>NW_026575146.1:3017500-13017500 GCF_905146905.1 Nyctereutes procyonoides
GTGGCTTATTTTTTTTATTATGTGTTGAGTTCTTTATATATCCTACATGGAAGTTCCTGTATCATATATATCATTTGAAAATATTTTCTCCCACTCTATGATTTATGTCTTCATACTCTTAAAAGTGTCTTTCAAATGCTGAAGTTTTAAATTTTGATTAAGTCCGATTTTCTCTTTTCTTTTTTATGGATCATGCATTTGATGCCATGTCTAAGGAATCTTTGTCTAGCCCAACATCACAATAATTTTTCCCAATGTTTTCTTCTAGTGAGTTTTACATGTTTAGGATTTCTTTGGTATATTATATTTTTTAGTTAATTTCTTATTGCTGTGAGATAGAAATCAAAGTTTTTTTTTGTTGTTATTCTGGTTTTTTGTTTGTTTTTGTTTTTTGTTTTTTTTTTGCCCCTAGACACCCAACTGTTCTAGTACTATTTGTGGCAAAGACCATACTTTCTCTCCTGAATCACCTGTGTACATTGTTGAAGACCAGTTGTCATAGATATGGTAGTCTATTTCTGGACTACCATTCTGGTCCATTGACTTTTCTGTCCTTCTCTGTGGCAATAATACACTGTCTTGGGCAGCCCAGATGGCTCAGTGGTTTAGCACCGCCTTTGGCCCAGGGCATGATCTTGGAGACCCCTGATTGAGTCCCACATCCGGCTCCCTGCATGGAGCCTGCTTCTCCCTCTGCCTGTGTCTCTGCCTCTTTCTCTCTCTGTGTCTCTCATGAATAAATAAATAAATCTTTAAAAAAAATACATTGTCTTGATAACTGTGGGTTTATAGTAAACATTTTTTGTAGAAAACAATTGTGAAGCCGTCAGGCCCTGTAGTTGCTTTGTGGGAAAATTTCTATCTGCAAACTTTTGTTAATTGGTGAAGGACTACTCAGATTATCTTTTTCTTGCATGAACTTTGGTAGTCGGTATCTTCTAAGAAACTCAGCCTTCTGATTTGTCAATTTAAGTTGTTCATATTATTTCCTTATTATCCTTTAGTATCTATAGAATTTATAATTATGTCACCACTCATTCCTAATCTGACTCATTTGTTCCTTCTTTTTCTTTTTTTCCTCATCACTCTGGCTAGAGATTTATCAATTTCATTGACCTCAATAAGCAATTTTGGTTTAATTGCCTTTTTTGTATATTTCTGCTTCCTATTTCACCAGTTTACACTACAATATTCTTTCTTCTGTGTACTTTAGGTTTAATTTTCTCTCATTTTTTTAGTTTCTTGGAGTGAAAGCTGACATGATTGATTTGAGACCCTCTTTTTTTAATACTGGCATTTAGAATTATTCATTTACTGTGAACTATGACTTCAGAAGCATTCCACAAATTTTGGTATGCTGAATTTGATTTTTTATTGAGCTCAAGTTACTTATTGAGACTTTTTTTATGGGCCAGAATGTGGTCTGCCTTGGCAAATAATTAATGAGAACTTGAAAAGTATATGAATTCTATTATTGGGTAGAATGATCTACAAATGTCAATTAGCTTAAGTTGATGGGTTTTGTTTTCTACATCCTTGTTGATTTTCCAAGTACTTGCATCAATTTTCGAGAGAAAGACTGAAATCTCCAGCTACAGTTATGGATTTGTTTGTTTCTTCTTACAGTTCTATTAGCTTTCTCCTAATGTATTTTAAACCTTATTTTTAGATCCTCTAACATTAAGTATTGTAACATCTTCTCGACCCATCTACCCTTTTATAATTATGAAATGACTTTGTTTACCCCTTAGAACATTCTTGGCTGTTATCTATTTTGATAAAATACAACCACTACAGCTTTCTTTGATAGTGTTAGCATAGTATGTGTTTATTTTTTAACTTTTTACCTAGGAATGTCTTTCCATTTAAAGTACCTTTCTTCTGGGTAACTTACAATTGGGTCTGACAATATGTGCCTTTTAAAGGAATATTTAGACCCTTTATATTTATTGTGCTTATTGATATGGCTAGATTTACTATCACTATTTCTGTTTTTATTTGCCACATATCTTTCCCTTGTCTCTCCTTTTCTTCTGTCTTTTGGATTAATTGAATTTTATTTTCAATTTATTTCATTTTGTGGTTTTTTAGCTGTAACTCTCTGTACTGTTACTTCAGTGATTGCTTTAGGTTTATAGTAAAATCTCTAACTTATAACAGTCCATATTTAAGTGATATTATATCATTTCATATGTAATAACCTTGTAATAGTATATTTCAATTTTTCTTCTCTTGGTCTTTGAGATTTATAATTTTATGTACATTATAAACCTGAGACTTCATTGTTATTATTTTTAAATCATCTTTTCAAAAATATTTTAATAATAAAAATGTCTCATAAATTTTCCCGTGTTACCATTTTTATTTCTCTCTTTTTTTTAAAAAAAGTATTTATTTATTCATAAGAGACACACAGAGACAAGGGCAGAGACAGGCAAGGGACATGCAGGCTCCCTGCAGGGAGCCTGATGTGGGACCCCAGAATCACAACCTGAGCCGAGGGCAGATGCTCAACCACTGAGCCACCCAGGTGCCCCAATTTTCATTTCTATTTATTCCTGATTAGATCTATATTTCCACTTGGTATCGTCTGTCTAAAGAACTTCAACATTTCACATAGTGTAAGTCTGCTATATGGCTATAATATATATCATCATTTTTTAGTTTTGTTTTGGCATATAATTAAGTTACTTGGAAACAGTTTGATTCTGTTAAGTCTTGTATTTAAAATAGATTAAGCAGGACCAGAGTACACTTAGCCTAAAGCTAATTTTGCCACAATTCTGATGTAAAGCACTTTTATGTACTTACAAAATTTCCATAAATTAGGTTTTCCATAATTGTTGGCAAGAACAGGCACAATTCCCAGACCTGTGTAAACTTTCAATTCTTTTTTTTTTTTTTTTTTATCTCCTCTGTCTAGTTCTCACCTCTCCAGGACTCTGTCCTGCAAAATCTAGCTGCTCTGATCAACCCAAACTCTCATGGAGCCTGCTCAGGGGACCACCTAGATCCCCCCTTCCTGGACACAGCCTGGAGATTCTTGCTAGGCAGTAAGTGGGACAGTCACTGTACTCAAGTCACTTATCTCTCATCATTCAAGGTCCTTCATTGCTTGATGCAATGTCATAAAAGTCATTGTTTTAGATATTTTGTCTAGTGTTTTGCTTGTTTACTATGGGATATTAAATCTTTCTCCTGTTGCATATTCTTCACAGTCCTTTTTTTTTTAATTAAGTCTTTTAAAAATTAGTATAGAGATCTTATTCTTTCTACTATTTTTCCAAGCTAAACCTTTGCACTCAGGAGGGAGGCAAGCAATACACAGGTGTAATGGCAGGGTACTGTCAAATACCAAACTATCCCATCAAAATTGTTTACCCCTTGAAAATTATATGACCACTCCATGTTACTGAGTCTATAGCCCAGGCATCTATTTTTTGAACAGTGGTAATATGAATGAAGACAACAGTGAATACCACTATACCTGAAAATAAAGAAATATGGTAAGGTATACACAAGATATACATTCAAAAATGTATTCGTTTATTTCGATCTTTATACAATGTGGAGATAATCATGTGCCCCCCTCCAAAATTATCTCTCCTATTCAATCATTTATGTTTAATTTGAAAGGATAATTGGCTTTCTTCAAAGATCCACAAATTGGGCAGCATCCCATTCAGGAAGTAGAAAGAGCTCTCTATTCCTATTTATTTAATAGTAATTTCTAAGCATCCTCCACAACCCAAACCCAACTTCAAAGAAAAAAACTTTAGAATTTAACATAATAGAAATAATTCCAGATATATCCCCAACCCAAAGAAATGCATACTTCCTGCTTCATCTAAAGCAAAACTCCAAATGAACTCTGATGGTCCTTAATGCCAATCTGCCTGAAAGAGTAATCATTAACTAATATAATCTTTATCCTTTTTAGTATCACTTCCAAGCTGACTGTAACACTACCAAAAGCTCCTAATTGCCAAATCCAGCGAATGGTATTGGGTTGGATTTTTAATTTCCTTTTATACATGACCTCTTTCAAATATTTAAAACTCTTGAAAACTCTTATCTTCTTGAGATGTTCTCATTCTAATCACTTCTCTAGTTCATCCTCATAATGTCTCACCTAGATCCAGGCAATAGCCATGTAATTATGGAAAGCATGCAGTAATTGGTAGTAGCTTAATATAACAGAATATAAAAACAGCCAAATCAGGAATGCCCCATTTGAAAGAAACATTCTCATCTTACTATGCTGTTCTTATGATTAATGAGAAAAGTAAACCCGATCCATGTTTCTACTTTGTACTCATTTTATTCAATAAAGAACTGCATTGCACATGGCTCAGAATATATGAATTACTAATATGCCTCGAAGTGTTATTCTTCATGCAGGGAGAGGAAGAGTGATTGCCTGATGTTTACTCTCACATACACACTTTATAATCCACAACAGAGGACAAAATATTGAGAAACAAGTTGCACAAGAGTGAAAAATATCCTCTGCCCAGACTGCTGTGTTTATTCTCCTGCTGTGATCCATTAGTAAACAGCTGTTCCTTGACTTCTGTAGATAAGAATTCTCTCGGTACAGCAAGTTGGGGAAAGAAGGGACTAATTTTTTTTTTCCAAACAGGTGAAGCTAGGGACAAAACATGATTTGCAATTCCTTGTAATGTATCACACAAATTGAGTACCTAATTCATAGAGTACCTTCTAATTGTCATAATGGAGCATAATTCTCACTTTACCCAAGTCTTTTATCATTCCCAAGAGGAGGAAAAAACACACACGCACAAGAATTTGGGTTAAAGGAATTCTTGATGAGGTATAAAACGTAACAAAATATCTAAAACTTTAAAGAGTATGCCATTTTCTTAAATAAATCCATCCTATTCTCTATAATTCAAATTATCAAGAGATTTGGAAATGAAAATTTAATGTTGGTGAAATCTCATAAACAAAACCTCTGAGTTAAATATAAGTTATCTATGCACAAATAAGAGAGTAATTTGTTTGGAAAACCACTTACATACTTAGCTGCCATTCACTCTGCTTCAAAATGTATTAAGGGAATGCTTATCAATTGCTGACAATGAACACCAAAGACCTCAGGATAAGTTTCTCTAATAAACCATAATGCATTACATAGACAACTACAATGCTTTAATAATGTGTCTTCATTGCCAAATACAGGATTTGTAGACCTCAGTGAGTATAGTATTGACATGTTTATCTTCTGGGAAAAAAAATATATAATCTCAGTTTAACATTCTTTCATATTAGAAAAAACTAATAAAAACCATGAGTGCTATAGTGAAATAAATTAATTTTACTCTAGAGTCCTATTGATTCTCCTTTTAATAAGAATGGACAAATTGTACAATTCATGAATTAATTCCTTAGAGAACAGAATTAAAATTCCTCATGTGGAACATGCCTACCTTGGATAATTGAGTTATTTTTGAGAAATGCCCTTCAGGAAACTTTATCCCAGTTTCATTAGTAATCCCAAAGTTAATTCAAAAGTGATTCAAATTTGGGCAAAGTATTAAGAAAAACTTTAATGTGTAAAAATCATAGTAATTTGCATTCATTGTTATAAGTTGTTTTTCCCTTGGTATCATAAATGTATACAAACATTCTCACTTTGTTGATAAAAAAATCATTACCAATAAGTCATTCATTCACTAAATATTTTTGAGCACTCACCATATGCCAAAAATACTGCAAGATGTTAAATATTAAAAGAGAACTAAAATATAGTGTGCAACTTATGTTTTGTACTCCATAAACTTACACTTCTAGTATCAGAGGGAAACATTCAGATAAAGACTCAGGAACAATATATTGTGACAAATGGATGTATCAGGACCATCAGGATGCAGAATACAGTGTTGTACTGTAAGAAATAACCCAAGTTTCTGGAATACGTAGGCAATCTGGAGGTGGTTTACAAAAGCGGCTACCACTGTGAGAGGGCGTCTGAATTAGAGCTACCTGGAAGCAGCTGTTGGTGAGGAAAGTATAATCTAAGGTGCAACTGGACAGAGCATTTCACTATCTCACTCTCACATATGTGCTGACCTCCATAAAATAATAAGTACTTCATTTACAGAATCCAACTTTTTTCTTAAGAAGTGGAAGCTGAGTATCATTGCTGGGGAGAATAAGCAGGTGTCCAGAGGGCAGCAAAGCAGAATACCTACAGCAGCAATAGGAAAGGGGGACTTTGTACGAGATGTGTTTAATGGGGCTTTGTTGTGGGGCATGATGTGCAGCATGTGACTGTCATCCTTTTCAGTGCCTCCATTAATCTTAAATAGAGACTACAAAACTAAGAAAAAGAGAAGAATGATGATGAATGATGAGTGCAATTGGATTTCATATGAAAACCAGCAAAGGGTCTGAGTTTCATGTACTGATTGATGTTAGGCCAAAAGAGGATCAGCTTGAATTAATGGGAAGACTACTATGATCTAGATTGTTCATGCGGTGCATGGTCACTGTACCATTCAAATTTTAAAAAGAAATAAATGAGACAGAAGCAAAATAAAATTTAGGAAAAATAATTCCAACATCCAATTTCAGTTCTGACATATAAAGAACTGGGAAATTGTCAATGGCATCCTTAAGAGAAAACACTAAACAAACTGAAAATCAATTACCTCCATCAGAGAATTAAGGTCATAGGGCAAACTCTAATGCTAAAATCTAGAGAGACAGGAGAATACAGAAACAGCAGTCAACATCTGAGTACCCAGAGCAGAAGTTGCTGGAGCTATGCACTATTGGTACAAAAAAATTGATGATTTTGACAGACCATTGGAGTCTCAGTGTGAATTAGAATGCGAATAAGAAACTCCTGGGGGCTACTGTCTTTGAGAAAGTTAAGACTTCTGTAGGTCTCACAAAGTTCGTACCTTGAAAAGCCAAGACAGATTCCCAGTATGTCCCTGGTGGAAGAAAGGGAGAATAATCATATTGAAATATGCCCAGAATGTTCTCCGTAAGAAAGGGAAAAGACTGTATCAGAGCCTTATTCACCTGGGGGAAGGGCAAGACCCTTTTTCTAGCCTCCTCTCACCCCTCTGTTTCACCTAGGTAGAGGGAAAGAGCTCAACATGAGTAAAGGCACAGCCCAAGGACACAGGCCCACTAAAAGATAGAGATTTAATCTTAAAATTATAAAACACTTCCTCTCACTCACACCAAAACACCATGTCAAAACAGAGCTTCAATATAAGAATAGTGGATGACAGCCCAAAGAGCTATAAGGCACAGACTACTTTAGGAGGAGTCCTTAGAGAACCGTAAAGACAAAGGAGAGACCAGAATAAGGACATCAGAGAAACTGGAAGCCACTGGCCCTACAACAAACATTAAACACATCCTGTCTCCTAGCCAGATTAACAATATGGAGGGTCAAACCAGTGGCCACTTACCTCAGTTCTTACTACCCAATACATCATGTCATGCTTAAAAAATAAAATATAATAATAATAATAATACAAGGCATACTAAAAGAAAATAAAGAATACAGTCTAAAGATTCCAAACCAGCATCAAAACTAGACTCAGATATGACACAGTTCTTCGAAGATCAAAGTATTTAAAATTGCTATGATTAATATGTTAAGGAACCTAATAGAAAACAGAAAACATGCAAAAACAAATAGGCAATGTAGCACAGAGATAGAAACTCTAAACATCAAAAAGAAATGTTGGAAATAAAAAATATTGTAACAGAAATAAAAAATGTTTTTGATGGGCTCATTAGTAGACTGGACACACTGAGGAAAGAGTACTAGAAAATGTTTGGATAGAAATCAGTGAGCTAGAAGATGTTTGGATAGAAACTTCTTTTTAATATATATATTTTTTAATTTTTATTTATTTATAATAGTCACAGAGAGAGAGAGAGAGGCAGAGACACAGGCAGAGGGAAAAGCAGGCCCCATGCACCGGGAGCCCGACTGGGACTCGATCCCGGGTCTCCAGGATCGCGCCCTGGGCCAAAGGCAGGCGCCAAACCGCTGCGCCACCCAGGGATCCCTGGATAGAAACTTCTAAACTGAAATGCAAAGAAGGAAAAAAATGAAGAAAAAAAGGATATCCAAGAACTATAGTAAATTGCAAAAGGCATAAAATGCACATATTTGGAATACAACATTAAGAAAAAAAGGTAGGATGGAAATATTCTGTAATAAATATTGGAAGTATTAAAGAAAGTCAGAGGCATCTAACAGGTTAAACGTCAAAATACAGAGGCATATCATTTTCAAACTGTAAAAAATCAAAGACCAACTACTAAAAGAAGTGCAGGGAATAAGAATAATTTATCTGTAGAGGAAGGAGATTAAGAATTATAGCAGATGTGTCATCACAAACCGTGCAAGTCAAAAAAAAAAAAAAAGAAAAAAGAAAAAGAATGCAGTGAAATATTTAAGGTGCCGAAAGAAAAATGCACCATTCTAGAACTCTGCATGCAGCAAAATTATCCTTAAAAAGTGAAAGAGAAACAATGTCTCAGACAAATAGAAACAAAATTCATCAGCAGCAGACTGCTCTTCAAGAAATATTAAAAGAAGTTCTTCAGGGTGAAGGAAAATAATATCGGTCAGAAATTCAATCTATTAAAGAACAGAAAACAGGAACACATTAAGTTAAAATAAAATATTTTATTTAAAATGATTTAAAAAATAATTCATTGTTTCAAGTAATAATAGTAACAATGTATCAGATGATTATAGCACATGGAAAAGTGAAATGAACATCATAAGAGACTGGAAGGAAGAATTGGGAATACTGTTAGGAGGTACATGCACTGCACCCAGAGTGGTACAGTGGGATTTGCAGATGGATTTAGATTAGATAAAAAATGCATATTTTGAACTCTATGGCAACCGCAAAAAAGTTTTTGAAAAGAAGCCTAAATGGTATGCTAAGAGAGGAGATAAAATGGACCATGAAAAAAAGCCTAATTAAAACAGAGAAAGCACAAAAAGGTGGTGAAAAGAAAAACAAAGCACAAGCACAACAAATAGCAAATAGTAACAAACATAACAGACATTAATCCAGCCACATTGATAATCACTTTATTTATTTATTTTGATAATCACTTTAAATGCGAAAGGTCTGAATATACTAATTGAAAGAAAGGAATTGTCAAAGTGGATGAAAATAAGACTGAGCTATAGTTGTCTACAGATAACTCATTTGAAATATCAAAACTCAGGCAGATTAAAGCAAGAGGCTAGAGAAAGACATGCCATGCTAGCAATAATCTAATCTAGAGCAGCTATATTCATTTAAGACATGGTGGACTTCACAACAAGGAAAATTATCAGCAATGAAAAGGGACATTACATAGTAACAAAGGAGTCTAATTCTTCAAACAGACATAGCAATCATTAATTTGTTCGTGCCTAACAACACAGCATCAACACATGATAGCCTAAAACTGATGGAACTGCAAGGAGAAATAGACAAACCAGTTCAATGCACTTTTTTCAGTAACTGATCAAGCAGGCAGAACGTCAGTAAGGATTTTGTTGACCTGAAGAGCACCATCCATCAACTTGTTCCAGTTGGCATTTATAAAACCTCCATCAACAGCAGAGTACACATTCCTCTCAAGATCCCATGGAACATGCACCAACTTAGACCACATTCTAGACCATAAAATGCACATTATCAAATTTTCCAAAAAATAGAAATTATGCAAACTATGTTCTCAAACTACAATGGAATTAAACTAGAAATTAACAACAGAAAGAAAGCTGGAAATATCCAAAAATTTGGGGATTAAACAACTCACTTCTAAATAGCACGTGGAAAATAATAATAAATAAATAAATAAATAAATAAATAAATAGCACGTGGGTCAAAGTGACAGTTTCAAGACAAATTAATAACTATTTTAACCTAAACATATCAAAATTTGTAGAAGCAGCACAAGCAGTGCTTAGAGGGAAATTTGTAGCATCATTAAATGTATACATTACAAAGGGAAAATATCTATCTAATCTCATCTAAATTTAATAAATTAATAGTAACATTAATAATCTAAATTTCCTCCTTAGAAAATAGAGACAGAAGAACAATTTAAGCCTAAAGCAATCAGAAGAAAATAATAAAAATTGGAGCAGGAATCAATGAAATTAACAATAAATTAATAATCTTCAAAAAAGGAAAGTACAATACCCAGATAGTTTCACTGCTGGATTCTTTTTTTTTCTTTTTTAATTTACTTATTTGACAAAGAGAGAGAGAGAGAGAGAGCACAAGCAGAGGAAGCGGGAGAGGGAGAAGTAGGCTCCCCGCTGAGCAGGGAACCCAATGCAGGGCTCAATCCTGGGATGTACTAGGATCATGACTTGAGCTGAAGCCAATGCTTAACCAACCAAGCTACACAAGCATCCCATCACTGGTGGATTCTATCAAATTTTTAGATAAGAACTAATATTAATTCTCCATAATTCCTTCTAGCAAATAAAAACAGAGGAAACACTAACTCAAACTATGATGTCTATATCACTGCAAATACCAAAACCAGATGGATATCACGAGAGGAAAAGTATAGGTCATCTCTGCACATGAACATACATGAAAATTTTTTAATAAAATATTAGCCAGTTAAATCCTAAAATATATAGAAATTATGCACTATGATCAAGTTGGGTCAACATCTTTGTACATACATTTTTGTGTACTTTTTCAATTATTTCCTTAGGATAAATTTCTAGAAATAGAATTGCTAGATTGGAGGGTGTGTACAATTTGAAGTATTTTAATAAATGGCTTAAAATTACCTACACAAGAGTTGATTTTATTTCCACCACAAGAATCTAAGACAGCTATCGGAGCCATTGATATACCATGTCTGGTGACTTTGTGTGGTTTCCATTTGTGTTTTTCTCCAACTTTTTTTCATAGTGATTTATATATTAAGGATGTATTAGAATTTTTCATATTTTGTAACTGATTTTTCCTGGTTTGTCACTTGCCTTTTAGCTCCATTTTTGGTGCTTCCATCTTGCCATTGGAAGTTATATTTTTAATACATACACAATTAAAAATCTAAATATTTAATTCATGATATATTCTGGAATAATAATCCCTGTCCCTCACCAACTTTAGTTTTTAAATTTACTGTATTCAGTTATAAATTTGGGGGTCTTTTTTGTATTTTATTTCATTATTTGATATGCCTATCTTCTCTGACATCAGAACCATCTTGCTTCAGTTATGGAAATTGCATATTACAACTTTAACATTTCTTCATTCTTTTAGATTAAGTATAAATTTATTTAATAAGTTCTCAGAAAAAAATGTTTCATATGGATCTTTTATTTTTTTAAAAAATATCATTAGAAATGAGCCAGTTTTCTTTTTTCTTTTTTCAAGTTTATTTGCTTTAGTAATTTGCACACCCAATGTGGGGCCCAAACTCACAACCCCAAGATCGAGATCCCATACTCTTTAAGTACACACTCTTTTCACAGATTGTGTCTCTTCGTTTGTTCAAATATACAAAGATGTAACACGTGTACCATAGGTTTTTAATTTCACATTTTTGTTGCTTTTTAAAATAAAAATATTTAAATTGGGGGGTTACAGTCACTTATTCTAGGTAGAGGACAAAACTATTTTTTTGCATATGGATTTTGAAACCAGCCACATTTCAATCCATTCATTTCCAGATAATTGTTTTTAGTTAGGCGATTATATCATTGCAAATAACAATGATTTTTGGTTTTGTTTGCAAAAGTTTTTATACCCCCCTTCTCTTCATTTTTGTTTATCTTTAGCTCCTTGAGTAGCATGTCCAGAATAGCGCAGTAATAACAATCATCTGCACCCCTGTCTGCATCTCAATTTTAACGGAAAAGCCCACTGATGAATAATCATGCTGGCCAGTGGGATCTGGCCTCTCAGAACAGTGTGATAAAACCAGGCATTAATAACAAAATGTTAGCCCAAAATAATAATAGAGGAAACTTAACTGTTCCAAACAACAACTTCCTTAAAACTCAAGGAAGTATCCTTATACTGCTAGTGTTCTAAAACACCATATCAGTAATGTATGTTGTAATTCATCAAATGTATTTACTAATGTTTACTGAGATTAACAAATAATTGTTATCCTTTGGTAAAATATATTAATAGACTTCCTGGTGAAACATTCCTACATGGTTGGTAATTTATTAGTGCTTTTTTATAGTGCTGAATAAAATTTGCTGATATTTCATTTAGAATTTGACTATTTGCAAATAAAAATAGTCAAATAAATAAATTGGTCTTCAGGATTTGCATGTGTATGCTCACAACTTCCATTTTCATATTATTGTTATATGGGAAACTTTCCATTCTTTTTATAAAATAGTTCCAGTGATGTAGAAATATTTATTCCTTGAAGATTCTTAGAACTTCTGTGTAATATAAACTTTGTATTTTTCTAGAAGTGTGTGTTTGGTTTTCTGAAGGTAAGTTTTTAATAACATATTTGTTCTTTCCAAGATTCCTTTTTCCTCATTATTTTTTATAATTTCAGTTCTGCTGGGAAAATTATGTTTCATTAAAATTTTTAAATATATTTGTATAATATGGCATTGTGTTCCCATTTTTTAAAAAATGTCCTTTTGATCTGGGGATGCGTGAGTGATTCAGTAGGTTAAGCATCTGCCTTCTGCTCAGGTCATGATCCTAGCCAGGGTCCTGAGATCAAATCCTGCATTGGGCTCCCTGCTCCATGAGGAGCCTTTTCTCACTCTGATTCCCTCTCTCTACCTCATGAATAAATAAATAAATAAAATCTTTTAAAAATATATTCTTTTAATCTGTAGTTGTACCACTTATTTTCCATGTAATACATTTGTACTTTCCTGATGTTTTTTGTTGATTAATATTGTCAGAGGCTTCTTAAGTCTTTTGACCTTTTCAAAGAGCTAGGTCTTATATATTAAGTCTACTTTTTTTCTTCTAATTCATTCATTTCTGTTTAAATCTTAACTATCTTTTCTTTATTTTATTTTTTAATTTTTTCAAGTTTTTTAAGTGAATGTTTCCACTTATTATATATTTCTTATAATGAAATTATTTTAGCACTACAGATTCTCTTCTGAGTACACCTTTCTCTACATCCCACAGGTTCTATAATTTCTATACTTAGTCTTTATCTTTATTGAAGAAACATAATAGCTCTCAGCTGCAAGTAGTGCCATTTTTCCTTCAGAAGGCTTTAGGGAAAATGTAGGAGTATTTAGATTAGTCACAAGTTCCAGGAGGGGCTACTGGCATTGTATATCCAAAGATTAGGTGTGCCAAATGTCCTACAATGCATAGGATGCTCCCCAGAAGAAAAGCACTGATGCCCAAAACCCAATAATGGCCCTATTTGGAAACATTACAACATGTTCAATATATAGCATAGACAAAAATATTCTCCTACATCCCCAACCCCACTCCCACTACCCAGGAACAATCACTTTCTATAGCTTTTGCTATTTATTTTGGGATTTGCTCCACATCTCTAAAAAATATACATCTGATGCATATTGTTAACTGTGTTAGACTTCCTACTAATTATCCTGTTAGATTAAAATCTCTCAGGTTTCCTGTTCCTCTTTTCCCATTTTCTCAATATTGTTATATCACAGGTTTTATAGTATATATATTGAATACTTTTATTATAACTATGTAGATATTTTCTCTACTTTTGATTATATTAATTCCTCTTCTAGTGCTTCTTCTAATTCTTCCTGGAATTACAAAATATCTCTCTTTTATTTCATTTATTTTCATTTCTTTAAATCTATGGATGGCTTCTTATACCTTCCACAATCGTATAAAAATATCACTCAATATACTTTTCTACACTGTCATACTGACAAGGTAATAGCTCCATTTTTTTAAGATTTTTTTTTTTTTATGATAGACTTAGAGAGAGAGAGAGAGGCACAGACACAGGCAGAGGGACAAGCAGGCTCTATGCGGGGAGCCTGAGGCGGGACTTGATCCCGGGACTCCAGGATCGTGCCCTGGGCCAAAGGCAGGCCCTAAACCGCTGAGCCACCCAGGGATCCCCAATGGTCCCATTTTTTTTTAATTTTATTTATTTATGATAGCCACAGAGAGAGAGAGAGAGAGAGGCAGAGACACAGGCAGAGGGAGAAGCAGGCTCCATGCACCGGGAGCCTGACGTGGGATTCGATCCCGGGTCTCCAGGATCGCGCCCTGGGCCAAAGGCAGGCGCCAAACCGCTGCGCCACCCAGGGATCCCCAATGGTTCCTTTTTTTTTTTTTTTAATTTTATTTATTTATGATAGTCACAGAGAGAGAGAGAGAGAGAGAGAGAGAGAGAGAGAGGCAGAGACACAGGCAGAGGGAGAAGCAGGCTCCATGCACCGGGAGCCTGACGTGGGATTCGATCCCGGGTCTCCAGGATCGTGCCCTGGGCCAAAGGCAGGCCCTAAACCGCTGAGCCGCTGAGCCACCCAGGGATCCTCAATGGTCCCATTTTTTAACTAGAGATACTTCCACTCTTCCAAGAACTCTCTTACCTTCTGACTATCACATGAATTGGATTCTCTCCAAGTCTTCAACAGAATTGTCATTCCTCTTTACTTTCTTCCATGCTGTATCCTGTTCGTTGAATCTTAGGTCTTTCTCAATCTTGGTTTATTCACTTGTTTTGACAGGAAAACATTCTTCATTAGCTTCTGAAGAAGTGCTGAACAGGAAATAAATTTTTAAAGACGTTATATGTCTGGAAATATCTTACTCTGCACTTCTATTGATTGATAATTTGGCTAGGCATAGAATTGTTTTCCTAATGGGAAGACTGCTTCTTTGTTTTCTATCATCCAATATTTATTTTGAGCCACTCAAATCCTTTGTATCTGACTTCTTTACTTTTAATTTTAGGTAGCTTTTAGAGTCTTCTGATATTCTAAAATATCATGATTAAATGTCTTGATATGACTTTTCTAATTACTTCTAAACATTCAGAAATAAAGTTTACTGAATATTATTGTGCTGAATATTCAGTGAACTTTTTCAATCTGAAAATTTATGTCCCTCACTTTTGGATGATTTTCTTTACTATGTCTTTGACAATTTCTTCCCCAATGCTTTATCTATATTCCCTTTCTGAAATTTCTACTACTTAAACACTGTTCTTCTGGCCTTTATTGTCTTATTTTGTTTTAAACAAAACTTTATTTATTTATTTGAGAGAGAGCAGGAGCTGGTGGAGAATAGAGGGGCAAGGGACAAGCATAGTTTATCCCTGCAAGCAGGGAGCCCAACATGGGGCTCAAGCCCAGGACCCTGGGATCATGACCTGAGCTGAAGGAAGACACTTAACCAACTGAGCCATCGAGGTGTCCCAGTTTTCTATATTATCTGTACCCATTTGTGTATATTCTGATATCTTTCTTACATATATGGGAAGAGTTCCTACGTACGTGGTAATCCTTAGCTTTTCTTACATATTTAAGAGTGAAACATAAAAAATCTCATTAGACTCTGCCTTATACGTATGATCATAGTTCTTTGTAACTAGATCCATTCTAGGCCATTCTATGGTAACTTTCTTTTTAATGAGTCACTTAAATGTCTACAGCAAACTGTGTCTCTCATCTGTAAACATGGTATAGCCCTCAAAGTATATAAATTTCCTTTTATTTTCTTCAACAAAGTATTATACTTTTCCTTATAAATTATGTACATATTCTTTTAGTAGAATATCGAAGTAAATAATGGTTTTTTTCTTTATGTTACAAAAGTTATATTTTACCTTATAAATTATATTTTCTTTTTCTGTTTTGTATATTTTTTATTGGATTTTGATTTGCCAACATATAGTATAACACCCAGTGTTCATCCCATCAAGTGCCCCTCTCAGTGCTCATCACCCAGTCACCCCATCCCCCCTCTCACCTCCCTTTCCACCACTCCTCGTTCGTTTCCGAGAGTAGGAATCTCTCATGTTCTGTCACCCTCTCTGATGTTTCCCACTTATTTTCTCTCCTTTCCCCTATAATCCCTTTCACTATTTTTTATGTTCCCCAAATGAATGAAACCATATAATGTATGTCCTTCTCCCATTGACTTACTTCACTTAGCATAATAACCTCCAGTTCTATCCATGTTGAAGCAAATGGTGGGTATTTGTCATTTCTTTTTTTTTTTTTTGTATTTGTCATTTCTAATGGCTGAGTAATATTCCATTGTATACATATATCACAGCTTCTTTATCCATTCGTCTGCCCATGGACACCGACGCTCCTTCCACAGTTTGGCTGTCGTGGACATTGCTTCCATAAACATTGGGGTGCAGGTGTCTCTGTTTTACACTGCATCTGTATCTTTGGGGTAATCTCCAGCAGTGCAATTACTGGGTCATAGGGCAGTTGTATTTTTAACTCTTTGAGGAAGCTCCACACAGTTTTCCAGAGTGGCTGCACCAGTTCACATTCCCACCAACAGTACAGAAGGTATCCCCTTCTCCACATCCTCTCCAACATCTGTTGTTTCCTGTCTTGTTAATTTTCACCATTCTCACTGGTGTGAGGTAGTATCTCATTGTGGTTTTTTGATCTGTATTCCCCTGATGGCAAGTGATGCAGAGCATTTTTCTCATGTGCTTGTTGGCCATGTGTATGTCTTCTTTGGTGAAATATCTGTTCATGTCTTTTGCCCATTTCATGATTGGATTGTTTCTTTGCTGTTGAGTTTAATAAGTTCTTTATAGATCTTGAATACTAGCCCTTTATCTGGTATGTCATTTGCAAATATCTTCTCCCATTCTGTAGGTTGTCTTTTAGTTTTGTTGACTGTTTCTTTTGCTGTGCAGAAGCTTTTTATCTTGATGAAGGCCCAATAGTTCATTTTTGCTTTTGTTTCCCTTGCCTTCATAGATGTATCTTGCAAGAAGTTGCTGTGGCCAAGTTCAAAAAGGGTGTTGTCTGTGTTCTCCTCTAGGATTTTGATGGAATCTTGTCTCACATTTAGATCTTTCATCCATTTTGAGTTTATCTTTGTGTATGAATGATGTAGAGAATGGTCTAGCTTCATTCTTCTGCACATGGCTGTCCAATTTCCCAACACCATTTACTGAAGAGACTGTCCTTTTTCCAGTAGGTAGTCTTTCCTCCTTTGTCAAATATCAGTTGACCATAGAGTTGAGGGTCCACTTCTGGATTCTCTATTCTGTTCCATTGATCTATGTGTCTGTTTTCGTGCCAGTACCCTACTGTCTTGATGATCACAGCTTTGTAGTACAACTTGAAATCTGGCATTGTGATGCCCCCAGCTCTAGTTTTCTTTTTTAATATTCCCCTGGCTAATAGAGGTCTTTTCTGATTCCACACAAATCTTAAGATGATTTGTTCCAACTCTCTGAAGAAAGTCCATGGCATTTTGATAGGGATTGCATTGAATGTGTAAATTGCCCTGGGTAGCATAGACATTTTCACAATATTAATTCTTCCAATCCATGAGCATGGATTATTTTTCCATCTCTTTGTGTCTTCCTTAATTTCTTTCAGAATTGCTCTGTACTTTTTAGGGTAGAGATCCTTTACCTCTTTGGTTAGGTTTATTCCTAGGTCTCTTATGCTTTTGGGTGCAATTGTAAAAGAAATTGATTCCTTAATTTCTCTTTCTTCAGACTCATTGTTAGTGTATAGAAATACCACTGATTTCTGGGCATTGATTTTGCATCCTGCCACATAGATGAATTGCTGTATAGGTTCTAACAATCTTGGGGTGGAGTCTTTTGGGTTTTCTAGGTACAGTATCATGTCATCTGTGAAGAGGGAGAATTTGACTTCTTCTTTGCCAATTTGAATGCCTTTTATTTCTTTTGGTTGCCTGATTGCTGAGGCTAGGATTTCTACTACTATGTTGAATAGCAGTGGTGAGAGTGGACATCCCTGTCGTGTTCCTGATCTTAGGGGAAAGGCTCCCAGTATTTCCCAATTGAGAATGATATTTTCTGTGGGCTTTTCATAGATGACTTTTAAGATGCTGAGGAATGTTCCCTCTATACACTTTGAAATGTTTTGATCAGGAATGGATGCTGTATTTTGTCGAATGCTTTCTCTGCATCTAATGAGAGGATCATATGGTTCTTGTTTTTTCTCTTGTTGATATGATCTATCACATTGATTGCTTTACAAGTGTTGAACCAGCCTTGTATCCCAGGGATAAATCCCACTTGGTCATGGTGAATAATCTTAATGTACTGTTCGACCCTATTGGCTAGTATCTTGTTGAGAATTTTTGCCTCTGTGTTCATCAGGGATATTGGTCTATAATTCTCCTTTTTTGGTGGGGTCTTTGTCTGGTTTTGGAATTAAGGTGATGCTGGCCTCATAGAATGAGTTTGGAAGTATTCCATCTCTTTCTGTCTTTCTGAACAGCTTTAGTAGAATAGGTATGGTTTCTTCTTTAAACGTTTGATAGAATTCCCCTGGGAAGCCATCTGGCCCTGAACTTTTGTGTCTTGGAAGGTTTTTGATGACTGCTTCAATTTCCTCCCTGGTATTGACCTGTTCAGGTTTCCTATTTCTTCCTATTCCAGTTTTAGTAGTTTGTGGTTGGTTTTCCATAAATGCATTCATTTCTTCTAGATTGCCTAATTTATTGGCGTACAGCTGCTCATAATAAGTTTTTAAAGTCATTTGTATTTCCTTGGTATTTGTTGTGATCTCTCCTTTTTCATTCATGATTTTATTAATTTGAGTCCTTTATCTTTTTAATAAGGCTGGCTAATAGTTTATCTTATTAATTCTTTCCAAGAACCAACTCCTGGTTTTGTTGCTCTGTTCTACAGTTCTTCCGGTCTCTATTTCATTGAGTTCTGCTTGAATTGTTATTAACTCTTCTACTTGGTGTAGGTTTTATTTGCTGTTCTTTCTCCAGTTCCTTTAGGTGTGAGGTTAGCTTGTGTATTTGAGTTTTTTCCAATTTTTTGAGGGATGGCTTGTATTGCAATGTATTTCCCCCTCAGGACTGCTTTTGCTGTATCCCAAAGATTTTGAACGGTTGTATCTTCATTCTCATTAGTTTCTATGAATCTTTTTAATTCTTTAATTTCCTGATTGACCCATTCATCTTTTAGCAGGATGCTCTTAAACCTCCATGCGTTTGAGTTTCTCCCACATTTCTTCTTGTGACTGAGTTCTAGTTTCAAAACATTATGGTCTGAAAATATGCAGGGGACAATCTGAATCTTTTGGTATCTGTTGAGAACTGATTTGTCACCCAGTATGTGGTCTATTCTGGAGAAAGTTCCATGTGAAGTTGAGAAGAATGTGTATTCAGTTGCATTCGGATGCAAAGTTCTGTTTAGATCTGTGAAATCCATCTGGTCCAGTGTACCATTTAAAGCTCTTGTTTCTTTGTTGATGTTGTGCTTAGAATGTCTGTCATTTGCAGAAAGTGCTGTGTTGAAGTCTCCTCCTATTAGCGTATTATTGTCTAATCTCTTTACTTTGGTTATTAATTGATTGATATACTTGGCAGCTCCCATATTCGGGGCATAAATATTCATGATTGTTAGGTCTTCTTGTTGGATAGACCCTTTAAGTATGATACAGTATCCCTCTTCATCTCTTACTACAGTCTTTGGTATAAACTTTAATTTATATGGTATGATGATTGCTACCCCAGCTTTCTTTTGAGGACCATTTGAATGGTAAACGGTTCTCCAACCTTTCATTTTCAGGCTGGAGGTGTCCTTATGTCTAAAATAAGTCTATTGTAGACAGCAAATGGGTCTTGCTTTTTTTATCCAGTCTGAAACCCTGCATCTTTTGATGAGATCATTTAGCCCATTCATATTCAGAGTTACTATTGAAAGATATGAATTTAGGATCATCGCAATACCTATTCAGTCCCTGGTTTTTTTTTTTTTTGTTTTTTTTTTTGGATTATTTCTTTGGCCTTCCTCTTTCTTTTACAGAGTCCCCCTTAATATTTCTTACAAAGCTGGTTTGGTTGTCACATATTCTTTCAGTTTCTGCCTATCTTGGAAGCTCTTTATCTCTCCTTCTATTCTGAATGAGAGCCTTGCTGGATATAGTATTCTTGGCTGCAGTTTCTTCTCATTTAGGACCCTGAATATATCCTGCCAGACCTTTATGGCCTGCCAGGTCTCTGTGGAGAGGTCTGTTGTTAATCTAATACTTCTCTCCATATAAGTTAGGGATCAGTTGTCACTTTCTGCTTTAAGGATTTTTCTCTTTATCTTTGAAATTTGCAAGTTTCACTATTAAATGTTGAGGTGTTGAATGGTTTTTACTGATTTTGGGGTGGGGGGCACTCTTTATCTCTTGGATCTGAATGCCTGTTTCCCTCCCCAAATCATGGAAGTTCTCAGCTATGATTTGTTCAAATATGCTTCCAGGCCCTCTGTCCTTCTTGGCACTCTCTGGAACCCCAATTATACATAGATTCTTTCTTCTGAGCCTATCATTTATTTTCCTTAACCTTTCCTCATGGTCTTTTAATTGTTTTTCTCTTTTTTTCCTCAGCTTCCTTCCTTGCTATCAACTTGTCTTCTATGTCGCTCAGTCTTTCTTCTACCTCATTAACCCTCATCATTAGGACTTCCAGTTTGGATTGCATCTCCTTTAACTGACTTTTTATTTCAGCCTGATTAGATCTAAATTCTGCAGTCATGAAGTGTCTTGATTCCTTTATGCTTTTTTTCCAGAGCCACCAGTAGCTTACAATTGTGCTTTTGAAATGGCTTTCTGACACTGACTTGTAATCCAAATTCTGTAAATCTGTGGCAGAGAGTACTGTTTCTGATTCTTTCTTTTGTGGTGAGTTCTTTGTAGTCATTTTGCTCAGTGCAGAATGGCTGTATGAGCAGGCTGAGTCAAGAATATCCACCACAGGGATCCCTGGGTGGCGCAGCGGTTTAGCGCCTGCCTTTGGCCCGGGGCGCAATCCTGGAGACCCGGGATCGAATCCCACGTCGGGCTCCCGGTGCAGGGAGCCTGCTTCTCCCTCTGCCTGTGTCTCTGCCTCTCTCTCTGTGTGTGTGACTATCATAAAGAAATTTTAAAAAATTTAAAAATTTTTCTAAAAAAAAAAAAGAATATCAACCACAACCTAAGTAAATTTCATCCTAGATGATTCTGATGAGGTCAGAGACCACAAATTGAAAACAAAGATCAGACCGAAATAAAACAAAAGGACCACTGAAGTGAAAAAAACACATTTGATAACAAAGTAGGAAAACATAAATGGCCAAGAATCCTAAAGAAGAAGAGGAAAAAAGAAAAAAAGGGGAGAGGGACTGGGAGGTGGTGGTGGTGACAAAGTTGTAGTGGAGGGAGAATGTAGTCTACCTGAGGGGTTGTAGAGGGTGAACCTCTTGGTTCTGAGTATATTAAGTTTTGTATGTTATAAGATGCTTAGTCCCAAATTTATATAAACCAGAAATACTTGTAGAAGGCCCCAACATTGACCACCAAAACACAAATGAGATAAAAGAGGGGGCAGAATGGGAATGAAGAGAGAAGTCTCACAGAATGAACTAGCTCGGTGTTCCACTTGGTTCTGGGTGCACACTGGTCACGTTTTAGAAGGTATTACCTTCTGCCATTATAGTACAAAATGAGGCAGAGAAAACAAAAAACACAAAACAAAACAAAACAAAACAAAAAAACATCTCTTGTACATCTCTCAAAATTGAGTATGTTGAAAGGAATCTAGAAGTGGAAACTATATCTAGGACCTGTAATTGTAGAAATATGAAAGTCAAAAGGGAAGAATCTTGGGCAGCCTGGGTTGCTCAGCGGTTTAGCGCCACCTTCCACCTGGGGCGTGATCCTGGAGACCTGGGATCAAGTCCCACGACGGGCTCCCTGCATGGAGCCTGCTTCTCCCTCTGACTGTGTCTCTGCCTCTACCTGTGTTTCTCAGGAATAAATATTTTTTTTTTAAGGGAAGAATCTTAAAAATGAAGAGGTGGTAAAATATTGTAGTTAAGGTGGGAAAAGAGAAAAAAGTTGGAAATTTACAGTCTGATATAAAAACAAGTTGTACTGGAAAAAGGAAGAAAAAAAATAGAGGGGTACCCTCTGGTTCTATATACTGCAAATCCTTCAACTTCCCCTGGAGCTTTCCAGCGCTGCTCAGTCAAGAACTTGCTCTTCCCCTGTCCTTCCAGCTGGTCTTCTGGGGGAGGGGCCTGCTGTGCTGACTCTCAGGTGTGTGCACCTGGGGGAGTCGCCCAGCCCCCTGCCAGGTGCACCGCTCAGTGGTAGCTGTTGACCCAGTAAGGCCCCTGTTACCTGGGGCCCTGCCCCTCCCAGTCACAGGGTGACACCAGGAGGAATAACCCCACTGGCAGCAGCCAGGTCCCCAGCCCTGGAGTCATCTCCCACAGTAACTACTGCAGTCTCCCAGTCCACACTGTCCTGGATGCTCCTGGGAGCGCTGACCTGCACAGCTCGGGTCCTGCAGACCTCCGGCGGCAGGAGCGTCCTCACTGTCCTGTGCCCTCCCAACCTTTGCCTCTCCCAGAGGGAGCACAGGATCCTGAGCTGTGTCCCCGAGCGCCTTGGGCTCCAGGCCTGTGCTGCTGGAATCGCGCTCCCTGGCCACGCAGCCCCCTCCGCCCGGAGCCGCTGCCTGAGCTGCTCCCGAGGCCCTGCCGCGCGCTCCAGCCCTTTAGGGAGCTCGGCCTGCGGGGTGTGGCGTGCTCTCCCCCAGGGCACACTTCCTCTGTTAGTGACCCCGGGAATCTGGGGGCTCCACTGCCCCTCCTGTGGTTCTCCCCGAGTTCCCTGCTAAGCGCCTCTCCGTCCGGGAAGAATCCATGCCGATTTTTAAAGTTCCTGCTTCTCCGGGGCTGGGCTCTCCTGTCCTGGAGCCTCTCGCCCCCTCCTTAGCCCGGCTCCTCGGGACCCCTCCCCAACTTGATTCTTTTTTATTCTTATTTTTTTCTGCCTTCCTATCTAACTTGTTAGAAGCCAAAACCCTTCTCTGTAGCATTCCAGCTGTTCTCTCTTTAAATCTTAGGTCGAATTCGTAGGTTTTCAGGATGGTTTGAAAGTTATCTAGGTAAGTTGGTGGGGCCAGTGAGGTGAGGACCCTATTCCTCTGCCACCTTGCCCTCCCATCTAAATTATATTTTCTAATTGATTATTCCTGAAATATCGAAGTGCTATCAACTTTCATTTGTGGATTTTACAATTGACAACCTTGCTAAACTTTTAATTGTTCTAAGTTTTTGTATATTCTATTTTTAGCCATCACATCATCTGAGAAAAACGTTATTTCCTTATTTTCTTTCTTACACTTGTTATTTCCATTTTTATCTCATTACATTGGCTGTAATAATCATTGTTTATATTTATTGTTTTATGAAGTAGATTTGAGATAAACTCGATTTTTATCCTTTTTCTACACAATTTTCTCTTGTTTTGTACATTTTATAAGATACGTGTTTTATTCTCTTATTCAGGAATAAGGCAAGCTGTGCTCTACTTGGAGTTTTTCACTTAACAGTAATCAACAAAATTCACTTCAGTTCTGTGAAACTGAATAAAGGAAATCTCACTTAAAATGGAGTTGGGCAAACTGAATTTAACTAACATATAAAATAAAATAAAACAGAGTTGCAAAGCCAGAAGGGAGAGCTTTCACAGGGTACCACTCACAGCCTTTCCACAGAAGGCATACCTTTCATTCCCACCTGAAAGAAGCTTACTTTACTACTCTAGCAGGAAGAAGGAAGATTTTCTCCTTGCCTGGCAACAGAGCCCAGTCGCTGACAGACTGAGCTCAGCCAATGAAAAGCCACTACACTTCAAACTCCCAGTTTATTCCAATGAACTTTTTGTTATAACAGCCCTTCCCTCACTCCCTCATTCCTCTGCAAAAGAGCATTCCTCTCCTTTGTCCTCTGGATCTACCTATGACTTTGGCTGTAGCTCGCTTGTCCCATACTGCAATTCCTTTTCTATTCCAAAATATAGCCATTTTGCTGATAAAATAATTAGCTGTTTTCCCCTTAAGGTCAGCAGCTCTGGTGTGTGCAGACACCTATAGTGTTCCTGTAGTGTTACAGTACAGTGTTACACCTACAGTTACATACAGTGAACAGATTGATAGCAAGAAGTTAGGTCATGTGACCAGATCTCAATCCACTGAAGTTTCTAACAAAACCCCTCTATCATCTCTGCCTAGTTCTGTTATTTCTGACAACAGAAAACTGGTATTCCTTACATGCAATGATAACAGGCTTCTTTATGGCCACCTCCTATTCCATTCCCCAATCTCCCAATCCCACCCTTACTGTTAGAGCACTTCCCTCTCAACATACACTTGTTACACTGTGACTTATAGTACAAAAAATATATATTTGGTCTTTATCTGTGGTTCCTGGCTCATAGCTCCTAGAACCCTTGCCATTTCCTACATAAGGGTCAAAGTGACATCTTTTATTAACATATTTAGTTTTCTTCCCTATTCCTAAAATAGCACCTGAGTGATGTAAAACTGAATTCTCTTGTTATTCATAACAAGCTCCTTTCAAAAACTTCTGAGTCTATGTTAATGAAACAACTTTTGGAAAGCTCACAGGATGAAGACTGGTTGTAAAGAGAACCAATTTGGGCTTAAAAGGTTGTAACTTTCAGCACCCCCTCCTCCTCTAGGGAGGGGACAGGGTCTGGAGGTTGAATCAGTCACCAAGGTTAATCAATTACGTCTATGTAATGAAGCCTCCATAAAAACTTAAAGGACAAAGCTTGGAGAGCTCTCAGATTGGTGGACACATGGAGGTACTGGGAGAGGGGCATACCTGCAGAGAGCATGGAAGTTCTGTGTCTTTCCCACATATTATGCCCTTTACATCTATTCAGTTGTCCCTGGGTTAAATCTTTTTATAATAAACTAGTATTCTAGTAAGTAAAACATTGCTCTCAGTTCTGTGACCTGCTCTAGTAAGATAGTTAAACCCAAGGAGGGGTTGTGGGAACTTTCAATTTAGAGTCAGGTTGTCAGAAGCACTGGTGACTACCTGGACTTGGGATTGGCTTTTTGGGGGTGGGAAGTCTTGTGGGAAAGAGCCCTTAAACTGTGGGATCTCATGGTATCTCCAAGTAAATAGTGTCAGAGTTGAGTTAAATTGTAGGTCACCCAGCAGGCGTCACAAAATTGCTTTGTATTGAGAGGGCGGAATCATACATTTGGTGATCAGGTGTAAGAAGCAAAGCAGTATTATAGCAGAGTATGGAGATTAGAAGAGACATACAAGAGGAGAAGTTTTCCTTATTTTTCAGATTTCCCCCTGGGTTTTGCAATATCTACTTGATTTGTAGGTTACTGGCAATGAAAGTTTCTTAAAGGGTGCATTTCGGTCATCAACTTATTTCTTTTATTGCTTCTCTTTTCCAAATCCACCCTTCATTGCCTGTTTGTGATACTAGAATAGTTTTCCCTGGTCAGTTGGCTTGATGTTAAGCTTGGTCAGTAGAGGGTGCTGGAAGGACACTGAAAGAGAAAAGGGATTTTCTGATGCCTGGTTATGCTCTTTTCACTTTGTTCCCATAGCAATCTGCAGCACAGGACACCCTACGGGCAGCTTCCGCTGGCACCCTAGAGGGCAATATCCCAGCAGATGGCTTCTCAATGAGTTCTTCAGCAGGGCACCTTCTCATGGATGGCTTCCCATATACTAGAGGACAGAGTTCTGACAGCACTTCTGCAAGGTCTTCACCATCCAGCAGGTCATGGTTGCGGTGTCTCCAGTGAAGTCTGAATCTCATGTTGTCATAGGAGAGAGGAAGATAGGATCTTCCAATTTCTTTTCTTCCTTGGATGCTCCACCTCAGTCTTAGCAGCCCATGTCTGCTCTTATTCCTCCATTCTTATGTTTTCTTTACTCCTTAGTAGGTAATCTTCTGTAATAGTTAATACTTCTTTATATTAAACTTCCCTTGTTTATATTACTGTGTGACATTTCGGTCTCCTGATTGGACTCTAATATAGGATGTGGTATAGCCTTCTTGATATCACTTTACCTATACTGACTACAGCTCTCAGAATTTACCTGTTTTTATTTAACTTAATGTAATTTAGTTTAATTTAATTTGGTGCATTGATAAGTATATTTGAAACATTATCAAGTTACACTAGCAAGGGTCAACTTTACTTTTGGTTTGACATCAATGACAACCAGGTCATCTGCTTACAGTATTACAGATCTGATCATCGGAAGGATTTTCCACAGACTACCTTCTGACTCTGTACTTTTCACATCTTGTTTTCCTCCATTTCTCACAAATGTGTGGAGTTGGCCCCTCGAAGCCACATTCATATTATGATATGACCTCTGGCCCTGTATCTTCATATTACAATGCCAGGTAAGTTAGCACAGCGAGCAAGAGGAGTATTTCAGGAAGCCATTTCTATATCAGGATGGTTATCAATAGTTTAACTTTGCTGAGAAGTGGCTGTAAATGACACTAACATATCCCATTAAATGCAAGTTAAATACCCTAGATCAATTTCCTCTTAGATGAGTCTCATAAATTCCTGGAGCAGCTTCAAAATCATCTGACACAAGAGGAGGGGAAGTAGGAGCAGAAATAAGTCTTAACTTAGACTGAAATTGCTTACTTTTCCAAATTTTACCATACACACATAAAAAAAAAATTGTTAACCAAATGACTGAGACATCCTGGGTCCAAAGACACAGCAACAGAAGTGTTCATGCCGGCATCCATGCCCTGTGTTGTCAAGATTCTTTGTGGTCTCTGTGGCCACAGAGGAAATAGCCACTGAAGCCACCTCCACTGGTGCAACGGGGTCTCATTTCTGGTTGTGACTTTCCCAAGCCTGTGAAGCTACAAATACTCCATAGTGTATGCTTTTTCTGCACAAACTATCTAGAGAATAAACTATTATTTCCATTTTTTTTCAAAACTTTTTCTTTAAAACCTGACCGCTGAAGTCAGTGAGCCTGACCCTTCAACGTGTATTGCCCCATTGACTGGATGGGAGTGAAATCTTTCCGAATCTCCAGTCCAGTCAGGTTCTTTTGCTGTGTGCCCTCCTAGAACTGCAGTTAAGGCACTATTTTAGTTTTTATTATACATTTTTATGTGATTAATTCATTGGCATCTCTCCCTCCCAAAGACAGAATACTGAGATCAGGGATTATGTCCATTTTAGTTCATAAGTGCTTAACACTTGACATTTAGTAAGTGCCCAATAAATGTTCATTCAAGAAAAATAAAAGCACTTATCAAATGAATCAATTCTTCCTGTTTTATCTGTTTATCCGATACTTGCCATTATCACCATATTTAACACATTCTATTGATATTCTCTATTAGCACGTTTGCCCACACTACTTGATTATAAGCTCCTAGAAGTTTGACATTATTTCTCAGTTATTTAGAAATCCCTGGTAAGTAATAAACATTTACTCAACTAATTTGTGCCCTGAACAGAGAATTAGTATATCTACCAAGTATCTCATGTGTGTTATGTAGCTTCTTTTCCTTTTTTTTTTAACCTGTAGATGGAAGAAATTATTCTAGAAATGATCTCCTAGGTTCCCTTCTAGCTTAAAAGCTAAGAGCTATGTGATTCTAAATACAAAATACATTTTCATATCCCAAACCACTAACAGGATCTTAAGTAATTTAAATGGAGGGGAAAAGGCCTTCAGGGTAAATTTGAAGATGTGGGGAGAATTTTCATTAAAATATATACGATGGAAATTTGTTGATTCATTTTTACCCAACAGAATTATAAACAATAAAATGTTTATTCACAAAAGCCAAATTGGATAACCATAAAGAGTTTATGGTCTTTAGGGGCATTGCAGAAAAATCTCTAAAATGTGTATACATTTTAAAAAACTTAACATTTTAGGAAATAAAATAGTTTGTACTTCTTGGGAATTTGAGAAATGTTATTATGCGTGCTGGGTAATATTACCGTATACAAAGATTTGAAAGTTTCCTTTAGGAATTTACTATCGTACTCAAGAAAAATATATTAGACATTTGGGCACATTGAACCATTTACGATAATTCTCTTTTAACAAACTTGATTTCTGTAAAGAAAAAAACATATGTATATTTAAATAATTCAGTTTTAGCTTCACCTTGCTCTTTTTTTTTAAAGATTTTATTTATTTATTCATATGAGACACAGAGAGAGAGGCAGAGACATAGTCAGAGGGAGAAGCAGGCTCCGTGTAAGGAGCCTGATGTGGGACTTGATTCTGGATCCCAGGGTCACTCCCTGAGACGAAGGCAGATGCTCAACCGCTGAGCCACCCAGGCATCCCTCACCTTGCTCTTGACAAATGTAAATTTTATATTGACTCTACAAAAAGCTACTGTTAGAAAATCTAACCCAGGCACAGAAGAATATCTGGAAATACTCTATTCAACATGAAATGTTTTTCCCATGAAGAAAATTTTCCCCATTTAGTTTTATTACAATCTTCAAAATATATAAAGAACACTAATCTACAAAAAAAAATGCACAGTATTTAGTGTCATTTGCTCCAGAGCCTGAGAATAATTTCCATAAATCAAATAGTTCACTAAGATCCTTCAAAGAAACAGAAAAGGAAGACAATTTGAGAAAAAATAGGTAAATGAGAATAGATGCTTTATTTCTCATTTTCTCCCGCAAAATACATCAACAATATTACTTTCTTTTAAAAATAAAATAAAGTATTTTATCTCCATTCCTTCTATCTTCTCCTTTCAAATAATCATGAGAGTCTTAAATATAAGTAGTAAATGGTGTGCTAAAAGATCTGAGTTTGAAAAACTCTAGTAAGGATCACTGGCCTCCAGAGGTCACCTTGACCATCACAATGTCAGATATTTCACTACTTAGGATTCCTTCTTCAGAGATTTCTGCAGTGGAAGCAGGTTTCATTTGGTGTCTAATTTTTGGGACAGCATTAAATATATTCAACTCTTATTATTTAATCATGTTGCATCTAGAACTTAGACTACAGTCACAGCCCAACCTTGAAAGTAAGTCCCAGGCAGGAAGGAACATCCAATACCTTGGGGAGAGGCCTATAACTGAGGAGGACAGACAGAGGAACCAGAGTGAGGCACTCTGACATTCATATGGCCTATTGTCACCACAGGGGGTAGGGGAAGGAAAGGAAGGAATTAAGAAAAGTAACATGCCTAAAGAGACAGCAAGAAGACAGTAAAAGTTAAATACACAACTTTGCCAGGACAGATTATAAGTTTCATGGTTGACTTTTCAGAGAAAAATTGGTCCTGAAAACCAAAAAGTGGCTTTAACTGCTAACCTGCCTCTTATTTTTTAAGAAAAAGACTGCTCAGAATTTCCAACAACAACAATAATTATTTAACAATTACAATTGAAACTACATGCTATACTTGGTAAGTAAAATACCCCTTGATTTAGCATGTTTTCATTTGAGTGTTTAAAGGATTTTTTTTTCTGTTCCTTATCCTTTATAGAAACATTAAAAAAAAAAAAAAACATACTCTGAACAGCTTGAACACCAGCCCTCACTTTGATATCACTCACACCTGGTACCTGGTCCTACCATGATGTGTGTACCTCAGAAACTGTTCCACTAGCTTTTCCTCTTCTCTGAAACAAAGTGGTAAACAGGAATTCTTCATCTTGAAGTTCAACCACACAGAAAGGAAGGGGTATGATTATGCTGACTGCAAATAACAAAAAGGAATACTTATGTGACTCAGAGGAAGACCAACATTGCTGTCATTCAAGAAAACTTATATTCAGGGGCACCTGGGTGGCTCAGTTGGTTAAGCAACTGACTCTTGATTTTTCAGCTCAGGTCATGATCTTATGATCACAAGATTGAGCCCCTCTAGTCAGGCTCCAAGCTGGTTGTGAAGCCCGTTTAGGATTTTCTCTCCCCCTCCCCCTCCTCTCCTCCCTCCCCGCCCACACACAGGCACACTCCCTTTCTCACATTAAAAAAAAAAAAAAAAAAAAACACTCAGAATATTCTCAGGCAGAGAAAAGACATATTGTTTATAATGCTACTTTCCAGATATAAATGGGGTGGGGTTTTTGGCATCCAATTTCTATATCATCTTTTAACATTTAAGTCCATTAAAATTAAAAAGACTAAAACTTAAAATTTTAAAAATCTATAGCCAAAAAGAAACACTGTCAAATCACTATGTTGTACACCTGAAACTAGTGTGATATGTACCAAATATACTTCAATTTAAAAAAAAAAAGAAACAAAAAAACAAAACAAAACAAAAATCTGCTTTCAAAAGGAAGAAATAACAAAAAGTGACACATCAGGGTTGCCTGGGTGGCTCAGTCAGTAAAGCAAGTCTTGATCTCAGCTTGACCTCAGGGTCATGAGTTTAAGGCCCACCTTGGGCTCTACACTGGGTATGGAGCCTACTTAAAAATAAAAATTAAATTAAATTTTAAAAACTTTAAAAAAAGTGATACATCAAAAAATGGCACATTTAACCGGGTTAGAGATAAATTGTGAAAAAAAAAAAACGGAAACTCATTGCACTTTGGATTTATTGATAAAGAAACCATATGTAATCCTATCTATTCATCTTACAGCTTTTTATCCTATTACAGGATACTTCTCAAACCTGGTGATTAGCTATGGAAATTTGCTTCTGCCAACTGATAATCTCTTTACCAACAATCTAGATTCTTATTCAGTTTCACTTCCAACAAAAAGAAAACTAAGAAAATGAAAACCAAATCCAGAAATAAATTCAGAAAATTTTGACTCCACATGAAATCAATTGTTTATGGTGTCTGCATCCCCTATTCAACTATTTTAATTCGTTGCATGAATGTCTGTAGGCAGCACATGTATATAATTTAATCTGGCATATTTTAACTGTGTAATTTATTGAATTTCTTAGACATCATCATTCTTTTTCCCCACTTGTATTTTGTATATAGAAAAATAACCTCAACACCCTGGTATAAATTTTAAAATGTATGTTTTTAAATGCATGTATTTACATTTTATATTAATTTTTCACATTTAAATATTTATATATTGTATTACAATTTCATGTGGAAAACATTTCTAAATTACTAACCAAAATCTATTTGATCAATGCCAAGACAGAAATACTTGCTTCATAGTTTTTTATTAAATATTTTAAATGCTATTTTTCTATTTTAAAAGCCATGGATACAATTTGGGTTGCTTTCCATATAGATTTAAAAAATAAACCAGCTATAAGGCAACATGGCATAACACTGGAGAGTAGAGAGTATGGTATCAGACAGCAGGATGTTGATTCTGCTTCAAACATTTACAAACTGTGTGACCTTACAAAAAGTATTAACCTCTCTGTATCTTAGTCTCCTCATCAGCAAATGAGAGCAGTCATAGTACCTCCATCAAAGAATTGCTATGAAATCCAATTCATTTTAAACTATTACTGGTACTATTGTGTCTAGCACCAAAGTGATATCTTTATATCGCTTTTATCATCATCTCAAAGAATCAGATGCATACTTATAGCACATGTTTGGCTAGATGCTATGTACATAAATTCATTGATTGAGCCCTCTCAAAGTTTGCAAATGCAAATGTGTACACACAGCCTGCAAAAGAGCAGCTTATATATAACTCTGTGATACCCAAATAAGAACATCACCTATGGGTGTGCTATACTGACATCAGAAACAAGACAAAAGTTAAAACAGAAAAAAAAGTGATTGCTGAGATATTAAAGTTACTGGAGAATCCTGTATTCCACAAGACAAAGTGTAAGTCTCCTCTGGTTAATCTAGAAAGGTTCATGGAAGAGCAAGGATTGTGACAGCTTAATAATAGGAGAGACACAACTGGGTGGATTTTTTTTTTTTTTATGTATTCATGAGAGATACAGAGAGAGAGAGAGAGAGAGGCAGAGGCAGAGGGAGAAGCAGGCTCCATGCAGGGAGCCGGATGTGGGACTCCACCCCGGGGACTCCGGGATCACACCCTGAGCTGAAGGCAGACGCTTAACTGCTGAGCCACCCAGGCATCCCAACTGGGTGGACTTAAAAGAAGAAAATGCTCTTGGCTTATGGGGCTGTTTCCTTGAAGGCTTGGCATTTGGACTGGAATGACTATACCATGGGAGTTTGGGACAGATTTGTCTAACATGAAAAAAGACCCATGAACCAAAGAATAGATACTAAGGAAATGAAATTCAAGGCTTGTCCTCACAGGCTGTGCTGTACAGCATGTACATCTTAGAATTCTGGACAATATAACCAGTGACAACATGGTTTGAGGGAAGAGGGGAAAGGGTGCTTAGGGAAGAATGCTAAAAGGCTAAGAGATGGGAGGAGAAAACAATGTAGGCTGCAAGGAGGACAGTGATTTGTGCATAATAGGTGTAGGCAGGGAATCCAGGAGGAGAGTGAAGCTGATCAAAATAACAAAATTTAAAGTATCTGGGACAGGTGTGTTAGCCAACAGGCATGAGAAAAAGGTGACCTAAGATGGGAAGCATGAGACAAAATGATATTTAGTTTAGCAATAAAGTGTGTGAACAGAATGAAGATGACAGAGGAAGTGAAAATGACACGAGTTTGTAGCTTGAAATGGGATGACAAAGCTGCTCTGATGGAGAGAAGAGCAGAACAGAGAATCTGGGAAAAGACATGGCACTGCTCTTCAACCTTCAATTACAATCTCCATAGCAAGTTGTCCCACATTCAGGGTAATTTAAGCCAAGAAGGAGAGCAGGTAAAAGGACAATTACATGTGTACTTGAAAGCTCATGCTTTCTGGTGAGGTCAGCACTTGTTTTCGTAACCTTTTGCTGCTTCTCTCCCCTCCCTGACCTCTGTCAATACCAGTGGTTGGACACTTGGCTGAGTGCCTGCTGAATGCAGGGGGCAGAGAGCACACAGGACTCAGAAGAGTTCTGTGTACACACAAGGTGAGGCATACACACACACACACACACACATACACACACACACACACACACACACACCTTCCAAAGCTAGAAAAACTACCAGAATTAAACTATTTCATTAATGCCTCTTCCATAATATTTTCTTTTGTAAAATGACTACTTTCTGTACTCACAGGAAAAATTGCTTTGTTAACCCCTGGCACTCGTTGCACATGTATTCCCCCCTCAGAAGCAGTTTAAGATCTTGACAAATGGGAGGAAATATTCATTTAACTCCTTAGTTGGTCATTTCTCTTTTCCAGAGGTACAAAGGAAGAAAAAAAGCACAATCAACACATTTTTAAACAACAGTCGGTACATAAGAAGTGCTTCTTCAAGGGCCCATTTAAGTTTAATGTATTTTGAGAAAGCCATACACAGTTGAAGAAATACATACGAGTGTGCCACCAAGAAAACAGAAAAACAAAACAAGTTACTCTCAGAATGAGCATCTAAGAGCCAGCTTGCCTCACAAGCTAAGTACCTCCATTTCAGGATAGACAACAAGCATCTAATTAACACAAATATCTAATTGCTCTAACTAAACAAGCAGCAAATTATGTCAAAGGGAAGAAATTAAACAGCAGGGGAAATAGGGAGAAAACAACTCAGGAGATTATTTATTTGAGAAATACAATCATATTCACAAGTATCCTTCTCTTTAATGTACTTGGCCGAGATGTCATCACAGTAAACAGTTCTTGTTTTAGGAAACAGTAAAAGCAATCAACTTCTTCCAAGGGGAGGGCAGGAGTGGTATTTAGTAGGAAGACTAGGTAACTAGTACAATCCTGGCATGTCTGATATACTTCCCTAGAGTAGTGCTCTGAGTCAATTAATTTGATTTGACTTCATACTTTGCTCAAAGTTAAAATAATAAATGGAGAGGCAAGGGTCAATATACCTCATCTAACAACAGTCCAAGAATTGTCAGCCAATAAGCTAGAACTGGTTTCAAGAGTCATCAAATTCAAATTTGTTTCACTGACAGATTGAATTTTTGCCACATGTTTTAAAGTGAAATCTTCATAAAGAATTCTGAATAAATATCTTACATGGAAAGTACATGGAGAAGATGATTTACACTCAATCAAGCCAGTTACTTAAATCCTACATGATTTCAGAGGCTGACTGCTGTGGCAAAGATGGCCATTTCATCTCTACTGGTTATGATCCTGCTTGTCTTTTAAAGTTCTTCTCATTGGGGACACCTGCATGGCTCAGCAGTTGAGCATCTGCCTTGGGCCTCAGGACGTGATCCTGGAGTCCTGGGATCAAGTCCCACATCAGGCTCCCCATGGGGAGCCTGCTTCTCCCTCTGCCTGTGTGTCTCTTCCTCCCTCTGTGTGTGTTTCTCATGGATAAATAAATAAAATATATTTTAAAAGAAAGAAAAAAGTTATTTTCTAACCCCAGCTCACTCAATTTGGCCTCAGACAAGTTATTGAAGGATTCCCGACACACATAATGTGAAACCCTCTACAAAGATACAGAATGTTCACACTTATTTAGGCTGCACATTCTCTTTATCCTGTCTTCTCTAACATCACTTGGAAGCGGTAAGAGCTGAGTGAGTATTCAGTTTTCTCTTTGAGCATCAAAGGAGTTTTTTGCTTTCCTCCCATGTCCTTTAGTTGTCTTGGTAAATGTTAATTTGTAGCTTTTACTGTTCAAGAAAAAAGAGGAAATTGAAAGTTGACCTAAATCAATAAAAATTTGAAGCATCGATTCTTATCTATGAAAAAGATCTCAGAAGTCATATGATCAAATTTTCCATCTAGTAATCAGTCCTCTTTAAAACATTTTTGGAGGGAAATTTTTCAACTTCTGGTTTAAACTAATTTAGTGATGGGAAGCTCATTATCTCACAAAGCAATCTGCTTTACCATCTTCCAATTCCATTTAGAAAGTCCTGTCTCAAAGGAAGAGGAAAGTTACCACCCTATAACTCCTGACCATGGATCTTACTTCTGCTCTCTGGAACAGCAAGTGCTTATTTATACCAATGCCTCAAATATTTAAAGGTATTATTTCTTTCTATAGTCTCTTTTTCTCCAAGTGAATCTTCGTAAGCTCCTTTCCATATATTTTGATAAGTACATCCACTGAACAAAGCCACCATGATTGCTAAGTGAGTGAAGTCCCACCCAACACCTGGAAGACAGTAAGCATTTGCATGATTGTTCAAAATTTGGAAGTGATAGTACAAAAAGATCTGAGTCTTGTTTTCTCTATCTATACTTTGGAAGAAATCAGAAGTCCTTTTTGGAAAACTGTCTAATCTGGAAATGTCAATATCCTACTTCAAAGTTGACAGAACTGAAGATAATCCTTCAATTGATTAGTAGTCAGAGAAAGAGTTTTGCATTTTTTGTGGTCAGGACCTGAGCATTCCTTGTTTGTATGTTTTTGTGTATAATAAATCAGCTGTCATTTTGTCAGCCTTCTTAGCAGCAAAAAATAAAAAAAAAAATAGCTGGCTCATTTAAATAACCTAGATTCTTTTCACTTGAACAACCACTAATCCAGGTTTCTCCCTTCCGTATTTTTGCAAAGTACTTTATTGATAACATTTCTACCATGAGCCACGGGAAGACTGACTCTGGACTAAAATGTGGATTTAGTTTATGTGTCCTTTATTTCTGTCACTAAAAATGATGATCAAAATTATATATCATAGGTCAAAAGTCCTTTTTTGTGATCTGAAAAAGAGACCACTGAGACAGAAGATATATTCTGTACAAACCACAGCTATTTTTGTGAAAGTAATGCTTGGCGAAAGAAAATTGGCAAATGCTCCAAACTAAACTAGGACATTTGCTTAGGACATTTCAAAATCATCTTGCAGAAGAAATATGTTTTTATATCATTTGTTATTCCTTATGCATATCCAGGACCACTTAGATATATAAATAATAAAATAAATAAATTTTCTTTGTACACAACTCCTACCCCTGCTTGCCAGTGACTGTAGGTAGGGTTCCTTTATCAATCTGGTTTGTGTATGTAATGATCCAGTATCTTCCAAAGAGTGTCACTTCCATTTTCTCATCATCAGCTTAATACATTGAAAATACTCAGGGTGCCTGTGTGGCTCAGTCAGTTGAGTGTGTTTGACTCTTGATCTCAGCTCAGGTCTTGATCTCAGGGTCATGAGTTTAAGCCCCACATTGGGCTCCTCACTGGGCATGGAGCCTACTTGAAAAACAAAAACTCACTAGGTATTATATGTAAGTGATGAATCACTAAATTTTACTCCTGAATCTAATATTACACTATATATTAACTAATTGGAATTTAAATAAAAACTTGAAAAATAAATAAATAAATAAATAAATAACTTGAAACTAAATAAACAAAAAGACTTAAAATTTTTCTGTGTACAGAAATATAAATCTTTTCAAGGAATGGGTTAATTTTTTATTAACCTTGAAGGAAATAATTTACTATAAGTAGGGAAAAAATCAAAACTTGGTGCTAACTTTAAAAGAAAATACTGACGATGTAATGACACTCACTATAGAGTCTGCAGTTTTCTCTGGAAGAGAGCATTCCACTACTCAGACACCAAAAATGTAACAGGTCACTAGGTTTGCCTAATCTTTTAGCTGTGGGCTTTATTTATGACTTTCTGAGGCCTGCAGCTATTTATATGCTCAACAATATATATGAAGGAAGAACAGGTGGTCACAACAGATTATTTACTCCCTGGATTATAAGAGAAATTATAGAAACTAGGCAAATTGTTGGATTAGTTGGAAAATACATTCCTTCATCTGTAAAATTCTAGATGTACAGGAAACTTATGATGATGACCTAAATTCTAGCTCATCATCTTGCTCAGTCATGAGAATGCATCTATCAATCAAATTAACACATAAGTATGGAGACATTCTGTAAGTTTGAGACACTGCTCTGATATTTGTGTCCATGAAGTGAAGGATAAAGGACAATACTATTTTCAGAGTATCTTTGTTTCCAAAAGTTAGAATTTTACCCTGAAAAATTTATGACATTTCACCTGTTTTTTTACATTTGCACCAATAGTATTCATAATGTAAGCCTCTCTGTGGTGGAGGTGCTTCAATATGGCACTATTTCTTATATAAAATATGATTTTGATATTGCAAAATATACATATATCCACCCCTACAGATAGAAACAAGGGTTGGACTGAATATGACAAAATGTTAATAGTGTTTGTCTCTTGGTTATTCCTTTTTCGTTTCTTTGATTTTTTTAAATTTTTAATATTGAAATATAGTTGATATACAATGTTATATTAGTTTCAGGTGCACAACATAGTGATTTGACAGTTCTCTACATCATGCAACACTCACCACAATGAACGTAGTCACCATCTGTCACCATAAAAAATTATCACAATATTATTGACTATATTGCTTAGGTTGTACTTTTCATACTTTCCATCCTCGTGACTTATTTATTGTATGACCGGAAGTTTGTACCTCTTAATCCTCCTCACCCATTTTACCCATTGCCCATCCCCGCTTCTTCATTTTTACTTAAATTCCAGTTAGTTAACATACAGTGTAATATTAGTTTCAGAGATTCCCCTGCCTTCTGGCAACCATCACTTTGTTCTATTTATGATTCTGTTTCCATTTCTTTGTTTGTTCATTTGTTTTGTTTTTTAAATTCCACATATACGTGAAATCATATGGTGTGTGTCTTTCTTTCACTTATTTCACTTAACATAATACCCTCTGGGTTCCAACCATATTTTCATAAATGACAAGATCTCATTCTTTTTCGTGGTTGAGTAATATTCCACTATATATATATACCACATCTTCTTCATCCATACATCTATGGATGGACACTTAGGTCACTTTCATAGCTTAGCTATGGTAAATAATGCTACAATAGCCACAGGGTGCATATCTTTCAGCATTATTGTTTTTAGTTTCTGTGGGTAAATACCCAGTGGTGGCATTACTGGACCATATGGTATTTCTACTTTTAGTTTTTTGAAGAATCTCCTTACTATTATCCACAGTGGCTGCACCAATTTGTATTCCTACCAAGAGTACACAAGTGTTCCCCCTTTCTTCACATCCTTGCCAACACTTGTTATTTCTTGTCATTTTGAATTTAGCCATTCTGACTGGTGTGAAGCAGTATCTCATTGTAGTTTTGATTTGCATTTCCCTGATGATTTGTGATGTTAAACAACCTTTCATGTGTCTTTTGACCATCTGTATGTCTTCTTTGAAAGAATGTCTATTCAGGTCATCTGCCCACTTTTTAAATTGGATTGTTCCATTTTTTGGTATTGAGCTCTTTATATATTTGGGATATTAACCTTTTATCAGATATATCATTTGCAAATATCTTGTCTCAATCAGTAGGTTTTTCATTTTGTTGGTGGTTTCCTTTGCTGTGAAAAAGCTTTTTATTTTTTTGTAGTCCCAACAGTTTATTTTTGTTTTTCTCTTGCCTAAGGAGATATCTAGAAAAATGCTGCTATGGCGGATGTCAAAGAAATTACTGCCTATGCTTTCTTTTAGGAGTTTTATGGCTTCAGGTCTCACATTTAGGTCTTTAATCCATTTTGAGTTTATTATTTTGTATGGTGCTAGGAAGTGGTTTGATTTCATTCTTTGCACATAGCTGTCGAATTTTCCCAATACCATTTATTTGTAAAGGCTGTTTTCCCCCCTTGTATATTCTTTCCTCCTTTGTCATAGATTAATTGACCATATAAACATGGGTTTGTTTTGGGGGTCTCTATACTATTCATTGATCTATTTGCTTATTTCTGTGCTAATATCACACTATTTTCATTACAACAGCTTTGCAGATATCTTAATAACTGGTATTGTGATGCTTCTGGCTCTGTTCTTCTTAAAATTGCTTTGCTATTTGGAGTCTTTTATGGTGGTTCCATACAAATCTTAGGATTATTTGTTCTAATTCTGTGAAAAATATTATTGCTATTTTGAGAGAGATTGCTTTGAATCTATAGACTGCATGGCAAGTATTTTATTTGTGTATTTATTTGTACCTCTCTTTCTCCAAAAGGAATTAAGTATGATATTTTATAATGGATCAAACAATGCAGCAAAATGAAAATAAAATTTGAAATAAGAAAATGATGCAATGGGGTAAAAATGGATAGAAATACAGGCAGGTCAAGGAGTATAGTTCAAAAACTTATACTACATGATCCCAATTGTTACTGAGAAAAGGAAAATATAATTATTAGTAACCTTCACAGTTGCATAAAGTATTGTTTTTTATTGCTCAGGAAAATAACAACTGTGCTTAATTCTTTGGCCATAAGGAAATTTCTTCCATGAGATCACTCACTGCGAAAATACCGTGCAACATAATACAATCAATACTCTTGGTGCACATAGTAATGCATTTCATAAGAATGTTCCTTTTGGAAGGCCATCTGTATTAGTGAATGATGGGAAACCAAAGAGGAATTGAATATAGCCAACTGTCAGCAACAGATTGGGTTGAAAATGCAATTCAGTATTTTATAGGATCGTGGCTTTCTGAGGTTGATATATGATATTTGTTGTAATTAAATATCATTAAATACTAGTAGTATGTAGAGAAATAGTTATTAAAATGCTCAAAATAAAAAAAGAACAAAAGCAAGTCTTTGATAGTATTTTCATTAAATAAATTACCCCAATCATTAACTTACATTTTAAAAGTTTTCATGAAATGTATTCCTCATATTTCTCTTAAAGTATAAATTAGATCTGGGCACAGGATCCAAAGAAGTATTTGACTTAAAGAATATGAGAGTGTACCAAAGCCCATGTTGCTAAACACTATTTATAAGTCCTACCACTATTTATAAGTCCTATAGTGCAGTGTGTTAAGTGCTTCAAGAGCAACCAACATGGGGTCCCATGAAAATGCCTGGGAGGAGCAAACTTGAAGACTCATGAAGATATCTCAGGGAAGATCACGTTGGAGACCCATACGTTGAATTGAATGCTGGCCAGCCATAGATGGGAGGAAAGAGGACTGCAGGCAGAGGAAACAGTACGCGCAAAAACCAGAGAGTACAAAGGTCATAGAGCATTTAAGTAATTTGCCATCCTAAAGAGTACTCTTGGGGGACTTAGGAAAGACAAGAGAGACTGGAAGGAAAGGTGTGGTCTAGATGGTAAAGTGCCTTATATGCCACAATAAGAACTCCTTTACTTTTTCTCAAGAACAATAATAAGCAGCCATTGAGAAGTATTGAACAAGGAAGAGACAGTATCATAGTTGAGTTTTAGAATCATTTCTCTGATAGCAATGTAAACAATGATCCAGAGAGGGGTAAGGTAGAAAGATAAGTCAGAATCCCTTTCATAAACTGTCAGAGCTGATAGTTGGGAGTGGACACACTTAAGAAGTATGTAGGAGGTGTATTTGAAAGAACTTGTTGAGTGATTAGAAGGGGGTGAACAATGGGAGGGAGGTGGCAAAAATGACATTCCGTTTTCTGATGTGAGCAACTGGAGAGAAGGTGCTGCCACAGTCTGCCCAACAAACACAAAAACAATAACATGAGAGATTTGGCAAAAGAAAGAAAACTTCAGTTTGTGGTATATTGACTGGAAGATGTCCAAATAAAAATGTGCAGGAAAAAAATTTGATACATAGCCCTAGCCCTCAAGACAGCTTTAGAATTGAGATTGAGCTTTGGGTGTCATTAGTTTAGATGATGATTGAGAAAATTCTGATTTAAAATGGCAAATACACTATTCCTCCTGACATATGAATGGAAATCACAACCTAAAATTTGAAGATAGAAATCCTCCTGCAACAATGAAGAGAAAGGTAAAAAGGATTACCCAGCAGATAAGATATTTCAGCATGAAAGAATGCTTTTGGAAGTGTGCTGATCAATGAACTAACTAAAGGAAAGAAAGCTGTGGCTAATGAGGAGATGCAGAACCCCAGGGGAAGTGGATAATAATATGCTCAGAGTGACTGGGCTTAAAGTTCTCAATTATAATGAAAGTTGGGAGACAAGAAATCAAAAGTGGATGGAGTAGTCATTGTTAGTCTGGCAGTGAAGACTATGTCCTCACAAACATTTTCTTTGCAATCTCTAATAGATTTTTTTTCTTAAAAGCTAAGAACAGAAAAGGGAAAGTATATCAAAAGCATCTCATAATTATCATTATAATAATGTCAGCATGAAGGAAGGTAAAGAGAATATAAGTCAATGTCAAAATTCTTTCCTTGTAAGGAAGAAGAAATAATTAAACTCAGTAATAAAAACAAGACAGGAGAAAAACAGAAAAAACAAAAACAATTTTTAAATAAAAACAAAGCAAATAGAAATAAGATCAAATACATCAATAATCACAATAAACAGAAAAGGCTTAAGTACTTGGAACTTGTGAGGTGCTGGGCAGATATAAGCTTTGCTTGAATACCACTCTGTAAGAAATAGAGGATGCTTACCTTGTTTGTCCACAATGGGTACAAAATATTCACTGAAATTGTCTAGACCATAAATCCACTTTCGGACTTGTCATTTAACTTTAAGAAGGCAACAACAGAATTTCTATTGAATTAAAATATATTTCATTTTCTTCAGCAGCCATTTAAAGCAAACTAAATTGCATTCAGTGAATTCTGAATTTTCACTAAGAACTCATGAAAGCCTTGATAGGTGTGACAATGACAATTATCTATTCTGTTCTATTCTAGGTCCAGTTATCTATTCTTTCACCATCCATTTCCTTCTGAATTTCTCCTTTGTAATCCATATATTCTGACCCTATGCCAGACCATTTAATACTAATTGTTTACAGTTCAGGTTTTAAATGACAGCAAACCTATTCACTGAATGCTAAGCATTATTTACTGTAGTAATATTGGCACAATCCCTGACACAATTAAAGTACAGGAATTCATCCTGTCTTTTATTTGAATGGCCCCACATATCCTGTCTGCTTCTGACTACTCTTTCAGCTGTCTACAATTCATCCTTAGTCTAATGAGAACTTCCAGACTGTACTAAGCTTAAAGTCTTTTCCACATGGACAGATTCTTGGAAATCCTATCATATCCTCTAGCTACAGGAGCCCAATGCTTAACTATTCCATTCCTACTATAATGTATTTTAACCACATATTTCATGTCAACACTAAATTAATGCTGAGAAATCAAAGATAAACAAACAAAAATGATTAAGAGAGTATCTTTAAAAGGTGATAAAAGAGCTTCTCAGTACAAGGTCAATGATAGGAAATATACAAACACATTTTACCACACTCTGAATGACCTTACATGAGAAAAAAAATAGCTAATTATTTAACCAAAGAATGTTTTTTTTTCCAAAGAATGTTTTGAATGTGAATTGTACTAGATTTTTTAATATAAATTTTATTAGAGAAGAACTTGTTCTGAGTTTATAATGTAAGTGTACAACTGGAAACACTGAACATTGTCATAGCAATCATCTTAAGTTTCTCTCATTTAAATTTCTACTTGAGAATTCTACTTTTAAATGTGCAAACCCAATTCATATGCTCAGGGGATAAGTAAGCATTCCATTTTTGAAAAGTCTATTATTTTTACTGTTTCTTCCTCTGCATACTACCTTTTTCTTATTCTTTTAAAAAAAATCTTATTCTCAGTATAATTTCTGTCTAACGGTAGGGGAAAAGGAGTCATAAACGTCAAGCCAGCTCCATCCATTTCATTTTTTGTTAGTTTCTTGGCTAGATGTTAAGATTACCTATGTCATATAAGGCTTGGAGATTACCTGAAGGTGTAATTCTGTGGAGTGTATTTGTTTATTGCCAAGAATAAATGGAGAGAGTTTTCTCAGTATCTTCCATTTGAGGTTGGCTTTCAGCTAGCTAGATAAGAACTACTGCTTAAAGGACAATAACAAGAAATCACAAATATATACAGGTTCTGAAGTCTAATAGATTCACTACAAATTACTTTTCTCTGTCACAAAATTTGGATTTGATTATCATTCAAGAGCTCCATCTTCAAGAACTATCCTCTGAAACCCACTTTTAGGCACTGTCCCCAATAGAAGCAAAATGTAAAACATATGATGTTCAAATTATATCAGAAGACAATCAGAGAAAGATAATTATCATATGATCTCATTCATATGTGGAATTTAAGAAACAAAACAGAGGATCATTGGGAAAGAGGAAAAAATAAAACGAGATGAAATCAGAGAGAAGACAAACCATAAGAGACTCTTAATCATAGGAAACAAACTGAGGGTTGCTGGAGGGAAAAGGGGTGGAGGGATGGGGGAACTGGGTGATGGGCTTAAGGAGGTCACTTGATGGAATGAGCATTAGGTGTTATATAAGACTGATGAATCACTGAACTCTACCACTGAAGCCAATAATACATTATATGTTAATCGAATTTAATAAAAGTTTTTTAAAAGAAATCAAAATGTGTTTTAATGCCACAAGTTATGATAAAAATAGATACTGTTCTTAAAACTAGAATGTATGTATTGGTAGTGTACCAATGACAATGTCTTCCACTGTAAGCAATGGAAAGTACCACTCTACTGGCTCAAAACACAAAGAAGTGTCATCATACAAAACTAGAAGTCAAGAAAGTGGGCAGATTTCAAGGCTAACTTAACAAGGAACTCCAGCTTCCTCAGGCCCTTTCCTCTGTTGTTCTGTGTTGGCTTATTCCCAGGCTGGCAGGAAGATGGTTCCATTAGTGGGGAACACCCATCCACACACAATCACCACCAAAGGAAGGAAGAGCATCTCTTCCTATAGTTCTTTCTCCAGAGTGAAAAAACTGTACCCAGTAACCCTCAGAAATTCTCCCAGTATCTCAGGGACCCCACAGAGAAAGTACGTGTTTTTTCTACAACTAATCTCTGTCACCAAGGAAAGGCTTATTTTTTGGCCCAAGTTTGGGTTCCTGAACCAAAAATGAGGTTTTCTGTCACTATTATTTTGCTTCCTCAGTCACACTATAAATGTAGCCTGACATCAAGCTAAACCTGTAAAAAAAAAGGAACCTGAAGCCATCCTGGTTCCTTCTTCCAAATTGCCACTCTACTCCAACCTACCTGGGTCTTTCACTCTCCATAGACTTCAGGTAGTTGTTGTTTGTAGTCTTATGGTTTGAATTATCCCCCCCACCTCCAATTCACATGCTGAAGGTCTAACTTCCAAGACCTCAGAATGTGACCTTATTTGGAAAGAAGGTCTTTGCAGATATAACTAGTTAAGATGTCATACTGGAGTAGAGTGGACCCCCTAATCCAAAGTGACTTGTATCCTTACACAAAGGGGAAATTTAGACACAGACATACACACAGGGACAACACCATATGAAGATGAAGGGAGAGGTCAGGGTGACACTTCCATCAACCCAAGGAATGCCAAAGATTGCCAGCAAACTAGGAGAGAGAGCCTAGAACATATCTCCCTCACATCCCTGAGAGGGAAACAACCCTGCTGATACCTTGACCTCACATCCGTAGCCTTCAAGACTGAAACAGTATAATTCTGCTGCTTAAGTCACCAAATCTGTGGTATTTTAAGGTTATCCTAGCAAACCAACACATGTACTATGCCCAGACTTTATACAGGGAGGTCATTAGGAGCTTACTTCCCCAAACCAGTGGTGAAATGGTCTTACTTGCCTGAAAACAAGTTAACATTTTTCTCTATGTCTCAAGGTTTCTTACCTGCAAAATAGGGGTAAAAATGATATCATAGCATTGTTGGGAAGACAAAATAAGCTGATATGTGTAAAGCATCAGAGAACAGTCCATGGAACATGTTTGCTCCCAGTAGTTATTAGCTATTCTTGTCCTGCACTCATTGGACTATATGCCAGGCACTCTAGGTGCCTCACCAAACAAAACAGATATAAATTTTGGCATTTCTGAAGTTTACATTGTAGTGAGAGGATGCAGACAATAAAACAAATAAGCAAATTATGTAACATGTTGTCCAGTACTAAGATCCACGAACAGAAATGAATCCGAGAAGGAGGAGAGGGAGGGCTAGGGTTGGGGATGGCATTTCTTTATAGGCTGGCCCAGAGAAGCATCATGGAGGAGGCTAGAGATTGAGCTGGTGCACACCAGGCAGACAGAATAGCAAGTGAAAGCGCCCTGTGGTAGGAGTTGGCTTGTAACACTCAACGAGCAAGAAGGCCAATGTGGCTACAGCAGAATGAGGTGGGAGGCAGTGGGAGAAGAGGTGAGAGAAAAACAGGGGACAGGTATATATGTCCTGGAAAGGTTTACACTCGCACTCTGAATGACACGGCAGGTCAGTGGAGGTTTTGAGCATAGGAATGACATGATCTGACATGCGTTTTTATAGGATCACCCTGGCCACTAGGTGAGAGTAGATTTGAGGAAGAAGAGAACAGAGAGACCAAGTTGGGATGCTGTTTCTGGAATCTAGTTAGTGGAGGAGGTAAAACATAATTAGGCTCTAGATGCTTTGACAAGAGAAGTGACCATGTTTTCCTGATGGACTGAATGTGATGTTTGAATGAAAGGGAGGATTTAAGAATGACTCTGAGGTTCAAACCCAAACAATAGGAAGTATGTTTCCATTAAACGAATTAGGAAAGATGTTTGGAATAATGGGTTGAGGATGAAGAGGAGAGAATGAAGTTGTTATTATCATTGTCCTGACTCTTACCTTTAGTGTTTTGCCTTTATTATTAGAATGAATGAAGTAGTTACTGATATTATCCTTCCTCTTCCTATTACTGTTATTGTTGTTGTTAGAATGAATGAATTCTTTACTACAATTGTCCTTCTTCTTCCCATTACTATTATTACCATTATTATTATTGGAGTGAGGGGTAACTTAATCCAACCCTTCCTATTTATTCTCAATCCTGTCTTCTGTGGGACCTTCTTTTTTCCTTACAGGTAACAAGTCACTTGTGGTGAGCACATTCCATCCAGCTCCTCCTTTTTCTTCTCTTTTTTCATAAAATTTTATTTATTTATTTGAGGGAGAGAGCACAAGCAGAGGGAGAAGCAGATTCCCTGAGTGTGGAGCCCAACACAGGGCTTGATCCCAGCACCCCAAGATCATGCCAACTGACGCCCCCTCCACTACCCCTTTTTTAAGATTTCATTTATTCACAACTGCTCCTTTTTCCTGATGTAATCTAGTCCCAAAGGGAAGTCAATGGCTACAGAACATGCCCCCCTCTTGGGAACATAATCTTGACTCATCCCTCGCTGTCATCACACCTTCCTTCTCAATCTCCCAAGGAAACCTTTGCCTTTTCTCCCTTTGAAAATTTCACTGTCCTTTGCTTTTTTTTCTCATTTTAGCCATTTTTCTTCCACTTACTTCAATTTCCATTAATCCTCACACCAATTCTTCCCCACTCTCAGAACTGGGTGTTCTTGCTCATGAATTCTGCTGTGACCCTTCAGCAAATCTGAATAAATCCCCTGACATGTCTTCCTAGCTTTTCCCTTTCCTCTGGCCCTCAATTAAAACTCTTACTACAGGAATTGTTGCTTGGTGTCTCTGGGTGTCAATTTGCTCCTCTGTAAATATAGGAATTAACTAGATTATCTGGAAAGATCCTCAGTTATAACTTTTGAACACATTGATTCAGTGTTTTTCCTGTGTGGAAAATTCTTGCTTCCATCTAACTCATCTTCAGAGCTAAGAGAGTAATCTTTCATTATTCTCTTAGTTTCTGAGGTCCCAATCATATTTTTTTTCATCATTATCTCTTAGGCAAAGCCCAAGCTTTCACTCACACCTTAAGTTGGTCAAAAGAATGTGCTTATTTTTCTAGTTATCTCCTAACATTGCACACAAAATATTTGAGGGACAATGACTCAAGTTTAAAGAAATAAACTTATTTAGACATTTCACAACCATGAGAGATTTCATGATTTTCTTTAAGAAATCTGTGACCTAAAAGTTTTGTTAATGCAAATGACAAGCAGCTAATGGCATCATTTCTGCTTTGATTTTCTGTGACACCCTTTTGAGGTTTTCATCCTCACTTCCTTGCGGGGCCCTCACCTTTGTCTTCCTTTTGCCCTGTAACTGCCAATTTTCATCAGCGATTGAGAAAATAAGAGTGCAAGGAAAAACAATTTAGCTCAGCTGACTGCTTCTTCAAGGAAACACAGTTTGTTCTCCTAGATTTCAGACTAAGTTAATAAAAAAAAAGTTTTAATCCTATAATCAGAGGTCATTTTTAATGCTTTCATTCAGCAAAATTCCAGGTGGTTTTAAAATACACTGGACATCTATTTACTAAGAACAAGAGAGGTTATTCCAAAGCATTCTTTAATGGCCCTAAATTGATTTTGCCTATCAGAGGAAAAAGGAAAATCCACCCAAAAAGGTCTTTCTATAGTAGAGTTTACATAGCTGAGCTTCTTAGGCACTAAAGAAATTCTCTCTCTCTCTTTTTTTCTCTCTCTCTTTCTCTCTCTCTCTCTCACACACACACACACACACACACACACACACATACACACACAATCGTTAGAAATATTCCATTTTTAAGATTAAGTTCTACACAACACAGTATGACCATAAATGGGTTACTTGGATATAATTGTTATCTTTAGTTATTTTTAGTAAGGGAGCTATATTTCATAATATTCCATCCTGGCTTATAAATTTAACTTTGTAAACTTGCAGGAGAAATGTGAGCTGTTTAGCATTCCGTGACAAATTAAAAGCCACCCCCAACTCCCACAGTGAAGATATCTCTGCCTCCTCTGAACTCCTCTGGAGTTCAACTTACCTTGTGTCCTCCTTAGCCCCCATACTTCCTAATCTAGATCCTTTCACATCTATCAATAAACAAGTACGGAAGAAAAAAAGGAGCAGAAAAATAAGCAGGTATTACAGTTTAATAGGAAAAGCACAGGTGCTGAATTAGACGAATCTAGCTTTGTATCTCAGTTCATCTATTTCTTCACCATGTGATCCTGGGCAGTTGACTGAACTCTCTGAACTTTGGTTTTCTCTCTAGGTATCAGAGGTAATGAAACAGCTTCATAGAGTACTGTGAAGGTTAAATTAAAATTGTAAAGCGCCTGGCACATATGAAGCACCCAATACACCTACTTCTCCTTCCTCTATTCTGGCATAGCATTCATAGTTCAGTCCTGCAGTATGGTTGATTGAACCCTGGGCTGTTTCTGGGCTGTGAGCTTTTTGAAGGCAAAGACTTATTCATGTCTATATTTCTTATGGAACCTAGGATAGTGAGCCACATATTCTGGAGGCACAGTAACTGTGTATTGTTTTAAATTGAGGGCTGAAACAGGATAGCTTCTAAGCTGTGCAACAATATCTACAGATTTGGGCTTTCCTAGTAGGACAGCCCCTCTCATGAGCTATGTCTCAGACCACCTGGGTGTTGACACAGTCCATCATGTTTTAAATTAGGTTGCACAAAATATAACTACTTTCCTAAATTCCTTGGCAACTAATCAGAATGCTCTTCCATTTCTCACCATAGAAAGTGCTGCAGAAAAACTGACCTTACTCTAAGAGGGAGAAACACTACATTATGAATCCACTACATAATGCTGGAAAAACCATAAGTTGTGTTGAAAGCACTGAGTCACATAAACGTGAATTTTAAACACTGGCTGGTCCCTGACTAGCCATGAGACCTTGAGCAAGCTGTCTAACCTCAATGAGCCTCAATTAAACCAAAGAAAGGGACAATAACTCTACTGTGGTTGGCACGCAGGGTTGTGGGTAGAAAAGGTGATGCCCAGGAACTGACTTGAATAAGTAGGAAGCAGGATGTCAACACAAAGTCTAGAAAGCCATCACTTTCAAGTCATGGGAGCTTCAGGCTTCTATCCATACTCCTTTCTTTGGCAACTGATCAGCTCTCATTTTATCATTTCAATTCAGCTGAGCAGAAAAGCTGCGCATATGTGTGTATGTGTGTATATCAATATGCAAGTGATCAAATCTATGTATCCCCCCATCTTTTGTTCTGTGTGTCACATTACAATGCAATGAGAAGGTGCAGTCATTAATTCATAATCCCAAAAATGCAGCATCTGTAAAGCCAAGGGCCGGTCTGCCTATAGGCAGGAGGAACTGCACACATTGCTTTTCTGTCCAATGCGAGAACACTGCACAGTCCAATTGCTTGTGGCTTTTTCTCGTGGGTCAGTCAGTCACAGCTTCCACTGCAAAATATTTCAAAGAAAAATACACCCCAACCAAAGCATAATAGAAAGCCAGCTCCAAACTCAAGGGGATGGGCTGTGGGAAAAGCCAAGTTCTGGTGGAATCATTGTCTCTAGGTCATTCTACTAATATCACCTAAGCAAATCGGGTTCCTAAAGAAATTGGGAGGGTAAGGAGGCAGACATGCCACCTACACACTGCATACGGAAGAACGAACCTTCCCAAATTTCTGAAAAAAGTCTTCTTCTGCCCGGGCCAGTGCGTCTTCATCAATGTACACAGCTGGCCTTTTGGCCATGAGGAAGTACTGCACCTTCCTCAGATTCCAGCCCATCACGTACTGGAGCCAGCCACAGACGGCCGCGGTGGACCTGCCGACCCCGGCGTTGCAGTGAACGTACACGGTGTGTCCATTCTCGAGCAGCGCGTGCAGGAGACAGACGGCTTGGGGCAGCATCTGTACTCGGCCTGGGATTGAGAAAGCACAGCACATACACATGAATAATGACACCCCAATATCACCACTAATAATAACTCTTCCGGTGCCTGGTGAAATTGGTGCCGTGCAGGGAGAGGCAGGGATATTGAGCTTGCTCCATCTCCTTGGTTCAATGGAAAAGGTGAGCCAATATCAAAGCCTGCAAGAATAAAGTAGAAAGAGCACTCCAGAGGCAATGGGTCAGCTTTGAGCCTTCCTTTGCTTTTGCTTTGAGTGACTCCTGCATCAGCGCAAATCTCCTTTCAAAGGAAAATTAACCATTGCCTATGGTCGGAAGAATGGATTCTTACATCCATCAGAAAGGTTTGCACAGATTGAGCAGAGATTTAGAGGATTTCACCCGGACTTTCTTAAATCCAAACAGATCTTCCAGATCAATGCAAAACACACAATTAGTTCACACTGGTGAAAGGAGTCAATCTTATTTACTCAATGTATGCCAATTTTCATTTGGCCAATGGGATGGCAAACATTAAGTGACACACATGCAACAACCAATCACACGTTCATTCCCTCACAATAGACTGAGTATTGGAATGATTCCATTTCTTCTTTTCTGGGCAATTGTGATTATAGTTATTTTTTTAAGATTTTATGTATTTATTTGACAGAGAGAGAGCACAAGTAGGCAGAGCAACAGGCAGAGTGAAAGGGACAAGCAAGCTCTCTGCTGAGCAGGGAGCCTGATACTGGACTCTATCCCTAGACCCTGAGATCATGACCTGAGCCAAAGGGCAGATGTTTAACTGACTGAGACACTTATGGGCCCTGTGATGATAGTTGCTCTTACTTCATGACTACTATTTTGATTATTAGGTGATCAAATGTCTTCTCCTTTCCACACACTCAACGCTCTGCTCCGGCCTGCCAGACTCTCTTGTCTCGTGAGGCAGAGATTCCCCCCAAGGTCATCAAACTCTTAGATGCCTGGGATTTCTTCTGCACACAGGTTCTCAGAGCAAAGACAGTGGATTTTGGTGGGGAGTATGGACAATGGTCAATATAAATTACTTCAAAAGGAGATGAAAGAAGAAAACTGTACAGAGTCCTGGATATGTGCCGGTGACTTTGTGACATTCACTAGTTACTCTGTTCTTAATCCCAAAGGGGCACAATGGCACTTCACATTGCCATCCCACTGGATGATGGGAAAGGTGGGAAAAAAACCCTCAAATGATTTCACTGCAGATCCTAAGGCCTAGAATTCTATGGTGGGATGGAACCTGGAAGTTATGAGAACTATTCAAGTAAGTTTAGATTCCTCTCTTTGGATATCCTCTTTTAAATCCCCTAATGGGCCAACACAACATACAGCAATCAGGCATAGCACTTTAGAAGGATGGATGTTGCAAGACCTCATCATGGTCTGAAGGCCCATCCTTCAGTTACCACTCCATCCAGGATGGGTCTCTTAGCTGCAGGCTCAGCCTGCTATGAGTTAGTAGTAGAAAACCTACATGGAAGCCAAGATAATATTCTAATTTTGCTACCAGTGCTCTATTTATCTGTCTTCCCAAGGGACCTAATGCTACAGGTCCCATGCAGCAGTACAGAGACATTTTTAACTGGGATGCCTCTAGTCAGAGCACACCTCACAATTCCTCAGGCTCCATCTCTCCCTACTGCCTGTCGCCCTATGTTCACTGGTCTCTGAGCATATCTAAAGGGAGACATGCCAGCTCCTCTGTGCCACATGATTTCGCAGAGTCCAAACTCAGCCATAAACTATAACTGACTTGCACTTCCTTCCAGGTTGCAGGGACACTCTTGAGGTTAGAGCTAGATGGACATGCCACACAGTCAGTTGCTCCTGGCACTCCTCTAGAGGCAGTAAAATGTCACCAGTGATGGAATAAAGTGTAAAGGCCCTATGTACCAGAGAGACATCTCACTATGTGTCTCAAGGAGCATACTGTATAGTTGATGCCACCATTTGAGCTGGGAGATTGGAGGAAGCAAACTTCCAAAGTATGTTTGAGCAACCCTACCAGTAAGGGTGAGGCCTACCCATTTACAAGGCTTTTGCTCTGCTGAAGGGGTGTTAGAGGTATAGTTCCCATAACATTGGCTGGAAAGGGAATGACCACTGATCAAACTGGGAACTGGTTCTTCCCGCCATGGCCCACATCACTGAACAAGCTCCCTGTTACAGTTGCCTCTCCAACTACCATATACATCTCCAGGGGGGGAGCAGGGAAAAAATTCATTGAAATATAGTTGACATCCAGTGTTAGTTTCAGGTGTACTACATAGGGACTAGATAATTCTATACTGTATGCCATGCTCAGCACAGTAAGTGTAATCACCATCCATCACCATATAACGTTATTACAAGATTATTGACTCTATTCCCAATGCTGTACTTTCCATCCCTGAGAAGTATTTTTAACATGGGTTTTCATTAAATGCCCAGCATACAAATAGACCACAGAGGCCATATGCATTAGGAGCTTCTAGAATCAGAGTCCCAGCCCCTGGTGTTCAGCGGCATCAGTGTCACCGACTTGCCCAAACCAGGGTTCACATGGACCCATTGGGATCCCTTCCCCCACCTGCCCTCTGGCCAGAGATTCCATGAGGAAGGGTCTCCATCAAATAGCCCAAATGATGCAGTATCTCTCCCTTTCCTTATCTGAAAAAGATTCTTTAAGAGGCATGTACATGGTTTAGAAGTTGAAAAGGGATGTGTGTGAGCTTGGAATTCTATGACCTCATACATGCAATCCTAGAAGGTAAATGACAGCTGCCACCAGGAAGCTCCAGAAAGCTCCCAGCTTAAACATAGGTTTCACCTCACAGTGGTCTTCTCCTAGAATCACTTAGCCACCCCCACTTAAGAACCATCAAACAGGGATCCCTGGGTGGCGCAGCGGTTTGGCGCCTGCCTTTGGCCCAGGGCGCGATCCTGGAGACCCAGGATCGAATCCCGCATCGGGCTCCCAGTGCATGGGGCCTGCTTCTCCCTCTGCCTGTGTCTCTGCTTCTCTCTCTCTCATTCTGTGTGACTATCATAAATAAATAAAAAAATTAAAAAAAGAACCATCAAACAAATATTTAAATAACATAAAGAATAAATAAATAATAGAAAAGAGCATCAGACAAAAAGACATGGTCCAGGATGCCTACCTGTTTCAGCCTGGCCTCAACTAGAGCTCTTGCTTATTTTGACTTCTAGGGACTATACATCACTCAGCTTTGATTGATGACATCCAATAATTACTGAGTCCTTTCTACCCACCAAGTGCTGTTCTAAGCACTGTACATGCAATGGTTCATTTGTAATCACCTTTTAACAACTATAAGGTCAATACTATTATTATCCTCAGTTTATTTCTAAGGGAACTGAGGCAAGGAGATTTGCCCAAGGTTATTCCCCAGTGGCCATTCAAACCCAGCCAGCACGACTCCAAAGCCTCTGGTCTTAACCACTGTACTATTGCCCTTTTCTATCCTGCATGCTGGCCCCATTCTGTCAATCTGAATTCTTCATCAATCTCCACCACACACACCCCCAACCTAGTCACACTGTTGCTCTTAACCCAGGTGAGAGCAACATCTTCCTTGTGAGTTAGCCTCTGCCCTACTCTACAGGGGGCTCTCTCTGTGCCCAATGGGCCTTGTACCTCTGCTAGAAAACCCATTCTAGGGATCATGAGTTAGCTAATACATAACCCACCAAGGAATAAAAAATAGGGTGCCCAGAATCAGAGCTGGCACAATAAAGCCAGTGTCAACAAGAGCCTCTGATTTTTTATGTTCCATGTATTTAGGCTCCATAGATAATTTAATTAGATAAAAAGTTTCCATTCATAAAAATCATAATACCTAAAGGCAAGACAGAAATTCAGAATTTTTATATAAAATAGTCCAAATTTTAACTGTTGGCAACTAAATAGAAAACTTTAAACCCTGTGCAAGTCTAACAGAACATTTTCAGTGTCTGTGATCCTTACTTTGGAATTTAAAACAGGCCTTGGCTCTCAGTAGATGCTCATTATTAAGCTTAATAATTAAGCATTATTAAGTGCATGAATGAAAAATAAAATGAAACAAAATCCAGTAATACTGATTAGATCTGAGACACTACTAGACCCCTCTAATCTAACTTGCAGCCCACACTTCCTCTAGGCTAACCCAACTCTGGAATGATCAAAAGCTTCTGGAAAGCATGCATTGAGCAAACAAAGGTTGTAAGAAGGGGGGAGAAGGACATGTTAGGGCAGCCTGTGGCATTAGAACCTGAAATCAGGGAGAGGAGTGACAAGATGCCCTGTACCTAAGGTTGACCTTGAAAGAAATTATTTCTGGACCAAATTTTCAGCCTTTCCAACATACACACACACACACACACACACACACACACACACGCCCTTCCTTTTTTACTCTAGGCAGGTTCATGGCTGAATATATTATTATTTTATTTGAGTGTATCTCCTTTTCCAACTTTGCAATGTAATACAGATAAGGCTCATATTATCTAGCAGGTCCTTCAGTAGAAACTTAAGAACGTAGGACCAAAAATAAAGCCCCGACTTTGTAATTTTCAAAGCCCTTACATATCAATCATCTTACTCTATTGTGATCCTGTAAGGCAGAAATGACTACCCCATACTCCAAATGCAGGAACTAACCTGCTCAATATCACATATCTATGTGGTGGCAGCGAGGCTCAAGCCCAGGTGCCTGGAAGGTCAGCGTCCACATCACAGCAGAGCTGCACGCAGCTTGTTGAATCAGAGAGAACTCAGAGTGTAATGACACAGGGGTAGCCAAGGACTCTGGGAAGCATATGCCCTCACTTGGGAGGCTAGGACAGACCATTTGTTATCACCAGCAGTGCCCTGACAGAGGTCAAAACACAATCTGAGTACTTCCTATGAAGGAAAACTGAATTTTAATGAACAGATCTGTTTTTTTTTGGGGGGGGGGTTTGTTTTTTGTTTTTTTTTTTTCAGGTAAGGGCTAGATTTGGGAGCTTTGCATGTCTCAGGTGAAAAATACAAACCAAAAATTTTTTTAAAAAAAAAAGGAAAGAAAATAACCTAATTCCTCTGCATATGACAAAGTGTACAAGAGTAAGGGATCGATAGTACAATTGATTGTAACAGGTCTGTGACAACTAGTGGTGACAGTCAGGCCTAACAAACTGTCTTCTTTCTCAGACTTTATCTGACAGCATTATGCTACAGCTCAAAACATTTCCAGATGGATTTTTCTCTAGAGTTCCAAAAATAGTCAGCTGAATTAATCTATATGCTCATTGTGCTAATATTCTCAGCCACACAGATTAATCTACTGGTCAAAACTTCCCCTGCAACTCAGGAATGGTCATTAACCCTTTGTTGACTCCCCTGGTCATGCAGAACCAGAGAGCTTTCATTTAGTCTTAGAGTTTGGTCTTTTCTCTTTTTTTAATATCTTATTTATTTGTTTGCTTGTTTGAGAGAGAGAGAGAGAGAGAGCATGCATGCACATAAGTAGGGAGAGGGAAAAGCAGACTCCCCCACCCTGAGCAGACAGCCTGACTTGGGGCTCAATCCCAAGACTCTGGGATCATGACCTGAGCTGAAGGCAGACACTTAACTGACCAAGCCATCAGGGTGCCCCAGAGTTTGGCCTTTTTTAGTGGGAGCTTTCATTCTGCTGTTAGGTATGCTCCCAAACTGCCTCAGTGTGGAAGGTGCCCCGCTGCTGTGGCTGGCTGAGATGGGACCTGGTGACCCTGTGACCCCAAAAAGATATTACCACAACTACACCATGCCTTTGGGGATAGAGTTTTCCTTCAGGCTTCTGCATACCCCAAACTATGGAGCAAATATCTATTGGTCATGGAGTCCTCGGGCAGTCAGTAGAAAGCTGGAATGGGATGCATGCCACAGTTAGCAGTTCAGTTACTTTAAGCTTCATCTCACATTTTACTCCATCAGGCAACATGCTATAAAATCAGAAGTAAAGAAGCAAAAATAAGAATGCCCTCTGGAAGCTACAGGCACGTGATCCTAACAATCTTCTCTGTTTTGAAACCAGAGAAATAAAGTGCTTTCATATCAATCATCTTACTCTATTGTTATGATCCTGTTATGCAGAAATTATTACCCCATTTTCCAAATGCAGTAACTAGCCTGCTTGATGTCACACAGCCACTCGGGAGCTCCCATTCTGCTGTCAGGGGTGCTGCCAAACTGTCTCAGTATGGAAGGTGCTCCATTGTATGGCTACAATGGGACCTGGTGACTGTGTGACCCCAAAAAGATTTTAGCACAACTACAGTGGGCCTAGATTCAACCAATGATCTTCCATGCAAGTAAAGTTATCTTTTTTCCTTGAAAACAAGCAGAGCTAAATCAAGTTTCTTTGGATCAGCACTATCAAGGGGAGTAAACAAACTATCTCTTCCTCAGAAACAAAATTTGTATCTCCTCCCCAGTGATGATTCAGTCCAGCTTGAGAACCACCTAAGATTCGTAAAAGGCCAAAGTGGTCAACACGCAGGCTCCCTAGGATCCTTGAGGTCTTCTGTCTCCACCCACATCTTGGACTGTTGACTCTGGAGAGACAAGCTACCACCCTAGCAACTCATGACTCTATCTCTAGGTGATCATGACTAGAAGGGATTAAAGTGGCCTGTAGAATATTCATGAAGAGCCCATATGAGCATGCAAGGAGAGGTGTCATAGCACAGTGTCTGTAGTAATGTTCTGAGTCTGACTGCCTGTGTTGAAATCCAGGCTGTGACTCTTTCCTATGACCTTGACCACATTACTTCACATTTTTGTACCTATCCCTTCCTCTGCAAAATGGAGAGAACTACATCTGCCTGGAGTCTTGCTGTCAGAATTAAATAAATTAAGGCATGGAATTTCTTAGCAGTGTCTGATATATTTTGTACTTTGAGGAGAAGAGAACTGATGGTAGAGATGTTTCCTGATGGGCAGGCACCATTGCCTTCCTTCCTTCCCCCAGGACTGTAGTTCACCAAATTCCCTTAGCCTGTGCCATTCCCACAGCTCTCTGCTGCCCCCTGCTGACCCTGGTTGATACTAGTAGCTGTAACTCCGTTCTCTCACCTTCAGATATCTCCTCCAATCCTTTCGCACAAGCACCCTCCTCTACCACCAAGCTGAAACAGAGCATTCCTGTAAACCCCATGCCTTGGGACTTTAAGATGGTATTTCTTCCATCTGGCAAACCCTTCCGCCTTCCCTACTGACCTGTCAAAACCATGCCCACCTCAAATGCCATGACATGGATACAGCCTCCTTGTGCTTCCTCCCCCTACCCTATAACCCACCAGGAGCACGAGACTTCTTCATCACATCACATTGTTCTCTATACTGTAATTAGTTTGGAATGTGTCTTTCTGCCTCTTGCCATCAGATCAAAATGACGCCTTATTTGTCTCTCATTTCCCCAGCAGCACGCATAACTCCTCTTCACAAAGACATGATCAGCCAGTACTTGTGCTATAACTACAATCTTGCCATTGCTACCTTGTCCCCTGCTGTGTCACCTCTTGTTAGCTCTCACTTAAACTGTCACCCCCTAACTGGTGTCCCCAGATCCACTCTGAGCCCACTTTCCATCCACTGCCTTCAGTGCCAACTGCACTTCTGAAGGAGGAAAAGAAGGTTATCTTGGCATATCCCAGCCTCCCCTCCTTTCCATTGCTTCTTACTACTTTTAAGGTAGAGTCTAAAATCCCTACTGTGGTCCAAATGTGCAGGTCATTCCCTGACCTACACCTACACTGCCCTTCTTTGAGGTCCTGTAACACTCTACGTTCTCCTGCAGTGGAGACTACCCAAGCTGGGAGCACCCTTACTGGGATCCTTCATCCCACTTCACCCCCAACCCTTCAGATGTAGCTCAAACATACCCAAGAAAAACTTCCTTGACGCTCTTCCTACTTCTGATTTGCCTGTGCATGCCTTCATAGCAGTACCTTTCTAACAAAAATTTCATCACAGTTAAAAATTTCTATTTGTAGGCATTTGATTAATGCATGTCTTCCTTTAGGACTATAAGCTCCATGGGGACATGAGCTGTGCTTGCTTTTCCTCACCACTGTATTCCTAGCTGCCAACATAATGCCACACATATATTAAAACACAATAAATACATGTTTAGTAAACAAATCATGTTAAACAGAATCTTAGCCAAGGTGTCAAGATGGGTTAAATATATTAAGCCTAAAGCCTTATTGATTCCGTTTCTATCATTCATATTTAAGTCATTCAGTTATAAACAGAAAGGTGGTAGGTAGGTAGGTAAGTAGGTAGGTAGGTAGGTAGGTAGGTTGGTAGGTAGATAGGCAGAAGAACAGACAGCAAGGACTTCTCTGAAACACATTCAAGGGGATCCCTGGGTGGCGCAGTGGTTTGGCGCCTGCCTTTGGCCCAGGGCGCGATCCTGGAGACCCGGGATCGAATCCCACGTCGGGCTCCCGGTGCATGGAGCCTGCTTCTCGCTCTGCCTGTGTCTCTGCCTCTCTCTCTCTCTGTATGACTATCATAAACAAAAAAAAAAAAATAGAAAAAAGAAAACTATTTGAAACACATTCAACAAGAAGCCAGAAAGGTTCTTTTGGTGCTTACCTTCAGTGCTCATATCTGGTGTCGGCATCCAGATGTAGACCAAGCCTTCTTCCTTGTACAGTTTAATCATGGTGTCTGGAGTCATAGGTTCTGGGTAGCGGTTACAGCCTGAGGAATTCTGTACAATATCCCATTCAGTCTGGAAATTCATTACAGCTGTGATTCCCAATTCATGCTTCAGTTTGATGGTTATATGTTCCACTTGACGAGGACAGCTACCCAGCCAGATATTTGGTAAAATTCTAATGAGAATAGATAGAAGCAACAATTATTATTGTTATTGTTATGATGTGAGATCCGAGGAGCTTCAGAAAACATGTAGTAATAAAACGCAATTAACCTTTAAGTCTGGCACAGGAAAAGCTGCATTAACAATATTAGATGATACAACAATATTATTGATATAATAACAATGTTATTGAAAGAAAAAATACCGGTGGTGTCATTTTTAGGGAAACAATCCAGTTAACTAAAATACTAGGAAATAAGCATTAGCAAGCCAAATCTAGCAACATATTAAAATAAACCCACTATTTATTTATTCCTTGAATGTATATATGGTTTAACATTAGGAAACTCATCAAGATATTTCAAATACTAATAAGTTAAAGGCAAAACTCTAATGATTATATCAGTAAATCCTAGAAAACATTTGCAAAAATCAGCCATTATTCCTGCTCAAAACTCTACATAAAAATTTCAAATAGTAGGAGAACTTTTAAACACCAGAAACTAAAAAACAACAATCTACAAGCTAAGAAGAAATATAATTATCTGGTGGGGTGGGGGGACAAAGACGACGTTGTCATTAATTTTTCAAATGTGTTCCTATATCTAATATCTCAAAGACTGGACCTCATCCTCAAAGTTTCTGAGTCAGTAGATCTGGGTCAAGAGTCCAAGAATTTGGACTTCTAACAAGTTCCCAGGCAATACTGATGCTACTAGTTCAGGGCAAAACCACTCCCTAAAGGATTCAATTACAAAAGCTATGCCAAGTATTAAAAGTATTAAGATATATAGATGAGGGGAAATGTACAGAAATCAAACAGCTTTTCTCTGTACTAGCAATAGCCAGATATAAATGGAGAGGTAGAAGTGAATCTCGTTCAAAAATAAAAACAAAATTATAAAATGCCTAGGAATACATTTAACCAGAAAGATTTATGAAATTTTATTGGACATTAAGAAAAAAAACAAGAGATAAACAGGCATACCGTTCACTAGGTTCAATATAAAGCATTCAGATAACAGTTCATAAGTGATGATGGCAGACATCATTTGATGCTCACCAGTGTTCCCAGTTACCCTCCTTCAAGCATGGAGGACTAAACTAATTCTCTGCCTAAAAGTCAGCCCTCTCATTTATTTTTGTTCATAAAAAGTAAGCTGAAGTAACATGTGTCCCTTCTGGAGGGACATATTTAGGACCCCATAGACAATGCTTCATGCTCTCTGTCTTGCCCTGCTACAATGATCATGGAAACACATGTGGACATTGAGCCACTAAAAGACTAAAGTAGTTAAGAATGGTAAGCTACCCCAGGAGGCCAGCTGCCCTGGAAAACCAGTGGCTCATTGTATGTTCCCACTGTGTGTTCCCACAGCATAACCTGACTTGTTCTAATACAATGCCTAGAAAATTAATTCTTCAAAGTCCCTAATACACAGGAAAGAAGTTGAGCAGAGAGATTACACTTTTATTCAGTTACTTTCATATTGAGCTTAAAAGAAACTTCTCAGTTGGAGACAATTTTGTTTCCCAAGGGATATCTGGCAATGATTATGGAGACATTGAAGATGATGACAGTGGCTGGTGCTAATGGTACCTCAGAGATTGAGATCGGGGATGCTGCTAAGCATCCTGCACAGGACAGCTTCCACAACAAAGAATTATCAAGTCCAAAATGCTAATAATTTTGGACTTGATAATAATAATTTTAAACCAAGGCTTTGATCAAGAAGCCTTGGTTTAGGGGAATAAAAGTGGAATAGAACTCCTTACAATATGGAGGAAGAAAGGGAATATCGGGCAGGAATAAGACCAACATATCTGACACAGTTTGTGATTCATCAGGTATATCATTCTGATGATAAAATGACATTCCATATCATATTTTAAAATGTATATGTATACACATAAGAGAGAGAGGTAGAGAGTGAAGCAAAAGTCTAATATTACATAATCAAACAGTACGACAACATTTTAAGTGTGCTGTAACGGGAAGGGCATTAAAAATAATTCAGAAAAAAAAAGCCATTCACAGCATGATAATTTTAAAAGCATTTGGTAATAACTGTGTGACATTAGGCCAAGTTATTTATCATCTCTAAGCCTTTGGTGGGCTCATCTCTAAAGTGGGTCTAAAAATAACTAATTTGTGAGAAGTAAAGACAATTAAATAAGGTATTTGAATAGGACCAATACTAGTGGATGTATAATAAATGCAAGTGCCATTTATGTCTCATTGTTATAATTTTCTTATTTTAGTAATTGATATTGTATTGTAATGACTATTCAGATAATTTTCCATTGTTCTGTGTATCCTTCATTTGAATGCTGCAGAGTTTAGAATACTCACCCTATTTTCTTAAATGCAATCTAGCTTGTTTTTGTGTTTTAGTTCTTTTTGTTCCTTTTGGCTGTTGTTGTTATCATTGTTAACACTAAGGTAGGAAGCCAAGTGACTAACCCTCAAATAGGGCTATTACTCATCCTCAAGGAAAATATCTCTCAAGATCTAGCATCTCCTAAAACTCGAATCCTACTTACTCTCCAGGAGAAGATAAATTAACTTTTTATTGCTGCTTGGGCTCTAACAGGTTATTAGGCATTTCTTATGGGTTACTGAAGATGATTATGGAAAAAATAAAGACAATAAAATTTAAAATAAAGAAAAAATTTAGAAACACAAAAAAGACTTAATAGTATTGTGAAGAGAAGCATGGGATCCAAAAGCCTTTCACTTCATTCTTGACCCTAAAGAATTCTCAAATATCCCATTAGGCCAGTAGGCTAGCAGAAAAATCGTTAGTGGGGACACTTTTAGAGTGCTCAAGAGATGTGCTTGACCAGGACATTGTCAGCTGAGTATTCAGTCTTCACAGGATTAGAAATGACACACACCCTGGGTCACTGGCCCTTCCCTCTGGCTGTTGAGTGAGAGCAGGAACCACCTCTATCTAAATGTTCCATCCCTCCTTTCACTGTACATTAAAGATTTCTCCTCCAGTTACCTGCTGATGTCTTAGTGTGCGGCAGTGGTGAGCTGTCATACTATATTGTATGGTTTAACTGAACATACTAAAGGGTCTAAGCTGGAAAAGAGGGAAGTAGACACCCCAGTTATATAACCAAGAAATATAACCTTTTGGACAACAATGGATTTTTATTGGTAAAATTGTGAAGTGGACTGGTAAAATATTAAAATGAATATTCATGACAGGCAAGCTAAATTCCAAACATTACCCAGAGTTCTCCTGAATATTGCACTCTTTGGGTGGGTAGCACTTAGTACATGGCTGGAGAAGAAATGCCAAAATAAGTGGCTGGCATGCAAGATGTGCATAAAGACAAAATAATAGTTCATAGAGATATACAAAGAGCAAATCATGCAAAATAACAAATCAGAATCCCAAACCAGAGTCAGTATATAGAATCACACTGTGTTCCTGGAGAAAAAAAAAAAATGGTGTTACTCTACCATCTCATTCAGCCCTGGTCTTCAAGTGTATTTCAACTAATGGCGACTTTAAGAAACTCAGAACAAGTCAAAGGTAAACAAGCCCAAAGTTGATACCGTATATTTTCCACACCAAGATTCTAATGGACATAAGCCCTTGATATACACACTCATGCATTCCCACATACATATAAACACATATAAACACTAGCTTCTGAATCAGATATTTCTAACCTTTTGATAATTAATTTTTCCTCTAGAAGTGCCAGAAATCAAAGTTCATATTTAAGAAATGAGTATAAATTCTTAAATTCCTGATTTTCTAAAGCAAGATATGCTGAACCTAGGAAATAGATCACTAAAGATAAATTCTGAAAACAAGTGCTGTGTTGTAGAACAGAGAATTAAAGTTATAAAGTAAATGGTACTGAACCGTTATATGAGATGTGAAACCAAAGGATTGAGTTTGTTGGAAACACTCAAATCAATGGATCTTGCCTCCTCAGACAGCTAAAGTGCCCTTTATATGCATCCTATTTCAGCTTGTTGTCTCTAATAATAGGTGATATATTTCTAGTTACATGATACATTGGAGGTAATAAGATGCATGATGTACTTTCTAAACAATAATTAGACTTTTACTTACCCACTCAAAAGAGAATGATTTGACACCATTAAAAATCAATTTTTATTCATCTCATCTTACTTTTAATCTTTTCAGCACCAGTGATACTTTAAACAATGTTAAAAATCAGTTGTTTTTAAGGAAAAAAGAAGCTTGTTGAAATATGGGATTTAGGAAATAAAAATTCTCTGTAAAGGTAGTTTCAATGCAAGACACACCAAATTTTGAAGATCTAATAATGAAATAAAAAAATATATGGCTCACAATTATATTATAAATTATACTGTAAAACTTCCAAAGAATTACTTTATGAATAGCTCACTATTGATCATGAGTTATATCGGATTTCTGGCAGCTCAACTATAGATTATTTGGAAAGGTCAGGGGAATCCACAGTACCAAATGGGTATTGACACTCCATCAACCCAAAAGTTCCCAAATCTGACTTTGCATTCAAGCCACATAAGTTTTTATAAAAACTTGTATTAACAACATCTTGTCCGGAGATGGTCATTAAGTGGCTATGGAGTGAGGCCTATGATTCTGTGGATTTTTTTTTCAAGAAATTAACCAGGTTATGTATATTACATTTGCAGCCAGATTCCAAAGCCACTAGCCTAACAGATCCCAATAAACATGTAGAAGTTTAGTATAGTGATCTCAATGCCTTTTAACAGCAGCAAAATAAATATGGCAATGAGAGGGCATGGGTTGCTCAGCCCTACACACGCACAAGAGTTAAGTCCTTGTCTTTTTCCAAAAATACTTTCAAGACTGAAAATGATTCCCAGAGAATGGGGAATGGGAAACTATCTATTAGGAGATAGTACCTACAAGGATGTGTGCCTATGTGTTTAATGGGTAGTATCTTCTAAAGAGCCAAAACCAAATCTACTTCTGAGTCATGACAAATATTTAATATAGCAATATTCATTAAGAACATACTTTTGTAAAAAAAAAAAAAAGAAGAAGAAGAAGATGAAGAATTTACTTTTGCAGATAAAAGGCTAATTTGAGTTTTGACTAGTGCCTCCATTATTCAACAAAATTATATTTAAATAAAATCCATCCTAGTAATATAACAGCTAAAGATGGGGGTGGGTCCAAGGGGTGGATGGATGGGTGGCATTCTGGAGTCTTACTTTGCTGGACTGCAAATATAAATCAATTTCACTCATTTGGGTGAATCTGGATTTGTGGCTCCAGGTAATCACATCATAATACTACACTGTTCACTTCAGCCGTCAGACTGGGACCTATTTACAACAGCAACTGAAGCGTATGAATCAGAGCCCTCTTGTTCCATCTCAGCTGTCAGTCAAAAGAAGCCTTACTGGCAATAATGAGTACATCAGACAGAATGAGCAAGCAAGCACTGCAAAAAATACCACTGGGTATTAACAGGAAGAGGGGGCATGGGAAAAACAGAAGATATCAACAAATAGGCCAGTTGTGTGGACACCACATCACAAGTTCCATCATTAATGGCCTTGAAAAATGGCAGAATAACCTTTTCCTGAAGGTAAAAATTAGCATTATATTTTGTCCATAAGAAAAAATGTTATGAAACACAAGATGATGGAATCAATGTATGACACAGGACTTGTTTATTTCTTATCACACCAAGAGACCACAACTATTGAAGGCAGTGCCCTCTTCCTAGCCAAATAAACACAGTACCATTTCAAAGGAGAAAATGGATTTTACTGAGGTTCTTTATAAAACCAAGCTAATGATTTAAGAGCCAAAAAAAAAAAAAGATTAGTACATTTTCTAAGTTGGATAATTTTGCTGCATTTATCTTATTTAATATTTTATAGGCAATTCAATATGAAATTAAAATGTGATCTGGCTTTTAAATAATGGGTAAAGAAAAAAGTCTATCAGCCCTATCATTTAGATCTCATTAGTGGGAAAGCAAGAGAAACGTTAAAATCAACCTCCAGTAAGCTCCAAGCTTCATTAGCACATGTAACTCCTTCTGCTAAAAATCTGTCCTCTAGTGTCAATTGTTATGTCATTAATACCAAATGTCTACATCAAAGGTTGTTTCTAACATACTCTAGTTAAGGCTGAATAACTGCCAAAGACAAATTTCAATTTAGAGAGTGATACTAATTTCTTTATTTAAAAAAATAGTTTTATTATAGTTTGCTTCTAGGTTATAGACAGTAGTATACAGAGAGCATATGCTAATTTCGACAGGTATCATTTCTTAGACTTTTTTTGATATGTTTTGTAGCTTATAGCCACACGAAGCAAATATTTTTGACATATGTTTTTATTTTCTATATTAAAAATACCATATAATTAATTATAGAGGTCTGTTATGGGTTGAATTGTGTTTCTCCAAAATTTGTGTTGAAGTCCTAACCCCCAGCACCTTAGATGTGAGCTCACTTGAGAGACAGGGTCTCTACAGAGATAATCACGTTAAAATGAAGTCATTAGGGTATCAGTATACCTATTAGTACTCTAATCCAGTATGACACATACAGAGAGAAGATGATGTGAAGATAAAAGAAGACGGCCATCTACAAGACCAGGAGAAAGATTTGGAACAGATTCTTCTCTCAAAGCCCTCAGAATAAATCAAGCCTGTAGACACATTGATCCCAAACATTTAGCCTCCAGAACAGAGGCAATAATTTTCTGTTGTTTAAAAGCCACCCGGTTTGTGGCACTTTGTTAGAGCAGCTCCAGCAAACTAATACAAAATCTAAACATTCATATTCATTTATTTATTTTTAAACATTCAGATTTAAAATACATACATTCAATCATCCAGATTCTTCAAATATCCATACATCAGGTATACTTAAAATAAAACATTTTAATAGATATTTTTCACCTTTCATCCTGATCTCCGAAATTCTACAATTAACTTTTGACTGTGGCATCCCAATTGTCTTCTTATACAACAGTACTACCTACTCTTAGTCCTTGATTCATGTTCTTCAATCCATCACTTAAACATCTCCAACATGGCAGACAAAAATATCAGGCCCCTGTTGTGCTATTTGGGCTTCCTTCTTGATCTATTAACTCAGTTCTAAAGTTCTGAACTTTAGAACTAGATACCTAGTTTTGATAAATACACTATGTCTTGGGCCTTTTGGCTGGCTTTCAGAAAATGGATCTCAATGGACAATCACCTGAAATGTAGAAGAGCACAGGCTTCAGATTCACAACTTCTTAAGATTCTGAGTCCAAGGGGCCCCTCGGTGGCTCAGTTAGTTAAGCACCTGCCTTCAGCTCAAGTCATGATCCTGGGGTCCTGGAATTGAGCACCAAGTCAGGCTCCCTGCTCAGCAGAGAGTCTGCTTCTTCCTTTCTCTCTCTCTCTGCCGCTCCTCCTGCTTGTGCTCAAGTACTCTCTCTCTCTCTAATGAATAAATAAAATCTTTAAAAAAAAAGAAGAAGAAGAAGAAGATGATGATGATGATGATGATTCTGAGTCCAAGGACTTTGGCTTTCTTGGTTTTGAGCATTTGTTGCCCTGAAATTTGGTTTATAGTTAAGGTAACACAAAGATTGAGGCGACTAACTAGGCTAAGCAGTCTCAGTTGGTTACTGTGATACAAATTTCAACAAAATGTTCTATTAAAATATCCTCTTGGCATGTTAATTTTGTTTCCAATGCTGAGCACTCCTTGAAAGAGTAAAATGTCATGTTTAATACTTTCTCACATAATGAACTTGAAAGGATTTGTTTAAAATTAATCACTTGCATAATGAACTAGGAACCACTGAAGATCAAGGAAGTAATTAAAAATTAAATGTAAGACTTTTTTTCTGTATTTGTTGTAAAGTCATTCCATCTATTTAACAAATATGTAATGATGCCTGCTTTTTTGCCAGGCACTTAACAATCAATGGTGAGCAAGACAAGTATGCCATCATTTAAGCCTACATTCTTTGAAGAAGACAGGCCATGAGCAAAAAAATGCACAAAATATATAAAATTTACTTGTAATGTGCTATTGAGGACACAAACAAGGAATTAAAATAGAGAATCATGGAAAAGCTAGATTTCAGATTAGACAGTAGGGAAGGTCCTCCCTGAAAAGGTGGTATTACTTCCCTAATGTGGGAAAAGGAGTGAGACATTCAACATTTTACAGTGAGAAAGAGTGAGGTATGCTTTTGGACCTGAGAGAAACCTAGAAACAGGGAGTGAGTGAGGTGAGCAAAAAAGGAATAGGGCACCAGTTAGACTGAGAAGACCCTGCCAGGCCTTATTGATGTGCTAGGGAATTTGTATAACAATACAAAAACCATGAAAAAGCAGTGACAGATTTTTAAGTAGAGGAGTCATGGGCACTCGCTTTAGCATTTTTAAAGGGTGACTGGAGCTGTTATGTGGGAAACATGGGCCAGAAGATAGAGCAGAAACTACAGAGGAAGAGGGAAGACCTTTGGGATAGTAATGGCTTGGAACACAGTTACTGGTGCAGAGAGAGAAGTGGATTAACTCAAAATGTAACGTAGTGCTGGAATTAGCAGGACTTGCACATTAATTAGATGAAAGAGTTGAGGGAAAGTGAAAATTCAAAAATGATCCCAAGTTTACTAATATGATATTAAAATCTACAGGGCTTTTTTTTTAAGATTTTATTTATTTATTCATGAGCAACACAGAAAGAGAAGCAGAGACACAGGAAGAGGGAGAAGCAGGCTCCATGCAGGGAGCCCAACCTAGGACTCGATCCCAGGACCCCTCCTCCCAGGACCCCAGCATCACAACCTGAGCTGAAGGCAGACGCTCAACCACTGAGCCACCCAGGTGCTCCAAAATCTAGTTTCTTAACCAGGTCTTCAGTGAAGCCTATAGCTAAGTTTGTTTACTATGTGTTTTTACAAGTTTCAGATTAACCAACATTTTCTGTACCAGGCATCATGATAATGGCATCCACATGCCTAAAGGCTTGATGACCAAACTATTGACACTTCCGGGAGGGGCAGGATGGGGGAAGAGTAGGGACCCAAGTCACCCATCCCCACCAAATTACCTAGATACTTTCAAATCATCCTGAAAACCTCCGAATTTGGCCTAAGATCTAAAGAGAGAACAGCTGGAATGCTACAGTGAGAAGAATTCACGCTTCTATCAAGGTAGGAAGACGGAAAAAAATAAATAAAAAAGCCTCCAAGGGGGAGGGGCCCCGCGAGGAGCCGGGCTAAGGCCACGCGGGGAGAACTCCCAGGACAGGAGAGCCCCGTCCCGGAGAAGCAGGAGCTTCACCAACCTTCCCGGTTGGAAAGGCGCTCGCAGGGAGCTCGGGCAGAACCCCAGGAGGGGGAGGGTGCCCTCAAGCTCCCAGGGGCACTAACAGAGCACCTGCGCCCCGGGGAAGAGCAGGCCACACCCTGTGGCTGAGCTCTCTAAAGGGCTGCAGGGCGCGCCCGGCTGGACCCGGGAGTAGCTCGGAGGCGGCTAGGGAGGAGGCTCTGTGGAGAGGGGGCTGTCGGGCCGGGAGCGCGATCCAGCTGCACAGACCCCGGAGCCCAGGACACCAGGGGACACAGCCCAAGATCTGGCACTCCCCCAGGGCAGGCGGAGGCCGGGAGGACACAGGACAGCAAGAACGCTCCTGCCAACCGGCGCCCCCGAGCTGTGCAGATCGGTGGCCCCCACCGCCGGAGCGTCAGGCCCCCGCGGACCGGGAGACAACCGGTGGTTGCTGCTGGAGCTGACTCCAGGGCTGGAGAGCTGGCCGCCGCCACTGGTGGTATTCCTCTTAGTGTCACCTTGTGCCTGGGACTGAGCGGGGCTACCAGGGAGCAGGGGCCTCACAGGATAAACAGCTCCCACTGAGCCGTGCACCTGGCAGGGGGTGGGGCGGCACCCCCAGGTGCACACACCTGAGAATCAGCACAGCAGGTCCCTCCCCCAGAAGACTAGCTGGAAGGACAGGAGAAAAGCAAATTCTTGACTGAGCAGCGCAGGAAAGTTCCAGGGGAAGTCTAGGGACTTACAGTATATAGAATCAGAGGATACCCCCTCCTTGTTTTTTGTTTTTTGTTTCTTAACCCCCCTTTTTTTCTCTTTTTCCTTCCTTTTTCCAGTACAACTTGTTTTTAGCCACTCTGCACTGAGCAAAATGACTAGAAGGAAGAACTTACCACAAAAGAAAGAATCAGAAACAGTACTCTCTCCCACAGAGTTACAGAATTTGAATTACAATTGGATGTCAGAAAGCCAATTCAGAAGCACAATTATAAAGGTACTGGTGGCTCTGGAAAAAAGCATAAAAGATTCAAGAGACTTCATGACTGCAGAATTTAGATCTAATCAGGCAGAAATTAAAAATCAATTAAATGATATGCAATCCAAACTGGAGGTCCTAAGGACGAGGGTTAATGAAGTAGAAGAACAATTGAGTAACATAGAAGACAAGCTGATGGCAAGGAAGGAAGCTGAGAAAAAAAGAGAAAAACAATTAAAAGATCATGAGGAAAAGTTAAGAGAAATAAATGCCAGCCTCAGAAGGAAAAATCTACATTTAATTGGGGTTCCAGAGGGCACTGAAAGGGACAGAAGACCAGAAACTGTATTTGAACAAATCATAACTGAGAACTTCCCTAACCTGGGAAAGGAAACAGGCATTCAGATCCAGGAGATAGAGAGATCCCCCCCCCCAAAAAAAAATCAATAAAACCATCCAACATCCTGACATTTAACAGTAAAACTTGCAAATTCCAAAGATAAAGAGAAGATCCTTAAAGCAGCAAGAGACAAGTGATCCCTAATCTTTATGGGGAGAAGTATTAGGTTAACAGCAGACCTCTCCATAGAGACCTGGCAGGCCAGAAAGGGCTGGCAGGATATATTCAGGGTCCTAAATGAGAAGAACCTGCAGCCAAGAATACTTTATCCAGCAAGGCTCTCATTCAGAATGGAAGGAGAGATAAAGAGCATCCAAGACAGGCAGGAACTGAAAGAATATGTGACCACCAACCCAGCTCTGCAAGAAATATTAAGGAAGACTCTGTAAAAGAAAGAGGAAGTCCAAGGAAGCAATCCACAAAAACAGGGACTGAATGAAGGTATTATGATGACACTAAATTCATATCTTTCAATAGTAACTCTGAATGTGAATGGGCTTAATGATCCCATTAAAAGGTGCAGGGTTTCAGACTGGATAAAAAAGCAAGACCCATCTATATGCTGTCTATAAGAGACTCATTTTAGACCTAAGGACCACTACAGCCTGAAAATAAAGGTTGGAGAACCATTTACCATTCAAATGGTCCTCAAAAGAAAGCAGGGGTAGCCATCCTCATATCAGATAAATTAAAGTTTATCCCAAAGACTGTAATAAGAGATGAAGAGGGACACTATATCATACTTAAAGGATCCATCCAACAAGAGGGTCTAACAATCATGAATATTTATGGCCCGAATGTGGGAGCTGCCAAGTATATCAACCAATTAATAACCAAATAACCAAACCATTAGTATCTGAGTAACATACTTAGATAATAATACACTTTTACTGGGAGACTTAACACAGTGCTTTCTACAATACATAGATCTTCTAAGCACAACATCTCCAAAGAAACGAGCTTTAAATGATACACCGGATCAGATGGATTTCACAGATATTTACGGAACTTTACTTCCAAACGCAACTGAATACACATTCTTCTAAAGTGCACATGGAACTTTCTCCAGAATAGGTCACAAATCAGGTCTTAAATGATACCAAAATATTAGGATTGTCCCCTGCATTTTTTCAGACCATAATGCTTTGAAACTAGAACTAAACCACAAGAAGAAGTTTGGAAGGAATTCAAACACGTGGAGATTAAATACCATCCTGCTAAAAGATGAAAGGGTCAACCAGAAAATTAGAGAAGAATTAAAAAGATTCATGGAAACTAATGAGAATGAAGATACAATCATTCAAAATCTTTGGGATACAGCAAAAGCAGTCCTGAGGGGGGAATACATTGCAATACAAGCATCCATCAAAAAACTGGAAAGAACTCAAACACAAAAGCTAACCTTGAACCTAAAGGAGCTGGAGAAAGAACAGCAAATAAATCCTACACCCAGGAGAAGAAGAGAATTAATGAAGATTCGAGCAGAACTCAATGAAATAGAGACCAGAAGAACTGTGGAACAGACCAACAAAACCAGGAGTTGGTTCTTTGAAAGAATTAATAAGATAGATAAACCATTAGCCAGCCTTATTAAAAACAAAAGAGAAAAGAATCAAATTATTAAAATCATGAAGGAAAAAGGAGAGATCACCACCAATACCAAGGAAATGCAAATGATTTTAAAAACCACAAACTACCAAAACTGGAACAGGAAGAAATAGAAAACCTGAACAGGCCAATAACCAGGGAAGAAATTGGAGCAGTCATCAAAAATCTCCCAAGACACAAAAGTCCAGGGCCAGATGGCTTCCCAGGGGAATTCTATCAAACGTTTAAAGAAGAAACCATACCTATTCTACTAAAGCTGTTCAGAAAGACAGAAAGAGATGGAATACTTCCAAACTCATTCTATGAGGCCAGCATCACCTTAATTCCAAAACCAGACAAAGACCCCACCAAAAAGAAGAATTATAGACCAATATCCCTGATGAACACAGAGGCAAAAATTCTCAACAAGATACTAGCCAATAGGGTCGAACAGTACATTACAATTATTCACCATGACCAAGTGGGATTTATCCCTGGGATGCAAGGCTGGTTCAACACTTGTAAAGCAATCAATGTGATAGATCATATCAACAAGAGAAAAAACAAGAACCATATGATCCTCTCATTAGATGCAGAGAAAGCATTCGACAAAATACAGCATCTATTCCTGATCAAAACATTTCAAAGTGTATAGAGGGAACATTCCTCAGCATCTTAAAAGCCATCTATGAAAAGCCCACAGAAAATATCATTCTCAATAGGGAAACACTGGGAGCCTTTCCCCTAAGATCAGGAACACGACAGGGATGTTCACTCTCATCACTGCTATTCAACATAGTACTAGAAGTCCTGGCCTCAGAATCAGGCAACCAAAAGAAACAAAAGGCATTCAAATTGGCAAAGAAGAAGTCAAACTCTCCCTCTTCACAGATGACATGATACTGTACCTAGAAAACCCAAAAGACTCCACCCCAATATTGCTAGAACTCATACAGCAATTCAGCAACGTGGCAGGATACAAAATCAATGACCAGAAGTCAGTGGCATTTCTATACACTAACAATGAGACTGAAGAAAGAGAAATTAAGGAGTGAATCCCATTTACAATTGCACCCAAAAGCATAAGGTACCTAGGAATAAACCTAACCAAAGATGTAAAGGATCCCTACCCTAAAAAGTACAGAACACTTCTGAAAGAAATTGAGGAAGACACAAAGAGATGGAAAAATAATCCATGCTCATGGATTGGAAGAATTAACATTGTGAAAATGTCTATGCTACCCAGGGCAATTTACACATTCAATGCAATCCCTATCAAAATGCCATGGACTTTCTTCAGAGAGTTGGAACAAATCATCTTAAGATTTGTGTGGAATCAGAAAAGACCTCTACTCATCACAATGCCAGATTTCAGGTTATACTACAAAGCTGTAATCATCAAGACAGTGTGGTACTGGCACAAAAACAGACATACAGATCAATGGAACAGAATAGAGAATCCAGAAGTGGACCCTCAACTCTATGGTCAACTAATATTCGGCAAAGCAGGAAAGACTACCCATTGGAAAAAACGACAGTCTTCAATAAATGGTGCTGGGAAAATTGGACAGCCACGTGCAGAAAAATGAAGCTAGACCATTCTCTTACATCATTCATACACAAAGATAAACTCAAAATGGATGAAAGATCTAAATGTGAGACAAGAATCCATCAAAATCCTAGAGAGAACACAGGCAACACCCTTTTTGAACTTGGCCACAGCAACTTCTTGCAACATACATCCATGAAGGCAAGGGACGCAAAAGCAAAAATGAACTATTGGGTCTTCATCAATATAAAAAGCTTCTGCATGGCAAAAGAAACAGTCAACAAAACTAAAAGACAACCTACAGAATGGGAGAAGATATTTGCAAATGACATACCAGATAAAGGGCTAGTATCCAAGATCTATAAAGAACTTATTAAACTCAACAGCAAAAACAAACAAACAAACAAAAAAACAAAAAAACAAAAAAAAAAAAACCAATCCAATCCTGAAATGGGCAAAAGACATGAAGAGAAATCTCACAGAGGAAGACATAGACATGGCCAACATGCACATGAGAAAATGCTCCTCATCACTGGCCATCAGGGAAATACAAATCAAAACCACAATGAGATACCACCTCACACCAGTGAGAATGGGGAAAATTAACAAGACAGGAAACAACAAATGTTGGAGAGGATGTGAAGAAAGGGGAACCCTCTTGCACTGTTGGTGGGAATGTGAACTGGTGCAGCCACTCTGGAAAACTGTGTGGAGGTTCCTCAAAGAGTTAAAAATAGAGCTGCCCTATGACCCAACAATTGCACTGCTGGGGATTTACCCTAAAGATACAGATGCAGTGAAACGCCGGGACACCTGCACCCCGATGTTTATAGCAGCAATGTCCACAATAGCCAAACTGTGGAAGGAGCCTCGGTGTCCATCTAAAGATGAAGGGACAAAGAAGATGTGGTATGTGTATACAATGGAATATTACCCAGCCATTAGAAACGACAAATACCCACCATTTGCTTCGACGTGGATGGAACTGGAGGGTATTATGCTGAGTGAAATAAGTCGATCAGAGAAAGACAAACATTATATGGTCTCATTCTTTGGGGAATATAAAAAATAGTGAAAGCGAATAGAGGGGAAAGGAGTGAAAATATCAGTGAGGGTGACAAAACATGAGAGACACCTAACTCTGGGAAACGAACAAGGGGTAGTGGAAAGGGAGGTGGGCGGGGGGTTGGGGTGACTGGGTGATGGGCACAGAGGGGGCACTTGGCGGGATGAGCACTGGGTGCTATGCTATATGTTGGCAAATTGACCTCCAATAAAAATATATATATAAAAAAAACTATTCAAACTTCCTTTCGTTTTCCACTCCAATAATTATTTCCATTTTAAAAAGGTTAATAATGTAGGGTTTTAGTGATGTATAAACTTTGTACACAGGATAAGTTGACCATCTACTAGATTTATCTTGTACCAAGGAAATATCCATTGCAGATAAAGTGGTACAAACAAAATTGATTTACTTATTTAATCAATTCACTAAAGAGATAGTTTCTCAAATTTATTTTTTTGTATCCTGGGTCTTTATTTCAGCTCTAGACCAAAAAAGGAATTTATAACACATGACAGTAAATGAAAGAAAATCATGATTCTTTTTTAACAATAATTCTTCATTGCTGATCAATCATTTGATTGATTAAAATACAAGTAATTTCTAGAGTGAAAAAAAATTCTATTCAGTACTTTGAATACAATAGTTTTTTCACTATAACTTTCTTGACAAAAACAAAAGTATGGGATAGTTATATGATTATTAATTTAGACCAATGCTTCTCAAATATTAATATGAAGACCCATCAACTGAGGATTATCTTCAGATACAGATCGTGATTTGGTAAATCTAAGCTGCAGCCTACGATTCTGCATTTTCACAAGCTCCCCTGTAGTATCAAGGCTGCTGGCCCTTATAGCAAGGAGTATTCTAATAATGGTATTCAATCTAGATTCAATGCTATTCAATGGTATTCAATGGTATTCAATGCTATTATTATTTTATTATACTTCACAACAGTTCACTACAATTCAGTACTCAGTACTCAGATGCACTGATAAGTAACAGAAGTAAGATCATCCTGCTAGAACAGAAACACAGCATTTTATCTGAACTATTGATGCTTATGTTAGAGGCCTAATATTAAGCATGCAGAGACTACCTTTTTTTTTAATTTGACTGATTATGGAACATTTTAAAATATTTTTAAAAATGTAAAAGCCCTCTTTCTTGATTGTCCAGTAAAGAATCTGCAAGAAACCAAATGACTATCTTACATAACAACCTTCCTTGGCTCTAAAACATTCCTCTTGTCTCCATTTTACAGTGCTCATCAGCTTCTTGATCAGCTTCCTTTCCCTTTGTATTATCTTTTTAAAATGTAGTTGGAGACTTTTTACATATACTTCCTGACAATTAGGGAAAATTCATATGAGACTTCAAATTTATGGACATCACAGGAATTAAATGATCAAAAACTACTGATGCCATTAGCAGTACTGCAGCCAGGGGTGTTAAAAATTAGATAAAACTCCAGAAAGACAAACAAACAATACCTCCTATTCCTCTATGAAATGTTAGTAGTTAAGATGATAACAGAGGAGAGATGTTAAACTACAAACATTTTAATATTGAGACCTACAAAATCCCTAGGACATTTTGCTTCTTTCATTCAGCCTGACGTCAGGGCACATATATTTCACAATGTATAGAAAGAAGTCACGATAGCCAGTAAACCCTCCTGAGAATATGTAAATCAAAAAGGCCTCTATTTTAAGTTATCCAGAGATCCTGAAGATCCATAGATATGGGAAGAGTCCAGGTATTGGCAATATTTCTTTTCCTTATGTTATTCCTAACTATGAAAGGTCTTAAACAGTCAGACATGTAGTCTAATACAATTCACAAACAAAATAAGTATCGATCATACCCAAGCTAAAACTGTCTTATTTATTTATTTATCTATCTATCTCTTTATCTTGTAAAGATTTTATTTATTTGACAGAGAGAGAGAGAGCACTAGCAGGGGGAGCAGCAGAGGGAGAAAGAGAAGCAGACTCTCCACTAAGCAGGGAGCCTGATGTGGGGCTCAATTCCAGGATCCTGGGATCATGATCTGAGCTAAAGGCAGATGCTTAACCAACTGAGTCACCCAGGTGCCCCTAAAACTGTCATATTTAAATTAGTAATCATAAATAATTTTAGTCATCATGAGAGTGCATTCAGTTACATGGTGCTCTTATTTGCAGCTAATTTGTTCTGGCAAGACCTTCACAATACAATTTTATTTAAGATCATCCTTTCCACTGAGCACTCATTGAAGTGCTTAATTAATAGAAATTGGCCTTAATTTTTTTTAAGCTAAAGTTGCCTCTTCCATGTTTCATAGCCCAGGACACTGTCATCTCTACCTTGTGTTATGCAAGTGCTTAGGTTTTTTTTTTTTTTAAAAGACTATTGAAGATATTTATTCTGCATTCACAACTGGGCTTAATGGAGAAAGGTTTTGATCTCAAACTTTCGAAACATATCTGATATGTAAAGCATATGTCCCTTAAGCAATATGAACCACCCATGGGCTCCTATTAAGAGAATTCAGTCTAGTGTCAGAGATCCAACACCTATCAAGTCCCATCTAGCACAACTGATAGTCACAGAGACAGTTTAATGTATTACTATTCAGTTCTATCTCTGTTTCAGATGGCATACCTAGGTAGTAGCGTGCATCCTATTGATCACTTCCATTACCACACATACATCCAGTTTATTTTTACTATGCTTCTCTCTCCTTCATAAACTCTGTGTCCTCTACAAGCCTTTTAAGTGTGTTTCTCAGAGTCCCAGACTCTAAGTCATCTCCCTAATATACACTGCCATCTATAACTGCCATCTACATGCTGGTAAATTCCAGAACTATTGCCTATACTCAGACCTCAGTGCTCTACTGGAATTTTCCATTCAATGTCCCATAATTACCACTGAACTCATCTTCACCCTCTTCCATTCTTTGCTCCCTACCCACAAATCTAATTTTCCTCTGGTATTCTTGATCTCTGTACATAATCTCACAGCTGCCCAGTCATCTAAGCTAGGAAACTACTTAATTCTTCTCTCTTCCCCTTCTTATAGTCATTAACCCATAGAAGTCTATCTCCTAAATAGCTGTAGAATCGTCCCCTTTTCTATGTTATCATTGCTTCCCCTCAGATCTGCAGGACTTAAGAAGTGAATTACACCAAAGGCCTCCTAAGCGACCTCCCAGTCTGTCTCCCTTCCACACTGGCTAATCTTTCTAACACAAAAATCTGATCATGTGACTCCTCTGCCTAAAATAGTGAGAGGACTACCCACCATTTTCATATAAAGTCTGTAAGTTTTTGGCCTGATCTTTGGAATCTGACCCCTACATACATCTCTGATTCCACATCCCCATGTAAACCCCACCTTCCAGGTTAGGAAAGATATTTGTTATTCTCCTAAATGCCCTGTACTCTTTCCCTGCTGCTTAGCCTGCTATTCTTCCTCTTGAAATGCATTTTCAGTGTTCATCTATCTGATTAAGCCTATTCAGTCTTCTCTGATCCCCCATAGTCTCACCTAGGTCCTCCTTCTTTGTGTCCCTATAACAAATAAGTGACCACACACCTTTATTTCCAGCTCTAGCCTCTCTCACTTTGAAATGTTGGTTTTACTGAGCATTTCCTCCTCTGTACTGTGAACTTCTTGAGAGCAAGAATTATCTTATTGAGCACCATATTCCCAGAACTTAACAGTACATCCGGTATATATCATTAGCACTTGAAAGCAAATAGGTGACTGACTGACTGAAAAAATGAATGAGTGAATGAACAACAATAGAAATGTCTTTACTTATTCATGATATTTGGTTCATTCAACTATATAAGGATTCATTCAACTATTATCAACTGATCAGAATTTCTATGATTTTTGCAAAACTGTGGTAAGGATAGGATATTTTAACTGTGCTATCCCAAAGATATATGTATTAAATTATTGGTTAAAATTAGTTCAAAAATAACAATTCTCTCTGCAAATGTGGAAGCCATTTTTAGCCAAAATGTACAACTATGTTCCTTAACATGTTTCCTTTTTTTTTTTTTGCCTTTACTGCCAAAAAACCTAAAGACAAATTTAATGTTTGATAGTAATAGTTACACCATCTCAAGTTCTGATAATTTCAATCCCATTTCATCTCATGGAGGTCTATTTCTATGCTAAACTCTTCTACTATACATTATTTCTAAATTTTCTGTCATAAATGATTATATTTGTAAGTAGTTGAAGAATGATAGAAAAACCCAATCCTCCAAAATACTTGTTTCTTCCATCATAAGTCCCAGGCATTAAACTATTTAAGCCATACAGACTTGTAGTAACCTACCAGAATCCTTCAGTTTGGAGTTAGGCTGGTTCTGCAGTTATGCATATCAATCTAAAGGTCCCACTCACATAAAATTGATTGAATATTATAGCTGTCAGCACAATTTATCTGCAATAATAAAGTTCCACTCATGCTTGGAATGTGGTCACATTTTTATTAATTATAACCCATGGCCCACATAAGTTTTGTTTCATTCCATGTAGTATTTTAAATGTTAGCTGATAATGTAGGTGGACAAATTTAGCAGACAATAACAAATGTGATTCTAGAGCAGTGATTCACAACCCTGGATATACTAGAATCTCTTGGAGACATCTTTAGAAATATTTAGGTCAGATACTCAATTAAAACAGAATTTTGGAGCATGTGGGTGGTTTAGTCAGTTAAGCATCCAATTCTTGGTTTTGGCTCAGGTCGTGATCTCATAGGTCATGGGTCATGGGTCAAGCCCCATGTTGGGCTCTCCATTCAGAGGAGTCTACTTGAAAATTCTCTCCCCTTCCTGTTCTCCCTCTACCCTGTGCTCTCTCTCTAAAATAAATAAATCTTTAAAAAACAACAACAACATAATTTCTAAGGTGGTGGGGTTGGGGCTCAGCATCATTTTTTCCAAGGATCCCAAGTGATTCTGATGTGCACTGAGTCAGGAATGCTGATTTGGAGCCTGAGAAAGAGATGAGAGAGACAAAGATTTGCCTATCCTGTTTTTTTAAGTGAAAATAATTCCACCTTTTAAAAATCAAACATTTACCTTACTGAAATGGAACTTGCTATAAAAACTTGAATTGGAGAAAGGAAATTAGAGGTGATTACTCATTTTAAAAAGGATTTTCTGTCTTTATAAAGGATTGATCTAAACATTTCTTCAAGTGACAAGCAGTGATTTGATTGATTTGTAGACTTATCTCAGTTATTAATTATGCTTGTGACCCTTGCAAAGTCACTGGAATCTCTCTAGACCTCACTTTTCTAATGTATAAACTGAAGGAATTGGAGTAAAGAAGCACGTTCCTAGCTTACATGGTACTACACATTGGTGTCCAGATGTTACATGGAGGTGTAGCAGCCAGGGCACAGACTATGGAACCAGGCTGCCTATCTTTGAACCCCAGCCACACTAATTATGTTATACCTTGGAAGGTGCCTAGTTTAATCGACTATAAATGGCATTAATAATACTCTATATCTCACAGGAAGATTAAATGAAATAATACATGTTAGAGCATTTAGAACCATTTCAGGCACATAGTAAGCACTATTAAAACATTAGTTAGCTTTCCTATTAATAATATTACACCCTGAAAAAGAGTCAGGGCCTTTAGTGTATTAATGCATTGGTGAGCCTTTAAGAAGGGAAAAATTATGTAGCCAATTAACTTTAATGGCAGGAGTACCGCTCTCTATGGAGCACATTTTTAGGAAAACTGTACTACATGATTGTTGTGTCCCTTTAAACTCTGATAAGGTGTGATTCATCTGTCTTGGAGACCCAGAAAACTGTGGCCCATGGACCAAACCCAGCTCACCATCTGTTTTTGTAAATAAAGTTTCAATAGAAAACTGCCATGTTCATTTGATTACATATTGTCTATATCTACTTTCATGTTACAACAAAAGAGCTGACTACCTGCAACAGAAACCATACGATACAGCAAGCCTAAAATACATACTGCCCAAACCTTTACAGAAAAGCTTACTGAACACTGCCTTACATATGTAATGTATTGGGAAGCCTACAGCTCTACCCAGAATAACTTAATCATCAAGACAGACAAATTTGATTTTATGAATGGGCATATTTAGTACATAAACTCATTTGGCTGAAGGAACAAAGGAAACGTTCATCAATGTGGGATGGAAAGAGAGAGTGGCTATAAGAGTAGGAGGCTCTCAATAATTGGCTAGAAAGGATAAAAAGCAAGGATCACAGAGGAAGAACTGCTGATGGGAGACAAACAAAGCAATTGGGAAAACAGAAAGTGTCTTGAAGGTTTTGACCCTGGTTGAAGGTGCTAATGTATAACAGGAACTTTCTCCCATGTTCTCCCCCAAAGCCTATACATCCTCCCCAAAATATTATATTTCATTTATAATTACCACTATTAATCACATAAAATCCTAGAAAAAAAATGTTTTTGTTAGGCTGCTTGATTTTTTTAGGATAGGTATTATTACAGGATAGGATAGTTTTATAGATGAATAAACCAAGCCATGCAAAGTTTAAGCAACTTCCCCATATCTAGTCAATGGTTGAGGCTGTAGTCACACCCAGTTTTTTGGTCTCAGATTTTCCATCACGCCTCAACTGAAGATTTTCAGTTCTAGAACTTCTCTTAAGTGAAAAAAAAAATGCTATCTAAAATTCTGATGACCAGGATTTCTTAGGCATGGTGCTAGGCCACTGTTCATCACTGGGCAAAGCTTTACTATTTCTACCCATACTAATAATCTGTTGCTTTCCACAAGTTTCATTCTTGGGTAGAGGTGAGAGACAATAGGAGATGAGGGGGCAAGGTGACTTAAGGCATCTTCCTATGTCCTGCATCGATGGCAACCCTGATGAAATTTATCTTGCCAAGAAAGATAAAGAAGGGAATTCATTCAATATGAATAAAAACACAGGAAGCTATTAAAGAATAGACAAAAATGACTGTTTGAAATGGCAGCTGCAAACCTTATCTTTATACTTCATTGCTATAAGGACTCGCCAGCTTTTCTTAGCCAAATGTGAATTAGAAGAAATATAATTTAGTGTTTAGAAAATATGCCTAGTTTTCCACCAAAGCTATACAATTTGTCTTGAAGTAAGGAATTCAACATCAGCTTTTTAAAATGATGGTGATTAAGTAGACTACAATATACTTCCAGTGTTCTGTTCTTTTCATTATTTGTGGCACCCTGATGAAAAGTAATTATGCTTGGGCGAATTTTCCTCTTAGATGTAATTTGGACCACTTATCTGAGATTCTCAGAAGGGAGCTGACTTGACAACTAAAAAAGAACACCTGTTTTTATCAATGTAAAGGAAGCTTTCCTGAGAGCCCTTACCTCTGCCTAGCAATGCATAGCATGTCTGCAGTGAGAAATATTGAGTGATACATTAATGAATTGCCTTCTCTTTCCAGCAAACAGAATCAGGAATTAAGTGGTGGGATTTTTTACATTTACACAAGGAAAGGAATAAGAACGGTCATGAATATAAAATAACCACAACAGAAGAGGGTGTGTGGCAGTGATTGAGAGCTCTGAGTAATATTGATGCCCACCCTAGTGACCAACACACCTGCTATAGTATGTCCCTCAGCAACTCAAGAGCTTTTTAAAAAAATTTCATAATTTGGGATGGTTATTTTAGTAAATAGATCAAAGGGATCTGCAGAAAATGTTCATCTATGTTTTATTGTTTCCAACACAAATTACGGAAGTGAAAATTCTATCCATCCACTTCTTGTTGATATTAAAAGTAGGCATGCAGCTGGCATGATACTTATAGTGCATAAAAGGATGATGGTCCCATGGCTTTATTGAATCACTAAAGATTTTCATTTTCTGACTAGGACCCATGAAGCTCCAAATATACTTTTAAGAGGCTTTGTTTCTTTTATGATCTGTAAAAGGCTATACTGCTATTATGTTGGCTTTTCCAATGTGTTTTAGCAAACATTGGAAAGCACTTTAACAAATACAACCAATTGGCCTATCACATTCTTGAGATAAACATCAATAAGTAAAATAAGTACAGTATCACAGATCTAAAACACAATTTAAGTAGATCTACTGAAAATCAGCTAATGGACTTCAAAAAAATTTTTGTTTTACTCTGCCTTTTATTTTACCATCCCTACTTCTTTGCTTTGAATGGGAACCTAATTTTCTGATGGAAACTACTGAAATGTTGCAACAAGTCATTTTGGTTGTTTATATTTGTAACACATTTGGATTTTTTTCACTCTGTCAATTTTTTAAGTATTTGCAAGACTGGCTACATGAACTTTTAAAAACTTTCTATTGAAAATAGCATACATTAAAAATACATATAAGTTGACTGCTCAATAAATCTTTTTACAAACTGAATATAACCATATAGCCAGCACCCAAATCCAGAAATAGAACTACAAACCCAGAAGACTTTCTTCTTACTGCTTTATAATCATTAGAAAGATATCCACTATCTTATCTCTCAGAATAAGAGAGATAAGGAGTTTACCAGACAAATAAAAGCTAAACAAGTTCATGACCACTAAACCAACCCTACAAGAAACATTAAAGGGGACTCTTTGAGTGGAAAAGAAAGATTATTAAGTAAAAGTAAGAAAAGTAGGAAGCACAAAAGCAGTAAAAGTAAGCATATCTATAAAAATCAAAGAACTCACCAAAAAAAGGACATAAAGTAAGACACTATATACCTAAAATGTAGACAGGGGAGGAGCAAATAAATAGGTTCAAACTTAAGTGACCATCAACTTAATATAGATAGAAGATGTTATGAGACACCTGGGTGGCTCAGGCCATGATCCCAGGATTCAGGATTGAGTCCTGCATTGGGCTCCTAAGAAGAGCCTGCTTCTCCCTCTGCCTATGTCTCTGCCTCTCTTTCTGTGTGTCTCTCATGAATAAATAAATAAATCTTTAAAAAAAAAAAGACAGAAGATGTTATATACAAACCTGATGCTAACCACAAACCAAAAACCAGTTAAGAGACACTCAAAAAATAAAGAGAAAGGAATATAAGTATATCATTAAAGAAAGCCAGCAAACCATAAAACAGTAAGAGAAAAAAAGATCTGAGAAAAACTACAAAAATGACCACAAAACAGTAAGAAAATAGCAATAAATACCTATCAATAATTACTTTGTGTGGAAATGGCATTTAATTCATTCAAAGTAATATAAATGGACCAAATGCTCCAATCAAAAAACATAGGGTGCTGGAAGGGATAAATAAATAAATAAATAAATAAATAAATAAATAAATAAACCTATCTATATGCTGCCTACAAGAGACTCATTTCAGACACCTGCACATTGAAAGCGAGGGGTTGAAGAAACATTAATCATGCAAATGGATGTCAAAAGAAAGACAGAATAATACTAATACTGGACAAAATAGAGTTTTGCAAGGACTCAGAGTTTTTACAAGGACTGTAACAAGAGACAAAGAAGGACACTATATAATAAAAAAGAAGACAATCCAACAAGAAGATGTAACAATTGTAAATATTTATGTACCTAACATGGAAGCACTGAAATACATAAAACTTAATAACAAACATAAAGGAATTAATGGATAGTAATACAATAATAGTAAGGGACTTTAACACCTCAGTTATATCAATGGACAGATAATCTAAACAGAAAATCAATAAGGAAACACACTGGACCAGATGGATTTAACATACAAATTCAGAACAGACCACCCTAAACAGCAGACTACACATTCTTTTCAAGTACACATAGAACATCCTCAAGAACAGATCACAGATTTTCTGCACAGCGAAGGAAACCACCAACAAAACAATCTACCAAATAGGAGAAGACATCTGTAAATGACATATTCAATAAAGGGTTAATATCCAAAATATATAAAGCACTTTTACAGGGGCACTTGGGTGGCTCAGTCAGTTAAGTATCTGACTGTTAACTTCAGCTCAGGTCATGATCTCAGTGTCCTGAGATCAAGCCCCCAAATCAAGCTCTGTGCTGAGGGTGGAGTCTACTTAAGATTCTTTCCTCCCTCTCTCTCTCTGCCCCTCCCCCTGCTTGTGAAATCTCTCTCTCTCTCTCTCTCTCTCTCTCTCTCTCAAACAAAAAATAACTTACACAGCTCAATACCAAAATAATAATAATAATAATAATACCATTTAAAAATGGGCAGAAGACATGAACAGACATTTCTCCAAAGAAGACATCCAGATGGCCAACAGACACATGAAAAGAGGCTCAACATCACTGTAACAATGGCTAAAATAAAAAATACAAAAAACAAGTGCTAGTAAGAATATGGAGAAAAAAAGGAATCCACATGTACTGTTGGTGGAAATGCAAACTGGTGCAGCCACTGTGGAAGACAGTATGGAGTTCCCTCAAAAAGTTAAAAATAGAACTACCCAGTAATTGCACTACTAGGTATTTATGCTAAGAATACCAAAACATTATTTCAAAAGGCTATATGCATCCTATAGTTATTGCAAAATTTACAATAGCCAAATTAGGGGTGCCTGGCTGGCTCAGTCAGTAGAAAGTGAGACTCTTGATCTCAAGGTCATGAGTTTGAGCCACCTGTTGGGCATTGAGATTACTTAAAAATAAAATCTTTTAAAAAACTAACAAATTATGGAAGTAGCCCAAGTGTCCATCAAAAAATAAATCTTTCCAATTACAGCAACGTGGATGATCTAGAGAATAAGATGCTAAGCAAAATAAGCCAGAGAAAGACCAATACCATATGATTCCACTCATATGTGGAATTTAAGAAACAAAACAAAGGAAAAAAAGAGACACAAACCAAAATACAAATTCTTAAATATACAGATCAAATAGATAATTGCCAGCGGGGAGGTGGGTAGGGAGATGAGTGAAATAGTTGAAGAGGATTAAAGTACACTTATCTTGATGAGTACTGAATAATATATGGAATTGTGGAATGACCATATTGTACATCTGAACCTAACATAACACTGTATGTTTCCTACACTGGAATTCAATTTTTTTAAAAAAATTATTTTTAGAGCATAGCCACTTTTTGGACTTTTAATGTATAGATTAGTTTTGCCTCTTTTGGTGGGTTCATGAACTTCTATTATCTTTGCTTAATTTATAAGCAGAAACGGAGGCCCAGTAACTAGGCCTATTTGTATAATGCCATGCAACTCTCAGAGAGTGAAGTCTAGACTTTTCATCTAATGTTTTCCAAAGGACTGCTTATTATCTCTAAAAGCCTCCTAATAACCACTCAAGAGCAAAATCCATATGAGAAGCATAGTTTTTTTTGTACATTAATCTCTGACTGCTTTAAACATAGGAATTAAAGGTTACTCTCCCTCAATGTCTTTATCCAAACTGCCCTTTGATATTGTTTGCACTGATCTCTAGGAGCTCATCATCTAGGAAGAAAGATTAAATACGGGAGAAGGAAGGAAGGTATATATGACACTCAATCTTACAGCTAATTTTTTTTTAGCTCAAGTCACAGTCCTCAGCCATTGGTACTGTAGTGTTCACCATTCTATAGAGAAACAAAACAGAATTAACTGCATATGCACATAGAGAAACATTTATTCTCTGAAATCGGCTCAAGCAGCTAGAGGTGGGCAAGTCCAAAATGTACAGGGTAGGCCAGCAGGCTGGAGACTCAGAGATGAGACAATACTGTAGTTAAAATCCAAAGGTCATCTGCTGGCAGAAGCCCCTCTTCTGGAAAGGTCAGTCTTTTTCTATTAAGGTCCTCAACTGACTGGATAAGGCCCACCCACATTGTAGAGGGTAATATATTTTACTCAAAGTCTCCTGCTTTAAATGTTAATCTCATCTAAGAAGTACCTTCACAGAAATATCTAAAATAATAACTCACCAAATATCTGGGTGCTGTGGCCCAAGATATGATTAATAATCACAGATGTATATCACATGCTACCTCTAGGAGCAAGTCTATTGTTCTCTTAACTTGTTTAATGTATACATTGTTACTAGAATGTTCAGACATTTAAAGCCTTACCATTCCAAATGGGTAGTAAGCTCCAAGAAGTCAAGGAGCTTTTCTTTGGTCTCACATCATTTCAGAACCCCCTATATTTGTTGATCAAATGATATACTCTTAAAGTGTCAATTTTACCATTTTCTGCACAGGCTATGCAATTCTAATACTGTATAAAAAGCACAGACAAGCATAAAATCATTTAAGGACCAAGAAATAATTAACCAAGAAATAATTAACTTTCTATGTTATTAAAATTTTTTGATTGTAGGAAATACAGAAAAGGTTTTGATCTACCATACTCAGAGCTCAACAGAAATTCCTGGCTGCCTTAGGAGCTTTACAAAGTTGATTTATCAAGTTTATCACCACCTCACCTAGATTCCAACTCACTTCTTTATTTTCCCAGCACTGGAAGGTATATGTGATCTGTTCTCACTGATACCACTTCCTGATTACTCAAAAGTTTAAGGATAAAGTGAAGCAGAGAATTTGGCTTATAGTTTAACTAGCTACTGAATTGCTAAGATTAAAACCAATTTCTGGGATGTCTGGGTGACTCGGCAGTTAAGCCTTGGCTCAGGCCTTGATCCTGGAGTCCAGGGATCTAGTCCTACATCAGGCTCCTTGTGGGGAGTCTGCTTCTCCCTCTGCCTATGCCTCTGTCTCTCTCTGTGTCTCTCATGAATAAATAAAATCTTTAAGAATAAAAATAAATAAATAAAACCAATTTCTGCTTAGTTTGAGTCTCAGGTGTCAATAGAATTGTTTTCTAAAGTTCCTAAAGTTTGGGGCAATCTCCCTGTTTCCATAAGCCCTTACTTTACTTGTTTAATGTTAGATTTTTGCCATCACTGATTGGATGTTTATAAGTCTATTTCCCCCTTTAAACTGTCAGCTTCTTGAGGGTAACATTCTTACCATTGTGAGTTACTTTGTCACTACCCAAGGCTGGATGGATTTCTTGATTTATTAGGTTTGATTTATTAGGTTTGATTAGGTTGTATGATTAGGTTGTACACACACACACGCATGCTATGTTGATACTAAAGCATAACCGGACTTTTGGAAGTTCCAGGCACTTGGTATTCCAAACAGCAATGTTCCACTGTGAAATGAAAACAGGACTGGCCTTCCTAATGGTTTATTACCATTATATTCTATCATACAGTATTATTTAAATGCCTAAACATCTATTCCTGTACATACTAGAAACTGTCCAAAGCAGCTAGAGAAGTGCAAAACAACTACTAAGTAAAAGCTACTCAGGTATAGCTACAATGATCAAGAAAAAAACAATCCAAGGAACTGCTTAGCATTTTAGACTATGTACTTAGTACCTAGTCACTGAAATGGGTTGCAAAAATATGGATGTAAATGAGGTAGAGTTCTTAACATGAAAGAACTCTGAAAACAGTGACACCCACCAGTCCTCTAAAATAATATTTGAGAGGTGGAAGTCATCATTTATTTTCAAGTTTACAAAACAAAATTACTATAAAAATCATAATAACTTGAAATCTGAAGGACTCAAATATGCAAGAAATATACTACTTGATGAAGATGTTGCTTGTCAGGCTTTAGATCTCCCTAAATCTTTAAAAGAGAATTTCTTCAGGGATTGGCATAGGTAAAAATCTTATGTCTATTGAAATGGTTCTGATGAAACCCAAAACACTACTTTAAAAAGAAGGAAAATAATAGAACATTGGCATTTACTAATTCAAAAGTTGTTTAAGTTGTTACAAATATATAAATTTATCTAATTAAAATTAACTATATCATAAAGCCAAAAACCAGCTTAATCCTTCATGTTGGGAAGATGTTTTTAAGAGTTGCTACCGCTGGATATCTTTAGGTTTTTGACTCAAAAATGCAGTCTGAGGATATAGCTAAGACCTATTTTTCCTGCAATAATTGAAAAGGAAATGTTCCGAGCAAATCCAGAAATTTCCTAATATGCAAAAGAGTAAGGAAGTTATCAGTTAAGGTGTTAGACTTCAAAAGTCTATAATGATGATAAAAAATTAGGCCACAGAAACCACAATAAATTCTGCTACAAAAATCTCAGAAAGTATGACTTTAAAAGTCATACTCAGAAAGTATGACTATATATGCTTTTAAATGAGCATATATAGTAAACATAGAGGTCTTCTTTCTTATCTCCCAATTTTCATTTCTGAAATTAGAATTAGTATTGACTTTCATTATGTTTTTCATAATGAGATAGCATAATACTTGGACAGTATTTAAGGACAGCAGTTCTTAAAACCAAGAGTCCTGTGTTTGAATCCCAGTTCTGCAACTTAGTGGCCACCTAATGTAGTGAATGGATTTAACTTGTCTTTGGGTTAGGGTCTTTATCATTAAAATATGGATATTAATATCCATGTTATAAAATGTTGGAAGAATAAGATGAATTAGTCCAAGTAGTTACTTAACATAATAGTAGGTAGCAGATGCTCAGTAAAATTTTGTTTACTTACTTACTTGTAATGTTTTCAATCATTTCCCTGCTACTAATGAGCTAAGAAAAATATTTAAGAAATAGAAGACTAATTAAATGTCAGCACCTTGTAGTTCCATTTATGGTATCAATTTTGAACATTTAAAAGTAGATTGATTTCCAGGAAAAATGGTAGCATGGACACAGGCTTGTAAAACCTGCCTCCAGAAACACAACTAACCCAAAGCCAATAGAGTGAATATATCACAGGTCTGCAACTAATAGAAGAGCCCAACCTTACACTACTAATCACAGGAAATGGTTGAAATAGAAAACCACTGAGCCAAGCCAAAAGAATCAGCACAATACTTTATCTCATTTCAGCTTGGCAATAGGCTATTAAATTAAGTTTTATTATTATCATTATCTTACAGATGATGCACTACAGTTAAGTAATGTATCCAAAGACCTACTGCTAGGAAATAGCAAAGCTGGAACTCAAACCTTGGCATCCCAACTCAGAGTCCATGCTTTTAATGCCCATGTTATAAAAGCAGAAATTAATTTTAAAATATAATGAAAAACCCACCTACACATTATAGGCACATATGTACCTTGGATTCATACTAGCTGACCAGATACCAGTCTAAGGCAAAATGGCTACCTATGCCCCTACTGACTGGTGGTGATGAGCCTTCTGATAGCCTGCAGTCATGGTCAGGACTGGCTCAAGACATTAGCTGGACTGGGACCTACAGATTAGAGGTGCCACTCAAGACCATCGAAGGTTCTATGATTTGCTAGAAGATCGCATAGACTCAGCATATAGTTGTACTCACAGCTGAGATTTATTGCAATGAAAGGATATAAAACAAAATCAGCAAAGGGAAAAAGTGCACATGAGTTTGTCTAACCAGGTGCAAGATTCCAAGAGTCCTCTGCCCTCCTTATGCTTTATTCTTCTAGCAACAAGCTGTGACAATAAATAAGAAGTATTATCTACTAGAGTAGCTCATTAGAGACACTGCCAATGGTTTTTACTGCAGGTGGGGGGGAGAGGGGGGACTGCTATGTAGGCACTCCCTGCAAAGCACAAACCAAAATTCTGGACTCCCAAAAGGAAGGCAAGAATTAAGCATAAACACATTCTTCGCATATTTTAGGCACAGTGAGCACGACTTTTATTTAGGGAAAGTTTTCAATCAGTCCAAGGTACCATTTACTAGCCAAATCCTCAGAGAACACCAGAAGGGCCAAACTTGAAAGCAGGTTTTTCTAAGAACAGGCAATCTCAGGCCTACTCTGTTTTTGCACAGTGAACATGAAATATTCAACCACCTTAATCTGAGTTTTCCTCTATGATTCTGTAACATTGCCCCATAACATTCTAAAATTCTTTATAATTTTCTTATAATTTAGATTTCTTCACTCTTCTCTATGCCCATGGGCCCACTCTATCCACAGAAATTTGTACTCATCATAATTAAGCTACTTCTGAAAAAGATCCCCTCTGAATTGCCAACAATAGCAGGGCAGACTCTCTGAAACTGAGGGGAAAGAATCAAGGAGGGGGAGAAGGCATTGTGCCTGATGGTGGCCATGCTATAACTTTGTAACAATTCATTTGTTTTCCCCTCCACCCCACTTTGTGGCACCACATAAGACCTACCTATGAATTCCCAAAGTTTTGGGTAAGTTCCTAGATGGCAAATAATAATGATCCATTAAAGTTCATAAAGTTCACCGTTCAATCTACACATATAAAGTTATATGCAAGGCGTTGTATTAAACGCAGTGAATAAATGTGAAGCTGAATTCAGACACATCCCGCACTGAAGGAGTATACTGTATTCCTGTCAGGATGCATTTTTAAATAACTTTCCCGTAAGATAAGAAGTGATCAACAAGCATATGTAACCAAAGGATAGGGAATACAAGCAAGGCTGGGAATACAATAGTGGGTGAAATAGGCAAGTCTCTACACCCACTACCAGAGAAGGATCCGTGGGAGGTGGCATCAGAGAAAGGCCCTGGTCAATATCTAGATATATATATGTCTGTATGATGACATAATGTCAACATGATGGGAAATAGTTGACATGGTTACAATGCTCTTACCACAGAAGCCATATGAAGTTGGATGGAACAATTTCCTGATCCAGGAAATTGTGACTACTGATGTTCTTATTCACAAAACGTCAAGCATGATATTTGATGTCTTAAAAAAAATCCCTGCTCTACAAGGCTCTTCAACATTCCTTTGATAGCCTGGCAGCATGAAATTTGCCCAGTTTTGTAGATAAAAATGGACACAATTCAATATTGCACTGATGCGGTAAAATACTCTCTTGGATCTTAGGTTTATTACCTTACCTATTACCTTATTTATTAGGAAATGCTAGAAATTTTTTGTGTCTACTAAGAAGATAAAGCAGGATTCATTTTAGAGAATGTCTCTAATAGGTTTAGAATCAACAATAAAATTTGAACAGTGATAAATTATAATAAACAAAAGAATATGCTCCATTTTTTTTATTTGAGAAACTGAATCCTTCTCATTCTAATTTTTCCAGGTATGTGCTGTAGTTTTTGTTGGAATTTTTTTTATGGAAGCTATACTTCCTGACAGATAGGATTTATTCTCATCATTAGGATATATTTAGTTTTTCTTTCTGACCTTTGCTTTTTCTCATTTACATTCTTTTCTCTTCCCTTTCTCCCATTTGCTCCTTCTCTCTCTATGCTAGCTTCTTCTAAACACTTGATCCATAATCAAGGATCTGAGTTCCAACGTAAGTGGAATTTTTGTAAAAATTTGTTTGGTCAGTTGGATTCTGAGGCTGCTATAGAGAGGGTTTTTATTATAAGTGGAAGAACATGAAGTGGCCTTTTGTTAAGATTTTTAAGTTCATTTTAAGGACCAATGTCATGCTCTAATCAAAAGACTGTCATTTCACTCTTAAAACATCTGAAGATTTACAATCTCTGTGCCCAGCATCTGCTGAACTCAGACATATGCCACACAGGTGGCATACTTCACTGGACTACCCTTCAACTTTCTCCAAAACTGATAATACCAAATTCCCACCAGCTTAGTATATCCTAAAACTCTTTCCTCAATTGTTTGCTTCATTTCCTTAATTTTGCTCAGTACCCTAGATACCTTGATGTGTATACACTCTGTATTTACTATTTTGATTTTCCAAAAACAACAAAAAAGTATTTGCATTATCAAGAAAGCATCCAAAAACAAACATCTTTAAATAAACTGAAGAAATTAGTCAACAAAATGAAACACTTTAAGCCATACTTGCATAGTAAATACTGTCTGCATCCGTCCAAGCATGCAGTCATATTTTACCCCTCTCTTTATTTTGCATTTTATTTATAGATATGTTCCATTAAATAACTGACCTTTTCTGCACTCTATAGAATTTTAAAATTTTACAGCCTTCTTATTTCTTCATGAAGATCTGTAGTTTGGACTCACCATTTACAACACCACAGATGACTTTTGCTCCCAAACTCATTATTTCTCCTTATTACAATTACTAGAACTCTGAGATAGTTTTAGCCAGAGTTAGTTGTTTCTTACTTTTATTTCTAAAAGCAAAAATCCCAGCAGATGCCTTTCCTATTCTTTTCATTTAAAATACAACTAAAATATTTTATTTCAATCATATTCTGTAATGGCACAGTTCACTGAATTCCAGATGAAAGTTAGGTTGTTTCCATTAAAATTCAATTCATAATTAAGCAATAAAAAATTTACTCTGGGATGACATGTGCATTATAAGGCTATTTCAAAATCCTAAGTATTAGAAAAATCTATTTTGCCTTTTATAAATTAAAGCAGTGAAAAGCCATAATAGCTTTCTAAATTCAAAATCCAGAAGTAGTTTTGATTTTATGAAACTAATGTTAACTATTAATCTTGCCAATAGATTAAGGCCTTAATGTATTTTTTAATCTCCATTTTCCTACAGTATTTAGAAACATTCTCTAAATGTTTCCTAGATATTTCTAGGTTTAGATACTTTTTCCTATACAAGCTGCTGAGTAATTTTTCAGACTGTTATTGTAAAGGAAAAATTTTTTCCTACTACCTTTCTATGTTATCCAGCTAGGGCTCTATAAATTAGACTGACAAAAGGCAGATTCACAGGAGAAAAGTGCACAAATATATATCTATATTAATATGACTTTTTATATTTAATATAATATTTAATATGCTTTTATGACATAGAAGCCCTCAAAAGGAAATTAGGACCTACATAAAGAAGTAGTTAAATCTGAGCATTTTAATACTCGTTTTGATGAAGAATGGAAAGTGGTACGAAAATGTGAGGGCAAAAGGATATGAGCCAATGGCAAACTAGGAGAAACCTAACAAGGCCTATGCATTTGGAGTCCTCTCAGACTTCAAAAACAGATGCTCCTTTCCTCCAGGTGTAAGGAGGACACCTCTCACACAAGGGTCTTACGATCTACTTGGGGGGAGATCAGAAAGTCCTTTCTGTACATGCTGTTTCTCAGATTTTTCCAGCTTAAAATATTCAATATGCTAGGGCACCTGAGTGGCTCAGTGGTTGAGTGTCTGCCTTCGGCTCAGGTTGTGATCCCAGGGTCCTGGGATTGAGTCCTGCATTAAGGTCTCCGTGGTGAGCCTGTTTCTCCCTCTGCCCATGTCTCTGCCTCTCTCTCTGTGTCTCTCATGAATAAATAATTTAAAATCTTAAAAAAAATATTCAGTATGCCACGGTGGCATATTTTGGGTAGTGTGTTCTAAACCTCATCAATGTGAAGTTGGATATGCCTACAGATTAAATAACATAAGAGGCATTAGCTCAAGCAGAGTCCCAGAGGAAATATGATGAACTATCAATCACTTGACTGACAATCTAAAACATATTAATGCAGGTAACTTCTTAGAACTTATGATATCTTGGGCCACAAATCTACTATAAAATTTTAAAGTATATATCAACCCAAAAGATAGATAAGGCCCACCAACTAGATCTCTATATGGTGTCTAAAATTATTACCGAACCAAGCCCTTTACCTACAGCAAAGTAGTCTTCACAAAGCACAAAGCAAGTGGAGCGAGAAAGTGAGGTCACATAGACTACGATATGAATCACATGCTCTGCCCTTGTGCAAGCCAGTGATCCTCTACCCAACCCTCTATGAAGTTTTACTTTTTAATAATGATAAAAATTGAAAGCACGATTTTAAGCCAGCATTGTGCTTTACCCAGAAGGCATTTTCTATAACTCAGCAGTGTGATTACTGAAAAGATTTTATTAGGATGAGAAAGTAAGAATGTGAGGTAAATAAAACTGTAACTAATTTCCTTAGTTCATAAAATGTTAAATACCATGGTCTCTCCCTATTAAAAAAATTAAGATTTTGTAAGCAAAGTCCCATTTTAAATGCAGTTCATCTGAGCCTGAATTTCAGCTTAAACTTCTCATTACTCATCCTTGAAATATAAATTCACTGGCTAATAACTGTTTACAGTTTTGAAACTTTTTTTTTTCTTTCTTACTTTCTCCCAGTCATAGTGACAGTGACCAGGTCATAAACATCCCTTGGGTGCTATTAATTCAGGCCAGGGAGTGATGTGACACTTGGCTCTATGCTGGGAATGTTTTCCAGTCTAAATGTAAGGGAATCTTTTCACAAAGTGAAGAATGCTTCTGTGATATAAAGAAATGCCGTATAATTTCATTATTATTTAAGTAGAAAAATTTTAACAGTACATAACACAGTACATGGCACATGGTATAGAATCAAAAAGACACTTCTAAATTCAGCTTTTTGGGTTTGTTTCTTTTCAAGCAGGAAATAATGTTAAACAAGATCATAAGAAGGGTATTTTGAAATTTGGTCTTCTAATGTTTTTTTTTTTAATTTATTTTTTTTTAATTTATTTATTTATGATAGTCACAGAGAGAGAGAGAGAGGCAGAGACAGAGGCAGAGGCAGAGGGAGAAGCAGGCTCCATGCACGGGGAGCCCGACGGGGGACCCGATCCCGGATCTCCAGGATCGTGCCCTGGGCCAAAGGCAGGCGCCAAACCGCTGCGCCACCCAGGGATCCCCTTCTAATGTTTAAATCTATTTCTATAATCAATTAACCACATGTATTTCCAAATCTTGTGATACCATTTTTATTGACTCTGCCCTGACTTAATTAACAATATCTAATTTGAATATCCCAAATTAAAGAACAGCTTTCAAAACCCCAGCAACTGTAAACAGTGATTATTCTGGTGGAGAACCATTGATCAATGCATTGCTGATCCCTCTGAGAATGCATCTTCTTTCACTGCATCCCTGGGCTTTGTTTTCTTTGAAAAGACCTGAAGTAATAAAAACTCATCACCATGGCTGTAAGCAGTAAGACAAATGAGAAGCCCTACTCCCAAACCTCTAGTAACACTGGAAACAATAGATTATTCAGAATGAACTTTCAAGGGACAGAGCATGCTTCAGAAGGAAATGGGATTGAAAAAATAATCCATGTTACCATCTGCTACCCTAGAAAAAATGAATGAAAAGTAGCCAAGCCACCCTCTCCCCACCCAAAAAAGTCAATTATATTCCTTCTTCTTCCCACTATCTTCTCTGCCCTTCTTTCTTTTTTCTTCTTTTCTAATTTTTCTAGGATATAACTAAACATACAAGTAGCTTTACTGATATAGATACTTCACTTGCACAACAAAATGGCTTCTCATAATGTGTTTAAAACTATTTTTGTAACAACTTCACCATGCTCCTGTTGATTTGTCATTTTTGAGTTAAGTTTCACTCCTGATTGATCATTAATTTTAGCTTTAGGTTTCTCTTCCCTCCTAAAACTAAGTCAATAAATAAATAAATAAAACCTAGAAATAAACTCGTAAATCCCTGGGAAGATCACCATTTAAATGAATTTTCTGGTGACTTCCTATTAAATGAAAATATGTCTCTTTGAGCTTTGGGACTTTATATACTCAGTTTCCATAAAATTTAGCATGAGGAATCAGACCTCAATAATTAAGTTAGAGTAGCAGTAGAAAAACGAGACATAGTTTATACTGGAAGATCCTCTCATAAAATGCCTTCCTCTAAAACCAGAACACCTATTCATAATGGCAAGTGCAATAAACATTCTGAGGAAAGGGTGTAGCTACGGGAATGCTAGCAACTAACTTTAGAAGATTAATAATAATTGCCCAAGAAAAACAAAACAGGCCAAACAAAGGAGTCTTAAGGAAGAAAGAGGCGTTAGGACAGGATCTGCAAACTAGGAGAAGAAGGAATGAGATAAGCAACTGGCACAATAGTTCAAGATAAGGTGGGAAATGATAAGCAAGTGAGTTAAAACTATAAGGCAAAGAGGTGAATAAATATCACTTTTCAAAAAATGGCATGAAGGTACTAGGAAAAAAGAAAAGTTTTCAGGTTCTTCTTATACTTAATTTAACTTATCTAGATTTATGTGGACCATATAAACTTTAGAATTTGATTAGCAATGGGTGACATAGTTGGTTAAGCATCCAACTCTTGATTTCGAATCAGGTTGTGATCTCAGGGTTGTGGGACTGAGCCCCATGTTGGGCTCCATGATGAATGAGGAGCCTGCTTGAGATGCTCTCCCCTCTCCTTCTGCCCCTCCCCCACTGCTTGCATACTCCCTCCCTCTCTCTAAAATAAATAAATAAAAGATTTCAAGACAACAAAATAAAATTTGATTAGCAAAAATAAATGGGCTTGTTTTGGTCATTTGTTTGCATTCCAAAATGTGTTTTGATCAGAAGCTGACAGTAAAATGCTCTAGCACAAGAAAATGGAAGCCCTCTCTCATGAGGGGAAGACAGCTACACGGAGGAGAATCTAGGAATGAAGTCAGCTGTTATACAGCTTTGGTTCCTACTATGCTTCTCAGTAACATGAGATCATGCTGGGTAAGGTTCCTGTTCTCTCACACTCAGAAGTTGTCAAGGGGTTATAAAGCATTATGTTGGTTTTACTTGCTCATTACAATCCTTGTGCAACATCTAAAACTTGCTCTTATTACCCTGGGTCTTAGTGTAGTCCTGTCCCAGCACTCTGTCAAACACGTGTGGCCTGCAGGTAGAAAACAATGAAGAACCTTTCTCCAAGTATACTTGTATGTGGTGTGTGTGTGAGTGTGTGGGTTGATACACCTGTATTTTTTCAGAGTAATGTTTACACATGCTAATGAATTAAGTTAATATGTTTGTTATTGATTCATTTATCAAGAAGCATAAATCTACATGACATTCAAAGAAAAAACTTTAAAGGACTTAGAAAAAGAAGAATGAGGACGGCATTTTGTAATTTATCAAAGTGTGAAAATAAAGATCTCATTTCTCAAAAAAGAGGCTGTGAACAGAAAAGTCATGATAGAGTCTATATGATATGAAAATAGCCAACAGCAAAATTGATTCTCATATACAGTAACATGCATTTTGACTACTATTTCTTTTTTTTTAAGATTTATTTATTTATTCATGATAGACATAGAGAGAGAGAGAGAGAGAGAGAGAGAGGCAGAGACACAGGCAGAAGGAGAAGCAGGCTCCATGCTGGGAGCCCGACACGGGACTCGATCCTGGGACTCCAGGATCACGCCCTGGACCAAAGGCAGGCGCCAAACCACTGAGCTACCCAGGGATCCCCTTGACTACTATTTCTTAACTGAACCCTCCTCCATGGATTTGATAACCCTTCTATTCTGTTCAGCAAAGATGAAGCCATCATCTGAGAAACTAGTCAGTTACGACAACATGATCTAATATTCCAACCCTCTGACAACAAATAGAATTCCCTGATGTATTCACTGATTCTAATATAAATACATTCACTGGTCTTCCTGAAGTGGACCTTCCATAATGGCTAAACATAATAAATTTAATTCTAGCTCTAAAAAACATGGTATATAATCCCCAACCTACCAAGACTCCATTTTAATATGTTAAATAGATTCCTTTCTGATCTGGCTAGAGGCACACAGAAACCATAAAAAAAGGTTATCTCAGTTTGTCAAAAATATTCTGTCTTCTGTATTCACTCATTATGAGAGAATAACCCTTCTTTGGTTGTCATGGCCACAAGAATACTGGAATTGGGAAAGTCTTGTAAAAATTAAAATTCATGAGTCAGTACATTTACATTCCATTAGTTACCTAGTGTCTATATCTCATCCAAAGCCAAAATTCCTCTCTCTTATCACTGTCATCTGATGACCTTGCTTCCTATTTCACTAAGAAAATAGAAGCAATGAAAAATTGAATTTCCGTATATTTTCACTATTACACTGACCTACCTGCACCCATGCCCAAACACTCTGCCTTCCTCCCATGACCATGCATGAACTGTTTGTTCTGGATTCAATTCACTCCTGCTTACACAAAGATTTTGTGCCTGTAGCTCTCCTTTTTCGTAATCATTACTTTTTCTCAAACACCTATGAGATGCTCTTTAACATTGAAACATTCTACAGTAGCACTCATCTAATAAATTACTGTCCCCTGGAGCACCTAGGTGGCTCAGTCAGTTAGGCATTGAGTCTTGATTTCAGCTCCAGTCATGATCTCAGGGTTGTGAGATCAAGCCAGCATCAGGTCTACACTCTGCACGGAGTCTGTTTGTCTATCTTCCTTTGCTCCTCCCCCTGCTTTCTCTCTGTCTCTCTGTCTCTCTCTCTCTCTCAAATAAGTAAAATCTTAAAATAAAATAAAATAATAATTACTGTCTCCTGCCCTATATATCCTCATTTCTCTGCTCTTTGGTGTAAAAATTCATATTTTTAAAGTAAATTTTTCATATTTTACCCACATAATGACTTAGTAATCTAGTTTGCTTAACTAGTATAACAGAATATTCCTCCTACTACAATTCCTACCATTCAGACACAAGCTGAGATCTGACAACAGTTTCTTCCTTCAATCAAGCATTTCTCTCATTCAGTAGTGCTCAAGACATTTCAATCATAATTTAACAATGCTGTTGATAAAATTCAAGGCAGCATGGAATCCAGCTACTTTTTTAAAAAAGACTTTATTTATTCACTCATGAAAGACACAGAGAGGCAGAGACACAGGCAGAGGGAGAAGCAGGCTCCGTGCAGGGAGCCAGACATGGGACTCGATCCCTGGACCCCAGGATCATGACCTGAGCCGAAGGCAGCACTAAACCACTGAGCCACCCAGGCTGCTTGGAATCCAGCTACTTTTGTTATACTTGTAGGATTCCACAACAGCACACCAGCAAGAATTTATATTACTAGATATGTTTTAAGTGACTCCTAAACAAGATTTAAGGAGTATGTTTATATTAGTCCATACTATCATTAGAATGCTATTATCTGGGATGCCTGGGTGGCTCAGCGGTTGACTATCTGCCTTTGGCTGAGGGCGTGATCCTGGGATCCAGGATCCAGTCCTGCATTGGGCTCCTTGCAGGGAGCCTGTTTCTCCCTCTGCCGTATCTCTGCCTCTCTCTGTGTGTCTCTCATGAATAAATAAATAAAATCTTTAAAAAAAAAAAATAGAGGGATCCCTGGGTGGCGCAGCGGTTTGGCGCCTGCCTTTGGCCCAGGGCGTGATCCTGGAGACCCGGGATCGAATCCCACATTGGGCTCCCGGTGCATGGAGCCTGCTTCTCCCTCTGCCTGTGTCTCTGCCTCTCTCTCTCTATCATAAATAAATAAAAATTTAAAAAAAATTTTAAATAATAAAATAAAAAAATAGAATGCTATTATCTATCACTAATATTTTTTGATATGACGTTGAAAAATAAATCATCCCAGTATAAATATACATATAAAATATCTATTTTATTTAACATATTTAAATGTTTCATATAAAATATATTTTAATATTAGAAAAAGAAGATATCCACCAATTAATTTGACCTTATAAAATATGAACAATTTTATTTATATAGAAAAAAGGAATTATTCGAGCTGTCTCACATATTCAGTTAATACTCAATAAAAATCATTGCCTAATCAGAAGAACTCAACAGAAAGGAAGATTATGCTGTTTTCTTCTCCTACTAGGATGAAGAATTGCAATCTTGGCCTCAATGTTTAAAAAAAATCTCAAATCATTCAATCAGACGTAAATGCCAAGTGAAACTAGATTCTTCCCTTAACCAATAATGTCTTGATTATGAACTATAGAAGTAGGACAATGTGATTGATCCTGTTGCATACAAAATATTGTGGCTATTCTTTATTTATTCCAAAAGAGATTTCTTGTCAAAATTCTATTATAAATGTAAGCAATGTAAATATATTATTATATAAGTATATACATACTTGCTAATGAGTGTACACAGGCTATAAAATATGTGTATTTCTAAACATAGCTTCTGGAGTTGGACTGAACGTACATCCTGGGCTACAAAAATTAGAGAAAGTACCACCTAGAGGCAGCAGTATGTTGCAGGTATTTGGTCTAAAACCAGAGAAGCTTATATTAAATGTAGTCATTGTTAGGCCAGTGTAATATATTGGCAAAATGCTGCATAAGCCTTAGTTTTTAAACTTAATTTTATTCCTTGTTTATTTGCAGATTTGCCTTTAACAGTCATCTAGTTCAACTAGCTCACTTTGCAAATCAGGAAATTGAAATCCACAATTGTTACAGGATTGTCCTAAGGTTACCCAGCAATAAATGAAAGAGCTGGGCTGGCACCCAAGTTCCTCACTCTCTCTCCAAAGCAATTATTTCATTCATTTTAGAAAATGTGCTAGATACAACAGCATTTTTTTAAAGTGCAAAATTATTGTTCTACAGTGTTTAAAATAATTTTGAGTTTTGAAAATCATGGTATATCTTTTCTTTATAAAACAAAGCAGCTACAAAGTAAAAGCATGCTTTCATAATATATTTTCTGAACCATAACTTTTTTAAAAGCATGTAAAGTGTGATTTTCATAAAGTCTAATTTATGTCTCCTAAAATGTGTTTATTTGGCAATAAGTCTTTTCAAAATACAGAAATTACAATCCCTTTCCACTAAAGCTTCATTAAATTAGTTATCTGTGTCTTTAATGAAAATATTCATTCTTTTCCATTGAAAAAAATCTATTGAAGATGGAGATGTAGGTTGGTACCAAGTATAGCCTGAATGTGGCTGATTTTTAAAATCTTATTCCAGCAAGGTAGAATCTTACCTGGACCAGAAGAACCGAATACAACCTAAATCCAAGAAATAATGAATGAATTTAATATTTATTGAGCTACTGTTTACCAAGTTTTATGTTCAACAAGTTGGTTCCACGTATGTAACATGACATTTCACCAAATCCCTTTAAAAAAAGAATCTAAAGAGATTTTGTGAAAAATTAAAAACATAAAGCCACAAGAAAGAAGAGGAAGAAAAAATGACAAGTTCGAAATTCTGGAAACTACAAAGCCAACAGTTAATTACTGAAAAACTTAGAAGACCTAAAAACACTAAATCTTAAGGCCAAGAGTGGAAAAAAGCTAAGAACAGACTGGAATTACATTACAGAACCCCCAACAGGTTCAGACACTGGTATTACCAGGCATTCTGGATGCAGGTGAAAGGAATAAGAACTAGTTGCAAGTTGTAGGAGAAGCAGCTGGACCATCAGATTCATTTTCCCACTTTCCTCAGCTGGAAAACTTTCTCTCCCTAGTCCTGAATAAGACTGACAGTTTATTCTATGGGGAAAGTTAAACAAGTCTCTCATAATTGAATGAAGAGCTCCTAAAAAAATAAAATAAAAACTAAACAGCAGTGATAGAAGATAAAATGGATTGAAAGAAATATATTAGAAGAGAAAAAAATAGACAAAGATATCCAAAATATGAAAGACTCAGCCCAGGGTTCCAATATTTGAATGATAGGAGTTCTAGAAAGAAAGGAAATAGAAATATTTCCTTTCAAAGAAAGAAAAGAAAAGAAATAACTCAAAGAATAACTCAAAGAAAAAAATAACTCAAGAAATTTACTTTCAAAGAAGTATCTGAGTTTATAGAATTCAAAAGTCTACTCAATGAGCACTCAGCAAAATAGATAAATTAGACCTATATCAAGATGTACCATCATGAAATTTCATAATATTAGAAATGAAAAGATTCTATAGGCTTCTCGGGTGGGGGAGGGAACAATTCAAACATAAAGGAACCATAAAAGAACCATAAAAGAACCATAATGACTTTGACTTCTCAATAGCAACCATGAAAGCTCTACATCCTTCAAAGGAAATGTATATATTTGTGAAGAGTTAGATGTGTTAAATAGCATTTACACAGGCATACAAATAAACATGTAAAGTACTGATTTTATCAAAATTATTGTATAACTATATTGGGAAGACAACAATAGAAGGGATGTCACTGAGATTTGTAGAGGGAAAGAACCAAAAAAAGATCTAAATCTTCACATTTTGTAGTGTGAGATCAATAGGTAATACCTAAAACTAAAACCAAGAGGTAGCAATCATTTACCTGAAGGTAATTAGCAAATAATTAGCTTAAGGATGTGAAAATGGTTGCCTGTACAAAGACCAAATTGGGGGAGATATAGGGATATAGGAAGACTTCTTTTCATAATAAACCTTGTAGATCTACTAAATTTGTTGAATATGTGTATAACTTTGTTAAAATTGAAAACCAAGATGTACGACATACACTCCCTAAACACAGATATATTACATAATGGGTGTGGATTTCTATAAAAGAATATCCATAGTCCCAGAATTTTTATCAGTGTATCTCTCTGGATCTGAATATTAAGAGGTACCAGAAGAGGTTCTCTTCTGGATGACATGTTCTTCAGGTTGCCCTATATTCTGGTGTGCCCAGAATAGTCCTATTTTAACACGTTGTGCAGGCTAATTATTAAAAGTACCTCTTTTTACTCTCAAAATTATCCCAGCTGGATAAAATTATTTGGTCAGCTGAACATTATTCTCATACCTGCATATATTTGCACATGCTATTCTTACTTGACTTCCCTCCCCTAAATGTTCTCCTTCATGTTTCCATTTTTTTAAAGATTTTATTTATTTATTCATGAAAGACATGGAGAGAAAGAGGCAGAGACACAGTCAGAGGGAGAAGCAGGCTCCCTGAGGGGATCCGAACTCAGGACTCAATCCCAGGACCCTGGGGTCACGACCTGAGCCAAACCAGATGCTCAACCACTGAGCCAACCAAGCACCCTTTCATTCAAGTTTTATTCATAAAGATTTCCTTGAACTAAAGACTTCTCCTCCCATCCTTCATTACACCACATATACAACTTCAGCAAAACAAGTTTCTCATTGTATTGCACCTGCTTACATTTTCATAAGAACATGAGTTTTTAAAAGCCGGGACCATAGGCTCTCCATCTTTGACTGTCTAGCACTGAACATAGGGACTACACAGAATAACCCACACAATTTTCACTGGGTGAATGAATTTGCCACATTATGTAAAATTTAACTGTTAGATATTTGTATTCTTGAAAATCTTGTCATTATGAAGAATAGTGACAACTCAACAGTCTAATAAGATTTATCCCAACCATAAAAAAAAAAGTACAGGCATAATTCCACTCCCATATTCAAACTAATGGATGATCATTTGAGATTACAAAATTACTAGGTAAGTTTGAGGATCTCTATTACATATGTTCAGACATATATTGTATCTATCTCAACAGCTATAATAAATTCATAAATTACCTTAGCATTATACATAGATGAATATAGTAAGCAAATAATTAGATGTTTTGAACTTAATGAAATATATGAATGTCTTTACAACTCTTCTCTTATAAACTGAACTCACATCTTTATCTTGTCCAGTTTCACATGAAGATAAATGGTGGCTGGAATTAATTCATAAGGGCAGTTGAACTAAAATGACTGAGGATACATAAAACCATCCTTTTTTAAATTCTAAGTTACTGGGACACCTGGGTGGCTCAGTGGTTGAGCACTGGCCTTTGGCTCAGGTCCTGATCCCAGAGTGAGTCCTGGGATCCAGTCCTGCAACAGCCTCCTTGTGGGGAGCCTGCTTCTCCCTCTGCCTACATTTCTGCCTCTCTCTGTGTCTCTCATGAATAAATGAATGAAATCTTTAAAAAATAAAAATAAATAAATTCTAAGCTACTGTCATTATTGAACTAATAACACATATTCTCAAACTTTTATGTCCATAAGAATCATATGGAGAATTTAGAAAGAAAGATTCCCAGGACTCAGGGGACCCACAAATCTATATTTTAAAAAAATAGGGACAGGGGATCCCTGGGTGGCTCAGTGGTTTAGTGCCTGCCTTTGGCCTGGGGCATTGTCCTGGAGACCTGGGATTGAGTCCCACATCGGGCTCCCTGCATGGAGCCTGCTTCTCCCTCTGCCTGTGTGTCTCTGCCTCTCTCTCTCTCTCTCTCTCTGTCACTCATGAATAAATAAATAAAATCTTTAAAAAAATAAAAAATAAAAAAAATAGGGACACCTGGGTGGCTCAGCAGTTGAGCATCTGCCTGCAGCTCAGGGCGTGATTCTGGAGTCCTGGGATCGAGTCCCACATTAGGCTCCTGCATGGTGCCTGCTTCTCTCTCTGCCTCTCTCTCTCTCTCTCTCTCTCTCTCTCTCTGTGTGTGTGTGACTATCATAAATAAAAAAAAAAAATCATGAGGCAGGTTCAGGATGGCAGTGTAGGAAGACCCTGAGCTCACCTCCCCCTACAGACACATCAAATCTACAGCTATATACACAACTTTCTTTGAAAAAGTCCTGAAAACTGGCTGATCAGCTCCTCTACAACAAAGGATTAAAAAGCCAAATTGAAATGGGTAAGAGAGGCAGAGACCTAGTCCTACAGGAGCTACACCTCCGCACAGCATAAACATATGGGATTTCACAAATACCAAGCACACTGTTCAAGCCCTATTTCAGTTTACACCAACCCTTGGGATCTACACTAGAGAGAGGAGCCTTCCAAACATCCAGCTTGGAAACCAACAGTTACATCCAGGAGACTCAAAGGGCTGCTGGAAAATGAGATTCTTAAAGGGGTCATGCACAGACTCACTAACCTGGGGCCCCTAGTGAAAAAGTATCAGGGTGAAACACATCTAGACTATTTGTGAAGGAGTTTCATTGACTAATCTTAAAGCACCTGCCAAAGGGACAGTTGGCTATTGGAGCTTTCTCTAGGGACAGAGGTGCTAGCAGGCATCATTTGTGCATTCTCCTTTGAACTTGACAATGCTGACACTGGCAATCACCATTTTTGCACTCTCTCTCTCTAACTCACTAGCACCACTCACTGGGCCTGCACACTGTCCTGTGACCCTGCTCCACTAAATCCAGTTGGTAGGCATGCCCCAGCCCAATGGTCCCCTACAATTCTGTCCCGTTAGGTCTGGCAGATGGGTAACCCCAACCCAGTGCTCCCCCAGAGCCCTGCCAAAGCCAGCCATGCATGCAGACCACACAGAGGACTTTCTCCTGAATTCTGGCACTGATGGCTAGGGAGGCTTATATTTCTGAGCCCCACAGAGATGAAACATCAGAGAGATAGTTCTTGGCAGATTACTACCCACAGATAACTGCACGGAGAGCAGATTTAAACACACGACCGATCTTTCTGTGACCATTCCTTCAAGACTAAAAAAGATATCTGTTTCACCTAATACATAAAAACAAAAGAGAGTCAGGGCACCTGAGTGGCTTAGTTTAAGTGGCCAACTCTTGATTTCAGCTCAGGTCATGATTTCAGGGTCTGGAATCAAGCCCTGCATTGGGCTCCATGCTTAGAGTGGAGTTTCCTTGAGATTCATTCATTCTCTCTCTTTCTCCCCATCACTTTCTCTCTCTCTCTCTCTCTCTCTCTCTCTCTCTCTTCCTCTGTCCCTCCCACCACTCATGTGTGCTCTCTCTCTCTTTTTCTCTCTTTCTCCAAAATAAAAAAAAATAGTATCTTTTAAAAAATGAAATTGAGTCAAGCAAAATGAAGAAACAAAGGAGCATGTTCCAAACAAAAGAACAAGATAAAATCCCAGGGAAAAAAAAACCTTACTGAAATAAAGACAAGTAAATCACCTGATAAAGAGGTCATAAAGATCCTCACCAATCTTGGAAGAATGGATGAACATAGAAAACTCTGAGTAAGTGATGGAAAATAGAAGAAAGTACCAAACAGAAGCCACAGAGCTACAGAATACAATAAATGAAGTGAAAAATACACTATTGGGTGGCTCAGTAGCAAACTAGATGAAGCAGAAGAAAGGATCATTGACATAGAAAACAGAATAGTGGAATGCTCCTAAACAGAGCAGAAAAAAAAATTTTTAAGTGAAAACAGCTTAAGGTATCTATAGGACAACATCAAGAGGAACAACATTCTTCTTACAGTGGTCCCAGAAGGAAGGGAGGTAAAGGGACAGAAAACCTATTTAAAGAAATAATGGCTGTAAACTTCCTTAACCTGGGGAAGGAAACAAACATCCATATCTAGGAAGTCAAGAAATTTCCAAGAAGAACTCAAAGAGATGCATAGCAAGACATGTTATAATTAAAATCTTAATTAGTTTTAATCAAATAACTTATAATCAAAAGTTAAAGACAAAAAGAGAATTGTAAAAGTAACAAGAGAAAAATAACTTGTTACATACAAGGGAAACTACACACACACACACACACAAACACACACACACACACAACTATCAGCAGGTTTTTCAGCAAAAACTTTGCAGGCCAGAGAAAAGTGGCATGATATATTTAAAGTCCTAAAAGCAAAAAACTTCTAACCAAAAATGCTCTCTACCTGGCAAGATTGTTCACTCAGAATTAAAGAAAGGATTAAAAGTTTTACAGACAAGCAAAAACTAAACCAGCCTTATAAGAAATGTTAAATGGACTTCTTTAAGCTAAAAATAAAGGACATTAATTAGTAATAAGAAAACATATGAAAGTAAAAATCTGTTAAAAATAAAAATAGAGTAAAAGAAGTGTACTAATCACTTAAAAAGCTAGCATGAAGTTAAAAAGACAAAGGTAGTAAAAGTAATGAAAAATTAGTTAAGGTATACACAAAATAAAAAGGTGTCAAACGTGACATCAAAAACATAAAACATGTGCAGTCCGGTGGCCCTGAAGTTTAGCACTGCTTTCAGCCCAGGGCGTGATCCTGGAGACCCGGGATCAAGTCCTGCGTCAGGCTCCCTGCATGGAGCCTGCTTTTCCTTCTCCCTCTGCCTGTGTCTCTGCCTCTTTCTCTGTGTTTCTCATGAATAAATAAATAAAATCTTTAAAAAAAAAACATAAAACATGGGGGGGCAATAAATATGTAGAGTTTTAGACTGCATTCAAACTTAACTCACTATCAACTCAAAATAGACTGGCACAAATATAGATAGATTGATAGATGTAAGCCTCATGGTTACCACAAAGCAACAACCAATAGCAAATACACACAAAAAAAAGAAGAGAACCTAAACATAACACTACAGAAAGTCATCAAATCACAAGAGAAGAGAGTAAGAAAAGAAAGGAATAGAAAGAAACTATAAAACAGAAAACAACTGACAAAAGAATATCTATCTATAATTACTTTCACATAAATTCTCTAACCAAAATACATAGATTAAAAATCAAGACCCATCTATTTGCTGCCTACAAGTGACTCACCTCAGATATACAGACATACACAAACTGAAACTGAAAGGATAAAGATATTTCATGCAAGTGGATACCAAAAGAAACCTGAGGTAGCTCTATTTACAGCAGACAAAATAAACTTTAAGACAAAGAATGAAATAAAAGACAAAGATGGGCATTACATAATGATAAAGGGAAAAATCTGGCAAGATAATACAATAATAATAGAATTTAATACTCCACTATATACAGAATATTCCATGCAAAAGTAGCAAAATACACATTCTTCTCAAGTGCACATGGAACATTCTCTGGGATAGATCATAATCCAGCCACAAAACAAGTCTCAACGAATTTAAAAAGATTGAAATCATACAAAACATTTTTTCAGACCACAATGATATGAAACGAGAAATTAATCACAAAAAGAAAACTGAACAAATGAGTCAACAAAGAAAGAAAAGGAGAAATAAAAAAATACCTCGAGGCAAATGAGAATTACAATACAATATACCAATATCTATGATCTATAGCAAAAGTAGTTCTAAGAGGAAAATTCATAGTGATATAGGCTAACCTCAAGACATAAGAAAAATCCAAATAAGCAAACAATACACCTAAGTAATTAGAAAAAAAAAGGAAAAATTGAAACCCTGAATTAGTAAAAGGAAGGAACTAAAGCTCAGAAAAGAGATCAATGAAACAAAAACTAAAAAGACAATAGAAAAAATAAACTAAGAGTTGGTTCTTTGAAAAAAAAATTTAATTTGATAAACCCTTAGCTAGACTCACTTTAAAAAAGAGGGAGAAGGGGATCCCTGGGTGGCGCAGCGGTTTGGCGCCTGCCTTTGGCCGGGGGCGCGATCCTGGAGACCCGGGATCGAATCCCACATCGGGCTTCCGGTGCGTGGAGCCTGCTTCTCCCTCTGCCTGTGTCTCTGCCTCTCTCTCTCTCTGTGACTATCATAAATAAATAAAAATTTAAAAAAAAAAGTTTAAAAAAAAAGGGAGAAGTCTTAAATAAATAACTTCCAAAATGAAAGAGGGAAAGTTATAAATGATACCAAAGAAATATAAAAAATCATAAAGGACTATTATGAAAAATTATATGACAACGAATTGACAACCTAGACAAGGTGGGTAAATTCCTTGAAACAGAATCTTTTAAGACTGAATCATGAAGAAATAGAAAATCTGAATACACTGATTACTAACAAGGAGATTGAATCAGTAATCAAAAACCCCCCCAATAAACAAAGTCCAGGACCAGAGGCCTCACCAGTGAATTCTACCAAACATTCAAAGAAATTTTAATATCTATCCTTCTCAAATTCTTCTAAAAAATTGAATACGAAGATTTCTTCCAAGAGCATTTTCCAAGGCCAGGATTATCCTAGTACCAAAATCAGACAAGAACACCACAAAAAAAGAGAATTACAGGCCAATCTCTCTGATGAACACAGATGCAAATCAAAATCACAATGAGATATCATGCTAACATCTGTTAGAATGTGATGAACACAGATGCAATCGAAATCACAATGAGATGGGCAGCCTGGGTAGCTTACTGGTTTAGCAGGGCCTTCAGCCCAGGGTGTGATCCTGGAGACCCAGGATCAAATCCCGTGTCAGGCTCCCTGCATGGAGCTTGCTTCTCCCTCTGCCTCTTTCTCTCTGTGTCTCTCATTAATAAATAAATAATTTTTTTAAAAAAAATCACAATGAGATATGCTAACAGGTTAGAATGGTTGCTATAAAAAAGACAAGGAATAACAAGTGTAGTGAGGACATAGAAAAAAAGGGGACAGCCCCGATGGCGCAGCGGTTTACCACCGCCTGCAGCCTGGAGTGTGATCCTGGAGACCCGAGATTGAGTCTCACTTCGGGCTCCCTGCATGGAGCCTACTTCTCCCTCTGCCTGTGTCTCTGACTCTCTCTCTCTCTGTCTCTCATAAATAAATAAATAAAATCGAAAGAAAGAAAGAAAGAAAGAAAGAAAGAAAGAAAGAAAGAAAGAAAGAAAGAAAAGAGAAAAGAAAGAAAAGAAGAAAGAAAAAAGAAAAGAAAAGAAAAAAAAGAAAAGAAAAGAAAAGAAAAAAAAGAAAAGAAAAGAAAAGAAAAGAAAAAAGGGAACCTTGGGATGCCTGGGTGGCTCAGTGGTTGAGCATCTGCCTTGGGCTCATGCCAAAGGGCATAACCCTGGGATCCAAGACGGAGTCTCACATTGGGCTCCTTGCGAGGAGCCTGCCTCTCCTCACTCTGCCTCTCTCTCTCTCTCTCTCTCGTGTCTCTTGTGAATAAATAAAATCTTTTTTTAAAAAAGGAAAAAAGGGAACCCGCATTCACTGTTGGTGGGAATGCAAATTTGTGTAGCCACTGTGAAAGAAAGTATGGAAATAACTAAAATAGAAGTACCATATGATCCAGCAATTCCACTTCTGGTTATTTATCTAAAAATATGAAAACAAAAAAAAATAAAAAATAAATAAGAAATAAAAATAAAAATATGAAAACATTAATTCAAAAACATATATGCATCCCTATGTTCATTGCAGTATTATCCACAATAGCCAAGATGTGGAAAGAACCAATGTCTACTGATGGATGAATGGAAAAAGACATGATTATCTCACATACACATACATACATACACACAGATAACACACAATGGAATACTACTCAACTATAAAAAAAGAATCAAATCTTCATTTGCGACAACATGGCTATAACTTGAGAGTATGCTGAGTGAAATAAGTAAGACAGAGAAAAAGACACAGTATGATTTCACTTACATGTGGAATCTAAACAAAACAAACAAAACAAAACATAACTCATAGATGAAGAGAACATATTGATGGGGAAGGGTTAGTAGGTAGAGTGATACGGGAGAAAAGAGTTAAAAGGTGCAAACTTATAGTCATAAAATAAATAAGTCATAGGGATGTAACATACAGCATGGTGACCATAGTCAATATTATCATATGTAGGGATGCCTGGGTGGCTCAGCAGATGAGCATCTGCCTTTGACTCAGGGTGTGATCCTGGAGTCCTGAGATTGAGTCCCACGTCGGGCTCCCCGCATGGAGCCTGCTTCTCCCTCTGCCTATGTCTCTGCCTCTCTCTCTCTCTCTCTCTCTCTCTCTCTCTGTCTCTGTCTCTGTCTCTCACAAATAAATAAATAAAGTCTTTAAAAAAATAATATCATATGTTTATTATGTAACTTCCCCAGTGACAAAAGAAACTAGACTTACTATGGTGATCATTTCACAGTGCATACCAATATTAAATCATGTTATATACATGAAAGTAATATAATGTTATATGTCAATTATGCCTCAATATAAAAATTTCTAAAAATCACACCACCGAGCTGATTTTCAAGTAGATGACTTTGAGACTGAACTGCGAGAAACCTTGGAAGTTAATAGAACACCTTAAAAGTAAAGATTTGGCTCCCAGTCCATTATAAACAATTGTTATTTAGTATCAAGTTCCTAGTTATCTATGTTATAGATATAAATAAATAGAGGAACAGAGAATACCATTATTGAGTCCAAAACTGATTAAGTCTGAGATTTTTATCCCAATATAAATATACCAAGGTATATACATATACATTTCTGTGTGTATTATATTATACATATACATTATACTTCCTCTGTAAATACATATGTATATTATGTATTATATGTATTACTTAGATATTATATATTTTCATACATATTACATATCATTTCAACCTATTCTCTTTCTTAGGTATAAATATATATATAAAACACAGAAAAAACATCATTAAATTTAACATCCATTTATGATTTTAAAAACTCTCAACAAAATGTATTTCATATATGTACATATATACATAAACAAAAACATATATATTATATACATATTTAATATATATACACACACTCCACAGGGAGCCATGATCTGCCCACATGCACACATTTGTGCCAATACCATTAGAGGTATAGAAGCTAGTAATGCCAGTGGAAACTCATGACCACCAAATTTAATAACCAACCTATCCTTTCCAATAATAAATATGAACAACTAAGAATTTCAAGTTATATTTAAAACTAACAACAAAAATGGGAAGGTCAAGCACCTGGATGGCTCAGTGGCTGAGTGTCTGTCTTTGGCCCAGGTCGTGATCCCAGGTCCTGGGATCAAGTCCCACATTGGGCTCCCCGCAGAGAGCCTGCTTCTCCCTCTGCCTATGTCTTTTATAGTTTGATGATTTAACCATAAACCGTGAAAATGTGAAAATAATGCAAAACAGGAGTTAATAGGTAGAAGTAGATGTGGAAGAAAATACACAGGTATTTTCCTGGGTAATACAGGAACTTACCCGGTAGGAAATCAAGAGGCACTGTCAAAAATTTATGGGTCATAACATAGAATTTCTATGAAGTTAAATAACAAAGAATGTTTTTAATAAGTTGGTAGGAATTGGGACTGGGGAAAGAAGATAAGTATAAGTGAGCTTAATATCTTTCATGCCATAGATGGGAAACAATAGCTATTTTTAAAATTGATATATTAACAAATAAAGTATATGAATATTATTTAAGACTTGGAATTAAATTCCAGAAAAACTAACCATAAAATCATTGGAAATAATTACTTCTGATGAGCAGTAATGAAGAAGAGTGTATTGAATCTTACTTTGCAGTTAGCATCCTTTTTGTTTGAATTTTTATTATGGCACATGTTGCTGGCATAACAAATAAAATAAAAAAATATATATACTACTAAATAATAGAGTAAATGATCATATCTAATCTAGTTTTATGCCTACATTTTCACAAATTTATCTGAATAAAAGCTTAAAAGAGACACCAGTTTTTGTTTCCATGTTCATCAGTAGCATAAAAAAATCAATGCTGATCTAGGAATCACTATGTAAATAGAAAGACTGACTAACTGCAATCTGGTCAAAATAACTTGATGCCAGAATATGTAATTAATAAAAAAAAATTCTATACAAAGGATCCTTCACATCTAGAACCAGAAAAGCTCACATACTGATTCACTGTAATTTATCTCCTTAAAATACTGCAGGCCTATAACCCCTCCAAAGGGAGACACTGCTGTTTTGAACACAGTCAACACTTGCATTGTCCTAATACTACCTTTTGTCCTACTTCTATGCTTATAAACATGGCACTATTTTTACCTTGAATAATGCATGGCTTGGTGGCCTGCAATATTAAAATAGAAGTCTGTGGTGTGCTTCATCTCATTGGTGTGCCCAGTGGCCTCAATCCAGTGTCCTATTGGGAGACAGTAAACACCATCTACCAAGTTGTTTTCATTATAAGTACAGCAACGGTCGTGGTGAGGTCCATTGCCTGGAACAAGAAGACAAACAGAGCAATTAAGTGAATGTTTTGCTTAAATAGCCACAAAGTAACTGATGCAAAATTAATAGGAAGAAGAAAATAAAGCTGCTTAATCTACACATTTCAGTATGAACAAAGAATGGACTAGAGGAGAAAAACAGAAAAAAAATTGTAGTTACATACAAATTTCATAGAGTTCTGTGCTCCCTTTGAATACATGCATATTTCTAAAAGCATTAACTCTCAGAGTTTAGTGATACTTCTCAGTACCCTAACCACCCATTGTGGGTCATTTTGCAGCCTTTTTATCTTTCTGGTATGCAAATTCATAACTAAAATCAGTAATAAAAAGAATCAGTAATAAACTTTTCAGTATCAGCTCAAACAAATGAATTTTTAAAATAAATACATTAATAAATAATAAAACAAATGATCACATCCAACCTAGTGTGCATGTAAATCAGTGGTTAGTACTATTTTCAGTTGGGAAACTAAGTATCACAGAGTTTAGCTACCTTGCTCAAGGTCACAAAACTGGCAAGTGCTGGGCTAGGAGCAAACTGATACCTTTAGTTCCCCATCTTTCAGGCATTTGATGCCTTCATACTGTTTTATGCCTACTTTATAAGCACCACCACACACCATCCTCCCTCCATGGAATGAACCAAAAGAGACAGAGAAGGAAGAGCACACCTCTGAAAACACTATTTGCCTACATCACATTCTGCCCAGTATCTACTACACTAGTAAACAGATCCTTTATTTCTACGAAATTATAATTCATAAATTATTTCTATTTGCCCTTATGTGACCACACCATTTCAAATCATTCCTTTCCTTAAACTACCTAATTTCTGAATGTAGTCTTTAATACAAAAAACATGTAAGCAAAATAAAGATAGGAATAAGTCACACTTGTTACAAATATGAAAATCTGACTTATTTGTTCCTTGCTGTCTTACAAAATATTTTACCTAAAGTTATTTGGCATAAAATCTCAAAGGCAAAAAATCCTTAAGTCATTGGACAATTCTTTAGGATATGACTCCCTTTCATCAGGTGGGAGATACAAGATGGTAGCTCCCTTAATAAATCATCACTGATCTTCCTGGATCAGACTCTTTTTCTCTTGATGGCTACAAGGCACTACACCGACTAGTCCTTTACCCTTTATATTTCATAGATGAAAACAAAGCTATACCAGCAACCCCACTTCTAGAAACATATCAAATAGAAATATAACAAGAATTTTAAAAGATACATAGAGATACATGTGTGTAACAATACTATTTTAATAGCACATACTCAAACTATGAAAGTTCATCTATTCATTTTCCCACAAATACTTATTAAAAGTTAACTACATGATCTACCTTGTTCTAGGTCATGTTAAGGATGTTGGTATTTACCATAGGAAAAACAATAAAATGAAATATTTTAAGTAGGCAGGTAACATGACTAAATTTTTGTTTTTAAATTATCTCTCTGGTTACAGAGTAAAAATTTAATTTAGGGGCAGCCTGGTGGCTCAGCAGTTTAGTGCCGCCTTCAGCCCAGGACGTGATCCTGGAGACCCAGGATCAAGTCCTGCGTTGGGCTCCCTGCATGGAGCCTGCTTCTCCCTCTGCCTGTGTCTCTGCCTCTCTCTCTCTGTGTGTGTCTCTCATGAATAAATAAATAAATAAATAAATAAATAAATAAATAAATAAATAAATAAAATCTTTAAAAAATTTTTAATTCAAATGCAATGAGATTAAAGCAAAAAGTCCATTTAGGAAACTAGTGTTCTAGCCTAGACAGATGATGAAAGCCTAGAGGTAGTAATGGAAAGGAGTGGACAGATTTAAGAAGGAAAAACCACAGGGCATGGTGATTAACTGGACATTAGAGGTGAAGGAGAAAAGGAACCAAAAATAACTCTAGGCTTATGGCAAATAGAACTCAATATATAGTGGTACCATTCACTAAGATATGAAATATTTGTATGAAATAAATGTATGAGTTCTCTAAGTGTAAATGGCAGTTGAGGCAAGGATATAGATGAGTCACAAAGAAAAACAATAGTGATGTAGAAGAAAAGGTTTCTAGACCCAAGTTTGAAAGCATTCCAACATTTAATAGCTAGATAAAGAAGAATGAGCTTACAAAGATTACATTGAAAGAGAAAATGGAGAGAAAGACTGGGAGTGAGTAAGTGAAGTGGGGAAACATGATTGAAAGTGTAAATAAGGGACGCATGGGTGGCTCGGTGGTTAAGTGTCTGCCTTCAGCTCATGGCCTGATCCTGGAGTCCCAGGATCAAGTTCCACATCGGGTTCCCTGCATGGAGACTGCTTCTCCCTCTGCCTATCTCTCTGTCTCTCTCTCTCTGTCTTTCATGAATAGATAAATAAAATCTTTTTTTTTAAGTGTAAATAAAGACTAAAAATTGGGTGAATGCATGTCTGACTGTTAATAGTTACATCTGGAGAATGGAACTGGGATGAAGAGGACCAATTTATTCTGAATTTGTTGGATTTGTCACAAAGCACAAGTATTTATTACTTTTTGGTTTAATAAAAGAATATCTGCAGCTCCCACTGTTCAGTATAATACCAGTAAAATAGACTTACAGCAATTTATTTGTTTGTTTACTTTTAATTTTAAGTAGGCTCCATGCCCAGTGTGGAGTTTGAACTCATGACCCTGATATCAACAGTTGGGTGCTCTACCAACAGTTGGGTGCTCTACCAACTGAGCCAGCCAGGTCCCCCTAGACTTATGACAATTTAAAATCTTATTTATTTATTTATTTATTTATTTATTTATTTATTTATTTATAAGAGAGATAGCAAGACCAAGTGAGGAGAGGAGCAGAGAGAGAGGGAGAAGGAGAATCCTAAGCAGACTCCATGCTGAGCACAGAGCCCAATTGTAAGGAGGGTGCAGGCCTGATATCTCAAAATCCTGAGACCATGACCTGAGTTGAAACCAAGAGTCAGATGCCTAACCAACTGAGCCACCTAGGCACCACTAGACTTACAATTTAAATGTAACAACTTAAATAAATACTACTATTGAGGAGCTCAAATACACATAAATTATGATGTTCAAGAAAAATTATTTACATAACATCAACTTCTTAAGAAGTCTTCACTCCTGGAATTAGGTTTTTGAATTATTCATTTTTACACATATATGTTTTAGGAGAAGTAACAAAACACTTCTATTTCTTTCATCCAAGGAGATATCAGTGGAGGCCTAATGGAGAGCTGGAACTCCCACACCACTCAGTAGTAATAGTTCAATCCCTTCAGTTGTCAATGGATGGGGAACCTGGGTAATAAGGTAGCACTCCCACTCTCCTCCTGGAGCAGTGCTAGAGGAATCCAGTTAAACCAGAAGATTTGAATAAGATCCAGGGTCACATTATACAATACTCAAAATGTCCAGGTTTCAATAGAGTCATTCATTATATCAAAAATCACAAACGTCTCAAACTGAAAATTTTTAAATGCTTAAAAGATGCCAACATCAAGATAACAGAGATGTTAGAATTATCTGAAAAAGATTTTAAGCTTCAACAACCCATTAAAACACATTTGAAACAAGTGAAAAAATAGAAAGTCTCAGCAAAAACTAGACAACATAAAGAAGAGCCAAATGGAAATTTTAGAGCTAAAAAAGACAACAATTGAAATAAAAACCTCAGTGGATAGGCACAAGAGTACAATGGAGGAGACAGAAGAAAGAATCAGCAAGCTGCAAGGTAGAACAATAGAAATTACTCAAACTAAGGAAAGGAGAGAAAATAGGCTGAGAAAAGACCAGAAATTTAAAGACCCATGGAACTATAACAAAAGATCTAACATTCATGTAATTGGAGTTCTGAAAAGAGAGAAGAGTGTGAAGTGAAAAACATTTGAGAAGATAATGCCTAAAAACTTTCCAAACTTGCCAATAAACATAAACCTACAGATTCAAGAAGCTGAGCAAACTCCAAACAGGAAAAACACAAAGAAATCCATGCAACTACATTTCATAATTAAGTTTATGAAAACCAAAAATGAAGGAAAAATTGTGAATGTAGCCAGAGAAAAATAACAATTGAGGAGAACAACAATGCTAACATCAGTAGGTTTCTAAATTGAATGAATAGCAGGAGATCTCTAAGCAGAAAGGAAATCATTAAACATCAGGAAGGACAAAAAGGGTAAGCAAATATGAGAGTAAAAACAACAGACTTTCCTTCTCCTTTTGGGTTTCTAACAAAAATTATAATGCTACCTGATGTGGTTCTAGGTGTATTGGGAGGAAATATTAAGACAATTATATGGAGAAGTGCAAAAGGATAAAAAGGAAGGTAAGATTCTTTGACCTTATTCAAATGAACAAAATAATGACACCAGTCAATTCTGTTAAGTTAGGTATGTATAAATGTAGGTAAATCAAATTGAAATTCTAAAAAAATGTTCAAATATGAACTATACATGCCAATATAAAGGTAGGAAAAAACCCAGAAAACTAAAACAAACAAAAAAAAGACAAACTTGTCCTAACATAATCAATAAATACATTAAACATAAATAGTCTAAATACACCAAATAGTGAATGGGTGACGGGCACGGAGGGGGACACTTGACGGGATGAGCACTGGGTGTTATTCTGTATGTTGGTAAATTGAACACCAATAAAAATTAATTTATAAAAATAAATAAATAAATAAATAAATAAATACACCAAATAAAATATAGAGTGAAAAAAAACAAAAACAGAGAGTGGCAGAGTAGGCTTTTTAAAAAATTATGTCTAGAAGAAACTAACTTCAAATTATAGGCAGGTGGGGAATAAAAGTGTAGAAAAAGATATACCATGAAAAAAAATTTTTAAAAAGCACAGTGGTTCCATTAATATTATATAAAGTAGAACCTTCATAGCAAAGAAAATTACTAGAGATATATAGAGAAAATATATGATGTTAAAAGTATCGATCTATCAAGGTGCTATAAGAATTCTAAAGGTGTACATACCAAAAAATAGAGCTGCAAAATATGTGAAACAAAAACTAAGACAACTGAATAGAAAATAGGCAAGTCTTGAATTATAGTTGGAAACTTCAACACCTCCCTTACAACAATTGATGGAACAACTAGACAAAAAATCAACAAAGAATAAAATAACTCAGTATTACCATCAGGCAATGGAATCTAATTGACATTTATAAAACACACCACCCAATAATAGTAGAATGCATGTTTTCAAGTGTGTACAGAACATATACCAAGCTAAATCATATCCTGGACCATAAGAAAATATCAAAACTTTAGAGTTAAATCACACATGTTTTCTCCAACATCAATAGAATCAAACTGGAAACCAATAACAGATAATCGGATAATATTCAAATAATTGGAAATTAATACACATACTTCTAAATAATCTATGGGTCAAAATGGAAGTCTCAAAGTTATTAAAAATATATTGGAATGAGTGAAAATCAAAATAATATATATCAAAATATTGGGACACAGCTAAAGCAATGCCATAAGGGAAATTAATAGTACTAAATGCATACAGTAAAAATAGGAAAAGTTTTAAGTCAATTATCTAAGCCCCACTTCAAGAAATTAAAAGAAGAGCCAAATAAATCCAAGGCAAACAGAAAGAAAGAAAGAATAGAGAATGGAAATCAATGAAATTAAAAGCAGAAAAACATCAGAGAAAATCAATGAAACAAATAGCTTATTTGTTGAAAAGATCACTAAAACTGGCAAATCTCTAACAAGACTGGCAAAGAAAAGTGAGAAAAGGCACAAATTATTAAAAGAAGGAAGAAAAAGAGAGAAAGAAAGAAGGGACATCACTAAAGACCTTCCAGGTATCAAAAGTATAAGAGAAACTATAAAAAAAAACACACACACACATAACTTAACAACTTAGATGAAATGAACCATCCCCAGGGCACCTGGGTGACTCAGCCAGTTAAGTGTCTGCCTTTGGCTTAGGTCATGGTCTCAGGATCCTGAGATCAAGCTCCATGCATCTTGGACTCTTTGCTCACTGGGGAGTCTGCTTCTCCCTCTCCCTATGCCTCCCACTCCCCAGCCCCCACTCATGCTCTCAAATAAATAAAATCTTAAAAAATAAATATACAAATAAATAAACCATCTTCAAACCACAAATTACCAAAACTCGTTTAATATGAAATACATAATTTGAATATCCCTATAACTCTTAAGGATATTGGACACGTAATTTTAAAACCCCCAAAAGAGAAATCTCAAAGTTCATGTAGTTTCAATGAACAATTCTACCAAATGTTTAAAGAAGAATCAATACCAATTCTATACGATCTCTTCAACATAGGGCATAGATATAAGGATAAAATAAAGAAAGAAAGAAAACTGTACTTATTTACAGATGACATGATTGCCTATGAAGAAAATCACAAGGATTCAATAATAATTTTTTAAAATCTCCTAGAATAAGAGTTTAGCAAAGCCACAAGTTAAAGATAAGCATGCAAAATAAATTGTATTTCCATATACTAACAATGAACATTTGGCCATTAATATTAAATAAAATACCATCCATTTAGACATAACTCTTAGAAAAACATGTACACAACTTGTATGCTTAAAACAACAAAATGTGGTAAAAAGAAATCAAAGATCTAATAAATGGTGAGACATACCATGTTAATGGATTGGATGACTCAACCTCTACATCTTATACAAAAATTAATTAAAAATGGATCGTAGACTTAAATATAAAAGGTGGAACTTAAAACTTTTAGAAAATCAAATAGGAAAAAATTTAGTATTCAGTTAGAAGACTTCACACTAAAAGCACAATTCAAAAAAATGTATAAATTTGATTGCATCAAAATTATAAACTTTTGTTCTGCAACAGACTTTGTTAGGAGAAATACAAGTTATAGATTAGAATAAAATACTGCAAATCATATATGCCCCAACAAAGAACTAGTATCCAGAATACTAACTCACAAAATTTAACAGTAAGTGAATAAAAAATCCAGTTAGCGTTGGGATAAAGATAAGAAGTGACATTTCACCAAAGAAGATATACAGATGGCAAATAAGTACTTGAAAAGATGTTCAGTATTACTTGCCTTAAGGAAAATGCAAATTAAAGCCAAAATGAGGATCACTATACACCTATAAATTTTTTTATTTTTATTTTTATAAAATAAAAAATAATAACACCACCAAATGCTGGATACAAGGCTGGGAGAAACTGGATAACTCATACACTGCTAATAGGAATATAAAAGAGTAAAATCACTCTGGAAAAATGTTTAGCGATTTCTTTAAAACATTAAACTTGGGGGATCCCTGGGTGGCGCAGCGGTTTGGCGCCTGCCTTTGGCCCAGGGCGCGATCCTGGAGACCCGGGATCGAATCCCACATCGGGCTCCCTGCATGGAGCCTGCTTCTCCCTCTGCCTGTGTCTCTGCCTCTCTCTCTCTCTCTGTGACTATCATAAATAAATAAAAATTTAAAAAAAAAAAAAACATTAAACTTGGAAGAACTATACAACCCAACTCTACTCCTGGCATTTATCTCAGAGAAACCAAACTTTTATCCATACAAAAACCAGTAGAAGAATCTTACAGTAGTTTTATTCATTAAATAACCTAGAAACAACCCAGATGTCCTTTAGTATGTGAATGCTTTCACAAATTATAATACATCAACACCATGATTTAGCCATAAAAATGACTGACCTATTGATGTGTGCAACACCCTAGGTGAATCTCCAATGAATTATGCTAAGTGAAAAAATGACAATCTCAAAAAATTACATACTGTAAGATTCCATGTACATAACATTCTTGAAAACATTTATAGAGATAGAGAACAGATTAGTAGTTGCCTAGGGTTCTGGTGGAGGAGGAGAAGTGGGCATGGCTATAAGAGTAACCTGGAGATCCTTGTAGTAATGATTGAGGGAAATAATAAAAGCAACACAGTATCTTTCCCTATTACTTGTAATAAATGCTTGTGAATATACAATTACCTCAAAATAAAAAGTTTAATAAACACATAACTCTTGGGTGTTTTTGTTTTATTTTTTCCAGAAAGACTGGAACATTTTTAGGCTTCCAACTCATTTTCTGTTCCAGAAGACTGGCCTAAGAATACAATATATATAACACACTGTTTAATGCCACAGTGATGATTTATGACTAGAAGTTCAGTTAACTTTTCCAGCTCTCATCTACCCTTATAAAAGAGCCAGTTGGCTGTGCTGTACAAGGTTAAAGGAATAACTTTGTGGCAGGAGAATGAATGGGGGAGGCGAGTAGGTACGAGTAAATTATCTGTCCAGATTAGAGCTAGCCTTTGCCAGTTATTCATTAGCATTAATTTAAAATAAATAAACATAAAAACAGCTCACTGAAGTAGGATAAACTGATCTCTTATTGGCAGAAAGGTGGGAAGGGTTGATTTAATTAACATTAAGCACCTACTTTAGCAAATTTGGCCATCATGTTATTTGTTCATCAAGGCAAAGTAGGTAAGTTAAAATAAAGTGAAGAAATGTGAAGAAAGAAGAGGTCTGCTCCCTGACACTCCAATAAAAACCAAAGAGTAAGAAACCTCAGAATTTAAAATCAGAACCAATACATGACTTCGAATAGTTGTATGAGTTTGAAAATTCAGCTTAAAGTAAGTTTACTTTTTACAAAGTTAGAAGTTTTGAAATTATATTGCATAAGCAAAATCTACTGGAGAGTGTAGTCCACTTAAAATTAAAATTCTAATTATTATTCATATGTTATTTTATTTGAATCTATCCTCCTTGTAGTTTAATTGCTTTGAAGGTTTGATTTCTAGCACATGAACATAAAATCTGAACCTAACACATTAATCTCTAGCTAGTAATTCACCCAAATCAAATCTCTCTCATGCCCCAGCTGCTACTACCTCAGAAGCTATTGGTGCATAAAGTTGTACAAACAAGGTATAATCATTACCAACTCTTTGGCATTTTGATATTCGGTTCTAATGGCAAATGCAAAACAAAATAAAACACAAAGAAATCTTTTTGTTCAACCAAATGCCTCTTGAGAGTAGACAGTTCCAATTGTGCAGTTTGATGAACTGCAATATGCAATGGTAGAAATAGCTGAGCTTGGGGCTAGTAATGGGAGACAGCTGAACTACTTTATAGACTAGGGGACTCAGATGAAATCAAGGAAAGAGAGGATGGGGGAAAAGGATGTGAAGATTAAGAAGGAAAGGTAAGATGGAGAAAGAGGAAAGAGAAGACTTAGCTGGTAAACTACATAAGGTGAAGCAGATAATCAGAACAAGCTGGTGATGAGAACACCAAAGAGCAGGTAAAGGCATTTTGGGTATTTAATATGAAGCTGTCTGCCCTTCTGTAACATCGTCTCTTCTCCCTTTCCCCAACTCTCAATATAATCTATGACATTCACATCAATTTCTTGTGTGGAGAGAAGATAATCCAAGAATAAATATTTATTTAAAAATTGGATTCCTGGGCAGCCCAGGTGGCTCAGCGGTTTGGTGCCGCCTTCAGCCCAGAGTGTGATCCTGGAGACCCAGGATGGAGTCCCACGTAGGGCTCCCTGCATGGAGCCTGCTTCTCCCTCTGCCTTTATCTCTGTCTCTCTCTCTCTCTCTCTCTCTCTCTCTCTCTCTCTCTCATGAATAAATGAATAAAATCTTTAAAAAACAAAACTGGATTCCTTGCCTACATTGACTTGATGTAGAATAGAGTAGCCTAAGCAGTGCCACAAGAAGGCACATCTGCTAAGCAGAGTGGAAGCAGGAAACCAAAATCAAGGACGACCATGAGGATGTAAGCCTTCGTTGTTTACACACGCAAATTAGAGAGGTTCCAAACTCCCAAATCTTTAGGAATAGGGACTGATTACATTTATGTAGTAAAATAAATATCTATATTCAGAACCTGCACATGCATAACAGAATGAAGTGTTAAGAAATAAAACAATGAGCTCTAATAAGAAAATGATAAATAATACAACTTACATAGAATATTTTTAAATATTTTTATATTATTTCATTAAAGAAATGCACAAATATTAAATGAAAAATGTAAGTATACAACACTTCCTGCTAATGGCAAAAACAATGTTATCTGACAAATGAAGACTAGGAAATCAATGACTACCTGGGGATATGAAGAAAATTCGATACTAACTCAGGCAAAAGGGGACAAAGCCCCATTCCTGTATAGTATTCCACTAAAATAATAGGAGGTTTACATAGTTAAAGCTGAAATAACTCCTAAGAAAAATCCAACACAAAACAATCCAATAAATTCAGGAAGAGCTCTGAGGGTTTTGATTAAAAATAATAATGAGTACAAACACAAATAAGTGGCCCACTTAGCAATGATAAAAACAGGAATTAGAGATAACACTTTGCTATGAAAGATATGAAAATATTATTTGTTAAGGAGGCTAGAGTTTAGAGAACCAAGAAAGACAATATCAAATGTGACACGGTGATTATGGTAATAAATCAAACACCTGGCTCAGGTGTGTGTGTGTGTGTGCACGCATGCGAGTGTGTATGCACGCATGTGCATGCATGCACTTGTGTATACATGTGTGTCTGTGTGATTGTCTTTCAAAGCACAAGACTGATGATTAATGGTGCTTGCAATTTTTATGGCAAATGACAAGTTGAAATGTGGGATACATAAATATCATCCTCTCAGTACATAGGGACATAGAAACTTATCTAACCCTTTTAGTCAAAAATGAGTCATTCAGCCTAAGACAATTACTTGATGAAACTCCAAGTCAGCAGGCTCATACCTTTGTCCATAATAGGCCATGCCTCATTTTTTCTCATTAATAATCAGACTTAAGACCATTGATATATGCTTCAAACTCTATGGGATAATCCACAAAAGTCCTTGAGACAGCTGTCTGGTAGCCAGATATGATGTGTTAGACCTCTCAAAGGTGAGCTTGCGGTGTGCAAAAAAGAGGAACAGCAGGAGTGATTAATAAAGCTTAACCTTGGACCTACTCTCTGCCAAGCCTCCACAGGTAATCTTTTAAGTAAATTCCTAGAAAAACCTTGATCAGTTCCAGCTAAGAATTTAAGAAAAAAATTAACACCTGCCCAACCATACAAAGCAGAAAACATTAGAAGGGGAAACTTAAATGATTACAGAAAGATATGGGTGAAAGGGAGGCTTACATCAAGCTAGGTTGAAAAAATATATGAGAGGGGGGAAAAGAACTTATAGAAAAAGAAAAATTCAATAGTTCTTTTCTTAAAAGATTTATCAATATGTAATATCTCATTGTTATGAACTAAATTATGTTCTTCCCAAAATTTATACATTGAAGCTCTAAACCCCAAGGTGGACTGTATCTAGATATAGGGCCTTCAGGGAAGTAATTAAAGTTAAATGAAATCATAAGGGTGAGGCCCTAACCCAGTAGGACTAATGTCTTCACAAAAAAGGGAGGGGACACCAGAGATGTCTCTCTATGCAGGCCTAAAGGAAAGACCACATGAAAACACAGTGAGAAGGCAGCCATCAGCAAGCCAGAAGGAGTGCTCACCAGATTTGACAGCTCTCTGATCTGGGACTCCCAACTTCCAGAACTGTGAGAAAATTAATTTTTGTTATCAGTCTTTTTTTTAATTTTTTTTATGATAGTCAGTCACAGAGAGAGAGAGAGAGAGAGAGAGAGGCAGAGACACAGGCAGAGGGAGAAGCAGGCTCCATGCACCAGGAGCCTGACGTGGGATTCGATCCCGGGTCTCCAGGATCGCGCCCTGGGCCAAAGGCAGGCGCCAAACCACTGCGCCACCCAGGGATTCCTGTCATCAGTCTTTAATACTTTGCTATAGCAGCCTAAGCAGACTAATGCACTCATATATACATGAAATATTCTAGAGTTTAATCCAGTTCATATCCAAGTATTATTGAGAGCCTATATATCCAGTCCTGCAGTAAAGTGAGGTTGACAAATGAAATTGAAAATATGATTCCCACAATGAATAAACCCTTGTTCATTAGACAAAGATTACACAAAGCAATTAGTGAATGAAACAAAGCTACCTTAAGTTATGAAAATAATTGTAAAGCCACATGATAAAGTACTAACACATAAATAGAATATTCAAAAATGGCAAATAGGTTTCCTTTCTGATGCCACTTTCAACGTATGGTGACTGGAATGTTATGTTGAAATGTATTGTAAGGAGCAACTGGCTCACTAGGAAAGAAGCCTATGATAGTTTCCCAATGTGTACATGAATGTAGATGGCTGAAAAATGGGGATGGTTGGATCGGTATGAGCCAGAATTACCAAGAAAGGATTTGTGATGGAGGGGATGACCCTCAAGTTGTGACTGACACCAGGGTATGTTCTGGATACATAGCAGAGGGCACAGCAATGTATGAATGAGCATGATTCAAAGCAGAAAATAGATAATAGCAACAAATCTGTTTATCCCAGTGAGTAAAGTGATGACCTAATAGAGTCCAGGTGGGTTCATATAACTTACCAAATTCTAAAGCAAGCACTGTAAAACAACTGACTTGGAAAAGCAGAGAACAGAGAACAGAGATACCACTGCTCTAGCTATTATTTAAGAAGTCTGATTTTTTTTTAACGTGGAAGATTCACATTAATTAGTGATTCATGATGATACACACATTTCAAAACGGAAAGCATCTCAAGGATTGAAGCTTTTCTTGAAAAGTATCCCAAACAATGGCATAACCAGAACTTACACTTTGATTTAAAATTAAATACAGTAACAGAGCTCTCCTTATATAATTTTATTTTTTTTATTTTTTTTTAATTTTGTATTTGTATTTATTTACAGCACAGACATAGGTTTTCAAGGATTCATAGAACTTCATGTTGTAAACCAGGCTTTTTAACTGGTCTCTTTGTTACGTAAGCAAATCTAAAGGCAATAAAGTCCTGAAAAGTGGATGAAACCTTAACAGAAACTCTGTGTGACCCACAGAGCCCTTTAATAAGACAATGTCCATGTATAACCTACATCCAGTGATATTCATTTTGATCTAATGATGTTTATCCTTATATAATTTTAAAGGAAAATCTGAACCTTAGATTGCTCTTATTAGGCTTGACTCAAAGCACCAAGACTAAATTATTAATAATTCACTTAATGTGGTGATAGTCAAGAGCAAAGCCAAAGATTTGACCATCTGATTTGAAGCGATCAAATCTTTTGGTAGCTAATTATGCCATGACTCAAGAGCTTAAACAAGAAGATAGGCATATTAAAATGCTCCATCTCTGGATAATTGGATATATTTCCTGGATACTGCATTTACTTTCTATGTCACATGCAGAGATGTTTATTCATGTGTTTAATAAATTTTTGTTTATTGCACTAATAATTTTTAATGTTGATTTTCCCCACTGTCATTTAAACCATTTTTATGGTAGTGTCTAGACTTTCATTGTTTTTAAATTGGTAGGTCAATTTTTCTCTCCATAGCACTCTTAGAATTGACTAGAAATTTCACTGTGTTTCATCATCTGAACACAAATCCAAGTCACTCTAAAAATAGATAAAGCATCTATATAGTATTAGACTCACTATAGATAGAAAATCCTTCCAACCAGTTTTCACTAGTTCATTTTTCATACCTTTATGCCCACTACAAAAGCTCCCATGCCACCTATCTTTGCGTACTTTAAGCCAAACAATGCCGAGGCAGAAGGTGATAACCTTCCCTAGCAGCCATATTTCAAGAGTGTGAACATTTAGATGCAAAGAACACAAAATAATCCTATTCATCCCAGGAACTCGGAAGAACATTGAGGATTATTTTACATTTAACCTCATGCTAACCAGAGAGACACACATTTCAGCAGTTTCATAGTAAGTAAATGTTTAGGCACAATATCTCTCTTCAATTAAGATTTTCTAGAATGTGAGACAAAGGGTTTAATAAAACATTCCCTTGAACTGATCTAGTTCTGAAGTGAAAACCATCTCTAATGTCTTAATGCTTTGGTTTCTTTCACAGCACAAATATTTTCTGATATTATAGAGTTGATGCAAACATCATGCAGGCACTAACTCTAGTTACTTGAAAGAAACTAGAAATGCACAACTGAAATACAGGCTAGAGTGGTCAAATATAATTTTTAAAGACTAAATTGTTTCTGAAATGGATAAGCCATATTGTTTTCAACCCTTTTAATGAGACATTACAGGCTGTAATGAGGGTTGATCAGAGAGATTGTCTTAAATGTTACCATAACCATAAACCACATCTGTATAAGAAACAGCTGAAGAAGGATTTTGCTGGTCTTAGGACTTTGATGCAAGCAACACAAAATCTGACCAACAGTGACTTGAGTGAATACAGGTCTATCTCTCACATAACAAGAGGAGCCCAGAATTGATGTAACACTAAGTGCTTTCTAAATGTCTGCTTTGCCATCCTTCACATAGTGACCTTGTTGTCATACTTGTCGGCTCATGTTCAAAGGGTGACCCCTAGGCATCATGTCTGGACACTCCACTTCCTAGCCATGAGAAAGGGCAAAGAGTCTCTGTTCCTCTTCATGAGAAAAGTGAAAGCTTTCCTAGAAACCTAACTTGAAAGATTTCTTACATCTCATTAACCAGAACTAGGTAACACAACTATCCTTAGACCAACTGCTAGCTCGGGGGAATAAGAGCACCACACAGATTAAAGTAATAACGATCCATCCCAGTGCTATGAAAGTAAATCAAGATTCTGTTAGACAAGAAAAGTGGGGGTCGGGGTGGGGAAAAATGCTAATTAGGCCACTGATAGTAATTGTGATGAGTCTGAGCATGTCATCTTTCTCTAGCAAACCATTTTAGAGGAAAAAACACATTTCTTAAGGTATCAATGTCTTTACCTAATTTCATTCAAAAGTACCCAATGCATGTATTGGGTAAACTGTAAAGTATCTTTAAATAAATCAAAAGTAAAACTAAAAGCATTTTTTAAAGTTTATTTTAGTGAGGAAGAGAGAGAGAGAGAGTGTGTGTGTGTGTGTGTGTGTGTGTGTGCACGGGCGCACATGAGTCGGGTGCAGGGGGCAGAGGAAAAGGGAGAGAATCCCAAGTGGACTCCCCCACTGAGCACAGAGCCCAGCATAGGCTCAGCCTCATGGCCCTGAGATCATGACCAGAGCAGAAGCCAAGAGTCAGATGCTTAACCGACTGAGCCACCCAGGTGCCCCAAAACTAAAACCATTTTAGTGTACTTTATGTTGAAAAATTGAAACTGCCCAAAAGACAGTTGAAAAGAGAACAGATTATTTGTATAGTTCCTGATATGTTTGGTTTGTAGAACCTCTTTACTGTAACAGAAAATGTCCTTCCATTTCTAGCCATAAACCTCCCTCATGCCTCTGCTTCCAGTTTTCCTGTTGGCTGCCTGGCCATCATCTCTTATAACTTTATCTTTCCCCTGACTAGCCCTGTCCTCACCAAATACACCCTCCTTCAATATTTATTCTTCGGGGCACTACAATTTGACATCTGCCCTCAAGTCACTGAAAAAAACTTGAAATGAAGTTATCCCCTGTCAGATTCATTTTTCATCTTTCTTTACCTGCCTACAGCATATAAAGATAGTGACCACTCTCTGTTAAATCTTTCCTCTATTGGCTCCATAATACTTCTCTTCTAGAAGGCAGTATAGTAGAGCAATTAAATGCAGGGGCTCATGATCCAGACTGGGACTCCATTCCAAGCCACACTATTTACTGTCTGTAAACAGTAATGAGAAATTCACGTAAGCAGTATCTGCCTCTGTTGTCTCATTTGTGAAAAAGGAATCCTAGTACTATCTACCTCACAGGGTTGTTGTGAGGGAATTCTATTAGATAATCCATATGAAGGATTTAACAGATGACCTACCACAGCTCGTGTTCAATAAGAACTCTTAACTGCCATTTTCCCCTCTTACATCTCTTCCAGTCTTTCTTGTCTTTTTGCAAACTGTACACTAACAAAACAGGTATATTCCAAAATGAGCTCAAATTGTTTTAAAACAGCTTTGTTCAGACATGTATGTTTCAAGACAAGACTACAACAACAGTAACTCCACATGGGCTCATGTTCCAAAGACAAGGCCACTGATTTTTCTGGCAACTCACCGACTTTATAAATTCTGACCAATTTCTTCCCAAACAATGCCAGCTTCTTCTCCCTAAAATCAAAACTAAATCAAAACTCCCAAATCTTTCACTTTGAATTGTTTTCAAGGCAAATTTCTCTAGTTCTCTGTTTTTATAAGATAACTTACTAACACAAATATAAGACTTGACTTCTATTTTCTTCTTTTTGGTTTATTCCTACTTTGGGGACTTCATATTTTGAATACTGCTTCTCTCAAGCGAAATAGCCACTATCTCTCCCAGTTATCTCTTATCAGGAAATTTGATAAGCATGCTTCCCAGGTTACCGATATAAAGATTTAGCAGGAAAGGATCTAGAATAAAGTAAAAAGTGTCTGTGTGTGTGTGTGTGTGTGTGTGTGTGTGTGTGTGTGTGTAAAAAGCCACTTGCACTCTCCCTTATGTTTTATTGGTTCATCAATCAGAGTACATTAGGCTCAGTTGTTCAACTGCATGAATCCACCCATCTCATCTATTAGTTAGCTGTCACTTTCTAGGATTTGTGGACCAAAACACTGGGAGATTTTTCTAAAATTCTTTACTCAAACCAAGATGTGCTGTTCTTCCATTTTTCCCCTCATATAAATGAGGACTATTATTTGATGAGGTAAGACTTCTAAAGCAATTTTAAAGCTACTTAAGAGTATGTAATGAGGGATCCCTGGGTGGCGCAGCGGTTTGGCGCCTGCCTTTGGCCCAGGGTGCGATCCTGGAGACAGGGATCGAATCCCACGTCAGGCTCCCTGCATGGAGCCTGCTTCTGTCTCTGCCTCTCTCTCTGTGTGTGACTATCATAAGTAAATAAATAAAAATTTAAAAAAAACCTTAAAAAAAAAAGAATATGTAATGATGGTGAACCATCAACGTTCCTTTTTACTTTCTGTGTGTCCTAAATTCCTTTGAGAATAAATGCAAGGCTATGGATAATCTTCCTCAAAAAAATGCTTTCAATGCTCATGCACACAGTGCATACAGCTTATCATATTATGTATACTAGAAAAAGGAATTGTGCTTTATAATTATGGCCATCAGAGAAAGAGATGAAATTTTCATTTACATATCAATTCAAATTTAGACAACCATTTTTTAACTTTTTCTTTTTCTCTCCCTGAAAACAGCAAGGACTTACTTGGCACAAAATTAAAATTTGCTATCAAATATCACCATTTAAAAATGAATATTTCTCTATATCAAGTTTTATAAACAGCCTAATTTTTTCAAAGTAGCTGCTTTCTCTGGTACAGAATGAAATAATTTCGGCCATTTAAAAATTGCATCAATGACCTCCTTACAAATGAAAACTAGCATCCTATTATGTTGCTAAAGAACTGTTATGTTTTCCATGCTACAGGACAAGACCAAGCTAGTAGATCTTGCCCACCACTTACATTGCCCACCACTTATTGAGGCCTCAATATCAACAGGAGTAAGCAAGGAATCACTTACCAAGCTTTATAAAGATAATTGTCTTATTTAACTCATCTTACAGTATTAATTCTCTAAGAAATTCTGGCATAAAGTTAACTGATATGGAACCATGATGAATGTTTCCAATAGACATCAAAGGAATTGGCATAACGACCTTATGATCTTATGATACAGAGGATAAAATAAGCATCCATGGTATTATCAATCAAAAATGTCTACCTGAGTTTATTGGAAAAAAAATCATTTTTAAAGCATTCACTAAAAAAAGCCAACTGCAAGATTTTTGTAGGTGATTTTTAACTGGTCTTAATTACCTACATTAAAGTAATTTGCTTACATCTAAGCAAAATTAAGCTATCTTAACACTTCTTCCCAAATGAAGCAAAAGTTCTGGATAAACTGCTTGGAGTGACTGTCTTCACATTTATGTCATTAAATATTTTTTAAATGAATGGTAACTGTCTTTTTCAGAATTGTTTTGGGAGATAGGGAATACAGAGGATGCGAAAGTGGAAAGATAAGGTTTGGGAGAGAATGAGATTGTGATTAAACTTTTTTCTTTAAGCTTATGCACCAACTATAGGATCATAATAGAGTACAAGTGAAATACTGCCACCCAGTGGAATTACATCATCAATGAAATCCTCGAATTTGAAAAGATTGCAAGAATTTCCTATCAATTTTCAATTGGAATGATAATAATTTTATAATTAATCATTTTAATTATAATTAAAGCTTAATAATTTTCTAAGTACTTTCAAATCTTTTATTCCTCAAAAATAAAATCCAGTGGTACAGATAGCAGTTGTGTGAGTACATCTTTTTCAGAGGTTCTAGTCAATTAAATGACTTGACAGAGTCTTACGCATATTTAGGAGCAAAGCAGACACTGGAGCCCAAGGCTGCTGGTTCCTAGGTCACTGCTGTTTACACCATGTAGCCCCTCCTAAAGGGTCTTTGACTACTCTCATCTAATTACTGTTATTTTAGAGAAGAGAAAACAGAGACTCAAAGATTATCAAGACTTCTCCAATATTTTCAAGGGGTTTCAGAAACATACCTTGATCCAGTACCCCACTGTCATGAAAATTCTTGGAAGGCTTGTATTTTTCCTTTAAAAATTCCTGTGAGGTTTGTGTTATATTCTATATTATTTACATGTCTCCTTCGTGAAATAATGTGGGGTTTTTTTTCCTCAAATGTCTTTTAGAAAAAATGTTGTTTGAAGACAATGGTGCATTTCTAACATAGGCTACAAAGTCACTAGTCCAGAAATACAATGAAGATGGGAACACAGAGAGTATGAGTATACTAAGTTGAGACACCTGGAAAGTGCCTTGCTCAAGAGTTCATTCATTCATCAACCATTTAATGAAAATTTGCCAAATGCTAGCATTGTTTTAGATCATAGGACATGCTATGATAATAAATACCCAAGTTATCAGGTGACATAAAAGAGCAAAAGTCTACTTCTTGCCCATGGTGGCATTCACTGTAGACTGGTTAAGTCAGGGCCATTCTTCACATTTTCATCATCTTCATGCTGGGATCATCAGACAGAGCAGTTACTATTTGGAACATCAATAGTAATCTCTTGGCTGAGAGAAAAGAGTGCACAAAGCAACAGGAAGTGACATACATCATTTCCTCTTATGTTCTATTGGCCAAAATAAGCCATATGACAAAGATATTCTTCTTCAGCAGGCCAAAGAAGAATAATTCACCCACAGGGAAAGGATGTGGACACTGGTAAACAATAGCAGTATGTCACACCCCATGGGAAAGGTGGTTCTGGGTAACAAAAGGAAGTAAAATCTCTTGGTATGTCCATTGAGAACTCAAGCATTTTTAAATAAATGGTCAAAAAAAGAGTTATCATAGAAGGCTGGAGGACTTAGGCTATGTAGGTATCAAACATGTGAGATACACATAAATATGCATTAAACAAATAGAAAGGTATTTAGAATGTTTATAATTTCGAATTATGGCTCTAAGTCTCAGTACTGATTTAGCATTTTGTCGATATAAACTCATGAAAGTTGCCTGTATCCAGTGAAGGATACCACATCTGATCAGAAGTAACATGTCTGGATTGCTTAATGTACATATAAATAAAACTAAAGCTTCATCAGAGCCAAATGCACACAAATTATACCTTGGATCAACACATTAGAGTCATCCAACTTAAATCTATATAAAAATCACAACCATTGAATGGGGGCAATGGAGACAGCATGTGCACTAATCATATATGTGACCAAACCATGTGAGTTCACTAAACTGTGTGCTATTTTCATAGCTCAATATGACATACTCCAGCTGAAGGAGTGAATACTATTCCCTCCCTCTGCTAACGCTGGAAGGATAAGTCTCTGATCAGAAGCTCTAATGAAAGCCTTCACACAGAATCCAATCACCACTGATGGCCTCGGCAGCTGCCAGAGAAAAAGAAAAAGATCTTTCCTACAATGCCACTAGTGGACCATGACAGACACCCATGGAAATTAAGATACTAATCCTCTGTATCCCTAATCCAAAGAAATAGGTATGTGCATGTGTGAGTGTTGTGCATCAATCAGAAGGTTTGGTTTCAATAGATCCAATAGCTTTATATTATATAATCAATTGTTGTATTTAAGAATTGTATAATAAATATAAATTATCTGAAGAAGCTACTTCTGATTGGCTTTCATATTATTCCACCAAAGTCAATGGAATAATGTAGCATGGCTCACTGCAGATCTAAGACTGGCACAGTTGTGACACAAATCCAAGAAAAGGGCATAGCACTATCAGAGAGTTCCATAAAATGTTGGGGGGAATGAGAGTCTGGGTGGCTGAAACATAGACTGTTTTCAGGGAGTGGCAGAAGTGCAGACATATGTAGGTGACTGACAGATTGTTAGGAGCCTCAAAGTTATAATAAGAAATTTAGATTTATCTTACAGGAAATAAGAAATCATCGAAGAATTTTTATTTGCACATGCGACACTGTCCAATCTGTATTCTAGAAAGATAATTCTGGCAAGAGTATGGAGGAAGTATTGAATAGAGAAAGGACACAAAGGAGTTAGATCATGCAAAAAGCCACTGAAACGCCAAAGAACCAAACCGTAACAGAGGTAACAGAAAATAAAAAGAGATAGTTTGGAGGCAGAGTGGGGAGAGAACTAAGACATTTCAACTTATAGAATCTCTTACAATGATCTCCCAAACCAGCTGGTTATCAAAAGCACCTGGGGAAATTGTAAAATTCTTATTCCCTGGCCAATCCTAGAACAATTAAATCAAAATCTCTTAAGGATGTGGACTAGGAAATGCTTGGCATACCTCAAGGGTTCATCATGCAATCAGCTCAGCCTAAGAAGTTATGCTTCCACATACTTAAGTGACTGAGCTAGTGTCTTTAAATCAGGAACACAGGGGAAAAGAAAGCTTTGTGAAGGTTGACCAGTAGTTGAGGTTTGGATATATTGAGTTTATAGTACTTACAGGACATCCAGATGAAAAAGTCTTACAGACAATAGAATAATAGATCAGTCCAGAAGAGAGATTAGAGCTAGGGCTATATCATCACAAGTATGGAGACAGTCCTTCAAAGGAAGAATGTAGTTTAAGATAAGAGGTGATCTGAAGAAAGAAGCTCAAAGGGCACTTATATTTACTGGTGGTGCACAGAAAAATAGAACTTGGTAATAGTAGGCCAAGGAAGATAAATGTATTTAACAGACAATTCCATTAAATCACCATTAAACCATATTGCCTTGTTTACAACAAAGTACTATACAAAACCAATTCATGCATTTCAAAGTAAAGACTTCAATGTTCAGCCCAAGTTAGGTGTGTCAGCTGCCTACCAGTGCTGTATAGCTGGTAGTATTTATCTGTATAGCCACCAGAAGTAGATTTTTAAAAAACATGGACTCTTACAACAACAACAACTGAAAGGCAAATAACCTAACTAAAGATGGTCAGAGATATAAATAGATATTTCTTCAAGAAGATACACTCACACATGATCTTCTGATTGACATATGGCCAATAAGCACATGAAAAGTTGTTCAAGAGGCAGCCCCGGTGGCGCAACGGTTTGGCACTGCCTGCAGCCCAAGATGTGATCCTGGAGACCCGGGATCCAGTCCCACGTCAGGCTCCTTGCATGGAGCCTGCTTCTCCCTCTGCCTGTGTCTCTGCCTCTCTCTCTCTCTCTCTCTCTCTCTCTCTCTCTCTGTGTGTGTGTGTTTCTCATGAATAAATAAATTTAAAAATCTAAAAAAAAAAAAAAAGAAAGAAAGAAAAAAAGTTGTTCAATATTACCTATCGGTTACAGTCATTAGAGAAATGCAAATCAAGACCATAATGGGATGCCACTTCACACCCCCTAGGATGGTTAAAATTAAAAATACAGGCAATAACAAGTGTTGTGAGAGATATAGAGAAATTGAGACTCTCCCACAACGACAATGTTGGTGGAAATATAAAATGATACAGTCACTTTGAAAAAGTTTGGCAGTTCTTCAAAAGGTAAACCATGGAGTTACCATGACTCAGCAATTCCACTTCTGGATATATACCCAAAAGTAGTGAAAACAAACAAATAAATAAATAAAAAGAAGTGAAAACATATGTCTACACAAAAGTTCATAGCAGCATCATTCAAAAAGTGAAAACAACCCCTATGTCCATCAACCGATGAGCGAATAAATTGAATGTGGTATATCTATACAACAAATTGTTACTTAGCAATAAAACTATGAATGAAGCATGTATAGTCAGTTACAAGGAGCCATTTTGTATGGTTCCATTTATATGAAACATTCAGAATAGACAAATCCATAGAGACAGAAAGTACATTACTACATTAGCCAAAGGATGGGTGGAGGGAAAAATGGGGATCGATTAGTATAATACAGGGTTTCCTTCTGGAGTGGTGAAAGAAAGAAGACCCTACTCACCACCCCAGAAGCACTGCCCTGCTGTCTCCTGAAGTCCTCATTTCCACATTTCTTACCAGCTGCCCCTCCAGCGCTCTCCCTCAGCATTCCTTCACCAGAAACTCTACAACTCAGTCACCCACCACAGGACTCCCAGGAGACCTACCACAAAAGGCTTAAATACTAAATGCCTTTGAATCCCCAGACTCTGGCTTTTCCCTTGTCACTTCAATAAAACCATAATTCTCACTCACAGAAGGTAAAGTCAGAGCACCAAATTCCTCTTGGATTCACATCAGACAGATTTTTAAGAATAATTGTGTTGCTTTTATTTTCATAATTACAGAAGAAAAATAATGAGGGAAGATCCTGTTTTTCTTTAAATACCAAGTTTAAAATACTATCCCCTCCATAAAGACTTTCCCAACCCCTCTTCCATTCCTGAATTATTACAGGGACAAATTTCCTCCACTACACTGCGTATAGATTTTCAGGTTTCTGTTATATTCCTTCCTTGATGATAAGCCTTTTATTTTCCTCAGCTAGAATATAAATCTCTTAAATTCAAGAGCTGTGAATTTTTCATCATTGTTTCCCAGCACTTATCACAATGCCAGGTGGATAACTGAACCTCAAAATTGTGTGTAAAATGAGTTGAATAAATGAACCCAATATCTATTCTGATTTATTAGGGTTTTTTATTTTCCTAAATGAGGAAAGGAAAGTTATAGACATCCTCTCTCAATGGCTAATATCAAAATAAGGTTTCAAACAATACTAAAATGTGACATTTAATGAAATTAATACATTTTTATTTTCATAGTATTTTTTCACCTTTGTAATAGCAGAGTACCTAAAAGAGTTCCCTTTTTTAAGTTTGATTTGGATTATGTCTCTCTATATTCCTCACACCTAATTATATTGATTCACTAATGAATTCTAAGTGCATCTCTCTGAAAAATAACAAAACCTCATTTAACCATAATCAAAGAGCATCATCAAGTAAAAACTGCAGATTCAAATTTCTAAACAGATTAGTAAGTGAAGACTGAAGCCTTTGCAGAAATATATATACAGCTCAGGGGTAAAGTGCTTTTCTAATAAAAATTTTTATGGGATACTCCTTCATTGCAAATAAATGTGAAGTATCACTAAAAAAAATGATAAACATAAATAAGCCAATGACAAAACCTTGTCAATATTTTTAATACAAAATAATTATGACATACATTTACAAAGAATGTTCACATGTATTAGCTCAACACTTCCTCATAATTATTCTGAACTAGTAAATGTTAAAGCAACACTTTAAACCAACGTATTTTTGTACTCAACATTCAGAATTTGTCCAACCTCAGAATTCAATAGATGATATTAAGAATATTTCTGAATCTAAGATTGTGGGGGAAAAAACAAAACAGTGTAACCCCAAATACAGTTTTCTGTGTATGGGAGTTCAAAATTTCTCCAGCTCAGGAATTGTTCTGGGTAATGGTTGTCATGCTCATCAAATAGATAGATTTTTAGTGCTTTCAATCAAATGATGAAGGTAATAAATTGGTAATTTATGACAAAAGACATGAATTTCAATATTATATTAACTTTTACAAAGGTACAAATAGTTCATAAAATCTACAAATATAACATCCAGAAATTTTAGCAATCATAGGTGAAATGATTAAATTTGTCTTTACTCATGGACATAATATAGAGCCTTTTACGACTAAACTGAAAAGGAAATGATTTCATCATAACCATTCCCCTAATTCTCTATGGTTTAATTAACTAAAATTCAGGATAAAGCTCTATGCTATGTTAATGTGACATTATGATTTAACATTTAAAAACACGAAGGTCATAGGACTGAAACTGTCAAGCTTCTCACTCAGCGTATACTGGCTATAATACAGCTCTGAGCTAGCTGGACACAGCCCAGGATCCCACCATCGGAGCAGAAAACAGAAAATTTTCCAGATAACAATATTCAAGTTGAGGATGATCTTGGAATAATAGACATTTTAATGAGCTTTCCTGTTCAGAAGCACATTACAAAGACACAGAGCCATCTCTCACACCCAGTGGAAGCCCAGCTAGTCAGACCTGACCAGCCAGCTGAGCCCTTCTCTGGCACAGAAAGTTGAAATCTCCTTATACTTTTCTTGCCTCATTAAGCTATCCATCCATTCTCTGGTTTTCTACAAATCCAATTAGTAAACCTTTTCCTCACTTGACACTCACATCCCAAATACTCAGGAGCATTATCTTTACACAAAGAAACATTTAATGAAGCATAAAATCTCCAGTATATGCATTTTATATCCCCAAATTAAACATCATAAAATATGTTATACTTGTTTAAACTAATGCTTTATCCAGCTGATTATGTTATCTCTATAGGAGCACCAAAGAACATTGTTAAGACTAGTTGTTTTACTACCTTTTGAAAAAAAAAATGTTCATAACTTTTCTCCCTCCCCACTGTGTGAGCATGCAACAATATTTTCTATAACTTTCACTAAAATTAGAACCTAATTCTGCTTCTAGGGGACATGAACACATCCTCTAAAAGCAGCAAGCACTTTCATTTCTGCTCCCATTAACTCTCTGGTAAATGATGGAGGATCAGGTACTGGGGAGAGGGAATAAGAAACTGCAGTAATATTTACTCCTGGATTATTTTCCTCCATCTGGTACAACTGATTTTGATCCAAGAGGGGAAAAAATGCTTTTTATTTTGGTTTGAATATCCTTCTTGATGGTGTTAAAACTTTAGGTCATTCTGGCTGATAGAATATATTAAATGAATGCTCTGAAGAGAAAGGAATAGGGAGGCAGGATGAGAGAATGTGAGGAGAAGGATCCTTTGGACTAAAGAGAGTATCAATTCACTTCTCTATTTTGTCTCATTCTCTGTCAATTCCCTTCTCACTGATAATACAGAAAGATCCCAGATCTTTTTTTTTAAATATTTTATTTATTTATTCATGAGAGAGAGGCAGAGACACAGGCAGAGGGAGAAGCAGGCTCCCTGCAGGGAACCTGATGCAGAACTCGATCCCAGGACCCGGGGATCATGACCTGAGCCAAAGGCAGATGCTCAATATCTAAGTCCTGAGATATCCCAGATCTCATGCAAACAGCATAAACTCCTCCTCATCTATGAAGTCCTAGAGTCAGAGTTCATGTATGGAATACTATAATTCACTTACCAAATTTCCATGCCCTGCCTAGTGCCAAATCATGACACCTGCCCAAAGAAGGTGTTTCCCACAGCCTGTGTTTCCCACAGGCTAGCATTGTGTGTGGGCTTAGGTTATTTGCTAAGCCTCTCTGGGCCCCACTTTCCCCATTATCGTATGAAATCACCATACAACAATTGCCACTGACCTAGAAATAGTAAAATTTCATTTATCATAATTTTTAGTTAGGATTTTTCATACAACTGTAATAAAATATTACTAAAATAAGTCTTTCTTGACCATGCCATATGTCACTCTTCAAAGTCATCTTTATACTTGTCATTCATATCTCATTCAGCTATTCTCGCATAACTCTCTGCCAGATCCTTCCACTTGTATTGCCTTTTGTACATGTCCAACTATCCTCCACTCAAACCCAGTCTTCACCAAGGTATATTACAGCTGGAGTAGAAAGTACAAGTAGTGGGACGTCTGGGTGGCTCAGCAGTTTGGTGCCTCCCTTTAGCCCAGGGCGTGATCCTGGAGACCTGGGATCGAGTCCCACGTTGGGCTCCCTTCACGGAGCCTGCTTCTCTCTCTGCCTGTCTCTGCCTCTCTCTGTGAGTCTCTCATGAATAAATTTAAAAATCTTTAAAAAAAAAAGTACAAGTAGAAATGGGTAAGGCAAATAATTATTGGGAGATTGCAGGATAGTCTAAAATATACTTGGCAAATACTTTGGGGTCAGTGTATGGATTAGTCCAATATTATATAAAACTGTTGCTGCTTCTATGAACATAAACTATCTTTAAGATCAATAAATTTCATCTTGAAAATGGAAAGACCAAGGAAATTCAGCTGCTATAAATTGTTGGCTACCTTAAAGTCACAGCTACTACTTTGTTACAGGCATTGTACAAACTAGTCCACATAACAACCTTAGTGTGGTTACTAATTATCCCTTTTAGAAGACACTCTCAAAGAAAACAACCTAATTTTAACAAGAGACATATAGACTAGACTGTGTATGTATCTACGAATACATGTACATATATACACACACATATACATAAATATATTAGAAATAAACAACAAAATCAGGAATTCTTTTGCAAAATTTTTTAAAATATGCTGGAAAAATACTTACCTGCAAATGTTTAAAAATCAGTCCAAGACTTCTCCTGCCTATAAAAGTAACAACTAAAAAAAAATGGCACAATATATAAAACACTTTTTAAATGTTGAACAAAAGGCAGCATATGAGTATAAGTTCTGACAGAAGAAAAAGAAACAAGGTGAACAATATGAATGTCATGAATTTCTACCTGTAGAGAATTTCTGAACCATGACACAGGGATGGGATTCCAAATAGAACTCAATAGTCTCAGTGATTGAGGAACTAGAAATCCAAATTTAGGTTGATTAGAATTTGTAAGGCCAAATTCCAGAAATGAGAAAGCCATGAAAGGAAAGACTTCCATAAATCTACATAAAGATATCTTAGATTCTTTGGCTTTGTGCCAATCTGTGGATACATAAGATGAAATTTGATAGAGCCATACAAAGAACAAATGGCAAGCCACAGAAAAAAACAAACAGAATAAATTTCTGAATACTGAATGCCAAACAACTTGCAGAGCTCACACAAAACCAGGAAACATTTGCATTTCCATCAGAGTGAGGAAATCTTATTTAATACACTGAGGCATTCAAAAGAGAACATAGGAGGTCCACTGCCTAGTAGTAGGGCTAAATTAGCCCCACACTAAAAACTATTACAGATTTGCCTTTTGAACCTTCAAAATAATCTTCAAAAGTAACAAATTAATCCACAAATAACTACCAGAAAAGAAATCCCAAACTCTAAAATAATGAAAAACTAAATGTCCAGCATCCAAACATCAATAGATATGAAAGTGAATTTCTTTCCTATATATCAGCAATAAACTACTGAAATTTAAAATTAAAAAGTTTTTAAATATGCCACTTAAAATAGCACACATACCCCCCAAAATGTAAAAATCTAACAAAACATGTACAGATCTGAATGTGGAGAACTATAAAATACTAATGAAAGAAATCAAAGAAGACCTAATTAAATGGAGATGTATTCCAGGTTCATAAACTGAAAAACTTGATATTGTTAAGATGTCAATTTTTCTGAACTTGATAGATTCAATACAATCCCAATCAAATCACAGCAAGCTATTTCATAATATCAACAAATTGATTCTAAAATGTAAATGAAAAGGCAAAACACCAAAAAGAGTCAACACTATACTGAAGAAAACAAAGATGGAAGATTCATACTACTAATATTTCAAGTTAACACAAAGCTATAGTGATCAATACAGTGTGACATGAGTGAAAGAATGGGCACAGATCAGTGCAAATATCATCAAATGAATTTTAATAAAGGCACATGAGAAAAAGGAAGGAAAGAATTTTCAACAAATGGTGCTGGAACATTGGATGAGCATATGAAAAAAAGAACTTAGACACATAAATAAATAAAAGTTGACACAAAATGGATTATAGACCTATATGTAACATGCAAGAGTATAAAAAGCTTCTAGAAGATAACACAGGAGAAAATCTAGATGATCTTGGATTTAGAAATGAGTTTTTTCAAAACAAAAAGCATAATCCATAAAATAAAAAAATGGTAAGTTGGACTGCATTAAAAGTTTTACATTGTAAATAACACTGTTAAGAGATGAAAGACAACTCATAGTGAGAAAATACTTGCAAATCACATATCTCTTTAGAAGTTCTACCCAAATATTCAAAGAACTCTTCAAAATCAAAGAACTCTTCAAAACAAACAACCTAACTAAAAAGTGAAGAAAAAATCTGAGCAGACACCCAACTAAAAAAGATATTCGGATGGCAAATAAACATGTAAAAAGATGCTCAACATCATGTATTATTAGGGAACTGTAAATTTAAAAAATCAGATACCACTGCACGACTATAAGAATAGTTAAAACCCAAAAAAAACGAACAAAATCAAGCACTGATGAGAATGTGTAGCAATAGGCACTCTCATTCCTTGCTGGTGGGAATGAAAAATGCTATGGCCATTCCGGAAGATGGTTTGGCAGTTTCTTACAAAGCTAAACACAATTTCATATGATCCAGTAAACCCATTCTTAGGTATTTACCCAACTGATTTGAAAACTTTAGGTTTACATAATAACTTGCACATCAATGTTTTATAGCAGCTTTATTCACAATTACCAACTGAAAAGAATTATGTGTGTTGTGGGGAGGAGAGTAATCTGCTGAGGTTACAGCTTTCCAGATAAAAGGGATACCCATGGTTGACTTTTCTACTCTTCTCGCTCCTCCCCATATTCCACTGAATGCAGATGTGATGACTAGAGTGGCAGCTGTTGTCTTGAGGAAAAAGCCAAGAAGATGCAATGATACCTCTCCTGACATCCATGAGCTGTGGAGTATTATTACCACCATCTATCTATGTACATTAAATAGCAGAAACATTACATTTGTTTAAGCAACTGTTTGTTGTGTTTTTCTGTTAACTTACAGCCCTCTGCATGCTAAACTGCCCCTGAAACAGTACACATCTTGTGGGGAGAAGTGTTTCTCCTCTGCTCCAAGAAGTGTTTGCTGTTGGGACATGCTCATTGTACTCCCACCTTCCTGGCAAGAATGATTAGTTCAAGGAAGGTAAACTCCAGGTTTTCCCCACACATTTTTCTAACTAGAGCTGTGAGGGAAGAATATATTTTCTTCTCTGGCTTTGAATATGTAAGCCTGGAGCTCCTTGTTGGGAAGTCTAGCTTGGTAGAGTCCACATGAGGGAATGAAGTCAAGCATTTGCTTGACTGGAGTAAAGCAAACCCAAGGGGAAGAGAGACAGCTGGAGAGTGAGTGAGGAGAGAGAGGTTAAACTCTATGTTTCTTTTAGTTTGGTTATATGAGTTAATAATTTTTTAGTCTGGTTCATACTCTGTTTCCATTACTTGTGATCAGAGTCTAGGTTAATATAACTAATGTAATTTTAAACTGTGAGATGAGGTATGAGGGAAAGAAGAGGCATTATGAGAAAGACTGAGGGGAGAGTTAGAAAAGACTTCTAAAAAAAAGCAACAGGTGGGATGCCTGGGTGCTCAGTGGTTTAGTGTCTGTCCTCGGACTCAGGTCATGGTCCTGGGATCCGAGGACAGAGTCCTTTATAGGGTTCCCCGCAGGGAGCCTGCTTCTCCCTCTGCCTATACCTCTGCCTCGCTCTGTGTCTCTCATGAATAAATAAAAATAAAATCTAAAAAAAAAAAAAAAAACAGGTAAGAAGAGACCTAACAAATACACAGATGCCTGGAGAAGACTGTAAGGAAAGGTTTCCCACACACCTCCTTCCAGCCCACCCTATCCTCAACATGAATTCAGTATGCTCTAAACATAGGAGGGAAAGGTCTTTCTGGAAAGGGCCCCAGTGGGGTACAGGCTAGAAATCTAGGTGAAACAGATCTTGAGATATATGGACCCACCCAGTAGAGGTGAAAGTAAAAAAGAAGAGAAAGAAAAGGCAACTCCATTTAGGAATAAAATATGCTAAATATTTTCCCCCATAGTAAGATTTCATTTGCTTGTTTTTCTGGTTTTACTTTGCTAATGGTAAGCACCTAGAGCCTGCTGGCTCCCCAGCCTCATACCCTACAGAGGGAAACCTCTCTGCAAATCTGCCAAATTACACAGTATTCCATGCATGTCCTCCCATTTAGAGGGGATTTGGGGTAAACATAAGCAACTGAAATAAGAAACTAGTCCAACTACCTATGCTAATCAATATATTCTTTATTCATAAAAATGAATGGTCATCCAAAGATTGTCCAATATTTGAGGAAAACCTATAGTATAAAAAAAACAATTGCCCATAAAGGAAAAAAAAAAAGCTAACGCAAGACAGAATCAACTTTTAATGTCATTGGAAAGATTCAGACATTAATTGTATCCATACAGGAAAAAGAAGCAACTCTGAAAAACAAACAAACAAATCAAAGAACAACAGGAAAATGTAGAAGACTAAAAATATGATTGCCAAAAATTTTTTTAAAATCCAGTGTAATGACTAGGTAATGGAATAGCTAGTATTAAAAAACATACAGTGTTCTGGGAAACACTGTCCGGAAAATGCATCCAAACACAAATCATGGAAAATATAAGACAAAACTTAAAAGATACTCACATGTATGCAGAAGGTACATTACTTGGCTAACAGACATTTCAGAGGAAAGAACAGAGAAAATAGGGGAGGAAATGAAATAATTAAAAATCTCTCTGAGTTGAAAGACACAATTCCTGAAATGGAAAGAGCCAGCCCATTGTCAAATGATATAAACAAAAGAGAACTCAGATACATCCTGGTAAACTAATTTAAGGAAAGATTGTAAAGCCTCAAAAGGGGAAGAAAAAAAAAAACATTGCATATAAAGGAATGGGCTTAGTTTGACATCATAATTATACATTTCATTGGGTACTACAAGGTACTGAAGCAAAGCCTTCAAAGGGAAAATTAATTTGAGACTAGAATAGTCTACCAAATGTTCAGTCAAGTGTGAGGGCAAAATAAAGACATTTTCAGGCATTTAAGAGCCTGGATATTTTATCTCCCATTTACTGTTTCTTCAAAATTATTTTAGGATACAATCCAACAAAATGAGTAAGATATTTAAGAAAGAGGAAGACATGAAATCCAAAACAATGTAACACAGGTATTCAATTAAAAAAAAAAAAAAAGTCCCAGATAGCTATTCTCTGAAAGCTATACATCAGTGAAAATGAGAAGAAGAATCCCAATTTTTCAAGGCAAAAATTTTTCAAAAAATGAGAAATTGGCATTCATCAAATACCACAATCAAGCTAGGAAATTTTGATGATCAATGGGTTGCTTCTGGTAAAATAAAAATAAAAAATAAAAATAAATTAAGGAGAATTTTTTAAGAGATTTTATTTATTTATTCAAGAGCGACACACAGAGAGAGGCAGAGGGAGAAGCAGGCTCCATCCATGCAGGGAGCCCGATGTGGGACTCGATCCCAGGTCTCCAGGATCACACCCTGGACTGCAGGTGCCACTAAACCGCTGAGCCACCCGGGCTGCCCTTAAGGAGAAATTTTTAAACAAGTTGTAGAAGAACATTACCAGCTAAATATGAAGTAAAACAAATCCTGGTATCATTTTAAGTAAAATCTGATCATGGTTTATGGTGAAGAGAAAAAGAATTTTTCCTCTTGGTAGCACAGGTTCCACATCACAGAATTACCTTTCCTTTTTTAGGAGTCTAATTGCACTAATTGGTTCTGCAATAATTATTTCCTAATTGTAACAGTAAATATAACGACGACTAACACTTATTTAACACTTAATGTAAGTCCCATTCTAATTCCTTTAGACTTATTAGCCAGCACAGAAAGGTGAAGTCACCTGCCCAAGGTTATACATGGGTTGGTGACCTCAGGCATCCTGTTCCAGAATCCTTGCTCTAAACACTGACTAGGATGCTTCTCATGATGCTCTTTGTTAATTTGCCATTCTTAGAATCAACCTGTCAATCTAAAACAAGAAAGGATAGCCACAATTATAAAACAAAATATAAGTTATATAAAACTTACCAATGTAGAGAAAGTAATTAACCAAAGGAAGGACAGGGAGAAGAATGTGTAGGTAAGATATTTTTTCTTATCCTCTTAAATAGGACTTTCTACATAACTGAATCACTGTAACATAATTTTCTATATAATAGCAAGTCAACAATTATATACATATATAGTTTTTATATAAAATAAAAATAGAAAAATCAGCAGGGACGAAGAGGTGGTGAACTTAATTTCCTCGTATTTCACTGGAAGTATGATGGTTAAATTTATGCATAAATAGCTGCTGTCAATAGATATGTCTAATTTTAAATTTTTTTTAATTTATTTATTTATGATAGTCACAGAGAGAGAGAGAGAGAGAGGCAGAGACACAGGCAGAGGGAGAAGCAGGCTCCATGCACCGGGAGCCCGATATGGGATTCGATCCCGGGTCTCCAGGATCGCGCCCTGAGCCAAAGGCAGGCGCCAAACCGCTGCGCCACCCAGGGATCCCAGATATGTCTAATTTTAATTTTAAAATGTTATTTATAATTTATATAGTAACTCCGAAATCTAAGAACAGAAAAGTTAAACTTGATACATTAATAGCAAGATAGGCAAATTACTTAGAACTCTGGAAGGAATATCAGAAAAGCTAAAAATAGAAAAGGAGAGGTGTAGGGAAGGGGAAGTCCTTAACTTTTATTAAAATTATCAGATATTTTATTGTGAAAAATTATATAATATTATCAATAAAAGTAGTATCCTGTAAAGAAGGGCATAAACTGGTGAGGATACCTTCCCTTCCTGGCATGATAATACAAAATGACAATGAATGCCACCTGGCCATAAAACCCAGTGGGACAAGGATAATATATAAATGCAATTATAAAATACTCATACTCTTGGGGCACCTGGGTGGCTCAGTGGTTGAGCGTCTGCCTTCAGCTCAGGTCCTGATGGCAGAGTCATGGGATGGAGTCTGGCATCAGACTTCCCACAGGGAGCCTGCTTCTCCCTCTGCTTATGTCTCTGTGTCTCTCATGAATAAGTCAGTAAGTCTTTAAAAAAAAAAAAAAAACTCATGTTCTTTACTGATGGCCCATTTTTGTCATATAAACTTCTACAGAGACATTCATTTAATCAGCTTTAGACAGCTACTGAGTCACACAATTCCAATCCTCTACTTTGCACACCACATTTAAAGAGCTAAGTTCACATATGGCAGACGCGAGCCTACACTGGCATAACCTTTTCAAGGTATAATTTGGCAGTCCTTATTGGAATGTAAAATAAGGCCATACTCTGACCTCCCCATTTCTCTTCTCAGAATCTACCCTACAGCAACACCGCCAAATACTCAAAGGTGACTCTATACACGGACTTTCAATTAAGCTAATTATTGTTTTTAACTGGGACACGAAAACCACTTAAAAGTGTACTTAGATGCACAATATTTTGTTGCCATTGCGCAGCCCGCGTGGCTCTAGCGGTTTTGCACCGCCTTCAGCCCAGGGCCTGATCCTGGGGTCCCGGATCGAGTCCCGCGTCGGGCTCCCTGCATGGGGCCTGCTTCTCTCTCTGCCTGTGTCTCTGCCTCCCTCTGTGTGTCACTCATGAATGAATAAATAATAAAAAAACTTTAAAAATGTATTTTGTTGCCATTTAAAAAATGAGATACGTCTATACAAAGTGACACTAAAAGGTATCCACAACATACCGTTAAGCAAGAAAAGGCAAGATACGGACTAATATATAATCTGTGTGTGAGGTGGACACAGGCTAGGTAGGTAGACACACACACACACGTACTGGGCAGTACCAAGTGGGCTTAAGGTGTGTGGAGGAAACAAGTTTTTACCTTGAAATCTGATTTTTTTTTTTTTACAACTAGCTTATATAGGCTTTTTTAATCTTAGGAAATCAGAGTATATCTCGATACATTTTTTAAAAAACCCAAAAAGAGATGCACTCAATGTCTTTGCATTTCGTTCACTCCCAAATCTACGAAAAAGCACTAGGACTACCAGGCAGTAAGTAGCAGCGGCCCGGCTGGGGGGTTCCTCAGCGCCCGCGGGGGGGAGGGGCGGGGGCGCGGGGGGGAGGGCGCGGGGGGAGGGCCGCCGAGAGGGAGGGCGCGCGGGGGGAGGGGCGCGGGGAAGGGCGGGCGCCGGGGAGGGCGCGCGGGGGAGGGGCGCGGGGAAGGGGCGGGCGCCGGGGAGGCGCGCGGGGGAGGGCGCCGGGAGAAGGCGGGCGGGGGAGGGCGGGGGCTGGGGGAAGGGCGCCGGGAGGGCGCGCGGGGGCGGGCACGGGGAAGGGCGGGCGCCGGGAGGCGCGCGGGGAGGGCGCGGGGAAGGGGCGGGGCGCCGGGAGGGCGCGCGGGGGAGGGGCGCCGGGGAGAAGGCGGGGCGGGGGGAGGGGCGGGGGCTGGGGGAAGGGGCGCCGGGGAGGGCGCGCGGGGGGCGGGGCACGGGGGAAGGGGCGGGGCGCCGGGTAGGGCGCGCGGGGGGAGGGGCGCCGGGGAGGAGGCGGGGCGGGGGGAGGGGCGGGGGCTGGGGGAAGGGGCGCCGGGGAGGGCGCGCGGGGGGCGGTGGCACGGGGGCGGGGGACGCGCGGGGACCATGGCAAGCGGGCGGCCCAGCGCGGCGTCCGGGAGCCGCCGGGGCCGGGTGCGGGGCCGGAGCGCCGCGGGGGCCGAGGGCGGGCGGCCGCGTGTCCGGCGGCCGGGGCGGGGGCGGGGCGAGGCGGCGGCGGTGGAGCGGCGGTGGAGCGGCGGCCCCCGTACCTTCCCAGGAGAGCTCTCCTCCGGGCTCCCGCTTCAGGAACTTGTACCAGAAGGTGCCCACGCGGGCCGGCCCCGCCCCGTCGCGCGCCGCCTCCTCGGGCGCCAGCTCCACCTCCCCGAGCCACAGGCCCGGCTCCTGCAGCGCCCGCGCCCCGCCGCCCGCCGCCGAGCCCGCCGGCCTCAGGCGCACGGCCCCGCGCGGCTCCCAGCGCCCCAGCTCGGGCCGCGACCCCACGACCAGCAGCTCCGGCGCGGCCCCGGCGCCCGCGGGCGGCACCACCACCCCGAAGCGGAACCGCATGGCGGCGGGCGGCGGCGGCGGGCGGCGCGGCTCCCGGCGTGGGGCGGCCCCGGGTCTGGGCCGCATCACGCGGGGCACACGTGTCCCCCCGCGGCAAGGACGCTGCCCGCCCCCCCCCCCGCGGCGGCCTCCCGGGAGCCCCGCGGCCTCGTCCTCTTGCCCAAAGACTCGCAATTCTGTGGATGCGGCTCGCAGGGGAAAGGGAGCGGCGGCTGGAAGGCCGCCTGCATAGTAGTGAGGCGGGGCGCCCCGGGCCCTGGGCAGGCCTGACCGTGGGCCTCCGGTTCGCTGCAACGAGGGAATGAAATAGCCCCCTTGGAAGACCCTGCCGGCTCTCAAGGTTTCTCTGGTTGGTGGAAGAGGCGCCTTTCGGCACCCAGGGCTCTGCGGGCTCTGCGGGCTCTGCGGGCTCTGCGGGCTCTGCGACGAAGGCGCTGGTCACCTCTCCCGGGCCTGGTCCAATTCGATGCCTGAAACAGCACAGGCTCGCTTTCTTTCTTTCTTTCTTTCTTTTTTTTTTTTTTTTTCAAAGACTGTTATAGTTTTAATATCTCTAAAACAGGTTCGGAGTAAATACTTCCAAGACCTTTCCAAAGTAAAACAAAGACCATGCTACGATTACAAATGTATGTCGATCATTGTTTTTTAATGGCATTAAAATAAAACTTGTTCAAGATTTGCTTTCAGTAAACGACTTAAAACGTTTTTATGTCAAGAAATACAGATTTACAGCTGTTTGGTCAAAAAAAAAAAAAAAAGCCTGCATGGGTTGGGAGAGGTATTTAATTTTTGTTACTGCCTTAAGATGACCATCCGTCCTGTTTACATATTTGTTACTTTTTGATTCTTTGATAAAGTGGTTCTCCTGTTCTTACATTTGTATGTTCACCAACACGTAACACAGCAATCTCTTATCCAAACTAGAGACATATATAAAATATCTCTAAGTCACATTTTTACAAGTTTTTGAAACCCTGTGAAAAATGGAGGGGGGGGGACCAAAATTTCATGCATTCAGAATATCATAAGTACAAAAAGAAGAATAAAAATGTAAACCATACGAACTCGATCTCTCAGTGGAACAGTCAGTAAACTAATCTGCTTCACTCTTAAATATTGATATTCCACTCACTGGTTGGTTGGTTGCTAAGCTAAGGATAAACACAAAGAAAAATGTGAAGACAGCAAGGCTGGCCAAACATGGCTGATTCAGTACCAAAGCACACATTAAATCACAGCTGCATGTGAGTTTATTCAAATTGCTGTTACAAAATATTCTTAGACTGATTTTGGGAAATTAAGAGTCATTTGGCCATGCAGGAATCCTGGGAGCTGACAGATCAGGACTTTATTGTGTTGTGCTATGCAGCCTGTGCTGTATACTTTCCAAATGGCACTATTCCCACCAGCTCGTCCCAAGTGAGTACTGCCCATTCCGTGGATAAAATAGCAACAAGAAGAAGGAGAGGAAGGAGAAAAGGAAAGAAGGGAGGAAGGAAAGAAGAAAGGAGAGAGAACAGGAAGCAGGGAAAGAAAAAAGAAAAGGAAGGAAGGAGAAAAGAAAGAAAGGAAAGAAAAGAAGAAAAGAGAAAGAAAAGAAAGAAAGAAGAAAGAGAAAGAAAGAAAGAAAGAAAGAAAGAAAGAAAGAAAGAAAGAAAGAAAGAAAAAAAGAAAAGAAAAAGCAAGTGGGCAATATATTTGTTCAAGAGGCATTATTTTCTTTCCTTTTCTCTCATCATAAAGGAGTAATTTTAACAGTTGGAAGTACCCCCCCTTTAATCCCTTATAGAGAATATACTTCCAAGGCCTTTCCAAGGTAAAACAAAGACCATAATTCTATGATTACAAATGTATCTCATTCATTATTTTAATGGCATTAAAATAGAACTTGTTTATGTTTAATAAATAAAGCTTATTTTATGGCATAGATTGAAATATAGTACAAATATGATGGCTACATTGTGAATTAAGTAAGATGCAACTGGAAAGAAGAACAAGACCAGAAGGACATATTCCAAAGCCTCAATCATATTTTGTCAATCGTTTGTCAAAAGTTGTAATAGCCATTGAGCCCTTATTATGAACTAAGCATGTGGTTTTCAAATTCATATTATCTCATTTAATTCTCTCACCGATCCTATGAAGTAACAAATATTATATTTCCATTTTAATATTTGAGGGAAAGGTGCAGAGTTTTAGTAAGCAGCCCACAGCAAGGAAGGGACAGAGCCAATGCTGAAAGTCATTCTTTCCACTTACAGTTAAAGGGATATATAATACACATAATGTACACATAATTTGATTTCTAGGAAAATCACTTACAGAATGCCTTTAAATCCCACCATACTTAAGTGAGGTATTCTCCACTAGCTCTTAATGAAAAATAACTTCCTATAACTATTTCCTATAACCAATTTCATCCTTAGAAATGATGAAAACAGATGAATCTAAAATAATCCAAGAGTCTATAAAGACACAAATATCGTGGTATTTAGAGTGGATTTGACCTCAGACCCCAGAAAATAGTCATTGTTACTCCTTTATACATCTACCTTGTTGACAATGGAAACACAAATTTGAAAAGTCAAGGTGAAAAATTTCACCAGTTATTAAGCTGCATTATTCCCAGCTTTTTTTTTTTTTTTCCTGGTTGAGTTTCTCCATGTGATATTTCTTTTTACATTTCAAAGAATCATGGTATTTAATAAAAGTGATTATTTATGGAATCCATTTGAGGTCAGATTCTTAATGCTCTGAAGACAAGCTGAATTTAGAGCAAGAATGAGCTCAGTAAAGTAACATAATTCTGATAATAATTTTTGGAAGACCAAACTAATTTGTTGTCATTGAATTTTATTTCTATAGTGCTATCTTATATATAGCCATGATATTTCTTAAAGAATGGGTGATAAATTCACATTTACAGTTTCAGGATCCAATTCAAATGTAAATTCTTTCAAAGCTCCCTCAGGGAAAGCTATTATTTGCAACTATGGTAATTTATGTTTTCTGAAGCAATCTTTCCACTAGTCAGTGAGTTATCATAAATCTTCCTTTATAATATTGTATATGTATACACACACTCACTGATGCAAACCATATTTCACCCAAATAGTTCAGGGACCGTTATAAGCATTAGTTTATTACTTGTCAGAACATACTAAGAGTTAAATGTGCCACATATACTATTTCCAATTTTGTAGCTTAAAAAAGGTAATAAAAACAAACAAAAACCTTCCTTAGAGAATTTGATTACAGCTCAGAAATTTTGCATATTGCAGCTTACTTTTTTCTGAGTTGGAAAATTGTAGGTTAAGCTACTTGAAAATCCCTTTGAGGATCTGGAGCAATAGACAGATTTGAACTATACCAAGGCTTTGTCCAAAAATTCCACATTTCTCAACTATTTAAAAAATCCATGTCCTTTTGTTAATGCATATAAAAATCTCCTATCTGCAGGAGATTCCAGCAATTCCACTTCCCACCCCATCCCACCGTATAGACAAGTACTGCATTTTTATTGTATCACCAAGAGTCAGTTTAGCCATGCATTTTTCCTGTAATTTATGCTATAGAAATATCGATTTTTTAAAACAGTATAAGTATAAAATTACATTGAAGCATATGCCTTTTCAAAAGACATTGACTTGTCCCTTCCCTGGCACATCCCACCACCCTCCTACACCTGCTGGTGTCAGCATTATAACACCCACACCTCCTCTGGGCACTTCCCAACAGGTCGATCAAGTCTGGATTCTGTTAGGCAATGACCTCAACTGGCTTTTCCTAGGGAAAGTAGAGGGTCAAGCCAGGTGGCTGGACCTTGAGATTAGAGACACGGTTTAGAGCTTCCTTCAAATTGAAAAAGATCCTCCTAGGTCTGTGGGAATTTGAATGGCAGGCTAGTTAGCACCTTTCTCAAAAAGGGTAGAGGGCTTGATAACCCTTAGGAATAAAAGAGTGGTGGCTGGAAGGGATGATTTGAAACTCCCAAGGGACCTTTCAAAGAGTTTGAGAAAAAGGAAATAGGTTAGCTAAAAGTAGAGCTGGCTCATTTGTACTTAAATGGGGAATGGAGAATAAGGTTGGGAAGGACAGCAGAGCAGGGGGGCAAGGGGTGGAGGAGGCAAGCCTGGCAAGTACTTATTAAGAATTTGAACACTTTCTAATTCACACTTTGCTTATTTTCCTAATCATTGTATGTGTTGATATTTTAAAAGTGAGACTATTTAGGGTGCTTACTTCTGACATGGAGAAGGGAGGACAAACAGGTTGGTTTGAAAACATTGCTTTACTTCAACTGGACACTGATGAGGATCCTGCAAAGGAAAGCAAGAGTTGATAGTAACTGGAAAGGAGAAGACTGAAGTGAAACCCCGTTGACCTTCAATAGGAAAGAAAGGATAAAGCAGGAGCTGAGTAGAGACTATGAGCTTCCCTGGAAATGCAGAAATAGTTGAGGAGGAGGAGGTGTACTCATACTTTAATCAGTGGAACTAGCCACTTACTCAAAAGTATATACTTGTCCAAACATGCACTATGGACATTGTCAAAGTATAATTTTCCAAAATGACTCTCATATAAATTAATGAGGGAACCAGAAGGATGGTAAAAATATTTCAAAAAGAACTACAGATCTAATGTATATAGACTCTGAAAGACTGCTAGAAGATTACTAGATTAAATACAAAAGTGATTAATTTCCCACTGAGCAATAAAACTGTAACCTGCGGATTTATCTATCCTACCTCACAGAAATCACTTGCATCTTAAACAGATAAACATCTACAATATTGAATATATAGCTTTGGGGGTGAGGGCCCTAACCAATAGTAAGTAGTAACATAAAGCAGGCACAAATAATCTTGTAGAGAATGAAATAACTCGAATGGACCCGGAGGACACTGTTCCAGCGCGCAGGACAGGCAGTCACCCTACACCTCAGTTCTAGGTTTTGGATACTCTTTCTTAACAATGTATAATAGGGGCACCTGGTTGGCTCAGTGGTAGAGCTTCTGCCTTTGGCTCAAGTTGTGATCCCAGGGTCCTGAGATCAAGTTCCACATCCGGCTCCCCACAGGGAGTCTGCTTCTCCCTCTGTCTCTCTCTCTATGTCTCTCATGAATAAATAAATAAAATCTTTTTTTAAAAAACGTATAATAATAACATCTTGATTACTGAACTCCTGTCTACCATGGGCTAGGCACTGAGCTGAGTGTCAAACACATCTTATTTAATCTAGTCCGCATTTCTATGACGTAGTTATAATCTCCATTATCCAGAAAAGAACACAAATTGTTTGAACAGTAACTGATTTGCCTAAGGCCATACAGCTAACAAATGATGAAGCAGGAATTGCACCCAGAAATCCCTGACCCAGTAGCCTCTGCAGGCAAAGACTCAGCACATGGTTGTGTAACTCATATCCAACACAGAAGCCCTGGGAGGAAGGGATGAGGGGTGCAGGGGCAGTGCTGAAACTCAGTCCCTGCTGCACTTGCAAAGCCTTTTGTTCTGGGTGCCTCTTTCCTCCCATAAAATATCTGCTCCTGGGTAAGCCTAGTGCCATCAGGCAAATCTACATATAAAGTCTTGGGGGCTGCGATTGCTCAAGGCTAACAAAATTCACTATTTCCTTCTCCTGGCAGGGAATTTTTCCAGTTTTCAAAAAGGCATATATAAGCTACAGCCCTACTCTAAAAGTGTAAAAACAAAAACAAAAGAAAGCAAAACAAAACACACACACACACAACTGTTTAGATACAGTTGGCAAACCTCAATACTACTCATTGGGACAGATCCTTAGTAAAATTACAGCTGTAAACAGCATATATGCAGCAGCCTGGACGAATACAGAGGTCTCTAACTAGGTTTAGAACCTAGGGACGCCTGGGTGGCTCAGCGGTTGAGCGCCCCCTTTTGGCCCAGGGGTGATCCTGGAGTCCCAGGATCAAGTCCCACATGGGGCTCCCTGCATGGAGCCTGGTTCTCCCTCTGCCTATATCTCTGCCTCTCTTTCTGTGTGACTCTCATGAATAAAAAATAAATAAATAAATAAATAAATAAATAAATAAATAAATACAGAACAGTAACCTAGACGTTATATACATCCACTATGTCAATATCGTGGGCCTTTGGGCTCTGCCCTGTGGGAGAGTCTGCACTCTCTGCTAAGACTCGGTTATGCAGGAACTGCACCAGACACTCCACAGCCCTTCTGTAGCTCAGGGAACTCCAAGAGATGAACGAAACAGGAAACAAAAATTCAAATGCTTCCTTCCTTGGAAGGAGGCCAGAGACCGCTATTATGAGAGAAACAGTTTTCTTAACCTGACTTAGCACATTTCCCTTTAATTTCAGGTAACTGTGACCAAATAGAGTGAGGCATTATTCTCCCTATGCCTCCACATAAAAAAGGGCTTGTAGGATTTACAAAGGGGGGTGGAGTGGGATAAGGGTAGGGAGGAGTTCCTCTGGATGGGAAAATTGTAACAACAGCAACTCTTGTTCCTTCTGAGGGAAGTAACATAGTGGCGGCAACATCATTGGTCCGTGATCTTAGACACTTGGGGGTACTCTCTGTAGCAAAGGGCACGAAACAGCAGACCACAACTGTCAGGCATACATGACCTTTTATTTAATTCGTTGCCAAAATATAAATATTGGAAAATTTCACAGGAATATCCAAATTTTTGTCTTTTCTTGAAAAACTAGATTTTGCAGGAAGGGGCCACAGCTTCCAAGGCACAATGGGCTGGAGCTGAGAAAGGTCTGCCTCCCCCTTTGGATGCGCTTGAACTCCTGACACTCCAGTCTCCACCATGCCCACATTGTCTCCCTGAAATTGGGGCCAAGTTGCTGTTCATCCTCATACTCCAAGAGTTGTTGTTGTTGTTGTTGTTGTTGTTGCTGCTGCTGCTGCTGCTGCTGCTGCTATTGTTTTTACTGGTTTTCATGATAGCATTAAAAAGAAAGTATCAAGATGTGGACATATTGGAAACTTCCTTTGTTGTTGATTAAAATGTAAAATAGTGCAGCCATTTTGGAAAACAATTTGACAGTTCCTCCAAAGTTTAAACATAGCGCTGCCATATGACCCAGCAATCCCACTCCTTCACAAGGTATGAAAAAATATGTCCATTCAGAAATCTGCAAGTGAATGTGCATACCAACATTATTCCTAATAGCCAAAAACTGAAAACAACTCAAATGTCTGTCAACTGATGACCAAATCAACTAAATGTGCTATATCTGGCCATAAAAAGGAATAAAGTAAAAAAAAAAAGAATAAAGTACTGATGTATGTTATAATATGGCTTGACTTTGAAAATGTTATGCTGTGTCAAAAGGCCAGTCACAAAATACCACTACATATTTTTTTTAAGATTTTATTTATTTATTCATGAGAGACACAGAGAGAGAGGCAGAGACACCGGCAGAGGGAGAAGCAGGCTCCATGCAGGGAGCCCGACATTGGACTCGATCCCAGGTCCCCAGGATCATGCCCTGGGCTGAAGGTGGTGCTAAACCACTGTGCCACCCGGGCTGCCCTATTGTAAATTGTTCTAATCTATTTGCTATATTAGCTGTAGCAGTGAGTATATATATGAGTGCACCACCCACAAGCTTAGCAGGCAAACAGTATTAATCATGGCAAGGCTAATATATATTTAATATTCTCATTTAGCTATCAAACTTCCTGAAGTATTATTACATTAGGTACATGAGATTGCTTTTTTTTAAGTAAATATCTTTGGGCTGCAGTAATATTCTTTTTAGAAAGTATGATTTATTATCACTTTGGGGAAAGGATTGATTTTCCAGAATCTTTAATTTTCAATAAGTGTCCAGCTCTGACATAGTCACGGCAGGGCCGGTAAATTCACCTGGAAAAAAAATACTGTGGTTTAATTAAGTTTTTATGTGCCAGGTGGAGGAGAAATTGATTCTATGATCAATTTAGAAATTCCTCCATAGGGATCCCTGGGTGGCGCAGTGGTTTGGCGCCTGCCTTTGGCCCAGGGTGTGATTCTGGAGACCCCGGATCGAATCCCACGTCGGGCTCCCGGTGCATGGAGCCTGCTTCTCCCTCTGCCTGTGTCTCTGCCTCTCTCTCTCTCTGTGTGTGTGTGACTATCATAAGTGAATAAAAATTAAAAAAAAAAAAAAGAAATTCCTCCATAGAATGAATAAATGAAAACATAATTTATTTCACCAGATTAATGCCTTGAATAGTCAATTTCATAGAATTGGTTTACCACATTGCCCTAAGTTAGAAAATTCAAAGAAAGAACAATTGTATTCAGGATGGCAGAGTTTTAAAAGCCAGAAGGAGATCCATGTTCCAGTCTCTTTGTTTGATACATGAGGAAACTGGGACTCTTATAAAAACATTTTTTTAAGTTTCTCATTTATTTGTTTTCATCTATACATCTAAATTTCTAAAACATAAAGGATTATCAGAGAGACACACTTCCTCTTGTTCCCATGCTCTTCCTCTTCATTCTATGTGGTAACTTCAAGTGTTAATGGTTCATCCACCAGAACATACACCATCAATGACTGAGAAAAGTTATTTTCTTCAAGAAAATAAATATTACTGATATTTTGGTTTTGTGAACAGTAAAATTATAAAGCTTTTTAAGAATATCTTCTACTATATTTTAAAGGTTATAGTTCCACATATCATCAGCATTTTAAACCTACTTCTTGGGGATCCCTGGGTGGCGCAGCGGTTTGGCGCCTGCCTTTGGCCCAGGGTGTGATCCTGGAGACCCGGGATCGAATCCCACATCGGGCTCCCGGTGCATGGAGCCTGCTTCTCCCTCTGCCTGTGTCTCTGCCTCTCTCTCTCTCTGTGACTATCATAAATAAATAAAAATTAAAAAAAAATAAAAAATAAACCTACTTCTTCCCTTGAGATATTCCAGGAAATTGTATTGTCCTCGGGTATGTTCAAGAGCAATCTTAAAATTCTTTAGAGTAGAAAAATTTATTATCCTACCTTCTTTCCAGGTTAACCCATCCAAAAAAGGAAGAAGGTCTTTGACACTTTGCAACAAAATACACTGATCCCTGTACTCAGGAACTGGAGGTGTATCATTCTCATATGTTACTTTACCTTCCAGTGGGAGGACAATCCCCCTCCCACCAAGGACCTCAAAGTAAACGGGGATTGATCTTGATGCTGTTCCTTATCTCCCGAGCCAGGAGACCACTAGTCTTACACCCCACTTACTTAAGATGAATCTCTCCTCCCAACTTCCAACCTATAAAATATTCCCTATTGTTTTCTCTTTCTTTACACACTCCCTTCAAGCAGCCTTTTGGGAAAGGCTGAAGCATTAGGTGTTCAGTCAGGACGAGGTGATGATTTGGTCACAAAATCCTCAAGATATCTATGACCTAAAACCACCAGGGTTTCTGTCCCTCTCATATCACATGTCCTTCTTGGGTTGGCAGCATATCTGCCCTACATCGTATTTACTGCATGTCCTCCCAGAAAAAAGAACAGGAAATGGTGTATAAATATCTTAACTTCCTTGCCCCTAAAATAAGTTAATTCTGGTATGTCCAAAATTCTGGCTCCCTTGAGTTTCCCTGATGGAATTAGGCTCTCGTCATCCACAGTGGTAACTGGCTTGAAAATATACCCTATATCATCTGCTTCTGTTCCTTATCTATTTCCCCACCTCTACTGCATTTTCATTCCCTCCCAAATAAACTCTTTCACTGAACCATATTTGCCATTTGTGTAAATCACAAACGATTGAGTATCAGTTTTCATATGTTTCAACTTAATACTTGAACCTAAATCCTTGATTTAGGATTTGCTTTTGGAGCACCCATATAAAGAAACTAGGTTTCACCTATTTTTTTGAATTTTGTAGAAATGAAACCATGTTGCATGTTTTCTTTTGTAACTTAAGCCTTTTGCTCAACAGTGTTTTGGAAACACATACATATTGTGGCATGTGAGTATATAGTTCAATTATTTTTGTTTATGTACAGCATATTTCTTTGGTTGAATACCCCATATTTTATCAATTTCACTGTTAATAGATGAATTATTTTCAGTATGGCCCTATTACCAACATAAAGCTCTTGGGCGTCTGCCGCGGAAACAAGATGACAAAGGGGTCGTCATCGTTTGGAAAGCATCGCAGTAAGACGCACACGTTGTGCCACCGCGTGGCTCTAAGGCCTACTACCACCTTCAGAAGTCCACCTGCAGCAAATGTGGCTACCCTGCCAAGAGGAAGGGAAAGTATAACTGGAGGGCCAAGGCTAAAAGCTGGTACTACTAGCACCGGACCGGTCGAATGAGGCACCTTAAAATTGTATACCACAGATTCAGACCTGGATTCCGTGAAAGAACAACACCTAAGCTCAAGAGGGCAGCTGCTGCAGCATCCAGTTCATCTTAAGGATTTCAACGATTAGTCACAATAAACATTCCGGGTTTGAAAAATTATGAAAAAAACATAAAGCTATTAACAGCGTGATACGTACATCCTGGTGTACATTTGCACAAGTGTCTCTGGGAACCAAAACTATATAAGTAGTTCTATAAAAGTAGAACTCCTGGGATCCCTGGGTGGATCCCTGGTGGCTCAGTGGTTTGGTGCCTTCGACCCAGGATCGAGTCCCACGTGGGGCTCCCTGTGTGAAGCCTACTTCTCCTTCTGCCTGTGTCTCTGCCTCACTCTCTCTCTCTCGTGAATAAATAAAATAAAAATAAAAAGTAGAACTGCGACCATAGAGTATGTTCATAGCTTATTTGTTCTTTAAGTAATATTCAAAATACGAAACAATAACCTTCATTGGGTGCAATCCAGCATGTACATCTTTTAAATCTCTACTTTGTATACAGCAGATCTTTAATGTAGCAGTTTTAATTCTATGCAGACCTGAGTTTGAAAGCAGACCAAGGCTTTTGATTCCTCTTAGAGTACCTTCTTCTGTATTTTCTCATTGAAGAGAAATCTCCCTAAGTTTACCCTTTTCTTCAACCAATAAATAAATCTAACTCTTTTAGTCATTTCTTCATAGAAACTTTTCCTATGCCTCTAATTATTTCTATTGTCCTCTTCCAAACTGCCTCCAAATTTTTCAGATCCAGGGTGACCATGTAACTTATTGTCTAAAGCAGATAAATTTTGAGAATGAAAAAAGATGGTAAAATAGTTAACAGTGTTAATTGACTTACAATAGATATGAACTAGATTCATCCCAGGCAAACCAGAATGGACTGTTGCCTTACTCATATTACATTTTATTTAATGTGTCCTCAAAACAAATAAAATGTTTCTGGAGGACTGGCACATATTAGGTATTAAAGACGCCTGGTTGGCTGCACAACACATTACCATTTACAGCCACTCTCAGAAACTTTATTATGAATTTATTATGCATAAGTAACAACACATAATGATATTTCTAAGTAGGAAGGGTAAAACATTGGGCTTTTAGTGGTGATGAGGCAGTATCAGCTAGGTTCCAACTGTGTCCTTCAGGGAAACTATGATTGCATATTTGATCTTCAGTTTGGCTGCAGAAACAAATTTCAATGGTAATTTAGTACAAAAAGGAGGTTTTTCTAAAGTATTAGCTGGTTGCTAGGTAACAATGGGAAAATGGTAAAATCAGGAAAATTTTACTAAATTCCCTTGTATTTACTGGCTTCAGAAAACAGCTCTCTTTTAGATTGGACCTGTTTGACAATTTGTACTTGGAAAACTGAAAGTGTGACATTTTTCTACAAGCAGAAATATGCAAAACAAAACTATTTTAGGCATAAAGAAATTTCACAGGGTTAGTATTTGTTTATACAGAACAGTCTAAATGGCACCTCATTGTTTAGATAAGCAAAACATCTGAATAAAAATGCAAAATATTTAGGAAAATGTCTAATTTCTTCAAAATACTTGAATGTTCTTAAATAGTTTGGTAATAATAGAAGTGATCATTTAATAGGAGCTACATTGTGGCAGTCACTGAGCTTCAGATTTTGGTTACATTCTCTAATAAAGTCCTCTTAACTAGAAATTATGATTCCATTTTGCTGGTTAAGATACTGAAACTTAACTGGTTACTTAATTTTTTTCTCTGTTACAAATTAGCAAGTGGCTGAGTTGATACTTGAATCCAAAGCTTTTGACTCTAAATGCCTTATACTTTTTTATAAAATATTTGGAGGCTTTGATTTTATTGCTACCTCATAAAAAATGCTACAGTTCAAATGACATTAAATTAATTACACAGCAAATATAGTACTGAGAAGTGAGGAAATCAAGGTTATTAAAACAATTCAAAATTATATAAGTAGAGATTTAGGGATCGACTTTTAAAAATAGAAGCCAGGAGCAGCCTGGGTGGCTCAGTGGTTTAGTGCCTCCCTTCGGCCCAGGGCGTGACCCTGGAGACCTGGGATCAAGTCCCATGTCGGGCTCCCTGCATGGAGCCTGCTTCTGCCTCTGCCTGTGTCTCTGCCTTTCTCTCTCTGTCTCTCATGAATAAAACATTTAAAATAAATAAATAAAAATAGAAGCCGTACCATCCTTGAAAATGTATTTCTAACCTAAAAAAGTAATTATTAATATTTAATACTAAGAAAGTTGAATTAAACTAAGAAGTACAAAAAGTACTATTTTCTTAAATGTTGATTTCACATTCTTGGGACTCAATTTAAGCAATTGGGGGGATATGTATTAATTAGTGCAATAATGTAGATAATCAACAGGAGGAATTTAACTCCCAAATTCACAGAGGTAAGATCTTTTCTGGTTGCCTCTCAAGTCTATCCATTTCTTGCTATGATAAAGATACACTTTGGTGGAGAAGTTTTTAATTCATCTTGTATGAGTTTGATATTATTCTGAAGCAGAAAACTTGAAATCTTTGGTGTAATGCTCCTGTGCAACCTAACCTTTTCAAGATACACCTAACATTTTCAAGATATGAAAGTAGAAGCTTAAAAAAGCATTCTTTATCATGGTTTTCATTGTCTATCATGCACAGGAATTCTTTTGTTTTCTACTTGACTCTTCCATCTAATTTCCATAAGCTAATTACTATTTCATCTAATCATCTTACCCTCTGACCTACCTTCTTTTATTTATCTTAGTTTTTAACTTCTAGCAAATTCTTTTGAAATATCTGAACCACGTTAGCTATCTTTCTTCCTTCACAGCACATTAAGAGTGATCCGTTATTAGGAAAAAAAGTTGTACTTTAAAGATCTAAGATCTATATGTATAATGAACTCTAGCCTTGCTGAGAATAAATACAAAACTAATTACTATGGTATGAGGAAAAAAAGTTTTCAATAGTCAGAGTACATATAAGTTCTCAAACATAATACAAGCTACATCTTCAGTGGAAAATATTAAAAATATCAAGATAATTTTTTTTAAGATTTTATTCATTTATTCATGAGAGGAAGAGGGAGAGAGAGGCAGAGACACAGGCAGAGGGAGAAGCAGGCTCGATGCAGGGAGCCGGACGTGGGACTCAATCTCGGGTCTCCAGGATCACACCCTGAGCTGAAGGCGGTGCTAAACAGCTGAGCCACCCCAGCTGCCCCAAGATAATTTTTCTACTCACTATCTAGATGTGATTCTTTTATTGGAACTAAGCTAAAGATAACATGAAGAAAACTGGACAATAATTCTGACTTAGTGTCTCAAAATCAAGAATGGATAGATTTCTAAGAAACTTATATAATTTTAAAAAGAGGTGAAAGGTAGCATTTTTCTTGACTTCTGAAATTTGTAAAGTAATAAAATAAATTGTAGAGTACTATAAGGAATATCATTTCAGTGTCTGACCAGACAAAATGATTTTGAATGATTTAAGGATTTGCTTAAACTACAATATCATAATATTTGGGATTGACAAATCCTAAAGAGAATTAGTGAGTCTTTTTCAATGAAATGAAAAACTGTATCTGTTTAGTATGTGTATGTGCTGAGTAATAATGTTAGGAGAAAAATGGGGATCCCTGGGTGACCCAGTGGTTTAGCGTCTGCCTTCGGCCCAGGGCATGATCTTGGGGTCCTGGGATTGAGTTCCGCATTGGGCTCCCTGCATGGAGCCTTTCTCCCTCTGCCTGTGTCTCTGCCTCTCTTTCTCTGTGTGTGTGTGTGTGTGTGTGTGTGTGTGTGTGTGTCTCATGAATAAATAAATAAAATCTTTTTTAAAAATGTTAGAAGAAAAATAAACCATTAGATGTATAATGAGGTCAATAATAAATAATCACCTTGCGGGATCCCTGGGTGGTGCAGTGGTTTAGCACCTGCCTTTGGCCCAGGGCGCAATCCTGGAGACCCAGGTTTGAGTCCCACGTCGGGCTCCCGGTGCATGGAGCCTGCTTCTCCCTCTGCCTGTGTCTCTGCCTCTCTCTCTCACTGTGTGCCTATCATAGATAAATTTTTTAAAAAAATAATCACCTTGCAATGTTGCCTGGCTGTGTGTGTGTATGTGTAAGACCACTAATGGGTCTGGGGATGGAGGAAAGAGATCACTCTAGTCATGGGGAAAAGTAGACATGAGAAACCCCAAATTATGAGGATGTGGATAGGAACAGTGGCTACTAAGAGGTCATCTCATGGGGAAAAAGTGGCAAGAAGATATTTAATGTTTGAGATAAAAAAAAAATAGGTGACTTACTTAGAATTATTTGTCTGGATTTGTAAGTATTCAGTAAGCACCAACTAGGTATATAGCCAACATTCAACAGGCATGCAGAGGCTTTAATCATGGTTGTCAACTATAATAAGTCCAAACTCTGCTTCCAGAAAAAGTAAAGGATTCTGTTAGATCATGGGCCAGGAAACTGGTCAATGAGACATTCACCTGTTTTTGTAAATGATGCTAGTTAGAACACTGGTAAGTTCACTCATTTGCAGGTTGTCTTTGGCTACTTTCATACTACAATGGTAGAGCTGAGTAGATGCAACAGAAACCAAATGCCTCCAAGCCTAAAATGTTTGCTATCTTATCGTTTACAGAAAAGCTTTTCACCACTGCTCTACACCAGCACTATTGACCTATAAGGCCAAATAATTCTTCATTTCGTGGGGCTTTTCTGTGCTTTGTGGGATGTTTAGCAGCATCTGTGGCCTCTGCTCACTAGATGTCAGTAGCATATCTGCAGTTAATGTCAACCAAAATGTCTCCAGATGTCACCCTGGGTTGTAATAGCATCCCTGATTGAGAACCACTGCTCCAGACAAATATCATTTTTCTAAGCTCCCTACAAATTTCTGACAAAATTGCTCTTTCACGTTGACTTACATAGCAACATATGAAAAAGCCAATTTGAAGAAATTTTTATTGAAAATATAGAAATAATAAAAAAGAATAACACACTCTTGCTGCTACCTTTTCTTTTTTTTTTTTTTTAAACTCTTTTTTTTTTTTTTTAAATTTTTATTTATTTATGATAGCACAGAGAGAGAGAGAGGCAGAGACACAGGCAGAGGGAGAAGCAGGCTCCATGCACCGGGAGCCCGACGTGGGATTCGATCCCGGGTCTCCAGGATCGCGCCCTGGGCCAAAGGCAGGCGCCAAACCGCTGCGCCACCCAGGGATCCCGCTGCTACCTTTTCTACCTAATAAAACATGTATGAACTCATCCTTCTCTCATAGTACATGTCAGTCCTGCAGTCTAAGGCTAACTCCAACTCTGCATAATCTCAGCCCCTCTCATCTATTCAAGGGCATGCTAACAGCCCCTCCCCAATGTGCCACCAATTTTTCTTTCTTTACCAGATCAGATACATCAGTAACTATGTCTCTCATCTTGAAACAAACTAACTAAACCTCTCTCTTTCTCCGCTTGCTTCTATTTACTGTTCACATTTCTTTGATGCCATTTATAGTATGTCTTCTTGAGAGATGTAAATCTTCAGATTGAAGAATTATGATGAATCTCAAATGGGATAAATAAATAATCCACACCTAAATCTATCATAATGAAAACAAAGAACACCAATAATAAAGAGTTTATCTTAAAAGCAGGCTGAGAAAGAAAACAAAAAAAAAGGAAAGAGAACTAGACTGACAGCTGTTTTCTCATAGTAGAAATGGAAGCCAGAGAATGGCCAAATACCTTTGAAGCACTTTGGGGAGTACTACTTACTCATCAGACTTCCTCTAAAGTCTCACCTGCTAAGGAAGGTAAGGAATCTTCTGTCATGTTGATTCAGTTGTATCATCTTGAATATAGGGACAATGACAGTAGCAAAGTACTTACCCTGCCTACCTCACAGCACAATGAATAGATGCTCATTCCCAGTCATAGGATTAATTTTGTTCTTCATTGATCATGACTCCCTAATTATATACCCACTTTTTGCATTTTTATAAATATATTTCACATTAAATAAATGTGGTCATATAATTACTAATCTTTTAATTTTTTGGCTTTGATAGTTTAGTATCAAAGCAAAAAAGCCATTGAATAAATTAAGATGTAATAGTAAAACATCCTAGGACCAATGATATATTTGAACTGTTCATTGTACAAATCTATAAACTGTGAACAAATTTACTTTTTAAAAAAGATTTAATTATTTATTTTTGGAGAGAGAGAGCAGGGGAAGGGTCAGAGGAGAGGATCTTTCAAGGAGACTTCCCACTGAGCATGAAGCCCCACACAGGGCTCAGTCCCAGGACCCATGAGATCATGACCTGAGCCAAAACCAAGAGTCAGACACTTAACCAACTGAGCCACCCAGGTGCCCCTGAAAACATTTACTTTTTACTTAAACAAGTAAGTGATAAAAACTTTGGGTATATTAGTATTAACCCAGTGGTTATTTATAATCAATATCTAAGGCAATTCTAGACAAGCAGATAGGTCAATGAGATGTAACTGAATAAGTTTTAGAAAGTGAAATTATTTAGGGACACCTGGGTGTCTTGGTTGGTTAACTGTCTGCCTTCTGCTCAGGTCATGATCTCTCGGGGTCCTCGGATGGAGCCCAGCCCCACATCCAGTTCCCTGTGCAGTGTGGTGTCTGCTTCTCCATCTCCCTCTGCCCCTCACCAGGCTCATGTTTTCTCTCCCTTTCTCAAATGAACAAATAAAATATTTTTTAAAAGGAAAAAGAAATTACTTAGCAACCACCAATTGTCAGGAGCTAGTAATATGATTGTAATATAGACTTACTACATTTGTGCTTGAAAAATTTTTAAATCTTTTGATGCTCAGTATCTATCTATAGACACATAAAAAGATTTTTTTCTAAGATTTTATTTATTTATTCATAAGAGACACAGAGAGAGAGAGAGGCAGAGACACAGGCAGAGGGAGAAGCAGGCTCCATGCAGGGAGCCCGACATTGGACTCCATCCCAGGTCCCCAGGATCATGCCCTGGGCTGAAGGCGGCACTGAACCACTGAGCCACCAGGGCTGCCCTCATAAAAAGATTTTAAAATGTATTTATTTTATTATGTGGCAAAATGTAATTTTTCCTCTTTTTTCTTATCATAATTTTTCACATAATGGAACTCACACACACACACACACACACACACACACACACGTACCTTTCCCACTGATTCCTTCAGGCTCTAGTCCATCCCAAACTAAAATAATTGAAGAAGGAATCTAAGGCTTTGGCAAAGAGAAAAAATTTAGAGACTCACCTAGCTTATCCTATAAAAAGGGAGTCTATTGGTAAGAAAAAGATTTGTCTCATGAATGTTTCTCTTTGAGGGCCAAAGGTAGCAAAGCACCACCCAGGGAGCAACTAAATGGGAACAGAGATAGTCTGGCCTCAGTATCTAGGCTGTTAACAACTGATCAATACTCTTATAAAGGAGTGCTTTTGGCAGGAGAGATGAGGAAGGCTTTGTACATGCGGAACTGTTGTATGTGCAGGCCATTCTGGAGATGTTAACTGGAAGACAATTGGCTCAATCACTACAGAGTTTAGAAGAGGTTTAGATATGGAAGTTACCAAATCTAGAGTATCTGAAGGTGAACAACAGTACATGGGATTTTCCAGTTAAATGGGCAGAATGAGTGAAGAAAAGAACCAAGGATGAAGCTCTGGTGTGCCCTGGTGTTAGGGAAGAGCCTGGAGATGGAGAAAGAGTATTTATTCATTTATTTGACAAATATTTCTGTGTTTGCTCTGTCTGATGCACCAAGATTGATAAAGGGAAGACAAATAAGATGTGGTCCATGCGCTTAAGAGAAGTCCAGCTAAGAGCAGCCAAAATAAATACAGGAAAAGTAGGAGGATGTAGTATAAGGGGAGATTTAGGAACAAGAAAAAAAAAATTTAGGAACAAGAGTTTCAAATGTCACAGAGAGTTTGAGCAAGATAAGAACAAAAAAATACCCTAACGGAATTGAAAATTCAAATTTTCTGGGGCACCTGGGGCCTCAGTCCATTAACAGTCTGCCTTCAGCTCAGGTCATGATCCCCGGGTCCTGGGATTTAGTCCTACATCAGCCTCTTGCTCAACAGGGAGTCTGCTTCTCTCTCTCTCTCTCTCTCTCTCTCTGCCCCTTACCCCTGCTCCTATTCTCTCTCAAGTGCATGCTCTCTTGCTCTCTCTCTCAAATAAATAAATTCTTTAAAAAAAATTTTTTTTAGTCTTTGCTGAGAATGATTTCTTTGCCTTTGTTGAAGGGTAGTCAAATTGCTCAAGGTGCTTAGTGATCGAGACATGAGCTAATGCAGGGTGAGAGCAAACTGCTCTTTCAAGAGGCTCAACATAAAGAGTCAGGAGATAGGATGGGATGGATGGAAGGGAGGTGGACAGTGAAGCACATGTGGAGCTTTCTGCTTTGAAATAAGAGGGAGAAGATAATCATATTTACACACTGAGGGAAAGTTAGTATGGAGATAGAATTTGGATGTACAGAGCAATAAATGCTAGTCAATGGAGCCCATTTCCACTAAGGGCTAGGAGAGAAAGATGGAATCCCAAACACTGGCTCAGTGGATTAGCTTTGTTATCAAGGAGGAGTAAGTGTTTTAAGGAGAAAAAAAGGGGGGGATTGAGGACTAAAGATGAGTACACATGCAGAAAAAGTTGGAATAAATATGGGTAGGAAAATGCTTCTTACCCAGTCTTTTATTTTCTGTGAAGTTAGGACCAAGTTTCCCTGCTAAGAAGGAAGAGATGGAGATGCTCCAGACAAGTCAGGAACACAGCATGGCTGGGTGGCTCTGCATTCCTTTCGGTGTTTTGTCTAGAAAATACTTTTTTGACATTCAGTGTTATCAGCACCCTGACAGCACTCAATGAAAACAATGAGCGATAAGTCCCCATGCACTCTCTGATATCAGGACTTCCTAAGGCCCATCTTTACCTCCCTAAGGTAGCAACTGCAACTCCAAGAAAGCACTAATTAAAGGTGAAAGCAGAGCTGAATAATGGTAGAGTGGCAATATGAACACAATAATCCAAAAAAGAGATACTATATATTTAGGAGGCTATTTCAGGAGGCTAATATTTCAGTAACCTAAGACTTGCATTGTTCTCAAATACTCACCTCCAGCATCTCTTATAAAAATTTCTATTAGTGTCAAAGATCTTAAGTTTGACAGGAACACTGTTTAAAGTTCATCCCTGTACAAACGTCCTTTCCACACATTGGCTTTCCAGAAATGTTTGGTTGAGTGGGCAAGAATGGAGAGGATGTTAGAGTTAACATGAAGAGAATGGTAAATACCCCAAGTCTATTTCTGCGCCACACTCACTAATGGGGGACTATGGCAGCTGAACCTTTTACTTTGCAAGAATAATGAATTATTGAAAGTGCTTATGAGTGGTGATGTTGTAATCAGTTTTGTTTTATTTTTAATTTTACACAAGGATAAATTTTTAATGCAGATAACAGCAAAGATAAATGAGGAAATTATGAGTGGTAGATCTACTCTGCGGCAAACAAACGAGATTCATGCTCTGAACACTTCTGTTTGTAACAACACACAGTGTGAATGGATCAAATTAAAAGCAGACAAAACAAAGCACAGGCAAACTTTTCAAAACTCTCTTTACGTTAACAATATTAAACTGTGAATTTTACATACTGGATATTTATTTATCTATTTATTTTTAAGAATTTATTTATTTATTCATGAGACACACAGAGAGAGGCAGACATAGGGAGAGGGAGAAGCAGGCTTCTCTGTGAGGAGCTCAATGCAAGACTTGATCCCAGGATCCCAGGATCACGCCCTGAGCTGAAGGCAAACACTCAACCTCTGAGCCATGCAGGCATCCCTATTTTTTATTTTTGAGAGAGAGCAAGACAGCAGAGGAGGTGGGGCACAGAAAAGCAGACAGAGAATTCCAAACAGACTCCATGCCCTGCACAGAGCCAGACACGAGGCTCTGTCCCCTGACCCTGAGATCATGACCTGAGCTGAAACCAAGAGTCAGATATTTAACCAGCTAAACCACACAGGCACCCCCATATTGGATATTTTAAATTGAGACGCATTTGTAAGATATGCCATAGAATGCATTCTTTTTAAATGTAAAATTCACTGCTTTACAGTATATTCACAAATATTTTCACCATTCCCAAAACCCCATACTCATAAATAGTAACTGTCTATACCCTTTACTACCTCAGCCCTGGAAACCACTAATAAACTTTCCTTCTGTATGGATTTGTTTATTCTGGACATTTCATATAAATGGACCAATGCAATAGTGGCCTTTTGCATGTGGCTTCATTTTTCACATAACATAATATTTCAAGATGCAACCAAGTCATAGAATGCATTAGTAATTCATCCCTTTTTATCACCAAACAATATTTCATTGTATGGATATTCTGTATTTTGTCTATCCACCTCTCACTGACAGACATTTATGTTGTTTCTCCTTTTTGGCAAATACGAATAAAGCTCCCAGGAACACTTGTGCATGAGTTTTTGTGTAACCATATGCTTGCAACGCTCTCAATATATATGCTTAAGAGTGGGATTACAAGGCCATATAGTAAGCAGCTCTATTTTTTGACTTTTTAAAATTAAAACACAATTTTACTATTTGTGAGGTGGCTGCAGTATTTTCCATTCTCATCAGTAATGTATAAGTGTTCCAATTTCTTCACATCTTTGCCAATGCTTGTTATTTTTCTACTTTTTAATTATAGCTACCCTAGTGGGTGTGAAGTGCTATCTCATTGCAATTTTGATTTGCATTTCTCTAATGACTAAAGAAGTTGAGCAGCTTTTCATGTGCTACTGGCCATTTGTTTATCATCTTTGGAGAAGTGTCTATTCATACCCATTGCCCATTTTTTATTTGGGTTGTCTTTTTATAGTTGAGTTTTATATTCTTTACATATTCGTGATACTGCAGATATCATATATATAATATGCAAATATTTTCTCCCATTCTATAGATTGTCTTTTCTCTCTCTTGATAATATACTGTGACATGAAGTTTTCTCATGGGTGTGGAGCCTATTTAAAAAAGAAAAGAAAAGAAAAAAGGCATACCTATAGACTCTAACATGATTTGAGAAAAAGCAAAATCAATATATGACAACTTTAAATAAAAGCAAGGTGAAAAATCTAAAGCTGGAAAATATAATGCCAGCAAAGGATGATTTAATAATTTTAGAATGTTTAGCTTCTAAAATGTCAAGATAAGACATGAAAATTTTTTTAATTTTGATGAAGGCCAATTTATCTGTTTTTGATTTTGTGGCTGTGTTTTTGATGTCATATAAAAAGAAACATTGCCTAATCCAAAATTACAAATATTTATGCCTATGTTTTTTTTCTTCTAAAAGTTTTATAGTTTAGCTCTTACATTTATATTGTTGCTCCATTTTGAGTAAATTTTTGTGTGTAGCATGAGGAAGGTGTCTCATTGTCCCAAAATCTTTTATTGAAAAAACTACTTTGACACCCTCACCCCATTGAATTGTGTTGGCATGCTTGTTGAAAATTTATAAATGTAAGAGTTGATTTCTGGAGTCTTAATTTTACTCTCTTAGTCTATATGTCTATCCTTATGCCAGGACAATACTGTCTTGATTAATGTAGCCTTATAGTAAGCTTCAAAATTGGAAAAGGTGAGAAAAAACTTTTCTTTTTCAAGATTGTCTTGGCTATTCTATTTTGGCATCTCCATGCAAATTTTAGGATCAGCTTGTCTATTTAAGTAAAAAAGACAGTTTGGAGATTTGATAGGAATTATATTGAATATATAGATCAACTTGGGGGATATTGCCATCTTAACATATTAAGGCTTCGTGGGATATTTTTCAGTTTACTTAGATCTTCAATTTCTTTTAACAATATTTTATAGCTTTTAGCATATAGGCTGAAATTCTTTGGTTAATTTTTTTAAAAGATTTTTTAATTTATTTTAGGAGGTGGGTAGAGGGAGAGGGAGAAACTCAAGCAGACTCCATGCTGAACATGAAGCCCAATGCGGGGCTCCATCTCATGACCCTAAGATTGATCTGAGCTGAAACCAGGAGTCAGATTGTTTGAGCTGCCCAGGCACCCTGGCTAATTTTATTCTTAAATATTATTTTGATGCTACTATAAATTAGACTGATTTCTTAATTTTAATTTCTTATTTCTATAAGAAATAAAATTGATTTTTAAAGTTTTTATTCAATTTATTTAAACTTGATTATGTATATGCAAACTTGGTGAACTTTTCATTAGTTCTAATAGTCCTGTAGTATATGCCATAGAATTTTTTATATACTAGATCTTATCAGTCTGCAAATACAGTTTTCCTTATTCATTTCAAATTCAGATTTTTTTAATTTTTTAAGATTTTATTTATTAATTCGTGAGAGACACAGAGAGAGGCAGAGAGAGGCAGAGACATAGGCAGAGGGGGGAGGCTCCATGCAAGGAGCCTGAGGTGGGACTTGATCCCAGAACTCCAGGATCATACCCTGAGCTGAAAGCAGATGCTCAACCACTGAGCCACCCAGGCATCCCTCAAATTCAGATTTTTTAAAACTTAATTTTTTGCCTAATTGCTCTGGTTGGAACATTTGATACAATGTTGAATAAAATGGTGAGAAGACAGGTCAGAATGGCTAAAATTAACAGGATAGGAAATAGCAAAGGCTGGCAAGGATGCAGAGAAAGGGGAACTCTCTTACACTGTTAGTGGGAATACAAGCTGATACAGCCACTCTGGAAAATGGTATGGACATTCCTCAAGAAATTAAAAATAGAGCTACCTTATGACCCAGCAGTTGCACTACTAGGTATTTACCTCCAAGATACAAATGTAATAATCAGAAGAGGCACCTGCATCCCAATATTCATAGCAGCAATGTCCACAATAGCCAAACTGTAGGAAGAGCCAAGATGTGCATCAACAGATGAATGGATAAAGAAGATGTGGTATATGTATATATACAATGGAATCAGCCATCAGAAAAGATGAATAGTTACCATTTACATCAGCATGGATGAAACTGAAGGGTATTAGGCTGAACAAAATAACTCAATGAAAGAAAGAGAATTATATGGTTTTATTCATATGTGGAATATAAGAAACAGCACAGAAGATCATAGGGGGAACGTATGAAAAACTGAATGGGAAGTCATCAGAGAGGGAGAAAAACCACAAACTGAGGGTTAGTGGAGGGGAGATGGGTGAGGGGATGGGGTAATTGGGTGATGGGCATTAGGAGGGCACATGATGTGATGAGCACTGGGTGTTATATGCAACTGATAATATTGAACATTACATCTGAAAATAATGATGCACTATATATTGGGTAATTGAATTTAATTAAAAAAGAAAAAAAAAGAAATGGTGAGAAGAGTTATCATTGTCTTGTCTCTGAACTTAGGAAAGCTTTCAGTCTTTGCCATTAAGTTTAACAGTAGATGTGGATTTTCTGTATACACCCTTTAGCAGGTTGAGAAAGTTCCCTTCGATTCTTTGCTTGATGAATCGTTTTATCATGAAAGAGTGTTGTATTTTGTCAAATGCTTTTTCTGTGACTATTTAATCATGTGGGTTCTATCCTTTATTCTATTAATATGGTTTATCACATGAAATAATTTTCTTATGTTGAACTAACCTTGAATTCCCGGGATAAATTTCACATGCTATGGTTCATATTTTTTTTTACATGTTGCTGGAGTTGGTTTGTTAGCACTTTGCTGAAAATGTTTGCACTTATATTCATAAGGGATGTTCGGCTATAGTTTTCTTATGATGTCTTTATTTGGTTTTAGTGTCAAAGTAATAATGGCCTCATGATGCTCTCCCCTTTATCTTTTGGAAGAGTTTGTGAAGGATTATTGTCAATTCTTCTTTATGCATTTGTCAGAATTCAATAGCATGGCCATATAGGACTGGGATTTTTCTTGGGGGAAGTTTTAAAATAATTAATCAATACCTTGTACTTGTTATAGGTCTATTCAGATATCTGATTTTTCTTTAGTCATTTTTAATTTGTGTCTTTCTAGGAATTTGTCCATTTCATTTAGGTTTTCTAATTTGTTGCCATAAAATTGTTTAGTATTACCATTATTATGTTGTTTTTATTTCTATAAGGGAGGTAGCAATGACCTTTCTTGCATTCCTTGTTCTGGTAATTTAATTTGTCTTGTCTCTGTGTTGCTTCTATGAGGCTTCTATGTAAAGCCTCAAAGTCAGTCTAGCTAGAGATACATCAATTTTGTTGATTTTTTAAAAAAATATTTTATTTTTGGGGGGCAGCCCCGGTGGCGCAGCAGTTTAGCGCTGCCTGCAGCCCAGGGCGTGATCCTGGAGACCCTGGATCGAGTCCCGTCCCGCGTCAGGCTCTCTGTTTGATGCCTGCTTCTCCCTCTGCCTGTGTCTCTGCTTCTCTGTCTCTATGAATAAATAAATAAAATCTTTAAAAAAAAAGATTTTATTTATTTGAAAAAGAAAGAGAGAGCAAGTGAGAGAGAGAATGAGCGAGTACATGAGTGGCAGGGAGGGGCAGAGGGAGAGGGAGAAGCAGACTCCCCACTGATCAGGGAACCAGCTACGTGGCTAGGATCCAAGACCCTGAGATCATGACCTGAGCCAAAGGTAGATGCTTAACCAACTGAGCCACCCAGGTGCCTGAATTTTGTTGATCTTTCTGAAGAACTAACTTTTGAGTTGGTTGATATTGCCTATGTTTTTTCTATTTGACATTTCACTTATTTACTCTCTGGTCTTTATTTTTCCTCTTTCTGTTTGTTTTGAGTTTAGTTTGCTTTTTTTTTTTCTGAAGTTCTTAAAGTAGATTGGGTTACTAATTGAGATATTTCTTCTTTTTAAAGTAGATATTTATAGCTATATATTTCTTTGTAGCACTGCTTTAGCTGCATCCCATATGTATTTTCTTTTTTCAATTTTATTCATTTGAAAGTATTTTCTAACTTATTTTGTGATTTCTTCTTTCATGCATTGGTTATTTTGGTGTGTGATACTTGATGTCCACATAGTTGTGAATTTCCCAAATTTCCTTCTATTATTGATTTATAATTTCATTGTGTTGTGGTCAGAGAATATATTATGTATGCTTGATGCCTTTAAATGTATTGATGTCTAAAATATTATCTCCATTGGACAATGCTCCCTGTGTGCTTGAGAAGATTAAGTATTCTGCTATGGCCAGATGGAATGTGTAAGTGTCTGTTAGGTCTAGTTGATTAATAGTGTTAATCAAGTTTTCTAGATCCTTGATTTTCTGAATACTTGTTCTATTATTGAAAATAGATTATTGAAGGTTTAACTATTATTGTTAATTGTGTATTTCTCCTTTCAATTTTGACAATTTTTGCTTCATGAATTTTGTGCTTCCTTTGTTAAATGCATATATATTTATTATTATTATATCTTCTTGATGGACTACCCAGTTTATCATTATGAAATTTCCCTCTTTGTATCTAGAGACAATTTTTTTAAGTCTATTTTGTCTGATATTAGTATATCCATTCAGCTCTCTTTTGGTTACTGTTTCCATGATATATCTTTTTTTTGCATTCTTATCTTAATGTATGTATTCCTTTAAATCTAAAGGTATTTAGATTTAAGACTATACTGATTTCGTCAATTTTTCCCTTCTATTTATTCTGTCTACCATTTCACTATTTTCTAAATGTTTTATGTCTTTTATGTTCTATTCCTCCATTACTGCCTTTGTTTATGCTAAATATTTTTCAGTGTATCATTTCTATTTCATTTTTGTTTCTTTCATTATATTTTTAGTTTTTTTTCAACAAAAAGATTACCCTGTGGATTACAATTAACATTAGGTTGAATGTCTAGCCAGACATTCATGTTTACCCAGAACCCAGAATCTCAGAAAATAGTCTTCGCAGATGCAATTAGTTAAGATGACATCAGACTAGATTGGGATGGGCTGTAAATTCAGTGACTGGTGTCTTTTTAAGAAGAGAAGACCCACAGAGACAGACATAGGGAAGAAGACCATGCAATGACAGAGACAGGGATTGAAGTGATGCAGCCAGAGCCAAGAAATTCCAAGGATTGTCAGAAGTCACCAAAAGCTATAATGAAGCAAAGGAAGCATTCTCTAGAGCCTCCAAGGAAGGCTGGAATCCCTGCCACTTTGATTTCAGACTTTTAGACTGAAGAACTGGAGAGAATAAATTCCTACGTTCTTCAGCTACTCAATTAGTGGTAATTTGATGTGAAAACCCTAGGAAACTAATACATCATGATTTATAACAATATAGTTAACGTTAATACCATCTTAGTATCAAAAGCATCAAAAATTATGCTCCTATATATATCTCCTTTCCTTCCCCTTCAATTGTGCTATTTTATATAAATTATATATTTATATGTTATATGCCCATGTATACAGATTTATAATTATTATAGAACTATCTTTTAAGATGAAAAAACTTACAAGTAAGAACTGCATTTATATTGACTTTTATATTTACCTGCATAGTTACTTTTACTAGTGCTCTTTATTTCCTCATGTGGATTTGATCTACTGTCTAGGTTCTTTCTCAGAGGTCCACTCTTTCTCAAAGGTCTCCACATGGGGGTGGGACATGATTTCAATTTTCAGCCTTCTATGTAAAGCCTCAAAGTCAGTCAAAGGTAAGGGCTTATGGTCTTCTTAGGTCTTTATGGAATATGCATACAGCCCTACGTGTGCTCATAAACTTAGAGATTACCAACAAAACCCTCCATGAACATGGCATTCCTCAGCCTTTCCTTTTAAATGTTTTCATTAAACTATGTTTGCCCCAGCTATTATCACCACCTCAGATAGCTACAGAGTTTAACTATCACTGGTTATTTCCAATAAATGCCCCTAGATAAAGGCAGTTCACATTGGGTGATCTCTCATTCAGGTCAAATAAAGATATGCATTGCAAGTGGAATTTGCAAAGAAACTTCCAGATAGTTTAAATAATTACATTTCTCTAAAAATGGGACTTTGAAATACCTCCAAACCCATTCTGACTTCTCCCGTTGCTGTTAGGCTGCCAGTCTTCACCATAATTATAAGTTCTTGGTTGTCAAGATTTCCGTGGAGCTTAGGAGAGGAAGATGGGATTGGCATAGGTCAAAATGCCACAAAGCTTGTTGTTCTTACTGAGATTCAGCCATTTTCCTTGAATAAATGTTCCCTGGATTGTTGCAAATCTTTGGTTAATTTCCTGAGTTCTGAAAAAAGTTTATTTTGACTATATTTGCCAGTATTTTCATTACTCTTATGTAGAAGAGGACATTTGAGGTCCATACTCTGATATTCTCAATAATGTCACTCTCATATTTTGAAATTTTAAATAATGAAATAAATTTATGACCTAATAGTACATATTACATAATTTATAAATGAAAAGTTCCCTTGTTTTTCTTCTCATCAATTGTACATTTCATTTCTCATGTGTACCTCCCCTAGAAAGAGGGAAAAGAAAAGCAAAGGATATAAAACTTTATCTTTCACTTTCCCTGTGTTGCTGTGGCAAAGAATTTCATAAAGATAGAGTTGAGTCTGATGACTAAATGAGAGATTTGAGTTATCTTTATGTGTAATTTTTATGTTAATTATATCCTTTGTCATATTTTTAAAGTATTAGAGGTATCATACATATAATATTTGCTAAGATATAGGTTAGTCAAAAATGGTTAACTCATCTTTCAATTTTCAAGTAATACAAGGAATGCAGGAAAAAGCTAAATGAGGAAGTAATCAGGCAAAGGCAAGAGATGATTCTCACAGAAATCTGGTCCAGATTTTTCAATAAGTCAGTGTCATTAAAAAAGGGATTGTGCTAGTTTAAAAAGACACTTAAAATATATAGCAACCAGATGTAATATGTGGGTTTAGATTAGATACTGCATTGGACAAACCAACTATAAAGAACATTTTGTAGAATTGGGTATTATTGAATATAACCTGGGTATAGGTAGGACAAAAATTTACTGAAAAAGAAAATAGAAATCATTAATTGGGAAAAATAACTCATAAAATGATATTTACAGTATAATATCAATTAAGTAAAAAATATGCTTAAGAAAAATCTAGAAATATAAAAACTAAAGTAGTTAAGTATGATTATTGTTGGGTGATAGAAATTTGATGTTAGGGGCAGCCCAGGTGGCTCAGCGGTTTAGTGCCGCCTTCAGCCCAGGGCCTGATCCTGGAGACCCGGGATCGAGTCCCACATCGGGCTCCCTGCATGGAGCCTGCTTCTCCCTCTGCCTGTGTCTGTGCCTCTCTCTCTCTCTCTCCTCTCTGTGCTTCTCATGAATAAATAAAATCTTTAAAAAAAAAAGAAATTTGATGTTAATAGTTCTCATTTTTACCTATATAACCTACATCCCTATATTTTACATGTACTATTTTTTAACACTTTAAAACATCTTTCTTAGAATAGCAGATTTATCTCATGTTCTCACATGAACAACATGCATTTTACAATGTTCACTTCCAAAAATTCCCACAAATATACCTACATTATGCAAGACATACCTTCTCCACAGCACATGAGTGAGACTCTTCATAAATCCCATTATGCTTTTGGTAGTATAATCTGTATGGATTTTAAGGCAATATTACAAATAACATCAGGCATCTTTGTTACTAGCTAAAGAATTCACTTAATTTGTGGGGTGCCTGGGTGTCTCTGTCAGTTGTCTCTGCCTTATGCTCAGGTCATGATCCTGGGGTCCCGAGGTCCTGGGATCCAGCCAGGTCTCAGCAAGACATCTAGTCTGCTTCTCCTTCACCCTCTGCCTCTCTCCTTGGCTTGTGCTTGCTTTTTCTCTCTGAAATAAATAGATAAATAAAAATCTTTTTTTTAAAAAAGAATTCACTTAATTTGTAAGAAGTTTTGGCCTCCTTTGCCCACATCACAAAATATTTCATTTAAAGGATGCCCCTCAAGTGTTTCTATCACATTCAACCAAAGATGCACACAGTGTCCTTTACTGTCTGAGAGCCGTAGACACAACTATCACAACAGCTATTTTTTTTTCTTCAAGTTTTTATTTAAATTCCAGTAAGTTAACCAACAGTGTGATATCAGTTTCAGGAGTAGAATTTAGTGCTCATCACAAGTGCCCTCCTAACACCCAGCACCCATCTAGCCCATCCCCTAGGCCACCTCCCCTCCAGCAGCCCTCAGTGTGTTCTCTATAGTTAAGAGTCTGTTTTCTGGTTTGCCTCTCTTTTTTTTTCCTCCCTATGTTCATCTGTTTTGCTTCTTAAATTTCACATATGAGCAAAGTCATATGGTATTTGTCCTTCTCTGACTGACTTACTTCACTTAGCATCATACATTTTAGCTCGTCGAGCAGCTGGGCGGCTCAGTTAGTTAAGCATCTAACTCTTTTTTTTTTTTTAATTTATTTATTTTTATGATAGTCACAGAGAGAGAGAGAGAGAGAGAGAGAGAGAGAGAGAGGCAGAGACACAGGCAGAGGGAGAAGCAGACTCCATGCACCGGGAGCCCGATATGGGATTCGATCCCGGGTCTCCAGGATCGCGCCCTGGGCCAAAGGCAGGCGCCAAACCGCTGCGCCACTCAGGGATCCCGCATCTAACTCTTGATTTTGGCTCAGGTCATGATCTCAGAGTTGTGAGATCGAGCCCCAAATCGGGCTCTGCACTTTCCCTTTCCCTTTGCCTTCCTCTTACTCTTTCTCTCTCAAATAAATAAATCAATCCATCCATTTATCTTTAAAAAAAAAAAATACACTCTAGCTCCATCCACACAACAGCTGTTCTTAACAAAAGCCTCATTAAATGTTAATTCCCTGTTACCCATCTTCTGAGGAGTTACTAATGAATTGAGTTATAGATTAGTTTCCTACTTGGACAATGGGGATCATAGTTTCACTTATTCAGTACAAAACACTTGAAGTTATCCTTGATCTCTCCTTTTCTCTTATACTTCATTAAAGCCACTGCTAACATCCTGGCCCAAATCATCCCCTTCCTTTGCCTGGATTACATTAGGCTGCAAACAGGTTTCCATGCTTCTATTCCTTGCTCCACCATAACCTAGACTCAGTACAGCAGCCAGGATGATCCCTTTAAGAGGACCTCAGCATGGAGTAAGTCAGACTCCAAGCCACATAATGACTCCTCACTTCACATAAAAGGCAAAGGCTCACAAAAACCTTCAAGGCTCTTGATCTCGTGTCCCATTACCTCTTTCTCTGTCTCTCCTGCTATTTCCCCCAGCACTTATACCTCCTCAGCCACACTGATTTTTCTTGCCATTCCTTGAAAATATTTAGCACACTGCTCTCAGGGGCATCTGTACGTGCCACTGCAGCCTGGCTGGAACGCTCTTCCTCTAGATAGTCACTCTAACTTTTGCAAGTCTTTGCTCAAATGTCTTCTTAAGGAGGCTTACTCCGATCACTTTTTTAAATTGCAAGCTGCCTCTCACCCCCTCCTTCCTGATTCCTCTTTCTCCTATTTTTATTTATTTTCCATAGTGTTTCCTTTCCATGGCCTTTTACCAGAGATCACGCATAATGTTTCACAAAGACAAAAGGGTCAATTTATCAGGAAGGCATAATAATAATAATAATAAAGTATACGCTTGTTACAAGCTTCCAAATACCTGAAGCAAAAACTGACAGAACTGAAAACATATAAATCCACGATCACAGTTGGAGATTTAAACACCTCTCTCTCTCAATCATTGACAGAGCAAGTGCAAAAGAAATCAGTAAAAGAAAATTGAACATCTGCATGATGCTTACCCAATGCTACAGCCCAAGCTGCAGAATTCACATTCTGTCCCGTCTGGTGCACATGGGTTGCCATCAACATTGGCCGTGTGCTGGGTCGTAAAATGAAAGTCACAATTGGGGCAGCCCGGGTGGCTCAGTGGTTTAGCGCCATCTTCGGCCCAGGACATGATCCTGGAGTCCTGGGATGGAGTCCCATGTCGGGGTCCCTGCATGGTCCCTGCATGGAGCCTGCTTCTCTCTCTGCCTGTCTCTTCCTCTGTGTGTCTCTCATGACTAAATAAATAAAATCTTTAAAAAATTTTTAAAAATAAATAAGTCACAAATTTCAAAAGTTTGAAAAATCTGAACACAATGGAATTAGAAATCATTAACAACTGCTATCTATAAAATTCCCATTTGGAAAGTTAATAGCATTCTTCTAAATAAATAAAAGAAGGAATCGTAGGAGAAGTAAAAAAGTATTTTTGAAATAAATAATGAAATAATATCAAAATTTGTGGGATGAAAATGAAGCAGTTTAAGGGAATTTTTATCTTTTGATGCATATATTAGAAAAGAAAAAAAGGCTTAAAATCATTTATCTAAATTTCCACCAATAAAAAGCTGGTAAATAAAGAGCAAATTGGGGGCACCCAGGAGGCTCAGTGGTTGAGTGCCTGCCTTTGGCTCAGGGCTGATCCCCAGGTTCTAGAATGGGGTTCTGCATCAGGCTCCCCACGGGAGCCTGCTTCTCCCGCTGCCTATGTCTCTGCCTCTCTGTGTGTCTCTCCTAAATAAATAAATAAAATCTTTTTAAAAATAAAATAAAGAGCAAATTAGGGGCACCTTGGGTGGCTCAGTCGGATAAGAGATGGACTCTCGGTTTTGGCTCAGGTTATAATATCAGGTTCCTGGGGGCCAGTAAGTCCCAAATCAGGCTCCACATTCAGCAGGGAGTCTGCTTGAAGATTCTTTCCTGCTGCCCCACCCACTGGGGCATGTGCTCTCTCAAATAAATAAAAAAACTTTGTTTTAAAAGAGCAAAAAGAGCAAATTACACACAAGGTAGAAACAAAGAAAATAAAGAGAAGAGGCAAGAGTCAGTGTCATGTAACAAACAAGGGAGAAAAGCAAAGTTGGTTTTTTGAAAAATTTAATAAATTCGTAATGCCCTATCATAAGTGATAAAGAAAAAAAAAAGGTTACACAAATTACTAATATTAGTCATGAGAGATAGGCCATGAATGTAGATCCTGTAAACCGAAGTATAAGGAGTCCCTTTCCTGGCACCATGCTCCATGCTCCCTCTGCTGCTGCTCCTCTGCCCTGGGCAGTTTGTCCCTGCTCCTAAAACAATGTTCACTACCATTGGCAGCTGCGAATGCAACCCTCAGGAATGCCCCCCCCCCCCCAGCCCCAGACTGCACTGCTACTCAGAATTAGCTCCACACATGAATTTTGGTCATAAAATTTCTCCTCTCATAACATATTTCTGAAACCTACTAATTTATCAACATTATATCTTCAGGGCTATTATTCTAATTTTGTAAACTGAACGTAATTGGTGTCCTATGTGGCTCAGTCATTACACTGAGTTACATTCAAGGAAGCATGATTCATAAGTCAAAGAGTTTTAGAATAAGAATTCCAAGCTTTATTTGTCTCTGCCAAAGAACATTAAAAAAAAATATTCCACAACATAAGCTGTTTTAGTATTTTTCAAAACAACCTTTTCTCTCTGGTACCCTGGATCCCAAAGTTTCCCAAACTTTTCTCCATGTTCCAGCTCTGGTACCTTTGCTCTATAACTTGTATGTTTACCCTGTACTACCCCAGCATCCTTGACAGAAAATCTTGCCACTAATTGAATTTAAATTCACACACAAAAAATTTTTTTAAAAAAAGTCTTGCTGGGGATCCCTGGGTGGTACAGCGGTTTAGCGCCTGCCTTTGGCCCAGGGCAGGATCCTGGAGACCCGGGATCGAATCCCACGTCGGGCTCCCGGTGCATGGAGCCTGCTTCTCCCTCTGCCTATGTCTCTGCCTCTCTCTCTCTCTCTCTCTGTGTGTGTGTGTGTGTGTGACTATCATAAAAATAAAATTAAAAAAAAAAGTCTTGCTATTTCTGCATCACACTGGACCAGTACTAGTAAACAATAGGATTTGATAACTTCCTGGTCCTCCCTTGAGCAGAAAGGAGTGAAACATAGAGGACTTTCAAGAATGTGATTCTTTTATTGATTCCATCTCAAGAAATACTGAAGATTTTCTGAAGAACAAAATTCAATACTTTCTTATCCTCTCCAGTTGGCAAAAAACAAAGAAGATAATTTTGATTTTTTAATTGTCCCTAATTTAAAATATTCAAAGGTTTTTATAAGAAAAATCTAAAGAGGGAAGGAGGGACTTCCAGATTTGGGAGTTCCCTAAGCATTTGTAGTAGACTTAAGTGGGCATGATTCTCCCCATTCCCATATAGATACACACTCATTTGCAATAGGACTTTGCTGCTTCTCCCATTGAAGTAGTCTGTCCCCGCCCCCCCCCCCCAAAAAAAAGTAGTCTGTCCCTATCCTTTGAATCTGGGCTTGGATATGTAACTGCTTTGGAAAATGGGACATTAACAAATATGGCAAACCATGACTTAGAGTGGGTTTGCACATTGGGACTTTCTCTCTTGCTGTTCTTGCTACTCTCACGTAAATAAGCTTGGGCTAGCCTGATGGATGACGATGAGGGACATATAGCCTAATCATTCCCATGACCCCTGCCAAACACTGCCAACTGCCAGACATGTCAGAAAGGCTGTTTTAGATCATCTAACCTCCAGCTGACCCATCAGCTGACCATGGATGTGTGAGCCAAACAGACAGAGATCAGCCAAGTTAAGCCAGATCAGAATAGCCCAACCAACTAATCATGAGCTAATTAAACATGTTTCAAGCCATGAAGTTTTGGGGTGGCATGTTATGCAGCAAAAGCTAACTGAAACAGCACTGAAAATTATTCACTCATTTTTCATGATTAGTTCAACAGGTATCTATGTGTGTAAAGCCCTCTGCTAAGCTCAGGAATCCAAAGTCAAGTAAGTTTCTACCTAGAAACTCTAGGTAGTTTCATTCATTCATTCATTCATTCATTCATTCATTCATTCATTTATTTATGATAGTTACACACACAGAGAGAGAGGCAGAGACACAGGCAGAGGGAGAAGCAGGCTCCATGCACCGGGAGCCCGACGTGGGATTTGATCCCGGGTCTCCAGGATCGCGCCCTGGGCCAAAGGCAGGCGCCAAACCGCTGCGCCACCCAGGGATCCCTCTAGGTAGTTTCTACCTAGAGTGACCCACAAGTGTACAGATACCAGCAAATAGATAAGAGCGGTACAGTGTGATAAATACTGAAAAGAGGTACAAGTGAAAAAGGGGGATGGAGATCATAGACAAGAGTGATTCAAGGGCTTAGGAGGATCTAGAAAAAAACAAGTGACATCAGAAATGGATCCTCACCAATGAACCAAGGTTTTACCAAACAAAGAAGTTGGGGGAGGGCATTCTAGACAAAGGAAAGGTATAAGTAAAGGCTGAGAGACCCGAAAGTATATTCTGTGTTTGGGAAATGGTGCAGGAATGTAGCCTACAAGGAGATGGAATAAGAAGTGATGATTAAGGAAATATGGTCAAATGATATATTTGGTAATAAGTCCTATTATAATATCATAAAATTAACAAGAAATCATTAAGTGAAAAATCACAACAAAGTTATTACAGTAGAAGTTATTGCAATTATTTTCCTTCTTCTGATTCTCTTTGACTTCAGACCCTGTTGCAGTGGGTAAAGCTACTGCACTGCAAGTCTCCTCATCTACTGTTTATTCTGATCCTTTAGTTCACACCATCAACCTCATTCAATTAATTGATAAAGTTTTTTTTTATGATTTATTTATTATTTGAGAGAGAATCTCTGCCTAAAGCATTTCCTTCTCTGGAACTTCTCCATTTGTCCATGTGTCTGGCATAGTTACTAGATTTTATGAGAAGGGCAGGAGGAGGAGGGGAAGGGAAGGAAGTAGGCATTCCCTGTGTAGCCTCAGTCACAACCTTCCAGAATCAAGCCTCCACTATGCCTGGCATGAGTGCTCAATAAATGCTTGTTGAATGAACAAAGTGACAAATTCAGCTTTCATTTCTCCAAATATCAAATGAGACCCTAAACAATCATTAAAGTATCTACCAATCCCAAGATTCAAATGTTTCTCCCGCAAGATAATACAAAAGAATACAAAATGTATACAATGGTTCAATTTATTAATTTAGTCTTATGTAATACATCACTGTATTTGCTCTTTAAAAGAAACACAAAGTATAAAACTATAAAAAATGATCCTGAAAATTATACAAATTGTCTTCAAAGCATGATTTTAAAAACAGACCTTTAAAAAATGTGATTGAAATGTTCCCCAAAGAATCATAAGAAAAGGTAAAAGGTGAAACATAAACATTGACACTGAAGCCAATTGCTCAGTTCAAATTGTATTAATAAATTGTGATGAATTACAACTTTATTTCTGCTGCTGTTAGCAGTATTTCTGTGATGGGATTCATGAATTTCATTAGGACTTTAAACTGAATAAATTTGTCACATTACTAATGCTGTAAATTAATTCATAACTTGAGCATTTCACAAAACTTGAGAGCAAGGTGCTTTTTGGCTTTGGTAATAACTGCAAATTACTCCCGTTTTGTAATTGTGGTTAAATACATACAACATAAAACTTACCATTTTAAGGTGTACAATTCAGCGGCATAGTCATTCACAATGTTGTATAATCAACACTATCTTGTTCTAAAATATTTTCATCACTAAAACAAAAGCAGTTCCCATTAGCAATCACCTCCCACTATCCCCACTCCTCCCCGCCTGCCCTTAGCAACCATTAATCTGATTCCTGTCTCAATGGATTTACCTATTCTGGATATTTCACATAAATGGAATCACAGTTTGTAGCCTTTTTATATTTAGTTTCTATTACTTGGCAAATTTTTCAAGAACTACCATACCCTTTAGCATTTCAAGAAAAACCAACCATAAATGTAAATCATGGGAAGAAAAGATATATTGGAATCTAAATGACATATGAGGTAAGTGAATGAGTCAGTACAATTACCTTTCAGAATGCATTCAAGTTTTTAGAACTGATTGGTGCTTGAACACTGATCAAATGAACATTTTATATGCAGCACAAAAATCTTAAGAATTCATTTCCACTGAATTAGTAACAATTCAAAACAATTTATTTCATATGCCAGAGTTTTTATCACAAAGCTTTTGGAATGTTGTAGGAAATCAATACCATTCTCTATTTCAAATCTCTTCCTAATATAAGTCATAGTTTTTTTAAGTTGTCAATTGATACAAAAGACACCCATGTGACGTAATTAAATATTCACCGGGTAATTCTACTCTCGGACAGATGTTATACTTAAATCATTTCCATTTACATGGTTTGACTTCTTATAATCAAATAATGTAGTTAAATCTGAATGCTGACTTGTTTTTTATAGCTACAAATTTGTAAGCTGAGACTTTAAAAGAAGCTGAATGTGTTATTTAATCAAATCTAAACTTACCAAAACTACTAGACATAATGCTGATTAGAACAAGTTTTTAAAAACTCTACGTACTTCATCTCGGTTATTTTGATCAACAGGTCAGAAAGCTGAAGTCGAAGCATAAAAAAGCAGTAATGACAATTAACATGGAAAAAAAGGATTTCACTGAAAAGAGAATTCCAGGAGGACAGCAAAGAGCAGGATCTCCTATCTTCAACTTCAATCTTTTGAGCAATAACACATTATCGCTACTGTTTTTATATTATTAGATCAATGAATAGTGTAACAATTAATGTTACTCTTTGACTGAAAAGGGGTGTGGAAAGCTATCATGTGTCAGTTTCTTTGCCATAGAATGAACCAAGGCTTACATCAATCTATTTATATGTTTCAGGATCTTGTCTGAGAAAAAAAGAATTCTAGCACTTTATATTAGAAGAACATAAAAATTAAACCTGATGAACTTGCTTTTCCTGGGAAAGGATGATTTTACTTGATGAGTTGGTTAGTCTTAAAGAGTTCAACAGAAACGTAGTTTTATTACTTTCAAACACACTATATTATCACTACTAGAACTAGCTATGTATTGAAGAACCATTTCCTATCACAATACTTGCATGCAAATAGATTAATAAAATGATTTGGGGGATGCTTAAAATCCCTGGTGTTAGTGAAAAGAAAAAAACTTAAGTTGTCATTTTGCTTCAGAAATGCTTTTCTTTATAGTAAACAATACTCAGACCAGCATGTCAAAGAGAAAAAAAAAAAACAGTAGATTCATATCAATGACTTTTTACTACATAAAGCACATTCATGAAGCATCCTGATAACCATTTCTTTGTAACTATTGAATTAATGAAAAGTCACTCCCCAAATAACACATTTGAAGTCAAGCATTCTGAACACAAAAATGTCAGTTTTGAATTTTTCTAAGGAGGGCAGCCCTGGTGGCTCAGCGGTTTAGCGCCGCCTTCGACCCAGGGTGTGATCCTGGGGACCGGGGATCAGGTCCCACATCGGGCTCCCTGCACGAAGCCTGCTTCTCCGTCTGCCTGTGTTTCTGCCTCTCTCTGTGTGTGTGTGTGTGTCTTGTGAATAAATAAAATCTTAAAAAAAAAACTGTTCTAAGGTAAAAAAGGAAAAAAACACCTCAAGATGTATCTCTGTTAATATATCTCAAGATCTATTAAAATCCTCTTGGCCAATTTATGGCCAAGATTATACATGCAAATAAGTACTTGTAAAAACTCAGCAGAAGACCTAGTTTTTGCAAAGGATTTTCAGAACAACACCCGTACTTCGTTTATTTCTACTTTTTTCCCTCTTGGTATTACCCAATATAACTTTCCAAAACAGATATTAGGAATCAAGTATGGTAGGCAACAGTATTTTCCAAAGTAATTTCCTTGTATCTAAGTGTCCCTTCTCTTTCTGCATTTGTAAAGTAGAAGAGTAAACCATGTCAGGACACATTTCTCTGAAGTATCCCCAGAAAGTCATCAGTACTCAACTCTGAGTACCTCAGTTTTTTCATCATTAAAATAGAAACTTGGAAAGATTTATCTTTTGAACTTACTTTGATCTTTTAAATCAAAGAAAAGAAAATAATTACATAAAAGGTGACATTAGAAGGAAACCATCCTTCCTCTTCTCTTATTTAGAAAGAAGTTTACTAAAGTCGGCCTTCATTTATACACCTCAAAACTTTTTTTGGAAATCCGATTTAGATCAAATCCTAACAAAACCCATCACTGAATTACATTAAATACAGTCGATGAGTCATTGATGAGTTGATTTTCTTTAAAGGGATGACAAATATTCTCTTACTTTCTAGGCCTCATGAGTGTGTTAAATAAAACTACTTAGAGCAATATTTAGACAACCAGCCAAAACACCTATTAGTGAAATTCCTTCCATCAAGACTTTGTCCAGTCTACTGAGAGAATGAGGGCCAATTGCTTTCTTCTATTACAATTCTGAACATTCACCCCTGGAGGTGCCAATCCATCACCTTCTGATATGATATATCATGCAGGAAACACATTTTTTAATGTTTGCATAACTATCCCTTAGAAAATTTTTTAAATTAATAAATTCTAGGTCTTTTTAGATTGGGATGCAACATGTAAAGAAATCTATTTTACTTCTAAATGCCAAAAACTACATTCAGATTGCCAGAGGTTAACCATATGCTATCAATATAGTAACATAAGCTACCATATGTTCAAGGGATAAGGAAGTTTTGTTGAAAACCATATTATCTTCAAAGTTACGAAGATCCCAATATCCATGGTCAGGGGATAATTAATAGCAAGTACATTGCTGGGATATGTAGCATAGGGTTAAAGAGTAAAACAGATTCTACACTACTAATAAACCAGAAACTCAATCGTTAGTATCTCCTAATGATAGGGTTGAAAGGATTCTCATATTTTTGTAGGATTTAACCCAGTATTTGTCTACTTCTACTCTTATTCTAGAAATCTAGTATGTTCACATGACTGCAACCACTGAACAAGAATGAGAACAAATGATGGCTAAAGGTTAATGCTAATAAACTGTAAGTTGCACTGCAATTTACTTTGAAGAGAAGAAACACAAGTGAAATACTAGTAATAACAGTAAATCTTAAATATTAGTAAATACCAGTTTTTAAAAAAATGTCCAACCACCATAGTACCCAATGTACTTTGTCATATAGCTATAAGATGGAGACAACAAACATCATTTAACTTAACCGAATGGTAACAAATAAATTGCCATTACTCTTAATTTTCAATTATACGTGTATATATACACAAACATACCCACTCCAATACCACATCATTCAGGAGAACAGCTGGCAAGTCCCAGGCTCCTCTCTAAGTTCTCATACTTAACTGTGAAATCAGAATCCCCTGAAGGCCTTTCTTAAAGCAGACTTACTAGTTTCTACACCAGAGCTTCTGGTTAGGTCTACAGTGAGACCCAAGAATCCACATTTCTAACAAATTCCCAGGTGACGCTGATGCTACCGGTCCAGGGACATTTTGGGAACCTCTACTGTAAATAATCTGTGAATCTCAATAGACAGAGAGAAAGAGAAGGACAGAGAAAGGGAGATAAGTAGATAACAGGTGATACTGTAGTTATTAAATTAATGAAAAGAGGGAGAGAAGGAGCGAGCAAGAGTGCATTCTAAAGAGAGAAAGAGAAAGACATGCAGTTCTGGCAAAGGAGGCAGCAGATAAAAGTGAATACAGATATTTTCTTCCATCTTGATACTTGCCCTTTATCTTGCTGATTAGAAAAAACTAAGAAATGAGCAAAGAATGACAATGACATTTAAATGACATACAAACCTTTTCACACTTAAAAGGCTAGATAGATTTGTTCCCATGACAAATTTTAGAAAAACAGTATCGGCAGAAACTCTTCAGCCTTTCAATACTCTTAGATGGGACTACTTTCAGGAGAACACTGAAAGGGCACAGAAAGTTAATTGAGTTTTTCATATTAAAAAAAAAAATTCTCACCAGTAAAACATGGGTGAGCAACGATAACAAACAACTCCTACAATATGCGGAAAATCTACTTAGAAACACTGCTTTTGGAATCTTTCAAACAAGTATTAAAATTTTATTTAAACAAAAGTTTTTCCTTTTAAGTTACTGAGCCACATAAAGGAAAAATATTAATTTTATTAGAATTTGAACAAATGTTGCACAAAGAAAACATTTTAACAAAATCATATGGTGGCATAACAAACAAAAAAGAAAACAGCCAAAGATGTGTAAAAGAAATATAAGGTGGAAAACTGTTAAATATCTCATGATCCAGTGTAGAAACAAGGAATCTAAACTTAAAAACCAAACAAGCACAACCATAAAACAAAACATTAATGTTTGTGCTATCCTAACCAGACACATTCTTCAGCAAAACTTGGAAAGGCAGTTCTATCTTAGAGTTTTTTTATCTTATTTCTGACTTTTTCAGAAATAGACAATTTATATAATTCAATCTCACAGTTCAAAGTTTAAGTACTGAGAAATATTCTAACTGAAATGATAGGTGAGACAAAGCAATTGATCAGTCTTTAATGCTATATTTTCAACTGTAATAAGGGCTTGATCCAACCAAAAGGAGTCTTAAGCAGTTCAGAGTCCTTCTCTAATGCCCAAGGAACACATCTGCCCAGTTTAACTGCCATAGTGTTGTTACCCTAGTAACAATAGAGCACTCTCAGGGACTAATGTAGCAAGAGAAGACACAATATAAGTTTGATATTGTATAACAAGATAACTTGTCATCCATTTTAGACTACCAAATACTGAAAGCTAATTGAAACAAATTATTTAAGTATTCCCCAATCTTTGAAATTTATTTCTAAATATTGATATATTCATTTTTTAACTGACCACATTAGGTTAATAATAGTGTAAATCAATTTGAAAACTATAATACAATACTTCAAAAATAGGACTCTGAATATTTTTCTGTTATACCTTAATCTTCACACAAAGATGCAATTCTTACATTTTGGTAGAGAAGTATATGGGAAATAAACCTGGAAATGGTTTAAGGAAACTGTCAACAGAGACATATTTTTCCATTTCATGATTGTCACTTTACAAAGACCCCAAATTTCACATTGTTAAACGTCTTAAAATAGTATCAGTTGTGACTTTTATAAACATAAAAAGGCAAAAATTCTAAATGCTTAGGAAATAAAGTTAAGCCCTTTGCATTCTGATTATTTGAAATTTATTCATACAATATGTCCAATCTGAACTTTAAATGAGGTATATTTTCTTCTTTCCAATATCAAAAACCTAGCAAAATATCATACCATGAAGAGTTTCAAATTTAAATAAGTTCATGCTTTTTGTTGGCTTTCATTTTATAAAACACATTGCTAAGAGTCTTTGGATGTGGTGTCTTAGAAAAAAAGGAAGTTGCATGTGGTCACTCTTTGTATAAGAGCTGCAAATACATAAGATGAAAACACTTTTGTGGGTATTTTTAAAACATGATAAATGCATTACCAAACATTAATCATGATTTTAAATATTACATAAATATATATTAAAGATCATCAATGTATCAACAATTGTATAAGGGGAGCACTAAAATAAAAATCTTTTGATTTATGGCAGTCCTTAAACAATTGAATGTCTTTATCTGAAAAACTTATGCTGCAAAAATTTGAATCAAAGTTTTGCTTTCTGAATGCATGGGTTATAACCCACAAAAAACATGAGGGACAAATTGGTCAGGATCTTGTTAGTTTAAGAAACAAAAAATTTAAAAACCAAAATATGCACACCATTAAAAATACTAATTCTGAAAATTATGCAGCTAAAAATTAAATCACCCTGTCCAGCAAGTTCCAAAAATTTCACACATTTCAAACATTAAGGCAACTTTTTCCCAACTAAACAGTACTTTATAAAAATATATGTCACTTCAAAACATTATATACATAGTGGCAATAAATTTATCTAGTTGTAATCTTTAATACATTAATAAAGTGTCACATATTACAAAGAAATTATACTAGGTGCTTGCATGTGTGTGCAAGTAGAATTACAGTTTTTAAAGTACAGGTTTTAAAACTGAGCGGAGTGAACGGCCCTCTTTAGTGAGTTCTCGTGTCACACACATACATGGCAATGGGATGGCTTCTTCCCGTTTCTCTACAATATTGTAACTGCATTTCTTCAAGTGGTCAGCCATGCTTAGGATGTCAGCAAATTTCCATTCATTAACAGAACAAAATGCAGTGCTGAATCGCCACACCTAAAAGAAAATTCCACTTCAGATTTAAACAAGTCAATTTACATTAATCAAAATACACTTCTTACTCCACCTGCAAACATTTCTACTGTTAGAGAAATATCCTATAAAGTTCCAAGCAGTTAGCTACAAAACTGAAAAGGAGTAAATCCATTTGGAGACAAATCTGTTTATCAAATAACTATAGAATAAATCACTCCTATGATATTTTAACTTCGATAAATGCAGTAACCAAAATAAATAAATAAAAAGCAAAAATCGACATTAAATACTACACCCAACTTGACTTATTAAGTAATTTTTTAAGAGATTTTGAGAGAGAAAGGAGGGAAGAAAGGAGAGAGAGGACCCAAGTGGAGAGAGGGACAGAGAGAATCTCAAGCTGACTCCCCATTGAGCATGCTGAGCCAGACAAAGGGCTCAATCTCATGACGTGAGCCATGCACCAAGCCACCCAGGTGCCCCTAAGCAATTTTTAAAAAATCATAACCTTGTAAATTCAGAGGTACTTCCTAAAATAATATATTACACACTCTTCTTTCAACTTATCCAATTGTCCATATAGAATTACTCAGAGTCTGGAGATATTGATGATACACGTATTATTTTTTTTCTGAAGTTTTTCTTCCATTCCTATTATACTATATGAAGTATACTAAAAAATACACTAATATGGGGTGCCTTGTGGCTCAGTTAAGTGTCTGCCTTTGGCTGAGGTCATGATCCCAGGATCCTGGGATCAACCCCACAATGGGCTCCCTTCTCAGCATGAAGTCTACTTCTCCCTCTCCTCTGCCCCTTCACCTGCTCATGCACTCGTGCATGTTCCAATAAATAAATAAAACCTTTAAAAAATACACTAATATTTTGCCAAAGTGCCTTATCATTCCATTATTTATAAGCACTAAAGGTACTTAGTAATATTCATGAGTACAGGTATTTCAATTTATTCAACACGTTTCTGAAAATTTATATAAAACGCTTTTGTAAAATGAATCTTACTTTATTCCAAATCATTGTAAAATGCCATTTCTAGACAAAAATTCAGCTGCCATCCCTATTCATGTGTCTGTTGGTAAAAATATGAGCTACTTCCCCTTTAGCCAGCTCAGCAACTCTAAGCGATGAAACAATGTCATCTTATTAGTCCAGCAATGACAGTTGTGGCCTCTTCTCATCTTTACAATTCTAAATATAAAGATACCCAAACACAGGTAATAAGCACAAATGGAGGACAGACCCAGGTACAAGCATGAATGGGACAGATGAGGCCTAGGCATCCTAGCTAAGCTCATCACCAGGCAAATGTTAGTGCACACTGAATGTCCAGTAAACAGCAGATACTCTAAGAAAGCAGCCACGGATTTGAAGAAAGCCTTCAGCACTCATTAGACCGTCTCATGAAAGGAAGGTAATGCCTTCCAAGGTGGCCAGATACCTTCAACTTCTTTGGGAACACTTATTTTTCAGCTGGCAACAGAAATCACCACTGTTCAGCATAAAAGGTACTTACTCCCAGTATTCCTTAGGGTTATTATATTGATTATGCCTACTGTAGGGTTCTTTCCCAGGAGTCCATGAACGCCTAGAGAGTAGCTACCAATAGACATTACAGATATCACTAGCCTCCCTTACAATTCCCCATACCTAAGAAACTATAGGAAGAATTAGGAGTTTTGTTAAGCCTCAGCAGAACAAATTCATGAAAGATTCAATCACGGCAGACAGCCTCCCCACTTCCACAAGAATCTGGTGAAACACTAAGAAAAAAATGGATGATTCCCATCTTCTGATGACATGGTTTCTTAATAATGGGCTTTCATCCAGAAGTATTCCTCAAGTACTTACTTAGTGCCCACTACATGGCAGTGAGGTTCTAGGCAGTAGATATTTGGTTCCCAGAGTCTCACTTCTCAAGGACCTTACAGTCCAATGAAACCAACAATTCATCAGTGAATTATGAAAACAGCATACAGAGTGCTCTAGTAGGGGTATGCGGAGTAGAAGAAATATATTGGAGTACAGAGCAGTACACCTCCCTGAAAGCTTCAGGGTAAGGTTCCAGAAGGCTTTCCTAAAGAAGTAAGATCTGTAAAATGAGCAGATGATGAACACCACAAACTCCAGAGACAGGTTTCCTAGATGTGAATCCATCAATTGGTTGGACAAATTACTTCAGCTCTCTAAACTTCAATTTCTTCATCCATAAAATAGAGACAGAGTAAATAGGTTAACAGAAGTCTAGGATATTGCAAGTGTTCAGATGTAGGTATTGTGTTAGGGAGCACATCTGAAGGCCCTAAGGCAAGAAGTGAAGAAAGAAAACATCAGGAAACTGTAAGTAAATCAACATAGCTGGAATATGAAATGACAAGAAGAAACTGAAGAAGTAAGTAAGAACAAGATTATTAAGTCTTAAATGGTTCATTAAGGAGTCTTTCTCTGTCCCAGAGCAATGAACAAACATAAAAAGTATAAAAACTTAAAAACTATTAAAAACTATAGTGTAAGAACTGTATTTATGAAAATATTTATCACTCTAGTCCTTATAAAGAGAGTATGTTGGGAAGTGACCCAGTTAGGAATAGAAACCCAGTCAGGAGACAGAACATGAGAGACTCCTAACTCTGGGAAACAAACAAGGGGTAGTAGAAAGGGAGGTGGGTGGGGGGTGGGGGTGACTGGGTGACAAGCACTGAGGGGGACACTTGATGGGATGAGCATTGGGTGTTATTCTGTATGTTGGCAAATTGAACACCAATAAAAAATAAATTAAAAAAAAAAAAAGAAAGAAACCCAGTCAGGCTATTGTGGAGAGTTGAAGAGGATAGAACTAGGCAGTGGGAACAGTAAAGCAAACCTGAGGGGTATGAAGAAGGAAGCCTCAGGAGGGTTTTATGATTACCTAGATATGGAAATAAAGGGGAATAAAAGAAGTCAACTCTTACTCCCAAATTCCTAGTTTAGGCAATCTGATAAATAATAATGCCACTCGCTGAGATTAAGAGGGACAGAGGGGCACCTGGATGGCTCAGTGGGTTGAACATCTGACTCTTGGTTTCAGTTCAGTTCATGGTCTCAGGGTGGTGAGATTGAGCCCCACAGTGGGTTCTGTGCTCAGTAGGGAGTCTACTTGACATTCTCTCTCTCCTTCTGCTCCTCCCCAATGTGCACAAAACTCTCTAAAATAAAATAAATCTTTTTTTTTTTTTTAAAGAGGAATAAAGATGTGGAGTAGGTTGGACATGCTGCTTTTGATGAACCTGTGAGATAATCAAGTGAAGATGCTTGTATATAACACTGTGGAGTTCAGGAGAAAGTGGCCAGGATATGGATGTATGAGTAATCTGTATAAATGATGATAATTTAAACTCCAAGAGTAGGTAAGATTTTCTTGCAGGAATAGAATCCCTAGAAAATATTTCATCTCATAGGTCAATATTAGTGGGCAAGGACAAAAAGAGATCATGCTCAAAGTACCCCATCTCAAATGGTAGAAAGATACCAAGTTATCTGTATGTGTATACACACATATACACAGCAAGTATAAAACTTTCTGCCATCAAAATTCCCATTTGGGGAAAAACATAATAAAATAAATAGTATATTCAAATTGTTGGTCAAAGCCTCAGAAGAACACAGATGATGATGTAGAATTCTGAAAAACTGGAGCAATAAGTAAAAAATCTGAGAAAAACTAAGGGTGGTAAAAACAAAGCCAGAAATTTGAACTCTGCAACCAAAGTGAAATTTGCCAAACTTTTCTTACTTTATAAAATGCAAAATGTTTATATTCTAAAATGAAAAACTCCTGCAATAAAATATATTTATAATGACTTCTAGTTTCTATTAGTGCCTCAAACAGAAAGTAGACAAAAGTAGGGGTGCCTTTCTGGCTCAGTCAGTAAAGCATATTGACTCTTGATCTCAGTGTTGTGAATTTGAGCCCCATGTTGGGTGTAGAGATTACTTTAAAATATAATAATAAATAAAAATAAAACAAAATAAAATAAAGGTGGGCTAAAATGGATTTTCACAAGAGAAAAATGGTGGACCCAGGACTTGCTCCCAGATCTGCTACATCTACAGGTCAAGCCTCCAATATGCAACACTCTCTTGTACTCTACTAAACCCAGAGTCCCTACCAATATCAAATCTAACTACCCTACTCTTACCTCACTTCGACCTAACACTTTTCCACATCCATCATGTTTTCTAGACCCCAAATACTCCATTGGTCACTTACTAGTAGTAGCAGCTGTAACTCTTCTCATTTCCCTCTTTTTAAGTTCTACCTGAAATACTAAGTTCTGAGAAAGAAGTTGCTAGGAATGGAAAGAAACTGCCAATTATAAGCAGCAGAAAACCTCTTCTTGCTTCTTCCATTGTCCTACAGTGAAAATGTTTCAGATGGAACTCAAATTAGAAGGCAGTTAACACAGACTCAAAAGGAGTTGTTACAGAACAGAGTATAGAACTGCTCAACCGAAGTAACAGAAGTGGCCTTCGTCATATTAAATTAGAACCTAGTACTAGGATGGCTGTAGTAAACATGTGATTATGACAAAAAGTCTAGTTTTTCATTAATTATTATTTTTAAAAAGTCTGTTGAATTAAAGTATAAGTTTTAAAGGGAGGTCAATTTTTCAACAAGATTTTAACTTTATTAATTCTGCAACATTAAGTATCTACTGTATGTCAAATAAGGGGATGATATAGTTAAGATTCAACTAACCTTTTCTTTTATTTGCCATGACGAATTTCCTTCTGGATACTTCCTTTTCCCCCACTGCAGTATGACCATTCCACGAGACTGAAGCAGGCTGCCACATACATCCCTCATTAACCTGGATACACAGGAGAGCTGGCATAAACTGAAGCCATCAAGAAAGCCTGCAATATGTTGTAGGACCTCAAATGGAAGACTACTTAGATGATCACTATGTAATCCCAATACACAGTTTCTAGCAGGCTCTACTAATACTGTAGATACACATGGTTGAACTCCAAATGACCTCAAATGGCGGTCATGGATAATCTTTGCTCCTTGTGTTGATGGACAAAATCTACGCTGAGAATAGGTACAACCATAATATGCTAAAGGACACCTCTGTTCCATCCAGCCATTGAGTCCAGCATGAATGTCACCATGCACATTCTTAAAATGGGAAGAAAATTCTTTTCTCCTAAATAACTGTCCACAAACAAATGTAAACATTGAACGCTGCTTGGGTTGGTACCTAGCAACACATTCCAATACTAAATCCAGCCCAAGTGTCTGAAAAGGACTTGGATTTGAAAGCTGTGGGTTGGCATGATCACAAGCTGAAGCTGAAGCTATTTCTCCAACCATTGTATTTGTAGCTAATATTGCAGATGGAAGTGAAAAAGTCTGAGTCCCAAAGTCAATGTGATAAACATCAACCATGCGACTATCAGATATACCCCTCCCACCTGGAGAATCTCCTAGACAAAAGAGCAATGCTGCTGTAATTAGATCTATTCCTTGGAGGCCCATTGGATCTTCTGCAACCTCCAAATCTGATGTATCTACTGCTTTATCCTCTTTTGGTTTAGACCAACAGGAGTTAGAAAGAAATTTGAATGGAGGATGACCTAAAGATAAGACATCAACATTCCTCAAGTCTCCTAAATCTACTTTTCTCCAACACAAAGCTCCTTCATCCCCATCATCTGGCATGAGGATATGCTGAACTGTGCCATTAGGCAGAGCACTAGATGGTAGTGCTTCCCTAAGTTGTGCTGCTACTGAAAGTGAACTGGAAGGTGGTGAGGTGCCATCTGATGCTATACATTCTCCATTCGTTAAGGTACTTTGTTTTGAATCACCATGTAATTTCTGATTTTGGTCCATGGCCTGTGTACATAGATTTTCCAAAGAAAAGCCATTACAAAGAGCAGAAGTGACATAAGAACTGGTATTCGAGTCACACAATAAATCACTGGAACCATTTTGTTCACACTGGACATCCAGACTTGCGTTGTTATGGTCAATTCCACCTACTGCTCCTATCTCATCCTCATAAAGATGGTCCTGGTCTTTCAAGTGTTTATTTTGCAAGCCTCCCCTGGCATTTTGCTCTTCATTCATTTCACTTGGGGAAGCGCAAAGACTTGTACTTAACATGCCAATGTCTCTTGTGGCAGTATTCAGGATATCTAAAGCAGCTGCCAAACTTCTGGTTGTTTCTACAGTAGCTTGATAAAGTGCACCGTAAGATTCTTCATCAACAGACACCAAACCATTAGCATGTGGTATTTCTGGGACACTTGATTTAACTGAGATTTGTTCTCTAGGTTCTGATACTTTATCAGTCGCTTTTGACATCATGGTGGCTACTTTGAGAGACTCTAAAAGCATCCTTTGGTCTTGAAGGGCCAAGGCCATATCTAATTGTGCCACTTCATCAACATCTCTGCTTAGATTTTCATATGATTTCCGATCTGCATAACTAACTGGCCATCGGTTCCACTCCATAGTACAGCACACCACACTTGCAGGACACATCTCTAGATGTTCAGCAACTTTATTTCGAGCCATTGTAAATGGACATCCAAAGTCACTATTTAAGCAAGGCACTCGTTCATATGGACATAAAAGTCGATGCTCATCAGCTTTACAAGAATGGAAAACTGCTCCACACACCAATGGACAACCAATCAAGTCGCAGGAAATCCCAGGTTCTGGTCTGGTCATACACCGTCTACTGACACAATTCACACAGTGTGAATGCTGCAGCTCCTCCTCCATAATGGCCAGTCCAACTCTAGTTGTTGAGATGGAAAAAAGAAATTAGGCAAGAAGTGGTTAATTTTTAAAAACTGCTGAATAACATAAATCAAGTCATAAAGGTATAGTGACTTATCTTATGATGAAATATATAAAATAAGCATACTGAACAAGTTTATTTTACATATAATCAATTTATCTTGAAACAACTTGTGTACTTCATATCAAGTAACAATGCAAAAGTTCATTTCTATATACCATATAACAACATGCCTAAGAGGCCAAATGTTTCAAAATATAATGCTTATTACAATTCTAGTATACTGTGTAGTATATAAATTGATGCCAAAAACAAATTTATGCATATTTGACTTTTAGATTTCATTTTTTTAAAGGGGGAAGCTATTCTTTTTTTTTTTAAGCTTTTTATTTATTAATGAAAGATACACAGAGAGAGAGGCAGAGACACAGGCAGAGGGAGAAGCAGGCTCCATGCAGGGAGCCTGACGTGGGACTCGATCCCGGGTCTCCAGGATCACGCCCTGGGCTGAAGGCGGCACTAAACCGCTGAGCCACCCAGGCTGCCCTGACTTTTAGATTTCAAAGAATGCTTCAGCTTTCACTTTTTCAGTTTCAAATAAACTGATTCTGGAGCACTCCATAGTACACTGACCTCATCATATTCTTAAGAGAGAATGATCTGAATTTCATGAATATATTTAACTAATACTACTAGAGGTTTTCTTTTTATTCCCCTAAATACAGGAATTCATTTAAGATTTCATCTATTGATCACTCCTACATATGCCTTAATACATTCTACACCAAATCACCACAATAAGCCTTAATTGAAACAAACAGGGAATTTACAAAATACAAGTTCCAGCTCCAGTTCCTGGCTATGCGCAAATCACTTACTTCTGAGGGCCACAGTTTCCATTCATTCATTCAACACCTATTTATTGTTTAACTACTATGCACTGTGTTTGGTTTGGCAATATAATGATTAGTCAGACATGGTACCTCCTCTCAAGGAGCTAGAGCAGGAGGTCAGAGATACAACAGTAAAAGTCATGTCATGTTATTATGTGATCAATCTGACAAAAGTAAAATCGGATTAACACAGAGAAGATAATTATCACTAAGTGTAGGGGCTTGAGAAGAATTCACAGTAATCTTCAAAGATGGGAAATCTTAAGCATGGAAGGAGAGCATTGGCAAGGAAGGGAAGTATTCAATGCTGAAGCAACAGCATATGTAAATGGAGAAAAACAAGTAGCAAAACATGATCAGGAAACCACAAATTTCCTAGCATTGCTGGATCACAAGGTGTAATGCTAGGTAGCTGTGAGATAGGGCAGGATGATAGAAATAAAGCAAATCATGAAGACTGTGCTATATGTTGCTCTAAGGAGTTCAGACTTTAGGTAACAGGAAATCACTGTGCAGTATATCAGTACAATATACTGATTTAAATAGAAGTACTAATCCTATTCAATGTGTTTTTGTCTATAATCTTCAACTTCTTTATTGGCTTGTTCCTACGAGCAGTAAAAACTTAAAAAAAACTATTTCATTTTTTAAAACCTAAATAATAAAACCGTATCTCCCTCTACTATTGTTTTTCCTTTTCAAGCTTCCAGAATAAAATGAAAAACCAATTAAAACAACAACAAAAACCCTTCATACCTCCCATAAGCTCTACAGTCCTCTAATCTGGCTTTCTTTTGACTGCCAGTCATTAAAACTTCTCTGAGATCCTCCGGGCTAAAACCAAAGGGCATTTTTTTTTTTTTTTTTTTTTTTACAGACTTCATTATGACTATTCCCTCTTTTTTGAACAATTTGTCTTTCCTTAGGATGTTTTATTTCCCTGGTTTTCTCCCTACCTTTTTGGTTATTCCTTAATCTCTTCTTCTAAAATGTTCCTCTTCAGGAATCATGTCATTTTCAACAAAAGAAATGTTCATTCTATACATCCTCCCTGGGTGCTCTCAATTTCTATACAATATATGTTCATTCTATACATCCTCCCTGGGTGCTCTCAATTTCTCAAAAGCTTCAATTACCACCCATATGCTGAAAACTTCTCTATAACCCTTGCCCAGATCCCTCTCCCAAACTTCAGATCTCTACAGCCAAATGAGACAGGCAACTCATCTCAATATTCCCCAAATTAAATTACACTGTAATAGACAACAATTTGCTGGGCAAATAAGTCAATTATTAGCCTGTTTTCATCACTTCAATGCATACAAGATTCCTAATTCTCTGACATATTTTTCTACAAGTGCTATCTGGGTTCCAGTTAGCTAATGTAAAATAATTACTCCTGAAATTGCTATTTATTTTTGTCCAGTCCAGGGTTGATTTTCCTCAAACAAAAACAAAATAACAAAAGTCTACCTCATATTGTTAGAGCTCTACTGATTAAGTAGAGAAGTTCTGAGTTGATATTATGGCACTTACTGATAATAGGGGTGAATCAAATACTTCTGAATGTTTATAGGTTAAGACAGAACCCATAAGTTAAACACAGACATGCTAAAGATCACAGTAGAAGAAATGACAGCCTAATGACGACAAACATTTGTAAATTAAACAGATGTTAAAAAAGAAACATTAGTAAGAATTAAGGCAAATTTTACCAAGTGATTAGATTATGAAAGCAGCTGTAGTGTTCTTATTTTGCAACAACTAGATGGAGTTCATCTCACATGCTGAGGGTTATAAGCCTGTTACTAAAAAAGAACCTAAAAATACAAGCAGTTCCACAGAAGTGACCACTGCTCTCGCAACTTGTAGGAACACTTAATGTTATGTGCACATGATATGACCACACTAGGCCGAACACATCTCGGAAATATCACTTAATTCAAAAGTGTTTAAAATAGCAACTGCTATAGACAACTAAGTTCAATGTAAAACAGCAACAAGTTTGAAAGGAAGACATAGAGGGCTCTCAAGCTTCAAAGTAAATAGTTAATTCCACACTACTCCCTTCAGAATAAGAAAATTGTTTTAAGGGCAGCCCGAGTGGCTCAGCAGTTTAGCGCCGCCTTCAGCCCAGGGCCTGATCCTGGAGACCTGTGATGAGTGCCAGTCGGGCTCCGTGAATGGAGCCTGCTTCTCTCTCTGTGTGTCTCTCATGAATAAATAAGTGAAATATTTTTTAAAGAAAGAAAACTGTTTTTAAAAAATAAAAATATCCACAGCAATGAGTGCACAATATCTCTTTACTGAAGCAGACTTAGAAGGAAAAAAGAACACTAATTTGTACCAGTTTTCTCCTGTCTCCAATTTTCTCACTTAATGTTCCTTAATCCTCATAACAATCAAGAGCAAACTGAGGTTCAGAGAGGCTGAAGGGACTTGTCCAAGGTCATCCCCTAGTAAGTGGCAGAACTAGGATTTCAATCTGGATCTGGATCAATGCACATGGACAACAACAGATACGTTTACTCATAAAAGTTTAAGAAAACAGGCAGCACTTCAGTAACTGGTGATCCAATTTTAAGACGTTATTTGAGGAATGGAGGTTACACAATTTTGCTTGTAGTTTATTCCAACACTTAATCACCCCTGTGGTCAAGAAAGTCTTTTTGGCTCTCTGTGATTACAATAGCACATAGCTTTGCTTTGAATATCAGTTTTAAAGACTATTTTTAAAATAACTTGCATTTGAAAGTAAAATTTGCAGAAAAATATAAATTTCGCCATTTTCAAAACAGCTAGCTATACAAAGAATCAAGTGTAATTCATTTTACAAGTAAATATATTAAGAAATAAGTTAAGAAAATGGACTAGAAAATAACCAGAGTATTCTGGGAATAAAACCCTCCGCTTCAGAAATTAAAACTTTCAGATCCATCCTTTTTCTTTCTTTTTCTTTTTTGATCCATCCTTTTTCTAATCAAGATCATTACCAGATTAAATATGCCTCCATAAAGTATCTTGCAATTGCTCATGAATTCTGTGAAACGAGTTTAAAACATCCGTCCCTGATATATCAGTTGAACAGTGACACAGCAGGCCCATCAGAAAACATGTTGCTAAAAATGAGGCTTCAAGTTCAACATAACCTTAATTTAAAACTCAATATTAAGTTTTATTAAACTCTCTTGAAAACGAATCTTAACATTCCAAGTAACATCTCTATAATTTACACTTAAATTTGAACAACTGGAAGAAGTCTCATTAGATTAGAAAATATTTGTAAAAAAAAAAAGTAAAAAAAAGAAAGAAAATATTTGTAAATGATTAAATGTTTTACAATAGTTTCAATTTTTTCAAACAGAAATTCTTGGCCAATTCATACTCTGTGACTGACAAGCAATCCATAAAAATAGTTTTAAGACATGGCATTGTCCCATACAGTGAAAGGAGGCCTTGTTATTTAAAGCTATTTCTATACATAAAAATAATTGCCTTCAGAAAACCATTTCTTTATTTTTCCAGATTCGTTAAAATAATTAAGGAGATAAATAAAGCATTGCAAGTTAGTGTGTTTTTAAAATATGCTAAGTCAAGTCACTCAAAGCACTCAACACAGCTTGCTGCTGCTATGTGTACCTCTGTCAGCAAGACACATGCAAAGATGGGCGGCGCCCTCCCACCCCATAACTGCTGCCTCAAATCTTTAATCTCGGCCCATATGTTACTTTCCAAATACCAAAGACAAAGGTATGGATCTCATATGATGCTGTGTGCTCATTACACATTGTATTTTTCCTTGGTTATACTAGTCACAACTAGTCATTATCCTTTAATATCTACCTCCACAGGAAAACTATAAGCTCCATGAAGGTGGCAGAACCATCTCACTCTCATCCATTCCTATGTTTCCTATATTCCAGACTGTGCCTAATTGGAGCTTCACTTATTTTAGAAAAATGAATAAATGAAAGATTTATACTATAATAAACAGGCAAATGGATTCCAAAACGAGATTCTTGATTTCATGGAAAACTACATATACTTCATCAAAAAATACAATTTTACAAACCTAGTATTACGCAATCAAATTAAGTCAAAATTACCTTATTGTACCAGCTATAAAAAGTCTATAGCGCTCAAACATTTACTGAGTTCCTAAGTCATACATTCCAAGCATTATATATAGAGTAAGATAAACCGTCTATTAAAAAAAGCAAGTCCGGGATCCCTGGGTGGCGCAGCGGTTTGGCGCCTGCCTTTGGCCCAGGGCGCGATCCTGGAGACCCGGGATCGAATCCCACGTCGGGCTCCCGGTGCATGGAGCCTGCTTCTCCCTCTGCCTGTGTCTCTGCCTCTCTCTCTCTCTCTCTATGACTATCATAAATAAATAAAAATTAAAAAAAAAAAGCAAGTCAAAGGGACAAGGAAATCAAAGAAAGTTCATTTCAACCTTCCATTATTTTAAAATCTTAAAAAATAGTCATAAAAGGCACAGAAGTAAACATTTACTAGTATATTTTCCCACTATTTTAACTCCCTAATCAACTGTGTGCTCTGGTTACTGGTTACTTGGATATAGAGGCATCAGTTTCGACACGAAAAGCAGAGGTTGAGGTGTCCACACATACGCACGTGCCTGAGTAGGTACAGGGCTAAGAAAAGCGGCTCAAAAAAGGAAGTGGCATCAGCCAACTGTTTAATATTGCAGTTAATATGGTACTAGATGAAACAATTCTATTCTATGTTGCTTCAATGTGAGGCTGAAATAGAACTAGACAGACCTGTTCAATTAGTTAACACAAGTCTGTGACTGAAATTTTACATTTAGCAATCAGTTATAAGCTCCTCTGCGTAAGTCTCATCCTTCTTGTATAGTACTAGAGTAATACAATTAGTTGTACAATTAATATTAAATACAAACACCTGCTGGGTGATTTGCTGACCAAATGCAGTTTTAAAGACCACAGCAAATCTATAACCTCAGCTGGACATCTTATTTCACTGGTTTAAAAGGGGTGTGTGTGTGGGGGGTGTGTGTGTGCGGTGACTAGGCAGGATTAAAAATCCACTACCTTAAACTCCAAACTCAAAGCACTTGCACTCCTGATGAGTCCAAAATGGCTAAGTGGGTTACACTGTATTCATTCCTTTTATCAAATTTTAGCTCTTTTTATTTATAGAATGACGACCTAATTATATGGAAAATTGTCAAATGTTTCACCCTTCCAGTTATGATATAATCAAAACATATACCTTCTGTGTCTAAATATGGTCATGAGTAGCTAATTCCAAAGTGATAGTTCTAACTACTTGCAATGTTCTCCACTAAATAAGCAAATGAAATTATTACAGACTTACATCAGAACTTAAAATAATATTAATATTTAACGCTTTGGACTAGAACCTGTTTGCGTCGATCCTCAGATAAAAATAATACACCTAAATGGTGGTACTCAGCTTAGTAAAATGGGCAGCATGGCACAGGGGAAGGGGTTTCCAAGGGATCTCAGCTTTGTGACCTTGAGGCAATTACTCTACTGTGAAAACAATTTAGAACTCTACAGAGATTGGTTATGTGTATATCCAACAGGATACAGTCTAATACTCAGAAAAGGGATGTACTCACTTTACACAACAGCCATGTTTATGTAGGCAAAGCTTTCTATAAAACTATTTTTTATATCAGGTCATTTCTACTTGTAAACCTTATAAAAAGCAATTGCATGAGAAAATAACCTATGTTAGTTAACATTTTCCAATGAAAAGATGTACCTTTTTTGTAAAGGATTTTCAGAGACTGGATTTTAATTGAGGTATGCTTATCTGTATTTAACTATCTAGCTACCTACAATGTAAAAACCATGAGCCCAATGCCAATCTCACATATTTCATCAACCTGAATTTGAAATTAAGTATTTTACATAGTCTATGATTGAAGACTGTCAAAGAAGCCAAATACGTCCTTTGAATGAAACAATCCTAGGAACTCAGTTAAAAGAGTATCCAAGAAAAAGGGGGGGGGGGGAAGATGTATCCAAAATCATACAAAGTAGCATAGGACTTATCCCATTAAAAGCCACATTTCAGTAATACAGTGTATCCAATAGTAAACACACATTAACCACACCCACGTGGTGACCTCAAAGTACCTGCCTAACTATATGTGTTATTTCAAAGTGTTATTGTCCTTTAATAGGTATTTTATTATGACACTTTGTATTTTTTTTAAAAGTGTCCAACGCTAGAGATGGGAGAAATACTGGATTGAAATAAAATACCCAGCACACCCAGAGTGCATAAAAGTTTGCCTGTATCAGAAACTTCAGTTCTCTGAGAACATTTACAAAACTCCACCGAATATTTCCAGAATCATACACACACACAGAAACCTTATGCCACTGCATGAAAGTACTAGATAAAAACGAATCGGCAACTTACAAGTTACCAAAACACCATGTTATCCCCGATTAAGCTTCTGGAGTCAGAAACTGTGACTAAGCATGAAGAACAGTGATTCAGCGGAAACTGTGTACAACTGAAAAAAATGAACCCTTAGAAAAATTCTTAATATAAATAAAAAAAGTATTTTCTTTAAAAAAAGAAAAAAAAAAAAAAAAGGAAGTGAGAGCACCTAGGTGGCCCGCTCGGTTAAGCGTCTGCCTTTGGCCCAGCTCAAGATCCCGGGATCCCACACGGGGCTCCCTGCGGCGGCGGCGCCGGGACCTGCTCGTCCCCGTCCTCTGCCTGCCGCTCCGGGTTTGTGCTCTCTCTGTCAAGTAAAAAAAAAAAAAAAAAAAAAAGACAAAAGAAAAGAGAAATCCTAAACATGCATTTTATGCTATTCTTTTCCCTTTGCTGCGTTGGAAAACTGGAGTGCTTTCTAAAACCTTAATAAATACGGGCAAATGCACAGTCTGTTCCTATAACTTCTTAGGTCTCTAAAGGACACACAAGGCAGTATTGCAAAGCAGCACACGCACACGCACAAACAGCCCGAAGAGTTCGGGAAGTTCGTATTTATTCAAAGTGCTAAGCTTTCATCTATCTGCACTGGTATCAGAATGCCCGTAAATAGCGTCATCTTGGATCAGGGTCAACAAAGCGGCTATGGAATAAGAGGTCAATTCCTTCCCAACAACCACCCTTTATCTGGGACTTACGACACGGCTCGCAAAGAAAAACAAGAGGCGAACGCAGTGCGGGAAGCGGCGCGGTCGACAACACGCGGGGCCTCCGGCCGACAACCGACCCCGACGACCGGACTCGGAACCCAACGCGCACCCCACGGCCCCCTGCGAGCAAGGGCCCGCAAATGACTTACAAGGGGCCACAGCCCCCGGACCTAGAAATCAGGAAGTTTCCCTTTAACAGGGGCTGAGGCTAAGACGGGAGCCGCTCGCTACCATGATGGCAAAGTTACCAACTTCACTCATCCCGGAGGACAGCGGAGGGCGCGGCCCCGTCTTCCTCGCACCGACCGTCCCCCGTCACACACCCCAGCTTCGAAGGCAGAGGGGCCCGACGCCGGGTTCCCGAGGTCCCGAGGGCGTCCCGAGCCCCGCCCCCCGCCCCCCGCCCCCAGACAGGCCAGGTGACACGGGGGTCGGTCCCCGGCCCCGGGGCGCCATTTGCCGTCCCTCCTCGGCGGGCCGGGCGGGACCGCGGGCGCGGACGCCCAGCCGCGGACGGCGGCCCGGGACCCGCAGCGCCGGCGCGGGCGGCTCTGTTCGCTCGGCGCAGGCCCGGCCCTCGGGACCGACCCACGGCCGCGGGCCTCGCACGGCCCGGCCGCCGCCTCCGGCCTCCCCCGCCGGCCTCCCGACACTCACCGCCCCGCGCGGCCCTGCCTGCGGAGGCCGCCGTGCTCGGCTGCTCCGCGCGGTCCCGGCCGCTCCGCGCCCCGCAGCCCCGCGCGGTCCGCCTCCGCCGCCGGGCCTCTCAGCCCCGCCGGGCCGCCGCCTTTTCTCCTCCCGGCCGGGGCCTCTGCCACCTCCCCCGGCGGCCGCCCCCCTCAGGCGGCCCCGCCCCGCTCGGCCCCGCCCCGCCCGGCCCCGCCCCCCAGACGGGCCCGGCCCGGCCACGGCGGCGGCTGCAACCCCGCGGAGACGCGCACGCTGAACCCCGCGGAGACGCGCACGCTGAACCCCGCGGGGACGCGCACGTCGAGCCCCGCGGGGACGCGCACGCCGCCCACGGATGCTCGCCCGGAAGCTGCAGGGTGGGGTCTCGAGAGTCTGGGGCTTCGCGCGTCTGGCGGGCGCTGGGTGCTTTCCGCGCCAACACTGCTACCAAGTCCTGTTGGACTTTGGGAGCTCGTATTCCTAGAAGGAATCGTAGACCCGGAGTTCGGGAATTGAGGAACCAGGCCCATGTGGACTGGCGTGTTTAGCGCCCTAAATTGCAGGACAGGCAGCCAGATCCCTTAATTCTCCGTGCGGTGCTCTTCCCATTAGGTCATATTGAGGAGGAAGCGGGGCAGCTTTCTTTGCAGGTCGCTGCCACCGGCCTTCCTGCCTGCTAACCCAATGCACCTGAGTCCTGCAGCTCAGGGTCCCTTGCAGGTTCTACCTATCCCGGGACTGAGCTCAGACCAGGACTGAGGCGTCGCGGAGCCTTACCGGGACCCAGGCAGGATAGCCCAGCAAGGTCTAGTTCCGTAAGGGCCTGCGGCTTTCTGCAACAAGGCGGTCTGCATGGAAAGGTGCCTTGATGCCACTTTTGCAGAAGACTTTACAAACGACTGAGGATTAAAGAAGTATCACATGGCCATGCCAAAGGATTGGGGTCCATATTGGGGCTCACTGCCGGGCCGCTACTACCAGCAAGCCTTGGTCTAAGGCCAAGAATCAGATTCAGAACCGTGGGGGGAGGGGACATCTCTCATCCCCTCCCCATAGACCAGTGTCCATCCCCTGGGCTCCTGCCCAGTACCAGCAAGAGACCTATTTTTGATAGAGAGAAAATTACTAATCCTGGCCTTGCAGGTGGAAGCAGAGACAGGAAAACACTGTTCTGTAATCTTTTCTATGGCTACTATTTACCCCCCCACCCCCCGACCGGTATGGCTTGGAAAAGATCACACACAATTTGCCATCCTGCAGAGAAGTGACTCTCGGATATTTAGATTTTCAAGACCAGTATAAAAAAAAAAAATCCCAAACTGAAGAAAGAACTTAAATTATTCGCTCTTATTGTGCTAAGAAAAACGGTAAAAAAAAAAATGGCACTACTGCTATTAATGCGCTTCATTTCATACACGAAAGGAGATTTTAACACCATTAGCCAGTACATGATCACAGAATAAAGGTCAGTTCTTTAAATGAATGAATTTAGCTTTTTGAGAAATTCAGTCTATTTTTCTTATTTTGTCAAATTTGCCTGCGAGTCCAGAGTTTGAGAGACAGAGAATGATGCAGAAAGGACAGTGAAGCAGGCAGGATGACGTGGTGGGAGAATACATGGGGGCTGCTACAGTCTTGCCTCCCTCCCTTGCTCACTATCCTGGATTGAGTCACATATCTGCCCTTTGCCTCAGTTGCTCTCCTACAAGACGAAGTGCCGGAATAAATAATCCCTAGAGCCCTCTCTAGCTTTAAAACCTCATGATTCCATGATTGTACTTACTGAAATCTGGGGCTTTTCCCTTTACTGCATCACCGAGCTGATACTTAGGTCACCCCCTCAGGCTGAGTCACTCAGGCTGTAAACTTCAATCCTCTTTACCCTTTCTATCTCAGTACTTTTCCATGCCCAGCAATCCAAAACAAAACAAAACAAAACAAAACACAAAACACACACACACACATAAACCCCTTTCTTCCTTTCACATTTATTCCTAGTTACCATCCTAGGCACATTTGGATTTCTGCTGTTCTCTACGAGTCATTCCTCATCCAGTGTTTCCCCCCTCAAACCCACCACTGACACAGTTCTTCCTAAGACATCCTTTTCATAATGTTATGCGTCTATTCAGATATCTATAGTGGCCAGGGCCCATTGGTAAAGTCTCAACACCTGCCTTCAGTGGCTCAAAGAACATCTTTCATTCTAGCCTGAATAGTTTCCTTTTTTTCTGCATCAAACACCATGCACAGGGATCCCTGGGTGGCGCAGCGGTTTGGCGCCTGCCTTTGGCCCAGGGCGCAATCCTGGAGACCCGGGATCGAATCCCACGTCGGGCTCCCGGTGCATGGAGCCTGCTTCTCCCTCTGCCTGTGTCTCTGCCTCTCTCTCTCTCTCTCTCACTGTGTGCCTATCATAAATTAAAAAAAAAAAAAAAACACCATGCACAGTACAGTTCCAGGTCACTGGTGCCCATGTAAGGAAGGTCAGGCACTTCCTCCTTCTTAATCTCCAACCCCATGTCCTCTGTGAAAGACTGCTGTAGCACATACTGTTGATTGTCAGCACTTGGACCTGTGCCTCATGGCGGTGTTACCAGTCTTACAAATGTATGTCAGCTTACAGAGGATCTCAAATCCCTGGAGGTGTGTATTGCATTGGTTTTGTATCTCCCCTCAGTATCTAGTATCCTACCGTGCATACTGTAGATACTTAAGGAATACTTGCTGCTTCATAAACAAAATATGTACTCTTCTCCTTTCATCTTATCCCCATTTCCATTTTCTGTCCTATGTTCTAACTCCTTGGATAAACTTCTCTTAGTGCCCTTTCTAAGGGAAATGTATCTAAAACATCAGTGACAATCAGAGAGAATGCCACAAGTCACAGGTTTCCTCAAATATTCTCTCTTCTCTAGTATATACGCAGTTGACATGGACTTCTAGAACAAAGCTATTGTCTGTGTGGCTTAATAGAGGAGTGAAAGGAATCCTGGAAACTTAAAGTAAAAAAAAAGAGGTCTTTCTATAGGACATTGTTAACATTGTCAATCGTGTGCATTCTAATGTTTCACACCTGAGTTGCATGATAAGGAGTAGGTAAGTTTGAGCTACCTACTGCCTCAAAAAAAGGAGGACCTTACAACTCCTCCAAACACACTCTGCAGGCTGTCTTGCACTGGTTTAGATGGAGGCATAGCTCCTAGTGTTTTTTTTGTTTTGTTTTGTTTTGTTTTTTCTAGAGGCCATTCTTAAGATGGGGAAGATAATGAGAACCATAAGAGTATAATAACATCACAAAGAGAAGTACAAAGCTTGGGATCCCTGGGTGGCGCAGCGGTTTAGCGCCTGCCTTTGGCCCAGGGCGCGATCCTGGAGACCCGGGATCGAATCCCACGTCGGGCTCCCGGTGCATGGAGCCTGCTTCTCCCTCTGCCTATGTCTCTGCCTCTGTGTGTGTGTGTGTGTGTGTGACTCTCATAAATAAATAAAAATTTAAAAAAAAGAAGTACAAAGCCTAAACACCAGACTAGACTGTAAGAAAGAGAAGTTGCCAGAGAATGTAAATTCTGTTGATAAGGCAAATTCAACAATCAGACAAATTGTTCTTCCTTTTGTTCAATGTCAGGAAAATAACATCAACATACAAGAAGGTTTTCTTTCTTAGACGAGCCTACGCTCAGGTAGCCCAGGGACCAAGGCAACAGATAAGTCTGGACTGAAGTTTAAGTCATGTACTAATTAAGGAAAGCATCCTTGGCCAGAGACAAGTGTGAGAGGGTGGGGGATGATTTCAGCTGTGAAATCATGGGACAATTGGAATTCCCAGCTGGGACTGCAGTGGGAAATATCATTCCTCTTTTGTGCTATGCTTGTAAGGAATTACAAAAAAGAGCCACTTTGAATCACCTAATTGCCAGAGTTTAGAATCTAATAGCTATAATTATATTTTCTATATAAGTTTCTTTGAGGTATGTAGAATATGACAATTAGCATAAATTATATGGTAATTTAGAAAGAACCTACGAACGATAATATTCATAACCCCAAATCAACCTTGCAGCCGTAGGCAAATAGAGGAATTTGAGCCAAGGAGCCATGGAATGTTGGAAAAAGTGAAGAATCCAGGTACTGTTTGTTTTTTTTTTTTTTAAGATTTTATTTATTTATTCATGAGAGACACAGAGAGAAAGAGAGGCAGAGACACAGGCAGAGGGAGAAGCAGGCTCCATGCAGGGAGCCCGACGTGGGACTCGATCCTGGGTCTCCAGGATCACGCCCTGGGCTGAAAGCAGCGCTAAACCGCTGAGCCACTGGGGCTGCCTGGTGCCTGGTACTGTTCTTATATAGCACAGACTCACCCTACGACATTGTTGAAATTATGTGCATTTAAATGTTTCATGATTTCAGTTATTATAATAAGACATTAATATAATTCCTACCACACAAAATATATATCCATTGACCAAATAAACACACAAATACTTCTGTCCCCAGAAAGGCTGTTGAGTACCTGCACGGTGTTGTGTTTACATTTCAGGTAGCCACCACTAGGTTGAACCAAATGGTGCAGGAGCCATAAGCAGGCAGCCTTCTCCCAGGTGGGGGTAATAAAGTAGTCTCAATCAATTGTCTACAAATATAAATGTAACTTTAAATATTACCCCACTCCCAAATGCGCTCTTAGGTTAACAAAGTTAATTTCAATGCATCAATTTCACATTATTCACAGAAATTGTATATAGGTTAGGTATCTGGGAAAAACCACTTTTAATTTATCCTGGAAATGAGCTCACTGTTCAGTGCTCATACCCTCATCTCTGTTCAGTTGCAGAGGAAGCAAGTTGCCATCCTGCAGCTCGGTGGCCTGCTAGTAACAGGAAGTGGGCCGAGGGCAGTTGTTGGGATCAGAGAAGCACATTGTTACAAAGTTGTTACTTAGTTCTAGCCCAGAGCTACTGCTGCCTGAAAAATGGAGCAGGGAGTGTTACCCTAATTTCTGATTATTTTTGTAAAAGCTCCTGGAGATTTAGATAATTGTGTCCAAACCACCTCATGTTGTTTTTAATTTTTTTTTTTTTTTTTTGAAAACCTGTGTGGGGGAAGACGATCAACCTCAAAAAAGCCTACATCATCAGCAACCCTTGTTTTCTTAACTCACCTGAAAGGTGACACAATAGAAGTCCAGACTTACTTCTGTGGGCAGCCAATCCTCAAGCTATTTGAGTCTCATTTCCCTCTGGAGCTAGATAGTCTGTGCTCAGATGCTGGCTTTTCTATTAGTGGCTTATCCTGGGGCAAGTGCTATAGAGTGAATGTTTATGTCTCTACCTAAAATTCATATTTTGCAGCCTTAATCTTCAAGGTGATAGTATTAACAGGCGGGGGCCGTTAGGAAGCGGTTAGCTGATGAGGGGAGAGCCTTCATGAATGAGATTAGTGTTTATAAAAGAGACCCCAGGGAGCTCCCTGGCCATTTCTGCCACGTGAGATTATAGTGAAGTGGGCCCTCACCAGACACTAAATCTGCCAGTGTCATGATCTTGCACTTCTCAGCCTCTAGAACTGTGAAAAAAGAAAAAGAAAAAAAAAAAAAAAGTCTGTTGTTTATAAACCATTCAGTCTGTGGTGTTTTGTTACAATAGCCCAAAAGGGTTAAAACTAGGTAATTTGGGGCACCTGGGTGGCTCAGTGGTTGAGCGTCAGGCTTTGGCTCAGGTCATGATCCCAGGATCCTGGCATCAAGTCCTACATTGGGCTCCCTGCAGGGAGCTTCTCCCTCTGCCTATGTCTCTGCCTCTCTCTGTGTGTCTCTCATGAATAAATAAAATCCTTAAAAAAAAAAAAAAAAAACTAGGTATATTACTTAACCTCTATCTGTGTGCCACACAGACTCTGAGATGGTCCCAAATGATCTATGTCTCCTAGTAGGCACACCTTTGTATAATCTTCTCTACCTTGAGTATGGGCAGGATCTGTGACTTGCTTCTAAGCAGAATGTCAAAGGCTTTGGGTTATCGTTTACAAAAGATTATGACTTTTGTCTCCCTGGTGGGTTCTCCCCTTACTGGCTTTAATGAAACAGGTCACCATGCTGGGGAGACCCACATGACACAAAAGTGAGGGCATCTGCTGGACAGACAACAGCCAGCTAGGAACTGAAACCCTCAATTCAATGTTCCAAAGGAACTGAATCTTGCCAACAGCCACGTGCATGAGATTGGAAACAGAGCCTTTCCCAGTCAGTCTTCCAGCTGAGACCTGAGCCCTAGCCAACACCTTGACTGCACTCTTGTGAGACACCTTAAGAAGAGGCCTCATTACGCCATGCTCTGACCCATAGAAAATGTGATATAGTGTTTGTTGTTTTAAGCCACTATGTTTGTGGTGTATGTCTTCTGTTGTGTAGCAACAGAAAACTAATATATCACACCTTACCTTTCTCATCTCTAAGATGGGAAAGATAATAGCACTGCCCGCCTGCACCCAACATAGGCTTTTGTGCAGCTTAAATGAGTTCATTTAAGCTTGAGCCTAAGTGAAGTACTTAGAACAGCGCCTAGTGCATATGAGCACTCAGTAGTGTTGTTGGTCTTTTCTTCAGGTAGATCCTGGAAGTAAAGTCAGGCATCCTACCAAGGAAGGTATAGCAGACAGAAGCTGAGAGAGCTGTTTCAGTGCTGCTTCAAAACCATGTGACAAATTATGACATCGTGTTGGACAGAGGGAAATTCATTTCCACTTGTGTACTGTCAAGGGCAACTTTGCTGCAGAGCTGGAGAGAGCTGCAGGGCTACCCATGGAAGCCAGGGGAGCCATGTCCTCACGGAGGGCAGAGACTCAGCCTCTCTCTCAAGCCGATGGGCAATGAGGAAGAACCTAGACAGAAAATCATCAGTGGGTTTATTTTTGAGCACATGTGACAAACTCCCTGTGAAAACCCAGAAACCACTAAGCCGGCCTGTGAGATCACCCTCTGAAGAGTAAAATATGCCCTACCAATTGAGATTTGTAGCTGAATCCTTCCATTAAGGCTTGTTGTGTCAGTCAGGTAACCCTAGAAGCAGGGTCTGTTGTCTATCTTGTGTATTCCTATATCCCCAGAATCCAGGGGAAGATGATATAGTTTATGAAAAATAAATATTTACTAAGTGACATTTGTCTTACCCCAATATTTATAAATTGTTATTACTCCTACTTTGAAATGACAGTACCATTTTCACTGATCTTTCTCATGCCTGACCTTACACTTGACAGTGAAGGAAAGAGAGTGCATGATAATACTGGGCCAGAACCTCACCTGCCCACAGCTACTATGGTACATTTCCAGGAGCAATGGCAAGCTGATCTTGAAGGTGTGTGCTTTCCACTCCAGGGAAATACCTGAGATGGCAAACTAAGTTAATTTATCTTGCTAACGCAGATAATTTCCTAAATAAATAAACCAACATTATTTTCATTTCTCTTTAGTTATATAAACAATTCAGAATGTATTCAGAATATGGAAGATGGGACTGGAGAAAAAAAAAGTGTGTAAGCAAATCAGTAATTATGAGTTGATACTAATGATTATTCAAGGTGGATCAAGTCACTGCCCCAGGAAAAACTCTATCACATAAGTCTTAAAAATAAAAATGCAAACTTTAGATAGTTTTCTCATTAGAAGAAGAATTACATGTCTTTTAGAGCATGGATGAGAGAACAGAAAGACCCAGAAAGCAAGAGTGGGCCTTTCTAATTCTCTTTCCAGTATTCAAAGGATTGAAAGGTAAGAGTATTGTCCGTTTCTAAAGGTCGACAAAGCTGAAGCTAATATCTGGTAAATAGCCTGCTGGTTTCTCTCTGGACTGACTCTCCCTTGAGGGAAACAAAACCTGGGAAGAAATACAAGTCTTGTCCTCTTCCTTAAGATTGGTAAGTCTGAGGTGTACGCAGCTGTGTAAAAGTCAAGTGGGACACATGTGTTCCTTTGATGATTATGATGTCTTCTAGAATAACTTAATAAAAGACAGATAATCCTGGAATAGGTAGTACTTTATCAGGGACTATGGACATTTGGTGGCAGCAGCAGATCTGAAGTGTGGGAATGGTGGATTCTCAGTGACTCAGGATGGTGACAAGGACCAAATGGGGAGATGCAGGCTTCCAAATTTAGCTCTGAAATTTCACCTCCTCTTCATTCCACCTATGAACTTAGGTGAGAAACTAAATCTTCCACCCAACCACCCTAAATCCATATCTGTTTCTTTCTTTCTTTTTTTCTTTTCATCTGAACTGTACATTAATTCCAGTATAATCAGAACTGGCATAGGATAAAATTCTGACATCACCCTGCCAGATTTGCCTGGACCTTCCTGAACAAATTTTATTCTATGTAGATGTTTTATTGAGTTTCTTGTACACAAAGGAAGAACCAAAGTTAATTGCCCCTGATACCCTTCTCACAGAATTCCTGGAGCTAGCTTCACTGGCATTTTATGTTCCCCCAAGGCATTATGACTGTTCATATCACCCATATTTTGTAAGTAGGAAGGACAGTAAAATCAATTTCTGAGCCAGGGCCTGAGTCTAGGACCTGGCTCCCACACACTGTGATTTAATTAACAAGACATTGAAAACAAACACAACTCACACAAGAACTAAATTATCCCTAAATTGACTTAAAAATCACTTATCAGATGCTTAATTTCATTTCCAATGTGATTTGGAAAGATTGAATGCAAGCCTGTGTAGGTCATTCATTAAAACTGATGTCACTACACAAATGCCTCATCATCTTTTTTGGGTATTGAATCGGTACCCACATCTCTCTCAGATATTCCGGAGTCCAGTGAGCTGGCCACATCCTAATCTGCTCCTCCAGAATCTCTCTGCTTATTGTACTCAGAGAAACACTATAAACAAATAGCATATGCTTCTGTTCCTTCCCTCCCTTAGTGAAATCACATAATAATGTTCTTCGGAGAAATAGAAGTGACTGAAGCGTCAGCATCAGAATAACTCTCAGCTGCTTCCCACATTTGGGTAAAAGCCTTTAATGTTTATTAAAGAAGATAAACATTCGTGAAAGAGGAGAAAGCGCACTTCAGAAAGAGACAGAAGACAACTAGTACTATTCAGGGCTGGCCTTAAAACAAAGTACATCAAATTAAATGCTCCTGATGGTTGTACAAACTCAAAGCTAAGACAGCCCTGACTTGACATTATGTGAACAGCAGCATCAGAGCATCCTTTAAAAAAGAAAAAAGAAAAAAAAAAATCCTGAGTTGACCTAAGATGTTTGAGAAGATATAGACGTCAGGATCAGGGATGAGGGGGGGTAAAAAGAATTCACTGAGATGAGGAGCTGCTCAAGAATGTCCTCTTTATTTCTTAAGAGCCCCTAAGGCACATGTAAACCTAGATTATCCACAGTAGCTTCCAGCCTCAGCCAGACTTTGCTTTAGTAAAGGCAGGTTCCCTGAGCCAGAAAGGATATGACTGGCGCACACACCAGGTCAGGAAAAATATTGTCTGTTTCCATCCTCTATTCTTGACTCAGCTCGTGAAGTCCTGGGTTGGGTTGTTCTGCTTGGCTATTTTCACTAGCAAAGGCAAGGTCTTCTGCCCCAAAAGTCAGATGAGTCTATCTGGATAAGTACCATTGCACTAAGCTAAGTTTAGGTGAAGAGCCCCTTACATTCTTATAATACATTTTAAATTATTTAAACCATTATAATCCAATTATTATAACTTTGCTATCACTTTTGTGAGTTACTCAAGATATCCCTCCTTAGCATTTGGGGAAATAGGGAGCATTTAAGCAGGCTCTACCTCCTGGTCTTTCAACGCAGAGCTGGAAATAGAACTGGGATTTCCTGATTCTCTATTTGCCCTCTTGTAGGAACAAGATGAGCAAATAAGTTGGACCTTAGCGATGATTAACCCATCATTTTATAAAAGAAGACACAAAATGCAGATACTAAGTGCTGTCCAAGGCCAGTGTTAATCATTGCAGTCAGAACAGCTGGGACTCAGCAAACCTGTCTTGACACTCATGTCACTTTGAGCAGCACCTTGTATTGAAAAGAGCAACACAGGGGGGCCTGGGTGGCTCAGTTGGTTAAGCATCAGACTCTTGATTTCAGCTCAAGTCATGATCTCAGGGTCATGAGATTGAGACCCACATTGGGCTCTGCACTGGACGTGAAGCCTGCTTGGGATTCTTTGTCTCCCTGGGACCTGCCCTCTCCCCTTGGCTCTCTCTCTAGAAATAAGGGAGGGGGGGGGCAGCACTGCTGTGGGGAACTGATACCTCCTTTGTCAGAGTGTTTCCAAGTCTTGCTTTCCAGAGTGGTGAAGCTCACAACCACCAATTCTGAAAGAGGACCTATTTCTGCATAGTCTCTACATGTTACATACAGGCTAGTGAGAGAACAAGTTTCCTTGCTTGAAAGTGAAATCATACTTGTCAGGATGGCAAGGAAATTATTTAAAACTTTGGATGTCGGTGTACATGGAGAGAAGAAGAAAGGGGATAGGTAATTGAGGAGGATTTGGTTGATGAAAATATTAGGAATTAGATCCTGAACCCATCCTATAGGCAGCAGGGTTTCATGGGTCAAGGGCAAAGGTGCTCAGTGGGATGGAGAGGAACCTATGGGGATAAGTAGATCCCAGAAAGGAAAACAAACAAAACACTTCACTTATTCATAACTTTACAGAGCTGCTCAGATTGAAGTGGATTAAAAAGATAGTTTTGTTTCTAACATTAGTTTGAAAGGTACTTCAAAAAGTCATCTATATTGTAATACAATTTTGCTGTATTTGTGACATAGAAAATAATGGCTTTGTGTCTTATTTCATTCACAAATCCGTTTAAATAATAAAGCATGCTATAAAAGGGTTCTACTATACAAGGGTTGTACTATACATGGGTTCTACTATAAACCACACAGGAAAGAAACATTACTTACTATTTTTTTAATACACGAAAAAAGTCTTTGAGATTATGTTTGGAAATAAGGCATTTACTTAAAAAAATAATCCTACATTTCTCATAGAAGTCAGTCAGGCCAAATTGTTTATTGATTGTGTTTCTCCAATTTGCCCTGATTGACATGGGTTCAATATATGACTAATACTAACTTTAGACTCAGAATGAGCTGCTGAAGCCCCAACACAAAGGAATTTATTGTCATTCAGAAGCACTGGAGGTGGGGAGGGAAAAGCAATGTAATTGGAATCAGCACCTGAGATACAACCACTTGAAGAATGCCTGGTCACAGGGAAAGGCAGGGCCAGGGCGGAGCCTTCTGTCCTGAGAACTCTGATAGGCTACACTCTGCTTTGACCTCCCCTGACCTGGCTGCCTCTGGCTGCATGACCCAGGCTTCCTTGCCAGCTCTTTCTGGCATGGCTCCTGTTGGCTACCTCCTGCTCTGGCTTGAGCCAGGCTGGTCCTGGCCTGTGAGTGTGCTGTCCCCTCTGTCTCTGGCCCTGGCTATCTCACTCAGCCTCTTGTCTTCCCTGACTCCCTTGGGAATGAAAAAAGCAGAGGCATACTAAAAGCCTAGAGGGTTTTTTTTTTCTTACAAATATACACTGGAAAGAGTTCTTTTTCAAAATTAATAAAGGGTCCTCATAAAGGACCTTGTAACATAAAATTATTAAGTGTTCCATACTAAGATCCTATATACATGTCTACTATTTTCCCTTATGAAAATTTGCATTTTCCAGAGTTTGAAGCAAGATTGCATGAAATAAAATCTCATAAGTATAGTCCTGCTAAAGAGAAGGAGATCTAAACCCAGGAGGCAATGAACATTTCTAATAACAGACCAACAAATGGCGAAAACTTAAAGAGAGGTCTGTGGTTTCTACCAAACATGTTAACTTTTTAAGGTTAATTTAAGACTGTGTGTGGTGATTCTGTGTTAATAATAGCTCAGAAGCTCAGGACTCCATATCTTACTATCAGGCTAGAACTAGCTTAGTGGTGAAACAAGTGTCTGGAAGCACAAACTGATGCCAGACACGATGGATTTCCAATTAAGATGTGAGCCAGTGTGCTCAAAGCCATCTGGGAATTTAAAAAAGCAACTCATGCTAAGTTTCCATATTTACCCTGGTTTCTCTGACAAAGATTTATTTTTCTGCTTTTTTTTTTCATTTTTTTCATAGAACTAGCAGGTTCTATTTTTTTAAAAAGTCCCTGTATTTTTTTTTATGTTTCACTATGTTAGATATCTCATGTAAGTGGAATCATGCAATATTTGTTCCAATAATCGGTTTATTTCATTTAGCATAATGCCCTCCAGGTTCATCCATGTTGTTGCAAATGGCAGGATTTCCTGCTTTTTTGAGGCTGAATAATATTCTATTTTATGTATCTACTACATTTTCTTTATCCATTCATTCATCAGTGGACATTTAGATTGTTTCCATCTCTTGGCTATTATGAATAATGATGTAATGAACATGAGAGGGTAGATATCTCTTTAAAATCCTGATTTCTGGGATGCCTGGGTGGCTTAGTGGTTGAGTGTTTGCCTCTAGCTCAGGGCTTGATCCCAGAGTTCTGGGATCGAGTCCCACATTGGGGTCTCCTTCAGTGAGCTTGTTTCTCCCTCTGCCTATGTCTCTGCCCCTCTTATCTCTCATGAATAAATAAATGTTAAAAGCCTAAAAAAAGTCATGATTTCTATTCTTTTGGATATATAACCAAAAGTGGTTGCCAGGTGCTAGGGGAGGGGGCAGAGGGAGCTGCTTATAGGTATACAAGATGAATAAATTCTAAAGATCTGCTCTGCAACATTGTGCCTACAGTTGATAGTTCTTTTCAGACAGGAAAAATAAAAATTAAAAGAAAAATCTGTCTCGGGACTACATATTTTAATCAGTGCTGAGGACAATGCTGTAACTGGTGTCTACAATAACATTTTGTAGCACATAAGGAAAAGTAGATGTGTTCAGGAGATTCTGTTTAGAAAAACAGAAACCTGTGTATTTATCAAAATTTCTATTTTAAATGGTTAAAACAAAACAAAAAGTACCACCAAATAATTTTCCAGCTGAAGAGAGTAACACTTAGCGACTTTTATTGCTTGGCTTTTTAGAATATTTAGTTCCCAGAGATTTCTGGATAGTCAAGTTTTCATTAGAAATTTATAATAGAATTTTCTCTAAACAGAACTAACAATACTACTTAGAGCATTTGACTAATCAACTTAGATAGACACAGATCCCTAGAGCTACTCACAATTTAAAGTCAGGATCACCTGAATTAACTCACCTCAATTTCTGCACTAAGAGCTAAAAAATAGTCTATCTATTTACAAAAAGGAAACCCTCTGTCTTCTTTAAATTATAGAGTCATCTGCTCAGTGGAGTTCATTTAACAGACATTTGCTGAGTGCATCATATATGCCAGACTATGACTATTCCTTTATAAAAAATAGACAAGCATTAGGTAAAAAATTTTTTTAAAGATTTTATTTATTTATTAGATGCAGAGAGAAGCACAAGCAGAGGGAGTGGCAGGCAGATGGAGAGGGAGAATCAGGCTTTCCACTGAGCAGAGAACCTGACACAGGGCTCAAGCCCAGGACCCTGGGATCATAACCTGAGCCAAAGGCAGGCACTTAACCAACTGAGCCACCCCAACATCCTAAGCATTAGGTAAAATACTCTTTTTCACATATCGACAAGAAATAAAAGTTCAGAATTTTTGCATCATTTCTGATTTATTGTCATCTTTTGATTTAATAGATATTATAGGCTAAACTTAATCATTTTAATATAAATAGCAGGTTTTCCATGTGGATGTAGAGAGTTTATCATAAAACTACACACACAAATAATAGTGGAAAGGAACTGATAGGTTAATTTCATTACAAAATGGAGTCAGTTAACCAGTGCAATTAATAAATTGGCATATTAATAAGTTTCATGCTATCTTGACAAAGCAAATTATAAAGGATATATCCTCATAGACATTACATGAATGATTTCATAAATCAACTTAATCTATTGGCTGATGACAGTAAAATTAACAATAATAATATCCTTAGATCAATATCAATGATACCCAAACCCAAACTGTCATTTTGGTGTACAGTCAATCCTGTATAAGTCCACATTGTGATGAGAGAATTTAACATTAGCAACCCACTGAGTTCTCTGGGATACTTCTTTTGTGGCTGTTTCAGGGAAGCCACTGAATCAGGATACAGTGTACTCAAAAAGGAACTACCCCATAGGCCTGCATACAGATCTTTGGAAACTACTTTAATAGATATGCATAATACAGTTTTGCAAATCGTAGTGTAGGGTCTATAATGGACAGTTTGTTTTATTTACTATTGCCTCTTCAAAAAAACAAACAAAAGGATAACTACTTCAAAGTTATTTTTGGTTGATAATTCTGTCTTTAAACTATTATTAGGAATCAATGTAGCATGATATCTTGTCTACTGATGTGACAAGGAGTCTCTTTTGGACACAAGACCACACAGCAGTTCAAAACTTGGTGTTCCTGACTTATCACAGGAATCTTACAATGTTGGGATCAGCGTTCAGATACACAGATGTATAATTTTTGTCAACTAAAATAATTGTCAAGTTATCTGGAAGAGAAATTTAAGGCTTTTTGACATTTATTATTTTCTAAGGATGATCTTGGTTGGGCCTATGGCTTTCACCTCCTAGAGAAGTTGAATGGCTACAGGAAAATGTCTTCACATTCTTTGTTTTCTAGTTATCCATTCTAACCTTAGCTCTTCCCCTCAGGAGCCATATGAATGTGTCCTTAATTGGTGACAGAGAAGTTGTTAGCTACTTGCCAGAGATACATTCTTGAATTCTTTGTTACTCAAGTATCTATTAAAAGCTCCATTAAGAGAAACAATGTCCATGGATGATTTTGGAAGGATGCACATTTCATTCATTCCTTTATGTTTTGTTCTCACTGTATTCCAAACATCTATGTCAGTCAAGGGGTAGGTATTTCACAATATTTGTTAATTGAATGAATGCATGAAATTTACCACTGGATTAAGCCTCTTAAGAGCTAAGAGATGAAAAGTATAAAATAAAATGAAAAGAGCAACAAGGTGTAGTGCCAGGGGATCTCTGGGTGGCTCAGCAGTTTAGCGCCTGCCTTTGGCCCAGGGTGTGATCTTGGAGTCCCCGGATCGAGTCCCACATTGGGTTGCCTGCATGGAGCCTGCTTCTCCCTCTGCCTGTGTCTCTGCCTCTCTCTCTCTCTCTCTCTCTCTCTCTCTCTCTCTGTGTGTGTGTGTGTGTGTGTGTGTCCCTCATGAATAAATAAATAAAATCTTTAAAAAAAGATGTATTTCCAGAATATATTGTTTTATTCCCTCTAAAATTGTTCCTAAATTGTATTTGGTATGATGCCCTGGGATTGTACTGAGAATGTCTTTATCAATCCTCCTGTGGAACTCATGTTATTAGAAACCACACTCTCTACTTCAAGAAACATCATACAGGGATGCCTGGGTGGCTCAGCAGTTGGGTGCCTGCCTTCAGCTTGGGTCGTGATCCCGGGATCGGGGATGGAGTCCTGCATCAGGCTCCCTGTGAGGAGCCTGATTCTCCCTCTGTCTGTATCTCTGACTCTCTCTCTCTCTCAGTCTGTGTCTCTCATGAATGAATAAATAAATCTTAAAAAAAAAACACCTTAGGACATTTATTTATTTTCTGGTTCTAGTTTAACAAATAGTCTTGCTCATCTTGAGAAATTGATTTGTTCTATTTTACACATATCACGAATTATGTTACCAGATTCCCTTTTCTAATTCCCTGCCATAAAGAAAAATCTGTAGCCTCAAAATGCCAGCATGATTGCATTTTCAATTAATTCAATTTTACTTCTATTTTTTGTCATATTTGTTTTTCCATTTTCTTCCTAATATAATTTGTATAAATTTATGATTTATTGGCATATTTGGAAGTTTATTATATATTTCATGGATCCCTTTAAGTTATTTTAAACCCCCTTCACAATAAAATAGGGTATTAGCAAATGAAATATTTTATCCATCAATTAAATTAAAGATTAAATTTATCATACAGAAGAATTTGACAATTTATAATCTTTGGTTTTAAAAGTCACTGAGACAAGACAATCTTATGGAGTCTGTTTGCTATTTGTTCTACTGTAAATCTCCTGCGTTCTTCTGGAAAAAGCAACTCTATCTTTTGGAAACTACTTCTCTTTCCACTGCACTCATGCTGTTCTCTGTTTAACTCTGCCTCCTAGAAAGCATTGACACTCTAGGGATGGGCTTCTAAACCCAACTGTTCTACTCAGGCATCCCTTTGATTGTTTGTTGGGGACAGGAATGTAGTATAGGCAGTCTGTCCTATGATGGAATTAAAATGTAAACTTGGGTGCTGTGAGTGATCACATTTCCTGCCTCACGAAGAAAGCCTACCTCCGTGTGCCAAAAAATTGGCACAATGCAGAGACAGCAAGTGAGAGAGAGAAAATAAGCAAGAGAGAGGAGCGATCTGATAACATTCAAATTCTTGATCTATAGTGTCCTGCAACCCAACTGCATCTTTGCTTTTCATGTAGTTTGGATGTTCACTCCTTTACATGTTGTAAGATAACTAATTCTTTTTCTTTTTTTCTATATTGGTTCGAAGTGGGTTTCTGTCACTTTCAGGCAAGAGTCCTTGCCGATGTATGTTGCTTACAAGCTTCGTTGTGTGGAATCTGGAGCATCAACCTGCTTGTGAAGAAAAGCTTTGACCCCAATCCTAAGTCAGCCCCACAGCCTACCTTTGCACAAAGATGTGACTTACTCTTCATTTTGCAAAGGGTATAGCTATCTCTAATTTTTTCTATGTTTTCTTTTTCTCATTTTTTTGTTCTAATTTTCATTTAAAAGAAATTCAGCTATGCCTCTTCTACATCTGGTGTAGAAAACATTTAAATGTTCTTCTGCAAGATACCAGGATGGCAGGTATTTGTCAGCAAATTCAAACTCAGTTTGTTTGCTCTCCTGATTTGTCGAAATTTGGACTTAGACAATGGTTACTGTAGATATAGGGACACAATAACTAGCATCCAGATTGTTCTACTTCTATCTGTGTATCAAACCAACAAAATTATACATGCTGGAGTAGGTAAAGTGGAAGGAACATGAACTTTAGTTCATGCAGACCTGGATCCGTGTCTTAGCTTTGCAACTTAGCCCAGCTACCCAGTCTCACTCAGGTCCTTCTTAGGTAACTTTGAGAAGATCAGTAGCATCTACCCTAGAATGCTGTTAGATAAAATACGTGTGAAGCCCCAGTACAGTGTCAACATATAATAAGTGGGAGTGAAAAGCCATTTCCAGGCTGGAAACACAATAGACCTTTAGAGAGATTACATCTTCTATACTGGCTCAGACTTTCATTAGTTTCAGTCAAACATGAGGAAGGTTTGACATTTTATCTTATTTGGTCAGTGAAATCAGAATCGCCTTAAGGAGTGATGCCAGCTATCAATAGCTAAAATCTGTAAGTATCTTCAGAAAATAATTTTCCACAATACTTACCATGTCTTTGAAAAACATGATATAATGCTGTTTAGAAGGAATAAGATTGTCTCTCCATTCTATCAACAAAGATGTTTAAGACCACAAAAGTGGGGATCCCTGGGTGGTGCAGCGGTTTGGCGCCTGCCTTTGGCCCAGGGCGCGATCCTGAAGACCCGGGATTGAATCCCATGTCCGGCTCCTGGTGCATGGAGCCTGCTTCTCCCTCTGCCTGTGTCTCTGCCCCTCCCTCTCTCTCTCTCTCTCTCTCTGTATCATAAATAAATTTTAAAAAATTAAAAAAAATAAAACCACAAAAGTAAATTTTTGTAGTCCACTGTGAGTATAAAAACATATTTTAAAATGGACTGAGTTAATTTAAATTTAAATGACTATCAATTTTCATACTATTGGCAGTGAAAACAACAAGGAAGATCCTGGGAATTTCTGCTTTAACCAATACAGAAAGAAGAGAGACTCCTTCCTTTCTTAGCCTCTGGTCTCTTTCACAACCTTGACAGTTAGAGGATTGTTTAACTTATGAAATGCCTTTTATATAATCTGTTCTGGAAGGCATTTTGTTTATGCTTTGACACTGTGCCAGCTTTCATAAATTCCCTCCTTTCTCTTTCTTTGTTTCTTTCATCATTTCTTTCTTTCTTTTTGCACCCTCTCTCACATCTAACAGGAAATACTGGATGTTCTGTCTCTGGAGCCCATCTCCCCCCCACCCCCACCATCCCTGTGGCTCCCCTTTCCACTCTCAAAATTGGCTCCAAGAACAATAGATTGAATAAACATCTATCTATATAATGGTAATAAATTAAATTTTGTGTGTTTGTTGATAATTTTATTGCAAGTACATTATATAAAGAAAAATTTAAAGGATCTTAATCTTCAGCCATAAGCTAGTGGGTCATGGTCATGGCACAATGTATAAGTGTCAGAAATAGACACTAACCTGTTAATTTACTCAGTTCCCCAAATGTCAGGATGATCCGTAATTCAAGCTAGGTTATGGATTGCAATTCTAATTGTTAAGCAGAGAGATGCACCCTTTTACTGGGATCTGCAGCCAGAGAGATAACGGCACTTTGACAAAGATTGCCAGGTACCACCTTTGCCAGCACGTAGACCTAAGAACAAGGACAACAGAGGAAAAACAGTCAGAGATGGAGAAAAGAGCCTGCTGGTGCAGTCTCTTGCTTCTGTTCACAGCTGTGCTGCAATGAACTGTCCAGATAATTAGCACAATAAATAAATTCCTTCCCCCCACCTTTTTTTTTTTTTTTTGGCCTTACCATGGTTTAAGATTGATTTTTAGTCTGACTCTGAGAAAGTTCCAACATGTCCATTACTTTTTCGTTGAAATGCAGTGTCACACAATCGTATTTGTTCTAAGAATATGATTTTTATTTTTTACATCTCCAACCCCAACCTCTCCTGGATGGGAAGCTTACCAGTTAGTAAATAGAAGAACTATGATATACTTAGACTATAATATGGAGTAGAGATCACTGTAAAAAAAAAAAAATGTCACTGAATCTGGATATCCAGATTTATTTTCTAGATTTTTTTCATTCATTATTTCCAATAGTGTTTTATTCTTCCCAACTTGAAAGCACCTAGAAAGAATTGAGAAGACATAACATCATGGATTATACTTGATTAAATACCAGGAATCCTGCTGTTGCCACATACTAACTTACAATGTCCTAGGCCTTATTTTGTTCAATGACCCTTGAATAAAGGAACAATAAATGGAAAGATCAAATAGAGTCTGCATTAATTTTATATTACTTAAGCTTCTTTTCTCTGGATTTAGCTTAGCATATGTCACACCTGGTGGCCAAGTCACCACATTAATCAGCTGTGTACAAGCTTTGTTCCTACCTTGCCAAGGGATTGTGACTTTGCAACTCGCATGCCTGGGAAAATTAGATTTGTCATTCTTTCTCAGTTAACTTACCCATGTAGTTTTGCTATTATAACTTGAATTTTCCAGCCCTAATACCTTTAAAAATAGAAGCAAGAATCCCAGGATCCTAATTCTGTCGAATGAGTCACTTTTTATTTCTGCCAACGACCCCTTAGGGAATGTCTAAGGTTTAAATCCTACAAGAGTCATGGGTGGATTTCCTAATAGGTTATGCAGAAGGGTGTGGAATCTGTGGTTTAGGAATGAAAAGCAAAAGAGCACCTGCTATTAACATTCCTCTCCCAACCACCTAACATTTTAGGATTGAGGAGACAGTCTCATGAATGAATATTTATTAAATAAATGCCAGCAAATCACTTTACTCTGAACCTTAATTTCTCTCTTGTAGAAATGAAATTTGCTTTCTTTTTAAAAATTTTTTAATTAATTAATTATCTATTTACTTACTTAAAGAGAGTGTGAGCAGGGGGTGGGAAAGGGCAGAGGGGGTGGGAGAGAATCTCAAGCAGACTCTCCACTGAGTGCAGAGCTTGACACATGGGACTATATCTCATGATCCTAAGATCATGATCTGAGCCAAAATCAAGAGCTAGAAACTTAACTGACTGAGCCATCCAAGTTGCTCTAACATCTTATTTTTAAAATAATCTCCTTGCCCTATGTGGGGTTCGAACTCACACCCAAGATCAAGAATTGCACACTCCACTGACTGAGCCAGCCAGGTGCCCCAGAAATGACAATTCACTTTCTAAGTATGTTTGTAGCAGAGAAAAAGATTTGATGTATTATGTGGGCAGTGTTTAGAAATTAATGCTTAACAAACATGTCTGTTCACCTGGTCCTACTTGCCTGTCCAGTCTTATCTTTCACTATTATCTACCCTCATCTCTCCAAAGTCTATCCTTAACCCTACATGCCATCTGTTTTTTTGTGAAGTACTTTGTTGCAGATACTGTATAAAATATTTGACATACATTATTTCTTTTACTGCTCTAAGCAACCCCAGAGGATAGGTTCTTTATAACCTTCATTTTACAGATGAGGAAAGAGGATCCAGAAAGGTCAGTGGCTCACCTAAGATTTTAGAACACATAAGTGGGAAATTAGAATTCCAAGCCAAGTATCCAGAATTCAGACCCTAGAACACAGCCTTCCTCACTGGCCACATCTAGTTCCCCCTCAAAAGTGAACACTAATATCTCCATCATCAGGACTCTAGTGAAAATGCATAGAGGTCAGTGTCTGCCAAGGTAAAATTAAGTGCAGGTGGAGAAAAGAGTTTGTTTGTATTAAGGAATTAAAACAAGGGGGCTCCTGGATGGCTCAATCAGTTAAAAATCTGCCTTTGACTGAGGTCACCATCTCGAGGCCCTGGAATCGAGTCCCTCGTTGGATGTTCTGCTCAGAGGGGAGTCTGCTTCCCCTTCTCCCTCTGTGTTTGCTCACTCTCTCTCAAATAAATAAATAAAATATTTTTTAAAAAAGAAATTAAAACGAAAATAAAAACAGATGTTACTAGGGTGCCTGACTGGTACAGTGAGTTAAGTGTCTGACTCTTGGTTTTGGCTCTAGTTGTGATCTCAAGGTCTTAGACAATAGATATTATGCAGTATTCTCTGTAATATTGCAGGGTGTCAAGCATCCCTGATGCTTGGCTTCCAAAAAGTTCTTATAACCATCCACTATCCTGAAGCAAACCAAAAGTGCCCTTGCTTATTTTCCCAATTTGAGGGGACTGGTTTTGTTTGTTTGTTTGTTGTTTTTGTTTTTTACTAAATTGTAGATTCTGGTATGGCTTGTTTTATTAGTTATTAAGGTATAATTGTTGCTGGACCTTCATAGTATTTTGGTCCAAATTTTACATATAGGCAAATACTGTTCTTTCTATCCTAGCATTCTTCTCTTTCCCCCAGCCCTGCACAAATCTGGCTAATCCCCACTCATTGTTCAGGTTCCAGTTCATATCCTACTTTCTTAATCTCTCAAACTGGATTTAGGTACTCTATTACAGAGCTTCTTATCATATGGTACTGTTAAGAGTTGGAAAGTTCAGTGGTCAGGGCCGGGGTTCCCAACAGAAAGTAATGGAGTCAGGACAACTAAAAGACAACAGCAAAAAAGAAAAAAAGAAAACAGCACTAACATCCTGTTTTGCAGCCTTTGCAAAAATGACTTCTGCAAAATGTCCTAAAATAAGACAATTAACCACAAAGCATTTGTCACTATCATGATCAAGGGGCAGTTAAGACACATACTCCCAGTTGTCAGCAAAAAAGACTATCAGCACGTGAACTACCTAATAGGTAGACAGATGCGTGACCAAAGCCCTGAATGGCACAACTAAGCACACCCTGATTGCTGAAGATAGTACTGCAAAAGCTCAGAAAAACCCCTAAATTTAGAAACTCTGAGGGCAGCCCTCTCAGGTCCCCTTCCTCTCCAGGAGATCTGTACTATTGCTCAATCAACTTTGCTTTGCTGCCCACCACTCTTTCTCTGGTCTACCTCTTCATTCTTAAAAGCTACATGACCAAGAACCACAGGCAGTAAAGGCAGATAAATCCTGCAACAGTACTTGTCTGGTTTTCATATTTGTCATCTTTGCTAGTAGGGTTTTACAAGTATCAAACCTGGCATTATGTGAAGGATACCTCAACAATTTTCAAATTGGATAATTATAAGCCTAGAATTTGACCAAAAGAAATAAATGAATATGGCCTGAAAACTTTAATGTTGAGTTTATTATAAATGATGTTCCATAACCTCAACTCTTTCTTGTATAGTGATCTGAACCCAGATGAAGAATTTAACTTGAAAAAAAGGAAAGTAACTTTATAGATACCATATGTACTATGTTAGGAAAGTGTCTTTCTAGATCAGAAAAAGAACACTCCTGTATAGGGTCTTGAAAACTGAAAATGTCCACCTCATCTTTTTAAAACAATGTCTCCAAAGATAATAATGCTATTTAGTCAAATGGGCTAAATTTATTTGATCAGCATGTGCATTAAAATGTGTTGGGGGGGTCAACAGACACATGAGAAAATGCTCAACATCATTTGGCATCAGATAAATACAAATTAAAACCACAATGAGATACCACCTCACACCAGTCAGATGGCTAAAATTTACAAGTTAGGAAACAACAAATGTTGGCAAGGATGTGAAGAAAGGGGAACACTCTTATACTGTTAGTGGGAATGCAAGCTGGTGCAGCCATTCTGGAAAACAGTATGGAGGTTCCTCAAAAAATCAAAAATAGAGCTACCCTATGACCCAGCAATTGCACTACTAAGTATTTAGCCCAAAGATGTAAATATAGTGATCCAAAAGGGCACCTGCATCCCAATGTTTATAACAGCAATGTCCACAATAGCCAAACTATGGGAAGAGCCCAGATGTCCATCGACAGATGAATGAATAAAAAAGATATGTATTACAAGGGAATACAACCCAGTCATCAAAAAGAGTGAAATCTTACCATTTGCAACAATTTGTTTTTTTTTCTTTTTTAAGATTTTATTTATTTATTCATGAGACACACACACACACACACAGAGGCAGAGACATAAGTAGAGGAAGCAGGCTCCATCCAGGAAGACTAATGTGGGACTCAATCCTGGGACTCCAGAATCACACCCTGAGCCAAAGGCAGATGCTCAACCACCGAGCCACCCAGGTGTCTCACCATTTGCAACAATTTGGATGAAACTAGAAGGCATTATGATAAGTGAAGTAAAACAATCAGAGAAAGACAATTATATGACATCACTCATATGTGGAATTTAAGAAATAAAACAGAGGAGCATATGGGAAGGACGGGAAAAATAAAACAAGGCGAATCAGAGAGGTAGACAAAGCATAAGAGACACTGAACTCTAGGAAACAAACTGAAGGTTGCTGGAGGGGAGAGGGTGAGGGGATAGGGTACCTGGATGATGGAGATTAAGGAGGGCATGTGATGTAAGGAGTGCTGGATGTCAGATAAGACTGATGAACCACTGAGCTCTACCTCTGAAACCAATGATATATTATATGCTAATTAATTTAATTTAAATTTAAAACTGTATGTTGGGGGGAGATGGGGAAACGAAAATTGTTTCTATTGTAATGCAGAATGTTTTAATGGTCCCTGTGGGGAAGGCCTTGCACCTGATGTGTTAAAAGGCAGACCTAAGATTGAAAATGGCCCAAACAGGGATCCCTGGGTGGCGCAGCGGTTTAACGCTTGCCTTTGGCCCAGGGTGCGATCCTGGAGACCTGGGATCGAGTCCCACATCAGGCTCCTGGTGCATGGAGCCTGCTTCTCCCTCTGCCTGTGTCTCTGCTTCTCTCTCTCTTTGTGACTATCATAAATAAATAAAAATTAAAAAAAAAAACTTAAAAAAGAAAAGAAAATGGCCCAAATAATTCCATTTTTTGTTTGTCCTCTTTCTCCAGGGACTCTAAAAGCACTTGCAGGCCTTATACCTAGTTAAACACATTTTTAAAAAAACTAAATTGTTTTCTGCTTTCTTTCTTTCTTTTTTTTTTTTTTTAAGATTTTATTTATTTATTCATGATAGACAGAGAGAGAGAGAGAGGCAGAGAGAAGCAGGCTCCATGCCGAGAGCCCTATGAGGGACTCGATCATCCGGAGCCTCCAGGATCGCGCCCTGGGCCAAAGGCAGGCGCTAAACCGCTGAGCCACCCAGGGATCCCAGTTAAACACATTTTTTATTGCACCTGACTGTAAATTTTCTCTAAATCAACATTCTGTATAAATATGGGGAAAAATAATTAGGTTTTTCTTTATGCTCTAACTTTATACCTTTGAAATACTTGTTTTTACCTCTTCTCATACAATGGAAGAGGAAAATGGGTTTAGTACTATAACAGTAGACCTTGAACATCCTTGAAGCCTGCTTTCTCACAATACAGGTGAAATAACTGAAGCCCAAGAGGTCTAGGGGCTCCTCCAAGATGGTGGAGACAGATTTAGCATCCAGGTGTCCTCAGATCTTTCCCCAGCCCTTCACTTTGGCTTTTGCCTTTTACCACTTGACCCAACCAGCTCATAAGCCATTATGTCAGCCAGGTCTGTCTTTGAGTTACCTGCTTCTAGCTCATCATACCCCAGACCATGTGACCTGACAGTATTTATGGTTTCTTGGGGGCAGTAAGAATAAGTATGATTTATGTTTGTTCTTTGAAGAAGGATTTTACTTAAAAAAAAAATTGAGTTACTATGTGATCAATATAAATAGTTTTGTTTTTAATTTTTTCCCATAAAAAATGTTAAGAAATGGCTATAAAGCAAAGAAGTCAGTGATAATGATGGCTTAAAAACAGTCTCTAAAGATGCTTTTTTTTTTAAGATTTTATTTATTCATTGATGAGAGACACACACAGAGAGAGAGGCAGAGACACAGGCAGAGGGAGAAGTAGGCTCCATGCAGGGAGACTGACATGGGACTCGATCCTGGGTCTCCAGGATCAGGCCCTGGGCTGAAGGCAGTGCTAAACCGCTGAGCCACCCAGGGCTGCCCTAAAGATGCTTTCAAAGGAGGAATTCCAACAAGTTTAGATCAACGTCTAATTTTTTTTAATAAGTGAAAAAATCTCATTTAGTTATACAAGTTTTGTAATATGTTCAAGGCATTATGGTTTATCATCAAATATAATTAAATTTTTACAGAATGGTCTGATTTACTTGACTTTTAGTTATACTACAAAGTCACATTTTGAATAGTGAAATGTTCCAGTTGTTTCTACAATAAGGAATTAAGAACATTCTGCATTAGAAAATGAATTTAAGATTATTCTTATGATCAGTCTAAGCATAAACAGATCATAAATCTTTCCACTAAAGGACCAATTCCAGAATACATCCCCCCAAATTTTTATTTGGGTAAATGGAAAACATATATTTTAAGAGACAGTCTAAAGAGTCAAAATGCTAGTGCTGGATGACAGTGTGACCTGGCCTCTCTACAACCATCCCAGAGACCTGTAGTACAGTGGCGGTTTGGATCTCCTGGTGCTTCATGAGGGGCTGACGGAAATGAACTTACTTGTGGTTGACCCTGACTTTGCTCTCCCCATTGCCTGTATTTCTATATAATTCATAGCATAACAGCAAGCAAATCTGATATTAACCAATATGCTTGAGATTATCATGAACCACATGTTCATATATGGTAAGAGAAATATAATGTGAGCATCTTCAGAAGCGTGAAAAGCAAGACAAAACTTATGTGTTTATATGTTTCTGTACTTGTTGAAGATCAGACATAAATGAAATACAGTTCCAACCACTTTTGAAGAAATGAATCTCAACTTTGAGTTTAGCAGAAGACTAACAATCATATCTCATCTAATTAGCCTATCATATTAATACAGTTTTCTTTTAATGGTTAGTTATTGCATTTGCCTAATTGATCTATGTATACTTTAGAAAGTATTGCACTGTTCAAGTGATAGATATACAACTCGTTTTGGTTTAATATGGTGTGTAGCATCATTTATAGAATTTGGGCATGGGGCTTTGGTTAAGGATTCTATGATAAAATCAGAATAAATTTTCAATATTGCAATGTAAAGTACTTTTTTTCTGGGATATTCTTTGTTATGAACACAGGATCTACTTACATTTTGAAGTATATATCATTATTATGTTCAGAATAACTGATCCATGTAGTCAAATCAATGACAAATAGTAAAAGCAATCTGGAAACAAAATTGTCTGTGTTCCAAAAGGCAATGTTGAAGTGTCTTTGGTTTCAAATAATGAAAGACATTTTTAATAAAAAATTTAAAAAAAGAAAGAAAAAAACCAAAGGTCAACCATAGTAATGGTCACAGACTAAGCAGAAGCAAGATTCCAGTTAGAAGAGAATAGTTTTGATCAAAGTTAACAGAGAAGTCTTCAGAATAATGTTTAAGATAACCAAGACTAGCTATTAAAACAGGTAGACATAGGTGAGGCCAAGTTTCCAATGAAGCGCCTGGATAAATGCAAGTATGTTGCAATGTAGCTCCCAAGTTTAAGTTGTACATCTCTTTCAATAAGAAACAAATATTTTAAGCAACAAAATATTTTAAAGATGAAGCTGACAAAAAAAAAAAAAAGTTGAAGCTGACAGTAGCAGATCTTTGTTTTGCAATCGCCCCTGTTGTTAAAAACACTGGGAAGGGGAGGGAGATGATTCCGAGTAGAAAAACAGCATATGCAAAGGCATTCAGGTAGTGAGGGGATGGGATTTTAGTGGGACTAGAGTTTTGTTTGGAAAAAGTGACTGTTTTTAGTCTGCTTCAGCTGCCTTAACAGAATACCATTGACTGGAGGTCTAAATAAGAGAAATTTATTTCTCACAGTTCCGGAGGCTGGGAAGTCCAAGGTCAAGGTGCCAGCTGGTTCATTTTCCGTGAAGGCTCTGTTTCTGGCTTGTAGACAACAGCCTTGTCACTATGTCCTCACATGGCCTTTCCTAGGTGCATGCTTAGGGTTACAGGGGGAACAAGGTCTCTGGTGTCTCTTCTTATAAGGATATTAATCCCATCACGAGGGCCCTAGCCTCATGACCTCTTGTAACTCTAATTATGTCTCAAAGACTTCATCTCCAAATACCATCACTCTGGGGGATAGGTCCCAGAGCATGAATCTGGGGGGGACACAATTCAGTTCATAGAAGTGGCTATTATGGGACTGGACATGTAAAGCTGGGCCAGCTACTAAAGTAGAAACTTTATCTTGTTCCAGAGTTTGGGACATTTCCAATGTCAACAGGGAGCCAGTAAAAATTTTTAAGAAGAGAAGTGACATGATCCAAGTATATTTTGAAAGGTAATTTTTAAAAAAATATTTTATTTATTCATGAGAGATACAGAGAGAGAAGCAGAGACATAAGCAGAGGGAGAGGCAGGCTCCCCATGGGGAGCCTAATGTGGGACTCCATCCCAGGACCCCAGGATCATGACCTGATCCAAAAGCAGATGCTCAACCACTGAGCCACCCAGGTGTCCCCTGAAAGGTCACTTTGACAAGAAGCATCTTTTGGCTACTGCTTCCTCCTGCTTTTAGAGATCTTGTTGTGGCTGGCTGTCAGAAATCAGGAACTACACTCGGTAGGTTAGAAGGTATTGAAGAATTACAATTATTCATAATGTATCATTGGAAAATTATTGCTAAGCAGGCTGTGTTAATATCTTTTGTGATCATCTTTTTTTTTTTTTATACCTCTTTTTAAATCCATGTGAGTAATTTGAATCCTAACAGTGTCTGGCAGTGAATGGTTCCATGAACCTTCAAAGCATTTCTTCATGTCAGTGGTTTATTTTCTCATCTTAATGACAAATTAGATCACTTTATCTCCTCTATAATTTCAGATAAATCCCGCAGGGCTATCACTGATAGTCTCATCTCCTTGTTTCATTATTCTCTTCATTTTTCACCTTTCTTTGGTTTGGACTTGAATTTAGGGGTCTTCACATTATTCTTTAAAGACATTTATTACAGAATAGTCCCTACTATTTTATTCATGTTAAACATGTTTAAGCTGAAAAAGATCCTTGAAAAAATAATTTTAAAAAAATTTTTTTAATTTTTTTTTAAATTTATTTACGATAGTCATACAGAGAGAGAGAGAGGCAGAGACACAGGCAGAGGGAGAAGCAGGCTCCATGCACCAGGAGCCTGACGTGGGATTCGATCCCGGGTCTCCAGGATCGCGCCCTGGGCCAAAGGCAGGCGCCAAACCGCTGCGCCACCCAGGGATCCCCAATTTAAAAATTTTTTTTTTTTTTTTAAATTTTTTTTTTATTTATTTATGATAGTCACACAGAGAGAGAGAGAGAGAGGCAGAGACATAGGCAGAGGGAGAAGCAGGCTCCACGCACCGGGAGCCCGACGTGGGATTCGATCCCGGGTCTCCAGGATCGCGCCCTGGGCCAGAGGCAGGCGCCAAACCGCTGCGCCACCCAGGGATCCCAATTTTAAAAATTTTTAAGTGAAAATGACAATAACAAGAAAAGTAAAACCAAAAACAGAACAAATGATAATGCCTCTTGTAAAGAAGCAGTGTTTTGCTATCTGGTGTTAAGATGTTTCTTTTTGTTGTTTGTTTTTGTTTTTTTCTAAATCATTTAGCTTATGAACAGGATTTTAAAAGGTTTCAGGCATAAAGGCAAGAAAAAGAAAGGGACATCATTCTTTCCAAGTGAAAAGCCCAAAGGGACCACAAGGTTTGGTGATGTCCTAGATTTCTGGGAAAGTCAACACTGAAATGATTATTTGTTTCTTTTTGAGTTGCCACATTTTTTAGGTCATTGGTGATAGGTAAAGTTGTTAATGTTATCTTTTTTTTTTTAAGCTCAGTAAATCTAAAACACCAAATAAAATTTAGAATACAGATATATAATTTGAGACTGTGGTGCTTTTATATTTATTTCTAGTATGGAATGTTCAGGACTGTAAGCTGTCAAATTTTCATAAACTGCTATAGTTTTATTATTCCAGGGTGAAGATTTTCTTCCCTAAAGTTATGACCAAGCCAGGTCTCTGACTTAAGCCCCTGTTTGAGTCAACACATACTGGCACTTTTGACTACTCTTAGATATTTTCCACCTGAATTTGGAAGGAAACAGTTACTTTTCGTTCCAATTCAAATTGCTATTCCAACTGCAGTGAGAAGTAGTATGCATCTGAGCAAATTCCAGAGCTGGCCTTATTTCAGAACTTGTATGCCAGTCTCAGGAAAGGTCTGGGTGGTCCCCCCAAGAGCTGGGTTCACCTGCCTCTTGGTCTATTGGCTGCTGCAGTGAGTGTTTCAAGGCAAAGCAGGGCTGACTGTGGATAGCAGGAAGTCTCTAACTGGTTTACCTTTCATGCTCTCATTTGCGGATTTTCTCCTTATTTCCCCTAATGAAGGAGACAAAGGAATATCTTTCTCAGAGGCTGGGACCACACAGTGGGGTTGGCCAAACTCTGTGTTTGGTGCCAGAAAGTCTATGATTCACATCCAGGTTCTAACTGGGAAACCCTACATATTGCCTACCCACCCTTCCTCAAGTTACTTGGTTTTGATTCCATAGGAGTTATTTTATAACCCTTTACATGCTAAGTAACAGGCATACAAATTTTGTCCTGTCCAGTATGAGTTTCATTGACTTCTGTCTCCCTCTGCCTCTGGTTGGAGTAGACAACAGTTTGGCTTCTATTCTCAATTTACTTCAAGCTTCCTTTAAACCATAAAATAGGGATCCCTGGGTGGCGCAGCGGTTTGGCGCCTGCCTTTGGCCCGGGGTGTGATCCTGGAGACCCGGGATCGAATCCCACGTCAGGCTCCTGGTTCATGGAGCCTGCTTCTCCCTCTGCCTGTGTCTCTGCCTCTCTCTCTCTCTGTGACTATCATAAATAATAAATAAAAATTAAAAAAAAATTTAAACCATAAAATAAATGCTTCTTGACTTCTTTTTTATTTTTAATTTTTTAATTTTTAAAAAGATTTTATTTATTTATTCATGAGAGATACAGGGAGAGAGGCAGAGATAAAGGCAAAGGGAGAAGCAGGCTTCCTGCAGGGAGCCTAATGGGATACTTGATCCCAAGACCTTGGGATCTCAACCTGAGATAAAGGCAGATGTTCAACCACTGAGCCACCCAGGTGCCCCTTGACTTCTTTTTTAAACTGGCTATACCATCTGCCTGGTTCGCTTATCAAATGAGTTTAACAAAATATTTCATAAATGCTCATATTAAAAATCTATACGAAAGTCACTTTTTTTTTTTAAATTAGCTTTTAACACTCAACTTCCTTATTTGGAGAATGAGCATAATAATCCCTCCTTCATGTTCCTCCCTGAGTTTTGGGAATTCAGTGAATTATAATTACCTGGGTTGAAATAATACCTAAGAGCTGAAAATGTATATTATCTCCTTTTGCGTTCCTAGTGACTGGGAAAGAGAACCTATACCAAAGCGCTCTTTATTGTAAAATACTAGACTAATAGGAGGTATTGTTATTAGCAGACATTACTGGCAGTGCAGAAGCCAGCAACCTCTGACCTCATTTTGAAAGTGGTCAGAGGGTTCACCTTAGGAGGCATTCAAAGACTCAAAGGTACAGACCTCACGTGCTGGGCAAATGGGGACATGGTAGTTTCTGATTCCCGTGAAGAGGCATTAAAGGCAACTCTAAGAGTCGGCTTTTCTTTTCTGGGCCCTTTGCCACTAGGAGTTCAGAGGTCAAAAGTGCTTTCTCCGCAGGAGCATCAGCTGGTCTAACATACAATCACTTGCCACCTCTCTTGGCATTGGCCTGTACTGGCTGCGGCGGGTGGACACAGAGCAGGATTTCTGGAATACAAAATCTCACAGTGAATATAAAGATTTGTCAAAACACTTAGAGATTGCCCACACTTATTGGCTAGCTCTGTATCCTACTTTTTACATTCAAATTACTTATTTCAATTCCAGAATACGAAATCTGAAACTTTGGAGTAAGAAGCTAAAGTTCAAAATGGAGGTCACTACAGAAATATTCTGTGCTGTTTTTTTTTTTTTTAAGATTTTATTTATTTATTCATGATAGAGAGAGAGAGAAAGAGAGGCAGAGGGAGAAGCAGGCTCCATGCAGGGAGCCCGACGTGGGGCTCAATCGGGGACTCCAGGGTCGCACCCTGGGCCAAAGGCAGGCGCCAAACCGCTGAGCCACCCAGGGATCCCCTCTGTGCTGGTTTTTAGCAGTCCTAGCATCCTTAGCTTCCATTTCCACCTTTCTCCATGATCTCAAAATGAGCAGATACATGAAACACCTTGCTCATGAAACATTACTAACTGGAAGGTAACTTGGTTTCACCTAGTGAGAATCTGAAGGCACCCCCCTTTTCCATACAGTCAGGGGCTCCACCAGGGCTCCCGAAGACAGCAGGTCCCGTCCCTGGGATCTGGAACTGTCACCTCACAGAGAACTGGGTCTTTATAAAAGTGATTGAGTGAAAGAGCATGACAAGGGGAGATTGTCTGGATTAACCTGGATAGAATCTTGTCTCACATTTAGATCTTTCATCCATTTTGAGTTTATCTTTGTGTATGGTGTAAGAGAGTGGTCTAGTTTCATTCTTCTGCACATGGCTGTCCAATTTTCCCAGCACCATTTATTGAAGAGATTGTCTTTTTTTCTAGTGGATAGTCTTTCCTGCTTTGTTGAATATTAGTTGACCAGATTAACCTGGATATAATCACAAGTATCACTCTGAAAGAGAGGCTGAGGGAGATGTGATGCAGACAGGAGAGGAAAAGGCGCCCTGCAGGGAGAGACTGGAGCCGCACAGCCATAAACCAAGGAATGCCAGCAGCCTTTAAAAGTGGAAGGGACAAGGAAGGGATGTCCCCCAGAGCTTCCAGAGGGAATGCAGCCCTGCCAACATCTTGATTTTACTGCAATGAAACTGACTTCAAACCTCTATCCTCCAGACTGGGAGAAAATCAGTTTTGATGGTTTTAGCCACTGAGTTTATGGTAAATTGGTTACAGCAGCTCCGGGACACGAATACAGATGCTTGCACAAAGACTGTCTTGTAGAATCTAAATAACAAAACTGAACTGGGTCTCCTGGGGGGCTTAGTTGGTTAAGAGTCTGGGTCCTGGGATCAAGCCCCACATCCAGCTCCCTGCTCAGCAGGGAGTCAGCTTCTCCCTCTCCCTCTGCTGCTCCCCCTGTTTGGGCTCTCTTTCTGTCAAATAAATAAATAAATAAAATCTATTTAAAAAACGAACAAACAAAACTAAACTAAATAAAAACAAAAAACTTCACCATGCATTTTTGTTTGCTCAGGCTGCCATAACAAAGTACCACAGACTGGATGACTTGAACAACATTTATTTTCTCACAGTTTTGTAGGCCAGGAGTTCAAGGTTGAGATGTCAGCAGGGTCGATTTCTTCTGAGACCTCACTCCTTAGCTGATAGATGCTCGTCTCCTTCCTGTCTACACATACCTTTCCTTCAGTGTGTATGGTCATGTCTGTGTCCTAATCCTAATCTCCCCTTCTTATGAGGACATCAGGCATATTGGATTTGGACCCAACCATAAAACCTCATTATACCTTAATTACCTCTCTGTCTCTCTCTTTAAAAGATATTTATTTGAGAGAGAGAGATAGAGAGAGAGAGAGCAAGGACAAACTGGGGAAGAGGTAGAGGAAGAGGGGGGAGGGGGGAAAAGCAGACTCCCTGCTGAGTTGGGTACCCCACTCAGGGCCGAATCCCAAGACTCTGAGATCATGACCCGAGCAGAAGGCAGATGCTTACCAGACTGAGCCACCCAGGCGCCCCGCTTAATTACCTCTTTAAAAACCCTGTCTCCAAATACAGTAGCATTCTGAGGTACTGGGGTTTAGGATTTCAACATAAGAATTTTGAGGGGGACACGATTCAGTCCCTTACACCAAGTAACATAATTATCTTTGTTTCTACTCATGAGAATAAACTAAAGCTCAAAACATTGCTTAACATCACTTAGCAGATAATTCTAAGAGCTTGGATCCGAAATGAATTTGCTCTAACTCCATCACTGAGTTTTTTCCTTTTTTTTTTTTAAGATTTTATTTATTTATTCATGAGAGACAGAGACAGAGACAGAGAGAGAGAGAGAGAGGGAGAGAGAGAGCCAGAGACACAAGCAGAGGGAGAAGCAGGCTTCATGCAGGATGCCTGATGTGGGACTCGATCCTAGATCTCCAGGATCATGCCCTGGGCCAAAGATGGCACTAAACCGCTGAGCCACCCAGAGATCCCCCCCGAGTTCCTTTTTCAAAAAAGAATAAGAACAAAAATAGACTATTTGGGGTAGAAGTAACTTTTGTTAAATATTATTTCTTATTAGAATGTTTTGATAAGATAACCAGTTTTCAGCCAGACTGACTGCCATAAGGTTATCAAAGTTAAGTTAGGACATGGAAAGATGGTTAATGGAAATGAGAGAACCCCCCCGTGAGCATTAGGAAATTAAAGCAGAATGACATACATGAACTTCTAGTATTTGTACTCAGTATATAAAGAGTTAAGCGAAAAGTAAAGAATCAAAGAGAGATGAGGTAGTTGTCTTCAAAGAGTCTTGTTTTTTTATATTTCACCCCATTGATTCAATCTGAAATTGAAGGAAAGAGGGTAGTTCTAGGCAATCAGGACCATTTATATATATATAAATATATATAGACATATATATATTATATATATACTACTATAAAGCAATCTTATAGCTGATTTCTTGAAGTATCACTTTCAGGACAAACATCTGTAATGAATTAGAGTTATTTTTAGGAGAAAGTTAAACATCCTACATCATAAGAGTTTATCTTTATTCCTTGTTAAATATAATGCTTCTCATAATATGTATTTTACGAGACTTCATCTTTCTTAATGAAAAGTTTGATCAAATTCTAAAATGTTTTTTAGTTTGGGGGAAGGAATTCCAAACATAGCATCATTCATTGAACAAGTATTTATTGAAAACTATCTTCCAGATATAGTTCTAAATATTGGAATAAAGAATGAAAACCCTGGGGTGCCTGAGTGGTTCCATCGGTTAAGTGCTCGACTCTCGGTTTCAGCTCAGGTTGTAATCTCATGGGTGGTGGGATTGAGCCCCATATCGGGCTCCCTCACTGATGGGGGAATCTACTTGAAAGATTCTCTCCTTCTGTTCCTCCCCTGCTCATGTTCAGTCTTTAAGTAAAGAAATAAATCTAAAAAAAAAAGAACAAAAATCCTGCAGAAAAATCCTGAATGAAGCCTACATTTTAGGGGTAAAGCAGATGGTAAATGATTACATGTCAAAAATTAAATACAGAGTACAGGCCAGTCATGCCTTAAAGTGGTTGCATGGAGGCTCTATAGAAGACCACAGCCTCATGAGAGTGGCTTCCAAATTCCTGACCCACAGAAATCGTGAGAGATATAATCATTGTTTTTTAAAGTCATTAAATCTTGAAGTGATTTGTTATCCAGCATTAGATAACTGATATGCTGTTTATAACAAGAATTCAAGTATCTTCTTACTACTGATTTCGTAATAGCTTTGTGTTTTCTACTGGTTACATGATTATTATTTTATGTTAAATGTTAGGAAACAACTAAAAAATCGATCTTTCCCTCCAGACAGTGTTTCAAAAGCAATTGTTGGTATAGAGTGGCATTCTTAGACAAATCTGCTATTTCCAAAGAGCTACAGAGATGATTACATGAGATCAGACTCTTTCAAAGGAATGTGAACTCCTAGTCAGAGAACTGAGTTTTCTTTGTTGCTTAATTATGTGCAAAGAGGACTTCCAGGTAATTATAACATCTGAAAGGTACACAAAAAGGTCAACCTGTTCCCCTCACTTATTTTCCGTAGGTTAGTTCTAACTTCCAAACAATAAGATTTATGACTAATAGATTTACATATAGACAATAAATGTACCTGTTATCTGCTTTCCACGCCATTAACTGACTTGAAAGAAGTTTTAAAAATTTATGGTATGTATAATTAGTTGACCATAACAGTTTTGAACCTTTCAGAGATTTCCTTGTTCCCACTTGTAGCCTCTACCTCCTGAGGAGAGAAGCATATTGCTCCAGAATATCTATACAGAAGGAAAACCTTCCATATTTAGGTATTTGAAATAAACCTGTATTAATAAGGCTGGGAATTCTTTTTTTTAAAGGTTTTATTTTCTTATTCATGAAAGACTCACAGAGAGAGGCAGAGACATAGAGAGAGAAGCAGGCTCTTCACAGGGAGCCTTATGTGGGACTCAATCCCTAGACCTGGGATCACACCCTGAGCCAAAGGCAGATGCTCAACTGCTCAACTGCTCAACCACTGAGCCACCCAGGCATTCCAGTTGGAAAATCTTTGTAAAAACAACGACAACAAAACCACTTGGGATTTCCACGTGATTCAAATCTTTGGAACAAATGATGATCTCACTGATTTCTGCCTAAGAGTTAGTGTTGCTGGTCAAAACACAATCTACTAGGAGTGTGTGCTGTTTAAGGTGCTAATCTTAAGAGAAATCTTTCTACAAAATTATTAGGGCACAGCTTCTTTTCTAGCTTTCCACCATGTCTAGAGATTCAATGTCACTCTTCTTTGTCCTGGGCTATGAAAGAATTAGTGTGAGGGCTCTCTGACATAAGTAGACTAACACGCATTCATACTCAGTGTTTCTCCTGGGATGCCTTCACTTAAATTGCAAATGTATTTGCCCTGGAAGTTTATGCCACTTGTCTTACTCCTTTTGTACACCTTCTTTAAAGCTGGTTCCTTGGACCCTGCTAAGTTGTACTTATTTCATTCGGTGGTGATGAAAGAACAATGCACTGATCCTTTTAAGTGTATGGCAGACAAATGCAACTTGTTTCTCTATTTCAATGTCATATAACATTATAGAGTTCTAGAACGTTGACACATCACATTTCTGACGAACCCATGGTCTTCACAGTTAAAAAGGAGATAACACCATTAGAGAGATTCTCCGCAGGCACTTGCCCATATAGAGGAGGTGTTCTCAGAGTGTGGTTCTCTGTACCAGCAGGATCAGCATTAATTGGGAACTTGTTAGAAATAACCAGTCTCCACTCAGACCTCCTGCATTAGAAACTCTGGGCTCAGGACCCAGCAATCTTGTTTTAATAAGCTCACCAGAGGATTTTGAAGTAGGCTGTAATGTTGTAGTTGAGAACCAGTGAAACAGTACGTTCCTATCCAAAGGATAAGACTCATCAGGATATTAAGCCTCTGTGAGGCCTGATGCAATTATAAGCTATAACTGACATTCACACTATCCTTGGTTACCTTCTTGATTTCTTCTTAGAATCCGAATCTGTTGATGATAAAATTGAGTTGCTCTATAGCTGAAACAAATTTAAATAAACAACTCAAAATGAGAAAATTGTCTGGTAGGGGGAGTATTTTTAGAAAAATTTCTTAACAGGAGTCTGGGAAAGAGGTACCACAGAAAGTCCTCAAGAATCTCCAAATTTTGCCACTGACAGAAACTGCAAGAGACCATCATATGGTCTTTTTGAGACCTTTGAGAGCAGAAGGCAGCTACGTGACATGTTATTTGTTACCTACCCAAACATCTGAAGATTCAAAAAAACCAGAATTAAGTTAGCAAACAATTAAATGCTCCATAATAAATATCATTGAATTGTGCTAAATTTTTTACTATGTAAAAAGTCAGTGCTATTGCCTAGAGGATTAAAAATAAAGATCTCTTGGAAGAAGCTATGTAGCTAAAGAGTTTTGACATATAGCTCCATATAAACGGTAAAATCAAAGTACATGGAAAAACACAAAAGGTAGCTATAATTTTTGCCTGGATTGGGGAAGGAGTGGCTTGGGAGGGGTATAAAAAATGAGAGAATATTTGAGCTAGGCTCTGATTTACTTATCAATCTATCTATCCATCTACCAACTATCTCTATCATCTATTATCTATATTTATATATATATATTTTAAAGATTTTATTTATTTATTCATGAGAGACACACACAGAGGCAGAGACATAGGCAGAGGGAGAAGCAGGCTCCATCCAGGGACCCCCGATGTAGGACTCAATCCCAAGACTCTGGGATCATGCCCTGAGCCAAAGGCAGACCCTCAACTGCTGAGCAACCCAGGTGTCCCTCTATATTTATATTTTTAAATATATTTAATATTTTTATTTTCCAATAGATTTTATTTTTAGAGCAATTTTAAGACACAGAAGGTCCAGGGATTTCCCATATACACCCTGCCCCCAAACATGTATATAGCCTTCCCCATATCAACATCTCCCAACTAGAATGGTACACTTGTTATAATCAATGAATCTAACCTGACACATCGTATCCTCTAGGGACCCTAGTTTAAGTGAGGGTTCAGTCTCAGAGTTATTCTATAGGTTTGGATAAACTTGTAATGTTATAGATTCACCACTATAGTATCATACAGAGTTGTTTCACTGCCCTAAAAATCCTCTGTATGCCTCTTATTCATCCATTCCTCCCCCCAGTCCTGGTAACCAGTGAACTTCCTACCATCTCCATAATTTTACCTTTTCCAGAATATCATATTGTCAGAATCATGTGGTATATAGTGTTTTCAGATTCATGTCTTTCACTTATGAAGTTTACATAGTTTTATAGCTCATTCTTTTTAGCACTGGATAATATTTCGCTGTCTGGATATACCATTTTTTATTTATCCATTCACATACCGAAGGATATCTGTGATTGCTTCCAAGTTTTGCTGATGAATAAAGCTGCTATAAATATCCACATGCAGGTTTTTGTGGGGACATAAGTTTTGAACACCTTCGGGTAAATACCATGGAGCATGAATGCAAGATAGGATAATAAGATCAACAAGCTGTCTTCCAAGGTGGCTGTGCTATTCTGATTCCTGCCAGCAATGGATCGGAGTTTATGTTCCTCCACATCCTCACCAGCATTTGGTGTCAGTGTTTTGGATTTTGGCCATTCTAATAGGTGTGTAATGATATCTCACTATAGTTTTAATTGGCATTTCCCTGATGGCATGGGATATGGAGCATCTCTTCATACGCTTAGTTACCATCTGTATATCTTATTCCTTGGTGAGGTACCTCTTAAGGTCTTTGGCCCATTTTTTAAATCAGTTGCTTATTTAGTTAATATTGAGTTTTGATAATTCTTTGCATTTTTTGTGTATTTTTTAATTGGAATTCGATTTGCCAACATATAGTATAACACCCAGTGTTCATCCCGTCAGAATTCTTTGCATATTGTGGATAACAATTTTTTTGTGGATGGCAATTCTTTATCAGATGTGTCTTTTACAAATATTTTCTCCTGGTTTGTGGCTTGTCTTTTCATTCTCTTAACAGTGCCTTTCACAAGGCAAAAACTTTTAATTTTAATGAAGTACATATATCAATCTTTCTTTCATGACTGTGGCTTTAGTGTTGTCTCAAAAAGCTCACCAACAAACCCAAGTTCATCTATAGTTCTCCCAAATTATATTCTGGGAGTTTTAAAATTCTGAGTTTTACATTAATGTCAGTTTGAGCAAATTTTTGTTGAGTATATAAGGTCTGTGCCCAGGTTCTTTTCCTCCTCCTTCTTCTCCTCTTCCTTCTTTTTCTTCTTCTTTGCATGTGGATGTACAGTTGTTCTAGCACTATTTGTGGAATTTTATTTTATTAAAAAATTTTATTAATTTGAGAGAGAGAGAGAGCATGAGTTGGGGGTGCAGAGGGAGAAGAAGTAGACTCCCTTCTGAGCAGGGAGCCCCATATGCGGGCTACGCTGTAGATACAAGAGGCTCCCTGAGGATGGAACAGAGGGATAGAGGGAGAATGTGAGTCATGAGGACAGAGGCCACTGAGGCTCAGATCAGCAGGGGCCTTCCAGCCTTCATATAGATTTAGGTTTCTGAGTGAGCCGAATAACCATGGGAGGACTTTGCACAGAGCTGGGACATTATCTGCTATATGTCTTAAAATGATCACATTGGTGGTTGTGTTGGGAAAAGACTCTAGGAGGCCGTCACAATAACCCAGTTAATGATCACAGCAGGGATTAGCTGTTCGCTGTGGAAGTGATGACAAGTGATTGGAGTTCAGATGCATTTTGAGGGTGAACTGATGGGTTGGATATAAGAGGTGAAAGAAGAAAAAAACATGAGGACAACTGCAAGGTTTTTGTCTTGAGAAGAGAAAGATGGAGTGCCATTTACTGAGGTACAGAAATCAGCCAGTAGGTTTATTCTTACACTATTAGTTCACAAATCTTCCAATTAGGAAGTGTATTTTGTTTTTCGCTGCTCATGATGTCATCATATATCTTTAGTAGGCATCTGTAGCCAATCCCATGGATGTGAACTCTGGGGATCGCTCCTGATAAAGCCTCCCATCCTGCTACTGGAGAGGCTAGTGTGTCCATGCTTGCTTGCTTGTAAGAACGAAGGGTGATGGGATATTAGCTTTAGTGTCTCAGTGACTCTTGATAAAGGAGGTAGGAAGGATGGAGGGAGGGAAGCAAGGAAGGAAGGAGGAAGGAGGGAAAGTTATTGACCATTTCACCCCATCCCATCTTTTAACAGACCATCCCATCTATTTATGATCCTCTTGAGGGAGGTAAAGACTTTTCAGTGGGAAAATCAATGTTACAAGGTGGTATTATATTAATGTTATGACATACCAAAATGTGTGGGGAAGTGCCACCCATACCATAGTTTCAGAATGCACTAAGTTCATATTTACAACCCTTGAAGTACAATGTATCAAACTTAAATGATGATGTCCTTCACTCTTAGGCGACATCAAGTGTATTTGCAAAGTCTGTCGATAGCAAATCTACTATGTGGCAAAACTCATTATAAAATTACATTCCTGATTTTTTATAAGTATTTCCATTTATAAGTGTCAACGGGCAGTCTTTTACTATAATACAAACACTCGTTCCTCTGGCTCCAAGCTGGCATTTCAGCATTGGATTCAAATTTTAGATCAAAATGTGATATCTTCCAAATAAAACTGGCAAAGAATATGGTAATCTAAATTTAGTAAGATCAACAGAACTGCTTTTGTTTTTCCTCATGTGTACTTTTAATGTTGTATGCATTAAATTATAGTAAAAAGACGACTATAAACAACATGCAGCCCCTCTATTTTCATGAACAGCACAACAGATTACAGTAAACCGAGTTTATATTCCACCATCAAGTGTGGTTCTCCCATTAGTTCACTTTGTGACGGGTCATTAAGAATATCTTCAAATCCAATAGTCTCATCATTACCCTTTAAAATATCCAATGAAAGGTTTGAGCTTGGAAGAAATGGAAGATGCTGAACCTGCTGCACTGCCTTGAATTCCATTTGTAATTTTAGTGGAGCGAACAGACCCTGGATGTTTCTTAGTGTAGAAAAATTCATTTTATCTTGGTTGAGCTGGAAATTTTTTTCTGATAATTCAAGAGGATGACTGGGCAAAAAAAGTTCATTTTTCACACAAGGGAGACCTTTTCGAAGAAGATCATGCTGTTCAAAAGGTCCACTTGCTGAAACCTCAGTAACTGGAATACTGTCCTTCAGCTGAGATCCAAGTCCTCTGGCATTCATCTTCACTTGCTCTGTGAACAGCCTTCGGCTCTATTACTGTCAGCCGGTCCCGCCCCGGAACTGCTTTTTATACAATATTCTGGATATTTCAAATCAACAGAGCTTATACAAGTAAAGTAGAAATCAAACATGATTTTTTTTTCTTTTGGTACACAGTTTGTGTTAGTACCATGAAAACTCATGAAATCTTCCTTGACTTATGGCAGTGGTTCTCAATTTTGCCCCCTAGGAAATACGTGGTAATGTCTAGAAACATTTTTGGTTGTCATAACTTGGGGGTTAGGATGTGCTACTGGCATGTAGGGGGCAGAGGTGAGGGATACTGTTAAAGATCATTGAATGTGTAGGGCAGGCCCCACGAGAGTGTTCTGACCCACAATGTCAATAGTGTTGAGGTTAACAATCCCTGATGTATGCCATTGCTCACAATTCATTTTATAGCTTATATCACAATCTCATTCCTTGAACTGAGCTTCGTCGTTCAACTGTTCAAGTCAATATTTGAGTGCAAAGGTAGATTGGCACTATGATGTATTTCTAGGATGGGACAAAATACATCACTTTAGGGTTACATGATTATTGGTTAGTCATTACTTGAGGTGAAGTATCCTATGATTCTTTATTAGAAACTGGCAAGTGGGTGGCGGAGGGGCAAGATGGCGGAAGAGCAGGGTCCCCAAATCACCTGTCCCCACCAAATTACCTAGATAACCTTCAAACCATCCTGAAAATTTACGAATTCGGCCTGAGATGTAAAGAGAGACCAGCTGGAATGCTACAGTGAGAAGAGTTCGCGCTTCTATCAAGGTAGGAAGACGGGGAAAAAGAAATAAAGGAACAAAAGGCCTCGGAGGGGGAGGGGCACCGCGAGGAGCCGGGCTGAGGCCGGGGCGAGTGTCCCCAGGACAGGAGAGCCCCGTCCCGGAGGAGCAGGAGCTGCACCAACCTTCCCGGGCGGGCGGAAAGGGGCCCGCAGGGAGTTGGAGCAGGACCCAGGAGGGCGGGGATGCCCTCGGGCTCCCGGGGACACTAACAGACACCTGCGCCCCGGGAGAGTGCGCCGAGCTCCCTAAGGGATGCAGCGCGCACGGCGGGACCAACCGGAGCAGCTCGGAGGGGCTCGGGCGGCGGCTCCGCGGAGGGGGCTGCGGGGCGGGAGCGCGAATCCAACAGCGCAGGCCCCGGAGCACAGGGCGCCGGGACACAGCCCAGGATCCGGCCTCCCCCGGGACAGGCAGAGGCCGGGAGGGCCCAGGACAGCGAGGACGCTCCTGCCCCGAGCTGAGCAGATCAGCGGCCCCGCCCCGGAGCCTCCAGGCCCTGCGGACGGAGAACCGAGAGCCCCGAGCCCTGTAGTTCCTGCGGAGGCTGAATCCAGGCTTCCAGAGTTGCCATAGCAACTGCTGCTGTTCCTCCTGGGGCCTGACGGGGTGAACAACCCCCGCTGAGCCCTGCAGCAGGCAGGGGCAGAGCAGCTCCCCCAAGTGCTAACACCTGAGAATCAGCACAGCAGGCCCCTCCCCCAGAAGACCAGCTAGACGGACCAGTGATACTCCCCCGTGTTCCAATACAACTTGTTTCTGGCCACTCTGCACTGAGCAAAATGACTAGAAGGAAAACCTCACTTCAAAAGAAAGAATCAGAAACAGCCCTCTCTCCCACAGAGTTACAAAATCTGGATTACACTTCAATGTCAGAAAGCCAATTCAGAAGCACTATTCTACAGCTACTGGTGGCTCTAGAAAAAAGCATTAAGGCCTCACGAGACTTCATGACTGCAGAATTTAGATCCAATCAGGCAGAAATTAAAAATCAATTGAATGAGATGCAATCCAAACTAGAAGTCCTAACGACGAGGGTTAACGAGGTGGAAGAACGAGTGAGTGACATAGAAGACAAGTTAATGGCAAAGAGGGAAACTGAGGAAAAAAGAGATAAACAATTAAAGAACCATGAAGACAGATTAAGGCAAATAAATGACACTCTAAGGAAGAAAAACCTACGTTTAATTGGGGTTCCCGAGGGCACCGAAAGGGACAGAGGGCCAGAATATGTATTTGAACAAATCCTAGCTGAAAACTTTCCCAATCTGGGAAGGGAAACAGGCATTCAGATCCAGGGAATAGAGAGATCCCCCCCTAAAATCAATAAAAACCGTTCAACACCTCGACATCTAATAGTGAAGCTTGCAAATTCCAAAGATAAAGAGAAGATCCTTAAAGCAGCAAGAGACAAGAAGTCCCTGACTTTCATGGGGAGGAATATTAGGGTAACAGCAGACCTCTCCACAGAGACCTGGCAGGCCAGAAAGGGCTGGCAGGATATATTCAGGGTCCTAAATGAGAAGAACATGCAACCAAGAATACTTTATCCAGCAAGGCTCTCATTCAAAATGGAAGGAGAGATAAAGAGCTTCCAAGACAGGCAGGAACTGAAAGAATATGTGACCTCCAAACCAGCTCTGCAAGAAATTTTAAGGGGGACTCTTAAAACTCCCCTTTAAGAAGAAGTTCAAGTAACTCTGAACGTGAATGGGCTTAATGACCCCATCAAAAGGCGCAGAGTTTCAGACTGGATAAAAAAACAGGACCCATCTATTTGCTGTCTACAAGAGACTCATTTTAGACAGAAGGACACCTACAACCTGAAAATAAAAGGTTGGAGAACCATTTACCATTCAAATGGTTCTCAAAATATACCCTAAAAACTACAGAACACTTCTGAAAGAAATTGAGGAAGACACAAAGAGATGGAAAAATATTCCATGCTCATGGATTGGCAGAATTAGTATTGTGAAAATGTCAATGTTACCCAGGGCAATTTACACGTATAATGCAATCCCTATCAAAATACCATGGACTTTCTTCAGAGACTTAGAACAAATTATTTTAAGATTTGTGTGGAATCAGAAAAGACCCCAAACAGCCAGGGGAATTTTAAAAAAAGAAAACCATATCTGGGGGCATCACAATGCCAGATCTCAGGTTGTACTACAAAGCTGTGTTCATCAAGACAGTGTGGTACTGGCACAAAAACAGACATATAGATCAATGGAACAGAACAGAGAACCCAGAAGTAGACCCTGAACTTTATGGTCAACTAATATACGATAAAGGAGGAAAGACGATCCACTGGAAGAAAGACAGTCTCTTCAAAAAATGGTGCTGGGGAAATTGGACATCCACATGCAGAAGAATGAAACTAGACCACTCTCTTGCACCATACACAAAGATAAACTCAAAATGGATGAAAGATCTAAATGTGAGACAAGATTCCATCAAAATCCCAGAGGAGAACTCAGGCAACACCCTTTTTGAACTTGGCCACAGTAACCGGAGAAGGACAAACAGTGTATGTTCTCATTCATTTGGGGAATATGAATAATAGTGAAAGGGAATATAAGGGAAGGGAGAAGAAATGTGTGAGAAATATCAGAAAGGGAGACAGAACATAAAGACTTCTAACTCTGGGAAACAAACTAGGGGTGGTGGAGGGGGAGGAGGGTGGGGGGTGGGGGTGAATGGGTGACGGGCACTGAGGGGTACACTTGACGGGATGAGCACTGGGTGTTATTCTGTATGTTGGTAAATTGAACACCAATAAAAATTAATTTATAAAAAAAAAAAAAAAGAAACTGGCAAGTGTGCCAGATTAAGGCTTTTCATGAGAGTACCATCAAGGTTAGTGAATTTTGGAAGATAATAGCCACCTTTGTTTTATGTCTAAGAACTTGATCTATGCTTTGTTTAGTCATTCCATTTCTATGGCTGTTTATTCAGATGAGGGGCAATTATAGCTGGTAATTCTAGATGCTACAACTTAAAAAAATCACTTTAGTAAGGAAGCATTTCATACTTTTTAGATTTTTGTTTTAGAGTAATTTTATTTTTTAATTTTATATTTTTATGATTTGAGAGAGAGACTGCGAGAGCACAAGCAGGGGGAAGCACAGAGGGAGAGGGAGAAGCAGACTCCCTGCTAAGCAGGGAGCCTGACATAGGGCTGCATCCCAGGACCCTGAGATCATGACCTGAGCCAAAGGCAGATGTTTAACTAACTCAACCACCCAGGCTCCCTACTGTAACTAATGCTGGCAACAACAAGTTTTTTGGTGAGGCTAGAATCCAATATGACTGCTGTCCCTAGACAAAGAGAGGCATCAGGGGTACAGGCACTCAGGAGAGACACCATGTGAATGTGAGAGCACTGGGAGAAGGCAGCTGTCTGCAAGCCAAAGGGAAGCCTCAGAAGAAACCACACCTACCAACGTCTTGATCTTTCAAATTCCAGTCTCTAGAACTGTGAGAAATAAATTTCTCGTGTCAGTCTGTGGCATTTTGTTATGGCAGCCACAGCAGACTAACACAGGTGTGTGCCTAGGAGCAGAACTGCTGGATCAGATGGGAACTCTGTGTTTATACATAGGAGTGGCATAGCTGGTAAGTGGATGTTCAACTGTAAAGAAATGAACCAACTATTTCCCAAAGTGGCTGTAGCATTTTTCATTCCCACCAGCAATATAGGAAGGCTCCAGTTTTCCCCATCTTTGCTCACACTTGTCATTGTCTATTTTTTTTATTATAGCCATCCTAGTGGGTGTGAAATGCTATATCTGTGTGTGTGTGTGTGTTTTAAATAGACTTTATTGTTCTGAGCCATTTTAGGTTCACAGCAAAATTGAGCAAAAAGTACAGGATTCTCATATTGCTCCTACCTGCTCCCAATCCTATCATATCCCACACCAGAGTGGTAAATTTGTTACATTGGATGAACATATATTGTTAACTATTGTTACAATCAACAAAACCTATATTGTCATACTATCATCACTCCAAGTCCATAGTTTATATTAACATTCATCCTTTTTTTTTTTTTTGAGTCACAAGACTTATCATTTACAAATCCCGCAAATAGGAGTGGGTGTACAATGAGCTGGGGGAAGGGCAGTCATCCATGCCAGGTCATGAATAAGCAGGTGATAGAGAACAGGGGAGAAGTATCTGCACTACTTATAAGGTAGTTGTGGAAGAGGTCACTAAGTTTTCATGGGCTTGACTCTATTTTACTTTAATATTTTAATTTATTTGAGTATGTTTGACACATCATGTTACATTAGTTTCAGGTGTACGACTTAGTGATTTGACGAATTTATACATTATGCTATGTTTATGGGTGTAGCTACCATCTCTCCCAGTACATCAATGCATCACTGTTACAGGATCGACTGTATTCCCTATGTTGTGCCTCTTATTCCTATAACTCATTTATTCTGTAACTGGAAGCCTGTATCTCTCACTCTTCTTCACTGATGTTGCCCAACCTCCATATTCCTTTCCCTCTGGCAACTATCTGTTTTCTGCATTTATAGGTCTTATCCTGCTTTTTATTAATTTATTAAAAAATTTTTTTTGAAGATTCCACTTATGAGTGGAATCATGTTGATGTAGGCTGGCTGGGTCTGAGGGCCCAAAGGGGATCCTGCAGGACCAGCCAAGGGGGTCCTTGGCTTCATGCAGGATGGAAATCAAACATGAGCTGAAAGGCAGTAAGAGCAGAGTTTAGCGGAGACAGAGAGAGATTATAGATACAGACAGAGCATCTGAAAGACTCAGAAAGAAATGGAAAATGGGTCTTGTCTTTGCTTGGGGACTGAGGTTTTTATTGAGGACGGTGGTCTGGTGTACATGTCTTTTAGTAATCCAAGAACAAAGATGAGAGTTTAGGTGTCCTCCACAAGTCACTTATGCTCTGGAGTCAGGGGTCTTGGTGAGTCAGTGGTCTTGGAAAACCTTCATCATGACCCTGCCTAGTCACTCCTTAGGTGTTACCTATTGTACTGAAAGACCAAAGAAATCATTAAGTCCTTGACCTTTAGAAGGAGGACATACTCCATCTGTTGTATAAGGTATGTGTGAGGCCAGAGTGTAGGTCCTAATGAGATTGGAAGCAGGAGAAGGAGCGAATAAAGAAGTTTTTCATGGGGTCCCTTTAGTTGCTGGGTCAATATATTTGTCTTTCTCAGTCTGACTTATTTCACTTCGGGTTCATTCTTGGTGTTGCACATTCTATGGGTTTTGACATACATATAGTGATGTAGCCACCACTGCAGTGTCGGAAGAGTTTCACGGCCCTAAAATCCGTCAGTGCTCTGCCTGTGCATTCCTCTCTTCCCATCCTCCAATCCCTCACTATGGTTTTGATTGCATTTTATTTGCGTTTCCCTAATACTGTTAATTATCTTTCCATGTGCTTATTGGCCACTTAGATAGTTTTGTTTGGAGGGAAGGGAGATATGGGTACAAACTTTCAGTTATAAGGTGAGTAAGTTCCGAGATTCTAAAGTTCAGCATGAGGACTTTAGTTAGCAGTACAGGACTGTACACTTGTAACTTGCTGACAATAGATCTTAAGCTTTATTACCACACACTGAAAAAGATTTTTAACTATGTGGGGTGATGGTGTGTTAATTACCTTGGTCCTAGTAATCATTTCACAACGTGTATGTATATCAAATCATCACACTGTACACTTTAAATGGATATACAATTTGTCAGTCATTCCTCTTGCTAAAGTTGGGAAAAAAACCTTCAGAGTTAAGATGCTACTATTTGTACTACCTGATAATCGTTTTTGAGGCCAGTTAGTGGCACTATATTGTGGCAATACAAAATACATAGGATATTTTTGAAGTAATTTCATAGGACTTTAGGATTTCTTATGCTTTCAATGTCTTCATTTTGAAATAAAAATGTCTATAAAACACACACACATACACAAAATCTTTGCTCATTTTTAAACTGGGCTTTTTATTATTGGATATCAGTGCTTTTTAAGGTTGAATTTGCTTCCAATTGGAGAGGAAAAAAACCCCATGATTTAGTCTAGTGTAGGGGCCAAGGGCAGGCTGCCCCAGAATGGGCCATTTTGGCATGAAGATTATTGAGTTAAAAAGCAGTCAGACCCCAGCAGATTTTGGAAAAGCTTTTTACTCCCCGCTCCCCCCCCCCCCCGACCCCCTACTACTGTCTAAAAGAATTTAGATAGAGGACCTGCTCCAGGAAGAGAGCTATCACCATAGTTAACCACATTATCTTATGAACTGGGTAAGGCCTATTTGGTCAAAGTCCTTTGTGCCCCATTATTTCTCAGTGGCTCAGCAAACATTTACTCTTTTTCAACTTCCTGTGAATTGCATTCCATCCCTCTGATGTCCCAGACTCCATCCCTTTCTCTTAGTTCAGAATGACATATAGACATTTTGCTTGTCATGGAATTTCCATGTCTGTGTGGATTCCCCGTATGTTCGAGATTATATCTGACTTTCTCCTGTTAATTTGTCTCATGTCAATTTCTTAGTCCATCTATAAAGACCTTGAAGGGAACAGGAAATTCTTGCTTCCTGACACTAGTGTGAGAGAAACATGGTTAATATTTTATGCTGGCCTCAACAACAGATCCACTGACAATGCAGTTGTCTTGTAATTTCAGGGCAGAGCTACCACATTTTTTGAAAGCTGGATTCATGGAAGTCCAAAAAAACCTAAACAGCTCAATGCAATATTAAATAAGTCTTAGAGATAAAAGTTAGTGTAACAGTTACTGATATCAAAATCAAAGAATAAAAATCAAACAGTACGTACTATCAAATGTGGAACACACGGGAATAGTACAGTAGGAGAAATGTGAAATGATTTCTCAGTGTTTATAATTAGCCAGGTCTCTTTAGTGGACTGGATTTTTGCAAATGGTTCAGCAGCCCTCACAACTCTGCTTTGATGTGAGCCATGTTTATCAGTTATTCCAATGAATTAAATTCAACAACTATTTACTGCATACCCAGTGGAAGGCAATGCCTTTTCTACTGAATTCATTTAATTCTTGATTAAATTTTAAAAAAGTTGCATTTCCTGCTTATGAGCTTTTTAGAAAGGGAAAATAGCAGTGCCCCTCTTTTTGGTATTTATTATTCACTTGGGTAAAGAGATTCTGGAATTTAACGCCACGTGTTTTGGGAAAAAGAAAATAAAACCTAGAATGGGAAATACCATCATTAACTAAAGGACTTAAAGGAACCTTAGAGTTCATTTGTAGTTTGATAAAACTCCGTCTTTTCTTGAACTTTCAGAAATGATTTCACTATCTCTTCAAGAACCCATTTTATGTTCTAAACTTTCTTTCTTATGGATAATCAAAATCATATTGGATGCTATACATCCCTCCTCTGCATTTAGTAGGGAAGGTGACTAGCTTTTACCCTCCAACATCTTGATACAAAAATGAAATTCTTCACCCTTCCTTGCCTGATGTGTGAGGACCTCCCATCTCCACTTACATAGGTGACATATGACTGCCATATATGTGGATGGGAATAAGGGTGTTACTATTCATCTGTGTATTTAGTAAGAGGAAGCTAAATTTCTCTTTTTACAAATAATCCTCCCAACTCAATAGAAGTTCCAATATCTTTTTTCCACACCTTAATGATCTCCTTGCCTGTTCCTGCAATGTGCACATGCCACACTGGAAGCCATAATGGACACTAGTAATACTAATTTAAAAACCTTTTTTTTCCCACTGCAATCTTCCTTCTATATACAAACGTTTAGGCTATGTCTAGACACTTTTGGGTGTATTTTCTAAGAAATATGATAATGCTATTTAAAAGTGGTAACCAAGGGTGGTCTATGTGTTCAGGGTTCGATCAGAGAAACAAAACCAGCAGGAGAGATATAGTAAAGTATTATAGGGCATTGGCTTGTGATTGTGGATGTTGGTTTGGCAAGTCCAAAGTCTATAGAGCAGGCGGGGACTCTCAGGCATGAGTGGACGCTGCTGTCCACAGGTGGAATTTCTTCTGGGAAGTTTCACTTCTGCTCCTAATGCCCTTTTACTGACTGAATCAAACCCATCCAGGTCATCTAGAATAATCCTCTCCTTTTAAGTTGGCTGAATACGGACTTTAACCAAACTTATAAAACACTTTCACAGCAACACACGGATTACTATTTGATTGATACTGGAAACTGTGGCCTACCAGAGGTGACTTATACAACTCACCATTCACAGGTGAGAATTATCTCTGTGGTCACAGAGCAGCCACAGAATGATTATCATTATTCCATTTTATATTCATATGGCAACAGCATTTGGTTCAAAGTCAGCGTTATATGCAACTCAACCATTTTTTTTTTAAACAGTCCATGATGCAAAATTAAACAGAACCCTTGTTATATACAAGATCCACCAAACTTGCATATACTGTTGCTGCTGTGTGGGTAGATTTTTTAACATAAACTTTTGTCTGTATCAATAAACATGTACATACAGCAAATTTATGCCTGGCTAGAAAATTTTTGCCATTCCCTACCTTGTTCTTAATGAATAAGTATGTAATTGAAGATACTTTAAAAATAGGCTATTGCAGTTGTTCCCAAATTTTTTGGTCTCAGGACTTTCATATGTATCAAAATTACTGAGGGCTTTAATGGCTTTTATTTATATGGGTCATGTCATTAGTTTGGGCTGCTATAGTACTCTGTCCAGGGAGCTGCAGCTATTTACAATTCTTGGGGGGTGCCCTCCGAAGCTCATCTGAGGGGTGCCCTGCTCACTCCCCAAGCCCACTGACTCCGTTAGGACTGTTCGGGTAGGGGATCTGGTAAGTACCCTTTTATGTAATGGTGGATAAACTACTTTTCTGATAGAGACAAACAGTCTCAAAACTGAGGAAGAACAGAACAGATTAGAAGAAAGGAAGAAAGAAGAGAATTAAAAAGTGGTTTAATCAGTAAAGATCTTTATCTTAATGCTTGAAAGACCAAAACCATTTAAGAAGGAAACTTGCCAATCCTTTGCTGTATGCATAAAGACTATGAGTAAAAATAATCATCCTTTTAAAAGAACTTATTGCATAAATCAGATGTCTGCTTATCTGAGTTGTCCTTAGCAACTTAATAAGAGGACAGAAGTGCTATGTATTTATTTGTACTGTATCATGCTGGTAAGCAGTCATGTGGGAAGCAAGGTAGAATGGTCACCTGCAGAATAAAAGAAGTAACCAGGTAATCAATTATAGACTTAAAAAGTGAGAAGCCCAGAAGAAGTTTTAAGTAAATACAACATCCCATAATGATGCTTAATAGTTTAATAACTAATCACTGATAAATACTGATACAATAAAGCAAGATCAGGCACTAAGTTCTCTTCTTAAGCATAGGTTTGCATTTACCAAAGACATCTTTTCGTGTCTGCCAAAGGAAAATATTTTCAACACAATCAATAGGCAATAATGCTCTCCTCTTAGTCAGTGGAAATTTTTATGAAGAGTCTGAAAAAGGTGCATCTGGGTGACTCAGTGGTTGAGCGTCTGCCTTTGGCTCGGGTCATGATCCCGGGGTCCTGGGATTGAGTCCTGCATCAGGCTCCCCAGAGGGAGCCTGCTTCTCCCTCTGCCTATGTCTCTGCCTCTCTCTGCATCTCTCGTGAATAAATAAATATTAAAAAAAAAGGAGTCTGAAAAAATAACTGGATGTAGCTCTCATGTGATTATAGGAAGCTGGGAAACAGAAGGGGGCATAACATGCCTTTGCAGTTCTGAGTACAGAATTAGGGATGTGGTAAATATAAACTAAATGGTAATGACAGAAAATAAACACAGGTAATCTCCGTAGATATACTCTAAACAAGTCACTAACAAAGTGAGGAGGCACTAGATTTCTAAGGAAATTTGGGAACAAATATTTGCTCCATAAGGCACTTGTGCTGGTATACAAATCACGATCTCACACAAACAGTATCAGTCCTTGGACAAAACTGTTCCCTGATCAGGCTCTATCAGAAGTGTGGAGCATAAATAAGAACCAGTTTCCAGGAGACAAATATAACAAAGGGCTTTGGAGGAAGACTTTTAAGAAAAGACTGAAGGGATGGGTTATTTGATAGGAAGAAAGAAAGTTACTGAACAATTTAATAATAGACACCTATACAAACGATCATCATACAGATAGAGGAGGCTAAATTTTATTTCTGGTTTGTAAGAAGTTGCATACATAAGTTGCAGTACAAAGGATTCAGTTTCCATATAATGAAGGTCAGTTTCAACAAGCACAATCAGTCTTAAGTCACTGATACTAAATAATGGAAAAGAATATGAGGGATGGTATGGGACCTTCAAAGACAAGGTATGTGTGTCCTGGAAAGGCTGGCTGAAGGTAAGGGAAGACAGGTTCTCGTGCTATTTTCTGTCTGTGACATTGCGCTTTCTAGAATTCAGATGCAACACCTTATACCTGTCCTGAGACTTGGAATGCTCCTTGGGTTGTCAATTACCCTGCAGGCTCCTCCTCTAAAGGAAGGCTTGGGAGTGGTTCCTATTTAACCTTAAGGAGATAGCATTCTTGTGGGTTTCACAATATAACAGAGATACATGGAGATTCTCATACATTTTATAAAATATAGTTAATTGGTCCCGTTTTGAAGAAATATTATTAAAGATTAGATTTCCCTTATCAGAGTAGACAGGCTCAAAATACATTGCTTGCACTGTACTGTTTTAATGATATTTCATTTTTATATTGGCATGCCAGTTAAAGATCATGAAATGACGTTATTGGGGGGATTTTGTTTAAATTCTAGAAAAACTGAAAGATACCTTTTTTAAAGTAAGCTCCATGTCCAACATAGGGCTTGAACTCATGACCCTAAGATTAAGAGTCACGTGTTCTACCCACTGAGCCAGCCAGGTGCCCCCCCCAAGATACTTTTTATTTAATTTAACTAAGCCTGATCTCATTTTAGCATAGGTGATTTTTGCATTTCAAAAGGTTATTCTGTAGTTTAATAAAGAATTCAAGCACACTAAAATTTCAATTTACTAAATCTAGTAAATGAGAGCAGGAGAAGATTTAAAAGACAATTTGTTTCTTTGTCTACTTGAAAGGGCATTTTAAGTTGATGACTAATCTTGTATGGCTCAATTCCATTCCTGAATATTTATCAAATTATGAGTTTGTAATTATTCATAAAGCATTTGTGGTCACATCTTGAATTACCATGTCGATAGTTTTTTAGTTCGTTATTAAGAGGACATGAAAAGGATGAATCCCTAAAAAGCCAAACACATGGATCATTCTGCCACAATAAAGACCACGAGAAAAGCTGAAGCTGCAATAAACAGTAAAGTTATCTGGTTTGAAGCAAAGGAATATGGAATTAGGCACATGTATTTTACACTGTATACAACTCATCTTTTCAGTCCTAATAAGCTGACTCGGATTCATGTAATGGAGAATACTTCCCCAGAGCCAAATACATTTAAGCTCTTTAAGGATTGGCACGATCTTTTTTTTCCTCACTGGTTCATTAGAACAGCACCCACTTCAGAACAACTATTTATGAGCACAGTAATAGTTCAGAAAATATAAAATGATGGAAGAAGGAAACAGAAAAGTCCTTCATTTGCAGCCAAGAAGATGTGGGGATTAGATCTGTATTTGTTTTGACCAACTTTCTGGGAGAAATGCTGTGACTGTTTTGAACAAATGATAAATGTCTATAAAATATGGAATTCTATAGTAAAAACAATTTTGACATCTTTTGTTAAGAGACCAAAACAAAAAACAAGAAAATATACTGAATGTTGTATAGCTCAGAAATTAATAAATCCCCAAATTTCAATTTCCACTAAAATATTTATTTAATGATATCTTACAGAAATAAATAAGAACAGTTTTTCTCTAATACAGATAGGTGTATTTATATATTTTTTTCTTTTCTTTTCTTTTCTTTTTTTTTTTTTACAAAATCAAAGCATATCAAATTGTTTTCCCTAAAACTTTAGCTCAAAAAGGAATACTAGGAAACAAACAGAAATACTGAAATATGCTGATCATCAAATTATAACCATGGACCTTTTGAATCTCAGCATGACAGAAGATTTAGAGAAAGACCATGAGATTGGGAGTTAGGGCATCTGGGCTCCACTGTTGCCTTGCTACGTGTCACAAGCATGGTTCTCTGTATTTCTGAACCTTGGTTCTCTACCTTTATAAGAGGAATGATATTAGTTATTCCAACTTCACAGGACTGTTGGGCAAATTAAAGCTGAATGTGAATGTACAGGAAAGCTCTTTATAATATGTAAAGAGCTACAAAAATAATAGTCTTGTTTAATTTCATATAAAAGAATCAATGCATATCTTCCTTCAACTGAAGAATAAGCACCAAAAACGTGTGTGTGTTTTCTTCAGTGGAATTATGTCACCCTATAAACCTAGAATAAGAAAATGCACCTTAACTAAGCACCAAAGCTTCTTGGACAAATGTGATATAAGGGATATTTCTATTACAGTTTTCTGGGCAGCTAAATAGGAGCTAATGAGTCCTGAGGGTCATTTAAAACTCTGGAGGCTCAAAGAAAATGAAACAAGAATAGTTGTGTTACATCAAATGTCTAGGATAAAATAACCTACTCCTTATTTAGTGATTTCAAAGTCCATTAATTCTTCACAGAAGAAGAAACACTCAGTTATCAGCTGCAATTATTTGCTTATGTAAATACGACATTCTCTTGTTCCAAAGATCAAATACTAGTCCTTGAGAGAAGTCCTAGTAAAATAAAATAACAAATTATCACAAATTTAGATACTAGTGGTTAAAAGTCTAGTTTCCCAACAACACAGGAAAGGAAAAGAATCCAAGACATCAATATAATAATGAAAAAAAAAAAAACAAAAAACAAAAAACCAAAACACAAAACCTGGCCATACTTCCATGTTATGATTAAGAGATAAAATGATAAAAACTGCAATATTTACAGATATATCAATCTTGAAATATGTAAAAACAAGGAAAATTAAAAATAGAAAAAGCAGTTTAGATAATTTTATGATAAACATGAATACACTTAAAATGCTATTTAAAGTTCACTGCATACACTGACACTGCTTAACACATCATAGAAATAAGAAAAGTGTTCAATGTTTCAATTTTTAGTAGCAACATACAGAGAAAAGAAAAACTTGCCTAATGTTAACTTATTGTTAGGAATATTATTACTGTAAAGCCACTATGCATGGAGGTATAGTCTAAAGCTACTCAAATAACTAGAAGTTAATATAATTTGCCATCTACTTAAAATATTACTACCAAGATATTGGTGAATCATGTACTAAAGATACTGAAGGCCCTTCCAAAACGAGATTTATGTGGGTCAAATATACTAGGTCATATAAAATTAGACCAGTTTATTCTCTCCCTTACTCCAATTCTTTTTAAGACTGATCTTATCAAAAGAAAAGTACACATTACCTCTCTTAATTCCCTTGCATCATCAGATGTAGTTATTCTTTGGGACAAAAATAAATGTTGTATTAGGAGTGTAAGATCAAAAATCTTTATAGATCTTTTGGAAACAAGATAATTGGAAAGGACTCAGTAACTACTAGGACACCATACAACTAAAAAAAGAAATTCATTCAATGAAGAACAGTATTTACTGACATCTACTGGATTTTTTACTTGTAACCTTCTCTATAAGCAATGAAAAACTTAACTACAGTAAAGTCTCTGGATTGAATCAAGTGTACTTCATTCAAGTTCTTCAGTTTCTTTGGTAAACAGATCTGCCAGATCAGCCAAGGTTAAGACGGAAGCTTCGGGATGCTTCACCGATGAGCTCGTGTGACTGCAGGGTTTCCCAAGGAAGTAGAGTCAGAAAGAAACCAAGGAATAAATGGTTACATTTGTGTTATATTTTGCTCTAGTCTCATAATAATATTAAGACATAATGATATAAAAATATTCTTATAATATAAAAACATATTTGCTCGTGTTTGTAAGTGAACCATAAAAATCTTCAAGAAGAAAGTCAATGACAGGATCATGAGTACATCTCATCAAAATTAGTGAAGACTTCTGTATAGCACTTTTAGGTTTTGTTATAAAATGTCTTTTCTCTCCCCAATTCCTAAAATAAACAGAACCCATGCCAAATGCTGCTAAAGCTCTCACCTTAGAATTTGCCTTCTTACTACCCAAAGTTAGTGTATTTGAAGAGAATTTCAACAGCTCTTGTAACTGCTATTTTATTTAAGCAGCTTAACTATAATTGCTGATTTCTGTTACACATGGAAACAGCAGCAATAAAAAGTCTTCATGTCTGATGCAAATAGCTTTCACAGTAGACTCTTTCCTTCTCATAAACCACCAATGGAAGGAGATTTCTGGTTCAAATTGCTTCTTTGCTATGCACTGTGCCTCTGTATAGACATCCCTTCCAAGACAATCATTCCTCTGTATCTGCCAACCATGCCTATCTCATAAGGATATATAGTAAGGCATTGGTTTATGTTTTCAAAATGACTTTGAAGAAAATTATGGAATAAATATTAGAAGGTTTTATAATTTTTAAGCTTTATAAAATTTTATAATTTTAAAGTTTTTTTTTTAAGATTTTATTTATTTATTCATAAGAGACAGAGAGAAGGCAAAGACACAGGCAGAGGGAGAAGCAGGCTCCTCGCAGGGAGCCCGATGTGGGACTCGATCCCAGGACTCTAGGATCACACCCTGAGCCAAAGGCAGACGCTCAACCACTGAGCCACCCAGGAGTCCCTAAAATTAAGTTTTTAAAATTAAGGTCACTCTGGTCTCTCTGCTTCTGTTCTGCCTTTGGAACAAATATCACAATCATCAGCTGAGTTTTAAGTCCAGATCTTCTCATGTGCATGTGACCAGCATGTGTGATGTATAAAGCAACACTGTAAGTTTCCTTTTAGAGATATCAGACGAAGGCTTTTAGGGTGGGCATAAAGATAGATTTCTTTAAAAAGTAATCCAATATGGCAAAGAAATGTAGGGCAGTTTAAATATTTTTAAACATTACAATCTCTATTAATAAATTAAGTCAAATATAGGATGTCCAGAGCATTAACTGGAAAATTTTAGATAGGTAAAATGTCCTGTTTTGCCTTTAAAAAATGTATCTGGTCATTTAAGTGAAGAAGTCCCAACACTTGTATAACCTTATATAAACAGGTAACATCCATCAGGCTTGTAGCAGATTATGATGTACCTCTTCTCAGCAGTTTTCAGCATTGCCTGCATTCTTTCTTCTATTGTTGCTTTAATTAAGAATCTGTGTACAATAGTAGGTCTAGAAGGTATGAAACAATGGTAAGTTCAAAAACTTCTTAAAACCAATTAGAACAAACAAGACTTCACATATTATATGCTATATTCATCAGTCACATGGTGCCCATTGTGGCAAGTACTAATCAAGGTGCTGGGGCGGTGGTCAGCAGTAAATAAAACAAACTAGTCTTAATGAACTAACATTCTAATGAGGGCAGACCAGACACACAATAAACACATAAATTAGATGATACAGATAATGCCATAAGGAAGCTGACATATGAGTTGAAACATGACTGATGGGAATGAGGCTGCTAAGCCAAGGAGCAGAAAGAGCATCTAAACAGAAGCAACAATAAATAAATGCAAGCTCTTGGGAAGAGAACATGCTTGGAACAAGCCTAAAATGTATGAAGGGCAGAAAGAAGCCTAGTGTGGCAGAAGTGTATTTTAACAGAGAGGCAGGGAGTGGAAATAAGATTGGAGAGTGGGCAGGAAACAGATTGTGTAGGGTCTGGAGGGACAAGGCAGGAATCTGGGTTTTATTGTGGTTATGAAGGGAAGTCATCCGTGGGTTTTATGCGTGATTTGATTTATACTTGATTATACTGTAGACACCCCTTTGGCTGCTGCGTGGGAGATGGCCTATTAGCAAAGGGAAGACCAAGAAGTCAGTTAAGGGGTTCTGTAGGAGTCCAGATAAGATGGAGAGTTGTGTTCTGGTTGTTTCCATGGAAACAGTAACTATCAGGTCTGGAATATCTTTTGCAGGTAGAGTTGGCAAGGCTTCAGTGATGGTTTGGATGTGTGGCACAAAGAGAGAAGTATAGAAGAGTCTTAGATTTATGGTCTGAGAAACTACAGTTAAGAGAGTCAGATTATAAGATGGGGAGGGCTTGGAGTGGGTGGGAATGCAGTAGGAATACACTTTCTTTTACCCATGTTAAATCTGAGTTTTCCATTAGCTAGGTATCTAAGGGGAGGTGGAGTCCAGCTATGGGTGAAGCAAAAGCAAAAGAATGAGAGTCTGAGACAGGAGCTGAAAGGGCATGTCTAGACCAGGGACATATATCTGAGAGTCATCCACATATAAATGTTACTTAAAGCTCTGGAACTGGATAAGCTCATCTAGAAGTGTAGATAAGAAAAAAAGAACCTGCAGGGACCAATGGCAAGAAGGAGGTCATTAATAATATTATGAATCACATTTCAGTGGCACAGTGAGGACAAAAACTCAACCGGAAAGGCTGAGAGAAGAAGGTTAAGAAGGGGAAGGTGGGCAGTGGAGTGTTTTTAAAGCAGATGATATTAAGACATATTTATCTGGTCATATATTACAAGAGGAATGTCCTTGAGAATATGAGAAGGGATGGGACCTATAACAAGTGGAATGGCTGGCTTTTGAAAGAAAAGGGACATTTCACCCACTGTAATAAAAGGGAAGGAACATACTGTGCCTTCCTGCTTATTGCTATAGATGAAATATTCATACCTCTACCTACAACAAAGGTTTGCACTTGAGTATTATTCTGGCACTCTCTCTTCTCTCTTGCTTCACTAGTTCTCCATTTCTAATGGATTGCTCCTATTTCTCCCATATGAAAGGAAAAAGCAACAACAAAAAAACTTCCTGATCTCATACTCTTCCTTTTCTCTGTTCTTTGAAGCAAAACTGCTCAAAATACGAGTCCCATCAGCGATGTAGAGACAGCAGTGTACTGTGCTTAAAAGTATGATTGAGGAGGCAGAGGAGCTATGTTTGAAACCTGCTGCCACTTTTGCTACCTATGTGACCTTGGACAAATTACTTAAACCCTCTCTGCTAGATAAGTGTTTGTTGATAAATAAATGAAACCCTATTCTCTCTCATACTCAAATCAGGCTATCGCCTCCACAACTACCAAAACTGGTTTCGATCTCCATTCTGCTAAATTTAAGGGTCAATTCTCATTTTTTATCTTACTTGGCATTTTAATAATACAGTTGTTGATACAGTTGGTCATATCCTTCTTCTTGAGTTACGTTCTTTACTTGACTTCCAGGAACCTCTCTATTCTGATTTTCTTCCCAACTCATTGTTTGATTTCCATCTGTTACCTTTGCTGGTTCTTTCTCTTCTCCCATGGCCTCTAACTTTGGTGTGCTCTGGAGTCCGGTCGTTGATCCTCTTCTCTATCTATACACATTCCCTTGGTAATCTCACTCAGCCCCGTGACTTAAAAATACCATTATATGCTGTTGACTTTCAAATATATCTCTAGCACAGACTTCTCCTGAACTCAGGACTTGTACATCCAATTACAGAATACCTATCTCCATTTTTCTAATAAATATCAAACAAACATCTCAAATTTCTATTTAAAATAGACTCCTGTTCTTTCCTTACCAAACCTGCTCTACCCTGTAGTCCTTCCTGGCTCATCTGAAACCTACTTCATCCTTCTAGTTTTCTAGGTCAAAAACCATGGCATTGACCTTGACTTGCTCACATCCCATGTCTACTCTGTCCACACATAACTACTGGTTCTCAAAATATGTCCAGAACCTGACCACTTCACATCATATCCACTGCTGCTCCCATGGTTCAGGTCACCTTTAACTCTTACTAAGATTACACAACAGCCTCCTAACTGTTTTCTCTTCTTCTACTTCCCATATGTTCCCCTTTCCCCTGGCCCTGAACATATAGCACTCAGAATGATTATCTCAAAACAAGTTAGAACTTGTCACTCCTCTGCTCAAAGCCTGCCGTTGGTTCCCTATCTTATACACAGTGAAATCAAGGTCCTCATAGTGACCTCATAGGCCCTATAAAATCCCCTCCCCTACCAGCTCTCTGACTTCATCTACTACTACTCTCCCCTTTACTTATTCTGCTTCGGTAACTCTGGCTCCTTACTATTCCTCAAACATACCAGGCACAGTCTTGACAGGGTCTTTTCACTAAGTGTGCTATCTGCTTGAAAATCCTTCCCCATACAAATCTTGCATGTCAGGTGGCTTTGTGGGTTAAGCATCTGACTCTTGATTTTGGCTCAGGTCATGATGTCAGGGTTGAGAGACTAAGCCCCATAACCCCATGTCAGGCTCCATGGAGCCTGCTTAAGATTCTCTTTCTTCCTCTGTTCCTCCCTGCCCCTTGCTCCTCCTTCTCTTTAAAAAAAAAAACCTGCATGCCATCCTGCTTAGCCAAATGTACTTTTTTTTTTTTTTTTTAACTGGGCTCCATGCTAGGTCAACTTGGGGCTTGAACTCACAACGCTGAGACCAAGACCTGAGGTGAGATCAAGAGGTGGACATTTAACCAATGGGACCACTCAGGAATCCCCTGCCAAATGCACTCTTTATTTTTAAAGATTTTATTTATTTATTCATTAGAGACACACAGAGAGAGAGAGAGGCAGAGACACAGGCAGAGGGAAAAACAGGCTCCAAGCAGGAAGCCCAATGTTAGACTCGATCCTAGGTCTCCAGGATCATGCCCTGGGCTGAAGCCGGCGCTAAACCACTGAGCCACCCGGCTGCCCCTAAATGCACTCTTTATCCTCCTTCCCTACTCTACTTTTCCAGCTCCTAACATAGCATATATTTTACTTATGTTATTGTTCACCATCTGTCTCTCTACCAACTCTCATAATTTCCATGAGGGCATCTCAAATACCTAGAACAGTGCCTGGCACACAGAAGGTGCTCAATAAAAATTTACTGAATGAAGTATGTGGGTATTGATGCAGGTATATTACTCAAGTTGGTGATGGAAAGATGAGATGCTTCAAATCTGACTTTATCTGTGTTCTACATATGTGGCAAGACTGTCATCAGTGGGGAGCAGGAAGTTATAGAAGACTTTTAAGATCATCTCTTCAGAAAATGGAAAAAAAATCTATCCACTAGGGAAGCATAGTAGGATTGTCAGGTAGTGCTGAATGGCCTTTCATCTGAGCTGAATCCAGTCCATGCTTTGGAAAACAGTGATAAGACAAGGCGGCAATGTTTAAAAATATAAGAAAAAACAAACCCAAAAAACCCCAACCAAATAAGACATAACTGCATTTTAAATGACACTGGACAGTACTTAGAACAAGTGTGCAGTTATTACAGTTATGTTACTTTGTCATATTTTACTATGGGTTTGTTTGATGAACATGTCTCTTTCATGCTGAAAACTAAAAGTCCTCATTTGTTCTCCTGGCTATTGCTTACAGAACAATCCAGCTTTTAACAGTAGGTCATACAAGATGGCATCTCCTGTTACTCCTCTCCACATACTCTACTCCTAAGCAATTCTAAACTCTTTTGGGTCCCTAGGGATCTCCTGGTGTTTATCTCCTCTGTGTTCCTGCACATGCAACTCTCTTTGGCTGTGTGAGCACCCCTTTCTAGCCTAGCTTTGAAGTAATTGTTCAAGACTCAACCTAATGAAGCCTTCCATGACTCTAAGCACAACTAATGACTCCCTTCTGTTACCACAGTACTTCTATTACATTTTTGCACACTCTGCTGCAATAGGTCAGCTCTTCTGCTTCCTGTACTACATAGCAACCTCTTTGGGGGAGCAGACTATGTCTTACTCAATTTGAGTCTTCAATATCTAGTATAATGAGTGACATATAGTTGCCACTCAGTCAATATTTAATGAACACTCAGTACAGATTTTTTTTAAACATTCAAGGCATCTACCATCTAGGAGGTAATACATCTAAGAGGTCTTATGAAAGGTAACTGTCTATTCTGACATTTGAATGAAAGTAGCAGATATTACACAATACTCACTATTAGGTTGGGCCTCAGCTAAATCTAGTTACCTCTTAGAGTAGCCCTAAGGGACTATCTTTTCCTAAGGGAAAGAATTTAAAAAGGAGTCATGAATGGGATATGCCTTCTTTTAAAAACAGGCTACTTAAAACAATCAAAAATCACTTCTCCTCAAAGTCATGATGGATGCTTTCAACTGTGCAGCTTAGTTTAAGAAACTGTTTTGGTGAAGTGAACAGCGTAATTTTTCCAAGAAGGGAGACACAAATATGGGAGAATTCAGGGATTTGCTGTTTGGAGGAGGGAGGGTTGGAAATCTCAAAATGTCTTTTGGTCATATACTTGAACATTTAATAAATAAGTCATTAAAAATGAATAGGTTATATGAACATAAATGAAGAGTTTAACCACTGATTTATATCTTAGAAACTGGAAGCAAATGTAACTGATGCTAACTTTAGTCCTTACTTTGTTTGTCCAATCCGGTGCACCCTCCCAATGGCCTGAAGCTCATGGGCAGGGTTCAAGATGGGCTCCACCAAGAGAACATGAGTTGCTTCAATGATAGTTAATCCATTAGAACCTGTGTGCAGGGGCAGCAGCAAGATATTGATTTGGGGATCATGTTTAAATGCTGAAAGGTTCTCCTAAAAAAAGAAAGGTATATTTAAATTTTAGCTGGATCACTTAGAGCAGTATATTATAGCTCATATTAAGAAGCCTAATAGTATTCAGGTCACTGTGAAATGAATAATTAAGACAATTAAATATAAATTACCGATTTCAGAAAATGTAAACTTGTCTGACCTTCGTGAGGACAACGGTCACATAAACTCTCTTATTCTTTATGATACAGTGGAAACACAAGATACATGTACCTGATGTATGCCAATTAAACTACATGAGAGAGAAAAAGAAAGTGTGTGCCAGAGTGAGGATGAGATCAGAGACATGAATCTGTTACATTTTTACTTGGTCTTCTTTTGTGTTTTTGTCTCAGGGTGTGCGCCAGTCGTCGTGCTGAGCGTAGCGTAAGCAATTTGACCACATAGGGTTTTTCCTGGTGTAGTGTCTTGAGAACCTAATCCTGGCATGAGGGCCCTGTCCATTGAACAGGTGTATCACAGATCATCTTTTCCTCTATTGAAGCAAACGACCTCAAGTCAGAAGATCTTAAAAAAAAAATGACCTTGCTATGGGTATAAATGAATAGATAGAAAATAATTAGTTTCTCTACTTTGCTTTTGAATGTTAGTTTTATAATGAATCAATAACTCAAATCTTTACACAAGACAATAAATGCAAGTAAGCTATTAACAGCAGTACTAAATCTCCCCTCAAAAAAAGTAAAAATATTCTTGACGTACCTGAAATGTCTTAACACGACTGATTTGAGCAAATTCCATGTTGTTGTCAGTGAGGGCTTTTGAAATAATATCTAATACATCTTGCCACTAGAACACATAAAAAAAATAAAACAAATTTTTGTATAGTTTTCACATAAAAAGGAATTGAAAAGGAACTAAATCTAAGTTACTTTTGTACTTCAGAATTAACATAAAAACAAACTTTCAAATGTGGTTCCACCAATATTATTTTACACTACCAAAATGGCAGTGGTTTTTGTTTGTTTGTTTTAAGTCAAATGCTGGTTAAATTTAGGGTAAAAGACATAGGTGTTTTTGGGAACTGAATTAAGATAAACATAAATAATGGAATGCTTAATGGATAAAGTTGCCTATCTTTTAAAAATAAAAACTACAACTTTTACTTCATATTTTATTCAATAGATTACTTTTTCTTTTTCTCAAATAACCAATTTAATTTGTGGAATGAGACTTTCAAGGTTACAGATTCTAATTTTTAACATATTAACATTAGAAAATGCCCATAAAACATTAACAGGAAATGTAGCTATAGAAATTGCCTTTGTAAAGCATCACCAAATTTCTCTAAAAATAATTTTATCCTATGGAAATAGAAAAAAAAAAAAGAACATGGAAAATCTAACAGTAATTCTAAATCTCAACTATATTAGAACAAACATTAAACATGAGTTCTTAGATATGAGCTGACAGAAAGCCAGTCTGAGGTAAGACTCAGAATGAAAATGTTGATTATACCGTTGAGAAGACGAGTGCTTTAGCCCCTGGGTCTCTAAGTTGGATTCTCATCAGAGTTCTGACCACAGCTTCCACTTTTGTAGAATGGCTGCCCTTTGGACATAAACAAGAAAACACATCACTACCAAATAAATTTAGTTTACAATGGAAAGGAAAACCAATATAAAACACTTTTATTACCAAAACTACATGTACATCAAAACAAACTATCAGGTTCTATGTGTTCACTCTTCTTTATTTTGTATTTGCTGGAAATTTTCTTTAGCTAGAAGCTATAGAACTTAAATCTAGGGAAAACTGCTTCTGAGACATACCAGAAAGTCATATAGTGATATATGACCATAAAGAGAAGATTTTTAGGTTAAAGTAGGTAGGATTTGTAGTTAGAAGATTTTATTATTTTAGATCAGCAGAATTTATATATTAAAAGCACTCCTCACTTCAGGTATTATATGGCATTAGAAATCTTAAGAATATAATGAATCAGAATTCTAATGTAAGCAAACTGTGAAGGATCCAACTCAGGAAGGATCCTTTCTTGCAGGGAATTACAAAGGACAGTAACAGAGGTACAAATAACATCTACTTGGATAGCAGATTTCTATAAAGCTAAATAAACACACAATGGGTGGGTTTTACATTTTCCATAACCATTTCCATTATTAAAGTATGAAAAGGAAAAAAATGAAGAAATAATAAAATGAGGAAATGAGCAAATGTTTTCATAGCCTTCTGAGAAAATTTTCCTCCTGGAATGCTCTAGGAGATGGCAAGACATGAAGATATTAAGGGTATGGGATTTTTAGCACTTTTACAGAGACACTCAGAGGTAAAATATGTAAATGAAACAAGAAAGAAAGGCATTGCAACTTTTAGTTAGCAAGACAGAATTATGGAAGAAGTTTTAAAATTCTAATACTAAAATCCTAAGTCTACATAATTATATAATTCTCTGGTATGCAGACTGCTAATTATACGTGCAAGGTTAAAAAATATAAAGGATCTGTTTCAGTCTAAAAATTGTCTTAAAAAAGAGCAAAATTATATCAAATAAGAGAAAGCAGGAAATCAGCATGAAGTATTGTTAATGAGTTTAGATAGAAACATACGTATCCCTCGCAAAGTCTCATTTCAAAAATATATTTTTTTAAAAATATTTTATTTGAGAGAGAGAGAATGAGAGAAAGAGAGCACAAGCAGGGGGAAAGGGCAGAGGGAGAAGCACACTCTCTGCTGAGCAGGAAGCCCAATGCTAGGTTCGATTCCTGGACTCCAGGGTCATGACCTGAGCTAAAGGCAGACACTTAACCAACTGAGTCACCAAGGCGCCCCTCAAAAATATTTTCAAATGAAATACCATAACTATAAAACCTTCCATTTATTAAGTTGCTTATGAAAAGTTCAAAAGAAAACCTAATAATCTTTAATAAACAACATTCCAAATTAGAGTGCTAATAACTCTGTGAAGGAAAAGACCAGAACATTCACTTTTATCAATGTCTGGACAGTCAGTGGTAGCTCTCAATGAGCCCTTGCATATATCACAGCCTGGAACCATTAGGTCCTAGTTCAGTTACTTTCATTGTGAACGAATAATAAGGAAGCCTAGAAATCTAAAGCTCTGCTTGGCAGAAAGGTACATGGGAGTGAGACTACTTTAACACTCTTTTCTTCCACATGGATGGAAGTGGCTACTGAGAAGAGAAAAATGCATAGAATTCTTGATGGGTAGCCCATGTATACTGACTTGCATGCCCTGCATAATTTTAAAAAACAAATCCAATACATGCAAAATCCTGTTAGGCCAATATGTTTAAATAGTTTCTTTCAAGAAAAAAGATTTCCTATTTTAGACTATTTGAAGCCATTTAAATGATCATAAATTGTCATTAAAAATGTTGCTTCCAGTTGCAAGAGGATATGTTGAGTTTATTTTTATTTTTTAAAGATTTATTTATTTATTTATTATAGACAGAGAAAGAGAGAGGCAGAGACAAAGGAGGAGGGAGAAGCAGGCTCCATGCCGGGAGCCTGACGTGGGACTCGATCCCGGGACTCCAGGATCGCGCCCTGGGCCAAAGGCAGGCGCCAAACCGCTGAGCCACCCAGGGATCCCCTGTTGAGTTTATTTTTTAAAGATTTATTTGCTCAAGAGAGAGAGAGCGCACATGCACACATTGAGTGGGGAGGGCAGAGGGAGAAGGAGAGAGAGTCTTAAGCAGACTGAACACAGAGCACTTATGTGGGCCTCGATCTCATGATCTGGAGATAACAACCTGAGCCAAAATCAAGAGTTGGGATATTCAACTGACTGTGCCACCCAGATGCCCCTGTTGAGTTTATTTATTTTTAAAAAGATTTTTATTTATTTATTTATTTATTTATTTATTTATTTATGAGAGAGAGAGAGAGAGAGAGAGAGAGAGGCAAGACACAGGCAGAGGGAGAAGCAGGCTCCCTGAGGGGAGCCTGACGTGGGACTCGATCCCAGGTTTCCAGGATCACACCCTGGGCTGAAGGCGGCACTAAACGGCTGAGCCACCCGGGCTGCCCTGTTGAGTTTATTTTAATAATGATTCCTAATTTGCTACTAAATGAAAAGAAAATGCTATGCACAATTAAGGATTACTGATCTAAAAAGTTACCATAGAAAGGCAGTAAGCTATAGGAGAAAAACTGAATAGAAGTTAGATAGGATCTGGTTTCTCTTTGATTTACCACATCTATCACAAGCACATTTTGGATAACTTAAAAAAATTACATAAAATCAAAATATGCTTATTGGACAACTAAGCTAACAGAAATATAAGAATTAAAGAAGTTAAATACTTTTTTAAAGCCCTACCTTCTTAAAACAGCACTAAGAATTGGCATTTATTCTGTTACACCTCCTTAGGCATTTTAGAAGCCTACATAAAAATGCATATGTACTCCACAAATATTTGTAAACTTGTTTTATAAAATGGTCTTTTCATTTAACATTGTATCTTAACAATCTATTCATAGAGGATCTTTATATTTATTTATTAATATACACTTAGACTCTTGCATTCTTTTTTGCTATTATAAACCATACTTTAGTGATACTTATAGCTTTGGATACAAAGCCATATGTGAAAATATTTTTGTTGGATAGGCACGTTAAAGTGGAATTGTTGGCCAAAGACTCAAAAAATTTATTAAGATACTTGGATCCTGGTGGATTTTGGTGGGTCAAATTGCCATCTAAAAATGCTGGAAATTTTAACTACCAATGGTTAAAAATGTCTGCTTCTTTGCACACTTGTTAAAATTTAATTTTTTGCCAGTCTGATAGGTGAAAGGAGGAACTAAATTTTCATTTAGTCTATATTTTCCTGACAGTGAACTTGAGTATCATTAGCCATTTAGAATTCTTCTGTGGAGGGTGGTACCATTTCATTATATATGGGTTGATAAACACTAATCTTTTTTTTTTTTTAACCAATTAGGAGCTACAGGAGAGGTTAATAAAGTCAGCAAACCTAGTGGCTTTTGGGGGGGATGGGTGTGAAGAGGCAGAGGGAGAAGGAGAGAGGATCCCAAGTGGACTCCATGCTCAGACTAGAACCTGATGTGGGGCTCAATTTCACAACCCTGAGCTGAAATCAAGTCAAGACACTTAGCCAACTGAGCCACCCAGGTGCCCAAACCCAGTGGGCTTTTTTCTTATCTTCAATCTTCAGAAACCTAGATTCCCACCACTCTATGCCCTTATTCATGGACTTCTTTTCTCTTCCTTGCTTGTGATTTTTATTTCCAAATGAAAAAGCAGGAGTCCCAAGAGAATACTGAAAAGACTATGGTTGGTCTTATAACAGAATCAATGAAAGTGAACAAAGAGATAGGGCAAACTTTCTTCTGCATTTTACCATCACTCAAGTCCCTTCAACATTTCAAGTAAGTTCGTATTTGATTATCCAAATCATTCATTTACTTATTCAACAAAAACGCCAAGAACTATATTAGGCACTGGATACACAAAGATCAAAAGATATACCCCCCCTACTCCCCAAAACATACAGTCTAATGCATGTTACAGAATATGGAGAAAAACAAAAAAGATGGTTTATACTGCTGATTTGACCTAGATGCAATTTAAATGAATGTTTTATTATACCATCTTAATGAGTACTATACATATTCTACTGCTCTTTTTTAATGTTTCTATCTCAAATGCATAAATGAAGTTTGGCTCAATTCCGTTCTTCAGAAGATTATTCAATATGGCCACATACTAAATATTCAGTTTGTCAAAAAAAAAAAAAGGTTAAAACATGAAGGGATGAGTTATATACAGGCAAGGCTAGAGGAGATCACAGAAGGAGGCACAAAAGAGATTAGGATGAGGAACTGTGCACAGGAATCTATCCCTATGCAAGGTGTTAACAAAGTAACAAAGTATGAATATTCTCCAGAAAGGTAACCTGATAGCTCGAGTCCAACTTGGCTTATTTTTTAGCTATATCAGTAAACATACAGATACAAAGTTAAGCTGGAATGATATGTATTTGCTAGCAGGGTGCATGGGAACAGACATCCCACAAAAATGCTGGATCACTTAATATATTAGATTGATAAAGTTGTATTTAATTATAAGCACCTTTGTCCTCTTCTGAAACTCTTGTTCCTTTCATTGTTTCCACCCCTTCTTTGAATCTCTGTTTTTTCCAGATATATATCCACCAACCCTGACTTTGTGATCAATGCTTGGCTTTTCTTCATGTTTGTGAAACATCAAAGATGAAGGCTCAACTTTGGAATAAAGACAAATCATCTGTACTCTGCCTTCCCATGACCATATCTTCACGATTTTTCTCCTTAAGGCACTAGTTCTAAGGTTACCTGGAGAACCAGGACGAGAGACGTACAAAGTGTCACCAGTCAGATCAAGTCAGTACTTCTGGTGTTCCACTCATGAGATAAGCAGTGAAGAGTATTATATCATTAATGAAGAATACGGATGGGATTGTCCTTTATAGCAAAGGAATCATAAAATATTCTTTATAAAAATCTTTGTTCCCTTGTCTGTAATTTAATCAACAAAACCAAACAAGGTTTCCAAGCTACATATACAGGTGGTTTTTCTACTTGGTGGAAAATTAACCGCAAAGTTAAAAGCTCTAGGCTTTTGGGTAGAAGTCAAGGCAACAAAAAATAGCAGATACCCATTAGCACCAAAGACCAACAAAGAATATTTCTTGTGAAGTCTGGCCTAGAGGTTGTCTAGCTATATAACTAAAGATCAGAAATGTCATGCAGCCTCTTATCTACTCTAAGAGTGTTAAATGTGTTAAAAGGATGGAAAACTCACTTTTATTTCTTTGTCATATATTCAGTAGAAGAATTCTAATAATAAAGCAATCAAGTAGTATTGATTTAGACTTTGATAAACGCTTCCCCTTCATAATGGGACTCAATATCTTACCAGGTTGTTCATAGAGTAAGGTACTGCTTTTCAATCCCTGAAGTCTTATTATTGGGGCAAGAGAGAATAGGTAAAATCTTTGAGTATGGGTAGAAGATAAGCAGTTGTTGGCTTCACTCTACTCCCTTCATGACTATTTCCTATTGCTGAGAATCCTTGTTTAGGGAAGGCAGGAAAGGAAGGGGAACAGATATGACATCTCCCTACCATAGCAGCAAAGTGCTACTTGCATTTGATTTATATAAATAAAACTAGTGCTCTATGACTTTTCAGTCATAGCACCAGGTATCGTTGCTTTGTATTATAGCCCTTTGTCACCAGTCTTTTTCCCTGGAGCCCTTCTATTTTCTCTTTTAGTTAATCTGTCTACTTCTCTCACTTTTTCTCAGCAGTATCAATGGATTCTCGTTATGCTTTGCTCCACTGGTAGAATTAAGAGCTAAAGTGGCTGCTGGGTCTTGAAGAACATCAGGAAAATGAGTCAAACAGTAGAGATGAGGAATGCAGTCAGTCTTATTTTTCACTGAATATTAGAGAGAATATTGTTTAGAGACCACTTTAGGTCAACATGCAGGCCGTATCTTTAGAGATTTTACGTGTATTATATATAGTCCATATATGTGAAATACATACATACTAGTACATGTGAAATGTTTCAAATCATGGGGCTGTAAGCTACTTATCAGTTTAAAGTGAAATCAAAATGAAGTCGTTTTCTGAAATCTGCCATTCATACTCATGCTAAAATTTCTTGAAGTAGTACAGCACAGTGAAAAAAATATTACAATGAGCATTACATGGATATTGGTGCCAGATAAAGTTGACATAGACATTAAGGAAGTTTTCTACAAAAAAGTTAGAAGGGCCATTAGACTGAGGTGCTTGTAAAGTTTTTCAAAAAGCAAAGTTTAAATCTGCAAGATTAGACTTACATTCCTTTCTAAATGACTTCAATCACTATTCTGTTCTACAGTGTATAATACTGTTCACCATTTTAGTGACTTTCCGTAGATATGAAAGACATTTATAATTAGGTAATAAGATGTGAATGCTATATATACATCATGTTATAAAAATGATCCTGTAACAGAAGCTAGGATGTGGAAGAGCAAAGAAAGATTGAAAGAGGAATAGATTGAAAGATGCACTAATGTCCTCTTATTTTGAAGTGAGGAGATAACAGATACTGTCTACAGCTAATACTTTAAGAAACAAAACCTATGTATATTATTGAAAGTCATATAGGTGATCTTTCTAACTAAAAATAGAAACTGATCACAGTGGCAAGGCAAATAAGGGAGAATGAAGGACAGCATTTCTTTTTTTTTTTTCAGCATTTCTTTTCATTGTGTGCCATTCCATTTTATTCTGAATTTGTACTTCTGTGTAAATTATTGCTGCTAAAAAGTGTTATATTTCTTGTCTACCCTTATTTCTTACAGATGGACAAGAGGTTTAGGGGGATGGGCAGGAGGCCTGTAATTCTGGGACCTTTTTACCTTGTCACCTCCACAATACAATCAGCACTGTGTTTATGGCAAACAAACTGACCCTCTGAATTCTGACAGTGCTCTAATGCTGCGTACCTGCTGTGTCTCTTACTGCTCTAGGGTCAAATGGATGCCTAATCTGAGCTATCTATCTACCACAGATGAGGAGCTTCAGCTTTGTGAGAGGTAAGGCAATTACATCTGAAACAGAGCACAGATTTTATTTTAATCTTCCAGTCATTAGATGGATTGATTTTTGCAACCAGTAAAACATACTACAAAGGTCTTGAGATTAGATATTTTTTTGAGTACCTTATCTGACTAAAAAACATCCTGTAAAGAAGATAAATTTATACAACTTAGTCACTGCCCCACCTCAAAAAAGGACTATGTTCTCTAATCAGTAACATGATCAAATATCACATGGTGACAGATCATCGATATTTTTCTTTAGGTTTTCATGGTAGGCTTGTAATTTGCAAATAACATGAATGTTCAGTATAAAATCATTTCTGTCTTGGTATTACCTGACTTTTGTTACTTTTATTCTCGACTTTTCTTTTTGAAAGACAGCTAACTCTTTGAATGTGACTGTGCTATCCATAGTAGTTTCTGCTGAGTAAGATTAGTTAACATTGTTTTATTTCTGTTTGCACCTGTTCACCATGCTAAAAACCCATATTGGTAGTGACAGATACAATTTAGTGCAGTTATATAGCTTGTATGATTGGTCTCATGAAGTAGGAACACTTCTCAAGCTAATGCCTGGGGCAAGTCCTGGGTTCTTCAAGCATTCACATGTTACTTGAATGAAGTACAATGGATGCCACATGTGCGGTGGGAAATGTTTTAAGTGCACTAGGTCTTAAAAATATTATTCTGTCCCTTTAAACATTTGCATAATGATTTCAAAAGAGAGAGATTAGCAACTGTAGAAAAAAAAAGGTTAAAAATTTTATTGGCACCCAAAGGCTTTTAGGGATATTATTTAACTGCTTATCTGTTTATCCATCCACCATCATCCATCCATCTATCCAGATATCCACTACTTAACTGAGTACCTGTTATATACCAGGCATTGTTCTAGATGCTGGGGATATAGTGCATAAAACAAGTTCTCACTTCATGTACAATGTCCTTTCCATATTGTAATGGAGTTTACACCCTGCAAATATAAGTTTTTCAGAACAGTAATTTCAAAAAGATAGTTTACATATTAGAAGTATCTACTGGGTGTTTGATTTTTGTAAGCCATTGCTAACTTCCATACCAGACTCCTTAACAGTTCAGAATTATAAAGTGCTAACTTGGCCAGTGAAGCGAAATTTTTTTTTTAATAATTTTTTTTAATTTTTATTTATTTATTTATGATAGTCACAGAGAGAGAGAGAGGCAGAGACACAGGCAGAGGGAGAAGCAGGCTCCATGCACCGGGAGCCCGACGTGGGATTCGATCCCGGGTCTCCAGGATCGCGCCCTGGGCCAAAGGCAGGCGCCAAACTGCTGCGCCACCCAGGGATCCCGAGAAATTGTTTTTTGTGATTATAATTATATTTAGTCATAACATTTTCTAACAAAAACATACAATTGCATTCTAAAATTACCAGTTAATGTTCATATACAAGTATCTTATGTAAAAATATTTAGATAAGTATATTTAAATATAATTGTGGATTATATTCACCAAATTATTTCAGGCTCAGTCAGAATTTTGGAATCAGTTTTTTTTCCATCCAGATGTTTGATTATATTTAGAAAGTACAAGAGAGACTTAATAAGTCACCTTTGAATAAATCAACAAAAACTCAAAAAAGAAGAGAAACAGCAGGTAGCTACACATACGATTTGACACATGGTATTTCTAAAATTCTTGGGGAGTTTGAGTGTAGAAATATAGTTCTTTTTTTTTTTTGTCCCTTCACAAAGAGTCTGTGTTAAGACAGCTCTGTTAACAATAGTTTTATTTGTTAAAAATGCAGATTCCTGGGCCAGATCCCAGGTCTAATGAGTTAAAATTTAAATGGGAACGGGGCCTGATAAAAATCTTTATTTTAGAAGTAGGCCAGTTATTAAACACTCAAACATTTGAGAAGATGAAGCAGTAGTGCACATGTGTAGGATGGGTGGGAAGGCTGCTGTTTTCTGTGGCTATACCCACGTAGCATATTTTCTCCTGGATAGAAACTTCATATGACATAAAGAGTCGTGTCCGTCATAGGGTCAGGGTTTCCACTGACAAAAATGCTTTGTATGAAACCTATCCAAACTTGGAACACAGAGAACATGCCACGTGGGGCATATGTTCTGCCAGGAAGCCTACTTCACCATCCAAAACGCCTGGCAGTTGTCAGAACTTGCAAGGGGAATTTTGTTTACTTTGTGAAATGCCCAGTAGGTTCCAAGGGTCATTTAGGAATACTGTCACACAGACATTAGGGTAGATACAGTCTTTAACTTACATGTATCTACTAAAGGGAACATTGTCATCTCAATATTCAGTTTATCTGACCAATATTCTATGGTCCATCAATAAGATTCCTTATATTGTGAAATACCAGTAGGAAAAAAATGTCTTATATTATTAAATATTATTTTTATGTTTTCCAAATATCTTTTATCCAAGACCAGCTAGATAATTAACCACTATGTGTGATATATTGTCTCTCCTGAGAATCTTGACAGTAATACTTAAGTGAAATAAACATTTCCGATAATACAAAAACTTCAATGAAATAAATTACTTTTCATTATTGTTTAATAAAGGCCAGAGATTTGATAATCAACATAAAAGAACAAGTCCCTAGGGTTAGTAATAGTTTGAACTAATATTTATATAATTTCAAAGTAATGCTTCAATTATTCATACAGAGTCACCTTTATTTTAAATATGATTACTCTCTCAACTTCACAATACATGATATGACTATTCAGTAGGGTAGTTTCAGATGCAGTGAGGGTCTGAGAAAACAACAGGCAGATGTTTCATAGAGGAGGTGGCAGACAAGACGGAAATGTGACAGACGTCAGAAAAGGGGACAGGCAGCAGCAGGCAGAAGTGGCAGGCACAAACGGGGACAGTAAAGGCAGGGAGAAGCAAAAGTAAATATGGCAAGAAGAAGCAATGTGAGGATGTGAAGATGAAACTTATAAGTGTAGTGGGTACAATATTCAGTCATGTTTAATAAAAAGGAAATACAAATATACATGCATCTATGACAATAGAAAAATTAAGTTTAGTAGACTCTGTAATCTTGTAACTTTTTATAAGATGCTTTAATTCATGTATGTGCTCATCAGTATGTAGGAAAGACAGGAAGAAGTCAGAGCATAACAGTATTTGTACACTGATATTCCTGTCCCAACAGGACAGTGAGTGTAACCGTCCTGATCTCTCTCCTGTGTGTCTAGAAAAAGTGCCATTAAATGAACAGGTGTTTGTGTTTGATGGGCTCCATGACTCAGTTTCATAGAGGCTGTGCTGTTTACTGGTAGCTAGAGCAATCACTTCCTAAACCTCATGGCATGAAGCCTGACGCAGCAGTTCTTTCTCACTCCTTCCTTATGCTGTGATGAATGCTTTTATCTAAGGGTCAGCAGCCCTTCTTAGCCACGGATGCCATCCGTGGCCCTTGGGATGCCTGAGGCTAAAGGAAAAGACAGCAGAAGAGAAAGAAGGGCTGAGAAAGACTATTTTTAAGAGAAGGAGGGGGAAAGTGCAGAATTGGGGAAAAAAGGGAGAGGGAATCTGGCAGGAAAGCAGTTCTTTGGGTGGGGAGGAAGATTGAGTCTGACCATCAAATGCCTCATTAGGGCTGGTCAGCGGATTGCACCACAGACCACCTTCCTCTTCACTTAGCCACTCTTGGGCATTTGATTTAAAAATACACATTTATCCAGGGGATTCCCAGAGGGAGCAGGACTACACGACTCCTTGAAGTCATGACCCTCTCATCACTTGATCACAACAGTTGTGTTATTCCCACACTGCTATGCAGTTCCTACCCTCCCATTCTTCTCTCTCCCAAACTCTGGTGGTTCCCCAGGAACTAGTGCTTTATGGTCAACAAACTTTTTTACACTTTTAACCTTTGGTGGAAATATTGTGTTCTATTTCCTTGCTTTAATTAGAACCTGGCTGTCCTTTGAGCACACCACTTTCTCAGCAGGCCTCTGGATGGAGGAATTCACTCTTTCATATTCCTTGCATTATGAGTATGGGTATCCTCTGGTCCCTCATGCAGGTTTCAGATAATTATTTCTCATTTTTGTAAAAATTTCCATTCTTTTGGGCTTCATGAAACCCGGTTTTTCCCTAACTCTACCTGTTGCTGTCATCATTTACTGAACACTACCTTTCTTTTTTTTTTTTAATTTATTTTTAATTTATTATTTTTTTTGAACACTACATTTCATTCATGGAATAATCTTGGTGACTAACTCTATACCTCAACTCTAGATATGATACATTGTCCACTTGAACAACTTCTTCAACATTTAAGTCTTACCACTTCATTTTCTATCACATTATTTCTTCCACCTCACTTGGGTCACTTGCTTCTGCAGTCACATCTGGAATACTGAATACCTGTTCTTTCTGAAAGGATAAGAGAGCCCAGCCTCTGACAAGGACACTTACTCTTATAGCTTATTTGCTCACTAACCCAATCTCTCCTTATTTGACTTCAGTGAGATCTCTACTTTCTCTCTCATGGCTTCATACATCATTATGCCAGTAACTCTGAATTTTCTATCTCTTGTTCCACATAGCAATACTCTGCTATACAGTTCTACTTGGATGTTTTAGAGATTTCAAACACAAATGCACTCCTCTTCCAAATACCTTCTATCAGTAACTGTACTATTATCCAACTGATTTTTCACATCAGAACCCAGAGGGTCCCCTACTAAATCTCTATCAATCCCTCCAGCATTCTATCTTACTAATCAACTTTACTTCAAATATCTCATGACTATATCCATTTCTTTCTATCTCCACTACCCCTGACCTCATCAAAGCCACCATCACTATTGCTGTAGCCTCCTGATCTGGTCTCTCCCAAGTTTTTCTATTTTTTTCTACTCCTACTAATCTAATTGCCACACTGCACAAAAGGGGCTTTTAAAGATTCAAATCCGATCATGGCACTTCTCTGCATATAACATGTAATGCCTTTCTGTTTATATGGAAAGAAAATTCTTCAATCTTCAGTGGCCCTTCAGCATCTGGTCCCTCTGTGGTTTCCACTCATTTCATTCACTTGTCCTTTGTGCCTTCTACACTGCAGCCACTGAATTCCACTGTGTGACTTCTTGTCTATGTATTGTTTTTTGTTTGTTTCTGTCTGGCAGGCTCCTCCACACAGGACCATTTTTCTCTTCTTCCCAGCCTGGTTAATTCATTCATCCTTTAGACATCTACTTAACGGTCATTCCCTCAGAGAAGCCAGGTCTGATTTTCTTTTGTAGGGCTTATCACAATTATATGTGAATTATTTGTGTATTGTCTGTGTTCCTACTCCAACTCAAATTCTGTCCCCCACCCACCCCCCCTTACCAAACTGTAAAATCCACAAGGACAGCTATCGTGTCTGTTTTATTCAGGAGTGTATGCTGTGTCTGTGAGGCCCAGCACACTGCCTGGCACACACTATGTGTCCAATAAATAGGTATGGAATGAATTAATGAATGAATGAGTGAAATTTATTCCAACTTTGGGATTCTGGTTATCTCAACACACTAGAGAGTAATATCATTGATACCTTCAGGTTTTACTCAAAAATGGTAGGAATAAACAGCAATTAGACATACTTTAATTTAACCACACTTTTGTCAGGAGGGGGAGCCCTAACTCTTGAGTTTCAAATTACAGTTCATTTTCCTCAAAAAATACAATCTTTAAAAATAAAGGAGTTTTAATTCTCAGGCCTATATTTCCTACTACAATCATATATTGATTTGTCCTTTGTCTAAATTTGGTTAGGGGGATCCCTGGGTGGCGCAGCGGTTTGGCACCTGCCTTTGGCCCAGGGCGCGATCCTGGAGACCCAGGATCGAATCCTACATCGGGCTCCTGGTGCATGGAGCCTGCTTCTCCCTCTGCCTGTGTCTCTGCCTCTCTCTCTCTCTCTCTCTCTCTCTGTGACTATCATAAATAAATAAAATAAAAAAAAATAAATTTGGTTAGGAAGAAAAAAAAAGCATGTTTAAGGTGGGCAAAGAACAAAAAAGTATTGAGAAAGTTTTTCATTACATAAATGCCCCTTAGATAGAAAGTCCAATTAGAGATCCTGTTTGGATTTCAAAAAAATTTTTTTTAAAGATTTTATTTATTTATTCATGAGAGACACACAGCAAGAGACACAGGCAGAGGGAGAAGCAGACTCCATGCAGGGAGCCCGATGTGGGTGGGACTTGATCCCAGGTCTCCAGGATCACGCCCTGGTGTAAACCACTGAGACACTCAGGTTGCCATGGATTTCTAGTAATTTTCTTAGAATTCTGAATGAAGCACAGGAAAAAATTAGGAAAATAAGGCCATGTTTTGGCTATACCATGAGATACCAAACCATGTCATTTAAAAGAACACTACCTCCGAAGTACATTAACTTCCTAAGCACTCTATTTTTGACTCGAATAAGGCTGGGCTCATTCCTTTTCCCTGCTATCCAGGGCAAATGAGAGAATGAGGAAGAACCCCTCTTTAAGTAAATCTCTAATTTAACCAGAGCTCTATTTGTAGTGGACAGAAATACTATCAAAGATGATGGATGGGGAACTGAGATTCTAAGACATTACCTTCTGCCACAGTGGACCTACGGCCAGCCACGTTAGAAAAAGCATTTTTGTGTTCCTCCCACAGACGGTGTAGATGGTAAAGCTGATTTCAGGCAGTGTTCTTACAGATAGAAACAGTGGTTTCTATACTTACTGTGCCAGCCTTGCTCTGATTTTGATGCTCTCACTGCCAAACGCTGATTTCTATTACACTGCTCTGACTATGCTTCCGCATGTTTTTAACCTACTTTACCTTCACAGGGATGTCTTCTTCCTGGCTGGCTTTCTCTGAGGTGAAGACATATGAGATTTCTTTGTGAGATGTGGTCTGGCGGCAGATGGCACACTTAATGGAACTTCTGTGAGACCCCACGCTGTACTGTTCAATTATAATTGAAATGCATTCATTACAGAAACAGTGTCCACAGGTCAGTACTGCCCACTGAAAAAGAAAATACACAGAACATATCTTAGGGAGATGCTATCAAAGACGCATTTTAATTTATAAATATGTTAAAAAGAGGAGAAGGGAATCCTAATTTCACTTCCTAAATGTTTTATGACATTAACATTCTAAGTCATAAAAGCTAAGTTGTATTTTAACTTCTTGTACTTTGACTACTTTTGAACTACTTTACCTTAACCAGAGTACGCTTTCATAGTCTTTAGTTCTACTCACTCTAATTGTGAGCATTAACAGTCAGCCACCATTATTTTGTAAGAAGTTGTTGTTTTCATTTCAGTATTTAGGAAAAATGCAAATTACTCTTTTAGCATGCAACTGCAGATATAATAGAGGGATTGAGAACAACATTAATTTGGAGATAATATCCTCAATATATTCTATATAACTCATTAAGTGGATTTACATTTGCACATGCTACAGTATTTGATAGAATGTAAGATGGGCTGATATCTCAGATTTATTTTAAAAGTGGTTCTGAATACATTAAAAAAGCCTACATAAATTAATTAAAAGACATTTTCGAAAACTCTGTTGTTCTACTTCAAGAAAAGTACAATAGTTCTGACTCTTGGAGTATACCATGGAGACTCCCTCTTTTTGGCAATGAGGGATATAGAGGAGTACTGGTTTTAGGTGAGGTGTCAGTTCTAAAAGCTATGGCATCTTATGTAAATTATTTAACTTTTTTCACTTGGTAAACAACAACAAAAACTGAATGGTATTATGAGTGACTAGATTCCTAAGCACTAAGCTGTGTTTTTCTAGATTTGGGCATGTATGAACATGCATGGAAAGAAGCTGCTTAGCTGGGCCCACACGAGATACTTTGCAGGATAAACTAAAAAGCCCCTCAGAAGGGAACTCACACTAAGGGAAGAGAAGAATAAGGTATATGAACTTGATCTGAAAACAGTTTTTGAGAAGGGGGAGGAGCTGTTTAGGGTTCATGCTGCTGTCTAGCTGCACATCTGCTCTCAAGGACTTGTGGCAGTCCTTGGGAGTAAAATTAAAGAGCTGTTTCACTAGCAAATTTTTTTTTTTTAAGATTTATCTATTTATTTGAGAGAGACAGAGAGCACATGTGTACACACACAGAGGGGAGGGGCAGAGGGAGAGGGAGAAGGGCAGAGTCCCAAGCAGATTCTGCACTAAGTTCAATTCCATGACCCCGAGATCACAACCTGAGCTGATACCAAGAGTCAGTCAGTCGCTTAACTAACTGAGCCACCAGGAGGCCCTTGCTGGCATTTTTATAAACATGGCATCATTTTTCTGTACCCTGTGTACCTTTTGTGCCAGTGAGAATGAAACAGAGGGGCACTTCCTCTATTTGAGAAAACTTTTGTGGCTCATGAGAGCTCAGAATGGAAAAGCTGAACAAGACAAGTCCATCTATACCTGCAATTCAGGAGAAATCAGACACCTGCTGTCAGGGCCTCAGAAGTGACTGGAAGCTGACTGAAGTAGCTCAAACAGAAGACAAGTGGCAATGTCTCCAAAGGTGTTAGTCAGTATATGAGTTATCTCTGACTGATTTCTCTAAATTAGGATGGGAAGAAGAGAACTGGGAAGCTAAAGAATCTAGAGTTCCTACAGACTGTGGTGAGGAACAGAATTAAAAAAGTAAAGTATTGTTACTCTTGTTGTAATCCAGTATGTTCTCCTAACTGAAGGAAATATGGGTCATACTATAATATGGGAATACTAAAATTAAATGAAATAATATACATGAAAGAACTTTAAAACCAGGAAATGTTTAAGACATAAATTAAAATTTCTAATTCATCCAGTTGCATGAGTTTCATTGAAACTAAAAGTAAAAAAGACAGTGCTTACTTCATGATCTTTTCCATTTTTCTCACTTTTATCACATTTTTACCAGTGACTTTTCTCAGAAATCACTAGCATCTGTACATTACTATTCTGCTTGGTTTCCAAAGTAATATCGATGCATTTACGATTCATTATCAATAAAATATTTAAAATCTCATGGTCTCCATAAATTGTAGAAACTAAAAGGTATTTTCTTTCTGATTACTACTGGTCAGAATGTGGAGCTCATACACTTAACTCTTTACTCTTGGTTCCATTGAAAAAAAACAGCCAAGAACACTTTTACAGACTTCAAATTTTGAGGAGGAGCAATTAATATTCTGATATTGTATATATTGACTTATACAAAGTAAAGATTCAAAATCAAAATCAGGGATCCCTGGGTGGCACAGTGGTTTGCCACCTGCCTTTGGCCCAGGGCGCAATCCTGGAGACCCGGGATCGAGTCCCACATCGGGCTCCCGGTGCATAGAGCCTGCTTCTCCTCTCCCTCTGCCTATGTCTCTGCCCCCCCCCCTCTCTCTCCTCTCTCTCTCTCTGTGACTATCATAAATAATAAATAAAAAAAAACAAACCAAAAAAAACAAAATCAAAATCACAGTTAGTAGGATAAAAGAATCTCTTTGAGGAGAATATGGTGCCAAAGTTTATAGAAATTTGTACACTGGGGCACCTGAGTGGCTCAGTTAAGTGTCTGCCTTCAGCTCAGGTCATGATCCCAGGGTCCTGGGATCAAGTTCCACATTGGGCTCCCTGCTGGGTGGTAGCCCGCTTCTCACCTTGCCCCTGCTTGTGTGCATGCTCTCTTTATGCTCTCCCTCTCTCATAAATAAATAAAATCTTAAACAACAAAAAAAGAAATTTGTATGCCAATATTCAAAAAGAAGTATTTATTCTTTATTATAATGGCCTTGTAAAAATAACTGAATTCCCCTAGGACAGATATTATTTGTATTTTAAAGCCTGATATTATTAAATATTAATAATTCCAAGTAAAAGCTATGTTGCCACACCTTTGTAATACCTTAAATAAATCAATGTATGCCCTATTATATTTTCATATAATTACTAATAAACAGGTTTATTTATTTAGACTTGATCTTGTGACTAGAAACAATATGCAAAACTATGCACCTTTAATGAAAAATATGGGGTTATTCTAGAAATATGTTTTCACCTATTACTTAAGGAGGGACACTGCTCAAACATATGTGGTACTCAGCTGGTCATTTTAACCTTTGGCCCTGTTTTTAAGACACAGGTAATTTTTGCCTTGTATATAAAATTGTCAAGAGGGACGCCTAGGTGGCTTAGCGGTTGAGCATCTGCCTTCAGCTCAGGGCATGATCCCGGGGCCTGGGATCGAGTCCTGCATCAGGCTCCTCTCAGGGAGTCGGCTTCTCCCTCTGCCTATGTCTCTGCCTCTCTTTCTCTCTGTGTCTCTCATTAACAAATAAAGAAATCTTAAAAAAAAAAAAAAAAACTGTCATGAGAGAAAAAGTGAGCTATTGTACGTAAATGCCTTTGAAAAGTGTAAAGCATCTTATAAATACATATGATACTTATTATTATTTCACCTGTTTTCCCAGCTGCCGAGCACAGATTGGACAAGGTTCTGGATTAATGCCTCCTGATGTTTTATCTTGAGACTGTTCAAAAAAATAATTAAAAAAGATTAGTTGCATTTTAAAATCTGATATGCACTTTATAACTCATCTATAAAAGTAAATGCTGGCAATTGCTAGTTAAATAACCTGATAATTAAGGTGATTTAGTAATGTATTACTTAATATTCCTGGGATTTACAAATAACATTCAAGGAACAAATAAAAAATGGAAATAACTGTCATTAGAGTTTATTAAAGTTACTATATTACGAATTTTTGTGACTAAGGCAAAATGAAAGGCAAATTATAACAGATAAATTCTCAAAATTTTACTTTTAAGCTAGATTTTGTATATGTATTATTTAAAAAAATACAATTTGGAATTCTGAAATAAAGGCCCCTTAAATACTATACAGACAATATTTATTCTGTGCATCCACCGGACATGTGATCACAGACTTGGGAAGAGGCAGCATTTATTTACATATCTCCTTACTAATATGCGTTTCTTCTCATTTTGTAATCTCATTAAGGCAAAGCACATAACTAGAGAGCAGAAATATCTGATTTGAGACCTATTTTGCCTGGAAATTATATTGAAATATAACAGTTCTCTTCAAAATATCTTTAAAACTATTACAAAAATTTTTAACTCAAAGTCATGGGCAGGTTTTAATATTAATACTGAGGAAAACATAAAGAAAAGTAAATTAGACTCATTGATCATTGAAGTTTAAAGTCTGTGGTTTCATCAACCAAATATTTTTAAAAAATTGGTTTTGATTATCTTTTGACTTTTGTTAAGTAGTAAAAAAAAAAGTAAATTGTGCATAGATTCAGTAACTCTATAGGCTCAAAACAATTCCATTAACTAAAACATAACGAGTTTTTTTTAAATTGAATTTTTTCTTCTATTACTGATTTCTGTTTCAGATAATATATAAGAAACCACCTAAAATCTTAGTGGCTCAAACATGAGTTTCTCGTGATTCTACAGGTCACCTGAGTGATCTGGGTGTGGACTGAGTTCTGAGGGGCTGGATGGTCCATTATGGCCTCATGTTGATGTCTAGCAGCTGGGAGACTAGCTGGTCTGAAGAAAGGGCTAAGCTGAGATTTCTGCTCCTGAAGAAAGGTAATCTGGGCTGCTTCACAAAGACTCAAAGTTCCAAAGAGCAATAAGATTGTGAAAACTCCAATGTACATGTATTTTTTACATCTCCGTGCTTATGTCACAGGCCAAAACCAGGTCATATGATAAAACCTAGAGTCAGTATGGGAGATCATCCATGGGGATGCATACAATATGGGGCATTAGGCAGCATTTTTGTAAGCTATTTTTCATAATTTACAACATCTCTTTTTAAAAAATGTACTTAGAGCAAGAATTACTATTTTTCCATAAAGGGCCTAGTTGTAAATACTGCAGGCTTTGTGGCCATATGGTTTCTGTTGCAACTACTCAACTCTGCCATTGTAGCATGAAAGCAGCCATAAACAATATGTAAGGAAATGAGTCCAACAAAACTTTATACTATGAATACAAAACAGGTAGTGAGCTGGATTTGGCCCATGTATAGTATTTTGCAGATCCCTGATTTAAAGTTATAAATTTCTTCTAAGTGCATCTTATCTGCACATTGTCATATGTTCAATTCAGGACATTTTCTAATTGTGATTTCTTTAACTCACAAGTTATTTAGGAGTGTGTTAATTTCTGAATATTTGGAGATTCATCTGGCTATCTTTCCATATTCATTCCTAGTTTAATTCCTCTTTTGTCAGGAAACATAATCTTGTAGAATTTCAATCCTTTAAAAATTTTAAGAGTTGCTCTTTGAATCAGCACAAGGTCTATTTTCGTAAATGTTCCATGTACCGTTAAGAAAAGTATATTTTGGGATGCCTGGGTGGCTCAGCAGTTGAGTGTCTTAGGGCGTGATCCCAGGATCTGGGATTGAGTCCCACATACGGGAATTTTGGGGAGCCTGCTTCTCCCTCTGCCTTTGTCTCTGTGTCTCTCGTGAGTAAATAAATAAAATCTTTAAAAAAAAGAGTGCATTTTATAGCTGCTTTGTCGATTAGGTCATCGTTGTTTAGTGTTCAAATGTTAGCTATCTTTACTGATTTTTTTCTATCCATTTGGCTGACATAGGAAAGAATCTTGTGATAGCTTGTATCGGCTTATTACCTTCTTCCTCTGTGTTAGGTATTTCAGTTCTGTGTGTGTTTTATATCCTATACATTGGCATGCTGCTTTGCACAATCAGTATTTTCTATTTACCTGTATACTTAGGCTTTCTTTTGCCCTGCATTCCTCCTTCCTGCACGTCCATCTTTCAATCTGGGATAATTTCCCTTCGATTCAAAGAACCTCCTTTAATATTTGTTATAGAGTGAATCTATTGGGAAGGAATTCTTTAAGTTTTTGTTTATCTAAAAACATCTTAATTTCGTTTTTCAAAACAGCATTCTAAAGATGCTGTTCCACTGCTACCTGGTTGCACAGCATAAAACCATTGAAACCTGGCAATAGTGGAATGTCATCTTTAAAATGCTAAAAGCAAACAGTTTCTCTGTGTAGTCAACAAGGAGAAGGTAGAGTCACCAGTTTTATGGTGCTCCTTTGAAAGTATTATGTCTTTTTTGTCCCAATTCTAATTGCTTAAAACTTTTTTTCTTGATTTTTGGTTTCTCACAGTTTGATTATGATACTTGTAGGTGTTTTTTAAAAAAATATTTTTATTTTGTTTGGATTCTTTGAGCTTGTTGAATCTATAAGGCATTATTTTATTGTCTTTCATCAGTTTGGGGAAACTCTCAGCCATTATCTATTCAGGTTGCTCTGGTACCATTTACCTCTTGTTCTCCTGGAACTTCAATGACATGTATGCCAATCATATGGCTGTGTCCCACATCTTTTTCGCTATATCCGGTTCTTTATTTTTATTTATGTTTTTTCAAACTCAATATTTTTGGTTGAATTACACCTGAATTCCCTACTTCTGGGTCTAGTCACCATCCAATGAGTTTTTAATTTCAGGATTGGATTTTGCCTTTCCAAAATGTCCATTTGATTCTACTGTATACATTCTAGTTTGTTTTATCTATAATGTCCAGAATTTCCCCTTTCATGTATGAATCATAATTAAAGTCCTTTCCTGCTATGTCCACAATCTGGATTATGTGTAGATCTGCTTTGATTGTCCATCTTTCCCCTTTTAATTACTGGTCACATTTTCCTACCCTTCATGTTTCTTGTAATTTCCTATTGTACGCTACACTTCCTAGTTTATTTACACAACAAACTGCACGGACAAAATTAAATGTTATTTTTCTCCACAGAGGATTGCCTCTACCTCAGTAGGCAGTTAGGTTGATGCGTGAGTGGCTGATTATCTCAATTCAGTAAAAAACTGAGCTAGTTTTGGGGATGGGTTGTAAGGTATGTTCAAAATCAAGCCACCAAGTTTTAAATGTCTCAAGGATAAGACCCGTTACATGTTTATTGTTGGCCCCTTGCTCCCTTGGGGAGGAACTATTTCCTAAGTGCTGTGAAACTGAGATTTCACTGTATTTCTAGTTCAGGCCCAGCTGTCATGTAACCCTTATCACTCAGCGTGAAGTTTGTTGTGTATCTGAAGCTCCTCAAAGTTCCAAAGTGTAACACTAACTCACCTGGCCACCAAAAATTCTACTGATTTCTTTCTCCTATTTGAGACCCTCTGCAATACTGACCTTAATCTCAGCCTGTATCCAGATACCGCAAATGTTTTCAGGCAAGACAATAGCCAGCAATCTCAGCTCACCTAGAAAGAGCTCTTCCTTCCCTGGAATGTCATTTCACCTCAACCTTTTTGCTTCCACAAGTCTCCACTAATTTAAAAATAAGATGTTAATAAGGTAATGGCCAGACATCACTGCTATTCTCATATGAGAAGTAGCAGTCCCCAAACAAAGATCTTGTGTGGTTGCTTAGTATTCAGAAAATTTCTTCTGAAGAACCCATTTTTTTAATTGAGATCTAACTGACACATCACAGATTAATTTCAGGTATATAGCATAGTGATTCAATATTTATTTATTGGAGATCTCCCTTATGCTTTGAAATTTTACTAGAAATTTACCAGTTTTTTGTTACTTGATCAACAATATAAAATGTTCACCTTTAAATTTCCTCAGAACTCTTGAATGTATGTCATTCTGCTTTAAATAATTAATTTATATTTTATTTCCCAAGTTGGTTGAATCACTAACAACTTATTAAATCACAATTTGATTAGTGTCTATGATCTGTCAACATCAAATTACATTAAGTTGCTTGAGGCTAAGGACCAAGTCTGTCTCAAACTCCTATTATAATACCTATACATCATAGGTGCTTACTTTTGTATCTGGTGATTGCCAGAAAATAGAAAAATTTGCTTAGTTTATTATTTTTTATTTAATTAAACATAGTCACATAAAATTGGGATTATACTCCATTTATAATTTTATTTTTTTCTCTCAACTTTCTAACATGAGCATTCTTATCTCATTTATTTTCTGAAAACACCATTTACAATATTTATACCATAACCTCATTGACTTTATATGCAAATAATTCATGACTTTATATGGAAATACAGTACTTTTCATTGGACACTTGGTCTTCTAGTTTTTACTATTATAAATAACACTGCAATAACTATCTTTATGTTTAATTCACTTCCCAAATTTCTGTATCTTTAGAGTATTCAGGAAAAGTTCTAAGAACTACTGTTTAAAGGATATGAATTCTCTAAAATTGTTAATACATGTTAAAGTATTTTGAAGAAAGGGCTATATAAATTTATATTTCCATTGGTAATATACAAAATATCCATTCACTGTCCTTTTACCACTGTGGAGTGTTGTTTTAAAAATCTCTGCCTACTTGTTGGCAGGAAATGGTATCAGTTTAATTTGATTTTTCCTTCATAATGTTTTTTCTTACATTATTAACTGAATTGGATTTTCAAGGCAGAGTATAACCTTAGAATTTTTATTCTTTTAAAAACGATTCAACAAATACAGGATGGATATCAATTTATATCCTATAACTAACAATTAATTATCTCTTAGTTTTGACTTTCACATTTAAAGTATAAAAAACTAATATTCAAAACTCACATTCAGGAACATCAAGAAATTTTTCCAAATGTTATTTCTCTAATGCTAGCACTTTGTGTGAAACTGACTTTTAAAAGTTTGCCCCATCTAGGGTAACTGGGTGGCTCAGTCAGTTAAGTGTCCTATTATTGATTTTGGCTCAGGTCACCACTTCAGGGATGTGAGGTGGCAGGGCTCTGTGCTCAGTTTGGAGTTGGCTTGAGATTCTCTCTCCCCCTCTTCCTCTGCCCCTCCCCTCCCACACTCACTCATGCTCTCTCTCTCTCAAATAAATCTTTTTTTTTTTTTTTTCCTCTCAAATAAATCTTAAAATTTTTTCCCCCAATCATTTTCTCCTGCCAGGATAATACTAGCAGTCATCATAGTAATATCAGCAACAATACGATAATATTAATTAATAAAGACCTAGAAAGTGCTTAATAAATGAGGAACGGCTCTAGCATTTCATGTATATTAATTTCATACAGTCCTGAAGAGAGTCCTACAACAGAATGTTGTTATTCTCATTTTACAGATGAGGCAAACAGAGGTAAATAACTTGAATAAAAGTCTCATATGTAAAAAATACTGGTGTTAAGATCCAAACCTGAACTGGGTCCCAAAGTCTTCTTCTTAACTACCATGTTATTTTACTTATATGAATGTCCAACTTTTCATTTTATCCACGCTAGGATTTATTGATTCACTTTACTGTATTTTGTATGAGTTTTCTTTCTTTCTTTCTTTTTTTTTTGTATGAGTTTTCAGTACCAACTCTAGTCTACTGCCTTCCTTCATTTATCCTATCCAAAAATCTATCTTTCTGATAAGGTACTGCCAACAGCCATTTATCCCTGCAATAAAATTGAACTATTCATCAATGTCCAATATAATACATTGCTCACAACTCAGAAAATGTGTTTTAAATTACATTAAATAATTAATCATTATATCTTCTGATTTAGTAGCCTTCCAAATATTTAATAGCTCCAAATAACAAATTGAAAAAAATTTATTTACGCATTAATGTTGCACATATATGTACATATAGATTATGCAATGCAACCTTTGCCCAGAGGTATACTGTAATACTTTCACTATTCAAGATTCTGAACAACAGTCTGTTTACATTGTTCTATATTCTAAACTGCGCATCCTTTATATAATCTGGTAACTTATATTTTCTATAGGTTCACCTGTTGTGATTTGTGTAGCTACTACAGACATAACTAGTATTCTAATATAATTAATACAAACAAAAGATTAAAGAAAACCCTGTACCATTAATTATGGGACTAAGAGATTAAATGGAAGGAGTCACTAAAGTTTATTGATATATAGCATGGGAAAAAGTAGCATCTTTTAAACACAATACCTTCTCCAAGTTAGTTAGGTAAAGAAGCTGCCCAAGTTTTTTCTGAAGCTGTGAAGTAGCAACGGCTTTATCATTTAGTAGTTTTATACGATTTTGTTCTACCTAAAAAACAAAACAAAACAACTCTTTATTCTCTCTTATAAAATGGTAAAATTATAATAAACATTACAGTTCTTCCTCAGTAATTTGTGTCCTATTTTAAGAAAACCCACTGACATGTGAAAACTCAATTTTGCCAAATGGATACTAGATATTTTAAAAGGAAATACACACACAGAGCTCTATAGAAGACAAAATTCAATACAAAATTCTTTTAAATAGGAAATTTCCAAAAAAAAATAAATAAATAAATAAAAATAAATAAATAAATAAATAGGAAATTTCCCTATATACTTTAAGTTGGATAAAAATCCACCCAAATTCTATTTGTTATCATTTTTCAGTAATATATCCATGGGATAAAGAAAACCTAAATGATCTGCTGCTTTGGTAAGAGTTATTTTATGAAACCTAGGGAAGACTCTTCCTGTATATGCATACTCACACCCACACCCATATCTCTTTTGCCCAGTAGAAAATAGAATGAAGATTATAAAAATAAAAGAAACTTGATTACACACAAAAAAATTACTGACAATTCATATTTTAAAAGTTGAGATAGTGTAAAATGAGTATTTAAAAATTTTTCTAAGGCACAGTTACTAAGCTTTATTGAAAGAAAAAGATTTAGGGGAGCCTCGGTGGCACAGCGGTTTAGCGCTGCCTGCAGCCTGGGGTGTGATCCTGGAGACCTGGGATTGAGTCCCACATCGGGCTTCCTGTAGGAGGCCTGCTTCTCCCTCTGCCTGTGTCTCTGCCTCTCTCTCTGTCTCTATGAATAAATAAACAAAATCTTAAAAAAAAAGAAAAAAAAAAAGAAAAAGATTTAAAAGATAAAACGGGGTGCCTGGGTGGCTTAGCTGATTAAGCATCTGGCTTTGATCTCAGCTCAAGTCTTGATCTGGGGGTCATGAGTTCAAGCCCCTGCATTGGGATCCATGCTGGCCATGGAGTCTACTTAAAACAAAACAAAACAACAACAACAACAACAAATACACAAGGAATAAATTTATAAAGAGAATTATATTTTAATATGGGAGGAAAAGGTTGGGAGAGTCATTTTTTAATCCTGGGATATAAAGAGGACTTATTAGAAGATAAGTTGTTAATATTTGCTTATCAGTAGCAAAGGAAAAATGCAAAAGAAAAGCAATGCAAAAGAAAATGCAAAAGAAAAGAAATGCAAAAGAAAAGTTTTCTGAAAAAAACTAAGGTAAGAAGGACATATGTCTAAAACTGACTAAGACCACCTTTAGATTTTGGCATACAGAAGGTACTCAGAAACACATGAATATGCAATCTGAAGAGAAACAAAACTAAATAGTGAATTCTATGCATGTGTTAGACATTGTTCATCCTTGTCCATACTGACTTATAAAACCAAACACTTTTATATGGCTAAAACTAAGAGCAGAGACTAAATACATTCTTATGGAAGAGATGACTGTCTTAACTCTTCTATGGACCTCGGATTTTTGTGACACCTATTGGCTGTGTTTGTGTGATTTATTTGCAAATTACCTCATGTGGTTCAATGATATGAAGAACGGGTGGGTTGGGCTTTGGCTCCCTAGGATGACGCACTCTTAGTCGTTCTGTAGCCATTGCAAGTTCATCAATAGCAGACACGCGATTCCTCAGAGCCATCCAATATTCATGAAGTAACTGGAAAACAGAAAACACAAAGACTGGTAAGCAGAATTAAAATTGGTTAAGACCACCAAAATGTGCCATGATTCAAAGTCTTCAGTGAGCTCTAAGATATACTTTTTTTCATTAAGTGTCTATGATACAAGCAATTTTGGGGCCACTTTTTAGGATGAGGACATATGACTGAATAACCTCTATAGGCCCCTATAGAATATTTTGCCTTTAGACTCTTAGGAACAGAATACCCAAAGATATTTTGGTGAGACCAAAGATCTTTACAGGTCAATACTAGCCTGGTGGAATCTCTGCTTTCTTAATATATATATATATATTTTAAAAGAGACCATGATCTCTTTATTTTTTTTTAATTTTTTATTTATTTATGATAGTCACACACACACACACACACAGAGAGAGAGAGAGAGAGAGAGAGAGAGGCAGAGGGAGAAGCAGGCTCCATTCACCGGGAGCCCGACGTGGGATTTGATCCTGGGTCTCCAGAATCGCGCCCTGGGCCAAAGGCAGGCGCTAAACTGCTGCGCCACCCAGGGATCCCCAGAAATATTTTTTATTATAAAATATTTCACATTTTCAAAATAATATGTACATATGGTAATGAGAATACTAAAATAAACAACTGAGCACTTAACATCCAATTTAAGAAAGAGAACACTATAAATGCCTTGGAAAATCTGTTCCTGATCAACTGCATCCCTCTTTCCTCGCACATTCTTCCTTCAACTCCTACAATGGACTAACCACTATTCTGAATTAGACATTCTGTACTTTTCATTGGAGTTATACTAATCTACACATTCTTAATAATTAGGTTATACAAGTTTCTGAAATTTATAGAAATGTTATCAGTTGGTATAAAATTTTTGATATGCTTTCTTCACTAACACTATACTTTGAGGTAGACCCTGACTAATATGTCTAATATTAGCTTATTAATTTGCATTGCTGTACAAGAGTTCAGTCTGCAACGTTATAGAGAAAAAATTCAAAGATCTGAGAACACTGTATAATAGGCAATCCTCTGAAACATAGTCTGTCATCAAAATAAGCCCAGAGGAAAAATGCAGGGACAACTGGACACTGTATATAGCACTGTCTTCTTCTCACTGCTTGTTGTAATTAATGTGCGTTTGCATTTAGAATAATAATGTGAGAAGAAAAATAATTATTATGAATCAATGACTTTAACTATAAAATTATTATTCCTCAGTTTATCAAACATATGAAATGATGTTACAGATAGCATATTTTCTCCTCCTGGATAGAAATTTTTATCTTGCTTTAAAAGTCAAGAACTTCAGATTTTAAAAAAGGATATAAATGGAATTATAGTATTATAAATGAAAGTTTTTTCATTTCCTCACCCATCTCACCTGCAAAACAGGATGATGGATAACAACTCCAAATATAAAGAATAATTTAAAATTAATGAATTTTGGAATCTCATTCAAGTACAAAGCTGTGGTATATAAAATTATCAAAATATAAAGGATCACTTTCTACTTTATTAACTGCAATGGTTTCCAGTCTTGTAAGCTGAGAAATATTTATTATGTTCTCCAATCTTCAAGATTATTGATGTTTAAAAAAAAAAAAAGGATTATTGATGTTTGAGGACGCCTAGATGGCTCAGTGGTTGAACGTCTGTTTCAGCTCAGGGCGTGATCCCAGAATCTGGGATGAGTCCCACATCGGGCTCCCTGTAGGGAGCCTGCTTCTCCCTCTGCCTATGTCTTTCCCTCTCTCCCTCTCTCTGTCTCTCTCATGAATAAATAAATAAATAAATCTTAAAAAAATAATTGACGTTTGGTTGTTATTCACAGAGCAAAAGCAAAACAAAACACAATGAAAACAAAACTCCAATTTCACAGACCTGCAGTGTAAGATCAAGCTAAGAATAGAATGAAACACTTTTACAGCTAAATAAAAGGCTTTGTATCTATTTCATTTTAATAATGACTATCTTTTAGTAATTTAATATATGGGAAGTTCCTTATTTATTCAGTATTATTGTATTTATTTTTTTCATTACAATCATTACATTTTAGGGAAACAAATTAGGATACTTCAAGTCTGTAAAACAGATTTTTAAAAACTCTTTGAAAAAAGCAAAGTCAAGTAGTAATTAAAATTAATATAAGGAAGAAAAAATTTCAATATTGGAAAAAATACAGAAATACTGTACCTTATATTCCTTTTTCCATGCTTCAAAAAGGTCCATTGAAGTACTTCCTTCATCAATGAATTCAACATCAAATCTATGTGATTTTGCAAATGAGAGCAATGCTTTCAGAGACCGCTCTGTTTCACTTATTGCCCACAGACCCCGGCTTGTGGTGGGTATTCGATCATCCACCAATCCTTCTTCATCCTCTATCATCTCCTCAAATATTGCAGTCTGGCCTTTGACTCTGAAAACATAGGAGAACAAAACAATAGTAATTACTGTCAGTGGTTTAACAAGCATTATAAAAATCCTACTGGCAGAGGCAAGAGAGAAGCAAGGTCAATAACTTTTCATCAACAACTTTCAGTTGTTCAGTTTCAGTTGTTTTCATGTCTACAAGATCATGCTTACAAGTCTTTAGAAAACTACAGCAATCCTAAAAATGCTGAAGGCATCATAAATTTGTCCAGTATCTTGACAGCAATGTGACATGATAAAAAATGGCTATAAATTTTCATGCTAAAATCTAGCTCTGAGAATTATCATAATACAAAACACAAACTACCATCACTACCACCAACCATGCAAAAGCAAAACAAAACCAGACCAAACCATAAGATGATCACAAAGTACACTGTCAATCTTTTTCAAGGCAATCAGAACTTAGCCTTTTCTTAATTTGTTTGTAAAACAGGAATAATTTTGCTAATTATCATAGCTATTAAGCACTTACGAGGTACCTTAATTCTTGACACGGAATGAGATCTTCAAATTTGTGTAGACAAAGTATATTAAATAATGACAGCTAACCTTTTACAGAACTCTTACTATGTATCACATACTATGCGCTAAGCACTTATGTGCACTTCAAAATTTAATATTCATAAAAAACTCAATGAGGTAAGCATTTCTATTTTCATTTCATGAATAAGGATACTGAGACTTACAGAGGCAATCTGCCCACAATATGGGCAGGGATTGGAGTTGAAAAGTGTTGGACTCAAAAGTCTGTCACTTCCCTAAACTGTTTCTTCATCACACATTACTAGATGACATGAACATTTGGAAGTAACTTCGTATAAGTGAAACCGAACATGTTAAATGATGACATGCCAAAATTCACTGAATTGATGTAATTAAAGAAAAAACGCAGGAAAGTTACTGTGAGGAAAATACATAGTCTTATAAATCAAAACACCAAGTCTTGTAAACATTTCATTCTCCTGATGGTAATCAATCAGAGAACTCACGTGTGGGAAAACAGCTTTGATTCATATTCTGTGAACAATTCATCAGCCTTACAAAAGACACAGCTGTAAAAGAAAGAAATGATCAGAGAAATATTTACAGAGATAACTAGCAATCAGGCAATTTCTAAAAGTGGCTTAGTATTTTATATTTCATTTTATTCTTTACAATCCGTATACCATTTAAGAAAAAAATAGTTTTCAGTATGTGGTATTTTAAAAGTTAGATTAACACTATGTTTCTTTCCACTTCGTCTGAATTTAAATGAAAAAAACCTTTATTAGATGAGCTACTGTTTATTCTCTCAGAAGAAACCTAGCTTAATGGGGTGATGCCATTTCATTGCATGACTTCTCCTATTACCTACCAGTTGAGAGGAAGTCTGGTTGGTCGGAGGTGGCAGATTGTCGCCGATTCAATAACATTACGAGATGGAGGTCCCTCCAGGTTTTTTACAGCCTCTCTTACTAGCTTCTGGAATTTATTTAGCTCTTCCATTTGTGTTGTAAGTAAGAACTGAAGACCTCTGCAGTCGTGGAACCTAGTTTCCATCACCAGCATCACACACAACACAAAGAAGAATATGTCAATTCCCTCAAATTCAGAAAATGGTTGCCAAATAAAATATTAAAGAAACTGCAACATTTTATTTAGCCTACCTTGACTGAATTTACCTTAGTGGTATGTTCAATCTATTAGTAGATAAGGTATAATAACATCGGGTTATTTACTATAAAATATATCAAAATTTTGATAGTCTCTGTCCTCAGGAACTGAAAAAGAGTCTGTGAAACCTGTCTCTGTCTCACATGTCTTTGAAAGACCAAGACTGAGACATTATTTCTTTTTTAATAACAACTGACCACTAATGTCCCTCCTGAAATCCTTGCTTTATATGGAGAGGTGACTGCAGGATGAAAAATAAAGAGAAAAATTGAGAAAAAAGAAGAAAAACAGCCAAGAATTATATTGCTTGCTACAAAGAGTTTATAAATACATATATACATATACACGATGTGTGTGTATATGTATATCATCACATATATTTTACTATATACATATTATTTACATGTATATACATTTTGTTAAACATTTATTATATGATGTCAAGCATTTTGCCAAGCTCTTTACCTGTATAATCTCAACAGATACTATTGTGCTCATGTTATGAAGCTTAATGAATTAAAATAATTTAATTAAAATTACAAAGTGATCATGTAGCAGAATTAGGAGTTAAACCCAAACACAATGCCCTTAACTTTTTTTTTTTTTAAAGATTTTATTTATTTATTCATGAGAGATACAGAGAGTGAGAGAGGCAGAGACACAGGCAGAGGGAGAAGCAGGCTCCATGCAGGGAGCCCAATGTGGGACTCAATCCCGTGTCTCCAGGATCACGCCCTGGGCTGAAGGTGGCGCTAAACCACTGAGCCATCCAGGCTGCCCTCTTAACTCTTAAAACTGAGTGAAATGGGGTATCCCTGGGTGGCTCAATAATTTCTGAAAGAATTTGCACAGGGATACAAGAACACAACTAGGTTAGGTATATTATATATTATTCACATCAGTATTATTTACTATTATTCATAAATTATGCAACAGGGGCTAAAAAATGATCATACATCAGCATTTAACTATTTCAGCAATATTCTTTCTTGCAGGTCCTTTAAGTGAAAAAGAAGAATATGTTATAATCAACATATTATTGGTAGGTACTATCCTAAATACACAAGCACTTTGCAGACATTAATTTGCTAATCTTCACAACAATGCTGTGTGGTTTTATAGATGACGAAACTAACAGCTTATCTAACCTTCCCAAGGTCAGAAAGCTAGTAAGTGGTGGAACTGGCTGGATTATGAACATAGGCAGTCTGACTCGAGAATCTACCTGTGCTCTTAATCTAAGAAAAACTAAGGTTTTGCTTTTCTAAGAATTGGTTAAGAAGCAAACATGAAAATTTGGCTTCACAGATATGGATCTCACTGAAAAACACAGCCCCAGTATTAAAATGATCTTTGAACGTAGATGCAATACAAAAAATATTAACTCACCTAGATGATAAACTATACATTAAAAATTTTACTTTAAAAGTGTTTATTACTTTCTATTTATGTCTAATGTTTCTGAAGAAAAAATGTGTAATAAATGGCATGTTTTACATTACCTACTGGTCATTTTATAGCACTGGGACCTCGACTTTTACAAGGGGCTACATTCTCATAAATAACAATTTGCAACTTTTAAGTAGTTTCTATGTGATTTAAGAAAAACAACTTCAAAATAATTTTACGATTTTATCAACTGATTCCACAATGCTGGCAAAACATATCAGCTTTAAAACTTGATAAAATGAATCATGACTTAAATGACAATTTATCCTGGAACGGTGACTCCTGGGTTTACCAGGGAAAAAGGAAGTGCACTCAAGAGTATAATGTACTGCATATACCTCAGAAATGAAGCCTGTCCAGTTCTGTATGGTGAAAAAGATGATGACTGTAAATCTAAATTAGTAATGACACATGGAAAATGTAGCATATATCTTTAGGGTTTTAGCAGGCATTTTAAAAGAAAGGCTTTTAAAAGTAAAAGAAAACACTTTAAAACATCTGAAAGATATTCTTATGCTGAATTTTTCACTGAAAAACTAACATTAATCCCAAGGCTGACCTTATACTAGGATGTGATCTAAGAAGCAATAAAAGATCCTCTCTCTGTCCCCTACCTACAATCAATAGACCTGCCACAATACTTCAAGTTCCCACATTAGAGTGATATTCCTTTGAGTTAAACCACTGTGGATACTACTGATAAAGAATAAGTTGGTCTTTGGGAAAAATTACTCACCAGTTATACAAAAAGCAACAACCCAACTTACCTACAAAGAACCCTGAAGAATGATGAGTGTTGATGAGAAGAAAGATGGGGCAGAGAGCAGGTAATTTTACAACATAAAACCTGAACTACTGTAATGCTATGATGCTTAGCTCTTTGTGGGTGAATTACAAAGTGGAAGCATGAATGCCTAACCTCAAGGACAAATTTCTCCAAAACAAAGTCTATATCAAGACTTTGCTTATAGTTGGCTTTGGGGCATCTAGCAGAGGTACAATGAATATACTTTAAGTAGATTTAAAAAGCAGTAGAAATGGACTATTTAAAAATGACTAACATACAGAAGACAGGTTTCCTCTTTCAGGCTTATATCTAATATTTGTTTGAAATGTACTCTTAACAATAGGTAAAATCCAGATATTCATAATCACAGTATGTTTGATAGTTAATTCCACCTCTTAACATTAAATGATCTGAATATTTGGGGTCATTACTCATAAAGTTATTCTATTTTGTACTGTTTTCTTACTTCTCTGACATAGAAAGCTTGCCAATTTGTTGCTTGTAGTTGCTTGTTATTTCATTTCGCACTCGCTGAGCAAGTTCCTCATCAATAGCAAATTCTATTGCTCTGTGGATCACATTCAGCCACCAAGGAGAATTAGAATAAATCTGTAAAGAGGACAACAACAGCTCACTGTTTCTATCACTGGGAAAGGTGCTGTGAAAAATTCAAAGGAAGTAATAAATGCTAGTCTCAAAGAAATTGAGACAGTGGTGGAGACAAGCATACACACTCTATATACAAACTTTTGCATACATAATTAACGAGAACACCTGTTTCCTGAATTACTGTGGATGAATGAGAATTTATTGTATACATCTGAGTAACACAGTTGTGCTAAAAAAAATACACTACCAAATGAAAACTCAGTATTCACTGTATATATTTGAAAAGGTGACAGGTCTCCTTCTCAGTATTATAAAGATATTCTGCTAATCTTCAACTAATTGAACTAGATGGTAACTCAATAATACTCTATGATTACTGGCAAAATTATATGCCTGAATACTAAATAATTAATGAATTAGGAAGAATACAGTATGGAGTGACTGGTTAAAATAAAAAAAGACTGTGTGTTTTGGATAGCCCCTTTAGGCTTATTACTGATTTCATAAAAGAGAAATTTTAGAAATGACAAATGGCACGTGTTCCATAAGAAAAATACTCCTAAAGTTCTGACATCTTTAAAGAAAAGATTTTAGAAACATACATATCTAAGGTCAAAAGGAGGTTATGGAAGTCTTTACTTTCCTCAAAAGACAAGTTATTGTCTACAAGATAAGAGAAAACCCATCATAGCATAAAAAAAAAAAAAAAGAGCACAACTTCCAAGTACATGATTTATCTACACACCTGTTTATTAATCAACAAATACTCTGAATAGCAAATACATTTTTTATTACAGGACAGGCACTATACAAGGTGCTAAGAATTCCAAGATGAATAAGAAAGTTCAAGTTTTTCTCCAAACCAAGATAAAAACCAGAGTGCTATACGGAGACAAACACAGGTAAGAGAAGTTATTTTGGGGATGTACCTTTCTCTGGAGCTCCTTTATGGTCTGCTGCACGGGCTGTAAAGCTTGCTGAGCTTCAGCGACTTCTGTATTACACTTGCTCATATAATGCTCTCGCAGTTGTTTAGCCTGTGTTGAAACAGGAAATGAATATAAACTTTCATTTCAGGTCTAAAAAAGAATTTAGTATAATATTGTGAGAACAATGTGGTTATTTATGTATGTAAAACTATATAACATAGTTTAAACATAGACCTCTACAAGTATACTGTTAAGAACATAAACCCATGCTAGAAATTAAAACAGATATTAAAGAGACTACATTTACTTATAAATCACAATTTTAAGAAATCCCAAGAGTCTGCTTCCTATATTTCTAATTTCTTAATTTAAAAAAAAAGGGGAATGGTAAGAACAACAGTATTTCAAATCATGAGGCAAAGCAATCTTTTAGAATTTCTGATTTTAGAAACAATACTTGAGGGACACCTGGGTGACTGGCTGAGCATCTGCCTTTGGCTCAGGCTGTGATCCCTGGGTCCCAGGATCAAGTCCTGCTTCAGGCTCCCATCAGCCTGCTTCTCCCTCTGTCTATGTCTCTACCTCTCTCTCTGTGTCTCTCATGAATAAATAAATAAAATCTTAAAAAAAAAAAAAAGAAAGAAACAATACTTGAGGGTATACAGTAACACATGTGTTAGGGGACATGAGATAGTGGGAAGAAAACCAAAAAGACTCCTGAACAGGAAATCCTAATGCTTCTTCCAATTAGAGGTACGTTGACCCACATGTACTGCCAACACTAGACCCTTCAATTTACAAAAATGTCAATTTCATGAGGTTCAAGTCAATAGATATATCTCTTTGGACCAGTCATTTCACTTCTCTGGGCTTCTGTTACTTCATTTGCAAATGTTGGTGGTTGAAGTAGATTTCTTGGAACTGTGGCTTCATAATCTATGAGCATTAGGCAAAAGTGATAATGTGGTCTACTTAGAAATATACCTACCCAGTGTGACACATTTTTCCCTTTCCTTTTTCCATGATGCATTTCTCCTTTTCCTGTCACAACCTTCCAATTAATTTCTGTTAAAATTCCTTGGCTATAATTATTTGGTCATTAGAGCTATTTACTAATAGACTAGACAGTATGCCAGTGTTTCTTGTCACTGAAGGCATTTAAAAAAGTGATTGTATGTAAGATCAGATGCCTGCAATGGGAATGAGATTTCACTCAAAAATCTCCAACACCTCAAGTCATGATCCCAGAGTCCTGGGACAGAGCTGAGCATTAGGCTCCCTGCTCAGCGGGGAGTCTGCTTCTCCCTTTCCTTCTGCCCCTCCCCGTGCTCACAAACAAAAAACTCCAACATTCAGACTGTCATCTAACATCAAGAAAGGCCTGTACCTACTTATACAATCTCCCTTTGTATCTTAATTCAAATAAAAAGGGTCCCACTTACAGGTTCAATAATCAAACATAATATATACTACTCTTTTGATTTTATTAGCTTTGCCATCTATTCTTTGACTTTAAAAAAAAGCAAAAATCCATGAGGGAATTAGCATAATAGACTCATTAACAATTTATAGTGAAATGATTTATGTCATTCCTTCCAATGAGGCAAGACTCACTGCAGAAGGAACTTCTTCGAGAGGACACAAAAAATATCACCAAAATACTGAGTTTATTTATTGCCTTTAGTAATACATAGAAAAGTGGAGGAAACACAAAGATTTTCATTTTTACTAATAAGCCATATCTTTTGCAGATCTGCCATAAGATCAACAAGGTCTCCTTCCTTTCTATTTCTTTCCGTGTGCTGCTGGCTACCAACAACCATATCTATATACAAGTAGTTCACAAAAGAAGTAAAATAATATGGAGTACTGCAATTCTCTACCATCCAAAATCACAAAGCAAAATCTGGAATATAAAAGCAGGAGGGAAACATATGATTAACTTTTATTTAGATGTTGTATGCCCTAGGAAATATTAATGGATGGAGGATAAAGTCTGAAAAAAAATTCCTTTACAGACAGAATAAAAAAATAATTACCTCTTCCTCAAGTCTGCCATCTCGTAAGGTAGGAGGTATTCCTGGGTGCTTGGCTACCAACAATTCCATCAAGTTATGGGTAGCATGTAGTCTCTACAAACACAAAAGGCAATAATTTTGAGAGCCAAACAGGCTGATTGCTTAATCTTCACTCTTGGATTCAGGCATACTGGACTTATCTGTCTTCTTGCCCATCTTTCTACTTGTGCTTCTTTTTTTTTTCAGGAGCATGTCACCTTTGTATTTCCGCCGCCTTCCATGAGGCAAACACATTTGCTTACAACCCAAGGTCTGACTTCTGTAATCCTTATCCATACAGAATGTAAGTAGGCTTGCATTTAGTTTTCACCCTTTCCCCCATACACTCCTCCTAATACTCGCTGAGGAACATGTGAACATGTAGGTCCCAAGGTCTAGATTCTGAATGACAAAGAAGTCCCATTAGAAACTCAAGCCTAAATTTACTAAGATTAATAAAAGTGATCCTTATTTACCATTTATCTAGAGAGCCTTGTGTATATGATCCACTGGACATATATTCTTCCCAATCCATTCCACAACCTTGTTTAAGAAACAACAGAAGTCCGGGATCCCTGGGTGGCGCAGCGGTTTAGCGCCTGCCTTTGGCCCAGGGCGCGATCCTGGAGACCCAGGATCGAATCCCACGTCGGGCTCCCAGTGCATGGAGCCTGCTTCCCCCTCTGCCTGTGTCTCTGCCTCTCTCTCTCTCTCTGTGACTATCATAAATAAATAAAAAAATTAAAAAAAAAAAAAAAAAAAGAAACAACAGAAGTCCTAGTCCAGGAGAAGAGGAGTAGAGTTTCTGCCACTTTATTTCCATAGTGTCATCTATAGGTTTGTTGTTGCTACTAAATCTGATAGTGTTGCTGAGGCTATTATAATCTATGAAGCCATGCTGAAAAGACCTAAGACGTTTGTGGTGACTCTTCAAATATGAACTCTACAAAGATCTGTACCATGGTCCATAATATGTAGCCAGACAGAGTAAACCTTTAGAGTCTCAAATCAGTCGCCCAAATCACATCTTATCAAGACTCTTTCCTGATTATCCTTTAGCCGGTAGCTATTTTCCAAGTAAAGAGTCAATTAAAGGAAATTACTTATTCTCACAGCCCTTGACTTCAGAGGGAGCCTCTAACCAGCTGCAAACTCAATATCATACTGAGAAGCCTGGCTTGTACTGAATACAGAGATAAAAGATATAGTTTTCTCCTTTTTCTTACACCATCTTTAACTTCTCCCCTTTTCAGCCCTTAAGTTCAACAAATCCAGGTCACAGCCTTGTTTTCATATGTTTTTCATTATTCTTATTTTTATCGTAATTGCTAGGCTCATGCATACTCATTTCCCAGAAGACGAATCAATCAAGTCTGTGCAGTCAATCTTTCTACTTTATTGGACTCACTTGGCATAATCATAGTACCCTATATAGACAAAGGCACGTATAATAGAAGAAATATACCTATATTACATATTCTGCTAAATACAGAGATAGATATATTTCATAAGACTATTTTCTTAAGACTGTAAATTGAAGACAGTTTATGCCATTATGAAATAAGACCTTTACTATGAAACTGATTTTGGTTTTCTCTGAGAAGGGTGGTGCTCAAATTGTGTTAAGGAAAAGTTTTCAATGATCTGATCTTAACATGATATTAGTGTTCTGTATGTCGTATTAATAGTAGATTCTCCCTTAAAAGATAAATGTTATAATTCAAATATCCAGATCTTCCTGAGATACCTCCAAAAATTAAATCAGATCACGAAAAATTATTTTGCATAAAATAAACAGACTAGTTGAAATTGTTTAGTGTTTACTTACTTGGAGTGAATCTGTTTTGAGTTTTCCTTTGTGTTCCTCAGATGAACGCAACACTTCTCTGTACAGTTCTGCTGCCAAGGCATACTCACCTGAGGAATTAAAATGTATTGAAAACATAAGAAAGTCATATATTTACCTCCCAATATGATCTAGTTATATATTATCTAAAAATATCTACTGTAAATAGAACAATGATTATACCTCACAGCTTTTCAGAGGTATCTGACTTGGTATTAATATGACTGTGCCAATAAAAAAGCTGATGATAAAAGAAAAAAAAGCTGATGATAGCTCTGTTTATTAATTTCATAGCACAGAACACCAATCAGATAAACTTGTGTTTTAAAATTATACTGAAAGGAATGCCTGGGTGGCTCAGTGGTTGAGCATCTGCCTTTGGCTCAGGTTTGATATTAGGATCCTGGGATTGAGTCCTGTATCAGGCTCTCCATGAGAGCCTGCTTCTCCCTCTGCCTATCTCTTTGTGTTTCTCATGAATAAATAAAATCTTAAATAAAATTACACTGAAAAAGTCTGTATAAACTTTTAATTTAGACAAATGATTTTCCTCTTACTGAGGTTAAAAGGCGCCAATTAGTAGTCATTTTGATGTTTGAAATTAAGAACAAATTTAAAAATAAATATTCAAAACACTATGATCAATCTGCACTTAATTCTCAAAGAAATAATCTATTCCTTTTAATAGGTATTGTGTTTGGTAGCCAGCATGATTTTCAATTAAAAACTACTTTCCAAAAATGTCAGGATTCTTCTTTCCATTTCTGGTCACAAAAATCACAATTAGTCTGAGATTAATGTTTTATTATTATTATTATTATTATTATTATTACTCATAACTAGCAGCTCATTCAAATAAAGTAACTTAAAAAGTATCAACTAAAGTACAGGTTGGCAAACTATTGCCCATGGGTCACATCTGACAATATCTCTGCAATTTTGAGCTAAGAATGGTTTTTCGCCTTTTTAAACACTTGAAAAAACTCAAAAGAATGCTATTTTGTGACATGAAAAATTATATGGAATTAAATTTCTGGGTCCATGAATAAGGTTTTATTGGAACTCGGTCACACTCATTTGTTTATGTACTGTCTGTGACGACTTCTGCATTATAACAGCAGAGGTGAGTAGTTGCAACAGATCCTCTGGATCAAAGCCTAAAATATTTATTATCTGGTTCTTTCAGTAAAAGTTTTCTGATACTTCAATAAAAGGAGACATGAAACATTTTAAATGGCTTGAACAACAGAAATGTATCATATTTGCTGTATGGTGAAAAACTCAAAACTAACAGTAGTAAAATCATAAAATACAAAAAAAAGAGATGTTCCTATTTTTGCTGAGAAACCTTTTTTCATGATCATCACATATTTCCTTTTATTCACTTCAAACTGGTTTTATTAATATCATGGATTTAGGACTTTGTTATAGACATAATGAAAGAAATATGTATATACCTTTGTAAATTGTGTTGATTCTCTCTTTCCATTAAAGCTGATATATATATATATGTGTGTGTGTATATATATATATATATATAATTGTGGTAAAATATACCTAACATAAAATTTGCCACATCAATCACTTTTAAATATGTGGCATTAAGTTCATTCACATTTTTGTGCATAAGACTTGCTTGCTTTTATGCCATTGCTTTATATTTAGTTCTACAAGTCATGTAATACAAAGTTTTCTAAAGCACACATTTCGCAGTATTTTACAGTCAATTTCTATTCACTTTGATAAAGATGAACATTATTTTTGCAAAAATAATATCATATTATAAGGTGGGAGTAACACTCAATTATCTTCACACTAAGAAACTCCCCTTTTTCAGTTCTGAAGACTCTTATGAAGTTTTTCAAAAGACTAAAAAACATTGTATTAGTATTTATACTGTCATTTAGAGAGAATAATTCATTTAACAATTTTCCTTTCATAATCACAACTTTTTAAAGATGGTATAATGACTAGACTATAAAGCAGTTGAATCTGAATTTTCACTATAATTCTTTTTAAAATTTTTATTAAAAAAATACATGCCTCCTGGGAAACACATAAAAATTTAGTAAGTGATACAAGTTTAAGCCAAATTTAGAAATACTCATTCTTTGCTACTTGATGGCACTAACATTTCCAAGTAAATTAATGGCACTGAATTTGATACTTGCTAAAAGCTAATTTTCTCCAAAAAGTATGTGCAGGAAACACATTGTACAAAGTTGGAGTAATACTGTTTTTAAAACCATAATCAGGGAGGACCTTAGAATATGCATTATATATACATATGTGTTTGTATATAATATAAACAAATCCCTTGAATTTGCAGTTACTTTTAGATTTCTTTTAGAAGTCAGCTCTTGGGGCACCTGGGTGGCTCAGTGGTTGAGTGCAGTTAACTCAGAGCCAAGTCCCTCACTTCAGGCTCAGAGCACCCTCCTCAGGGGCTGGACATATCAGCCTGGAGAGGACACAGAGAGAGGGGGAGAAAAAAATATACAGAAAGAGGGAGGCAGAGACATAGGCAGAGGGAGAAGCAGGCTCCCTATGGGAGCCTGATGTAGGACTCAATCTCAGGACCCCCAGGTCATGGTCTGAGCCAATGTATATTCACACTTCACATTAAGAGTAATACTTCAACCGAGACTAAGCAAGTGGTACTATCTGTATTTTATTGCTAAGGAAAAAGATTAACAAACTTTGAACAATATACACAAGTTCAGAGAGCGACAACTATAGCAAAGAAGAAGCCCTGTCTTTTTCAGTTCTTGTCTAGAGCTACTCCTACTCAGCTTCTGTGAGTCTTCTGAACTCTAAGCAAGTGTTCAGGATGAGGGACATTGCCTAGTTCTGGTTCTGTTATGCTGAAAAGCTAATAACCAGATAGACCACCCAGTTTCAAAAGGCTTAGAATATTTCCTTGTATCAGACAATACTACGTTTTCTTGGGCAACTAATTTCTTTATGGTCTTATTAGTAAATTATGAGAAAAATGGTAAATTCTCTCCATGACTATGTACCCAAGTAGACTAATCTATTAGTAATTTTTGTAGTAAGGTCAAAAGAACTGGCATTTATCACAAAATGCCTTTCTAGTTCTAACAATATAAATGAAGAGCTAAATATACTAATTTGGTGAAGAATGTAGAAATAAAACAGCATTTGTATATACTAAATTATAAAGTGCTTAAAACTGTATATTACTTCACATTATGAAATACTTCTATGGTTTCAAGAACTTGATTCCAAGAACTTTATTCTTGAAATCATAGAACTGGTAACTTTTATTTCTTCTAATATAGTTTCAAGAACTATATTCTACTCAGTTTTGAAGAGATTAAAATCAAATTATCTAAATCAAAGCTATTAAGAAGATTTTAAAGGTAGATTTTATAAAAAGGCACACTTGCATCAGTATTTTCCTCATTACTTACAAGAAAGCTCCTAAAAGTCATTATGGTATAAAAGCTATAAAAATATGCAAACTTATTCTATTACAAATGCAGTAATAGATAAGTAACAATAGACTCTGTTGAATATAGAGTATTTGATGATTCATTAAAGTTGCAAAAGAATTAAGTTTAGTGGGCGGCCTGGGTGGCTCAGCGGTTTAGCACCGCTTTTAGCCCAGGGCCTGATCCTGGAGACCCGCGATCAAGTCCCACATCAGGCTCCCTGCATGGAGCCTGCTTCTCCCTCTGCCTGTGTCTCTGCCTCTCTCTCTCTCTGTATGTCTCTCATTAATAAATAAATAAAATCTTAAAAAAAAAAAAGAAGTTTAGATAGCCAGAAAGGTTATCATAAAAGTTTAGAATAAATTTCTATTTATGAATTATTCTAAACACAAAGATAGAGGCACTGAGCTCAGTGCAAGCTTATTACTAAGGTAAGTTGAGGTCATGGAAATGAAGCTAATGAGTAAATGAAGTAATAGAAAGATGGCTGTACAATTTTATACTCTCAATATCACTGTATGAATGAGAATTCCAGTTGTTTCTACATCCTTGCCAACATTTAACACATTTAATAAGCCTTTTCAATAGTCACATAGTTATGTTCTTGTGGTTTGAAAGTGCATATATCTAATGAACTTTCTGTCCAAACATTTTGCCTATTTTCCTTACATTGTTTTCCTATTACTGGTTTTTATTTTTATTTCTATTTATTTTTTTTATTTTTTTCTATTACTGGTTTTTAATAGTTCTTTTTGTATTCTGAATACAAATCCTTTCTCAGAGATGTGATTTGCAAATATTTTCTCTATTTAATGGCTTATCTTTTTTTTCTAGATTATTTATTTATTTAAGGGTGTGTGAGAGAGAGGAGCAGGCAAGGGGCTGAGAAAGAGGGAAAAGCAGACTCCCCACAGAGCAGGGAGCTAGACATGGGTCTCAATCCCAGGACTCTGGGATTATGACCTGGACTCGAAGGCACTCAAACAACTGGGCCACCCAGGCGCCTCACCTTTTTATTTTCTTAGGAATGCCTTTTGAGAAGTAGAAGTTATTCATTTTGATGAAGTCAAATGTATCAGGTTTTTTATGGACTGTGCTTTTGGTGTTGTCTATATATATCTTTACCTGATACCAAATTACAATTTTTTTTTATCCTTTTGTGTTTCTCTAGAAGTCTTAGAGTTTTAGGTTTTAATTTCGATTTAATATCCTCTGTATTATGAATTTTTATATAGTGCAACATTGAAGTTTTATTTTTTGAATGTGGATATCTAATTGTCCAGTACCATTTACTGAAAATACTAATTTTTTCTCTACTGAAATACTCTTGCATCTTTGCTGAAAAGTGAAATGATCATAAATAAGTAAGACTTTTTCTGGATTTATACTCTGGTCCATTGGTCTCTTTGCCTATCTTTATGTCTATGTCATACTGTCTTGATTAATTTAACTTTATAATAAATCTGGATTCAGATAGTGTAAATCTTCCGATCTTTTTGTTTTTTAAAGTTGTTTTCGCTATCCTAGGTGAATTTCAGAATCAGCTTGTCAACTGCTATAAAATAGCCTGTTGGGTTTTTTTTTTTAAGATTTTATTTATTTATTCATGAGAGACACAGAGAGAAGGCAGAGACATAAGCAGAGGGAGAAACAGACTCCTCACAGGAGCCGATGAAGGGCTTGATCCTGGAACACCAGGATCACGCCCTGAGCCAAAGGCAGACACTCAACCACTGAGTCTCCAAGGAGTCCCACCTGTTTAAATTTTAACTGGAAAAATTTGATTGCATGAACTATACATCAATTTAGGATGAGTCAGCATGTTAACAAAAATGAATTTTCTGATCCATGAACATGGTAACTAGGTGTTAATTTCTCTCAGCAATGTTTGTAATTTTCAATGTTTCTGTGACTTTTGTAAACATCTTACACATTTCTTTTTAAGTTGATGCTTATGTATTTCATGGCTTTTTGATATTACTATGAACAGGACTGTAATAATTTCTAATTGTTTATTTCCATCATATAGGAATAAAGCAATTTTCTATATACTCATCTTGTATAATGCAACTTTTCAGAACTTACTTACTAGTGTTAGTTTTCCTACATGGAAAATCATATTGCAGCAAATAAAGACAGTTTTACTTTTTTTCCTATTCAAACTGGTAACTTTTATTTCTTTTAATTAAGTTACAGCACTGGAGAGAATTCAGGTACAATGTTGAAGAGAAGTGGTGATGGTATATTCTTCACTGTTCATGATCATAAAAAACACTGTTTTTAACCATTAAGTATAGCATTAGGTGTTAAGTTTTTTTCAGATATCTTTTATCAAAATGAGAACATTGTCTTTGATCCCTGGATTGCTGGAAGTTTTTATCAGTAATGGATATTTAGGTGTAGGTTTTTTCAGATGTCTTTTATCAAAACGAGAACATTGTCTTTGATACCTGGATTGCTGAAAGTTTTTATCAGTAATGGATATTGAATATTGTCAAATACTTTTTCTACATTTATGGAGATGTTCACAAGGTTTTTCCTTCTTAATTGTTAATTTGGTGAATCATATTAATTTTTGAATATTAAACCAATCTTGTATTCCCAGAATAAATTCCACTTGTGATAAAAGTATTATTATTTTTATATACTGTTGGATTCATTTTGTTAAAACATTTAAAAAAATTTTGCATCTATGTTCTCGAGTGATACTGGTCTGTGGTTTCATAATCAGGATAATGCTACCTTAAAATAAGATGGGAATATTCTTTCCTTTTTAATTTTCTGTAAGAGTTTATATAGATTTGATATTTCTTCCTCAAATGTTTGGTTGAATGCACCATGGAAGTCATCTGGGCCTAGTATTTTGTTTGTGCAAGTTTTTTAACAATTTAATTTCTTGAATAGATACAGGGTTATGCAGGTTATCTATTTCTTCTTCAGTTTTTGTAGTTTGCCTTTCTGAGTGAGCTTCTATAGTTTGTATCTTCTAAAGCATTTGCCCATTTATCTAAGTTGTCAAGTTTCTGGCATACAGTTGTTCATAATATATATATATATTTTAAGATTTTATTTATTTGGGCAGCCCAGGTGGCTCAGCGGTTTAGCGCCACCTTCAGCCCAAGGAGTGATCCTGGAGACCTGGGATCAAGTCCCACATCGGGCCCCCTGCATGGAGCCTGCTTCTCTTCTGCCTGTCTCTGCCTCTCTCTTTCTCTCTCTCTCTGTGTGTCTCTCTCATGAATAAACAAATAAAATCTTAAAAAAAAAGATTTTATTTATTCATTCATGACAGACACAGAGACACAGGCAGAGGGAGAAGCAGGCTCCATGCAGGGAGCCCTGGAACTCTAGGAACATGCCCTAGGCCAATGGGAGGTGCGCAACCACCGAGACACCCAGGCGTCCCTGTTCATAATATTCTTTTATGATTTTTTAAATATCTGTAGACTCTACTGATGTCACTTTTCTTATTCCCAATTCCTGATAATAGTGATCTGTGTCTTTTCTTCTTTCTTCTTAAACAGTTTGACTAGAGGTTTATAACTTTCTATCGATCTCGTCAAAGAATCAGCTTTTGATTTCATTGTTTCTAATGGTTTTATTTTCCTTTTAATTGATTCCTGTACTGATCTTTATTATTTTCTTTTGCTGACTTGGTATTTCATTTTCTTTTCTTCTTTTAAAAAATTTTATTTATTTATTCATGAGAGACACACTCACACACACAGAGAAGCAGAGACACAGGCAGAGGCAGAAGTAGGCTCCATGCAGGGAGCCCGATGTGGGACTTGATCCCAGGTCTCCAGGATCAGGCCCTGGGCTGAAGGTGGCGCTAAACTGCTGAGCCACCCGGCTGCCCTGCTTTTCTTTTTTTAGTTTCTTAAGGTATTAGCTTATGTCAATGATTTATAACTTTTTTCTTTTTTTCTTTTTATTTATTTATGATAGTCACACACACAGAGAGAGAGGCAAAGACATAGGCAAAGGGAGAAGCAAGCTCCATGCACCGGGAGCCCGATGTGGGACTCGATCCCGGGTCTCCAGGATCGCGCCCTGGGCCAAAGGCAGGCGCTAAACCACTGCGCCACCCAGATCCCTATAACTTTTTTCTAAATTGGTGTTCAGTCCTATAAATCTCCCTTAAATTACTTATCAAGATTCTATAACTCTTGATGTTATGTATTCATTTTAATTCACTTCAAAATACTTGCCATTTTCCCTTACGATTTACTCTTTAATCCAAGGGTTACTTAGAATTATTCTAATTAGTTTCAAAATATTTGGGAACTTTCCAATTATCTTTGATTGACATTTAATTTAATTCCATTGTAGTCAGAGAATGTACTTTTTAAGACTTGCATCCTTTTAAATTTACTGAATTGTTTTACAGCCCAGAACATGCTCTGTTTTGGTAAACATTCCATGTATACTTGAAAAGAATGTGTATTCTGTGTTTTCTTCGGTGGGGTAAAGTGTCCTGTAATTGTTGACTATGTCAACTGGTTGGTTCTTAATGTTAAGTTTTCCATGCTGCTATTTTCTGTCTTCCGGTCTGTCAATAATTGGAAGATGGGTGTTGAAATCTCTGACTATAATTATCTATTTCTCATTGTACTTCTATCAATTTGTGTTTTATCTTAAAACTTTGGTTTTAGGTGCATAAACATTTAGGATTATTTTCTGATAGAATAACACTATATCCTTGGTAATATTCTTGCCTGGTGGTAATATATTCTCTCCAGCTTTCTTTTGGGTAGGGTTAATATGGCATATTTCATTTTTCGTTCTTTTTTTCATTTTTTCATTCTTTTACATTTCCATCTTTAAACAACAAAAGGGTTTCTGGTCTATAGTGTATTATTAGATATTGCTTTTTTAAAAACCATTTTGAAAATCTCTGCCTCATTGGGGAATTTAGACCACTGCATTTAATGTGACCACTGATATGTTTGGGTTTAAATCTATCTTGCTATTTGCTCTACATTTTTATCTGTTCTTTGTTTCACCTTTTTTTTTTTCTTAAGAATTTTTCATCATTACTTTTTGTCTCATCTTTTAGATTACGTCTAATTTTTTGTTGTGTTTTCAGTAGTTGCTTTGACTTGTCAGTCTGTTGTCATGATACCATGTTACTTCATACATAGTATAAACACTCTGCTATATCATATATCCCTAGGCTCTCTTCCCACACTTGGTGCTATTATTATTCTATACATGTTCATGTTTTGTTTTTTGTTTAAAGATTTTATTTATTTATTCACGAGAGACACGAGAGAGAGAGGCAGAGACAGAGGCAGAAGGAAAAGCAGGCTCCATGCAGGGAGCCCGATGTGGGACTCAATCCTGGGACTCCGGGGTCACACCCTGAGCTGAAGGCAGATGCTCAATCGCTGAGCCACCCAGGCATCCCAACATTTTCATGTTATAAACTTTATATTTCTTCTTATATTCTTCTTCTTCAGAGATTTCAATATATTTATATTATGCTACTTGAAGTTATCTACAATCTTACCGACATTCTTTTCAAATTTCTCAGTTTTTATTTTCTTTGTTTTTCATGTTGAATGGCATCTACGGCTATTTTATTCTTTAATTTTAATTATTTTTTTCTACAGTGTCTAATCCACTATTTAAGGATATTTTCCATATCAAACACTGAAATTTTCACCTCTAGAAGTCTAAAATTTATGTTTTACTGTCTCTACATGTTTTTAAGTTTTACTCTTGAGCCTACAAAATAGTCTGATGATTCTCATATTTATATGGAAATGTGTTTACTAAATGGTGGTCACTTTTAAAGCTAGTTAAATAACTTCTGCTTCTGGTCATGACAAAATAACAGAGAATGAATTTACTCTCCTTTCTGAAACAAGTGAAATAACATACATAATATATGAAACAATAGACTGTAAGACACCGGACATTAGTCAATAAAAATGGTAATCCCTGAGAGATGGGAAATGTAAGATTCTCTTTTCAAGGTCCTTGAATTTTATGCATAATGTGTTAAGTGTAACTATAACCATACACATTTTATTTGTCTATCTCTCCTTATTAAGAATTTAGGTCCACAAGATCAAAGACCTTATTTACTGTATTTAGTTCTGAGATCATAACTGATGCAGAGGAGACACTCTAATATGTGCTGAAAAAATGAATTTACAAACATTATTTTGTAAATTGATGACTAACATCCCCCTGAGTGTGTGAAAATGTAACTTTTCTTCTATTTCTAGATATTTTGCTTGTCCTCAGTTGTTCACTACTATAGACTAAGGTTAATAATTTATTGCCAAATTTTTGTTCAAATCCTACCTTTCCTAAAAAACAACAAACTTTTGAAGTGGAAATGTTTGGTGAAAGCATATGTAAACTTTGAAGGTTTTTCAAATGTTCTGCATAAGTGATCTCCATTAGGTTGAACCTACCTAAAGATCAGTAGTGTGTGAGAATGTCTTTCGGGGAAGGGGAGGGGTTTGATTTCCACTGCAACTAATCTGTCTCATTAAGTATTCAGAAGAATCAGAGATAATAAAGCAATCACCTTCTACCTTTAATGATGTGGATGCCGGCTAAGCCATTGAGAGCACAAACTAGTTGCCGATGTGCTTCTTCACATTCAGTTCCACATTTCTTCTGCAGAGATGTCAGCAGCTCTTCCATTGTCATGGTGCTAAAAGAAAAGACAGATTGTTCAGAAATGAAAAGGAAATCCTAAATGAGAGTATTATATTACATAAGATCAAGAGTATCAGACCCTTACAGAGTCTTTGTATATCTTCAGGATCTTTCTCTTTACCTCCATTTTTACCACTATCACTTTTAACTCAATTGCCTATTATTGTTTCAGCAAGCATTCTTCTATGTGATCCCATCATTCTTTGTTCCAGTTTAGTTAATGGAGAGGGAACTAGAAAAATCTTCCTAAAATACAAAGTACAACACGATATACTTGAAATAGTATGGGTGTCAGAAGGTAAGATTAACTCTGAATCCCCAGCATTATAATTTAATTAATCCCCGTGGGTCTGACTTTATTTTTATCTAAAAAGAAAAAAAAAATTCTTCAAGGATCAGATCAAATGATCCTTTCCACCCATTTCCACCCAAAGACTGTCTAACATGAAACATTTATATAGAAATTATTTCCATCTTCTAACTGTCCATAGCCATTTATATGCACCTTTTATGAAATGTTTGTTTGCCTTCTATCGTAGAAATCTAAAATCTTTCTCATCTCCTTTACTTGTTTATAAACTGCTTAAAGGCAAAGACAAAAATGTAAATCCTCTTCATATTTTTTAATAACACTCATCATTTTAATACCGGGTGCTAAGAAAAAAAAGGCCAGTTGCTGAGTCACAGTCTGATGAACAAAAACTTTCTGGAGTAATAGACTAGTGTGGAAATAAATATCTTAATGTATTAAAATGAAATAATCAAACAGACTCAGCACAATTACAAAAAAAAATACGTAATAGTATTCCATTTCCTCTAATTCCCTGATGTGGAACAAAAAAAATTAACAAGAACAAATGTTTTTCATATGTGAAGTGTGGCCAAAAACAACAAAAGAAAAGCCAACACAAAAACAGAACAAAATGACAAAACCCCAAAATAGTCCTAACTTTAAAAGAAATGTTCAGGGCAGCCCAGGAGGCTCAGCGGCTTAGCACGGCCTTCAGCCCAGGGCCTGATCCTGGAGACCCGGGATCGAGTCCCACGTCAGGCTCCCTGCATGGAGCCTGTTTCTCCCTCTGCCTGTGTCTCTGCTTCTCTCTCTCTCTGTGTCTCTCATGAATAAAAAAAAATAAAATCTTTAAAAAAAATGTTCAAAATCATGAAAATAATTTTGATAATGTGACTTTCATAAATGGGATTCTATACCAAAGAAACACATTACTAAAAATAACTGACAACTCATTATAACACTTTGAATGAAACCGTGGGCTAGGAAACTAATAGCTTAAATATCACTACTATATTATCGATTGCAGTATAAGGAAATTGATAATAAAACCTTTTCTGGAGTGGCAAGAACTCCCCACGAACAGCCTGTGGGTGACAGCAGGCCTGCCTGAGTCTCAGCAATGGATACAGGATAGAGGTGACAGTCCTTCTGTCCAGGCTGCTGAGCTTCAGCGCCCAGTCTGAAATCTTCCTGAGTTTTACTACAGCATCTTGGCAGCACACTTCATGCTGACGGTGATAGAAATGTCTTTCCACTGGAGAAAAGTGAAGCCAGTGGATTTCTTCTGTCTGAGGGGGTATCTGGATCTGTGGGGAGAATAAAAAAATGATTTCACCTGAAAATTCAACTTTCCATCCCAACTTTTGCTTCTCTTTTCTTGTAATGTCCTTAATCAGTAAAGAACTTATCCTACTGACTTGGTCAATCACATCCTTCTTTGCAGACCTCCATAGTATCTTGGCAATAAAGCTGTAGAGATGCTGAGGATTCTTCTTGCAGTAAGGGCGATAAAGAAGTCGAACCCACCAGTGTTTGACACAGTAAGGTTCAATACCAAGAAAGACCACCAACCCAAAAAGATCTGAGAAGAAAACAAGAAAAAAAACACATTGAGAATAACTGTTTCTATATTTCTTCATTACTATTTTGAATAACCACTTTCATAGACATTATACACAGTACACAAATTTTCTATGAATTAAAATACAGATTGTACAGACTTGAATCTGAAAGTTAATTCCACTTTGACTACATTTGTTTAGTATTTATTTTGCTCTAGGATTCATGCTAGGAGCTAAAATGTGAACCACTACACAGACCTTGTATTTAATCCAAAAGTCTGAAATTTCTGTCAGAGGTAAAACCAGAAAATGACTCACTTGTGTGTGCCTGATCAAGAGATACATAAGAAGAGTCAGACACTGAAACTATTGGATGTAAAAGTTGCTGGATATGAAAGTAAGTTTAAATGACTTAGGTGATACGAAGAATATTCACTGTTCCAATATTTGTTATACTTTGGTTTAATTATTCTAAAACTGAGGAAATAAGACGAAAACAATGATAAAAAATATAGACAAGATTAATCGACATGGTGATGTTCATAGCAACAACAAACAGAACAAAAAGGACTCAAATAGAAGAATGAGTAAATAAATTATGCAGTATTCTCCATAAGACAAAGCTTTTTTTTTTTTTTTTTTTTTTATCCAGTAGGTCTTGTGTTTGTTAGATTTACTGCATGGTACTTCTTATATATTTCATGATTGGGTACACTCAATTTTATACACCATTTTCTGTTCACTTAACATTAATACCCTACATAGTTTTCATTTTTATGATGAAGTTTTAAAATATGGAAAACTGCTTAGGATACAATAAAAAAAGGATATAAAATGCATGCAGTATGAGGATAAACCTATAAACCTTTATGTAAAATAGAATAGAATAATGGTTATATCTTCAAATGAAGAGTATGGTGGAGTGTAATTTTCTTTATATTTTTCTGTATTGTTAAACATGTTCACATTAGGCTCTTGAGAAACCATGACAATTGTTTTTATAAAAAGGCCATGACCTTACGTACAGCATTTATTCTGAATATGCCCAACAAATACTTAGGTTGAATTAAGCTACTTTGATGATTTCTAAGAGTTAGTTAACATCTGAAAGTATTGCCTATATACAGATTTCGATGGATATATTATAATATATATATGTTTTTGTTATAATATATATTATATTATATATATGTTTTTGTTTAAATCAATCTAGTTGCATATGTACTATCTTTTCTTTGAGATCCCAAATATGCCTCAAACTCAACTTGCCAAAATCATATTTATAACCTCTTTGCCCAAATATGCTTCTCTTCTGGTGCTCTTCATTGGTAAATACTCTCACTGTCCATAGATGCAAGTCAGATGTCTTGGCATCTTCTGATCACTGTTAAGCCTTATTAATTTTTTTCTTATCCATTTTTTCCCATTTCTTCAGGACCATCTTAGTTCAAATCCAAAGTGCCAGTGTCACTTATCTAGATTACTTGTTGTAGCCAACTGATAATGTACTATCCACTCTTGTCACTTCTGAACCATCTCCACATGGCAATTTGAGCTTTTAAAATCCAAATCTCGCCATGAGATGATCCCCAACCACTTTGTTTAAATCCTTTCAGTAGCTCCTACTCTTCTTCAGAAAATAAAACAATAAAAACAATTCCTTATCATGGCCTACAGAATCCTCCATGGTCTGGTCTACGTCCATCTACTCAGCCTCTCAACCTACTGTGTTCTCCCTGGCTCTGTGGATTCTAGTCACACTGGTATCCTTCTGATCTCTTTCTGCCTGATCATCTTTATTAGATTTTGTTTCCTTTACAACAGAGAATTCTTCCCTCCCTCTTTACCTGGCTCATATTAGTATTTCAGATCCTGGCTCAGCTGTCACTTCCTTATATATCTCTATTATGTGATGTCACAGAACAAGACATCTTTTCTGAAGCCTATTAGAGTTTGACTTTTACATTTATTTCATACATTAAAATTATCTTGACCACAGTCTCATATTTGTCTAAGTACTTAATGAATAGAACTTCCCTTTTATGCTGTAAGCTCAAGAAGGTCAGGGACTTTGTCTATTTTTTGCTGTTATACTTCACAAAGAATAAGTGAACCAATAAATGCACCGCAAAGTACTTAAGTAATTTAGAGTCAACACTTCTAAAGAAGCTAAAATGAATAAACAAATATATAAATGGATAATAAAAACAACAAAAGCAGCAGTGGAAGCAGCTACCATTCACTGCATATTTAATACCTGCCAGGTACTGTGCTAAATACTTTGTATACTTTATTATAATTAATCTTAAAACATCTTACTTTAGAGATTAAATAAAAACGTGAATGTAATTTCTTTAATGGACATACAACTCAATGTGGTCAACCTGGTTGTTAGGAAGTGGTATGATTTCGCCTGGAGGGGATATTTGGCAATGCTTAAAAAACAGTTGTGGGAAATATCAGAAAGGGAGACAGAACATAAAGACTCCTAACTCTGGGAAAAGAACTAGGGGTGGTGGAAGGGGAGGAGGGCGGGGGGTGGGGGTAAATGGGTGACGGGCACTGAGGGGGACACTTGACGGGATGAGCACTGGGTGTTATTCTGTATGTTGGTAAATTGAACACCAATAAAAATTAATTTATTAAAAAAAAAAAAGTAGGTATCACAATTGGAGGAGTGTTACTGCCATCTAGTGGGTAGAAGCTAAATATCCTAAGATGCAAGGACAGGTCCCAACGAAAAAGAACTATCCAGCTCTAAATGTTAATGGCGCCAAGATTGAGAAACCCTCCTCTAACATCAAAAGAAAATAGTTTCATTCTTCTGCATGTGGATGTTCAATTTTCCCAGCACCATTTACTGAAGAGACTGTCTTTCTTCCAATGGATCGTCTTTCCTCCTTTATCGAATATTAGTTGACCATAAAGTTCAGGGTCCACTTCTGGGTTCTCTGTTCTGTTCCATTGATTTCTGTGTCTGTTTTTGTGCCAGTACCACACTGTCTTGATGAACCACAGCTTTGTAGTACAACCTGAAATCTGGCATTGTGATGCCCCCAGATATGGTTTTCTTTTTTATTCTTATTTTTATTTATTTATTTTTTTAAATTTATGATAGGCACACAGTGAGAGAGAGAGAGAGGCAGAGACACAGGCAGAGGGAGAAGCAGGCTCCATGCACCGGGAGCCCGACGTGGGATCCGATCCCGGGTCTCCAGGATCGCGCCCTGGGCCGAAGGCAGGCGCCTTTGGTTTTCTTTTTTAAAATTCCCTTGGCTATTCGGGGTCATTTCTGATTCCACACAAATCTTAAAATAATTTGTTCTCTCTGAAGAAAGTCCATGGTATTTTGATAGGGATTGCATTAAACGTGTAAATTGCCCTGGGTAACATTGACATTTTCACAATATTAATTCTGCCAATCCATGAGCATGGAATATTTTTCCATCTCTTTGTGTCTTCCTCAATTTCTTTCAGAAGTGTTCTCTAGTTTTTAGGTTAGTTTTAGGTATAGATCCTTTACCTCTTTGGTTAGGTTTATTCCTAGGTATCTTATGCTTTTGGGTGCAATTTTAAATGGGATTGACTCCTTAATTTCTCTTTCTTCAGTCTCATTGTTAGTGTATAGAAGTGTCATTGATTTCTGGGCATTGATTTTGTATCCTGCCACGCTACCAAATTGCTGTATGAGTTCTAGCAATCTTGGGGTGGAGGCTTTTGGGTTTTCTATGCAGAGTATCATGTCATCGGCGAAGAGGGAGAGTTTGACCACTCTCTTTCACCATACACAAAGATAAACTCAAAATGGATGAAAGATCTAAATGTGGGACAAGATTCCATCAAAATCCTAGAGGAGAACACAGGCAACACCATTTTTAACTCAGCCACAGTAACTTCTTGCAAGATACATCCACGAAGGCAAAAGAAACAAAAGCAAAAATGAACTATTGGGACTTCATCAAGATAAGAAGCTTTTGCACAGCAAAGGATACAGTCAACAAAACTCAAAGACAACCCTACAGAATGGTAGAAGATATTTGCAAATAACATATCAGATAAAGGGCTAGTTTCCAAAATCTATAAAGAACTTATTAAACTCAACAGCAAAGAAACAAACAATCCAATCATGAAATGGGCAAAAGACATGAAGAGAAATCTCACAGAGGAAGACATAGACATGGCCAACACGCACATGAGAAAATGCTCCGCATCACTTGCCATCAGGGAAATACAAATCAAAACCACAATGAGATACCACCTCACACCAGTGAGAATGGGGAAAATTAACAAGGCAGGAAACCACAAATGTTGGAGAGGATGTGGAGAAAAGGGAACCCTCTTACACTGTTGGTGGGAATGTGAACTGGTGCAGCCACTCTGGAAAACTGTGTGGAGGTTCCTCAAAGAGTTAAAAATAGACCTGCCCTACGACCCGGCAAATGTACTGCTGGGGATTTACCCCAAAGATACAGATGCAATGAAATGCCGGGATACCTGCACCCCGATGTTTCCAGCAGCAATGTCCACAATAGCCAAACTGTGGAACGAGCCTCGGTGTCCATCGAAAGATGAATGGATAAAGAAGATGTGGTTTATGTATACAATGGAATATTACTCAGCCATTAGAAATGACAAATACCCACCATTTGCTTCAACGTGGATGGAACTGGAGGGTATTATGCTGAGTGAAGTAAGTCAATCGGAGAAGGACAAACAGTGTATGTTCTCATTCATTTGGGGAATATAAGTAATAGTGAAAGGGAATATAAGGGAAGGGAGAAGAAATGTGTGGGAAATATCAGAAAGGGAGACAGAACATAAAGACTCCTAACTCTGGGAAACGAACTAGGGGTAGTGGAAGGGGAGGAGGGCGGGGGGTGGGGGTGAATGGGTGACGGGCACTGAGGGGGCACTTGACGGGATGAGCACTGGGTGTTATTCTGTATGTTGGTAAAGTGAACACCAATAAAAAATAAATTTATTTAAAAAAAAAGAAAATAAATGAGATTTCCACTTCCAACTACACCATAGTGAATCTGGGCAGTCTAATATTTCTACTACAACAACTACAAAAAGAAGAGATACAATGAAGAATCATAGTGTTAAAGACATCAGAGAATTATGGAAGCAAAGAGGAAAGATAAACTATCAGAAAGTTTAGAGAAGGTCTGTTTCAGGTAACTTGGGCTTGAGGAAACTTTTGGGGCTGATCATCATAATTGTGTAAATAGATTCATGGGAATATATGTAGGTAAAACATTGACAAATTTTATATTTTAAATATTTACAGTTTTATCGTATGTCATTTTTTTAAATTATTTATTTATTTATGATAGTTACACACACACACAGAGAGAGAGAGAGAGGCAGAGACACACAGGCAGAGGGAGAAGCAGGCTTCATGCACCGGGAGCCCGATGTGGGATTCGATCCCGGGTCTCCAGGATCGCGCCCTGGGCCAAAGGCAGGCGCCAAACCGCTGCGCCACCCAGGGATCCCCTCGTATGTCATTTATACCTCAGTAAAGCTGTAGAGACATTTCTCCAAAGACATACAGACTTTGGAAGGCCAACATACACATGAAAAGATGCTAACATCACTTATCATTAGGGAAATGCAAATCAAAACCACAATATCACCTCACACCAGTCAGAATGGCTACAATCAAAACCACAACAAACAACCAGTGTGAGCAAGGATGTGGAGAAAAAGAAAATCTTGTGCACTGTTGGTGGGAATGCAAACTGGGGCAGCCACTGTGGGAAAGAGTCTGGGAGTTCCTCAAAAAATGAAAAATAGAATTATCATATGAGCCAGCAATTCCACTACTGGGTATTTACCCCCCTAAAAAAACAAACACTTATTCAAAAAGCTATATATCCCTGCATTATTGCAGGATTATTTACAACAGCCAAATTATGGAAGCAACTCAAGTGTTCATTGATAGGTGGGTGAATGGATAAAGAAGATGTAATATATACACTAGAATATTACTCAGCTATAAAAAAGAATGAAATCCGGCCACATGCAACAACATGAATGGATCGAGAGGGTATATAATGCTAAGTGAAATAAGTCAGAAAAAGATAAATACTATAGGATTTAACTCCTATGTGTAATTTAAGAAACAAAACAAATGAACAAAGAAAAAAAAAAGATAACAAAACAGACTCTTAAATATAGAGAATAAACTGATAGTTACCAGAGGGGAGGTGGGTGGAGGGATGAGTGAGATGGTAAAGGGGATTAAGAGTACACTTACTGTGATGAACACTGAGCAATGTATATATACAAATACTGAATCACTACACTGTACACCTAAAACTAATATAACACTATATGATAATTATACTGGCATTAAAAAAAATTACTCAAGAATTTGTTACATGGTATAAGTGCTTAAATACCTGTCAATACCTTATGTATCCAAAATAACCTAACCAGGAAACTGAGGAATTACTGTTATATTCTTTCAATGTTAAAATTAGAAAAATGTAACTCTGACAGTCATCTTTTTCTTGTACCCTCTCAGCTAACTTTTGAGCCTAATAAAATCTTATTAACAACTAAACACTTAAAATTTGGGCAATTTCCAAATGTAATAGCAGACCACTAAATTTGGCCTTTTAATTAGCCTGATATTATTGATAAATTATGCAAATATTTAAACACATAGTTAAGATCGTCCTAGAAAACATTTTGCCCCTAAAAATAATTTAAAAGTTAGTTTTTCAGATCATAGCAATGAATACTGATATTTTTATCTTAAAAAATGGTAAGGTAAAAAAAATGGTAAGTTAACTTGTTGAAAACAATGTATGAAAACCTGAATTTCAGTAAATTTTTTTTAAAAAGAAACTTAAGTTTTGAGGATGAACATTTCCCACAGGACTTCAAGAATATCTACATTTTATAACTACATTTTATTTATTTTTTTTTTTTTATTTTTTTTTTTTTTATTTATTTATGATAGTCACAGAGAGAGAGAGGCAGAGACACAGGCAGAGGGAGAAGAGCAGGCTCCATGCACCGGGAGCCTGACGTGGGATTCGATCCCGGGGCTCCAGGATCGCGCCCTGGGCCAAAGGCAGGCGCCAAACCGCTGCGCCACCCAGGGATCCCTATAACTACATTTTAATAACAGCTTTTCTGAAAATTTATTATGTAAAACAACATTTAATACAACTTCTAGTTTTAAATATTCACAACTTGAATGAAATTTGTAATGCAACGTCTGTTTTACAGAAAAAGTTAAGTTATATGGATGAGATGAATGTAGAGGCAAGAGTTACAATGTGCATGTGGGAGTGGAGGAGAACCTGACACAATCTAAATGCCCAAGAGGAACAGTTGAAGGAATAATGGTCTAAGTGTATGAGGCGATATTAAAAAGCTATGAACTTTTATAACTCTTACAATTAATAAAATTGTGATCCCACTCTTTATGGATCAGCCAATGAAAATCATGATCCTTATTTTTGTAGATAGAGCCAATTGAAATTAATTCCTTTTCCCTCTCCTCTCTCTCATTAGGCTCTCTCTGTTTTGTACTTACTGCTTTGGAACTCTGACTTCAATTTAGACCTGCATCTTTAGACCTGCTGAGGAGGGCACAATGACTGTTTGACTTATGACTATGGGACTACTCATGGTGTATCTGTCCTCATAGATAAAACAAAAACCCCTCAATTTCATTTAAAAAGATAAATGCTTGAGGCCACTAGGAATTAAATATAAATATATGTACATCACTTAAGTAAGGATTTTAACAAAGTTAAACATATATTTTCTTCAAAAAAAGCAAGCTTTAAAAATACATGCCAAATGTGAGGAAAGCACACATTACCCTCCAATCCTCTTTGCACTGGAGTGCCACTGATGCACCAGCGATTAATCCCACTCAAGCGCTGAGCCATTTCTGCAGCCTAATGAGAGAGAAATATGAAATAAAAAAGAAAAGAAAAAAAAGACGGCAAATCAGGAATATGCTTACTTCTGAGAACAGTCCATGAAAAGCTATGCTTCAGGTCAGACATATTCACTCTTATTTAACAGCTATCACACTCAAAGTTAAATGTCAAAATGAATGGGTCATCTTCTAGCAGTGGCTCCCATTAGTAGCAAGCTGCCATGTGCCCTCCTCAAAAGAGGAAGAGTAGTTCAAGTTTGTGTAGAATGAAAAGCCTCCCTGAATGACCGATACATCCCCTAAGACACTCCATTCTTCAGATGTGGACTAATGTACTAATAGATACCATTCATAAATTGAGTTTAGGTTACAAACTGGCCAAAGAAGACAGAATAAAGATATATGATGAACAAAAGCTGAATCAATACTCTGCATTCTAAAGTAGCATGGTCTGTTATGATATGGTCTCTCTGATAAAAAATTGCCGGTTAACTTTGGTCCAAAACTATCAGGCCCTATATGATAAGCTTTCCACTTAGCAGAAATGCTTAGAAAAGTCCCTAAACAGAGTTTACTTTCATCTGCACCACACATAAACTGCCATCTTATTGAAATACACATAGGCTCTGCATATAAAGCAATAATTCACCTAGTACCAAAATAATTCCTAAGGGTTATGAAGTTCATGGAACAACAGAAAAGCATATGTATTGTGTTTAATAGCAAATTTTTTGCCAATATCAGTATTGTGGGCTAATTACACTTAAATTATTAAATTTTTTATGGACAGTTTCCCCAATCTCTTCTTTTTTCTTCCCCAGTGCTCATAAGATTCTGCAGAAATGCTCACTTTCACAGCAGGACATTCAACCATCTGGGCTTCATCAAGGCAGATCCTCCACCACTCCACAGCTACTAGGGGGCTGGGAATGGCCATATAGCGCTTCTGGTTCCGTAAGCGACGTCCATCCTCACTATTGCTGTGTGGGATATCTACATAGTTTAGTTCTGAACGAAGGACATCATAGGTAATGATAACTATATCCTGTTCAGCCAAAAAATGAGGTTGTAAAAAACCATCTTTCTTCACTCCTTGGTATACCTAGGAAATAATCACCACAGATAGAATTATTGCAGAAAGGCTCATTAAAGATAACTAAAATATTCATTCCTTTATATCTTTACTGAGCTCTATTTGTTTAGTACCAGACACGCTATGAGATATATTCTCAACATGCCTAGAGAAAGATACATTTTAGGGTGGAAGACCAATGACATAAGCAATGTGAAAGGAAATGTAACAGAAGTAAAAGTGGTAGCACAGTGGAAAGACCAATGTTGGAGCTGAGAAGGTAAGTTCAGAGAGGAGTGAAAATTTGAGGTGGATCTTGAAGAACACTTAGGAGTTCTCCCAAGGGGAACAAGAAGAAAAAGGTAGGTAGTGCAAAAGCACAAAGGTATGAAGAAGTAGAACAGTAAGAGCTATAATTTACTGAATATCTTTTATATTTTGGACACCATGCTAAGCTTTAACTCTTATCTTCAATAACAATCTTGTTCATAGTTGTTATTACTCCTATCCTACACATATGAAACATCAAGTTTCTTGCTCAAAACTAGCAGAGTCTAGATTCAAAGCAAGGGCTATCTACCTTACAAAACAGAGCTCCTCAATGGCACAGATGGGTGTTTTACTTACTACTATATTCTTTTTCCATGTCTATAAGCAGTAGCTGAAATATCGAAAACCTTAAGTAACATTTGTGTGGAAAGAACAAAGGGAGCGAAGAATACTAACATAAAAAACTCAAAACTTGGGCAGCCTGGGTGGCTCAGTGGTTTAGTACCTGCTTTCGGCCCAGGGCGTGATCCTGGAGACCCGGGATCGAGTCCCACATCGGGCTCCCTGCATGGACTCTGCTTCTCCCTCTGCCTGTGTCTCTGCCCCCCCCCCCTCTCTCTCGATGTGTCTCATGAATAAATAAATAAAAATCTTAAAAAAAAAAACACCCTCAAAACTCAACAAAATGGGTTTAGAGGAAACATATCTCAACATAGTAAAGACCATATATGACAACACAAGCTAACATCATACTCAATGGTGAAAAACTGAAAGCTTTCCCTCTAGGGTCAAGAGTACGACAAGGGTATCTGTTTTCATCACTTTTATTCAACATAGTCCTGAAAGTCCTAGCTGCAGCAATCAGATGAGAAAAAGAAATAAAAGGCACCCAAAATGGTCCAAATTATTAAGAAGGGAGTTTAACTGTCACTATTATCAGATGGCATAATTGTATATATATATATAGAAAACCCTAAAGATTCCACCTAAAAACTATCGGAACCAATTAATGAATTTGGTAAAGTTACAGGATACAAAATTAATATACAGAGATCTGTTGTACTTCTATACACTAATAATTAGGAAATTAGGAAAAGATCCTAATTAGGAAAGAGAAATTAGGAAAATGATCACTTTCACAATTATATCACAAAGAAAAAAATACTAGAAATAATTTTAACCAAGAAGGTGAAATACCTATTATCTGAAAACTGTAAGACACTGAAGACAAAAACTGAAGATGAAACACACAAACGGAAAGATAAACCATGCTTATGCATTAAAAAAATTAATATTGTTAAAATATCCATAGTACCCAAAGCAATCTACAGATTCAGTGCAATCCCTATCAGAATAGCAATAGCATTTTTTCACAGAACTAGAACAAATAATCCTCAAAACTGGTATGGAACCATAGAAAGCCTTGAATAGTCAAAGCAATCCTGCAAGAGCTGAAGGTATCACAATCCTCGACTTCGAGATATACTGGAGAGCTGTAGTAATCAAGAGTATGGTACTGGCACAAAAAGAAATACAAAGAGCAATGGAACAAGACAGCCCAGAAATAAACCCATACTTATATGGTTAGTTTATCTATGATAGAAGGGCAAGAATATACAATGGAGAAAAGATAGTATCTTCAATAAATGGGTGCTGGGAAAACTGGACAGCTACACGCAAACAAATAAAAGCGATCCACTTTCTTATACCATATAAAAATTAACTCAAAATGGAATAAAAATCTAAATGTGAGAGTTGAAACCATAAAACTCCTAAAAGAAAACACTGGCAGTCACCTCTTAGAAGTTGGCCTGGCAACTTCAGGCAAGGGAAACAAAAACTAAAGTAAACTACTGACACTGAAGCAAAATAGAAACCTTACACACAGCAAAGATCACCATCAAAAAAAAAAGGCAGGGCAGCCCAGGTGGCTCAGCGGTTTAGCGCTGCTTTCAGTCCAGGGCCTGATTCTGGAGACCCGGGATCGAGTCCCATGTTGGGCTCCCTGCGTGGAGCCTGCTTCTCCCTCTGCTTGTGTCTCTGCCTCTCTCTCTCTCTCTCTGTCTCTCTCGTGAATAAATATTAAAAAAAAAAAGACCAAAAAGGCAATCCAGTGAATGGGAAAGATATTTGCAAGTGATATATCCATTAAGGAGTTAATAGACAAAATATATAAAGAACTTATATAGCTTGACATAAAAAAAAATATGATTAAAAAATGGGCAGAGGATCTGAACAGACATTTCTCCAAAGAAGATATACAGATGGCCAACAGACACATAAAAAAGATGCTCGACATCACTAAACAGAAATGCAAATCAAACAACGAGGTATCACCTCACACTGGTCAGAATGGCTAGTATCAAAAAGATAAGAACTAACAAGCATTGGTGAAGATATGGAGAAGAGGAAATTCTCTAGTGCACTGTGGGTGGGAATGTAAACTGCTGCAACCACTGTAGAAAATAGTTTGAAAGTTCCCACCAAAATTAAAAAAGAGAAATACTGGGCAGCCTGGGTGGCTTAGCAGTTTAGTGCCGCCTTCAGCCCCGTGCGGGATCCTGGAGACCTGGGATCGAGTCCTGTGTCGGGCTCCCTGCATGGAGCCTACTTCTCCCTCTGCCTCTCTCTGTGTCTCATGAATAAATAAATAAAATCTTTAAAGCAAACCCAGAAATATTATATACTATATGATCCAGTAATTCCAGTATTTACCCAAAGAAAATGAAAACACTAATTTGTTTTTTTTTGTTTTTTTTTTTAATTTTTTTTTAAATTATTTATTTACGATAGTCATACAGAGAGAGAGAGAGAGAGAGAGGCAGAGACACAGGCAGAGGGAGAAGCAGGCTCCATGCACCGGGAGCCTGACGTGGGATTCGATCCCGGGTCTCCAGGATCGCGCCCTGGGCCAAAGGCAGGCGCCAAACCGCTGCGCCACCCAGGGATCCCGAAAACACTAATTTGAAAATATAGTCACCCCTAGGTTTATTGCAGTATTATTTACAATAGCCAAGTTATGGAAGCAACCTGTGTTCACTGACAGATGGACAGATAAAAAAGATATGGTGTATAAAAATATACAGTTGAATATTAGTTATAAAAAAGAGTAAGATCTTTCCATTTGTGACAATATGAGCCTCGAGGTATTAGGCCTGATGAAGTAAGTCAGAGAAAGAAAGATAAACCCATATTTCATTTATATGGGGAACCCTAAAAAAACAAATGAATAAACATAAAGTATAAATAGCGAGAACAAACTGGTGGTTAGCAGAGCAGAGGGAATTGAGGGGGTGGGTGAAATAGGTGAACGGAATTAAGAAGTACAGAGTTCTAGTCCTTTTTTTTTTAAGGTTTTTTTTATGATTTATTTATTCATGAGAGAGAGAGAGAGAGAGAGAGAGAAACAGAGAGAGAGGCACAGACACAGGCAGAGGAAGAAGCATGCTCCATTGAATGCAGGGAGCCTGACATGGGACTCGATCCCGGGTCTCCAGGACCACACCCTGGGTTGAAGGCAGTGCTGAACAGCTGAGCCACCCAGGCTGCCCCAGAGTTCTAGTTCTAAGATATATAAGTCACCAGGATGAAAAATACAGTATAGGTAATATAATCAATAATACTGTAATAACATTGCATGGTGACAGATAACTACACTTATCATGTTGAGTATAGCTTAACATACAGAATTGTCAATTCACTGTTACATACTTAAAATTAATAGAACACTGTATGTCAATTATACTTCAATAAAAAAAGAAATACTAACATTAGTAAATTACAATGTACTATGTACCAGCACTTTTTATCAAATCATTTAATCTTCAAAGTATGTGAGGGTATACTATTTTTAGAACTTAGCACAATTCTTAGTATATTGTAGGTGCTCAATAACTGTTGAATGAGTAAATTCTTATTTTACAGATACGGTGAGGCTTCAGAGGATGATTCTGGAGCTAAGAGGTAGAGATCAGACAAGTAGCTACTGTTAACACAATGGTGCCTTTGGACTGCATTTCTGTCTGAGAGTATAAATGCATATATGAAGTCTTTTTTGTTTACATGATGAATTTTTTCAAAAGCTTTCACATCTTTTCACTCAAAGTGCCTGATGTCAGACAAGAATATAGAATCCACTCTTTCATTTCATTTTCATTTCTTGTTTTCCTTTTCAAGTTCTGACTTCATATTATCTCATTAAGTTAATTTTTGGGATAAAGAACAAAGTGACAAAGATTATGAAACTTATCACAAGGAAGCAAAAACTAACATTTTCCTATCCCTTTCAAGAGCCCAAACTGCCTTACCAAGACTCGAAGAGATGATGACCTCACATGCCTGTTGATTTCATCCACCCACTGATGACAGATGGAACTGGGTGAGATGATCAGAGTTGCTCTTGTTGATACTGGCTCCATTGCAACAAGACAGTGGGGACAGTAAAAAGGTTTAATCTTCAGATTCTTCTCTTCATAATTCACACATTTTGCATGTTGCCACAGGTGGCATTTCAGGCACTGAACACGAGGTTTACGGTCTGCCTGGTCAAGTTCACCACATATGCATTCAAAGCGATAATCAGAGGAATTACAGGGACTCAAGATAGTAGATTGCGGCACATCACCATCAGCAGGGTTTAGAGATTCAGCTTGGTCCTCAGCTGCATGTTCTTGCTTGCCTTCAAAGATACATGCACTTTTAGATGTGGCAACATCAGTAATTCCAGATTCATTGGTAGCTGGATAGTGATCTTGTGAACTGAGACTGATGTTAGGCTGACCTTTTCCCTTTTTTGTGGATGTAACAGGCTTTTTCCTGAATTTACTACGATTTCTCCGAGCCTTATAATAATAATAGTAAGGATCATCATCATCATCAGATGTGTTTGACGGCAAGTATTCAGAATCTGTGTCTTTGCTCCCTGATTTTCTGGATTCTTTCTGAATTTTCCTTGGACTCCCTACTGCCTAAGGAAAATATTATTTAATTAATTGATTTCAACATGATTACATTTCTGAAATTATATTCCCAACCTTACTTATAAGTTTTCCATAAAAGCCCAATAGTCTTTCTTTGCTACCATTTTCCCAGAGGAGAATCATTCCTGATCAGTGGCTTTCAATATGCCCTCTGTAGTCTCTAGGTCTAAAAAAGGGAGGCTCCATTATGGTAAAGTAAAATTTGAAGACAATAAAAATTAGAAAGGTAGTATATTGAAATTAACCTCTTATAATTTATAATTTGTCTAAACCGATAAAAGACTGTAGTTTTTATAATACATAAATAGACAAACTAGGATCATTATAAACATACCAAGCACTAAGACATAGCATTTAAAGAAAGTGAAAATTAATCTACTAGTTACTACAATTAGCAAATAAATTCCTTTTTTCTCCTTTCTACCGGTGTCCCTTCCTGAAATTATTTACTGAATGCCAATTCTGTGCCAGGTATAGTGCTAGATGCTGGGGATACAAATATGAGAAATACTTAACTCGTGGTCTCCAAAGGGGTCAATTGGAAATGGGAGAATAATAACAAGTGAAACGATGGTATAGGAATGTGTAAGAGGGTATGTAACAGAGGGGCTGTGACGGAGAGGTAGGCGCTAGCAATAGCGCCCTAGAAGTGATATAAGAACTGAGATTGGGGAATCCCTGGATGGCTCAGCGGTTTAGTGCCGCCTTCAGCCCAGGGTGTGATCCTGGAGTCCCGGGATCGAGTCCCACGTCAGGCTCCCTGCATGGAGCCAGCTTCTCCCTCTGCCTGTGTCTCTGCCTCTCAGTCTCTCTCTCTCTCTCTCTCGAATACATAAAATCTTAAAAAAAAAAAAAAAGAACTGAGATTGAACAGAGAAGTTGGAACACTTAAAATTAAATGAATGGTTTTAATTGAAGATTTTCCTTTTGAGATGCCTGGGTGGCTCAGCGGTTGAGCATCTGCCTTTGGCTCAGGGTGTAATCCCAGTTCAAGAATTGAGTCATGCATTGGGCTCCTTGCAGGGAGCCTGCTTCTCCCTCTGCCTGTGTCACTGCCTCTCTCTCTGTGTCTCTCATGAATAACTAAATAAATACAATCTTAAAAATAAAAAAAAAAAAAAAAAGAAAAAGATTTTTCTTTCCTGGTGACAAATGGATTACTAGAGCACAGAAAATCTTTGTAGCATTCTAATCTAGAGAGGGAAAATGCTGGAGTCTCCCTACTCCAGAAAGTGAACTTTTTAATCTGCCATTTCTTTCACAGTAGACAAGCTCGTTGTCCAAAACTTTGACTTATTGTATTAGTCTTTATCTGATTTATTTATTTAAAGTTAGTTTACTGAGCAGCCCGGGTGGCTCAGTGGTTTAGCACCTGCCTTCAGCCCAGGGCCTGAACCTGGAGACCCAGGATTGAGTCCCACATCAGGCTCCCTGCATGGAGCCTGCTTCTCCCTCTGCCTGTGCCTCTGCCTCTCTCTCTGTCTCTCTCATGAATAAATAAAATATTAAAAAAATAAAGTTAGTTTATTCATTCATTTATTTATGGTAATCTCTATAACCAATGCTCACGCTATTCTGATTGATTCATTCAAGCCCCCTTTACCTGATTTAATAGCTATGTAACCAATTTTTTAAATGCAAATTTGAAATTAAGAGCCCAAAAAGCAATTTTATAACAAAATGTAAAAATTTCCTAAGATGATATGAGAAAAATAAGAATTTATACAAAAAACTGAAAATGTATATAAAGAGCTAAGCAAATGTAAGGTATCTAATATTTTTAAACTACAGATGTTTTTAACTGCTGACAAAAGCATGATGAGGATAGAGCTGCTTAACTTATTTTTTTTTCTCTTTAAAAAATATATTCTTTAGAGTTATTTTAAACTCTATAATATGCTTAACCCACTAATATAATTCATCCAGTAAATATTTATTGGGTATTTGCTATGTGCCAAGCACTCTTCTCTGGGCTTAGTAAACAAAATAATATTTCTACTCTGGTGAAACTTATATTCAGGAAGTAGAAAAGATAAGTCATAGCCATATGTGATTAGTTTGTTTTTTACCTTTAGTGTCTAAGAGCCTCAGTATCAAATGGGATCTATTCAATGCCTTCTATAAGGCATCACATACAGCAACTTAACAAATGTTCTGTTACCTGCTTTTTTGTTTTATCATATATATCCTCTTCCTTGTAATTCTTCCCCAATGTAAAAGTTCCAGAAAAACCATGGCCTTTGATCTGTTTCACAAGACCTTCAAAAATTAAACATTTCAGCATCCGTTTCAGAAGACTCCTGTTCCGCTGAACATCATATCTATATATAGAACTGACATATTTATAGATGGAAAGGATGGAAACTCCTTTTTTTCCATTCATTTCTTTCACAGCTGTCAGGATCATCACACGTGTAGCTATATGCAAAAGGATATGCTAGCTCAGTCAAAATAATTAAAATCAAAAAAACAGAACACAGTTAAATGCATTGAGAACTAAGTTGAGAAAATATAAAGCAAAGATTTATTGGAGATATATTGCTTGTGTATCATCATTTTGAAGAATATGTAATAAGTTTATCTCAACACATTAATAAATTATTATAGAAATAAGGAAGAATTATTCTTTAATTTGTTAACCTTAGAAAGCAACTATCATTTAAAATTGTATTTTAAAAAACCTCTCACAATTATCTATATATATGCTACCTAAGGGAAATATTCATTTGCTAGAAGAATTTGAAGTAACTATGACTGAGAATAAACAAAACCTGGATTAAACTGTAAGATTAAGAAATTCAAATATAAAAGACTGAATAAGAACTATCTAGACTAAAAAAAAATCAATCAAATGAAAGAATAAATCTTTACTTTTGTTAAGACTTGTAATTGACTCCATTTATACAAAGTATAAATGACTATGAAAACAATTCATAACAATTACAATATAGCTCTATACAAGGAATGAAAGAACTATCACAAAGATGACTGTAAAAAAGGTATTTTCTTTAAAGATTTCATACTTACGGGGGCACTGAACTTTTTCTTTTGGTTCAAATTCCATATTCTGGGTTTCTGTGTTTTTTACTTTTCCTCCAGAATAATGTGATGGAATGAAATAATTCACCACTTTTCCCTGATATAAACAACATTCAGTAGTCACACAGTGCTTTGTTTTCAGTAATTGGGATTGCTTATTAAAATTAACCCTCCTTCTACTAAGGAGATGCAAGAGAGTTGTAAAAAATGATGAAAGAGCTAGAATGCTATTCATACATACAAACCTTTTTTTTTTTTTTTAATATCTCAGGGCTTACTGCTGGCCATCACTTTTAAAAACTGTTATATTATCTTAAATTACCCAAATGTTAAGTGTAGAACTTCTAAAATTACCTTTTAAAGGCTTGTTTAAGTATGGAATTAATATAGAAGTTACTGACAATTAAAACTATATATTCTAACATTTTTCTTTTTTACAATTAAATAGATATTTTCTATTCCATACTCAAATCTATAAAGTTAACTTTAACTTTGCAAATCTGACCTTATCAGAAGATCACATTATCATTAAAGTTGTGAGCACCATGGGCCCTACAAGTAATCAATTATGTCCTTAACTAGAGTGTTGATTTTAGATCTGGTTATTTGAAATTATGAGCTACATTTGTCTCGGGGCACCCTCATAAACTCTAAAATTTATATTTTTAAACACAATTATATATTTTGGAATGAGGACTTAAGAGTTTGATTCATTTAGCAATCTATTAATCAATCATTAGATTCTATGATTTACATATCTGAGATCTGTACAATTAAAAAAAAATCACTCAAAAATATTTAGTGGTAATATGGAAGCTTGTAGTACTGGCAAAATATTCAATGAACTCACAGTACTTTCCTAAGAGAGCTTATCTCCTTCCTAGTTGGCCAATACCACTTACAAAAACCCTGCCAGGTCACAAACATCCTATTATCTGTGCCCACTTGAAGTTAACTATTAACTTATAAAAATCATTAGCCTCAAAGTAAACTGAAAGTGCTGGCTTAAGTGCCAAGCAAATGTTCGCCATATGATGCTCTTTGAGAACATATGTCCCCTGCTTTCTCAGCACTACAGTACTCCTCCTACCTCAGGAAGAGTGAGAGCATCTTGTTTGACATCTTGTCGAGTATGTGTCAGAATCAGAGCCAAAACCTCCACTGTCTTTCCGAGACCCATCTCATCTGCTAAGATTCCACCAAGCAACTGTGGCCCAGCATTTGGGTAATCACGGATGATGCTAAAGGAAAAAACAAGAAAAACATATCACAGGAATCTAAGTAAAAATTACACTATTCCTAAGAAAACTGGAAGAAATCCATAAAAGTCTAAGTTTTCTTTAAAATATATCTTAGGGTGAAGCAATCTGAAACCCTAGGTCAAAAATAAAGAACTGTGGTAATCAAAAAACTACCCGAGCTGACAACTAAGTCTGTAGAAACAGGAGTGGTACTGGTAAATGCCCATCATTTTTTTCTCCTATAAATAACAGGAAACATGTCTGCTTTCTTTTGTGTCTGTGAATAAAAAAAGAGGCCAATATCTACTGATTCACCCATTATGTTATTATATTTAATGATTCCTAAGGCTTTTTTTTTTAATTTTTTAATTTTTATTTTTTCCTAAGGCTTTTATAATAGAAATTAATAATGAAAATATAAAAATTGGTCCGTAAGATGACATTTTCACCTAAAATTATCATCTTTTTGAACGTCAATAACTAAGCATCTTAAGTCTATTATATATAGCATTCATTTACTGAAAAATGAAAATTACTATTAATTTCTATTTGTTCTACTTCTAAAAAAGGTAAAGATATGAAGTCTAACAGGACTTTAACTTAGTATTCCTTCTTAAAGTTATTTTCAAAACTAAAGACATATACTACCAATCTCAAATAGATTTTCATAATATTTATTTTTAATACCAAGCACAAGAAATTTGTCTTACCAGCCTGTATATGGATTGTAGTAGAGTTTCAAATCCTCAGGTGTAACAATCTCACGCCATAAGAAGTGCAAGGCATTTTCTAAAGAAAAATATAACCATGAGAAAAGTTTCTGTTTGTCTTCCCTTCTGCTAATCACATTGAAATAAAAATAAGTTAGCAGTCAGGACACCCTGGAAAGTCACATACACCTGGAAAAGGTTAGGATCTCATTCTTTTCTTCAGATATCTTTCTTACAATTATTCTTCCTTTGCTTTAGATACCACTATTTTTCTATATAAAGTGTTAAGACAGAAAAACAAAGTGTAGCAAATCACAGAGGATTAACAGGAAAAGAAAACTAGTATATGTGACCAATTCCTACCCAATAAAGGAAAGTAGCTTATCCTTTATAAATCTTTCAAGAAGTTGCCTGAGTTTTTAAATAACTCAACAGACATATGCTAGTGGGTTAATACATTAACCTAAACCAGACCTAACGTTTTACATGGGCTGAGAGGAACAGCTTACTTAACTGAGGAACTCACTACTAAGTGTCTACTTAAGACACTGAAGTAGAGAATGTATTTCAATCAAAATCTTTCACTATCCTTTCCCTTAATATTTTAAGTCATTTAAACCAACTGCCAAATTAGGAAGTATGTCTCTACCTACCAGTGAAACAGCAAGTAATTTTTTGTTGCCTTCTTTAGGGATTAATAGATGAAATACGAATAAAGATATATAGGTTTTATAAAATGAAAAAATTAAAAGATAAAAAGCTTCAATTTATGGGAGCCAGAGGGAACATAACTATTAAATGACACATGAGACTGAATCAAGAAAATGCATTCTGTGGAGAAAAAGAATGGATTACTGATTCATGCAGCATAGTTGAATCTCAAAAACATTATGTTGAAAGAGGTCAATTTCTCTCCTGCCTCAGGTGTCCATATTTTGCCAAACTATTTACTGTTTCAAAAACAGGCAAAACTAACTTATGATGGCAGTAGTTGCCTCCTGAAGGGGCTGAAGTAGAACTGACTGGGTCATGAGGGAAGTTTCTGGAGTGACAGAAATATTTCATGTCAACATTGTAAAACAGACATAAAAGAGATAGGTAAAGTCAATTTTAATAATTTTTTTAGCCTAGTATAACCAATATATTATCACTTCAACCTGTAATCAATATAAAAATTATTAGTGAGATGTTTGGCATCCTTTTTTGTACTATTTGAAATCTGATATATATTTTAAACTTAAAACACATAATTTAGACAACCATTTCAAGTCTTAAGAGGCAAGGGTGGCTAGTGGCTTTTGAGGAAATCTCGTTCTATGTCTTAATTGGGTCACTGGAGACACTGATGAGCAGATTTGTGCAAATTTATCAAACTGTGCCCTTAAGGTCTGTGCATTTTACTGTAAGTTATATCTTAATTACTTAAAGAAAAGTTATTTCATTTTGAAGAACAAATGGTCTGTGGCACACCTCAGACCTAACAATTTCTTCAATGAATAAATTGTAAGTAAAAATACAGAATGTGAAGAGATAAAAATCTATGGATTACAGAAATTTAAGAGACAACAACTAATTCCAATGTATGAATGTTATGTTATTTATTCAGATCTGAATAAATTATAAGAGAGAAAGAGAAATAGAGAAACAGAGAGAAAGGGGAGAAGAAAGGAAGGTATAGAAGGGAGAGATTTAGTGATATTAAGAAATTCCTGGGTTTAAAAAGCCATTATAAGATATATATTTTATATCTGTTTTAAAGGAATCCTTTGTTTTAATAAAATAAACTGAAATATTAGCAGATTAAGTGATATATGAAATGGTTACTTCAGAATAGAGTATGGAATGAGGGGGAGTGGGAAGAAATTTTGACTATAAATGGATATTATTTTCCAAAATTAAAAATTAAAAAAAAAGAATTTTATGGAATAAAAAAGTACAAACTAGATCCTATGGGAGAAATAAGAGCTATCCATCATTAAAATAAATCTATACAGAAAGAAAGAGATACAGTTGATACTTCACTTCCTAGAATCATACAAAAAAAAATCTCACCTGGTGCCTGTCTCTTTAAAGATAATGAATAAAGAAGTGGTATAAATGACACCCATAAATTCACTTTAAGGAAAACACTTAACAGATAAGATTTTATTATTTATTTTGTGGAGCAAAGAAAATAAATGCAAACCCAGAAGAATTAGTTACACATCACTCTCCCACTTTGGTAAATTTGCTTTCTGTTGCTAATATCCATCATTAAATTATGAAGCCTCTTGCAGATACTTAGCAAGATTCCCAACTGATCAGGTCCCAAAAGCAATTCTTAGTTGGAAAGACATGTAAAAAATGTATTGGTTTTTAAAAATTCTAATCAAGGTAGGAAAAATTAGTTCAAACACTTACAGATGAGGGAACCCACAAATTAATTTCTCTAGATTTTAATTTTAAAGAATTTCTTAAGCTCTCATTTTGTTCACAGTAAAACCCATTCTATTGTTTCAATATGATTTGCTTAACAATATCCCCCATCCCAATTATCTCTCATATAATCTCTATGATCAATTTGCCTTTCTTTAAGCATCTTATACTTGCCATTAGTAGGAGCACTTCTGAAATGCTCTTGTTGTAGCATCCAATTGACAGCCTCTCTCTGGTATGGTCTCAACACAGGAATCAAGGCAGGATGCTGGACATCCACTTGGATGGACTGTGTTTCTTGCTGATGTGTTTGCTTCACAAACTGATAGAGTTCATCAATCTCCTGTCCCTCTGGCTCACTCTCTGACTCTTCCTCATCCTCTTCCAACACGTCTGTATATCCAACAATAAATATACTCAAAATAACCCGATCTACCTCTTGACACTATAAGCAATTTTTATTCTACTATGTAGTTTTCCATCTCTGGGCTGGAGGGCTCTACCTAAATTCTTCACTGATCAAAAAGCCACCCTTCAAGATAGTTCAACCTTTTCCATGGCTTTTTCTTTCTTTTTTCCCTTGGTTAGAACTAATGTTCTCCTCTGTTTCATGTAACATTCTTCTACTTTGGATATAGCGATAGATTGCAATCAATCTGGCAGTGCAGTCATTTATGTGTATTTTTCCCTTGTGCACTGAACTGTAATGCAAAGGCTGTCTTTTGTTTTTATAGCTCGTCAGAGCAGCTAGCATATGCTTTGCCCATTGTAGATATTTAATAAACATTTGAATGTGAATATCTTTTGCAGTTTATAAAAGGATAATTTATTTCACTTTTACATCTTAACATAAAAAATCCATATGCAGACATAATTTTCTATGTCTAGTAAGACAAAGGTTCCCATTTTATTTCTTATGCTAAAAAAGGACAGGCATTCGGTAGCAACAGAAGCCAACTAGGAGATAATTGCTTAAGCCACTAATACCAATTTGTAAAAATATCAGATACATTTGTTGGGCATGACTGCCATTTGGAAGAAGACTGGTGCCTACTATAACATGAACAAAAATTCAAAATCTTGAATAACTGTACAAACCCACTTTAGCTTATGATTTACTTCTGAACTGTTCCAAAAAGGCCTATCTACACTTTTACAGAATGCACTTCACATGCCATAGAGTGAAGACTGTATCACAAAATACATAATTTGCTTTTTTCAACAAAAAATATGCCATACAAGATTTTCAAAATTGTATAATTAATGTCTAGTTTTATGTTAGGTTATTTCACACTTTTACTATACTTGTATATTCTCGTACTGATAACTAAATTGAAGTTTTTCTTTGAAAAAAAGAAAGTTCAATTTGTATTATTTTTAAGACAGAATAATTCTTACCATAACCTTAAAAATTCTAGATGTACTTAAAAGCATCCCTTCCAATTCTGAAACCAGAGATTTTCTTCTTTTAAGTCAATATACAAAATGATTTATTTTTATTAGTTTTTTTTTAATTAAGTAGGCTCCACACCCAACAACACCCAACATGAGGCTTGAACTCATGACCCTGAGATCAAGAGCTGCACACTCTACCAAATGAGTCAGCCAAGCACCCCTACTTTTATTAGTATTATGAAGCTTTGCAAAAGAATGTACTAAAGAAACAACTCAATGGTCAAGCTTAGAAACTGATTTCCCAAATATTCCAGTATGAAATGTTCTGTAATTTGAACCTGAAATAATGCTGACCCACCATGAGCAGGGCTTGGAGAGTTTGAGCGGTTTTTCCAGGAGTGTTAATGGGCTGCACCAAGCCATCCACACTCTCTCCTTGGGAACCAAAGGTAGACAACTCTGAAGCTGCAGTCCTGACCAAAGATGCAACATCTTGCCAAGAAACAGTAGCAAAGTTAACTGGTCTTTATGGGAAGCAGGCTTGAGATTATTTGTCAGACTGCAAAGGAGAGGTGGAATAAGGCCAACCAAGAATCTCTGGCCATGACAAAATAAAAGCACAAGAATGATGCAAAAATTCTAATCAGCTTAGATCCTTTAGACTCTGACTATTGACTGCAAATATTTCTTGGGTACTTCTCTAAGCTCAGTATTTAGCAAGGAAAGACACAAATTAGTGGGGCATTTCAGATACATATAATTTTATCAGATAGTGATTTTATAGAGATTGTTTAATTTTATTATGGTTTATCATTTTTCTGCTTGTTATGTATATGATTTGGGAAAACCTCCCAATTCTTAAAGTATCAGCAATTTTTAATTTACCTGGAATAACAAAATTGTATAACTTTTCCATCACTCTTTTCATAAGTTGATTGAATTTCTTCATTCTTGAATTTGCATCACTCAAAAAGTCTAGTTTCGCTAGACCACCTTCCAAAAGATAAATTCCAACCTACAAAGAATTAATCAACATAAAAATAGTTTTAATAGTCCTATACATTCTTTATGAGGACATAAAAATTTTTTTAACCATTACTGTTTTTAAACATATTTACAGTATTTGCTCCACAAACATTAGATACATACCTACTAAATCTCCCTCACAAATTTCAAAACTTCAATAACAAATTCATTCTACAAATGTAGTGCCTACTATGTGAGATGCACCATTCAAGTTGCTAGAAAAAAATACTTCCTAAACTGGAAATGAACTTGGGACAATGTGATGAGAATACCAATTCCACCTACCAAGTCAATGATTTTCAAACTTGATGAGTATCAAAATAATCAGTGAAGTTGGTTAAAAATGCAGATTCCCTCAGAAGATTCTGACACATATGCCAGGGTTCTTAAGCAGTTAGGCTTGGGAATACCTATTACTAGATCAAACACTAAAATGTATAGGAAAACAGATCTTGATTGATGTAATATATCCTGATTCTTGTAAAAACAATTCAGTATGAAGTTCTGTAGTCAAAATATTTGAAGTTGAATACTGGCATTGGTGTTTAAGAGTTAAAAAAACAGGCAAAGTAATTGATTTATTTAAACCCAAATGCTGTTATTTGCAATAGGAGAGAAGCCTCTATGAAATAGCCTAGATAATACAATCTTAAAACTTCCTAATGGTAAATACTCAATAAATGCATTTTCTTTCATTTCCGTTATCCTGGATCTGATTCCATAATCACACAGAGGCTCATATTCTTTTCCTAAAAAACAAGAAGCCAACCCAGCATTATTTAGGAATGAGTAACAAAGAGTATGTTTAATTATTATTTGTACTCTGCCTTGTATGCATCTAGAGTTAGCTTACTGTAACAGCAATAAACGTTTAAATATTTATAAAAATGGGTTAAGAAAACAAAATAGGTCAAGGATTGGTCCATGGGGAAGGTGGACAGAATAGATACACAAGCCACGAATTCTTATATACATGCTTATCACTGAGCCACAATTTCCTCAAACACAATCAACAAGGAAAGGGAGTAAGTGTTTGCATAGTTTCATTCTCCAGGGAGGAATTAATTACAATCTAATGCTTCTAAGTTTTCTTTCCTATTATCAATTTTGAAAGTATACCAATGCAATTGCTTTTTTTTTTTTTACAATTGCTTTTTTTTTTTTTAAGATTTTATTTATTTATTCATGAGAGACACAGAGAGAGAGAGAGGCAGAGACACAGGCAGAGGGAGAAGCAGGCTCCATGCAGGGAGCCTGACATGGGACTCGATTCCATGTCTCCAGGATCGGGCCCTGGGCTAAAGGTGGCGCTAAACTGCTGAGCCACCCGGGCTACCAGTTTTTTGTTTTGTTTTGTTTTGTTTTTATTCATGACAGACACACAGAGACAGGCAGAGACACAGGCAGAAGGAAAAGCAGGCTCCACGCTGGGTGCCTGACGTGGGACTGAATCCCGGGTCTCCAGGATCATACCCCAGGCTGAAGGTGGCACCAAACCGCTGGGCCATCGGGGCTGCCCTATAATTGCTTTTTAATGTAAGAAACACAAGACACAGATTTCAATTGAACAAAAGTGAATTTAACATTTTAGAATTTCTTTTCCTTTCAAGCTTTGGCCTGAAGGCATATTAGCCTACTTTATAGTTTATAAAGGACATCTATTTACAGCAATGCACTTGATTCTCAACATGACTATATGAAGCAAAAAGAATGTTTATTATTTATATTTTATACAGAAAGATGCTGAAATTTGAGCATTTAAATGAGTCACATAAAGATACTTAGCTAGGAAATAGAAGAGCCTGAAATGAGTTATAAATTTACTCATTCATTTGCTGGAAATCTGTTCAGTATCAGGACTTTTACTAGGCTGTGAAGATAAATGATGATGTAGTCTGCTGAAGGAGAAAAATCTAAAATGAAAGTACACTACAAGTGGTCATGGTAAAAACAAATGTGTATAGAGTATTATGGGGAAAGGGCATGTAACACAATCCATGAAATTTACAAAAAGATCTCCCTAGAGAAGTGAACTCTGAGCTGAATATTAGAGAATGCCCAGGAGTTATTAGGGAAAAGGAAGGGAAAAAACCAGGCAGAGAACCATTAAACGAAAGCAAAGATGCAGAAATATGGCCAGAAAACATGTAGGAAATAAATCAATTTGGAATTTCTGGAACAAAATAAAAAGCAGAGTAATAAAAGAAGAGGCTGGAAAAGTAGAAAAGGGCCTATCAAAGAAGAGAGTTATGTGCCGGATGACACTGGGTTCTGTAGGCAGTGAAGAACAGAATTTCATTCCATTCACGTTATACTAATCCAGAGACAAAGCAGATGGAGCTGAAAAAGCAAGCAGGGCAACGGTTAAAGGACTGCTACAGGAAAAAGGAGAGATGACAAGACACTGAAAGCAGAGCTGGAAGAGTATCTTGAAAAAGGACAGCCTGGAAATGATCAGCTAGAGTATACATTTTTTACAGTTACTGAAAGCTCAAAATAAAGTACACTTTGAAACTTAATGAGAGGCTTATTTCTGGCTTTTAGACCTTCCTTCTAAGTTAACTTCAAAATGGGACTGCCCAACACAGAAGAACCTTTAAGAGACACCATAAAAATTGAGTACCTTGATCATGTGATTTCCTTCTGATTTTTGGTAAAGTTTTATTCTTTTCTTCTTTTGTAGCCACCCCAAATCTTCTAATATTTCACCACTGAAAGATGATTCCACTCGAATACCCTTGTCACAAGTACCAATTGGCTCATTGAGTCCTTTTTCTTGCTTCTCTACATCTTCACATTCTGAATTAACATAGATCAGGAAATGATCGCTTGACTCTGAACTCATCAGAGTAAAACTCTTTTCAGAAAAATGTTCAATTAAACTCTGTTCAGGAAGAAGCTGAAGAGTTAATTCTCCCAGAAATGCCTTCCAAGAATTATCGAAGTGATAGGGAGAAATCACGATATTCAGCTTTATAGACAAAGGAGAAAAAGTGCCACAAGTCTCTTCTTTATCGTTTGATTTTGAGATGCTCACTGCCTCCGAACACCTCTTTTTATCTTTGTGAGCCACTTCTTCCTTTAGACTATCACCTAGGATGATGCAGTGAGCAGAAGAGAAATCTGAACCAGAGCAGGGGTTCTCATCATCAGTTAGGGTGAGAGGTTCATTTCTTCTGTCTTCATGCATATTCCAATGAAGCTGCTGTTGTTTTTCCTCATCAACTCTCACTGGAGGAGCACGTTTCCTCCGGCTACTCATTTTCAAGTTTTCTTGGTTAGCAAATGTGAACTCTAGGAGACAAATGCAACAAGTAAGCATTCCAAGAGAGAATTTTGGTATTAAAGTGCTCCCAGATGAATAATTCACCATAAACTAACAGCTCACACACATAATATGAAATCTTAAAAAGATACAAAAAGCAATGGTTAATTTTTTTAAAATAAGTCAAATACAGGTAAGGTCACATTGATAATCTCATGCATCATAGAAATTCAATGGTCTTACCAGTTAAGACCATTGATAATGGATAAACGTAATACTGTGTTATATAGAATAAAATACATTCTAAAAATGCACGTAATGAGCAGCATGACACTAAGGTAAATCTCTCAAATATCCTGGAAATGCTATTTGAAGAGTTTTAGTAACATTTAAACTCATCACAACAGAAATTCAATTTTGTTTTATAATCCCAACAGGTTAAGAAAACTTCCCTTGACCCACACATAGCTGAAGAATTCCCGAATATATATATTCTCTCCCAAAAGAAGAAAATAAAAATACAGAACATATTTCTTTTTTATGAATTGGCATAAATAAGAATAGCTGGGCAAGGAATAAGCTGGTGATGGCAATCAGGGGAAATGGAGCAAAGACAAAAGAAGAAAGAGATGAAAAAATGTAGGAAAAAGAAGAGAAAGCTTTGTCATCTCTGAAGTGGAAATTGGTCTGACACCAATTAGGTAGGGTCAAACTACACTTTTCCCAAAATAATAGCCAATTTCTATATGAAACACACAACTCAGAGGTTAAATCATGAAGTTCTAATGATGATTGATGCCTAATTCCACCTATTCTAATGATACAGCTGGAAAAAAAAAGGATGTATAAACAGTTAAAATTTAGCTTCAAGGTAGTTTAAGAAATATTTTCAATTTGGAAAGTTTATGGACTGAAAGATGCAAGATGTCAAAATGTCAATTCCTAGATGTTGACCTACAAAGTAATCCTATTCAAAATCCCAATAGGCTTTTTTCACCCCAGAAACTGACAAGTAATTTTAAAATTTATATTAAAATGCCCAAGATCTAGAAGGGTCAAAATAATTTCCAAAAAGAAGAATAAAGTTGAAAGACTTACACTGATTCTAGGACTTATACTGAGGGTAATTAAAACAGTGTGGTAATGGTATATGACATACTGATCAATGTAACAAACTAAAGCATCCTGAAATAGACCCATACATGTATGGTCAACTGATTTTTTTTAAATGATTTATTTCCTATTTATTTATTTATTTATTTATTTATTATCTATCTATCTATCTATTTATTTATTTTAGAGAGTAAGAGTGAGCATGTGGGGGGGGGGCTGGAGAATGGGAGAGGGAGAGAATCTCAAATAGACTCCCCACTGAACGGAGAGCCTCATTTGGGGCTTGATGTCAGGACTCATGAGGTCACGACCTAAGCCAAAGCCAAGAGTTGGATGTTTCAACTGACTGATCCACTCTGGCACCTGGTCAATTAATTTTTGAAAGAAATTCAAAGGCAATCTATGGGTAAAAATATTCTTTTCAATAAACAGCCATATGCAAAAAAATGAACTTTGACCTTTACCTCTCACCACATATGAAAATTAACTTGCAATAGATCACCAACTGAAATACAAAAGCTAAAACTATAAAACTTCTAGAACAAAACGGGAGAAATTAAAGTGACATTAAATTAGGTAAAAAAAATTTAAATAGGGCACAAAAACAGAATGCAAAAAATTGATAAAGTTTCAACAAAATTACATATTTTAGCACTTCAAAAGATACTGTTATAGAAAGGAAATGGGAAGTCAGATGGGATGGGATGCAGTATTAGTAAAGCAAGTATCTGATGAAGGATTTGTATGTGGAATAGAAAAAAGCTCACATATCAATAGTAAGACAACCTTATGACAAAATGGAAAAAATTCTGAACATACGCTTCACCAAAGATGATCTACGAGTGCCAAATAAGCACATGAGAATATCTTCGCCATCATCAGTCATTAAGGCAATGCAAATTCAACCTACAATCCATGACAGGGAACTATATATGTATGTATGTACTAGAATAGTTAAAATTTAAAAGACTGAAGAGGTAGAGCAACTAAAACTGAACTCTCAAACATGAGGAAAAGTCTATCAATTTTCTTACAAAATGAAATACAAACTTTCTGTGCAGCCTAGTAATCCTACTCCTAGATATTTACCAAAGAGAAATAAAAACATAGATTTACAAAAAATATTTATTTTTTTTTAAATTTATTTATTTATGATAGTCACAGAGAGAGAGAGAGGCAGAGACATAGGCAGAGGGAGAAGCAGGCTCCATGCACCGGGAGCCCGATATGGGATTCGATCCCGGGTCTCCAGGATCGCGCCCTGAGCCAAAGGCAGGCGCCAAACCGCTGCGCCACCCAGGGATCCCCTACAAAAAAGATTTAAACTTGAGTGTTAATAGCAATTTTAACAAAAGCCAAAAATGGAAACAGTCCATTACCTGGTAAATGGATAAACAGGGGGATATTTCTTGATAACCTACTGATACAACATACAATGAGATGGATGAATTAAAAAAAAATGGATGAATTTTTAAAGCATTGCGCTAAGTGAAGGAAGCCAGATGTGTAAGACCTTATATCATTCTATTTATGTAAAATTCTAGAAAAGGCAAAAACCTACTGATCGAAAGTCAGTGAGTGGTTACTAAAGCAGAGGAAGTGGGAAGAGGTGGACTGATGGCATGGAGCAGGAGAGAAAGTTTTGGGATGACAGAAATGTTCAACAGGTATTTACGTAATTGTATATACTTGTCAAAACTCATCAAATGGTACACTTAACATTGCTGGATTTTACTATATGTAAATTATACCTTAATAAAGCTGATTTTAAAAGTGCAAACAAAAAGGAGATGCAGAAAAGACTTAAAATTAGAAGAGAGGGCAGCCCGGGTGGCTCAGCGGTTTAGCACTGCCTTCAGCCCAGGGTGTGATCCTGGAGACGAGGATTGAGTCCCACGTTGGGCTCCTTCCATGGAGCCTGCTTCTCCCTCTGCCTGTATCTCTGCCTCTCTCTCTCTCTCTGCGTGTCTCCCATGAATAAATAAATAAAATCTTAAAAAAAAAAATTAGAGGAGAATGCAGTGCCTGGGTGGCTCAGTCAGTTGGTTAACCATTTGCCTTCAGGTCAGGTCATGATCCCAGGGTCCTGGGATCAAGCCCTGAGTCAAGCGCCTTGCTCCATGGGGAGTCCGTTTCTCCCTCTGCCTCTGCCACCCTCGCCCCTAGCTTGTGTTCTCTTTCTCTCTCTCTCTCTCAAATAAATAAACAAAATCCTAAAAAAAAATAAAATTATAAGAGAATATTAAGAACAGCTTTATTCTGGGATACCTGGGTGGCTCAGTGGTTGAGCATCTGCCTTTGGCTCAGGGCATGATCCTGGGGTCCTGGGATGGAGTCCCACATTAGGCTCCCCGTGGGGAGCCTGTTTCTCTCTGCCTATGTCTTAGCCTCTCTCTGTGTGTCTCTCATTTATAAGTAAATAAATAAAAATCTTTTTTTAAAAAAGAACATTTTTATTCTAATTAACTTGAAAATTCTATAAAAATGAGTAATTTACTGACAAAATATAAATGGATAATTCTCTTAGTAGTCACACTGCATGTGGCTTTTTAACTTTAAATAAGCTTAAATAGCATCATAAACTCAGCTCCTCAATCTCACTAGCCACACTTTTAAGCACTTAACAGTCATATGTGAACAGTGGCTACTATACTAGACAGTGCAAATATAAGACATTCTCAAAACTGCAAAAAGGCTAGCAAGTAGTACAGGTCTAAGTCAATCATGAGAATTCCATTTCCTTAGCCAGTGCCTGCTTTATGAATCTGCAAGTAATAAACTGTAAACAATCTCTTACTATGGTTAACTGTAAGTACCTTATCTTGTCTATGATCTTGGAAGAATAATACTGGAAGCCCCCAATAACCTATGTGTTTATCTTCGTCCAGTTCTTATCAGAACATAGGTTAGAATACTGGAATTTGGTCATTCTGCTAGAACTCTGAAAAGTTCAGCTATATCAACTTATTAGTTGATTATGGCCACAAATAATGCCAGATAATTGTACAGCACTCCAAAGCTCAGTATTTTAAGAAGGCAATCATTTAACCTCACAGATCTGCAGGTTAGCTGGTTAGCTGAGGGTTGGCTGATGTAGGTGAGGTTTCTGGAGGAGTTCAACCCTGCTTATAATGTAGTTCTCATTTTCCTCCTAGGACCAGTAAAGCAACTCCCAAATATACTTATCACCATAGCTGAAGGGTAACAGTGTAAATCCAATCACACAAGTACTTTTTAAAGTGTGGTCACAGCAAAAGTACAAGGTTCCACAAAATAAATAAAGCAAGTCACAGTAACGGACCAAACTGAAGAGGGAGGGTAATGTACCATACTTCTCTACCGGGTAGAACTGCTAATGGCAGAGTGTGGATATGAGGCGGCAGTGGTGGTGATGGTGGGTTACATAATTTATTACCAACAATGCTAATATTAAAAACATGGCAATTACGGAATTGTTAACTCTAAAAGACCCAAAAGGAACTAGCTATAGAATCTCACAGCTGCAAAGCAATGGCTTACAGAAGAAAAGATTCTAATTCTAGCTTTGGCATTTACTGTGTGCACAGATAGTTATCTAACTATCTAACCTCTCTGTGCAAGTTTTCTCATTTCTAAGATGGGGATGATAGGATTATCCTTAGAAATAATATAAGTGCCATAATATAGTTAACAGAAGTTTAGCATACATTCAATGAGCAGTAACTGCTAATCACCTCCATCTTTGAAACTATAAATTATATATGCTAATAACCAAGCTGTAATGTGGTAGGATGGAGGACCATGCATCTGTGTGTCTCAAACTTGACTGCACATTAGAATCATCTGGGGGAACTTTAAAAAATCTTGATGCCCAAGTTCTACGCTAGCCAATTAAACCAGAACTGAACATACATTCATGATTAAAAAAAAAAAATCTTATTTGGATTCTTTTTTTTTTTTTTTAAGATTTTATTTATTTATTCATGAGAGACAGAGAGAAAGAGAAAGAGGTAGAGACACAGGCTCCACACAGGGAGGCTGATGTGGGACTCAATCCCAGGCCTCCAGGACCAGGCCCTGGGTCAAAGGCAGGTGCTAAACCTCTGAGCCACCCAGGGATCCCAGAATGACTCTTTTCTTAAGGGATTTCTATCCAGGGATAACTTCTTGAACCAAGAAGATGTCATCAAAACTACTTATAATCATAATGTTAATTGGCAGCTAATAAGTCAAGTACCAGTAAAATTCTGTAGATTTCTAATCATATTCCAAATCCTTCTTCTGGTTTTCTATACACTACCTGAGTCCCATTTTTGATTATTCTACTTCTTATTCCTCCTCCTTAAATATCAGAGTTGGGTAAAACATGTTTATTTGAGGTTTTAAAATAGGAACCACATCTTAATTGTCCTACATTTAAGTGTAAAAAGCCTTTTGCTTGAAATGCCCTCTCATACTTTTTCTACCTGTTGCTGTTCCAATCTTCCCCAGAAAACCTTCCACCACCAGGCATGCTGAGTTAAGGGCCATTCCTCCCTGATCCCAACTGCTGTACTGTTCTAACTGTATGACTTTGAAGGCTATGACAGCTGGGCAGGAATGGTATCCTATTCACCACTGTACCCCCAATGCCAGCATGGAATTGATATTCAAAACAAGGTGAAACAAATATCTCTAATTCCCCAAATACCAAATATCCTCCCTCTTAAGTACTATGTTCGTTTTTAGACAAGAGTCTCTTAACCACATTCTAGAAGATTACAAGTCATGTGAAACTATTCTTTACTATTTCTGGCCCTGAATGAGACAGAGGAAACTGACTGACCCATACCTTCAAGAGAAAAACAAAGACAGATTTTTAGAAAAATAAACATAAAATGTTAAGTTACTAAGACAATATGACAAATGATTACTAAACTTTGATTTAGATTTTTTTCCCCTCCAAATTATTATCTCTTCATTAAAAGACACATACAAATCCTGACTTAAAACAATTCCATGGTAGGCCTGGATTTAGAACTTAAGAACAATAAGAAGTATACCTGTGCCACACTGCTGCCCAAGGCGAGCCTTATGCAAGCAAAGCCCAATCATCACGGATTAGTGAGAAGCTTTTGATGATCTAGCATTATCACAATCTTTCTGTAGTAACGACTTCAGCAAGATGAGAGTGTTTTCATCTAGTGAACCCCAAAATGTGTCAGTCACATAAACTTGAAAAATGCCCTCAAAAAGAAGGCATTTTTCACCAGTACATTCTCTTCCTCCGAATCTTTGTAGCCGGAACTTTTTTTTTTTTTTTTTTTTTTTTATATATTAATTTTTATTGGTGTTCAATTTACCAACATACAGAATAACACCCAGTGCTCATCCCGTCAAGTGTCCCCCTCCGTGCCCGTCACCCATTCACCCCCACCCCCCGCCCTCCTCCCCTTCCACCACCCCTAGTTCATTTCCCAGAGTTAGAAGTCTTTATGTTCTGTGTCCCTTTCTGATATCTCCCACTCATTTCTTCTCCCTTCCCTTATATTCCCCTTCACTATTATTCATATTCCCCAAATAAGTGAGAACATACACTGTTTGTCCTTCTCCGATTGACTTACTTCACTCAGCATAATACCCTCCAGTTCCATCCACGTTGAAGCAAATGGTGGGTATTTGTTGTTTCTAATTGTAGCCGGAACTTTTAATAAAAGATCTAATAATTCTGCAAGTGGAGTTCTTAGGCTTGGGCCAAAAGAGGACATATACATAGCAGCATCTTTCAAAAGTAAACTATTTTATTGTCAACTGCTAGCTTATTGGCTAATTCGACTTGGGAAGATCTAGCAAGCACAGGTTTACCCAGTACATACACACGTCTCTCGTTAATGCTCAGTAATGCTCAGCATCATTTCTGACTATAAACCAAAGGGTCTTTCTGGTGACAGTACAGATGTTACGCATCATTTCTATTAATGGACGTTTCAACATCTTGCTACCATCCAATAACAACAATTTTAAGTAGCTGTAATGACTTTAAAATGATACTTTGTTCGGTTAAAGAGTTAAAGTAATTTAAATACACGTAGGAAAACATCAAACATCTAGTATTTCTGCCTCCTGGGTCCTGTAAAGTCACTTAGAAAAAAAAAAACAGCACGAGCTTAATGGCCATTAATTAATAGGGCTATGTCTGAAAGTGACAATCATCAAGTAACACAGGTATCTTTGCTCATCAACCTAGCAACGACCACGGAGTCAAAACGCACAACGTACAAGGATGGTTTTGAGAGCGAATGTAATTCATCGGACTCCAAAGGTAACTGAGAACTTTCAGACTAACTTGGAAGCCTCGCCTCCCCCTTCACCACATTACAACCCCGAGCACCAAGACGCTAGGCGGCGGCCCGGATCCAGTCTCCAGGGGCGTGTGCCCGACGAACGGTGATACCCACTCGGTTTTCTTCCGAAACTCAAGAGCGGTTCACGGAGTCTGAGCTGGGCTGGCAGCGCCGCATCACTCGCGGCAGGCCGGGCGAACAAGCCACCCGCGAGGCCGAGGAGCGCGACGGCGGTCCCTCGGACGCTCGGTCTCCACACCGCAGGCCCCAGCCCCCGGGGAGAAGCACAGCCTCCTTTCCCACGGCCCTACCTTCCCCCGGGGGAGCCGAAGCGGTCCAGCGGCCCCCAAGCCTGGGATGGGAAAGGGTCCGAGAGACTCGCGCGGAGGCTCCCCTTTCAGCCCTTTAGCTTCCCGGGTTCCAGAACAACAGTCTTCCCTCCCGGGGACCTCCGTCTCCGAGTGGGGGCGTCTACCGTCCCCGACCTCTGACCCCTGACCCTCCATCACCCAAGCGCCTACCTAGGCTGGTTCTCTAAGCCTCTTGAACCGCTCTGCACCAAGGTCCGGGGCTCTTCTAAAGCCCCCGCAGGTCACGGGCACGCATTCGCCACCCACCGAACACCAGCTTAAGACGGGCACGCGCGCTTTATGCTGGTTTGTGTCGGGGTTCCCGGGGGGCCCAGAAACCACAGCTCCCAGCTGCCGGGTGCGCGCTAGAGCGTGGGGTCAAGGCGAACGCGCACGTCGGAGCGCCCCGCCCCTTTTCTCCGGTGATGGCTTCATAAGTCGCTTCTGCGCAAGTCCACACGGTGAAAGCCTCGCGGAGGATACAGTTGGAATCTCGCGATAGCGCTGCCCCACATTAGGAGTTCAGGATTGGTTGGAACCTCCAAGGGGGAGGCGGGGCCCTACGCAGAGTATTAGGAGTGGGCGGGGCTCCCCTGGAAGCCTGGGATGGGAGTTGGTTGGTGGCGTGAGGGACCTGGCCGGCGAGACCTCTGCGGACGCACCTCTTTTATTCCTTCGAGAAAGCAGAGTCTGAGCACGGATGAAGCTTAGCTCTTTCAGGAAAGTTATTTTAAGAGACTTTTCAGGGAAATATGAGTATACAATTTAAGAGGAGGGAAGAAAAACTGCGTGTATTGTGTGAGTCTGGCCTTCTAATATCTTTTTTTTTTACCCCCCCCCGCCTCGCTGAGAGGCAGCCTCTTTTCCCACCGATGCAGACTTAAGTTTAGTTAACTTTGGAATAACTGAACTCGTTAAATGGAATAACAAGAACTCGTAAAATGATCCTCAGGAAGCGTCAGGCACTCAGTGATCAAGGAGAACCTAGTAAGGATTCAGCATTATGCTAAAAAGGGGCGTCTTAGGTCCGAAAGTTCTTGCCTAAGAGAACATCCGTTGTAGCTGCAGAGACAGGTCAGAGCGGTCCATAGCCTGCCCAGTACAGAGCTTTATCACAGACCTCTACACTTGAAAGAAGCCACTTACATCAACTAAATCCTGTCAAGTTTGCTGGAAATCAGTTACCTTACCCCAGGCCTCGTGAGGCAAAGTTGAAAAATTAATACTACCTCTCTGATTTTGCCTCGTTTTATTTTTCCCTTTTTTCCCCTATGATCTTGTTTTGTTTCACATATGAGTGAGAGATCATATGATAATTGCCTTCCTCTAACTGACTTAACTTTGCTTAGGAGACAAACCTTGAGGCTCTTAAGCAATGAGGGTTGCTGGAGAGGAGGGGAATGGAGGACTGGAGTAACTGGGTAATGGGCATTAAAGAGGGCACCTGAGGGGGATCCCTGGGTGGCGCAGCGGTTTAGCGCCTGCCTTTGGCCCAGGTGCACGATCCTGGAGACCCGGGATCGAATCCCACGTCGGGCTCCCGGTGCATGGAGCCTGCTTCTCCCTCTGCCTGTGCCTCTGCCCCTCTCTCTGTGTGTGTGTGACTATCATAAATAAAATAAAAATTAAAAAAAAAAAGGGGCACCTGATGTACAGAGCACAGGGTATTGTATGAGACTGATGAATCACTGACTTCTACAAATGAAACCAATAATGCATTATTAATTAATTGAATTTAAATAAAAATAAAAAAGATAAAAGAATAATAGCAAAGAAAAAAAGGAAAAGTAATATTAATGCTGGAGCAATGGGCGAGCAGAGTCCTTCTTCACTGAAGAACTGATCATGTTAGTAAATACAAGAGGAGGGATCCTTTCTTTAGGAAGTATAGTTTGAAAAGTATTTAAATGTATATTGAACTGTAAAGTGTTATGTTTGACAGTTTCATTTCACTTCTTACCATTGGAGCAGAGAATTAATTAAGCTCATAGTTTGCTTTGAGCCCGTCTGGTGCCAGGCAAAATTAATTAATTAATTAATTAATTAATTATTTTCCCAGAGAGAATACATTTTAATCTGCTCTAGAGTAGTGAATGACATAGCATCATTAGAGATATTCAAGGCTCCCTTGCTAACCCTGGGAGCAAGGGACTAACAGGAAACTAACGATGTCCTGCCCTGGGTCAGAAGCAAAGATCAAGATACACTTACATACATAGAACAAAATAGAATAATATGTAACTGAATACAAAATAAAACATGCATTTTGGACCTGTGGTATGCACATTTGTGTAGTATAAGGGGATGTAATGGAGAAGTGAGCTACCTAATCTGCCCAGCCCACTGCAAAATGAAAAATTATTAAGAATTCCAAGATGGCAACAGGCAGCAAACCTTTGTGGCAGAGCACCACACCTGGGAGGGCCCTTCTGAGGAGGGCCCTCCTGTACACCTGCACAGTCACACACCTGAACCCCATCCTGGCAGGGAGGATAAAGATTAGAATTCATCTCCACAGACCACCTGTTTCCTGAGTGATCTCACTAGGCTAAAGCTATAGATTCAGTTCCTTTTGGGAAAGGTAACTTTATTGTAGCCACACTCTAATTCAAGTTTCTTTTGGAAATGAATAAATTGTTCTTAAGGAGGAGGACTGGTTGAGAGAGAATAGGTGAATTAATACAAACTTAACTCCCTTTCTGGTAGAAACAGGATAGCTGATGATTTATGGATAGAACTTTCTATTTTGCAAAGCACTTTCGGGTTCATTTTTCTATTTGATTCTTAAAATGATAATATGAGGTATTTAAAATTCTCATTTTACAGAAGAGGATTCTGAGAGAAAAATTTGATGATTTGCCACTGTTTAGCTCTGAGAGAAAAGAGGATATAGAACTCCTCTTGACTACTCAATCTAGGCTGTTGCTTCTTACTACTAAGTCATGTATTTGTCTATCAAATAAAAATCAGCAATTGACCCCCAAACTTCCTAGGTTGGCATGGGAAAAATGAAGGCAAGAAGTTTATAATTATTTGGTGACACAGGGCTGTATATATTAACAATAAGGATCAGTCAGGTCCAGGACTGTTTTTTTTCCCCTTAAATAGGTCATTAATAAAATTACTTGAGAAGTTTATTCCATATTGTACTTACTTTTGCCTGCTCTGTGAAAGTGAAGATGATGGCCACTCAGTATGATTGAGGCTTGCCAAAGATGACTCTTTTGCTTTTTCCTCTACTACCAACCTGACTTGGGACTGCTTTTCCTCCTCCTGACAAAATGAAAGTATTAGGATAAAGTCACTATTCCAGAATGAATTGCAATGCCCAAAGCCATTGTTAAAAATCTGTGTAGTTCTTTTTTTTTTTTTTTTTTTTCAATTAACAAGAGGGTTTATTGAACGTTTGCGCAAACGGGACTCTCCGCCTCCGAGGAGGAAAAGAGCCCCATTAGCAATTACAGGGATCTTTTAAAAGGCAAAAGGAAAGAAACCGCCTAAAGACAAAAGAACCGCGGGAGTCGCAGGGCATCCAGGTTAATTTCAGGGAGGGTCAACATGAACCTATTCAGGGACATTCCAATCAGGGTGTGGGGGAAAATGGTTTTCTTATTGTAAACAGAATGCTTTTAGTTGCTAAAATTTCAGGAAGACGCCTGGATGGGCTGCCTCTGGATTAGGGCTGGCCCTACTTACAAGGGGGGAGGTTTCTTCATTCCCTCCTCTTGTTTGGGCTGATTTTAACCTTAAAATCTTAGGGAACATTTATTTCTTCAGTTTGGAGGGCCCGACATTGCTGAGTTAATACCAGAGCTTGGGTAATAGACTATCTTTCTCGGGTGAACTGGAGCAGCCGGTTGAGGACGCAGTGGCCGAAAGTTAACAGTAGTTCTAACAGAGAGTGGGAGAAAGAAAGTCATGCAAAATTGGTGCTGGCAGGGGTGATCAGCTGTGTGTGAGGGAGTGTATGCCAGGTCAAACAAAACTGATATCAGGAGGATTGGGCATGTTTTGCTGTAGTATGAGCAGGATATGTTGCAGGGCAGGAGGTGTGTGAGCTCAACACAAATCTTCATGTTTAGAACTTCACAGCTTTTCTTCAGCCTAGCTGTGGATAGATGTAATTGTTAATTTTCACTTAAAAATTTCCGTGATTATTTACAGGTTGGATTTATTTCAAACTCCAAAGTTATGTCTCACCTGCTTCAAACTCAACCTGAAAACTGAACATTCAAGCTGTGTGCCTTCTGTCTCTCACAAATTATAAAGCAAAATTTGTAATCTGTACACAAAATGCTGCACTGGACATGAATTTATAAGGAGAAAGTAATTCACTATTTCTAAGTGTTTGTTTTGGTTGTTAATAAAGCAATACTTATAAACTAGGTAAAAGCACGGAGGAAGTTGAAGCTGAGTTGGTTGGGTAAAGAAAGATGTGAGACACATATTCAGTGTTTCTCAATGAAGATGACATAATCTGTATCATTGGTCCCTTTCTCAGCAACTCCCACACTCTCCATTCCCAATTGTTACTTTTTGCTAATATTTTTTCCAACCAGTTTTGTCAATAGGGCCTCCAAGCATCAAGCAACAGGAATATTGTAGGTGATTCTATTGATGCTTGTGACTTAAGTTATATTTATTATGCAGTTTTGAAAAAATACAAATAAAATGTGTAGGGTTTTTTGTTTTTTGTTTTTTGTTTTTACTATTTCAAGGGTTACTATCATGTGTCATAGTAAAGTACAAAAGTAGTTATGAAACACTTTCAGAATGAATCTAAAATCTCAAGCTTGGTCATAGTACAGTTAGCATAAAGTGATACTTGCCAGAGAATATAGAAACTTTCCAAAGCTTCCATCCACTAGAAGGGTAGCACCAAGCTCAAATATTAGCACTGGTGTATTGGTTAGGCCAGTTCTCCAGACAATGGCAAAAATAGTCTGAGTGCAATCTCCTTTAAATTATGTTAAATTCTTGAATTCCTTTTTGAGGTCTTAAATAAACTTAAATACTTAAAACCTTATTTTTTTTTTTTTACTTAAAACCTTAAATAACACATGGTAATAGGATATAATGATCAATCATGTCCATGTGCCGTAACACCCCTGTTCTATTTGCTCCTGAGAAATTTTAAACAACAAACCGAACTATCCAACCATTCCATATAATTCTAGTGAAACCAATTTAAAGAGAGATGTTTGGGAACCACTTGAGTAGATAATCTCCAACATATGACCTAACTGACTCCTGGATAGTTAAAAAGCAAGCTCATATAAATCAAATCCTTAGTTCTTCTAGCCATGTGTTATAAACTAGGACTCCAATCCCAGAAACCTATTTTATACCTTAGAAATACCAAAATTACTTTTACAAAACTTAACTCTCAATGAATCACAGACCTAGACTTTTTAGATACTCCACCAATAGGTATATGACTTTTTAGATACTACACCAAAGGCATGTACATGAAACAAATAATTGATAAGCTAGACTTCATTAAAATTAAAATTTTCTGCTCTACGAAAGACAATATCAAGAGAATTGAAAGACAGACCACAGTCTGGGAAAACATATTTGTAAAAGACCCATCTGATAAAGGACTGTAACTATAGAAATTAAAGAATATACAAAGTAAAAAAGGTGAAGATGATATAAAAAATGGTGGGGAAGGAAAACTGTAGAGCTGCAGAATGTGATTAAATTTAAGTTGTTATCAACTTAAAATAGACTGTGACAGTTACAAGTTGTTATATGTAAGCTCATGGTAACCACAAAGCAAAAACCTATAGTAGATACACAAGAGATAAGGAGATCACTAAAGAAAGTCATCAAATCTCGGGATCCCTGGGTGGCGCAGCGGTTTGGTTCCTGCCTTTGGCCCAGGGCGCGATCCTGGAGACCCGGGATCAAATCCCACGTCGGGCTCCCGGTGCATGGAGCCTGCTTCTCCCTCTGCCTGTGTCTCTGCCCCCCCCCCCTCTGTGACTATCATAAATAAATAAAAATTTAAAAAAAAAAAAAAAAGAAAGTCATCAAATCTCAAAGGAAGAAAACTTTTAACAAAATGAGAATAGGTACATAGCTATCAATAATTAGTGTAAATGAACTAAATTCTCTGGTCAAAAGACATAGAGTGGCTGAATGGATAAAAACACAAGACTCCTCTTTATGCTACCTATGACAGACTCACTTCAGATATAAGGATACACACCGACTAAAGGGAAGGACTGGAAAAAACATTATTTGCAAATAGAAACCAAGAGAATTGAAGTAGCTATACTTATATCACACAAAACAGGTTTTAAAAGGGACTGTATTAAGAGACAAAGAAGGGCATTATACGATGAATAAAGAGGTCAATCCAATAAGAGGATAGAACATTTACAATATTCATACACCCAACACAGGAGCACCTAAATATGAAAAGCAAATATTAACAGACCTAAAGGGAGAAATAGTAGTAAAATAAAAGCAGGGAACTTTAATACCCCACTTAAATTACTGAATAGATCACCTAGATAGAATATTAACAAAAAAATATTGGCCTAAAATGACCCACTATATCAGATGAACCTAACATGTATACGGGGACATTCTATCCAAAAGCAGCAAAATACACATTCTTCTCAAGTGTTCATGGAACATTCTCCAGGAGAGATCATATATTAGCCCACAAAAGAAGTCTTAATAAATTTAAGAATATTGAAATCATATCAAGCATCTCTTTTTGATCACAATAGTATAAAGAGAAGAAAACTTAAAAATTAAAAAATATGTGGAAGTTAAACAACATGCTACTGACAACCAATAGTTCAAAAAAGAAATCAGGGATCCCTGGGTGGCGCAGCGGTTTGGCGCCTGCCTTTGGCCCAGGGCTGGATCCTGAAGACCCGGAATCGAATCCCACATCGGGCTCCCGGTGCATGGAGCCTGCTTCTCCCTCTGCCTGTGTCTCTGCCTCTCTCTCTCTCTCTGTGGGACTATCATAAATAAATAAAAATTAAAAAAAAAAATCAAAAGAGAAAAAAAAATCTCGAGACAAATGACAATGGAAATACAACAAACTAAAGTTTATGGGATATAGCAAAAGCAGTTCTAAGAGTTCATAGCAATGAATGCCTATATTAAGAAACAACAAAAATCTCAAATAGCTTAATAATAATAATACGTAATACTAATAATATAATAAATATATAATACAATTACATGTTCTCAATAGATGCAGGAAAAGCATTTGACAAGGATTAACATCCATTTATGATTAAAGCTTTCAAGAAAATATATATAGAAGAAACTTACCTCAACACAAAAGAGGCCATCTGAAAAAAACTCCACGGTTAACACTATATTTAATGGGGAAAAAACTAAAAGCTTTCCCTTGAGGATCTAGCGCAAAACAAGAATACCCACTCAAAGTGATCTCTGTTTGCAGATGACATGATCATACATGTAGAAAATGCAAAGACTCGACAACAAAAAAGTGTTAGAACTAAAAAATTAACAGTAAAGTTGAGGGATATAAAATCATCAAAAATCAGTCACATTTCTATACACAAAACAACAAACCACCCAAAAAGGAAATTAAGGAAACAATCTCATTCAGAATAACAATACAAATAATAAAACACTAAGGAATAAACTTAACCAACGAGGGAAAAGCCTTGTACACTGAAAGTATGAAACATTGATGAAGGAAATTAAAGAAGACACAAATAAATGTAAAGATATTGTGTGTTCATGGATTGAACATTGTTAAAATGTCCATTGTACCTAAAGCCATCTATAGATTCAATGTAATCCCTATCAAAATCCCAATGGCATTCTTTACAGAAATAGTAAAAATGATCCTAAATTAATACGGGACCACAAAAAACCCTGAATAGCCAAAGCAATCCTGAACAAGGAAAACCAAGCTGGAGGCATCACACTTCCTGATTTCAAAATATATTACAAACTTATATAAAAGCACTTATGTTACTGATTTCAAAATATATTACAAACTTATATAAAAGCACTTATGTTACTGATTTCAAAATATATTACAAACTTATATAAAAGCACTTATGTTACTGGCATAAAAAGACATATAGACCAATGTAACAGAATAGAGAGCCCAGAAATAAATCCATTCATCTATGGTCAACCAATCTTTGACAAGGGTGCTAAGAACACATAATGAGGAAAAGATAGTTTCTTCAATAAATGGTTTTGGGAAAACTAGATGTCTACATGGAAAAGAATGAAACAAGACCCTTATCTCATGCCAAATACAAAAAAAAAAAAAAGAAAGAAAGAAAAAAAGAAAAAAACCAACTTGAAATGGATTAAAGAATTAAAAGAAGACCTGAAACTGAAAGACTATTAGATAAAAACATAGAGAAAATTTTTGTTGGCAATGGTCCAGGCATGGTGTTTTTGAATATGACACCAAAATCACATGTAACAAAAGCAAAATAGACAAGTGGGATTGTATCAGACTAAAAAGTTTCTGCACAGCAAAGGAAATAAGAGTGGGAAAGAAACCTACAGAATAGGAGACAATATTTACAAATCATTATTCTGATAAGAAATTAATACCCAAAATATATATAAAGAACTCAAACAACTCAATACCAAAAAACCCAAACAACCCAATTCAAAATGGGCTAAGGACTTGAATAGCTATTTCTCAAGAGGCATACAAATCACCAACAGTGTATGAAAAGATGCTCAGCATCACTAATCATCAGATTGATGTAAATCAAACCTACAATGAAATATTATCTTACACCTGTTTGAATGGTTATTATAAAAAAGATAAAGGATGACAAGTGTTGGCAAGGATATGGAGAAAAATGAACCCTGGTACAGTTGATGGGAATGTAAATTAGTACAATCATTATGAAAAATGGTATGGTGGTTGCTCAAAAAATTCTAAATAGAACTACCATATGATCCAGCAATAATACCATTTCTGGGTGTATATCCAAAAGAAATTAAACTACTATCTCAAAGAGTTATCTGCATCCCTACATTCATTGAACAATTATGCACAATATCTGATATATGAAAACAACATAAGTGTTTTCATAAGTGTATACATAGCCTTAAAACAGAAGAAGGTCTTGCTGTTTGAAACAATGTGGGTGAACCTGGAAGATATCGTGGTAAATGAAATAAGCCAGACACAGACAAATACTATATGATCTTACTTATATATGGAATCTGAAACATTTGAAATTATAAAATAGAGAGCAGAAAGGTGTTTCCCAGGGACTGAAATGGGGCTAATGGGGAGATGTTCAAAGAGTTTATAGATTCAGTTATGCAGGATAAATAAGTTCTGGAGATCTAATGTGCAGCATGGTGATTATAATGAATAATGTATACTTGAAGTTTGCTGAGAGAGTTGATATTAACTGTTCTCACTACCAAAAATATAGTAACTGTGACTACATTAATTGATTGTAGTAATCATTTCACAATGTATGTGTATATTTAACCATCAGGTTGTATAACTTAAATATATATATTATATATGTCAGTACCTCAATAAAGCTGAAGAAAAAGAGGGATCATTGAGAAATTTTAACAATTTAAACTGCCTTCATCAAAAAATGATTTATTTGTAGTCAAATAGGTATTATATATTTCATTGTATTTTGATCCTTTGAAAGATAATTATCTATGTAGAAGAAATTTTTAGCCAAACAATATAACAATAGCTAATGCATTGCCTGCCCCTAATATTTTGAACAAAGGACTGTTTTCTATATTTTGTTTGACAGAAGGGTGGGAGGTAGCAGTTTCCCTGTTTTTACCAGAAACCAGTGAAGGAGTTCTAGTGCTTTAAGTGCTTATTTTCTCCTGTGCACAATATTTCTTCAGTTTCTTTCCAGATGAGTGTGATATATTAAAATCAAACTGAAAAGCACAAGTTTTCTATCATTAAGGAGTATAATTCATAATGAATATATTGGTAGAAATGAAATATTTAATCAAATATTTAAAATAAATTTAAATCATCAGTGCTTATTGCCCTGATTACCAAAGAGGCATCTTCTTATGTAAAATAGTATATTTATGAATGTGGGTTTTCAATCATTTTGAGTATGGATATGCATTTAGAAAACTCTTCAGGTTTATTGAAGTTCTTTTGTTCTAAAGGTCCAGTTTTAGTTAATAAGTTTTTCATCATTCCCATCCTTTTTATGGTGCACACTTAAAGGAGATGTAATGGAATATTTCTGTAGTGACTTCTGACTGTACAATCATTAGAAAACTCAAAATCTTGAAATGAATAGTGGGAAAAACTATGTAGATTTAAATAAAACTTGCTTATAGATTCTATGTACCATATGCTTTATTTAATTAGAGATAAATATAACTCCATAGAAACAACAAAAAATACTTTGTTACTATTATCTCTAATCCATTCTTGTTTCAGAGTGTTTTTAAAAACATTAAAATCATTTGTGGCAGTTATCACAATGTCATTCTCAACAGGTTTTCTAAGTTAGTCTGAGCTCCTTATGATTTAATATCCTCCCATTTCTTTAATTTTTTTTACTTATGATAGTGAGAGAGAGAGAGAGAGGCAGAGACACAGGCAGAGGGAGAAGCAGGCTCCATGCACCGGGAGCCCGACGCGGGATTCGATCCCGGGTCTCCAGGATCGCGCCCTGGGCCAAAGGCAGGCGCCAAACCGCTGCACCACCCAGGGATCCCTATCCTCCCATTTTTTATAGAAACATGAGTGCCTTGCTACTGAGGGATCAAGTCATAGGAAAATTGTCATCACCCACACTTTGAAGGAAAATGCTGTGGCTTGGTAGAGACCCTGCCTGAAAGTTACAGGAAGCTTTGCTAGTTTGGATGAGGTTTCAAATAATCCACAAATAAGGTCAGAATAGAGGCCAATCTCTGTACAGAGCTGACTTCTCTGCCACTTTACTGCTAATATATTGTGAAGGAAAATTGGTGAAGTCCAGGAGGCAGATGTATCCTGGGCAGACACAGTAGGAGCAGTAATAATATGAGAATAACTTAAAGGATACAGAAATTGCCATCCTCACCCCCAACTCATCTATGTCTAAAATATCTTCTCACATCTGCCTTGGTTCTTGAAAGTATATGATTCAATATTTAGTTCTCTGGATAAAGATACCACATATGCAGGAATCATTGTTTTTAAGTTTTACATATGATAAATTCTGCTTAGTGAAAATTTTACAGAATTGTGTGTCAAACACTTTACAAATTTTGGGAGAATATAAAGATGAATGAGGTAGAATCCTTGCCAGTTTTCTCACTGTCTAGTAAGAAAAGATAGACATATGTTTAAAAATAGTGTGATGAACTTTTGTACGTGCTATGACAGAGTGCAGATTAGTGTGAGGGCACAAATGAGTGAATGATGAACTCTATTTTGTTGGGATGGCTTGAAATTGCTTTATTGAGGAAAGGACACTTGAGTGTTGAAGAATTAATGAATATGTTCCAGGTAGACAAGGAGATAAGGTATCCTCAAGCAAAAAGAGCTCCTTAAGTATGAAGTCCTGAAAATGTAAAGCAGATTGGGTTCTTTGAAGAAATTGTAGACTGTTGGATGTAGATGGAATGAAAGTGAAAGTGAAGAAGTGGTGAGGGAAGAGCAAGACGTGGAGTAAAATGAGGGAGTAGCCAAGAGTTTGACTATTAGGAACATTTTATACCTGGATGAGTCATTTGGAATGTATCCCATTGTCAGCATGGGGGGAATAGTATGATTTCAATCAGGGAAATGATATGGTCAGATTTGTGTATTAGGCAATTTTAGTTATGCTATTGAGAGTGGAATGGTTGGGAGACTTGAGATAGGGAGACCATTGAAACAGCACTGCCGCTAGTGAGCTCAGATATGGTAAGCCCTTGGACTAAGACAGGATTGGGAGGTATGGAGAGGAGGGGAGCATCTATGAGTTGGGTAGTGTCTTTTATAAAGATAAGGAGTATATCAGCAGGTATAGTTTGGATGGAAAGATGATTTCAGTTTTGGTCTTGTTGAGTTTCAGATCCCTGTGGATAGATATGCACATAAGGGGCACTGGATTTAGATGAGTTGAATTATTAAATGGATGACTACATGAGAATGACTACAAGAGAATTTCTCTAACATAGGTTAGAGAAAAAGTCTGGCCTAGAGACAGAAATGAGCACATAGGTGGTAGAAGAAGTGAAGGGAAAGAATGGAATCACTCCAAGACAGCTTATAAAGCAGGAAGAGATAAAGACCAAGATTAGAACCCTGGGGAATACCACTGTTTAAAGAGGAAATGTAGGAGCAGGAGCTGCAAAGGAGATAGAGAATATGTGGGCTGAGTGGGAAGATGGGAAACCCAGAAAGCATGAAGCCACAGAAACCAAGTGAGGACAGAGTGTTATTGTTGGGGGAAGAGTTAGCAGCACTGAAACACCGTAGAGAGATCAAGTATGCAGAGAATTAAAAAGATCCCATGGATCTTTTAAGGGGTCATTGAGGAGTTTAAGTAGTGGTGAAAAGGGAACTTGCTTACAGTGGGCTCAACAGTGAATACAGTGAAGAGTAATGGTCATTCAGTGTACAGTTTATTTTTAGGAGTTGGTTGTAAGTGGAGAGAGATACACAGAGATGGAGGGTCAATGAGGAATTTGTATTTACTTTTATGTTTATTTTTAACTGCCTTATTGATGTATGATTGACATATATATGTGTATGTGTATGTTCAAGATGTTCAAGATTGACATATATGTATGTGTATGTTCAAGATAATCATTCTTATTGTGTATTTGGTGTCCATTCCTGCCTTCAGCACCACTGTTTTCCCAAATAGGGATCCATTCTGCACTACTCATTCTGTTCCTCCAACAAATCTATCCTAAACAAATGCTGAACTAGGAACAAGAAGACTTGGATTCCAGTCTCATGTCTCATCCCAATGAGTTTTAGCAACCTATACAAGTCACATAATTTCTTTGTCTCTCAGGTTACTTTTTTTTTTTTTAGGTTTCTTATTTTTTAAAATGATTTTATTTATTTATTTATTTATTTATTTATTTATTTATTTATTTATTTGAGATAGAGAGAGAGAATAGCTGACAGAGAGGGAGAGGGAGGGGGGAAGAATCTCCAGAGGATTCTGCACTGAATGTAGAGCCTGATTCTAAGACCCTGGGATCATGACCTGAGCTGAAACCAAGAGTCAGACACCTAACCAACTGAGCCACCTTGGTTACCCTCAGGTTACTTATTTTTAATCTAGAACTGTTGAGAAGGCCCTTTCTACCTCTATCTTTCTATGTTTCTTTGATAACCCTTGCATACAAAGGTGTAAATATATTTGCTGATTGATAACAACTTAAACGACATCTGTCTTTGGGGCCATTTGTATTGCAATAGTATTCAAAACCTTAAAGGCCTTCACGTGCTACTTCTCTCTACCTCATTCACTTTGTTTCCAGCCTAAAGTCCTTATGTATCTTCAATCATGCTGAGAACTCACAAACCTTAGGGCCTTCATTCATAATTTTGTCTATAGTGTCCTGCTTGAACATTATAGTCAGAGAAGATTGTGTGTCAGTTAAGGAACAGAAAAATCTGTTTACTTTTTAAGTCATGCCCAGTTCTGTGTATGTGAGATTTATACATTGAGCATACAACAGGGAAAAATCTCATGCAAACAATTTAATAATGACTGGGAATAGTTATCCTGGAAGACGAGGGGCCTTTCTTATGGAATGTGCACATTTTCTCTGTGATACACAGCATGATAATTCCTTAGTGCTAACAGAAGAAAATCCCAAACTAGTTTTGTTTTGAAATATTAGCAAATTTAGCATGAGATTAATAGCATCAAAAATATCTGTCATATATCTTGTGGGAAACAAAGCTATTCGAACCTGCATAAGCAAAGAAATATTTTATTTCTCCCTGAAAAGATAAAATCTCCCACCAGGGAATAACCATTTACTTTTAGCTACAATAACTAGATTAGACTATGGAGCAACTAAAGGAAGTGGGTAGCTCCTTTGGGCAGAAAGAGAATGAATCCATGTTTTGTAAATTCTACCTGTGGTTATCTGTGACATTTAATTAGTTTAATAAAATTAAATAAACCTGATTATGTAACTGAAACGTGTTATGAAAATAAGATTATATATAAAATAATTAGATTTCAGGATAGAGGAATATGTTCCTCTGTCTTGAAAATAAATCTGGATATAGAAGATGTATCATTTGCTAGAAAGATATTGATTATACCTTTAAATAATCAATGAGAGTGTGGAAAATAACATAAGTTGAAAATATATCAATATAGTGAATTAACAACTTTATTGTTCTCTTTACATATATGATAGACTACATATAATTTTTAAAAACCTTTTCCTTGCAAAAATATACATGACATGAAACTGTTCTTCTAAGCTGTTCCAAAAAACTTTGTTGAATATTCCAGTTCAGCAAATAATATTAGGAATGAAGCCATGTAGCAGTTTTCCAAGTTTAACCATCTATATATCTGCTAGGACAGATGTTAAAATTATAGGATTTTTAAAAATGTGACATGTCTACTTTAAATCTAAAAGTTAGTCTAACTCTATTTTTTCATTGTAACACCGTTTAGAACTTTACTTCATTTCTTTCATTGCATATCTAGCTCCAACCACAGGAAATAGATGCCCAATAAATTGATGATGAACTATTAGTTTTTTATTTTTTATCTATTTATTTTTTTTAATAAATTAATTTTTATTGGTGTTCAATTTACCAACATACAGAATAACACCCAGTGCTCATCCCGTCAAGTGAACTATTAGTTTTTTAAAGGGAAAACAGTACTTTATTCCTGATCCCTTGAAATCAAAACTATTGAAGATAATGAGAGCAATGAATAATTATCCCAGAACACAGTTTTTAAAAGCCTCTAGTATTGGTAGAGAGATTGTCATCAAGACAGACTGTCCTAATATCTGGGAGAAAATTATCTAGAGGTAAATATAATTTTTTTAATAAAAATGCATGGCCATTAAGAATTTGTATAATTTTAAAGCATTAACTTTATCAGTTGGGAGGGATTCGATATCCAGTTAACAGAATTTCTGATGGAATGTAGCTTAAGTTAAATAATAAATGCAAGAAATCTGGAAAAGATGATTACAGGTTGGCTATAGCAGTTATAGTAGCTCAAGGAGAACACTGCCCTTTGTTAGCATCTCCATGCTTTCAATAGCCTTCCTTTCATGACTCAAGATGGTTATGGCCACTTTAGTCAGCAGGGCCACACAACCAGTATCTTGAGTAGAAAGGAAGAGGCTGGGATACAAAACTTTCTTCTTGCAATGACTTTATATATGGAAACAACATTTATATATCAAAGCTTCCCAGAAGGTTTTTCTCTTATGCCTCATTAAACATGACTGTTATCATATGGCCACCACTATCTCCATGGAATATAGGGAAGAGTATCCAATGAAGGAGAATGGAATAATAAGATTTCTGTGACAAGCTTATATTACTTATGAGACATCTTCTAGGGTTAGTAAAAAGGCCTATCATTCCTGAGATCAATGAATCTTAGCCAGCTACCTAAATACAAGTAAGATTCAGTTAAGGAAGACCTGACAAGTTATAGAGAAACATTTTTTCTGCTGTTCTGGAATTGTCTATTTTGGCTAAGACCCAAAGCTGGCAATAAAGACAAAGAGCATTCCACCTATTACAATCCATACCCACCAGTGGTTGGGGCTAGCCATCATCCTGTAGGGCTTGCTGATATGTGCCAGTTTTGAAAAAAGGCTCTGATGCCACTCACCTGTCTCATCACTCATAATAATTGGAATTTGCAATCATTGCAACAATTGGAATTTGGGAGAATGCAGTGTTTGTGAAGGAAGGCTGTTTTTCTATCTCCTCAAGGCTAGAGGTAGGGGCCCCTCAAGAGAATGACTTGAAGATTGTGATGGCTGTGAGAAGGAGCTTGGGATTTAGTTTCCTGAATGATATCCACTCACGTCTGGCTCTTCAAATTTTTGAATTATTTGGTAGCATGGACACAAGTGATCAAGTGAACTCACAGAAACTACTTGTCATTATTTCCTTCTTCTCTGCTCCATAGACTCTGTTTATGTAGGATGGTTTCGTTGACTCCTGTGTCCAATGCTTCTGAATAGTTACGTGAACATAGTTGTTAGAGGTTAATGGTGCTATTTTGGTGGTATTTCAGCCAGGGATCAAAGAAAATCCAGATTACCTCTTCTCACTTCTCCTCCTTCCTCAGGTTTCTGTGCAAGCCACATACCTAAGAAACAATAGCAGAATGGGCATTCAAAAACCACATTATCGATGATCATACAGGCTTTCAATAACCCTTGGTAAAGTAGAATTTGGACATGCATCTTAGACTCAAGCCCTAAGCAGTGCCCCTATGCTATTTGGCTCTGCTCCTGGTTCATTGTGCTCAATAAAGGAGGAATCAGCACAATGAAGAGACCAGAGAAGTGAGAGGAATATGAAAAGCAGATAACCCCACTCCAAATCTAAGCTTCTAGAGTCGCAGACCTAGCTTGAGTGTATAAGAAATTCTTTGAATCAGAAATTTAAAAATGAATGGGACTAAGTCTACAACACAAATTAGACTGTTCTAATAACTTGAATAGCTAAAAAGTTATATTATCTGGGTATAATGGTGAGGGAGTAGATCCTCAGGAGGAAAATGAAGCCCAATGGGAGAGATTTGGCATAGCTTTTTGGAAAAAAAACAACTATGTCATCTTTGTAGCTAAACAAACTGTCCATAAACCAGTCTCATAGATATGTTTGTGACTATAAGTCAAGTACATGGTTTTCATGTCTGCACTGTAGTGTGTGTGTGTGTGTGTGCTTATGTAAGTATATAGATATATATATGAATTAATTTATTTTTAGCTATGAGCTCAAGACAGAAAATAGAAAACTTATATGAAGGAACAGCAAATTATTTAAATCAAATAAAGGTAAATAGTAAAAGCAAGGTATGAGTCATTTTAATTGGGGATAATTGATGTAGTTAGTAGGAATTGATGTAGTTAGTTAGTATTTGGACAAACTTTGGTTAAATGGTTGACCAAATACTCTGGGACAGTACTCACAAAGTAAGCATTATTCTTATGGAGTATATGCTATGAGTCAATCAGGGATTTAACTTTGATGTTCTAGAAGCCAATGCAAAGCAGAAGCATATTTTCATATGTGATTCAAGGAGTTATAATGTAGAAGTTAAGTAGTTTGCTTAAAAATATGGTCATCACTAATACTGAAAGCACAAAGAGATATCCTCTGAGTGTCTCAAAAGAACACTTTGTATTATAGCAACAGTATCCTTAACATCATTCCTGTTGAATAGCCAATGACAAGTTTCCTGGAGTTGTATAAAAAATTAAAATTTGGATGAAATAAAGTAACAGTAGCCATTTTGATTACAAACATAAGCATATCACCTATGATAAATACTACACTATTTTTTACAAGGTACCCTTAGGATTTTTCTCATGGCTCCTAACTTTGTGTTTCAATGTAAGGGTTATCTGAGTTTAATGAAATCTCAAGTAAATTGGAATTTCTATTGTAGTTTCATCTTTTGAAGAGGAATGATGTATGTTGTTAATATAATGTGCATTTTGATTTAGAAAGAAATGAAGATCGACTGGCTTTTATTCAGAGTTAATTACCCACTTAATTTGCTATTTCTGGTTCTTTAAGATCAACATATAGAACTGAAAACATGTGTTTTGATAGTTATTGATCACTGCAGAAGAGTTTGGAATATATATGTATGTGTGTGTGAAAGTGTGTGTGTACCTTTAACAAATATTTGCTGAATGAATAAATGAATGGAGGAATATATTCCTTTTAGTCATTTACTGGAAAGATTCTTGGAATTTCTGGTGTTATGTCTTATTATGTCTGAGACAAAATTTAAACACTTCCTATTGAAACATATTTTTAGAAATATTATTAGTACAATTTTTAATAACTTGGATACAGGATGGATACGTGAGTGCACAGTAACACTTTTATTTTCAAGCTTCAAAGTGAAATCAATAATTATAATAAGGACCTGACCCAAAATTAAGATCTGGGAATACTTAGTAACCAGTCATTAAGAACAACGTATATCCCCAAGCTGTTTTCTTTAGCAGGCTGTTTCTATGTTGAAATCTGTAATTGGCAAAAACAAAGCAGAACAAAATTACATGCATAGGGGTAAAGAGCTAACTGCAACTCCTTTGTACCTTAGAGACATTCACTGCCTTTTTGTTACATACCCTAGAGTAGGCTACTAGCATGTTGTGAAACTTCTGATTTGGAAATCCTAAAAAACAAACAAATGAACAACAAACAAACAAAAGCAATCATGATGATTTAGATATAAACTTACTGGGAAGCAGTAGCCAGTGCAGATAACCCTACTCAGTCATACTAACACTTTAGTTGGTTTTATTCCCAAATACATGTCTTCTTTTTCTTCCAAGCTAATCTTATTTTTCTAAAGATTGCATTTGTTTATTTAAGGTAGATCATAAGAGAGAGCACAAGCAGGGTGGAGGGGAAGAGGGTGAGGGAGAAACAGTCTTCCTGCCGAGCAGGAGACCCACTCTGGGCTAGATCCCAGGACCCTGAGATCATGACCTGAGCTGAAGGTAGGCACTTTACCGACTGAGCCATCCAGGTGCCCTCCTCTAATTAATCTTATTTTTCAGCTTTATAATGCCTCTTTGATCCCAAATATACTATCCCATCTAGAAGACACTTCTGTTATAGCTTTTTACTAATTCATGTTCTTTTTAGCCAAGCACAAATTTTGCTTTCTCTGTCAAGTAGTCTGACTCTTTGACCATAATCCACTATTAGGTATCATCTCAATTCTTATGTGTTTAGTGACATATTGTCATTAATGGTGATGTTGCCTCACATTGTTCTTATAACTTTCTTCTATTATTTTTTCCCTTTCTTCTATTCTTAAATTTGGAATCTTTACCTATTTTTGAATGGAAAACCTTAAAAATTTTAAAACAAAATGATGTATCCTTACATAATTTCGTTTTTTTTTTTTTTTGGATTATTTTATCACTTGGTTAGCTCTACAATGATCTGATTTTGCAAGGTATGCTCCATAGAGTTTATTAGAGTAGTAGTTCTTGACCAGGGATTCTGGGAACACTAGAGATTTCCCAAAGATTATTTCAAGGTTTACTAGAAAATTAATTATTTTGAAAGAAGTCTAGCAGGTTTCTCATGGTAAGACCACTTAAGCTAATTAAACCATCATCATCATCATCATTATTTGGTTTTACCTAGGTTATAGCAATTTAATAGCATAATTTTGCAGTGTTGTCAATGAGGCATTTCAATTCTTTGCATCTATGAGGAGAATATAAAAGGACTGGTTACCATTTTTGGTGATAAAAGGATTGGTTACATTTGGATAGACCCTCTTTAGGAATTTATTAAAGATAGAAGTTACTCTCTCTATACTTAGGTACTCCATACATGATAAGATATTAAAAAAGATACTTCAACCCAAGTCTTATTTTCTATAAATATAACCATAAGAATAACAATATAGCTTTAAACTTTTTCTGTATTATAATATTGATCACATCTTAGTGTTTTCTATGTGGCAGGCAGTCTTAGACGCTGTTCACTCACAATCTCATTGACCTTGAATATTATTTCATTCTGTTGCTATTTGTATTTTAATGTTGAAGACAGAGAGTCATGAGTAACTTGCTCAAGTTTACCTAGTAAGTAAGCAGAAAATCCAGGATTCAGAACTGCCTGAACACTGAATGCATACTCATTAATTTGTTCTACATTGCCTTTCTGTTTATTGTTTCATTGCTAGACACTAGTTAATTCTTTCTTGCTTTTTTGTGTATCTAGTAATTTTTATTGAATACTTAACATTGGATGTAGTAAAAGAACTATAGAGATTGGGGTAGATGATATTTTAACCCAGAACAGGCACATGTATTTTTCTGTCCACTGAAGATTGACTTTATTTAGTCAAGAGCTGAGCCAGAGTTGGGTTTTGTTGTTGCCCTAGTTATCTTTAGCATCCAACAGTTTCCATATTGCTCAGTGGGGATTCCTCTTGTGATTGTCAAGAGGCCTGAAGTGAGAGCATTTTTTTCTCTGTACTCCTGCTACACCCTCAGCTTTCAACAGGCTTGCAACACTTGTACCTCTGAGGAGGTCTCTCTCCATGTCTTTCCTCAGCAGTAAACTACTGTCTCTTATTACTTGACCCAAGGCTCACGGTAGTAATTGTTTTTCTTTGGTTCTCCTGCATTGGCTTCAGTCTTAGGTTCTGTGTGCCCAAGCTTCAGGAGTGGGGCTTTATTTCCAAATACAACTTTCTTTTAACAGAGTTGTTTTTCTAACAAGTTCTTTTCTCCCCTTTTGAATCTTTAAATTGCATAAATAATCATAATTATTTATTATGATAATAATCATTATTACTTATTAATGTTTTCATTCTTATCAAGAATGAGAAGCTAAATTCTAGCCTCTTATCTTTCATATCATTCTCAGTCATCTTGGGTGGCTTCAGGTACCAAGTAAAGTTATTCCTGCACTTTCTTAAAAAATTTGCCCAATTTTATTGATCTTATTCTTCTTGTACAGATAGGCACTGGAAATTAAATAATTAATTACTGATATACTGGACATATAATGTTATTTTAGTTTCAAACATACAACACAGTGATTCAACAATTCCATATATAACTCAGTGCTCACCATGATAAGTGCAGTCACCATAAGCATTATTACAATATTATTAACTATACTTCCTATGCTGTAATTCCTGTACATTTAAAAACTCATTTTGCTCCATCTGCCTCTCCAACTATTTTCCTTTTCATCACCTTAACTTAATTTTTAAAAAGATTTTATTTATTTGTTTGAGAGACAGAGAGAGAGCATGACTGCATGAGCAGGGGGGAGGGGCAGAGGAAGAGAGAGAAGCAGGCTTCCTGCTGAGCAAGGAGCCAGGTGCAAGCTGGATTCTAGGACCCTGAGATCTTGGCCTGAGCCAAAGGCAGACACTTAACCGACTGAGCCACCCAGGCACCCTGATCCATCACTTTAAGTTGTTGACCAATAATAGAGAAAAACATGTGGATTGGTGCCATGGATTTTCAAAATTTTTACTGTCAGCTGAATCCCCACTTCGTCTTTAAACTCATCTATTCAGATTTTTCTCTATTTGTATCAGTGGTATTTCAACTTTACTTATGCTCTACTTCACCAGTTCCTCCCAGACATTTTACTAGAGACTAAAGATGTAATCAGACACAGTGATTGATCTCGTAGAATTTTCAGACCAGTGCTGGATATTAACTAGTCAGATTTAACAATAGCACCATATATTTGCCATGCTTCAGTTTAGAATAGCATCTTGTACTTGGTGTGTCTCAATGTGAATCTTTTTGTGTTTATCTTTCTTGGAATTTATTCAGCTTCTTGGATATGTAGATTTGTATCTTCATCAACTTTGGGAAATTTTTGACCATTTTTTTTCTTCAAAAATTTTCTCTATCCCTTTCTCTCTTTGCCCCCACCTTCCGGGACTCCTATTGTTTCTATGATTGTACATTTGTTGGTTTTCCACAGGTCTCTGAGGCTCTGTTTTTCATCTCTCTCTTCTCTTCTCTTCTCTTCTCTTCTCTTCTCTTCTCTTCTCTTCTATTTTCTCTTCTCTTTCCTTTTCCTTTTCTTTTCATTCCCTTCTTTTCCTTTCCTCTCCCTCCTTCACTCTCTACTACTACTCTCTCTCTCTCTCTCTTTCTCTCTGCTCCTCAGGCTAAATCATTTCAGCTGACCTAAATTAAGGTATCCACACTCATTCATTTAACTGTTGTCTGCATATGTCTGTTTTCTTTTCTTTTTTAAAAGATTTTATTTATTCATGATTTATTCATGAGAGACACACAGAGAGAGGCAGAGACATAGGCAGAGGGAGACGCAGGCTCCCAGCGGCAAGCCCGATGTGGGACTGGATCCCAGGACCCCAGGATCATGACCTGAGCCAAAGGCAGACGCTCAACCACTGAGCTACCCAGATGCCCCCATATGTCTGTTTTCATGGTACAACAGTAGAGTTGAGTAGTTGAGGGCAGAGATAATTCACAGCCTAAAATATTTAGCGTCCCTTTACTGCAAAACTTGCCTGCTAACTCTGTTTCAAAGTATCTCAGCCTCTAGTTTTCTATCTCTTCTAACCCTCAAGTTGTTGTTATAGGAATACTATTCAAAATTGTTTTGATTTGTTTAAAATCTTAGTTTGGCTTATAAGGCACTTCTCAATCTGACCTCAACCTGATATTTAAACCTTATTTCGTATCCCTTTTCCAGGTTCATCCTAATTGTTTTACACTTATTACTCTTTCCCTTTAAATGGCATGCTCTTTCATGATGTTTATTCATTTCTATATGCCATTATTTCTTGGAATAGTCTTTCAAACTTTTTTTCACTTGTGAAAATTTGGCTGTCTCTGGAATGGGTTGAAAAATGGCTCCCTAAGAAATATGTTCATCTAGAACCTGTGAAAATTATCTTATTTGGGAAAAGGATCATTGTAGGTGTAATCATAGTGAGGTTCTTGAGGTAAGATCTGGATTAGTGTAGACCCTCATCCAATGACAAGTTTCCTTATAGTAAAAGAGAAGGCAAAAAACACACACCCGGAAGAGAAGAGGGTATGAAGACTGGTTCAGAGATTGGAGTAATGTGTCTACAAGCCAGCAGCCAGCAGAAACTAAGATTGAGGCATAGAATGGAGTCTCCTTCAGAACCTCTAGAAGGAACTGAGTCTACCAACACCATGATATCAGACTTCTGGCCTCTAGAACTATGAGAAAATAAATTTCTGTCATTTCCAGCCAAAGCTTGAAGTAATTGTTAAGACATCCTTCATCTTTTCAAGACCTGGATCACTTTATGAGGGGTAAACTGATTGCCTTTGACCTGAACAAAATTATTGGCTCATTCCTCTTTTTTATTATAACATTTACTGTGTTACACTTCAATCTATGTGTTTATTTTTAGTTTTTTAAAGACTTTATTTATTTTTGACAGAGAGAGAGAGAGAATGAGAGAGAGAGAAAGAGAGAGAAAGGCTCCATGCAGGGAGCCTGATGTGGGACTCCATCCTGGGACTCCAGGATCACGCCCTGGGCTGAAGGCAGGGACTAAACCGCTGAACCACCCAGGAATCCCCCTGTGTTTATTTTTTAAAAGATTTTATTTATTTATTCATGAGAGACACACACAGAAAGGCAGACATAGCCAGAGAGAGAAACAGGCTACCTGCAGGAAGCTCGATGCAGGACCCATCTCAAGATCCTGGGATCATGACCTGAGCCAAAGGTAGACACTCAACCACTGTTGCTCAAACAAGCATCCTCATTCTATGTGTTTAAATATTTATTGTCTCTAACAGCTGTGAACTCTTCCAGTATAAGAACTTACACTTTTGTCCTTCACATTTAACATGTTATCTGGCCTGCAGTAGTGCTCAATGTTTATTGAATGACTGAATCATAGTAGAATATCAAAAGACATAGGAAGAATTGCTTGGAGTCAGAATATTAACATTCTACCTTTGGTTCTGACATGTAAAACCTTGGTCATATATCACTTTGGTCCTTAGATTGCTCTTTGATGTGCTATGAGAGTGGGATTAAGGCCTTTCCAGCTCTAATATTTTAAGATGCATTGTTTCTTTTGGATGGTTTCTTTCATGTCATTCTCTGTTTCTGCGATTGAACCTGGAGAATAATATCTTTTAGACTTTTCAAGGCAAACTACCACACTACTTACACTGAGGATGTTTAAAAGGACTTTAAGGATTTTCTCCTCTTCTTTTATTTGTGGAACAAAATTGGAAGTAATGTGATAGGAATACGTGAAAGAATTTTGATACCTTCATAATATACAAGTTTTGTTGCTTTAATAGTTGGATATTTTAAAAGATCTTATTTATTTACTCATGAGAGACACACAGAGAGAGGCAGAGACATAGGAAGAGGAAAAAGCAGGTTCCCTGCTAGGAGCCAGATGTGGGACTCTATTCCAGGACCCCAAGATCACAACCTGAGTCTAAGGTAGACACTCAACCACTGAGCCATTCAGGTGCCCCAAGAGTTGAATTTTTGCTTTGATAATGAATTTAGCTTCAAAACTAAATTTTTTTTCATAAAATATTTTATAATAGTAGTTATTGACCATTTAAGGTATATATACTGTTACTTTAAAAATAGATGCATATGAAATATATGGAATTTCTTATGTAAATGACAAACTCAACTGTAATATGTATAACTAGTTTATTGTTTGTAATCAATTCTGAAATGGATTTTCTTTTTATGTGTATTTCAAATTATGCAGTTTTCTCTCCATTGTCTATTTTCAGTATTTCTGTTGTGGTAAAATGCTAATCCATCAGTCAGTTGATGATATATGCTCTTGTGTATCCACATGTTAGGAAAGCAAGTTAAAAGCCAATGAAACATATTATTTGTACATTATTTGCGTCATTGATGATGCACCTTTATATAGGCCTTTTTTCACAGTACTATTAAAACTTTGACTCATCAAATCACTTACAAGGTAATTATTACAAGGTAATTATCCCCACAGAGAGATAAGAAAATAGAATTGTCAGTATATAGAATCAAGGCTAAAATTGAAATCACTAGTGGAATTTGAGTCAGGAATTGAAAACCCAACTTCACAGTGAAGCTAAGTGTTGTTTTGAAAAGGAATTAAGAATCCTTATAATAAAGCCTCTTTAATTTTGGGAGCACTTAATGACCACTCTACACTCTTAAGCTGGAAGGAAACCTAGAAATTTCTTACATTCCACTTTGGGGTCTTTCCTCCCATACTGTTCTAAGAATTTTCTATTTTTCAATACAACACATTGTAATTGAGAATCTCTTATGTGCATGGGTCTGTAACATAGGTGTCAAGTATACAATTTGATTTGATACTTAAACTCAAGAATCATGTAGTCTTTTCTTCTTGATCATGTAAGACATGTACAACAGATACTTTCTTTTTGTAAATCTAAGTGACACAGTTCATAAGAGATGAGAAAAGGCAGCAGTCAGTGAAGATCAATGTTTTGTGAAAACCTCCCAACAAAGATGAAACAAGAGCTAGGCCTTCTGGGGTGGATGAGATTGGCATGGCAGGGAGACGACAAGCATGAGATAAAGAGGCAAGAGTAAGAGGAGCATTCATGAGGCCAGTAGAGAGATACATTGATAAGTGAATATTAACTATAAGATGTGAGTCAGGCTGGAGAGATAACATTTAAATCATCATAGAAATATAGTGTTGTATCCTTTAAAGTCTCATGGAAGATTGAGCTCTTTACTGATTGATTGAACTGATTCATGGTTCTTTGAAGTAGAAAATATCTTATGAAATCCAATCCCCAGATTTATAAAACCTTGGGAATAAATCTTTAGGCCTACTTAGATTTTCACATGCAGTACATATATCACAAGTCTCCCTGTACAGATACTAAGATAACTCATATTGAATTTGTAACATGGCAGTGCATGCCAAGTTCATTTAATCTCACTCTCCTATAGTGTTTAAATTATTTATTTACTTAATTAATTGTGTTTGCTTACTTATTAATTATGTAACTATACTGGCATTTATATTTTCTTATTTCTTTGTGGGAATATCAGTTGATAGATTAATCTATTAATTAATTAATTCCTTATATACCAAACCACCAAAATCTCCAAAAGATAATTGAAGATATTCTAGGATATGGCATGTCCTGGATTGGAAATTATGGCTTACAAAATCTCCGTATCTCCGTTAACATCCCTGGTACATTTCCTTTTATCATTTCCTGCTACAAGAAAGCAATTTTCATCTACTGTTTGAATTGATTCTGGAACATGAAAAGAGTTTATTTTATTGACAGTAATTTTAAGAAAGGACAAGGGGCAATTGTTACAGATTCTTTCTTCTTTCAAAGTAAGGTCGCTTTAGAATTTAACCTTAATCCTAGTCAAAATTTAAAATGTAAATATTCTGTGACATCTAAGGTCTGCTAGATCTGAATGAGCAGAAATAAAAATTTATCAGAGAGCATGGGACATAGTTTTTCAAGATGATTATTCTCCTGTGAAGATGAATTATGCTTGCTTACTGTTAGAGTCATGCTGTATATACTGAATTTGACAACATCCACTAAGCAGGAGGGAAAGGAGATCTAGCCTAATCCCTGGGCCCAGAAGAAGACTATCAGGTTTATTTGTTACTCTTTAAACTGTTGTAATTAAATTTTCCTTTCCTTCTATCTTTGGGAGACATTGATCATTGACAAGTGACCATGTACTTTATTGTTAAAATCAGGATACGTTTAAAGCTAAAAGAGTGCACTAAAAATTAACAGGCATTAATTAATCTATAAGAAGAACAAACTGATGTGTCTTGGGCAAACCAGACACATGGTCACCTTCCTAGAGTGCAAGTAAGCCTTTTCTATCATCAGTTATCGCTGTGTATCATCTACACTGCTCAAACTCCACCCTGACCCTCTCAAACCCTTCTAATACACATTTTAGTAGAACTTTGAATCCATGATCAATAAGTTTCCTTCATCCTTAACCTTTTGAGAGCAGCAGAATATAGCAGTTAAGAGCATGGACTAAGGAACTAGAGAGACTTAAGTTGAATCGTAGCTGTGACACTTATTAGCTGCATGACATGGGCAAATTATTTCATTTTCCTGTAACTAAAAGCTAATCAAAAGCCTTCGTGCCCATCTCTGTATTGCAGGGTATTTTGGCTTGGCTTCTCTCTTACAGACCTTTAACATAAGAATACTTGAGCCTCTCCTTTTGAACCCATCACTCATAAGATTACCCAGGGAAGCATCTTCCAATTTCCTATATGGAAGACATAAACTTGGATGCCAGTTTTCAGATAGATGAGTAGGGGTGGAGGGCAGATCAGTGGGTCTCATCATTCAGATCTGCATTTCCCTTCCACTCTCCTCTGTATGATGAGGGAGGAGAAGCTGTTAACTAGCTATCTGGAATAAATGAGGAGGTCTGAGGCTCTATCTGCATCTTAAACTTTAACCAATTCTCTTATTTTTTAGCCTCACTCTCATATCTACTTTTAGAGGTAGCTGGTGCCTCCAATGTCTGGATATAGGTTCTGTGGTATAACTGTAAATTGCCTATGGATTTTCTCACTGCCAATTTAAAATTTAACTTGCTTGAATCTTCTCAAAATCAGTTGCTTTTTTAGCTTATGTCTTAATTCTTCCTGCCACATTTTCTCATTTCCTATTTTCATTGCCTTATGGTTTAAGAGTATCTTTATTGTCATTTTAATGAGGTTTAAAAAGAAAACAAAAGTAAATGAATACATTCAACTTGCCTTCTTTACCCAGACCTAAAGAATATATTGTTTAAAAATTTTATTTATTTGAGAGAGAGAGAGAGAACACAAGTAGGGGAGGGAAGGGTACAAGCAGACTCCACACTGAAAGTGGAGCCCAAAGTAGGGCTCAGTCTAACCACACTGAGATCATAACATGAGCCAAAATCAAGAGTCAGACGTTCAACCGACAGAACTGCACTGGTACCACTAAATAATTTTTTTAATTAGATTTTTTCTCTTACTTGTTAGTATGTAGGAAAGAAGTTGGTTTTGGTATAGCATCTTTGCAGAATTCTCATTAATTCTAAAAATGAGTCTGTGAATTCTCTTGGATTGTTCTGCATCTGATTAATTATACAAATCACTTCAGTCTGGTTTCTACTCCTAGCACTTGACCAAATTGCTCTTGCTAGGGCTACCAGTTTCCTCCATGTCACTACATTCAGGGGACACTTCTATGTTCTAATCATAATTTGTGTGTTTCAGCAACATCCTGCACACCCATTACTCCCTGAGGTCCTCTTCTTTCTTAGCTCTTTAACATCTTATTGTCTTGGTTTTTCTTAAACTTCTTTGGATGCCCCTCCCCTCTTTTGGGTTCTTTTTCTTCAGCCACTTGAAGTTTCTCATAGCTTTTACCTGGGATCTTTTCTGCTACCTTGTTACCATCATCATCACTACTAACAACTACTATTGTTATCATGATTACTATGTAATTAGCTTTCACATCTCCCATGGCTCTTTTAGAATACCAGATTTTTATGCCATAAGCTTGAAAAATCAAGACTTTATAAATTTCCTAATTGTTCAAGTAGTGTTGTTAGGGTAGGAAAAATGACATTTAAGCAGGAAAAGCATTAACTGCAAGAAATGCAGAAAATACCTTAGAAATGATTGTGTTTCAATCTTCAAGAACTTGCAATAATAAACTTACTTCAGAATCCTAATCTCGGATTATAGGTGGTCAACCAAACTAGTTGGTGTGGTTTGCTGGGGCCAGCTACCAGAATCAATATGATAGTCCCAATTGTATTAATGATACAGCATGGTGTATTGATTGTTAAGTGCTTCCATGGTGAACTGGATTGGCTGGTTTGGCCATGTAAAGGATTTATAAATCAGTATAAATTCAATATATCTGAATGATTTAAATGAGTTTATTTAAGTATGGAAAATAACTTTATTATTAAGCCTACAAAGCAACCTTTTTCATGAAAATTCTGAGCTTTAGTAAATTACTCATACTCAAGGAATAAACCTGTGTCAAGCAGATAATGCAATTATGCACATAATCTAGATATAAGACCTCTGTCATATACATCTCTATCCCTCTGTCTGCCACATATTTCCCATCTGTAGCTTGTATTCTTATTTTCTTACTAATATCTTTTGAGGAACAGACATTTTGAAGTCAATTTTTGATGAAGTCCAATTTCTTAATTTTTAAAATTTATGGCATTTTGTGTCTAAGATATATTTTCATTCCTCAAACTTACAAAGATATTCTTCTCTGATTTCTTCTAAAAAACCCTTATAGTCTAGCAGCTTTTAAATTGTTCTTGCTTCTCACATTGTTGAAATCCATAATTTCACTTTTATCAGAGTCATCTTTCCAAATCTTAATATAACGATGTGACTTATCCTTCCTCCACCAATTTCAACCTTATTAGGCCTATTTGCTACAATCTCTCCAAATTCTTTAACATGATTTACAAAGCACTTTATTGTGTCTTTCTCAGAGGAACAGCTTACCCCTACTCCCATCCTAAATTACTTTGCATTGGAATTGTCAATCATTTATAGTCCCCCTAGAACACCTGCACTCTCCTTTGTTTCTAGACTTTTGCTGTTTCTTTGTCTGTACTATGTTTTTGCCTATTCATTCTTCTCTTCATGTAGGTCACTCCTACTTGTTTCTCAATCTTTGTTTTAATGTTACTTTCTCTGGTAGGCCTTTCTTGATCTTTGAATAAAACACTAGTGCCCTTCCCACATGGTTCCATAGAGCTTTGGATTTCCACACTTTTCTGGACTTGTTATTTACCAGCTGTGTTTCTCACTCCATGCTCTTGGAAGGCCAGAGATGTATCTTGTTTACTATGGTGTCTGCAGTATTCAAAAGAGTTCTTATTACATAAAAAGGGTAATGGAATATCTTAGATGGTGGATAAAGCAGGTGAAGATAGCAGCTATGACCTAGTAAACTTGGTTCTTTGAACCCACCATCATTTATAGAAGATATTTGGTAACTATTTGATTTGCTTTCCTTCTTAGTGGAACATTTTAATACATTAACACATATTTATTGCAGAAATTCTAGGAAAGAATACAGAAAAAATGAAATTATCAATTATACTACATTCTTTAGCTAATAACTGTTAATATTTTGATGTAATTTCCTTTAGTTGTATATGCATCTTGCATGTTCTTTAAAAATAAAATTTAAATCAAATAGTGTATGAAGTTTTAAATTTTAATCATTATTTCCTAACTAACCCCCAATAAATCATATAATTGTGTGACCAAAAATAATGATAATTAAAAAATATAGACTTTGATTCATATTTTTATATCCAAATGACCGTTACTTCATTCAGAAAGTCAATGATTTTGCAGTTGCTCAAATATTTTTGGACCCTATCTTCAGAAATTGTTCTTAGAGCCAAAGAAATATAATTTCTTCAGAATCACATTTCATTTATGATCCAAAACTTATCCATTTATTCAACAAATACTTGTTGAGTTATAGCTACTCTTTAAGGTTATTATTTTTTTTTCTCTTAAGGTTTTAGAGAGTGAATTGTGAGCAAGACATAGTTCTCTCTCTTCAAGGAATTTGGTTACTTTTTATTATTTAATAATTTTGGTAACAATTGTCCACTCCCAGAAAATTGAATCCACACTGAAAGAATGATTATTTACTGAGACTAATGATATTTAAAAAATGTATTACTATTTATTAAATAATTAGTAAATTATTTTTATTAATGGCAATATAGTTGGGATAAATCACTATTTTTTTTTATATTTATTTATTTATTTATTTATTTATTTATTTATTTATTTATTTATTTATGAGAGACACACACAGAGACAGAGGCAGAGACACAGGCAGAGGGAGAAGCAGGCTCCAAGCAGGGAGCCTGATGTGGGACTCGATCTTGGGTCTCCAGGATCACGCCCTGGGCTGAAGGTGGCGCTCAACTGCTGAGCCATCTGGGCTGCCCTAAATCACTATTTTGAAAGTGACAGCAGCAATTGTGAATGAGGCTAGGTAAAATACAAATTTAAGAAAATGAGAAATATTATTTACAGTGTCATCTCACATAAAAATGCCAAATGAGCACTCCCTTCTCCCCATGATTTCCTTTGGAACTGGAAGCTTTCATGGATAAGCTGAATTTGAAATGAATTTTGAAGAAGGGCAAGTACATTAAAAAAAAAAAAAGAAAGATGGGTAATATTATTTATTTATTTATTTATTGAGTGAGTGAGTGAGTGAGTGAGTGAGAGGTATGACCTTAAGTATGGAAAATTGCAATGCTTATTTGGTTAGAGAAAATGTAAGTAGGAGAATGGGATAAAATTTTGTCAGTAGCTTTCAATTAAAGGTCACATCAGAATTACCTAGGAAACTTTCCAAAACTTGCCTTTGTTCTTTGATGCCTCCTCAGGAGCATTTGAGGCAGCTTTCTCTGGTCAGCTGCTCACTTCCAACTTTGTCCACCTTAGAGAAGGGAAGGAATAGATACAAATTGTTACTCTGTATTGCTTGAATGAACCCCCTCCCCATTCAGTGGATTTTGATTGCCAAGTTGGGGAATTTAGACATTATTCTATTAGCAACTGTGATATATTGTAGATATTGAACCATGAAGTTGAAAGGAGAAGGGCTGTGTTTTAGGTAGATCACTATTTTGGTGGTGTGCTGGAGGGATAACAACCATGTAGTATATTTTCTGTTACAGTGAGGTAGGAATACAATATATTGCTTTTTAAACAGGAATAATAATTTAATTTCTTGTGTAGGTGAAACTGTATTAATATAAATCATTTTCTAATGAAGGCTTTTGTTGGTTATGAAAATTTAGATACTTTCCCTTCTTAATTGTTCAGAAGTTGACTGTGAGACTATGCAAGTAGGTTACTGCTGTTATTAGAACTGTTATAAAAGATGGCTATTTTAAGCAAATAGAACAATCACCTGTAATGCTTATGCCCTCAACTGATGAAAGGCCCAAAAGGAAAGAAATTCAAATTCACTCTCTTTATCACTTTAGCATTTTCTGAGAAGAGAGCATCAGTTTAAAGACATTTCATCAGTAAAATGAAAATAAGTAACACCTCAGTCCATATCATTGGTCTTTATGAACTAATGAATTTGGAATAAATGTAGTTTGATACAGTAGTTTGATTTGTTCACTAAGCTTAGGCAAGGAACAGATTCTTGAATTTTCAAATTCTTCAATTTTCCCTTTTCCAGGACTAGGATACTATGGTTGTTTTACAGTTCTCATATGATGGTTCTGAGAATCTTTTCAAGTGGTTATTTTCAAATCATTTAGCCACAACACTGGATAAAGGTGAAGTTCCCTTTATGTATTATCTTCTTTTTGCCCTCATAAAATTTTAGGTTTTTATTTGCTATTGGTGCAAATGCAGTACAATGATGAAATGGTTTCTTCACATTTGGAACAAATTTTAGTACTTCAAGTGAAACAAAATTTGTAATATAAATATGTTTCCAATGATTTAATACTAATTAGGTTAGTTACTTGCACTTGAGAAATAGTTGCAAAGTAATTACTCTTCTAACATTATAAGAAGAATCACTCAGAAATATCTAGAAACTACTTGGCTTTGATATTTTTAAAGAAAGGCATAAAAAAGATAATATTTTTAGTGTTCTGGGAGAGTATATCCATTCATTTATTTTACAAACATTTTAGCCCCTATTATGAACCAGACATTATTTTAGACAATGGGATACAGCAGGGTATAAAGCAGGCAATGATTGTAGCCCTTATTGTGCTTTCAGAATAATTGTGTTTTCCTTATTCTCTTTAATAGCATTTTAATACTTTAAACATAAATGTTTGGGTACTTGTGATGGAACACTATGTGGCAAAATGCATGTTTTCTAGTCTATCTGAATGAGTCCACAGAGCCAGTGTTGATTTCTTTTCCTCATGAAAACTGATGCTTTTAGTCCTATGTCTGCATATATAGTTATAGCCTAATTAATCAGACCAATAAATCAATTGAATGTATATTAAATTTGGCTTATTTTAGTTTTTAAAAATATTTTGTTTACTTTGTTAATCATGTTTCCTAACAATATTTTGAGTTTCTAAAATAAAGGGATTTTATTTTATAATTTTTATTGTCTTTGCTTCAGAGCATTGCGTTCTACGAGGATATAGCAGTTTCCTTCTTGATGTAAGCAACGTACAAACAAAATTGGATAAAGAAACTGAAAAATCTCATTGGGGCTTGAGTTATCTTGCTGAACCCATGAATTAAATATAAGAATATAAGAAATGTAACACTAGATTAAATTAATTGTCCACGGAACATGTTATTTTATGGAAAACCATGGTATTTGCTTTCCACAGTATTGATCTACTTGAACATAATTATATTTCCTTAGTAATACAATACATACCAATTTTCCACAAATCAATTTTCTACAAAGACCTTCTTTGATCCCATTTCTATGTTCAGTCAGTACTGCCTCTTCAGTTATGTCTATTACCTCTTGTGTATGCTTCACTTCCATATTCCAATGACTATGTAAACTATTTTTCAAAGCACCCCCTAAGGTACACTATAATTTGGAAGATGTGGTTAACTTATCCATCTTTTTCTTTTTTAAAAAATCTTATTCTTGCTCACTTTGAAAAGTATGAATCTTTAACTGAATTCATGAGGAAAATTTTACATCCTTTTGCTTATTTAAAATCTAGACCAGTTCTTCTATGATATCCTTTATGATCAGAGAGCAATGAAAATTGTGTATACATTCTTAAGGAGAGTGACACAATTTTCTCTATGGATAATGTTGTTTCATTACCATATAAGAACAATGAGCATTTTTTGGTCTTTATTGTTACAGCCACACCTTAAATCATTGTCTTAAGATAGTATTTGGGTGATCTTTCACTCAATCTCCACTGCATTTTGTATAAAATAGATCTCCCAAATCAAAATACTCTTAACACTTTCTACCTTGCAAAATCACATACTGAATGTAATATTCTACACTACTAGCACTGAATACATATTCACACTGACAGCATTTCTGCATTCATGGACCTTTAACATTTTTTGAACTCTTATAAATTAGTATATATGCTTATATTAATGTATTCACCTATATTTGTTAATTTGTATGTAACTCATTCTCTTAGTAATTTTCTTCACTTTTACTAATAGAACCTTTCCTGAGTTGTCTGTACATGTATTACACCCTCCCCGCTTTGATAATGTGTTAATTTTCAGAAAGAAAGAGCATATTTGGCTAATCTTGTCTTCTTTCTCAATGCCTTCTTCTTGACTTATTTTTGTCCTTGTGCCTTCTAAGGGTCTTAAGTAATTAACAATAAATTTAATTGATAAAATCGAGTGAAGACTTTTGAGACTAAAAATTTTCTTAACACCTGCACTATTTAATTTATGCATGCATATAAATCTTTTATGTTAAAATCTCTAAGTTCTTCCTCTTTAAAATGATTTGTTTCAGCCAGCCTGAATGTTTAGTTTTTACTTGGACTGTATTAAGAACAAATAAATATGAATATTAATTATTCACCCAGTAGCAGATTCTTTCCCAAACTATGTCAATGCAATGTATTAAAAATATTCAGCTTTGAAGAGTACACACTGAAGCTAAATGTGGACTTCAGAGACATTGCTTTCTTTAATCCTGCAAATCATATTTAATAGTTTATATATGCACAGAAATCTTTGTATGTTCACTGTGTCTATGAAATATTCCAGGAAAATCATGTTTAGGCTTGTCTTACTAGAATAACATTATCTAAAATGGAACTTAAATGACTATTAGAATAAGTGAGATAATACATGCACTGTGAACACTTTTGGCCTGCTCTACTTAGAGCAGACATCTCTCTGAGGGTACAGGCAGAGAATCATTTTACCCTATGTGTGAAGAGAGAAACTGACTTCTTCCTATTTTCCTTGAGTAAATATACTATTATTTCCAGAACTGAGAACCTTTACGTCTAAAGGCCATTACCTGATTCAGTGCATTATTTGTGGAAAGAGAAAAGAAAAACCAATCCTCCTTATGTTGTCTAATTAAAGTCCAGAAAAATCTGACACTTGGGGATAGAAGCAGAACCAGAATGAGAAAGAGAATCTGTTCTGGACAGGAGATATTGTTTCCTTTCTTAAGTTTCATGGAACACACTAAAAAAAGTATTTAAAAATACCATGTGTGGTTTGTCCCTTCCAGCTGGACATGGCACCAGTCCATAGAATAATGATGACACAAGCAAGGTGATTATAAGGGACCCACATAAGCTGATCTCTCTTCTTTGGAGTTGACACAAATAGAAAGCCTTGAACAAGGGTGGAAAGGCACACTGTCACTTTCCCCTCTGAAGCAGCTGGGACACATTCTGCTCAGCCAACATGTTCCCAGAGGAATGTGATTTAACTTCCACTTTTCACACAGTAAGAAGCAACACTGGAGACCTGTCGGGAGGGTGATAGCAGCCTGGGAGGAATTTGGATAAGTGTTTTTCACTCCAGTGTTTTCGTGTGACTTGACTTTCATCTCAATTTAGTTACATCTTGACCTGCAAAATGCAGCCAATGTTTGCTTCTCTTCCTTTGGCTTACCTTGATTCCTGATGTGCATATCTCTTCTTTCCCTACTCCCACCCTATGCAGCCTTTCCCCTGCAGCCTATTAATAGACTTTCCCTAGATGTCTACACATGTATTAATTCTGTTTCCCTCAAGTAGGGGCTTTACTTCAGGGAAAATATATTTGGGTCCTTGAAATACATACAAAGAATATTCACCTAAAGCAGCCTAAGAAGCTCCCCACTCCTTTTGCCAGATCTGACTATTTATATATCTGGCAGTTTCTTTAAGAATCCTCTGGTAGTAGAGAAATTAATATGTCTCATTTCTCCCTAGCCTTCTTTCCCTCCCCCCTCCATCCAACCACTGATTTTTATGCATGAGATAATAGACAAGCCTTGGGTGACCTGTTTTTCCCCCCTCCCCCTCCCTCTTTTTTTCCTTGCGGTAAAATAGTGCTGAAGAAAGAGGGCACTAGTGTACAGCCCAGATCGCATCCTTGCACCGTCTGGATTAGAGCTGAGGCGTCCGCGAACCGAGCGTGGCCCGAGCGGTGTTCTGGCCCGAGGACCGTAGCGCTGTCTACCCGGACTCAGGTACGTCTCAAGTCCAATTCTCCAAGCAGATCCAGGTGAGCAGACACTTCCGGGCGGTGAAACCCACCCACATTGGCAGACACAGTCCCAATCTATGGGATTTCCTCCTGGTCCCAGGGGCATCTTCCGCTTATTTCTTTTAGTCTAGCATCCCTGGGAAGTGTCGGGACCCATGGATGCCTGGGTTGTCTTCCTCCTTTTGCCTGGCTCACGTCCTGTGCTCTTGCTCTCCGCCCGCTCCCTTAGTTCCTTTTCGTCCGATTCTCACCTTGAGAAAGGGAGCTGGGAGGAACGAGAGGGAGCCAACTTCAGCCCCACAGGCGGCTGAGATTTGGCGCCTCTGCCCCCGAAGCAAACGGGTTTGAACATACCTGCAGGAGCCCTGGCTCCAGGACGAAGAGAATGAGAATGGAGGGGAGGTGGGAGGCTAGGGGAGGTGTGTGTGTGTGTGTGTGTGTGTGTGTGTGTGTGTGTGTGTAAAGAATGCAGGGAGGAGGGTTAAAAGAGCAAAGTCAGGGATTAGGAGGGGGTCAAAGAATTGCACCTCGCTGATCAAGGCGTCCCCTCCTGGTCCTGCGGGGGAATGTGTTTGCAGCTGGGCTGAGCACTGTCCAGGGTTCTGAACGCGGCCAGGCTTGGGCTACCGCTGCCAAGAGCTACACGGAAGCTCCCCTCCGTTCCCTTTCTAGAAATGCGCAAAGCCAAAGGTCCCAATTTAGGCGAGTGCAGGGGCCCCCTCCACCTCGTCCCTCCACCCTCCATCGCGGGAAACAAGTTACCTTATCTGCACCCTTTCTCCCTGAACATCTACAGTAAGCCTGACTTCTCGGATAAGTGTGGGGTGGTGGTGGAGGGGGGAGGGTGTGGGAGACATACCAAACTCCGACATGCCGAGACTTTACCAGGCGTTGCCTTAGTAACTAATATGGATTTCCTCAACCTGGCAAATTATATTTACTACTCGGTTTGTATGTTGAGGTCTCTTCAACCCCTTGTAGTTAAGGTAAAAGGTACGTTCCTTTCTTGTGTTCATCTTGAAGTAATGCCTCCACCTTCATAATGAGTTTCCAAATTTCTTCTGGGAAAAGTTGATCTTTTCAAATCCGGAAAGTTCTCTTGGGTTAAACGATTTAGCTCCTCCTCCATTTTATTCCCTTTCCCCCCTCAAGCCTGTAAGCGTAATGGGTATTTGGGGTCCTGGAAAGGGCTTGCAGCTGGAGGAAGGGGAGGGTCGGCGGGGCTTTGCGCCTCCAGGGACCGTGAGGGCACTGCGGGCAGGGCAGGACGCACCGTCCTCCGCCCTGACCATAGCTGCCTCCCAAGCCGTCCCTGCAGCCGATACCTTGATGTGCTGGAATGAAACGGACCGGGCAACTATTAACATCACTGACCCGGAGTTTTGAAAAAGGTCCTGTGATAACGGAGCTTTGCTTTTCATCCTTTTTTTCTTGTGTCGGCAGCGTCCAGCTCACGGCTGCCACCACGACGCCCATTGTACTCGTGACCAGTTTACTTTGATGCACTGGAGAAGAAGGGGGCTCGAATTCCCCTAGAAACGCCTCCAGGACAAGGAGGTGGTCCTGGAGGCCCAGGAGGAGAAGGAGGAGGAGAAGGAGGCGGGGGGTGCAGGCGGCGAAAGTGTCGGGCCAGCGGCGTTGGCAAGCAGGACCCAGCTGGGGGAGGCAGGCGTCGGGCATCTGCCTCGGTTGCGCGCCCGCAGAGGCGGCTGGCAGGACCAGCGCGGGAACGCGGCTGGCAGGCTACGGACCGCGTCCTCAGCACCATGGTCCGGCTCCTCTTGGTTTTTCTCCCGGCGATCTTTTTGGAGGGGTCCCTTCTTCCTAGGGGACCCGGCAGGGAAGTGTTGCTGGCGGAAGCCTCGTCTCAGCGCTCGGTGGCCAGAATGGACGGAGATGTCATCATTGGGGCCCTCTTTTCAGTCCACCACCAGCCCCCGGCCGAGAAGGTGCCCGAGAGGAAGTGTGGGGAGATCAGGGAGCAGTACGGCATCCAGAGAGTGGAGGCCATGTTCCATACGTTGGATAAGATTAACGCGGACCCCGTCCTCCTGCCCAATATCACTCTGGGCAGTGAGATCCGAGACTCCTGCTGGCACTCCTCCGTGGCTCTGGAGCAGAGCATTGAGTTCATCAGGGACTCTCTGATTTCCATTCGAGACGAAAAGGATGGGCTCAACCGGTGCCTGCCTGACGGCCAGTCCCTCCCCCCAGGCAGGACTAAGAAGCCTATTGCGGGCGTGATCGGCCCGGGCTCCAGCTCCGTAGCCATTCAAGTGCAGAACCTGCTCCAGCTCTTCGACATCCCCCAGATTGCATATTCTGCTACGAGCATCGACCTGAGTGACAAAACTTTGTACAAATACTTCCTGAGGGTTGTCCCTTCTGACACTTTGCAAGCAAGGGCAATGCTTGACATAGTCAAACGTTACAATTGGACCTATGTCTCTGCAGTCCACACAGAAGGTAGGCATCGCATTTGGGAAAGAAAGGTACAGAGAAAAAGCGAGTCCGTTGCATGATGTGCCATCGTGATCCTAGTATTGTCTGTCTATTAACAGCATTGTGGGAAACAGACTTCACCCCTTGTCAGTACACACCCACCAAGTCATTGCCTCTTATCCTCATTCTGTAATAATGGTGTAGGAAAACTGTCCCGTGGTGTTTGGGGGATAGGAGGAGCCTATAAGATACGAACTCTCCATAAACAGTGTCCAACTGTAATTTCTGGACTTAGATATTTGCCTTCACATTCTGAGTTTGTGTTTGAAAGGCTTGTTTGCCCAAGGTGGTGTACTCCTGTTAAGAGACTGGCTATGCTTTTCCAAGCTTAGTAGACTAATCCAATATGAGCAATTAGGAAAACAAATACAAAACCAAAAACCAAAACAAAAACAAAAACAAAAAAACCCATGCTGTCCCCTGCATTGGGCTCGAAAGATTGATCTTGTCTTGAACAGCTGAAGGTTCTTTGTCTTAATATGGCCCTTCTTTCACATCCAAAGCTCACCTGTGAATGTTGGATTAATGCAGTCATCTCCCTCCGTATATCAGAAACTTATTTCAAATTCTGGAGTGTCTGAGATACAATGGAAAAGTAAATAGTTTATTTTATTTTTTTTGAAAAGTAAATAGTTTAAACCATTTATTTTCTATTACATATGTTAAAATTGTCCAGATGTCATCACTCCTCCCAAGGATTTTCTTGTTTTTGAGAAATAGCACTGGTGACTTCTTGGATTTGAGTTTTGGTCTAGTCTTTTTCTTCTTACACAATGACTTTGCTTATTAGAATTCAGTTAGATCAATTACTAATAAAAGGATAGTAGACATCTGTCTTAAAATGGCTTTTAAAAATGAAATAGATTTACTTAAGATTAAAAACATTGATTTTTATGGTTTTACTCACTTAAATTCACAAAGTATTTCTTATAAAGATTTCTTTTACTCTCCTCCTCTGAGAGGGACCTGTATATATTTGGGGATAAAATGAGACTTTTGAGTCAACTACTCTTAACTCTCTTATATGCTTATGTTTCTGAAGAAACCAAGAGCCTGATTTAAGCATTAATGCCTAGAACAGTTCATGTATATATGCTGTCATATAGAAGAGAATCTTGAGAATATTGCTGCATTCATATTTTTTACTATCAAATTATTGAAAAAAAAAGGCCAAGAAAGAAAGGTATGACTTCATATTCTTTTAACAGTTACACAATATTCAGTTACTGGTGTGAAGTCTGATTTTAGAAATAAAGAAGCATTCTTACTGAAGTGGTTATATGGTGATTGTTAATGAAAACCAATGATTTAATATTATAAAGGGAGCAGAGCTTTCAGGACAAACAAAAATAATGTAGAATAATACATTATAATTTCAGAGTTTGCTTTTGGAAAAAAAACTTTCTGCTGCAATATTGTGACTTCTAACAACCGACTCATGTTTCTGAATCTTGATTTTTAATAATGAATGGCATATCCCTTTTCCAACAAAAATCTCATATAACTTTTTAAAGACACACTTTTAGGTTCAAATGTTAATTTCGTGCATATTAATGTCTACTGTTAATTTCCTATACTTTAATGCTTAATATAGTTTTCTCTAGTGTTTAGGCAGAACAGCTTGAAAGCATAAATTCAAGATGTGTTAGTTATCAGCATTAGATCTCTCTAAAAGGGAACAGTGAAAGCTAGATGGGATGTGACATATTAAATAATTCTCTCCATTAAGCTAGGTTTAATTGTTTATAGAGATAAGAGGTACAACTTCCTCTATCTAGAAGTAATACTTCATACTTTTAAACACTAGTTTTATTTTCCATGGTTTAATATAATATTTATTTATTTTGGGACAGAGAAGAGTAGAGAGAAGATAAACTTCAATTTGTTTTCCAGTTCCATCATTTTGCTTAAAAATAATTGCTAATAGTGAGTTGCTTTCTGAAGAGTAGAACTATGTTTTTGGAAAATTAATTGGACTTGAATTTGCCAATTTTGTTCAGGAAGGACTCACATTAAAATTTCACCCTTATATTACTTTGAATTACTTTATTTCCTTTCTGCCTTCTGACTGATGTGTGTGGCAGAGATAATGTCTCCATGGTATTATAGTAGTTGACTCCAGACTACATTGTGTTCATAGAACAGCAATAGAGCTAACTTTGGTGTTTATTACCCAGAGTTTACACCATTCACCTTGCCTTTTTTATATGGCCTTACTCTAAAGGAGAATTTGTTTCTTTTATTAGACATAATATCTGTGGAAACTAAATTGATTTTATTTTCTTCTATCTGCAAAGAAAGATAACAGTCTCTTTTGTATAAGCTCCAACTGAAAATTCATTTTTCCTAAGGTTCTGCCCTCCTGCTCATCTCAGGGACTCATGGTGTACTGGCCTGCAGGCATTTTCTTGCATCATTTAGTAATTTTCCTGCCTTCAGACTGATGGGGTCACCTACTGGTGACAGTTCCTTGTCAAAAAGAAGCTAAGACCACGTATCGGTGGTGTCTCTGCCATCTGGGCACTATTCAGGAAAGAGGCCAGTTTGGATATTAGCAATTTGGAGCTTAGAAATTCTGGAACCTCCAGTGACCTTCACCTCTCCTTTCCAAATTAGCCAATTTATCATCTTTTTTTTTTAAATTAGAAGTTAGGCTAGTACAGTTAATAATCAAAAGTACCAAGTGACTAGGCTGGTGTATCTTCATTTCCATGGTTAATTTTGATGGACTTTACAACCACAGTTGGGGCATCCTGTTATTTGAATACCCCAATTGTTTTTATATCCTTTTATTATTTTATTTTATATTGCAGTTAAGCCTGGAGATATTTTCTGTTTGTTGTTTGTTTTTTAATCCAGCTAGAATTCTGTTGTTATATTTTTTTATGTGCTTTTCAGTCTTCTCCCACATAATTTGTGCCACACTTATCCTCTGGCCATGACAGCTGTCAGTTTCCCTGACTCAAAAGAGAATTGGTGTACCTGTGGTTACCTGCAGTGGGCTCTCCAGAAAACTTCCAGGATTGGTCTTGAGGAGAATATTGAGGTAGGATGGGTACTGAATGATTGAGATTTATTCACAAGTAAAAATTGAGTGGATTTTGGAGCAAGCTGCTCACCTGAAGTATGTGTCTTTAAATATGCTAAGCATAAAATACAAAAATAGCCTACTTCTGTGAAGAATATCTTGGCCAAGGACACTGAATTTCATCCTTGGAATGAAATGCAGATTCCCCATCAAGAATGATACTTATTTCAAAAAGTTATAGAAAGCAATAGTTTAAAATACTTCTAGTTGATTACATTAAGAGCATTGAGCAAGTCCAATAAAGAATGTTCCCTGAATTTGTAGCTTCAAAAAAATTTTTTTTGATTGGATACATTTTCACTTGTGTTAAGCCTTTCTCTGTCAGTGTTTTGTCTTATAGGGTCAGGTGAGTATTGTTATGATAAAGAATTTAATTATGCTCCTATACAGTACTCTTCACTATAAGGTGCTTTTTTGTTTACAGTTACATTTTCATTGTAGTGCACCTTTTTTTGATGCTTACATTTTATGTGAAATTGCCCTTTTTGGGAGCTTTCAAAATTTCATCCTTTACTTATTAGAAGCCTTTTTTCTATTTGATATAAAACATACTCTAAAAGTCTAATGACATCAGACGAAAATCCTCCAGGGTCAGTGAACTATTACTTTAGGTACTGAAGGTACATATAAGAATTTTATTTCTACTAAATACCATATTTTCTACCTATGCACCAGCAACTTTTTTCATATCTTTCTTATCTTGATTTCAAACTATTTCACAATAAGTTACTTTAATAAATTGCTCTATTTTTGTCACAAAATAAGCCATGGGAGTGTCTTCAAAGGTTATTTAGGTCATCCAACTAAAGATGATTAAAACACCACTATCTTTGCCAAAAAGTAGTTCCCATATGCTCTGAGTTTCCTATTTCTGATTAGGATTTCTAGTGAGAGTGGGAGAATATAGGACTTAAATTCAGAAGCAGAATTTCACCTATTAGTCAGCTTTTGTATATAATGATTCGACTCCCTGAAATTTCCACTAATTCTCCATCAACCACTGGGAATCATCCAAAAACAACTTAAATTCCTGTTCCATGTGATATTTGTCATCAATAAATTCTCTGTCCTTTATGCTATACCTCACCAGTTCTCTCACCGATTTATTTGAGTTTTTAATTCCTGCATCATCACAGACAACTCGAGTAGGTCTTAGATAAGTTATTATCCAGAAGTCTTTTAAAAGATATGTACTACTGCTGGGTCATATCTCCTACTTTTTATGCTTGGGCAGTTATTCATATTGATATTGTTATTTTTTTCATAGTAAGACTTTGTTTTTTATTTCCTTTTAAATGTAAAATTATTAGCTTAAATCTACCTTATCAGTAAGTTCTGGGATTTGATTATTTAATTCATTTTAACATCATCTTAGGATCAGCTTTATGTCCTTTAGGATTTAATTATATACATCGAAACTAAGTAAGAAAGGGTCAAGCATAAAATCCTATTGTTCATCACCAGCAAACTACTTCCTGTCTAACTCTGGTGGTCACTCAGCCTTTATGAATTTCCTTGACAGTATGCTTTTCCAATATGCACCATACCACTTTATAGATAAATATATCAATATAGGTAATTTAAATTAAAAGCCATCAGATATTCAACTCTAGTTGAAGATTTACTATACCAAAAGGTGTATATAAAAAATTTGAAGACCTGGTCTCAGTTATTAAGTACTTTACACTATAAAAGAGGTACAATTTGAACACATGTAAAACAAGTAAAAGATACATGTAGACATTTAGATACATGAGCTTATATGTGTTTAGGGAACATTAAAAGAAAATATTGGTGACTGTAATTAGCTAGAAAAAAAATCCAGAGAAAAGAATTTTGTTTAATATTACATTTGCAAAAGTTAGAAGCAATAGTAAGAATGTCCCTATAGGGGATAAAGTAAGTGGGTTAACTTGGCTGGAGTAGAGAGTGTGATCCACGAACTAATAATAAAGATAGCAACTCAAATGTGGTTTCCTATATTCTGTGACTCTGTGACTGTTTATTGATATAAGGATAAAAAGTGGAGAATCTTGAAGCATGTGCCAAAGAGTTTCGGTTTCAAGAAAGATATGCCCAAGTAGAGTTTGATGTGATTCAAAGATAATTAACATGAATTTTACTGAAACATATAAAGGAGATCTATTAAATGGAAGGGGGAAACTATGAAAATGTTAGTTGCATGGAATTCTATGTACTAGGCTGTTGAAATAGCTGGGAACAATAAAAGGTGTTCCTTTGTCAGGGACAAGGAGGATTTTGAACTGTTTTTTGTCTTGCAATCATGGAGAATTTTGATGTAATTTACAGGCATGACATGAGTAGTTTTTAAAACCATGATTCTTTAGGTTTAAACAGCATGAACTAAGATTTAATATATTTAATTCAATGTGTACTTTAGCTAAAGGCACACACATTATTAGCAAGCATTGGTGTATGGACAAAAGTAAAGCCAGGGATAGTTATGAAGTATTCTACTTATGATTTTAAAAAAGTGTTCACATCCAAATAAAACCTTATTCATCCAGAACCTTGATTCTCTAGCTGACTTACCTGGTTACTTGAGAGTTGGCTTCTTTAAACTCCAACTTTTTACATTTTAAAAATTGAATTGTAGCTTATATACATTATTCTACTAGTTTCAGGTGTGTAATATAGTTATTTGATGTTTTCATACATTATTAAGTGATAATCTCCATAGGTCTAGTTATCCTCTATCACTATGCAAAGTTACTATAATATTATTTGTTGTATTCCCTATGCTGTACTTTACTTCTTAAACACTTTACAAGGTGATCTTTGCAAACTATACCATACAGTCTTCTGACTTTTAAAAAAAGAGTGCTAGATTTATAGATCTTTCTAAAAATATACAAAGTAATCATTATGATTATCATTACATGTGCTGGGATACAGTGGTAATTTTGAAGCCTGTTGAAAAACATAAGGGCATTTATTCCTACTGAAAATGGCACCAGATTGCTATACTTTTGAGTTTCTATATTTGTTATTTTTTCCTATATTGGCTAGACCATTATAGGAAACCATTTGTAACCATATTAAACCATTTTGTAAGTTATTTAATCAGTATTTAGCAAATAGCTACCATGTGCAAAGGATCAAGGAGAAATACAAGGATAAAAAGAAAGAGACATCTTCATTATTTTGAGACAGACAGAACTCTTCTCCATTCCTCTGTGCCACCAATCACCCTGTCACTTCATTAGCTTTGGAACAAATAGTTGGCCTGCATGGGGTAGATGGGGATGGCAATTCCTCTTTTATGTTTCTATCATGTTGTTTGGCAGTTGCTATTTCTCTTCAGGCACTACAATTTTTCTCCTCATGATCTATGGTGCTAATATACAATGACTGGTGGATTTATAGATGACTTTCCTGGTAATGGCTACAGTGTTATCATCATGGAGAGATTTGTCAGAAGCCGTATATTCAGCATGCCCCATCATAAGACCACAGAGGGCTGGGAAATCACAGTGGAGGATGGAATAGTTTATTGAGCACCTACAACCACAAGAAAAACAACTCACAGTTCATGTGTTCTGATATTAGATTGGAAGCAACATTTCAGTGGGAGAAGGTTTTAGAGAGGCTATGCTTGCAAAACAGAATCAGGCTGAGACATAAAGCCAAAAGGATGTGGCTGCCTTATCCATCAAAGAGCTATCATTAAAATTTTTATGTAGGAATATTTATGTAATTAATGTGTCCAAATTTATTTATTCTATTTACTTTTCATGCCTAGTTGTTCTCTATGACTGTCCATATAACATTTGAGATCTGAATTTATAAGAAAAATTATAATTTTAAGACCCTTCAGTCTCATGGGAAGTTTTGCTTTCTTAGACTTTGAAGAATTGTTGTACCAAATATGGTGTTAATGTTTTCATGAAGAGAATTTATTGGTTTAGGTAGAAATTCTCATTTATAAATTTTAGAATTATCTAATCTGGTCACTTCATGGCCAGGAAATTGAAGATTCAAGGTAATTATCTAAATGATTCAGATAAAAGCCTAAATTAGCAACTAGAGTACAAAAAGTTTTGGGGGAGAAATTTTTAAATTACCAAGTAATTTATTTTGTGTTCTAATGAAGATATGATCATTTATACACTGGTAAGCACATATGTCTATTATGTGTCAGACACTGGTGTTGGTATTAAGAATACATAAATTAAAGGAATTATAATTATTATTATTGCTATTACTATTATTATCCTCAGGGGTCCCATAGTTTGTCAGAAGAGACATACATATATACGCAAAAAGTTAATCATTTGAAAAAATAAATACACAAAAGACTATGGGAAATACCATATGTTCATTTCAGTTTTATTTGCAAAATGGGAATGATCACTACTATATTATTTACCTCATAACAGTGTTTCAGAGAAAAAGGGGATGGTATATACAACTAACTTTTACCTGCTTTTGTTAAACTGCCACCAAAGGGACAGATTCTTAAGATTCTTGTTAGCTGATAAATATTGAGCAAGTCCATGAAATCAGGTAATCAGGTATAGATTTATTACCCAAAATCTGGTAACAGGAGACAAAAATGAAACTCATGGTTAAAAGTGCAGCATGTTCTGTAGATTTTAAGAATCTTTCTTATGCTACAAATAAGAAAACAAATGCTGAGGAAAATAACATGACTTGCTCAAGACCATATTTGTTAATAACAAAGCCAAGACTAATTCAACTTTGTGTTAGCTACTTTTTTGAACCAAAGTTCGTTTGTTTGTATGATTGATTGTTTTTTTATTTTTTTATTTTTTTTTTGATTGATTGTTTTTAAACAGCATGAATCACCTTCATACATTCCTCTCTCCTGTAAGGTTTATATCATTCAGCCATGCTACATTCCTCCCAACTTTGCTGCTGTCATTTAGCACCTTCCAGGAGACTCTTCTGTCACTGACAACTCATTCTTACTGCTGATAGTCCTCCTTTCAATATTGATTCTTGCCATACTTCTGGTTGGTTCCAATATTCATGTGTGTGACTCATTGATATCTAACCTCTTAGTTCAGTGACACCAACTTTGTCTCCTTTCCCTTTACTTCAGCAACTCACTTACTCTGACCATGCTCTGGCACTTTGATATCACCAAGAACTGTTCTATCTCTGACCTCTTACATATCAGAAAGCCTCTGAACAATAGAAGCCTCTTCTTTTCAACTTTTCTTGCTCCCAACTTACCCGATCTTCACATTTCTCTGGAAATCTTGGATAAAGCCATTTTCTTACTTGATCTGATTTCTTCCTTGGATATATGTAGCTCTACCTCCATATTTGTGCTTGTTACCATCTAATAAGAAAACTCCTTTCTTAGAGAAAATGAACTTTCAACTTTAGATGTACATTCCATATGAAACTTTAGGTGAGGCTTCATTGTTTCCCCATCCCCCTCAGTACAGAAAAATAAAGATCAGAAAGGAGACCCTTATTAATGAAAGAAAAAAGAATTGCATCCCTGTGCAGGCTGTGGTCAAGAGTGGGAGATAACACTTACTCAGATGTCTCTATGGTACCATCTCTACAGCAAGTGATCAGGGGTTGTGTATAGTACAGAAGTATGAGAAGATTTAAAAAGGATACCTAGAGCTGGATTCCAGGGATCAGGGATAGGATGCGCCCAATGGGTTCACAGAATTAGCCATGCTTAGAGAGCCATCAGGATAAAATGTATAAAAACAATCCCTTAAGTCTATTGTGCAGATGAGATAGAGCTAGATAAATATGAGATATTATTATTGTTGTCAGGCTATCCCAATCTTTTTTTTAAAAATTTTTTTAGATTTATTTATTTATTCATTCAGAGAGAGCAAGAGAGAGGCAGAGACACAGGCAGAGGGAGAAGCAGGCTCCATGCAGGAAGCCCGGTTTGGGACTCGATTCCAGGTCTCCAGGATCACACCCCGGGCTGCAGGCGGTGCTAAACCGCTGGGCCACCGGGGCTGCCCAGGCTATCCCAATCTTAAGTAAGCAGATGTCCTTAATTTAAGTGAGCGGGTATGAAGTAAATATAAGAATGTCCTAGAATGAAGGTATGCAAATAAAGGGAGAAGAGGTATCTCTTGTTGATTTGCTAATTTTGAGCAGCACAGTCGGCTTCGCATATTCTTCCTACATAACCGTTACATCCATAGCATGTGGCCTTAGATGAAGGCTTTTCTTTAGAATTGGATAGATCATTCTGTAGTTATGTTGAATACTTTGACGGCAGTTTCCTCTGTTATCTGTGATCCTCTGGCACATTTTATAACTTGTATATTATAAAAGGCTGAACAAAAAAGATCAATAAACAAATTGTGAATAGTATGTTGAAGAGGAGAAACTGTTTACAATGAATTTAAAATGTGATATGAGGTTATTCAAACAGGGAAACAAACAAATAATATCCCTTATTCCTGGATAAATAAATATACTGTATTATTTTCAATTTTTGGTCAACAGATACAACTCTGTTGGTAAAGAAGAAGATGTGTTCAGGTGTCTGTCATAATTAAACAGATGTTTAGTGGGCACCTTCTCTGAGTCAGGCTCTCTGCTATAGTCATCGATGATCAGAGCTAAACTATAATTCCTCTACCAAGAAGTTCATGTGGTGGTTACCATTCAGTTTGATAGATGCAACCATAGGAGTAGGTGTGAATAGAGAAGTTACAGAAAACTGTCACTACCTTTCTCTGGGCCAGAGAAAGAAGTGAGCATAACCTCATACCTCCCAAAGCAGGTAACATTGAAATATACCCCATTAGAGGACAAAGACGAGCGAATATGAGTAAAAGTATTGATGTAGAAAACAAAGTATGCTCAGGGAACTTAAACATATTATGAATTCTGGAATATATGGTCAGGGAGAAGGAATGGGGAAAGATCAAGCTGAAAAGGGAGGAAAGGCCCATGTCATGAAGGCACAGGCTTACCATGCCAAGAAATTTAGATTCTATTTTGTAAACATGGTGAGCCAGTGAAGGAGGGACCCCGATGAGGGACTTGATCCCAGGACCCCCGGATCACCACCTGAGCTGAAGGCAGATTCTCAACCACTGAGCCACCTAGGTGTCTGGCCAGGGAAGGATTTTAAACAGAAAGGAAACACAATCAGATTTATATTTTGAAAAGGGTAACCTGAAAATTTTGGAGAGGACAGATTTAGAAAAGAAGTCAGACTATAAATTGGGACACAAGTTGGTACGCTATTGATAGTTGGGAAAGTGGTGGAGAAGAAGCAAATTTAATCAATTTAGTCAAGAAATGGTAAGAGCTTTACTAAAGGAAATGTCAATGGAGATACAAAGGAGAATGGATTTGACAGAAGTTTAGTAGGGAGATTAGGATTTACCAACTGGTTATGAAGATCAAGGAGGGGAAATCAATAATGACTCCCAAGTTTCCATTTTGTACGAAATAGGAAGAAACAAGGAAGCACAGATTGGGAAAATGTGAGTTTTAGAGTAGTTGAATTTGAGGTATCTATGGGACCAGAAAGTTGAGAGAGCCCTTAAGTGAAAGATCTGGAAAGGATGGTAGATTTGTGATTTGTCAGCAATAGCTATGGTTAAAGCCACAAAAGTGGATGAGATTACCAAGGAAGAGGATGGAGAGTGAAAAGAGGAACAAGTTAAGGGCAGAACATTGAGGAAGGTGAAGATGAGAAAGAGGCTCCAGAAGAAGGATAGAGAAAACAAGGAAATTAGAAGGAGAAAGGGGAAGAAGAATCAGGAAAGAACCAAAGTCATGGCAGCCAAGGGAGGAGAGATTTTTCAGGAAGAGAACAGTGACAAATAACACAGAGCTGATAGGGAAGGGAGAGGTACAGAAATGGTGCTCTGTACCAGAAGCCTCCATTTCCTCCTAGCTTCTGCCTCCCCAGGAATCTCTCTCTCTCTTTTTTAAAACTCTGAATACTTTAGGGACGCCTCAGTGGCTCAGTAGCTGTGTGTCTGCCTTTGGCTCAGGGTGTGATCCGGGAGTCCCAGATTGAGTCCCATATAGGGCTCCTGGCAGGGAGCCTGCTTCTCCTTCTGTCTGTGTCTCTGCCTCTCTCTGTGTGTGTCTTTCATGAATAAATAAATAAATAGAAAATTTTAAACAAAAAACAAACAAACAAACAAACAAACAAACAAACAAACAAAAAAACCTCTGAATACTTTACTGTGTATTTTCTACAAACAAGAATACTCTTATACTTGACCAAAATACAACCATCAGAACCAGGAGACAGTGACACATGACTACCATTTAACTCTCAGAGCCCATTTGATTTTACCTAGTGTCCCAATAAAGTCTTTCATAGCAACAGGATCTAGTATAGAATTAGTCATCTCTGAATAGTTCCTCAGTCTTTCCTTGACTTCATGATCCTGACAGTTTTGCAGATAACAAATCCAGTTGTTTTACAGAATGCCCTTTAGTTTTGGTTTACTGATGTTTCCTCATGATTAGATTTAAGTTACACATCTTTGCTAGGAATATTCCAGAAGTCATGCTACATTCCTGTCACTGCACTGCTAAATGGTATACAATTTTTTAAAGATTTTTTTTTGTTTATTCATGAGAGACACACAGAAAGAGGCGAGACATAGGCAGAGGGAGAAGTAGGCTCCATGCAGGGAGCCCAATGCAAGACTCTATCCCAGGACCCTGGGATCATGACCTGAGCCAAAGGCAGATGCTCAACCACTGAACTACCCAGGTGCCCCTGAAAAGTATATAATTTAAATTTGTCCCATTACTGATGATGTTAATTTTGATCACCAGATGAATACTGTACATCTCAGACTTCTCCACTGTAAAGTTACTCCTCTCTTCTGTGTAATTAATGAATATTTTATGGGAAGTTGCTTTGAAACTCTATAAATATCCTATTAATCATAAAATTTTTTATTTACTCATGAATTTATTTATGTGAATATGAACTTATGAATTCCTATTTTATTCAGTGCATTTTAATCTACTCTTATTTACTATCATTATTTTTGTTCTAACTTGTCAAGCTGGCTTTTGTGTTCTTTTGATATGTACAATCATTCTCTGAAAATTCCCTTATTTTCTGGACAAAAAGGTTTTTTTCAGGTTCATCTTTTACTTTTTCTTTTAAATTTGAGTATAGTAGACACACAATGTTACATTAATTTCAGGTGTACAACACAGTGCTTCAATATTCCTGTGTTATGCTATGCTCACCACAAGTGGAGCTACCATCTGTTACCACATAATGCTACTACAATACCATGGACTATATTCCCTATGCTGTATCTTTTATTCCCAAGACTTATTCAAGGATCTCTTCATTTCTAAACCCATTGGAAGGGCAGAGGCCAGGAGAAAGTAGAGGCTGCAGGTGTATAGCATTGTTTCTAGAGACTGAGAAAAGAAGGTGAGAGAGGACTGTAGCTAGACAGAGATGCACTTCTAAGCGGAAACATTTTCTAGGATGAGGAAGACTTGAGCAGTTTTAAGAGATGATGGAAGAGAGTGGTAGAAAGGAACTTTAAAGATAATTGAAGAAGCAGATTTGCTGAGGAGGCAAGAACAAATCGTGGCCAGGCCACATTGAATCGGAAAAGGCTTTCTTCTGAGTGGTGATACAGTTAAGTTTGGGAAAGAGGAGAAAAGAAATAATATTTAGATGCCTTTATTTTCTTAACTATTCTTTGAGGGGGGAGGAAAGGGAAAAGGAGCATTTCAAATACAAACAGGTCAAAATTTTAGAGGACTCAACTGAAATTGGAAACCATGTATTTCTAGTAGTGTGAGTTCATATTGTTTTGATATTCTCTCCAGAAGTGTACAGTCCCCAGGTTCATGCAAGGAGTCCCAGCTTTCTCAGTACCTTGTTAACTTGGCCACCTGCTGGCCCAATGTCTAAAACACGAGAGTATTTTTGTTGTTGTTGTTAAAGATTTTTTTTTATTTATTCATGAGAGAGAGAGAGGCAGAGACATAGACAGAGGGAGAAGCAGATTCCCTGTGGAGAGCCCAATGTGGGACTCATCTCTGGGGCCAGGATCACACCCTGAGCCAAAGGCAGACGCTCAACTGCTGAGCCACCCAGGGGTCCCAACACTACAATATTTCTTTAGTTAATTACATAAGATACTGAGTGCTCACCAGAAATTTTATCCTAGAGTTATCCTTTATCCAGCTTGTGTCACAAGGCCAGATGAAGGAATTTATATTTAAGAATATCATCTATGAGATCATTATCAACCATTTTGCCTAAAATTAACTTTCCATAAGACTACATATCTGATTTGTTTATTCTTTCGGGGAATTGCCTTTTCTAAATTACATTTTAATACTGTCCTTTTTCATTTCTTAAAGGTCAGAACAAACATTGGAAGTGTAAATAATTTTCAAGATTTTTTTTGAAGATGTTCCTTAGTATGTTGTTCAATGTGCCTTGTATAAAGTCCATTGTTAACAATTCTTTTAGATTTTATTTATTTATTTATTAAAGATTTTATTTACTTATTCATGAGAGACATAGGCAGAGGAGAAGCAGGCTCCCCGAGAGAAGCCTGATATGGGGCTTGATCCCAGGACCCCAGGACCACGATGTGAACCAAAGGCAGATGCTCAACCACTGAGCCACCCAGGTGCCCCTCTTTTTAGAAGCCCCTCTTTTTAGATTTTAAAACCATGAAATTATTTATCCCTCTTGAAGAACTGAGATGTTTTGCTTAATTGGTATTGAGGGTATTGTGTTTTGTGTTTTTCTCTTTGCCTACCAGGAAGCTCAAAGCTAAATTTGATGGTACAATACATAGATATCAGCTTCTTCTGCCTTACTTCAACACTTATTTTATACTTTTTATAATTGTGTCGTGCGTCCACTCCATTTTAAGAAGAGTAAGAATATTAATATATGTGTAATTGGAAGTGACCCAAATAGGTATAGATCCTTTTTGAAGTTTCTGTATGTTATAAAGCAGAGGGTAATGGCAGGCTGAGAGGTTTTTAAGTGTGGAAGAGGGAGAGTTTGTGTTACACCTGCAGTTGAAGATGGAAGAAAAATTTAGGGGTACCTGGATGGCTTAGTTGGTTAAGCGTCTGCCTTTGGCTCAGGTCATGATCTCAGGGTCCTGGGATGAAGGCCCAGGGCCAGCTCCCAGCTCAGCTGGGAGCCTACTTCTCCCTTTCCCTCTACCTCTCCCCACAGCTCATATTCTCTCTATCTTGCAAATAAATAAATAAATTTTAAAAATCTTTTAAAAAAAGAAAGAAAGAAAAATTTGCTTCATATTTAGTGTGACAGGAGATTCTTGAACACTGATGGTATACCAGAGGAGATTCACACTCCTTTACATTAGTGAAAAAAAACCTTCCTCGGCTCATAGATGCTTTGCCATGGCTGTCTTTTCCTTCTTTAGTACATGCTAGAGTCTGCTACGTAGCTGTGCCAGGATATTTTGCCCAGCTTTGGCAGGGTGTATGTGTGGGTGAAGCATTCTCGTTTCCGTGGTCAACACTGAGCAGGGCTACTGTGCGTCTGTGAATTTCTAACATCCTCCTTTCCTGTTCTTCCCTCTTTTTATCCTTAGGGGAAAAATAAATCTGTTTGTAAAGTGACTGTTTAGTGACAAACGGAGAGAGAGCTTACTTTCTACCCACTGCCTAGCTTTTCCTGGTATTGTTATCATGTGCCTTCCAGACTCTAATTGCCTGGGAAAGTAAGCTTGATATAGGATGAGACACCTGCAACACATCCTATGTTCCTTACTCTTGTTAGTAAAGATGGTTGTAAAATCACAGAGACTAGAGGGAGGTCTCACACACTGATATGTGTGATCGATGACTTACCTTTTGTTTTTGGCTAGAAATGTCAGATTTGAACAGTGAAAAGTCAAATTTCATCTCTCCTTCGATGTTGAAACATGCCAAAGGAAAGGTTAGTATGTAATCTACTTAATCTGTCATTTTAAAAGTAAAATTTTGCTTGCAAAGAAACAATTTCTTAAAAATGAAAGAATATAAAGCAAGTGATTAATTTTTGAAGTGCTTTTTTCTCCTTTTCAGTAGATTATTTTTAGGTTCTCCTAGGTGCAGAGGAATGCACTAGAGCAGGGCTTCTCAAACCTCAGTATGCATACAAATCACCTGGGAACTCAGTAAACTGTAGTTTCTAACTCAGTAGGTCTAGGATGGATCTGAGAGTCTGAATTTCTACTAGGCTCTCAGGTGGTTCATGGACTACAATTTGGGTAGAATCTTAGCATGGGAAGCCCCTTCTGAAAATGTCTTTCTTTTATGCTAGTGCACTGTATATGCCTTCTCACTCATGTATGAATTATTTCTTTCAGAATCATCTATACATGTCTCAAGGCAAAGTCCTATACTCCTGGAAGAGGCAAAAAATGGTTTTTAAAATGTGTATATTTACAAAATTATACTAAAGACATTTATCTATTCATTCCTTACATTTAATGATTTTTATTTTTTTTTAATTTTTATTTATTTATGATAGTCACAGAGAGGGGGGGGGGCAGAGACACAGGCAGAGGGAGAAGCAGGCTCCATGCACCGGGAGCCCGATGTGGGATTCGATCCCGGATCTCCAGGATCGCGCCCTGGGCCAAAGGCAGGCGCCAAACTGCTGCGCCACCCAGGGATCCCCACATTTAATGATTTTTAAAAATATGCATTAAGAGGTGCCTGAGTGGCTCATTCGATTGGGGGTCTGCCTTCGGTTCAGGTCATGATCCTGGGGTCCTGGGATCAAGCCCCACATCAGGCTCCCTGTTCCACAGGGGAGTCTGCCTCTACCTCTCCTTCTTCCTCCCCCTCACTCATTCTTTCTCTTTTTTCTTCTATCTCTCTCTCTCTCAAATAAACTCTTAAAAACATATATTAACTACCCTGAATACTTGCTGCAGGGTAATACTTGCTGGCGTTGTAGTTAATCACATTTCTGGTCACGTGTGTATCTTCTGCTAGTAGAACACTCTGCTCCAGTGGAATGTCTCCCATGATGGAAAGTAAATTTCTGGACGATGGGAATCTTTGTTGTTTTTTTCACTGATGTATCACCAGCAATTAAAACAGTGTCTTGCCCATTGTAGACATTCAATAAATATTAGTTTAATTGAATTATATAAGCAGGGCTTTTGTTCCAATCTCTTTTTCTGCCATAGTAAAATGGATTTGATGATTTAAGAGCTTGCAGTGCTTCACATCAATTCTTATTGCCAGCACCATAAATGTAAATGAAACAAGATAGTAGACTAATTATTCAACTTCCAATAACCAACAACCTCAGAAGTATTTGTTTTAGGCTAAGTTCTTTGTAATTTTTTATTTGATTTTTTCTTATGATAGTGGAATAAATCAAATAAAATATCCAATTAATTGCATGTTTTGTGGGTAAACTCTTAATTAATATTCTTCTTCACTGTTACCTTTCTACTACCTGAGGAAAAATGATTACGTTTACTGTCAATTAAAACTCACAAGTTGTTATATTTTTTCATTTTCTTTCTTTTTATAAATACTTTTTAAAAGATTTATTTATTTATTTATTTCAGAGAGAGGAAGTGCATTAGTAGGGTGAGGGACAGGGGGACAGGGGAAGCAGACTCCCTGCCCAGGAGGCACTCTGATGTAGGGCTTGATCTCAGGACCCTGAGATCATGACCTGAGCTGAAATCAAGGGTCAGATGCTTAACTGACTGAGCCACCCAGGAGCCCTGCTTTTTTATGAATATTGATGTCCCATACCAATAGTACAGGTCTGGTACCAATGTGTGGTACAAATAGCTTCCTTAGGCTTCAGTGCCCAACCTGCAGTGGGAAGTGTAGTGAGTGGGAGGAGCTGGGTTTGGTCTCATTTTCTCCATCAGGTACTCCTTGTGACTCTGTCTTCTCATCTCATGCTTTCATCTCAGACTCCTGTGAAGACCATGTGAACTGATGTGGAAGTATTTTTGAAATTGTAAAGTTCTATATAAATAGAGCTACTTGCAGTGTATTTGATCATATATTCTAACTTATTATTTTCTTGTTTTTATTATTAATTACTGCCTCCTGACCTCTGTTTTTCCCAGAGCATTATAAGCAGCCACTTCTATTTAGCATTTATTTAGAATGATAGATTTTGCGTTGAAACATTTCTCTAACTCCTTGATTTGAAAAGAAAAAATTTGAGGTTAGATGACTTACCTGAGGTTGCACACAGCTCAATACTATAAGAAGACTTTTGCTGTAGCTCAGCTTTTTCTCTCTATAAATACCGAAGCCTCTCCAAATCATCTGCCTTTATCTCTTCATATTCTCTTTCTGCTTTTCCTCTACGCTTCGTCTTTCTATGTGGGCTTGAAGGACAAATGTTAACTTCATGTCAGTGAGCCAACCAGTGAATTCATTTATTTGACAGAAGCATATCCCACTAATCATCCAGCAGTGTGCTGGGCATCAGGTATCCAGAATGAATCCAGGGTGCAGGTGTCCATCAAAGGTGCTAATATAGACAGATATCCATGAGAAATTACACTGATGTTATATATATATATATATATATATATATATATATATATATGCAGTAAAATAGTATTATCTATGTTTCCAGATTTTATGGATACCATGTAGTTCCTACCACTGCATATAGTCCAGAAGGAGGGATAAAGAAATAATTTTTGCCACCTCAGTGTATGAATGAATGTGGATAAGGAGAGGGTGTGGAGGTTTAAGAAAAGGTGTGATTACTTCTAGGTGGGGACATTAGTTGGGTATTTTGGAATAAGTAGCGTTAGAACTTGGTCTTAGTGCCAGCTAGCCTTGCAAAGGAAGAGCTAGATGGAAAAAGAATCCCATGAATAAATAAGGGCTCTGAGTAAAAAGCCGACAGATGTACAAAGAATGATGAGCTGGTTAATTTGTCTGGGGCAGAACTTACCTAAAAGGGAGTTGTGAAAGAATTCATTGGAAAAGTAGATCCAGATGTCAGAGTCCTGAGAATGTCAGAGTCTGAACTTGTCTTCCATCTGCAAATTCAGTCAAAATGAAGTAGACCCTTTTTTCCAAACTTCTACCAAAGACTGATAAATGGGGACTTATTTTTAATCCTTCCCACCCACTCATTTTCTGGTCCATTTTTCCTCCTTGTAGCATTTGCTCTTGAGAGTGACACCTTTGCAGGGAAGCCTCCTTCTTTGTTTCTCTGGTAAAATGTCATTAATCATACTATCCATTTACATTTCCACAGCAATATAAATATTTGGTCATAAGAAGGATACAGGCAAATGTATTGCAATGTTTTGCAGCTAGAGTTGGAGTCTATGTGGACATGTGGCCCGCCTCTCAGTGAAGCAAAAGGCATATTACAAGCTGGTTTCTCAGCTGTGAAATGCCACTACTTAGGTCACATGCCTCAGTTAAAAAAACTGCCAGGAGCAACGCCTTCTCCTTGGCGGAGAGGCGTGCCACCTGTCACCCAAAGCTGCCATCCCCTCTGGCATCTTGCACGGGTAACTTTGATTCACTTCTGCATATGGGGAGGTTGTGTTCTCTGCCTTTTGCAGCATATTTCTCCATGGTACTTATCTGGGGTGAATTCATTCTTGTGTTCATTGAATTGGGGATTATTGCCTGTACTCATGAAGGCCAAATCTTAATCTGGACGAATAGTTGTAACCTTGGGGATAGCTGTTGAGTGAAAATGTGAATTGTCTCACATGTGAAAAATGGCATATGACAGGCATATTTCCACTCAACACCTAGCTGTGATGCCACCCTTAGTGATATGCAAGATCAGACTCTATTTCACTCTGTAATGACATGCAAGGATTCCTGGAAATCAGCCTTAGAGAGCACATATTCTGGATTCATTAGGGATCATGTTCCATCAGCTCCTTGATGGATCAGTCCATCAAGGACTACAAAAATGAAACATAATTTGTATCTTTATGAGCAGGTGAAACATTTCTTACAGCATGTACCTTATTTTAGATTTCCCCCTTTGTAAGGTCTGATATGGGGTTAAGCACAAAATAAATGCTTGATTAGTACATGTTGAATGAATAATCAAATGATGGTTCTGTTAAAAGGTAATCTAAAAGGCATTTGTGCTGGCTATGATATTGGAATCCTTTGGCTTCCTATTTTTCTATGAAGGAAATATTTAAAAACTGAAAATGCTCCATATTTATCAAGTATTGTCTGCCATAATAATGCCATCTTCACACAAGTATTGGACTTTAGAGTTTATAATGTGTTTTCTCTTTCATTTTGAGTGGTTCAATAAAAAAGCTTTATTAAAATATGTAGTTTCCTCAATTTTTTCAAATGTAATTCCCATTTTTTTTGCCATCTGCTCTTATCCTGGGTTGAATTGGGTCCTCCCAAAACAGTCTGAATCTTAATGCTCAGTTCTTCAGGATGTGACCTTCATTGGCAATAGGGTCTTTATAGAGGTAACCTAGTTAAAATGAGATCATTAGGATGGGCATGAATGCAATATGACTGTTGTCATTATAAAAAGGGGGAAATTAGGGCATAGAGAGACATGCAAACAGGAAAAATACCTTGTATTTTTATTATTTTTATTTTTATTATCTCTACATGAGGTAGAGACCGACTGGCACATCTTTATGCCATGAAATGCCTGATCGTCAGCAAATCACTGGAAGCTAGGAGAGAAACCTCAAACTGATATTGCCTCCCAACCCTCACAAGGAACCAATTCTGCTGATGTGTTGATCTTAGACTTCTGGCCTCTGGAACATAAATCTGGACATAAATTTCTGTTGTTTTTGCCACATGGTTTGTACTTTGTTACAACAGGCTTAGGAAATGAATTACAGGTCTCAGATTACTACATTGTAGAAGCTGGTGGAAGTTTAGTACTTCCTGAATGTGCTGAAAAAAACTAGTCTCTATAGTGCAGCTGATGATCATCTGTTTATGGACTATTAGTTGCTTACCTTTTAACTGCCTCCCCCTCATCTGACCCCCCCCAAGAATGTGGTGACATTCTACTCATAATTGGTAATATAACTTAGATATCTGTTATTGTTGAAAAATAGTAATGATACCAGCACCATTGATTGAGCATATATTGTGTGCCAGGCACTGTGCTGAGTGTTTTATCTATATTACTTCATTTTGTCCTCCCAATAACCTTCTAAAGTAGATACTGTTATTATTCTGGAAAGATTAAAAATGTTTTTCTGAGTTATACAGGTTTAAAAAAAGGGCAGACACAAGGTCAGTCTTATTCCAAAGCCCAAGTGTCTGATTGCTGTATCATTTGTATAAAGAGGTACTACAATATTTAGCAGGCTTATGACTTTGGGTCTAGATATTGTCAGCATTTGAATGCCTATTTAAATGAGGAAGGAAATGTAAATGAAGGCAAAGACTGTATAACCATAGGTCAGACAAGGTCTTAAAAAAGTCAGGTCCCTGAGTGAGATTGTATCCAACATACTTGCCTAGTTAATCAGGAGGACCACATAGTTCAGCCTATCACTACTTCAGAAAAGAGTAAAATGAGTACCTTTTGGGTCTTCTTTTTCAGTTCTTTTCATGTTCAGCAATGTGCGTTCATTCTAAAGCTTGCTCCTGTTTGATTTTAGAAGGACGGACGGATATATCAGAGTGTGAAGATGGCTACATTATGTATCGTAATCACTATTAACCTTTTAATATGAATCTTTTCAGATTATTCTGTGTGGTTTATTCTTTATTTTTTATTTGCTTTTTTTTTTTTTAATTTCAAGCTGGTCTTGAACTCCTGACCCTGAGTTTGAGACCTGAGCTGAGATCAAGAGTTGGGTGCTTAACTGACTGAGCTGCTCAGGCACTCCTGTGTGTGTGTGTGTGTATGTGTGTGTGTGTGTGTGTGTGTTTAAATTAAATAAGGTATATGCTTTCTGTGAAAACTGAGATATACAAAACAATACTACCAAGAAAATGACAATTATCCATAATTCCAACTCCAGGAGATAACCAGTATTAGCATTTTCACATAAGATGGCTATATATTGATTTGTTCTAAAGCATACCTGACATTTCTTTAAAAACCTTCAGATTTGTTATTCCTGGAAATGATGTTAAAAAAAACATGCCTTCTTTTTTCTGTGTCCAGAAAAATCCTATAATTAAAACAAACAAACAAACATAGTTCTAGAAATGAAGGATATTTTCCTCCCAGTGGGCAAAGGGGAAGAAAGGCTTCTCTCTGGAAATTTCTAAGGCTTTAGTACTTGGGGGGTTTATTACATTTTTAAATTTAACAATGGTCTAAACTAACTCATTCTCTAAAGTACAAACACTGCCAATTGATTTTCTAGTAGAGTGTTCATGTGGAAGCCAGCCTCTCCTGTCTGGTCCCTAGCGTTATGGACACATGTTTATGAGATTCTTGGTTTGTTGTAGGAAGAACGCAGGTGTTAGGTTGGGTTGGACTGAATGAGCCCAGGGACCTGAGAAGCTGTGATTCTTTGAGTAGAGATTCATAGAGTTTATGGGTTTGTAACAGAAGTCTGACCATCCTTTCCTGGGAAATACCTACCAATGGCTTTGGCTCACCAATGGAACTATCAGTCATTTAAATTTTGGTTTCTCCGTTTGTTATTAGTTGTTCAGGCAGATGCATATTAAGCAGTGGGAGTATAAAGAAAGATTAGTGGTTAAGAGGGAGGTTTCTTATCTGCCAAATTTGAGCTATGTGACTTTAGGGAAAGTCTCTTAGCCTCTCAGTCTCATTTCACAAGTATGTGAACTAGGGATTGTAATTATACTCACTTCTCATGGGATTAAACAAGATAATGGCTGGCATATCATGAGAACTCAGTAAAACATGTACATGCAAACATATACACACATGCATACGTACACATCATACATAAAAGCTGATAAGGTAGTGTTATATGGCATATTCTATTCTTGTTAGTTTCTCTTGGGAAGGACTTTTCCTATCTTTGTAAATATAATACCTTCCAGAGTTGATATAGAATTTATTGGTATAGGGGAAAAAAGGAGGCCCCATACACTACTTTTTATTTGAGGAATTTTGAGTGTTTAATAAGCTCCTGTTAAAAGGCAGTACCTTTGGAAATAACAGCAATTAACGCTATTTTTCAGATAAGCCTAGGGTCGGCATGGCAGAGTGGCCAAGAGGGGAGTGCTGATCCTGCACAGGCCAGCTGGAGGATATCAAAGGTTATTCCAATTTCACAATTTTTCTTTGGTTCTAGCTAGGAACATATGTATAACATTGTTTCCTGAGTCTCTGATGATCATCTTTAATCATTATCACTATCATTTCCTAAGGAGCCTTATATAATCTTGGTTTATATATAGTAATTTCTTCTACTCTCTACAAGTTTGAAATCTGAAATGGATCGCACTAGAAAGGAAACAGGGCTATCTAAGGTGGAGGCTTTAAGTCACATCAGTTTGATCCTCTGAAAGTAGATACTTGTGCTGGTTATAACTTTCTCGGGGGTAAGATTCTTTATTTGGTGTGGTGGTGGTGGTGTGTGTGTGTGTGTGTGAGTGATTCATGTAGTGTCTATTTCAATTCCTTGTGCATAGATTGTAAATGTTAGTTGAAATAAATTGACCTTGTGAATTCAGAATTGTTTCTCAGATTAGTGAGGCTGTGAGGAAAGATACTCTTCATTTGTCTTAGGGATTTGGGGGCATTTTCTGTACCCAAACATTCCAAAACATTATATTTACTTTATTACATTCGCCTTCCTTATATTTTTCTGGGCCATAAATTCAGTCTCTCTTCTGTTCATATCTCAAGAATTTACTTTTTACTTAGGGCAATTGTTCTCTTTTCTGGCTGCATATTGGACTCATCGGGGCATTGAATACCTGTAGATGCCTGACCTCACCTATAGAGATTCTGCTGAAGTCTGGAAAGCAGGCACTGGTGTCCACACTCATGTGTGCAAGGCTCTTCCCAAGGGACACTGGGCCTAGAGGTAGAAAGAGAAGATAGCAGAGAGAGTGTCTGACCCTGGAAATATAAAGGGTGTGCCTGTTTTGGTATCATCCAGCTTCACCTGTTCCATCCTACCTCACTCACCCTGTAGCCTGAGCCTGCATGCCATCCTTGAGCACACACACACACACACAAAAGGATGCCCCCTTATTGAAGTCTTGGTGTTGGGGCTCTCCTCTGGCAAGGCTCCATTTCCCTCAGATCTTTTAGTGGCTGGCCACTTCTTTTCATCCAGGACTTACTTGGTTCAAATGTCATTTCCTTAGGAAGTCCTTCTCAACCTGACTTATCACTCTTCTCCTCTCACTTTCTATCCTACTGCCGTTTTATTTACTTAATGCCACTTATGAGTATCAGTAATTATCTTATTTCGGCAGTTGTATACATATTTATTTTTAGTCTCACCTACTAACAGGACACTGCTGTATTTCTAGAGCCTAGAACAGTGCTTGGCACACAAAAAGCTTGCAATAGATATTTTTGAATATCTGTTTGTAGCAAGAATAACAGCTGTATGTATAGACATTGCTAACTCACTCTGGTATCTCTTCTCCCAGATTTAGTAGGATTCAACTCAATACAATTCTCAGTCATTCATAGTTGGCCTCAAGATAATTTTTTTTTCATATTCCTGATTTAAAAAGTGATTTTTAGTGTATAGCAGTTGAGGATATGAGGCTCAAAAACTTAAGCAATTTCTATTTGTCCTTTCAATCTTTCATTCATTCACTGAAAAATATTTATTGAGAATCTAGAATATAAGAAGCAAGGTTCAAGTTTTTCCCAGCACATGTCCAGAACTTGGATCTTGTGCTATGCTTGGCAATAATATGTTTTTCAATATCTTCTGAATTTAACTCAACAGGGGCTTCAAAACTGATATACAAGTACTTTATATAAGGCTGTATAAGGTAGATGCAGGAGGAATTATTTTATTTATTTATTTATTTATTTATTTATTTATTTATTTATGATAGTCACAGAGAGAGAGAAAGAGAGGCAGAGACACAGGCAGAAGGAGAAGCAGGCTCCATGCACCGGGAGCCCGACGTGGGATTTGATCCCAGGTCTCCAGGATCGCGCCCTGGGCCAAAGGCAGGCGCCAAACCGCTGCGCCACCCAGGGATCCCTAGGAGGAATTATTATAATGTAGATTATAGGGTAGAGTTAGAACTATCCTTTAGTAGGAGGGATTTCATATCATCTATTCCAATGGCCTAATTTCATAGAAGAAGTTGAAGTCCAGAGAGGACAATAGTTTGCATTCCATGGGTGCTTATATGATGAATAAAGAACTGACAGATTGAGTGGTGCTCAAGGTCAAGTGATTATTTCATGGCACAAGAGACATTAGAACCATGTTCTCAATCTGGGCCTCTTTTGTCCCTACCAGTGTTCCTCAAATAGATGTGACTAGAATGATCTGGGGATATTGCTACCTGCTGGTGGGGACTCGCATTTTTACCATCTCTCTCCCCCCAAGTAATTCTGTTGCAACAGCAAGGTTTGGGGACCACTATGTACATCATATTTTTAACCCATGAATTTGCCTCATCTATAATTGCAGAGATGAGGAGGTTCCACATAATATATGGAGAATACCAAATCATATATGGAGAGACTTTTAAAAAAAGCTATTGATTTTTGCTTAGCTGCACAGTATCAGTCTTTGAATTAAATCTCAATAAACTAAAGACTTGCTTCTGACATTTGATTAAATGCAACAGTTATTGAGTGTGAGGGATATAAAAATGAGTAAGACATGCTTCTTAATGTAGACTCTTTAAATCCTGCTTAAACAGAAGGAAATACGTCAAAGAATCCTGGTATTCCCCTGAATTTTAAATCACCATGATTTGTCTGGCTGCCGGCAAAATGTCTTGTACCTTATAAGGTACATAGGGATGCTTAATTTGTTCTGATTTATTGTTAAATGAAAGCAGCTTTTTACTTGCTCAAGCTTTTTACTTTACCATTGTAGAATTATCTACTAGATTATAAGTACCCAAAGTCCTCTTTCATTATTTATATTCTATGGGTGATTGGAAGAAGAAATGAGAAGGAAACACCATATTTTGTCCATCTCGTATTTTTATACCGAACAGTAATATAACAGATTTAATTATATAATAGGTGTAATAATTATATAACAGATGTAAAATATGGAGGTAAAATATCTATAGCAAATATGACTTCCCCTAAACAGTTTTCACTATCAATGCCTTGTATTTTGTCCTAGGGTATCTGTAAGAATGTTGGGCCTGACATATTTTATGTCAGGAAATGTAGAAATTCATTTCTCATATTTATGGAAAGGAGACAGGGAACGAAGCATTTAGAGACAGTCAGTCATGAGACTCGAGGAAGCACTAGGAAGTTCAATGTCCACTGGGGAGCCATATTTGTTTTTATATTTATATATATATATATATTTAAAGATTTTATGTATTTATTCATGACAGACACACACATACAGAGAGAGGCACAGACACAGGGAGAAACAGGCTCCATGCAGAGAGCCCGACGCGAGACTCGATCCCAGGTCTCAAGGATCATACCCTAGGCTTGAAAGCAGTGCTAAACCGGTGAGCCACCCGGGCTGCCCTGTTTTTATATTTTCAAATGATCTGCCAGGAATGTTTCATAGCAAGTAAGGCAAGAATTCAACGATGGTGGATATGTGGATATTCTTTTCACTAGATGCTTACTGGGACCGGGAAATTGAAAAAAGGGGATATCTGAGTCATTTTTGGTGTCACCAACAACCCTTGTCTATTATAGGAGGGAAGATATGTGGGTGAGTGTGGAAGGCAAGTGACAAGGCAGGGGTGATTGTGGTCGGTGTGCATGGGGAGAGAGCTGAGCGTGGGCTAAGTTGAGATGGGGAGGAACAGACTTGCTTGCCTTGGGTCTAGGCCAAGTTTTCAGTACAGACAGGAACCTTCTTATCTTGCTTACCTAGCATTCCTGGGGACCAGTACAATACCTGGCACTTATAAGCTGTTTAAAAATGGGTTAAATGAATGAATGTATGACTGTTGGCACAATGAAGTTTTGAGGAAGTTGAGATCTAATAAATAGAAGTAGGGAGGTTGAGATGAGTTTCTTGGTTCTAGCATCAGACTTTGCACATAATTGGCACTTGAGGAAGTTTGTGATCAGGCCTCCAACATTCATGTTGAGATCAGCATTATAGATTTTAATACTCTAAATGCATTAGAATGAACTCGAGAACACTGAATTTTTTTATTTTTAGAGAAGTGTGCTCCTGTTTTCATTTTTGATTTTTCAAAAAATAATTTTTCTGAGACAGAGAACTCATTTCACTCACAACTAGAGTTACTCTAAAATCATGATCCCCAGCCTCTAACATATTAACTTGCTTATTCCTTCTTTTATATATGCCAGGTTTTGCACTGAAACTCTGAGTACAAACCTAATGGTCTATCATGGGGTGGTATGTATTTGTGTTTGTGGGAATAGAATTTAAGGGTTGGGTAGGTGTGTTTATTTTCTGACAGCATGTAGGCAGCATGTAGAGCAATAAATAATTTCCCCCAGCAACTATAAAAATGGGTAATCTTTGATTTTGCATTGTTAGATAAAAGGGAATAAAAATGTTCACCAACAAAAATGGGAATGTTGGGATCCCTGGGTGGCGCAGCGGTTTAGCGCCTGCCTTTGGCCAAGGGCGCGATCCTGGAGACCCGGGATCGAATCCCACGTCGGGCTCCCGGTGCATGGAGCCTGCTTCTCCCTCTGCCTATGTCTCTGCCTCTCTCTCTCTCTCTCTCTCTGTGTGACTATCATAAATAAATAAACATCAAAAAAAAAAATGGGAATGTTACTGTAATGAAATAACTTGGGGAAATGGAAGTGGGATTGCCAGTGGTAAAAGAAATGCCTCTTCACCCTATGTAGTGAATTTTAATGTTTTTTTTAAATTTATATACCTAAATTCATTCAATAAAAAAGGCAAAATAATTGAATTTAGTCAATCACTAAATTGGTTTGAAGAAATTAGAGACTAATCAATGAGAAAAACCTTCCAATAGATTCATTAGTTATTAACATATTTACTGTTTGTATGAATTCAGTCTCAAGACTATACAAACTAGTTTTTGTGTGTCTAATCACTGTCAGATTGGAACTCCTATTTCTCATCTTTAGGACATAATGGAGCAGTTGATATAATATCTTTCTATAAAATTAGTTACTTCTTACTTTTACTTTACTTTACTTTTATTTTATTTTTTTACTTTTTTTTTTATAAAGCAGCTTGCAGAGCAGCAGGAATCACAAACCCTAATGTCTACAGGAGAAGGCAGATGTGGATAAAAAAAAGTGGGGCTGACTTTGTGGGAAACTGAGGGAACAGAAGAGCAGGAGACATGAGATCCACAGCTATGGGAGACTGTGGGGCTACTGTTGGCAGAACGCTTATTTCAAGAAAAGCTAGAAACTGGAAATTCTATGTGAAATTGTCTCTATCTTTAAATTTCAGCCACTGGTTAATTTTTTAAAGCACCGTGCAGACCAAAGAAAACTTGGTGGGCTGCCAGTTCGTGACCCTGGCTGCTGGTATGTGATCACTGCCATGGATAATCACATGTAGTATGAAGGACACGTCTTTTAGGACCAGATATCCTGGATTCTAACTTGACAAGAACTAAATATGGGGCCTTGGGCAAGTCACTCTCATTTTTAAAATTACGGATTTGGGCCAAATGATTTGTAATTAGTGTCTTTTCAAGTTTAACAGCATCTATGATTTTATAAGGAGCAATAGCTGATCTTCACATTCATTACCATTCTTATTTTCACTGTGACTTACGTGGTTTCCCAAATATTTGAAATCTGCCTACTATTGTCCTCTTTGAGGATTGTTTATGAACATTTGTTGAAACTGACCAGAGAAAATACTGTCAACTTGTCTCTGAGTCTAAGCAAATTGTTAGCAGAGTTGCAGAACTTGGCTATCTCCTGCTGTAGTAAACATATTAATAAGCTCTCACCAGAAGAACTGTGAACAGATGCAGTTCTTGAAAACACAGTGTCCTTGTCACATTTACTTGTCTGTTTCTCCTAGTGAGGCAAGACTTGCTCTTGGAGTAAACACTCCTTTTTCTCATAACCAGATCACAGTTCATGAGTTCAGTAGAAACATCATTGTAACCAGTATCTTTAATGCACAGATCCAGGCCCTAAGGCAAGATACACAATGACATAAAATGACAAGGTTTTTTTATGTCATATATTTAAAAAAAATCATATTACCCAATTCCTTGGAGCCAGAACTAAGAATAATACATTCCTTTTGTAGCCACTTTTCAATGTGGAACTTTAGGTGCTTTAAATACAATAAATGTATCTACAACACATCTTACGTGGTCAACTGGGAATCATCCCCTGTTCAGTGAAATGAGGATGACGTAGGCATAACACATAAGCACCTCTTTCTTTGCTGATAACTAGTTGGGTGACCTTGAAAGTTGCATACCTTTCTGAATTTCCATTTCCTCACTGATAAAAATGCTGTTTAAAATATTTGCATCTCATAGAGTTGTCAGGATCACAAGAAACCAATTAGATGTGAAAGTACTTTACAAAACGTAAAGTGTGGCGTGTCAGAGAGATAACATGCTAATCAATCACTTACCTCATTCAAACGTGAGGAATGGAAGTACAAATTGAATAAAGCAGCTTGTTTTGCCCGCTGCAGCTCTAATTTTTTGGGATTTGGAAGTGGCCTCCCCGTTATATCCTTGCTCCCTTCTTTTTAAAACCATCTCTCATATCTCAACAGTTTAATTAATTTGTATCACTGACATATGGAATTAAACCTGGAATCTTAGAGAAAAAAAAATTTGTTCCTTAAAGGACCTTAAACATAATCCTTTGGATTTACTCTTTATTTATTTATTTATTTTAAATATTTATTTATTTATTCATGACAGACACAGAAAGGGAGAGGCAGAGACACAGGCATAGGGAGAAGCAGGCTCCATGCAGGAGCCTGATGTGGGACTTGATCCCGGGACTCCAGGATCATGCCCTGGGCTGAAAGCAGTGCTAAACTGCTGAGCCACCCTGGATTTACTCTTTAAAAAGAATTATATGTTGGGGTGCCTGGGTGGCTCAGCAGGTTAAGTGTCCAACTCTTGATTTTAGCTCAGGTTGTGTTCTCAGGGTTGTGAGATCAAGTCCCACTTTGGGCTCTTGGCTAGGTGTGGAGCCTGCCTAAGATTCTCTGTCTCCTATTCCCTCTGCCCCTCCCTGCTTGCATTCTCTCTCTCTCTCTCAAAAAATAAAAATAAAAAAGAGTTTTATGTTTAACCTCCACTTCCTTTCCTTCTTTATGGACTTCATCCAGTTTTTCCACATTAAGTGTTAGAATTGAAGAGCTTGAGTGATTGTAATGTCACCTACAGAATTATTTAGAGAATATATTATCACTCTGTTCACTTAATCTTACATAATAAACAGTTTACTGAGTTTCTACCTAGTTTCAATTTCTATTATCTAAAATGGTGGCATGATATTCAAATACTGGATTCATTAAATTTCCTTCATTTTAAGCAATTATGATCTTTCTGGTCCTTTTTTGTTTTATTTTTTTCCTTCAAATATATCCAGCAGTGTGCTGATCCCCAGAAAAGTGCTCAAAAACACTGACTTATAGCAATTGTTGATTTCTATGGTGTAAATCCTACCACCATATTGGTTTCAATGCCCAACTGGATCTCGTGAGCCAGAATGAGCAGCTCCAGCTCATAATGATACAGTGCAATGATAAATGTATTAGTCAATATGGAAAAGAAAAGCTCTAAGTATGTTTTTATCATTGACTTATTATTTATAAACTATACTTAATATTCATATAATATTTCATGCAGTCAATAGGATGTATTTATTATATATAGTTACATAATGGTTTTCATATTTTAATGGGATGAAATAAATATATTTCATTTGATTTTTTCTCTAGTTACAATGAGTAACTATTTTATTTTATTATTTTATTTTTTAATTTTCACTAGCTTCAATGTCTAAGTAACATATCATTTTTTAAAATATATTTTATTTATTTATTCATGAGAGAGAGAGAGAGAGGCAGAGACAGGCAGAGGGAGCAGCAGGCTCCATGAAGGGAGCCCGACATGGAACTCGATCCCAGGTCTCCAGGATCAGGCCCTGGGTTGAAGGTGGCGCTAAACTGCTGAGCCACCTGGGCTGCCAAAGTAACATATCATTATATCTTTAAAATATTTCAAAGCTTACTTTAGTCATGTTCTATCATCCATTTCCTGATGATATGGTTCTTACTACATCTCAGAGTGTACATCATGGAGTGATTTTTTTTTTTTTTTGGTAGAAGAGGCATTTTGGTATCATAGGTTCTGAGATGTCACGTGTCAGAGTCCCTTAAACCTCTAAATCAGTTGCTTCATTGTCTTTTGGTCAACATTGTCACAGGAGAAAAGTCTTTGGAAATCCCAGTTTTATTTCTTTTGTAGTTGAATTTATTTTCTTTTGGCCTAGAGTTCATTGGCCAAAAGAACTTTCATTTATTATTGAGACAACAATAAAACTTTCCACTATGTGTCTAGGCTGTCAAAGGTGTTTTTTTCTTCCCATTCTGTGTGTTACCTTGTAAATTCTGTTTCCAAGTCTTCCACTAGTCGATTCTGCTGTTCCATTTGTGATCATTTCTACTGCTTTGTCGTCTTTTTTGTCAGACTGCTCTTCTATGTCTCGTCCTGCATATAACTTTTAACTTCTGTGTTTTATTTTTCTTTTCTAATTTTTTGTTTAATATTTAAATTTGTCCACTGTATCACTAATATAGCCTTCCACTTTGGTGGCTTTGCTTTTTTTCCCCCTCCAATGTGATATTTTTTGATATAATATGCTAGTTTTCATAGAAATGATATCTTTTTAAAGGTTCTTTTATTTTTTAAATCTTTATTTATATTTTTCAGAGAGAGAGATAGAGAGAGAGAGAGAGTGAGCAAGAGCAAGCAGGGGGGAGGGGCAGAGGAAGAGAGAGAAACTCAAGCAGCTCCTTCCTGAGCACAGAGCCTGGTGTGGGTTCCATCTCACAACCCTGAGATCATGACTTGAGCTGAAATCAACTCAGATGCTTAACTGACTGAGCAGCCCAGGAACACCTAAAATAAAGTTCTCTTTTTAAGCATCAAGTAGATATTTTCTAAAATTGCCTTACATTTCCTCAAAAAAAAAAAAAAAACCAACTATTTTTGAGGCTCCCCATGCCCTTACCATGACTTCAGAGAGTTGTTAAATTTTTTCTGTGCTACATATTTTCTTTCATGAACCCATGATGACTATTTTTCCCATTGCCCCTCTCTGAGTGGGGGTGAAGTCTGGTCAGGTCTGACAGGTCACGGCAACTGACAGGCATAACTTTCCTTAGAGCCACCACTGTCCACTCCTTTTCGAGCAACCTGTGCTTGCAGACCTGAGATTAGAGGGCAGCTTGACTTCAGCGCACTTGGCAGAGCCTCCAGCACAAAGTATCATCAGCAGCAGAGCAGGCACTCAGCAAATGCTAGGTTTTCCTCCTCCTTGAGAAAGAGCTGGAGAGAATTCAAGTTGAGGAGAAAAATATTTGATATGGATAAAAGGACCTCAGACTGCTACTTATTATACAGCTTCCTAATCCAGTCCCATCAATATGAGAGTTTGTAGGAATGTTGACCATGTTCTAGAAGATCATTTACTTTGTGTTAATTGATTTCCAAACTTATTGAGATTTTTTTTTCTCAATTTGGATATTTTCTTGGACATTTTAATGGTGACTTGGGAAGGGAGTTTTTCATTGCTTTTATCTTATGTGTATAATCTCAGTATTGCTTCTCCTTAGAAAAAAATCCTTGAATTTTGTTTGCTTAGTTTTCTATCTCATAATATTTTACTTATGCACTTCCATGTACAAAATCAAGCCAGATGATTTTCTGGAACTATATTTTAGGCTTTTATTTTAGCACAGCCATCATTTATAGGCTGCATGATTTATTATTCTGTGTATCAGTGTTGTGATCCTTATTGTTCCTCTTATTTGCACACTGAGGTCAAGGACAGTCATACATACCACACTGGAATCACTGCAGATCCTGATTAATAGCATAGAAGTTAATAATACTTAAATACATTGAATATTCAAGTATAGTCAACAGATTATCTATGCTAATTAAGAGATGCAATGTCACAGAAACGGAAAGCAATCCAGAAACCATTTCTCATTATTTTGAATTCATATGCATTAAAGTTTTTTCTTAGTTCATATTTCCACAATTACAGTTTCACCTAAGCTTACCTGCAAACTAGCTTGGATTCTCTAAGTACATACCAATTACCTAGATTAGCATACTGGTTCAAAACCAAAAGGAAAAAATAACCCAGAATATAAAAGTCAAAATGGATAATTCTCAAAATGGATACTCTGTAAATAAGAATTGGCAAATCTTCCCTAAGAATTTTTAAGAGTTCCTAGAGTGGTATATATGTGTGCATGTGTGTGTGTATGTATTTGTCTGTATTGAAGGTTGATTAGTATGAGAATGATATTATAGTTAATTAATATAATGAGAATTCTATTTTTCTTCCTTGTCAAATTGAATGATCAAGTTGTTACATGGTTTTCATCTTAATTCATTAAAACTTATTTTTATGAGTTAGTTTAACTTAAACTCTGATTGGGTGCTTGGGTGGTTCAGTTGGTTAGGCATCTGCCTTCGACTCAGGTCATGATCTCGGGGTCCTGGGATCGAACCCCACATCTTCATCAGGCTCTCTGCTCAGGGGGAGTCTACTTCTCCCTCTTCCCCTCCCCACTCCCACTCATGCTCTCTCTCTCTCTCCCTCAAATAAATAAATTCTTCTAAAAAATAAAATTCTTTGATTAATAAATACATTAAACAATATGTAAACTCTGCAATTATATACTAGTGTGCTATTCAAGTTTTCTCCATTTTCAGAAAATATTCAAATACAAGACATTTATATCAAAATTCAGTTGAATTATTTTGTACTAAAATGTGGCACTTTTCCTGACTCTTAGTGTATAATATCTGTTCTACTTTCTTGATCCACTAATTTTTAATTTCCCTCTTTTACTCTCCCCCCACCGCCCAAAATCAAAAAAGTAGGGGTCAGACCTATCCTTTGTAATTTTTTTTAATGGTGATTTTTTTTTTATCTATTTAATGATCCTGATATGTACAGATTTTTTTCTTGGTATTAGTTTTACACTTAACAAGTCATTAATATGTAAGTACTACATGGCAATTTATACACTGTTTTACCTTATTAGAGATGGTTGCCAAAGTTGCTAGTTTGTTTTAAAGCTTTGAATTTATCTTGTTTAATACTTCTTTAACATTTTATTTTAAAACTATTTTAATATAAAAAAGTACAGTAAATCACTGTTTAAGCCTGTGTCATCTAGGAAAACCATCTTTTGGTTCTGTACTCTATTCCAATCGCAAACTACTATTTTAAATGCAGGAGAGAATCTTCTTAATGTGAGTGCTGTAAAAAATATGTTCAAAATTTTCTCTATTATTAGCTTCTTATTAATTTTCAGGGTTGGCCTTGGAAGAAAATGTAATAATTCAGTGCAGATGTGGGCTCAGACTGTGTGTTAACACACTGAGATCTAGCTTTACTCAGTATCCCAAAGTCAAGTGATGAGGCAGTCCTGCACAGTTTCTGGAACTGCCTTTGGTCCAAATCCAGACTCTGCCAATTACTAGACAAGTTCTTTAACCTTTCTGTGCTTCTATTTCCTTATCTGTCAACTGGGGATAATAATCATGTCACCATGAAGGTAATTAAGTGACAATTAAATGAAATCATGCCCAGCACAGTACCTTGTTGTAGAGTTTGTTACCATTATTATGACTCATCCTGTAAAACTGAGATACCCTATGTAAATTTGGTAGCCAAAAAGGATATTTATTGACCTGTGCTGCTGGGCACGGCCTCTTCAGTTCTGTGAGCAAGAGGAGAAGCATGATCTCCCACTCTTGATCCATATGGAATGAGATTCCCAATGTCAAGAAGGTAATAGTCCAGGTAGGAGAAGGTAGAAGGAATGTTGGGCAAGTAGAAGCAATAGGTGTCCACTCTATATGCGGAAAGGCTATAGGAATCATAAAGGAAAAGAACCAAGAAGAGTGGTCCCCATGATCAGAAGTACTGTTTTGTGAAAGAAGGATTAGTCTTGTTCCTTGTATTATAGAGGTTGAAAATGGGGCACTTGGATAGAAGTTGCGGACATCCAATTCCTCTAACCCAGAGGAAACAAACAAACTAGAATTCTAAACTGGGGAACTTCTCAGTTGGTTAAGTGCCTTCAGCTCAGATCATGCTATCCGGGTTCTGGGATCGAGCCCTGCATAAGGCTCCCTGCTTGGTGGGGAGTCGCTTCTCCCTCTCCCCTGCTGTGCTCTCTTTCTCTCAAGTAAATAAACAAAAAAAAAAATCTTTAGAATTCTGAAATGGAATGAATTGTATCATAGGGGTGTGAGATGCCTGTTGCTGGTAAAGACTTTTAAACAGAGGTCTAAAATTACTTGCTAAAGAGGAGGTCAATGTAATAACAGATAGGGAGGGATAACAGTAAAAATGTCTAATTCTATGACTCCTGCAAATGTGGGACCTTTAGGAGGTACTATCAGGTCTTTGAGACCTTGCTCTGCTAATTATGGTTGTTTGGCACTCAGTACTCCAAAATTTAATAGAAAATGTTGACATTTTTATTCAACATTTGATTTCCCTGAGCTATAGTTTGGATGGGATTTTATTTTGTCTTTCATATTTAACTACATACAGTCTGATCCATGCTTATCAATGCTTACTGGAGACAGGAAAAGTCCAGAAACATTGCTAATTCTTAGAGCTCATTTTGCCTAATAATAGCAGCTGTCTAGAGAACTAGTAAGTTTCTGGCATGATACCTTCCTTAGATTCTGGCATCAATAAATTTTACTGAGAGAACAATTTGGTTTATTAATTGATCTTATGTTAGTGAAATAAATTAGCTCATCAGCAATGAAAATAAATTCCTTGCAGAGAGTAAAACAGGAATTGGAAACTTGGTTATTGTGTATTTTTTGCTCAAATATGTATTCAGTATGATACATGCCTTAAATCTTCTATGGAAATAGGCAGTATGTAAATTAAATGTCCCTGTCATTTTAGAGATATTCCAGCCACTATTATTATAAAGAGGTCTGTTTTGTTTCTACCTTGGTAATACTTTGCTTATAATTTAGAGAGTCAATTTTCAAAAATAGAAATGTTGGCATGTTTAAACTTTATTTGAATGAGATAGGTAAAATTAATAAAATAACTATTATGATTGTCCAAGTAGGAAACAGGTAAATGAAGTAAAATAAATAAGTAAAAATAAAAAAGAGTTAAATAAGTAATCAAACATGATTCTTAGTAAAGTTATTTGAAATCATCTTAAACTATTTAAATGATTTCAAAATAGATTGTAATTAACCTATCACAAGCTCTTTTTATAAAAATGAGAGCATAGGATAAGGATGAGGTTTAGATTCTCCTTTATTATAAAAAGCCAAGTTAAATTCTTAAAACAAGCAAATAAGGATCAGAAGATGAAAGGAATCCCATTAATGACTCAGCAAATAATTCTTACAGGGCTGTTACAAGTCAGTTTCTCAAACTTTACATGTTTATATTATGACATGATAAAATGAATCATGACTTTTACAATTCTAAGAATAGGGAAAATGATCTGATTTTATGTCTTATTTTCTCTGATTTCATTTTGCTCAACTCTAAACATGTTATTCTAGGGTTTGAAGAGAGAAAAAATAAAGCTCTTTGTGTTTTAAAAGGCTTATTTATAGCTTCCCTGCAAAACAACTCTTGATTATTGGCAATAATTGGCAGGATCATGGCGTATGTAATTTAAATACCATAAAGTCTCTAAATAACTCTTTTAGATTTGTGATGTGATAAAGAATGTCATTGCATCCAATATTTCTGTCATTTTTTTCTCTCTCATCCTGAGTTAAAATTAAAATCTACTTGTAATATAGGGAGAGAAGACCCAAGAATGTGGTAAGTCATGAGAAATGCCTATTTGGAATTCAAGTCTAGGCCATAGCTAAACTAAAAACTTTGTAATTAGATAATCATTAAATGATCTGTCTTAGAAAACATACATGTCGTGAACTCATGGTACAGCCTACCAAGTTGAGAGTAATATCAAAAGAAAACCATCTATATCATGGATCAGAGAGCACAAATAGGAAGTAGTAAAGGCAAATAAGCGACTTGAATATCTTGAGGTTCTAATTCTTTTTTGTGATTACAATTACTTAACCTGAACAAAACATGATTTTTACCCAATAGCACTTCCTTATTAAAAAAACCTTACATATATAATCCAACAATCATTGAACATCATTTGATAATTGCATATATTTTAAAACTGTGTTTTGAAAATGTAGCCAGTTTCTTCAAACATTTTAATACAAAATTCATGTATTAGATTGGTTGTGGATTCCTCTGCTTCTATGTGTTTCTTATGAGGTTTCTAAATTTCTAATAGCCCTTAATTTATTGAGTTTTTGATCTTTCTGATCAGTGGGCCCCAAACATCAAAATCACATGTGGATTTCTGAAATATAGACACTCTCAGACTTCCTTGTAGACCCACTGAAGGAGACTATTCAGAAGTGGGGTGCCAAGTTATATATTATTATTATTTAAAAACATTTTCTTGTGAACATTGTCATTTTTTTTCATGTTTGGGAACACTTGATCTTGTACAACTCTTAGGACACTTACTGTATCTTAATGTCACGGTCATTTTTGTACATTTTATTAAATCTTCTTTATCAGATTGCAAGCTTCTGAACAACAATGCTTATATAACATTATATTAATGTTGAGCTTTTAAAAATTTTCTAAAATAACTTTTGTGTCTTAAACATTAAAAATATTTCTATGACTGATTCTAGGTTGTCTTTTAAGTAAGAGAAATATGAAATAGCTTTTAAATATGTAAATAATATTATAATGTAATAAAATGTTTCTTATTCCATTTATAATTGTTAATACCAATTACTCAGATTCCTTGGAGGGCAGTTTTAGTCATATCTACTGGCTTTCTTGTAGTCAGCACCCAACCCATAGAATTCTTTTAATAAAGTCCATTAGTTAAATTTCTTTTTACCCTTTGCTGTGTTTAAATAGCAAATACGATTCCATGTTGAATTTAAAATATGACTCAACGTTTTCACATGATGAAGGATTTTTAACGTTGTTTTGTGAAAGTTATGAAAAATCCTGGGAAGCCAACGAAACAAGTCATTGAGCTTGAGTGAGCGAGTGTGTGTGTGTTTTGTATCACCACCACTGTTACCACCACTATCTTTCCTACCATCATTTACTATATGCTGACTGTGATATGCTGACTGTGATAAAGGTGCTTTTAATATATAAGCTCATTTACTCTTTTCTTTTTTAAAGATTTTTATTTATTTATTCATGAGAGACACACACACAGAGAAGCAGAGACAGAGGCAGAAGGAGAAGCAGGCTCCATGTAGGGAGCCTGATGTGGGACTCCATCCCAGGACTCCAGGATCATGCCCTGAGCCAAAGGCAGACGCTCCACCACTGAGCCATTAAGGCATCCCATTCATTTAAGTCTTTATAAAATTATACTAGTAAAAGGTTTTTCTGCTATGTTCCAGTGCCTGTGTTTGGCCTTGGGGAAGTCAAGACAAATAGGACCTGGTCATTACCCTTGAGTTTATAGTCTCATAGAGGGCCCTCAAAACATTTCATCTTTTCTTCCATGCTCTTAAAGTTATTTTTTTCCTTTAACAAGTTTATTTTTTAATGATCATCTGGACTAGTCTTTAATGCCATTTAAATATACCCAAGAAAATTGTTCTCAAGCTTAAAGCATAAAGAACATAATTGAGAGACTATATTAGGAAGAGATGGGCACATTTTGAGCCCTTACTATGCATGATTTCATTTAATACTCACAACAAACTTGTGGCATGTATTTTATATAAGATTTATGAAGGGGAAAAATGAGGCTCATAGATGTTAAGAGAGAATGCCAAAGGTCCCATAACTTGTAAGTAGAAAATGCCAGGATTTTAATCTTATCCAGGAGCATCCAAAGCCTTTACATTTCCTTTGGAATCATGCCATTTCTGTCTCTCACATGGTTTTGGTGCCTGATTTCTTGTCTGGCAACCATGAAAAAAGGAGAGTTCTACAGGTAATCTGGGATTTATACAGCAGCAGCAGCAGCAGCAGCAAGTTTTGCTATTATATGAGGTAGAGTAGTAGAATCTATATTAAAATACTTTTAAGATGTCAACGTAAGACATAGCAAAACCAGACTTAAATAAACTTGGTTCTGACATCCATCCCATAAGAAATGCTGCTAAACCTATTTGTCAATTCCTGGCAGCAGAATCCGGACTTACTAGTCATTCGCAAATCCACTTGATTCAAGGGTTTCTCTAAATGATGACCTGGAAGATTTGTTAGCTTGAGACTTTATGACATTAATATTAGTTGAAAATGGCTGAATTTACACCATGAAGTGAAGACTATAGACATTTACCTGAAGCAATCATAAATAAGTACTATCAGGCAACGTTTGACTGAAATGTCTAGTACTGATTCAGTAACTATTGAGATACACAGCCTTAGGGGGCTGGGAGAAACACCTGCTTTTGGTCTCTGGATTTCTTTTCCAAATTTGTGAGTCCTTCTCTTTATTCATGCTGTTCTTGTCTCACTCTGGTTTGGTTCTTTGCATCAAGGTTATTATTTTATCGACAAGAAATTCTTGGGCTTTGTCCATGTGATTATTATTCAGAGGTCACTTTAAGTACAGAGTGTTTCTCTATTATCTTTAAAGGGGGGTTACTTCTTTTAATACACTTTGTGTTAGATAACTTCCAACTTAGTTCTTTGATATAGCACTCTAGCACTGCCCTGGACTATTATCCACTGCCCTCATGTTCTCCTCTGTGGTAAAAGGAAAGGATTTTACTTTCCACAGAAGAAATTCCAAATAGAAATCCAAATTAGAAATGGATCTCATGTTAGGCAGAACTACGGAAGCCATGTTATCTTGGGCTTAATATTCTGGCATGGCTCATTCACATAGGCAGTTCTGGAGTTTTACTCTAATCTTATTTCTCCTATAATCCCATGGGCTGAAAAAGCAAGACTTTTCCTTAAGAGAAATGAAGCTTTATTAAGATTTGTTCCTTTTTAGTTGTCTTATGTTGGGTCACCAGGAAGCAGACTCTGAGACGGAGATTGCACTGCAGGAAGTGTATTAGGGATGCTTTGGAATCACAACTGTGAGGAAATGTGAAGGAAGGAAAAAGGATTGGGTAGAGGGATGTGGTGTGGTCACAACAAAGCCATGGATCACTAGACAGGTAGCTCTGCAGCTCAAGTATTGAACCCATCAGAGTTATATTCAATTAGGGCGAGGGTCTGAGTCTCCATACCTCTGCATTTTTATTGGTGGTAGGCTGCCCTTGAAGTTGACCTTGAGTGAGGGAACTCTTTCAGTGGAGGCAATTCTGGAAAAAGGTTGACAGCCGAGAACTGTTTCAATAACTAAGGAATAAATCCTTCATCGCTAAAGACAGGATCTTGGCAGCACAATGCAGCATCCATGACACTACTATTTCATGAAGAAGAAATAACGACATAGATTAAACCAAACTTTCTCAACCTTTCAAAATCATTCCTCCTCTTGATAAACATAGAATGTGGCTTTGATATATCTGAGGGAGGGCTAGCTGGCTTTGGACCGACAATCTGCACACGTTGCATATTTCCATTGGATGAAAGTATCTTACACCCTGATATTTATTAGGGGATATGTATTTTCTTTCCCTTCTAATTTTCCTTCTCAGCCACCCCTATGCAGAAGTCTGAACTGTAACATTTTCTGATATTTTCTTCAAAATACCAGGATAAAATCTGCACAGCAATGTTGTGTTATCCCTCCCTCTTTTTGTACATTATTCTATAATATCCAGAACATTTGCCAGCACCATACCAAATGCTCACAAAAGATCAGGTGATTAATATGAAAAGCAGGAACCAATAGTCAGTATCTGCTTTTACTGTCAAAGGCTTCTAGTAGGGGTCTACATCAAAAGTAAGGTAGATGAATAATCAGAACCTAAATTGAGTTTTTTTTTTTTTGGTCCTGAAAAAAATTGAATTGCTACTAATTATGAGATCAAATGGCATAAATAGCTATCACAGACATATTATAAAGGAATCCATGCTAAAATATGAGGATTACTAATTCATGCCAGATAGAGGAAGGAATAGATGGTGTGGGTGAGAGAAAATTAATTCTAAAGCAAAAGACAATGACTGTTAAAGGATCAGAGCAGGAATTGATGATGAAAGCAGAAACTCTTTATAAATTTCTGAAAGCACTTGATATATTCACCAGCAAGCATTCATTGTTTATGATATGCTAGGTGCCTGGGATACAAAGATGAATATAGAATGCTGCCTACTGTCAACCAAATTGTTTTCTGGTGATTATGCACAGAGAAAATGTGCAAAAGGGTCTCAGTGGCCACCTTAATATGTGTGTCCAGATGCTTCTCTGTTACTCCTCTAACTTTCCCACTTTCTACTCTGTCCCTATTTGAGATTAATATGATGTTAGTTAAATATATATGGAGTAAATGCAATTATATATTATGTAATAAGTATATTTAGATATCTCAGCATTCACTTATTAGCTCTGGGGATATCTATTACTGTGATCAGAAGGACTGGGAAGAAATTGACAGCTCTGCAATGAGAAGATTAGCCAGTTTTTATGTTAGTTTGTTGACCTTAGTGGCTGGAAGGGGGTATCCAGCACTAAAGCTGAGTAAGTTGAAATATTTTCAGTGTGGCTAAGACATTACAAGGGTTTAGAAGAAAACATTCTAAAGTACCTTTTCTTATGAAGGAGAGGCTTGCACTTTTGAGTAAGGTGTAATGTAGTAAAATGTGAAAGAAGGGGATAAGTCAAAAGCCTCCATCACAGGGGTGCTTGGGTGGCTCAGTCAGTTAAGCAGCTACCTTTGACTGGGGTCATGATTTCAGTGTCCTGGGATCGAGCCCACATCCCGCTCCCTGCTCAGGGAGGAGTTTGCTTCTCCCTCTCCCTCTACACCTCCCCCTCGACCTGCCCCAACTTTGTGATCTCTCTCATTCTCAAATGAATAAATTAAAAAATAATCTTAAAAAAAGGCTCCACCACTTATTAGCTATGTGAATGGGCAAGTTGTTTCATTTGTATTTGGGGCTAATACTTGACTTATTTACATGACCAGATCAAAGGACATGGTATATATGAATGTACTTTGAAAACTACTATGAAAATATAATAAATTATTGTAAAATTATAGGCTACAAGATATCAAATGTGAGATGAAAAGGAAATCTAGGAGTCATTGTAGCTTGCTGCCTGCAAAACTGGAAGTGATGGGGAAGAAAACAACTGAAAAATCCTTACAAGTGTTACTGAATAATAGTTTTAAATGGTGACAAGAATATTAAGCATCATCTGGAAAGGTATTGAGAAAAATAGCTATGACTAAACAAAGCCTCATGTATCTGCACCTGAGAAGATGAAATTCTAAAATTGAATTTTGAGAAAAAACAAACATATGTGGATCAAAAAAAGTAACTGGCCATGAAGACAATCAAGTATATACACAGATGTCCATATTTAGAGTGAATAGAAATATTGACACAATTTAGTCTTGAAAAGTTGATGGCTAATATAATCTATGAATTAAAATGTATAAGGATCACCAAGATTAAGGATTGTAAAGATGTTTAATCATTACAGAAATACTAGATTTTAGGAGCAGCTATCTTTTGAAGTTTGAAAGGGATGCTGAGATAAAAAGTTAAAACTTCTACTTTATCCATGAGGTCACCCTGAGGGAGCACAGGTACCAAAGATGGATGGATGGGGTGGAAGGCAAAGAGACAGATCACCTCATATCCCTTCTTATTCTCCCTAGAGGAGGGGGAGAAATGGCAGATGTAAGACTGGGCAATGTTTTCCTTCTAAAGTGTGAGGTGCCTCATTTCTGTGTTTTTGCCCTGTAGTCTTTCTAGTTACCTGCTTCATCCTAGGGGGAATTTAAGAAGAGACTAGTAAGACTGGCAGTGTGGGGTTCGTGTCCCTATTCACCTCTCAGCCCTTGGGCACCCCCCCATACCTGAGAGCATGCAGGGTCATTGGGATTACCTTGAATTCAGGGCTAGTAGTGTGCCTGGATTAAACGTCACCCAGAGACCTGGACATCAGTTAATGAATGAATCAGCCAATCATGGGACATGGCACATTCCCATGACCATTTCTCCTGTGCCCAGGGATATGCTCACCTTTGGCCTGTGCATAGTCAGCCACTTCCTGGCAGGTTTCTTCATTAGTAAGATGTTTGTTTTCAGATGTTGGGTTCACAATAATGCTGCCCAAGGAGCCTTACTGTTAAATCACTTTGGCTCCTTTTGCTTTTAGTTGTAATTACTTGGGCTTCTTTTATAAGAGACAACAATGTTTTAGTGAATAGTGGAGAGTAATAAATCTAACACAAATATCCCATAGCAATGCCTTCTTACTTTCACATACAGTTTAATGACCTTAAACCATGGTTCTGTGTCAAGTGGAGAGGTCCAAAATACCTGCCCAAATTACATATAATCAAGGGGCTTTGGCAGCTTAGGGAACTACAGTTATGCTGCCAAGTAAGAACATTTTAATTCATAGAAACCATAATTTGCTTTTCTTCCTGTATCTACTTTACATCATTTTGCCTTTTACCATCTAAATAAGGATTTTTTCAGAGTTCATACACTATGAAAACAATGTAACCATATTTCCTCAAATTGGATTCCATATATCTCAGTGCTTTGATGGCTTCCTGATAGTGTTTCATATGGAAGAAGTATTAGTTGTCAATCCTTTGCAAATAACAAGTAGATATTTGGTACATTCCACAAAAAAATATTATTGCCTTGATTAGCAAAGGAATCTTACAGCACATCTCATTGTTAGAAAGCCCAGTGCCAGACTCTAAAAGAAAGGAGGCACACTATTTCTCCTTATTTACTTGACAGATATTAATTGATCACCTACTATGTGTCAAACACTGTGCTAGGTTCTAGGAATATATCAGTCAACAAAATTCTGTTTTCAGAAAGCTGATATCCTAGTGGAAAATGACAGTAAAAATGATAACTAAATTATATAATATGTTAAAAGCCAAACACTATGAAGCTATGGAGCAGGGTAATGGTGATATGGAGAGTCAGGGTGGGCTAGATCTTAAATAAAGTAGTCAACATGGGCTGCATTGATGAGGGAACATCACGAAAAATGGAAGATGAGTGTATTCATTTTCTGTGGTTGCTGTAACAAAGTGTCACAAACTTAGTGGCTTAAAACAACAGAGATTTATTTTCCCATAGCTTCGGAGGCTAGAAGAGGCTAAGTCAATGTTGATGGGCCATGGTCCCTCTGAAATCTTTAGGGGAGAATCCTTTGCCTCATCCTACCTTCTGGTGGTTCTTGGCAATCCTTGATATTCCTTGGCTTGTAGCTACATTACTCCAATCACTGCCACTGTCTCTTCATATGACCTCTCTGCATCCTCTCCACTATTTATAAGACCATGAATCATGTTGGATTATGGCCCACCTTAATGACTGTATTTTTAACTTGATTACATCTAAAGATCTTATTTTTAAATAAGGTCACATTCACAGTTATCAGGAATTAGGATTTCAACATATCTTGAAGGACACAATTCAATCCACAAAAATGAGATAATCAGCTAGGCAAACTATTTGAGTTTTGAGTTAGGGTCTAGTACAAAAGTCCTGAGGAGGAGGCATGATGAGTGTGTTTGAGGAACATGAAGGAAGGCATTTTTCTAGTACAGAGTACGTGAGGGGAGAGTGGAAGGAGGGTAAGGTCAGACTAGAACCAGGGGATAGCCCCTGAGGGGACTTATGGGCCATTAATGGGGCTTGAGTTTTTAATACAGGTAAAATAGAGAGCTTTTGGGATTTGATTTTCATCTTTAAATTTTCACTCCAGCAACTATGTTGAAAATAAGTTATGGTGGCAGAGGGTGATGTAGGGAATCTGATTAGAAGCCTGTTGCAATATTCCAAGTAAAATAGGATGGTGGTTTGGATCAGGGTGCCAGCAGTGGAAATGGTGATAAATTAAAAGGTATAGCCCAGGGATTTCCTGATAGATGTGAATGTGCAAAAGAAGACTCAGGGATGACCTTCAAGGAGAGTTGTGCATGAGCAACTGGAAGGATGGCATTAGAGGCAGGATGAGAGGCTCAGTTGAAGTCTTGCAAAGTTTGGGATGCCATTTTAACTGGTGGAGATCTTAGATAATTCATTGTATATAAAGGTCTGGAGCTCATGGGAGACATCCAACAGAAGAGCTGCCTCTTGTCAGATGGCATTTATGCAAATTAGGAAAAGCCATCTCCTCAGGACCAGCAAAGCTCTGGACCAGGTCTCTACCTTCCCGTCTGCCTAGGGGAGCCTTCATGCAGTGTTAACCATGCGTACACCATTTTGAGGACAGGCCATTTCTTCCTTCCTTTCTCCATAGGAAAGCCAGATGAGTTTTCATTTCTTTCAGTCAGAATCACCTTGGACAAGGTGTGAGGAAAGTGTGGGTATAAAGATAGAAGGCTAGAGATGCTGACACTAGCATATTCTTTCTAGGGATGCAAGGGTCTGTTCTTCATTGGCCTTGCCTGATGGTAAGAAATTCCCATAGGAAGCCAGGAACTTCCCCATGGCTAAGGGACTGATCCAAACATGCAATTTTTTTTCTTTGTTTCTGTCAATGACATACACAGTTCAATATACTCTCATTTTAAAATTTATGACTGAAAGATACTTAACTGGTTATTTATGGACTGTTAGGATTACTAAGTTTTGGTGAACAAGTGCATTTCCAAGCTTATCGAGAACTCAACTCAGTATTCTGCTAAGAAGTGTGGTGCCCACTCAACACTTGGCATGCTTGCAAAGCCTTTTCTGTGCAAGTCTCCACATGGATTGTTGGATTTACTGCACATTTCAAAAGGGAGCCTTTGGTGTGAGTGTATTATGTGTTGCTCTGAGTTTGTCATGCTTGTCAATTGCTATTCTTTTGGTGTTATGATTAAAAATGACCCTTAATTTACCTTTCTTATTTTCAATGAAATTTATTATGGGTTTTGTGATTGAAGCCACAGTACAGAGTGAGTGATACATATTTAAAACAGAAGTACTTGGGGACTGGTTTTCCAATAACTAGACTTAAGACCACCAAGCATTGTGGTTCAAATAGAAATATGAATTATCTGTACCACCACTGCTAAGGCATGGACAGACAGGTACACACAATACATCTATTCCTTGTCATATTTTATTTGGATAGTGGCACTTCATGTAGCACAGGAGGTGGTGGAAGGCAGCAGGCCATTTGGCTTTCACCCAAGTGGGTTTGAGTCAGTTGCTGCTCTGTTTCAGGGGCTGCTCTTATCCATTCCTCTTTCAGTGCTACTTTTTCTTGCTTTCCTTTTCCCATCTCCTCAATCACTGCTGCTCCAATTCAGTATTGAGACAGAAATTTTCCACACCACAATGTCAGTGTTAAGAATCAGAGTGGTACAGCAGAAAAAGTACTGTCTGGGTATCTGTTGAATTGCATACGGAATACAAAAAATAACCAATTATTCTATGTTTCCAAAATTTAGGAAATAAATTTTATATCCAAATAGTGAAGGGGCCAAAACTGGACATCAACTATTTTTTTTTAACCAGGAAATTCAAAGGATCTCTTGTTTCTTTCAAAAATTACTTCTAATTAATTGGCTCACTTTCTATATCCACAAGCATGTACTGTATATGCCTTCATGTACCAGGCACTGATCTGGGCACAGAGCTAACTCCGTACTTCACTTTAGCAGAAGGATTTGGTCTAAGAGGTCGGGGCAAGGCAGAGCAACTCAGGGCTTGCTGTGAGGCTCAGGAGCCAGAAGGGCTGTTGATGGAGATGACTGGGAACAAGGGTAGATTACTAAACTGACGACAGAGAAGAAAATACAGGGGGCCTGACAAAGGTGTTCCATATTAAAATTCATTTAACAAAGCAGATGCCAGCTTCATCGACACGTTCAACAAAATATAAGCAAAAACACATTATTAGGAAAAAGATTTCCTTTTTTTTTTTTTTTTTTTGCTCTGTGTTATGAGAGAAGTAGGCATTTTCAGCAAAAAATGTTGCACGGACTGGAAATGTTTCCTGGTGTTCTGTGTGGCATCCCACCTAAAGCATCTTCGTTGTTATTCAGGTTTAGATCTGCTAGTGTGATGGAAGGTGAAAGGCAGGGTTTTTGTTGCTGAACTCTTCCTGTGGCGGGCCTGAACTGTCTTCTTTCTGTGTTGTTTCTGATGGCAGTCTGAGAGTCCTCCAGATGAATAACTCACTTGAGAGAGCAGCTGTGGAAATACATGGTTAAAAAAAATAAAGGTTCTGCCGGTTTAGCACAAGTGCTAACTAAGACTGGCATTTGGATATGTGTCGGTGCAGCTGATATCTGCTGGCAGTCACTGATTGCCCTAAGATGCTGGGATGGAGAGATTAAGGTAAAGGAAGAAAGCGTATTTCTCACCATTCCACTGGCATGAATTGTGAATGTAGACACAGACTCATGCTATCACTAGATTCAACATACTTGGAGGTATTCTTATACTCATGTATTCTTATTTATAGGATGTTTTATAGTATTTAATATTAAGTATTTCAGCAGGAACTTAGAAAACTAATATGATTAGGGCACTTTAATAATCTCAATCTTGTATTTTGTTTCATAGGGGCTTTCTTATGGTTGTAAGAACGTGGTACCAAAACCATTACCATAGATGTTGTGCAAAGCCCATATGCTCGAAATCGGGATGAGCAGTATGCAGTTTCAGAGGTGATTTGTAGTTTAAAAGTAACACCCCCTTCAGCATCTTAGATATGAGGTTTATACAAATCTGAGGTGATAGGTGGGATGGGAAGACAGATCATCTGTGAGTAAAATGAGAGAGAAGAAAGGGGGGACAGAGAAAAGGAGATAAACTTTTCTGAAGAAAAGACCCTAAATTAACTTTCCTTATTGGAACAGGTTGTTGGAGAACAGCTTTTGTGTTTGTTTTGAAAATATTGAAACGTTATATGCAATACCCCCATTATTAAAAACTTAGTATCTGGGACACCTGGGTGGCTCAGTGGTTGAGCATCTGCCTTTGGCTCAGGGTGTGATCCCAGGGTCCTGGGATCGAGTTCCGCATCAGGCTCCCCATAGGGAGCCTGCTTTTCCCTCTGCCTGTGTCTCTGCCTCTCTCACGAATAAATAAAATCTTTTTAAAAAACCCCAAAAAACTTACCATCTTGTTCCAACTATCAAAAAGAATATATATATACAAACACACACACACACACACACACACACACACACACACACTTAACTCTATGAGAGAAAACTAAAGCACGGAGTCTGTCCAGTCTCCTGCCCCTCTACCCTTCTACATAGTACCTGGAAATGTAGAGTTAAGTCCTTTTGAATGCAAAAGCATAGGTAGTATCTTTTACTTCCTAAGCAATCAATAAAAGCTGTGTCTTCTCAATTGTGAGGATCTATAGATTGATAACTGGTGGGTTACCAAAAATGAAAACCAGACTGACATTGTCTGTTTGTTTATTTATTTATTTATTTATTTATATTTTTAAAAGATTTTATTTTATAATTTATTCATGAGAGACACACACACACACAGAGGGGGGCAGAGACACAGGCAGAGGGAGAAGCAGGCTCCACGCAGGGAGCCTGATGCAGGACTCGATCCTGGGACTCCAGGATCACGCCCTGGGCTAAAGGCGCTAAACCGCTGAGCCACCCAGGGATCCCCTGACATTGTCTTTTAAAGCCAGGAATTGTAAAGAAATTATCATCTAGAATTTTCATTTTCATTGCCTGTTTGCGCACATCCATTGTATCTCTTTAAAGCCAAGGACAGGTTTAAGAGGTGGCTAAGCAATACTTGTATTTCCACTTTGTACTTTGTTTTCATTCTCTTCAGTGAGAATAGGGCTTGAGCGACTTTTTGAATTCTTATTTAGAGATTTGCCACACTGACAACACACAACTGTAAAGTGAATATGGCACTGTCACTAAGAAAGTAGGTAAACATGCGGTTTTGGTGACCCAGAGAATCAGAGTCTTCAAGAAACTATTGGTCAGCGAGAGAGAGTGTCATACCTTCTACTTTGCTCGTATGTACAAGCAACTGATGTTGAGACTGATGTAGCAATTAAGTTGACTATCTTAGACATTTTACTATTATGAGAATTTTATGTACATTATCATATGGATGGAGTGACGGTTCTTTGAACTAATAACCAATTACTTTCCTCTCTTTTCCTCTTCTGGGTATACAAGCTTCTGCCTTCACTGCTTCAAGAAAGGGAAGATGTAACAAAAAATAATGAATATAAGGAAATCAAAATCTTACCTTTTGTAGTTCCAAAACTTTGGTCCTGGGGGTTGGAGATGAGGGCACAGAATTTAGGATTTTCAGTGATCCAGGGAAAGCCAGTTCTTTACTCCTGAAACTAGAAGAGGGTCCTTACATAATGAGAGAAGAGAAAGGCACAACATGAGCAAAGAGCTAGATGTTGAGGGTTCCTAGAGAAAGGGCTTCTACAATATTTTTCTGGTCTGAACTTGAGTCTATCAGGTAGTTTTAGGGGACCTGAGAGCAGAGAGGATCTAGGCCTTGGTGGGGCATGGGAAAATGGGGTGAGGCATAGGGGGTGAAGGGGAGGGGCTAATGCAGACAGCAAGATTATCTTTTTGTGTTCTCAACTGTGGAACAGAAATGGCACTGTGGTGTCCAGGCATACAGGGCTAAGACAATTTCACAGTTCTTTGTATCCCAGTGAGGATGAGGACAACACACTGTTGTCTGTGTGCTCGAATGTGACACAGAACTACCTTATACATTCCCAGTGAAGATCTCACAGTCCGCAGTGGAGCAGGAAGAGCTAAATGTTCCCCAAGTGCCTTAGAGGGATGTGGGGATGTCTGAGAGAGCAGACCTGAGTGGACGTGTTGTTGTAGTGAGGGTGATGTGGGAGTGTCCCATGAGAATAGATGAGCCAGGGCAGGTACAACAATGCCCATCTGAGCAAAGTATCATTTCAAACACCTGGAGCCACTAAACTACTTTGAGATAAAGGGCATCCTGACTGCAACTTGCTCACAATGATTTAGGGGTGGGAAAATGGGACAAGAAATTGTGATAAAATATTAATATTTGGGGAATCTGGGGAAGGATACATAGAAATTCTTTGTATATTCCATATGTCTGAAATTAATTCAAAATACAAAGTTAAAAAACTAAAGAGAGAGAGAAAGGAAGAAAGTGAAAGAGGCCAAGAGATGAAAATTAAAGCTCACAGAGAGGTCTGGGTTGTGTTCAAGACCGACAGTGTATCATTCACTCAAAAATCGTAGCCTTGCAGTACTGAATTCGTAATAACTGGGAGCTTACCTTTTCACATCTGAAAGGAGAGAGGGAAGAACAGACTTACAGAGGTTTGAGGATACATAGTAGCAAGAATTGGAGTGATAATTTCTTTTAAATTGAAGTTAATATAAAGTGAACCGAATGTGACCTGAGGCAGCCCATAGTTCACAGGATGATAAGTTTAGAAAACTTGAACTTTTCATGAGTTAGTTAAGGGGGCAAATATGTGCTTTTATCTAGGAGCATTTATTTAAATTAAATCAATGCCTTTATTATTGAATTCATTGATAAAATGTATATACTTTTATATAATTCTAAGCACTTTGTGCTAGGTATTGTGGGAGCTATAATGAATGTGGCTGGGCTGTAACTATAACGATGTGATGCTTTCAAGGGGATTATGAGTCTTGAGAAGTGACAGACATATATACAAATAACGTGGAAGGACAGAATGTAAGAATGACTATACAAAGTATATAAGTGAAATGGCATAGCAACAAAAATTGCTTTTATTGGAGGGCCAGGAAACATTTTGTGGAGGAGGGGGCATTTCAAGCTGGAGTTCGAAAGTTCAGTAGGATTTTAGTGGATAGAGATAGGATGTTTAGGGAGGGTAGCCCCTTTGAAAATTGTGAGCTAAAATATAAGCACAGGAAAGTGTGCTGAGTGAGAGGTGGATGGGTATTTTTTACATCTGGACTGGACTGGAAAATAGGTATGGGGGAGGAGGTAGGAACATAGTAGGCAGATAGGAACACAGTCCGGATGCCCTTGATTTCTTAAAAGAATTCAATGGTTTCATCTTTTTAAACATTTAACTTCTTTTCCTACTTGTAGATTATTTTGATATCTGTTTTGAAGTAAGGATCCAATAAAACACTCTATCCGCCCTCTGTACCCCCCTACTTCACAGCTAGTCCATTGTCCTAAACATCATTTATTAAATAATTGTCTTTGACTTCCTTTCTTCACCTCCTTACACATCCAATAAATGACCAAGTTCTATCAAATCTGTGTATTTCTCAAACATTTTCATTTTCTCCATCCTCATCGTCAACACTTCAAGTCACAATTATCTCTTACCTGAATTACTTGAACAATGACACCACTAGCCTTCTTGCTAGTCTTGGCATCCTCCTTCTCTTCTCATCCATTTTAAAAAGGTAAATCTGATCAAGTCATTTGCCTGCTTAAAATTCTTCAGTAGCTTCTCATTGCCCTTACAGAAAGTTCAAAATCTCTAATATATCACCCAGAGTCTTGATGATCTGGCTTCTGCAGATTCATTTCTTGCCAGATTCTCATTAATTTCTCTGTGTTCCAGCCACTGGGAACTTCTTTCTGTTCACCATGCTCTTCTCTATGCCAGAACGACTCTTCACCTAGCTGCTGCTTCAGATCCCAGCTTATAAGTCACTTTCTCTTGGTAGCCTTCCTATATTCCTGAGTATAGATTTGCTCATCCTTTAAAATACTCCCCTAGGACTCCACACATCTCCTTTTTAATATGCTTTATTACTTATTTTATAGGACTGCCTTCCCCACTAAACTATAGACTCCAAAGGACCTTGCCATTCTTCTCTTCCCAGAACTCAGTGGGGCTTTTGGTACATAGATATGATTCAGATATATTTATTGAGTGGGGTAACTGAGTGGCTCAGTCAGTTAAGTGTCTGCTTTCGGCCCAGGTCATGATCCCAAGGTCTTGGGATCAAGCCCCACATCAAGCCCCACATTGGGCTCCCTACTTAGCAGACAGTCTGCTTCGTCCTCTCTACTACTGCTTGTGGTCTCTCTTGTGCATTTCTCTCTCTGTCTTTCTCAAACAAACAAATAAATAAATCTTTAAAAAATGCATTTATTCAGTAATCAAACACATTCCTTCTCCTACTGATTTGTGATGTATTTTTTGTCCTATGTTAGCATCTTTATTTTAAAGTCTGTTTTTGGGTCATCTATTCAGTAATCTTGATCTCCCCCCTCCATCCTACCTTATCTATCAACCTGTCATCATTCTTCTATATTTCTTAATATTACTTAATCTTTATTTCAAGTGCTGCAACTTTTAGTATGTTTTGGATGTCATTTTAAAAAATAAAACATTTATTGTACCTATTCTTTCCTGTTTATTTTTTTAGATTAGCCTACAAATCCTTAGTATTTTACCAAAGATTATATAAACCATATTTTGGAAAGAACTGGCACCTTTACAGTCACGTCAATATTTTACAGTACTTTTCCTATACAGAAGCATGTTAAGCTTTTTCATTATTCATGTCTTTCTTTGTCTCTAAGGAATGTTTGCAGTTTTTTATGACTATAAAAAACCTGGAAGAAAACATAAGTGCATGTTTATTAAATATCTGGGCAGAAAATGATTTTCTAAACATTAAAGCAATAGAAGAGCTAACAATGGAACAGGCTAATTGATATAGCTATATAACAATGAAAACAATAGCATATGTTTAAACACATTATAAATAAAATTAAAGGACAAGTGAGAAGCTGGGAGAATAATTGCAATAGAGATGCCAAATGGCTTCTATCTTTACCAAATAAAGAAATGACACAAGTTGATAAGAAAAACAGTATTTTTTCAATGAAAAATGGGCAAAGAACTTGAGCAGGTTTTAGAGAAGGAATTAAAAATGACATAGACTATTCTTTTTAAATAATTCTGATTCTGACATGTCACTGCCACAGCTGTTTTTAGATCACATGTAAGGCTCTTTGGTTGAATGACACCTTCCAGGTATTTAAAGTAACTAGATCCTTTGTTAAATTTAGGCTACAAGCTTTAAAATTTTATTTTAGTACCTTCTCAGGGCTTTTCTATTTAGTACCTTCTCAGGGCTTTTGTATTTAGGTATCTAGGTAAAAAGAAATGAATAAAAGTGGTATTTTCTATATATCATAAGGAGGAGAAAGATCTTGGTACTTAATTGACTGTAAACATGTATCAACCAGTGTTTTCAGTATACGTTGATTTCAATACCCTAAGTGTACCCCAAGTGTTTATTAGCATTTTTATTGTTATTGATCTAAGTATTATGCATTTGGATGCTTTGAGGAATCAAGATTTGAGTTTTTTTGGATAATTCTTTTATTACCTACTTTAAAAATTGAGAAATGATATTTTGATGTAAGTGCTGAATGAAAGTTTATCATGGAAATGATGGGTTTATTTAACAAAATCTGACACAGTTCTTGCTTTATGCTGGCACAGTTTGCATTCTGGGAATGCGTAAAGATAAGACTATGCCAGCTACCAAGACATACTGGAGTATTGAATGGACTATCTTGCATCGTTGTGGTAGGTGACATATATTAGATTTGAAAATAGCCAAGTCATAGTACCCCTCTTTTCTTTCTAGTTCAGGAATGATTATGGAAGAATCAGAGATAGCAATCAAAATATCATTTTTCTTTTTGTTGAGGATAAGTTAGACTGTTTGGCTTGGCCTAAATTGATAATAAGATACACAAATTCTGATTCATCATTCCTTCCCACAGTGTCCTACTGAATTGAGCTCACCTATCTAAAATTGCAGCTTTCTATCTAAAGGACAACACCTGTCCCAATTAACTTACAATATGGGTTGGCAGAAAAATGTGTGTCCTAAGGCCAGACTACTCTGTAGGCCACACATGCCCAATTGCTTCTTCCCACAGCCGCTCATCAGGCAATCCACTTATCCAACCACGGAGAGTCAGGGAGGGATCTGATACTATTTTTACCAGCAAAGTAGAGTTTTCTCTCCTGTGTAGTTTTGTAGAAAGCAGAAGATTAGCACAATCTCAAACACTTGCCCAAGATTTCTCAATTTGTTTTTTGCCTTAAGGTTATCTGGAGTGTGACTGTCTCTCTCAGGGGGAGGAGATTATGAATTTATCCTTTTACCTTCATGAACTCCTACCCTGAATACTACCATTGTTCCTTACTCTGTCTTCTGAGACCACTGGTGGGCAGTGTAGACATGCAGTGGATCAGAAGTACACATCAGTTAAATCAGTTGTAAGACCTTGCTGTCAACTAGGATTAGTAGTCATTCCCTGTTCATGTCCCCGCCCCAAATTAGGTCTAGCTTTGTGATCAACCTCAAGAGCGATTCAGGGAGATTGAATGGTAGCACAATTGTACTCCAAACATTACAATGGCAACCCAGAAACGTCCCTAAATACGGTATCCTCCCTTTATAAAACTCCCATGTCAAAGAGCTACCAAAATCACCCTGCTTTTGTCTGAGATATTAAGGTCCACAATCTCTAGGTTAAAATCGAAAGGAATTGACTTTCAAAAACCACGTCACCCAGTTTCTCTTTCTGCTCGGTGTCTGGTAGAGGCCTGTGCTCCGCAGCCTGGATAGAACTGGGTTTCTGGTCTCAGTGGCAGTTTGAGCTGCCTTATTGTATTGGAATGAGTAAGATTCTGTCAGCGTAATCCTTTCCTATGCCTCGATTTTTAAATCTTTTTATTTGACATGATTGTTGGTTCACATGTAGTTGTAAGAAGTAATTACGTAAAGGTCCCGTGTCCCCTTTACCTAGTTTTCTCCACATCTTACCATTATGATATGACACATATCAAACCCAGGAGACTCTGACATTGATACAATCCATAGGTGTTATTCAGATCTCACCAGTTTTACATGCACTTGTGTGTACGCATGTGTATTTGTGTATATGTAGCTCTGCGAGATTTTGTCATATATATAGATTTGTATGACCACCACCACAATCAAAATATAGGACTGTTCCATAATCACAAAGATCCTTTTATGGTCATACCCGCATCCTCCACCCTGCGTCATCTCTGATCCCTGGCAACCACTAATCTGTTTTACATCTTTATAATTTTGTCATTTAAAGAGTGTTATAATCAGTGGAATCATGCAGCGGGTGACCTTTCGAGGTTGGAGTTTTTCATTAGCACAGTGCTCATGTAATTCAAGTTGTTGAGTGTATCAAGAATTCATAAATAATAAAAAAATGAACTTTTTTTATTGTCGAGTAGTGTTCCATGGTATGGATGTATACGATTTGTTTAACTGTGCCTCCTTATAAAGGACATTTGAATTGTTTCCAGTTTTTATATATTACAAATAAAGCTTCTACAAACACTTGTATCCATGTGCTTTGTGTTGACAAAATTTGTATTTCTGTAGGATAAATACTCAGAAGTGTTATTCCTGGGTGACATGTTAAGTATGTATGTTTAGATTTTTTTTTTTATGAACTGCCAAACTATTTTCTGGAGTGACTGTGCCATTTTATATTTCCACCAAGAAAGTTTACCAAGAGTGATACATTTTGTCTACATCTTTGCCAACATTTGGTGTTGTCACTATTTTTTTATTTTAGCCATTCTGACAGATGTGCAGTAATAACATATTAGAATTTTGATTTGAGTTTCCCTACAATGTAGTGATGCTGATCATCTTTTCACGTGCTTATTTTCATGTGTATATACTCTTTAATATAATATCTCTTCATGTATTTTGCCTACTTTCTAATTGGATTGTTTCTTTTCTTATCATTGAATTTTAAGAGTTATTTTTTCCAGATATGAATGTTTTGTCAGATATGTGGTCATATGTCTCATTTTTAAAGTTCAAAAAATTATTAAATACTTGACATTACAAGACCAGTCCCACAGCCCATATTACTTTTATTTATGAGACTTAAAACACACAAAATTTTGAGCTACTAGAACCAAAATCCCAATCTCAATAATGTTTCTGTGGCAGCCTAATGTAGATCTCTGATACTGTCACCAAAGTTCATGATGCGAATTCCATGATGTTTGAAAAAAAAAAGGTAGAGAGAAGTCATGTTGTTTTAAGTTCTTAGTAGGATGCCAGTGTGTGCCAGGTGTGTAGACACCATAAAATATAAATATAAACTGAACTAGGCAAACTGTTTATCAATATTTTAGTTTGGCAATATGCATTTACCCTAAGTGTGGAGAAGAATCCATCTATCTGTGAGCAGTTCTCCTGCCACCTGTGCCTATGGCTATGAAATCAGCTTCCTAGGGGCAATTTATCCCTGTCCCCACATCTGTTTCTCCCTTAGATGACACCTTAAGAAATGCTGCTGTTGTTTCAAGAAGAATTCCCTTTGGAGTCCATGAATGGGAGGGATTGTTTTATAAATTTAGGATCATCTTATTCAACTTTGCTGCATTTGCTTTTCTCATTCAGCAATGCCTTTGGAAATCCTGTCAGACTGAGTGATATAAATTTATTTTTTATAATGACTGCATGATATTCAAGGGTATAAACACATGACAATTTACCTAATCTTCTTAAATTGATGAGATTTGACTTTTGTGGAGGTATAGACTCTAAGGAACAGGAATTCTGTGATGGTCATTCTTGGTATTCATACCTTTGTGGTATGTGTAAAGGACATTTGATTTGCTTCTAACCAACAGGATATGGCAAACGTGATGGGCTGTCCCTCCTGTGATTATGTTACATTATATAAGACTCTTGCTGGAAGAATCATTCTAGAGACTCTCTTTGCTGGCTTGATGAAGTGGCCATGTTGAGGAGGCCCATCTGGCAAGGAACTGCAGGCTTACTACTGGTGACCAGGTGACTTTTGAAAGATGAGCCAAGAACCAGCAAGAAGCTAGAAGCCTATGCCCTATAGTCACAAGGAAATTATTTCTGCCAACAAACTGAATGAGACTGGAAGTAGATATTTCCCCAGTCAACTCACCAGATGAGAGAGAGACACACAGAGAGAGAGGCAAAGACATAGGCAGAGGGAGAAGCAGGCTTCCTGTGGGGAGCCTGATGCAGGACTCCATCCTAGGACGCTGGGATCAGGACCTAGGCCAAAGGCAGATGCTCAACTACTGAGCCACTCAGGTGCTTCTAGAATATATTTTTCAAAAGTGTGATTGCTGTATGTTCTTTTTAATTTTAATAGATAATGCCAGATTATTTTCCAATACTGGTAAAATGTGAATTATTAAAGCTTCTTTACGAGCAATATGTGAAAGTATACCTTTCCTTGTGACCTTACTGGTCATGGGTCTTAATCAAGGTATACAATTCTTCCCAGTCTCAGAGGTGTGAAGAGATATTTTATTGTTACTTTAATTTAAATTTCACTGCCTATTAGTGACTTTGAGCATATTTTTCATGTTTCTTGATCATGAAGTTAGCTCTTCCATGAATATATTTTTCATATTCATTGCCAATTTTTCCCCCATGAGTTTTTTTTGCAGGGAAGGTTATTCCTTTTTGGTTATTTTTTTTTCTTACAATAAAGGTATTTATCATTTTATGTTTTCTTTGAATACAGCTTTTGCTGTGCTCCTTAATTCTTGCCTAAAGTTTTCCTCTTACATTTTTCTTTTGATTTCTCTTTTATCTAAGTGTAATTTAGAACCATGATTTTTAATTTCTAATAAAATAAAATATTTTAAAAATATAACATGATTGATTAGAACATTTCCTCTGTAAGATAGTTTAAGATTTTATTCATGTTCAATTATATATTGGAATTCTATAAATGTTTCATGGACATTAAATAATTGTCTATTTTTAAATTTATGGTTATTCAATTCCTTGGTGCCTTTACTTTTTAATTTTATTTTTATTTCAGATTTGTATGGAAAGCAGTCCTAATTTAGCACTCTGATGATATAGACATATATCAAAGTTTGCTGATTACTAATCTGTTTTCATTGTATTCCTAAGATCTGTCTTATTATTTTATTAAATTTCTTTCTTTAGATAGTATAGTTGTTGGCAGAACCTCTGAGTTCTTTCATATTCATAAAAAATTGTCTAGTTGTGTGAAGGTCTTCTTTCCTTTTCTTTTTCTCTGTATTTAGGACAGATATTTGTGTTTATACCATATTGTGCCTCATTGTGCTCACTTCAGCAGCATATATATTAACATATTGTGCCTCTGCCCTGCTGCTTGAATTTCTGGATCTAAGATCAGCACGTGTTGTCCCATTAGGGCTATGTCTCAGAATGCAAGTTACTACTGTCCTGCCCACCTTCCTTTTACTGTGATGCACTTTCCCTTGCTTATTGTCATTTGTCCAAATTTCATACATTTCTTGGGCTTGTGCCTTTGGGGCCTAGGCAATAATTGCATTTCTGTTAAAACAGTTGTGTTTCCTGGGGCCCCTCGATGGTTCAGTTGGTTAAGCATATGGCTCCTTGTTTCAGTTCAGGTCATGATCTCTTGGGTCATTAGATTGAGCCCCACATCAGGCTCCAAGCTCAGCAAGGAGTCTGCTTGAAGTTTCTCTCCCTCTGCCCTTGTCTCTACTCAGATGCTTGTTCTCTCTCTCAAACAAATGAATAAATCTTTTTTGAAAACCAGCTATGTTTCCTTAAAATATCTAATTTCCCATAACCACTTGAGGTTGTTCAGATCTTCAAAAGTGACCCCCCATTTGCTTTTACTATAGAATCTCCATAGACAACTTTAAGGGTATACCACTCAATTGCTTCCTGGACCATACCTACTTCGGGGGAAGCTTTCCAAATTACTCTCTACAATCTTACCTCTCTTGCTTTGTTAATTTCATTGTGTTTCCATCTGTTTAAATCTAGTTAACATTAAAATACTTCTTTTTTCTTCAAACACTCTCTTCATTAGTTAGACCTAGGTTCATTCTTTTATTTCATTTTTTCTTTAATAGCTGCCTAGCCTGTATTCTGAAATCTCAACATCCCATTTAAGGAAAATGCTTTTCCTCCCACTTATTCAGCATTATTTCTGTTCAGCCCTTCCTTGGCTTCCTCAGTAAATATGCTTAACAACAGTGTGTTCCAGGCCAAGGCATTTTAAATTGTCTCTTAGTCCCTGAGTTTGCAATCATTTCATTTGTGGTTTACTTTTAATTCATGAAGCACTGGTTCCTTTTTTTTTTTTTTTAGTTAGTTTATTTGTTTTTAAAATATCATCTATGTTCTTCTGTGTGTGAGGCCATAGTAAATCTCTGAAATGCTAAGCCAATTTCTTGGCCATTTTGAGAGCTAATCACAGCCTCCTTAAGGCCATAGATTTGGAGAATAATTCTTAAAGACTTGTGGAAAGGCTGCATGAAGTCAATTGGTTAGTTTTTCAATAATTTTCTTTTTAACTACTGTATTTCAAAACAATATACATAAATGCAATCTGGAGCAGCATATTTGTTACTATTTACTTATGCCTGGTGTGAGACCTACTTCAGTAGAACTCTGTGTTCTATGAGTAACTTAGTTGCTTCTGTACTTCATATACCCTACCTGTAGATCTGACTGAGACATGCAATAAAACAAGTTAAATTTGATCTACCTGTAAGTACCTAAGCAGTCTGTGCACACTAAAGCTCTGCCTACTTTATTTATTTGTATTTATTTATTTATTTATTTATTTATTTATTTATTTATTTATTTATTTATTTTTGCTCTGCCTACTTTAAAGTTAGCCTTTATTGGACCAAGAGAGGTTCTCTTATCTGTAATATAATCCCTGCCCCATTGGCCGGCCTACTTTAAGCCATAGTGGTATAAATCAGGTCAAGTTTAGCCACAGAGAACCACACAGATCATGATTACTAAGTCCCACATTCCTTTAATAAAAAATCCAACCACATAGTGACAATAGAAGCCAAGGAAAACCACAGAGGTCAAAACCCAGGTGGATTAGGATTTTTAAGGCATCAAAAGTTTCAAACTCTTTTCCTGTCATTGCATGCTCTGCCTACATTCTGGCCCAGAATTTATTATTCCGTATTTTTAGTTCCTTCGCTGGTAAGTTAGGGCTGGAGAAGGACAATCAATAACATTCCTCTTGCCTCCTGCATTTGCAAAAATAAAATGAAAAGCACATACAGGAATTCAAACAGATCATAGGAAAAATATCTGCTTTTGTATTGGTAATGGCGGATTAGAGAATGAGCACAGCCATATTGTGGCTCTCTCCCATGTTCTCCCCACCTGTGCATTGAACTTATATGTTTATAAGTTCAATTGGGGGTCTTATAACAACAGAGCCTTCCTTGTATAGTTGCTGACAGGTAGGAAGGAAAGATGAATGTCCTGTAAATTCTGCAGTCTGAAAGAGAGAAAGGAGCTATTTGTCCCAGTCCTTCCCATTGTCAAGATTAAGGAGTCTCTGCTCCTTTGGGGAAGTATAGGCAAGGGGGCAGATAGAACCCTCCTGAGAAGAGCTCCCTCTCCACGATGGAAATGTGAGAAGTGGGGAGACAGGTGAGTGACCCTCTGTGATCATCATAGTTGATAAAGTATTTAGCTTGGATTAAGGATTTGGGCTGGAAAACAGGATTGTGACATGGAGGTGAAGCTTTAGCAGAAAAGTAGAAGTGTGTTACATTTTGGGAGCTAGAAAGGTATTTTAGACACAGAAACAGCATAAAAAAGGAGGAGAGTCATAAAATTGCAGCATGTATTTAGGGAGCAGGGAGGGATCCAGTGTGGCTAGAATACTGAAGAAAGTGGCTAGAGATGAAGATGCAGAGTCCTGCTGGACTAGGTTTTAAAATGCACTTAATTTTGTACTTAAAACTTTAAAATTTGTCCTATAGTACAGAAATGATTTTGATATTTATACGGAGCTCAACAGATAAACATGGTCTATGGTGAAGAAGTGTGAACAAGTCTATGCCTTCAATTCTAATAGAATTAAGAAACAGAACTCAGATTAATGGGGGGGGGTGTCAAATACTTTAATTAGTATGATAGGTAATTGGAGGAACTTTGCAAACCCAGAGAAAAGTCAGGCTAAAGAGACTCAAATATGCTGGCATTTTTGAATTGTTGAGATTCTATGCTACTATCCTCCATTTATCTCATATTTAATCAATTGCCCAGGCTCTCATTTTTTTTGGAAATAATTATAAAGCCCATGGTTAACTTTTCAATCCCCTAATCTTCTTCACCTTTCCCAGCCCTCATTATCTCATACTTTCACAATTTTTGCTTGTACTAATCATTTGACAATCTTAATGTCTTCATATAATTTTGGCCATGTAGTATTATTTTTAGGGATTAAATTCATAGTGTGATTTCTCCTCCTTTGCATGGATCTGGATGAGAGTTTACATACACATGACACGGAGTATTGGCTTATTCCAGTATGTGCATGGATTATGGACATAGGCCTTTTGACTGTCTTGCAGATTGAATTTATCCTTCTTGTCACGAGTGAGATGTTGATTTGGAAGCCCAATGCCTAATGTATCTGAAGGAACAGAACCAAAAAGAAGCAAGCAAAGGAAGAACATAGAGTTTTCTTCTTAGCTTTTAAGCCAAAGTGATTCCCAGTGGCAACATTACTCTGTGACAGTTAAATTCTTTGAATTTCACCAAACTGATTTCTTTTTCTTTTTCTCTTCAAGGGGAGGAACAATTTATGAAACATTTTTAGTGACATCATCTCTCCCCTTCCTAGAGATTGGAATAAAATGTTCTTAACATTTGGTTGGGGAAAGAATGTGAGTTAAGCAGTAGGATTTTCCACCATGATACTCATCTCCTGTATTATTATTATTTTTTAAAAGATTTTTATTTATTCATGAGAGACAGAGAGAGAGAGAGCAGGCAGAGACACAGGCAGAGGGAGAAGTAGGCTCCGGCAGGGAGCCTGATGTGGGACTCGATTCTAGGACTCCGGGATCATGCCCTGAGCCAAAGGCAGATGCTCAACTGCTGAGCCACCCAGGGATCCCACAGGTATTATTTTCTAATGTTTTAGGCCACGTGCCTTTTTTTATTGGATACATTTGACATGTAACATTGTATAAGCTTAAGGTATCTAGCATGTTATTTTGATACATTTATATACTGGAATATGTTTGCCATTGTAAGGATATTTATCTTTTTATTCTGCCCTGCAGAATATGTTGAGTTTGAGTTATGGCCCCATTTCTTGACTTTTGTTTTTGTTATTTGTACTTTTGGTGTCATGCCCAAAAAATCATCGCCAAGACCAATAGTGACAAACCTCTGCCCTATGTTTTCTTCTAGGAGTATTATGGTATGAGTTCCTATTTTAAGTCTTTGATCTCCTTTGAGCTAAATTTTGTGAGTGGTGTGAGATAAGGGTTTGATTTCATTGTTCTGCATGTACTTCTCCAGTTTTCCCAGCACCATTTGATGAAGACACTATCTTTTCCCCATTGGATACTCTTGGCTCCTCTGTCAAACACTAAATAACCATATATGCTGGGACTTAATTCTAGACTCCTTATTCTGTCCCACTGGTTTATGTGTCTATTTCTGTGCCAGCACCATATTGTTTTTATTACTATGGCTTTATAGTATAGTTTGAAATCAGAAAGTGTGATACCTCCAGCTTTGTTCTTTTTTCTCAGGGTTACTTTTGGCTCTTCAGGGTCTTTTGAGGTTCCACATAAATTTAAGGATTGTTTCTTTTATTTCTGTGAGGAATGCCTTTGTTATTTTGATGAGGATTGTGTCGAATCTATAAGTGGCTTTGGTAGAATGGCCATTTTAACAATATTAATTCTCCCAATCCATGAATATGACATGTCTTTCCATTTGTTGGTGTCTTCTTTGACTTAATTCAGCAAAGTTCTGCAGTATTCATTGTACAGATCTTTCACATTTTTGGTTAAATTTCTTTCCCCCCAAATTTTATTGTTTTTGATGTTACAAATGTGGTAATATTTTTCTTTTTTCTAATGTTTCATAATTAGTATAAAGGAAAGCTTGTAAGTTGATTTTGTAAACCTGCCACTTTGCTGAAATTGTTATTAATTACAACAGTTTTTTAATTGACTCTGGGATTTTCTATAAGATCATTTTATCAGCAAACAGTGACGGTTTTATTTTTTTCTTTCCAATTTGGATAGCTTTATTTCTTTGTCTTGCCTAGTTGCTCTAGCTAGGACTACCAGTACTGTGTTAAATAGGAGTGGTAAGAGTGGACAACCTTGTCTTGTTCCTGATCTTAGAGGAAACAGCTTCAATTTTTCTCCACTGAGTATAATATTAGCTATGGGTTTGTCATATGTGGTCTTTATTATGTTGAAATAAGGTTTTCTATTCCCAATCTGTAAAGGTTTTATCATGAAAGGATGTTTTATTTTGTCAAATGTATGTCTATTGACCTTTCATTTTATTGATGTGATTAATTACATTTATTAGTCTGCATATGTTGAATCATCCTTGCAACCTAGGAATAAGTCCCACCAATCATGGTATATAATGTTCTAAATGTATTCTGGAATTCAATTTGCTCACATTTTGTTGAAAATGTTTACATTTGTATCCATCAGGGATATTGATCTATAGTTTTCTTTTTTTGTGGTATCCTTACCTGGTTTTGATATCAATATAAATCTGGCTTCATAGAGTGAGTTTGTAAGTGTTTCCTCTTCCTCAACATTTGGCCAGAGTATGAGAAGGATTGATTTTAATTCTTCTTTAAATGTTTGGTAGAATTTACTAGTGAAGCCATCTGGTCCTGGAGTTTTCTGTGCTGGGAGGTTTTTGATTATTGACTTGATCTCTTGACTCTTTATCGGTCTGTTCAGATTTTCTATTTCTTCCTGCTTTAGTCTTGGTAGTTGTATGTTTCTAGAAATGTGTCCATTTCTTCTAGGTTATGTAATTTTTGGCATAAAATTGATAGTACCTCTTATGATCTATGTATTTCTATAGTATTAGTTACAGCGTCTCCTCTTTCATTTCCAATTTTGTTTGAGTCCTTCTCTTTCACTTTTTTCCCCTTTGGTATATCTAAAGGTTTATCAATGTTATTTGTCATTTCAAAGAAATAGGTGTTGGTTTTATTGATCCTATTGTTTTTGGGCTTCTATTTCATTTATTTCTGCTTTGATATTTAGTATTTTCTTTTTCTGTTAAATTCAGGCTTAATTCCCCTATTTTTTCTAGATTCTCAAGGTATAAATTCAAGTTGTTTGAGATCTTTCTAATTCCTTAATATGTGCATTTATTACTAAAAACTTTTGTCTCAGAACTGCTTTTGTTACACCCCACAAATTTTAATATGTTGTATTTTCATTTTCAATTGTTTTAACCTTTTATTTCTATTTTGATTTTTTCTTTAGCCCACTGGTTATTTAGAAGTGTGTTATTTAGTTTCCACATATTTGTCTATTCACTTTCCTCTTGTTGATTTCATAATATTACAGTTAGAGAAGATAGTTGATAAGATTTCAATCTTAAATTTACTAAGATATGCTTTGTGACCTGCTATATGACCTATTTTAGAGAATGTTCCATGTGCACTTGAGAATAATGTGTATTTTGCTCCTGTTGAATGGAATGTTCTATATATGTCTGTTAAGTTCATTTATTCTAAAATGTGATTCAATCCCAACGTTTTGGGTTTTTTTGTTGTTGATTTTCTGTCTGGACAGTCTATCCATTGCTGGTAGTGGGCTGCTGAGTCCTCTACTATCATTGTATTGTTGTCTATTTCTTCCTTAAGATATATTAGTATTGCTTAATATATTTTAATGCTCAGGTGTTGGGAGCATATATATTTATTATTGTTATATCTTTTTTATATATTGACCCCTTTATCATTATATAATAACCTTGTCTCTTATTATCATATTTGGCTTGAAGTCTATTTTGTCTGAAAGAAATATGGCTATACCCACTTTCTTTGGTTACTATTTGCTTTGAGTATTATCTTTCTACTTTTCACTTTGATTCTATGTGTGTTTTTAGAGCTGAAATGAGTATTTTAAAAGCAGCATATGGTCTTGTTTTTTAATCCATCTAACCACTCTGCCTTTTGGCAAGTTCAATCTATTTACATTTAGGGTGATTATTGTTATAAACTTACAATGCAATTTTATCTTTTGTTTTCTGGTTGTTTTGCAACTCCATTGTTTCTTTTTCCTTGTGTTTCTAACTGCCTTTTTAAGTTGGTGGTTTTCCACAATTCACTCAGTTTCCCCTTTTCTCATGTTTTGCGTCTCTGTCTAGATTTTTGTTTTGTGGCTACCATTATATGTGAATAAACTGCCTCATAGATAAAATAGGCTTTTTTTCCCTACTAATAGCAACTTCTATTTATTTCCCTATCCAGGTTCTGTTATTTCCCTGTTATGTTTTTACTGTCACAAATTATCCCTTTTAATGAAATGCTATAAAAAGGTATACATATATTTTTAAAAGATTATTTATTTATTTATTTATTTATTTATTTATTTATTTATTTATTTATTTATGAGAGACAGAGAGAGATTGAGAGAGAGAGAGAGAGAGAGCGCACCTGACGTGAGACTCCATCCTGGGTCTCCAGGATCATGCCCTGGGCTGAAGGCAACACTAAACCGCTGAGCCATCCGGCTGCCCATACATGTTTTATTCTACTTTGGAATCTCTTTGAGACCAGAGCCTGTGTATATTTCTTTGGTTTTATATCACATCAATGAATATTCTGAACAGAACTATTTACATTTAGTTGGAAATATACAAAATGGGATGTTATGTGAGAAAGGCTCACTACTACTCAAGATTAAATAAGATTGCCTTGAACTCAATAATACCATGTCTTTGCAAGATTTCTGTCAGTTCTCAGGGCTTTATGCTTTCAAAGTCTTGTTTGAGTGCTGGTCTTCTGTTTCCACACATGCTCTTTTGGGTAATTTACAGGTGACCCTCAGAATATTTGTTGGTTTAAACTCAAAGCATTTGTGAATACACTATGGTTGACTGTGAGCTAATAATTAGGGAGATGAGACCCTTCCTGCATAGCTCATTCAAAAACTTATTCATCCATATTATGCACTCATGTTCTTCAAAATCCTTTGCAGTTACCACTCACTGGGGTTTTCTGTATCAGTCCTAGGTTCATGAATTTTTTCCATTCTTTATGAGTCCTTCTTTTTTACTTTATTTCCCACACCATTATTTCCATATTTCCCTAGAAATTCTAAATAATTCAGTCTCTATTATGCTAAGAAATATAGCTTTCTCTGGCTCTTTTTCCAAAACACACATGAACAAATCCATTAAATGCTTAATAAAGGACTGTTCAAGAACAGGGTCCATCTTCCTTAAAACTTCCACTGCATCTTCCTTAAAAACTATGATACAAATAATAAGTTTATTTTTTCTAGTTAGAATAACATGCTTTTATTTCTATGTTGATATTTTCCTAATTGAATAATAAAGAAATTAATGTTAAAACTATATTAAGAAATCTCAGTGTTCATATTCTATCAGGCCTCCTAAAATATAGAATGAAACTAAGAAAAATTTTGCAGAATTTTATTTAGGGACCTAGAATTTAAATGTTTGTCTCGAGAGGAAGGGGCAAGATGGCAGAAAAGTAGGGGTCCTCAACTCACCTGGCCCCACAAGCTTACTTAGATAACTTTCAAATCATCCTGAACACCTACAAATTCAACCTAAGGTTTAAAGACAGAGCAGGTGGAATGCTACAGAGAGAAAAGTTTTTGCTTCTAACAAGGTAGGAAGGTGAAAAAAAAGATTAAAAAGAATAAAGTGTGGGGGAGAACCGTGAGTAGCCGGGCTAAAGCAGAGCAGGGGAGAAAGCCTCTGGGGAAGGAAAGCACAGCCCTGGAGAAGAGGGAACTTTAAAAATCCACACCGGACTTTTCCCTGACAGAAAGTGCTTAGCAGGGAAATCAGACAGGATTGCAGGAGGGGCAGTGAAGCCTCAAGATTCCGGAGTCAGTATAAGAGGAGGGGCACTGGATAAATGCTCATCGCAAACTGTGGTTGGATCTCGGTGAAGGGACGGAGTGCTGCAGCCCTCCCTGGCATTTGGGAGAAGCCAGTGGGTTAGGCGGGCCAGCTCTGGAGGGAGGTGGCTGTGCCCCACTCCCTCCCGGAGAGGTTGCCCCTGGGAGCACGAGTCCAGTGGCACAGGGCCCTGGATCCCAGGGCGCCCAAGCAGACAAAGCCAGTGATCCTGCGTTTCCCCCCAGACAGGTGGAAGCAGGGAGGGCACAGGACAGCGAGAACTCTCCTACTGCTGGACATCCCCAAACTGTGCAGATCAGTGCACCTGCACCAGTCCTGGGAGCATTTAGGCCAGTGCAGGCTGGGAGACTGTGGTTAGTTACTTAGGGGGAAGAGCTCACATAGCCCTGCACCTGGCAAGGGGCGGGCATCTCCGCCCAGGCACAGACACCTGAGAATCAGCACAGCAGACTCCACCCCCAGAAGACCAGCTGGAAGAACAAGGGAAGAGCAAGTTTACTGGCCAAGGAGCACTGGAAAGCTCCAGGTCTGACAGAAAATAGTATATAGACCTAGAGGGTCCTTTTATTTTTTTCTTTTCTTTTTCCATCACAATTCGTTTTTATATCAGACTAAAATTTTCCAATATTATTTCTCTTTTCCCACCTTAACTACAATATTTTACCAGCTCTTCATTTTCAAGTTTTTTCCTTTTTGACTTTCATAGTTCTACAATTACATGTGTTAGATATATTTTTCATTTCTGTATTCCCTTCAACATATTCAATTTAATTTTGGTAGATATGCATTTTTGTTTTTTGTTTTACCTGCCTCGTTTTGTTTTACAATGGTGGAAGTTAGTACCTTCTAAAACACGACCAACATACACCCAGAACCAAGTGGAACACTGTGTTGGTTCATTCTGTGAGATTATATTCTCTCTTCCTTCCCATTCTGCCCCCCTCTCTGATCTTGTTTATGTTTTGGTGGTCAATGTTGGGCTTTCTATAGTATTTCTGGTTTATAAAAATTTGGGATTGTGCATCTTCTAACATACAGAACAAAATCACTCAAGAGGATCGATCACCCTCTAGGATCCCTCAGATAGACTACATTCTCTCTCCACTATCACTTCTTTACCACCACCATCCCTCTTTTTTCTTTTTCCTATTTTCTTTATTTTTTTCTCTCTTTTTCTTTTTTCTTCTTAGTTTTTGGTTTTTGACTTTTCATGTTTACTACTTTGTTTTAAAATTTGTTTTTCACTTTAGTGGTCCTTTTGTTTTGTGCTGTTGTCCTTTTTCTTTTATTTTCTGGTTTCTGACCCCTTCAAAATCATCTAGGGTGTATTTTACTTAGGTCATGGTTGATATTTTTGACTCAGGCCATTCACACAGCCACTCTGCACTGGACAAAATGACTAGAAGGAAGAATTCACCACAAAAGAAAGAACTGGAAACAGTACTTTCTGCCACAGAGTTACAGAATTTGGATTTCAATACGATGTCAGAAATTCAATTCAGAAGCACAATTATAAAGATACTGGTGGCTCTGGAAAAAAAGCATAAGGGACTCTAGAGACTTTGTTACTATAGAACTGAGATCTAATCAGGCCGAAATTAGAAATAGATCAAATGAGATGCAATCCAAACTGGATGTTCTAACTGCCAGGGTTAATGAGGTGGAAGAGAGAGTGAGCGACAGAGAAGACAAGTTGATAGTAAGGAAGGAAGCTGAGGAAAAAAGAAAAACAAGAGCCCATGAGGAAAGGCTTAGGGAAATAAATGATAGCTTGAGAAGGAAGGATATATGTCTAATTGGGATTCCAGAAGAGACTGAGATAGAGAGAGGACCACAAAGTATATCTGAACAAATCATAGCTGAGAACCTCCCAAATCTGGGGAAGGAAACAGGCATACAGATCCAAGAGATAGGGAGGACCCCCCAAATCAATAAAAACCATTCAACACCTCAACATTTAATAGTGAAACTAGTAAATTTCAAAGATAAAGAGAAAATTCTTAAAGCAGCGTGAGACAAGAGATTCTTAACTTACATGGGGAGAAATATCAGATTAACAGCAGACCTCTCCACAGAGACCTGGCAGGCCAGAAAGGGCTGGCAAGATATATACAGGGTAATACATGAGAAGAACATGCAGCCAAGACTATTTTATCCAGCAAGGCTCTCATTCAGAATAAAAGGAGAGATAAAGAGCTTCCAGAAGAGGCAGAAAATGAAAGAATATGTGACCACCAAACTGGCTCTGCAAGAAATATTAAGGGGGACCCTGTAAAAGAAAGAGGAAGCTCAAAGAAACAATCCATAAAAACAAGGACTGAATAGGTAATACAATGACACTAAATTCATATCTTTCAATAGTTACTCTAAACGTTAATGGGCTAAATGATCCCATCAAAAGATGCAGGGTATTGGGCTGGATAAAAACGCAAGACCCATCTATATGCTGTCTACAAGAAACTCATTTTAGACCTAAGGACACCTCTAGCCTGAAAATGAAGGGGTGGAGAACCATTTGGCATTCAAATGGTCCTCAAAAGAAAGATGGGATAGCAATCCTCATATCATATAAATTAAAGTTTATACCAAAGACTGTAGTAAGAGATGAAGAGGGACACTATATCATACTTAAAGGGTCTATCCAACAAGAAGACCTAACAGTCATGAATATTTATGCCCCTGATGTGGGAGCTGCCAAGTATATCAATCAATTAATAACCAAAGTAAAGAGATATTTAGATAATAATACACTAATACTGGGAGACTTCAACATGGCACTCTCAGTAAATGACAGATATTCTAAGCAGAGCATCACCAAAGAAACAAGGGCCTTGAATGATACACTGAACCCAATAGATTTCACAGATATATGCAGAACATTCCATCCAAATGCAACTGAATACACATTCTTCTCCAGTGCACATGGAACTTTCTCCAGAATAGACCACATACTGGCACACAAATCAGGTCTCAACCGATACCAAAAGATTCAGATTGTCCTCTGCATATGTTCAGACCACAATGCTTTGAAACTAGAACTCAATCATAAGAAAAAATTTGGAAGAAATTCAAACACATGGAGGTTACAGAGCATCCTACTAAAAGATGAATGGATCAGCCAGGAAATTAGAGAAGAACTAAAAAGATTCATGGAAAATAATTAAAATGAAGATATAACTGTTCAAAATCTTTCGTATACAGCAAAAGTGGTCCTAAGAGGGAAATAAATCATGATACAAGCCTCCCTCAAAAAATTGGAAAAAACTCAATTACACAAGCTAACCTAGCACCTAAAGGAACTGGAGAAAGAACAGCAAAAAATCTACATCAAGTAGCAGAAAAGAGATAATAAAGATTCAAACAGAATTCAATGAAATAGAGACCAGAAGAACTGTAGAACAGATCAATAAAACCAGGATTTGGTTCTTTGAAAGAATGAATAAGATAAATAAACCCCTAACTAGCCTTATTAAAAAGAAAAAAAAAGACTCAAATTAATAAAATCATGCATGAAAGAGGAGAGATCACAACCAATACCAAGGCAATACAAATGATTTTAATAACGTATTATAAGCAGCTATATGCCAACAAATTAGGCAATCTGGAAGAAATGGATGCATTTCTGGAAAACCACTAATTACCAAAACTGGAACAGGAAGAAATAGAAAACCTGAACAGACCAATAACTAGTGAGGAAATTGAAGCAGTCATTAAAAATCTTCCAGGATACAAAAAGTCCAGGGCCAGATGGCTTCCCAGGGGGAATTCTATCAAATATTTAAAGAAGAAATAATACCTATTCTACTAAGGCTGTTTCAAAGGATAGAAAGGGACTGGGTACTTCCAAACTTGTTTTACAGGGCCAGCATTACCTTGATTCCAAAACCAGATAAAGACCCCACCAAAAAGGAGAATTATAGACCAATATCCCTGATGAACACAGATGCAAAAATTCTCAACAAGATACTAGCCAAAAAGGATCCAACAGTACTTTAAGAATATAATTCACCATAACCAAGTGAGATTTATCCCTGGGATGCAAGGGGGTTCAACACTTGTAAAACAATCAACGTGATAGATCACATCAACAAGAGAAAAAAACAAGAACCATATGATCCTTTCAATAGATGCAGAGAAAGCATTTGATAAACTACAGCATCTATTCCTGATTAAAACTCTTCAAAATGTAGGGATAGAGGGAACATTCCTCAGTATCTTAAAAGCCACTTATAAGAAGTCCACAGCAAATATCATTCTCAATGGGGAAAAACTGAGAGCTTTTCCCCTAATATCAGGAACACGACAGGGATGTCCACTCTTACCACTGTTATTCAACATAGTACTAGAAGTCCTAGCCTCAGCAATCAGGCAACAAAAAGAAAAAAAGGCATTCAAATTGGCAAGGAAGAGTCAATCTCTCCCTCTTGGCAGATGACATGATACTGTATATCGAAAACCCAAAAGACTCCACCCCAAGATTGCTAGAACTCATATGGCAATTCAGTAATGTGGCAGGATACAAAATCAACGCACGGAAACCAGCAGCATTTCTATACACTGACTATGTGACTGAAGAAAGAGAAATTAAGGAATCAATCCCATTTACAATTGCATCCAAAGCATAAGAGACCTAGGAATAAACCTAACCAAAGAGGTAAAGGATCTATACCCTAAAAACTGCAGAACACTTCTGAAAGAAATAGAGGAAGAAACAAAGAGATGGAAAAACATTCCATGTTCATTGATTGGAAGAATTGGATTGGAAGAAATACTGTGAAAATGTCTACACTACCCAGGGCAATGCACACATTCAAATAAATTCCTATCAAAATATCATGGACTTTCTTCACAGAGTTGGAACAAATAATCTTTAGATTTGTATAGAATCAGAAAAGACCCTGAATAGCCAGGGGAATATTGAAAAAGAAAACCAATCCTGGGGACATCACAATGCCGGATTTCAAGTTGTACTACAAAGCAGTGATCATCAAGACAGCAGGGTACTGGTACAAAAACAGACACATAGATCAATGGAACCAAATAGAGAACCCAGAAATGGGCCCTCAATTCTATGGTCAACTAATATTCGACAAAGCAGGAAAGACTATCCACTGGAAAAAGGACAGTCTCTTCAATAAATGGTGCCGGGATAACTGGACAGCCATGTGCAGAAGAATGAAACCAGACCATTCTCTTACACCATACGCAAAGATAAACTCAAAATGGATGAAAGATCTAAATGTGAGACAAGAATCCACCGAAATCCTAGAGGAGAACACAGGCAACACCCTTTTTGAACTTGGCCACAGCAACTTTTTGCAAGATACATCTATGAAGGCAAGGAAAACAAAAGCAAAAATGAACTATTGGGACTTCATCAAGATACAAAGCTTCTGCACAGCAAAGGATACAGTAAAAAAAACTAAAAGACAGCCTACAGAATGGGAGAAGGTATTTGGAAATGACATACCAGATAAAGGGCTATATCCAAAATCTATAAAGAACTTATTAAACTAAACACCCAAGAAACAAACAATCCAATCATGAAATGGGCAGAAGACATGAACAGAAATTTCACCAAAGAAGGCAAAGGCCACATGGCCAACAAGCACATGAAGAAATCCTCTGCACCATGTGCCATCAGGGAAATACAAATCAAAACCACAGTGAGATACCTCCTCACACCAGTGAGAATGGTGAAAATTAACAAGACAGGAAACAACAAATGTTGGAGAGGATGTGGAGAAAGGGGAACCCTCTTGCACTGTTGGTGGGAATGCAAACTGGTGCAGCCACTCTGGAAAACACTGTGGAGGTTCCTCCAAAAGCTAAAAATAGAGCTACCCAATGACCAGCAATTGCACTACTGGGTATTTACCCCAAAGATACAGATGTAGTAAAATGCTGGAACACCTCCACCCCCAATGTTCAGAGCAGCGATGTCCGCAATAGCCAAACTGTGGAAGGAGTCTCAGTGTCCGTTGACAGATGAATGGATAAAGAAGATGTAGTATATTTATACAATGGAATATTACTCAGCCATCAGAAAGGATGAATATCCACCATTTGCTTCAATGTGGATGGAACTGGAAAGTATTATGCTGAGTGAAGTAAGTCAATTGGAGAAGGACAATAATCATATGGCTTAGCTCATATGGGTAATATAAGAAATAGTGAAGGGGATTATAAGGGAAAGGAGGGGAATGAGTGGGAAAAATTAGAGAGGGAGACAAACCACGAGATACTCCTAACTCTGGGAAGCGAACAAAGGGTTGCAGAAGGGGAGGTGGACGGGGGGTTCGGAGTAACTGGGTGATAGGCACTGAGGATGGCACCTGATGGGATGACCACTGGGTGTTACACTATATGTTGGAAAATTGAATTTCAATAAAAAACAAATAAAAAATGTTTTTCTCTACTGATAGTGCTTATAAAAAGCAAACAAAAACTTCCAAACTTTTCTATCCATCAGTCACATGTCTTTCTTGGATACAGATACAGTTTGAATACATAAAGGTAATACTAGGGACAAAGAAGTCTTTAACAAAAAAGATCAATATAAACTTTATGTAGTGTGAATTGAATATAATCAGCTCTGTATAGACAGGAGAGGTGAGAGTTATGACCAAAACTACTGAGGCAGTGTGAATGCTGGGAATAGTAAATCTGTGGTGGTTGTTCCTTTTCTTGATATGGGGAACCTGCTCCCTTTAGGTGACAGGCAGCTGGCAGTCCCAGTCAGGGGCATAGCCTTTTCTGGTAATTACTACATTAAAATAGATCTGAGGCAGTATGATTCTTTTTTTCCCCCATACTTGTATCTATTAGCATTTCTATGCCATAAGTTCTTGGAATAAATCATAATACTATCATTGCATGGCTTCTACAGGATACCTTACAATATTTTACATAATATATTCATCATTGCATAAGTTAGTGACACCATAAGGTCTGCATTTCAAACAAGATACTTAGGTTACTCTATGTAAACATAATTAATCATTTCAATGTTAATGGTGTGATGTCAAATATTGAAAAAAAAAGTTATTCTAAATGGCATGTACTCAAGCATAGCTAAGACTTGGAGACTCATTTCAAACTATAATTACTTACACTAGAATAGGATAATATTCTCACTGAGATATGTCATTGAGGATTTACTATAGACTGATGACTAATCTTGAATATGTGCTAAGAATCATGCAGTAGTTTAAAAAGGGGCCCATGGTAGCGGTTATGTAAAACCAAACCAAACCAAACGAAACCAAACCAAAACAAGACAAAACAATGGACTGACATCTCATATGAAGTACCATTAGACAATTCCTCCAAAGAGCTAATTTCATTCATAATCAAAATTAAATTAAAAGCTGCTACTGAATTCTGATGTTCAGATAGTAGTACATTGTCTAACTATTTGATCTGCTTGATTAAGGGGATAGAAATGCACATAAGGTCAGCACTATAACGAATGTGTGTTTATCACTGGAATAAAAAATTCAAGTCAATTGCCGTAGGAAAAAAAGTCTTAGCTAAGCACATAACATCTTTTCAAAGCTTGGTCTTGCTATTAAAATTGCATGTGATGTTTTGGTTTGCTGACATCACCCAAAGGTAACAGTAATGTGATCCTGATTTCTCATCTAGTGCAAACCCCTCTTCTAGTTCAACTCCTCCTGATGGCAGGGTATACTCCATTGACCCTGCCTGATTAGCATAATAGGTCAAGAAGATGGGCAGAATTTGGTACAGGATTAATGTATTTGTGCTCATTTTCATGGCATTTAGTGAAATACATGGAATCTCTGAAATGGAAGGGTCTTAGAAGTCATTAATTATCCCTTCGGGCTCCTAGCCTTTCTTCAGGGCACTGGTCCACCTTTATGTCTTTCATAAACTCTGCATTAGTTCACCATCCTTGTTCTGGAAACTTGGAAGTGATCTCTCTCCTGATCTTTCTCGGTATTTTATATGTGCTTATTCTGTGTCACTTATCACTACTTCCCTGGTAGCTATCATGTTCCTGTCTTATGCCTGAGAAGTACAGTGTATTCTCCAAATCATCTTTGCATGCCCTATAGGACTTGCACAAGGGTAGGACTCAATAAATGTGTTAACAGCTAAATATAACAGAATGCTGATACAGTTTTGCTGAGGGATCCATGAGAAGAACACTGGATTCTGGTACAGCAGCTTATGGTGCCATTTTACATATTAAGGTTGGAGATATCTCAGAGCTCCACTTACAACCTCTCAACCACCCTGCCAGGTGAGCTCCCAGCCTTTCCTTGAACATTTCCAGTAATTGGCAACCTTGTCTCTTCCTGAGGAAGTCCATTCCATTTCAGACAGCTCCAAGTGTGAATCTCTTTCCCTTTCTCCTGACAGTATTCTGACCCTGACACTCAGATTTATTATCAGCCCAGCTAAGGTTACTTTAACTTAACGAGGCTAAAAATATTCTTGTTTTAATCAGTCTAAAGCCTAGAGCTATTCACATTCTGATTTTGCTGGGATTTTCTGCAGCTACTTCTTTTTAAATTGTTGTTTCTTCTATGGATTCAGAGTTCTGGAAAAGACCTAGAGACTAGCTAGTTCATCTCACTTAATTTTCAGAGATCAGATTGGAACTTGAGAGAGGAAGGTGATTGCTGAAGATCATTATACAGCTTTTGAGTCCTCGGTTGTAGTCATCAAGCGCACTGAGAGGAAGGGGGCATTCTCAGCCTCTGGCCGGCTTAAAGGACCCAGTAACTATTTCTTTATTCTTTTTTAGATTTTATTTATTTATTTATTTCATTTTATTTTTTTTTAAGATTTTATTTATTTATTCATTCATGACAGAGAAAGAGACAGGAAGAGAGACAGAGAGACAGGCAGAGGGAGAAGCAGGCTCCGTGCAGGGAGCCTGGCCTGGGACATCGATCCCGGGTCTCCAGGATCACACCCCGGGAGGAAGGCGGCGCTAAAATGCTGCACCACCGGGGCTGGGGCTGCCCCAAGTAACTATTTCCACATATTTAACGTAGGCCTTAATACCATATGTCACAAAAGAAGATTTTCAATTTGAAATACAATATTAAAGATGAACTTAATCACAAGCATAAAAAATGGCCTCCCTTTTTTCAACCCCTTGTTCACTTGCTGGCATATCATCCATGACCAGGCAGACAACTGTTTGTCTTGTGTCAAATGATTGAGTTGTGATGTCGGGTGGGTGTTAGTTTGTATGAAGAGGGGTGAACAGGAAATTCACCATAGGAACATGCTTGAGTAATGAATCTGATGATATAATTCTTAGCTATGAGACAGTTTTGATTCTCAAAAGGGGTAATTTGTTATAACATTAAGTAGCATTTAATGTTATCCGGTGAAATGCATTTGGGTTGAACATAAGAAACAGATGATATTTGGACTGAAAACACTCTGAATTTACTTCTTCCTTTTTCTCTTACAGATTGTTGCTTACTTTTAAAAAAATGTCATGTTCTTCTATGCCAGGGAGTGACAGTGATATTGGATTATGTAACTGACAATAGCAAATTTGGGAAATAAATGGTTTGACTTGAAAGGTGGTCCTGTTTATGGGGAACATACTCAAAAAGTCGATGTTGTACACGTTTTAACTTTGTTCAGGTACTAAAATACAGACAGCCTGTGAGGGATAATCTGCTAAGTTTTTGGGAGACTTTCATCTAATTGGTGGTGGTGGTGGTGGTGGTGAATTGGTTTCCAAAGTGAATATTGATTTTACTCTTTTTCTCATCTCTCTGACATGCCACTTCAGAAAAACCCTTGATATCTATTCTAAAATATTAGTAAATTACTGCACTTGCTTAGGTACTTACTTATCTTGCTGCAAAAAGCTTTATTGTTTGCATTCGGTCCCCAGTTTGCGAGAGGGCTCCAGCGTGGTTGGAAAGCTGCCCGGTGGCCACAGGAGCAGCTCAGGCAGAAACCCCTGCAGCAGCCGATGCAGAGGGGCCCTTCGAAGGCTGCTGGGGTCCGGAGGCCCCCGGGGCAGCAGCAGCGGGAGCCTTCGGAAGAGCTACGGGCCAGTCCAGCCTCGGGTGCAGGCAGCCTGCGGAAGTGAGTCAGGTGGCCGCCATCTTCTTGACCTTTCACCTCCTCACGTCGGAAGTGGCTCTCCCGGAAGTCACGGAGAACCCGGCGCGTGCAGATCCTAAAGGGACGGGTTTGGGTTCTTCCCGAGGTCCGTGCGCTTTCCGTGGTGTCAAGGTTTTACCCCGCTCACGTTGGGACAAGCTGCTGCTGCTTCTTCCTTTTAAAGATTTTTATTTATTCATTCATGAGACAGAGAGAGCGAGAGAGAGGCAGAGACACAGGCAGAGGGAGAAGCAGGCTCCACGCAGGGAGCCCGACGCCGGACTCGATCCCGGGTCTCCAGGATCACACCCTGGGCCGAAGGCGGCGCTAAACCGCTGAGCCACCCGCGCTGCCCGGGACAGCTGCTTCTATCGTGGAAGGCGGCGCGACTGCTGCGCTGCTTCGGTGCCCTCCAGGGATGCTCAGCGCCCTGGCGCTTCTCAGCCCGCAGCGTCGGGCACACATCACCTTGGTTGAAATAGAAGCGCAGAGAGGCCGGTGTAGGAGGCGCCCAGATGCAGGTTAACCAGGCAGCTGCCGGGGCCTGCACCTCTGTGGAGGAGTTCCGATGAAGCGGGAGCTCCTGGTTGATCCGGAATCAGGAGCGAAGCCTTGGCTGGTCCCCGAGACAGAGAGGACCACAGGGCACATGGTTCCGAAGGTTGCACTGACTGGAAAGCGGATGGGAAGGTGGTCGGAGGTTGCAAGAAGGGCCATCCCTGGATCTATTACGTGAGAAAAAAAAAAAATCCGATTTTTTTTTTCTAGTGAACAAAGGGTTTTTATGTTGTGCAATAGAAAACAAATATATGAAGCTATAGGACAGGTGCTTGCTAGTTGAGGACAGGAAGTACCGCGAGTAACAAGTAAACGTGGGCGAGGAGCATTTGTTATGTAGAATCTCATTAAGGTCTATAATTCTGGAATGTTTGCAGAACAGTGTGGTGGGTCATATTTTTCTGTCTTGTGGTAGAGCCAGCCTGTTTAACCCAGTGACTCTGTAGACATTAAAACTATTTCTGTATTCTCAAAGATGGGTTTCAAGCTGCCTGTCGGGTATCTTTTCCCTCTACACCCCTCCACAAGATGAGTGCTACCAATTTACCCATCTCTTTTACAGTCTTTGAGCGTATCTAGAACTTTTATCCTCTGCTTATGGAGTTGCCTGGTTTTGTAGTGCAGGAGGAATTTGTTCAAATTCATACTCTGGTAAGGGCCACACCTGGATCCTCTCAGTCTCCTTCAAATGACAATCTTGTCCTGATTTGCCCAGTTTGAATTAAATATTCCTACAGTGTATGACTTACATCTCTACTTAGCATTTATATCAGCTTTGCTTTATGGTTAGTTTGTTTCATATTGATCTATTGAACTTGGTTTTTTTTTTTTTTTTTTTTTTTACTTTCTCATTGGTCATGCATTATTCTCTTATGTAGCGCCCTTCCCCACCCCTGGTGCATTGCCTTTCACAGAGCACACTGCTCCGTATGTATTTGTGGAAGTAATAGCACTTAATAAATATTACTCCTAAGCCTCACAGTCATTCTTGGATAAATCAGAATGGTTAACTCAGTTGATTTAACAGTCTCTAAAATTGGATACTAAAGCACAGAAGAAGAAAACGAAATGTCTAAGATATCATTTTTAATATACCAGCAAGCAAAACATTAGAATATATAGATCAAACACCTTATTTCAACAGGATGACATGTAACCAAATGCCTTGGTAAGCTGCTTATCCATTTGCAAAGGAAATTAATAATATTTCTCTCCTGTAGGCCATCTACACAAACAGATTAGGATTTCTGGTGACCACAAATACTCCTCAGTGGTTAGAAAATATCTTGAAGTATTTCTGAATTCAAGGAAAAAATCCAGCTTTAGCATCATTTTTTTCCATGTTGGCTCTTGTTTATAGATAATTTAATATACGCAAGATAATTGAGCATGTGTTTCATCTTAGCTATAGAGCCAAGCATTGTATATAGATTATGTTCAATTCTTGTAATAAGTTATTAGGTAAAGTTATATTTCCCCACTATTGTCTAATCTCACCACGTATCCTTTTTCTCCTTGCACCTTTTATTGAGAAATGTTACTTGCACACAGAAAAGTGCATAAAATCCAAATGGACAGTTATACAAATAAAATAAAGCAAATACTTGTATAAACATTGCCTAGATCAGGAAATAGAACATTTTATATAGAAGATATGGAGTAGCTACTGAAGGCAGAGTGAGAGGGAACTAACCAGGCAAATTCATCCCAGTTGCAGTCTCATTCCTTTCTCCTAGTGTTTACACTCTGCTGACTTTCATAGTAATACTGACTTTGCTTATCTTTATCATTTTACCACCAATATGTTCACATCTCAGTAAAAAGGTTTATTTTTCTGTTTTTGAACTTAATATAAATGGAATCACATTGTGTATATTCTTTTTTGTCTTATTTTTGCTTAACCTTGTGGTGGGGTTCCTTCATATGGTTGCATGGAACTTTAGTTTGGCCATTCATTTTTAATATTGCATGGTGTCCATTGAATGAATATCACAGTTTATTTATGCATTTTACCGATAATGGCAATTTGGGAAGTTTCCAGCATGGGATATTATGAACAATGTCTCTTGATGCATTCATTTTTTTAAGTTTTTTCCTAGCAGTAGGATTGCTGGATCAAAGGGTATATGTGTTTCAGCTATTCTAGATAATGCCGCTCCAAAAAGAGTATATGAATTTATACTCCCACCGGCAGTATATGACAATTTCTGATGCTCCAAATCCTGGCCAACATTTGGTATTAGACTTTTAAATTTTTTCCAATCTTAAGGATGTTTAATGTTAACTCATTTCAATTTGCATTTTCTCTATTACTCTGTTGAGTACCTTTTAAAAAAAAAGTTTATTGATGCTTTGCATTTTTACTTTTGTGGAACTTCTTTTCAAGTTTTTCCCTATTTTTCTATTGAATAGTTTTTTTTTTTTTAATTTTGAGTTTCTCAGTGAGTTGGCTGTGTATTGAGATTAAGCATTATCAGCTTACAAATATCTTCCTTCGCTTTCGTGGTCTATCTCTTTACCTTTTCCATGGGGTCTTATAATAAGCAGAAGTTCTCAATTTTAATGTAGTCAAAATTATCTATATCTTCCTTTATAGTAAGTGCTTTATTAAATAAGTATTTATTAATAAGTGTCTTACTAAAAACCCCTATCCTAAGTTAATGAAGATATTCCTCTATGTTCTTTTCTGAAAGATTTAAAGTTTCACCTTTCACACAGATTTTTAAATACACATGGAAATGATTTTTACTTATGGATATGCTTACCCATTATCATAGTTCCTTTGATTGAAAAGTCTGCCCTTCTTCATTGGTTTGGAGTGCTAACTTGTTATAAATCAGGTATCCTTTAGTGTGCACAGTTATTTCTGAACTTCAGTTATATTCTATTGATTTAAAAGTCCATCCTTGCAATAAATGTTCACCATCTTGATTTCTGTAGCTTTATAGAAGGCTTGATATCTGGGTAAGTCTTTTCTACCATCTTCTCCTTCAAGTGTGTATGGGCTATTCTTGGCTTTTTTAATGCACATGTAAATAAACTTGTTAAGTATCCACACACACACACAAATAAGGTGCTGGTGATATGGAATTAATTGACTTTATATATTAATTTCAAGAGAAATATTTTTTCTAGTAAGCTTTCCAATTAGTGAATTTGATACATATTTAACTATTTTTAAAAAAGTGATTTTAACTTTTTGCTTTACTTTTCTTTTTGCCCCAGATTTACTGAGGTATGACTGACAAGTAAAAATTGTATATATTTAGGTTTCGCAGTGTGATTTTTTTTTAAAAAAAGGTATACAAAGTGATGATGTACATATACACTGTGAAATGATTATTTCAGTTTTTGGGGTCATCTTTAATATAGTCCAATAACATGTTATACATCTTTATTAGACCTTTTCTGAAGTACTTGGTGTATTTTAATGCTGTTAGAAATTTACCCTTGCTCTTGAGATAGTTCGATAGAGTCTTCCAGAATCTTTCTCATTATTCCTTCTCTTACTTGTATCCTCACTATTTCTTACTCCAGTGACCTAAATTCTTTAGTATATGAGCATACCCCCTACACATTTAACAAAAGCCTCCAGTAGCTATCTGTCTACTGCCCCCAATCTTTCTTTTATGGCCAACATTTTGGACATGCTAGTCTACATTTTGTCTCTTGTCTTCCCTCTAAATCAGTCACTTCCCAACTTTCTGTAATCTGATTCACTGCCATCCACCATGCAGCATCTACTCCATCAGAGGACCTGCTGGGGATTAAAGCCTGGGGCCATTTTTCAAAGTCCTTCTCTTGATGTTTTAAAATTATAGAACATTGTTGATAATGATAATACTATTAGTGATTGCCATAATAATTGTAATATATTAATAGTAGCAGTGATATAATTGATCTTTGAGTATTTTTATGTGGCAGTATACTAGATCTATTATTTTTGCAGCCAGGTGTTATCACAAGTGAAATGGCACATGCCAGTTTCCAGTGTAAATGGTGAGTTCTACAGGGAAGCCTGCCTAATGTAACAATCTAAACTCTGTCCACTTCTTGTCTCTCCCTTACATTCTAAGCTCCTACTCTCCTCTGGTTCTCCTTTGACTTATCCAGCCTTTCTTTCTTAGTCTTCTCACATTTTTCTTCTAGTATTCATGTCTTCAATCTGGATCCTTCCAAAAGTCCTATCATTGGTTTTCTTCTCACTTCTCCTATCTTTCCTTGTGTGGTGTCATCCATTCTCACAGCATCAGCTATGAGACTGATCACCATACTAACTTCTTTTTATCTGAAAGCCACCATGGTACCTGGCTCATAGCTAGTTGGATGTAAATGCATGAATGAATGAGTCTTTAAACTTATATCTGCCAAATTCATATTCCTAGCACAGCCTTCAACAGAGTGAGGGATCTAAAACTATCTTAAATCTCCACTGGATGGTATCCAGCCATCTCTGCTGAAGATTTACAAAACTGAGCCATAATCTTTCTCTCCCAAACTTGCTCCTCCTCTTATATATTATATATCTTATCCTGGTTAAAAGCACCACGATTTATCTATTTGCTCATTCTGGAAATCTGGCAGTCACAGGACTCTTTTTATTATGCCAGCCTCAGAAATCAGTAATCAGAATCCACCAATGCAAATTTCTTGCATTTTGGTCTTTACTGCCCTGTCTCCTTGTACAGTCCTTTTTGGCACACTTATGTATTTCATATGTTGGTGATTCATATGTTGGGCTATTCTAGAAGGAATAGAAAAAGTGAAGATTTTACCCTTTCTGGGGTAAATAGCATTACCATTTTCCCATGTGAAGAAAAAGAATCCTTTTAGTTTGGTAGCTTATATATTGAGATTGTCCAAGAGAGAATTGTATAAGTATCTACTCCCGCCCCCATCTCCTTCTTTCTCTTCTTTTTCTTCACACTGTTAGGTATACAAAATAATGGAAGAAAAAACTTGTGAAGAAACTGAAATATTTAGCCAGAAGTTAGATATTCAGATGCTTTGGCACTTAGTTGAGACTTTCAAAATTTTTATTTCCAACGTTCACAGAAATGTGGCTGAGAAAATGGAACTGTGCACTTCATTAGTGTTAACTGCTGAACAACCAAATACCTTGTTTTCAGTTGCTTCAATCTTTCCAAACGGAGTCATGTTAAATTTTCACTGCAAGGGTCTTTATCTACAACTTTTGTGATCTGGGGGTCTTATGTATGGGGTGACTGACCTTTAGGAGTGCTGGCACAAGGCCAGAGGGGAAAAAAAACCACAAAGATTATAAAGTTAGAACACAAACTTTTGTGCCAAACATGGTGAAAGTGGCAATTATGGTTTTTTCATAATGATGTAGATACATTATGAGCCACTGAAAATCCTACCTACTAGACATACATAACTTAGGATATTGATTTATTTTAAAGATTTTATTTATTTATTTGAGAGAGAAAATGAATGGGGGAGGGGCAGAGGGAGAGGAAGAAGCAGACTTTCTGATGAGCAGGGAGCCTGACACTTTGCTCCATCCCAGGACCTGGAAATCATGACTCAAGCTGAAGGCAAACACTTAACTGAGCCACCTAGGTGTCCCAGGATGTTGATTTATGAGATTCTTTTTAACAGCATTTTATACCATGATGGACACTATGAAACTAGAATTATAACTGGCAGTGCCACTTTTAGTGGTAAGAGTCCTTCAGGGATTGGCCAGGCTAAGAAAGTCATGCCTCTACTGATTCAAGGGAGGGAATACACAGCCCCAGCTTAGCTACCCCACTTAGGGACATTCTAGCCTCAGAACCCCATGTGGTGTTGTCAAAGCTTCCACAGAGACATAACAGCTTGATATTTTCCTCAGCCCAGACTTGCTTCTTTCTTTTCATTTCCTTCTACAGATGTTGATCCCTAGAGCATACATAATAAACATCCTGTACGCTAATCTCCTGCATCTCAAAATATGCTTCCTAGGGAACCCATCCTGCAGCACCTACCACGTAAAAGTTTGGGGCGGCTTTGGCAGGCGAATTTAGCATGAGTGCTAATGCTATGAGGCTTTCCCTAGCACCAGCAACTCATAAAGGTTACTAAGTAAACAGATTCCTTCATTCTGGCAACGTTGACACACCAGGCACTCTTAGGGATACAGAGACGAGTAAGAGGTAATTCCTTGTCCTCTAGGGAGGGGTATAGATGTGCACAAATGGTTACAATACAACACAATAAGTGCTGTAGCAGAGGATTGCACAATGTGTACATGGAATGCGGATGAGGGAGCAGTTAGAGCTGCCTGGAGTGTTCCTGAAGATTTCACAGGAGGAAACATTTGATTGGGAAATTAAAAGGAAAATATGGGTGATGCCTGGGTGGCTCAGCGATTGAGCATCTGCCTTTGGCTCAGGCGTGATCCCAGAGTTCTGGGATCGAGTCCCACATCGGGCTCCCTGCGTGGAGCCTACTTCTCCCTCTGCCCATGTCTCTGCTCTTTCTCTGTGTGTCTCATGAATAAAAAAATAAAATCTAGAGGGAATACCTGTGTAAAATGTCCAGTGAGAAGGGAGGGAGGGAGGGTCTAGGCTGCATTGAGGGTGAAGGCAGGAAGTCATGAAAAGTCGTCCTAGAAAAGTAGTTGGGGACCAGAACTAAAGAAAGAGTGGTTGTCTAGTGATAATGTTCAAAGAGGAGATAAAGAAAGATACCTAAAGAAGGTCTATACTCCATGTGGGGAACATTGAGGAAGAGCACTTAGTGAAAAACGCTGAAGAACCATCAAAGTGAGAAGAGGAAAACCCAGGAGAGCTTTTCTGTAAAAGATTGAAGAGAAGAGAATTTCAGAGGGGCAACAGTCAACTTTTACATGCTCCGGGGAAGGTCAGTGGACTGAGCACTTCAAAATAAACCATTGCACCTACGTTGGAATGGCCAAGCAAATGGTGATAAATGGAATTCATGCAAGAGAAAAGGATAAAAAACATGAAACACGATGTTGAGAAAAGTCAGATATACTACAAAGATAGGTTTAATTAAACCTATAATGATTAGGAGTACTTACTTAGGTGGTAAAAATGCAAAAGAAAGCTTGAAGAATGAGTACTCTAAATTAGGACAGTGGTTCCTTGCAAGGAGGAAGGGATAATGACCTGGATGGTTAGGAGGGCCACTGCTAGGGTCTGATATGTTCTCTTTCTTGATCTGAGATGTTTTTATGGATATTTCCTGTGAAAGAAATCTTTGAACTGTGCATTTCTATTTTATGGGCTTTTCTGTGAAGCGGTTTATATTTCACAACAGGTAGGACTAAAAAATAAACAATTGGAATGATTAATAGTAGTAGAGTAGTAGTAGCTTTTGGTGAGTAGTTTCAGGTGAGTGGTGGGTGGCGGTGGTCAGACTGTGCTTGGTTAAGAAATGAAAAGAACTGGAAATGCAGATTATCTTCTTCATATTGGTGGGGAATAGAAACAGATAATCTGGCATTTTGGAATAGTAACCTTTAAATTAGTAGTACTCCTAAAACTAAATGTCCTTAGTTAAAATTTATAACACATGCAAGTAAACAGCAGTAAATTATAGTCAAACAAAAACACTTTTAAAAACTCTTGGTGACAAGCAAATAACCTTTTCATAAAAAAAAACAGGTTTTTGAAAGCTTTGTTCATAGTTGTTAATGTCAATCTAATGAATTTTTAGAAATTTGGAATTATAAAAGGGAGTACTTAAAAAAAGTAAATAAACTATCTAAAAAAACAAGCAATTCATTAAATATGTCATTAATCATTTGCCTTTAAGGGGCTGGAATCATTGGTGTATTGATATTTTTTAGTTTTAGCACAGCATTTGTACCTTGTAATATTTTTGACACAGCAAATTACAGCACATTTAAGTCTTCATGAAAACCCAAATTTTGACATCTGCACTAAGTATTCTCCTACTGGAGTAAAGGAATGTTAAGAATTAGAGGGAACTTTTAAGGTAACTCAATCAACTTGTTGATTTGACAGGTTGGCACTCTGAGGCCTTGGAGGCTGAATGGCAGCACTCAGGTCACACAATGATTGGAAAGCCACCAAAGCCTGGGTCCCTTACCTCTCAGTCCTGTAATTATTTCCCTACAGCACCCTAAAACATGCAGATCGAATCTTTGTGTGACAAAGCTTCCAAACAAGTCCTAGAGTTTTGTGATAGTGGAATTTGGTCTGTATGAATATCGAAAATGTTCTGTATTTGGAAATTGTTTTCTTTTAAGTGATAGTTTGAAAACATGAAACACTTGGGTAAGTGTTATTTGTAGTTAGTCTTGGGGTGGTATTTATTTGGGGAGAGCTCATTTCCTATGTAGAACGGGATTGGAAAATGACTTGATTAATGGAGATTCATTGTAAATGCAACTCCTAACACAAGCTTAAATTCTGAGACAGAAGGTCAGCTGCATATCTAGTCAGCTTCTATTACAATATAAGCACACTTATGTTGCCTCATTAAAAAATCTCAGATATCTTTGTGGATGGCCAGGGCTTTGCTTCTCGTGGTAAAGGGAGGAAAGAAATCCCTGGCTGATTAAGTGGTGGATCCAGAGCTGGATTTGCAGACAAACCCTGGCTTTCACAGAGCTTACTCTTATTTTGCCCTTCTAATAAGAAACATTCCCTCCTTGGACGAACCATAGGGTCCCTTGTGACATCCCATGTGATGCAGGGAGCAAATTGTCAACTTAATTCTCATCAATTTTTTCTTTTAATCATTGATTCTATCATAAGTAAGGACTACATCTCCCAAACTGAAGAGAACTTTGTGTGTCCAGAGAGCCTGCAAATCTCTATAGCCATTGACCTTCTAAGTGACTATCTAAGTGACTATCACCTAAAAATAAGTGATATTTTCTAATTTATCACCTCACTGAGCTACTTTCATCATCTTTAATTCTCAACCCACTTAAATCTAGTCACCTTTGTGGTATAATTCCCTTGTTGTGCCCAAGATTACGTATCGGAGAAACCACCAAGGAGCCAACACCGATGCAAGCGCACGAGGGTTTATTGACAAGCTCGATCTTGGGTGCAAGTATCCTCCATACAGCAGTGCAGAGGCTTGGACCCCGAGGTTAAGAGGCGTAGCAGTTATATGGGGGCCAGTGGCCAATGAGATTGTAACACACATAGAAAGTTGCATAGTCATGTCGGTCCGCACGCAGGTGGCCAATTGAATTACAATTTACCCCATAGTGACCATCTGAACTAGCCTATCATTCTAGTCAGAATTGGCGCGCAGGTTTGGCGGGCAAAAGGCCGGGTTTACATTCTTTGGTGGTTTCCGGTAAGGGTATGCTCAGCGGCTTGACTAGGGTGGGGGAGTGCCTTAAGCACTAAGCAGGTCATGTGGGGGTTATACATGAGATGGCGGGTATAGCACAAAATGGAGTTAGTCCGGCTCTGCTTGTCCAGGGGTTGGGGATTTTTGTTAAATTCCTTGGGTCCCTTACCCTATGTTTGAGGATCAACTCCTCTACCAGACTACAGGTGTCTTGAAGACAGGTTATGAGACTGGGTAATTTTTGTGCACCCCAGTATACCTAGAATGGTAAGTGCACACTAAGTTATTAATGATTACTGGTAAAGCAAAGACAAATGTTATCTAGGCTCATTGCTCGCTCTTTTGATTCTCTATGTCTAAGGGTAGCTAGCCTGCTTTTTGTGTTTTGGGCAGCATTTGGTGATATGACTATAAATACTCTCTTTTCCCCTGGCTTCAGTGGCATCTAATGTGTCTTTGTTCTAGTAAGCTGAATTTGCAAGGTTCTCCTTGACACAATTCCTACAATGTCCTGTCCCTGTCACCAGGACCATGGCCTTCTGTGACATCTCCTATTTCTTCTCTTCTAAGATTAAGAAAACAGCACCCTCTTGATACGTTTTTTCTGTGAATATTTATTTTAAATGGTATTATTATTCCATAGGAGACAAAATAAAATAAAAAATATAATAGAGGAACAATATGCAAAATAAATACAAACATCTGGGCAAAATGTAGTAGCATACTAGCTTGCACAAATGATTTTTCTCTTGTCAGTGTCTAGTTTTTCTCTGGCTTTAATATTCACTTATTTACCTCTCATGCTTCCAGGCACAGTAAAAGAGCCCCAGGGCTTGGCTAAACTGAGCATTTTTAGAGACCTCCTGCCAGAAATTGCAGCTTTGCCTCTGACTGGCTTAGGTTGGCTGTTTTTACTGGAGCTTTCACCCTTCAAGCCAGAAATGGGAAGTTGTCCCAGAAATTCTGATTACCCGTGGGAACTTGCTATGTCCCTTTCACTGGTTGTTGATTTTCCTCCCTTTAATCACCTCTCAATTGCATTTACCTCAAAAAACATTAGAGAGATAAATGGATCCATTTAACAGATAGGTTTTGAGGAAATGAATATTTAAAAGGTATCTGTGGAATTCAGGAGGCATGCTTCCCATTCCTTCTACCTGAGGACCTCATCGCCACATCAGGACTTGGTTATCTGGCTGACTACTTGTGTATGGAGGTGCTTGTTTCTCCTTTCAGGTCTCCTTGATTTTATAATTAGTGGGTCATAATCATAAATGTTTTAAAATAAATAATTATAGTTGTTTATTTTTATATTAACTGGCATTAGTTAAGTTTCCTGCTACTTACCTCAAATTTGCTTTCTTCATTTTATGCTGAAGTTATTTTTGGCTTTTAGAGAACTTATATTTTTCAAGTGCATATATATATGTGTGTGTGTGTATATATATGTAAATATATATTTACATTTATTCCCATGTTTATATATGAACAAATTATTAGAAATATGCTGCATATAATTCATATATATATATTTCCATTAATTACTTTAACACTGTGAAATCGGTAGGGCTGACTTTACAGATGTGGAAACTGTTAGAGAAGTTATATGATGCTGTTACCTAGCTGATGAATGTCAGCGTTCATTCTGAGATGCAAGTGTTAAGATTTAAAACATACTTCCACTATCTCCTACCAGAATGCTCTCCTGCTGTCCTGGAGATGGTATGTGCTTCCCCTGTCATCAGTACTCACCCAGTTTTTTCTTCCAGTGGTCATGAGATGACCCATTTTCCAAGGCTCAGTTCAAGTCCACCTCCTTGAAAGCTGTCCCTAACAAAGCCAGTCTGGAGGGTTTTTTTGTTTGTTTTTTGTTTTTTGTTTTTTTAAGTACTTATTATTTATGGCATTCATCTTGTGTTTACTCATATGCTATGTTGTGTAATTGTTGTTTGAATATGCCAAATTAGGTATTTAGAGATGCGATAAAAGAACATGGGGTTTAGGCTCAAATCTTGACTGCTACTTAACAGCTTTATGGCTTTATGTCTGTTAACTCATCTGTAGAAATTTATTAATTCTCTTAAAAAATATTTTTTGATTCCTACTATATTCAAGATGTGCACAGTGGTGAAAAAATACAACAAAGTGTGAGGGAGATAGACTAGCAAATAATGTAAGCAAATATTAAATGTTATGAAAAATAAAACCAGATTATGAAGTAGTCACTGTGAAAAGGTCTACATTAGGTAGGATGGTCATGTCTATGAGGAAGCTGATACTTTACCTGAGCATGGCTGATGTGTAGAGTCAGCCTCTCACAGACCAGAAGAGGAGCTCTCCAGGCAGAAAGACTTGCAAGTGTGAAATCCCAGAGGTTTGAGATATTTTGACTTATTGGAAGAACAGAAGGAAGGCCAGAACATTTGGGCCATAGTAAGCAGGTGTTGTGATCATATGGTAGGGGGTGAGGCTGCTGAGGAAGGGAGGGATCAAATCATGGGGTCCTTTAGTGGCAAGGAGTTTGGGTTTTATTCTAATTGCTTTAAGAAGTCAATGGAAAGGACAGTAAGGTTCCCCTAACCACCCCTACTATTAGAGGTGCTGAATGGGTTGCCACAGAAAAGCACTTAGCTCAATGCCTGATAGTTAAGTGTTCAACATACTTTTATTCTACCTTCATATATACGTTTTATTTCTACCTACACTGTAAACTCCTTAAATGTTGGAACTACATGTCATACTGTTGCATTCCCTACACCTGATAAAATTTGTTAGATGTGAGTCAGTCTAGTGTGCTGTTTAGAAATAGCCTTTATGTGTAGAGATGGGTACTGTTTTGAGTAATTCAACCAATGAATGAGGTTATCTGATGAGTTCTGTAATAGCAACTTGCATGTAGTGGAATATGCATAATTCTCACCTCAATCTATATTTAATTGCCATTCTGGAAAAACATTGACTTTTATATGATTTTTTTTGAGAGAGAGAGAGGGAGGGAGGAAGAGAGAGAGAGAGAGAGAGAGAGAGAGAGAGAGAGAGAGAGAACAACGTAAGTATAAGGGATGCAGGCTCCATTTAGCATTTTGGAAGGAAATATCTTCAGAAAAGTCTTTTCCTTTTTATTTGCCACACCATCTGTTGTTCAGATAAGCAGAAATAGGGAGTCCTTTATTGAGATATATACTGCTACTTAAACCCTGAAAGTTTATTTCTTTTTGGAAATGCCAACACATTTGATTTTTTTTCCGTGCTTCAGACCATGTATTATTTTTTCTTTCTGACAGGGGAGAGATCAAGATAGAAACCCCTCTATCTGGTCTTCTACTAGAGGTTTCTTCCTGAAGGACAGCTTCCCAAGAGCCATTCCTCACCATTTCTATGCATAAGAAGTGGGAAGATTCTTATATTCTTCCTTTGTATATTCACATTCAGATCACTCACTCAGGGACATGCACTGGTTTTTAAATTGTCTGCTGTTTTGAATTAAAGATGCCTCTTGGGTTTTATGCAACTCCAAAACAGCCAAGTTAGCTCTTTCCTGAATTGGTGGTCCTTGTTTCTCCACATTTTCTTCATGGAGGGTCACCTTCAGATGATCCATAGGTGCACTGCCTTCAGCTTCAAAATACATTTAAGAATATTTGATTTTCTGTCATCTAGCTAGCTTTCAAAATAATCAACAGAAAGGATAAAACTTTAAGTTAAAGGCAAATCATTATTTCATAAAATTCTGTCTTCATCCCCATAAATCTTCGAGTTCCCTATTTCTTTTTGACAAAACTGTCAAATAAAACCCAACAAAAAGGAGCAAAACCATGAAGTCAAAAGTACTTTTATTCCTTTGATGTGTTCAGTCTTTAATTTTAAGTGGGATGTCACTTTTGTTTCCCAACTGAAATTGAAACTTTTTGAGAGCACAGATCATGCCATATATTTGTTTCCTCCATAGTGCCAAAACCTCATTAGATACTCAGCACACACATAGCAAGCTGATTAGAATGTTTGAACAGTTAAACTTGTATTATTGTTTGATGACTTCCTCCTGCAGCTTAAACCTTAAGATATTCCTTAAATTTGGCACAGTGCAAAAGAAGATGGAGTACTAACAAAGCCTTATCTTATACTAAATACATTGCTGCATTTGTGCTGTTAATTCAGGCCCTTTAGAAGAAAGCATATGTATTCTTTTAGGGGAAAAAAAAAGAAAAATGAAGACTTTGAAAGTGATAATTCAAATGAGGATAGCTTAATTTCATTCTTTCTTAAATCTGTGAAATACAGAACAGTATTCTTCAAAGCTTTTTACAGAAGGCCAAGGGTGAGATGATAGTGATATTTTGATGCCTAGCACATTGAACATCCCTGAGCTTTTGCAACAGGGATTATGATTAAGAGTGAAACAGATGATAATTTTCAGAGTTAGATCTTATGACAACAAAAATATGCGATTCACTTCTCTTAGGTATATTATGAAAGATTTGACAGTGAACCATTAGTTGGTAGCCATTTCTCTTGAGGATGGGAAAGAGCTACTCTGAGGCAGGTGTTTTGACCTTAAATCCTGAATCTTCTCTCTGAATTGAGAAATGCTCTGTATTGGATATGGTTTCTTGCCATAAGTCTCAAAAATTAAGCTATTTACTCCTCCCAAATTTAGCTACCCTTAGTGAACTTTTGGATCTATATGAATGAACTCCTTTTATGTAATTACTACATTCATTGGCAACATGGCAAGACTGAAAAGAAACAGGTAGAGGGTATGTATTTAACATTTGGAACTGCTGAGGAATCTGTTGCTTAATTTTACTACCTCAAAAATTTGGAAAAGAAGATCTCATTTATAGAAACAACTATGTATTAGGAACATTGTTTTAAGAGTCCAGCATAATAATGATCAGAGCCTATTAAACTAAGAAAAGTAACTTTAAATAATGAACACTCAAAATTGCAGAGAGTTTGAAACTGGCATTCCTATACATTTTTGGTAGATTACTTTCCCATCATAAATTAGAAAGCAGTGTGGCATATACATTGAAAATAAAAACATTTATAGTATTTTTTTCAAGATTTCCAATTTTATGGAAATAATTGGAAGTAGGAAATAAATGCACAAATGATTTATTGAAGTGGCATGCATAATTACAAAAGCAAGACAAAATGAATTCAAACTAAATCAATAATAGTTGTGGGATGCTGTGTAAGTTAGGATACCTCCATTCACTGGAACATTATGTGGCCTTCAAAATCCCGGTTAAATAACAATACAAACATGGTAAAAATTGTTATACAAATTAGTGAAAGCAGACTGATTTCTAAATTATTCTAGTATTACAACCATCAAACAGAAGTGTACTAAAATTACCATATTAGTTATGTTTGGGTAATGGGATATTCATTTATTTAGCCAATAAATAAACTAAGAATATCATATATAGTCTCATGTAATCCTTATAATAACTGCAAATTTTGCATTGCTATTCCATTTTAAAGATTAGGAAAATACAGAGCTGTCTGGGTGGCTTAGTCAGTTAAGCGTCTGACTCTTGGTTTCAGGTCAGGTCATGATCTCAGGGTCCTTGGATCGAACCCTGCATTGGACTCTGTGCTCAGCAGGGAGTCTGCTCCCTCCCTGCCCCTCCCCTTGCTCATGAACCCACTCTCTCTCTCTAATATAAACAAATAAATCTTTTTTTTAAAGATTGGGAAAATACAAAAATAATAAGATACTTTATACCTGGAACTTAGTGTTCAGGTTTATTGTTTCAGTCGTCATTCCAATACTTTGGATACTAAAGATATGCTAAGGTCTTTATTTTTCCTTGAAATGTATCAGTTTATCAATTGCATGATTAAGGACTAATGCACATGAAGTTTCTTTAAACAACCCAGAACACCTGCACTTCAGATGCTAAGATTAGATATATTTCTGGTCAAAAACTTGATTATTGAGATAATTGCTGCTCAGAGAAAAGATGAGTAATTTCCCTCAATCCTGTAGTCTTAAAAAAATTATATTCAATTAATTAACATATATTCTTAGTTTCAGAGGTAGGGTTTAGTGATTCCTCAATCCTATAGACTTTTAAGGTCCTTCCTATGTGATTTTAGATATATTATTTAATTTCTCTGTGGCCCATTTCCTCATCTTAAAATGGTGATGATAATTATAGGGTTGTTTTGAGGATAAAATAAGTATGTGTGTGTGTGTAGTACATATATCTCAAACTTAAAGCAATGCTTAGCACATAGTAAGTTCTCAGAAAGTGGCAGTCAGTACTGAAGTTGTGTTGATCTAGCATGCCATCTTCTCCCATTATTCATTCTCCATATTACTTGATTTTATCATCCACTTATTCTTCAAATTAATTTTGGCACTAACTACAAAGTTTCAGTAGAACAAAGGCAATGAAAATTAAGCTATACTTTTGTAATACTGTCTTCCCATTCACATAGGTTTGGCACATTTCTTGTTTGGTTTATTCCTAGTAATTTTAGATTTGCTATTTCAATTGCAAATGAGAAGTTTTTCATAATATTTCTTAATTGGTTAATTAGGAAAGTTACTGATTTTGGTTGGATGATCTTGTATCTGGCCACTATGTGTGCCTTTGTTTTGGTTCTAACTAGTTTTCTGATTTACCTTGGTATTGACTAGGAAACAGTGTACAAAATAACTTTTGTTGTTTTCCAGCTAATATTTAATGATTCATCGCTTTCTTTGTTTTTTGCCTTAGCTAAGAACAATGCTACATAATCAAACTAGTAATAGATATCTGTGTTTAAAGTCTTTTCAGTGTTTACCTCTTAATGTGTTTATTTGTATTTGATAAATACCATTCATCAGTTTATGAGAGATTTCATATATCTTCAATTTAGTATAATTTTTAAAACTCAAGAACATGTCTTGAATTTTATCAAAGACTTCTCTCTCATTTTAGGATGATCATGTAATTAAATGGTTAACACACTGACTCTGATTAATACATTTTTTAATGTTGGATGATTCTTTTACTTCTAGAATAAACCTATTCAATAAATTGAATAATATATTCTTTTAATATCCTTCTATATTTTATTCACTCAGATATACTTTGGAATTTTACATCTATTTTCCAGGAGATAAAAATCTATAGTATAGTGTGTGTGTAGAGGCATATTGTGCGTTACATTTTTTTCTGCTTTGTGATCCATTATGAATTCTTTTATAGAATCAAATACAAAGTATTCTTTTCCTTCTTACTATTATTTGAAGCTTATAGGTTTTATTTTATTTTATTTTTTATTCACGAGAGACACAGAGAGGCCGAGACATACACAGAGAAGAAGCAGGCCCCCTGTGGGGAGCCTGATGAGAGACTCAAGCCCAAAACCCTGGGATTGTGACCTGAGCCAAAGGCAGATGCTCAACCACTGAGCCACCCAGGTGCCCCGAAGCTTATAGGTTTAATAAAACTTACCTGGGAAGTCATCAGAGCTTAGTATTTTTTGGAGAGAGATAAATCTTTGAATTATTTTTAATTCCTTCCCTTATTTTTGATCTATAAAAAATTTCAATTTTGTTAGGTCAGTGTGGAAATTTATATTATTTTAATTTATATATTTGATTATTTGAGAGAGAGTGAGAGTGAGAGAGCATGAGTGGAGTGAGGGATAGAGGGAGAAGCAGACTCCCAGGGAGCCCAGTGTGGGGCCAAGACCTGAGCTGAAGACAGATGCTTAACCTGCTAAGCCACCCACATGCCCCTTATATTATTTTTCATTCTATATAGATTTGAAAGCTTTGACATAAGATGATATCTCATTTTTAAAAATCTTCTCTACATCTATCACTGTATTTCTCACCTCCCTAGCTTGATATCCAAAGTAGTTAACTTGTGTTTTATTTTCCTTCTTTGTTTTTCTCTTGATCAAACTTGGAAGAGATTGGTACTTCTTTTTTTTCAAGTCTGCTATTGGTTTTATTTTTGTCGTGTTTATTGTGATTTGTTTTCCTTTTTAAAATTTCTGTTCTTTTGTTCTTTCTTTTTAAAATTTCCTTGGGTTCATTTTGCTTTATTTTCTTCCTAGCTTTTGAGTTGGATGCTTATCTACTATTTTGATGGCATTGGATTTGGATTAAAAAATCATGTTTATTATATATTCTCTTTTATATTCCAAAGAAGAATAGATTATATATCTTATGTATACATAGTTTACATTGTATATATATATATATAATGACTATTAAAATGAATTATCAATAATGACGTATTCAACTTTTAATAAATTTTTGTCAATTCTTTGTTTACCATTGTTACTTATAACCTATATTTTTTCTTAAATTTTTAATTTTGCTATAATGCAGCCTAAAGAAGTGTTTTGTTTTTGTCCTTGTTTTTTTTTTCAGAAAATGTACATGGGGTGGGAAACTTCATGTGTCTTTATATATCTCAGATGTCTTTAATTTTATTTTTTACCTGAATTATGACTTAGATCAAAATCTTTTTCCACCAGCTACTTGTAGATATTGTTCTTCCTTCATCCAGACTCTTATCTTCAAAATGACATAATTCTGATGCCAGTCTGATCAGCTTTTTTGCAAATATTTTTCCTTCATTGATGAGACTACAGGTTTTCTCTCTTATCTTTGGAATTTACAAATTTTATTAGATGGCATTTAGACTATATTCCACAACTTATCCTATCCCTACTACAAATTCCTAGAGAAAATTCAACTAATTGCTCTCTGAAAATGTTAGTACTTCATCAGTTCAATAAATTTTTCTCTGTTATTTATTTTCTTCCTCATTTTCTACCTCTTACCTCTTCCTTGTTAAGTAGTTATTAGGTTTTCTGGATTTGTCCTGTCTCAGTCTTTCTCGTCTTTTTGTTCTGAAGCATTGAACATGGGAAGATTTCTCAGCACAGTCTTATAGTTCACTAATTCAGCTGTAAGCCCGAATCATTCTGATGTTTTTTATTTGAATTTTTCATTCCAACAATCAGTTTTATTTACAAAAAACACTTTGTTGAGGTATATTGCTACATAAAAAACTATGAGTTTAGAGGTAAGTGAAACCATCACTGCAATCAATGCTATGAACATATCTAATTGCTTCTTTTTTCTATTATTTTCATTAATTTCTGTGGACATGACATCTCTTCAAATCTCTAAGAATTCTATTTATTTTAAGCTTCTATGATAGTTTATTTTAAAGATTTTATTTATTTATTCATGAATGGGAGAGAGAGAGAGAGAGAGAGAGAGAGAGAGAGAGAGAGAGGCAGAGACACAGGGAGAGGGAGAAGTAGGCTTCATGCAGGGAGCCTGACTTGGGACTTGATCCTGGGTCTCCAGGATCACACCCTGGGCTGAAGGTGGTGCTAAACCACTGAGCCACCCAGCCTGCCTTCTATGATAGTTTAAAAAAATATTTTATTTATTTATTTGAGAGAGAGAGAGACTGTGTGAGAGAACACAAGTGGGAGTGGGGAGAGGGAGAAGCAGACTCCCTGCTGAGCAGGGAAGCCCAACATGGGGCTTGATCCCAGGACCCCAGGATCATGACCTGAGCTGAAGGCAGACGCTTAACTGACTCAGCCACCCAGGCACCCCAATTTCTGTGATAGTTTTTATATTAACTTTATTTTTGAAGATGGTAGTTCATTGGTTTAGTCTAAAAACTCCACATTTTTGGCTTTTCTGAAATATTTGTATTTATAATTGAAGGCTGGGATTGGTAAGTAATGATAGCTAGAGGTGATTTCCCAGTGAAAGTGAATAAGATAATTTCTTCAGTGAGTGAATTTAGATTTTATTACAGAGATTTGGGTGTAGAGAGGCTGCATGGTTTTGACCAGAAGATGTTTCTTCTAGATTATCCACAGAGTTTAGTTAATAGATGTAGGGGCCACGTGTTCACAAGGGAACCAAAAGTTACCAGAAACACCACGTGGACTATCCTTTTTTAAAAAGATGTATTTACTTAGAGAGAGAGATAGAGAGAGAGAGAGAGAGAGAGAGAGAGAGAGAGAGAGAGAGAACACAAGTAGGCAGAGGGAGAGGGAGAAGCAGGTTCCCCGCTGAGCCGGAAGCCTGATGCAGGACTTGATTCCAGGACCTTGGGATCATGAGCTGAGCCAAAGGCAGACACTTAACCAACTGAGCTGTCTAGACATTCTGGAACTGTCCTTTTGTTCCAATAACTTCTGTAAATTCCCAATGGCAGATCTTCCATTTTATTTAGAGAGCTCTTTCTGAGGCTTTAGTCTGGAGGCTTACAGTACAATCAGCAGTACAGTAATTTTGCAGTTCACCGTTCCACAACCCAGTTGTGCTTCTAGTCCCTTCTGTCCTTGATCTTGGTGTTCTTCTTAGATCCTGAGGGGAACACTCACTTCTTTAGTAGTCTTCTCTTGTGTCTTTTCAGTGCTACAGGTACAGCTCAGTGAGATTTTACTATCAATCTGAACCCATCTGCCTGTGTCTTCTAGAAATTCCCTGCAGTTCTGGTCTGCAGCTGGCACCCTTCCCTGGTTTCTCATGCTACCATGGATTCATTTTTATTTTTAAATCTCCAGTGTTATTTGAGTGGCATCCTGGGAAGATTAATACATATGCTCAGATATCTATCATAAAGAAGAAAAAACTCAGTTTTTAGTATTAGCAAAAAAGTTTTAGTTCTGAGGAGTCAGCATAGTTTATTTTTACAAAATGCATAATTTTTCTTTCAGTTTAAGCTTTGAATAATTGTTTCAAAAATATTAAGTGCCAAGTACAGTACCATGTGCTTTGTACACATTTTTCTGTATCTTCATAAACTGTAGAAATTCAATATTATTTTTCCTGTTTTACAGATTTAAAAGCAAATGCCTGGAGAATTTGATCTAGTAAGTGATTTTAATCAACTTAATGCATTCCAAAGCCATATTTTTCAAAAAGACAAATTAATTTAGATACAGAACACTGGAGACTTCATAGCATAACATAAAATGTTAAGTTTTACGGTTTCATAATTTGGCTCAAGACTACAGGTATAAGTAATACTTTCCTCTTTGTAGACTTCAAAGAAGACATTACATATTTGCATTGATTTTGGAAAAGATTGTCTCAATACACTAAATGTTTAATTTCTCCAGATATATCATCCTGTTGCCCATTTTCCTTTTCCCTTTGGAGACAGCAATCTCTATAATGTATTAGTAAATGTGTATGTTTATCAACATGTATATCTATATCACTTTTTGGCACCAATTATTTCTAAGTATCAGCTATACCTTTTTCTGTGACATAAATTTGGCCATAGTATGATAAACATTTCAGTAAAATAAACACACAACGACAGTTAAATGATCAGAGATATGAATAGGGTCGAGGAGTAGGGAAATTGAACATTGTTGGTCCTCTCGTAACTTTAAGTATTTGCTTTTCTTTTTAACAACTGATCTGTGGTCATTTAAAATTTAGAGAGTGTAATCCAGAGCATTTATTCAGGTTGCATGAATGATGACAGAGCTCTGAGGAGAGGAAAATTAGTAAGGTGTCTTAAAATAAGGAAAATTCTAAAATTTCAGGTCATTATTTAAGCTAAAAGATAAAACAAGTTATTAGTGATGTGAGTAAAATTATGTTACTTGTCTAATACTAATGACCTCATTTAAGTGATAAAAGAATTCTTTAATATGCTTTAACATTGGTGTAACTTGCTGTCACTCCATATTGGTTTGAGCTTGAAGAACGATCTTGGTTACTTTTTATAATTCTTCTGTAACTTACCTTTGATAATTGCCACTTGCCAAATCATGGATTTGGAATACATGCTGTTCTTATATTCTCCATGAAGGGAAGAGTAGACAAAAATACATCTTTAGCACCCACACCCATGAAACAATTACCTGTATTTTATTTTTAATTGATATTATTTCATTTGAAGCAATTAAATATGCACAGAGAACATTGTTTCTTAGTTATTATATACAACTTTATTTTCTCTGTTTTTTTTTGGTCATTTTTGGCCATTTGCAGAGTCTTTATTGTGGTATAATTGGGATTAAGCCATAGGAATAATTTTCTCCATTTTTTTCCTCCCTTTTCTTTCTCTCCCTCTCTGCCTTCTCTCCCTTCTTCCCTCCTCTCTCCTTCCCTCCTTCCCTTCTTCTCTTCTGTTCCCTCTTCCTCTATACTCCTCCTTTCTCCTTTTATTATTATTACTTGTTTTTCTTTCTAGTTGTCATGACTTTATTATTAGATTGAAGGTATAATTTATAAATTGAGAGTTTAGGTCTATATTCTAAATATATCTGAGGCTAAGTGAATAATTTTGTTTTATCACCTTTAGTAGCTTCTTCAAGCAACTAAGCCCTTTTATTTTTACCTTTTTTCTCCATTCTGAGTTGCTATTTATGTGAGTGCTTATCCTATTTGCATATGTTCCCAGTTGTTTTCTATTCACTTACTCAGAGTCCTAATTAGCAGTGAATTAATCCTCATTTTATCACCTGATTCTTGAAGGAAGCAGCCTATTCTGATGCTTAAAAATAATGGAAATCAAAACATTATGTGAAAATGAATTTATGGCTTAACTCAACTGATTATACTTGTCTTAGCTGCTTAAAGTTTGGACTGTTTTCTAATCATCTTTGTTTTTAATTTGCTGTTTTTAAATTCTGAAGAACTGATACATGCCTACTGATTTCTAGTTAAAGTGAAGCCAGAAATGACAGAAAAATAAATTTCCATTGCAAAAAGTTGTGACTTTATATTATTGTATAGATCTTTAGAGAGACTTCTTGTAACAGAGGGATCAAAAGTTGGCCCAAACTGATGAAGCTGAATTAGTCTTAATGAAGCCTAAACTAAATGAAAATATAATTGTATTTGAACCACCGCTTGAAATAAAAGGCATTCTTGACAATGAATGTTTTTTTTTTATTTTGATTATAAACGTAGTCCACTTTCACTGTAAAACATTTCTAAAATAGAGGAAAGCATAAAGGAAAGAAAAAGATCTCACCACCAAGAGATATTTATTCTAACTTTTTGATGTAATGCTTTCCTATATCTCTTTGGCACATGGATATTTGTACACAAATATGCACGTTTTTAAAGAACATACTGGGGATCCCTGGGTGGCACAGCGGTTTGGCGCCTGTCTTTGGCCCAGGGCGTGATCCTGGAGACCCAGGATCGAATCCCACGTCGGGCTCCCGGTGCATGGAGCCTGCTTCTCCTTCTGCCTATGTCTCTGCCTCTTTCTCTTTCTCTCTCTCTCTGTGTGACTATCATAAATAAATAAAAATTAAAAAAAATAAAGAACATACTGTGTATATAGTTAAAAGTTTGACAAATTTATTAATTTTATTGACTCAAACTGGAGCTAAGATCATTTTTAAAAATGTGCTGAAACAGGGCATCAAAGAATTTTCTGAATTAAACAATGATCTCATTTCAAACTGATCCGTTACAAAAGAATTTCAGATCCTTTAGTGTTCTTCTAAGTCCCTCATTAATTGCTTCATATCACTTTAATTTTTAATTACTGGGGGAGAAGAGATAGATTCCCCCGTGTGTTTGGTTATTGAAATCCTAATTTTATTCCTTAATTTGAGAATCTCCAATAACCTTTACTATTGAAGAAAGTTTTAAACTTATTCTGAAAAAACTGGTCTAAATTTGCTGCTATCAAATTGTTTTAAGCTCTCAAGTTAATAACCACTCCTATAGAAACAGAAGTTGATAGCTGCATTGGGTGATCTATTAAATTTTTTTAAAATTTAAATTCAATTTAGTTAACATATGGTGCATTATTAGTTTCAGAGGTAGAATTTAGTGATTCATCAGTTGCATAGAACACCTGGTGTTCATTACTTCAAGTGTCCTCCTTAACATCCATCACCCTATTACCCCATTCTCCTACCCATCTCCTCTCAGTGATTCATTTTGCCTAAGCCGCTCTCAGAATTAGGGGCAGATTCAAGGTTATTGGTTTGATTTGGAGGGCCTTCTTTAAGAAAAAAAGATAGTTATATTGCACTTGGTAAATTTAATAAAAATATATATATATATATGTTTGTAAGTATAAATATATAAATAAATATAACCATTGCCCCTCCCAGAGTCTTGGAAGGAGCCCCTATAAGTGAGGAGCTTTGAGGCTTAAGGCTTCATTAGCTTCATATTAAATTTTCCTTGGCTGAGGAGTTAACATTCCTTTTCATTTGAGAAACATTGTTACATTTCATAACATTGTGTTACCAATTGTAGTTTTATAGTTACTTATTTCCATGGAAAGAAATGGTGGGGAGAGCTGGGCCTGTACTAATGGTCCTATTGACTAAGCCTAATGAAGGGCTCTTCAAGTGTGTGAACCTTCAGGTAATGGCCTAATGGGTGGTGCATTATTATTTCAGGTTCAGAATTTGCAAAAGGCAGCTTAAACTGGTAGCCAAATAAGGAGAAGGTCAGAAACAGAAATAGAAATCCCTGTCTTAGGAGTCAAGAAAGTAACCAGAAAGGCAGTCCTACCTGGATGCAGGTGCTGTTGCCTGTGGGTATTTGGGTTCAAATGATCATAGATGGGATGGGGTTGACATACATTGTGATGATGAGCCTGGCATATGCTCAAGACAACTTCCCAAAGTTTAAATTATGGAAAGAGAACATGATTTGGAATCAGAAAATCTGCCTTTGAGTTCACTTTGTTGCCTCTTAATAGCTGTGTAATCTTGGGCAAGATTCAGTTTCCTGAAATCTAGTAGCTTAAAATAATGAAATTACTTTTTTTCATGAATCTGAAATTGGGGGAAGGGGCTTGGTGGGGACAGTTTGTCTCTTTTCTACTACATGTCAGACACAATGGATCAAAGGCTGGGGGCTGGAATGATCTGAGAGGTTACTCACTCACCCGACTAGTGGTTGGTGCTGGCTGTCTGCTATGACCTCTGACTGTGACTGGAACACCTACACATGGTGTCTCCACATGACTGCTTGGCTTTCTCATGGTATGGTAGCTGGTTTCCAAGGGGACGTATCCCTAGATGGCCAGGCAAAGTTGAATCACATTTATATTTTGGCTTCAGAAGTCAAACAGGGTCATTTCAAGGGGAGGGAACACAGACTCCCATTTTTCAATAAGAGGAGTGATGAATGCCATATTGCAAGACATACTTGTGGTTGGGATATACTGGTATCACTCTTTGGAAAATACAATTTGCCACAAGGATACAATAGCACATACTTATTGAATACTTAATGGACACCAAGTACTAAGTGATTTATTTACATATATTACCTCAATTTCTTACCATGACACTCTTAGGTATGTGCTCTTATCGTCTTTATTTTATAGATGAGAAATATGAGGCATAGTGAGTTTTAGATCAAGAGTCAAGATTTGAACCTGTGTTCCTAGAGCTCATACATACTCTTAACCCCTAAAAGCAGAATTGTTTTCAGGGTTAAACAAGATAATATACATGAATGTGCTTTGTGAATTATAAATTTGCTATGCAAATTTAAGTCATTTTAAGAAAAAAACCTTTAGCAACATTTTGAGAAATGTTGATACTCAGATTTAGTACCGTATATGTGTGTTTGGGTAGGTTGCAAAGTTAATTTAATAAATCATGTTAGTAGTGGAGTTGTTTGATGTTTCCAGGAGGTAAAACCTCTGAAAGTCTTCTTTTCTTTTATACACACCTTTTCCTACCCCAGTATCTTTGGCCATGCCCTGTATTTCCACTATAGAATCAGAGAAGTTTAAAGCTATGGGAAGCCTTAGAAGTTATATGGCCAAACTCCTTTCTGTTCTTATGGAATTTTTAGTTGTGGCCTCTAGAAACTTAATGACTTTCCAGAATACTGATGTGGAGTATTTTTTTTTCTTGATGTTTTCATTTTAGCTGTTCAAACAACTCTGAAGATTGTCAGATTTGAGGTGAAAGACTTTTTGTTTTATTTTTGAGGTTAAATATTTGGGTTGAAACGTTCTTTTTCTCATCGATTAATATTTAACCAAATGGCAATATGTGTGTAGTAAAGGAATTAAAACAGAAGATAACATTCACCATGATCCTACAGCTTGCACTGAATGAGAAGCAGCCTCCAGAAACAGTCTGGTTTTAAACTAGCAGAGACTTATCATTCAGGATATATGGGTTTCTTGAAGTATAGTGTTTCATTAAACAAGACAAAGAGAGCCCATATGTACATATGAGTGTGTGTGTGTGTGTGTGTGTGTGTGTGTGTGACAGAGAAATCAATGTTGACTATTCTCTTCAATGCCATTCTGCATCTGTTCCACTGGAAACCTACAGAGGATAGGTTGTGGGCAAGACAAAGCCAGGGCCTTCTTTGGAGCATTTCTGTAGTTCACCGAGAGAGGCTGCACAGAGTAACCTGAGAAGGTGACAAGCATGGGTCCTGGTTGCCCTTGAGCTAAACCTGAAACTTGGCTCCTACTTAAGCTCAGTCATTCCATGTCTGTTTGAATGGCAACTGCATGTTGATAGAGGTCTTAAACTCTAGCCCACAATGATCTTGTGTGGTCAAGATTAAGGTCTCCATATTGCAGAGGCTTCTTCTGCAACAGAAATGGCCCTACTTAATTTTTTATGTGCGTGAGGCTTTCTGACTCCTGTGGGAACTTGGATTATCAGTTCAGAATCATGGTTGGTCCAGAACCCAGATGCCTAAAGCTAGAGTCCAGATGTCAGAAATTTTGTGGGTTTTTTTTGTTTGTTTGTTTTGTTTTTTTTCCTTCCTACCAAGAGCAAAAAGATAAGTCAGAACACAGGCAGCCGTTTTGCAATGTTGACATTTCTGGTGGTCAGACTATAAGATTTCAGGTATTTTGGCTTTAGCAAGGCAATTATAGGAAGAGAAATATTGGCTGTTGATACTCAACTCTGATGCTGCTTCAGTGTATAATTAGGATAATTAGAGTAACTAGAAGTCATGAAGCATTCTACCACAATGTAGTTTCAAATTACACTGCTATGGCTCAAGATTTTAAGAATTGGTTAAAAAAAGAATTGAGTATGTTTGTACTATTGTTTTCTAAGGCTCTAGAGTTTAGTTTTTCCTGCCTTCCCCATCCCTTTCTTCTCCTTCCCCTCTTCCTTCCTCCTTCCCTTCCTTCTTTATTTTTATAAGTAAAATACAAATAACTTTATAAGGCATTGTATCAGTCAATGCATGAGTTATAACATTTACTATTAAATGTAAATAAGTCATAATAAAAGTAAATAATAAAGTTTCTTAAGAATAACAAATGGAGGATATCTGATAGTCAAGAGAAAGTAAAGTTGAATAGTTGAGAATTAATTAGTTTGGTTTTATGTTTTTAAAATGTTAATATCCTTTAAATTTTCATGGTAGGTAACACCCATTACTATGCTAATGTTTAAAGAAAACTTTGTGATAAGCTATTTTTTTCCTCAATGAACTCACCTTTTACTATATTTTATTAATGATGAAATCATTTGATGTTTTCAGAGGTAAAACCTTAGATAATCTTATATATTAGTTTCACTAAGAAAGCACGGAGAAAGGAGGCAACTAATTTCTGAGGAGTTCAATAATAAGAAGCAAGAGATTTTACCCAAGCTCAGGATATAATGTGCAGAGGGATGCATTTGTTGGGCCAGATTCTCTCCGAAGTTCCTTCTGATTACGTGAAGGAAATAAATAGATGCACAAAAAATGTATCTCCCAATATGATCTTCAACTTTCTCATTAAATAATTCTTCATAGAGTAAAGTTTCCACTGTTAGTGCTACTGATGACCTCAGGTGGAAATTGCTGCCTCTTCTCTAGCTAGCCTAGAATAAACTGGGAGGCCCTAGTGAGCTCTTTCCTCCAAGGGCTACTGTTTCTCCCTAGAAGAAAGTTAGCTCCACAATAACTCTATTAAGACATTATATACTGTTTCCAAAATTAGAAAAGTTAAACACTGTCTACTCCTCCAAGTGCCTATTTAATCAGTTAAAACTTGGGAACTGAGAGGACAGCACACATTTCATTGATTATTTCATTGAGTAGTGGCTGAGAACAAATTTGTTCCCACTGTCTCAGAATGCTATAATCTTAAAGTAAATTTCAAGACTGGTTTTCTCTTGCTATATTTCACTTTTTTTTCCATGTGTGTAGAATACTGAATGGTAACCTAGGATTCTATTTTATGTAGCTATGTGGTAGAGAGGTTGCTGTCCTCAAAATTAAGAGCCCTGGGTTTTGATGTTGTACTGCCACTAACTTCCTTTGTGACCATGGCAGTTTTCTTCACTTTTCTGGAACTCACTTATAAAATAAGGGTTAGAGATAAGATAATCCCTAAAATTCCCCATGCTCTAAAATTATATACATAAAATATTATATATATAAAATGTTAAAGGAAGTGATCCATACCTCCTGAATTCCTCTGGGACTTGTAATCCAATATAATCACACTTCAGTGGGAGAAAGAGTTTATGAGGCAGACTGATCATATATTTGCCTCATGAATTGGCCAATAATTAATCATAAATCTTGCAACAAGTGTTACATTGCCCACTCACTGCATTGGACAAAAGTGATACAGACATGGCCCTTACCTTCACAAGTATATGCATTAATGGAGTATATAAGCATTAAGTAAATAACTGCACTAATATATATGTGATCACTCATTTATCCATAGCTCACCATAAATGTTATGAAGGAAATAAACAGGGTGGAATAAGCAGGATGGAGCTAAGATGGGGGTCACTTTATATAAGATTGTTAGGGAAGAGGTCCATGAGTAAGAGACAGCTGAAAAGCTAAAATGTGAATGATGAACAGAACTATGTTTAATAAAGATAAAGGGAAGCAAATGATTGTAGGTTCTGAGCCAGGGAAGGGCTTTCTACATTTGAAAACAAAAAGGAGTACTATGTAGTTGGAGAAATGACTGGCACAATGGCAAGAAGTAAAGCTGAAATTACAGTAAGGCAAGAGGTCACACAGTGACTTTTGGACTCCATCCTAAGTCTCAGGGGAAACTGCTAAGGAAATCTAAGCCAGTAAATGATCCAATTATGTCTAAGATAACCATAATTTCTGGATTGAGAATGGATTGGGGAGAAATAAGGATGGGTGTGGGGAGACCATTTGGAAGACTTGCGATAGTCATGGAGACAATGAAGACTTGGATTAAGGTAATGACAATGGATAGATTCAACATAGATTAAGGAACTGTTAAGTTATAGGTAAGAATGAGTAAGGAAATCAGATAGTTTAATTTTTAAAATGCATATAAATATATTTAAGTTAGCTTTCATTAAAGACAGCTTTTTCATGTACACAGCCAGATATATGCATGTATGTGTCTGTGTATGTATGTACGTATGTATGTGTATTTGGAATTGTCATACATTTTATTGTTCATTCCTCTTCTCTTTTTTTTTTAAACTACAAAGACCTATAATTACCCCTATATTAGAATGGGTCCAGGGAACATATGTATAACATATAGTGTTAGTGATTTAATTTTCTGGTCTTTCAGAATCAAAATGTCTGGCTTCTTTAAAACCAAGTACAGCTTTCCCTTCCTTGGGGAAGACTTTCTTATTCTTTTTGACTGGATATAGACCCTCTTTTCTCTGGACTGCACTCAACACCATTCGTGAGATAAAATCATACCTTTGTGTGTCTGACTCTTCCAGAAACTTGGGTTTATCTAGTCCATGGACTCTCTACCCCTCATTTGTTTGCTCATAAGGGCCTAGTTCTACCTGGCATGTACATACCAGAAGATATTTAACAGCAAAGATATCACATCCATTCTTAGGATGTAATACCTGTCTTTCTATGTTCCCTTGTGATGGTAAGAAATTGGAGATTAGAGAGTTGCTTATTTGAGTTTCTGTATTTCTGCCCTCATTTCCCTATAATGAGTTAGAGATATTGGAGGGCTGTAGTTTGGCAGTCATAGACCTTGGCAAAGTGTGGTGGAAGAGCATAATCAACAGTTCCTGTGTGGTTCATCAACTCAAAGCTCTTCAAATTAGAAGGCAGCTCAGAGGAAATCTAATCCTAACAAAGGATTCACTCTGCACTGGCAATATCATGGCCCAAGCTTACCTAAAACCCTTGATTCCCAATATTGGGCTTCTCAGAAATAATGTTTCCTTGCTTAATTTTTATTAGTGAAAACAAATGATGATTTCATACCAGAGTGGGAAAGTGAACCATGGCGCATCCTTATTTGTGAGGTATTAATTAAGTTATATATTGTGTTAATACATAGGGATAAGGGAAGAGATAACATATATAGATAAGGGAAATTATGGTGAATGATTTCTACTGAGATTCTTTGTGAAGTGTTTTCTTTTTAATTTTATTTATATGTATTTTAACTCTAGAATTCTCTTTTTTTTCCTTTTTTAAAAAATTTCTTTTTATTGGAGTTCAGTTTGCCAACATATAGCATAACACCCAGCACTCATCCCGCCAAGTGCCCGCCTCAGTGCCCATCACCCAGTCACCCCAACCCACCGCCCACCTCCCTTTACACCACCCCTTGTTCGTTTCCCAGAGTTAGGAGTCTCTCATGTTCTGTCTTCCTCTCTGATATTTCCCACTCATTTTCTCTCCTTTCCCCTTTATTCCCTTTCACTATTTTTTATATTCCCCAAATGAATGAGACCATATAATGTTTGTCCTTCTCTGATTGACTTATTCCACTCAGCATAATACTCTCCAGTTCCATCCATGTTGAAGCAAATGGTGGGTATTTGTCATTTCTAATGGCTGAGTAACATTCCATTGTATACATAGACCACATCTTCTTTATCCATTCATCTTTCGATTAACCCTGGCATTCTCACTAACTGTATTATCTTTGTTTGTGATCTCATTAAATGCCCATCCAGTTCCCTCTTGATAGTCTTCTTGTCAAAATATACTGTGAAGATTTTATATAATAGTTGTAAAGAATTATTCACCATCAGAGTGTGCTTGTGTATGATCAAGGATAGCTATGGGAGGGGCACCTAGGTGGCTCAGTGGTTGAGCATCTGCCTTTGGCTCAGGTCCTGGTCCTGGGGTCCTGGGATCAAGTCCCACATCATGCTCCCTGTAGGGAGCCTGCTTCTCCCTCTGCCTATGTCTCTGCCTCTCTCTGTCTCTGACGAATAAATAAAATATTTTTTAAAAAAGGATGACCATAGGAAAAAACCTGAGACACAATGTGCTGTGGAATTGACAAGCTGCCTTCCATGTCCTGCTTGCTTTATAGCCTGGCATCTCTATAACATCATGATCCTTCTAACTGCCCACTACTTTCAGAATGATCTGCTAAGCCAAATCATATCAGGATGTCAGGGCTTTAACGGGTTACCTCTCCCAAGAGTTTGTTTGTTTGTTTGTTTGTTTGTTTGTTTTTTCAGTAGAAAGAGAAAAGTCATGTCTTGCTAATGGCAGGATTTTTTTTTTTTTAAGATTTTATTTATTAATGAGACACACACACACACACAAACACACAGAGAGAGAGAGGCAGAAACACAGGCAGGGGGAGAAGCAGGCCCCCATGCAGGGAGCCTGATAGGGGACTCGATCCCAGGACTCCAGGACCATGCCCTGGGCCGAAGGCAGGCGCTAAAATCCCATGAGTTTAAAACTTTCAATCCCATAAAACATCTATTTTATGTAATATAATATTCATTAATTTTTTTTTTTGCTTTTTTGATCATACTCTTTTTTTTTATAAATTAATTTTTATTGGTGTTCAATTTACCAACATACAGAATAACACCCAGTGCTCATCCCGTCAAGTGTACCCCTCAGTGCCCGTCACCTATTCACCCCCACCCCCCGCCCTCCTCCCCCTCCACCACCCCTAGTTCATTTCCCAGAGTTAGAAATCTTTATGTTCTGTCTCCCTTTCTGATATTTCTCACACATTTCTTCTCCCTTCCCTTATATTCCCTTTCACTATTATTCATATTCCCCAAATGAATGAGAACATACACTGTCCTCCGGTTACTGTGGCCAAGTTCAAAAAGGGTGTTGCCTGAGTTCTCCTCTGGGATTTTGATGGAATCTTGTCTCACATTTAGATCTTTCATCTATTTTGAGTTTATCTTTTTTTTTTAATTTTATAAATTAATTTTTATTGGTGTTCAATTTACCAACATACAGAATAACACCCAGTGCTCATCCCGTCAAGTGTACCCCTCAGTGCCCGTCACCCATTCACCCCCACCCCCCGCCCTCCTCCCCCTCCACCACCCCTAGTTCATTTCCCAGAGTTAGAAGTCTTTATGTTCTGTCTCCCTTTCTGATATTTCTCACACATTTCTTCTCCTTTCCCTTATATTCCCTTTCACTATTATTCATATTCCCCAAATGAATGAGAACATACACTGTTTGTCCTTCTCCGGTTACTGTGGCCAAGTTCAAAAAGGGTGTTGCCTGAGTTCTCCTCTGGGATTTTGATGGAATCTTGTCTCACATTTAGATCTTTCATCTATTTTGAGTTTATCTTTTTTTTTTAATTTTATAAATTAATTTTTATTGGTGTTCAATTTACCAACATACAGAATAACACCCAGTGCTCATCCCGTCAAGTGTACCCCTCAGTGCCCGTCACCCATTCACCCCCACCCCCCGCCCTCCTCCCCCTCCACCACCCCTAGTTCATTTCCCAGAGTTAGAAGTCTTTATGTTCTGTCTCCCTTTCTGATATTTCTCACACATTTCTTCTCCTTTCCCTTATATTCCCTTTCACTATTATTCATATTCCCCAAATGAATGAGAACATACACTGTTTGTCCTTCTCCGGTTACTGTGGCCAAGTTCAAAAAGGGTGTTGCCTGAGTTCTCCTCTGGGATTTTGATGGAATCTTGTCTCACATTTAGATCTTTCATCTATTTTGAGTTTATCTTTGTGTATGGTGCAAGAGAGTGGTCCAGTTTCATTCTTCTGCATGTGGATGTCCAATTTTCCCAGCACCATTTATTGAAGAGACTGTCTTTCTTCCAGTGGATCGTCTTTCCTCCTTTATCGTATATTAGTTGAGCATAAAGTTCAGGGTCCACTTCTGGGTTCTCTGTTCTGTTCCATTGATCTATATGTCTGTTTTTGTGCCAGTACCACACTGTCTTGATGAACACAGCTTTGTAGTACAACCTGAAATCTGGCATTGTGATGCCCCCAGATATGGTTTTCTTTTTTAAAATTCCCCTGGCTGTTTGGGGTCTTTTCTGATTCCACACAAATCTTAAAATAATTTGTTCTAAGTCTCTGAAGAAAGTCCATGGTATTTTGATAGGGATTGCATTATACGTGTAAATTGCCCTGGGTAACATTGACATTTTCACAATATTAATTCTGCCAATCCATGAGCATGGAATATTTTTCCATCTCTTTGTGTCTTCCTCAATTTCTTTCAGAAGTGTTCTATAGTTTTTAGGGTATATTGTGAGAACCATTTGAATGGTAAATGGTTCTCCAACCTTTTATTTTCAGGTTGTAGGTGTCCTTCTGTCTAAAATGAGTCTCTTGTAGACAGCAAATAGATGGGTCCTGCTTTTTTATCCAGTCTGAAACCCTGCGCCTTTTGATGGGGTCATTAAGCCCATTCACGTTCAGAGTTACTATTGACAGATAGGAGTTTAGTGTCATCATGATATCTATTTAGTCCTTGTTTTTGTGGATTGTTCCACTGAACTTCTCTTAAAGGGGAGTTTTAAGAGTCCCCCTTAAAATTTCTTGCAGAGCTGGTTTGGAGGTCACATATTCTTTCAGTTCCTGCCTGTCTTGGAAGCTCTTTATCTCTCCTTCCATTTTGAATGAGAGCCTTGCTGGATAGAGTATTCTTGGTTGCATGTTCTTCTCATTTAGGACCCTGAATATATCCTGCCAGCCCTTTCTGGCCTGCCACGTCTCTGTGGAGAGGTCTGCTGTTACCCTAATATTCCTCCCCATGAAAGTCAGGGACTTCTTGTCTCTTGCTGCTTTAAGGATCTTCTCTTTATCTTTGGAATTTGCAAGCTTCACTATTAGATGTCGAGGTGTTGAACGGTTTTTATTGATTTTAGGGGGGGATCTCTCTATTTCCTGGATCTGAATGCCTGTTTCCCTTCCCAGATTGGGAAAGTTTTCAGCTAGGATTTGTTCAAATACATATTCTGGCCCTCTGTCCCTTTCGGCGCCCTCGGGAACCCCAATTAAACGTAGGTTTTTCTTCCTTAGACTGTCATTTATTTGCCTTAATCTGTCTTCATGGTCCCTTAATTGATTGTCTCTTTTTTCCTCAGTTTCCCTCTTTGCCATTAACTTGTCTTCTATGTCACTCACTCGTTCTTCCACCTCGTTAACCCTCGTCGTTAGGACTTCTAGTTTGGATTGCATCTCATTCAATTGATTTTTAATTTCTGCCTGATTGGATCTAAATTCTGCAGTCATGAAGTCTCGTGAGTCCTTAATGCTTTTTTCTAGAGCCACCAGTAGCTGTAGAATAGTGCTTCTGAATTGGCTTTCTGACATTGAAGTGTAATCCAGATTTTGTAACTCTGTGGGAGAGAGGGCTGTTTCTGATTCTTTCTTTTGAGGTGAGGTTTTCCTTCTAGTCATTTTGCTCAGTGCAGAGTGGCCAAAAACAAGTTGTATTGGAACACGGGGGAGTATCACTGGTCCCTCTAGCTGGTCTTCTGGGGGAGGGGCCTGCTGTGCTGATTTTCAGGTGTTAGCACTTGGGGGAGCTGCTCTGCCCCTGCCTGCTGCAGGGCTCAGCGGGGGTTGTTTACCCCGTGAGGCCCCAGGAGGAACAGCCGCAGTTGCTATGGCAACTCTGGAAGCCTGGATTCAGCCTCCGCAGGAACTACGGGGCTCGGGCTCTCGGCTCTCCGTCTGCAGGGCCTGGAGGCTCCGGGGCGGGGCCGCTGATCTGCTCAGCTCGGGGCAGGAGCGTCCTCGCTGTCCTGGGCCCTCCCGGCCTCTGCCTGTCCCGGGGGAGGCCGGATCCTGGGCTGTGTCCCGGCGCCCTGTGCTCCGGGGCCTGCGCTGTGGGATTCGCGCTCCCGCCCCGCAGCCCCCTCCGCGGAGCCGCCGCCCGAGCCCCTCCGAGCTGCTCCGGCCCCTCCGTGCGCGCTGCAGCCCTTAGGGAGCTCGGCGCACTCTCCCGGGGCGCAGGTGTCTGTTAGTGTCCCCGGGAGCCCGAGGGCATCCCCGCCCTCCTGGGTCCTGCTCCAACTCCCTGCGAGCCCCTTTCCGCCCGTCCGGGAAGGTTGGTGCAGCTCCTGCTCCTCCGGGACGGGGCTCTCCTGTCCTGGGGACACTCGCCCCGGCCTCAGCCCGGCTCCTCGCGGGCCCCTCCCCCTCGGAGGCCTTTTGTTCCTTTATTTCTTTTTCCCCGTCTTCCTACCTTGATAGAAGCTTGAACTCTCCTCACTGTAGCGTTCCAGCTGGTCTCTCTTTACATCTCAGGTCGAATTCGTAGATTTTCAGGATGGTTTGAAGGTTATCTAGGTAATTTGGTGGGGACAGGCGATTTGGGGACCCTGCTCTTCCGCCATCTTGCCCCTCCCCCCTAATGGCAGGATTTTAGTGAAGGAAGGATCTTGGGCTAAATGGGCCTTTGCTAGCATTTTTAAAAAAATTGTGTATAAGCCTTATTCCAAATACCCTGGCCTAAGGAGCAGATAAAATGCCCAGTGATATTTACTTGGTTGTGTTCTTAATTGGCACTTCAGTGGCTCTGCCTTGCTCATCATCACACATCGACACAGCCTGTCACCCTTCCTGCCAGTCCCCTGACCTGTCTGATTTATCCCTCTAGGCCCATACTTGTGCATCTGGTTCCCCTGTGGTATGTTGCATAAGATTGTGGGCTCTGGACTCTGATTGCCAGGGCTGAGTTCCCTTCTCTCCTATTTACCATGTATGGATATAAGCAACCTTTCAAGCCTCAGTTTTATCATATGATAGATGGTATGTTGTGGGTTTCTGAGGGCAAAAGGAGAGAATGATGTAAAGGGCATCTGGTGCTTAGCACACAGAGCTCAAGAAATGTTAGCTAAATAAATAATAGACTCTCATATGGTGCTTATAATATGCCAACACTTACATAGATCGAGTCATTTAATTCTTTTTTTTATAACAGTTCAATGTACTTAATGCCATAGAACTGTACACTTTTTAAAAAAGATTTTATTTGTTTATTCACAAGAGACACAGAGAGAGGCAGAGATGCAGGCAGAGGGAGAAGCAGGCTCCATGCAGGGAGCTCAACATGGGACTCGATCCCGGGCCTCTAGGATCAGGCCCTGGGCTGAAGGCAGCACTAAACCGCCGAGCCACCGGGGCTGCCCAAGTCATTTAATTCTTAAAACAACTCTAAAAGGTGGTTACTATTATTATTTCCAGTGAACCAAAGCACAGATAAATTATCTGACTTACCTGAAGTCTCCCAGCTAATAAACTGGGAAGTCAGAATTTGAGCTCAGGGCTCTGGTGCTGGGATTCCTGCTTTTCAACATTCTACTATGCTTCCTGTCCTATAAACAAATGATATTACTCTAACAGTATTTGCAGCACCATTGGGAAGCTCCCCTGCATAACTTGCGTCTAGGTGAAATGCAGATCAAACCAAGTTTCTGAAATGTGAAGTGATGTAGAACGAGCTCTCTTACCATGATGCGGCAAGCCACGGCTAGCCTTACAGCCTTGTAAAAGGAGACCTCAAATATCAGCCAGTACAACTCACTCACTTTACAGGTAAGGAAACTGGAACCCAGGGAAGTTCAGGGATTGGCACATGGTCATGGCCTGAGGCAGAACCAAGCCCCAGTTAGGTTTCAAAGGTCCAAATTCAAGGGATTTTAGTCTACTACATTTATCACATTTATTTAAGGAGGTTCACATGTCCTTTGGATTAAAGACAGTCTTCTCCTTAGGCTAATTCCCTTTTGACTCAAGGTAAAATCTATTTGACTCAGTTAAATGGAATTTTATACTAATGATGCAAAAGATGTAAAAAATGGGGTTAAAAAAGAGGAAACCAAGAGCTTAATAGTACAATTGGGTTAATTCCACTGAACAAAAGGTGGGTAAAAGCTACTTGGAGGGGTAGGGGAACACCTGGATCCTGCTGAATGTCACTCCAGTGATACTGAACAGTATGTCTTTCTATTACTTCTGATTCATGTAATGAGCTTGTTCTGTAAGCAGCTTTGTTTTCCCATACGTTGCCTGTTTCTGCAGGGCGGTGTCTTGTTCTCTGCTTTTCAGTGCATGCACACCTAAAAGTTGGCAAAAATAAACCTGAAGGCCAAGATACATTTTAAATGGTTACACAACAAATGCTTTCTCCTCCCCTACAGTAATATACTTGTAAAAGATCAGACTAGGGAAGGAAAAAACTGTTGAAAAAAATTTTTGCTAAGCAGATGCTTACTCTGAATACTGAGAATATAAAATATGTTTTGACATGAAGATCTAGATTATGAAATAGTGCTGATTCATATTGTTCTAGAATCACCAAATGCTCATGCTATAGGGAAACTTAAAGATCTTCTAGTATGAACCCACATTTCCAGCATAAGCAAAGAAGACAGAATGATCAGCAGCTCAAGGTCAGAGCTAGTTAGAGACAGTTAAGACTTTTGGCTCTTATCCTGGAATTTTTATGGTATAATGTCCTATAGAGGACCAAGAAGAATGTGTTCATCTGCAAATAGCAGAAAACCATCCTAATAGTGGCTTAGCACATAGGGATTCATCTTTCCAATTCAAGAAGACATCCAGAAGAAGGCAATGCAGGAGCAGAATGAAACATAGTAATGCTACTGGGTACCTGAGCTATTCTGTCTTCTGTTCCTCCAGCCTTCGTGTGTAGGCTTCCTCATCATAATTTTATCCTCATTGTTCCTACATGGCTGCTCTACCACCAGGATCAGCTGCATGTACTGATATAAAGAGAGACGGGGAAAATGCCTAAGAAGCCTGCCTGCATCTGACCTTTTCCAAATTTTCTGAAGCCTTACCTGGCCTTAAATCTTCTTGTCTGGAACTGGGTCACACACCTGCATCTCTACCCACAAAAGAGTAAGGGAAAGTAGGTACTTTTGGCTATGCATAGTGACCCCAGACAAAATCAAATATTTTTTAGTAAGGAAGATGGGAGAATGGGTAATGCAGGGGAAACTAGAGCCTGAAACACAAAATATGCTGGAGGTAGGTAATTAAGGGCCATAGACTTCAGTCAGACACATCTGAGTTCAAATTGCAGCTCTCACAATTTTTGGATAAGTAATTTATGTCCTAAGCCTTAGGTTCCTTTGCAAATGGAGATAATTATGAAAAAAAAGAGATAATAAGGGTGAAGTAAAGTTAAAAGAAGGTAATTAAGACATAGTAAGATGTGTATAAATTTTCACATTATACCACTGCGTTAGGATCTGGTAACATTATTGTTACTTACCCTCTGTGGACCAAGCTGTATTTTCATTTCTTTTAACTTCAGACAGAATGTTCAAGACATTAAGAAACATAAAGTGGTTAAACAGGTTTTATTCATCTTTATTCCCTATTAGAAATAATGCCGAAATCATATTTAGACATTATTGATACTGCTTCTAGCCCCTTGCTCAAATGGGAGAGACTTTAGTGGGCAAACCACCCTGGCCTCAACCTGAAGTACCTCTTTGTCATAGAGGAAAGATGGCCAGGGCTGCAGACCAGCCCTTGGAGGAAATTTACAGGGAGGTGAATTCATACTGTTTGTTAGGGCAGAAGCTCAGTAGTTGAGGAAATTTACATCTCCCAAACTAAATCTCACTGAATCTTAAAGAAAAGAGAGAGAGAGAGAGAGAGAGAGAGAGAGAGATGAATAACTGCCTCTTTAATACATTAGGGGGGCTCATTTCAGATTTTGGGATTTCAAACAGGAAACCCATGTATATTACACATACTCTCAATCCAAGTATGTAGTTATCTCAGAAAATGGCACAAGGTCTTTGGGCAACTTTGCTAAGGACATTCACTGTAACATTATTATTATTATTATTATTATTATTATTATTATTATTATTTTTAGGAATGAAGATTGTTATGCAGTCATGAGAAATTCATTTCCCTTCCCGAAAAATTTCCCATGTACCCCATATAGCTATGTTTAGCATGATATTCAGATGAAAACTATATCCTGTGCATTTTTATTTCAAACATTTTTATTAACAAAATAATATTGTAGATAGATTAGAAGACAAAAATGATAAAAATAGAAAAACATAATTATATATGATTCTACCATCTATAGAAAACCACTGTTAATATTTTTTTTAAATTTTTATTTATTTATGATAGTCACACAGAGAGAGAGAGAGAGAGGGGGGCAGAGACATAGGCAGAGGGAGAAGCAGGCTCCATGCACTGGGAGCCCGACGTGGGATTCGATCCTGGGTCTCCAGGATCACGCCCTGGGCCAAAGGCAGGCGCCAAACCGCTGCGCCACCCAGGGATCCCAATATTTTTATACATATTCTTTGCTTTCCATATATGTAAATATAAATATACAGTGAAAATTGTATTTTTAAAATGTAAAAATTTACACTTTTCATCCTATTTTAAACTTTTTTGTACTTAACAGTATGACAAATATTTTTGATGATATTGAACATAATTTTACATCATCACCTTTGAAAATAGGTTGTATGTATTTTTAATGTAAATACACAATAATTACATAACCTATCTCCTATTGTAGAGCATGAGTTTGTTTCTGTTTTCCAATTATGTACTGCGATAAATATCCTTATAACTGGCACTTGATGGACAATGAAATTAATTTCTTTTTTTAAAAAAAGATTTTATTCATTTATTTGGCAGAGAGAGATAGAGGACAGCTAGGCAGAGTGGCAGGCAGAGGGAGAGGGAGAAACAGGCTGCCCGCTGAACAGAGAGCCCCATGCAGGCCTTGGGGCTTGAGCCCCGGATTCTGGGATCATGACCTGAGCCAAAGGCAGACCCTTAATTGACTGAGCCACCATGGGCACCTTGAAATTGATTTCTGAAAACTAATTTTTTTAGTAAAAAATATGAATATAATTTAAAGCATCAATATTATAAATTTTCCATAAAATGATGGGAATGGTTTATACTACCATTGGTAGCACATCAGAGTGCTTATTTCCATGAACTCTTGCCAGCACTGTGTTATCATTAAAATCTGCACATAGCTTTTGTGTGTGTGTGTGTGTGTGTGTGTGTGTGTGTGTGTGTATTTTAGGGTACTTTCTCTGAATTTGTTGCTATATACAACCTTCCCAGTATTTTTTTAAAAAATTTTATTAATTTATTCAAGAGGGACACAAAGAGAGGCAGAGACATAGGAAGAGGGAGAAGCAGTACTCCATCCCAGGACCCCAGGACCATCACCTGAACCAAAGGCAGATGATCAACCACTGAGCCACTTAGGCATCCCACAACCTTCCCAGTTTTGATCATATATATGATACCAGATAGGCAGAAGGACTGGACAGATATGATAGGGATTTCTGTGAACCTGTTTTCTTCATGTGAAAACTGAAATGGAAAAATGTGGCTTTTCTTCAGGAATAATGATATCCTTTTGTATTTTTATACTACTTATGTTTTTTTCTTCTCTTAACTTCTTTTCTCCATATTATAAAGGATTTGAGTGAGAGAAACAACAAACTGGGTTATTGCATAAAGCTCTAAAAAAGATACAATGAGGCATTTATGGCTGAAAGTTAAAGACTCAGTGACAGAGACTCAATATAGACAAACACAGACTTTTGAATGCATTGCATAAACACTAGAAATAAAATAGGGAAGGAATTGCTTTGTGCAAGTGTGGGAGAAAAAATAAACTAGGGACAACCTGGGAACAAGGTGACCATGAGTGGAGGATGAAGCACTGTAGTTTAAAAGAAAATCACGAGCTTGGGTTTTATAAATAGGAACATGGAAATAAAGGAATCTAAAGCCCTTGGGTCAGTGCTAAAGCTTATGTCCAATTTTAGATTCTACAACTTGAGAGAGACATGGATGGAAAGTAAAAATAGACACCATTCCCTGAACTTTTTGTATGTTCTAGGAACTTTGTATTCATTAACATATGACTTTTATAATCATGACAAATCTTTGAGATGCATATTATCCTCATTTTATACAAGAGGAAACCACAACTTAGGGAAAACACTTTAAGGCCATCTATCTCCTTATCCAGAATCCAGGATTCAAACCAGGTTGATCTGCCTCCAAGAATCATCTTTTTATTTACTCAGGCATATTGTATAAGTGAAAACATGATGTAGCAAAAAGGGCAAGATTACTTGGCCTCAGTCCTATTGTGTAGAGATGATAGTCACTTTTTGGTAAATTTCCTTCTTCCACTTGGATGCTCTAACAATACCTTCCCAGACTGGGATTGTTAGAGGCAGGGCTGAGAAATTGCTGGTAAAAATGATTCCCTTTTCCTCTGAATGCTCTGTGTGAGCAAGTTCCTGCACTGACCTTGCATGTAAATTCCACTGCTCCTAAGGCAGGTGATGACTCATTTCTGATTGATCAGACTCATAATTCCAACTGCAGGTATGTGGATGGAGGCAGGGGAGCCATAACATTCTTAAGGTATGAAATGGAAGAACTAAACAAATTAAAAGTTTACCAGGAAAGGTTCAAGTAGCAGGGATTATTTTCCTGGGAGAAGAGAAAACTGAATTGGGGTTTCCAGAAAGACTTAAAAAGAAAGTTCAAACCAGCTGATATCTTTCTTCACTAAAAATGAAGAGGGAATGAATTTAGGTTTCATTGTAAGGAATTTACATGAAAAAGAAGGATTTCCTGATAGTGATGGTTGTTGAATATTGCAGTGGGTTTCCAGAAGATGCTGTTAAAATAACCTTTTCACTATAATTCCTTTAAAAATGGGTTATTATCTTATTTGTCCAAGATATCCCAGGAGGCAGAGTAATCAGTTTTCAAGCTCTCAGACAGGGACAGGCTCACGATCCAAAGGATTTCATTATCTGGGAGCCTGAGATTACTATGGAATATCAAAGAAAGTATGTAATATATGTAAAACAGGGATTAAGGAAGTCTAGACTATAATACTGGTGGATCTTTCAAAGCAAAACCATTCCTTCATTAAGGAAAGTGAAGAAATATCTATATTTTTCCTGTATGAATGTTTCCGTCATATAACTGATGTAAAAGTATATAGAGATGAACTATGTTGAATGCATTTGTTTGACCAGGATAATTTATGAAGCCGTAATAACAAGGCTTAAACTTGATTCAGCATGATGGCTGAAATGTTATTATAGCCACCCAATGGAGCTCAGATTGTTTCTTAAATATATCCCCAATATTTTAAGAGTAGAAGAAAAAATGATCAATGTAAGGACTGGTCTCCATTGAATGCTTTTGGCCATGATGGCAGTTCATACAGGTAGATTACAAAATCCAAGATAATTTTACTTCATAGCTTACTCGCTCAATGAAACTTAGCTACCAACCCACTACCAAATCAGTCTTTTATCAATGGATGTCTGTTGATCTGGTTGGATAATAATCACATATAACTTCTTTAAAATCATATATAGCTTAGAAAATTCAGAGATATAACCATTATTTTTTCTTTCTTGAGATAATTCTATTTTTACCACTGTTTTAAGTACCTTTTAAAACTTTGTATAGATAATAATGTCTAGTTTTATTATTTTTTTAAATTAATTTTCAAGCAATAGAAATTTCTTTGTAAACCCTGTGTTCTCTCTCATAAATCTCCCCATAAGTTTTGCTTGGAAGCTTAGTTTTATAGAAAATCTTCATTGACTCTGTAATTTATTTTGTCACATAAGATAGATTAAGATTTTTCAACATTTTTATTATATTTTATGGGCTTTGTCAGATGCCACTCTTCCTTTTCTCTCTCACTCTTTAGGCTTTAGGCAACATTATAACAGTGATAAAGTCTGTTATAAAATCTGTTACAACACAGCAACATATAGCACATTTCCATGTTGCAGTTTTGTAGTGGTATGCCAGATGCTTCACTCGGAACCTGTTATGTAGACTGTCCTATAAACCATGAACCTTCTGCTCCAGTGGGGAGACATTACTCCTTGCTTTTAAAAATCTTTTTTTGTGAATTCTCATTTGCTCCCCTTTACCTTAATGCCAGTCTCATGCTTACATTCTTCAAAGTCCCGTTTCATTCCTGCTTCGAAAAGGCATTCTCTGATCATCTTTATTAGTATTATGGTGTTTTTCATTTCCTATGTAGCATTTATAACTTATTGTTGTTGCTATAGATTGTGTGCTTGTGTCATGCTCTCACTACTATATATAAGTCCACGTAGGAGGCAGTATGAAATGGTGGTGATAAGCAAGAACTTCTGAGTTAGATGTTAAATCCTAGATCTATCATTGATGATGTTGGGCAAGTTATTTAACCTTGATAAAAGGAGAGTTATAAGATTTTTTATGGATTTATGATGAATTAACAAAATGCTAAGATGCATAGCACAGTGCCAGACACAAAATAAATATTCATCAATTGAAGGCAGAGGCCATGATATTTCTTGGCAACACTCTAAGTGCAGAGCTCAGGATTTTTTTCAAGTTGAGAGCTCAATAAACTATTTGCTAATTGAATGAAAATATGCAGCTCTCTATCAAGTCTGAGTGTTTACAATTACACGGCTCTTTTATTTTTTGAGAGTTTTGTTATATATTCAGAGCTTCTTTATATATTCACAGCTTCCTTCAGGGTTGCACACAGAAGTATCTAAATAAATCCTTCAATGTCAGAAAAGGCAAGAGGAGACCCACGCAGCAGGATGGAAGGTGGAGGGGAGGCAGAGGGTGGACTCAGTGCTGAGTATTTTAGTTTCAGTATGGCATTGTTTGCTTACGACTTGGTAGAAAGGCAAAGATTACCTTTCCCCTAATTTTCTTTCTATCTGTGGAAAATCTGTTTATATTTTAAGACCCAGAATAAAGGTACTTCCAACTTTATTGAGGTATAGTCGACAAATAAAATTGTATGTATTTAAGGTGTATTAAGAGCCTGCAGTATTTGTCTTTCTATGTCTGGCTTATTTCACTTAGTATAATGTCCTCCAGGTTCATCCATGTTGTTGCAAATGGCAGGATTTCCTTCTTTTTTATGGCTAATATTCCATCATATATATAGATCACATTTTCTTTATCCATTCATCCATTGATGGACACTTAAGTTGTTTTTGTATCTTGGTTATTGTGAATAATGCTGCCATGAACATGGGAGTGCAGGTATCTCCTTGAAAGACTGATTTTGCTTCCTTTACATATATGTATATAGTGAAATGTGTTTGTTGGATCATGTGGTAGTTCTATTTAAAAATTTTTAGAGACCTCATACTGTTTTCCATAATGATTGTATTGAATTGTATCCCCACCAACAGTGTACAAGGGTTCCCTTTTCTTTATATCCTTTCCAATAGGAGGCATGTCTTTAGGCAGCTGTTCCTGAATCCTAACCCATAGCACCTTTATTAGATACTTAAACTTCTCTGTATCATGTCATTAGTTCTCTTGCTACTAAATGAACATAACATGATTTTAAACTTAATGGTGGCAATTTTCTTCCCAATTTTTATGGGTTTTTTTTTTCTAGGTCTTTTATCAATATGATGAGTACAGTAGGGCTATTGTAAGAATAAAATAATGTTTGTGAGTGTGAATTTTAAAGTATAAAGATTTATAAAAGTATAAGTTATTATTGTTGTTCTTCCTATATTAGAACTGCTCTCATGGAAATTTATGTGCTACTTTGGAGTCTATTAGGCATCATGAGAAAAATGGGCAGTTGAAACATGGCCCAATGCATGATATTTAACTATCAATTTCTATAACGAAGAGCTGCTATCCAAACAAAATACGAATACAGAAAATGGGACAAATATTTCATGAAACCAGTTGACCTATGTAGATATTTTTTTATTATGAAACATACACATTCGATTGATTTAGCTATTAAGAAAGATGAGCAGTAACTTAGGAGTCAGGTCATTTAGAACTGCTCTGGTTCTAGCACAAACAAGCTTCGTGCCCATTGGTAAGCCATTGCCCCTCTATGATTCAATTTCCTTGTCTGTAATCTGAGAGGTTTGGACAGAGTATATCTAAGGCCTCTACTAGATTTAAAAAATAAGGATTTTATTATTTGAATGCATAGAACATTCTTGCTCAATCTTCATGTATTTCGATAAGGGAATAAAATAGTTTTCTGTGATTGAAATTCAAGAATGGCACTTTAGCAATAAAGTTACTGCCCTTGTACCACCATCTTCTCACAGACTGATAGTGTCTTTGCTGAGAGTTGGCTAGTGATGTCTGTGTACCTTGGAGATTCTTGAACATATGTTTATTATGAGAAAGGGGCATCTGATATCCTTTCTCAAACCTTCTTCTGCAAATAGATGAGCATCCACTTTTCAGCTACAGTTTTCTCCCTCATAGTCAGTCAATGCCTCTCGTATGAGACATGATGTGTTTCCAAAGTCTTTAGAGCTGAGGATTTTGTGATGCATTAATGCTTCTATTTGGGTTTCACTGGACTGATTACACTACTAAAAGTAGTTAAATTAAAAGGCAAATACATTAATTGATAATTAAATCTTATGAAAAAGGAAATGAGAAAGCTTTTTTCAACAATATAGGGAAATCTTATTAGGTTTCATTACAGTGCCCACAAAACTTTTATAGATGTTAAGATTTAAGTCCTAAGTCCCTTTTTTGGGGGGGGGGCAGAGGTAATATCATTCTTTTAAAATTATTTTGACTTAACTATTACTGTATGTATTGTATACTGATATTTACCTTAAAAATTTTTGAAAACTACTGCCACATTGTCTACCAAAAATTTGAACTGCCTTCATGAAACATAAATGTAATTTTACCTTGCCAACATTAAATATTAGTAATCTTTGTAATTCTGGCAATCTGATAGGTGAAAAAAATTATCTGGTTTTAATGGTACTCTCTTGATAGTTAATGATACTCAGTAATTTTTTTCATATGCTTATCACCCACTTTTACTTATTTTGTTAAAATTGCTTATTTATAACCCTTGCTCATTACTTTATTGTTCTGTTACAACAAATGCACTTTTACTGTGCATTTAGTGTCTAGAATTATTCTAAGGATTAAGGATATACATCATGGGTTAAGTCATAAAAAGATATTCTCATGGAGTTTATATTCTAGGGGGAAGAGAAAAATTAACAAGAAAAAGTGTCAGATATATGTTCTTAAGAGAAAATCAAGGGACATGATCAGGATTTGCTGGGGATTTACTTAAGCTAACTGATCAGGAAAGGTTTTTCAGAAAGGGTGATATTTATATTGAGATAAGATCTGTAGAAGATCATCTTCTCAGGTGATGGAAACAGCTAATATAGAGGCATGAATAAGTTTAGGGTATTCCAAGAATAAAAAGATAGCTATGGGTCTAGAGAAGGTGGAGAAGTAGTGGGCAGAGATGGGGGTGGGGAAGTTGGAAGGCTCAGTACATGTAAAGGCCAGTAGTTCAGGGGAAGGGAGTTTTGGTATCATTCCAAGTTTGTTGGGAAGTGATCGAAACTTGAAACTTTTTGAAGAGGAGTGGTAGATTCTGATTTACACCGTAACTGATCACTCTGTGTTTGGAATGAGTCATTAGGAACAAGAGTAGAAGCAAGGAAAACAATTGGAGGGTAGGGCAGTTGTCTAGGCAAGAACTGATAGTTACTTGGAGTAGAAGATGCTGTAGATGGCCTGCCCAGATTTCCTGTCTGCCTTATGCACCTGTCTCCCAGCTACTGTGAAAGTAGGCTTTTATAAATCTCAGCAGACCCCTTCCTGGGAGGCTCTCCCTCCCTTGCCCTCTTATGGACCTTAGCTAATGACTAATTAACAAGCTGGTCCTGTTGCCTGAAGGTGGGGCTAACTCTGTGATATAGCCTGTGCTGTAGCACTTCTTTATGAAATCAGACTGAAGCTAATCTCTAGCTGAGACCACATTCCTCCTTAGCATACTCCACCTGTCCTTCACAGATTCTCTTGTTCCTTTTCTCCTCAATAAGTAAATTGAACAAGAATCTTCATCTCAGCTCTATTTTTAGGAAACCTGACCTAAGACACTGGGTTTAGGATGGTAAGGGTTGGAATGGAGGAGCCTGGCTTAGACAAGTTTTAGAGATAGAGTCCGTGGAATGGATCTGGAATATGAGAAAAGATAGAAATCAAGAGTTCCTAAACATTGTTATTGAGCAATGTGGTGGGTAATTGCATAATTTACTAACAGCAGATGTGTGGAAAGAGCAGATTTGCAAGTTGGAGAGGGAAAAAAATTCTGTTTCAGATACATTAAGTTTGAGATGTCTATAAATGGATATATCAAGGATGCAACCCAATATTCTAATCTTTTGCTCCAAAGGACAATCTAGTCTGACAACCTATATTTGGGATTCAACTATAATATTCAAATGGCATTTGAAGGAATGTGACTGAATGAGTGTACTTACTGTGAGATATAGATAAAGAAGAGACCAGGTTGTGGCATGATAATATTCAAAGTTGAGCAGAGGAGGAAAATCTAGCACATACATTGAAGAGTAGTCAGTGATTGGTAAGTAAACCATGAGAGGGTGTGTCACAGAGACTGAGAGAATAAAGTGTTTGAAGGAGGATGTGGTCAGCTGTTGAGTGCAGCTGCATGATTAATGAAGATGAAGACAGAGAACAGATCATGAGATAGACAACAGGGAAATTTTTTGTGACCTTGACAAGAGAAGAGTTTGATAGGAGAAGATTCTGAGAAGAATGGAATACCCACCATTTGTTTCAATGTGGATAGAACTGGAGGGTATTATGCTGAGTGAAGTAAGCCAATCGGAGAAGGACAAACATTATATGGTTTCATTCATTCAGGGAATATAAAATATAGTGAAAGGGATTAAAGGGGAAAGGAGAGAAAATGAGTGGGAAATATCGGACAGGGTAATAGAACACGAGAGGCTTCTAACTCTGGGAAACAAACAAGGGGTAATGGAAGGGGAGGTAAGAGGGGGGATGGCGTGACTGGGTGACAGGCACTGAGGGGGCACTTGACAGGATGAGCACTGGGTGTTATACTATATGTTGGCAAATCGAACTCCAATAAAAAAAATATACAACAACAACAACAAAAAGAATGGGAGATGATGAAGCAAACACATTGACCCAGGTATTTATCATTGTTGTGAGCAGGACTATTGAATGAGGTAGCATCTCAAGTGGAGAAAAGAGCACAAAAGTTTAATTTTTAATTTTTGATTCACACCATTAGAATGAAATAATTGATTTTTTACGAAAGAGAGGGGACAATAGCCAGAGGAAGTTCTTGAATAGACAAAAAAACAAGGAGACCTAAGTGTTTATGAGTAGGAGTTAACTCTATCCTGAGAGGGAAGTACTTCAAATTTGCAACAGGAGGAATGCCAGAGAAATAAGTGCCAACAAAGAAAGCTTTGTAGATACTGTAATGTATAGCTGAGTTCGTTATTTCTGTGTCCTTATTGAAATATGAAATGAGGATCCCAGCTGAGATGAGGATCAGAGGTGGGGTCAGTAGTTTGGAAATTTAAGGAGGGAAGAGTAAAGATGAAATAATCATGTTAGAGATGAGGAGATTTTATTTATGGAGGAGATATAGTATAATTTTCTTGCACTATTGAATGCCCCTTTTGACATGAATGCTCATGAATTTTTTTAAAGGTTTTTTTTTTATTTATTCATGAGAGACACACAGAGAGAGGCAGAGATGTAGGCAGAGGGAAAAGCAGGCTCCCTGAAGGGACCCGAATGTGAGACTCAATCCTGGGACTATAGGATCACACCCTGAGCCAAAGGCAGGTGCTCAACCACTGAGCCATGCAGGGCATCCATCACGAATTTTTAAATAAAACCAGTCACCAAGATTTTGAGCTTTTTCTAGGCATACTTAGGTCCTCAGGTATAGACATGGAATAGGTAAATGGTTAGCTTTAACTAGTGTTGGGGATTTGTCAGGAAAACACAAGGCAATTAAACAATTTGTAAGGGAAAGATCATGAGGCTAGGCTATGACATATGATGGGCTAAGAAGCAAATGAGTGGGAGAATGAAAAGAAAGATGGAAGGTGAATGGATTTGAGGTTTTGACAAGGTTGAATAAATGTTGGAGTGGGGGTAATAGAATATACGAACTTAAAAGGAGATAAACAGAGACTGGGATGTTTGACATCTACATTCAGAGATATGAGAAATATTTGTGACAACAAGGTCAAAAGTGTGACCATGAAAAGTAGGTGAGTTATAGGAAATATCATTGGTTGGAGGGGGTTGAGAAACATGGAGGACATGGTATTGGATGATTGACACAGGTGTCAAAATCCCCAAACTTGGGGAAAGAATTCATATAGAGGACACAAAGATGGGGGCTAAAGTCATCAGTGAAATAGAGAAATGGGAAATTGGCACAATGTGCTATTTGATTTATTTCACTGATTTTTATGAGTTCTTAGTTTTTTAAAGTATATTTTATTCTGAGAATGATATTAAAATAAAAATCAGAACATAAAGCCAAATCTCTCATAATCCTGTCATTTCATCAGAGGGTGGTAGATTTTGACTAAACCGTGTAGCTACTTCTTGTCTGCTTATTCTGGCCTGGCCAGGTGTTCCATTTGTTTTGCTTACTCTTCATAAAATGTTGCAGGGTTTGCTATCACCATGAGAGTCTGCCTCTTAACTGGCAGCTAGCAGAAGTGAGCCCTCAAATGAAGAGGCCTTCTCATTGTTCTGGTTGACCTCCTACCCCTAATATGCCAATCTCTCCCACGTTGCTAAAATCTATGACAACCACTACTGGTAACTGTTGTAAAACAGAGCAGTAGTCCTTCATTTCTAAAAACTTGTTTCACTGTGGATACCCTGATTAAATAGTTTCTCATTATCTTCTCAGTGTTGGTGGTTTGATTACATTTGATGACTCTCTTGAATCCATCCAGATCTTCCTTCAGTTCCAGTTATATTTACAAATTATTTGCAAATCTGTCTTCTTCATTCCTTGTGACTAATGAGTCTTTATTCCAGCTTATAAGTGCTGCGCTGCCAGGTTGTCTTGAACATCTGCTGATTGTTTCTGGACAGGGAATTATGGGGAGAGTGGAATGGATGCTTTCAAAGAGCTGGCTGCCCAGGAAGGCCTCTGCATCGCGCATTCAGACAAAATCTACAGCAATGCTGGGGAAAAGAGCTTTGACCGACTCCTGCGCAAGCTCCGGGAGAGGCTTCCCAAAGCCAGAGTGGTGGTCTGCTTCTGTGAAGGCATGACAGTTCGAGGCCTCCTGAGTGCTATGAGGCGCCTGGGCGTCGTGGGAGAGTTCTCGCTCATTGGAAGGTAAATCTCTCTCTCTCTTGCTCCTTCTCTCTCTCTCTCTCTTGCACAGGCACATGTGCACACACATCACACTTTGGCCCACATATGTTGCTCTCACAAATCTGGATTTCCTGACTCCAAAGAGGGTGAGATATGCTCTGCTGGGCTAAACCTTAGCTCTGGATCATGGAGAGTTGAGGCTATCATTTTCCTGCTAGGCAAGAGCAGGAAGTGAATGAAAGGATGATGAGACTACTTCAGAAAAAGGTGGGAAGTTGTTGCTAGAATGTTTGGTTCTGAAGAATTATTACTTTCATGTGCTTCTGGCCCTCCAGCCACCAAACCACGCACATGCTTATGTCTTCACACTTCCTAAGCATAAGAAACTTAATGGAGTATTGGTGGATGGAGGGTAGCAGTGAAGATGGAAATATATATTAGGATACGAAATTTAAAGGACTGACTAATGCAAGTGAAAATATGCAGCTGAATTGTGGAACTTGATAATGTGCTCTTTTACATGCATGAGATGGCTGAGTGATGCTTTCAGCATGTAGCTTCTGAAATAGCAGGTGGTGGCTTCCAAAATCTCTGCTCTTCTTTCTAGATCTCTTTATTTGTGCAGGAATAGATTTTCAGTATCATTGTATTTTTCGTATAGTTTTTGACATAACAGATATGTTGTTTAATTTGCCAACTTATAATATTGAACCAAGGAACTGCTAAATTTTTCCAAGGAATCTACTGAGTTTGCCAAACAAAAGCCTTCACTGATGCATGACTGTCATACTGATTTCCAGATTGCTTTTTCTCTTGCTATCTCCTCTACTGGCTAGAATACAGTCCATAGGTCACCTGTTGAAATAACTCAAACACTGATCCTCTTCTGTAGGAAACTGAGTAATAATGGTGTGCACATCCTCTCCAGACCTTTCCTCTGTCTTTGAACTTGTAACGACTGCGATATAGTAACAATCTCATCATCATCTGGAACTAGAGGTACAGGATACTTCAAAAACTTTGAGATAAAAGATGGGATATAAATGCAACTAAATAAATAAAGAAACAAAAAAAATACTCTTGCATGAGAAGATATAGATTCAAGATCAAAGTAGAATTCAGGCAGCCTGGTTGGCTCAGTGGCTTAGCGCCACTTTCAGCCCAGGGCATGATCCTAGAGACCCGGGATCGAGTCTAATGTCAGGCTCCTTGCATGGAGCCTACTTCTCCCTCTGCCTGTGTCTCTGCCTCTCTGTGTGTGTCTCTCATGAGTAAATAAATAAAATCTATAAAAATATATATAATTCAAGATGAAGAAAATTATTGAATTTGAGTAAAATTGGCGCACTGCCACAAAATATCATTTTGGCTTCTTCAACACAATGCAGTTGTGTGGAGCCACTTAAGAAAGCAAGTCTTAGAAGCAAGTATTAAAAAAGAAATATTACAGAACACTTCTGAAGGAAATTGAGGAAGACACAAAGAGATGGAAAAATATTCCATGCTCATGGATTGGAAGAATTAATATTGTGAAGATGTCTATCCTACCCAGAGCAATTCACACATTCAGTGCAATCCCTATCAAAATACCATGGACTTTCTTCAGAGAGTTGGAACAAATCATCTTAAGGTTTGTGTGGAATCAGAAAAGACCCCAAATAGCCAGGGGAATATTGAAAAAGAAAACCAGAGCCGGGGGCATCACAATGCCGGATTTCAAGTTGTACTACAAAGTGGTGGTCATCAAGACACTGTGGTACTGGCACAAAAACAGACACATAGATCAATGGAACCAAATAGAGAACCCAGAAATGGGCCCTCAACTCTATGGTCAACTAATATTCGACAAAGCAGAAAGACTATCCACTGGAAAAAGGACAGTCTCTTCAATAAATGGTGCTGGGAAAATTGGACAGCCATGTGCAAAAGAATGAAACCAGACCATTTTCTTACACCATACACAAAGATAAACTCAAAATGGTTGAAAGATCTAAATGTGAGACAAGAATCCATCGAAATCCTAGAGAACACAGGCAACACTTTTTTTGAACTTGGCCACAGCAACTTCTTGCAAGATACATCTATGAAGGCAAGGAAAACAAAAGCAAAGATGAACTATTGGGACTTCATCAAGATAAAAAGCTTCTGCACAGCAAAAGAAACAGTCAACAAAACTAAAAGACAGCCTACAGAATGGGAGAAGAGATTTGCAAATGACATACCAGATAAAGGGCTGGCATCCAAGATCTATAAAGAACTTATTATTAAACTCAATAGCAAAGAAACAAACAATCCAGTCATGAAATGGGCAAAAGACATAAACAGAAATTTCACCAAAGGCCAACAAGCACATGAGGAAATGCTCTGCATCACTTGCCATCAGGGAAATACAAATCAAAACCACAATGAGATACCACCTCACACCAGTGAGAATGGTGAAAATTAACAAGACAGGAAACAACAAATGTTGGAGAGGATGTGGAGAAAAGGGAACCCTCTTGCACTGTTGGTGGGAATGTGAACTGGTACAGCCACTCTGGAAAACACTGTGCTCAAAGAGTTAAAAATAGGGCTACCCTGTGACCCAGCAATTGCACTGCTGGGTATTTACCCCAAAGATACAGATGCAGTGAAAACTGAGACACATGCACCCCAATGTTTATAGCAGCAATGCCCACAATAGCAAACTGTGGAAGGAGCCTCAGTGTCCATCGAAAGATGAATGGATAAAGAAGATGTGGTCTGTATATATAGTGGAACATTACTCAGCCATTAGAATTGGCGAATATCCACTATTTGCTTCAATGTGGATAGAACTAGAGGGTATTATGCTGGGTGAAGTAAATCAATCAGAGAAGGACAAAAATTATATGGTTTCATTCATATGGGGAATATAAAAAATAGTGAAAGGGATTAAAAGGGAAAGGAGAGAAAATGAGTGGGAAATATCAGTGAGGGTGAAAGAAGATGAGAGAGTTCTAACTCTGGGAAACTAACAAGGGGTAGTGGAAGAGGAGGTGGGCAGGGGGATGGGGTGAATAGGTGACGGGCTCTGAGGGGGGCACTTGACGGGATGAGCACTGGGTATTATATGATATGTTGGCAAATCGAACCCCCATAAAAATATACAAAAAAAAAGAAATATTCCTCATGAGTGAAAAGGAGGTAAGCAGCATTGTAGAAGTGTTGTGCAGAATAAGGATGGTAATATATGTACTAGGACAGGCGACCTGCAGATATTCAGTCCTTTTTATTAATTTTGTAAAATGACTGCTTTTAGGAAGGATACTTGTTTTAATAATATTCTAATTTTTACCATTTTCAAAAAACAGTTGTCTGCTTTTTCAGAATTCATTCTCTTTAATATCCATAAAGACGCTATCTGCATGGATTCTGGAGATCTTAAAGAGATGTGGCAAATATGTGAGCTTAGGGTTATACGGACTGCCTAATTGTGAAATACAATTATACAAAATGTTGCAGTGAGTAATTGGAGTGTAAAGGATTCATTCCATCATCATTATTTAAAAGCTGAGCAAAGTTGGCAGTGTAAACGTACCTCTCTGGCTCTTGCTTACCTGCAATACAGCTGTGCTCATATAAGTATTTCTGAGTCTCATGCATGCTTGCTCATGAAGAGGTCAGCTACATGTGAGATATACCTTTTTTATTCCTCTCTATCTTTCTATACCTGTGTTGAATCCTACTGTCACATCCTAGGACCTGTCATCATAATGAAGTTCCCTGTACCAGTGGTTATTGCCAATGAAACACAGAGCCCTTGAGATGCCAAAACTATGCCACACTTGCTGCTTCTCTGCCTTTCTGGGATATATTCTGTGAAGGTCTATCAGAGTGATATTGGTTGCTACTCTTATGTCTCAGAAGATTTGGGGGGAAATGACCTTTTCTCATTCTTGGTTCACAGTTATCTTCCTTCCCTGGGAGAGATATGACGTCAGATATGATTCCCTGAGAGCTGAACAGGGAACCCGGCCAAGGAGTAACACTACATCATAACTAGAATAAGCTTTCCCTTCAGTTGTTTGATTCTCCCACTTTCTGAGGGATGAATTCTATTCCAAATGCTTCTCTGTCCCTCATAGCAATGGGCATTTTGTGGGCTTGATTCTCTCATTTCTGCAGGCATGTCCATAAAGGTCATAGTTTAGCATCAAGTTGCAAATTCTAGCTAGTGCAGTATTGTCAATATATCTCCCTCCTAGATTTTATTTTTTCTAAAGTCATTCATGAATTTAGATTAATCCACTTACATTTTCTTACCTATCACCTTATTAAAATCAGGACAATTTGTTGAATACAGCTGGTCAGTATTAGTGTCTTAATGTGGTCATAGAATGTAGCCAGCAGGCCCACAGAACAGTCAAACCTTTGACTTTGGGCAAATTGACAGAACATTGTCATCAAATAAGTCAACCAACCACAAGTTAATCATTATACTAAAGAAAGTTCCAGGGCAGCCCAGGTGGCTCAGCGGTTTAGCGCTGCCTTCAGCCCAGGGCATGACCTGGGAGACCCCGGATGGAGTCCCACATCCGGCTCCCCGCAAGGAGCCTGCTTCTCCCTCTGCCTGTGTCTCTGCCTCTCTTTCTCTCTGTGTCTCTCATGAATAAATAAATAAAATCTTAAAAAAAAAAAGAAGAAAGTTCCATCTTGGTTCTATGAAATTGCTTCTTTTGACATGATTCTCAGAATCAAATGTATATTTCCTCACCCCCTTTATTGGATTATGATCTCATCTAATTTCTCCACTATACAAAAGAAACATCCAGTAAAGACAATGAAGTCAATAACCTTTCGTTTTGCCACATCTCCCTACTATATCCTGGCCATTCAAATTATAAGTATTGAGTCCTTACGTTTCAAATGCCTATTCCTTATCGGTGTGTGCTGTATATCTATCATCTCTCCCAACTCTTATCTTCTAACCCATAGACTCACTTTCCATAATCTATTACTGCAGAGAAATTCCTTCTAAAACTTGATCCACAAAAATTCTGACACCATGGTTTTTGAGTTGAAAGTAACAAACAACATTAAGTACGTATTTTAAAAAAAATAACTGGAAAGGAACAATTTGCTTTATCTGGAAAAAAGGTACAAAACAAAAGAAATACCTGTTTTTGTTTGTTTGTTTTGTTTTTACAAATCAGGTTTTTGTCTTTTTCTTCCAGAACACATATTTGGAAAAATGACCTTTATACCCTTGAAACAAGATGATATACCATGGTGTTATGTTTCACACAGTTTTTTTTTTAATGAATTGTTTTAGATTTCATCTTTCCATTATGAAAAAAAAATGGGGAAAATAAAGTTTTCAGCCTTCAGACAAAATTGCAAAAGTTATATATTGTAAAGCAAATGTGGACTTTCAATGAAGTGTGACCTCCACCAAAATGGATTATAATCAAGAGCCTGGCAAAGCTGATGGGCTTTTTCTGATGCCTGATGGTCCTGGCTTACAGATACATAACCTGGCCATCTCTGGGTTCCCAAGGGCAGAGAATGATTGCCTGCTGACAGGCAATACCTTCCTTAAAACACTCCTCCTCCACAAACAGATTAATGAGAACTTTGTGGAAGATTACACTGTTAGAAAAAGTCTGTGAGAAATGTGTTCTAGGGAAGGACAGGGGCTTTAGTTTAGAGTACTCTGAAGAATAAACATGACTTGTAGGATATTGACAAATATTTTGAGCATAGATTTCAGCCACAGAAATGCTCAGGATTTTCACAATGACTGAGTGGCTGATTTGTGTTTTAATAATTAACTCTTCCCTTATACCAATACCTATTTCAGATAATGTTCATCTGAAAACTGAAAATTAATATTTTGGTCTCTACTTGCCTTTAAGGTACTAAAACACTGAAGGGTTTTGGATACCCTCTATCAGTAAGGCACTGGCTCAATTTGAATGGATGAAAAAGGAAGTCATTATGATTTAGTTTAGTTTGTGTTTGAGACTGATTGAAGACAACAGGGAATTTATCTTAGTACATTTTTTTGTAGTTCTTGTGATAGTCTGATTGCAATCTGACTGCACACAAGAAGCAGCAGGGGCATTTACAAAAGGAGATTCTTGCATCCCACCTGAGATCATCAATAGAATTTCTTGGTGACGGACTTTGTATCTTCTTTTTTAAAGACTGAAGATGAGTTAAGCTTCAGGACCGCTACCCTGTGATGCTTACATCTGTGCTTTGCACTGAGGTGGCATTTACTATGAATGAATTGTTCTCAGGAACAATTTCCTATTTGAAAGGAAAGATGAAGCGAGTTTTAACTTTACTGCCTATTATCCTGCCACTTTAGCTCTAGGGTACTTTTTTTTAAAATTTCTTAAAATGTATTTGCCTTCAAGATTTTTTTCAAAAGTAAAGATATATCTGGGAGTAGTAAATAATAATATTGACAGTAGTAGTAATAGTAATAATTTTTGTAGCTCTATTTGTAGCTCTATTTCCTGTATTTCTGTTCTCACCTGCTACATAAACTGCCCTATCGACCTGCCCTATGAAAGTATAATCATGTTCTAGTTTTCTGACTAATCAAGATACAGAGTAGGAAGCCTCTAGACATGTGGCAGTCTGGTCATCTCCAAGTTGCCCAGGGCTGAACAGTGAACTACTATTTCTTTCTGATTGTGGGATTGGGTTCTGATGACTGAATTGCTCATCAGCTGCTTTCTGTTATTACTTTGCCCTTTCTAGAATTTTGTATAGAGGAAATCACATAGAATGTAATCTTTTGTGTTTGCTTTCTTTTAGTTGGCGAAGTGCTTTTGAGATACACTCATGCAATGGTACATATTAGTAGCTTCTTTATTGCTTCAATTTGCTTATCCATTCTCCTATTGATGAACATTTGGATCATTTCCAGTTTTGATTATAATGAATAATGCAGCTATAAACATTCATGTATGCACCTTTGTGTGTACATATAAATTTTCTTAAATATCTAGGGGTGTACTTATGGCTCACATGGTAAGTACATATTTAACTTTTTAAGCTGCTTTATAAGAAAGTGCCAAACTATTTTCTGAAGTGGCTATACAATTTTGCAGTTCCACTAGTGATATATGAAAGTTCTCATTCCTTTACATCTTTACCAAAATAGTATTGTGAGTCTTTTTTACTTTTAACTATTCTGGTGAGTGGGCAGTGGCATCTCTTTGTGGTACTAATTTGCATTTTTATAATGACTAATAACGTTGAACATTTTTATGTGCTTATTTGCCATTTTAATATCTTTCTTGGTGAAATATTTTGTAGACATATATGTTTATCTTGTTACCAGGTTGTTAGTCTTATTATGAAGTTGCAAAAGTTCTTTATAATTTCTGGACCCAAATCATTTATAATATACAGGTATAGCATATATTTTCTCTTAGTATGTGTCTGAAAATTTGATTTTGTCAACAGGATCATTGGAAGATAGAATAGTTTAAATTTTGAAAGTCCAGTTATCAATTTCTTCTTTTATGTTTGTTGTGTTCTATCAAAGATGGCATTTAGTTCAACATCACAAACAATTTTGTAGAAGTTTTATAGTGTTTCTTTCTATATGTAGATATATGATTAAATTATATATTTGGAGTTAATTTTCATACATGTTGTGAGATAAGAGTGAATACATTTTTTTAACCTAAAAATATCCAGTTGTTCCAGTGTTTCAGAACTGTTTTGTTGAAAGGATTATCATTTATCCATTAAAATGGCCTACTACTTGTTACAAACAATTGCATATACATGCCTGTATATTAATTAAACATTTTTAGCATTCCATTTTATCTTTATCTTTGACTTACTACGATTCTTTATTTTTTTATGAATAGTTGATCTGGGGTTTAGAATATATTTCTTTATTAATGTCCACATTCCAGGAATATTATAACCACATTACAAATAGTATAAGAACTACATAGCAGTATTTTCTATTTCTTCCTCTTGATATATGTTCTATTGTTATATATTTTACTTCTAAACCTATCATAAAGTATAAAATACACTATTATTTTTGCTTCATCAATTGTCTAAGAAACTAAAAATGAGAAAAATTATTTTCTATAATTAGGTACATAATTACTTTCTCATCCTTTGTGTATACCCATATTTTCTTCAGCATTATTTTCCTTCTCTCTGAAGAATTTCTTTTAACATTGCTTGCGAGGCTGGGCTGCTGAAATAAATTTTCTCCACCTTTTTGTTGGTAATGTTTTTATTTTATCTTAATTAAAAAACATTTACCTGGTATGGAATTCTAAGTTGATTGTTGCTATTTTTTACTTCCAATACTTAGATATTATTCAGTTATATTTTGACTTGCATAGCTTCTAATGAAAAATCTGCTATAATTCTTTGTTCCTTGAATGTGTATTTTTAATATCTGATTGTGTTAAGCATGTCTTTTTATCCCTATTTCTCAGGAATTTGATGATAAGCCTTGATGTGGTTCATAGATTTTTTCAAATCAAATTTGGAAAATAATTGGCTATTATATCCTCAAATATTTTTTTTTTTGTTTATGCCTTTCTTTTCTTTTTGTCTGGGCTCCAATTATATGTATGTTTGATTGCTTGATGTTTTCATACAGGAAAATTATATGTCTTTTTTCACTTCTCTCTTTTGTTTTTACTTTATTTTCTACAATTTCTATTGCTATGACTTTGAGTACACAGATTTTATTTATTTATTTGCTGTGTCTAATCTGTTCTTACTTCCATCATGTGCATTTTTTATTTTAGATATTGTGCTTTTCACCTTCTAAACTCATTTCAGTATAATTAAGAACATTTTTGTATGACTTCATTCCTTTTACATTTATTAAGGCTTGTTCTATTGCCTAGCATATGCTGTGCCATGGAGAATATTTCAAGTGCACTTAAGATGACTTTGTATTCTATTGTTCTTGGGTTGAGGGTTCTATAAATGCCTGTTAGGTCCAATTTCTTTATATTGTTTTTATTTTTTTTAATTTTTTATTTATATTGTTTTTAAAGTCTTCTTTTTCCTGTTGATATTCTGTATAGTTCTATCCATTATGAAAAATGAGGTATTGAAGCCTCCAAATATCGTTGAATGTCATTTTTCTCCTTTAGCTTAGTTTTTGTTTCATGTATTTTGAGTTTCTCTTGCTGGCTGTATGTTTTTTTAATAGCTATATCTTCCTGATAGAGTGCTGTTTTTATCCTTAGAAAATATTTCTCTTTATATCAAGTGACTCTTTGTTTTAAAGCTTACTTTTTTTCCTGATATGAGTATAGCTATTCCAGTCTTTTAATGATTGCTGTTTACATTGTATATCTTTTTCTATTCTTTTATTTTCAACATATTTATATTGTATATAAAATATTTCCTGTAGATAGCATGTAGTTGATCTTTTTAAATCTAGACTTACAATCTCTACCCTTTGATTGAATTGTTTAATCCTTTCTCATATAATGTAATTATTGATATAGTGGGAGTTACGTGTAGCATTTTACATTTTGTTTTCCAATGTTTCATGTCTTTTTGTTCCTCTATTACTCCTTTAATCATTTTTTCACTATATTTAAAAAATTTATTTTCTTAGTGATTAATCTAGGGTTTACCATATAAATCTTAACTAATGGTCCACTTGAAATTGTGCTAACCTAATTTCAGTGAGATATACCAATGTTACTTTTATAAGCTCTATTTCCTTTTTCTTCTTTGTGCTCTTATTATGTATTACATTTATATATGTTAAAAACTTAGTAATACATTTTTGTAATTATTGATTGATAAGTTATGCCTACTACAGAAGCTAATAAAAGAGAAGAGAGTAAGTTTATATTCATGGGAATTTTTATATTTTCCAACTGGTTAACCATTTCTAATTCTCTGCATTTTTCCCCCCTATGGATGCAAGTCACGTTCTGGTAACATTTATATACCAGATACAACTTTGTTCCTACCAACCACCTTTGTGCTGTTGTTAAATATATTACATTTCCCTATGTTAGAGGTACCCAAATAAAATTATATGTATATTGTTTTATACAATCACTTTTTAACTCACTGAAGTGTAGAAAGAAGAAGAAATATGCTTTTATGCTATTTTTTATAATTACTTAACTAACTTTACCTGTGCAGTGTGTGTGTGTGTGTGTGTGTGTGTGTGTGTGTGTGTGTGTCTTTGAATTTCTATCTTGGGTAACTTGTTTTAAGCCTAAATAATTTCCTTTAATATTTATTTTATTTATATTTTTTGAGGGTTATGTCCTTTAGGAATAAGTTTACTCAATGTTTGGTTATCTGGGAATATTTTCATTTCACTTTCATTTTTGAAAAACAGTTTTGCTGGGTATAAGATTTTTGGTCAACAGCTTATTCTTTCAGCACTTTGGATATGTCACCCAACTGCCTTTTGACCACCATTACTTTTCATATGAGCTCATTTCTTGTTCTGACCAGAGGATGTGAAAGTGCTGGGAAGGGGGGTATTCCAGTGTGAAGATTCTTCCTACTGGAAAGCCCTTAACTCTTGGCAATCCTAATCCTGTCTCATTTCTCTTCAGTATAATTTTGATAAATAGTAAAATAATTAAGGATTACTGCTTTAACAATTCTAGAGAGTAAAAATCAATAAGTTCTTCTCATTGGAGGATTATTCCAGAGTTTTGCTATATGCCATGAAAGGCTGACATTTGCATAAAAGAAATGTACAGTTTCCAAGATCTATAAAGAACTTATTAAACTCAACACCAAAGAAACAAACAATCCAATCATGAAATGGGCAAAAGACATGAAGAGAAATCTCACAGAGGAAGACATAGACATGGCCAACATGCACATGAGAAAATGCTCTGCATCACTTGCCATCAGGGAAATACAAATCAAAACCATGATGAGATACCACCTCACACCAGTGAGAATGGGGAAAATTAACAAGGCAGGAAACCACAAATGTTGGAGAGGATGCGGAGAAAAGGGAACCCTCTTACACTGTTGGTGGGAATGTGAACTGGTGCAGCCACTCTGGAAGACTGTGTGGAGGTTCCTCAAAGAGTTAAAAATAGACCTGCCCTACAACCCAGCAATTGCACTGTTGGGGATTTACCCGAAAGATACAGATGCAGTGAAACGCCGGGACACCTGCACTCCGATATTTCTAGCAGCAATGTCCACAATAGCCAAACTGTGGAAGGAGCCTCGGTGTCCATCGAAAGATGAATGGATAAAGAAGCTGTGGTTTATGTATACAATGGAATATTACTCAGCCATTAGAAACGACAAATACCCACCATTTCCTTCAATGTGGATGGAACTGGAGGTATTATACTGAGTGAAGTAAGTCAATCAGAGAAGGACAAACATTATGTTCTCATTCATTTGGGGAATATAAATAATAGTGAAAGGGAATATAAGGGAAGGGAGAAGAAATGTGTGGGAAATATCAGAAAGGGAGACAGAACATAAAGACTCCTAACTCTGGGAAATGAACTAGGGGTGGTAGAAGGGGAGGAGGGTGGGGGTTGGGAGTGAATGTGTGACGGGCACTGGGGGTTATTCTGTATGTTGGTAAATTGAACACCAATAATAAATTTTAAAAAAAAAGAAATTTACAGTTTTTTTCCTGAGGCACTCACCCAGAGTCCTAGTTGTAGTTACAGCCAATATATGGTGTGTTCTCATATTTGGGAGAATTTGGATTTTTGTTTTTTATCTGATATTTCATGGAGATGAGCTTGGTTTCTATCTATTTTTAAAAATAACATTGAAGACTGAAAAAAAGCATGCATTGAAAATTTCTATTTATACTTTTTTTTCATAGTAATAATTTTCTTCCTGCAAAGGTGTATTCCCTAGAAAGTACCATAGGCAATTTTTCAAAATGTAGATGCAGCTTCAGAGATTTATGGGAATACACAGTAACTATGACCTAAAGGACTTCTAGGTTTGGCATTCCTCTCTAATGAGGAGATAAACAGGTATATATTTTTCTTCCTTCATCACCAAATGTAGCACATTGTATAGTTATTAAAATTTCACTCTATTCAATCCCATTGAAGATTGCAAAGCTAGCTAAAAACTCAAGGAAGCCGGAATTGCAAAAATTGTCTCAGTAACAAAGTATAAGCAAACCTCATTTTATTGCATTTCACTGTATTACACTTCACAGATACTGCAGTTTTTATAAATTGAAGGTTTGTGTCAGTAGTCTTTGATGTTACTATTGTCATTGTTTGGAGGCACTATAAACCACTTAATTGATAAATGTGTGTGTTCCAACTACTCAACTGACCAACCATTCTCCTGTCTTGCTCCCTTTCTTCAGGCCTCCCTCTTGCCTGAGACACAGGGAATAGGATTTAATATTGAAAATTAAGCCAGTTAAGAACTCTATAATGGCCTCTAAATGTTTTAAGTAAGAGGGCTCTTCGTTTTAATCAAAAGCTGAAAATGGTTAAGCTTAGTGAGCATGTCAAAAGCTGAGACAGGCCAAAAGCTGGGCCTCTTGTGTCAAACAGTTAGCTGAGTTGTGAATGGAAAGTAAAATTTCCTGAAGGAAATTCAAAATGTTAATTCAGTGAACACATAAATAATAAGAAATTGAAGCAGTCTTATTATTGATATGGAGAAAGTTTTAGTGGTCCAGATAGAAGATCAAACCAGTTATAACTTTCCCTTAGGCCTAACCCAGAGAAAAGCCTTCACTGTCTTCAAATCTGTGAAGGCTTAGTAGGTGACAGAACTGCAAAAGAAAATTTTGAATCTAGCAAAGGTAGGTTCATGAAGTTTAAGGAAAGAAACCATGTTCATATTGTAAAAGTACAAGGTGAAGCAGCAAATACTAATATAGAAGCTGCAGCAAGTTATCCAGAAGATCTAGCTAAGATATTAATGAAGGTGGCTACATTAAATTACAGATTTTCAATGTAGATGAAATAGCCTTGTATTAGAAAAAGATGCCATCTAAGACTTTTATAGATAGAGAGAAGTCAATGGCTGGCTTCAAAGCTTCAAAGGACAGACTGACTCTCTTGCTAGGGGCTAATGCAGCTGGTGACTTAAAGTTGAAACCAAGGCTCATTCATTATTCTGAAAATCTGGGGGCCCTTAAGAAATACAGTAAATCTTCTCTGCCTGTGCTCTGTAAATGAGCAGCAACACCTGGGTGACAGCACATATGTTTACAGCATGGTTTATTGAATATTTTAAGCTTAACGTTGAGAGCTACTGCTCAGAAAAAAAGACTTATTTCAAAATATTATTGCTTACCAATAATGTGCCTGGTCACCCAAGAGCTCTGTTGGAGATGTACAATGAAATTAATGTTTTCTTGTGTGCTAAGAAACATCCATTCTGCAACCCATGGATAAAAGGAGTAATTTCAATTTTTAAGTATTATTAAGAAATATATTTTTGTAAAAGTATAGCATAGTGATTCCTTTGATGATTTGGGCAAAGTAAATTGAAAGCCCTTTGAAAAGAATTCACCATTCTAGATGCCATTAAGAACATTCATGATTCATCAGAAGAGGCCAAAATAGCAACATTAACAAGAGTGTGGAAGAAGTTGGCTCTGATGCTCATGGATGACTTTGAGGGGTTAAAATGGAGGAAGTAACTGCAGATGTGGTAGGAATAGCATGAAAACTAGAATTAGAAGTGAATCCTGAAGATATGACTGAATTGCTACAATCACATGATAAAACTTGAATTGAAGAGGAGTTGCTTTTTAAGGATAAGCAAAGAAAGTGGTTTCTTGAGATGGAATCTACTCCAGGAGAAGATACTGTGAGGATTGTTGAAACAATAACAAAGGATTTAGAATACTACATAAACGTGGTTATAAAACAGTGACAGAGCTTGGGGGGATTGACTCTAATTTTGAAAGAAATTCTAATGTGAGTAAAATGCCATCAAACAGCATAGCATGCTACAGAGAAACCATTCATGAAGGAAGAGTCAATCAGTATGGCATACTTCATTTTTTTCTTATTTCAAGGAATTACCACAGCTACCCAGCCCTCATGAACCACCACCCTGGTCAGTCAGAAGCCAACATTGAGAAAAAACCTTCCATCAGCAAAAAGATTGGGACTTGCTGAAAGCTCAGATGATGGGCACATTTTTTGGTAATAAAGTATTTTTAAATTAAGGTATATACATTATTTTTTAGAAATAATGCTATTGTACACTTTCTACAGTATTGTAGAAACATAACTTTTATATTCAGTGGGAAACCAGAAAATTAATTTGACTGTATTGCAATATTCGCTTTATTGCAATATTCACTATATTGAACTGGTCTGGGACTGAATCTGTAATATCTCCAAGGTGTGTTACAGAAGAGTAGCTTGCCTGCATGTTTTGCAAAGTAGAATATTAAAAATTATTAAATCAATTTCATGATTTTTGCCACTATATCCTGTTGGAAAAATTTATGTTGATTGTTATGAAATCACTTAATGAAGCTTACAATTTCAAAAGGATAAAACCGAGTTTATTAACTACACTTCAGGTTATTAAATTAGTGGTATTTATACTTGTATCCCTAAGGCTTTACGTCTGGAGTTTTCTGTGAAGAAAGGTGTTTGCTGAGCTTGACTTTCTGTAGAGGAAGACATGTGGAATGCTAAATTTTCATCTGTTCAGCATCTTGTTATCTCAAAGCTCAAGTTGGTGAGAATATGCTTCCAAAGTCATTCAATTGGCGTTAGCCAGATCTCAGGTTCTTGCTGGCTGTTTGCTGGAGGTGGTTTCTTGCCACATGGGCCTCTCCATGGGGCAACTCACAGGACATTTGGCTTCCCTAGAGAAATAATGAGAAACAATAAGACAGAATAAGAGAGACGAAAGAAAGAAAGAAGAAAGAAAGAAAGAAAGAAAGAAAGAAAGAAAGAAAAGAAAGAAAGAAAGAAGAAATAAAAAGAAAGAGAGGGAGAAGTAGGATGGTCTGTTGGTAACCTAATCATGGCTTTTGCTATATTCTATTCATTAGAAGCCTATTACTAAGCCTGGTGCTGCAAGTGGAGGGAATTGCATGAGAAAATGAATACCAGAATATAAAACTATCTTAGAAGCTGTCTATTACAGTAGTATAAACAGAACCACAGCACTTGCAATTAGCTCACCTTTTTAAAATAAGAGTTTGGCTCTTAGGCATGTTATGGTCTTGTTTTTGAAGGTACTATAACAAAGTTAAAGCAAGAATCACAATGAAACTTTTATGTTGCTACCATTAAAAGACATAAGTACCCTCTGCTAGCATTGTTATCACTTGAGTTTTTTGAAAAATTTAGAAGACACTGCAGCCTCTACGTTTTTCTAAATGTCATTCATTTAAAAAGCTTTGTGAAGTCCTGTCACTATTTGTCTTGATGTACCTATATACGTGATGTTTCTTAGCTAGAGTTTTTATATTATCCATAAGACCTTGAGGATGGCAGTGTGTTCAACACAGGAACTTTTTACTTTACAGAAGTTGGTTTGACTTTGTAAGTATTCCTTTAGACTGGTAAATAGTAAAAATAAAACAATACAATACAAATAAGTACAAATGCAAAATTTATCTCATAAATCCAAAATGTCTGGTTCATTGGATTTTTTTTTAATCACAAACTGGAATTATGAATTCTTCATGCACAATTTCTGTGAAAAGGAAAATAATATGTGAATGCTATATCCTCCTAGTGGGATAAAAAGGTCTGATGTCTTCCTTAAAGATGAAAGGGGTTTATATCAAGCTTTAGAAACATATTGCTATAGGGACACCTGGGTGACTCAGTGGTTTAGCACCTGCCTTCTGCTCAGGGCATGATCCTGGAGTCCCAGGATCAAGTCCCGCATCAGGCTCGCTGCTTCTCCCTCTGCCTATGTCTCTGCCTCTCTCTCTCTTTCTCTGTGTCTCTCATGAATAAATAAACTCTTTTTTTAAAAAAGAAATATACTGCTATATTTCATAAAACATACAACATTTGGTTTGTGTACATCTATACATTATAACAGCATTGTGGCTTTGGAAAAACCTCTAAACCTCTTTCCTTACTTTTAAAAGAGACAAATATTGGTTCTAAACATAGTACTCATCTTTTAAGTTATCTTGTTGATTAAATGATAAAATATAAGCATGATAAGGCCTTTGTTTAGCTCATTGCTGAATTTCTAGTACTGCTATAACAATGCCTGGAACTTCGTAAGTATTCAGTACATACTTGAGGGGCACTTGAGTGACTCAGTTAAGCATCTGACTCTTGGTTTCAGCTTAGGTCATGATCTCAGGGTCATGGGATCGTGCTCAGTGAAGAATCTGCTTGAGATTCTCTCTCTTTCTCTCCCTTTGCCCCTCCACCTGCTCTCTCTTCTCTCTCTCTCTCTAAAATAAAGAAATAATCTTTAAAAAGTACATACTTAATATTAAATAAATCCAGTTTAGTATCTGACACATGGTAAACAATAAATATTGGAAGTTATGATTACTCAACAATAAAATATATTTCTCTAAAGTTGATGAGAATCTTTTGACTAGAAATAGTCAAACAGAAATTATAGAACTACATATTGGGAAGTATAAAAGATTACTATGCTATTGTAAGGTAAGCCTATTGATCCATCAACTCTAAAACAGTAATTACAATATATCATGACTTAAATTCATGCAGACCAGTAGATCTTCAATAGGCTTACCTTCATTTTTAGAATTAAAAAGCATAGTATGGTTTTAATCTCTCTTCATGGGCTTCTTTGGTCAATTAAGATGAGGAAATCGGTGCTGAAGACTCAGAGATACTGACTTACTAAAATTTTGGTTTAGATGATCACTTAGATTTATCTCCTATAGAATCAACAGTTCAAAAATATTTGAAAACAGAAAAATCTATAAGTTTCCCTTCAAGATAAATGAAATATTATAGTTCTTTCATGTTGCCCAAGCAAGGAGATTGTATCTATTATATAATAAAATAATTAGCTGTTTTAGTAAATTCTTAGAAAATATAATTTTTTTAAGTAACTCATGTCTCTAAATTGAACAGTGAATTACATCAAAGAATTACTCTAATAGAATAGTTTTTGACTAGCAGCCATAAAAATCAGAAATACTTGGATTATAACCCTAGCTTCCGTATTCATTGCTAAGAGACCTTGAGTAAATTCTGTAACTTTTCTACAGAGTGGTACCAATACCAGTACTCACCATATAGGGCTATTGCAACCTTGAACAGAGATAATAGAATTTAAATGCTTAATAGATTTTCCCTGCATGTCATTAAACTAATACATATTAGCTGTAAATTTTAGTCATATTACTGAATGGACTTAGTCTGAGCTTTTTTTTCTTCCTAAAGTATTAAGTATTTGGCTTCAAGTCTGTATCTTATTTTCCCAACACAGCACCAGGAGAGGAAGCAACAATGTAAGTAAACCTTCTGTGTCTGACCTTTAGAGCATTGTTCCAACAAATGATTTCCTAATCCCAACCTGGTGGAGTAACAAGAGTTGACATGTATTCCCATTGTGACTTTCTCTCACAACTCAGCAGGCTAGAATAGAATAGGTTGAGTCACTTTTTAAACGTAAAAATTTTAGATTCTCTCATTTCTTTCTACTTGATATGTTCTGAAATAGTTTGCACAAGTTAAATATCTTCTCTTTCCTCTAGGATAATGTGTATTTAAAAGATCTGGTTCTATTATTTTCTATAAATCTCAATGTATATATTTTTTCATATGTTTAATGTTCCTAAATTGCTGGTTCAGAATTTTTATATCACAGTAAAATCTGATATTGTTATAGTTGAAACTATTCTAAGTTGAATAAATTATGAGTAATATTTTGATAATAATTTAATCACTTTGATAATTATTTAATAATTTAATAATTTATATTTTAATAATTTTTTGTTATCAATATTTACATGGTATCCCTATTTTCATTGGATTTTTTTATTGATGTTCTCACTAAGCATACTTTTGTGATTTCAACTTGGCCATTTCTAGTCCTTGCCTTGAAAAGACTGGTAAAGCAAAGTTTCAGCCAAGGAAAATGGCTGTGAAAAACCACTTCCTCTTAGTCATACAAGTATTGCCCCCAAAAGGTATACAGATAATTTATTTTTATAATAGGCCTATAGCATTCTTCCCTTTTGTGTATTATTTTGATAAACTTAATTTTTTAGAACAATTTTACTGTTTTTAGAACAGATTTGCAGAAAAATTGCCAATATATAGATAACCCCTACAAACTCAGCAATTTCCCTTAACATCTTACAGTAGTATGATACATTTTATTAAAATTAATGAATCAATATTGATACAATATCATTAACTAAAGTCCAAACCTTATTCAGATTTTCTTAGTTTTTGCCTAATGTCTATTTTCTGTATGAGGATACCACATTACATTTAGCTGTCATGTCTCGTTAGGCTCTTCTTGGCTGTCACAATTTCTCAGACTTTCCTTATCTGTGATGACCTTAACAGTTTTGAGGTATACTGGTCAGATGTTTTGTAGAAAGTTCTTCAACTCAGATTTGTCTGATTTTTTTTCATAATTTGACTACAGTTATAGGTTTTGGGGAGTAAAACCACAGAGGTAAAAAGTACCATTTTCTTCATATTATATCAAGGGTAAATATTATCAACATGACTAATCATTATTGCTAATGACTTTGATCATCTACTTTTTGTATCAAAGAAACTAATTTTCCCATTGAAAGACCATTCTTATTTGGATACTAAATGCCTATACAGACATTGTGTTGATGTGTTCATGTTTGGGACTATCTGCTGTAGATAAACTTTTCCCGTTTCATTATATACATCATTCACTGGCACTGCTTAAAGTAAAGCTGAGTAAGGAGAAGCTCTGTGATTTTAATTCAAAGCCATTAGTATATCCAAGGAAGGATTCTAATCTGGTCTGGAACTATATAAGAGTGAAAATGGGAGTTGCATATTATTTGGAAGAGATTCTTATAAGAAATAGACAGTGATCAAAATCCAGACACATGGACTCTTAGTAATCTATTTTTAGATAAGAAGTAGAATACCAGACTAGAAACTACCAGAGAATCCCAATTACATGACTTGGGAGAATAGAGTGTATTGGAGAAAATGAAATCAGCCCTCTCATATGCCTGTGTATTCTCAGGACTAACACTGGTACCAAAATCAGGACCTAAGGCAGCAACACTAATTTCAGACCCCAGAAATGCACTGGTTTCTGTAGGTGGAACAAGGTTTAGCTAGGCTTACAGAGAGATGACCTTGATGACCCCAGATAAGTATTTGGAGAAAAAAAGGGCTGAATTTAGTATATTGGTAATAGACTGAACATTCTGCTGATTCATTTACATGAGAGAAAATCAAAGAATAAGATGCTGTTCTTTAAATTGTACTGTCTGTAACATGCCTCATGTTAGAATCACCTCAATTTTTCTATTCTTTTATTCTTTTATCTTTTAAGAGTTTTTATAAACCATCTAAGAAAATAGTACTACTCTAGTATATGACCTGAAGCAAAATTGACTCTTGAGTAGGAACTCACTTTCAATGAATATTTTAAAAAGTAGACCTTTCTGATTAGTTCTAGTTAAATGCCAAAATGTATATAATCCTAACTAGAAATAACTAGAAATAACCTCAATGTGGTAAGATACTCAAAACCCATAGGATTATGAAATGTAAAATTATAACAACATCTACTGAGGAACACTTAGCTAAGAAAAGGATTATGCTGCTTCACTGCCCATCAACTGAGGATAATTTGCAATACACACCTCAGGTACACAAATAGATGTCTAGTGCACATGGATAACAAATAAGTTTCAGCAAGAGATTGCAGTGAATACAAAATGAGCTTAGAGGGAGGCTAGGAAACTGGAAATGTTCACACATAACTTGCCACCTTAAAAAAAAAAAAAAGAAACAAAAACAAAAACAAAATCCCACAAAATCTCCAAAGAGTAATGGTGAGAAATGAAGTGTTTGAGGCAGTGAATAATGAAATCTTCATGGTAGCTCCAATTCACTAAACAAAATATGTCTTATGCCATCACCCTAAGTTATGAACATGTTCAAGATAAAAAAAATAACAAAATAACTGCCAGTTTTCAAATGAGAAAAGAAAAAAAAAAGAAAATGTATATCTTTAACTCATCACTATCTTGAGTATGAGTTCACTTTACCATGATTACTATTGTGTTACTACTATTTGTATAGTACTTGGTATGTAATAGCCACTTAATATATTTTTGTTGACTGACAAATGGAAAAATATTGGTAGAGATAAGAATAACAGCAGAATGTTAGAAATTCACAGATTGACTCAAAATATCATTGTAGCTCAAGCTGTCAATTTTTCCCTTCTCTGAGACCACCAGTGGGTAGAGTAGTTTTAACTCCTTTCCCTTCTTTGTCAAATTTACTGTGAACTGAATGAAAATCTAGTGATAGGTGGTGAGAATAGGAAGTGGACAACTTTTGAGTTAGGATGATTGACAATGGTAATCAATTTGTAATCACCTTTGAGTAAAATTTATTTATTAAATAAAATATATGGAAAGAATATAGTTAATAAGGATAAATTAAAGGTTGTTCTATAAAGTATTTATAGAACATATGGGAAAGGAATTATGGGATGTAAAAGAAGCAGAGAATATTAAAAAGTAAGAATAATTGAAAAGGGATAAATGTTTTGGTCATAAAAAAGTCTTTGAAAAGTCATATCAAGCATTTCCATAGTTCATTCAGGAAGTTCTCATTCCATTGAAAGTAAAATAAACTGTACATAGCACAACAAATTACTAGTACACTTCGTTGCTTTCAACCTTACCTTTTCCACTCACACCTATTCTCATAAGATATACTTTAAAACTGTTTTTTTTTTACTTTAAAACTTTTATGGTAAAGTATACAGTTATATAACCTAGGGTTTGCAAACAGATTTATTTCATTAATAAACAGGAAAGACAAGAGGCTTAACTACTAGAGCAATTTTTTTCCTCCAAATTGTTTTTCTTTGAAATATGTTTTCTAGAATTCTCTTCAGTAGAATTTCCAAACGACAGGTGGATAAAACTTTTCCTCTTTTGAATTTGTCTTGATTGCAAGAAATTAGCTAATTTCATCGCTCAGCTCTCCCAAGTCAATTACAGCTGTACATGCAGCATTATCTAAATTGGAAATATACTTCAAAAAATCATTCATTTGCATGTCATGCTAGAACAGGCAAAACTCTAATGGCAGTATTACTTGCCCTTTCTTGTTGTTCTTTAAATAAAATACTCGACAAACCTCTACATAAATGTGCTCTAAACTTTTGGATATTAGCTCATCCTTGTAGGATCCATTCTCAGAAAAAGTTTTTCTTGGCTTTGCTAAATGGTATAAATACCCATTTCTGGAATTGCAGATTTGCATAGGTTTGTTCTTTTTTTTTTTTCTGGATCAGAACGAGACATGGTGGTTGAATATAAAATAAGTCATGCATACTGGAGTTAAATCAATAAAATATGTCACTCTTATGCTTTCTTTGAAGAAAGGCACTAAACAATGACCAAGTATCCTAAGTAAACTGGGTATCCATATGTCCTCATAAAATTGCTAATAAGAATACTTGTTGGGATCCCTGGGTGGCGCAGCGGTTTGGCGCCTGCCTTTGGCCCAGGGCGCAATCCTGGAGACCCGGGATTGAATCCCACATCGGGCTCCCAGTGCATGGAGCCTGCTTCTCCCTCTGCCTGTGTCTCTGCCTCTCTCTCTCTCTCTCTCTCTCTCTCTCTGTGACTATCATAACTAAAAAAAAAAAAAAAAAAAAAAAAAAAGAATACTTGTTTTGCCTTATTAATTAGAGTATGAATTTAGTTACTGCAATAAAAATGAAACTAACACCTAGCAATCTGAAGGTAGGCAGTTCAAGGTTACTAGGAGAGCTCTATATTCTATGAGGTCTTCTGGAGATTCAGGTTCCATCCAATTTGTTGTTCGATCATCCCCCCTGACGTTTTCATCTGAAGGGCTTAAGGGGCTTCACTATGCTGTTCATGTTCCAATTCTGGAAATAGAAAAGGAAACAGGCGGACATCTTCTTTCTTTAAGAACAAGATATGGAAGTTGTACACAGTTATCATTTCCTTCACATCCTATTGACAAAAACTTTGTTACGATGCCACAGTTTAGCTCCATGAGAGATTGAAAAGTTTATTTTTTCTTTTGGTTGGCTATAAGTTCAACTAGGAACTCTTAATATAGAAGAAGAGAAGAATAGATTTTGGAAAGCAACTATTATTTTCTGTCCCACTTTCCAGTTCTTAGGGTTGCAAAGATGGCCAAAAAAGTGATGGACAGAAAGAAGATATGAATTTTAGCTGACAAAATAGTAAAAATGGTAGTTACTGGTCTTGAAATTAGCTACTAGGACCTGGGTCAGAATACAGCTAAATGACATTAAATAGATCCCTAAATTTTAGATTCTATCTATAAAGAGGGCCTGACTTAGATGGTCTCTATGTTTCTTTTCTGTGCCTTGTATTATGGTCTTAAAGTTGTTTTTTGTACCTCTCTTAAGTGGTTTTGTGATTGTCATCTGTAATTTTTGTGCCTAGGTAATTTCTTGACATTATCTTGTCTAATTCAGATACTTTTTTCTTCTTAATCAGTTTTCTCTCTTTAGTCTGACTCCTGATTTGGAAGTTCCAGTTACTACCCTAACTTCCATCTCTTGCTTATGGCAAAACCATTTACATTTTGATAAGCTCTTTGTGCAGTTTCTATAAAATGAGGGACAAAGTTGAAAATAGAAATGTATACCTTAGGACGTATGGCAATAATCAGGTCACTTAGTCTGCAAATCACAATTGGAGTCGGCAGTTAAATAGGTCTCCTCCCCACTGAGCACCCTGAAGCTCTGTAAAATATAGGACCTTGAACACTGCTGGATTTAGTAAGGAATTCAGTATTCAAATGGGTCACCTCAGACATATAATAATACTTGTCAGATGATAAAATTTAATAGAATGATCATAAGTCTTGGGTTCAACCTAGGCACTTAGCTTCTACCTGTCTTGTTTTAAATTGATTTGAAAGAGACAGAGGGGGAGACAATTACAATCAGAAAATCTTTGAATCAGAAGAAAATGTAATAGTCCCTTCATTCAACTTCCCTTCCAAAGCAGAACTCTGTTCAGTGCCTCAAACATATTCATTCTATTTTTGCTTGATTCAAAACTCACTACTTTCTGAGACACCCTAAAGTTCTTCATTTAAAATATTGAGAAATATTCTAGTCTTGTACTGTTTCTTTTCTGTTTTCCAATTACCTATATATGGATTATCTGGATCAGACCTCATTGGATGCTGTGAGAATCCTCTAATTTGCATTCTTCTTGACTTGGAGTTTTATAACTTGACACTAAAGTGCCTGCATGAATTCATCCATTAATCAGATCTTCACTGAATGCTTGTGGTAAGCAAAGCATTGATTTCTGATAACTATGTATCTTATATTAGTCAGACAGGCTAATATAAGTAGTATAGTAACTAGTAGTAACAAGCAACTCTAACATCTTAGTGGCTTAAAACAATAAGGATTTATTTATTGCTTATATTACGTATCATGTCTGGTTTATAGAGCTCTGCTTCCTGTTGTTTTCATTCAGGAATGTGTAGCTTGATGAAGCTTTCATGATCTGTAAGAGTGTTGCTTAATATGGAAAAGGAAAAGATTGCTTTATTTAGAATGTTTCCTTTAAAAACTTTCACCCTGAAGAGACCACATAGCTTCCACCCACGTTTCACTGGATAAACAGTCTTATGAAGGGAAGTGTAATCCTACCATGTGTCTGAAAGAAGGCCAACCAGAAATATTTATTCTTCAATTAACTATCAATGACAAATGTTTAATAATTGTTCAGCAAATGATCAATTTATTTTTATTGCTGTTTGCAAAATACACTTAACTCTTCCTAAAGAAGACAACCCAAAAATCTGTAAATAAAGAAACTTCAACTGAGTAAATTTTGAAAATCTAATTGGTTTTATTAAATAATTCATGAATCAGGCAGCATCCCATCCAGTAATTAGAAAAGAGCTCCAAAGTGCTACAGAAAGGGAAATGTTTTTAAAGACAGAAGGGGGAAAGGATAAGAAAAGAGCAGATTACCTCATCTTCCTCTGGGGGACAAAAGGGCCTATGTGGTAGATTACCTCCTGGTGTTGACCAGGAAACTCCAGATTGTTTGACTAAGATTACATTCCTATTGAAGGTTGAAACTGCAGTTAGGTTAGGTATTAAGTCTTGGTTTGATGACATGGGCTTAGCACAAGCAATTGTTTTGAATTGTTTTTTCCTTCCTTCCTTCCTTCCCTCCCTCCCTCCCTCCCTCCCTTCCTTCCTTCCTTCCTTCCTTCCTTCCTTCCTTCCTTCCTTCCTCTCTTCCTCCCTCCCTCCCTTCCTTCCTTCCTTCCTTCCTTCCTTTTCCTTCCTCCCTCCTTCCTTCTTTCCTTTCATCCCTTTTTCTCTTTCCCTTTCTTTCCTTCCTTCCTCAACATTTATTTCCCTTTCTTTTCTCTTTCTCTTTCTTTTCTTCTTCTCTTTATTTCCTTTTCTTTTCTTTTCTTTTTTCTTTTCTTTCTTTCTTTCTTTCTTTCTTTCTTTTCTTTCTTCTTTCTTTTTCTTTTCTTCTTTCTTTCTTTTTCTTCTCTTCTCTTCTCTTTTCTTTTCTTTTTTTTCTTTTCTTTTTTCTTTTTTTCTTTCTGTCTCACAAGTCCCATCTGGTAATAGCATAAATCTCATAGACCAGTATATCCAATGATAAACAGAAGGTTATACATCAAGTCTGATTATGGTTCCTTTTGATCTGTAGACATATGAATTAAAAATATGTTAATTATCTCTCACAGTCTAATTACTGGTTGAAGTAGAATAAGATAACTTCAATGAATATTCCAATTTGGAACAGGAATGATGAGACATAAGCAGCAGGTGTGTCTAGTCCAGACCAATTCTGCTATGTCATAAAGCCAGGCTGTGAAAGCTTCCTATCTTGGAAGCATTCCTTGCATAGACCCTGGTTCCACTACATGGGAGTAGCCTCTCTGCTCATTGTTCTCTGTGACTCTTTGAGAGATTCTTCCTTTTCTGTTATTCTTTGTGGGCACATCTGAAAAATTGGTATAGGAGTGTAAGGCTTCTTTCAGGCCTAGCAGCTTCCTGAGTCTCCTTTCTGCCTGCAGATGGTTAACAATTCAAGGGTTGATTTAAGTCTGTGGCAGTCTTTTTCAGTCTAGTCTGGTAATTCTGTATGACAATAATTTTTTCTGAAAACTTTGTGGATGAATTATCTATCAGCATTTTAGTCAGCACATTGTGCCAGTGATGCCACCACAATTCTTTGTAAAACATGGTTCTTAGTGTAGCTGTATTTTTTAACTTTCTCACTCATGTGTCTCTAAATCTTGACTTATTGGAGATACTTTGTGCTAATTCTACTTGAGGGAAAGCAACACCGTAACAATCATTTTCAGACGTGTACCTGTAGTTAGGTCTCAATTGGAGACCTCTGAATCCAAATTTATATGTGTGCTACAGCCTGTGACTTGATTTTTGTCTACAAGGTTGAGTTTTACTTGGCCTTTGTTGCTCAAAGACTCTGAATTTTATGTTGGGGTAGGAAGTAGTTGCCTCTTCTCTGTATTCTGGAATTCGAGAACTCTTTGGATTTCTTTTCATTGTTGTTTCCAAACCAGTTAATTTTTTCCTGACCAAATCTCTTCTTACAGTGCCTTGCCAAATACAGTCAGTAGCTACCTACATATGTAACACATATTATTTCTCCATCCTCTTTTCTTAGAGTTTGGAGTTCACTGGGTATGTGATCTGCCTATCAAATTATTACAGTTGACAATATTACCAGACATTTTTTCCACTGCTTAACTGACAGTTTTTCCCCTACCTATTGCCTAATTGCTAAACCAGTGCCACTTTTTGTAGCTTTTTAAAAACTATACAGTTGTCTCCTCTTCTTGTTCAAGTGTCTATATCCATTAAGATATAGTAGATTATGCTTTGGTATAAAACACCTATAAAATTTTAGTGGCTTTAAGTCACAAGGGCTTACTTATTGCTCACATTACTGATAATCATAATTGATTATATTGCATTATTCTCATTTGAGGATATAAGAGGGACACTCCACTATTTGAAGTGGTACTGGATATCATGGCAGACGGATGGGAACTTTGAAGCCTCCTGCCCAGAAAACAACAACAACAAAAAAAAATCCTGCTTACTTTTGGCCAAAACAAGTCACATGGCCACATCTAACTTAAAGTGAGGGAAAAAAATGTAATATTACTATGTGTCTAGAAGGAGAAGAACCAGAAATATTGGTCATTGTCATTAATGACTACCCTATTCTTTTTAAATTATAAGAGATTGCTTGCATTTATAATCTAGAGGGTCTAAAGCTTTAAACATCCTAGCTTTTGCATGTATAACATCAGAATGTGATTTCTTTCAAACATTTGTAGAGCTAGAATATATTAATCAACTAACATAATAAAATATTTATATTGATATCAGCTGCTTTTCAGAGTAAAGAAAAGATTAAGCCATTGTAAAATAAATCAAAACTCCTCATCAAGAATATTTGTTTTCCAAAAGACATCTAGAAGGTATAGTATTTTCCAAATGAAGACATTAATAATTCATACCACTCCATGAAGTCTTTGATCAAGTAGAATTCATTTCTATTTAAAAAATTTTTTTAAAGATTTTTATTTATTTATCCATGAGAGACAGAGAGAGAGAGAGAGGTAGAGACACAGGCAGAGGGAGAAGCAGGCTCCATGTAGGAAGCCCGATGTGGGACTCGATTCCAAGTCTCCAGGATTACACCCTGGGCTGAAGGTGGCACTAAACCGCTGAGCCACCCGCTGCCCCATTTCTATTTTTTATTACTCTCCTTACTTGGTGTGAGGTATGCATTAGGGCACATGTGAAGATGTCATTTAAGGGTCTTAGGATTTTATTAATTGTCCAGGGCAAAAGACTATTTTCTTAAAAAAAAATTCATAGTACTTGGTAATGCACTAAGTATATGAGAGGCAAAGATATCTTTCATGAACAATAAAAAATGATATTCTTTTTAATATTGGCATTAATTTCACTGAAATGTGGATTATAGTTTCTAAGAAAAAAAGAAAAAAATCCACAAGACACAAAAGGTATTTACAATGAGCTATTTTGCTTTTAAAAAATACAAAACAAAGCCAAATATGTAGAAACGATTTTTAAAAATTATTTTCTATAATTAGTAAGGACAACCAGACAAATATAGTATCATTTGGGGTTTAGTAGAATAGCTGTTTACTTATTGTTATTTATAGTCTTATTTTACTCTTTAAAAAATCTCTCAAAATTGAATATTCAGTTGGTTAGATAGCAAGCCTTCTGTCTTGTGTAGGGTGGCTTTTTTTGCAAAACTAAAGTTCATTATGTTTATCTCTGCACGTAATTATCACAGTCATTCTAAGTGTTTTCAAAAAGGGTTAGTGTTTCTCTTGGAGCTACCACAGGTTGTAGAATTAGCAGGAATCTTGAAAACTCTTCTGGTTACTCTACCACTGAGGTGACTGCAGTATCATTTCTCTGGTTTCCATTCTTCCAGACATCTCTTTCAAATCCACCGTGCACCCTACTGTTAAATCAATCTTTCTAAAAACATTTCTTTGTCCATATCAGTCCAAGACACAAAAAAACTTTGATTCTCTATTGTTTATAGGACAACATCCATATTTCTTGTACTAGTATTAAAGATACTTACTATCTCATTTCCAAACAACAAAAAACTTCCTCATAATTTCTCTAGATTCTGTACCTTAACTGGATAACATCTGCCTGCTGTTCATAAATGAATATAATATAATCACTTTTGATGTTTTTTAAAAAAATGGATTCAACTTCCAAATTGTCTTATTTAGCAGATAGAATGAGGACGAGTATTTGTACTTATAAAAACTCCATAGATAGTTCTGATGGGAACTTAGCTGTTGAGAACCACTGCTCTAATAGCTTGGAACTCTTGGCTATGCCTATATATATTTTTTAAATAAGAGGAACCTAGTCTTGATTGTCTTATTAAAATGGTTCATTATAACCTTTATCTTCTTCGTTTTCACTTTATCTTTCATACACTGGTTCATAATACTTGTTTTAGGTATAAGGTATTTATAGCTCTAGGCCCTCTTCCCATCAGATGCAATTTGGTCCTATTATCATTATTTCACAATTCTTCAAAATATCTCTTATTGATCACCTGAAACAAAATCATCCAAATGGCTTTCTAAACTCTAAAGTTTAGAAACTTTCTAAACTCTAAAATCTAAAGTCTGTTCACCACAGACTTATTATCATAAACTATTATCATATACTAAAGTTTGAAAACCACTCTAAACCAGTATTCACCTTCTATGATGTATTCAGGTGTATCAGTGGTTACAAACCTGAAATCATAGATGGGCATAAAGCTTGAAAGAATAAATAGCTGTAGTACACTTGTTTAATTTCATGATTTAATTACTTAAGGTGCAGGCTAAGCTGTTATGTAAGGAGAGAATCAAAACATTCTGCGGCTTAATAAGATAGAAGATCGATTCTTACTTAGCAATCCAGAGGTGAGTAGTTCAAAGCTGGCAATCAAAGTGATTGTGACCTATCAGGTCATCCAAAGACCCAGGCTGAAAATTTGTCTGTCGTCCTTAACATGTGGCTTCCTCTCTCAGTCCAAACCAACTGGTATATGTGTTGCTATTTTTAGATCAATAAGCGAAAAAGACTGCTCATGGCAAGTAGTCTTTTCTTAAAAAAAAACCAAAAAAAAAAAACCTGAAAATAGTTCTGCTCATGATTCATTAGTATGCACTTAGGTACCTACTTACACCTAGCTGTAAGGAAGGCTAGTAGTCTCTCACTAGGTAGTCATATGCCCATTTACAATTCCAAGATTCCTGTTAGATAAAAGAGAAGAGATAAATTGATGCTAGGGGTCTATTAGTGGTCTCTGCCCCAGACAAGCTGTGTCAGTTTTTTTTTCTTTGCACTAATTTCTCATAAGAAAATAGACTTTTGGGGAAAAATATATATGTGATATCTGAAAAATAGATTTATAAAATACATAAAATATATACTATATAGTATAGATAACATATAAAAATATTTTTCTTTAGGTTTTCCAAGACCAATTTCCAATGTGTGTGTGTGTGTGTGTGTGTGTGTGGGATTCTTACACCAAAAGCAACTCTTAGACACCAGCTGTGTATCCTAACATTCAACCCAATTTTGACACTATCTGGTGATAGCATCAGATTCTTAGGTTAAAGACTGCTCCTTTTCCTCCTCCTTCGCCACTTCAGATTCCAATTCCAAGTCGAGGTTATCACTTGTGCTTCTGAATAACTGACTATAGATCATAGATTTCAATGATCCTCTCCTTGCATTTGTTAAGTTTGCTAAAGTGGCTCACAAAACTCAAAGGAACATTTTACTTACTAGATTACCAATTTATTATAAAAGGACATAACTCAGAGCAGCCAGCTGGAAGAGATACACAGGGCTTGGAGCTTCCTTTCCGTCTCCAATCTTGCTATTCTACCCTAATCTCTACATGTTAACCAACCCAGAAACCCTGTGAACCTCATCCTTTTGAGTTTTTATGGAGGTTTCAATAGCAATGATTGATTACATCGTTGGTCAATGGTGATTGATTCAACCTCCAGCCCCTCTCCCCTACTTAGGGGTTAGGTGGGTGGTAGAGCTGAAAAATTCAAACCTTCTAATCCTATGATTGTTTCCCATGGCAACCAGCCCCCATTCCTACATGACCTATGGGTTTTACAGCAGTTACCTCAGTAACATAACAAAAACAACTTTAGGGCCCTTCACAGGAAATTCCATGGGTTTTGGGAACTATGAGTTAGTGGACCAACCCTAAATACATATTTCTTACAAATCACAATATTGCAATTTTAATATTTAATTTTATTAATTACTTTATTAATAATTATAAGATATGTATATTCTCTTTGTAGTTTGGAACACCATTAATCAAAGTGTCCAACTGGTAGATATAACTATGGCATTTGAATCAAAAGCTTCAGTAATGTTTAATGAAGTTACATTAGTTATTTTTTTGATCTACACAATCTGCCATTCCATTATAAAAATAATTTGATTTGGCATGATTTACTGTTTCCAAAGCTATTTCAGTTGTTCTATGAGTCTTCCTTTGAGGCCTCATTTACACTACTTCTGCTTTACTTTTGTCAGGAATCTGGTTGACTGGTATGAGTTGCAGTGCCCTCTTCCGCCCCCTTTAAAAAGAGTACTGGGATCCCTGGGTGGCGCAGCGGTTTGGCGCCTGCCTTTGGCCCAGGGCGCGATCCTGGAGACCCGGGATCGAATCCCACATCGGGCTACCGGTGCATGGAGCCTGCTTCTCCCTCTGCCTATGTCTCTGCCTCTCTCTGTGTGTGTGTGTGACTATCATAAATAAATACAAATTTAAAAAAATAAAAATAAAAAAATAAAAAGAGTACTCACTCCTTTGTTTTCTTCCATTTTCCAGAGGCCTCTGTTCTTTCTGTGCACTCAAAGGGGGAGTTCATGATTCTGTAATATAACCTGCAAATTCTAAGGTACCTGGAAATGTAGAAATTACTCCTTCCCTTGAAGGGTATATAATGTAGTAGTAGAGACAGAAGCTAAGCCAAAATATATAATAATGATCTGAGTGTTAGGATTAAATAGATATAATGGGAAATATTTGAAGTTTAGTAGAATGACAATTCCATAACCTCTGTACCTTAAATGTTAATATCTTTTTTCTAAGTATCATTTTGTCATTGCTTTACCTTTTTCATTTAATTGAAGAAAGTTTCCTATTATCTTTCTTATGCCTCTTAAACCTTCAGGTCCTTGATCTGATTCCTATGCACGTAGACTATTTTTGTTTTCCTTAGTGACCTGGCCTGTTTTGACTTTTGTGGGATTCCCATCAGCCTTTTTAGCCTCTCACAGTTCTGGATGGAGCTCTGGACATCCTGCTGCTTCCCCCATCTGTCCCATATTCCTGTAGAAAGTCTTATTCCTGGTGAAGCATGAGTTTAATGTGTGAACTGACCTTTTAGACTCTCATGCCTCTGAACTGTTCTTCCTGTTTCCATCCGTATGCTTCTTATAAGCATCCTGGCCTGTCATCTTGAAATATTGGCACTTTCACTTCCTGATCTCACTCTCACAAGTAAAATAGATGTTTTTATATCATTATCATTATACTTCACATTTTATTTTATATTTTATTTTTTAAAGATTTTATTAATTTATTGACAGAGAGAGAGTATAAGCTTTGAGGAGGGGCAGAGAGAGAGGGAGAAGCAGACCTCTTTGTTGAGCAAGGAGCCAGATCCAGGGCTCCATCCCAGGACCCTGGGATCATGACCTGAGCCCACCCTTATGACCTAAGACAGATGCTTAGGTCACTGAGGTGCCCCTATACTTCACATTTTAGAGCCCTTTACGTGTCAAAATTATTTCTGCTCCCCACATTATGTTGGTGAAAAACCAGAGCTCAGTGAGAGTATGTGATTAAATTGCAGTTATGGTGAGTAAGAAAATTAGGATTTAAAGTCAAATTCTGATTTCAAACTCCATGAGTCTATTGCATTCTTTGTGGAAACAACATTTTGGACCTTTCCACTAAGGTTATATTTACTATGAAAACCTTTTTTTAGGCCTTTATCACCTGAGGTAACATAAGTCTTTCTCCTGTCATTAATACATTAAAAATTCTAAGTATATTTTGATTTATAAAAATTGTGAGTATTGATGGGGATCCTTGGGTAGTATTGAGGAAAGGAAAGGAATTGCTAGGTGCCAGAATCAATAGGAAACTTAACACCAGAATGGTAAATTAGCGTGTTTTTGTTTTTGTTTTTTGTTTTGCATGGTGCTTGAAGGGTCTCTTTATTGTTATATATAGAACACTGTGTCCATTGGGGCAAGTTTGTTAATTATGTTGTGGAGATCTATACATCCTCTGCTTATTTAGATTCCTTAACCATTCTAAATAGGAGTGATGTGTTGAAACTACTACTAAAATTATAGATTTATCAATTTCTCCCTGTAATTCCCTTAATTAATGTTTTTTTTTTTTTTTATAAATTAATTTTTATTTGTGTTCAATTTACCAACATACAGAATAACACCCAGTGCTCATCCCGTCAAGTGTACCCCTCAGTGCCCGTCACCCATTCACCCCCACCCCCCACCCTCCTCCCCCTCCACCACCCCTAGTTCATTTCCCAGAGTTAGAAGTCTTTATGTTCTGTCTCCCTTTCTGATATTTCTCACACATTTCTTCTCCCTTCCCTTATATTCCCTTTCGCTATTATTCATATTCCCCAAATGAATGAGAACATACACTGTTTGTCCTTCTCCGGTTACTGTGGCCAAGTTCAAAAAGGGTGTTGCCTGAGTTCTTCTCTGGGATTTTGATGGAATCTTGTCTCACATTTAGATCTTTCATCTATTTTGAGTTTATCTTTGTGTATGGTGCAAGAGAGTGGTCCAGTTTCATTCTTCTGCATGTGGATGTCCAATTTTCCCAGCACCATTTATTGAAGAGACTGTCTTTCTTCTAGTGGATCGTCTTTCCTCCTTTATCGTATATTAGTTGAGCATAAAGTTCAGGGTCCACTTCTGGGTTCTCTGTTCTGTTCCATTGATCTATATGTCTGTTTTTGTGCCAGTACCACACTGTCTTGATGAACACAGCTTTGTAGTACAACCTGAAATCTGGCATTGTGATGCCCCCAGATATGGTTTTCTTTTTTTAAAATTCCCCTGGCTGTTTGGGGTCTTTCTGATTCCACACAAATCTTAAAATAATTTGTTCTAAGTCTCTGAAGAAAGTCCATGGTATTTTGATAGGGATTGCATTAAACGTGTAAATTGCCCTGGGTAACATTGACATTTTCACAATATTAATTCTGCCAATCCATGAGCATGGAATATTTTTCCATCTCTTTGTGTCTTCCTCAATTTCTTTCAGAAGTGTTCTGTAGTTTTTAGGGTATATTTTGAGAACCATTTGAATGGTAAATGGTTCTCCAACCTTTTATTTTCAGGTTGTAGGTGTCCTTCTGTCTAAAATGAGTCTCTTGTAGACAGCAAATAGATGGGTCCTGTTTTTTTATCCAGTCTGAAACTCTGCGCCTTTTGATGGGGTCATTAAGCCCATTCACGTTCAGAGTTACTTGAACTTCTTCTTAAAGGGGAGTTTTAAGAGTCCCCCTTAAAATTTCTTGCAGAGCTGGTTTGGAGGTCACATATTCTCTCAGTTCCTGCCTGTCTTGGAAGCTCTTTATCTCTCCTTCCATTTTGAATGAGAGCCTTGCTGGATAAAGTATTCTTGGTTGCATGTTCTTCTCATTTAGGACCCTGAATATATCCTGCCAGCCCTTTCTGGCCTGCCAGGTCTCTGTGGAGAGGTCTGCTGTTACCCTAATATTCCTCCCCATGAAAGTCAGGGACTTCTTGTCTCTTGCTGCTTTAAGGATCTTCTCTTTATCTTTGGAATTTGCAAGCTTCACTATTAGATGTCGAGGTGTTGAACGGTTTTTATTGATTTTAGGGGGGGATCTCTCTATTTCCTGGATCTGAATGCCTGTTTCCCTTCCCAGATTGGGAAAGTTTTCAGCTAGGATTTGTTCAAATACATATTCTGGCCCTCTGTCCCTTTCGGCGCCCTCGGGAACCCCAATTAAACGTAGGTTTTTCTTCGTTAGAGTGTCATTTATTTGCCTTAATCTGTCTTCATGGTCCCTTAATTGATTGTCTCTTTTTTCCTCAGTTTCCCTCTTTGCCATTAACTTGTCTTCTATGTCACTCACTCGTTCTTCCACCTCGTTAACCCTCGTCGTTAGGACTTCTAGTTTGGATTGCATCTCATTCAATTGATTTTTAATTTCTGCCTGATTGGATCTAAATTCTGCAGTCATGAAGTCTCGTGAGGCCTTAATGCTTTTTTCTAGAGCCACCAGTAGCTGTATAATGGTGCTTCTGAATTGGCTTTCTGACATTGAAGTGTAATCCAGATTTTGTAACTCTGTGGGAAAGAGGGCTGTTTCTGATTCTTTCTTTTGAAGTGAGGTTTTCCTTCTAGTCATTTTGCTCAGTGCAGAGTGGCCAAAAACAAGTTGTATTGGAACACGGGGGAGTATCACTGGTCCGTCCGGCTGGTCTTCTGGGGGAGGGGCCTGCTGTGCTGATTTTCAGGTGTTAGCACTTGGGGGAGCTGCTCTGCCCCTGCCTGCTGCAGGGCTCAGCGGGGGTTGTTTACTCCGTTGGGCCCCAGGAGGAACAGTCGCAGTTGCTATGGCAACTCTGGAAGCTTGGATTCAGCCTCCGCAGGAACTATGGGGCTCGGGGCTCTCGGCTCTCCGTCCGCAGGGCCTGGAGGCTCCGGGGCGGGGCCGCTGATCTGCTCAGCTCGGGGCAGGAGCGTCCTCGCTGTCCTGGGCCCTCCTGGCCTCTGCCTGTCCCGGGGGGAGGCCGGATCCTGGGCTGTGTCCCGGCGCCCTGTGCTCCGGGGCCTGCGCTGTGGGATTCGCGCTCCCGCCCTGCAGCTCCCTCCCTGGAGCCGCCGCCCGAGCCCCTCCGAGCTGCTCCGGCCCCTCCGTGCGCGCTGCAGCCCTTAGGGAGCTCGGGGCACTCTCCTGCGCTCGCAGGTGTCTGTTAGTGTCCCCGGGAGCCCGAGGGCATCCCCGCCCTCCTGGGTCCTGCTCCAACTCCCTGCGAGCCCCTTTCCGCCCGCCCGGGAAGGTTGGTGCAGCTCCTGCTCCTCCGGGACGGGGCTCTCCTGTCCTGGGGACACTCGCCCCGGCCTCAGCCCGGCTCCTCGCGGGGCCCCTCCCCCTCGGAGGCCTTTTGTTCCTTTATTTCTTTTCCCCGTCTTCCTACCTTGATAGAAGCGCGGACTCTTCTCACTGTAGCATTCCAGCTGGTCTCTTTTTACATCTCAGGCCGAATTCGTAAATTTTCAGGATGGTTTGAAGGTTATCTAGGTAATTTGGTGGGGACAGGTAGGTGACCTGGGGACCCTGCTCTTCCGCCATCTTGCCCCTCCCCCTCAATGTTTTGTTTTTTTGGAGGTTATTCTTTTTATGAAATTTTATTTAAATTCAATTAATTAAAATATAATGTATTACTGGTTTCATAGGTAGAGGTCAGTAATTCATCAGTATTATATAATACCCAGTGTTCATTACATCACATGCCCTTCTTTTTTTTTTTAAGATTTTATTTATTTATTTATTTATTTATTTATTTATTTATTTATTTATTTATTTATGACACAGGGAGAGAGAGGCAGAGACACAGGCAGAGGGAGAAGCAGGCTCCATGCAGGGAGCCCGATGTGGGACTTGATTCCGGAACTTCAGGATCACGCTCTGGGCCGACGGCAGGCACTAAACCGCTGAGCCACCCTGGGATCCCTATCACATGCCCTTCTTGATGCCATCACCCAGTTACCCCATTCCCCCACTTTCCTTCCCTCCAGTGACCCTCAGTTTGTTTCCAGTGATTAAGAATCTCTTGTGGTTTGTCTCCCTCTCTGATTTCATCTTGATTTATTTTTTCCTCTCTTCCCCTATGATCCTCCATTTTGTTTCTTAAATTTCACATACAGTGTTTTGTTTTGACAGCTCTAAGACTAGAGGGCAGGGATGTCAGAATAAGTCTTGTATATGACCTTGGTACTAATGAGTGGTGTTATGTGTCCACTGTTGGAATAAGATATATGACCTTGGACTCAAATAAAGGAATGGGAACTAATAACAATGCTAAAGCTGGACCTTTACAAGAATGAAGTTAAAAAAAAAATAAATGGGAAAGCTTACTCATTTGCCCAAAGATGCAATAAAGAATTTGACTTTGCCAAAGGTTTGGGTGGGAAAAAAGAGATGACCTAGTGAAAAATTGAAGTCCTAGGTCAGAACCAAAGATAGACATGGAGTCTGAAGCTATTTTATGAATATTTTGCTGAACTTCTTAAGAGAAAACAGTAATTTTAAAACATTTTGAACTAGTGAACGCACTAGGGATTTGAAGAAATAAAGACAAAACAATTATGTAACAACCAATCCAGGGTACATGGGACTTGTACAGGGAAAAAAAATCCCACTAAAAATGAGCTCATGAGAAAAAAATGGAAGGCACAAAAGGCAATATTACACCTTGAGGGAGACAGCCAACACACATTTAAGAGAAATAGCTTTCTTGGAACTTGAGATAATAGAGAAATTGCAAATGGGTCATGTGGTAATCATTTTAAATTTAAATCATTTTAAAATGATTTAAAAAGCAAAAAGAGGAACAAGTTGTAGAGAATAACACAATGACTAATAGCTTGAAGATTTGACAAAGAATAAAATAAAATGTCTGCTCGATATTACTGAAACTAAAATTTGTGAAGTGATTATATAGAACATCATACAACTGAAGAGATTTCCAGTGAGAGACATCTGAAGAAATTACCCAGAATGAAGTAGAGAGGATAAAGGGATGAGAAATGTGAAATAGAAGGTAAGAGTAATGGAGGATAGAATGAAAATATTATGATCAAAAGTAAACCACCTCTAAAAGTAAGTAAGTAGAATATATTATTTGCTCTGGATGTTCAAATGCATAGAACACCTGTCTCAGATCCAAGATTATGATGGAAGCTTCATGTCAAGCAGTATACCAGACATGGCTGGAAATTTGAAATGAGTGTTTAAGTGCATTGAATTTTCTGAGAACTGGTTAGGGGAATGAGGGTTTAAGAGAAGGTCCCAGAATTAGTTTGTTTTATTTATTGCTGCAAACTTTAATAGCTCTAATATTATTTTACTCTTTCATTAAGCTATTTATATCTGTGTATTTTTCTGTGTGTCTACCTATCTCGAGTCTGACTCTTATCTAGTTAGTCATTACATTTGTATTTGATGTTTGAAAACTAATGTTTAATGTAGCTAGTAATTAAGACTGGTTTTCTTGCCAGTTGGACATGCTTGGCTGGCACCATAGGATACAAAATTAATTTGTCTCTTGACTGAGCTTTTGAAGAATTTTTCCCTTAACTAGGATTCTCTTTGAAGAATCTAAATATATAAAGCAACTATTAACAGATCTGTATTACTGTATGGACAATGATGCAATAATAGAGAACTTCAGTACCCCACACTCAACAATGGATAGATCATCCAGACAGAGAATCAATAAGGAAACATTGGACTTAAATGACACATTAGGTCAGAGGGACCTAAGAGACTTATATAGAACATTCCATCCAACAGCAACAAAATACGAATTCTTCTCAAGTGCACCTGGAACATTTTCCAAGATATATCATGTTAGGCTACAAACCCAGTCTTAATAAATTTAGTAATACTGAAATCGATCAAGCAACTTTTCTGACCACAATAGTACGAAACTAGAAATCAATTACAAGAAAAATGGAAAATTCACAAATACATGAAGATTAAACAACATATTCCTAAACAACCAATGTATCAAAGAAGAAATCAAAGTAAAAATAAAATATCTTGATACACATGAAAATGGAAACATGGCATATTTAATACTTATGCAGCAAAAGCAGTTCTAAGAGGAAAATTTATAGCAATAAACGCATACCTCAAGAAGAAAGGAAGCTCTCAAATAAACAATCTAACTTTAAGCCTCAAGGAACTCGAAAATAAAGACAAACTAAGCCCAAGTTAGCAAAAGGAAGAACATAATAAAGCTGAGACCAGAAATAAATGAAATACAGACTGATGAGACAATAGAAAAGATCAATGAAACTAAGAAATTTTTTTGAAAAATAAAGAAAATAGACAAACTTATGTAGACTTACTAAGAAAAAATGGAAAGAGAACTCAAATGAATACAATTACAACTGATATCACAGAAATACAAGAGATTATAGGAGAGTACTCTGAATAATCACACACCAATAAGTAGGACAACTTAATTTCTAGAAATATACAACCTACTCAGACTGGATCATAAATTTAGAAATAGAAAATCTGTACAGACCTATTACTAGTAAGGAGATTTACTCAATAATCTAAAACCTCCCAACAAAGAAAAGCCTAGGACTGTCCTAAAAAGATTCATGGCAGCCATACTCTCAGTTTTGAAAAGGAAAAAAACACTTCATTGATACTATAAAAATCTGATAGAAACAGAAGAAGAGGGAAATTTGCACATAGATGAAGGCAATAGCAAGCAGTAAAGGAGAATAAGACAAAGTTACATCAAATTGGGTACTTAAAACATCCAGCCTCATTAGCTGGAAAGTCCCACGGAGACAGCCAGGCTGGAATCCTGATTGAGAGGCCAGGGTGGAGTGTCCTCCCCTCAAGTGATGGGGTTTGAAGTTAAACATTTGTTCACCTACATGCAGTTTGGAGCAAATTGCATTTCTGTGTTATCATGTCTTTACATCTTCAGAGAAACTGGGTCATATGTGCTTGCCTCACCTCCTGGTTTCCATTCTGAGCAGCCAACCCAGCCTGAAGCCAGGGGGTATGCAAGGCAAACTTTATAGCTTTTGACATCTAGACCAGAAGGGCCAGTAGACCTGGAGATCAGGTAATGTCCAGTAACCAAGCTCCCAAGGTCACTTACACAGCACAAGTCTCATAAACAACAGTCCTTAACTTGCCTGTGTATTTGCAGGTCTGGGTTGCTGGTTATGTAGGACAAATCACAGAAACCTCCATCCATATAATACAAGGGCCAGATGGCTTCACTGGTGAAGTCTACCAAATATTTAAAGAAGAATTAGTATTAATCCCCAAATTCTTTAAAAAAAAATAGAAAAATAGAAGAAGAGGGAATGCTTCCAAAGTCATTTTATGAGGCCAGCATTAATGTGATATCAAAGTCAGACAAAGACAGTATAAGAAATGAAAATTATAGTCCAATATCTCTAATGAACATAGATGTAAAAATCTTCAATAACATACAAATAAACCAGGTGCCTGGGTGGCTCAGTGGTTGAAAGTCTGCCTTTGACTCAGGTCATAATCCCGGGGACCTGAGATTGAGTCCCACATCGGGCTCCTGGTGGGGAGCCTGCTTCTCCCTCTGCCTATCTCTCTGCCTCTCTCTCTCTCTGTGTCTCTCATGAATAAGTAAGTAAAATCTTTAAAAAAAAGGCAACAACAACAACAAAAAACATGAAATACAAACAAACCAAATTCAATAATACATTAAAATGATCATACACTATGATCAGATGGGATTTATTCCAGGTATGCGAGGATGCTTCAACATCCACAATCAGTGTGATATATCATATGAACAAAATAAAGGATAAAAATCATATGATATTTTATATATATATATATATGTATGTATGTATATGTCTGAAGACTCCACCAAAAAACTGTTAGCACTAATATACAATTTCAATAAGGTTGCAGGATCCAAAATTGATACACAAAAATCAATTGCATTTTTATACACTACTATTGGAACTATTGGAAAGAAGAATTAAGAATTCAATCCCATTTGCAATAGCATCAACAAGATTAAAATACTTAGGAATAAATTTAACCAAAAAAGGTGAAAGACCTGTATACTCAAAACTGTAAAGATATTGATGAAAGAAATTATAGAAGACACAAATAAATGGAAAAACATTTCTTGTTCGTGGATTAGAGGAATCAGTATGAAAATCTCAGTACCATCCAAAGCAGTCTACAGATTCAGTGTAATCTCTATCAAAATTCTAATGGCCTTTTTCACAGAAACAGAACAAACAATCCTAAAATTTGTATGGAACTACAAAAGACCCCAAGTATCCAAAGCAATCTTGAGAAGAACAAAGTTGGAGACATCATACTTCCTGATTACAACTGTGTTACAAAACTATAGTAATCAAAATAGTCCAATATCAGCATAAAAGCAGACACATGGGTCAATAGAAAATAACAGCTTAGAAGTAAACGCATGAATATATGGTCAGTTAATTTTTTGGTAAAGGAGTCAGGAATGCACAATGAATGAAGGATAGTGTCTTCAATAAATGGTATTGGGAAAACTGGATATCCACATGCAAAATAATAAAACTGGACCCCTATCTTTCACTGTACACAAAAATCAGCTCTAAATGGATTTAGAAAGAAAGCATAAATGGAAGAAAACATGGGTGGTAAAACATGGGTGGCTCTTTGACATTGGTCTTGGCAAGGATTTTTTGGATCTGACTCCAAAAGCAAAGGTAGCAAGAGCAAAAATAAACAGGTGGATGGCATCACACTAGAAAGCTTCTGTACAGCAAAGGAAACCATCAACAAAATGAAAAGGCAACCTACTGAATAGGAGAAAATATATTCAAATCACATACTCAAAAAGAGGTAAATATTTAAAACCTGTAAGGAACTGCTATAACTCAATAGCAAACAAAACAAAACAAAACAAAACAAAAAAACACCCTGAAACACCCATTTAAAAAAAATGGGCATAGGACTAAATAGACATATTTCCAATGAAGACATATAGATGTCCAAGAGGTTCAGAAGGTTCTCAACATCACTAATCATCAAGGAAATGCAAATCAAAACCACAATGAAATATCATTTCATACCTGTTAAGATTGCTATTATAACAAAGACAAGAGGTAACAATTGCTGAAGATGTGGACAAAAGGGAGCCCTCATACACTATTGGTAGAAATATAAAGTGGTATACCTACTATGGGAAACAATATGGAGGTTCCTTAAGAAATTAAAAATAAGACTACAATATGATCCAGCAATCCAACTTCCAGGTTTCCAAAGGAAATGAAATCATCTCAAAGATATGTCCATGTTCATAACAGCATTATTCACAATAACTAAGGTGTGAAACAACATAAGTATCTGTTGATGTATGATAATTTTAAAAAGTATGGTATATGCATTCCATTGTATGTATTATACTACATATAATTATGCACATCTAATATATATATTAGAGTATTACTTAGCCTTAAAAAGAATTTTTGTCATTTGCAACAACATGGATGAAAGTGGAGGGCATTTGCTAATTGAAATAAGCCCAACAGCGAAAGACAAATACTACATGTTATCAATTGTATGTGGAAACAAAAAAAAATTAAACACATAGAGAGTGTAGAAAATTAGTTGCTAGGGGCTAGGAGTGGTAGAAATAGGGAGAAGTTGGTAAAAGGATACAAATTTTCAGTTATGAAATAATGTTTGAGGATCTAATGTATAACATGGTGACTATTGTCAAAAATATTGTATTAGTAATTGAAATTTGTTAAGAAAGTAGAACTTAAAACCTTCTCATCAAAACAAAGATTGGTCCTCTATGGGAAATGGAAAAATACTGACACCTCCAGCAAAAGCTTCTTTTCAAATAGCAGTAGCCAGTAACAAATCAGTGATGATATATTGGGCCAAATCTTTGTGGTAAAGGTAATATAAAAGCCCTGTTATCCCCAATTTATTCTTTAATCCGCTGTAATCAGACTTTTTTCATTCTATGCCTGAATCTGTCTGGTAATGCCTCCTAGTTACTATATCTAATGGTATACTTGATTAGTATACCATTATATTATATACTAATAGATGACTAATACTATATCTATTATATTCTTGTCCCTGTTTGCTCCTCTGCTGAGTTTGTCTCCATTAAACATTCTTGTTTTCCTGGTCTTCTCTAATTCTGTTCTCTCCATTTATTATGCTATCATTTTCCCTCTTGTTTGGAAAGTCCTTTTCAGTCTCCTTTAATCCATCCTTTCCTTCTGCTAGCTCCTTAAATCCTGCTATTTGACAAGTTCCTTCCTCACTCTGCTTTATTTCTGACTCTTTCCACTGTCCTTGGGGAAATCTCACTCACTCTCAAGGATTCAGATTTCACCAGTAATCTCTCCTGAACTCTGCATCCACATGCCTATGTACTCACTGAACACCTTCACTTGAACATCCTTAGGCAACACAAACTCCTTATGTCCAAAGATGAATTCATCATCTTCCTGCTATCCCTTCCCATATGTACTTCCTCTTAATTTATTGTCTTAAGGAATGGTGCTCCAAACTACTGCCCTGTCACCCAAGCCACACATCTGAAAGTTACACACACACACACCCATACATTTGATCACCATGTTTTGCTATTTTATCTCTTCAGTAGTTTTTGGCTCTGTCCCCTTATCTCCATCTCTATAGCTCCTACCTTAGTTCAAGCCTTCATCATTTCTTTTTGTTTTGTTTTGTTTTTTGTTTTTTTCAGCCTTCTTCATTTCTTGTTTGAATTACTGCCGCAATTCCTATCTGACTTTATTTAATTCATCCTTGCAATTCTGTGTCCCCCAATTTTGTCTCTGTTTCCATCTGTTTTCCACATTGCTATATCAAAACACATCATTCCCCTGATTAAATAATTCAATGTGGCTTGTAGTCTTTGAGATGGAGTCCAAGCTCCTTGGCATCCTATTCATGGCTTCTTTTGACCTGACCCCAGACTACCTCTTCAATATCATCATACAACTACCTTATCCCTTGTGCAGCTATAATCCTCTTTCTCACCTATGTGCCTTTACATGTTTGATCCCTGCTGTTGTAAAGAGACTCTGTGCCCTCCTTTCTAAGTAACTTCCCCTTTTAAGAAAGGTCATTGATTTATTCTCTTCCAAGCCTTTTCCCTAGTCTGAGTTAGGTTGCTTATCCACATGCCCACATCCCTTTTGTATCTTCTTTTATAGCCATTTGTGCATTCTTCTGTCCTAGCACTTACCTCAGTGTGTTGTGATGGTTTGTGTACTAGTGTAATTCTCCCAGAGAATTGTGAATCCCTTGAGAGTAAGGACCAGGTTTTATTTGTATTTAATTCACAAGCATTCAGCATAGTGTCTGGCACAAACAGTGAAGGCTGAGCCATGACTGAGTCAGGTGGTTACAGAATTATTTTCTTTGGAGAGGTTCCTTCTTTTTTATTCAAGCCTTTTATTGCTTTTACTTCTAGTTTAAGTCAGATTCTCTCGCTCAGCCCTTTTTTTGTAAGTAGTTCAAAGAGGATTTGATTTGCTTCTAATAGCTCTTTGGATTTATACTTCTACCACTGTTCATTTAGGCTCCTCTACATGAGACCATGCTCCATGATTTTACCTGAATTGGAGAGAGAAAACATTGAATTCTCTCTTTTTATTTTTAATCTTTTTTCTTTAATCAATCTTTTGGTCCAGTATTACCTCTTTTACATTGTCCCATTTCTTTCCTTTTTTGGATATTTTATTTATTCCTCTATGCTTCTTTGGTAAGCTTCATTTTCTTCTCCTTTTCTTATGTTGAAGCTTACAGCTGTCTGTCACCTTTTGTTCTTTCCTGTCAGTCAATCTCTGGTCCATGCCAAATTAACATTTACAAGCTTTTGTATTGAATATATAATGGTTTCTCTCTGTGCTTAAAAAGGAACACACTACACACAAGTTGAGGAAAGGACTGTTTATCACAAAAGAAGTTGAAAAATTGGAATAAACATATTGATTTGTCACAATCTTTTGATTGTGTTAAAATGAGACCATGTAACTAATCATCTGGGATACTTACTAGCCTCTTCACACATAAAATTTCTTATCTTCTAGCAATAAATAATATTTATTGCCTTCTAAGTGTATCTCCAAATGCTGGCATTTGCCTATTAATAAGGGAAAATCTAGAGAGTAATAATGTTCTGAAATACTCCTTTTAATGCAAATATTTGTGGTAATATTTTAAAACAAATATTGGTCATGACAGTTACATGACAGCATGTTGAAATAGGAAAAATGGGGCCATTATTTTGCATTTTTATTTTAGAAATTATTTTATTTAAATTCCAATATAGTTTACATGCAGTGTTATATCAGTTTCAAGTGTACAATTATCTGCATTCTTTTTTTTAATCCTTTTTTATTAATTCTTATTTATGATAGGCACACAGTGAGAGAGAGAGAGGAGAGAGAGAGAGAGAGAGAGGCAGAGACACAGGCAGAGGGAGAAGCAGGCTCCATGCACCGGGAGCCCGATGTGGGATTCGATCCCAGGTCTCCAGGATCGTGCCCTGGGCCAAAGGCAGACGCCAAACGGCTGCGCCACCCAGGGATCCCTGCATTCTTAATTAATGTAAACAATTTATAGAATTATATTGGGACATACATGAAAGAAATGTGTTATTCTGGTTATAGAAGAGGGGCATTGAAATCATAGCAAGGTGAGTTAGAGTTCTGGTTCTGCAACTTACTTGCCATTTGACCTTTGGCAAACCTCAGGGTCTTCATATGTTAATTTGTCTAAGGATTAAAAGGGTCAAGGCATTAAAGTATTTAGTACAGTTCCTTCCATATAGAAAATACCCAGTATATGTAAGTAAATCATTAATATAATAATTATCTTACTTTCCCCTTTATTCTTATATTCTTATTCCCTTTTATTCTTCAATTTACATACCTAGTTTCAACACTCTCAAGTTTTTACCTCTTCCTAAACCAGTAGTTTTCAAACAGGTATTGTGACCCACTGGTAGGTCATGAAATCAGTTTAACGGGTTGTGATCTGCATCAAAAAATATAATAAAGGATATTAAAGTGAGTTGTAGGTACTAAAAGTTAGAGTTTTGTGAAAATTTTCAGTTATACATATAATTTAAGTGATATTTTAAAAGGGATCTTCTGGCTGCTATGTGTAGAATGTATTCAGGGTGGGCACAGAGGTAGGGACCTATTGCAGTCATTCAGGGGAGAAGTAAAAGGGGATCAGACTAGGGTAGAAAGAATAGTAATGGTGAAAAATGGCCAGATTATGGATATATTTTATGATTAGAAGCAATTTTGATTCTTACCTGATTTCTGTCCTTTGTCAGTTAATTGATCCTCTGAAAAGCCCCAATAAAAGGAAAGATGCATAGTGAAATAGTGTTAAGAGAGAAAAATCACTTAGAGAGACAGATACAGATGGAATGGGCCAACAATAAGTAATAGGATGGAGACTTGTTCATTCATTTTTTAGAACAGGAAGTCCATAGGATATCAGTGCTGGTGACTGATGATGAAAGGAATAGTTCTGAGGATAGAAGGTATTAGGGTGCTATAGATAACCACAAATAGGGACTTTATATCCTGATATTTTTGAGACAGTCCAGGTTTGCCTGCAATCCCATTTTTTTTCCAGTTTAGTATTTCCCTGAACAAAGGTATCCCAGTTTGGATAATTGATTCTGTAGTTATCATAGGTAAAATGGAAAGAACAAGGCTCTTCCTTTGTACATGATAATGGCTAAAATAGATGAACACTTTCATGAAGCATGTGATTTTTAAGTGATGGGTAGTCAGTCACTTTTTGAGTTTTAAATGTCACCTAAAAAAAAGCCACCTAAAAAGTGTGTATCATAAAATTTCTTTGAGAAAATATAGTCATTAATAGAAGGATGACCAAAAAAGACTATTTTCATTTATCTAGTTCAGTGGTTCTCAAAGTATAGTCCTGAAATATCATTGTTACCTGGGAACTGTTTGAAATGAAAATACTCAAGAGCCACCCAGAATTAATGAATCAAACACTTTGAGACTAAGGCCAGTAATCTGTGATTAACAAACCCTCCAGATTAATTTGATACACACCATTTGAGAACTACTGAGCTAGTTTATATATGATAACTGTGGAAGCAAGAATATTACTGTGCTGTAATCTATCAGTCAACTATTTTTTAAAAATCCTACAAAAACTCCGTGTTGGGTATTTTATCCTATGAAAGATAAAATGGAACACAAAAATCCTAAAGGAAGCAGTCTCTACCTTTTAGAAGGCTACAATTTAGTTTGGGGAGATTACACCTGTGCCTATAAATTGTCTAGTAATTGAAAATGGTAAACAACTAGGCAAGCTAAAATTTCCATCAGAATTCGGAAGAGAATTCCCAATGGGAGAGCATAGTCAGGAAATATTTTGTGTAGATCATGGAACTAGGAGAGTAGAACAGATGGGAAATGGCAGGAACTAGGAGAATCTAACAGGGAAAATAAGATCAATACACACCAAGCTGTAAGAAACAACTGAGAACAGTGTTTACATCAACAGAGCATTTCATTGGTGATAAGTCAGAAAAGATTTAGAGGTAAAATATGTTTTGGAAATTTGGGCTTAAACAAAGTTAAATGAGTTTTTTTTTTTTTCACTTAACTGCATATACTTCTCAGAATCTTTAAAATTCTAAAGAGAAATGTGGTGCCCCCAAAAAGGATTGTGGCACTACATTAGTTGTAGTCTTCAGCAAAGCCAATGCCAAAATGGGATTAGATCCCTGAAAACTTTCTGAAGTGGAGTCATTGAATCACTGAGGCATCTAGGGCATACTAAGGCATTCAGTGTGCTAGTGACCTCTTGCTTATCCTTTTGCAGCAGAATTATTTCATTGATGTAACAGATCAAAGGGATGTTCTCTAGGATGGCCAGACAATCCAGATCTCTTTGGATTTTACCAAAATAGTGTATGGAAGAAATAATAGTTTTGAGGTACAACTGTAAATGAATATGTTCATCCCATGTGAATGGGAACTGTTTGTGATCCTCTCTTCTAATAATAATAATAATAATAATATAATAAATAATAATAAAAAGAGCACATTTGCCAAAACAGTGGCAGCATACTACTTTTAAAGCCTTACAATCTGCCCCAGTAATGCCATATCCAGTACAGCTGTGGAAATGAGGGCTACTACTTGGCTGAGCATGTGGTAATCTTCATTCTTCAGGATCTATCTGGTTTCTGCAAGAACTAGCCTGGAGAGTTAAATAAAGATGCTAGCAGTGCTACTGCTGAATCCTTTAGAATTTTAATAGTGCAATAGGCCTTTTAATAGTGATTCTGTCTCCCACCACTAGGATAAAAAAATATATTTTATTTACTTTTTCAGTGGAGGCGAAGTGGGGGTAATTTAAGAAATTTCCATTTGTTCTCTCCCAAGACCAATGACCCAATGTTGTAGTGACTCCAACTGCCAAGTATATCAATTCCAATTATACACTCAGAGACTAGAGAAGTTACCATTGGGTAGGTCCATGAAACTTATGACCCCAGTGTAAACTGGACATTATCTGGGTATTCCTTTATCCCAGCCATCATAAACCCCCCTCTTCAACAGAGAGGCCAAATTGGGTTTGGGTTTTCAGGTATCAATGCTAATTCAGACCCTATGTCCAGTAGTCCTTGAAGTGTATGGGTATTCCCTTTCTCCAGTGTTATGGTTAATAGATATGGGGCTGAAGGTCCCCTTAGGGAAGGATCAAGGAAAGGCATGGTACTTTCTTCTAAGAACACAAGTCAATTCTTCAGTCAAAAGTTTCTATATCTGAGAATTGGCTCAGGCCTGTGAACTGAGCAAGAGATTGTGACTTTTTAATGAGTCTATTCCTTTCATTCTTCTGCTCTTGCTTTTTTCTAGCTTGTCTGGGAATGACAAACTCTAAAACAATCTCCATAGCTTCCTCTAATTTAACCCCCTTGACTGATCTTCTAAAAACTTTGGTTGTTACGGTAATTTGGGTTTCCTGGCTTTTGTGGGTAAAGCCGTCAGAGCCCCATCATCCCCATGAATATTAATAAACTCATCTCTATAAGTGTCTCCCCTATAATCAGATATAGTCAGCAGAGGAGATTTACCATTGAATAATTACATGATGCTGGTGTCTCTCTTAGTAGTGTATTCCTGATAATGGTTGATGTGTCCTCTGGGATTCCTATGAAACAAAATTCTTTGTCTATATTACTATATGTAATATGTCTATTACAGAATGCTTACTTTCCTCAGCTTTTTCATTCCTTCTTCTACCATCTTTCAGGGCAACTCAAGCATGTTCATTTTGCTCAGCATTGGCTATTGCTTTCTCCAGGCTTCTAGAAGCTACCACAAAGCATAAATCCCTGTCCCTTGACATCCTTGCTATAGTGTTAAATCCCATTTTCCCAAGTCAATGAATTCTTGCATATCCAGTCTTATATTCTGACACTCTCCATTTAGCCCCCTCAAAATTCAATCCCAGGGGTAACTCCCTGGCTCCTTGTAGTATGTGCTAGCTGATTCTTGCAACAATATCAGCGTATCATCTCTTTCCCTTATTATTAAATCCAGCATGTCTGGAGCAGAGTTATGCTGGGATTTAACCTCAGTTGCCTGCCAGACAGCCAGGAGAAGAGGTGGGGCAGCTTCTGAGAGGGCAGCTACTGCCATGTGTGGAAGACATTTCTGCATCATTTGTAAGCATGAGAGATGTGCCAGTTCTTTCTGTGGAAAAGTGGGTTATCTCAGCAAGCCTTGAGGGTTCAGGGATTCTGCAGAGCCAACATCCTCAGAGGCATCCATTCAGATATCTTCATCTTGTGTTTAATCCCAGATTTTCCCATTCAGGGCCTTGATCTAATGTAACAGACTTGCCTTGGCCAGGTATTAAAACATTTCTGCAGCTTTGCAACTCTAACGGCTTGATCTTCAGCTTCTGCTCATCTGTGTGTGTCTTCATTATAGGAGGCAAGGGCCTCTTTGCAAGCTGTGAGGTTCTCTTGCTTATTATGGCTCTCAGCTCCTCATTGTTCTTCTGTATGGCATCAGTCCAATGTAACAACCAGACAACTCCCTGTCACAGACATTGTTTCCATCATCTCTTTCAAAATGAATATCTATAGCATAGGCAGTCCTCACCATTATCACTAACAAAGTCTTTAGCCATTGGATCACTACTTCTAGCAGGGACTTTCCATAGCCCACATATCAAGTAGACTAGTGTATTCTTTTTCTTGTCAGCAGTGAGTGAATGGATCTCCAAACTCCCTCTTCCTGTTTTTTTTCATATCACTCCTGTCCCATTTGTGATAGTTCGTGCATTCTAAGAAATAAATGCCAACATGGGATTGGATGTTCAGGAGATTCTTTTTTTAGGGAAGAAGGAGTGAAGGCCTATAAATAATAAAGGCAGGGAAGAGCCTTCAGACCACAATGTAGTCTGAAATCTATAAAGAGGAACAGAGAGAGACATGAATAGAGTCTCAGATTTCAGTGAAGTTCTACGAATGTTTTAATCAGATTGATGGGGAGTTTGGGGTCAAAATTGTCCATCAGAAGGGTCCTGTGCCTTGCATGAGTACTTTTGCTGTGCTCATTTATTGGCTGTGAGCAGCCTATGGAAAGCATCTCCTCTGTGCAAATATGGTAGTGGATCTATGCCTTCACAGTAGGAGAGCTGAGTGGTGCATTTCATAGCTGCCAAGGGTTTTCCAAACTTATTTGATCATAGCCTTTCCTCACAAAACATTTTCAGGAGATGTTTTGTGGAATAACTTTAGAAAATTCTGGGGTTTATATTTTTGTTAAAATTTGAGTTATTAAGTTACTAATATGTCATTTTAGGAATGCATGTGGTCCCTCTTTCATGTCTCTGGTTTTCATTGCTTTTTTTTTTTTTTTTTTTTTTTTGGTCAAGAGAATGCTTTGCATTTTCATTATATTTTAAAACAAATATCTGTATAGCAAATTACCATGTGCCAGACCAGTTTAAGGCTTCTGTAAATATTAACTTATAGCAGTACATTTAAGATAGACACTGTTATCATTTTATAATTGAGGAAACCAAGTCTCAGAGAGGTTACATGATTTGCCCAAGATCCTATACCTCGTATGTGTCTGTGCCAGAAATTAAGTCCACAGAGTCTGGCTCCAGAGTATATGCCCTCAACCACTACATAATGCTATCCTGTGGGCATTCCTGAGTGAGTGAGGCCTTACAAAAGAGACTTTGGAAGCTATTGCTGAACTTACCTAGCAAGCCCTTGTTAATGAAGAACTGTCAGTGTCTAGTGTATTAGAGCTTGGATGACCCAGATAAACAGGACTCTGGTAGCTAGAGTGCATTTCCTAATGAACATTCACACAAACATGCACTCTCTAAGTATACATTATTTGTACCATGAGCCAATACCTATACAAACCTGCACATACATCCTGCATACATACCAAATGAATTGTGCAGCTATGCCATGTCTCATATGTTCATTACAAGTATATACAGTCAGTATTTTTCCAATATTCTCATGTTTGCTTTAGTAGCTGGTTAGCATGGGATCTGTAGAGTTTGAAGCCATACAGACTTTTACTTATGAGCATGGGATCTTGAGCAAGTTCCTCTTTTTCTTAGAACTCAGTTGTCTCATCAGCAAAAGTAGCTAAAATAATACCTATCTCACAGGGTTGCTCTAGAGATTACATGAAACAAGGAAAATTAAACTGCTTAGCACAGCCCTAGCACTCAGAACTACAGTAAAGGTTTGTTAAATTGAATTAAACATTATCTACAGTTCTTAACACAATTAGTTTCTAGTGATTATTAGTGAAAGGAGTATGTATTGTGTTAACCTGAGCTGGCTTCAAAATATATACCTACTGGTTCTACTATGAAGTCCAGTCTTCTTGTTTTTCTTTAGGCTGAACTCCTCAGGGAGCCTGCATTCTCTTCCTAGCTGTTCCACTGTTCAGCTGTATAATTCTAGACAAGCTATTTTCCTCTGTGGGCATGAATGTCTTCTCTGTTTCTGGTTGAGATTTATAGATTCAGAGCCATGGATAGGTGCTGTGTTGCCTGCTTGAGAATCAAGAGAGAACTTTTATTTTTTAAATGTTTTAAAAAGATTTTATTTATTTATTAGAGAGAGATAGCAAAGGAGAACATGAAAAGGGGAGAAGGAGAGAGAGAGAGAAGCAGACTTCCTGCTGAGCGGGTAGCCTGATATGGGGCTCAATCCCAGGACCCTGGGGTCATGACCTGAGCCAAAGGTAGATGCTTAATAGACTGAGCCACCAAGGCACTCTAAGAGAGATCTTTTAAAAACTGCAATCATAGGCTTTCTCTCAGTGTTTCTATTGTATAGCATTTTGTTCATTAGGTTAACAGCAGCTACTATAAGAAACAAATCCCTGAATTTTAGTGATTTAATACAGTGAAGCCTATTTCCTGGTCTGACACAGGGGTTCCTAGGTGGTTGTCCACTTCTCATCATTATTGAGATTTCATCTGCTTTCATCCTGTTGCTGTGTCAACCACCAGGCCCATATAGTCTTCTACTTCCAGCTGGCAGAGAAAATGTAGGAGCGCACACATGTGGAGTGGCACATATCACTTTCTCTTAGATCCCATTGACTAGAATTCAGTCAAATGACACTCCTAGATTCAAGGAGTGTGGGAAACATAACCCCTGAGAGCCACATTCCAGTGACAGCTTTATGCTGGAATGAGGAGTGCTAATTTCTCCCGTGGACAACCAGCTCTCTCTATTATGGCCAAGTTTATGAATCAGTGGGCTTGATGGCACCTAAATTGTTTCTGGACATATCTAACCCATATGTATGTACATATATATGTACAAAGGAGCCTTAGCTAACTTTTATTTAATAAGATTCTTAAGACTTTTTGAAATTCTAAAACTTGATTCTATGTTCTAAATTTGAATTCCACAGGTGGGAGAAAAATCAGAAAAGATTATGACCAACTTTATCTCTTATCTAGATTCCCCCCAAATTGGATGCTGGAGTGTTAACTACAGTCACTCTTAATTCTCTTATCCTTTAAGTATTGGGATAGCAAAAATCTTTCACATCAACAGGAAGTTTATTTTTTTAATCACTATTTATACCAAACTTCATCAGAATGAACTCCCTTGTTCTTCATCACATGTAGAGTATGTGTTATTTTTGAATATAATGTTCTTATTGAGTGTTAATTGCATGCACCTACAGCTTTCAAAGAAGTGATAACTAGATACTGTCAAACTGATAACAGCCAGTCTTCTCTCTACCATTACGCATGTGTTAATTTATAAGGTGGATTAGCAGGAACTTCACAAACCTCTTATTTTTGGGCTGCTTGATGATGTTAGTGAAGAAAGAAAAATGCAGATCTCCTACTCCCTTTTAAAATGCTATAAAAAGGTAATGGGCAGAAGTACTCTAGCACAGAGGTTTTTATTGATGAAACCTTTTGCCAATTTACCCTCATTTTATAAGATTTCCAAGATAGCACAAAAAGTACATGTAAGCCCAGAAAAATCTCCATCTGGACACATTTTCCTTATTATATACATTCTCATTTGGAATGTGATCTCCTGTAACTGTAATAAAATAATTTGCGGAACACTTAGTCTACCCTTTACATTTTTGTGAAATTTCGTAGCATCCATGACATAAGTATGCTGCCCAGGGCAGCACATTGATAGGTGGGTCTGATACTTGAGTGCATTGTGCCCCCCTTGAGAAATTCTTTACAATAAATATCATGAATTTTTATGGTAATTCAGAAACAACTAAGATTTAATTTCAATGTTCCTGAAAAAGCATTTACTAAGTAAATTAATAATGTAAAAAATAAAATAAAAATAATAAAAATTAAAAAATAATATAAAAGAAACCTTCAATTTGTTAATTAAAAAAAAAAAAAACCTTGAAAGCAGTTTAGAACCTTGCTTCCATGTGTGTTGGGAATGCTTACCATCACAGAAATTCAGTAGGGGTGCGTTTCTGTGTGTGCTCAGAGTTCTAGAATAGATAAAGGGAAAAGAGATGAGACATAAGGCAGCAACCCTGTTTTTGGCCACTCTAGAATAAGGATGGGGCTGTTTTCATAAGGCTCTTCCATTTTAGCTCTTAGACAGAGGTGGTCCCTTTATACAGTGTTATGTACTGTTTTGTTAATGAATGAATTCATGAAAAATGAATGCATTTAAAAAATCCAGTGACCCATTATTTTGATAACTTAAACTACTTCTAATTAATGAAGTTTTTAAATTTGAAAAGTAGCTTTGGGATGCCTTGGGGTTCAATTTAATCTGTGTTTTAAATTACAGAATATTCTTAATATTCAAAGAATTTGTTTAAAAATAATAAAGGAAATCATTGTTATGATTCCTTTTTTTTTTCCCATTTGAGCCACTGTTTTAAATTCTTTCATAGCATACAAAATTTGTTTTAAAAGGTAACACTTATTTTCTGAGAAGCTTTACAATATTCTGGCTTTTCGTTTTCTTTATTCTTTTTTGAGGATTTATTTAACTCAGCATGTATATTTCAGGTGAGTGAAACTCTAAGAAGCAAACTTAATGGCTAGCTGATCTGACAGCTGATTCAAAAGGTTAAAGCCACAGAAATAGCATGGTGAAAGTTGCAGAAGGTTGGTGAATTCTTACGTGGAGATTTTTAAACTTTATTTTTTAGTTAAGTCAATTGGGACCTGATTGTTATCATAACAATGCAGTATATTCTTCTCCCTGAGGAATTAAGTGCAGAAAGGCAAAAAATCCTCAATACAAATACTTAGAAGTGATATATTCAAGTTAAATTGCTTTACTTTTTTTCCTAAGTCAGATCCAGCCCTTTGTCTATTTTCAGTCCTTTTCTGGGACACATAGGTTTTCTAAAGGCCAACTGAAAGCAGTATACAATCTTTGAATTGTAACTAAGGTGGGGGTCAACTTTGCCTTTCCCCAATTAATATTTGTCTCCCTGCTTCTTCTCTCACACATTGCACATGTACAGGCATGTGCAAAGTCATGGGCATGCTTTCCTAGGGTAGTGGGAGCAGAGGTCTCTTTGTGGCAACATAATCACGTTTCCCTGATCTCTATAGGTTGTGAAGGTAGAAGTGAAGGTACAAGGAGTTCAAAGAAAGGAATGTGTCATAGTGAAAGAAGAGAATAGTGGACATTTCTAAGGCATGGTCAACGTTATTATCTATTCTAGGAAACAAAACTGGGACTATCATTTCAGAACCTTTATATTGGGGGCCTTTTTTTGCTGTTGAATATAAGGCAGGAATGTGGTAAGGAACAACAGATACAGAAGCAGAAGGTAAAGCCAATGCCGGAAGGGGGAAGATTGCGCACCTGAGAAAGAAGGGAAATTTACTCATGTTTTCTTAGACCAGTCCTACTGCTAGTCCCTTGCCTTATTCACAGACATTCCCATTGAAGAGGAGGGTGTCCTGAGATCTAACAAGACATTAAATCTAGTCCTGAGATTTAACTATCGTCAGTGGACAAGGCTATTATTCCTTAACAGGTTACAAAGCAATGCTTATTTATTATTCTCTTTCTGGTGGCTGGATTGGTAAGTAGTCTTGGGGCCCCTTGGAGCTTGGCTAACACACGCACTCATATATTCTTTCTCTGTTTCTGTCTCCCTCTTAAATATATTTGATCTCATTAGTCCCAAGATACAGCCTTAGAAACTGTTAGGTCTCTCAAGTAATCTTTTCTCAAAGCTCTATTTCAAGTACTTGCACAATTATTAAAGTAGCACTTCAATTCCTATTTTCCTGCAGGAGAAGGAATAAGGGACAATACAAAATATAGATATGCCTAGATATTGTCATAATATTGGCTATAATATTGTCAACTACCGGCAAAACCCCATCTATTTAAAATTGAGAAGCAACTCAAAAAATAGGTAGACAACTTGTTTCCATGATAGAGAGAAAAAAAGGCATTTGGCGACAAACAGATCTGGGTTTGGATTCTAGCCTGAACACTTAGTGCCTGTGGGACCATGGCAAGTTATTTATTTATTATATATTAAGTTGTTTGAGCTTATTTTCTAATCTGTAAAATGGAGCTTATAATGTTTGCCCTAAAGAATTCTTGCAAAAGTCAGAGATGATGCACCATACTTGACACTCAATATATAGGAGCTTTTAATCAGCTTCTGGTGATTTTTCTCCTTTGCTTCTCTCCTCTGTCCCAAGTGACCTCTTTCTCTTTTTGTATGCAGCCTCTAGACTCCCTGTCATCCTTCTGTGACTTCTCTTTTTTTCCTGAAAGGTTACCCTAATTTACTGGCATCAGACATCACCTGTGTAGAATTATAGGTAGCTGAAGGTTGAGTAAAGAAGGACACAAGTCCTGAGGGGTTATGATGACTTAGATCATACAGGCATATTAAATAGGTAATCTTCCCATCAGGCAACTTGATGCTTCGCATTGGTAATTTCAAGAAGGCTGATAATGTGACCTACTTCCAAACTGATATTCCTTAAATACTTGTTCAACCTTTATTAAAGAGAACAGTAAAGAGTTTCTACTAAAAATTGTACGCATTTTTTGTATTGAAAATGAAATACTTGTTATATGCACTAAAAGTAGCATAAAGTGTTTATTTATTGGAACAATCTTTTCACAATTTTAAGTCACTCACAAAACAGGCAACTTTTATTATTCACAAAAAGAAACAGTGTTAACAAGACTAATATCCTGTGTGTGTGTGTGTGTATATTCTTTCTTTTTTGTCTATGTGGTTAATAAAAATAGCATCTAAATAAAGATTTACCTTATCCCTGTCCCCTGCCAATTCTCCTTTCTTCTCATCTTGGAACAAGAATTGACTATTGTAGTTTTATTGTTGTTGTTTTTGTTGTTATGCATTTTGAAGTTAAGATAGGACTTTAATCTTTTAATTATATTATAGATATATGTATATTTCATGTACACATAGATGTTATGTCATTAAATTATATTATGTATTTCTTCCTAGAAGAGAGACAAATGACTATCAGTATTTGTCAATCATAGTTATTCATTTTGTGTTGTAATTTTGAAGTTTCCAGCTCTGTTTAGTTTTCCCACTTAAATTTCTATAATTGTCAGTGATTGTGAGCATAATACTTTACTTTTTAAAAACCCAGGATAGGGATCCCTGGGTAGCGCAGCGGTTTAGCACTTGCCTTTGGCCCAGGGCACAATCCTGGAGACCCGGGATCGAATCCCACGTCGGGCTCCCAGTGCATGGAGCCTGCTTCTCCCTCTGCCTCTCTCTCTCTCTCTCTCTCTCTCTCTCTCTGTGACTATCATAAATAAATAAAAAAATTAAAAAAAATAAAAACCCAGGATAACTTGACTAGAACAATGAAATTTTGCAGAATTCTGAAATGATACAAAAAGTCTCATCAATGGGTGAAAATCTTAATGTGACCTTTGTATATTACTTTTTAATGTTCTTATAGTTTATAGAAATCTTATATTGATTATTTTAGTTAATCCTCACAACAACCACCTAAAATAGGTATTATTAATACAATAGACAGAAAATAGAGACTCAAGTCATTTCATTTGCCCAAGAGTATGAACCTTGAAGTAGGGATAATAAAAATTCAAATATGAATCCATTAGCTCCAAATATGACACTGTTTTCTGTGACCATGTTGCAGTTAACAGATATTTTTATTTTTAGAAAATTGAACAAATGCTCCAAATTTTAGGTTAAGAGTCAGAAAGGCAGGAATAGAAAATCATCCACCTGGGATGATTTGTCCTAGAGAGTGCAATTAACTTGATCCCAAAATGGTTTAAAGATCTGGGACATTTTTGATTAAGTAGGTGAAGGTTGGTAAAATTTGCCAACTTTTTCTATTCTGACTTCATTCACTTCTTTGTACTTTAAATATGATTTCACAGAATAAAGAAAAATGGAGCATCACATAAAAAGATTGATATCCATGGCTCCAGGCTTTTAAGATACCTTTTAATCCTACTATATAGGGTTTCAGGAAAAAAAGAACAACATGGATTTAAAAGATTCAGGGAGAATGAATGAGAAGTGAGTTGTACAAAGCAGAATGATGTTTTGGGATGAAAAGTTGTATGTCATTCATGGAAGGAGGATGTTAAGAATGTCTGAAGTATTACCGTTGACATGTGAATATCAGTTCATTAGGATTTTGTTCATTTATGTTATAAATCCAATTGGTATTATTAATTTGGATTCCATGATTCACTGCAGCCTGGTGTTGCTGATGGGTAGTAGATACTTTACTCTCAAAACATTTTTTAGAATGTTAGGAGGTAGAGGGCAGAAGTGTAGGGAAGGTAGAAGTTGAAATAAACATTTCAGCTTTCTGGGTCTCATTGAACTTAAGAAATGTAGTGATATTACAATAATGTTTTACATAGAAAGGAATCTTGAGGAATGGAACATTGCCATTTTGCATAGTGTGATTACATGCCAAGAACAACCGTGTTGTATTTTCTGAAGGTATTGTTATTTTGAGATGAAAGATTAGGGTTGAATTACGAATAATTACATTTTCAATTCCAATATAGAGGTTCTCTTGGCTTTTATATGTTCAGAATTTTTCAGAGACTCAGAGAAAATTGAGTTGGAATGTTTGGGGAAGAAATCAAAAGGAAGGAGCTTAGAGTTAGAAGCAAGTCCTAAAAGGATGAAAGGATGAAATTCAACTCATAGAAGCTTTATAATTTGTGCAGAATTTCACAGCTTCTAACGTATGTTCCTGAACTCCATGTTCTCATAGTTCTATGAAATCTGTGAAATAGGAGGAATAATAACCCTAATCTATGATGTTACTGTAGTATTAAACTAGAAAATAAATGTGAAGTTAGTTCTTAACACAGTGTGAAGCAGACACATTGCAAGATACTATAAGATTATAATGATGATAATAATAATACTAATTCTATATCCTATGTTTTCTTTGCCTACCACACTGTAGAAACACAAGACGATTCGGCAGTGGAACCAGATTTGGCAAAAAACCTGCTGCTCTTTTGTTCCTATAATGCTAGGAAGTGGCGGGATATGGGTATGCTTGTCAGGGACAGAGAAGGGGTTTGAGGTGGGAAGAAAAGGGAGGAGCATAGGGAGAACAAAACTATGGCACTATTATGGAAGTTAACATCCTTTTACCAGCCATCCTGGGTTTGCCTCCTACCTCATTGCCAGGGAAAGTATTTGAAAAAGGGCTTATTCACTTACTAATTCTTTAATCTGAATAGATCTATGCAAATAAAAGAGACTGATTTCAAGCAATCCAACAATGCACGAAGTGCAGGGGTTGCTTGGTGTGGAGAACTGTGTTTCTTGCTCCAGCGGTGCCCATTCAGGCATGTGTTTACTGAAGAATGGAGATTCATAGCAGGAATGGGAAAGAACCTTTTTAACCTCACAATAAATTAAGCATATGGAGTAAAATAGAGTGCCTATTCCACATACCACTCTTCTGATGTGACTCTTTAAGAAAAAAACTTCTCAATATAAAGTAATTATAACCTACTTACACTGGTCATCCCCTTGTTTTCAGCTCCATTGACTCATTCAACTTCTATCAGTGTTACTTTGTATTTGAGTTATCAGGGGAAAAAAACCCATTTGGTTTACTTGCTATAGCATCGCTAGGGTTCTTGGAAAGTAATGACTATTGAATTTGTCTTTGGTCCAGGGAGTTTTTATCCCCATTCTTGGGAGGACTTGACAGTTCTGACATTTGGTCATTAGTATTTGGTGACCTACGTGTCTCCAGTAAAACTTGAAGACACAAACATATGTCTGATGAAAGAAAGGAAACAAAGTAAAGCCATAGACTTTTCTTTTTCTTTTTTTTTTAACACTCGCTATAGCAGATGGAAAATTTTTATTTTAAGATAAATGAAAAAAAATTTAGGAAATGAAATTTTTCTTGGGTCTCTTAGGAGCAGTCTGATCTTAGGTTAGAATTATGATGAAATAAAAGCAATTTGATGGTATCAGGAGACTTTTTTTTTTTTTTACATGAGATCCAGTTAAGGCTTCAGTTTAATTGCTGTATCAAGTGGCTAGAATCCATTAAGTTTTTATTAAAACGCATCCCTAGACTTTTGGGGCACTTGAATGGTTCAGTTGGTTAAGCCCAACTCTTGATTTTGGCTCAGGTCATGATCTCAGGGTCCTGGGAGCTAGCCCCCCACATCAGGCTCTGTGCTCAGCCAGAGAGTCAGCTTGTAGAGTTTCTCCCCTTCTCCCTCTGCCCCTTCCCTTGCTTGAATACTCTCTCTCTCTCTCTCAAATAAACAAGTAAATAAAACTTTTTTTAAAAAAAAGCATCCACAAACTTTCATCAGACATCTCAAATTATATTTTTCAAAAGTCCATGACTATATTCAACCTTATTATCTGAGATAATTTCCTTACTTGAAATGAACTGATTAAATACTTTAATCACATCTACAAAATACCTTCACAGTAACACCTTAGATCCAAGTTTGACTGAATAACTGAGGACTGTAGCCTCGCCACATTGACAACCCATCAATGTGTGACAGATTCATTCAGATAAAAAAGGATTAATAGTCATCAATTGCTTGAATCAAAAAGCGCTTATCTGTCCCTTTCTAAAAAAGACTTAATTTTGAAAATGTTTCAGCATTACCTTCTAATTTGCAGTGTAGCTCAGAATAAGTAAATTAGTTTGTGACTTGGGTTTTTCCATTTGGGGACAATCTCTGAATTACCTAAATCAGGCTTCCTGATGCTTTAGGCCCATTAATATCAGCACATAGCTCTGATTTTTTTGGGGGGAGAAGGGGGTGAGGGGAGGATGGACTTATCTTCTTCTTTTCCATCTCCATCTTTCCAGTTCTAATGGAGGAAAGTGCTCTTTCACTGAACTAATTATTTGCTGCTATAGTAAAGGAGGATTCTTTCCCCCTGCCCACAAAATCATGTTGTATAGATGATGGCTAATTTCCCAGGCTAGTCTCTCAAAACCCAGTTCAAAAACCAAAAACTGTTCTCTTCAAAAACTATTCTCTTTAGGTATACACATCCTAGTTTGGAAATTTCTTCCTTATTGCAGCTAGCTTGAATTTACAGCTACTTATAGAGGAATATATACTCCTAACTAGTATCTGTTCCTTCATGTGCTCATTCATTAACTTATTCTCCTATTCCTAATCGGAAAATTATTTCTAATATTTTCTCATAAGAAAATGTTTACTGAGTCTCTACTATAGTGCTAGTCTTGATACCGAATGCTGTGGTATAAGACCACAAGAGTGAAGGAAATAGCCTCACAGAGCTTAATTATACAGTAAATTCAGGGTCATTGGTGCTAAGATAAGAGAATTAAAAGGTTCTATAGGTAAATGTCGCAGGGAGACCAGGGGGCTGCTTCTTAAACTCTTCCTGAACAAACTAATACCTTAATTGACATTAGCTTGGTTTAGGGCATGTAAGAGTGGGGAAGAACAAGGAAAGAGAAAGGAAACATTTGCACAAAGGCTGAAAGGTAAGAGAGCACATGGTGGGCTGTGGATTCAGAGAGAACTTTTATCAGATTAAAGCACAGAATTCAAATGAGAATGTTTAAATGTCCAGAGATTAAGATGGGGAAGTAAGTAAGCGCTAGATATTGGAAGTCCTAGTTAGCTATGGTAATAATAAATTTTGAACTTCACCTATGGAAGATCAAAAGCCATCAGAGAATTAGAAATAATACAGCAAGGAGTATTCTGGAAAGAATCTCTCTAGATATAATATGGACAGTAGATTGAATAGGGAGACTCTGAAAATTCATTGGTGGTAGAGGTGTTTCTATTTTGGACGTCACTGTGTTTGACATCCAACTGAATAGCTCATTGCTTATACTACAGTGGAAGTTAATTAATTAATTAATTAAATGAATATTTATTAACTGCTAGTATAATATTCTTTCTATATGCAGAGGAGACAATGATAAATAAGATTGGCATGATCTAAGCCATCACGGGTCTGGAAGAGAAGGGAGAGAGATAACAAACATTACATTTATAAATAAAATAATTACACACTGTCCATGAAAGAAACCAAAGAGCTGCAGTAATACAGAATGATGGGAGGTGCCTATTTTAGGTATGTTTCTCAGGAAAGGCCTACTTAAAAAGGTGGCAGTCTGGAGATATAAATTGTAAAATATGTATTTTAAAATGACTATAAAAAGTAAGATGCAGTGGGAACAATTGTGTGTCTATGCCAGGGTAGTGGAAATGATTATGGAGAGAAGTGGTGGATCTGGAATCCCGGAAAGACATCTTGTGTGGGCAGAAATGGAAAGGAAGCAATGAGTAATGTCAAAACAGCCACAGGGAGATGGCATTTCACAAAGTAAGTGATCAAATGTCAAAGTTTGTGACCCAATCAAGTAAGATAAAGATGAGAAACTCCTGTAAATTGCTGGAGAAAGATTTTAAGGTAGTGCCAGTTGAAATTTTCTAGATTTGGAGTTTGCCACATGGGTGCTTCTGGAAGATCATGGGGGTAGTAGGGAGTTGAAAATTCTAATTTAGATAAGGGCCGAAGAAATGTATTGGGAGCAAAAGTGGGAATAAAGGAGAGCGCCATCTGGAGGCAATGCAATGTTTTAGTAGTAACTGAGGAGAGCAGAAAAGATCGAGTATGATGATAAATCATAAGCATCTAAATGTACAGTTTTAGTGGTGAGTAACTTTGAGTTGATCATAAGGTCTGGAGAATTCTTTTTACTGGGGAGCATTGGGGCCTTACCAGAAGCAGCTATGGTGTGTTGGCCTGTACCATGGAGAGATCCTAGAGCATAAATGGAGTCAGCCTCCATATGGATCAATTGTGAAGGCTCTTGGAAGAAATCCATGAAGGCTCCCACTGCTTGGGTTGTGGCTGATGTGCACAGGCGTGCAGGGAGGGAACTCTGGCTGGACCTTGGCTTACATCCAGATGTACAGGCCACACACTCATATTACATTAATGGTGTTATTTCTAGACATTCAGCAAAGACTGCTTGTTTTGATATTGCTGAAATTTGATACAGTCAAACTTTGTTCAGTCCTTTCTTTTGTTAACAGTGATGTATTGAAGCCCAGACAAAGATGTGGTCACTGCCCTCAGAGAACTCTCCATTAAGTAGAGGGGTGAAGGAAGATAAGTGAAAAACATAATTGTGGTGCAGTGTATGAATAATTTAGTGGAGTCATTTTCAAAGTGCAATAACTACTTTGGAATATATAGAGGAAGTCTTCAGAGAAGGTAGAATTAGATCTTGTTTTTGAAGAATGGGGAGGACTTCCCCAGGGAGAGAAATGAGTGTGGGCCAGTTTGAGAGGATAGCATGAGAGAGGCAACAAATACCATGACATTCATGACAAATAGGAACAGGACTGGGTGAGTTTGTAGGAGACCACCATTGAAGCTGGGGACATAACATGGTGACAGCTTGTGATCTACCTTACTCTGGAAACGATATTCTGCTTGTGCTAATTCAGAGTTCATGCTCTATAATGCGTTTGTTTGGGCTAAAATAGTCCCCTTTTATGACAGTGCCCCTATTTGACTTTCCCATGGTCAGAACTGAGCTGCTTAAAATTTGTTATTCCAGAATTGTTCTTATTTTCTGTAATATTCACTCAAACCACTATTTCTACCTTTATCTAATTATTTGTTTTTCCAGAAAGCCAGGTTAAATAAGATCATGACCATTTATAATTTCAATTTAGTTTTAAGAGCATAGAAGGAGGAATGCCTGCGTGGCTGAGTGGTTGAGCGTCTGCCTTTGGCGCAGGTGGTGATCTTGGGGTCCTGGGATGGAGTCCCGCTGCAGGCTCCCTGCAGAGGATTTAAATAAAATCTTAAAAAAAAAAGAGCATAGAAGGATCTTAGAGTCTTCTAATTTGTTCTTTTCCTTTAATAACAGCTAGTTATTAGGACAATCAAGCAAATATTTATTTCTGTTAATGCTCTTGCATCTACTCTATCTGGCCCCCATCTTCTTTTTTTCAACTACTTTTTATCTCCCTTTCTCTACTCTTTTTCTCCATCTTGCTTTCTATCATACAAACCGACACCTACCTTCCCTCCACTAAATTTATTCTTCAAATAAACAACAAATAGATATGTAAATGATGTTGTCATCTGAATTTTGTGCCCTTACTCTGAGGTCTAATTATGATGTTCTTCCTATAAACAGTGACCTTTATTAAATAAAGTATGGCCACTATTACTGATATTCTTAAAATGTATTCTTTCCTAATTTAAAAATTCACAACAAAAACAATAAGCTTCATTGTCCTAGTGGGACTGTGTGTTATGAAAAAGTTATCCTAATAAAAACTTATTCTAAGTTATTGTGTAAATCTGACTCCAGTATGTATTAGATTTGCCCATATGAAAAATGTACTGATACCATTGTGACTTAAAATTGCCTTCTTTTTTTAAATAAACGCAGCTAATTCTAAAGACTGAAAATCAGGAATATACTTACCACCATTAAGAATTTTAATTTTCTTTCCTTTTAGATTTAATTTTGACAAACTTATATCTAGTCATTTATGAACCTGGAGTGGATAATTCAGTGGTAGAAAAACATAGTAGGCTAGTACTTTGAGAATAGTATCAAACATTGCTATCTCAAAAATGCCACTTAAAATCATCTGGGCTACATTGTCATTTTCTTTTGAATGGTGAAAGCTTTTGTTGCCATGTCAACAGCTTGATCTAAAGTTCACTCTTCCCTGGCCTCCAGTGAAAAGATATTCTTCAACTAACTAAATCTCTTAGAGAAGTTCATTAGAGCTGGCTAGATAATTTAACAGTGTAAAAGAAACTGGGAATAATGGAAGGTGTGGCTTAATACTGTCCCTCTAAGCCACAAAACATTCACAGCAGAGTGACTATGCTCTCATGAGCTTCCTCATACACTTAAGTCCAGTTAGCACTCAATAAATTGTTAAACATTCCATTAGCAGTAGAATCTTTTAAAAAACCTTCCCCAAGTAAGTATCACCTGTGGTTGGCCACCAGTTTTCTGAGCAACATGGTACCCAGATAAGTAGCCCATTCAGTTTTGGTTCCTAACGCATTTTCCCCAGGTTGTATAGTATTGTAAATCTAGAGAAGATTTGGTCCTGGCAAACTCTATATATTCTGATAACAGCCATTTATTGAGCAGCTATTAGTATATGCCAGGTATTTTGCTAAGCACTGCTATAAAAAATGAGTAAAACTGAGGAATTCTTAGATAGACTTAGATAGACTTGTGGAAATCTATCCTTCAACCAAGAAGGCAAATACATGTAATTACCTGGTGATATAGGTTCTTATATTTAAAGAGTGCAAATAAACCATAGGGCAGAAAAGTAAGAGGGGAGAAAGCAAAATAAGGAAAACCTTTCATTCGTTGTGACAGCAGAATACCTACTAGAATAAGTTAACCTTTGCAAATGTTCTTGTTGAAAATCTGCAGTATGGCTATTACATGGTAGCTTGTTCATTGCCAAATTTTCCATCCAGAAAGCAGTTGTTTCAGTTGGTACATTGACTTCATTAATCAAGATTTCTTTGGAGCATTCTGTTCAGAATCCTTGTCTTAAAGACTTTGATGCATTAGGATGATTCTTCTTTGACAAATATTTGAATTTAAATGAGGATGTTTCCTGATTTAAGAGCTAATGTGATATGATGGCTACTTTCAGTGTCATAGTTAACCCCATAATCTTTACAAGTTAAAATGAACAATTATAAGCTATTCATTGTTAATCCATCTGATGATTAGTTAATGTCTGCATTTAATTTTTGTCATAATACCAGTAAGACTCAGGCAATCCAATTATCAGACTTCAGAAATGTGGTGGTATTGTGACACAATGCTTCATAAACAAGACTTAGTGCATCCTTCTCAATTGATCACACTGTTTTGCTTATAGATAAAATTATGATTCATAAGCATTAGTACAGGTATGAGAGAACTCCCAATTACTAATATTTTAAGACATTCATCTGAGCAACTAAATAATGACATGACCTGTCATGAAAAGTCATTAATATTTATTGTGCTCTGCTAACATTTAGAGTAAGGGACAACTCATGCAACAATAGTCATTCATTTATCCAATCAAGAGAGGAATATAAGTATCTGCTGTGCGCCAAGTGCTATCATAGAGCATAGAAATGTAACGTTAACTACACCTGACCTCTATTTTTAAGATGCCTACAATCTATATGAAGAGATAGATTTCTAGTAATTACAACACAAAATGAAAGTACTAATAAATACAAGTAAAATGAGTTTTGGGAGCATCAAGAATAGAGAAATATTTGCAAGGTGAAGGCTTCACAGAAAAGGCAACTTTAAAGCTGAATCTTGAAAGAAGAATAGATTTTGTAAGGCAGATAAGCTGTATTGTAATAGGTAAACTGTACTATAATACACTTTACCATAATACTGTAATATGATAAAATTCTTTTATCATACACATTTGTCAAGTATTTTATATCCTATTTGCTTGTTATACATTTTATTGTCATAATAACCCTGTGAGTAGACACCATTATCATTTACATCTTAGAGGTAGAAAAAGTACCAGGCTTAGAAAATTTAGTGGTTTATCAAGGTTCCAGCTAGGGTATGGAGGAAGGATCACATCACAACTTGAGCTTTTACCCACCAAAACGAAATCATTTCTCAATATGGTGGTGACATACTGAATAGACACGGGGTCTTGGGAAACTTAGCATTATTTTCTGGCCCAGATAATTGGATTTTACCCTACAATTTTCTAGTTTTGATTAGATTGTAAAGGCTTGAGAATAAGGTCTAATCCACTTCTTTTTTTTAATTTTTTTATTTTATTTATGATAGTCACACACACAGAGAGAGAGAGGCAGAGACATAGGCAGAGGGAGAAGCAGGCTCCATGCACCGGGAGCCCGACGTGGGATTCGATCCCGGGTCTCCAGGATCGCGCCCTGGGCCAAAGGCAGGCACTAAACCACTGCGCCACCCAGGGATCCCTCTAATCCACTTCTTTACTGTTTCTTCTAGTGCCCTGGATGGACTTCCTAGGTAATTAACAGACGCAGACTATTTTTTGTATGCGTGAAAATATTTTTGAGGCACAAAGTCTTTGCAAATACAAAATAATACTTTAAAATATTTGGAATAAAGATGTTTTCAGAAGCAAGTGCCCTGCCATTGATTCATGAGTGCAGAGTCTTAACTTTACTAGGGAAACTGAGAAATCATAAATGATGCATAAATCCGTGATGTACTTGCAAGATTCTGACAAAGTCAGTTAGTATCAGAAGAACAGACATAAATAAATTAGTTCCTTGCTGAATAAAACATAAATAAATCAGAAGATCCTAAAAGGATCCAGATCTTGCTTTAATTAAACAAGCAGTAAAATATACCAAACATAAAATATCAGCATCTCTGAATACATCTCTAATTCCAGATGTAACATCCTGCCTTCTGCTAAGACATTGTGTGTCAGAGTCCAGAATTCACTAGGTAAATCCACTATTTAAATAAAAATGAAACTGAGGAAAAGAGACATGCTTCCTATCAGAAGTATGATTTGTAACTTATATTTTGCTAGAAATAATATTATAAGGACAACATCATGACTTCAATCACAGTAAATCTGTTCGATTATTTCTTCAGTGCAAAGATTTGGAGCCACCTACCCACAGTTTGCCTGATTTCTCCATCTTTAAAGAGCCAAATTGCATTATGTTTTAGAAATGATTTTGAGATTTTTTTCTCTAATTTTTTTGATTGCTCAAGCCTTGGTTATTTTTAAAAGCTTTAGATTTTCTTTGCACTCATTTCTCATTTAGAGTTTGAAATGATATCAACTACATCTGCCTTAAGAAACAGCATTCAAATCAGGATCCGGATGGATGGGTTTGAAGTACTTTTTTTTTAAGTAGAAAGCATTTTATTAACTAAAGTTTCTTCCCATGGGAATATTTTAAATGTGTGAAGATAAAGAGAATATGTAATCTTCATAGCAGCTGGTGGGAGAAAGTCTTTATAGAAAGAGACCAGCCTTGTTAATAAGAGGCTTTTATAAAGCCACTAAGGTAGGAACAAGGCTTTAGAGTCTCAGGTAGAACATACACCTAGGTTTTATGCAAAGAAGAAAGCAATGCTGAAAAATTAAGAATAAATGAAACAGGAGGTGGAATGGTTAATCTGTGGGGCAGCCTGGAGTGAGCAGTGGTTTTCAAACTATAGGTCACATCCCATTAGTGAGCATAGAGTCAATGAATGGATGGTCACTAGTCATATATGTATGTATGAGAAGAGAATAGAAAATGTCAGTGCATAACATGTAGTAAAGATTAAATATTATTTTTAGAAAATAATCAGCATGTCATACATAGTAATGATTAAGTATTGTTTTCTAAAATGTTCAATTTTATGTATGTGCATGTAAGTACATTTCTTATAAAATCTTGGTAAAAAGAAATTGTGAACAATGATCTAAAGAGAAGAGAAATTCAAATTAATGTCAGGGTAGGGTGTTTTAGGGGAAGGGGGAAGAATAAAATAAAAAATTTGCAAGCCGTCTCTGTATCCCTTGTTAAAACTTGAGTAAATTCTAGTTTGAAATGTGTTATTGTTTTGTCTGTGTGTCTGTGTACATGCACCTCCACATACATGCAGGAATGTATAGGTGGAATATTATAAACGGGGAGGATTTCAAGAATTAGGAAAGAATCATTTAGAAAAAAATATATATCAGAAACCAATAAAATTCAAATAGCTATATTAGGAAGGGAAAGCAGCATAAACACAGATAGTTATTTCATTAAGTCATTCAAACTGATTTTGAGTTCCCTCACCTGAAATGAGATGTATAATTAATTGAATGTATGCATTAGGTCCGATGCTAAAATTCACTTTATTTTTAAAGAAACCTTTTCATGTTTCTGAATTTTAATGTGCTATCAGAAAGAACATCAGAGTTTGCTATTTTTAAAATTTTCCCTAAAACTTTAATCTTGAAAATCTTCGCCTCTGTTCTTGTATGTGATTTTGTCTTGCACATAAGCCCTGATATTTTGTGTTAAGGTGTAGCATTATGTTTTTTCTGTTTTCTACAATTTATAGTCTGTAGATTAAACTATTTTAGAAGCAATTTAGAAATTACTGAAATTATTTTTAGTATTTTCATTAAAATAAATATTTTTTCCCTTTTTTTTCTTCTTTTCAGCATCCTTCTCTTCTTTTTTCTTTCTTCCTCTCTGATATAGAAAGTTCCTCCAAGGTGACAGATGCCAGGAACAGTAGTGAATAAGGCAGATGCCATCTCTGTCCTCATAAAGTTATGGTTAAGAGGAAGGAGAGATTTAAGAGTGCATACAGGGAGGGACATTTAGCCTAAATTTGCAGTAATGGAGAAGGACTCTGGATCAAATGACACATAAGATATCAGGTGAAGTATGAGATACATGACTAGGTAAGCAGAGCTGGGATGAGGTGCAGAATGGCATAGGCAAAAGGAATAGCATGTGCATGGGGTAGGAAGCAAGATGAGCATGGGAGGAAGAGGTGAGAGGTGATCCTAGAGAGGTAGAAAGGGGCTTTAGCTCATCACAAAAGTCACTGAAACCAGGTAGGAATCTGAGTTGTATCACAAAAACAATGGGGAGTCCCTGAGGGCATTTTAACAGGTTCTACTTGATTTCTGCTTGAGAAGGAATGTATTTGTGGAAACAGTCGAAAGCTACTCAAAGTACAGTGTAGACTCTAGGCTAGAGTCAACAAATGTCTGCTGTACAGGGCCAGATATTAAATATTTGGACTTTATGGATTATATGGATGATTTCTCGTACAACTATAAAACTCTGTTGTAGTGTGAACACAGTCATGGACAATATGTGAACAAATGAGTGTTATTGTGTTCTAGTGCTATTTTATTTAAGGACATTGAAATTTGATTTCATCTTATTTTCATGTATGGCTTTTTTTTTTATTTATTACTCCTTTCAACCATTTAGAAATGATTCTTACCATGTATGTCATAGAAAAACAGTTTCTGGACTGGATTTGACACTAACTCCAGTGTATTGACCCCTATCTATAGAACAAAACAGGTGTGTAAAGGAGGGGGTAACACTGGGGAAAACATGAGGATATTTACAGAGTGAAGGACATGGGGTTGATTTCTGCTTCTGACTCTAATTCTGATAGAGTGCAAAGATACTTTAAGCATTATATACAATTGTGAAGTCTCTTAAGCTGATAGCTTTGAAGGGCAATATATATTTATATTTATACATTCTAATATGTTTAAGGGGGATTAATTTTTAAAAAAACAAGTTCTGCTGTTTCATTATAAGCTAATAGTGGAAGCAATCATTAAATATAGAGATACGTATAGAGATATATATGTTTTTAAAGTAATAGGTATATTTAACTTTTTTTTAAAAAGAAATGTATTAGTCTGGGTTCTCCAGGGAAACCAAACCGATAACCAGTAGACAGTCTCATGTATACAGTCTCAGCTCCCTCTCAGCCATGTAAGAATGAGCATTGGGCCTGCAAGAAATCCTTCAGCCAGTGCTGGATTATCACTTATCTTTCCATGTTTCAGACTCAACATGTACTCCTTTGTTCTGCTTAAGCATATGTGTCATGTGGTATCTGGCCAACCTCACTATTTTATCTATCCTATGTAATGAGGAAACAGGGTCCTTCTGCTGCAGCACAAAGAGGGTGCTGCTAGAAGGGACCCACTGGCCATGGCCAGAAGGAACTAATGCCCAATATTTAAGCTGATTTTGCCCTGTCTCTTCTCTATGTGAGTAAAGCATTGTTCCATGCAGTGCTTGACTATGTTGTATTTTTCTTGGTGACTCAGATATTGAGATGTAGTGGGCAGAAGTGTTCGAACTTATACTCCTGATAATAGGCAACAGATGCTATTTGATTCACATTTTATATCTATTTATATCTATAGCTATCTACATTTCTTTCTCTCCTCTCCCTTTTTTTTTCTCTCTCACACAATTGTGGAGGCTCTATCTCAAGATCTACAGTTAGCAAGTTGGAGGAGAACCAGGAGAGCTGATGGTAAAAGTTCCAATCTGAGTCTAAGTCCAAAGGCAAGGGAAGACCATTAACTCATCTTGAAGACAAAGAGAAAGAGAGAATTCTTTCTTTTAAAATCTTTTTTTAATCTTTTAAATCTATTTAAGACTTCAGTGAGCTGGATGAGAGCTATCTACACTGGGGAGGTCAGTCTGCTTTATTCAGTCTACCGTTTTAATCTTATTCAGAAACATTCTCACAGACATACAGAAATAATGTTTCATCAAATATCTGAGCACTTCATAGCCTATTCAAGTTGACATATGAAGTTTACCATCACAGAAAACAAGAGGGTTTACAAACTGGATTGGCATCACTGGATAAACTTCTTTAAAGAATAGCATTAACTAAGTAAGACCTGAAAGATGAGTTAGCTAAACAGCAGAGTGGCTGGGGGTATTGAGGGTAGAGAAGAAAATTTTAGATAGGGGAGCTATTAGAATCTAGAAAAAGGCAAGGACATAAGAAAGGCCAGAAGAAGCACTTAATTTCTACCCAGAGTTTGCTGGTCTTTTCTGAAGAGCAGGGTTAAACAGTGTAGGAACCCTAAGAGGGCTTTGTATCTCTCTATTGTCTCATCAGGTTTGAACCAGCCATAGCAGCTACAGATCACTGGTACTATTCAACTCTCCAGAAACAAGCACACTTCTTAAGCAATAGGCCTCTGCACTACTTTTGTCCCTACACCAATCTTATCTAAATAACTTCTAAGAGTAAAAAGAATCAGCTACAGGAAAAACTTCCAATCTTCATAACAAAGGCATAGTGTATGTCCTTGGCCCCAGAGAGCCTCTCCTCCTTAGGGGAATGCACTCCACCAGAAGGATATCATGGGTACATCATCCTTGACTTTAGGAGGAGGTGGGTTAGGCCTGTGACCCACCACAGGTAAGTTCATCTGAAAGCTATAAGTTGGTTCTGATAGCCTCAGATCTCATTTGTGTGAATTACAGGAACTGTTTTTTTTTTTTTTTTTCATTGAAGGAAACAGTAAAAAATCATCTATAGAGCAGCCTTGAAAAATTTTATTTTTGTCAGGAATATCATTAAAATAGACTTGCACAAAAATAATTCTTACAGTGGGAAGATAAAGCAATTTCATTGTCTTAGGACCACCCTCTATAGCACCAGTGGAATATCCTCTTTCGCCATATGTTTTAGTACCACATTAAAAAAAAATCACAATGCAATGTATTGTGATTCTAGGTTTACATTTATAATCTTCGTATATGGCATGCACCTTTTGATTATCTGTCTATCTCCATTAGGATCTATGTTAAGCCACAGAAAAGTGAGTTTTTCAGCATTTTAAATATGAAGATCATAGTTTCCTGTTCTGATGTGGTTTTAGCTACATTTTTTGTGCCCAGGCATATAGTGTATATTCCTAACATTATGACAGATCCATTTTCAAGGGTGAAAAAAAGCTCTCATATCTTCATAACTTATGAATAGTTTAGGCCTGCCTACCAGAAATCCAGCTGTGTTACTATAGAAACCTTATTGGCCTAGATGTGATGTCATCATCCCACAAAAGCTAAAATTCAACCATTCTATTATAAATTGTTAATAAAAATATATATTGAATCATCTAATTATTACTTACAGATAACACTTCCCCCATGCTTTACTCTAAGGAGTTAAAAAATATCCTAAATATGACTGGTCAATAATGAAATATCAGAGTGGGGATGGGGGTAGGTGTTGACTGAAATGGTGAATTTACTGTTTTTTAAAAACTGTACTGTATTTTTTAAAATACAATGTAACAAATGACTGCTGAAAATATATTCTAGTGACAAAATTATCTCAATGATGTTTAAAACAGCTAAGTACAACTTTCTAAATAAGTCCTGTGCTTCTCTTCCTGATGACAGAAGAGGCTTGTAGCCATTATGTTCAAAGAGCAAAACTCAGAGGGTGCCATCATAAGGGATCTTTATTTTTCTGTACAATTCTCCCTTTAATCTTGCACTAAAGGGTGCTAATTTGTCTTCTGCCCTTAAATGACATTCAGGGTAAGTTTCATAACTTGGAAAATAAAAAGTCCCACGTTCATTTCTCATTACAAAGAGTCTCTCTGTTCAGTAATTATTATGTCCAGTCTAATAATAAACAACTTTGAATTTTAATTAAGCTAAAAGCTTCTGCCTTCCCTTATAAAGGGCCTAATAAAGGTAGGAATCTGCAATCTGACTGGATAAGGGCTTCAACAGCTTTTTCTTCTGGCAGCATTATCTCCTCCACTAACAACTGCTGCTTGGAACAGGAGGCAGAGAGTGAGAAAAGACAAGAGAACACAATGAGAACAGGTTTAATTTGACTACAGCTGGTGAAGTAGTATCAATCCTTTGGAGGAATACTAAGAATCGAAGCTGATCCTTATTCCTGGAGCACTTTCATGGGTTTCATCACAGGAAATACATCTTCTCCAACTGAATAGCTTGTTTCCTCCATCATCCTGGGTACTTGGGAGAAACTGCTTTCAATCTCTCTCTCTGCTACTATCTCCTTAGTCCTCTAGGTAGTATTTCTAGGAAGGCCAAAGGAAAATCTAGTATTGTTTTCTCTTCTGCATAACTAGTATCTGGCCCACAAAAATCATGGAGTCTGACTCATCATGGGAAAGAGTACAACCTTCTTGTTTCAGCTCCTTCACAGGCTGCTCTAGCCTTTTACCTATTAAATAGCTCAGACAGGGTGTCTTCCAAGACCCAAGGACATATGTCAAGCTTTTCTGTAGTTTCCTTGAAGTTCTTTCACTAGTTTAAGGTAGAGACTAGGAAGTGGGGGGGACGGTATTCACAGTATATTAATCTCCAGGGAGGTCCTCCTTCTAATGTTCAGTTTTCTTTGGCCAATTCAACCTCAACCATATTAGTCTCCCAATCTCAGAGAAGGATAAGAGTAACAAAATTGGTTTTAATTAACAAACAACCTTTTAAAAAGTCCTACATATTAGTCCATGCCTCACTTTGGCATCTTGGGATTTTGACATTTATTTTCTTGGGGCCTCAATGAGAAATAAAATAGTTTCCCATTTTAACAGCCAGGTATAGTAGCCATTAATAGTCTTCTTATTTGAAAAAAAAACTTAAATGATACCCTAATAGTAAATTAACATGCAAATGTAGTAATAAAACATGAAATAACATTTGTGTGAGCATAAAAGTTTATATGTGGGCTGTCAGTGCATTCTTAAGTGACAGTATTATTTGAATATTTGGCTGTTTCATCCAAACATTAGGAATTATATGTAACTAAAATGTACTTACCAAAACAAATGAATAAAAGATTATTTTTAAACCGTGCAATATATTAGTATTTATGAGTAACCACGTAAATACTTTTCCTTTGCCTGGAATGTCTAACCCTTATGTCTGCATCTCGTTGTAGCCTAGAACACAACTTTGTTTGCTTCCAAATGCCTTTATGGTAATTGTGTTCTAAATATCATTTAGGGGATGTGATTTTGGTGGAATGTTCCATCTTGAACACCAATGGCAAGTTCTGATTCATTTAAACCAATCAGTAAAGTCATTTCCTAGCTTCATGACTGGCTTAGAGATAGGGATATAAAATAATTTGGCAAAATGAAAAATTTGTTTATGACTTCTGGGAAAAGTATTTCCTCTTTATTTACAGGAAACAAGATAGTTTCCCTTCCTAATGGGCAAGAACTGAGGAAAATATATTTCTAACATCTATTGGTGGGTATTTGAAATCTCAGAAAAGACTAGCTTAAAATGATAATGATACTGTGGAAAACAGAAACCAGATGAAAGGAAACTAGGATTCATGTCATCTTTGAGTCACTTTAACTAAACTAATCAAAGCCTGACCTTTCTTTGGACTGTCTAGTTATCTGAGTGGTAGATTCCATTGTTCTTTAGGACAGATCTAGTAGATTTCCCATTGCTTGCAAATGAAAGCATCTGTACTTACACAATGCCTGTTTAGAACATTATCTGTGTATTGCTAGCAATCTGGCCACTAGGAGTATAATTGGGTATTCATTACTATCACTAAGGGCATTTTGGCTTTCTTAATTAAAATGGCTACTGCATTTGTGTTCTGATTCTTTATTTGCTCTACAATGATCTGTAGGTGATTGGTTTGACCAATTTCTGCTCATGCTGTTTCTTCTTGTATAGTTATGATTACAGATTTGCAATATGGTTTGCCTATGATTCTCACTTTGTAATTGATCTCTAGACATAGACCTTGGTTGATTTTCTTCCACTCACTCTCCAGGACCTGGTGCTGAATCTCTTACTGCAATTGCTCTTTTTTTTTTTTTCCAGAATTGCATTATTAAGAGATGAAGTTAACTCTGAGTAAATAGGAAACTTTTTAATCTAAAGAGCTATACTGTAATCCTCCAGAAACTTTTAAAAGAAAAATAATTTATCTTAGCATTATATTAATTTTATTTCTATTTTAGTAGAATATTGAATGAGAACCCTCACTCTATCATATGCATAAATCCCTTTTACTATTTTTCCTTTTAGAGATAATGTAGAAAAAAATTTCAAGGGATTTCATAGTATTAGACAGGGGTGTGATAATTCTCTCTCTTTCCTTTAGAGAGGCATCTTAGTTTGGAATTCCCTAAAAGAAGACTCTAGGACAAGGATTTGGTTGTTGGTAGTTTATGTGGGAGATAATTCAAGGTGTGGAATGAAGGAGCCAGGAGAGTAGGATGGAGAAGGATGAAAAGTCAATAAAAGGTAAACTATTGATCTGCCTAACAGTGTGGACCATGGAACTCAATATTAGTAGGGCTCTCTGAAGAACCACATAGAGTGTCCTAAGTTGTGTTTCAGGTCCCTATTCCTGTACCATTCACATCAATTATAACTTTTCCAATGGTGGAGATTTTCTACTAAGAAGACAATCACTAAACATCATCTCAAAAATGACCCTAGGAGATGAGTTATTTGGAATTCTTCATTGCAGGAGTAAAAGTCAAAGTAACATTAAGTCTAATTAATTAACAAATAAATTTACTTTAAATTTAAAATCAAAATGCCCCCCCATAGTAAATTGACTATTAAGTTAAAGTACAGACAAACGAAAGAGTCCCATGAAATCAAATTGCAAAGACTAATCCTCCTTAAAATCTACTTTGGTTTATTAAAAAGTATGCAGAAAACAACTTTTTTTGGTTATCAGTTGGTACTGGCTGTATATAAATACATGTATATGCTTTGTCATTGCCTTTTTAAAAGAAATGGCCCTCTTTCTAATATAGCAGGGAAGTCTTTGAATTTCTAGATAAAAGTGTTCATAGTAAAAAAAAAAGGTGTTATAATAATAATAATAAAAAAAGCCTTAGTCTTCTACATACCATGAATGAGAAGCCTTAACTAAGTGGTTCTTTTATTTTATATCAAGGAGAATTTTTCATTAAATTGTACCAATTTGGGCTTAGTAGCACTCCGTGCACACAGATAGGAAAAAAATCTTGGCAGTGGGATTATTCAGAGCTTCTGGTATGAATTGACCACTTCTTAAAGATTTTTATTTATTTGAGACAGAGAGAGAGACAGTGCAAGAGGGGGGAGGAGCAGAGAGAGAGGGACAAGTGAACTCATTCTGAGCATGGGGCCCCACATGGGGTGCCATTGCACAACCCTGAGATCATGACCTGAGCTGAAATCAAGAATCTGATGCTCAACCAACTGAACCAGCCAGGTGCCCCTGAATGGACCATTTTTGTTCTTGGTTTATAAAACTATATAATAGTAAGAATAATAATACTTGAGAAATTCTAAAAACCTACACAATGCCATTCCCTAAGGAAAAGCAGATAGTAATAGCAAGAACAGTAGAAGTTAACATAATTCAAAAGACTTATTGAATAGATGTTCTTCTCCTATGTATATCATGGGAAGACTTCTGCTTTCTGACTCCGCTGTCACAGTGGGGTCTGAGGATTGTCCCTGAGATAGACTTCTGCCTGTGGGATTATAGAAAGACTAACTGAATCCCTGATGATCAGAGGAACTACCATCGAGTTATCTCTCTAATATTCATAGATTCTGAATCTGATCAAATATCAGACCAATAATATAATGTATTTAAAATGTGATTTTATTTTACTTTATTTTTTAAATAGGATTTAAAAAACACACAAAATAGCAAAGGCATCAAGATATTGTGTTTACAGATAAATTTAAAATCTGTCCTGACTTTGAGTTTTTTCTTGTCAAAAGCATTGAGGTAGCCACTAATTATAGTTAGGCACATTTGTATATTTTATCTCCACATCTAATAACAATATAATGTTATTGTTACAATAACATTACTTGTTACAGTACTATATTGTTAATGTCTAGTAACAAAACAATGTTGTCTATCATTCATTTTTTAAAGATTTTATTTATTTATTTGATTGAGTGACCACACCTGAATGCAGCAGGGTTGGGGGAGGGGTGCACTTGGTCGGGTAGGGGGTGGGTAGAATGAAGGAAGAGGGACAAGCAAACTCCATGCTGAGCATCGAGTCAGTTGCAGGTTGCAGGGCTCCATCCCAGAGCCTTAAGATCATGACCTGACCAAGAGTCAGATGCTTAACTGACTGAGCCACCAGGTTCCCCTATTGTCTATCATTTATTAAATAATCATAATGTTCCAGGCACTATACTGAGTGCCTTAATATGCTATTAATTTAATTCTTCAATAATCCTCTGAGTGGATATTACTAGCTTCATTTTATGGATGAGAAAATGAAGACTTAGGTTAATTAATTTGTCCAAGGTCACAACATTAGTAAGTGAAGGAACTTGGATGTGATTCCAAGAAAGGTCCAGGATCATTGTCAAGTCACAAATTAATGACCTCATTAGAAGTTTAGTAAAATACATTTGCCATACTTCTCAAAAAATAGCAGTGGTAGGATTTAGCAAGATTCTGTCTTCTATGAAGACATCAATGTTCAGGTATAATTGTCTGATTAACGCTATATTTTGTTTCACCTTGGACAATACTTTTTATCTTTTTAATTGGATTTTATTGCCTGGAGAAGTTTTAGGTTTACAGAAAAATTGAGCCAAAAATACAGAGTTTCCATACCTCTTCTGTTCATTTCACTCTCAAGTACAGCATCCCTAGTATTGACATCCTACACTGGAATGGTATATTTGTTAGGATTGATGAAGTTATATCAACACATAATTATCACCATAAGTCCATAGTTTATATTAGGGTTGTACATTGTATGAGTTTTAACATATGCATTATGACATATATACACTATTTTAAAAAAGATTTTATTTATTTATTTGATGAGAGAGAGAGAGAGAGAGCACAAGCAGGGGAGAGAGAGAAGCAGATTCCCCACTGAGCAGGGAGCCGGATGTAGGGCTTGATCCCAGGACCCTGGGATCATGACCTGAGCCAAGGCAGGTACATAACAGACTGAGCCACCCAGGAGCCCATATATTCATTATTATAGTATCATAAAGAATAGTTTCACAACAATATTTTGTAATGATATTCATTCCATTAGTCTGTCTTCAATTTTTAATTCAATAAATTGGAACTATGAAATCTTAGAAGAGACCTTAGAGATCCCATCAAATAGATTTGGCCCAATCCATACAAATTTAATATGCTACCAACCTATCAATGTTTCAGTGGGACCAGTCTTAGAAGAAAGCACAAACAGACATCCACTGCATCCAAATTGAGATTATTCAAAAAAGTCATGGGCTGTCATTTATTTTGAAGGAACTGGGTATTCTATTTGGCAAAACAGTTTATTCAGTTTTAAGGGGGCATTCTTCTGTACCAATCACACTACAGAGAGCTGCAATTCTTAATAAATTATTTTCTTTTGTTGTTAAGATTTGGAAAACTTATCCTAAAAGTTTTTTCTGACATTTATCTCCTGCAGGTAAAATTGTCCCAAACTCTAGGGCCACATATATATCTGTAAAGCACTTTTCAACTGTTAACTAAAATCCAAAGCCAATGTTTGTTTTTTCTTCCAGCATTTTTCTAGCCCACTTTTCCTGAAGTGGATTGATGTTTGATTAGGAACCTATGTTTGATTCTTAAACTTGAACAGTAGAATGGCAGTTGTAACCCTGAAAGAATATAGCTCTTTTTCAACTGACAACATAGAGAAATTGCATTATATGTGTGTCTAAGAGAGTTCAATTATGTTTGCTGCAGTCCACACCTTGTCAAAGGCTCTCTTGAGATGTCAGATATTTGACAGTCTCCCAGGCATATGAACTGTTGATTCTGGTAGCTTCTCCAATTTGTCTTTTTATTCAGTTACATCATCTATAAATACTGCATCTAAAATTTACTATCTTTGTGCAGAGTGAGAGATGGCATGATTAGAATGCTATAGAACCTAATTTGCTCCCTACTTTTTACAAAGAGTAACCAAGGTCATACTCAGTTTTACCCACTAGCTTGTCTTCAAGATTGCTTTTGAATAAAGGATTCATCAATATTTAAAAAAATGTATAAAATATGTCTAAAATGTCTTCTAACTACTTTATCCTATGAGTCTGTGTTTTCTTTTCAAGATTTTTTTTTATTTCTTTATTTGAGAGAGAGAGAGAGAGAGAGCAAGAGAGAGAGAGAGAGAGAATAAGCAGGGAGAGGGACAGAGGAAGAGAGATAAGCAGACTCCCTGCTGAGCAGGGAGCACAATGTGAGGCTTGATCCCAGGACCCTGAGATCATGACCTGAGCTGAAGGCAGACACATTACCAGCTGAGCCACCCAGGTGCTCCTGAGTCTGTGTTTTGTCATGGAAATCTGTTCTCCATTGTATTCTCCAAAAATAATGGGAGGAAACAATGTTAAAGGGTAGTGCTACAAAATAGCACATACATTTCTAATAAAAATAACTATCATCTATTGACTATTTATAGTATGCAAAGTTTTATAAGTGCTTACATGAATAAATTCATTTAATATTCACAACAACCCTGTAAGTTTGGTGTTATACCTAAGATGATATAGGTATAGGAGTTAGGATCTCAACCCAGCCAGTTTACTCCAGAACCCATACTCTTAATTATAATTTAATATCCTTTTAGCTTAGTAATGATACTTTAGAAGATGAAGGCAACATATCATTTGCTCTCAGGAATAAATGAATGGACAAGAATCTTTGAAAAGTTATGAGAATGCTTATAGTGAAGCTCTAATTTATTAGATTTATCTTGGATGGGATCACCAGACTGAAAAGTAATTGAGACATTGTTTTGTCAGTTTTTATAAATTGTTTCCGGCTAAGATGCTGATATGTGAACAACAACAACAAAGTTTATTTAGGGCATCACTTTAAGTTTTTTTCCAACAGCAATGCCACATCAATTCCTCTGCTAGGATTTCCAGTACAATATTAGGTATGTTGAGTAAGAGTGATGAGTGTAGACAACTTTTCTTTGTTCCAAATCTTAGGGGAACAGATACATAGTTTCAACAAAGAGATGAAAACTTTAAAAAAAATCCAATGGAAATGCTAGATATAAAAAACAAGATGACAGATTCAGTTTTCATTACTAAATATGATATTACTATGGTCATGGCATATGCCTTTTCTTCTTAGTTTCTTCAGAGTTGTTCCCATGCATAGATGTTGAATTTTGTAAAAGGTTTTTTCTGCATCTATGAAAATGGTCGTATTTTTTTTTCTTTTGTCTGTTGATCCAGTGAATTGCATTGATCAATATTTGAGTGTTGAATCAGCCTTACATTTCCATATGATACCCCACTTTGGCCATAAAATATTTTATTTTTAAGACATTCTTGGTTTGTATTTTCTGTTGTTTTATTGAGGTTTTCATGTCTATGGTCATGGGAAAAATTGGTTTGTAATTTTATTTTCTTATGATTCATTTGTTTTTACTGTCAGGGTATTCTGACCTCAAAGTAAATTGGAAAGTATCCCCTTCTCTTCTATATTGTGGGAGAATTTTGTATAGAATTGGATTTTATTTATATAAAATATTTTCTTTCTTCTGATTGCTTGGGTTCAATTTACTTTTGTCATATTTTCTTAAGCTGCAATGTTAGATCTTGCTTTCAGATCTTCTTTACTGATATGAGCCTTTAATACTGTAAATACCCTTTTGAGCACTGCTTCAGCTGCATGCAGTGATGTATTGAACAATTTTACACTGGCATATAAGAACTGATTATAGCATCTCTTCCTAATGCCATTTTCTGTGCTGTCCACCATGATAGGAATATTCACATCATGGAAATTTTCAAGTACTACAAATAAGTTTTTTTTTTCCCACATACTGGTTGTCAAACATTTACTATTACACCATTCTCTGGGTCTTATGAATTTTGATATGTCATGTTTTCTTCTTTCACTTAAACCAAAATATACTTCCCTTGCTCTTTTGATTTCCTCTTTGACTTATAAGTTATTTAGAGGGTGTTGTTTAACCTACAAAATATTTTAGGAATTTTCCAGGTATCCCTCTGTTATTGATTTTTAGTTTACCTTAATTATAAGAACATGCTTTATAGAATTACAATTATTTTAATATTTACAAATTATCGTTAGAATTTGTTTATGGCCCAGAATGTAGTTTAAGGTTCAGAATATTCTCTGTGCACTTGAAATGATTATATATCCATCTATAGTTGGGTGGAAAAAAATGTCAATTAGATGAAGTTGTTTCCTTGTGTAGTTCTAGGCTTCTGTATTTTTCTTAGTTTTCTTTTTACATGTTCTATCATTGATTAAGAAAGGAGTACTGAGGGGCATCAGGGTGGCTCAGTGGTTGAGCATCTGCCTTTGGCTCAGGTGGTGATCCTGGGATCCTGACATCAGGTCCTGCATGGGGCTCCCTGCAGGGAGCCTGCCTCTCCCTCCGCCTATGTTTCTGCCTCTTTCTCTGCCTATGTTTCTGCCTCTCTCTCTCTGTGTCTTTCATGAATAAATAAACACATTCTTAAAAAGAAAGAAAAAAAAGGAGTACTAATGTTTTCAACTCTAATTTCTTTCTGTTTCAGTTTTGGTGTGTTATATGTTTCTAGAAATTTATCCATTTCTTCTAATTTGTCCAATTTGTTGGCATGTAGCTTTCCATAATATATTTTTTAAGATTTTATTTATTTATTCATGAGAGACACAGAATGAAAGAGAGAGAGAGAGAGGCAGATACACAGGCAGAGGTAGAAGCAGGCTCCATGCAGGAAGCCCGACGTGGTCCAGGACCATGCCCTGGGCCAAAGGCAGGCACCAAATCGCTGAGCCACCCAGGCATCTCCATAATATTTTCTTATAATTGTTTGTATTTCTGTGGTGTTGGTTGTCATTTCTCCTCTCTCGTTTGTGATTTCATTTATTTGAATCCTTTCTTTCTTCTTCTTGATAAGTCTGGATAGAGGTTTATCAGTTTTATTGGTTTGTTTTTTCAAAGAACCAGCTCCTGTTTTCATTGATCTGTTCTACTGTTTTTAAGTTTCTATATCATTTATTTCTAGTCTAATCCTTTTTATTTCCTTCCTTCTGCTAGTTTTAGGTTTTGTTTGTTAATCTTTTCCTAGTTCCTTTAAATGTAAGGTTAGTTTGTGTTTTTGGAATTTTTCTAGCCTGTGTTACTGTAAATGGCTCTTAGAACAGGCTTTTGCTGCATTCCAAAGGTCTTGAGCCATTGTGTTTTCATTTTCATTTGTTTCCATGTACTTTTTAAAATTTCTTCTTTTATTTCTGGATGACCCATTCATTGTTTGGTAGCATGTTATTTAATTTCCATGTATCTGTGGACTTTCCAGATTTTTTCTTGTGACTAACTTCAATTTTCATAGTGCTGTGGTCAGAAAAGTTTCATACTATGATTTTGATCTTTTGAATTTGTCAAGGCTTGTTTTGTGGCCTCATATGTGATCTATTTTGGAGAATGTTCCATATGAATTAAAAAAATGTGTATGCTGCTGATTTAGGATGGAATGTTCTGAATATATCTGTTAAATTCATCTGATAAATTCATATTCATCCAGTGTGTCATTCAAAGGCATTATTTCTTCGTTGATTTTGTATTTAGATGGTCTTTTCATTAGTGTAATAGATTGTTAAAGTCCTTACTATTACTGTATTATTATCAATTAATTCCTTTATGTTTTTTGTTAATTATTTCATGTATTTGAGTACCCCATGTTGGGTACATAAATATTTATAATTTTTATATCTTTTTGTTGGATTGTCCCTGTTATTATTACAAAGTATCCTTTTTTAAAAAAGGTTTTATCTATTTATTCATGAGAGACAGAGAGAGAGAGGCAGACAAAGACAGAGGGAGAAGCAGGCATCTCACAGGGAGCCCAATGCAGGACTCGATCCTGGAACCCTGGGATCACAACTCTAAACCAAAGGCAGATGCTCAACCACTGAGCCACGTAGGTGTCCCTACAAAGTATCATTTTTTGTCTCTTGTTACAATATTTGTTTTAAAGTCTCTTATAAGTGTTATACTCCAGCTTTCCTTTGACATCCATCTGCATGATTTATGTTTTTTCATCCCCCCACGTTCAATCCACATGTGCCTTTAGGTCTAAAAAGAGTTTCTTGGAAGCAGCATATAGATGGGTCTTGTTTTATATCCATCTGTCACTCTATGTCTTTTTTTTTTAAGTTTTTATTTATTCACTCATGAGAGACACACACACAGAGAGAGAGAGGCAGAGGCACAGGCAGAGGGAGGAGAAGCAGGCTCAAGGCAGTGAGCCCAATCTGGGAATCGATCCCGGGACTCCAGGATCACGCCCTGGGTCAAAGGCAAGTGCTAAACTGCTGAGCTACCCAGGGATCCCACTCTATGTCTTTTGATTGGATCATTTATTCCATTTACATTCAAAATCATTATTGAGAGATATGTATTTATTGCCATTTTATTAGCTGTTTTGAGGTTGTTTTGAGGTTTTGAGAAGATCTGAATATCTTCTCTGATCCTATTTTGTCTTTCTCTCTTTCATGGTTTGCTGGTTTTCTTTAGTGATATATTTGAATTTCTTTCTGTTTCTTCTTTGCATATTTATTGGTGGTTTTTGATTTGTGGTTACTATTAGGTTTGTATATAACATCTTCTGTATATAGCAGTCCATATTAAATTGGTAGTCATTTAAATTTGAGCCCATCCTTTACTCCTCTCAACCCCATGTTTTAGATATTTAGTGTCATATTTTGCATCCTTTTATTTTGTGAATTTCTTGACTGATTTTTTACAGAAATATTTATTTTTATTATTTTTGTATTTCCTTCCTTCATACTGTCATTTCTGGTCTTTTCTTTCTACTCCAAGTGCCCCCCTTTAATATTTCTTGGCAGGGCTCATTTTGTGGTCATTCATTATTTTAGTTTCTATTGTCTGGGAAACTCTTTATCTCTTCAATAGCCTTGCTGGAGAGAATATTCTGGGCTGTAGATTTTTCCCATTCAGCACTTTGAATATATCATACCACTTTTTTGTGGCTTGGAAAGTTTCTGCTCAAAAATTCGCTGATAGCCTTATGAGGTTTCCTTTGTATGTAACTTTCCTTTGTATGTCTTCTTTGGTCTTGCTGCTTTAAAATTTTTTTCTTTATCCCTATATTTTGCCATTTGTAATTATATATATAATTATATATATAATTATATGTAAAATATGTATATATATATATTATATGTAAAAATACCACTAAGTTTTTTGGTGTTGTTTAAAATGTAAAATGTGAAGTTTTGACATCTATGTAACTGCCTCCACAATTAAGATAATGAATATATCCATTACCCAAAAAGTTTTTGCTCATCTCTTTGTAATGCTTTCCTCCCAACCCTTCCTACCCACTCCCTGCCAATCCTTAGGCAACCACTAATCAGCTTTCTGTCAGCAGAATTGTTTTGAAATACATCTGTGTTGATGTCTGTGACAGTAGTTCATTCCTTTTTATGCTGAGTAGTATTTCATTGCATGGATACACTACAATTTGTTTATTCATTTACTTGTTGGAAGTTTGGATTAAAAAAATTATATATATATAATTGGTGTGGATTTGCTTTTGTTGATTTTGTTGGAGGTTCTCTGTGCTTCCTGGAGTTTGATATCTATTTCCTTCCCCAGACTAGGGAAGTTTCCAACTATTATCTCTTAAAATAAATATCTGCCCCCTTTTCTCTCCTTCTTTTTCTGGCACTCCTATAAAGCAAATGTTATTACATTTGGTGGAGTTGCTAAGTTTCCTAAGTCTATTTTTAAATTTGTTTATTTGTTTCACTTTTTTGTAACACTTTACTGAGATATAAGTTGTATGCTATAAAATTGCCTTAAATTATAGGATTTCTTTGATTTTAGGATATTAACAGAGTTGTGCAGCTATTACCACTCTCTTAATTTTGAAATATTTTTTATCAATTCAGAAAGCAAGAACTCATCTCTTAGTAGTAACTCCTCATTATGTCTGACTTACTTCATTTAGTACAGTGTTTTCAAGGTTCCTCCATGTTGTAGTTTCTGTTAGTATATCATTCCTTTTCATAGCTGAGTAATATTCCAAGCATGAGTATACCACATTTTGTTCATTCATTCATTCATTCATTCATTCATTGATGGATACTCTAGTTGATTCTACTTTATATTATTTTAATCTATTTATGTTTTTATACTTAGTTTTTTATAGACAGCATATAGTTGGATCTTGCTTGTATATTGATTATAGCATTCTCTTTTCTTTTAATTGGTTTGTTTAAACCATTGTAATTAGTTGATATGATTATATTAACATTTCTCATCTTCTTAGATGGTTTCTATTATTTGTTATATTAGCTCTTTTTTCTTCTTCTATTTCTCTTTGTTTTTTTGGGGGGGTTGACCTTTTAAATGGCACATTTATTTCCACAATTGCCTTATTATATATATCTCTTTGAAGTATTTGTGTGTGTGTGTGTGTGTGTGTGTGTATGTGTGGTTGTTCTCCAGTTTACAATATTCGTCTTATTTCATGAGAACATGCCTTCAAATAATTTTATGCTATTTCATATATAGTGTAAAGGCATAATGACAGTATACTCCCAATTCATTCTTCCCATACTTTGTCATTTTTGTTATACATTTATTTTTATATATTTTGCTTCAATTTTTGCTTTAGACAGTTATTTTTTAGGAAATAAAATAAGAAAAAGTGAAATTTATGTTCCTTTTCATTACTGGTTCTCTTCATTTTTATTTTTATGGATCCAAATTGCATTCTGTCATCACATTCCTCTAGCTAACAAACTTTTTTAACATCCTAGTGCATGTCTACTGGCAATGGATTTTTTTCTTTTTTCTGGAGAAAAGTCCTTATTTCTCTTCTATTTTTGAAAGATATTTTCACAATATGTAAAATTCTGGGTTGATTAATTTTTGTCTTTTGACACTTTAATGTTGTCATTCCTTTATCTTCTGGTTTCAATAATTTATAATGAGAAATCTTAATTCTTATATTTGTTCCTTGGTATGTAATCTGATTCTTTCTATTTGTCATTGGTTTTCAGATGTTTGAACATGAGATGTCTAGGGATTTGTGTATGTGTTTTGTTTTTATTCCAGTTGTAATTCTATGAGATTCTTGGATTTGTGATTTTGCATCTATCACTAATTTTGGAAAATTCTCTGACATAATATCTTCAAATTTCATTTTCTTTCTCTTCTTCTGGGATTCCAATTTTGTGTATGTTAGGTCATTTGATATTTTTTCACAGAAAGAATGTTTTTTCTACTTGTATTTCAATATGTTTAATTTTTATCCTGTATCTTCAATTTCACTATCAATTTCATTTCAATTGTCAGTCTACTAATAAGCTCATCAAAGTCATTTTTTATTTCTCTAATGTTTTTTATTTCTAGCATTTCCATTTGATCTTTTTTCTTAGTTTCATTCCTTTTTTGAAATGACCTACCTAATCATATACATTGTCCACGTTTTTCCACTGGAGCCCTTTACATATTAATCATAATTTATTAATTTTCCTATTGATAGTTTCAACCTCTGGTTCATATTCATGTCTGGTTTTGTTTATATTTTAATTGCTTCCTATTGCCTCATATATTGTTTTTTGTTGAAAGCTGGAAAATTTGTATAGGAAGTAGAAACTGAAGTAAAAAGTATTCTTTCCTAGAAATGTGTATGCAATTTATTTTGTTTTGTTTTGTTTTTGCCAGGGCTTTATTATAAGTGGTTGGTCTTATTAGGAGTTGAACTGTGGGGCAGTCTGGGTGGCTCAGCAGTTTAGTGCTGCCTTCAGCCCAGGGCCTGATCCTGGCAACCTGGGATTGAGTCCCACGTCGGGCTCCCTGCATGGAGCCTGCTTCTCCCTCTGCCTGTGTCTCTACCTCTCTCTTTCTCTCTGTGTCTCTCATGAATAAATAAATAAAATCCCATTAAAAAAAAAAAGGAGTTGAATTGTGTAACCTTCAAGTTCCTCTACTGCAACATTTTCTAATGGAAACAATATAAAACACATATGTAATTTAGAAGTCTTCAGCAGCCTTATTTTAAAGAGTAAAAATAAAAATGAATTTAAGTTAACAATATACTTGATTTAACCCAATATATCTAAAATAATATCGATATGTAGTTCTAGCTACATTGAAGTGCTCAATAGCTGCATGTGGTTTGTGGCAATGATATTAGATAACAAAACTTGAGTATTTCCTGTGTATAGGCTGGAAGTTGGTTTGTCTGAGAGTTTTTCTCAGTGTCTTTTCCAGCTTTACCTTTAGATTTTCTGTTATTGCCTTTGCCTTAGAGAAATTCTCTCTCCATGTTCTTGACCTTCACCTAGTAGTAGTACGCTGCTGTTACTTTATTAATTTAGTGCCTGGTAGTAGGCACTGGGGGGACATTCTCTGTTGTTCTGGTTCAGCCTTGCTCTTAGGCAGTACTTTGTCCCTGCATCTCAGGGTTGGGGCTTGCTCAATAATTCTTCTCTTCACTCTAATGATCTGGACTCAGTGAATACTTCTGCCCTTCCTCCAGGCTTAGAGAATATTATTTGTTTTCTTATTCCAAATACTTAGTGTTGTTACCTGTGCCTTGAGTGTGATGATGTGTTCTTCATCCCTCCAGAGACTTACGATTTTGTTCCATAGAAAAGATAAGGAAAGGATACAACTAGGGTTTTGTGCCCTTCCTAGGTCCTGTACTACAATAGTGAGTTTCTTAAGATTCAAGTGCTGCCTCCAGTTATGGTAGTATCCAATGAGGTTTGTGAAGAGTCTGACAGTCAATGCAGTTTACTAGTATTTTTGCTTCTTGAGAGTCATATGCTGTCACACTAGCTCACATTTTACCTTTGGCAAGCTGGTAAATTTTAGTAGAATTACCCCCACTAACTTGTGTAACTTTGGGTATCTGGCATCTGCCTTAGGTAATCAAGAGCTAGTGTGCTGTTTCTCCTTGGAAACATTTGTTTTTTTCTTAGATTTAAGGCTATATGCTTGCTTTTTGACCCTCTTATAGATTCAAGAAACATTGTGATTTTGCAGATTTTTCTATTTTTTTAATGTAAAAGGGAAAGTGACACTGTTTTCAGCTTTCTGTATTCCAAGTAGAAGCTGGAATTCCTGATGCTTACTTTTGAGAAATATAACTCTATTCCGTTGGAATCATCAGTGTATCTCACAGGAAGTTACTAATATTCAGGGAATAAAGTCCAGCTCATATAAAACTCTTTAGGTCATATTTTATTATGCTTCAGTTTATACTGAGAAACAATATATTTTCACTTTTTTCCAAATGTGAAGTGTAATGATTTAAATATCCATTTTAATACCACACTCCCTGCTATCAGAGAGGCTATGTCAAATAAAGGGAGATCTGCCCCTCTTTCTGGCACATAGGAATCAATGACACAGACATTCCTTTGTGAATAGAAGAATGGGGGTTGATTGGTGTCATGGTGAGCAAGCAAATGAGACTGGGCAGTGGCATTCTCTATATCCTTTCAGGCATGTGAAGCCATGCTCTATGATAGGGTTATATACGATTAGATGTCCAGGGTTGATGCATTTACATTGTTTCACAAAAGAACAAGCTCAGACCATGTAGTATAGATTTATGTAGCCAGTTACACAGAGCACTAAACATATATTCAAAAAACATTTGGAACATATTGTTTCTAATCTGACACTTTTACCTCCAGGTATGGATTGTTGCAATGACCGCCGGTTATAAATCACAGCTACTAACTAATGGACACTATGAGCCTGTGGCTTTATTGACACCCACTATTTTCTGTGAGTGTTTCATGTTGTTTTTTTGCTGAAGCTTGCTGTGACAAGTTAGAGCCCATCTGTCTACTCAGTAACAAGCAAAATGACAAACATAACATACAAAACATTGTTCACATATCCAAGATTGTTTTCTACCATTTGCTTTTACTAATATGCTAACATTTAGAACTGATAAATAAATGAAAGATGGGGAGGACTTTGAAATTGGGATCATCTTTATGAGAACTGTATGATGCAATATTTTTAAGTGGTCATTTGTTCGCATTCAGATTTGTTGTGCATTTTATATTTAAGTCATTACCTTTCCTAAAGGTTCCAATGCTGTGAAGTAAATTAACTTTCATATTTTATGTCAGTGGAGATGCAAAGGAGGTGCCTCTCTGTCTTTGGAGCTATTTTTTTACAGGAAGGTGTGGACATGTGGCATGACTAGTATTTTGTTTCCTGATCTAAAAAGATTTTTTTTTAATGATGAACAAATGCACCCTTTACTATAAATTTTTTTCTACTATAGCTACTGCTCTATGACCGCCCATTGCTTTTTTTTTTTAATAGTGTTACAGCTTTGCTTGGGAGATGCTCTGTATTTTTCGTTTAAGGTAAAATCAATTGAAAAGATTTAGGAATTTGATGAAATGACTTAATCAGAGGGAATATGTATTTAACACATTTTGTGCTCCTTCTCCAGCATACATCCTTGTCTCCCCCTTTCACAAAACTTTTCACAAAATACCTTGTATGTGTTGAAGATTAAGCATAAAAAATGTGTTCAATTGGATTCATGAAACCAGGTCAGCTGACTGTGGGATACTCTCCTAATGATGGCATTTGACTATGATGAGATTCTCCCTCAACCTTCTTACCTTTCTAAAAACTGCCTAACTTTGACTTTAAGGCATGCATGAGCTAAAATATTATGCAGTTCTTACACAAAAGACTTATAAATACCCACCATTATTGCTGTTATTAATATTCTTTTGTTTTAAAGAGAAAAGTACCAACTCCTCTCAGTTCAGAGCAAATAACACAACTGTAAAAGCTGTTGCCAAGCAACCTACATTCACAGCTCAGATGGACTGAATTGTTTATATTCATATGTGGATAAAATTGACCCACTCCTTCTTTGAAAAAGATATATATGAAGTTTTTGAGGTATTTCTACTAAGATTTTTAGGGTGCAGGTCATGGCATTATTTTTCTGTAAGAGGCTCTAAAGCTGACACATCAGGTGTATATATCTCTTTCATTATTCTTGCCAATTTACAGTATAGGTATCTGGTTTGGAGTCTGTTTCCCCATTAGATTGTGAGTTTCTGGAGGACAAGGACTCTGTTCTCCTCACACATAAAGGGATCCTATACATAGCTAGCATTCCATAAGTGTATGATAAGAGATGTGTTAAAAATGATCTTATACAAGTGTCTGTGCTATAGACACTTTCTGTGAAATTTTTTTTGCTAGAACATAGGAAGAAGAAACTTTTAGATTAAAGAATCCAGTAATATTAAATTATGATAAGCCAATACTAAAGCAATAAGTTAAAAATAATATAATTACAGTATTTTAGAGTTAGAAGAATTTTTATGTGATACTTATTCCAGTGGTCTCAAACTTAGTTCTTATTTGAAGTACACAGGAGCTTATAAACTTAATTGGTCCAAGATGAAGTTTTGAATTGGAGGATTTTTCTAAAGTTCCCCAGATGATTCAACTGTAGGATTGAGAACCAACCACTAATATAGTCCAACAGTCTCATTTTATGGTGAAGAAAATAGCCCCAGAAGAGTGAGAAGTGTCAGGTTGTAAAAAGAACACAAGCTCTGGAATCACCTGAAAACTATCTGCCAAAGTATGATTTTAGCCATCAGTTCATCATTTTAAAATAGAGATAATAATATCTATTTGTGGGACTTTTGGGGAGATTGAATGGGATGACACGTATAGTGCAGCTAGAGCCATGTTTGATAGGAGCCAGGGAAAAATTGACCTTCTCTTGACAATTTTATGGGCTGCAAACATAACATGGATAAAACCTTGATCCACTAATTGCCAATGCCTTCAATATCATGGAAAGCAATGCAAGATACCTTTAGCTCTGATGGTTTTACTGGAAAGGAGCAAGCATTAATATATCTGTCAAGATCCCTGTAGGAAACACATGAAACATCCAGAAGGGTAAATAAAAAGATTTTAATGAAGAAACTTTTTTTCAAAGGTGTGACAAAATTAAGGGAACCACCAAAGTACCATGAAACAAGATAGGGCCTGCCAGTTCATGAGGTCAGAGTGGTTATTGGAACCTGGTATGATCTGTGACTGTAAGAAATAGGCCACCAAGAAGAAGCTGCACCCCATTTAAAGGAACCAAAGTGCAGCCTGGCAGGAAGAGAGCCAGGATTGCTGTCTCCGGCTGCTGTCTGATTTTCTGCTGGCCATCACATTGGCTAAGACATAGGACAAAGAGGCCTAATTGATGCAATTCATAAAGGTCAGTCTCCCAGTGCTGAGAGCAGTGCAGGGGGAAAAAAGGAGACAGCTCTGAAAGGGCAGCAGCACTAGGCTGGGTACTTTATGTGCATGATGTCTTTAAAGCTTGTGTTGCTTTGGGGCTAATCCAATTGAACATAAATTGTCTGAAATTACTGACATTCTCTGTGGCACAGCTTTCAATGCCAGGAATTCACATATATCCCTACTAACTTTGTCCTGAAATAAACTTTCTCCAGCAGTAAAACCTGAACTTCACAGCTGAATATGTGTCCACTATACAGGAGGCACAGCTTCTACTCTGGCAAATGGCTGGCTTTGCTGGAGTAGATTCAGCAGGGGAATCAGCATGCAAAGTCTGCTAGCCAGGAACACAGAATAACCAAAATCCACTCCTGCCTCCAGCAGCTGCTTGCTTTTCCCGAGCCGTCTGTTCACCTCTTTGTTTTGTAATTTATCCATGAAGAAATGAGAAGAACACCTGCTTCTCATTACAAGATTGAGATGTTTTGAGGGAAAAGAGGGTCATTCTTATGGAAGAAAAGTGCTATCTACTTAAATACAAAGTTGAAGCAGGAGCCATTCTATTGGCACTGATTTTAGTCAACAGACAGGACACATAGAAGATACCTGACATTTTACTTCTTTTGATAAACTTATTTTTGAGACTCATCTGGAGAATTAGAGGAAAATAAGTAGCCTCTGCCTTTGAGGAGTTCACGGTCTTGTGGGAAGAATCAGAAATGAAACCTTTCTTAAAAGGGAATAATATTAGATTCGATAAAGGTTTTGGTACCTTTTAAAATTCTTGTATATATTAATCTAGTAATAGCTATCTATCTATATAATTATATTTATTTATCCACTTAAATTTTGTATATAAGCTGTGATCTACATAAACTCTTTTAGCACTTCAAATGCATCAAATCCTGACCAGGAGTACCTCTTGGATCCTCTCCTACCTGACTGTGCCTTCCTTGGAAATATAAGAGCCCTAACAGGGCCCTCTTTTGGGTTGCAGATGGCCAGTTCTTTATTGTTACCTCACGCAGTGGAGAGTGAGGGACCCCTCTGGTGTATCTCTTTTATAAGGGCACTAATCCCATTCATGGAGCCTCTACCCTCATTACCTAATTTCCTTCCAAAAGCCCTTGTATTTGTGGGGAGGTAGGGTTCTGACATAAGAATTTAGAGGGTGGAACACAAACATTCAATCCAAAACAGAAGTTGTATATGTAACTGAGGTGGCACAGTTCCAGATATGTGGTGGACACACCATAAATGATAGGTGACATAATCACCTCTCACCAGGATCTCTTTATCTCAGACAGGATGGTGTGTCCCTGTACCCCTGAGAGGGTCCTCTCTATAACTCAACCATACTGACACCTTGATCTCATATTTTCAGTCTCTAGAACTGTGAGAAACACGTCTCTGTTGTTTATAAGCCACCTAGTCTACGGTATTCTGTTATGACAGGCTGAGATAAGACAGGATCACATCTTCACAACACAGAATGTTGTATTACACGGCTAGGAAGCAGTAGAGTCCTGTTAGGTACTTAGCTCTGCCTCCCTATGACCTCCATGGCAGTATGCTACCTTGTTTTATTATATCAGATTGGTGAAGGAGGATCAGAAGTCAGAGTTCCTTGAGAACACGAAATGAGTATACGAAAAATCTGGTTGACATTAGAAGCAATTTTTATGTGCATCATTTATAGAATATTTTCCAAAATGACCATACCCTGCCTCCAAAGATTCTCAAGCATTTAAGTATATTTTTACTCTGCAAGTATTTTTTTTATTCAAGTATTCACCCGCTATAAAGTCAGTTGCATAAAATTCCTATGCTCTGTCCAGACCCTCCTGAATCTGGTGATTATTTTTCTCTCTTCATTGCCTGAGAAATAGTAGGAATGATAAAGAGAATATACAATAGTCAGCTTCTGTCTTGTAGCACTTTGTTATAATGGTTCTGTGTCTGACGTCTTCATGATATTGTCCCTTTCCCAGCTCCACTCTTTCAGAAAGAATATTATAGCACATTAGGTATGAGAGATCTTGAAATGGTGCAATCTGAAGTATAGGAATTATTTATAATGCAGAGAAAAGAAATTCTGTGACCACACTAGCATCCTTCACCTATAGAGAACACATATGATATGCTCATCGTGCTCAGTCCTGGTAAGGTCACTTGGCCTTTAGATAGAGAACCATGGTAATCCAGTGGCAGTGGCAACAAGCCTTCCAATAATCTAGATCTTGATTAATGAAGACAGCTTTGTTAAAAGGCATATTGAGGGATCCCTGGGTGGCTCAGCAGTTTGGCGCTGCCTTCAGCCCAGGGCCTGATCCTGGGAGTCCTGGGATCGAGTCCCACGTCGGGCTCTCTGCATGGAGGGAGTCCTTCTGCCTGTGTCTCTGCCTCTCTCTGTGTGTGTGTGTGTGTGTGTGTGTCTCATGAATAAATAAATAAAATCTTAAAAAAAATTTAAAGGCATATTGAATGTCAGAAATGGATTTATATTAGTGAAATTGTCTTAATTAACACTTTCAGTTAGTAAATGGGCCTCCATTGGTGAAATAAAATGTATTCAAGATATGGATTTGCTAAAACATTTTAGAGACACTCTAAATTGGAGATAAGAATCTAGTTATGCCTGTGGTCTGTAGCCTCAAGAAAGTTTCCAGACTTGATTCTTAAATGCTTCTCTATCCAGCCATTGGTTTAGCATAATGCCTGCTTTCCTAATGGAAACCGTAGTGTAAACAGAATCCTATTTCTGAAGTGTTCCTGTGTCTGCCTTTAGTAGTTCTTTCAGGCCTGGTATAATTACAGCATCTAAAATAAGGCAGAAAACTGGAGAATTTTTTGACTTAAATAATGTAATGCCTAAACTATATTGTGCCTTCTACCTAATAAACATCTATTCAATAAATATCTATGTGTTTAGCAGAAGTAGCTAACTTTTAAGTACCTCAAATCTTTGAAGGTCACTGTTACAAGTCAAAGAACCCAAGAGGTCTTACATCAGTTGATGACAGTTAACCTTCCTTATATTTTATTTTTTAAAGATTTTCTTTATTTATTCATGAGAGGCACAGAGATAGAGGTAGAGACACAGGCAGAGGGAGAAGCAGGTTCCATGCAGGGAGCCTGAGATGGGACTCGATCCCAGGTCTCCAGGATCACGCCCTGGGCTGAAGGTGGCGCTAAGCCGCTGAGCCAACCAGGCTGCCCCCTTCCTTATATTTTAATTACTTTATTGGCTATGCAGGTTTTGGGGATTCAGACCGGTACTGATAGTTTAAAATATATATATTAAATATATTTTATATTTTATAATGTATATATACACATATACATATATATATATATAATGTTATATATATATATATATATATATTCTAAGTTCTAACCAACCAGTTTAGTAGTAGGACTTTCAGATCAAGCTCCTTTCTAGGTTGGAGATAGCTTATATTAGCAAATTTTTATTTCCTACAACCCTTATTAGTTCTAGTTGGTGAGGTCTCTTATATTTATTCATTTTGGGAAATAGGAACAGAACCAGAAATATAGCCATTAGCCATGAATTCATTAATTGTTCTTTTGTGCTATAGCCATACCTTTGGGTAGGTATCACCTATCACTGATAATTTAGAGCAGCTGATAATTGCAAATTTGATGGTTTTTCCAGCTTTGTCACTTCTATCCCCAGCGTGATTTGTTTTTTTTTCCTAATTGATAGCTGCTGTTTTTATTATGAATTATTAACAGTAAGTTTTGTTGTTTGGTAAAATGATAAATTATTCTTTTGTTCTTAAGGCTAATTGCAGTTCTTTGTGTGTCATTCATACTTTAACATTTCCTAATAGATACGAGTAAACAAATCATTGTAAACATAAATATAATTGTGTGGGAAGATAATTTTTAAAAAAGGTCACAAATTCACTTGTGTTTAGGGGCAGGAATGGTAATATAAATGTGCAAGAGGCAGGTATAACACAGTAAGGAAAAGAGGAACTGTGGCTCAAGACACATTTTTAATGCTTTTCTTTCTGAGTTATTCAAATAAAACTGACCTCTGGGTGCAGTGGATTGTACCAAGCAAAGCTTTGGAAATGAAATTGATGATTTCTAAAATTCAAGGTTTTTATAAATAAATATTTTGAAGAAATTGATATTATCTATACTTTAAAAATATTTGTCTTAGTTACTGTTTATTTATATTATTACCAAAAATGATATAAAGATAGAACTATGAGGTTTCTAAAGTCCAGGGAATATGATCAGATTTTATATAGACCAAAGACAACTATATAGCAAGATCATAGAGAGTGGTTAAATATTCAAAACCTCCATCTTTCTGTCACAAATGTATAGTGAGTGCATTCATTTTCCCAGAATACCTACATTTTATAGTCTTGAGATTAGTGTACATATGACAATTAATTAGAAATAAAATGTAATTGAAAAACCTATAAGGAACAAAATGCTTTTCTAATAGCTATAAGCCAAATGTATAAATCTTACAAGATAGAACCTTTTTCTTCAACTGTCTGATATTTATGGTCTTAGTCCCTTCAAAAGATATGGCTTGCAAATATTTATCTTAGCAATATAACAAGATATAGTGCCTTCTCATTGAATTGTGTTTTCAGAGCTCAACTTTTCTCCCAAAGTTCCTGCTGTTAGAAACATTTAGCTTCTGATGTTAAATTTTAATTTTAAACAAGGCTGAATTATGTTTATTATTTTTAAATTCTACAGATATTAGGGCCCAAAACAACTAAAACAAAGGAATAGGACAGTCTCTTTGTGCTTGGAATCTTATTCCCTAACATTTCAGGAGAAAATTCTTAGTTATTAGGGAATATACTCTATCATTGGTGTATGGACCAATTTGCCTTCAACGGCTCCTTGACAAATGGTTTGAACCTACTGTTCAGGTGACTGTGCCAAAGTAGTTTGCTCTAGCTGAGAGCAATAGCTTTGGTGACAGATTCTTTGGCTTGGAAAGGCAGTAGAATTCCTAGATCAGTCTTCTACAAGGGGGCAAAGCTCAACAGGAAACTCACCATCCAGGTGAAAGAGATGACTCAGTGACATAGCTTAGGATGGTGGATCTGGTAATCTTTGGGAGTCAGTCTGTGGATATATTCAGCAAAGAGGAGATCAAAGGAGTAATTAGGCTAAGAAACCAAGGGTTAAATATCATTTATTAATAGCTATATCTAGAATACATTTCACAGATAGGTCTGTTTACCATGTTTTGTCACAGTTTGTGTTTTACATCTCTTCTTTCTTGATCAATACAACATCAAAAATGCCAGAATCATATTTTTTTCATTTTGTATACTCGAAACATAATAGAATAGGTATTTCATATATGTTGTCCTTTGATGAAACTGAACATATTTATAAAGATTCTTGGTTACAAGTTATAGAAACCTATTTGAACTAACTTAGGGGAAAAAGATGAATTTTTAATCTGGGAAAGATCACATCAGGTATCAGAAAAGTAGCTGGTAGCAGACCTATAGATGTCAATAGGACACTTTCCCATCACTATCCCTCTGCAAAACACTTCCCTCTCTCTCTGTGGACCAGCTTCCTCTTCTCCTTCAGCTCACAAGGTGGAATACATGACTGTAAATAAGCACCCACATTTACATGATAGAAGGTCAGTCTTTCGGGTAAGAAGAAATACCTTTCTCAGCCCCAGTTCTAAATTCTCCAAGAAGAGAAGTTCTTTGTTATGGTCTTGGATCAAATGTCCATTTATATCTGGCAAGGGTCTTGGGCCATCTCACTGACTGCTGCCCAAATATACAGTTGCATGGAAGTGGGGAAGCAGGTTTTGGGAAAGGGTAAGTGAAACAATTCTAAAAGTAGGGACCCATTACTTTAGAAGAATCAATGTTAAAGCAGGTTAAGAAATACATATATACATATGTGTATATATTATATATAATTTATTTACTGTATACATTATATAATACCATGTAGTGTATACAATAATCAATTATAACATATTATATTATAGAAAATATATAACATATAATATGTATCTTATATATGTATAATGAAATCAACATACCTTTTAGAGACTCATCCTACTCTTAGTAAAGCTGTACAAAGAGGAAAAGAACAATATGAGAGGTTTCTCTAAGAATCTTTTGTTGGATGCTAGGCCTTAAGAATTGGGAAGGAAGCTGATCCTCTGTTCTGGTGAAGCACTAGGTCTCCAGACAAGAACTATTGCATAAGAAAAGCTTTCTTCTTTGTTCCCACTCTCTCTCTCTCCCTTCCTTTTTCGCCCTGCTTCTTATATGGTAACCCACAGCAGTGTGGCTGCTTCCATTTCTAAAAGGCCCTATTGGTGAAAGAACATAGGCCTCAGCAATGAAAAGAATTGCAAAGATATGAGAAAAGCTATATAAATTACTGCTAACGTAGGTAAATTGCATTGGTGGTAAATATAATAGAGATGGGCATATAAAAGATTCAAAATATTTATTTAAATTGTTTTTGATATTGAAGTATTTGCTATACTACACAGATATTTTGATATCCCCAGAGTTTTCTACATATTTTCAGCATATTTAACATTATGTTTGAGCTCTTATATTGTTCTAGGCACTGTTCTAAACATTTTACTTACTATTCTGTTTCATTGACATACTAACTTTTCAGGCAGGTAATTAGCCTCTTTTAGCAGAGAAGGAAACTGAGTCACAGAGGGATTAAATAACTTGACCAATATCACACAGTGTGTAGTGCAGCCAGGACTGGACCCACTTGGTTCCAAAGCTCATCTTAGTGTGCAGTCCATATAAATTTCACCTACCTTTTCTTTGCAGGTACAGGGGCATGACAAGTTGTGTAGCTGATAAAGTTAAGAAACATGTTACTGGAAATATTTTAGTAAGTGAGAACTATGACGTTGTTATATAAAGGTTAGGAAAGGCATACCATAATTTCCTGTGCTTTTTTTGACTCTAAGGTGACAGATGGGACTATTTTAGGAAGACAAATGTCTTAAGGAACTTCGGGGTTTCTAACATTTTGCTTTTCAGTTCAGATGCAGTCATTTGATTAATGAAGTGCTAGTGTGAGTTTCCTTAATTTTCAGGCTTAAAAACAAGATCACTAGAAGAATATATGATAAGTTTAAGTAGCAACTATAGTAGTCATCTATCTCTTTCCAAATAGGAGCATTTAAATGATTAGAGCATTGCCTATATTAAAACTGTGAAAATATGTTGTGGAAACTTTGATCCTTTACCTTCTCACAATAGAGCATCTTAAATATCAACTCCATGCCACCATCCTTCTTTCTCCCAGTCTATTTTTAATTGGCTGATGTCACTAAATCACCAGTAAAATAACTTCCAAATTAGTTTCCCAGTACTCTTTGCATAGTGCTTTTCTAACCTCAAAATCCTTTTATGTTTGTCCTTGCATTAATTTTATGCTCAGATGTGACTGACAGTTTCACAGATGGACAGCCCTAAAGAAAGTAGATCATACACTATTCTCCTTTGAATTATTTGCGACCTAACATTCAAATATTAGAAATGAAGGACAGACTTGCTGTATATATCTGGCAGGTCTTAGTTGGAAACTACCTTAGGCCAAAAGCAGCAGATGCTCTGTTTTCACAGTTGTTCATAAGAATCACATGAAAGTAAAGACACCTTGTCTATCTAATCTGGTCTCAGCACTTGATTGGGGCATTTGGATGAGGGCAGAATTTGTGCAGAGTGAGCTTAAATCAACTCAGATCATATCTCTTATCTACTTTGATCCCTTTCATGGCTTCCCATCTCATTCAAAGCTCATGCCCAAATCCTACATGACCTGGTCTCCTCTGACTGTGTCTTTTAGCCCTGATTCCAGTCACTCTTTCTTAATTTCTTCCAGGACATTCCTACCTGGGCACCTTTGCATTTATAGTTCCCTCCGTCTGAAATGCTCTTTCTCAGATATTCCAAAGACTCACACCTTCTCCTCCTTTATGTCCTTCCTCAAATGCATCTCAGTAAACCTTTCCCTATCTTCATAGAAATGTTTCCCCCTATACCTGATACTTCTTTCTTTTTTATTCCTAAGAAGTTATATCTGTCTTACTTTTGATATGTTTTACTTACTTTCCTCATTATTGTTTTGTCTTATGAATTTAGATACTTTTGTCTGTTTTACTCAATAGGTATATCCTCAGAGTCTAGAATAGTGCCTCAGTAAAATAATAGTTGAATAAATGAACAAGAACAGACTGTATATACAAAAAACAGAGATAATAAAGGGGAGTGTGATTAAGTCTTTAGTGGTATTAGAAAATATTTGGGAAGACAGCCTGGAGGAGGTAACATCAAAACTGGGTATTTAAGAATTAATAGGATTTTTCCAAGAGGGCAATTTGAAAGGACATTCCACACAGTTAAAGCAGCATCTATAATGGCACAGATATAAAACCACATATAATGTGTTTGGAAAACTCTAAGCTTTAAAATATTGATGAATATTAATATGTATTAAAATAAGGATATTATAATTTATTCTTTAAATAATGGAAAGTCCATGAGGAGTTTCAAGCATGAATGATAGAGAATCATGTTCTGCTCTAGCAGCAATGAAAAACATGGATTTGAGGAAAGTGAATCTTGGCTTAGGAATACAAGTTAAAAGCCTTAGCAGTAATGCAAACTGAAGAAGATGAGAGACTGTACTACAGGGTGTGTGTGGAGGGGTGGTAACAGAAAGAACTTACAGGAATAAATGATTGAGAGTGTGTGTGTGTGTGTGTGTGTGTGTATGTGTGTGTGTGCTTTTGAGGAGGAGATCTAGAGGAATGGATGAGCTGAATTTATAATTGTTGATGAAGAATAGTATTGTTCAGCTGAATTATCCAGTCTCTTACTTGTTGACACTGATGCATTTCTTAGGATAATTTCTGAGCTGTTCACCTTCATTTGATAGATCTTGAGAGTTCCAGAACTCTGGTTTATTGCTAATGGGGTGCAACTCATAGGATAATAGACATTTCTTTCTTAAAATCAATGGAAATATCAGCAAACCAGTCTGAGCCATATTTTCTCTCAACATGTATAATCTTAAAACTTTCTGTGAGATCTCGAGACTGCTGAACTTTATCTTGAAGTTAATGGAAAACTATTGATTTTGATTCACTCAAATAAAATAAAACTATTCTCTGAAAAATCTTCTGTATAAAATTATTCTGCATATGAAATATATCACTGTCTGCTAGTGCCAGCTCAGTGTGCATTATTTAATAGAAAGAGGATAAACTTTAAGCCACAGTGACCTAGTCTGAATATCATACCTGCAAATGACCTTTGGCAAAATTACCAGATCACCATGAATCTGACTTGTCTCATTAGTTAAATAAAATAATACCTACATCACAGGATAGTTTTGAGATTTAAATGAACCAACACATAAATGTAGGGTCCTTCAATTAGAATGCCAAAAATTGACTCAAGCTAATGAGCAAAAATAATTTATCAGAAAGAAGTCAAGACTTAAAATATTGACAAGAAGCTAGAGAATGGGCAGCAATGGGCAAAAACTAAGGCAGCAGGAATCAGAGAAATGGTCTCCTAACCTAAACAGGGTGGCCTGGAAGCCATCACTAGAAAGGGTATGTGGCAACTATTTACATTTTTCATCCTTGTGTCTCCTGCTCAAGACTAAGTCTCAGGAAGGAGTTTCATGTTGGCCGATTTGACTTCTTCAGCTTCCATACCAGGAAGTGGATCTAGGAATTTCTATCTCAAGGCCTCAAAAGGAAACTGGATGCTGGGAAAAATAGAATGAATTCTTGCTAGCCCAAAACATTAAACTGGTGATTTTGGAGCTGTTTTGACCATAATTCACAGGAAAAAAATACATTTTATATCATGATCTGGGGTTCACAGGTGGATATGTATATGTGTATTTGTATATAACTGAGACAAATGTCTCTCTAAACTTTTTCTTAGTATATGCATTGTACTCTGTTCACTTTATTTTATTCTATTACACTTTTTAAAAGCCTGGTTCATGGGATGTCATGTTGATTTCAGGACTTATGAATCACATACACAGCTGAAAGCATTTTATTATACTCTCTATAATATCAGCAAATTGTAGGCAATTTGTAAACATCAAGTTCTCTCGTACCACCTTTCCCCCTTCATTCTGCCTCCCACTTTCCCATCAAATAAAACTGCAGACAGTGATTGAATAACCAAGACACCTAAAATTTCTTTCATTTTATTTACCTAAGGCTGTAGTGTTAATCATATTTTCCTAACAATGGAGTTGTATTAAAAAATTAGGAAGATTAAGAGAAACAGAATATAAAGAAAAACAGTATTGAAGAAGTAGTAAAATGAAGAGAATAAGGTGTGATTTAAGTCTCAGCAAAACTAGGATTTCTTTTTTGAAATAGCATAGAAAATTTTCTGTTCCATACATACAGCATTTGTTGCTGCTCTCTGGTATAAGACTTGAAAGATTAAGCACACCTTTTCTCAGTTTTCCCTGCATTGAAAGAGCTATTTGACCTTTTTCGGTATATAAAAATATATATGTATATATATATTTTTATAAAAATATATTTTGATCTAAAATTTTGGGTTTGTTGTGTTGGGGTTTAGTGGCTTGAATTAGTAAAATAATGGACTCTATTTAATTTGTGTGCGTGTGCGTGTGTGTGTGTGTGTGGTCAGTCAGCCACCAAGGCATAGGTTTGGTCAAAAGGACTTGAAACACTTGTTTGTGTTTCAAACAAGAAAATCATAGGTTTAAAGTGTTATGAATTGCTTTTTGGTTACTATATATTATTTAGATGATTCAAACCATATCAAAAAATCTTCCACTCTGCATCCACACTAGCATGCCTCAGCTGGTTGTCTTCTCAGCAATCTTTTATTTATTGTTTATTGATTTCCTATCCCATTTCCAAGGAGAACTTGGCAATTGCCTCTAGATTCAAGCCTTCAGCACTCAATCTATATTTGTCAAACCATGGTGATTTCTCTGATATATATTTGAGATGTACCTAGTAGACGTACCTCCTCTATTTCTAGTAGATGTACCTCCTCTATTTCTCTGTCTTCAAAGAACTCTGTGTCTCTCCACCAGAAGAAGCCTCTGATTTTAAGTATTCTGTCTTTCTTCTAGTGGATCGTCTTTCCTCCTTTATTGTATATTAGTTGAGCATAAAGTTCAGGGTCCACTTCTGGGTTCTCTGTTCTGTTCCATTGATCTATATGTCTGTTTTTGTGCCAGTACCACACTGTCTTGATGAACACAGCTTTGTAGTACAACCTGAAATCTGGCATTGTGATGCCCCCAGATATGGTTTTCTTTTTTTAAAATTCCCCTGGCTGTTTGGGATCTTTCCTGATTCCACACAAATCTTAAAATAATTTGTTCCAACTCTCTGAAGAAAGTCCATGGTATTTTGATAGGGATTGCATTATACGTGTAAATTGCCCTGGGTAACATTGACATTTTCACAATATTAATTCTGCCAATCCATGAGCATGGAATATTTTTCCATCTCTTTGTGTCTTCCTCAATTTCTTTCAGAAGTGTTCTATAGTTTTTAGGGTATATTTTGAGAACCATTTGAATGGTAAATGGTTCTCCAACCTTTTATTTTCAGGTTGTAGGTGTCCTTCTGTCTAAAATGAGTCTCTTGTAGACAGCAAATAGATGGGTCCTGTTTTTTTATCCAGTCTGAAACTCTGCGCCTTTTGATGGGGTCATTAAGCCCGTTCACGTTCAGAGTTACTTGAACTTCTTCTTAAAGGGGAGTTTTAAGAGTCCCCCTTAAAATTTCTTGCAGAGCTGGTTTGGAGGTCACATATTCTTTCAGTTCCTGCCTGTCTTGGAAGCTCTTTATCTCTCCTTCCATTTTGAATGAGAGCCTTGCTGGATAAAGTATTCTTGGTTGCATGTTCTTCTCATTTAGGACCCTGAATATATCCTGCCAGCCCTTTCTGGCCTGCCAGGTCTCTGTGGAGAGGTCTGCTGTTACCCTAATATTCCTCCCCATGAAAGTCAGGGACTTCTTGTCTCTTGCTGCTTTAAGGATCTTCTCTTTATCTTTGGAATTTGCAAGCTTCACTATTAGATGTCGAGGTGTTGAACGGTTTTTATTGATTTTAGGGGGGGATCTCTCTATTTCCTGGATCTGAATGCCTGTTTCCCTTCCCAGATTGGGAAAGTTTTCAGCTAGGATTTGTTCAAATACATATTCTGGCCCTCTGTCCCTTTCGGCGCCCTCGGGAACCCCAATTAAACGTAGGTTTTTCTTCCTCAGACTGTCATTTATTTGCCTTAATCTGTCTTCATGGTCCCTTAATTGTCTGTCTCTTTTTTCCTCAGTTTCCCTCTTTGCCATCAACTTGTCTTCTATGTCACTCACTCGTTCTTCCACCACGTTAACCCTCGTCGTTAGGACTTCTAGTTTGGATTGCATCTCATTCAATTGATTTTTAATTTCTGCCTGATTGGATCTAAATTCTGCAGTCATGAAGTCTCGTGAGGCCTTAATGCTTTTTTCTAGAGCCACCAGTAGCTGTATAATGGTGCTTCTGAATTGGCTTTCTGACATTGAAGTGTAATCCAGATTTTGTAACTCTGTGGGAAAGAGGGCTGTTTCTGATTCTTTCTTTTGAAGTGAGGTTTTCCTTCTAGTCATTTTGCTCAGTGCAGAGTGGCCAAAAACAAGTTGTATTGGAACACGGGGGAGTATCACTGGTCCGTCCAGCTGGTCTTCTGGGGGAGGGGCCTGCTGTGCTGGTTTTCAGGTGTTAGCACTTGGGGGAGCTGCTCTGCCCCTGCCTGCTGCAGGGCTCAGCGGGGGTTGTTTACCCCGTGGGACCCAGGGAGGAACAGCCGCAGTTGCTATGGCAACTCTGGAAGCCTGGATTCAGCCTCCGCAGGAACTACGGGGCTCGGGCTCTCGGCTCTCCGTCCGCAGGGCCTGGAGGCTCCGGGGCGGGGCCGCTGATCTGCTCAGCTCGGGGCAGGAGCGTCCTCGCTGTCCTGGGCCCTCCCGGCCTCTGCCTGTCCCAGGGGGAGGCCGGATCCTGGGCTGTGTGTCCCGGCGCCCTGTGCTCCGGGGCCTGCGCTGTTGGATTCGCGCTCCCGCCCCGCAGCCCCCTCCCTGGAGCGGCTCCCGAGCCCCCCCGAGCTGCTCCGGTCGGTCCCCGGTCCCCGCCGTGCGCGCTGCAGCCCTTAGGGAGCTCGGAGCACTCTCCCGGGGCGCAGGTGTCTGTTAGTGTCCCCGGGAGCCCGAGGGCATCCCCGCCCTCCTGGGTCCTGCTCCACCTCCCTGCGAGCCCCTTTCCGCCCGCCCGGGAAGGTTGGTGCAGCTCCTGCTCCTCCGGGACGGGGCTCTCCTGTCCTGGGGACACTCGCCCCGGCCTCAGCCCGGCTCCTCGCGGGGCCCCTCCCCCTCGGAGGCCTTTTGTTCCTTTATTTCTTTTTCCCCGTCTTCCTACCTTGATAGAAGCGTGAACTCTTCTCACTGTAGCGTTCCAGCTGGTCTCTCTTTACATCTCAGGCCGAATTCGTAGATTTTCAGGATGGTTTGAAGGTTATCTAGGTAACTTGGTGGGGACAGGTGACTTGGGGACCCTGCTCTTCCGCCATCTTGCCCCTCCCTCTCCAAGGTATGTTATTTTCAATCTCATTTCCTCTTGCCTCTTCTGGAACCTAAACCCTATGTTTGTTCTCCCTCATTTGCATCTTCAAATTGTCCTTTTCCACCAGAAGTGTTTCCTCTTTTTTTAAAAAAATATTTTATTTATTTATTCATGAGAGACACACAGAAAGAGAGGCAGAGACACAGGCAGAGGGAGAAGCAGGCTCCATGCAGGAAGCCAGATGTGGAACTCAATCTGGTGACTCCGGGATCACGCCCTGAGCCAAAGGCAGACTCTCAACTGCTAAGCCACCCAGGTGTCCATTTTCTCTTTTTATAAAGCTTCTCAGGTACCCTGACAAACTACCCAAAACATCTTTCCTCAACTTTCCAATTCTCATAAGCTATAACTCTCCTTTCTTTCAAATGCTGCATTTCTTGAAATGTTTTCTTATTGCTTCTACTTCTTCATTTTATTCTTTGCTGTGTCTCCAATCAAGCTTTCATCCCACCAGTCTACTGAAACTGTTCTGAGTCTTCATGACAAGGTTTTCCAGGAGGTGTTTTTTTCAGTTGGTTTCCCTTGCAAAGCCCTATTCTGGTTCCTTGACTGCTTCCCAGTTCCTTTTCCTCAAGCTGTACCCTGAGGAGTAAGCATTTTCCAGAGCCCTCTCTTGACATCTCTTGGGGTAGCAGCTGGGGAGAGGACTGTGGAACCATATGGCCTGGGGCCTGCCCCAATGAGCTGTGCCATCTTACCCAATTTACTTTATCTTTTTCAACCTGTAATATGGAAATAATAAGAGCACTTATATCTTAGGGTCTGTTGAATATTAGATGAGACAATGTCAATAAAGTGCTTAGGGAGTTTTTGCAAGTAGTAAATGTCAACTATCATTTTCTCCTATGTATTTCATTTTATTTATTTATTTATTTATTTATTTATTTATTTATTTACTTATTTATTTATTTACTTATTTATTTATTTATAGAGGCAGAGAGAGAAGCATGCTCCATGCAGGAAGCCCGACATGGGACTCCATCCCGGGTCCCCAGGATCACACCCTGGACTGCAGGCGGCGCTAAACCGCTGCGCCATCAGGGCTGCCCCTATTTTATTCTTGATTTATCTACCTGTGGGTTTGTTCCACCAGATTGACTTCAGAGGGGTCACTGGAGCCAAATACCCTACAAGTAGACCTCACTACATGCAAGGCAGGAATAAAATAGATGAGAGAAGATGTCATACTTCCCATGTTTGGTATTGTGGCCCAAAATCATGTTCTGCATTGAAAGTAGATATAGTTGCTGAATGAACAAATTAACAATAATTCTAATACATGAAGGAGGCCTTCATCACATCTAGAATAATGAAGGCTTCTTGCCCAGGCTGTACCCTGAGAACTGATCAACATTTTTCTATCCAAGCTCTTACCAACTGTCTACCCAGCAAAGCTGTGCTGATCTCAATACCCGGGCATGCTCATGATTAAAAGTTAGTGCTTCTAGAAAACTCTTGCCCTCCCATATATTTTCTTTGCTCACTCCTATTTAACTTATCCATCAGAACCTAGTTTAGATAATTTCTTTCCATATAACTCAAATATAGGTTGGGTATATGATCTTAGATAACTCTGCATCTCCCCAATCACCATGCTTATCACACTGTTTTAAAATTGTTAGTTAAGATAGAAATAGTTGTCTATTACTCCATTTGCTGTTACTTCCATTTTAGCAGGGACCTGTATGCCTTGTTCACTGTTGTATCTTCAAAATCTAAACATTCTACTTAGCAACAGCCAGGGTAGAGCCACTGAGTGAAAGCCATTAATTGAAATATTTAAATGGGATCTCTGGCTTAACCTGGCTAGTCATCTGAATTCTTCTGAAGAACTAGTGGAATCCCAGTACCTGACTAAGTCAGCTGCACTGGAAATCTGGCTTAAGTGAAGGAATCAGGAAGGATTTATTAGCAGGTGACACGTTGTGGGATCATGGAAGAAATAAAGGACCATATCCAAACATGAAGCTAGAATAAAAGGCCAAGGGACAGTTGGATTAAGACATATATCTGGAGGGCATGGGCAGGAGCAGGGACAATGCAGTGAGGACAAAAACTAGAGACACAGTGACATTAAAAATGAGTAGGAAAAGAAGGTGAGCTGAAGAGCCTGAAGGTCTTGCAACATAGGCAAAGAGTTGTTTAATAGAGCATATAGAGAAAGAGAACTATTTAAGCATGCTGTTCCAGTTTGGATAGATGTCACTATTCTCAGTTTCCCACAAAATTACCTTTAACATGGAGAAAAAAAAGAATGTAATAATTTTCCAACTAAATTTGGCTACAAAACTATTGTTGGTCTTGGGTGAATTTAACATTTTAGACTGAAATGAGAACTAGTTGGTAACTAATAGATACTTTCTCACAATAGACTAAGCTCCAGTACTCTAAAGGAAAGTGGGGAGACATTTTATTTGCATTCTCTGCTTCCTGGCAAAGAGGTCCTGGCCCAAGACCAACTAGAACATTGGACAGGTATCTTCTGGTAAATGTCTTTTGAAGTAGTCATAGAACTTCTCCTCCATATCCATGTGACAACTTACCATGTCTTAGGAAATATCAGAGCAGATATGTTGGTAGTGACACATGGCATCCAATAAGTATATTTCCAGCAAGTAAATGATGTTCCCTTCCAGACCCTTTTTATGCTGCCCTATGTTATTTTCTTAATGTGCAATAGTACATTAAGAAAATATACTATTTGAAATTATCTTATTCATGTAGATGATTATTGTCTGCTTCCAGTACTAAGCTCTGTGAAAGGAGGGACAGTCTAGCTTATTCACCCCTGTATTCTCTAGTATCTAGGACATTACCTAGCATTGAGTATGACTCTGTAAATATTTGTTGAATGATAAATTAAGGAAAATGGATGGAGTTTGGAATACTTCTGTCTTCAGTATATGTAATGGAGTGTACTCTATCTCTTCAAACAATCAGAGAACCAGAGAAAGTCGGTAAGATAAAAGCTCTCCCTAACTCAACAGAACCATGTTTGAGAATCTGTGCATGCTGGTTCACATTCTACCTGGATGTTTGATAAGACATTCTTAGCAATCCGTGGGACCAAGCCATACATCTTGTCCATTAGCAAAACTGTGCCTGGATAGAGCTCTTATTTTTGAAAGTAGCATCTAATTAGAAAATAAGTTTAGAAAATTTCTTGACATCCTCAATAGGATAAACAAGGCATGTTCTTCATGAAACAAGGATAGACAGCCAAAAGAATAGAACACGTGGCAGCGATACAGTAAGGAGGGAATAAAAAAAATGGAATAGCAAAAGTAGATTAAAATCTGTGCTAAAGAATTAAATTGATACTATGGATAACTAAATGATGATGCAGATGCTGAAGCTGTGGATATTTAATCTGTACTGAGCACTGTATGTTTCAGAACATGTGCTAAGCCCTATGCCTGTGCCGCTGGCTCTCCATCTTCCTGATCATGGCTGCACATTAGGATCAACTGAAGAAAATATTTTAAATATCAATGCTTTATCCCACACCTAGATTCTGATTTAATTGGTCTAGAGTGGGACTTAGGCAGTTTCACATCACTGAACAACTGTAACAATCACTACCAACAGAGAATAGAATGTCTTATGAATTGTGCAATGTCCTAGCCCTAAGCCTAGCCATCTTTGTTATTATTATTATTATTACTATTAAATTTCACAAGTGATTTGAATAAAAAGCCAGTAATGAAAACTGTTGGGATATGTGATTTCATTTAATCTCATTTTGAGGAAACGGCTTAAGATGGTCTCCCAAAATAGAGAAAGAAAAGCAAATAAATAAAAGTAATGAGAAAGCATACTATCAGTATGGTAAAAATAGGAAAGATATGCAAACTAAAAGTTATATGCATTCTCATGAGAGAGGCCAAGGCCATTAGAACAGAAGTAATTATTTACAGTATAATTGTAAAAGGTCTTCAGTTACAAAGAAAAGACTCATTGAAAGGGCATGCCATACTTCAGATAAAATTAATTCAAAAAAAGGCATCTAGACCCATCCTTTCAATATTTATAAACTTCAAAATTATAAAATATTCTTATGAATCAGTAAGCAAAGAACAAAAAAGAAAACAAACAAAAAAAGACTGGCCACAAAGGTATAAACTTGGGCCAGCTTCAGGTTTTTATGATAGAAGAAAATTGAAAAATGTCCATAGAATTTTGAGGAAAATACTGTTATCTGTGACCAGCCAAGATGTTGCCCTCAGGTGAAGGCAATAGACAAACATTTTCATTTAAGATCTTAAGAATCTGCTGAAAAGTTATACAGATATATTCTCCATTTCATTAGATTTTAGTCATTAGATTTTTATCTCACAGCATAAACCAAATTCATTTTAGACAGATCTCTGTATCTATTTATAACTTTCGTTTTATATATATATTATATTAACAGTATGCTGAAAGATAATATAGATAAATATTTCAAGGTAATGGAATGAATCAAAAAGGAAAGTATTTATAAAATTGGCTCTTCGGGGCAGCCTGGGTGGCTCAGCGGTTTAGCGCTGCCTTGGTCTCAAGGCCTGATCCTGGAGACCCGGATTGAGTCCCGCGTTGGGCTCCTGCATGGAGCCTGCTTCTCCCTCTGCCTGTGTCTCTGCCTCTCTCTCTCTCTGTGTCTCTCATGAATAAATAAATAAAATCTTTAAAAATAAATAAAATTGGCTCTTTAAATATCTTTTGCCTACAGAAATCATGATAGACCAAATTTTATTTTTTTATTTTAATTTTTTTAAACAAATTTATTTACTAACCAAAGGGATTATAATTAAATCAATACTTTGAAATAGTTGCATATGAAGTGTTTGTAAGAAAGGTAATTGAACACAGTAATAAAAAAAATCAATATGGAGATTTGCTCACTCTAATGAGCTTGTTGATCCTCATAGTTATTTCCTGTCCAAAATGATGATGGAATTTTTACACTACTTTTTCAAAGACCCAAGTATAGGTGTCATTGTTCATAGTGCATTCCACCACTAATTTCCCGTCTTCCAATTATCTTGTTACTGTGTTTTCCTTCCCATCCTTTTCCTGATGTTGAACCAACGTGCTGTTTGTGAAGTTGCAGATAGTCTGAGTTTTTCTGCCATCTGCTGTAGTTTCTTTAAATTTCTCTCCTAGATTACATGAAAACTGTATTGTTTTACAAGTGTTCTCAGTTTTTTATGGTGAGATTTTTGCCATCAGAAGAGATTATACAATCTGATTTGGCCATTGCACCCACTTTTCACAGGGCTATTTCCATTCCTTCCTTCGTGTATTTGTCAAAGCCTTTGTTCTCCACTACATACTCTCTTCCTGCCAGCTGCTCAATGGTGGTCACCATAGGGGGGTGTTGTGAGCAGGGTGGATCAAATTTAAAGAAAAACAAACTGGTAATATATTCTCAACATATATAAAAGACTCTGTGTGAACACATACATATATACAAAAACATGTGTATGGTGTATACACACACTGTAATGTGTAACAAATATGAGACAGATATGAAAAGATATGGGCAAATGACATAAACAGATAATTACCAAATAGAAATTAATTTCTTTAATAGATATTTTTTGAGTGAATGTATAAGAAAAAAATTATTTACTCTTTTTCCAGATTTAGTGAGATATAACTTGGTATATATATATCATTGTATAGGTTTAAGGTGTACAGCATGTTGATTTGATATACTAATATATTGTGAAATGATTACAACAGTATGGTTAGTTATACCTCTAATATCTCACATATTTACCATTTCTTTCTTTCAAGTATACAGTACAGTATAGTTAAGTATAATCACTAAGCTGTACACTAGAGTCCCAGAACATGTTCATCTTATAATTGAAAGTTTGTACCCTTTAACCCACATCTCCCCATTTCCCCACATCCAAGTCCCTGGAAAATACTATTCTAGTTTCTGTTTCTATGAGTTTTGCTTTTTTTTTAGATTCCACATATAAGTGAGATCATACAGTATTTGTCTTTCTCTGTCTGGCTTATTTTAATTAGCATAATGCCCTCAAGGTCCATCCATGCTTTTACAAATATATTTCCTTTATTATGGCTGCATAATATTCCATTGTATATATACATCATATCTTCTGTAATATTCATGGGTGGATATTTAGGTTATTTCTACATTTGGCTATTGTGAATAATGCTGCAATGAACATGAGAGCACAGATATCTCTTTGCAATACTGATTTCATTTCCTTTGGATGTATACATAGAACTAGGATTGCTTAATCATATGGTAGTTCTACCTTTAATTTTTCTGTGGAAACTTCATTCTGTTTTACAGAGTGGCTGTACCAATTTACATTGATTTGATATGATTTCCAAATATTGTTTTCCTATCTCAAATGTTGCCTTTTCATTTGGTGATTCTTTTGCTGTGCAGAAGCCTTTTTAGTTTAACATTGTTCCACTTGTTGATTTTTGCTTTTGTTGAATGTACTTTGGTATCATATCCAAAAAACATTGCCAAGACTGAGAGAGAAATGGCTCTTTGACAACAGCATCCTGCATAGCTGGGGAAGCTGGGTACTCAGTCACATGCTTTTACTTTCCCCTTGTGGGAAAAATCATGTGCTGAGAAGATTGCTCTTGGTCCTGTGCTGTGCCACCTTGGAAGAGAGCTCATGCAGATAAAGCAACTGTTCCTCTTATCCTCTTCAGTGCATACAAACTTGCCGCCTACCACCACCCCACTGCTTTTTTTCCTGTGTATGTATGTATGTGATCAATGTGTTGGAACTTTACTAGAAAACTGGACTTCCACAATGGCTCTCTTATCTGTGGTGATTGTCTAAGAGAGTTTTTTGTTTGTTTGTTTGTTTGTTTGTTTGTTTGTTTTTTTCTGGGGACTTCTGGACCACAGCTGAGAGAAGCTGCAGCTGGTTCATGGGCCTTTGCAGGTTCCAAAGTCAGGGCTGCGGTCTATCAGCCTATCACCTGATGCATAACTAGGCAAGGTTCTTCCTGGGTCCCTTGGCATAGAACGCTGGATTCCACAAGACACCTTTTTCCATAAAATGGATGCCAAATTTTGTTGTGGGGTGGGAGAGGCAACACAAACCTGGTACATTTTTAAGCCATGTTACTGATGTTATTCTCTGAAAATATGTATGTGTATGTCTATATGTATGTATATGTATATAATTTAACTAATAACAAAGGCATATTACAGAAATTATCTGATGCGTTGTTTTACCTATCAAATTACAAAAGATTTAAACAACTAATCACATGATATTTCTCCATGCTTGCGACTGTGAATAGATAAACATTCTGAGAGACTGCTGAATGTGTGAATGGCTCTAATAGTCTGGAAAGCATACTAGTAATATGTATGAAGAATATTTAAAAGTTTTTTTATTTTTGATTCACTACTTCCCCTCCCTAACTTTATTCTTAGAAAATATTCAAGGAGGGATCCCTGGGTGGCTCCGCAGTTTAGCGCCTGCCTTTGGCCCTGGGCGCAATCCTGGAGTCCCGGGATCGAGTCCCACATCAGGCTCCCTGCATGGAGCCTGCTTCTCCCTCTGCCTGTGTCTCTGTCTCTCTCTCTCTCTCTCTGTCTATCATGAATGAATAAATAAAAATCTTAAAAAAAAAAAAGAAAATATTCAAGGATACTGACCAAAATGTAAGAAAAAGGATGTTTACTTTGGTATTATTTGCAATAGAAAAAAAATGTCAGAAACAGCCAAAATGTCTAGCTACTGGAGAAGTAAGGATTGTTTCTGTTATAGACATAAAAATATTTAAAAATAACTTTTCCTGATATGGGAAACATTTTTATTATATAATCATAAATAATAAAACAGTGAATATGAAATTATTAGCATGTTTTGAGTTTTGTGAGAAAAAAATATATATGTGAAATAAGATTGGAAAGAATTAACCAAATGTAATACTATTGTCTAGGTAGTGGGATTATAATATCTCCTAATCACCTCTATAGCTTTATATATAACATTATACATACATGATAAAAAAAAGTTACAGAATTGTGGGGAAGGATTGTTTAGTAAACAGTGTGCTGATGAATAGCAAGTTAGAAAGACTCCAAATTATATTCTTACCTTACCTTGCACACAAGCATAAATTTATTTGTTGCTTTAATAGTTTTTCTATGTCTATCTGCATGCTGGCACCAGAACCTTTTGCATCTTAATTTCTTTTTTATCTCAATGACTAAAATCTCTATGTTGTTTTAGGGACAAAATAACAAAATGACTAGGCTAGTTTAATCTATTTTCACAAAAAAACAAGTACACAATTACAGAAATATCAAGTCTTTCATTTATACTTGTATCTTTAATTTTCTCATGAGAAAAAAAAAGTAGGCTAATGCATGAGTTCTTAGCCTTTGCTATAATGCCATTACAAATCAATTTGAAAGAATGCGTGCAATTCTTATACTGTAGGGAATATTCAGCAATTACATTACTTCAGAATTCTGGTTTTTTTTTATAAAATGTGTACTCACTAGAGAGTTAAGTAATGTTAAATAAATTAGCATCTTAATGAAAACTGTATATTAATACCGTCCCTGTTCCTAAGTAGTAATTTAATTCCAGTAAATCAAGGAATTCAATTTTTGCTAAATAAATATCATTGTCTTGAAAAGTACAATGCTACAACTAAGCATTTGCTGTACTCCCTGATATTTAGAGATGGCTATTATTAAAAGAAGAAAAAAAAGAAATGTATTCATATTAAGGGTATATGATTTGGAAATTTTGCTTACTGTCTAACAGGGCAAATTAGATAGGCATATTCAGTACTCTCAAGTGAGTCATTAGATAATCCAGTTTAATTTTGGAATGTGATCATTATATACTGTATCACTCAAGTAATAGAATTTTAACAACATTTCTATCATAAATTTAATTTCTGTAGAAGATGCAGCCAAACCACAAAAAATAAGAGTAAGATTCTTACCACACAGTATACTGGTTAGACAATAGTTTTTAAATAGCATTTTTAATACAAAAGAATTTAACTTGTCAATGAAATTAAGACCTCAGTGTGATTTAAAAAAAATATATATTAAAGAGTTAATCTCAAAAGTATCATATATGTTAATAAGCATGAAAATCCATCATGACGTGAGCAAATTTGAAAGTTTGCATGTAATGTTTTATTTTGATTTATAGTTTCCACTGGGCATTAAATTTAGTCAATAATGGCTGCACAAATCACTTTGTGTCATGGAGTAGAATGTGTGTGTGTGTGTGTGTGTGTGTGTGTGTGTGTTTTTCATGCTTAACATGGTTGATCAGGTGGCTCATATAGTAGTTTCCAAAGTTCCTCAATACTTAATTCTCCTGTTCATGTTTTCCTAATCTTGAGTTCTCAGAAACATCTTTGGTCTTGATTAGTGACTTGAAATTTTAACCACTTGTTCTGGCTTCTTAACTCAAAACGCAGACAGTACACAGGGATATATGCAAAATCATGTATGAACAATATTGTTAAACGTTTATTATATGCCAAATTCTGTGCCAGTCATTTTGTACCTTCTATTTAATTCTCATGGCAAATCATTTCACAGATGAGCAAGCTGAAACTTAGGTTAAGTCACTTTCCAAGATGCCATAACTATAAATAATTAGCTAATGATTTGGGATTTGTTCTTACACACATCTGAATCCAATCTATAACAAGAAGAGAAGATAATATAGAAATTAAATGTGCAGATCAGTTTTTTCATCTGATAAACTATTCCATGTCTACTAAAAGGCCCTATACCACCTTCTCAAAAATGTGTTAATTGTCTTTTAGTAGGTATCCTTGTTTTATGGCCTGGAATCACTGAGCTGTTTTATGGTTTGGAACTCACTAAGTTGAGGCACACTAGAGTCAAATTTATCAAGATTCACTGGGCTTTCAGTTCTGCCAGTCAATGGCAGCATGTTATAGATGAACTTGAGGAGTCGGAACCATGAACTAGGAATCTGCTTTTCTTTGCTGGCTGCCAGTAGACTTGTTACCCCAGGCTGCATTTCTTCAGATTCCCTCAGAGACTTTTTCAATTGAAGATGCATTGAACCTAGCTGTGTCAGGAGGTTCTGGAGACCACTCCCAGGCTCAGTGATTTGCTAGGAATACTCAGAGGACTCAGTATGTAGTGACTCTCATGGATACAATTTTTTAAAATGAAACGATACAGAGCAAATCAACAAAGGGAAAAGACACATGAGGCAAAGTTGGGAGAAACCAGGCAAGTGTTAAGAATGCCTTCTAAAAAATTATTTAAATGTTTCTAATATATAGATAATACAGAGAATAATATAACAAATACCCATGAAACCACTAGTCATTTTAAACAAATGTTAATATATTGTCATGTTGTTTCAGTTGTTTTAAAGCTACAGAGACATATGAAGCCTACTTCCCTTACTAATTGCTAGTTCAATTGCTATTTCCCCAGAGCTGGATCATTATGTAGCTCAACTCCAAGGGCACTGTTGTAAAATACAGTGCAAATGGTTGCATGGACATGAGCAATGCTGTAGTTCTGCTCTTGAATTAGCCACTATCTAAGTTGGTACGGGATTTCCTGACAATGCTTTTACTCTTTTATACCTTTACTATATGTGTATGGACCCACAAATTTGTAGTATTATTTTTGAATTTTCAAAGATATGCATAATACTAGTGGCCTCTTTGTAGCTAAATCTAAGGAAACATTTTCAGTGCTCATCGCATTTGATCTCTCCCTAGCATTTGATTCATTGGCCACTTGTCCTTTAAACTTTTTCTTGAGCACATTAGCACCAGTCTTTCCCTGGTTCTCCTCTTCCCTCTTGCCACTCAAAATCTCCTTCCTTGACTCTTTTCAAATATTTTATGTCCTTTTTTTGCTGAACCCAATCTCCTGGGGATTTTATTCATACTCATATATTCCAGTAATACCTTACCTATATGATGAGGACTACTTCATTAGGATCTTCATTTCTGGCTTTATACCTTCACTAATGTCCTTATGAGATTGACTACTGACTACACAAGCTGTGATCAGGTTTACATCAGGCCTGCTTTTCATACTTTATTTCAAGCCATAGATTAGGTAATCAGTTGAGTAATAGAATAAACCTATAAATCTGAAATTTACTTTTATTTTGGTGCTTTATTTTTCCAATAGACAAGACATTTTGCAGTTCACAAGGTTGTAAATTTATTATTCCTCTCAGATACCCATCTTCTTCCTCTTTGTTTTTTTTAAATCTCAGGAAATGGCACTGATAAGCCTATCAGAACAAACTAGCCACCATTCTTGACTCTTTGCATTGCTATCAATACCTAATCACCAGGTTCCACTGGAACTCCTTCTTTCACGCCTCTGCAATCATTCACGTATTTCCAACCCTATCCCACTGACCTAGTAAAGAACTGTATCTGTTCTCATATGTATTATTCTTTCTTTGTAACTTGTTTTCCTTATGCTCCTCCAAAAATTCATTCTCCTTCTGCTTCTGGGGGGATCTTTTTTTTTTTAAAGATTTATTTATTTATTCATGAGAGAGAGAGAGAGAGAGAGAGAGAGAGAGAGAGGCAGAGACACAGGCAGAGGGAGAAGCAGACTCCATGGAGGGAGCCCGATGTGGGACTTGATCCCGGGTCTCCAGGATCACACCCTGGATGATGGTAGCACTAAATCGCTGAACCACCCGGGCTGCCCCTGGGGGGATCTTATTAGAATATAACCTCGCTCATATCTGACCCATCCTTACAATTCATCACCTTCTTTGACCACTTCTGCTAACCAGTTTGCTTTCCAGCCATATGAAACTAATGACACTTCTGAGGATTTTTCATGTGTTCTCTTAGCTCAAAAGTTTTTTATTTAGTAAGATGTAAATAATTTACAAAGAGTTTTGGATGACTGAACACATAAAAATGCTAAACCCATTACCATCTCCTAGAACTTCACCTGAGTTCTATAATGTCTACTTGTCTTATAGAGAAGTTGGCTCATTCATCACTTCTTCCCCAAAAGCCTTTATTAATATCTAGTTCTTCCTTTTCCCAGATAATGAAAATACTTCTTCATTTCCACTGACTACATTGTTATAATTATCTGTTTACTTATTTATCTTTCTTGCATTTTCTGATAAATACTTATTCATATCTGTATTTTCACTGACAACCACATACTTGATAACAGAAGATGCCCAATAAATATTTATTGAGTAGTGGGATAAATGAAATTCTGTTGTAGAGATTTATATTTTTAAAAGTTTATTAAAATAATCCTATTAAGGGCAGACCTGGTGGCGCAGCGGTTTGGCGCCGCCTGCAGCCTGGGGTGTGATCCTGGACTCCCGGGATCGAGTCCCACGTCGGTCCCCCTCCATGGAGCCTGCTTCTCCCTCTGCCTGTGTCTCTGCCTCTCTCTCTCTGTCTCTCATGAATAAATAAATAAAATATTTTAAAAAAATAATCCTATTAAGGCTTAGCTCACAAACTACCTCCTAATTGAGCTTTTGAGATCCTTTTCCCTCTGTCACCTGGTTATGACTTCTCTTTCTGAAAGAACTTTTTTTCTTTTCTCATAATTCATGATGTTCTATCTTGTAAAATTTATGCGCATGAATGTCTTTGTCCTACCTTCCCATTCCAGCTTTAAGCTCCTGGGGACACTGATCCCAGGTCCTCATTCTCTTTGTATCCCCAGCACTGAGCCATGTCCTCTAAGGCAGTGGATTGTTACACGCTCATTGGATTTTGAATTTACTTAACTGCTCTATCATGATCAGGCTACAGTATCAGTATCAGGCCAAGATCACATAACAGTCAAAATTTAGATCTACCGAAAATAAAAACTTCTGCTGATTAAACTATTATATTAAAATAAATTCTCAGTATAAAGCAGTGGATCATATTTTCTATGAAACAGAAGTGTGAGGTCAGAATGATCTGATGAAGTGATGATCTATCTTTTGATTTCCTGGCACACTGTCAGAAACAGAATACCCAATACAAGATAATTATTATTTTATGACATTTAAGTGATCAAAATGAACTTTCTACTTTTGAATATTGTTTATAATTCTCTGATGGCTATCGTTAATGGTATATAGGTAGATATCAGATGTTCCTCATTAAAACCATTGTTCTAAATTTTAAAATTTTCTCAGAAACTGCTATCAAAATTCTATTGTATGCCATCAAGAGGTGATTTGAGTCATAGCTATCGCAATCTGATCACTGAGTTTTGTTAGATGTTCACAGAGTTTCTTAGGAGAGAAACCAATCTTCGAAAGAATTTTAAACAAATGGACTTGAAAGGACAGATAATACCAATCAGGCACAATCAGAATTCATCACAGTGGAATACCTAATGTATACTCTTTCCAACATCATGATCCAGATGATTATTACATTTAGCAGACATTTATTAAATACCTATATGAGTAAAGAACTGTAAATTTTTATAAAATTTAATGTTAGAAGAATTTAACTTTTCTCTGTTTAAATGGGGATTTTTAGGGGCTAGAGAGAGAAAGGAAAGGGAAGTAAATACTGGTCAAGGAGCACAAATTTCCAGTTATGAAAGATGAGTAAATTCGGGAGATCTGATGTACAGCAATGTGAGTATAATTAACAATGCTGTATTATATACTTGAAAATTGCTAACTAGGTAAATCTTAAAATGTTCTCACCACACAAAAAAAGGAAGTTAGCTTAATTGTAGTGATTATTTCATAGTGTATACATGTTTCAAAATATCAAATGGCATACTTTATTTTTTAATTTTCTTTTTCTTGAGAGCAAGCAAAGTGATAGAAATTTATCAAGCAGAGAAACAGAGATAGCTCTCAAAAGTGAGAGGGATCTCTGACAGGATTGCCCTCAAATGGCATACTTTATATACAATTTTTGTCAATTATACATTAATAAAGCTAGAAAAAAATAAGGCTAGGATTTCTCTGGTAAATAGTGCAAAATTATATTCACTCAAGAACCATTACAAAAAATGTACTACATACTTCCTAATATGAACATGTACACAGGTATCTTTCCTGCACTATTTTTCTAAAGGAGCAACATGGGGATAATTACTTCACAATTAGTTCTTGTTGAGGGCATGTTCTTTAGTGAATCCTTTAAATGTACCATTTAATAACCTATGAGGCACCAAGAAGTTAAACAAGCTGAGAAATAGCAGTAGAGATTTCACCTTAGACTGATTTAAGAGCCACTGATGGGGGATCTCTGGGTGGCGCAGCGGTTTGGCGCCTGCCTTTGGCCCAGGGCGCGATTCTGGAGACCCAGGATCGAATCCCACGTCGGGCTCCCGGTGCATGGAGCCTGCTTCTCCCTCTGCCTATGTCTCTGCCTCTCTCTCTCTCTCTCTCTGTGACTATCAGAAATAAATAAAAAATTAAAAATTTTTTTTTAAAAAAAAGAGCCATTGATGGTAGCCACTATACAATATTGGTATAATGATATATTTTACAAGGCAAAATGTGAAATGCTCATTTTTTTAAAATGCACTCTTATATTTGGTATCTGCAATCTCATCATTTTCTAAAGAAAAATTTCTTATTATTCACTCTGAAAGTTTTCTAATACCAATTAAAATGCAGCCTGACCATGACAAAACATGACCATGGAAGACAATTATTTTGTCTTCCATATAGTTCCAAGTGAATGTCTGCATTAATTCACAAATAGTTGACTTCTTCTGTTGCATATAATTTAAAAATATCAGTGTATTTCATAATAACAGTACATTTATAGTCATACAAATTGCATTAAATCTTCACCCATAGTGAGGCTGTAGTGCAAAATAAATGTAACATTCATCTCATTCTGAGGTAGTGACTTGACAAATAGCTGAAATTGAGATCTGGAAAACAGGTCTTTTGCAGACTGCAGTAGCCAGCATAGCCCACAGCAGTTTTCAAATGGACATTAATAAAGGTATTCTGAAATATCTGAGAGGGCAATAAATAACAGACAAGAAACATGCCATCATTTTCCCAAAAAGCTCATTAGAGTTCTAATTAATTTTGTTTTCTTACAAAAGTTATTTAAGATTGATAAGTACAGGGGAAAAAAACAAACCAGTGTGTATCCATTAAGGAAAGAACTTATTCTTACACCACCCAGAGTCCTGAAGCAGGCCAGGTGAAATGCGTACATGCAATGTTAAGTAAATGTTGACCTTATGATGCTATCAGTTGACCCATAAGATAAATTCTGCCCTCATTCTGAAGCAGACATCAAGGTAGATTCCATAAGTTACCGACTGATAAAAATATAAACATCAATGCATAATGTTGCATGTCTTTAAGTCATATTTGCATATCCTTATATAGTTTCAGAGTGAGTTCATGCCTCATATTCATGTAATAACAACCTTAGAGTTAGCATAGAATTTAAAACTGAAAGAGACAATGGGGGTCATGGAATAAACACTCACTTCACAGATCAAGAAATCTGGGTCCAACCTCATGTTTCAGAGGATGGTTTCCAGGATGATGAGGGAACTGAAACCCAGGAGAAAGCTTGTGCCCAAGAAATACTTGCCAAAGTAGATTAAATGGAGTAATGTTGTTGCAGAAATTCTCTGCCTTTAGTCCCTGGGTGTTTTGGTCACACCACTTCAAAGAATGAAGAGGTAGGACCAGAGGAAGAGTGGTGGGCAGCAAAGCAAAGTTTATTGAGCAATAGTATGAAGTTCCCGGAACAGGAGGGAGGCCTGAGGGGGTTGCTTGGAGTTTCTAAATTTAGGCATTTTTATAAGTTCTTTTGCGGAACTATCTTCAGCAAATCAGGGTGTGCTGAGTCATGCCAATCGGGACTTTGGTCAGGTATCTATCTACCTATTTGGTGTCCATGCTGATGGTCTTTATTTTGCTGACATATGAGGGCATATGTCTTAACTGCCCCTTGCCTATGATCGGGACAAACACCTTGTGGTTAATTGTCTTCTAAATAATCCTATATCCTTCTGCAAAGGCTGCAAAGCAGAATGCAAGTATGCTCCAGTCTAAGCTGCAAAACAGCATGTCAGTGCTGTTTTACCTTAGCTGTCTTGACTCCATATTTTCTTATTGGGGACCCTGGCCCTGACTATCTAACTGTCCAACTCACTCCTAACAATGTAATGTAGGAAAGTAATCTGTTCAAATATAAACCAAAAAATGCTAGAAAATAAATTTTCATGGAATTCAGATACAAAATGGTATTGATGAAGTCTAAATTGACATATTCTTTGCATATGATAAATTAAAGTTTTATATTTTCATCTGTCACAAGATTTTGCCACTAATGATTTGAATTAGATTCCTGCCTATGACCATAGCTCTGAATAAAGCTATGGTAGTTGCTTTTCAGTTTTGCCCAGTGGTCCTCCACACTTTTATGTTCTATAGTGTTGGCTTCATTCCAAGACTATGTCTAGGTATAGAGTAGCATTATCTCTGCCTTCCCATATGGATCTGTATTAATACATTCCCTATGAGTATGATAGTTGCATGAAGTAGGCATTCAGCTATTTTCTGTAATTTTGAAGTGGGAGAGCTTGGTTCTTGTCTCATGTAGCCGAGAAATGAATCTCACGGAAAAGGAGAGTGAGTAAAGTGATAGAAGTTTATTAAGCAAAGATACAGAGAAAGCTCTCAGAAGTGAGACGGGTCCTGACAGGGTTGCCACTGAGGGTGTTTCTGGCTGGCCTTTTATAGAAAACCTGACTAGGGAGTTAATGGCCTTGAGATTTCTTGAGTGAATGACATATGACTGTTTTGAGTCTCGGTGATTACTTGGTAGCCGTCAAAGGAAGATATTCCCTGGCATTTGGGAGCCAGGGGGGCAGATTTACTTCCTTATCTCTATTTTTGTTGTCTTATCTCTGTTGCATCTCAGTGTCCTTGGGATTTATGGGAACCTGACCTTGGGCCCTCTTGGTGTCCTTGGGACTTATGAGAGCCCAGAGATTTGTGGGAGCCTGACTCTGGGCCTTTCCCTGCCTAGCCCCATTGGTCCCTAACTCAATTTGAGATGCTCAAAGAATACCCATCTTTCCAAAACATCCCTGAAAGGTGTTTGAGGATCTCTTCTGAGCTCATTGTTTTTAAAAATGCAAATTCTCCTTAGTCTATTAATATGATAATCTAATACTTTAGCTAGGATTTATTTCATCATATGAGTTTCAATCAGCAATCATTTGTTAGTCATGTTTTATGTTTTAAATACAAAATTATTTACTTTGTTGGGCATAAACATAAAAGTTGTCCTTGCACCTGTAGGTTGTAGACTGCCAGATTGTTAGTTGCTTAAAGGCAGAGTATCTTTTCTACTGCCTAGAATGGTAGAATTAGTAAATAGTATTTAGAAAATAAACACATCACTGAACGATTCCAGTAGATTCCTCAGGTAAAAAATATCTGTAGTCTATAGAGGATATTATGAACAGCATGAGAATATTTTAAAAGTTTAGATAAAAAGAGAAGAGGCAAGTGAGGACTGATAGAAGATTTGCAGAGTATGTTTCACATGCCTTTGTTGTAGTTTTGTAATGTTGGTGAGGTTCAGAGCTGACGGGCAAGAAAGAATTCTTAAGATATCTTTGGTGCAAAAAGGTAATTTCATTAAAGCACGGGGACAGGACCTGTGGGCAGAAGTAAATGCTGCACGGGGGTTGTGAGGAGTAGCTAATTATATAGTTGGGAGTTGGGGAAGGTAAGGAAAAGGGAGGTATCCAAAAGGATTTTTTTTTTTAAAGATTTTATTTATTTATTCCTGAAAGACACACAGAGAGAAAAGCAGAGACTAGGCAGAGGGAGAAACGGACTCCAGGCAGGGAGCCTGATGTGGGACTCAATCCTGAGAACGCGGATCACGCTCTGAGCCAGGGCAGGTGTTCAACCACGGAGCCACCCAGGCGTCCCCCCAAAGGACTTTCCTATGCTAAAGAAGACTCTGGCTACTGGAGGCATTGCTATTGTCAAGCTAAATTTGTTTTTCCCTCTAGCAAAGCTTTAACAGTAAGACTGTCACATATACCCCACCCAAGAGTTGGGGTGGGGGGGTATTGCTGGGTGTCAGTTTGCCCTTTGTCCTTAGCTTTCCTTCTGCTCTGTTATACCTTGATTGTTGGGTAAGATTTAGACAGCTTTTGCAAAAGTGTTATGGAATTTTTGTTAGTAGTAAAGACAGTGATGCAGAGATTAAAAATTAAAGAGTTGATCCTATTTAGGAATTGACCAATCCCTGCAGTGAACTGTGAGGCAGGAAGTGGAAAGGAAACAAGGTAACAGCTTGCAGCCATAAATGGAGCACTGTGAATGCCTTGTAAAGGAATGTGGACTTTATTCCTAAAATAAGCATTAGGGAGCTACTTGATTGTAGTTATAAAATGAGGTCATTGAGTATCGGAGATGAAATGAAAACACAAAATAGTTTGGGGACGAAAGGCAGGTTTTTACCTATAGCACAAGTTGATAAAGTTAGCCTAGAGGTCAATGAATCCAAGAAGAATATTGTATAAGTTATTAGAATGCTAAGTCATTACATAAGAAGATATTATGTGTCAAATTTACTTTCTCAACAAAATTTAATGCCCTCTTTTTCTTGGTCCTCTGGCATTTGTATTAGGTAGGGCATTTGGTGACCATATTCACTGGTTATGTCAGTAGTGTGGGACTTGATATAGGACCCAAACAGTGAGGACCCTTTGGTTGATGGGCTGAGAGGCCTGTGGAACACTTGGAGCCTGCCCTGGGAGGAGGGAGGGTATACCCCTAGTGGTGGAGAAAATATTCCAAAGAAATATTCCACAGAAAATATTCCACATATTTTTATATGTGAAAATAAATCACTTAAGGATGTATTCTTCAAACATAAAGCAAGACCACTGCAGAAGAATATGGGATTGTATCATAAATAACCTTATTGTTAAGACTGTTGCCTGTGTCTTCTAAAATCCTAGTTAAATGTTTTGAAATCTAGCCACATTGTCAAAGAGCAAAAACACTCACTCAGTTTGGTTCTCACACTTTCAAAACTCTAAGTGGTGCCAAACACTTATGAGGCAGCATTGTTGTAGATTTTTAATGGCAGATCAAGATTTAGAAAGTGTTCCTTTTATAAATCAGATGGCATGTGCAAAATGCCCCCCTTTAAAGGCGGTTGCTCAGCAGTACAAGGGATTGGATTCAATGCTTTGGAACTTGCCCCCACTTTTTTTTCCCCCAGATGGATAATTGTTAGAGGCTTATTAGAAGTAGTTAAGTGGAAGGCAATTATGAGAAGACTATGGGCAAATCTGCCTTCATTTTGATTTGAATGTTGAAGCATTCACAGTATTTGTTGTGTGTTCCTGGTAATGGAATTCAACCCTTTATCTTTTGTTAAAATGTTCTTCCAATATATATGATTATATAGATGTATAGGAATAAAGGATGTATTACAGAGTTAATCTCTCTGCAATTGTTTTCCTGTTAGAACAAATATAAAGTCTCTTTTATTATGTGATTGTAATAAGGATGTGACTTTTGAAGTTCTTAAGATGCCTTTTATTTATTCTTAAGGTGCATGTGTTTTATTTCTGCCGCTTAAATGGAGGAACCAAACACAGGAATGTTACGAAGGTATCTTTTTTTTTTTTTAATGTATTTATTTATTTGAAAGGGAGAGAGAGTGAAAGGGCTAGGGAGCATAGGACAGGGGAGGGGCTGAGGGAATAGGAAGGAGAGACTTGAAAGCCAACTCCTCAGCTGATGTGGGGCTCCATCCCACAACTCTGAGATCTGACCTGAGCTAACACCAAGAGTTGGATGCTTAACCGAGCTACCTACATGCCCCTCAAGGTATTTTGAATAGGTGAAAACTTATGGAAAAAATAATGGCAAATAATGTATGTCACTATATTTTTATATTCTATCTGAAAGTTTTCAATTAAATTAAAATCAATATATTTTTTTAAAATTGCATACCTGCAATACATATTGTCCAGATATTTGAGCCATTTCAATAAAATCAATCTATCTAGTTATTTTTTTTAGAGAACATTGCATAGAATATAACCTCCATAATCTTAAGAAATAAGTAATTTGGAAGTGATCTTTAATTGTATGCAGTATGCATAAGATATTTAGTTTGGCTACAAAATCTCTGACTGGGACAAATTGTCAATTGTTGCTAATCATTCTTATTCTTAACAATATTTTAAAAAATGTTTTTGCAAAAGAAAAATGTTCTGTTGTTTTAAAAGTAAATATAAGAGAGTTATTGCTGTTATGAAGCTTATTTGCATGTTTCAGAATGTTGAATATATATTAGTAATTAATATTTATCTCACTTCAATGATACAGACTTGGAATAGTAAAAGGATGTCTGCTTTATGAAAGCAGAAACAGAAAACAGCTTAGCTCCCAAGAAGGCCTATTGCTTTAATAATTACATGATATTGAAATGCATCAGGACCAGGATGTTAGTGTCTAATTATTCTAAGAAATTGGTGTCCAGCCATAAAAGACTTCATTGATACATTTATGTTGAAGGACTGCTGTGAGTGCTGTGGCAACTGTAAAACACTAAATGGAGTGGATATTTATTTCAAAAAGCTAAACTGAAGGAGAAAAGAATGTAAATAGTATAGAGATTCAAAGTGGGAGTTGTCACCATAAGTTACTGTGGGCAAGATGGGCTTAATTTAGACCATTTAAAGTGGTTGAAATTTGGATTGGAGGAGAAAAAAGTAACATTCAAGAGGGTGAATGACAGACCGTGAGTGCCAGGCATGTTCGTGGGACAGAGTGTATGCACAGGGACGCTAGAAAAGGAGGATCAGTCTGTAAAGCTCAGACCATTCTTCTGCTGAAAAATCCAACTGTTCATAAACAAAATTTATTTTTTTCTGCCTTGAATTTTTTTCTCATTTTTATCGTTTTCTTATTATGCTATCCTCACTAAGATTATTGTTTTACTTTCAAGATGCAGTTCAGATGCCACTAAAAATCTGTATCTATTTAGCTATATAATTCCATCCAATGTATTAAAATTCGTGCTGTATTAAGAAAAAAATAGAATTTACAAAAAGTCTATCTTTAGACCATCTGAGGTTTTTTTTATATCTATTATCAATTTTTCAATTTTTAGGTATTCTAGATAATTTGGAATCAAGATTGAAGTGATTGCTTTTTCTCCCATTGGTTCATTAGCATAAATAACATCTGATAAAGAACCCCAAAAGAAATATTATATTCCTTTAAATCATATTCTTTGGAAGATCCAAAAAGTACCAAAATCTATGCCATGTACTTTAAATATTATATCTTTGGTCTTTAATTTTCAGTACAACATAGTGATATAATTTTTTTTAAGATTTTATTTATTTATTCATGAGAGACACAGAGAGAGAGACAGAGACATAGACAGAGGGAGAAGGAGGCTCCCTGCGGGGGTCTGATGCCAGATTCCTTCCCAGGACCCCAGGATCATGACCTGAGCCCAAGGCAGATGCTCAACCACTGAGCCACTCAGGTGTCCCCGGTGATGTAAATATGATAAAGGGTTAATATCCAAAATATAAAAAGATCTTATGCAACTCAACACCAAAAAACTCCACAAATAATCCAATTTTTAAAATGGGCAGAAGACATAAATGAACATTTCTCCAAAGAAGACATCCAGATCGCCAGCAGAAATATTAAAAGATGTTCAATGTCACTAAGCATCAGGGAAACGCAAATCAAAACCACAATGAGGTATCACCTCATACCTGCCAGAATGGCTAAAATCAACAACACAAGAAACAACATGTGTTAGCAAAGATGTGGAGAAAAAGGAACCGTTGTGTACTATTGGTGGGAATCCAAGCTTGTGCAGCCACTGTGGAAAACAGTATGGAGGTTCCTCAACAAATTAAAAATGGAATTATCATATGATCCAATGATTCAACTACTAGGTATTTACCCAAAGAATACAAAAACACTATGTTAAAGTTATGATTAAGCTTTAAATAGTGTTAATTGAATACAAAGAAAAATATTGATATTAAAATTTATGGGAAATACCTTCAGGCATTATACAAAGGAAATTTATTCCCAGAAATGCTTATATGAGAAAAAGAGAAGGATTGAAAATAAATGAGCTCAATACACAATTTAAGAAGGTAGAAAAGAAGAGAGAATAAATCTAAAATAAAACAAATGAAATTGAGAAAAAAAATATGAGATGAGAAACCAAAGTAAAAATTGGTTCTTAGAAAACACCAAGAAACTAAACAATCCTCTGAGGTTATTAGTATGGATAAAAAGAAGGAAGACACAAATAAACAATATTTTGAATAAAGTAAGAGATATAACATAAGATACATAAGAAATTAAAATAAAATTATAAAATACCATAAAAAACTTGATGCCAGTAAATTTTAACCCAAAGCTTACTTAGCCAACTTGACTCAAAAAGAAATACAAAATTTGAATATTCACAGATTTAATCAAACAATAAAATCAGCAGTCTAAAATGGATTCATTTAAAATCATACTAGATTTGTCAGATGGTTTTCCAAGCGTCAAAGAATTACTATCTTATACAAATTCATCCAGAGATTTAAAAAGTAAATATTTTTCAATTCATTTAATAAAACTTCTGTAACAATATCAAAACCAAAGATAAAAAAATATTTGAGGGCAGCCCCGGTGGCTCAGCGGTTTAGCGCAGCATTCAGCCTAGGGCGTGGTCCTGGAGACCAGGGATTGAGTCCTGCCTCGGGCTCCCTGCATGGAGCCTGCTTCTCCCTCTGCCTGTGTCTGTGCCTCTCTCTCTCTCTCTCTCATAAATAAATAAAATTAAAAAAATATTTGAAAAAGTATGCCAATACCACTCATTCGATAGGTGCAAACAAATTTAGTATTTATAAAATCAAATTCAGGAAGATACAAAAAATACACTATAATCCTCTTGACTTAATTAAGTAATGAAAGGATCTTCTTTAAAACACCTATAACTGGTTGGCTTTATTTAAAGAACTAGCAAAAGTCAGAATCCCTATAGAGTTATCAGCTGTTTCTAGTTTATCTTCATCAAGCATCTCCCCTTTTTTGAAATTATTCTATTTTTTAAAATTTTATTTATTTATTGGGAAAAAGAGAGAGAGCACAAGTGGGGTAAGGAGCAAAGGGAGAATCAGACTCCCCACTGAGCAGGGAGCCAGATGTGGGGCTGGGGCTCAGTCCTGGGACTACAGAATCATGACCTGAGACAAAGACAAATGCTTAAAGGACTAAGCCACCCAGATCCCAACATCAGTGCTTATAATAGTCAAGAGATATAATCAACCTAAATATTCATCAAAAGTAAAAAAGATAAATGATGGTATAGTCATACGAGTGCAGCAGAATAGGAATAAGCTAACTATTGTATATGCAATAATATGGATAAATCTCAAAGACATAATGTTGATCAAAAGAACACAAAAGAGTAACTTCTATATAATTCAAATTATATACAATCCTAAACAGGCAAAAATAATCTATAGTTTGGAGTCAGAATCATAGTTCTATTTAAAAAAGAAGTGTGGTAGTAACTGGAAGAGGACACGGCGGAGGGGCTTTGTGGGCACTGGGGATATGCAATTTCCTTACCTCAGCCATGATTAAATAAGTGTTTCCACTGTGAAAATTCACTGAAGTATGCACATCTTATGTGCTTTTCAGATGAATTTTATACTTGAAAAATAAGTATACTTTTAAAAGTAAAAGAAAAAATCAACTCACAGAATAATAATTAAAACTTTCCTATCAAAAGAACTACACATACACATCCACCTACACATATGCACACTAAAGAAGCAAAGCAAATAAAACACCTAGTAAAAGGGTTTAAGAGTAAAAAAAAAAAGGAGAAAATAATCATTTGGCAGAAACTGAATTAAATATACGTGTCACTTCAATAAAAGGAATATTGGTTTTACTCACTGACTATAATAAAAATAATATATTAAATTGGATTCCAAAGAAACAACAAAACTAGGTCAAATAGATTCACCTAAAGTAAATTTTTCAGAAAACTTGAAAATAACAAAAAGTGCAAGAGTATACCAGATAAATGTGAGCAAAAAGAAACAATGTAACATAATTTTAATATCAAAGAAGAATTATTTCCATCTGAAACATTAATTCCCCTCTGTCATGTAACAATATATTTATAGGTGATTTAGATGTGAACATATTTAGGGGAACATTATTCTGTCAATCACAGTCTGCCCTCTGGTGCATAAAAATTCATATCAATCTCACATTCAAAATGCATTCATTCCATCGCAACATCTCCAGAAATCTCAATCCATCACAGCATCTACTTACATCCAAAATGTTATCTACATCTCATCAACTCAGAATTCCCTAGTTCCATCATTGAAAACATGTGAATCCAGTATAAGTAAGAACTGATCCATTCTGGAGCAAAATTCCTCTTAACCTGGCATTTGTGAAATTAGAAAACAAGTTATCTGCTCCCAAAATACAACGGTGGGACAGGCATGGGGTACCAGTTATCAATATTCCCATTCAAACAAGAAAGGAAATGGAAGGAAAAATAAAGACACCAATCCCAAGCAATTTCAAAATATAGCTAGGCAAGCAACATAGATTTCAAGGCCTGGAAATAATCCTCTGCAGTCCAAGGCTCTGCCTTCTGGTCTTGAGGCTTTCTGCCCTCAGAGGTATGCTTCCTTCTATATGAGGTATAGCACACTTTGTAGCTGATGAGTTGATCAGCCTATTTCCTACATTTATAATTTCATAAGTCTGACAGTTTTATTTTATATACTTTGTCCTTTTTAGTCAAAGTTATCAGTGTTTTATGTTAGCAGAACACACTAAAAAACCTTTGGGTCTCTTGTACATGTCAAGGAAATCTGTCCCATTAGACATGAGGCTCTTCCACAGACCTTTCCTAGATAATCCTGTCTCTATTTTGCCTTCAGAAACACCTGAGGGGATCAGGAGTAGAACATCTAATCTCTTCAAAGAGTCCACTGTACAGCTGAATAATCTGACCTTTTGATGCCTCCCATCATTAGCCAACAGTCATCTAGCCAGACTCCTGGCTTTTCCTCCAAAGCACACTTTTCTAACAGCAAGTCTTCTAATTTTGACATATTTACAATCCAGAAGTCTGAGAATGTCTCAAATCATTCATTTTTGCCTAATAGTTCTTCCATAAATGTATTTACTTCTTGTTACGTTTTACTATAAACAACTAAAAGAAAGTAGAAGGCACTTTTTAACACTTTGTTTGAAAATCTCCTCAGCTAAAACCCAAATTCATAATCCTTGTTTTCCATATAATTACAGGACACAATTCAACTAAGTTCCTTGCCACTATATAACAAGAATCCTCTCTCCTCCACTTTCTAATAGCATGTTCTTCATTTCCATTTGACTCTTCAGCACCATTGCCTTCAATATTCTTATTTCTGTCAACTGCCTGTTCATGATGACCTGGGTATTCTGTAAGACTGACAATATGTGCTCTCTCTACCAAGCTCACCCTCACATTCTTCTGAGTCCTCACTAGTCGAGTCATTAACACCCATATTTCTAACAGTCTATTCAAGGCAATCTAGGCTTTTTCTATCATGCTCCTGAAATTCTTCCAGCCTCTGCCCAATCCCCAACTCCAAGTTCATTACATATTTTTATGAATTTGTTACATCAGCACCCCAATTCCAGGTACTAATATGTCTGTATTAGGTTTATATTGCTGCTATAAAAAACTACCACAAAAGCTATCAAATTTGGTGACTTTAGATAACAGAAAATTATTATTTTATACTTCTGGAGATCAGAATTCCAAAATGGGTCTCATTTAGGCTAAAGCAAAGGTATCAACATGGCTATATTTCTTATGGAAGCAGTAGAACAGAACTTATTCCTTTCCCTTTCCAGATTCCAGAAGCTGTCTGCATTCCCTAGCTTATGGCCTTCTTTCATTTTCAAAGTCAGAAATTGCATCCCTCTGACTTCTTTTTCCATTATCATGCCTGTTTCTCTAACTCCCCTGCTTCCTTTTTCCTTGACAAGAATCCCTAATTACCCCATCTGGGTAATCCAGCATAATTTCCCCATCTCAAAATCTTCAATTTAAGCACATCTGCAAAATCTCTTTGTACATGTAAGGTTATCTACTCACAGGTTCCAGGGATTAGAACATGGACATCTTATTTGTTTGTATTATTCTGCCTACCACAGAAAGAAAATTAGAGATTACTCTTGAGATGGGTCTTGGATCAAGAATATGATTTGTCTAGTTAGATGAATTGGGGGCCATGCAAGTCAGAGGAGGGGATAGCAGGGATAAGTAAGCTATGTAGGGGGAAATCATAAATCATACATAGAGGCAGAGGCTCTAAGAGAGGTTGTGAAGTTGAGAGATCAAATTATAGTGTAAACATAGGCTGGATCACCATTATCAAGGGGTAGCACATTTAGGCTACGAAGCTTACAGTTTATGCTGGGTATTGTGGGAAACAGTATTTTGAAGATAAAAAGCAACATAATAAAACCTACTTTAGGGAAAGCTCTGGTAGCAGTATACAGGATGGATAGGGGAGTCAGGATATTGAAGCCTACAAAAATAGTCATAAATAGTTTGATTTCAGTTGAGCTAGTTTAAGTATGATTTTATATATATAAGTATATATATAAGTATATATATACATGTATATATACTTTAAGATGTTTCCTAAAAGTGGCACAGTAATTTCATATCAAAATGGTTAAGTGAAGTAATTAAAAGTATAATAAAGTCAGGGGTTTGCATTAAACTGGTTTCATATAGCCCTCAGCCAAAATTCTAGGAAGAGTCTTTAAACACTTATTATTATAGAAAAATACCTATTTCCATTAAAAAGAAACTTTTTCTTTGCCAACAGCAAACTTTATATTAAAATTGAAGTAATAATCTAGATTATTTGAATAAAAATGTCCCTCAAATCCTCTGAAGCTGTATTTATTTTCTTCTGAGCCAAATTATTGGTTTGCCTGTCCATACTAATCAAACATACCATCTCATGTAATGTTTCTACACCACTAAAACACTAAAACATTTGATTTTCATTATATTTTCCCCTAGAGGGGTAATATGCTTACCACTTAACACTATTTTCATTTGAGGTTCTTTAGTATTTCTCAAAAATCTATACAAGACGCTGTCAGTTTTTAGACTTGTTTACAGGAGCAGCACATTCTTCCAGTACTTTCTATCGATATAGTTTTTTTGTAACCAACAGATGCCATCAACATCCCTTGAATTAGGTTTTTAAAAGCCAATGTTTAAGTCCCTTCCAGCAAAACTTGTTAACAACTGAGCCTTCCAATCTTTCTGTTCCTTCCTATCTAAACATTAAGTCCTTTACATTATCATATTGAAAACTTAACCGAAAGCATATTGCTCTGCTGACACATCGGCAAAATCTAAAGATTTGTTCTTACAAAGATTCTAGTGCTTCATTTAAGAATTTGAACTGGGAGGCTGCCTAGGTGGTTCAGGCGGTTAAGCATCTGCCTTCAGCTCAGGTCATGATCCTGGGGTCCTGGGATCCATCCTGGGGTCCTGGGATTGAGTCTAGAGTAGGGCTCCCTGCTCAATGGAGAGTCTGCTTTTCCCTTTGTCCTTCCCCCAACTCATGCTCCTGTTTTCTCTATCACAAATAAATGGATAAAATCTTTAAAAAATTTTAAGAACTTGAACTTACTGTATTAATAAAAGAGGAGTATTTTGGTTTATAGATAAAAATCTTAATTTATCAATAAATTAAGTTTCTAAAAAATAAACAGAAATGCTATGTTGAAATAATATGCTTTTCAAATGTAAAAATCTTCTAAAGAAAAGTATCACTTGATAAATTAAAAAGTGCACTTTTTGTATATTGAGTTTTCTTACACTATGAAATTTTTGAAAGTTTGTAGGAAATTTTAAATGCTTAGTCATCACACATTTATGTGACAATAATGACTTTTTAAAATTATTAGGATTTATAGAATTATTAGAATTTTAAAAATTTGAATTCAGTAACTTTAAGAGACTTATTGATGACTTCAATATTGATTCAGTTATGGCAGTAAAGATAGATGAAGATAAATACAATTATCTGTAGAACAAAGAATCCTAAAATTTGTACTGAACTACAAAAGAGCTCAAATGGCCAAAGCAATCTTAAAAAAAAAAAAAAAAAAAAAGTAAAGTTGGAGCCATCACAATTCCAGCCTTCAAGTTGTAATACCAAGCTGTGGTAATCTAAACAGTATGGTTCTGGCACAAAAATAGACACATATATCAATAAATCAAAACAGAAAATCCAGAAATTAACCCACAATTTTATGGTCTATTAATCTTTGTCAAAGCAGTAAAGAATATCCAATGGGGAAAAGAACAGTCTCTTCAAGAAATCATGCTAGGAAACCAGACAGCAACACACAGAAGAATGAACCTGGACCACTTTCTTACACCATACACAAAAATAAATTTAAAATGGATGGAATACCTAAATGTGAGCTCTGAAACCATAAAAATTCTAGCAGAGAACATAGGCAGAAACTTTTTTGACATTGGCCATAGCAACTACTTTCTCTCTCTCTGTGAATATATATATATATATCTATCCTGAGGCAATGAAAACAAAAGCAAAATAGACAATTGGGACTATATCAAAATAAAAAACTTCTGCACAGCAAAGGAAACAATCAACAAAACTAAAAGGCAACCTACTGAGTAAGAGATTTGCAAATGACATATCCAATAAAGGGTTAGTATCCAAAATATATTAAAAAACTTATACAGCTCAACACCCCAAACCCACCAAATAATCTGATTAATAAATGGGCAGAAGACATAAACAGACATTTCTCCAAAGAAGACATCCAGATGACCAGCAGAAACATAAAAAGATGTTCAATGTCACTAAGCATCAGGGAAATACAAATCAAAATCACAATGAGCTATCATCTCATACCTGCCAGAATGGCTAAAATCAACAACACAAGAAACATGTGTTGGCAATGATGTAGAGAAACCTTGTGTACCATTAATGGGAATGCAAGGTTGTATAGCCGCTGTGGAAAACAGTATGGAGTTTCCTCAAAAAAGTTAAAAATAGAGCTACCCTCTAATCCAGCAACTCACTACCAGGTATTTGCCCAGAGAATGTAAGTACACTAATTCAAAGAGATATACACACTGCTATGTTTATAGTTGCGTTATTTACAATATTAAAGATATTGTAAGACATGGAAGAAGCCTACGTGTCCACTGATTGATGAATGGATAAAGATGTGACATATATTTATATACACACACAATGGAATATTATTAATGATAAAAATAGAATGAAATCAGGGGCATCTGGCTGGCTCAGTTGGTAGAGTGTGCAAGTCTTGATCTTGGGGTGTAGAGATTACTTTAAAAAAAATGAAATCTTGCCATTTGCAAGGACATGGATGGAGCCAGAGAGTATAATGCCAAGTGAAATAAGTTAGAGAATGACAAATATATGATTTCACTCATATGTAGAATTTAAGAAAGAAAACAAGCAAAGAGGATAAAATAAGAAAGAAAGAAATGAAGAAACAGACTCTTAATTACAGAGAGCAAACTCATAGTTACTAGAGGGGAGGGGCATGGGGGATGGATTAAATAGGTGATGGGGATTAAAGAGGGAACTTGTAATGAACCCTGGGCGACATATGGAATTGTTGAATCACTATATTGTACACCTGAAACTAATATAATGCTATATGTTAACTAGCTGGAATTAAAATAAAAACTTAACAAAAAGATAAATATAAGTATCTGTAACTGTATCAGAGGATATAACTTAAAATATCTTAATGTTACAATAGGTCTAACATTTGGATGACAGATAAATTTCAATTCAGTATAAAAAATAACCTTTTAGGAGCACCTGGGTGGCTCAGTCAGTTGAGCATCTGCTTCTTGATTTTGGCTCAGGTCATGATCTAGGGGTCCTGAGATCAAGCCCTGCTTGTCTTCATCTTTCTCTGTCTGTTCCCCCTGCTCATGCTCTCTTGCTCTCTCTCTCAATAAAGAAATATATCTTTTAAAAATAACTTTCTATATGCTATAACTCCCTAAATATAGATTTCATTAAACACATATTTTAAAATTATGAAATACACATACCATATTTTCCAGGTATTAAGCTATGAGACATTGAATAAAATAGACACAGGCCCTTCCCTCAAATTCTAATAGAGGAGCAGCCTGGAATAAATAAACACCAGCAACATAATAAAAATAGCTAACTATGTGCCTATTAAGTCTATCTGTTAGGCACAATTTTGAGTGCTTTACATGTTTTATTTAATTTACATGTCATTTAATTCTTAAAGTGGGAATGGGAATAATATATAATGCAATCAAAGAAGGTCCTCATTGATAAGTACTGTGCAGAGAGATGAGACTATCAGGAAATGTAGGGCCAAAGTTTATAGTTATATCTAAGCACAATATGAATGTATTGAAGGGTGAAGCATTTTACAAGAGGGAGTAAAAGATGTGATTTACACTGAAGGAAAAAAACATTCAGCTTTGCTAGGAGTACAGATTTAAAAGGTGTAGGTACAGAACTAGAAAAAATTAGTCAGAAAGTATTAAATCGATATGGAAAACAGATTATAGTGTGTGGGACCCAATTTGTGACACATACTGAAGTAAACACATAGGGAAGTGAAGACATCCATAAAATATTTGCAGTTACACTCAGAATAACTTAGTGATGGGCTAGATGTTAAGGACGAAGAAGGTGGGGCAAGAAAGACTATTTCTGACTTGAGCAAGTTGGTTTGGGACATGTTAAGTTTGAGACAGTCAACTAAATGCATCAGGTGTGAGGTTGCATTTACCCCAGAAATGGTACATCCTCCCACCAGAGGAAATTAAAAAACCAAATAGACATTTGTCTGGATGACAAACTCTATGGTTGTATGGGAAGAGAAGAGAGGAACTTGAAGGGAACGTTGTAAACTATTAAATTTGTTATAATTGGATGAGGTGGCTTGGGACCAAGACTTGTTCATTTTATATCTGATTTTCTCCATGAACTTATCCATCACTAAGTAAAAAAGCAGATTGGCTAAAGCTAAAATTTCCAATTTCCACATAACCCTAAAATTTACAAAGTTAATTTTAAAAGCCTCTCTTTGCATTAATATTGTAATGAAGCAACATTTATTACTTTAGCATCCTGGACAAAGAATGCTCAATCGGGTACAGATTCTCTCTTTAATAGATAGATTTGTAGACAAAAACAGCGATACTTCTTATTTTTAAAACAACATTTCTGATCAGCTACAAAAAGGAAGTTACATATATGACTACCAGGTTTATCATGGCAGCCCCAACCTGCCTTTCAGGCCCTGCACCCTCTAGGGTGCCCATCTCCCATGTGCTAGTCTTTGATACTCTGCTGCCTTCCCTATTCGGATGGACAGAAGCTTAAGATGACAGTTGGCAGACTCAATACAAAGGGATACACTCAGAACACTTGCACTTAGCAATCCTTAAATTGCCCAAACTGCAGTATTTAAAATCAATTTTGAGCTATTTGGAATTTGTGAAGGAAACAGTACTGAGAAGCCAGATGTTTCTGTATTATATGTGAGTAATATATGAGTCATAGGCCAGAAATACTCCAATGCTGCTTTGAGTTAAGTGGATAGACCTTGGAACCATGTTGTTGGGGTAGAATTTTATTTATGCCACTGTCCAGCTCTGTGACCCTGGACAAATTACTTACAGACTCAGAACCTTAGTTTTCTCATCTATTAAATGGAAATACTATCTCTATCTCATCTTTGCAGAGTCCTAATTGAATGACGAGTTCATGAAACTGCCTGTCATAGCATATGCATTATTATCATTTTCTCCCAGTCTTTTTCTAAAGATACATATTTAACACAAGAGAGAAAAACTACACAAAACTACCTGCCAACACAAAGTTCTTCTAAAACATGCTTAAGTGGCTTAAATTAAAAGACAGATATGACTAGTGAGGGCAAAACTTGCTTCTTTTCTTGCATAAGTATGCTATAAAACCTCCCTTCTTGTGCCTTTCTAATTCACAGGCCCATCTGATGTTTTCCTAAATAACTTCAATGTATTCAACAGCATAAAACCAAAAGTTACATAGGTTGCATGTACATTTAAATTTCTGTACTCAGGATTTCAACAGCACTTGTGAGGCTTGTATCTGGATGAGTTTCACATTCTAATAGACACATGGGTTATTCATGCACTATCACAAACCACCCCAGTGGCTTAAAACTGCAATCATTTATCCTCATTCACATATCTACAGGTGAGATGGTTGTGACTGATTTGGTTGAGCTTTACTGGGATGCTCTGCTCCAAGCTGATGGCCATCAGGCTCATGTCTACTACTTATATATTCGTCCTGGACATGGTCTGGGAGGAGGGGAGTTATTTGGTGAAGTGTGGCTTATGGTGATGGCAGAAGTGCAAGAGGACAAACCCAACTGTGCAAGAAACTTCAAAAATCTCTTCTTGTGTTAGATTTGCTAATGTTTCATCAGCCTAAGCAAATAATGTGGCTTATCCTCAACTCTCAAGAGACATGGAGTTCAACTCCTTTTTCTGGAACAAGGAGGGAGGAAGGCAAATATGTCTCTCAGTTACCTAATCTATCACACTAGATTTTGGTGCTGCTAATACTATAATTATTATTCCATATATTGTGTGTGCTTACATTTTAAATGATTCATTTTGAAGTCCAGAATTATGTTGCCTCCAGCTTTGGTTTCTTTTTCAACATTACTTTGGCTATTTAAGGTCTTTTTTGCTTCCATACAAATTTTAGAATTATTTCCTCTAGCTCTGTGAAAAATGCTAGTATTATTTTAATAGGGATTGCAATAAATGTGTAGATTGCTCTGGGTAGCATAGACCTTTTAACAATATTCTTCCAATACATGAGTGTGGAATATTTTTCCATCTCCTTCTGTCTTCTTCAATGGCTTTCATAAGTGTTCAATAGTTTTCAAAGTACAGATCTTTTACCTCTTCAGTTAGGTTTATTCCTAGATATCTTAGGGGCTTTGGTACTATTGTAAATGGGATCAAGTCCTTGATTTCTCTTTCTGCTACTTCATTATTGGTGTATAGAAATGCAACAGATGGGGCAGCCCGGGTGGCTCAGCAGTTTAGTGCCACCTTCAGCCCAGGGCGTGATCCTGGGGACCTGGGATCGAGTCCCACGTCAGGCTCCCTGCATGGAGCCTGCTTCTCCCTCTGCCTGTGTCTCTGCTTCTCTCTCTCTCCCTCTGTGTCCCTCATGAATAAATAAATAAAATCTTTAAAAAATGCAACAGATTTCTGTGCATTGATTTTATATCCTGCGACTTTCCTGAACTCCTATATCAGTTCTAGCAAATAATTAGTGGAGTCTTTTGGGTTTTCTACATAGAGTATCATGTTGTCTGTGAAAAGGAAAGTTTGATTACTTACTTGCCAACTTGAACGCCTTTTATTTCTTTTTGTTGTCTGATTGCTGAGGCTAGGACTTCCAGTACTAGGCTGAACAGCAGTGGTGAGAGTAGACATCTCTGTCATGTTTCTGACCTTAGGGGAAAAGCTCTCAGTTTTTCCCATTGAAGATAATATTAGCTATGGGTCTTTTGTTTATGCCTTTACGATGTTGAGGTATGTTCCTTCTATCCTTACCTTCGTGAGGATTTTTATTTAAAAAACTGATGCTGTATTTTGTCAAATGCTTTTTCTGCATTGATTGGGAGGATCATCTGGTTTTATCCCTTCTTTTATTAATGTGGTATATCACATTGATTGACTTACAGATATTGAACCATGCCTGCATCCCAGGAATAAATTCTACTTGGTTGTGGATAATCTTTTTAATGCACTGTTGGATTCAATTAGCTGGTATGTTGTTGAGAATTTCTGCATCCATGTTCATCAGGGATATTGGTCTATAATTCTCCTTTTTACTGGGATCTTTGAAATCAAAGTAATGCTGGCCTCATAGAATGTGTTTGGAAGTTTTCCTTCCATTTCTGTTTTTTGGACAGCTTCAGAAGAATAGATATTAATTCTGCTTTAAATGTTTGGCAGAATTCCCTGGGAAGTGATCCAGGCCCGGCCTCTTGTTTGTTGGTAGATTTTTGATTACTGATTCAATTTCTTTCCTGGTTACGGGTCTGTTCAAATTTTCTATAACCATCAAGACAGTATGGCACTGGACAAAAAGAAATATATAGATCAATGGAATAGAATAGAAAACCTAGAAATGGATCCACAACTACCTGATCAACTAATCTTCAACAAAGCAGGAAGAAATATCCAATGGAAAAAAAGACAATCTCTTTAACAAATGGTATTGGCAAAACTGAACAACAACATGCAGAAGAATGAAACAGGACCACTTTATCACACCATACACAAAAATAAATTCAAAATAGATGAAAGACCTAAATGTGAGATAGGAAACCATCAAAATCCTAGAGGTGATCACAGGCAGTAACCTCTTTGACCTCTACCATAGTAACTTCTTACTAGACATGTCTCTGGAGGCAAGGGAAACACGAAAAAATGAACCATTGGGACCTCATCAAGATAAAAAGTGCTGCTGCATAGCAAAGAAAACAATCAAGAAATCTCTTAATCTAATGAGAGAGCATATTTGCAAATGACATAGCAGATAAAGCGTTAATAATCTATAAAGAACTTATCAAACTCAACCCTCAAAAAATAAATAATCCAGTTAAGATATGGGCGGAAGACATGAACAGACATATCTCCAAAGACATACAAATGGTCAATAGACACATGAAAAAATGCTCATCATCATTCATCATCAGGGAAATACAAATCAAAACCACAATGAGACACCACCTCATACCTATCAGAATGGCTAAAATTAACAACTCAGGAAAAAATAGATGTTGAGGAGGATACAGAGAAAGGAAAACCCTCTTACTTACATTGTTGGTGAGAATGCAAACTGGAAAACAGTATGGAGGTTCCTCAAAAGTTAAAAATAGAACTAACCTATGACCCAGCAATTGCACTACTAGGTATTTATCCAAAGGATACAAAAACATTGATTCAAAGGGGCACATGTACCCCAATGTTTATAGCAGCACTATCAATAATAGCCAAATTATGGATAATTACAGACTGATGAATGGATAAAGAATATGTGATGTATACACACACACACACACACACACACACAATGGAATATTACTCAGCCCTCAAAAGAATGGAATTTTGCCATTTGCAATGATGCAGATGGAACTAGATAGAGTATATTATGCTGAGTGAAATAAGTCAGTCAGAGAGAGACAAATACCATATTATTTTATTCATATGTGGAATTTAAGAAATAAAACAGATGAACATAGGGGAAGGGAAAGAAAAATAAACTGAAGGTTGTTTGAGGGGAGGTGGGTGCAGAGATGGGCTAAATGGGTAATGGACATTAAGAAGGACATGTGGTGGGCAGCCCAGGTGGCTCAGCGGTTTAGCACTGCCTTCAGCCAGGCATGATCCTGGACACCCGGGATCTAGTCCCACGTCGGGCTCCCTGCATGGAGCCTGCTTCTCCCTCTGCCTGTATCTCTGCCTCTCTCTCTCTCTCTCTGTGTGTCTTTCATGAATAAATAAATAAAATCTTTAAAAAAAAAAAAAAGAACATGTGGTGTGATGAGCATGGAGAATTATATGTAAGTGATGAATCACTAAATTCAACTCCTGAAACTATTACACTATATATGTTAACTAACTTGAATTTACATAAAATCTTAGGGAAAAAAAAACAAAGGTTTTAGCAAAAAGTAAAAGGAGAGATATTTACTCTCCAATTACTTCATTCATTCAGCCTTCCTTTCATTCAATAAATATTTTTCAGTGGCTTCTAACAAGCTTCTACAAGCCAACCATTTCCTAGGTAATAGGGACCTAGAAGTGATCAAAACAGGTTCCAACCATCTGGGGAGATGTAGACGATAAACAGTGACACAATAAGTTAATTGTAAATAATAGAAAGTAGCTGAAAGTAAAGTATTAGAGAAATTAAACAACGGAAGTGTGACTATTTTGGATAAGGTAAACAGGGAAGGCCTTAAACAAGGAGATACTTTAACTGAAACTTGGAGCCCACAAGTAAAGATAAAAGAACATTCTAGAGCAAAGACTCTGAGACAAGAAAAATCTTGACTTAGGTGAGGTCCAGAAAGAGGCCAATGCTGGAAGTATTCTCAAGTCCAATCTTGAAATGAAAAACCCATTTATATTTCTTACTTTGATTTATTGTCTTTGCTTCCCTAGTACCTTGTGAACTGATCATGTGGATCTATAGTTATTGGCTGTCCTATTAATTTCCTCCACTGGATCTTGAGCTCCTTTAGAGCATATTTCAGTAGCTTAGCAGTTTCTTTATTCACAGCACCTTGTATAGAGCTCCATTCAACACAAGTTTGTCAAATGCACACAGGCACGAGTCCCATATTCCTATAGTTTAGAATTCAGCATGGTGTAGGCCCAAGATGGGACCAACTCACTTATAATCCAAATGAAGCAGGTGGAATAGGCAGTGAGACAGTCACAAAAAAGGCCACATTTTGAAAAGAGGAGAGATATATTTCTTTTGTCACAAGAAATGACTTCAGCCTTTATTCTCTTTTTTCAGAAATATAAATATAGGAAACAATTCAAGATCAACCATGTATAAGATCCACAGGAACATAAAAAATGAATAAGACAATTTTTTTGCTTCCCTGAAATTATAATAGAAAATTACATTACTAAATCACCTTAAATATTTTCTAATTAATTTCATATTTATCATATTTTGTCCTTTGTTGACTATAGTAAAAGACTATTTTAAATAATTATAATTTCTTTCAGAGTCTGAGTTAGCTACCTTGGGAAAAGAGAAACATTTCAGTTGCCTTTAAAATCTAAGATAGAACTTAGAACTGAAAAGGATATTTGAGAGCCTCTATCCCATTAAGGATTTGGACACTGAGACCAAAAGTGCTAAGTGATTTGCTAAATATCATATAACTAGTCAGGAGCAAAGCTATGACTGAAATCTTGATCCCCAAGTCCCTGATTAGTTCACTTCCTATTACACTAGTCATAAAAGAGTCTCAGAATTTGGCTTATGATAAGATTTGTATCACAAAAGTTAGTCTCAGAAGAAATTCTAAGCAAAAAAGAATATGGGAAAAATAGTACTAATTGGTAATTAATTCTTCCAAATTTTTTTGTTGTTACTGAATTTAAAAGTATTTTTGAGTAGTATTTAGAAATGTTTGTTAATTCTTACCTAAGTAATTACATACCCATAGTCAAAGAAACTAGCTCATTTAATACAAAGTTATTTCCCAAAGGCAAGAAAAGGTAGGCAAGATTGGTGTTAAAAATAAATAAATACATAACAATGTAAAAGAAGTAATGGGTAACATTAAGAGAGAGGAGACACAATCTATTACACAGAAAATATTTACAGAAAAACTATATAATCCTGGGCACATGATTATCTGCATATATCAAAGTACATAACTATTAACCTAGTAAGGCTGGCAAAGAAACATAGTCAATGGCAGGGTTGTGATGCTTCTTCAACTTGACAACAAACATACAAATGGAAAAATTCTTGAGACCACAAGAGCAACTAGAAACATTCAGGTTCTCAACAGAGTGACAGTTATGAGAATAAGCTATGAAAAAGTAATGCTTATCCTGTGTTAATTTCTCACTGTAAATAATAATAAAACTGGGCAAATAACGTGTAGCAACTATTTTCAATCAAAAAACAACAGATAGCTCAGGGCTGTGATCATTGAGACAGGGAACCACACAAGATAATGTCTACATCAGCCTCAGTTTTCTGCCAGGGATCATTATTCATATCACTGCTCTGGGCAGTAGAACTCAACAGAGAACAGAAATCTTGGTAGGTAGAAAAAATAAAATTCAGAGTTCAGAGTAGCAAGTGCTGGTAGTAATTTGCAAGGCAGAGTAACATAGACTAGGGAGCTAAATTGAGAAAAAGCTCCACAAATCTACAAACGAGTCCACTTGACTCTTTGGCTGAATAAACTGAAAATGTATAAACCAAGACTCCATGAGGCCTAACAGATTATGACTATTAAGAGGATATAAGCTGAGCTGAGATTCCAGAGGCTGCACAGTGCTGACAGGCCATGGAGCTCTGACTACCCAGAGTAGAGCCATCTCATTAAACATTCTGTACATTCAGTTGAGGCCATCCATAAAGAGAAGAGCCATTCTGGTCTCAGAGAAATGGCTACTGTAGGTCAGTGATTCTCAATTGGGGTGATTTTAACCCTTTTCCAGGGAACCTCTGAAATGGAAAAAATATTTGAGTAATAATTTAAAATTTTAATTTTGATTAAAAATATCAACCCACACTTCCAAGAAGCTCAACAAAATACAAAGGACTGCTTTAAAACTAATACAGCTAATCATTTACTTTAGAAATTAAAAACATATTTCATTGTTACTCCTCAATGCGCAATTTTAATTCATAGTGTTTCAATTAAAATTGAGACTCCAAATTAAAAAAAAAATACAAAGAACAAATACAAAGAAAACCACACTGGTTCTAGCAAATTGCTACAAGCCGAAGAAAAAAAAAGGGAATCTTAAAGTAGCCAGAGGATAAAGGCTATATATTCATGAACAGTATATATTCATGAACAGTAGTAAGAATGATCATGCTAATGTCATCAGAAAACAATACAAGGCAGAAGACAAGTGATGAAAGAAAAAAAAAGTCAACCTAAAGTCTATATCTGGTAAAATATCCTTTGAAAAAGAAGGTGAACTAATGGTACTTACCCCAGATTTCTATTTTGAAAGAAATTTTAAACTTACAGAAGAGTTGCAAGAATAATACAAAAATCCTCAAGTATTCTTCACTTAGAGTCACCAGTTGTCAACATTTTGTACACTGTTTTATCTTTTTCCCCTGAATTAATTGAGGTAATTGCAGATATCATGATGCTTTACTCATAAACAGCTCAGCATGTATCTCTGAAGAACAAGAATATTCTCCTTTGTAACCAAAATATAATGATCAGAAAGTGTAAGATTGACACAATACAAATATATAGTCAGAAATGCAGTTTAAAATTCCCTAATCATGTCATTTTAAACTGTTTGGATCCCGGAGCTAATCTGGGATTATGCTCTGCATTTAAAAAAAATTTCAGCTTCATTGAGGTATAATTGACAAATACAATTGTATATAAATTTATAATGTGGTGAAATGATTACTATAATCAGATTTACACATCTATCACTTCACAGCCACTTTGTGTGTGTGTGTGTGTGTGTGTGTGTGTAATAATGTTTAAGGTCTATTCTCTTAGTAAATTCAACTGTACAATACAGTATTATTAACTACAGTCACCATGCTATACATTAGGTCTAAGAGCTTTCTCATCTTATAACTGAAGCTTGTACCCTTTGATCAGCATCTTCCTACCTCCTCCATCACCCAGCTACTGGTAACCACCATTCTATTCTCTGTTACTATGAGGTCAAGTTCAACTATTTTCTTGTAGACTCCATATATAAGTGGGATCATATAGTGTTTGTCTTTCTCTTGGCAATTTCACGTAACATAAAGTTCATCCATGTTTTTGCAAATGGCTTTCCTTTGTGGGTGTATGTGTGTGTATATATATACTGTATCTGCTTTATCCATTCATACATCAATGGAAACTTAGTTGTTTCCATGTCTTGATTATGTAAATAATATTACAACATGGTGGTGTATGTATCATTTCCTTCAGATCTATATACCCAGTGGGGGATAGTTGGATCATATTATAAATGTATGTTTATTTATGAAACCTCCATATTGTTTTCCATAGTGACTGTACCAATTTACATTCCCCCCAACAATATGCAAGGTTTCCTTTTCCTTCATATCCTCACCAACATTTGTTATCTATTAGTTTTTTTTTTCATAAAAGGCATCCTAATAGGTGTGAGGTGGTATCTCATTGTGCTTTTGATTTGCATTTTCCTAATGATTAGCGATGTTGAGCACTGTTTCATGTACCTTTGCTACTTTCTAGCTGTATGACCCTAGTAATTTCTTTAACTTTTCAAGCCAAATTTTTCTTCACTATAAAACAAGATTAAATATCTCTTCTCATTCAACAGGTTGTCTTTTTTTTCTGTTTTTTTTTTCCTTTTGCTGTGCAGAAGTTTTTTATTTTGATGTAGTCCCAACAGTTAATTTTTGCTTTTGTTTCTCTTGTCCCAGGAGACATTGAGAAAAATGTTGCTATGGCCTATGTCAGAGAAATTACTGCCTGTGTTCTCCTCTAAGATTTTTATGGTTTTATGTCTCACATTTATGTCTTTAATTCATTTTGAATTTATTTCTGTGTGTGGTGTAAGAAAGCGGTGCAATTTCATTCCTTTGCATGTAGCTATCCAGTTTTCCCAATACCATTTGCTTAAAAGACTGTTGTTTTCCCACTGGATATTCTTTCCTGCCTTGTCAAAGATTGACTGACTAGATAATCATGGATTTATTTCTGGGCTTTCAATTCTGTTCTATTGATCTGTGGGTCTACTTTTTTGCCTGTTCCGTATTGTTTTGATTACTACAGCTTTGTAGCATATCTTGAAATCTGGGATTGTGCTACAACCAGTTTTATTCTTTTTCAAGATTGCTTTAGATATTTAGTGTCTTTTGTGGTTTCATATAAGTTTTAGGATTGTTGGTTCTAGTTCTGTGAAAAATGCTCTTGGTATTTTGATAGGGATTGCTTTAAGTCTGTAGATTGCTTTGGGTAGTATGAACATTTTAGCAATATTTATTTTCCAATCCGTTAGCATGAAATGTCATTCCATTTGTGTGTGTTGTCTTCAATTCCTTTATCAATGTTTTATTGTTTCAGAGTACAGGTCTTTCACCTCCTTGGTTAAGTTTATTCCTAGGTATTTTATTATGTTTGGTACAATAGTAAATGACACTGATTTCTTAAATTCTCTTTCTGCTATTTTATTATTAGTATATAGAAATGAGAAGGATTTCTGTATATTGATTTTGAGTCTTGTGATCTTACTAAATTTATTTATCAGTTCTAGTAGTTTTTTGGTGAGTATATATATATATATATATATATATATATATATATAGTATCATGTCATCTACAAATAGTGAAAGTTTTACTTCTTCCTTACTTAATTGAATGCCTTTTATTTCTTTGCTTGTATGATTGCTATGGCTAGGACTTCCAGTACTATGTTGAATAAAAGTGGTGAAAGTGAACATCTTTCTCTTTTTCTGTTTGGATAATCTATTTATTGATGTAAGTAGGATGTTAAATTCCCTACTATTAGTTTATTGACATTGATTAGTTCCTTTATGTTTGTTATTAACTGCTTTATGTATTAGGGTGCTCCCATGTTGGGTGCATAAATATTTGTAACTGTTATATCTTCTTGTTGGATTGTTTCCTTTATGATTTTATAGTGTCTTTGTTTGTCTTCTGCTACAGTTTTTTGTTTTCAAGTCTATTTTGTCTAATATAATTATTACTATCTTGGCTTTCTTTACACTTCCATTTACATGATAAGTGCTTTTCTTTCCTTCACTTTCAATCTCCATGTGTATTTATGTCCAAAATGTGTCTCTTATAGGCAGCAGATAGATGTATCCTGCTTTTTTATTCATTGCATCACCCTATATCTTTTGATTGGAGCATTTAGTCCATTTACATTCAAAGTAATTATTGATAAGGATGTATTTATTACCATTTTGTTACTTGCTGTTATTTTTTTTGTAGTTCTTTGTGTTCCTTTCTTCTCTTGCTCTTTTGTCTCAGTTTGCTGGCTTTCTTTAGTGATTTATTTGGATTCTTTTCTCTTAATTTTTTGCATATCTATTACCAATTTTTGATTTGTGGTTACCATTAGGTTTATATACAACATCTTCTGCATATAGCAGTCTATATCATGATGACAGTCACTTAAGTTTGAGCTCATTCTAAAATCACTAAACTGGGATCCCTGGGTGGCGCAGAGGTTTGGCGCCTGCCTTTGGCCCAGGGCGTGATCCTGGAGACCCAGGATCGAATCCCACGTCGGGCTCCCGGTGCATGGAGCCTGCTTCTCTCTCTGCCTATGTCTCTGCCTCTCTCTCTCTCTCTCTCTCTGTGTGTGTGACTATCATAAATAAATAAAAATAAAATAAAATAAAATAAAATCACTAAACTTTTATTCCTCTCCCCCCCCTACATTTTAGGTATATGATGTTATACTTTATATTCTTTTACTTTGTGTATCCCCTGATTGATTTTTATAGATATAATTAAATTTCCTGGTTTTTTGCTTCCTTCTTTTCTTACTCCTGCTTATGGTCTTTCTGTTCCACTCAGAGTCCCTTTAACATTTCTTGTAGGGCTGGTTTAGTGGTCATGAATTCCTTTAACTTGTTTGTCTATGAAACTATCTCTCCTTTTTCCTTTTTACAAGATTTATTTATTTATTTAAGAGAGAGATAGTATGGCAGGAAGGACAGAGTTGGAGGAAGAGAGAGTCTTAAGCAGCCTCTATGTTGAGCATGAGGCCCAATATGAGGCTTGATTTCATGATCCTGAGATCACAACCTGAGCTAAAACCAAGAGTCAGAAACTTAACTGACTGCACCACCCAGGCGCCTCTTTATATCCCCTTCTATTCTGAATGATAGCCTTGTTGGATACAATATTTTTGTAGATTTTTCCTTTCAGTACTGTGAATGTATCATGCTGCTTTCTTCTGGCTTGCAACATTTTTGCTGAAAAATCAGTTTATGAGTCTTCCCTTGTATGTAACTGTTTTATTTCTCTTGCTGCTTTTAAACTTCTCGCTTTATCATTACATTTTGCCATTTTAATTAGTATGTGACTTGGTATGGATCTTCTTGGGTTGATTTTATTGTGGGTGGTATCTCTTGGATCTGGATTTCTGTTTCTTTCTTTAGATTTGAGAAGTTTTCAGCTATTATTTCTTCAAATACATTTTCTTCCCCCTTTTCTCTCTCTTCTTCTGAGATCCCTATAATGGGAATATTATGCTTGATGGTATTGCTGAGTTCTGTAAGCCTATTTTCATTTATTATTATTTTTTTTCTCTCTCTCTCCTGTTCAGCATGATTGTTTTCTATTACTGCTTCCTCTAGTCTACTCTAGTCTACTGTTTATTCCCTCTAGTGTATTTTTAATTTCAGTTATTGAGTTCTTCTTTTTTTGTATCTTTTTTTTCTGTCTCGTTGTTGAGGGTCTCACTGAGGTCCTCCATTCCTTTCTCAAGTCCACTGAGTGTCTTTAAGACCATTAATTTAAATTCTCTATTATATTACTCATTCTCCATTTTGTTTAGCTCTCTTGCTGGGATTTTGTCCTGTCCTTTCACTTAGGATATATTCCTCTGTCTCCTTCACTTTTTCTAACTCTCTGTGTCTGTTTCTATGTATTAGGAAAGTGAGCGAGGTCTCCTGCACATGAAACTAATGGCCTTATGGAGAAGAGGTCTTGTAGTGCCTTGCCTTTCAAGAACTTGACACTTCAAGGGTGTCTCCTGTGTGTGTTGTGTGTGCCCTACTATTGTGGCTTAGTTGTGTTTGCCTTCAGTCTGGTTATCTGCAGTGGCTCTCTTTGCCTGTTGTGGGGAGTGTTTGGTCCCTGTCTTGTTAGTGCACCAGTCTGGGGCTTCCTTACGCTTGAGTTACACCAGACCAGGCATTTGCCAAAGCTGCTGTAGCACCAATCTACAGGGCGCTTTTTCTATGTTGTCCCCTGAAAAGCTTTCATTGGTAGGCAGGGCCTGCCGTCAAACTAGATATCTTATTCCAGCCCGCTGCTGGGGCTGCAGACTGGTGTGTATTGTTATCTTCCCATTTCCCCAGGGTAGAAGTCACTTTGGAATGATATTGGCTCCTGTTGGGGCTGCTTGCATACTGGCAAGCTTATGGCACCATTTTGCAAGTACCCTGGCCAAGGATATGTTAGAGGGCAGGGGTCTGTAGGAGAACACAGGGATGGGGTACATGGTGCCAGCAAGGTCTGTACAGATCCACTGCAGGAGGGTGCCTATAGTTACCTGGGAAAACTGCCAAGGCTGGCCTGGAGGGGGCAGGTACATGGAAAAATACAAGGGAGGGGTGTACTGTTAGCAAGGTAGGTGGAGAGTGTTTGGGCTGTGCTGCTTCCCACACGTGTGCATGTTTCTAGGCTTGGGGGAGTGGGGCATATGTAGGGTGGAGGAGGGAAATGGTGCCTGCCAGCTCTTTTGTTCTTCTAAAAGTCTCCTAAAGATCCTGCTCCTCCAACAGATGCTCTGAGATTTGTAAATAAGTCTTCCCATGTAGCCTAGGTGTTTTCAAACTGCTGCTTCTATGCTGTATTTTAATGGGTCTGTTTGTTGTGCTGTCTCTTTAAGGGCAGGGACTCAGTTTCTTGTTGTCTTGTGGTTCTCCCAGAGTGGAGTCAAGCCACCTGATTTTTTTTCCTTGTGTTAAACCCCACTGATTGTAAGAGTTCATGAAATTAGGCCCCTCTGATTTTTAAAGTCAAATATTATGAGGATTTGTCTTCCCAATGTAGGTCCCTCATGCCTGGCATGGGCTCTGTTCCTCTCTCTTCTCTGTGCAGTTCCCTGGTAATATCTCTCCCTCTGTGGACAGTCCCCTGGGTCAGTTTGGCTCCCAACTACATCTCTACCCTTTCTACCCTCTTTGATGTGACCTCTTCTCTATGCTTAGCTATGGAAAGTCTGTTCTGCTTATCCTCAGGTCATTTTCTGGGTCATTTACACTGATGTGGGTATTTTCTAGGTGTATCTGTGGGACAAGGGGAACCAAGGATGCTTCTACTCTGCCATCCTCTAGAAGTTGACTTTTTTAAATAGATAATTCAAGTTTGTTACTGCCATTTTTCCTGGAGTAAGATCTTTGACCCCTTTCTTTTCAATCATTTTATATCACTGTTTTAAAAATTTCCAATAGCATAGAGCTAGGTTTTTAAATCTGGTTTTAGAACAGTTGTCTTTTAAAAGGAAAGTTTAGTCCATTTGTGGATTTAATGTTAATTTGTGTGTGCATGCACACTTGCGTGTGTTTATGAGTTTATTTTAGTAAGTTTATTTTTTGATGAGGATTTAGAGTTCCTTAGGTTTTGAAACTATATTAAAATATTGACTTTCAGTGATATTTCATTTGGATTCTAGAGGGCTTTAATAATCTTAGGCCGATTTTTATGATAATTTCTGTGTTTATAATTCTTGTACCATATAGGTTATATAAATTCAGACATCACACATGTACATTGTGACTTTTTCCCTATCTTTTGCCAACCCTTGTCCCTGGACTGACTTCAGGCCTTCTCAGTCTGGTGGCCAACATTTCTCAGTTCCATTCTATTGGATTTTGAAAAATGTCAAGACTCATAGCTTTATACTAGGGTGTTAATGTCAACCCCTCTGACCTCCATGGTTCATGAAACCATCTTTCACATCACCAGTTTGCTATTAGAACCCATTTCTAATTCTTTAGGGTTTTCTCTACAGAAGCCAAACTCTTATGGCCTGCTGTTAAATTACCTCATGCTTATTGTTTAGCTTTGATTCTACTTTCCATTTCTAGCACCTGAGAAATGCTGTTTGTTCTTGTTCTTTGTATTTCCAGGTAATTGTGTAAGAGGAATATCTGTATGAACTTAGTTGACCCTTTTGTGAGAATTTTTAGCAATTTTTTTTTAAATCTACTTTTAGTGATAAAAGTCGGGAATAGTTTGAACAATTTGGATGAATTAACAAGTCATATATCTTTTGATATAAAGTTGGTAGGACATTTTTCCCCCTTCATATGATAGGATCTAGAAATTAGAGATTAGGATAATTTGCATTGAGTCTGATAAGAGAATTAGTGAATGACGTTACTGAACCATTGGATTCACTTTGGAAAAGTCACGAATTGCTGTGCTTTGACTTTTTGTTCAAGTAAGAAAAATAAATCAGTCTAAAAAAAACTGCAAGAGATCTTGACAGCATGGTTGTCATCTCAATATAAGAAAGAAAGCAGCACCAGAAACTTAGCCCTCTACATGTGTACTGCTAACTTTCCCACCACTGTGGACCTTATATGCTTATTTTTTACTCCCTCTTTCTCTCTTCCTTCCTCGGTTCTTTTCTTCCTTTCGTCTGCAAATAGTACTGAGGACACAAAGTTCTATTATCTGTAGCACTGAAGAATTATTCTTGCTGTGAGATCTTTCATCTGGGAGTTTCATTTTAGTTATCCAATGACTCTGCAACTCAAGAAACTGCCCAGCCACACGTGATTGCTGAGAATAACTCAAGATCTTCATAATGCATTCCTCCTTTACTTTTGTTTTATTTTTTTTTACTTTTGTTTTATAAACCTGTTACTCATTACTGTTCATGCTACTTACCTTTTCTGCCTCCATGTATACTCATGTGCCTTTTTCTCATCTGATAGTAAATCAAATGAGGTTAGAGTATTTACTGTCTTCCATAAAGGAACACTTATTCTTTTTTTTTTTCTATTTCATGGAAACATGTATAGCTCTTGCTTCCAGTCTAATGTCCCTAAAGAGATTCCCCCTCCCCTTTCAACCTGGGACTACTTTAGAACCAGAGACCACTAAAAAAGAAATAGTAATGGAAATTTTAGTGATGAGGGGAACCCATTGGTTGGCTCACTTTTTTTTTTAAGATTTTATTTATTTATTAATGAGAGATACAGAGAGATATATATAGAGAGAGAGAGCACGGCAGAGACACAGGCAGAGGGAGAAGCAGGCTCCATGCAAGGAGCCCGACGTGGGACTCAATCCCGGGTCTCCAGGATCAGGCCCTGGGCTGAAGGCGACGCTAAACCGCTGAGCTACCTGGGCTGCCCTGGATGGCTCACTTTTAATTCCAGTGAAGTCAAAAGCTAAAGCCTCAAAATTCAAACCTTGCAGAATTTAAGCTCCATTCTGACCTAGTCCTAGTAGGGTCTTATAGGTGATAGTTTATAGGATAAATATAAATATAAATATAAAAATCACACAATATGATTTTTGAGCCATACTGCGTTCCCTTAGGGCATGATTTTACAATTTTTCTGAAGGGAACCTAGGATATCATTTTAATTTGAACATGGAAGTATTTCTAGATTCATAACTACATAGAAAACAGGGTATGCTAACTGAGGTTCAGGTAAGAGTTGACTTGCCTTGAGCTCCAATGAGCTCACAGATTTCTCCAGCTTTGCTCTCAGGGTCACTCATTAGTCTGGGTAACCAAAATAAGACTACCTTCTCATCCCCCAACAAGGACTTTTAGAAAACTAAAAACAGAAAATTTATAATATTATAGACACTAGCAAATATATGGTAGACAGGATATAGTATAGTATAGTAAAGATTTTGAACCTAGATTTCTGTGGTAAGTGAGCAATGTACAGCCACAGCTACTTATTCTGACCTCAGGGACTTTGCATTAGATTCCTAAAGTTCATTGCCTGATGTAAAATGTCTTGACAGCCATTATTTTATATATTTTGTCCAGTGTCTTTGTTTCCGACAGAAGGGTAAATTTGGTACTTGTTACTCCATCTAAACTAGAAGTAAAAGTCCAATCTATGAATTTAAATGAGAATAGGGATATTTCTGGTCTTATTCATTAATGTATTTTCAGGTCCTAACAGTGCTTGGCACTAAGTAGGATATCTCTAAATATTTATTAAATGAAAGAATGCAAAAGATTTGAATCAGCTAATGTTGGATCTACATTTGTTCTTCAGTGAGTCAAAATGTACTCTAAATGAATTACATGAATGTAAAATAAAAAATACTATACAGATATATGATACCTTTGTATTCATTTTCCTATGTTATTAGAATCTTTTACTAAGTCCCAGATAAAATTTAACTTACCGTTAACAATAACTCAAAGCTGAGGGACCTAAAGCATACATAATGTACATATCTAATTCTAATGCAAAAGCTATAATTATTGTTTCCAAATTCAAATAACTGCAGGCATAAACTATAAATCTTCTTTTTAAAATTAATAGTATGTATTAGGCTAAAATTGTTTTGGTCAGTTTCTGGGTGTTTTATATTTTTTAATGCTCTTAGCATGTAAGTATCTGGGTTCTTGAGACATAAAATGATTCAAATGTATAAACTATATAACCATAGCGTTCATAAACTGTTTATTAAAAAATAATATCTTTTTATTTCTACTATATATATTTTAGAACTAAACAACAATCATTTAAATCACCTTTAACTAATCTAACAGAGTTTACAATCTAGGTCAGAGTTCACAACTAATCCTGAAAATCAGAGAAAGTGTCACAGCATGTGCTAGTTAGTGGTGTGCTGTAAATGTTTAACAACTGACTCTCTTAAAATATGAAACAAAGCAGAACAATAAACCCTTGATTTCTAGTGCTTGCTCATTTTTCTTACTCCCCAGCACCTCAAAATGTGGCCTTATTTGGAAATAGAATTATTCCCAGTGTAATTAATTAAGATGAAGTTATACTGAAGTAGGGCAGACCTTTAATCCAATATGACTGATGTCCTTTTAAGGGTAGAAGAGACACAGAGGCACAGACACTATGTGACCACAGAGGCAGAGATGGGGGCAATGCAGCTGCAAGCTAAGGAATGCTGTGGATGGATGGTTACCATCAGAAGCTCAGAAGAGTCAAGGAAGGATCCACAAGAGTCTCAGGGGGATCATTGTCCTGCTGGCACCATGATTTCAGACTTATAGCCTCTAAACCTATGAGAGAATAAATTTCAGTTAATTAATAAACTTCAGTGACTCTTTGTTTTGATACTTTGTTAAAAACTCTAATATACTTATGAAGTAAATACTCTCACTATGGCAAGTTTCAACCTTCTGACATGAAATTACTTTATACAAAACTGGGAAAAGATGCTAACAATAGATTCTTACCAGCTGATATGAGCCACTCCAACCTATCACTGTTATGGTATTCTCTATGAATTCTTGAATACAAATACAAATCTATGGTTCATAGATTTTTATCCATTAATTCATCAGTTCATTTAAGAAATATATAACAAGTACCTACTATGAGCCAACAACTGTTATAAATGCTGGGGTTACATAAGGGAACAAAAAAGATAAAAAACCTCATTGCCTATGTGGAGCTTCCATATACTAGAGGGATAAAAAAAAATAAGTTTATATGGTATGTCAGGTAGTGATACGTTTTATTTATTTATTTATTTTTAAAGATTTATTTATTTTTTCATGAGAGACACAAAGAGAGAAACAAAGGCATAGCAGAGGGAGAAACAGGCTCCCTGTGGGGAGCCTGATGTGGGACTTAATCCCAGAACCCCAGGATCATGACCTGAGCCAAAGGCAGACACTCAACCACTGAGCCACCCAGGTGCCCTAGTGATAAGTTTCAATGAGAAAAAAGAATAGAGGGCAGCCCTGGTGGCGCAGCGGTTTGGCGCCGCCTGCAGCCTGGGGCATGATCCTGGAGACCCGGCATCAAGTCCCACGTGGGGCTCCCTGCATGGAGCCTGCTTCTCCCTCTGCCTCTGTCTCTGCCTCTCTCTCTCTGTTGCTCATGAATAAATAATAAAATAAAATAAAATAAAATAAAATAAAATAAAATAACCTGATTATTTCTAAAAAAAAAAAAAGAATAGAGAGAAGGGACACAATTTTAAATAGAGAAAGAGCTCTGAAAATGTGATATTTGGGCAGACATGAAGGAAATGAAAGAGTGAGCCATTAAAATACCCAAGTGGAGAGAATTCCAGAATTTCAGGCAGAGAGAATAGCCAGTGCAAAAATCCTATGGCCAAGACATCCTTGTTCATTGAGGAATTGTAGGGCAGCCAGTGTGGCTGGAGCAAGACAAAGGTTGGAATAGTAGATATGAGAGAGGTAATGAGGCTCAGAGTATGTAAGGTCTTTGGAGGTACTCATTGAAAGGCTTTGGGTGAGAAGGAAAGGCATTGTTGGATTTTAAGCAAAGAAATGCCAAGATCTGATTTATGGTTTAATCAAAATTATTCTGGCCCTTTATTGCACTTTTTTTTTTTTTAATGGGTCTCTTGCATTCCTTTAGTTGGCTCTTAACAATTATGGGAGAAACTGCAACCTCTCACTTGGTTGGCATAGCGACATGAAAAAATAAAGGTTCAGTAGCAACAAAACAACCAAGGATTTAAAACGAGCAAAGATTGGTAATTTAGATCTGTAAAATTTTTGAAGCCATCGCAACCTTCCCAACAAAATGAAAAGTCTCTACGTGGTGGACATGATCATCAAGATGGAGTTTTGAGGTGTCCCTTTTTGCACTGTCGAACTAGAATGTTACGTTAACAACTTCTAACAATTTTACCTTAACATCTTCTAAACAGTGTTTCTCGAAGTCTCTATCTCCTCCTCCTCCTCCTCCTCCTCCTCCTCCTCCTCCTCCTCCACCTTGTTGTTGTTGTTGTTGTTGTTCTTCTTCTTCTTGTTCTTCTTGTTCTTGTTCTTCTTGTTCTTGTTCTTGTTCTTGTTCTTCTTCTTCTTCTTCTTCTTCTTCTTCTTCTTCTTCTTCTTCTTCAAGTCCAATCAAGTTAAGAATTGTACTTTGGTAAAATACAATTAAGAAAAATTGCTAGGAAGTCAAATACAACATAAAGACATGCAGAATGCAAGTCCAAAGTTGTATTATTAGATTTAACAGACATAAAATCTTATTTCAGTAACTATAATAAAAATAAACAAAACAAAAGAGAATTATCAAAACATTACTTATTGTCCATTGAAAGTGTGTGCCTAGTTGATTAGTAGAGAAAATTACTATTATACTCATAACTTTTAGATGTTCAGTAATTTTAAATAAAAAATTTTAAGTGGGAGTGCCTGGGTGGCTCAGTTGATTGTCTAACTCTTGATCTCAGCTCAGGTCTTGATCTCAGGTCATTAGTTCAAGCCCCATGTTGGGGTCCATACTGGGTGTAGAGCCTACTTAAAAAAAAAGTCGTAACTGAAGTAGAAGTTTGCCATGTTAAATAAATGCCTGTATATATACTTTGAACAGACACCATGCATATAAATATTTAAAATTTAATATGATAAATGAGTTTATTAAATTATCTAACCTGGTTTGGGTTAACAATCACACTTGCATAATACGTGAATATGTACTCCTCTTTATTTAATTTTCATAACATTCCTAGTAGAATAATCAGCCTCACAGGGGTCTGCTGAAGGAAATGGAAGAAACATTTTATAGCAATTTCAGTGAGTTTGGGGTATTCATTTAAAATTTTTTATCTCAAGTGAAGGGAGTGATACTCTATTTTCAAAAGTCATCTTTAATCTTTAATCACTAGCTAGTTTCAATAATTTATCCCATAACTTTTTAGTTCAATTTAAATTATCCTTTGCTGAAATAAAAAATTCTGGATCCACTAATTTCTTATATGAGGATTTTTTTAAATGAATGACCAGTTTAATAAAAATTCATCTGCTGTGGACTGAATCCTGTCCCGTCAAAATTCATGTTAAAGCTCTAACCTCCAACGTGACTCTATTGGAAAACAAGGCCTTTAGAAAGATAATTAAGTTTAAATGTGGTCATGAGGGTAAGATACTGATCCAATAGAACTAGTATCCTTATAAGAATGAATGAATGAATGAATGAATGAATGAATAAATAAATAAATAAATAAATAAATAAATAAATAAAATAAATAAAACCACCAGAGAGCTTGTTCTGCCTTTCTCACACAGTATACATATGCACTGAGGAAAGGCACAGAGTTTGCAAGGAAGGAAGAGAACTCTCACTAGAAACTGAATCAGAACCTTAGTTCTGGACCTCTGTTCTCTAGAACTATGAGAATATAAATTTCTGTCGTTTAAGCCACTAGTCTGAAGTCTTTTATTATGGCAGCCCAAGGAGACCAAGGCAATTCAATTCATAAAGTATTTGCTGACAACACTTTGCAGTTGATAATACTGAGATCATTTTCTACTTGTTGACAATTATTTTTAAATTAAAATTGTGATACAGCAATCTATAAAAAAACTTGTTCTTCAACGTCTCTGACTTTTAATTTTGCTCTTTGATTTTAGCTCCTATTTTCAAAAAGGAAAAAAAAAAAGAATTCCTGCTCATCAGGAAATACAAGATCATTAAATATAGCAAAGATATCAGTCAATAGAGCAAATCAGACTTTTCTATTGTTTATGTTTAAATATTGAGACGAAACTGATTTCTTGTCCTGAGAAACACCAAGTTTGTTCTATAGTTCGGTCTTGACATAACTTTGCCGCTCAATACCAAATAATAACTGTTTATGGCCAGGTTCCATATTATCACAATGGTCTGTGTGGGAAAAAAAAGCCCATAAAACAGAAGCCCTAATTTGTAACATTTACTGATTTTCTTGAAGTAGGTATCCCCATCATGAATAATTTCAGTCTAAGTGTTAAGTCACAGAACACAGCATTTGGAAAAAATAGTAATGATCCATTCTGACGGACCAGTGAAAGCCACCTTCCGCGCATTTGTTCTTACATAACTTGAAATTTGTACTATGTCATTAATTGTTGTTTACTTCAGCCGATTGAAGAAAAAAAAAATCAAGACCCTCTCCATGAAGAAAGCATTGCATTGAGTTACATTGTCTCATAAGCTACTGGGTAGCTACTCCAAAATGTTTGCCTTTTGGCAATTGCAGCATCAGAACCTTCCCTAATGCAAAACACGAACTGCCAACCACATTTTTTTTACAAAGTAATTCTTCATAATTTTATCGTATCTAGAGCTAGTTGTGCTTCTCAGCATTGAAGCTAAAAGAGAATTTAAATAAGAGCAGAGCTTTCTTCCTTTAAATCTTCATTTTCAAATTGCACACATACTAAAAGAACTGCTACATAAGAATTTATCTGCACATTTGTCAAGTTACAATAAAAGAATGCTTTGCCAGCTTCATTTATTCAATGAATTGGTTTTCCATATCATTAGACAGTTTCAGAAATCATTGAGCTATGATGCATCAGAAAGTAAAACTTAAGCTATTTTCTTTACCAGAATCAGCAAACATTTCTAAGCAAATATCTTTGATGCAGTCATTCACTAATGTCTTAGCAACTGTATGTGTATTTTAGTTTTAGCAAGCCCAAATGCCACTTCCTAAAAACCCATGAAACACTAATATTTTATGTAAAATATTGAACATATACTTCTATTGGCTTTTTTAAAAAAGATTTATTTATTTACTTATTCATGAGAGAGAGAGAGAGAGGCAGAGACACAGGCAGAGGGAGAAGCTGGCTCCATACAGGGAGCCTGATGTGGGACTCGATCCCTGGTCTCCAGGATCAGGCCCTAGGCTGAAGGCAGTGCCAAACCGCTGAGCCACCTGGGCTGCCCCTCTATTGGCTTTTTAATTTAATACTTTTTATTTCAAAAAATTATTTGGTTTTAAATTGAATTTTTAAATGTTTTATGTATACGTGATTAGTAAATTTTGATGATTTCACAAATTCATTAGGTAAAACAACTCCATAAATAATACATTATGGTTTTAGCACTTCACCATCAATTGGAAATAAAAATCCAAATCAGTATATGAGCTAACATATTTTCAGGTAAATTTCATCAGAACTCTTTTTGCCCTTGTTTCTATGGAATCATTTCCACTGTCCACATTCAAATACTACTGTTACCACATTCAGCAGATTGTATACCTTTTCTTGTAAAACAAACAAACAAATAAATAAATAAATAAATAATACATAAATAAATATTCAGTGATGCTTGTGTGGCATATAATTGGAGTTAAAGTAAATAATAAGAATTTTATTTCTCTAATTTAGAAATTAATCTTACAAGATAGATTATAAAATAGGCTTGATTAAAATTCAAAATGATTATAAAAACAAAATCTATAAAAATAAATGCATATATTATAAATAAATGCAATATATACACTGGATATTTGTATACTTTTGGGTTACAGTTGGCAAAGCAACCTTGAATTGTCACACTGTCACATGGTTCTACTGCATATGGTATGCATACAGCTTGAGCTACAGGCAGTTCACCATATAAATTGTGAAATAAGGTGTTTACACATCCTTATGCAATGACCTATCATGTTTTTAGATCTTGCAACAATGTCTAACTGCTATAGATTTTTCTAAGTGCTTAGTCTCAGTCTTTGTCTTACTGTCTTAGACTGGCAACAGTTTTAAGAATGTGTACCAATCTTTGGACCACCTTGAGTAGTGCTTTCAGAGAGAAATCTTTCCCCTATGTAGATATAGCTCAGACATAGCTTGGATCATGAATAGACTGGTGATAAAGAACTGTTAACATCTAGTAAGATTTCATCTTGTGCTAAGTATTTCACATGGATCATATAATTTAATTCTCACATGATCTAAGAGGTTGGCACCATTGGCACCATTTCCACTCCCAATAAATAGGTGGAGAAACAGAGGCTTAGAAAGTTTAAGTAACCAATTCCTAGTTCATATTGTTCTCTCAGGATTAGTTGAAGGAGAGACAAAATGGGGCACTACCTTAGTAGTGGAATTTGAAGGGAGATAAAGACCCACTTTGTCCACAGTAATTCTCCTCATTGGCCCACTCTTCTTTCACACTGGCTTAAAATTGTCTTTGATACATGAAAAATTGGTTTGTATGGAGGTTTTAGGACATGGCTTCCACATTTGCATGGTTGTGTGCCATGTTTATCACCTTTGCCCTACATTTCTGCTAGGAGAGGAGGATAGTCACGAGTCTCCAGGTGACAAATGATTCAGGCTCAGAATGAGAGGGATGAGTTGGAGGAAAGGGGTGAGGAAAAGATGGAAAATAAGAATTATTGATCTGACCTGGATCTTTTACAAGAATTTTCAACTTCTTGAGAGTTCCCTTCATTCTTGCTGTTTTACCTTTTGACACTATCCCCTTCCCTCTTCCACCTCAGTCACTTTTCTACCGAAATACCATAAGGCTGGAAGTAAGGCTTCTGTTTGAGTTCTAATTCTAACAGTACAGGACAACCAAAGGTGAAGGTACTCCTTCATCCTCTCTTCTGTTTTTCAGTGAGCTGAAGGACCTCCAAGTGCCTATACTACACAATTAAATAAAAAATACCTACATTTTGTGTCAGTTTTACATTTGTTGTGGGTTCACAGCAGCTAATTTAAAAATTAAATATAAACTAATTGTGATGACTACCCCAATTCCTGGTCCATCAACACCTCCACTGTGCCTTCATATTACAATGTAATTAGCCTGTGCTTATTTGTGTATTGTGTGTGCTCCTGTCTATGTTTGTGTTTCCAGAGTTTTTGAGAATTCTAGAGGCAAAGAACCTTCACAAGTATCTACACTCTAAGTACTTTCTAGAATGATCTTTTTAAAAACAAACTTAATTATGTCATACCCCTGTTTAAAATCTGGGTGGTTTCTCACCACCATAAAAATGAAATCCAAAACCTTTAACAAGGATGTTCAGGTTGTTCTAGATCTCACTGGCTTGACCTATCATTCTTTACCTGGCACATCTAAGCAAACTGAACACCTTGCTGTTTGATGCTTTGTACTCTCTTGAGCTGGTCCTTCTTCCACTTGCCTCTTTACTGTGTAACTTCAACTCATCCTTTAAGCCTTATCTTAAAGGTTACTTCTTTCTGGGCAAAACCTCCCTTGCCAGAACTCTGCATCTTCTCTGTGTTTCTATAGCCCACCTTCCTTTCCTTCAGCTGGTACAACTCCCTGTGGCTATTGTGTATTCAGTGGCTGGCCCTCTCCACCAGTGTGATTGCCTGAAGAGCAGGGGCCTTGCCTGTACTGCTTAGGAATGCATGTGCAGCAGTAAGCAAAATGCCTCACTCGTACAGGATTCTTAGTGAATCAACGTTGAATGAATAAAGCCAGTCTGAATTCTTATTGAAAAAAGCTAACATTGCCACCATAAAATTTCCCACAATTGACATCACTTGATTTAAATTGCATCACGTTTCATTTCTTCAACCTTGATAAGTGTCGTTAGCATTGTCCTTACAGAATTCTGTGCTTGTTTACAAACGTTTTTGAAAATATTTTTTATTATCCTTTTCTCATTTTCTTGGTTATATGGTAATCTCTTGGAATATTTTTAAAGAATGACAGCTTTATTATCAGATACACACAGTTACTTATGGTCAACACAAATCAGATTGCTTTACTCCCTAGTTTGTAATTATTTTAATTGAATATAAATATGTTTTTCTAAAATGTGTTTAAATAATTTTTAAATGAATACTGTTGCATTTGTTTTTCACTATCAATCTGCTTATTAAATGATTTTAATTTATATAATACAGAAGTGACACTCAGCTCCTGTTCAGTTATAATTGGTAGAATTAGAAACAATATTTTCCTATTGTTTCCATCAGAATTTATTCAGTGGAAGAAATCATATTATTCAGGTTGGGATTGTGGAATTTCACAGGCACTAGAACAATGATTTTTGGGAAGAGAACAGCCTTGTGAAAGAACTGCTGTATAAAAATGTTGAGGGGGACAAGGAACAAGGATTCTTGTACTTTGTGGGGAATATTTAAAGACATGTAGCTGTCTGTTAAATGTTTGTCTTGTTTATCCACATTCTGAAGTTTTATTTTCAGACCCCAGATAGGAAAAGGAACTTATCATTAGGGAGCAGTTGGGGCAGCAGAAGCTGCTGGAGGCTGTGAATATGCCTCATAGAGTTCAGCGCCCAGCATAGCAGGATTCACTGCAGACACCTGGGGTGAGTAGGAACCTGCAGGTCATCTCTAGTGGCATAGTCCACACTATCACCACCACTATCAACAACAATAACAAAAGTTAATACCTAAACCAGGTATCAGGAGAACTGATGCCTCCCTGTTTTCAAGTGTGCTTCACAGAGAATTCACCAAAACAATATCTTTATTAAAAAAAAAAATCCAACACAACTGAACAGTAAAAATCCTTTAAAATTCTCTGTAAATACATTTGGCAAGTGGTCTGTAGACAGTATGATTAAATATATAAAAACCAAGGATTGTTTTATGGATGTCTTTCAGCAACTTTTTCTTAGCATTCCCAAACACCTTACCTGTGATAGATTTGAGATCTTATACAAAAGTCAGGCAATTAACACTTCAAAAGTATTCACCAACCAATCCTAGTTGAATATTTTTTCCTGTCACATCCTGGTTCTCCTTGATTTCATGACTTCTTGGATTTAACACTCTAATTTCTAGAATGAAATCATCTATGTTGAGGGGTAAGGGCTTTAACCAATGGCAAAGGAGATGTAAGGCTGTGCTCCACTAAACCATATGACTTCAAATGGTCTATATTCAACTTTACTCCCATGAAGTGCTCCTCTGTGTTGGAGGGCAAAAGGACAGTAGGTAGCACTTACTCTGCTTCTAGTGCTGATACATGATACTTGCTTCTATAATCTGGGAATGATTTCAAAATAAAGAAATGCAAATAAACAGTATAGAAGGCTCATTGCATACACTTAAAAATTTGTGGGTTTCTTATTCAGACTATATATTCACACACAGAAAAGTTTCGCATAATATTAAATCTTGGGAGAGAAACACACTTCAAGTTTAATTTTACGTCAAAAAGGAATTTTTTTCTTCAAATTATAAGTCATTTTGATTTTAAATGTATAGTCATAAGCAGAATTTCTTGAAAGCCTAACTGGTTTTATTTTTATCCTTGACCGTATAGTTCAGGTCTTCAAATTGCTATAAATGTAGTTATGATATAATGTGAATAAATATAAATAGTTAAACTAGTTCAAGCTTTTCTAAGTAGACTGAGCATGTAGGAGATAAATGAGGTTATCTTCTTTTTATAAATCAGTTTGACTGGCCATCATATCCAGTGATGAGTAGAGTGGGACTTGTTAGAGTCAGGTCATTAACCACCAGGGGGCAGATCTCCGTGGCCTTATTATGTAATCGGTTTACAACACTGAGGACTTCCTGCAGTCCTTTGGCTAACAGTTACTAAACTGAGATTTATCCCCACACTTCTGTCTCCTTCTATATTTCCTTCTTTGCTCCCACTATACTGACTCTCCAAATTCTTTGAATGGCCCATACTCTTTCCTGTATATTAGATAACCTAACAGAAATCTTTTATATCAGTCCCTCCCCATCTCTTCAACTGACTAACGCCCACACGTGCTTTAGGTCTCAGCTCAGACATAACTTTCTTAGGATAGTCATGCTTAATTACTTTCTCCCTACCCACACTTATATACATACATACACACCTAAATTAAGATCCCAAGCCCCTCCTCCCCATGGTACTGGTCACTTTTCCTTCTTTACTTTTACACTGTTTGTAATTCTTGTTTAGTGTCTATTTTCCCCACAAGTCCTTAACACTAAGGGCAGAGGATAATGTGTCTCATTCTCAATTGAATCTTGAGCATAACAGAACATCTAGGTAAGTGAAAAGGAGGAAAGACAGAAGGAAGGAAGGAAGGAAGGATGGAAGGAAGGAAGGAAGGAAGGAAGGAAGGAAGGAAGGAAGAAGGAAGGAAATGGGGGGGTAGGAAAGATCTGTGCAAGATTGTAAAATCTCTATTCCAATGGATTAGGAATGTATAGACATTCTCTGATCTGGCTGGTTAGACCACACAATGCCTTAAGGTCCCTTTAGTTCTGGATTATGTTAAGTTAGCTGTACCTTCTACAACCTTTGGTCTATTGAAAAGACAGCTCTTGTGTGGTTCACTGGGAAGATTCTGGAACAGAACTGGATCAGTTAACTCAACTAAGCAGAGGACATATTTACCCCAACTGATCTCAGGTAACAACTGTGGTCAGTCATATATATTTGGCCCAGGTCCCTGCTCTGTGAGAAGCAAGTGATAAAACACTTTCTCTGGCAGAGTTATGTTCCAGAAACTACAGGGTATGACTCTGTGGGTATAAATAAATCCACCTCTTGACCAAAACAATCTTAATACTCTCTTCAGTTTGACTCAACTTTAGACAAGTATCTTCCTGACTATGGGCCCTTTGACTTCCCTCTTCTTAGAGCTTTTAATTCAAAAAATGTTATAAACTCTTTCTTTTTCCTTTGGAGGTCTACAGTTTCACTTAGCCTCTTGCCAGTTTTACAGAAGAGAAATGTAGACATCAAGAGTGATAGCAAACCCCTGTCTCCCAGTTTCTGTGGGAAGGTAGGAACCTAACTTAGATAAATGACAATTATTAAACATAGAGGTCTAACCACACTGACCAAGCTCCCCTCAGTGTCCTCTAGCACTTGCTCACTAGTTCATATCAGCACTTAAATCTCCCCAACTTTTGTTTCAGCAGAGTGGAGTTCAATGCCTCTGGCCTATTGGAATAATCTTGAATAAAGTCTTTTTTGCCTGTTTAACTTTATCCACTGCAGTTTTTCTTTGGCATCTGCTTGGGAAGAGATCATAGACACTCACAAGAGGTTTGGCTCTGCTCATATGTATACTTGAATTAAATTGGAACTACATCATTCATGAACAATATGTTATGTTCTAGAAGGTGACCAAATAAAAAACTCACTGAATAAAACACCAGTTAACTTCCTTTTAGTGAGCAGGATTATTTTTATTTTGGGTAGTGGGATTGTTTTCTTTTAATGCTGTTATTTTGAAATAACACTGAGGGGGAAGCATCTGATCACTTCTAGGCAATGCAATTTTGAACAATGTCCAGGAGCAAAATCTGTGGTTGTCATGCTTCTGAGGTAAATCAATTTCTACTCCTTAAATGTAGCTCATATAATGATCTTGGTTGCAACCTTGAAATCTTGCTGAGCTCTTATTGTGAAGCCCTGAGTGCATGGGTTTTATTTTATTCTGATTTGGACAGTAGCTGATGGGTTTTGTGGCCTAAAGAACACAGAGTTTGGGAGCCAGACTGCCTGGATCCATATCCTGGATCCACTGGGACTTCAGTTAGTTGGTGAACATCTGACTGAGTAAAAGTAAATAGTACAGAATCTGATGCCTCATAAATGCTCAATAAATATTAGTTCTTGTCATTGCTACTAACATGATCTTCATCATCACTTTCACTATTGTGAAAAACAGACAGGACTTTATGATTTCAGAATTTACTACTCTCCACCAAAAAAAGTCATTGATAAACCAGCAGTTCTGATTTAAAATAGACTTTCAGCCATAATGCTGAGATGTATTTGTGAGACCTTTGTCTTTCTCTCTCCCCACCCCAATCCCTGAACTTTTTTTAGTGATGGATGGGCAGACAGAGATGAAGTCATTGAAGGTTATGAGGTGGAAGCCAACGGGGGAATCACAATAAAGCTGCAATCTCCGGAGGTCCGGTCATTTGATGATTATTTCCTGAAGCTGAGGCTGGACACTAATACGAGGAATCCCTGGTTTCCTGAGTTCTGGCAACATCGGTTCCAGTGCCGCCTACCAGGACATCTTCTGGAAAATCCCAACTTTAAAAGAATCTGCACAGGTAATTCACATTCACAAAATAACAACTCAGAAGTTACAACTCTAGCCCCATTGCAACTTGTTGAATGAGAGTGGAAGGTTGTCAAGGCTGGAGTTCCAAAGACTAAGTTACCATCTTAATTTATAAAATAGCTAGAATAAGGAGAGTGTTCGTATTACCCCAAGGATTCATGTTTCTATATTCTGGAAAAACTGCTTTGGTCTCTGGTGGAGCAAGTTGTGAGAAGAAATAATGTAGGTCAAAGAAAAGCAAACTGAGAATTCAGGTATCTAGTATTCAGGCCAGAGGGAAGAGATTTTATTGCAAGCCTGCTTAGGAAATGTTAGCCACAGATATAAGGAAGCAGCATTGGTTTGATACTTTTTTCTTCTTTATAACTCATGTCAATATATGTCTGGAGAAGATGAGATAATATTATCCAGGGCCACACCACTAACATGGGTGTATGTAGACATACGTGGCTAGAAACTCTGCACTCTCATCTGTAAATAGGAGTGACATTTCCTGGTAGGACAGATAATTCCCATGCGCTGCTCACTGAAGCATGACAGGAAAGTACAGCACATTGTTCCAGGTCATTCAGGGTTTGGTGAACTCCATTATCCAATGGAGTCCATTATCCAATGGAGAATGTCTTTTTCTGCCTTCCCAGGAATTACCATACTTCTTAACAGACTTCTTAAATAGTAAGTTTTATGAGTATTACCAGTACTACATAGAGACATTGCTGTCCACTGTCCTTTTTCAGTATTGCTTAATGTGACAAAATAGAGCACATTTGGTCTACTACAGTGTCATTCAAAGCCAGTTGTTTATACTGGGTTGATAACACAGCATGATGGACAGGCATTAAAGATGGTGTCACCATTGATTGAACTGGGAAAGACTCCAGGAAAAGCAGAAAGGATCAGGAGCTGGATTTCAGATGGGTTAATTTTGAGATGTCTATTAATTAGTGATGCAGCTATAAATGTCACTTGGTCATTGTGTTTTATTAATAAAATTTAGAATACTACTTATTAAATATACTTAGATGCCTTTTTGCAAGGATTTCCAAGAAAATATCTTGTGACCTAAGCTTTCAAAACAAATTTAGAATCCTGTAGCCATGTCGGTTTTGAAAATCATTTTGGGTTTCCAGTTGTCACAGTGCATGCCAATGTCAAGGTTAAAATCTGAACTTGGTTAACATTCATAGTAGAAAAAAAAAAGCACATTCATGAATTGTTCTTATATTATGCTTGATTCTCAGAGCTATTTTTAAGAGCTTCTTATGTGATTACAACCTTTAATAAACATGTTTATGTTTGCATTTCATTCTGGAGTCAAGATTAGCAAATATTTTCCTTTGTTCTTAGTTCTAAGGAATACCAAAGGCTTATTTAACTTTTCTATTTGGAATTACTTCATGAACTTTATTAATCTTTTCTGCTTCAGAAATCCTAGAATTTTATCTTTTCTGCTGCAGGAATCCTAGAATTTTCTCTTTATCTTCAGCAATGTTTATGTTATTTATGTGTGTATACATTCATGTAAATTTACCTTCTCTTCAGTTTTAATGTCTGCATTTCTATGAAATTGGCTTCAGTGTTCTTTTTTTTCTTTAACGGAAGGGTTTATTTATTTATTTTTTAATTTATTTATGATAGTCACAGAGAGAGAGAGAGAGAGAGAGAGAGGCAGAGACACAGGCAGAGGGAGAAGCAGGCTCCATGCACCGGGAGCCTGATCTGGGATTCGATCCCGGGTCTCCAGGATCGCGCCCTGGGCCAAAGGCAGGGGCCAAACCGCTGCACCACCCAGGGATCTTGGCTTCAGTGTTCTTGAAGAATGACTAAACCTTCATTTATGTATCATTCTTAACTAGTAGAGATCCTTGAATAGCAAATAAATTTCACAGTCTTCTAATGAATATGCAGACACATTTATGAAAATTAATGTGAGGAAGTTGAACAAACCCTTCCATACTATTGATAGCTGCTCTTTCCATCACTACTTTTACCCATTGTAATTGGATCATTTTGGTGTTTTGGAAAGTTTTGATATTGCAGTTAGTTTCCACAGAAACCTTTATTGGGCTTAATCTCAGATGTCAGTATTTAAATAGAGTTTACATACACTAGATTGTCAGTTTAAATATTAAGAGTTCTGAGCCTAGGCTGAATAATTTGAGAATCATGTGGATAATTAAAAAGTACTTCATATAAAGTCTACATCACTGCTTAATTAGTTGAGTATATCAAGGGATTGGAGATGGTACTGACTGAAACATCAAAGCCTAACTTTTTTTTAAAGAGATTTTATTTATTTATTTGAAAAAGAGAAAGAGCATGAGCAAGAGGGAGGGGCAGAGGGAGGAGAAGGAGTCTCTCCGCTGATCCGGGAGCCTCAGGCAGCAGGGCTCACTTTATCCCAGGACCTTGAGAACATGACTTGAACTGATGGCAGATGCTTAAAAAGGACTGTGCCACCCAGGCACCCTTCTCTCTTTAGATCTGTTAATATTTCTTTATACATTTAGGTGCTCCTATGTTGGATACATGATATATATAACATAAAATATATATTTATAAAATATATATAATAAATATATAATATATTTATAAAATATATTTATATATTGTATATTATATAAATTATATATGATATATAATATAGACTATATTTTATATAAATAATTTATTATATATTTACATATTTTTATATATTTTATTTATTTAAGAGAGAGCAAGTGAATATGGAGTGTGCGAAGAGGGAGGAAGAGAGTATCTCCAGTAGACTCTGCACTGAGTATACAGCCTCATGTAGGGCTCAATCCCATGACCCCCAAGATCATGACCTGAGCTGAAGCCGAGAGCTGAATGCTCAAGTGACTGAGCCATCCAGGTCTCTCATATTTTTTCTTTACCCATTTATCCACTGAGAGACACTTAGGTTGCTCCCGTGTCCTGGCTATTGTAAGTAGCTGCGATGAACATTAGAACGCATATATTTTTTCAAGTTAGTGTTTTTGTTTCCTCAGGATAAATACCCAGAAGTGGAATTGTTGTATCATATGATAGTTGTATTATTAATTTCTTGAAAAATTTTCCAGAGTACAATGCCCCAATTTCTATTCCCACCAACAATGTACAAGGGTCCCCTTTTTTCCACATCCTCAGCAACACTTGTATTTTGTTTTTTGAGGATAGACATTCAAACAGACATGAGGTTATATCTCACTGCAGTTTTGATTTGTATTTCCCTGATGAGTGATATTGAACATCTTTTCATGTACTTTGTTAGCCATCTATATGTCTTTTTTGGAAAAATGTCTATTCAGATCCCCTGCCCATTTTTTATCACCATTTTTTTCTTTTGTTATTGAGTTCTGTGAGTTCTTTATATATCTTGGATATTAACCTCTTATCAGCTAAAACTTGTAAATATTTTCCCTTATTCAGTATATTGACTTTTCATTTTGTTGATAGTTTCCTTTGCTGTGCAAAAGCTTTTTAATTTAATGTAGTCCCTCTTATTTATTTTTGCTTTTGATTTCAAAATCCAAAAAAACATTGCCAAGATTTTCTTTTAGGAATTTTATGGTTTCAGGTCTTATGTTCAAGTCTTTAATCCATTTCGAGTTTTTTTTTAATGTATAGTGTAAATAAGTGGTCTAATTTTTTTCTTTTGTGTGTGGCTCTTCAACTTTCCCATACCATTTCTTGAAGGAAATATCTTCCAGTGAAACTTGATAATGAGGCAAATATATTATGAAAATTAGTAACAATCTAAAAATTATGAATGGTGGTCTCCAAGCTGGAGCAATAGTACCCGTGTATGGGGGAAAGGATATCCTTCCTCAGCTAGATATATAAGCCTGAATAAGCCTTCTAGAATATGAGAGAGAACCTGGAGCAGAAATAGGATGACCTCTTAGTTGTGGTAATATTGGATAAATCAGTCTTGGGCCAATATACTAGCTGACACTTGACACATGAGTGAGCTTAGCTGAGTTGAGTCATGTCCAACCCAAAGCAGCAGAACTTCCTACCTAGTTGGCTCCCAGATTCCTGAACTAAATAAATACTTGTTGTTTTAAGCCACTAAACTTTGGGGTGGTTTGTTTTACCGCATTATTGTGGTAATTGATAACTGACTAAGGGGTCTCTATAGCCCTACAATTCATGATCACACATGGAACAATAATTGATTTAATTTAGGGAACATAATTTCTCAACCCAGTGCTAGAATTCTCACTCTTTTCTCCCTTCAGGAGGAATGATACAATATTGTTCCCTTTATCTCTTGAACAAAGCCAAACATTTTTAAAGATTCTTCAGTCAAGGAGATTTAAAACCCCTTGATCCAAGGCAGTAAAACTATTCTACTTTAGAATTCTGGAAATGCTAACAAATGGGGTGCAGTATAGCTGAGCCAAACAAACATCCTCAAAACAAAACAATCATAGGTTCTCACACAGTCCTGGTAGGAATTGCTTAATGGAAATATGTTTCAATAGCTTTGGATGTTGCTTTGGTCAGTTTGGGATGCCATAACAAATTACCATAGACTGAGTGGCTTAAACAACAAATATTTATTTTTCACAGTTCTCGAGGCTAAAACATCTAAATTCAGGGTGCCTGCATGGTAGGGTTCTAGTGAGAGCCTTCTCCTATGAACCTTTTCTCACATGATGGAGAAAAGAAGGGAAAAGAGAAAAGAAGAAAAGAAGCAAGCGCTCCTAAAGGCACTAATTCCATCATGAAAGCTCCACCCTCAACATCTGATTACTTCCCAAACCCTATCTCCAAATATCATCATCACATTGGAGATCAGAGTTCAAAGATATGAATTTGGAGGGAACACAAACATTCAGTTGATAGCATGTTTTGGTTGAATGAATGAAAGTGAACTGACCTTGTATCACTTCTGGATATCATAATTTCTCAGAATACCTCATTAATTATCACACATAGATGAAGCTCTGAAAATAATATACTATAAGGATAGTCTTGGTCTGCTTAACTTTTAATGCTTTTGACATGACCTGTCACTGTGGTAGTCACTAACCATGTATATTTTTTATATTTAAAGTACATTAATTAAAAGGAAATGAAATTAAACACTTATTTTCTCAGTCTCACTAGCCATATTTCATTTGTCAAGAGCTGTAAGTGGCTAGTAACTACATCTTGCATAGCACAGGTGCAGAAAAATTCTATTATAGAGAATTTTATTGTATAGTACTGCATTCTAATTTTTTTTAAGAGTGGATGCTTAGCTGACTGAGCCACCCAGGTGCCCCTACTTTCTAATTTTCTAATACCATAAATGAAAGTTTGTTTCTATGGTTATTTGGGTCTAATTCACAAGCTAGTGTTTCCAGCATGATCAGCTTATTGAATATCCAAACTATAACAGATGAAATATGTTATGAGCCAAAGTTTTCACTTTGCTTGGTGATTCCCACAAAGCTTCCCACCCAAATAGGGCAGACTCATTCTTACAAAGGCCAGGTATGTCTTTACTCACCTACTAAAGTTCAGTATAGTTTCTTCTTCCATGTCATTTTAATAATTGAATGGATTTATAGAAAAGTGTTCTATCATTCAAAAGACATAAAGATTGATGGACAGATATAAGTTTTTCACACTTTTACTTTATATTCATCTCGATTCAAACCCTCCTAAAGGGTTTGAATAATTTTTAGCATCAAGCAGATATGGACTTTAAGGTATAAAAATGGAAATTTTTTGAGGCCTCCAACACTTATTGTTAACGGTGATCAGTTACTACTTTATCTTTTAATAGAAACATCTAATTTACAATTATGTAATGTTGTATATGCTAGTGAATTTTTCTCTATGTAAACTAGTTACCTAGAGAATGGCCTAAGGTTTATTATATAGCTATTATTACTAGAATTTAGTTTAATTTATTAATAAATCCTTCAATTAGATCAATTTCTCCCTATTAAGCAATTTATATATTTCCAAAGTTGAATGCATCCTCCTGTGGTCCAGCCTAACTTCTGAATAAATTTGAAAATGGGTATTTTTAATGATTAAAATCTTAATAAAGAGTTCACCTTGATGTAAAGTGCTAGTATATGTTTAGATATTCCCAAATGGTTACATATGGGTTACTCTATATCATATATGTTGTAATGCTTCTCACCAGTAAAACAGTTTTGCATTTCATTTCTTATGCGTGTTTGCTCCTGGGAAAACTCACATAAAGTCAAGTCATAATTTCGGCAACCACAAGAACCATACATACAAAAGAAGTTACAGTCTTTTCATGATGGTAGATTAAACATACTTGGGGTATAGCCAAGTGAGTCTTTTTCCTGTATTTTTATATTTTTATTGAGGTATAATTGACATATGGAAAACTGCATGTATTTAAAATGAACAATTTGATAACTTTTGACATGTGTGTATGTCCATGAAGTCATCACCACAGTCAAGATAAAGACTATATCACTCCCCAAATTCCTTTGTGTCTTACTGAAAACTCTTCCCTCTCACCATTCCCCAAACCTCTTCTCTCTCCTATTCACATACAATTTTCTGTCACAATAGTTTATTTGCAGTTTCCACTCCTGTTTTTCTAAAGGATTTTCTTTATTTATTTGAGAGACAGACAAAGAGAAAGCGGAGAAAGAGGGACAAGCAAACTCTGTGCTGAGCCCAGAGCCTGACTTGGGGTTTGATCCCACAACCCTGAGATCATGACCTGAGTTGAGATCAAGAATCCTGGCTTAACCAATTGAGCCACCCAGGGACCCACTACTCTTTAGTATGAATGAAATTGTATATTGTGCACTCTTTCCTGTCTCCATTCTTTCATTCAGCTCAGTTATGTTGAGATTCATCATTGTATTGCATGTATCAACAGTTCATTTTTTAAAATTGCTGAGTGGTATCCCATTATCTAGGCATAACACAATTTGTTTATCCATTTACCTGGTAATGGGCATTTGGGTTGTTCCCAATATTGGGTTATTACAAACCAAGCTAAGAACATCCATGTACAATCTTTGTACAGACATATGCTTTCTTTCATTTTAGGGCAAGTCTTAGCTGTCGAATGCCTGGATCTTATGGGAGGTGTATGCTTAACTTCTTTATTTATTTTTTGGTCCTCTTCATTATGGAGATATATAATTGGGAAAACTGCATCATAAAGGAATCAAACACAAAAGATAAATGGTTTGTTAGAATTTACTAATCAGTATGACTTTCGAACTTCTTCATGAATATTTCTGCTATATGGAAGTAATAGTTAAAGTGAACCAAGTTTTGGGTCATAATAGCTACTAAACATGATTCTTTTTTAGATGCTGTGAAATGTAGTTTACCATGTCTCTGGAAAACTTCCTCAGTGTGTTCTCTGGAGATGAATTCTCTGGTGCCTGCTTTTTGTTTTGTTTTGTTTTTTTTTTACTAACCTCATACCCTAAGTTATAGTATATATTTGTGCTCTGATGAGTAGGGGGCATGGCCCTATGTGATCAGCCTACCAGTTACATTTATAATCTAGGTCCTGTCTCTCTCTAGGCCTCTGTAGTACACTTGGGTATTATACTTCATATCCAGGAGCTGCTTTTCAAACCTCACACCAAAGATTTGTGTGAAATAGTGTTAAAATTGCTATCATAATCACTTGTGCCTATGTCAACGTCCTGTCATAATTCTATATGGCCACTCTATTTATTTACTAATTGACCTTTCTCTGGAGGTCGTGACCACAAATCCTTATAGAAGTTTGATGGGCATTCATGGGTACTACATGAGACTAGTATTAAAATTTGCTAGAAATATCAATAAATTGAATACATAGGGATTTACCTCAAATAGTTCTGGTCTAATACTGTAATCAACTGAATACTATTATCTAATCCATGTGGCTAAGTTAATAGCCCAGACCCTAAGATGATATGAAGAAGAATCTTGTCCCTTAGAGTAGTGATTCTCAATTCTGGCTTGTTAAAGTCATCATGAAAGCCGTTAAAAAGGCATTCCAATTTATGTTAACAGAAGTGACTTAATAAGACAAAGCAAGTTTTTTTGGAAAAAAGAAAAAGGTATTTCATGGTACCAAGTTGGGTCTCACATCATACCAATTAAATCAGAATCTCTGAAATAAAGCCAAGCACTTACGTTAAGGACAGAAAGAAATTCATACTTAAAATTTACAAGCCTTTTAGCTTTTTTTTTAATTTTTAAAATTTGTAATCATCTATCACTGTTCAAGTTGAGAGTTTGCCAAGGTTTTGGCTGTGACTGTGGCAGCTGCAATAGCTAATGAGAATTTAGTAATTTCTAATGTTGAATCAGTCTCTTCCATTTGTTTTATTTATTGGTGGGCTGTTTAAAGCATTAGCATTCCAAAATCAACAAATCATGGCTATATACTATGTTTCTCTGTGTCCAGATTGGGCAATTACTATATTAATTTTCTATTGCTGCCGTAACAAATTACCATAAAGTCAGTGCCTTAAAACAACCTAAATTTATTATTGTACAGTTCCATAGGCTGGAACTCAAACAAGGGTCTCATTGGGCGAAAATCATCAGATGTCAGCAGAAATGCATTAACTTTAGGAAGATTCTAAGGAAGAATCTATGTCTTGCTTTCTTTCTAACTTCTAGAGACCACCCACATTCTTTGGTTAATGGCTCCCTCCCTCCTTATGCAAAGCCAGCAACAACGTTGCATCTCTGGGACCCTATTTCTATAGTCACATATCTCTCTGACCAAAGCTAGGGAAGATTCTCTATTTTTTAAGGACTTTTGATTAAATTAGTACCATCCAGATAACCAAAGATAACCTTCCCATCTCAATGGAAATTGAATCACATCTGCAAAGTCCTTTTTGCCATATATCCTAACTTATCCACAGTTTCCAGGCTTTAAGATGTGGGCATCTATATGGACTAACAGGTCCACCATAGTAAATGTTTAGACAGAGTGAGGGATTAGCTTCTCTAAATCCTTTCTGATGGTAATTTCTGTAGCTCTTTTGTAGCAGAACTACATCTATTAACAGCTGCGATGAGAAAAGGATATAGCTCTTTAGGAACATATTTAAACACTCAATTTCACTGTGTTTCTATGAAACACAATCTAGACCATTGAGTACATGTGCCTCTGGTTGACCAGAATGATATCTGTATGCAGGAAGACCTTCCATTTCCCTAATCCTTGTTTTTTAGTTTTCCATTGCTGGGATTGTTCTTCTACACCCCAAACACTATGCTTTTACCACAGAGAAACAAAGAACTAATTTCTTGGACACTTCAACTTTCTGTAAAGCCACATAAAATACATAGTCTGTATGTATTCTTACAGATATTTTTTTGTCCAGCTCTTAATTTACCCAATATAAATGATTTTCATCTTTCTCCCACATATATGCATCAAGATGTCAAACATTCTCCAGGACTCTTGCTGTATCTTAGAGCTAGAGCCTAACTAGAGTCTTAGTCTCTTCTCTCTTAGCAGTTGTCTTGATTTAAAAGATTTATGGGTGCCGGGTTAATTACTTCAGAGACTTTATCACAAAAATAAGAATTTTGATTTGGTCATTGCCATGAAACTGAGTTTTCATTTGTTCTTTGTAGCATAAACATCTCAGTTATTTTTTAAGAGTTGGAAATGAAAGTTAATTTCATTTTTATCTCTGCGTATTTAATATGCCTATCTCCTTGCCTCAGCATGCAAGTTCATCTGGTAAAATACCTGCATTCCAAGTTATTATAGGTAACAATGTTACTGAATGTTTTGCCACTGAATAATAATGGATTTATGTCCTTTTAGACCCTGGTCACAGTCCCTCACCATCTGCTGCCTGTTTTTATAAGCCTCATACTTAATGATTCATTGTCATTTTTTAGCGTATTTTCGTTTTAAGTATGCTCAGTGCCCAGCATGGAGCCCAACACAGGACTAGAACTCACGACTCTGAGATCAAGACCTCAGCTGACACCAAGAGTCAGATGCTTAGCTGACTGAGCCACCCAGGTGCTCTTCATGGTTGTTTTTATTGTTGTTACAGCGTTCTCCTACTTTTAGGTATCAATTTTCCCTTTTCGTTTAGTTAGGACAGGTGAGAATACATTGTTATAACAGATGACTCCTAACTTAATGTCTTTTAAGAAGAAAAAAATATTCCTTGTTCATGCCACATGTTCATTATGTAGTAGTTAAGAGACTACTCTATGTCTTCTTCACCATAGGACCTAGTCTGATAGACCAGCTTCTATCTGGCACATTGATAATTGTTGTAAGGAAACAGAACATGACCAATGTGATCTGGAGGCAAAGCTTCTGCTAAAAACTATATATGTCACTCAGTAACATTTCATTGATCAAAGCCAGTCCTATGGCTCAGCCAAATATCAATGGAGAGAAGATACATAATCCATCCTAAGGTATCTAATGTTTATGGGTAGTAATACAGTCTATGAAAGTATAAAATCAGAATTCACACTGGAGCTATTTATTCAAGGTACATGTGCATATATGTTTTGAGTTTTTGGTTTTGAACTCACTTAAACCTTTAATTGGCAAAATTACCTTGTCAAAATGCATGGAAAATTTTTGCCAAAGATAAAAAGAAATTCCCTTCTTTACCGGGGCTAAATGAATTGTAGGAAATTTTTATTAAGACAGTAAAATGAAAGATTCAGAACTCCAAAGCTGAGAGACATCAGCCAAAAGGGCTTATCAACAAAAATGCCTTTCTTTTATGGTAAGATTAAATAATAATTAGGTACTACAGTACTGAGTTTTCATGCTTCTGCTAGTAAAGACTTCTTTATTTAGAGGCTTTGGAAATGGAACTTATTCCCATTTTAGGAAAGACAAAAACAAAGGGATTTATTTCTCATTGGACATAGCAAACCATTCTCTACTTAAGGTTTCCACCTTTCATGTTTAGTCTACAATAATTGACACTCAAGAGCAGTTTTAGAATTTCCTTTCTCATGTGGGACATGATAGGTCAACATTACTGCTTCAGAACACATACAGTTCTTGCAAGAAAACCCAAGTGTGCAGAAATTCCTATGGCATAGTACAAAGGTCTTTGAAGATTTTAGGCTTATTATTTCCCCCTTTTTTAAGAAATTAATTTACATCATCTCCTAGGAATAAAATGTCCTCAGCCATGCTTAACTATGTTCTCTTAGTGACACTTTCACAAGTCTATATGTTCAGAAAGTAAGAAGACCTTGTCATGTAGCAAATGGCTAAGAACCCCTCATTCTCTACTCCAGCCTCTCTACAGGATTGTTCAAAGGTCCCTTGCACACTATTTACAGGAATTATGCTTTTTAAAATTCCTAAAATAATATGTGAAAACTAGTGTCATATTAATTTGTATTTTATTGTCACTGAGGTGGAATATTTTCCCAGCTTTATAATTTTTAAAAACTTAAACTTCTGTGATTTCTTTACTGTGTTATCAGATTCCCTTTTCTTGGAATTAAAATTATTTTTGTTTTAAAAATTCTTTTTTTGTTTGTTTGTTTGTTTTAAAAATTCTTATTATAAAACTTAGGCTTCCTCATTTTAAAACCTTTACACAATAAAAGAAATCAGTCCTGGCCTTTGAGTCCCTAAAACCATTAGTGACTTTTTCAGTTAATAGATAAGCTTAAGTCATGAGAGCATAAGTTTTAGACTCTACAGTGATGTGAACAAGTTAGGGATACAGTCACATAGATATTAGAATGGCGTTTGTTGAAAAGAAAACATATGAACAAAAGCTAAATTGTGTTTTTGAGGCTATATCTATGTATCATCATTTTTTTAAAAAGTGACATGGATAAAAAAGTACAAACAAATGCAAACAAAAAAGATACAAACTTTCAGTTATAAAATAAATAAATCATGAGAGTGTAATGTATAGCATGGTGACCATAGTTAATACTTTGTTAAATATTTGAAAGTTGCTAAGGCAGTAGATCTCACGATTCTCATCACACACACACAAAGATAAATAAATGAATCAGGATATAGGATGTAGGACCTGTTTAGAAGTATTCTAGTTATTTGGAACAGCCCATATAGACTAAAGACATTTTGAAAAATTGGGCATAGGCTAGAATATTTAATTAAAGAGTTATGTATACATATCTGCATGTTTTTATGCATTAGCACCTAGCCTTTTTCCAGTAACTATTTAAGGCAATCTACAAAACTTCCAACATATGACTTTTTGTTAAATGAATGCAAAATAAATATTCTAGGAAGTTAGTTATGGTATAAAATGAGGTGCTTTATATGTAACCTTGACTGACATGAATACACTTTTTTTTAACAATAGTTCTAAATTTACAGAAAAACTGTGAGGAAAGGATAAAGATTCTATATATCCTACAATCCTGTAGTATTAACATGCTACATTAGTATGCTATATTTGTTATAATTAACAAAATAATATTGACACATTATTATTAACTAAAGTCCATATTTTATTTTGAATTTCTTACTTTTTATCCAGTGTCCTTTTTTTCTTTTCTTTTTTTTTTTTCTTATTCCAGGATGCCATCCAACGGATATGACATAGCATTTAGTCATCATGTCTCCTTAGGCCCCTCTTGGCTGTGACAGTTATAATATGGCTTTTTAAAACATGGAAATTTTGTAGAATAAGGGTAGAGGAAAATCAGATAAAGTCAAAGTTGTGGATAAAGACAAAATAATAACCATTATTATGTTATTTATTACCATATACCTGTTATGAGATTATGTTCTATGTCTAGAGATGGGCAACAAATATGGCTTTGAACCTCAGTGTCCAAAAGATACAAAAACACCAATTGCTTATGATATTTCATAGAAATGGAGCTCTTCTTAGTACAGAGTCCTGGGATAACTTTCTCTTGGGGCCATAATAAAGACTCTGTAATATCCTTAATATTTTCCTTAACATTATGTTTATGGGAAATCTAAAAATGGCTTATTAAAGCTATTTCCTGTAACATCTTAAAAGTGGGCCAACGTCATAATGACTAAGTGCATTTCAGGTGTCACAGGAGGGATGGCGAGGGGGTAAATGCAGAGCAGTTATCCAAGCTCATTGAAAGATTGAGCACTTCCCCTAAATAGCTCCTCCTACACAGCTCTTCCCTAGGTTTCCAAGGAGAATCAGATAATTCAATAGAGGCAATATTGATGGTTTCAGGTTGGCCCCTCTGACCCACCTCACCCAAGTCTTTCCCCAGCTTCTTCACTGATGCAAGACAAACCAAAGACTTTAAACATGAACACTTGAAGAGAAATCTCCATGAAGGGCATTTAGAGTAGGAAGGCTAAAGGTCAGGATGATGGAACTATGAGGACTGGATTTTGACAACAAGTGTTCCAGGCACCTTGCAGATTGAGGGATAGCTGCCTCCTCAGTCTTTCCCTGCTTCGCATTGCATTTATTCATCTTGGTCAGGGGCAGTTGCTCATAAAAGTGAATTGTTTTCTTTGGCCACATCTGTGTACAGTATAAGGTTGCCAAATGTATGAAGCTACCTTCCCTATGCAATTATAATATCCCAGAAATGAAATGAGATTTTCTGTAATCACAATTACTTACATTGTTCTCTAGATTTTAAATTATTCTGTGGACAGTATTGCTAATTAAAGATTGCTACAATTAAAATAGAAATGTGACCTACTGTCCTTAAGCTTCCTTTTTTCCCCTTAATCTTCTTTAAAATATCACATACATCCCCAACTCTTACTCTAGCCTAGTTCTGTACACTAGGCTTAGTAGATCACTATTTGATTTCTGACTTTATTCCTTGATACGCGTGACTTTGGAAAATTTTTCTAACATTTTGGGGACTCAGTTGCCTCAACCATAACTTGGGAAGTGTATACCAAAGTTAAAGGGGCAAAGATCAAAATTAAATGAAACAAATTATGTGGTGCTCTTATATAAATATTTAGATAGTATTACTGTCTGAATGATGTTATCCATTTCTCTATGTATACATAAATACAATATATTTAAAACTATTTACCTATCTACATATTATATATGATATTCATCTTATATATCATAATTCTTAAATCATTATGCCCTTTCCATGTTGTCAGAAGGCTTAGCTGATATTTCTTTCTGTTCTTTTGAATTCTCCATCTTGCCAGCTATCAGATATATTCACAAACTTCCAGGATGCTCAGCTTAGGGGAATTTTATTGCTTCTGAGAGTTTGGGAATTTTATCCCAACCTTTATTTGATTCTCTGCCTGAGAAGAAACGATCCTGTGACCAAAAGAAGGCTACTAGCTTGAACTTGAGTGACCTTTCATCTCCAGTAAATCAGGCGAGGTCAGTGGTGTGGGGCAGACTAACCTGCCCATCTGTTGGTAAACACCACATCAGTGGACCCTCTCAACCCCAACTCACCCCATCTTGGACCATCTCTTACTTGCTCATCTTTGAATTCTCCCTGAAGAGTTTTTGTATTTCCTATAGCAGTTATCAAACTTCCCTCTAAACCATAGTTTCCTTAAAAGTTGTAAATGCAGGGATCCCTGGGTGGCGCAGTGGTTTGGCGCCTGCCTTTGGCCCAGGGCGTGATCCTGGAGACCCAGGATCGAATCCTACATCGGGCTCCTGGTGCATGGAGCCTGCTTCTCCCTCTGCCTATGTCTCTGCGCCTCTCTCTCTCTCTCTCTCTCTCTCTCTCTCTCTCTGTGACTATCATAAATAAATTAAAAAAATTTAAAAAAATTAAAAAAAAAGTTGTAAATGCGAGATAAACTTTTACATTCTTTCCTTCACAAAGCACAGTCACAAGGGGAATATGTAATACACTGAGTTGAATGAATGCATGAGGGACAAGAATAGGCATCACTCAGAGATTCCCTGGCCCAAATATTTTACTGCCTCAAAGCTCCTATTACCTATTTTCCAACAAGAGCTTTCTTGGGTGGACACATGTGACTAACTTGAATGCTGCCACACATTACATAGTGGAAGACAGAGTCTTAAGGAATGAACTCACATTTTGTGGAGGACTGGGGCCCAGCGCAGTCACAGTTCTGTGATATCTTTTTTCTTGACCGAGATAGGATGTTGTAGAGAGAGGGCATCATGAGGGCAATGATAAGAGTTTGGGTACCTCGGAGGGAGTGATCAGATGTATATAGATACAGGGAGAGGCACCAACAGTAAATATTCTCAGACTTCAACATTACTTTAAATGATTTCCCTACAAGTTATTTCTCAAAATTTCTAAGTGTTCATCCTGACCAACATACCATGTCTATGTTGAGCATATTTTTTGCTAGCTTCAGGGGTAAAAACAGTGCAAAACTATATAAGCTACAAAGCTGGTTTACCAAATTGTGCAGCAGGAACTTTCTTGAATGAAGGAATGGGTGTGTGGCCATGACTAAGCAACTGAGAAATGCTCTGCCTCTCTTTAAATCCACTGGTTGGGAAGGAAAATTTTGAAGATTCGTAGTGCATTTTTTTTAAGACTTTGTTTCTTTACTCATGAGAGACACACACACACACAGAGAGAGACAGAGAGAGAGAGAGGCAGAGACACAGACAGAGGGAGAAGCAGGCTCCATGCAGGGAGCCCAACATGGGACTCCATCCCTGGTCTCCAGGATCAGGCCCTGGGCTGAAGGAGGCACTAAACCGCTGAGCCACCTGGGCTGGCCAGTGCTTTGGTTTCTATTTCTCCTGTGGAAAGAAACTTTTTTGATTGTCTTAGATGTAATAATTTTATTTAGTTTAGGAAATAAGAGACAGAGAACTTTCCAGAGAGAATCTTTGTCTTTTTGTTTTGTTTTTTGATGATTTTTTTTCTTTTTTTCTTCTTAATTCAGATTTCTTTTTTTGAGCAGTTTTAGATTCACAACAAAATTGAGAGGAAGGTACATAGATTTCTCCATATACTTCCTGCCTCCACATGCATTGCCTGCCCCATTATCAACATCCTCTGCCACAGTGGTAACATTTTTTTAAAAAATTGATGAACTTATACTGACCTATCACTATCACTCAAAGTTCATAATTTACATTAGGACCCACTCTTGTGTTGTACATTATATGAGTTCAGACATGTAATGACACATATCCACCATTATAGAATCCTATGGAGTATTTTCACTGCCCTCAAAATCTTCTGTGCTCTGACTATTCATTAGTTCACACTCCCCTCAGCCCCTGACAACCACTGATCTTTTTACTGTTTCCATTGGAATATAGCTGATATTCCCATCATCTTATCAAATTTGTTTTCACTTGTCTTTTTTTACATTATAAACTTTATATCATGCATAACCAACCCTTACATGCTATAGCTATGTTGTTGTTTTCCTAAAATTTTAATTTTATCTTGGATTAAAAACAATCTTTTTTCTTTTTATTTATTTGCCTCTCTTACCCATATCTAAACACTACATTGTTAGCCCGATGTTATTCCCACTCTACTAATTATTTTATTTTACGATGCCGCTTTATTTAAGATTTCTTGATGTCTTGGTCAGGACAAACAGGGCTTACTACATGTATTGAGTAACAAGACAGGATCCATCACCTATTTGGGCTTAAATATAAGTAAATCTATCACAGATGTGATAAATAAACATCCCTAACACTGTGTGAGTGCATAATGGCATGCTGTGGGGTACAAAAGGTTAATAAACTGATATTTGTGCCCAAAGAAGTTTATAGTCTAGTTGAAATGATGGGACATATTCACATGATTCAATTAGGTAACACGACTTGAGAGTATATCACAACATGATAGGCTGAAAAAATGACATGCTAATTTGTGAGACACAGAAATTGACAGGAGAGGGAAGTCCATGCTATAAAAAATATGGGTGTGCTTATTGTGAAGTTCAGATTCACACAGGAAGAGAGAGTGCAGAGGGCCCTGTGACCTTGCCTCTGAGTGGAGGAATTTTCAGAAGAGGAGGTGATGGGGGCCACCATCCTGGAGGACCTAGACACCTACATGACTGGATTTCAAGGAGTTGCCAGGAATTTTCCTTCAGCTGTCCTGAAATGTTTGGTAGAATGTACTCACCCCAGAGCCCACTTAGAACCATGTCCCACCCTGCCTGTGAGGGTTGTACCAGCCCAGAGAGAACCCACCAGGGGAGAAAGAATCAGCCTCTGTAGAATAAGACAATATTGTGTTTTTATACTTAATATTTTTTTTCTAGCTGGAAACAAATGGATAGTGAATAAGAAACGATGGGAAAGGTATCCTATAAACGAAGGAAGAGAGACTAGTTTACTGTTTTGCATATGTATGTATCTCTTGGTTTAAAATTCTGTTACTGAATTCAGAAACCTGTCTTAAACAGGAAGTGTAATTATTCCTGGAAAAGTCCTTTAAATTCCCCATGCTTAAGAGATAGTGAATTTCCATCTCTAGTGTGTTGCTTACTAGTTACGGAGCTGGGAGCGAGGTCAGTTTCTTCAGCTGCAAAATGAGGGTCTTAATACCCTTTTCATGGGATTTGAAGGGAGGTAATCAGAATATAAGTATGTAGATTTCAATTTGTCCCATTTTCTCTTAAAAGAAAGCTTTCTAACCTCAAACATGTTTAGTTTTAAAAATGGTTTTGAGCTTATGGCAAGTGGCAGTGAAAAAATACAGTCTGGCAAACAACTGTCCTTCAAAGATTGCCTTAAAGTCAGCTCGTTGGTTGAAAAGTAGGCCTTCAGTGTCTGTGATGGCTTGGAAATCAGAAAAGATCATAGAACTAGAGTGGAGACAGCACACTGTCCAGTTAACATTTCAGAGAAATAAGCTTTTCTTCATTTCTTAAATATTCTTAGGTCACTACAGTATTTATTGTGATGGTAGATTTTAGAAAGCTAGTTGTCTTCTCCATGGGGGTCTCTTGTCTATTTTCTGTAGTTAGATGGAGGCTAATATACTAGGCATATCAACCTTGACGAATGATCATAAAGTTATCAGCTTAAAATATTACCACTTATTATCACACAGTTCTGTAGGTCAGACGGCTCAGTATAACATGATTCAGTTGAGTCTTGTGTAGCACCTCATAAGAATCCAGGGATGAATCCTTACCAAGCTCATTTAGGTTGTTCGCTGAATTCTGTCCTTTGTAGCTGTAGTACTGAGGTCCCCATATCTCTTCTACATCTCCGCCAGCAGTTATTCCTGTAAGTTTTCTTTATGTACTTTTTCACACTGTCCATATGGCCACTCCGACAAAGATGGGTAAGGTCCCTCTCATGCTTTAAATCTTTCCAGTTTATCCTTTTGCCACATTTCTCTGTTTTTAAGGCTCGAGTGGTTTAGATTGAGTCCACCTGGATAATCCAGAAAAATCTCCTTCTTTTTAAGGCCCTTTAGCCTTAATTATCTCTGCAAAGTATCTTTGCCATGTAATGTAACATTCAAAGTTTGCAGAAATTTGAACATCTGAAAGGGGCCGTTCTGCTACCATAAAAAGTTAAAAGCTATTACTCTTCATTTTTAGAGCAGGTTGTCTTCCTAAGAAAACACTTACTTATTTCAGTTAAATGATCTTGGCTATGCCTGCCATCTAATAGGCTTGGAATATAATCTCTCAGAGAAGTAGTTCCTGGCATTTAATAGACGATAATTTGCCTCAGATATGTGCTTATTTGTTTGGGATTCTCTCCTAACACAAGTGCTAAGTGTTTCCCCCCATCCCTGTTATGGTTCTCAGTTGTAGGATCCATTTTCTAGAATACCAAATAGAAAAAAAAAAAGTATTTCTTATTAAGAATCATACTTCATTAAACCTAAATATTTTTTGGACATATTATTTGGGACAATGGTCAGGAAATGAATTAGAAATAGATTGTACTACATTTCCTGGTAATGTGGGCAAACATAGATGGTAAGTCATCTGTTGTCATCGGTAGGATTTAGCTGGTAGGAGAGACTCACATTTCTTGCTGAGGAACCATTCCGGTCATTGAGGGTGTGTTACTTCCAGGAAGGAGTTAAGTTCCTCTTCTTATGAGTGCAAACAGTGGCTGCAATGCCTGTAAATGAATCAAAAGAACGAGGAGCTGATTCTTGTATCCATGTTCTATTACTGATCATATTTTTTTTTACCCAGTTTAAGCAAATAATCTCTGATTCTTTTATCTTTCCAATATTTATTTCCTTCAGACTGATTTTCTCTTTCTCCCTTTGGCTCACTTCTTCTTAACCATTTCACTGCTAATTAGGATTTCTAACAAGAATGAACAGAAGTAAAGAAGTGAAGCGCACAGGTACATCTGACCCTAATTACTAGTGAGAGGTTTGGGGAATGATAAGGTGAAAACCAGTGACCGGAAAGTTGGACTCTTTAGTCATCCTTGCTAAATGCCAGTGACAGTCATTGATAACTGAGGGGCCCTACTCTAAACCTATGGATGACCTTTAATAAAAATATCTATACATAATTAGAATACAAATTATTTTATAAGATGATGGGGCAGCCTGGGTGGCTCAGCGGTTTAGCGCCACCTTCAGCCCAGGGCATGATCCTGCAGACCCGGAATCAAGTCCCACATCGGGCTCCCTGCATGGAGCCTGCTTTTCCCTCTGCCTGTGTCTCTGCCTCTCTCTCTCTCTCTGTCTCTCATGAATAAATAAATAAAATATTAAAAAAAAAGATGATGAAGCTGGACCCAGAAACATTTACTATCTTGTGCATAGTCACACAACACAAATACCATGTAAATTTTCTCAAATAATGTTCAGAAAGTTGACCCTATTTCATTCCTATATGGAGATGTCAAAACCAGAATTGGTCAGTGAGTTACAGTTGCATTGAATAAGAATCAATATGAATAAGCCAAGATAAGAATGCAAATCTGCTATTCTGTCTCATATGTGTTTCCACCAGCTTATGTCTGGCTAGGTATGGACAGTCCTAGGGAAAGTGAGTATGCTGTACTGTAGAGGTTATGTGTGGTGGAAAGCACCATATGTGTCATTACCTGCATCTTCACATGTTATTATTAGTGTGCCATGATGCCTTGTTTTCCACTAATAAATCACCATAAGCTTGAGGCCTTTGTCTTGACAACCTTATTTTCTCTAAGCCCAAGACCTTTCCATGGTCCCGGTGATATATGACTAGATCTCATCCTTGCTTGAATTCCTGTATATAAAGAATTTCTCTTCATTTTAAAGGCTTTTTCCTATTGAAATTCAGCCAAAATCTAATGAGAAAACTTATCCATTATGAAGTTTTACTCTTGAAGCAAATATGAATCTCCAGTTACAGAAATCTTGTAGGTACTATCTGCCTTTAGTTAGGAATTATTTAGAAATTGAATAAGAAATCCCTTTCATTGACTGACATTTTGAAGATTAAATCTGAAGCTTCTTGAACTTCATTACAGCTTCATGAATATTATAAGGCTCCCAAACTTAACCTGTCGTTTTGAAACTCAGCCAGGAAGGTATCAGTGGTGTTAAAAATTGTATTTATGGAATGCCTTTTCTTCTAACTGGTTTAAAGCACCCAGCACATTGTTTTGGTCTATCTCTATGACACGCATATAAGTTGTTAGGTAAAAGGTTTCACTATCCCCATTTTATAAGGTGGGTCACCAAGGGTCAAGGAAGTGATAGAAAACTAACAAAGAACACATAATTCTCTAGTAGATATTACTAAGCTCTGAATCTCTCTCTGGAAAAGTCACTTTCACTACTGGGTTTCCTCTTATTTGCCTCACATTGTGTTAGCTATGCATGCATTCAGCCCTCAACTTCTTCAGCCCAGTGCCCAGCCCCTGTGGTCCTCTTCTCTTCATTTGCCCACCCACTTGATTTCCATCAAAAAACCTCTTCCTACTCCAAGCCCTGGAACATCATTATTAATCTTTAAAGTGTGTGAGGTTCTCCCAGGGTGCTCTGGCCTCAACAATGGTGATGCTTTCTAAGCAGATTTATGATAAATCCCAGGAATCTTCATTTTAGAAGGTACCTTTAAAGGGTCCAATGCTCATAGTAGTTGAGTGCCCCACAATCCTGATATGGAGTGGAAAAGTTAGAAAGATTTTTAGAATCTTGAGTCTATTAACCATCGCTTAATAGATTCTAGGTCAGCTCTCTTATCTAGCGTAAGTTCCTGAGAAGCAAAACTGGAGGCAGAGATTCTTTTGCTAATGATTTATTGAGTTGTATTCTCAAGAGAAGGATAAGGAGGGAATCAGGAAAGGGCTGGGTAATAAGTTAGCAATTTCTCAGCTGGAGAGAAGTTTCAGTCTGATCCCACAAGTATGCACTGGAATACAGATTGGCCACAGAATTAGCAAGGGGTCTAGTCTTTGAATGTTAGAGGCAGTCAGTTATTTGGCCTAGTTCTTCTAGGGTATAGGGGAAGTGGTAGGGAGGAGCAGCCTTCCTGCTGAGGCATTTCCAGGTTGTATGAGAGAAATTCTTCATAGAAGAAGGTAGTAGGAGTTTGTTATTAGCATATCAGGGCTATGAGTATTCTGACTGGGAAAGGTAATCTGGGTAGGACACCAATAATATCTGCTACATCCCTCAATTCAACAAGAATCATCTTTATTCTTCCTAGTCTTGAGCTCGTGGCTTTGTCATTTGCCCAGTCCAGTATTAACTCTATATTTTTGTGTCTGGGTACCTTCCCTAGCAGCTTATATAACCACAGTTACTTAAAAACTTGTTCTTCACAATCCCCTTTCTAGATAGAAAAGTCCTACCCTGGAACCAGTCCATTAAAAGGGTACCATCTCTGGTCACTGTTAGTTTGCAGATGTCTACATGGCTCTTCCATGACTTCTTGTTTCCAAGATCCCAACACGGGTTCTCCCTTTCCTGCTTAACTTATTTGGTGGACTCTGCCTCTAGTTCCAAGAAGGACTTTTGTATTGCAGAACTCCAGGGGTATCATTTTCATTGCATTATCTGAGAATGGCACCTTCTAGAGATGTGCCGTAGGGCATCCCAGGCAATACTCCTTGGTAAAAGTGTTTTTCCTCTAGACTGGATTTCAGCAGAATCTAGCAGCCCAGTCTTGTCCTCTCTCAGTCTTTCATTTCCCAGGCTCTGCCTGGTGGTATTAGAAAAGCTAGGAATGCTTTTACCTCACTATGCCTGTTGCTTCTACCATGTTTCCCCCTTTCATAAGAATTTACCAAAGGTTTTAAAATCGTAAGAGGCCATCAAATGTTATTATACATTTCATTATATGGCAAACGAATAATGAAACTGAATGCTTCAATAAAATTACTTCACTTGATAGAGATGTTGCTAAAAGGTCCATATTACAAAGTAATAAATAAATTAAATGTGAAAAGTAGAGGACGGAGATATTAAGCTAGCTTCCCGGACCCTGGGATCACAACCTGCCTAAGACTTGGCCGTCTCGTAGAACTTAGGGTCAGTGTGCTATAGCAGAAATTTGGAAAGTACTACTTCCAACAACTTTCCTGCCAGAAAATTCCTATTCTAAAGATATAGCACAGTAATGTGTGCGGCAAAAGAGACTTATATTTTTAAAATTCATTTACAACAAAATTCACATAAGTGAAATAATTATAACTACTTGAACATACTATAATAAATATCATTATTTAATTTAAAAACTAATGTGGCAGCTGACAGGAATACAAAATTCACTAAAGAGAAAAGTTTACTTTGGTAACCAAAGCAAACAAAAGGTATAATTTGCATCTATCAAAGTGGGAAGTATTTTACAAAATGGTAGTATGTAGTGTTGGTCAAGATATGGTAAAATGGACATTCAAATATGCAGCTAATGGTAGAATAAATGGTATAGATTTTTTGAAGGACGGTTTTTTCAAAATATATAAAATGTCTAAAGAAACATCTTGATTGAGAAATTTTACTGCAAAGGATTCATACTAAGAAAATGATCCAATATACAATGATATAAATGTGTGTGTACAAACAGGAAAAATAAAAACTTTCAATATTCCTAACCCCCAACAGAGCAAATATTAGATGAATGCTAGGGTATATTATATATATAAATATATATACACATATATATTTTATTTTTTTACACATATATTCTAAATACTTTATTTTTTAAAGCAGTTTCAGAATCACAGCAAAATTGAGAGAAAGGTACAGAGATTTCCTATATACTCCCTGTCTCCATCAATGTACAGCTTTTCCTAGAATCAAGATTCCCTACCAAAGTGGTACATTTGTTATGATTTATGAACCTACACTGACCTATTATTATTAATCAAAGTCCATAGTACCACTGCTCTTGGTATAGTATCATACAGAGTATTTTCACTTCTGTGAAAAGCCCCTGTGCTGTGTCTATTCATCCCTCACCACCCACCTGAGCCCCTGGAAACCACTGATTCTTTTTTATTGTCTCTATAGTTTTACCTTGCCCAGAATATCTCTAATTTGGACTTACATAGTGTATATTCTTTACATATGGCTTCCTTTACTTAATAAAATGCATTTAAATGCCCTGCATGTCTTTTCACATCTTAATAGTATTTCCTTTTACCACTGAATAATAAATATACTCTTGTCTAGATGTACCATAGTTTCTTTATCATTGCTGATATATTATTACCATGGATGAAAAGGGCCCCATTTTATTGGGCTTTGTCAGCTATACTATAAATTGACATTTTCAAGGTGATATAATCTGAGCTCAAAGTTTGGAGGTTTGGAGAGCAGGAAAGTTTGGAAAAGATAGAGCAGGCTTGAAGTTTCTCGGGTCTAACAAGGTCAGGTAGAACAAGGCTTCTATGTGGCCTATTCCAGGCTGTATGATTCTGAATTTGGTTTGAGATCCAAAACCCAACTAACTATAGGAAAACATTAACTTTGCTTTGTTTGCCTATTTAAATTCACCTATCAGGATCCCTGGGTGGCGCAGTGGTTTGGCGCCTGCCTTTGGCCCAGGGCGCGATCGTGGAGGCCCGGGATCGAATCCCACGTCGGGCTCCCGGTGCATGGAGCTTGCTTCTCCCTCTGCCTATGTCTCTGCGCCTCTCTCTCTCTCTGTGACTATCATAAATAAATAAAAAAAATAAAAAATAAAAATAAATTCACCTATCTTCCTCAGGGCCTCTAATTCACTGGGTTGGAATAAGACTCTTCAGTTTATGCATGTTGAAAATAGTCACTGAGGACTGGACAACCATCTAGGAAAATAAAGCCTAAAAAGGAGGAGTTGGTAGGCAGCCCAGGTGGCTCAGCGGTTTAGTGCCACCTTCGGCCCAGGGCGTGATGCTGTAGCCCCGGGATCGAGTCCCATGTCAGGCTCCCTTCATGGAGCCTGCTTCTCCCTCTGCCTGTGTCTCTGCCTCTCTCTCTCTCTGTGTCTCTCGTGAATAAAATAAATAAATAAATAAATAAATAAATAAATAAATAAATAAGAAGTGTTGGTGCCAGAAAGAAACCTGAATCTTCAGTATTGAAAGTCTACTTGGACTCTGGCTTATTACTTTGTCTAAAACTCTCTAACAGGCTATTTAAAGTTCAGTAAATAATAGTATTATTGGTATCTTTATTAGCCAAGTTAATAAAGGCTTAGGTTTTTACTGTTTCCTCCACACTGTGTATTTGTACTTCTGTCAATATTGCTATGCAGGGAACCTCTTCTTCCATTTCCTTTCTTCACTCTGTGTCTTACATCTACTTAACAACAGTCTATGTCCAACCTCCTATATGAAGCCTCCCTGGAATTTTACAGTGATTGATTCCTTTTGTAAATTGTTGTCCTTAGAGGTGGATCCGTGCAATTCCACTCTTTAAAATATACAAGCAGCAGTCTCCAACATATGGAATGTGCACCATGAACGGCTGAGTGATTTTCAAAATGAGAATGTAGTCACTACAGTATTAAATTATTATTCTGTTAAATAAATACATAAGCTTACTTTATCCTTAAAATTTTATTTTAAAAGATATTAAAAATTCCTATTATTACAGCTACTAACATCTTCTTCCCCTCAGACAATTGGATGGATATGAGCCTTGAACAGCTCTCTTCCAACAACACTTAGTTCACAAGCTTAAAATGAAACAGAATTATGGTTCTATCTTTTTAGAGATTTGAAGAACTTTCTCACTTACTACTTCAGACTGAAATAATTGCCTGAACTTCCCAACCCTCAGTTTTTCCATTTATACACAGCTTATTTTATTTCTACAGACATTAAGAGCTCCTAATTTGACTAATATATTAAATAGACACTTCATTTATATTACAGTTTATATTCAGTAATCTCAAGTAATAGCTTATAGTCATCACATTAGGTTTCCTTTTGAAAGTGCTCAAGTGTACTCTAGTCACCATCAATAATAATCAAGCCTCAGTTAGGTCATGATCCTTCTCCTGAGCTGTCAGTCATTCACTATGAGAAACTTTGAGATAATATAGAAGACAATTGTCTAAATAGCTCTTATTGCTGGATGGAAAGAAGGAAGGTGTGTTTCCATTGCAGTTAGAGTCTATTCTGACAATATGATGATGGCTTTGCAATTGCAGTAGAAATAGGGGATGTGTTGTGGTGGATTTCTGGCAGCACAGTGGCCTGCAGCTATTCTTACTCTTTGCATACAAGCTTATCTGGGCTTCTAAAACTTGTATCTCCATCACATTCAAGGAAGTCAGGGGCACTGGAAACTCACCAATAAACCACAGTATCCCTTGGTACACAAAACAAACTTTTTCCCCTAGACTAATATAACTTGAAAAAAAATACACTACTGTATTTTTGTGCTGTTCTATATGAGCAGTTGCAGACGTACCTGGTGATTCTGATTCAACAGTTATGAAGGAAAGCAAAATCATTGCTGCCTTCACTTTATAGTTCTGTGAACTTTCAGGGGGCACAACTGAAAAATCAATGCCAAATGTTCTTAGAAAAGATTCTTTTAATGGGTTTCCTGTTGACCTCACCACTAGAAGCAGCTGTCATATTTGATCAATGTGGCAGTGTCATACTGATCAATTTTTTTCCCTGAGTTATCTTTCCCAAATATTTCTGAGCATATACAGGGTGAATATATAAGCCTTGGTTCCAGTGCTCATTTTTCATCAATCTCTACATTGGCTTTTTTTTTTTTTTTTGAAAGAGAGAGGGGGAAAGAGAGAATGCCAGCAGGGAGGGGGAGAGGGAGGAGAGAGAGAATCTTAACCAGGCCCCATACCCAGCGTGGAGCCTGATGTGGGGCTCAATTTCACCAGCCTGAGATCATGACTTGAACTGAAATCAAGAGTCTGGTGCTTAACCAACTGAGCCACCCAGATGCCCCTCTAAATTAGCTTTTTTATCCCTAGTTAAGGGTGGAATTCATGTCTACTGCTGCCTTTTGTTCCTAGTTATGAAGGAAATCAGCAGAGGGGGATTAATACCATGTTTCTAACTTCACTCAGAGTACTGTGACAACTCAGCATGCCTTGCGTTAATGAGAAGGAGGCTTCTTTGTATGTTAAGTTCATCTGAAAAATGCTGCAGAATATCAGGCCTCAAAATAGTACAGTACTTTAAAAGCACACATGCATCTATTTAACCCAGAGCATATACAAGCATACACACATGCACACATACACACATATACCCATGGTAAGAAAAAGTTCTATTACTCAATTTTATAACCTGAAATCAGGATTATCCTCAAATTACAAAGGATTTGATATAAATCTAGTACATAAACCTAGACTTTTCCTACCTTTATGATGAGTTTCATGTATCCATTCTTCATTCCTTCAATATAGCCTTGGTTATGACTAACCCTGTCCATTATATTTGCTATCTCAATTCTGAACCTTAGTGATTAGTGGGTGTCACGGCCTCTGTGTTCTCCCTTCTCTCTAGAGGTGGATACTTGTTTATATGTTTTTTAGTATCAGTTACATTAAGGGGTGGTCAGGCACATGTACCTCATCTAAATTCCAAGTCCTAATGAAAAATAATTGGCTTTATTACACTAGAAAAAGTCCCCTTTGGGTATGAAAATGAACAAGGAATAAGTGTAGACAGAGATCATCTTGACCACATTTGTGTTTGTCTCATGTACCCTCATCTAAGAATAACTAGAAGCCATGAGGAAAAAATCTTGATACGTTGCCCAATTACTTCAGTAGAACTGAATCCCATGATTGAAGCATTATCCAAAAATGGTGTAACACCTGGCATCCTAGAAAGCAAAATTCCCATAAAACAAAAAAATCTCACAGTCAACAGAAATATTGGCCCAGTGATACTAAATTCCATATGTTCCTCAAATGCATTTTTGATGAGTGTGATTTGATGAGATTGAACAAGGTCAGTTTGCAAAAACCTGACCCCAATAGTCTAAGTTAGCAGTCTAGGTTAACTACAGGCACACACAGTGGGTGCTACTTGAGAGAGTTCCTTGTGGGACATTAAGAGCCTCCTCTAAGTTTGTTCTTATTCTGTGACTTCCAAACTGTTATTGCCAACCAAGGCTATATGCCTCAAGGGTTCTTGTTTAATTAGATTCTTAAGTTAACCTCTGTGGTTATTTCCCCCAGAACAGAAAGGTACACTTCCAGCTAAGCTCATGGACAATTGTGTCCAGAAGGATTGACCCTTGAGTAGTCTGGGAACTCAAATAAAATCTTAGGAAATCAGTTAATAGTTTCTTGAGGCTAGGTCAATCTGAGGTCATAGAATCTAGAATATTAATTCTTAGTGGTGTGTTTCTTTTCAAATAATTTTTGTCTGTTTTTAAATTTTCTCTATAGAGTAATGAATGGAACATCTATATGAAAGAGCCATGCAAAGTATTCTGCCTCTATGTCAACACGTTCCATGTGAAATAAATCATGGTGACCTCACCATGTGATGAAATATGTGGAAGTCCTCTTTATAGATTATATAATCTACAAGTAAGGGAGAATTTTATTTTGCACACACAAACATTTATTAATGTGGTGGCAAACACCACATCTTTCTATGAACCTGCTGAGTAAAATATCACTCTTGGATTACAACTAAGTGAGAGACAGAGCAACATAATACTTAAGAATGAGAACTCTGGAGTCATACCAGCTAGGTGTCAGGCTAGTCACCACCACTATACAGCTGTGTGATCTTGAACAAGTCACTCAACCCATTATTCCCTGGATTTTCTGTAAATAAGCTGGATATAGTAATATCACTGATTTCATAAGTCATGGTGAGGTGAATAAGATAATATGTGTAAAGCATTTGATTAAATTCCTATCACATAGAAAGCACCTGGTTAAATTTCTATCACATTAAATTCCTATCACATTTGATCATGTTATCTCTGTATATGATGCTGGGTCAGGTTTGATGGAATTCTTGCAGATTTTTAAAACAAAGCTTGTATTTTAGAAAAATTTTAAGGAAAAGTTGCAGATTTTTATCAGGGAGTTCTTATATTCTCTGCACTCAAGTTTCTCCTATTGTGAACAATTCATATTGCTATGTTACATCTGTCAAAATTAATGCACCAATATTGGTACATTATTATTAACTGCACACCATATTTTTTTTTCATATTTTATCAGTTCTCCTTTTTTGTGTTCCAAGATCCCACCCAATGTATCACATTATATTCATTTCTTTTTTTTTTATAAATTAATTTTTATTGGTGTTCAATTTACCAACATACAGAATAACACCCAGTGCTCATCCCGTCAAGTGTCCCCCTCCGTGCCCGTCACCCATTCACCCCCACCCCCCGCCCTCCTCCCCTTCCACCACCCCTAGTTCATTTCCCAGAGTTAGAAGTCTTTATGTTCTGTGTCCCTTTCTGATATCTCCCACACATTTCTTCTCCCTTCCCTTATATTCCCCTTCACTATTATTCATATTCCCCAAATGAGTGAGAACATACACTGTTTGTCCTTCTCCGATTGACTTACTTCACTCAGCATAATACCCTCCAGTTCCATCCACGTTGAAGCAAATGGTGGGTATTTGTTGTTTCTAATGGCTGAGTAATATTCCATTGTATACATAAACCACATCTTCTTTATCCATTCATCTTTCGATGGGCACCGAGGCTCCTTCCACAGTTTGGCTATTGTGGACATGGCTGCTAGAAACATCGGGGTGCAGGTGCCCCGGCGTTTCATTGCATCTGAATCTTCGGGGTAAATCCCTAACAGTGCAATTGCTGGGTCGTAGGGCAGGTCTATTGTCTCCTTAGACTTCTCTCTGTTCTGACAATTCTTGAACTTCCTTTGTTTCTGATGACCTTAACAGTTTCCAGGAGTTCTGGTCAGATATTTTATTTAATATTCCTGAAGTTGGGGATCCCTGGGTGGTTCAGAGGTTTAGCACCTGCCTTTGGCCCAGGGTATGATCCTGGAGTCCCGGGATCAAGTCCCGCGTCAGGATCCCTGCATGGAGCCTGCTTCTCCCTCTGCCTGTGTCTCTGCCTCTCTCTCTCTTTCTCTCTGTGTGTCTATCATGAATAAATAAATAAAACCTTAAAAAAATTTTAAAAATAATATTCCTAAAGTTGAGTTTGGCTGATGTATTTCTTACGGTCAGACTGGGATTATGGGTTTTGGGAGGAAGACCACAGACATGAAGTGTCTTCTCAACACAACAGATTAAGAGAGTACCCTATCAATTTATTAATGATGATGTAACGTTGATTACCTAAGACAGTATTTACCAGGTCTCTCTTTTAATACCTCTTTTAATGCTGTGCTCTTTGAAAGCAAGTCATTAAGTATATTCCACTTATGGGATGGGGAATTATTCTTCACCTTCTTAAGGGCAGGGCATACATTTTTTGGAATTCTTCTGTTTATATTTGTCTCTTCTCCATTTATGTTTTTAAATTTAATAATTTATGTATATGAACATGGACTTGTGAGTAGATTTTATACTTTGGGGTATAATTCAATACTATATTGCTTATTTTGTTGCTTAAATTGTTCAGCTTTGGGAAAGACCTTTGGGTAGTCTTTCAGCTGACTCTAGTGTCCTTTTGACATTTATCTTGGTTTTGTTTTGTTTTGTTTTGTTTGTTTTTGTTTTTAGCACTTCCTTAGTTTCTGGCATTGCAGGATGCTCTAGGCTCATCTTGTACATTTTCTGCCCCAGCCCTACAATTGTTTATTTCTCCAAGAGTCTTGATTCTTTTATTAGAAAATGGTTTTAGAAACCAAGACCTGGGCACTGGGTGTGCTTATTGCTTTTGGGTATTGTAGCTTCAGTCCACTGAATTGAGAAATATTTATATACCAGTCCACATCTAAATATATATATTATATAAATATAATACTATATATAATTATTTCTACATAAACTTATCAATATATTAAGCTAAACTTAAATTCATGCTAATGCCTTCAGCTTGATTCCAGTACCACATGGCTTATTCCAGTTTCCCCCTTTGCTTATCTGTAACTTTCCATTCCAACTATGATAAACTTGGCTTCTACCATCTGCCATGCATTGATTTATTTGTTCAACCTTGGTGCATGTACAGCTATTTCAGAATTGTTAACCCACACTCTATGGGAAACAATTTGGCCAACTAGGCTATATTGCTTGTATTCCATTTCTGAATATAATTTTAATAGATTCAGATCAGCCCTCTAACTTCTCAAAGAGGTCCTTCTTATAGAATCTATATTTGGCATTCTTGTTTCTTTAAATATGCCCTTTATAATCTGAGCAGAGCAGTTGACATCCAAGCAGATTTAAATAAAGTCTGCACCCTGTATTTGTTTATCAACAGATTCTGCTAAGAATTCTTTTCCTGTATATGCTTGACAACATTAATCTTAAAAACCACTCTTTCAATTTCTGCGACACATATTGACTAAAGTCTCACTAGCCATGAGTTCTTATTGGGGCCTTAGGAATACCAAATTTGATTCTTTCAAGAGATGTTATTGGAAGAAACTGCATAAAAAGGAATATGCCACTCAAGAAATCCCAACAGTTGCAACATTGGTACAGATAGTATTGTGATCTACACGGACTGTTGTCTACTTAAAATATCAACATAAAATACCAACTAATAGTGACCTAGGAAGATGAACCATAAATTAAAATCCATAGTAGATCTCATTCTTAGGTGGTACAGGCAAGCTAATAAACCTTATGACCTATATTTAAATCCCAAAGTCTGTTTAGAATTTGATAGGCTTCTATTCCAGGCTTCCAACTTATCTACTTGACATATGAATTCCAGGGAAAAGGCTGAAGGATATGAAATTGTTTAATATGTACCAAAGTATGTTTCTTATGCATTGTATTTTGTCAAGTTATAGATACTTACCGTATTAATAAGAAGTCAATTATGAAAGTACATAAAATGCCAATGCCATATAATTCTATGGTATTGTTTTTGTAATAAATAAGACTCTATATTGCCTACCAGACAATGCTATATTAAGTCCTAATTAAATAGCTCAGAGATCAGTAGAATATTTACAAATAGCTATTATATTTCTGCAAAATCCACTCTAATTAGCTCAGTCCAAACACTGCAACATAAAACTGGAGGTACATTAAAAAGGATAAACTATTGACAGGAACTCAAAATAGATCATAATAGCATTGAATCATAGAACTCTCTTACATATGTAGAAGGAAGCATGTTTCCTATCATCCATAAATAAGTAGAAGTGGTGCTGTGAGCATAGATACGCCTTCTTAGAGTTTGATAGAGACCCGGAGGAGTAAGCAAGGAATCTGACCCCGCAGGTTGTTGAGAAAAGAGTTGGTGCCTGATGAATTTTAGCAACACTTTAACTTCTCTCTGTGGTTAAAGCAGCCAGCTCTCTGTAACATACTTTATCTCTATGATTACCTGCCAAATGCTTACTGCAAACCCTCAAAGATTAGTTACCCAGGGGGAGTGGTTTATAACTTCATGACAGCATTTTGTGCTGGATCAATAATAAAGGCAAAGGCACATAGCAAGCTGCCCTTGTTTTCTTTGAACTATCCCTCTAATTCAATGTACTGTTACTGACTGGATTCTCAGCATCATTTAAACACAGCAGCAATTGTTCTCATTTGTTTTTCACACACACCATAATTTTTTAACGAATTACCTAAAGTGCAATTGTATTTTCAAGGAATTGAGGCTTACCATATATTATCATCAATTTGCAGAGAGTCTGCTGTTCACGTGTCATATAAGTGGGGGATTTCTCTCTTAACAAAAGATTGTGATGGTGAATTTAGAAAAATGTACTGCTCACATATGTTAAACCCAGGTGGGTTTAAGCAATAGAAAATCAGCTAATAATAACAGTGATAATAACATATGCTCGGTTAAATGAACCTTCCTTTCTTCTATCCTACATAGGAGTTAATTTACATTTTAATAAACTGAACAGAAAATAATGGAGGGATCATATTTTTCTGTGGTGTGAACAGAGAAAGGCTAAGCAGTTGTGAATTTCATCACAAATTCTCCCTGGAAAAGCAGAAAGAAAATTTAACAGTCTAGATCTTCAAGAAAAACTGAAGGCACTTTCATCCTTTGAGGTCATTATTTTTAAAATGATCTGATTAATCTTTCTTCAATCAATCTGATATTTAGGTCAGTTAGAGGAATATGAATTTTATTTTCTTAACAATATAAAATAATACAGCCCTTTCTATTTTGATCTGAATTTAGAGTGTATCAAATGATATACTGAGTATATAATGCTTTCAGATAGAGAGGCTGTGCCGAGTTATAAATGCCAAGAAATCAGAAGAATATTTTCTCTGGGATAGTTATGTTTATCACTATTTCCCAAAATACTTCCTTATTTTATGATGAGATAGAAGAATGCTTGTTTTGTTTCTTTTTAGTTTGAAGTTAATACTGAGGGTCTAAATTTGAAAAGGCAACTAGATTTATGCATAGTGGTGGGGTTGCTCTAAGAAATAGAACAGTCATCAACCAAAGTACTCTTTTGCACTCCAACATTCTCTCAATTTCTATTCTTTATCCTTTCACTTTCAGCATTCAAACTGAGACAATTATTATTATAAACTCAGAAAAAATAAATATCAAACTGATTGTTTTTGCTTACAAATGTCTTTTCTGTTAGGGGAGTTCTCCAGCGCTTGGATACTTGCATGCATAGTGCCACTTGGTCCCTGCCAAGGGGACTGGAGGCCACTGCCTCTATACTTATTAGCTACGTGACCCTAAGTTTAGGACCCCTGGGATTTCAGTAGGACAGACAATGTACTTCCTTCCCAAATTTTATGCAACTAAGAAGTAGACCCAGGAGTCAAACAGATGTTGTGTTAGTAATGTGATTTTATATATAGAAAATTCAAAAGAATTTATTGAAAATTGGAATTAATAAATTAATTTAGCAAGCTTGTAGGATGCAAGGCTAAAATACAACTATCAAGAGTGTTTCTATATACTAGCAACAAATAACATTTTTTTCAAATATGCCAATTGTTGCAGCATAATAAAAATCAAATACGTATATTCTGCCCACTGAAGAACTACAAAACATTGCTGGAATGGATTTAGGAAGCTCTAAATAAAGAAAAGCATTCTGGACATGCTCTAAATTAGGAACTTGACATAAGTTACATGGTTATGAACTTTTATAAACATTTATTGATCTGTACAAGAAAGATTTCTGCACTTTACCATATATGAGTTATACCTCAGTTAATTTTTTTAAGATTTTATTTTTAAGTAATCTCCACACCCAACATGGGGCTCAAACCTATGACCCTGAGATCAAGAGTTGAGTGTTCCACTGACTAAGCTAGCCAATAACCCCCCCCCCATTTTTTTTAAAGTTAAAAACAACCAAAAAACTAACTGAAAGAAACCACACTGGATTAAGGACATAGATTAGATATATGGCCAAGATAGACTTTTCAGTACTTGATCCTAGAACTAGAGAGATTAACCTGTCTAGCCTACTGGCAGGGCTACACAACAGCCCACATCTACCCAAAGCCTCAGAACCAGCCAGAACCTTTGAGTACTGTCAGATGATTGTTTCCAAATGTGAAAGCAAAGGGCAGAGTTGAGCATGCCCAGTTTCTTCTTTTTGTTTTTTTTTTCTTTTTTTCTTTTTCCAGTTTCTTCTTAAAATGAATCACTCATCTCTTACCATTAGGTAAGTCAGGAGGCCTGAAGTGCTAGTTAATAGGGAGTCTCTTTAATAGAAGCATTTAACTGAAAGAAAAGAAGGGAATGAAGTATTAATTAAAGGGAAAGAAGTCCCCATTTGTGACTTAATTTTAGTCTTCACATGTTGTAAAAGAGTGATCATAGAAGCTATCACATATTGTGTAAAGAGTAAAACGATAAACTATGTGAATGGCTTTGCCATGTAGCAGTAAATGTAGAATTGGAAAAGCAAAGCATAGAAACTTTAGAGGGGGAAGAGATCTTTAGAAAGATAAGCTGATACACTTGTATTTTTTTTAAATTAGGAAACTGAGACCCAAGGAGGTCTAGACTTTTATGTAAGTTCCATGGCATGCTGGAAATGTACCGACGTATTGTAGCAGCACTGCGTCTGCATCTGGGTCCCAGGTGTTCGTGTGCCTCATCCAGAGTTCTTTATGCTATACCATTCTACAGAATAGACATCCTAACTGGAAGCAGATAGAACCTCCAACCCTTCCCCCTACTGCCATGAAGATCCTGTTTTCAGAGGGTATGCAGTCAGTGCTCCCTCCTTCCCCCCTGTGAAGACCATGCGTGCTGCCTCACTCAAGCAACAACTTGTAGCCCTTATTGTGTTGTAGCAATAAGAGCAAGATTACTGCTTAGAATCAAGGTAGCTATTTTTACAATCCACTCTGAGGTAGTTAAGCAGGTATTCTTTTGAAGGTAAATAAACACAGTCAACTACAATTATTTGATTCTATTTAGTGTATTAGGAAAGGTAATGATTTAATGATACCCTAGTGGTCTATAACAGTTAACACACCACAGAAAACTGAATCATAAAATCCCCTTCTCACTAAAAATCCTGCCATTAGTATTATGAAAGGGAACTAAATCCCAGGGAACCCCAGTGTTTACACCTTCCCACCAAGTGACAATATTATTATTGGATTCTCTATTCACTGGTCATGAAAATATAGGATATGGGGGGTACAGGGAAACCTCTAACATATTCTGTTTATTCAGGACAGATCCTTGCAACATTATCTGAGACAGTTGCTATGGCAAAGAAAATGGTCCCATAAAGGCCAGATGATTTTCTATGTTGCACCCTCCCAAATGCTAGCTCATAATGAGCTGGGGTAGTAGTTGATGGTGGCACCCCCTTCATGTGCAGACCCAGTGGGCTTGCAAGGTAAAGAAGTGCATGTGTTCGCTTCACATTTACACAAACACACAAACTGTGTTTATTTTGGAAAGGCGTGTGAATTACAAATATTTCCTGCAAACATGTGCCTAGCTTCCTGGCTGCCTGTATAATGAATACTGACAGGATGAGTTTCTTTGTCATAGCTTGCTCTTAAAAGACTGGGTGTCAGTACTTTTACTCAGAGAGACAGCTGTGCACATCTGGAAGGATCCTAGGGAGAAGGCCTAAACAAGCTTGATGATGATCCTGGTACACAGCAGGATGCCCTCTCCTCAACCACCAAAAAAGTTCTGCATCTGTAGATTTCTATATCTGTACCCACACCGCCCCTGAGTGTAACAGAAAAAAATAAGGATCAGGATTGCATTTGGGATACCACTGCTCCTTCCTCAATTGTAAATGGGGAGATTAATGTCTATTTGGCAGGATTATCATGAGCTCATTATTTGAACAATGTATAAACAATCCAAAAATAGTAGCTAGTGTTAATGTGTATACTTCCCATTAACATTTACCTACTGTTATCTAATCTAAAATTAGTTAAAATTGGCAAGAATAATCTAGTCTACTAATTGTTTATTGTACATATACAAAAATGCATGTATTTTTATATACATATAAGAATAACATCATAACTTCAGTAAAAGATACACTTAGAGGCTGGTGTGGCTCAAGAAACGTCACCACTTAACCAGTTTGTCTGGTTTACACCTGTGCTTCCAGAATCATTATTATTTCACTCTCAAAAGTGGCCCAGTTTGGTCAATAAGTTATATGACTGCCCTAAATAAGAATCAAAAGGAAAATATTGATCCTTGAGAAATCCAAGAGCAATTACAGTCTCAATGCTTATAAATAACATACCCACCAGACAATCCTAGCTTAAAAAGTTTGTACTGGGGACATCAACATAATTTTGAAAATACATAATACATCTTTAATAGCAGTTACCAAACAAAAACAAGAAACTCAGTGGTTGTTAAGGCTTGCCCCAACAGAGAATTTTTCATGAAGAACACTAGGTATTTATTCTCCTATTTTCTCACAGTTTGCTCCTGGGTTCTTTAACTTGAAACAGGTGGTTTTGTATTGACTAGAACCCTTTAAGAGGCTGCTGCATTGAAGGTTATTTGCCTCTCGATTTTTGTCTGTTTTTTTTTCTCCCCCTCTCTTTAATTCCTTGTAACTTCTTTCATTCTAGCAGTTTTAACATTTAGTTCCAGCACTTGGAGGTTTCAAACAGTCTTTAAAGCCTTCTTTAAAACTTAACAGATAGATGACAGTCATTTATCTCTTTAATATTCAAATATAAAAGAGATAGAAAGGAAACTAACATTAAGAGCCAAGAGTTCTTGGTGACAAACCAAGTTACCCTATTTCAATGACTTCACAATTTTGCAGGGATGTTTGGCTTCTGCTTTCTATAAACTTCTATACTTGCTCTGTGTGGTTTGGTTTTAAAGTGTATTCTCTGCCTGTCTTACTTTTTACTTCCTTTCTATTGAGAAAATATTACTTTGAGTAAATCACATTTTTAATAATTTCCTAGTAAGCAATTGTGGAAGACAGGGTGAGATGGAATTCTTCCCGTCTTCAATCTGTCCTTGGTATTTTGTATCTCACTTTAGGGTAGCTACAAGTATTTTTGTCACATTTTCAACTATATCTAAATAATTAAGTTTTAAAAAATAACTTGTTAGCAGCATGTGGGTGGCATAGTCAGCTATACATCAGACTCTTGGTTTTGGCTCAGGTCCTGATCTCAGGGTCATGATATTAAACCCCGCATCAGGGGTGTCAGGCTCCATACTCAGCTTGGAGTCTGCTTGGGATTCTCTCTCCCTCTCCTTCTGCCCCTCCCACTCATTCTCTCTCTCTCTCTCTCTCTCTCTCTCTCTCTCTCTCAAATAAATAAATAGATATTTAGAAGAAATAACTTTTTAGCAATGTCTTATTTCTCAAGCTTAACATCAAAGTCAAAGCTGTTTATCATCTTATATCTTCCAAACACTTCAATCTTCTCTCACTTCTCTGCTACTCTCTGGTAGGAACCTCAGTGTCCAGTGATCTACCTAGGGTGGAAGAAAGAGGTCAGCTGGCTGGGGGAACAAGGAGCTTCGTGCTATTCTCAACCCCATCAATGGCTGAACTCATGGCCTTTCCCAGCTTCTAGCGCTTGAAGCATAAGTGGAATAGATCCCTCACTATTAGTCTAGGGTGGGGATAAGGGGAAAGGGGAGGGAAAGTCCGCTGTAGAGAGAAGCAGATTTCTGGAACTAAGTACAAAATCTCTGAATTATGCCAGTGATGTGTTCCAAATCTATTTTGTTTTATAAACCTATTATCTTTTTTCAACATATCCAATTGGTTCCTGAATTTCTCATCTATACCTAAGTCCTTAAGTTGAAACTTCTGTATGGAGCTCATATCTAACTTTATACTATTCTTGTGATACTTGCTGGGCAGTTGGGGAACTTTTGATCACTGTGACATAGGTAGAAATGATTGCAGGGTTTTTGAAATTCATGGGTAAAGGTTAAAGTCTAAAATTAAATGTGATGTATGACTTTTCCATCAAGAAACAATTTACCAGGGTGCCTGGGTGGCTCAGTGGTTGAGCTTCAGCCTTTGGCTCAGGTCATGATCCTGGAGACCTGGGATCAAGTCACACATCGGGCTCCCTGCATGGAGCCTACTTCTCCCTCTGCCTGTGTCTCTGCCTCTGTGTGTGTGTGTGTGTGTGTGTGTGTCTCATGAATAAATAAAGAAAATCTTTTTTTTAAAAAAAAGAAACAATTTACCTGAGTTTCTAATAATCAGCAAATCTGATTCAAATATTTCTATAGTTTCAACCATATATAAGGAGAGATTCATACTACCTCGTTCTTCTTTTTTTTTAAAAAAAAAATATTTATTCATGAGAGACACACAGAGAGAGGCAGAAACGTAGAAAAATGGAGAAGCAGCATCTTCCCAGGGAGTCCACTGTGGGACTCGATCCCCTGACCCAGGAGAACATTCTGAGCCTAAGGTAGATGCCCAACCGTGGAGCTACCCAGGTGTCCTTACCTAGTTCTTCTTAATCTGGGTTTTTGTGGCCCTAGAGATGGAAAAATAAGTGGAATCATCAAGAGAAAATATCAGGGTTTAGGTAACACACAAACTGAGTTATTATAGATTGTGAATTGTCATAGAGGATATAAAAAACATTTTTTCAGTACTGTGATAGAGGGAGAGTTTTAATATAAGTGTCTGTGAGCCAAGAGGGAATGAGTTATTTTTACTGCTCCTTAAGGACTTCCTTGCAATATTTGAAAGTTCTTTATTTTCACCTCTATGGAGTTTACTTCATATGTTATAAAACCATTATTGAATTCAGAAAATAAAATTGAATAAACTATTTGCAGATAGAGTTAGAACTAGTCACATGCATGAGGCTTGAACAAGTGAACTTGGTTTTTCCTTCCTTGGGTCTCCAGTGAGACCCCTGAAAAGCATCTAAGAATTGAACATATAATCCTAGACCTCATTATTGCAACCTTGGTAGCAGTCTGTTTTATGTTGCAGGTAATGAAAGCTTAGAAGAAAACTATGTTCAGGACAGTAAGATGGGGTTTGTCATCAATGCTATCTATGCCATGGCTCACGGGCTGCAGAACATGCACCACGCCCTCTGCCCAGGCCACGTGGGCCTCTGTGATGCTATGAAGCCCATTGACGGCAGCAAACTCCTGGACTTCCTCATCAAGTCCACGTTCATCGGTGTGTCTGGAGAGGAGGTGTGGTTTGATGAGAAAGGGGATGCTCCTGGAAGGTAAAGCAGTCTTTTCTGTAATGGGTTCGAATAACCTTGTGACCCTCCCTGAGCTAGACAGATGGCAACTTGGGTCCATTTGGTGTCATGATTTCTAGGTGTCATAAGGATAGACAGGTCAAATCTTAGATGGAAATTATGTTATAAAACGTTGAAAACTTGTTGGTAAACACCCACAATCCTGTTTTTTTCCAGTGCCACCTCCCCACCAGCTATTTATTACCCTGGCCCTTTCCTCAGAATGCATGGGACTTCCTACAAGCCCAAGAAACTGAAGAGATTATACCTGAGTAGTGGGCCCCTCCCTGGCAGTGCCAGCACCAGACCAGCATCTTTCTGATGGATTAGTCCCAATACCATGCTGGTTGTGTAATATTTTAATAAGAGCTTAATATATGAAGAGAACCAAGTCCTACTTGTGTATCTGCTTCCTTTAGGCCAACTTATGTTCCTACTAACACGTCTCTTAACACAAAAAAGAAAAGAATTTTCTTTCTGGTATTCCAGAGAGTTAATCAAGAAGCAAAGAAAAATTAAACCTGACTGATATACATGTATTTTCGCCAAGTCATTTTGTATATAGTCTGTTCTGCAACAGCTGCTTTTATAATATCAGTTAGCTCACATGTGATTGGTAGAGAATGATGTCAGTTTAAAGAGCAGTTTTATTTGTTCATATGAATTTGTCTAGGCAAGGGATAATCAGAATCATGGGATAAGATCAAAGTCTACTGCAAGAAAGAAAAAGGCCCTCGGCTTGGCTGCTATACAGTATCCCACAATCTTGTTTTTCTTTTTTTCCTCTCATAAGCCCTGTTATCTTTCAGTATATGATTTTACAGAATTAAGTTTTAGGAAAGCATATGTTGTGTTAAAATGGAACATCAAATCATTTAATCCTCATTGCTATCGGCATATCATTATCCTCTTTTACAGATGATAAACTGAGTGTCAGCAAAACTAAGAAACTCACCTAAATTCATGCAGAGAGTAACTGGTAGAGGCAGTGCAGTCTGAATCTGAGGCTTATAATCTTTTTGCCACAACACGCTGCCTTTTAGTTAATCCTAAAATTAGGCAAAGATGCTGGCAGCCTTCTTAATGTCATTTCAGAGGTACTGAAAGAGACTATCTGACCCTCAGTAATTCTCAACATACCTCTTCCTTTCATGTAAGTTTTAAGTTCTATGTGCAGACAGTGCCTTGTGGAGCCTACATGGATCCTCCCTGTGAAAATCCAATAGCCCTAGCAAGGAGAAGTGACATAAGTAATTGTTAGCAATTACAATGATGAATTTATCAGATTCCTTCCAGGCTTCTAGTTAGGTAGGAGGAGATTAAGATCAACATATGAGTGGGGTGGATGGAAGGAGTCAGGGCTGGGGAATGTGGAAAGTTCCTGGGTGCCTGGCACCCTAGGAAATAGTATCAGAAGGAGCAAATGGACCTGAGATTCAGAACATGGACACTCTCTCCTTTAAGCCTATGGTTGCAATCCTGGATTCCACTGGAAACTAGGCTCCATACCTTGTCAGATTTGGAATGGGAACCTTCCTTCATGATTCTATAAGATGACATACACAGTGTGCCTAGTACAGGATCAGATGCATTTTAGACATGCCATACATATGAGCTTTCTCCTGCTCTCTTTATCTGTAAGTTATCCAAATTATTGGCACACAGTTTTAGCTTGTTTTTCCTCCATGTGTAATTACATGTTCAAATAGTGAGCTTTCCCCTGGGTTCCTTTTCAAGGATCATTTCCTCATGCTTGAAACTGGTCAGTTTAATCTGTGTTCAGTTTCTGTTTCAGACACCTCCCTCTGCTTCTATACCCTCTCATACCCCCATTCGTGCTTTTGGTCCCTCTTGTAATTATTTTAGTTAATCATCATGCAACATAAACTGAGTGCATCGAGAGGATGCTATAAAATTGTAATTTACAGCATGAGGATATTCCAAATAAATGCCAACATGCTGAGGAGGGACTCTGGGGTCAAGAGAAAAGAGCAGTGTTCATTAACACACACAGCACAGGGGAAGGCCTCTGTTTAGTATCTCAGTTTTTTCCCTTGGTATCTTTCAGTATTTGTGTCCTCTGGCTTTTGGAACTTTTTGAAAATGTGTTTTCATGCCAAAATATTACAGATTTTTCAGTTTCTAAAATGCTAATAAAGTGTGAACTGATTTCTCCTGTTGAAGAGCAAACAAGGAAGTTGAAATACATCTTAGGAAACTGACTTACGGGGAAAAGCTACCATAAAGCTATCACTGCACCAGAGTCTTCACTGAAAGTATGTATGGAGAGTCAATAACAATATGGGGTAAAGCATAAAAATTAAAGGAAATTATTCACTAAACATTTACAACAGGTTCTATAACTATAATGAGTTCGAACTGGAAAAATATTGGAGGTGTAGATTAGCACCACTGCTCAGCAAGATGAGTAGGAGCCACCGGCCCACAGTTAATACCCACTTGGCTATCCCTCAGAGAGCTACTCTGAAGAGCATGCTGGTATGGCTCCATAACAAGAAGAATGAGGACCTTTATCTATTAGCCAAAAGTCAGAACAGCAAAGAGATGAATAATGTGCTCCAGGCATGCCATTTTCTCTTCTCATCCAGTAGGTACTGCTCTCCTGGAAAAAAAATGCATCCTTTCCTCTCCTAGAAGTCCCCTTTCCCCTTAGATAAATTGCCAGAATGTGGATTTGGAGAAGCCCACTAGCTACCCTGTTTGTGGCAGACACATTAAGAACAGACGGAAAAGCCCACAAAGAATATTAATTGTCCAGATAAAGAACTAAGTCAGATCTAACCAATAGGTCTTAAATGCCAACTAAGGTTGACAATAGCTTCCTGGAGTACTGAGCTGAGGAGGACTCAGTCTGAATCAGGTTTCTGGTTTGAGAGAAGGGATTGCAAAATGGATTAGGTAGGGGTTTTGGGGGTTGGGAGGTGAGGAAGAGGAATGCCTGTTAATCACTGTCTTTCTTCAGGGTCAGGCACCAAGAAGAAGAGGCCATGCCTCTTATGTTCTAGGTGAGAACTGCACAGGTACTGCACCAAAAAGAATCCCATTTTGCAGAGCCAGTAAGTGGGAATCAGGCAGACATTTTTGGGACACTGCCACATGAGTTATAGTTTACTTGGAGTAAATAGCAACATGGAGAGAATATTGAAGAATGCCAGAGAATTTCCAATGACTGGGAGAGAGACAGCTTTGCAAGTACAAAGACGTTCTCCAGTTTTCTTATGGTGATGAAAACAACCAGAGTATTTTAGGGCATTCATAGTAATTCAAATATGAATGATATAGTGATATTGCCTTACATATGCATTTGTGCCAATTGTGAAATAGCGTTTTACCTGCCTTATGTTAATAAATCCCCACAAGAACTCTGTGAACCTTTAAGAGTTTTATAACATCCCTAGGTAGTATAATCTACTGTTGCAATGTTAGAAAAGAGATTCTAGCTTATACATTCTAGTGTTCAAGTCCTGTGCTCTTTTCATCGCATTGGAGAATGTTCTCCATTGCCCACATTGAAAATTGATGAGGTCTGGCCCTCCAGAGCACACTCCGGCTGCAGTGAGGATTTCTAATGTAGATTTTGCCATAGTGTAGCATTGCAGCATTTGAAATTACTGGAATAACTGACACCGATTATTTAGATTCAGAAATGGTTGTCCTAATCAGGGAAGAGACCAGTTTAAATGTCAGTGCTCAAGATGTTAAATCCCCAACATCCTTGTTAATTAAAGCTGTGTTTCTCAGATTTCTTGCTTTATTAGCACCTAAAATAGTTCCAGACTTGGTAAAACTCACTTCTTTTAATCCAGCATGATGAAAATGACAACTGAATGTGAAAAAGGACATTAGAATGAAAGCAGTCAAGTTAAGAAATTAATGTTCTCAAGAATCATGACTTGTTCAAAGAATAACTTAGTGAATAATGATTTGAAGGAGATGGTAATCAACTCAGCAACACAGGATTATTTGAGGGGAGAATAAGCAGAGGAAAGTACAAGAGGAGTACATCCTTTAGCAGATATAGATGATATACAGAGACTAAAGAGTGAAATACTCATTTTGGTAAATCAGAAGAAACATGAGGAACTAAATATTGGTAGGCATTAGGATGTAGGATGATTCTATCTTCGTTCTATTATATTTTTTTACTAAGTTTCTTTGTTTTCTACATCATGTCCACATTCTCCAACACACACGTGTTGTTTTCTTTGTAGGTATGATATCATGAATCTGCAGTACACTGAAGCTAATCGCTATGACTACGTACATGTTGGAACCTGGCATGAAGGTGTGTTGAACATCGATGATTACAAAATCCAAATGAACAAGAGTGGAATGGTACGGTCTGTGTGCAGTGAGCCTTGCTTAAAGGGTCAAATTAAGGTAAGCTGGCTACAGATGCATCCTTGGACAGGAGGTGGCCAGTTGCATGGGCCTATGTGAAGAAACAGACATTTTTCTTCAACGAGACTGTCCAGAAAGGGTGCATCACCCTTTCTGTTTTTGTTCTTGTGTTTTGCTAAAAATGGAAAAACAAAGAAAGATTAGGAAACCATATAGGCAAACCATTCGAATATTTAAGAATAGTCCTTATTTGAATTGCAGTGATGAGCCGGAATCTTCAATCCAATATAGAAAGCAAGGGGACAAGTATGCAAAATAAAAATCGAAACAGAAGTAAATGTGGAAACCAAAACCAATGATACTGTTTAGTCATAGTTGTGGGTATTGTTAAAAAAAAAAGCAGAAGCTGAACAATACAAAATAAGCGCATAATTAACATAAAAGAAGTTGAAAAGAGCTAACACAGAAGCTGCTTATCGTTTTTCTTTTCACCACCACTTTCTTTGATTTTCTTGAAAATGGCATTTTCTAGCCAAGAGAGAGTCCTCACTTCCTAATTATTCTTAGAAGCTTTCTTATCAGCCAGGGGCAAGTGAGTAACCACGATATTGCTGTATGCATAACAGTAGAGTAAATAAACGTCAAATACCAAGCCTTTGGCTGGAGAAGCTAGAGAGAAGTCTCGGTGAAGAAAGCATGTGAACAGCGCTCCCTGGATCCATGCTATTTAAAACCAAACTAAATGATGCACTAGGAAATGGAGTGTAGGGGAGTGATTGCCAGCTGGCAAGAGGATGGATTAAATGACCTGGTAGATCTTTCCCCTCTAATTTTCTGTGATTCATCTCTGAGAGCGGATAGGCTGTCACATAAATGTCACACGGCACAGCTGGGCTGGAGCACATACTGTGCGAGGCGCTGGCCCACTGGCCCGGCCACTAGGCTGCCTGCTGTTCTTGGGAGCTGGGGGGCCACCCCTACAGAGGGAAGCCCTGCCAGCTACACTGAGGGCTGTGGTCATGTGCAGAAGTGCTGGTGCAGAAACTGGAGGAGCCTCACCTCTACTGGTCAGTAAAGACAGAGGATTTGGAAACTGCAACATCTTCAAAGAGCTGTCATGATGGACTCAAACTCTCAACCAACCGCTTGGAGGGAGCAACAGACTTCTGAGACAGTTCACCCTAGTTTGTTTGACTGACTGATTGCATTTTTTTTATTAGACAAAAATTGACACATAAGGTTAAATTAGTTTTATTCAACCTAGTTTTAAACTTTTTTTTGTTGAAGATTTTATTTATTCATGAGAGAGAGAGAGAGAGAGAGAGAGGCAGAGACACAGGCAGAGGGAGAAGCAGGCTCCCTGCTGGGAGCCTGATGTGGGACTCTATCCCAGGACCCGGGATCACGCCCTGGGCTGAAGGCAGATGCTCAACCACTGAGCCACCCAGGTGCCCCTCAACCTAGTTTTAAATATCTTGTGCCTTCTATGCAGATGTGATATTAAAAGTACCTAATAATTGTTATGACAAACTGATCAGAACAGACCCATCCTGGTGCTGTGACAGGGTGCAGGAGGCCTCCTGCCATGCCCAGGGTTAGTCCTTGGATTGTGGGAGGATTTGGGCCAAGAGTCCTGCAAGCCTGGAGTAATGTGGGGCAGTCAGGAGGCTCGAAGATACCACGAGTTTCCACTCTGTACAGAAGTATTTCAGCAGTGTAAGCATGGCTGCAACCAAACCAGTGTGCATGGGCTGTATATCAGTAAGGCTCTTCCCTAGAAATCCCATTTCTGATTCTTAATTTAATGAAATTCTTTCACATGAGGCTGTTTGATGGTTTAAAATTCGGAGACCCATACCTTCTTGACTATTTCTACCCTGGATTCTTGTTTGTCATCTTTTTTGGATGTTGGGGAAAACAGAACATCTGAGATTTGAAGTCATACCATGTGGACAATAGAGAAACCCTGAGCTCATGTACTTCTGTGATTCAAAGAGATCATATGTCTGGCTCAAGCTTGTGTTGGTAGCATTGTCTCTGCTGCAGACAACCACTGTAAAATGGTTTATGGAACTATAGATTTGGGTTTTTTAGAGTATAAGACAAACAAACAAATAAACCCTGACAAGAGAAAACAAATCATTTTAAAGATTCTCTTAACTCTAGCCCCCTTTCACAATTTCCTGCTGTTAGTGTGCTTGCTGGCAGGCCACGAATGGGGCCTCACATATCATGTGTATTCCCATTTGTACATTCCAGAAGAAAGGCCTTTCCTCCCCAAGTTCAGAGGAAAGGCTGTCTGCATGCATCTCTATGCCTAGATACTAAAGTATTTCTGGCAACACGTTTGCATTACGCCCATGCAGTGTTTGTTATTGAAGGAGATCCCAGAAATCATCGCGGAGCCATTACAGAGCACTCACTATAAATGCAAATCTCTTGGGGTCTAATTTTAGAAATATTTTGTACCCTGCAGGAGGAAAATATGCCTGTTCTCAGTGGCACCTGTAGTGGAGGTGGGGTGGGGGGTGGAGTGTTTGTTTGTTTCCCATAAGCACCAAGGGAGGTATGGAAACAAATGAAATCTGAATCCCATTTACCAAATGATAGCACTTATATTCTTACACCACCAGTTTGCCACCTACCAGGCCCAGGATGCAGAGAGCTAGATCCCTCAGTAGCCACTATAAAGATAGGAGAGAGATGACAACGTGCAAGGTGATTGTAAGATTTGCACCTGCATTAACTGGGAAACATAATATTTAGAAAAGGATTATTCATTTTAAATATCAAATTCCACTTAAAGTGCTAAAATAAATGATTTGACTTTTTTTATGATAACCCATAGAACTTTCTTATGGTTATTTCCCCTGAAGTAGTTAAAAGTCCAGTTTTCTTGTTATTGATTTTTAGAAATATAAATATCTTACATAAGCAGAAATTTATTTTAACCATTCCAAAAACACAGTTAAATAAAATCAAACTTTTTGTTTGCTGTGTGTTATTTTAGTCAGGGGTAAGACAGGAAAAAAGGACCCTTTGCTAGGTTGTCTGATAGAGGGAATTTAATATAAGAAATTGGTTCTAAAAGTGAAAGAGGATACCAGGGCACCTCAAAGGTGAGCAACAGCAAGAATCATCCTCATCCTGGGCCAGAGGGATTTCAAGGAGGAGTCTCATGCCTGAAGTGGGCATGAGAGGATACCTTGGCTTCTTCTCTCTCCTTCTCTTCAATCTCCCATTAGGTCCTTGCATTTTGTTGACATCACCCAGTAGACATTGGCAAGAAAGCCTGGACAATGTAGTTCACGGGTTTCCTTGAGACATGAAAACTAAGCAAGACTTAAGTGCTAGTGCATTACTGGGAAATAGAGTCTCAGAGGTCTAAGAGTGAAGGGAAAGGGGAAAGAAGCCATGAAAGCATGGGAAAACACCACCACCACCACCACCATCCCTGAGGTGATGCTTTATTGAGCCAGACGCCACTTCACTACAACTAGTCATTCAGCTTCACAGAGCTCTCTGGACAGGCTGCTCAAACTGTCTCCTGGAGCAAGGAGGAGAGAAGAACGTGTGCACCTGTGCCGTACCATTTTCTACCTCCTGTGGTCAAAGTTTGCTCATAGAAAGTAACATCATCTGATCCCTTTAGGCAGCTACTGGGGAAGCCAGAATCAGTCTCCTTCACGGTCTTTTTTCAGATTAGAAACATTCGGAGGACCAAAGCCTCTGTAGGTACGCTGCAGTCTGGTCAGCGGTTCTGTTGTGGTGAGTACAACGGCGGCAGTTCTGAAACCCAGTGATGGAGTCATGGGAGAGACAACGAGGCAATGAGGCAATAGTGATAGAGGCTGAGGTAAGGGCTGCAAATGTGTCCAGGTCTTTCTAAGAGCCAGTGGCTAAGAGCCTAAGAGAGAGGCACAGGGAAGAGGTTCTGAGGCAGCACATGTGTGGACAGTGGACCTGCAAGCAAACACTAAGGGCCTGGCACGAGCCTGTGATAGGCTCCTGTATCAAGCCTGCAGCGATTTTTCTTGATGTGGTGAAGGGCAGGAAAGAGCTGAGAAGGGGTGGGAAGGCAAAGGGAATAGTGAAAGGAATGTGAAGGGAGACTATAGAGGTCTGGGACAAATGTTTATCAAGCATATTCCTGTGCAAGTACAATAATAGATGCATTACAGACAACACTTTAATAATCCCTAAAACAACCCCTTAAAAAAAAAAAACTTTGAAAGTAGATATTATGGCCCCATTTTACCGAGGAGGAATCTAGGGCCCTGAGGGACTGAGTCACTGGCCCCAAGCTTTCTCAAGCTAGAAAGTGCCAAAGTGGGCTCCAGCCAGCCCAGAGCTCTCATCATCCTACCATCTCTAGTTGATCAACTACCTGTCATTAGAGGGCCTGGTATATTTCCTACAAATGCAAGCTTCAATTACTAAGCCTTATTTTCTCGGTAGTTCACAATCAAATTATAAATAGAGATCCACTTTAACAGGGCATAGAATCTAGAATTGAGGAAGCAATATTAGTGAAGGAGCTTGGGAGAGTTTAATAGCAGCAGAGAAACCAGCTGAGGAGTCAAGGGAAAAAACCCTGCAGGTTGCTTTCACTGACTCCTATTCTTTCTTTTCCACTCTCTTCTTCTATTTTTTTTCCTCCCCCTTAAGTTTGCCTTTGGGTTCTTTCCTTTAAGAGGATGGTTTTGGGGCTGGGGGGGTTGGGTATGAAGAATGGAGAGCCCTGATTCCTCCTGCTCTCACCTAGCCAGTCAAAACAGAATTCTGGAGAAATTATGTGAATGTACAGAATAGATCACAAGTGTTTCTTCATTTACACATGCTATACTGTCATATAGTAAAATACATCTTACATATGTATAGAAAAACCCAAGTACATATATCTTACAAATTACAGACTTTGGAATTAGATTAACTAATTTCCTTTCAAGGGATAAGTCTGATTCTTTCCTATTTGTTGGCATTTTCTATTGGAAAGATAAAAATTTAGTTTCAAAAGGTGTTAGCAATGTGGATCTCAGAAGATTGCTTAACTTAATGCTGCTGCAGCCCCTTGCTCAGCTTTAGCTTCCATGTCACTCTGTTTCCCACTCCAGTTAGATCAGCAAAGAGGCCAAACCACAGATTTGTTGAGTATCAAACTAAAAGGGACATGTTCATTTTCATCGTGATCCAAGATGTCTTCAAAGAGAAAAGGAAGCTAGGACAGTCTATTAAGAAGCCATTTACATTAACCTTTAATTGGAACTATGTGTCCTTAGATTTAATAATGCCATAAGCATGATTAGGTAATGCTGCCAGAGGAGTTTGTCTCTAGTTTTTCTGTAGCTAAGTATAGCTACTTGAGAGAAGTTGCCAATATAGAAAACTTTGAGTTTCTAATAATATCCTTCTTTAAAAAATATGATTGCTAGTATTCATTTTCACATTGACACTATCACCTTTCAACATAGGCCAGGGATTAAAAAGCAGCCACTTTGTTGTAGATCTCATACTTCAAGACTCTGCAGAGATTAGGGATGAGAGCCTCACATTGCAGAATACTTGTCATTTTTAGCAATCTAAGATGATCCCTTTAATGCCTGTTGTTAAATCATTCTTTCTGTAGCCTCTTTAGCATCATTTTCCTGCTCTTGAAAGAACTCTCTCTATATTTACAGTGGCTTACTTAGCCCAATTCCAGCATTACTCTACAAGGGATGCTGTTTCTCTGAATGACTGGATACCCATTTTGGCCAAAATCGTCAAGCAATTAGTACCACCCTACCTTTCCTAATGATAAGAAAATAAATGTGATAAGGATGAATTTTGTAGGATAGAACATGTATTTATTGCCAGCAAGCCTGCCTATTACTTCATGCAGAAAAAGCTACAGGAAATAGATGTGTTTTGGACCCATGCTCTTAATCAAAGTTGAGAAGAAAATGTAGGCAGGTTATAATGTTTGTACTTCAGGTTATAACACACTTGCCAATCTCACAATTAAATATCCTTAGAGAGAAAAACAACTTTGGTAATGTGATAGAATATGAAACATTGCATTATGTGAAATCAGATGAACTTTGAAAAGTATTACCATGCCATTTATTCTGCAATGATGGAAACATTGCAAAATTTTTATCCTTCTTTATAGCCAAAGAGAGGCTATAACACCATTTCCTACTAATTCACTACCTGATGAGATACTGTCCCTTTGATCTCAATACTTGGGATTGAGAAGTTAGGGAAGTGGGGTGCAAAGAGCATATGTGATGCACCCCCTTCCGCTCTTCCTTCCCTCACAATTGAATCTGAGTAGCTCACCTGCCGAATTTCTTCTAGGTCACAATATGGATCATGCTGGACAAATTATTTCATTTTATTTTATTTTATTTAAGATTTTATTCTTTATTTATGAGAGGCACAGGGAGAGGCAGAGACACAGGCAGAGGGAGCCCGATGCAGGACTCGATCCTGGGACTCCAGGATCATGCCCTGGGCCAAAGGCAGGAGCCAAACCGCTGAGCCACCCAGGGATCCCCGACAAATTATTTTATATGCAGTTTTTGTATCCGCAGTTGCTCCGAATTCAGAGTTCAAAATGTGTCATATGCTTGTAGATATTTTTGTTTTTATATGCTAGGCCATAGCATTTGGAATAGTTTCATTCTCCTCTGGTGCTTGTGCTTTGAAACTGCCTGAATATACTTGGATATGGAAGAGGAATTTTGTCTTGAATTTGGTGGCAAGAGAATTATTTTAGACTAATATCTACCTCAAATGTTCTCATGGTGCAAACAGTCATTACTCTCTGGTCACTAGGTAGTTTGCACGGGCATGTCAAGGCCTGTTGCCACTACCCCGCCCACCCAGCCCCATCTGCCTGAAGCTCTCAGAGATTTTTTTAAAGTTATTTCATGCCTACTAACTGTGAATTATCTTTGAATACTTCCCATATATGTATGAGTGTTTTTATTTTTGTTCAACTTTTTCCCTATTTGCTAGTTAATACCTCATTTTTTCCTCACTTACAAATGTGAAAAAACACATTAGATTGACCACTCATATATCCACCAACTACAATCAGTAATTGTGAATCCTTCGCTGTATTTTCTCTCCTTTCTCTTAATTTTTTTCTCCCTCTCTTTCTGTTTCTCCCCCTATGTGTTCTCCCTGAGCCATTTGAAAGTGAGGTGCAAATATGAAACTCCATACTTTAATACCTCAGCTTGTGTTTTTTCAGAAAAAGATTATTCTCATACAGCCATAAGCTGAGCTAAGTAACATCATTGACCACAACAGTCCCATCCACCTCTGTTTTCTCTTTCTCACATTGTGAATCAAAGCAAATTACTCATTTAATCTGTTCATATTTAATGTAGCCATTTTGGCAACCAGTGAAATGATGATTTGGTTTGTCCATTATGTAATACTTTCTAAATTCCACTGCAGGATGGCAAGATCTGAATATAAATTGCCCACAGGAATATATAAAAAAAAATCCTTATCTGAGAAGCTTGTGATTACATAACAGTGATATGATCTTCTCAGCAACTAAAAGCCTATTGGCTATTAGTTTGAAAAAAAAATGAAGACAAAATACTTTTTTTTTTTGATATCTTATTGTGCATGTGAAAACATGAAATTACTAAAGTCCTTCTGAATGAGGAGGAAACTGCAAGCACTGGTCATAATGAGAAATTCTGTGGAACTATTAATTTATCCACAGCCATTTTGAGTAACACCTACATCTTTGCCTCTCCTACATTGACCAGAGTCTGTGCCAATCACTGATTTACTGAAGTTGTTGGTGATCACCTTAGCTTCAGACCCAGCCTGTCTGCCAATTTTTGGAGATAAATCCTGATAGGTGCTCCTGCTAAATCACATGATATTGTATAGTGGCAGTAGCAGTCCCATTAGTTTTTGTAAGTAAACATTGAAGTGTCACATACATACTGAAAAATAGAGAAGGAAGTATAAATATGTTCTTAGTACCAAATCTTTGTTCTAGCTGTCCCCTCGGCCTAAAACACTTTTTGCACTAGACATATTCAGGGCTTATACCCTTGCCCTCTTCAAGTCTTTAGTAAATGGCAGTGTGTTAGTGAGGCCTTACCTAACCACCACATGCAAAATTGTGTCTCCTTATTCCAGGTGTCCCCCCACCCCCATCAGGGTTAGGGCCATCATGAGACAAGTGAGGTACCTAGGGCCCAGAATTTAAAGAGGCACTCACTCTCAAGGTTATGCAAGTGCAGGGTGCATGCTTACACAACCCTGAAGGGGCTACACTTGCCTTGCCTTAATCCCTGCCCTGCACCCTGTTCCTCTTTCTCACCTTAGTTTTCCCAAAGCCCTTCTCTAGAAAATAGATAATATTAACCCCCTCCTCAAGGATGGTGTTATTATTCGTTTTGTTCTCTGATTATTTGTAGCCTTGACATAGTGCCTGGCACCCTGTAGACACTCTAAATGAAGGTCGTAAGTGAATGAATGAATGGATAACTGAATGTATATATTCTTCATAAGCATTTGGTTCCTCCTATCTATCTAACACATTACATTAGATTTTGAGCTCCTTAGCCTTAACAATCGCGTTTTTCAAAAATTTTTTCTATGTGTAGCACCATGTCTATGTCACCATAGACAAAGTTTGATTAATTGAATATATATCTACCAGCCTCTGAGATATAATTTTGGTTCTCAGCATAATATGTCATCACTCTGGCAGCCATTGTTACACTAGGAAGAACCTAGCTTTTGGAAATAATGGAGATAACATGATAGATTTGCACAAGATATGAATTCCTTCTGCAGCTGCTTTCTTATCTGCAAAGTGCACATAATTAACTCCACCCTATGGAGCAGTTGTGAAGGGTTAGTGTAATTCTGTAGAGAGGTCCTAGCACACAATCTGGTTCAATATATGTCTGTTGTGATGATTTTATATTCCTATGCCATTTTTATTACGTCTTCCCTGTAATAAATTATAGGAATTTTTTCATTGGTATTTTTTATTTAGTTTTTCTAAGGGTTTTCTTCACTATACTCTTTTTTTCATTCTTTGAAGTCATTTCCATTTCTTTTATTTATGTCATAGTCTATATTATTTTCCTCTTTTCTTCCATCTATGTTATTAAATAATTAATGTGTGCAAAGAGCCATGCTAGTGATGTAGGCAGGCTGGGTCCAAGAACCCAGGTGAGGGTCCCACAAGACCAGCCAAGAGCCCTTGGCTTCATGTAGTATAGAAATCAAACATGAAAAAAAAAAAAAATCCAGGGACTGCAGAAAGGGAATAAGAGTTTATTGAATAGTGTGAGTGACAGAGAATAGCAGACAGAGTGTCTGGGACTCAGAAAGGAAAGGAGAATGAGTCTTGTTATTGTTTGAGGCTAGGGGTTTACATTAGAAAAGGGTCTAGGATACATATTTCTTCAGGAATCCAGGGTAGGTCCAATCAAAGGTGAGCGTCAGGTAAACAATAGGTGTTATTCCATAAGTTACCAAAACTAGGGGTACTGATGCCAGCCAGTATCAACCAAAGTTTGTTTGAAGCTAATCTCCTGGAACATGTTTGGGATCTGGCTTTTTTTAGTGTTATCAGTTGTTTGGGGCCTAGGACAAAATTCAAAGAATGATTAACTTTTTTATTTCCCCTTTTGGCTTATTTAGAGGCAAAATATGGAACGTAAGTAAACGGGGCCTAGTAGAAAAACAGCAGAGGTGGAGCTTTTCTAAAATAGAATTCCTTCAGCTGTTCCACTTCACTAGCAGGCAGAATGTAAAGGAAACTTAAACAGGGCCCCTTCCTTCAAGGAACTCAGTGCAGTGGGAGAAGAACATCCATATTCAAGTTGATTGTTGCCCCAGCTCTCTTTGTGGGGACAGAGGAGGGCAGGGCTAGCTCTTCTCTCATGCAGCTGATTCTCCTACGTCATAATTAGAGTAGACTCATTTCTTCATTCTCTTTAATCTTTCAGGCATTTCTCTTCTGAAGAAAATTTTCTGTTTCCTCTGATTCACAGTTACCTATCCTTCATTATATTCTCTTGATACTATTTGTTTTCTTTCTTTCTTTCTTTCTTTCTTTCTTTCTTTCTTTCTTTCTTTCTTTTCTTTCTTCTTTCTTTCTTTCTTTCTTTCTTTCTTTCTTTCTAAGATATATTTATTTATATGAGAGAGAGCACACTCGCATATTGGGGGAAAGACGAAAGGAGAGGCAGAGGGAGAGAACCTCAAGAAGACTCTCCAGGGAGCCTGCAACCTGACATGGGGCTCTATCTAATGATCTGAGATCATGACCTGAGCTGAAACCAATACTCAGACACTTAACCACTGAGCCACCCAGGCACCCCTCATTCTTTTTCTAAATAAAACTTTAATTTAAAAAAATCCATTTTAGGTTACTTTAGAGACTTAGTCACAAAATGAGCACTTGATTTCCTTGCATAAATACTTTAAGACTCCTACAGGGTGTATGTAATTGAATCATGGCATTGTGTGTATCAGCAGGTCACTTAGTCTCAGTAACAATAAAGAGGACTGTGTACACAGGACATAAAAAGAGTCAAAGCAGACTCAGGCCCTTAGTAAGTCTTGGTCCTTCAAGGGCAGTTTCAGTAAAATATCAAAACTGTTATTGCAACTCAAAACTATCAGAAAAAGTGTTTGCTTGTAACAAAAGTGAAAAAATACTCAGTTATTGAATATAAACTATAGTAGTCCCCTCTTATTTGGGGGATGTTCCAAGACACCCTCCTCCTCGTGAATGCCTGAAACCACAGATAGTACCAAACCTGATATATACTGTCTTTTTTTCCTAGATCTATGTACCTATGATAAGCTTTAATTTATAAATTAGGCACAGAAAGAGATTAACAACAGTAACTAATAATGACATATAATAATTACAATATGCTATAATCAAAGGTTTGTGAATATAGTGTCTCTCTCTTTCAAAATATCTTCTTATACTGTACTTGCCTTTCTTCTTGTGATGATGTGAGTTGATAAAATGCCTATGTAATATGATGAAGTGAGATGAATGATGTAGGTGCTGTGATGAAGTGTTAGGCTTCTATTGACCATCTGATAATATGTCAGGAGGATCATGTGCTTCTGGACAAAGACTGACCATGAATCAGGAGAAGCCATTATATGTGCAAAAAAAAAGTCAGTAAGCATGACTCATAAAAATGCAGAAAATTTAAAAATTATAATAGTCATGCTATTGGGGAGATTTGGATATAAATTAGAATGAAAAAGAACTGTATCTGAATGAAATATATCTATTATATGGATATGAAAAAAATTAGAGGACAAAATCTAACTTGTGATAATAAAATACCAACTGTATTTCAGCTACTAGAGAATTGTAAGTTAGGCAATGTTTGAAAGGATTTACTGCTTCAGAAATACTGTCTGGAGCTTGTAATGTATCTGCCCTTGAAAGTAGTGACACAGATGGACCGATGGAGAAAAGACCTTCTAAATGGAAGGTAATATTCATTATTTTATTAAAACAAATTTATTTGTTTACTATATGGCTCCATGTGAGAGTCATGGATTAAAACACACATATAAACATGTGCACGTGTGCATGCATGCACACACGCACACACACACACACATTCTCTTTCTTTACAACTCTATTCTCCATATAGTAGTCAAAATACTCCTTGTAGAAAGCAAGTCAAATGAAACACAAATTTGATGATGTCTCTGTTGTACTTGAAACCTCCTTCCAAAACAAACAACATAAACAAAACAAACAGTTATGTGGACATTAATGAAGACACAGTGAGGGGCTGGCACAGAGGCTCTGTCCTCATTTGGCAGACTTATGTAAGAAATTAATAACAGATAAAGTTAGGTGCAGAAACAAGGACCGGGGACTAAGTGAATGCCTGACTAAAGAGTATACATTGCAAAAGTATTGGAGTAGAGAGGCATTAAACTTCTTTGAGTGGCCTAATTGTATTTTTAAAAAAGATTCATTCAATACCCATCCATTGGCCACTTACTGTATATTTTTTGTACATATCTGTACTTTGATGACTATGATCTGAAAACAATGAAAGTCAGCTTGGTCCCTTTTCTTGAGGAGCCTATGAGCTATTTAGGTGATCTTGGCAGCTCTGTGCAAATTACTCTGGAGCAAGAAGGAATTAGAGCATGTTGTATGATTAAGAGACATGAACCAGAATTCAAGTGTAAATTGATAAAATTTCAGCCTAGAAGGGTGACTGAGTAATGGAAAAGACAAATCGAGGGCACTTGTGTAGCTCGGTCAGTTTAGCACCTGACTCTTGATTTTGGTTCAGATCATGATCTCAAAGTTGTGGGATTGAGCTCCCCTTTGGGCTCCATGCTGGACATGTAGCCTGCGTAAGAGTCTCTCTCCCTCTCTCTCTCTCTCTCCTGCTCTGTACCTCCACACCCTCTCTTAAAAAAAAAAAAAAGACAAATAAGATATTATAGACATTGTATGCCAAAAGTACAGGACTTAGTGGCAGAATAAAGAAGGAGTCATAAAATATAACTCTAGGCAGCTCCTTTTTCATTATTTATTAAAGGGATAAGCTATTCATTTATTCATTTAAAATATAATTTTAAATACATTCCAAGTGCCAGTTATTCACAGGCTCTACCTTCACTATTCATTCTGCATAAATAAATTTGTTTAGCATTACCACCTTTTGAATTTGTTGAATTAGTAGCATTAATTTTATTGTAAGAGAAAAAGACGAAGTTGACTAAAGGAATATACAGTATTTTGTGATGGCTTTTATGGTACTTTTATAGCAGTTAAAATAAGAAAGCAGTACTCATTTACTCAATTTTTCTCATATCATTTAAAAATTATTTGGAATATAAATTTTCCATGCTTATTTTGATGTTGGAGGGAGTTTTTTTTTTTAAGACTTAATCTGTTTCTACTTTCTAAAGTTATCTGAAAGTAAAAGAAGAAAAAGAAAACCTTTACGTTTTCTGAAAATATACTATCATTTGATACTTTGTATGTAATTCTGAGATAGGGATATAAATTTTGGCCTTCTCTGTGAGATTATAGTTTTATTTTCACAAAGGCTAGAGTTTATATGATTTTTAAGGTATGGAAATATTTACAGCTTATGTCTGATTTTGCATATGAACACATTTAGAAATATTTAATGTATTTAATATTTAATTTATTAGGGAAGAATTTCTGCTTGTGGCCATGAAATAGTAACAGAGCCTAGGCTGCCTTTTGATGTAAACAACTAGAAAACTTGAAATAATATGTGAAATAACTATGTTCAGACATTGGAAAATGGTGTATGACCTTGATTGCAGGGAAGTAAAGGCAAACAAGGCAAACCCTAAAAATTACTCAGGCTTTCTGCCTGGAGGCAATTTCCTTGTTGTTCAATAAAAGAGAACACAGAGCTTGGTGATTTTGCTAATTCAAGAAGACAGAAATCAAAGTTTAGGAAGGCCAAGGCAGAGAGAATTTGTAGTGTTGTGTAAGGGAGAGGAAAACTACAGAAAAAAAGTCCCAGAAGTTGGCATACGAATTCTCTTGAGCGTTTGACTGAACACCAATCTGCACATGAGTAGCACAGAATTCTAAAAGTCTGGGTGAAGGGCAACCCCGGTGGCGCAGCGGTTTGGCGCCGCCTGCAGGCTGGGGTGTGATCCTGGAGACCCGGGATCGAGTCCCACATCAGGCTCCCTGCATGGAGCCTGCTTCTCCTTCTGTCTGTGTCTCTGCCTCTCTCTCTGTGTCTATAAATAAATAAATAAATAAATAAATAAATAAATAAATAAATAAATAAGTAAGTAAGTAAGTAAGTAAATATCTTTAAAAAACAATCAAAAAGTCCGGGTGAAAAAAAAATTCCCGGGGAGCTGGAATCCCAGAGTTTACACAGATCCAGGAATTGCTTCATTTTCCACAAGCCGGAGTGCTGATACCTTGTTGAATACACAAAGAATTAAGTAGAAACCCCAGGTGGTCGCACCTTAATAAGGCTTAATTATTCCTAGAGACTCTTCTAAACTTGTCCTAAAAGATTAAAAACTGCTCAAACTGAGTCACAAGTAGTTTAGTTGCCCACCAGAAAAAAAGGCCAATACTTCTTCAAGGAAAAACATCCAGCACAGTATACCTACATGCACACAATGTCCAGCATCTGGTCAAAATTTTCATTTCCAGCCACACCAATGATTGTATTAAATATAAATGTATGAAGCACTTCAGTAAAAGGCAGAAGTTCTCAGACTGGAGATGAAAGAAGGACCAAAAAATGTGCTACTTATAAGAAAGTCACTTTGAATGCAATGTGTTTTGACTTTCTTTGGTACTGTATCAAGTGAAATTTGCTTACCAAACAGACTGAAAATGGGAGAAAGTTTAAACTACTCAAATAATAAACGATTCTTCAGTAATTTGGGACTAGTAATTTTTCTTCCAACAATTTATGTAATCTCTAGTTAAGCTCTCTAGAGCAAGCCACAAGGCCAGTAATAGGGGTGACTTTCTTACCCATCATTCTGTTTTTATGTATATAAAGTTGCTCAGACTTGCATAATTATAAAGTTCCATAATTCCTCAGATTTTTGAATTAATAAGGTTTTATTACATAAGAACTTTTGTGGTTAAACTTTGCTCTTTCAGAGAAGAAAAATTTATTTTTATTTTTCTGAGAATAGTACAAATGAATATAAGTAGTAAAATTCAACTATTTCTCTTTTTTTAACTCTGAAAAAGATAATGTCATCAATTCCCTTTATAAAAGGCATTATTTTTGACAAGCCTCCAAACTCGGCATAGAATGAACTGAAATTCACATCTGAACTCTAAGATAATCAGGTATATTCAAATGCATGTTATGTACATGTGGAGAACCTATGTGGTTCTTCAGCATATAGGACGTTCTGAAGAATTATTCTTTTTTCTAGTATGAGAAAAAGTCCATACCCGAAATAGAAGACTTTCTGCAGAGACCATCTTTAAAGGCATATGAACTACCTTTATGTTACAGGTCATCCGGAAAGGAGAAGTGAGTTGCTGCTGGATTTGCACGGCCTGCAAAGAGAATGAATATGTGCAAGATGAGTTCACCTGCAAAGCCTGTGACTTGGGGTGGTGGCCGAGTGCAGATCTAACAGGTAGGAGCCACTTCACTTTAGACCTTTGTCCCAGACTATGGGCCTTCTCAATGTGCCCATTGTTTAAATTATGAGTGAGCAGCTCATGTGTTTTTGGATGTTTATCTATAGTGTACACTTTTTAATGCTTATGTCAAAGAGCACACAGAAATCTCTCATAAATTTTCCATGATTCATATTGAAAGGAAAGTTCATTTTTAAATCTAAATAAAAGTATATTAAAGGGATATTCTAGTATACTAGTTGCTTTCTGTTTTCCTTTTTCTTTTTTTTTTTTAAGATTTTATTTATTTATTCATGAGAGACATAGAGAGAGAGGGAGAGACACAGGCAGAGGGAGAAGCAGGCTCCATGCAGAGAGCCCGACATGGGACTTGATCCCGCGGCCCCAGGATCACACCCTGGGCTGAAGGCGACGCTAAACCGCTGAGCCACCCGGGCTGCCCGCCTTCTGTTTTTCATTTTTAATTTTTATTTGAAGATACTTCTAGTCATCTACATTTATATTTGCAAACATTTCTTGAACATCTGTGTGTGAGGTAGTATTGTTTGTGCTAAATTTATCTTGCTTTATTACTTTATTTTGCTTAAAACTGATTATCAGGAAAGAAACATGTAAAAATGATACAAAACTGTTATTAATATAATAGAGCTATTTATAAAGTATGTGAAGTTTGTTAGGCAGCTAAGGAGATGAAAGAAATTCCAGAGAAAAAGTAGAAGATGGAAAAAATGAAAGCATGTAACACATTTGGGAAAAATCACAAAATAAGTATATGGGGTTGGTTGGTAGAAACAAGGACCTAGCAGAGACCAGAAATGAGACTGGTGGTGGATAGTAACAAGCTTCTGCATGATCTTTCCCTAAGGATTTGGACTATCTATGGCTTTAAGCTCAGGAGAACCACTGAAGGAGTTAAAGTAGCAAATAACATCATAATATCTGTGTCTCAGATGCTCCTAGTAACCCTATGAGGAGTGTAGTGAGACTGGATGAAAAAAAGAAACTCGGAACTATTACATTGGTTCAAGTAAGTCATTTCAGAGGGCGTGGACTAGGGTAGCTGTAGCAGGATTGGAGAGGAATATATGAATGCAAGGGATGATGTATTAGTAAAATCAATAAGAATCATATGGATGGATTGTATGAGTTTGTAAATTTTATAAGCACAATGTTCAAATATATGAACTTTGTTTTCCATGGATCCTGGTATGATCTCACACATGAGAGGAGTTCCACAAATATTTTTTATGAATTTTAAGAGAAACAGAGCCATAGAAACCATCATTTGAGTACAGAGACTTTGTCATTTGAGGAATCTCATCCCTCCTTTTAGAAAAGGAAAGTTAAGGCCCAAAGAGGTGCACTTGTGGGCCCACGGTCACGCAAAGAGTTAGAAGCAGAGTCTAATTCACTGACTCCTGATCCTCTGCCTTCTAGGTATTGTTGAAAATCCATCTGGAAGGGTAACATTTCTGGTTGTTTTTTTACTTTTTCACCTGTTTCCAAATAAGAATAGCAACTAAGAAATTGTGTAGTTTATTCAGAACATAACAAAAATGGCTGAGTAAAGTAGAACCAGGTCACATAATGAAAATATTACTTATTCAGTGAAAGTACCTTGTAAAATGGGAATCTTGTTAGAAAAAGTTAATCTAAAATGAGTGTCAGAAAGCTTCTAGAAATTATTTAGTACAAAGACCTTGTTTTAAAGAAAAGGAAGTTAGATTAGAAAACATTTGAAGATACAAACTATATCTCACTCATATTTTCATTCTGTCTCAGAAAACTGGTTTTCATCCTTAATATGCCTAAAAATTACCCATGAATTACCCACCTGGAGAGATTCCCATTCACTAGTTCTGAGATGGGACCCAGCAAAGTATTCTGAGGCACCTTGTTTCTGTCCCATCCTGTGAGAAACATTATTCTGTGGCTCAGAGTTGAGTGCCTTGAACATAACAGCTGTCTAATAAATGCTTTATTGAGAGAAATAGAAAGAAGAGTCACCTAAGTTCATCCCGGTCAGTATATTTGGTTGATAGAGAAGCCAGGGTTGATCTGAGAAGACAGGGTTTTTATCCCTGGGTCTAATTTATCTCATGGTTGCATGAAAAGGACTGGCTTGGAAAAAGCTTTTCCAACCACTTTTGGACAACAAGGCTTGTCTCCCACTCATGCTGTGCTTCTGTTCATGTCTTTATATTCCTTCATAGTGTGTGCTTCCTGCTGGGCCTTTTTATCTCAAGTAGAGGATTGACTTGCTAGTCAGTCCCCTCTGCTATTTGACTGAGAACTACAGCTAACTGGGAAGAGGCTGAAAGACAAAGCTGGTCTTTCTCAGGTTGATTTTAGAAGTCAGAAGTCCTGGCTTTGAGGTGTAAGAATTTTTCTCTTGTCTACGTTTTTTTGAAGCTTCCCCAAACTTTTCCTACTGCTCCATTTTCACTTTGATTGGGGCTTATCTCATACCTGCTAAGAACATCCATCCTATTTTAAAACATTAGGGCAGCCCGGGTGGCTCAGCAGTTTAGCGCCGCCTTCAGCCCAGGGCCTGATCCTAGGGCCCTGGGATTGAGTTCCGTCAGGCTCCCTGCATGGAGCCTGCTTCTCCCTCTGCCTGTGTCTGTGCCTCTCTCTCTCTCTCTCTCTCTCTCTCTCTCTCTCTGTGTGTGTGTGTGTGTGTGTGTGTGTCTCATGAATAAATGAATAAAATCTTTAAAAAAATAAAACATTAAAATACAGAAAATTTTTTCAAAAGATCTAGTAGGTTATAATAATGGAACTCAAAGTCATATATTTTATTCCCTAGAGATCTTCCATTGTGGCTTTATTTTTTACCCACTGCCAAATGAGGATCACCATTGATTTAATGCTCTTTGATTTAGTAAAACATAAAAAATATCATCCTTGACTTATACATGGATATTTAATGTGATTGCCTTTCTGAAATATTTAATCTAGTATATATCACATGTGTAAAAGTCACATTAGCGTTCAAATGAGTTGAGCCAAACAACAATTCAGACTGCCCTTTTCAAAAAGCAATAGGCAAGGGGCTACTTTTGGATCATATATTTAATTATTTTGCAAAACTTATGTTTAAGGTCTTTTGAAATACACATTTCTGATACTAGTGTATACTTAGTCTTAATAACACCTATCATTTCTAGATTCATTTCAGTCTGATACATGAATGGACAATGAGGTCTCATTTACCACTTATTTGATGCCATGTCAGGCTCAGAGCAAGTATGCACTACATGGCAATATGTTGTCAGTTGTTGCCATGGTAGCAGTAGTTGTGAAAAGAGAAAACCCACAGGCAGAGAATACCAAAAACCAGTAGAAATACTCAGAGGACTAAATGCATAGCCTTTAAGTAGGTGTTTTGTTTCCATGGGTAGATTTTTTTTTTTTTTTTTACTGAATTTTAGTTAAAATGAGAAATCATTCTTTTTTAGGTGTTTTTTACTGAAGCTAAAGTTTGTTAATATGCATTAAAATCACTTTATGAGATAGCTACTTTCCATATATGCTCCAAAGACTCTAATATTAATGAATAAAACACATTTATAAATGTATTTTTGTTGTCATTACAATATATTGCTTGTTGGCTATAAAGAAAAAATGGTATCTCACTTAGAGGAAGCTCTTTCTGAAGCTGTTAATAAGTTTCTCATATTTTCTTCTTGGGAAAAATGTACACTTTAATTCAGCATTTAAATTTCACACTTTATTTCTTATGATGCATAAACAGGGATCTCTTATGCCACAATATAAAACTTGACAGTAATTTAACAATTCACAAACCAATTATATGTAATCTGATGCTACTACTTTTAAAAAGTCAAATAAGATAAGAGGATTCCTCAGAAAGCCAGACTACACTAAATTTTACCATTAAAAATAGAAAATATTAAGTTGTGGAAATTAATTAATTTTTACTATTTTTCTCCATCCCAACAGTTGCTATGACTTCTTACACTACCTACTCATTTACTTAACTTTATATTGTATACTACCATCTACTTTGTGCCAAGAATTTTTTAGAGAAACTGGAGCTTTAGAGAAGCTCCTGGGATGGAGTTTCCTATGAAACTAGACATGTAATCATCAATTTTAAGTCCTACAAGAGGAGTGTGTACAAAATGTCATACAATCACAGAGAAAAAAAAAAAACAATTATTTTTCCCTATGAAAAGAAAAGCCTTCACAGGGAAGGGAACATTTGAGTTGAACACTGACTATGAAACATCATTTCTTCTTTTAGATAATTGACACTAATGTAATAGCATTAAGGAAAGCATTTTGATATTGCTTTATTAATTATGAAATATTATTGTAAATGCTCTTAAATGTCCTAAGACCTTTAGGGTAGAATAACTGTGGACTTTATCTCTTGATTCATATTAAATTTGTCTTAACCTAATTGGAGAGAAATCCAGTATTAAATTGTAGCTTCTTCCAATGCATTTGGATCTTACAAGTGAACCAATATTTGTTTAAAAAATTAGGAGTACCTCTCCTTCAACTTCCATTGAAGGAAATGGACTTGTCTGATAGCTCTGGATTCTCTGGGAAAACTGTAATCACAGATACTGCCAGGTCCCTGAGTTTGGGAGGCTTTAGATACAGTATGTACAACTCACAGAAAGGCTTCTGCTTTGGAGTGGTGGGGGTCAGGTAGGGCCAGGACAGTCTTCACCACTGGTTGACGGTAACTTCCACTCCTTCCAGGCTTGGGATACCCAAACACATCTAGGAAGTAGACAAGTCTTCTCTTTAAACCTCAAAACAGGACAAACAATGCATTACATGTTATATTACATATATAGACATTATGGATTATAGTTAATTCTCTCAAGGAATCAAAGCTAATGCTTCTCAATTTTAGAATACCTAAAAAAAAATAAAAGAAAAGAAAAGAAGGAAGGGAAAGAAGAGAAGAAAAGGAAGGAGAAAACAAACCTGATTCAAAATATAAATGATCAGTCCCTGTCCTCAGGTGACTTTGTTTTGTGTGGTCCTGGATTGTCATTGAAAATCTGGTTCCCTTATGAGGAAAAGAATCTAGGATCTTCACAAGAAATAAAGCAATCACAGTAGAGTTGTAAGTATATTGTTTTGGGGTTGTTGTTTTTTTTTTTTTTTTTGACATAATGTTACTGCTACAGCACAGAATACTTATGTCTCCTTCTAACAGAAGCATATTTTTCATCATTTGTGTAGAGTACACTGTGTAGAATAGGCTTAATTTATAGCTAGGCTTGGACGGCTCTGATGATCTGTGGAGATGCCTGAGTACCTGTCTTTGACTCTTGGCTACATTAAGGACTGATATCTATGGTATGCAGTTTAAAGTTTGAAACTCTACTGGTGACAACCAAAACTAATTTTGTTGACTCATGGATTTCAGTTGGCATATCAGATAGGCTGACTTCACCATATGACTTGAAGGTCATAAAAAGACTTCACCGGGAATGTCTGCCTTGAGCTGTCAATTCAACGATGAAGTGTGCCCTTGTGAGAATAAGGATTTTAGAGAGCTTGCACATGGATATCTCTTTGCCCCTTGGTGTTTACCTGCACTGTCTTTCTCCTACTATATTATACATTTCGCCTTTAAGTAAAAACATTACATCAGTATGTTCTGTGAATCTTCAGAGTCCTTTCAAATACCTGAACCTATTGGAATCTTTGCATATACAAAAAGTATCATTATTAAAGTTAGTGTAATATACCTATCAATGGATTGATATAATTAAATTATTGAGTTAATGACTGTCTAGTAAAACATAGGTTAAGGCAAATACTTATTACTAGTAAGGAGAACACTAAAGACAAACACAGATTTATATAGTTTTAAATCAGTAAAGAAGAGAAGTATTAATAAGAAAGAGTATACAAAGGGAAATATGGTATATGCAAGAATCTTCTTCAGATTATCTCACACAGAAAACCATTGTGTAGTCATCAGCTTGCTATAAGCTTCTTCAGTTAATAGTCAACTTCCATGGGTGTTCAGCTTCTGGAAGCTTTCTGCAGAAACTCAGTTTAAAATCACTAAAGGGTATAATCTTCAACAATATTAAGGTTCTTTTTCATTTGTCCAGAGGGTTGGGAATGAAGACAGCCTTGCATAATTTAAATCCATGAATAAGTGTTCCAATGAAAATGTTCCCATATCACTAGATTGGTCAGTTGTAATGTGCTAAGATTATGAAATCTAATCATATTTTAGCCTTTGTAAGTATTGTGGCTTTTCAACAGAATGCTTCAAACCATCTGCAGAATAAACTGTTTAAACTAGTACATATTCATAAACCATTGAGGGAGAAAACTGTATACAATCCCTTTGGAGTAACTCAAAGGTTCTTTTGCAATTGTTTCAGTTAATGCCTCCACCTTTACAATTTGTCCCAATTAATTTAATTAGAAATGAAGCATGAACTGGCCACATCTGCTATCCTGGAAGTGTTTCCCCAATAGTGTTTAATTTTGTGGTCAATTTGTCCCTACTGAAAGGAATTCTTTCATATGTTCCATCAGGATTTTATCCAATGCCTGGTATATATTTTATCTGCTACTATCAGATAACCATTCTGGTTTTGTCAGATATTATCTTCATGAATCTTACAACACAATCATGGAATTTCTGAAATTTCTTTTAAGAACTTGGTTTCTGGCCATATTCTGTATATCTATAATTGAATACTTGAACTTCCTCGTGGATGTGTTACTATCATAAATTATTTGTTTTATATGAGACCCTTTTGTCGGGATTTTTAGTCAGAGCACTCTGCTTAGCATTATAATCTCTAAAATATTTCCATTATATTTCTAAGTATTTTTATAGTATCTATAACTTTTATAATACTTTTTTTTTATTGTGAGCCTACCACAATGAGAAATGGTCTTTGATATGTGCTATGCTGTTGAGTTAATGCATCGAGATTATGGTGTATCATTTTCATATTTACACAAAAAAAGAAAGATTTATGATAATCTAAGTACATATAATAATCTGTAAATTTATGTGCTCTGTTCCAGTCCATCTTCCTATTTCTGTGAAGTCTTTTATCCATAAAGATTCTGGGGCTAGCAGCATTCCTTAGATAATTTTAAAAATTATACTTAGTATAGGTATTTTCATGACTAGGGCAGCTATAATTTGATCATCTGTAGGGAACCATAATACCTTTTGTCTAGAAGTAAATCCTGCCTATTAAAATTGTGGGTTTTGTGTCACAGAGGATAATGTATGCTTCTAATAATAATTTCAAAGTACCATTTGTGGGTTAAGGCATAAGATTGTTAAACATTTCACCATTTCTATAGTTTTATTAAACCAATTTATCTGATGTTCTATTGATAGTAAGATTACTGGAAGACATAAAGACACCTATATTAATAAGAAAGAGGTATTGCTTGCCTTAGGAGTTCAGAGGAAGGACAAGAAGTTTTGGGGCAACAGTGTTTGCCATGGAGTTAAGTCATTGAACAGACTAAGTAGTAGTCCTTCTGAATTTTAGCTGATGGGGAACATTGGTTCTTTAAATGACACTTCTATTTGAAGTATCTATAGGTTTCCTTATCTACAGGTTCCCAAATCATAGGGGATAGAGGCTCTTTTAGTTGTTTTACCTAAAGATCCAATATAATGACTTCTAGCTTGTTTACTTTATAAGTCTACTTGGAAATGTCTAGTTACATATTGGATATTTTTAAGTTAGTAATTTTACATTTTAATATTTGCTTCTGTTTGATTCCCCTAATTCAGGTCTGAGCCCATTTACAAAAAAAGAAGATATAGTATTTCTTGTCAGGTGTTGGGTTTGAATTGTTCGAAGATGTCATAAAGTCTGTCTTTTATTTTTTTACTTTTTTAAAAAAGATTTTATTTATTCATGAGAGACACACACAGAGAGAGAGAGAGGCAGAAACACAGGCAGCGGGAGAAGCAGGCTTCATGCAGGGAGCTCGATGTGGGACTCGATCCCAGGTCTCCAGGATCAGGTCCTGGGCCGAAGGCAGCGCTAAACCACTGAGCCACCCAGGCTGCCCAAGTCTTTCTTTTATTTTTATTTAATTTATAAGTTTGCATCTTTGTTGAAAGAAAAACTTTCAAAATTGCCTTATGAAATGCATTTATTATTTCTTTTTTTAAACTTTACACCACTAGGTTATTTAAATCAGCTCTAATCTGCTTTTAAACCTTTTCCTCCATGAGGTTAACAATTAATTGAATTAATTGGTCCATATCCATAGTGTAGGACAATAAGTATCTAATATGAATCCTTAATTCTACAGAAAATATTCTGCCTGTATCCCTGAAGTTTAGGAAAAATCATTAATTATAGCTCTTAATTTGGCTCTAGACCAGGGTTTTAATTCAACTTCCATAGATATGAGTTGTGTTCTAGAAATATAAAATGTGATATTCTTTTCTAATGAAAATTCTAAGGACACGCTAACTCATTTGCAAAACCAGGTAAAGTTTCATAGACAAAGGAATGCAAAGAGGGCTAGCTTTCAGAAGGTTGCAAAAGCCTTGACAAAGACTACATTGGAATTTGAGTTTTATTTAGCAAGCTCAGTATGCCAATTAAAAAAGCTGAGTAGGGCAGCATGGGTGGCTCAGCGGTTTAGCGCCGCCTTCAGCCCAGGATGTGATCCTGGAGACCCAGGATCGAGTCCCAGTCAGGCTCCCTGCATGGAGCTTGCTTCTTCCTCTGTCTGTGTTTCTGCCTCTCTCTCTCTCTCTCTCTCTGTGTGTCTCTCTTTATTTATGAATAAATAAATAAAATCTTTTTAAAAAATTAAAAAGCTGAGTATTGACTATGCAGTATTTTATCCCCTTATTTGTTTACAGCCCTTCTTAAATATTTTAGTTCATTAAATATGTTCTATCAAAAGTCCCCTTTAATAGTTCTTGTTATTCTAAATTATCTAATTATTTTTCTAAACTTTATCAAGGAAATGAGGAGATTTAGGGATTAAAATCTGACTTTTTAGAGGAAACAGAAGTTCTCCCAGGAAGAAGTTGAAACTTGACATAAATAAACCCCTGACACACAACAGAGAGGGGCCACTATGATCCATCAAGACTATGTGCTTGTGAATGGCTGGCACTCATTTATTGCATGGAGTTTGTTCCTACTTTGGTGATTAGTAGAAGGGTTGACGCTTACTGATTGGCTTGCAGAAATCATGTTCATTGAGGGGAGCTGTTGTTGACTGAACAGGAATAAAATGGGTTTTTGTGGTTCCTGTTTCCATGGCTGTAGAAAAGTGAGTCTTTTCTCAAAGTTATGGACTATTTTTATTCTCACAATTTGGAAAATACTGGTGCAAACCACACTCAAAGTTCTGTGGAGGGGTTGTCTCTGGGAGCTGACAAATGTCTCTCTCTACGTGAAATACAAAACAGACTTTATTCTCCATCTGAGGGAAAAGATAAGCCAAGTATTTAGGAACATCCCTCCCTTCAAGAAATGCGTGACAGGTGATTTCATCCTTCCCTGATATATCTAGTAGAAGCTGATAATACAAACACCCTTAGATGCCACAAATGGATCCTACATAACTCAAGGGGTGAAACAAAGTGAGTAATATGTAATAAATGGGAGAATGCAGATTCTTCTAAAGAATTCAAATAAAATTTACATTTAAAATACTCTGCTGGCCAAAATAGTACCTGTCTATGAGCTGGACTTATTCTGGACATTAGCTAAGTGAAATGAAAATTTTGTTAGTTTATTTCTGACTAACTTATTCTATTACATTATCACCATTTAACCTTCCCTGGAAACACAGTTAGCTTCCCTCTTTTTCTTTTTTTGAAAGTGTAGAACGAAGTTCCACCCACAGAGTGGCATCCATTTATAAAGCTGGTGTTAGGAGAAAAGATTATTTTTATAGGCTCAAACGTGTCACATTAGTGTTGTGATGAGATCAGGTTTGGGAACACAATTGTCCAGACAAGACAATAGTGTATATTTATTAGTATAATAATAAGGCATTTTAAAAATAAAATAACACAAAATATGGGAGATATGAACATAGCTATGCCTTTGGTAACTAGTAAGCAGTGTTGTTATTGATCAGCAGAAATCTTGGATTTTAAAACTGTTTTTCTTGGGGCACCTGAATGGCTCCATCGGTTAAGCATCTGAATCTTGATCTCCTCTCAGGTCTTGACCTTAGGGTCGTGAGTTCAAGCCCCACATTTGGCTTCATGATGGGTATGGAGTCTACTTGAAATGAAAAATTTTTTTAAAAATTAAAACCATTTTTCTCATTACAGGCTGTGAACCTATTCCTGTGCGCTATCTTGAGTGGAGCAACATAGAATCCATCATAGCCATCGCCTTTTCCTGCTTGGGCATACTTGTCACCTTGTTTGTTACCCTCATCTTTGTGTTGTACCGGGACACACCAGTGGTTAAATCCTCCAGTCGGGAGCTCTGCTACATTATCTTAGCTGGCATCTTCCTTGGTTATGTATGCCCTTTTACTCTCATTGCTAAACCTACCACCACATCCTGCTACCTCCAGCGCCTTCTGGTTGGCCTCTCCTCTGCCATGTGCTACTCTGCTTTAGTGACCAAAACCAACCGAATTGCACGCATCCTAGCTGGCAGCAAAAAGAAGATCTGCACCCGGAAGCCCAGGTTCATGAGTGCCTGGGCCCAGGTGATCATCGCCTCAATTCTGATTAGTGTGCAGCTGACCTTGGTGGTAACCTTGATCATCATGGAGCCCCCCATGCCCATTCTGTCCTACCCAAGTATCAAGGAAGTCTACCTTATTTGCAATACCAGCAACCTGGGTGTGGTGGCCCCTCTGGGCTACAATGGACTCCTCATCATGAGCTGTACCTATTATGCCTTCAAGACCCGCAACGTGCCCGCCAACTTCAATGAGGCCAAATATATTGCCTTCACCATGTACACCACCTGCATCATCTGGCTGGCTTTTGTGCCCATTTACTTTGGGAGCAACTACAAGATCATCACCACCTGCTTTGCAGTGAGCCTCAGTGTAACGGTGGCCCTGGGGTGCATGTTCACTCCTAAGATGTACATCATTATTGCCAAGCCCGAGAGGAATGTCCGCAGTGCCTTCACCACCTCTGATGTAGTCCGCATGCATGTTGGTGATGGCAAGCTGCCCTGCCGCTCCAACACTTTCCTCAACATTTTCCGAAGAAAGAAACCAGGGGCAGGGAATGCCAAGTGAGTTATCTGACCCAGCTTTACCTCCCCCTCTCTTTTCTCCTTTCTTCTAGTGGACTAAACCATGTTCTTCCATTTCCCCAATGGTTTTCATTTCCTTTCTTAATCTTTTCTCCTTTATTCCAAATTTGACATTTTCTTACAGTAGGGATACTAAAGGTCTTCTTTGTTTTCATTCCTTTTAAAAAGCAAGGAGTGTGAAGCAACAACCAGCCGTGCATATCCTTATCCTTACCTAGAATCTTCAGCTTCTTTTCTACAAATTTTTTCCTTTCACATGTGTCCTCACCTTTATGGAACATCAACACATCTCTGAGGTCTGGGTTTGAGATGCAGACCCTAGTTCTAATTTCTAGTTTTGACTATGATTGAATAAAGCTTCTGAGTCATTTTTATGACTCTGGAGGCTCACCATTACTAATCTGGGTTGGAAGGAAGGAAATTAAGCACCTGGGGAAATTTGACTATTTCAAAATTTGAGTGCAACTAGCAGCATATCTGTCTTGAAATAAGTTCCCTTAAGCAATTGTCCTACCATACCCCTCTTATTTATTGAGCATAATGTAATAAAGTAATGTAATTAGTATAATAAAGGTGTTCCATAATGCCACACCTGAATTGTGCTACCTCTACTGCAAGGCCACAGTCAGAATGGTTTCCAAGCCATAAAGCACCAAAAGAAATAGGAAAGTAGTTAAAGGTGAGAAGTCCACATTGACACAAATGCTGGAAGCTCTATAGGTAATTGAACCATCCAAAAATTCCTCACTTTTTCCCATTAGCAGTGTTAATTTTTCTTCCTGAAACAATCCTTTAAAAGTGAAGAACTTTAGTACAATGACTATAACATATACATTGTTTTATAACTGTTCTCCCACCCTACTCCCAAACAAGCCAGCAAGACAAGGGGAATAGGTGTTATTTTCCCCCATTTTATAAGTGAGGAAGCTCAGCCACTGTGAAATTATGTGACTCGTAAGTGTAATTCTATTTAGTTAGATATTCTTTGCCTAGGTCTTAACTGGCAGGAAATTTCCCATCTTACCATATGTCAAAAAATGTACATGCCTTGAGCCTCTGTGTTTTGTATCTTTACTTGCCTAGAAGTACCATGGGCATCTTTTACAGAAATCTTATGACTGGTTTGAGGATCAGATGAAGGAGTCTATGGGAAAACATATTTTTTAGATCCATGGAATTGTTATTATTTCAAATAATAAATATTTTTTTTCAGTGTTAAGGATTAAGATCATAATGAATGCTTACTCATTGATGTATCAATTTCAAGTTCTAAATAAGATACTAATTGTAAAAGTTGCATAGTCATTTTTTCCCTTGCCAGGCTTTTCATGCTAGCCAGCATCCCATCAGGAGCAGCCCCCTGGCAGGGACTCATCAGTAAGCATGAAGGCAAATGAACAGTGCCATGAAATGAGAAAGAAATAATAGACTATAGCCACGGAGTCCAGATGTAAAATGGCATCATAACAATTTTCATTAAGAGGGACAGGGTGAGAAGAAACACAATGAGAAAGGATAAAACTCCTTAAGCTGGAATGTTTGTAGGCAGCTAAGAGATTTCCTTGGTTGCATGTCATATGGTTTTATGAGGGTTTCATTCTACTATCTACCATTATGCACACCCATGTTTCTGATTTTTATGCCTTTATTATGGTTCTTCAGAAACTTTCATGTGATTTTTGGTCATAGTCATTTCTGAAAGCAGTTTTAACCATTAATGAAAGGAGAAACCTGTGTGATCCAGATATCTTGTGTTGGCATCCAGGGATATGCATTTACGAACGCTTTCCCAATGCTTATATGTACACTTGTACATAGAACTACATTAGCTCATGTCCAAAAGCAGTGACTTATGGACAAGCATTGGTGTATACTCTTATCATCTTCTTGTAGCTGGAACTTCTTTCCTTATAAGCTGAGAATATTCCTTTCACTATGAGTTTAGAAATCAATTTTATTTTGGATCCTGCTTTTAGGAGAAAAATCAGCTTGTTCTAAATTGGATTGGTTTTTTTAGGAAGTGCTGTTTAATCAATAAATTGCCTATCTATTAGCTATAATTTGTTAACACTCTCAGAATGATATGGTAGGAAATATACTTCTAATTAATAATATGCAGCTTTCTTAGTACAATCTGTAGCTTCTGCAAGGCGTATCACACAGCTGAGATGATGCACAGAGAGTATTTGAGGCCAAATTTCTATGGAACACAGCTATTTATTTACTTATTTTTCTCATCTATTCTTCTGAAGATTCTCTTGTAACTCTATGAGACTGTAATTTTAAAATAATAATAATCTCAGTGCCTATGTTTTTACCTTTTTTATTACTGTTTTATGGGTTTCTGGTTTGTCTCCAAACTTACAAAAACCACAACAATCTAATATTTTTCTACAGCATCTAAAATCTAGCAGAGTTTTGCCAACTGGAGCAAAGGGGCTGAAAACTCTGGAGAGCACATCACCCAATGAGTTTATTACCATTCTGGATGTGTAATTCCTACATTTATGGTGCACTGAGGGTGTTCGGCAGTCTGCATATGTAGCTATAAACACAGAACAGCTGCTGTAATGAAGAGCTTCCAACTGATCTGTTTGAGTATTATTCTGAGGAGTTGCAAGTCCGACTTCATCCTTGTAAGAGGCTGTTTCTGAGATACTTGGGAGGGATGACATCGTAGGTCTGTTTTTGCAAAGTTTTCTGCAGTTTTTTAATTTAATTCACAGCTAACCATCTGATAACAACCAAAGGTCTGGGTACTTGCTTTACATTTTCTGAAATTTAGTTGAGGAGGATTCTAATCAATAAATTGGGTTTTTGGGTTACTTACCGTTAGATGTCCAATTAAACATAATCCTGCCCTAGAAAATCAGTTGAATAGTATAATTGCCTTTGACATCTCTAACTTCTTTAGCTGAAGTAACTTAATATATTCTGATTGGAAAATATTTAGACTTAACCTAATATAAAGATAGTGGTAAAATTCTCTTTCTTGGCAATAGAAGAAATATAAAAATTCATAGACATTTATTATTAAATAAGTATTTAGATTCAAATTACTTGTAACTTCCCTTTTTTTTTAAAGATTATTTATTTATTCATGAGAGACACACACACACAGAGAGAGAGAGAGAGAGAGAGAGAGAGGCAGAGACACAGGCAGAGGGAGAAGCAGCCTCCATGCAGGGAGCCCAACTTGGGAATGGATCCCTGGTCTCTGGGATCACACCCTAGGTGGGAGGCGGTGCTAAACTGCTGAGCCACCCGGGCTGCCCTTACAACTTCCTTTTAAGCAAAATGAGTTAACACTATGCAACTGAAAAATTAAAATATTATGTAAATGATATACTTCTTTTAAAAAATAGGTATATTAATGACTAAATGTCAAACTAACGTTTCTAATTATTTTCTGGATAAATAACCTCAATGAGTGCCAATCTAATGGCACATGGAACTGAAATGTGACACTTCACCCCTATGGCCTTTTGCATGTAAAACTAAAAACTATTAGAAGCACAAAAAAGCATTAGATTAATGCAAGGAAGTAATTTTAAAACCCAGATTCCTAGGGGAGCCTGGGTGGCTTGGTAAGTTAAGCCACCAACCCTTGGTTTCAGCTCAAGTCATGATCTCAAGGCCCTGAGATCAAGCCCTGCCCCTGCTTGTCCTCAACCTGGAGTCTGCTTGAGATTCTTCACCCCTCCCCTGCTATTCCACTCACCCACCCACCCACCCCACTTGTACTCTATTTCAGATAAATGAATAAAATATTTTTAAAAAGTGTCAGTTCCTAAATAAATAGGGTATTATTGTGTTCTTGCAATTGTTTCTTAGGCATTTGAATATGTGTTTCTATTGAGTGCAAAAGCTAAATGAAATACTAGATGGAAGGACGCCTGGGTGGCTCAGCAGTTGGGCGCCTGCCTTCGACTCAGGTCATGATCCCGGGATCCAGGATCGAGTCCCACATCGGGCTCCAGCATGGAGCCTGCTTCTCCCTCTGCCCATGTCTCTGCCTCTCTCTCTCTCAGTCTGTGTCTCTCATGAATAAATAAATAAATCTTAAAAAAAATACTAGATGGAATGATGCTCTGCGGAAATTTTCCTCTTGGTCTGCTAGAAACATTTTTTGTACACAAGTAGAGGTCACTAAGCCTGCAACATTCATGATTATGCCCTGGGTATGCCTTTAAATTTTTCTTTCTTCCTTTGATTTTGAAAGGAAATATGATAGAGAGTCAACAGATATCACAATCAATAGAAATAACATGTTTTGTTTCATAGGAAGAACTCAATCATTACTCTAATAAGCTTGTAAATGAGAAAATCTGTCATTTTGAAATTTTTTTCCTGTAATCATACAATAAACGGCTTTAAAAGTATTGTTTAAAAAATGAAAGTATTATAATTATCCCATTGCTTTTAGAGTAAATATCAGAAGATTTTATCTAAGTACTTATCTAAGTGGAGGAATTTTACTACTTGATAGTAGCATTTATGGAGGATCTACTGTTTGCTCATTCGTGTATGCAATCAATCATTATTTCAACAGTAAGCTTAAAAGCAAAAGCACATAGGTAACTTGATGTGGTGCTAGGTAATATTCAGGATAAAAACAGGTAAAAGAAGCAGGCACTGACTGTAATCTTATGATACAGTAAGGAAGACAAAATATAACTAAACATACTGGAATAGGTGCCGTAATACCACAATATAACATTCTGAGTGTCAGGAAGGAAAGAGATTATGTCCAGCTAGAAGCAGTATCTGCAGAAGGATAGGACAAAATTTCTTAATAAAAGTAGCATTTGAACTTGACCTGAAAGGATGTTTTCAACAAGAGAAACTGCTCTGATGAGGCCATTTCACATGTCATGTAAATGAAACTTTAGAAATGTGAATGCATTTTCTGACCATACCATGGAATCTGATATGAATGAAATACATGGAAAGGTATAATGGTGGGCAAATTTATAATGCAGAAAGAGGACAGATTATAGATAATGATCAGTGTTCTGAGAAGAAGCTTACGTATTTTTTATATGAACTGCAAGATACATTAAAGATTTTTGTGAAGTTTTATGTTCATGTGTATGCTTTGTGGGAAAAGATTGACTATCGAAAGACTAGTTAATAAAGTGCTACAGTAATTCAAGTGGCAGCTTAAAAAATAAGAGTTTTAAAATAGAGCAGTGGAGTGAAAGTCAAACCCCATGTATGAATATGAAAAAGTTTTCTGAGCTTGATTCATTAGAGTTGATTTGTTTGCAGAGAGGAAGGACGAAATAACTAGAATACAACTCTCATGATTTAAGCCGGTGCGACTGGAAAAATAGAGCGACCATAAAGGTGGAATGCAGGTAGAACTGGTGAGATGTTGATGAGTTGGATTTCAGATTTACCAATTAAGATGCAGTAAAGGAATCCAAATAGAGGCAGCCATAAGTTACTTAGAAATTTAAGACAGGAGCTCAAAAGAAAGGTCTGAGCCAGAGCTCTAGATTTGAGGCTTAATTGTCAGAATGTTTAAAGTGGCCAAAAAAGTGGTTATGACATAAGAAAAGAAGAAAGTAGGAGGAAGAACATTAGGGAACACTTGCACTTGAGAGAAAAGATAAATAAGGAAAACCTGAAGGCAATAAACAAGGGAATCAAAGAGAATGGGGGGAACAGGAGGACTGCAGTATCCTAGAAACCAAGGAGGAGACTGTGTCTTAGTCAGCTCAGGTTGCCATAGTAAAATCCCACAGACTGGGTGCTTAAACAACAGACATTTATTTTCTCACAGTTCTGGAGGCCAGAATTCCAAGATCAGAATGCCAGCATGGTTGATTTCTGGTGAGATCTCTCCTCTTGGGTTGCAGATGGCTGCCTTCTAACTGTGTACTCACATAACTTCTTCTTTGTGCAAGCATGGGGGAAGAGAGAACGAGAAGGGAAAGGGGGGAGAGAGAACTATTTGGTCTTGCTTCTTGTAAGAGCACTTATCAGAGATGAAGTGCTCTCCGGACTTCATGTAACCCTAATTACCTCTCAAAGGCTCCACCTCCTAATGACATCACACTAGGTGTTAGAACAACCATTCAGTGTATAACAGACTATTTCAAGAAGATTGAGCTTGGGATCCTTGGGTTCCCCAAGGATGGACACTTTGTGGTTATCCTTGAGTGGCTTCAGTGGTGTGATGTGGGTAGAATTTCTTTTACAATAAGTTTGGCATTAAAGGAACTTAAAATTCTAGATAGTATTTAAGGAGGGAGGAGTGACATAAGAGAAGAGAAATTTAAGCTGGTTTATATCTAAGAAAGGGGCTAACAGAGAAAGAAAAATTAAAAATATAACAGAGAGATCATGTGGTTTATGCTGAGCCACCTGACCCAGACCTGTGCCATTACAATATAGTTTATCATCTATTGACAACTCTGTGACCACTGAAGCATCAACTCCGAAGAACCGAGTTGGTTATGTTTGATACTGGTTCTCACTTAGCTACATGTGTGTTGCTTGACATTAAAAAAAAAAAAGATGAAAAAATTAGGCTGGATATTTATAGGAATTTTTATTAAAATCCCAAAATACAGCCCTTGATTTTTAACAGACCTCTGGACTTAACAAATATTGAGTGTAGGATTTCAGAAGTGACATATGAAGGGAAGTCTGGAAAGTAACATGTGTTTTCCTGGAACTATTGGCAGATATAAAGGATTCATGGCTAATAAGTAGAAGTTGCATTGTAGATCCAGAGACAGACTCAGTTGGGGCTAAAGCAATTACCTTTATTCAGCTGTGATTAAAAGAACTAGAAACCCTCAGATCTCTCCCTGACAGCCAGTCATAGTGCCTGAGTGTGCCAGCATGAGGACATTTTATTTGGGATAAAGACTTATGCCCCCTGAAAAACCAAGCCAAAATGCCTTCACTTCCTGAAAGATGTAACATTTTGTCACCTGGAAGCACATTAGCCGTAATTTAGAATGAAAATAGAGAAGTTGTCATATCTGTCATATGTGGAGAAGTTGCTGCTGTGAGGGACCGGCTGCAGAGGCCATGGGCTTAAGTGTGGGGAAGGAGTGCATGACAGGACAAAGGGGGGGTGGGGTGGACACAACTTGTCTCCCATCAGGTGCAGCAAATTTGGAATCACCATTGTTTTCTTGTTTGTTTGTTTTTTTCTCTTGTTAATAATATGTGTTCATTCTGCGAATAACACAGAAATAGCTACTTTTGATACTCATATTTTATGTTTTTAAGTTCTATACTGAGACCATAAGGTGCAGGTTATGTTGCAGCTTCAAAGAGAATGTACTTCCTTTTGAATATGGGTCACCTTTTATATTTTGTTCAAATTCAAATAAACTTGCATGACTGATACATATTCAAATTCCCAAATTTGATATTTTATCCTCATATGTTAACAGTACATAGTTTTTAGACTGAATTCAGAATATTCTTTTTTTAAAGATTATTTATTTATTTATTTATTTTAAAGAGAAAAAGTGGTGAAGGGCAGAGGTAGAGAGAGAGAAACTTTAGCAGACTGTGCTGAAGTGGGGAGCCCGACCCAGGGCTCCATCTCATGATCCTGAAATCATAACCTGAGTTGTAACCAGAAATTAGATGCCTAACCAGCTGCACCACCCAGGGGCCCCTGATCCCAGAATATTCTACATGAATATCCATAATGGCTCAAGAAAGGTCCATATGACACAATTGTGCAAAGAAACTAAGACTTGACAACCTCAAGCCATTTTTATAAGAGAAAGAGATGGGACTAAAATCATTGCGGGTTTTTTGGATAAAATCATCACTGTGTTTAGGTCTGCAACCTCAATAATGTATACATTTATTCATGCATATAATAAAATGAATAAGACTGCCCTCAAGAAGTTCATGGTTATTGGTATTACATACCATGGCAATAAAATCGGGTGAGTGGGAATGATAGGAAATGGTATAATGTGGTGATTCAAGTAGGTGACTAACTTTAGAGTCAGAAGTTTATTAAGTATACACCCAACTCTATGTAACAGTCACCCATTAAATGAAAGAAACTGTTGGAGACCCACTGGAGTCCTGCAGCCTGAACCTGACCATGGATATTCTCAGATCATGAAAAAAGAGCCTATAGACTCACTAATTAGAACTCTTGAGCTGCAAGTTACAGAAGCCAACTTAAGCTAGCCTAAACATATTTATTTTTCATTTGCATAAAATAAATGGGAAAATGTATGTAAAGAGTGTAGTACAGTGCCTAGCACATAGTTAATTTTCAATAGCTGTTAGCTAGTGACACTGAAATTATGAAAATAGGACAATGTATGGGAGTCTATATACTAGCAACAAAACTCTGCATTACATCATCATGTAAAGAGAGTTCTGATAGAATGCATCATCGTTATCATTAGTTCACAATATCTGTGCTGTATAGAATGGAAGAGCACGGGCAGCCCAGGTGGCTCAGCGGTTTGGCACCTGCCTTTGACCCAGGGCGTGACCCTGGAGACCAGGGATCGAGTCCCACGTTGGACTCCCTGCATGGAGCCTGCTTCTCCCTCTGCCTGTGTCTCTGCCTCTCTCTCTCTCTCTCTCTCTCTCTCTCTCTCTGTCTCTCATGAGTAAATAAATAAAATCTTTATAGAAAAAAAAAAGAATGGAAGAGCATGTATATGCTAAAAGTGGAGACATGCAAGTGATACTTAGTATGAAATGTGTGTGGGGAAAAACACCCTGTTTGACATGGCTTGGCAACCTGTCCATGCTTGGCCACAGCTAAAGAAAGATGAGGTCATTTGCATTCCATCTGTAGTGTCCAGTATAAAGTGTTACCTACTCTAAAGGGAAGCAGACCATGTGAGCAACGTGTTTGTAAAGCTGGTTCAAGAACAAAAACATTAACAGCTTGCAAAATGAAGAACATAAGAAAGTACCAGTGGATTTGTAAGCTTCAGATCATGAGAACAGAGCCTTAGGCTCCTTAATTAGAACTCTCTGGCTGCAAGTTATAGGAGCCAACTTAAGTTAGTCTAAGGAAAAGGGGGTGGGCTATTTAGCAGAAAGAATAGAAGGAATACTTTCAGGTATCCCTTGGTAACAAGATTTGAAATGCTTCTGGGCCACATGGGCAATTGAGCTCCTGAGGAGAAAGGTCTCAGGGTCACCTCCTCTCTCCTCCCTGCCTGCCTTCATCTTCTCTTCATAGATCTGCTCTTTCCATGTCATGGGCCTTCATGATCAGTCCAAGGACAAGCATCCCAGTGCTCTTGAGTTTACATGTTTTTATAGATCAGCTACCCAAAGAGACTGCTTCTGTTCTCTTTACCCCATAGATCTACAAAACACAGAAACTGATTGGCTAAGCCTGGCTCATGTGTCTATCTCAGTTTAAGGAGGTAAAGGACAATCACCTATCCATACAAAATGTGAGTGATTATTCCAAATTCTAGTGGGTATGCCAATGGAGCAGAAAGAAATGTCATAACTCTGACACAACATTTTTATAAAGGTATGCAGTATAGAACCAAACAAATTAACAACAACAACAACAACCTGTCTTTGCTACCTTTATAAAGAATCCTGGCTATAAAATGCTTCTCAGTTGCCTCAAGATAAACAAAGCGGGGGGGGGGGGGGGGGGGGGGGGGGGGGGGGGCTGGGCAGGGCAAGGTACTTTGTTTTGTTAAAGGAAAATAGATCATTAGAACGCTGTCTTCTGAATGAATTAAAATCACAGGCCAACAATATAGTATTACTTATTATTAACATTGGTTAAAAGAAGAAAATTACATGACTGTAATTGATTTTGTTTCAAAAGGGTAAAGGAAAACCTCCTATAATTTAAGGCAATTTAACAATACCCTCTATGCAGATTTTCTTCGAGATAAATGAGTCCACTGCTAACAAAATTAAGCCAAATCCATAGTGATTCTGCTAAATATATTAAAAAACAACCGCTTAAAAGAAATCAGTAAGAAATATTTTCCCTTCCTTGATTTTCCAGCTATAAAAATACATAGTTACATTGCTCCTAGTAAATTCTCTCAAACACTGGGGGAATTAATATCATCTTCAGTTTTGCACTGCTTATGTTACTTGGCTTAGGTGGGTATGGGATAGGGAGTGGAAAAATGTTAACAACAACAACAAAAAAAACATACAGGATCAAGGTAAAATAGAAGGATTTATGACCATGGGGCAGCAGAGGCAGTGAGGAAGCAGAAGGGGTGGATTTGGGTCACTAGCCAGCTCTGTGACTTTAGCCATTGATTTTGTCAGTGCTTTATTGCAAGCTCTAGTATTTCAAGCCATTTTAGTAGTTTTCATAATTTAGTCCTTTGCCAAATATGGAGGGCTTACTACTTTACAAACTGTGGACAATTTACCCATGAAAAAATATTGAATGGTCTACTATGACCCCACAGAATTTCTCCTGAAGTGGAAGATACCAGTAAGAACACTGATGATGACAGTGTGGCAGAAGGTAGCTCTAGGACAGAGGTGAGGATAGCGTGTTCAAGAGGCATAAATAGAAAGGACCTATAGTGTAGACCGTAGACCATGGATGGAGTCAGGTGGGGATCTAAGATAGCTAAGAATAATGGCTGCCCTTTGCTAGACCAAGCAGTTGGTTAAAGTCGGGGAAAGTACGGGGAAAGTGTTTAAGTCAGGGGAACTACTATGTGAAAAGATACAGAGGCAAGATATAGCACAGCATATTAGGGGGTAAGTGTTTCCATTGGGCTGACAGTAACTTCTTACAAAAACATATTTAGCTTCGAATGTTTAAAACTTTGAAAATTTAGCTTAAACTCCAGGGCTAGTCCTAGTATAAAACCACAGCTTTTGCTGTGGTGGTTAGCATGGTTTCAAGGCCTGACACATACCTTTTATTTTATTATTTTTTTTTAAATTTTTATTTATTTATGATAGTCACAGAGAGAGAGAGAGAGGCAGAGACACAGGCAGAGGGAGAAGCAGGCTCCATGCACCAGGAGCCCGATGTGGGATTCAATCCCGGGTCTCCAGGATCGCGCCCTGGGCCAAAGGCAGGCGCCAAACCGCTGCGCCACCCAGGGATCCCCTAACACATACCTTTTAAAGACTTGAAGAGAACCACTGATGACTCATTCACTCAACAAATGATTTTCCAGGGTTTAGAATATGCCGGGACAGTGCAGGGAATTCAGTGGTGAACAAATCAGATCCAGCCCCCGCCTTTGTGGAGGTTAAAATCTAGCCAGATATTAAACAAGTAATCACAAGTGTAGTGAGTGTTTGTAAGAATAAATACAAGGTGTTACAGAGTGTTATTAGAGGGATCTAACCAGTCCCAGTGCGTGGAGGCTGAACATGTTCCAGGAAGAAATATTATTTAAATAAGACTTCTGAAGGAGAGAAGGGGTTAGCTAGGGACAGAGGGGAACTAATGGAGTAGAGCTGTCAAGCAATCAGAATGTAAAGGTGTTGAGCAGGAAAAAGACTCACAGCTGAAGGAAATGAAGCAATTTCAAGATGCCTAGAGGCAAGAAAGAAGGAAAGTATGATGAGAAGAAACTGAAGTGGTCAGTTATGACCAGATCAGGGTCTAGTTAAAGGCCTCAGGGTCTTGGATCTTACCTTCTGAACCATGGAAATCCACTAAGGTCATACAGCAGGGTTGCACTGTCATCCTTGAGACGTGTGTTTTATAGCTAGCATTCCACCCTCAGGGTAGAGGTTGTACTGGGAAGCAAGACTCAAGACTCTGGACTCTGGGAGGAGGCTGTTGCAGAGCCTAGGTGGGAGATTACACAGTGGCCCAACCTAGGGCTTTGACAGTTGGCGGTGAAAAAAGAGATCCCAGAGAAATAATTAAGACATAAAATAAAAGTAAAAGTAAAAATAAAAAATTGCTCAGGAAATTCCATTTTAAGGCATATAGAATAAACAGAGATATGCAGCCACCTCAGGGTTGTTTGGCTCCAAAGACTATAAAATTTGAACTATTAGCAGACTAAATATATTAGCACATCTATGATATGATTGATCTATAAGAGTTGGGGTTGATCAGACACAAAAGCAGAAAAGAGCAGTCACTGAAACAAATGTTGGAAATGATCATAGATCTCTGTGATGTGGAGATGGGTGGACAGGCTGATGACCCAGGGGCTTTTTGAAAATTCAAGTCCAAATGACAAAATGACCCCTAGAATTAATAGGGTGAAATCGTAGCTTAATGCCATCAAGTATTTAATTATTAAAGCATGTAATGCCTATTATATCTATTCTCAGCCTTTCTGATCCAGAAATTCATAGCTCATATGTTATTTACTACACATACACATTTCCTTTATTCCACAAGAAGAATCTTTGTTTCCAAGGAAACAGTAGATGATAAAATTAAAATATCTCAGAAATATATATTTTTGCTATTCCACAGTAGCCATACAAGTATCTTAGAATAACTACTAATACTGTCACAACCAATTAATTACTCAAAGAGTTAAAATATGGTAGTTTGCATCTGATCTTTCCATCTCTCCCTTTTAAACTAGTTTTACTATATCTATATTAACTGAGTAAATAGCCATTACATACTATACTTTCTCCCTTTTAACCTGAGGATGGGTTTAATACTTACCTCCAGTCCTTATGATGATGTCTTCCTAGTTATTTTAGTAGTCTGAAGCTCATAAGCCTAACCCAGAGTAGATTTTTCAGGAATTTACTCATGGGAACAAGAGTCACTTAGTTTTTGCTTGTTGAAAATAGTTCATCTACAACCTTTAATATCAAATGTCAGTTTTGCTGGCTATAAAATTCAGGGAGCATATTTTGTTTTTCTGAAGTATCGTCAATATGCCTTTCTGGTTACAGTTAACATAAAGCTTTGCTGCCTCAAATTCTGAGGATTATCCATTTTCCCTTATAAAACACTTCTGTTTTTTTCCCTAGACATCCAAAATAAAAATATTTCCATTTCCTATAGAGTCTGGTTATTTCACTAGAATGTCTCTTCATATTGGTTTTCTTGGGTCAGTATTCTCAGTGTGTAGTTACAAATCATTTTAAACTTCAGGAAAAATTTCTTGAGCTATATATATAGTCTTCAGTATTCATTTCCTTGCTTTGTTTCTTTTTCTTCAAGCATTTATAATACCTGTATGTTGAAGCTTTTTTGGTTAACTTCAATATTTACATTTTCTCTCTAATCCTTCTCATCCTTTCATTTCATATCCTTTTTGTTGAAGCATAGTTACAAAGTTACATCAATATGAATAGACTTTTAATGGCAGTTTGATGCAGCTTATACAATTGCATGATATACCCTGTAACCCACATGTAACCAAGGTATAGAGCATTGGCTTCACCCTAGAAATTTCCCCCATTCTTTTCTAATCTGTTCCACTTTCCATTCAGAGGCAACCACTACTGTGATTTCTACCCTCATGGATTAACTTGCCTGTTCTTGAATTTCATAAAAATAAAATCATACAGTAAGTTTCTTTTATGTCTCCATTCTTTCACAAAGCATGAGATTCATCCATGTTCTTGCATGGATCAATAGTTTATTCCTTTTAATTGCTGGTTAGTATTATGTTGTATGAATATACTAAAATTTGTTTAATCTAATGTGCTAATGGGTATTTACGTAGTTTCCAATTCTCACTATTACACATAAAGCCACAATCAACTTACATATACTAGTTTTTACAAACATATATTTTCATTTTTTTGTGGGTATATGCCTAGAAGTGGAATTGCTGGATGATAAGGCAGGTGTATATTTAACTTGCAAGAAACTGCCAGAGAGATTTTGCCAAAGAAGCTGTAAAGTGATTTTGCCATTTTATACTCCTACTAAGAATGTATGAGATCCATTTGATGTTGGTAATCTTTCACATTTTTGTCATTCTAATGAGTATGTAGTTGTATTTAATTATAGTTTCAATTTGCATTTTCCTGATGACTAATGACCTTGAAATTCTTTTCATATACTTTTTTGGTCATTTATATGCCTCTTTTATGAAATACTATACAAATTCTTGCCTATTTTTTACTGGGTCATTTGTATCTTATTATTGATTTTTAGGGCTTCTTTTTATAATCTGGTTATAAGACTTTGTCAGGTACATGTATTATAATATCTTCTCAGTCTGTGACCTGACTTCATTTTCTTAGTGGTATCTTTTGATGAGTGAAAGTTTTTAATTTTGATGGAGTTCAAATTTATCATTTCTTTTATGATTAGTGCTTTTTGTATTCAGTTTAGAAAATTTTTACCTACTGTAAGTCACAAAAATATTCTCCTATATTTTCTTCTAGGAGCTTTATAATTTTGACTTTTTTCATTTAGTGCTGTAATACTTTTATTATGTGTGATATAAATAATGGATCAAGATTCTTTTTTTTTTTTAATAGAAATCCAATTTTCCCAGCTCAGTTTTTGAGAAGACTTTCCTTCCCTCATTGAATTACATTGGTGCATGTGTCAAAATTCAACTGAACACACACATAGATGGTCCCTGTTATGGACTCTTTACTATGATATTTGTCTATACCACACTTCTATTCCTGAATCTTATATTGTTTTAAAATCAAGTAATATGACTACTCCAGCTTTATTATTGTTCTGGCTATTCTGGGCCTAGGACATCACTACCATTGCTCAAAATTTCATCTTTATATATGACATTACCTTGATATTTGTCTATACCACACTTCTATTCCTGAATCTTATATTGTTTTAAAATCAAGTAATATGACTACTCCAGCTTTATTATTGTTCTGGCTATTCTGGGCCTAGGACATCACTACCATTGCTCAAAATTTCATCTTTATATATGACATTACCTCTAGGGTTTTCATAATTTACCTTTATCAGGTTAAGGCAATTCCTTTCTCAGTTTGCTGAGAAATTAATCACAAATGGGCATTGAATTTTGTCAAAATATTTTTCTGCATCAGTTGAAATATCCTATTTTTCTATTGTATTCTGTTGACATGGGGAAATACCTTGAATTATTATCAAATACTAATCCATTCTTGAATTTCCTGATATAAATTCTTCCTTGTTCTCCTCTATATTGCCTAGCTGAAATAGAGTCTACCATGTTTGACATTGGTGTAGCTAATAGCTTTTAGTTTTGGTTAGTGTTTGCATGTCTACCTTTTCCATCCTTTGCTTTTCAACTTTTCTGTGTCCTTATGTTTATTTTTTTAAAGATTTATTTATTTATTCATGAGAGACCCAGAGAGAGGCAGAGACACAGGCAGAGGGAGAAGCAGGCTCCCTGCGGGGAACCTGATGCAGGACTCAATTCCAGGACCAGGATCATGGCCTAAGCTGAAGGCAGACACTCAACTGCTGAGCCATTCAGGCATGTCCTTATGTTTAAAGAGTGTCTGCCCTAAGCTGCTCATAGTTAGTTAGAGTTAGACTTTGTTTCTTAGGTTGATAATACTTATGTTTAAATTAGATTATTTAGTTCATTTACACTTGATGTAATTGCTGACATAATCATATTTATATATACTTTTTAACTATTTTCTGCTTCTCTTGGAATGATTACTTCCATTTATGTGTTTGCTCTCCTTTTGTTTTTCTTTTCCTTCTTGCTTTCTTTGGATTAATATAGCATTTTAATATTCAGTTTTCCCATCTATTAATCTGTTAGCTTAACATTCTTTTACTATTCTGTTTATAGTTACCCTAGAGATTATAATAAGGATTTCCTAACTTTTGTAATCTTAAATAAATTAGTTTTCTCACTTTCCAAACAAAGCAAGGATCTTAAAGCACATTAATTTCATATGCTTTGTGTCAACTTTCATGCTTTTTTGTTGTGCACTTTAATTCTGCACATTTTTTACATCTTATATTACATGACTATAATTGTTTTGCACAATCAATACGTATTTATATATTCCTAATATGTAGATCCTCCGATGATGGACTGAAATGATATAAAACTACAGTTTTATAAAGTAGTTTTATAAAGTTGATTCTGCTTCACCTGGTGCATCTTATTAGTAGGGTCCTGTGTTTCCCCACTGTTTCCCTGGGCTCCACATTCTTAAATGCCTTTAACTTCAAAGTGATTCATCAGTGCTGTGAAACTTCCAAAAACTTCATTCTGATTTCTGGCAGTTTTCTACTTAGCTTTGTATCCTGTGCTTTGTGCAGCCTAAAATTTGCACGTTTTTTATGAGGGAACCTACTAAGTGTTTCTCTCTCTCTCTCTCTCTCTCTCTCTCTCTCTCTCTCCCTCTCGTGTGTGTGTGTGTGTGTGTGTGTGTGTGTGTGATATCTCTCCAAACTCTTGGCTCCTCAAGTCCTAGTTGCATTGTAAGACTTAAAATCAATTTTCATGTCTATAGGCCTATGCATTTAAAAAGTTTTTCTTGCTTCTTTACCTCTTAGTTAAGACCCCCTGCCTGCATGCTCAGTCTCTTCTCCTGAACCAAGAATCATCAAATGTTCCAAGGACAAAATAATTTGAAGATTATCTAGTTACCCTTCTGAAGTTCACTTATTTCTGACTTGGATTTTCTGACTTGGATTCTTTCTGACTTGGTACCTTGAATTCTGGTTGCTATGACAGTTTTCAATGTCTGTAAATGGTTTTTAAAAATATTGAATCTGTTTTTTCTAGTTGTTCTCAGTGGGAGACTTGTTTTACCCCAAGGTATTACATCTTAGCTGAAAGCAGATGTCCTCTTATACCAATTTTAGTATCTCTTCCTCTCCTTTTTCAGTAAGCTATGATATCACTATGCTTTCTTTTAGGGCTATGGGGACTATACATCTAATACTATGAAAGAACTTGTGTGATAATTGCCTAATAAAAGAATATTAGGTTCTTTTTTCAGGTTTGATGGGTGGTGACATGAAGATATTAATGGCTCTGCTTACAGAGAAATGGTAGCATAAAATAAATGTTAGTAGAACCATATATAATATTGTTGATGCTATAGCCAAGAATATTAGAGCCTCACACAATTCTAGATTTAAGTGATCTAAGTCCTTTTTGTTATCATTACTTTGATTTTAAGCTTCTTATCATAGTAATTATTTCTGATTTCTTTTTTTTTTCAATTTTTTATATTTTGTCAAGAGATAGGAAAATAGTTGATTGACAGTACTGGTCTTTTTAGCAAATCAAATATGTAACAAGGATTCATCATTTTTTTAAAAGATTTATTATTTTATTCTAGAGAGAGGGGAGGGGCAAAGGGAGAGAGAATCTTAAATAGACTGTATGCTGAGCACTGAGCCCAATTCCCAGCTCAATTTCACAACCTTGAGATTGCTACCTGAGCTGAAACCAAGAGTCAGATGCTTAACTGACTGTGCCACCCGGGTGCCCCAAGGATTCATAATTTTTAATTGATCAAAATTAAGCTAAATTTGAAATTATGATTACTAATGAATCGCAAGGGCTTTTTTTTTTAAGATTTATTATTTGTGAGAGAGAGAGAGAGAAAAAAAAGGCATGAGTGGGAGGGGCAGTGGGAAAAGGACAGGGAGAAAGAATCTCAAGCAGACTACTCACTGATTGTGGAACCCTTCATGGGGCTCAGTCTCATGACCCTGAGGTCATGACTTGAGCTGAAATCAAGAGTCAGATGTTCAGTTGACTGAGCCACCTAGGCACCTCCATGAATCACAAGTTATGATGAGTTATCAGCAGATATTTTCTGTTTTCCAAACACCTGCATTAATTTGCCATAATGACTCAGTTATTTGTAATTGCCTGCAATTGGGTAGATCAGAAAGGTTAAAAGATAGGCTAAACATTTCTGACACATAATGTTACTTTCATGGAGTTTTTCAATACTGAGGAGACAGACCCATCGGTGGAAAAAAAACAAAAAACACCTTTAGCAACCACATGAGGCAAGACTGACAAAATTGGAGATTCAGAGGCACCCAATCATGTGGTCAAGTTTCTCCATCATTTGTCTAATTCCAAAGTTGTGTGGATCAGGAGTGCAAAATTCTAAACTGAAAATCTTGAAAAGCTTAGCCTCTTAATGCTGAAGTGATGAAGACCCACCAGATGAAGTGTACTAGTGCACAGCCAGATGTTCTGTTAAAAGTCCTGAAGGGGTATGCCCTACAGTAGACTGATTCCTATCCTAATTATAAAATAACTTTGACTCAGCTCAGTTCTGGATTAGATAAAGATGATCCATCCCCCTTAACAGATAAAGTGGTAAAGCAACTCTAGCACAGATAATACCATCTACAATTTACAACCTCTACAGAATCGTTTTATATGTGTGTGTTTGCGTATGTATATATACATACATACGTACGTGTCTTATGTGTTTAGTGTGGAAGAGTTAAGACAATATTACCAAAAAATCAAGGGAAACAATTAGACAATAGAAGCAGACCCACAGGTGATACACTGATCACTGTTGGAGGTTGTTAGAAAATCAAGTCATTATTCTGAATATTTCTAAAGAAAAGAATCTTCCATTTCACTTGTTTGAACTCTACATCAGAGTAACTAAATAGCTGATGAGGAGAAGTTCTAATTTAGAAAAGAAATCTGGTTGACAAATACAGAAATGATAGAATTGTAATATTACCATTTTGCAGTTTTGTAATAAAATAATTGACCTTCATAATGATCATCAGTGATGCTAAAACCATTAGATGAAAAGCTGATGGGAAGTTTTATAATGTATGCATTAGGCTGACCACGCCTGAACCCACTGATCAATCCTAATGTGATTAATAGGCAACCCAATTTATGTGCTTTTTGGTCTGGTATAATAGGGAGTAAACACTATCTCCAAAATTATATTCCATGCACAAGCAACCATCAATCTGATCAAACCCTCAGATCTAACTATCAATTTTTGGCAATATAGGTGACAGAGGAACACGTTAAATGATGCTATAGGGACTCAACCAGTAAAATCTGTAATCTAGGAAGCAATCAGTATTTTTTCAACAAATAGCCTGCAAAAAAGGGGAAGGGAACATCTATAGATTAAGAAGGCTTAAGAGACTTATCAACAAAATGTAATATGCAGATCTTGTTTGGATGCTGATTTGAAAATCAAAAGTAAAATAAAAATGTATGAGACAAACAGAGAAATCCAAATAGTGATGTTAATATTAAACATTTAATACCAAATATCAAAGAATTACTATTAATATATTTTAGATATAATATTATTTTTCCTTTTATTATAAAAATGTGTGCTTATATACTGAATTACTTATGGATGAAAACATAATGATTTAGCTTTTCTTTAAAATAAATAAATGGTGGTATGAATGAAACAAGATTCACACATATATTATTACTGAAACTGAATAATAGGGATATGGGTATTCATTTTAGTATTTTCTCCATTTCTATATTTTTGAAATTTTTCATTATAAAAAGCCAATTTTAAAGATGTCTGAAAAAACATCAGAAAGAATATGACTTCTCATATACTAATGTAAATTGGGCAAGCACTTGGTAGAGCAATTTGGCCATATATAAGAAAGATGAATGCACACTCACAACAATCCCCAACTCCACTTTTAGGTTCATATCTTAGAAAAAATCTCCTATATCTCCCATATTTGTGTGCAAGGAGACATAATCTAGAATGTTTACTGCAGCATTGCTCCAAATAGCAAAATGTAGGAAACAACTTAAGTGGCCATCAGTAGGAGAATGGATTTTATTTGTGGTAGTGTGGTATGTATTCAGTTTAGTTTAAGTGACTGAACTAGAGCTATACCTATCAATGTAATACAAAATGGACAAAATAGGCAAATTGCTGAATGGAAATAGAGTGTGATGTTATGTATATAACATCTAATAACATACTAAACACTACCATATATTATTTATTAGCACATATGAATATAAATGTTGTAAAAGTATTAAAATATGACAAGTGACGATCCACTCATACCAAACTTTCCCTCAGAAAGGAAAGGATTAGTATTAAGAACACTAGATAGGGACGCCTGGGTGGCTCAGTGGTTGAGCGTCTGCCTTTGGCTCAGGGCATGATCCCAGGGTCCTAGGATTGAGTCTGTGTTAGATTCCCTACAGAGAGCCTGCTTCTCCCTCTGTCTATGTCTCTACCTCTCTCTGTGTGTGTCTCTCATGAATAAATAAATAAAATATTAAAAAAAATATGTAGAAGGCTTCACATATATCCTTAATGTTTTCAAAAGAACAGAAACTTTATATAAGGCAAATGTTTGCCTTAAGATATTTGCCAAAGATATTTGACAAATCTTTGGCAATTAAATTGAATTTTATTAGGTTATTCTCTGCAAGTTCTTATTAGCTTAGAAATCTTAATAATTAAAATTTATTTAAATTAGCAGTATTTTACACATCTGTGAAAAAACTGCACTGTGTGTTTATATAAAGAACATTAATGTACTATGTTACATATCCATGCCTAAAATGAAGAGTGGAAGAAATTACCGTTTACAAATGGCCTATGTAGACAATCAGAGCTCCACTCTCCACTCTGATAAACAAATGTTTAGAAATAAATATTTAAATTCAGATAATAGAAAAAAATGCACTTGGCTTTGGAAAGCAATTGGAGGCACAAATTATCCTATATTTATCTATAAGAAAAAAAAAAGATAGACCACACTGCTAAAATGGTCTTGAGTGGTTGCTGCCAATCTTTGTGATTACCTTGGACAGATGCCACATTATTATTTCCATGGTGAACTGACCATCTGGAATTGTATAGACCATTTTATCTCTGCTAAAAGTAGACTCACCTCCAAACCTATCATAGACATGCAACTTCAGACACAGACGGCTAACTTGTTCTATACCTAGCTCTCACCTGCTCCTGCTACATCCATTCAATGTCACTAACATTGTCCCCACCCCCAACTCTACCCCCTGTGATCTGAAGAGAAAACAGTTTATCATCTAGTAGAAGTTATTGAAATTCTTGAATAAGGAAAGTGGTTAGCATTCATAAGTAAAATGAAGTAAAGTTTGAGATACTGTGAATTAGTCTACTCTAAATTGCACTGAATTTAAAATATCTGGGTCTTTTGTCTGTGCTTTTGTCCCTCCATCTTTCAGAGGAGGAGTTTTAGTTTTAATAGTGATGTCTTAAGCTGGGATAGCTTTTTGCTATTTGGAAGCTTTTCACATTTATTCTTCAATAATCCTTTATGGATGAAAAAAACCTGAGTCTAAAAGGGGCAAATACACAGTTGGAGAGTGCCTGGTTTCCTGGGCCCTTATCCAGCCATCCTATTGCTACACTACCATGGTGAAACTTGTTTGTAACAACTTCTTAAGTTCATGTGAAGAGTAATTCCTAGCATAGAAACTGACATATTAATGAACTACGGTAAAGAAAATAACACCTTAAAACAAAGTCATATGGGACTAAGTACACCCAAAAAGAGATGGTCTCTTATCAGACAAAGGAATATTTGGACAATGAGAATAGATGGGAGAAACTATAACAAGCAGTGACTGCATGGAAAGAAGAGGAAAGGAAAGGAAAGAGGGAAAGAGAAAAGGGGAAGAAAAAAGGAAAATTAGAAGGGGAAAAAAGAGCAAAAGAAAATAAATCAACTGAACTTTCTGAAGAAATTGAAGAGGAATCTTTCTTACTAAATTTCTGGGGTTTCTTTAAATCTACAATTTCTGCCAAAAGATTCAAGCACAGATTTGAGACTTATATTTGACAAGTCTCCATATGCTACATTTTCCCTCCAAGCTTTTACTCTGGCTTGCCGAATCTGTGGTTGGTTGAATATGTGGTTTTACAGTTGCTAAAAATACCCTGAAGTCAAGCTCCTCTTGTTTTTTTGTGCAGTTGATAAAATGGACACTCTGGCATCAGATTTTTTCAAGGCTTTGGCCTGCAACCTTTAATCAACCCCCCCCTTTCATAAAAGTAAGTTCCGTAGGCATAGATCATTTACATTTCACAACACAAAGTGAGTCAGAGACTGAAGAAATGACACTATTAAGGAAATGCTATAAATTTTCAACTATTTCAAACAATAGTGAATTAAGGTGGCTTTGGGATACTGGGAGTTACTGTGTAGAGTTTGGCTGTCAACGTGGTTGCCACCCCTGAAGGAACCCCAGAACTGTAATTCCAAGTCAGTGACACAGGCCACGGAGCCCCCATCCCAGTCCCCAGGAGATAGACATGCTATATGGTTCAGGCATGTCCCACTCTGCACCTGTGCTAATGTCAGCACGCCAAGTCTCTGAGCTGTCAAAATCTTTCTCTGTACTTTTATCATCATACATATACCCAGCAGACAAGACCAGCTGCATCATTTGCACGGCCCAGTGCAAAAAGAAAACATGAGGCCCCTGGCTGAAAACACAGAGGGAAATGTTAAACAGACTGTAATATAAAGTCTTTTCTTTTCTCCTGTGGTCTCTCTTTCAACCTGTCCTTATGTTTTTTGATTTGCCATTTAGTGCTGCACTCCTATGCAGGGCAGGGGGAAGATACTTGAGGGGCAAGTATATACCCGGCCAGGTGCCGAAGGCCCAATTCTGTGACTCCATGCAGGTGCAGTCCTCAGGCTGCCAAGTCCTCCTCCTACCAGACTAGTCACTGGGCAGACACTACAGGGAAATTGAACCGAGCATCTCCCCTACTCACCTCTCTCCTACCCTGGCCCTTGGCACACTGGTGACATCCAAGGGTATTACAACAACAGCACGTGGACTAGAAAGTGCCTGCGTGGAGGATGGGTGAGAGGCTCACCCCTGTGGTGCCTGTCAAATGCACTGTGGCCCTGCTAATCCAAGGAGGGGACGGCCAATCACCTCCTTGGGGTGTTATGCAGCAGCATATGCACTTGACCCTGATTTGATCTCCCTGTACTCATGCCCAGAGAGCCCTGCCAGTGGTGGAGAGTGGCAGTGATCCCTGGGCAGGGTCAGAGAGTGAAGACTCGTTGAGTCCCAGGGGGCACTAGTGAAGTCAGGAAGGCAGGACCCTATGGGTAAGCTGAGGTTCCAAGCCCCTAAGTGCATGCTCCATTTCCCCCATCAAACATCACTTACAAAACACAAATTAAGTGATACAATGATTACAGATTCCAAAATGGTGAATATCAACCACTAAATCCCAAGTGCAGGCCCTTCTGATGAGGGACACACTATACCTCTGTATTAGACACAGGAGCCTGAAGCCAGCCTGGGTGGGGTCCTGGCTTCCCAGTACCACTGGGCCAGGCCACACGTAGACACTATCTACAGGTAGAATTAACTAGGAGATTCAAGGGACACAGGCAGTTTAGCATGTAGCCAAATGCTTTGAGTCTATTTTTCTGCCTTCCTTCCTGAGAAATGAAGTCGTTTTATTATTTTGTAGGTTAAATGTTCTTTCTTACTGATAGTTTCATTTATATACTCCAATATCATACTTCTATCCCTGGTCATCTACTTCCTGATATTTTCATTGTTGACATGATTTTTGTGATTTCAGGTGGGCATATTGAATGTCAGGGACATAATACTTCAGCAAGTTTAATAGCGAACATTGTCTCTTTGTCTATTTTTTAAATAAATAGATTATTGTAATAGTAACAAAGTTACACCAAGGTGTTTCAAGTTTTTATCTCTGGGAAAGGATTTCAAATTATTCTGGGTAGATCATGTACTTTGAAAATGGTTTATTGAATGTCCCAAACTTGGCAGAAATACAAATATTGATTAATTTTATTTTTTCTCTTTCACCTTTGACTTTTTCCCCACCTTCTACATTCAGATCAGATTCCTTGATTTCAGGTATTGAAAAGCTATTCCAGTGTATTTTTGTCTCAAACCTCAAATTTATATCTCTCCTTCCTAGCATGTGCCAGGCCTCAGTCTAGAAGATGTGGAATGGGAAAGGGCATGGTCTGCTCCTGCAATGTCTCTGGCTCTTTCCTCTTCTGTTTCTCTTCCTCTGTCTGCTTTAATGGGGGGAAAAAAAGAGATAGGAAATACAGCAAAAGGTTTTGTCTTGCCTGCAGCTGTTATAATCCTCTTCTGATTAACACTGGATAATTGGCACCAGGATCTTGGGATAGGTAGTCAATGCTGATACACAGAGAGTATTTGTGAGTTTTTAGGGACCCCTTTAGGGGACTTCATCACTGAGAGTTCCTTAATATTGATATTTTCTCCAATTCAGCCAATCTCATCCATACCACCCACAGTACTTGCTGATGGTTCACCTTAGCATCTTGTTCCTGAAATTCTTTTCTGTGATTGGCAGCCATCTTATGTGGAGTGATAACAAGATGGCTTTATTCCACTACCTTCTGAAGTGCTGCCTAACTCATGGGAATCCTCACTTCAACAGAGGATGGTAAAAGGCCAACTGCCCATGGCTACCCCAATAGCCTTGCCATGACCAATCAATGCTCTTTTCCCCATATCATCCTATGTGCTGTATAAGGAGACCTCTAACCAAGGAACGAGATGACTTCTCCCCAAGTGGCAGATCCCTCCAGTCTCTTGCCACTCCCCCTCTCTGCACTGTCAGATATATTCCATCTTGGGAGGGTCAAGAGATAAATGTGACTTGATAGGAAGTGAAACATAATATGAAGGAAAATTAGCAATGCAATTAAAATTCACAGTGTAAGACATAAATCCATGAACATCCTTTAAGAGAAGGGTGGTGAGTGGGAAGATTCAGCCTGCATCAGTGTGAGTGGAGGTGGAGCCCATTGCCATCAGGAAGAAAGGGAGATGTCAAGAGTGGAGGGAAAAGAGCTGATTTTGGACAGAAAGACACACAGCAGAAAAAGCATCTGCCACTTGGAAAGAGATGGTCCCATAAGGTAGAAGAAAGAATGCACTCCACTGATGTGGCTTTCAGAAATGAGCCTGGCAGTAAGAAACAGCCAGCCAGTGCAAGGAAGACACATGGGGGTGGAGAAGACATGGAGAAAGGCTGAGGAGCCAGGCTAGGCTCTGGCCCAGACCCAGGCACCACCTGAGTGGTGTGATCACTATATCTGTACACGTGTATAACCACTCACTCACTGGGTGTCTTTTTCTTTTCAATCTTCAGGAAGAGGCAGCCAGAATTCTCGCCCACCAGCCAATGTCCGTCGGCACATGTGCAGCTTTGAAAACCCCCACACTGCAGTGAATGTGTAAGAGAAGCTGCATGGAAAATGTAGTGGTTTGCCCCTTGCTTTCTCTCTCCTGGGTTTTTCCACTTTCTAACATGGAAACAGATGTGGTGCATGCCATCAAGAATGAGGAACCATTTACGTGCCATGGTTTGCACGACTGCCTTAATTTGATTGTCCATCGTTCTTAAAAGGGCACTGTCAAGTTGTTAGCCTTTTTGCTTTTTTTAAGTTTCAATGCAAGACGCAACACTTTTTCTGATTCTGGAGATTCACTTTTGTTTGTGACTCCCACTCACAAGCTCGAAAGTGAATTTTCCCCCTTCATAAATTTGTCAGCTTTTCCTTGGCAAACAGAGCTCTTTCTTTGCTTTTCTTTTTTTTTTTTCTTTTCTTTTCTTTTTCTTTCTTTTTTTTTTTTTGCCTTTTTGCTGTTGCACAAATGTTTGAAATGATAACTGTCTGCACTAAAGTAAAAGCCATAACATGAACTTATGGAGAGTCCCATGATATCACTTTGAGGGGGTGGGTGCTGACGTGAGCCTCTGCTGGGCACCTCCCACACCCTGGGGAGCACAGAACAAAAGTTTTGTGAGTCCCACAAAAAGAGAGTTTTATAAAAAAGGAAATGCTGTTATTTCCCCAGAATTTTGAGCGTTTTTATCAGATTTTTGCCGTCTGATAAAAATGGTGCATGTTTGGTCCAATTTTTGACCTTTAGATCTTGACAGTGCCTTTTTAAGTTAACAAAAGAACATAGACCATGTTCAATTCATTGTGCATGGAGTCTGTGGTCATTTTCAGCTGTTCCTTTACAGCCCTTCAAACTCCTGGGAGAGTCAAAGGTACACATTCCTGCAGCAGGAGGGAGCCCACCAATAAGGTGTCTGTGGTTCGAATAGCTCTTCAGAGAGAAGAGCCCAATTTGTTCAAATGTTTGGTACTGAACCTGGCTGTGGAGGCCAATGTTTGAGGCTGTGGTGTCTCTTTTCTTCACTCAGTGGAGTGCATTGGGAAGTCTGTGTTCTGATATTCCCTTAAGAAGCCCAAACAAAGAGAGCGTGGTCTCAAATCATACTGATTCTTTGAGGGAAAAATATAGCCATGCCAGTATGTTTCAGGTGCTGGTCAGGAGGCCCCTGCACATCCAAAGCGACTCTAGTTTGCTTGGATGCCTTCTCTATAATTTTCCCAAGTCAAGAGGCATTGAGCATTACTTGCAGCATGGGGTTGAGTGTGACCAAGGGCACAGCAAGGAGATCCTGATTATGACAACTGCTGGCTGCCTGTCAAAAGGGATTGATGGGAATAGTAGATGTGCTTGCCCTGCCATGACAGCAGGGCCAGAAAGGGAGGAGAGTCACCTAAAGGTGAGTGCCTAAAAGCAAAAGCAAAGGCTCAAAAGTGGGTATATTCTTGGTAGGTGATGAAAGAAATGCAAGAATCAGCAAAGCTAGTAAGTTGGTTGTTAAGAATTCTTGGAATAGGATCTATTGAAGCTTTCTTTCAGGAGACTATAAAGGATCAGGAAAAGATTGAGAAGAGACTGGCTATTTTTAGCCTTGGTCGTCCCTCAACAAACAACAACAGAAAAGATATGTTCTCTCTATGACTTTCAGTTCCCACAGCTGTTGTGAGCAATGGAGGCAAAGGACTAGTGATGGAGATAAAGCTGCCTACTGGACCGTTATGGTATGGCTAGATCCATCCTGCCTCTGAGGAAAAATCCCAGCAGAGCAATGCAACTGCCCTGTGTTTCCCAGAACAGTGAGGACTCCAGGTTAGAGCTGAGGAACACTGAATGACTTGCTATTAAAAGCGCAGGTCTGGTAGCGTGGAGCATAGAAGATACGGTAATGCTTGACTTGAAGTTCCTTCAAAGCGAATGGAATCTAGACTCATCTTATACTTCCTGGAAGAATATAATTACAGCTGGTATACCTCTGCTAAAACAACACTCCTATACCAACATGAAGTCTTCAATAAACTTTGGCATGAGAATTTCTTTCCTCAGCCAGTAATCATGATTACGTTGAACCAATGGCCACATAAAATGTACTTGGAAAAAGTTTAGTAACCATCAAAATTCTACTCATTGGTTTGAAACAGACTTGTCAGTTTTCTCAAGACAGTAGATCCTAAGCCTAGGCAAAATTTATGGAACATTCCCTACTTTACTGGCTTTGGTGAGCTCATTTTATCTGTGGATCTTTTTCTTGATTGATTCACCGAAGAAAGCAGAAAGCTCAATAAAGGCAAACCGATTTCCTTTGTGTTGTCTTTTATCCATATCCGATAACTTTAACATATAGAATGTGATTCATCTAAAGGTCTTAAAAGGAGGGCTGTATATTTAGACTTTGAGCTATTGTAAATTTCAGCAAGCCAAGTGGTTCTCTGACCAGCTTATGATGTTAGAATCGGAGGAGAGAAAATTCACAGTGCTATTTTTTTTAAGACTGATACCCACAGAAGCTACCAAGTGACCGTGTAGTCGAAAAGCGTTTGTCTCCACTAACATTCAGAGATGTTCCACCTTAGTAGTGATGAGTCAAAAAGGTGAGGAATTTTAAGTATGTTCCCATAGGCTCCCAGAGATTGTATACTGAATATGCAGGTTTTTCTGGAAAGCTTTCAAAAGTGTAACTGGCATCAGTGGAAGTCCTTTGTACTGAAGACTAACTTGGCATTGCCTGGGAAAACAAGAGTCTGACTCATCGGGCTTCAAATAGTTCCCGTGCCTGTGATTCTACAAGAATCACTACTCAGACTTCCTTCTGCTACCGGCTCCCTGAAGCAGGAAGAGGCGAGGCCTTTGGGCAGCACGTGTCTGGCATTCCTTTCTGGGTGTCTCAGTTGGGGCAGTACCAGACTTTTTTGAAAGGCCTTGTGTCCCCACCGTGGCTGCAAGGCCACAGCAAAACTGCCCACAAGTCTGTAGCTTTGGTTTATTTTCTGGCTTAGGTAAACCATTCTCTCCATGCTGTGACTCAATGGCATTTCCTGTTTCCACTTTCATTTTCAGAGAAAACAAATGCTAATCTCTTCAGGTTTCAAGGAGTGAGTCTCCTCTCCTTAAGCAAAGGTCTTGCCTTGTCTGTGGGCTCTCTGGATGCCATCCTTATGTCTGTCGTGAAGCTATTAAGCCTTGTGGCAAAGACTTGAATTGGACATAAGGGAGACAGGTGCTGTGTAAGCTTCCCCCTCAGGCAGCTTGTGCAGGATGCTTCCCTCCTGATCTCAAACACCCACCCACTGTTATTCCCATTTTAGACCTCTCTGGAGCAGAGAGCAGTGTACCCTGCAGATGTAACTGGTACTTACTGAAACAAATAAAACAGACAAGATCACTCCTAATGCCAAAGATATACTAATCTGTTTACACCACCCACTTCGAACTATTCTCTAAAGTGCTGTAAATATTGGGTTTTCTGTTTGGGGGGATTGTTATACTTATCTAATGAGAGAAAAATCAAAGCAAGATCCCAAGCCTGTCGTAGCTGGCACGGCAGCCCCAGGCCTGCTTGGCTCTGCACACTCCCAGTATAGATCACCCTCTACATCCTGGTTCCTCTCCAGCCTAACAGCCATTTCCTCCAAAAACTTCTGTGTCGATAAATATATTTAGCCACCTGAGGTATTCACGCCAAATGCTACTGCATTTGATCTTCAAATATGAGATTGTTTTAGGCCCGATGTCTGTCTTCTGAAGTGAGAGCAGGAACATGGGGTGTTTTGCAGCAATTGTATGATGTTTCCAGATCAGGTTGTTTGCCTAAGACTTCTATTTAGGAAATCGATCAAAATTAAATAATAGAAGAAATTGGTGGCTTGAAACAGAAGATATTAAAGTCTGGTATTGGGCAGCCCCGGTGGCCCAGGGGTTTGGTGCCGCCTTCGGCCCAGGGCGTGATCCTGGAGACCCGGGATCCAGTACCACGTCTCCCTGCATGGAGCCTGCTTCTCCCTCTGCCTCTCTCTCTCTGTCTCTCATGAATAAATAAATAAATCTTTAAAAAAATAAAGTCTGGTATTAAATAGAAGACTTATTTCATAATAATATTGAATTTTGATAATTTGCAATATTTTATACATTTTTCTCTTCTTAATATGATAGCAGTAGGTTCCCAGCCTTTCCAAGTAGGGTAATCCCTTTTCACACCAAAATGCTTATTAAACTTTCACTCAAATCCATGATAGTAATTGTACATTTTTTTTAGTAGCCGCTTGACCACAAAACACAAAAAAAGCTTCTCAGAATTTAGCTACACTTGTGTCCAGCAGCACATTTTATCATGATATCATTTATATGCATTGAAAATAGCAGTGTTTAATCTATCAAGACATAACACTGATCCAGCCCCAAAACACAGCTTATGGCATGTGTAGATTCATGGACCATTCAAGTTGTATACGGACCATATGTTGGAAACAACAAATTCGACTAAAGTTTTCACTCCGTGCTGCAGCTTCTATTAGATGATACATTTCCTTCACTGTCTCTGGTTTTTAGGAAGCAATTTATTTTGTCCTTGGAAAAAAGAGGTTAATCTAATTTTCTTAATCTGACAAATGCCCTGGGACATTAGAACTGTTTCCTAATTAAACAGTACTTTACAGCAAATCTAGAGCAAGACTCTGAGGGGAAGGAAAGCTGCAAATTTTGATGGCCAGTATAAAAATCTCCCGTTACAAAAACAAAAAAATGGTATTGGATTAAAACAGAACCAAGTGGTGATTTTTACCTACATGTTAAGATGATTAATAATATCATTAACATAAGGAAGCAAAGCACATGATTTAAAAAAGAGGCCCACGTAAGACCCTGGGAAGTGAGGAAAACAGCCCATGTGGGTGAGTGAATGAGTGAGTAAGTGAAGTCAGTCCCAGGAATACAAGGATGCCTTTTTGCCAGCATAAATGGAGAATGGAGCAATGTTTTTTCGGGATATGTAAGCCTGGTGGTTAAGTAAGGTGTAGACTAGCTTTCAAGGGACTTATTTCTTAAATACACACACATACAAACACACATACGCACACACACACACACAACTAAATAAAGACACAAGGCATCTTTTTAGTTTAATGATTTTTTAAAAAATAAGCATTGAGAGGCCGGCATTAGGAAAAGGAAAAGATGCTTCCACTGTAATTAAAAGTGATGCAAATAAAAGGCTCCTGGATGGCTCGGTCTGTTGAGCATCTGATTCCTGATTTCCACTTAGATCACGATTTCAGGGTGCTGGGATCTAGCTCCAAGTTGGGCTCCTTGCTCAGGGCGGAGTCTGCTGGTCTCTCTCCCTCCTCCTCTGCCCTTCTCCCCACTCACTGTCTCTCTCAAATAAAATCTTTTTTTTTAAAAAGGGATGCAAATCATTGAGGTTGGATGGTACACTAAAACATATTTAAAAGGCAAGGCAAGAGGCAAATCAGTGGTGTTATACTTTCTGGAAGAGTCATAATGAATGTATAAAGAGAGTGTGTGAGTAGAGAGTGGAGGAAATTGAGAAAGAAGGAAGTGGGAGGTGAGCTTACCTAGAGTTTCAAACTCAGAAGAGGAACAGTGGATTGTGGTCTTGGTTGCTGGCTTGTTGACTATCCGTTTATGCTGGGAACACCAATTATCTGTTCTTTGTTGACTCAACTCAGAAGAAAGGTTGTCTAACAATGTGGAAACTGAAAAGTCAGTAATTCTGCATTTACAAGTACTTCCACATTCTCAGGGAATATATTAAGCATATATTTCAAAGAAATATCAATTTTCATATAGTATTTTGGAGATGAGACTTTTTCTTAAGCAACTAAAAATATAGCATATATGGGGCCCCTGGGTGGCTCAGTCAGCTGAGCATCCGACTCCTGGTTTCCGCTCAGGTGGTTATCTCAGGGTTGTGAGATCAAGCCCCCCAACCCTAGTGTTGGGCTCTGTGCTCAGTGGGGAGTCTGCTCAAGATTCTCCCTCTCCCTCTGCTTGCACACACACTCTCTCTCAAATATATATATATATGTGTGTGTGTATATATATATACACATATATATGCTATACATTCTATGATATATATATATATGTATAGAAATTATAAGATAGAGGAACCACCTTTTCCCAAATAATGAGCAAAATTTTAAGTTTATATCTATTTTAGGACTCTTATATCCAGAATTTTCTATAATAGATATCAGAATTTCTGCAAGACTGTGTACTTATTTGACTCACTTCATTTTTCAAGATTATAATATATAAAATGTCAAAACATTACTGTCATCATAAATGCCACACATATAATTTTTGAAGTATTCGTTCTTGTATTTTCAAAATGATTAAATGAACCATTATATTAACTATTGATCATTTCCTACATTTTTCCAAACAAAAGACCATGATACAGAATAGTCTATTTTACACATCCACCTAAGAGAAAAAAAAATGTTCCTTATCCCTATTCCTTTTACTGTCAAAAATGTGTTAACATTGTGCTACTTTTTCTGTTGTTTTCATGGATACAGTGAAAAAGCAAACTCAAAAAAAAAAAAAAAGAACCACATACACACAAGAAAAACTATTTCCTGATGTAAGTATTAACACTGCTGTTATTAATAGTATATTATGGTAAGGTACCACCATCTGCTAAAAGTTATACAGAAAGAAAGCTAAAAGTCCAAAAGTAAGACCAGAGTTATTATAACATACAGAATAGAATTTGAATGATATACACAGTACATCTCTTTTCTTCCTCCACCTTCTCCTTCTTCTCTTTCTCCTCCTCTTCTCCTTCTTTCTCTCCTCCTCCTCCTCTCCTTCTTCCTCTTCTTCTCCTCCTCCTTCTTCTGTTTGATTGGTTTTTTGATGGTCCCATGAAGATGAAAGTTTATAAAGTGGGAGGGCTGCTGGTACCCTAACATTTCTCTTCTCCAAAGCTCAATAAGGAAAAGACCAGGGAGGGGTCTTTGTCTCTGTAACTTCTGCTTTCTCTGAATCTTAATTTCATCGCATTGTTGAAGGACTAAACCAGGGTCTGAGCATCTACATTTTGCTGGGCTTCCTGGTTCTCTGTCTTTCCAAACACACCTAGTTAAAAGTCCCCAGTGGGGAAATCCCAGACTAGCTGCTCTGAATCAGGGCCTTTATGTGAATTGTGATCCATTGTGTGTGTCGGGAATAGTGTGTTGAAATAGAAAGAAAAGCATAAGTTATGACACCCATAAGTGGAACATGGGTCTGGGATTTCTGTCATCTGCTTTTTTCTCTTCTGTACAGGTGCCATGTGTCTGACCCTGCTGCTCTGGTACCAGGAGATACCTGCCTATCAGAAAGGGTGACTGAGAGGATATATTTTATAACCTCACAGGACAATGAGAGTGGCTTAATATGTGGGTTTTACTTTGTTCCAGGGGCTAAGAAGAAAGGGAGGCAAGAGCTATGGTCATTATGTTCTGTTGTCCACGTGTAACTATAGTTTTATTTCTTATTCGTTTCCTCCATCCATCTTGGAATCTTTCAAAGGCTTGCCCTGAGTGGCAGCGCTGGGATTACCTTAGGTGTATGTGTGTGTGTGTGTGTGTGTGTGTGTGTGTGTGATAACTTTGTGAAATCTCAGACCTAAACGAAACTAGCTGCTTCTGCCACAGGCTGGCTTTTCTCCCCTCAGACTTCCTCAGGGTCGAGTGTTCTGCCTTGTCTTGGGGTTGATGAAATCCCTGACCGCAGCTACATTGGCAAGCTGCGGTCACCGCAGCTTTTGGCATTTGACCTTTAACAAGGGGAGGTTAAGGGTATGGAGGCCAGGCATACAGTCACCCGCCAGGGGCTGGGTGGTTGGGGTGGGGGTGGGGATCAAATTGTATTGAGCTGCGATTGCGTATGATTTATAGGTATTTTCTCCTGTGTGCATGATATATCTGCAAATAAATCCATCTCTATTTTATTCATAGTTCTAATGGCAAGTCTGTGTCATGGTCTGAACCAGGTGGAAGACAGGTGCCCAAGGGACAGCACATGTGGCACCGCCTCTCTGTGCACGTGAAGACCAATGAGACGGCCTGCAACCAAACGGCCGTCATCAAGCCCCTCACTAAAAGTTACCAGGGCTCCGGCAAGAGCCTGACTTTTTCCGATACCAGCACCAAAACCCTTTACAACGTGGAGGAGGAGGATGCCCAGCCCGTTGGCTTCAGCCCTCCCAGCAGCCCTTCTATGGTGGTGCACCGCCGCGTGCCAACGGCTGTGAGCACCCCGCCTCTGCCCCCCCACCTGACCACAGAGGAGACCCCCCTCTTCCTGGCAGACCCGGCCATCCCCAAGGGCTTGCCCCCTCCCCTCCAGCAGCCACCGCAACCGCAGAAATCCCTGATGGACCAGCTGCAGGGAGTGGTCAGCAATTTCAGCACCGGGATCCCGGATTTCAACGCGGTGCTGGCGGGGCCCGGGGGCCCGGGGAACGGGGTGCGCCCGCTGTACCCGCCCCCGGCGCCCCCGCAGCACCTGCAGGTGCTCCCGCTGCAGCTGAGCACCTTCGGGGAGGAGCCCGCCTCCCCGCCGGCGGAGGACGAGGACGAGGACGACAGCGAGAGGTTTAAGCTCCTCCAGGAGTACCTGTACGAGCGGGAGGGGAACACGGAGGAGGACGAACTGGAAGAGGAGGACGACGAGCTGCCGGCGGCGGGCAAGCCGGCGCCCGAGGATTCGCCCGCTCTGACGCCACCGTCGCCCTTCCGCGACTCGGTGGCCTCGGGCAGCTCGGTGCCCAGCTCCCCCGTGTCCGAGTCGGTGCTCTGCACCCCTCCCAACGTGACCTACGCCTCGGTCATTCTGAGGGACTATAAGCAAAGCTCTTCCACCCTGTAGGAAGGAGGTGTCCACGTGGAAGAGCGAGAGAAACCAGGGAGCACCAGCACCTCCGGAGGTGTGCGGGCAGCTGCGAGGAGGAGGAGGAGGGGGAGGAGGAGGGGGAGGAGGGGGAGGAGGCGAAGTCAGCGGGAAAGGGAGCGACGCTGCTGCCTTAGGGAAGGCCAGAGGGAACTGTGCTCTGGGAGCCAACGAGGAACCAGGCGAGGATCCCGATTCTTGAATTATTCAAAAGCCTTCTCTGGGAAGAAAGGGAATTCTGACAAAGCACAATCCCATATAGCATACAACCTTCACCGCATAAATTAATAAACAAACAAATAAATCAACAGATATCATCTCCTTTGTTGGACAATTGTGCATAGATGTACGTGCCCACACACGCTTGGCCAGCTTGAAAAGAGCCAGTCCAGGTGGACCCGCCGGGTGAATCAGTAGTTGACGTCATGGTAGTCATGGTAGTCCTAGTGTGATGGAGCCAGACAGCAGGTGGGTGAAGGAGGGGCAGGTGTGCAACCACCCATGGTACGGCAGCTCATTTTTCTCTACCCCTTTTCCTTCATGGTCTTCGGGAGCTTCGGGAACTGGCCCAAACAGGGGCTTCTCTTCACCCATTGCACCTGATCCAGAGCCAGGCTTGTCACACTTGGAAAGAAACGGTATGGACACCCTGCTGCTCTGTGATTTCTCTCTATTTAGGAAAACAGGAATCAGAGCTAAAGCATCACCAAAAAGTGCTTCGTCGGGAGTGCTAAGGGAGGATGGAGTGAGAAGCAGGACACCGTGGAAGGGTGAGGCGGTGAACACAATCAGCACAAATTAGGTTCCATATTTGATACTCGCTTATTGGTGATTTTGGAAAGAAGTAGAACAAGAGGTAATTTTGAGAGTGGCAGAAGATGTTTTGTGGATTATCTTGTGTTTGTGCCAAGGGGGCTCTTCTCTGCCCTTCAATTAAAGAGAACACACCATGTGGCAAAATTGTTACATTACATTTACTGTAGCAAATTATATTACCAGTTGAACTTCTAAGATGCTGTATGTGTATCTGGTGCCATTGTTTCTCCTATGTACTACAGAAACGAATCCATCCTCCAACTTAATGGTGTACTCATAGCAACTATTACTGGTTCAATGACAAATAATTCTTTCCTCCTGTCATCAAAGTCCCTGTAACTAGTGCGTAAATGTGTTTCTGTGTCCTTGTATACATGTGATAATAAAATTTGTGCAATGTAATGTCAGTGTAACTGCAACTAGAAGGTTGTCTTTCCAATAGAGTATAGATATTTTTATGTTCAAATAATGTTTTATATATTGTCACCAATATCTACAGAAGCTCTTTGAAGGTTTGAGTGCTGTGGTCCAATGGTTTTCATACGATGCTCAGATGGTCCTTCCTCTTCTAAGAGGGAACTTACTTTTCAGATATTTTATGATGTGGAACATGTAATTAATGAAATGGCTTGAAAATTTATCATATTAAAAATTCATTAAAAAACTGTGGGTAACAATAAAGAGGTACATTTTATAAATTTTCACACATCGTTATTAAAACATGAGATTAAAATGACAGTAATGAGATTATTTTAGGTCATTTTAGATTTTTTTAAAAAGGATTTTCCACAGCGACTTGAGCTTTCAGTGCTTACAGCATATACTAGCCTCTATGTCTGGTAATAATTTCTCAAATTATCTATTCATCACTTCTTACTTTCTTTTCATTGTTATTTCTATGTACTTTTATTCCTCTCTTTTCACTGTCATCACTTTTCTTTATGCTTTTGTTATTTGCTGTGTGTAATATCCACGTATGTGTAACCCAGTTGTTTCATTTTTGTTCTCCTTTTTACACCCAATAAAAGAAATTTTTCTTGCTGTTTTGATCTCTTCTATTATTTGTGGAATGAAGCTTACCCCTTTAAATATCTGTTTATGCCTTATGTGCAGTCATATTTTAATATGCTTCCTTCATGTGGAAGCTAATTTCTCAGCCAAAAATCATCTTAGAGTCTTTAAATACCCACTGCATCATTTGTTCAAAATTTAACATCAGCTCCAAAGTTTGAGGCTCGTGTTTCTTATGCCTTCCCATATTCTACTGCCAAGTTTAGTCGGTTCCATATCAAGAATGGACTGCCTTTCCTTTAAAAAATTATTTGTAACACCTGTGGTAGAAAGACCTCATGACTGAAACAGGAATTTCAGCTCCATGTTTTCATGGTAATGGAGCAGAATGAGGAACATAGATGGTTCCAGGACTTAATAGACGGTCTGCTTATTGGCAAACTAGCAAGTAAAAGCCTACTATCTATTATTCGTGAGACATGTTTTTTTATCTTAATGCCACTAACATATGTCCTTGATATCACAAGACTTGTGCATTCAGATTTTTTTTTAAAGTAAGAATAGATCAGGAAAACTGCTCTACTATTCAGATAATATGTCAGTTTGTTCTGAGGTTTTAGTCCGAGACATTTGGTGAACACATTCAACACCAAACACATTATTTCTCTGAATGCCTAATATCATCATGATTAAAAGTTTTCCTGAATATGATACAGTATTAGCTCTTATAGCATAATTGTTCAAAATTGGAAATGTACACATACATACCCTATACCAAAAGGGCAGATACTCTTCACCTTAATGTATGTGCTTATACAGGTTGTTTAGCTTCTTGTAAAAGTGTTTTCCTTTGGCTTGTTACTGCCTTTTGTCAGATAATCTTGATAATGCTGTATAATAAATATTTTCTATTTATTAAATATGTGTATTCCTTCTCCATGTTTGCCAGAGTTACAATAAGAGAAATAGACTGGTACAAAGAACAATTACAGTGGTTTGATTTTGCTCACAACATGTCTTCTAGATCAAAGTTGGAGAATATTACACAAAATCTACAGGCCAGGTAGGTGACAAGGTAGAGCACATTTTGACTCTGAGAAAGATCGTACTTGAAACTCTAAATTAAAATTAAATCCAGAATTTGAATATTCAGTGCTATGGCAGACATTGCCTTTCATCTATTTTGAGAGAATGTATGAGGCTTGACAAACTCCTGGATCTCCAGCAGAGCTCTGGAGACAGAGGCGTCTGAAGGCTGCCTCTTTGTTTTATTAGTGCCCTACAAGACTCATACTCTAGAGGAACCTAGTGTCTTACTTTGTTGACATCCTCCTTCTATTCCCTTACATTTCAAGTTTTGTTCCCTTATATTTCAATGGGGACTTCACTGGTCTTCCAAATAAGGAAACCTGTTATTCATGTCTTTTGCCATAAGGTACCCACAAAGTAAAGCATCCATCCAGTATCATTGGAGAGGAGAACAATGATGGTACAAGGATCACATCCATGAGATTGTGATTTGTTTAGATGATAGGAGCAAGCTGTATACAGGAAGGCTGATATTGAAGGAATTTCCAGAATCAGGGGTTGAGACACCAGGGGATTTCTTCACTACGTCCAGAAAATAGAATGAGAAATGAAATGGGAGCTTGATGTCTGAGAGAGAAAAGTCAGAGGAGAGAGAATGAGAAACAAAAGAAGAAGAAGAAAAATGAAAGTGTTTCAGATGTGTAGTCCAAAGATACCCTCAGGTTGTCCAGTAGGTCATTGGGCACTTGGAGGGTCCAGAAGTTTCACCATAAGGAAGACATTTCAAGCAGCTGAGTCTGGGATCTGGATACTGCAAACGATGTGTGAGTAACTGCCCCCAATAATTTCTACAGAGACTTTCCTGAAAAGGAATCAAAGAGAAGGGAAGCAACAGGTTCATCAGCTTACTCTGAGCCAGATATTTTGCTAGATTCTTTACATTCATTCTGATTTAATCTTCTGGGTACTTCTGCTCCATGGATATTTTAGAGTATTGAAATAACTTGCCCAGAGTCTCTCAGCTAGCAAGTGGCCCATAAGGGATTCAAGCTCTATCCTAAGCTGGCACAGAGTCTGTGAATTCATGTTCCTCTCCAGAACTCAGGAGAGTATGTAGGAGCTGCTCCTCCTTTTGTATTCTCAGAGCATTTTATTCATAACCTGACTATATTATAGTTTGCATGTCTCTTTCCCTTAATAGATTCTAAGTTCCTTTTTGTTTGTGATCCTTTTTTTTTTTTCCTTTCTAATTTGTGAGACTTCAGGGCAAAGCAGATACTCAGTAAATGTCAAAAAAAGGAAGTAAGTGTTGTAACACCATGTAGTTTTCCTAGCTTAATTCTTTGAAGATTTATTCCAAGAGACTTATGGGGTCCAGAGCTCTGTATTTCCACCTACTGATCCTAACTCTGCCAACTGGAACAACACATGTTTTCACCATGAAAAACAAGCTCTCCTTTTGGCATCAAAAAGAGCTGTCCCACTGGGCAGCCGGTCTGCCTTTCTTGCAGAAGAGCACAGCAATACTCAGTGTCCACTGAGCCCAGCCAGGGGTCTGGCAAAGTGATAATAGGTGTGGGAAACAGTGTCCTCTGCAGGAGAACTGCCAGTACCACACAGACTGCTGAAGTGGGACCCCCACTGAAGTGAGGGCAAATAGTGCATCCATAGAGAAAGCAAAGGCTGGAGGTTCCTTTCTCACAGAAGTACATATCTTTAGACAAAGTGGAAGCCAAAACTAGTCACCAAGACTTGAAGGGACATGGGAGAAAAGGAGAGGCTAGTTTAGGGAGTTGATTATGACACTACTGAACAAAAACTGGCTTGATTCTTTCATGGTAACTTGGGAAGCAAGGCTTATAAATTAAATGGAGAAGGAGGAGGAGGAGGAGGAGGAGGAGGAGGAGGAGGAGGAGGAAACAACTTAAGAATGAGGATAAGAAAAACTGAACAGGAAAATAATCATAGAATTATTGAATTGGAGGTAAATTTAGAAGTCATTTAAAATAAGCTATCTCCGGGGGTCCCTGGGTGGCTCAGTCGGTTAAGTGTCTGACTCTTGGTTTTGGCTCAGGTTCTGATCTCAGGTTTGTGAGATGGAGCCCTGAGTTGGCTCCATGCTCAGCAAGGATATCTCATGCTGGAGATTCTCTCCCTATTCCCCTACCCCTCCCCCAGCTCATGCTCTCTCTCTCTCTCTCTCTCTCTCTCTCTCTCTCTCTTTCTCCCAAATAAAAGAAACAAATAAAAATAAAAAAGTAAGCTATCATTTCATTTAGGACTCTATTTCTCTGTGTCCTGTTTCTCTTCTTGTGTCAGAAAGGGGTAGGTAAGGGGTCACTTCTGACTGGAGTAGCACAGGTGGAATGGCCTGCAGTCACACAAAAAGAGAGCAGAGAGATCCAGATACTGGGAAAGCAATATCCAAAGTGACATTGTTAATCCATGATGCTTAACAGAGCTAAGACACAAATTCAGAATGAGGGTATTACAAGGCCAGGAAAACAAGGGGGTGGAAGCAGCAAGGCATGTAGTAGGACGAGAGGCTGGAGGAATTCCAAAGACAGAATCCTGGCCACTGAAATGAGCTTTTGGTGAAAATCACAGAGGCTAACATGTGTGACCCGGGTTTACTTTAAGGAATGGGATGGATTCAGGTGATTTTTGCCCTCTGCTGAAATATTTCCAGGGACTGGGATCTTGCATTTGATAAAAAGAAAGCTCTAATCATTAGAAAAGCTTTTGTTTTCCAGAACTAAAACTTTTCTGTCACTTTTGCCCTATCAGAGATCTGCCCTCTGGAAAGAAATTTAATAAATTTAGTATACTGTGCACATGACTTCCCTTCAGTCACTTGGAGAGTGATTATGCCATTTGTTAGTAGTTCATTCTCCAAGCCAAATAGCTTCACTTCCTTACTGTTTTTGTTTGTTTTGTTTTGTTGTTATAAGGTTCCTAAACTCCCAATCAGTCCATGGTGATATCCCAGTTTTGAATATCCTTTAAAAATTTTTGCCTCCAGAACTAGACATAATACTGCACGAATACTTTGATTCACTTTAACCATTATTCTAATGCTGCTGCCTAAGATTATGCTAATTTTGTTAGGAGCCTTGCCACATTTTGAGCTCAGGATTAGCTTGGAGTCAGCTATAACCTATAAGGCATTTTCTTATGAACTGCAGGTAATGGGTATGAATGTGAATATCTTATTAGGATGAATTTCCCCAGAAACAGACCCTGAGAGGAGGATTTGAATGAAAGTTGTGTACTGGGGAAGTGATCCTTGGAAGCACCAATAGGAATGTGGGGAGGCAAGGCAGTAAATGATATGCAGCTAATAAAGAGTATATTACCAGGCAGGTTACCACCATGGGACTCAGTCCTGGGACTCTGGGAGTGGAGAGCATGCCTCAAAATGTCCACCATTGGGGATGTCTGGGTGGCCCAGGCCATGATCCTAGTGTCCCAGGATCGAGTCCCACGTCAGCTCCCTGCATGGAGCCTGCTTCTCCCTCTGCCTGTGTCTCTGCCTCTCTCTCTCTGTCTCTCATGAATAAATAAATAAAATATTTTTAAAAATTAAAAAAAAAATGTCCACCATCCCCATGGGGCAAGGTTGTAGGAAGTATTTAATCATCAATTCCTGTCATGATTGAGGGCTGCTGAGGAGGGAGGTGCATTATAATTCTAGTAACTTCCAAGGTGTCATATTTGCAGGCTCCAGTCTCCAAAAGAGCCTTCAGGCAAAGAGTTACAGATGTTGGCAGCTGGAAAACCTAAGAATTGGCCTGTGGGGGAAGGGGAATGCCAGGAGGGGGAAGGGCACAAACAATATACGCTATAGATATGAAAATGGAGATGATAGATTAGATAGATGACAGATGATGATAGATAGATGATAGATACATAGATACATAACTAGATAGATAGGTAGATGATAAATAACATACATACATGCAGACACAGATACCAGTACAGAAAAAGATAAGAAAACAAAGAGCTATACAAAGCAAAATAAAGCTGTGTTAAAGGGCTTGACATTATTACAAGTGTTTCTAGCACCAACCAAAGAAACTCCTGTCTCCTTATTGCAAGATAAAGTCACAAAAGAAAATTAAAGTTCGACTGTCCTATAAATAAATTTGATGTTAGCCTCTGGGTTATTTCTTTAAAACAATTTCTTAGATTGTGTCATTTTTCTATTTAAAAAGCAACAGAATGTGTGGTAGAAATTCGGAGAATTAAAAGAAAAATCTTTCATCATGTCATCGAAGAATTAACATTATAGACATTTTGATTTTTTCTTCTAGTGATTCTCATGCCAGGAAGTTTGTTTCTAACAGTTAGGATTATCTCTTATTTATAATCTTTCCCCTGCTTTTTAAATTTTGCATTATGACCTAAGCAAGGATTTCTACTTGATCAAAACTGAGGAATCACTTGCTCATGGAGTTAGACAAAGTTCCCTATGCTCATAGAATCTGGATCCAGGAACCGTTTGGGAATAATTCACACCTGGTTCACAACTGAGAAGTTCAAACATTCAGCAAATTCAAATATATAACAGCATAGCTGATAGATGGGATGGTCCTGTTGTAAGCCAGGTTAGGGGGAGGGGCAACAGATGACCTGAAAGGGAAAACAAAGTCATAAGAAAAGAGAATGGAATCTGGGCAAGAATCACCAACAGGGCTTGGGCAGACAGGTGATGAATAAGCTCCTCAACACCTGGTGCACTCAGTGATGGAGCAGCTGTGTGGCTCAATAGCAAGAATGGATCTCTAGGAGTCTAACAAGCTTTCCAATTAACACTCCTCAAACCTCCACATGTAAAATTTAGAAGAAGCCACAAGAAGGGCAGGGATTTTCCAGCAGGTCAGCAGGGAAGATGAGCGCTGTAGATCATGACAGTCCCCTGTCTTGGTACAGCTGAGCAGAGAGCCAGCCTGATAAATGGTGCAAACGACACCAATAACAGAGATCAAGAGCAGGGGCTATGAACTCTAAGCACGGTAAGGGAGAGAGTCTCAAAGGATGTTAGAGGTCAAGAGTGGATCAGTGCCACCATGCTGGCAGTTCAATCCAGGAATAGATGGGGAGAGATGGCTATGCAGGGATCATCCACAGGGACAAGTAACTGCAGGCACCAGTTCAAAAGAGATTGCAAAGCAGCAGCTAAAACAGGAAGGCAAAGGTGTAGGCTCTGTGCAAATTACATGAAATGCAATGTTTTCTCTTCAAAAACTCAACACAACTGGGAAATAACATGTTTATTTGCCATTTGAGGGCTTACAGTAAGTCATTAAAGTGACCTACTTAATATTCACACCCTAAAAGCATTAAAAGCACTTCTTGCTGAAGTGCAAGTGAACAAAAATACTCCATAAACTTGGATATCTTCTAATTTTTAAACCATACCTAGTGTTAAACACTTAGATTGTTTAAAACTTTTTGAATCCTATAAATAGTATGAAGAATTATTCCACACCAAAGATTTGTTCTATATATATTTCTCTTTTTTACCCAAGATTTCATTTATTAATTTATTTGAGAGAGAGAGAGAGAGAGAGAGAGAGGGAGGGAGAGAGAGCACCTGTGTGCTCCTGAGCATGAGTTGGGGGTGGGGCAGAGGGAAAGGTAGAAAGAATCTCAAGCAGGCTCCACACCCAGTGCAGAGCTGAAGTGGGGCTCAATCTCACAACCCTGAGATCATGACCTGAGCCAAAATCAAGAGTCGAACACTTAACTGACTGAGCCATCCAGGTGCCCCAATATATATAATATTTCCTTAGACTGGTTTCTAAGATTATGTTATCAGTTATTTGATAATAATTATTATTTACTCCCTGCATTTTACATTTACATTTTATGCCACATTTAACTTTGTAATATTCTTTGAGGTAGGACTTCTCATTTTATAAATGAGAACATTGAGGCTCAAAAAAAATTGAAGTAACTTGCCTAAGATCACAAAGCTGGTGGGATATGGAGCTGTAGTACACTCCCTGGGCTCCAAAGCCCAGACTCTGAACCACCACACTGTGCTGGAAATTCTGCCGATACTATTTTTAAAATAGTACACTGAAAACTGTTCTGTAAGCTCTTGATACAAACAAGCAAACTCGGTCTGAAGAGCAATGTAATAGAAAATTTATATTGCTTGCTCTAGAATTGTAAGCAGAAAGAGTTATGGGTCCCCAGAAAAAGAAAGAGGAGACTTAGCTTTCATGACACAAGGGAAGTAGTTTTAGGCGTCCAGGTATTTTTCTGATCTATGTCCTACTTCCCAGATTTATGCACTTCTCCCAGAACTTTCTAGGAGGTGTCAAATTACAAAGAAATGCAAAAACCTTAGTAGTTATAGGTTTTAAGGGAACAAAGAGAATGGGAAAACTTAACAGCCACCACCAGGCCAGGAAAAAGCCTAACCATAACAGAGACAATAAATCGATGGTAAAACTCCCAAAGTTGTATCAAAAGTAAGGCCCTCAACTCTTTACCTGAGATAATGAGCCCAGGACCCCAGCCAGTTTATGCATGTTCTGGCTCTGAGAGCACGCCCAGACCCCCTTCCCACTGACAGCTGACAGTTACCTCTGCTCCATTATAATGTTAAAGTCTCCACCCCACAGAGGAGCACAAACTTCATTAATATAACATAGACTACATATATTGGCATGTTTCCTAAGTAAGCCTGTGCAACCTTATGTCTGTCTACATATGATGACAAAACTCCCCTTTCTGCATATTCATCCTAACCCTAAATAAAAAGAACCCACTTGTCCCTGCTCAGGGAGTCCTGGCTTTGGAAGTTATTCTCTGTGACCTCCTTATTTGCTGCAAATAAAGTTTCCTTTGTGACAACTCCACCTGGTGTACTCTACCTGTAACTCACCAAGGAGAAGACTCCGATTAGTTCCGTTACAAAATCACCAGTTGGGCGCTAGGTATGAATTATCTCCCAGAGGGCTTTAAGATTTCATACACGTGCAGAAGTTTTCCTTATCCACAACCAGAATCATCATCACTGCATGTTGACTCACAATGGAAATTTACCAATGGAAAAAAAAAAAAATTCTAACTCAAAATCACTGTTTAATTGCAGCAATTTATAAAAACACTAGAAAACTACTTGAAGTAAAAAAATGTATGTATATATATATATATATATATATATTTGCAGTAATTATCGTATTTGTAAGATAGCAAATTTTGCCACCCCAAGATGTGCCTCTTGGAATACTGATTATTTTAAGCTGGTTATTTTTAAGAAACTGCAAACACAGGGGAAGCTCTGAAAACCAAGTAGAAGTTACCCTTTTGTAAGAAATATTTACATTTAAGAGAGACATCTCCATTTGTAAGACTGTTGGGGAGGAAACATTTTTTTCTCTACCCTTCAAAGTTTCTCTAGCTGGTCCAAGAATCAAATTGAGCTGAGACAGAGTAACGGGAGAAAACCAAAGTTCGGTAACATGTATCACTGAGAAGACCCAGGAAAAGTGAGTAACTTCCTGAATGGCCAAAGATATCACCTTAATACCAGCTTTAGCCAAAGACAAAAGCAGATATTGGGGGTGGAGAGTCAGTTATGGGAGGTTACCAGGAAAAGCAAAGTAAACAAGGGTAAGGACGTTATGCATGTTGTGCCCAAGATTGCGAATCGAGGAGCTGACACCGATGCAAAGACACGACGGTTTATCTACACGAGGGTTTATTTACAAGCTCGAGCTTGGGTCCAAGTACACCCGACACCGGGGAGCAGGGGCTTGGACCCCGAGGTTAAGAGGCACAGCAGCTTTATAGGGGCCAGTGGCCAATGGGATTGTAACACACACAGAAAGTTGCACAGTCATGTTGGTCCACACGCAGGTGGCCAATTGAATCGTAATATACCCTATAGTGACCATTTGAACTGGCCTATCACTCTGGTCGGAATTGGCTCGCAGTTTTGGCGGGCACAAGGCGGGGTTACATTGTTATGAGCCGATTTCCGATTAGGGTGTGCCCAGAGCCTTGACTAGGGTGGGGCAGCGCCCTAAGCAATAAGCAGGTCATGTGGGGGTCATTCAGGAGGTGGCGGGTGTAGCACAAAATGGAGTTGGTCCTGCTCTGCTTGTCCAGGGGTAGGGGATTTTTGTTAAATTTCCTGGGTCCCACAATACAGATTTAAGTAGTTGTCTTTTCCATTGATAAGACTTTCTAGAGATTTAGAGTCATCCCTCCTCTTCCTGTTACAGCAAAGCAGATGCCTGACAAATGGAGATTTTTCTTATATATGTAAATGTATCTTTACAAAAGGGTATCTTTTACTTGGATTTCAGAGCTTCTCCCGTGTTTGAAGTGTCCTAAAAATAACTAGCTTAAATTAACCAATATCCTTGTGGAAACTTCCCTTTGTCTTTACCTCCCTCACTCTAAAGCCTATAATCAGCCCTTCCTCACAAACCCCAGTGCAGCTTTTTTTGCCCATGGGTCCTAGCCCTAGGCACCTTTTGCACCAAAGACATCGCAAGAATTCTTTCTAAGGATCACAGGAATTCTTTTTCTTTCTTTCTTTCTTTCTTTCTTTCTTTCTTTCTTTCTTTCTTTCTTCTTTCTTTCTTTCTTTCTTTTTTTTTTTTTTAACACAGGAATTCTTTCTAAGGCCATTGACTCTGAATCTCAAGACTCCAAACCATGGCAGAAGGAAGGGAGGGAGAGGAAGGGGAGCGAGGGGAGGGAGAGGAAGGGGAGCGAGGGGAGGGAGTCAGAGGAAAGGAGAGGAGAAGGGAAGGATGAGAGAGAGGATTGAAAGCTTGTAACCAAACCAAACTAGAATTTGTCTGCCCCACATGCTCGGAGCTTTGGCAGTGAAGAAATATAGACTACTACTTTGGTGTGGTGCCCCCCAGGAGAACAGGGAGCTAATGCTCGATATCCCAAACTCTCCCAGGGCTTACATGTAAGAGTTTTTAAAGGCAAAAATTAGGGTATCTGTGGAGGCCAAGAAAAATTAAGGCCATTCCTCCTCAAGTTTAGCATTAGCACAAGTACAGCCATCTTTGGCCCCTGTGAATAAGAGCTGAACTTTATAGGAAAAACTGCAGAATGTCCTCGGCAGGGAATCCCATATCAGAAAGCCAACAGAGCCCACGCCCATGGTAGAAAGTTCCATATTAGAATGAAAACAGAGCTCAGTGCCCTTGAAAGCCCCATATCAGAATGTAAACAGAACTTGAGAAATTCCTCCACCCCTTTTGAAAATCCCCTAGGCCTGCCACCCCATAAAAAACCCAGCTGTAACCCACTTCGGGGTCCAAGTCCCTGCTCCACGGTGTTGGGTACACTTGGGCCCAAGCTCGAGCTTGCTAATAAACCCTCGTGCACTTGCATTGGTGTTGGCTCCTTGGTGGTTTCTCAGATTTGCAATCTTGGGCACAACAGTATCCAGGTGGAGTTTATGTAGTTTTGGGATATAGGTGAGGTTTGGTGGGGTGAGGTCTGTAGCCCACAGCCAAAAAAGAATTCTTGAGATGTCTTTGGTGGAAAAAGGTGGTTTTATTAAAGCCTAGGGATGGGACCTGTGGGTAGAAAGAACTGCATTGGGGTTCTGAGGAGCAATTGATTATATATTCCATGGGGTGGGAAGAGGTGAGAAAAAAGGAAGGTTTTCAAAAGAACTTTCCTATGCTAAAGAGGACCTACAAGATACTGGAGGCCTTGCATGTTCAAGTTAAGGTTGCTTTTCCCTTTAGTAAGGTGTTAACTAACATGAAGACAGTTGGGATCTCCATAGAAGAAATATATATATATATATACACACACACACACCACCCAGGAGTGGGGGGGGGGGATATTGCAGGGTGTCAGCTTGTGCTTTGTCTTAGCTAGCCTTCTGCTCCCTCATCAGAGTGGCATTCAGTGATTGGTGGACAATGAAATCATGTTCTTGACATCTTATCTTCTGTTCTTTGACTCCAGTGTGTCTGGTTGAAAGGGGATTTGTTCCACTTCAAAGACTGTAACTCAAAAAACATCTCTATTCAGTCAGTGAATTAATAAACAGTATATTGGAGCAATACACCCTGTGATTCCTATCAATAGTAATTTATTACATTTAAGTGATTGTGTAAGTATTCTCTACTGTTGACTACAATTGTCTTGCTCAACACGTGTGTAAAATTCTACCACAGTGATCAATAGTGGCCTACATCCCATTTAACACATTCTACCTACATTCCATTTTCCCCTAGTATTGTTCCCAGAAGTCTTCAATCTCAGTACTCTAATAAAATAACATCTATTTCATGCTCACATAAACTCACATTCAGGTTAGGCCACTCTCCTTCATGCCTGCAACAACCCAAGCTGGGACATGTGGTCCTAAGTCACTGCAGTAAGGGAAATGTGTGAACTGAAGGTTTGTGTAGGATGTTTGTAGGAGCCAGACTAAAAGTGGATGGCCAGCCATGTGTCCCCAGAAATCTAACTGCAAGGGAGGCAGGGAAACATAGTCTTCCTAATTCCTAAAGCTGTAACTGGTGAACATGTTTCACTGTCTCTGCCACAGCTCTTATCCTCCTTCTATAGGTAAGAAAACTGGGGCTGAGATGTGCGTGTAATGTGCCTAGGGCCGCAGAGCTCATAAGTGATGACAGAAGTGACAGATTCATCAGAATCCAGGGCTTTCTTTGTTGATACTAAACCACCCAAACCTCTAAGTTGTGTACTAAACCTGAGTAGGCAACTAATGTCAGCCTTCTGTGACTATCTCAAGTGATCTCAAGGAAGAATGAAAAACAGGAATAATAAAAAAAAAAAAACAGTTAAAAAGAGATGTGGAAGTGTAGAGGCCCCAGGCCAGGCAGCCCCCAAAATGGGCCATTCTGGCATAAAGATTATTTTGAGTTGAAGACAATCAAGAACCTGCAGGCTTAAGAGAAATGTTTGCCCATCATTTAACTACACAGAAGAATCTAAATTAGAGGTGTTCCCCAAAATAACAGGTATTACCAAAAACAAATTTTATCTGGGTGACCCAGCTCTATGGCAGGGGTAACAGCCAATTACCAAACATCTGCTCTTCTGATTGCCCTGTGAACTGCATTCCTTCCCTGTAAAGTCCCAGACCCCCCGCCCCCTTCTCCTTGGTTCAGGATGACATGTAGACCTCATTTTGCCTGACTCTCTTTGGAACTTCCACGTCTGTGTGGATTCTCCTTCTGTACGATTAATCAGTTTTCTCCTGTTCACCTGTCCCATGTCAATCTGATTCTTAGTCCAGCAAAATAGACCTTGAGGGGACAGGAACTCTGCCCCGATACAACAATATTGTAAACAATCAGATATGATAGAAACATAGCATATTAAGATGATCTAAAGGTCTTTCTTGTGTCTGTGTGGACATCAGTAAATCTTAACAACAGTAATAGATTATACCTTGTGACACACAGTGTTTGGGGAACTACTCGCCAGCATGCATACCCGTTTTCTTTTTTGTATATGTAATTCCCTGAGCAACCTGAGAGACTACTTCAGAGCTATCGTCCTTAATAAGACAATAAATAAAGTATTTACTAACCTACTTTGATGTCGATTTTCTTTCAGTTGACAAAGTCTCTTGTATCCTCAGCACATTCACCACCTGGACTGCACCTTAAACACAGTACTTGCTATGCAGATTCTTTTGATGTTTCCAGTTTTTCACTACAATACAATCTGCATTCATGTAGCCAGATTCACTAGCACATAATAGAAATTTTTAGTGACCAATCTTTTTATCAAAATCTAGTCTAATATTGAAGACTGCTTCCAGGCCTCCAGGGAAGTTTCTATCACCCCCAAGTAATTAGAGGTGACTTAAAATAACCTTAATCCTTCCATAACAAGATATTTAATTTGTGATAAGTAGTGGTGATGGGGGGATATTTGTTTCTTTCTTTGTTTCTTCCTTCCTTTCTTTCAGTAGATTCCATGCCTAGTGTGGGGCCCAACACAGGGCAGGTGGGGCTTGAACTCACTATCCAGAGATAGAGACCTGAGCAGAGATCAAGGATGGGATGCTTAAATGACTGGTGCACCCAGGTGCCCTGGGGGGGGGGGGAGCACTTTTAAATGTTTGGAAACATCATCAAAGTTCCCAAATTCTTATAAGTTTTAACCAAATGTCAATTAATATCCCTTCTTACTGCCTAACTTGTTAAATACCTAGTTAAAGTATAATGAGCTAGGGAGGGGGTGAAATTCATATATCCACAGAATTACTGCAGAACCCTAGTGATAGTGAAATAGTTCTCTAGGAGGAAGAACATCTACTATGAGCAGTTTCTGTTTCTTCAGACTGGTAATACCTGACTTGAGGAAATACAATATACTTCTCTTATTAAAAAAAATATCATTTGTTCCTTCATTAGATACAATTCATTTCTCCTGTAAACGCATACCCTTCATGGAGAGAGTGGTTGCAGCCTCTCAAGGAAAAGAGAGGCTCAGAGGTCCAGGGCTGAGCCCCCAGAAGGGTGGAAGTTATAAAGGGGTCTGACCAGGGAGTGACCCACATTAGCAGTGCCTAGTGAGCCCTGGAGGTGGGTATAACTATCCCAAGATACAGGAGGGTTATAATTTTTTTTAAATTTTTTTTATTCTTATTTATTTATGATAGTCACACAGAGAGAGAGAGAGAGAGAGAGAGGCAGAGACACAGGCAGAGGGAGAAGCAGGCTCCATGCACCAGGAGCCCGACGTGGGATTCGATCCCAGGTCTCCAGGATCGCGCCCTGGGCCAAAGAAAGGCAGGCGCCAAACCGCCGCGCCACCCAGGGATCCCCAGGAGGGTTATAATTGATGGCGTTATTTATATTCACTTTTCTAATCAGGTTCTCTGCTGCACAGATTTTCAGAGAATTCCTACCCATTCTAAGAGGTAGTAAAATACTGATCAAATGATGTATTGCTTCAGCCTGTTCTAGCTTCAGAAAGACTGTTAATCTTCATTGCTTCTTTGACCCCCAGGCTTGAATCTCTAGATCTGAGGTCTGAAACCCCAGAGACTGTAAATACTATCCACCTTCCCTTTTCTATTCAGCTATTCTAAATTTGCCTAAATGTAAAGGCTAACCCAACAGGAAAATATGCACTCATGAAAGATTTAGTTTTCTCTGATTATCATCTTGCTGTTTACCATTTCTGTTGGCATACGCAGGAAAAACTGAATGACAAATTTAATTTTCTCTGGCTCTTGTGTACGTTAAAATAATGATACTGCAGAGCATTATGTATAAAGTACAAAGCAGTTTTGCTTTGAATCAAAAGTATCTGTATTTCTCTTCTTTACAACCAATATACATATGAGACAGATTTTAATTTCATCTCCAAAAATGTTTATCAGAAGCTTAAAAAACACCATCTCTGTGTATTTAACATAAAATAAAAATATTTTCAAGCTGATTATCCTTAAGTTTCAGTCTAGAAAGATTCCTAAACCACTACTAAATATTAAAAACGAATTCATTCCCCACTGCCTGAGTTAAAGGAAAGGGAGGAAAACCCTTTTCACATTTTGGAAACCATAGGATCACTTCAGATACTGGAAATAAAGTGTGAAATACTGGTGAATTTAACTTTTTAGCAAATATTTTGTCCTTCATATTCAAAAATAAAGTTAGAAAGCGGTATTCATGCATATACCACTGCCCTCTTTGACCATGTAACTGCTCAGAGAATTGGTTGCAGGTTCTTCCAGAGATCTTTTTTTTTTTTTTTATGATAGTCGCACACACACACACACACACAGAGAGAGAGAGAGAGAGAGAGAGAGAGAGAGAGAGAGAGAGGCAGAGACACAGGCAGAGGGAGAAGCAGGCTCCATGCACCGGGAGCCCGACGTGGGACACGATCCCGGGTCTCCAGGATCCCGCCCTGGGCCAAAGGCAAGCGCCAAACCGCTGAGCCACCCAGGGATCCCCTCTTCCAGAGATCTTAAATAAAGTACCAACAGCTACTTTGTTGACTCACCTGGCCACAGGCAGGAATGAGGTTCTTTTCTTTCCTGAGACCATTATGTACAAATGGGTATCACAGCATTTCACACATGTAAATGAGTTTGTTGCTGGGTATCAGGGGTCAGGGTAGGAACCTGTCTCATGATTTTCAATTGTGCTTCTTCCAGCAGAAGTAAACCCTCTTTGTTGGAAACAGACAACAAACATCATCAAGGCCTTTCAAGCCCGAGGTTTTAAATAAAGCAGTTAATAATAACGAATGTGAAAAATATAGTGTGGATCCCTTCTAAGGCAGTGTTTCTTAACTGGGGCTGCACTGTGGAAGCACTCACAGACCTTAAAAATAAATAAAACATATCTGGGCCTCAGCTCCCAGAGTTTCTATTGTTCAACCAAGTTTGAGAATCATTATCTTAAGAGTGTGAGTAGACACTAGATTCAAAAAAAAAAAAAAAAGTAAGAAGCAAACCTTGAGAGCTGTAGAAAAATCTATTTTTTAAAATGCTCCTCCCTATAATCCTGGTTCACATATTGTGCAATAAACTAATAGCTCATTCCTCATGGCCTAGGAAGCCCTCATAGAATCCAGCAAGTAGAGGAAGAAAGGTTACATTAAATAACATATAAAAACAGAATATCAAAAGTATTTTATCTTCAAATAATTTTGGAATCTTCTAGGTAAACAAAACTAAAGATGCTTCCCTATTACAGAACATCTTAGAGCTTTTAAATACAGTATTCATTGGTGGTCTCTAAGAGAGTGATATGCACACAATGATGAATTTGGCATCCACCTTGTCAGTTGGGATGAAAGAATGAACACTAGAGGTCATATTGCTCCCAGGCATGGCTGGACTGGCCAAGGAACCTATAGGAATGCAACCTCTCTAGCTTACAGATAATCATCAAATATACTTAGTGAAACTTCTAATATAAGGAATAAAGATATTTTTTCAGATTCTAAGTCTTTCTCAAGAGAGAAAAGATCTCCTGAGGATCAGATGAAGTGGTACCAGAGCACCTGCTAGCATGACCTCATGGGCCTCCAGTCAATGATGCCTACTGTTTCAGGAGACACATGATTCAAATTTTGTCCCTAATATCCTCACTTGGCTGCCACCTGGGAATTCAGGACTTTGGGGTATTAACTCTGTTCCCCTGGATGACACCACAGCAATAAACTGCCTATTTTTCTTTACTGCAAAATCTTGGTGTCAGTTTTTTTTTTTTAAAGATTTATTTATTTATTTGTTTATGACAGACACAGAGAGAGAGAGGCGCAGAGACACAGGAGGAGGGAGAAGCAGGCTCCATGCCAGGAGCCCGACGTGGGACTTGATCCCGGGGCTCCAGGATCGCGCCCTGGGCCAAAGGCAGGCACCAAACCGCCGAGCCACCCAAGGATCCCCTTGGTGTCAGTTTTTATTGGTTTGCTGCACACCGGGTGGACAAACTGTCACTGGATGCAGTTACCATGTTAATACAGTTGCTTTGACCATGGAATCCTTTGTTAAGATGACTTTTTTTGGGGGACACTGTCTAGGAAAAAAACTTTTTGTTAACTACTTCCCCAGAAAATAGTTGATCAAAGGGACAAATACCCAGTTTAAAGGCAGAATGTGGTCAATGTTCTCAGAGAGGTAGAGATAGAAGCCAGGGAGGTTCAGAGAAAAAAAATAATAAAACAGCTCTAGCTGCTAGAATAAGCTGCCCAGGAAATGTGACATTTGGACTCTATTATCAGTGGCATCAATTTCCTCCCAGTAATCAGCAATCTTTAGGGCAATTTGGAATCCCTGAGATGCTTTATCAAATGCTAATGTATAGGTCCTACTCTTAGTCTGATTTATTTAGTTTGGGATGTGACCTAGGTTATAGGATTTTTAAATTTACCCACATGATATAATAAGCAAAGTTGAGACCATGGCTGTTAATCTTGGCAAAATCTATGACTTGACTTATCCAGAATGAAGTACTGACACTTTCTCTGCAACAATTCTCATGCTACTCCTAGCTGTTCCCAAAGCCAGAAGCCATGACACAGGTTTTAAGTTTTAATCTTATTTATATCTGCACTAGAATTTCAGATGCTTTGCAGGTTTGCTTCTTTCTTTCAGATTTTCTTTCCTGTGGTGTATCTAACATTTAAAAGTAACTTACTTTAAAAAGTAAGGCTACAGAATCATTTCAAAGTCAGGGTGATAGAGTTACTAAGAGCAGATGCTCAGTGTCAGACTACCAGAATCAAATATATTTACCAGGTTTCCAAAGTTAGATATCTGACTTTTTAAGTCTCAGTTCCTTCATTTGTAAAACCAGGTTAATAATAATACCAACCCCATTTAGGTTGTCCTGGGGATTTTAACAAGTTAATGCTGGAAACATGCAGCACAGTATCTGGCACATATTAAGGGATTCAGCACAAGTTGCCCCAAGATGTGTCACTTTCGCGTGCAGATTATTTTGAATTGAAAACAATCAAGGCCCAAAAGACTCAGGAAGTCTTGGCCTTCTACCTAAATGCCTAAAAAATTTAGATAGAAGATATGCTCCTGAAAGAGACCTATCACCATAGATAGGTCTCACCTATCTAGATGATATCATAGATAACACCTTATGATACGAACTAGAGGTGGTAGACAAGGAGGAAGGTTGCAAAGTCTGGTAATTTAAATTCCTCTATACATCCCATTGCTTCTGGATGGCTCAGCAAACAACTGTTTATCAAGTGTCTACTCTTTCCATTCTTCCTGTGAATTGCCTTCATTCCCTCGGAAGCCCCAGACCCTTACTCCCTTTCTCCTTAGTTCAGGATGACATATATACCTGGTTTTACCTGTCTTTGGAATCTCTTATGTTTATGTGGATTGCCTGTGCATAGTAATTCAATTTGATTTTCTACTCAATCTGTCTCTCTTAGGTCAATTTGATTCTTACACCAGCTAGAAGAACTTTAGAGGATAAAGAAAAATGTTCCCTCCCCAACAGCATTCATTACATGTTAGCTGTCATCATCATCATTTTATTATTTTTTCAGTTACCTCACTAAAACCTATCTAGAAGTTAGAGAAAGCTTGTTAGGAGCCTGTTAGGAACTGGAATCTCAGGCTCCATTTCAGACCTGCATTTTCAAGGTCATCTGTATGTTCATTTAGGTTAGAGAAGCATTGGTTGGTTCAGTAGTTCTCAGCTTTGCTGATCAGAGTCACCTGAAGCACTTTTAAAGAATCCACCCCAGACCAATTAAATCAGAATTTCTGGGAATGAAACACAGGCTATCAGTACTTTTAGTGTTATGGGTGATTCCAGCTTGCATCTAAAGTTGAGAAACTATGGTTTAGCTCTAGAGATTACCAATAGCACCCAAAGTCCTATTTCTTCCACTTTCCTCTCTCTCCCTCTCTTTCTCCCCACTTCCCCTCTTCCTTTCTCTGTTTCTCTCTCTCGGTCTGCTCTCCTACTTCAGCCAGATTCTGTTTTTCCTTTCCAAATTTATCTGCTCATTCTTCCCTCAAACTCTGTTCAGATCCTGAACTCTAACTTCATAGTTGGTAACCTTATTTGACAGAAGATAAGCTGATATTCTAAACTCATTAACCCTTTGCCACTTCCCAGATGAGTGCCCACACCTGTGATTACTTTAATTCAGCCTCATCAACACCACCTGCATTTGACATCCTTCACACTGTAATCTATTAAAGGGAAGTATCTATATTTTTACTTCTAGTGGGTGAACATTTCCAGTGACAAAAACAAACAATAAAACCTTTATTTGAAAAGAAAATTTGTCCAAAACATATTACCAAGAAGATAGATTGTATCACCTAATTTTTTTTATAGCTTTCAGACTTCTTTTTACTTTCATGATCCTATGTGATTCTCACAACAGGCTTTTAAAGTATTCTCAATCCATTTTGCACTCAAATAAAGTGATGTTCAGAGGATTTAAGTGACTTACCCATGTCTGCAGAGCTAATAAGAGGCTAAACCAGGTCTTAAACACTTACTTTCTCAGATATTTAAGGCTGTTTCTCTTACACCATGCTGCTACTCTGAAAGTCCAAAATGTGATTGCTCATACTCAGTGTCAGGTAGTGCCAGTTAATGAAAATAAAGTGGAGTAGTGTGAGCCTGTGCTTGTCTCTACCTTTGTCTAATTATGTCAGGATGCCTAGCAAAATCTGCTTCTGTGGGTTATGAGTTCTGTGTTAGACAAAAAACAAAACAAAAAAAAAAAAAAAACAAAACAAACAAAAAAAAAAACACAGAGATCTGGGACTTTGACTCTATATTTGTCTTCAGTACTTCACTCTATTCAAAAATTTACTAGTCCCTGGTCAAGTTTCTGTATAAAACCACTACATTATTTTCCTGGATAATGAGTTTGCAGCAATATCTTCAATCTGAAATTTATCTATTTCCCACAGGCTCACTCAGCCTGCCCCTCTCACTGAATATAGTTCTGGAATAAAAGGGGAAGAGGGTGGGAGGAGAATTTCATGTAACAGAAAAACAAACTAAAAACAAAAGAGAACAAAAAACCCCAAAAACCTATATCACTTATCTCTTAAGAGCATTGACTTAAATGATAAAGCACCAGTGAAAAAGTAACAAACCATTCTACTCAAAAATACACTCATTTTCATTTTATTCATTATATTTTTTTCATTTTGTTCATTATATTCTTTAGCTTGATAATTTATTTCATTCTTTTTATTGTATATTTGAAATTTTCTATGAGGGTAGATCTTAATGCTCTTACCACAAAGAAAGGGAAGGGGTAATTACATGAGGTGATATATATGGTAATTACCTTGATTGTAGTGATCATTCATTTCACAATATATATGTATATTAAAACAAGTACCTATTAAGTGTATACAATTTTTATTTGTCAAAAATTAAATGCACTAGGTCTATAATTCATTTCAATAAAACTAAAAGTTTATGATCATATACCCATAGATACACACTATGTGCATAAGTAGTAGTTGTCCTGGAGGATAGAAATGGGGAGTTATTTATTTTTACCTTTCCTATTTAAATAAAAATTGAGTATGAAGAGGAGAAAGAATAGGCCAGAGGTTTTTTCATCAGTCTCTCATGCTTTAAATTAAAAAATATTCTTAATATTTTTAAGAAGTGTTCAAAACTTTGCAATGAATGCCCTTTTGAACACAACCCCAATTTTTTAATACATATGTGTAAAGAATATCAACACAGTTACTTGAAACATTTTATTGCCATTAATTAAAAGTTTTAATGAAATGAAAGGTTCAGAGACTTTAGTTAGAAATTATCTCAGTCACTCTTTTGTATCAATAGTTCTTGTCTCTCTATTATACTGCAGCTTGTTCTACAATGACATGGATGTATCTATCCCAACCACTAGACTAAAATATCAGGAGAGCAGGTGACATGTTTAACATTTTTTTTTGTATCATAGCAAAGTCTTGTTCAGTTTTGTATATTGTATATTAAATGTTACTATTTTTAACTAAATTGAAAAATGTTTAAATAATTGTAGGGATTTGTTGTCTCTTTTCCCAATGCCTACCACTGTACTTTGCACTAAATGGGCATTTAATTATTATTAATGAATGGATAAGCAGCTAAGTAAATGAATAAATGCTTTACTTTAATAGAAATGAATATTAGGGTGCCTGGATGGCTTAGTTTGTTAAGCATCCAACTCTTGATTTCAGCTCAGGTCATGATTTCAGGATTGTGAGATTGAGCCATACATCAGGCACTGCACTCAGTGGGGAGTCTGCCTGAGATTTTCTCTCTCTCCCTTTCTCTCTGCCCCTCCCCCCTCTTGTTCTCACTCTCTCTAAAATAAATAAATAAATCTCAAAAAAATGAATTTGCTTTCCAAAAAGGCTCATTTGAAGTAACTATGACTTTCTAAGTGTAAGAGTAGTCATACTATAAACAATAAATAAATTTTAGCCTTGGTATTTCTGATATTTTCTAGGAATTTGCTTATTACATCTCAACTACCCAAAATTTGACAACTGTTGGACAAGGGACTTTCAGATTTTCAAAGTCCCCCTATGACAACGTCTAGGAATGAATGCTTTTATAACTGGCAGTGCCAAAACTTTCCAAATTCTTATGCTCATCGTGAGCAACTTCCTGCAGGAGAAGGAAGTATCATGAATCACTTTACACATGCTAGACATTTGAGTACGCACCTAGCAGAGCCAGAATCAGAGCTGAACCTCTAATAAATCCATAAAGTAATTTACTGAAATAATATTCTTTAAATGCCTTTAGTTTTCGTTTTAGAAGCCAACATACCTGAATCTCTACCTGAGTTTTAGTTCTCAGGATTATGGGGGACAGAAGTACAAATTAAATGATATTATGAAGAAGTGAACATATAAATCCAAATTGTGAGACATTGTACAGTAACTTAGTTCTTTAACAAGTTAAGGTTGTAAAAAGTAAAAAGGCAGAAGTCACTGCTCTAGATTAAGATACCTTAATGACAATGGTAAATATAAGAGAAGTAACATTAAGGTTGCCTAAGTGGCTTGGTGGCTGAGCATCTGCCTTTGGCTGAGGTCGTGATCCCAGGGTGCTGGGATGGAGTCCTGCATTGGGCTCACTGCGGGGAGCTTGCTTCTCCCTCTGCCTGTGTCTCTGCCCCTCTTTCTGCTTCTCTTGTGAATAAAATAAAATCTTAAAAAAAAAAAAAAAAAAAAAAGCCTGCTCTCAGGAGAAACTGGTTAACCAGAGCCTAAACTTCTGGGATATTTTCAGAGTTTAACTGACCCAGGGGAAAGGAAATACCCAATTCCAACCAATCTAATAATTTTCTTCTACTGAAGGTGTATATTTGTAAATATACATGATAGCAATCATACAGGGAATAAGAGGGAGGAATTAGGATTTTAGGATTATTTATTACAAGGTTCTCAGGCTACCTATGAAGTATTATTCTAAAGTGGATTTGAATTAGTTGTAAAAGCATATTGCAAACTCCAAGGCAACCACTAATATATATATGAAATTGATTTAAAAAGGAGAGAAAATTCAAATGATCAATGTAAAGACAAGAGGCGGGCAGTCCCGGTAGCCCAGCGGCTTAGCGCAGCCTTCAGCCCAGGGTGTGATCCTGGAGATCCGGAATCGAGTCACATGCCAAGCTCCCTGCATGGAGCCTGCTTCTCCCTCTGCCTGTGTCTCTGCCTCTCTCTCTCTGTGTGTCTGTCATGAATAAATAAATAAAATCTTTAAAAAAAATTAAGACAAGAGGCATAAAAAGAATGGAAAACTAAATAAGAACAAAGAATAAGAGCAACAAATAAAAAACAGTAACATACTGTTACTGTAACAGATATTAATCTATATCAATAATTACTTTGAATGTCAATTTTCTAAATGTACCAATTAAAAGACAGAGATTGGGATGCCTGGGTGGCTCAGCGGTTGAGCGTCTGCCTTCCACTCAGGGCCTGATCCCAGAATCCAGGATTGAATCCCGCATGGGGCTCCTTGCTGGGAGTCTGCTTCTCCCTCTCCCTCTGCCTGTGTCTCTGCCTTTCTCTCTCTCGTATCTCTCATGAACAAATAAAATATATATAAAAGAAAGACAGAGATTGTCAAAATGGATTAAGAAACATGACCCAACTATAAGTTGTCTATAAGAAATCCACTTTAAATATAAATACAAATAAATTAAAAGTAAATGATTGGAGAAAAACATACCATGCTACAGTAGCCAAAGGAAAGCAAGAACAGCTATATTAATTTCAAATAGAGAGATCTCTGGGTGGCTCAGTGGTTTAGCGCCTGCCTTTGGCCCAGGGCGTGATCCTGGAGATCCAGGATTGAGTCCCACATCAGGTTCCCTGCGTGGAGCTTGCTTCTCCCTCTTTCTGTGTCTCTGTCTCTCTCTTTCTGTGTCTCTCATGAATAAATAAATAAAATCTTTAAAAAAATTTTTTTTCAAATAGAGCAGATGTTAAAGTGAGGAGAGTTATCAAGGATAAAAACAGGCATTAAATAATATTGATAAGGTCCATTATCCAGGAAGATATAACAATCTCTAATGTGCATGCATGCACCCAATAACAGATCATCAGACTACATGAAAGAAAAAATGATGGAACTACAAGGAGAAATAGATGAATACTCTATAACTCAATAACACAACACCATCAATCAACTAGAGGAAATTGTCATCTAAAGACTACTTCATCCAACAACAGCAGAATACACATTCTTCTCAAGTTTCCATGGAACATTCACCAAGATAGACCACATTCTGAGCTATGTACCTTAAACATTTTAAAACTATAACTTATACAGTGCCTCCTCTCAGACCACAAAGGAATTAAACTGCAATTCAGTAAGAGAAAGACAACTGGAGAAACTCAAAACACGTGGAAGCTAAACCACACAATTCTAAATAACACACAGGTCAAAAAGGAAACATCAAAATAAAACAACAGCCCAAGTAAAAATATTTTAAACTAAATGAAAATGAAAACACAAGTTATCAAAAATGTTGTAATAAAGTGAAAACAGTACTTAGAGAAAAATTAATGCATATATTAGAAAAGAAGAAAGATCTAAAACTCCACCTTAGGAAGCTAGAAACAAAGAGCAAATAAAACACAAAGTAAGCAAAAGAAAAAAAAAAGAGCAGAATCAACGAAATTGAAAAGAAGAAATCAATAGGGAAAATCAGCAAACCAAAAGCTGGTTCTTTTAAAATTGGTAAGCCTCTAATCAGGCTAACTAAGGATAAAAGGAAAGAGGATACAAGTTACTGATATACATTAAAGAGGTGACATTATTACATATCTCATAGAAATTAAAAAGAATAATAAAAGAATACTATAAACAACTCTATGTCCACAAACTTAATAAATTAGTTGAAATGAACCATTTTCTTGAAAAACACAGTCTACTAAAACTCATACAAGAGGAATAGATAAGGGTTAGGTGAATGGGCAAAATGGATGAAGGATAGTTGGAGAAATAGGCTTCCAGTTATAGAATGAATAAGTCATAGAAATAAAAGGCACAGCATAAGGAACACAGTCAATAATATTGTAATAGCAATGTAACAGGACAGATGGTAGTTACACTTATGAAAATACCATAGCATATAAACTTGTCAAATCACTAAGCTGCACATACAATGTCAACTATACTCAAAAGACAAAAAAAGGAATAGATAAAATATTCTCAGTAAAATAGGAAAAGGGGAACTTTCTCAATTTAGTAAGAAATATGTATAGAACCCCTACAGCTGATACTATACTTAATAGTGGAAAACTTGAAGCTTTCCTACTAAGATTACGTACAGAAGAAAATGTCACTTCTCACCATTTTCAACATGTACTAAAAGTCCTTGATAATATAATAAAGCGAGAAAAGGAAATAAAAGATATATACAAATTCAGAAGAATGATTTAAAACCTTATCTGCAGATAACATGATCGTCTATGTAGAAAATCCCAAAGACTTGACCAATCCTCCCCCAAATTGAAATTAATTTTAGTGATTATAGCAAGTTTTCAGGATACAAGGTTAATGTACAAAAGTCGATTGCTTTCCTATAAACCAGCAGTGAATAAGCGAATTTTGAAATTGAAAATACAATATCCTTACATTAGCACCTCAAAAAGTGAAATACTAGGTATAAATCTAACAGTATATGTACAAGATCTATCTGAGGGGAGCTACAAAATTCTGATGAATGAAACTAAAGAGCTAAATAAATAGAGATAATCCATGTTCATGGATAGTAAGACTCAATATTGTCAAGATGTCTGTTCTTTCTACTTTGGTTTATAAATTCAATGCAGTCCAAACAAAATCCCAGCAAGTTAATTTATCAGTATTGACAAACTTATTCTAAGTTTATATGAAGAGGCAAAAGACCCAGAATAATCAACCTGATATGAAAGTAGAACAAAATTGGAGAACTGGTAGTATCCAAGTTCAAGACTTCTGTATCAAGACAGTTTATGGTATTGGCAAGAGAATCAACAAATACATTGGTAACAGAATAAAAAGTCTAGTCACAAGCATTAATATAATCAGTAGATATTTGTCAAGGGACCAAAAGTAATAGAGCAAAGATTGTTTTTCAACAAATGGTTGAAATGGTTCAATTGTTGGAACAATTGAACATCTATTACAAAAAATGATTTAGACACAGATTTTACAACTTTCACAAAAATTAACTCAAAATGGATCATAGACCTAAATGTAAACCACCAAGCTATACAACTCCCAGAAGATAACAGGAGAAAATCTAGATGATTTTGGGGGTAGCAATAACTTTATAGATAAAACACCAAGGGCATGATCCATGAAAGAAATAATTAATAAGCTGAACTTCATTAAAACTAAAAATTTCTGCTCTGCATAGAATAGCATCAAGAGAATTAAAAGACAAACCACAGACTGGGAGAAAAATATTTGGTAAAAGGTATGTCTGAAAAAGGGCTGCTATCCAAAATATACGAACTTTTAAAATTCAACAATAAGAAAACAAACAACCCAATTAAAAAATAGGCCAAAGACACTGCACCAAAAAGGAGGTACAGATGACAAATAGCATATGAAAAGATGCTCCACATCATATGTCATCAAGTAAATGCAAATTAAAACAACAAAAATAAATAAACAAATAAATAAATAAAATAAAACCCAAAACAACAATAATATACTACTACATACTAACCAGAATGGCCAAAACCTGGAACACTGACAACACCAAATGGTGGTGTGATGTGGAGCAACAGAAACTGTCATTCATTCCCGGTGGGAGTGAAAAATGGTATAGCCACTTCAGAAGAGAGTTTGGCAGTTTCTTACAAAGCTAAGCATTCTCTTACCATACTATCAAGCCATTGTGGTCTTTGGTACATACCCAAGGAGTTGCAAAATATATCCACACAAAAACCTGCATATGGATGTTTATAGCAGCTTTATTTATAATTGTCAAAACTTGGAAGCAACCACGTGAATGGATAAATAAACCATGGTACATCCAGACAATGGAATATTATTTAGCAATAAAAAGGAATGAACTGTCAAACCATATAAAGATATGGAGGAGTCTTAAATACATATTAGAAGTGAAACAAGCCAATCTGACAAGGCTACACACTCTATCATTTTCAACTCTATGATATTCTAAAAAAGGCAAAACCATGCAAACAGTGAAAAGATCAGTAGTTCCCAGGCTGGGGTCAGGGAGTGGTGGGGTGGGTGGTGTGGGATAAATAGGCACAGCACAGAAAATATTTGGGGTAGTGAAAATACTCTCTGTGATATTATAATGATGGATACATGTCATTTTACAGTTGTCATTATACATTGTACATGTCATAGAACAGACAGCATCAAGAATGAACACGAACATAGACTGTGGGCTTTAGGACATAATGATATGTTGATGGATTGTAACAAATGTACAATATCAAATGTCTCCCTCTGGAGTTTGACGTCGATAATGGGAGAGGCTACACTTGTATGGAGGAATGGAATGTATGAGAAATCTCTGTAACTTCATCTCAATTTTGCTGTGAACCTGAAACTGTCTTAAAAATAAAGTCTGAAGGGGATTCCTGGGTGGCTCAGTGGTTTAGCGCCGCCTTCAGCCCAGGGTATGATCCTGGAGTCCTGGGATCAAGTCCTATGTCGGGTTCCCGGCATGGAGCCTGCTTCTCCCTCTGCCTGTGTCTCTGCCTCTCTCTCTCTATGTCTATCATAAATAAATAAATAAATCTTAAAAAAAAAAAAAAGTCTGAAGGGGTGCCTGGGTGGCACAGTGGGTTGGTCATTCAACTCTTGGTTTCAGCTCAGATTGTGATCTGGAAGTCATCAGATGGAGCCCCCAGTTGGGCTCTGTGCTTGGGGTGGAGTCGGCTTGGGATTCTCTCTCCCTCTCTCCATTTCTGCCCTTCCTGCTCATGCTCTCTCTCTCAAAAATAACTAAATAAATCTTTTTCAAAAAAGTCTTAAGAAAAAATTATTGTTGTTTTAGGAAAGATAATAGTACTATGGATATGCAAGTGAAATGATGTAATATTTGGAACATACATTAAAAATAATTCAAGGGATGCCTGGGTGGCTCAGCGGTTGAGCATCTGCCTTTGGCTCAGGTCGCGATCCTGGAGTTCCAGAATTGAGTCCCACATCGGGCTCCCTGCATGGAGCCTGCTTCTCACTCTGCCTATGTCACTGCCTCTCTCTCTCTGTGTGTCTCTCATGAATAAAAAATAAAATCTTTAAAAATTTCAAATATAAAATAGAAAAGATAAACAAAAGAAAACACAAGTGTGGAAAATTCAGATAACTATTGAATATGAATGATGAATAATAAGGGATTATTATACTATTGTCTATACTTTCATGTTACATTTTATTTAACATTATATTTTAACAACAAAGAAATGGTATACACTAAACATTGAGCCTAGAGTTACAATTCTTCCTGAAGGTGAGCAATTTTTTCCAGAACTTGTTATCCCTTAAAAATTATTCAGCATATCAATAATCATATTACTATATTTTTTATTTATGAGACCATGCCACCTACCTGTTTGGTACTTTACTTTTTCACTCATTTTGGAGTTTGCATAACATTACATGGAGAGCTATATCGTGCTTTTTAATATCTGCATGTAATTCCATGTCACAAACCATTTTAATAAATGCTGTTTTATCTGTTCATATGCATGATGGAAAAAATGACTTCAAGGTTAAAAAAAAAATCTATAGAAACATTTTTTTCCCCACTCTCCAATGATGCATGCCTGACTGTCAGCAGGAAAGAGGCTTTTAGCTGTAAGCCTATCACTAATGGGAAAGCTGGCACATGTTCATCATTTCCTGATCTTTCCCGACTCATACACAACACCAAATGCCACATTTACATGGGTGTTCCTGGGTATCTGACCAAATATTTTTTTCTTTTCAAAATAAATGCAATAACATTACCCAGTGACAAGAAGGGAAAATATTATAAGAACAGAAAACATAGGGACACTTGGGTAGCTCAGAGGTTGAGCGTCTGCCTTTGGCTCAGGGCATGATCCCAGATTCTCGGGATCCAGTACCACATAGGGCTCCCTGAATGGAACCTGCTTCTCCCTCTGCCTGTGTCTCTGCCTCTGTGTGTGTGTGTATGTCTCTCACGAATAAGTAAATAAAATCTTAAAAAACAAAAAACAAAAAAACAGAAAACATATTCCCCCCACCCCAAAAAGGAAAATATATTTCTCCCAAGGTGAAAAGGACATACCTTTATATTAAAGAAAAATTTAAGAGAAATAGTTTGTATTATCCAGAACGTTGTACAAAATATCTTTCAGAATGAAATGCAGATTTTTCAGAGGTTTGAAGCAAAAATAAGAAAGATAAAACTATTATTCTAGCTTTTTTCCCTCTTCTATGCTCTTCTAAGGTAAAAATAATCAATGTTAAAATATTTTAAATATTAAAGGATTAAAAATTTAACTGTTAAGGTTTTATTTTCAAGAAAGAAGAACAAACACTGTAGAGGCAATTGGTATGTTACAGTTTAAATATATTCACATTCAATCAAGAAAAGGACTAATGAGGGCAGCCCTGGTGGCGCAGCAGTTTAGCGCTGCCTGCAGCCGGGAGGTATGATCCTGGAGACCCGGGATGGAGTCCCACGTCGGGCTCCCTGTGTGGAGCCTTCTTCTCCCTCTGCCTGTGTCTCTGCCTCTTCTCTTTCTCTCTGTGTCTCTATGAATAAATAAGTAAAAAATATTTAAAAAATAAAAAGATTTTAAAAATTTATAAAAAAAAGGATTAATGACACCTCAGAGTTCAACCAGAAAAAAAATTATGAAAAAGTTTGTTTTTTACTGTCTCCTAGTACACTATTTTATAGAATGATAAAATTGACCCTCACTTTAATGCAAGGATATTTTATTTTTTTCTATTAAGGGCCATACACATTGCTCCTTGTTGATCCCATACCCATCCGCATAAAAATCATCCCTATATATCTCATATTTTGCTACTATTTACTCAACAATTTAGTGAGAGTTAAGTGAAGTATAAAAGTATACAAATTTAACATTTGTCTATCTCCCTAAACATTTTCTCTTTCCAATAATGCCCACCACCGCTGAAGAATAAAATGTGATTCTTGATCTTTATGTAATGCTATATAGTCACAACTATATCCATAATAGAGTTTCACATTAATATTGCCTTCTTTGGTAACTGTAAGCACTTCTAGACTTGCTCCTGGCAGCCTTTGCTACTCCAGGGCATAAATTTTGTCTTCATTTATTTCCTCAAATCTGATTTCGTTATTCAAAACCTATAACAGAATAATGAAATGGTTTAGATAGAAGGGACCTTGAGATGCCCAAATGTAACTCCCTCAATGCTGTACTACTAATAATTTATTGAGCAACAATTATGTACCAGGCACTGTGCTTAGAACTTTTTCTATATTACATAATTTAATCGTCAAAGCCAGTTCATGCAATAGATACTATAATTATCTCCAATTAATAGTAAGATTAGAGTGGTTCATAAATGTTAATTATCTTGTGCAAGCCTGCTGTAGGAACTAATTTTGTCTGCTCAGGATTCATTTGTCTTTCTCCTTACACTCCAGTTTTCCTTTAAGTAACCTGTCATATCTTCCTGCCCTCAGTCAATAATTTAGTTGAAGACAACCCTCTCCTGGTTACAGGAAAGGAAATCTGCTCAAGACCATAGAAAACAGAAGCCTGGTTCAAGAGTAGGTTTATGTCCTAAACTGGAGTAATCTGAATAAATCCCAGGGTAAATGATGATGCTTTGGGAAAAGAGGTACCCTCATTCTGGGGAGGTTTTTGAGTTGATAAGGGGTAAACCTGGAGCCCACAATGCACACACACACACAAAAAAAAAAAAAGTCAAAAGGAATGAGACAGTCTCCTAATGGCATCAGTTAGGCCTGAAGTCTGAGTTACTGCCCAGTAGGGGTTATATAAATGAACAAATTCCCTTTTGTAAAGTCAGCTTGGGTTGATTTTATTTCTTTTGCACTGGAATGAGTGATAAATGATCCAATCATTAAGCTGGTAAAGGATAGAGCCAGGAATTAAACCCAGGTGTCCTGTTCTAATCCCTTTGTACCACAGTATTGGGATTTGATTTAATTCGTTGTTACCTCTAAAGAACTGGAATGATTTAGAACAAGATTTAGCCACAGAAGGTGACCCAGAATCAGACCCTACATCAAAGGTTTTTATGCAAGTAATTTAGTGAGGACATGCTGCCATGGGAAACTAATAAGGACGGGGCAGCCAGAGCTGAAAAGGAAAAGAAACCAAGCAAAAGTGAAATTCCTGGCAAAGCCCCAGCCTGATGTCTGAGGGATCTTTGGAATGTAAATTAAATTTCAGGGTTTGTCCTGCCTTGGGCAGGGAACTGGACTTCTTGATTGGGTTCTAGTTGGTCACTGGCAAATGGACCAACCTGGGTGGAGGGAACATACATTCTCAGGTTCTTACACATACTGGAGACATGGCTTTAGTAACCCAAGAGCAGTCCTCTGAAGGATGACTACAGAAAGTAAGTCTAAATAAGAGGAAACTTTCCTGTTATGATCAGCCTTTCTGAAGTAGAATCCTGGATAAGCCAAAACTATAGAAAATTTTCAGTAAGTGATGTGAAATTAGAGTTCAACTTGTTTCCTTGACTCCTTACAATGTTTCCCAATGCATGGACAGAATTTCTCCAAGTCTGACATTTTCTTTCATCTCTTTTGGGGTAAGAGAACATTTTACCAGCCATGAAACATTGATCCTGCCAAATCCTAAACTTCACTTAATATGGATTTTCTCTCTTTTGCAGGGGGATAAAGAATAGAGCACATATTGACCAGTTGTTTTAAAAATTAAGTGACAAAGTGCATTATCATAATAACTAATACTGAACTATGTGTAAGTCATAGCCAATATGAGTTGAATTGTGTACCCACAAAATTTATATGTTGGAGCCCTAACCCTCACACCTCTGAACGTGGTTGTAGTTGGAGACAGGTCTTTATTTAAAGAGGTGATTAAGTTAAAATGAGGCTGTTTGGGTGAGTCTTAATCCAATCTGCTGGTGCACTTATAAGATGAAATTTGGACACACACAAGGAGATACTGGGGATGTCCACACACCAAAGAAAGCTCATGTGCAGACACAGCAAGAAGGAACCCATCTGTAAGCCAGGCACAGAGGCCCGAGGAAAAGAAACCAAACCTGTAATGATCTTGGACTCCTAACCTCCAATCATGCAAGAAAATTAATTCCTATTGTTCACGTCAACCAGTCCATGGTATTTTGTTATGATATCCTAGCAAACTCATCTCGTGCATCTCAAAACTGCCCCTTCCTTAGTTTTTCATTCCAGTATCTCATTACTTCTGGGTATGTATGAGTAAATGGCTACATGTCAGGAAAAAAAAATGTGTCCTCTCTAGTGTTTTGGGTCTACCAGGTTGAATATTTCAGAAACAAACCCTAGAAGAAAATGGACTAATTTTCCCAAAAGGAAATATTGAATAGATTCATATTCCATATTCTCTGATACCATAGTCTCAGCAGACAGGAAATTATTCTCCATGCTATAGCTCAGAGACCACAGTAATGTCAGCATGGGGACCAGATGGAATAAAGCCAGAGTTTAAGTGCATTTATCTTCAGAGCATTAGTAAAGGATGGGTTGGAGTGAAGGTTAGTTCTTCCTTTGGTCTCTCAGATCTAATTTTGAGTCGCCAGCTCTGTAAATGCTACTTAGGAGCACTAGGTACTTAATAGAAGCTAAATAACCTCTCCATGTCATGTCTATGATTCTGAAAAATGAATCTAGGAAATCAAAGTAATAAATCTTTGTATAACCGCCTTCCAAAGGAAATGATATCTTAAATGATTTTTTTTAGACTAGTAGGTCCAACATATAAATCCAGAGATGCAATGAAGCTTCTCAAGATGGAAACAGAAAAAATAATGAGTTAAAATATTAGAATAGAGAAAACAGAACTATATGGTCCTCTTTTTGAAATCCTAGTTACTGATCCTGAAGCAAAAAAAAAAAAAAAAAAATGGCTTGCTGTGTTCACAGAGACTCTTTATGTGCATTATCCCGTTTGAAGCCCAGAATAGAGATGCCTGGGCAGCTCAGTGGTTAAGTGTCTGCCTTTGGCTCAGGGCATGATCCCGGAGTGCTGGGATAGAGTCCCACATCAGGCTCCCTGCAGGGATCATGCTTCTTCCTCTGCCTATGTCTCTGCCTCTCTCATGAATAAATAAATAAAATCTTAAAAAAAAAGAAACCCAGAATAATGCAAGAGATAAATAGGGAAACTAAACGCCAAAGAATTTGCCGGGTATTTTGCTTGAGATCAAAACAATAAGTGAATAAAAATACATCCAATTTTAAGGCATTCCCTATAAGTAGGCATCTACTGCATCTAATGCAACCTTCAGAATGATAAAGGTGAATTACATTCAGGTTGATTAATATCCTGTCAATCAAGAAGACTTGATTTATTGTACTGTACTACTAAAAATATTGTTCAATAAACTTTAAATTGTATTCTTCATAATTTATGGACAGTAACTAAATACAATAAGCCAAATGCAAGAATAGAAACAGGCTTCCTAACTCTTGATCACTCTATAATATTCCAAGATGAAGAGCTGGAGCCAGCACTTCAGACCCACAAGTGATCTAGTTTTGTAGTCTCTTAGGGGACTTGGAATGATAAATTCTCCCAGCCTTTCCTCTTTCTTGTCATCTGTTCACCCAGAAAAATCCAGCTACATATACATATGTACATATAGATGAGGGTCTGTATGAATTGGGGTTGGATGAGAAGACAAAAATCACAATGTGGTGGGCTTTGGCTGTGTGTCCACTTGGCCGGGCTACAGTCCTCAGTAATTCAATCTAATACCAATCTAGGTGTTACCAATCTAGGTGTTACCATGAAAGTATAGCTGTGATTAAAGGCCATAATCAGTTGACTTTGAAGTAGGGGAGGTTAAATCTGGGTGGTCCTGATTCAGTTTGCTCTAAGGCCTTAGGAGTGGAGCTGAACTTTGCCTGATGAAGAAGAAATTCTGTCTGTGGACAGCAGCTTTTGCCATGTGCGGGGGTTCTAGGACATTCATGTAAATCAATTCCTTGTATCTATATCTATATACCTGAACTCACATTCTAGTTATTTGAACAGTGAGAATTTAATACACATAAGTGTTACCTAGGTAGAAAGTTGTTAATTGGGTAACTGGAAGGGTAAAAAGGAAATGCTGAGATAACACAGAGAGAGCAACAGAGGAGGCAGCTACCATCTCCAGTGCTCAGAGCACAAAGGGAAGCATGAGGCTGGAATTATTAAAGTTGACAAATTTAAAGGACTGAGCCTCTGGAAGAGGAGGCAGTGCTAGCTGCCCAGTGCTGGTGTCTCTGAGCAAGCACTGTAAGGCTGGTTTGGAGAAGAAGGGAAGACTGTAAACTGGCTTCAGCTGCTACTGTCCAAAAGTGCTGCCAGAGGGAAGAGGCCTGGATGGGGGGATGCTGACAGGAACCATCCCAGACAGGTAGGAAGCCCACCTGGGCTAGGAAGGGGCGTGTCTGCTCTTTCTCCCAGAGACTTCCAGTCTCCTTCTGGTGCTCCCTATTTTTTGGCAAAGCAAAAATGTGGTTCACATCTGATGCAAACATTCAGAAAGGTAACCTTTCTGTAAATTAGATTCAGGCTGATTAATTTCTTATCAATCAATAAGACTTGACTTAATGCACCGTTCTGTCCAAGCAGGTAGGTTTGGTATTGAGTGAAAATAGCTTAATAACTAGAACAGGGTATATGTATTGCTCAGAATATATGTAGGTAAAAAAGTTATGTTCTCCCAAAGAAGATCCAAAAAACCACGAGTGGATACATCTGCAGCATATCACTTCTTATGTCTTCTAGTTTCTTAAATACAAAGAAATCAAAATTATCTACAGCTATATTTTATTTTTTTAAAAAAAGCAATTTAAATCCTCTTCTGCTTAAAAACTCACTTCATATCCATGACCTTATAAATTAATTTTTGCCTCTATGGCTCCACTGACAAGTTAGCAAGAGTCATATAATTGCCAAATCACTTTGAAAAATACTCAACCACACTAATTACATTCTTCGACTTGGATCAGAAGCGGAGACAGTAAGAGTACATACTAGCCCCTCAAGAGTCACACAATGGTCCAATGGTGAGCAGACAGTGCTACCAGGAATAGTAAGTAACATGATGAAGTGGTGAATATTAGAAAGGAAGAAATGGCCAGACTTGGAGACCAACTTGGTATAAAGAGTAAAGAAAGAGGGAAATCTGGATCATCCTGGTGTGGTTGTGTTTTGTTTTGAGCAAAACTAGGTGGAGGCCAACAACAAAACAGCAGCAGCTCACTCAGCGAGGCTCACAGATGTTCTCAACATGAACCCTCCTGCACACCTTCCGCTCTAGCCTTAGACATCGACCTGAGGTGTCTTGAAAATGCCATATTTGTTCACGTGCCTGTAACTTTGCACAAGTTCTGCCTTCTGCATGGAATGCCTTTCACTCCTTATCTTGCCATGAATGACTTATTTAAATTTCTGGTCTCGGTTCCAACTTCTCAGTAATACCTCCTCTGACCCAAGGCCACAGCACTGTACAGCCCCAGGAGGATCATACACATTTTGTTTTATGTAAGTATTTTCCCTTGGAGTTAAGTATGTGACCTGACAGCTTCTCTCTGACCTCCCCCAGGCACCAGACATGCTGCTCCCTCTTTCTTCTTTCTTTCTTCCTCCCTCCTTCCTTCTCTATCATCTATCTATCTATCTATCTATCTATCTATCTATCTATCTATCATCTATCTATCATCTCTCTGTCATTATTAATCACCTAGGGCTGCTATAACAAAATAAAATGAAGCACAGCCTGGGAGGCTGAAACAATGGAATTCATTTTCTCACAGTTCTGGAGGCTAGAAGACCAAGATCAAGGTATCAGTGCTGATTTCTGGGGAGGCCTCTATTCCTGGCTTATAGGCAGCCAGCTCCTCCCTTTCTCCTTACATGACCTCTCTCAGGGTGAACTCTGAGAAATAGACATCTCTGGTGTCACTTCCTCTTCTTAAGAAAGATATAAGCCGGGATCCCTGGGTGGCACAGCGGTTTGGCGCCTGCCTTTGGCCCTGGGCGCGATCCTGGAGACCCGGGATCGAGTCCCATATCGGGCTCCCGGTGCATGGAGCCTGCTTCTCCCTCTGCCTGTGTCTCTGCCTCTCTCTCTCTCTCTCTCTCTCTCTCTCTCTGTGACTATCATAAATAAATAAATTAAAAAAAAAGAAAGATATAAGCCCTATCATATTAGAGCCCCATCTTTATGACCTCATTTAACCTTAATTACTTCCCTAAAGGATTTATCTTTAAATACAGCCACATCAGAGGTTAGGACATGAGTGTATGAATTCTGAGGAACACTATAACACTAGCAATCTATACTGGAGCCTTAGCTATTTCATGTGTGGTCACCCCTTGTGACTGATTATTCAGAGTGTAATGTTTGTCCTTAATTGAAAGGCTGGCATAGCTCCTACAGAACGCATGTTTGGGAGAATTAGCTGATTTGGATGGAAGATAATTAGTTCAACATTAGATGTACAGATTTCAAGATGATGGTGGGACTGTGTCTAAATCAGGAATTGGAAGGAGGAACTGAAGCCCAGTGTGACATGTGAGGTCATAGATGCGCTTGAGGAAGTTCAGAAACAGAAGTCAACATAACCATTTGCATACAGATGCAATCAAAATAACAGATTACACCACATTCTTTTATTGTAGCTCATGTTATTGTTCCAGCATTCAGGTCTTGAGCTCTCCGCTAAACTTAAATTCTTTAATCTAATGAGGGCAGTGTATGGGGGAAAGACATTGGCCCAGTGGGATTCATTTTCCATTAGCAGTGTTTTTCTTCATAAAAATTCAAGCTTAATTCCATAGTGCTTTGCAAAAGGGTGCCATATCAGTGAGTCAACATGCTTTTCCCATGGGATTCTCAGCTCCCCCAACGTGTCAAACTGTCTCATGATAATGCCTCACTAATTTTATGAGAAAGAATGGTTTATTAAATGGCTTTTTAAGCCTATTAGGAAAAAGTAGATTTTATTGTGGGGGAAAAAACCTCCAGATTTGACATTCCACATTTTCTTTCCAATTAGTGGTTAATTAAGATTTAAGCTCTATTCAATCATCCTTACCCAGTTTTGTACAATGATAAATCCTTCAGGTGGAAAGGCTGCAGTGCTGATAAGCCACTGGTACAGGTTAGAATGGAGAAAAACGTATGGTATCTTATACTGTTTCATGACATTCAATTGCAATCACTCATGTAAAGCTGGATATAATTGTTAGGCAATAAATGGACTTGGTCTACATTTGGGCATTTGCCTGTTAATAGTAATTAGCAAGAGCATGTAATTTCAGTGTTCTCTAGTGAATAGTTGTGTATTATTGAGTATTTACAGAATGACAAATGACTTGGAAGGAAAAAGGAGAACAACAGCATATTGAATAAATAACAGAATTTGAAAAGTTATTTTCATTAAGCACTAATGTGAATATTATCCCATTGCCTAAATTTCATCAGCCCCACTCTTCTCTTTTATATAGCCTTATGATATTATATCTTATTCTTACGATAAGAAAGGACACTTAAAAGGCCGTGGTGCATATGTTATCATCCCAACACACTGTCTTCTGGTGATGTCCATGAATCTCCATTTTACTTTTTAGAGAGTTTACACTAGCTCCCATGAGATTAACATTCTATATTATAATATTTAAGATTCATCTTTCTCTTTACTGGCATCTACTTTCTAATTGAAAAATTTTTTATAGGAGTTTTCATTAGTGGTTTTACAAAATTATTATTTCTCAATTATTTACCTCATTCTATTTGCCATTTATACAGCCCCAGGGAGGCAGTACTGCTTTAAACCATAGCTTGCAATATATATCATTTATATAGCAAACTTATAACAAGAAGACTATATATAGTAAGTGGAATGGCATCAAGAACATTAATAAAATTGTGATATTTTTCACTTGGACTTAATAAGACAGCTGCCTAACTATGTATACTGACATCTTTAGGATTTTGTATGAGGCTGAAGTGAACCTCATGAGAACTGACTGCATCTTACACAATAGATTGACTATCTCTAAGAAAGTCACATCACTTTATTTTTTTCTTTTAAAGATTTTATTTATTTATTTATTTGAGAGAGAGAGAGAGAGAGAGGAGGAGGAACAGGGGGAGGAGCAGAAGGAGAGGGAGAAGTGGACTCCATGCTGTGTGGAACCCAATGAAGGGCTCCATTCCAGGAACCTCACATAATGACCTGAGCTGAAGGCAGATGATTAACCAACTGAGCCATCCAGGCTCCCTGAAAGTCACGTCACTTTAGACACATTTGGTTTTAGTCAATATTATTTATTTACATCTTCTGGGCAAAGCCACAAATGTGGTAGCTATCTTAAGCCACATTTTTAGTGTCTTAGAGGACGTGTATATCACTACTGGCCACAAATGCTGTGTACCAATATCAAATGATAACAGAAGGAAGACTTAAAAAAATATTTAAAACCAAGCCTACAAGTTACTGATGGGGATTTCCATCAGTAAATTAGCATTCAATTGTAAAGCTTAGGTTCCTTAGAATAATGGTTTCTAAATGCCCACCCACAGACCCATTTGGTTTCGCAGGGCTTCCATTTGTCTGTAGTAGAATAAATCAACTATGGGCAACACAATAAATTTATCATAGAATGAAATGTATCTTATTCAAAAGAAAGTTCTTCTATTCCAAATATATGCCTTTTAAAAGTTTTTGGTGTTAAAATGTTTTGTATTATGAAATGTCAATAAAGGTGGTATGGAGTTTTTTTTTATTATTTGTGGTTTTTGTTGTGTTATTTTTTAAGGACAATAATTAGCACCCCTATATACAACCTCCATTTTATATGAAATTGTACTTTGTGGGACCCAGGAAATTTAACAAAAATCCCCTACCCCTGGACAAGCAGAGCAGGACCGATTCCATTTTGTGCTACACCTGCCACCTCCTGTATGACCCCCACATGACCTGCTTATTGCTTAAGGCGCTGCCCCACCCTAGTCAAACAGCTGGGCACACCCTAATCAGAAATCGGCTCATAACAATGTAACCCCGCCTTGTGCCCGCCAAAACTGCGCGCCAATTCTGACCACAGTACTAGGCCAGCTCAAATGGACACTTTAGGGTAAGATGTAATTCAATTGGCCACCTGCGTGTGGACCTACATGACTGTGCAACTTTCTGCGTATCCCATTGGCCACCGGCCCCTATCAAGCTGCTACTCCTCTTAGTCTGGGGGTCCAAGTCCCTGCTCCGCTGTGTCGGGTACACTTGGACCCAGGCTCGAGCTTGTAAATAAACCCTCGTGTGTTTGCATCGGTGTCGGCTCCTCGGTGGTTTCTCGGATTCGCAAATTTGCAAACTTGGGCACAACACTTAGCTATAGAATCTTAAAGTTTGGAAGCTGCTTAGTGCAAGAAACCCTGAGTCTCTTGAGATCAGCTCTTCCCTTTGTTCTCTACCTTGGCAGTCCCTTTCCAGTGCAGATTCGAGATACATAAACCCCTGAGGGATTGTCCTGATCACCCAGAATTTGCAAACAATAGGAGAGACTGCCCTGAGCAACAAGTTGCTTCCTTCTAGGCATTACACCTGCAGTTCTGGCCCTAGCCTGGGCCATCAGCTGGGCTTATCATCTAGAGTAACAGAGCAGTGTGAAGGGTGACCTGGTTTAGAGAGGGGGAGACAAGGAATCTACCTCTGTTCTTCCTTGGGCAAGGACAAAGTGACCTTAACTCATTACTTCACTTAGTCCTCACCATCCGATTTACAGGAAAACATAACAGAATTCAGCAAGCTTTTGTGGTTTGTTTATGGTCTCATAGTGAGTAGCAAACACAGAAATCACAAATCTCTGAATTTACTGAGTTTCAAGTGACAGCTTTGAAGAAAAGAATCTTTGGGGAAGATTTGTGAATTATCTGCTGAGGCATACAGATTGCAAACAACTCAAGTAAATTTTATAGGGGTCCTAAGAATGAGGCACCAGAAAGCATAACTATTATTTGTGAAATATGACCCTAATATATTATTCTGTGAAATGATGCTGGTGTTTACCCGTGCCCTGAAATATTTTGCATTCATTTGCAACTTGTTATTCTGCTGGAGATAAACAAATTCTTGTCTCTCTACTTAGTTCCACATGGGCAAAGGACTCCTTCGGTTCACAGCTACTTTTTAATGAAAGGAAATGCATGCTCCCCTCTGGCTATGCTTCTCAACATTGAGAAAAGTCATGTAACAGAACCGAGGCAAGATTATCCCCTACAACCAAAAGCTTTGTGATAGCACATTCTCCTAAGGATATGGTGTTTGGCGGTTTGTGGCTAACAGGCCCTGTGCTGGCTTTTCCAAGAGAGAAGATGCAGATGATTTCTAAGTTTTTTTCTGAATGAAAGAACAGTCAGGGAACACAGGTAAATAGGTGGAGTATCTTTTTTTTTTTTTTTTTTTAGATTTTATTTATTTATTCATGAGAGACACTTAAAGAGAGGCAGAGACATTGGCAGAAGGAGAAACAGGCTCCCATAGGGAGCCTGATGTGGGATTTGATCCCAGAACCCCGGGATCATGACCTGAGCCAAAGGCACTCAACCACTGAGCCACCCAGGCGCCCCAATATGTGGAGTATCTTAAAGCCATCCCTCACCCTGCCCTGTAATACTGGTACAGGGCAATGAGCATGATTTGAGCTCTACCTATCAAGAGGCTTACACCTGCAGGCTAATTTAGAAGAAGATTTTGAACTGTTTATTTACTTCCCGCTGCTTTCTTCAATACACTTAGTTTTCTTTTCTCTTGCAAAATGCTCCAGACATTATTAATTTGTGGTTGTAAGGTCTAAGGATTGTTATTACACTGTTGGCCATTACACCTCAAATCCAAACAGTTCTTTATAGACATCATTGCTATTCTCAGCAAAATTAGTCTGTCTAGATTTTATCTTGGTTGCAGGTATCTGCAAAAATCAGCCTTAAGAATAAGTCCTTTTATTTAGATTTATAGCTTTGCCTGGTACACTTCTTTTACTTCACCTGCCCTAGGGGGATGTTTAATGAGGAACAAGCACAATGTTGCTACTGAGCCCCAGTGAATTTGTCCTTCAGAGACTGGTAAGTTTGACATTTTATTTTGACTTCAAATCTGAAAGCCAGGAAGAGGGGAAATGCGTAGGTGTTGCAGAAAATGGTGTGTGGGAAGTGGCTACCAGAAGGGCCGATGCCAGTCTGTTTGGATTAGTCAGTTTATTTCAATGAACAGATCTACGACACAAGATGAATATGTTTGAATATTTGGGGAAATAAGAACCTGGAATGAAGAGCTTTAAATACTGTTGGCCTGAGCAAACTAGTCTTTCTAGGGGAGGGGGGAAATGATAGTGAAAGGGCAGATGCTGACTGCTACATGGCCCTAAACCATTAAAATGCTCTACGGTGTGTTTGCTGCATCCCCAGAGGGTCCTGGGGGGCCAGAGGGTCACAGAGGAACCAAGAGGAAAAGTGCTATATACTTCAGGAAATTGGGGGTCCCCTCTGCCCTCCTTTGGGAAGTGAGTATTGTAATAAGACATTATAGGCCATCTTGTGAGTCAGGCTCTGCTATCTCAGTCTTGCCTTGCACCTTGAACAGCTCCATACAGCTGGATGATCTAATTAGCCTCAGGCGTCCCCATTCCTGGACCAGTCCTGAGAGGGAGGGCAAGTAGTAGGGACCCCCATAGTCCCTGTCTACTGGGATGTGCAATTTGATTAGGACTCTTTGAGGTTGACTTCGTACTCTGTACTCAGCCCAGCTATCCTGCCAGGAGCTCTGGCCTCTCTGAAAAAGGAGATTCCTCTACCTCAGGCCTGTTTGTGCTTTTGTGCCCTGACTTACTTCTGTTGACCAGTGGAGGAGGACGAAGAGTAGAATTTGTCTCCTTATTGACCTCCTCCCAACTAGTAGGGGTCCTATCCAATAGGAACATCAATCTTTCACAGTGACATCCATCCATGGCAACCAGTCTTGCCTTCCAAAAGCTGCACTTTAACCTGGACCTATGAAAAACAAGATACTGGGATCCCTGGGTGGCGCAGCGGTTTAGCGCCTGCCTTTGGCCCAGGGCGCGATCCTGGAGACTCGGGATCGAATCCCACGTTGGGCTCCCGGTGCATGGAGCCTGCTTCTCCCTCTGCCTGTGTCTCTGCCTCTCTCTCTCTCTCTCTGTGTGACTATCATAAATAAATAAAAAAAAAAAAAAAGAAAAACAAGATACTAATGAGATAAGTCACAGTGGCAGACTGCCTGGGTTCCAAACCCTGCTCCATCATCTTCTAAAACTATGAATTAGAAGAACTTATTCAACCTATCAGAACTTCAGTTTTCTTATCAAGAAAATGAAAAAAATATATACTTAGCTCATTAAGTTGGTATGAAGATTGAGAACAAAGTAAATTCCTTTTTTAAAAAATTTTATGTATTTATTCATGAGAGACACACACACAAAGAGGCAGAGACACAGGCAGAGGAAGAAGCAGGCTCCATGCAGGGAGCCTGAAGTGGGACTGGATCCCAGGTCTCCAGGATCACGCCCTGGGCTGAAGGCGGCGCTAAACCGCTGAGCCACCGGGGCTGCCCTAGAACAGAGTAAATTCTTAAGGAGAATAAGCTACTATTCCCATACTCAGTATGTCTGATCAAATACCCCATTTTGAAAGTCTGTGACTATTTGGAGTGGCATACACCTAAGGAAGACTGCTCAGCTATCTCTTCAGCCACACAAGGAGATTTCTAGAGATAGTAATTTGGTGAAGAAATTATTTATTTTTTTATTTTTTAAGATGACCTTTTAAAAAGTCTGAAATAACATTAGACATGAAAAGTAAAAAGATTGCTACAAAGAAATACCAATATACCCATTATCCAGAAATCTTTTCGAGTTTTGCCAATTGTCCCAGGCATGCCTTTTATTACAAGTGCACCATTACTAGGACCTCTTATTGTACCCAGTAGTCATGTCTCTCTAAGTTCCTTCAATCTGGGGCAATGTATTAGGCACTCCTTGACCTTTCTGAGGTTTCTGAGCATTTCTTTTGTAGAGTTTTTCTCAATGTGGATTTGTCTAATGTTTCCTTTAGAAGAGTACCACATTAATATATTTTTGGCTAGGAGGGGCAAGATGGCGGAAGGGTAGGGTGTCCAAATCACCTGTCCCCACCAAATTACCTAGATAACCTTCAAATCATCCTGAAAATCTACGAATTCGGCCTGAGATTTAAAGAGAGAACAGCTGGAATGCTACAGTGAGAAGGGTTCGCGCTTCTATCAAGGTAGGAAGACGGGGAAAAAGAAAATAAAAATAGAAAAAGAAATAGAAATAGAAAAAAAATAGAAAAAGAAAAAGAAATAAAGAAACAAAAGGCATCCAAGGGGGAGGGGCACCCATCTTCCCTGGGGGGAAAGGCCTCGCAGGGAGTTAGAGCAGGACCCAGGAGGGCGGGGATGCCCTCGGGCTCCCGGGGACACTAACAGACACCTGCGCCCCGGGAGAGTGCGCCGAGCTCCCTAAGGGCTGCAGCGCGCACGGCGGGGCCCGGAGCAGCTCGGAGGGGCTCGGGCGGTGGCTCCACGGAGGGGGCTGCGGGGCGGGAGCGCGAATCCCACAGCGCAGGCCCCGGAGCACAGGGCGCCGGGACACAGCCCAGGATCCGGCCTCCCCCGGGACAGGCAGAGGCTGGGAGGGCCCAGGACAGCGAGGACGCTCCTGCCCCGAGCTGAGCAGATCAGCGGCCCCGCCCCGGAGCCTCCAGGCCCTGCAGACGGAGAGCTCCGGAGTTACTGCGGGAGCTGACTCCAGGGCTCCAGAGCTGCCGCGCCACTGTGGCTGTTCCTCCTGGGGCTTCACGGGGTAAACAACCCCCACTGAGCCCTGCACCAGGCAGGGGGCAGAGCAGCTCCCCCAGTGCTAACACCTGAAAATCAGCACAACAGGCCCCTCCCCCAGAAGACCAGCTAGAAGGACAAGTTCCAGGGGAAGTCAAGGGACTTAAAGTATACAGAATCAGAAGATGCTCCCCCGTGTTTTTTTTTCTTTTTGATTTCTGTTTGCTTCCCCCATCCTTTTTTTCCCTTTCTTTCTTTTTCTTTCTCTTTTTCTTCTCTTTTTCTTTTTTCTTTTTCTCTTTTCTTTCCTTCTTTCTCTCCTCTCTTTTTCTCCTTTTCCCAATACAACTTGTTTTTGGCCACTCTGCACTGAGCAAAATGACTAGAAGGAAAACCTCACCTCAAAAGAAAGAATCAGAAACAGTCCTCTCAAAAACAAACAAACAAACAAACAAACAAAAAACAGTCCTCTCTCCCACAGAGTTACAAAATCTGGATTACAATTCAATGTCAGAAAGCCAATTCAGAAGCACTATTATACAGCTACTGGTGGCTCTAGAAAAAAGCATAAAGGATTCAAGAGACTTCATGACTGCAGAATTTAGATCCAATCAGGCAGAACTTAAACATCAATTGAATGAGATGCAATCCAAACTAGAAGTCCTAACGACGAGGGTTAATGAGGTGGAAGAACGAGTGAGTGACATTGAAGACAAGTTGATGGCAAAGAGGGAAACTGAGGAAAAAAGAGACAATTAAAAGACCATGAAGACAGATTAAGGGAAATAAACGACAGCCTGAGGAAGAAAAACCTACGCTTAATTGGGGCTCCCGAGGGCGCCGAAAGGGACAGAGGGCCAGAATATGTATTTGAACAAATCCTAGCTGAAAACTTTCCCAATCTGGGAAGGGAAACAGGCATTCAGATCCAGGAAATAGAGAGATTCCTCCCCTAAAATCAATAAAAACCGTTCAACACCTCGACATTTAATGGTGAAGCTTGCAAATTCCAAAGATAAAGAGAAGATCCTTAAAGCAGCAAGAGACAAGAAGTCCCTGACTTTCATGGGGAGGAATATTAGGGTAACAGCAGACCTCTCCACAGAGACGTGGCAGGCCAGAAAGGGCTGGCAGGATATATTCAGGGTCCTAAATGAGAAGAATATGCAACCAAGAATACTTTATCCAGCAAGGCTCTCATTCAAAATGGAAGGAGAGATAAAGAGCTTCCAAGACAGGCAGGAACTGAAAGAATATGTGACCTCCAAACCAGCTCTGCAAGAAATTTTAAGGGGGACTCTTAAAATTCCCCTTTAAGAAGAAGTTCAGTGGAACAATCCACAAAAACAAGGACTAAATAGATATCATGATGACACTAAACTCATATCTGTCAATAGTAACTCTGAACATGAACGGGCTTAATGACCCCATCAAAAGGCGCAGGGTTTCAGACTGGATAAAAAAGCAGGACCCATCTATTTGCTGTCTACAAGAGACTCATTTTAGACAGAAGGACACCTACAGCCTGAAAATAAAAGGTTGGAGAACCATTTACCATTCAAATGGTCCTCAAAAGAAAGCAGGGGTAGCCATCCTTATATCAGATAAACTAAAATTTACCCCGAAGACTGTAGTGAGAGATGAAGAGGGACACTATATCATACTTAAAGGATCTATCCAACAAGAGGACTTAACAATCCTCAATATATATGCCCCGAATGTGGGAGCTGCCAAATATTTAAATCATTTAATAACCAAAGTGAAGAAATACTTAGATAATAATACACTTATACTTGGTGACTTCAATCTAGCTCTTTCTATCCTCGATAGGTCTTCTAAGCACAACATCTCCAAAGAAACAAGAGCTGGACCAGATGGATTTCACAGATATCTACAGAACTTTACATCCATACTCAACTGAATACACATTCTTCTCAAGTGCACATGGAATTTTCTCCAGAATAGACCACATACTGGGTCACAAATTGGGTCTGAACTGATACCAAAAGATTGGGATCATCCCCTGCATATTCTCAGACCATAATGCCTTGAAATTAGAACTAAATCACAACAAGAAGTTTGGAAGGACCTCAAACACGTGGAGGTTAAGGACCATCCTGCTAGAAGATGAAAGGGTCAACCTGGAAATTAAGGAAGAATTAAAAAGATTCATGGAAACTAATGAGAATGAAGATACAACCGTTCAAAATCTTTGGGATGCAGCAAAAGCAGTCCTAAGGGGGAAATACATCACAATACAAGCATCCATTCAAAAACTGGAAAGAACTCAAATACAAAAGCTAACCTTACACATAAAGGAGCTAGAGAAAAAAAAAACAGCAAATGGATCCTACACCCAGCAGAAGAAAAAAGTTAATTAAGATTCGAGCAGAACTCAACGAAATCAAGACCAGAAGAACTGTAGAACAGATCAACAGAACCAGGAGTTGGTTCTTTGAAAGAATTAATAAGATGGATAAACCATTAGCCAACCTTATTAAAAAGAAGAGAGAGAAGACTCAAATTAATAAAATCATGAATGAGAAAGGAGAGATCACTACCAACACCAAGGAAATACAAACGATTTTAAAAACATTATGAACAGCTATACGCCAATAAATTAGGCAATCTAGAAGAAATGGATGCATTTCTGGAAAGCCACAAACTACCAAAACAGGAACAGGAAGAAATAGAAAACCTGAACAGGCCAATAACCAGGGAGGAAATTGAAGCAGTCATCAAAAACCTCTCAAGACACAAAAGTTCAGGGCCAGATGGCTTCTGAGGGGAATTCTATCAAACGTTTAAAGAAGAAACCATATCTATTCTACTAAAGCTGTTTGGAAAGATAGAAAGAGATGGAGTACTTCCAAATTCATACTACGAGGCCAGCATCACCTTAATTCCAAAACCAGACAAAGACCCCACCAAAAAGGAGAATTACAGACCAATATCCCTGATGAACATGGATGCAAAAATTCTCAACAAGATACTAGCCAATAGGATCCAACAGTACATTAAGAAAATTATTCACCATGACCAAGTAGGATTTATCCCCGGGACACAAGGCTGGTTCAACACTCGTAAAACAATCAATGTGATTCATCATATCAGCAAGAGAAAAACCAAGAACCATATGATCCTCTCATTAGATGCAGAGAAAGCATTTGACAAACTACAGCATCCATTCCTGATCAAAACTCTTCAGAGTGTAGGGATAGAGGGAACTTTCCTCGACATCTTAAAAGCCATCTACGAAAAGCCCACAGCAAATATCATTCTCAATGGGGAAGCACTGGGAGCCTTTCCCCTAAGATCAGGAACAAGACAGGGATGTCTACTCTCACCACTGCTATTCAACATAGTATTGGAAGTCCTAGCCTCAGCAATCAGACAACAAAAAGACATTAAAGGCATTCAAATTGGCAAAGAAGAAGTCAAACTCTCCCTCTTCGCCGATGACATGATACTCTACATAGAAAACCCAAAAGCCTCCACCCCAAGATTGCTAGAACTCTTACAGCAATTTGGTAGCGTGGCAGGATACAAAATCAATGCGCAGAAATCAATGGCATTTCTATACACTAACAATGAGACTGAAGAAAGAGAAATTAAGGAGTCAATCCCATTTACAATTGCACCCAAAAGCATAAGATACCTAGGAATAAACCTAACCAAAGAGGTAAAGGATCTATACCCTAAAAACTAGAGAACACTTCTGAAAGAAATTGAGGAAGACACAAAGAGATGGAAAAATATTCCATGCTCATGGATTGGCAGAATTAATATTGTGAAAATGTCAATGTTACCCAGGGCAATTTACACGTTCAATGCAACCCCTATCAAAATACCATGGACTTTGTTCAGAGAGTTAGAAAAAAATATTTTAAGATTTGTGTGGAACCAGAAAAGACCCCGAATAGCCATGGGAATTTTAAAAAAGAAAACCATAGCTGGGGGCATCACAATGCCAGATTTCAGGTTGTACTACAAAGCTGTAGTCATCAAGACAGTGTGGTACTGGCACAAAAACAGACACATAGATCAATGGAACAGAATAGAGAACCCAGAAGTGGACCCTGAACTTTATGATCAACTAATATTTGATAAAGGAGGAAAGACTATCCACTGGAAGAAAGACAGTCTCTTCAATAAATGGTGCTGGGAAAATTGGACATCCACATGCAGAAGAATGAAAAGAGACCACTCTCTTGCACCATACACAAAGATAAACTCAAAATGGATGAAAGATCTTAATGTGAGACAAGATTCCATCAAAATCCTAGAGGAGAACACAGGCAACACCCTTTTTGAACTTGGCCACAGTAACTTCTTGCAAGATACATCCACGAAGACAAAAGAAACAAAAGCAAAAATGAACTATTGGGACTTCATCAAGATAAGAAGCTTTTGCACAGCAAAGGATACAGTCAACAAAACTGAAAGACAACCTACAGAATGGGAGAAGATATCTGCAAATGACGTATCAGCTAAAGGGCTAGTTTCCAAGATCTATAAAGAACTTATTAAACTCAACACCAAAGAAACAAACAATCCAATCATGAAATTGGCAAAAGACATGAACAGAAATCTCACAGAGGAAGACATAGACATGGCGAAAATGCACATGAGAAAATGCTCTGCATCACTTGCCATCCGGGAAATACAAATCAAAACCACAATGAGATACCACCTCACACCAGTGAGAATGGGGAAAATAAACAAGGCAGGAAACCACAAATGTTGGAGAGGATGTGGAGAAAGGGGAACCCTCTTACACTGTTAGTGGGAATGTGAACTGGTGCAGCCACTCTGGAAAACTGTGTGGAGGTTCCTCAAAGAGTTAAAAATAGACCTGCCCTACGACCCAGCAATTGCACTGTTGGGGATTTACCCCAAAGATTCAGATGCAATGAAACGCCGGGACACCTGCACCCCGATGTTTATAGCAGCAATGTCCACAGTAGCCAAACTGTGGAAGGAGCCTCGGTGTCCATCGAAAGATGAATGGATAAAGAAGCTGTGGTTTATGTATACAATGGAATATTCCTCAGCCATTAGAAACGACAAATACCCACCATTTGCTTCAACGTGGATGGAACTGGAGGGTATTATGCTGAGTGAAGTAAGTCAATTGGAGAAGGACAAACAGTGTATGTTCTCATTCATTTGGGGAATATAAACAATAGAGAAAGGGAATATAAGGGAAGGGAGAAGAAATGTGTGGGAAATATCAGAAAGGGAGACAGAACATAGAGACTCCTAACTCTGGGAAACAAACTAGGGGTGGTGGAAGGGCAGGAGGACAGGGGGTGGGGGGGAATGGGTGACGGGCACTGAGGGGGGCATTTGACGGGATGAGCACTGGGTGTTATTCTGTATTTTGGTAAATTGAACAGCAATAAAAAATAAATTTATTAAAAAAATAAAATAAAGTTCCACCTTAAAAAAATATATATATTTTTGGCAAAAATACTGCAGAAGGAAGGTGGTGGTCTTGTATCCTTTCAGGTGGCACATGATGCTAATTTGTCCCATTATTGATGGTGCTAATTTGATTACTTGATAAATACTATGTCTGTTAGGATTCTACTCTGGAACCTTACTTTGGAATTACTAAGCACTTTTTGTGTGGATATACTTTGGTTTCATGAAAATACCCCATTCTTCAGCTCCCATCCACTACTAGATGCAGCATGTATTGAATTTATTATTGCTACAATGGGCAGAAGTGGTGGTTTTCAAATTGCAATACTTTTTCTATATCTATTATTTGATATTCTATTTTAAAGAATAGTTCCTCTAATCTCTACTTATTTTTATTAGTTGAATGGATTATAACCCATCAATATGATTATTTATTTTGATGCTTTAATTTTCCCAGATTTGGATGGGAGGAGCCCCTTCCAGCTAGATAATGTCTTCTAAACTCTTTCCTTCATTGTTTTAGGACTTCCTCTGTATTTGGCACAATATGTTCCAAGTTCATTCTCCACTTTCCTTGACCCTGATTTGGATAAGCTACTTCTCCAAGAAGGCTTGGCTCTTTTTGTGGAAAATAGTATGTAGAAATCAGAGTCTGGATGTGAGGTAAGTTCATTAATACTGGGGCCTCAATGTTTGGCTTGTACCTTTCATTTACATTTTCTATTAAATCTCTTATTCCAGTCTACACTATAGAGTTTACAGGCTCATTTGAATCTTCCTCTGTTCTATATTTGTATTCACTTCTTCGTCAGTGAAAAATCAAGCCTCATCATCCTCAACATATTTGCTTATTTGATCAACCCCTTATGTACACAATTTCCCAGTTTACCAAACTTCCCAATCCCCCAATGCTGATACTCCATCCTTGCACAGCCACCATTACTGGACCTGCCTGATGTCAAAGAAAGAAAAAAGGAGAGAAGGAGGACAGAAGGAAAAAAGAACATTAACAGAATTGTCTGAATTTGGTCATGGTGTCAATGGATGTTTATATTACTTAAAATATTCCTAAAATTACCTTTAGGTTTTACTTTTGTTGATCCTTTGGCTTCTATGAAATTGCTGGTGTTTTGTCTTTTGATTATTATTTGGTTCCTTCTACATTCTTTGTCATGACCAGTTTCTTGCCCACTGAAAATAATAATGGTATGTATGGTCAGTCATGCACACCTTGGACCTTTCATTGTGCCAAGATGATATAATACTACAATTGACAGCTCTAACAAAATTCCGTGTGTGTGTGTGTGTATCTGGAGAGCAAGGCAGGGAGCAGTTTGCCAAAGGAATGGTGAGATCTATTTCCAAAAGAAGCAAGGAAAAAATGTGTATCTTCTTTTCAATCTGCATCTCTCTTCTGATGCATTGTGATGGACTCTGAACTCATCTCTTTACCTTTGATCTTCTCCAAATTTAGCATTTTAAATGAAAAATATACATTGTTCTCCACCACCCTGACATCTCTTCTTGTATCACTAATAGCAATAAATTGAATTTTGTCATTATCAAGAAACTGAGTTTCTCTGGAGCAGGAATCATTTGATTCATCTTTAATCCCAAGCCTGAAAGTACCTTGAATTTAGTAAATGCTCAATAAACATTTGCTAAATGGATAAATTAATGGATATATGACCTACTTAAGGAAGCTAGTGTTAGATATTGTCATCTCTTCCTTTACAAGTTAGTTTTTACAGTTAGTTATTCTGGAGCAAAGTTCAGGAGTTTACACTTTTAATAAGAATCCCCAAGTGATTCTATTCAGGTCATATTTTAAGAAAAATTAAGATATGCTTCTACATTCTTGATTTCAAGTTTAAAAAGAGAACTTCATTCTCCAGTGCCACTATTAGAGTACTTTTTTGATGGTTATAGATATTATGATTATGTGTTTTAGAAGGAGTTCGATGCAACTCTAATTGCCTATTGACCTTCCAGGATGCAAATTAACACAGCATTATTTTTCTTCTACTGTATCATATGTGCCACATAAATATTTCTTTATATTCTTCCAAATAACTCTTTACTATCTATGCACTTAGTGGTTGAATCGAAAATGAAACTTCCTGTTTCTATGGAATACGGGAATACAGTTACTCTTGATTTATCGAATGCAATACGCAACCTTTTAGGATTACAAAATTGCTAATGCATGAGCACAAATGCAATGGGGCTCAAAAGACATCTAGAGAACGTTTACAGATAACCTGGTATCATACACTATTCACAGGACTAGATACGTGGCAAACAGGTTTTGTTATCATGGCATATTTTTTTTTCCAACTACTTAGACTTGTATTAATAGCTTATATCATTTTCCACATGGGTGGATTTTCTTTATACTTTCTAACTGAATAATCTCATGAGGAAAACAAAGAATTATTCCCACTAATATCTCCTGTTTATTCAATAAAAAACAGAGATTTGTGAAAGTTATATGTGAATTACATGTTCTCTTTGACCAATAAGACCTACAGTATTTGTGTTTGAATAAAAATAATTTAAAAAGTTAGCCTGTTTATGTCTAGGATGTCTACAGATGTGAGCATATCAACTTGTGAGAGAAGAATCTGTGTTCCTTCCTGTGGGAGCATTCACTCTGGATAGAGAGTGAGAGTCTTCAGTGACAAGGTTTCACCCCAGGTCAGATCAGGTTGGGCACTTGGCTTATTACCATGTCACTTAAAGTAGCTGAGTTAGGGAGCTCAAAGACATGGCCCACCACTTCAAGGACCCAGAGCCAGACTCTGGGCCTCTCAATCCCATTTTCACATCTGATGCATTCAGTTGTCTGTTCCATTCACCTGCTGACATTCGTATTTTATCAATACATTTTATAACCTCTAGTCTCTTGTATCTCCTCCTCCCTTTTGTACATGGAATTTTACAACAGAGCCCCAGGGCCTTGAATAAAAGGATCATATGATCAAAGTATGATGCCCATTTGGCAAGAGGAGTTTGAATTGCACTCCTCCTAAACTGATTTACCGAAAGGAAAGAAAGGACATTATCACAGATAAAATCTGTGAATTAATCTCTCTCTCTTTCCTTCTTATTTTGAGAGGGGAAATGGGGAAAAATTTTTAGGCAAATGTAGTTAGAGAAAGAATTTTTTTAAGTATATCACAATAGAAAAAGTAAAAACAAACTATTTATATGCCAATAATAGCTACTGTGACTCATACAGTATAGTATATCAATATCATTTCCCACACACAACACAAAAATTTTTACCACACTCACAATATTGACAGACTTTTGAGTGTCAAGCAATGCCAGTGCAATGTGAAATTGAAAAATGAACAGCTATTAATCAACAAAGGTTACTCTCTGGATGGTCCATTCTCCTAAGGGTGTCTATGAATTAGTAGTCATGGTTTCAGAGTCCAATTATTCCTGAAATTCTCTGCCTGTGTAAATAGATGTTTATTCTTAGTCATCAGTTTACTCAGTAAACTGTTGTATATACATGGTTACAGAGTGAGCGTGATTAATCAGAGCTCACCAAGGTAGCAGAATTTGGCTCTAATAGCAGTAATGTTCTCAAGAGAAGAATCGACTACTAGGGTAGTTCATTAAAAACAACATGGACCAAGTAATCTTTCATACTTGAGTATGCCTATTCAACCATGATAAACCAGTGAGGCTGGTAGTCAATGAAGAAAAGAGAAAAAGCCTAGCCTACGTTAATCTTCACTCTGCTAACTTGTTTTCCACAGATCAGGCTATGCCACTGACATTCCTCAGAGGAATTAGCAATGTAATTGCCACTTAATTACAGTGCTCTATCATAGATCAATTTTTACTTCAGAGAATTATGCTGGGAAATGTGCCTAAGGAGCCTTATTTCTTTCTACACATCTAGAGAGTTTCTACTATCCTTTTTTTATTTTATTTTATTTTTTTTTTTATTTATTTATGATAGTCACACACACACAGAGAGAGAGAGGCAGAGACACAGGCAGAGGGAGAAGCAGGCTCCATGCGCCGGGAGCCCGACGTGGGATTCGATCCGGGGTCTCCAGGATCGCGCCCTGGGCCAAAGGCAGGCGCCAAACCGCTGCGCCACCCAGGGATCCCAGTTTCTGCTATCCTAAAAACATTTTACAGGAAGGATAGACTAAGGCTGTTTTACTGCATCAGAAAAGCCAGAGCTGTCAAAGCTCCCTTAAATTTGATGTCTCTAGAAATAAGAACATTTACAGAGAACAACAGGCCTGGGAGAAATTTATAGGAAGCTGCTCACCATGAAAAAAAGGGAGAGGAAATGCTCAATGAACAAGGAAAACAAGACAGGCATGTGTTCTTAAAGAAAGAGAGGCAGTGAGTTTTTCACTTTTTCTTACCTCAACTCCCAGATCACCTTATTGCCTAGAATGCATCAAAATCAATTAAGAGTCCACCTCTCACAGCAGATTTGGGGAAGATTTCACTAATGAAAGGAAGTGTAGTTAAAGCCAGCCTTATCACTAACCTGCTCTGTAACCTTGGGAGCTATTTTAATATCCTGGTATGTAAGACTCCTTGTCTATAAAATGGGAATAATACTAGTATATTCTTACAACAGAAAAGTTTGCTATAAATATTAAAAAAAGAATGTGCATAAAGCTTAGACTCTTTGTTTTTTTTAGTAGAAATAAACATAAATTAACTTTTAAAAATTGAAGTATATTTGACATAGAACATGTACATTTAAGGTATACATGCTAATTTGATACTTATATATTTAATATGTTTGCCATTGTTGTGATAGCACCTTTATCACATCACATAAGTATTATTTGTCATTTTAAGAACTTTGTTAATGTTTAGACTTAGTGTTGTAACTATTGATTATATTACTAAACCGTAATTCTGTCATTGGTTTGCTCCTCTTCAATGGTAATTTCTGCTAGCAGTTTGTATTTTTCTATCAATTCTCTCTCTAGTAATTTGTTTAAAAAGTAGAATTGTGAAAAAAATGAGAATTGATAACTTTGATTTTAATGTGACAATTTATAGAGCAAAACTGTTTTTGGTACTTGTCGGTAAAGACAGGTAAAGAAATCAGTATTTACTAAATGCCCTCAAATTCTCCTACATTTCCATATGGTAGATGGTAAAACTTCTATCCAAAGTGAAAAAAAACTAGGCTCAGGGAAGTAAAATAGCATTTTTAATATATCAATAATTTTCTCAGCTTTTCAATTATAGAACTTTTGTGAAGACAAAAATATCACAGACATTTCATAATAGTCATAAGCATTATAATTGTTGAATGAGAAACTGCATAGTAATTGAGTCTAATGTTTATAATGTTTTTTTTTAAGATTTTATTTATTCTTGACACACACACGCAAAGAGAGAGAGAGGCAGAGACACAGGCAGAGGGAGGAGCAGGCTTCATGTAGGGAGCCTGATGTGGGACTCGATCCCAGGTCTCCAGGATCATGCCCTGAGCCGAAGGTGGCGGCGCTAAACCGCTGAGCCACCCGGGCTGTCCTATAATGTTTATAATGTATAATAATTGATTATAAATGTAGAGTATATCAGTCTCAATTGTAACAAGATAAAAACAAAAAAGTGGGTCGTTATCTTTATATAACCTGTAAACTATGATGTATACATTAGTATAGAATTATTAGATTTATTCTTGCAATAAGTCTGTATGGACCTCTAGGGCTTCTTAATCAAAAGTTTTAGGAACCTCACACTACATAATTATGTATATTATAATCATTAATTATTATAATCATTGATTATATAATTATATTATTGATTATGAATTATTATCTGTTACTATATTGTTTGTTATATCATTGATTATTATATATCATTATTATGATCATTGACTATGTAACATATTTCACAGAAGTTTTGAAGTATTTTTAGATACTTGGTTTTTTCTCTATTTCACTTAGATTAAGTTTACTAAAAATATCATATTTATATAAATGAGATTTAATAAATATAAACTAATGGATATCTTTCATTGCTATTAAAATAAGCATTTGCTCATGTAGAATATGTGTGTTTTAGGGAATATTTTTGTGGGGCTTCACATTAATAAGAAAAACTTACTTTAATAAGGCAGTGAGCGACAATTTCAGAACTAACATTAGTCAGAAAGTTTTTCGTAAACAAATCTGCTTTATATTTTAGACATGGTAACATTAGGAAATGAGTAGTTATCATCAATGTTGATTTAGAACTCACCAGCTGTTGAGTTCCCTTGTTTGATCTGTTTAAAGTTCTGAGAACTGGAAATCTCATCCCCTCTGAGTCTATCTTAGAAATCCCTTTTAATACAAAACTTGAGGAGGACTGCCTCTGTCTGTATTACCTAGAATGACTGACAGTGATGACTTTCAGATACCATTTCTTTGTTTTTTAAAGCAATAAGTCAAAAACACAATTATGGTAAAATACATAAAGACTGTCAAACTTCCTTTCCTTTTGTTCTTTACATTTGTATAATTTATGTAGACTATAAGAAACAGAATATGGTAAGATTACTACTGTACCGTACATTCCTAAAAGCAGTTGACAGAATCCACATATTTAGAGAACAAAGCAATATTGTGTCATGAAAAATGACTATCCTGACTTGCATAAAGCAGAGTAGGCTACTAAAACATTATGTAATTTACTTAGTCAAAAACAAATTGTTTCTTTTTGTTATGAGTTTGTCACCAGAATACAGGTCTTATGAAAAACATCACTAAATTTAAGACAAAATGGAAAAGGAAAAGATTCACGTCATATTGCTATCATTGGACATGTAAATTCAAGCAAGTCTATTACTACCAGCCATCTGTTCTACAAATGTGGTTGGAATCAATAGAATAACTATCAACATTTTTGAGAATGAGTCTGCTAAGATGGGAAAGTCTCCTTTAGATATGCCTTGGAAAAACTTAAGCCTGAATGTGAATATGATATCACATGGGTATCTCCATGTGGAAATTTGGGACCAGTAAGTATGTGGCCATCACTACTACTCCAGGACACAGAGACTTTATCAAAAACATGATCACAGGTACATTTCAGGTTGACAGTGTTGTTCTGATTGTTGCTGATGGTATTTGTAAATTTGAAGCTGGTATCTCCAAGACTGAGTAAACCAATCAGCATACCCTACTGGCTTACATGTTGGGTTTGAACCAATTAATTGTTGGTGTTAACACAATGGATTCTACTGAGATACTTTATAGTTAGAAGAGAAATGAGGAAGCCAGCTACTGTATTAAGAAAAGTTTCTATAACCTTAACACATTAGCATTGGTTCCAAATTCTGGCTTAAATGGTGGAAGATGCTGGAGCTAAGTGTTAAAATACCTTGGTTCAAGGGATAGAAATTCACTATAAGGATGGAAGTGCCAATGGAACTATACTACTTGAAGCTCTGGATTACATCTTACTACCAACTCATATAATTGACAAATCTTTCATCTGTCCCTCCAGGTTGTTTATAAAATTGGTGGTATTAGTATAGCTTCTGTGAGCTGAGTGACTAGTGTTCTAAACCAGGCCTAATGGCATACCTGGCTGGCTCAGTCAGTGGAGTATGCAACTCTGTTTTTTTTTTTTTTTTTTTGAGTATGCAACTCTTGATTGCATCATGAGTTTGAGCCCTGGCATAGAGCTTACTTAATGAAAAAATAAACCATAGAATGAGCAAATAAAAAAATCAATAAAAATACAAAAAACTAAAAAGAAACAATTAAAATTAAACCAGGCATACAACCATCTTTGCTCCAGTCAACATTACAACTGAAAAAAAGTCTGTTGCAAAACATTTTGAAAGTTTGTATGAAACTGCCTGGGAACATCATGGGCTTCAATGTCAAGAACATGTCTGTCAAAGATGCTTATTGTGATAATGTGGCTGGTAGTGGCAAAAATGACTTACTAATTAAAGAAGCTGGCTTTACTGTCCAGGTGATTATCCAGAACCATTCAGGCCAGATTAGTGCTGGTTATCCATGTGAGCTGGAGCATCACACCACTCACATTGCTTGTAAGTTTGCCAAGCAGTGGAAGAAGACTGATAGCTACTCTAGTAAGAATATAGCAGTTGGCCCAAATTCTTGAAATCTAGGGGTGCTGCTATCATTGACATGGTTTCTCACAAAATAATGTATGTTGAAAATTTTTATCATCCTCTGGGTCACTTTGCTGTTCATAATGTGATGCAGAGAGTTGTTATGTAGTAGTAGTGGACCTCACGTACTGCTGTGGCTGGCAAATTCACCACCTCTGCTCAAAAAACCCAGATTGGCTAAATGAATATTATCCAGAACATGGCACTTAGTCTTGATTGTGGAAGAACATCTCAGAACGGTTTGTCTCACTTGTCATTTAAGTTTAATAGTGAAAGACTGGTTAATGATATAAATGTTCAGAAAATAAGGAATGTTTTCCAGACCATTTTTTTTTGTGTGTGTGTGTGTTTGTGTGTGTGTGTGTGTGTGTGGTAATTTTAAGTTGTTAGATTTTAAAATCAGTACTTTTAAGATAGAAACATCTTGACCAAAATCTGTCAGAGAATTTTGAGACCCATTAAAATGAAGTTTGAAAAAACCTATGTCTTCTTTTGGTCAATACCAAAGCTTCCCATAGAATTTCTTAGGCATAAGGCTTAAGGAAAAAGAGTTGCTTGTGATCTCTTTCTCGTGTTCCATTTGCCAAAACTTGATGAATTCGATATTGCAGAGTTGACTGATTATTCTCGGGGCAGTGATTAAAGTGTTTTTATCTTAAAAAAAAAAGGGGGGGGATCCCTGGGTGGCGCAGCGGTTTGGCGCCTGCCTTTGGCCCAGGGCGCGATCCTGGAGACCCGGGATCGAATCCCATGTCGGGCTCCCGGTGCATGGAGCCTGCTTCTCCCTCTGCCTGTGTCTCTGCTCCTCTCTCTCTCTCTCTGTGTGACTATCATAAATAAATAAAAAAATTTTTTTTAAAAAAAAAAGGGAAAATAGAATTTAAAAGGTGTGTTTTTTTTCTTCACTTACATCTAATAAAAAGAATCCTATCTTAAGTTGACTTAGATACTTGGTGAAAAGTTAGGGGAGAGATCAAGTTTTAATACTTCATATTTCTTAGTATAGAAAAGATAAAGAGTAACTTATAATGTTATATGTTACCTTATAAGAGGACCAAATTTCTGCAATATTACAAGCCATGTGTGTTACATAGAGAATTTGATTTTATGTATTCTATCAATATTCAGTTAACTTGTTGGTACAATCTCTTATGCTTCATTTCCCAGTTCTTAAATGCATTCTCACACTTACAAATAATTCATCAGAGTTTGTTAAAACAAGAGTCTGAATTATAAGGTTAAGTATTTTGGAGGGGCCTGCTTTTAGGAGTTAATGGCATCTAGTTTCTAGGAAAATAAAGATACTGAAAATTGAAAAATAAAAACCATTTCAGAATTCCTTTCATTGTAAGGGTAGAATAGCTTGTTGCATATCAATACCTTCATCATGAATAAATAGAAGTACCTGAAAAAAATCTGTTTGATACCATTGAAGAACTTTCAAGGCAACCAAGGCTTCAACAGGATCTTGGAATAAAGAAACAAAAATTGGGATGAACCCCATATTACAATTATTCTAAAAATTTTACAAGTATCTAAAAATGCTCTCAAGGCATTTTTAAGCACTTTAAGTTGGAGAGGCTAAAAGAACAAGCAGAGTGAGATAATAAGAAATTAGCAAACAGAATAGATATTCCAGTAATTGTATGGGACCAGGAAAACAAAAATTATAGTTTAGGGTCAGTGAAGGATATTCTGACTTCCAGTTTGAGTCTGAAAGGTATATACTCTAAGGATAAGAGCCAATCAAAAATAGACTAAACTTCAAAAAAAGTTAAGTCAGGTTTGAATCCTATGTAATCTATCCCTATCTTAATAGCTTTCCTGAAAGCAAAATTATATCCTCTATGAAAAAAGATAATGTTAATAAGGGCTCAAATTACATTTGCAATTTTATGCACAAATTATCTGGAATTCAATAAAAAATGATCAGATATGCCATAGGAATAACTGACCAAAAAACAAAAACAAAAGAAAAACCCAAACACAAGAGGAAAAAAGAGACAATAAGAACAGATCCACAGGTGATTATAGGTATTGGAGTTATCAGTTGTAAACATTAATATAATTGATTTATATATCCAATAAAATAGATGACAAGATTAAGAAGTTCAATAGAAAACTGGAATGTATGGAAATATTCTAATGGAAAACAAAATTTAAAAATATAGCAAATGAATGATAAATTTTTTTTAAATTTAAGCATTTAACATAAATTAGATGCAGCAGAATTAAGAAATATGAACCAAAAATCAAGTCACTAGAAAATATATAGATTGAAGCATGGCAAAAATAAAAGATGAAAATATAGAAAATATCTTAATCAATTTATAGGCAAGAAAGCAAAAAGCCATTACATGTGAAATTGTAATCTTAGAAGAAGGGAAGAATGTGAAAAGACAGAGACAATTGCTGCTGAGATCATAGCTGAGAATTGTTTCAAAACATAGAAACAATAAAAATCCACAGATTAGAGAAATTCTGTGAATACCCAGAAGGGTAAATCAAAGAGAACTATACCTGAGAATCTGGGAATGTTACATTAAATTTGACGAAAACTAAAGGGACAAAAAAAAAATCCTAAAAGCAGACAGAGAGCAGTAAATTATGCAATACATTGTCTGATACCTGACTTTTCTGCAGAAATTATGGAGGCAATAAGACAATGTTTAAAATGCAGAAAAGAATTAACTGCCAACCTAGTGAAAATATCCTTCAAAATAAAGGCATATCAAAGATACTTTCAAGCAAGAAAAATATGGGGAGAACCATAACTAATAGCATTACACTAAAAAAACAAAACAAACATGGAGTTCTTCAGGTAGAAGAAAAATTATTATAGTTGAAAAAACAAAAATATATAACAAAATGATTAGAAATGGGGCTAAATAAAAATTGGAAGTATAAAAATAATAAGGTCCTGTGGTATTTAAAATAAATGTAGAATTAAAATTCATTAAAATAATAACACCAAATTGGGAAGGAAAAAATATAATTAACTAATCTAAGAATCTTGTGTTGACCGGGATTTAGTATTTGTAATTTTTAAGTATTATGTTCTATAAGTTAAGGAAGTATGTTATAATGTCTAGGACAATAATTCCAAAAGGTAAAACAATTAACTAATGAAGTTAAATAAAGCAAAACTAAAATGAAAAAAAAAATGATATAAAGAAAGTAAGAAAATAGAGAAATATATCCATAATGGAGAAGCTAGTATTGGTTTATGCTCCTACAGTCAATGATTATAAAAGCTGGGACAAAAATAAAAATTATAAAATTATATAAAAATCGTAAAATTATTAAAACATGTATAAATTATTGGTGGCCTCTGGATAACAATTAGCAAAAAACTATGATATCTGATAGAAGGAAAACCTATGAAAAGGACCTTATATCCATCCTGGCTTTCAGCTTGAGGAAATTTCCAAAGTGCAATTTAAGGACATAAGACTCAATAGAAAGTGATTATTTAGATGGGTAGAAATAAGAAAATGTTGAAATTTGGGATTACAGGCAATTGGGACTTGTGGGTCATAATATTGGACAGGTTGAAACTTCATAGAAATTGTCCAAGAACGCCTACATTAAAATTCTTGGGGCACGTGGGTGGCTTAGTCAGTTATGCATCCCACTCGATTTTGTCTCAGGTCATGATTTCAGGGTCATAGGATCAAGCCTCTATTGGAATCTGTGCTCAGCAGGGAGTCTGCTTGAGATTCTCTCTCTCTCTCTCCCTCCCTCTGTCCCACCTTCCCCAGTCTCACCCTCTTTCTCTTTTAAAATAAATAAATAAATAAATAAATAAATAAATAAATAAATAAATATTTTAAAAAATTCCTCCTAGGCCACTGGATAATTCCTATATATATGGTAAATTCTGGAAAGCATGGCAGAGAAAGGCCACTAGTGAACTGAAGAGCTGAGTGAAGACTTCAGATATCATTAGGTGTGGAGAAGATGTAGGTGTTCAGCATAACCAGAATAAAGAAAACATGGAGAACACTATGGGCTTTTATTTTTATTTTTTTTAATTTTTTTTATTTATTTATGACAGTCACAGAGAGAGAGAGAGAGAGAGGCAGAGACACAGGCAGAGGGAGAAGCAGGCTCCATGCACCGGGAGCCTGACGTGGGATTCGATCCCGGGTCTCCAGGATCGCGCCCTGGGCCAAAGGCAGGCGCCAAACCACTGCGCCACCCAGGGATCCCCACTATGGGCTTTTAAATGAGACTCCAGAAAGTACATGTATGGAGAGTACAATTCAAACCCTAGAAGTAAAGGCATAATTAAAATAGACATGTTCTAACAAAGTCTAAAATCAGGCATCAACAGAGGAATAAGAAATGATATATCAGTAGACAAACTGCCTGAGGGAAAAAACCTAACACTCTTCAGGAGAATATAACACAATCCATGGACTCTACTAGATCTTCCACCGTCTTCAGCATATAATAATTATTAGTCATTGAAGTTGCTAGAAAATTGATAGTAAAGAAATTACAATACAAGTCAATAGAAACAGACCCAGAGGATGATCATTGTATTGGCATTAAAAAACAAGAATCTCGAATCACTATGATTAGTACATTAGGAAGATAAAGAATTTCAGCACAAATTTAGAAGCTGTAGAAAATCATTGGGTATTCTCGAAGTAAAAATATTATTTCTACAGTTCAGAGTCAAGTGGCTAGTTTTATTTTATTTATTTTTTTTAAAGATTTATTCATTTATTCATGATAGACATGGAGAAAAAGAGAGGCAGAGACACAGGAGGAAGGAGAAGCAGGCTCCATGTCGGAGCCTGACGCGGGACTCGATCTCGGGACTTCAGGATCACACCCTGGGCCAAAGGAAGGCGCCAAACTGCTGAGCCACCCAGGGATCCCCAAGTGGCTAGTTTTAAATTCAAAAAGGGCACAGCATAAAACAGGCTTAGCAAACTCAAAAAATTAATAGAAAATATGTCAACAGAAAAAAGGGAAAAAATGAATAGGAAATATAAAAATCACATGTGTAACTAGAGTCACATAATGAGAGGAGAGAGAGGACAAGACAGAGCCAATATTTGAGAAAATAAAGGCAAAATTTTTTCAACTCTGATGAATGACATGGACCCAGTTATCCAAGAAAATCAGCATTCTTCAGGTAGGGTAAAAACAAAGAAAAATACAGCCAGTATGTCATTAGGAAATTGTTAGAGGAAAAAAAATAAGAGATGGAATATATAATAAATATATAATAAGATAGTGGACTTAATCTCAACTGTATCACTATTTAAATTACAAGTAAACTTTAAATATTATAGTTAAAAGACAAAGATTTTCAGACTAGACTAAAAACACTATAAACATAAGGCCATATAAAATTAAAAACATAAAACAACAGTAAAATATAAGACATGCAGGGGGGATCCCTGGGTGGCGCAGCGGTTTGGCTCCTGCCTTTGGCCCAGGGCGCGATCCTGGAGACCTGGGATCGAATCCCACGTTGGGCTCCCAGTGCATGGAGCCTGCTTCTCCCTCTGCCTGTGTCTCTGCCTCTCTCTCTCTCTCTCTCTCTCTGTGACTATCATAAAAAAAAAAGACATGCAAACACTAACGAAATTAAAGCTCATTGATATCAGATAATGTAATTTTGAGGTAATATATATACAACTAAGGGAGGATCTTTGTCAAACAGATTTAAAAACTGCAAGAAGCACACAATTCAGAAGGGAAAATAATGGCAAAAAAGTTTGAACAGATATTGTACAAAGTGGCTATCCATTTGGCCACGAAGCAGAGGAAAAAGTATTCAACTTTATTAGTCATCATGGAAATGTAAATCAAAACCACAAAGAGCTATCTCTCCACACCTATCTGTAAAACAAAATATTTTTGTTTTGCCTAACACAAAAATACCTAATGATACTATGAAATTGGAACTGTCATAAACATGTAAGGTGATGAAAGAAGAAAAACTGAAAAGCATCTGGAAGACAGATTTACTATAGCTATCTTTGATAAAGGCTCTTGGAGGCTCTAAATCAATACTAACATTGCACTGGAGCATTTCTTTTTTTAAGGATCTAATAGTCTTTAAAAATATATACACACATACACACTATATTTGAATATATTCAAACATATAATATCCAAATATATATTCAGGTGTATATATAAATGAGTATTGATTCATAGATATAAACACACATATTTAAGATAAATATTTAGTGACCATTATTTTGCTCTCTTGTCATCTAGTGGATATGCTTTTTTTTTTAATGGGATTTTATTTATTTATTCACGAGAGAAACAGAGAGAGAGAGAGGCAGAGACACAGGCAGAGGGAGAAGCAGGCTCCATGCAGGGAGCCCGACGTGGGACTCGATCCCTGGTCCAGGATCGCGCCCCGGGCTGAAGGTGGCGCTAAACTGCTGAGCCACCTGGGCTGCCCCGGTATGTTCATTCTTGAATAATGATTTCATTTCCTGGTCATCATAATTATCCTCTCAATATTAAGTATACTCATTAGAGATTCAGGTGTCCCAAATACGTAGACCAGAAAAGCCTCATACCCTGTAGTATGTGCTTGAGTAAGACAGATTCTTCTATAACTGCAGGCTATTTTAGAGATGTCAACCTCTAAGACTGGAAGTAGCTTCTTATTTTAAAAATGAAGAGAAAAATTGCAGTTTGCAAAGCATATTTTGGCATCATAAAATTTTGAAATTAATATATGTTTTCTAATTTTAATTCTGAAGTTGATTAAACTTTGTAGGATTAGAATCTTCTGAAATCCTCCCACATTCTGGGGTCTTTTCCTTTAATGACCCATAAAATTATTTGATACGTCATCTAAGTGTTGTAAGAACTTGAGCACACTTCTTAAAATTCCCAAAGCCTTTCAGGAGTCCTCATATTCTCTTGGACATTTCATATGTACTTTTTTTACTGTTTGCCTATATTTTCAGTAGGCCTCTCAGCATGTCACTTCATCTGTCCTTCTCTATTTGCAGAGCTTTACTCCAAATGAATCCAGGTTTTTCCTCTTTTCCTAAGGCACCATCAAAATAAGTTTCACTGAAGAATTGATAGTAGCATTACAGAGAAAAATATTTAAAAACAAGTATTAGATACCACTTTTCAGAAAAACAGCATGATCTCTCTAGTCGTTCTCCCTGGACCTGATTTCCTGCTATGCTGTCAGTTGCCTTCCTTCTCTTAAGACCACTCTCTGATCATTCAAATCTTTTCTCTCTAACAGCCAGAAAACAAGCCCCCAATACTTGTTACTCTATTACACAGAGAAATGAATCTCTTTTGTTTGATTATTTCTACTCATTTCGACCAGTCCTAGCCAACAAGCATCTATGAACACATCAACCTTTCACACCCACATTCATATGCCCACACGCACGCTGCCACACACACATTTGCCAATCTAGCATGGTAGTCTATTCACAAGCAAATCAGTCAGGGCTTCTACTTTCCAGGATCTCACATGTCTTTGGAGAGATGTGTAAAAAAATAATTACATGTGTAGGATGACAGAATAGGGAGATAAAGAAAGGTTCACCAGAACTAAATCTTAAAGGAGGGTGAAAGTTTATTATCAATAAGTAAGTGAGATTCTAGTAAGGAACTCAGAGAGAGACAATGATGTGAGAATGTCACCTTGTTGTCACGTGCTAAAAATAACTAGTCATCTGAAGTTACTAGGGAAGAGATAGTGTCTGTGAGTGTGTGTGTGTGCGTGTGTGACATTTGCAATGAGATAGCCAAGTAAACATATTCAATGAGGCATCCCAAAATAAGGGCTGAAGCTTGGAAGACAGATGCAGACTGGAGATCATCTTCTGAAAAAAAGAAAAGCTTTTAAAATACAAATTAATCATCTCAGAAGTACTGTAGCAGTGTACCACTTAACTGCCTAATCTATATGATTTCTTAGGTGATGGGAAGACAAAGAGACTGGCTTTAAAAGCACAAATTTGTCAGTAGTTGGGTTCATCTGGTTGGGTTGATTTTGCAAATAGGTGAAAATCATTTCTGCTATTATAAATATTCTTGAGGCAATGAGCCTTGAAAGTATAAAACCAAAGTCTTTGAGGAATATCTAGGGGACCTACTTCATCCACCTCTTTCCTAACAAGAGAACTTGAATATTATCTTTTATAAAATATGGCTTTATTTAAATGAATCAACTGATTCATTATAATATAAATATGTATAATAAAATTACAAGCATTTATAAAACTTTCTAATAGCATGTGCATTATTTAATTCTCCAAAGTATTAGATTCTTAAGTGTCAGATATAATTTTTTAACAATACAATAGCATTTCCTTTTATTAATTTTAGAATTTCATCCAAATGTATTGTGGTGGGGGCACAAATCAAAGTGCTGTTTTTTTTCTTTCCAGCAGTGCCTTTAATCATTAAAGATAAATAATGCAACTTGAGCTTTTCAGGGATGAATAGTGTAGGGACAGGACACCTGGGTGGCTCAGCGGTTGAGTGTCTGCCTGGCTTGCAATGTGATCCTGGGATCCTGGATTGGGTCACATCAGGCTCCTTGTGTGGGGAGCTTACTTCTTCCTCTGGTTGTGCCTGTGCCTCTCTCTCTCTCTCTCTCTCTCTCTCTCTCTCTCTCTCTGTCTCTCCTGAATAAATAAATAAATCTTAAAAAAAAAAAAGAATAGTGTAGGGACAGTCTAAAATCAAATGGTCATTACTGTAAATACAGAGAACAAACTGATGGTTGTCAGATGGAAGAGGAGTGGGCAAGTGGGCAAAATGGGTGGAATGGGATATATAGGTTCTATTATGAAATGAGTAAATTATGGTAATAAAGGCACAGGATAAGAAATATGCTCAATGATATTATAATACTGTTGTATTGTGACAGGAAGATGGTAGCTACACTCATGATGAATGTAGCATAACATATAGAGAAGTTGAATCATTATATTGTACACCTGAAACTAATGTAATATTGTAAATTACACTCAAATACAAATTATTTAAGTAAAAATGAAAAAGAAATTAAATCAAATGGTCACTATTTACCCTATTACATTTGAATTCTTACTATAACAATAGTCTTTAAAACCAGAATGCATCAAGAAAAAAGTAAAAGGATTCTGTAGCTTTTAGTAGTTTCCCTTACACAATAAGATGAAATAGTTTCATTCCTGACATATGATACAAAAAATAAAATGTAATGGAATTTACACTCAATTTGTGTTAGGAAAGAGGGGCATTCTGAAGGGGTGATATAGGGTTTGGATGCTCATAGATTGGTTTCTTCCTAACTAACTTCCACCAGCAGGGCTGGTGTGGGAGCAAATGGATTTAGTGTGAATTTTTAAAAAGAGAAGAAACTAAAGAAAAAGCCAAAACAAAGGAAGGGACCGATATCTTACATATGTCGGATATTCCAGGAGCACTGAGTGGCTATCTGGGGATGGCTATGGCAGAGCAGAATTGATAACATGTTGTGTTTAGAGCTCCTTTAAAAATGAGCTACACAATCTTCAGTCAGAAAACTTTAGCTACAGGAGGAGCACTGTAAGAGAGCAGGATGGAAGATTGAAATACTCTGGCTTAACAGGAGGTTCAGGAGACCAGCAGAGACAGCAGCACGAGGATCAGCCCCCCTTCTAACACCATAGAGTATAACCTTTTTTTCCTGGTCCCTCTGGTGGGAGGAGAGGTGCGAGGGAACATAGTGGGGATGGTGAGGACAGGGAATCTGAATTTTTTTATTGATTTATTTTTCATTTAAAAATCTTATAAAAAATTAACTATTTTTAGAATGGTTTTAGATATACACAAAAAAGGGAGATCATACATAAAATTCTCATGTACCTCACACCCAGTTTCCCTTATTAATAACATCTTTCACAAGTATGATACGTTTGTTATAATTGATGAAGCAATATTGATACAAAATTAACTAAAATCCATTCTTTATTCAGATTGCCTAAGTTTTTCCCTAATATCTTTTTTTCTGTCCCAGAACAGTATGTTCTATTTAGTCATCTTGTCTCTACTTAACTTTTGGAATACACAGAATAGTTTGTTTTAATGTCCTCGTCTGCTCATTCTACCATATGTTTCAGTTCTTGGTAGGTTCATAATAATTTATTTAATCCTTAAAGAACCTTATCCAGCTTACTATTATTATTATTCCCATTTCACAGATAAGGAAACTGAGGCATAGAGAAATCAAGTAACTTGCCCAAAGTCACACAACAATAAACAAGGGAATCAGGACATAAACCGAGGTAGTCTGGCTCCATGGGAGTGAATGTAAACCAAAATCTGTTGGTTCAAATTGTCTCAAATTTCTTAATGAGACTCTGACATTTTAGGATCTCATAGTTCCTAGCATTCCTGGGCTCTCATACAGAAATGTAGAAAAATAAGCATCTGGGCCATTGGTGTCTGACATAAAGAACAATCTGGGCTCTTGACATTCTTCTGTGTATTTACCACCTCCAGTCTTACGTGTCAAGTGAGCGAATGGACTCTAGTGTGTCAAAAAAAAAAGTCACACTGAGGTTGTAAGGGTAAAGTCACACTTACAACCTTTTATAAGTCAATGAGAAGATAAAATCGGATTCTATTGTTTTCAGCATTTCAAACAAGATTAGCTCAGGCTACAGTGACTCAGGGATTTGTATTGGATTTTGTCTCTAAAGAATTGTAAACAAATTTATTTCTTAAAGCTCACTTTGTCTATAAAATGAGGTACGATAGAACCCTTCTTATATGGTTATTGTAAGGACTAGAGGAAATACATATAAAATATCTAACATGTTAGCTTCTTTTTCTCCATTATCATTACACAGAGTAGTCAAAAGACAGAAATGACTCCTTCTAATCATCCCAAATGGTAGTGATTTCTCTAAGAAGTGTGTGATAATCAAATCATATCATAGCAAGTACAATGCTGTAATCTCCAGGAACTGCAGGTCTACAAGTGACTCATTTGTTTATATGCCAAGGACTTTCTTTAGTATCCAGAATAAAAAGAAAGCAACAGCAGACATACCCTACTTAAAAACATTACCCTTTTATTCTGTTTATTGAAAGTCCTTTAGATGGTCATACTAGTTGCCATGACATGAATAGTCTGTAGATTGAAAGTGAACATCCATTTCATTTTAAGGCTATCCTTGAAAATTTCTTTAGGTTATAGGAACTCCTTTTCCATGAGGCAAACAAACCTAGGCATGGTTAAATCTTCTGATTCATGACATACTAGCACAGCTTGGTTAATATATCACTGTCTCTCCTCCGAAAGTGGTTTTGACCAATGCAGGAAGTAAGGAATGGAGAGAATTTAGGGCATTTGAAGACAGGAAGAGCCATGCACCAGCACACATCAGGTTCCAAAGTCTCTAGTGACCGCTGACTTAATATTCCAAATGACCTCCCCATGTCTTTATTACAGGTATTGAAGGATTCACTGGCTTTGGAAACTTCTAAAAGATCCTATCTATGAATTCTGAACATTGCTGACATTGATACATCTGCTTCATATAGCAAACATGGATTCTATTATAACTTTTCTTATATTCATCATTTGAAGTAAAACTGCTTCTGTGTTAATATCATCCAGATATTAAGGACTTAGAAAATTAAAAAAATTAGAAAACAGCAGTTTTACTTGCTTCTGTGTTAATATCTGGATGATAGATATGGGATTTTCTTCAAAGACTGGTAACAAAAGAATAGATCTTTCCAACTGCCTTCATTTTGAGATGGCAGCCCTACCCAATCCTCCTCAGATATTAATTTGAACATATATATACGAATGAGCTGACTGGGCACTATACGAAGTGGGGTCCTATAGCTACATTTGGTAATCTGGTACATTTCTTTCCCTCTAGGATGTTGGAAGAAGACATTTCAGAAGATGACTTAGTAGTAAACAGAACTACTCTTCAAGAATTTGAAAGAAGAAAAACCTTGCCTTTTACTACCAAAGAATGTTGATGTCATATCAAGAATAGGTTAGTGATTGTATCTTTGCACGACACAGATTGCTTAATTCTGATAATAGGGTAAGGAGAGGAGAGGAAGAAGAATGTGGGGCTCAGGGGGAAAGTCTGTACAATGAAGCCAGGTACTTACTTCCATTCAGAATCAAAACTGTTAAGATTACTTTCCTGTTTTTTGTCCCTTCATGAAGCAGCAGCGGAATAGCCCATCTGATTGAAATAATCAAGCTCTGAATGTATTAATACACATAGATTTCAAATAGCAATCAGATTTATTGAAATTATAATTATGCTCCAGAGGAGACTGCATTTGAAGATATCTAGAAGATAACATTTGAAGATCTACTGGTTTAAATGACAAGTGATATGTGGAAGGGAAAAGGACAAGTCTAACGCTGGGATTTTGCACCTACTTTATCAGAAGTAATCTCTTCATAAGACAAGGTAATGAAAATTATAGCATAGGAATTGGGTAGCATAAAACATTATCATTTTAAAACCTTTTCACAGTTATGCATAGAACAAGATATGCATAGAGGAAGAAAAAAGAAAAAAAAAAAAGCCCTGGGCAGAGCAGATGGCTTGATGCACACTACCAGTGATTTGTGTATACACAGTTTAAAATGACAGTCTTTATTGTTCCCTGAACATGACTTCTGATGACAGAAGTAAAGTCAACAGGCTTAAAAATATGCAGACATGTTAATATAATTTTATAAATGGAGATTGCACTTCATCTATTAAAAAAATTCAAGGTCATTCCTTACCATATGTTATAAAGATATTGGCTTTCCTGATAGATGAAAAATACAATCTGGAAAGAGCTATGAGACAGCAGCCACCAACTTCTAAAACAGAGTCAGAAAAGAAGGAAATACTAAGGGATATTTGTCTTTGAAAAATACATGTTCTAATGGCTACCATTAGAACAAATCAGCCCCAGCAAACTCATTTCAATTTGGAGTGTCAAAACCAAAAATATAAAATACAATTAAAAAAATTAGAAAACAAAACCATACATAGCTACAGCACAAGATAGCTTACAGAATAAGCATCTGTTCTACTGGGAGAAAAGCTAATCTAAGTCTGCCTATATGTTGGACATACTTTCTTTTGGAGGGGGAGGAATGAGTCTGAGGGCTAAAAAGGTGTGATTATTTAAAATTTGAGAGAGGGAATATAAAATATATTCAATAAAGATAATAGAAAACCCAAACTACATTTTTCTTCCATATTGTATTCAGTTAAAAGAAACAACCAGAAAATTCTGGAATAAAAGGGAAAAGAATAAAAGAAAGCTAGGGAAGGAAAGAAAAGCAAGGGAGAGAAAAGCCAAGAGATTTTCACTCATGGATGAATAGTGGACTGCTGCTACTGGACCCCAAAGAGGTTGAAGTCATGTCATGTATGGTGCTGGAAAATCAAAAGGCAATATGTCCTTTGTCTGGTTATCAAATGAGGTGGTTGGAAAATATACGGCAGAAAGGTTTCACACCTTTCCTATTCTTACCCTGTATATGTCCACGGAGAACAAGAGTACCTACTTGTGTCTTAAATGTAAAAATCCCTAGATTCTGCTACAGCCTGAAAATTGGGATGGACTTAAGCTTGAGGCACCAGAACCAAGGTAATAATAGTATAGACACAATCTGAAGGTCTCACTCCTTCACATAACGCTACAGAGATGGAGTTATGGATGGATTCTGGGATCTACATGTCCCTTGAAATTGCATGCAGATATTTGATTTGCATTCTTCACAGGCATTTTTTTCTGGAAGGAGAGTGCACACTTGCACCAGGTTTTCACAAGGGCTCAATTAAAACCAAATGTTAAGAAGCACTGTAAAATAAACTGAACTTTATACGTGAACCGGTGAGCAGTTAAGGTAACAGCTACGTACAGACCATAATGCTAAATTTATTGACTACCTGCCTGTTTCAGGCACTGTGTGATGATCCTGTATTTTAGAAATGAAAAAACTGAGAAACTGAGGCCTGGGGTAGATAAAACAAACAAAAACAACCAACACATCAACTGTCACACAAGTGATTAACTCTTTAGGCTTTCAATTTCATCTCCATTGTAATTGTTGATGTCCCACAGGGCTTTGCCCTAAAACCTATCTCATTTTGCCAACTTCTTTGGGCATCTTTCCCTCTGACTTCAATTGCTATTTGCATGTTGCTAGTTACCAAATCTGTTTCTTGAGCATATAGCTTCCTCCTAAGCTCCAGGATAGTAAATACAATTGTATATGAGATTCTATTGTTAATAGGACCTCAAAGTCTATGTGCTTTGATTCAAAACAAGATGATTTTCCTCTAATATTCCCTTTCAAAGCATTTGGCATGATCATTATCAATTCTCTGGTGACACAGAAAAATTAAAAATAGAATAAAAAATAGACCTATATTGATTCCTTATTGTCTCTTAGTACACACAGACACTTATCCTGTTCACTCTGCTTCCTAAATATTTATAGAACTTATCACTTCTGTGTTTTCCCACTGCTTATATCTCTTTTTCCCATATTATTGAGATATAACTAGTGTATAGCATTATATGAGTTTAAGATGCACAACATATGATTTGATAATGTATATAGTATGAAATGATTATCACAATAACCTTAGGTAACGTATCTGTCACCTTACACAGTTATATATTTTTTTCTCATGGTGAGAACTTTTAAGATCTACTCTCTTAGTAATTTTCAAATATATAATACAGTAGTACTAACTACAGTCATCATGCTATACCTTACATTCTCAAAATTTATTTATCTTATAACCAGAAGTTTGTACCTTTATGACCTCCTTCACTCAATTCCTCTCCCAAACCCCACAATCCATGCTTAGGGCAACTAACAATATTTTTTATATCTATGAATTCAGTTTTTAATTAATTATTTTGAGAGAGAGACAAAGAGAGCATGAGCAGGGGCAGGGGCAGAGGGTGAGGGAGAAGCAGACTCTCCGCTGAGCAGGGAGCCCAACCTGGGGCTTGATCCCAGGACCCCAAGATCATGACCTGAGCCGAAAGCAGATGCTTCACTGACTGAGCCACCCAGGCATCCCTGAATTCAGTTTTTTAGATTCCATATATAAAGTAGGATCACATAATATTTGTCTCTCTTTGGCTGTCAGTTCACTCAGCGTAATGTCCTCCAGAGGTATCTATGTTGTTGAAAATGGCAGGAATATATCACATTTTCTTTATCCATTTGCCTATCAGTGGACACTTAGGTTGTTTCTATATCTTGGCTATTGTAAATAATGCTGCAATGAACATAGGAGTGTGGTTATGTCTTTAAGATAGTGATTCTATTTCCTTCAGATATATACCCAGAAGTGGAATTGCTAGATCATGCAGTAGTACTATTTCAATTTTGTGTTTGTTGTAAGGTCGACTCCACTTCTCTATCCCAATCTAATATCCAGTGGTTAAACCCCATTGATGCTTCTGTGGTCCCTTTGATGCAAGACCACAGTGGACCTTCCATGGAGTGTCTCTCTATGCTGGGGGAGCTAGATGTCTACCTTGTACTCTCTTTTTCCCACTGGAGAAACCACAGGTCCAAGGGGGCCCTCTCAGTGCAGTTCTGTGCCAGCCAGGGAATGTGGCTATCTGGTCAGAGTATGGCCACTCCTCTTACCCTTCTAATGTGATCCTACCAGGTCCCTGTGGTCCAGGGAGGGGTATTTCAGTCTCACCTCAAGTTCTGGGATTTTCACAATAGCACCTTCTCTATGATAGCTGTTAGTTGGTTGGTCTTGTGAGAGGGCACTGAAACTGGGCATGTTTTATGTCACCAACCTGATCACCTACTTATATCTCTTATACAAATTTGATCACATGATCTCCTCCATATCTATCCTTGGCCTGTTGAGCTTTCTGGAGATTTCCATTTCTCTTCAGATAGCCTCCAGATTTCCTGCTTCCAAGGCCCTTCTTAATCTAGTTCTTGTTTCAGACTCATCTTTTGTAACTCCAAACTCAAGTCTCAGTGAATCATTTGCATCTTCCTGAATGATCCCTGCTCAATCTCATATATTTGCTATTTCTTCTATCAGTAACACTTACCTGCTCCTTCCTCTGACCAACTCTATTTGGATTTAGTCATATGTTTGGTGAAGATATTCTGATCCTTCTGGAATGAATTGGATCTTCCTACTGTGTGCTTGCATAACACCCTGTGCTTCCTTCACCACAACACTTTTATACAATGGTCTTATTCTCCCAATGGGCCATATCTGTCTTGGTCACTCTTGCACTCCCAATGTTGAGCAGAGTGTATGGCAAATGTTAGGTATCTCATTAATCCTGTTGAATGATTAAACTTAACTCAATTCTATGTATGACTGGAACCTCTTTACATGATCTTGACTGATGATAACTTGGTTAGGGTTGCCAGATAAAATACAATTTGTCCAATTAACTCTGAATTTCAGATAAACAATGAAAAAAGTGTAATATAAATATGTCCCAGATATTGCATGGGACATACTTATTCAAACTTAACTAGGTGTCTAGTATTTTTATTTATTAAATATGACTACCCTATTAACTTTGGCATTTGCATGGTTTTCAGAGACTTTGCAGATCTTTTTTTTTTTTTTTTCACACTAAGAATGCATCTCCCACAGGCTTCCAAGGTGGTCATGTTCACCAGTAACTTTCATCATGCACTACCTGAACTGCTGAAGCTCTTCCTCTGACTCATCTCTAGCTTTATTGCTGACTTAGCTTCTGGATTTCTCCTTACATAGCTCCCAGTGCCCACTTGCTTTCCCACTACCGACCTTGGCCTAATATCTATATCCTGACATTTTTTCACTCACTCATGTCTAACATTATGGCCACTAAGTCCATTGCCCTGGACTCTGCCTCTACTATACCCCATCCTTGGAGTATCACAGCTAAACTTACTCATGAGAGCTCCAAGACTCCACTATTTGTGGATAGTTCTAATTGTTAGTAAATTTTTGTGTTAGATTGAAATTGTCTTCCCTGAAGTTTGACCTATTTGACTTCCAACGGACAGGTTGCTTTTTCAAAGTAGAGAAATATCTTATTTGCCTTGGTATCTCTAACATCTTCGACAGTGACTGGCACATGGAAGGTTCTTATAAATGTCTGTTGAATAAAAATGAATATTATTGTCTTTGGAGCTATGCTGTGTAAAGTGAATCTCTTATCCACAATTTTTCAAATATGGGAACTGTGTTACAGAGAGAGGTCTGCATCGATCTTATCTGTCATAGGCTAGGCATTCCTGGTTCCTTAAATCATTTTTCATTTGAGAAGCAGTGTACCTGGCATAGAAGAAGCACTTGATAAATGTTTGTCTATTAAGAATTTATCCATATTTAGTTTAAAATGGAAAATATTGATATGAAAATTTAATGCTAAATATAACTTCAAAAGAAACAGACATTACTAGAGCATCATATAGATAAAAAATATTAATGGACAAAATGATAATTTTATCCCATAAAAATATATACCATGCTAATCATTCAATGAAAACTAGACTTAACTGAATATATATATTGCCTAGATCTTTTGAAAATGCATGTGTATGTACAAATACCCAAATATGCCCACAACTTGAGATATTTTATATTACTCTAATTTTTGTGCTATGTTTTGAAAAAACTTTAACAATTCTCCAGTCTTACTACTTGCCCACATAAAGTAGTTAGGTATAATTGGCTTTAACACTTAACATGTTCCAAGAGAGTATCCAGTATTCTTTTTTCTTTATAAAACACACTTATTTCCATTTTCTTTTGAAATAATTAGCAAGAGGAATGATTATACCATCTATTGTTTTCCAAAGAAATCCATAAAGGAATAAATAAGGGAGGAGGAGAAACCAGTGATTCAATGTAATAATTACAAGAAAAATCATGCTGGAAAATGGTAAGGTGCATATCTACATGCTTGATATACCTTAATTAGATTATTAAAGAGGGAGGTAATTATCAACATATCTTCAAAATTGAATCTATCCTTCAGTTCACTTGCTAATCTGAATAGCTCTATTTGATCATTTATAGTAAGTAGAAAAACTAAGATTTTTTATTATTAAATTATTTTTTTAACGAGAAACATCTGAAGTGGAATGAAAAATGTAACACTTCCCTACCTTTAATTTAGAATCCATGCTAGTTGCTAAGATGGCATACTGATACATTCTTTATTTAAATCTGACTTTAGATTGTATAATAGTCTGTCATTATAAGTGGGGTACAAGGAGGAAGAATCTTACTCTAAAGTTTTCACATGGCCACACTACCAAACTATGGCTAGTTTGGTTGCTACAGAAAGTTCAGGCATAATTAAATGGATGGCAAAAAAGGGGATTCCTTCCAGCAAGAATCCCTAAAGGAAGTGTGTCTTAATCACATAAACAGGGGAAAAATGCTGAAGAAATGTGGCTGCATCTTGCCTGTAATCAAAGGGTTCATCATTACAGTTTCTGAATAAAAAGCCCTGTTTTAGAGTGTGGGTGGGTGGGTGTATTTACAGAGAGGGAAAGGGGAGAAGGAAAATGGGATTATACCCACTGTCATGCTGGCAACAAACCATACAATAGCTCTGCGAGTAATACTGAGATTCTGTACTGCATGAAATGGTTTCTGTCTTAGTCTGCTCAGATTCCTATAACAAAGTGCCATAGACTGTGTGGCTTGCAAACAAGAAATTTATTTCTCACATTTCCACAGACTGGGAAACCCAAAATCAAGGTGTTGGTGGATTTGGTATCTGGTGAGAGCCCACCTCCTGGGTCACAGACAAGTGTCTTCTCTCATGTGGCCTCACCTGATGGAAACAGGTGAGAGAGCTCTCTGGGGCCTCTTTTATAAGGGCATTAATCACTTCCCAAAGGCCCTGCCTCTTCACTCATCACCTTGGGGGTTAGGTTTCAACACATGAGTTGTTGAGGGGGACATAAACGCTCTATTCATAACAGTCTTTTCTCCAGCAAATGCAACAGCCAACGTCTGTCAGATTATGGGGAGTCTCTATGTTCTGGCTGCAATCACCAGGTTATCCCCCCTAAAGGACTAGCAGTGGTCTCTTTGCCCCTCCCTCTCCGTCACCTGCATATTGCCTCCGCTCCACTTACTATCCTTTTTCTTAAATAGAAGATTTGAGGGGAATCCCTGGAGTAGATTATACTAGGTCACCAGAGAAAGTGCTTCTATTTTAAAAGAAAAAGCAAGAAAAAGAAGGTTCTGCTAGCTCTGTGCTACTCCCTCTGATACACGACTGCTTAGAAGGCAAATCTATTGCTCCTGCCGTCTGTCAGAGGACCTGGAACACAGCTGTGGGAGAAAACCCCTGTACTGAAGATTTTTCTCTTTTGAGGGTACAGCGTGTGAGGAGTGGTCAACCTCCCATATGAAAAAAGGGATGAGGAGGTCTGTGCCAGAACACTCTTAGGACACATTTGAGGTCTGGTAAAACAGAAGATCTAGAAGCTCTCTACACCACCCATAGGTCTCAAATGATGGTGAGATTGAATTGCTTTCCTTCTCACCTGCCTCTCTGCTGCAGTGTCAGTGTCAGGAACCTGATATCCTTAGAGTTTTCTTTATTTGAATTGTAGCATTTGTTCAAACTGTATCCCTAAACCCCTGACTGAGCTACTAAAAATAGTATGACTCCCGAGGCAAATAATGAGTAATATTCTGCACAGAGCCATAGGAGAGGGAGGAGAATGCTTTCAGCTAAGATTCAAAGAAGAATCAGTGAGGGAGAGAGGGGAAAAAAGACTACAAGAGCCGACATCAGAATCACTCGGTTCCTTCCAGTTTTTCTTGTTTTGTTCCACAGACAAAACGGCCCAGTTTCTGAAACTTATTCATAAATATTGAAGACATTCTCTGAGAGTTGTCCTTGTATAGTTTAAGAAAGAGCAGTGTGAGATGATTCTTAAAATTAAAAAGAAAATGATATTCAGGGGACTTGTACATGACCCTATTGATTAAACCACAATTTATTCGCCCAAGTAGGAAAGACATATTAACTGCAAAAGGCTTAGTTCCAATTTGAACAATTTGATGATGTCAGTGCTATAAAAAATGTTCCCGCCTTCTGAGAAGCAGGAATAATCTGACACACACTAGCCTAGGTTCTTCTTAGCACAGAGCCATGAAACAAAGCCCAGGGCTTTTCATCACACTGGGACAGTTGAAAAACTCTAGTATCTCTCTTATGTTCCTTGTGGGTAATTGTAAATTAATTTCTAAATAAAGAGCACTAGCCATCATTAATCAGGCATACCTCAAATCAGGTAAAATTAGATGGGGTTATTTTGGCAATTTGCATGAGATGTTAATCTTCAAGCTGAGAGTGAATTGGTGTCAATTCCTAAATCCTTCCACAGCAACTAATTCAGATGATACTATATCAAAATGATTTTTTGAAGTTAATGTCATCCAGATGATCTTGCAAGTTAAAGTAATCTTCATTAAAAATTAATTTAATTTTTACGGTTCAGAAAAAGTACAGAAATAAAGCAGGGTTTTTTTTTTTCCACCCAAGTGAACAATATTGACTTCAAGGGCAGTTGTCTTCAGACTTCAAAACAGAAAAATAAATGTCTCCCATCCCCACTCCATAAATCCATAGTGATCTGATGCCTTATAGCTTTCCAACCAAAACTCTACTGTGATTATTGTGGCAGCTGTCCCAGAACATCCGACAAGGATTTATTATTCATTTTTATATTGTATTTAAAGTTAAATTTGATATAACTTAGGAACTCTGCTTTCAACTTCAAATGGCACTCATGAATTACCTGTCCAACATGGTTATTATTATTATTATTATTTATTATTATTCTTATTACTATTTACAGAGAGGGAGAGACCCACATTTCCCCAAACACTGAAGATTGATTTTTAAATCAATGATCAACTGGTCAGGAAGTGATAAATGGGATGCTCTTCTCTCAAAGCATCAAATGAGAGTTTCAAAGAACATCAGGGAGCAATAAATCACTGACAGGATTTGATGGCCTTGTCTAAATGTAGTCACCCCTACAATCTCATTTCAACATTAGAATTAGGGGTTCAAACAGGTTGAGAAATCACCATTAAAAGTTAGGTTTTGGGGAAATGACTCTTTTCTCTACAAAGATGAACTTCTCATGAATTCTAGTAACAAGAGAAGAGTTAACTCTGACTTAATCTAGAGTACCTGTCTAAAGCAATGATATTAAATCTGTTTAATAGTGAATTCAGTGAGACTTGCTCCATTTGAAAATAACCTAGCTCTCCCTAATATTATGGCCCATGAGACAAGAGTTGTCTTTTTTTCCCTACTCTCTAGATTGCTTAAGATTTAGACTGGCTCCAAACAATTATATCTGCTGTGGGACACAAGGGTGAAATTAAAAGGCCAAAGGTTTACCAAAATGTATCCAGATATTCTGGCAAGAAAATGTGGATATCTGGAGGAGAATTCTCAGTGTCCCTGAGACATGCCATTGGTTTCTAGGGGAACTGATCTGCAGGGGAAGGAATGGGTTATTTTTTGCTTAAGCTGAAATACAAATCACAACAGAGTTAGACCATATGATCCATTGTGCCTAAATGGATCGAAAGAAAGAAGGAAAAGAGAGAAAGAAAGAAAGAAACCAGATGCGGCAAATGTAAATTCTAGTATTAATTTTAGCAGCTATTAATTTTTTTAAAGATTTTATTCATTTATTCATGAGACACACACACACACAGAGGCAGAGGGAGAAGCAGGCTCCATGCAGGGAGCCTGATGTGGGACTGGACCCCAGGACTCCAGGATCACACCCTGAGCCAAAGGCAGGCGGCAAACCGCTGAACCACCCAGGGATCCCTCAGCAGCTCTTTAAAAGAGGCTAAGCCAGTTTTATGCTACAAACATGTTTAAGCACCTGAGTTGTACACTGTGGTAAGCTGAGAAGTAGAGAGAGTGAAGGGATGTTTAATTCTATCCATATTTAACAAGTGCCATATCAGGGAGGTACTGTGGGAAACACCCTACGCAGGACCTGAGCCCCCGAAGGGCCATGCAGTGATTTCCCTTTCTCTTTCACAGGAACACAGGAGGTTAACAGGTACTGTCCACATGCCCGCCCTGGGAGCTAGATTACCCATCTGCAGTGAGGGAAGCAAAAGGAATGTCTGCACGCTGTGTAAGACCTTTTGTAAAGAAATCATGCCTGCTGCTGTTTTATATTTTTATAACTATTAAAGAAAAGCTTGTTTCTTTGTAGCTCAAATAAGGCGATCAGAAATTATAATCGCATGCTACCAGGAACACCCAGCTTCCTTCCAGGGGACTGTAAATAGAAGGAGAACACCCTTTCTTTGTTGGACCTCCTAGTGGGCTCCCCTGTGGCCTTTAGCTACAGAGTGAGGACAAAACAATTCTGCATTTTCCAAAGCAGTTTCACCCACCCTGAGGCCCAGAAGCGGAAGCAGAAGCCTGGAAGCTTGAAGAATGTCACCTGCAGCAGGGGGCTGCAAACATTGCAAAGGCTAGCTGTGTGGTATTTAGTATGGAGGTTTAAGGGGGAATAAAGGGAGAGTATAAGCCTTCCAAACTTTTTTTTTTTTTTTAATGTCCTGCAATTTCTGTCTCATCAAGATTCAAAAGAATCCAAGGATAGGCTCACCCAGAGGCAGCACTTATAGTGATGAAGCATCTTCCAGGATCAGGAAGGGTTTATAAAAATCAGTCCTTGTCCTTAAGGCACTTTTCTTTCAGGGACAAAGTCAATAAACATCGAGCAATAAGGCTGGTAGATATATGAATTGAAAATCTAGTAATTAACAACAGCAATAACAATATAAAGCATAATTTGGTTAAATTGTTAAAAAAAAAAAAAAGGAAAAGAAAAAGAAACATCATGCTATTAGAAGAAAAAGAAGAGAGGGGCCTAGGTGGCTCAGTTGTTTAAGTGACTGCCTTTGGCTCAGGTCATGATCTCAGGTTCATCCCTGCCTCAGGCTTCCTGTTCAGTGGAGAGCTTTCGTGTTCTCTCACTATCTCTGTCTCTCTCTCTCTCTCTCTAATAAATAAATAAAATCTTTAAAAATAGAAATTATTTATAAGACATTGAAAGGATAATCAGTGATAACTGAATATTGAAATTAAGATTTTTTTGATCAATACTTAGATATTATCGGATATTATCGCTGAGAGAACAAAAACTAGGAATGAAGTTCTAAAGGGGAAATAAAAAAATGAACTAGTTATTTTCTAGCTAGGTCTTAGAGAATAACTGAATAAGCTGGCTCCACAAGCTGGTGCTTTAGTTTGCTCATCTATAAGCCCAACATAGACGGAAAACAAGCCAGAAATAACCATTTCCTTTCTGTTTAATGGAGAATCCTAGGAGCGTGGCTGAATTGATCCCAACATGATGTTTCAAGCTCTTCAGCAGAGAAAGAGATGAATCATATTATTGTAAACAAGGTGCTTAAGGAGGCAAAATGTTATATTACACTAGTCTGTGCATCTGAGATAGGAAAAGAGATTATGCTGATGTATCCTGTTTCATATGAACAAGTTTGCATTATATAAGATTCTAGGATCTTTGGAAGTTTAAAATACACTTTATAGGCATAATACTTGAGACTATTTTCTTAATTTCAACAAAATTATGAGAAGATATTTCATTCTAAGAAGACATTATGGGGGGGGGTGCCTGCATGGCTCAGTTGGTGAAGTGTCCAACTCTTGGTTTCTCAGGTCATGATCTCAAGGTTGTGGGATTGAGTCCCATATGAGGCTCTGTGCTCAGTGCAGAGTCTGCTTCAGATTCTCTCTCCCTCGCCTTCTCATTTACGATCTCTCTCTGTCAAATAAATAATAAAATCTTTTTTTTTTTTAAAGAAGACATGTAGGTCAGGTGCTGGAGGTATAACAATAATGACGTTATTTCTGAACCTCAAGGAGATAACAGAAATATGGTAAAGCCACAAGCAAGATTCTATGGTAGGCATATGCTATAATGGATATAACTGCAGAGAAGATAAAGCAATGAAATCTTCAAAGGATTCAGAAAAAGAGTTTACCAAGAAGGCAATATTGGACCTGGATCATACAGACAGATTTTGCAGTACCCAGGTGATAGGCAAGGACAGACCAAGCATATAAAAGTACATGTAATAACGTTCAAACATTTAAGAAGAAGACACAGAATGGTAAAATGTTTTATCTAGCTGGAGCTTAGGTGGGGGTGAGTTGGGTAGTGGTAGCTGAATAAAGAGCCAGTCGTCTTATTGCATGGATACCTTCTCTTTTATTTAATTTTTTTTTAAGGGCTGCCAAGTGATTTTTTTTCTGAGAATATCTGCATGTGGATTCCTTTAAATCATGATTTCTCAACTGCTCTACCCTGCTGCTAGATTGAAATAGTGTCCTACAAAGGTTACTATCTAAGGATCAAAGAGCATATAGTTATTTCCTCTATACATAGTTCACCTGACTTCATGGCTTATCCACATGCCTAATTCTGAAGTGATTAATTTGACACACAGAGCCATAAACCCTTGAGTGCTAATGACTTGTACTACCTCCCAGGGGGTTTGTAACCACCTATTTACAACAGGCTCTCCATTTAATACTTTAGCAAATATGAAAAACTAGTCACAACAAAGAGACAGGATACTTATTTTTTGGACTTGAAAGTTTACACTTAATTTGGATAGAATAGATTGTTAATGTGGTCACCAGGAAGCTCAGCTTCCCTGCTCCTGAGCCATAACTGGCACACACATCTAGTATGAGCTGGCTCACAAAAACAGACCCTTCATCAAAAGGACTTTACATCAACACACTTGTAAATTAGCAAATTATAGAATTCCAGGATAATTCAATAAATATTTATTGAGTGCATATTCTTTTCCAGGTGCTGCTGCAGGAGATAGAGACACAGCAGTGAGCAAAACAAAGTCACAGCCTTCCAAGGCTTGCATTTAAATGGAAGAGACTGGCAATATGTACATACAGACATGCATATCTAAAACAGGGAAGGGGAATAGAGAGTGATGGCAATATTAATGCTACTGTATACTGAAGATGAGGGAAGGCCTCCACAGTCGGGTGATACTTTAGAGAAGATCTCAAGTGTGGGAATATGCCAAGCCCCAAGAACTAAGGTTGTTTATTGGGAGGTGCCTAAGGTGTTGGGGGGTGTGGGGGGCAGGGAAAGCAAAGAGGCTGGGGAAGCTGCAGCAAAGTCAGAGAGGGCAGGGTGCTAGTGGGTATCAGAGCAATAGCAGGGCCAAGATCATAGAAAGCCTTGTGGGTTTTGTTATGGACTCGATTTTGTTCAGAGTGAGATTTGGCTCCCACGGGAGCCACTGTGGGAGTTATGTGCAGAGAAAAAGCCTGGTCTGAGTTACGTTTTAAAATGATCACTCTGGCTGCTGTGGAGACAAGAGATGGTGGGGACACGAGATGGTGGGGACACAGAGTAGAAGCCTGAGACTCCTGCCATAATTTGGTGACAGGTGAGTAGCACTGTCTTGAGTGGTAACAGTGTGATATGTAGGAGGTGAAAGGTGGCTTGATTTTCAATCTGTTTTAAAGTCACCAGGGCTTTTGGTCTGCTCTATCTTCTCTGTATCTTCAGCATTAGATCAGTACCAGACACATAGCAGTCAATTTTAAATATTTTTATAATATGGAGTGAAAGTAATGGTTGGTGGATTGGTTGGGGGGTAAGAGGACAAACAGATTCAAGGATGACTTCAAGATTTAGGGCATGAACAACAGGAAAGTGGGGACTACATTTGTTGAGATGGTGAAAACTTTGGGAGAGCAAGTTGTGGGGTGGGAATTGAGAGTATAGTTTAGGCTGTTAAAAGTAGGTGGTAGATATAGATGTCTGAATTGAAGTTCATAGTACAGGTCAGATGTGAACACGTGGGAATCAACAAAATACAATATAAATCATATATATATATATATATAAGATGGGACGATTTCACTCATGGAATAATGTAGATAAAAGAGAAAACTGGGATCCTTGGGAACACCACCATCTCACAGTATTAAGGATGATGGGTCACAAAGGAAGTCCAAGAAAGGGCAGCAAAGAGGAAGGAGGAGAAGCAGAGTGGCCACCCAGGAGAAAGAGAAGAGGATGTGTCAATGATGGGATGGGAGTCCTCCCCTGTGTAAATGCAGCCAGGGGCCCAGTGAGCAATGCTCAGGGCTGACACTGAACTAATCCCGTGGAGATTACTGCTAATCCCCACAATGGAGAATGGGAAGAACTGAGTAAAGACAACTTCAGTAAATTTTTTTTTTCTATAAACGGCAGGGAGGAGGGAAGAAGAAGCAAGGTTGTAGCTGGAGGAGAGTGTGGGGTCAAGGGAAGGTTTAGTGAGGAAAAACCTGGTAATGTTAGAATGAGCTACATAAATTCAAGGTCAGCTGACAATATAATACTTCACTGGCAATACAAACATTGAAATAATAATCCTTTGAATCTCATAATTCTGCTTTACTTCCTTATGTTCTTACAAAACAAAATGGATTAAAATACATGTGAGGACTAGATCCCTCCTGTAATACTTCTGATTGTGAACAGCATTCTTGCCTCTGCAACACCTTCTCTCTCCTTCCTTCTTCTTCCTTTTCATGTAGGTCAGAACTGGATAATCCAGCTGAGTGCATTTGACTACAACATTGCTCATCAGTCTTTGGCTCATTGCCGTTTAGCACTGGTACATCTTTGGCTTGGCTGCCTCCATTCTCTGGACCTCCACCTCCATGTCCTTTCACTCAAAGAGGCAGAGGAGGGCTTTTCTTTGTTGCTACTACTTGACAGAAAGGAACCTCATAATTATCAGCCAGAATCAAAAGGCGGCGGTGGCTAAATTGTTACATAGTTTTACAGAATCTAGTATGAAGGATGAATTATTTAAAGCCACCAAAATTGCTATGAAAAATTTAAAAAGTCATGCTATTATTATTTCTGAAACACTGTCAGCAGAGACACCTAAGCATATTAATTGGAATGGCTCTACAAAATAAACTTATCATGCAAAAAAAAGCAATAAACCTTAGGATATTTGGGAAATTAGAATCTAATGAGAAAGCATCTTCAATTTAATTTATTTCACTGAAGCTTACCTTGTGCAAGGCGCTATGAGGGCTTATGGAATAAGAAATAGTTCCATCATTAAGGAAAAACCAAAATCAAGAATCAAGTTATAATTATTTATAGCAACTCACAATATATGTACACCCCAAATTACTCTCCAAACACATCAAGCATTTTCATATTTAATCTTTACGCACAGTTATTCCAATTTCCTAAGGCATCCTTCCTCCAATTATCTGCCTTTGAAATCCTCATCCTTCAAGATCAGCTTCCTGGGGACTCTGGATCTTTCCAATAAGAATTAACACCTTCTTCCCATTTGGCAATTGGCCCATTTTCCTGCCTAATATATATATGTCTGCTCAGTCCATCAGACTGTGACCATTTTGAAGACAGGCATTAGATTTTATTATCTCTAAATAAGCGCCTTGCCCTTAGTGTCTAGCCTGGGGCCTTGACCACAATAAGAATGAAGAATGTAGTACATTTTTGTGGAAATAAATTATTTCATAGATCATCACCCTGAGAATGCTCAATCAAAAATGAGCATTCAAAATGAAAAGCCAATGAAAAGCCAATGAAAAATGAAAAGCCAATGTAATTACTGGAGTCTTGATAACATTGGCTAGAATTTATTGGACATAGTCTATGCCAGAAATTATTTTATATAGATATAGATATAGATATAGATATAGTGAATATATAATATATAGTGAATATATAATATATTATATATAATAGTGAATATATATAATGTCTAATCCTCTAGTTTTGTCTGACTCAAAATCTGTGCCTTTATCTACTATTCAAGCTACCCCAGCTTCAACCCATAGTCATCTGCACCCCCCTCATTTTGACAGACAGGAGGAGCTCATCAATTATTGAGTACCGCCCCCAACTCCACTCCCACCTCTGTGCCAGGCATGACACAATTGCACGTGTTTCCTTTCATTAGATGCTCAGGAAACTTCTACAGGAATGACCTAAAGAGGCTTAGAGAATGTAAGTAAATTTTCCAAGATAGCATGGCTAGAGGCAGCAGAGCTGAAATTTCTGCCCTGGGCTCTGCTCCTAACCAGGACGCTGCAGTAAACCTTTTAGGTGCTAATAGAGCTACGACAGAGACCCCATTGCTCACAGAACCCCCTTTGCCTTCCCAGGTTATTTTTGCTGCGCTGATGCCACCTCCTCTGCTCTCTTCCCACTTTCCTCTTCTGTTTTCCAATCCTGTGTCTGTAAGCTGTCTCCCCTTTATTGCTACCTCCCTTCCTGCAGCTCAGAGCTTCCCTTCTCTGGTTGCAGAGGGAATCTGTCTCCCACAGACTTCTCAGGCACCCCTGGGCGAACCTCCAGGGGATTCAACTCAGAGGAGGTTGTCCCTCCTGCACTACATACTTTTACCCCTTCTCTCCCAAGTCACAATTATACTGGAACTTTCTCTGCACCCCGATATTCTCCACCTCGCTTTAAACTGCTCTTCCGGGGATCCCTGGGTGGCTCAGAAGGTTGGCGCCTGCCTTTGGCCCAGGGCCGGATCCTGGAGTCTGGGGATGGAGTCCCGTGTTGGGCTCCCGGCATGGAGCCTGCTTCTCCCTCTGCCTGTGTCTCTGCCTCTCTCTCTCTATGTCTATCATAAATTTAAAAAAAAAAATCTTTAAACTGCTCTCCCTGCCCATAGATCTCTCTAATTTTACTCTTGTAAGATTTGTCAAATCAGGTTGACAGAGGGATGCCTGGGTGGCTCAGCGGTTGAGTGCCTGCCTTCAGCTCAGAGCATCCTGGTCTGAGGATCAAGTCCCTGCATCAGGCTCCCCATAGGGAGCCTGCTTCTCCCACTGCCTGTGTCTCTGCCTCTCTCTGTGTGTCTCTCATGAATAAATAAATAAAGTCTTAAAAAAAAAATCAAGTTCATGGAAGCTGCCCCTCCCACTATCTGTCTTTCTGCAGGGGCCTCATAGGGAAATTGGGTAGGAATTAGTCCTGGTGAAGAATTATTGCCTCCATCCAGAGGAGGACTCCTAAACTGCCAATAGCGGAAAGAACTGAAAGCAGGTAGCAGGGACTAATTTTAATGCCTCAGATCAGAAAAAGAAGTGGGATTTCAGACAAGGGTTAGGCAGGACCTGCCCCAAGGTTAAGTGAACCTGATCTGGTGAGATAATAGCAGGGGAGGAAAAGGGGTGAGTCACTATTTGCTTGTTGTGAAGGTGGATGACCAAAAGAATGGCACAATATGTGTCAAGGCCAAGAGAGAGGTGAACTGAGTCATACTGAATGGAAAAGATCACTGAAGCTGGGAGATGCTCCTGTGTGAGAGAATAACCTTTGCACCCTCTCTGGTTGCCAAACAAGGAATTTAAAACATCAGTGACAATCCCCAGTATCACAGATAAGAGATTAAAGCACAAAACCAGTCCGGTATATTTTATGTAGTGTGTTGTCATTAAATTGACCAAGCCATTATATTGTACATTGACAATCACACTTATGCTAATGAATCTCCACATTTTTTAAATCTTTCTTAAACTGAAAAATGATTAAGATATTTATTTTTTTTAAACTTTTTAAAAATTTATTTTATGATAGTCACACACACACACACACACAGAGAGAGAGAGAGAGAGAGAGAGAGAGAGAGGCAGAGACATAGGCAGAGGGAGAAGCAGGCTCCATGCACCCAGAGCCCGACGTGGGATTCGTTCCCGGGTCTCCAGGATCGCGCCCTGGGCCAAAGGCAGGCGCCAAACCGCTGCGCCACCCAGGGATCCCTGATTAAGATATTTAAATACCAAGACATAGTCAACACAAAAGGCAAAACAAGTTTGTTCCATGTGACCACAGTTCAACCCTTGGGTGAATGAACTGCCCAGTGAGCTTCCAGCAGGCCAGGCTTTCAGAAGTTACATTGTGTGTCATTTATATGAAAGATCCCTTCTTTGGGCACCTGGGGGGCTCAGTTGCTTAAGCATCTGCCTTCAGCTCAGTTTATGATCCCAGGGTCCTGGGATTGAGTCCCACATAGTCCCACATGGGACTCCCTGCTCAGAGGGAGTCTGCTTCTCCCTCTCTCTCTCTCTCTCTCTGCCCCTTCTTGTGCTGGCTCTCTTGCATGTTCTCTGTCTCTGTCTCTCAAATAAAAAAAAAAATCTTATTTTTAAAAAAAGTTTTTTTTTTTTTTGAGAGAGAGAGAGTTGGGGGAGGGGCAGAGGAAAGGGGGGAGAATCTTAAGTAGATTCCATACCCAGTGCAGAGCTTGACTTAGGGGCTCCATCTCATGACCCTGAGATCATGACCTGAGCTGGAATCAATAGTCCGACACTTAATGGACTGAGCCACCCAAGCACCCCAAAAAATCCTTTCTTTAAGCCTATTCTTACTTTTCTTCTGCTTCAGAAAGTCTCATTTTTTTTTTTTTTTAATGCTTTTCTGTGGCGCTGAATGGGATTCATTTGAATCAACACTAGAGAACACCTGTGAAGTGAAGGATGTTTGTATCTCTGGCAACTATTCAGACAACATCTGCCTGCAGGTTTGGGGCTTAGTGGAATTTTTCATGATTCTTCCCTCTCACAGCTCAAACTGTGGTGGTTTCCTCTCTTCTTGATCAGCTCAGTAGCACTCTATATTTCAGTGCCTTTTCTCTGTGACGAGTCTGGAATGAAATTCAACATTCTCTTTGTTCCACTGCCTCCTCTCATTCCTCCCTGTCTCTGGCGGTGTCTCTACTGCTTCTCTGATGGTCCTGTGGATGAAGTGCCTCCCTCAGAAGCACTGGGAGCTTTTCTAGCAGCACCTAATTACCACCAATGTAATTTTACGTTAATTTGCCTCTTTTATCCACTAGACTGTGAGTCTCCTGAGAGCAGGAACTAGACCTTTTGTCTTTGTATCCTCTATAGCTATACCAGTGCCTGTCCTATAGGAGGTATTCAATAAACATTTATGATTTTTTTAGGAGTCTGGAGGGAAAGGCTTTAGAAAGAGTTGTCCCCCTGTTATTTTATTCACCTTGGGATATGGACAAAGTATTTCACCTTTTTCAACTTGTTTCCTTGTGTTAAATATAGTAAGACCATTTTCTTAATTATTTTACTAATTGAGCTGAAGCCATGTAAAGTGTATTATAGATTGTAAAGCATATACACGTGCATATGTTACTGTGTTAACTCTAAGGTTTGGTGTTGAAAATTATATGGAGGATATTTCAAACCAGTGGTTCTCAATTGAGAGTGATTTTACCCTCTTGGGGACATTTGGTAATATCTGGAGGCATATTGCTTGTCATATCTGGGTGGGGAGGGGTGTTGGCTACTGGCATCTAGTGGATAGGTTCCAGGGCTGCTGTTAAACATACACAGTGCATTGAAAAGCCCCTACAGCAAAGAATCGTTGTCAGTAACACCAAGGTTCAAGCTTAAAAACATATGATGCGTAAAACACTTCCTTTGATATCTTCGCCACTAGACAAGTGTCTGAGTTTTAGCTTTTCATAAATCAATTGGGACCATCATGTTAATGTACTTAAATGACTGGAATAATGCCTTATCTTTCACAATATAAATGTGTTTGCCTACCTTCTCTCTTGTCTTTCAGAAACAGTAATCTAAATACGGGAGAAACTTCTGGTGTTCTCTACTTCCAGGCACACAGATTTATATTTTTCTAATTCATATATATATATATATATATATATATATTGGATAAAAATATAATATATATATTGGATAAAAATATAATATATATTAAAATATATAAAATAATATATATTCATATATATGAATATATAAGTCTGTCTATATATACATATATATACAAAGTAGATTTATATTCTTCTAATTCATATATATATATGAATATATATATATAGACAGGCTTTCATGGCTAGTATTCACCAATGCCTTGTCAACAGAAGTAAAATGTGTCACTTCAGGGCCAAACCATTTAATAGCTGGAACAAGACTGTTCAGTCCTCTCATGTGATTATAGAAGCAGCAGTTGATATGGTGACACCATAATGTGGAAGCAGCCTGGATCCCAAGTATCATGGGGTGGACAGCTGCCTGGAGCCTCGCTCAGATCCACATCAGATACCACATGAGCAAGAAATAAATGTGCTCTAGGATAAGACACTGAGGTTTGAGGGTTTCTTGTTAATGAAGCTTAATTTAGACTTACTTGACCACCACACTGACGAAAGAGAAAGCAATATTGGTTGCATTGACATTTTATATTTAACTTGAACAATTCCTGGCATGGAATAGGCCTCAATAAATATGTTAAGGTAGAATTGGTGGGGAGAGGAAAAGGAAATTTCTTGCTTTTCAGACTATGTCTATCCAATTATGACAACTATGCTGGTACTGGCCTCATGGTCTTGTTTTCAAAGTTCTGGAGTTTGGAAATTTTGACTAAATCATTTTGTTATGTATCATCCTTCAACTGCTAACACATATTTAACTAGTATGTAGCAAATCTTGAAACCCTCTTGATATTTTCATGGACTCAAAATACCATAACCACATATGTTGGACAATGCACCTGCTGAGACTTCATGGTCTTTGCTATAAGCAAACTCCTAGGTAAATTAGTCTTGAGTTCAGGACTTCTGTCACTGTTCAGCAGGATTGAATTTGCAAAGCTTGCCCTCTTGTGGCCAAAGAGTTCCAATCCACAAATTGTTTTACCTGAAATAATAGAGAATAGCCTACTTACCTTTGAAGCTACTAGCTGATGAACGGTGGAATCAGCAGCACTGCAGAGTGAAAAGCAGGGACACTGGAACAAGATGTCTGCGTTTGTGTCTGGGACCTACTATCTGTGTCATCTGGGGCCCATTCCCTCATCTGTAAAGTACGAAGAGTGAAAGTACCCATATTAGAAGGCTGTTCAATTAAAAGGTGTTAATACATGTATAGGACTTAAAATGATATTTGTCACAGAGCAAGTGTTCAAATCAGGTAGATTAACCTGGTCTACAGTGACTCTGAATTAGTATCTGCACACAACTTTCTCAAAGTATTACATACATTTACTAGACAAGCAGTTATATTCTTCAAGGGGCTATATGTTTTACCAACTAAACATTTCAAAATATACTCAAAGCAGGTAAATTTAGCAGTTTAAAAATGTGACATAATCTATGTTGAGATGTGCCTTTCAACTCCTGTCTTTGAAAAAATCTCTATCAAACAGTGAAGACATTCCCATCAAGACATTTGGATTGTTTTTTAAACATTAAGATTTGTAAATATACGTTCACAAATTATATTCTTAAATGGTTCTGAGAAAAGATACATTTGTTAAATCTTTTTTATTCCCGTCTAAAATTTCCAGGTAATCAAATAAACATTATAATGACAAATTTAGATGTGAAAATCATATTGCAGGTAAAAAAAAGCAGATAATTTATTTTAAAAAGGCCATTGGTTGATTCAAAGAGGATTTTCAATTCATTATAGGAATCTATCATAAAATTGATTTCCATGCATTTTCTGGAAGATGATGTCAATCAGTTCTGTAAAAAAAATGGTTAAAAGTGCATCCTGCCCCCACACAATAGTAGGGCCTCCATACCAAGTATGCAACACAAAGTATAATCTCCTTCAAACTGAGATGTTATAATTATATTTGGCTCTTTGAGCTCATGAATATTAGATCATCCTGCACAATGTAGAAACAGAAGGCAATAAAGAGAATTGTCCAAATTGGCTAGAATTTCATTTATATTTTGCCAAGCTGTTCTACATTAACTGTTGATAATTATATAAAAATGAACATGGAATTAAAATTACAATGGTTAAATAGGAATACATAACCAATGGAAAAATATTGGAAAATTTAATTACCTGATACTTTAAAATATTTAGTACGTTTATAATTATTTAAAATTATGCTAACAATGGGGCACCTTGTACTTTTGCTCTTAATCATATTATATTACTATAGTCACTTAACAAAAATGAGAAGCTGATAATTTAAACAGAAGGACACACAGAAAACCCACTCACACATGCACAGCAAAGAACTTGACAGGGAACACATAGCTAGGTATTCAATAGCTTTTAAAGCATGATTGATTTTAGCATATTTTATACATTTATAAAATGAACTGTGTATTTATGAATATTATCTATGTATCCCTTTGTGCAGACAGCAGGGCATGTATTTGAACTCTCTTTAAAACTGAGAAAATGGAGATTGGAGAGGTGATGATCTCCTGAGATCACAGAAGAAATGCCAGAGCCAGAAACTGACGTCACCAGATCCTCTAAGCAGTAAGCTCTTTATCTAGTCAGAGATCACAGACTTGGTCAATGGAAGAAATTGGGAAGTGAACTCAGGTCTTTGATTAGAGTCTAATGCTCATGCGATATTCATTCATCAAATTTTTAATGAGTACCTGTTACATAGATATTGAATATCGATACTCTTTTAGTGAAGAAGATCAAGTCTCTGATTAGACTTTATAATGCAGAGTGGGACATACAGTATTAAATGTACATTATAATGCAGTGCCAAAATGTCTAGCATAACACAGGGTGCTACTGCAGAGGAAATAATGGGCATCCATCCTAGCCTGGGGGAAGGGGAAAGAGCAGGTGATGTTTAAGGGGAAGTCAGAGCAAATGCTCTAAAATAAAAGGATATAGCATTTTAGGAAAACAGGATGAATTTCAGTAATGAGTAACAAAGATAGTATGAGTAGAAGTGGAGATGTTGCACTCCAAGCAACAAATGTCATCTTACAAACTTTAGACTGCAAATTGAATTTTGTGTGGAACCACTGATGATTTTTAAAAAGGGTTGAGGCATGATTTGGTTTGAGTTCTGGTTAAACATGGCATATTGAACACATGTGTTTATCTCCATTTGCTCCTAAAAGTACAGTAACATGACAGCAGATGAATTTAAAAAGTTTAACCCTCTCCTCATATCAGCTAGATTGAGAAAGGAGACAACAGGGAATGAGAAACAGCTACAAATATTTTGAAAGTGGAAAGATACAAAGCGTGATAACTGACAACACAGCTGAGAATGCAGAAATCTAGTCACTTGCAAGAGAGGTGCTAATGAGAAACAATGCAATTCATAGGGCAGACCTGGAAAGATTTAGGAACTGGAGAGAAAGATTCTTTTGAGGGCAATGATAGAGTTCTAAGGTAGACTCTGAGCAGTTTAAAGTTAATTTAATATCACTTCAAAGTTTATTTGATGAGATCCTCTCTGCTGTCCTGTATGACAGGTTACCATTCACGTGCCTATAGAATACCTAAGGTTTGTTATCAGGAGGAATTAGACCAAAGAAGGTGCCCAGCATGATATAATGAAGGGCAAAGTGCCATCCTGAAAGAGGGGAGTGGGTGAACACCTTCAGGCTGAAAGTTGAGATTTCCATGCTCTCTAACTAGCAACCAGGCTTACATCTCTCAGGAAGGAGACTGGAAAATTATTTTCTGGAAAATTTGAGAAGCCAAAGAGAAAAGCTCTACAGACATTAAGGGGGCAACAAAATATCTTGTTCTCCCATCCAATTATCCTATGGTAAAACTCACCAGTCAATAATCTCTCTTCATGCTCAGAGAATTCCATTTAATGATAGTGTCTCACTCTTTTTTTTTTTTTTAGTGTCTCACTCTTGAATCAATGAACTATCACTAGTTAGATATTTAAATATAGCCTCTAATATATAAGACAGAGACATAGTAAAGATAAAAATACCCCAAAAGAATAGAAAGCCAAACAAAAAAAATTGAGAAATAGAGAAGAAAAATCAAATTTTCGGATAGACATGAAAAAATTTTTTTTTGTTCAAAATAAAATGTTGCTATTAGGAAAAAGAATAAAGAACGAGAAGAATTCCTGGAAATAAAAATACATAATTGCAAAAAAGCCAACAGGAAGTCATTAAAAAATCTGATTAAAAATGAAATATGAGATAAATTAGATTATTTTTTAGAAGTTATTTCCTCCTTTCCCTTATGGAGTGGAGGATATTTTCCCACTCCATTGGTGCTGAGTTAGAACTACAAGGCCAAAAGAATGTGAGTAGAAGTGACAGTATGTTGTTCCAAAGCAAAGTCTTACATGGCACATGAGTTTTTATTTGTCTTCTTGAACATCTGCCATTCAAAGCCATTGGTCCAAGGAAGATGAGAAGTATATGGAGTATAAAACCCTGATATGCCAAGTCCAGCTGACTCCAGCCAAACCTTGCAGAGCCCCAGCCAACTATAGATCAGTGAGAAACAACAACAAAAGTTTGCTTTCACTGAGCTTTAGAGAAGATTGTCACACAGCATTATTATAGCACTGACTAATATTAAATAAAAATATTAAAGTGACAACAGAAATGAATCAATCCTAGAATTAAACAGCCAGATAATAGAAATTCCACAAAAAGAGAAGCCCCCCAAAATTAAGGGGTGAATGTAACAAAGAAAAATACAGGAATAATTCCCAGGATTGAGTGATAGAAGTTTACATATTGAAAGGGCCCAATGAATACAAAGATCTACCCCTAAGGCAGATCTGATGAAATTTCAGAATATGAAGGATAAAGCAGATTAAAACTTCCAGATAAAGTGGTTACACATAGAATACTGTCAATCACAATGGCATTGGTCTTAATAGAGCAATGCTGAAAGTAAGAATTCAGTAAACAAATGCTTTTGAAATAAAAATTGAGAAGGTAAAGATTCTAATATAGAATCATGTAATGATTCAAATAAATCAAACATGAGGGCAAAATAATAGTATTTTCAGGCATATAAGCACTCAAAATTATTTAATTTCAAAACATCTCTTTTTCAGAAAGTTATTAAAGAACATCAGTAAAATGAGGTAGACTTGAGATCAATGAGATGAGAGCTCCAACATATAAGAAGTGAATAAAGAATTCAGAATAATGGCAGAGTAAAGTTCCAGAATAGCTGTGCAGCCAACCTAAGCTTTTAGTCCAAATTAGAGAAAGGCAATGAAAGGCTTCAGGAGTATTATCTTCATGGAAAATAATGGAGCTAATAGCCTAATAGTTTGCCTGATATACTTGACTACCTCAGGAGAGATTTTACAGGTCTTTTTGAGAGCTTGAGGACATAAACATAAAGCAGAAATATAAAGCAGAAAAAGTGAAATGAGACATTACTATCTACAGGAAAAAACAAGATGGAAAGATCGAGGTTTCCATAAAGTACCTTTGTATGCATATGGTATTTTTCCTGCATATTTGAATTATATGTACTACATACCTTAGTTTGGATTTCCTCAGAAGCTGCCTCAAAAATAGTTTCAAAAGTAAGTAGTTTATTCGGGAAGTAAGGGAAATACTGGGAGGAGAAAGGGGGAGGTGAGAGGAAGCTCACAAAACAAGAGGGAAACCAAAAGGCAACTGCAAATTGTTCTCCATGCTGATATCATAAGGCTTCATATCACAAAAATAAATGTAAAACCTACTTTTTTCACTTAAAATTATATTTTGAGATTCTCTATGTATCCATGTAGTATTGCATTTACTTTTATCCCTTGTATATTATTCCATCTAAATAAATCATTATTATTTATTCATTCTTGTTTTTGCTTCTCCCTGTCACACTTAATGATGCAATAAATATTTTTGTCCATGACTTCTTGTGGATATTTGTAAAAGATTAGGTTTTGTTTTTGCTTTTTATTTTTAGGACTGATACTGGATTACTAGGTATGATGGTTAATTTTATGAGTCAACTTGCCTAGGCTACAGTCTCCAGATAACAGTCAATTGGATGCCGCTGTGAAGGTATATTTTTGGATGAGATGAACATTTAAATCAGTCAACTTTGACTCAAGCAGATTACTCTCCATAGGTAGATGAGCCTCATCCAAGCAGTTAAAAAAGCCTTAAGAAAAAGCCCAACTCTTCTGAGGAGGGGATCTCATCAGCCCCAAGCCTTCAGACTTGAGCAGGAACCTTCAAGTCTTTCTCAGTCTCTATCTTGCCAGGGTACACTGCATATTTCAGACTTGCCAGCATCTATAATGATGGTATAGGCCATTTCCTTAGAATAAAGGAATTCATCTCTAGATCTAGAGATTAGAAATTAGAAATATGTGTGTGTTTATATCTACATAAACACCATTGGGACGCAAGAATTCCTGTTCCCTTCAAGGTCCTTCTAGCCAGACCAAGAATCAAATTGACATGGACAGTAGAAAATCAGTGGAAAATCAAATTCAATCTTGTGTGGATGGGGAATCCACGAAGACACAGAAATTCCAATGATAGTCAGGCAAAATGAGGTATATATGTCATTTGGAAAAGGAGGGGGGGACAGGGGCCTGAGACTTCAAAGGGAAGGAATGCAATTCAGAGGAAGATGAAAAAGAATAAATTTTTGGTAAACAGATGTTTGCTGGACCATTCAGGAACAATGGGACACAGAGGACTTGAAAAAAAAAAAATAGGTCTTGCTAAGTCCCCCCCCTGGCTGCCATACCTTGTTCATGGGATAATAATAATCTTTGGTGATAACTTTCTTTGTGGAACAGTTTCTATATCTAAATTCTTTTTAGGCTGTTGTGGGAAACTTTTCCTGAATCTCCTGCGGTTTTATCCCCCCAAGATCTATTTATTTATTTGAGAGAGAGAAAGAGAGAGAGCCTGAGTGGGAGAACGACAGAGGGAGAGGAAGAAATAGACTCCCTGCTGAGCACAGAGCCCATGTGGGACTGGATCCCAGGACCCTGAGATCATGACCTGAGCCAATACCAAGAGTCTGCCACTTATTCGACTAGCCATTCAGGTGCCCTGAATATGTTGGGCTTTTATTGTTTATCAACTCAAAATAATCTTAACATCAAAGTGGTCCACCTTGGGGCAGCCTGCCCTTGGCCTCTACAACACATGCACATGATACTGAGTCTATTTCTTTGTACAATCCTTCTAATACCAGCATTTAATACTATCAGCATTTAATTTTGTCACACTATAATATTTTTGACCAATGTGATGATTGTGAAATATTATCTTGATATTTTAATTTGTATTTTTCCCACTGCTATTATTTCTTGATTTAGAAACTTTTCATATGTCCATTTCATCATTCATATATATACTTTTTGTTTCATATATATACTTCTTTTAAAAAAGCACATTAAAATGTTTTTAATAAGGGATCCCTGGGTGGCGCAGCGGTTTAGCGCCTGCCTTTGGCCCAGAGCGCGATCCTGGAGACCCGGGATCGAATTCCACGTCGGGCTCCCGGTGCATGGAGCCTGCTTCTCCCTCTGCCTATGTCTCTGCCCCCCTCTCTCTGTGAGTATCATAAATAAATAAATAAAAATAAAAAATAAAATAAAAATAAAATGTTTTTAATAAAAAATAAAATAAAATGTTTTTAATAAATTTTCATTAGTGTATAACTTACAAAGAGATATGTACATAAGTCAAACATGTAGAATTTGATGAATTATCACTAAGCACTTCCAATATAACCATCATTTAGGGTTTAGATTCTACATTTTAAAAAATTGAACATCATCAAAATCTAAAACATCTCTTCTAAATACTCCACCCTTTCTTTTCCCCAAAGAATAAAGAGTATCTTGAAAGCTAAGCTAATATTAATTAGTCTTACCATTTTATAGGAGTGGAACTAAACTATATGAAGTACATTGAGTCTGGTTTTCCTCAAAATGGTTGTGAGATTAGTCCGTGCTATAGAATAGAGCTACTGTTGATAATTGTTACTGCTACATAGTTCGTTGTGTTACTACACAAAAAATTCATTTCTCTAGGGGCACCAGGGGAGTTCAGTTGGTTAAGTGCCTGTCTTTGGCTCAGGAGATTATCCTGGGGTCCTGGGACTGAGCCCCAAGTTCGGCTCCCTGCTCAGTGGGGAGTCAGCTTCTCTCTCTCTCTCTCCCTCTATACTTTCTTGCACGTGCACTCTTTCTCTCTCTCAAATAAATAAATAAATCTTTAAAAAAATATTTCTTTAATTTGTTGTTGATTAACATATGATGCTATTATAAAACATATGATGCTACTGTATACTTATGAGTAGGAATGTTTATTTTCAACTTCATTGGATAAAAGTCCTCCAAACGGATGCACAAGGTTACACTCTACTGCAGTGCATATAAGCTCTCTTTGCTAACAATTGGTATTGTCATCACTTTTTACTTTTAGGCAATCTAGGAGGTGTGAAAAGATATTGATTTGTGGTTTAAATGATTATTTCCCTGTTGACTAATAAGGCTGATCACATTTGCATATATTTGTTGGCTATTTGGATCTTTTAAAGTATCTTTTCAACTCCTTTCCTCCCATTCTTCTATTTTGTTATATATATTTTCTGATTGAATTTTATAAATTACTTACATATTTCATATTTGAGCACTTTGTTTTATTGTATAGCAAATGGATTTTGTTAACTTATCTTTTTCTCTGCTATTGGCTTCTTTAAGAGAAAAATTTTAAAGTTTTGTGTAGTTTAACTTAGCATAATTTCCTTTATAACTATCGTTATTTTTTTGTGACTGTTTAAAAAATCCTAACTTATCCTAAAATCATAAAGATATCCTCTTTTGTCATGTTCTATTACAGTGCTTTCTGAAATAGAACTACCATATGATCCAAGCAATTCTGTTTCGGGGTATATTTCTAAAGGAAATGAAAACAGGCTAGCAAAGAAATATCTGCATTCCCATGTTTATTGAGGTATTATCTACAATAGCCAAGATGTGGAAACAACCTAAGTGTCCGTTAGCAGATGAATGGATAGACAATGTAATACACACACACACACACACACACAAATACACTAGAATATTACTCAGCTATTAGAAAGAAGGACATCACGTCATTTGCAACAATATGGTTGGATCTTGAGGGCATTATGTCATGTGAAATAAGTCAGACAGAAAAAGATACATACTACATAGTATCATTTATATGTGAAATCCAAAAAAAGTCAAAGTCCTAGAAGCAGAGTAAGATGGTAGCTATGAGGGGCTAGTGAGGGGGAATAGGAGATATTGGTTAGAGGGTATAAACTCCTTGCTATAAGATGAAGAAGTTCTAGGGATCTAATGTAAAGCATGATGACTATAATTAACAATACCATATTATATACTTGCAAGTTGCTAAGAGAGTAAACCTTAAATGTTCTCACCACAAAAAAAGAAATGGTAATTATGTGATGTGATGGAGATGTTAACCAATACTACAGTGGTAATCCTTTTTCAATATATAAATTTATTAACTCAGCACACCATACATCTTAAACTTACACAATGTTCTATGTTAACTTTATCTCCATGAAAGCGGGAAAAAAATTCTGCAATGATAGAAATGTTCTTTATCTGTTTCAAAACAGTACAGTAGCCACTGAATACATGTGGCTATTGAACACTCAAAATATAGCTACTGTGACTAAGGGAATACTTCCAAATTTTAATTTTAATTAATTGAAACTGAAATTGCTACATATGACCAGTGGCTGCCATATTGGATAGAGATCATTCAATTATGTCCTTAGACTACATAGTATTAAAGTAGGAACCAATAACATAAAGACAGCTGGGAAATCCCAAACTATCTGGAAATTAGCATAATTCCTAATAATAGATGGGACAAAGAAGAAGAATCAAGTAAATTTAAAATTATTTTTAACTAAATAAAACAATTTATCAAGTTGTTGAATGTAGTGAAAGGAGCATTTAGAAGTAAACATAGAGCATTAAATTCATGTTTGAAAAAAGTCTGAAACCTAATCTACTTTAGCAAACTAGGTAAAGTAAATTAAGCCTAAAATAAAGTGAAAAAATTAATAATAAAAATTATAGTGGAAAACAAATCGATGGAGAAAAATTAATAAAACTAAAGCTGTTTTCTTAAAACAAACAATAAGATCCATACATTGAGTCTTGCTAACCAAGAAAAAAATTAGGCAAATGATTGATACAATAAATGAAAAAGGAGTCACCACTATCACTACACAACCCATGAAAAGAATAACAGAGGAATATTATAAACAACTTTATGGACACAAATTTGATAGCTTAGATGAAATGGACCAGTTCCTTATACAAACCCTCATACTGGAAGAGTCAGATAACTTGAGTTATTATCTATTAAAGAAACTGAATCAATAGTTTATAAACTTCCAAAAATAGGGCACCAGACTTCCATAATTTCACTGGTGAATTCTACTAGATGTCTAAGGAAAAAATAATACCAAGTCTTCACACTCTTAGAGAAAATAGAAGCAGAGAGAACACTTCCTATCCCATTCTATAAGTTTGGGATTATCCCAATATCAATCCAGATAAATGGATATAAATAAGTGACTGAATCAATAAATGAGAGAAGAGACATATTTACCATGAGGAAGAATTCCAAAGTATTTATGTAGTGATTGTGTACACTCAGGGAGGTGGCACATACTCTCCACTCCTTAAGTGTTGTGTGATTTCATTCCAAAAAGAATATGGAAAGGGATGGGGTGGGAAACAAACAGCTTTACAATGGAGAAATCTGACGTTACCTCAGGAAAGTTATCAGGATTAACATCGATGGTGATGTCATGTTGATACTATACACCTTTGCTGTGGTATGAGAGTGGCGTATCTTCCCCATAGCCTGTAACTATAATCATAAGGGACACATCAGACAAGCCCACACAAGGCACATTTTACAAAATACCTAGCCAGTACTCCTCAAAATTGCTAACATGGAAAGTCTGAGAAACTGTCGCAGCCAAAAGAAGCCTAAGGAGATATGTTAATTAAACGTAATAGGATACTCTGCCTTGGATCCTGGAATAGGAAAAGGACATTAGGTCATGCCCTTAGGTCAAAGGACAGACATCTGAATTAGGTCAAACTAGGACTTCTGAAAAAAGCCTGGGTGGCTCAGTGGTTGAGCATCTGCTTTTGGCTCGGGTCGTGATCCCGGGGTTCTGGAATCGAGTCCTGCATCGGGCTCCCCACAGGGAGCCTGCTTCTCCCTCTGCCCATGTCTCTGCCCCTCTCTCTGACTCTCATGAATGAATAAATAAAAATAAAAATAAAAATAAAAATAACAAACAAACATGGACTTTATTAATTGTATAAACCTTTGGCTCATGAATTGTGATAAATGTACCATAACTAATCAAGGGAAACTAGGTATGAGGTATATACGAACTGTCTGTGCTATCTTTTAACTTTTCTGTAAACCTAATACTATTCTGAAACAAAAAGGCCATTAATATAAACTGATGGGAATATCTTGAAAATTGGGTTGCCTACAATCTCCATTTTTTAAAAAAAATCATGTTGGAAGTCATAGCCAGTGAAATTAAATCTGAAAAGGAATTTTTAAAAAGGAATAAAATAAAAAAGAGGAATTGGAAAGCAAGAAAAAATATGTTTCCATACATAAAAAATGCAACAGTATAAATTAACTTTTAGAATTATCATAGTCACTGAAACTGAGTTCATCCTACACAAATCAATTCTATTTTTATTCTTACACACCAACTACAAACAATTCAAGAACTTTTCATATTATTGAAAGATAGTAAGATCTACATAAATAATGGATGTACCACATCAATATTTTTGAAGACCTGATGCTTTCAATTCTCCTTAAATTTATCTATGAATTCAGTGTAGTTCCAACAAGAATCCCAGCAGGTGTGTTTGTGAAAATTGAGACGTCAATACTAAGATTTATATGGACATATAAAGGAACAAGAATAGCTATAACAAACTTGAAAAAGAACTACAAAATGAGAGGATGTGATTTACCCAAAAAGAAGATTTATAATAAAGCTACTATAGTTAAGGCAGATAAGAATTGGTACAAATACAGACACATAGACCAATGGAAGGAAAAAGAGAGCAGAAACAGACCCATTCTCACTTGAGTACTTGAATTAAGACCAAGGAGGTGAATATTTCTGGGTCAATTGGTTATTCATGTGGGAAACAAATGATACCTGATAACTACTTTCTGTATTTTCTTTAGGAGAGGCCTGCTGATTAGTCTAGCTTTTACTCTTCATTCAGTGGTCACTCACTACATGATATTTTCCCATTTGGTTTTCTTTTTTTTTTTTTTTAATTTTTATTTATTTATGATAGTCACACACAGAGAGAGAGAGAGAGGCAGAGACACAGGCAGAGGGAGAAGCAGGCTCCATGCACCGGGAGCCTGACGTGGGATTTGATCCCGGGTCTCCAGGATCGCGCCCTGGGCCAAAGGCAGGCGCCAAACCGCTGCGCCACCCAGGGATCCCCCCATTTGGTTTTCTTCATACAATATATATCTACCTGAAATTATTTGTTTGCTTTTTTAATATTCGATCTTGCTTCTATTGCAGTATAAAGTCCTTGAGAGTAAGAACCTTCTCTATTCTGCTCATCATTGCACTTGGAGTATCTAGAACATTTCTTGGCACATCATAAGTTTTCTAATGTCTAAATTGGCCAGGGAAATTTGGAGTGAAAAGAGCAGGTAATCCCTTGATCTAGCACTTCAAAGCTAAGGAAGGGCTTACATGGTAGAGCCTTGGATGAAGTAGTGGTTTGGAACGTATTCCAGGTACAGAGCATATAGCAAGGATGAAAGGTGTGGTTAAGTGTGAGAGCATCACGAGGGGATTTTCTACGCAGGCCATTCCTATATGCAGCAAATGGTAATGTTAAAGAGTCATTTATTCAGTCATAAGTCTCAGATTATTTGTATTATTTTCTCTTCATTTTATATAGAAACACTTGCTTCCTCAATGTCAGCCCAGGATTCTGAAGGTTTGTACATTCACTTGACCCAGCTCCCAGCCTTTTCCAACTGGGATTGCACAAGCAGACATTACTTAGCACTTCCTTACATTATTTGGTATTATTTAAATCAGTGGTCCTGTAAGTCAAGTGTGTGCTCACCTACTTGTTTTTTGTTGTTTTTAAATATTGCTTCCTGAGCTTTCCTTCTGGAAGATTAAAACAGAATGTCTGGGTAACTTGGATAGCTAGCTCCCCAGATGTCTTAGTTCAGGCTGATATGACAAATTATTATAATAATTACTATAACAAATTACCCTAAACTGAGTGGCTTCAACAACAAACATGTTTTTGTCTACCAGTTCTAGAATCTGAGAAGTCCCAGTTCAAAGTGTCAGCAGATTCAGTTTCTGGTGAGACCCACTTCCTGGTTTGCAGGCCTCTGTTTTCTTGCTGTGTCCTCACAGGGTAGAAGTGGAGAGAGTTTCAGAAGTCTCTTTTATAAGGGCACTAATCTCATTCCTGAGAGCTCTACATCGTGACTTATTCACCTCTGGCCCAGCTCCTAATACAATCATATTAGGGTTTAGGATTTCAACATGCGAATTCCGGGGATTACATTTAGTCCATAACTTCAGGTGAGCCAAATACAGAGCAACTGTGGAAACTACTAAATTGTAATCTAAACCCTTCCTAACCAAAGCGTAGCCCACTAATACCATTCTCATCACCTGGGAACTTATTTCAGATCCTGAATCTCAGGCCCTACCCGACATATACTCAGTCAGAATCTGTTTGGGAAGATCCTGATGATTCATATGAACTTTTAAGTTTGAGAAGTGAGTGCTGATCTTAAATCACTGTGCTCCCAGACCTGAAGCATCAGCATCACCTGGGAACTTGTTCTGAATGCAAATTATCCGACTACCCCCAACCCCCTGACCCCGGTCCTAGTTCTGGGGGATCAGAACCTCTCTGGGGGGTAGGCCTAGTAATGTTTTAACAAACTCTCAACACTCAAGTTTGAGAACCACTGGACTCAAGCCATTATCCTGCTTTTAGCTGTGACCATTTTTAACTTTAAACCATTTGCCGCCCATGGTTTTTAGCACCACGATTCTATTTCTAATGTCAGTGGAAGCCTGGGAGAGTCAGAGAAGAAGGAACCTGGAAAAATCCATGGTAATATGTATGTGTGGAACAATATGCTGCACTCGTGGCGATAAGTGGAGGATTTCCTTTTTCCTCCCCGAGCTGGAGACATATTGAAAGGACTCTAGATGGGTGAACATAACAGCCATATGCTGGCAGGCCGTAAAACTCGTCTAAAGACATCCCCATGCTTTTTCAATAGCTATTTTAGTAAAGGTTTTACTCCCACCTTGACGTCTAAATCTTAAAACGCCTCCACCTCTGAAAAACATTTTTCAAAGATTGTCAGATTATAGCAGAGCGAACAGCCTCTTTCCGTTTATTTAAGGACGCTCGGAGGGCAGAGCGCATCAGCTCCAGGGGTTTCTAACCACCGGGGCGGGGGAGGGGGATGGAGGCAATCCCCGGATTTTATAAACACGGCCAGCAAGGCGAGGCTTCCTATCTTTGTTCTTTAAAATAAAGAACAATCCTTCAATCCTTCCCTAGGATCTATCTCAGAGCCTCGACCCAGCTGAAGGCCTCAGTGAGGTTGTTTCAGAGAGTCCGCGTCTTCTTCCGCAGCCCCACGCCTTCATTTATTAAAAGTTTACTTATTTATTCACGAGAGACCCGGAGAGAGAGAGAGGCAGAGACACAGGCAGAGGGAGGAGCAGGCTCCATGCAGGGAGCCCGATGCGGGACTCGATCCTGGGACCCCGGGGCCACGACCCGAGCTGAAGGCAGACGCTCAACCCCTGAGCCACCCAGGCGCCCGCCTTCACTTAAATACTCGAGCGTTATCAGTCCTTTTGTCAAGGTCAGAGTCGCCGGGCCTCGGCTCTTCGCGACGCGAGTGGGCGGCTGGGGGCCCTGCGGGGCGGCCGTCGGCAGGTGCGCGATCCCCGGGCGGAGGCGGGAAGGAGTGGAGCCCCGCGCGCCCGCCCCCCCCCGCGCTCGCCCCGCCCCCCCCGCGCTCGCCCCGCCCCCCCGCGCTCGCCCCGCCCCCCGGGGGGTCGCAGCCCCGCCCCCCCCACCTCTCGCGCGGGCTCCCCGCGGCTCCGGGCCGCCTCCGCAGCGCCAGCAGGGGGCGGCCGGGCGCCGCGCACCCCCGCGCGGAGGGGACGCCCCGGCGGAGGAAGTGCGGAGCTCGCGCGGCGGGTCGGGGCGGGCGGCGGCGGGAAGCGGCCTGGCCGCCGGGTCCTCCTCCTCGCGGGCCAGCCCCCGGCCCTCCCTCCCCTCCCCGCCCCGCGCGGCGGCCTCGGCGGCCGGTTCCGGGTCCTGTGACCCGTCGGGCGCGGGCGGGGGCGCGGGCGCGGGCGCGGGCGCGGGCGGCCGGGCTCGGGGACGTTGCGCGGGCCGGCGGGGGCTCCGCGGGGCTGCGCGGGGGCGGCGCGGCCGGAGCCCGGGCGGCGGCGGCGGGAGGCGGGAGGCGGCAGGCGGCGCTCATGGCGGGCGGCGGGCCCGGGGATCCCGGCCTGGGGGCGGCGGCGGCCGCGGCGCCCGAGACCCGCGAGCACCTCTTCAAGGTGCTGGTCATCGGCGAGCTCGGCGTGGGCAAGACCAGCATCATCAAGCGCTACGTCCACCAGCTCTTCTCCCAGCACTACCGGGCCACCATCGGGGTGGACTTCGCCCTCAAGGTCCTCAACTGGGACAACCGGACGCTGGTGCGCCTGCAGCTCTGGGACATCGCGGGTGAGCGGCGGGCGGCGGGCGGCGGGCGGCGGGCTCGGTCGGGAGGGGGCGGGTCTGGAGGACACCAGCGCCGCCGGGGACGGGGAGGGACGCGGCAGGGCGGGCTCCGGCGGGGTCGCGACGGTGGCACGGGCAGGAGTAGTGGAAGGACTTAGAAGCGGGCCAGGACAGGTGCATAAAGAACGAGCCCGGCTTAGACGCCTCTACCAAGTCTGCGCGAAGCATCTCCTCTTTAAGGGAGGAGGAGGAGGAGGAGGAGGAGGAGGCCGAGGCCGCCTCCGCCCCGGGGTCCCCTCTCGCTCTTTCTCCCTCGCCGGACCGCAGGTGAAACGGCCGTGGAGGCTTCTCCAGAAGTTGAACTCTGAAAGTTGACAAGCGTGTAAGTCATCGGGAAGAGTTAGGGGGAGGCCCTGGCTCCCCGCAACCGGTTTTAACATTTCACAGAGGAGCACTGAAGTGGAGTGATTGACCCAAAGGGACACTCCTAGTTACTGACACAACCAACCCTAGCAACCGGGTTCCTTTTCAGAATGTTTCTCATCGGCCAGCTTGGATGTGATCTCCTTCCTTCTCTGTGGTCTCACACACGCTCCTCACTGCGCTCCTCAGGATGCTGTTCTAGGCCAGGTACCCCCGCCCCCCTCCTCCGCTGGTGAAGACTTGGGAAAGTTGCTCTTGAATCCTCCCTCCCTCCCTCAACCCACCAAGCCCAACTTCTGGTCCCCTTCTCCCCACCCTACGCCCCAATATGATATCTCCGTGGCAGTGGCTTTCAGGTGACATTTGGGGACGTAATACCCCTCTTTGAGAGGGTTCATATTCTCCTTGCTTTAATTTATGAAAACTTGGAACTCTGGTGGGGTGGGCGGGGTGCGGGCATTTAAAAAGATGTTAGCTTTGGAAAGTTTGAATATGGAAATGATGATACCAAAAGTTACCCTGCTCAGTCACTGTTGGTAAGAAGCTTCATCTGCCATAGACGATTCTTATGGGAGAATGTTTAGAGTGGGAGAGACCATCCTTCATCCTACAGATGCATCAACTGTAGAAGCTATGGTCACCCAGCTGGTGGTAGAGTAGGAAGGAGGGGCCCAGGTCTGTGTGCTAGGTAGTGCTCTTTTCACCAGCAGCTTATTCTATGTGAGAAAGTATTGAATTATAACTTATATAATATTTTAAGAACAGATTTCTCTGCCTCAGATATTAAAATAAATTTATGTCATTTCCTCAGAGAAAGGGGGATGCTCAGCCCTGGGCTCAGCTTTTTCTTTCTTTTTTTTTTTTTCTTTTGGTTACAGAAAACCAAAAGTTCGTTTGAAAAGTCATCTTTTGAAGTCAGAGGCTTCTTTCGAAATACTTCCTGCTGTTTCACAGAACCCTTATGAATACTAGTATCTCTTCTTGACAAAGTCATAAATTCTAAAGGTTGCTTTACCATGTGATAGTCATTCTTCAGGAATCTTCAGTGTAGCTGTAGATTTCCATGAAGATGATTTTAACCGCCTCCCCCCTTTCCCCGCCCGAAGGTTGTTGACTTTGCCTTATTCTTCTTGTAAAATAATATATTTAGCTATTAAATCATCAGTGGGTCTCACTGCAGGGTAATGAAAGATACTATTGGTACATTTGTGTTTTTAAGCGTCATGCAAAAGTGCTTGTTTGGAGACTTGGGAAAATAAATCACGAGTTATTTTCTCTTCTTTTTTTGTCCACTTTTAACAGACCTATGTAGCCGAGAAGGGGACACAGTCTTGTCAGACTCTGGTACATATTGGCCTAGATGGAATGAATGTGCTTACACTTTTGCCTACATTCAAAGGTTGAGCTTTGCCAGGAAGGAAGTCAGAATTTTAAGATCTCCAAAAAGGGATTCCTGAATGTTGGATACCATTGAGCAAGTACACATCAGCTGTTAATAAGATTTGAGGTAAACTTATGAGGTAATTAGAAATTACTAGGCTCACCTGATAAGATTTTCGAGATGAGGTCTTAATATATAAGGAAGCTGACACAAAAATAATTTGGCTTTCACCTGAGGTTTAGGGAGCTACATCATTTAAATATGTTTGCTTTGAATATTTGACCTATTAGTGAATCCTGGCTCATACCACTTGAATAAGTTGTAATGATGTAATAAACGCAAACTGATGGCCACTCCAGAAAGCTCCCCATGGCTAAACATATTTGCCTCATGTAGTAACAACGTTGAATCATATTTAACTCTCAAAGGTGAGAAATATTCCTTGATTGCAAAACAGTAGGTAGGGCTGGCCAATTGATATGACTAACTTAATGTTGGTGCTATTTCAGATTTGTTGTTGCTTTAGAGATGAGAAAGTTGGCAAAGGAATTATATTGAGTCTCTATACTTGGAAACTTTGGCAAGTGTACAGGTGGGAGTTGTCCAGATGTTTCCCGTAAATGTGGTCAAGCAGTTTAAGCCAAACTCTTCAAATCAGGAACCATAGTGACTCTTGGGTACAGGCCTTTCCAATGCTTTCTTATTGCATAAAATGAATGTAGCTTTAAAATCCAGATGCAATTCAATACAATTTTTGTGTTAGGCAACTGTCTCTCATTTCACATCTCTTTTGAGATTGCTCTTAACACATAACTGAAATATCCTAAGTTACTGGAGTCAATAAAATTTTTAAAAAGTTTAATAAATACTACTAAATTAAGGTGTAGCAAGAGATGTCTCTGGGCTACCTTTGGTTGTAGCTACATAGAATAATGCATTTAGTATAGTCCAGCAATGCTTTAAATGGTGGAACTTCTGTAGATCTCTCAATTCCTGTAGTTCTCAGTGGCAGACTTTTATTGTGTCACAGAAGCAGTGTTGTATGTAAGGCTCAGGCCCCTCTGGCCACTGTTTTCATGCAGGAACCACATTGCCAGAGGCCTGCAGCTTGGCCTTTTGTCTTGGTTTTGCCACAGAAGGAGCAAGTGTACCTGGCACACTGGCTTATTTCAGTTTTCTTTACCATATTTCCTGACGGGCCATGCATTTACTGACAAATTTTACGTTCTTGGCGCATTTTGCCATGTCACTGGAAACTAGGATGTTTCCCAGTGTAGAATCTGACTTGCCCTTTCATATGTATCATAGAGGAAGTAATAATTTGCCTTACTACTTATTATAACTTTATTAGCAACTATAGAATTTTCCAGGTGGTTTGAATGGCTGGTCTAGACTACATCTTTAAAAGAAAAAGAAAAAAAAAGGTTCTTTTAGATGGAATACAATGCAGTCTTCCTGTATTCATTGAAGTGATTTGTTTTTATAGAGGAGACAAAACTTTTATGTCAACAATTTCAGAGTTCTCAGCAGGGCCTGAATATTAAATTGATGCCAGATGGATTAACGGCAGAAATTTATTTCACCTAAGTTTTACCTAACATGGGAGCCCTTATAAGAAAATGAATACCCAAAGAAGTGGCTAAACCTAAGTGCTTTTATACCAGGTTGAACAAAGAGAAGGAACTGCAGAAAAATGACTAAAATATATGGGGAGGCTAAAGGAAAATAAGAGTTATTTTATAAGGTCTGTTTGTAGAGACGTCTCTGAGCTTCAACTCCCAACCCTGGTGATAAAGATATTTCTTTCCTCTTAGAAAAGACAGGACATCTCTCAAGTGGGGGTAGTCTGCTTTCAGGCAGAAAATAGGGGAGGTTAGAGCACGCTTCTTGCATCTGCTCTTTTTCAGGTACCTTTAGTTAAAATAATCCTTATGCCAAAGTGACATTTTGGGGGTGCTCTGGTCTCTTCTGTCACCTTTTGCTTTTTAGAATTAGTATTTCTGTATAGAAATCTGTATGGATGACACTCTTTTGGGCCCAAGAACAAATTACGAATATTCTACTCAGAAGCTCCTATAAATATTATTTACTATACCATAAAATGCATGGTTGGAAGATGTAATAAGTTATATAGACCATACTTAGATTCACTTTAAAAAAATATTTATTCATGAGAGACAGAGACATAGGCAGAGGGAGAAGTAGGCTCCCCATGGGGAGCCTGATGTGAGACTGGATCCCAGGACCCCGGGATCACAACCTGAGCCAAAGGCAGACAGACACTCAACCACTGAGCCACCCTGGCGTCCCTAGATTCACTTTTTAGTTTTTAATTCCCATTCTAAGTTAGGACATTGATCCTACTTTCCTTGTAATATCTTCAACATTGGCAACCATGGCACCTCATGGCTTTTTGTTGCCTGCTTTCATAATTCCAGTAACCCTCATGAGTAAGAATCAGGAATATTATCTCTGATGCTTTTCCTGACCTTCAAAGTATCTATTAGAATTATTAATTAAAGGGGATCCCTGGGTGGCGCAGCGGTTTGGCGCCTGCCTTTGGCCCAGGGCGCGATCCTGGAGACCCGGATCGAATCCCACATCGGGCTCCCAGTGCATGGAGCCTGCTTCTCCCTCTGCCTGTGTCTCTGCCCCTCTCTCTCTCTCTCTCTCTCTCTATCATAAATTAAAAAATTATTAATTAAAGAATCATTAATATTAATTAATTAATAATTAAAGAATTATTAATATTCAAATTTCCTCTAAATATGAAGAAGTGTTCTTAGGGATTAGTATATAGTTATTTGTAACCTCCATCTTAAACATTGAATGTTACATTGACTTTCCAATTACCTCATTTAAAGGGATTTTTAAAATCTTCATTAGATCTGACTTTTGTACAATCTTGCCATCCTCAGCCTTATGCAGATTCAGCTGCTGTGCTGAATTACAAATAAAGCCTACTGTTCCCTTTTCCATCTTTAAATCTTCCTCAGTTCGTGAGACCTGAGACACCTTTGGGTGACCCTGTCTGGAGCTGGCATCCACAATTGCCCGAGCAGGATGGGCAGAGTCACAGCATATTTCTGTTACTGTATGTGGAAAAGCCCTTGATAGTGATACCACCATCTTTCTGTGTGTGTGTGTGTGTGTGTGTCTTTTTAATATGTTCCCATTCTCAGTTGCCTCAGTTGTCAGTCCCACATAAGCTGAAAAGTGCCCAGGTTAGTGGTAGAGAGAGTGGTACATTGATAAGAACACTGACACGATCTTTTTCCCCATTTCCTGCTCGTTCTACTGTTTGAATTAAAGTATGGGCTTTTAGAGATCCCATAGCCTAAATACAGAGAAGTGTAGTCACTTGCCCATCAATGGCCTGTACAGAGACTTGTCTCATGACTTTGAAATATGAAAACAAGCTTTAATAGAGTAGCAGGTTTTTGATTCACTGGTGTCAAAACAATCTAAAGATTGTTGTCTAACAGTCTAGCAGACTCCTGTCTAAATTTGCAAATGTTCTGGTCATCCTTATAGTAGCTCATATGACTCATTTTATACCCATTATAATAATTACCATCTCTTCCTGTATCCATTGAAGTGATTTGCTTTTATAGTGATTTTTTTTTTACATTATCCCGATTTTCCAGTTCTACTCTTCTTAATTAATACAGAACTTCCAATGTAGATCCTTTTTGATCAGCTCCATCACTTTTGGGGGCATTTTAAACAACTCTTTCCACACTGTGGACTTTCTGAAGATAACAAAGCTGCCTTATTGATGTGTACTTGTAGAGCACACACTGGAAACACAAGGTAATAATTATAGATGTCTGCATGGTCTACTCTGTGATCTCACTGATTAAACCTGTAAGCTGTGTGTTATTCTAGAGAGGCAGTGTTACTTTGAAATATAAGGAGAAGTTTTAATCCGTTATGTATTTGTTTTCTTGACCTTCTGATTTTCTTAAGCTTCTGATATGGAAATTTCAATGATTCTTATTCTATTTTTAAGCATACCCAGGATTTTGTTTTTTATCAGGTATAGTGAGGCCAACACACCAGATATCATCACCGTTGAAAAGACAGTTTTTATTCATAGTTCCCAGGAGGAGGGAGCAAGCTGCCCTATGCAGGGCCACATAGGGAAGCACCAGGGTTGGTCAAGAGGCAGAGAAGAGTATGGGTTTATTGTAGTTTTTGTAGGAAGGAATGGACAAGGCAGCGTAGGCAAGCTGAGCAAGTTTAGGATTGGTTCGTTTGAAATATTTCAGTGGGCCTTGGGATATAGGGGTGGTTTCCAGTTGTTTACTACATGGGCATGGGTGATTTAGGGCAGGAGGATAGTGTCCTAGACTACCGGAGCCTAGAAAAATGCAGATGGATGGTGAGGGCTCTGGATTGGCTGGTTTGCATATCAAAGATGTTTAGTGTCTCTAAGAACTAGCTAAAGCTGGGAGGGGCAGTCCCTCCGCTGGTCCACAAGACCCCAAGATGTTAAAGCATTATGAAACTTAGAAAATAAAAACCATGATTGACTCATATTTCTAGGCATTCGTTAGAAAGGATTGAGAGATGAAAGTGCTCTTCCAAAGAAGACTTTGAAGGCCTTAGATTTATAGCCAGAGGATACCATATCCTTAAACTAGTGATGATTTCACACTTAATCAACACTTTAGTAGAGAGTCGGCTGAGTCCGCAAGTTTGTGTTGTGATTGTAGAGATCTCCTGGATGGTGAAGACAGTGCAGACCTATAAATGGAGGGGGGGGGGATTTCTGCAGGGTGATGTAAAAGATCAAGGTAAAAGCACTCTAGAATTCTCTTCAATTATATTTTCAAACGTGCTTCTTGAACTTTTTGCAGTCAGGGAGGCTAGACACATGTCATTTCTTCACTCTCCTTTTGAGAGAGTTTAGCCACATAAAGATAAATGGACAGTCGGGATTTTCTAACTGACAGATTCTCTTCTTTCCCATTCTTTCTTTCCACGCTCTTATGTCCAGATATTTTCCTTAAGCATTTCTGTAGTGATTTCTGATTACTTCTTGAAATTAAGCTAAATATGATGTAGTTTTTGAATGTAGGTGACGTCTGGTGGGGTGAGTTCCAGAGCCAAGGACCAAGAAAGAATTCTTGAGAAGTCTTTAGTGCAAAATGGTGGTTTTATTAAAGCACAGGGATAGGACCTCTGGGCAGAAAGAACTGCTGCTCTGAAGTTGTGAGGGGTGGCTGATTATATGCTTGGGTAAGCAAAAGGGAGGTTTTCAAAAGAACTTACCTGTGCTAAAGAGGACCTACAAGATATTGGAGGCCCTGCCGTTGTCAAACTAAGGTGGTTTTTCCCTCTAGTAAGGTGTTAACATGAAGACAGTGGGAGCTTCCTGGAGGAAGGTTATTCTCTGCCTGCCTCAATATTTGTCAATGGGCTCCAGGTTATGAGGACATTTAATTTTATCTATATTTCTTTCTGGAAGTTAGGTTATTGATAAGAATGCTTTTTTTCTTGTAAATCACTAAGATGTTTGTAAACTGAGGGAGACTCACATCTTTCAGGGCTGTGATCTCTAGAAGTTAACTATTTGTTTTTCCTTCCCTTAGCGTTAGGGCAGCCAGGAGTGCCTCAGAAAGGTCACACATATCCCACCAGGGAGTGTGTGTGGTGGGGGTGGTTAGTGGGGTGTCAGCTTGTGCGCTATCCTCAGTTTGCCTTCTGCTTCCTCATCAAATATATTGTTTGTTTTTTTTAAGTGTAATTATATGGGAACTCCTCTGGAGGTGCTTAAAATGCAGATTGTTTGTCATCAACTCTTTCAATAGATTTGGCTTCTTCTGATAAATATCTCTATGCATCATGATTTAACAAAGAGATTAAGAGGTTAATTCTCTCACCCAGTGAGCCTGTGGTTGGACAGTCCACAGCTGCTGAGCAGAACCATAAAGGCTTCGTGGATTAAAGCTGACATGGGCACCGCCCAGCTATGCCTTGATCATAGTCTCCGTCCTTGTGGTCCAATTAGATGTGCATGCCTTGCTTCAAGGGCCGCTAGGAAATCTAGCACTTTTTTTTTTTTTAATTGGATGCATTGCTTTCCCAAATAAAATTCTGTGAAGAGATACTGGAATGGACAACCAGCAATCAGCAATCCCCTATTACTTACCAAATTAGAATTCCTACAGGTAGGGCCTGTAAATTTGCAAGGTACCACGCACCACATGCAATCTGATTTTTACTAAAGTCGAGGAGAAGTAGTTCTGTCATTGTTTTTTTTTTTTTTTTTAAAGATTTTATTTATTCATGATAGAGAGAGACAGAGAGGCAGAGACACAGGCAGAGGGAGAAGCAGGCTCCATGCAGGGAGCCCGACGCGGGACTCGACCCCAGGTCTCCAGGATCGTGCCCCGGGCCAAAGGCAGGCGCCAAACCGCTGCGCCACCCAGGGATCCCCTGTCATTGGTTTTGCTGCACCCTGGGGATAGAGTGATCCTCTCACCTCACTCAGGGAGTTCTCCACATAACCGGGTATACCTGCCTGCTCCACATGCTTGCTCACCCTCACCTGCCAGGGCCTGGGAGTTCTTCTCAATTTCCTACCACCTCTTCCTCATCTCAAGAGCCTCCCTCTGAGGGTAGTGTATGGACACAAGGGCATTTACAGGACAAAGATGGTACATTTCTTGCTCTTGTTGAGTAACTTGGTAAGAAAGTGAAGAGCTAATATCTTAAACATTTTTTTTAAGATTTTGTTTATTCATGAGAGACACACAGAGAAGCAGAGGGAGGAGCAGACTCCTCACAAGGAGCCTGATGTGGGACTCGATCCTAGAACCAGGATCACACCCTGAGTTAAAGGCAGATGCTCAACCGCTGAGCCGCTCAGGCATCCCTAATATCTTAAACTTTTAAAACTACTATGACTTTGAACACACATCAAAAAGCTATTTTGATTTTATTCCTTGTTTCAGGTAAAGTCAGCTCTTCTTTTTACGGACCCAGAGTAAGACCACACAGTGACTGAGTATCATGAATGCCCAGTTGTCTTAAGGTAGCAAAAAGAGAAATTCAGGCTCTGAATTGATCGGGATGGGTTGGGGGGGAGGCAGAGATAGTTTTGAGGACTACTCCATGTTACCACTGCTGCTATCTAGAAAGCAGTTATATTCTCTTAGGTGTAGGTGTTTTCCCTTTTTGTTTCTGTATTCAGTTTGTTACACTATTACTCTTTTTTTTTTTTTAAGATTTTATTTATTCATGAAAGAGACACAGGCAGAGGGAGAAGCAGGCTCCATGCAGGGAGCCCAATGTGGGACTTGATGCCAGTACTCCAGGATCACGCCCTGGGCCAGGCATCAAACTGCTGAGCCACCCAGGGATCCCCTGTTATACTCTTGTTTGACAAACCCAAGACCCATCATGACAGCACATTCTTGCCTATATCAAGGTATAAACATTTTTAATGAATAACTACCCTTTTAGAAGTGATGACTGGATTTAAATGAAATTGGACTGGGTCTAGATTTGTTGGCCACCAACCACGCACATTTGTTAGAGGTGCTTCATCTCTAAAATGCAGATTGAGATTTAAAGATTTTTTAAAAGGTGTTTACAAGCACAAACTAGAAACCTGCACTTTTCTATCCAATCATCTTGAATAAGAATATGGTAGCTCAGTGACTCTCAGTGGGTGGGAAAGGATAAGCATTTCTACACTTAGAAAACTAAATACCAGTTATCTCATTACTTTGATTTGTTTTTCATGGTGAAATTTATATTTTGAGTTTCAAATAATGTGAGGAAACATTTAGGTTATTTATCAAATGAGGCCTCTGTTTCAGATAGCCATTCACACTGTAGTCCTTTCCTTTTCAAATCTGAGAGGAAAGACTTTCCTTTTGAAATTTTACTTATAAATAAGTCCAATTATTTTGTGGGTTTCTTTTCCTTAATTCAACTATGTATTTTTTGAAATACATTAATGATGTCATCTCTGCTCCTTTTCAAGTCATCAATGTTGGATACTTCCAGATATTAGGTGAGCATTTTAATCTTTTTGCCAACATATGTACCTTAAGCTTCATCTCTTTGAGTATGTAAGTTGTGCATCTTTAAATATCTTTGAGCCTAGATGACTAACACTGCATTTTCTTCATTTTCATTGCCATGGTGTCTAGTTATAATAAAGGTCCCCTTTTCTAGAGAAGGAAGTAAGAGACCTTTTTAAAAGATAAAACATTTTAGAGTCGTTTGGAATATTCTGGCAATATGCCACAGCAGTCTGGATGAAAAAGGCTGCCCCTAGTACTGGGGGAACTAAAGCACTCAGCACTGGGGCATTTCCCAAAGCTGCTATGGTAAAGCCCTAGGAGACTTTGAGAAAGGGTTTACCTTGTGTAATAAAAGAGGGCTGTGCTATTCTTGAAGAAAGGCACATCCTAGGCCAATGGCTCTCCCTTCGGTCTATCTGGAGACATGGGCCATGCGGAGCAACATGTACTCCAGGAAGCCTTTGGCTAACAGATTGGACAGCACATTAGGTAACAAATCAACTTGGAAATTTGAATAATTTCCTCTCCCTGGGATTTTTTTTTCTCATCTATAAAATAAGAAAGGTTGGATTAGGTGATATGGGGTGTCATGCAACAGTTTCAATGTTGTCCATTTAAGTGTGGGAGACATGAAAGTGGTCCCTCCCCCTCCAGTAAGAAATGACCAGAGCACTGGTTAAAGAAGGTGGTGATGTTGCTTAGATCTTCCCCACCTTGTTTGAGCTACTTATACAGATCTATTAAGAGGAAGATCTCCCAGGCCCTGCTTAATTTTTAAATTGCCTTAAGCTTTAACTCTACACACACCTACATACCCCATGAAACAAAACTCATGCATCTGTGTTTGTATTTAAGAACTGTAGACTTCTTTACCCTGTCCTCTCCTGTCCTGGGTCACGACCCAGGAGCATTCAGCATGGCAAGAATTCCCTGCATTTCATTTATATAATCGTATGGTAGAATCCAAGAATAATGAAGGTTTCTTGGGCTGAACTTAGGATGGTTGATTGGCTACAGAGTGTTCTTTGTATTTCTTGTCTGAAATTAAGAGAAAAATTTTAGGATTCTACAGAATTCCAGTGCAATTCTAATGTTAAATGTGAAAATCTTTCTCATTGGTTTGACCCTTAGCCCTTTTTTTTAAACTTAGAAAGGGCAAACTCCGGAAGTGTTGTGAAAGGGAAGTAGTAGACTACGTCATTCTCATGCGGAAGACTCCGTACTATTGGAAGTTATATCTAAAAGTTAAATATATGAAGCTGTTTAGTCCAAGTAAGCATTTGAATGGCATTCTTGATTTAGTGTCTTTCAAAACAACTAAGATTAGCTTACATACCTCAATGAATAACATCCCTTTGTATGATACCATAATATATTCTTCATATCTCTGATTACACTTAACACACCATGGTATTAGTGTGTCTATTTCCTCATATAGACTGTGAACTCCTTAGAAAATCAGATTCATTATTTCATGGTATTCACTAGTGTCTAGCATAGTGCCTGGTACATGGAAGGAACACATACATGTTTTTGAGTGGAGATCAAATCTAGATATAAAGTAAAAAGATACTTGGGAGTTGTATCAGCCAAGATAGACGAGGTTATGTTAGGGTTCCAACAACAGTAAAAGTGTCAATGGTTTAAAATAATTATTCCTCACTCTTTCTATAGAGTGAGGGCAGAGGTTGGGGTGGAGGTAGGTATATAAGGGCAGGTTTGTGTCTGAGCTGCCTGAAGACTCAGGCTAATACAAGTTCTGTCATCTCTTGATACTGTCATCTCAAAATTAGGGTTCAAGCTTGTTGCAGCAGGACAAGGGCACTGCCACCCAAGTGATTCTATTTCGAAGTGACACTTCTGTTTTCATTTCATTGGCCAAGAATAGTTCATAGCCACTCCTAATTTAGTGGGGGTGGAAGAGTGTGATCCTTCATGCATGCAGAAGTGGAGGGGAATGGATATTCGTGAATAGTAGTTCACACATGGAGTACACATGTTGGCAGTATGCTTTCCACCATAGTTCTTTTAGGCAATAATAAGGGAATTGATAAAATTACCCAGAGAGAGATAATAACATGGGGTGCAGCAGCAAAGTTTACTATATTTTCCAGTTTGTTTGTTTATTTTCTATATTTTCCAGTTTAATGACTGGAAGAGGCTAGCGTGTCTCTGTGTTTCAGCCTTTGAAACCAACATAGTTAAATCTAGGTTTTACTTTGTTAGGTTTTTCTGAAGAGCAACTCTTAATTTTATGTTAAGGTGGTTATTTTAAATGAATTCATTGTATCCTTCTCTATTCTCTAATTAAACAACATATTTGAGAAATGTGTGTTTTTTACTTATTCCTGACCAGTTCAGGAATATCTTTGAAGCCATAATGGATTACTGCAGAATTTTTTTAAAAAAGAGATGATGAACTCAGTAAAATAGGAAGTATAGTTCACTATTTTGTTGGAAAGTAAGCTATTTCCCTAAATGCATGGCTTGGCCTTTTGATGTGGTATTATTTATGTTTGATCCCCATTGCTGTCTGGATTCAGTGATTGCAGAATCTTTAGAAAATCATTATAAATTAAAGTTATCACAGAGAAACCTAAAACATCAGGAGAGCTAGGAGAGCGTCAAAGATCCCTAAAGAGCTCTAAAGATACCTGACTTATTTAGGCAGAGAAAGTTACTTGCCTGGAGCTGCTTGACCTTTAGTACATGATATTTTGATTCTTTAGTAAATTTGTGTTTTCCTCAAGTTCATTTTCCTCTGCAGACTTGTTTTCACCACTACAATTCACAGCATAGAACTAGTTTAAGGATTTGTCGTGTTTAATTGCACCATTTTAAAGAGGATACTCAGGTTTTCATTGTGTAATACATTTATTGAGAACTTAATAATAATACTACCTAACATTTACACAGTGCTTACTGTGGGCCTGACCTTTTACTTTTTGAACTTAAAGTATAATTTACATGCATAGACCTTAAATACATGACTTCATGAATTTTTATATAGCACTTCCGGTTCAAGGTACATGCAGACCATCCCTAACCTCCTAGAACAGACGCAGCAAATACCTTAGGTTTTTGTTTCTTGTTGCAGCTACTCAGCTGTGCCATTGTAGAATGAAAACAGATGTAGAAACTCATAAAAAGATAATGATGACAAGATTCCAGTAAAACTTTATTTAGCTGAATTTGGCCATGAATTATGATTTGTTGTACTCTGCCCTAAAAAACTCTCAAGCAGGCAATTTATATTAAACCTTCCCAATGAGCCTCTGAGGTAGGTGTTTTTTTTTTTTAATCACTTTATTGATACAGAATTGACATGCAACAAACTACAATTTGGTGTTTTGACATAGGTAAACACTAGTGAAATATCACTATAATCAAGTTTGCAAATCTTTCCATCATCCCCAAAGTATTTCCTCTTGCCCCTTGGTAACTCATCTCTCTGCCTTGTCCAAGACAATCACTGATGTGCTCCCTCTTACTAAGTCACTAATTTTTTAATTTTTAAGGATGATATAAATGTATTAATAGAATATTACCTATTCCCTCTCTGGCTTCTTTTACTCAGCATAATTATTTTGAGATTCATCCATTTCGTTAATTGTATCTATCAGTTTGTTCCTTTCCTTTCTATTGTTATATTCCATTGTATAGATATACCATACTTTCTTCATTACTATTTTGGCTATTAAAAATAAAACATCTATGAGCATTCACAATCATGACTTTGTGTAGACATGTGTTTTCATTTTGTTTGGGCAAATACCTAGGAGTAGAATGTGTTGGTTGTATGGTAGATATGTTTAAACTTTTAAGAAACTATCAAATTGTTTACCAAAGTGGATGTATTAAATTCTTATCTTTACCAGCAGTGTATGAGAGCCTGATTGTTCCACATCTTCACCAGTACTTAGTAAAATCAGACTTCTTAGCCATTTTTGTGGGCATGAAAGGGCAGCTCTTTGTGATTTAAATTTGCATTTCTCCAATAATTAATGATGCTGGGCATCTTTTCCTCTGCTTATTTGTCATCTTGTACATTTTTTGATAAAGTGTGTATAAACTTTATTAATTAGATTTTTAATCTTCTTAGGGAGTTTTGAGAGTTATTTATATGTTCTGGATATAAGACCTTTACTAGGGCACCCCAGGTGGCTCAGCGGTTTAGCACCACTTTCAGGCCAGGGTGTGATCCTGGAGACCCAGGATCTAATCCCACGTCGGGCTCCCTGCGTGAAGTCTGCTTCTCCCTCTGCCTGTGTCTCTGCCTGTCTCTCTCTCTCTCTCTCTCTCTCTGTGTGTGTGTGTGTGTGTGTGTCGCTCATGAATTAAAAAACAACAACAACAACAAAAACCTTTATTAGATATGGGATTTGCATTTTTTTCTCTCAGTCTGTACCTTTCCATTTGCTTAATGTAATTGACACTATTTTGAATTGCCATATGGTGTGGTTGTTAGAAAGCACACTCTCAGGCTATTAGAGAGTTTTGAATCCTAACCCTAGAACCTAGGGAAAATAACTTGAGGTTTCTAAGCCACAGGGTCTACCTCAAAAATTGCTTATTATACATGTTTCTGATTTTATGTTTTACTAAGAAGTTTACATGAGGACAATTTGAATATGATTTAGGATGATTGGTTGAAAGAAGTATTTTTAGGTATTTATAGATGATTCAGTAAACAAAACAAGAGTCACTAAAGCTTAGTTTTTCTTCATAAATTCTGGATTTCTATACTTTTACTAGTTTGGCATCCTACTGTCTTTTTCTAAATTGAAGGGATAGTCCAAAAGAATACTCATAGCTGTGCAATAATCTTATACGCTGGGCTGTCTTAATGAGGCTAATAATTTCCCTTGTTGCCATAGTCAGTATTATATTTAAGAATTATAAACATAAAAGTCAGTAGTATGTGCTCTCTAGTTAAAATTGAAGTCAGAACCACTTTAATGCATCTATATAGTCTTTTTTGCAGAATAGTATTACTGATTTTGACCAGTTGGTATATCCTCTGTGAATTTGCTGTGTATGATTATTAAGTGTATGTTTATGGAAAATGGTCCAGGTGTTAACTTCTTATGAATTTCAGCATTGTGATCAAATAAGCTAAATAATTGGCTGGTCAGATTTACATTACCAATAAAATATGAACATGATAGTGGCGTTTCGTATGTGACCATTTGTTACTATAAAGTTCAGACATCTAGACTATCATAGTACAGCTTCATATGATGAGCCCACATGAGTTGTCACAAACCAAATGATCTTTAAGTGTATCCATTTAAGCTTGCCTATTGTGGTGTTCTTCCATTATTTCCTTAAGCAATACCTAAAATTGCATGACGCTATAGTAGAATTTGGAGAAGGAATATTTTTTTGGGTAGCTTTGTATTTGTTACTATCAATAAAATAAATAAAGTGTGTTTTCCGTCATGTGTTTTAACAGTAAGTGTCCTGTCAGTTTTGTTTTTATCATTGGTCAGAGTTATCCATCTTAGATTTGCACTGATTGCCAGTCATTTTTCCTCAGCACTGTAGTCAGTAACTTGACAGGATGAAGGGAAAGGCCTCAGAAGTCAAGGCAACTGCAGGATAGTTCAGAATGGCTGGCTTCGTATCAGCATGGGTGCGTGGGAGTCAGGAGGTCCGGGTTCTGGTCCTGCCTTGTGCAGTCAGTGCTGCTGTAATCCTGGCCAAGCAGCTCTTTGCATCCTTTAGCATCTGTCAGATGAAGATTAGGGACCCTCCTTGGTCAAAGAACAGTGTGACACCAGACAGAAGGGGGATGCTTTGCAAAGTCCCAGGTAGTATGTGAAGCAGTAGAATTTTTCTCTAAGTATTTAACATGTTAAATTATTTTAAAAGTATGATATTCAAAAACTATAGTCAGTCCTTTTAATCACACAACTATGTGTGGTGCTTCTTGTTAGTAGGTTTGCATGCCTTCTTAGAGGAGAACAATCTTGCAGACAGAGTCAAAAACGGGTACAGGCTAGAGATGGGGAGGAAAGATGAATTCCTTTATCTCATATCCAGCCCTAGTCCTTTTAACTGCATTTTACCCACCATACTTATCTTCTTCCTGCAAGCTTCATTTTCTTCTATTCTTGTCTCTTCTCCCCTCCACTGCTAGCTTTCTTTTTTTCCTTTAGAACTTTTCTTAGACCACAGGGAGTGGCAGGGCGTGGGGAAGCGATGGGCTCTGTAGCATTAAGCCCTGTCACCTGCATGTTTATGGAGCATGTGTCAGAAACACACAGAACATAAAACTAGTTAATTGTGTACTCAGACCCCATGATCAGCCACGTGGTTTGTGCATCCTTCATCCCACCAGTTTCTTTGCTACAGAACAGGAGATGTGTTTATAGCACTATTCCTAGGGTCAAAAGGTTTATATCTAAACATAGACTCTGTCTGAATTATGAGTTCTTAATCTCTTAATATATTTATTTCTAGGGCAGGAGCGGTTTGGCAACATGACCCGAGTATACTACAAAGAAGCTGTTGGTGCTTTTGTAGTCTTTGATATATCGAGAGGTTCCACATTTGAGGCCGTCTTAAAATGGAAAAGTGATCTGGATAGTAAAGTCCATCTTCCAAATGGCAGCCCGATTCCTGCTGTCCTCTTAGCTAATAAATGTGACCAAAAGAAAGATGGTGGCCAGAATCCTCCTCAGATGGACCAGTTCTGCAAAGAACATGGTTTCACTGGATGGTTTGAAACCTCTGCAAAGGTGAGGTCCACTTTGTGTTTATATCTGCTCTGCTTTTAACTCCTAAATCTGAGCTGTAACTATAAAATATTTAGACAGGTTTACGTGGGTGGTTTTGGGGAGCCTAGAAGAAAGCAAAGTATAGCATGGATATGTTATAACTTTGAGTGGGCATCAGGAATGCTTTCAAAATTGGCCAATGTGGAGGTGAATAGAACAGGTTTTCCATCAAAATAAAAATTATTGGGACGCCTGGATGTCCCAGTGATTGAGCATCTGCCTTTGGCTCAGGGCATGATCCCAGGGTCCAGAGATTGAGCTCCCTGTGAGGAGCCTGCTTCTCCCTCTGCCGGTGTCTCTGCGTCTCTCTCTCTCTCTGTGTCTCTCATGAATAAATAAATAAAATCTTAGAAAAAATTATTTAGAGCAACGAACAGGGAGATTCTCTGAATTTGAGCCTTTAAATGAAACACTTCTGCAACTGGAGTTTATGGGGGAGAAGTTATCTGGTCAGGCACAAGCATTTTTGATTTTTTACTGAAGGCTTAACAAGATATAAGGACATAGATGATGTCTATGTGTGACTGTGTGGGTCATGTGCAGCACTAACAAAAATGGACGCTGAAGATGTCAGAAGATGTATTCAGATGGTGTTTGAAGAGTTTCAGATGGTGTATGAAAGAATTTGAACAAGACAAGTATTAACACTTGTAACGTGCTTCCATGAATAGTGGAGTGATAATTTTTTCTTTCATCTATTATGGGGTACAGTGTTTTTTGAGGAAAAATAAAAACACTTAAGTTGGCTGTTAAAAATCTTGCCAACCTAGATATACAAGAAAGCAAAAGTGAAATCACAAGCACAAAATATTGGTGGGGAAGGAGTTTGTTTATGTGCTTTGGGAATTTCTCATTAGAAGTCAAATAATCAGATTTATGTAAGAATGATGAAATGTTGGAGAAATTCTGTAATGAACGAAATTGAAACCAGAAGACTGGCCTAGTTTAACACAGTCCCAGCATTTGGGATGCCTTCTGTGGATTTCTGTTGTGTGCATGCATCTATCTATCTATCTATCTATCTATCTATCTATCTATCTATGTATGTATATATATATACACATGCATGTATATATATGTATATATTTTAGTGTGTGTGTATATATATTTATTTAAAAAGCATTTTCCTCTTAGCTAACAAATGTGACTGGATTTACCTACTGGTCAAATTATCTACTTACTACTAGGTTACTTTTAGCTTTACCAGGAACCCACCCAAAAAGTAGAAGATCATTTGGTGCCACTGGTGATCAGAATAATGAAAGCAAAGCTGTAAGAGATTGCACAGAAAAGCTGCTCTGGAAATAACTGAGTGATGTTGGAGTCATTGGAAAAACTAGTGTCTGCTGGAGGCAGAAGTTTTTACTCCTAAGCTTAAGGCTTATTTTTTAAATATATTTTAGAATCTTAAAATTTAGTTTAATGAATAAAATGTGATGGCAGAAAAAAATTGCAGTGCAGGGTTGCATGCCACACGAGCACCTAGCTGGGCAGGAAGAAGGAAATGGCAGTAGTTGGAGACTTGTCATGGAGGCACTTGTCCTGGAAGCCATGCCCTCTGTCTGCAGTGGGTCTGTGAGATGATTTGCTTTACTTCTCAGCTTTGTTGGGAAATAATTAGTGATATGTGTAATGTGTATTAGAGCATGAGATTTGCTGGAAGAAATGCATGTATTACAGGTAAAATTTCTAAGTTTTATTTGAATTAATCATTCAGGTAATAAATCCAAATTTCTGCCCAGAATCTAGATGGAAGATTCAACAATGATAGTGTCATGTGGTGGGATAGCTTGAGCCTGTGTAAGTCATCAGCTTTGTTACGTTTATAGACAGGGTTACATGTGGAGTGGAGAAGGAGAACACTGGCTAATAGTAGAAGTTTCAGGACTGTTTTGTGCTTTCCTCCAAATATAATAGCAACACCATCTGCAGAATTTCCTTAATAGTAAACCAGGAATGTTCCAAGAGAATAACAGTAATATGAAATTTAGGTTAAAATTTTAGTTGAGGCTTAAAGTACTGCCTAAGTTTCATAAATGACTGTATTTCTGAGCTGGCCAGCAGCTGACTCCCCAGCTGATTTCTACCGGAATTCCAGTGATCTGAATTATAATGGGCACACAGCCAAAAGACAGTTTTGAATTCATGAACTTCATCTTTTCACCTTTTTTGCAAATAATGGAATTTCCAGTATGAAAATGTGTGACTAATTACAATATGGGAATTTTCCATTTCTAATCTCTAACCTTAATGTGGTTAGAGAGCATTATAATTCTTGGAGATAATGGGACTGGTGGGGGTTGAATGAAATTTGAACATTCAAGGATCAATAATTTAAGTTAATACTTATTTTAGGAGTGGAGGTTAAAAAAAAAGAAGAAGAAGGAAAAGCTTGTGTTGATTCTGGAAAAGGTACCTGAATGAATAGCCCAGGTCTTGCAGATTTCTCACTGTCTGAGAAAGTATAGCAGATAAGGGAGACAGGATGAGCCTCATGTTGTTAGATTGAAATTGGAGTGATCGCTATGACCTTAATGTTTTTTATGCATGTATAAATATATATGTTTCTGGGTTTATGTGTGTGTCTTATATACACATATATGTATAAACAGATAAACGTAGAAATTGATGTCTATGTGTCTGTGGCTGCATATGTGTGTTAATAGCTCTGCTTGCTCCAAGGGCTTAGGAGCAATGACACCACAGATCCAATGAGCTTCTTAGTCTCCAGAATTTGGTTTTTATTTTTTATTTTTAAGGGATTTTATTTATTTATTTTAGATATAGTATAGTTGGGGAAGTGGCAGAGGGAGAAGGAGAGAGAAAATCTCAAGCAGACTCCCTTCTAGTGCAGAACCTAACACCAGACTTGATCTCACCACTCTGCAATCATGACCTTGAGCCGAAATCAAGAGTGGATGCTTAACTGACTGAGCCTCCCAGACTCAGAATTTGGTTTATAAATACTATTCTTCTATAAAAAGAACAGGGGTTTTGTGGACAAGGGGGTTTGGTGGGACAAGGAAAGTAAAGATGCAACAGAGATATTTTGTGGCACCAGAAACTAAGGAAACACAAAATGGAGATCTGTCAAAAAGAAACAGAACCTCACTTACAGGATCTCCAAAAAAAAAAAATCAACAATTTGAGCAGCAAAGTAAATAACTATTGTAAGAGATCTAATCCATAGAATAAAATAATAATCTCTGATATGAATAAACCAATGAAACAAGTAGAGGAGAAGAGAAAACTCTTCCTAATGGTAGAATTTCAACTAATAGATGTAGAAGGAATGATGGAAAGGAACAATCACCATGTAATAATAGCTGTTTTAGGGAAGAATGAATTAATGTTAAAGTTGATGGGAAAACTATGATGAAAAAATAGGATATTTACACTTTTGAGCTTACTGAGTACAAAGGAAAAAATAGCTATTCCATGGCTGGCAGACATGACTTTAAGCAAATGTCCCTCTTGTACACTGAGAGGGACATATCGCTTATTCCTGCCAAAAATGCATAACTTGAGTTTAATGATACAGAAACAAGCCCAAACAGAGATATTCTCTGGCCAGCATGCTCCAAGAATGTCAAGGTCATGAAAGGCGAGGTGATCGAAGAGCTGTTCCAGGTTACAGGAGACCAAGGAGATGTGTACACGAATTACGGCTGGTCCCTTGGATCTCAGATGGGACACTGAGACAATGGTGATATTTTAAATTTCATAATTACTGACAACATATTATCGAATTTCCTGATCTTTATCTGGAAACCTGATTACCCAAAGATGTTAATATTTTAGGAATATGAGTGAAGGGTATTCGGAATATTTGCCTTTTTTGCAATGTTTTTGTCAATCTGAAATTTAAAAATGAAAAGTTAAAATACTTTTTTTTTGAAAAGTTAAATACTTAAAAGCCCAGATTTTGCTATGTGTTATTTGTGTATTTAATGACACCTAATAGATCTGTCACACAAAAGTGATAGCTAGTGATTTCTTGGGATATTTTAATGGACATCACACCTGCAGCATTGCTTCAGGTTAATTTACACATATGTCACCTAAAAGTAATAATCTGTACTCAGATGGGGAAGCGACATGATGCATTTGTCATATTTTAATGTGTGAGCCCGTTGGCCTTCTTAGACTTGCCTTAGATGTTGGAGGGCAGGAACTTTTTCATCTTGGTGCTTTCATTTATGTGAGTGGTAACCCAGCGTGGGATGAAGATTCCTTATCAACCATTGAGATAGTTCATTAAACCTCAGCAGCAAGTTTGAAGCAGAAACATCAGGAAGGGGGGATCCTTTGTGAAGAGAAGAGTGTTCTGTAGCCACGTTACTCAATGGCATTGAACTCTGACGGTGTGTACCCTGTAGGGAGGGAGAAGACGGTAGGCCGCGTATTGGAACACCCTCTGACAAACTGTGTTCGTCCCGGTAGTACTCTTAATGCTTTCCTCTAGGCATTAATCCTAAGAATTCACCCCGTTCATCATTTCCACATTACAGGATAACATAAACATAGATGAAGCAGCCCGGTTCCTAGTGGAGAATATTCTTGCCAACCACCAAAGCTTTCCTAACGAAGAAAACGACGCGGGCAAAGTTAAACTGGATCAGGAGACCCTGACCGCCGAGAGCAAGTCCCAGTGTTGCTGATGTGCCTGCTGCTTCTGTGCGTGCAGGATGCAGCCTAGCTGGGCTGGAGCGAGTCCTGAGAGGTGGCTAAGGTGGTGGCTGTGCTGTGCTGTGAATCTTCCCAGGGCTGCACTTTAAATAAATGCTCCGGTTTTTCTAGGGGGGTAAATCTTTTTCCCTGCACAGAACGACTGTGAGGACACCCTTGGGAGCCTGCGGCCACATGGGGCATGTAGAGAAGTAGCTGTGCCAGTGGCCCCACACCCTGTGGCATGAACACTTAGGCTTCTGGGGCGGTTGCCATGTATTCAGGATAATGTTTTACATCCTCTGTAACGTCTCTTTAAATGACAGCCCCTCAGGATTTGGTAAGACTTCCAAGTTGTGCCTTTTAACCAAAGCACTGGGGTGGTAATAAAGCCTCACCTGCAGCCTCTCAGTCACGTTATGGGTCTGTTTTTGTCTCCACATTCCGTCCTCACTCTCCACGGAGGCTGTAGACTGTTAGACACATGAGGCTTGAAGTTTTTGTATTGCAGTTTTGTTTTCCTCCCTACTTCAAACTTTGGTACTTCATGTAAAATTGTTATCCTTAAGTGTTAGAATTTCACGGGCCCTCGACAGTGTGGCACGTCCTTGCTAAGGACTCAGGCAGCACTCACCGCATTGGCCTTCTGGCTCTGGTTGCTGCCAGTTGGAAACAACATAAATGAACAGTCCTTCTCTAGTTCTTTCTTTTTTCCCTCATCCTCCCATGTGTTTGTTTTTGTACCCAAGAGCCTGGCTGATATTACCATTGCAATTCTCTCTTAACTGGAGCTAGTCTTTTGCAAATCTGTATTAGTAATGGTTGCAGAGAGAAGTTACTTCAAAGCATATACAATGAAAGCTGAGATTCCGTATTACGAATTATGAAGGAAAGTAGGTCATGTGTGGTTTTCTGTAAGGTTTGGGACATTTAAAGTATAACACATGAGAAACTTAAGGCAGCCTCATGATTTTTTGTATTACCATTTGACCCAGTTAAGGAAAAGAATAAATATTTTGACTGAAACTTTGTGTTTTTTTTTTTTAATGTGGTTCTAGAAAGGTAGATGGGGTGTGCTTTTCTGCCTTAGAAAACTGTCTGTTTATGTTGTCTCTTTTGTTTTTAAGGGACTTGCTATCATCTGAAAGGTTCGACTTCTTTCAAAGGAATTTTAAAGGTGTTTGTGACATAATTCAGAGCTAATGCAAAGTGAGGCATTGACCAAATTTTCTTATACATTATAATGAGCATGGGTAGGAAAGATCTATGCATTTATTGAGAGCAACCTAGCAAGAATTGCATTTGCTCTGATAGGTGTATTCTGGGAATAAATAGTTATCGTGGGCCATACAATGTGGCTTGCCCTTCTTGTTAAATCTAGGCTTTGCTTAGGAATCACAGATGTGTTTATGTTCTGCATTTAAGTAAATAAGCTCTCTGATCTTTTGGGACATATAATCTATACAGATTCAGATTTTCTGAAGCTAAGGAATATAAAGAAAGACCCTTATTTAAATATCACTTACCATTTAATTAATGTAGTCCCTTCTTAATGTTTAAAAAATATTGCATTAAATCTTGCTTTCTAAGAAATATGTGTCATGCTCTAAAGTTTTTTTTCTGGTCTAGGTCAATGTACAGCTTCTTAATCTTTACTAATTCCAAAGTCCATTGTGTAAGTAGTATGAAAAATTGGTGCCAAATCCTAAATGTTAGACATACAAAGCTTATCCTGTGTGGTCACTGAAAGTGATAAGTTGTCCTGGAATTCTCTTTTTTACATACTGATTTTCAGTTTTACAAGAAATTCATCATGCTTAAATTGAGCAAAACTAGGAGTATTGCACTCTCGGTGCCCACCTTTACCACATTTTTTACCTTCTTTGAGGATAATTTTAAGAACAGAGTCTTCTGTTTGGTTTCCTCTTTGAACACTGAGGGTTCTGTTTCCATGTCAGTTTATTCCACTTATCATTTTTTACATTTTTGAAATAAAACTGAGTATTTTGCTTTACTCCTAAATTCTCACTGCAATTTGTTTTTGTAAACTTGAACATAAAAATTTAAATTTAGGATAGGTTACATAAATGGCTAAAGAGAGGAGAATACTTTGACTTCCTTATTCCCATACCCTCTTATTTAAATATCTTTCTGGGGATGAGGCACAGAAATCTGCTTTAAAAGAAAAATCTGCTGAAGGGTGCCTGGGTGGCTCAGTCAGGTAAGCACCTGACTTGGTTTGGCTTAGGTCATGATCTCAGGTGAGATTGAGCACCACATTGGGCTTCTGCTCAGTGGGGAGTCTGCTTGAGATTCTCTTTCCCTCTCTCTCCATCCCTTCTCTCTCTCTAAAATAAATCTTTAAAAATATCTGGTGATGTTCCTTTTGAAATCTCTTATCGTAAGCGGCAGTTCCTTTTGAAATCTCTTATCGTAAGCGGCAGTAGTTACTGAGTTTGAAATCTATGACATTACCCCAAACATGAATATTTTAAAAATATAGGACTTTTATTTCTGTGTATACATCATGTTATTAAAAAGTCTGAATGGCTTAAATAGCAGACAAGCAGTATAAAACTTTCATCCACTGAAAAGAGATGTAGTAGCTTAAGGATTCTGACAGCCTGGACTAATCTCCAAGTGACTATACAGTTAGCCATTTGGGAAAAAATAAGTCCTGTCTCTATTGTACTGTTCCTCAAAGTGATACAGTCTGGAAATGAATAACCTAAATGTAAAAACAAATACAGTTATGAAACTTCGGCATGTTTGGAAAAATTTTAACATCAGGCTATGAAATTCCTTTTTAAATCCCCACATGCTTAATGCAAGAGGAAAAAGTACATTTGGTTACATCAGTGTCATGTCTAATGAGAATTTAAGTGAAATTATAACAAGCAACAGACAAAAGAAAATATTTGCAACCTGTTTAATTGGGTAAGGGTCAATAAAGCAGGATAACAAAAAATGAGTAAAAATGGGCAAAGAATGTAAAAAGTGTTTTTGGAAGAGAGAACTCACGTGTTAAATCTTGGTAACCAGGAAACATAAAAAATAAAACAAAATGTTATCAGATTCCCCAAGAAATGTGTGAGTTTGATTGTGTCCCTGATATTGGTGAACATACCAGAAAATTTGTGTTTGCAATCTGCTCTTCGACCAGATTTGATTTAATGGGTACCTCCCAGGCTCCCTCCATTGATGCTGTGCACTTGACACTATGCCCACACCTTGCCAAGAAGCAGAACTGCTATTGCTGGGGAAATAATAGAAACAAAACCTCCTCCCACCCAGAAGATGGCTCTGCAAAGGTAGGGAGAAAGTGGTGGTGTTTATTGAATAAGCAGAAAGCCAGAATGTTTGCCTCAGGGGCAATAGCTAAGAGATTATAAAGGCCCCTTCGTATTGCCCAGCAGATACAACCCACTCCACACTTGTTCTCCAGGTAAACTAGTCCTCAGATAAGAGGACTTGACAGCACCTTTTGTCAATACACAGTTCATCCTACATGCATTGGCAGTTGGGCTGACTGTATTAGTTCATTGGCTTTATGCGAAGGAGAAATCACTTCTATCTTCATGGCAGGAGGTAGTTTTGCCATGAAATTGGGAGATAGGGTGAAATTGGGAGATAGGGACACTTTCTCTTCATAATCAAATTTCAAAGAGATGACTCCCAAAGATGTCCCTGAGAAAGCCTGGAGAGAGGCTTCTTTAGCTTTAAAAAAGATTTACATACATATCAAAGAGACAGAGAAAGAACTTAAAAGCTTTCAAATATAAACACTCTGAGAAAAGGGGCATGGATTGGAGGAGTTTCTTCACTTCAATGAAGAGACTTAAGTTTTTTTATTTTTTAATTTGTATTTGCCCCTACTGTCCAACCTGGGCAAACATTTGCTTGTGTGTACAAGGAATAATACAGAGAAGCCTGTTCACTGCATCATTCTTGGGACATGCATGCAGGTGTGCATGCAAAACAACAAAAGACCCACAAAAAAAAAAAACACCCCAAAACAATCTACATGCTCATCTGTAGGGGGAAAATACAACGGAAAATTGTATGCCCATACAAGGAGATACCGTGCAGCAGTTTAGTCATACTTAAAAAAAAAAAAAAAAAGTATTCAGAATTTAAAGACTTCCTGAACCATTCAGAAAGGTTAACACCAATTTCCTGATTGTAATTGCCTCAGGTAAGGGCTAGAATTGTGGGTGTTGGTTAAGGCTGTCTTGAGCTTTTTAGTTAATGTTTACATTTTTATGATACACTTTATTTTACCCTGGTCCATATGTTTCCTACACTATCACTGAAATCGAGGAGTGTTCCCATTTGGAACATAATACTTTTAAAAAAAATAAGAAATGCTTTGACTTTACTTTTTACTACACTTAACATCACCTATGATTTTGCCCTCCTGGGATCTTACGTATATTATGAACATATCATATGAATATATGAAGTAACTATTTCTTACTTCTCATTCTCCCAGATTGTGTGTGTATGGTGGGAGAAGAGGTAGGAATGTGTGCGATATAAGTTTGAGTCACATATAAAATACTGCTGGGACTGTATAGGTGGTAGTAATTCAACTACTGCCTCCCCCAAATCACCTGAATACCCAGTGGTATTGTCCTGCCAATCCGTTGGCATTTCCCAAACCAAACCCATTATCTTTCAATCTTCTCACTACCAAACCCTTTCTAGAGGCTTAAATGTTTACATATTATAATTTAAATAAGTTTTGTTTATGTTCATTCTAAATTAACATGTAATGCTTTCTTTTTGCAGTAGGATTATTTTGCTGATTATTTTGAACCCCACGAAATTTATAGCTGGCATTTTCCTACCTTTATGAAAACTCCGCTTTTGATTCTTTGGTATAGCTTTAGTCATGCTGCTAAATTGTGATTTGAGAGCTTGCAGAACTTTAAAGGAATACAGTAATTGCTCTAAGTGAAGCCTTATAATAACCTGACTTCAATTTCAATTCAACATACTATTCATCTGAGATTTAAAGATGAAATTTTGTGGATTTCTTTTCTTTTATTGATGAAAAAAACTGAAGTAATCTCCAGAAACTTTTCTCTTTTGGAAATTTAGCAAAGTACAATATAGTACTTTCATTCTGGTTTGATTCAGAACAATTTTAATAGTTGGGAGTGGAATCTAATTTTTCATAGCATAACACCTCTAAAAATCGAATATATACTTTTACTCTAGACTCTTTGTGGTACTACTTGAGCATATTTCTATCCAATCCTATTTAAGAAGATGAGGATTTAATTATAAATTCAATACATGTTGGTAATGATGTGTAGTTTGTGTAGTTGACTCTATAGCAAAATGGATTATGATTAAAACAGGAACGATGACAGGGTAGAAATGTAAGCCATTCCTTGGATATATGTAATACTAAGCATATCATGTTCTGAAATAATAATCACTGCTAGCAGAAATCAACTTATGTTCAAACATTTAAAGACCTGTTACAGTTTAAGATGAAGACTGAATGCTAAATCGATGTTAGGCTTAAGATACTATGCTCTGATATTTTAAATACACATGTTAGAATATTCCAATATTCCAAAATGTATTCTTACCATATATTTCTATTTAACTGTAAAGGGAACTTAGAGCAAATACTTCTCTCTGTAGCAGGCTTTTAAGACATTTCACAACTCAGTCCCTCAAGAAGAATTTTTTGCATGTAAATTTTAGGATAGTTCTAGACTGAATCAAACTCAGCTGAATCAAGAGTATATGAAATCCACTCCTGTACCCTACTTCTTGGACTCATTAGGACTTAAGACTCTCTTGAGTTGTGGGTGCCAGTCTCTGATGTGATAACTGACCCTTTACTCAAAGTGGTGGCCTTGTGTAGGCATGAACCACAATTGAAATGTCAGCACCAAAATCCTGTGCTTAGGATTCAAGGGAGACAAGTAAAGGTTTTCTGCTTTCTTTAAGTCCTGATGTCATAATAATATTAAGTCAACAGATACAGAAAGAAAGCTGAGACTTTATTTCCCCCTTAACCATTTGGAGAAACTTCCAAAGGCTCTTCTGGTAGTGATATATTTGGAACTGCATATTCTGAAAGAGTGAGTCTTTCAGACTAAATGACATATTTGTAAGTGTATTTTTGAGGCCTTTTTGTTCTTTTCCGACCAAGGCTAATGGTAAACTTGATAAGAAAATTAAGCAGGTCTGTCTAATTACCTCTGAGCTTCTCTGCCTACTCAATCTGCTTAGAGTAGTTTTAGCCAATTCCCACCAGGTCTTTCCATTCTGTTACCAGCCCCAAGTTTGTTTGTTTGTTTTTTTTTTTTTTAAGATTTTATTTATTTATTCATGAGAGACACAGAGAGAGACAGAGACATAAGCAGAGGGAGAAGTAGGCTCCCTGTGGAGACCTTGATGCAGAACTCGATCCCAGGACCCTGGGATCACGCCCTGAGCTGAAGGCAGATGGTCAACCCCTGAGCCACCCAGGTGTCCCACCAGCCCCAAGTTTTAAATAAAATATATCATCGTTGGCTAACTGTTCTATCATTAGTTTTAGAAGTCACTTTAAAATGTTGGAGTTTATTATTTCTAAGGCAGCATTAGTATATTCCCTAGATATTGGAAAATGAACATTACCTCTTTAAAAAAATAAGTTTGAAGTAGAGATGAGGTTTTCTACACTGAATTCAAAATCATTGTCCTATTTAACAGAAATGATCATTTGCTTCTTAAAAATAATTTTGTTGTACAAGATCAATTGTATTTTTAAGAGAAATGACATTGCTAGCCATGTTTCAACTTTATATCCAGATCAGAATTTATACAAAAATATCAGAAAAAAAAAGACAGTCACAGGAACCAAAAGTAACACTTAACTAGAAAACTTTTACTGAGGAGCAGCTATATAAACAACCACATTTCATATATATATATATATATATATATATATATATATATATATAATGAAACAATTGTTAAAATATAAGAGGTCAGGATTGGGAATTTAGGGTAGATACATCCTGTTAAGGGTCAAATTGTGTCTCCCCAAAAGCTTTGTTGAAGTCCTAACCCCCAGCACCTCAGAATGTGACCTTGCTTGGAAATAGGGTGGTGGTTGTAGGCGCACTTCATTAAGATGAGGTCTTACTAGTAGGATGGGGCTCCTTAAGCAATGTGACTGATATCCTCCTAAGAGGATGGCCTTGTGAAGACACAGGGGAAGTGCCATGTGAAGACAGGGGATCAGAGTGATGGATCTACAAGTTGGGGAACACTACAGATTGTCAGCAAACTACCAGGAACCAGAAAGAGTCAAGGAAGAATTCTTCTACAGATTTCAGAGGGAGAATGGCCCTGCTGACAACTTGATTGCAGAGTTCTGGTCTCTAGAACTGTGAAACAATACATTCCTGCTATTTTAAGCCACTCAGTTTGGGACACTTTGTAGGAAAGGAATACACACCCCAACATCAGCTCTGCTTTTGGTCAGGGGAAGAAAATTGTAGTACAAGTATTCAGTTGGGCTTTCCTCAATCTAATGTGAAATACCATAAGATTGATCCTCTGCAAACACATACATGTTCCCTCTACCCAAAGGAAATAATATCTTGTTTTCCAGTAATCATGGAAAAATCAGTCACAAGTCACCTGAATTGGTCATAAAGAAACCTCAAGTTTCTAAAAAAATAGATTTGACAACATTCATCACAAAGCAATAAATCAGAAACTAACAGAAGGCACACAACCAAGCCAACAAAGAAAAACTAACTTGGACACATATTTTAGGCCAAGGAGAAAATTGAACCTAAAATTACAGAATGTCTGGAAAATCACTATGATGAGAATACCATTGATAGAAACCACCAAGCTGCAGATAGCAATGCTGAAATCAAAATGTTTACTTCTAAATGAATAAGGAATACAAGTGAACGAAATAAACCTCCAATACCAGAATTTAAAAGACCAGTGAAGGGAGAAATTAATGCTCACAGCAGAAGTTTGTTTGCTAGTAAGCCTATTAATTATAATGAAGTTTTTTTTTTTTTGAGGGAGAAGATGAAATAGGTAAACTTATGGTGAAAAGAAAATAATCACATTTATGTGAGAAAGTTAAAAAATCCTAATTGAAAACTTTGCTCAACACTATGCAAATGAATTCAAAAGAAAACATGAATTTCTTAACCTGCCCCAGGGCGAAAAATAATCTAAGTTTTATATTTGAGAAACAAGTGATCAAAAATCTAACCGTTACCAAGCTCAGCCCTCTTTATAACCACAATCATCACAAAATACACCAGATCTAGAATAGATTTTAGGGTACTCATTTAAGGAATTGATCTTCTTGATACCATTTAAAAGGTTTCAAATGTGGAGCATCAAAAAGTCTTCATTTTAAGAAAGTCAGCTTGCAGTGCAAATACTTCATTACTCAAGTGGCACAGCTGAGGACAGTGACTTCCCAGCCAGTTCATGAATAGTGTCTGTCATACCATAACCAGAGCAAGACTAGTTATTAGTGATTAGGGATTTGAGAAGTGCTGTGAGGTGAGTAATTTTGGGGATGCAAAGAAAGTGATTCCCAAGGGCTCCAAGGAACACTGACCTTCTTGCACAAGCTTGTATTACTATGCTAGAGGCGTAGGAAGGGAGTGGACTTTCCATAATGAGGGAAGGAGAAGCAAACTCTGTGAATTCCATGACCTCAATCTAGCTGGTGTCTCATTATCATCTCAGGCTTACTATCAGAGAACAAAACAACACACCATTGTTGAGTTGATAATTACATAAATTTTGAAATTCTTCACCAGAAAAGAAATGCTATTTGCTGGGGGGAAAAAAGAGCCCCTTTTAATAAAAATGACCAAACCATAAAGCTTTTCTAGGATTTAAACTCATAATAAAGGAAGTCAGCATGATATTTTTACTGAAATCTGACAAGGAAAATAGCAAACTAGTCCCCAATCTTATAACAATGCAAAAACTGCACATAACTAATTAGCAAATGAAATCAACAGCACAATAAAGATCAAGATAAGATGCCTAGTAAGGGTTTATAAAGTTGTTCACCATTAAGACTGTTAGGAAAGCTATTAATGAAATTTGGCATGAAAGCAAATTAAAAGGACAACGTAATTCTGTAAATGCTGTAAAATAATTTTATAAAAATTTTGCTTGCAAAAATTGGGATAAGTGACTGTTTTCTGAATGTGATTTTTTTAAAAAAAGTTTATCCATTGTGCCCCAAAGTTAACATCCAAGGAAAATACTAACATCGGTGAGGATCCAAAATACCTAAGATGCAGATAAAAACTGAGACTACTATATTATTTTGAAAAACAGTATTTTCCCTGAAGTTAAAAGATTAAATGATTGGTAAATATCATGTATGAAATACAGACACTCTCCAGCATATTAGTTTGGATACTTCTTCTGCGGGTTCCAGAAAATTAATTATATTCTCTGCAAGCAACCACTGGTTATTAGTAAAACTTAAGTTATTTAACAATTAAGGATTTTTTTGTGATTTTCATGTAGCTTCCCTCTTTAGCATGCACGAGCTTCATTTTATCTTGTTTAAACATCTCATAATTAGTGATTATGTAGACAATTTTAGGTGGAAAAACAATTATTAATAAATATCTTTAAATATAGAATTAGATTGACAGTTAATACCAATATTAAGAGGGTATATTTAGGTAACAGGGTCGTGTCCTTTTTAAAGTAATGAGAATTGAGACAAATGTAATATAAGGCAAAAATATTATTAATGTTTATTCAAATTAAGCATAAAACTGAGCAGATTATTGGAAAGAAAGTGTTAACATGTTTGTTAGCTTTTTGTCCAGCCTTGATAATGCCTGATAATTTTACTTTTGATCAAATCCTCCTTGAAACACTAACTCAAAGAATTATTAGAATGTGTGCCTATATACTGGATCCAAGATAAATCAGAATCAAACAGGATCATCTAGGAGACCAAGGAACTAGACTTAATTGTCAATATTCTTCATAAAGAGTAACCAGTATTGATCAAGCAGCCACAGGGAAGGATGGAGTCTAGTACAGTAACTCTGGAGAGGGCTGCATGACTAGGTAGGGATCAAGACTGAAGGGCTTTCTGAGATAAAATGGAGCAGGTTCACTTAGCCTCCTCTCTTATGGTCCTATTAGGGCTGAGTGATTAAATAGTGAAAACTTTCTGGAGTAACAAGACCATGGTCAAGACTTTGCAAACACTCTGTGTGGTTATCTATCCTACATCTTTTCTTAAAGCTACAGAAACTTAATGTTATTTGAAGCCTATATTGTCTCACAGTTTCTTTGGACCCAAGAACATAGAAGAGATTTCTCAACTATAGACTTCTGATCATTGCAGAATTGTTTAACCAAGTGGTAAGTGTTCATAACACTAATAAACTGTCCTTTAAGAGTTGCATTTCAGCTTAGTTGTTTGATTCCCTTTAGGACAAGGATCCTTCAAGAAAAAGGTCCTCTTGGGAAATCTTTAAATCTGGTCAAGAAAAATTAAAACAAGAATGTTAATTTTTCTTCTTGAGTAACCAAGGTGACAAAAACTTCAAAATCACGTACAACATCTGTGTTAGATTATCCTCAAGCCAGACATTATGTTGAATCTAAGTAACAATAAGAAAACAATAAGTCTCAGAGTAAAACAAAATGATCAAAACAGATTTCCTTCCATTGCTTAAACTTCAAAACAAAAGACTTGGTTAGGGTGTTCTAATGAAATAATTTTCTGGTTTTTTTGGGGGGTGGGGTCCATGGAAACTCAGAATTTAATGAACAATGTCACTGAGAAGATTGCTATGGCTTTCCAACAATTTTTAATAGATGAAGAGGAGATTTTTCTAGATTTTCCAAGTTATGAACTGTAGTGAAAATTCATTTGAGAAGTTGTTACTGAAAAATATTTTTTCCTATATTACATTTTGCTGTTCAAAAATTTTTTTTAATATTAGTGATGTTAAGTGTACCCCTTTGAGTTTTACATTTCAGGCATTTGGACATGCAGGAATAGTAAGTTTGACAGCATGACAGATTAATAATAAATTCAATAATGCTTGTTTTACATAATTGCAGAGAAATTTCTAGTCTCACTCTGAAATCAACGCAGTGAAAGGGAATGAAGATATGTTTAGATAAAGAGTGGAAAACTATAAAGAAAAGTGACATAAATTGTCATTGACAACAGAAAAAGTATATTGGAGACCATGAAAAGTTTAGTATTTAGTTAACACTCTTCATTTGGAACTGTCTGTTCTGCCCCTAGATGTTTAAACATGTAGAACAGAAGCTGTTGCATGTAAAAGGGAATCTGAATAAAAACTACAAAAAATATTTTATTATTAAGTAATGTAAGTTCTGTTGATCATCTATGATTGCTTGCACAGAATGTAATTAGTTTGCTGGAACCTGTTAATGGAGTAACCAATGAAAATGCCAAAGAATGCATCTATTTCTAATGCGATATTTGCCATGATAGCATTTTATCATTCAACCCTAGGGAAAATACTGACCTTGACAAGGAATCTATATACACTTCTATGTTAGACTTCTAAATTTGACTGCTAAAATATTTTAATAACTATGACCATTAAATTTTTGATGCAGTTTTCTATTTGCTTCTGTATACCAAAAAGTTACTTCTGTGATGGTTACATAGTCATCATACTGATGAAATTTTATTCCTAATCAAGTCCTCCTAGAAGCATCCTGCTGAAATAAGCCACTTCCTTCAACATCCTGCTGAAATAAGTATTCTGTATACCTCTAAATGTAAAACAATTTGGTATTAGTTTAAGAATAGCTGGACAGATCAAAGAGTCAAGAAGTCCAGAAATGAATGTAAGAGCACTTGGAAGTATAGAATATGAAGAGGGGCTATTTCGTTTTTTTAATTGGAGTTCAATTTGCCAACAAATAGCATAACACCCAGTGTTCATCCCATCAAGTGTCTCCCTTAGTGCTCGTCACCCAGTCACCCCCACCCCCGCCCACCTCCCTTTCCACCACCCCTTGTTCATTTCCCAGAGTTAGGAGTCTCTCATGTTCTGTCTCAAGAGGGGCTATTTCAAATCAGCAAACAAATTATGATTATTTTAATAAAGCATGTTGGGAGAAGTGAGTGGTCATATAGGGGAAATGTTGACTCCCTGCCTCTTATTATTTATTCAAATTAACTTCAGATATGTTAACCATTTAAATTTAATAATTACTAAGGTAAAATGTGGGGTTTTAAAAATATCTTGAAACTGGAGAAACCTTTCTAAGGATGACACAAGGACCATAAACTGATGTATTCATCTACAGAAAATAAATACATTGCCAAAACTCACCATACATAAACTAAAAAGATAATCCTGGAAAAGTAGTCCACATTTTTTTCTTTTTTGAAAAACTAACCCATATTATAGTTAAACCACCATTGCCCTTGATTTATAAAGAGCTCTTACATGTCAAAAAAAGCCCAGCAGCCAAGTAGAAAAATGAGCAAAGAATAAGCAGAAACAGTTCACTGAAAATTCAGGAAATACAAATGATTATTAAAGAGATGAAAAGATGCTCAAACACACTCACAAAAATGCAAATTCAAAACCACAGTGAGATACCACTTTTCATCTATTAGGTTGGCCAAAAATGTATTTACTAAAACGATTAGAGTGTAGTAAAATAGAATAATGAAGAGGGTAGAACTTTACAAAAATTATATGAAGGTCAAATGGACAGTAACTGAAAACTTTAAGTGTCATTTTGCATCACTTTACACACAGACATTTACTCTACAGATATGCCTAAACATTTGTAAATGTGATTTATGTTGTAAAGATGTTCTTTGCAGCAATTTTAGTGAAAATGAAACTACTGGAAAGTCCAGCTTAGAAACAGAATGGTACTGTGGTATTCCTTTCATTATCAGATAAAACATGGATATAGAAAAGGTGCAAATCTTTTATATAGAAACATGGCAATTTCGTAAATTATCCAAAGTCCTTTGAGAATTTAATTCTAAAGCAACTAGAGTCCACTTGGCGGTAGAAGTAAACCTTTCATGCACAATGTACGTCCTTGATTTAGCAATGAAGGCTCAGCTGAGATGGTGGTTGTCATTGTGACTATGTGCCATAAGTTGTGCAGAACACCTGAAAAGATTATTTAACCTGCTCTTAATAATGTTTCCCTAAGATGAGTTTTCTAATGCCGGTGACTCTACATACTTTTTTTTTTCTCCAAGAAATTCTTTAAGAGACACAGACTCTCTAATAACTGCTTTCTAGATTATGATCCTGTTACTGAAATGCTAACTTACTGCTCTATGCAGCAAAAAAATGTTTCCTCTGCTCTGAAAAGATGCTTGGTGTTTTCTGTCAGTTCTTGTGCAGGTGGGACAAACAATGCTGAGCCCCGTCCTCATGGTGGAAAAGCAATAAACAAGTAAAAATAGTTAGTGCCATGTCCGACTCCTGACTATCCAAACCACACTAGAAAGATGAAAACAATTTCCTGCTTCTAAAAAATTTAGAAGACAGTTTCAAATGACTAAATAAGAATGAAGTGTCTTCCCCTTTTATCTGTGTGATACAGCTCTTAATTATTTAGAAATTCTCTCAGATGTCAGCTAAATTTTACTTCATTTAAAAACTATACAACTAGGTACATAAATCAATAACTCACCACTGGTAGATAAACCAGTAAATGTCACTCAGGCATGATTTCACCATGGAGGCTTACTGCATTGTCAGGAGGAAGGAAGCAAACACTCAGCACTTCCTGCAGGGCAGGCACTATTATAATTTTAAGTGTGTGCATTTGTGTATTTAATCCTTAGGGGTTAGTAAGATCTGTAACATCAAGCATCCTTACAAGTGAGAAGGCAAAGACTCAAATGGATTGAGACATTTGTCAAAGATGACTCAGTATGTAGCAGCCAATTCTGATTAACTCACTCTTTTACCTATCCAGTAAATGATTATAGCTATTGCAATTGTTGTAAAACAGTTGTAGCCATTATAGTATCTCATCAAATGTGAGACATAAAACACATCACTGTTTGATGTTCTGCTAAAAAGATTTAACTTTGCGAATCACACCATAATATACACATTATACCATATTACCCTCTACCAAATTGCACGTGAATAAAAGTTTAGGATAACAATGTTTCTGATAAATTGATGTTTGATGTCTTATTGATAAGCCTTCAAAAGTTGATTGCACCAGCTTCAATTGGAATTTCTACTATTCTGAGGCTTCAGTTATATAACCAATCTTTAAAAAAATGTATTTCAGTAACAAGATACAACACGGTTTCAACTCTTTATGAGTGCTTCCTTTCTTAGATACAATAATAAAGAGAAAAGAAAAATAAGGAAAAAAAGGAATTGTTATTTCTCATATGACAAATACTGTTTCATCAATATCAATCTTATGCTCTGTTGTTTCCACAAGGTATTTTTTTGCACACATAGTAATCTTTCATTTCTTTTTTTTTTCTTTTGTAATCTTTTATTTCAAAGCAAATTATGCTATAACCCTTTTGAAGCCATATTAAATAGAGGTTAAATTCAGCATACTTAGTAGCAATGATCTATGCAATTTTGATACGAATGAGTAACTCATGGGTGACTGTGACCATGCTCTCTTATGGGAAATGACAATCACTTTGTATCTCCTGTCTGACAGATAGTATTTGTAAGACTTCATAAATTATAAGGTACATTTTGATTTCAAGAATATTAAAATGTGAAAAACAGTTAAAATATATGAAAAAGTTTGTGTCGAACACAGTGCTAGGAACTAGAATACCAAGAAATAACAGAGTCTTGTCCCTTGTTCTAACTGCTTAGTGTGGGTAGACAAGTAAACCAATAATTATTATTCAGTGTGAGGATAAAAATAATATATATTTATGCAATTATTTATCACTTTCTATGTGCTAATGTATTTAATCTTTATCCCATGGGGGAGGTACATGATAGAGGTATGAACCTGTCTGGATATCCAGGAAGGGTATGTAAACTATCCTGTGTGGGTAAAAAGCCTTTTGTTGGAGACATCACATAGGTGTGAGTAGTGGAGGAGAAGGGAAGAATTAAAATTCCAGGCAATAGCACTCCATCAGCACAGTCAGAGAGGCAGAAAGAGTGGAACATCTGAGGAATACACAAGACAGAGTAGTAAAGGGATGGGGCAATGGGGAGTAAAGGTCCATGAGGCAATGGGGAGGAGTAAGGAGCAAAGCTTTTTTTTTTTTTCTTTTCTGCCATACTAAGAAATTTAGACATTATCCTATCAGTGGTAATTTGTGAAATGCTAAATACTAATTTTGAAAAAGTGTAGTCAGCAAAAGCAGCTCAGTAAGGAACTCTAAAGTTCTGCCCCTCCTAAAAGGAACAAAAAACTGCTAAAACTATGAGAATTTGCTTTTTTTGAAACTGTGAAAATTAACTTTGGTTAGAAAATCTTGAAAGCAGCAAGATAAAAGTAATCTCACTTACAAGGAACCTTTAGTAAGATTAATGATGGTTTCTTTTTAGGAACTGTGGATGCCAGAATATAATGGGATGGCATATCAAAGTATTAAAAGGAAAAACTTTCAACCAAGAATGCTACATCTGACCAGATTACCCTCCAAAAATGAAGGAGAAATTTACACATTCCCAGATAAATAAAACTGCAAGAGTTCGTCACTAGCAGGCCTATCCTATAACAGGTGCCAGTCATTTGTTTGCTAGAGCCATTGAGGTGAAAACAAAAAGACATACAGAGTAATGCAAATCCACATGAAGAAATAAAGAACATTAATAAAGATAACTAACTTCCTAGGTAAATGTAAAAGTATATACATAGATTTCTTGTTTGAAATTCATTTTTTCTGATTTTAAAGACAGCTGCATAAATCAATCTGCATAGACTTCTAACAAGTAGAGAGATTGAGTAATCAACTTCCAAAAAATTCTCGTGTGCTAAACACATTAACAAGTTTGATGGGACATTTAAAAAATGAATTTTCCTAGAAGAGCTAAATGTTAATGAAAGGGAAAACACTAAATCTCAAATTAAAATTGTAACTTAGAACTTTGTATATTGAGTGTATATAAAAACACACCTGTTCTGACACATGAACTGCTCATCATTATGAAAAACAAAGAAGAATCTGTGCAATTTGAAGAGCTCACTATTAAATTGCAAGGATGACATTGTGGCTTCTTTCCGTTGCTATGGGCAAGCCACTTGAATGATTTCAACAGATTCTTCAACTGAACAGAGATTGCTTCCCACTCAGTTATAATTTTACCATGCAGAGGCTAGAAATTGGGAATAAATAATGAAAGAGGTCATGCAGGTTCACATGTATTGCTCTGTGTGGGATGTAGCTGATGATTGGAGATGGGAACCATGACCTGGTGATAGAAAGATATTGCTTCACGATCTGAAAGACATTCTGGCAGCTCTGACCTCAATTTCACATAAGTAAATGGGAAAAAAAGTGCCTATCACGAAGGAACAAGTATGGTTGCTAAAGCTGTAGCTTTAAAGTTGTACCCAACAGAAAGAAGTAAACAATGCCCAATAAAGAAAAGCGCAGAATTCAGACTGCAGTCTGATTATGACCATAGCATTATTTGCCACATAGCTCCCATAATCATTGAGATAAACATTGCAGAGATGAGAGACATATAAAATGTATTAAAAAAAAAACTTTTAGGGGTACCTGGGTAGCTCAGTGGTTGAGTGTCTGCCTTTAGCTCAGGTCGTGGTCCCTGGGTCCTGGGATCAAATCCTGCATCGGGTTCCTCACGGCGAGCCTGCTTCTCTCTCTGCCCATGTCTCTGCCTCTCTCTCTGTGTCTTTCATGAATAAATACAATCTTTAAAAAATAAAAATAAAAAACTTTTATGTAATCCATATACTTATTTCTTGAGAAGAGATTTGATGGAGTAAAGATGGTCACAGTTTCTTTATAACTCTCTCCTTGGAGAAGTAGAGTTTACTTTTTCCCTGGCCTCAATCTAGTCTGGCCCTGTAACTGCTTAAGCAGTAGATTATGGTAAAGTGACACCATGCTAGTTCTAACCCTTTGAGGACTGACAGGCAGCTTTTGCGTCTGACATCTGGGCATACTGACTTCTGAAATTCTGCTTCTCAGAACCTAACCTCCATCTTGGGAAAGGCCCAAGCCACAGGAAGGGCCATGTGAGGTGCTGTGGTCAATCTGCACAGCTGAGCTCCCAGCCTCCAGCAAGCATCAACTGAGTGAGCCATTTGGATGCTTCAGCTCAACAGAGACACCCAAAAACTGTGGCCCCAAGTGACATCACATGACCAGAACCACCTGGGCGATCTCGGTCAACAAAGAGAAGTAGAGGAGTAATAAAATAGTTGTTTCAGAGTATTACCTTTTGGCTGGTTTGTTATGCAGCAATAGGTAAAGTGATCACTCGCATAAGGATGTATGTGAAGTTGTGTTAAAACTTAGGTTTATAGGTGGTATAGTGAAAAGATTAGTAAATTTTACCTCTATCAACAATTGTGTCTACAATCCAATGGTCTCCTCAGAACTTCCTCAAGGGAGTTTTAGCAACTCACTGGATTACCTTCAGACCTGATCTCTTTTCTAAAAACAAATTTAAGGGCACCTGGGTGGCTCAGTGGTTGAGTGTCTGCCTTTGGCTCAGGGAGTGATCCCGAGGTCCTGGGATCGAGTCCCGCATCAAGCTCCCTGCAGGGAGCCTGCTTCTCCCTCTGCTTATGTCTCTGCCTCTTTCTGTGTCTCTCATGAATACAAATAAATAAAATCTTAAAAAAAAATAAAAACAAATTTATATTCTACTGCGACCTGAACAAAAAGTATGTGAAAGACCTCTAAGTGCCTCCAACTTAACACTCAAAAATGCTACCTCTTCTCTAAAGTTCAAGCATGGAGACAAGGCTTTTACTCAGAACTCTACCTTAGTTAAGATTGTTCCCTTGTTTGTTTTTAGTAAGATGAGAGCAGAAAGGATGTTAAGAAATTTTAGATTGAACTTTGATTTTGTCTTTGATATGTTTTTAAAAGAGATTAACATAAAACAAAACAAAAGCGAACCACCTCAAGAGACAATCGACCTAGTTATCCTAAAAGAAAATTTCAGATTTAGTGAACTGTGAATAGAAATCTCTATGTGTTAATTTTTGAGTTTGGTTTCTGAGTCTCTTATCTGAATTTGATCAGAATGAATCAGTGATATAAACCTGGGTTTATAGTTTGTCCCTTTTAGGTTGTTAGATTAGTTTGTCCCTTTTAGGTTGTTAGATTTTACTTCAGATCCCAGAGTTGAGTTAAATGTCAGTATTTGCTTTTGTGGGTTGACAAAACACATTTTCCAATATAGTCTGCTAAGAAACACAGTGCACTTGGAGTTTGACCTGTCTTCTGGGATGACTTTGAGGAAAAGCTACTAGCTGTATGACTTTAAGCCAGTGGCCAACACACTCCCCCCCCCCCCCCCCCCCCAGTATCTGAATCAGGAAGAAAGTAATAACCATCTTTGCCCTGTTTACCTTAAAGGACTATTCTTCAAAATCAAGTAATCCTATATGTATATGGGTCTATTTAAGGAGTGAAAAGTTTTTTTTTAACTAAAATTGTTTTATCATTATTCTTGATAATTGTGCTTCTAGTAATTGTGTATTTTTCCCCTATCCATTCTAGAAACTATTTTATTATACTTTTCTGAGTTCCAAAGTGAATCATTTTTTTTTCTAGGTTGTGGTATCTTTGCCTGCTTTGCCCACAAAGGTCTCTGAAGTTAACTGATATTTAGCTAGAACATCAACCATGGCAGAAATACTGGAGAGAGAAGAGAGAAAAAAAATTCTAGACAGAACACAAGAACTAAGATGACAGTTTCAAGCATTTGAACCCTGTACCAAAACCTTTCTTTCTGTCTCATTTTAACCCTTCCAGGACCTATACTTTATAATCCTCCTGAAGTTTACTGGCCATCAGCTCCTTGTGTCTTCAGTTTCTCTCCACATCCAGCTTAGATTCCATGATTTGTCATTATAATCACACCTTTGCACACACTGTTACTCCTTTGCTCTTCTTTTCTTATATATTTCTCCTATATTTTATGTACATGAAATTACATAGTAAACACTGTTATATCTAGTTAAATTCCTAAAGCTACTGTGTTTTTAAAAAATAATTTATCCATGTATTTATCTGTGGTACAATCCTTTTTAATCCTGAATGGTATTACTGAATATATCACATTTTGTTTATTCTCTTCCTGATAGACATTTAGGTTATTTCCAACTGTCAAAATCATGCATAAAGCAGCTATAACTTTCTTGTACAAATCTCTGTGTGAAGATGTGTTTTCATTTCTCTTAGGTAAATACCTAAAACTGGAATTGCTGGATGTTGAGGTAGGTGTGAGTTTAACTTTATAAGAAACTGCCAAATAGTTTTCCAGAGTCATTTCCCAACATCAGTGACTTAAATTTGCAGTTGCTTTGTCATCCTCTCAGCATTTAGTATTCATATTAGTCAGTTTTTGTTTTGCTTCATAACAAATGTCTATGTAATTTAGAACCATTAAACAACACTGATTTGAGCTAGCTTATTGGACTTTGATGGCCTAGGATAACCTCACTTATATATTTTATGGTTACCTCATGGTCAACTGGGATAAAAGGCATGACTTGGTCATGGATGTTTCAGAAACGAGCCAGGACTCATCCACGCGGCAACTGGATTACAAAGCCAAAAAAGAAGATAAGCTCCAACACTTTTTATTTTCCAATCCTCTGCTTGGTTGATGTTTGCTAATATCTCAGTAGCCACAGAAAGTCATGGCCAAGAACATCTTTAAGGGTTGGAGAAATAGATTCCACTTTTAATGGAAAGTCTGAAAAGTCACATTGGAAAAAAGTATTGCTACAGGGTTAAGAAGGATTTGAGACCTTTTTTGCAATCTTCCACAATCTTCTCTCTGACCACAAATCATTTGTAGCCTCTTCACATGAAAAATATAATCACTCTCATTCTAGAAATCCCAAAAGTTTTATTTCAATAATGACATGTGGCTCAGAGTTTAGGATCTAGCTATCTAAATCAGACCCAAGTGCACATGAAGCGCCAACAACTATAGCTGTCAAGGGTTAGTCAGGGAAGCAGAGCTAACATGAGTATTCCTGGAATGAGGGATTTGTTCTAGGAATTAGACCTTATACAAGGTGAGGGCAGATGAAGTAAATGGAAAGATGTTGCAGAATCAGAAAGAGTTACTAATGAGTCTACCTTAAGTACCGCTACAGGTAGGTAAGTTAGAGCTTGCCGGAAATCTGAGAAACTGAGCATATCCAGCCACTGCAGAAGGCTCAAAAAGAGGAAGTTAATGGTGAGATTTATGGAAAATTGTTGCCTTTGTGTAGCTACCATCTTTGTGGGTCCACAGCCAAGCATTTTTTTCTTTGTTTTTTTCAAGCATTGATGGTAGAACTGGGGCTGGTTTTGGTCAGCCTGGAAGGAGAGTTAAACAACTAGACAAAATGAGATCATATGTGACCCAGTGGATGCATCCATTTGACGCTAAGTCTGACATGGATAGAGAGTAATGAGGGTAATGGCCACTGTTTTCTTATATGCTTTAAACTGTACGCAAGTTCCTCTTTTAGCTGAATCTAAAAAAAGGAAAAGCAATTCTGGAAAATGTGGCCCTCAGTTTAACTAGGATGACATGGAATAATACAATATGTTATTAGTTGTATTTTAAAATTTCAGCATCACAGTAGATCTGTACCTACCCATTATATCTCTTTGGGTTTTAATTTATATTACCCTAATGACTATGCTTATGGGCCATTCATAAAACCCTATTTTGTGAATGTCCAAGTTTTGTGCCACCTTTTTATCTTTTTGCTATTGAACTTTAGAAATTCTATATTGTAAATACAAATTATCTGTTGCATAAATATGTTGCAATGATTTTATTCCGTTGAGGTTTGGGTTTTTAATTTTCTAAATAATAGCTATTTTGAACAGAAGATTTTAACAAAATTCAGTTCACCAAAATTTTGTTATGGTTTTGTGTGTTCTGGGATATCTTTGAATAGCCCCGGTTTGTAGATATATTCTTCAATATTTTTTTTTATTAAACAATTTTACTTTATTTTTTTTATTTATTTATGATAGTCACACAGAATGAGAGAGAGAGAGAGAGAGGCAGAGACACAGGCAGAGGGAGAAGCAGGCTCCATGCACCGGGAGCCCAACGTGGGATTCGATCCTGGGTCTCCAGGATCGCGCCCTGGGCCAAAGACAGGCGCTAAACCGCTGTGCCACCCAGGGATCCCTCTTCAATATTTTTTAATGAGCTTTTTAGATTGAGTTTAAAAATTTTAATTCCAGTATAGTTAAGATAGAGTTTATATTAAGTATGCAATGTAGTGATTCAACAATTCCATATATTACTCAGTCCTCACCATGGCAAGTATACTCTTAGTCCTCTTCACTTATTTTCCCATCCCCCTATCCACCTCCTCTCTGGTAACCAGTTTGTTTTCTATAGTTGAGTCTGTTTTTTTGTTTGTCTCTTTTTTTTTCTTTGTTAATTTGTTGTTGTTGTTGTTTTTTTTTTTTATAATTTTTCTCAGTTTATTTTTTTTTTAATTTTTTTTTATTTTTTTTATTTACGATAGTCATACAGAGAGAGAGAGAGAGAGAGGCAGAGACACAGGCAGAGGGAGAAGCAGGCTCCATGCACCGGGAGCCCGACGTGGGATTCGATCCCGGGTCTCCAGGATCGCGCCCTGGGCCAAAGGCAGGCGCCAAACCGCTGCGCCACCCAGGGATCCCTGTTGTTGTTGTTTTTAAATTCTACATATAAGTGAAATCATATGGTATCTGTCTTTTTCTGACTGACATATTTCACTGAGCATTATACCCTTCTAGATCCACCCATGTTGCAAATGGCAAGATTTCTTTATGTTTAGATCTGCATGCTATCTTGAATTAATTGTTATATATGGAGTGAGATTTTTGTCAGATTGCATTTTCTTCCCTGAAGATATCCAGTTCTGGTGCTATATGTTGAAAAATACATGTAATCTTTTTCCACATTAAATTTCACTGGTGTTGGAGCACCTGGGTGGCTTAATTGGTTAAGCATCTGCCTTCAGGTCAGGTCCTGATCTCCAGGTCCTGTGATTAAGCCTTGAGTCCAGGTTCCCTGCCACTCCCCCTTCTTGTGCTCTCTCACTCTCCTTCTCTCTGATAAATAAATAAACTAATGGAGAAAATCTTTAAAAAGATAAATTTTCTTGATGCCCTTATAAAAATAAATATCACATTTCATTACATATGTATTTCTGGGCTTCCTATTTTAATTAATTATCTGTTTTTCTATTTTCCACATCAATAATTATCATGGATTTATAGTAATTCTTAAAGTAATATAAATCTTCCAAATTTGTTCTATTTAAAGCATCTTAGAAATCATTCTGTCATTGGCATTTCTGTGTTAATATCAGAACTAAAAAATAACACGCTTGAGTTTTGATTAGAAATGGATTGAACCTATAGAATTTTGAAGAAATTGACATTTTTACGATTTGAGCCTTCTAACCTGTGAATATGATGTATTTCTCCATTTATTTAGATCTTCTTCAATTTTAGCAGTCAAATATTCAGGTAAAAGCCTTGTGTGGCTCATGTTAAATTTGCTACGAGGTAATTTTTCTTGCTGGCATTGTAAATGGATTATTTTTGATTTCCTGTCCCCACTTCAATCTATTGTTGATAGAGCAGCAAGATTACTATTATTAAAACGAAAATTCAATGTTACTCCCGATTTCATAACCAAGGCTTCTTCTATGAAACAAAATAAACACCAACATTATTTTAATAACTAAAAATGTCCACATCATCCTGCCTCACCGCCTACAATTCTTTTTCCTGTTCCCTCTCTAGCAACTACAGTGATCCCCTTGCTGTTTATCCAGAAGCCTCTCTCTTCCAGAGACTTTTCATTGTTTCCTTTGCCTGCAACAGTCTACTCCAAACACATCCATGTCTTTCTCCTTCACTGTTTTCAGGTCTCTCCTTAAATGTCACCTTATCACTTGACCCTTGACTATTGTATTTGAAATAAACCTGACTCACCCCTTCTGCACCCCCAATCCTGTTTTTCTGGGTGACTCATATTTTCATTTGCCCAGGCTGGACATTCCAGCTTATATCTGCCATCCTGGCATTCCACCTAGTTTTCAACTGTTTTTACCGTAAAATATGTTCCAATTTGGATAATAAATTGCATATCACTCTACCTTTATCATGATTCATTTTTCTTCATGGCAGTTTTCATTTGTGTGTCATATGATAGATTTGCATGTTTGTTTGTTTTCCAGCTCCCCCAAAGAGACTATAAATTCCATCGGATAGAATCTTTAATTGTTGAACATCACCAGCACCTAGCACTCAGTAAATATTTGTTGTATTAAGTAAATAATAAGTATACAAGCTGAATGACTTTGTTTTTGAACTTTCTCCCCCTTTTTCTGTAAAATGAAGTTCTACATTAAATGAGGTCATTAAGATCACTCTGGCTAGAAAATGTAATGGTTGCTTGTGAAACCTGATACAAATTTCATTTAAGTCAATAGCTGCTTTGTGTAGAGGGAGAAGTGTAGAGCAATGTTTTTCATAAGCTAGAGTAGTCGTCTAAAGCAATAAAAGACATTGTTTTAAAGTGGAATTTTGTCTAAGTAGTACGGATTGATTTAAACTAATCATCAGAGTAACTTTACTTGCAGAATGACTCAACCATTAAACCATATTAATCATTTACTGACCTAATTGAATTTTTCCATATATTCTTGTAATATTAAAACATGTTTTTATGGTATGGGTGATGATATTTAGGGAATTCATTTTATGATTATGACCTCCAAGTTTCTATCTGTAGCTCAGACCTGTACCCTAAACTCCAGGCTAATATCCAGCTCTTTGTGAACTCTCTGCTTATGCCTCTAGTGGGCATCTAAAACCAAATATATTCAAACCTGAACTCCAAATTCTTCTTCCCAAGCCTTCTGTTCCCCAAATCTTTCTCTTCTCAGCGGATGGCAGTTCCATTCTTTTAGTCGCTCAGGCCAAAATAATCCTTGCTGCTATGCTTGATTCCCCTCTCATCTTGCACCCTGTATACCTTTTTGGCTGTACATTGAAAAGCACCAAGGATGAGTCTCACTCTCCCATAGTTTTACCCTAGTGTGAACAATATCATACTTCTCTGAATCACCAGTGTAGCATTTTAACTTCTTCTCCCCAGCTTTTGCCCCCCTTGCCCTTCCATATTCATCATGCCTATTTTCAACAAAGCATCCCAAAAGATCCCTTAAAACCTAAACTACCAGATCATGTAACTTCTCTATCCCAAATCCTCAAAGTGCTTCCATCTGACTCAGGATAAATGCCATGTTCCTTTTTTTTTTTAATTTTTATTTATTTATGACAATCACACAGATAGAGAGAGAGAGGCAGAGACACAGGCAGAGGGAGAAGCAGGCTCCATGCACCGGGAGCCCGACGCGGGATTCGATCCCGGATCTCCAGGATCGCGCCCTGGACCAAAGGCAGGCGCCAAACCGCTGCGCCACCCAGGGATCCCAAATGCCATGTTCCTGATAGGGGCCTGTATGATCAGCCACTCTACTGTCTCTCTGACTTCAGTTTTCTTGTTTTTTAAGTGTAAATTTGATGAATTGTTTTTATTGTTTAATTGACATGCAATATTGTATTATTTTCAGGTGTACAACATATTGGTTCAAAAATACATGACCCACTGAGCACTACATTAAGTGTAGTCACCATATGACTTCATTTTTTATTACTTTTCTCCTTGTTTTGTTTGTTCTACTCATTGGTGGCAACAGAACACACCACATACCCTCCTACCACAAAAGATTCCTTGCTATTGACTTTGCCTGGAATCAGCTTTCTCCCAGAGGTCTGAGTGGCTTGGTCTGTTACATATGTCAGGTGTCTCTTCAGAGGCACAGTAACAGAGTGGATGTTGCTGTGGCCTTGATGTGAAATAGCAATTTCCTTCTAGTTCCCACATTTCCTATTTTTGTTACCCCAGTTCCTTTCCCTACTTAGCAATGAGCCTCATCTGACATACTGTAACAGCATAATGTCCTCTGTGTATATGTTGTCTGTCTCTCTCCTAGAATGGAAGCTCAAGAGGTCGAAGGCTTCGTCTGTTTTGTTCCCTACCTATATCTCTCCATCTCTGGGAACTGGGACTGGAGCATAGTAGATGTTCAATAAATATTTGTGAAATGAGAGAATGAGTGGATCTATTTATTTGACAAAGCTTTTCTACTTTCCTACTCTCCTTTCTCTTCTAGTCTTCAGCTCCGTTAAACAACAAAAGGACTTATATTAAATGAGTTATCTTTAATGTGTATTTTTAGACTGTGTTTTTCAAAACCTTGCTTATGAAGCTGAAAATAGGCACAGATGCAAACAGTGTAAAATGCTCAAGCACACCTATAAGCATCATTGTCCAACAGACCCATGCATCTTTGGAACCTAGAAGGTATGGCACGGCTGGCTGGCAGTCCTCTTTAGTTCTCAGAGGAAACGGCTGGCAGAAGTAGGGATATTCCAGTGCTTTCTCACTTTTCCCAATGCCACTGCTCACTTGTTGCTGTTTTGGTTCTGCAAACAACCCTCAAAGTGTAGACCCTTATGCTACTTTTCCATTGTTGAGACTTCTCCACCCCAGGGCCCAACCTAAAAACTTCCCCACCAAAGTGCTCTCACATCTTGGAATTGCTAGCATCTATGTTCAGCCTGACCATGTTCTAAGTGAGAAAACTGGAACTCAGGTGAAATGACATATCCAAAACCACTTAGAACTGGCCCTGGAGGTCAGGCCTCAGGCCTCACTCCTGTTAATCTTAACCACATTGTGTTTCATCAGCCTGTTATTCACATTGAATACAAGAAATAATCTAAAAGTCCAACAATAAGACAATGATAAGTATAGTCATACAATGGTATACTACACAGCTATGAAAAATCATGATGTAGAAAATTATTAAATAACAAGGGTAAATGTTGGCATCATAGATAAGTGAAAAAGTCAAGTAGTGTAATCACAATTTTGTGTATGTGATTTGTGTATACATGGGAAGGTACTATACATCAAAATGTTATCTGTGGTCATTTCTGGAAGATGGGATTAGAGGTATCTTTATTTGTATTTATACTTTGTAATTCCAAATCAATACTTTTATAATAAAAGGGTATTTTAAACTTTTCCCCTGCACCACACTTCTGATTAAAGATCTGTATTTTTGAACACTATGATATATTTATAAATGTTAACTTTTCTTGTATAAATAGGATTCATACAATATATATGAGTCATAAATGTGTAGAAAACCGAACAAACTTCATAAATATAAAGAATTACTAGAGGGGCACCTGGGCGGCTCATTCAGTTAAGCATCCTATTCTTAATTTTGGCTCAGGTTATGATATTAGGGTCCTAGGATCGAGTCCTGGGTAGGGCTCTGTGCTCAGCCAGGAGTTTGAGGATTCTCTTTCTCCCTCTCCCTCTGCCCCTCCCCTCCACTTATGCTCTCTCTCTTTCTCTGTTAAATAAATAATAAATAAATCTTTAAAAAAAAGTATTACTAAAAACTAAATTAAAAGAGAGAAGGACTTTTAACTATATTAATCAGCTATATAACATGAAAGTTTTTTTGTGGAAACATACATTATTATTATTTTTTTAATTTTTATTTATTTATGATAGTCACACACACACGCACACACACACACACACAGAGAGAGAGAGAGAGAGAGAGAGAGAGAGAGAGAGGCAGAGACACAGGCAGAGGGAGAAGCAGGCTCCATGCACCGGGAGCCTGACGCGGGACTCGATCCCAGGTCTCCAGGATTGCGCCCTGGGCCAAAGGCAGACGCTAAACCACTGTGCCACCCAGGGATCCTGGAAACATACATTATTATAATCAGGAAGCCTTTCCTTTTTCTTTGTAACTTTCATGTTCTAAAACTCTTCTTCAAGCTAATTTATTTTTTACTCTTTCTCAAATTTTTAATTTCTTTAAAATTCTTATAGATCACCCCAACACAAAACTGAATGAGCCATCCATTTATAACCTTTTTTGTTGTTGTTGTTGTTGGACAAGTACAAGGAGTTTCTAAGAGTCTAACTAGCTTGACTAATCTCATAACTTCCAAGCTCAAGTCTGCACACCAATAAACTCATGCTCTACTGCCTGTCTACAGTCCTTTAAATTAATTTGGTGGCATTTCTCTGCACAAGTGTCCTTTTATCACCTTGTCCACTCTTTTCATGCTCTCAAAGTGCCACCTCTTGCCATACAGAACTTCAGGATGCAGCAAGGCACTGAGGGCTGCTCCATGATCCGGATCTGAATCGTCACTCCCACTGTCACTGTGTATCTCTCCTGTGCCTCTGCTCACGTGTGTGACTTTTGGTAGATGCTTGTCTCCAACACTCATGCTGAGGACATCCCCTTGGATATCCATAGTTGGGGTTTCCATAGAGCCTGACTTACATCTTTCCTAGAGGACTCATTGCATCATTTTGTAAGTATTTGTTCTAGTTTCTGTTTGTTCAACAAGATTATGAGTTCTTCAGGGGCAGAAACCAAGTCTTATCTATTTAGAAATAACCATGGTGTAAAATTAAATCTCCAAGTAAACTAAACCTCTAAACACAAGTTAAAGTTACAAAAGATGCTTTTCCCTCTCTCTCTCTCTCTCTCGGTCCCCCTGCTTGTGTTTGCTCTTTCTCTCTCTTTCTCTGTCAAATAAGTGAATAAAATCTTACAGAAAAAAAAAAAAAAAAAAGGAAGGCACCTGGATGGCTCATTTGGTTAAGCATCTGCCTTTGGCTCAGGTCATGATCCCAAGGTCCTGGGATTAAGCCCCATATTGGTCTCCCTGCTTGATGGGGAGCCTGCTTCTCCCTCTCCTTCTGCTGCTCCCTTTGCTTATGTTCTCTATCAAATAAATAAAATCTTAAAAAAATAAAGTTACAAAAGAAACAAATAGTACATGGTGCCAGTATTCTACAAAGTAAAATTCACAATGTCTTGTAGCTAATAAAAAATGTAGCAAATAAGGAAAATAAATCCCATTCACAGGGGAAAAAATAAATGAACTGAAATTGACCCAGAAATGATAGATGACGATTTAACAGATGGATATATTAAAAGTTGTTATAATTGTATTTCATATTTTAAGATGGCAACAAACTTCCAGCTTTTTAGTTCTTACAACATCTATTTCCTGAACCTCTCATAGGCCTGAGAAATACCTGTTGGTGCATTTTCTTCCACAAATACCCTGTTATAGTTTACCGCAGCTGCACTGCAAACCCATGTCAGGCTGTTGATGTTCCATCTGCACCCGTGATGGGCCTCTCCTTACCAGCTGGTCAGCTTCCAATTTCTAATTTAATATCTTCCTTTTATCTGTGTTTTTCATCAATCTGATCATGATGTCCCTGGGTATAGAATTTTCATATTTATTGGCTTTTGGGTTTATTGAGTTTCTGGGATTTAAGATTTCACAAAATTTGGAAATTTTTGGACCATTATTTTTCCATTTAAGTTTTTCTATATTTTCTTCTCCCACCTGCCCTGCCCATCCTCCCTGCCCATTCAGGGACTCCAGCTACACATATATTAGTCTGTTTGAGGTGATTTTACAGCTCCCTGATGCTCCAAAACTCTTCTTTTTTTTTTTTTTTAAAGTCTTTTCCCTCTTTGTTTCATTTTGAATTGTTTCTATTACAGTGTCTTCAAATTCACTAATCTGTTTTTCTGTGGTACCTAATCTGCCATCAATCCCATCCCCTATATTGTTTTCAACATGAACATTGTATTTGCAGTTTTAAATGTTCTTAAGCTTAACATATTCAATTTTCCTTCTAGGTTCTTGAGCATATGCCCCACAGTTATAATAACTATTTTAATACCCTGTCTAATTCTGTCATCCATGTATATTTTTCTGGTTCCTATTCAATTGGTTGTTTTTTTCCCACCTTTTAATGGGATATATTTTCACGCTTCTTTTCATGCCTGTTAATCTTTATTGGATACCATTTTAAATTTTACCTGTTGGATGCTGGTTATTTTTGTATTTCTATGAACATTCTTAAGATTTGTTCAAGGAAGGCTTTAAGTTACATGTATATAATGTGATCATTTCAGGTTCTGCTTTTAAAGTTTGTTAGATGGAACAGTAAGCATTAGTAGAGGGTGAAATCTCATCCCTACAGAGGCAATATGCTGTGGTTCATTCCCTGTGAATTATGAGATGTCTCCAGTCATGCTGGTGGGAACAGACCCCATGTGAACTCAGAGAAGGTTGTTCCTTATAATCCTTTCTCAAGGTTTTTTGTTTTGTTTTGTTTTTGTGTGTGTGTGTGTGTGTGTGTGTGTGGCCCCAGGACATTTCTTCATATGCTTGTGCAGTTTGGTACTCAGACAGACACTGAGAGACATGCATTCCAAGAGGTCTCCTCTTTGTATAGCTCTCTCCTCCACATACTCTGCACTGGGAGCTTCAGCCATAATCCTTCCTTGGATTCCAGCTCTGTCTCCCCAAATCAGGGGCACCATCAGGCTCTGCCACAGTTTCCCTGACCTGTGTCAGAGCCTTGCAGTAAGCTAGGAGAATTATAAAGCCTGTCTTTTTTATTTTCTACCTCTTGGGGGAACACTGCCTTTCATTGCCTTCATTTATTTTATTCAGTTTATTAGTTATTCCACATGAGAAGGTAAATGAACTTCCTGCTACTGCATTTGTTTGGAAGCAGAAACCTTTCTAAATTTCTTTTGATAGTGCTTCCTGGAATCATGCCCGAGATCAACTGTTCTGGGCCAATTTTCAGGACACAAACTTTAACACTCGGATTTGCATGCATGATGTTTATTAGTGAGTGTTTTGAATAACATTTCTGAATGTAAGGCAAGAAGAATTGGGCAGGAGAAGATCAAGAGCAGTGCTATTGTGACAGATGTCTCCGCCAAAAATGAGGGAGCTCTGGAGAGAGAAGAACCTTTTAGAGTTGTTGGAATTATGTCCCCTCCCTTATACACACAAAGGAGATGCAGGCAGCTCTCAGGGAGAAGGCTGATCTTGGGCTGAGTGACATGGGGAGTGAAATGCCTCTGTTCAGAAGGGGTTTCTGGATTAATAACAGTGCACCCACAGCAGAAGTGACAGCAACACCATGTAACTTCAGGTTAGTATGCACCCCCACGAAGTGTTTTATTACACTCAGGAAAACTATCGCTTCTTATTTAAACAACTGATCAAAATGGAAATTACTTTTCAGCCAGTATCATGAAAATACCTTATTTCCTTATTCTCCTATTTTTTTTTTAAGAATCACTACTCAGAATTTCCTTTCAAAGATAATGAAAACTGTAAGTTAAGGTTTACCTAGACTAATGAGACTATCTCAGGCAGGGACATTTGGCTTTATAGCTGCAAGATTCAAATCCTCCATAACTAGTGGGTTCTGGAGAGACAGAATATTAGGGGACAGAGCTGAATCTAAGTCACAATTTTAAATAATATTTTTGATGACATGGAGTAACCATTCCTCTCTACTCCCTCTGTTTGAAGGACGCAGTGTAGCAGAGAGCTGGAGTGACCACAGGTGTAAAGTTTTAGTTTCGTGAAATGAATAAATTTTAGAGATCTGTTGTACACCATTGTATACCATTGTGGCTACAATTAACAATACTGTATCGTACATTCAGAAATATGTTAGTATCTTATATTAAGTGTTTTCATCACAATAAAAAAATACCCTATGATAGAACACAAAATGATGTAATAGTGAGTATACTCTGAAGCCAGACTGCTCACATTTAGATTATGGTTCCACTCCCTCTTTGCTTTGGACTTTGGCCAAAAACTCACTTTTCTACTCCATAAAATGGACTGATTGCATACCTCATAAGGCTGTTGATCCCTGAGTCTGAGGCAGAACTATGTGATTGTAAAGTGCATTGGTCTGGCACCAGACTGGCCAGACTGCATGGGCTAGACTCCTGCTCGACACTTACTAATTTAATTTAACCTTTCCACCTGTTCCCTTGTCTACAAACAAAGAGATTGTAATATTAACACATTCCTAGGGTGTTTATATGAATTATGTGAGTTGATGCAGGAAAAGAGCTTCATAGAGGGCCAAGCATACAGCAAGTTCTCAATGAGTGTGAGCTCTGATTATGAGGTGTTGAGGGGGCTTGCAAATTTGAATGGAATTTGGTAAGGAAGAGTAGAACTCGAGCAGGTGCTGCTCTCTTGCCCTGGGAGGCTAGTACATGTGCGGGGCTAGGGCATAAGGAGGGATAAAAATAAAGCAGAATATTTAAGAATTTTAAGAGACGTAAAGCTCTGTGGCAAATAAAGGAAAATGATGTCAATGTCACAGAAGAATGACAATTGAAGGACAGAATCTGAAAGGACAATTAACCTGAACCACAAGCAGAACATGTAGAATTGACACCTTCTCTCGATGGCTTAAATTCTAGGTGACTTATAACTGACCTAACTGCAAAGAGGTGGCGGAGCAGCACCATGGGTATAATTGCTTCTGGCCGTGGGGCCAAGTGTCTAAGCTGCCCAGAACTCAGGCTTTAAGAAACAGAAATGCTGCTCCTCTCTCTGACTTCCCCACCCAGTTCTAGTCATCCGGGACTCCCAATGGTGGGTGGAGAAGTGCTTACCAAGTCTACTTCCCCATTTCAGCAGCTCCCCAAGTAATCCCAAGAGAGAGCCCTCCCTGTTCTGTTTCTGTGGGCATGGGGGAAGTGAATATTTCTAACTACTTCCCTATGGAGCAGGGTAGGGTTATGCTGCCTGAAGCCAAAGAACTCTTCCTCAATAAGGTTAGTATAAGGGAGAAGCTGCACTGTGGGTAGCTCTAGTAAAAGATGAGCCCTGTTTCTCAGCCTTTGAAAGTTACCAGAGAACTTGGAAATCCATAAGCTGAGCTATAGGGCAATCATCTGGGTTGGTGACTCTGAAAGATCTCAACAAGTTTAGTTAGCCTGGGGTATTGCGGAGAGCAAAGGCTGTGGAGGTTGGCTCATCTTGCTCTGCCACCTACCCCATATCAGCCAAATCTCTCTACCTCTCTGCACTTCAGTTTCTTTACCTGTGTGAAATACGATAGTAGTTTTCACTATTTGAATGCTTATTATCTTCCAGAAACAACATTTGAGCTAAGAATTATCCTTCCTTTTTCATAAATAAAGCAAATGGAATTCAGAGGGTATAAATAACTTACCCAGGTTAACTCAGCTAATAAGGGTTGGCATTAAAATTCATATTTCTCTCTAAAACCCATGCCCTAAGGAGCTAGCATACCTCCTGAAGCCTGGCATATAGCAGGGATGCAATAAATCACAGCTATTACTGACATTTCAAAATGGCATTGATCATGATTACCATGTGTACATAATACGGATTTTTTAAGAAAAAAGATTGATGGGTCAATTGTACTCTTTTGCACTGGCACATACAAATACCATCTTGGTTTATAGGGGAAGCATATTGGCCTCTTAGATTCATGGCCTGACCAGAGTTTAGTTCCAGAAAGAAGAGAAATTCTGTTTATGCATGCTGCATACATAGCATAATAAAGAAGAGAGAACACTGGTCTAAGAATCAGTAAGCACTTTATATTTTCAAAAAAAATTTATTACCTCATTTCATCCTTAGGTTAACTCCCTTATTTTTGTCCTAATTTAATAGATGAGAAAGGAGTCTCTGAGTGGGAGTAGCGATATGTTTGGCTTAAACTAGTGCTCCTCCATTTAAAGCCTCTAATCCAGACTGCCCCTAATTCAATTAGCCATGAAACTTTTGGCAAGGCACGTCTCTTGGTCTGGGAGTTTTCATCGATTAAATATGGGTGAGCTAAAGATTATTTGATTTCTAAGACTTTTCTAAGAGTCTTGGCATCTTGGAATCTTCAGAGATGGCCTTAGCTCAAGGCAAAACTCACCCATTTGTGTGTTGGTTGCTTAAAATTGTGCTATTTTTACCCAATAGTCTTTCTACATGCTCCTGGATTTGATGCTACATGCATTTGATTGCTTTGATAAGATTTGGTTTTAAATAATATCTTCTCAAAGTTTGGTCCTATACTTTCATTCAGGAGAGTTCTCTGGAAATTTCAGTCCTGGAATAAATGAGACAGAGCCCTCAATATGTCTTTATGTATATAGGAGAGGTTTATAGGGCACTTCTTCAACCATAACAGTAACACTACTGACTCTGAAGTTATTTATCTTGCATATAGAAATACAATGGAGTCGCTGTCTGATTGTCAGCTGTGTAACCTCCAATAACAGTAAGATTGGGACACTTGGCCAAGCAAAGGCTATGCTGAGTGCAGAGGGCTGGACATTCATTTGTCAGAAGAGTTAAAAGATTTACTTTATAGGAAACTGGTTTTCCCCTGCAGAGTTTGGCCTCTGAGCAATGCCCAGTCCCAAGAGCAGAAAGGATTATTTAAAGATAGTTAATTATTTCTAGGCTCATGGTAACAGCCAAGGAGTGACAGAGGTTCTAAACCTTGGGTCTGTGCTTGGTCAGATCTCTCTGTAGTGAGGTTGTTTTGGATCTACAGTATATTTTGCTTTGTTATAAGAAGTTTTAAAGTATTTCCAGTCTAAGTATTGCTTGGCTTCACTCATTCATGCTAATCTGCCTGCTTTTTGCTGGCATTTGAGCTGTCATATCTGAAACAGAGCCCCCCCCCCCCATTTGCTGTACTTTCATCGTGTGCCAAACATTTCACATAAATATTTATTTTCGGGAGAGAATTGTGAATTAGATATTAGCATCTCCAGTTTACAAATGAGTAAAATGAGGGTCAAAAGGAAAAACTTGCCCAAGGCACGATAACTAATAAATGCCACTGTGGACCCGCTGAGCATTAGGCTTGGTCTTAATAGGCTGTGGTTTCCTTGGATCTGTTTCTTCTGACTCTAGGGCCTTCCCAAGTGAGTGTATCAAGGGCCTCTAGACTCTATGACTTGGATTTATTCTTTTATATGAACGATGGAGACACTGGACTTCTTCATCACAGACTTCATTCATCATTAGCAAAAACTTGAGCAACTAAGCGTGTCCTGAACTTGCCTTCCCTGCAGGGATCCCCCTGCACCCACTCTTTTCATTTAAGGACCTGCCCTTTTCAAGCCATTCAGAGCGTCCAAAATGTCTCCTCAGTTACGACTGAAAAGAACTTGTTCGGCAGACCTGGGGAGAGGCGACATGGCCTAACAAACAGCTTCAAACACTTGGACCCTGTTCAAACAATTGAAAATCCAGGAGAGAATACTGGTATGCCAGCGGTTCCGAAGAGCAAAGCAGGTAGAGCGGACCTGACAGAGCTGCAGGTTACCAGAGCCGCCCATCAATCCTAGGGCCAAGCTCCTGCCCGGCCCCCGATTCCTCCCCAGACACTCAGCCCCCAGGCCGCCTGCAAGTGCAGGCCTGAGCTCGCCGCCGCGGGGCCTCTGCGCGGGAGCCGCGGGGGACCCGCCCCCAGCCCCGCCGCGCCCGGCCGCGGTCTCCTAGCAACAGCCGACGCGGAGCGGGGCCCGCAGCCCCTCCTAGCTCGGAGCTCAGCCCCGGCGTGGGTCCCGAGCCCTGGGGCCGCCTCTACCATGACCTCCAAACAAACCAAAAAGAAAGAGGTGCATCGTATCAACTCAGCGCACAGTTCGGATAAATCTAAAGAGTAAGCGACCCCTGCCTGCCCACCCCACCCCTGGCCTAACCCTGGCCTAACCCCTGGCCTCAGCGCGCGTCCTGGGGCTGCTTCCCTGCAGCAAGCTCTGCCAGGGAGGGGTGGGGCTGGGGCTGGCCTCCTCGCAGTTTCTCTACCTTCTCTGGGATCCCAGACCCCCGGAGAGTCTTGCTCCCATTTCTTCCCCATGTCTGGCTCCATCCGCCCCCGTCCCAGAGCCCCTGCTTTGCCTGCCCTCACCTGCCCATCTGCACCTCTTCTGGTGTCTGCCCGTTTGTCTCCCACTCTGCCCTTCTCCATAGCCCACCCAGGCACCTTCTGGGGTGCAGGTGCCTGAAGACAGAGGCATGGCTCGGAGGATGGCCACTAAGGGTCACATCTTGCTGGCCCCAGTAATGACAGAGAAAGACAGAGACAGAGAGAGAGAGGGGCGGAAAGAGAACTTTGACCTTAGTGCTTAAGGTCAAATGGTGATTCCCTAGTTAGTGTCTGCCCCAGTTCAACAACTAAAGACCTTTCATCAGATGACATCAGACGTAAAATGGTTTTAAAAAGTTAAACTATATAAATTTAGTTTATATAAAGTTTAGTAGTTCATGTTACTAATATAACTTCTTTCCTACCTGCATCCCTGTGTTCCTGATTCTCTAGTTCCCAGTTCTGTCTTTGCTCATCAACAGGCTTCCTGCTACCTACAGATAATCCATTCATTTTATTAACTTAAATTTCAGGTACTATGTTACATAAGTGATTTTAACAAGTCTTGTAAGTCAGGTCATTTCAACATTTACTAATGACTTCTATTCTTATAGGGCCAAGTCTACAAAGCCCTATGGGATCAGACTCTTACTACCTTTTAACTTTATCACTCCTTTGTTCATATACTAGTCTCCTCTCTACTCCCTAGAACACCCTTGTGTTGTTCCTACCTCAGGACCTTTGTACTTGCTATGTCTGCTGCTGGAAAACTCTTCCCCTCAGGTTTTTATATGGTTTTCTTTCTCACCTCCTTTAGGTGTGTACCTAAATGTCATTTCCTCATGTCAGTTTCTTTGGCCAACTGGTTTAAAATCACAACCCTCATTTTCCTGCTAAAACCAAAAAAAGCCCTTCCTATTTAACTTCGCTGCTTTATTTTTTTTTAATTTTTGTTCATTTAATGTACCATATATTTTACTTTTTAAAAATTATGTTTATTTATGTATCTTCCTGATAGAATGTAACTTCCATAAGGGCAGAGCTTTTTCTTTTTCTGTTTTATACACTATTGCCTCGTTAGTACTTAGAGTGATTCCTGGATCACATAGCAGACACTCAAAAATGCTTATTCAATAAATGAATGACAGTGATTAAATAAGAGATTATAACAGAGTTGTGAAAGAATTTCTGAATATATATTTTTTAAAAAGTCCTTAGTCAATGATGGTTATAAATAATACACGTTGAAGGCTCACAACTCTTAAGGAGCTTTGGGGAAAATCCTTGACTTTAAAGAGTTTATATCCTGAAAGAGAAGAGACTGTTAACTCCCCTGGGGGAGGGGGGGCGATCAAACCAGTTACCATAAATTGTAGTACATGGTCTGGGCCAGTGATGATTGTATCGCATGAGAGACAAGATGCTTGCTGGTAAGATGTTAACTCTTTCCTTGCCAATGCTTCCTTTTTTTTTTTTTTTTGATGATAATGTTATTTCTAACATGTTTATTTTTTCCAGAAAATATTTGAGTTGAATTATATCAAATAAAACTGTATGTGTATATTCATGAGAATAGAAGAGTCAAGGCAAATAGTTATACAAAATCTAGACTTTGCTAGAAACTATCTGTTGAGCATTAAATATCAAATCATTAGATTTTGCTGTAGCATTATATGATAAAATGTGAAGTTTATTATAAATCAAGTCTGTCCTCCAAGTTTTACTCAAAATCCAATTACAGATACCAGGCCAAATCATCATTAAAAGATAAGGTGTCACCCAGCATGAGGTCTAGGGATCAAAGTCTATCAAGGTTTCAGTGTAATTGTCATTTGAAATGTGCTAGGAACATTAACAGCAAGTTTTTATATATCATTTTACTATATTTTGTGGTTGCACATCCAGTAAATGCAACCAACTCAAACATTGTCCTAGATATGGAAATGAGAGAAAAGGATTTCAGAGCCTTGAAAATAACAATCTCCAGCATACCTCTTTTGTTCCCTAAAATTGTGTGTCATAATGCAGGCAAAGATCATGTCTGGCTCTTGCTTAGAGTGGTGGCTAGTACTGAGCACTACCACTTGATTAAATGAGCTCATAGTTTAGTGACCTAGCTTGGTTTCCATTCCTTCTGGATTGTATTAAAGCCCAGTTCCCCCTCCCTTTCTAATCTGATCTGCTGTTGGCAAAGTGCAAAAACGGAGATATTACAACTGAGAAAACAGTCATCTATGTCCAGCTCTGACCAAATTCACATGTAAATATGACATTGAATCACCAAGAAAAGTTATGCCAAGTAACTGAGTTGTCAGTCTTTACATTAGATTCACCTATTATCACTTAATCTATTTTCCTGGGATGCCTGGGTTCCTCAGTGGTTGAGCTCCTGCCTTTGGCTCAGGTTGATCCTGGACCGAGTCCCATAATGGGCTCCCTGTGAGGAGCCTGCTTCTCCGTCTACCTATTGTCTCTGCCTCTCTCTCTGTGTCTCTCATGAATAAATAAATAAAATCTTTAAAAAATATATTTTCCTGTATCAGGAAGAATAGAATCTTTGTTATAGGATTCATCTGGCACTATCTTTTGGTGACTTTGGACATGTCATTTTTATATTCTGACATTCAGTATTTTTCTTCTTTAAATGAAGAACCACCTGATTAAAATTGCTCCTGATCCAACACACTCTGTCCCTACTTCTCTGCTTTATTTTTCCTTCCAGCTCTAAATTTCCATTACTTCATCAGATTAAAACAAAACAAAAAAACAAACTCCACTGTGTCCATAATGGGTGAGGGAATTTCATTACAGTTAAGTATTTAAAACTTTGATTTATTTCATTTTTAGTAGAAGTTATCTTTTTAAAATTCTGTCTTCAGGAACAATAATTGTCATAACAACTGTCACAAATTATAACTTTCATTATCAAATATCTAATGATAATTAGAAAGTATGAACCAATCTAACTTAATTTAAAAACTAACAGGCATGGCAAAGATACTTTCATTAGTCAGATGCTATGAGAAGGATTTGTAATGACACCAAGTCAAAAATTTAATTTTCTTGGAAGTACTAAATATAAGCCTTTGTATAGATCATGGCTAACTTGAAAGAAAGAAAATAAAATATACATTTTAAGTATTAGTGGTTATTAGAAGTGTTAAAGCTTACACTTTTAAACACCACACTATTTGGAACTTTTTTTTTAAGATTTAATTTATTTATTCATGAAAGACAGAGAGAAAGAGGCAGAGATATAGGCAGAGGGAGAAGTAGGCTCCCCATGGGAACTCGATCCCCGACTCTGGGATCATGACCTGAACCAAAGGCAGGTGAGATGCTCAACCACTGAGCCATTCAGGTGCCCCTATTTGGAACTTTAATGAACAGTTGAGATAGGGACTGTATAGTGTTTATAGTCAACAAAATTTTGTTTCACTTCCAAAATAGTGCATTCAAACTAAACTCAAACAGATAATCTGTAAACTCACAAGAATTATGCAACCTTCTATATTCTTAATGATGATGAAATATCATTAAACCTCTTTCCAAAACAGAATGATATCTATTTCAGAGTGCTCAATAATCTAACCTTACCTACTGAAATGCACATCTAAATTTTGTAGACTTTCAGTCCTTATGAAAATTTGAAAACAGGACTATTACAAAATCCAAACTGTAATCAGTGCTATGAAAGCAACATAAGATAGAAGAATAAAATATCTTACTGATGGTTAAATTAAGTGGGTTCTTGGTTCAAGAGGGAAAGCAGATTAAATGAAAGCATGCAATAGGGGTTGGTAGAGAATATGTTCCTCCACTTTCAGAGATCAAGGAAGAAATTCCCCATAAGAGAGTGGGAAGGTGCCCCATAGTGCCACCATGTTCAGTCATCACAGCTCCACAGAGGAAATCAGAGGTAAGAGGGCCAGCAGAGGATGAAATAACTCATGGCTCACACTGAGTTTTGTGATTTCCCTGGATGACCTCTGTGGAGCCCCAACAACTAAGGTCAATTAATTAATTTAAAGGTCAGCTGACAGAAGCTTCCTTGGAGGAAAGCTTATTCTTTATGTCCATTTCTCAACTATTCAATGGCATGTTTCATGCCCAAGTCACTGGTAGGTCTGGGAGAACAAGGAATTGTGAAACATGGTATCTTCTCTCCAGGGACATATGATCTGAAAAAAAGTCCCCTAAGATTAACACAGAAGTAACTAGGAAGTATGTGGTCAGGAGGTATGTGTTGGAAATAATGGAAGGAGCTATATGTTGGCATAGAATTAGATGAGAGCCATCATGAGATTCCTACAATGAGGGCTCCATGAGGGAGAGGAGAGGAAGATCACTTCCAAATGGAGCTGGTCTGTCCTTACTCTTCTACCAGCCAATGCCCAATTCAAAAGGCACAGGTGAGCGAGACAATCAGTGCAGGCAATGGGGGTGTGTAAGGCAGATAGTCATCCAGATAGCTGATGTAGAGAGTCTGTGTCTGAATGGACTGGCCCATAAAACAACTACAATAAATATGCAGCAGGGACAGATTCAGGGGTTTAAACTTTATTAAAGGATTTAAACTGTGAGGGAAAACACATATGTTTTTCTATGTTAAAATGATGATATATGAGGAATGATTTGGCAATTGTCTGTGTGGACTTTATGCTGGATTAAAAATCTTAGTAGAGAAATGAGTGCTAGTCTGAGGTAATGGGGAATGCTTGATTTGGAGAAATCTGGATGTAGTGAGAGACTTTTTTATTATTTTATTTAATTTTTGAAATTATTTATTTACTTGAGAGAGAGAGAGAGAGAGAGAGAGAGAGAGAGAGAGAGATCACAAGCAGAGGGGAAGGGTAGAGGGAGAAGCAGACTCCCTGCAAGACTCAATCCAAGGACTATGAGCCAAAAGGCAGATGCTTAACCAACTGAGCCATCCAGGTGCCCTGTGAGGGACATTTTTAAAGGGGAACTCTCCATGATAGTGAGGGACATTTTTTTTTTATTAGTTTCAGAGGTAGAATTTAGTGATTCATCAGTTGCATATAACAGTGCTCATTACATCAAGTGCCCTCCTTAATGCTCATCACCCAGTTACCACTTCCCCCTACCCACCTCCCTCCAGCAACTAGTGAGGGGGGCATTTTTTTTAATAAATTAATTTTTATTGGTGTTCAATTTACCAACATACAGAATAACACCCAGTGCTCATCCCGTCAAGTGTCCCCCTCAGTGCCCGTCACCCATTCACCCCCACCCCCCGCCCTCCTCCCCCTCCACCACCCCTAGTTCATTTCCCAGAGTTAGAAGTCTTTATGTTCTGTCTCCCTTTCTGATATTTCCCACACATTTCTTCTCCCTTCCCTTCTATTCCCTTTCACTATTATTCATATTCCCCAAATGAATGAGAACATACACTGTTTGTCCTTCTCCGATTGACTTACTTCACTCAGCATAATACCCTCCAGTTCCATCCACGTTGAAGCAAATGGTGGGTATTTGTCGTTTCTAAAGGCTGAGGAATATTCCATTGTATACATAAACCACATCTTCTTTATCCATTCATCCTTCGATGGACACCGAGGCTCCCTCCACAGTTTGGCTATTGTGGACATTGCTGCTATAAACATTGGGGTGCAGGTGTCCCGGCGTTTCATTGCATCTGAATCTTTGGGGTAAATCCCCAACAGTGCAATTGCTGGGTCGTAGGGCAGGTCTATTTTTAATTCTTTGAGGAACCTCCACACAGTTTTCCAGAGTGGCTGCACCAGTTCACACTCCCACCAACAGTGCAAGAGGGTTCCCTTTTCTCCACATTGAGGGGGGCATTTTTAAAGATGGGTGCAGAGCTGATCTATAAGGTGATTGTGGTCAAAGACTATAAAGGTCAAATTTCTGATCTTCAGTTGCAGTGGTAATATTTGTGATGTCCAGGTAATGATGCCACCCTGTCTGAAAAGACAAAGAGAAAAGTGTAAATAAAATTCAATGACAGTTTCTGAAGGCCTTGGCTGGTTTATCTTTGCATTCTCTCAGGGCCTGGTACGATGTGTGTTTTTAACAAATGTGTGTATACTTTACTTGAGTTGAACTGGAACCCTGGTGTGGCTTTTTGGCCATTAAACCCTCTGGGTCAGAACCAGGGTGAAACTGTGAGAGTCCAGAGGGAAGAGGGCCTGTCAGTCATCCCCAGAATGCAGGGTAACACTTGGCACACACTAGGGCATTATATAAATGTCTATTGCATATTTTTAAATATAAAACCTTAGCCCCAAAGTTCTGCTTAATGCGTATAGAAGTACAGCATTCATCTTGATGGGGTCTTCCATCAGTGCTCCCTTTAAAAGAAACCTAATCTGAACATTTAATAATTTTTTAAGACTTGATATGGTTTAAGAATCATCTCTGGCAATGAAATCTTTTTTTTTTTTATATCACCTAATTTTTTTTGCTTGTTTGGTTAGAAATGGTTCCCTCTAAAGTTGATTCAGTAACATTATTAGAGAAGTAGAAGTTACCTTAAAAAGATTTAAATTTATAAACTCATGGAATTTGAAGGTTTTTTTTTTTTCTAAGATTTTATTTATTTATTCACGAGAGACACACAGAGAGAGGCAGAGACATAGGCAGAGGGAGAAGCAGGCTCCCTGGGGGAGCCTGATTCAGGAGTCGATCCCAGGACCCTGGGATCATGACCTGAGCTAAAGGCAGATGCTCAACCCCTGAGCCACCCAGGGTGCCCCAAACTCATGGAATTTGTATTTCATTGTTCCTTAAAAATATAATCAAATGTGTACTTTGAAACCAGTAGTATTGTTGTTAATGCTTCTAGATGTGCAAACTAATATTGCCTTTATCAAAAAGATTATTTAAAAATATTTTGACTTTAATTTCTCTTTGACATTTCCAGGTCACAGCTTATTTACTTCAAAGGATTAAATAATCTATAAACTGATTATTCTACTTGGTTTGAGATAAAATGACTAAAAAGTGTATCTAAGACTGATTAAAAAGAAGTCTTTGATATAAGTTGTACACTTTGGTATGATTTGTATACTGTGAAAGATTGGATAGAAATATGACTAATATTTCTCACTTTCACTTTCTTCCCCCCCCCGCTTTCACTTTCAACAATGAAGATATGTATATGTTGTCATAAGAAGTATCCTACTAGGTGCTTTGAAATGGTATTAACATTCCTTCCCAGGAGGATAGGTCCAGGCTAATTAATTCCAAGTTCTGGGATTACAAATCTGCTAATTCATAGGGCTGAATTAACATATGTTATATGTTTAAAGCAAACATATACTTCTATTTTGAATGGGTTTGTTTTGTTTTGTCTTTGTGTTTGCTGATGTCAGCACAAATGCGGTGGTCCAAATATTTTGTAATTATATTCATACCGACCTTCTGATATAACGAATATCAGAATTACATATATTACTCCAGTTGAAGTTCTGAAAATAATTACTGTGCCCTTTCTGCCCTCATTTCCTCGGGGTGCGTGGCTGCCATCCACAGGCTCGGTGGAGACTCTCAGAGGCCCTGTCAGCTCAGAGCTTCTCTGTTCTCTTCACTGTCAGACCTTCTACAGCATTTGTTTCTGAGTAGGACTGCTTAGGAGGGCTTTCAGAGGAGCTCTCTACTGAATCAGAGAGGGGGATGTATCAAGGTTAGTTATAAATTAGTGGGAAAGCCTCCAGCTCATAGAATCTTGTAGGTACAGAGGCAAAAGGAGAGGAAGCAGGAACTCTGAGGTGTTTTGCTTGCTTTGGTCCCAGATGAACCAGAAGCACAGTTTAGTAAGGTAAGTCAAGGTCAAAGATGAAGGCTGTACTGCACACACTGCCAACAGGGCCCTTTCTACATACTATTATAATGAATGAATTAGAAATTAGAGACAAAGCCTCATTGTTTGCTTCACCTTGGGTCAAAGTCTAGGAGGAATTTAGGACTGGTTTGCACCATAGATGAAGAATGAGGTCATGAGGTAAATAGCTGGAGTTGCAGCTAAAAAAAAAAAGTCATCTGGAACCTGTGCATGTAAAAGCCTGTAGGTCCTGCATACCTGTTATTTGCTTATTTTTTTTTAAAGATTTTATTTATTTATTTATTCACGAGAGACACACAGAGAGAGGCAGAGACATAGGCAGAGGGAGAAGCAGGCTCCCTGCGGGGAGCCCATTGCAGAACTCCCTCCCAGGACCCCCTCCCAGGACCCTGGGATCACGACCTGAGCCTGAGGCAGACGCTCAACCACTGAGCCACCCAGGTGCCCTCCAGCTTTCTTTATGTGCAGTACTATTAGTCATCACCTTTTTTTTTTTATTAGTTATCTTCTTTTTTTTAAATAAATTTATTTTTTATTGGTGTTCAATCTTCTTAACGCACTACTCTGCTAGTGGGATGTTTCTGCTTTACGAAAGAAAGCAAGAAGGAAGTGGGGAAGGAAGAGAGAGAGAAAGAGAGAGAGAGAGCTAGTCGATGGGGCCACAGCCAGCTGCAACTCCCTCTTCTTCCAAACCCTAACATACGATGTCCATTCTTCCTCTGTGCCTTTCCCCATCCTCTTTTCTCTGCTTATAGTTGCTTTTACCCCGGCCCTACCATTCTATGAATATCTTAAGGCCTACTTTTCTGTGCAGCCATCATTTAAAAAAAATTAATTTAAATTCAATTTGCCAACATGTAGTATAACACCTAGTGATCATCCCCATCAAGTGCCCTTAAGTGCTGGTCACCCAGTCTCACCGCATCCCCCTACCCTCCTTCCTTTCTGCAACCTTTTGTTCGTTTTCCAGTTAGGAGTCTCTCATGGTTTACCTTCCATCATTGATCTGCTAAGTCGGAAACCATTCCATCCCCCCTTCTGTGCTGATAAAGCTTTTAACTTTTTTAAAAAACCTTTCACTTTTGCCTTTGTAGCTTTCTTACTGTGTGTATTGATTCTCACTAATTTTAAGTTATTTGAGAACAGAAACCAAGTCTTACCAAACTTTGTATTTACTCAAGCGCAATGTATTGAAAAAAAAGGATAAATGTTGAACTCTTAAAATTCAGTGTCCAATTAAATAATTTTACTAAAACCAAGAGAATAAAAGGGCAGCATGACAACCTGGCCTTAACTATTTTTAATTGAAAATTTTTTTAAGATTTATGCAATTTATTTCCTTACATATTTGATATTTTTGAAGAGTACAGCTCAGAATGCCCCAACCCAAATTAAGTCAATTGTGTAAATCTGTTCATATTCTAATTCCTTCGGGGTATTAGCTGACACTACTTAAGAAGGCGTGCTGATTGCACAGTGGACGAATAAACTGCCTTCCACTATGAATAAAATCGTGTCTTTACTCTGACCAGCATACTTGAAGAAAACAATGGCAAAATTCCAGACCCTCATTTTATTGAAGTTTTAATCCCTTGGGTGAAAAATAATCTAATTAAAGCACATATAGGACTATGTATATGTAAATCAGGTTCTGAATTTTTTTTTTTTGCTTAGTCTCTAATGACTTTATACTAGCTAAAGTTTTCTTTGAACGTTTTCAGCTCTTACACATTTTCTATTGTATTATTTAATCTTCTTAATTGATTTAAGAATTTTCAAGAAATCATTTTGTCATCTTTGCAAGCTATGTGATTAATTGTTTTTAAGTTTTAAAAAATTATTTTATTCATGTTTTATTAATAATTGGATTATAAAATACATTTTAATACAATTATGGACTACCTTTATTAAATATAAAGATGGTTTTGACTTCTTCCCAACTCCAAATTATTCAGGGTATTTAATTTATCAGGAATACGTATACGTGAAAGACAGAATATGTAGACAAAAGATGTTTTATTGCATATGACTCAGTAATCAAACACATCATACAATGTGGATTGAATTTTACTATATATTATCACTCTAGGAACAATGATATTGTTATTACAGTATGTTGTTTGGAATTTCCTTAATTTGTCTTCTATAATCCCTGGGCTTGTTTTGTTTCTTTTTCTGAGATCAGGACCTGAGCCTAGAGCAACCTTAATGCACAGAGCCACCCAGGAAGCCCTCTTTTTCTTTATTTTTTGAAAATGTGTTTACTTTTAAAATCTTTAAAAAAGATTTTATTTATTTAGGGGAGAGATAGAGAGTGAGTGCACAAGTGGGGGGGGGAGAGGCAGAGAAAGAGAGAGAAACAGACTCCCCACTGAGCAGGGAGCCTGAAGCAGGGCTGATTCCAGGACCCACAGATCATGACCGGAGCCAAAGGCAGACACTTAACTGACTGAGCCACCCAGGTGCCCCTAAAAACAGATATGTTGGTGTAAATGTGACATACAGTAAATTACATCTATTTTACGGATATGTTTCAATGAGATCTGCAGTACATCAACGCACATGAAAAAAAGACCACACACACACACACGAAAACATCAACATGAATGAAGACCACAAGAAGATTTATTATTCAAGAAGATTTCTGTGATTTCTTGGTGATCCCCCACTTTCTGTCCCTTCCTCACCTGTCTCTGGACAACCACTCTTTTGTGTTCTGTCACCATAGATTAGTTTTCATTTTCCTAGAGTTTTATATAAATGTATAAATTTTGTGTGGCTCATGTATACCTTTTGTGTGGCTTCTTTCATTCATTTAAATTATTTTCATATTCTTCCGTGTTGTTGCTAGCAGGTGGTATAGAATTGGCATTATTTCTTCCTTGAGTAGTAAACTTCACCAATGAAGACATCTGGACCTGGACTTTTCTTCATAGGGAAGTCTTTAATGATAAATTCATTTTCTTTAATAGATACAGGGATATTCAGTATCTCCAATCCAACCTATCTCTTCCTTAAGAGTTATTCTTCGTTTATGTCCTTTAAGGAGTTGTTCCATTGCATCTAAGTTATTGAATATATGGACTTAGAGTTGTTTGTAATATTTCTTTATTATCTTTTTAATGTCTAGAATCAGTAGTGATATCCTCATACTGGTAGTTTCTGTCTTCTTAGATCAAGCTGACTAGACTGATTAATTTTGATGATCTTGAAGAACTGGATTTTTTTGATTCATTGCTTTTTCTCTATCATTTTTCCATTTTCTATTTCTGTTGATCTGATTTAATCTTAATTTCCTTACTTTATTTCCTTTAGATTTTACTAATTTAAGGTAGAAACTGAATATGTTGTTTGAGACTCTCCTAATATAGGTGTTTTGTGCTATAAAATTTCTCCTATGTATTGCTTTAGTAGCAATAAATTCTAGTGTTTTTTTTTTCATTTTTATTCAGTTCAAACACTCTAACCTCCATTTTTATTTCTTCTTTAACATATTGGTTAGTCATAAGTATTTTGTTTAGATTCTAAATATCTAAATTCTAATATCTAAATTTTTCAGATTTTTTTTCTTAGTGATGTCTAGTGTAATTCCATTGGTCAGAGAAGATACTTTTTTATAATTTGAATTCTTTTAACTACAACATTGCTGAAAGAAATTAAAGGCATAAGAGAATGGAAACACATCTCATGTTCATGGATTGAAAGACTTCATGACTTTTTAATGCCATTACTACCCAAAACAATCTACAGGTTAAATCCAATTCCTACTAAAATATCAGTGATTTTTTTTCAGAAATGGAAAAATTCATCCTAAAATATATGTGAAATGGATGACCCTCTGAAGATCTCAGTAGTTCATTCTATGAGGCTTTCTGTTCTAGTCTCTGTCCTGCAAGCTCTAGCTGTTTTGGTGTCCCCTAGACTCTGACCTCCTGTTCCTCTACTCAAGGAATCTGCTGAGATATGACTGGATTACTTCTCCTTGCATTGCAGCCCCAAACTCTCACAGCCCAAAAGTTGAGGCGGTAATAGGGCTCACCTCATTTCGTTCCTATCTTTTCAGAATCACCATCCTTTATCACTTGATGTCTGTCTTGAAGACCAGTTTCATGTGTTTTGCTTGTTTTTTTGGTTGCCCTAGGGGGAGGATACATTTGGTCCCTGCTGCTTCAACTGAAAGAACATGCTATCTCTTAGGGTTTTTTTTTTTTACCTAAATTCTGCATTTTATTTCTAAATATTAAGATGGGAGGGTTTAAAGCAGTATTTACAAATATATGCCCACAAATAATATATGCAAGTATGGATACAATTCATTCCTTAAAAGTGAAATCCCAAATCACATGTAATTGCCAGTATATATTATCTTCTTAAATATTGGTTTTTGATGTAGTAGAGACATCTTGTTATAAGCATTTTAATTAAAAGAATGCAACTCACAGATATGATGATTACCTTAAATCATTTTCATAATTATTATCATTGTGCTCATTTTTGAGTTGTATTTAAACTTCAGTATTCCTCAAGCTTCCAGTTTTTTGGGTTATTCTTTTAAAGATTTTATTTATTTATTAATGAAAGACACAGAGCGAGAGTCCGAAACATAGGCAGAGGGAGAAGCAGCCTCCATGCAGGAACCCCAATGTGGGACTCTGGGATCATGCCCTGAGCCAAAGGCAGACGCTCAATCGCTGAGCCACCCAGGCATCCCAAGCTTCTAGTTTTAAACCAATAGTCCATTATGGGATGATCCATAATATATATATCATATATATATGATATATTCATATATATATGATATATATATGAATAAAATGTTCATCTTTATACAATGGGCAAAGTCAATACTATCTAGAAAATAAAGTCCAAGCTCAACAGCAAGGCCCTCAGTGGGGAGCTGGCTGCCTGCTTGCCTTGTATTTCTTTCTAACCTAATTTCCTCACTGGTTTATACTATATGCTCATGCAGTTCTGAAAAGCTCATAGTTCTCTGTACTCACTCTGCTGTATCTTGCCTCTGTACGGTCTCTTCTGCCATTCTCTTTTCTTACTGATGCCCTTTCTGCCTTTACAACCTGGAAAATTTCTCATTATCTTTCAGAGCAGCTCAGATGCTATTTATTGCAGGAAGTTTTTCCTAATTGCCTTACATTGGGCACAATGCCATCTGTGAATACTTCCATCTCTGCATATACCACATTATATTGAAATCATCTGTTTACCTGTTTGAGTTCCAAAATAAACTCAAGAGCAGAGACATATATTTATGAGCCTGTAACCCTATCATCTAGCACAGCACTTGTCACAGAGCAGGTGTTCAATAAATGTTAGTTAAAAATAAGTGAACTGTTGGTTGAGTGAAATTCCTTTCTCATTCTGAAACAGTATTTTTCTAAAATGTCTTAGTCTCCAGACAGATTGGTTGATTTGATCTTACTTAAAAGAATTCTGCATTCTCAATTCCCTGTCTACCTAAGGCAGAGTTTACACTGAGTTATTCCCTAACGTCAGATCCGTTCTTTCTAAGTTCAGAAGTTTTATATTTTATTTCTTGAAGTATCTTTGCAATGAATTGAATGTTTGCTTACCCTAGAAGTTGCATATAGAAACCCTAATCCAAATGTCACGGTGTTGGATATGGGGCATTTAAGAGGTAATGAGGTCATGAATGTGATGCTTTCATGAGTGGGATTGGCATCCTTTTATGAAGAGGACTGAGAGAGGGGCACCTGGGTGGCTCAGTTGGTTAAGAATATGACTCTTGGTTTCGGCTCAGGTCATGATCTCATGGGTTATGGGATTGAGCCCCATATGGGGCTCCATGCTCAGCGGGAAATCTGAAGATTTTTCTCTCTCTACCCATCCCCCCACTCGTGTGCACACCCTCTTTCAAATAAATAAATAGATCTTTTAAAAAAAACAGAAGAAGACAACAGAACTATCTAGCCCTCTTTCTACCATGTGATGACACACAGAGAAGACTTGGACATATGCAACCCAGAAGATGTCTCTTATCAGAATCTGACCATGCTGACACCTTGATGTCAGATTTCTGGGCTCCAGAACTATGAGGAATAAGTTTCCGTTGTTTATAAGCCACATAGTCCATGGTATAGTGGCCCAAACTAAGACAATCTTTACTTTTAAAACACATTTATCTTCAGATACTTTCCTATGTAGTCTACAGTTACTCAGCATTATTCCTAAAGCAAAACCAGGCACCCTAATGTCCATCAGAACTCCCTTTCCGACTTCATTTATTTTTGATAGCTTTTAAAAACATAAAGTTATTATCATTATTTGCTAGCGGGAAATACTTTTTAGAATTTTACCAAATGTTATATTGACACATTTGTTTACCATTGCTACTTGTAGCCCACACTTTCAATCTGGGTTCATTTCCTGTTTTTCTGAGAGAAATCCTTCAGTAAGTATTTTTATAGGAATCTATTACGGGAAACTCACAATTTTAAATGTTTTTATTTAATTCAAGATAAATGTTTCTACCTCACTTTAAGAGTTTAATTGGATCTTAATTTCAAGATTAACAGTTATTTTACATCATCAACTTTGATGACATCATTTCCTTGCTTTGCCATGACTGTTATTGCTGTCAGTTTGATTGTTTTTATATTTAGGTAATTTGTCATTTCTTTATGTATAGATTTTCATCTTTATCACTTATCCATAATTTTCAGTTGATGTGTCTAGATGTAGACTTCTACCCCCTGACCTCCCTTTTATCCTTTGTTATTGCTTGATGTACTTTTTTCCATCTGAAGACGTGCCTTCCATCAATTCTGAATATTATTCAGCAGTCATATTTCCAGATATTTCTCCTCATCCTCATTCTAGCTATTTTATCTGTCTGGACCTCCTCATAGGCATACACTAGAGTTTTTCAATCTAGCCACTTGTGTAGTTCACATTTTCTATCTTTTAATGCAAACACTTGATTTTATTTTTTTAAGCTTTTATTTAAATTCTAGTTAGATAATATACAGTGTGATATTAGTTTCAGGAGTGCAGTATAGTGAGTGATTCAGCACTTCCATGTATCACCTGGTGCTCATCACAAGTGCCTTCCTTCATCTGCATCACCTATTTAATATCTCTCCCCACACCCCCATCACCTCAATTAGGTCTCCGTAGTTAAGAGTCTGTTTCAAACACTTGATTTTAAACATTCTACCTTCTAAATCATTAGTCCTCTCCTTTCTTCGGCCTTATTTAGTCTATTCTTTCAATAGCTGAACTGTCACTGATAAAATTTCCCAATCAATATCTCTTTGTTCACATTGATCTCATTTTTTGTTTGATTGCTTAATATCTTTTTGTGCTTGTTGCAAAGTAGAACTTTCCCTCCTTTATCTTTTTGGTGATTCTAAACATATTTAAATACCTTTTTGTAGATATCTACAAAATATGAACTAAAAACATTAAAAAGAAAAAAATTAGAATTACGAAGAACTATCAGTAAATAAATTACAAAAAAAGAAATCACACCCAAGAAAAGAGAAATAAAGAAATAAAGTAGCAAACTTACCAAGTATTTAAATATGTTTAGAAACACCCTTTCTAGTATAGCAAACTCTATATCCTTTTATATTGTTTCATTTTTCTGGCACTTGGCAGTTGTCTCACTAATCTTTCCGTGTTTGTGTGCCTCCAAGGTAGGCTTTGTAAATTCCATGGGTAGGATCACAGAAACAGTGCCTGGATAACATAGGAAATCTGTCTCCCTGTCTCTCTGTCATCTCTTTACATGAAGTAAAGGGATGAATGCTTTTATGTATATGTCTATCATTTCTAATTAGAACTGTTTCAAGGTTTTACACATAGGTAGAGATTGATCAGATGGCTCACCAGTCCTGTTTTCCATTTCTTATGTTTCCCATGTTTCCCATACTCCTTTGCAATTTGGCTAGTACTTTGTGGTGGTGTTTTGGACAATCTGGGAAGATGTGTTGTATCCCACCTTTAGGCTTATAAAACATCCTGTGAGGCACTTATCAGCATGGCTCAAGCCTTCAGAGAAGATCTTAGGAAATGGTAAAGCCACAAGATGGAAGGGGCCAAGAATGCTTATTTAGCACATACAGAGCCACTACAAAACTCCTGATCATGCCCTAGTATACATGAGAAATATCCTTTATTGTGTGATTGGGGGGTTTTGTGATATTGTAGCTAGCACTGATTACTTCCTACTTGCTTCTTTGATATTGTAGCTAGCATTGATTGTTAATGTTGACAAATATACAGGGTATAATTCTTCTTTCAGGGATTGAATTTCTTCTTTTATATCATTATAAGCATATACATGGTGAATTACTTATAGGTTATTTCTCTACTATCTTAAATTTTTGACGCTCGATTCTTTTTTGTTGTGATTTCTGAATATTTTTTGCATATTCTTGCCTTTTAGGACACTTTTATTATGAGCCCATCCTTCTCAGGGTATTTTTTTTTCCTCCAATCCCCTCTCCCCAAGGCAATCCTGTATTGAAAGATTGTTTTTTCAATGTAATATGGAATTTTCTTTGTTCAGATATCTCATGTAAATAAGCCATCCGGAAACCAATATGACTTTAAAGTCAGATCTCAAACCTACATAAGTTTTAGTCCAAAGGTTTCCATTTCTCAAGGAAGATTTTTTTTTCCTTTTTCAGCCTAACACTAAGCATAGAAAATCTAGCTTTCTTATCATCTAAGATTATAGGGCAGATTTTTTTTTAATTTTTTTATTTATTTATGATAGTCACACAGAGAGAGAGAGGCAGAGACATAGGCAGAGGGAGAAGCAGGCTCCATGCACTGGGAGCCTGATGTGGGATTCGATCCCGGGTCTCCAGGATTGTGCCCTGGGCCAAAGGCAGGCGCCAAACCGCTGCGCCACCCAGGGATCCCCAGGGCAGATTTTTTTATTAACCTTTTTACAAAGAATTAAACTGGGGCACCTGGGTGGCTCAGTAGTTGAGCATCTGCCGTTAGCTCAGATGGTGAACCCTGGGTCCTGGGATCGAGTTCTGCATTGGGCTCCCTGCAGGAGCCTGCTTCTCCCTCTGCCTACGTTTCTGCATCTGTCTTTTTGTCTCTCATGAAAACGAAAACAAAACAAAACAAAAAAATCCCACCACCAACAACAAAAACAACTTTGAAAAATATAAACAAAAATAATTAAACTTTTGCAAAGTCATGCCTTTATCCAAGGTTGGAGCACTCCCTTTCCTCGTTTGTCCTATGTATGTTAAAACAAAAGACTCTACATTCATAAGACTGCTAAGACTTCCCCAGGGAAGCTACAGCTTCAGCTTAGAGTTACAACATTCTGACTTTCAGTTCCTTCTTCATTTCTGGATCCTGAAGATTTTTATGTCTTTATGTAGGCATTTGTAGGTAACTTGTTTTTATCTTAATCCACTCTGCTGAAAAAGAAAGTCTAAAGACATATACATTTAAAGGAGGATTTCTATATAGCATGTAAAACAAACTGAGAAAAAGAAGACTAGAATAGTTTTCAGGAAGGAAGGGAAATTTTTCATAATATTAATAGAAAAATCAAGGCATAAAATAGTACATTATAGGACCTCTGTTTTATGGAGTGTTCCTACAACCATACAGATAAAAAGAAGTTGGTGACTTTGTATCCATCAAAATCATGGTAAAATTTAACTCATTTGGGAAGTTCCATATCTTAAAAGCTATTTTTGTAAAAGGAGTATCTAATTTCTTAAAAACATAAAGACTCTGCTAAGATTATATTTTGCTTCCCTCTTCATTCTGTCAAGTGTAAGTAAATGTGCTGGCTCCTTCCCTTAAGCTATTAAGCTTTATCACTAATTGGCCTACTTTCCTTGTAACATGTCAAATTTGATTCCATCTATATTGAAGATCACTTTAAAAAGACTCATTTGAGGTACCTTATATCAGCCCAATAGCTCACCTACAGTGTTAAACAATATAAACAATAGTCAAATATAGCCCAATGTCAAATATACTGTAGACATCAAAAGATCATGCACAAATATGTTGCATTTGAAACTGTCAGCGCAGTATGCCTTTGATGTTGACTGAGAGAATGTGTCTACTGCTGTCGTACAGCCGATACCCTTAAATACGCAAAGCGCATGACTCCTGGTCTCATCAATTCTGAGAGCAAGCTAATCTTTAAACACAGAAGCAATTCAAGACTTTTGAAGATTTAGGAACTGGTAATACCGGGAAATAAATGTTCCCAAATTCTAGAAAATTTATATAGGCCAAGAAATCAAACTTGACACACTGAAAAATCAGGGGGATACATTATTTTATTCATATAGCAATATATTCAAGGACTAGTAAATGATTCAATACATTAAAATTAAAAATTGCATAAGATTTGAAATATAAATATATCCTCAAAATATATGGCTAAATACTCCCTTCTACACAGTGAGTCTAAATATGCTATTGAGACCGGGGAAATGGCACTGACACTTTTAAAAGAGGCTATACATTTGTAAATAAAATATATTAATGGAAATTTATTGTTTTTTAAAAACTTAATACAGTCAATGCGGAGTGCTTATAATACACATCCTGTATATCATACACATTCTGGTATCAAAATGCCAAATGATATTCTAAAGGAAACTGATATTTGGAGGGAGAAAAAAGTTCTGCATAACCAGACAATAGGCTGATTTCCAGAGTAGAAATATAAAATATAAAGGTGCTCCTAGGGAAAAGAGAAGCAGCAGCACAAGCAAATTTATAACAGCAGGCCAAGTTGGACAGAAGAGTCTGACACAAAAATGATATATTAAGTAAGCAACAATACAAAGGTGTTAAGATGATTATATATATATGCAACTAACATAGATATATAAATAAATATAATGTGTATATTATATATTTGTGACTGGAATGAATTTATCATGATTAAAAGCCTTTGAAAAATGTGAATGAGTGTTTGCCAGAGGCAGGAGTTAGGCAAAAATGGGTGAAGGTGGTCAAAAGGTATAAACTTCCAGTTATAAAATAACTAAGCCATGAGGATGTAATGTATGGCATAATGACTATAGTTAATAATACTATATTGCATATTTGAAAATTGCTAAGAGAGTAGACTTTTAAAATTCTCATAAGAAAAAGATTTTGTAGCTATGTGTGGTGATGGATGTTAACTAGCTACAATATCAAAGAAGCAAGTAGGAAGCTAATCACGCTAGCTACAATATCACACAACCCCCCAATCACACAATAAAGGATATTTCTCATGTATACTAGGGTATGATCAGGAGTTTTGTAGTGGCTCTGTATGTGCTAAATAAGCCATGTTGACAAGTGCCTCACAGGATGTTTTATAAGCCTAAAGGTGGGATACAACACATCTTCCCAGATGCTATTGTCCAAAACACCACCACAAAGTACTAGTCAAATTGCAAAGGAGTATGGGAAACATAAGAAATGGAAAACAGGACTGGTGAGCCATCTGATCAATCTCTACCTATGTGTAAAACCTTGAAACAGTTCTAATTAGAAATGATAGACATATACATAAAAGCATTCATCCCTTTACTTCATGTAAAGAGATGACAGAGAGACAGGGAGACAGATTTCCTATGTTATCCAGGCACTGTTTCTGTGATCCTACCCATGGAATTTACAAAGCCTACCTTGGAGGCACACAAACACGGAAAGATTAGTGAGACAACTGCCAAGTGCCAGAAAAATGAAACTTATATTGTTATATTGTTTTATATTAAGAATATAGAGAGTTTGCTATACTAGATAGGGTGTTCCAGAAAGTCCCTCCCACCCCAGCCCCAAAAGGTGAAACCAGGAAAGACCTTTAACCTTCTTGTTTATTTTTTCATATTTCAGTTGTTGATCTACTACCAGCATTTAGATCTGTTGTGCATTTTCTTACTTTAAAAAATGTTTTACTTGGCATCCAAGGTAAAACCCTCTACTGTTTTATTCCTACCACTGTTCCCCAATGCTGTCATAATAAAATACCACAAACTTAGTGGCTTAAACAATATAAAACAGTTATTGTGCAATTCCAGAGGTCAAAAGTCCAAAATGGGTCTCACTGAGCTAACATTAAGGCACCCGCAGGGCTGCATTCCTTTCTGGAGGCTCACAGAGAGAATCCACATCCTTGCCTTTTGCACTTCCAGATACCACGCCCTCTTTTTGGCATGTGGCCTCCTCCTTTTGTCTTCAGAACCAGCAGTTTTGCATTTTTCTATTCAGGCTTCCAGAATCAAATCTCCTTCTGTCTCCTTTCACTTTTGAGAACACCTGTGGTTACATTGAGCCCATGCAGATAGACCAGGATAACCTCCCATCCCAAATACTTAAAAGTTGTCTACACACTCTCTCTTGCCATGGAAGGTAACAGATCCCCCAGTTCTGGAGATTAGGGTGTGGATGTGTTGGTGGGGCCAGGGGTGGGTGGCGGGGAGAGGATGCATTATTCTGCCCACCACTCATGGACTGCTTTTCTGTTTTCTTCCTACTCTTTCTGACTTTTCATGTGGAGTATCAGGGCAAGTAGACAGCTGTATTGATAGACTATTGAAATATTTTAATATTGATTATTGAGTAGCCTTACCAATAACCTTACTAATAACCAGGAGCCCCAGACATTTCTGCCTCTTTCCTAGAGTCCCTGACCTACCCTGAGGTCCTTACATCCCTGATCCCATTATTAAAGTAAATAATGTCTGGCATATCTGGAGGCTTTGAGGGTTGGTCAATGCTCATTCCTTACCAGTTGTTAGGTGTTTTGATTAGCCTTCCTGGGAGTGCCTGTTCCTTAGGTATAGGCACTTTCTTGGTGATTTAACCCAGTCTTAAGACTTTAAACATCATCTAAATGCTGATGGTTCAAATTTTCACTTTTAGAAAAATCCTTTCTCCTAAAGTCTCAGAATCCTCTAACTACTCAACATCTCCACAAACAGGTGATAAACATTTAAAACACAATCATTGAAAAGTGAAATGCTGCTTACTCTTAACCTCAGGTTTGCCCTATCCCATAGTCTTCTGTTTTGCAGGAAATATCAACTCAATCATTGGCTTTATCTTAAAAACAGGGGACTATCTCTTCCCTCCTCTACTGTTAGCAACCTGGTCCAAATCACCATTAGCTCTCACCTGTTATTTCAGTGCCTTCTATTTATTTATTCATGACAGACACACAGAGAGGCAGAGACATAGGCAGAGGGAGGGAGAGGCAGGCGCCCCTCAGTGCCCTCTAAATTCTCTGTCTTGTTTCCTTTGGCCTTTTCTCAATAGAGCAGCAAGAATGATTACAAAATTTCCTGCCTAGGGCACCTGTTAAGCGTTTGTCTTGAGTCCTCTTGTTGGGCTTCCTGCTGGGTGGCGGGTCTGCTTCTACCTCTGCCTCTGCCCCTACTTGTGCCTGCTCTCTCTCTCTCTCTCTCTCTCTCTCTCTCTCTCGTCTACTCTCTCTGTCTCTCAAATAAATAAAATCTTAAAAAAAAAAAAAAACCAAAACAACAACAACAAAAAACCCCACAAAATTTCCTGCTCAAAACTCTCTGTTGGCTTCCCTTCTCACCTAGGGAAACCCATGTCTTTTCTCTGGCTTAGATCATCTTCATAATATCTGCATCTCCTGTTACCTCTCTGAAAGTATCTCCTTTTACTTTCGTTCAGCCACACTGAATTTTTATTCTTCAAGTAAGCCAGGATGCTTTCTGCATCTGGAAGGTTCTGCATTGCTGTTTGTACTTGCTGTTTCCTGTATCCAGAACAGTTTTCCCACAGATCCACACAGCTTAATCCTTTATGTTCTTTTTTTTTTTAAGATTTTATTTATTTATTTATTTGAGAGAGAGAGAGAGAGAGAGAGAGAGAGAGAGAGAGAGAGAGATTGAGACAGACCGAACACGAGCAGGGAGGGGGGTAAAGGCAGAGGGAGAAGCAGGCCCCCTGCTGAGCAGGCAGCCAGATGCAGACTAGATCTCAGGAACCTGGGATCATGACCTGAGCTGAAGGCAGACACTTAAACAACTGAGCCATCTAGGTGCCTCAATCCTTTATGTTTTTTCACTATTGACTTACCCTGCATTACCCTGTAATACTTACCTGTATTACCCTATTATGGAGTGCTTTCTTTAACCACTGTATTAAAAATTGTGTATCAACTCTTCAGTTCTCCTTCCTATTTTATATTTCTGTTTAGTATTTTTTGCTTTCTAATATACTATATATTTTACTTATTTTATGCTGTGATTTTGTGTCTCCACCCACTAGCATATGAACTCTATGATGGGAGAACATAGGGCGAGCTGAGGACAAGACCCGAGCTTGGGGCAGCACATTGACAAGTCCTTGAAATAGGCAGAGGGACATTCCCCTATGGACTCAACTGCCTCAATGTTCATACTTTGCTAAGGGCAAAAGGCAATCTTAGCCCAACCCCCAGGAGCCTGTAAGCCTACTTTAACATATCAAAATTCCTTTAGAGATTTCCTTTATCTCTAAACCCCCAAGATACATGTTGGCAATCATCCCCCAAGCACATGGTACATCTGAAGGGTCTCATGACTCAGGTTTTATTAGACAGTAATAAGTGACCTTTTCCCCACAATAGCTAGCCCTCTCAAGGTCCTGGAAACCTTGCTTCCAAAATTCCTTGGAGAGTACACTATCCTCAAACTCCTCCCAACTCCCAGGTATATAATCAGCCACCCCTCACAGGCCCAGGGCAGCAGCTCTCCCTGCCTATGGGTCCTGTCCCCGTGCTTTAATAAAACCACCACTTTGCACCAAAGATGTCTCAAGAATTCTTTCTTGGTCGTCAGCTCCAAACCTCACCTATTTTCCAAAACTTCATCACTCTAGAAGGGTAGATATTTTAGTTGTTCGCTCACTGCTTATCCCAGGGTCGGGAGCAGGGTTCCAGGCTCACTCATAGTTAAAACTTGAAAAATTAAACAAGGCACATATTTTAGACTTTAAAACTTACAATAATAAAAAAAGTAGGGACAGGGATCCCTGGGTGGCTCAGCAGTTTAGCGCCTGCCTTCCACCCAGGGTGTGATCCTGGAGTCCCGGGATCAAGTCCCACATCAGGCTCCCTGCATAGAGCCTGCTTCTCCCTCTGCCTGTGTCTCTGCCTCTCCCTCTCTCTCTCATAAATAAATAAATAAATAAATAAATAAATAAATAAATAAATAAATAAATAAATAAATAAATAAAATCTTAAAAAAAAAAAGGGATGCCTGCATGGCTCAGTGGTTTAGCGTTTGCCTTTGGCTCAGGGCATGATCCTGGGGTCTTGGGATTGAGTCCCACATTGGGCTCCCTGAGAGGAGCCTGCTTCTCCCTCTGCCTATTGTCTCTGCGTCTGTCTGTGTGTCTCTCATGAATAAATAAATAAAATCTTAAAAATAAATAAATTTTAAAAGTTTAATTTTTAAATTTTTTAAAAAGTCAAAGTTTAAAGATATGAAATTGTAACATTTTGATAATAAGTGTATAAAACAAGTCCAACCTCTCTGTAGTTAATTAGTAAAAAAAAATCACAAACTTTAAATATGTATATATTTGGACACTGTAAATCTTCTTACTAAAATCTATCCTAAGAAAAGAAATAATAATATATGCAAAGATTTGGCAATAAGGATAGCCATCAAAGTCTTGTTTATGATAGTGAAAAAATTTTTAAATCAAAACCTTCAAATTTTTAAATATAGAAACTTAATTAAATGAGAGGCAGGATATTTATACAATGGAACAGTCTACAATAATTAAATTTGTATTTAGATAAATTCTCATTGACAGAAGAACTATTTGCAATATGCTGATAAATTGAAAGAAACAGTTTATAAGAAGAATATGCTGAATGATATTATTTTTGAAAAAGAAATATATATCCTTCCACATTAGTCTGAAAGGATGAACAGTGGTTTAAGAATGTGGTTTATAAAATGGAGTGGGCCTGTCTTTCTTACTTACCTAATTTTTTAAGAAGATTACTTTTTTATTTTATTTTTGAAGATTTTATTTATTTATTCATGAGAGGCACAGAGAGGCAGAGACAGGCAAAGAGAGAAGCAGCTCCCTGCAGGGAGCCTCATGCAGGACTCGATCCCAGGACGTTAGGATCATGACCTGAGCCAAAGGCAGATTGTTCAACCACTGAGCCACCCAGGCACCCCTAAACATTTTTATTTATTAATTTATTTATTATTTATCTTTTTATGATGAGAGAGAGCGAGAGGCAGAGACACAGGCAGAGGGAGAAGCCAGCTCCCCACAGGGAGCCCAATGGGAGACTTGATCCCAGATCCCAGAATCACACCCTGAGCTGAAGGCAGAGGCCCAACCACCGAGCCGCCCAGGTATCCCAAAGTTTAGTTTAAAATAATGATCACATAATACTCTCATACTGGCAAAAATCAAAATTATATTTGTACGGATCTTCAAAAAGCCATTAATAACATACATGTAAAGGATTTAAAGTGTGAGTTGTATATAAATGTTCCCCTTTATGGCATTTTATGTATTTATGATGAGGATCCTGCATTAGTAAGTAGGGGCTAAGGCTCAGAATTTGTATATGGAATATTCTCTCTGGGTATTTTAGTTTTTTAACCCTAGCCTGTAGAAGCTGTCGGACTACAGGTAAGACTATCGAAAAAGGTCTTTCGCATGACCACTAAGAAGATCACTTACTTTATACCATGCAATGAATCCAGTATTTTGCCTCAGAGATGTAACTTAAAACTAACCCACCTCCCTGCTCTATCTCTAGTAGTAATATACAACCTAGTTCCGTTGAGCAGAAGAAGGGGAAGTTCCCAATCTGGCCAGAATGGAGTGAGGCTGACATAAATGCTGAGAAGTGGGATGCCGGCAAAGGTGCAAAAGAAAAGGACAAAGCAGGAAAAAGCCCTATATTTGTAAGTCCACTTGACTATGCCTGGAGTTCATTTGAATCTTAAATTTTAGAATAAGATTTGTTAACACAGGAATATACTCATTCTTCTCCAGAGCCTCCATTCAAAAGAGAAATTGTCAATTTTGTCTTGGTCCATCTGTCTCCCTCCTTCCTGCCTGTCTTTCCCAGCTGTGGACCTGAACTTTGCTAATCACATTTGAATAAGCAGAAGGAGAGACATAATCAAAGAGTCGTAACGAAATTAAGGGGAAATTGATAGAACAGGTTAGATAGTAGATTTTGGACAGAATTGGGAACCAGGCATTTAGAGAGAGGCCCCAGCACACCTGTGAGCTGTAATCTGGAGATTATTTTTAAACAATGTTACTGTGAGATTAATAATTGAATCTTTCTTAATATCTCCCCACCCCCAAGATCTATTTGGGTAAAAATCTCAGGTACTCTTTGTTTATCGATGGACATTTAAACATAATAGGCCCCTGAGATTGGAGCTGAGAATGATGTTCCTACATTTTCCAACAATATGATTTTAGTTTCTCTTGCCTATTTAAAAATGTGCACTCTATTTCTAAGGACTTCTTTGTTGGAGATATGAGTCTGGGTCGCATTTTAAATAGGACCCATTTATTTGGTGCAGTGATTCATTCAATAAAAATGTTTATAGAACACAATACAGTTTCAAAACACTAACAAAATTGCCAGAATGACCATGTTGAACTCTGGTGTCTTTATTTGCATAGAGAATTCTAGAATGGTACTTATTAGCAATTACATTTTGTTCACAAAATGAAGAATTGTAAACTGCATGATTCATAACATAAATTTGTTTGCAAAAGATAATAAATGTAACTAATTGCTGATTCTGTTAGTATTTGAACAATTTCAAATTAGGAACCTGTGAGGGAATACATTCTTTGTACCATACCGAGAATATTGGGGAAGTTTTAGATGAAAAGGGATTTTGAACTCTCTGGGTTCAAATGAAAATGGTCATATGCTATGTATTGTTAATAGAAGTTTACAATTAATGGGGGTTGAGTGTGAATTTACATCAGAAAGATAGATGGTGCAAATCCTCAGTTAAGCATTGAGCTCTAGAAAAGACCTAAAGAGGAGTCACTCCAAAGTGTAAAGTAATAACAGGGAAGAAAAGAGCAGAAGTGCCTGAAAACTTTGGAATGGGAAATAATCTTATTACGTAACCTGTAATATGTTGGGGACCCTTGGAGAGCAAGTAAGCCTTTATTAGATGACTATGAAAAAATCTTGCAGATCTCTGGAAGGTTAGGCATCAAATTCTGGAACTTATCAATGTTACTGAAACAAGGCCAAGTCTGTTGCAAGAACATTTATTGGAGGAAAACCACTGACACTGGAGCAGAAACCTGTTTGCTGGTTACTCGATGCCCATTTCATTTGGGGGCAACAGATAGGAACATTTCTAGCTGAACATCAGACCCCAAAATTGATTTTGTGGCCCTTGGACTATGGAGATGTATAAAACTGCATGATTAGGGAAGCACCAGCCCTCCTCCTGGTGAATCAAGGCTATTCCAATCAAGTGGGATACATGAGAACCTTGGTCAACACTCCATTCTGCCTCTGCCATCTTCATAAGGTAGAAGAGCAGCAGGTCAAACCCTGGTTATTACAGCAGTGCGAAGGTACCTTCTGGGATGCAACCTTGCTTCCCACACTCAGTTCTGTTCTACAACACCATCCATGGCTCAGGAAGCAACAGTCCTTCACAGGAGTGAGTGGTGGATACCCCAAACCTGGTGATGACACTTCTGTGATGTAGAGGCACGGTAGGTCTTAGCCATGATTTGCAACATCCATGTTTTACCAGGATTAATTACCTTAAGCATCCAACCTTTAGCAAGTAGCCTTGGAACTTTAGAGAAAGTCTCTTCCTTAGATGTGAGGCTAGTGATCAGGGAATCAGCATCAGATAAGCTAACCCATTCCTGTAATTCCAGAATCAGGTCTCATTTCTTTAGCTAAGTGACAGCAACAAACAGACATGATGGGTAAACCAAATTGAGATATATTTAATGAAGCACTGTAAGGTGGATATAAGAAATACAACTAAGGCAAAATGATATGGAAAGATTACCATTAATGTAGCAATGGAGAAAAGGGAATCATACCAGATTATGATATGATGAGTCCCCATTTACCTTTTTTTTTCTTCTCAAAGACATTTAATAATTCAAGGTGTAAAAATTAAAGGCCAAGCAGAAAGTAGTAGCCTTAGGGCTTACGTCAGTTTCTCTGGGCTGGAGAGAGAGAAGATATTGTCTGGGGCTGCAAAAGCAGCCAAAACTTGAAATCCCAGAGTTAACTACAGAAACACAATCTGAAAGTTTTGCATATAATTTTACTTCGAGACATTTACCCAAATCCTAAACTATATGTGTGAGGATTTTGCTGCTGAGAAAATGAGGAAAAAAGCAATAGCTTGGAAGCTAAATAACTTAGAAATGGTGCTATGGCAAGAGTTTGGAATTTAGCGTATACCAAGGTGAAGGGACTTGGACACTTCAACCTTTCAGTTAGTGCCCCAACATAGCTATAGCATTCTGTATGAAGTAAGGGAAAACCAAAACTACACCAGCCCTACCAAATCCTGAGGCTCAGTGTTGATGGGGTAAAGTTCATTTTGTACTTCATCTGTCAGAAAGGAATAAAATCCTCCTCTTTGGAGGAAGACATCATTACTTAGTGCTCATATACATTTTTATATGTGATGTATATTATACAACCAAAATTTACCACACGTGAACAGAAACAGAACTAAGTGATAGAAAATAGATCCACGGGTAGCTCTGATTTTGGAACTGTCAGATAAGGGACTTTAAAATAACTGGATTAATAATTTGTAAGGGGAAAAAAACGACACGAAGCAACCCCAGAATTCTACTGTGACTCTTGGAAACTTCAGCCTATTTTTCAGGGACTCATTCTTTGATCATTTTGACTAGATGTTGGGATTACCTTTGTCTTCATCCAAAGTGTTCCAGTCTCTTAAATATGCTCCAGATACATATAGACACTCTGTGTAAAGCTCAGACAATACCCTCAAATATAAACTATTTCTCAGGTTACGCTAGCATTAGGATAAAAATATGACTACCATAAAAAAATCACAAAATGGTATTTATGTGCTCATGTCACTATTAAGTCAGGTGAAATTTAGTTGTCTCTTTTTTCAATAGCATTGTTTTTGTACTCCCAGCACTTTCTCTTTTTTTGTAAGGACCACCCCCACAACCTGACTACCTTATGAGCTGTGAGAACTTTTACATAGTAGCTACTTAAAGTCTCTCTAATGTACTATATTGCTGGCATCTGAGAGTAGACATTTGGATATTATTCTTCCTCCAGAGCTCACTAATTGACCCACACTAGGGTCTCAAAAATTAATAAATTAATTGCATACCTGGGCATTTATCTCAGAGAAATGGAAACTTATGTTCATATAAAAACCTGTAAACTGTATGCAACAATTTATAGCAGCTTTATAAGTAATAGCCCCGGATAGGACAGATGGTAAACAAACAAATATCTGTATCATGAAATATTACTCAGCAATAAATAAGAACGAACTATTGATACATGAAACAGCTTGAGTAAATTGAATATCCATGGAATTAGGCAGAGAGGGAAAAAAGCCAACCCGCAAGGTTATGTGCTATGTGATTCCATTTGTATAACATTATTATTTTTCTGAAGATTTAGTTATTCATTTGAGAGAATGTGTGAGAGAGCAGGAGAAGGGGCAGAGGGAGAGGGAGAGAGAGAATCTCAAGCAGACTCCATGCTGAGAATGGAACCCAACACAGGGCTGGATCTCATGACCCTGAGATCATAACCTGAGTTGAAACCAAGAGTTGGATGCTTAACTGGCTGAGCCACCCAGGTGCCCCTCATATAACATTATTGAAATGATAAAATTAATGAAAGAGAGACCAGATAAATGATTGCTAGGTGGTAGGGATAAAACAGGTGATAAGGAAGTTGGAGGGTGGGTATGCCATAAAGACGCCTGGGAAGGATCCTTGTGCTGCTGAACTCTTCTATATCATGACTATGTCAATGTCGGTATCCTGGTTGTGACATTGCACTATAGTTTTGTAAGATTTTACCATGGGAGAAACTGACTAAAGAGAACACAGGAAATCTATTATTTCACATATGATGTGGTGAATCTATAATTATGTCCCAATGATGTTTAATTTTAAAAATTAATAAATGAAAGTCAGATCAAAAGTACAAATTTCATTGGCATAATATCATATTTATGATTTTTTAAAAATCTTTTTATTCAGGTAAACAAAAGAAATCACAATATTTTTAGTGCAAAATATGTCCATATCTGGCTCATCCAAATTGTCTTCCTACTATACCTACTTCACATTTCAAAGCAGCTCATGCTTGTTTGGACTATTTCTTCTGCAATAAAATGTTACTCAACAAAGTTTCTCATTAAATACAGTATGATTAACTTCAGTATTCACCAAATACTCCACAAACTAGCTCTGAGAGCAAACACACAAATTGCTCTATAAATGCTTATTTACTGATCGAATCTATGCGCTTACTAATTTTTATTAGGATTGAGCTGCTTTCATTTTAATAAAACCGTATGGAGAAAAAAAATCAATATATTTTTTATATAGCATTTTTTTGAAGACCCTGAAGGAAAGATTGAATTACCACCATCACTGAAAATTTATTACTGGAAACGTCCACAGGAGTTTTTAATTAATCAGGTAAGAAATATCTTCACTATCGAATAAAATACATATTAACTATGGGCTATAATATCTTAGTTGTGAAAATTCTCATTTTAAAAACAATTCAGGGTAAATTTTTCACATGGTATTCAGTAAGAAAAAGGAATTACTTCTTGGTATTTAACAGAAATAAATGTTTGTCAGCATAGTTTAGTATTTCTTCTACTGGCTCCCAAGAGAATATTGAAATTTTTGTTTAGGGTCTTGAATTTTCCTTCTATACGTGATATCCAAGCATAGCTTAAAATGTTTGGGAAGTTATTCCTTAATTTCGGACAGACTTTCCCTTTAAAGTGATTTTATTCTTTAAAAGTTTTAGCCTTCATAAGCACTGCTACTAATGCAATTTATCCACCATATTTCCAATTACAGCTACTAGCTGAGTCTAATAATCTGAAATTCAAAGATATTTGGGAAAATGAGAAAATGAGAAGATATATTTATTGAATGCCTACTTGTAAGACATTTTAAATAATATAAATCAAATGTACATGAACCATGCCTTTAAATTACTTGTAATGTTAGATTATATTGACATGAAGAATATAAATTCTATGGTGTTAATAAAGTGCACTTAGTAATAATGTATTATTAATAATATTCGGGCTCTGTGCAATGGAAGTTGAGAGTTTACATTCCATGAAAATAAAGGATATTAATTCCCTGCAGTGAGAGTGTTTCAAATGTGAATAAGTGGCAAAGTTTTATACCATCTCTTTTTCTTTTTAACATATCTTAGTTCTGAGAGATACACTTATATTATAAATTCATCCATGTTGTTAATGGCACCTCTCTCTACATTTATCAGAATGCTTCTGTCCATCTCAGCACGTCTGCACTCCTGCACTCTTTATTCTATTTCTTGATCCTGTGCACAGACTTCTCTTGGGCTATGGACCAGAACAGTCACAACCGAAAGTCTAGCTAACTAGGAAAACCTCAGAATAGTGTTTTTCAAGTTCTAATGTCCAGATTAATGGTGGTAAATACGTTTTACATTGAAACTCTCTAAATGTGGGTATATATAAAGGTTAGACAAAAATTTAGCAAAACAATAATGACCTTTCTGTGTGAGATTTACTCTATTCTACTCTAAGCAAAATATGAAGTCTTTTGTGAAATCAAGTGGACATGATTTAAGTCAGAGAGAAGCTAAATTATGAAAAAAATAAAAAGCCTGGATTTAGGATAACCAAAATCAACATGGAGTATTCCAACTGAGGAGGTTAACAAGCCCTGACCACTAAGGGAATGATCAGATTTATTTCTGAGAATCCGGTATTGATTGCTCAGGCCCTTGAATGTTGATTATATTGAACAGACGTAAGATGTCCAAAGATGTATTCTGTCTCGGGTACAGGCATAGGGAATAGAGACCTCCATAGAGACTTCTACTTAATATTTGCTGTTTTTTACACACCGTCAGTTTCTACTTTACATTTGTTGGCAGGCAACTATTAAGTTTCACTTCTCAAATTTTAGTTATTCAACATTTATTTAATCTATACTCAATTTTAATGTTGCCAAAGAGTATGGGCATTTTAGAAGTGCAATTAGCCAAACTGGAATTTAAATATGTATTTTTGTATAAAATATTTTATGCAATTTATATATATGTAACTTACTATAATCATGAATTATAAACATAAGATTCAATTCAAGCCTTCAAGGTAGTTTTGAGTTAATTTTTTAGACATAAAATATTTTACTGAGTTTTCAAGATGCTACTTACCATATGTGATTGAGAGTAGTTGGTGGCATTAGTTTCCATGAAAATGTTTTATTAATCAAAACCATATTTATGTTAATTTTATATGTTAAGTATATAAGCTTGATATGAATTTTAATGAATTTAAAAAACCTGTTATGAATCGTATTTTCCCTTATTATGTTTATTCCTTAGTGGTCTAAATACATAAAATCATCTTTAGATATGTACCACTTAAATAATGACCATCAAATGATATTTTTTAAATATAAGAGGATTTGAAATTGGCCAAGATTTTAAAAACCTGTCATACCTAATATTTTTATCAAAGGGATGAAGATATCTTTCCTGCTAGCATGTATTAACTAAGCTTCAGGTTTAATTTGAAAGGTTAATTTAAATATCAATTCATTTTTTAAACTCTGAGATTGTGTGTGTATGCATGCTGAGATTATCTGCATATATTATATCTTACGACATTTCATTTGTATATGAAAATGCTGTGTTTGATAGGCATTACCTTTTTAAGTGAATGTCACCTGTAGCTCTAACAGGGTTATTTTATGGAATAATGAGCTTTTTTTTTCTTTTAATTCTTCTGGTTGTGAGGAATTAAATCAGGTTTGACTTGTTTATATCACATGAAACTCTTATTTCATTCAGCTACATTTCCTTTATTTTTCCTAAGAAGTAATATTCCTTTATATATATATATTTTAATTTCAGGCTCCAGTAGTTGTGAAAAATGAAATCCTGTTTGACTTGTTTTCAGCAAATGAACATTTACTCTGCAGTGAGGTATGTAGGGAAGTTTTAACTGAGGGTGATTGCAGAATAACTCACAGGCCTGCTTCAAACAATTCCGACGGTCAATTTCAATTCCTTTGCTCACCTCTAAGTTTTGATATAACTCAGGATTTTATACACTAGATATTCAAAGAGGAAGAGAAGCCTCTTCAATTGAGTTTAATGAGCAAATGGTGGGAAAATGTTAGTAATAGCATTGCTGTGCCCTATTCTCCTTCCCACAGACCCATGGTAGCTGGGATCTCATAATCTGAGAGCACTTCTGCTCTTGTTTTACATGCCTAACAATTGACAAGTTGCTGTGGAACTTGCTCTGTACTGTGCTCAAGAGCAGGTTTTTCTGATGTTGTTTGGCTTGCTAATGCAGGGAAAATCTCCCCTAAACATCTCTCCACTCTGCATTTTACCCATCAGAAACAGACCTGTTCCACTCCCCTAAGGCGGTTATATCAGAAGCAGGGCAGTTTTTTAAAAATTATTTTCTCCCAGAAAAAAATGCGTCCTCTTTTTTTAAAAAATATTTATTTATTTATTCATGAGAAACAGAGAAAGAGAGAGAGAGAGAGAGAGAGAGAGAGAGATGCAGAGACACAGGGAGAGGGAGAAGCAGGCTCCTCACATGGAGCCCTATGCAGGCCTCAATCCTGGATCCCAGGATCACTCCCTGAGCCGAAGGCAGATGCTCAACCTGGGCTAAGCCACCCAGGTGTCCTCCAGAAAAAAATTCTGACCCAGTCAGAATAGTCATTATTGATTCAAACATTTTGTCTTTCTTATCTTAAATATCTTGACCAGTATTAAGGTCAAAACATTGATTTCTTTAAAAACAAAAACAATTGATTTCTTCAACTTGTATGGGTTAGTGTAATGTTATATCTAAATTGTTTTATACTTTATATTTTAGGCTAAAATATGCTCATCTTATGATCCAAAGCATGCCTAGACTTTAGCTTTTCATTTTTTAAGGAAGTATAAAATATTCAATAGCAAAATTCCCAGATATACATACAAGAAGATATTTGATTTACCTTTTTCAACTAAACTAAACTTGAAGAAATGTCCTAGATAATGTAAATTAAGGAAAACATGAATCTTATAAGGTTAGTCTCAAGTATTTAATCTTCTTATCAACCAGGCAATTAAACATGAGATGATTATTTCAGAAAATCCGATACTACTAAGGGTAATATCTTACTTAACACCCACTGTGATGCAGAGATTTTTAATACGTTATTTCTATTACCTATAAAATGCTGAAAAATAGATAGTATAATCTGCATTTTACAGACTGCATTACATAAACTGCAATTTAGAGACAGTGAAATGACATGCCCCAGAGCAGAAGGATATGAAGAAAGATCCAAATTCTGGTCTCTGTTTCTGCTCTGAAGCTCAGCTCCCCACTGTGCCTTGCTGCCTGTTGAAAACTCTGCAAGTGGGAGTTTTATTTAGAGCATTTCTGTACCTACAGATTGGCATATGAAATATGAGACTTAGGGAATATTTAAATGTGTGTGCAATTTTAATTCTTTCTCATATCTCATTCATTGTCGAGCTGATCCTATCAACATAAAAGAGATAATTTTCTTCTCAAACTTCTCAACATTTACAGATGAGTAACTTAATCATTTATAAAAAGTTAATAACAAAATAAAATTATGACAACTTTCAGAAGCAGTCTCCCCGCCCCACCCCACCCCCCTCAAAGCTGAAATGAAAATCAATGTCAAAAGGAGGTCAATGTCAAATTGCTGATCGTTTACTCTGGATAACAGCTCTTCCCTAAGAGTATATTTAGCGTTAAGTCTTTTTCACTTGTACTGTGACTATATTTCCTGACAACAAAGGCAATAGATACAACTTTATTCTGTAAGTCAGAAATCAAAATATGGAGCATGTTATGTGCAGAATTTAATATTACCATTGGAAGTAGATTTTTGACTGGTTTCCCTCCTAGATTACATACCAACAACTGAAAACACTTGATTAACATTAGTGGCTTTTGTCTCCAGCTGATGAGATGGATTATCAGCGAAATCTATGCAGTGTGGAAGATCTTCAATGGAGCTACTTTGAACAATTATTTTAAAGGGACTGCAGCAGAACCTCCTCTTCTTACCTGGAAGCCCTGGGAACACATCTACTCTCTGTGCAAGGCTGTGAAAGGTCATGTGCCTTTATTCAATAGCTATGGAAAGTATGTTGTGAAACTTTACTGGATGGTAAGTAAGTTCACATTCATGTGCATTAAAATGTGTCCTTCATATTGACATATATTTGTCTTACACGCTGTTTCCTAGGCTAATACAAGATTGTGCATTTTATACGGGACATCAATTGTGCAGTTACTTGGAAGACGTGCCCTACATATGTAATTTGGGACCAATAACAAACATCGTTGTTTATCTTGTGACACCCACATGCTCTTTAACATTGGTGTTTCTTGGAACATGGAGGGGTGGTCCTCTGCATTCTTTGTCCTCCCAGGCAGGTGGGCTGGGGAGGTAGGTGATGAACAGGGCTCTCTTCTTTCTTCCTCTCTCTGTGATGTGATATGAACTCTTGAACAGAGGGAGTGTTCGAGCATGGTCTGTTCTTTCTTTCCTGGTATTTGCTGCTACTGAGAGGCCTGGTCCCACCCAATCTTTGCCCTGAACTTGAGATTTCTTCTCATGCTAACAAATCTTACCTTGACAAAAAGTTTTTGCTTCTGCCTGAAAGGGAGCAAAAGGAATAATAGAAATAGAGAATTAAAAATCCCCTAGTTAATAAGGCACAGTATGCTCACACCACGTTTAGCAACACTCGACTATGAAACACCTTTGAGTTTTTGTTGATGGAGTGGTCTTTCTAAAATAAAGGCCCAGACTCAGAGGCAGGGACAGCTATATTATTTGCAGGGCTCCTTGTTAAAAAATTATTAGATGATAGCAACACTTAAAAAAATGGGCTCCTTCTTAGTGTGATGTTCCTTGTGACTATACAGGTTGTATACCCATGAAGCTGATCTTGGTCACTAAAGAAGAATGCTTTTGAACATTTGAGGATGTGGGGGAGTCTGAAAAGTTAATCATTCCATTCTATATATCTAAGAGCATGACTTTTCCCCCAGTGAGCCAGAGCCATTCACCTTTCCTGGGATGGGGAATACTAAAAAGCCAATGCTTAGGAATTGATGGGCTCATTACAACAGAAAGGTAAAAGTAAAGAAGGTAATATTAGCCTCTGATCTCTAAAATAGGACTTTTGGTGTTTTGATGTTCACTGCAAGATAATAGACTTTGAAAGTCAAAACTTTATGAGGAGAGAAAATGATTTCCTAAATGCCTTTATCTTCCGTATTTACCAATCAGAAGGCAGATTTGTCAGACAAGAGTTCAAAGTTTTAATGTGCACTAAGGGGTGAGAGAGAGGATAGGGTATTAAGAAGGTGGATGCACTGTGGATAAGGTTGAGAGATTACAGAGTGAAGGCAAATGAGGGAAGAATGAGGAGCTCACATGCCTGGGTATTTGCTTCCCATTCTCCCCTTCCACACATTTGCTTACACTTGAGATGGGAGTGAGTTCAAAACTATTAAGAATTACAAAGCAGCATCAGTAGACTATTAAACCAACCCTGTTAGTTACTTTCTCTGTTTCTTGACATCCTTCCTTCTTTGCAAATTTCCTTTTGGACAGAGGCCAACATTTATTAACACTACATTCCATTTTACAAGGAAACTGTGATTGATTTCTCTTTGTACTGATTCCTTATAAGCCCAAACCCACCTGGATTCAGAATTTTAAAAAATATTTTAATACAATTTGAAATTTCATTCTGAACCAACCATTTAAGGAGTCTAGATAAGGTAGTCCTTGGGAGAAGAGGCGCCTGATGTCCAGTGACTTCTTCTGGTTGCTCACTCGTCTCACCTGAGGAATGGCTTGTGGGAGCTGCCACTAAGCTGTTGAGCACTGAGATACAACTTGTTACATGTGGATTATTTTTGTGAGCAATTTGTTGGTGCTGATGGCTGAAGTGCCAGACCATATACCTGCTCAGTGATACTAAAAAAAGAAAAAAGCTTGATTGGCTCTCAGCATTTCTAGATCTACTCGTTGGTCCACGGACCCTTTAGGATCCATTGCACACAGAGGCAAAGGGACCACATCACTCAAGATAATAGACACCAAATATGACATGGAATGAATACAGATGAAAATAAAATATGGTAACCATGTAGAAGAATCTAGAGAAAGTTCTGACAAAGAGTACATTCTCAACACTATTAGTGTCCTTTCATTCATTTATTCCTTCCTTCCCTCTTTCCCATTGCTACTGCCTTCCACTCTGAAAGCCAAAGGAACAGATCCTTCCTCTCTCTGCCTCTCACTAGCACCAGGGGAAAAGCACCTGATCAATGCACTGGGTGCTTCCTGCCCAGCAACTATTCTTACGTGAAGATGTGAAGATGAAGGGACATATAGAGATGGTGGCAATGCTGTGTCCCACTGCTCCTGCAATATGGCCTTGCTGTGTGTCCTTTGCTCAAACTTGCTTAATTCCTACCAAGTTCTGATGCACAGTCCTCCAGTATCACGTCAAATCTGTATATCCCTTATACGCCTCTTGAATTGCCTATGTTGTGCCTAGTTATAAAACAGGTTAAGGTTTTGTTAACACTTGCAGTTGCAAGTGTTCTTTTATATGTTGCAGATAATCACATAATGTGGGTGTAGAAGAAGTGCTTTGAAATTTCTTTTAACCTTACATCTTCCACCCAAATTGAGTTTTGTAATTTTGATGTAGTCAATTATGTCATTATTTTTCTTTATTGAGTGTAGGATATTTATGTTATTTAAAGTAAGATATCACTGGGGGCCTGGGTGGCTCAGCCGGTTAAGCATCTGCCTTTGGCTCAGGTGCTAATCCTGGGGTCCTGGCATAGAGACCCCCCTCCCATGGGGCTCCCTACTCAGTGAGGAGTCTGCTTCACTTCTTCTCCCTCTGCCCCTCCTCCCTACCCATGGACTCTCTCTCAAATACATTTTAGAAATTAATAAAGTAATATATCACTATCTCGAGAATATAAAAATATTTCCCCTTATTTATCTATTATTTTAAGCTATTTTTTAAAATTGGTCCTTTGATTTGTTTATCTACTGCAAGACCTGGTTTATTTTTTACTTGAAATCTCAGCTAATTGCCCCAGGATTATATATTGAATGGTTTACCGTTTATCTCCTAATTTAAAAAACCACTTTGATCATACATTACATTACAATATGGACTTGTGTTTCTTTCTGGATTCTATTTTCTTCTATTTTTCTTGTCCTTTTTTGTTTTTTAGGAGAGAGAGGGGGATTATGGGACAGGAGGGGTAGGAGAAGAGAGAGAGAGAGAGAGAATCCCAAGCAGGCTCCACACCCAGTGCAGAGCCTGATGTGGGGCTCAGTCCCACAACTGTGGGATCATGACCTGAGCAGAAATCAAGAGTTTGACCCTCAACCAACTTAGCAATCCAAGCACCCTTTTCTTAATTGTTACGAATTTATAGTTTGTTTTGATTTTTTAGAACAAGATCCACCTAATATTCTTTTGCTTTAATATTTTCTTGGCATATATGCTTTTTGAATAAACATTTTTATTGGTATTTATCTTTGAACACATTTATAATTATGTATCCTTTATTCTCTATAAAAAAAGGGTTTAGTGCTTATTATCCTGCTACACCTTCTCCTCTCTTGAGTATTTTATTTTGATTCATTTTTAATTCAGCTGGAATATGCAATCTAGAATTTTATTTATATAGGATATATATATGCTGTATATTTTGGGTAATTTTAAATATTGAGGTCTATTTTCTTTTGTTATATGAATGATAATTTGCTTACATATGGAGTACTTAGATAATACTTTTTTGTTTTAGAACACAACAGACAATACCTGAGTATCTTTTGGTTTTAATGTTAAAAACACTCATTTTGAGGCCTTTACACCATATCTGAAACCCTGACAGTTTATTCTCACCTGTCCCTGCTTCATTTTTCTCTAGAGTCCTGAGATTGGAGCATCCCATGCCCCATCCTCTTAGGAAATTCATTAGTATATGTAAAAAAATGTAAGAAGCTATAGTCCTCTAAATGCTTCCTTCAGGCATTTTGCTTAAAGGTACATTTCTTATATTCATATATTGGTCCAATCTACAGGTTTTTAAAAGATTATTGAAGTATAGATGACACACAAGTTACATTAGTTTCAGGTATGTAAGATAGCAGCAATTCAATAAGTTTATACATTATGCTCTGCTCACCACAAGTGTAGCTACCATTTGTCACCTTAAATGTTGTTACAATATCATTGACTATATTCCCTGTACTATTTTTGTCTACCCACATGACTTATTCATTCCATAACTAGAAGCCCGTATCTCCCACTCCCCTTCACCCATTTTTCTCGTCCTTCCACTTCCTCCCCTCTGGTAACCACCAGTTTGTCCTCTGTATTTATGGGTCTCTTTCTACTCTATTTATTTGTTTATTTGTTTTGTTTTTTAGATTCCATGTATTAGTGAGATCATATGGAATCTGTCTTTCTTATTTCATTTAGCATAATATCCTCTAGGTCTATCTATGTTGTCACAAATGCCAAGATCTCATTCTTTTTTATGGCTGAGTAATATTCCACTGTGTGTGTGTGTGTGTGTGTGTGTGTGTGTGTGTGTATTCCACGTCTTCTTTATCTATTCATATATTGATGGACATAGTTTGCTTCCATATCTTGTCTATTGTAAATAATGCTGCAATAAACATAGGGGTGCATATATCTTTTCAAATTAGTGTTTTTGTTTTCTTTGTTTTTCTAGTAGTGGTATTACTGGATCATGTTGCATTTCTATTTTTAATTTTTTAACCTCCATACTATTTTCCACAGAGGCAGCACCAATTTACATTCCCACCAACAGTGCACAAGGGTTTCTTTTTCTCCTCTCCAACACATCTTATTTCTTGTCTTTTTTATCCTAGGTATTCTTTCACATGTAAAGTGATATCTCATTGTGGTCTTGGTTTGCATTTTCCTGGTGATTAGTGATGTTGAGCATCTTTTTCTATGTCTGTTGACCTGTATGTCTTCTTTGGAAAAATATCTATTTAGAGTCCCTGTCAAATTTTCTATTGGAATATTTGTTTTTTTGTTATTGACTTTTATAAATTCTTTGTATATTTTGGATATTAACTCCTTATTGTATATATCATTTGTAATTATCTTCTCTCATTCAGTATGTTGCCTTTTTTTAATAGTTTTGTCTGCTGTAGAAAGCTTTTCATTTTGGTATAGTCCCATAGTTTGTTTTTGCTTTTGTTTCCCTTACCTTGGGAGATATATCCAGAAAATGTTTCTATAGCTGAAGTAAAAAAAAATTTCTGCCTATATTTTCCTCTGAGAGTTTTATAAATTCAAGTCTCACATTTAATCCATTTTGAGGCCTTTCATCCATTTAGAATTTTTTTGTGTGTATGATGTAAGAAAGCCATCCTATGTCATTCTTTCACATGTAACTGTCCAGTTTTCCCAACACTATTTATTTAAGACACTATCCTTTCCCCATTATATAGTTTTGCCTCCTCTTTTCTCATAGGTTAACTGATTATATAAGCATGGGTTTACTTCTGGGCTTTCTATTCCACTTCATTGATCTATGTGTCTATTTTTGTGCCAGTGCCATACTGTTTTGACTTCCATAGATTGTAGTCTACTGAAATCTGGGATTGTGATACCTCCAGCTTTGTTATTCTTTCTTTCTCTTTCTTTCTTTCTTTCTTTCTTTCTTTCTTTCTTTCTTTCTTTCTTTCTAAGATTTTACTTATTTATTCATGAGAGACACAGAGAGAGGCAGAGACACAGGCAGAGGGAGAAGCAGGCTCCATGCAGAGAGCCCGACGTGGGACTCGATCCCAGCACCCTAGGATCACACCCTGGGCTGAAGGCAGCGCTAAACCACTGAGCCAACCGGGCTGCCCTGTTGTTCTTTCTTAAGATTGCATTTGCTATTTGGGGTCTTTTGTGGTTCCATACAAATTTTACTATTATTTATTCTAGTTCTGTGAAAAGCATTGTTGGTATTTTGATAGGGGTTGCGTTGAATCTGTAGATTGCCATGAGTAGCATGGACATTTTAACAAAATTAATTCTTCTAATCCACGAGCCTGGAATATCTTTCCACTTGTTTGAGTCATCCTCAATTTCTTTCATCAATGTTTTATAATTTTCAGAGTAGAGGTCTTTTTTTTTCTAGAGGTTGCACTAGGGATTAAAATATACATGCTTAGCTTATCATAAACCAGTAATAGCATTTTCCACTTAAATTGGAATATAGACACTCTTCCATGATTTGAGGCCCTTTCTTTCCCTTTCTTTATAGCATAGCTATCTAGATATTTTCTTTATACATATTCAGAACCTGCTCATAAATGTTGCTTTTAAATGTGAAATGTGATTTTTAAAGCTCAAGAGCCGAAGAATACTTTATTGTATTTAGTCATACATGTGTTTATATTTTTCTTTGCTCTTTCTTCATTCTTGATGTCCTAAGATTTATTACATTTCTTTTTTTTTTTTATTTCCTTTCACCATCTTTTTTGGGACTGGTCTCTTGGTGATAAATTATCTTAACTATTTTGTCCAAAAATGTCTTTTTTCTTTAACTTATTTATTTCAGTGAGAAAGAGTGCAGGGGACAAAGGCTGTGGAAGAAGGAGGGAGGAACTCAAGCAGACTCCATGCTGAGCACAGAGCATGACATGGGGCTCAATCTCACAACCCTCAGATCAGACCTGAGCTGAAACCAAGAGTCAGATGCTTAACTGAATGAGCCACCCAACCATTTCCTTGTCTAAAAATGTTTTATTTCATAACACTTGATATAGTGTTGTGGGTTGGCAGGCCTTTTTCTCAGCATTGACAACTAGTTGGATCCTTCTGGCTTCTGTGGTTTCTGAAGAGCAATCTGGTGTTCTTTTTCTCACTAGCTGAATTTTAAGGCATTTTTCTTTGTCCTGAGTTTTCAGAAGTTTGAATTTCATGTGTCTGGGTATAGATTTCTTTGAGATTATCCTCTTTGGGATGTTCTGAGCTTCCTTGAAACTGTAGTCATATCTTATGACAAATTTGGAAAGTTTTCAGCCATTATTCATTTAAATATATTTTCAGCTCCACATTCTTTTTTCCTCATTTTTGGGGACCCCAATGACATGCATGTTATATCTTCTTTCATTGTCTCACAGATCTTTGAGGTTCATATCATTTTTAAAAATCTATTTTTCCTTGTTGCTCATAATTTCTATTAAAAAAACTTTCAGTTCTCTAATTTCTTTGCCATTTATATCCTGCTATTGTTCTTTCCCTATGAAGGTTTGTTTGTTTAAGTTCAAAATTTCTGGTTATTTCCTCTTTTACATTTTTTATTTCTTTGCTGAGATATTCTATTTTTTATTTGTTTCAAGAGTAGTCATAATTACTTCCTGGAGCATTTCTATGACATCAGCTTTAAATTTCTTAACTAAAAATTCCACATTCCCTGTCCTTTTGGCATTGCAGTATGTTGATTGTATTTTCTCATTGGAATTTAGATTTTCCTGGTTTTTGCATGATGAGTAATTTTGAACAGTTTCCTGGACATTTTTAGTGTTCTATTTTATGACTAGTTTCTAATTAAATTTTTTATTTTAGCACGTAGTCAACCTGTTTAGATTCAGAGTACACATCCTGGCTCATTTCTGTGGGCTGTGTTTCAAATGTTAATTTAGTTTATAAAGCCTGTGCTTGCTACTTCTCTCTGCCACTCTTGTTTGTTATCCAGATGATAAGACTCCATCCTGCAGTATCCTGAGCACCAACAGGGGAGGAGGTGGTATACTGCTTCATTCCTGCCTGGGTAGAGTGTAGAAATCAGAGTTCCTCCAACAGTTTCTACAAATTTTACAGTTTCTAATGCAGAAAGCACTTCCTCTTTACTGCAGGAGAAAGATAGAGGTCATAATTCTGCCCACTGACTCCCCTGGGGAGGGAAACTGCCTTGTTTACTTCAGGAAGTCACAGAAGTCAGAGTTCCACCTTCAGGCCCATATGGGAGGGGCACCACCTGTTACTGCGGAAATGGTGGAAGTACAGTCAGGGTTCTGTCTACATAATTATGCTCGTTTATGTATTTGCTCAAATCACTGTCCTTGATCCTTTGTAATTGTGATTGATGCTGTTACTTAAAAAAACATTTTTTATTATCCCTTCAGCATGGTCTTGGGAGGGAGAGGATATAAATTTGTGTAGCCATTTAGTTATCTTGATCTAGAATTCAGGTGTGGAAGATATTAAAGTTTGAACATGACTATATTCTAGAGTAACTTGGTAATTTATATTTATTTTAATAATAGAGGTGTCCTTTTTCATAAGCATGCTAAGTAATTAGTCATTTAAAATTATGTCGTGTTAACACAGTAAAGTCAGTAGAAACTGCCCGATGTACATCATTTACATGCAGTTAAAAAAAAGTATAAAAATGTTTCAGTGTTCTATGATAAGGTCTCAAATAAACTCAGTGTTCTATGATGGCATCTCATATATATATAATATTTATGTTATACATATATTTTAAAGATATTATTTATTTGAGAGATAAAGAGAAGGAGCACACACATGAGTCAGGGAAGGTCAGAGGGAGAGGGAGAAACAGACTCCCCACTGAGCAGGAAGCCTGAATCAGACTCTATCCCAGGACCTGGCAGTCATGACCTGAGCTGAAGGCAGACCCTTAACCAAATGAGTCAACCAGGTGCCCCTATATATATAATATTTAATTTCTTCATAAGCTTTAAGGAAGCACCCCAACCAATATACTAATATTAAAGAATAAAAAAGTCCTGAGAATGTTACTCTGTCCTGTTAAATTATGTTTTAGATATGTAATACTGAACACTTATCCCTTTGTATTTTTCACAATAGCGCTTTTGAGATGCAATCATATGCCATGCAATTCATCTATGCAGACTTATAGTTCAATGGTAATTAGTAATCAAAGCATTCTCTTTTTTTTCCCAAAGCATTCTCAATTGAAATATGTTATTGATCAGCTGGAAGCAGATGATATTCATTGAACTGGTTTAACTTAAGTTCTTATAGCAGCTTAAAACTTTTCCTTCATAGGGATCCAGTTGGTTCCTTCAAAAAATGTTTTTGAAAATTAAAATAAAGAAAGGGTACTGCTATTATCACTTTTTTATTGTGGTAAAATATGCATAATGTAATATTTAGCATTTGACCACTATAAATGTACAATTCAAAGGCATTAAATATTTTACAATGTTGTACAGCCATCACCACTATCTCTTTCTACAACTTTTTCATCATCCCAAACACAAACTGTACCTGTTAAACCTATTAAACAATAATTTCTCAATCCCCTCTTCTCTCAGCTCCTGGTAACCTCTATTATGCCTTTTGTCTCTGTAAGTTCACTTTTTTCCATATATGTCATATAGGTAGAATTATACAATGTTTGTCCTTTTGTGTCTGACTTATTTCACTGTGTATTCCTTTGGGTCATATCATTTGAAATTAGAAGAGAGAGTGGCCAAACACCTGTGCTTCAACCCTGTCTTGCCCTATATCATCTCTTAGGGAAGAAAGAAAGACACTGCAACCAGGAAAGAAGGCATATCAACTCACAGTTATACATGCCATACAAAGAAACCATGTTTCACCCTATTGTTCCCATCTACTTGGGAACTGTAGACTGTTTTTTGAATCTGTAGTTCAGATGTTACCTTCTTGTGAAGCTTTCCACCAGCAATATTTGTCACACTTTCTTTTCTGGTCCTAGAGCACTTTGAACACATTATATTTCATATTGTTTGCATATATGTCTTCCCTCACTAGATTCTTTGCAATTCAATGGTTTAGGCCATGTGTTGTTGCAGGTCTTTAGGTTCACAATGTTTGTATCACTACTGAAAATATTTCTTGCTCAAAAGAATAAATCTATGATAAAATTTTGTAAAACCAAAATTAAAAAATATATAGTTTTTGACATAATTATTAATATTATCATTTGTCTTTTTAAACTTTTAATTGTGAAGTAATATGTATACAGGTAAATATATAATGATTTTATTAAATAAAGTATTAACTTCATCAGATCAAAATTAGATCTTTAATTAGGAGTAGAATGAATCTGGTAATTGGAAGTTTAATATCACTTAGTCTAGCAGGATAAATAATTACTTATATTTGGAGAATTTGTGTTATGACTATATGGAGTTATTAATTACAGCCAAAATTATCCATGGCAGTATAATGTTTTGGTTCTGCTATTTGAAACACTAACAATAACACATTACTGCATTATGCAGATGGGGCACCCAAGAATGTGTTTGCAAGAACACATAAATAGTGATGCTATTGATATAGTTAGGGATGTGCTGATATTAAATAAAATGGTCAACAAAAATTCTCAGCTGCAGTAGAACTAAAAACCAGTATGCCAGGCTTTAGATGTAAGAAGATAAAGTAAAATTTAAAAAGCAGTAAAGAGTAACATCAGTGGTGTACAATAATGGATGAGAAAAAAGAATGTAAATCACTGACATATTCTTTTTTTCTTATGTTTAGGGTTGCTGGAGAAAGATAACTATTGATGATTTTCTGCCTTTTGATGAAGATAACAATCTATTGCTTCCAGCCACAACCTATGAATCTGAACTCTGGCCAATGCTTTTGTGTAAAGCTATCATTAAGCTGGCAAATGTTGAGTATGTAGAAGGAAGAATGATCACTCACTTGTATAAAAACAAAAAGACAAACAGCAAACAACTATACAGCTATATTACATAGCTTTATTTTTTAAAAAAATCAATTTAAAAGAGCTTTCTTTCCAAACAACGTGAATATTCTAATATAAAAATGAATATGCCAAAACCACTAATTTGAAATATTGGGTTAGCCAGCAAAAAGACAAAATTCTCTCAAGAGACAATACTCAAAAATTATTCTATATCCAATGCTTTCTTATGATGAATGGCAAGTAATCATGAAAAATAATGTTTCAGCTTAATGTGAGAAAGAAGTTGTTTTGTAGGAGATAATATTGGTTCATCTAAATACTGAATAATACATCCCAGAATCCAGTTCAAGGTTTAGGTTCTGCATATGCAGCAAAAATTTACTAATATTGAAAACCTGAACTCTTCTGAGGTTTTGCTCCTCATGTAACATTGGTCCCTTTTAATGCATTTGTGATGAAAACTACTCATATTTGCTTCAATGCTCTTGTGAAATTTGCTTGTGTCTTCCATTCCTGCAGGTCTTGTGCACCAACATAGAGGCCATGTCTGCCATGCTTATTATTCTCTTGGCTTCCATCTTAGAGACCCTAGGTCAATCCATCCCCACCCTAACCATGCAAAAATAGCTTAGATGCTTAACTTGCCAAAGCATGGCAACTTTGTATCATTGCTGACTGGGAGAATTTTCACATCCAGCTTGCATTTGATGACTTTTGCCCTCCTGCAGGGTGTGGGAGCATCTCATTCTCAACTGAACACCCACATGCTCTAACAGAGACTACTTTGCTCAAAGCTCAGCCTTCTCCCCTTCAGTAAACAGAGCCTTGTCCATTAGTAGCCTGCTCAGGTTTTCATGGATTTTCCTTTTTTTTTTTTTTCCGAAGGCTACACAACAAAACCAGCCACTCATACTGCCATCCTTGTCATCTCTGTTTTCTATCATCAATTCTTGATTCTCTGTTTGGAATTTGTTTCACCTAGTTCACAGCTCTTAATTTCAATGATTTTTTAAAGAATTCAGCCCAGATCTTTTAGGTAGCTGAATTGTACTAAGTATTCACACTGGTGACAGGTATGTTTGTTTTGAAAGAACATAATGTTTCTCATGTTCCTAATTCTCAGACCTAACTTGAAGTTTTGAGAATTAGAGCTGAATTAACATCAGTGAAGTATTAAACATGTGACCTGGAAAGTTGGAGTGGCATTGTGTCTTTCTTAAAGAGATAGTTGCATAGAATTTTATAGCAACCTAAGAAATAGAATTATTTTTATTAAAAAAAAAAACATAAATCCAGCATGAAAATAAAGGACCACACTAAATGTAAGACATTTCTGAAGCTTTCTAGTGGACACCTGTATTGTGTTGTACAATTTGCATCTGTCTGTGTATTTATTTTTCACAGATTTTATAGTCCATAGTAATTATTTTCATATGAGTTTTAGCTTTCTACATTAAAAAAATTAACATGTAATAATTATGTCAATATCATTGTGAGCTATGAAAAGGACAGAATATTATCTTTATGAGGTTTGCATAGTTGTTCCTAAATATGATTTTCCACAGAGGAGTTTAGACTAGACTGTGAAATGCCCCAAGAGATTTTTGTTATCTCTGATATATATATAGACATATCAAAATTCATAATCTATAAACAACGAACCTATGCAAATTAATAAATTATAAAACATGTGACAATGGTAATAAGATTTCTTTCTGAAAAAGCACATGTATGGTCAATACCACCAATCACCACTATTGCTACATGATGGACTGAAGTTGTGACCCCTGGCCAGAATGAGCACATTTATATGTAAATAGATTAATCACTTCAGAAAACAGGAGGACTCAAATGGAAAGAGTGATATTTGGTCATTCACAATTTTATTTGACCTTAGGCTATGGTGGCATATCTACTCTTTTGTATAGGATAGAACAGATGTTTCTAGTCTCTCTGAAATTATCTAAGAATTTATTTAGGGCTATCTGATGCCTATCTTGACTTGCCAGGTATGAGACTGATTTAATATAGAGCCTCAAAGGCATCTTAAAATAACTGATATCAGAAAGATAAAAGACACTGTTTTATTTTTTAAAGACCATGTTAATATATTGAATATAAAAATATATATCATCTAAATTCATATATTTTATAATATATTTGTGAATGTTTTGTGTATATGACATGATTATTAATTTGTATCTCTTAAAAATAAGGCTTATAGCATATATTTTTTAAATTATTTACTCATGAGAGAGACAGAGAGAGGCAGAAACATAGGCAGAGGGGAAGCAGGCTCTTCACAGGAGCCCTATGTGGTACTCAATCCTGGATCCCAGGATCACGACCTGAGCCGAAGGCAGCTGCCTAATCACTGAGCCACCCAGGCATCCCTATAGCATATTTTTAAAATAAATATGAAATTCTATCTTTGAATCTCCTTAAGTGCTTTGACAAAACAAATCTGTTTTGTTGGAATAGTATTTTCTTATATTTTAATATGTAATAACCAATGTTACATTTTTTATCATCATATCACTGTTTATTAAAGATTCTTAGTCCTTATACCTCTCTGTGTTTCTTTTCAAATGTTAGTAACTATAATTTTGTTTGCTTTTTTAGCATCCATGTAGCAGAGAGGAGAGAACTAGGGGAGTTCACTGTTATCCATGCACTTACAGGATGGTTACCAGAAGTGATTTCTCTCCAGTAAGTTTTACTGTTAAGTTTTTCATATTTTTTCCCTTTGTCTTCAGTAATGTTTGCTTAACTAAGATATTCTTAATCTTTAACTAAGATATTCTTAGTCTTTAAGAAAATGTCAAGAAATGACACATACTACAGAATGTTTGTGAAAATAATATTTTATAGTATTATATATAATTTCTGGAGAATTTCAGAATAAATTCTGTTTTCTTAAAAAGACTATGCATTTAATCTTTAAATATCTGAATTACAAATATTAAAACAATGTTAATTTTTTATTATGGTAAAATATTTACATGCATCCCTTTATACTTACACAGTTGCTACAGAAACATAAAGGCAACTTTTAATTAACTACACATACTAGGAAATAATAATAATGAAACACCTATTAGGCATTAGACACTTTAATGTATCATTTCTAATTAAAAAACACAGTCCTGAAAATATCCTTTAATCATTCATGTGATCTCATCAGCTGGGTATGTGTCATTACAAATGAGGACAGCGAAGCCCAGAGCTTTTGGTTTGGTTTTTGTAAGATCAAATCTATAGCACAGTTATCAACTTGGATCATCTCTGATCTTTGATCATTTTAGGAAGCTACCATTCCCAAAAGGTTCAGGTTAGAGGAGATTGAATTCAGTCCCCAGCAACTTGGATCCTACCATCTGAAGCATCTTTTCAGCAGGACAGACTGGCTGTTGCTTGGTTCAAGTGAACATATCTGCAGGGGAAGAAAAATGGAAGGGGAGATCCCTTCCTCCAAGGACTGCTTTCCTGAAGGGAGAGCTGATCTTATGTTTTTATTGTAGGAGAAGGTCTAGATAACACCCTTTTCAGTCTTGTCATGGAACATCCTTTCCTGGTATCGAAGAGAAGAGAATATTTCTTGACATAATATGGGCAATGTTAATGGAGGGAAGTAGAAATGTAATGAGGTTTAAAAGTATGGAATTTTCTAAATTTTTATCTCTATCTAGAGTTTATGGAATGCTTATAATCTTGCCTTAAATTTTCCTGTGTGATAATGAATAAAGAAAGCAGAGATGTGAGTCCATTACGCAATGGTAAAGAAATAGATCAAAATAATTCACAACTAGAAAATCAGTCAATTAGAAATTCTGAATTGTCTCTTGACAGAATCAGACACTGAAATCATAGATGATAATGGAAAAGTGTTCATATACTTTCATAATTATAAGGAGACCACCTTAAAATCAATAATAAAAATTTTGAGCAGTTTTAGATGTTCAATTTGCATGAATTTGTGGTTGCTTATGAAATTTATGAAAATGATATAAGGGGAGAAAGCTTGAGCTTTGGAGTTAGCACCATTGCTAGATTTATGTTCTGACACTTCCAGTTTCAAGCTATGTGAATTTTTCAAATTATGTAACTTCTCTAGGTAGGCCCCCTTTTCTTCATATGTACAATGGGGATAAAATAACCAATTCTATATAGTTGTTCTGAAGATAAGTGAGCAGGTGATAGAAAAAGTAGCTGCTGTATGGTGGTACAGACATAATTACTATAAGTTTCTTTCCCTTTCTAGTGACTATCACTAGATTATTTAATATTATCTAGGTATATGTGTAATAGTAACCAACCTTTGAAAATAGGGAAAAGTCTAAAGATGAATAAGTGAGACTAATACAAACATTCAAATTTCTCAATTTTCTCCTAAATACAACTAAAAAGGAAAAAATACACATTTTGATCTCTGCATGTCATGATTTGTGGAGTTTTTTCCTATGAACGTTTTACATTATTCATATAATTTAAAATTACAATTATACTTTAAAATTACAAAGTTAATTTGTGCATACATATGCAATATTAAATGTAAAGGCTGTCATGAAATAGCGTATAGATGATTGTCAAGAAACATTTAAGTTGAAATATGGAAGCTATCTTTATCAGCCAAGGTTGCAGGCAGGGGTCAGGTAGGGGTTCATCAGGTAGACCTGTTCCTACTTGGTCTGAGCCTTTATTGTTGACTGGTTTTGTTTGAAGGAAGGAAGGAGCCATCTAGTGAAAGCAGGAGAAGGATATTTCCAGAGACACATGGTATGTTCAGGAGTAGGATGTTTCTGTTACCAAGAAGGATGAGAATGTAAGGAGAAAGCCTCTCAGGGATCTGTAGTTGTGTTCATGGTTTTACAGGAGTCAAGGAGATTTAGAGTGCTGAAGTTTCAAACTCATGTCGGTTATTAGAACTTTTTTCCATGTTCAGTTAGGACTAAATCAGTTGGACCTAAAGGGTTCTGTGGAATTTCCAACAGATACCTTCCCTTCCACTCTCCTGTGGGAGTACCAAAGGGAAGCACTGGTCTACGTGCAGTTCTTGACCTCATCTCTTGTGTGTTCCTTCAATTAGTGCAGTTGTACTGTTTGAAAAGAAAAAAAAAACTCTTGACTCTCCATATAATAAAAGCACAATCAATGATATGTCTGCGTGAATATAAAAAGACAATTTTAAATGAAGAGATGATTAGTTTCTAGGCACATTTCTCTGATGTTGGTATAGTTCATCTGGAATAGAGAGCACTTTGCCACCTTGCCTTTTTAAACTGAAATATAATTGACATACCATATCCTATTAGTTTTAGGCATACCTCATGGTGATTCAACATTTTCATATGTTACTAGATGATCTCCGTGACTATCTGTTACAATATAGTTATGACAATATTGTTGACTATACTCCCTTTACTGTACACTGCATCACCATGACTTATTTTATAACTGGAGATCTGTACCTCTTAATCCCTTCATCTACTTTACCTGATCCTTAATTTCTCCCCCTCTGATACCCAACAGTTTATTTCTTATATCTATATGTCTGTTTCTATTTTGTTTTTGTTTTGTTTTGTTTTTTTTAAAGATTTATTTATTTATTTATGAGAGAGAGAGAGAGAGAGAGAGACAGAGACACAGACAGAGACACAGGCAGAGGGAGAAGCAGGCTCCATGCTGGGAGCCCGATGCGGGACTCCAGGATCGCGCCCTGGGACAAAGGCAGGCGCCAAACCGCTGAGCCACCCAGGGATCCCCTCTATTTTGTTTTGTTTTGTCTTTTACATTCTACATATAAGTGAAATAATATAGTATTTGTCTTTCTCTGTCTGACTTTTTACATCTGGCATTTTACCCTCTAGATCCATCCATGTTGATACAAATGGAAAGATTTCAATCTTTTTTATGGCTGAGTAATATTACACACACACACACACACACACACACACACCACACCTTCCTTATACATATCTTGGCTCTTGTAAATAAATCTGCAGTAAACACAGTTGTGCACATACCTCCTCATATTGGTGTTTTCCTTTTATTTAAATAACACAGAATTGGAATTGCTGGATCATATGGTAGTTTTTTTTTTTTTTTTTAATTTTTAAAAGAACTTCCATACTGTTTTCCCTAGTGGCTGCACCAATTTACAATCCCACCAACAATAAATAAAGATTCTTCTTCCACATCCTTGCTATACTTGTTATTTCTTGTTTTTTTTTCTTTGTTTGTTTGTTTTTGATAACAGCCATTCCAACAGTTATGAAGTAAAATCCAATTGTAGTTTTGACTTCATTTCCCTGATGATTAGTGATGCTTAATACCTTTTCATGTACCTTTGGTTATCTGTATGTTTTTTGTTTTGCTTTGTTTTTTTGAAAATTATCTGTTCAGATCCTCTACCCATTTATTAATTGGAGAGTTTGGGTTTTATTGTTGTTGTTGTTTGTTTTGTTTGCTATTGAGTTGTATGAGTACTTTATATATTTTTAATTCCCTATAACATATATGATTTGTAAATATTTTCTCTCATTCAGTAGGCTGCTTTTTTATTTTGTTGATGATTTTCTTTGCTGTGCAGAAGCTTTTTACTTTGATATCATCCTACTTTTTATTTGCCCTTGCCTTAAGAGTCAAATCCAAAACAAACAAACAAACAAACAAACAAAAAACAGTATCAAGACCAATGTCAAGAAGCCTTTTTTTTTTTTTTTTTAGGAATTTTATGGTCAAACAGTATAATGAGCTTTAATCCATTCAAGTCTTTAATCCATTATGATCTGATTTTTGTGTATAGTGTCAGATAATGTTCCAGTTTCAATCTTTTGCATGTGACTGTCCAGTTCTTCCAACATCATTTCTTGAAAGGGCTATCTTTTTCACATTGTGTATCCTTGACTCTGTTGTTTTAAGTTGATTGACTATATATGGGTGGGTTTATTTCTTACCTCTCTATTGTTTTCCATTGATCTAAGTGTCTGTATGTCAATAGCATATTGTTTGATCATTATAGATTCCTAACATAGTTTGAAATCAAGAAGTGTTGCCTTCAGCTTTGTTTTTTCTCATAATAGCTTTGGCTATTAAGAGATTTTTGTGGTTCAATACAAATCTTATGATTGTTTTTCCTATTTCTGTGAAAAATGTCATTAGAATTTTGTAGGGATTGCATTCAACCTGTAGATGACTTTGGGAAGTATGGATATTTTTACAATATTACTTCTTCCAGTAAATGAGCACAGAATGTCTTTCCATTTATTTGTGTTGTCTTCAATTTCTTTTATTAATGTCCTATAGTTTTCAGTGTTCAAGTCTTTCACCTCTTGGGGTAAATTTATTACTGGATATTTTATTCCTTTTGATACGAGTATAAATGTGATATTTTTCTTTATTTGTGTTTCTGATGATTCATTTAGTGTGTAGAATGCAACAGATTTTTGTATATTGATTTTGTATCCTGCAACCTAACTGAATTCATTTATTAGTTTAACAGTTTTTGGTGGCATCTTTTGGGTTTTCTTCAAATAGTGACAATTTTTTTTCTTCCTATCTGATTTGGAATATCTTTTATTTCTCTTTCTTGTCTACTTGCTTTGGTTAAGACCTGCAATACTACTGAATGAAAATGATGAGAGTTGGCATCCTTGTCTTTTTCCTGATATCGAGGAAAAGATTTTAGGTTTTCACAGTTGAGTGTGATGCTTGCTATGGACTTGTCATATATAGCCACTGTTATGTTGATGTATATTCTCTCTATACCCACTTTGTTGAGAGTTTTTATCGTAAATGGATGTTAAATTTTGTCAAGTGTTTTTTCTCCATCTATTGAGATGACTTTGTGATTTTTATCATTCACTTTATTAATGTGATGTATCACATAGATTTGCAAATGTTGAACCATACTTACTTACATCCCTGGAATTAATCCCCTTTGTTCGTAGTGTATTATCCTTTTAATGTATTGTTGAATTCTATTTGCTAATATTTTGTTGAAGCTTTTTGCATCTATGTTCATTAGAGATTTTGGTCGGTAATTTCCTTTACTTGTGGTGTCCTTGTCTGGTTTAGTTATCAAAATGATGATGGCCTTGTAAAAGAATGTATTCCTTCAGTTTTTTTAAAAAAATTTGAGGATTGGTGTTAATTACCTTTTAATTGTTTGGTAGAATTCACCAGTGAAGCCCTATTATTCTGGAGTATTGTTTGTTGGGATTGTTTTTATTGCTGAGTCAATCTCCTTGATAGTAATTGGTCTGTTCAGATTTTCTGTTTCTTCATGATTCAATCATGGTATGTTTCTAATTTATGTTTCTTCTGTCTGATTTGTCGTCATACAATTGTTCATAGACTGTATTGTGATCCTTTGCATTTCTATAGTATTAGTTTTAATGTCTCCTCTTTCATTTCTGATTTTGAGTTTTCCCTATGTTTTTCTTAGTGAGTCTAGCTAAAGATTCATCAATTTTGTTCATTTGTTCAAAGAACAAATGTTTTGCTTAGAAATGTTCTAGGTTTCATTGTTTTTTTTCTATTGTATTGTCAGCTCCACTTCATTGATTTCTACTCTGATCTTTGTTATTTACTTCTTTCTGATAGTTTTGGGTTTTATTTGCTCTCCTTTTCTAGTCCTTGAGGTGTTAAATTGTTTGAGATATTTCATGTTTCTCGATATAGGCATTTATCACTATGAACTTCCCTTTTCAGGAAGCTTTTGCTGCATCAGTGTGGGTTTTTTTTTTCTTCTCATTTTCAGATATGTAGAAGCTACTCAGCTAGTTTTAGGTTTGTTTGTTGGAGAAAGTTATTACATATGTAGCTCTAGACTCCATGTGCCATGGGAATTGTTAAGCTCAGAACCCTATACCACCATCTTGAAGCAGAGCTCTGTGTTTGGTCTCTTTCCATCAGCAAGGCCCAGCACACAGTAGACATTCAATCAAAGCTTATTGAATAGATAAATGTATAATGGTGTATTTAACTAAATTTGAAGTAACTGTTGAAATTAATCTCGTGGAATAGAAAATTGATTTTTCTGTCAATAATTTCTTGATGTTCGATAGTGGTGTTAAAAAATGTAATTTGGAAGTTAATGTGGATGTGTTCTATCTAAGCCCAGGATATGTGGACAAAGTATGGGAGCTCTTGAAAGAAATATTGCCTGAATTTAAGCTGTCAGTTGAGTCCAGCTCTGAAAGCAAAATACCTGTGATAGATAGCAAATTAAAAGAACCAGGGAAAGAAGTGAAGGATGGTAAAGAAGTAAAGGATGGGAAAGAGTTCAAACCTGAAGGTTCATCGACAGCATTAAAGTTACCTGAGAAAAGTGACAAAGCTCCAAAGGGTAAGACATTTTATATTACAATGTAATTCATATGTTTAATATGGATATAGTATATAAATGCTCTATAATCATTGCTGAATTTAATGATTATATATTGTGATTATCATTTAGTAAGTATTGTGAAAATAATTAAGATCCTATCTTTCTAGGATTTTAGAACTAGTAATGCTATTTACTAGATGTTAGTTATTAATATTTTACTGTCTTTTTAAAAAAGATTTTATTTATTTATTTAACAGAGATAGCACAAGTAAGAAGAACAGCAGGCAGAGGGAGAGGCAGGGAGCAGGCAGCCCACTGCAGGGCTTGATCTCAGGGCTCTGGAATCATGACACTAGCCAAAGGCAGATACTTAACCCACTGAGTCACCAAGGCACTCCATATTTTGCTGTCTTTAAAAATCAAGGGCAACTATATATTTTGATGATATTGAAATAGTATAGTATTAATATAGGAAGAGACATTAAGCTTTTAATTTCCATCAAACACACTTCCTTATGTTATATGTAGAGTGGGATGGAGCAAAACTGAAAAGGGGAAACTTGTCTTGTTTTTTGTCTTTTTTTTTTCTCCCTACCAAGGAAATGTGAAATAGACACAGATTGGATTATGATTTGTTGACTATTTATTGTAAGGTGGAAGTTCAAATTTGGAAATAAAATAACTTCAAGTTATTTTACAAAGTGTAGGATCTTGTAGTGACAAACATTGAACAATTATTTTATATTTTCTAAAGTATTTCACATAGCTATGCATATGAATTATAATGTTTTTATGGTAAAGTAGAATTAAATATACTCAGCTTTTTTATATACCTTGAGAGCATCTATAATCATCTTTCAAATATCTGTTTTATTTTTTAAAGATTTTATTTATTTATTCATGAGAGACACAGAGAGAGGCAGAGATACAGGAAAAGGGAGAATCAGGTTCCATGTAGGGAGCCCGATGTGGGACTTGATCCCTGGACTCCAGTATCAAGCCCTGAGCCAAAGGCAGACGCTTAACCGCTGAGCCACTCAGGCGTCCTGTCAAATATCTGTTTTAGAAAATATTGATATTTTGTCCCAATTTTTCCTTACCAAGATCTTACCTACCAGCATTTGAAACACAGAAATTATTACTCTAAATGTTCCTCAAGAATTCACCAAGATCAAGTGTATGAGTGATATCTGCCTATCATAAGCTCTTCTTTAAATGACCTAATGTGCATCAGTTTATGAAAGAAAGCAAAACAAGAAGGCTGATTAAATTTGTTTTACCTAGCATATCTCAAATTAATTTGAACTTAAAAGGCTTTTTTCATGTATCACAAATTAACATCTGTTCATCCATCCATTCAGATATAGTACTATATATATCATATATATTTTTTAATATGTTAGAAAAAGCAGATGCAAAAGACATTGGGAAGAAGAAGAGTAAAAATGGAGAAAAAGAAAAGGAAAAAGAAAAATTCAAATGGTCACTTCACACTTCAAGACCCTCATCAGATGTCCAGTACTCTCTGCAGTCTCTGTCAGATTGTAAGCTTCCAGTATCCTAGAATAATAACTATTTTAGCTGTTTCCTAAAATGTCGGGAGACTTTGGAGTTTATAAAATTGGAATGCAACTTTGGGACACAATAGTGTATTTCCTATTTTGGCATATGTAAATAAACTTGCTCAAGTTTGCCCATAATTGTTAAACTCTCAAGGTGATATTCATATGGGGGCAAAGTCTTACATATGAAACAGAAGTCTGGGTTGTCCAAGTTCTTATGGTACAACAGTCACAGAAGTGTTTGCAGGGAGGAGGATATATACGAGTAAATGTGTATATTATGTATTAGTGAGTGTATCACAAATAATATATTATATATATTGTTATTATAGTATAATATAGAAAACATACTACATAAAATACAATAGATATTATATGATATATAGTATAACATCCATAAATGTTAATATGTAATTATATAAACTATATAAATAAAAAGTAGAATTACATATTATTGTATATAAATATATATTAGTATATGTCTTACTCCAAATAAACTATATACATAAATATACTATATATATGTGTGTATATATACATATTATATATATTATGTATATGTATATATATAAAATTAGCCTAGATTCAGGTCTGAGGCTCCATGAAAAATATACAAAGTTTAATTTTTAAATGTAAAAATATGTTTTCCTATGTTTGGTATATTTTACATCTTAATCTATTCTAGAGACAACCTGGGTTCCCATCTAACATATTTTGTAGCTCTAAAATATTATTTTTTAATAAATATCTAATATAGTTCAATATTAGTGCTTGGATTTGTAAAGGGATTAAACAATTTTTAATTAAAAATAAAAACAACAGAAGAAAATTAATCCATTTTAGCCAGAATCTTTTTTTTTTTTAAAGTTTTTTTAAATTTTTTTTTATTTATTTATGATAGTCACACAGAAAGAGAGAGAGAGAGGCAGAGACACAGGCAGAGGGAGAAGCAGGCTCCATGCACCGGGAGCCTGACGTGGGACTCGATCCCGGGTCTCCAGGATTGTGCCCTGGGCCAAAGGCAGGCGCTAAACCGCTGAGCCACCCAGGGATCCCCTAGCCAGAATCTTTAAAGAACAAAAGCATACTGAATCAAATATAGTAATTTCAGGTTTGTTAAGAAACATGTGAAAAAATAAGTGATACTCAGAAGCACTAAATATTAAATAATCCATATTATATACCTGAAACTAATATAACACTGTATGCTAACTATACTGGAAAGGAATAAATACACTCACACGTAGGAACTTCCTGGCCAAATATGTATATATACATGTATATGGCAATTGAAATTAAGTTACTTAGTTTTCTTTCTTCATGGAAGGATTATTTTGTTTATGTTTTCTTTCTTCTGGAAATAACATAGAAAGTTCTGGACTTCTTTAAATTCAAAATAAGTTTTTATCTATGAAAGCTAAAATATTTCAATTTTAAACTATTTTAAGTGACATTGACTGATAGCTAGAGTTTTTGTGATAACTTTTTTTTATAGTGACATAAATAATTCTTAAGCAATTAGATGGTATTATAATGAAGGTAAAAACTAAGATGTTCTATAAAACAGATGCATATGTGAGGTTTAACATTTGTTAAACACATTAGTCATTTACCTATTTTTCACCAGCAAAAATATGTTCATTAAGGAATTTAAACAATCTGAAATGATTTACTGATAGACCCATTTGGCTAGAATGTCCATGACATGATATGTGTTTTTTTTTTAACAGGTTCTTCAGCAACAACGTCTCCTCACATGGTCGTATATGCTACTTTTACTCCTCTCTATTTGTTTGAAAAGAAAATCTTTTCATTAGAAAAAATGGTAAGCATTCAAGGCTGGGAAACACAGTACCATTTATGGGGTGTTCTTGTGTGTATGTATATGAGTGTGTGTGTGTGTGTGTGTGTGTGTGCGTGCGCGTGTGAGAAAGAGAGAGAAAGGGAAAGAGAGAGAGATTATTTGTTGTAAAAGGTATATCAGAATTTAACTAAAATTCTATTGCTGGATTTCAGTCTACTTATCTTTAAAAAATTAGACACTTGAACACAGGGACCTAAAACATTCAAAATTATCTTAAATGATTGCAAAAAGTTCCTCGTTTAAAAAAATGTAGACTCATGTATTAGTATCATTTTTTCCATTCTAAGCAAAAGAAAGGCATATGAGTTACATATTTCAGTAAGAATCATGTAAATGTACCTAAATGATAATAAATTACCTTTCCATAAACAGATCATATCAGATCATGTTTTCTTAACATGAGATGATTTAAGTGAACTCAGATCCACAGTTGGTTAAACTATTCTTATAACCTCCTTGTATCTTTAGACAATACACACAAAAATTGTTAATTGATTTTTCTAATAAATATAACAGTTTAGAAAAAAATTAGAAAATGTACACAAAGACATTGAAATTAAAATATTCATAGTACAAATACCTAGACATAGGCAATGCTAACATTTTGGCACCTTTTTATTTTTTTTCTTCTGTGCACATAGTTTGTGTATATATGTATGTACTTTTTTTACACAATGGAATTAAAATTTATGAATTTATTAAATTTTGGAAGCCAGCTTTTTCACTTGACACTATATCATTAATTTTTTTCCATGATGTTAAATATTTGACATAATATTTCATACTGACATGGCATGTATAGATTTCTCATAATTTAAAATTATGGGAATTTTTATTTATGTATATATATATATATATATGTAAATTTATACCTCTTTTACCCATTTCTCCTACCCCCACCATCTGCCTCTAACAATTCTACCAATCTGTTCCCTTTCTGTGGGCTTGTTTTGTCTTAGATTCCCACATCTGAGAGATCAGATGGCATTTGTCTTTCTCTGACTTATTTCACTCTACATAATGCCCTTGAGGTCCATCCATGTTGCCATAAATGGAAAGACTTCATTCTTTTTATGGCTAAGTAACATCCCATCATTCTGTTTTCTTTTTGCTGCTCTAATAGGGTGAGTTCCACTGCCTTGTCTCTGTGTTAGTTGATCCTTTCTTCTGTTTCATCTAGTCTGCCATTGGACTTTTCTAGAATATTTTTCAGTTTCGGTACTGTATTCTTCAGCTCTTTGACTGTTCTTGCGTACTTTCTTATGTTTCCAACTCCTTGTTGAAGTTTTCACTGTGTTCATACATTTTTATCCCCTGCTCAGTGAACATTTTTATGACCATTACCTTGAACTTTTTATCAAACTGATTGCTTAGCTCTCTTTTATTAAGGTTTTCCTCTGAGTTTTTTTCTTGTTCTCTCTCTCTCTCTCTCTCTCTCTCTCTCTGTGTGTGTGTGTTTTAAACATATTCCTCTGTTCTTCATCTTGATTAATTATCTGTGTTAGTTTCTATATAGTTGACAAAACAACCATCTCTCCCAGGGTTGAAGGAGTGGCTCCATGTAGTTGATGCACCCAGTCTCGGTTCTGATTGTCTCTTAAATCTTGTGCTTGTCCAGGCAGTCCATTATATTTTTAATAGCTTCCCATCAGTGAGGATGTGCTAAGACCTGTCAGCATCTCTAAGGAGAGGATCTTAGCACTTGGATTCAGGCAGTTTTGAAGCCAGATCTATAAGCAGCAGCTTTAAAATTATGCAAATATATACTACAAATATATACTGTTCTAGGGCATACAAATGTCCAGACTATCTGGTGGTATACTCTGATTGCAGACACAAAAAGTTGGGGTTCCATATAGTAAAAAAGCTCTTTTCTGAACTCCTGGTGAGCTGCAATAAGTCAGAGGTAGAGTGCCAAGATAGTGTCCACAGCTTGCGCTTCTTGAGAGCATCTCCATAGTTCACTAAGTGTGTGCCAAGCCTGAAGTCCACCTCAGACTGCAGCTCCAGGACAAGCCAAGAATCCTCCTTAACAAAAAGACTGGGGATATGGCTCAATTTGCTATCTGTGCAGTATGCTGGGAGTGGCAGCCAGCCAAGGACTATCTTAGCAATTGCCACAGTCCTGTGGCACCCAGAAATGCAAGCTCCCCCTTGCTACCAGAGCCAGACAATCAAAAGACTTCCTCTGAGCTGCAGCTGCAAAATTCAGAGTGCCAGACATAAAACCAGGGCACCAGCCATGTATAAGACCTGCTATTCTGGAGTGTGATAGAGGGAAAGCACAAAGATAATGCTTGCTCTCTGAGGTCTCTGGAAAGGATCACAGGCAGACCCATGATGTGTGTTTAATTAGAAATCTGTCCCTCAGGCTATAGCCATGAGGATTACTTAATAGGCCTCCTCCACAGAAAGACTGAACTCCTGGATCTGTTGCCTCTTGTTGTGCCCTGGGGGTGGTAGTGATGGTAGCTGTTAATGACTCTCCATTGGTTACAGTCTGGTGGGACCCACAAGCGGAAGCTCCACTGGCTGCCAGAGCCTGGTGAGGCAGAGGTGTCCCCTGACAGCAGTCACAAAATCAGGGCACCAGACAGGAGCTCCTTGCTGGGTATCACTAATTGTTATAATCCCATAGGACCAGGAATGCAAGTTTCCTAGGACTCTTGGCAGTCAAGAGGCATTCCCTGGGTGGCAGCTCCAAAGATCAGGCATTAGAGGCTTATAAAAAGCTTCCTTCTGGGAGATACTGGTGTTCTGGAGCAGGGCAAAAAGAGAGTGCAAAGCTGGCTTCCCCTGGTCTCTGTTCTGGGAGAGTGTTCCAGCAGGCACCTATCTGTGTGTGTGAAATAAGATGCTGGCCCCTCAGGACGAGGCTTTAATATAAGCAGGTTAGCCTCTTTCACTTTGCCTGGGTGCATTCAGCCAGACTTTGGGTATAAAAAACACTTTTCTCTTTCCCTTATAAAGGGTAAAGTCCACCAGATTACTTACTTTTCACTCTACTTAGAGAAACACAATTTTGCATTTGGAACTTATCAAATCCTAACCCTTTGGGGACTCTTAGACATCTAGCACTTTAGTTATAGAATTTCATATGCTTTGAAATCACTGCATTTAAAATGTGAGAAGACTCTAGTCTTCTTGTAATAATATAATTACACATAAGTGTTCAGTGGGTTAGTTAAAAACAGCTGGGTATTAAAAATTCAATGAAAATTTGGTTGAAGTGTAAATGATCCAATTGGATGCTTATTGCACTTTACAGTATATTTTTCTTCTAGATAACCTGCCCCAGCAGCATAACATTATCACTCCTCCTCTCTCTCTCCTCCTTCCTTCAGTCCCTCCTCCTAGGCCTCTTCCTCCCTTTCCTATTCCTTCTTTGTCCTTTTTTAATAGAAACCATTTCTTCATATGAAAGTCTGCCATTTACCAGGGGTAATATTGTCAGGGTGACAAGGCATAATGTGCCATTGTGAATTTAGAGATAGTGGCAGTTTTTCTGATTTTAATTCAAAGTTAATTAACTTTAGTCATTGACTAAATCCAAGTGTGCTTCCTTGGCCTCCCACCAATTTAAATTTCTGATTAAGATTTGAGCTTGGTCATCTATCTCAGCCCTGTGTTTTGTTTAAAATGTTTTATGTGGCACTGCCCTAGCTGCAGTCTTAAATATTCCAAAGATCAAATGCTCTAACACCATGGATTTAAAAATGACCTGAGCTGTGCTTTGTTGAATGCCATGATCTCATCATGGGAAGTACTTAAACACTTTTTAAAACTACAAAATATGAGAATAGGATGAATACATCATACACACATACACAACACACAAAATAGTCCTTCTGAACACTTGGCTGTCCTACTTAGAAATTAATATTTAAACATAAAGTTAGTTTTGAATTTAAAGGACAAAAAAGGTCACCTATGTTTGTTGTTAATTCAACATGTTTATTGGTTATCTATTATGTGCTAAACAATGATTGAGACTTTGAGGAGCTTGTAATGAGCAAGACTAACAAAACTCCCTCCTTAGAAAACTCAGAGTCTAATGAAGAAGACAAACAAGCCAACAATAGTAATAAAGTTAGAAAATTGGTGTAACAGAGATCATACAAGGTATTTGGCTGGTAGAAACAGTGTTCAAATAATGTGTGTTGAATGAGTAACCAAATGAATGAATGAATAAGTATAAAAATGGATATGGCACACGTAGCAGCAACACATCTTTCTAACGGTTGACTAAGGAAGTCTTCTCAAAGGAAGAAGTGTTTAAGTGATGGCCTTAGTAGTTAGCTTAATAAATGGGAAAAAGTATGCTCAAAGCAGAGGGACACTTTTATTGGAAAGTCTGGAGGTGAAGGAGACCTTGCTGGGTTCAGAAAAGTACTAGACGTTGAACAAATAGTAAGGGGAGAAGTCTCAGAGGCAGTTTGAGATGTGGGAGGGAGTCAGCACATACAGAGTGTTATAAAACCTTCCTCTGGGGCATGAAACTGGCTTATGAGACCCAGAGGTTCAGGAATTAGCCCAAAGTCTGTAACAGCAATTAAATAAACTATTTCACCCATCTCCCTACCACCTCCCATCTAGTAACCATCAGTTTGTTCTCTATAGTTAAGAGTCTGTTTCTTGGGTGAAATAGGCAATAGGGATTAAGAAGCATACTTATTGTGATGAGCACTGGATGAATTACTGTAATTCAAGTAATATACTGGAATATATTACTTTGACTATAGTACAAATTACTATATTGTACACCTGAAACATAAAAAAATAAATGAACTTCAAGGCTATAATGAGTTGGCTATAGCCTCATGTTCTCCCTAGTTTACCTGCTAATTCTTTTACATTAGTTATTAGGTTAATCTAGTTCTCCTGCTCAAATCAGAATATCAAGAGATACAATGTTTTAAAGATAAATCAACAGAAAAAAATTTGTATTCAAATGGAATTTTGTTAAATGCTATACATTTAGCAATATATACTGCTAAAAATTATAGCCCCAAAGACAATGAGGCCAATATGTAAAATAAAGTCAATACCTTACATTTCTTGTTCTTGGACCTTCTAAATAGTTTTAGTTTTATTTAAATAAGCAATCTGCAAGTTCTAAGAAAGCCATTCACTTGCTCAAACTACTGCTCTTAGACTGTTAGAGGCATGTCTGGCTGGCCCAGTTGATAGAGCACTTGACTTTTGATCTCAGAGTTGTGAGTTCCAGCCCCACCTTGGGAGTAGAGTTTATTTTGAAGAAGAAGAAGAAGGAGGAGAAGAGAAGGAGAAGGAGAAGGAGAAGGAGAAGGAGAAGGAGAAGAAGAAGAAGAAGAAGAAGAAGAAGAAGAAGAAGAAGAAGAAGAAGAAGAAGAAGAAGAAGAAGAAGAAGAAGAATGTATAAGTTGGGATGGGGCAGAGGAGTAAAAGGCTCTTCTGGGCAAGGAGCCTTCTAATAGAAGTCTATTTTGAATCATTCAAAAATATTTCTTGAGTGCCTACTCAGGGTTTCACCTGAGTGAAATTTTACTATTCTAAATCTCTCTTTGCCCAACTCTAATGTAAGAAAACTTGAGGGCCTTTTTTCTCAACATCAAACTGCAACTATTATTAAAAGCCTTAGTTTACATCATTCAGAAGTATCCTAGGGTAGGCGAAATAAAATGATGAATGAGAAATCAGCTTACTTACCTTAAATCCAGCAAGTACTTATGTGGATTATTCAAACAATACAATAGGTGTTAATATCATACTTAGTTATGTGACACAAAACCTTACATTTTCAAACGCTTGAAATCATTTTATTTTCTGATACTCTGAAGATCCAAAAAGAGTAAAGAATCTATATATATATTTGGTTGCAATTATAATAAGGATTTGAGATATGTAGACCAAATTTAATGAATAATAAACCATCTGGAAATGACTCAATTTATAAATATTACTTTGGTCATGGCTTCTATTTTGAAGAGGAAGTATAAATTTTATAATGTACTTTTTTGGTTACTAAATTGAGGCATTGTCTTATTGAATAATATCAATAAATTCTCCCGTAAATTTCCATTTTGAGTGATGGGAGATTTCAACTTGGCAGGGTCAAAGTTATTTAGACTTTAGAACATCTATGAGAAAACATTTCTTAAGTCATTATAAGGCATAATACTAGAGGTTTCCAATTTTTTTCAAGAAATTGCTAACATCCACCAAAGGGTATAACAATTTCCTCTGCTTTTTTAAAAAGTGGGTTCTGAACCCAGTGTGGAGCCCAACACAGGCTTGAACTCACATCCCTAAAATCAAAGCCTGAGATCAAGAGGGAGATGCCTAACCAACTGAGCCACCTGGGCCCCCTTCCTCTGCTTTTTAATTAGGCTTCCCCCACTCCTTGAACATTGAATCACTTTCCTTTTTATTTTGCATATTTATAACTCTTTTTGGTGGCTTTTCTGGTCTCAGTACACTGATTAGTTCCTTCCAATTATTGATTAATTGTTACAATCATTAGTTAATCCCTGTTTTCAGAAACAACTGTTTTATCTCACAGACACCCCCACCTATTTGGCGCCTTCCGGAAGTAGATTGACCTGTAGAGAAACAGTCACGAGAGCAAGACATGTTCTGAGAGGCAATAATTTAGAATAGACTAATAAGTGGGTTTCTGGTCCTAATTTAAATGACTTATAAATTTACATTTTCAAGCATTGCTATTTGCACAGAAATCAATGATCCAAAATCACTAGGAAGAAAAAATAGTTACTGGCAAATCTGACCTAAATGTAGTTATTTTGTTTTAATTTAAATGTTTCAGCATTTAGGCTGTGAATGCCAGCATTTGACTATGGAATATATTATGTTGACTATGGAATATATTACTTTGACTCTCACAGACTTTTTGATTTCTTACGGCATATTTCAGCCAGCAGTTAGTAACTCAAGTGCTCCTCAAACAGGATTCTGAATTGTCCCAAAACAGTGTGGCTTCAGGAGATCTGAAGGGTCGCCTAAGGGAAGCATCTTCCTGGAGAATTACTTGATTTGGCAGGATTTAGGGCAGCCTCTCCTCTGCCCTTCTCTGACTGGTTCCATTGTCCAGAGAGATCATGGGGATTTCCTGTGGGAGAGCCTCTGTTTGACGGTGAGGGCATAAGCTACAGACAAGACAACCACTTATTGCCACATTGACCTGACCTACTAAATGCATTGGATTCTTTCCTTTCTTTATTTTTATTTTATTTTTTAAATATTTTATTTATTTATTTATTTATTTATTTATTTATGAGAGACACCCAGAGAGAGGCAGAGACATAGGCAGAGGGAGAAGTAGGCTCCCTGTGAGGAGCCCAATGGGGGGCTCCATCCCAGGACCGCAGGATCACGCCCTGGGCCGAAGGCAAATGCCCAACCACTGAACTGCCCAGGCGTCCCTGGATTTTTTTCTTTAATATTACACAGCAACTGCTGGTGACTAAACAAAGAAACAAAAACTTCAGTTGTTAAGCACTTTTATCAAAGACTTAGCTTATAGTAATAATAATGATTGATTTTTGGACCAAAACTGACATGTTGAGAATTTTTTTTTTAAATCTCAGTGGATCTGAAACTTTTAGAGCTGAAAAATGGCTTCTAGTTCTAGTCTCTCATTTTGTAAATAAGTAAATGGGGGCCTCAAGAAAATAAAAACAGGAAGCAAAATACAAATGGTAATGGAGCTTATGGTAGAAGGTGGAAATATGGGTTATTTTTCCTTTATTACCACTTTATTGTGGTAACCATATTTTTATAATGACAAGAAGTGGTTTATAATTCACAAGGCAATGGCATGTGTCCTTTTAAATGAGCCTTCCACTCTTTAGGCTGATTCTGCAGAGAAGCTGAGAGAATATGGCCTTTCCCACATCTGTAGCCATCCTGTGCTGGTAACCAGGACCAGGTCTTGCCCCCTCATAGCACCTCCAAAACCACCTCCCGTACCTGCCTGGAAACTCTTTCGTCAAAAAAAGGAAACTGTGATAACAGATGAAGCTCAAGGTATGGTTCGTGTGTTGTCTGAAAATCTTTCTAATGAGCATTTCTTTATATGAAGGCCTAATAGTTTCATTTGTGATGAGAGATGTATAGGGTATCATTGTCATTGTGATAGAAAATGGTTTGTAGTAAATAATAGAAAAAATATTTAAATAGTATATCTAAGTGAAATCACTCTAGAGTGCCCTGTGGCACATAGTCTTTGAAGTAACTGATTTATATTTAGAATAGAAACTGACTTTTACTTAGAATATAAGAATGGAACTTCCACCCTGGACTGGCTCCTGTGTGAACATTGTCATAAGCCACCATGAATGGCTTTTGTGCCAGAAATACAGAAGTTCCCTTGGGCTGAGGGTGGGGTGGAGGACTGTGGTTGCCTGGCTCTTATTCTTAGTTCACTTCTAACTTCCTCACAATCTTCATCTCATCCTTCACTCCTTCACTGTTCTTTCTCTCCAAGTCTCTAGTCTTAACTCCATTTTTTCATGAGCACCAAGTTTGAATGGCAAAAGAAATGAGTGAGGGCATTAATAAAAAAAAAATTAACACAGATGTATGAATCTGCGGAGACAGGATTAAAAGAAAAAAAACAATACTTTAAAAATTATGGCCCAGCAGAATAACACACGATTTTTGTTCAGGCAACATCTGCAGTGTTTCTGAGGCTAATTTAGGCCTTATGGAGATATATGCTTGCGTGCGTGCGGGTATATATATTTATTTCTCATTCCAGAAAACTTAAATTGTCTTTGTTCAAAAATGTTTTTTTTTTTTAAGTCCTTTGTGTTTGCTTGCTTTTGAATTTTCTCCCTTTGTCTTTGCTGATTGCTCATTGTTTTCTAATCATATTCATCCAGCCACAGTAGTTCTAGGGGTTATTGCATTAGAGACTTGTGTTCATGGGCCTGTTACCTGAATGAACAATGGAGGCAAAGCCACAATGAACATACCTAGTGCCGATTTACTGATGGCATTGCTGTGAAGCTTCTGAGTATGCTTTAAGCGTTTGGTCCCATGCAGCAAGGCTTATCCCCCTCTGGATGGTGCTTGCTCCTGCTACTGAATCAAGTCATCCATGGTGACCTGAGAACCTTGTCTTTGTCACAATGTGATACGTAAGTCTCAGTGGTACTCAGGATCCTAAAACAGCAATGGCCACATAGATGGGAATATTTACCTGGTCCCTGCCTCCTTTTTCCAACCATAATTTACATGTTTTTAAAATACAAATTACAACTGTTAACCATGTAATTTTCCTTACATTTGTTTTCTACGTACATGATACAACCAGTCCAGCTGGTAGTAAAAGTTTTCTAGCACAACATGTTAGATCTTTGCCAGAAAAGAACAAAGATTAAAGAAATATCTGATTTGGATGGAAAGAAGAAATGGTCAATTAGTTTTGTTTTGTTTTTAATTAGCCTATCTGCATCTCTCTCCTGCTTGATTATTTCATTTCTTTATATCCTCTGAGCTTCTGTAGTAAGCTGTTGGTGCCAAATGCTGCTTTATAGGAACTGTCCAGTTTTTATTCTTCCCGCCCTTCCTTCTATTGTCTTTCCTGTTCTGTCTTTCTGAACCAACGATCAGCATTCACATGATGCTGGAAAGGAAATCTTTTGCTTTTAAATGCTGTATTTTAATTCAATGTGTAGAGCCACACTTAAAATGGTTGTTCATTCAGAGCATCAAATAATAGTCAAATGAAGGGGAAAAATATTGAACATACAGGCCTTTGCTGATTTCACTACCCATTGTAGTGTAATCCTAGGTAAGTGATGGCTCTAGTTGTTTGTTTTTTGGTTTTTAGTTTCTTTCTTTTTTCTTTTCTTCTTCTTTTTTTTTGATGGCTCTAGTTTAAGCTGGGTTAGAAAACCTGAAATTGGTGGGATTCCATAACTGTGGTGTACCACCTGCAGGCTCACCCTGTAATTATCTTTCTTCTTTCTATTTGGCTTAATATTTAAGGTGAAAATTAACAGGAGTTAGCAGGACAATTAACAGGGAGGGGAAAAGAGAGAGAGAAAGAGAGATTATTTTAGAGGTTACTGTGGAAAAAGCAGAGAAAAGTATGTATTTGTGTCAAAGCTTCACTTTTTTCTCTCCCAATAGTTATCCTTCCTACTGTTGGAGGAACTTTTGTTAAAACAATCATCTCTATGTGAGTGCTTGGGCTCTGTGCCATATCCATGGAGAATTTCTTCCTCCTTGATCAATTTCAGACTCCTTTAGAAGGATCCACAGAGTATCCACTCCTTTAGGAGTGGATCCTTTCTTGATTCATTGCTTTCTTTTCTACCTCTAACCTCTACTTTGTTATATTTTTCTGTTCTTTTACTACCATCTCCAGGTAATAGTCTGCATTTCTTCTTCATGTTTCAGCAATTGTGTTGCAGAAGTTAACTCAAAGAATGCAGATTTTAATGAAAAACTTTTAAAGAAGTAGCAGTAAATGTCCAGCAAGGAGACATAGCTAACTTCTCCCTTGAGACTTCATTGTTTCACATCATGAGTCTGGAAAGCAACGGAGAAGCAGACTTTAAAAATCTAATATCGGGATCCCTGGGTGGCGCAGTGGTTTGGCGCTTGCCTTTGGCCCAGGGCGCGATCCTGGAGACCCGGGATCGAATCCCACGTCGGGCTCCCGGTGGATGGAGCCTGCTTCTCCCTCTGCCTGTGTCTCTGCCTCTCTCTATATCTCTGTGACTATCATAAATAAATAAAAATTAAAAAAAAATAAAAATCTAATATCGTCAGGATCTATATGGCCTTTCAATAAAAAAAAAAAAACAACTATTTATCCTAGTATAGTCCTAGTTACTTCTTTTGAAATTTGCTGGATAAATAGCTAATCTAATCAGCACTACAATAGAGGTTAAGTTATGTGTTTAATCTTGGAAGATTAAAAAACAAAAGAACATCATACCACTTGTTTCTTTTAGAACTAATAATAAAGAAGCCTGAACAATTTCTTGAAATTTCAAGTCCATTTTTGAATTATAGGATGACTCCATTTACAATTCCAACAGAAACGTAAGTATGTTAACATTCTTTCCCACAAATACATCTTGCTGACAAATGAAGTATTTTGTGAATTGTGTGGTTAAAAATTTATGCCTTGGTTACAGGTAGAGACTAAAGCTTGTATCACTGCAATGATTATAGGAAAACAGTATTCTTAGATTCTTTTTCACAGTAATAAATAGCTAAGATAAATTCTGAATACATTAAAATAAAGCTAAATAAAAATTAAAAAAAAAAAAAAAAGGGATCCCTGGGTGGCGCAGCAGTTTGGTGCCTGCCTTTGGCCCAGGGCGCGATCCTGGAGACCCAGGATCGAATCCCACGTCGGGCTCCCGGTGCATGGAGCCTGCTTCTCCCTCTGCCTGTGTCTCTGCCTCTCTCTCTCTCTCTCTCTCTCTCTCTGTGACTATCATAAATAAAAATTAAAAATAAAATAAAGAAAAGAAATAAAGCTTAACTATGCCTGGCTCTACAGCTTTGGCTACTGTTTTAGAACGGTAAAGTCTTTTGTTTTACGTAAACATTAGCACTAACAAATGCTTTTGGTTATTAATTGATACTGAAATTATAAGAGCAGATGATTGCCATAGAAACCAGGGAGACGAAGTGTGTTACTCTTAGGGGGGAAAAACAACTTAAATAGAACAACAAGGATAATCAAGAAGTAAAAGGAGGAAGTGGAGGAGAAGGAATCCAAATATACTAATGTTTGACAATGACAAAAGAGATAGAAAGCAAGATTGTTATCTTGGATTTAAAATTTCTAATGAGTTCAGAGAAGCGAACAGAAGTCTGCAAGTAGCAATAATGAAAAGAAAGAGTGAGTGACATCAGTGGAGGATATGATTATTACCACTAAAGTTATGGTAATTTGTTACACAGCCATAGGCAACTAATACATGGGCATATACATGTGTCAAAGATTACTAAATTTATACTCTGAATTTATACTGTTAACTGTACATCAATAACACTGTAATACATAAAAATTAATAATATGTAAATATGTAAATGGTTTTTAAAAATCAAATAGGGATTCTAGGAATTCAAGAGTTCACAGAATACAATAATAACTGAAAAGAAGAATTCAGCGGATGTGTTTCATCAGACACTAGATACAGCAAAAAAGACAACTAGCAAAATGGAAAACTAGATCAGAAACAATATCCAGACTGAAGGATGAGACCAAACATAAATCAATAAATGAGTAAAAATGCAGTAAAAACAAATGGGACAAGTTGAAAAAGACCAACATACTAGCAAGTGAATCTAAGAAATAAAGGATGGAGAGATGGGGGAATAATCACAAACTAAAAATATAATGGGAAAATATCCCCCCCACCCAAAAAAAAAATCAGGTCAAGATTCAGGCAGTTCTGAAATCAAGCAATTTAAGTACAAAGAAAACTGCAACTAGACACAGAGTAAAACCGAAGACAGATACAGTACAGTGGTCTGTAGGTATAAAGTGAAAGGAGTTCTGTCTTACAAACTAACATGCATGAATGTCACACACACAAATATGAGACCCCAGAAGTCTGGTGTGAAAAGTACACGGTTGCTTTTAATTATTCTACTAACAGACACTATGCAAAGAATAAAAAGCAATCCATGGTATTGGAAGTCATGATGGTGATTGTGGTGAGGAGGACTGTCCATGCTTGGGACACACAAGGTAGGACAAGGGGGTGCTGACACATTAGCATCCATGATCTGAATAATGGTGACATGGCCATGCTTACTTTGAGATTTTTCAGCTAGTTTTACATTTATGTTTTGGTCCTTTTTTTGAATGTCTTTTAAACTTAAGTAAAATTTTATGACACATTTTGAAGGGCTTAGATGAGAGTGACCATTAGCTATGGGTTAGCCTTCCTTGAAGGTGTTGAGATCCATGACAGGAATGTCAACTGATGAAAAAAAGCATTCAAAATTGAGATCAGTTCATTGTATTGTTTTACTTTTAGACCCTCTTGACATCACAACCAGTTAAGTTACATTTTATGAACTCTAAGTTGAAAATATTAGAGATTCTTCAAGTCGTTTGCCTTCAAGGCTCTTATCAGTTCTATCCACCAACAAGTGACTGCTGAAAAGTGGGTTAGGAGGGACCTCTAGGCAACAGTGTGACCGGATGGCTGGCAGTTAGCAACGTCAAGCTTTGAGGGACAGCTTTATCAATCAAAAAGACAGTTTGCTGCTACTTTGACTTCCAAAATTTGTTACTGTTACTAATTTGTAGATCTACTTTTCCTCAAACTTCTGTTTGAATTTTTCATAAAATCTTATTTTATACCTAGAGCTACTAATTTCCATTAAAATTTTAAATAAATTTAGTTTTGCCAAATTTAAACATTTTAAATGGCATTTACTACAACACTATTTTGTTATCTCCTTAAGTACTTTAAAAGCCAAAAATCATAGCAAATAAAATCTTGCCTAGTATTTAAATCCTTATAGAAGTTTAAATAGTCAAACATAAGTATTTTGAGAACCTTAGTTTTTCTTATGTATGTTATTAGTTTTTACAAACCAAAATTTTCTTGTACCTTGTAATTTAATCATGAAGCTAAAATTAAACATGCTATACATTGAAAGCCTAATTTGCTCTGAGCCACCCAAGTGTCCCTAAATGATTTCTCCATTCCAACTGATTTTTAATTATTATCTTGCAACTGATTGAGATTGCATACTAATCAGAGATTTTGTGGATTTTGAGAGCCAGAGCTGCAGACCACCAGGACAAATTTTCTCATGATCCAAAATGCCATACCCAGACTTCTAGAATTTCTGTGCCAGTAGGCACCACAAATGGATTGGTTTCATAGTCCGAATTCCCTGAGTTATTCCCTTCCTTGATTTCCTTAGGCCTTATTTCAGCTTTATTATCCGGTCAAGGTGAATGGAAGTCTACAATCCAGATGTAGGTTATAGACTTTGACACCTGATTGGATTCAACTATTTTAGTTACAATTTGAATCTGTTATAAATTTCCTAGCTTATTTATTCAATCTGGCAGAGCCAAAAACAAAAATATGTGAATGACATTTCATCCTACACAAAAGAAAGGTCCCTTATCCTGCTTTGCTGTGCAATCAGAGTTCTCAGGTCAACATGAGTGCAAGCTCTTTTTTATGGCAAGTCTTTGGGAGTGACTGTATCACAAGTGCTTTTCCCTGGAACACTGTCTCTGTAGCAACATGCCAAATCTGGCCCTTCCTGGCTCCTGGCCTAAAGGGAATCCGAGCTCACAAATATGTTTGTGCTACCCTCTAGTGGCAGTTTCAGGTAAACCAGAGATACTTAGCTTGAGGTGAATTGAGAACTATGAACACTAGAAGGGGGAAAAAAAAGAGAAAGTTTAGGAAGTCTGTATACATGAAACTTAATTTTATCTTTGAAAAATACTTAACCTAAAACGTATTTACTATAACAAATGTCTTTTTATTGTGCCTATAAACTTTTAGGTATGACAATGGCAATTCAAAAGGTCACATCAAGCAATTAACTTGAAAGGAAATACTGTACACTTCAGTAGCTAGTATGAAGGTCACAGTTAAAAAGTGCTCAAGACTCACAATTAAATTTCTGACTCTGAGCCTCATTTCACAGATACATTACTCAGATGTTGAATTAAGTCAAGTCCAAATGTCAAATCTGATCGCCAACATTTAAAAATGACAATAGTTTTAAAAGCATATTCCAGAAAATTTTTACACCAGTGCGTTGACTGACAGAGATATTTCTTCAGTAGTGTAGAAAGCAACTCCATGTTTTTTTTTAAAGATTTATTTATTTATTTATGAGAGAGAGAGAGAGAGAGAGAGAGAGAGAGAGAGGCAGAGACACAGGCAGAGGGAGAAGCAGGCTCCATGCAGGGAGCCTGACAGGGACTCGATCCTGGGACCCCAGAATTGCACCCTGGGCCAAAGGCAGGCGCCAAACTGCTGAGCCACCCAGGGATCTCCCCAAGTCCATGTTTTTAACATGAAATAAAAATTTGTTGTTGGATGTAAAAGGAGGAGATGATAAAATGAAAAAAAATCAGAATTTTCCACTGTTGACACAATTGCTGCTACTGGATATACAATGCATTGTCATTCAGCCATAAAAAAGAAGGAAATCTTGCCATTTGTGATAACATGCATGGACTTTGAGGGCATCCTGCTAAGTAAAATAAGTGAGACAGAGAAAGATGATTACCATGTGATCTCACTTATATGTGGAATCGAAAAAATCAAAAACAAAAACAAACACCCAGGATACAGAGAACAGATTGATGGTTGCCAGAGGAAAGGGGTGGGTGAAATGGGCAAAGTGGGGTCAAAAGATAGAAACTTCTAGTTATAAAATAAATAAATCATGAGGTCCAATGTACAGCATGCTGCCTGTAGTTAACAATGCTGTATTGTACGTTAGAAAGTTGCTAAGATAGTAGATCTTAAGAGTTCTCATCACAAGGAAAAAAACCCTACAACTATGTGTGATGATGGATGTTAACGAGACTTGTGTCATCTTACAATATATACGAATATCCAATTACCATGTTGTACACCTGAAACTAATATAATGTTAATTATATGGCAATTATACCTCTATAAAAACTGCAATTATTTATTAGTAACTTTAAATAAGAAATTAAGGTAACAGAAGTTTTTTTTTTTCCATTAGTCATTTTGTACAATCTTTTATTAAGAAAGGTGTGCCTTCAGGATTTGGTTTATCATCCCTGACTGAAAATGATGAAACCACCATTATTAGCCAGCCAGACTTAAGCCAATTGACAGGAACAGTATCTCAGGTAACTATGTTACTCTTATTATTGATCCAATTATTTATTTTTTTAAGAGAATATTTTATTTATTTATTTGAGAGTGATTGAGAGAGAGAGAGAGAGCACAAGTGAGGGGGAGAGGCAGAGAGAGAGGGAGAAGCAGGTTCCCTGCTGAGCAGAGAGCCACATGGGGCTCGATTCCAGAACCCCGGGTTCATGATCTGAGCTGAAGGCAGACGCTTTATAGACTGAGCCACCCAGGTGCCCCATTAGTAAAATTCTTAATTATAAAATATTTTTTCTTAAATTATGAAATATACACAAAAGACTGTATAATATGCATCTGGACAGAATAAAGAAAACTATGAAAATAAACTTTTTAGTTAGAAAGTGGCATATTCATTCCTTACAGAAGTCCCCTGTGCCTCTTCCAGATTGTATCTCCTAACTACCATTCAGAGTTTGGTGTTAATCAAGTCCATACTCTTCTAATTTTGCCAATTATGTTTATATTTATTAACAATATAACCTTAGTTTAATTGTTAAATAATTTTATTTAAATGGACCCTTATATTAATGCTTCTGGGGCTTCCTTTACTTAACATCGTTTATGAGATTTGCCTTTTGTTGTGTGTCATAGTTTATTCATTTGACTGGTTGAAGGAATTTAATATACAACCAACCTACTTTTTTCTTAATCTTTCACACTGTTAATGAATGACTACATTCATTGTTTCTTGTTTCTTTTTTCCTCTTTCAAATTTAAATTCTAGTTAGTTAACGTAAAATGTAATGTTGGTTTCAGGAGTAGAGTTTAGTGATTCATCACTTGTATACAACACCCAGTGCTCATCACAAGTTGCCTCCTTAATGCCCATCACCCTTCTAGTCTGTTTCCCACCCACATCCTTCCATCAACCCTCAGTTTGTTCTCTATTAAGCATCTCCTATAGTTTGCTTCCCTCTCTCTTTTTTTCCTCTTCCCATATATTTATCTGTTTTGTTTCTCAAATTCCACATATGAGTGAAATCATATGGTATGTCTCTCTGACTGACTTATTTTGCTTAGCACATAATACCTCTAGCTCCATCCATGTTGTTGAAAGTGGCAAGATTTTGTTGTTTTCACTGGCTGAGTAATAGTCTATGGTGTGTATGTGTGTGTATATAGTGAGTGTATCTGATATATAGATAGATAGATAGATAGATAGATAGATACCTATCTATCTATCTATATATCTCACATCTTCTTTAGCCATTCATCTGTTGATGGACAGCTTGTCTCTTTCCGTAGTTTGGCTATTGTTGATACTGCTGCTATAAACAGTGGGAGATGCTTGTTTCTTACTTTTATGAGCAGTAATACCACAACTATTCTTTTTTTTTTTTTAATACCACAACTATTCTTGCATGTCCCTGTACACATGTCTCAGAGAGTTTCCTTAGTTCCAGGGTTTGTGAACTTCTTTGTATCATGACTCCCTTTGCCAATTTTGTAGAACATTAACACACAATGAAGACAGTGCATCTGTGTCTGTATATTAGTTGATTATTGATGATAGGGAACAGTGGAAAGCAAAATAGCTGTTTGGGTTAGCACCATGAGAACACATAACTTCACTGTTTGGTAGTGAAATGACCACTAAATATAGTTGCCAAATGGTTGGACAGCTACAGGTCACAGGATTATCTGTAGCAAGTAACACATGACTACTTGAAAACTAACAACAGGCCTCATAACTGCAGTTTCAGAGTAGTGATCAACACATGTGACATTTTAAGACGTTTGCAACAACAGTAATAATATGTAAGATACTGTGATTTCTTTCATAGGTAAGGTCACAGTTATTGCTAATAACATTGTGACTATTTACCTGGATTGATAAATTGGGGACTGAAGAAAATACTGAACTTGAACTAAAGATGAATTTTTTTCAACCATCCATTTTCCTGAATTCCTGAAATTTTAACCATGGGCCCCAAGGGACACACTAGACAAGGAAACCCTGCTCCAGGATATAAATCTGGGAGCATGATCAATGAATCATAGGGCATTCAGCAATTTAACATGCCGAACAATTTTCTAATACAGGTGTATCAATATTTACTTCTGTCAGCCCTGGACAAGAATTTTCTTTGCACCACATCCTGGCCAACGCTGATAATGCCTGATATTTCAACTTTTGCTAGTGTGGTGGGTGTAAAAGGGTGTTTGTTTTTAAATAGGTAATATGTTCACATATTCAAAAATAAAAATATAAGGGGTGCCTGGGTAGCACAGTCAATTAAGTGTCCAACTCTTGATTTCAGCTCAGGTCATCATCTCAAGGGCATGAAATCAATCCCTGCTCAGCAGAGAGTCTGCTTGGGATTCTCTCTCCCATTTCCTTGGCCACTCTTGCTCATATAGTCTGTCTCTCAAATAAATAAGTAAATCTTTAAAAAAAATTTTAAAAATAAAAATATAAAGCTACATGAAGAAGTCTTGTTTCCATTAATATACTTCTCCATTTTCACTGCTGTGGGCTCTGTAGGACACTTTCTGGGTTTTATTATGTAAATTCAGAGAAACACACATGCAATATTCCTTAACCTCCCATTTTCTATTCAAAATTTAACAAAGGAGTTTTTACTTAATACATACTGGAGATAATTTCATATCTATACATAAAGAGTGTCTTTATTCTTAAAGTTGAATAATGTTTCATTATGTGAATGAACCGTAGTTTATTTTGCTAACTTCTCTAGATGACATAAGATACCTTGCAGGGCATGCCATTGCATACAGGTAAACAATTTTTTTTTTTTTAGTATTAGTTGAAAAGCAGATTAACAAATGATAATTCTGGTAAGAAGAATTAATAGATTTTAACATTTTTAAATTTTTTCTTTGGTTTTAAGCTATTCCATGAAATAATTTTTAAAAGTCAAAAACATTATTAAAAATAATAAATCTGTCTTATCCCTCCTCAATATTGGCCTTAGTCTTCCCCTCTAGAGAGTCAATTACTTTTATTTTTTTGTATTTCTTCTGGTTTGTATCTATTTGTAAATAGTAGGCCTTATGAAGACAGAGATGATGATTTTATCATCATCACACTGTTTTTCTCTCAACACTGGTGAATATACCTAGCATATGGCAGACACCATTACATATTTACTGAATGATGAGGTTCTTTTATTTCTTGATCTGTCAATTTAGATATTATCCATTGCAGAAGATGAGGATTTAGCACTCCTGTCCTCACTCACCATGGCGAATCTCCACTTCCTTCTGTCTTCCAGATTTATTTGTTGAATCAATATTCTAGCTATGTAAGGATTATTACTGTGGAGGCAAATACAATGGCATTTCTTATACAGCCTTTGTACAAGCTAATTACTGCATTTTTTCCATTTGATTACTTTTCTATGAAACATTAGTAAACCTTCCCAAATATGAAAGAGAGAGAAAGAAAGAAAGAAAGAAAGAAAGAAAGAAAGAAAGAAAGAAAAAGAATTAATTAATTTCTTCTAACAAAAAAAATTAATTTCCTCTAAAGACTGTTGGGCACACACAAACTCTAGGTGTTCTATAAATGCCAGTGTGTTCCTGGAGACAAACCCCTTCACCCCAGAATCCTTTGCTGTCTTGCTCCAGTTCAAATGAATGCAACCTTATATCTGTCATCTTGAGACTTTCTTTTGTCTCTCCCTGATGGATTTCTTATTTCCTGAAAACTATGTTCTTCTTCTAGATTATAACCTAATTTTCAAGAGGTGTATTTTCCAAAACTTCTGGAGAAAAGATGTGTAGAAAGTGGAAATAATGCGAATTTATATGCTTGTAGTAGTCTATAATCCACCTTCCACCTGATTTATATTTTGGTGGGATATAGATTCTAGTTCAGAAGTAATTTCTTTCAGAATTTTGAAGTTCTTCCTTAACCCCTTGTTCTAACTTCAAGCATTGCTTTCCTTTTTTTCTTCTTTTTTAAAACTTTACTGAATATCACCACACACACACATACACACACACACAAAGTAGAATAGGTTAACTATGTTAGGTGATGAGTTTGAAAATTATCTTTTTTTTTTTTAAGAGTTAGGGGAGGAGCAGAGGGAGAGGGAGAGAGAATCCTAAACAAGCTCCATGCACAGTGTGGAGCCCAATGTGGGGCTCAATCTCACCATCTGAGCCAATATCAAGAGTTGGATGCCTAACCAACTGAGCTACTTAGGCACCTCAAATTTGTAAATTATCTTGATCTTGGTATCATTCTACAATATTTATGTACAGCATAAGCATTGCTCTTGGGAATACAGATAACATTGGGATTCTTAATCATTTATATGTGACTTTGTTGTCTTGAAAATTTTTAGGACCTTCTTTTCATTCTTGGAATAAACTTTGCAGTGGTTGGCCTTGGCATGAATCTTAACTTTGCTGAGTGTTCCATGAGCCCACTCAACCTGGAAACTCATGTTGTTTAGTTCTGGTAATTTCTCTTAATACTCTTTCCTGAAGGATTTCTTCAGTTTTGGATGATTTTTCTTAATTCTGTTTCCTGGAGAATTCCTTCTTCTCAGTACAATTTTAAGTACATTCACATTGTCAGGCAACCAATCTCCATATCTTATTTCATTTTACAAAACTAAAACTCTATGCTCAATAAAGAGTTGTCTATTCCCCCTTTCTTGGTCCCTTAGAATCACCATCCCACTGTTGTCTCTATGAATTTGACTACTCTAGGTACTTTGTGTAAATGGAATCTACAGTATTTTTGTGTATTTTTGTGACTGACTTATTTTACTTAGTATAATGTTCTCACGGTTCATCCCATATTGAAGTGTGTGTCAGAATTTCTTCCTTTAAGGCTGAATAATATGCATAATATATTATATGAATATTATATATTCATAATAATATATTCATAATATTATTCAGCCTTAAAGGAAAGAAATTCCTCTATCTATGTATCTATCTATGTATCTATCTATCTATCCTTCACATTTTGTTTATTCATTCATCCAGCAATGGATGTTTGGTGAATAATGCTGATATAATCACAGGTGTACAAATATCTCCTTGAGATACTGCTTTCAATTCTGTTGTGTTTATATCCACATGTGGAATTGTTGGATCACATGGTAAGTGTACTTTAATTTTTCAGGAGCTACCATGCTGTTTTTCACTTTATGTTCTCACTAAACTGCACAAGACTTCCAATTTCTCCATATCCTCACCAACATTAACTCCTGCTTTTATTTTATAAGAGTAGCCATCGTAACGGGTATGAAATTATATCTCATTATACTTTTGATCTTCATGTCCCTAATGATTAGTGATGTTGAGCATCTTTTCATATGCTTGTTGGTCACCTGTGTATCTTCTTTGGATAAATATCTAAGACCTTTGCACATTTTTAAATTGGTTTATTTGGTTTTTGTTGTTCCTATTGTTGATGCTACCCTTTTATCAGATACATGATTTACAAATATTTTCTCCTATTCTGTAGGTGGCATTTTCACTGTATCAATTTGTCCTTTGATGCACAGAATTTTTTTTATTTCGAGGTAGTCCAATTTATCTATTTTTAAATTTGTTGTTGTTGTTGTTTAGTGTCTTGGCCAACAAATCACTGCCAAATCCAAAGTCATGAAGCTTTCTCCAATGTTTTCTTTTAAAAGATTTATAGATTTAATATCTTTGTCTTTTGTGTCAACTTTGTCATCCAGACTTTCTGTTGAGTTTATTTCACTTTCCTATTTTTAGTTTCTAAGAGCTCTCATTAAGACTCCATCCTTCATTGTCTGGTGATACTTTGTTACACATATATATCTAAGGAATTCATGGCATTAAAGAGCTGCTGATTGGAAGTGGCTTTATAGAAATGATAAGCTTGTCAGCTGGCAGGATAATTAATTTAGGATAATTGGGGATAAATGAGCTTCATCTGGGGGTGGGATTAGCTCCAAATGTAGATTCCTTGAGGTTTTTCCCTGGCTTTGGTCAGTTTCTCCAGTTAGGAGTCCTCTAATCTCCCTCCTGGCATAGAATGGGTCACAGAGTTTGGTGTACATTTAACCATCAGTGTTACAGAAGCCAAGCAGCACAGAGGAGCTGAAAGTCTCAAAGTTTAGCATGTGGACTTTCACTTAATTCCTCTCCTCCCTGCATAGTAGCTTTTTCTGTTTCCCACGGTACCTGTGAACCCAGATCTGGAGATTTCTCATTTAATTTCTCCTCATGAAGCAATTTCTAGTGTCCTGTTTAGGCAGAAGAAGGCTAGATGCTAAACCAGAAAGGATTAGGGCAAAGTAGGGATTTATCTGTTCCTTAATCATTCCTATATTTTGATATGGGTCCATGTATCATTCTCTTCTTCTCAGATACCTGCTAATTATTTCTGGGGCCCTAAGTCATGGATGGGCTTGCTTCTCACTTGCTTCTCAGTTAGCTTTGCTCTGTTATCACCTGCCTTTCCATCACCCAAAATATTGTTGCTATCATCAATCATTTGTCTGTATGAGTTTGTACATTTTACTTTTACACATATTTTAATTGTGTTCCAGAGAAAGCAGAGTTGCACAAAGCAAAATCAACTTAATTTCCCTGTTAAAATTTGGAAGAACCATTTTTATAATTTGAAATCCACCTTTCTAGATTCTGTATATTACTTGCTAATTATAATCTCATTATATTCAGTCCATAACAATGCCGGGTGCTTCATACCAAGCAGAATAACTACTTAAGGATACTATTGTTTTAGTTTAACTTTTAAGACTCAATCATTTAATAAACTCTCATGTTCTAATGTTTTAATGTCACAACTTTAAACCCTCAGCCAATTATTTAATTAAATTCACATCGTTGAACTTTAAAGTTAAAAACAAAGTTTCTGCTTTATCATGTTTTAGTAACATTTGCAGAAATCTGTTTCTTCAATGATTAAAAGAAAGTATTGACTCTTAAAAACATTGGTGCTTTAGATAGCTAACAGATTTTGCTGAATTTATAAATGGTTTCTTAATGTGTTCTTTTCACTTCACAGAGTAATATTCTTTCACAAGTTATCCTTGGAAAAGGTAAATTAATAATCTTCTCATGACTTCTATAAACATCAAAGCACAAAGGGACCTCTGCTTCTTGACAGCTCTTAGCTCTCCCTTCTCTTGGCTCTCAGGGGCCTCCTCTGATGTGTTAAATTTAATCTACTCTGGGCTAGAAAAATCAGATAATCTTACTTGTCAAATTCATGCTTAAAGTCCAAATAAAAGATGATCTGATTAAGGGCTCACAAGTACAGTTCGTGTGTTTTAATACATGCATGTGATGATCAAAGCATGGAAACCATTGCCAATTCCCCAGTTCCTAAACAAAGATTTGGCCAATCCTCAAATCCAAAAAAACGAGTTTTGTGGCATGTGCACATTATAATTCAAGAAGCCTCTAAGACCTTCATGACATTACTTGATCAACCTAAGATAAAATGCAGAATCACTAACCATGGGGAGCAGTTCAATGGCTTCTTGAAATATATTTATTGCAATAGCTCTCCAAGGTTCTATCTTTTTCTGGTGCATGAGCCATTCCCTCTTATACGAACATGTCTGCCTAGAGCAGGTGTTAAGTACCTAACCTAGCTAATTTCTGCTAGAACTTTATAATCTGTAAAGAATGGGCACGCAAATTTGTGAGAGAGATTTCAAATTTTGAACACTATGCCATTTAAGTTAGGATTAAATTCTTCCAAGTGTATGAAAATGTGTCTCTGCATGGATCTCCCCATATATGAGGCTTGCATGTAAAGGATTGCCTCAGGAAATTTTTTTTCTTTTCTCAAAAATAGACTTCACTATGCAAGCTCTGCTCTATAATTTCCCATATCTCAGGAACTCCCTATTTAACAACATAGGTGCAATTGACATTTTTGTTTTCTGCTACGCACAGACGAACTGATGGAACTTGGGCTGAATGACGGAGCCCATCAGGGTGAAGGATATAGTTTGGAAAGAGATTTGATCAGCCAGACAACAGCAACACAGGAGAAATCACAGGAGGAGTTTGCAACAATAAATAATAGTGTTTCTAAAGAAATATGGTTGGATTTTGAAGACTTTTGTGTATGCTTTCAGTAAGTATAAATATTTTGTGTCCATTAGTTATAGTGGATATGTAAGCCATTAATTTTTAGCTATCATTCAAAAGAGTTAAACCAATATTAGTCTGGTGTTGATCTAATTTCAAACAAAAATGTTAGAAAAATAGGTGAGTTGATTGTCCACAGAATATTAAGAGCCAGATCTCAGGCCAGTTTCAGGTCACCCTCAGACACTTATTTGTTGATCAGAATAAAGATAGTTTATTCACTGAGAGGGATCATGTTTGTCTCTTTTGGACAACTAATTCAATGCAGTTTTCATTATTTTTTGCCCAGCTTAACTGACATAATTTATAAATAAAATGATAAGATATTTAAAATGTACATGGTGATGAAATGATATACATTGTGGAAGATTCTCCCCATCGAGTTAACACATCCAACACCTCACACATTTACCAATTTGGAGGGTGGAGGCAGACACACGTAAGTTCTACTCTCTTTGTAAATTTCAGCGATACAATCCAGTATTAAGTATAGTCACCCTGGTATACATTAGATCCTTGGAACTTATTCAGCTTATAACTGGACATTTGCACCCATTTACCAGTGTCTTCCCATTTCCCCCACTCCCAGCCCTTGGCAACCACTTTTCTTCTAGGTTGTTACTATTTTTAAAATTTTTCATCTGTCTTTACCTTGTTCTGCCTGTAATTATTTGATTCTAAGAAACTTATTAACATATAGTACTAGTCTGTTGCATATGACAATGGTAACCTGTTATAAATAATGTTTTTCAGGAATATATATATTTTTCACAAGCCAAGTTCATATTGCTTTAACTTTCAAAAAACAGAATTCAAGGTAAATATATTATGATCTCTTCTCTTTTCCTTCTTTTATGTAAATTTTTTATTAAATCATGCCAGTGGAAAACACCTTCAAATCTATCAAGCATTTCTAAATTCGTAATTATATTAAACAAAACAAAATCAATTCTTAATTCCTTACACAGCCAATAAGCAAAATTCTGCTACCTCATATCTCCAAGTGTGATTCATCTGATTATGTTCAATCCTGAGCTTCATTGTATAAATTCACATTAAAAATGTTTGATTTATGAATAACTGAAGCACAAATAAATTCATTATATTTGATTTCAATTAGCATCTATTGAATTACATGCTATTCCTAAGACAAAGCACATTTCTATGCTCTCTACCCCTTTCTGCTCCATTGGTGCTCAGTATGTAGGTGGGGCAGGGGACATCCAGAGGTGACCTGTGCAGACACTAGACCAGGGTACCTCCCTGTGACCTCCAGGGTCATACTGTCCCCAAATTCTCAGACTCTCAAAAATAGCAGCAGATGAGCTCTGTGCATAAACTCCTCCTCTGGCATGCACACTGGGCTGGCAACCCTCAGCTTCCTTCATAATTTTAGAGAGTGAATACTTGAGTGCTTGAAACAACCATCTTTATAACCAACATGTGTCAGCTAAAAGGAAACAAAAAAGATAAATGACAAATGCTTATTATTGAAAAATATTGGGGGAAGCAATCATTTAAAACATATTTATGTTGTCTGGAGCATTTCCAGGAATCTTGTCATATTTTATTAAATAACAAGGTTGCGTTTTTCACAGTATCACTAGAGGTTTTTCTATCATATTTTAATTGTTTATTTAAATATTCTGTAAAATGATATGAAAGCTCTTAATGTATAATAGCAATGAAATTAATTTAACACACTTACCCTATGCCATCAGTCATTGAAGCAGCAAGCAGAGAGAGACAATAAAAGTACAATAGTTTCAAAGACCAGCCCTGTTGCTGGCAAATAGACCTACTTTTGAGTCTCAGCTTTGCTACTTGCAAGCTCTGTGACCTTTCGCAGATTACTTATTCTCTTTGTGTTTCAGTTTCTTCATCCATGATTATAGATGTTAACAGTACCCATACAGGATGGATTGAGTTCATGTTCATGTAACCCTTATGTGGCTGTCCTTTAAGGGTAGTTCTGGTTTTACTCAGTACTCTCCTGCACCTTCAAAACAAAAATCCAGTCTGGTGCATTAATGTGCAATGGCTAGGGCAGCCACGGTGACTCGGCAGTTTAGCGCCGCCTTCAGCCCAGGGTGTGATACTGGAGACCCAGGATACAGTCCCACGTTGGGCTCTCTGCATGGAGCCTGCTTCTCCCTCTGCCTGTACCTGTGCCTCTCTCTCTCTCTCTCTCTCTCTCTCTCTCTCTCTCTCTCTCGATTAAATAAATAAAATCCTTAAACAAATGTGCAATGGCTATATTTCTGAAGATCTTGTAAAAAAGTGTTCATATCACATACTGCCCTATAAAATACCTTAATACAACCCCATTAGACATTTCCATTCTCTGCCAAAGTTATCAGGAACCTGCATTCTCAGAGCCCTGGTCAGCCATCAGCCCAGTCTCCTCCATTTGTTATTTCTGGAACAAGCATACTCCTTTACTTTGTTCATGAAGAGTTTTGACTCTCTCTGACAGAGCAGTCAGTTTCACACAGATCCTATAGACCCAGCTTCCATAGACTATTGCCAACATTTACCCAGCATGATTTTTCTTTATATCATTAAAACTGTAAGGTACTGGGGATCCCTGGGTGGCGCAGCGGTTTGGCGCCTGCCTTTGGCCCAGGGCGCGATCCTGGAGACCCGGGATCGAATCCCACATCGGGCTCCCGGTGCATGGAGCCTGCTTCTCCCTCTGCCTGTGTCTCTGCCTCTTTCTCTCTGTGACTATCATAAATAAAAAAAAAAAAAAATTAAAAAAAAACTGTAAGGTACTTATTGTGGTGTCTAGAACACAGTAGGTCCTCTATAAACAAGGTATTGTGTTATTATTAAAGTGGCAAATACAGCATTGATAGACTAAATATTAAGTTCAATGATTCACCTGATTTCTTGCAGTTCACAGATGAACGTGTATCCTACTATTTATTTGTGGATAGTCTAAAACCTATTGAACTACTGGTTTCCTTTTCTGCATTGGTACGATGGGGAGAATCTGGAGGTAAGTGAGATATGAGAAAATTATAGTCTTAAGCCCAGCTTACTTTCATTCAGTCTAGGGGAAATACAAGATTTTTTTTTTAATACAAGATTTTAAAGCTCTGGATGAAGAAAACTATTTCCTCTCCAGAGTCTCTACAAGAGTCACCCTTATACCACCTTCTATGATGCTCTTGCTCCTCAGATATCATTGGTGATGCTCCCTCTTGCCACCTCTGCCTCTCCTTGTTTTAGTCCTGTGTTTATGTCTCTGTCATGACTAGTCTCTCTGTGTTTCTTTCTACCTCTATATGTCATCATTCTTGGGTCTTTTAAAATCTATTGAAAAACATACACTCTTTCTTACCTGTGCATACATACACCTTACCTGTGTGCATCAGAGTAGCTGAATGCAACTGGAGGAAAAATAATCCTGTCAGCTAGCCCCACTTTCAACTGAGGGATACACATTTCAAAGGGGCCCCTAAGTATGGCCATGCACATGGTTTCCTGGTTCATGCACTGCCTGCTCTTGTCCTCGTGGATGACTATCTCAAACCTCCAGATCTCCCCAACCGTTGCTCTCATCCTCTTGCATTTTCAGGGGATGACCTTACTGCTATCTTCACTGGACAGATAGACAAAAATCAGGAATGACCCACCTCATCTTCCCACAAGGAGCTCTTCACAATTCTAGTCACCTTCCCTCTTGCTCTCATGGATGGACTGTTCTTGCTTCTCTCTGAGACCAGCCCCTTGTACATATGCATAAAACACCATTCTCTGTCCTGTTTTGTTAAAGTTAAATCTGTTTATTTAAAAACAGATCAAGAAACATCTTTTTTCTTATCAGTCTATAGTTTTACCTATGGTTTGTTTTTAATCTTACCTGTAGTTTTATTTTTAATTAAGATAAACTTGGCTAAACAGATCACATTATCCATTTTAAAGAAAATATGGGGCAGCCTGGGTGACTCAGCAGCTTAGGCCACCTTCCTCCCAGGGTGTGATCCTGGAGACCCGGGATCAAGTCCCACATCGGGCTCCCTGCATGGAGCCTGCTTCTCCCTCTGCCTGTGTCTCTGCCTCTCTCTCTCTGTGTGTCTCTCATGAATAAGTAAATAAAATCTTAAAAAATATTCATAATTGAAAATTTTTCTTTATTTTTGGTAAATAAAATTCAAAATATTACCTCCTATTTTAGATGAAATAAATATTTTTACTGGATTTCCCAAGATCAATCATGTTTATCCTATGTGATCAAAGAAAAGCTATGGCTCTTATAGAAAAAGCAAAGCGTAAACAGCAAAATCAAATTATCTATAATTCAAATTTATATTACCTGGCACTGTGGAGGTACCATAAATATTTGCTGAATGCTTACTATTTAATGTACTACCAACCTTGATCACAGGGACTATGATTTTCCACCCAGTTATAGCCAATGTTTTGAATGGTGTCTAGTGTATAGTAGTAGACAATAAATATTTGTTGAGTAAACTTGCCAAACTTAATGGTGTAAGCTTAGTATAGATATTAATAACTCCTAAGCCACAGCATGTCCTAAAACATTGAAATTCTATGTGCGTAGAGATGTTTCAAGTCATTGTTGTGCCCTTGTATCCTCAGTTTGAGTGTTTTCTGGAAGTAGGGTAAAAATATAAGGTAAAATAATTCCTGAAGCTGTAATGTACACCAGAGTCACTGGTTAATGACACTGTATTGTATATTTGAAAGTGGCTAAAAGAGTAAATCTTAAAGATTCTCATTAAAAGAAAAAAATTGTAATTGTGTGTAGTAAGGGGTGTTAACTAAATTTTCATGGTAATCATTTCAAAATATATGCAAATACCAAATCATTATATGGTACACCTAAAATTAATACAATAACATGTGTCAGTTTTGTCTCAATTTTTTTTAAATTTAAAAAGTGTTTTGGTCTTAGCTACTGATGAAGAATAGTCTATGTTCTTTATTCATTTTAAGAGGAACGTATAATGTTAAAATTAAATTTTTGTTCATTATTTGCTATTTCTACACATAGAGCTGAGAGTTAAAAGTAAAAACGTAGATTAAACAATGGGATATTTCCACATTGCTTTGTCACTATCTTAGGAAAATCTATTATCCCATGTGTGGTGCTTTTCTTCCTTAAAACTGCATCTAGAGGGGCATTGTGATTTGTGCTCAGATGATTAAAGTGATGGGTTACTCCTATGAGACAGTCTTGTCTGTCCTCTTACTACTCTTCTGTTCTTTGTTTCTTTATGTGAGGGATTATTCTGAGGAGGAAAATAGGACAGAGAGGAAGACCTGACTCTCACTTCAGTATTATTCCCACTAATTATTTACCCAGAGTATTTTCTCCAGGTTTTACGAATATTTTCATAAAACCTCTAATTCCTGATATTATTATCATTACTAAAATGTTGTGAAGTCCAGCTAAACTTTCAAAGTTAAATTTTAACATTTTTCCCTCTTCCTAGCTTTAACAAAAGACAGCCCCCACATAGAGCCTGGATTGCTTACAGCTGAATCAGTTTCTTGGAAATCTCTGAAACCACGGGAACTTGTTAGGAAGATTCATACATATGCTACCAAGGCTACAGTGGTTCGCCTGCCTGTTGGGTATGGAGTGACTTTATTTTTCCCATATGAAGAATTTTTTGAAGCCTTGTAAACCATTGGCTACTACATGCAATATGGGATTGAAGATATTGTCTCCTAAAGTGATTTTGTAAGAAACAGATCTGTTATTAAGATTCTTCAGAAAATTAATTCTATGAACAAATACATTGAAGAAATGCTGTTCAGTGAATCTTCTTTCGGGAGATTCATAATTGTCAAAGTTCGATAATTTCTTATGAAAGAATATGGTTTAAATCAGCATTGCTGGGAATCCCTGGGTGGCTCAGTGGTTTAGCGCCTGCCTTACGCCCAGGCCGTGATCCTGGAGTCCCGGGATTGAGTCCCACGTCAGGCTCCCTGCATGCCTCTCTCTCTATGTCTTTCATGAATAAATAAATAAAATCTTTAAAAAATAAAATAAAATAAATCAGCATTGCCTAAAATTAATATATTAAACAATCTTTTTTCTTATAAATCTTATATTCCTTGGCAAGCACTATGATATTTAAAAACAAATGGAGAAACATAGCATTTTTCCCCTATGGTTTCTATTTTTTTAAATTTTTTAATTTTTATTTATGATAGTCACCACACACACAGAGAGAGAGAGAGAGAGAGAGAGGCAGAGACATAGGCAGAGGGAGAAGCAGGCTCCATGCACCAGGAGCCCGACGTGGGATTCGATCCCGGGTCTCCAGGATTGCGCCCTGGGCCAAAGGCAGGCGCCAAACCGCTGCGCCACCCAGGGATCCCTGGTTTCTATTTTTTTAACCTGTGGTTTGTTTTTAATCTTACCTATAGATTTATTTTTAATTAAGATTAATGGGTGACGGGCACGGAGGGGGACACTTGACGGGATGAGCACTTGGTGTTATTCTGTATGTTGGTAAATTGAACACCAATAAAAATTAATTTATAAAAAAAAATAAAAAAAATAAAATCTAATAAAAGAAAAAAAAAAGATTAACTTGGCTAAGCAGATCATGTTTTTCGTTTTAAAGAAAATATGCATAATCAAAAAGTTTTTTTGATTTTAATAAATAAGATATATATATATTTGATTTTAATAAATAAGATATATATATATATATATAAGATATATATCTTTCTATCTATGTGTTTCCCCACAGTATCTAACCTATCAGCATGAATGTTTTGTTTTGAACATATGCTAAGTGCTATGTAACTGAGGGGAAATGAGTGTCCCTGCTCTAAATGATACCACAACCTGATAGAAGAGACAAACAACATACATAAAATTATGCATTTGTGAGAAATGACTATGAAATGACTCTGAAATCTATAAAGCCCTGTAGCGCCACGAATTATTGTTGTTAGGGAAAAATCGGGACTTAGTCTCCTGCAATGTGACTGCAGTGTATGGGAAGATACCTCCACCATGTGTAAGTTTGTCATTCAGTGTAACCATTTTATGTCCTTTATAAGTAATACAATAATATTCCATGATCTCTGATGATTCTTTCAGAGTGCTAATTCAAAGGTCTTTATCCTGTCTGTGTTAAAGAATTCAACTCTCACTAACCTTTGACTTCATTTGAGCATAAATTGTCACCGAACAACTAATAGAGGCAAGGACTACAACAAAGGTGCCCACTGGTCCTCATATATTTTCCATTGTCTTTAGGAGACATATGCTGCTTTTCACCGCATACTCCCCCATAGGGCATTCCATACACCTCTGCAGCATGGTGACTTTTGTCATTGGAGATGAAGATGTTGTACTACCCAACTTTGAGCCAGTAAGTATGCAAGCAACTGTGATTTTTTTATATGTGCCTTATTTTCAAAGATTTTTTTTTATTTTCAGATTGTGATCTAAGTCATATTCCTGTTTTTTATTCAACTTGTCCATGTTTTTACTTTTTAAAACTAATAAGTTTTCTATAAGAAATTCTATAAGTATCCTAGAAGAAATTCCCCCAAGTGACATGTACAATAAATAAGTTAAACTCTGCAGGGATACAAATAAAATAAATTTAGTTTTTCTCCAACAACTGTCTCTGCTCTGTGGAATCCCCTTTCACATCTGTTAGAATCTCAGTTAAGTCTCCTAACATATTGGTCTTTGGGAATAGAGGATCAGTACAGTCCTTTTCATTACAGTTTAAAATGTGGTATCATATGCTCCTTTTACCCCTTCCTTGTCCTAAGGAATTTGGAGTGTTTGGGATTCAGGGAAAGAGGATCCATGGAAAATTCTGTCATTCTTGTTCATCTCCTCTTCTCTTGGCCTCTTCTTAGTGTCTCTTGCTTCTCTGTTCTGACAGGGTCTGAAGGAAGAAGCAAGGTAAATAGTCCCAGCATCTCCCCTGAGGCCCTGTCTTGGTTTTAGATGTCATCCACAAGACATCTTCTTTAGATATGTGGGCCTCTGCCTTTTTGGAGGCCAATTTGCATGGGGCATTCCCACTACACAGTTCAGTTTTACACCCGCCTCCAAACCCATCTCCATGTAGCACAGCCTCGTATTAATAAGGCAGGATCCTCTTAGCCAGTCAGTAAATCTCTGGGTTAATATAGCAACAAGATGGCTCAGGAACAGCTCTCTTATGCTAATGTTGCTGTGGCCCAGAAATGCTCAGTCATGGATTCTTGCCTCTTCAGGCAGTGGTTGTGCAGGATTCCCCATTTCTGCCTCCTCTCTGCTGTGCTGTTTCTCACCAGTCCTCTCCCTCCTGCTCAATAGAAGGAAAATCACTAAGCCCACCTTATAAGTACATGTCTCTTATTCCCTTAATTATATTTATCCTCATTATTTTAAATTCTTGTTTTATCTTTTCTTCATTTTCTTTAAAAAAAAATTCTTCTTTAGGTAGTATGGATTATCCAGTTTGCTTCTTTCTTTAGGTGACTTGACTTCATAGGTGTCTACTTATTTTGGTCTGTGAACTCATCTTTCCCTGGGGTTATCAATTCCACCATCTTGTAAAAATGATTGAGGCTGGGGTGCAGGGGTAACTCAGTGGTTGAGAGTCTGCCTTTGGCTCAGGTCGTAATCCCAGGGTTTTGGGATTGAGTTTTGCCTGGGGCTCCCTGCAGGGAGCCTACTTTTCACTCTGCCTATGTCTCTGCCTTTCTCTCTCTTTCAAGAATAAATAAATAAAATCTTGAAAAAAATTATTGAGGCTGAAAGTCAGACCCTATTATTCTTCAGTCCTAATGAAGAAGCAAGAGGAGATAAACTAGTCCAAGAGCAGAGAGACTCAAGCTCCTCAGAGCTGTACATGATCACTTTCAGAGTTGCTGCTTGACCAGACAACTTTTCTGGTCATGGTTTCACCTCAGAGAGAAACACCATTGAGAGAGGCTTTTTCTAGGCTTTGGGAGGTTGAGAAGAAGGTCATAGAATGGTAAATGCATTAAGGGGGCAAGTCAGTTGCATCTGTCTTCATTAGCTCACCTCAGCAGGGAATCTGTACTATTTACACATAGCTGCTGGGCCATTCCTCAAAATTTCTGCAGGGAATCAAGGAGCAATGATGATGCCATGGTGCTCCCTAGGAAAGGAGCAAAAACAGTTTTACAAAGTTTTGCTCCAACTTCACCCTCTTAAATGCTGTCTCAAAGTACCCTCTGCTCTGGGCAGCCCCTCCTCTATCCATTAATTACCTACCACACACCAACCAAAATAACCTACAAATTCCTCAGGGTTCTTTTTCTCCCTCTCTCTCTCTCCCTCCCGCCCCCCCCCCCCCCCCAATGACTCTCTTTTTGGTTTTGACCTACAGATTTGCAATTTGATATCCAATTTCTTTTTTTCACCAGTTTTATTGAGGTAAAGTAGGCAAATTAAATTGTAAGTTATATAAATTGACATTGTAGTGATTTGATATACATAAACATTGTAAAAGGATCCCTACCATCTAGTTATTAATAATTAACATAACCATCACCTCACATACTAACCTTTTTTTTTTTTTTCTTGGTGACAGCATTTTTTTGGTAACATTTGAGTTCTATTCCCTTAACAAACATCAACTATACAATACAGTGCTATCAACTATAGTCACTATGGTTTACATTTAGATCTTCAGACCTTATTCATCCTATTGTTGAAGGTGTATATCTTTTCTCTAACCTTTCCTTATTTTTCCCACTCCTAAGTCCCTGACAACCATTCTACTTGTTTTTGAGTTTGTTTATGTGTTTGTTTTTAAATATTCCACATATAAATGATACCATGCAATACTTGTTTTTCTCTGTCTGGTTTATTTTACTTAATGCCTTAAAAGTCCATCCATCTATATTGTCACAAATGGTAGGACTTCCTTTCTTCTCATGGTTAAATAATATTCCATTTTGTGTGTATGTATGCATGTATATATATATATATATACATTATGTATATATATGTATATATTCAATATATACATACATACATACATACATACACACTACAACTTCTTTATCCATTCATCCACTGGTGGATACTTAGTTTGTTCCCATGTCCTGGCTAATGAGTATAATCCTGCAATGAATATGGGGGTACAGCTATCTCTAATGTCCTATTTTCATTTCCTTTGGCTATATACCCAAAACTAAGATTGCTAGATTAGATGATAGCTCTGTTTTATATTTTTTGAGGAACTTCCATACTGTTTTCGATATCCCTGTCTCCTTTTTGGCTTTTATTGTTTCCTCGGAGTCAATAGCAGTCCCAGAAGCAGGAGGGAGCCAGTTCACCTTCTTGTCTTTGTAATCTTTATCATTGTCTCCCTGAACTCTTCACTATCAGCTCTCCACTCCTACTAACTTTTGTCAAACTAATTCCTAGACACCCTTCAGAACTAAGTCTGGGTATTAATACTGTAGAGGAATTTCCCCTGGCTCCCAATGTGAACTAGGTGTTCTTCCCATGTGTTTCCACTGCAGCAGGAATCATATCCCTTGTTTTATATTGTTGAGATCACAGCCGCTAGCAAAGTGCCTTGATCAAGCAAACACTTCATAAAGAACTATTGAATCAACTATATAGAAGTTTAATATATTAACAGAAATTAAATTTTTGTAAGCTTAATTACACTTAAATTTTTAAAAAAGTGAATCTGGCTGCTATGTTTTGTCTTCACAGGAGAGCTACCGATTTACAGAGCAGTCTTTAACAATTTTGAAAGCTGTTGGAAATGCGATTGTTAACTTCAGAGATAAGGGTAAACTGTCTGTGGCTCTGAAGGATTTACAAACAGCTCACTACCCTATACCCCTCCAGAATAAAGAACTAACTGCACAGCACTTCAGGGTAAGCATGTTCAAGTTATGATGTTCCTAGAAGGATACTTTCTGTTTGAAAAAAATATATATCTTATATTAGGTAATCCCCAAAATTTAGCCATTAAAAAGACTTACATACACTTCAAAGAGAAGGAGAAAGAACTTGAATTGCAAGTTTTCTAAAGTGATATCTAAGAAAAGGGGAGAGAAAGTGTCTCTTCCTTTATTTTCCATAGAGAGAACTAAGCCTTGCTTTTGAAATTTGTATTTGCCCTTATAGTATCTTGTATTTTATCTGGCAACCCTACCTGAGACACAAATCACTCCCAGTTGAGAACTGCTCACCTAGAGCATGAGTAATCTACAAGAAATACCTGCCATGATTTATTCTTCAACCAATCTGATTGCCTCCCTTAAGTGAACTCTGTTATCCATTCTTCAAGGTGAGGGCTCTAGATAGCTTAAGGTGGTGTTCACAAGCTCTAAAAATAAGCAAATAATTAAATCATCATATGACAAGAAGGCTCTGGTCTCCACTGCTACAGCTGGTCCTCAGGCCATAGCTGGTATTCAACATCTCTCTCCTCTACCAGCCATTTTAGATTTCCCCTTCTTCCAACCAAAGCTTCAGCTGTTCTTGTTGCCTGGTGGGTGACCTAAACCTTCAATCCTGATGAGCACAAGACCTTGATTGCCTTACTTCTTTCTAGGCTGTGATTAATCATTCACTGCTGAAGCACCAAGAAGTGTCTCAGCAAATTCAGGCATGATTCTTCCTGTCCCATCATGCAGCAGAAACCCTAGTAACCTCATAACAATCAGGGTAAATTCTCCCCCCACACCAATTATATTAGTTTTTTTTCTTTTTTCCTATTTGTACACCAGAATGAGGAGCTCAAAGCAACCAGGCATATATCATAACTTAGGTTTATTGTAAATCATACTGTGTTCCCAGATGGAAACATTCTTTGACATCCATCTCCAGGAATTAGGTCCTCCAATTTAGCGAACTACCTTTTGGGACAGAGAACACTGATTATTGCAAATGGACCACTGGAAATAATGGTGAGAGATATCCATCCTACTTCCAATTTTTGAATCAGTTCTGTCAGGTGTCATCTTCAGGTTGGCCTCTTAAATGAGGATTTTATATGCCATTCCAATTTACCAGGAATTCTAGCAATTATTTTTCTAAGTTTTTAAAAAATATTTTATTTATTTATTCATGAAAGACACACAGAGAGAGGCAGAGACACAGGCAGAGGGAGAAGCAGGCTCCATGCAGGGAGCCTGATGTGGGACTTGATTCCTGGATGCGGGATCATGCCCTGAACTGAAGGCAGACACTCACCACTAAGCTACCCATGCATCCACCCCCCCTCCTTTTTTAAAAAAGATTTTATTTACTTATTTGAGAGAGAGAGAGAGAGAGAGAGGACAAACACAAGCATGGGAAGGGGCAGAGGGAGAAGTAGATTCCCCACTGAGCAGGGAGTCTGATGCAGGCTCAGTCCTAGGACCCTGGGATCATGACATGATCCAAAGGCAAATACTTAACTGACTGAACCACCCAGGTGCCCCTTTATCAATTGTTTCTATGGTATATATTAGGACCATTGAATCCCAGACATTCTCCAGTGGTTAAATCTTTTCTGTATAATGCGACCCTCGGTCCAAGGGAGTGTTAGGCTGAATATGATGTTTGTAAATCAGATTTTCTGTAACCCCTTGGATAATGATGCTGGCAGAGGCATCAAGGAAAGAGAAAGCAAACTTGTACTTGAGGTATGTGTCAATGCTAGTGAGGACAAATCACTACCCCTCCTTGAAAGAAGCCCACCAACATAAACTTGCCACCAAGTGGCTGACTGGAATCCCCAGAGGATGATATCATATTAAAGTTTCTGCTACTGACAGCTAAGCCTGGGTGAAAGAGCCCAAACTATTGGAACCATTCATAATTCCTGTCCTTGCCACCCTGTTTACTTATGCATGAGTCTGTTGTCCCTAGGCCGGATCTAATATGTAAGGTACCTTTGTGCATTGCATAAAAAGGAGCTATTTTAGCCGTGAAATACTTTTATATTTTTAAGTATTTTTATACTTTTTAAAAAAGATTTTATTTATTTATTCATGAGAGACACACAGAGAAAGAGAGCAGAGACACAGGCAGAGGGAGAAGCAGGCTCCATGTAGGAGCCTGATGTGGGACTTGATCCCAGGTCTCCAGGATCACGCCCTGAGCTGAAGGCAGGCACTAAACCGCTGAGCCACCTGGGCTGCCCTATACTTTTATATCACATAGTTATGTGACATTTCTTCAGAGCTACATCCCATACATTGATAGATTCCAAATTTGTCATAAATCCAGATGGATCCAGTGCGGCATACTATAAATATCCCATAGATAAGGATTCTTTCACTAGAAAATAACATTAGTGTGTTTTCTTGGAGCTCTTTCATTAGCATGTTTACAACAGAATTGGACCAGGTGATCTTTTTTTGTTTCCTGGGATGCTCAAATCTCTTACAGATCTTTCTCTTGCTTTGGATCCCACTTAAAGCTGATGGCCTTCTAAGTCACTCACTAAATGCATTAGAATAATATTCCCCAAAGCAGAATATACTATCACCAACTCCAGGGAGGACTATTAAGTATTGGTCTCTTTTTTTAGTTGCAGTGTCTTATTCTTTACATTTGAGAGGATATCCCAGCATGCCTAGTCCTCTGGATCCCTAAAATCTCCACTGATGTGGTGAATCCATGCATCTGTTGCAGGGATTAGTACCCACTCTCTAGCATGCATGTGTGTTAATCAGGAAGTCAGAATAATGGCCCCTTTCTGCTCACAGGTCTGAGTTCACTGCTGTCATCAACAGTCACATGTAACCCAGAGTGATGTAACATCAACATGATCAAGGACTCTGAGCACTTAAATGTAACACAGAGTAGGAAAATTAATGTATTCATGTATTTTTCTTATTTTTATCTTAGATGTTGAAACATTTTACTACCATGTCACAGAAAACACATCTAACTGATTAAAGTCATAACAAGGAGCTGGATGCGTTAATTTATTGTAAGGATATAGGGAAATCTTGACACCTAAAGATAGGAATGACTCAGTGAGGAACTTCAAAGAGGGGATAAACAGCCCTTAGAACTTATCTTCTTCATTTTCTTTTTCTCCTTATAGACTCCTAAGTTCATATCGTGGAAAAAGTGACTCCTGACTTATATCAATTTTCCATATGAGGCCAGTTTAGAAATTCTTGATCCTGATTTCAAGTTATTCAACCAAAGTAATGATTTGCTCAGCTTGGGTTAGGTGGTTGCTTGCAGTTTTACTCACCATTGTTAGCTAATGGGGCAGTTACAAATATAGATTATGAGATTAGGTCCCTGTCTCTAAACATATGGGGAGGGGTGAGGAATAGTCAGAAGATGTGCACTAAGCAGGAAGTACAATGGTCATATGCCTTGAAGGGCACTGGATTTCACCATTCTAGGATGCACATTTGTTTTCACACTTTAACATCAGAAGGAAGTCAGAGTGTGTCTTTTAATTGGTGATTCTTTACAATCATTGTTGGCCAGGTGGCCTTCAGGATTCTCTGCACACACATGGACTTGTTCATAGGGTTTGTATTGTCACTGCTTCAAAAGAAATATGTATATAGTTTGACAAATGCCTAGTCCTTGTGGGAGAGAATTAAATGACATTATAGAGCCTCTCAAACATGAAAGGATGGGGATTTTCCCTACACTGGGCTGACACCACCCTATCCCCGCCAGGGCACAGGGACAGAGAAGAAGAGCAAGTAGCTGGTTAAAAATCACCTTAAGTGATGCCCCTGGCACCTTACATCATCCACCAAGCACATTACTCCCTGTGGACAAATAAATAACTAAGAGTAAGATAGCAGCAATGTGCTGAGACTTGGTCATTATTTTAGCGGTATGACTGGATAAATGGAATCCCTCAGTGTTTCAAGATAAAAACCATGAAAAAACTTGGAATAAGGAATATGTGTTCTGGTTCTAGTCTAAGAACCTTCCATGTGTCCTCTTTGGTAGGATCAGGAATGAGCCAGCACCAGCACCTACTGAATAGGGGTGGTGGCTTGAGCAGCACCCCAGGGATGAATGAGCACACTTCAGGCCATGATGCATCTTCAAAGCTTGACAACACAAAAGACAAAATTATATAGGAAAATACAGATATTAAGTCTTTTCAGAAAGTGATTTGCAAGAGTAATAGTTTGAATATGAATGTTTTCAGAATACTTAACCAGCTTATGTAGCTTATTTTATTTTTTCATGTATGTTTAAGTGTGTTGTATGATGAAAAAGCTCTGCCTAAATAAACCCCAAAGAGCTTTTTCAGTGGGAAGTAAATACTCATAGATGAAAATAAGAAAGTGTTAAAAAAAAGTCTAAATAGTGTATTTTCTTTTTGGTAACATATGAGACAATAGTGTGTTTTATGGTGGATGGCATTTTAGAACCAATGAAATAAAGAATTTAACTTGCGTTAGCATAAAGCCATATTTTTCATCTCTATCTCTTCAACCAGTTATATTCTGATTGAGCATATATTATAAACATTGTTGTAGTGGTTAACTTTTATTAATTTAGAAATAGGAGGGTGAGAAATAATTCTGGTCTCCTGCTGGGTGAGTGAGACTTTGAGGTCTTCTGTTATATCATGCATCTGAGAAATATGTATTTTTATTTTTAGAGTATCTAAAGTTCTTTAGAGCTTCTCTGGCCAGGTAATGTTGTTTTCTTGGTTTAAAAAAATGTACTAATGTATTTTATCTTTTTCAGGTTTTTCACATTTCTTTATGGCGCTTATTGAAAAAAGTTCAAATAACAAAACCTCCTCCCAACCTTAAATTTGCATTTCGTGCTCTGGTTTTGGATTTGGAGTTACTCAATTCTTCCTTAGAAGAGGCTTCTTCAGGTACTGAATAATTTTAGATATTTGTTCAATCAAGGACTTTCTAGCCTTATGTAAGATAAGCATGCTCAAAGTTTTTGTGGAGTAGGTAGTCTTGGACTATACCAACAGGTGGAGAATTCAAGCTGTGCTCTGGAAAGCCTACAGGCTCCAAGGATCTGCCTGGTGTCCCCAAGTTCGCATATTTCTAGGGAAGCCTGGAATATCCCTGTTTTATTTGTTTTTGCCCTGAAAGACTATGAAAGTCACTAACACTTACGTATGATTTGAGAAATTCTGGGAAGATCTTCAGATCCATGTAACTCCCCTTTACTCCTCTCCATAAGCTCTATTCATGCAGTTTTAACAACTTCTTTCAATTTTGAAGGAAACCCTTCACTACTTTCACAGAAGAATTAATTGTAGCTCACTCAGGTGTCAATATGTAGTGTTTCCTTTCTCCAGAATATTTAAATTCCAAAAAAGGACCACTTGCAAAGCACAATATTAAATATAAAGATAAATCTGTCATAGTGGCACTTTATATGTCAGGGGACTTAAGAAGTTAAAGGCATTGAAAGCTGGGGAAAGTATTAAATACTTTAACTTAACTTTCAGTTCCAAGCTTTGTTTTTTTCTTTCCAGCGGAATGGGTGGACGTTAAATACTGTCTACCAGTAAGTGATAAAGAATATTTTCCTGAGGAGGTAGCAGCTGCAATTAAAATTCAAGCCATGTGGAGAGGGACTTATGTCAGATTGCTTATGAGAGCTAGAATACCAGGTATCATTTTTCAATCATTTGTAAGATGAACCTTGTGTATGTAAGGATGAATATTTGTGTGCTAATGAAAAGTGTTTTGGAATTATTTTACTTTATTATTTGGCTAATTCTTTTTAATTCTATAAATATTGAAATTCCTTGAGGTCAGAATGAGTGTCAGCACACTCACTCTCTGTTCCCAGAATGCTTGGCACAGAGTAAGCGCACAACAAATTTGTGCTGAAGAAATAATGAATCAGTGAATGATCAGCTATGTTTTCCCAATCTATCACGAGTCTTTAAAAACAGGGAACCAATGTTTTCCTCTATGTATCTCCAATGTCTAGTAGAATGCTACAGCAGTCAGCTTTAGCTAAGTCATGGATATTTTTGCATCTCTAGACCATTTTTCAAAGAAAGAAATGAAGAAATGAGTAAAAGAATGAATGAGTTGAATGAAAGAAGCTTTCATATGTCCATGTGTCATATATTTAGAAAGCACAGAATGCATTTGAAAGGTATTCTATTAAGTCAAATTATGAGTGTATTTTCTCAAATTATTTTCATATATAAAACTATTTTTGTGAAAAAGTTTTTGTTTTTTATCAGCTTCAAATTAAACACTGCAGAAGCAAAAATTATAATCATTTTCATTCTGCAATTTTTGTTTCATAAGGAAAGTCTTATTTCCAATAGAATTCTTTGAATGCATAGAAACATTTTGTTGTTAAGTGTCTCTTTTTGAAGTAGTTAATGAGAATGATCAAAATGTTTGTCTCAGCAGTGAAAACTCTAGACACACAAATATAAAATAAGTAAACTGCATTGGATAGTTGTGTGATAGAAAAATTTACTGTTGCTTGATTTTGATATTATTCTATTAGAAAAAGTAAATATAGATTTATCAAATTGAATATATATTAAAATATACTTTTTTGTTGTCCACATATGCTGTAAAAATTATATTTAAACAATGATTTTTTTAGAAACAAAAACTTGAATAACTTAATAATGTTTTTAATAGTATTTGCATTTCTTTCACTCAGTGCATATTTATTGAATAACTTGTGTGCACAGCATTGTTCTAAATTCTGACTTTATTGAAGTCAGTTAAACTGACAGAGTTTCTGCTTTGATGAATCTTGTGTTCTAGGATGCTAGGCATATGATAGACAAGTAAATATTTTGAGATATCAATTTCAGATACTGGTAAGTACTATGAAGAAATTGAAATAGAGTAAGTAGGGAAAAATTAGTTTCTGGCATGTTAAATTTGAGCCACTTACTATGGATTTGTATTTTTCTTACCAAATCATCTACTCCTAAACCAACATGGATTATGGGATTGAGCCATTGGTTTTTAGAAAAATTGGATGAATTCTTTTTTCTGGCATAAGAGCTTTCATAAGGAACTTTTAGTGTGATTAAAGATCCCCTGTTGTGAACTCTTTGATGAGAATCTTCAATTAGAACAACACTTTATGATTTTTAAACTGAAGATGAAGGGAAACAGCATAAATTAGTGAACAGAGTTCTCTACCAGAAGTTTATAATTGCTTTATATTTTAAACATGATTTTGCTGTGAACAAAGCCCATGACTTTGGATATCACCTTGTGAATTTCAGCTTCCTTATCTGCAAGGGGAGGGCTGTGAACAAAATGATCTTTCAGGCATCTTATAGTTTTTTACGTTGCTATTTTTAATTATTATTTTCAGACACAAAGGAAAATTCCAGTGTTGCAGATACTCTTCAAAAAGTTTGGGCTATATTGGAACCGAATATAGAACAGTATGCAATTTCTCTCTTAAGGTAAAGTAGTATAGTGAAATTTCTTATTACAATGTCTTGGTATCCTTCAAGTTCCTTTCACGTGCTACCACATTCACTGACTTTTCCTAGTCACTGCAGCTAGAAATACACTGCTTCTTCTGAACTCCCACAATATTTTATCTGAAACATTTCTATGGTACTTATTAATTTGATTTAACTAAAATTCTAAGCCAAAAACCTCTGAGAAGCAGAGCAAAATTCATTGAAGTCTTATAGTGCTAAGGTGACCAAGGTCAGAGTTTAGGACCTGCTAGGGGAGGGGAGTCCAGCAAACATGATTGTCAGTTGAATCCCTGGAGGGTAACTCTAGAATCAGGGGTAAACTGGAAGTAGATTGAGCATTAGCAAAACTGACCTGTAGCCACAAACCACGTCTGAGAGATAGGATAATCTGAACAAAACTAAGAGAAGCTATAAATCATAAATTACATGTGTGTATATATACACACACATAAGTAAAAGATGCAGACCCTCTGGGGATGTTGGAGTTGGAAGATAAAATCTCAAAATATAACTAATGGAAATGCCAAAGAAAATAAAGAATAAGGAGAAAACAGATCAAAAGTTTAGATTAAGAAAACACAAAGGGAAATTTTTATTTATTTATTTATTTATTTTATTTATTTACTTTTTAAGGATTCAATTTTTCTTTTTTTTTAATAAATTAATTTTTATTGGTGTTCAATTTACCAATATACAGAATAACACCCAGTGCTCATCCCGTCAAATGTCCCCCTCAGTGCCCATTCACCCCCACCCCCCGCCCTCCTCCCCCTCCACCACCCCTAGTTCATTTCCCAGAGTTAGAAGTCTTTATGTTCTGTCTCCCTTTCTGATATTTCCCCCACATTTCTTCTCCCAAAGGGAAATTTTAACATAAGTGAAGATTTTAACAACTGAAATTAAATAGTGGGTTTAACAGCAGATTAAGTCATAACAGAAGAGATTAGTGAACATGGAGGTAGATCAATAGAAAAGTATCCAGACTGAAGTATAGGAGAAAATGAGTGGGAAATCAGAAAGCAGCCTAAGGACCGTATGGAATACACTCAGAAAGTCCAATATTATCATTATACCCTCAGACTGTAAAAAAGATAACTGAAAACTTTCCAAAACTGGTAAAAATGGTAAAATACATCAACTTATGTTTTCAGGAGACTGCATACAAACTCCATGAGGAAAAGATAAAAAGAAAAGTACACCTAGGTTCATTGCCATCAAACTACTGAAACAACAAAGGCCAAAATAAAAACCTTCTAGGCCCTCAGAAAAAATAATGCATATTATCTTCAAAGGGCAATCAATAAATAGCTACACATAGGAGTAAATTCATGAGGCATAATGTAGAAGTTGGGTATAAGGTTTTAAAAAGTTCTAAGGTTATAGCATTATTTCAGAAATGGTAAAAGTAATAATTTAGATGAAACTCTAACTGGGAAGGTATCCTTTCTAGCAAAATATTCACAAACTGGTTAGTGAATTTAGGAAGAAATAAGATTAATCTCACAAATCTTTTAGAGAACAGAATCGATTCATAATCTTGATTTAAAAGATTCAACAAGGGCAATAAGAAAATGAAATCGAAAACCAGTCACCTTCTTGAAATCACAAACCAAGCACCTTTTAGATAGATGCCAAAAATATGTAATAAAATATTAGCAGCTGAAATTTGGAATTAAATAAAAAAGATAATGCCTTGTAATCAAGTGGGTCTCCCATTCCCAATTGTGGTTTAGCATTTGAAAATTTGCCCTTTTAATTCACTACATTAACAGGGAAAAGGAACAAATCATTTGGCCTTCCAGATAGATTCTGAAAAAAGCATTTGACATAATTTAACAAAAATTCAAAATTAATTTGTTTTTGTTTTTAGAAAATTTGGACTAGAGAAATCTTTCATTAATATGTTTTTGGTATCCAGTATTTTCAAAACTTACTACAAACATGATTGGTGGTGAATTTTGAAAGCTTCTTCTTAAGTTTAGAAATGAGACAAATGAGAAATGACAGCTTCCATTCACAATAATCCTGGAATAAGAGGAGGCAGGGCAGGATGGGAGAAGAGCAGGGTCCCCAAATCACCTCTCCCCACCAACTTGCCTAGATAACTTTCAAATCATCCTGAAAACCTCCAAATTCAGCCTGAGATTTAAAGAGAGAGCAGCTAGAATGCTACAGTGAGAAGAGTTCGTGCTTCTTTTTTTTTTTAATTTTTATTTATTTATGATAGTCACACACACAGAGAGAGAGGCACAGACATAGGCAGAGGGAGAAGCAGGCTCCATGCACCGGGAGCCCGACATGGGATTCGATCCCGGGTCTCCAGGACCGTGCCCTGGGCCAAAGGCAGGCGCAAAACCGCTGCGCCACCCAGGGATCCCAGAGTTCGTGCTTCTATCAAGGTAGGAAGACGGAAAAAAATAAAGAAATAAAAAAACCTCCAAGGGGGAGGGGCCTGCGAGGAGCCGGGCTAAGGCTACGCAGCTAGAGCCCCCAGGACAGGAGAGCCCAGGCCCTGAGAAGCAGGAGCTTCACCAATCTTCCTGGATGGAAAGGTGCTCGCAGGGAGTTAGAGCAGGATCCCAGGAGGGCGGGGATGCCCTCAGGCTCCCAGGGACACTAACAGAGCACCTGCGCCCGGGGGAGAGCCCGCCACACCCCGTGGCCAAGCTTCCTAAAGTGCTGCAGCCCGCGCCCCGCCGGCCGGAGAAGCTCGGAGGTGGCTCCCCACAGAGGTGGCTGCAGCCCGGGAGCCGATCCAGCAGCGCAGGTCCCGGAGCCCAGCGCACCGGGGGACACAGCCCAGGATCCGGCGCTCCCCCTGGGACAGGCAGAGGCCAGGAGGGCACAGGACAGCAAGGACGCTCCTGCCCCTGGGCGGCCCCGAGCTGTGCAGAGCAGCGCTCCCTTCCCTGGAGCGTCAGGGCCCCGCGGAGCTGGAGACTGTGGTGGTTGCTGCTGGAGCTGACTCCAGGGCTGGAGAGCTGGCCGCCGCCACTATTGTTGTTCCTCCTGGGGACATCTTGTGCCTGGGACTGAGGGAGGCGGCCAGGGAGCAGGGGCCTCACAGGATAAACAGCTCCCACTGAGCCATGCACCTGGCAGGGGGCAGGGCGGCTCCCCCAGGTTCACACACCTGAGAATCAGCACAGCAGGTCCCTCCTCCAGAAGACCAGGTGGAAGGACAGGGGAAGAGCAAGATCTTGACCAAACAGCGCTGGAAAGTTCCAGGGGAAGTCTAGGGACTTACAGTATATAGAATCAGGGGATACCCTTCCTTGTTCTTTGTTTCTTCCCCCCTTTTTTTTCTTCCCTTTTTCCTTCCTTTTTCCAGTACAACCTGTTTTTAGCCACTCTGCACTGAGCAAAATGACTAAAAGGAAGAACTCACCACAAAAGAAAGATCAGAAACAGTACTCTCTCCCACAGAGTTACAGAATTTGGATTACAATTCGAAGTCAGAAAGCCAATTCAGAAGCACAATTATAAAGCTACTGGTGGCTCTGGAAAAAAAGCATAAAGGAATCAAGAGACTTCATAACTGCAGAATTTAGATCTAATCAGGCTGAAATAAAAAATCAGTTAAATGAGAAGCAATCCAAACTGGAGGTTCTAAGGATGAGGGTTAATGAGGTAGAAGAACAAGTGAGTGACATAGAAGACAAGTTGATGGCAAGGAAGGAAGCTGAGGAAAAAAGAGAAAAACAATTAAAAGATCATGAGGATAGGTTAAGGGAAATAAATGACAGCCTCAGAAGGAAAAACTCTACATTTAATTGGGGTTCCAGAGGGTGCCGAAAGGGACAGAGGTCTAGAAACTGTATTTGAACAAGTCATAGCTGAGAACTTCCCTAACTTGGAGAGGGAAACAGGCATTCAGATCTAGGAGATAGAGAGATCCTCCCTAAATCAATAAAAACCATTCAACATAACTACATTTAATAGTGAAACTTGCAAATTCCAAAGATAAAGAGAAAATCCTTAAAGCAGCAAGAGACAAGAGATCCCTAACCTTTATGGGGAGAAGTATTAGATTAACAGCAGACCTCTCCACAGAGACCTGGGAGGCCAGAAAGGGCTGGCAGGATATATTCAGGGTTCTAAATGAGAAGAACCTGCAGCCAAGAATACTTTATCCAGCAAGGCTCTCATTCAGAATAGAAGGAGAGATAAAGAGCTTCCAAGATAGGCAGAAACTGAAAGAATATGTGACCACCAACCCAGCTCTGCAAGAAATATTAAGGGGGACTCTGTAAAAGAAAGAGGAAGTCCAAGGAAACAATCCACAAAAACAGGGACTGAATAGGTATTATGATGACACTAAATTCATATCTTTCAATATTAACTCTGAATGTGAATGGGCTTAATGATCCCGTCAAAAGGTGCAGGGTTTCAGACTGGATAAAAAAGCAAGACCCATCTATTTGCTGTCTGCAAGAGACTCATTTTAGACCTAAGGATACCTACAGCCTGAAAATAAAAGGTTGGAGAACCATTTACCATTCAAATGGTCCTCAAAGGAAAGCAGGGGTAGCCATCCTCATATCAGATAAAGTTTATCCCAATGACTGTAGTATGAGATGAAGAAGGACACTATATCATACTTAAAGGGTCTGTCCAACAAGAGGACCTAAATATCATGAATATTTATGCCCCGAGTATGGGAGCTGCCAAGTATATCAATCAATTAATAACCAAAGTTAAGACATACTTAGATAATAATACACTTATACTTGGTGACTTGAATATAGCGCTATCTACAATCAGCAGATCTTCTAAGCACAACATCTCCAAAGAAACAAGAGCTTTAAATGATACACTGGACCATATGGATTTCACAGATAGTCACAGAACTTTACATCCAAACACAATTGAATACATATTCTTCTCAAGTACACATGGAACTTTCTCCAGAATAGACCACATACTGGGCCACAAATCAGGTTTCAACATATACCAAAAGATTGATATTGTCCCCTGCATATTTTCAGACCATAATGCTTTGAAACTAGAACTCAATCACAAGAAGAAATTTGGAAGGAATTCAAACACATGGAGTTTAAAGACCATCCTGCTAAAAGACAAAAGGGTCGGGATCCCTGGGTGGCGCAGCGGTTTGGCGCCTGCCTTTGGCCCAGGGCGCGATCCTGGAGACCCGGGATCGAATCCCACGTCGGGCTCCCGGTGCATGGAGCCTGCTTCTCCCTCTGCCTGTGTCTCTGCCCCTCTCTCTCTCTCTATCAAATAAATTGAAAAAAAAAAAAAAAGACAAAAGGGTCAACCAGGAAATTAGGGAAGAATTAAAAAAGATTCATGAAAATTAATAAGAATGAAGATACAACTGTTCAAAATCCTTGGGATACAGCAAAAGCAGTCCTGATGGGGAAATACATCACAATACAAGCATCCATCAAGAAACTGGAAAGAACTCAAATACAAAACCTAACCTTGCCCCTAAAAGAGCTGGGGAAAGGACAGCAAATAAAACCTTCACCCAGCAGCAGAAGAGAGTTAATAAAGATTCGAGCAGAACTCAATGAAATAGAGACCAGAAGAACTGTGGAACAGATCAACAAAACCAGGAGTTGGTTCTTTGAAAGAATTAAAAGATAGATAAACCATTAGTCAGCCTTATTAAAAAGAAGAGAGAAAAGACTCAAATTATTAAAATCACAAATGAAAAAGGAGAGATCACCACCAATGCCAAGGAAATACAAACGATTTTAAAAACTTACTATGAGCAGCTATACACCAATAAATTAGGCAATCTAGAAGAAATGGACGCATTTCTGGAAAACCACAAACTATCAAAACTGGAACAGGAAGAAATAGAAAACCTGAACAGGCCGATAACCAGGGAGGAAATTGAAGCAGTCATAAAAAACCTCCAAGACACAAAAGTCCGGGGCCAGATGGCTTCCCAAGGGAATTCTATCAAACGTTTAAAGAAGAAACAATACCTATTCTATTAAAGCTGTTCAGAAAGATAGAGATGGAGTACTTCCAAACTTGTTCTATGAGGCCAGCATCACCTTAATTCCAAAACCAAAGACCCCACCAAAAAGGAAAATTATAGACCAATATCCCTGTTGAACACAGATGCAAAAGTTCTCAACAAGAGACTAGTCAATAGGATCCAACATACATTAAGAAAATTAATCACCATGACCAAGTAGGATTTATCCCCGGGACAGAAGGCTGGTTCAACACTCGTAAAACAATCAATGTGATTCATCATATCAGCAAGAGAAAAACCAAGAACCATATGATCCTCTCATTAGATGCAGAGAAAGCATTTGACAAAATACAGCATCCATTCCTGATCAAAACACTTCAGAGTGTAGGGATAGAGGGAACATTCCTCGACATCTTAAAAGCCATCTATGAAAAGCCCACAGCAAATATCATTCTCAATGGGGAAGCACTGGGAGCCTTTCCCCTAAGATCAGGAACAAGACAGGGATGTCCACTCTCACCACTGCTATTCAACATAGTACTTGAAGTCCTGGCCTCAGCAATCAGACAACAAAAAGACATTAAAGGCATTCAAATTGGCAAAGAAGAAGTCAAACTCTCCCTCTTCGCCGATGACATGATACTCTACATAGAAAACCCAAAAGCCTCCACCCCAAGATTGCTAGAACTCATACAGCAATTCGGCAATGTGGCAGGATACAAAGTCAATGCCCAGAAATCAGTGGCAATTCTCTACACTAACAATGAGACTGAAGAAAGAGAAGTTAAGGAGTCAATCCCATTTACAATTGCACCCAAAAGCATAAGATACCTAGGAATAAACCTAACCAAAGAGGTAAAGGATCTATACCCTAAAAACTGCAAAACACTTCTGAAAGAAATTGAAGAAGACACAAAGAGATGGAAAAATATTCCATGCTCATGGATTGGAAGAATTTATTTTGTGAAAATGTCAATGTTACCCAGGGAAATATACACATTTAATGCAATCCCTATCAAAATAACATGGACTTTCTTCAGAGAGTTGGAACAAATCATCTTAAGATTTGTGTGGAATCAGAAAAGACCCCGAATAGCCAGGGGAATATTGAAAAAGAAAACCAGAGCTGGGGGCATCACAATCCCAGATTTCAGGTTGTACTACAAAGCTGTGATCATCAAGACAGTGTGGTACTGGCACAAAAACAGACACATAGATCAATGGAACAGAATGAAGAATCCAGAAGTGGACCCTCAACTCTATGGTCAACTAATATTCGACAAATCAGGAAAGACTATCCACTGGAAAAAGGACAGTCTCTTCAATAAATGGTGCTGGGAAAATTGGACAGCCACGTGCAGAAGAATGAAACTAGACCACTGTCTTACACCATACACAAAGATAAACTCAAAATGGATGAAAGATCTAAATGTGAGACAAGAATCCATCAAAATCCTAGAGGAGAACACAGGCAACACCCTTTTTGAACTTGACCACAGCAACTTCTTGTAAGATACATCTATGAAGGCAAGGGAAACAAAAGCAAAAATTAAATATTGGGATTTCATCAAGGTAAGAAGCTTTTGCACAGCAAAGGATACAGTCAACAAAACTAAAAGACAACCTACAGAATGGGAGAAGATATTTGCAAATGACATAACTAGATAAAGGGCTAGTTTCCAAGATCTATAAAGAACTTCTTAAACTCAACAGCAAAGAAACAAACAACCCAATCATGAAATGGGCAAAAGACATGAGAAATCTCACAGAGGAAGACATAGACATGGCCAACAAGCACATGAGAAAATGCTCCGCATCACTTGCCATCAAGAAAATACAAATCAAAACCACAATGAGGGATCCCTGGGTGGCGCAGTGGTTTAGCGCCTGCCTTTGGCCCAGGGCGCGATCCTGGAGACCTGGGATCGAATCCCACATCGGGCTCTCGGTGCATGGAGCCTGCTTCTCCCTCTGCCTATGTCTCTGCCTCTCTGTGTGTGTGTGTGACTATCATAAATAAATAAAAATTAAAACAAAACAAACAAACAAAAAAACCCCACAATGAGATACCACCTCACACCAGTCAGAATGGTAGAAATTAACAAGACAGGAAACAACAAATGTTGGAGAGGATGCGGAGAAAGGGGAATCCTCTTGCACTGTTGGTGGGAATGTGAACTGGTACAGCCACTCCGGAAAATTGTGTGGAGGTTCCTCAAAGAGTTAAAAATAGATCTGCTCTACGACCCAGCAATTTCACTGCTGGGGATTTACCCCAAAAATACAGATGCAGTGAAACACCGGGACACCTGCACCCCAATGCAGCAATGTCCACAATAGCCAAACTGTGGAAGGAGTCTCGGTGTCCATCAAAAGATGAATGGATAAAGATGTGGTCTATGTATACAATGGAATATTACTCAGCCATTTGAAATGACAAATACCCACCATTTGCTTCGATGTGGATGGACCTGCAGGGTATTATGCTGAGTGAAATAGGACAATCGGAGAAGGACAAACATTATATGGTCTCATTCTTTTGGGGAATATAAAAAATAGTGAAAGGGAATAAAGGGGAAAGGAGAGAAAAAGAGTGAAAATATCAGTGAGGGTGACAAAACATGAGAGACACCTAACTCTGGGAAACGAACAAGGGGTAGTGGAGGGTTGGGGTGACTGGGTGATGGGCACTGAGGGGGGCACTTGGCAGGATGAGCACTGGGTGTTATGCTATATGTTGGCAAATAATAAAAAAAAAATCCTGGAATAATTCTGAGAAGGACACAATAGCAAAAAGCAAAATAAAAATTAGGATTTGAGGGGAAAAAATAAAACCATCACTGTTTATAAGCAATATGATTATATATGTAGAAAATATTTTAAAATCTGCAGAAAAATTATTAGAATTAATTAGATAATTAAGAAAATTTGCTGGAGACAAGGTCAATATAAAATAACAATTGGATTTCTATTTATAAACAAGAGACAAAAAGAATATTATATATGAAAATATATAAAAATATGAAGTAGCCTAAATATAATGAAAAAATTCACTGTGAACCTAATATAAAAATTTTAAACACAGAGAAAATCCAAATCTGTATAGTACTCACCTAACCCTGGGAGTAAGTGTCTCATTCACCTCACTCTAGTCCTGGCCCACAGATTCCACCATTACCTCTTCATCCAACTTGACTAACTTTTGCTCCAGAACTTATTTTCTAAAAGGGCTACTCTTTTGCCTAAGATTCCAGTTGTACAGACAAACAAAGAGCACAACCTTTCTTTTCTAACTTGCTTTTGCATTGTGGGGAAGATCTCTGGGCCAGAGATTATACCTAATTTTCATGTAAATGAAGTGCTAAAAACATGAACTATCAGGGAGTTGGTGTATTTGAAGGTGTAGGTGTATTTGAAACACAGCAGTATTCCATCAGGAAGTTGCTGTTCCTCTGCACATGCTCTTTCCCCCGTAGCCAATAGTATTTCTTAGAAAATCAGCAAATATCCATTACAGAGGCCATGCTCTTTCAATATTTTGAGTTCTACACCCACATCTATTGGATGGATGGAACTGAGAAGGCTGGCTTACCTTTAAATTTAAATAACAGGGGCATCCAAAGCTGTGTAGTCTTGCTACCTGCCTCTTTTTTTAGTCAAGAGCACATCTTTCAGTGTAAGACCTAATGCTAACCTCAGATCTACTAATTATCAGATGTGTGATCTGGGATAAGTCTCTTATCCTCTTGGAAGATAAAATTAAATTTTATTAATAATATTTAATATTTTATTAATAATATTTAACATAGAGAAATAATTTTTATATAGAGAAAACAATATCTACCTCACAGTACTATTCCTTAATGAGGCTGTAAAGATAAATTAAGGTAGCTCAAGAAAAGTAGTTAGTACAAGCTATAGATTAAGTCATTATAGAACATTAACTATTATAAATATTACTTTATAATTATTACTAATGGGGAACTTTGAGGTCCTGGAATCCAGCTTTACATTCTCAGATCTTAAAGGGCAGAACTTTCCAAAGTGAACTTTGGACGAGGCTCAGTTTACTGATAATAACTTTCTTTCTGTACTATGATACAAAGTTAAAAGAAAACCTTTCAAGTCTGTCAGGAATATTTCTCTGGGTCATTCAAGGTATTTCATATAGTACGTCAGGATTTTGATGGCCCTATATACATTAAAATTAAAATTAAAATTTCTTGAGGCTTATGAAAAAGTGTAGAATGTATGATGGCAACAATGACTGGAATGCCTCTAAGTCCCTCCCTTATCTTAGAATGGTGGCTGGTCCCATTACAGTCAATTCCCTAGGTAGCCTGTTTAGCTGCCATGTTGCCTCAGCCAACACCCACATTTGGCCAACCCCATGTGATTGGCAGTGGTGCTCTGCTTTGACAGACCATCATATTACAGTTCCTAACTAGGACAATCAGGTTATTTATCATTTGAACTGGGGCACTTTTACAAAAGGAACAGAGGGTGCACTATTAATAATTATGACAGGTGAGTGAGTGCAAACCAGGACTGCCCCAGACAAACCAGGATATGTGGTCAATCTTTATTCTCATAACTTAGCTAAAGGGCTTAAAACTCTCCCAAGTATGAATCTGTCAATTTCCTCTCATAATCAAAGATCAGTGATCAAATGAAGCATGTGAATCCTGTCCCCCATAAGAATCTCCATGGCTTTATGTCTCACTGATTGTACAGTCAAGCCATCTACCTTCTGGAAGGCAAGAACACCTTTAGGTCTGTCTAGACCTCTAATACAGAACCATTTTCTATGTTCATTATGGCTTCCATCCCAGCTAATTTTATAGACATTATACAAAAGATCTATACAGTAGATTCCTGGTGCTACTGAAGTGAGATCCAGTTCCTGGCAGTTGGAAGGAACAAACCTAGAGCATCTCTCACATCACTTTAATCATGTTCTGAAATATGCCACAGCTTTCTGGGGGGAAACCATGGAGAAACCTCAACCCATAATTCTTTTTACCAGTTATACACACCACTCTCTTATGGGCCAGAAATCCATTCTCTCCTTGATTATGGCCTTAGTTTTTTGTTTGTTTAAATGGGTTTTTTTTTGTTTTCGTTTTTGTTTTTACAAATCCATTCCTTACTTTAAACTCCATTCTCGTATTGATTCCTTATGTCAATTACAGACCTTCAGTTTTATTACTACTTTGCCTGTTCCTGTTTTTCTACTACCCTTAGAGTCTGAGCTTTGGTGATGATTTCCCACCCATAAATTGAAATTACTTTCTTGATCATGAATTAAGTTCTCATTTGATTAAGAACTTCAGAGAACTTTAGAGAACGTTGAGATAATCTTTCATGGTTGACCTGGAATGGGCTCCCCTACTTGGGTGCCATGCCCTATGAACCCCACAACCTTTGCTCAAGGACTCAATCCAGCCAACAATAGACTGTAATATTTTGTTATTTTGCCTACTTTTTTTTGGTAAATAAAATTTATTTTAAAAGTTGCCTTGCCATTGGAAATTCAATTATTTTTACGTTTCTAGACTAATGTTTAAAAGCAAGTGCAAGTCTATTGAATATTATCCATGCTATCAAGATGAAGAAACTAAGATTGTTTTTGCTGACTATACTGTGACTTATGCAGACCAACTACCAAATACTTGGTTTATAGTATTCAGGTGAGACTATCATAAATTGGCATACAATGTCTTCTTTAAATGACATGCAGTAGTTTATGTGTAGAGTTTTATTTATGGTAGCAGTGAAAGTATGAACTTCTAGGTTGCTTTCACAACTTAGTACTTCCTCTCCATCTGCTATGCAGAGATGAGATATTACAGAAATTTTATCCATGCTTATTTAACTAAAATATGAAAAATGTGAAGTTAATTAGAATTTTTATGAGTATGATAAACATAGTCCATTGATGTGCTATCAGTATAGAAAGAAATCATTTAATTTCAAAGCAATATCATATTAGGTGACAGTCACAAATTATTATAAAATGGAATTTCTTAAAGGCTTTACATTTACATAGCAAAAGAGTATATTCAAAAAAAAAACCAAAAGAGTATATTCATCATTAAAAAAAACCAATATGTATGCCTTGTAGTTATTTGTAACTTTAAACTTACTTTTTTATTTCTTGCATTAAACCTAATTTCAAACTTTCTGATTCATGCTAAGAGAAAGTTCATGCTTTTGTAATTACAGAGAAACATTTTTGTTTCCTCAAGATATGATTTTGGTTCCCAAAGTATATACTACACTTCCGGTCTGCATGCTTCACGTTGTTAATAATGACACAATGGAACAAGTGCCAAAAGTGTTCCAAAAAGTGGTGCCTTATCATTATACCAAGAATAAGGTAGGTGCAAATTTTATTCTTTCCATATGATAGAATGGCAGCGAGAACCCAGCACCTTATGAGACTCCAGGAGAAGATAGAACAGACATGCTTTTCAGCCTACTTATGAGAGGAATAAAGTCCTGGTCTTTTTCTACAAAAGTCCATTTATTTGACAGCCCAAGGTACTTAATGTGAGTGCTAGAATATTCACCTCTCAGCTCTCTTTTTTCTTTTCTCCAAAGAAAATATGACAGAAAGCACTGGAAATTCTTAGTAAAATCAGAAAGTCATAGAAACCCTTAAAACGGAAATGGAGGTAAAGGGCTCAGTGAGTCCTATTCTTTGACCAAATCGATCGGTTGTTTCAGTTTCCCACTGGGTTTTATTACATCCCTAAGTATTTCAAAAGATTGTGATTACATCACCACTCACCGCGCCCCAGCCCGTCTTTTCTAGGCTACACAAATTTCTTACAAAGCACTTGGCACATTATTCCTACTGCATGATAGACCCTGATTTCTAGTGATCCCACTCAAATTATGTTGCCTCTCTATTAGAATCTCATCCTTGTGTTTGGGGGTATTTTCTCTAAGAGGAAAGCATGACCAAAGATAGTATGCACCTCCACTGCAAACTGGGAGATTTGTTTTAGCTCTAATCTTTCATTCTTTACCTATATAGCTTTGAATCTGTTCATTTTTCTTTTTGAGCTATGGTTGTAATTGACATTCAAAGTTCATTTAAGTCCATGATCCTGTGCATTATTGTGCACAAATTAAGACATACCTATCTAATGAATACTGGTTTATAGGGATGAAGGATAAATTTTTAAAAATATTAACTTCATAAAAAACTGAATAACTCTTTTGAGTTGTTTTAGAGATTAAAAAATGAAATTAAAAAATTTTTAAGACTTGGAAAAGTTTTGGGGCACCTGGGTGGCTCAATCTATTAAGCATCTGCCTTTGGCTCAGGTCATGATCCCAGGGTCTAAGGATGGGCACCCTGCTCAGTGGGGAGCCTTCTTTTCCCTCTCCCTCTGCCTGCTGATTTCTCTGCTTATACTCTCTCTCTCTCAAGTAAATAAATAAAATTTAAAAAAAAAACAACACTTGAAAGGGTTTTAATATTTCATTGCAAATCTTAGGAGCAATAGATGAGAGCAGTTTTAGGTTCACAGCAAAACTGAGAGGAAAGTACAGAGATTTCCCACATATGTCCTGCCCCATGTGCACAGCTACCCCCAGTATTGACACATCCCACCAGAGTGGCACATTTACTATGCTGATCATCCTACATTGTGTCCATCATAATCCCCCAAAGTTCATAGTTTATATTATGGTTCACTGTTCATGTTGAATATTCTAGGTTTGGACAAATGTAAAATGACATGTATCCACTATCATGGTATCATAAAGAGTCTTTTCACAGCCCTAAAAATCCTCTGTGATCCACATATGTATTCCCCTTCCTCCAGCTCCTACCTATCCCTTATCTTTTTTCTGTCTCCATAGTTTTGTCTTTTCCAGAATGAAGTATAGTTGGAATCATATTGTATGTAATCTTTTCAGATTGGCTTCTTTCACTCAAAAACATGCATTTAAGATTTTCTCGTATCTTTGTATGGTTTAATAGCTCATTTCTTTTTAATAATAATGTTCCACTCTCTGCGTGTATCAAAGTTTGTCTACTTATTCATGTACTGAAGGACATACTGGTTGCTTCTAAGTTATGGCAATTATGAACAAAACACCTACAAAAATCTGTGGACAGGTGTGTACATAAGTTTTTCACTCTCCTGGGTAAATACCGAGGAGCAGTATTGCTGGCCTGTATAATAAGAATATGTGTAGTTTTATAAGAAACTGCCAAAGTATCCTTCAAAGTGTCTGTACCACTTTTAATTCTCACTAGCAATGAATAAGAGTTCCTGTTGCTCTATATCTTCACCAGCATTTGGCATTTCAGCCCAGATCCAGTGTTAATGGATCTGGGTTCTTCTAATAGGAGTGTAGTAGTATCCCATGCTTGTTTTAGTTTCTCTGATAATAGTCCATGTGGAGCATCTTTTTTGTATGTTTATTTGCCATCTGTATATCTTCTTTGGTAAGATGTCTCTTAAAATTTTTTAACCAGGTTGCTTGTTTTCTTATTGTTGAGTTATAAGAGTTTTTGCATATTTCTTATATGTGTCTTTTGCAAATATTTAAATATTATGTTACTATTACTCAAGAGTCTTGAAGTTGTGTAGAATAGTCAGGTCTCTCTTAAAACCCTATCACCGGTTTAGCTTTAGAATTTCACTTACCAATATCCATCTACCATTTTATAAGTCTTTTTTTTCCCTCTCAAACTTACTCTCTGAGCCTAGACAAATACACAGAGTTATATAATTTTATTTGCTTCTTAATGCATTAGTACCACAAGCTCAAAAAATAATGAAAATAGCAATTATACTTTATAAGTAGAAATACTTTAGCATATATGATTTATCTTCCTTTATTTCCTTGCTCCAAACATAATGTCAAAGGGTCCTTATTGGTATTGCAATTCTCATCTCATTGTGGGTATTATAATTCTGGGTTATATCTGTAGATTTTTATTGCAATGTATTGAATTTGTTCTGTCTTATGTATTTCTAATTTTTGTTTCTGAAAATCTAAACACATCAGAGAGCTTCCTTTGCATTAAAATCAACTGGAATACAAATTATATTTTTCTTCCTTATTAGAAGTGTCTGGAATTATAAACTCAGAATTACTTTGAACTTTTGTATCTCATTACGATATCATGCTCTTGCTTCACTGACATTTTAGCCAGCTGGATATCCAATTATGTAGAACCAAGTTATTATCCAGTATGATGTTATCCCAGGTTTCTTAGCTGCTTGTTTTCTCCAACCTAAAGAGCTCACCTCCATACTCATATCTGGGTTCCCTGGAACCAGATCTGTTGTTAACTTGATAGCTTTTCCATCAATTGCCATCCCAAGGGAATTACATTTCCATAAATGCTTCTGCTTTTCTCATCTTGTATTAAAAAAAAAAAACAGGGACATCAGGTAGGAAGTTATTGGGCTTCTCTGGGGGGATGCAATGATAAAAATCTGCCTTAGGAAGCATTAGAAGAATTGGAAAAAACATAGCAATCATCTATCAGAGTTACGCACTTTGTGTTATAGCTTAAGAAACACACAAACAAAAATGTTAAAGTGACTCATTTTCTCTAAAAACACGTAAGATTCACTTTCTAAGAGGAATTTCAAAATGTAATGCTAATGATTTTTATTTATCAAGAGATATTGGGATCTTTACAAATATAAACATAATAAAGCATTTTAATTTAGTATTATGAAGTCATATGTTGTACCTTTGAGAGAACACTAACAGTATGACTTACTTCTGTCTAATTCTCTTTCCTCTAGAAAGGCTACACATTCGTAGCTGAAGCATTTACTGGTGACACATATGTACCATCCTCACGATGGAAACTGCGCCTCATTGGTTCCTGTAATCCACTCCCATGCCTATCTCGAGAGTCTCCATCTAATACCTTCACCATAAAGGAAATCAGAGATTACTACATACCCAATGATAAGAAAATTTTATTCAGGTATAAGTTATGACAGAAAGGGAATGCTCAAAATTGGCATTTTTTTGCCAGCAGATGGGTGCTGACAGGTTGTCCTTCAGTGACAATGGCTACAGAGGTTGGGCCTCTAGATACACATAGGGCTTGACCACTGTTAACTGTTAATATAGAAATATATTGGGCAGCCCCGGATGGCTCGGCGGTTTAGCACCGCCTTCAGCCCAGGGCGTGATCCTGGAGACCCGGGATCAAGTCCTATGTCGGGCTCCCTGCATGGAGCCTGCTTCTCCCTCTGTGTCTTTGCCTCTCTCTCTCTCTCTGTGTCTCTCATGAATAAATGGATAAAATCTTAAAAAAAAAAATAAGGAGGAAAAGGTCATCCGTAATCAAACAATCTAGAAAACAATCCTCTTAGTATCCTGTTGTATTTTCTTAGCGTGTTTTTTTCCTAGTTATAGCCTCACATTATTAAAATCATAATATAAAGTTTTTAATCGACCTTATTTTTAAGATTTTATTTATTTATTCATGAGAGAGAGAGAGAGAGAGAGAAAGGCAGAGGCACAGGCAGAGGGAGAAACAGGCTCCATGCAGGGAGCCCGACGTGGGACTCGATCCCGGGTCTGTAGGATCACGCCCTGGGCTGAAGGCGGTGCCAAACCGCTGAGCCACCCAGGCTGCCCAATCTGACCTTTTTGCTTACATTTTAGTGTACGCATTTCCTAGTGCCATTAAGACATTTTGTGAACTCTTGTTCATGATTACATAGTAATCATTTGTAGGGAAATATTTGTTACATATTTTCCATTTCTACTTTTTCTATAGTATTAACAGAGATGTGATGGACATATTTTATTGTAAATATTAAATTCTTTAAATATTAAATTCTTCATTATTGTCTAAAGATTTATTATTTTAAAGAGATTATATGTTTTAAAGATCCCATATGCACTAGTAAATTTGTTTTCTTTTTTTTTAAAGATTTTTTTTTAATTTATTTATTCATGAGAGGCAGAGACACAGGCAGAGACACAGGCAGAGGGAGAAGCAGGCTCCATGCAGGAGCATGATGTGGAACTCGATCCCGGGTGTCCAGGATCACACCCTGAGTGGAAGGCAGGCGCTAAACCACTGAGCTGCCCAGGGATCCCCATAAATTTGTTTTCTAAAGAAACACCTAAGTCTATTTGACAATACATGAACAAATATAATTTATTGTATTCTGGTTAATTTTCCCCTCTAATTCTTATTTATTTGGAATAGGGATAAATAAATAAATTTTATTATTTATTTATTTATTTTAAAGATTTTATTTATTTATTCATGAGAGACACAGAAACAGGCAGAGACATAGGCAGAGGGAGAAGCAGGCTCCCCATAGGGAGCCCATTGTGGGACTCAATCCCAGGACCCTGGGATCAGGACCTGAGCTGAAGGCAGGTTTCAACCACTGAGCCACCCAGGTGCCTCTATTTGTATTTTAAAACTCTTTAAAAACTTTTTTATTTATTTATTCATGAGAGACACACAGAGAGAGGCAGAGAAAGAAGCGGGCTCCTCAGGGAGCCCGATGTGGGACTCGATCACAGATTCTGGGATCACGCCCTGAGCTGAAGGCAGACGACACTCAACTGCTGAGCCACCCAGGCATCCTCAAAACTTTTTTTTTTCTTTTTAAAAACATGCATACATTTTTCTAATGTAAAATAATCAGTAGCAAAATTAAATTACAGAACAATATATGCAGTATATCCCAAGCATATGTTTTGTTTTTTATATTTGTTTCTATATTTTATATGTAGGTAAAAGCTTAGAGAAAATACTGAAAGAAAACTTTTGAACTGGGGGTAGTAGAAGGGACAGAAAATTTTCTTTTTAATCTCTCTGCTTCTTGTCATATACCTGCACTTTGGCTGTTAAAAAAGAAAAGGGAAAAAAGGGAAGAAGTAGAAAGGATACATACCACCAATTAAAAATAACAATTGTGATAAGGTATTTTAACTACTCTGATAGGAAGCCACTGTATCACACTGCAGGGCCACTGCTAATAGATTAATCAGTGATATTTAACCTAATTACTAAATTAGTGCTAGAAGCTGGTCCTAAAACTGTCAATCTAAGTGTGGGGGTGGGGGTAGGGGGTGAAGAGGGAACTGCTTCATGAACATATGTGGAAGTTCAGAAATTAAGGAGTGTATGACCTTTTCAGGGAACTGAATACATTTGTTTGCAAATTGAGGTTCTAGGGGGCTATGGAAACAGTAAGGTGAGAGAGGTAGGCAGAGCCCTTTCCTGAAGGGCCTCATAAGGCAAGAGATTTAGATTTTACCTGAGAGAAAAATATGCTCTGAGGAGGTTTAAGAGAAATGGCCATAATAGACTTGCATTAAGACATTATGCCTGCAAAGCTTGAATCGAAAAAAATATATATTTTAAATATAATTCCTAAGAGCAGAAAAGTTGTTATAATCATATTATTGTGAAATTATATGTAATCATAAATGGTACAGAATATGGAAGAAAAAAAACAACTGCATTCAAAAGAAAAACAAAAAACAAAACAAAACCCTCACTCAAAAGACTGCAGTGTGTTGAGTGGATGAAGGGCAGCATAGCTGGAGACAGAGAAACCAGTCAGGGAAAAGCTTTGAAATAACCCAGGTGTATGTTGATGGCAACCTGAAGCAGGTCAGTGGATTAGTTCACTAGGGCTGCCATACACGAAGTCCCACAAACTGGCAAAGCAGGAGGCTTCAACAATTGAAATCAGTGGTCTCACAGTCTCACAGTTTGGGATGCCAGAAGATCAAAATCAAAGTGTCAACAGGGATGGTGCTGACTGAGGGCTGTGAGGAACAAGCTATTCCATCTTTCTCTTAGCTCCTTGGTGTTCTTTGACTTATAGACTTATCATCATGACTTTTGTATTCATCTTCACCTGGTATTCTCCTTGTGTCTCTGTTTCTGAATTTCCTGTCTCTTAAGGATATCTACCAGTTATATTAGATTAGGGCCCCCCCCAATGACCTCATCATTGACTTGATTCCCTTGGAAAGACCCTGTCTTCTAGAAAGGTGACATTGTGAGGTATTGCAGCTACTCCAGGGCTCCAACATAGTTTTTATGGAGTTACACAACTGAACCATAATAGGCAGTGACAGTGAATCTGAAGAGAAAAAGGGTTTTGAGATACCGAGAAAAGTCAAATTGACAGTCCTGGTTGGTTGGGACTCCTGGGGACTAACTTGGGATCAGTTGATCAACAAATGTCATTTACTTAGTGGTGACAAGAAGAAAACCCATTTTTCAGATTGAGCATTAGGAAGACAATTAGCTCATTTTTATTTATTATTTATTATTTATTTATTCATTCATTCATTCATTCATTCATTCATTCATGAAAGACACACACACACAGAGAGAGGCAGAGACATAGGCAGAAGGAGAAGGAGGCTCCATGCAGGAAGCCAGTCGTGGGACTTGATTCTGGGACTCTGGGATCACGCCCTGACCAAAGGCAGACGCTCAACCACTGAACCACCCAGGCATCCCAATTAGTTCATTTTTTAAATGTTAATTATGGGTAAGTCAGTGAACTGTCCAAGTGGTATTGCATAAGGAATTGGGCTAGAGACACAAATTTGGGAACCACTATTCTGTCTCTGCCCGTGGAAATGCCCAGGAAAGTTTGCACCATGACAGTCAGACTTCAGACAGAATATTAAGATTCTCTGACACAGAAATGTCAATGGGAGAGAAGGTTAAAAAAGAAAGAAAAAAAAAACAGCACTGAAATAGAAGGTACAGAAGTTGTTACATTTATAGGAAAAGAGTTTTTGCAGAAGAGGGAACTCAACCTTGTCAAATTCTTCTAAGAAGTCAAGAAAGATGAGAACAGAAGTTTCTATAGGGTGGTGACAAGCTGCTGGAAGCTGGCAATAACAAGGTTAGCACTTCAGCTCACAGAGTAGAGTGCTGTGAGCCAATAGGAAGAGATGAAGTTGTGGATAATGGCAATCAACAATTCTCCCTAGATGCCAAGCTGGGAAGGAGTGAAAAAATTAGCAGAGGCTGGACCACAGTGTTGGTCAAAGGTTTTTTTTTTTTTTTTTGGGGGGGGGGGCTTGTTTTGCTTTGATTTTTTTGTTAAAAGGTCGGGTGAGACCTGCACTTGTACAAAAACCAATGACAAGGAGGGATAAAGAAGGTGAGATTTAAGATATAGGAGAAAAACAAAACTCAGAAAACAAATTTCTAGAGAAATTGAAAGTTTATAAGGTCCTGAGCATTTCTGAGGATTCACCTAAACTAGGAAAAAGAACACCCCAAGAATAAAAAGCCAAACCAAACCAAACCTCTTCGGTTTAATCAAGGGGGATTAGGATGGTGTTCTATTGCCTACTGCACATTTTGTTGTTTTGTAAAAAAATTCCCAACCTGTATAGTAAAGATTGAGAATATAGGTGGTGGGTACTAATTTTGATTTCTCTGTATTTTTATGAATCAAAAAAACCCTGGTAAACAGTGGAACTTTGAAGGATGTTGCCAGTTGTTCAACTGCAGAGGAGGTTATGATGGAGAGGTTTGGTGTGTCAGTAGTTTGCAGATCTATCATCCACAAACTTTTAAAACATGGTTTTATAAGTGTTTATCATATCTAAAGAAAAGTTATATTTCCTGCTTGGGATCTGATGATAATAAATATCCTATACCTGTTTCATTTGACCATAGCATATTGAGATATTTTGTCAAAGTCTGTAATAGTAATAACGTTTCCAGGATTTGGGTCAATTTTACACACTGGTTTTACTTTTAGATTATCATATCGTATCAGTAAATTATCCAGTTTCCTTTACTGACTTGAAGAAAAGATCAATAAATTACTTATAAGTAAAATGTTTTTCTTTATAGGTATTCCATTAAAGTTGCTTTGCCACATCCTGTTACAGTACAGGTACGCACATCCAAACCAGATGCATTCATCAAGCTACAGATCTTAGAAAATGAGGAAACTATTGTCAGCTCCATTGGCAAAGGCCAAGCTATAATCCCAGCAATTAACTTCTTGGGGAGTGAAAAAGTTGTGAGCTCCCAGTGTGAGTACGCCTTTTGCCTCTTTAAATTTGTTGTTTAGATCCATAAATTGATATTTATGTTTACATTACTGATTTTAAAATATTCTATTTAAGATAAAATAGCAAATAAACATTTAAATCTATAGAAATTGGTATTATAGTAAAATATTTTTAAAAACTATTGCATTTGTGTGTCAAATTAGTCTCTGAAGGAAGATTGTTATAATTCTACTTTAAAGATTTTATTACATGAGCTTTCTTAGAATTCTGAAAAAGATATAACATTTTTTATTATTTTGAAAGAATTTTTCACTGTTTTTTCCCTAATTCATTCTCTTTAGAAAATACTCTATTAAAATTAACAGAACCTTTAAAGTCATGACTTTCAATGTAATAGTCACAAGAATTATTAAATAATAAAGTAAAATTGTTTCTGAAGTAATGGAAAACAGAGATACTGAGATACATATCCAGTTATTTTAGTAAAGATTCTGACCATAAAAACAATACATTGCCCAATGTAGAAAATTTTGAAACAGAAAATTATAAACAAGAGAACAGAAAATCCCTTATGCTTTTCCTGAATCCTGCCATTGTGTTTTTTAAAATAATGGATTATATCTTTTAAATATTTATTTATATAGTTTTGAGAGAGAGAGAGAGAGAGAGAGAGAGCACATGTGAGCGCATATCTGGTGGGGGTAGGGCTGGAGGGAAAGGGAGAGAGAATCTCAAGCAGACTCCCCACTGAGCACAGAGCCCTACACGGGTCTTAATCTCACAACCCTAAGATCATGACCTGAGCTGAAATCAAAAGTCAGATGCTTAAGTGAATGAGCCAACCCGGTGCCCCTAAATAATTGATTATATCTTACAGTTAACCTTTGCATAATAATTTGTAGCCAGCATCCTTCCTGAATTCTCATTCCCAGTAGTGCTTGCACTGATTAAGTGTATAAGCAAATTACTAAAAATAACTTTATAGCTATGTTCTGTCCAACACTTGTATGTTTCCTTTTTTTTTTTTTCTTTTTTCTCTTTTTTTAGAATAGATGCACCCAAAGCAGGGCTCTCTTTACTTTTTCCTATTAAGCTTGGAAACAATGTGTGAGTTGTCATTGCAGCCCAGGGATATTCCCTTCCAATATGAATAAGAATTTGGAGGACCAGAGAATTAAAGACCTCATGTGCTGTGATGGCACAAACGTATTGCTTTAGGCACAGGAAAATGGGAAATGTACTATGTTACATTAGTAAGACTGAGCTTGAGTAAAATTGCAAATTAAGCAATTCTGTTGATCCTGTCTCCTTTTCTCCCATTATTTGCCCTTCAGCCCTGAATATACCCAGGGTTGTTTCCCCGACTCAATTCACATTACTACGGGTGGTTTTTCATTCAAACCTATCTGCAATCCATTTATCTTTTCCCTCTGATACCTTAAGACCCCCCTCAGAGTACTGTTAAATTTTGCTAGTCTGAATGATGTTCTTACTCTTTAAATTGGCTTTGTTTTCTTCATTCTAATCCAGTCTACACAGATTTTATAGTGTGCTTCATGCAAGGATGCATTAATTCCAAAACGTTAACAGGCACTTATGTACAACCATCCTATGGTATTTGTGGTCTTGTGTTTTTCTCTTTATGTAACTAGTTAACCCCAACATTCTTCTCCAAATCCTTTGATTCAAATTAGTAGAGTCAAAAACTTTTCATAGTTTGTCACTTAGGTTATCATCATTTCACTTGAAAAATTACTATTTCCAAGAGACTTATGGATAAACATTTAAATAATTTTAAAGGGACAGAACAGAGTAGAAGGATGATTGGAACAGAATTCAGAAATCCAAAATTATCAGCCATTATACAAGATTGCTCTTCTTTTACAAAATATTTCTATTTTCACATTTGAATTCCTAGATGACTTTCAATACAATTTTTTTTTGAATTCCCTTCAAACCAGGTAAAAATCTATCATTTTTCCTTCTGATTGCCTTGACTGTATAGATTAATTTAAGGAGAAATGACACCTTTATAATATTGAATTTATATGCAAGTAAAGGCCATGTCTTTAAATTTATTCATGACTTTTTGTATGTTTCACAGAATAGATTTTAAAATTTCTCCATAGATATTGGTAAAGTTATTACTGTGAATTAGATTATTTCTTTATTTAGATTTCAAACAGGAGCCATCCTGTTTTAAAGGGATGCTATTAAGTTGTATGTAGGAATTATGTAAGTAGACATTGAAATTCCTTTTTCTTTCTAAATATTTTTCAGTTGCTTCTCTTGGAAACATATTAATTTATGAATTCTTTACAACTTGTATTTCTGGCATACCCCCACCAGAAGAACATGCAAAAAAAATGTATGTGTGTGTGTGCACGTTATATTTGTAGTAGAATAGGATATAGGAGACTATAACATTTATTCTGTAAGCAGACATTCTATTGTACTAAAGAATAAACTCTATTGCAACAATGTAGAAGGCTCTGAAGTGACCCAGTAACAAAATCTTAAATATAGGCCTCTTCAGGTTTTGCTTTATCTCATGGGAATTTTAAAGAATGCCAATATATTTTATATAATTTTCAGGAATAAAATCTTATAACAGTGCTCATACTGTAGGGTTAATATCAAATTTATAATTTGCTACAGATTTTACAATCTAAGAAATTGAGTCTTTGAGGAAGTGCAATGGACTAGGGATAGTAAAATATTTTATTTGATATGGATGTATAAGGCTCCATTTTATTGATCTACCATAATTAATGTAATCAGTCTCCTACTGATAGTGGTTTCTGACAACTTTTTAATTTTATATTTACACAAAGAATGCTGAGTTGTTTTGTTTAAACCTGTGTATAGAATTTTCTGAACATGTATAGGCATATATATCGGATAAATGCTTAGATGTAGAACTATGAGGTCAAAGGGTACATACAGTTTAATTTTGGTATATAATGTCAAATTGCCCTCCACTAAGTTTGTGTAACCTTACCTTATTTTATCCTTTATTTTTATATATCATATTTTTGACTTGTCAGTCTGACTGCTAAAAATATTAATTTATATTATACTTAGAGTTAGTGAAGTTCAAGCATGTATGTTTTTATATATCTTATTTATCTTTCTTTTGTATTTTCTTTGTAAATTTTTCTGTGTGCTACACCTGTTTTTCTATTGGAATTAGCTGGGTTTTTTTCTGATTGACTTGTAGATTCTCATATATTAAGGAAAATTTTCCCTTTTTTTGATATGTGGTTGAATGAATGGGTTGAATGAACGATTTAATGGCTGAAGGAAGTAATGAATAAATTACTTCTCAAAGGTAGAAATGTTGTATCATTCATTCTTAACTTTTAATCAAAGTGTAATTTACATAGAGCAAAAAGTGCAAATCTAATTTGAAGAATTTTGGTCAGTGCATACACTAGTGTGACCCACATCTCTAACAATATATAGACATTTTTATTACCCACAAAGATCTCTCAAGGCCGTTTCTATTCAATTCCTCCAGTCTCCAAAGAGGCAACCACTGTTCACATTTTCATCAGAGTAGGCTAATTTTACCTGTTTACAACTTCATGAAACCATGTAAGTTCTCTTTTGGCAGTGGTATCTTTAGCTCAGGGTAATGTTTTTAAGATACATTCCTGTTGTTGCCACTGTATTTCTTTTTATATTATGGAGTACTTTGTAGAAGTATTATTATTAAATACTTTTGATTTGTTTTCATTTTTCTTGAATCAATACCCAGGAATTGAATTAATGTGCCCTGGCTTGACATATGTATATTTTATCTTTTTTTAAGTTGGCAAAAAAATTGATCAAAAGGACTATATCATTTTATACTACCATCAGCAAAGTATAGGAGTTCTGGCTTCTTCATATTTTTGCCAACATTTTTGTTAATGTTTTTATTTTAATCATTTTGGTGGGTATGTAGTGCTATTTCTTCGTGGTTTAAATTTGTTGACTAATGATGTTGAGCCTATTGGCCATACATGTGCTTTTTGACTATACATATACCATAATGAAGTATCTAATCATTCCAGCCATATATTTTTTAAAGATTTTATTTATTCATGAGACACACAGAGAGAGAGAGAGAAAGAGAGAGAGAAAGAGAGAGAGAGAGAAAGAGAGAGGCAGAGACACAGGCAGAGGGAGAGGCAGGCTCCATGCAGGGAGCCTGACAAGGGACTCCATCCTGGGTCTCCAGGATCAGGCCCTGGGCTGAGGCAGCGCTAAACCGCTGAGCCACCCAGGCTGCCCTCCAGCCATATTTTTAATGGGTTGTTTTTTTTTTTTTTTTTATATATTCTGGATATGAATCTTTATCAAATATATACTTTAAAAATATGATATCTTTTCATTTCCTTAGCAATGAAAGAGGTTTTAATTTTAATGAAGTCAGTCATCATTTAGAAAATATTACTAGTGCAGTTTGTTTTTATCTAAGAAATCTTTCTTAATCCAAGGTCATGAATATTGTGCCATATTTTATTCTATAATAATCTTTCCACCTATGTTTAATTTATTGACTCATTTCAAATGTTGGCATATAATGAAGGTAGAGGATCAAGGGTTTTTTGTTGTTGTTGTTTTTTGTTTTTTTAATTTTTTTAATTTATTTATGATAGTCACACACACACAGAGAGAGAGAGAGAGAGAGAGAGAGAGGCAGAGACACAGGCAGAGGGAGAAGCAGGCTCTATGCACCGGGAGCCCGACGTGGGACTCGATCCCGGATCTCCAGGATCGCGCCCTGGGCCAAAGGCAGGCGCTAAACCGCTGCGCTACCCAGGGATCCCAAGGGTTTTTTTTATTCTCGTATGGACATCCAGTTGTTCTAGCACTATAGGTTGGAAGGACATTATTTTAAACATTGAATTCCCTTGACATTTTTATCAAAACTCAATTGAATATGTATGCATGGGTCTATTTTGGAACTTCATTTTGATCAATTGATATTCAATCAATCAATATTCACTCTTAGTCCAACACCACATTTTCTTAAAAATTGTAGCTTTAGATTTTGATTGAAATTGCGTTGAACTTGGGGAGAACTGGCATCTTAACAAAATGAGTTTGCTGGTCCCATGAACATAGTATCTCTCCCAACCTATTTTAGTCTTTAATTTCTCTCTCAACTCTGTTTTATACATAAAATGTACAGACTTTACAATACTTATTAAATTCATACCTAAATATTTTGTTTTTATAGTATTGCCATGTAGGACTAAGAATACATGTGCTTTAGATCACTTGATATCTGTATTAATTTCCTAGTGTTGCTGTAACAAATTACCCAACCTGTGTGGCTTAAACCAACACAAATTCATTCCCTTACGGTTCTGGAAGTCAAAGTCCAAAATAAAGGTGTTGTCAAGGCCACATTGCCCTCAAAGTTTCTACAAGAGAATCCTTCCTTACCTCTTCCAGTTTTTGGTGGCTCTTGGTGTTTTTTGGCTTGTAAATTTCTTTAAGACCAGAATATCTCCCAGAAGCCAGGAATATTGCTTTTTATCTCATTAAAATAAAACAAATTGACCTGTTCCTTTGAATGTCTTATGAAAGGATACACCTAAATAACACAGTTGATCATAACTATGCAATTCACACAATTTAACTGAAGTGTAATATTTTTCCTATTCAGCTAGCAAGCAAATTCTTTTAATGCATGCTGCATCCAAGAAAGAGCAAGAATTGTACATTAAGAAGAAATCTACCCAGGGAAGTCAGAAATCCTGTAAGGGTAGACCTGCAAGTATAATAGTAGACACTGGTCAGCCTCTTTTGGACGAGGAAATTATCAATGTGCCCATCATAGAAGAAACTGTTAGCACTCCACAGCAGGTATATTTGTGTTTAAGAGAATCCTTTAATGAATGGTATTACTCCTAAAAATTTAACAAAAATAACAATGATTCTTTTCCTAAAATTTGTCAATGTATATGATACTTTCTATCTGCAATGCCACCAGTATATATCAGAATCAAGGGATTGAACATCGTTTAAGTTTTTCTTTGCCAAGATTTTAAAATATATGGCAAGTTTAATGTGTACACTAGCCGTATAATGTAGATGTAAATATCATACATGAGTTATAAGGCTCTATTATTCAAAAGATAACATATTAATAAAAACTGATTTGCATATACCTTAAGTTAAAAAATATATATGTACATATAAAATAGGGGACAATTCATGTAATTTCAAGTAACAGAGAAAAAACAAAATGTATCCATCAGAAATAAAACAAGCAAAAATTAATAAAAATAAAAAGCCAGAAATAAATCCTAATATAACTAATGACAGTAAGTACAATTATTGTCATTAATTAATTAATAAGTGAATCATGAATCAATGAAAAGAATAAAAAACTAATGTTAGATTAAAAAATAAGATCCAATGATAAGTACCTTAAAAGCGACACTTTAAAACAAAATGACACAGAAAACTGAAAGTTGGAATGAGAGAACTGTGATGATATATTAATCTCAGTGCATAGAATTCATGAAGGATATTGTGTAAAAATAAAAGGAAGAATATAACAAGTAAATATGACCATAACTTACCATATAGCATAGCCCAGCTGTCCAGAGTCAATGAATAAAAAGCAAAAACTGTTTAGAACTACAGAGAAAAATAAAGTTAGTTAATATTGAAGACTTTAATACACAACTCTCAGAAACCTATAGATCAAGCTGAAAAAATACGTATGATCACTAGGTTTGAAAAATTTAAGTATAAGCTTGATTCTTTAGATATTTTTATAGAATATTTCACCTAATAGAGAATATACTTTTTCATACACACATAGGAAGCCTCAATAAAAACCAAACTATATTATACTGATGTCATCTGAACATAGTGCAATAATACAGAAATTAAATAACATCCTAAAATCCCATAAATGTGTAAGCAAAATAAAATATGCTGGATAATGTTTTAGTTACAGAGAGCATCAAAAAAAGAAATCATGAATACAAAGAACTCAGTAACAACTAAAAGATACAAATCAAAATTTGTAACCACATCTAAAGTAGCATTCAGAATTCACTTTCAAATTAATTCATCAGGAAGCACAAATGATTAAAAACAAGCTAAGCTACTGAAGCAAAAAGTTAGAAAAAGAGCAAAAGAATAACTCACAAAAAAAGAAGAAAAAGTTTTTAAACATGGATGCAAAAATTTAAATATTAGCCTATATAATGGCAGGTGTTGGTGGGGATGTGAGGATAAGTTTTGTAGACAATAATGATCTTGCAAAATTTTAGAGAACTGTGATAGTATTTGATCAAATTATGATTATGTGATCCAGAAAATTATGCATTTATTGTGTGTTTATTAGGCAAAAACTATGTTTATTCTTTTTGTTTGTGCTTAAACATTGCATTTTATTTCACAGGTCAACAAATATATCATACAGTGTTTGGTATTGTATAACAGTTGGCCTCTTACTGAAAGTCAGCTGACATTTGTTCAAGCACTAAAAGAATTGGAGAAAAGTGATAGCAAAGGTATGTCACCCTAAATGTTAGTCACATACTTTATATTTCATATAAAGTATTTACCAGTAAATTAATCATGTTATTAATTTTTAATTATTAAAACATTATTGCTTACAATTTTCATTTCATATCCAGTGGCATTTTCTGTTTTGTTAACTGATTATGTTTCAAAATCTTTGCTGCTTCACTATAAGAACTAAAAATATATGATTGTTTGGGCCTTGTTTAAACTTTCTTTGTGCAGTTAGTAAAATTTACTTGATGATTATCTAAGAAGTGTACAGAAGACTTTTCTGTTATAAATTATATTTGTGTAAGTTGTTGAGATAGTATAATTCTTGAAGATTAGTTCTTAAAATATTTAATAGAAGGATAATCTCCAAGTGAGAGGATTCAAGTTTATTTTTTCAAATATAAACTACTCTCAATATTCCTGAGTAGGAAATTTGATGTATTAGAAAAAGAAGATCTCAAAGTAGACCCATGCAGGTCAAACCCAGGTTGTTCAAGAGTCCACAGTAGTTCTCACTAGCACATAATACCATTGAGGACAGGGAGTTCTGTGGAGTCTTGCCTGTTTAATCTTGCATTATCCATAGTGCAGACTGTGCACACAGTAATCACTCCCTATTTGTTGAATAAGTGAATGAAAGGATACATCTAAGCTACTCTTATTACTATTATTGCCCCTATTCACTGATTGTCAAAAAACCCTGTTCACACATTTGCTTGCTTATACTAAATGCATGAACCTGTCATGTAAAGGCTTGATAAAGGTTTATCACCAAAATTAAGAGAAAGTTTTTGGGATCCCTGGGTGGCGCAGCGGTTTAGCGCCTGCCTTTGGCCCAGGGCGTGATCCTGGAGACCCAGGATCGAGTCCCACGTCGGGCTCCCGGTGCATGGAGCCTGCTTCTCCCTCTGCCTATGTCTCTGCCTCTCTCTCTCTCTCTGTGACTATCATAAATAAATAAAAATTAAAAAAAATTAAAAAAAATACTAAAAAAAGAGAAAGTTATTATTATTGAACTAAATCTTTGTAAGAAGGGACAGATTCTATGGTGCAACATAAAAGCCGAAGAAAATATATGAAATTAAATGATATTGAGAGTCCCCATTTCCTTTGCATGTATCTAGTGTGTGTCCATAGAATACGTGGCACTCTATGGGAATCTTAAATTTGTCTGCCTTCTCACTGCCCCCCCCCTCTCTCGCTGGGAAAGGGACTATGCCTCGCCTCATTATGCACCTCTAGAACCAGATAGAAGTTGTTAGTAAATATCTAGTGAACAAACGCATGATCCTGCTGTGCCAGGAACAGCAAGAGTGTTTAAGTTCTAATGGCATCCTGGCCTGGTGTTTAGTATGGACACATGTAGTGAAAGTAGTGGCACCAGAGCCACTTTGTTACCACCTTTTTGCTATCCATATGTGTTTTGTGCTTAACCTGGAGCAAATTCTGGTGCTCAGAATTTGTTTCTTGAACCAGTAGCTGTGCCATAGGTTACTAATGATGTACATAAAATCCCAAAGGCAGACACCCTTTCATAATCCCCTAGGTAAATTCATAGAATATGAATTTATCTGAAACATCTCTTCATTCTGCCTCTACCTCTCCTCCCAGAGGCAATAATACCCCCACTGCCCAGTGCCACTGAGAATATCTGAAATAATCTTAAATACAGAGCAGATAAGACTTCAATCTAAAATTCTTGTCTTCCAGAAAAGAACACAATGATGATATGAATAAATGGCATATGGAAGCTGAAAACTCCTTTAAATTAGTCATTATCTCCACTTTCTCTAGAGTACAAACCAAAGTCTCATAGTTTATACTATGCTAAAAAAAATCTAGATATTTTTCTGGTATAAATCAATAGAAATCTGCTTGAAATAATGGGTGATGCAAATTACTGGGTGATTTTGTCTCACCCTCCTATAAAGATGTAAATAATATATAATATAGTAGATTATATATTTAATGCTAAAGATCCATGTGCCAATAAAATATTCATGATTATAAAAATAGGTCAAAATAATACAAAAATGGCACTATTTTGTGTTAGCATGTGTGTATGATGCGTGTTCAGCAAAGATAGCATTTTGTTTTTTGTTTTTTAAGGAAAATGTATGGTACTACTAGATTTCACATTACAGTTCTGGGTACCAGTGATTTTAATAGGTCAGAGAGTGTGAATCAAATCCCAGGGTTTTTTTGTTTGTTTTTGCTTGTTTGTTGTCTGTGTGGGCTCTTTCATGAGTTGTCTGTAGCTCTTTATGCTTCTGATTTCTATATTATAATATTCTGTTATGCCTGTCTCAACAAGCTCAAAATAGTCATGCTACTGTTGTTTATAGCAATGATCAGTGTGAACTCAGGGCCACATGATAGGGAATAAATAATCCCAGTTTAAATCATGAAAAGGAAACAACAGAAACAATCTTTCTAAATTCAGTTGAGGATCTAGTTCATGGGGAACACCTGTTTCTGAATAATGTTCCAGCAAGATGGAAGAATGCACACTGAGAAAGGAGATAATTGTGAAAACATTTAAGCTGTTCAGGAAAGGTAGCAAGGACATTGAATAATGCTGTTAGAATAGTGAATGAGGTGCTTTCTTTCCAACTCTCCAAGGTGAATTTGTAACGTCTAAAAAGGTGCAAAGTATCTTCAAATACCCTCAAGTCTAGTCAAATGCAAGTTTTTAAGTTTCTGTGTATACTTTCTTCAATAATTAGAAATTTGTTCCCAATATACATAAATTGTGTGAATTATGTAAAATTATGTCAACTGGGGGATATTTAGAAAGAGAAGAAATGACACTTTAAAGTGGAGCTAAGGGGTGCCTTGGTGGCTCAGTCAGTTAAGTGTCTGTCTTCAACTCATTTCATGATCTCAGGGTCCTGGGATGGAATCCTGTGTCAGGCTCCCTGCTCAGCAGGGAGTCTGCTTCTCCCTTTCCCTCCGCCCCCAACCCTGCTCCTACATGTGCTTTCTGTCTCAAATAAATAAATAAAATCTTGAAAAAAGAAACTTCAAAAAAATAATAAAGTGGAGATGGGGGAAGGGGTATGAAATAGTTTGTATGATGAAGTCCTGAAGAATACCAAGCAGGGGAAGTGAACCATTGCTTTGGAAATGACAATGGCGAGAAGAAGATCATGTCTCAGAAGATATACAGGAGACTGTTTTAGACCTTCAGGGCTGGAGAGAGGCTAATGTCTGTCAGAGGAACATGAGGAACAGAGCAACCAGGAAAGCCCTATGCGCATGTCTCACTATTCAAGGCCATTCTCCTTCTTGACCTCGGTCAGGAATGATGGGGAAGAAAGATTCAAAAATGTTTTTTTGTGCTAAGTTCACAGAAATTCTTTATTGTTAACATAAGGACTTCATCTGCTGTTAGACATTAGTGAGCCTAAAATGTCACTACTCTTCAAAATTATATGAGTGTGTCAGAGAGCAAAAGTGAGTATACAAAGAAAAGAAAATGAAGAGTACATACTAATATGTTAAAGTGGTTATGTCTCATTTATATTTTTTAGTATCTAAAGATAAAATTTAAAATGTATAAATCAGAAGCTTTTACTATTTTAATCAAAGCAAATCAACAAAAAGAATGTAATTGTTATTTTATAAGCAAAAAAAAACACTGGAGAGATCTAGAAGTTTGGTTATTACAATTATGATATTTTTAGTGCCATTATGTGCCTCTTACTGTGCTGTGTACTTTTCATATATGATCCTCAATTCTCATGAAAAAAATCTGAGAAGTAGTTAATGACCATCCTGATTTTACACATGAGAAAGTGAAGTTTGGATGCTGTAAGTAACTTGCCTACATTTACACAGATGGAAGCAGCAAAGATTTTCACCTAAGTTTGACTTATTCCAAAGCCCACAACCTTTCCACTATACCATTTTGTCCTTTAGAGACTTTCTAACTAGTAGTATTGACATAGTACTAATGGTGGTAGGGGTTGTACCTGCTAACATTTACATCAGAGGGTTTGTGAAGGCTTTATGTATATTGACCCAGTGAATCCTCACATCAATCTATGAGGTAGATGCTGTAACTGTTATCATTTTGCATATGGGAACACTGAGGCAGGAACACTCTGTTTAAGGAATATGCACCTGGTCACACAGCTAATTACAGGCATAGCTAGGATTTTGAATGGGAGTTGATTATCTAACAAGGGTTTTGGGATGGAAAAAATAATATATGATAGTACCAATCCAGATCTTTATTGTGTCCTCAATAAACATCTTTATTTAGGGAACTATCTGTATTTCTTTATTAAACATACAAGTTTGCATAAAGGGTCTTCTCATGTTTTTCCTGAAGGTCTTTTAGGTTTCTCAACTTCAAGTTGTCCAACAGGGATGGAGTTCCAATAAACAGACCAATATGACAAACTATTGTATTTCATACATTTAATATATATTAATAGATGTCAAACTCTAGAGGAAATTAAAAAATTAGTATCTGAAATAAACACAGTAGTATAATTCATCAAATAGTATAATGTAAAGTATCCAGTTGGGTAATGATACAAAATTAGTAATATAAATTAAGCTATTTTACCCTATCAAAATACCATGGACTTTCTTCAGAGACTTAGAACAAATTATTTTAAGATTTGTGTGGAATCAGAAAAGACCCCGAACAGCCAGGGGAATTTTAAAAAAGAAAACCATATCTGGGGGCATCACAATGCCAGATTTCAGGTTGTACTACAAAGCTGTGTTCATCAAGACAGTGTGGTACTGGCACAAAAACAGACATACAGATCAATGAAACAGAACAGAGAACCCAGAAGTGGACCCTGAACTTTATGGTCAACTAATATACGATAAAGGAGGAAAGACGATCCACTGGAAGAAAGACAGTCTCTTCAATAAATGGTGCTGGGAAAATTGGACATCCACATGCAGAAGAATGAAACTGGACCACTCTCTTGCATCATACACAAAGATAAACTCAAAATAGATGAAGGATCTAAATGTGAGACAAGATTCCATCAAAATCCCAGAGGAGAACTCAGGCAACACCCTTTTTGAACTTGGCCACAGTAACCGGAGAAGGACAAACAGTGTATGTTCTCATTCATTTGGGGAATATGAATAATAGTGAAAGGGAATATAAGGGAAGGGAGAAGAAATGTGTGAGAAATATCAGAAAGGGAGACAGAACATAAAGACTTCTAACTCTGGGAAATGAACTAGGGGTGGTGGAGGGGGAGGAGGGCGGGGGGTGGGGGTGAATGGGTGACGGGCACTGAGGGGTACACTTGACGGGATGAGCACTGGGTGTTATTCTGTATGTTGGTAAATTGAACACCAATAAAATTAATTTATAAAATTAAAAAAAAATAAAATAAAATAAAAAGGGAAAAAAATAATAAATTAAGCTATTTTAAAATTAATATTTATTAGACTTATGGTGGTGATCGTTTTTGCAATATGCACAAATATCGAATCATTACATTGTCTACCTGAAACTAATACAATATTATACATCAATTATGCCTCAATAAAAAAATAAAAAAGAAGGAAGAGAAAAGGAATTACTAATAAATGGAGAAATACAGCATAGCACCTAGAATGCCTTAGGCTATCTGAAACTGGGTTATTTATCACCTGAGACATTAGAGTAATAACTCCTATCTTTCAAGGTTGTTGTGAGGTTTCAAGATAATATGTGTAAAGTTCCTAGAATCTAGTCACCCTCAAAGAAATGGTATTCTCATTATTATGTACCCAACTAGAAAAGAGTTTTTCGGAATAATTGCATCTTCTTTTTTGACATCGCATTTGACAATTTTATGTGTGAATGAACAGCTGCTAAAATTAAATTACATGTTGCCTTGTATCATACATTTGCTTCTGAAAGCAGCCAGTAAATAAATTCAGAATTGAATTGTATTTCAAATGAACTAGGAAATTTTTTTCTATTTGAAAGCATATGTTGGTCAATCTTATGAAAGTTAAGAAGCTTTTGAATTCAGAATAATCTGTATCATGTTTATAAATGTGGATTTGTAGGCAGCCAGTTTGTTTAAGTGAAAACATATCGATATGTCAACTTCTATGTGCCAGTTGTATTTATAGCTCAAGACCTACCAGCTTCAATTTTTAAAGGTATGATGTATTTTAGAAAAATTGTTACTAATCTTTTCAAGTTTTAGCCTACTTTTTCAATGGTAAGTGCTTTAGATCAAGAAGAAATTGATCAAGTGGCTTTTTTTTCATTAGTATATTGGTGTTCTAATTTAAAATTTCATGTGCATCCTAAATTCAATGGAAATATTGCCACATTTATTGCTTTAAATTCAACATTCAAATTCTATGAGAAATAAGATATATATTTTTTTCCAAAAATTCATAGCTTTATAACCCATGATAAAAAATATGGCCTGAAATATACCTATATTCAACTTAGAATATTTCTGTTATAAATTTTTAGGAAGCTTGTCTTCTGGTTAACATGAGACAACAGTGCTGGTATATTTTAGTATATATATTTCAATACATAAGTTTTAGTAGAAATTGCTTGCTGCGACAGGTGACTTTCTCTTAAGGAAGTACAAATTAGAGGATCTGGAGCAGGTAACACTTTGTGATATCATCTACCTTCATAAATAATTAGTTGTGTTGTTATTTGAAAGTCCTTTTGCCAATATGTTACATTTTTATGTTACTGGCCTGCTCCTTTCAAATTCTAGTCTATTTGCAAAGACACATATAAACTTTATCGTTCTCAAAAGACTTTGGTTTTTAAGTCCCACCCAATTTTATTAGCAGGACTATAATATTATTTTCTTAACTCTAATTAGCAGTATATTGTTCTTCCTTAGGCACAATATATGCATGGTGTTTCCATTTCAAAGTCTTTGAAGAAACCAAACATAATCAGATTAGCTAGCTAGCTATCCATCTATCTATTTATCATCTATCATCTAAAGATTTTCCTGTTTACGGGGTTCCCTGGGTGGCTCAGTGGTTTAGTGCTGCCTTCGCCCTGGGGCGTAATTCTGGAATCCAGAGATCGAGTCCCACATAAGGCTCCCTGCATGGAGCCTGCTTCTCCCTCTGCTTGTGTCTCTGCCTCTCTCTCTCTCTCTCTCTCTCTCTCTCTCTCTCTCTCTCTGTGTGTGTGTGTGTCTCTCATGAATAAATAAATAAAATCTTAAAAAAAAAAGATTTTCCTGTTTACATGTACCAAGTATAATCACACTTGGTAAATGTATACTTAATCCTGAGCAAGTATTCTAGTTTAGAAATTATGTTAACGTTCAAATTCCAGCCACTTTTTTAAGTTCCTGGATCCATAAATCTAAGCACTGAATTTTAATCATAAAAAATATGTTTCTGTAATTTTTTTATTACCTACTGAAGATTTATGTCTACTGCATTCTGAATAAATGTAAGATAATGTAAGAGGAAAACTAAAGTTGTAATGCTGAAGGTATTTTCAAGTTCATTTCATCAACAGTTACTGCCCAAGCATTTCTTCTCTGCAAGGAATATATTAGTTTATTTCAATGGTCATTTACTCTAGAACTCTACTAATTACATGAATATACAACGTGAGGTCACATTTTTCATAGGTTTTGAATTAGTAGGGTATTTATTCTTATACCTTATTGATAAATATGCTCTAAACACATACAGTTTCCCTATAAAGTTTTACTTATTAACAATCTGATATGAATACATATAATGAATTCAGAATTATACTAGGTGAAGTTAGGGATCAAAATGAAGTATATAATGATATTACGGCTTTTAAAGGACTTGCAATTTGTGAGAAAGTTACTATATTGTATTCTATTAAACAATAAGAAATTATTTTATTCTATATTAATAATGTAAAGGAAGACAGTGGTGTGCATCTGCTGTATACCTGACACCATACAATATGTTCACATATGTAAACTTAAATATTAAAATATGTCAATTTGAAGGGAGTCAAATACATCTAAATATATGACTGAAACTCTAAGACCTATGGTTAGTAAGAAAAAAAGAACCCCAGAAATACCAGAAATACTTAATGGGGCAGTTTGAGGTTTAATTTCAGCTGAGTTTTAATATCTTAAAAACCGGGTGTGTATGATACTAGGTCCAGTCCTATTTTAAATTCCCTATGTAGTTTATTTTAAGCCCCGTGGGCATGGTACTAACTTCTCCATTATACAGAAAAGAAAACAAAATCAAAAGACTGTAATAAACCTGCCAAAGTAAACCTATTGAATAGTTGATCCAAGATTCACCCCAAGTCACTTGGTTATATGACCAAAGAATTTTCCCTAGTGCAACATTTCTCAGCAACTGGGATTGCTGGCAGTAAGACAAGTCGCCCCCTTAGAGAACTGTGGTACTTACAGTCCCTCTGCAGTCATGAGGATGATATACCCTAATTTGAAAATCACTAATAACTGGCACTAAGTCACTGATAAGAACTGGATTCCTGACAATTACTATTTTACTTTGCTAGTGGGATGACTTACAGATTCCATTTTTGGAAGGGGCTTACATGTTCTTTGAACTCATGTTTGAATGATCACTCGACTCCCAACATAAGCAAATTGTTGAATATGCTCTGTGGGGGCTTTGAGAATGATAAAAATAAAGAAACATAGTAGGGATTCAACAAATATCATTTGTTCCTTTGCCACTTGGATATGTAGTTGTTAGAAACAGGTAATAGAACATAAGGTAAAACCCTTCACATCCTCCTTTGAGCAAGCAGAGGGAAGAGAATAATACATATTGTAGCAGAGATAAATAAATTTATTATTGTAGTGGAGATCCTGGCCAAGGAAATTAGGCAAGAAAATTTAATGAAGGATCCAGACTAGAAACTAATTAGATAGTGATAATTTTTGAATAGGCTTACAAATATCAGAACCTACTGATTTATAATTTCAGTGGTGTGCGTAGGTGAATTATCTCTGTTTTGTAAAAGAGAATCACACAGATCTTTATACAATTTTTTTTAAAAAAAGGAAAAGAAATCCAAAACTCTTAAATTAACAACTTTTTTCCTGACCTACTCCCCTTTTCCTGCATGACATGATTCCATTTTTACGATTCACTGGTTTCCATTTTTATGTCTCTCTAGCTCATGGAGAGAAACACGAGGAGTTAGTCACCTTAGGAAGCCCGGATTCCCATACTATTAGTGAGGGGCAAAAATCTTCAGGAACTTCCAAAACAAGAAAAGGCAAAGATAAATCTTCGGAGAAAGACAAGACAGCCAAAGAAAAGCAAGCACCTCGCTTTGAGCCTCCGGTGGGTATAAATGTACATTCATGGGGTCCCTACTTGTCTATCTTTCCTGTGGACAAAATTGAAAATGTCCATCTCCTTGATTCTAGCAACCATCTAGATAAATTTAAGGATGTTCCTTGGATACTTTCTGCCAGCTGCTTTCCCAAGTTTAGAATCAAAAATCTATTAATCAAAATTTTAAGACACTGTGTCTATAAGACACTGAATTTTGGCTTTGGCCTTTAATATTAATATTATACAGTCCTTACCTTCAAAAAGCTTACAGTCTAATGGAGGAGACTGATGGCAAACAGAGTTTTAATATGAGATGCTGCATGTGAAGTGGTAGGAAGAAGAGGTACTTATTCTAGCTTCTCTCTCCTAGAGGAGCCAAATCCTGACCTGATTCAAAGAGCAAAGACATTCTAAGGTGAAAATTAACACACTCTATGTGGTTTTTTGTTTTGTTTTGTTTGTTTGTTTAGCATTAAAGTATGAAAGATGGGGCTGGAGAGGTAAGGGTCAGAAGGAGGAGGACTTTAAGCCTCATTAGGAGGCTAGGACTCTATATCTACAGCCCAGAAGTCATGATTCCAAATTCCTTCAGGACCAGTTAGGTAATTACAGTGATTAGGGATAAGGAAGAAGTTGTGGGGGCAAAGTTGAGGAGTGTAAGCACAGTCCTAAACATACTCAAATTCAGATTATTTAAAAACACTGAACTCAAATTACCCATGAGGATAAAATCTTCCCAACACTTGTGATCACTGTCTAGGCTAAGCTGGGCTGGGGGTGGGATGGAAGAAGAGAGGTTAAAAAATAAATTGACGTGATCAGATTTACATTTCAGATACCCTGGTGGCTTTTAAAGGTATACATTTAAAGAGAAAAAGACTAGGGATGTGGAAAATCATTCAAGAAACTACTGCAGTAATCCAGACAAAAGCCGGCAAAGTGTACCAGGTACAGGTAAAAAAGGAGAAAGAAGACAAAAAAAGAACTATCAACGAGATGAACAGTGTACATAGTTCTTAATACCAAGTGGGTGAGAAGGAACAAGAAGAAACAAAGGATATCTCTTGGGTTTGCAGGTGAATCACCTGAATAGGATGTTGGTATCACTAGTAAAGGACAATAAAGGCAAATTAACAAATTGGGAGAAAAGATAATGATCAGCTGTCCTACCCTTCAGTAGTGGGAAATCCTGTCCAGTTGCATTGCCAGGATTTAATTTGTTAGTTGGATTCTACCCTTGGAAACATTGGGAAGTACAGCTTAACCTGACTTCTTGCTGGGGGTGGAATGGAACTGATGAGGGGTGGCCCCTTGGCTGCTGCTCTTCCTTTGTGTTGGAACTCAGCTGGTGGAGGCCAGCTCTAGTCAATGTCAGTGCTGGGAAGAGGGAAGTTACTAGTGCTGCAGGAACAGTTGCAACCTGCATCCAAGAAGTCTTCTTGGATGCAAGAAGTCTGGTGGGAAGCAGAGAAGCAGCTGCTTTTTTTGTGTGCTCACTCAAACATTATTGGAGGATAAGTCACATCAGTCCACAAAGAGGTTTTCATCCAGGCAAAATAAGATATAAATGGATTAAAGTGAAGCAGATTCTTCAGGACCCTGAGATCATGACCTGAACTGAAGCCAAGAGTCTGACACTTAACTGACTTAGCCACCCAGATGCCTCCATGTGTCCTATTTTAAAAAGAACTTTGAACTTTGTTTCAAAGTCTGTTTTTGGCAATCAGAATGAAATGATTTCACATTTAGCTCAAGTTAAGCCAAGTTCTAGGATATTTTAAAAAGGGTCAGTTAGTGGCTGGTTAAAACAGAAAACCATTAAACCATGAAATCTCTGAAAAAGTATAGTGTTCAATGCAGCAGAAAATAGTTTTCCAGAAAAGAAAAGCCATGGTATGAATGAAGATGAAGCTAGGGGGAAGTGAGTGAAGCCTTTTATTACACAGTATAACCACGGAATTTGAAGAGTCATTGCAGCTTCTATCAAATCATATTAATTCATACTTCAAATGTCAGGGGAAACATGCCTTATAAAAAGGAAAATAAACATTGCTAGGATAAATCAGAAATTGAATATAAAAACACTGAAGAAGAAAAATCCAGTTCTCCAGGTCCTGGCATCCTGACTGACAAGAAGCTATGCTTATATTTTCTTTATACGCTGTGGACAAGCCTGCAAGCCCAACTGCACAGCTGAGATTCTTCCAGTTTCTACCAAGCAAAGTACTGCTCACTTTCTTATCCCATTGGAGGTGTGAAAACTCAATAGCTAGTTACACTGGTTGGCCTATCCCCAAATCAAAGTCTGATTGGGTCAGGAGAACAAAAACAGGGGATGAAAACTGTGTGGGCTATGGCAAAGACAAAAAGACAAAAAAGCAGAGAAAAAAAAGGATTTGTCTCTTCAGAAAGAAAAGATTATAAGGGTATTAATGACAGAACCCGGGCTTTAGTTCAAACAGAACAACGGACCCAAAGATCTATGTTAATAGGATCAAAGAACTGACTCTTCATCTACTATAATTTCTTGAGGGAAAAGAAGTGACTTCCATGGAAAGAATTGGTCTATATTTATTACAACTATTACAAGAATGGTGCTCTTCAGGCCTTAATTGAAAACAATGAAAGGAGGAGCTATCCAAATTCTTACAATTGATGGCAGAAGATCAAGGGGGTTGTGTGGTTGCTCTTCAGATACTTCCAAAATGAGTTAAGCTTGCTTAGAAGCCAGTTCTTCAGCTCTTCGACTGCATTTGAGGTGTATGCACAGCTGTCATATGAGCTTTCCTATTGAAGTTATTTTGTCGGGACCTAGATGAATGTGAGGAACTTTATCAAAAATTAGTATCACATGTGTTTTCACAAAACGTCATTGTTAAAGCAGTCAAACCGAGTTGGAGCCATGCATTTTTGACTCCTAAAAGGAGTCAAACGTGGGGAAGTACTCTCAAGGATAGAATGGGATATGCACCAATGATTGAACAAGCAAGGAATCCGCAGTCCTGAGGGAACTGCAATAAGTACCATGATAAACAAGGGGAAATGCCAAAAGCTTTTCTATTCAGAAGCTATGGTCATTTCCCTGGAATCAACTCTTACTATTTGGGAAGCTGTCAGTATAAAAAGTGGCAGGCCATATGAGCCTCGTCTGCTACTCCAGGATACTTTGTAGAGCATGCATTTGGGAAGTGATCTTCATCAAGGTGACTGACAAGTCACCTTCTGAATAGCTCCTAAGTGTTTGTGCTGCATGAGCATAAACATCTTTGGCCAGATGTCCCATTAGAGTGCATAGTATACTACACTATAGTATATATAGTATCTGGGCATTGGACATTATAAGAGACATGTGAGAGACACTGATATACACAAGCTTGAAAACCAAACTAATGATACAAATAGTGCTATAAATACAGCAGTCCATATAGTACTTGATGATTTATTGCTTCCTGAAACATATTTTAGAGTCAGCCCTATAATGTGTGATAACATACCTCTCTCTAGATGAAAATCGAAGTGAAAGGCTGCAGCTGGGGGCATTAAGGTATGTAAAAAGAAATGAAGAAAAAATTAAAAAGCTTGTAAAAATGTTAAGTCAAGAAAAAGCAATTCTACAGAAAAGTAGTGATTGGGAAAAAAAAATGACATGTATGGTGGCCGTCCATTCTTTTTCAAATTGTGATGAATGTTCAGAAGATCCATCATTTAATAAGGAGTTGTGGAATTTGACCTGAGTTAACTTTGAAATACTCATGAATTCTGAGGAATCCGAGAAAAGATGGTACTTGGATCAGTTTGCACAGCACACAGTGCATTCTGTAACCAAGAATTCACATGAGAATTACAGAATTCACACGAGAATTAGGTTTTTAAGATAATAATAACTAAGCTTTAGGAATCTTAATATTGTGCCAGTTGATTAGTAGGCATTGATGTTATATTGTTTCATATTTGAAGATGTATTAACATATATGCCAAACAAGAAACTGAAAACATATTATACTTTGTATTTTCACTTTAGTCACCATAATCATGTTGAATTTACTTGATCATCGATTTTATTTCATGCAGAAAAGCTAATTTCTTCTTAAATTTATGTTACTTATGTTTTCACTGGCTACATTTTATAATCCAAATGCTGCCCTTTATTGTAATAGCTAAATAGATATGGAAAAAGAAAGAAAAATTTCTTTATCAAGGGATTATTACTTTTGAAAGGACCAGACTCAATTTTCTATTTAAAAGCAGGTTATTTTTTAAAAATCTTTTTTTAAAATTATTTTTTAAATGTATTTAGTCATGAGAGATAGAAATCTCTTTCTAGAGAGAGGCAGAGACACAGGCAGAAGGAGAAGCAGGCTCCCTGCAGGGAGCCTGATGTGGGACTCGATCCCAGGACCCTGGGGCCACGACCTGAGCCAAAGGCAGACACACGACCACTGAGCCACCCAGGTGTCCCTGAAATTAGATTATTTTTTAACATTGTTTGGTTGAAAAACATAGGTGAAGTGATTTCAATCAACCACTTTCTTTCCTTGAAATGTCAAAATAATGCTGCGTGTTAACTTCTCTAGATGTAGCTCCAGTTTATCATTCAGTTTTATGAAATAAATTATTTGGATTCACTAAGAAAATATTATTATCATCCACAAAATAAGTTAATGAGGTTTAAAACAAACTCTTACATGTTTACAAATTCATAAACTCTTACATGTGCCCCTAACCCCGTAGTCCTTCATCATAGTCCCTTTCCTGATCCTAGAGAAGTTTCTGATAGACTCATTTATCATGCAGCATAAAAGATAATAAAATCTTTTGTACTGTGTTGTAAAAGGAAGAAATAAAAGAGCGTTCAATTGTGAGATTTAAGTTGTCATCTGAGCATTAGGGGAATATTGTAGAAGGGAAAAAGATCTCCCACAAGAACTTTATTCAGTGGCCCTACGGATCCCTGCTTCGCCATCTACATTATTTAACATGGATAATTGACATTGTCTCAATCGCGTATGTAAAGTGCTAGTAACCACGTTAGATTCAGCCTATCTCCCTATCAGATTGTCACCAATGAGCCTCACTTACCTACATATTTCAAGCCCTATGTCAATCTGCTTCCAGCCTATGGTTTGTGAAAATAATCCTATGAGATTTCAAATGTTAACTTTCATAATGTGTATATATCCATTATGGACATGATCAACTATTCCTCCCCTCATTTTTTAAAGAGATGCTGTATACTCCTAAATGCAATTTAGAATTTTCTTTTTTTCTTTGTTGACAGTTGTTAGGTAAAATTTGCATGCAGTGAAATGCAGTAATCTTAATTATACAATTCAATGAATTGTGACAAGGGCATTCACCCTGTAACCCACAGCTCTATCAAGGTATAAAGTATAGACCATTTCCATAAGCTTGGAGATTCCCTCAAGCCTCTTTGCACTGGATTCTGACATCTTCACACACATCTGCAGGCAGCAGTTTTGCCTGTTCTGGAATTTCATACAAATGAATCATAAAAGATGTATTCTTCTCTGCTCAGCTTCTTGATCTCAGTATGATGTCTACCTGTAAGATTCATCTGCATTGTGGTTAACCTCAATAGTTTATTACTTTTTAATGTAAGTAGCATTCAATGATATGGCCAGATGATAATTTATCTATTCATCAATTGAGAAACATTTATATTGTTACCCTTTTTGGCTTTTATGAGTAAGGCTATAATGAATTTTTTGTCCAATATTTTTGTGAACATGTGTGTTCATTTCTCCTGGGTAAAAACTTAATAGTTAGATTATGGGTCATGGGCTAAAATCCAGAGCCTTTTGAATGGAGGAGAAAACACCTGACCTAAAGATTTTTATTTTATTTATCAGGTATCCACTGTTCACCCTCAACAAGAGGACCCAAATAAACCATACTGGATTTTGAGGTTGGTCACTGAACACAATGAAGCAGAATTTTTCGAAGTGAAAAAAGATACAGAACGAGCAGATGAAATCCGAGCCATGAAACAGGCCTGGGAGACAACCGAGCCAGGAAGAGCTATCAAGGTCACTCGAGTTTGAAAAGTTGTTCTTTAACTTTCCATTCCTACGCATTGGTCTGAAGGAAGGGCCATATTGGTAAAAGTGCCTAGTCTTTCCTTTAGGAATGGTACCTGGAATTTTGTTAGACACTCACTCACTAAATGTTAAGACCACATTTGAATACATTGCGAAATGTTGTGCAGATGACCAATACCAGATGACTCGCAGAAGCGAAGTACATAAGGGTGCCACTTATCGGCCCAAACTACAGATTCCCTCATTCTTTCATGTGGTGTGGGCAAATACATGTCTGTTCTCACACTCCCAAGTCAGAAAGCATAAAAATATTTAATATGTGCTTTCATGTACTTTGGACAGCCTTGAATGGATAGAAAGCATGTAGAATAACATACTTCATGTCTCCCATCCTACTCGATTTCACATAAGAATCATTGCTACAGGGAACCATTATTGCTCATCTGTGTTTCACATTCCAACTCAGGGTTAGTAAGCCAGATGAAAAAGGCTCAGGAGCAACTGGATCTAAGCCTGCAAGCCTAGTGTATTCATTTTAGGACTGCTTCTTCATTAGTCCTCAAACACTGTCAGAATGATGGATGGCTCAGAATTTGAGTTTCTTTGATAATCTGAGCTGGCCTCATTCAAACTGCCATACTTATTCACATTCTCCTGCTTCTTTCATGCATTCTTTAAGTGTTGTTGCCTGGACTGTTGTTCATTGATAGCATTTGTTCTTTAGGCTTCCCAGGCTCGCCTGCATTACCTCAGCCAGTTCATTAAGAAAATACCAGATGCTGACAGTGTGCCTGTGAGTGAGAGCCAAACTAAAGCAGTGGAGGAAGGTCAGTGAACCCTGCCCCAACTGCCTCTGAGCATGGAGCTGTGCCTTGTACCTTTTGAAAGATAGAGCATATTCTACAGTATAGGAAAACAGATTCTGAGATGTTTGCTTTTTACCAAGCAGATGTTTGCTTTTTCCACAAGGAGGCAGGGTTTTCTCCATTTAAGAAAAGATGAAACCAGAAATATGAATGCAGCCTGGTTCAAAGGTGGCAGTGTGTGACCTTAAAAGCAGGCCTACTAGTGTCAGTCAGGCACCTTTCTAGTAATAATAACTATAAATAATAGCAATAAGATCAAGCTAACTGCTTTTACTGAGTGATTGCTGTCAGCCTAGGACCAAAAATACTAATTATTTCATTGAACACTCTCATGAATCCACTGATCTATAATAGGATTTCCAACTTACCAATAAGGACACAGGCCCAGAGTAATTTGCTCTGTAAATTGCTAAGTTCACAAGAGCCAGCTTGCAGATGCTTCTCTGTTACCCCAGAGTGCCTTTTGATGCTCCTGTCTATCCACTCATTGGGATGCCCAGGGAAGCTGAAGGCATTCACATCCCTAGTCATGCTTTTCCACATTGACATCTTCAAGAACGTAATTCAATGATTGTTATAAAGATAATGTCCCTTAAGTTTTCATATAAAGAGTATAAAAAACAAATATCACCCTGATTTTGTTTTCCTGGGATGGGTATTCTTCACAACACTCTTGTTTGTTTTCTCTTTTTTAACCTACAGCAACGAGAGGTTGACAGTGCTATTCCTATTTTACATATAGAGAGACCAGTGCTCAGAGAGTCACCATACTCTTCCTAAGTCACACATCTAAAAAGTGATAAAGTTGGGATTTGAAATATTTCTAACTCCTAAAGTACTCACTTTTCTAACTGTTAAAGTCTGTTACCATATTAATAATACAAAGGTGAATAGGTTTTATTATGATTCTATCAGATTATTATTTTTAAATTTATTTTATTAGATTTTATTATTTTTTAAATGTTGTATTGAGTTATATGCATAAGAAAAATGTTGCACTAGATAACTTGTTAAAAATGGCAAGGAAGACTATTCAAGATTATTGCAATAGGAGTCAACACCATTGTAGTAGGAGAGAGAGATTGAATTCAGCTTTGAATACAGCAGGGACAAATGGCACTTTATAGTGACTAGGCAGAGAGGGGTGGAAACTTACTCAGAAAAACTTGGTTAGATATCCAGGGTAGGGGAAGAGAGGAGCTGGGTTCGTGAGTTCTTGATAAGTTAGTCCAGCAGGATTCTTTGCTAAAACTGGGATTCACAAGCCAAGGACAAGGCCTCGTGGAGAACAAGGCTCAAAGGAGGGTGACTTTGTCCTAAAACATCTAAGCAATAAATGCGCAAATATTCATTGTATAGCTTGATAAATTTTTACATTTGTATACACTCAGGAACCACCATTCAGATCAAGATATAAACACTTAAACATCCCCAGTCTTCCTCATTCCCTTCCCTCAGCCATGCTCTCCCTCAAGGTAATTACTAGTCTGACCTCTATTACCACATTTTCATTTTGTCTGTTCTTGAGCTTCATGTTTGGACTCGTACACTGTATACTTTCTATCCCTCACTATTTAGCTGGTCTACTTCTACTTGGGTCAGGATTAGTAAGGTACATTTTATAAGAAATTTGTTTATTTTATCTAAGTTAAACTTCCTGGAATAAATTTTATTTTTTAAGATATTTTTTAAAGATTTTATTTGTTTATTTGAGAGAGAGAGAGACAAAGACAGTGAGAAAGAGCATAAGCCAGTAGCAGAGGGTGAAGCAGACTCCCCACTGAGCAGGGAGCCTGATGCAGGGCTTGGGACCATGATCTGAGCCAGCCCCACGTCAGGCTTCTTGCTCAGCAAGGAGTCTGCTTCTCCTCTTCTCTCTGCCCTCCCCTTGCTTGTGCTCTCTCCCATGATCTGAGCCAAAGGAAGCCAAAGGAACACTTAAACTTCTGAGCCACTTAGGCACCCCTGGAATAAATTTTATTTTAATTGCTTTTTTATTTGATCCTTTTTGCTCTAGAGGTTTATCAATTTTAACAATATATTTATTTCAACATTTCTCCATGCTTTAAAAAATTATCACCTTTTATTCAAAGCAGAATATAATATTAATTAAATTTTCTGCACATGATAAATGGGGGGGGGGATGTCTGCATAATGTGGAAGTTGTGGTAGGTTTTACACAGCTTTTTCCTAGGCATTAAAGATCTAGAACACGGGAGTAGAATTAAAGCATTAAGGAAAAACTTTCCAGCTTTGCAACTTCACAAGCAAGAGCTCTTGTCAGCTCTATTTTAAGATAATTTGAGACAAGTGCCTAGACACAGGGCTCCTCCAGAGAGGAGAATCCTACTCACATACATTTCCCCCAAAGCCAGTTAGTTGTACTTCCTCCAGGGCTCACCCTAGCAGTGGCCCCAGTGGTTTAGAGATCCCATTTCATTGACAATGCCCCCCCCCCCGCCCCTGCTAAAGCGTCCATTTTTATGTGATGTTTTCATATCCTGAGGCACTTCCAGACATGCAAATGGTCTGGACCATCCATGGTGTTTTCAGAGGCTACTAATGATTGTTTTTGCTAGTACTCTGGTTAGACGTGGCAAAGCTTTTAAGTCTGCACACAACTGGCTCCCACAAGCCCTGTTACTTTTTTGCATATGATTTTTATAGAGTGCAAATTTTCTTTAGTAATGCACATGTCATGTTGTAGTTGAAATATCTCCGAATGCCATAAAAGAGTCAGACACAAAGGGTTCCATTGGCTCTGAGAGCAAAGATGTCATACTATCGGGGAGTATGCTGTGGAAGAAATGGCAAATGAGCAAGGGCTTGAAGGATCTGTCAAAATTGGTGAGCAGTGAAAGTGGAGGAACGTCCCCAGCAGGGAAGGAGGAACAGAGTACACGAAAAGAAAATATCAGTAAGTATTATTCTCATTTGTTAGACAAATATGTACTTGGAAGTAAAAATTCTGGAAAAGACACTAACGTGATGACTAGGGTTATAAAACAGAAAAATATGTATTTTGGATTCATAGGGTTTCATTTTGCTTATCAGAGTTGATCATTTGCTCAAGGACCTCATTACCTTAAAGATAGACGTGGACCCCCCAAAATGTAGCAGGTGTATTTTTGTACATTTTTCTGTGTCTACAAATACTAAAAAATATGGGATGCCTGGGTGGCTCAGCGGTTGAGCTCAGGGCCTGAATCCCGGGGTCCTGGGATCGAGTCCCACATCAGGCTCCCCATGGGGAGCCTGCTTCTCCCTCTGCCTGTGTCTCTGCCTCTCTCTCTGTATGTCTCTCATGAATAAATAAATAAAATCTTTAAAAAAATACTAAAAATAAAATTGCACATGCCCTTGTCACCAAACACAGATCCTTTCTATTTTATCTACAATGTGCTACATGATATATTTTCCTTTTACCTTTTATAACAAATCTATAATATTTGGATTCTACAATTTTGGAGGAGAGGAGTTTTCAATGGTGCACAATGCACACTGATTTGGTTAATTTCTGTATAATGGGGATTCGTATTTGTTTGCTAAAATGAACCTAAATCCTTAATAGAAGGTTTTACAGAGAAATATCTTTTCATCCTCGACTCTATGAGGAAGGATTTCCCCTAAGCAGTTCCTAGATTCTCTGTTGCTAAGGGATTAAATGCCCTATATGGTTGAAACAATAAACTGGGCTGCCCATAGGGGATCTTGAGTCCCTTGCTCATCCCCCAGTTAGAAGCACTACCTATGGTAGTGACAGGGCAGCAGGGGTCAGCTATCCAGCTGTTAAGTTTTGTGACCATGGCCCGTTTGCCTCTCCCATCGAACTGCATTCTTCAATTATACCTATATCAGTGGCAAAAATCTTACTCTTTATTTCTCTACTTGTTCAGAACCCAGGCAGGAAAGAAAGATATTTTGGAAGGCTGCATCATTAGAAACAATAACAATGGTTCTCTTCTCAAAATTGCTAAACCAGTCTGAGAATTTTTAAATTAAAAACTGTGGTTAAAACAGGTCCTTGAAGGATTTCCACAGGGCAGAAGAAAATTCAGAAATTCAAAGAGCTTTTACTTATAGTAACAAGAGATTCTATTTTTTGATCCAATATTTTGAAAGTAAGCACTCATTTAATAAATAATGACATAAATGACGTGACACTAAAACTTAATTAGAATAGCATCTATCACTCTAAATTAATATTTTTTATGTAGAGTGGCTTTGCATATATTATCTCACTGGAGCCTCTATGAACTAGCCAAAGCATATACTACTATCTCTGTTTCAAAATTGAAGTGACATAGATGCATCATGTGAGGGAGGGAGGCCGAAACAGTGCAGAGTAAAGCAGGATTCAACCCCTACCTAGTTCTTTGGAATCCATATATTGTGATCTCTAATGGAATGCAAACTTTCCCCCACACTTGGTTAAAGACCTGCAAAATGAAAATATAATTACATTCAGAAGTAGAACTGTTTATTTATATACTAACAAGGTAAACTTTTAAGTTGTAAAAATGGGATGGAATCAGGATTCTTCACTCCAGCCTTGGGTAGTGAGTCATGCTGCAGATTTCATTTTTTTTGTGTAGAGCCCCAGACCAGAGTTGGCAGGCACCACTTCCATGTCAGCTTTTCTGCTCCTCATTTTTCACAGTTGATTAAGCATCTGCCTTCAGCTCAGGTCATGATCTCAGGGTCCTGGGATGGAGTCCTGCGCTGGGATCCCTACTCGGTGGGGAGTCTGCTTCTCCCTCTGCTATTCTCCTGCTTGTGTTTTCTTGCTCTCTCTGTCAAATAACTAAATACAATCTTTAAAAACAAAAGTTATTTCTAAATGCATATTCTCACTTTCAGAATTTATCCCATAGAGGGCCAGTTTGCAGACAGAGGATGGTATACATACACACACACACACACACACACACACACACACACACACAGAAACACATGCATCCACACGCACACACTTTGGGCTGCACTGTTCAAGAGGTACAAGGCTGTCATAATACACTTTCACCATATTCTGACACAACAGATTTTTGCAGAACATCGAGATGAACCTTCTTGGCCCCTTTCCCACACCCTTTTCTGTTTAAATATATGTTATTTGGTAGGAGGTAAGAAAACACAAGATTATACTTTCAGGGATCATTTCTATAGTTTGCTACAAACATCTAATTAACTAGTATTTTCTTTCCAGTCAAAATAAGCACAGTTATGTCTTATAGAAACAACTCATGCTTGAAATGCCAAAAAGATAGCAGTATGAGTAGATATGTTCATAAGAAAAGTAAATGAACTTTAGAAATCTAAGATCCCATAATAATCACAATGAAAAAAGAAGTTATTGGCTACTGCTTTCTAAACGACATATTGCAGAATGTCAATTCTTCAAGAATGTTTTATGTTACAAAATGAAGAATATGATCGAATTTATGTTTTTATCATGGAGCTGAGTTGAGATGGTCACACAACTCTGTAAACGTATTAAAAAGCATTGAATTATGGGATCCCTGGGTGGCTCAGCGGTTGAGCGTCTGCCTTTGGCCCAGGGCGTGATCCCGGGATCCAGGATAGAGGCCTGCTTTGGGCTCCCTGTGAGGACCCTGCTTCTCCCTCTGCCTGTGTCTCTGCCTCTCTCTGTGTGTCTCTCATGAATAAATAAATAAAATCTTTAAAATAAATAAATACATACATACATACAATCTTTAAAAAAGCATTGAATTACACTTTTAAAATGGGTGAATTTTATGACATGTAAATTATACTCCAATAACATTTTTATTATTTTTTTAAAAATTTATTTATTTATTTATGATAGTCACAGTGAGAGAGAGAGAGGCAGAGACATAGGCAGAGGGAGAAGCAGGCTCCATGCACCGGGAGCCCGACGTGGGATTCGATCCCGGGTCACCAGGATCGCGTCCTGGGCCAAAGGCAGGCGCCAAACCGCTGCGCCACCCAGGGATCCCCAATAACATTTTTAAAAGGAAAATAAATGTCCTGGAAAACCTGAATGGTTAATATTTTAGACTCTAAAGTCTCTTTTTAAGTTTGTACTCATGGGTTCATACGAGTCTACGGAGTAGAAATCTCCTGCTAAATTGATTTTCAGTGTTTGCCTGATATATGTTACCTACTCCACAGATCTACAAGTTTCTTAAAGTAGACTGATATGTCTCAAATATTTTTATATCCTATTCTCATAATGCTTATAATGGCTTTTAACCCTAGACTAAGCATTTTAAATATTGAGTTATTTAGTTTATGATGAAATACAGTATGATTTTTAGTTCTTGTCTCCCTCTTCATTTAACTAGCTTCATGATAAGATTCTGTTACTCTTCTTATAGAATATATTCATTTTTCCATCTCCTTCATGTAACTGTAAGTATAGTAACACCAGCTAGAAGAGAGATATGAAATATAATTATATTTTAATAAAGTTACATTGAGCCACATTAAAATCATATTAAATTAGATAAGTCCAATCATTGGTTGCTTTTTTTTAACAGAAGATATTTTTTTTAATTAAAATAAGATATAACAGTCATGTAGTAAGTGTTGATTCTTCTTTGAAAGTCTAGGACTTTTTTTTAACAGGGCCTCCTTCACGAACCCCAACAATTTTGGAAATGTCTCCACAACTTATTAGAAAAGCGCTGGAGTGTGTAGACTTAACTCAGTATATACGGTAAGTTTTAATAAACATAATTAATGCAGACATCTGCGTTCATAGAATTTTGGATACATTAGTAAGCAGATACTAAACAACTGAAAATTTGAATTTAAATGCTTAATATACATCAATGTATTCAAATTTTTAGAAGTACATGAGTTTACATCTCAAATTTAGCAAATGTTTTATTAGGTCAACTATAAAAACATTTGAATATTTTATGTAAAGATTTAATTTTTAAGCTGATTAAGGTGAGTTGAGTACTGAAAATTCCCAGTATTCCTGCTGATATTTAAGTAGGTTCAATTTTATTGAAATCAGACAATAGGATTAATAGAGGGAGATAGTTACTCAAGCATATTTATAAGTTTGGAAATATTTTCAACATTATTTAGTTGCATAAATTAAATAAAGAAAACCTCCAAATATTCTTGTAGTTTCCAACACCAATTCCATGAATACCTCATCACATGGTACATTTGATTTGATTTTATTGGCATTTTCCTAGAATTCTTTCCTAAAATATTAGTGACTCAAGAAGTGCTGTGTAATCCATCAAAAATTAATAGTTTATCCTTTCTATTCCTAATATTCTATTGGATTCAGTCTACCACACTGTTCATATGATTTTAATTTTTGAATTTTAAAGTAAAGTTCACCCTAGCATTCCAAAATGGTTTATGCATCTCTTTGGATGTTTTTATAGAAGAACAGTAAACAAAGACCCTGTGCTACAAACAGAGGAACTGAACCAGCAGCAAGCAATGCAAAAGGCAGAGGAGGTTCATCAGTTCCGCCAGTATAGGACTAGAGTCCTCAGCATTCGAGACATTGACCAAGAAGAACAGTTTAAAGTAAAGGATAAAGTCCTGGAGATGTATGGGGAGATGCGGGTGAGTCTCAACATACACAGAGATTACAGTTGGCACATTCTTGTTAAAGTGATATTGTAGAATCATATAGGACCTGGGTGGAAAGAAGTCTTGAGAGCATTTAATTCCCAGCTCCTCAGAAAAGATGGAGGATTGGTGAAACACATCTACTTCCACTTACTTCCTTAAACCCCTCAAAATTGTAGTATGGGGGATCTATGCACAAAAATAAGATGAAGGAGAGAGAAGACAACAATAAAATATATGAAGTTGGAAGAGAGCTGGGTGAAGATTGTATTAACAGACTTGAGGCAGCCAAATTCTGAGATTGTAGCAGAAAAACTCTTTAAGAATCAACGCAATTTGCTCCACAGAATCCCTAAAAGTCTCTGAAGTTGGTAGTATCAGCCCTATGAGAAGTGAAGGGGAAGTGGGAGGAAGACAGGGCTGTTGGGTTTGCTTGGCTTGAAGCTATGTAAGAAGCAGTTTGAATTGTAGGTCACTACCTCAACTTTTTGTAATCAGGTGACTGTCCCTTCTCCACCCTAGCAGAAGACTAAAAGCGCTTTATCTAGGCAAGTTCCAACAACAACAACAAAATTAGGTTGGGAGGGTGGGTTTCTGTAGTGAAAAAGTAAAAAGTGGGGACATTCAATAAATATATGGTTGACTTCCACTATAGAGGATGAAGATTTATTTTCATCCCTCATTCCTACAACACACACACAGACTCCCAAAGACACTGATGGCTACAGGACTTCCTAAATGTATCAGCCTTAGTGACATTAGGTTCTCCATGTCATTTCAGTATTGGCTGACCTGAGGAATATGCTTAGTTGACTCCTCCTCTTGCTTGTCCAATAGGCACCTTAAACCAAACCTCTCCAAATCTAGATTCTATCATTCTTGCCCTCTTTCTCATGTCAGCCCAAACATTTCACCTGCACCAATATTCCCACCCAGAAAGGGCAGTTTGAAGTCTTTCAGCTGCTCAAAGCACAGACTTTGGAGACATCTTTGACTTCTCTCACCTCCTTCATCTAATCCATTATCAACACTAGGTAGTATCAACTTGAAAATATATCTATAATTCAATCACTTTTCATTCTATCTAATCCTACCACCCTAGTCCAAATCGTGTTTTCTACTCAGAGTATCACAGCCTCCTGACTGATTTCACTGCTTCCATCTTGCTCTTCTACAATGGAGTCTCTGCTTAAAGCCAAAATGATTGTGACCATCAGGACAAACCATTTTATCCTCTGGTGATAAACAGCCCCAGTGTCTCAGTGGCTGAAGACAGAGGTTAGCAAACTTTTTTTCTGTAAAGGGCCAGGTAGTAAATATTTTTGTCTTTGCAGGCCATATGTTGTATCTACTCAATTCTGCTGTTGTTAACACAAATTCAAAGATAATGCCTATGTGTGTATCAATAAAACTTTATTTAGAAAAATAAGCATGAGCCATATTTTTTGACACGCCTTAATTTACCAAGCCCTGGATTAAAACAATAAAAGCGTATTTATACTTCACTGGCACGTCCAATAAAGTCCAGGAGAGGGTCCTTTTAATCTCATTTACATTTAATAGTCACATTTCATGGGTCAAAGTTAGTGAAATGGTGACATAACAGCTTCAGTGAAAGAAGTGACCTTGCTGATGCCTTGATTTCAAATTTGTAGCATCAATAACTCTGAAACAATAAATTTTGGTTCCTTAAGCCACCCAGATGTGGCACTTTGTTACAAAAGCCCTAGCAGACTAATATGGAGTGCAGTGCTACTTTGTGCTTGGAGGATAACTGCAAATATTTTATGAATTGCGCTAATGGTGATCACAGTACATCTCTAAAATGGAGAATGGAATTGTTTCACTCCTGTAATGGCTTCACATTTCACTAAGAGAAAAAAAGTCTTTACTACGGTGTCTAGAGCTCTATATAATCTAGTGCCCACTTGACTCTCTGAGCTTTTCCCCTGTAACTCTGTCTGCTTTGCTTCCTTTGTTTTTTGCAAACTGATTTCACCTTTCCACTAAATAGTCTGACATGTTCCCACCTCTGAGGCCTTTGACTTGCTCCTACCTCTTTCTGGGATATTCTTTCCTCTAAAGAGTCAAATGGTTTATAGCTTCACTTTTTGAGATCTTCTATGCATTGTCACTTTATTAGAGAGATCTTCTCTAGCTTCCCTTTTACAGTTAGCATCCTTCAGTATTTGTATACCCATGCCTGGTTTTATTATTTTCTTTAAAGCAATTATCATGTATGTGTATTCATTTATTGGTTTAACATGGAAAAGTATATTTTATTTTCTACCTATTATTTATAAATATTTATTGATCATATAAAAATATATTCTACAATATATAAACATATATAATTATATATAAATATATAATATGTACACATTTTTAATCTCTCTTCTGTAGAATTTAGATATAATATGAATAGGAACTTTGTTTTGATTCACTGTTGTATACCCCAAACCTGGAAGGGATGTCTATTTCACAAAAGTTTGTTTCAAAAATGAATCAGTGAACCAAAAAAATGAATATTAAAGTTATGCAGATTCAATTTATCATATAGAAAATAGTTTAAGTTATAGTATCATAAGACAAAAGGAAATTTTGTTATTTCCATTAATGTTTTTTCTGTGTTTAATGGACAAGTAAACGCAGTAGATGGGAAGGCAATAGGGAAGAAATATTAACTGGGATTTTTTTTTTAAGATTTTATTTTTTACTTATGAGAGACACAAAGAGGAGGCAGAGAAATAGGCAGAGGGAGAAGCAGGCTGCCTGCAGGGAGCTTGATGTGGGACTTGATCCCAGGACCCCAGGATCACACCCTGACCCAAAGACAGATGCTCAACCACTGAGCCACCCAGGTGCCCCTAACTGGGATGGTTTTTAATTCAGATTTCATTCTGTGTGAGGTACAAAAACTCTAGTTATGGTTGAAACTACCTTAATAGAAACATTATCAGTACCACATTTCTTATCAGATGGGAGAAAAACATACCAATCCTCAAGAGATTATTGACATATATTAAACTTACATTACACTAAATCATTAGAAGACTTTCTCTCTTTTTTTAAAATGGCACTATTATCATTTTGTACAATTGATTTAGTAAAGCCAATTTTATTGTAGTACTTTACTTTTGCCAAAAATTTTGAGAAGAGTCTGATTCTGACATTCAGCTCTTCCACAAGCTCTACCAAAATCATGCAGTTGCAAAACCACAGAAAATTTCTTGAAGAATTCCAATGAAGACACAACAGTCATTTCTAGAAGCCTCTCTTCTAGCTAGCATCAGTTAACTAATACTTTTTTTAACAAATTATATCATTTTTGAAACAAGAAACAATCAACAGGTTGAACCATAATTGTGCCCATACTATCAGAAATGCAAATTAAATGAGAAAGCCAAAGCCTCTTCGTAAAGCTACATTGGCCCTTAGTTATATTATTGCTTTATTTGTGAGCATTTTTAGAATGTTGCCTGGAACTAACATTAAGTTTTAAAAATTACCTTTCTTTTTGAAAATATAAACTATATTTAACTGTCGCTTATATGCACTTTGCAAGTAGAATCAGAATTTCCTGATGGATTGTTGGTATAAGAGAAAGTAAAAGAGTCAAGAAATGCTCTAAGGTTTTTAGCTAAACAACTGGTAGGGCTGAGTTGCCATCAAATCTGATGGCTCGAAAGGAAAGATAAAGATTTCAATTTGGGACATTTTTGGAAATATCTATCATATCCAAAAAAGCATTCTTACATATCTATTACAGTTATGTGGAAGTATTGAATAGACGTTAGATATGTGGTTCTGGAATCTGGGAGAGAGAGCTGGGCTCAAGATCAAAAAATTGGGAGACCCATCAGTCTAGAAATGGAATTTAAAGCCATGGGGTTAGATAAAATCACCAAAGAAAGAGTTCTAAGATCTAAGATGTGGCCACTTCCTCAATAAGAGATGAAGGAGAAGAGGAAAAATTAGCAAAGGCAACTGACAAGGAGCAGCTATGAAGGTAGAAGAAAAGTCAGTGGTGTATGATGTCCAGAAAACCTAGTGAATCGGTTGATCCAGGAGGAGAGGGTAGGGGTGATAAGAATAGGACCAAGATGTGATCGCAGATTTAGCATGGTGTCCTTGAATGAAAACCGAACTTACAAAAACAAAGATAACCAGTGAACTAGGTGATAGTGTTTTAAAGTTCTTCAAGTAGAGGTCAGGCACATTTCATCAAGTCTAGAACAATGTGGGGAACTAGTAAGTTACTGAGCACAACTGAAAAATGCACTCATGAGAGATGCACTGATCAGCATGTTTTATTGAGATTATATTCATCTTTCTCTGTCTTTCTCCTTCTGATGCTTTTATTCACTATTTTGTTAAAATTTCATGTACTGGGGATCCCTTGGTGGCTCAGCGGTTCGGCGCCTGCCTTTGGCCCAGGGCGCGATCCTGGAGTCCCAGGATTGAGTCCCGCATCAGGCTCCTGGCATGGAGCCTGCTTCTGCTTCTCTCTCTCTCTCTCTCTCTCTCTCTGTGTCTATCATAAATAAATAAATAAATAAATAAATAAATAAATAAATAAATAAATAAATCAATCTTTAGAAAAATTTTCATGTACCCTTTGTTGTTAGCTCATGTTTCATTTATTGATAAACATTGAGACTATAACCTAATTTTTGACTCTTTTCAGTAACTTGCTGCCAGAATCTATTGGCATAAGGAAGGGATAAAAAGATTGATTGCTTTTTTTCCCCAAATTTTTTTTCTGGAACCATGAGCCTTTAATTGCTTGGGATTTTGTTTTGGAATAGGACTCCTTAGATGAAGCCCGACAGAAGATCTTCGATATCCGGGAAGAGTATAGAAACAAGTTGCTGGAAGCTGAGCGCCTAAGATTGGAAGCCCTAGCTGCAGAGGAAGCAGCAAGTTCAGTGGAGCCAGAAAAGAAGACGCTGGCTCCTGACACACAGAAAAAAAAGAAAGGAAAGAAAAAGTAACCAGCAGGTGCCCAACTTGTACCTTCTTCTTCTGGAGAGGAAACCCCTTATTTTTTTTAATGTGATCTTTAACCTTTCCTGCTGATAAGGTATTAGGCCAATAGAAAATAGAGAAGTTTTCCTTCTTAGAATGAATTTCTGTATTTTAATATTTATTTGTTGGTTTTTCTCAGAAAACTATGATTTGAGAATTTAAACTTTTCTAATTTCAATAAAAATTGCCTCAAAATATGTAAATTGCAATAAAATTTACATATCTCCCTCTAAATTGTTGCATTTTAGTTAAGTAGTAAAAACAAGATCATAAATGGACTAACATGATTACATTTGAAAACATTCAACAAGGAGAAAAATAGCTATGGTTCTTAGAAGAAATTTTGTTTCTAACCTTAGAGACTTTAAAAATTTTTTTAAATATGCTTCTGTATTTGTGCTTTTTTTTTTTTTTTTTTTGAAAGGCTGAACTTCCATAAACCTCCTTCACTGAGTAAGAATTGCTGTGGGTTAAGCTCCATTGAAGTGTTCGAAGTCTGAATCCTAACACTCAGGCAATACAGACATAGAGACTTTGATCACAAACACATCCCTTGTCATGTGACCTGGCATCATGGTTTTTTGTAAGACACAGGACATGTTCTTATATGCCAGTTTTAGAAAATTGCAGTGAGTGTATTAACTTAGGCATGTGATGGGAGATGGGCTTCTCCTAAAAGCACACTTCCAGTTCATGGCTTCCTCAGGTGAAAACTCCAACAGTATTTTTAATTTTTTAAAAAAGATTTTATTTATCTATTTATGAGAGACAAAGACAGAAAGGCAGGTCTCCATGGGGAGCCTGATGTGGAATTTGATCCCAGGACCCCAGAATCAGGACCTGAGCCAAAGGCAGATGCTCAACCACTGAGCCACTTAGGTGCCCCTCCAACAGTATTTTTTAATCAGTCAAAACTGTTCCACTTTGATAGGTGATTTTCCTTTTTTCATTTACTTAGATTTTATTAAATTTTATTTTAAAAATGTTTAGTGATATATATATATATACATATATATGTAAGTTTACTTAAACATGCAAACACTTGCCCACATTGTTCTTTGCCTAAACTTTCCTTCATCACCCTATGATCTCCCAAACCCTACAAAATAGTATATGATGATGACCCAGAATAAATATTTCCTTGTTTTTCACTTATCTAATATAATCATACATCAATATTTTATATCGTGTCCTAGTTTACAAAATGACATTTTTAAAAAGATTTTATTTATTTATTCATGAGAGACACAGAGAGAAGGCAGAGACACAGGCAGAAGGAAAAGCAGGCTCCTCGCAGGGAGCCTGATGTGGGACTCAATACCAGAGCTCCAGGATCATGCCCTAAGGGAAAGGAAGATGCTCAACCGCTGAGCCACCCACGTGTCCCCAAAATGACATTTTATACATTCTTTACCATGTTGTGATTTTTTTCACCAAACAACACAAAATTTGAGACAAAGCTAATTAATTCTTTTTAATTGCTGTGAAATATTTCATGGCACAAATATATTGTCATTGATTCAGCTAATTCTCCTATATTAGCTTTGTTTCTAGACCTTTTTCTTTTTTAAAGATTTTATTTATTCATGATAGACGGGGCAGCGGGGGGGGGGGGGGCGGGGGGCAGAGACACAGGCAGAGGGAAAAGCAGGCTCTGACGTGGGACTGGATCCCAGGTCTCCAGGATCAGGCCCTGGGCCGAAGGTGGCGCTAAACCGCTGAGCCACCCGTCTGCCCTCTAGATCTTTTCCATACAAGAAAAACTAGTAAGAACAGAAAAGAATTAGCAATATGGTAAATTTAACAAGGTATTTTCTAATAAATAAAAAAAGAAAAATATAGTGCCTGACCTTTAAAATAAAGGAAAAATAAAATCAAAATATTTTTTAAGAAGATACTATAAATATTACTGTATAAGTGCTTACAGTGACTACACTGGAAATACATAGGACACAGAACACCAGGTACAATGTTTATACCTATATTTGGAATCACTGACCATGCAGTTGATACAAATAAATGCAGACTAATTTACAGGTAGTTTTTAATTGTCACTCAAATATTTGGAATGGGGTTGCCATTGGTGATACATTTTTCAAAATGGTGAACAACTTTGGTAAATTTTCAAAGATAGCAATGTTTAGTCTTCCCTTAATATACACAACTGTTGCAGTCCTTGAAATATTCATTGAACTTTAAAACTGTGCAAAAAATACTTCTGTTTTATATATCTTACAGAGTTAGGTTCTTGGATCATTAATTTGCTTTTTAAACTATATCAATGATAGACCATTGAAATCATAGAGAGGTAAGATGATTCTTTGTTGCATGTGACTCTGAAAGATTAGGGGATATCTGACATCCTTGACATTTAACAAGTTCTTTCCCATTCTTGGGCCAACCCAAAATGCCCCCACATATTTCCTTAATACTCTCTAGAGTTTGTACTGTCCCCACTGAGATCATCTCCATTGAAAAGAATAGTAAAGATTATTGAGAAACTGAAGATAATAATGTCTGTGGATCATAGTTAATACCTAACTCCTTTAGAATACACAGCTGTATAAAGACCCTCCATTGTATTGATTGAGTTAACCAGGGTATGTGTATAAAACATACTATAGTTCCTACAATTCCTAAATCATTGTCTTAGACAAATGTATGGCTTCCCATTCAGTTTCTTTCTCCTTAGACTCTTATCATCTACCTCTTTACATCCCCTCCAAGTTCTTCATAGTCAACTCTCCACATCCTTTCTCAGGGGCTTTTGTAAGAGCTGAGAAAACATACTTCTCTTCTGCAGTCACAGACCTGTTGCTGAGTAACAACCCCAGGGTGTGACTCTGATGGTAATAAAACATTATTATAAGAGCAATTTAACACTTCAGTGTCTCTAACACCTCACTGAAGAATAGGATGTGGCTTTCCCTTTTACAAAATCAAAGTGTCCACTAACGTGTTTCTGAAATGTAACAAAGGACAGTCTTCATTTAAATGAATTAGAAAATTGCTGACATCTTTGCTAAACTTTTAACTTGCTTTTAGAAATCAAGTTTTCAGGGCCCCTGGGAATCTGACTCTTGACTTTGGCTCAGGTCATGATCTGAGGGTTGTGAAATTGAGCCCCACGTCACTCCATGCTCAGCATGGAATCTGCTTGAGATTGTCTCCCTCTCCCTCTCTTTCTCCCTCTGTCCCTCCCCCCACTTGCACTCTAAATAAATAAATAAATAAATAAATAAATAAATAAATAAAATCTTTTAAAAAACAGAAATCATTTTCAAATCAAAAAACACTGATTTTTAGTCTCTGAGTCCTCTGTTATATATTAAAAACATTAAAAACACATTGCACGATATTCTGATATTTACCTTGTGTCTCTGTCTCATTCCAATGTGACCCATGTATCCACTGTCTCTTGGAAAATAGAAAAGTACAAGTGGAAGTGGCAAGAAGAGCCAGATAGTAATGGAATTTGCTTCAGAGAAGAAACTTTATACCCTGGGCCATATCCTAGGTGGGATTATTAATAACAGATTAATAAAAGTTTTCAATGACCTTCCCAGAACATTTCTGAAATTAACATTATGAAGGAACTTTGTTTTAAGCTGGCACAACATTTTTGTCTGATCAATTATAAAACAAATTCTATTCATCTTAATTTAGATAACATAGTTTCCAAACATGGGTATGTTTTTGTGGAATATTTTTTTTACATATTGAAGGAGTTTTGTTTTAAGCTGGTACAATATTTTTTGTCTAATCAATTATAAAATAAATTCTATTCTTCTTAATTAGATAAAATAGTTTCCAACCATGGGTGCGTTTTCATGGAATAAGACTTAGGCTCTACATCCTCGTTTTTGGTATAAGCACAGATGGCAGCATCAACACATAGTATGATTTATTTTTTAAGTGAACCTGTATAACAAATTACCATTGTATAATAATTTCAATCCATAACTAAAAAATCTAAGTTTCCAACTAAACCAAGCATTTTAATACATTTTATTAATTATAAAAATCTACTTACCTAATCTGTAAATTCTTTTCCCATCTATCACATAATATAATGACACCCTTTATTTTCAATGCTTATCAAACCATTGATTTCGGAATCACCAATTCAGATGGCATGTGGATAACTCTTTCATTCCATATTCGACTGTGGGTGGTTGATATATTTATACAGATACAAAGAAAACTCATTAAAAATTATATTTGCCTTCATGAAAAAGATTCCAAATTAATATTTACACAGTAAAGACTTACCAGTTAATTGCTAAATAATATAAATCAATATAGCTCATTGGTGAAACTGGGCTCAGTCGGTTAACATCTCTATAATATTTTATGGGTTTGAAAAGAAAATTTTCATGCTGTTTTCACCAGGAAAATTACATTTCTGCAAATGGCCAAAATTACACTAGATATAACCTCACCAACCAATGACTTATTTGATTATCGGTAGAATTAGTGATTATATTGTTATACAATTAATAATATAATACTAAAATGTTGCTGTGTGTTTTCTTTCTGAAGGAACTTTGAAATTTTCCTGTACTTTTTTTCATAAACTTAGCGGATTTTTAACTCAAGTGCTTCTGGAGTAGCAGGTGCCCAAAGTCTGCATATTTTACAACATAATGTGTGGAAAACAACCTTTGGCAGACATTAAAGTTTTGCCTAAGACCATCATTTCTGTTGCCATTAACTATTAAAGCCATTAACTATTAAAATAGGACTCCGTGAGAATAGCTATCAAAATGGTCAACCTGAGGTGCTTGGGTGGCTCAATCAGTTAAGTGCCTTTGGCTCAAATCATGATCCCAGAAGCCTGCCTGGGATTAAGCCTGGCATCAGGCACCCTGCTTGGCAAGAGGTCTATTCCTCCCTCTCCCTCTATGCTTCCCCTCTCCTGTGCTCTTTGTCTCTATTAAATAAATAAAATCTTTTTAAAAATTAAAAAAAATAGTCAACTTGAATTCAAAAGCTGTTTTCCAGTTTATGATTCATACAGACTGCTTGTATTTACTCTTGCTCTCATTTATCAACATTTAAATCATCTCTGGCTCTATAAAGACAAAGAGGAAGAAAGCAGGGGGAAATCCAAAGAGTTTTATCTGTGGCTTGCAGATATGACAAAAGAATGTCCTGGAGGGAGGTTAAAATTCCTTTTGAGAAGCTCATATATCATTTGCAGATTTCAATAACTCTTGGCCTTCAGAAACCTGGATGCTTCAAATTTGAGCAGCTTTATTTCTTCTGTTATGCCACTACTATTTAACTAGCTTGTCATAGTAAGACCATTTCTAATACTTTGTGTAAAGATTTCATCTCTCTGTTATATAATGGGTTATATTCTCCTTGAGTGCAAGGACTATATTGTAATTGTCATCTACTGTGCATTTCAATCACCCTCAAATCATAGCACAAAACCTCACAGAGTAGGCTTTCAGTGGATTATAATCAAATAAAGTACACTATTTCACATTATGTGAGCTATTAGGCTGATATTAAAATGGGTCTAAAGCAATGCTTATGATCATTTTTAAAAAATGCGTCAGATTGGACTTCAAGTGAAAATATTGAAAAATACTGTTTATAGGACCTGAGAAAAGAGTTCCACTATTGAGAGACTGTGATAATACCAAATGGCAGGTTGTCAACAATGGTATTCTGCAGTGTTCACAGAAGATATATATCATAGAGTAGTCAAGACAGCTTCATTTTTCAAATAGGATCTTGATTTATATACCGCTAAAACAACCAGGGAGCTCGTCATGTTCATGCAATCAGAGTGAGAATATTCCAAACTGTTAATAGTGCTGTGGGAAACCGAGGCAAAAGAAATGTAATTTAAATTCAAGTCTCCTTACAGTTTGTAGCTAGTCCACTGTTAGATCCCTGAAACATGCAGCATGACCATTCTCAAGGAACCCATAGCTGCCTTAGTGTCTTTATGTTAAAAAGGAGCCTTGGCAGCAACTGGGCCATCAAAAGTCATCAAAGCCTTGCTTCCAGATTCCTTGAGACTTGTGCTTATCCCTAAATCCCACTAACTAAAAAATATGTAATCACCCACTCCTCACAATCCCAGTATAGCTCTTTCTATCCACAGGTCCTGTCCTATGAATAGGGAATGAGTTAAAGTATAGGCAGGAGAGATAAGAGGCCCCTGACTCCCCTGACTACATTCCAAAACTATTTCTGGCAGGTACAGATGGTGAGAGATGAACAAGAGATAAAGGAACAAACCAAGATGGCACGAGAATCTCAAGGTTTCCTAGTCAGTTCTCAATAAAAAAAACTGCCACCAGAAGCCCTCATTGGCAACCCAATAGGGACCCCTCTCACTCTAGAGAGCTTTTTACTTTCCTTTCTGCTCTCACTTTTACTTAATAAACTTTCATTTTACCTCACCCTTTTGGGTTTATGAGATTCATTCTTTGGCTCCATGAGACAAGAACCCTGTAGTTCTGCAATAGTAGTACCTGTCTTTTACTGATGTCTTTGGCCAGAGGAGCATCCTTTTTGGTTGTTGTTTTTTGCCCATTGCTCTCATGCAAACCCAACCTGTCAGCATTCATTCAGCAGAGAGGAATGGAAGATACACACACACACACACACACACACACACACACACACTTCACAGCCACTCTTAAATTCCTCAGTGTAGACATGGTGAAGGCCCCCACCAAGAAGTGAGGAAGTCCAGGATCAGGTCTGATTTTATATTCTAAAAAGACATGTCTGTTCAGTTGATGTCCATGGCCCCTGGTTCCATCTTCTGAGAATGCCTTCTTACCTGTTAGACTCTGGCCACATGTGGAGTGGTTGTTTCAAAGTATGTTCTTCCTAGAGGCTGACCAGTGTTTGTATCCTGGTTCCTCAAAATTCATATAAATATGTTATATACAGATGTAAATTGCTAAAAAGTATAATTGTGGCCATAAACAAAATATTAAATGGCAGTGAAGATAAAGCAGTAGTTTCCATTATTACCTTCTCAGAAATCTGTGGCTTCGGTAATAGGCATTTCTTGTTTCTGCCTACCCTGAATCCCTTCTGCTGTTTTTGTTTTGTTTTTTTTTTTGTTTTTGTTTTTTGTTTTGGTGGTAGTATCAAAAGGACTGAAGCAGAGTCATCATGAGCCTCTCAAAAAGACATTAGTATCTGCTAAAGACTTGATGTCCTTTTGAAGTGGGAGCGCTAGGTTCTTGTCTCACAGAGTCAAAGAAGGAATCTTGCAGACAAAGGAGAGTGAGTAAAGTGATAGTTTATTAAGCAAGGGTACAGAAAAAAGCTCTCAGGAGCGAGAGGGGTCCTGACAGTATTGCCAGTGTGGGGTCTTTATTTAGAACTTAGGGTGCTTGCAGCCTGATCATTCTTGTGACCTCTTGGTTTGAGAAAGGACTGGCGATAACATCTTTAATGGCTTACTTCTTTTTTAGGAAGTCCTAAAAAGTTATTTTTTGTCATGGGTGACTGTCAAAAAAAAGACACCTAGAGCAGGGTGGTCTGGTGTGGTCCCTTGTCTCTGATTTTCTTACACCTCAGAACTTTTGGAATTTTTGTTAACCTGATTACATAACCCCTTATCTATCTCTCCCTACCTAGCCCTGCCTGTTCCTTATTCAATTTCTGGTCTGGGTTTTTCTTTAAAGCTACTCAAAAATATCTCCAGTTGACTTTATTTTTTCTTAAGTTAACCAGAGTTTCTGTTACATAAAACCAAATAATCATAATTGATATACTTGAATTTCATTTTAGATTCTACTCCTTGAATAACATCCTATTTGAAGGATTCAAAAGTTTAGAAGAGACACTTCAGAATTTCTCAGAGAAAATTACCTTACTGCAGAGTAAGAGCTCTTAACCCAGGGGCTTTGGGTGGATTTTAGGTGACCCTGTGAGCATCCTGCAATTATATATATCTTCTTTCAATGAAAAATAAATTTAATCAGATTATTAAAGGAGTCTGCAGCCCATAAAATTCTAAAAATTACTGCTCTAGAAATGTACTTTCAATTTTTAATTAGCATAAGGGATAGTAAAATATTTTCTTCTACTGAAATTATTCTTTTTCTTTGAAGAATGCCTTGATGCCTACAATACTTACAGAAATTTACTTGGATATAAAGCTATTCAATATTAGAATGTATCTTCAAAAGATAGCATGAAACTTATTTTTCTGGAGGCTCTTAAACACAATGTAGATTGTTTGGTTTAAATTTGTCCTTAAAAAGATTGAGTTGGACATCTTGTGAATTCTGTTTTTAAGATTCTATCTTTTGGGGAAAAAAATAGAGTGGCATTTAAATACAAAATACTGCATGGTGTCAGAGCTTTGGGCCAGCAGTTATTAAGGACATATGAGCAAAGAGATTGAACTGGAAGGTGTTCATTTGAGAAGTAAAGATGGAGATTCTTTCCTCAGTTCTGCTTATGGGGAACAAAGGCTGAAGAAAATATAGATAAAATTAAATGTCTTTATAATCTGCAGCCCATTGATAAATACGTGAGGCAGGCAGAGTTATTTCCTCCAGGAAACTCTCAATTGTCTTGATGTTAATACTTTGCTAGAGGGAAAAACAACCTTAGCTTGAATGTACCTTGGCCTCTAGGATCCTGAGAGTTTTTTTAGCAAGTGAAAGTCCTTGTGGAAATTTCCCTTTGTCTTCACCTCCCCCAGCTCCAAAGTATATAATCATCCATTCCTCACAACCCCAGTGTATCTCTTTCCTGCCCATGTTTCCTAGTCCCGTGCTTTAATAAAACCACCTTTTGCCCCTAGAATATCTCAGGAATTCTTTTTTGGCCATCAGCTCTGAACCCCAACATTTTCTACATCTGAACTACCATGTGGGAGGATAAAGGTAGGTACAGATTCATTGGCAGGAGCTAGTACACTCATCCAAATGTTGCACTTGTAAATGTCAACATGATTTTTTTCCCCCAGCAAACAGATCTCTTTATTTTTCTAAAAGTATTAAACAGATTAAAAAACAATAGCAATGATCAAAAAAGAAGGGGGGCGATTTCAGTCAAGGAGAGAAGCAGAATGCTGATTCAAGTACACAGTCTGCAGGCTCTGGTGATGTTATAAATCCGGTGGGGTAATTAATTAAAAGGTGTTTCATCTCCAGGCAGCTCGCAGAACTCGGCATCTATCTCAGGGTGCACAGCCATCCTGTTCCACTAGTTAAAGACAGAACATGAAGAAAACTGCATGTGATTTACACTGCCAAGGGAATTTGGAAGATCAGTGTACTTATTCAAATTGGAATTTAGCCCAGACTCTATTTTTGTCAAAGGAAAAAAAAAAAAAGAAAAGAAAAAAAAGTTTAAGCATTTTAATAAGGCACAAGAACATCAGTTAATTGGGGATATGGCACACATTTTCCAGACTCTGAAATTTCTGTTCAATTCTGCATAAAGGGTCAAGCGCTGCTCTTTGATATACCAGTATCTTCTTTATTGAAATAAGTAATTGCTTATCTATTGTCTTTTAAAACATCTATGTGATAGATTCTGACCTGATCTTATCCTTGCTCCTCCTCACTAAGCACAACTGTAAAGTCTGGAGATGATGCCCTAGACAACCAAAGTTGGACTCTGGAAAGGGATAAGAAGGTAAGTTGGTTTTGGACTTTAGTACCAGAGACACAGTGAGGCAGCATGGCATCTTTCTTCTCCCCACACAACAGAGAAAGGCCACCCAGACTCATTGTTTTCTGATCACCAAATTAGCAAAAGAGTGCAGTCAGGTAGGTGCATTTGTTAGGAGTAAGTTGGACAGTTTGGTAGTCAGGGCCAGGATCTTCAACAAGAATGTATGGAGTCAGGACAGCTAAGATGAAATAGCACTGACATCCTGTTTTGCCGCTTAGACGGGAGCGTGCTAGGATTCTGCTTTACAGCCTTTCCAGAAGTGGCTTCTGCATAAAGTAAGACAATTAACCACAAGGCATTTGTTTCTATCACAGGGAGGGGGCAATGAAGACATAAGCCCCCAGATGTCAGCAAAAAAGACCAACAGTACATAGACAGATACGTGGTAGGTAGGTAGGTAGGTAGGTAGAGAGATATGTGATCAAAGGTCCAACTGGCACAACTCAGCTCACCCTGATTGTTGACTATAGTTCCTCAAAAGAACCCATAAAACCCCATAAAATTAGAAACTCCAAGGGTAACCGTCTTGGGCCCCCTTCCCTTTCCTGGAGCTTTATACTCTTGCTCAATCAATTTTGTTTTGCTGCTCACCACTCTGTATGGTCAACCTCTTCATTCTTCAAAGTAGTGTGACCAAGAACCACCAACACTCAAGGCAGAAAATTCCTGCAGCACGTTTTTCTCCCTGTTAGAATAGGAGCCTCTCTCACAACCACAGGTGAACTGACACCACTGGAAAGATAATTAGCTGAGAGCCCTACTACAAATAAACAGCTGTTAGGAACATTGTTCTTCCCAATGGGGCTTATGACTACCCTTTTTCACTTAGATACCAGGCATTTAGTGGAGCTGGTAGGGGGAGCCCAACTACAGCTGATACCTGATCAAGGAAGCATCTTTGTCCACATATGCCCAAGATTCTCTGGTCATAAGCCCTAGAGCAGCTAAAATAATAATGACAGGGGAGAAATTATTATAGGGAATATTAAGGCAAATTGCCTACCTATTTGTGATCAAAACAATAAAATACTGTCAACATTGTAAGTAGTAGATCAGCGAAACAGAGAGGAGAACCCAGAAAGAGATCCATACAAATATACCCAGCTGATTTTTGACCAAGAGCCAAAAAAAATGCACAACCACATCAGTGGGGAAAGATTGCTTTGCAACAAATGGTTCCAGAGCAAATGGATATCTGCAAGCAAAAAGAAAATGAAAGGAGAGAGAGAGAAGAAAAATGTAAAAAAAAAAAAAAAAAAACAAAAAAAAACCTCAACTTTAATCTGTTGCCTCAGACACAATTTAACTCAAAATGAACGATGACTTTAACTTGGGAACATAAAATCATAAAACTTTTAGCAAAAACATGAGAAAATCTTCAGGATTTTTGGCAAAGACATTTACTTACACTTGACCTCTAATTACAACCTCATGATAGGAATATTTGCTAAATTGTGCTTCATCAAAATGTAAAACTTGCTCTGCAGAGCATTGTATGAAAAGAGTAGTCTAACTATCCACTGGGAGAAAATATCTGTAAACCACATATCTGAAAAAGAACCAGTATCTAAAATATATAAACATCTCAAAATTCAGCAGTAAGCAAATGATACAATTAGAAAATGGACAAATAACATTGAAGAGACATCACCAAAGAAGAGAAAATAAGCACGAGCTGTCCAACAACATTAGCAATCAGAGAAATGTAAATTAAAACCCCAATGAAATATTATTATATACCTATCAGATGGCTAGAAATATATTGACAACACCAAGTGCTGGTGAGGATAAGAAGAAACTAGATTACTCACATATTGCTGGTAGTAATATAAAGCAGTACTGTTAGTCTTGTAAATTTGGCAGTTCCTCAAAAGAACTAAACATGCAACTATCATATGACTCAGCAATTGAACTCTTAGATGTTTACCTCAGAAAATAAAACCTTTGTTCTCCCAAAAACTTCTACGTGAATGTTTGTAGAGGCTTAATCACAAGAGCCAAAAATTGGAATCAGCCCAATGGACTTAAACAGTTGAATGATTAAGCAAACAGTGATAGACATATACCATGGAATAGTACTCAGCAATAAAAAGGAATGTACCATGGATAGGCATAACAGCTTGGAGAAATCTCTAGGAAATGATATTCAGTGAAAAAAGCCAATCCCAAAAGGTTACATCGTGTATGATTCCATTTAAATAATGTTGTTGAAATGACAAAATTTTAGCAATGGAGGACAAATTCATGGTTGCCAGGATTTGGAAAGGAGAGCCTAGTTGTGTTATAAAAAGACATCACAAAGTACCCTTGTCATATTGGAAGGGCCTGGCATCTTGACACTGGTTGTAGGTACACACACCTACACAGGTGGTATAACTGTATAGAACCAAACCACATGCATGCAAAGGAATACAAATAAAACTATGGAAATCTGAGTAAGACTGGTTGATTGTACCAATGTTAAGATTCTCGATGTGGGGGATCCCTGGGTGGCGCAGCAGTTTAGCGCCTGCCTTTGGCCCAGGGCGCGATCCTGGAGACCCGGGATCGAATTCCACGTCGGGGTCCCGGTGCATGGAGCCTGCTTCTCCCTCTGCCTGTGTCTCTGCCTCTCTCTCTCTCACTGTGTGCCTATCATAAAAAAAAAAAAAAAAAGATTCTCGATGTGACATTATACTACAGCAAAAAGCTATGTGCTTGAGAATGTGGGGCTTGGGATCTGCTTAGAATAGTCCTACGTTTTTCTTGCTCTGTTCCTATATAGGAACAGGGTTGATGAGTACTAGGTTGATACTGGTGGCGTCAGCTGCTCTCACAAGCAGTGAATGGTGCAATGCCCAAGCAAGAGCTCAGTACCTAGGACAGAGGTGATGATGCACGATGGTCATGATAAAGAACTTTCTAAATGGGGACATCTTAAATGCTCAGAAGAAGCATTACCTGCTGCTTGGATTTTTAATCCACATACCTGTGTTCCAAACCCCAGGGATTTGAAATGCAAACTGAGTTATTTGAAATCAGTATATTATCCCAGCTTTCAAAGAGAAAGTAAAACTATTTCATTAGTGTTTCTTCCCAAGTGACTTTTCCCATCTGTTGTACTTTAATTTGGCTGGAATTTTGTGTGTTGAAGCACACAGTGGAGACAAGTCAATTATGAGGTAACTTGATGCTTCATTTAAAGAGCTGTCGAAGTGTGAAATGATTCTCAAGCCTCAGATACAGGGCTGAGTGATGGAACACCCAGAATAACTCCTAATCTGTGAGGACTGAAAACCAGGCAGGCCAAGGGGGGAGAAAGTTTGATGTTGCAAATTGATTTACTTCAGCCTCCAGCAGAATTAAAGTTCGTTATGTAATTTTTGTTTTGAATAAAGCAGGGAATAAGAGCTACATCTTTATTTATTTTTTTCAAAAAAGCTACATCTTTATAAATCTGCAGTGATTCCATGTCCTTCCTTTAGCTTTCCCATACCCTTTCCCATTTAGTCTTCACCTTCCATCTATCCTCCTCCTCACAGTGGCTAGGAGATACACATTTGTCTATATTTCAAGGAAGAGAAGGCCTGTTGGCTCCATGTTCTTTGAGTTCTTCCTACATAGACCACATTCTACCACAGAATGTTGTCACTGGATAGATAATCTAAGTCTAGTTTAGTGTTACTTTGCTTTCCCTTAATCCTCTTTAGTTTACCTATAAGAGCTCTCTGTATCTGGTATGGAAGTGGACAGGAGTTTGCTATCATATTTACAGGAACTCCCTAGCTTCCTTACCCAACTCCATTTATCAGTGTCCCCAGAAGGCAGATGAGTGGAAATCATGAACTCAGGGTTTCCACATTACAGTATTCTCAGGACCACATCCCTTCTCTAAAAAAAAAAAAAAAAAAAAAAAAAAGCAACATGAGACAGAAGCAATAATTAATAAATGGTAAGTAATTATACCTTATGTGAAAAAATATGCATTCCATTTGCTATTTAAAATTTCAGTACTCAAATAAATAAGTACATAAATAATAAAATTCCAGTACTTAAAATGGTTTGGACAAAATGGGTGAAGATGGTTACAAAAGATTAAAGAATTTGGGGAACCTGGATGGCTCAGATGTTTAAGTGTCTGCCTTCTGCTCAGTTCATGATTTCCAAGGTCTTGGGATTGAGCCTCACCTCAAGCCTCTCATCAGGCTCCCTGCTCAGTGGGGAGTCTGCTTTTCCCTCTCCCTCTGCCCCTCCCCTGTAAATACTCTCTCTCTCCTCTCTCTCAAATAAAGAAATAAAATCTTTAAGAAAAAAGATTAAACAATTTTATGCTATTCAAAATGAGAACTGCTTTATCCAGAAGTCCAAAACTAAAGAAGCATCTCTATCAGGTAGTAGAGAAAGTGTGGAAATAGAACTAGTATTAGATCCAGGAATTGATTGTTGGGTCATAGAAACATTTATTCAAATTTATTCGATATTACACATTTATGAGAATTATTCAGAACAGTACAGTCATATGTAGTAGAGGAAAACCTGTTCCAAAAGTTCAGCAGAACTTATAGATTTATTTTAAATGTTTTACAAAGTTATTACATGTTCATTTTTAAAAAAGATTTTATTTATTTATTTATTTGAGAGAGGGAGAGAAAGTGAATGATAGAGCAGGAGCAGAGGGGAAGGAACAAAGGGAGAGGGAGTAGCAGACTCCCTGCTGAACAGGGAGCCCAGTGCTGCTTCATCCCAAGACCCTGGGATCATGACCTGAGCCAAAGGCAGATGCTTAACCAATTGAGCCACCCAGGGGCTCCTACATGTTCATTTTTAAATAAACTTGCACAATGCAGAAATGTTTTTTTTAAAAAAGTAGTGACCATATCTGCAATGTGTAGTTTATCTACTATATCTCACAGTTATTTATTTCATTTAATCATTACAACCACCTTGTGAAGTAATTATCCTGGAAATTCAGGTTAAAAAGAAAAATGAGGCTAAGGAATAAAGGGTTGTATTGTCCAGAGTCTTACCATTAACAAGTTTCAGAGCCAGAATGTGATCCTTTGCATTGTGTCCCAGGGTCTTGGAACTAGTAACTAGTATTCTATGTAAGACCAGACAAAATCACTATTAATAGTGTCAATCCAGATCATCCCAGATCATTTTTACAAAATGGGGTTATAACTTATAAAATATCTAGAAGCTTGCTTTTTCTCACACAACAATCTTGGAATACCTTGAACCTCATTATGCAAAATTTCCTTAATATGCCCATACCCTGCTTAACATCTTTTACTCATACCTGAAACCATGTCACTAAGTAGAAGGTCATTAAATTGAAAAGAAATATCTATGTCAATTTTAATGAGAAAAATTATGATTCCTTTCCACCCAACCTAAGATGCCATAAGGATTTTCACAGGGAAAAAATAGATTCCTTGACAATAAAATCAAGTTTACATAAGCAATAAGAAGCAATTTGAGGGAAAACTGAATCTGTTTTTCATAAACAGAATGTCATGAAGGCTTAGTGTACTACTCACTGAGGAACAGAGGTGGAAGAGGGGCGTGAGGGAGGTGTTCTGAGGAAGATTGGGGAAGGTAGGTAATCAGATTTTCAGGCTTGCATTATCTACATCCCAATTTGTTTAAGTTTGACTTGGTTTATGGTGTTTTTTCAATATAACATTTTAACATATAAAAATTTTAATATATTTCATAATTAATTTTATCTTTTTGTTGTTATGATATAGCTTAACTTCTTATCTTACTTAAATAGGTTTCATCCATCATTAGTTTATGACAAAACAGTAACCAGTATTTTTTCTGCCGTGATTATAATATATAATTTATATTATATCTAAAAATTATTTTTATTAAATTATGCGATAGACCTCATTAATGCCTCCCTGATGCCTGATTCTCATCTCCTGCCTAGACTTCCCAGTCTCTAGGTAGATAAAAAAGGCTCTATGGCTAATTGTGGCAAATGGATGTAGTCAATGTGATGCATGTGTCACTTTCATGCTGGAACAGAAAACAGCCCCTTTGTGGTTTCACATCTTTTGCTTCCCTGTTGGCATCAAGTATAGGGGCCATGTGTTGAATGTCAGAGCCATAAGACCTAAACAGCTTGGATCTTTGAGACTCATTTGGAAGACAGTAGCCATGGAGGTTCACCCTTGCATGAATAAGAAATAAACACTTGTGTTAATTTACTACTGAAACATTACAGATATTTTACTACCCTTATGTTACTGACATAAACTTAATATACCTTGACAAATACAAAGTAATATACTATGACTTCAAAAAGAACAGATGATAGATAAATAGAATTTTCTTCCAAGTGGATAAGCATCAACCACATGAGTAAACATCACAAAGGTAATGTTGAACCAAAGAATTAATATACAACCGAATACATTTTAAGTAAAGTAATTTCAGTAAAATAAATTTCAGTAATATAAAGTATGGAAACAAAACTAAACTTTAGTGTCAACACTGGAATACTGTTTACCTTAGGAAGGGGAGAGTTTACCAGGGCCAAGAGATTGTGAGATGACGGTATTAATCTATTTTTTCATTTAGACGATGGTTATATGAGTTATATATCCAAGAGAGTTTTAAAACTGATTTATATGGTGTCATTATTAATATGCTATAAAAATAATTTGTTTTGCTCAGATGTATGCTGATATGCATAGATTTAGTGAGATTTAGTTCATCCAAATTTTTGTTCTCCAAAATTTAAAAATATATCAAGGCTTTTTGCTGACCTAGGTATTATAAACTAAAGTAAGGAAAATTCACTTTCCAAGTGTTTTCCTTCACTCTGCTCTTTCATATTCAGGAACAAAATGACATGACTTGAGGATAAAACTACTCTCTATTTCCTTTAAAAACAAAAGCTCAAACACACTTGTCTTTCTCTGTCACTATTGCTCCTAATATTAGTCTCACTCACTCATACTAATTATAGTTTTTCACCAAAGTAATTGACTTCATTTTACTCAGAGAAACTTGTGGTTGTAATATTGAAGAACTATCATACACCAACATTTCAACAGACTAGCGAAAGTCATGAGTACAACTCAGATTTAAATAATTTGTCTCAGCTCATTGAACTGTCTGGAATTCTGTTCATTCCCTTTGGACTGACTTTTTTTTATAGTCATAAATATATTCTTCATTTGCTATTTCACAGAGTGATCACACGGCAAACTTTCTTAGCTCTTCCATCACCCTCGCAAGAGAATTTGACCACAAAGAGAACTTTGGCGAGATGACTTCCCGAAGCATTCTTAAGATATTGCTTCATTGACGTCTGGCATCTACTTCTGCTGATAAGTAATCTGACCTCAGTCTAATGGTAATTTTTTTGAAGGCAATGTGATTTTTTTTTTCTCTCTGGTTGCACGTAAGATGTTATCTTACCCTTATTCTGCAGTTCCACCCCATGTGTGTAGTATGAGTTTATTTCTGTTTATCCTGATCAGCACTCAGTGTATACTTTCAATCTGAGAAATTATATCTTTGTCTGGAAAACTCTCAGCTGAGGTCTCCTTAGATACAGTGTTTACATAGTGTCAGGAATGATTTTTCCCAGGCATTCTCTCATGCCTTTAACTTTTGGGATTTCTCTGAGATACAAGTTGGAATCCCTCTTTCTACTCACCAGGACTATTAACCATTTGTTTCATATATTTAATTTTTTTTTTATCTTGCCATGTCAAGTTCTAGGTAAATGGACTCAGTGCTACTTCACTCAGTCATCCGTCAACTATATCTTGTTTCGTTTTGCTTTGTTTTTTAGAGAGAGGGAGAGAAGGAATCTCAGGCAGGGTCCAGGCCCAGCACAGAGCCTGATGTAGGGCTGGATTCCACAATTCTGAAATCATCACCTGAGCTGAATTCAAGGGTCAGATGCTCAACTGACTGAGGCGCCAGTTTGCAGGCTTAACCTAAATGAAACCCTCTGTGCCTTCATTTCCCTTACTTTTCTGGCCAGGTCTTTTGCTATTGTTCAGTGCTTCTATCTAGAAATTACATCAGAGACATTGAAGGTCTGTGCATGGAGGGGCAGGTGGCTTGCCCCAGGTACTGGTTGTCCTATTACGTTCTTTTCATCATGCAGCTTGGACAAATCACAGCCCTTGACAGCAAGCAGGCTTATTTCTCAGTCTCCTTTATTACAGAGAGAATGCCATCCGAGTTCCCAATTTTATACCATGACTTTGGCTATGGTTCTTTCCCGTCTGTTGGTTATGTCTGGTCTCCATCACCCTGCAGAATCAAATGCCTGTTTCTGTCCCTGGAAGATGATATATCCACAGATTCAGCTCTAGTTTCTACTATGTGTTTCTGTTCTGTTTTTCTTTCTCTCTCCCTCTTTTTTTGTTGTTGTTCTGTTTTTCTTTTAAAAAAGTTAAATTCTGAGTGAACTACATCATTTTGATTAAAAATTTTAAAACTATATCTGTCATTTCTTATTATTTGTTTCTAGGCAGGGAGTGATAGTGAGGATGTGTGGGGGTGCAGAGGAATTCAGCTTAAAGTAGCTAAAAAGTAAATGCTAAACACCATCTTGACTAGAAAATACCCAGAAGCTTATGACTAAGGACTTCCCACTGTGCCAAAAACAAATTCATACTAAGCTAAAAGATAGTGCATTCTGTGAAGCTAAAATCTCAACAGTATTCCAGAATCCTATACCAGAGTTCTCCCAACAGTGTTAGATGCAGACATGCTTTCCTGACATGTTGTTTTGTCTTTCGTAGGGCTTGATTATCTGAGATGAACTCTTAAGATGATAGCTTACTAAAGATTCTTGAGTTTTCTTTGTATAAATAAAGAACTATTAATCAGCATAATGTTATACAGTTAATTTTGCAGGTTATTTGTACATGTTCATAAATTACACATCTCACCTCCTATATGTTGCAAGTAGTTGAAGTTTTAGGGCACAAATAAGAAACATTCTTCTTTACCCTTACTGGATACTGAAACAATTTGAGAAAAGAGAAGAATCATGGCAGGACCAGTAGCTTATTAGAGAGAGAAGACAGGATTGGAAAGCATGGGTTAATCTCCATCCACAATCAGGTTTCCAAAAACATCTATTCCTCCCTGAGCTTGCCAACCCCGAATCTCAGATCCTTCTCTGCAAAGGCATGTGTGCCCTGGAAATTATCTTATTGGATACACGGAGACTGGGGTCCTCTTGATGACAGGACCTAGTCTGACACACTTATCTCTGAGGAGAGAGCCCAGCCTTGGCTGAGTCACCCATTCTCCAATCCTTTTCTCAAACTCCCCGGTCAGCTCAATCTGTCTTCCTCAAGGGAAAAGAGTGTAAAGGAGGACAGTGAGAAAGTGATTTAGGTCAGGTTTCCTCAGAAGCAGATCCTGAGACAGAACGTGAATACAAACAATTTATGTGGGAATGATCCCATTCCACAATGGATTGCGAAAGTGAGACCCAGAAGGGACAGGAGGGCATCAGTGAACAAGTGGCTACTGGGAGCCCCACAGTTACTGTGGAGAGCACATCTGAAAGCTGCCCCACCCAGTCAGAGAGGCTCCTGAGATATAATCCACCAACCTTCCCCATCACCAGAGGAGAGCTGCTCCTGGGGGCAAGAACACCCCAGTGTGCTGGTGGCTCCCATTTAGGAGAATAGGCTCCTGTGGCCAGAGAAAGTCCTCAGGAAGAGATTTTCACTTGGCTTGCAGGAAAAAAAAAAGGTAGGACTAGGGGAAGTGGTAGGTGTTGTGGGGAGCTTCTGCCACATACAAGCAACTCTTCCTGGTACTTCTCAAAAGGTGAAGTTACTATTTTATAGGCCATAATGGTGCAACAAAAGGATAACTATGACTTTCTCTCTTTTTTAAAAAAAATATTTTACTTGTCTTATTTTAGAGAGAGAGCATATGTGAGCAGGGGGAGGGACAGAGGGAGAGAATCTCAAGCAGACCACCCATGAAGGGCTCCATCTCACAACCCTGAGATCACCACCTCAGCTAAAGCCAAGAGTCAGATGCGCCTAATCTAGCTCAATGTCTCTCATGAGATTACAGCCAAGATTTTGGTAAGGGCTGCAGCATGTGAAAGCTTGACTGGGGATGGAAGATCTGTTCTTAAAGTGGCTCACTCAGAAAGCTGGTGACAGGATGCTTAGTTTTTTGCCACATGGACCTCTCCAGTGATTGAGTGAGTATCTTCACAATATGGCAGCTATTTCCCCCCAGACTGAGTGATTCAAGAAAGGGAGCAAGCAGGAAGCAACAATGCCTTTTTATGATCTCATCTTGGAAGTCTCATATCATCACTACCTTTCTATTTCTAGAGACAAGCCACTAAGTCCAGGTCACACCCAAGGGCAAGGAAATTAGGCTCCATGTTTCAAAGGGAGGAGTTTCAATGCAAATTATAAACATACTTTAAAACTGCAACAAGTGCCAACAACCTCTATATTCTAAAGTGAGATCTCACTTGCAATTTTACAAGAGATTAAGATGGAAAGGTCCAGAGAACATATCTGGAGTTAGTTGTTATGCTCCCTAAATCCTCCCAACATGGGAAAAGGGATGAGTGCCCCTTACATAAGCTTCAGTCCAAGTGAAATGGTTTTTAAGGAGATTCTTTAGAGAGTTGCACCTGTATGTCCAGGAATGTAGGGAACATAAGGATCAAATTCAGAGATATGCTTGAGAAGTCTAAAGGTCAGAAGCCATGTGCATAAACCTCCTGAAGGATAATCAGCCAAGTGCCCCTCCTTACGCAGGCAAAGGCTTGAATTTTTTTTCTCACTGAGGGGAGCTGGCTGCAGATAATCTAGAAAAGAGTCACCCACAGTGAATGCTTGGAGCCAAGTATAGCCCCAAGAGGGGGTGGAGCACTAGAGTGCAGGGACTGAGCTGGGAGTCATAGCTGACTGCCAGATAACAGGTGAGAGGCGTCTCCCACTTACAGAGAGCATCAGGTCAAGGTCTCCAGAGCAGGACCTCTAAAGACTCGCAAACATCCCACAAGAGACCTTCAGACATCTAGTGTGGTCATGGGTCACCAGCCTAGATGACAGCTGTATCTGCCTCTAACCCTTTACAACCCATACATCTGTTCCCTTGGACCCAATCCCAGAGGAATTAAAAGGCAGCACTTAGTTAGCAGTGAGGAAGCAGTAAGAAGGTCAACCACGCTCCCACTCTTCCCTCTGGTCTCCACAACCTCTGTTAAGCTCAAGTTGAGGGAAGGAGAAACTTCAGATTATCTGAGCATTCAGAAGGTGCATTGTAACAGTCGACTGGAACCCTATAATTATTAGACTGGCCAAGGCTTTTTAATGTCAAATTAGGGAATATATGTTAGTATCCAAGACCTCACCAAAACTCTCTCCCCCAACCCAGGATGGAAAAAGAACTCCTTCCACTCTTACCTAAGAACTTCCACATTTACCTAACTATTCCATTGTGTTAAATGTACCAACTGGTATGTATATATATATTTTTAAATGTACCAGTTATGTTTGAAATATTAGCTAGGGAGACAACTAATTCTGTTGAATTATGAAGCAGGTCATTCTGAAGTGACTAATAAGACACATTGTTTTGCTTCAAGCATTGACAGAAACTCTTTGCTATTAATTCTATTTTGAATCTAAAAATGAGAAAAGAAACGATCTCAGTTGTTTATGAAAAATTGGTCAGCCTTAAGCCTGGAGACACAATCCCTGAGGGCCAACCTAGTCCTAGCCGAGACCTATTTTCATTCTGTGCGTGTCTTAACCACTTGGCTCCTTCCTAGTGATACACTTGCCCCAGAAGGGTTCCATCTGCTGCCGCACTGCTTTGCATAAATTTTAACTGTTTGCAATCCCCTGGAACTTGAATTCTGTCCTTGATTTTTCTTTTAGTTCCCCTGTTGTTTAGACTCACTTGAGAAACCAGTCCAGTTCCGTGTATATGGGGCAAATAGAAACTTTCTAGAAAGGGTTTGAAAAAGATATTACTTCTGGTCTCCATGAGTTTACAGCTAAGTTTTGTCTGCATTTGTTTAGACTCCCCAAATGGGTTTTCTTGTTCCTAAGTCTCTTGGATGAGTTTGCATCCTGTCCCCGCTCAACACATGGCCTCTTGGTAGTCTGCTTCAACCACTACCGGGCACCCCGAGTCCACATGTTCTGTGTGCTAAGCAAGGTTCTTCTGGCACATTTACTCCCTGAAACACAGGCAAACTGGCCATCCTCTATTCTGAGTCAGTTATGAGTCAGCTGACCCATCTTCCTAAGCCTGTCTTGGGGCTTTCCATCCCTAGTTTTTGAAACCGCATTATAGTATGGCCTACTCTTAGTTATTTGTTAATTTGCTAATGGTAATATTTCAGGCGACTTGTTATAAAGGAATATACACCTGTTTTTGCCCTTCCCAGTCCGTTCATTCATTCATTCATTCATTCATTCACTTGTTCATTCATCAAACACCTCTGAGTTCTTATTTCCCACAAGATCTTGTCCTTCAAGCTAGGAAAGTAAAGATGAGAGCAGTGGTTTTAAACCTTGGTGGATTCATGTAGTCACCTGAGAATCTTAAAAAAAAAAAAAAAAAGAATTACAGATGTCCTGTCTCTGCTCCCCAGAGATTCTGATTTAATTATTCTGGGGCACAGCCTGAACATCAGCAATTTTTAAAAGCTCCCTAGGTGATTCTAAAGTGCAGCCAGGATTGAGAACCATGGGAAGACAAGATCGTAAATAACTTGGGCCAAAATTAAATGCCAAGAATTCCCTAAAAGATTCTGAGAGTACACTGCCCCTCCCCTCCTCATTTCTGTCCTACACACCACTGTCAGCCCCTCAATGTATACTCAGCCCGGACACACTTGAGCCACAGCTCAGGTGAGAGATGTGTCACATCTCTCTGAGCAAAGGGAAGGTGATGGTATCATTCACTTTTTCCCAGTTGGACGTTAATGATATTGCCTTTGTGTAGTGCAAGTGCACCGTGGTGTGGGAAACTCTGCGCTGCCACAGTCCATCCACCACCAAGACAAGTTAAAGGCAAGACTGAGCACCTCAGATATCTTATTGCTAGTTGAATCTCACCTCAAGGGAGACCACTGCAATTCTACAGGAGCAACGGGCAGGTTGTCCAGCCTGGAGGACTGGTTCCCCAGCCAGGGGAAAGCATAGGACATCCCTGCAGTCTGAGGGTCCTTCGGCCTCTGTGATGCGCGGTGCAGAGGCACGAGAGCGCTGCAAACCCGCAGCCCGGGCGGGTGGGGGGTGAGAGGGGGGTGGAGGGGGGGAGGAGGGGGGGTGGAGGGGGCTCCCCACCCCGCCCCACACTAACGCCTGGTCCCTTCTCCGCTCGGTCAGAGGCCCGGCTGCGCCACTGCTCAGCGCCCCGGCTTAAGGCAAGAATTGGAGCAACTGGGGGAACTGGCGAGGGTGAGCCCTTCCTCCCAGGGAACGCGTCCACCGACTGGTGCTCCAGGGGATGCTTCCTGCTGCGGGGTTGAGGTTCACTGCTCCTCTTCGCCTGCGGAAAATTCCCTTCTGGTGGCGGCTCGGCGTGGGGGGGGGGGAGAGGCCGGGGGGTGGGGGAAGAGGCCCCCGCACGGGGAGGAGGCTTGGGGCGAGCGGCGGAGGGCGGCGAGGGCGCCGTCTCCCCGTTTCTCCAGCAGGGGGAGCCGACGACCAGCGCCGGGCGGCCCGGGAGGATTATGCAACGCGGGGACGGGCTCTCGGGACTCTCCATCCTTCCCGCGAAACCCTGGACGGGGCTCCGTGGTTCTGGCTGACTTGCCGCTGCCTGCGAGCCGGTGGCCGGTGACGCTAGCTCGGCGCTCCGCCGCGGGCTCCAAAAGGGGCTGTCCCGATCTTAATGTTTCAGACGAAATCATAATGGTCATGTCATGGTAGGCAGTCTTCGTGAGCATCTCCTCTGCCTTTGCTAAACTGGGTGCTTGCCACGCGCGGCGGCTGCCCTGCGTTCGCTCTCCCTCGTCCCGCAGCGGGGGGTCCTCCCAGCGGCTCGCGTCAGCCCCTGCTGCTGCGTGGACACAGCTTGGTTTTCAAAGGGACAGAGAGGGAGGGAGGCAGGGACCAAACCAATCCGTGCCCTGATTTACTGGATTTATCACACAGACAGCTTGAGTTTAGAGAACAAGCAGGGAATTGAGTATTGTTCTATTTGCTTCTTGTGAAATCTGTTGCATCTTGCTGCTGCTTTACCGTTTAAGGTGTGTGTGTGTGTGTGTTTTGCTCTGTTTTATTTTCGATTTCCCTTAAATGCATCAGTGATCTTTCCTGATACCGTATTCTAAGGAAGATAATGGTTAAGAGGGAGGCAAAAAGTACTATGGAGTTGGTAGGGTCGTAGGGCTGTGTGTTTTATCCCTTTCCTTTCTTAATTATCGTACGGAAAATCATGAAATTATCTTTTAAAGAAAAATAAGAAAGAGGTCAAAACGCAGCTCGCTCATTGAAGACATGTTAACTGTAGGAAATTGAGAAAATACAGATCTGGAAAGATAAAAGAAGATAAAATTCACCTATAATCACTTAACCTAGAGGTAATTGTCACTTAATTTAGTGTATGAACTGAAGGCCTTCTGTTCTGACATTTTAAATGCTGTGCTACAAATTATTATAATAGTATACATACTGGTTTATAATCTGTTTTCCTTCTTTAATATATTGTGGTCATCTTTAACACCGGCATAGGATGCCTTATCATGCGCATATAAATGTAGCATAGTATATTCAGTTAATACCATCAGGTTGGACATTAAAGCTATTTCCATTTTTTTTTTTTTTACAATGGTAAACATCACTGGGATAATAGTCTTTATATACATTTGTATTTCCTTAGGAAAATTTCTTTTTTTTTTTTTATGATAGTCACAGAGAGAGAGAGAGAGAGAGAGGCAGAGACACAGGCAGAGGGAGAAGCAGGCTCCATGCACCGGGAACCCGATGTGGGATTCGATCCCGGGTCACCAAGATCACGCCCTGGGCCAAAGGCAGGCGCTAAACCGCTGCGCCACCCAGGGATCCCCCTTAGGAAAATTTCTAACAGAGAAATTAAAGATCAACAGATATTTTAAGATTGTGTGTGTCTGCAAATGCCCTTTCAGAAACATGGTGCCAATTTGTCTTTTCACCAATTTTGAGCCAACACTGATATAATTCCTTTTCTGTATGCTTTGCCAGTTTTATAAGTTACAAATAGTATTTTGTTGTTGTTCTAATTTGTATTCCTCAGCTGTGTTCGCTTGAATTTCTCAGATTTTCTTTAAGGATCTTTCTAACGGGCCTAGATTCTGATGTAGGCAATAAAAAATAAGAGTGTGTAGCAGCCAAAGAAACAAGGCCATGCTGTGGGAGGCACTGACATTTAAGGCATCTGAGACTTGATGAAACAATGCTCCTTGCGTAGACTGATGCTTTTATAGAGACTCAAGAACTTTAGTGGGAAGGATTCACAGCAGAGAAAATCAGAGAGAGGCCATGCATGGGGATCCAGGTTGGAATAATGCTTAAATTTGGTTACTCAACTTTAATAACTAAAAGAACCACCATGGCCAGAAAGACCTCACACAAGAATTCTGGTGACTTTTGCTCCCAAGGTGGCTTAACAGAAGGTAAGATTGTTGCATAGGGGAAAGAGATGGCCTTCCAGAAGTCTTTCTTTTTTTGTTTTTAAGATTTTATTTATTTATTCTTGAGATATAGAAAGACAGAGAGAGAGGCACAGACACAGGCAGAGGTGAAGCAGGCTCCATGCAGGGAGCCTGATGTGGGACTCAATCCCGGAACTCCAGGATCATGCCCTGGGTCGAAGGCAGGCGCTATGCCACTGAGCCACCCAGGGATCCCACCAGAAGTCTTTCTTCACCTTGGGACTCACCCTCCATAACCAGTTTATGCATACAGGTGTGCATATCTGTCACCTTTCGGCATACACGTATGCATAGTTGGGTATGAGTGTCTTCACAGATGTCATTCCTTCTTATTTTAACTGAGTGTGAAAGAGATAGGAGCCTCTGCTAGGAAAGAGAGAGATAAGTAGGAGATAGCTCTGCTTTGGGGAAGGCAAGTCAATGTACTGAGACACCAATTTTCTGAAAGGCAATTTGCCAAATGCTCAATTTGCAAAACTTTGGGGACCTTTACAAAGTCTGTTTTATCCATACGGGCATGGTGCTTTCTCCTGCCCGGCCCGCCCCCCTCCCCCCCACCCCTTAGAGGTTTGCCCAGGCTGTTTTGTTAGAGAGGCAGAGGTAGGGGCAAGAACTAAACTAAAATTTATAAAGGAGTCAGACTGTTGGTCATTTGTGAAGTTCATTTTAGTAAATTAGTTTCCAACAAACTGGCTCAGAGCCGTGTTTTGGCGCCTTCTTCTAGAGATGATACCTCCTTTTTCTTTTCAGTCCTTGGTCATACAAAGCTGTATTTCACCTAGACCTTGAGATTGAACTATTTATAATTGTAATCCTAACACCCATAACTTACTTTGGGACATAAAAGGGTCCCATAAAATGTCCCAAACCCAAGCTGGCTAAATGCCTATCTGGAATCTTTCAGAGACTTTAATAGTGTCAAATAATATATTCAAAATTTAGAGGATGGTGATAATTTGAAAATAACTTCTCTTACCTATTCTGGCCTGCCTTCCAGTTCCATCTGTGTTCGTTCCTAGGGTCTCAGCAAGCCCCAAGGTTGGACAGAGAAGCTCCTGTTCCTCACCAAACATGCCCTTTCCTGCAGCCTCTTTATAGACTGATCACCACCCAATGAACAAATAACTAAAAATAAATAACAATTCCTGCTGCCACCACTTGCCTCTGCCTCTGGGGTGAGTTAGCATGTGTTTGATCCACCAGTGGACAAAGGCCTTTGAAAGCTTGGAGACTGGCAAGGAGGGCAGGTCCCTCACGGTGATCTGGCCTGTGGGACAAGAGTCAGGGGTGAGCAGACATTTTGCACTGAGATTAACTTCCTGCCAGTTTCCTCAGAAATTTTCCTAAAATAAAAGTACAACTCTTTCACAACCTGATGGCATTTTCAAATCCCTCTTCTGCTATGGTAGCCCTGATAGATGCTAGGTGACCTGGCCTGTGGGGAGGAATGAGGTGATGGGGATTGTGGAAAGGATGAGTCTGAGATGAAAGCTGTCCCACCACACATGGGGTCATAGTACATCTTGGGTAAGTTCGAATTACTTGCAGCATACAATTATTGTCTCTGTAAGGAAAATGCAAAGTTGGCTATAGTTATAGTGTCCAGATAGATAAAATTGTGTTTGCAAAAATTTCGATACACTGTATTATGTACTAAATGGTAAGGTTTTAGAATGGTCATAATCTTAACAGGGCATCAGGGATGTTGGCAGAGGTGTCATAAGAAGCAAAACAGTTAGTTGCTGAAATGATTAAGGAAGATGGTAGAGTGAACTGAAAGACAATGTCAAGGGCACATCAACATATGGCCTGAAATGTAAAAGAGGATATATAATTGAGTAGTGGATGTGGAACACTTTCATCTATCATGTTGGAAATCTAGCAGGTTGACTGTTTGAAGTCAACCCTATAGAACTCTAGAGCTGAGGATAATTTATCTGCAGGGACAAATCAGATTTGCTCTGCATCAAGCATGGAAACATATTAAATATGTAGGCCTTTAAAGAATCTTCTTGCTATATTCATAGATAAGGATACAGGTACATATTTGTGGATTAAGGCAATCATAACCCAATAGATAGTGGACTATTTGTATTCTTTTTTTTAAATCCTCATTCCACCCAACAGAAGGAACAATTTCGTGCTTTACAAAAGGCAGTGTGACCTGTGATCTATGAATGATTTTATTTCGAACACAACTTATTGTTACAATTTTGTCTACTGCTTCGTTGGGAAAAGGTCTTTCTATATCTCACTCACTGCAGAGCAATCCAATTTTCTTGTAATATCCATCTGGTGTTTATATCCATCCCTTGAAATGTAGGGGCTATTAGAATTAGATCAGAAATATTCCATGTAGAATGGAGCCAAGATTCATGTCACTGACAACCAGAAAGAGAGAGCTAGAGAGAGAGAGGAAGAGAGGAAGGGAGGGAAGGAGGAAGAGGGTGAAGGAGGGAAGGAATCTATGTAGATAGAGGGAGAGTAGGGAGGGAGAGATAGTAGCTAATAGCATAACAGGGGCAGAAGGGACTCCCTTATGGATCTCTGGAAGGCTAGCACCACATCCTTCCTGATCTGTCCTTGCAAGGCTAACTCTGGGGTCCTGGATGGTGTCCACTTCACCCTTGGCCCTGACCCATTCTGATGTGGACCATGCAGTTAGCTTCTCTCTGGAATCCCCAGAATAGCTGACTTGGTTATACTGGGTCATTTCAGAAGGCCCACTTCAATTCTCCCCTCATTTATTTGTTGACATTAGGAATTCTCTTTTTTAAGAGGAATAACTCTTTTTATTCTGGTTGGAAATAAGGATTTAAGAAAAATGGCTGGGAGTGGTGACATGTTGCTTTTAGCTCACATTTGGCCTTCCAGGCTCTACAAGGTGGGTATCAGAACTTTATCTAGGAGAAAATTTCCATGCAGAAAAAAAAAACTGCTCAAGGGTGGTGGGTCATGGGCAGCTCCCAGCAGAGGCGGAGCATAGGCTGGAGGTCCCAGACCCATCTCGAGACTTGGACCAGGGCCTGACCTTCTTTACTCTCTATGGTCTATTTCCAAGCACCTTGTATTTTCTAAGAATTCAATATATTTATTAAAGCCAAACTACCACAAGTATATTATCTAGCATTAATAATTTGACTCTTCAATATTTTAGCTTGTTGAAGGGCTGTATCAGTTTGTTTCTGAAAAGCAAGTGTTTTTCTTTCAAGTCAGGTACTAATGCTGCCCTTGGTGCATGCTGGCCCTCCAACAAGAGTTATGAGTTATGTGTCCAAACAAGAAGGATCATCTCATTATAGAATTATGGCTTTATCAACTAGAAAGGAAGCTTCAAGGTCACCGAGTGCTGCCTCAGAGCTGTTACGGGAATTCTCTTTATAGTGTCCTTATCAGGGGCCTTCAAATCTACCTGTTTCTCACCCAGGCGAGAGCTGTCCAGAACCTATAGAGAAGCCTATTGTGCCGCCCAGCAGCCTCAATTGTAGGAAACATTTGTGTTATTTTAAGACAAGATGTATCTTTGTATAACTTTGGTTGATTGGTTCCCCTCCAGCGACCCAGAAAACTGTGCATTGCCTTTGACATCAATGCCCTCTGAAAGTCAGCCACAGAAGAGAGAGTGTTGGAGAAAATTTTGAGAATCCCAAATTTGCTTCTTAGCTCTGCTAAAAATCAAATGAATGACCTGAGTATTTCCCTAAGGATGTTGTTGTTTTTCTTTCTTAGTGAGTTTCTTTTTAAAAGATCTGTGTCTGCACATTTCAGATGGAGAAAGTTTGTTAGCTCATTGAAGTATTTTAAACAGAGATATGGTTTAACTATTACTTTAAAGACTTTTTTTTTTAATTTTTTTTATCTATTTGACAGAGAGACAGTGCACAAGTGGGGGGTGAGGGCAGCAGGTGGAGGAAGAGGAGGGAGAAGCAGGCTCCCCATGTAGCAGGGAGCCAGATGCGTGGCTCAATCCCAGGACCCTGGGATCATGACCTGAGCCAAAGGCAGAGGCTTAACAGATGGAGCCACACAAGCACACCTAGTACTTTTTATAATGCAAAATTTCAAACATATAGAGAAGTCGATGTAATAGGATAATGGAAGCTCTTGTTAGTTAGCACCACACCTAGTACTTTTTATAATGCAAAATTTCAAACATATAGAGAAGTCGATGTAATAGGATAATGGAAGCTCTTGTTAGTTAGCACCAAGTATAACTATATCCACTTGCCTTTATCTTCACCCTTTATCCTCACCCAGCATCCTTCCTTCTTGGGTTTGTCTTGAAGCAAATCCCAGATGCCATCCCAAATCATCCATAATGATTCACAGTTTCTCTAAGATATAAGGACTCTGACTTTGTAACACCCCAATACCATTATTATCCTCTCCCTAAATAAAGAACTAATTCCTAAATATCTTAACTATACAGGTGGTGTTCACATTTCTCCGACATGTACAACCCCCAACTCTGTCCCCTGATCTTTCTCTCTGTCCATCTCTACTTTGATCAAGATACAAATAAGAGCCCATCATTACAATTAACTAAGCCTCTTTTTAAGCTACAGGTGACCCTTGTCCTTTTCACTTCAATTTTTTTTTCCTTACAATTTTGTTAAGGAAACTAGGCTATATGTAATTAGTGTACAATTGATTGCTTTGTGAATTTGTGCTCTTTCGTTGCTTTTTTCATTTTCATTGGTGTATCTTTGTACTAATATCCTAGAAATGGAATTTCTGGATTAAAGGTAAGCATATGTATAATTTCTCGAAATACTGTCAACTCTTGCAATATTGCCTCTGTAGGTCTTGTACCACTTTGCCTTCTTGCCTCTGGAAAGGCTGTTAAATTGATAATGTTGGAGGCTGCTAAAGCTCTAAAATTATGGAATAACTATTTGATGAGACCTCTCACGTTTCCATGGGTCTTCTCTTTTCCAGGCTAAACTTATTTTGGTTCTCGCACATTTGAGAAATATATCCTTTGTGTCTGCAGTCATTAATAAAATTCTAAACAGGAGTGGATTGAGTAAGACACCTTGACAAGTATCAGGAGACTTGCAGGCTGACATCGGTTGAGCATTTTGAATTTATCTTAATGCGCATCTCACAGTTTTCCATCCAACTATCATAAGATTATATCCAATGGCACTCAAAATTAAAATACACTCATCTACATCTTTCCTCTAGAGAACAGTGTAGTGTACTTGTCAGAGTGACCTCTGAACTTAGGCTACTTGTCTCATTGCTTCATAACTGTGTTCCTTTGAATCAGCTATTTAAACCCCAGTGCCTCAGTTTCACCATTTGCAATGTGAGGATTTTAATAGCAACTCTTGTGATGATTATAAAAGATAATACATGTAGAGTACCTAAAACAACACCTGGAAGTAGTAAATCTTTCCCAAGCACTGGCTATTAAATGAAAGCTGCTAATCTGATAAAGTTTCCAAATAAATGAAGGTAACTAGGCAATAATTCTTCTTTTTGAATGTGTCTTATCTTTTCTAAAGCACCATTTCCTTCCCTAAGTACTTTCAAGGTGACTTAGAATTCTTTCTAAGGTTTTTTTCTGGGATGTACACATACTTGTCTCTAGTCCTTGAAACCCATCAGTAGTTTCTGGAAGTTTTATCCATTAGGATTAGGTTCAGCTGCATAACAGATACTCCATTAATAACATAACCTCATTCAAATAGACATATTTTTTGTTTGTTTGTTTCTGAAATAAGAGTAGAGCAGGGGTAGACAGTTCAGAGGTAGACATTCCATGGAGCCATGAAGAATCCAGATTTAGTGCCATCTTCACTATTTTCAGCACATAACCTCCCTCTCTCAGACTCTGGCGTAGTCCAAGATGATTTCATTACAGGATGACAGTTGTCAGGACAGCAGAGACAAAAGAGCCACTCTTCCCAGCTCAATGATCTTGGTCAACTTGGAAATCATATTAGCACCAATTCTTGTATTTCATTGACCATATTATCACATGGCCATAGCAAAGTGGAAGAGAGGCTGAGAAATGCATACTTTTCATCGAAAACATTGCCCTTGAATGAAATAAGTTTTGTTTAGTTCACTGCAGTTCTGTTACTAAGGAAGAAAAGGTGACTAGCTATTGAGATAGGCAACCAGATGTCTCTGCCACAGTATTTTTGCATTTTCTGATACCTTTCTCATTCTCCATGTGTCATCACATATTGTCAACAATGATGTTGGGATCTCATCAGCAACTTATAAGAACTTGGGATAAAATTTCTCCACATGGAATTAATGAAAGAAACTTGGTGACTCTCACATCACAACAGATGCTGAGTTATGAAGATGAATAAAATAGGGCTGTACTCTACTCCCTTTTGTAAACACTGCCCCATATGGATCCGTAAAAATTGATTCTTCTTCATGTTCATGCACTGGTGCTTCCTTTTTCTCATCTAAATACTTTTGAAAGTGAACAGTAAGCCTTTTCCTACTGTACATAGTTCCTTAAACTGCCTCATTATCAAGGTCTTCCAAGATTGTATCATTACAGTGTTTTGAGAATCTCATTCCCATTTAGCTATCTTTACTTTTCAAAACCTCCAGTCATGGAATTGTTCTTATTTTTCTCTCTGATCCCTTAAAAACCTGTGTATTGTGTTTTCCCTGTATTTCCTTCCAAGTTTATTAGGAAAACTAAGATGATATTGTTACTTTCTTCCAATGTTCTTTCTCGTTTCCCTTCCCCTCACATTTTATTTCCAGTTGCTCAGACTTCAGTCCATAATGGTAATTTTATTTTTCTTTTCTCTACCTTCTGAAAAGTGAGCCTTGTGACAAAGTAAGTTAAGAATTTCTCAGAAGACCCGCATTCATCAAGATGATTCTTTCTGCCAATATTCAGATGATCAAATTTTAAAATTCAGCGTTGACTATGACTCAGTTACATTGTCTGCACACAGAAAGGGGAAAAACCACTACTGTGTACATGGGGTAAAAAAAAAAATCAGACCAAGTGATCATTATGTGATAATGTATTAATAATAGATGGTATAATGAACCAAAAATGAGCTTGGCAAAACTCCCAGGTACTTTTCATAAAATAATTTCCATGATCTGCTTTGCCTTTGAAGAGTACATTATCCCACATTTACTTGGGAGTGGAGAGGCTGGCACAGATCCAAGGACTGGAGCAGTGACTTTATGCTTGGCTCTACACCTCTCCAAAATCCTTGGCCTTTCCCCCCTTAGAATGTGGGTATTTGTTGAAAGGAAACTAAGGCCCTGACTATGCTCCACAGACTGAACTCCCATGTCCCTGAGCTCTTTCCAGCAAACAGGCATGGGAGCCCCTCTGACAGCTACAGAAATTCAGCTCCTGGGAAGAGTGGATGAGTTTCTATTGTCCACTTGAAGTGATGTAGTATAAATGCACATAGCAAACACTATGAGACCTAGTAATGTATTTCCTTGTTACATTAGTCAGCAATAAAGTTAACTAATGTTGATCAGAGGGATGAAGCTGATCTTCAGAGGCTCACGGTTGGCAGAAGAAACAGCATGTGGGAGAAGTCACACAGTTACAAAAGGAAAAGCTGGGGCTTGCTTCTCACTCCAAATCCTGTGCTCTATCACACAGCAGGGTTGGTGCCTGCTTCGATTGTACCAGTCATCAGACCCTCTGAGGAGTAGTAGGTAGCATATGTCCCCAAATCTTCAAATATGAATTTATGTGTTAAACTAAATTATATAGGGCAGGTCATGGAAAGCACAGAAGAACTATGGCTGGAGTTTCAGGAGTCATCTGGCTTGGACATCAGAAACATGAACTTGCAACACCTCTAGAAGAAGGACCATTAAAGCCCTTATGATACGTGGCATTGCTGACATGTGCCAGAAAGGTTGCTGACAGTCTTTGGCACCAAAAGGACAGTGGAAGTGAAATGGAGCTAGTTATTCAATGAGAAGCTCAAATCCTTAGTCGATTTACAGTGTTTTTATCCAGGCACATGCATTATAAATTCCATTATTTCAAGACTACTTCCATGAATGGGGTTTTGAATGGGGTTTCATTCACTTCTACACACTCATTTAACCCATTGAGTGGTTCCAAATTATGGGCAAATATAGTCACTCAAAAAATAGTTATGTAAGGAAGAACAGAGTAAAGCTATTAGGGACCTCTTCAGTTATCTGACTTACATGGCATCTCTGAAAAGTATTGAGCAGAGGCTTAGTAGGAGTGGAGAACACCAACTTGCCCGTCTATCTCAAAATCACAATGGCTATTGTGCTCATAGCTATGGACTTCTGGATTGGAAAAGCTAATTAACATGTTAATAGGTGAGGTCAGAGTAGATATGTTATCCGAGCCTATAAACTAGCCAAGGAAGAAGCCAAAATCCTAAATTATCTTTATTTTTTAAAAAAGATTTTATTTATTTATTCATGAGAGACACACAGAGAGAGAGGCAGAGACACAGGCAGAGGGAGAAGCAGGCTCCATGCAGGAAGCCCGATGTGGGACTGTGATCCTGGGACTCTGGGATCATGCCTGAGCTGAAGACAGACACTCAACCGCTGAGCTACCCAGGCGTCCCCTAAATTATCTTTATGAGGCCTAAGCTATAGAGTCTAAAAAGCAAGGGAATGCTTAGACATAGCATATTTGCCAAATAATCCAGCTTTTATTACAATTCTCCGTGACTTTATCTAGTATGCATTTCTCTTCCCACTAGCCAAGACGGTATTTGTAGAAGTGTATTACATACAATTTTCTGTGAACACTCAAACTGGACCCCCCAAAAGAAGCGTCTTCTGTGAAGTCCAGGGAGCACCTTCATAAAGATGCCGCCTACCTCCTGGGCCACAAGGAGACCCATTATCCCTGCAGAACTACTCAGGTTACAAACAGGTTCTTTCTATCATTTCTGCTTGAGGATGGCTGCCTCTAAAAGGCACTAACCTATGGAAAAGGAGTTCGAGGTTCTGTTTTGTTTTTTGTAGGTTTTTAAGAATAACATTATTTATTATTTTATTGAGGAAGGTAATTGATTCACAACAGATGATTTGGTTTAAGTTCCAAAGAAAGTCAGCAGCAAAGTTAATAACGGAAGTAACTGAATAGCTACAGATGTAATGCCAATTACATGGCAGGCTAGTTCAAGATCACAAGTAATCTTCTTACTTCTGATCATTACGAGGTACTATTTGCTTTGTATTTGCTTTGAATCTGTGCAGTCAATGCACCACATGGGGTCAAAAAATAAGTGCTCCTAAAAAGTTAAGGAGAATAAGTGTGCAAGAAATTGTTTCACTTACTTACCTGTGCATTAAATGGCATTCTCTTGTCAGTAAAATGAAGCAAGTGGATAAGAGTAACTGACCAAACCTACTAAGGTTAAATATTATTTTAAGTATATTATATTTCCATTCAAAATTAGGTGCTCATTAAAAAAATTAGGTGCTCATTAAATAATTATAATAGAGGCTGCTCTCTGAAGATTCACAAAGTTTCTTCTTTCACTTTTTTCCAACATATTCTTCCCATGCCTATTTCAGCATAGCATCCACCAACACATTTAAAGGCCACGAGCTCTTTAAAATATTGGATTACAGCATCTTAGAACGAGAAGTATCTACAGATTACTTGAATTGATGATATTCATGTGTAGCCAAGATGAGTCACTTTTTTCAGCTTGCAGTTTAAGATCACATCCCTTTTAAATGTTCTACTCCCTCTCAATTAATTTTTAAATATTCACAATGTTTTATTAGAAAAATATCCAGCATCACTTTAATCAGGTTCTCTGTTATCAACTTAACCAAGAACACTACAGGCTTACTCAGTCCAGAGTGTCCACTCTGTACAAGAAGGACATGTGGCCGGTCAGAAAGAGGGGAAAAAATACAAAGTCTGGGCAATGCACTAGCAATGTGGACACCAGGCTCTACTGCTGGAGACCAGATCTGCATAGTCTGAATTGGTTCTTTTTGCCTGACACTCAAGAGCTTTTTGTTACCAGTGCAGTTTATCCCATCTCTTTTCATGGGTTTCTTCTTGGGGAACTTGGTGTTGATTCTTGCCTGTAGGTCTTTACTTTGTCCAGGATACAAGTTATTGTAATTTCAAATGTCAAAGTTCAGTCTTCAGCCCTTTGCTTCTTTAAAGCCCCAGGAATTCTTATGCAAACCGATGCACCTCTCTTTAGGTTTTAGGGAGAGGGTAACCTTTCTCAAGTGGTTGAAGGTCCTTGCATAGTCTTCCCCCAGGACATGAAATGTCTCTCCAACCTATACAGGCATCATCAAGAGTGGCTTCAGGTCATCCTCGGCAGTACCAAGAATATCTGCCCAAGGGTACCTCAACACAGAGAAGGTGATGTGCTAATACAGGGATTCTATCCCCATTCAACACCTAGTAACATCTGGCATTGCTTTGCTTTGCACAAATTATACAAATGAAGGTAGAAATATTCCCACATCATGTCTTTGCTCTAGCTCCAGTTATTTTTTGAGGCCTTGGGCAAATCAGTAAGTTTCTCTGTAGGAACAGACTAGGCATTGTCAATCTTCTTTAATAAAACAGAAATATTTTTTAAGTTGCAGGATTTTTTTTCACCTGAAATCTTATAAATATAAACTTTTACCATAATATTCTAAGGTGTTACTGAGGTATAGCTTTATTTTCTAAAACCGGTATTTATTTATTTATTTATTTATTTATTTATTTATTTATTTATTATTTCTGAGAATACACAGAGAGGAGAGAGAGAAGCAGAGACACAGGCAGAGGGAGAAGCAGGCACCATGCAAGGAGCCTGACGTGGGACTCGATCCCAGGGTCTCCAGGATCAGGCCCTGGGCCGAAGGCGGCGCTAAACTGCTTAAGCCACCCGGGCTGCCCCTAAAACCGGTTTTTAATGTATGACTTTGAATCCTTAATTTGCCTTATGTAAGAAACTTGGTTCAACAAATTCCATTTAAATCTAACAAGATTTGGTGATTTCTCAGTCACTCTGAGGTAAAAATTCAGGCATATTCAAGACAGCTTAACCTTTTTCTACTTCCTCATCTGGAGAGGGACATGGTAAAATTGAACACAGTAAAACTGAAGACAGTGTTTCCAAGGGGAAGCAGGACACTTTATAATTGCACATTTGTGTACTAACTCTGGCAAATGTCCCAGGATTTGTTTATACAACAACTTCCCCTGTGGACACACACAGTTATTCTCAGCTCACCCTCCTCTGTTCCCTTATTCATTCACTCTTTTCTCATCTGTTGCCACTTTTAATTTTTCCTCTAAAAGACAAAGAATATAGGTATTCATTCTCTATCAGAAGAGGTGTGATGGTAAATTTTATGTGTCAACTTGACTGGCCACAAGGTTCCCAGATTTAACATTAGCTTTGACTGTCTGCAAGGGTGTTTCTGGATGAAATGAGCATTTGAGTTGGTGGGCTTGGTAAGTTGAATGCCTTCCCCAACTTGGGTGGGTACCTCCAAACTACTGAGGGCCTGAATAGAACATAAGGTAGAGGAAGGAAGAATTTGCCACCTTTTTTTGTTTCTCTCTGCCTCACTGCTTGAGTAGGGGCATCTCATCTCATCTTCTCCAGCCTTTGGACTGGGGTTTGTATCATTGGCTTCCTTGGTTCTCAGGCCTTCGAACTTATGCTTGGATTAGATTACACCATTGGCCTTCCTGGGTCTTCAGCTTGCAGATGGCAGATCGTGGATCTTCTCAACCTGCATAATCATGTGAGCTAATTCTCATAATAAATAAATTTCTACATATAGATTTTCTGTAGAAATCCTATTCTTATCCCAACTTATCTTTGCAGAATCCCTTACCTACCTTACGACACACTCTCTACCTTAGCACCCATTTCATCATATGTGTATGTGTATATATCTATATTGATATCTTAGCATATAGTATAAAATGTAAATCAGTCATTTTTTATTATCATAGTAATCACTTTTGGAATCTTACCTTTGCTTATGCCACTTGCTTCTCCTTGAATGCCTTTTTCTTCAATGAATAAATATCCAGCAAAATCCAAATTATTTTTGTGGAAAAAAGAAGTGAATGTTGTTAGCTCCCATGTTTACATAACTCTTTTTTTTAATATTTTATTTATTCATGAGACACAGAGAGAGAGAGGCAGAGACACAGGCAGAGGGAGAAGCAAGCTCCCCATAGGGAGCCTGATGTGGGACTCCATTCCGGGTCTCCAGGATCACGACCTGGGCTGAAGGCGGCGCTAAACTGCTGAGCCATCCACCCAGGCTGCCCTGTTTACATCACTCTGATAGGAGTTTCCACACCTCCTTTTACTGTGGTTATTCATTGTAAGTAAATTTTTCTACTATGCATATGCTCCTGTGGATCACCAGACTGTGACTTCTACATGTTTACACAGTCCCAAAGCAGCTAACCTACAACACTTTACTTATAGAACTCAATAAATACTCAATATGTAATTGACAAAGATTTAATGAAAACAGACCCAAGAGCCCCAAAATCATTTCTTAGCTGTGTAGCTTGCTTGAGTTTGGCTTGCCATGTGGTTCAGGCAGGGCAGAGAGTATTTCTAGACTTGCCTAAAGTTGTAGTGTAATGTATCTGATGTCATTAAACCCAGAGCCCCAACTGCCCCAGAGTCCATTCCATTTCTGAGCATGTCTGTTGGGCTGAAAGTAAAAGTCTTTATAATAGGACTGGACACTTTAATAGACCCTGGAGAAATAAAAGCACTTTTTGAAGGTTATTTTTTTTTCTGAACAAAAGCAGTCTATGCATAGAACAGCCACGAAATGTGTAGTAATTAGGAAAATATTGTGTTCTTCCCCTGAAATCATAATATTGATAAATGACGTGTATTGAATTTTTATCATATGCCACAGTATCAGATGCATTATTTCATTTAAGCTTCTCAATAGGCATCATTATCTCAGTTTTACAGACAAGGAAATTGTGATAGATGTCAAGTCAATTGCTCAGGGCAGCAGCACAACTACCAAGTGATAGAATAACATCTTAGCCATGACTATCTGGACATAAACATTTGAGGAATTTAAAAACAAGGTGGTTTCCCTACTCCGGGACTCAATCTTTGGTCTTCAAGATACCTGAACGTGAAAATGGATAGGACTTATCATGATCACTGTATAACCTCTATTCAGTTAGCCTTGAACCTTAGTTATCTCTCTCTCTCTCTCTCTCTCTTTCCTTCTCTCATTTTCTCTGGAGGAAAAAATGAAAATGAATTTGGTTTCCAAAAGTTGTCAACCACTAGAAGAGTTTCCCCAATGCTCCAAAAAAACAGGACCCTATGACTTTTTGCTAGGGATTTTTTGTGCATGACTCAGGCATTAACAGCCGTCAGGAGCCAAGCAGCAAAGATACCTTTTGTCAGGTGTCATTGCTGTATGAAGGAGCAGGGAATCTCGGCTGGGCTTGCCTGTACTGCTCTGCCAAAGGCTGGAGGTACAGGGTCCTTTGTGCCACTTTTTCCCACCAGGACAGGCACCAAATAGCCCATTGGTAAACCCTTTCACCCAACAAGGGACACTGAGAGGCAGCTGCTAATCAAGCCAGGTGCTGGAGAGCAGAGGGAGAGAGGGCCATGGGGAAGAGGGGCATGTGAGGTTTAGTATAACAGGGAACAAGCCTCTTCTTCTCACACATGGTGCACTTCTTATTAAAAGGAAATACAGATTAGGAATTCCTGTCATTGAAAAGGTCACACATGTGGTACAGAAAATATAACTAGATATCGAATACTCTACAGAAGGCCTTTCGTGTGACTGAGTGATTTATCAACCATCACATCATGAAAAACTGCTCACCTTTTGTTCTATCGCCTAACCCAACACTAAAGAGCTGAAAATTGAATGCAGAGTGTCTTCTTCAAACAGCTCTGGAGGATCACTTATATTCCTTTTTTTTTTTTTAATCATGACCTGACAGCTCCATCTGTTACTGATCCATAAAAGATGCAGGTTTTGGGGCATTTCATGCATTTTATTCATATTGACAATACTGGGCATTTTCCTGTTTATGCTACTCTCCAGCATTTTTTTCTCAGGTACCTAGGCAGATGTCTTTTCTAATGACACAGGCAAGGTACACAATACTTCAGTGATTGCAGCATAGAAGCCTCTTGCAATACTGAAAGCCATGACCTCATACTGCTCTGTACAGTAAAATACAGAGTGGCCTTAGAAAAAGGAGTCAGCCAAGTGTTTTACAAGAGAAGAAACTATAAAAAGAGTGTTTTTCAGATTTTTCTCTTGCTATAATCCACTCGGGCCATATTTTATTGGTGCTCATTACCAAGGTAGAGAGTGATAAATGTGGAAACCATAGAAACATATTATGGCCAAATTGATGTTGCTTCGAAACCCTAGTGACTCACGCTGTGAAACACTACACATTATCTGTCAAGGTGCCTCTTGAACTTTTGTCAGGAGGGCCTTTTACATGCTCATTCTAGGTTCAAGTTTAGCCACAAACACTGGGAGAGCAGATGGGCATCTGAAGTCAAAGGCACTGCAAGTCATCAGAAGTTTCCCAGAACTGATGAAAAGACACCACAGATTACATATCATCTTCGATCAATTTTATTCAATTTAATACCTTGAGTTATAAGAAATATTTAAATATAACTAAATATTTAAGACATATACAGAACTTGCCCCCACCAGCTCTTCCCCCCCACCATCTCTTTTAACTTATTTTCACTTATTTATTTATTTTTATTTAAATTTTGTTACTTAACATACAGTGCTATATCGGTTTCTGGAGCAGAATTCAGTGGTTTATCACACAGCACAAGTACCCTCCTTAATGCACACCCCCCATCTAGCCCATCCCCCACCCACTTCCCTCCATCATTTCTGTTTGTTGTCTATTGTTAAGAGCCACTTATGACTTGTTTCCCTCTCCTTTTTTTCCTTTTCCCTCTTCCTATATGTTCATCTGTTTTCTTTCTTAAATTATGTATATGAGGCCCCCACCGTCCCTTAAACCAGATTATTTGCCTCTCTGCTTTTTAAAACTTCATATAAGTACATACATTGTCAATGTAAATATGTCCACGTAAATGTTAAGTTTCAATATTCTACATCTGATAAATAAATCACAGTAGGTTATTAAATTTGTGAGTTTCCCAAACTTATGAATATAAAGCCAACACCCCACCTCAAAGAGTGTCATTAAAACAGGTTAAAGATTCCTCTTTTATACATAACCCTGAAAGTTAATATATACAGTCTTGAAAGTTAAATCTATTTCTTAATTAATATATGAGCTCAAAATATTACATTATATAAACACAAACCTTTGGGTAGTTTAAATAAAAATGATAGTTTTAAATTCTTGATTACTATTTTTGTCAGAATCAATGATGCAAAGCTTCTGCAATGTAAGTGAATAAGAGCAGGAATTTTCAAAATAAACATCAAATATTTATTGACTGTGTACAAGGTATTTATTTAGGTGATGCCATCTCTGGGATGGATGGCAAAGCTAGGGGAGTCTTGGCCAACACCCAAGCCCTGCTGCATATTTCCATCCAATCTCATCATCCCATCTTTTAAGATGGGCCTATCTTGTATGACGATGACAAATCAAAAATCAGAAGGCTGATTCTTCTGACGATGGTAGCTTTGATATGTGGCTGAAGTTTGAATCATCATTTAAAGCATGCTGACATAAACATAGCTAAAATGGAATAAACTTTTGTGTTTTGTATTTTAATAACATCTATCTTTCAAAAATAGTTACAAGAGGAATAAATGTTCTGTGCAGATAATTTAAGAAGTAGAAAAATCACAGAGAAGCACTCGTTATTCATAACCCAGCACTGATATATAATCCTTCACTTTTGTCTATTTATTATTTTTTTGATTTGTTTAAAATTATTTTACAAAATAGTGTCATATTCCGACATCCTACATTTTATTTTTTGGATTCATATTGTGAATATATTCTCTTACCAGTAAGCATTTTCTATTAACACTTTCAATGACTAAATAGAACTCTATAGTAAATATATAGCATAATTTATATAATCCCCTACCTAAGGAACTTCTAGACTTCTTTAAATTGACCTTTTTATGAATTTTGCTGATTGAATATATATAATTTTGACTCCATCTTTAAGTATTTACTTGGGATAGACCCCTAAAACTAGTAAGTCCAAGTGTATTTATTAAATGTCCAAGACATTTTAAAGGCTTAGGAAATCTATTTTCAAATTGCTCTTTAAGGGCAGCCCAGGTGGTTCAGTGGTTTAGCGCCGCCTTCAGCCCAGGGAGTGATCCTGAAGGCCCGGGATCCAGTCCCACGTTGGGCTCCCTGCATGGAGTCTGCTTCTCCCTCTGCCTATGTCTCTGTCTCTGTCTCTCTCTCTCTCTCTGTGTGTGTCTCTCATGAATAAATAAATAAAATCTTTTTAAAAATTGCCCTTTAAAAGTTTATTTCAATTTACTTACTCCTCAGTATGAAAGTGCTTGCTGTCCCATTTTCTAACCAACCCTAGGAATTATGAATCCTTTATCTCTACCCATTTGGTACATGAAAAGGGACCCAATTATTGTTTCTGTTTGCATTTCTATATTAATGATATTTAACATTTTAAAAAAGATTTTATTTATTTATTCATGAGAGACACAGAGGGAGAATGGCAGGGACACAGGCAGAGGGAGAAGCAGGGTCTCTGCAGGGAGCCTGGTTCAGGACTCAATCCCAGGGCCCCGGGATCATGACCTGAGCCAAAGGCAGACACTCAACCACTGAGCCACCCAGGCACTGCCTGATATTTAACATTTTTTTCATAAGTTTGATGTTTAAAAAAATAACCTGTGTGAATTGCGTGTTCATGCTATTTGCTTTTTCAGATACATAGATGACTATCTTTTCCTTCTCCATTGGTAAAAACTTTCCACTGGTTCAACACAGGCTGAAACATTTCCCCCCATTGGTCACTTGCCCTTTAATTCTGTTCATCTCCTACTGTTGAAGTACAGAAATCTTCATGATAGCTCATCACATTTCATTTGTTTTCCTTTAAAATTTCTATTTTATGTTTTATTCTTCTAAAGGGCTTTCTGAGTCCAAGATGTTTGTTCATATTTTCTGGTGGTGTTTTTAGAGCTTCATCTGCATTTAGTTCTTAAATCCATTTTGAATGCATTTTGATATATACTAACACAGTGCTTGCTACCATATTTGCATCATAGAAAGTGCACATAGAAAACGAGTATTTTACGGCACTTTGGGGTAAACTAATGAGGCTGTTCACAGAATTTATTAGCCACCTCTGTCTCTGAGGAGATGGCCTCTCAGCTCATCTGCAACCGACTCTCTGCATACCATTGGCACTTCTGGTATAAGTAAAGACATGACCTTTTAAAAAATAATTAATCAATCATCTAAGTTATTGAATAATTCATTCTTTCCCCATATATTTGAAATGTCATTTTCATTATATGCTAAAAACATGTATACATGGGTTTTCTTTTGGTATTTCTACTGTTTCATTAATCTGTGTGCCTATCCTGACACTGATACCACCCATTCACACTTCATAGCTTTGTAATATGTTCAAATCTTTGTCAGTACAAGTTTCATCTTAAAGTTTTCTTTCAGAAATGGTGAGTTTCAGCTCCTTATCTTTCCAAATGAGCTTTAGAATGTTTCTCAAAAATTCAAGTGTTGGGGGGGGGTTGAATTAAATATAAACATCATTTTAGAAAGCATTGACATTACACAATATTTTCTTTTTCGATTTGAAAGATACTTATTCAAGTCATCTGTGTGACTCTCAATGAAGTTTAGTAGCGTTTTCCATATTGGTAAACACTTCTTTTAAGGTAATTTCTATGCGTTTTTAATTTTGGTTGCTATTTTTAATGATATCTTTTCCCCATTATATTTTCTAGATGACTATTATTGGCATAAAGGAAAACCATAAACAATAAATTTGTATACAGTCACCAGACCATTAAATTTGGTCCATCTGCTTTGCCATATTCCATATGTGAGGACACCAATACAGAGGAAAATACTGTCCTCTCACAACAATCTTGGGAATGTACCTGAGAGTATAATTCTACATTATTTGAGCGGTTTTTTACTTTTTAAAAATATATTTATATAAATAGCATTCCATGCAAAGAGAATAATAGAATATTATTTTCATTTCTCAATTTGATTTTAGCTTTTATACCTAAAGATGTTATAAGATATATTCTTTAAAAAATACACAAAAGGTATAAAGGCTAAAATATTCCATATAGTTATTTTAGAATTTATTGGCATTTAGATTTTTTATAAACTTCTCTACTTGTTAAATTTCCCCAAATTATTTCCACACTCAACAGCAATCTCCCCAATGGTGTTTGTGATGGCAAGAAACAAAGAATCACAGCCAAATGGGTGAATCTTATAAGCAAATCTCCTTTTCCTACAGTGGTATTATTAGTTAAAAAATCAAAGATTTTAATGAACCATTTCAAAGGATAAAATGAAATCCCCAAGTCAGGAAACAAATAGCTTGAAATTATTTCTTTTTCCAAAATTAGGCCTAAAGAAAGTGGTTGAGCAGGTTGTGAAATGCTATCAGCATCTTGCAGAGGGATGACTATCTTCCAGGTTTGCAGATTATGTGTATTAGAGAAGGGGAGACAAATCAGTAGATCTCTGAGTTTTCCTGGGACTAGACTAAACAGATTTCTAAACCAGTTACGCTCAGCTACTTCAGGTGCATGAAAACTGCTCTTGGGCTTTATCAAATTGCTGGTTAATACACAGGAACTAAATTAGGTCTATAATTTCAGATGTCCTTTTTTAATGACTCATTTTTCTGTCAATAAAATTGACAACAGAGACCAGCACGGATCCTTAGCCTACTTCTGACGAGCCTTCTTAAGTCATGTGACACAGTCCAGTGTTGTCAGATATAGGCTGCAGTTCTCTACTGGTGTTTTCATGGAAATAAGATTAGAGAAATGTAGCCTGAGCAAACCCAGGGAGGTCTGCCGCAGACATGAGGGATGATATCAATCATTCACCAGAAGGTCTCACATAGGATGTTTTCATTGATAGTGCAGACTTTATTTGTGTGTTAAAAGATGAAGTACATTGCTTTTCTGGTAAAAGTCATGTCCTTTGGCATGGGGCTCCTTCATTGCCCTCAGAAAAGATTCAGATAGCTTATCTCTTCCTGAGACTCGAGAAGAATCTCTAAGATGAAATAGGGAAGTTAGGCTTAACCATGAATTGAAGTCACGTAAAGAATTTGAAAATGTGCTCATCACAAGGAAAAAACTCTAGTAATCCTTTCAAAGGAAAAAAAAAAGGATAACCCTCAGCTTTATTCTGACATTTACTCCTTGAAGCCAATGTTGTCGTTTATTGGTTAATGTGCTCAGATAGAATGTTCTCATGAATATTCAACATTTAAAGACAGACAACAAAGGAACAGCTATATAAGCTTGCCAACAGAGTCACATAACCATACGCTGAGTAAAAGCCACCTTGATGATAATCCATTTCACAGACACATACACCCCTCCATTTTTAGAACAGAAAAATAACAGCCCTAGAGAGAACTATGGGGTCAAATACATGGTTTATGTAACTAAGATATGAATACATGTTAAGTATTATTAATTTTTAAAATTTAATTGATTAAATGAAAAGATACAAGAATATTTTCTCAAACTGATGATAGCTGTTCCAGAAATAAAAATAGGGAATCCCTGGATGGCTCAGCGGTTTAGCGCCTGCCTTGGGCCCAGGACATGATCCTGGAGACCCAGGATCGAGTCCCACATCAGGCTCCCTGCATGGAGCCTGCTTCTCCCTCTGCCTGTGTCTCTGCCTCTCTCTCTCTCTCTCTGTCTCTCATGAATAAATAAATAAAATATTAAAAAAAGAAATAAAAATAACTTCTAAATAAATAAGATGCTTATCCTATTTCAAAGTAAAAAAATGAAAAAAGAAAATAAGATAACATTTTACATGAAGCAAATTGGCAACAATATTTTTTAAGTTAAATAACATGCCCCTTGGCCAGGGTATGGGAAACTGGCATTCTCATCTTTTGTTGTTGTGAATATAAGTTCCTAGAAGTTCTATAGAGAGCAATTTGGCCATATCCATCAAAATTACAGATGCAGTCTAATGTTTCAGTAAGTGCTAATTTTAGGAAATGATTCTACTGATATACTCCTACTCATGCAAAATGTCTTTGAATGAAGATATTAATTGAAGCATTGCTGGCAATACCCAAACCAAAAAACAAACAAAAAACTTGAAAACAGTGTGCATCAGTATTTCTCATCAGAGAGCTATTAAATATATAGCCTTGGCTTTTAGATATGAACAATGAAATATGGCCTCTAAAAAGGATAAGGCAGACAAGTATGGAAAAATTCATGGGATACAAGTTTAATGACAAAATGAAATGCAAAATAATGTGCAAAAAAATAATTCTACTCCTATGTATAGTCATATCAGTGCATAGATTAGCTCCAGAGGGATACATAAAAAAACAACAAACGTGGCTACATATGGGGATAAAAATGAGAAAATGTTTAAATCTATATCATACACAGATGTTACCTAGAGCACAAAAGATTAATAAAATTAAACAGAGAAAGAACGAGAAAAAGAAAGAACATAAAATTAATTCTTTGTGTACAATAAACTCAACATGGTGAGTAAAGCACTTATTGTATGAAAGGCAATAGGCCTTTATTGGTAATTATTCTCTCTGTTTTTATAGGATTTTAGGTTTTAAAGCATTTTCCCAAATCTGGTGCCAAGAGATCTATGTTCCAAAACTTGCACCCATACTGACTCATTGCCTAATTGTGAGGAAGTCGTTTTATCTTTTTATACTTTTATGTCTTACTCTTTGTACAATGACTATAAGACTTCTATCCTTCTATCTTTTTAAAAATCAAATGTAATGCTGCAAAATAAACCACAGAATGGAATGATTTTTCTTTTTTAGCAAACATGCTCCATAGTTCTAAAAATGGTTTCCTTAGCATTCTTAGAGAAGTAGACTATTTTAATGTTCATCTTTTTAATTCAAAGAATTATTTTCTTAAACCTTTCCTTTTTCTTGTTTTTCTCTGATTTGAGTTAACATATTTTAGCGACTTCTGTTCTCATTTGGGTTTTTGATGTCAGGCTTTATTTAGCTACTGCCACTAATGCAGTAAGTTATCTAACCTTTTAACATTGCCAATCTCATCCATGCAACTACCATGTGCCTGTCCAGCCACTCCCTGAAGTATTCTGTTTTCACATACTTCCACCACAATTTCCTTTCTGATTTCCACTGAACCAGGTTCTTGCTTAGGCTGTTAGTTCTGCTGAGGCTAGGAGCTGCTGTCAGCTCTGATTAGATTCTATTTCTCACTACAAGTATATTGTGGAATGTGCTTCCATAATAAAATTTAGTCTAAAATAGACTGTGTGCTAAAGGTCAAACTAAAATAGCCCTTGGCTTCCCCCTAGATTCTAAACTGACGTTCTAGTTCACCAATCTCCTCTTTTATATTTGTTTGCAGAATGGCATAATTTTAGTGGAAAAGAGTTCTAAAAAATCCACCCAACTAACCCCATTGTCTTCTGGTGGCTTTACTTGATATGGTTGGATTCTGGGAGTCTGAAATCCTTGGTGCTCTAAAATTTGGTAATCAGGGTATATCCCTGTTGGAACCTCCTCTGGTATATCTTCCCTTAATTGTATATGCTGTCCTCCTTCCCGTTGGTTACTATATAGGCTTCTATTCTTAGAATAGCTCCTGGCACACTTATACAAAGCTAGTACCACAGGGGAATGGGGCAGCTCTTCAGGAATTGATTTACAAGAGATAACCTAGACCCTAGTGAGATCCCAGACGTTAGAGTAGAAATGACTCTCAATTAACAGCCCTTTATTAAGTAACCTATTATGTAGCTTCAAATAGCATTTAATATAGTTGGGGAGATGAGACATGGACACATGAATAGGCTATAGAAAGCAGTAAATGATGAGTGCCGAATAAGTGGTATATAAATTAAAACATCTTGGGAGCACATAATCAGAGCACAATCAGCTCCAGCTTGGATGAGCATGGAAGACTTCTTGGACAATATCAATTGAGTTTTCAACAATATGAAGGATTTAGACCACTGAATTGAGGGAAGAGATACTAACAATGGAAGAGAAGGCATCAACCAAAGAAAAAAAGCAGCAACAAACTATGAAATAGGTTTGGGGTGCAGTGATCACACACAGTGGCTGGAATGGAGGTGTTCTGGAATGTAGGTCATAGGGCTTGGAGACCCCTTCTTTCAGAAACTGATGAGCCCACAGCCTCCTGCTTAGGCAAGAAGCCCTTTTTCATAATTTGGGCAAATGACTCAAAAGCGTCCCAGTTACCACTATGATAGTGTCCTGGGGTCGCAGCTTCTTTCCAGAAGAAGTGAGAGTGTTTCACTAAATTATGTATACCAGCCGCCTTTAGCGTTTGAAGATTGGTCATGTGATAGCAAAAGGAAACAAAGACAATATGACAAGGAGACTAAACAGGACATGATCCCTCATCCACTCCCTGAGATCTTGAGCCTCTCTGGCATCCACAGGGAGTTAAGGAGCCCAGTGAATTCCTATAAGGGATGAGTAGGTTAAAATTCATGAGGCAGGGCCCTGCAAGTCAGGCTCTTACCCCGAAAATTTATAGAAATACCTATAATGCCTCAGTTTCCCAAACCCTGTGACCAGAGAAAGTGGGCTACCATCAGGTGAGGATGGAGAGAGCACAGAGGCCATGCTATCTTTCAGCTTATGAGGCTTCTTTCCAAGTTTGCAAATTGCAGGACTCAATCTGTTTATAAAAAACATTACCTGGAGGAGATAACATATCTCCATCTTTATTTGGGGAGGCTGTATAGCATAAGGGTTTAAAAGGCCAAAACTCTGGGATACCTGGGTGGTTCAGTGGTTGAGAGTCTGCCTTTGGCTCAGGGTTGATCTTGGGGTCCTGAGATTGAGTCCCGCACCGTGCACCATAGGGAGCCTGCTTCTCCCTCTGCCTGTGTCTCTGCCTCTCTCTCTGTGTCTCTCATGAATACACAATAACATCTTTAAAAAAAAAAACAATAAAAAATAAAAAACAAAAGGCCAAAACTCTGGCACCGAAGTATTTGGAATTAAATCCCAGCTTCTCCACTTACTAGCTGTTTAACCAGCTCTCTGTCTCTCAGATTCCACATGTGAAAACTGCTAAGAGGATGGCAACCATTACATCTACCTCACAGGGTCGTCACGGGAATTCTATAAAATGCTCAGCACAGAGCACATAGTAAGGGCTACATGAGCGTTGTTGTTAAATATAAACACAACATGTTATTTCCCAGGAGTCCACGTAAGTCCAGTGGGCGCTCTTCACCACTCAGATTTCTTCCTCATCCCAGGTCCCTCTGGACTTACATAAGACACTAACAGTCATCTTCATAATGAATGACATGAGGACATAAGGACTCTCGTTTGGGTAGCCTGCCAGTAGAATAGATAAAAAGATAAATTTTTAAAAAGGACTCTAGAATTTCTTTCTTCCCACAACACCGAACAGCAGGGAGAGAAAACTATAAAGCCTTGTGTCGGGACTGGAGCCCTGGGAAGGCCAGCAGGTCCAGGATGTCACAGCTGCCCCCCACAGTCTCTCCGTGTACAAGGACATAGGGTTGTGCAACACGCACATTCGAGTTGCAAGGTGACAGCAAGAGCAGCCCTCCAGGGGTCATGCCAACAAGGCATTTTAAGATCACTTGTTATTTGAAATCCTCTAAAGCAGAACAGCAGCAGTATCTAAAATGCGTGCCTCAGCAAGCTGACGGTCACTGTCCTGGCATGGCTCTGTCCCCACCCCCTGATGGCAGGACCACGACAGGAAACTTGGAGCCCTCAACTATAGAAATAGGGAAGGACTTGAAGCACAAGCCAGTGATCAGCACTCTCCGATGACGACAGGGCTGACAAAATCTTAGAAGCACCAGGTTTTAATGCCAATCTGCTTTCCAGTCTCATGGAACACACTTGAATCAGGGGAGGGGTCTTTCTCTCCAGACTCCCAGCAACAGTCTTTTCTGGCTTTAGATCCTTGTGAGCCTTTATCTTGTCCCCATACCTAACGCCTAGCAAAGCCTCACTTCTGGAGCATACCTCACCCCATCTGTGCTCGCAGGACATCCATGGTCTCGGTCGTAGTCCTGCTGATCAAAGCAAGATCTTTATTTCCCTGAAACTGCTCTATCTTAAAACCTCCTTCCTCTTCTGGTTTCAATTGCCCACAATCTATTCAAGACACTTGAAAAGACTTCATCTTCCCAAGCATCAATTTGTCACAATATTTCCTTTCTTAGAATTCTACAGTTGCTCTTTATTGCTTCCTGAATTCCATTAAAATCTGACCACTGTCTTCATTGCCTTCCAGCCTTTGGACACCCCCACCCCCAGCCCGTCACATTTGAGTCCAACCCCAACTGCCTATGTGCTGTCACGGCATATTCTGCTGCCATCACAGAGTGTTTGTGCTGTCCTCACCCTCACACCTCATCGTGCATGCTGCTTCTTCCATTTGAACACACCTGCTCCACTCCTTGCCCAACCACAGCTTTAAAAACCCTCAGGATGATGGTTTTCACTCAAAAAAAAAAAAAAAAAAAAAAAACCACAACCTTTTTTTCCCCCAAAATTTGCCTAGAATTAGTTTTCCCACACAGGGAATCATGTTTCTTCTTCCTCCTCAATTTCTGAGAATGCTGTCATTATAAACATAGACGATGATGAAGAAGATAATGGGGATAATTTTGATGAGTAAACTAATAGCAACAGTGCACATTTGGGTGGAAGTTTGCAGTCTGCATACCAGTTTCTCTCTCTCTCTCTCTCTCTCTCTCTCTCTCTCTCTCTCTCTCACACACACACACACATACACACACACACACACTCATAGCAGTGTTATGACAATCATTATTATTTGGTTAGCAGAAACTGAGTCCTAAACGTCTTTTCTCCTCATGTCTTCCTACATTTCAGATCGTGTTTCACATACATGGAGTGAAAGAAAGCCGGATAGAAAAACAGAGTTTTCACTAGCTGGTTTTAGAAAGTAATTTCCCTCTGAGTCCTCCGGTTTTCTTGCTTTACAAGTTGGGATGATAAATAATTTGGTAGTTCCCTCTACCAGGAGAGCTTTGAGGATTAATGATAAAATTATGAAAAGGACTCATTTTACAAAGCCAACAACAGAAGAAGTAGAATCTAAGAGAATTGGAGCCCAAAGGGGGCACCCGACTGCGCATATTCCTCCTGTCTCCTTCCTATATCCTTTCCAGCATTAAGATATGAAGTAGACAGAGCTAACAAAAGAATATTCCAGAACCCTGGAGTCTTTATCCTAAAAAATCAAGACGTGCACTGGCCACTAGTTATGTTGACCAGTAGGTTTTACAGAAATACCTTTCAGTGGTATATAATTAACTGTGCACATAATTCAGGCCCCCGAGGCAACTTCCAACTAAATGTTCATCATTTCTATAGGCGTTAAAACCTATTACCTTGAGGTGAAAATTTCTCAGAAAAGATAATCTTGCTTTTCCATGCCTAAATCAGCACTCTGAATTAAAATGTTTGCTCTGTTTCGGCATTTATTAAGAAATGTTAATATTCTGGGTGTTATTTCCCCCCTAAACTACTGATTTCTTCCTCCCTTAATTCTGCAAAATATTTAACATGCAATGCCATGGGATGCCCCTTTTGAAGAAGAGAACAAACTTGCAGAGCTGCCAATTATTGCCATTCTTGGCATTTTTACAACATTGTACCCTTTCCGTGCTTATGCTTTTTCAGAAACTACTATTTTTTTAGGGCAATGCAACTAGACCCAAGGTATATTTAACCATCATGAGAGCTTCTCATAATTGGGGAAAAGTGAACAAATTTTGTAGGTGAAAAAGGAAGAAAGAAGAAAAGGTAATCAACACAAAACAAGCATAAACATGGTGCCTGACGTGATGCTAAGTATTCTACTCTAAATCAATTACATGGCAAACATTTTATTTTGAAAAAATTTGAAAGAATACTACAATAAACATATATGTTTCACTTATATTCACTGATTGTTAACATTTTGTTCCATTTGCATACTCTTCTGTCTCTGTATATGTATCTGTATTATATATAGATCAGCTGAAATATATGTCTACATTATATGTAGATATAGATAGAAAAGCATATATACATAGAGAGATATATTTATGTATGTATATATAAAAAGGCACACACATACTCACATTATGTATATGGGCATGTATATCAGGCATGTAATATGTTTATATTTATATTATAAATATAATATACGTATATATAAAGATACATTTTAAAATAAGTTATAGACATCATGACACCTCATCTCCAAATATTTCGACAGGCATCTCCCAAAACAGGGACGCTCATCCATAAAATCTGTGTATCATTGTCACTCTTATTATTAATGATATTATGTTTGATGTCTTGGCAATGTCTCAATTACAAGATCACTTACAATTGTTCAATTGTAAAAACATGTCTTCTTTTATAATTTGAAGGTAATATGGGGTGGAGGGTGCTCCTCTGAGAATATCCCTTTCTTTGACAATATTTCACCTAACTATTTTAGCATCCATTGGTGACCCTGAATCATTTATTACAAAAATATTATTCCCATTTCACTGAGGAGGAAATCACACTGTACTTTCTTTATATTAACTAGCTCGTGTGTGGCTGAGCCAGGCTTCAAAACTAGTCAGGATCTCAGACTCATAATCAGCTGCTTTCTGGAATCACGCTGCCTCAATAAGTTCGTGATAGGATTGGTTCCAATTCCAAGTCACAGCCCAGAAAACATCCACTGCCTTCCATCAGCTTCCTGTAACTCCCTCTAGGAGTTATACTCTCATGAGTACTCTTGGTTCCAGCTTCCTGGCCCTCCTGATGAATGGGTGTTTCCTATTCCACACTAACCCAAATGCTGAGCCTAGTTTCTTCCTTTGACTTCTTTACATAAAAGAACTTCTGTGAAGGTAGCAGACTTTATTGAAGGTTCATAGAGATATTAAAGAAAGGACAGCGTTTACTTTGCCTCTCTACCAGGAATCTGGAGTTGAACGTTAGACATTTCTGTTCTTAAAAATCATTCTCCTTGTCTCCATGCAGCTTCACCTACCAAGCTTCTCTGTTTTTCTCCTCTTAAGAACACAAAGATTAACTTCCTTGAATATTTTTATGGAAAAGAATTCAGCCATAATTCCCCAACCCTTATAGTAAACTCTACGGTGCCTGCCTTCCAATGTGTATCTAGACTCAGTCAAAGCTTTAAATTATACCTGGCCAAGATTTGATTAAGCTTTTGACTTTTATTTCTTTCTCATTCTGAGGAAGACAGAAGGAGACAGATGTGGAATTCTTATTATTCAATAGGAAAATCAACAAATTAGCCTATGGCCCTGAAAGAAGGTCAGACCCTAACTTGTATACTTTTAAGTTTCCTTGGGGGGTAAAACACTAACTAGAATGGGTCACCAGGAGGAGCGGTAAGAGGTTGGTGATTTTTGCTGAAACAACATTTAAGTGTTGGGTTTCAGATTTACTGTACTTGTTTGGGACCGTATATGGTATTGTTTTCCCATAGAAGAAAGTGACCCTTACATGCATAAAAAGAACAAGAGGAAGGGAGACTTTTTATAGTGGCATTATGGAGTAAATATACCTATTTGGGAAGCAATGTCAAACTAAATGAATTATTTTCTGCCTTTGAAAGAACCAAGAATCTCTTCTTAATAAGAAGAGAGAGACACAAAATGTCCCCCAGCCAGACCAAAATCTCAACCATGGCCTGACTTAGCATAAAAGAAAAGAAAGCCAGTCAAGATCATAAGAGAATTTGCAAAAGTTGGCTTAATTTTGTAAATATTTTTGGAATGTTTTATGAAGTTAGTCATTTTTCAAGTACTGTGTTTTTCTATCACAAAGACTGATACAGGGAAAAATATATCAAACTTTAGGCAACTTTTTTGCATGCTTTCAAATTTATACACACCGCTAAGGAAACTTTTATGGGTGTTAAATTTTAACATATTTTATTCAAATGAAATTGCCAAAATATTCCCCCGAACAAAATCTATTTCCAGAACAAATAACTTTCCCCAATCAACCACTTTCTCCAGGCTTTTATTTTATAACGTGCAACTTTGAGGTATCAGACTGTGAGGCGCCCAGTTTATCTAACACACAATCTTTCATTGCTTCGGAATTGAGAAAACAATGTTGATTTCTAGAGTCTGTTTTGGTATAGAAGGAGACACAAAAGATTTTCCAAGAGGTTCCTCCATCAGGTAATAATAGGAGAGCAAACAGAACTTGTAAAAGGGACAAGGTCCCTGGTTCTATTTATACAGCCTTAAAATATACCATTTTGAGATGACAACACTTTGCTTCCCTGCAGCCTGTCGATACCCTCTGCCCACCTCTCTCCTCTGTACCAGTTCTCTCATCTCCACATTTTCCAACTATTGACTGCTTCCTAGCTTTGAAAGAGTTTTCTCCCCTGTGGACAGGCCTGTGCCAGTGTTAATAAAAGTTTCGCCACTTCTGTGCCTCTCTCTGCTGACACCATCTCAAGAGAAATAACACAGAGGAGAACTGTTTCTAAGAGGAAAAAGGAAAAGCCAAGGAGAATTAAGGTAAACTTAAGACACTCATCTTTTGGAGATCTCTCAGCTCCCACAATCAAGATGAACTGCTCCCCCCTTATGCCCTCTTTTCCCAATCATTGTTACAATCTACTGTGGACAGACCTGCTCCATTTTTATCTGCGTCTGTCTTCCAGAAATCATGTGGATGATAAGAAAATGGTGGAAAGAGAATGGTGACAAGTCCAAGGGCAGCCAGAAGGATGACTTTGAAAGTTTGAGGGTAAGAAGAGTCAGTTTTTTAAGGGGTATTTCAGAAAAGGAAGTAAGAATAGGAAGAATGGAAAAAGCTGGAGAGATGCTGCTTTGCCATTGTTAACAAAATTCAGTTAGTTCTAGGGAATCACAGGCCAGCAATTTATGTTGTAAAGGAAGGTTATATTTTCTTTCTAGGAGTAGAAAATAAATTATGCACATTTTCCAAAAAATCTAAAAGGAATCTGTTAGCCTAATAAAAAGATTCAGTTTTTTTAACACATTTAGTTACCAAATTATGACAGTGTGACATAACAAACAATAATTCACAATTTTTCTTAAGCTTAGTATGAGCTAGTCGGTTTTTAAGTGTATTGTTTGAATTACTCCCATCTTCCACATGAGGAAACTAAAATAAAAGAAAAAAAACAAACTTCCAAAGTGTCCAAATTTATATAATTAGTAAATGGTGGAACCAGGTGGAACCATGCGAACCCCCACAACCTACTAAAGACCCTACACTCTAAAGCTGGATTAGCGAATAGAGGGGAACTCCAAAATAAATATTTGGGCCTATAGGGAATATGGAATTGTGCAACCTTAATATTCTATCTATGGCTCTACTAGATTCTCCAAAATTGACTTCTGGTTAATTTCATTGATGCCATCTTTAGGCAAGCCAAATAAAACTGTAGAAAAAAAAGAGAAAAGATCACCAAGAAAGGGTAGTAGAGATAGGTAGGAAGGTAGGAAGCTAGCCAGCTGTGCTCCTATGGCCATGATTGCATTTGACCAAAAGAGATTGACACAAAAAGGGTGCCTGGGTGGCTCAGTCAGTTAAGTGTCTGCCTTCAGCTTAGGTCATGATCCCGGAGTCGTGGGATCCAGCCGGGTATCAAGCTCCCTGCTCAGCGGAGAGTCAGCTTCTCCCTCTATTGTCTGCTCTGCTTATGTTCTCTCTCTCTCTCTCTCAAATAAATAAAATATTAAAGAAAAAAAAGAGAGAGACATTTACACACAATGGAGCAAAGGATGACTAAAGGTGTTTGCCAAAGACACACAGAGCATTGCAAAGTTGCCAGATAGTGAAAATGTTCACTTTGACAAGGTGCCATTTTTGAGGTAGAAAGAAAATAGTTTGCTCTAGAAAAACCAAGCTGCCTCAGTCTCTCTAAAGAGGAGGATATAGGGAACTCCTTGGTGGCATTCACAAGTCGCCGAGTAACTGGAGCATTAAAGTGGAAATGCAAATGGGGCTCTTAATTGTTTCCAGATCCCTGCTTCATTTCAGCCTTCTAGGGCAAGTAAACACCAGCAACACTTTCCAATCAAACTGGCAAACATTTTATCTTTCTGTTTGCTTACAGTTAACAATTTGTCTTCAATATTTCAGCTGGATCAGTGTTCAGAAATGGGACCTTAGAGAATCAAGGCCTTTCACCTTGCATTAATTCCTCGGCCTGCTCAATAACAAAAATAGCAGTGCATTGCTCAGGAGCCTACTGCAGATAAATTAGCTAATGTCTGTGGAGGATAATGAAGATTAAAATGGTGTGGGTACAATTGTCATGAATAATGAACACATTAGCTATACGTCGTTACTTCAAACACACGTATTACAGCTTATCGATTAGGGAACCTGTGACATTTTGCTAGGTGATGGCTCAATTTAAAAGGAGACCCTTTTGAAAAATGATCTACTAACTTTAAATAAGATTTTAAAATAATTTTAATATTTCAAACCATTAACTGTTTATTTAGGATCCCATTTTATGTCATCACTCATTATCTGCCAGGTCATCTTGAGCATTTCATAAAAGGATTTCAAATAGGACCAGATTTTTTTTTTTTTTTTGACCTAGCTAGTATGGGCCTTTCTTGAGAAATCTTTATAGAATTGGGAAACACAATAAGAAAAAAATAGATTTCTACGCACTTGTTGGACCTCCTACCAATGTCATTAAGCCCCACCACTGGTATGACACACCTGATGTGCTTCTCCCAGCTATGCCCCAGTCGGTTTGGCTTTCCATTTAACTATCAGATCTACCCCAATTCAAATATCTGGATCCATGATGAATCTTTTAGATTTCGTTTGTGGCTTACATGATGAATCAATCAATCTATGATAATGGATTCTACAGTTACCACATGTGAGCAACATCTTCACCTTTTCACCTGGGACCTCCTCATTGCACGATATCTGTACTCAAATGTCTGTGTGCATCATGGAGATTGTTGGCACTGTCACTGTTCTCTTGGTGTCTACTGACTCTGTGACCCCTGCGTTCTCATCATTCCAGGCATTCTTTATGTTCACCTCAAACCCACCCTTTGGGCTTCTTTGGCCCTTTATTTATTGTGCAGACTGTAAATTTGTTATGACATGTCCCTTGGCACTTTCACTGCATGAGCTTCTTTACCAGAAAAAAATTTAAACTAATCCGCTCTCTGTGGCTGCTAGTTGGGAACTTTATCATTCTGAGAGACAGAGCCACAAAGGAGAAAGCCAGTGAGAAAGAGAAGCTCAAGTGATTCATGTCTGAACAAAATCCTAAAATAAGCAAGCTTTCCAAACGTGCATACAATTTCTACTGCATCTGTATGTCCAGCACGCAGCAGTGAGTTGCATGTTCTGCTTATCTCTGGTACCACAAGGCATATTAAATATGCTTCCAGATCTTGCCACCATTCCCCACTAATACTGGTGATGCCAGTGCAGTGTGGCAAGGCAGGAGTCCACATGGAGAAGGAGACAGGATGTTTACCATAGGCAAACTAAAAGATCTGCCTCTTAGACACTATCGCTGGCTACCTCCAAATGCAGGGCTGAGTTTGGGGCATTGGAGAGGAACAAAGTAGCAATTATTTATATGGGATTCATGGAGGAGCAAAAAGTTTTTCCAAAGAAAGTCTTCAGTTGAGAGGGAAAATTTGAAAAGGCTGTTTCTTTATTTTGGTATTAAATGAACTTAGAGCAGAAATTCCTACCTTGGCTTCTGTGTAATTTCTGATGGTTCATGGGGGAATTCTACAATTGGACACAGAATCCTGTGGTGCGTACCACGTAAGGAGAATATTTCAAGAACAGGGCTCTTATTTTTTTTTTGCATATTTTTAAATTGGAGTTCGATTTGCCAACATGTAGTGTAACACCCAGTGCTCATCCCGTCAAGTGCCCCCCTCAGTGCCCGTCACCCAATCACCCCACCTCCCCTTCCACTACCAATTGTTCATTTCCCAGGGTTAGGAGTCTCTCATGAATAACAGGGCTCTTAAATGTTCTCAGAGTCTCAAAGAATAGTACATGACCTCAAAACATCTATAAAATTGAATAAAAACTACACATGTAGATAATGCTATAAATTACCATATGGAAATACTATACCTATGTATCATTTTATAGAGATATGGTAAATGATGACCAGGGTAAACAAAAGACACTATTTTTCTTATTATTATCATTATTTATCGCTCCTTTTTGCTGCACAAACCCAGTGGAAGCCAGGTACCTCATGGAAGACAGAATGTAGGCGATAGGATTAGCAGTACTCTGGGATCCTAGGGAGTCATGTAAAATCTCTAAGCCTCTTTTTCAACTCCAAAATAAGAATTAGATTTCATGATATTTCAAGTGACCTTTCAACTCTGAACTATTCTATAACATAACCCTTTCCCATACGATGATTTAAATGTTTGTACTCAAATATACATTAAATACAAAATTTTAAAATAACAACAAAAACATAAGTTAAAAAACCCCAGGCTTTCACATTCTCTTAAAGCCTCTCCAAAAATTATGGCACTTTGATGTCAAAAACCACTTTGCAATATCTACAGATTTTGGCCTAAAGCATTATTTGGTTATGGTTTGGTGGCAGTCATTGAAACGAGAATTAGAGTTTGGGGGATAAATTCACTAATTTATGTACAACTAAACTCTAGCAGTAATTCTTAAACTTTAGCCTACTTTAGAATTACCTGGAGGGCTTGTTTAAAGGTACAGATTTTGGGCCACCAAACCCAGAATTTCTGGTTAAGTACATTTTGGTGCAGAGCCTATGAGCTTGGGTTTCTTAATATGTTCCTAGGTGACTTTGATGCCCTTAGGACAGGGACAACAGTCTACCTCTGACCTATTCTACCTCTACCCTCCATTAATCTCCATATTAAGAGGCTGTCTGGGCCTAAGAATAAACCATTTGATTGTCAGAAAGGAGGCTTGGATCTGTTTTTTTTTTAATCTCTGAAAGCAGATAAAAAATGTTTAGAAATCTGTAATTTATCTTAAAACTTTTCTCCTTATACCCAGGTATAAATTGATTTTCTAATTTACCAGTTTCATTGACTTAATCTGACCTTTAGGTGGCAGCAGCTCTAATCTCTCCAAAGAGAAGAAAAGAGCTGTTTGTTAGAGAGAGAGAGAGAGAGAGAGAGAGAGAGAGAGATTAACATCACTGAACCTCAGTTCTTGACCAGGTAAAAGTAGAGGCCAACATTCCATGTCACAGCTACAGAGGCGTGAAATGAACACCGTCTAGGGAATACGGAGGGACAGACAACACGTGTTTAGTGTCACATATTTGTCACCTACTCATTACAACTCACTCAGAATTAATTGGGATTTTGAGGTTGTTGTCCTGGGCTTGAACTTAATATTTTCTTCATACCTGTTGTTTAATTCCGCAGAAGATACTGCTGCTTCTGCCAGAAGTTCAGCAGATGAGTGAGAGAGAACAAAGACTGGCTGGAGCTCCAGTTCTGCTATGTCATTGCTATGTGACCCTTCTGAGCTCCTATTTCCTTTTAAGTAAAGTGGGAAACTACCTAGATTGTCACAAGTCTTTGAGGAAGTTATGCAGTTCTTTCCCAGCTAGTTGCCTATAGATAAATCTTTATTCTCCATGTGCTCTATCATACATATTAGAACTGCTTGGGTGACACTTAAGTGAAATTTGTCAACTTTTATTGATCTTATAAACTCCATTTTATACATATTGTTAAATAAAACCATTCTTTTTATATTCTTAGACACACTGCTAATAGTCTTAGTAAAACTCCTTTTAAATTTTCAATCAATAAGTAGGGCTATATCACCTACCCAATTATCCAGGAAGTGTTTGGTGAGCCTACTAGGCTTAAGGTATTTTACTAGACCTGAGAGGGCTGGGGTTCCCTGAGCGGCAACAGCAACAACAACTCCTGGGAAGTCAATAGAAAAGTAGATTCTTGGGTCCCTCCCCAGAACTACTGAGTCAAAAATGTTGGGGTGGGGTCTAGCAGTCTGTGTTTTAAATGGACCCCCAGATAATTCTGGTGCTTGCTAAAGTTTGAGAACCACTGCATGTAGGAAATTCAAGAAAGTATTAAACAAGTGGCTGCAGTGGAGATCAGAGTTCAACTAGCTACACACAAGGCACTATGTGGCAGCTGAGTGTGACAGGGCTTGGGAGTTCCATGGAGAAACAAGGTGCTTCAAGATGGAGTGTTAATAGAAGATTCATAGAGACGGTATAATAATACAGTGAGAAGTAAAGGCTCTTTAAGTGTGGAGCAAGAGGAAAAGACAAAATAAGCTACAGGAACAGCCTGAGCAAAGTTTTGGAAGGAGGTTAATGTTTAATTCAGATAAGCTCTGGGTGTTGAACCAGAAGAGGCAGAAAGGCATTACATCATGGAGAATTTGGAACATAGTGCTAGAATTTACTTGCAAGACAGTGGGAAGCCACTGCAGACTTTTGGGGGAATTTGTATTTTAGAAAAATAACTAGCTGATCTGTATTTTAGAAAAATAACTCTAGAGGTAAGGTGAGGGATTCGGCATATGAGAATTTAGAGGCAGACAATGATGTGTTCCAGCTCTTCTATGAGTGACTCTAAGTTCTAATTTAAGATTGCCAGTGTTCTTTAAAAACTGCAGCATTGCAATAAGGATTACATGTTTTGTTTAAATGAGGAATGCTACCGGTCACATTGCATTCTGATGCATACCGATCAGTTACATAAATCTAAATCATTTGATTAAATTAACAATTTCTTATTTGAATGCTTTAGCGTTACAAAACGAATAAAATGAAATAGGATGGCATTTTCTCTTCCCCAACTTTCGTCTCATGCAAAAATATGCTTTCAGGTCAGTAGTCTTGTGCTTATGTGTCACCCTAACTTCCTCTTTCCTGATAAGATGACTTAACCTTCCCTGTTTATCAGTCCCTCTGCCATGTTTGTCAGTTCCTTCTATCCTTCATCAGATGGCTCCGATTCAGAGCCTCTCTCCTAAACAACTCTTCTTTCCTCAATAATGACCCATCCCAACCCCAAATTCATTCTCCAGCTTGAAACTGTCTATGTATTATCATTCAAGTTCATGGGACTTGAAGAATGGGTAGGGACTTGGTAGGCTTAGGGGAGGGAACACAGGAGCTCAAAATATATTGGAAATAGCATTTGGGTTTCTTTTTAACCTGACTTCTTGTAAGCAGTGATGTTCTGGGTTTAGGTGCTGATGACCCTGTTTTTATATACCAGCCCAACCACTTATTGTGTGATTTTTGGTTTCTCATTTTCTCTTCATTTATTCATACTCAACGTGGAGATAATCCTTGGAGTTATAGCAAGATATGGTGGTTAGCACGAGGATTGCTATTATCATTTCTAAATTGTTGCAAGCAAATTGAAGTCCATTCCCTGAAAAAAAAATACTATCAATCTTGACCATCAAATTGTTAATAATGGAGAAGATACACATTAGCTATTATAATTCAATGATGTCTATTTTATTCCCTGTATTTAAAAGGAGAATAGGGTGTAGTTTGTTCAGCAAATACAGAAGGAGAAACACTTTAGCTTCAGTCATAGAGTTGAAGCACAGAATTCTTATATAGCAATATACACTCACTTTAATTTTTAAGACTATAATACATCAAATTATGCAGAAAGTAGCTTTTAGGATTTATTCCTGTAAAATGAATTAGAGGCATCAGTTGGCTCTACAAATAAAATTTTAAAATTGCTTTGCAAGCTAACTCTTATCCTAGAGTCAGAGTACTTTAATCAACACTTGGGCCTAGTGATAACTATTGCACTTAATACTGAAGAAGAGCATCAAAAAGAGAAGGAAATTACTTAAATTCACATATCAGAGAGTGAAATCTCCTACAAGAATTAAAACTGAGTCTCAGTGTTGGGGGAAGGGATGAACAGGCAGGGCACAGAGGACCTTTAGGCCAGTGAAATACTCTATATTGTAATGATGGATATGTGTAATTATGTTTGTCCAAACCCATAGAATGTACAATACCAGGAGTGAGCCCTAAGGTAAACAATGGACTTTGGGTAATTATGATATGACAACGTAGGTTCATCCTTGTATAAAAATAGACCTTTCTGGTGATCCTAATAATGGGGGAGGCCTAAACTGCTTTTAAAAAGCTTTTCTTGAGAAACTGACTCTCTCTTTCCTTAGGATGGAGCTGACACTGATTGGACCATGGAGATCGATGAGGAATAAATAGGAACTTACAGGAAATTCACATCAGAGAAGGGAACAGAGTATTCTGCAGGAAGTCAAAGCACATTGAAGTGACCAAGATGATAACTTAGAGTCATGTACTGATATGTAAGGGTATGAATCTTAATACTAATTAATAAGATCCAACAGTATCAACTCCTGGCTTATGTTAAAATAGGCAAAAGATGAGAACCACAGAGAAGTACTCATTGTGAACTTGAAAATAAGAAATATGTGATCACCCTGTCTTGTATAAAACCACAGATCAATTCATAATGGATTAGAGTAGATATATAAAAGTCATCAAAAAATCTAGAGTGAGTCCAGGCCCTCAAGACTAGACAGCAACCTGATATGAACTCATATCAGACCTAAAAAAATGGCTCATTGGAAGCAGGGGTGGCCTATCATGGAATCAAAGAGAAGGAAATCAACATTTAGAACAAATACTAACAAGAGTGGGTTGGAGACCATAGAATTTGAGTGGCACACATACATTTGGCTCTATAATATCCCAGAATCATCAGTTGAGAGAGGTATAAACCGAGAAGACCTATATATAAATTGATCCACGGTTGGGATTTAGCTGGGCAGGTGAAATAGAAGGACCGGTGAGCAAGAACATTAATAAAGTGACCAAAGTGATACACAATGGGATCTAAGTTGGATGAGAAAGCAGTAAAGGTAGGAGGAAGCTGATGGATAAAGAGACAGAGGAATAGTGGGCTGAAGCTCTTGATAAAGCTAAAGAACAGAAGCTGTGGATCTCGTGGGTTGAGAAGGCTGAAAGCTAGTGTAGGACAGTATGATCAGAGACGGGTCTGACTGAATGTGGAATCATGAGAAAGAGGACTTGGTATGGGGAAAGTGAAAGTTATTGGACCTAAGAAGATAAAAAAAATTCAGGAGGTCAGGGTGTTATGTAGTCATCCTTGTGAACAGGAGAATAACTCACGATGTAGAGGAAGCTTGGGGAGGAGAATAAGGTTGTAAGCCAGGTCTCCCAAAGAATGAAGGAGAGACCTAAGAATCTGGTAAAAGAGTGAGATGAGAGATGGTGATTTAGTTTGATGTTCCAAGTCTCAAAAGTCTCATGACTTGGAAGGAGCCTTGAGGATGAGACGTATGCTGCCCAAATTACTGGAGTTGTGGAACTGGTCCTCCCCCCCTCCCCCCCCACCCCATGTAAGGGAAACAATGTTATCAGGAAGGAGTCAGGCTTGAGGTAAGGAAAGAGCATGCAAGGAGCCTAAGGCAAAGGGAGCTGTGGATATAGGATAAGAAAAGACACCAAAGAAAAGCTGAGAAAGTTGATGTGAAAGGAAAAGTTGGATAGTAGGAAGAAAAACACAGACATGTTTGGGAATTAAACGTAGAAAGAAGACAGAGGGGGAAGAGCTTAGGTTCTGGAGAGTCTCCAAAGCGTCAGGGGCAGGAGGCATTTGTTCCATCAGTCTCCAGTAGCTGGGAGGAGATACTGTCAGGGAGGGATGGATAAAGCTTTCATGGAAGGAATTAACTGTGACCTGTGTTGGTGGGACTTTCTAGAGTTGGGGAGGTTGGGCTAGATTTGCCCTGAGTGAGAGATGTAAGAGGTATGGTGAGTGTTGAATTGGGACAAGACACTTCTTTTTAAATTTCTGTCCTTAAGTAACCTGGAGCCCAAAGGCATGTTAGCTGAATGCCTCTAAGAAAGAAAGCTTAACTCCCTCTCCATTCCCTCCTGGGGTTCACTCCACTCAGAACATTTCCTCATATAAGGACTCTGAGCTACTTGGGTATAAACAATGTAGATCACAGACAGTGCACACACCCAAGGAAGGTAGGCATCCTACAATATATCCACAATATTGTAAACATTTTAACATCTCACTGCCAGGAAATTAGTGTATTGAATCCAGAGCCAAAAAGTATACTTCGTCGTAGTAGTGCCCAGTAACAGTGCAGAGCAGTACTTCATATATACTACCTTGACATTCTTTCGAAAGGATAGTGGTTCTCCTTGTACATACTGTGGTTCCTGTCCTCTCTCTGCTTAAAACAATATCTTATGAAGCAGACTTTCTGAGAAGAGATAAGAGGATTTGGGATTGTCCAAATGCAGCCTGTGCAGACTCGGCTCTTATCTGTTCAGATTCCCTTGCCTTCATTAACTATTAAATGCTAACCTTTTCTATTTAACAAGAGGAGACTAATTTTCCACAGCCTGATGAGAGCGATGTGGAGGTCTATTAAGGCCACGTCTTTCACATTTCTGCCTCCTGGAAGATGAAAAAAAAGAAAAAGAAAACCAACAAAAAAACCCTCTTTAAACATTTCTAACCACTGCCATAACTATATTTGCCCTTCTCTTAACCTACAGCTGGTTAGCTGAATTTGATGTTCTCTGTGTCAGCAGTGATTGTGTCTACAGTACTCACAGAAAATACCAGAAATGGTCTGTGTAGCTACTTTGGCCCTGTGGGGTTGGTAAAGCCCCCCTAGGCATAGTCTGTCTGTGCCTTGCAGGTGTCTGTTGGTTTTCCTGAGCTATGGCTCAGTCTCTTTACCTCAATATTTCACTTCTTTTCTGTTGTGCATTTTCCACTCCTAAATCTTTGAACATCAGGCAGTTAAGACAATCTGAGTATGATCATAGAACATTATAATTCCAGAAGCAAAAATTGGCAAAAATCACCTAGTAAAGTGATAGCAAATGTTCTTTCACTTTCAAATGATGTGGATATAATTTTAATTTTTTGCAAATTAACTCCTGAGACCCAGGGCTGAGCTAATAATTTGTTGCCCCTTTACATGGATGGTTTAAAAATATTTGTTCTACATGTATTAAAGATAAAGGTTATATGCTCTGGGTGGTGGGGCTGAAAAGGAGGGTGTGAAGAACCCTTCTGGATAATTCAGTTCCGATCCAGACTTGCCTAGCACACACTCTGCAAACATAGGCTGTACCTTCTTTACCCAAGTCACTATCCTGAGAATCAAGTTAGAGATTCCTTATCATAACCTGAGCATGAGTCTTAGAAGCCTTTGCGCTCATCCCCAGAGTTTTAACAAAGTAAATCTTCTGACTGCTTTTCCCTAGAGGGATTCTAGTAAATATAATTTCTTCTGCTTTTTATATCTCTGCTGATATCTTAGACTTAAGTGACATTTAGCTCTCCTTATAGATGGATGCCCTGGGCTCTCTACTCTTAGACTCAGCTTGGCTAATAACTAAGATCCCAAAATATACACAAATGTATAATTTTAATGCTATGGCAGCAAGAAAATAACTAGGGAATGCCATTATATAGAACAAAGTTATGGCCAAAATTGGAAACAAAACAGAGATGCGGATAATTTTTAAAGCTTCTTTTTCATTTAACTTTTTAATGATCAATTCTGATTTTTAAGGAATTCTAAAAATTTGCCAGGCAATTAACTGACAAAACTGTTTTTCACAGAATGTATTTCCATTTTAGCAAAACGCTGGAAATATTCCACTCTATTGTGAGATATGATGGCTACAGTTAAGTGTAAGCAAAAAGATAATGTCTGGGTAATTTTTTATTTTTATGTTTTTTGACTTTTTATTTTGGAAAATTTCAAGCATATGCAAAAATGGACAGGGTGGTGGAATGAGCCCCTAGGTACCTGTCATTTAATTTCAACTGCTTGCATCACATGCCTAATTTTGTGTCTTCACTGACATCACCTTCCCCACCCCCACCAAGATCCATAAACCTCTCACAAGGCTGAGAGGATATATCAATACAAACAAGATGAAGTTCCATCAGCATACATAAAAAATTCCCCTTTTCAGGCTTTTTAAATGTGTGCCTTTAATAAACTTAATTGATTTCAGTTTTAAGGGTAAAAAAGAACTGACTTTAAAAGATTTTTTGAGGGAAAGATCTGAATGGGTTAGCTAGATATGAATTAGTTTCACGACAGAATTGTTCAACAAATGGGCACCATCTAGACGAACAGAAAAAGTGATTTTCAGATAGAAGACATCATCATGGGCTCTTGTCTTGTGAGCCTCTAACTGAGATGCTTATCTTTAACTACGAACACCATCTTGAAGGAGGATAATGTACAAGTCATCCTGGGAAGCCCCAGAAAAGTTGAAGATTCTAAAAATCATACAGGGAGCAAAAGAAGAACTTGGGCATGTCTCATTGTGATTACAAATAATTAAAAAGTTGAGAGACGAGAAAATTATCTTCAGTAACTGAATCAGTGTCTATGGAGAAGGGAGGAACTCATTTTGCCAAATTAAAGATAAGGTGTTTTTGGTTTTTTTTTTTGTGACCCTTTGCAGGTTTCTGTTGGTTTAATTTGATGATAGATTTTAGACTTTTTAACACCAATTATTTTAGGGCAAACTAAATACCAGACATACTAAAAACTATCTTTCAGATGCCTACTGTTTTCTAAAGGAAAAATGGATCAAACATGGATCTGAAAAATGCAGTCAATATGGGGTATGGAAATGGACAATTTAAGCATCCTTAGTAATGATACCATGGGAATCTGCTAAAGTGGGATAAAAATTATTTTTAATAAAAAAAGAAAGAAGTAGGTCTCAGGGACATTGCTCTATGACTTGAACTTTCCAGAAAAGAAGGTTAGGTTAATAAGAGAGAGGGAAAGGAAGTGTGATTAATAACAATAAAAAAAAGCCAGGAAGATCAAGATATATCCAACACCTATTATTTTTTAAAACAGAGAGTGTAAAATGTGATCTCTAGACCTCACTGTAGATGAAACCAAATTATTTAGGACAACTTAATGGTTTTCAGCAGTCAATGTATTCACTTGAAAAATTCTAATTCTTTATTTTAAAAAATAGGAAGAAAAGCACTTTAAAGCATGAGAGATGTGTTTTAGAATCCAAAAACCTTTCTATTGGAGTTTTAAATATCGAAATGAAGCCTCAAAATGATGGTTAAATCTTCTCTGCAAGACCTCTGTGTAGAACTGATTCTCACCTGTGATGTTGTGTCTTCATCAGCAGGTGGGTACCCAGATGCTCCTGATGACCAGCCTGGTGACACTCTCAGGAAATGAGAACATTATTCTATGGTCATAAGATCAGTGATTGCAAAGTGCTTTCTAGACAATAATGGGAACTATAAGGTGAAAGATAGGGTGATCCATGTCTGAGGAGTTGTGATTTGTGTTTGGTGCCACCCACCATGGGAAAGCTGGTCTCAGTCCTGCCTTTGCTTGGACCAACAAGAGCTGTGTAGTATGCAGCATCTTTAGGAGGAAGCACCACCAGCAGGTGCACAGTCTACTTCAACCACCTGCCTGCTGCCTGCTTGGATTGTTCCCAGGTTTGGGCAAGAGAAATCCCTCCTAGAAGACAGGACGGGCTTCAGGCAATGCTTGGTGGTGTCTGTGCTACCTGTCCCTGAAGCAAAATGGCTGGCAGTGGGAGCTATGTATAGACCTGTGTTTACTGTGTAGGTGAGGGAACTGTGGAGACCACGTGCAACTCTGAGTGTCTTTGCTTGTATCATTGGGTCAGTATTTGTCTTCTCTATGATGAACATAAACCTAAAATCCAAAGAGCGTGATATGATGTGACAAGGGCGCATTTCTCTATACTAATGTGGTCACACAGAAACTTTATTTTTCTAATTTCTCCCTTTTAAGAACTCTGCATAAACCCAGGTGGAGCATCACTGGGTTGGTAATCTAAGCTAAGGGTCCATGGACTGTTACAGTATTTGAGTTTCATCATAGGTCTAATTTAAATATGAAAGTATGGAAAATCATGTATGAATATGCACTGAAATTCTATACCTGGACTTAACAAAGAAAGCATAGTCTGTATGGAAAATAATACTTACTGTTTTTTTTTTTACAAAATTAAAAGAAATCCTTAGATATTTCCAGATTCTGCTCCTAATAAGACCCTTTCCTTCTGAGCCTGCCACGATGCCTCTCTAACCTTCGAGAAAGACCCATTTGACCAGCTACTGGGATTAGTGTATAAAGACTTAAGTCCAGGGCTAGGCTAGTGCTGACTTAAGTTCACCATTTGTTCATTTTGGTGCATTGAGCAATTGTTTGATATGCTAGTTTTCTCATCTGTGAGACGGGATTATATCAGATTCAACCTCGCAGTCTGTGAGGAGGGGATTATGAGATAAAATATGTAAAAGAACCTAGCCCAGTACCTGGTGTTTGGAAATCTGTTTCTTAATGTGCCATGCATAAGCCTGCCGCAGGGTTTTGGTCTCTTTTCTCTTCTGCCCCACATATTTGCAAAGCTCACTCTCCTTTGTCCTTCAAGCTTTGACTCCAATGTCACTTTCTCAATGAGGCTTTCCCTTGCCACCTTACTTAAATTGCAACACTCTCCCCTTGGATAATCCCTCTTTCTCATTACCCACTTTAATTTTCTCCTTGGTTCTTATCATCCTTTAACGACAGCATTTATTTCACTTGTTTATTGTCTGTATTCCCTACTACAACACAAGTCCTTTAAGGGCAAGGAGTTTTGTCAATTCTTGCCTATTTGATCTCTTTCATAACCCATAGTGTAGACACAACACACAGTACGCACTCCATAGTATTAGTTGAATGAATAAACGAAATGATACACATCAGCTACTCTTATACTATCAGTGCCCCTTTTGACTTATTGTGGTCACCTCTGTTGTGGTTGCCCTTTTCCATTTCCTATTTGTGTATTTTCTTCCCCTTTGCTGAGTCATGAGCTCCTATTATTTCATTGTGTTCATGTAATATTTGGCAGAATCTCTTTCTCTGTAGACTCTAGCCCCCAGAGAATGAGAACCCATACTTCTGGTCAAGTTTATACTGGGAAGACATGAGTTTGCCTTCTTATACATGTTTACATACAACAGAGTATGAACAGGCATTTTTTTAAAATTATTTATTCGTGAGAGACACAGAGGGAGAGAGGCAGAGACACAGGCAGAGGGAGAAGCAGGCTCCATGCAGGGAGCCCAACGTGGGACTCGATCCTGGGACCCCAGGATCAGGCCCTAAGCTCAAGGCAGCGCTCAACCACTGAGCCACCCTCGGATCCCCTGAACAGGCATTTGCCTACGTGTGTATCGTAGGCCATTGATCCAGTGGTGCATCCACTAATTATAGGACTGTACGTGTAGACAGGCTATGAGACTGTGATTCTAGTCTATTGAAAGAAAGTAAAAAATGTCTTAGGATTGATTGAGCTTTTGTGCACAGGCAAAGTGTAAGCAATGTGAGAGAACTACACTGCAGGGAATGGTGGGGGCAACACACCTGGTCACAAGGCAGGATCGTCAGTAGAAAATGTGAGTCCTAGAATCTATTATCATAATTATCATTAACTGTCACAACTTTTGAGACTTTTGCCTGGTGCTGGGATCTGTAGTGAATGTGTTCTGTTGACTCTCCACAATACCCACTTACATGGGCCATCACGCTGTTTATGTGGTGTACACATGATAATTTTGATGAACAACTTGGATAGATAGGAAGAGAATTTTTACTCCAGGGAATATTGGTTTAGCATTTTAAAAAGTTTGAAGTACAGACAATTTGGAAAATGTAGTGGTAGGTATCTCCATGAGATGGCACTCCTTATCTTCCTTACTTTTTATTTATTTAAAGTTTTTAACAGATTCATAGTTACAGAGTATGGATGTACATATATACATATACATATACACATATACATATACATATACACATATATGTGTACTTATCTTTGGTTTTATAATTTACCTAGATTATTCATACTCGTAATAATTCAATCACGTTCTTTACAAAATTGTCATTTATTTGGGCCCCTTGGGGCCCATGGCACAGGTAGTGTGTGGGGTACTGTGTTGGTGGGTGTAGGGAGGGAACCATTAGCTTTATCTTCTTCACTTCCACCCTATGCTCTTCTTAGGCCAGAGGACAAAAAATACAAACCTGCCTGTGAGCCTAGGAATCTCTGCACAGTAGGTAAGGATGAAGCACAAAACCACAGAGACAGAATAAACAGGAATGTAATGAGATAAGCTATTTATAGAAAGAGTACTATCTAGATTGTTGGAGGACTGAGCAGGCTAGTAATTCGAAAAGCTAATAACTTTTTAGAAAAAACACTGAGGTTCACTTGCTCCTGTTAGCATCTGAGACCTGAAAATAACTCCCTTCTCCTTTGTTAGTAAAGTTGAATATGAATTAAAGTAGGATCTCCCTTACTTGAGGTTCTCTCACTATCCACTGCAGTCCTGTGCTCTGGTTAAAACGCTCCACGAGTGAGAGACCTCAGCATGGATTTTGAGGTCACAGACTCAATTGCAGTCAGCTGGAGAATCAACCAGGGCTCTGGATCATTATGCCATAATTTTGTTTTCATTACATTAGCACTAAAAGGGGAGAAAGATCAGGAATTTAGACTCTATTAAAAAGCATATCAGATAATCTATGGGGGGAGATACAAGCTTCTCAGCAACAACAGCATCAATGCCTATCAGCAGGCTGGATATTGCACTCAAATTGACCTTGTAAGCATTCAAACCAAGTAGGCACTTGGGAGGCAGAGATGGAGAAGGCATTTCTAAGCACTCTCTCATGTCATATGCCTTAAATAATGGCAGCCAGTCCCTCCGGCCTTTTCAGGAACTTCTTCCTCATGCGGCCTCTTCCTCGCTCAGAGAGCACTCTGCACTGCCTGCCTGCATTAGTTTTCCTTTGTGTAAATACCTAAAGTCATGGCTTATACTCATATAGTATTTTGTTAATTTCAAAATTATTTGACATCTGAGAATCATCTTCATTCCTTTTAACCACAATACAATAGAGGTTGGTAGATATGTTCATCCTAATGTCATAGGTAAGAATCTTGAATAGGGGAAGCAACTTATCTGAGGTCACAAATGAGATACAATCAAGGCCTGAAATGGACAGAAACTGGTCCCAAGTCTGGTAGCCCATTCTGCATACTGCCTGGTCATGTGAAAAGCCCAATCTCAATATATCATAGGAACTAAAGGCTCCATTTCCTTCTCTAGCAAAAGCAGGAGTAGTCTAAGTTAAGTTAACGCTGTCTTCCCAGAGGATATTTTACACGTGGTGATTTCCATCCCTAAATATTATTCGCTATAACCTTCTTGAGGATAAAGTCATGACCTCAGAAAAAAAGACACAGTATATTAAATTTCTTCTAGTCCTCAAACTGGATTCTCATTAAGGCCACTGCCTGATTCATTTTTAGTACTGCCCCAGGCACACCAAAAGAGCATATTTTCATGACTAGCAAGGGCATCATTCAAAAGACAATTTGAATGTGGCCATTTATGTATTTTTTTTGTCTAAAGCTAGCATTTAGATAACCTGCAGGGAAATCTTAAAACACCCTGAAAATGCATGCCATTTCCTATCTGGTAGACATATATAAAACGCTGTATAATTCTGTGTGTGTGTGTGTGTGTGTGTGCACGCGTGCGCACACGCGTACATGCATGTGTGTGTGTGTTGGAGAAACAGGAGATGTTTCTTTGGAAAACCACTGGTCCAGAAACCAGCATTAATTCATAGGCCAACAAATCAGTGCTCTAATTTCCAGTCCTTTCCTACTAGATTTAAAGAGTCTGAGGATACAGAAACAAACCAAGAAAAAAAAGCCAAAAGTCTGAGGAATAAAAACCATCAAAGAAACATTCAACTTTGCTCTTTTCCAGGATTTTGTCCAAAGCTACCCAGGACAGCCTGAGACATGTCAGACCCAAGCGTGGTTAAGTCCATTCTACCAAATAACTTTCTACTTGCTGCCCAGGGAACCAGTATGTCATGTGCATGTATGCAGAGAAATATGCATGCATCTCTCAGATTCTCATTCTCTGCATGCCCTCTGTGTATATGTATGTGTCAAATGTATGTTGAAGGTCATTTTTCTATTTGAATTTTTGCTGCTTCTTATTTTTAAAAGGCCAATGGAAAAGGGTTTTAAAAAGCAGGTTGCATAAAAATTCCGTTTCACTGGGCAGCCCCGGTGGCTCAGCGGTTTAGCGCTGCCTCCAGCCCAGGGCGTGATCCTGGAGACCCGGGATCGAGTCCCACGTCCGGCTCCCTGCGTGGAGCCTGCTTCTCCCTCTGCCTGTGTCTCTGACTCTCTCTCTCTCTCTCTCTCTCTCTCTCTCTCTCTCTCTCTTTGTGTCTCTTATGAATAAATATATAAAATCTATTAAAAAAAATCTGTTTCACCAAACTGGCTTCAGACTTCTTGTACGTGTACTTACAGGTGCATGCACGCGGGCGCACACACACACACACACACACACACACACACATACAAAAACCTCTTTTAACCCCCTCTGTCGTGATTTAAATAATGAATAGCCGCTTTTTCTTAGGGCCTTTGGAAGGACCTCTATTCTTAGGCATTAGAAACTCCTTGATTCCTCTGCCAAAATGCAGCAGATTCCTCGTCAAAGCTGTGACCCTGTTGATTTTGCTCACTGCCAAATTTCACATTGTGATAAAAACAAAACAACAACAACAACAACAAAAAGCTTGATATTGGAGTGATTAAATTTCAGGGAGACTTGACAGAATGGAGTTCTTCAAAACCTAAACTCTGCCAATTTTGAGGTCTCCAATTTATTCCAACAGCCATTTAAGCCTGAACGCCTCCATTTTAATCATATTAACAGTAGATTACAAAGACACTGAACACCCAAAGAACTCCAGTTGCAAAATGAATTTGGCTCTTCCCCCTCCTCTTTATGTTTGGAATGATCAAATATCTGCTAGCAGAAGCCATTAGCCAGAGCCAGCCCTTTTGTAATTTCCCTTTGATTCCCTCTGTTTCCTTAGCCAGAGGTAGTCACCTTGGCACTTGCCCAGATAGTAGAGGGGAAATAAATGCACCTACTATCCAAGCAACAGCTAAGGTACTAAGTTCCCAGTGCCAGCATTTAGCTCACCTTGAGAGCTCACATTTTCTTTGCATATGACTGGTGCTGCAGAGAATTAGTGATGAAACTAATCCACATCAATTCACAGCAACTCAGAGCCCTGGTCTGATTGTCATCATACTCTAACCAGGGAGGCAACAGCAATGGCCCCCCAAAACTGTGTGCTCTTGGCCCCCTTCTGGATGGCACCAGTTGGTAGTCTATTAGGCCTTCAGTGGGGCCAGTGCAGAGATTTGTTCATGCCAAGCCCGAGCCTTTGCCAGCTTGCCCATTTCTCTGGTAGTGTACTCCCATAAAGCTGCAGGAAACCTGAATATTTAATGCAGATATTTTATTTGAAACCAAATGCCTCTGTTCTCCAGAGTCTACTTTCTGTCACCAGCCTACGTCGTAGAAAACAGAATAAACATTTTTCTGCCCTGCACAAGCCAAGCTATTTTCATATTTTGTTTCCCCAAAGTCATTAAACTGCATGTGTACACAGATTCTAAAAACTCAAATATCCCCTTACTGTTTTCACGATATTGCATAGTGGGAACAAACTGGGGCTTTCCCATCAGCCAGCCTGTGCATACCTCCCAGCTCTGCCCCTTACTCTGTGACTTCCAGTGAGTTATCCATACTTTCTGATATTTGACTTTCTCAGTTATTAAGATGGGGAAAAAATAACTATCTCCTTCACACAGCGCTACTGTGAGAAACAAGTGAGATAACGCACAAAACGTACTTAACAGAGTCTGGCCTATAGTAAATGCTTAATAATGCATTTAATATGGTAAGTGCATAAGTGTTTAACCAGTGGCATTGTTAATATGATCATTATTAATATTATCCACTTATAAATGGCTTGAATTGAAGATTTATCATGACTTGATAATGACACAGAAATAGAGATGAGGAGACTATGAGTTACAAGAATTTCTACACAGCAATATGCTTGGAAGAGGAACTGGGGGATTATCTTGTGTTTCATTCATATAGAAGCACATTCATTTTCCTTAGATTGTGTGAGTATTTGGGGTGGTGAGGTGAATAGCGGCGCTGATGGAGGCTTATTATCCTGTGGTATCTTCCATTATACCCTTTCTATTCTGCTTCTGGGTGTTCCATGCCAGACTTTTCCTGCAACTTTTCTCCCATGGCCTAGAATATTTAAGATTTTTGAAAATTATTTTACAAAGTGTCTTATTCCTACTTTAAAAAAAAAGCTTTGAAATATACTGTGAAATAGAGTTAAATATCTAAGCACAGGTTGTTTTCTTCCTTTGTGTTGAATCAAGGAAGAATCTTCTAAAGTTGGGCTCTGTTGATAACCTTGGGAGATATCACTACAACCTTTCCGGACAGAATCCCATATTGAAAGATGAACTGATTGAATCATATATGAGGTAATTGTCCTCAATTAGACAATAAAGGTGATGGAAAAACAAGATTTTTTTTCTTAAAGTTTACCTTTCACTCAATCAACAGATACTTTGGAGTATAAACAAGAGGGCTTTGGGATTGTGAAAGGTGAAATGGAACCTTTCTGGTACCTCAAAGTAGTTGGAAAACCAAATTTCTGCTCAATAGAAATCAGTAATATTCTCTTATACATTGGTTTAAGACTTTGATCTAGTTCAATAAACAAAGCTAGGATGCATTATTTTTCCCCCTGAAATGATTGACCCTTCACATAGAGATTCAGATTCAAAAAGAATGGCAAAATACAAGGAAGATTTAATGCCATTTCTCAGCCTCCTGAAAGAGAAGACTCCCTAGCCAAAGAGAAGAATAAAGTGTTGAAATTTCTCTCCTCCTTCAGGAAGATTCAGATGTTTACATTTGAGAAGGGAGAGTGAAATTTCAGGGGCATTCATGGGTCCTTGAAAAAGCAGAGTCCAATCTTATGTGGCTGGAGAATGGACAGCACTTCTGTCTGTGGAATCGAGTGGTGCTAAGGCTTTGAGTTTGTGCCACGTTGTCTTAAGCAGTCCTGGAACGAGGACACTGGGTTCCCTTTCGTTTGGGGCCAGTGAGGTGTATCCTGACTGTATTATGTGTAACCAGTCAATCAGAGAACAATTAGCCCAACTATCTGGGGGTCATCAGACATCTGGGTCAGGTTGCTGAAAAGACACCAAAGTAATCAGCCACTGAGACTCCCTAAATATTACTCAATGGTCACCTTTAAAATGTCAGTAAGAGCTAATCACATGTATTTACAGATACAGTATTGACTAGAAAACTACTTCAGCCAGCTATATTTCTAAGATCTAGCGAGAGCAGTCTGTTGAACAAAAACCAAAAGGTCTTAAAATGCAGTGTTTTCTTGGAGGCCTTAGGTCCCAGAAACTGGAAACACTTCCAACAAATAAGGGGAAATAAAATTTCTTAAATGAATAGGATAAGAGACTACAAGCCCTGTTATCAAAGTTGGGATTCTGAGCACTAAATTCATTATTTTTTACAGCAATTTCTTTTGAAGCCAAGGATATTTGGAAGATACTATTACAGAACAATCTGATGAAGCACAAGTAACTTCAGTCTATGCATAAGAGGACATGCATTTTATTAACTTGTTACTGGTTGATGTTAACATACATAATTTAGTTCCCTCAGGACAATCTGCAATAAAAAATGTAGTGATACTAATAACAAATGTAGAGGAATGACTTTTCTTATTTACCCTTTATGACACCATTTCCGCCAAGGTGGCTTTCTCTTGGACATATAGGCTCTGAATTTTCAGTGTTTTAATCCTTACTAACGTTCTTCTAAATCCAATTCTGGACATAGATTACTATTTTTAATTTTTACTTCCATTCTCTTTGCACCAACTATCCAGGATATTTACTGATCTCTCTTTGTCCTGTCATTCTTTCTGTCTTACAGACCCTGAGTCATTTATGTGCATTTCAAGCTATCTTTGGATGCAGCCCTGCTAAAGCACAAAGTAGTCTGATGATGAAGTACTTCACCCATTTGCACTTGTATAGAAGAATACCATCCACTTCTCCGCAGTGTACTTCTCAAATAAAGCAAGTTGGATATTGGCTCCTACGTTGCCCTTTGTGTACAATTTCTTTTAACTCTTAATCATTCTGGCAGCAAGTGTGTTCAACATGAACTGGACCATACACGGTGTCTTTGCATATTCTGTGCATATTCTGTCTCCAAGGATTTGGAAAAATCTCAAAGTCAGTGCTAGAAAAAGAAACGTAGTAAAACAAGATTGGGGAAATAAAAAAGTCAGTTACTTAGGAAAATATGCCCAATTATAATATAATCTGCACAGTACGTACCATAAGTATTTTAGAAATAATGCGATGTTGTCTGTAGGGAGAGATGAATGTTGCAACTAAATAGTTTCTGAAGAGCAAACATAAATAAATGTACTGACTCTTAAGACCTTGGCATAGAGCGTACAATAATGAGTTGTTTTGACAAGTCCAAAAAATGTTTCTGTCTCTCCTCTTTCCTATGATTTGGCAACTTCTTTACCTCATATTGATTTGTTCCTCATTTCCCTTGCAACAAAATTTACCTTCTTGTAAACATATCATCTGATATTCTTTCCACAAAGACTATTTCTAGAGCCTCTACCTTCTTCCTAAATGATTTACTACTTTTTTGTTCCTTTTATTATTCCTCCCTCCACTGAAAAACCAAAACCAAACCCCAAAATTTAACCTGCACAGAATAGAATATTACATTTTTCCAAACTATCCAGAGGATGAAGACAAAGATGAGTGTGGAGTTCTGTGTGGATGGCTGTCTCAGCCTTACAAGATGGATAGTAATGGGTCTCCTTTCAACCTCAAGCCTCTGTCTCTAAAACAATCTCCAAGTCCATCCTTGTAACAGAATTGTTAATAACTGCTCTTCCTGCATCTCCATGTCACAGTGGGTTGACCTACTTCTTCCCCTCCCTGACTTTTCTCATGTGTTCCACTACTGCTGAGAGACAGGAGACAAGGTATACTTCCAAGGGGGAGATGCTCAATTCAGCCAACAGAATTATGAGAAACAAGGCCCCTGTCACTTTCCTTTTTAACATTTAAATTCTGTCTAATGTTTCTGACTGGTGGTTCCGTTTCTTTTCAAGTACTAAGTTATTTCTCAAAGACAAATTTTAGATTACATTGTTCTCATCGTCTTCACCAACGTAAGTATTCCTCAGATGTGCATGGTGCTGTTTGAATAAAACATTTGTTTCTTCAGCAAAAATGTATGTCCTCCCTGTGGATTGCAAAACAAGGTACTATATCCCCTTCTGCATTTCCTCTCCTCTGGGTAGAGGGAGGGGATCATATTCCCTATTGGTAAACTGTGATTTTTGAGAAATTAAAACTGAATTGAACAATTTTTTCTGGATTATTCTCAGGGCTTAACCTATATTAAATGAGCTGGCTTTTGAGTTTTAGAAGGTCAGGTCAGCACATTACTTTTAGTTTCATGTCTTTAAAACTTGTAAATGAGTCTGCCACAAGGGCAGTCCAGGTGGCTCAGCGGTTTAGCACCACCTTGAGCCCAGGGCGGGATCCTGGAGACCCAGGATCAAATCCCACGTCAGGCTCTGCATGGAGCCTCTCTCTCTCTCTCTCTCTCTGTTGCTCATGAATAAATAAATAAAATCTTTTAAAAAAATCTTGTAAATGTGCCCCTCTCCAAATCTTATATTTCATAAATAAGAAAAAACAAGGCCGAGAATGGTTAAATGACTTACTCGAGGCTATACAGCTACCTTGTGGAAGAAAGTGGATGGTATCCCTGATTTTCTGATGTTTTCATTTACCACTACATAAATGAAATAATTTTGCAATAGTTCCACAGATATGTATGTGAAGACCATGCACACCCATTGAATAGGTTTAAATGGATCTTCGTGTTGAACATTCCTTCATGTTTGAATCAGTATGGTGCTTCCATCAGAGCAGAGTAAGCCACCAGTACCACTAGTCCTCTAGCTAGAAAAGAGACCTAACGTTTTGTCAGCACTATATATTTATAAAGGGCTTTGGCACACATGCTGGCATTCTTTCCTCATTCTAGCCCTAAGAGGTTGATATAATTAATAGTTTTACATTTTAGATGAGGACACCAAACATTCTCAAGTAAAATCCTCTCTGTTGCTCAAGTGATGTGACTTGAGAGACCGTGCTCAAGATAGACCTTGCTCAACATCGGAATCCATTTACAGCCTATTCAAAACTAGTGGATGTGTCCAAACTTCCTTAGCTAGAGAGCCCTGAGAGAAGAGCTTTAATGGATAAGACACAGCAAGAGCACGATTTGACTTCACAGTTTTGACTAACCCAGCACACCTGGCCAAGTATACATGTGTGCTTATCTGTAAGTTTTGAGGAAATGGTGTATTAATGATTGTTCCTCAAGTCTCTAACATTTATGATGATGAATCTCACTTTGTGTTTTTTTTATTTTAAATTAGATTTGAGAGAAAGCAATTATAGCTCCTGTTAAGTTATTTCTGACAAAAACATTTTGTAAACAAGCAAGGAACTAAATAAATATTTTTGCTTGGACTTCTACTCTATGAATCATTTAAGAAATGTACACAAATCATGGCAATGTCTGTTTTTCCCCCTCCGGATGACTTTTATTTCAACTTTTCCATATTTAAGAACATTTTCAATTATTTATAAACACACTTTATAAAGTTGCTTTGCTGCTAGAGCCAAGATAAAGTCATATGTGAGTTAGCTTCATATTTTATTTGTAAGAGATCTGGTTTCCCAAGAGTGTCATACTATCATGAGGGGATATTCTAATAATTCTATTGAGGTATATAAAATATTCATATTTTTTCTAAAATGAAGAAGAAATGTCACAAAAACAGTTTTAAAATATAAAATTTGATAGTGGTGCACATTGGTGTTTAGTGTTCATCCTGAGAGGAGCCCCTACGAATAGCCACCTGATATGAATGTAAATAAAACCCTCACTTCTTTCAGGAACCCCATTGCAGAAAGAAGTATAAATCAATAGTATATCATTAATAGGAACATTTTGACTTTGTATAGACCATCAAAATAATCCCATCAACATGGAGTTGTCAGTATTAGGGAATCAAGATGGAGACAAAGAAAGATGACGCCACACACAGATCAGACACAGAGGATGTCCTGGGCAGGACTGGCAAGAAAGTGGGGTGTGGCCTAAGCATTGCCTATCTCCCTCCCCTGCTGCTCCTCTTAGGAACACTCAGGAGTCCTGAGAACACATACTTCCTGTGCCTGTCTCCAAAATACCATCCCATTTCATGCTCCCGACTTCCCCACTACTTTAGGTGCTACTCCCAGAGGCAACTGTGCTCAACTTTGTAATTCCTTGGAAAACAGTCTGATGAAATGAAGCTCTCTAAGGAGTTTACACTGATAATGCAGGCAACTGATCATATGCCCCTGATCACTGACTGTCCATGAGATAAAAGCCTTGGCCCAAAGTGCTGACAGATGGTAGAGAGTTTTTGACCAAAGAAAATCAGAGTAAATTAATTTTCCCTTCTTTTACCTGAATTTTTGTTTCTTTCAGATACAAAGATTCACACATAACTAATGTCAGATGTACTTTTTGCCCTTACAGTTGGTCAATATTTGGTAAAAGTGTCGGGAAAATACAGGTATGCAGAAATGAGGAGCTTCTGAGCCCTGGTTCTCCCCAGCCCCTTGGGTAGTTCATCAGAGGTAGATGTGGTGTACCTGGACCACAGAGCCTGCCCAGGCAGTGGAGACTTTTCCTGTGCACTCTGCTGGCTTGTAGGCCTGTTTCTTCCCTAACCGTGCAGTTCAAAACTGCTGATTCATGCTCATGATACAAGCTTAATGACCATGAATGCACTCTGATTTTTTTTCTTGAGGCACATTTTCTTAGTAACTAGGCTCATGATATGCTAATACAAATTGGCAGACTTGAACTGAAACTACAAAAATACAATCAGCCACTTGGAAGGAACAAAGGACAAAAGACTCCAAGGCTGCCCTTTCACCTTGGGTTTTCATTTTGGTGGTGAAGGCACACAGTAAGTGCTCAACAAAGAGAGGTGGTGTTCAGGGGAGACCCATGGTTACCATTAGGATTTTAAATCACTCTGAGCAGTAATTCTTTTCATTTAAAATAAATTTCCTTCGAGCCCTTTTAGTAATCAGGCATTAAGAGGCTCTGCTAGTTTCTCTCTTTGTGTCAAATAGCTCTGGCTCAGCAGCATCTACTGAAACCAGGGAGGCAGAAAAGTCAAATTTTGCCTTTTCTCAAAATCCATCTTGGCCACAACCTGGCCGCATCTTGCTTCTGAGTCATATAGGAAAGTTTCATGGGAGGTCACTCTAGTTCCAGGGACTAATTTGGAGTTTTAATGTATTGCCATTAAAATAATGCTTAATCTCTTCTTGTCACCTGGCTGGATGATACAATGATATTACCCTGTGTTGCTACACAAGTGATTAGAGTACAAGAGCACAGCAAGTCCTCCTTCGACAGCAGACAGCAGCCTCCCAGGAAAGCTCAGAAGATTCTGCAGAAGAACCAGCCTTCTGCAACAGACAGATATTCCCAGAAAGACAATTCTGAGACTGGTTCATTAGTGCCTGTGTTTTCATTGCACTGCTGAGTGGAATGCCAGGGCCCTTGGCTTCTGTTTTATTGAGGGTCTCCTCTACCTACCTGAGTATCACATATTTTCTGACCACAGACTTGGAATTACTGTAAAGTGAGTGATCTGATATGAACCAATCAAAGTTCTCCAGGCAAATTCAGCTCAGATTTGAAGTTGTTTCTATTCTGAAATGAGCTTTTTCTTTATTACTTGGAAACATGTCTATTAGGTGGGACTGGGTGAGTCTGTTCTAAGATGCTAAAATTAAAAAATAAATAAATCACCTTGGGTAATTTCATGCCAGAAGCTACAATCTCCTGTTGATAAAAAAGGAAGATGTTTGGTTTCAATTGTAAAGGTCACAGTTGCTCTGCTAAGCTGATTTTAAAAGTGATGTGGTGATAAGCATAGAAAAGGGTAAAGAAATTCCTTACAAAGCAGAATGAAGTTGAGGATTTTTTTTTTTTTCCATCACAGGGGAATAAGATTCAAATCAAAGTCCTGAGAAAGAGGTCATTTTGAGATACAGAGAATTAAAGATTGGCTCTAATTTGTTTAGGTTTTTATAAACTGCTTATAACTGTTTGCTCTGTTAATCAGTTCAGCATTTACAACAATCCTGACATAGTTATTACCACTTTATAATAAAAGTACTAAAAATGAGAATTTTATTTTCTCTTCTGCACTCTAAAATGCCTAGTCTTAATATCATCTCAAAAACCAAAATCCTATTTTATCTTTTGAAGTGATCCAGAGCCAACAATCTACTCAGAGACCATTACTATAACCATGGCTGTCAGATTAACCCTGGAGGAAGCAGTCACCATAATCTCTTTAGGTCCCTGGGGGTGTCAACAAGTAGTACTTCGGGCAATATCTGAAGGCTGATCACCATGAAACTGGAGTGCTTCAAACATCACTCCCACCAGGGGCATCCGAGCCACAGAGTCCAAGACAGAACAACCCTTGCATTTAGACTCTAGTGAAAGTGTCCAGGCAGGAAGATTTCAGGAGGAAGTTATATTAAAATTACTATCCTTATTATTTGGGTGAGGAAATGAGGCACAGAGCAGTCATGATTCCTCCACCTCCCAGCAACAAAGGGATGGATTGGAATCAATTTTTTTTGCCCCTGTGCCTTAAATTGGGCATCCATCAGACCATGCCACCTCCTTTTGTGAAAGGAAAAGAAGAAATAGAAAATTGGATAAACAAGCACAAAAGCTGAATTCCAAAGTTAAAGATAAATCCAAGTTGACACAATAGGGGCGATTTTCCAATGATCTTTTGTTGGAAGATGGCGGACTAGACACGGGTTCCAGGGAAGAACCAGAAACAAGTTCCCTTTGAAAAGTGTTATTTGAGCCAGAGCAAGGATATTGAACAAAATTCTGAGAAGGTGATCCTGACATATATTTCCTCCTAATAGCTGGCTGGGTTAGCAAAGGAATTAAATTCTCTCTCCACACCTCCAGCTATCCCCCAACTAAGGAAGCGCTAATTCAATTCTTTAAGAACATGTATCCATATTCCAAATGGCTGAACAGCAACACATTATTAACATGGAAATGGTCAAAACAGCATGTCTTTCCTATGCAAAAATGGACTAATGAAAGGAAAATATGTTGGATTAAGAGTCTGTTTTCAGACAGAATATGAGAAGAGAAGGAATAATAAAGGCAAAGATTAGGAAAAGAGAAAAGATGGTAAGAAGATGGAAAGGCCAAGACCTAGTCTTGTCTTGGGGGCATTGACTTCTCCTCTGATCTCACCCTCATTAATGGCCACCTTGTCACCCTCTGTGCCCAGTGAATGTATTGTTACCTGGAAGGCTCTTATTCCCATAGAGTATTGGAGCTGTCGTCCAGCTGTGTTCAAGAGCCTGAGCCCAGCCCAGGTTTTAAAAGGAAAATAAACTGCAGGGATGTAACAATTGAAAGGGAAAACTCTTAAATAAGAATTTCTAAAATTTTACTGGGAACAACCGACTGAAAGGAGAAGAATAAGTACTTCAATTGAACATTTATTGAGCAAGTACTATATGTCAGTTATTATACTGCAAACTCTCCCTATTTGCTCTTTAATGTTCTTAAGAAACATAGATGTGGAACTATCCTTGTTTTACTAGAATCAAGGAGGTTTAGTTACTCCATGAAGATCATACAATTATAATTGAAAGGACTGGTATTCATTTCCTGGTGGATTTTTATTTCTAACTAATAAAGATACAAGTGGAATTTATGCACAGATAGTAAATGCATGTAAATGTTTCAAAAGGCATGATGATTAACTAGTATCTTTATTATAAAACTATAAAAGATTATCACAGGCCAAAACTTGATGAGGCAAAATTTTCCATTAGTACATCTGTAATTTTGAGTACAGGGAAATCTAAACAAGTAAACAAGAGAAGGAGGCAGGGGAAGAGGAACCCATCAGAATCACTTGTGCAACCTATTCAAGCACATCTTTCATTCCTATTCCCTCCCCAGCCCACTTCACTTCTGTTGGTCAGTGTTTTTGGTAGAATATGTCTCATTTCTTAGAAGCACCTAGTCATTAAGAAAAGAAAAAAAATGTTCTGACATCACTTTATAAATTTCCACACAAGTGAATATACCTATGCTTCTTCATTATCCTATACATATAGGATATGTCCTTCTCTATGACTAGGATATATTCCTCAAATAAAGAAATTTCTGGATGATTTGTTCTCAAGTTATTTAGATTCTCATGTGTTTTGGTAATTCACTTATATCACACACAATTTTACAGGTAACAAATATTCTCACAATAATACGAATAATTTATGTCTTTCATTTGCTTTACTAACATACTCTGCACATAAATGTACAACTTCATCAAGATACTGAGTTCTGATCAGATTAAAAATAAAGTAAGTTACTTCATTAGAAAATAGCAAATCTCCTACAAATGGTATAGGAAGTGATTTCACTGAATCTCTCTACTTTGTCATATATTCATTAACTTATTAAATATCAATTTATTATTGAGTGCCTATAATATTCCAGGTAGCTGGATTTTACCAGCTCAAGTAGAACTTACACCCTTTGTTGAGAAACTCATTTGCTTATTTTGGAGAAATCTCTTTCAGACTATGGATGTACTGAATGATATTAATGATATTCAGAAACATCAGACTAACTGTTGTTTTGCTCTTGAATGACTATATTTATTGGAGATAAAGCCTTCATGTTTCTCAGGTGAGAAACATGTTTCCAGATGTCAGCATTTAGTAATAATTACTAGTAATTATATAAGTCACTTATCTCGTTATATAGGCTAAAATTTGGGCTTTGAAGAACATTGGGTTAGTTAAATTATAATAAAAACATAGACCAAACATACTGAAATGGGCCCTGTGGACTCTAAATACCTTAGTGGTGCTGGTTTAGGGAATTCATAGTAAAGCTCTGATCTGTAGGTGAATCTACACCAGTAACCTGCACTATACTACACATGACACCAGAAGAATGAGAAGGCACCTGGGACTGGGAATCTAGATTTTATTTACTTATTCATGAGAAACAGAGGCGGAGACACAGGCAGAGGGAGAAGCAGGCTCCATGCAGGGAGCCTGACGTGGGACTAGATCCCAAGTCTCCAGGATCATGCCCTGGGCTGAAAGCAGCACTAAACCACTGAGCCATCTGGGCTTCCCTGGGACTGGAAATCTTAAGGCCTGCATCCAAATTTCAGTTTGCAAGTTTGGGAATCACAGATAAATTACTTAATCTCCGAGTTCCCGTCACTTCATCTGTAAAGAAAATAATGGCTTTGCCACTATCACTGGGATATTATAAAGATCAAATGATCTAAGATTCGTGAAATGTTTCAGAAACTATAAGATGATATAATATAAAATATTAGTTGTATGAAAATTTTCAGAAACTGTAAATGATATATTAAAGTGTTAGTTTTGCTATTGCCCTCAAAATTTTATTTTAAATTTTATAATCATATTTAAGCTTATTTATTACAATATACTTGCTTATTGTAAACAATCTACAAGATTCAGAAGAGGCAATGTAGTAGAAAGACAAGAACTCAAGGCTGGAATCAGCTGAACTTGAATCCCAGTATACAAGATCCATTTGGGCATCTTGCTTCTCTGAACCTGTTACTTCATCTGTAAAGCATACATAAGTATACTTTAATGTATGCAAAGCATGTAGTACAGTTGCTCAGTAAGTAGACCCAATCAATGAGAATTACTTCTATTATTACAAAGTTTAATGGTCTTTGTTCTCTCCACTAACCATCCTTACAAAAGTCCATCTGGCTCAAGAATTGTATCATATTCTGCTAGTTTTTTAGTATCCTCTTTTTTTTTTCCTTTCTCAATCCCTTCCAAAAGCAAAGGATTCACAACTACCATAATTATGCAAATGTATTAGATACGCATTAGTTTTACAGTTATGCTAGAGGTTATATCCTACTAAGATACCTAAACAGTGGGTCTGGTTTGAAAGGTAAAGTAAGAAGAGGGTCATGCACAATTGAAGACATGTTCTTATCAAGGTGATTCTGAGGTTATAACCTCACTTTTGTACTTTCGTATTTTATATTTCCTTTTTCTTGAACTGAATGTTTTGAAAATACTATCCCACCTGAAAGAATCTGGTAATTGGTAAAATGAAGGTTTGTCTGAGAAAGAAAACACTGCTGCAAAAAAATCTGATTTAGTATCATGACTTTTATTCATTTTTAATACAGAATTTCATGGCTCATCAAGGAGTAAGCCAGTCTATCACAAGAAGTTGTCTTTTTCTTCATTTTAGAAATTTCCCTGCTGTTATTGTGTGTGTGCTTTTGAAATATCAACACTGTTCATAAGGAAGGGAGCTGGGAGTCTGTTCTCTTTCCCCTCCCTCTTTCCAAGTTCCCTGTGTGTGCCCTAAAAGTCCCTCTCACAATTTCCTCCTGCAGCCCATATTATTGAGTGTCATAGCTTAGCAACAATCATCATGTCACATTAAATTTATAGTTCAGGTAATGTGATGGAATGGTCTCCATTCCAGAATCTCCTAATTCTCTTTCTTCCACACAACTACAGACTGGAACCAAAATGCTCAAATATCTTTCTTATGTAACTAACAGGAGGTAAGTGTTCTCCTGTTTCTCTTCCTCTCTCACTCTTATTCTCTATCTCTCTGAATTTACATAACTGGCTTTCATTATAACTTAACAATGTTCTGAGGGCACATCAGTGATTCTCCAGATGGCTCAAACTGATCCATGGGAGTACCTTTCTTTTCAAATTTGATCTTAGAATAGCCAATATGTTTCTAGCAAGAACTGACTAAGCAGGTGACTTGTCTATTTCCAGTTAGTTTCCATTTACCTACTTTCTGATAATGAATATTAATATTCCTTGATATTATTGGTCCTTTAGGTATCTCTCTAAATTTATCCTTTAGGATTTTTTAAAAAAATACTTATCTGTGGACCAGTTGAAGAAAAAACATTAATTTGGAAAAAAAATTCATTATTTAAATCTGCTTTTCTTCCAGCATATGTTACAACTTCTAAAAGAAAGGTCTTAAACTTCAAGCCAAGGACAGCCAGATGTTTATTCTTAAAGAATTTATGAGAAAGTGAAAAGTATAGCTATAAATAAATAAAGAGAAAAGAAATATGGGGAAGAGAAAGGTATAATGTTTTATATGTTCTTCTATTTCCTCTCATCAAATTCTCTGCCAAAGTGCTTAATATAAGGTTATATAATACCAATTTGGTTACTGTAACCAAGTACTTGTACCACCAGCACAGATTCTGCATTTCTTTTATCCCCAAATAATGGAAAATAGGGGCTCCAGAATGATCCTAAGAGCTGTAAATAAATCAGCAATGGCAAAATATTCTTTAGAAATAGTAGTGTGTGTGTGTGTGTGTGTGTGTGTGTGTGTGTGTGTGTGATTTCATTGCCTTCTCTGGTCTAATGTCAATTAAATATGACAGAGTAATATTTCTGTAGTGAGTAGGTAAAAATATTCTTTCTCAGTTTATTTGAATTGTCAAAATGTTTTTATTGAGCCAAATCGAAACTAAGGAAGTGGAACTACTATTAAAATTCTAACAGAATGTAAAATGTGAAGATGTTTATGTCCATCTATAAGTTCATATATGAGCAAACCTAAAAGCTTTAGTTTTCAGTGTCTTCTGGAGGTTCATGGTAATTCTACTCTATCATTTATTCAATTATTTGCTCACTTGACAGACCTACTATATATAAAAGGGGAGGGAAAAGGGTAAGAGGAAGAAATCTAAAGGAATTCTGAGGAAATTTCAGGCAGAGAGTAGCATGTGAACAAGGAGCTGAAGCAACTTGTCATATATGGTAATTAGCTTAATTTCTGAACAGCATAGGAAGAAGGTGACATTTGACATAAGTGAGAGAGAGAATGTAGATGGTTTTCTATGACATACTCTGGAACTTGGATTTTGTCCCTTTTTCATAGGTAAGGGGGAAAATAGATACATTTTGAGCAGGTGAGTTTCATATATTATTGAATTTCTGTGGATATTCACAGTGACAGCAGTGTGAAGGGTGTCTTGAGAGCACCTGAATCTACAGACAAAAACATATTAGGAGACCACTGCCATAGTTGAGGTGAGAGATGAGAAAAGCCTGAATCAATAGTAGAGGAGTGGGGATTTACAAAGACACAATTTATAGGTCTCAGTGATGATTACACATCAGAGATGAAAGAAAGACACAAATCTAGGCTTTTTGGCTTCAACAGCTGGGCAAATTTCTAAAATGAGAAATACGAAAGGAAAGGTAGGTTGGTGGAAGATGATGAGGTCAGTTTGGGACATACTGTGAAGTATGAGACATAGTTCAACAGTACACATTGAAGCACATACATCTCAAGCTCAGGAGGCAGAGGACTGAGATTTATTAAAAGATTTATTTTTCAGATTTGGGGATCAACAGCATAGATGACTGTTGAAACCCAGAGAATAACAAGCTTGCCCAGAGAGAACCTAGTTGGAGGAGAAAGTCCTAATAACAGAGCCCTGGAGAACACAAACATTTAAGCTATCATTAGAAGAAATAAATTAGAAAAGAAGCATTTTTTAAATAGGAAGGAAGACTATCAGGAGAGAGTTATGATTCAAGAGGGAAAGGAAAAAATAGCTTCAAAATTAGATAAGATGAGGACTGAATGATAATATTGTCTTCACCCATAATTATGTCATTGATAAACTATGCCAGAGCAGATTAGTATAGTAGATTGCAGAGGCTATGACCAGTAAAATTTAATATGCACCAATTTTATCAATGAATCAAGTCATCAATTCTAAAAATTACACAGAAATAACATTCAAAAGAATAAGTTCATTTAAAAATGAAAGTGTTTGCATATGCTATATATAAAAATTGGCTTAGAAATTATATTTTCTAAAAGAAAATTCCTTCAAATTAGGAAAATTCTGATTAAAATAATTGTATTTTGAGAATATGAAGCCACACTTTTGGCCAACAGATACTAGATACAACTGTACACAGCTAGAATGATAAACAAATTATATAGAAATATATAAAATAATATTTACAGACGTTGTACAATAGCACAAAGCAGTATCTCTAAGAGAATGGAAACAAGAAAAAGCTTGTTTTCATGACCCGTGTTTTCTGGCAGAAGCAGAGAGGCAAGAGGAGGAATCCATGTAAAGCACAGAGATCTCAATCAGATTTTGGAGAGGTGGGGTATTTTGAATAGTGGGATAGAACAATGGAGAGAAGGGATTATACTCAGCAAGAGTTCCAAAAACCTGCACAGGCCAATTCTTGAGACTTGGTGAAATAAAAGGTTGTTCATGTTAGGAACACTTCACAAGGTTGAGATAACCGCCAAGGAATTATAAACTCAGCTACCATCTGGAGCTTGCACAGAACTGGGCCAAATTCTGGTTCCAATCAATCAGGGTAAGAGACCTTGATGCACACCACAAATAGCCAACAGAAATCATAGAAAGGCCATGTGTTAGCATAAGGCCTAACTTAGCTGGACAATAAAACATGTTCTATATCAGCCTTAACCAAGCTTAAAAACAAATGTTGAAAACATCAAGCTGATTCCCACATAAGTAGATTTCTAAACAAAACAACTCCATACTCTTTAAAGGAAGATAATAAAATCCAGAATTTCAACAATTAAGCACTCGGCATCCAGTTACAAAGCAATTACTGGACATGCAAAGAAACAGGGAAATAAGACCCATAACTGTAAGAAAAATCAATCAATAGAAGTATGCCCAGGAATCATTGAGGTGATGGAATCAGTAGGCAAGGTTTTTAACAGCTATTATAAATATATTCAAGGATTTAAAAGAAATAATGGACAAAATAAGAAGAGAATTTGAACCTATTAAAAAACAAAAACAAAAACAAATGGAGCAGTCCAGGTGGCTCAGCGATTTAGTGCCGCCTTCAGCCCAGGGCGTGATCCTGGAGACCCGGGGTCGAGTCCGGTGTCAAGCTTCCGGCATGCTTCTCCCTCTGCCTGTGTCTCTGCCTCTCTCTCCTTTTCTTGAATAAATAAATAAAACCTTTTTTAAAAAAAAGAAAAAATTAAAAAAAACATGGAATTTCTAGCGTTGAAAAATGCATATATAAAATAAAAAAATTGCTGGTTGAGCTTAAAAACAGATTAGATGCTATAGAAGAAATGATCAATGAACTTAGCAGAAAAATAGATTCCAAATAGAAACACTGAGAAAACAGATTTATACCAATATACAAGACACTTTAGATGAAATGGACAGATTTCTTGAAAAACATAAATTGCTAAAGCTGACTTAAGAAAATGGAAAATCCAAATAGCCCTATACCTATTAAAGAAATTGCATCCTTAATTTAAAATCTCAGAGAAGGGCAGCCCGGGTGGCTCAGCGGTTTAGCGCCACCTTCAGCCCGGGGCCTGATCCTGGAGACCCAGGATGAGTCTCACATCGGCCTCCCTGCGTGGAGCCTGCTTCTCCCTCTGCCTCTCTCTCTCTCTCTCTCTCTCTCTCTCTCTCTCTGTCTCTCTCTCTCTCTCCTCTGTGTGTGTGTCCCATGAATAAATAAATGAAATCTTAAAAAAATAAAAACAAAATAAAATAAAATCTCAGAGAAATAAAAACAAAAAGAAAAATCCAGATCTGGATAGCTCCACAAAATTTTATCAAATGTTTGATAAACAATCCTATTTCCTTAAGAAAATAAATGTAGGGAACACTTCTCGGAATTACATTACAAGATAGTGAGAATCCCTTCAACAAGGACTTACACAAGTTCTTAGGAAAGATCTTTTCTGGATGTTATGGTCAAGAATAGAGCTAATCTAAGTTTAACTTAATGCAATATAACTAATATAAGTTAAACATATATATATATATATTTTAAATTTTATTTATTTATTTATGAGAGACAGAGAGAGAGATGGAGAGAGAGAGAGAGGCAGAGACACAGGCAGAGGGAGAAGCAGGCTCCAAGCAGGGAGCCCAACATGGGACTCGATCCAGGGTCCCCAGGATCACACCCTGGGCGGAAATCGGCGCTAAACCGCTGAGCCACCCGGACTTCCCAAGTTAAACTTATATTTAGAGGGTTTTGACAGAATGGAAATTAATTCTAATTTGGGGGAATGACAAAATAACATGAAGCAAGAAAGCATATGTGCATGGAATAGTAAATACAATTAGACAATATCACAGATTATGCAAAGTTGCAATTACCATGGGATACCTTCAGTTTCAAGAGAGGGAGTTTGAATTTTATTCTTAAGCAGTTATAAAGTCAATGAAAGTTTTTGAGCATGGGAGTGGCACATCAAATAGAGATTTTGCAATCTTGATTTCATAAAAGCTATTTGGACTGAAGGAAAGAAGTTTAATGACAGAGAAAAGAAGAAAAGTCCCTCAAATGGCTTGGTATGTTTCTTTGGAAATGGAAAGAAAGACACAGTGCCCAGAGGGGGCCTCAGGGTAGATTCAAAGAAGAACAGCTACAAACCTCATCTCATTTTCTAAGTATTAAGTAAAAATATATATGAGCTAGTCTAGATTCTAATTCCCAGGCTCAGAAAGAACCTTGTATGGTATGGAATCTGACTACTAAGACCTCACTGTATGAGAAAATAAGTATTATCTCAATTTATGCCATGTTCTTGGCTGGAAAAGACACTTAAATTTAGTCCTATATATTTACATATGAAAATTTAGGTAAGATCTATGACGTTCTCTCCCACAATTTTTAAACACGAAGCTATGTTCAAATAAATTCATAATGGGAAGCAATTGTACATTGTACATTTACTGGATTTTCAATTGCTTTTAGGAGGGTGGATTTATCTACTGAATTTGAAAATGATCGATGCTGATTAAATCGATTATATTTGATATCATCCATAGTTTTATTTTTTTTTGCTCTCAACATGAAATTTGATGAATACCTTTTTCCTTCAATTAACCAAGGCTCATGTACAGATATCTCTGAGGTAGCATCTAATTCTCTGTGAATGTTATCTGGGGACTAAGGCGGACAAGAATTTGATATGTTGTGACTTTGCACAGTAAACAAATCACAGTTAAGAAAGCAGTAATTCAGATGTGAATTTGCTAACACCACAATTGATATAAAAGCATATTCATGATAACCAACTAAAGAAAGACTTGTGTTTTTGTAGTAGTCTTCTTAAAAAAAATCAAAACAAACAAAAAAACCATTAAGAAATGAATAGTTAAGGGGTGCAGGATTTCTATAAATAATTTGAGTTTGTTCATTTTGCTGAATATAGAAAATTTTCAATTGCCCATTCATTCATTTATTCAACAAGCATATACTGAGCGCTGCTGTCTCTGGGACACTGCAGTAATTTGAAGTAAGTGAGTTCCAGAGCCAACCACAATGAGAAGAAAAACATGTATTCATGTGACTACAGAAAATTATTGCAGGTAATATTGTAAGGAGAAGCTTCCCTTAAACATTTCCCTATGCTTGAAAACAATTATTTTCAAACATCATGGAAACAAAAAAAATGCATAACAACTTAAAAGTTTCTGTTTTACTATTCACATCAAGTCTCATAAATTTTAAATACTTTCCTTACCTGGTGCAAGTTTCCTCTCCTTAAGAATTCATACTGCACAAATCTAGTGAACATTTACTGTTTGGCAAACACTGATAAGAGCTGCCCCCTTTCTGGAAAAATTCACAGGTTAATGGGAGGATGCCTCCTGTTTGTAGGGCACTTTATAATTTACTGAGGGATTTATTTTTTAACCTATTTGGTCTCCACAGCAGCCTCTGAGTTTGGAAAGCAGTCAGTTCTGTCCTCCTGGAGGTAATATGGAGCTCTAAGACTTTGTGTTTGTATTTATGGTGAGCGATGGAATCAAGACATGCACATGAATCCCCTAATTCCTAATTCAGTATTCTTTCAAACACAACATCCAGCACATATGTGTATGTGTGTCTGTTGTATGTGTCTGTCTATCTATCTACCTACCTATCTATCCATGTCATAGGAAATGGGATTAATAGAAATGCATTCGCTTTCAAGTTCTCTGTGCCATATAATTTGTGGCTATGGAATGGTGAGTTTAAGAAAATATTTTCTTAAGTGTGTCTCTCACTATATCAAATTACAACGCTACTGTCAGGCATCTCATGTGCAAAGAGTGGCATAGGCTTTATAGTTATATAGGGCCTATTGCATGCCAAGTACATTTTAAAACCACATTGTATGCATTAAATCAATTAAACATCATGATAACACTATAAAGTAACTTCTCTTTTTATCCCAAGTTTATATATGTATGTGCAAGCCCACTTTATATACAAAACACAGAGAAGTTAACTTGCTCAAGATGATACCATCAAAAAGTAATAGAAATGTAATCTGAGACAATTTGGCCTCAGAGCTAGCCCTATAATATAGGATGATATTTAAGAGGGAAAGAGTCTCATTAGCCAAGTACAATGTCTGATAGAGACTTCAGTGGTTACATTTTAAGACAAATATTAGTATATACCATGTATTACATAGAAGGTGCATTTCAAACCTCTGCCTGATAACATTTTGGCATGGATGGTTTCATTATATTAGCTGGTTGCTACTTATATAGCTTAGCTATTGGATTGGTCACAGGACAGAAACATTTTAAGGTGGATGAATGTAGAATGATCAAAACCACGAAGAAACTTCCAGAAGATTATGGCAATACAAGAGCTGTTGTAGAGGAGCACTTGGAAGCCAAGGGGGTGACTTGGCTTAGTCTGTGGCAGAAAAGGGCATAATGAGCCCAAGAGGAAGAACCAATGTCAATGGACATTCCATAAGGAGTTCTCAGTCCGGGAAGGAAGGCAGATATGTCATACACAATTATACTCTCTTGAGTCATATGTTTAAATAGGGGTATGTGCATGGTTCAGAGAAGTTTCAGAGGAATGCTGATTTTACCAGGCGTAGGAAGAAGGGTCAGGAAAAAATACATGTCTGAGGAGACAGCTTCTAAAGAATGGATGGATCAAGCAGAAGAGAGATTATAGTAAGTGTTTCCTGCAACGTTTTGATTTCTAAAGCATTCAAAAGTATTTCAAAAGCATAAAATGCTTGAAGCATTTTAAATGCAGAATAAAGGATTTGTTTTACTATTAAAGATAGTATATTTCAAGAAATTATCGAAATAACTCATAATCGATTCTTTTCTGCCACAATTTGAATTGATAACAAATTAATCACAAGGCACGAAAGGGTGTGAGAAATGGGGGAAGAGGCCATCACTACAGGAAGTAGTGGGAGGGCAGAATTTTTTTTTTTGGGAGGGCAGAATTTAATGAACTATTATGTGGTAGTTTTTTGTTTCTTTGTTTATATCCTTTCACTGAATTTTCAAAACCCCCCCATCAGGTGTTTTATGCCCATTTACAGATGAGTAAACAGAAGTTTTGAGAAGTATTTGCTACCAGTAAGTGGTAAATCCAGACAGGTTTTCCAATTCCAAAGTTCATGCTTCATTCACCCTGACCTTTCACTCTAATCTCCACAGGAAATACAGATATGAAAGCTCTATCAAAGATCCAAATGAACCTCTACAGTCATGCTCGGCAAATCCATGCTCAGGGTTGGCCAAGTGGAACCTTTGGGAGGAAAGAATCAGGGGATTACAAAATCTCTCCTCCTCCTTCTGTGTGTTCTTAGTCTTGGTGGGATTTGAAGCAAGATGTTTTGTTTGTTGCTATGTCTTCATCTCTGGATGTTTGATAGGGGTTGTAGGACCAGGGAGGACAAAGGAAAAAGGATATGCATAGGGCTTTGAGGAAAAAGGAAAAGATCATGGCATTTCCACTTTGCCCAACTGAGTTCTTCAGGGCAGGAGAGCAGAGAAGTCTTCAAAGCAAAAGCCCCAGGTAGGAAAAAGTGAATTTACTTGTATTAGCACCTAAGCACAATTGTAGGTGGCTGGATAAAGCATAAGTCTCAAAGAAGTGAGAGTTCTTTAATGTACATTGTCAGAGGTAGGAACCATTGCAAAAGCAAAGATGCATGCAGTCAGTCTTCCCACTTCTTTCTAGCATCATAAAGAGAGAGAGTGATGGAAAGTTCAGGTCTTTGGAAAGGAAACTTACTCAGCTAGAATATCAGAGAGGAGAAGAAAAGGTATGCATAGGAACCAGGATTGACTAGAGACACAAGGAAGTGGTAAATGTCAAGGAAGTTAATGAGGAGGAAACACCCAATCACCAGTTCAAGGGTGTTTTTACTACCTCTTATTGGCCTCTTACTCTCTTCCCCTTATCCAGCATTCATTTCTCTCTCCTCTTACCAGGACTATGATTCTGCTATGAAATCTTTACCAGCCTCTTTTTGCTTACAGAATGATCCATGCTTCTCAAACATGCATTCATTATGCTCTACAATGTAGCACATCTTCCCTTCCCAACCTGGTCTTCTACTCTTACTATGGGAAATCTTCAGCATTAAATTGATGTATGCTCTATTCCTAAGTACTTTTGTGCTTTCTCACCTTCATATTTTGGCTCTTCATATTCCTCCATCTAAATGCTCCTCTGTCTAATTTTCCATTCTTGCTGTCTTTGAACCTTATATACTAAATGAAGCACACAAAAGCTGCCCCATAGAACCTAGTTAGAATAACATCTTTATGTCTCATCTCCTGTATATTTTGTAAACTCCCGAAGGTCAATAAAATGTCCATATAACCCATTATTCTAAGGCATAATTCCTTGTACATAATAGGCACTCAATATATAACTGATAAATGAAGATATTAAAAAGAAATTATGATCCTATTAACTAAGGAGATCTGGAAGGATCATTTGCTAGCATCTAGTCTAATGCCTTCATTTTAGAGATGAGGAAACTGAATCCCAAGGAAGTTAATGATCTTGATCTGCATAATAACTACTTGAGCCACAGCCAGCACTAAGAATAATAGCTAACATCATTTGACTACCTACCATACACAAGGCCCGACTACAACACTTTGCTTATTTCAACTTTTAACCTTTGAACATCCTATTCAAAAGCTCATTTGATAGAAAAATAGTCATGCAGAAAGACTAAGTAATTCATACTAAGTCACATACCTTTGTAAATAGCAGAATCAAGATTTAACCACACTTAGATTGATTCCAGAGCATGCATGCTTAACCATGACTCCATTCAGTTGGACCTTTGCCATTCTATCTCCATTTGTTAGCACAGTAGGGTATGCAAATATTGGCTGACCCAGGTTCTTGCTATGCCTGTAGGCATTCCTTGATATTACTAATAAAGCTAGTAAAGAAAATGAAGTTAGTACAAGCCAACAGCAATGTGATTTTAGTTGAGAAATGAAGTGTAGACCCTACTTAACAAAATTTAGTATTTTAGTCTCTACAATTCAGCATTCCTCTCAGGAAGTAACAAACAGACTCAATAAAGAGAACCAAAGTTGGCTATTCTAAACCTACCATCTCTTCAATTTTCATTGTGACCTACGTGAAAGAAAAAAAAATATTCGTAGTGCTCATGGAGATTTTTGGGTTTATGTTCTAGATGTTGACAATGATGATAGTGGTAATAATATTTCAATGCCACAGGTTTTCTGTGTATGAGTAAGCTTATTTTTTAAAGCTTCAGAAACCAAAGTCTGTCTCAAGCAAGCCTATTTTGAATTGCTTTATGCTTAGTTTTCCCTGCTAATTAAATTCCAGTTTATAATTTATTACAGTGTTCCTTTTTCTCATTCACTATATTTCTGTGTGAGCTATTTCTAGATTAGAATTTTGAAATTTTCTCAAGGAAAATATAATTAACTCTTTCTGTTAATTATAAGAGTTACTGTAACCACAAGATAATTCTGGAAAAGCAATTAAGCAGTGCTTTGATTTTCTCCAAAGTTGTACATTTGTAGTTAAAATCTACAAGTCTTGGACATTACACTATCCAGACCCCATTTATAGGGAGCACCCTCCTTACAATGTCTTCTTTAGATGGCAGCCTCTACTATCCCAAAAGACCCTCCAAAAATAGAAACTCACTCCCATTTCTCCACTGCATATAACCCTTCTGTGTCCACATTTTTGCGTGACAGACAATTTCTTCATGCTTTGGACCCCTTGTACTCTCCAGTCTCCTCTCTCACCACCTAAGGTCCTAGCAATCAACTCACTACATGTTGCCATTTTTGCAAGATGAAATCTAGAGAACAAATCTACTACTTCTTCTTCATGACCATCTCTCATATAGTTAAGCACAGCTATTGTGTGTTACCAAAGTTTTCTATTTTCCAGGTTAATTTCTCTGATTCTGAACATCCTTCAATAATTACACTTGCCATCTCTTGGTAAAATCTGTTAAAATTGAATTCAACATTTTGTTAGGGTCTATGCTTTTCAGAGAACAGTGAGTTTTGCTTTCTTCATTCTACACAGTAAATTTTCACTTATGGAAAGCAAAATTTCATAAACCTTTTCATTATCCATGTCCACTCAATTTGTACTAGCCAACTAAAAATTTACATTGATTTTCATTAAAGTTCCCAAATATGTTCTTTGCTTTTATTGCTTTAAATATAGATATGGTGATTTATATTCATTTCTGGTGCATTGTATCTCATTAACTTTTGACTTATCATTTCACCCTATTGAAAATGTTTTTCTTTCAGAATCCTAGGTTTTCAGTGTTTAAAATTGGATAAATGAGCTGTCTTTGTCTTCATTCAAATTATAAATAAAAAAGTTGAAAAACACAGGGCCAAATACTTAGTCTGCGGGCAGCTGCTATATTACTATGATTAACATCATATTTCACCATCTCTTTCATGAAGAATTTTAGAGACTTGACAAATATACTCTTCTCAAGAGTATCAAATCACATTACAGAGTCTTGGTGAAACCATGTTAGCTCTTTGTGATCCCAAACATCCTTATAATCATAATCCTTTTTGAAAGTACATTAAACATTGAAATCATAGATATGACCTCAGAATAGATCTTCCTTTTAGAAAACTTAAAAAAAGAAAACTGACAGAAAAAAAATTGAAGGATTTTTTCTACTTTCCATTAGTTTTTGAAGATACTTTATAATGGTTCCAAAATCATATCAGCAACTTTTTATTATGAAAGAAATATGATAAAATCATCTCTTCATCTGTATTGTTATTTGGTGTTTTTCTTAACTATAGTGACTCTACTCTTCCTAATGTGAAAACTATTTCTCTTTATAGGGAAGATAAAAGTAAAACAGGAGTTCAATTTCTAAAGTATGAGTTGGTTCTAATGTGATTTTATCCATATTTGCCCAAATCACACCAAATGAGAGTTGAAGAATGCTCAAACTTGTTTAAAAAAACATAATTTTTTAAAACTCAGCCTCCTCCAGCAGAGTTTCCAAAGGCTATTCCACAAGCCTGCAATTTCCCTGACTCATAAAGGAAGGTGAAATGGGTTTGTACATGTGCTTCTGAATGTGTGAATGGATGAATCCCTTGATTTAGGGTGGCCAATGGCACTCCTTTGTCAGAGCCACTCCTGCTTTCCTTCCTTCTCCTCTTTCACTTTTGTCTGTGGTGTCACAGTTGCAGCTTGCCACCCTAAAGCTTTCTGCTACCCTGCCATGGGCTGTTGGTGCACCACCTAGGTCACCATGGTTTCTCCTGCTCCTGCTCTTGACTACTCTGAAGGCACTGCTGCTTCCTTGTCACCTTGGCAAAAACAAGTCACCTTGTTAAAGTGAAGGAATGCCTTTCTCTCACAAGTTAAATAAGAGCATTCTATTACTTCCTCTTCTTCCTCACACAAATCCTAGTAGATGGGGATGATGATAAGCTGAGTAGTACACACTCAGGCATGCTCCAAACTCTCCCTCCTTTTTGACAGAGGCTCATTATATTCCGCACACTCCTGGATCTAAACTCTCTACTACTTTGGGTTCAGGATAATTCAAGATAATCTCCCTACTTCAAGGTCAGGTGATCACCAGCATTAACTCTACCTGCAACTTTAATTCCCTTGCCATGTAAATTAATATATTCACCAGTACCAAGGATTATGACATAGACATATGTCTATGCCTACCGCATCCACTACCCTGTAGACTACATCTGTCTACAGGAAATAACTATGCCTTGCTCTAACAAACAGAATTCTGTCTGACTCAATGCAGCCACTTTGACGTATTACCGCAGGGCACTTGAGTTTTCTTCTCTTTTTTTTTTTTTAAGATTTTATATATTTATTCATGAAAGACACACATAGAGAGAGTGAGTTTTCTTAGTTATTATCAGGCTCCAAGTTCTCTGCAGTATTCAACTTCATGGAACACATTTCTGAGTGGCCCTCTCCATGACACCCAATCTGGAATGCTATTGTATCTCTCCTTGCTCTTAGAAATAATGTTCTTATAGATCCTCTCTCCAATCTCTGATCCTTTCTTGTAATCCTTCACCTGGATTGATAGGTCCAAAAACCACTTCTATAACATTTTCTTTGTAAGTCTTGCAAAGGTAAATCCAACTTAGAACTATCTTAGTATTTGAAACTCATCTTACTGGCACCTTGAGAGAACTGTAATTTTTGACATCTTGTTACATGGTACCTTTAAGTGTTTAGTATTATAAATGATTCTTCGGTGAATGTTCTTATGCACACATCATTTTATAGATGTTCAAGATGTTATATAAGTCCAATAAGTGAAGTTAATGACTAAAAAGGGTCCCCATTTTGACTTCTGATGTATATTGCCAAATTGATGTTTATCCAGATTTATCCTCCTATGTACATGTATACTACCTTACACCCTCAGAAGCAGATAGTTGTGGGAAACTGTTTCTCCACACTACTACTAATAAGACATGATGTCTACTTTTGGAGTTTTGCCTATTAAATTGGTGCTAAAATATATTTTATTGCATTTCCCTTCCTCTGATTAGAAATGGACATTTCATGTTTGAGAGCTATTTGCAATGATAAGCATTTTCCATATGTTTTTTATGTTTTGGAATGTAGAATATTCTTGTCATTTTTAACTGACTTTTGAGAATTCAAGTGGCATGAGGCCAAAGTGTAACTGGAACTAATCTTGAGAATCTACCCAAGGGAAAGTATCAGGAAAAGAGGATATGAGAGAACAAGTGTCAACAACCGGAGCCCCAGACTCTACTAGAGTTCTGATTCCCCTAAATTTTACTCTGGCCACTTACGGCTTGAAGAGTTATAATCATGAAGATTTTTCTTATGACTCTAGTAATCTCTCTTTCAAGGGAGGATACAGAAATGGAGGCTCCATTCAAAGATATATAGAGGAAGTCTCTCTTTGATTGGGGCTCAATTGGCTAAGGGCAGGGTTAATATTACAAGATCCTGAATTAAGAAGGAACATTCTTAAGGATCCTGGCATATAAGCAATCCTTAGAATGTGCAGAAATTATTAACTACAATTTATTATATTTAGATGAATGGGAAACAGATGACCAAACTATTTAGGCCTATCTTCAAGTTAAAAATATTAGACTATAAATATCAAAATAAAACTGATGCCTACTTACAAAACTGTAAATTTTGTATTCTTTCTCAAGTTGGATAAAATGACTATAATGCTTTCTGTGTTATTTCAGATGAACATTGACATTCAGTGCCCTTTAGTGTGAGATCTTACACAATTCAAGTTCTATATTGAGCATATAATTTATGTCCAATGACACGCTCTCTTGAACTGCTGAAGGAAAAAGACTCCTTCCCTGTGAAAAATACAGGGCCAAGAAATGAGAATGCAGACTTCAGGTATTTTGATCTATTTAGAGAATTCTTGGTTCTGAATAATTCAAATGAAGTTTTGTGACACTATTTAATGGTGATTAAAGTTGGATCAAAAGTTCATCCCAAGGATAGTATAATTTACTGTGTTTGAAAAAATTTTTTATTTGATTTCAAGGCTCTTGGTCAAACAGCACAATTTTTCTCAGATGATCTTTCCTATCCCTTTTATTATATTAGGACTGCCCCCAAAATAGTACAGGTATTCCTCACATTGCATGGTAGTGCAGGACCATAGAAATGACCTTGTAAGATGAGACCATACAGAGTAATCTTAATTACCGATGAGAAAAATTACAATTGTTCCATGGCCTTTAAAAATGTTTGTCAAAACTTTAAAAACTCTTTTAGTTTATAAATATATAGGAAAATGTAAAAAAAAAGAATAAAATTAACATTTACTTAGTACATGTTAATTTAAAATATTACAGACATTGAGAATTAAAATTATTTCCCTGTACTTTCATCAAGAACAGTTTGAACAGTACTGGGCTTCTCCTTGTCATTGTATAACTGAAGATATAAAGGACATCCTTCTTGCTTTGGTGAATTGTCATAGTGTTTTCTACATTTTGATCAGCTTCAAACATTTTAGCTTTCAATATTGTGAAACAATTCTGAGAGTTCTTTTAATGTGAAGAAGTTAGTTTCTCTAGGACAGCTTCATCTTTGTATCACAATAACTTTCCTCATTTGTCTTAGTAAATTCACCTTCACTATGTTTTCACTAAGATTCTGTAGATTGCATATCTACAGGCTATCAAATGGGCTGATGCCAACATTCCCACAGTTGGTCATTTCTTTTATAGTTTCATTTATGTTCATTCAATTTGCTATCACTTATCTCTTTGCTGCACTCTCATCATTGTTGGCCAATTCACTCTGTCCATTATCCATTTGTGTAAAATGTCACATATGTCTATCACCCAGAGACAAGAAACAACACAACTACATGCTTTGCTGTCTATATGTGAACTGAGTAACAGATGTGCAGTGACTGATCACTGACAAATTTTAAAAGTGACATGTTCCTGATCATAATAGCATCTCTTATTGACATATGATAGTAGACTGAGGAGTTAGCAGGAATTTTGTACCATCTGCACCTATTCAGTTCATATGCCATAGTGACCAAAATTTGGGCCATGTTGCTAGAAGACTGGTGTTAATAAACCATTGTAGCTGAAATTCATGCACATGGAAACTGTGCGAAGCAAAGATTGACTTGCTATGAATAAGAAGGATGTATTTACTTCTTTCTTCACAAGGTCTGCCTTTTGGAAACAAATAGCTCCTTTTTCTATGTGTAATTTAAGAAAATTGGAGAAGAAAGTGGACAAAATACCAGGATCTGATGAAAGATCATTCTGATGAAAGATCTGCATTTTACTTTATTTATCAAATAATTTACACAATATCTACAATTCCAGGAATTTCTCTAAAACCTTTACCAGCATCAGCCCTTTTAATCATCTTAGTAACAATGATAATAATCACCACTATTTTCCCCTCTTAAGGATGAAAAAATAGGAACAAATAAGTCACTTGTGAGATTCAAATCCAAGCAGCCTGGCTTTGGAGGCTGTTCTTTCAACCACTGTATAATGTTGCCTTGTGTCATAAATCTGTATTGCTAATTCTGCAAAGTAACACATTATCAGGTCATTTCTCTTCCTGATAGAGTTAGGTATATCTCATTTATTGTTGTAGTTTATGACTGTAGACACAAACTTCAACATACAAAGCTGACATTATTTATGACAGAGATTAGTAGGGCTCCGCAGAGCTTAGGGGAGAGGTTGTGCCTTTCCCTCAGGGAAGCCATGAGTGCAAAGGGAATGATTTGGAAGAAAAGGGATGCACCTGGTGACATCTCAGGGTCTGAGTTAAATAGTTCAGAAGGTCAAAAGGGTGCAGTTCCAAACATGAAGCTTTTCATGGAGGTAGAAAAAAAAAACCATCAGGCATAATGGAATGAATAAATTGCTCCATTTCTACTCAGATTACAAGGGTCTCTTTAAGGGAACATTCAAGTTAATATCACTGAAATTTAAATGGCATCAATTTTACTTTGCTTTGCAAATAACTGTCCACCATTCCAACCACTAAACCTGAACATTATAAATCTTAGTGAACCTGACAACCATATTAATAACCATATTAACTATTCAAAACTGTCAAAACACAAATTCAAAAATATTGTCCCATTTCTTTTATTAAATGTCTGGAGAATACCAGTAATCATATAACTTAATCTGTTTCTTTAGAATTATGGTTAAAGATTAAAATGGTTGTTTATTTTTAAATCTTCTTGTGTTTCATGGCCACTTCCTGAGTGTCTGCTTGATGCCTAGCAACTGCCAACCACCCAATTTTCAGTGCTAATCCTTTCCTTTTCTCTTTGGCAAATAAAAAGAAAAAATCAAAGGTTATGCAGGTGGTTACTAGAAATAACTTATTTCATAAAACAATATGAATCATCTAGAATAAGTCATTCATGAATAGAAGGTTACAAAGAAGAACACAGTATAGGGTCTATTTCTCATGGAGTCTTTCCACCGATTTCCAAGTCCATTTCCACAAGTTGTGAGAAATCCTTTTTTTTTTTTTTTGAGAATTCCTTAATTATTTTTACAGTAAACCTTGGCGTTTGAGTGATTTCACTTAAAAGGAGGAAAAAAGGAGAAGCTCAGTGCTGAATAAAAACTAGTAAAATTGTGTGTAGGCAGTTGGTGGTATGGTAAAACGCATATGAACTAAAGACAAGAGACAGATTTGTGTTCCAGACAAGAGATTACCCAAAATAGGCATCGATTTTCATTAAGAGGATAGAATTGAGCTATTTGATCTCCAAATTCACTTTAAGTTCAGCATTTGAATAATTGTACAAAACCACTTTAATTATTTCAAGATCATCTAATAAACTAACATTCATTAGCTCACTACACAGAATGCTGAAATGCCTCCACTGGCTTTCCATTTCTCTTAGAATAAAATCTAAATTCTTTATCATCAGGGATCCGTGGGTGGCTCAGCGGTTTAGCACCTGCCTTCGGCCCAGGGCATGATCCTGGAGACCCGAGATCGAATCCTACATCAGGCTCCCTGCATGAAGCCAGCTTCTCCCTCTGCCTGTGTTTCTGCCTCTCTCTTTCTCTCTCTCTCTCTGTGTGTGTGTGTGTGTGTGTGTCTCTCATGACTAAATAATAAAATCTTTAAAAAAAATTCTTTATCGTGGCCCAGAAAGCCCTGAAATCTGTCTCGCCACAACTTTCTCTCCATTCACACCACTCTCTGTTTACATGTGTGGGTCAGTTATCCACACTTGCAAAGCTCAAATATGTCTTGAGGTTTTGCCTTTCTTTTCTTTAACATCCTCTGTTCCATATCTAAGCTTATCAAGGCTGTCGAGTTTTTGTCCTTTGGGTCTCAGGCTCAAATTGTCATCTCCTCCTTCTCAGAGAGGTTCTCCCTATCCAGCTGTTCTAACAGAGCTTTTCCCAAGTTCATCTCTATCACCTAGCCTGGTTTAATTTCCTCTATAACAACTTGCAATGATTTTACTCATTTACTTGCCCTTCATCTGCTTTCTTCTATACAAATGCATAAGCTATGTGAAGGCAAGGATCTTATCCATCGGACTCCTCCATGTACTCTCTGGAACAGTGCCTGATAGGCATTGCATAAGTATTTTGAGAATAAATGAATGATCATATGTCACCAATGCCAAAGCATAATGCTTGGTACATAGTAAGCATTCAGTAACTATTTTCTCAATGTAACTGAATGAGTGAACTTGGTCACCTTCTTATAAAGGTGACAGTATGACTTATTTACTATCTATTCTGTATTAGTTTCCTCTCACTGCTGTAACAAATTACCACAAATTTGATGACTTAAAATAACACAGTTATTATTTTATAGTTCTGAAGATCAGAAATCAAACACGAGTCTCATGGGGCTAATATCAAGGTATTGACAGGGCTGTATTCATTCTGGAGATTTTAGGGAAGAATTTATTAATTTGCCTTTTCTAGCTTGTAGAGGCTGCCTGCATTCCTTGGCTCATAGCCCCCTGGGATCTTCAATAACAGCAATGGCTAGCTGAATTTTTAGCATGCTGTATCATTCTGACACTGATTCTCCTGCTTTCCCTGGGATTCTATTGAGCCTACTTGGATAATACAGAATAATCTCATCTATAAATCCTTACTTTAATCATATCTGCAACATCCTTTTGGCCATGTAATGTAACATATTCATAGGTTCCAGGGATTAGGACATGGTCATCTTTTGGAGGGTCATTATTCTGCTGCTGCATTGTCATTTTGAATGCTTCTGGAAGAAATCACCCTTGTCTTGGGTGATCTTATGGAACCCTCTTATTGTTCACGCATGCTACATGGTCACATTCTGGAGAGGATTCCTCATACTCTTACATCTGATTTTCCCACCTATGGCTTAAGGGGGTGAGTAATGCTACTTTGCATACATTGACCAAAGGGTTTAGACTACTACCACCTATGCATTTAAACAGCCTAAAAATACGCAGACGTTGACATCTCTGGACAGGCAAAAAATCCATTTCTGTTGCTGGTAGAGGATAATTATAAGAAGAGAAAACACATTCCATTCTATTCCCATCACCAAAATAAGGACACCACCACTGTATATTGCAAGAAGATAAATTCAGTGAGAGTCAAGGAAATTGCACCATTATTAGAAGGATCTATCTTAAGCCTGGAAGGCAGGGGGAGAAGGGCTGTGTGATAGACTACAAAATTTGCATTGAGCTAAGGCAGTTCTTTTCCCTTGCCTACGGTAAGTCAGCCTATACAATTAAGCAAACCCAGGGGCCTAACACATTAACTTACCATCGATATATTCTAACTGCCTTGGCACAGCTAGTGTTTCTGGCATTATTTATGAAGGAAGTCTTGCTATATTTGCACAGCATGCAGCATTGTTCATAGCAGGCTACAGATTATTGTCGATGAATAATGCCTGAGAAGCTCCTAACCCTTTGTGCTTATGCCTAATAACTAAATGGCAATAGCTGCTTTTTTTGTTCTGCTCAAGATTATAGCACAGCCATAAATAAACTATTAGTGGCAAGATCCATCCAGCATCAGCGACTACCACTGCAAACTTACAAGTTCATACGGATCCCTGCTATACTATAAACTATGTTCATACAAGATTTCTTTAAGGTGAAGAATCCTAAATACAGACATCAAATTTTCTGAAATCTATTACTTGCATTGTTAATCAAGCCAAAGTATATATCAGGTCTTGCTTGGGAAGTCACCTTTGGGAAGAATAATCACAGAGAAGTGGGAATTCCTATAAATCATTCTTATCTCTGAATTATTAAAAATTGCATGGAAGTTTATCTTCTTATATTTCTTGGAGGATGGGACTTTTCCTCCTGCCAATCATTGTTAGAGAGCTTCAGAAGAGGCCAGTGGATCTCAAAATTTCCATTTCATAGCTCAGTTCAGTAAAGGCAAAAATCCTTCAGAGATTTCCCTTTTACCTCTTCTTAAAGGTTACATAGAAAGACTTAATCAAAATTAATAGGAAAACCAGTGCTCCCTTTGCTAAAACACCATGAGGGCGATTCTGTGCCTGCTGCCTAGTTTAACCTTCTCTGTGAGTTCACTGCTCTACGTAAGACTCATGACTTACAGAAGGTAGTATAAACAAAGTACCACCAACATTGGACATGGAAGCAGAGCAAGAGTCCTGGACAGAACTGTAGTTATGAGGGACTTCACCACTAAGAGGATCAGGAGTTCTCCTTTCTTTTCTGGATTTCACCTGGCTTCATCATCTCATCAGAGTGTATTTGTATCCTGAGACCACCAATACAAATGAACATAATCCAGCTGGTTTTAAACATCCTAAATTTATTCTCTCAGAGTTCTGGAGACAAGAAGTCCAAAATCAAGGTGTCAGCTAAGCACTCCTTCCTCGGAGGGCTCAAGAAGAGAGTCTTTCCTTGCCTCTTCCAGCTTCTGGTTGCTCCAAGCACTCCTCATCATGTGACTGGATAATTCTAGTTTCTGCTCCATCTTCACATGGCCTTCTTCCCTGTGTACCTCTGTAGCCAAATTGCCCTCTCTTTTCTCTTATAAAGGCACCAGCTTGTGATTGTATCATCAAGATGCTTAAGTAATTACATCTGCAAAAACTCTATTTCCATTCTGATGTTCCAGGTGGACATGCATTTTCAGGTAGGTGAACAATATTCAATCCATTCCATGACATCTGGTTCCTCTGCCTGGGCCAGGCTGCTTGAGAAGAATTGTATTCCTATGGCTCCCAAGCTTCCCTTATTCCCCAGGCTCGTACAAGAAGTATAGGGAACCTGAAGCCAGGATTGGTGCAGAACAGGACACCTCCACCCTGCTGGCTGTCTCTCCTGCTCTGTTCCACAACATGCAGGCTTTCTCCCTGCAGAATACGTAGGAAGGCTAGTGCCACCCTATCTCCCACATCTCTGGGGAGATGGGTCTCTGTCTCTGAGGTTCCCTTCATTTGCCTGGAAGACTTTGTGACCTACTCAGGCAACCTCGAGGAGTTCAACTTTCTATTTAAAATACACTTTATTTCTTCTGTAAAGGTGATCCAATTTTATCACAAGATCATTTAAAAATTATATCATAGTACTACAAAGATAAAAAATCATCATTAATTCTACCTCATAGAAGTAACCACGACTATTATTTAAATGAATTCCTCAATAATCTTTCTCTATGAAATGTATAATACCCTCTTTTAAAGGAGTTAAGACAAGACACATATTGCTTCCCAACCCCTTTGGGTCTCAGATGCACAGAACTGAATTAACTTATAAATTTAATTTAATTTTATGATATGATAGACACCCAGGGAAAAGATACACAAGAATTAGAGGGTTTTTTTTTAACTTGCTCTTTTCACATTATCTGTCCTAATCATTTCCTCATGTCGCAAAATAATCTCTAAAATACAATTTTAATGGCTATTATTTCATCTTATACTTTTGTTGCAATTAATTTAAATAATCCTACATTACAAACATACAGACCAAGTCCAATTTTAATTAAATAATAATAAATAAATGTATAGCTTTATTTTTAATCTTCCTGAATATTGCTGATACATTTCTTAATCAAAAGACAAAGATGTTTTAGTTTTTGATACATATAACTAAACCTCTAGTTTATAACAATTAATAATTCATTATTCTCTTCAAACACTATTAACTGTAGCAACTTTAACTTAAAATAAAGACAATGTTATAGCATTTTAATTTGCATTTCATTGATTACTGGTAAGAATGGAGATACTTATATATTTATGAATTGTTATACTTCTTTTGCAATGGTCTCTTTGAATTCTTTTTATTTTTTTGGTGTCTTCAAATTCTTTTTTTTTTAATTTTTTTTAATTTATTTATTTATGATAGTCACAGAGAGAGAGAGAGAGGCAGAGACATAGGCAGAGGGAGAAGCAGGCTCCATGCACCGGGAGCCCGATATGGGATTCGATCCCGGGTCTCCAGGATCGCGCCCTGAGCCAAAGGCAGGCGCCAAACCGCTGCGCCACCCAGGGATCCCGGTGTCTTCAAATTCTTTATCAATTTTTTCCATTGGGATATTTATCTTTACAGTAATTCATTCTTTCACTCAACATATTTTTACTGTCTGCAGCGTGCCAGACATTGGGCTAGATTGTGGGAAAAGAATGTTGGAGGTTAAGGGGGGGAGATATGTTTCTGTCTTTGTGGAAAATTATGTTCATTTCACATACATTTACAAAATCTTTTTATGTATTAAGGCTACTAATCCTTTATGTGTTGCTAACATTTACTAGTTTGTCATTTGTTAACTTTGTGTTTGGTAAGTATTGTTTTATGTAGGTTTGGCGGGATATCATTTGCATTTTTCTTCATTTGGGGGGGTAAGAAAGGGGTTTGTTCTCTCAGAGGACTTCCTTACCAAAATATCCAGCCATTGTTTACAATTGCTTGCATTTTCATATAGCTTTCCCATTTGGATTTTATTTTGATATATGACATGAGGTTTTAGAATCTTCTTATTTTCCAAATGTTAATGATCTCAGTACCATGAACAAATGATCTGCTATTTTCTCATTGCCTAGAAGCTCATATTTATCATTTCTTAACATTTTATAAACATCAGAGTCTGTTTCTAAGACTTCCATTCCATTTCATTGTTCTGTCTATTCTTAGGCCAATGTCACAGTATTCATTAGTAAGCCCTATGTTTTAGAATATGACAGTGCCAATTCTCACATTTATTTTTCAGTCTCTTCTTTTTCCTGATTCAGGATAACTTTATTATAAACACCAAACACACAAACAAAAGACTCCCAATGGAGACTTTCATTGGAATTGCCCTAATTTCCCTTTAGACTAAATCTAATATATTTAGTTCCACTCCCCTCTATTTCCATTTTCTAAGCACTTCTTTCTAATTATCTTTTACTCCTTTACTTAAAATATGCAATCCCAATGCCACACCTTGCAGGAACACACTAAAAATCCCTGTGGGTTCAGGTTTTCTGTTTCAAACTTGACCTCGTAAATGAAGAGGTTTGTAGGGGAAAAGGAAAGCTGTTTAGAACTTAAAGGATTGTTTCAAATCCAATTTTTTTATTAACAACGTAAATGTATAAATCAGGATTAAAAAATGCACTTAATCTTTTTGTTGGTTAAAATAGTACAAAAATATGATATATCATATTGCAAATGAAAAATATTTCAGATACTTTATGATTATTAAAAGATTCCTTGACTAGTCTGAAACAATATAGCATTGTTCTGGAGAATAGAACAAAAATAGAAGTTCCCTAACATTCTTATTTGTAATAAACTATAAGAGATGAGATGGGTTCAGATGGCCATCTCCTGGAGCTTTTCTTTAAGAACATGTATGCAACTTTTCACTCCTTTGGAATCTGCTACATGTCCCACATTGCTCTTGTCCCTAACTGGCAAGCAACATTTGCCTCTTGCTTTGGCCATTTTCTCTGTCTACATGCTTATGAAAGTACAAACTTAGGTATCAGATCACAAGCAAATGTCTATATAGATTCCATGAGCCTTGGAAAAAGAAATTAAATTATGAACTCCTCTAAATTTCCCTGAGAGTATCAGCAGATAAGGAACTATCTTTATTTTTTAGGAACCTTGATAAGACCGAATAGTTAGGTTGCTATATTCACCCAGATATAAGCAATAACAGCTTGCTTAAAACTTTGCAGCCCATTACATATCACACAACTCACAAAACAAAACAAACCCAGACAAACAAACATGGAATTCACTAAGTATTTATCCTTTTATCTCTTGGTATCTAAAAATAGATCAAATTTCTTACGCAAAGGTCCAATGAAAGAAACTTTACTTGCGTATGTGAGGCTTTTTGTCACTGTTTTCTTTTGAAGAACTGGGTTGAAGCAGATGAGGTACCTCTTAGTTAAAGTACTAAAAATAATTCCAATGGAAAACAAAGGGCTGAATAATACTATGAGGCATAAGAGAAAGGATCAGCCATGAAGATAGGCAAACACTCAGTGAGCCCCTCTATGTGATGTTTGTGTTTTCATATGTATTGATCTCAACCTTTAAGTGGTTAGTTTCTCAATTCCAGCAACTGTGTCTCTTTGGTAATTAGCATGGGACTTGGAATTTGAAGGATTCTCTGCAAGTGTTGAGGACTACCCCAGTTTCTTTGTATAATTCCCTGGAAGTTCTTACAGGGTAACCCAGCCCCACCTTGGAAGAAGCATCACAAAGTTTTCCCTGGGGTCTCATGCCACCCCCCACAATGCTGCAGGGTCCTTAGCAAAGATCATAGCTGAAAGTATGTATGTAAGAACTGAAGTTCTTACTCACCCAAAGAATCATAAGGGTGCCAAGGCCAAAAAACCCTGCTTCAACCATTCAGGCATCAGGCTGTATGTTCCAAGGGATCCTTTTTCAAAATTCTCTTTTCCAAAGCCTTTGAAATGTCGTACTTTTTCCCAATTTCAATTGGCAATCACTGTGTTAACTGGATATAATTTCATTTATATGTTTTCATTTTCATTTATGTTTCAATTGAAGCTGAAAAAAGTCACTATGTCTAGCTTATTAAAAACTAAACTATTGAGTAGAATGAGTCCCTACATAGACTAAAGATAGAATTCTAAATTATATTTATGCTTTTCAATTTAATGACATGATCATATTGAATTAGACTTGTGACATTATCTAAAATGTCTAGAGTTTTCTTACTCAGCAAATTTTTAGTCCATAGTCCTTATGAAGAGCTTGGGAACTCATTGTTTCACATTTTCTTTTTTTGATTGATATCACAGCCATCACACATTTTCTTGGCAATTTCTTCAAGCCGGAGATAACTGCTCCTTTGAAGGCAGATTGCTGAGTGTAAACTTTTCCTGGACTACATGGAGTCACTTACCTCTTATGATTGATTTATTTATGTTTAAAATAATTTTTAAAATTCCTACGTTACTCTGGATCTTTGTCATGGAACATTCCATTGGTATAATATCGCAATAGAAGTTGACAAAACATGAGTTGCATAGAAACTTCAATGTGTCTATGTACCAAGTCATGCAATTAAAATATGCATAACATTGCTTAATTAAACAGATAAATGCTCAGGAACATATAATGAAGTAAAGTATCCCTTTTATGTACTGAATTAATCCACTATAGATGACTTGAGTTTAATGTCACATGTAAGCAGTCTACAGTTAATTTTTAAAATAAATAAAAATAGGAGTGCCTGGAGACTCAGTCAGTTAAACGTCTGCCTTCGGCTCAGGTCATGATCTCAGGGTCCTGGGATCGGAGCCTATATGGACTCCCTGCTCAGCAGGGAGTCTGCTTCTTCCTCTCCCTTGGCCTCTACCCCCGTCTTGTGCATTCTTTCTCAATAAATAAATAAAAACAAGATCTTTATAAATAAATAAATAAATAAATAAATAATAAATAAATAAATAAATAAATAAATAAATAAATAAATAAATAAATCCCAGAAATTATGTGGGTCTTATAAACAGTAATAATTAAAATTTACATAGTTTTTTGATGTGCTGAGCACTTTATGTATATCAGACATTTTAAATCTTTAGAACTACTTTAGGTTAGATGTTATTATGCCCACTTTGCAAATTAAAAAGCTAAGGTACCGGAAGGTTAAGTAACTTGCCCAAAGTTACATAACTAGTGGTAGCAGAGTCCAGATTCAAACTCATGCCACCTGAGTCCAGACTCGTTATCTTAACCAATATGCAATGTTACCCATAAAGCTTATTTCCAGGCAGTTTCCCATTCAAGCATTATCCAAGAGTCTGACCTTGCTAAAATTCTACAGTCAGGTGAGTTGTGACTAATTCACATAGCTCTGCTGGGTGGAATCTACAGTCCTGCAATAACACCCCAAACTCCTTCTTGGCCTGAAAGTAACCAACAGATGGAAGGTCCTGATTTAGAAATGCCAGATTTAGCAACTAAAAATACAGGATGCCCAGGTATATTTGAATTTTAGGCAAATACAGTTTTTAAAAACAAATATGCTCAGATTCAGGATATGGTTATGCCCCTGATCCCTGCTACTGCTCAGCCAGCTAGCCTCCCTTGGTAGCAACTCCTCAGGTCCACTGCCTAAAATACAGCATGACTTAATGGACTGCATTATGGGAGAGTCCCTTGTCCAAAAGGTTTCATCCATCTATTTATATTTCAAGTGAAGACTGAGTCACAAAGGGTAGGCTATTTTGAGGCCAAAACATCAGCAAAAATGGTCACAAGCCCCTAGTGGTCATGGTCATTTTCACTCCCATTACAAACTCCTGGCCTCAATTCTCAGTACAATGAAATATTCAAAACTTCACATTGAAAAGAATGTCTTTCTCATTCAATTGCTTTCTGGGTATTCAGTTTCAGTCATAAAATGTAAAGACCAGATGGACATGGTCTTTGAACATCTGAGGACAAAATTGGGTGCTGGATGTTTTGTGTAGACAGCCTTAAAGCCTACACTGGGGATCAGGCCAAAACGCACGATTCCATGTAAAATTAATTACCGGGTAAGCTTCCCATTACTGAGTTCACAGTGGCCTTGAAAAATATTGTCCTTTGAGGTATGCCAAGTCAAAATCATGCAAAGTGCTATTTAATTGATGCATTGAGCTTAAAAGCAGCCAACTCTATCATATTAGCGCTGTGTTGGGCACATCAGCAACAGCTCAATAAATAACTTGTTGACTGATTGACTGAAGGGATATTGGAAAGGTACTGGATGATTCTCTGCTGCATGACCAGATGTCCTTTGCAAGGGTAAACCCAGCAGGGCAACAGAAAGTTGCTGAAAATTATTCATGAGAGCAAAACAGAAGAGAAACACATTATCTGCATTCTATGGTGGATGCATAAGCATTGGAAATGGGAGTTATCACAACAGTGAGAGTAGAGAAAATGGCACAGGAATGGGAGTGTTTGGAGGCTTGGATTTTGGTCCTTCACCAACAATCTTGTGGTAACCTATGGAAAAGTTCATTTATGTTCTCTCTGGAAGTTTGGTTAGATGTTTCCTAAAGACACTTCCATTCTTTAATTTTACAATTTTTCTTTTGCCTCAGGTTTATATGCATTTAGGCATCAAGAAATTTTAGTTCTCTCTTTTTAAGTATTGATTTGCTGCTTTGATTTCTCAATTTTCTGCAGATTCCATACTTGAAAAATGTATCAATTTCCTATGAATATCTACTTGTAAGGGAGTTCAGCTGGTTAGGTTAATCAATGCAGCCCTAGAGTTGTCATATGATCAATCCTTCTTATAGTCATTCATTCTTTTATTCAGTGAATGCTGAAATTCTTGTCAGTAAATAGTTGATATTTATTAAGAACCAACTTCACATTATGCAGTGAACCAGGTGCTGGTGAGAAGTCCCTATTCTCAAAGAACTTATAGTCTATGTAGAGAAACAGAAATGTAAATAGAATTTCAACACATTGTGGTGGGTACTACAAAATAAGCATTTACAAAGAGCAATGATAGGCTAGAGGGAAGGGGATCATCTCCTAGCTGAACCAATCAAAAGAGACTAGTATAGAGGACATACTCCTTGAGTTGAACCTTGAAGTTGTCAGAAGGGCTAGGAGAGACATTCCATTGGAAAACACAAGATTATTCTGCAATAACATGCACAACTGGTATGGACTTGGTGGTAAAGTCTAAAGAGGCCAGGTTTGATAGCTAAGACATCCCAAATTGAGAGAAATAAAGAATCAAAATAGAAAAAAATCACAAATATGTATTAAAATAAGTACCAGTGCTTGCGGTGCAAAGGTGCAGGAAAGATTAAGAACATGAATCCTTGCCCTACAGAAGGTTGTACTGAACAGCACATGATCTTCCACAGGCCAGACTTTGGAACAGATGTTTTGCTGTAGCTTCAACCAATGATTCTGTACTGAATTTCTCATTTCCCTTAATGCTAGGCCTTCACAAGTCTTACTTCTCTTTGACCCTCAAACTAAATGCGCCCTTCCTTCCCCAGAAAGTACTCTCCATTGCGTGGCCCCATTGATCACAACTTGCAAGTTCCTTGTCTGTTCATCTGTTTATTTGCTTCGAACTTGCAAATGATGTGGATCCTTCCACAGACAATGATCATTTGGTCTTCTATTTCTACCATTCAGTAAAGCATTAGTTACCTGTGTGCTCCAAACCTATCAAGGCCTGCCACCGTGTCTGGCATATCAAAGCCAAAAATCCCATAGTAACAGCTTGGAGCAGGAACCATATTTCTCCTTATATTGCACTAACCTTCACACCATCTCATATTTCCAGTGGCCTTGTAATCCTTCAACGAGGTGATAAAAATTGTTATTTCACATTTGTATTATATTTTGTATTTTAAAAAGCCCTTACTTTGGTGCCTCAGGCCTAAAGAAACCTGTTTCTTTCTCAACTAGAATGAGTTAAGGTGCTAGAATGGGAACAGATGGAAAAAAGTGATATAATTAGGAACTAGCAGAAATAGTGGCTTTTCTATTTGTACATGGTTCCTTTCATTGACTGTAATGTATGAGCTCCAGTATAATATGTAATGTGGTCATCAATTTTAATTTTGCTAGCCATTCATTTGACTGTTGCTACCATTCCCATCCGAATCTTCAAAGGGCACTGCCAGGATGATTAGTACAGCCACCAGGTCTTTCTCCTATAATATCACTGAATTTGATCAGTCAATTTTCTTTGCAACTTAGGATATCACAGATAGAGAACTATTGCACTCACTCTGATCATCACTTCTCCAAAAGCACAGATTTTAGAAGAGTAGTAATTATAACTGCATATTCTGCCTATAACTCATTTAAGTTACTCATTTAATGTAGTAATAATGCTAATATAACTCATTTCAGACAAATATTTGAGTCTAATCCACATGTAGGCACTTATAGCACACCGGATTGCATACTCTTGCCTCTGCTCTGTTAAAATAGAATTCATATCATCAACCAAGGACATGAGAAAAGAAAGCATTCTCAAAATTGGCCATTTTGCTGAAAGATCTCTCTGACGTTTAAATGTTTCACCTGAAAATAACTATTCCAAATGCACATAAAAGCCAAGAGCCCTCTTCTTGTGGCCTGATGTTGTGCTTTGCACATTTTTACTGCACACAAGCCAAGTTTATGCAGGAATCTGTACTTAGTGCTAAAATTCATAAATAAATGTGATTTTAGTCAGTGTTTAAGGAAGATGCTTTTAACACAAATCTACATGGGCAGATTTGCTGAATTATCAACTTCAGTGGATGTTTATTGTCTCAGAGTTCACTTGAGACTCAAAAATAAAAAGTCAAAGCATTTTTTTTTTTATTAGGCTGGTGGTATTTCCTTTTCTCTAAAATTCGAAGAAATTCACATGGGGTCTGATTATAATGTTGCTGTCTGATAAATGTCTTTCCCCTGAGATAGTAAAATAAATATATAAGTGACTTTTCCAGTTATTACATGAAGTTATGAAGGCCAACTATGCAAATTGTGGGTTTTAAATTTTCTGCAATACATTCAAAGCTAAACAGAAAAGAATTCTATGTTGGAATCCTTGCTGGTTGAAATCTACTTCACTAATTATTTATCAATTATTATTTTTCCCACTGAATTACATTACTCATATAATTCTTAAAGACTCTCATAAAATGATACATGTTGCATAATCTGTGTTTTTTTTCTTTTTTTTTCATCTATGCTTCTGAGATGAATTTACTGCTAGAATTTATGAGCCTTTAATAACAATTCTTACTGAAATTCACAGTATTGTGAACATAACTGACAATTTATACCACACAGTGTAGTTCTTTGTAAGCATTCAGACACACACACTCACATTAACACACTCACATGAGATTACAGATAATGGCATTCTGCATGGCAGGCAATTGCCATGAATAATCAGTGTCCATTAATATTCTCATAAGTTATTGTGTTTACAAATTAAGACTAACATAATCATAATACTCAAAACATTAAGTTAATGGCATTAAGTTCCCTATTGACTTGTAAGGCCTATAAGTAAGAGATGTTCATTCTTGTTCACCATTCTATCCCCCATGCCTAGATGAGTGAGTGAATTATAATACGGTTTAAAAAACAAAACAAAACTTTGTTTTAAAAAATAAATCCGTTGTCTAAAAAATTAAGTGGAAAATAATTTCCTCTTTTTTAAATTCCTTTATGGTAAAGCATGTTGAGGAGGATATTATTTTGGATCAAGAGAGAGATCATAAATTTGATTCACATACATTTGAAACAGACATAGTAGCCGCTGGGTAGGATATAAAGGTGAATATTTTCCCTTTACAGGAGAATCTATCATTAATTAAATGTTGAAAAATCACAGTGATTTACACTTGCTGAAAAACCTTACAGGCATCAAATTATGGTAGCCAAAGAGATGAGTGGATAAGTGTTGACAGAAAAAGCACAAGTGAACTTGGGTGAGCCCCCTGAACCCAAACTATCTGTGGGCCATGTTGTCTGAGGGTGATGTACTTACCTGTTTAGACCTAATGATTAAGCATGTCTCTGGTTGGAGACGTTTGATCTATTGTACCCAGCCTGGGAGAAAAGCACACAATGTGCCTGGTCCATTAGAAAATACAGTCTTCTATGAAGTGTTAACACTTGGCCTTCTATGCACCGGGTTCATTACTATGGTAATACCCCCATTTTCTCTCTGATGCTGAAAATGTGAGTTCTACAGCTTATCCTTTTGTGTGTGATCAGTAGGAAAATGGGATGATGGAAACATTTGATGGGTTCTAATAAGACAACATCCTAGCCAACTAATTCATGACATAAAACGAGTACTTGGTGTTCTTATTTATCCTGCTACTCCTTAGCCTAGCTTAAGTCCAAAAGAGGTTGACTCCATTGGTCCAAGCTAACTCCCTAATTCACAGCCCCCCTAATTCTGATAATTCTTCTTATCAGATCTGCTCCAAGGGTCTTGCTGAGGATTTCACAATACTAATAAAAACTTCTAGATGGATAAAACTCACTTCTCAGTTTTTTTTTTATTAAATCAGAAGATAACTGCTTGCAAACTCAAATATTATCTTCTGTATTTCTAAATAATTCCACTACATTTTGGAACATGAAGATTAGTAAATAAGAAGGAAAGAAAAATAATAATAAAAAGGAAAACTCAAGGAGAAAAAAAAAAAGAAAAGAGCTAGAGACTTCACACCTTTGGGGCTTTTCCATCCTCCCAGCTATTTTTACGTGCTAACTTTGCCATCTACCACACATCATGGGTGTTGCGCGTGTCTCTGCCTGGGTGATTGACATGGTGCTAGTCACACTGTCAGCTCCAGCACCACCTTTCCCTTCCAAGCACAGCCAGAGAGGTGTCACTGGAAAAGCTGAAACACTGTATGTAAGAGACAAAAAAGAAGGCCCTAACTGGGACATCTGGCCTAGGGGAGGAAAGTTACCCAGAAGGCATGTGATTGCATTCAGACAGGTATGAGGTGCCTGCAGGGCTTGCTGAACTTTGTTTTCAGTTAACACTGAACTGAAAAGAAACCTGAGGATTTTACTGATTGAAGGAACTTCGGAATTTATCTGGCCTAACATCCTCACTTTAGAGCCAAGACATTTATGGGCTAAAAAGCAGAACTTGACAATCACAGCTATCCTGTAAAGATCAGTGCACAGAAGGCATGGCAGGACCAACACTTTATATAGATCCATCTTCCATTTTTCAAGATGACTTTGGGTGGTACAAAGACAGAAGTATATTTTAATAGTTATGTATTGGGGCACCTGGGTGGCTCAGTTGATTGAGATCTGACTCAATTTTGGCTCAGGTCATGATCTCAGGGTACTGGGATTGAGCCCCACATCAGGCTCTGTGCTCAGTGGGAAGTCTGCTTGAGAGTCTCTCTCCCTCTCCCTTTGCCCTTCCCCTCCCCTGTTTGCGCTCACACTCTCTTTCTCAAATAAATAAATCTTAAAAAAATAGTATTTATTTCCATGTATATTTTAAAAAATAGAATCAGTACATTGGTTAAGTTAAAATAAATAAATTCCATGATGTGCCAAAGGGAAATTGCTCTCTTGGAAATGTGGCCTAGTATTAGCCCTTGATCATCATGTACCATCTAAGCCACCTCCTTAGAAGTGGAATGGGGCTGAGCTGGAGGCAATTGGAGCTTCTCTGAGGGGCCCACAATCAGGAACATTTTTCCTAACACAGAGTTCTTTATTTTTAAGGAAAATTGGGTCACTCACTGAGATTATGAGAATTTCCCTGGAAGCTTCCCTGGAAATTATTAAACCCAATCTTCCTAGGAACAATAGGAAATTAAATGATTTCTTCACCTATTTCCATCCATGAGTGTCTGTGATTTTTAAGAAAATATGAAAAATTATAACATTGCCATAACAACAGTGATACATTTAATATCTAAAATATGTCATATGGCTGATAAATCAGGTATAAATTAAAACCCCATATTAGATAATCCTATCTCTTACTACAGGTTTTGGGCTGAGTAGCAGTAAAATAGGAAAAGAATAAACTTTGAGAAAATCTGGGTTGTGTCTTATTTGGGGCGTGTGTATCAGGAAAAGAAAAAACTTTGAGAAAATCTGGGTTGGGTCTTATTTGGGGCATGTGTATCATTATAATTCCTATAACCTTTGTGGACTTACATTCCCCCTAAATCAACCCAAGTGTTAAATTACAGTATTTTGACATTGAGCCCTAGCTTCTCTAGTTAGAATGAGTGAAGAATAGATGCTCCAGAATCAGATCTTGTTTCTTTTACCAAAGCTAAGATAGATCCTGATAGAGACTGTTGTTGCACTTTGTAGACACAGTTCTATAAGAAATTCAGCTGGACAGACTGCTTGCTACCACTGAGCATGGAATGAAATATGGTAACATTTGGACCACTCCAGTTTAGGGCAGCTGTAGTGTCTGTACCACATTCTCAAACAGATCTTCTTCTGATGGAAAGATGCAATGGCGGTATTGTGCCTAAGATTCCTGCCCATGAGTTTTTACTCAGCTGAGTTAAATGAATAAATATCAAAAGGACAAATGAGTGATTTCATCTTTGAATTCCTTCTTTCTTACATCCCACATTGAGCTTGTCAGAAAAATCCTATTGTCCCCACCTTCAAAATATTTCCAGAACTGAGAACTTTTCACCACACCTACTACTGCCAATCTAATTCAAGCTTCTATTATCTATCACCTGAATTTTTGAGGTCTTTCTGGGATCCCTTCTTTAATCTTTATGGCTTGTGGTTTAGTCTCACCATACAGTATATATCCTTTTATTTTTATTTTTTTAAAGATATTATTTATTTATTCATGAAAGAAACAGAGTGAGAGGCAGAGTCGTAGGCAGAAGGAGAAGTAGGCTCCTCACAGGGATCCCGAAGTGGGACTCGATCCCCAGACTTAGGATCACTCTCTGAGCCAAAGGCAGATGCTCAACCACTGAGCTACCCAGGCATCCCCAGAATGATCTTTTTAAAAGTTTAAATAATACCATACTTTTCTCTGCCTCAAACTCTCTAATAGTTTACCATGTCATTCAAAGTAATGGCCCGAGTTCCAACATGCCTACAAGGTTTTATATGATATATCCCCATCTCTAACCTCCAATAGTTCTCTGACTCATGTCCTACTACTCCTATCCTTGCTGGGGTCTAGATAATTAGGTTGTGAGGAAAGAGAAGAGAGAAGAACAGACTGTAACCACAGATAAAAGTGTTTCCATTCTGTGGGAACTTTTTTCCCCCCAAAAAAGGTTTTTTCATGGCTCATTTATGATGACAGAAGGAAGACTGGTTGTGGAGAAAACAATATAGCTTCTGACCATAGCGACTGTGCACTCATTGCCCTCTCCCAAAACAAAGACTGTCTCTCTCTCTCTTTCTGTCTTTTTTTTTTTTGCATTGTTGAATGCTAATGCAATACCTAACTTATAGTAAAAAAACAAAAGAATGTTCGTTTAGTCCTAAATTGCTATAGAACACTTGGTTCTTTCAATAATTTCACCAAATAGCCTTTTATAAAATGTAATGAGAGGTATATTGATGAGTTAATGATATACCACACCCAATATCCATACTCATGCTATTAATGGATGCAATCACCAACACTGCAATATCCCTGTGCTATTAGCCAAGCAGTTCCTAGGCTTCCCTATTAGTGATTAGGACATTTAATGTCAAGTTATGTGAGAAGTTGAAAGGCCAATTTCTAGACTTCATTTTAAGGATTTCTTAATAGGGAACTTTCTCCGTATGGCCCATATTTATGCAGACTTATATCCTATGTCTTTGAATTTACAGGTAGTTTCCTGATAAAACTTTCTAAGCCTAGGTATCTATATCTCACCGAAGAAATTTCCTATAATTTATATTTCCTGTACTCTACTGACCTAGAAGAGGACTCTCCCTACATATTAAAAATGTCATTTATATGAATAGTTGTTCCTTTAATTTCTGTAACAAAAAATTATGCAAGCTTACTGACTAGAAAATTCTCTGGAGGCATTTCTAATGTCAAATAGATGAGCACCTCAGAGAATTTCAGTATGAAATTTCATATCCAACATGATCTGGCACCAAGTCATCTAGGAAACAATATTACTGGAATCGTATTTGGAAAGGTGGTATGGTTGCAAAAATGGCATAAGCATCGAGCATTTTATCAGAATATAAAAATCTGGGGGATCTCTGGGTGACTCAGCGGCTTAGCGCCTGCCTTCGGCCCAGGGAGTGGTCCTGGAGTTCTGGGATCAAGTCCCGCATTGGGCTCCCTGCATGGAACCTGCTTCTCCCTCTGCCTGCGTCTCTGCCTTCTCTCTGTGTGTGTCTCTCATGAATGAATAAATAAAATCTTTAAAAAAAAAAGAATATAAAAATCTCTTTATAAGTTTTAACCTCCAGTCCTGACTGAATGGTGATGGTCAGTGAGATCCTGCAATATTTCAATAGTTACATTAATGTCTCAAGCATGGTTCAAGTGTGGCCTGAATATAAGGATTTCATAAGGACATATATTTAGGCCCAAAAGACAGAAGGAACCTATGTCTTGTTTTTTTTTGTTTTTTGTTTTTTTTTTTGTTGTTGTTGTTGTTTTTCACATGCTACTAATTTATTTTCTTCCAGGTAAAATAAATGGACACCACGAAATAGAATGACAAATCTCAAGAAGCAGCCTATTTTTATCACAATGTCCATAATACTTCTCACATGCAATCTTCCTTCTGTTTCTAATACTTTTTACCTTGTTCAGAGAATTCTTACTTATTCTTCGAGGATTAGTTCGATGTCAATCCCTGTCCTACTTTCTCTAAGTAATCCCACCTCTCCCTGACACATCCCAGCCAACCTTACGGCATCACTCATATTATTTAGTACTACCTGCCCATGTCTTTGCTACTGTACTGTAACCTTTGGGATGCCAAACACAATAACTTTTCTACTTCCAAATTTTCAGTGCAAATTGAATAAAGTGTTAAATTTTGAGATTTGAAAGAGTTAAAGCAAATAACATAATAATGTTTTTAGATCAGTTACGCAAAGACTCTCATAAAATCTATGCTCTGCAATTATCACTGTCAGGCAAGTATCGTTGTGACTGGAGTGATGGTCAGAAGGTCTTAGCCATTGAGCATGTCATGCTCAATGTGCATTTTCTGGCATCTGGGTTGATCTCATTGGCCAGAATTATCTACGTTGGATTTTGGACAGCATTTATAGGAGAAGGTGCCTTAGCTTCTCACTCTGATTTCCTCTAGCAGAATCCCATTCATGAGACATGTTGGACAATAGAGAAATTAAAGGAATCATCAATGGCCCCTTCCCACCCACTTTTTATGACAAAACAACCTTGAACCATCAGTACTCAAATTGCCACTATCTTCAAACCCAGGCAACTCTAGAGGTGACAGAGCAAGCCTTGACCTACCACCATGCTTCCAGTACACAGAAACTAGAGTGTTTCTGCATGTAAGCATGGACCACAAAGGGATAAACCACTGAATTGAAAAGGATAGAAAATGAGCTTAATAGGTACAGATACAAATTTCACTACTCTCAGGAGTATTACTTAGTTTCAACAAATAAATATGCACAGCAATATGCTTTCTTGATTTGGTATTCCTGCTGTCTGTGAAGCAAAGCACAGCTGCAAAGGCAGTCAAATATTTTGGCAGTGGAAGGGGACAGTGGCAATGCCTTTAAAACTCCTAAAGTAAGTAGGTGAGTGAGTAGGAGGCAGGGGGTATCTCTGGGTTGGGTTCCAAAATCCAGATTCATTTTATTGATGTGGCTGTTATTGTTCTATGCTGTAATTCTATAAGAAATGCTGGGAGGGGGCATACTGGATTTTTCTGGGGTCCTCACATGCTAATAGTCATTCACCACTGACACTTGAGCAGTTTAACACATTGGAAAATAAGTCTGTGTTTCAAATTCTCTACACCATAGAACTAAGTGTTCCCAGCTTGTTCTATTTTTGCTGTTGGACCATTTCATTTGAAGACACACTTGGGGAAGATGACAGCATTAATTTAACTAACAATATTCATTTTGTTTTCATTAGTTGTTTTTGTAGTTTCATATTTTGATGCTTGATCTGATAAATGCATAATACCCAGAGGGTGCCTCTGTTTGTATTAATAACAGCATCTCATTCACACTTCATCAATGCTAGAACAGCTCAGCTTCACTGTCAAAGAAGCATGAATCAGAAATGTTCATGGGAGGAGGGACATTTCTAATGCAGACAGAAACTACAGGGAGAGGATGAGGTGAGCAGGGAAGACAGCCATTCTCTGAAGCGTAAGGTACTGTACAGGATTACCAAGCATGGGTTCTCCAAACAGCTCAGTGACTTGGGCAAGTCACTCAAACCATCTAAACCTCAGTCTTTTCATCTTCAGAATGGGTGCATGTCAGTTACACTACAAAACAAAATTCATGATTCTTTAATTGTATACACATACACATGGAGTGTATAATTGTATCAGCTCTGTTTAGCTTAGCATTGATGATCCTTGTAATTGCCTAACAGAAAATTTTAGAAGGGAGAAATACATGGTGCAAATAATTTTTTGGAGTCAATAAATAATACAAATCATTTTTGGATGCACATGTGACAAGCATTAGGCTGTTTTATGCATGTTACATTAATTAATTAATCACCATTACCATCCTGTTTTAAATACAAGTATTTGAATTTATTCTCTAATTGTTTATGCATGTTGGCTCAGAATGCCTACATCCAGGAAAGTGTATTTATACTTTGGTTATTATCTTTAACACATTAGATGAAATTATCTTTACAAGTTTGTTTCCCTCATCAGATTTGACATTTCTGAAAATGAGGGCCTGAGCCTTATGTATTTTTAAATTCCCAACACAAAGTCCAATGTTATATACAGAAAAAATAATAAACACTGGCTATACTTAATTTAATGAATAAGCACTTCCCCAAAACCAATTTGTCCTGAAAATTTACTTTGGTATCTCCTCCTTTGGGAGTGTCTTTTAGAAAGAAAAAAAAAAAAAAAAAAAATTGTTTCATTCTATTAAAGTGGAAAGTGGAAAGCTGAGGCAGAAAAAGAACCTGAATATTTAAAATATGGTTAAATGTCCACACAAAGGAGGAAATAGTGCTATCAACATGAAACAAAATCCTACCAATAAGGTAGATAGCCTGAAAACTCCTTTTTGAGATATGTGTGATATAATTATAGGAAAAATTTTAATAGCATTTTCTATGTGATGGCTTACATTAACCTCAAGTAACTTATCCAATTCTATGATAAGGGCATTTAAAAGGCTGGCCTTTGTTTTGATCCAGGTGACCCATGGAGAACTGAGCCCAGTAGCAGCAGAAAGTTAACACAGCATTAGAAGAGACCAGCAAAGCCATTTGGTCATAAATTATGGCATAAAACTTGAAGGCATGCAAAAGGACCAGAACCAAGAGATCTGCTGTCATGGTAGACTGTTTCCTGGTCAACCCCAGGGGCAGGTAACTATGTTGCTCTCATTCTCCTCCTCCTCCTTACTCATCAGAATACCAGAGTAAATAATATCCCAGTATAGCTATGCATATGGAAGGCAAATCTATAGTTACCCCAAGTTAGATTTCGCAGCTTCCTCCCGAATGTGTCTACGTCAGTGGCCATGAGTCATACCAAGTAAATGACCATCACTCTTTAACCATGCTCTTACAATATTTACAAAAATAGCTACTTCACTTAAATCTCCATTGAGTCCTTCTGTTGTCTTTGAATGCTGATTCAGAAGGATCATTTAGTGTTTAAAATCTTCCTGCTTTCTTTTCTATTCTTTCTCTTACTGTTTGGGTTAGGAGAATAAAGAAATCTAAGTCATATTGCAAGGCCTCACATTAGCATAAGTATTTCTCTTTTCTATGCAATTTAATTGTTCTTATGATTATGAAAACAGGGGAAGGAAATCAGTCTCTTTTTTGCACAATGGGAATAATACTCTGTAATCAATAACAATCTTGCATAAAAGCATTTATTTTCCTTAGGTGGTAGTGATAACATTAAGTGGTGACTATCTTTGCATTCCTCCTGCTTTCATCAAACAGCTTCTTGGTTCTGTCACTAAAAGACAGGAGTACCTTGATAGGAATCTGAGCTTGTGAAAATCAATGAACACAACTCATTGTGTGGTTTTTTCCAGTTTCTCCCTGCCCCAGATACTCTCTTGTCTCTTTGATGCCTTTCTCTTCCCCAGGAGACTGATCCCCCTGCACCAGCAGGCTCCCTGCCAGCTCAGCCCTACCAGTCAGGGGAATGAGAGTTTGGGTTCCCCTCTTCCTCCCTGCTTTGGGCAGGGCCCCTTCACAACCAGGGCTTCTGTCTGGTAGCCCCTTCTCATTGTTCAAGCTCTCTCTCCGATTCTGGGAACACCAGTTTTATTACCTGTTTCCCTTTAGACCAGAGGGTGCTATCAGCTTCCCGCTGTTGCTTATCTCTCAGTATCCAATACTCTTTCTGTCACCTGACCCAGTAATTCATTCCTTCAGAAAATTCTCTTCATTAGAGTGGATTCTCTTTTCTCCTGAGCCTTGGCTGATAACAATCCTGAATGTGAAAGTAGACCAACTTAAACAATTCCATTCCAATCCCTCAACTCTGTTGAAATATCTATGAACAATATCAGCCCTTCTCTTTGTGTAATTGAGGCTGGGATGTAGCAGTTTAACAATCATGTCCGGGTAGCCAGAAGGGATTTTTCATCCCAGTAATCAGGGAGCATAGTGATGTGCATGGGTTCTGTGCATTGGAGCGCTGCTTCTCCTGGGCCCCAGTGTAGAGCCACCCTCCTTGAAAAGGGAATGCGCTGTCATACTCCCTCTTACTGCAGTGAGAACTGAGAAAGAGCAGTACTCAGACAGCAACCAGACAGCAGTGCTATTGGAGCCATAGTGCAATCTTGGACACAATGAAAAACCAATAACACTGATCACATCTTGATTTAAATGTTTTATATTTGGTTCATCAGGGATTTTTTTTTGTATTAAGTTAAATTGTTAATATACTGAATTTTAAATTTTTTATCTTGGTAACTGAGTTGTTTGGTATCTTCCCTTTTGTCTTGCACCTGAAGTCAGTGCCTCGCTGCCCTCTCCCTGGTCCAGACCCTATTAGAAAGACTCAGAAAATGGAAACCTCCCTCAATGTGACAGAGAGCCAAGGTAGGTATATGGTATTGTTATTAAAGAAGCAAACTTGGAGTCTAGGCAGACTTCAGTTGGGATTTTTTCCCCTACCACTTACTGCTTGTAACCTTGGGTGAGTTGCTTAAATTCTCTAAACTTGAAATTCCTCGCTGCAGGATGAAGATCATACAAGAGGTCAACAAACCCTGGCCTGCAGGCAACACCCACAATGTTCCTAGAACCAAATGATCATTCATTCACACATTCAGCACAGACTAATTTGCAGCAAATTCTGACTGAACCAAAGTAAGGCAATTCATAGTCTGTCTTTATTCCAGGTATAAAGTGAGCACTTGCTGGCTACTGCCTCAGATCTCACAGTAGGGGACCAGGGGGGTGGGGAGGCGCACAAATTAGTAAGTCATGTGTACCATACAGCCTGTCTAAAATCTGGAAGTTCTGAATTTAGAAACTTAGATGAGCCTAAGGCTATGGATAGTGACTGCGAATCCGTAATAGCTTTTCGTGGGGATTCAATGACGCACTGCATGAGAGTATACCCCAGGATGGGGGCACCCAGGGAATACTCACTGGAACATAGGATTTCCCAGAACTCTGGAAACTCAGAAGAAGAGTTTCCATTCTGGGGCACCCAGGCCCTGAGACTGCTGACTCCCTGGTGAAAGATGCATCTTGCCGACGCTGAGTTGGGGTCAAGAAGCAAATAGGTTGTTACATGATTCCTTCCAAAAAATGACACAGACCTTGGATTTGAAAAGGCAGTGGCAGGGCAAGAATGACCATTTGTCCTCTTTGTGTGCACATTGCCTCAGGCAGCTGTGGGCTCCTGTTACAATTTGGGGGGAGCCCAGGGAGCTACATGGAGATGTGCTGCATACGCTCCTATCCTGTGTGACTACCTCTCTTCTGATTAGGTTTGCATCTTTGGCTAATTAAATCAAGAACTTAATGTAACCTTGAAGTATGTACATGTGTTGGGAGTGGTTCTCTTCCTGTCAATCTGCAACCTAGCAGAAGCATTGCAGTGCTCGAGAAACACTGTCTATTAATGTCATCTTAATCATGATTATTTCCTAGCCGGCAACAGGCATTTTTCAGAATTGAAGCTTTCTTAGAAATCAGCTGATTTACAGTATAATCTTTGAGCCATTGCAGATGCAGAGACTAAAATTTCACCATAATTATGACTAAAACCTTGATTGAAGAAAGGAGAAACATTGTCCAGGCTGGGGTGGGATGTTAACTCTATCAACAAACCATGAATAATGAAGAGACAGCTAGACTGGACCACAATAGAGACAATTCCCTTTCTTGTACATGACTAAGGATTTTACCCATTTCCCATAAGAATCAGAAGTTCATTCCAAAGCCTATTTTAAATTCTTCGCAGTTTTTGTTTTTAATGATTCCTAAACTACCTGGTGAGAACAGAATAGTTTTTATTCTGCAGAGTGGGTGTAGTCATTGTCATTTTTTAAACTGCCTACCCATTGGCTTTATAGTATCAGATGATTAATCTGGCTGCAGACCCCATCTGTAACTTCAGGCAGACTCTGGCACTCGGACATGGAGCCACGCTCATCTGGAGCCTTGTACCTGGGGAATTACCTGTGAAGGTGACCCAGTGACGAAACAAACACCCCTTCTGGCTTGCTGATATTAATGGGGAGTCTGTGTACTTCCCAGAATCATCTCACAAGATAGGCAATGAAGCAAGTCACTCCACTCACGGCATCTGTTTCTCTCATTTATAACATTTGAAAGTTGCCCTGGAATGTTTTCAATTCTCTTTTCTTTTTGCTGAACTCTAACATTATTTTTTAAGTAGGAAGCCAAAATATGACAGATAAAAACCAGAGGCATTCTATTTGAAGAAGTCAAGGTGGAGAATCCCCCCAGCTCCTTTATCCTTGCCCTCTCCCAGTGCATTTACAAAGCAGGTAAGACTCCACAGAGGGTTTTATGAGAATCAACGGGCCAGATGGTTCCTAAGAAAAGATTTCTTTCTACACTAGCAAATGTCTAAATCCACGAATCTATGAGTGTCTAATAGTTACCATTTACTAAGTGTCTAAGATGTACAAAGCCTGGAGTAAGCATTTTATACACAGTACCCTATTTAAGCTTTAGAAAGACCTTACAAGGAAAGGACCATTTATACCCTGATACAGATTAAGGAAATAAGGCTCTGGGGTTTAAATAACTTTCCTGAGATCACCAAGCCAGTAAGTGTGGCTATAGAATTTAAACTCAGTTCAGCTGACCCCAAAGCTCATATGCTAACCAGCATGTCTATCAAGGAATTCAAAAGAGAAAAACTAGGCTGGCGAATAAATTTCTGGAAAGAATCTGGCCTGAAACTCAGCTTAAAAGGACCTGGGCTTCACAAGTTTCTTTTCTACTCTGTATAGTAGCTTTCTCTCCCCCACCCCTGCCGCTTCCCCTACCCACCCCCCTTGCACTCCATACCACTCTCCTCTCTTCCCTTCCTCTCCCCTCCTCTTCTTTCTCCAAACCACCTCTCTATTCTCTAGAAATTTATGGCAGGAAACATGGCCACTTACAGCTGCCCAGTCTCATAGCTTATACTCTAGGAATCCAGGCAGCAAATGCCCAGGACAGTTGCCCCTATGTGGACCATTCCACTGTGGATCCATTCAAGGGGCAGGATAAGGGGGCAATATGACTATTACTGCTACAGATTCATAGCAGTCCTCATAGAAGAGACATGGTAAGGTACTAGCACTCTGAACAAAGTATTAGAAGGTGGGTTCATCTCATAGAAAGATGGTCCTGACTGGATTTGAAAAATATTACACTTATTTTTATTTTTTCATTGAAATCTTTAATTATTAAGTACCTGCATTAGCCATGCTGTATGAATATGCAAAAACCTGGAAGTCCAAGAATACAGTTTTGTCTAGAGTTTTCCACTCACTACTTGTTCAAATTACTACTTGGACAAATGACTTCTCTCCTAATTCAGGTTGTTTGTTTGTTTGTTTGTTTGTGGGATGATTGTGTTTTTGGTTTTCAGTATATTAAATGAAACAGTATTCTTTAAAGAGTTCTTGATCACTAACAATTTCTAGGTTGGTAGATCTGTTCAGAAAATATTTGGGTTTTATTTTTAAGATTTTATTTATTTATTTATGAGACACAGAGAGAGAGGCAGAGGCAGAGGCAGAGGGAGAAGCAGACTCTATGCAGGGAGCCTGATGTGGGACTCGATCCTGGGACCACAGGATCACACCCTGAGCTGAAGGCAAATGCTCAACCACTGAGCCACCCACACATCCCTCAGAAAATATTTGCAATGTTAAATAAAAATCCAAGCATTGGTGAGATAAAAACATAACACTTTTCATATATAGTTGCTTGAGTTTTATATTTGACCTTCTCTACAATTCTGTAGGGTGTTAGTCCAGATGTCGTGATGTCCTTATGCTCCTGTGCAAGGAAGAAATACGTCAAGAGGTTAAGTAACTTTTTCATAATCACATAAATAACACCATGGCTTGAATTCAGGTCTTCTGCTTTAGAGTCAATATGGCCTGGCCATCTGGATAATTTCCCCTAGCCATCAGAAAGGCTCAATTTTAGTCATTGTCATTCTCTATATGATATTGATTCTTCGTTCTAATCAGATGGAAGCATAGTAGATGCTCTAGAGGTCTGACTGCCCCCTTCTTAAAGCAGCTCTTCCTTTGGCATTTCTGGGTGGCATGATCAGTGTTGTCACTTGTAGAAATGCAGCCTACCTTATTCTGGAGCATCAGTCAACAGAACTTCTAAGTCTGGTCTGTTTAACAGTCTATTAAGGGGAACCATGAACACCTAATCTTAATAAGGTCATTGTGTTTTGTAGATGGGGGGTATAAAAGAAAAGAAGAACACAAAGTAGGCAGTGCATCTTATCTGTAATTTGCTGTTTTATTTAATCCGAGTTCACCTTTTGCATCTGAACCAACCATCTATCTTCTAAACAAAGTTACTTAGGCAAGATACCCAGTGAGATTGTTTCTTGTACAGTAAATTCACTGCTTAAAGAAGCCCTAATAATACAATCCTTTCAGTTTTGAGAGAGAAAAACTAGCTTCATTTTAAAAGGAATTTCTAAAAAAAAAAAATTCTATAATTCAGTCATTTCAGTATCAGTCACCACATATGTACCTAAATCAGTTTTAGATCAGACCTTAAGTTGGATCAGTAGGAAACAGTATCAGGACAATTAAGTAATAGAATAAATATAACCATAGCCCCAATGAGTGCAGCCCTTCTACTTCTCCCTTTTTTAACTGTTTGAATTCAGCTTTTGTATCTATTGATGAGTACGAAAATAGCATTATTAAAAGAGATTATTGCCCTCATAAGCATCCAAAGCAGTGGCCCTTTTCCCAGTTCTGATATTTGAACTCTATATAGTATATGACTCTAGTAATCACCCCTCATTAAAATGCTCTGTTTCTTTGATTCTGAGGATGGGAAGTGATTGCATTCCTTTCACCTTTCTGGAAGTCCCAACTACCTTCTTCACTTGCTCCCAATGTTAATTTTAACTTCCTCTTCTCTCTTTCTACCTCTGATATAACACCTCATTCCCAGCTTCAAATATAATTATAGGAAAGACCTCCAAATACAAATAATAGTAAATTTCCTAGCAGAAAAAAAAATGAAACAGGAGAAGGGATGATACTGACTAATGCACACACTGCTGATCACCCTCTGAAGAGAGAATCCTTGTGCTTCCTGAAAAGGGGATAGACTGAATTTACAATTTATAAACATTCAAATTTGTATTCCTATTCATATAGCTAATAGAGATCCCCCCTGCTGCTTTTGGGGAAGTTTCTTGAATCTTCTTTCCATAAACTTTGTCTCTTTGCTTCTCCTTTCCAAAAACATGGGGACCCATATTATCTGGACTCAGTATCTATAGATTTATTGATGTGAGAGTCATTGGATTTTGAATAGTAACTCATTATTTTAATATCATGCTACATAAAAATAGACTATGTACAAAGTAAAACCTGGGCAAGTTAAACTCACAAAAGCTAGGTATGAACCTATATGAAAAATATTTAAATGAAATTCTTTATGGTAGTTCTATAGATATCTTCCCCACACCCTGCAGACTTTTATCTGCATACGGATTCTTCTTTTTTACATGAATTGCAACTTTCACAGTTTCTGTAAGAGAACACTGAAGGGAACATGAGTCTCTGAATCAAGACTCAGCTCCACATGGAGGCTCTACAATCTTCTAATGCAACCTCCATTTCTTTATTTCTGAAATAGAATTATCATAAATACCTGTTACCATTCTTGGAGGGATTAAAGGTAATGATGTAAAATGAGTAAAACATAGTAGACTTTCAATAAAAAGGCATTGCTCCTGCACTAGACACCTCCACGGTAGTCCAGAAGGACCAGTAGGCTAAAGGAAGTCCAGATGGGATGAAGGAAGGCAAACAGTAATTCAAGTAAAACTAGGCAGCCGAGTTGGAGACAGATCGAGATAACCTGCTTTCTACTTCTATTCAGTATTTGCAACAAATACAATTACAACCATTATTTAAGATTTTTTTCCTTTATTAGTGTTGAAAGGGAAAGTGCTAAACAATATGGCAAAATCCAAGAACTGTGCGGGCTGCCCGGATGGCGTGCTATTCTATGCACGAGTGTCAAATAGGTGTTCGTTTACTTGCTTACTTGCATCATAAGATCATCTAGTCTTAGCCTCCTTTATTGAAAGATTGCATGTGAGTATAGCATGGTTAAGAGAACCTGATCAATGAAACTTATCAGGTTTAGATTCAGGAAGGGTGGGGTTGATGTTATGCATTTGCCATCTCTGGTCATCTGCAGATATTTGAGTACATTTGCATAGCTATAAGCGTAGGTTTTTAAATTTTTTCTCAAGTCTCTCTGAAAAAAAATTTGATAGAAATGCTTTGTGCCCTCACAAGCCTTAGTAGATTCAGATCTTTGTGCAGCAAAAGGATGTTTCCTCTGCTTCAAAAATCAATCATTGGAAACAGCAGAGGGAACTTGAACTCCCTTATATTGATGTCAAGCTTAAAGAAAAGAGAAAAGATGATACCTTACTGCATGAGGATAAACAACCAAATCCTAGCAACTGACCTTTGACTGAGTAGTTATAGGAAAATACTCTGTTTGTTTCCCTGAGCCAATTGAACCATGATGCTCCTTGTACTCTGGAAAAATATCAAATTTAATTAGAAATAAAAAAAGAAAAATCTGAACAGAATGTTTGATCAATTGATGGCTTCATCTTAATCATATCTTTCTTTAACAGGACGGGTCTAAAAGAGTAGGCCTATAAAAAAAGCTACAAAACAACTACCCTACCTTAGGTTATTCCTAGAAAGCCTTGGGTACATCTCCTAGAAAATGAACAAAGAAATCATGATACTATTTAATCAATTTTCAAATATCCAGAAGTTGATTATTCCATTTGTGGATGGTTCATATCTCTGTCCTCCTTCCATTCTCTTTGGCTGAGTGTCTTTTGGCTGTGATAGTGTCCATATGCACTTCCACAAGAGAATGGGTAGGGAGAGAGATCAATAAGCATACAAATCAAGAGACCCATAAAATTGAGAGAATAGCAAGCACTTTGGATAAATGAGGCTCACATATTACCTATAGATCTAAAAATTTCATGCTTTCTGTAAAATCATAGTATGATGTCTGGCCAGTTCAGAGCTTTGAATCATCAGCATTCAATAAATCCCAGTAGAAAGAAAGCATAGCATAGTGGTAGAGATCCCGGCTGTAGAGCTGAGTTCACTGTGTTCACACTCAATTTCTAATCTTAAAGCTGATTGATTTACTTGACCTCTCTATGCCTTAGTTTTGATACCTCAAAATAGCATTGTTATAAACTATATAGTTATCCAACCATATGTTAAAGGGGCAAAGTCTGAAGATGAAGATGCACAAGGGGAGAAAAATTAACTGAATTTCTCCCTTTTTCACAGCTCCTGACCAACAGCAACAAAGGGGCTGTCTATGGTGGAGAAAACATACACCTTCCCAAACAGAAAGTCTATAGGCCATGGGACAATCCTCTCAAATACCCTCTCACTCATGTGATTAGTTTGCTACAAGGAAGATAAATCCATAACTGATGTCTATGTCCCTTGGCAGGAAATGTTAATCTCTACCTTTCAAAACTGAACTCTGGTACCATTATTCAAATGTTGAGAAAAGCTGCACAAATTTTACTAAATGACCCAGCTGTGACTGACAAAAGATTCCACTTTCTTTCTACCATTCTCAGGCTACTAAATCCCTGAATTGTGGAATATCTGATGTATGATAATGCTAAATTGTCCAACTTATATTTCAAAAGAAGGATCTAAATAAATCCCCTGGAAAATAGGTAGTAAACCCAAGAATAAAACCACACTATCTGGGGGCATGGGTGATTAAACTTACATAAACCTGTATTATTCAAATAATAGAGGAATAGTGGAAAAACTAGGCAAGAATCAGTATTTAAAAGTTAGAAAATGAGGGATGCCTGGGTAGCTCAGTGGTTGAGAGTCTGCCTTTGGCTCAGGGAGTGATCCCTGGATCCTGGGACCATCCTAAATTGGGCTCCCCCTGGGGAGCCTGCTTCTCCTTCTGCCTATGTCTCTGCCTCTCTCTGTGTATCTCTCATGAATAAATAAAAATCTTTTTTAAAAAGTTAGAAAATGAGTATGGTATACCAAAGCTAGATTTAAATATTGATTCCAGATTTTTAAGAGAGCAAATGATTTATAGTTTCAGGAAAATTTTAAAAACACAGACTTTGTAAAATAATAAATAAAGGTGAGATAGATCACTGGCTGAATAGGATTATGGCTTAATTGAGGAAAAAAATTTAAAGAACTTCTGGCAAAAGATGAGCAAATGAGCTCCCCTTAAAACCATGAAAACAGAAAAATAATTAAAATAGAGAAACTTTCATGCCCAATGAAACTAGGAAATGGTTATAACCCAAACAAACTTTTAACAAAATTGAGGAAAGGCAGAGTGCCAATACATCATATTACCTGTAACTCTGAAAAACAGCCTTAAGATCAGAAAGGGAGAGGAAAGATGTGGTCAGTTTTGTTGCTGCTAAACAAAGTTAAATGAGCTGAGTCAACACCAAATGTCAAACAGAGGATCTGAGTGCACAAGGGCCTTCTTCTAAGTTACTACAATCTCCTACTCAACAGAGGGCCTGCTTACTGCAGTAGGGACTCTAAGTTTTAGACTCATTCAATGAGAATCTTTAGGAATAGGGACAAAGAACATGCTTTAACAGCGTGATGGAAGCTTCAGATAATGGGAATTTAAGGATTATGCTGAGTCACATAATAATTCTGATTGTGATATATATATATATATAATGCTAACATATGTTTATATGTATTTTATGGTGAAATACAACAAACATATAAAGGGAGAAAGCGAGATAAATAAAAGTTTGTGTGTGTATATATGCATAATATATAACACAATATATACTGTCCATATCACCATAAAGAGAATTCACCATAAAGTATCCACAGATCATTTGTAAAAGTTGACCATATATTAAGCCTCAGGGAAAACATAATAGATACCAAAAGGTACAAATAATCAGATCGCTTTTCTTATCTAGAATTCAATAATCTAGCAAATAATAATATAAATGTAATTTAAATGTAAAACAAACATCCTTACCTTTTTGAAATGTAAAAATTGCCTCTCACAAAATTTACAATTGAAAGAAAAATCAAGGTTAACATTACAGAAAATTTGTAAAATAATAAAAGGAAAAACATTTTTAAAAGACATATAAAAAAGTCCTACATACAGGAAGATAGTTTATAGACTTAAACACATCACTAAATAATAATATTAAATTAAGTAAGGAATTCAGTTCAAGAACTTGGAACATACACAGTAAGAAACAAACCCCTAAGGAAGACAAAATGAAGGAATAAGTAAAGATGAAACCAGAAATTAGAAAATAGAAATGAACAGACAATAGAGGGCAAAAATTGGAACTGATAAATATATATGAAAGGAAATTACTTGCAGGAGGGCAGAAAAATTATTTTAAAACATACCAGTAGCTAATCATTAAGAGAAAAAAAGGGAAAGAAGCACAAATGCTTCTTAAAATAACAAATTAAAATTAAAATATAAAAGACAAAATAATAAAATATACAAAGAAAAAATTTTAAATGAGTAAAGGATTAGTTTATTTAACTCTGAAAATAAGTTTTTAACCATGAATGAAACGGAAACTGATAGTTTTCTAGGAAAATATAAATTATTAAAAGAAATCCAGAACATATAGGCAACCTATCAAAAAAAAAAGTGAAATAAAGTTACTCTCCCAAACTGCCAGTTTTTATAGAAAATCCTTCCAACTCTTACAGAAATAATTTTTCTTATTTAAATGTTTTCTGATCAAGTAGAGAAAGATGAAGCTTCTTATTATTTCATCAAAGCCAGGATAAGACTCATATCATAACCTGACAAAGATATTTTCAATATTTTTTGAAAATATAAAATAAATGAATATTCAACTCAAGTAGTTTAATAATTAAAAGACACAATGAAGTCAGCATGAAGAAGTTAATAAAAAGAAAGAATAGTGAATTAAAAATAGAAAAAACAGATTTAGTAAGCAAACATCCTACGAATGTGAGGATAATAATATGAATCATCTCATCTTGAGGTTCTCTTAAAAAGGCACTGAAGTGTTCTTTCTCTTCAAATCTCCAAGTTTTTTTCTTGTTCTCTTTTTGAAAAACACCAAATTTTATTTAGAAATAATACAACATGCTCCTAAGATGTATTCTTATTCCTAAAATGGGTAAAGTTCTGTCTCTTAGAAATCAGTTCAGCCAAATTAATATGTCCTATTAAAAACAGGACTGGCGGGATCCCGGGGTGGCGCAGCGGTTTAGCGCCTGCCTTTGGCCCAGGGCGCGATCCTGGAGACCCGGGATCGAATCCCACGTCGGGCTCACGGTGCATGGAGCCTGCTTCTCCCCCTGCCTGTGTCTCTGCCTCTCTCTCTCTCTCTTGACTGTCATAAATAAATAAATAAAAAAAAAAAAAAAAAAAAAACAGGACTGGCATTCAAAGAGGAAATGACCACTGTTTTCCTGTAGCTCGGTCTTGTAGGAAAAACAAACCTCTACAGAGATATGAACTCATAGGGTACTAAGCATGTAGCAATGGAGTTAAAGGGAAAAATAGTAGTAATTCATTGCACTTTTTCCCCCTATTGAACAAATGCTCAAGATAATTTATTACACAACAAACAGGGGAAAACAAAAAATTGAAGTGATATGATTTGAATTACTATTATATATTAATGCCATAAAATCATAGAGCAATCACTCCATTTTCCTGGGCCGCAGCTCCCTCATCTCAGAAACTAGGGTAATGACTATACCTACAGTACTGAGCTCATAGGGTGTGAGGCTCAAATGAGATTATGTTCCTGAAAACCCTTTTAAATGTGCTATATGCAAAAGTTATTTTCATTAGAACCATTAGCATCAAAGTGTAAATGATTGTGAATTTCACAACTATACTTGAATTTCACACTTCTTCCATCTTCAGTCACCACTTTTTAAAGTCAACACTTTCTTAAATGAATAGTGTACAAAGGATCCGATTCACAAATGTTCTTCTTCATCTTAAAGTCACAGTCACAAAGTAGTCAAGATCAGTGTGTGGTCCAGAATGTCAAGTTCTTTGTAGCCTAAATAATGAGGCTCTTTAGGAGATGCTGTGCATACTCTCTCTGATTATATTCATTAGTTAGACAATGGTTATTAATCATGTACTTACAACATAATTACAATTACAAAACAATAGTTCTCCAAACTGACTCAGGTTAGCAGATCCTGCTTAAGAGTAAGTGAATGAAAAAACAAAACAAAAGAATAAGTGAATGCTCACACTAATGCACCTTCTGGAATATTGACATTCTGTTCCTATCTTTGGATGCTATGCTTACTAAGAGTTGATGTCTGTTCCCAATCTCTTTATGCTGATTGTATTGGTAATTATAAGTATGTAATTTAATTTACTACTGAATAAACTAAGTGTAACTGGGAAAACAGAATGGTTGTTTCCATCAAGGTGAAATTGAATGGCTTGGAAAGATGAAAAAAAAAACAGGTGACTCGTTTAAAAATTCACTCTCAGATAAGTTGTGGACAAGGCCACTGTATAAGGTTCAGGGGAAGGAAGGTAAAAAGCCTAAAATGATTCTGAACCGATATTGTCAGGAGTATCTTACTTCTCATTCTATTTCTAAGAATATGGAAATTTAGGCTCATACCTTAAGCTTGCAGTTAATGTAATATAATAAAGATAAGTCAGAACTTTTACCAGTGGACCCAAAAAATAGGATGTAAATGGCCAAAGAATAGGCCTGAGCTCTATCTCAAAAATTGCGGAATAAAGGTATGCTTCATGTCTTAAAAGTTAAAATTTTTAAGGTATGCCAGAATCACCTTTATAATTCTCTACTAACTTTTTAAAATAAGCTGACCAACTATGCATTGTTAAAATATTAGTTTGCAAACTGGAATTATTTCCAAATGAGAACAGGTATTATAAGAATACCTACGATTATTTCAAAATCCCATTAAACAAATAAATGCGGATTAATTCCCAACTCAGACTTAGGTATAATAACAGACACAGTGGGGAATGAAAGATGAATAAAGCTAAGTAACTACAGTGAAGGCACTGAAGACTCACATATTTTTTACATTTGAGAAAGTTCTCAGATCTCAGATTCTATTCTCAGGTCTAAAGTTGTGTAGATCACAATTTGTATACCCTTTACAATGGCCCGACGGGTATAATGGTGTCCAAACATAAGGCATCCTTGGGTTTGGGGATCTAATTGGACATAGGTGCTAAAAATACAACCTGATGCTTTAAAGTTCCTAATGTCTGTCAGCCACATTAATCATTTTTATTGATAGGAGTTGTCACTACATTCCTACAGCTGTGTTAGAAAGAGACCTCTCTGAAGAAAAAAGAAGAAAACTCAGGTTAAATGCTCAGCAGTATTTTTACACCACATATATATTTATTCGTCATTCATGGATTCCTTCCTTTTTTTTTTCAGCAGACAATGAGTTCCTACAATGTGCCAGACCTGTTAAGTGATGGAGCAGGGAGAAAATACAATGATTAACAAGATCTCTGAATTATTTTCAAAGAGCAATGGAAGGTCCTTGCAGGGTTTTAAGTGTAATGACATCAGCTAGTTTACATTTTAGAATCTCTCAGGTTATGAGAAAAAAGGTTTGTAGCAGAGAGGAAAAGAGAATCAAAGAAACTAGGTATGATGTCCATAGCCTTTGTTATCTCCAGGTTTCTGATATCATTTTACCATGTTTAAGGTGTGCATGAGCATGCCTCAACTCCCTTATCCTGGATTCTAAGCTCTTTGTTATCAGGAATCACAAATCTCACTTCTTGATAAATAGGTCCAGAATTTTCTAGAATTATCTTGATTTAAAGTTTGTCCTGAAATTCTGATGTACTACAATAAAGAACATGCCAGAAATTCTAATAAGTTGGCCTCCAAACGGCATCTCACCACCTCTTGTACCCAGAAGCCCAATAAAGCCTTCCTCATTTCGGCTCAGAATATATAGTTGCTGCACTCAGGGTACCTCATACACAGTAAGTGTAACTCAAGGCATATTTTTTAAAAACTACCTTCAGGTAACTTTTGAAAATGTGAGAAAATGAAAAAAATAATATCAATTCTTTTGTCATTTTCAGCTACTTTCCGAGAACTAGATGCATTTGTTATTTATCATTTTTCTTTATTTTGGACTCATCAGCCAATTTTCAAGGCAATTTGAGTTCCCTTTTTGTGAGAGAGTCTTCAGGAAAGTATTCTGTCAAGGGCTTTGGGACAATCAAGATAAATGACATCCCTATATTTTTCTCATACTAATCACCCCTTCATGAATCCATCCAAAAGAATGCGCTCGTCTGTGCGAGGCTGCTCTTTATATACCCCTGAGTGCTCTCTGCTCCACACATTACATTTCATTCTGTCTTGCTCTCCTGGTGAGCTGCCTCACCACCTGAGATTCTATTCTCTGAGCAGTCCTTCCTGGGATTTTGGACATTAAGACTGCCAGTCTTCAGATATTTGTTATTTTTCTATTTCTCTATTTATACTTTAGGTTATCTGTAAAAAAAAAAAAAAAAAAAAAAAAGAATACATATAGTAAATTTGGGGAAATTTGAATTTACTCTTTGGATTATCTGTGGGTTGTTGCCAAATGTTTTCCAAAACTCACATGGATAATGTAAAAGAAAAGAAGTATTAGACAGCAAACATTGGGAAAATTATCAAAGAATGGGATTTTTAAACTTTCTCTAAGCCAGGCCGGAATAGGAAGGAATCATAAATGAGATTCAAATTTGATTGATACCTTGATGTGAGTGATGTGGTGAAAAGATCAAACTGAGAGCCAGAGCTTTGGTTCCTCCACTCTTTTGCATTTTCTAGAACTTCAGATAATGGGGGTTTGTTGAAAATATATAGATGGACAAAAGAACTAAGGAAATCTTTAATCCAGTAACAGGTATATTCTGGTACTCAGAAGAATAAAGCTTGGGAATTAGAAAATGATTAAAAATCCAACATCGCTTTACTATGAACATTAACTTAAAACTCTCTAGACAATCTCTTGCCAATACTGTGACTCAGCTCCTCTGTCTCTGCTGCTGTATATCTTTTACTTTCTGCTTAGTCATGACATCTATACTTTGAACTTGAAAGTGTTCATAATCTTTATATACTAAGTTTCTTATGACCACTGCCATCTTATAGTCTCTGATACCTGACTTTTGTATCTTTTACAGCATTAGTCTTTATTATCAGCTGGAGCACATTCCTTGTATTTTTCATTCAAAATCTCCAAGGAAGAGCATCTGAGAAGGATTATTTAGTCACTATCATTTTATAGCAGCCCATGAGGCATTTGGCATGGGACCTTGGCCCAAGCAAACAAACGCCCCCTACTTGTGCTCTCTCTGTCAAATAAGTAAATAAAGTCTTTTAAAAAGAGAGAAAGAAACAAAGGAAGAAAGAAAGAAACCATCTATCTCTAGCCAGTGCTCTAGGCGAGGCACTAGAATTCCTCCCCAGTGAGCTTGGCTTCTGCAAGACTTATTATCACATCTATAACAGGGAAAGTTGGATTACATACTCATTAAAGTTATTTTAAACTCTAAGGTACAAGAGTCTATCTTTTGGGTTTGTTAACTTATTTTTTTTCTTTTTTAGTTACTACTCTGTTTGGTATTCTAGGTGTTGAGGACATAACAATTGAATGAGACAGAGCAAGAGTATAACAAGATTCTGACAGAAATAAAAAATTACTACAGATCATACAAATTAAGTGGCTTTAATGGAAGAGCTACTTAGATGTGCTGGGAAATATTCAGGAAAGAAACCAGGGAAACTGATGCACCTGAGATTAGCAACATCTAATGTTGAAAGTGTTACAGAAACCAATGAGATGGAGGGGGAGATGCCTGAAAGAAGCTACAATCATGAGGGATACAGATAAGATATGGAGCTAGAAGGAAGAATTCCCCAGTCTTTCTTCCCCCATGCTCCAGTCCCCTACTACAGCTTCCCATTAGCCAAATCCAGCTGTAAATATGAGAACAAGTGAGTCAAGGTGATGTAGTCTGCAGCCTCTGAAAAGCAGAGTGCAGAGACAAGAAGCCCAGAAAATGGACAGGAGTGGGTCAAATAGAAAACAATTGGCACATGGATCTTATCATCAAGTGGAGTAATGAGAAAGGGGTAAGGAGGATAAATCTTTAAGAAGGGAAAGACTGTTTTAGAATATTGGAAAGAATAGCACATGTTGACAAATTTCTGTCATTTTAATAAAGAGATAAAGGGCACTTGCCTTAGACTCTTTTGTTTGGGAATATTTGATATGTGAAATGGATGTATTTGATGTATGCAAGTTATAAAATAAAAAGCAAACAAATGCCCATAAACGACTACCAATTGAAAAAGAAAATATTAGCACCATTAACTTTGTTGTTCATCATCCTATTCTCCTTTCTTACTCTATAGCAATAGAACTCATTACCTTATTTTTTTTCATTAGCTTAATTTTTAAACACACTTTCTATTCCTTGATATATTTTTTGTTTTGGCATTTTTTGAAAGTTAGAATATTGAAATCTTACATTCATTCTTTAGGCCCTCAATTTTTTTTCAAGATTTTATTTATTTATTCATGAGAGACACACAGAGAGAGGCAGAGACACAGGCAGAAGGAAAAGCAGGCTCAATGCAGGGAGCCTGACGTGGGACTCGATTCTGGGTCTCCAGGATCACACCGTGGGCTGAAGGCAGCGCTAAACTGCTGGGCTACTGGGGCTGCCTCACAGCAGGTCTTCTTAAATGCTTTTAGCACCCTAATTATTTTTAATAAATGCTACCACATCATTTGCTTGATTCATTTCTCTGTTATTTTTTATAATGCTAAGTATCTTTTTTTTTTTAATTTTCAAACTCTACTGATGTTTTTAGGTAGTAATCTTGCATCCAAGAACATTGCTAAACTAACATTATTTCTAATAATTTATGTATCACGTTGAGGTCACTATGACAAAAGTAGTGGTAGTTTTGTTTCTTTCCAATCATTTTATAGTTTTATTTTCCTCTGATACACAACCTAGAATGTTAAGAACAATGATAAATCAATGGTGACGGTCAATTGTTGCAATCCTGATTTTATTTATTTACTTATTTATTTTTAAAGATTTTATTTATTCATGAGCGACACAGGGAGGAAGAGAGGCAGAGACAGAGACAGAGAGAGAAGCAGGCCCCCTGCAAGAAGCCCAGGATCCTGTCCTGAGCTAAAGGCACATGCTTAACTGCTGAGCCACCCAGGCGTCCTGCATTCCTGATTTTAAAAGGAATTCCTATAATATTTCATTAAATATTATGTTTACCATAGATGATTGGTAGGTACATTTGTTTGGTTGGGAAATGTCCCTTTTCGTCCCATTTTCAGGAGTTTTTCTTTGTGATTTATTTATTTTTGATGTATGTATGTTATCAAATATTTTGCTACAAATGTTGATAAGAACATTTTCCCCAGTAATTTGTTAATATAATATGTCATCTGATATTAAATCACTTTTGTATCCCTGGGATATATAATAATTAATAGTAATATTTTACCTGTGTTTATACAATGTTGGATTTAATGTGTTAATATTGCATTCATGATTCTGTACTGACTTTTCTTTTTGTGTCTTTATTTATTTATTCACTCATTCATGAAAGACACACACAGAGAGAGAGAGAGAAGCAGGAAGAGACACAGGCATAGGGAGAAGCAGGCCCCATGCCGGGAGCCCGAGGTGGGACTTGATCCGGGGTCTCCGGGACCACACCCTGGGCCAAAGGCAGGTGCTATGCCGCTGAGCCACCCCAGAATCCCCTGTACTGACTTTTCAATTCATGGAACTTACCTATAATCATTCTTTCTCTCATTGTCATTGTTTGGAGTTAGTATGATTATTAGTCTAGCCTATAGAATGTGTTGAAAGTATGTTCCCTTCTTTTTATGCCCCAGAAGAACTTACATAAGATGGCAGATATTTTCCCTATTTCATAGCTTTTACTTATAAACTATCTTGACTTTGTATTTTCCTTGTAGGAAAATTTCTAATTATTGATTCAATTTCTTTTATGCTTATAGATCCATTCAGGTTTTCTATTTCTTCTTGAATAAATTTGATGTTATATTTTTCTAATATTTATCTACCTTGTCTAAATTTTTTTTTAAGATTTTGGCATAAAATTTCCCAGATTTCTTATTATCTTTTATCTGTTTTGTCTCTAGTGATAGCTCTTTTATTTCTCATATTGTTTATTTGGGTCTTTTTGTTTTTCTTGTGCATCAGTTATGCCAGGGTTGGATGATTTTATTTTTTTCTTTCTCAAGAAGCAATTTTTGCTTTTATTAATTCTCTCTAACATCTGTTTGTTTTCCATTTCATTGATTTATACTCTTCTCTTTGTTATGTGCTGCCTCTGTTTCATTTAAGTTTGTTTTCTTGTTCCTTTTATAGCTCCTGTTGTGGATGCTTAGCTCTTGATTTGGGACCTTTATTTTTTTCTCATAAGTGGCTTTAAGTCTGTAAATTTGCCTCTAAGCACTACTTAATCGGTATCCTAGAAGGCTGAGGAGTAGTCTTAAAATTATTATTTTAAATATTCTAAATATGCTCTAATTCCTTTCTGATCCTACCTTTGGCCTGCATTATTATTCAACATGCTTTTAAATTTCTAAATGTAGGGGATTTTAAAAAAATCTTCTTTAAATGTTCGTTTCTTGCACTGTGGTTGGACACATGGTGTGTATAATACTGAGTCAAAATTTGTTGAGGTTTACTTGCTCTGTGGTCAACAAATTTTATATTTCTATGATATAAGTCCCTTGATATATACTGAAACTTAATTGATGGTCTTAAATACTATAGACTTCCAAAATCTTTTTTTGTGGTCTTGAAAAATATGTTTGTTCTCCAACAGAAAAATACATTGTCTACTACATGATGCTTCTTCACTGTGTTATTCTAATATTCCATATACTTGCTGACTCATTTTTCAAGAATTGAGAGAATTGTATTAAAATATTCTACAACAGGGTCACCTGGGTGCCTCAGTTAGTTAAGCATCTGTCTTCGGCTCAGGTCATGATCTCAGGGTCCTGGGATTGAGCCCCGCATCAGGCTTTCTGCTCAGCAGAGAGGCTGCTTCTCACTCTCTCCCTCTGTGCTTGCTCTCTCTCTTTCAAATAAATAAAATCGTTTAAAAAAAATCCCAATACAATTCTGGATTTTTCTATATCTTCCCATAATTTTGTCAATTTTTTGCTTAATTTGTTTTTAATCTCTGCTGCTATATTCTTAAGAGGTATCATGTTCCCATGACAGATTCAAACTTTATTAATATACAATGATATTCTTTATCTCATATGATAAAGAGCTTTCTGCCTAAAGACCTACATTATGTGATACTATGATATTAGCTAGAACCATAGGCAATTGCCAGTTTTGTAGATCAAATTGGCAATTCCATGTTTCAGTCTAATAGCATTGTCAGTTTTGTTCTCTGTGTGCTTATGTGTTAAGTATGTCTCTTGTAAACAGAACATAGCTTGATTTGTCTTATCACTTTTCAATGATCTATGCCAGTTTTCATTGTTTCTTGGTATACTTGGATTTATTTCTATCATTTTATTTTGTACTTTCTATTTGTCTCAAACTTTGTGATTTTTTTTTATCTCTTTTCATGTCTTATTTTAGATTGATTTTTTTCCCTTTTGTTTTCTTTCTAGTCTCTTCCATTAGCAGCTTTGGAATGTAAATATTCAGCTATTCCTTTTTAGTGATTACCTTAAATTTTTAATACGCAATACTTAGCAAAGTTTAACAGTAATCGGTATCTTTACCTTTGGCCAACAGCACAATGAACAATTACTGGGAGTAAGTAGTTCCAATCACTCTCTCCCAGTTTCCAGTTATTGTTGCCTAAACATTTAGCTCTTCATTGCTTTGTTTTTACCCTATGAATTGGACATTATTATTATTGATTTATGTAGACAGTTATATAAATTTTGTGCTTCAAGAATTTCAATTATATACATGTTGGCCCTTATATTCCATTTCCATGTTTATTGTGACTTATATTGTCCATCTACTTGTCACAACCTTCTGTGTTTTATAGGATTTTAAAGCTCAATATCACAGTTCACTAATTTTCTATTTATTTGCTTCTATTACCCTATGTAACACTTTCATTAAGCTTTAAATTCATTATTATGGTTTTCAATTCTACAACTTCTACAAGCTAGTGCTTCTTTAATTATGTGCTGAACAACCCTGCAGCCCCAAATTAGAGTTCTCTCAGAGTCTAACAGTGATTCCTACTCACTTTTTGTGCTCTGCCCTAGAATGCAATAGACCTACCAGCTCCTACTACTTCTACTTAGTTTACCCCCTAAAATACTGGTGTGTGGTCTGACCATCTGAACTGATTTTCTTACAAGCAATTCTGAATCATGCTTCTAGAAAATATCACCATGATAAGCAAATGAGATGAACACTTGGCCTAATAGCTACTAAGTCTTACTACAGGTTGTTATATTGAAACCAGTATATCAATGTAAAAAGAGACAAATTCACCTAAAGATCATAATTGCCGTGAGATAGACTCACTCATATCTCAGAATTTATTACACAATAAAGATGTATCACAAATCAGACTGTTTATTAAGTGATGATAATTAATTGCTTATAATGGAGAAAAATCTATACCTCCTGTCACAAAGATGGAATTCAGATATATTAAAGAAATAAATCTAGAGAAATCATAAAGGCAGAAAATAATGTGCCCTAAGGTTAGGGAGGAACTTCTTTTTTTTAAGATTTATTTATTTACTTGAGAGTGTGTGTGCATGAAAGGGGAGGCATGAAAGGGGAGAGGAGCAGAGAATGAGACAGACAGGAAGCAGACTCCTTGGTGAGTGGGGACACCAATGTGTGGGGTTTGATCTCAGAACCCTGAGATTATGACCTGAGCCAAACCCAAGACTCAGATGCTCAGCTGACTGAGCCACCCAGGTGCCCCAGAGGGATCTTCTTAAATAAAATTCCAAAAACACCATAGATGCATTTAGTCACATCAAATTAATAATTTCTGTGAATAAAGTTAACATAAAGGTGTCACAGAGACATGATATTTGTCATGTCTAAAACCAAAGGAAATGATTATCTAGGACATATAAGGAACTCATATAAACATGAAGAAAAATACAAGAATCTCAAATTTTAAAGATAGGTAAAGGATATTTGAGCCAATTCATAGCCAAAGAAACCCAGATATTTAACAAAATGCAGGGTTGTTGTCCAAAGTCATTAGTCATCAGAGAAATGCAATTTAAAACAAAAAATGTGGTACTGCTTTATGCTTATCAGATCCTAAATACAAAATGTTGAGTGACAAAAAGAAGAAACAAGTACCATGTATGTAAATTAAAGCTACATGAAAATGGCTTACACAAATGCTTTAAAAGAGAATAATATAAGCTAAACACATGTTGGGAAGTGCAAAGGTGAGGAGTGGACCAGGGGCCTTGCAAAGGCCAATGAGCACCAGATGACCAGAAAGAACTGCAGAGGATTAATAAGGAACCCTTGGATCATTAATATAAAGCAAATCCATAGAACACAGATTAAACTATACTACTGTCATGTGGGATTTCCAATTTCATCTTGGGAGTCCTACCCCCAAGACATCCCACTCAGAAGTTCTTCCCTGTGAATCTCCTGGTTCCCCACAGGCTTAATCATTTTTCTACAGGCTAAGGATAAGATGGCTCTTCATCTAGTTTTCCAAATATTTAAATTCTTATAAAAATGTAGCACTAGAATAGACAAGTGATGGGTATATATATATATATATATATATCCTGAAATTTCAACCAAAATTTTTTCCTCTCACTTTCTTGCATCCTCTTTTCCACCTGTTCACTCAAAAGAATGCATTGCCTCAGGGATTGGATAATATAGCAGAGAAGCAGAGAAAATCTTTTTGGTGTTAAAACGTATAGCTATGAAGTACATAACTTCTAGGCCATAGAACATCATATTTGGAAAATTAGATAAAGAACCAGTCCAGCTTGTCCTCAGACTCCAGTAACATGGTCAGGACTGTAGGGAACAAGAAGAATCACAGCAGAAGCAGGGTTTAGATGACTGTGGGTTCCTGAGCAACATGTCCTATAAGAAGGTCTCCCAAGAGAGAGTTGGGAATCCAAGATTAGACCCAACTGGACTGCTAGCCTCAGGGGAGAATCTAAAGCCAACAAGATTCCTGTATTCCTCAGCTTGTCCCCCCAGCATGGTGCCGGGACAGGCCTGAAGCCACATTATAGAACACCCTGAAATAATGCATAACAGCCCCTGTGCCTGACAGCAGAACAGCGACAACTGCCCTGAGAGCCCTTTGTATGTGCAAGGGCCTAAAGTCAAGGGCATTGGGGACCCTTTGGCTGAGTCCATGTGGATGAAGAATGATTTCAAGGAAAGGCTTTCTTTACCCCTTCTTAGTCTCTGCCCTAGAACTTAGACATAACCCCACAAAAAGGAGGGACACTCCACTCACCCAGTGGTTCTCAATGTAGCACTATTTTGCCTCCCAGCAGACATCTGGTAATGTCTGGAGAAACGTATCATTGTCACAACTAGAAAGTGCTACTGGAATCTGGTAGGCAGGGGTCAGGGATGCTACTGAACATTCTATAGCACACAGAAAAATACCCCAAAACAAAGAATGATCCAGCCCCAAATGTCTGGAGTGTCAAGATTGAGAAACATTCCCTTAGATTAAGGTTAAATCTGGACTACTTGGCATAATAAGAAATTTATAGTACAAATTGTGTATTTATAAACAAAGAAAATTACACCTAATTCCTGAATTGAATTGTGCAACCATTTATTTATGCTAAGGAACACATGATCTAATATAAAACCATCAGCAATCGTCAGTTTTGGATTTAATGAAGAGGTCCTGAGAAGGGAAGAAAAGTTTAAGTGGTTTAAAGTCAGATAAAGTGCCCTCCTCACAAGGAGGGCAGAGAAGCAGACGCATAAATACAGAGACTAGAAGCTCACAGCAATATCTACAGTCAATGAGAGGAGGCAAACTCTTGGGGAAGTCATCCCTGGAGCAACTTTCAGGGGACAATGAGCTGTTCCTAGGCAAGGCCAATGAGGAACACCAGCACTTTTCAGACAGGTAAGATTGTAATTTCTTAAAGATTCTTAAAGTTTACTGAGAAGGAGGTGTGAGAACCCCAAGACTACCCACTTGCTAGGAAGAAAGCAGAAGAAAAACCTGGAAGTACTTTCAAAATAGCATGAATGAAAGCAAAAGTCAGAAAAAAAATTTTTTTTAAAAAGGAGCAAAGGAGAAGGAAAGAGGGGAAGGGAGAGGAAAGAGAAATGGAGGAAGGGAGAATGGGGGTGGGGCGGTGAGAAAGAATGAACTAGAAACAATTACAAGAGGTAATAAATAAATTACTCTTACATTAATGACATGCCAAAGTGTTCCATTTTTATGGGAAAGCAAATAACTATGAAGTATCACCAACATAAACACTGATTAAAGGAGATTAAATGTCTTGAGATGAAATGTCATAACATTACACGGTGTCAGTCTGCGGTGTTCTCAAAATGTTAATGACCTCCAGCCTTGGCTGCTTCCATTACCGGTGATCTCTGGGGAGACAACCTCAGCTGCCTGGCTCCCAGGAGGAGCCCAGAGCCTGGTCCCATCTCCTCGCTGTTAATAGATAAAATTTCACTGAAAATGATTCGGTGACATTTGGCCAGAATTCAGAAGGGACTACATTTTTCAAAAAAGAATTTTTCTTTTATCAGAAAGTACTTGGCATTTATCTTACTATTTCAATAATGTTCCAGACCTGATTCAGTCAGTCTTCAATACTCTTTGGAATAAATTTTCTATCCTTTAACAGTGACATTTCCCCAGCAACAGTAGCATCCTCAAGAAACTTAGGAGTGAGGGTTCATCATTTTACAAGCGAGTTCTGTCCAAAAAAGCATGGGTCAGGATGAATTTTCACTATTTTACTAGGGCTGATCCCAGAATTCTTCATGAAGTGTTAATTTAGAGTATGCTCTCAATGGCCATGTCCCTTTATTTATTTTAATAAAAATCATTAGTACTGTCAACCTCCACCATTATTTTTGCCTCCAAGCCAAATAAAATAGGTTAACACCCTGTGGTCATTTTACGGATTAGTCATCCTTTCCTGCCTATTCTACTGACCCAATTTCTCTCACACAGTCAGGATTGAGGACCCTTTAACACATGGACCTCAGTTCATGTGTATCTGGTACCTTTGTGTTTCTGTGGGACGTAAGTGTGTACCAATGGTTATGGTTGGTGCAATTTTGTCCTAGTTGGTTCAGCAAATGCTTGCTGAGTTTTCATTAAACACGAGTCCTCTAATTGGTTCCTTCTCTCAAGAAATTTCTAACACCAGGAGTAACAGAACAATGTGGGGCAGTATAAGTAAGTGCCACTTCTGGTGCTTAGAGTGCTCAGTCATTAAGAGGAACAAGATAAGACTTTCAGCTGGAGATATCACAGGAGGGTTACACAAAAGGGATTTTGTAAATTGTTGACAGAGACGTATTGAATAAAACATTCTATCTGCCCTGAGTAGCCGCTAACCATATGTGGCTATTTAAATTTAAACTAAGCACACCAAAATAAAATTTATTTATTTATTTTTATAATAAATTTATTTTTTATTGGTGTTCACTTTGCCAACATACAGCATAACACCCAGTGCTCATCCCCTCAAGTGCCCCCCTCAGTGCCCGTCACCCACTCACCCCCACCCCCCGCCCTCCTCCCCTTCCACCACCCCTAGTTCGTTTCCCAGAGTTAGGAGTCTCTATGTTCTGTCTCCCTTTCTGATATTTCCCACACATTTCTTTTCCCTTCCCTTATATTCCCTTTCACTATTATTTATATTCCCCAAATGAGTGAGAACATACACTGTTTGTCCTTCTCCGATTGACTTACTTCACTCAGCATAATACCCTCCAGTTCCATCCACGTCGAAGCAAATGGTGGGTATTTGTCGTTTCTAATGGCTGAGGAATATTCCATTGTATACATAGACCACATCTTCTTTATCCATTCATCTTTCGATGGACGCTGAGGCTCCTTCCACAGTTTGGCTATTGTGGACATTGCTGCTAGAAACATCGGGGTGCAGGTGTCCCGGCGTTTCATTGCATCTGAATCTTTGGGGTAAATCCCCAGCAGTGCAATTGCTGTGTCGTAGGGCAAATCTATTTTTAACTCTTTGAGGAACCTCCACACAGTTTTCCAGAGTGGCTGCACCAGTTCACATTCCCACCAACAGTGTAAGAGGGTTCCCCTTTCTCCGCATCCTCTCCAGTCCTTGGGCAGTTTCCGTGGAGCTCTTCCTTCAGAGATGGGTTTCCTGTTCTCACCCCTGTGCAGAATTAGGAGAAACTGCTTCCATCACTCAGTTCTCCAGGTGAGAACCCATCCAGCTCTTCTGGAGAAGTTGTCAGACTCAGTGCTTGGGTCCAGATGCTCAGACTGTCATTCACTCTTGCTGGGGTGAGCACTCGGTGTTATTCTGTATGTTGGCAAATTGAACACCAATAAAAAATAAATTTATTATAAAAAAAAGGATGTATGATACAAAGACCTAAGCTGAGAGTGAAGGTGTTTTGAAATGGTATTTTCAGAGAACCACAGGTTGTATTAGGGTGATGTAATGGCATGGTAAGACTATATTGTAAAAAAGTCAAAATCTCCAATCGATTTGAGTTAAATACGGTTGCAATGAATATACCAATGGAATTTTGGGGACATACAGCTAATGATTCGAAAGTTACCCAGGAAGATTAAATAGATAATAAAACTTAAAAAAAAAAAGTTGATGAGGAAAAGTGAGAGAGAAAAGTCTCAATAGACTGCCCCAACTAGAGAACTAGCCTAGAGTTACTCTTTATTATTATATTTATAAGAAGATAGTATATAGCCAAACAATTGTAAAAGTAATAATAATATTAAATTAATAACATTTCAGGATTATTAAGGATGCTAATAGGAAAATCAGCTATTTGGAAGCACAATTAAGTTAGCCTCACTATTCTTCATGTACCAAAATAAGTTGCACAAGAATTAAAAACTTAAATATCACTTATGAAATTATTAAGGAAATCTAAAGGAAATATATGTAAATATATTCTGAATTAAGAATGAGAATTATAAGAGTATGATCTTCTGAAGAATACAAAGTAAAATTTAAAATCCAGTCAAGCTAGCCACACTTCAAGTGTTCAATAGCCACGTGTGGCTAGTGGCTACCATATTGGACATTTCCATCACTGAAAAAAAATGTATTGCACACTTCCATTCTAAGCTAAAGAAATGGGATAATCACGCATGAGAAACTCTGGGTGTTTTATAGGTAGACACCGGGAAACACCCCACATTTGTTGGAGCATAGGGTGGGAGTAAAATAGCAGTGGAAGATAAGACTGGAAAGGGAGGTTGAAATCAAATTGCAGTTAGTCTTGAATATATTCATCTGGAATTGAGACTTTGTTTGGAGCACAAAACTGAGATTTAGGGTTAATCTTTCATAATATATAAAATGATGACCTAAAAAAGCAACTGGACAATGAGTCCTCAGCCACAGCTGTACGTTAGAATTTGGAAGGGAATTTCTTTTTTTTTTAATTTATGATAGTCACAGAGAGAGAGAGAGAGGGGGGCAGAGACACAGGCAGAGGGAGAAGCAGGCTCCATACACCGGGAGCCCGACATGGGATTCGATCCCGGGCCTCCAGGATTGCGCCCTGGGCCAAAGGCAGGTGCCAAACCGCTGCGCCACCCAGGGATCCCCTGGAAGGAAATTTCTTACCCAATATAGGCCACATCCCAGATGAACTAAATCAGAATCATTGAAGGTGAGACTCAGACGTCAATGGTTTTTAAATCTCCCCAGGTGATTTTGATGTGCCAGAGTTCAGGGACAACCACTGTTTCTGTGTGCGCTTCTCCCATTTCTGTCGATAATAACCTCTTTCCTCTGATTAGTATCCTCTCATACTTTCTACCCAATGCTGGTGGTGTTGCCAATCACAGTAAACTAATTCCTTGGTCACAAGAGTTGGTCTTGGAACCAATGTTGGCAAAGCACAATATGCTGGTATTGCTGGCTGTGATGATTGGCCCAGGCTTAGACCATAATCCAAGTCAGGCAAATGAGAGCTTGTTCTGGGGTTGAGCATACTATATGTCTGGTTATAAGGCTCTCTATTTCATCTAGGAGGTCACTAAACTGGGATAACATTAGTCTGAAAATCTCTGTGAATGTGTTCTTCTCATCACCACCATAATTGCAGTGCAGTGTAGAAAGCCATCCACACAAGAATATCACAAAATTCACAGATACAAGCACAGTTGAAAGATCTGAAAAAGGGAGTACCAGCGAAGAGAAACAAAGAAGACCTGATGGTATATCTTAGGTTCCTGGTGGACTACTTAGAAGTGAGTCCTCCTCTCGATTTCCCAGTCATATGAATCAAGAAATTACCTCCTATTCCTGTTTTGTCTTCTTCTGCCTAAATTTGCAATGGGTTTTAATCATTTTTAACAGTAAAAAATATAGAAAATGTAGAATGTAGCTTTACCAAACAAGTTTGACCACAGAACCCTCTTTCTTAGAATACCTGTTAACACCTCTGGACACTAACCTTTTTTTTTTTTTTTTTTTTCAGAAGAGCTACAGAGGGTAACTGAAATGTGAGGGCCCTCTCTGAGTATGATAAGCAAGAGAAAAGATGTGTGAGAGGACAGAAGTACCTAAGAGGTGGGTCAGAAAGGGAAGTGAGCCCAAAGAAGGAAGCCAGGGAAGGGTAGTAAAAGGGTTGACCATGATGCCTTAAGTTTGTATATGAACACAAATTGATCTATGTTGGCTACATGGTTCACACTCCAAGGGTAATCAAATCGCCTCAATCTTGTGCATTCTGGAGGAGACCTGCCTCAGGTCAAGTCCAAGACTAATATAGGCTACTGTACTATAGGATGGAGGTTTGGAGTGAAGAACAAAAACTATCAAAGCTCAACAGCAGGCCCCTCCCCCAGAAGACCAGCTGGACGGACCAGTGATACTCCCCCGTGTTCCAATACAACTTGTTTTTGGCCACTCTGCACTGAGCAAAATGACTAGAAGGAAAACCTCACTTCAAAAGAAAGAATCAGAAACAGCCCTCTCTCCCACAGAGTTACAAAATCTGGATTACACTTCAATGTCAGAAAGCCAATTCAGAAGCACTATTCTACAGCTACTGGTGGCTCTAGAAAAAAGCATTAAGGCCTCACGAGACTTCATGACTGCAGAATTTAGATCCAATCAGGCAGAAATTAAAAATCAATTGAATGAGATGCAATCCAAACTAGAAGTCCTAACGACGAGGGTTAACGAGGTGGAAGAACGAGTGAGTGACATAGAAGACAAGTTAATGGCAAAGAGGGAAACTGAGGAAAAAAGAGATAAACAATTAAAGGACCATGAAGACAGATTAAGGGAAATGAACGACACTCTAAGGAAGAAAAACCTACGTTTAATTGGGGTTCCCGAGGGCGCCGAAAGGGACAGAGGGCCAGAATATGTATTTGAACAAATCCTAGCTGAAAACTTTCCCAATCTGGGAAGGGAAACGGGCATTCAGATCCAGGAAATAGAGAGATCCCCCCCTAAAATCAATAAAAACCGTTCAACACCTCGACATCTAATAGTGAAGCTTGCAAATTCCAAAGATAAAGAGAAGATCCTTAAAGTAGCAAGAGACAAGAAGTCCCTGACTTTCATGGGGAGGAATATTAGGGTAACAGCAGACCTCTCCACAGAGACCTGGCAGGCCAGAAAGGGCTGGCAGGATATATTCAGGGTCCTAAATGAGAAGAACATGCAACCAAGAATACTTTATCCAGCAAGGCTCTCATTCAAAATGGAAGGAGAGATAAAGAGCTTCCAAGACAGGCAGGAACTGAAAGAATATGTGACCTCCAAACCAGCTCTGCAAGAAATTTTAAGGGGGACTCTTAAAACTCCCCTTTAAGAAGAAGTTCAAGTAACTCTGAACGTGAATAGGCTTAATGACCCCATCAAAAGGCGCAGAGTTTCAGACTGGATAAAAAAACAGGACCCATCTATTTGCTGTCTACAAGAGACTCATTTTAGACAGAAGGACACCTACAACCTGAAAATAAAAGGTTGGAGAACCATTTACCATTCAAATGGTTCTCAAAATATACCCTAAAAAGTACAGAACACTTCTGAAAGAAATTGAGGAAGACACAAAGAGATGGAAAAATATTCCATGCTCATGGATTGGCAGAATTAATATTGTGAAAATGTCAATGTTACCCAGGGCAATTTACACGTATAATGCAATCCCTATCAAAATACCATGGACTTTCTTCAGAGACTTAGAACAAATTATTTTAAGATTTGTGTGGAATCAGAAAAGACCCCAAACAGCCAGGGGAATTTAAAAAAAAGAAAACCATATCTGGGGGCATCACAATGCCAGATTTCAGGTTGTACTACAAAGCTGTGTTCATCAAGACAGTGTGGTACTGGCACAAAAACAGACACATAGATCAATGGAACAGAACAGAGAACCCAGAAGTGGACCCTGAACTTTATGCTCAACTAATATACGATAAAGGAGGAAAGACGATCCACTGGAAGAAAGACAGTCTCTTCAATAAATGGTGCTGGGAAAATTGGACATCCACATGCAGAAGAATGAAACTGGACCACTCTCATGCACCATACACAAAGATAAACTCAAAATGGATGAAAGATCTAAATGTGAGACAAGATTCCATCAAAATCCCAGAGGAGAACTCAGGCAACACCCTTTTTGAACTTGGCCACAGTAACCGGAGAAGGACAAACAGTGTATGTTCTCATTCATTTGGGGAATATTAATAATAGCGAAAGGGAATATAAGGGAAGGGAGAAGAAATGTGTGAGAAATATCAGAAAGGGAGACAGAACATAAAGACTTCTAACTCTGGGAAATGAACTAGGGGTGGTGGAGGGGGAGGAGGGTGGGGGGTGGGGGTGAATGGGTGACGGGCACTGAGGGGTACACTTGACGGGATGAGCACTGGGTGTTATTCTGTATGTTGGTAAATTGAACACCAATAAAAATTAATTTATAAAAAAAAAAAGATTTCTTTTTCTTCTTTTTTTTTTGGAAATTGGCAGCTTGATTATAAAATTTATGTAGACTATTCAAAATAATATGTGAAAAGAATAAAAAAGTTGGAGAATATACTCCATTGATTTCAAGATTTACTATACTACTTAGTAACCAAAACAGTATGATATGGTATAAAAATAGGTCAATGGAACCAAATAGAGATTTTAGAAGTAAACTCACCTTTATATAGCCAGTTGATTTCAAAAAGATGCCAAGGTAATTCATTTGGGAAACAATCTTTTCAACAAATGGTGCTTGAACAATTGGACATCTGAAGTCAAAACAAAATGAATTTAGTCCACCTTTACCTTACATCCTACAAAATCTAACTATAATGCATTATAGACCTACAATATATAACCAATACTACAAAACTTCTGGAAGGAAACATAGAAGAAAATCTTTGTGACCTTAAATTAGGCCAAATTTCTTTAATAGGACACAAAAAAGCACAAAAAAATTGATAAAATAGATTTCTTAAGAATGAAAACATTTGTTTTTCAAAAGATTTTTAAGAAAGTTAAAAAGCAATTCCACAGAGTAGGAGAAAATATTTATAAAGCATAGATCTACAAATGATTTGTATTCAAATGTATAAAAAAAACCTATGCAATCTAATAATGAAAAATCCATATTTTAAATGAATAGTAGATTTGAATAGAGAGCTCAAAAGAGAAGATATATAGATGGCAAAGAAGCATAAGAAAAGCTCTTCAATGTGATTAACCATTAATAAATGCAAACTGAAACCACAATGAGGTATTACCCATCCATAAGAATTGGTAGCAACTGCAACTACCTTAGAAAGAAGGTAAGCAACTGCAATCCCCATACATTGCATATGGAACACATTTCAGAACAGTTTGGCCACCTCTTACAAAGATAAATATACACTTACTCTATGACCCAGCAATTTCTCCTTTATACATTTGCTTAGAGAAAAGAAAGCATATGTCCACACAAAAATTTGTATGCAAATGTTCATAACAGCTTCCTTCATAATATCCCAAAGTGGAAAGAATCTAAATATCTGTCAACTGAAGCATATATAAACAAAATGTGATTCTTTTCCTATCATAGACTACTACTCAGCAATAAAAAAGGAACATAAACACATGTGTGCATCAGTATGGATGATTCAAATGTATTACATTAAGTAATACAAAGACTATGCACTCTATGAGTTCACTTTTTATTAAATTTGAGAAAAAAGAAAATCAGTGATTGTCTAGGCCCAAAAGGTTAGAGAAGGGAACTGATTACAAACACAGCTGGAAATGTTGATGTGAGAGAAATATTCTACATAATAATGTGGTGGGTTGTGCTGCTATACAAAATTCTGAAAATTTGTCAAATTGGACAAAAAACTGGTGAATTTTATTGTATTTGGATCAATAAAGTTGATAAAAAAATATAAGGAAGAAGATCTCTTTATCATGGTTTTATATCCTTTCTAGAAATAGAATATAGGAAATGAAAGAAAATTAAATGTTTTTAATGAAAAAATAAGGTGTTAATCCAAAATATTTTGTTTTGTATAATGACGTGTGTATCAGTGAGGGTTTCAGAGAAACAGAACCAATAGGATCTATACATTTATATATAGGGAGAGAGAGAGAGAAATTTATTTTAAGGAACTGTCTCATAGAATTGTGGAGGTTCACTAGTCCAAAACCTACAGGGTAGGCCAGCAGGCTGGAGACCTGGGGAAGAGTCGCAGTTCAAATCTGAAGCAGTCTGCTGGCAGCATTTCCTCTTCTTCCAGAGAAGTCAGTCTTTTCCAACTGATTGGATGACTCCCACTCACATTATGGAGGCTAATATACTTTACCCAGAGTCTACTGATTTAAATGTTAATCTCATCTAAAAAAGACTTTCACAGAAACATCTAGAATAATGTTTAGCTAAATATCTGAGTACCATGACCTGGCCACAGGTCATGACACATCACAGTATATAATTTCCAAAGTTCTACTACACATGTTATCTCATTTGTTCCTTGTATCAGCCACATAGATAGAAGCTACTACTCCTACCATATTTTGGGCAAGAAACTGAAATTTCAAGAAGGCAAATGACTTCCCATTTCTCATAGCTGGCAAAGGGTAGTTCAACAACTCGGAGCAATCATCCTATCTCCCCAACTGCATGCTCTTTCATCCTTAGTGCACTAGAGAGAGACAGTAAAAGGAAGGGCTTAAATATATCCTTTGTTCCTTATAAATTCTTCACTGGCATTTCTCCAAGCCCAAGACATTTAAGGGTTATATAATTTTTCATGTTCACTTTTAGAGTTAGGTAAAATCGATAATATCTTTTATAAAGACTTACTTCACTTTTATCCCCTGACAAAATGAAGTTAACAAACCAGCAAACCACTGATTAAATAGAGGCAGAAAGAAAATAACATCTAAAAATGAAATTCCTACTTGCTTTCTCCTGCTATTTGTTTCAAAGGCAGTTTTATCAAAGGGGTGGGAGGAAGTCACCGACTCCACAAAAACCTGCCAACACACATAGAAAGGAGGAAAACTTTACAAGGTGATAAACTCTGGGTCTTCCAAACTAATTTATTTAATTGGCATTTTTCCTCACCAACCAACAAATAACATAGAACTTATTTTAAAACTTCATCACCTTCTAAATTTTCAAGGTAAAGGGTCAGAAATTTCTTCATTCATTTTTACTTAATTTTAAATTCATGTTGGAGCTACATAGAAAGAGTCATTTATTTAAGGACCATTAGCATTTGCCTTTCTGGAGAAAGATGGAAGAAATTCCTTTGCTGTTACGTTTTCCCTCCCACTGGCAGGCTGGCTGACCTTGAAGAGAGCAAGCTCAGCACCTTGGGTCTCCATCTGTAAAATTAGTATAATATTGACTTCACATAAGTGTTGGAGAAAGATGTATTAATGAGCACATAAACAACTGGAGCTCTGGCATCAAAGCACTGCTCCACATGCCCTTGCACTATGTACTCTCATGGCTCCTCAGCAAGGCCTTCCCATGGCTATACCACCATTGCCCTCCATCCCAGGCCCACTTCAGCCTGATTCTTCTTGACCCATCAAGGTGGTCTTTGCATTCTCTCTTCAACAAAGGCTCCCAGACACAAGAGACACAGGAACTAGCTTTCTTCCTTTCCTTCAATACTGCCTCTTAAGGAGCAATGGCATCTAAGAAACCTCACAGAGCAATAGCAAAATTGTTTGTATGTAGACAAAGATTTCTGATTCTTGATGTACACAAAATAAAGATCTTAAAAAAAAAACCTACACAAGAATCTGTCCTACAGTAAAATATTGGCAGCCAACTGGAAATGAGCATGGGGTGAAATGTTAACAATCTCAATGACAACAGTCAGTTACCTTTTTTTTTTTAAGATTTATTTATTTATTTATTTATTTATTTATTTGTTTATTTATTTATTTATGATAGAGCGAGAGAGAGAGGCAGAGACACAGGAGGAGGGAGAAGCAGGCTCCATGCCGGGAGCCTGATGTGGAACTCGATCCCGGGACTCCAGGATCTCGCCCTGGGCCAAAGGCAGGAGCTAAACCACTGAGCCACCCAGGGATCCCCTCAGTTACCTGTTTTAATGAATTCTTGTTCAAGGCCAAGAATGAACATTGTTATTTAATTTTTATACCAGGTAAGCAATGGAGGTGTGACCATTCCTACTTTACAGATAAAAAATTGATCAGAGCTAAAGAAGTTAAAGAAATTGCTGACAGCTAATAGAGTCAGGGTTTGACGCCATATAAAAGAGAAAGACCCTGTACATTTATTCATCATTTATCGCCTTGTGCACAAAATAAAAGAGCTAATATGAAATCAAAAAGGATAATGGGGACCAATTGTACTGGAAGAGGATGTGAGACATAGGGAACCCAGAGCCCATGTCAAGGCACTAAGTGGGCACGACTGAAGGAAAGGCAAAGAGGGTGCATGCTCTGAGATGTAAAGGCACCTACTCTTTCCTCCTGGCACCACCACACTCCCAAAGACTCATAGTTGAGAGTTTTTATTTTTTGCCATATTTTCCATCATCTACAATTCTTAAAACTGTTATTAATAGGTACATCTTTTATGCAAAGCTTTCTTTTGGAAATTGATTGGAAGCAGATAGATGGGCGAGGCAGCAGGGGAAAACACTAAGTAGAAAGGGTGGTAAGTGGGTGGATGGGGGTCACCAGAGAGAAAATGAAATCAGAAATATATTCGTACTTGCTTGGAAAAAAATGACTAAGTAAAATAAGTGTGATTATTTGAGGCAGCCAGTCAGTCTGACCTTTATAAAAAGAGCAGAATGATTCTACTTTTCTCCCACTCCAAGTCATTTTAAAGCAATCCATAAAAGTTGACTTCTACCAGAGAGTAGTGGGATGCTGTAGTAGAGCTGTTATCTATGAAAAGAATTGCAGTGGGCCAGCATATGCTGTTATTAAAGTATAAGGGTGGTGAACCCCAAAGGAAATGCAGGCAGTTCCTCTTGCTTGACTCATCGCGGATATAGCATGTAGAGAAGCTGGGTGAAAATATCTTAAAGGAAAAACTTGATAGGAACAAAGTGGTAAGCTGCCACATCTTCTTAAACCATCTCCACATTTTATCTCCTGCTGTACTCCCGGGCTGGCAGGAGAGAGATGCCACGGGAGGTAGATGGGGCAGTGGCCCAAAGTCTCTCCTCATCAGTGAGCCAGACGGAGTGAAGAAAAGGTGGGCAATCTCATTTCCTCACTGAATGAGAAGATTCTCTCCTGAAGCCTAAGAAAAGGCAACCACTTATGAGGAAAAAAAAAAAATGGAAGCTCATAGGTATTCATCTTAAAAGGTTTTCAAGTCTGATGACAGGATTTTGTGATCTTCACTGTGTACAAAGGCTTAAAAGATGCCAATGCTCATTAATGCAGAAAGTCAAGACTTCCCTAAAGGACCTATATTAGTTTCCTAGGGCTGGCTGCTGTAACAAAGCACCACAAACTGAGTGCCTTAAAGCAACAGAAATCTATTGTCTCACAATCCTGGAGGCCAGAAGTCTGAATTGGAGTTGTTGGCAGTGCTGTGGTCTCCCTGAAGCTGAAGGGGAGAATCTCCCCTTGCTTCTTCATAAATTCTAGAAGAAGCCATGGATCCTTAGTATTCCTTGCTTTGTAGCCACATCATTCCAGTGTTTGCCTCTGTCATCACAGGGCATTCTCCTGGTGTGTCTAGGACTTCACATACCATTTGCCACTTCTAATGAGGACAATAAACATACTGGATTAGGGGCCACTCTAATGACCTCATCTTAACTTGATTACATCTACAAAGAAATTATCTCCAGTAAAAGTCATAATTCACAGATATTGCGTAAGACTTCGACATATCTTTTTGGGGAACTCCAAATGCTCATGTTCACATATTTCATTCACTCTCCAAGGAGAACACATCTGCATCATGTCTGTTGACTCTTACAGGAGTAGCTCCATATAGCAGGGTGGTGCATAGTGAGAAGTAGGTTGAGGTACTCAGGGTGAAAAGCCTAAACAAAAGTCCAACAAGAGACAGCAAGGGTCAGGTAAGTAAGAAGCAGCAGATGAGACCAAGAAGTGTTATCAACTTCACGTTACTGGATACAAAAAGAAAGAAGACTAAGTAGCAATGTCAAATTCCCAGTGAAGTTTAATGAGCTAATGTTTGAAAAACAACAACAGAATGATTATTTCTCTCACATTCAGTGCTAAAGATTATAGCTTTAATGCAAGTTTTAGAACATATTATATGAAGGTTGAAATTTTTCCAATAAAATAAAGCCATGCATAGACTCCTGAAACCCACTCTAAAAGCTTTAAACTACCTATATTTCCAAACAGTGGGGCCAGGACAGATAGATTGCATAAATAAAGCAATTAAACTGTAAAATATTTGAAAATCCATTTTTTTTCCTAAGATATATATTAACTAAAATTAGCCTAATACAGGCTTTCTCCTTTGGGAATATGAGTGGCTCAGTTATTGTAGACTCTATTTCCACTCCAAATATACATAGAAATACTTAGTAAATATAAGACTTTTAAAATACAAAAAAGATCCTAAAGGAAATAAAAACTATATATAGTTCACAATTGAAAGAATAAATATAAAAGGTGATGCCCCTGCCTCTGGAAGAAAATAAACCCATCAGATCTCAACATAAATCCTGATAGCAAAAACCCTGGTTTTTAACACCTATCTAGGAACATGAGACATGGAAATAATGCACTTAAATAAAGCCAGGAACTTAAAATAGCCATGTTTTCCATGCAAAGGGAACTGGAAGTGTCAAAGAAATCTGTAGTGTGTTAAAAATATTGGATAGGGAAAAGTTAAATTTCCCAAGAGAAATTAAAATTGTATATCTAATTAGGTGTGAGATCTAAATGGGTACTATGCCAATTGGCACAGGACACTCAATTTGGGAAGTGAGTTAAAAAAAAAAACAATTCTAGATCAACGGAAAATAGTATCTCTCACAGAAGTAAACAAACAACAAAAAGACAATACCTTGAAAAGACAATACCTTGAAAAGACAATCTGAAAAGAACTCAGATCACACGACTCCCACAAATAAATAATTGTGAAGGTGAGCTAACCCTAAGAAATTATAATACAAAGAAATAGAATACTATGAGAAAGTCAGCAATACAAGAGGATAATTAGCATGCTAATTAAAACCTTAAAATAGCATATAAAAAGATTCCCAAATAAGTATATTTAAGTGATTAAAAAATAAGAATGTGAAATAAAGCACTAATAAAGTTAATGTCACTGTTTAAAAACACTGATTAGAAAAGATTTAAACATATTTCTAGAAATTAAGAAATAATTTTCACTAAAATAAAGCAAGGAATGGGTAATGTGCATTACATAGCCAGAGAAGATAGGTAAACTGGGAAATAGTCTGGAAAAAATTACCCAGGACTACAAACAATAGAAAATATAAATACACAGTTAAAACATGAAGAATAAATTGAAAAAGTCTAACACACTTTCAATAGGAGAGTCAGAAGAATAATAGAGAAAATAGTGGCAATGTAGAAATTTAAAGATAAATAGCAGAGAACTTTCCAGAAGAGATATCAGTCCACAATGTAAGCAAATATAGTAAAATCCTGAGGATAAAAAAAATAAATTTGCACAAGGCACACCAGAATAAAATTTCATAATACCAAATCAAAGAGAAAATATTGAAACCAAGTTGGAGAAATAGAGATCATCTCTGAAGAAGTGACCATTGGGGGTGCCTACGTAGCTCAGTCGGTTAAGCATCTGCCTTCAGCTCAGGTCATGGTCCTGGGGTCCTGGGATGAGCCCCACATTGGATTCCCTGCTCAGTGGGGAGTCTGCTTCTCTCTCTTCCCCTTCCTCTGTCCCCCACTCCCAGCTCATGCTCTCTCTCTCTCTCTCTCAAATAAATAAATAAGATCTTTTAAAATAATTACTTAATTAATTAATTAAAAAGTGACCATTAAAAGGTTTGCAGATTTCATATCAGCAAATATAGAGATCAGGAGACAATGGAAAAAATCTGTCTTATGATTTTATAAAAGGTAACCAATTATTCAAAAATAAGTTGCCAGACAAAAACAAGAAGCAACCAACAACAAAACACCATTATAAATAGAAGAGATAAACTAAGGTAATCAAAATGAATCCAAATTATTAATCACAAGAAATACAAGTAATAAATGGATTATTTTTAACCATAAAAAAGCAGAGATTTTAAGATAGGACTTTTTAAAAAGTTATTTGTTGTTTACACACAATGTACTTAATACCTAAATATACAAAAGTATTACATTTAAAAAACACCAAAAGATAAACAATACTAAAATAACAAAATATACTATTGCTATATTAATATTAGGGAATAAAGATTTTAGGCAAAATTTATGTTAGAGATAAAGAAATAATTTTAATAGCATAAGGATAGTTCCACATGAAGACGATCCTGAACATACCTCATAACATTGCCTTAAATATAAAGAACAAAAATTCAAAAAAGCATCCCTAATAAGAGTGAATAAACTATTCTCTCAAACACAATATATGTATGAATTAAACTTCTATAGATGTGAAAACTCGTTAGTGTTTTAAGACAAACATTATCTCCACTGTAATTTACATTTTTCCCATCACAAGTTATTTTTTTAAACAAGTTTAATAATAAATAGTTAAGCTTCTTACTTTAAACAACTTTTTTTTAAAATCCTTTTTTATAGAGTGGCTCTCGGTGTATAAAAAAGTCTCATAAACATTGATGCTGAGAGAAAGTAGGTCACAAAGTCATAGAGAACATCTAATAACTAGGACTAAGCCTAGAGCTCCTAATTGTAAAAATCAACGTTCTTTACATGTTATCAATTGCCTCTCAAGCATCTTGAAGAAATCATTAGAAAAATAAAATCATTTCTATCATCCAGTATTTATTATGTGTGTGCACTGTCTAAAAAGTGCATATGATGATGACTCAGACATACACAGACTATGTGTATTATCTTTTTTTAAAAGATTTTTATTTATTTATTCATGAGAGACACAGAGAGAGGTAGAGACATAGGCAGAGAGAGAAGCAGGCTCCCTGTGGGGAGCCCAATGCAGGATTTGGTCCCAGGACCCTGGGATCATGAACTAAGCCAAAGGCAGACACTCAACCACTGAGCCACCTAGGCATCTGACTATGTGTATTATCTTAAACACAGATTTCCTTGTCTTTCCATTTTTGGGCTTCCTCCATATTTCTCATTGCTTTTTCTTGGTTTCCACTGAGGGCTACCCTTGCCCTGCCCAACATTTATCTCATCTCTAGGATTCCACTCTGCCTTGTTGCTTTCCAGGTCTATATATTTGATTGGGTCATCTCATTCATTACATTTGCTTCAAGTATCAAGTACTGGTCAAGCTGATGACTCTCAAAGCCATAACTCCAGTCTAGATCTCTGTTTTAAACCCAAGAGCAGATATCCATCATATATTGGGCACCTCCATGTACATAAACTTACTGGTTACTCTCTCAACTTCCTCAGCAGAGTATTACTAAAGTAGATTTTGTGACTCTACTTTTTTGGATCTCTAGACATTTATTCTCACCTATAGTTTATCATCTTTCTTTCCCTGATATTGCCTGGTTGAAACTTAAATATCACTAAAGGCACTGACCTCAAAAATGCAACTTTCACCATTAGAGCAAAAGGATGACTTTAGTTACTACTTCACTGAGAACACATAAATTACTACATATAAATTTTCCCTCTTTAACTCTTGTGCTTTCCCAATTTTTCACTATTGCACCCATGTCCTTTCCTTCCCTCTGACTCCTATTTCAGAAGAAGATGAATCTATTTTGCTTACAGAGATATTCTAGTAAGGCAGATGGGGGTTGTCAGCAAGATATTCCTCATAACTTCTAGTTTGCATGCTGAGAATGAAATTGGGAGAAGTGTAATTAATGAGATTAGCCATCTGTACAAGAAGTGTCCCTCAGTAATGAGTGGCTAAAGTGTTTCAGGAACATCCAGGCTCAGTGGCCTCAGCATCCTATCAGAAAATAATTAACCTATCTGGGCTTATAGTTAAACTGATCTCAAAGACATGAAATTTCAAGGCAAACAATTTAAATTCAAGTAAACTATTTCTAATGTAGTTTTATTCAATTTATATAACTTTTTAATGTCTCAGTTTTCTCATCTTTGGAATAAGGTTAGGGCTACGTATTTCATGTAACTGTGAAAATTAGGTAAGTTGATTTATACATAGCCTGCATGCACTATCAATTAGAAGTGATGGAGACTGGAATTATAGCTGTAGAAATTTACTAATAATGGTAGTAATTGTTTGCCACTGTTCATTTTAATGTGTAAATAAAAGCAATAAGCATGAAACATAGAAAAATGGTGTCAAAGGGCAGTATGACCCTGTACTATAAAGCTGTCCCTTGACTGTTGGTCCAATTTAACTAGTTCTCTTGAAAGGTACATTCCTATGTAGTACTTTGTGCTACCATAGCTCTATAGGCATTAACTATTAATATTACAATTAGTTTTTGTTATTATTCTTTACTCACCAACAAACCCACTGCTTGTAATTTGGCTTCCTAGGTAACTTTCTTCTGTAAGAGAATACGCTGATCAGCCCACAGAAACAGTCCAGTCCTTGTGAAATGTTTACTTTCCATTGTAAAACATTGGTATTCTGGTTTACACAATAATTTCTTGTGAGTTGAATCATTAGAATTCAACTCAGATTTGCTATCTGGGTGTATATTGAGTTGTGACATAACAAAAAATATATATAAACATATATATTTGGTGTTTACCCCTATTTCCTAGCACACAGCTCCTAAAATCTTTGGAATCTCTGAAGAAATAAGTGGGGTTTTTTGTATGCTAATGGGATGACTGGTGGCTAGAGGCTCCCAGATACCCCACCTACAATGGAGAGATGATTGTCAAGGGAACCAACCAAGTAATTATAGGGTTGGAACTTTCAACTCTACTTCTGACACTTATGAAGTAGAGGGGTTGGAGATTGAGTAATTATCAATAGCCAGGGATTTAATCAATTGTGTCTATGTAATGAAACCTCTATAAAAAGTCCTAACCAAAGGGAATTAAAGAACTTCTGGGTTGGTGAACATGTGGAAGTATTGGGAGGATGGTGCACCTGGAGAGGGCATAGAAGTACTACCCATTCCCCCAAATCTTGATGTGTGCAATTCTTCCATCTGGCTGTTTCTGAATTGTGTATTTTTATAATAAACTTGTAATCAGGTAGGTAAACTATTTTCCGGAGTTCTGTGAGCCATTCTGGCAAATTGTCAAACCCAAGGAGGGGATCATGGGAGCCTCTGTGCAGATAGCAAAATGGAGTCTCTCATGTCAAGTGGGAGCCTGAGTCAAGCAATGATACAAGCAGTTAAAAGTATTGCAGCTAGGAGATATCATTGGGACCAATGTCATCCCACACCCCAGAAATGATAATGAGCAGAACCAGAGGAGGTCTGCAGGGGCCCCAAACCAATCAAATCCCTTTTAAAAAGGGAGGATATGGGCAGCAAACTGTCAGACTCTTCAGACATGACTCCTCTATGTCTGACCACTTAAAAAAGGCAACTGCCACTGAAGGCTCTGCTGGTTTGATTTCTGAACAGAACCAAGATCCTTCACTGTTTAAACATAAGCAGCAGTAACTGCTGAGAGCAGACCCAGACCAGACCGAGGCCTTATCTCAACAGACTGATTTCACATTTCGTTCGTTAACTTCCTACACCCTTCTGTTATCTTGTTTGTTTTGTGGTTTGTCTTATGCCCTGCTCTGTGTGCTGTGTAAGAAGCCAAGTTTAATCACATGGTGAAATGTCATGAGTTGGAAATCCTGAACCTGCTTTATAATTGTGATTTAACTTTGCTTTATGATTGAATAAAGCTGACATTGTGGAAATACACAACTCGTGTATGTCCCTTCATAGTGTGCTCATGACAACCTGTTTTATGGCTGTTCAGTTAGAAGCACAAGTGACAACTTGGACTTGAACTGGAATCTGTAGTTGTGTGAGGGAGTAGTGTTGTGGAACTCAGTTCTTAATTTGTGGGATCTGACACTAATACCAGATAGATAATGCCAGAATTGAATTAAATCTGGAGATACCTAGCTGCTGTCAGAGAACTGGTAAGTGTATGGAGAGGATATTATATACATATAATCAAAGTTATGCCTCTAAAGAGTTAATACTCTAAGCATGGCTTAACATAACCTCCATGACGTGATGCCTGAATTATCTGACCAGTTTCAACTCATGCCAAATCTATGTCCTCATCTTAAGTTCTACAAAAGTCCTGCTTGGACTTGTGATACCATCTCCTTCAGTCTCTTCTATGATTCTCTCAGCCCCCAGCCCCCTATTTTTTAGTGGAATTATTCTCTCTGGTTCCACCATTACTTCTTTCCACAAACACATTTTAACATCTTCTATTCTAGAAGTTCTTTTATTCACTAATTTTCTCTCAAACCACTGTTCTTTTATCATGCATCTTTATTACAAATATTCTTTAAAGACTAATAAGATAAATATGGCTGACACAACATACTTTCTCTTCCAAATATATAAAAACAGAGATAATCTTTCAAAGTATTTAATTGAGCTCCAAATAGGAAAAATAAAAACTCCAGTGTCCATAAATAAATATTCCACAGAGGTAAGCTAAAGTTGAAACAAAAAGACTCATGAAAGCTGGGACCATGCATAGGCTGTGAGATTTGGGATATTGACAAAAGCAGATCTGGAAACTAAGTCTTGCACCCCACAAATGGTAGGAGGCTGAAACTTACATGAACATCAATTCCCAAGGAGTAAAACTGAGTAATAATTTAAAAATATAAAAGGCATACCATTGTTATAAATGACAACTGATTGACATATAAGCAAGAAAGTCTGTATCTGAGAAAATAGACACAAAAGCATTTTGAGAGAAATTCAGTTAAACTTTTTAGGAATATTAGCACTTATGAGATAAGATTAGACAGTTGTGAAACGAAGCAGTTATAAAACATAGAAATTATAGAAATAAAATATTGTCATTTAAAATGAAAAGCACACCAGATGAGCTAAATGATGGACTTGATAAGGTTAATATAAATTTAAGTGAATTAAAAGATAAAATTAAGAATGTCTGCCATAACATTGCAAATATAAAGAAATGAAAAATGTAGAAAATTTAAGCAATAAAGAGGACAAATAAAAAAGCCCTGATATTTTTCTTTTTTTTTTTTTTTAAAGATTTGATTTATTTATTCATGAGAGACACACAGGAAGCAGGCTTTATGCAGGGAGCCTGATGTGGGACTCGACCTCAGGTCTCCAGGATCATGCCCTGGGCCAAAGGCAGGTGCTCAACCACTGAGCCACCCAAGCATCCCTAAAGCCCTCATATTTTTCTAATATATGGTAAAAAGTGTAGGACATATTATTTAGTCAATGGCTGAGAAAGTTATAGAATTAGAAAAAGAGTTGATTCCTCAGAGTTAAAAATCCACTGAATGCCAAGGTTGGATGAAGTTTATTTTAAAAAATACATGGTTGAACCTTGCACAACATGGGTTTGAACTACACAAGCCACTTAAATGCAGATTTTTTCAGTAAATGCAGCATAGTACTATAGATGTATTTTCACTTTCTTATGACTTTCTTCATAATGCTTTCTTTTCTCTCATATACTTTATTGTAAGGGTACAGTATAAAATATTTATAACATACAAAATATATATTGTTTCTGTTTTTGTTAAGGCTTCTGATTGACAGTAGGCTATTACGAGTTAAGTTTTGGGGAAGTCAAAAGTTGTACGTGAAAGAGGATAAAAACCATATGATCATTTCAATATATGATTAGAAGCATTTCACAAAGTACAATATCCTTCATAATGAAAACCTTCAACAAAGTTAGAAGGAACATACCTCAACATCATAAAAGCCATATATGAAAAACCCACAGTTAACATCATACTCAATGGTGAAAAACTGAGTTTTTCTCCTAAGGTCAGGCACAAGACAAGAATGCCCACTCTCCAAAATTTTATTCAACATAGTACTGGAAGTCTTTGCCACAGCAATCAGACAAGAAGAATGAATAAAGGGCATCCAAATTGGTAAGGAAGAAGTAAAACTTTCACTATTTGCAGATGATATGTTATTATATAGAGAAAACCCTAAAAATTCCACCAAAAAATCTACTAATCCAATAAATGAATTCAGTAATATTGCAAGATACAAAATCAGTATACAGAAATCTGTTGCATTTCTATACACTAATAATGAAGTAGCAGAAAGAGAAATTAAGAAAATAAGCCTACTTACAATTGCACCAAAAATAACAAAATATCTAGGAATAAATTTAACAAGGAAGTGAAAGACTACACACAAAAAATGAAAAGACATTCCATATTCACAGGCTGGAAGAACAAATATCCATATTGCCCAAAGCAATCTACAGATTTAAGGCAATCCCTATCAAAATATTCACAGAATCTTTCACAGAACTAGAACAAATAATCCTTACATTTGTATGGAACCACAAAACCTAACATTTGTATGGAGCCCAAATAGCCAAAGCAGTCTTGAAAAAGAACAAAACTGGAAGTATCACAATCTCAGATTTCAAGATATACTACAAAGCTGTGGTCATCAAAACAGTGTGGTAGTGGCACAAAAATATACACATAGATTAATGGAACAGAATAGAGAGCCCAGAAATAAATCAACAATTACATGGTCAATTAATCTTTGACAAAGAAGGTAAGAATATGCAATGGGAAAAGACAAGTCTCTTCAAAAAGTGGAGCTAAAGAAAACTAGGCAGGAAAAGAATGAAACTGGACCACTTGCTTACACCACACACAAAAATAAACTCAAAATGGATTAAAGACCTAAATGTGAGACTTTAAACCATAAAAATCCTAGAAGAGAGCACAGGCAGTTATTTTTTTGACATCAGCCATGTCAACATTTTTCTAGATATGTCTCCTGAGGCAAGGGAAACAAAAGCAAAACTTAACTATTGGGACTACATCAAAATAAAAAGTTTCTGTACAGCAAAGGAGACAGTCAACAAAACTACATGGCAATCTACTGAATGGGAGAAGATATTTGCAAATAATATATCCAAGAGGGGGTTAGTATCCAAAATACATAAAGAATTTATACCACTCAATATCCCAATAAAAACAAATAGTCCACTTAAAATGAGCAGAAGAAATGAACAGATATTTCTCCAAAGGAAACATACAAATGGCCAACAGACACATAGAAAGATGCTCAACATCATTCATCATGAGGTAAATGCAGATCAAAACCACAATGAGATATCACCTCACACCTGTCAGAATGGTTAAAATAAGAAATATAAGAAAGAAGTAGTGGTGAAGATGTAGAGAAAAAGGACCCTCATGCACTGTTGGTAGAAATGCAAACTGGTGCAGTCACTGTGGAAAACAGTATGAAGTTTCTTCAGAAGATTAAAAAATAGAACTATAATATGATCCAGTAATTCCACTACTGGGTATTTACCCAAAGAATACAAAAATATTCATTCAAAAAGATATATTAACCCTTAGGTTTATTGCAGCATTATTTGTAATAGCCACATTATGGAAGCAGCCCAAGTGTTCATCAATAGATGAATGGGTAAAGAAGAAATGGTATATATATGGTATATATATAATATACCATATAATATTGTTCAGCCATAAAAAGAACGAAATGTTGCCTTTTGCAACAACATGGATGAATCTAGGAAGTATAGTGCTAAGTGAAGTAAGTCAGTCATGGAAAGACAAATACCATATGACTTCACTCATTTGTGGGATTTAGGAAATAAACAATGACAAAAAAGAGACAAACCAAAAAGTAGGCTCTTAAATATAGAGAAAAAACTAATGGTTACCCAGAAGGTTACCAGAGGTGGGTGGGGGATGGATGAAATAAGTGAAGGAGATTAAGAGTACACTTACTGTAATAAGCACTGAGTAAAGAATTGTTGAATCACTCACTATATTGTACACCTGGAACTATTATAACACTATATTTTAACTATTTGGAATTAAATTTTTTTTAAAGTTGTATGTGGACTTTTTACTGGGCGGGGAAGGGTAGTGGCATTCCTAACCCCTGTGTTGTTCAAGGGTCAATTATACATCAAAACAGACTGATAAAACTATAGGTCATCAAGGAAGAAGAGAAATTCCAAATAGTTACAAAAGAGAAAGAACTAACCCTGATTGCAGACTTATGTGAGCAACAGTGGATCCGGGAGAAATAATGTCCTACCTTCAAGGTGCTGAACAAAAATAATTATCAGTCTAGAATTTTGCACCCAGTCAAATTACAAATCATGAATTATCAAAGGAAGGAAGGAAGGAAGGAAGGAAGGAAGGAAGGAAGGAAGGAAGGAAGGAAGGAAGAATAGATCCAGAAAGTTATTAGCCATAGACTCTCACAAAAAATGCCACTAAAGATATAGTTTAGCAAGAATAATGAGCACAATGGGAAAGAATAAAATGTCAGAAGCAGATGTGAGTGAATAAGTTGATAAAATACGGTAACAAATCTACTATTTTGACAATAACTATATCAGTATCTTCATGTGTGTTTAAAAATAGCAAGTAATATTATTCAAAGAAAGATGGTTTTGGGAGACCTTTTCTATGGGTCTCTTGCATTTCTTCAGGACTTGCAAGCAGAGGCGTGGACTGCATTATACATAGAGTGTGCCTCTCTCTGGAGCAAAGGGCTGTTTTCCTTCAGCCTTGGAAGACTGACATAGAGCATTCAAGCTTACTGCCCTTTATAAATATCAGAGTGTCTCTCCTATAATGCAACCCACTGTGTGTCCTGGTATCACTTGGTCCTTTTGCTGTCAATCTTTAGGAACTGGAGCTCTAGGAAATGAGAAGAAAATGATAGTACTCTGGCTATTGCTACTACTGTGAATAATAAAGTCTTTAATCTCTGACCCAGGTTGCATCTTCTGCACATCCATGAAGCTATGGCAAGTGAATTTATTAGATTGCAAGTAGAGTAGAATCAGACCTTTCACAGTTCTTGACAGATGGGGGTAGGAAGGGGAAATTGGAAAAAAGTAAAAATTTGTCTAGTTTGGGAAGAATAAAAAGATATTAGTTGACTTGAGAATATCTCAGAAAAATACAAATTTAGGTACGGTTCTTAAAATATGGAAGTCAAATTTGGAACTCTGAAAATGGCAGAGGAAATTAAAAGTAATTTTAAAAATTTATTTTTATTTTTAATAGATATATTTTTTCTTTATTAGAGAGAGAGAGAGAGAGAGAGACCACCAGAGGCAGGGAGAGAGAGAGAAAATCCCAAGAAGACTGCACTGAGCTGGGGGTCCGATGCAGGGCTTGATCCCATGACCCATGAGATCATGACCTGATCCAAAACCAAGAGTTCAACACCCAACTGACTGTACTACCCAGGTGCCCCTAAAATTTTTTTTAAACTGACCATTTCCACAAAAGTCAAGGGATAGGAAAAAAAAAGAGAGAGAAGGGATCCCTGGGTGGCGCAGCGGTTTGGCGCCTGCCTTTGGCCCAGGGCGCGATCCTGGAGACCCGGGATCGAATCCCACGTCGGACTCCCAGTGCATGGAGCCTGCTTCTCCCTCTGCCTGTGTCTCTGCCTCTCTCTCTCTGTGTGTGTGACTATCATAAATAAATAAAAATTTAAAAAAAAAAGAGAGAGAGAGAGAAGATATAACAAGTAGAAAAAGTGTAAGGTAAGTTGGCAAAAATAAGTTGAAACATATTAACAAATAAATAAACCAGTATATCTAAATTGTTAAGGAATGGGTCCAACTCAGTTTAGGAGGAATTTTTACTATAGTTAGATGCTGAACATGAGAAGATGATGCTATTGTGTTTATCTAGTTACTAGAGGTCACTAAAAAGAAACAGAGAAGTAGGGAAAGATCACATTCTAGAAGCTCTCAGATATCTTGGAAGAGATGTTTAAAGGAGGATGTTAAAGTCATAGATTAAAAGAAAACTTTCAGGGATCCCTGGGTGGCTCAGTGGTTTACCACCTGCCTTTGGCCTGGGGCATGATCCTGGAGTCCCAGGATTAAGTCCCACGTCGGGTTCTCTGGAGTCTGCTTCTCCCTCTGCCTCTGTCTCTGCCTCTCTCTCTCTCTCTCTCTCTCTGTGTGTGTGTGCCTCATGAATGAATAAATAAATAAAATCTTTAAAAAAATAAAATAAAATAAAATAAAATAAAACTTTCTTGAGGCTCCACACCCAGCATGGAGTCTGCTTGAGATTCTCTCCTTCACCCACCCCATGCTTGCTCTCTCTCCTTCTTTCTTAAATAAATAAATAAATAAATAAACCCCAACCAACCAAACAAACAAATGTCAACTCTCTTAGATTGAATTTTAAATATCTGGTCACATTTTATTTATACAAGTTATGACTGAATTAAAGTAATACAGAATGTTTAAAGAGTCAGGAAAAGGATGACCTAGACAATTAGTAACCAAAGGAAGTCAGGAATACCAGTATTCATGTAAACAAATATATATTACCAAAATTGGCTCTATTTACCAATCACTAAATAAATAAACTGAAATAGTAACCAAAATCCTCCTTTGCTCCTCGTATCCCATAGTCTTCATCCCCCCACCTCCATCAAGGAATATGGTTCAAAGAAACTTAATAGACAAACCTTCAAGGGTTAGGGTATCCTAGATCTTCCAGAGAAAGAAGAATTAATAAAAGCCACTCACCTTATCTTATTTGGCCATTAAATCCCTGATATTCAAACTATCAGAGTACAAGAAAATAAACACTCTGGACAATTTTACTTATGAAATATACATAAATAGCCAAATAAACATTTGCAGATCAAATCCAATAGGTCATATTTAAAAAAATATGCTCACAAACATGCTATTTTTGTCCTTCCTTGGAAGACAAGAATGACTAAGCAATAAGAAAAGTCTATTAGTAAAATTGACCACATCAACAGATTAAAGGAGAAAAGTCATCTTACCACCTAAATAATATCTTTAAGGTCCAAAAGCAAGAGAAAAAAATTCAATATTTATTCTTGGTTTTTAAAAAGCTATTAAATTAGAATTGGAAGAAAATTCTTATACCCTGACAAAATGTATTTACAAATATCTGTATAGCAAGCATCACACTTATAGAACTTTGAAGCATTCTCTATGAAGCCATAGCAACAACAACAAAAAACTATTACTTCTGCTATGCAGTTTTATATTGGAAGTTCAAGCCAATACGATAATACAGTAAACAAAGAAATAAGACTGAAGAGGAAGATACAAATTCCCTTTTCTCCATCTTTCAGATTGCTTCATCCCTCACATAGAAAATGTTAATAAATAGACAAACTTTACAAAACATAAGAGCTTTCAACAAGTTTGTTGGCTACATGAAACATGCAGTGCTCATACAGTGCATCATGAATACATATGGATGAGGTCACAATAAGAGGGAAAAGAGCATCCACCAACATGCAACTTACTCATCTGCTTCCTATTTCCTCCACACTCTAAGATGGGTAATCTATTCATAAACCTTCCTCACCTGTGTGCTGATGCTTGCCAGCATCACCTCAGCTCACTTTGCAAAACAGCTGGCCTAAATATGAACGTGTCCCAAAATTTGGATTTGTGCAGAGAAATCAGGTGAGATTATCAGTGGCCTTTCCTGTAAAGTTATATATTCCAAATGGGCCTCATCAGAAGTCAATGTAAGAAACACTGGCAGTAACCCAACTAATAAATGGCATCTTTCTTCCCATTTATCCCTTTGGGAATTTCAAGAGGAAGGGATAACCGACTGAGACAGAATTTGAGCATTCCTTTTTTTGGGAGGGGAGAAGGTGTTTGGTTGTTGTTTGTTTGTAACATCAAACTATTTCCCTATTTCCTCGAATGCTAACTTTCTCATGTACACTTTCATGTTCCAGTAATGTTGCTTACCTTGTTTCCTCAATCAGGAATTATTTCTCTCTTCCCCAATCAAAAGTTTATTCTTCGTAAAAATTCTGCTCAAAAATATGAAGCTTCTAGATACTTTCCAATTAGCTGTGTGTTCAGATGTGTTTATGCTTGTGTCTGTGGTATGTTTACATTTAGCTCTCCTAAAAGATTGTTTGCTGAGGGCAAGAACAGGGTCCATCCATTTCTGCATTACTGTGAAGCATCAATCGGTGTATAGGAAAGTATCCTAACTATATCTGTAGACTAATTTTAAAGTAGATCCCAGTATTACCCAATAGCATTTTCTGTGATAAATGGAAATGTCATGTCAGTATTCTCCAAAACCATAGTCACTCTCCACATAGAGCTAATAAGCACTTGAAATGTGACTGGTGTGCCTTAAAAATGAGTTGTTAATTTTATTTTACTTCAGTACATTTAAGTGTAAATAATAGCATTTGAAATGTTTCTTATGAGAGAAAATGAAAATTATGTAAACTAGTATGACATGCTGTTTGCCTTCGCTGACAACTAACTAAAATCAAATTTATTTCCAACTTCAGCTATCATCTTAGATACTTGGTAGCATCTACTTACTGCTCTTTCTAAGTCTCTGTGGCTGGACTGGACTTTAGCCCCACTGATACATCCTAAGCCCGAGAGCCCACAATCCTGGCCCAAGTCTGAGATAAATGACTGGGACTAACCTGTAGTTTCTGAACCATCAGGAACACACAAGGCTCCGATTTGGGACTATCCCAGGTAGAAAAGAAAGTCTGTTCATTTAATAGGACATGTGGCCCAACATAGAGCTGAAAACTGGAATAGCTTCTGACTTTCCCACAGCTGTCACTTTGTCATACACAAGTATCAGAAGGTGCAGTTTTGGTAATGGCAATGAGCATGTTAGCAGAGGTTTTCCAGAACCATCACCACCATCATAGCACCATAATTGGAGCAATAAACTGCTCTTGAAGATCCTGAGACATCACCCGAAGGATCCTTCAGAGAGAAATTGAAGCCTCCAATATAGTAGGGAAAGGTGAAGTCAGAGAAACATTAATTCTATAATTGTACCCCTCCTTAAGGCTTAACCACTGTGATCTGGTGAAAAACAAAATGCACATACTTTTAAAACAGCTAAACAATTTTAAAGCTTCCAAAGGCCAATGCAAAATACTGTTGTATTTATATGTTAGATGCTTCTGTTTTTTATCTTCTAAATCAGTGCCAAGAGCAAATCATGCACACATCACACAGAACTGTAAAATGAACAGCAAACAACTCAAGACTTGTCAGACAGCAACTGGTTCAACTATGGACCAGCTTCACACATCACACCTTCAACATACACAGCAGCTGTGCACTGCACAGCAGCACATTTGGACTGAAATCTTAAACGAAGAACGATAAAATTACCACCAGGAATAACTCAATAAAATAACTTGAGTTCTATAGTTTCAGTTTTTAATGTGCTCAAAAAACACTACTAAATTCTATATATTATGAACACTCAGACCTTTCATATACTTTTTACTTTTTTTGAATAGCCTTCATAATTCAAGATTGGAAAATCCAAGATTAAGAAGAATTCCAAAATATTACACATTTGGTTTATATGAATATAAATATCCCAAAACTCGACCCTAAATGCCTGATGAAAAATAAAGTTTAAGAGCTGATTTTCCCATATTGGACCTCTGAACTGCTCAAATTCTCTCTCCAGGTTTGCACAGACCATGCATTAGTACCTTCAAAAAACTCAGGATTCAACTAAACTCATGCAGAAACAACATAAAAGAAGACCCAAACAGACATATGTAAAAATTGTGCTTTTAAAAAGCCCTTCTCCATTGATTTCACTAAGTTAAATTAGATAGATTTGAGCTTGGTTTCCAGATCTACCAGCTACTAACTGGAGTCCTTAGACAGATTATTAGCTTATCTGAGCAAGTTTATTGACTTTTAATGGTGACTAATAATACCCCATAGAACTTTATAAAAATAAATGAAATAATGTATATTTATCAAACTTTACACAGTGCCTGCTACATAATACACATATGAATGGTAGATATCACTGTTACTTCTGCTGTTGCTATTACCTCTACTACTTTTACTGTTACTATAACTTATATTGCTATCATCACTGCTATTACTACTATTACTACTACTACTATTAAGTGACCAAGGATGAACATAGAGAACTCCAGATATGTGAGCAATAAGGAGGATTCATTTGTGTTCAGCTATAGAAATATAAAAATAAAAGTGATGGCTATACCAAGTCACTGTGTTGTGCACCTGCAACTAATGTAACAATGTGTGTCAACTATACTTCAATAATTTATTTATTTTTATTTTTTATTTTTTTAAAGATTTTATTTATTTACTCATGAGAGACACACAGAGAGAGAGAGAGAGAGAGAGGCAGAGACACAGGCAGAGGGAGAAGCAGGCTCCATGCAGGAAGCCCAACATGGGACTCCATCCCGGGCCTCCAGGATCATGCCCCAGGCCAAAGGCAGGCGCTAAACCACTGAGCCACCCGGGCTGCCCCCTTCAATAATTTTTTTAATTAAAAAAAAGTAATGACAAAATTTCTGGATATTGAGTCATCCCTCCTAAATTTCTCTCTATAGATATTGTTTTGGGAGGATGATAGCATAATGATAACATTAGCTTGGCATGCTTATAGAATAGGTTATTAAAACACAAAGAGAATCTCTTCCCTGTAACCGTTTTATTCTTTGGAAAGAACACCTGAAATTGCCTAGAGAAAAAAAAGGACTACAAAATACCTGCAAATAATAGGGAATATCTCTTTAAGACTTTAAATATCTAGTTCTTGGTAATTAGAAATGACAAAATAAAATAAATGTACCAACGATATTTTTTAGGCAAAGAACATATTTATTAAGCCCATAGAATATTATAGATACTTAGGTTTGAACTGAGGACACCACCAATACATGAGAGTCAAGATCTCTAATGTCAAGGAACTTACAACATATTATTGCAGGTAAAACAAGAGTAAACCATCCAAAACAACACAGCTTCTAAGGACTGTGGTTAGCTAAAATTATGATCAGTGAAGAGTGAAACAGTCAAATAAAATTTCATGAAAGTTGTAAGACATACTTAAACTGAGCCCTGATAGGTGGCAAGGAGCAAAGGAAAGAGTTTCCAGGCAAGAATTTTATCATAAACCAGGAATAAGCTTTATCATAAACCAAGCCATGGAAAAAGGATTGAGCTTTACATGTTTGTAAGAACAATGGGGTCATTGGTTTGAAAATTATTCTGCCAAATAGTGGAACCTAAAATCGTATATATGTAATCAAGGTGGTAACTTTAGAAAACTCGTTTAGGAAAAACTTGCCTACATCAAAATGACAGATGATTTGTGGATGGGTAAGACTGCAGGCAAGAAAAACTTGTAAGAGGCTCACCATAATGATAAGGCACAGAAGGTTTGGGTCCAGGTGATCACAGAGAAATAAAAAGGAAGAAGTATAATTGAGAAAGAGTCTGAAGGAAGATGCACGGGACACATTAACCAACTGGATATGGGGAAATCTAAGTGTTTAATGAGAAAAAAAAAAAGAATGGGTCCAAGGTTCTTTAGGTTGTTTAAAAAGAACCATGCAGTCCCATAGAAATGGGGCCACAAGTGTAGAGAATAGCCAAGAAGAGGGGAGTCAGATAATGATTACATCAGACAAGTTGAGACATGTGCATGCCTGTGGAAAATATGTACAGATGAGACTACAGATTTGTGCACCAACAACCTCGATGTGTGGGGGAGCAGGCACAGCAAAAGGCATCTAGAAAGCCAGAAGACAAGGACTTGATCCTGGAGGTGTAATAACTAGGAGACATTAAGCCCCAGAAGCCAGTGTTGGTGGGGCTTTCAGAGAGAGGAAAAATATATTTAAAATTAAGAATTTCTCACAAACCATCTCCCTCAAACAAGCTCTACCTGTTAACTACTTATACGATGAAAGTGGGAAGTTACGATTTATGCAATAAACTTTTTAATGTGTTCCTGCCTGCCAGACACAGTCCAAGGAATGGAGACAGGGAGAAAGCAATGAACTGAAAATGAGGATCTCACTCTCTACCTCCTACCTGTTCAGAGTCACTGATGCTTGACAATGACAATCTAACTTCACCCAGCTCCAGAGACCTCCTTAGACCAATGTGATTAGGAGGCAGAACCCAGAATAAGTCTTGCTGCAAGAAAGCTGGTACCTGATGCTTTGAGGTTGATACCTGCATGTATCTATGGTCAGAACTTCCCCCCCACCAGGCTTCCAAGTTTCTTCCCATTCTATACTCCAATTATAACCAAAAACATTCCCCCTGAGGACACTGCAATCTAGAATATGGCTGAGCTTCTCAAAATTCAGCATTCCCACAGCAGAGTTAGTGCCACTAAAATTAGGCTCATCTTTTCTTCATTCCTTAACTTCCCTACATTCCACTCAAGGAATCTGTAATTTGTTCTATTCTATTCTAAGGAAGATCTGAGAGTAGTGCTTATGAAAAAAAAAAAACCTCCAGTTTTACGTATATCTCGAGATGCATGTTCATTAACAATCTCAAAATAACCTTGACCCTTTCAATGAAAAGGACAGCCTCAGTTTTAACTTTCTAATTGAGAGCTGAGCAAGGCAGAAAGACTTTCCATCTTTAGGGGGGTCCCCAGACATTAGGACCAGTGAACTCCCACCCAAACAGCCCTGATAGAACTACCTCTGTCCTCCACCAGTGATTTATATCTGTGTTCATCAGGGCTTAGAGACTTCTGGCCCTTACTAGCTTTATATATTTCATTCACTCTTTTTCAAAACTGCAACTGGAACAAAAATGCATAAGAGATCCAAAAAGGGAAAAGCCTAACTAGTCCCAGAACATCAAAAACTAAATAAAAAGTTCTTTGCCTTGCGTTAAGCTGCAAGTCAGACTGCAAAATTCAAATTCCATTTACTTAATGAGTTGCTTATAATATCACAACAGCAATGAATCTAATCTCAGGGGACTGAGGAAGTTAAACATGAGCAGTGACTTATAGTTACAGTTTGGTCTATAAAACAGTGACTTATTCAATAAAAGGGTTTGTTTCTTCTGATGTTTAGACCTGGTTTAGATTCAAAAGAGATTCAGTTCAACAGATAATTGCGCATTACCGGATGTATACAGACGGATAAGGCTCCATGGCCTTCACTTCTAGGAGTTCTAATTATTAGGTCAATTCAAAATCTTAACAAATCAGGGATCAGGGTTGGCAGAACTAGAGACTCAAGAGCCAGAGAGCTATGTTGGAATGAAGGAAATGAACTTCATACTATGTGATTGGAGGAAGGGGTAGACATTGAATTATTTTAAGCTGGAGGATGATGCAATCCAATTTGCATTTTAGACAGATCACTATGGTGATGATGAGTTGCCACAGCAGTGGCAAAGCCAAATAAAGGGACTGCTTGGGGAGATATATGATGAGTAGAATCTGATTGGACTGGGTCAAAAGGGGAGAGAAACTATCTCCCCTGAGATTTCCTATGTTCCTCACAACATTCCCAACACTGAGAGTCTTGCCTGCCTGAGGGAGGCAAGCATCTCACCACCCAGGCACCTCCCCTTTGCCTTTTATTTATCAAGCCTGCATTATATTCTAAGTCTTAATGGCAGCAAGTGTTCTTCAAAGTGAACTGGAATAATCCAATCTGATCTTCACATTTGTTATTGTCGAATTTATTCTTGCATTTTCTTCACTAAGCCTGAAGTGATAGAAAGAACACAGAACTAGGGAAGTCAGGTAGGTGGTCTTGGGATTTTAATGCTGATTTGCTTGTAGTCAGAGATGTGACCTTGAACAAATCACTTACCTTTTCTGAATCTCATTTTGTCTATAAAATGGGGGATTACCCCATCTATAAATAAAACCCCTTCCAGATATGTCTATTTATCCCAAATAATTCTGTTCTAGTCTATCAACCAGTCATTATTATGCAAAGAAAATACTGATTAACCCTCAGAGCAGTTCAGATAGGTTATATACTAAATGACTTCTTGAAAAGGAAAGTCCCTGAGGCACAATAGACAAAGAAAAAATAATAGACTTCTCTAAATTAAAACAAAGACATAAAGGAAGTGAAACAATTCAATGAGATTTGATTGCTGGAAAAGTGCTGATCTTGAATTAGATATCTAAGTATGTTAAGAAAATCTTCCAATAAATTTAACTATCTGGGACTAAAAACTCAGAGGAAGTATGCACAACTTCTGAACCAGTAAATCTCTATTCCCTAGTTGCTGAGCTAAATTCTAATTCCCGTTGGACAGATTGCAAATGGATTATTTTAACAAACACTTGCTGTTTGGGTTTTTTATTATTTTGATTTTGTCTAGTAGCCCTCTCTTCCTTAGAGAACTACATCCCTCATTTTTCAGGGAACTGCTCTTTAACCTGCTGTATCATGGTCCGGACTGCTATCTTACTCTATAACCTTGATTCCTTTTTCACAGCAATTTGACTGTGGTTGGGCTTCTGATCTAACCTGACCCCTGTTCTTTGCGATTTTTCACTGTGCAGCTAAGAGGTGAAGTCTTTTGCTTTCAGATGCTAAAGCTGGAAAGATAAAGCCTGAAAGCTGTCAGTGGAAGAAGGTGTTCTGAGAAAAAAACTTTTTTAAAAACATGAGATATAGAAAGAAAACAAGCCCTGGCAGGGTTCAAACACCAGTCCATAATATCACTGGAATCACTGCTTGCCTTGTGATTTCTAAATTTCTTTAACTCTCCTTTTGATTCTTAAGCCTACATATTCTGTCAAAACTAGTTCAAGTTGGATTTCTGTATTTTGCAACCAAAAAAGGTTCTGACTGATATAGTAATTTTCACCATAAGGAGGAAAAGTGGAAAAGAGTGATTTAGCTCATTTCATCATCACTACTAGAAAAATCATTTAAGTACGCCAATACTGGTGGCGTGTCAATCATTAGATATGTCAAACAACTGTATATATTCTCTGAGCTACAGTACTTGCTGAGCCAAATAAACACAAAGTGGTCTTTACCAAAAACAATTATATTTAAAAGGTTTGGTTTCATTGTTATGTTGTCTTCAAAATGTGACAAATTGTGAATCATTTGCAAGAAACTTATGAACTTCCTTTCTAAGTGCTATTAGTCTTCATAAAACACTTATGAAAGAAAAATCCACGTGATGTGTAAAACTGGATGCCCACACAGATTACATCCTCATAGGACATTGTTAGGAAGTTGGGAATTGGGAGGGAGTCATGTGTCTACCCATCATGAAAGCCACCTGGACCACGTCAAAGGAACACAATAGGGTTCAACTGAAATAGCCATCTTAGAACAAAAGAAATTAAAATTATTTTCTACCTACAGGGGCTCCTGGGTGGCTTAGTCAATTAAGTGTCAGACTCTTGATTTTAGCTCAAGTCATGATCTCAAGGTCTTTTTTTTTTTTTTTTTTGATCTCAAGGTCTTTAGATCGAGCCCAGTATGAGCCTGCTCAAGATTCTCTTTCTCTCCCTCTGCCCCTTCCCACCTCTCTATAAAATAAATTAATTAAATAAAATTATCTTCCACCCACAGGAGAAAAAATAGGCTCCAACAGCTGGAAGGAAAAGATAGGGGAAATAAAAATGAAAATAACTACAAATAACTTCTCAGGAGAGTCACTTATTAAACTTGAACAGCTGAGCATTGAAAGGTTTGGGACATATTCAACAAGCAACTGTTGGATTCATTATGTATTCACTCCTGCTCTGTGGTAAACCAGTTTGACAAAGACCATCTACACAAATTGTTTTATTATCTGATCAAGTATGTAAATTGAGGAAAGGTGAGTTCCCAAGAAGAAAGGTAAGAGAAAATCTCACTTGAAAAATGTGGAAGAACAGATTCATGGACAAGGAATTTTAAAGGTTCACTACCTTTTTCTCCATGGATCCCTTTGTCAGTTTTGTGAACCCTGTGGGCCTCTTTATCTCAATAAAGAGCATTACCATTTCCCCAAATGTTCCAAGTCAAATAGAATATTTTCCAAGGTCACATAACTACAAGCTTAGATAGAACTTTAACCACAAACTTAACCACAAATTCAGTTATAAGCTGTCAGCAAGTCTGTTAGCTCTACCTCCCTCTCCAATTCTTTCACCCTAGTCAAACCTACCTGATTTAAATTACAAACTATGCTGCATCTACTTTTCTCCTGCCCCATACTCCAATCTATGCATGGCAGAAAAAAAGACTATTCTTTAAAAATTCAAATCATATTCGCTCACTCCTCACTTGAACCATTCCAATGATTTCAAAATTTAATTTGCATAAAATAAAAATATGTAACTATGGACTATGAAATCCTGCATAATATGAAACCTGAACCAATGATATAATAAAGATAGCTAACATTTACTGAATACCTACATATTGCAGACCCTGTTGTAGTCATTATGTTTTGTTTTTCATCTTTGAAAATTTCCATGAGTTGTGTATTACTTAGGCCCACATTAAAGATGCAGAAACTGAGACACAGATAGGTAAAGTAATTTGTACAAAGCCAAAAAGATAACAAATAGCAAATCTGTTATTTGAACTTAGGAAGTAGAAGCTAGGTTTAAAAAAAAAAAAAGGAGTCAAACCTGGATTCTTAAACACTACACCATTTCACTTCTCACCTCCTCCCATTCCCCTGTCTCTCATAACATTGTATATCAACTCCACATCATTCTGTCCCTTGAACATATTAAGCTACTTTCTACTCTCAAGGACTTGTGGCTGCTATTTCCTTCTCTAGAGTATCCTTCTCCAGACCTTCATATGGTTTATTTATTTTCTTTCTCACTGCTCAGGGCTTAGCTTATCATAGGCACTGATGGTTGTCTATCCAAATCTATCCTCTCTTTTTTCACTAATTTTATAGTTGTTTAACTTTCTCCGATCATTCTTGTACTTAATAAAAGTGACTCAAATCCCAATACCAGGAGCTGAATCTTAATTAGTCCAAGTTCTAAACTCTAGCCAGTCCTGTTAATTTCATTTCCCATGCACAATTTGGGTCAATAGATGTGATGTGAAGTTCGCTGGGAACAGAGAGTTCTTGCTGACGTGTGTGTGTGTGTGTGTGTGTGTGTGTGTGTGAGAGAGAGAGAGAGAGAGAGAGAGAGAGAGAGAGAAAGAGAGGCAGAGAGAGTTAGCTATGAAAAGAAGCTGTCATTTTAACCTAAGGACTTTGCCTAAGGTGCATGAGGATGGAATGCCTAGAAGTGATGCAACCATCTCACAAGCAAGGAGGTAGCTAATCCACATGCTAAGATAGGTATGTAAGAACCAATATTTTCTTATATCCACTAGTCTCTGATTAATCCTAGAGCCCTTCTATCTTAAGACATCCTTTTATGTAAGTTAATAAATTCTTCTATCGTTTGAACTATTTTGTGCTCAATTTTTTTTTTTTGTTACTTGCAGATGAAAGTATCCTGGTTAACCCACAGTTAAAGTCATCTCTCCAGAGAGGCTTCCCTGACCATCTGATAGAATTGTACCATCCCCTTGTCATTTTACTATATCTCATATTTACTTTTTTTCATAGTGCCCATTATCTGAAAGTGTCTTTATTTATTTTCCATCTGCTTATTTCCCTGGAATATAAATCTCTTATAAAAAGGAATCTTCTTTATTTTATCCATTGTTAAATCACCTATACCCAGAATATGATCGTACTCCTCCTCTTAAAATCTATGTGACCTTGGAAAATTTTCTTACTATTCCTTTATGGTAGTTGGATTATAAATATCAAATTAGTTAATTCATGTGAAGTACTTTAAAAAGTGCCTGGCACATAGTTAATGCTCAATAACATTGTTATTTTCATTCTTATAGGCATTCAGTATTAGTTGAATGAATGAAAATATTTTTAAAAAATCTGTCAGATGTGATGCAATCATCCCCTAGATTAGAACATGATGATAAAAAGATTTGCCTCACTCAAAAGAAACAGAGTTTTAAGAGGAGAAATGGATTAGTGCTAAAGGTGAGAAAATTAACATCTGCATAGAATCTTCATTCCCTGAAGACAGAAGCACACTGGAAAGCATTGAATCAGTAATAAATAGTGACCATTATGGAGCACCCATCATAGTGTGGATATCAGGGGTGAACAAGACAGGTGAGGTTCCTGTCTTTAATAGCAGTGAAAAAAGACTTCAACTGTCCATTTTATTTGGCTAAAAGCCAACCATGTAACAGGTGCTTGAATATCAATAATGACAATTTAATCTCTAAGAAGCAAGGACAAAGCCAGAGGAAATGACCACTTTGGACCTAGTTCTGACAATAAGAAGAACTGATTGGTAAAGTGAAAATAATGTGAATTTTGGAAAAAAAGGAATCATGATATCCTGATTTTATTTTTTCCCAAGGAAGAAAAAACTGGACATCATGAATTGTACACTCTGCACTATGTGAATGTCTTCAAAATGTTTAGAGAAAAGATATGCATTATTCATAGCATGAGACTCCTAAAGAGATTATGACTCAAAAGTGTTATGTTCTCAAAATGCAATTTTGAGTACAATTACAAATAATAAAATGAGTAGGAAAGTGCAAAGAAAACTTTTAAAAAGTAGCTACAGATATTTTAAAAAGAAAAATACAATTGGAAAATATTCATATCTATCTATTTATCATCCTGGTAATACAGTGCCAGGAACATAGCAAATAGTCAAAAAATATTGCCAATTGAATGAATGAGTGAGCAAGTGAACATGAATATGAGAGTGGCAGGCCCAGTAAGACTCATGTTAGGGAGATTAAGGTCCCAAATGAGCTGAGTTTCAGGGGGAAAACTTAAAATATCAAAGGAACCGTAAGAGAAGGCCATGACTTTGAACTAATGACATAATGACAAAAAGATGATGCTTTTCAACCTCCCAAACTCAGACTAAGCACTATTGGAAGGAATTGAAGTCCAAAGAAGGTAAAGACTTTATTGGTCAGCACGTATCTGTTCTAAATGAATTCATATCTCTTGACAATGATGAATTACAAACCACATGATAAAAATAATTTGCAATTGAGATCTCTGGCTACTAAAAACAGTATTATAAGACCAGAGATAGATAAAAGAGCCAAAACAGTATATTCAAAATCTACAGGGAGGTGAATTTGCAATTGGTTCTTAGGAGCTTTCTGAGTAGCTGATCAAAAAGCAAACAAACCACATTTTCTCCTTCGATATCATTATTATATGATAGACCATTATTAATCCCATAGGTCATCTGAGCTTACACAAGAGGACTCACATTGTTCATAATCTGATCAAAATGTCTTTGAGCAATCTAGAATAATAAAGCTTAGAGGCTAGCTTAACTTGGTGAATTAGCCATTGACTATGTTAAAGTGTAGTTAATGGTTTATACCAATCCAGAAGAAATAGCTAAATTGGGTACCATAGTGCTTTCTTCTTAGATTTGTAATATGCAACATTTTTATTGCTCATTTAAAAATTTGAGGTGATAGTCACTGCATTTTTCAATGATAAATAGCTTGCTAGTGTTGCAAAAAACACTGTTCGACAAAATCAGGTTCCAAAGTTTTTGGTAGCTTGAGATAACAGACTGAATTTAACATGATTGGGTTTAATAAGAATAAAAGAATGATCCTGAATTAAAGTCTAGAATATTAATGGCACAAAAACAGGTTATAAGAAGGGTTCTGACTTCATTTTTTGATATTTGCTGACCCATTTTTTTCCTCATTCCTTCCCCTTCCCCTTCTGCCCTATATCTGGGCAAGCTTTTATGAGAGCCTGAGTACTTCTTTCTTTGGCTCTGACAAGAGATTCAAATCATGCAAGCCCCTACTTGTGCATAGGAATCCCCACCGAGCCCTAACTTCTCACCAAAATAAACATCAGGAGCCAATCTGTTTTCCATGCTTTCTCAAGCCATTTCAGTTCTGCTTGAGAGGCCTGCCCTGATCTCCTAGGAGACCTTAACTGCTACTAAATCTTTTTATATCTTCTTGGTATGAACATGTAGCATCATCGTTCTCGGCATTCGAACCAAACTTTGTTGGGGGCCCATCTGTCTCTACAGGGTGGATACAACATGTGAGGTTGAGGCAGAGGAAGAGGATGCAATTTAGGAGTAACAGTAAACAGACTTCTATGAGTCTAAAAAAGAGAGAATGTAGAGGTGAGCAAGTCAGGAACGAAAAGCATAGTATAAGCCCACAGTATGGTGAAGCTGCCATAAGGACAAATGTGATCTTAGGAGGCTTTAGAACAAGGGATATGAGGATAGGACGCCCTCTTTCCAAACTGGGTGGATCAACCACCCTGTGGTTCCAATTTTCAGGGCTGTCTTTGGACTTCTTCTTTAACATCACTCACTCCTTTAGCGATATCATCCAATGTCTTCAATTTAAATCTCATCTATATGTTGCTAACTCCCAGGTGTTTATCTCAACGTAGACTGCGATGACCCTCCCCAATGTGGAGTAGGCCTCATCCTATCCATTGGAGGCTTATGTAGGGGGAAAAAAAAAAAAGGCTGAGCAAGGGAAAATTTGTTTTTTCTCCCTGATTGTCCTTGAAATAGTACATTGGTCTTTCTCTGCTTTTGGACTCAAGAGTCAGACTGCAGTTCACACTATCAGCTCTCCTGGGTCTCCAGCTTTTCAACAAATCATCAGACTTTTCAGTCTCTATAACCATATGAATCAATTCCATATATAAATCTCATGATCAACAGATGATAGATGATAGATAGATAGATAGATAGATAGATAAAAGATATAGTTGTAATGATATTTCCTTAATATCCTCTTTGTTCTATTTCTCTGGAAAACCTAGATTAATACACTTTCTTTCTCAGTGAGGAAATGCCTGGTCATTTTAGCGAAGGACTCTAACACCATTTCCTCCACCTATATCTTATATGACTATCCTGCTTTGTTTTTCCCTCTTAAACACTTATCATTCTCTAAGTTACTTATTATTTATTTCAAATATCTTCTGTCCTCCCCATTTAGCTGTAAATTTGATGAGGTTAAGTATTTTAATCCATTGTGTTCACTGCTTTATCCTCAGTATCAAGCACAGTGCCCTAGTGTGCTATTCAGTGAATATTTTCTTGAATGAATGAATGACCCTTGAAATATTGTGTCTTAATTATGACAATGAAAAAGGATATTGCCACACTGATTGTTTTATTGTGGAAGGTTTCTTTGTGTGTGTGTGTGTGTGTGAATGAAAGAACTTCCAATTATATCCCACAAAGAATAGAAGAAAATGAGTATTTTTAGCCTAAGGAAGAGGAAACAAGGAGTAGGAAGAGGAGAATGGAAGTTGGTCTGACATGGTAGATGACTTCAAATATTTCAGGGCTCTATTAAGAAAAGAGATAATCCACTGGGTGTTATGCTATATATTGGCAAATCAAACTCCAATAAAAAATATACAAAAAAGAAAAGGGATAATCCTATTCTATTTGTATTTCTAAATGATCAACTGGTATAAATAAATGGAAGTTATAGATAGATTTAATTTCAATTCAGAATTTTTTACTAGTCCAAGCTTTCCACTAATGTCTTAGGTTTCCACAGAAGGAGCAAGTTTCTCCTTCTTAAAGGTTTAAAATGAATGAAAAGTTCATGGAATATTAATATTATGCCACATGATAATGCATTTATTCTGAGAATGAAATCACATGGTACTGAATGTACCATTTGGGCAAATAGACATGGAGGACATATTTACAAATGAAGGAGTGGAAAAGGAAAACTCAACAGCTTACAAATATGAATCTTATTTAATTTTTCTGGCTTCCTAAGTCAGGTAAAAAAAGTTTTAATACCTACAGGTACTCGGTTATATGGGAAAAAAATTCCAATTTCTCTCTTAAATTTTGATAGTATCTTCTGAGTCCTTCTTTCCTCTCTTATTTTCTCCCCAACACACGCAGACACACACGTTCAAGTTCTAATCACTATAATTATAGGCTACTGATTCTGATATTTCTAGAATTCTCTCAATCTTTCCTCAGATTTAAGTTAAAACAGAGACTAACAGGTATTGCTGGAATATACTCCAAAGGAGTTTGGATATATATAAAAAAATTTATAGCATATTTAAAAAAGAGTAACATAGTATAGTAGTATGGTACTCTAACATCCTTTTAAAAACTGAGACTCCATGCTACTACCCTTTCTGTCAATAGAAAAGAATCTCATGTATCTGAAGTGAATTTTGTGTCTCAAGGACGGAGACCACAAGTTTCCTTTGCATCTTCCCACAGGGCCAATTAAGGTAATTAATACTCAATAAATGTTGACTGTCAAATACACAGATTCTTGAAGACTTATCATATAGGGAACTAACTGAGGGTTGCTGTAGGGGAGCTGGATGGGGGGATGGAGTAACTGGGTGATGAGCATTAAGGAGGGCATGTGATATGATGAGCACTGGGTGTTATATACAACTGATGAATTATTGAACTCTACGTCTTAAGCTAATGATGTATTTTATGTGGGCTAGTTGAATTTAAATTAAAAAGGAAAAGGACAAAAGAAAAGCATTTGTCTCTATCCTAGATTCCTCATTTTTAAAGGTTCCAAAGGATTTTTATAAAGAGACATGATAATTTAAATAAACCATTATATTAATGATCATGCTATGAATTGATCTCAGGATTAGAACTGTCCTTCTTCATTTAGATTGCTTTTAATAGATTTGACTAACCTTTCTAATTTTCTTGATTACAGTTCTATATGTAACACTTTCATCAGCTATGGTCATCTTTTCCCCTTCAGACCTGGGTAAAACTGGACTAATTCCTATTCTGCATCCTATTGAAAATCTAATGCAAACTTTAAGGAGAAAGTAGGGTAGGGATATTTTTAGAGTGAGGAGGGTAGGTTCTCATGTTATGACTTACCTCCCAATTTTTACTTCTGCTAGATTAGCTCGGTGTCTTTCATCTGACCGTCTTCACTAACTGTCAAATTGTACACTGTTTCTGCCATATGAGTCATTTAGCCCCCTGTCCTTGATTACCACAAAAAATAAAATAAAATAAAAATAAAAGAGGGGCAAAAGGGAGCATTCAGAAATCCTTTTGTGTACTGTAAACATCACAGAATGTTTTGGAGTAACAGGGAGTTTTAATCATAGCAATACACCTTAAAACTGATTATCAGACATCTTTCTTCTTCAAATGTCCCTTTCTCTTAAGCGAGGCCAGCTCCCAGAAAAGTTCTACAGTTCTCCCCCTCTTTGTTCCTTCATCAAAAAAATTTCTTCTTAGTTTTTAAACAGAACAGTATGGCAATGTTAAGATTTACTAGAAATCCAGTAAAACAATCTTAGAGTCATCTTTAATACTTCCTTTTTTTTTTTTTTTAACAACCCCTATAATCTATTTTTGCCCTTCAAACATCATCCAGAATGAACTTCTTCTCTTTCCTGCTCTCTGGTCTCTAGCTCAAATCCACAAATCTACCACAGCTTTTCTCTCTGTCCCCTTCAGTACACTGCCTGACCAAATTCATGACAATGTATTTGCTCAGATTCCGTCTCTGCTTAAAAACTTGCCAGCAATTTCTCACTTTTCACCTAGAGATTTGAAGATCTCTTCTACCTAGACCTATTCTATACCTTTCCAAGTTACCTCCTTTGCTTATTCAAATCCTATGCATATTTGGAGACCATCTTCCCAAAACCACTCCATCTTACAGATTTCAAGCCTAATATGCTCTTTACCAAATTATTGTTTACATAGAAATACACAGAAACCCAATTGCTTTGAGTATATTTATTTGTTTGTATGTCTGTTTCCCAAATCTGTCTTGAACTGATAAGAATAAGGAAGACTCTACTTTATTTGTGTATATGTCTTCTTACAGAGCCAATGCCAAGTCTGGACATACAGATGCTATTTTAGTTTACTAAACAGTTTGACAGCTAAAAACTTAAGCTGTGTATAGCTACCATTTACTAGTGTGAGATCTCAAGGCAAATTTCTTAACTTCTCTAGGCTTTTGTTTGTAAATGTGAGTGACAAAGGTTATCACAAAGATTAAGTGATACAATGCATGTAAAAGCACTAATAGTGTCTTTGGCATTTTAGCCAGGCCATTTTTAAGGATCAAATAGAAAGAGAATGTAAGGTCATCTACACCAACGCCTTGATTTTTTAGATAGAATATTAACTCCCAGAGAGTCCTAGAGCCTTCTTCTAGGAGAAGCAATTGGTGTCTTTCCTAAGATAGTTATTGATTTGGGGCTGACCAATGACTAGGACCCACCATTTGACTTTCAGCTCATTTCTCTTTCTACAGCAATCCAGGGCTACTAGAATTTACTTGACAGCTGGAAAACTCTCATGTGATTGGCAAAACTTTAAATCAATGTACTTGGGGTATTGTGGAAGATTCTAGAGGATAGCTCTTAAGATGATTTTAGGTCATTCTGGTAACAATTTGTTTTAAAAATCAATAATGAATTAAAATATGTTATCTGCAATTCTAAACAAGAGGACACGGCTAAATCCATTTTTCTCCCTTAGAACAAAATGAATTTTAATACTTACTCTCTCAATGCTCTTGTACCTCCAAACTCTAATCATAAGTTTTGAAAAGCAGGTGTATGTCTTATTGTAGGGAGCTTATGTAATACGTGGAATTGTTGAAATATCTATGTTGTGCACTTGAAACTATTATAGTTTTGTATCTCAATTATACTTAAATAATAAAAAAGTTTTATAAAGTATGTGTGTGTACATGTGTTTACATGTGCCATGTTTGAACAAGCCCACAGAAGTGTGTGGCATGAGCATATTCATTTGCTCATTGAGTGAGAAAGAAATCTACATTATCCGCTAGACTGGTTACTACATTGACATCCTGACTCTTTACAAATCCAGAAATGAAGAGGCTCCACAAAGCAGACTGGGTAAATCCAGACAGAATACTGATTAGAGTAGATCCCTGTAGCTTACCTCTTACACACAAGAATATCAGGGACAGTTGATGACTTCAAGAGACCATCAGAGATTCATCACTCCTGTAGTGCAATCTGTAATGCTTAAGCCCTACCACTCAGTGCACAGGGGGTATTCTCAATCGACATCCAGCCCTATTGCCCATGCCATCTTGGACGAGCTCTCTTTGTCCCCACCTACACACATGCTGCCTCATGCACACAAATACACGCACATACTTAGAAACCTTAGGGTTTCCACTCTGCCTGTAGAAACTGTCTAATGTTTGTTAAAGCAGAGTCCCATTGGGAAATTGACTCAGTTCCTGGAAATTCAAAAGCAGTAGAAATAATATCTGTATCTTCTATGCTGAGATGAACAAGGAAATTTTAGAAACTAACTAGCATTTACCAAATATTTTCCATGTTTTAACTACTCTTCTAAGGCTCTAATGTGGACAGTATTGTTTACTTCTGTCATATTTATAACTCTATGGACAGTTCCTATCATAAGACCGACGAGATTCTTAAAAAATATTTAGTAAATTATTTCCAAATGAACTTGCCCAAGGTCACACAGTAAGTAGCAAAACCAGATATGAAACTAGGATGTAACTGACTTCAAAGACATCGTAGCCATTAAACTGTACCACCTCCATGCCTACATTATACATCCTCTGAGATTCTGTAACTTTCTTTTTATGGACTGAATGTTTGTGTCCTCCTAAAAGTCATATGTTGAAGCCCTAATCCCCCAGGTGGCTGTATTTGGAGATGGGGCTTCTAAGGAAGTAATTAAGGTTAAATGAGCTCAGAAGGATAGGGGCTTTGATGCAATAGGAATAGTGTCCTTAAAGCAGAGACACCAGACAACTCACTCTCTCCCCCTCCCTACATAAATACTGTGAGGAAAGGCCATGAGAGAGCATATAATGAGAAGGCAGTCAATTGATAGCCAGAAACAAATCTTCATCAGAAATCAAATCAGTTAGAAACTTGACCTTGAACTTCTAGCCTCTAGAACTGTGAGGAAATAAATTTCTTTTGTTTAAGCCGGTCAGTGGCATTTTATTATGGCAACCTGAGGCAGACTAATACACTCTAATATCTAAAATTCTCCAGCCTTGAACTTTGTATGACTCTGTGTCCTGAGTTATTCTTGTGCGCAAGAGGGTATATGCCATAAGGAAAACAAAAATATATGAAAGTATAGGAAACCACAACTCATTTAATATAGAGTCACGCACAGAACACAATATTCAAAAAGAAGAAAACAATGTTTTTCTATCAAGCTCTACCCATACCACCCACCCACTCCCAGCTGAAACTTTAAATGAGAAGGAAAGGTGGGTAGATTGTGACAAAATATTCAGTGTTATTGTATATTCAAAGCAGTTATTAAAAACAAATTGATGGAGAAATGATTCATAATTTGGATAAGAGTAACCTAAATATCAAAGCAGTAGTATCTTTTTACCTCAAGCATTCTTCCTGATTTATACTTTTTTACGTAGTAGATAACAAGATCTACAAAGAAATATTTATAGCCATACCTCACAGTACTGAGTTGAAGCAGAGCCCAGAGCCCTCTGACTGCTGCAGGCTCCCTCCCTGGAACTTTGGAACCTTGGACAGCTCCAGAACCCACCAAGGACTTGTGGGCAGTGCCACACATGCTCTGATGACCTGAGTAGGGAAATGAGACTAGGTCGAACAGGCTAGACCCTCCTATCTGAGAGCCTTTCCAAATGGCCTCCACTTCAGTAAAAATATTTGAAGGCCAAATATACAATAATGTGGCGCTCTTGTGGAAAGACTCCTTGTGGTCTGCTGGTACAAACCATTGCACAGCCTCTTCCATGGATATTAGGCTTAAAATTATTCAGCACAATGTCCCCAGTATCTAATTTATTGTAGAAACACAGTAAATCATCCTTTCCTGCATCATCACAATACCAATTAGACATTTGCAGACAAGAAATCTGCACTTGCCTAGAAAACTCTTCTCAACACTGAAGAACATGACAGTCTGAAATTAGGATCTCACTGAAATGTCTCATGAGGCAGACCTAGTTTTTCTATAAAGAAGCTACCTCCCACATGTATCTGAAACTTATTTATTCCTCCCCCAAATTGGTGGCTGGCCATAATATAGTCATCACTGTAATGTAGAATGGATCTTGCTCAGAGGCATTCTTCTCAAGGATGTACACTAAACAGTCATAAGATTGTAGAATGTTAAAGATAAGGAGTGACAGGTAATCATTCAGTCCACCTGCTTCATTTTAGAAATGAAAGTCCAGAGTGTTCAAATAACTTACCAAAAGCCACAAAGGTAAGTGAGTACATTATATTTCTCAATAATTTCCTTTTCTTATACAAACCTCATCTCTGCTTACCTCCTCCCTCTTCTCTGGCCCTAGCTCTTGTTTCACTATGGCTTCAGTTGTAGACTACAAGGGAGGTGACATAACCCAGGCAGCTATCTTCCTGCAAACAGATTCTCACCGGAAAACTGGCACTCAGAGTCTTGGCAGAGAATGTGCTAAAGCAGGAGCAGAGAAATGGCCACCATCTGGACAGCATGGTGCTTGGTGCCAAATGGGCCTCAGCCATAGGGAAGGAAGAAAAAGGAAGGGTGTCACGCGACTGCACACATTTATTTTCACTTCGAGGGGATTTGTTAGTAACCATGCTATTTGAGTGGAAGCTGTTGTAGGTGGTTCTGATGGCTGACAAACATTTAGGCAAGGAGGAAACAAGGTGAGTGGTAGCCAGGCAATTTGCAAATGATTTGTGAGCCAGAAATAGTCAACAGTATCTGATTACCATGTATGACTGAAAGGATGCATGTTTAAAGGGTAAAACTATGTGTATGCTTTTCCCCCTTGCTTTCCTCTCCTTTTTTAGAAAAGTAGTAAGCATAAGGATTTTTCTGACAGTACCTAGAAAAAAATCTTATATTTAGCACAACCCACTGACATCCCTCTCTTGTTGCTAACTTTTGATCATATTAACATTTTCCTATGCTACAGCTCTGCGTTGCACCTATGAAAACTATACTTACATACATAATGATTTTCAATGGTCAGTTAGCAGCATCAAAGTTGCTATAAATCTTTTCCTCCTAGTGATCCTGGTTTTCTATGCACATACTGGTTTTGGCAATAGTTTTCAAGTAATGTATATTGTAAGTATTATTGTCCATGTTTGCTATGAAGATGACTCAAGTGAACTACACCATATCGGGGTGAGGGTTTTTTGAAGTGTCTTTTCCACTTTAAGAATCATGATGCATTTTCCATAATGTAGTCACAATCTATCATCTCCATTGTTTGGCATTTTAAGGTTTACAAAACACCTTCACATACATGGTTCCATTTTAATTTTGACAGTAATAATCTGATGTTGACAGCTATTCCTACTGGATAGAAATGCTAAGAGCCTTACCACATAGAACTCAGCCCCAGAAGAGCATTGTAGCATGAGGAGCAAGCATTCACTATGCCTCAGATGGACTTGGATTTGACTCTCAAAACTTCTCGTAGCTCAGGACAAACAGAGTGAACATCTCCAAGCTTCAATAGTAGCAATCCCTGCCTCTAAGGCTCACATGCATCCAAATAAGATAAAAATGGGAAGGTCCTTGGTATAGTGTGGCGGGCACTAGTCTATGTCTTTTTCCCTTCTCAACTAACTCCAGCCCTCATGCTTTCGTATTATACATGGTGCCTTCCTTTTTCTTCTTTTGTCCTTTTTATAACCAGTGAGACACATTCTGAAATATCTGTATGAAATGAAGAAAATAAAACCTTTGGCCATGGAACACATCCATGAGAAATAGTTGATACAAGGGGAAAATATTATGCTCCAAAATGGAGCTACAGCCCAATCAACACTATTATTAATCATTAACATAATATGGTCATTCCCCTTTTATTTTTTTAAAGGGCTTTAAGACCTACATTATAAGTAACCAGAAGGTAATACTTCTTTTTTTTTCTGTTTTGCAGAAAACATATTTAAATCCATATTTAAATTCATATTTAGTAAAAAGTTGGCTACTCATAACCAAAATGCTGAAATCTAATAAGCTTCTTCTGAAATGATTTTATTTGTTGCTGCAGTAATATAAAATCTAATGGCCAAGACAAAAAAAAAATGCATCTGCTCCAGCTGATCCATTCAAATTCTGTTCAAGCTGGGATGATAGCCTCAAGGCAAAATCCTCAGTACTTGGAATATCCTTTCAGCTCATCAGGATTCAACCTCTGTGAAATAAAACTTGATGCCTTTAACAGTTAATTCTTCAACCAAGGAGATGTCGCTGCATCCATTCTAATAGGAATCCATTTGTTATATTGTGTCTTTCTTTGACTATGATCAAGGCTGGATGACCGTATAATTTCATTACTCTTCAGAAGAGCATTTAAGTACGACTTACAAATAGGAGGCAGAAGGATATCCTCTTCCTTAGGTGGGGGATGCTTCTGTCTGTTCTTCCTGTTTCCTTCCACATGGAGGGTGCTAGGCTATCTCTTTTAGCTTCTCTTTTCCCCTCCAAGCCTTCCTTTCAAGGCAGTAGGGCTAGCTCAACCCTATTAGTCTTCAAGGGAAATTTTGGAAAGCAGAATCCAGCCTCCTCCTCCTCTTAATTTCTGTTCAAGAAATGACTGTCCCAATATTCTGTAATCTGGCAACCCAAGACACCGGGGACAGAGGAAACTTCCATAAATCCAAACAACATATGACCCAACTAGATGGAATAACCAGAAGTGGGCATTTAACCATGCAACTGAGACTTTTTGACCAAAAGTTACAATGATCTCTATAGCTATAATGGAGTTAGTATCTACCTTTTGAAAGGACAAAAGTATTCAATATTTAATATATTTTCTTATATATTTCTTTCATTGAATAAAGCCTACTACTCCAACTCCAAAATATAAAACCTGACGGGGAAGAAACCACTTATTAAAATATATTTCACTTTTATACCATATTCACAATCAAATCTAGCTGCCCATTATTATGTATAGAATTTATATTATTCATATTTTATATAAATACACATAGATTTATATAACTTATGTTATATAGAATCAGATTTGATGTGTTATACTGGAGGGAGAGAGATGAAAATTTTATCTATAAGATGCGAATTTCCACAAATTATGAGATGGGATATCTATTTTCTAATTCTAACTGCCCACGTGATGTTAAGTACAGGACAAGAGAATTTTAAAATTAACTATAAATAATATGTCTCATCGGTCATCATTTATAAATTTTTGAATATATACATATTAGGATAAACCCCCAAACAAATGATTATAAATCAAAGAAATTGAGTCACTTTATATAACATTTCACTCTCTCCATGCCTAAAGTACCCCAAATATAGGTACCACAAGGGTATTGTGAAACTGAGTCATTGTAGATAACGTTTCACTCTTTCCATGCCTAAAGTAACCCAAATATGGGTACCACATGGGTATTATGAAGTCCTGTACTTTAAGCCCAGCATACTAGGCAATGAAAGAATAGGCCAGAAATGTTCTCATGTGTTCAGGTATTAGCTATTTTTCACAAGTGGCAGGTGGATATTTCCCTCCCTGGCCCTGGAAAGTCATCTTGAAACCAGGTCTTCTGGTGGGCCATGAAGGAGCTGCCTCAGGTTCAGGGGCCACTGTGGTCTGTCCAGCCTGTTCTACTCTAGATCAAGCAAGCTGTGTGCTCATTTAACTTTTCCTCACTGTCTCACTTTTCTCTACCCTTTCAGTATCTTTAAGGCCATGTATGAAACTTCAATTTCCCTTCAGAATTCCAATTCAGAGCTCCATTTAATTTGGCAGTCTTTCCCTCTACTTATGACAAAAATGGGCAGCTTCACATTATCCAAAAACAAGGTGAAACAATGTCTCTCCCTTACTTTGGGAATATATACAGTTTTGAGGTAGAGCACAAGAATAAAGACATAATAAGGGGCTGACTAACATATATCTAAACACATTGGGAAGAATGGATTAAGGAAAATGCCATTATTCCAGACGTTATTTCATCAGAAATCTTGAAGGGTTTATATCTTAACATAAATTTACTTTCATGCAATCTGTTTACGTATACACTTTAAAGAATATTGGCAGGTCCAACAAGAACACTAGCGTCAAAGCAATTGAGGGAAGCAGATATTTTAAGTTTCATTAAGAGACAATAAGGTTTTGTCTACTTTTATTTGGTGCATGTTTTAAATTATTATACTCCATGTGTTATATAATACCTACTATATGGTCTTCGTAAATATATTTGCATAGTTAGTGTGTTCCATGAATCTTATTTCAGAATACAAAAGCAATAATTAAAAAATATTTGGTATAAAATGTAGCATGAGGATTGGTCAAGTTGAGACTATGACCCTATTGAGCTAGACCCCATGACCCATTTCCCGGCAGTCTTCTCCTGGGCATCCCAAACCTTCTGCCCTCCTTGCTGCTTCTCAGATACACCATGCCTGCTTTTGTTGCAGGACATTTGCACCTACTATTATTCTATTACCTGGAATTCCTTTCCCAAATTATTTATTTGGGTTCATCTCTTTTATTTGGATCTCCGCTTAAAGGTTACCTTATCAGAAAGGCTATACATGGTCATCCCTATAAAATAGTTCTTTCCACAGACTCATACAACATGAGTATCCTCACACTTATTCTACCTATTATGGGCTGAATGTTTGAGGCCCCTCAAATTTATATGTTGAAGCCCTAATACCCAAGTGAATATTTTTGGAGATGGGGCCTCTAAAGAAGTAAGTATGGTTAAATAATGTCATAGAGTGGGGCCTTAATCTGATAAGTGTTGCTATATGAAGAGATGTCAGAGAGCTCCCTCTCTTTCTGTGCATTCACAGAAGACCACATGACCACACAGCAAGATGGTAGTCACCTACAAGTTAAAAGAAGAGTTCGCAGGATGAATCTACCTGATCCTTGATCTTGGACTTCTTAGACTTCAGAACTGTGAGAAATACGTTTTTGTTGCTTAAGCCACCCAGGTTGTGGCATTTTGTTATGGTATAATGAGCAGACTAATACACTACCCTACCATCATAATTGCAAGGAAGAAAAATATGTCTTAAAATACGCTAATAAAATATACCTTCATTATACTTATCATGACCTATCATGACATTTCTGTCTTGGTGTGCCTCTCATTTAGAAGGAGGAAACATGAGAACAAGGTCTTTGTCTTGTTCATCTTGAACCCAGAGCAGTATAGATATTTGTTGGACAAATGAATGTTAAATAAATGAATTTTTAAAGTAATATTAAGTTTATTTTCTGTTATTGGATTATCCCTTTCTCTAGTTTGTCTGAAATGGGAAGATTTTTCCAAAACAAAAATCAGAAAAAAAAATGCATGTTATGTGTTCTCTAGTTTGTAGTTATGAGACACAGCAAGAATATGAAATGTACTTCTCCTGTGTTCAAAATAAAGCATACCACCACCACCACCTGTGATATTGAAGTGAGGAAGGAACAAGGGTAAAAAAGAGCAAAAGGAAAGTATGAACATTTCATGAGCAAACAGGGAAGCCATTCCAATTTAAAATTATTTTTGATAATGTATAATATGCTAGATAGCATGGAAATAAGACAAAAATACACCATTTCTTGCTATTTTGGGTGGAAGAGCAGTTACATTTTCTCTTATAGTTGTCAAATGTGTTCTTCCTGTATTACATGGATCCATAATAGCCAGCTAGAAGCTGTGGGCTGACGATTCTATTGATAGACTTGAGCAACACACTGCATGCAGTCTGTCAAGTTTCACATTTACATCTTAGACTCTAATCTGTTTTTCTTTCCTTCGTGAAATCAATTCTGTAGCAATTAAATAACCAGCCTACAAGGCATTTTAATAACCTAACCATTTATCTATATATAACCCAGAGAGGGAAAGGTAATTAGAAGTGACCTACTAGAGCTGGTGCATGGAGACATGTTAGACAAATCAGTGCTTCATCATTACTTTAAGGAGGTACCACTAAATCTGCTTCATTCTTGATTCAATTCTTCTCAGTGACATGCTGTTGAATCCTTTTATTTGATTCCTAACAGACTCTAAAATGGTTGTCATTATCTGGGATTTTGTTTCATTTTCTGTGAATTTAAGGCATCACTGAAATAGACTCTGTTTTTAGCTGTAGGATGATATCGTCACATGCACACAGCATTGGATGAAGTAGGCTTTTAAAGATATGAAAAGGCTCAAGGAAAATGACTTTCCAGATTCTCATCCATTTGAGTGTTTTGAGCTGAGCCCTGCAGGTTAAAAATTTCTTGTCTAAGTGATTTAAGAAAAAATAACAAGGAATTGCCACAAGATCCAAGGAAATTGTGTTGTCTTTCTCTTTGAAAATTCAGCTTACTACCTTGGATCTATAGCTTGCATATGAGACAATTATGGCAAGGTCTAAAAAGCACAAAATTTGGCTGCAAAAGATCCAACTCTAACTCCTGGCTCTGCCTCTAACTAGCTACTGGAAGTCATTAAAATCCTGGAACCTGGATTTTCTCATTGTATAATGGTAATAAAAATATCATTCTTTGTATATAAGATGCACATTTTCTCTGTTTTAGCAACTGAAATCAAGCATTTTACAATGTATGGTTGCTTTTAAAAATCCTTGTCAGTGTTTGGAACCAACCAACCACTTAGGGCCACCCTAGACCCCAGAATTGTGAAGGTGAGTACATGGTCATAACCCTGTCACAACCTTCCCAACCCATTTCCCTGGGTGGTTTCACACAGTCCCTTTGTTCCAGCTACCTTTTTTGCTGAACCCAAATTTGGAAACCTCTGGACTGAGAACCCAGGGATTTAATATGGGGCAAGCATGGCACAGGGAAAAGTAGATTTCCTTCACCTATTATCTGGTTCTATTACCTCTTTTCTATGTTAACATACCTACTACAGACACTTCAAATATTAAGTCACATAAAGAATACTTAGCAAACTCATCTGGGGTGAAGTGAAAGAAAATACATTTACAATAAGCATAACATAAAATTATTTCTAGGTAATTAAAAACATTTTGTCATGGTTAAATAGAATTATTTTTGTTTTCATAGTGGTACATTTTTAAAAGCACATTTGTAGTCTAAGGCATGATAGATTCAATGAAATAGAGTACCTGCAGCAGGGTTAGATTGAGATAATGTAGGTAAAAGTGCTTTATATATGACAAAAGCCAAAACAAATGAAAAATATGATAGTAAGACACAGTCAGGAATCATTTGAAAGATAAGAAAAACCACTCTAGATATTTTAAGCATAAAGGAATTATCAAGTTTTTTTACAAAATCAGTGGGAGGATAGAGGAGCAGGCTCTACACATTGCCTCTGAGAATGACTCCCAGAATACCCTAGTAGCACTAGGCTATAAGGACATTTGCTACCTCTGCCACAGTCAAAAAATTGGGGTACCTCAGCAAAAGTTAACTCCAAAACATTCAGTCTTCACTACTGTCCAGAAATTAGGGAATTACCACCAGGATTGTTCACTCCAGAGCCTGCCACACACGATAGATGCCTCATACTCGAAGGCCTGCTTCTCCATTAACACAAACCCAATGACAGGTCACAGTCACAGAAATATCCACTGCCTCCATGACTATGCTTGACAGGAAAAAGAAAGAAAGAAAGAAAGAAAGAAAGAAAGAAAGAAAGAAAGAAAGAAAGAAAGAAAGAAAGAAAGAAAGAAAGAAAGAACTGAAAGGCAATCTCAGATTTACTTTCTCCCTTCACATTTCATGTGGGTGCACCTAACAAGCCAAACCTAAATCACACTGAGATCTTTGGGTACAAAGGAGTCTTAAATGTAGTTTCCAGTTCTACAGCATCAGAATATGAGGAGGCACACTAGGATGAGGGACATAAATGTAAAGAGATTTAGGGAGGAGCAGGAGATCATATCTCCCTCTTCCCCTTAAAATGAGAAAACCTGCTTGATAATAGTTTTCTTTAAAATCCATCCAAGCCCTGGGATGTAAAATGTACCCCATTGCCTCTGTTAGTGTGACCTACAAGCTTAGAATGTTTTTCACATTTTAAAGGATGGAGAAACATAATAAGAATATGTGCTATATATGCTAGATCACATGTGACTGCAAAGACACACACAAGAACAGTTTGCTGATCCCTAATCTGGAGATTAGCATCTGAGACTTCCTTGATTTGTGTCCCAGTGAATTTCTGGCCTCATCTGTAGAACCCAATGTCCAAGCATAGCAAACTACTTAAAGTTACCCAAAAACATGTTTTGCTTTTAATATACCCACAACTTTAAATAAGCTATTTCTTTTGCCTACCATGACATGATCAGATATTGATTTCAGAAAATTAACTCTAATGACTGTTTCAGGGATGAGTTTTGATAGGTTGTAGGGATAAAGGTGAGATAAAGACAGGATTCAGGAAGAAGGTCAATTGGTTCAAGGAAATGATAACAAAGGTTTGAAAAAAAAGCACAGCTGATGGTGTAGTGGGGAAACATAGGAAGGTTTTGTGTAAGTTTGTCTTAAAATATCATAGACTAGATGGCTTAAACAATAAGTATTTATTTCTCACAGTTCTAGAGAATGAAAGTCCAAGATTAGGGTACCAGCATGGCTGGGTTCTTGGTAAGGGACCTCCTCCTAGTTCACAGACAGCTGCCTTCTCACTGCTACCTCAACATGGTGGAAAAAGAAAGCTCTGATCCCTTCATCACTTTATAAGGGCACAAATCCCATCCTGGGGGCTTTGCCCTCATGACCTCATCTAAACCTAATTACCCCCCAATACCATTGCATAAAGCATTAGAGCTTTAACATGCTGATTTGGGGGACGCAATGCTCAGGCTATAGCAGATATGTAGCATATTTATTAGTTATGGGTACCAAGAAGGAGTCTAGGAAGCCAACAAAGCTGAGGACTGTAGTAAGAGTATGAATGGTGCTATTTGCATTCACAGTAAAGCAGTTCTGGGAAGAAGATAACTAGCCATTGCATTTGTAGTTTCTGTGTAAAGCATCCATGTGTAAATATATTGTAAGCAGCTAGATACAATATACTTAAATAGAGGTGAAAGGGGATCCCTGGGTGGTGCAGCGGTTTGGCGCCTGCCTTTGGCCCAGGGCGTGATCCTGGAGACCCGGGATCAAATCCCACGTCGGGCTCCCGGTGCATGGAGCCTGCTTCTCCCTCTGCCTCTTTCTCTCTCTCTTTCTCTCTCTCTCTCTCTGTGACTATCATAAATAAATAAAAATTAAAAAAAAACTCTTAAAAAAATAGAGGTGAAAGGTCTACATTGAAGTTAGAGTTTTGAATGACTGACTTGGCACTATGAGTGTAGACACAATCATTATGGTCAAGATTGGAATCCAAGAAACACTAACAACCTACGTGGGGCAAAAGAATTAAAGCTGCCAATGAAGAAGACTAAGAAGTGATGAGAATAAGAAATAACCAGGACAAAATGATGTAAAAAAAAATGATCAAAAAAGAGTATGTTTCATGGTGCCAAGTGCTGTAGAAAAATCAAGACCAAGAAAGATTGAGAATTATTATTGTATTGGCCATTACAGTATCACCATAATATCACTACTCTCCTCTGAGGGTCTGGGAATTAGGGAAGTGCAGAAAACAAGTATAGGCTCATCAGAGAACTATTCTATAATTATTAAAAGCTATAGATTCAGACAGTTGTGATGTTAAATCCTGGATCAGCTCCTTATTTTCTGTGTGATCTAATTTACTTAACTTTTCTACATGGCAGTTTCCTCATTTTTAAAATGGGCACTACATTAATTACATATGACTATTTTGAGATGTTCATAAAATAATAAATGCTAAAATGTTTGATACACATCAAATATTTAATAATCAATATAAATTATTATATATTAAACATTATCAAAATTGTGGGTTTATAAGGAGACAGGAGGGCACAAGATCAAAAGAAAAACATAGTTTTCAATTTTGTAAAGTAGAAGACTTAATGTTTATAGAAATAGAGCTTATAATCAAATATATTCCTAAAGTATATAGAAAAAAAGCACAGGATAAAAGGGTAATAATCAAGAGCACAGATGAGAAATCAGAATCAATTTTAAGGAATTCAGCTCATATGTATATATGTATGTATGAGAGAGACATGGGGTGGGAGTAGAGCAGAGAGAGGAAAGAGATAATAGAAGAAGGGGGAGTTCCCTTCTGGTTAATAAAATTACCGAGAAAGCCAGTTTAAAGCTTCCCAAAGGACCCATCTCTATGAGGCATTAAAATGTCACTGGAAAAAAATTATTTTTTATCTGAACTTCTCTCAAAGAGAGACTGCAATATTACATGTGAAGGAGGCAAATTTGATTGCTTCTTGAGGCTAGGCAAAGTAAGACATCCTCCTCTTAGCCGGCAAGGCTTGAGCTCAAGTGTTAACAACAGAAGGTGGCTAAACTGCTTTCCAAGAAGTGAGGCTCTGCTGGCCTGCAGGGCTGCTGCTTTGTCTAGTGGGATGTGCGAGTCTGGGGCCAGAGTGGAAATCTGTGGAATAACAGAAGAAAGGCTGAGCTGGCACCTGCCCCTCCTTCCTCTTTACCCACTATCTTAACAGCACTAGTTTGAAAGGCTCTACGGCATCAGCCTACATGGGGTGCTCAAATCTTGGCATCCACCAGGAATGGAAATTTTCTGGGGAAGATCCAAATGATGGGAAGTGGGTTAGGGTTAATGAAGAGTGGTGGGAGTGATGAGAGATTCTGAAAGAAATGTGAAACAGCTAGAGAAGGTAGAAATTTTACAGTGGCTAATACAACAAGAGAAAAGGGAATGATCAAGTGACCAGAATTCTCTGTACTTTCTACCTTCTCTTGTAGGTCCTCCATTTTACCCATTTTTTTCTGCTGACTTTCTCTGGAACTGTTTTCCTTCCCCCTTCTTTCCCACTTTTTTTTTTTAGAGATTTTATTTACTTAATCATGAGAGACACACACATAGAGAGAGAGAGAGAGAGAGGCAGAGACACAGGCAAAGGGAGAAGCAGGCTCCATGCAGGGAACCCGACATGGGACTCAGTCCTGGGTCTCCAGGATCACGCCCTGAGCTTAAGGCAGTGCTAAACCGCTGAGCCACCCGGGCTGCCTTTCTTTCCCACTTTGTGACTCCACCTTATCTTTGACCTTTTTCTTAGCTCAGTATTCAGCCCCCAGGTCCATGGCTTCGATGAGTTCTGCAGGTAAACACGAGCTTATTTGTCCTTATTGGTAGGATATCATGTTTTCTTTTGCACTGGTGGGGAAAGGAGTGATAAATTCCAGTTTCAATGACCAAAAAAATAGAGTCTAAAGTATTTAAATATGCCTTCCTTTTCACACATCCATAGTTGGCTCTCATAGTTTGCTCAGTTCCTCTCAGAGACTGCCCTTACCAAAGCCCCTTCAGTCCATCCAGTTCAAGAAGAATCAAGCAGTTTGTGTTAAATGCGTATATCCAAGCCGGAGTATTAACTTCAAAATAACACATTTCCTAGGAATAATGACTGTTGTAGTTAATGACCTGTAGCGTGCTTTGGTCTGTCAACTCCTCCCAGCTGGTTAATACTCCTTCAGGAAATGCCTGGTGTCTCAATCATTATTGACTAATTACTCAAGCTTTCCTGGATGCTTCTGTGTTTCTGACATCACACCTCCAACAGCTGTGTTTGATTATCCACTAACCAAATGCTGTTGTCTAATTTCAGATCCTTCTAGACTAATATTGATCAATGCTCTAGTTTACTTACACATAATTTCCAAAAAAAAAAAAATTAAGAAAAGAGAATATATTGTAAAATGCAACTTCCCACACAATGCAGGCTTTCTTTCTGAGATAACTATCTAGGAGTCCTGAAATACTAAGCCAGTTAACTAAACCCTTTTGAGCTTCATATCATCCTTCCTAAAATGAGTATAATAAGGGGCACCTGGATGGCTCAGGGGGTTAAGTGTCTGACTGTTGGTTTTGTCTCAGGTCATGATCTCATGGATTGTGAGATCAAGCCCTGCATCAGGCTCCATACTCAGCTGGACATCTGCTTGAGGATTCTCTCTCTCCTGCTTTTCCCCCAACTAGCATGCATACACTCTTTCTCTCTATCTAAAATAAATTTTTAAAATTAAATAAATAAATAAATAAATAAATAAATAATAAATTTAGTTTTAAAACAATAGTATAAATGAGGATAATAACATCATCTACTATCACAGGGATCTTATAAGAATTAAAAGACAATGCAGAGAAGGGCTATAGTATAGCATATGGTAGTAAGTATTGAGGAAGTGGTATATTACTGATAAATAAACTGGTACTTACTATTTTCTATGGGTATAGAAAATTTTGCACTGTTTACATGCTGACCTCAATCCTAATTTTTTGGACCCTTTCTCCTAAAACAAATCCAAAAAAAGATTTACACACTCATGGCTTTTTAGCTCTGAGAAAAAATATATGGAAGGAAGGGGAGAGAAACAGGACAGATTTCTTTTCTCACACAATTAGTTTTTGAATATAAAATTGCTTAGCCAGCTGTGCATTTTATGGCCTCCATTACAATAATAATACTAGAAGTGATGTCAAATTCCATTTGAGAATGTCTGTAAAAACCTTGCTCCTATGAGTTATCCCATATTATTTTCTAAAAAGCACTGAAAAATAAGTAGGTAAGATATATTGCCCCAAATAACAGAAAAAGGAATGACAAACCAAGACTTGCCCTACCTAAGCTCAGAGTGAATGATTAATGCCTGCTCAGGGCTGTCATATGACCTCACACTCATTTCAGTTCCATGGTGGTCCACAGGCCAGCCAGAGCTTCCCGAACAAGCATGCCAGTGAGAACTCCTTGAAACCCCAGCCCCATGTACATGCTAAAAATAAGAGTGAAGGAGAAAGAAAATAGAGGGGGGATGTACAAATTTGTATACTTCAACCAGATTAATGGTTTCCTTTTTTTTCAGTGGCCCTCAAACATGACCCTCAAATGTGAAAGTGGTAAATGACCTTAATGAAAAATCATGAGGTCAAAGTTCTGAGAGGTCAAGGTTCTGATATGCTTAAGACACAGATTTGTACACTCAGACTAAAAAATAAAAATTGTCTGGTGATGAGTTTGAGGCCACAGGCCAGTGGGAAGACTGGTTGCATGGAAGCCAGCTGGCTGGGAGCCTCTGTGCCTGCTCAAGACAGAGCTTTGTACCAAACATGTGCCACTGAAGTGGCCATGGCCCTGTAGTAATGCAGCCTTGGGAACAGCAGCGCCCTTCAGGGCAGAAGAGCTATTATCCTTGCAGAATTTCCCTGTGTCTCTCTCCTGTATGTCTCATACCAACCACTTGGTCTCCTTGAAATCTGGTAGAAGAAATACTAACTAGGAACTGAAAAGACTCAAACATGCCTCATCTCATGTGATCTGTTGTGTGAACCATTTTAAGTCAATGGCCTGAGCATTCTTTTTATTAATTTCCAAAATCCTATTACACCCTTTAATAGAGTTCTTTTGTGAATAAAAATGATTCAGTGCTTTTTTTTTTTTTAAATATATTTTTTTAATTTTTATTTATTTATGATAGTCACACAGAATGAGAGAGAGAGAGGCAGAGACACAGGCAGAAGGAGAAGTAGGCTCCATGCACCGGGAGCCCGACGTGGGATTCGATCTCGGGTCTCCAGGATCGCGCCCTGGGCCAAAGACAGGCGCTAAACCGCTGCGCCACCCAGGGATCCCGATTCAGTGCTTTTAAGTACAAGATCCTTGCTGCTTATAAATGCCAGCTGGAATGTCACAAGTGTAGTAAGTTATAAATGTGAAAGTAACAGACTTTTGATGGAACCGTATATATTCTTTTAAATCATAGGAACAAAAATATACAGCTCCCAATTGTTATAAGTAAAATCATCATAAGTAAAATTCATGTGCCTATGCTTTATATTTTTACCTGTAAAAATATAATTTTTACCTGTATGTAGGCTATCATTTCAACATTTTTAAGCCAATGCATGAAAGGAAAACATATTATGAAAATGTTATGTGTTAATAACTAAAAATAATGGCATTATTCATTTCAGCAAAATGTTTGAATGTAGCCTTTCATTTAGAATTTACTCCATATCTAACTATCAGGTAGGATCACAAAAGAATTACTTAACAGCAAGAGCCTTGATTCTCATTTTAATTTCTGTATGGAACTCCTGATGACTTGAAACAAAGTGCAATTGAAATGGGAAAATGCAGTTTGATCCCAATAATGGCAGGAGAATTGTGCAGTGTGAAATTTCAAGCAGTAAAAAGCATATAATTTACTACTGTAAATATTTGGAAAATCAGGATCTAACTTATTTGCTTTAGAAAGGAAAGAGACCTTGGGAAGATGTGCTGTAAGGAAGATTTTTGTATTGCTTATCAAAATGATTTCATAGTTAGCCTTGCCATGCTAAACATGCCCTTCACTGAGAAATAGCAGCCCAGGAACAAACTCATTTCCGATAAAGCTGATGCAGCTGTTTGATGCACAGAGGCGCTCATAAGGATTCCAGAAGCAGGAGTAGTGTTTATTCAGTATACTGGCAGAAAAGAATCTTTCATTTAGATGCTCAGATCACATAATGAGATTTACCAAAAGCAATGGTGGCACCAGAAGCTGTCAAGATAAAAACAAAGGGATGGGGACTTCATTTTACATCAAGCAAGCCATCATCTTCCTACAATGAGCTCGTAAAAATAGACCAGTTATGCACAAAAGCAGGAGAATTTTGAAGAGGGGTCAGTGTTGTGGCCTATAGAACTCGCTCTTTTCATATCAGTATAGTAATAACATACCAGTAGATGATGTGAGTTTGTTTCTCTATCATTAAGGGGTAAAGATTTTGTGCTCACCACTCCAACTGCAGTGATTCAACTGAGAAAGGTGGTTTGTGTGTGTAGGTGGTTGGGGGGGGGGTTGTTTCATCAAAGCATAGGCACATGAATGATATCAGAGGAATTGTGGTCTGTTCCATACAACACAGTCATGAAAAATAAGCCATAGTTGTTCTGAATTTAGGCCCTATCCAATTGAATTGACCATCTTCTTTGGATGACCACATCAACTATATCTCCACAGTGTGAAATTTAGTATCTTTTTTTTTTTTTAATGTAGGCTCCAATGCAGGGATTGAACTCTTAACCCTGAGATTGAGATCTGATCTGAGATCAAGAGTCAGATGCTTAATCAATTAAGTCCCCCAGGCGCCCCTGAAATCTAGTATCTCTAACCTAAATCAGTGGGCTCTAGTTCCCTAGATAATGCTGTGCACTGAGCAGAATTTATTTTCAGGGCTCAGATGAAGCAACAAGCATCTCTGTAGTGGAGCTTTTCTCTTTATAGCAGTGTAGTGCAAACTGAAAGGAAGTTGCAAGGGTTGCCTTTCTTGGCCTGTGCGCAGAATCGTGCGCAGAATCGTGAGCAGCAGATGCCAACTCGTGGGCCATCCCTTGTGAACTTAGCCCCACTTATTCCTAATCCATGCCAGAAGGCCTGTGAAACAGAGTCAGAAGCTTTCTAAATGGAAGACAGTGTCCTGTCTGGCAGAAAGCACACTGGCAAAGTCAAAGGGCAGAAGTGGAATCTTACCTGCTCTCAGGAGTTATTTATCATTTACAAAAGATGATGGTTACCTCCCTACCCAGAAATGTAGGAAGTGAACCAGAACTGCAAAAATGTATAAAAAACACAAAGCACATTGGAGGACATTCTAAGACATTAACCTTTATGAAAAGAAAGAGAGAGAGAGAGAGAGAGAAGAAAGAGAAAGAAAGAAAGAAAGAAAGAAAGAAAGAAAGAAAGAAAGAAAGAAAGAAAGAAAGAAAAAACTTCCTTCACTGTAAAGGCCACTGTCAAGGAAAATAACTATAGAAATTTACTCTGGAAAATCAGTCACTTTGAAAAGAGTCCTTTCTCAAATTAGTCTAAATATCATGTCTCTGGGGCCAATTTTTACTTCATCTTTACCAAGCAGAGACCATGACTTTGATTCTGGCTGTGAACATTGTGCTTAAAATCTAATGCAGAGGATGTGAAGGAGCACAACATTATAGGATTTATACTAAGGCTTAAAGCCTTGAACAAAAGCTCTAGGCCCACACAGGGGGAGAAGGACCTAATTGGCCAATTATATGAGGAATACTTCAAAAGAATAAGAAGGAAGGCAGGAAGGATGGAAAAGAAAGAGAGATGGCAACTCAAAAGAGCAATAGCCTCAAGTCTATAAATACTAGAGGAAGTAAGAACAAAATCAAAAGTTAAAGCAATTTTAATTCAAAAATTGTATACCAAAGAGTCAGGTTCAACCGTCACTTTTATTCTCGTTAGTCATCCTCAGGCCTTTCTTACCTGGAGCCCCTCAGAGACCGAGGCCCTAATACCTTAGGGCATTCTAGGGTACCTAATGAGTGGGTTCACTTTCTTCCTCAGTATCCAGAGTACCAGTTATATACCATCTGGGAGAGAAACAAGAAAATAGGAACTCAAATTACTCAAGTAATTTTCATTTTTTGTGGTTCGAATGAGGAACTTAATTTAAAGAAATAATTTCCTGGGGTGCCTGGGTGGCTCAGTGGGTGAAGCATCTGCCTCTGGCTCAGGTCATAATCCCAGGGTCCTGGGATCAAGCCCCAGCTCCATGAAGAGTCTGCTTCTCCCTCTGCCTCTCACCCTGCTCATGCTCTCTCTGTCTCTCTCTCTCATAGGAACACATTAAAAATCTTTAAAAAAAAGAAAGAATTTCCTAAAACACTCAAACTATGTTTTCTGTCTCTGCCTGCTTCCCTCCCCTCAATTATGATGAACCTAAGCCTAAATACACCACACTTTACCTCAACCCTCTATCCTCTCTCTATTCCTAATCCTCCTCCCCTTGAAGATTTCATCTTCCTAGAAGACTTTGCTGACCTCTCCCAGGCGGTTTTTGCTATGTTCTTCCATTTCCCAAAATACTTGTTGCTTCCTTCTGTTTTTAGCACTCAGCATTGCATTGTCATCAACTGTGAATTGTCCCTTTTCCCCCTTCCCTGAGTTCAAGAAAAGTATCTTGAGTTTTTTAAATTCCCATAGACTGACTTTGATTCTAAAATAGGAGGTGCTCTCTATGTGTCTACTGCTTGATTTCAAAAAACTTTGTAATATCAGCCTAAAGTATTTTAGAGTAGTAGAAGCTATGATCTTGTCTGATACTTAATGACCTTTATTATCGGTTAAAATGTCCATCAAATCCTATTCTTTGGAATCTCGGTATTCCTTAAGTGAATTTGTGGCCAATACCATACACAAATATAAACTCCAAATAGATTTAAAACCCTAAATATAAAACCTAAAACCATGAAACTCTGGGACACCTGGGTGGCTCAGCAGTTGAGTGTCTGCTTTGGCTCAGGGCGTGATCTTGGAGTATCCGGATGAGTCCCACATTGGGTTCCCCACAGGGAGCCTGCATCTCCCTCTGCCTCTGCCTCTGCCTCTCTCTCTGTGTGTCTGTCATGAATAAATCAAGTCTCAAAAAAAATTTTTTAAAAATGAAACCTAAAACCATGAAACTCCTAAAAGAAATATGGGCATAATCTCTTGGACATCAGCCTTAGCAACATTTTTCTGAATATGTCTCCTTAGGCAAGGGAAACAAAAACAAAAATAAACAATTGGGCCTACATGGAGCTATAAAGCTTTTGCATAGGAAAGGAAACCATCAACAAAATGAAAAAGCAACTTACTGAATGAGAGAAGACATTTGAAAATGATATATCCAATAAGAATTTAATATTCAAAATATGTAAAGAACTCATATAATATCCAAAAAACTAATAATCCAGTTTAAAAATGGGCATAGGACCTGCATAGATGCTTTTCCAAAGAAGACCTACAGATAGCCAACAGATACATGAAAAGATGCTCAATACCCACTAATCACTAGGGAAAAGCAAATCAAAATCACAATGATATCACTTTACACCACTCAGAATGACTAATATCAAAAAGACAAGAAATAACAATTGTTAGTGAGGATGTGGGGAAAAAGGGAACCCTCATGCACTGTTGGTGGGACTGTAACCTGGGGTAGCCACTCTGGAAAGCAGAATAGAGGTTCCTCAAAAAATTAAAAATATAAATACCGCATGATCCAATAATTCCACTGCTGGATATTTACCCCCCAAAATCAAAAATGCTAATTCAAAAAGGTATATGCACCCATTTATTGCAATTCAATTTACAATAGCCAACATATGGAAATAACCTAAATGTCCATTAATAGATAGATGAATGGATAAGAAGTTACGATACATACACACACACACACACACACACACACACACACACAGGAACATCATTGAGTCATTAAAAAAAAGAAATCATTTTTGCAACAACATGAATGGACCTAGAGAGTATTACACGAAGTGAAATAAGTCACAATGACAAATACCATATGATTTCACTTATATGAAGAATCTCAAAATCAAAACAAATAACAAGCAACAACAGCAACAAAATAGAAGAAATAGACTCACAAATACAGACAAAAAATTGGGGGGTGCCAAGGGGAAGGAGGTAGGGGAATGGGCAAAATAGGTGAAAGCATCTAAGAGGTTCAAACTTCCAGTATAAAACAAAGAAGCCACAGGGATGAAAAGTACAGCATAGGGAATATAGTCCATAATATTATAATAACTTTGTCATACAAATGTAGTGACAGATGGTAACTACACTTATCATGGTAAACACTGTGTAATGTATATAATTATCAGATCACTATGTAGTACACCTGAAACTAATATGACACTGTATGTCAACTATACTTCAGCTATAAAAAAAGAATTTATGATCACCCTGTATATATATTTGTTCAGTAAATATTGAATAAATGAATGACCAAATGAATGAAATATATAGAAGGAGATGTGAAAAATAGTATTTTGGACTCTAGGTTATTTCAAACCTTTTTAGAAACAACTTGAGAATATAAATAACATCTTTGCTTCATATTTTTGTAGTTTATTGCTTTGCAATTTCTAAAAACAGATTTGCAATTTGTAATTCTTATGAACATTTCTGTGTCTAAGACTTTAAGCCTCTGTATAGCTTGGACCATGTCATAGATTATTGAATGTACCTAGAATTCTAAGCACAATGATCATCATAGAACAGGTGCTTGATAAATTCATTAATAGCAGCATTAAATGAAGTGAATACAAATTCTTTTTTAGAAATGATATATTGAATAGCTTCCATATAAACAGTATTTTGCATCAAATATATCTTCAAATAATACCTGTAATTTTGATCATAGCAACCCACATCACATCTGGAAAATAAAATCGGTTAATTAAATATGTAATTTTTAAATTATGTTTCCAATGCATTACACTTTTTAAAACTCTGGTTACTTTTTTAAAATAAAGGAGACAGCACTGACAGAAAAAAATAATGGAAAAATAATAAGGAACATCAAATGGCTTTTGGAGGCAATGCTTCAAATATCAGGTTAAGGAATTTTGTGTGAATTTAACAGGAAGTGGGGGAGCTTCCTTCAAAGACTTTTTAACAAAGTTTCACATAAGATATGTGCTTACATTTGAGAAGATCAGAAAAGTTCATATGACACCAACGTTTCACCATAGAAATGTTGGCTCTATAGAAATCATGGCACAGCTTAGCCGTTGGGAACACAGATGTGGAAGCAGGCCATCTGAATTCAGGTCCCAGCAAACCCACTTACTGGTTAGATAAGGGAAGTCACGAAATTGTTCAGTACCTCTGTAGTTTCCCCATATTTAAGATGGGAATAATAATCAAATCTGTTTCATGAGATTACGGAGAATTAACCGAGATAATACATGTAAGACCCTTAGCAGTCACTAGCATATAATAAATACATGTAAATGTTAGTAATGAATATCACTGTAGGGACATGAGACCTAAAAACTATTTTTACATCAAATAGAAGGTTAAAACCAGAGGAAATGAAGATTTTATCGTAGGAGGCTCACTGTTACTTTTCCCCCAAATGTTCATTTCTCACTTCCTGTCCCCTGAAAGTCTGTCTCTTCCATGAGCCAGGAAAACTTGAGGGAATAAAAATTGGAATGGAAGGTTTTACTTAATGAAATTCCAAATAAAAATTACTTAAAAGCATTCAGAAGGAGAAAAATGATGGGAAAACAAAAAGAAATCAGAACAAAAATCAAAATGGAAGAGCTGCCTGGGGGACAGAAAGGTTCTGGGTATAAGAGAAATCCATCATAGTCCACCTCCCATCCACTGAACCCCCCCCTCCCCCAGTGTGTGCTCTCAGGGCCGGCATCCATGCGAAGAGCATCCATCTGGAAGTGTGTACTTCACAACCCAGCACTGAGACCAGATGGCCCAGCATGGAGACTTCATTTCTGACTGCAAATGATTTTGTAAATCAGAAGATAAAACCTTCTGAGTAAGCACGGCTTCCTAAAAGGATTCCACAGACCCAAGTCTCTGACCCACCCACAGGTCAAAAAAGTCTCCAGAAAGCCACTGCCTCATAGCATCGACTACACATATGTTCTCCTTCACAGAACAAACTAGAAAAGCGTTAGAGATGACAGTTCCAGATCAAGAAACAGAAGTAGCCAGGAATGAGGAGTAGAAACAGAAATGGTGATGGTGTAGTATCTGACTCTAAACTGCAAAGCCCTGGGTGAAGGAAGTCTTCAATAAGACAACATTTAGTGAGCATTCATTCACAAGGCACATGGGTTATCCTACGCAGCATGCAGAGGTGAACCAGACAACCTCTGCTTTCATCACACCTACATTCTAGGTGATGGAGGACACAATCCCAAGCCACATAAGTAAATGGATAATATAATATCATGCAGGGAGATGTCTGAAGATTATGGGGAAATGCAAAATAGTACAGCCACCTTGGAAAACAGTCCAATGGTTTCTTACAAAACTAAATGTACTCTAGTGGAAGGGGAGGTGGGCACTTGATGGGATGAGCACTGGGTATTATATTCTTGTGGCAAATCGTTCTCCAATAAAGCAATATACAAAAAAAGAAAAAAAAATAAATAAACTGTGGTACATCCGATCAGTGGAATATTATTCAGCACTGAAAAGAAATAAATTATCAAACCACGAAAAGACATGAAAGAACCTTAAATGCATGAAACTAAGTGAAAGATGACAATTTGAAAAGGCTATATATGATACGATTCCAATTATATGACAATCTAGAAAAGGAAAAAATATAAAAATAGTAAAAAATAAATAAGTAGTTGCCAGGCTTTGGAGAAGGAGGAGGAATGAACAGATGAAGCATAGAGAATTTTTAGGGGAGTGAAAATACTCTGTATGCTATCTAATGATGGCTGTATGTCATTATATGTTGGCCCAAATCCATAGGATGTACAACATCAAGAGTGATTCCTGGGCAGCCCCGGTGGCTCAGTGGTTTAGCGCCGCCTTTAGCCCAGGGCCTGATCCTGGAGACCTGAGATCGAGTCCCACGTCGGGCTCCCTGTGTGGAACCTGCTTCTCCCTCTGCCTGTGTCTCTGCCTCTCTCTCTTTCTCTCTCTCTCATGAATAAATAAATAAAATCTTTAAAAAAAAGAGTAATTCCTAATGTAAACTATGGATTATGGGGTGATTATAATGACTCAGTATAGGCTCAGCCATCATAACAAATGTACCACTCTGGTGAGAGATATTGATAATGAGGGAGGTGATGCATATGGGGGGCAGGGAGCATATGGGAAATCTCTGTACATTCTTTTAATTTTACTGTGGACATAAAAACTGCTGTAAAAAAATAACTTACCTTTAAAAAAAGATTAGGGGAATATATAAATGTGGGAATCATAAATGTATCCTCAATATTCAGTGTTTAGAATTGAGACCACCTGATGGGTTAATAAAGATAAAGCAGAGAAAGAAAGAAGGAAGGTAATCAGAAAAGTGTGCATCTCAAAGATAAGCAAGACATTTTCAAGAAGAACAGGATCTTATATTCTTTATGTCTGAACCAAAGTGCCTGGTCAGGCACATAGCAACCCTCAATCCATGTTCACTAGATAAATTAATTTACTAATTTCATAAATCAAATACAAATCATAAACTTTCTCAAGATCCCCCTGCCACTAACCCTTAAAAGCTTTGAATATAGTTTTAATTAATGGTAGCCAGAACATGTTTTGGCATCCCAAATCTCTAGCCTCACTTCCCCATAAAAGCACAAAAGTTTAGACTTCTAAAAGTTTTGAGATCCAAATCAGGACATCTGCTATGGACTTTGGTGGTCTGTTTGCTATATTCTGTGCCTTGAGCTTTCTTAAATAATTGTAATAATCAAACAAATTATTTACTACATACCATGCACTCTGATGTGCACTTTACAAGGATTTTTTCATTTAATCTGTCCCCCAAACACAAGTTTGATATTACTTTTATCTGCTTTTTACAGATAAGACTGTTGAAATAGAGAGAAGAGGTAATTTTTAAAGGATCAAAAAGCTAGTAAGAAATGTAGCTGCTATTCCAATCCAGGGAGTCAGTTTCCAGAAATATTACCAAAAGCACTACTTAAAAACTACCTTAGGGCAGCCCTGGTAGCTCAGCGGTTTTGCACCACCTTCGGCCCAGGGTGTGATCCTAGAGACCTGGGATTGAGTCCCACATCAGGCTCCCTGCATGGAGCCTGCTTCTCCCTCTGCCTTTGTCTCTGCCTCTCTCTCTCTCTCTCTCTCATAAATAAATTTTTAAAAAATCTTTAAAAAAAAAAAAAACCTTAGTCAAGAAGGCATTTGAGGGAACCTAGTGCCTAAAACATAAATAAATAAAAGTATAGCCCCAATATAGCAACTCCTTAGAAAGCTTTGCCCCTGAATATAATGGATGTGCATCAAAAAGTGGAATACAAGTGAGTGTATTTAATAATCAGCTATAAATCCTGACACTTGAGACTAAAATGATACGGCGTAGACATTAGTGACTTGCTTAGCTAAGGAGGAAAATGCCTTAATTTATACAGCTGTTGTTTAAAAATTAAAGGGAATAGCAGCAGATTCAAAGACAACATTATTACTTGAGGTGCCGTTGGCAGGCAGGTAAACAGTGGCACAGGATGGCATAGGAGCCAAGTTAAAGCAGGTCAAGTGCTCACAGGGCTGGCCTCGTGCCTCCATTGTTGGAGCCAGTGCACACCTGGTGAAGGAACACGGTGTCACTAGCGGGCAGGTATAAATCCAAGAAGGGACAAACAGGGTATAGGCACTGCTTCTAAACTTCTAAAGTGAATGCCTGCAAGTGGGAACTGAACAAGCGTATTCAGGAAACCAGATCAATGGGACATAAACAGTGAAGTGTCTTTCTGTATCTTGACCAGCTGTGACAGGAGAAACCGGCAAAGGCAATGTTTTCTTAACAGCAGAAACCAGCCTGCCCCAGGGACACGTCTCAGGGAAATGTTCCATTTGAACCAGTATGTTCTGTCCTACTTAAAAGGTGTTTCCAGCAAATCCCTTTACATTTTTTTTCTCACGTAAATAATAAAACACAGGGAACTGTGCGCAAAGGCCACCTGCGACTGCTAAGCCTCCCTCCTTTTAACTGTTAAATATGATGAGATTCAGCACTTCAGAGTGCACGACGCACGCACGTACATGAGGATGTTAAATCCTCCCAATAACCCTGTGGATTATTTCTAGTCCCTCTTTATAGACAAAGACACTGAGTGTTGAGATCGTGTATTTTGGGGCCAGAACTCAGATCAAAATTTCCACCTGCCATAGAGGAAACCCTCTACCTTATGGATAACCCTGGTCACATCAAACACAAATGATCACAATTTAAAAATTAGAACCGGGTTCTTGTCATTGTAGGAAATTCAGTCGCTGAAATCACCCTCCTCCCAACGAAGTAAGAGAGGGCATATGGGAGCCTCGGAGAAGCAAGTTTTGAAGGTGAGAGAAAGGAAAGATCAGAGATAAAACTTGACAAACCTACAAGGAACCAGGGCACAGAAAGAGACAGATTGGAAGCTAAGAAAAACTGGAATAAACCTTCTCAACATGAATGTGATTTGGCAGGGGGGCCTCTGACCCTTTCAGATTCAATCTCTTAAAGTTCTCCTTGTATTTTTCCATTTTACTGCCTGCTCACCACTCCCTGTCTGAGTCCCTGGTGCTTGATTTTAGTGATTTACCTAAAACTGGCAATGAAAGGTGTTTATGTGCCATGTCATTTGGAATATAAGGAACAGTTGATTATTAGAATTACTAGCGAAGAGAGTCTTGATTGCTGGAGCAGTAAGCCGAAGAGTCCCTGTAGAGAGGTGCCATTTGCAACCACCCAGGCCAGTGGAGCACAATTTGAGGAGGGAGGGGGATTGCCATGAACCTCTCGAGAAAAATAACACTGGATTTGAGTTGTCGGTGAAAAATCAGGAGTGATTTTACTGCAATAATACAACTTAGCCTTGGAATAAACCTGCACAAATTCAAAGTTGCATCCATGAAATAGAATCAGACCATATTGCATTTATTTTCCCAGAGCGAGCGCTAATGAATACAGAACTGGACTTTCATGGTTTAAAATTCTATCAGGACTTTGAAAATGGTAGCAGAACACTTATTGAATTTCAGAGGAACATTTTGGTGAGGCAGGGTGAGGGGGCTGCCATGATTAATTCTTTAGTAATGTGGAATTCACATAACGAATAAATTCACGTTCGTAGAAATATGTGGCAAAGTTAGCACTGGGTAGATAAAATTAGGAACTTTTTTTTTTTGGAAGTTTTAAGAAGACTTTCTTTTTTAAAAAATTTTAATTCCAGTATAGTCCATATATACAGTGTTATATTAGTTTCAGGTATAACACATAGTGATTCCACAATTTAGAGACTTTTTAAAAAGTTGGATATGTATGTCTGAATATTATCATCAATTAGAGGATAAATGCTGGATGTCAACAAAATTTTAAATTTAAAAAAAATAGTAATGCAATATTTGAGCTGAAATTTCTACAATTGTTCCCCCAAAAAAAATATCTTTTTTGAAAACAAGTTATGGCAACAAAAAGAATATTCATAAACACATAACAATACTGTCCTGGAAATGCAAGGTTTCTAAAATTTTAAAAATTTCTTGGGATGCCTGGGTGGCTCTGCAGTTGAGCATCTGCCTTCAGCTCAGGGTGTGATCCCGGAGCGCCTGGATCGAGTCCCACATCGGGCTCCCTGCGTGGAGCCTGCTTCTCCGTTTGCCTATGTCTCTGCCTCTCTCTGTGTCTCTCATGAATAAATAAAATCTTTAAAAAACATTTCTCACCATAAAATAACAAACCACTAGAAAAATGAAGCAGTCAGGACTCCCTTGTTTAACCATCCATAGTTTCAGCTTCAATATTTTATCCAAAACCCAACTATGCTATTGCTGCCTCCCCTCAGTGACCTTTAACCCTGACCTTGGCACCCATCTAGGCAAAGGGCTAGCAAAACAACATATACATGGCTTGGTGCTCAAAAAAATGTGTTGGTTAGTAGATCTAATTGTCTTTTCTTTTTTTTAATCACAAGAAAATAAAATTAAGATTATAGAGCAACTAGAAGTCTTGGATTTAGGTTGAAACACTGCTCAGCTGTTGTTTTTTTTTTTTTTTATCTCATATCTGCATGTCAGCATGATGTTCTGATCTATGATCTGATTACAGATGTTTGGAGAAGCCAAACTATGTTATGACTCCCTTTGCCATTATCGTTTACTTGTTCTCTAATAATATTAAACTAGCTGTCTAATTTATCATGATGATTATTAAGATCAGCATGTTTTTTAATGGTTTCAAGCTTCACGTGGTTAAGGATCACAGCGCATGTCCTTTTTAGGCACTTATTGAGCAGAAGGCCAGGTAGAACAAGTACTATTTGCACAGCAGATTAGAGCATGCAAAACCTTTCCATGCTCTTCTTTGGCCCTCGTGTCAACCCTGAGAGACAGGTAGGGCAAGTACCATCAGTGGCCTTTTCCAGGACAGGAAAGTAAGAGATTCATTGACTTGTCCAATGTCACAGAGCTTATAAATATCAGAATCCAAATGTAAGTCATCAATGCGTTGTCCCTTTCGTCTCTGGAAGTTTCATTGTTAAATAAATGTTTAGGATTCCAAGTGATCAAGTCCTCAGAATTCTAGGAACTCAAGGTTTTATTGTTTTCACATTGAAATATTTTGATTTTATATTTTATGGCAATGTTAATCCTTATTGATGGTTCACTTGGTACTCCGTAGGCCTTTTGTGTAGCTGTTTGACGACATTGTTTTATCACCTTCCCTGAGCTGTCAAACAGCCTGCAGATGCATTCCTTGCCATGTACATGCATGAATGGTTGAATAGATTCTGTTTACCAAGGAAGCAAAATAATGAAATGTGACATACAAAGAAGGTCAAAGATAACCAAACCAAATTATCTTGCACTGCTTTGCAGCCTGTTGATTCTGTTCATTTTAACAGTTTTCCAACATAAATGTACAATATAAACATCATGATGAACCAACGTTATACTCAGCAATGTCAGCTCACTTTACAAACTGGTTTGCTTGCATTCCTTCAAATGATAGCTACTGGAAAGTTGTCAGTCTAGGGGTGGAGTCCAAAAGAAGGACAAGGAGGAGAATGACATGAAGGAATATATGAGGGTGGAGAGGGTATTAAATCTCCAAGTTCTGGTTTCTCTTAGTGTCCTGGAACTCAAAGGTGATGGGTGTCAGTTCACCCCAAGTTACACAGTATGCAATTTCTTTGTATGAGCCTCTAAAAGCCTCAAGAAACACAGAATTCCTTCAGTGGGCTTTGCTTTTCAATTTCTGAGTTCAGCAATAAATTGTTATTAGTTTAAGAACTTTTCAAATATTATATAAGACTCCTATTAAAATTATAGTCAATTATCCCAGGTAGTAATTTCCATATTCAAAGAGAAACATATTTATTTTAAGATATCTACCAATTATTTGACACTTCTCTGAGTTTTCTTTTCTATACTCAATTTGCAGAGTTGAGTATATCAGATATATATATTTCCAAAAGCATTAGATAAATATATTTTACCTGCAGATGCTTACCATAATACCACAGTATTTCTTTATGTTTGTGGAGGGGTATTTTTGTCTTCTGGGTTTTTGGGGTTTTTTATTGCTTAGAGATGGCTACCTTGTTGAAACAGCAGGCCAGCTCCTGGATCCACTGAAAATAAAATTAACATGACACTTTACTAGGACAGTGAATCATTAAAATGTAGTCCCATGAAGACAAACTGAAGAGTGCTTGTGTTAAATAAATAGCCGAATTAGGTAAAATGTCTACAATACCCAAAAGTTGAGTTCAGCTTTCTCCTCCATGGCTCAGAAGGTGGGTGGAGATATTTTCTGACAACTCAGGCAACTGAGCAGAGAGCAGATTACCAACCAGAAGAGGAGTTGCCCCACTATCACACAATGCATAGACTTGATGGCATGAGGCCAGAGAGTAAGTTGGGAAGACTGGCTGTCACCTGAACATACTTGTGATCATCTCTTTCTGAACTCACATAATAATTCACCTGCACTCTCTTATGGCACTTTGGCTTTCTGCTTTTTATTAAAGTGATTCATAAACACATTTTAGGTCTCCTACTGGATTGCAAGAGCCTTGAAGGCAATACCCATGACTGGTTCATATTTGTGTCCCCACCACCAAGTTCAATGTCTTGCCCCCAATTTGTGATGATTAAATATTTGCTGGCCAATTGAAACCTCTCATAAAGACCTTGGATTTTCTCTTCCAGGGCCTTTCCTGGGTGCTTACTTTGATCAGTGGAAAGGGGGAAGAATGAAGCAAGAACACTTATGAATGAATGCTGTAAATACCTTTAGATAAGATAAGCTGTATCTACATTTATCCACTCTTGACTTTCCCCTTTCCTTTTTGAGAAGAGAATGAGGACAAGAAGGTCTCTTCTCTCAAGATCTAGGTTACTCCCTAACATCAAGAAAGCCAAGAGTCCTCAGTGAACAAAAGGGGATGGATACATTTCCCAGAAGACCTATATGATTAACAGACAGTGACTTAGGCAATATTAAGTATAGAGCTTCTTTCATTTCTGTTATGAATCTACCAAAATAGAGTTTCATGTTTTATCCATTTTGTTTCCTCATAATTGTAGACGCAAAGGGTGAAATTCTGATATTTAATGCATGTTCACAGTTGCTATTAAATTAATCGGGAGCTGTGTTCGTGCATTCAACAACTAAATTTGCTGCCATAGAATATTTCTTGACTTGATGCTACATTTGTACGTGGCTTAAATATTGTTCAAGAAGTACAAATGAGTCCAATACAAAAAAAAATCAAGAAAGGGAAACGAAAGATGTAAATCTTTCATCAAGTATTTTAAAAATAAATATGTATAACCCAGTCACAGACTAAGCTAAACATGCCTTTTGTTTTGCATTGTCCTTATACACTATGCAATCTTTCTTAAATAATGCTGTTAAGAATACAGGACTTATAGAATCTTCTGACAAGACTCACTTTAGGTTAGAAACAGCAAATACCTCTTCCACCATACTCATACTTGACAGATATTGCTTATTAGTCTTTTCTGCTGAACCTGAGAATCCTTCCATTAAAACTATTTAAATGGGGGCAGCTGGGTAGCTCAGTGGTTGAGTGCTCAGGTCATGATCCTGGGATCCTGGGATCAAGTCCTGCATCAAGCTCCCTGCAGGGAGCCTGCTTCTCCCTCTGCCTCTCTCTGTGTTTCTCATGAATAAATAAATAAAATCTTTTTTAAAAATAAGGTAAACTATTTAAATATTTATTTTAGTGGTTAAAATAAAACCTACTTACCATCTTTGCTCTAGACCAGTTCTTAGCCGTTTGAATCAGAAACACATGAAAATTCAAGAAAAAAAATCTACCTACCCAGAAAAAAGTCACATATGGCATAAAAATATTTTTATACTATTGTTTTAGTTTGGGTACTCCTTAAGCATATCTATTAATATTCATGAGGTCTATCAACTCATGGGAACAATCTCTGTTCTAGACCATGTATTTTCTAAAAAAATTTCAGGAAATAATGGAAAGACTTCATCATGAAAATGAGTACTTGATTTCTCATTTTTCTCCTTAAATTCCCTCTCTTTCCTTCCCCCCAATATGAATATCTATATATATCTAAGATTTATAGCAGTTTATTTTTCTGCAAGTGGTGACCAGCCAAAGAATGAGTCAAACTTTCCACAAGTAGGTAGGAGTATCTTAGCATTGATATTCTCTGAGGCACCTCCTACAGAGACTCATCAGGGGTAGAGAAAATGATGTGGGTGGACAACACAGCAATCTGTGATATGAGAATGGCAACTGCGGGTGACCAGGTACATACCTTTCATTGATATCAAAGATCATATTTGTAACTGTTATTTAAATTGCTATTTAACCTTTTTTCTTTAAAAATGCAAAGGAAGTGTTATGCCGAATTTAGATTTAACATTTAAAAGTATCACAAATTCTGTCTTCACCTTGAGAGTTTCATAAGACTTCAAACTATGTCCTTGATACAGAGGTGCTAATTAACCCATTGGTATTTTATAGGCTAACAGGCAAGCTTAGGATCTATAGAAAGCAGACATAACACTGTTAAACTATTTTAGTGTTATTAGTACGTAACCTCTGCCCAGTGGCTCAGTCAAATAGCAGTGCTTTCCCTCATTACTAGTTTCTTGACCATAATGTTCTATTAATTTCCTCTGTATTAAATTCCATATGTCATGCAATACTAAGTTCTTAGGTTCATATTAAAGTTTTTAATGGATTATTAAAGTTTTTAATATGAGCCGTTTAAATGTTGGGACACTTGAGTGACTCAGTCAGTTAACTGTTGGACTCCTGGTTTTGGCTCAGGCCATGATCTCAAGGTCCTGAGTTCAAATCTTACATAGGCTCAGTGCTCAGACTCAGCACAGAGTCTGCTTGTCCCTCTCCCTTCTCCTCAACCTCTTCCCTCACTCACCTGCAGGTGCTCTCTCCTCTATCTCAAACAAACAAACAAACAAATAAATAAAATCTTTAAAACAAACAAAAACCTTTGACACTGTTTTTCCTGGGGGCATTCTAGAAAATATTTAGCCATAGGTTGTATATTCTACATTCCTTTCTTCTTTAATGTTTTTCTTTCTCCCTCCTTATTCCCATTCTTTTTGGTAAACTCTCATTCTATTCTAAGATTATCTCTTTTGATTCATATGGTCTTTTACCAAAGCAATATAAATGACAATGCAGCAGGACAAAATTACCATAATTACTTAGGAGGGGATTGTCCCTCAACCTCCAGTCAGTCTCATTTGATCTCTTCTACCCTGTTGAAGTTGCCTCTATTGTCTCACTGGGTGTCCATGAGCATTCAAAATACCCTGATATGCTGAGAGAACTAAATATCCTCCTGGAAAGGACTGAACAATTCCAGCATCCCTACTTTATTCAATAAGCATTAAGCAAAGCCTCCATTTGTCAGAGAAATGTTGGCAAAGAGCTGCTAAGAGTTTTTAAAAGGCAAGTTCTTTTTTTGTTTGCCTGTAGGAATATTGTGAATCATGATAAAGATCTTAGTAGGTTTATGAGATTTCAAGAAACCAGAAAGGAATATAGGGAGAAGCAAATTGTTGCCTCACTTCCAACTTGACACCAACAACAGGGGCTCAAAGCCAGGACCACGACTCTGCAAAGAGTAAGGAATTGGGTTAGAGGGCCAGGAGAACCATGTGCTACCTTTCTAAAAAGGCTGCTGTTCTGCTCTTCTTTTCTCCTTTACCAGAAGCTCTTCTACCTTCACATCTGAGCCATTTAGGAAAAATATAAATCAAAGGAGACTCTTCAGTAAAAAGTACTCCTACTTGAGGGATATAGAAGTTCACCCATAACTGGTCTCCCACTTGACACTTTAGTGGCAAGGGCAAAAGATGATCCCATATCCATGCACTGCCTCATGTGTGGGAATACACATCTAAAGAAGTCCCACTTTCTTGAAGGAATAATGCCTAGAATGGGGAAGAGCATGTTTTTTGCAGGGAGAAAAACATTTAGCATGGAGTTAAATGTGGAGAAATAAAATTCTGTGAAAACCAACCCTTTTACCCATTGAATCACTTGGCACTTGTTTCCTAAGTGAAAAGATAGATAGAGCTGAGAACATAAGAGTCAGTTAAGTTTATAAATAGATTTTGGAACTCAGAGCAAAAACAGTAGTTTTGAAATCCATGGTGTTTTTGATTTGCAAGTATCAACCTTTTGTAAATATAAGGTGTTTGAGTACCAAAAGCTTGACTTTAAACAGAAAGAGCCCAAATCCTGAAGGACCCATAAACAAGGGCTGAAAAAATAGTTGCCCCTTCAGTTTTTAAAACTTTCCAGGAGGAATAGATTTCTGGGCTAGTGAGGAGAACATTCAAGAGAGGAACGAAATTAAGTGAACTAACTCTTAATGATTCTCTGATAAAGAGGGCCCTGCCCTTGAGCCCCTGAAATGAGCTGAGCCTAGGGTATGGAAACAACAGGAAAGACAGAGGAGTTTGGTGGTATCCCAGAATAGAGAAGATACATGCCTCCCTTCCCAAAGTATAACCTAGAAAAGCTTCAGATTTCATGAAGAAGGCTCCATCCAACATGGCACCAGAACAGTAAGATGGCTTCTGCTGACTAAGCCATCTAGACAAATGAGTCTACAAGCAGGCTAGCAAAGTCAGAGGCACCTTACAGCATTTGAAGTAAGACAATTCCCAAGCCCTTGAAGAGGAAGTACACAAGGTTGGGAGTGGGTCTTGCAGTTTGAAGAGGAAACTTTGGATCTGGAATACAGGAATGGTGCACATCAGGAGAAGATGCCAAAAACCAAGAACAAATACCATGTGGCATTGGCCAAAGTAGACAGAAAGCACTCAAGGAGCAGACCCACCCTCTTCACTAATGCTATATGTTATGATCCTACTGTAAACTCCCCAGAACTTAAACATAATTCAAAAAGGAGAAGCAAGGAAAACCTTAACTTGATTGAGTGTAAAACCAGATTAGTCACTACTTTGACCAAGTTTCCCTTGGATGTGAACAAATTTAGTTTTCTGCTATCTGATGGAAATGGCATCTCTCTCTCTCTCTCTCTCTCTCTCTCTCACACACACACACACACACACACACACACCGATTTTTTTTAAATTACGTTAAGAAATTTGAAGTTGAATTTTAGAAGTTCAAATTATCCCCTATGAAATTTCCATAAATTACATGTGACTTCTAATTCCAATTACATTTCAATCCAGGGCTTACTTTCAGATTATTTTTTTTCTTTTCTGTATTTCCATATTTATAATCATGCTTGCAATTTTTTGGTTTAGTTTCCTGAATATTCTCCTGAACATATCCATTGTGTGAAGATTTCACTCATTAAATTTTATGATATTCCTCCAAACTAAAAGAGCTATCCAGTGCCTTGCAATTTTGGTTTAGAATTTTTTGAGTAAAAATGCCATTAGATACTGAACAAATATGCCTTCTATATTTGCAAAAAAAAGAGGGGCAAGGAACAGCTGGCCTACTCTTCCCCAGCAAGCCTAAGGAGAGGAACCACCATGGTTCTTTTGTTTCTTAAACCTTGCTTCAGTGCTTACAACAATAAAATTGCATGTTATAGATGCTCAATTAATTGTTATGTGTGTAATTGAATTGAAAGAAATAGAATTTAAGTAAATTGGCATAAAAATGGCTTTTCACTGCTGTTTATACATTGGCATACAATAATAGTACTTGTAATTTACCTACTCCATGCTCACTAAATGAGTAAAAGAGTAAATGACCAAGTGCAGATATGTGGGGAGGTAAGCATAAATAAATACTAGTCATAACTGCAGTGTTTTGGGAAGGCTTTGCTTGACTCAGAACAACCTGTCAATATCTTCTATATTCTAACTATAGGATTGGTTCCTTAAAATTCTTTCAACCCCTAATCCCTCATATCTTGCTGAGTCTCCTGAGATCTTAACCCTTGGATACTTGTTGTAAGAAAAGAGAGCACAGCCTTTGGAGCCCCTATATTTAAGACCTGCTCCAATAATAGTATGACCTCTAGAAAGTTGTTACTCAATCTCTTTAAGCTTTATATTCTTTATTGATAAAACAGGGATAATATTACTACATTCATCAGGTTGCTGTAGATGCTGACTTTGATTTAAACAATCTAAATGCTTAGCACTTTCATTTGTAATGTGCGTGGCAGGGCAGACCTTCAACAGCTGGTAGCTCTTGATGATATCATTACATGAAAATGCAACGATCGGATGTTATTCTATAAATACCATGGGAATGAAAATTTTTAGTTATCTGCTCTTTCTTGAATATTTGATGTGAAACAAGGGCATCTTTCTTCTAAGTTATATTATACTGTATTATGTATATCTACATATACAATATATTGTGGCTAAAAGTGACAGATTTGTATTCCAAAGAGTTATCGAGGCATCCCCAAAGGTATTCAAAAATCATTATTTATTATAGGGTCATCAAACAGAGTCATTCATTCAACACACCTCTGTCCATCTCTGGGCCATATTGGGCATTGCAAGCAAGCAGTTTAAAAACTAACTAAGTAAAAAGCACAGCAGCAACATGTAAGCATAGGGCTCAACCAAGGGTGGGGATCTTCTAAATAGGTCATTCCCCTAGCTGGTTTAGGAAATATACAAGAAACAAAACACCAGGGCTTTGATTCTACCGAACTCCCTTTAATACCCATTCAGTTCCAAATACATTATGGACATCTAAGAAACACATAAAGAAATATTAAAGAGTCAGACATACTGCTTTATCACTGATTATTTAGGACTGCATAGTCAGGGCAGCCCGGGCGGCTCAGCGGTTTAGCACTGCTTTCAGCCCAGGGTGTGATCCTGGAGGCCTGGGACCGAGTCCCATGTCGGGCTCCCTGCATGGAGCCTGCTTCTCCCTCTGCCTGTGTCTCTGCCTCTCTCTCTCTGTGTGTGTCTCTCATGAATGAATACATAAAATCTTAAAAAAAAAAAAAAAGAAATGCATATTCATTTTTGTATCTCTCTTTCTGTGGAAGTGATGAAAACCATGTAAAGCATTGTCTCAATATGAAGCATTATTCTTTTTACTATTTCATGAAATTCAGCAATCTATATGCACACGCCAGGGGCCACGAATGTTTTTATAATCCAGAAACAGCCACAGATGCTATTATTGCCAGCTTCTTTGAATACATGTCTCTGAGGGTGGCCTCATTTCTTAAATGTAGCAGCTACATCACAGCAAAGAAACTATATGAAAAGTGAAACTCATTCAGTCTTACAGATGTTCATGTTAATGTGACACCAAACAATGGATTGATTAACTGAACCTCTCCTTTGTATTTGAATTTTTGTGTATCGTGTATCACAGGTCTAAATTCAATCTAGCAGTTGTACCATCAGCACTTCTGTGAATGTAATGTTGTCCATATACAGTGAAATTGTAGTACACATCTCTATCATAATTTGGTTAGATGCTTCTTGAGAGTATAAAGATCACGATCTATTGAAATTCTGTTTTGTTTTGTTTTTTCTTATTTTCTGAGTAAACTGGCATGTCTCTTTGGGTTGGTATCTTTACCACTGATCAGGGTATTCAAACAAGAAATTGATTCATCCTTGACACCTCTTTTTGCCACACTTCCTGGAGTGCTTTTGGGTTCCATCCCCATTTTAATCGTTCTACTTTAAAATCTTGAGATCTCTACCTTGGATTTGCTTTGGTTTTGTAATTTTAAAAGGCAGTTCATTGGAACATTTAAAAGTATGATCTCCCCTGAGGGGGACACTTGACGGGATGAGCACTGGGTGTTATTCTGTATGTTGGTAAACTGAACACCAATAAAAAATTAATTTATTAAAAAACAAAAACAAAACAAAAAAAAAAGAAAACTGTGTGGAGGTTCCTCAAAGAGTTAAAAATAGACCTGCCCTACAACCCAGCAATTGCACTACTGGGGATTTACCTCAAAGATACAGATGTAGTGAAACGGCAGGACACCTGCACCCTGATGTTTATAGCAGCAATGTCCACAATAGCCAAACTGTGGTAGGAACTTCGGTGTCCATTGAAAGATGAATGGATAAAGAAGATGTGGTTTATGTATACAATGGAATATTACTCAGCTATCAGAAAGGACAAATACCCACCATTTGCTTTGACGTGGATGGAACTGGAGGGTATTATTCTGAGTGAAGTAAGTCCATTGGAGAAGGACAAACATTATATGGTCTCATTCATTTGGAGAATATAAAAAATAGTGAAAGGGAATAAAGGGGAAAGGAGAGAAAATGAGTGGGAAATACCAGAGAGGGTGACAGAACATGAGAGACACCTTACTCTGGGAAACGAACAAGGGTGGTGGAAGAGGAGGTGGGTAAGGGATTGGGGTAACTGGGTGATGGGCACTGAGGGGGGCACTTGATGGGATGATTGCTGGGTGTTATACTATATGTTGGCAAATCAAATTCCAATAAAAAAATATACAAAAATAAAAAAAAAGTATGATCTCTGCAGTTAGACCAATGAGTTCAAACCTGATCCCACGCTTTTTTTTTTTTTTTTTTTTTTGCTATGTAACCTGTATAGCTCCCTTATCTATAATATACGGTTAATAATGTGACCTACCTCTTGGGATTGTCTTGAGTAATTAACATGTGGGAAACTTAGAATGCACCTAGCACAAGTACATTTATTACCATGCAAGTGTTAGCCATCAATTCCTCCTCTTTTGTTGTCATCCTCCTCCCAAATGCAATTATCTTTCCAAAATAAATGCCATCATGCTCTTCAGCTCAGAAACCTGTGCAGCCTCCTTCCTATACATAAATACCATGTGAACCTTTCACCTTCTTGTCCCAGCATGAGATTCCAGCCTTCTCCTGGCACATTCTATTGTACTTCAACCACACTGGACTTTGCCATATTTTACATACCTGTGTACTTCAGGTCTAGCTTTGCTCCTAGCATTCTCTTTGATTAAAATACCCTTTCTTAGGAACCCTGGGTGGCGCAGCGGTTTAGCGCCTGCCTTTGGCCCAGGGCGCGATCCTGGAGACCCGGTATCGAATCCCACGTCGGGCTCCCGGTGCATGGAGCCTGCTTCTCCCTCTGCCTGTGTCTCTGCCTCTCTCTCTCTATGTGACTATCATAAATAAATAAAAATTAAAAAAAATTTCAAAAAAAAATACCCTTTCTTATACTCTACCCAGTTGTAACCTCTGCTTCTTTCAAGACCCAACTCAAATGCAAGTTCTTAGGGAAATCATTCCTGAAACAATGTAAGCAGGAATCATTCCTACTTGTGTTCTTCCACATGTCTGACACCAGCGTATGACTCATCATATTATCAGATATTACCATTACTTGCTCATGAAATTGTTTTCTTTTTCTTTTTCTTTTTTGGAGGAGAAGGGCAGAAGGAGTAGGAGAGTAGGAAAGAGAGATCTTAAGCAGGCTCCATGCACAGCACAGGGCCCTATCCAGGGCTCGATCTCAAGCCTGGATTCTTAAACACTACACCATTTCACTTCTCACCTCCTCCCATTCCCTGTCTCATAACACTGTGCTTCAACCCCACATCGTTCTGTCCCTTGAACGTATTATAAACTAATTTCTACTCCCAAGGATTTGTGCCTGCTGTTCCCTTCTCTAGAGTATCCTTCTCCAGGCATTCAAATGGTTAACTCCTTCTCATTGCTCAGGGCTCAGTTTATCATAGGCACTGATGGTTGTCTATCCAAATCTATCCTCTCTTTTTTCATTAATTTCTTAGTTGTTTAGCTTTCCTGGTCATTCTTGTACTTAATAAAAGTGACTCAAATCCCAGTACCAGGAGCTGAATCTTAATTAGTCTAAGTTCTAAACTCTAGCCAGTCCTGTTAATTTCATTTCCCATGCAGGTGATACAATTTGGGTCAATAGATGTGATGTGAAGTCTGCTGGGAACAGAAAGTTCTTGCTGATGTGTGTGTGTGTGTGTGTGTGTGTGTGAGAGAGAGAGAGAGAGAGACAGAGACAGAGACAGAGACAGAGAGAGTTAGTTATGGAAAGAAGCCGTCATTTTTACCTAAGGACTTTGCCTAAGGTGCATGAGGATGGAATGTCTAGAAGTGATGCAACCATCTCACAAGCAAGGAGGTATCTAATCCACATGCTAATATAGGCATGTAAATACCAAATCAAGAGTTGGATGCTTAAAGGACCGAGCCACCCAGGTGCCCTTATTTTGTTTTTCCAGGTGCCCTTATGAAGCTGTTTTCACCCTGAGGTTTGTGTTTCTTGAAGAGAAGGATCATGTCTTAACAATCTTTATATATGGACAGTCTAGCATACTGCCTACAAATTCTAGGAGCTAAATAAATAAGTGAGCATCTGTTGAATGAATAATAATCCCTCATCAGAAATTCACTTCTCTCTTTCACAAGATTCCAAGTGGAATCCTAATTTCTTCAAAAAACCTTCCCATCAAAAGTGTGTGTGTGTGTGAGAGAGAGAGAGAGAGAGACAGAGACAGAGACAGAGACAGAGAGAGTTAGTTATGGAAAGAAGCCGTCATTTTTACCTAAGGACTTTGCCTAAGGTGCATGAGGATGGAATGTCTAGAAGTGATGCAACCATCTCACAAGCAAGGAGGTATCTAATCCACATGCTAATATAGGCATGTAAATACCAAATCAAGAGTTGGATGCTTAAAGGACCGAGCCACCCAGGTGCCCTTATTTTGTTTTTCCAGGTGCCCTTATGAAGCTGTTTTCACCCTGAGGTTTGTGTTTCTTGAAGAGAAGGATCATGTCTTAACAATCTTTATATATGGACAGTCTAGCATACTGCCTACAAATTCTAGGAGCTAAATAAATAAGTGAGCATCTGTTGAATGAATAATAATCCCTCATCAGAAATTCACTTCTCTCTTTCACAAGATTCCAAGTGGAATCCTAATTTCTTCAAAAAACCTTCCCATCAAAAAACAAAAACACATAAAAAAAAACAAATCCAAAAGCCTTCCCAACTGACTCAGCTCAAATATCCCCCACTTGAACTCTACTCTCCATTTGATCTGTCATTCATCTGACATTTATAATATATTGCATAGTGTTTTGTTTTCTTTTCTTCATAGATCTATCACTCAGATGTCAGCTAGAGCCTTTCTTCCCATTAAGATCTATCCCAATGTGTCTCAGACCCCTCTCCTGACAGTCCTTAACATACCACAAAATTCTGGTGAATCCCTGGGGGTGGATTTTATGCTTATATTCATCTTTGGCTCTGAACCCTTTCTTCTATGCAATTAATTCAGTGTGTGAATCATCTTCCTCTCCTTTCTTTGTCGTTCCTATTCTGCCCTTGGTCAATCCAGATGTGGAAATCAGCTCCTTTCCCTGATGTCTGCAAAACAAAACCAAACAATGATAGGCAAATAAATCCCATTCATATAAGATTTTATGTAAATAATAGATTTAATCAAATTAATTTGATTTGTGCATGCTTGTGTGAGTGCATGCAATGGCACAGGGATGTATACATCCTACGTACATATATTCTACAAGGAATGTACATACTTAAGTCACCAATCTGCACTCAGTAGTCCTTACTGAATAAGTGGGGAGACCTAGCAGGGTCTATATATCACAATAATCCAAAGAAAGGCAACTAACTTTTCTGTCAGCCTCAATCTCTTCCCCTTCCCTCTGGAACACCTTCTAGAAATTATGTCTTCATTCTGTTTGGTAGAAAATTCAGTCCCCTCAAGTCCCCTATTCTCAGAATAAGTATCGGTCCTACATTTGTATATGCAAATCTATCAAGGTGCTCAGCCAAATAAGATGGTTTCTCATTTACTAGAATTTATTCTCCTTAGAAGACTGCTAAGGAGAAAAAGACTGTTTTCACCCCAAATTTGTTTTTCCTCTTTACACATGTATGTTATATGGTGCTAAAAATCCCTTAAAGACTGAGATAATCTTATACTACTTTGATCCCTCAAAATATGTATTGAATCTTTAAAATTAGTAATTCTTCAATAAATAGGTATTGAGAAGCTACTACATATAAGATATAAGCAATATAAGCAATCCTCTTTCTTGCCCTCAAGATGCTCCTAGGAGGACTAGGTAGACATATGAACAAAGAGTAGCTATACAGTGTGCAAACTACCCTAGGACTGCAGTGCAAACTTGATTTTGTAGGACCACAGAAGAGGGAAGGCTCCTCATAGTTCTCAACCTTGTCTCCAACATTTCTGCAGGCCGTTATATGCTCCAAACTAGAACATGATTCTCCACAATGGAGATTTCTACTCACCATGAAACCAAAAGGGGAGAACCCCCATTCCCCTTGGAAGTCCAGCAGAATAGGAGTGGGGTAGTACACGGAGAATTTTCGAAAAGACCTGTAAACAACTGTGATTCTGAGAAATCTGCTCAGGGAGTATGCCGTTAGGGATTCACTGATATAAAACTTTTAAGATACAATTAAATTAGAACACAATTTTTCAAAAATGGGTTAATTCCATAAAGTAAGAATGCATGCTTTAAAGTACAAAGCCCCTTAAGCTATATTACACATGGATACTGAAGAATTGAAAAAAGTGAAGAATTGAAACAATTTTCTAAGCGGTCATTAGAGAATGTTTAACTGCTGAATCCAGCAGAAAAGAGGAGAAAAAAATGGGAATATATACAATCAGTGCACTTGAATTGATGGAGGTTATTCACTGTGGCACTTAGTAGGACTCAGTTCTGTGGGCATCTTCTGACTCCCTTGTGTACAGAAAAATTTAAGTAAATGTATGTCTAGTTACTCTTATTAAGGGTATATCTGAGCCTATCTGTATAAGTTCCAGCAACTAGTAAATGTATCTGCATAGCAATCCCTGTGACATTTGCTTAACTCACTTGCAGAAAGGCATAAACAACTTGCTGCAGGTCTGTTTGTAATGGCAGGATAATGAGGTCTCCAGAGTCCTGAGCTGAAAATGACTCGAGATTTCTCTTTGAGAATATACTTTAGTTGCTGTGAATTGGTTTTGCTTTATGCAATGCTCAGAATAAGAAGAAAAAATCATTTCATAGCGACTTCTTTTTCCAAATGGGAATACAGTCTCAGCTATTTTTAGATCATTGTTCTAAATCTCAAAGACTGTTTTATTATGTCTTTTTCAAATACAACTAGACGAATGTTGGGAGTTGTTAAATCCTTTCAAAAAAAAAAAAAAAACTCAGCAATAAGCATATATTCTCCAGAGAACAATTTACTTTCAGACTGAAATCACCTGATAAAACCACCCAGCTCATTGAAGTAGAAGTTTGTTTCCTTTTAGATCTTGTTCCTCTGCTTTACGAGGTAGAGATCAATGCAGAGACTAGAGAGGAAATCACAATTCAAACCCAGGCCAGTATCTGCATATTAAAAGAAAGAACTAGATACAAATAGAAGCAAGGAAGAAACTTTTCCTTAGAAGAATCCAGCAGATCCCCTGTTAACTTTTGGATGCTGATCTCTGCCAAAAGCCAATGAGGCCTACTTTGGGTTTGTAACCAGTCACCTCCACATTGCTAACTCAAAAAACAAGCACCAAGTTAAATTTATTAGAACATATATTTATTGACAGTTACTAAGTTATGCATGCTCATTCTCATAGCCAAAAGGAATACCTAAATTTTATTACAAATGTTAATAATTACTTTAAAGTATGAAGCCCCTTCAGGCTATATATTATATAGATAGGAAGTGAAGAATTAAAACAATTTTCTGAGCAACCCACACATTAAAACACTTTTTATCTGCTATCTCCAGCAGAAAGGAGGAGGAAAAATGGGGGAGGGGAGGTGTTATCTTGTTGCTCCCACTGCTTGGAATCTTCTTCCCCCTAGAAATATGCATGACTTGCTTTCTCCTATTATTCAAATCTTTTCTCAGATGTCACCCTCCTGGTGAGGCCTTTCCCAAATAGGATAATTTATAGCCCTCCCTCTGGTTCTATTGTTTTTTTCCTGATTTGTTTTTCTCCATAGCTAAGCATCTTCTAATAAGGTACATAAAGTACTTACCCATTTGGTGCATTTGGTGTGTTGTTTCCCTCCAACATTATATAGGCATCATGAAGGCAAGAATGTTGGTTTCCTTCATTTTTCTGCTCTATCTGTAGGTACACTGCCCATAGTACGTGCTCAAAAAATGTGTACAGGGATCCCTGGGTGGCGCAGCGGTTTGGCGCCTGCCTTTGGCCCAGGGCGCGATCCTGGAGACCCGGGATCAAATCCCACATCGGGCTCCCAGTGCATGGAGCCTGCTTCTCCCTCTGCCTGTGTCTCTGCCTCTCTCTCTCTCTCTCTGTGTGTGACTATCATAAATTAAAAAAAAAAAAAAAAATTAAAAAAAATGTGTACAATATATGATGTATAGAATGCATACCTTAAAGTATGCAGTCTCTTCAGGCTGTATTATACATAAACACTGATGTGAAGAATTGAAATGATTTTTTGAGAAGCCTGGTCAATAGTCCTTTTATCTGCTGTATCCAGCAGAAAGGAGGAGGAAAAAAATGGAAATGTATGTAATCAGTGCACCTGAATTGATGTAAACCATTCACTGTGGCACTTAGAAGGGCTTAGTCAGCTCTGTCAGCAGCTCTTGAGTCCCTTCTGCACACAAAAGTTTAACTACCATATGTCTAATTACCCTGACCCATTAATTCCTATGAACTGCCATCTAGGACAACATACCTTTATACTCTAAAAGATCATGTAGTTGATTAGATTTTCAGAGTTTAAGTTGGCAGACTGAAACCATCACAGATTCTCTCCCACCACAACTAAATAAATTTACAAATTTTAAGTAAAACAAGACATAAAAAACTAAGCCAGTAGCAATCAAACATAAGAAGAGACACAGCCTTATGCCTACTCAGTGAAAAGCATAAGCTGAAGAGGGGGAGGAGATGGAGAGAGGGATTATTCCAGGAACTAGTATAGCTACTAATAGTGAAGGAAAAAAAAGAAAAAGAAGAGAGAAGACAAAGTTATATATACATATATGAAAAGAATACTTCCAATGTAGGAAGAAGACAAAAGGTATAGAGAATCCAAAGAAAGAAAACATAAAAATCTACCTGCATTCTCCCAGAATCTGGAAAAAAAAATATCTCTAGAGCTTATTATCTATTTTGTGTCTTATTTTTTTTTTCCAGCTCAGAACAAAGCTGCAAAGAGAAGGCAGGCTATTCACAACGGCCTAGGGCTAATTATATCCAACAAAATATATGCATCTAGCAAAACAGAATACCAAAACAAAACAAAACAAAAAAAGATATGAACAGAAGAGACTTAAAACAAGCTCCTTTGAAAGTACTAAAGGCCCAGGGTGATGAAACCACAAAGAACCCCGGGTGTTAAGCCACTCCTTCCCAGCAGATGATGAGGCTATAGTCCAGCTCACAAGTTTTATCTTAGTTTTGGTCATATAAACAGCAGTTGGGAAGAAGCAGGTGAAGAAAGTATAGCCCATCTCTACGTGAAGACTAGTTTCCAGGATTCACCTTACATTGGATATCTCTCCAGGCTTCATGTATAACCTCACGTAGTTATAGTAAACCCTGGGCAGGGCTTTGGAACAAGCTGGAGTGGTGAAGCAGAAACCAGTCTCACAAAATGTGGCTTTCCACAATCCAGATGAGCTGTCTTCCTCTCCCCTATGCCTCCTACACAGAAAAGGAAGCACAATACATGTTACCCAGCCCTCATGATAAACTCTAAAAGATACAAACCAGTCTCAAATAGGATGTGAAAGGAGTTAAAGAGATCTTACTACCATGACATCAGAGAAAACAAAGCATTGACCACTATAACAGCTAACATTTATGGTTTACTGTGTGGCAGGCACTAAGTACTTTACATATATTAACTCATTGAATCCACACAACAACACAATAAGGTAGGTACTACTGTTGGTAGACAATTCCATATTCAAAAACCCTGAAGCCAAATGTGTCTTGAAATTTAGATTTTTTTAACCAGGTTTTAGAAAAGGAATAAGGTATATATGCCATTAAAAAAACACATAAAATCCACGGGTCCTACAGAAGCACTTTGTATTCAAACATGTCAATATGAAAAAAAAACATGTCAATATGTTTAATCAAATCTATGAATATTTACACTAATTATAAAAATTATATAGAAAAAAATCTATAAGGAGCCCATATCAATTCAAATCAGGCCAAGTTTTGCTCCCAAATAAATGTGTGCCAAACATACAAAAACTTGGAGTTTTCAGAATCTTTTGGACTATGGATTTATACATAAGAGATGCAGACTTGTAGCAATGGCCCCTGAAATTGTGAGGAAGCCAATGCAGAGGAAGGTTCAGGTCACAAGTTCCCCTAAGTAGAACAGGTAAAAGTAATGGAACCTAGAAGAAGACCTGACCCCAGAGTCTAAAAGTTTAACTCCCAGTTGATGGAGTCAGCAGTGCACATACAGTCACTCAGCAAATATTTATTAAACAACTACTAAACTACAGGAGCCAGGGATACAGCAATGAACAAAATGGCACAGTCCCATCCTTACGGAGCTTACAGTTTGGCAGGGGGGACAATAAACAAAAATGTAGTATTCCAGGTACAAAAATGTAAGCACCAGAAGTGCCTCAGTGACTGCCTTTCAGAACCTAGTCCCCCTATCCCCTTGTAGAACAGTAACCCAATTTCCTCTTGGTAATAGGGATCAGGCATCATGGCCTGTTGCTTCAGTGCCTGGGAGAGCCTAAAATGGTGGGGTGGGGGGCAGGGGTGGGCATTCTCTCTAATTTACTGCAACAAGACTGTTTAACCTAATGGAAACACTCATCCCTTAGGCAATAGGATTCCCAACTCACCGAGACCACAGTGCAAAAGTGGGAAGCAGAAATTCTAGGCTATTAGGTGCAATAGTGAGATGAGTCCCTCAGAACTCCACTTCTTAGTTCCCAGATGATAATGTTCTGACTGTAAGGGAATGGCGCACGTAACACTGATAACGGCGTCAGAATTCCTTCCTGCGGGAGAGCACTAAAACATCACAAAGCACTGTCTTAAAGCTTAGACTGTAATAGCTTTTACACTTTTCTTTTAGTTCTGCTGATCTATCAGTCCACCTGCTTTGAGATCATGAGTCTTCATGGAAGACCAATGAATCCAATGGGTCTGAGCTCATCACCATACTTCTTTCACTACGAAATGAGTTTCTTGGCCTAGGATAATATTGTAAGGAACACCATGGCATTTTGTGGGTCTCTCAATAGTAAATGGCAGTACTAACAGACGAAATGTAGGAAGAGAAGGCAAATCTGTAAATCAGAACATTAGTCCTATAAGGATAGCCTAAATCAACATATTCAATTTATCATTCAGAGTGAGTGACCGTTCCTCTAAAGAATGAAGCCATACTGGGGGCAGAGCATTGGCCTGTGCTGTAGATAGATTGAACACTCAGCGATAGCAATAGTCTGATTGATTAGCTTTGGTAAGGGAGAGTCTATACTGTTATGCCTGCATATAACTTCCATCCTTAATGCCATGTCCACTTTGGAAATGAATCTTCTGGGCAAACACCATGGCTGCTAAAAAGAGGCTGATATCTACAGCACAGGTTATCTTGTCCCCTCATTACTGAGAGACTGCACTGATGAGCACTCACTTTATCTAAGGCCTTCTTGTCACCAAACCTGCCATTTTTCTAAGACCCTGATTCTTCAGCTAACTTGCTAACAGACCTATGACCCCATGGAGATCCATACATCTGGCCATCTTTCTTTCTAAAGACAGAAGACCACCAAATGGACTGCTGAAGTTCTGCCTACTAGGAAGCTCCCCTGCACCAATGACCATAGAGATAGTCTTAATTAAGCCTGTAGAAATATTTTAGCTCTCTGCTGCCTGCTGGTGCCAGCCCATTATACACACTCACATGTAAACCAAGGTTTTAATTTTTCCTCTTCTGTTCATTGGTCATAAGTATCTCCCCATGAAGCCATATGTGTGACATGAAGGAGAAAACAATAACTGTGAGAGTCTGAGCCACCTTTTCATCAAATTTACTAGTACCCTCTGGACCTGCTCAGACCCAGACCCACTTTTAATTATTGATGGATTGCTGTCATGCAATTTAGGATATGGTAGATCGGAAAATACCAGACAATGAGTTTCTCAGATCTGAGTCACTTTGGGGTCGAGTGGTCATCTACTCCATCTTCCTAAGGACCCCATAGCAAAACATGAGCTGCTTCTCATGCAGAGAATCTTGGCAGTAGAAAAGGTCAGAGTTTACTCTGAAACCCTACGTTCTGAAAGCCAATACACAGTGACCCTCCTACTGAGGTGAAAGACACAAGGATCATTAGGTCCAAGTGGTAAGGCAGCTCACACCACAATATGAAACTTCTACAGAACTCTCTTTAGGTCTCCTCTCAAAAATAATAGTCTTGTAAAGCAAGTCAGTAGATGACTCAGAGTAACATACACAAAGGTGGTTTATAGCGCCCCCCAACTCAAGAGAGGCCCACCCAAAATCATCTGTGATGTGCAATTCAAGCTACAATAACTTGACCTTCACTTTAGGAGTATCCAGATAAACACCAGAACGTTAGGATTCAAGCAACTCACCAACAGTAGATCCTTCATTTCTGTGGGGTTTATCTCCTACCCACAGACACACAAAATCTTACTAAGGTAGAAGTCATTGGATATTTTCACTCACCAGATCTGATTATCAAAATGTCATCAATGCAATGGTTCAGCGTAATTTTCTGTAGATGCCTCTAGTACATTACAACAAAGAGCAGAAGAACTGACATGATCTATTAAGAATTTACTCTGGGCCCTCTGTAGAAATGAAAATGGCTTTGGATTTTACTAATGGATATAGGAATTGGGTTTTTAAAATTATTATTTTCTTATTAGTTTCGATAGGTTAGTAGCTGCAAACAAGGGGCAAGACTGTGTTGATCTACTCCAGGAAAGATTCCATATCTGAAGAACAGCTACAACAGTATCACTATTTTAGTTTATGGTAACCTGTTGTCATTCTTGAAGATCTACCTAGTTTTTGGACCAACAGCATAGGTAAGTTAAATGGAAGTATGGCCCTAATCTCCACAATTACCCTCAGGAAGTTTGCACTCTTCTTAGTTTACTATTTTTGCTTGGTGAGAGTATTTGGAGAGAGAATGGAAACTAAGTTAAATGATATGACAAAAATACATTCAGCCAAATTTTGAATAAATGAAATTCTACAAGACTAATGACCCAGTTTCTTCACCAAATATCATAAAAAGTACAAAGGGGGAATCTTTCTTTACATAAAAGAAGCTTAGGATATGCCAGGAATTTGAGTACTGATTCAACTAAATCACCCAAAAAAGCCATTTTTTATGAGAGAATTCAAACATGGGCTGTGTAATAGATAGTAACAAAGAATTATTATTTGTAATGTGATAATAATATTGTGGTTATATTAAAAAGTCCTGGGGTGCCTGGTTGGCCCAACCAGGAGAGCATGCAACTCTTGATCTTGAGGTTGTAAGTTCAAGCTCCCCGTTGGGTGTACAAATTACTAAAACTAAAATAATAATTAATAATAATAATCTGTTAGAGGTACATAGTATTTATAGATAATGCGATGACTGGAATTTTTTTTTAGAAATCTCCCAAGGGTGGGGTAATGTGTCAATATGGTTAGATAAAACAACAGAGACAAAATAGTGATAATTGTTACAGTGGAGGATGAGTACATCATTATAAGCATTCTATATGCCTCTATGTGTCTGAAATATTTTCATAATAGGTTTAAAATGATTCCATCTACCTAACTCCAAAAGCCACTACACTGACTGGTAGGTAGGTCACAATGGCATACTGGGTACTTAGCAATCAGCATCAACCTAGAGTATCTTATATGGAAGGTCTGGAAAATGTCCTTTCCCCAGTGCACAATCACCCTATAAACAGCCTATGGGAAACACTTAGAGAAAGATTTACAGTTTATATTTGTAGCTATGTCGCTTTCCAAAGGATACTTCACACAACCCAGCTTCACCTCAATTAACCCTCTAGTTCTAAACTGGCTTACATCTAGAATTGATGATAGTCTGTGCCTTCTCATTATGGAGTGTCTATTCGTGTTTATGCCACAAGGTTATATAGCCCAGTCAATATCTTAATAGAATGCACATTCATTTCATACCTATAGGTCCACAATCAATTCACCACCAATATAGATTCCAGCAGATCAAAGCAATCGGCCATTCTGATGCTGCCTACGATAGAAATTGTGCCTACTTTGTCTCTCTAATGGTCTACCACCTGGCCTCTGCCGCCAGGCTCATTATCCCTGTAAAAACTAGGATCCCAATTTAAAGGTGACACTTGAAACTATTATCTCCAGGATGTGGAATATGATTCAGCAAACTTTCTCTGTAAAGAGGCAAATTGTAAATAGTTTTTAGCTGTGAGAGCCACTTTGTCGTGACAACTCACCTTGCAGCACAAAAGTACCCATAGATCAAAGGGCATGGTGGCATCCCAAAAAAGCTTTATTTATGGACACTGAGATTTGAATTTCATATCATTTCCATGTGACATAAAATACTTTCTTTTCCAGACATTTAGGAACATAAAATTCATTCTTTGTTTGCATTTAATACAAAAACAGGTGACGGGCCATTGGCCTTGCAAGTCAAAATTTGGAAATCCCTGATCTCTTATGTAATACTCCCTGGATTTTGGAGCATAGAAAAGTAGTGAAAAGCACCTGCAGTTCCTTTGGTCTATGTACCATACCCTCTGTCCTTCAAGTGAATGTACGGTTCCCCTGTGCCCTGCTATGATTTTACCTTCCTTCTGAGCCCAGAGACCTTGTGGGTAGGTCTAGATGAAGAGGTATTCCCCTGGCAAGGCAACCGCCTCGGGAAACGTTGCAAGGCCTCAGGGAAAGGAGAGAGTGATTTCCTGAGGGGAGGAGGAACTATTTGCGATAACAAGGGACATCCAGAAAAATTTGGAGATTCAAATCATGCCTGCAACAAATGTCCCTATCTCAGAATCTCTTCTTTCCCAACCAGTGTTCTAACCTTAGCAAAAGAGACTTCAGGCTTAACCAGAGTTGAATTTTGCAACCAAGCAATTCAATTTTAGGTCTGATCCTTATTCATGTCTGCTCTGCAGCTATCGGCAAGAAGGGTTCTTTTAAGGCCTCCATAGAACCTTTCTAATTCTCTACTTTTGTCTTGAATTGAAGGTAAAGCAATCTATTTTTATACAAGCTCTCTGGCACAGTCAGAAGCAGGCAACACTGCCTACGATGTTTGTCATCATCCTTGTCATGATATCAGGGAGTACAACAGCCTGGTCATCTTCCAAAGCTTTGCCCTCGCTGGCTCTCTGGCTCACACCACTACGAGAGCAATTGTGATCGTGATGCCGTGGCGTGCCACCCACTGCGTGTCCTGTGTGGCCACGTTATGGAGGTCATTCAGGAAATGGCTGTTAGCAAGCCAGGGTGAGAGTTCTATCTCCAGGGCCATTCCTCCTAAGGATAGTATCAGTCAGGATCCTGGCAGGCAATACACTTCACCAAGTGACTATAAAGAAACTCCTCAGAAAGGTCATGCAAAAGAACAAATAAAGGTTAGTTAATGGTCAAAGGTTAAAGGTTAACTTTAGTCAAGGTTAAAAGGACCAAGGAGGTCTGGCCAAATTTCCAAAAAACAGTGGTAGCATACCATTCCCACCCTTGGTACTGAGGAGTGAGAGGAGGAAGCAGTGTTGTCAGAGTCCGGTGAGAGCTGGAGCTAGGAGGAGTGGCCACTTTCAGGGACCATCCAAAGAAGGGGTGTAGTAGGGGGAAAGCAAGGAAGAAATAAATACCCATCTCGTGCTTCCCCACCCCAGCCACCTGATTTCCTGCAAGCCCTTCTCCTTGGCCCAGTCTAGCTGGAAGCCAGCAATCTGGCACCTCAGATGATGCAGAAAGCAGTAGTCAGCCTCCTAGGGTACAGAATGAGGCAGAGCAGGGCCCGAGGGGATCTGGGGCAGGCATGCAGTGAGGCCAACAGATAGAATAGACAGCACTTATGGGGATCCCTCTTTTAAGGAGGAAACGTGAGCAGTTACTTGCTCATGGTCACATAGTGAGTGGCAAGGCTAGAAGTCAAACCTAAGAGCTCCACCCACAGAGTCTCAACTCGGGCACCACAAGGCCACACAGAGATACTTCCAAACTCTGGGGAACTGGGGACAAGAAAACTCACAAGAGCTTAATAAGAGTAAACTGTGTGGTAGCCAAGTAAGAAATGACTACAGAATCCACGACAAAGGCATTAGTGGTGAGCGATAAATAAATAAATGTATGGGAGAATGGTTATGGAGGAAAATGCTATGAATATGATAATTTAACAACAGTCATACAAACAAAATGTGGAGGTAGTGGCAGTGCAGTGATTTCATCTTTCTTCGTGGGTAATCAACAGTGACAAAGTTAATGAGTAAGAAAATTATAGTCTGTTTTTTGAGTATGAATATAATCCCATTTTTTGAATGTTCTGCACTTTTTTCATTTGCATCTCCTCAGTTTGTCACGAGTCCAAAAAGAAGAGTAAATATCACCATCGTTGTATTTCTGTCCATTGCTAAGCACATCTGTCCATTTCTGCCCAAATGCATTTCTGTTACATTTCCTGCTTTTTATGTGTGATATAGCTTGATGCTGTGGTAAAGAAAAATTAAAGCAGTAAGACAATATGTATAGTGGAGTCCAGCCTTCCGAAGAACTGGGTTTCTTGAATAAAGGATGTAGGCAATATTTAAAGGATTAAAAAACACAAAGTTACAGTCTATCTATCCATTATTCCCGTTGTTGGTAAGAAAGATATATCATCCTTTGCATGATAACCCGACCTGCAAGAATGCTGCCTATCTTCAGATGTCAGAGATAACATTGCTGTCTCATAGAGTCAGCAACTTTTATAGGAAAGAGCCTCGAGGCTTTGTTTCTGGAGGGGACTCAAGCATTCTTGGTTTTTCACATTTTATCTCAGATGGAAAGTATTTCTTTCTCTGATGGTGGCATAGGGTGTACACATCGCAGTGGTGGCCAGACCAAGCATCAGCTTTTATTTCTCATTTTGGTATTTATTGATGAACTTAAAACATTCCCATCCATTTGTGGATTTTTACCCTTTGTTTTTCTTTAAAAAACAAAAAAACAAAAACAAAAAAAAAACAAAAAAACACTTCCTTATCTCATTTAACACTTCTGCACTGATGGACTGATGTTAATAGCATAACTCCATCTTTTTCTCCTTAGCATTCACTTCCTATTCCCTTGTCTACCTTTTTAACCTTTCTGAATTGTTTTCAGTACGTCCTTTGTGTTGGAGCTCTTGGTCTGATTCTTCAGCCAACCAGAAAACCATTTTATGACAGGTGTTTATAGCAGTGTAGCTCCATTTCTGCTACATACAGGAAATACATAGGAAATGTCATAGTTCATTTCTAAGTATTTTGTAATTTTTATTATAGTTTCTAATCTGTGTAATTTAAAGGTGATTTTTTTTTTGTTTCCAAACATATTTTTTAAAGCTCTCTTTTCTTAATTCTAATCTAATTTCAATGTTAAGAGATTCTAGTCTTGGGACATGAGTGACTCAGTGGTTGAGCATCTGCCTTCAGCTCAGGTTGTGATCCCAGGGTCCTGGGATGAAGTCCCACATGGGGCTCCCTGCATGGAGCTTGCCTCTACTTCTGCCTACGTCTCTGCCTCTCTGTGTGTGTCTTTCATGAATAAATAAATAAAATCTTTTAAAAATATATTAAATTTAAAATATTAAATTATTTAATATTTATTCATGAGAGACACAGAGAGAGAAAGGCAGAGACATAGGCAGGGGGAGAAGCAGGCTCCAGGCAGGGAGCCTGATGTGGGACTCGATCCTGAGACCATGGGATCATGCCCTGAGCCAGGGACAGGTGCTCAACTGCTAAGCCACCCAGGTGTCCCTAAAATCTTTTTTAAAAAAGAGAGAGATAAAAAGGGAGAGAGAGAGAGAGAGAGAGAGATTCTAGTCTCCATGATATCAGTTCTTTAAACTTCATAGAGATTTCTTTGCACTATAACTTGACTGGTGGTCAGTATTTATAAATGGTCAATGTAAACTCAGAAAGAATGTATATTCTTTAATATTGGGAGCAAGATTTTATTTGAACATGTGTATATACTCATCTATATAGATCAACCTTACCAATTGTATTGTTCAGATTTTCTAATCCTTATTCATTGTTGGCATGCTTACTCTGTTTCTAATTGAGGTATATGCATAAATAATCCAGCATGATTGCTGATGTGTCAGTATTCTCTTTTATTAATTTATCTTTTTGTGTGAAATGTTTACAGTAGCTTTATTTATAATAGCCCAAATCTGGAAACAACCTAAATATTCATCAACAGGCAAACAGTAAATCATGGTAGCCATCAATGGTACACCCATCAGTGATAAATAATAATAAACCATCGATATTAATAAAGCAAAGTGAATGATACTCAAAAACATGTTGAGCAAAAAAAAAAATCCATAAACACAAGAAGAAATACTTTATAATTCCATATAAATGAATTTCAAGATTATAATTTGTGAATAGAAATCAACACAGTAGATAACTACAGGGTGGGGAGAGTAGGAATTGCCTGGAAGGAAGCACAAGGGGAATCTGAGGAGATAGGCACATTCTATATCTTGATTAGGGCGTTGAGTATATGAATTTCTGTATTTCCAAAATCAATATCTCCTTTTAAATAAATTCATACATTATGTTGCCCAAGGCTATGTTGTTAGATGTGTACAAGTTCATAAGTCTACCTTCTCCATTCTATCATGATTTCAAATCATTCTGTTTAACTATTAATGGCCTTGCCTTAAATTTTGGTTTTTCCTTATATTACTATTGCTATACCAGCTTTCTTCAGGTTGATATTTTCTTAATCTATCTCTGTATATGTTTTGTTTTAGGTATAGCTCATAAATAGCAAATAACTATGCTTTTAAAAATCCATTAGACTTTGGTATTTTCATCTATTTTAAATACCAATGTATTTGAACTTACATGTACCATTTTGTGTTTTCTGTTTACAATCTTTACCCCCATTTCTTTATCTTCTTTCCTGTCTTCCATTGCATATGTAATATTTTTATTTTCCTCCTTTTCCTTCTGTTAGTACAAAATCTATAGATTGTTCTCCATTTTCATTGCTGTTACGTTTTATCCTGCAAACTTACCTACATTTTTTAAAACAAAACAGTTATTCAGTATTTCCATTCTTGACTATTCCTTAGCTACCTAAGGAAAACCAAAGCAGTCCTCATCATCTTGTCTTTGAGGGTGTTAGTTTTACTTTCAATAATAGTTATTTTTTATTAAATAGTTAACATCTTTGTATCAGTTTCCATGCTCAATGTGTCCTATAGCCTGTGTCTAACTCCTAGGTTTACTTTTCCTTAACATACCACTTTTGTTAATTTTTGTTTACTTATTGGCAGAATAAACTATTTGTTTGTCATATGTCTCTGTATGTCTGAAATATTTGTATTTGTTCCTCCTTTATCCCCAGGAGTAGAGTCGGGCTGGGGTTCCCCATGTGGAGCTGAGTATATTAGGCCTCCTCTACTCAGCAAGAGCTGTAATCCCCACTGGGAACCAGACCACCAGTCTCCCTGTACCTTCCACCCTCCCCCTCTCTGTGCCAATTCTGCCCGATGGCAATAACCGTTCTTGTTTATAAGTCCCGCTATGTCTCTTTGCTTTCTCCTCTTATGTATTACCCTTCATTGCAGTACATTTGATAGGGAAAGAAGTGTTTGAAACAGATTCCCTCCTTCCTCTATTTCAAACTCTTGTTCTTCAAAAAAACCACTTATTCTTAAGTTTGGTTTGTTAGATGATAACTTTTGAAAAGAATGAGAAAATCAAAAGTTTCTCTTTTCTTCTGACATCGATACAGATTTTCCCTCAGTAAACTATTGGTAGGTTAAATAATTAAAGAATACATCATGTAAGCCAAGCATGTTACACTTTTTATTTAACTATTAAATTCAAGTTCAGTCAAAGTTTATGAAAGTTCAGACTAGTGAACTATAATTCTCAGCAGGTTAAAAAAGAATTTGCAGATTAAGGGACATTTGGTCTCTGTCCTAATAGATGAATAGGAGTTTGCCAGACTAATAAATGATGAGACATTCACAGCAAAAAAAGGTCACAAAATTACCCAGAGTTAAGTGGTCCTACAGTGTGATTTTAAAATATAAGCCAATATCTCAAAACCAAGAGACTCCAATAAAAATCAGGATTTCTAGCTTCTGACAGAAAAAAAAACAGTCAAAGTTTTGGTAAAACTGAGTCCAGCCCTCCAGCATTCCTACAGGGCTGGAGCTAAGTAGTTCTCCTTTCAGATAGGGTAGTGAATGTTTTAGTCTTCTCTCCCTGTACCACCTAGGTCCTCCCTAAGCTTGTGTACAAGCTCTGCAGAAAGTCTGGAAGGCAACAAAGGTGTATAATGCATTTAGAAAAGGTTTTAAAACAAGAGAGTAATGTGATCTGATCTTTGTTTTCATGAAGCAAGTCTAGGAGTGAAGGACAATGGGTGTGCAGGGAGGAGAGGGGGCAATTTGAAAGCAGAGAAACCAATCAGAAGGCTGTTACAATAGTCGAGGAGAATGATGACAAAGTGCAAAGCTCATCCGTAGCAACGAGGCTGCAGTGAAGGATACAGAATCAGAGAATTTTGAGAAGTAGAATAAAAAAGACTTGGAAAACGAATTGAATGCCAATTGTGAGGAAAAATGTGTCAGAAATGATTTAAATGCTTCTAGCTTTGGGAACTGCTTGCTGACATCCACTAAGACATAAAACTGAAAAGAAAGCAAAAGTTTTGGTGAATAAAGAATTGTGGTTTCTGTGTGTGTGTGTGTGAGAGAGAGAGAGAGAGAGAGAGAGAGAGAGAGAGAGAGACACCTCTTTGAATCAGAGGCTGGGTCTTAGTTATCTCTGTGTTCCCAGCTTCTAACACATCTATTGAAAGGTGTTCAATAAATGAATGTTGAATTGAATTCAATTAAGCTTATTGATTTTTAGTTGTTTGTGGGAAGGTCATAGAGGTGGAAAAGTGCAGAAGTCAATTTGCCATTTTAGAGCTCAACAGAAATGTTCAAGCTGGAAATTAATTTAGGTACTGTCAACATATTTATTTTCTTGACAGATTTCCATGAGCTGTACTGTGTTAAGGTATACTGATTTAGAGTATATCTTGATTAAAAGCTTATGATTTTGTTTATTTATATGATTGTCATATGTGCTTAATATATATTGCAATATTGAGGATTTATTGATGTGTTCACCATATCCTCTCCTGTGTTTTTTTTTACCAAAAGACATTTCTGATAGACTCTAAAATGAGAACAAATTTAATTTATTATAGAGTCATCAGATAATGTGAAAGGAGCTCAAGTGATTTAAGTACAAATACATCAGTTTCTACATTGACTAAGGTTTCAAGTACCAATTTCAGAAAAAAAGAACATTAAAAATGATAAAAGAAATATTCTAAGCAAACACTGATTATTCACTCAAAAGTAGTGTCTACACAGTGTAAACTTTTTAAAACAAAGATGCCATCATTGTTTTAATTGTTAAGTTAGTTTTTAGTTTGAACTTGCTATGTTCAGGGTAAAAGGAATATGCTCTGTATTTTTTAAGTGTGCCATTCTCATCCTCTCCTGAGTTTATCTTTCCTTTAGAAAGCACACAAGTAAGGAAAAAAAGAAAGGAAAAAAAAAAACAAAGAAAGAAAAGATGTAACAGCTTATTTCCCAATTCCCTATACTACTTGGTCATCCAACACTTACAAGATCTCAAGGGATCTTGACTCCATAACTCTAGCATGTTCCCTGCCTGGAGACACAAAAGAGTTGTTACTTTGGTGACCATTCTAGAGGAAACCAACACTATCCAGAGTCAAGCACAAAAACACAATGACATAAAAGAGAAACAGGAATTCACAGTGTGCTCTTTTCTATTTCCTAATTTTTTCGTCTCTTTTTACTTTTCATTGACAACAGTATAGAATACCAAAAAAAAAAAAAAAAAGGAATGTGATTTCCCCATGCACATGTCACCCAGTTACAAAACTCTACAACTTAGGCCTTTGCTTGTTGTGCTTTTACCATCTGCTTCTTTCCTTCCATACAACAATGGGAATATTTTGAATCAAATCCTTGCTATTGTATTATTTATAAATATGTCAGTATGCATCTAAAAAAACAAGAACTCTTTTTAAAATATATTCATTATTCTTGCCTCCCAAGAGAAGGTGATATTCTCCAACATCATCAAATATCCACTGTATTTGGATTTCTCTTATTGTATAAAACACATATGTTTTGTTTTTTATTTTTACCACTGGGTAGGTTTGGATATGAATCCAAGTCAGATCCACGTATGCATTTGTTTGTTGGGTTCTTTATCTCTTTTAATTGATAGGGCCCTCCTCTCTCATTTTTCTCCTGGCAATTCATTCGTTAAAGAAATCAGATAATTTATTCCTGCAGAGTTCATCATACTCTAAGATTTTGCTGACTCCATCTCTATCGTCTCCTTTAATATGTTTCTGAAACTGTATAGTTAGATCTAGAAGCATGATTTAATTCAGGTTCAGATCTGGGATAGAATGTTTGTAGAGGTACAGAAAATTCAGCTCTCCTTTAGATACCTATGAATCAATGGCCATCAGTGGATCATATACCTAGATCCATAGTTTCATAAGGGGTTTAAAATATGGTGATATTGTCTCATTCCTTTGCCATCTATTAGCTGACATGCTTCTATGAACAGAAATCTTCACCAATTCTATGGTTATCCTGAAGACAACTCATTCACACAGTAGAAATAAATGCTTGATTCTTTCCTCCTAATTACTAGTTTTTAGATAATAGGTTGGTTCCCTCACAGCCACCAAAGTTTAAAAAGTTAGTTTTTAAATATCATTTTGTACTCCTAAATTTTAAAGTGATGTGTTTCATCCCCTTCCAAATATTTCCTTTTGATGCTCAAATTATCCCATCTTTGGCCAGTACAAGCTTCTTCAAGGTGGCTCCTAAATTCTTTGACACAATCCCAGTCAGCAGTCTGTTGATTTCCTTAATCTTTGGTATAACAAGATAGATATCTAGTATATTTCCTACTGTAAACCGAGATTCAGATATTTTTTCCAAAGTATTCTGTTTTTAATAGTATATTATATTTAGAGAACAGAGTTTGGGCAAATTCTGATTTTTAGTTCTGTAAAGTGTGAGAAATACCAACTACAAGGACTGTATTTTACCTCCTTGAATGTGTTCCCTCCCACCAGAAGTCACTTATACCTGCCATTCTTTCTTGTCTGGAACTCTCTTCTCTCTTCTCTCCACTTTTTGCCTATCTATCTGTCCCCACTCACCTTTCATATTTCCCCTCAAAATTCACTATCTTTTCTGGATGACAAGTTTTGTTTTTTTTTTTAAATTTTTATTTATTTATGATAGTCACAGAGCGAGAGAGAGAGAGAGAGAGAGAGAGAGAGAGAGAGGCAGAGACACAGGCAGAGAGAGAAGCAGGCTCCATGCACCAGGAGCCCGACGTGGGATTCGATCCCGGGTCTCCAGGATCGCGCCCTGGGCCAAAGGCAGGCGCCAAACCGCTGCGCCACCCAGGGATCCCATCTTTTCTGGATGGATGGATGTTTCTGTGGTTTGTCCTGCATAACAGACAACATGGACTTGCACTTTTGCAAGTGGGCTAAAAAAATGTTGTTTGTGAGACTCATGCTATGTAAAGGACCTTGGAGGCTTGGTTATTTGAAATATATAATCTGGCCTCCAGGTCAGAACTGGCCCTTCTGTTCTGGACACCCAGAGTTATAAATCTTGCCTCATATCCCCTCCTGCTCCAGGCTGGGATGGCCCCCCAGAATGGAATCCAGGAGGGAAGGCAGACAGGCATAGTCCAGGCTTCTTTATAAGTATAAAAACGTGATAACATAGAAATGAAGCTTGCTCAAACTGCACGTAGGCAAACAAATGTTTAACTTCAAAACCTGTCATTTGCCCCATAAATATAGCCCTTTTGGGATGGTCAGTTGGAAGTGTCACCTGAGGGGAGGACACTTTTCCCTGGTCTCTCAATTGGGACTCCAGCCTGGCTATCTCCATGGGGCTTCCCCAGCTGATGAGGCTGGATGTTGTAAGTACTTGATTTGATGTAACTCTGCCTTATTCTTATTATTGCCTACTATTACCTTCATCTGTGTGTCGATTCCTATCCTCTTCCATTTCTATCAGGTTTCTATAATAATAATAAAATGTTCTTCCCTTTTCAAAACTAAAACACAGCTATTGTGAACCTTTTTTCTAGAAAACTGTTCCAGGAATGTTTTTCCAACTTCTTGACATGATCAATTTCTCCTGCTATAATAGGCTCTCAAAGATCACATGCCCTTGCATATATTTAACATTCATGAAAACACTATTTGAGGTATACCTAATTTTCATGCTAGACTATAATATCCAAGAGGGGAGATCCCTGGGTGGTGCAGCGGTTTAGCGCCTGCCTTTGGCCCAGGGCGCGATCCTGGAGACCCGGGATCGAATCCCACGTCGGGCTCCCGGTGCATGGAGCCTGCTTCTCCCTCTGCCTGTGTCTCTGCCTCTCTCTCTCTCTCTCTCTCTCTCTCTCTCTCGTGTGTGACTATCATAAATAAATAAATTTTTTTTAAAAAAATAAATAAATAATATCCAAGAGGGTAGGACCCATATTGCTTTTTGCTCAGAATTGTGTCTTGGGTCCCAAGTCAATGCCTGACATAGATTAACACTGTAGTGGGTTGGTTAATGTCCCTCCCAGACCCCCATTCATGTCCACATGGAGCCTAAGATTGTAACCTTCCTTGAAAATAAGGTTTTTGCAGATGTACTTACTTAAGATGAAGTCTTCAGGGATTAAGGTGGACCCCAAATTCAATGACTGGTGTCACCATAAGAAAAGGAAAGAACACACAGACATAGGGAATGAGGCCATGTAAAGCGGTGAAGACAGGCACAGAGATTGGAACAGTGAGGTTGTAGCTGAGGAGTGTGGAGGACAACGTAGGGAATCACCAGAAACTGGAAAAAGCAAGGAAGGATTTTCCCCTAGAGGCTTCAGAGAGAGGACAGCCCTGGGGGCAGCTTTATGGCAGATTCCTAGTCTCCAATACTAAGTGTGAGGGAATACAGTTATATTATTTTAAACTCCCTGATTTCTGGTGTTTTGTTATGGCAGCCCAAGGAAACTAATATGATGGACAGGACATTTTAAAAATTGCCACACAGGGCAGCCCCCATGGCTCAGCAGTTTAGCGCTGCCTTTGGCCGGGGGTGTGATCCTGGAGACCCATGACTGAGTCCCATGTTGGGCTCCCTACATGGAGCCTGCTTCTCCCTCTGCCTATGTCTCTGCCTCTCCCTCTCTCTCTCTCTCATAAATAAATAGAATCTTTAATAAATAAATAAAAATCACCACAAAGGTAGAATTTCTCCTTTAGCCTCCTTTCCCATAATCTCCCACCCTGCAAACTTCACCTGTTCCTTATGCCCAAAAGCTCTCAAGGCTTGCTGATGACTGATGGAGAAGATCATGACTAGAATATACCACACAGTATGGAGATTCCTGCTTGGGGAAAATTGGGGTGGATGGGAGGACCCGTTTTGAGAGTGCTAGGGGAGTAGGAGTGAATAGTTGCACACAAAAAAAGCCAAAATGCAAAGAAAAAGTGGATCTTTAAAACAGAAATGTGAAATCTGGGGGACATAGTGTCTATTAGACTTTCAGTTTGAGAAAGAGTGTCATCTTAATGAGACACACCCAAGATATCTTTGGTCACCAATCTGCACCCGTTATAATATTTGCCATCTCTCTCTACAGCTACTATCACCAAGTTTGTTAGTCAAGGAAACTATATTCCCTTGCTAAAATCCTTCCTCCCTTTCATTGCATTTCGACTTCTCACTCATGATGTCACAACACAAGAACGTTCCTGCGCTTCGTGCATTATTCAAAGTTCATTTACCTTAAACAGGTAAATTTTAATATTGAACAAATCTCTTTAATCAATAAAGGGTTTAGTGTGTGATTCAACCATTAGAGAGTTAGTCATTTGACTTAAAAACATTCTCTGGAAGCAGGAAGACAACATGCTACCAGATATAAACATCTAAGTGGACATGAGGTTATCGTAGACATTCCAGAACAGATCATGGACTCATAAATATCCTAGAACCAGAAAGGATAACTTTCCAAAGGCAAAAGAAAGGTGAACAGATGTGCCCAGCTTCAGCTGTCTCCAACATTGGCAGGGGGAAACTAGAAACTTTTTATGGATAAGAATTGATTTTACTTAACAACAAAATCATACATGATCTTGCATTTGTGTAATGGTGAAGGTAGATCTGATTAGAAGATTCCAAATTTTAGGCTATTTTTTTCCTTTCAAATTCTATCAATGATCCAGATCCTTGAGATATTTGCATAAAAAAAAACATGATACAGCTATAGAATGCTGCCCTATCTGAAATGTTTTTATAATATCTATTGTGGAGCTATAATTTTACTAAAGACAACACAATGAAATGACAAACTCTTAAAAATCACCTATTTTTAGTCTTTGCTTATACATAAGAATAATATAAAAATATGCATTAGATTGGCAGGCCTATCTTTGGCAGCCAAAGGCACAGCACCAAAAATGTATAATTATAAAATCACTCAACAACTATTTTGTCACGTAGCATGGCAGGTAAATAATGGTTGTGTTAATGTATGTATTATTTTAGTATCTGGTTATGCAAATGTAGGCATTTGTTCAAGTGAAGGTTAAGCCTTTGGGAGATAATGGTTAAGATCCCCTGAGAATATTCTCTATTCTCAACAAAGGAAGTATTAAGTTTTTCCTCTGAGTATTTCTTTAAAAAGTATTTATAAAGTTTCCAAAGAAATGTGTACTTCTTCCTCTTAAATTCCAATATACAAAAGTATAAAGTAAATTACAAATATCTCCATATTACCTAGTCTTCCTGGTGCAGTCTGTCGCATTGCCTTTGCATGTATATATATGTATGCACATGGAGACAGAGACAGAAAGATTCTTCAAACTGTATTGTCAATGTTGTCAAAACTAGAGATTTTCCAACAGCTAAAGATGAATCCTCGTAGCTGTGGGAGTCTTCTGAATTAGACCTTTCTTACCCTTACCTGAATCAACGGTTTTAAGATCAAATCTCTAAGCTATTCAAATAGGAATTGTGGATATTTATAGTCTAGTGTTGTCCAATTCAGCATTTCTCAGTTCTAGCTGCTAAAACAGAAAGGAGGTGGAGGGGGTGGGGAACGGTGGAGAGAGGGGCATCAATATGCAAACCTCCAAAGTTTTTTGAAGATCAGTTTAAATATTTACCTCAAAGTTCAGAGAGGTTTTCAAAAGTTGCCCAGTTGGATTATTTTTAAGGTTTTTTGTTGGGTTTTGTTTTGTTTTGTTTTGAAGAGTTTATTTATTTATTCATGAGAGACAGACAGAGAGAGAGAGAGAGAGAGAGAGAGAGGCAGAGACACAGGCAGAGGGAGAAGCAGGCTCCATGCAGGGATCACAACGTGGGACTCGATCCTGGGTCTCCAGGATCACGCCCTGGGCTGAAGGGGGCACTAAATCGCTGAGCCACCCGGGCTGCCCTGTTGGGTATTTTAAAGTATTTAAATTCTACTCAGCATCTAGTGTACTTTTGATTGCAGAAGTAAGAATTTAGTAACTCATATACCCTTACCTATAATACCCAGTGCTCATCATAACACAAAAGTTGCCCGGTTGTTAAGAGTCTGCACATCTACTAAATGGGAAGAAGTCTCATGAGCTTGACCTCCTTGGAGAGGTGAAGGCTGCTTCCTCTGTGGAGAGGGAAGCACTCTGAGAAGCTCTGCTCATACTATTGTGGTGCATTGTTTTCAGTCCTAATTGAAACTAGGAAATGCAGGGAAGTGTGATAATGAAAACAACAGGATCAGCAGAGTGTGGAAATTAGCTGACTTTTTCCCCACAAAATCTGTAAAAACAGACTAGTTTGAGTTAGGGGTGTGATTTCTGGGTTTATGCTAGAAGAGGTGTCTTACAGCTAATACCATGAAGCCAATAAGGAAATAGCCTTCGCTTACCTGTGATTCCAGGCACTTGTTACAAGAATGCTGCTTAAGAATAAATACAAGACTGTCTCAGAAGTCAAAATGCAGAGGTGGTGATCCATTCAAATCAGACCTGGTCCATACAATTTTGAACATTCTGTGAATCTCTAGCACAATGCCTACTTTACAGAAGCACTCAATAAATGGTCATTGGTGCCCTTGTTAATGCTTTGTTCTAACTCTAAGGGCATGATGTGCCATCATGAAGAGCAACACTTCTTTTTTAATAGCTACACAAATCATTGGCAACTGGGAAAATCTTTCCCAACCATCTGAAACTCTAAAAGAGACCTCTAAAGGTTAGTATCCAAAATACGTAAAGAGCTTAAATAACTCAACACCAAAAAGCCACAAGTAATCCAACTTAAAAATGGGTGGAAGAAAAAAAAAATGGGTAGAAGACATGAACAGACATTTCTCCAAAGACATCCAGGTGGTCAATAGACACATGGAAAGATGATCAACATCACTCATAATCAGGGAAATGTGAATCAAAATTGCAATAAGACATCACTTCACACCTGTCAGAATGGCTAAAATCACAAATACAAGAAACAACAAGTGTTGGTGAGGATGTGGAGAAAGAGAAACCCCCATGCACTGTTGGTGGGAATGCAAACTGGTGCACCCACTGTGGGAAACACTATGGAGCTTCCTCAGAAAAGTAAAAATAGAATTACTATATCATTTAGTAATTCCACTATTGAGTATTTGCCCAAAGAATACAAAAAAAAACTGATTTGAAAAGATATATGTACCCCTCTGTTTCTTCCAGCATTATTTACAGTAGCCAAATTATGGAAACAGCCCGTGTCCACTGAGAGACAAATGTATATGGAATTGATATACATGTACCATGGAATATTGTTCAGCCATAAAAAAGAATGAGATCTTGCCACTTGTAACAACATAGAGAATATGTTGAATATAGAGAGTATAATGTTCAATGAAATAAGTCAGTCAGAGAAAGACAAATACCATATAATTTTACTCATATATGGAATTTGAGAAATAAAAGAAATGAACAATTGAAAAAAGAGACAAATGGGAAAACAGACTCTAAACTATAGAGAACAAACTGGCAGTTACCAGAGGGGAGTTACCAGAGGGGAGGTAGTGAGGGGGAGAGGTGAAAGAGGTGAAGGGGATTAAGAGCACCCTTATGGTAATGAGCACTGAGTAATGTATAGAATTGTCAAATCACTATATTGTACACCTGAACCTAATATAACACTACATTAACTATACTGGAATTAAATTTTCAAAATGACCTCTAAAAGTGGGAAAAAGGAAAATTTGTTTGTATCTGTGTGTGCTAGATTGTAAATCCCTTGAGGAATTTCTATTTCTTTAGTGTCACTGCCTAGTTTAATGCATGAAATGTAGCATGACCTCAGTAAATGCCACCATAAAGGGCACTGGCGAAGAGCACAAACCCTAGAGTCAGCCTGTTTGGGTATATATTCTGATTCTCCCACTTATTAGCTGTGTAATCTTGAGAAAGTTATTTAACCTCTCTGTGCTTCTGTATCCCCATTTGTAAAATGGGGGTGATAATAGTTTTGACTTTCCTGGGTTACCCTGAGGTTCAAATGAACTATCACATGCAAATTGCTCAGAATAGTGCCTATCACCACGGGGTTACTATATATTTGCTATTATTATTGTGATGATGAAGATGATGAGCTTTCCCCCAAACCTTAAGCACTAGCCTTAGAAATACAGCATGAAACCGAGCTTTCTGCCACACTCCTGGGGCCTCCTGACCCTCTGAGAAACGTATACAGTCGTCCCTTTTATATCCAGTAATCGATTGTGACAACAGCTACTAAGTGGAACACATTCTACCTAATTGTGGTTTTTTCAAGAAAAAAATGATGCCAAAGGAGCTGCCAAGTGCCTCTGCTGTGTTTTCAAAAGGCAAAGTTAAATCTTCTCGCTGCTCTTTGAACATTATCTGAAAATGATTAGAACTGTAACATTTGTGCTCTATTTAAGAAAATAACAATATTCTCTAAATTAGTGGGTAAATGATACTTACTAGTGGCACCGTTAACCCTCACTGGCTTTTTTGGACGAAATGAGCCTATTTAAGAATAAATAAAGCACAAGAAACCTATTCTTTCTAAAAATCAATAAATAATGCTTTTAATTCACTTTGATTACCGGACTTGGCAGGAGAATAATCATATCATGAAACTGACACCACAACAAAAAGCATTAGGCTGACAAAAACAAGCAGGAATAAGCCAACTACTGAGCCGCAGAAAGAAAACATTATTATGCCCAGAAGTAGTTTCTGCCGCGACATTGGGAGCCTGGGCTGTGCGGTCGGCCGCAGCGTGGAGGAGCGATTCTCTCTTGCAAAGTGCACTTGTTACAGCTGAGTGGCATCACCTCCACCTGTGCAGCAGTTCTTCCCGCCAACGGTTTCCAAGCGGTGTGAAGCCTGCCTCTGACACCTCCCTAGTAAACTGTGCCTGCAGACGAGATGACAGACCGAGCGGAGCATGCACTAGATTCAGTTAGCATGAGAACAGGCCCCGACTAGGGCTTGCCATTGCACCCGGCCCCATGACGTTACTCTAAATGCCTGGGAACGGCAGCGTTCATTTCCAAGAGGTGATCATTGTTGCCGACCTCAGTGAACTAGTTGCATGTAAAGCATCCCTTTTTTTTCCCTTTGTTTCTTGGAATCTACAATGAGAGTTTAAATGGAAGGAAGGTCGGAGTTCAGTAAGAGAAGCCTGGCCAGACAGAGCAGAAGAAAGATGGACCATGGAACCGGGAAGACCTGCTCAGGCTATCACCTTTGCCTCGCACACATTGTCTCCCTAAGCAAGTTCACTTCTCGTCTGCAGACTTAGGTTCCTCTGTAGCAGAAGGGAATAATAAAATCTATCTCAGGGCTCTTATCAGAATTTAATGACATGTGTAGGCATCCAGCACATGATGGTGTATATACTCAATGAAAAATACTATGAAAATTGTCTGCAAAATGACTCTTTTTCTTGGCCTTTAATATAGAGGAGAGACCCAAAGGCTCCTTTGTATAACGGGACTGAAGCCAAGCTGGATAACCCTGGAAGGTGAGATGAACTCGCAGGAGTCTAGAGGTGCGGGACACATGCTGCTTACAGCAAGGCACGAGACACTGGGAGTGAGGTTGTTCTAACTCTAAGGGCATTAGAGTCACCTGGAATGCAATCAGGAGGGCCCCGAGTCCTCTCTATGCTCTCCTATTTTCACTGCAATCTTCTCTCTCTAACCCCCTGCCCCCAACTACTAACCAAACCATTGCTGGAAGAGGAGGAAGCCATCACTCTACTGTATGATGCAGGCTTCCAGGGAAGCTTACAAAAGGCTCTGCTTACTGCAAACTTCCTGACAGCTCTCACACCATCACTGTTGCATGTGCAAACCCTTTTTATGATTCCTTTAAACAGAGAGAATGTTAAGAGGCTAGAGCAAGCATGTGACTCCACTGTGAGTACCTTGGGCTTATTTATATACTGGGATGAGAAGAAGACCGATTTTTCTTCATTTTTACTTCACAGGCTGTGATTGCTACAGTATCCATGCCCCTCTCTGAGACTGAGGCACAGAATTAATAATTCACAAAACAGTATGGGGGAGAAAACACATTATCTGACACACATCCAAAACCCAAAAACTAAAAGACAAATGTGGGGGTACACAGTTAAAAGCAAAGAGCTCTAACTGAAACCTGAGTCACACTTACAACACCTTCTTCAAATGAAGGAGCACAGTGTGGTCTCAGTTCTCTGCCCATTGCATCCACCCCAATAATACCCAGGAGGATACAGTTTAATACTGCCACAGGCAAAGTAGAAAAGGCAAGAGAAAAGACTGTTGTTCTCTCTTTTCCTTTCTGCCTCTGTTAAGCTCCAAGGAAAAGTGAGTTTCCAGTGGCAGGCAGTGAATAAGACTAAAAAAAGGTTTTATTTCACCTCTTTAGGCCAGGTTAAATAAAACCTGTGTCAGAAGACATCCATGGGACATCTGGGTGGCTCCGTGGTTGAGTCTGCCTTTCTCAGGTTGTGATCCTGGGGTCCTGGGATGGAGTCCCACATCAGGCTTGCAGGGAGCCTGCTTCTCCCTCTGCCTGTGTCTCTGCCTCTCTGTGTGTTTCTCATGAATAAATAAATAAAATCTTTTTCTTAAGAAAAAAGAAAGAAAAAACAAAAACATCCTGGCAATTTATCTACAGCTAAAGATTGGCAGGGACACTGAGTGGCTCAGTGGCTGAGCATCTGCTTTCAGCTCGGGGTATGATCCCAGGGACCTGGGATAGAGTTCTGAATCAGGCTCCCTGCAGGGAGCCTGCATCTCCCTCTGCCTATGTCTCTGCCTCTCTCTGTGCCTCCCATGAGTAAATAAATAAAATCTTTTTAACAAATAAAATAAAATAAAGATTGGCAGATCTATCTCCATGCACAGCCAGTCACCCCCCTTTCCCATTGTTCCCCTCCTCTTGTGAATGCCCCAAAAAATACATGGGCAAGAGCAGAAAGATACTACACAGTTGACTCAACGTTTTTTTTCCCATCAATTCTCATGCAAAAACAGATTCATCAAGAAATATACACCAAACACATCTATAATGTGCTAGGTCTCACTGCTTCCTTCATGCATTTTCTGACAACACAGCCTCTTATCTATTTTGTCATAATGAGATACGGTTAGTACCAAATAATTTAGTGTGTTGCAATCTTGGTTATATGCTTCAATGTAGTGGTTAAGAGCATAGGGTCTGAGCACAGGCAATAGTGTTAAGGACACCATGAAGATAGTGAAAGGCAATGCATGGAGTGGGAAAAAATATTTACAAACCATTATCTCTACAACTCAATAAAAATGAAACAACAATATTTAAAAATGAACAAAGAATTTAAATAGACATATCTCCAAAGAGGATTTACAAGTGGCCAATAAGCACATGAAAAGATGCCCAACATCACTAATCACGAGGGAAACGCAAATCAAAACCACAGTGAGATACCATTACAATGGGTACTAGAAAAAAATGTCGGCAAGATGGTAGAGAAATTGCAACCTTTGTACAGGGCCAGTGGAAGTTTGAAATGGTGCAGCCACTATGGAAAACAGTATACAATGTCTAAAAACAAAACAAAACAAAGAATTAACTCGAGTTGTAATAATTCTTCTCGCATATACCTAAAATAATTGAAAGCAGGAACTCAAATACTTAAACATCCATGTTGTATATTTACACTTTACCACAATAAAAAATATATAGGAATTTGGAAAAAATAGCCTAACTTCTGGAGCCAGTTCCATATGTGCCACCCTATGTACCCTAGATTAGCCTTGGGCAAGTAATTTAGTTTTCTGTTTTCTCATCTGTAAAATGGAATAAGTAGAGTTCCTAAGTCATAGGTTGTTGCAAAGTTCATGGCAGATGACAAAAAGAAAAACCTGGCACATAATAAATGCACAAAACATGTTAACTATTATTATTGCTTCTTTGTATGGATGCTAAAAAACCCAATGCTATAGACAAATATTTCTTGCTTTTCTGCATCCACCTTAGAGCATTCTCTACATGTTACTAAATACTTATTTACTCATTTGCATCTTTATATACAAAGATGAACCTTATTGACTCAGAATCAGTGATTGTTTTCCAACACAGAATATAAATTAATATTGATCCATTCATATTCTTCAATAAGCCTCTTTGACCCAAAGATATACATTTGTAGATGTCTGGGTATTATCTTGAAAATATAGATAATGCTGAGGTATTATCTTGTAAAGGACTTAATTCACATGGCTATATTCCAAGGCCAAGAGAATCACGAAGTCTTTCCCATTGCTGTTGTTAACCAACCTATAGAACCAATCACAGAGTACAATGTAATTCAGACATCACCATCTATAAATAGATTTAAAGTAAGTAAAATAGATGGCAAAATCTCTGAGCCTCAAAAGCTGATACCTTCTTAGATCTCTTCACATCACTGAGGAAGGGATTGAGGTGTGAAGGTCATATAGACCACCAATAATAACTTCTGGCCCAGATGATGTTGGGGATCCATATTAAACTTCAAAGCAAGTGTATCTAAAGATGATGTTGGTTTTGAGTTGACAGCATGAGAAATAGGGCATTTGCTAATTCTCTCCTTTTTAAAAAAAATTTTAAATAAAAAAACCTCTACTCAAAATCTGTGATAATATAATAACAGGTGATTTCTGAAATGTACAACATTTTTACAAGCTTTTCCTAAAATGAGTTTTTTAAAACCTTGCCTGATGTTGGCTTCTAAAATCATCTTCAATCTGAGTAAGAGCAAATTCATTTAACGGTTTATTTCTCCAACAATTTGAGTGACTATTTCCCCTAGATATCTTTCTTGGAGCCCACACCCTAAAGCTTCATAATTCCATTAAATCACCACACAGCTGGGCAATTCTTTCTTTGCTCACATTATAGTGGTCCCCAGGGAATTTATGTAAATCTATGGAAATTCATTTTAAAGTCTGTACTCCGAAAGGGAGGATGCATCCTCATTAAGTAAACGATTATATCTACAAATAAGCTAAAAGGAACATGCTGGAGAGCTAAATTAAACTTTTCATCAGGAAAACTAAACCATTCACTTTCATATATGAGCTTTACCCAAATGCTACCAAAATCATGAGACAAAAGATTTTGATGAAGTCCAAACAGATACCAAGGAAAGTGTAGCTGAGCCACTATGGCAGAACACAGCCTCCTTTCTGGTATAACCACCTGATGCCACCTTGGGCCATGGTACAGGAAAAGGTTCACCCTTATCATTCACAGGCTCTCAGGAAAGACTTCTCACATAAGGGTGAAAAGAAATGTACTCCCAAAGTCTTTCAAAGGGCACCCAAGTCAATTCTAAGAACCCCTAAAAAGACAACTTAAAGGAGAAGATATTGTGTGTTAAAAAGAGGACACAAGCTTTGCAGTTAGACTTATCTGCCTCCCACTCCTACATCCTTCACCTACTAGCTGAATAAATCACCTAGACTTCATAGCATGGTTGGCACTCAAATGCCTTTATCTGAACAACAATGAAAAATGAGGTCCGAGTAAGATCTAAGCTCAAGAAATGAGGAGCTAACTGGAAGGGAAAGGAGAGAATTCCTCCACTTAAAAGTTATAGGTCCTCAAACAACTATGGTGTCTTCCCATCTTGGTAGATCTGCTCACCTCTCCTACTCCTGAGAAAGTAGGGCTAAAGCAATTTATGAGAACATTGACTCAATATTGCCACAGCCCTTTCTTCTTAAGCCATTCTAACATTTACTTTTTTCTCATATCTGAAAACTCCATACTCTACGCAAATTACATCTTGGTTCTGAAGTTAGAATTAAAAGTGAAAATATCAAATGATCAAATTTACCCATGAAAATCCCTTAGGAAGGCTTAGCATTGGAATAGTCTCCCAGGAAGTCCAGCATTGGTCATTTCTTATGCATTATTGGGACAGATTGCTGATTCTTCAGTGGAGCCCAAGTGAACCAGCTGCCTTGACTTTCAGATTCATGTCATCTTAAAGATATCTGCAGAGACACAGACATTAGATATAGCTTCTGATAGTAGATTCATATTCCAATTAACATGATTCTCACACTCCATAGGAGATAAATGAAACTGAGACCAAGAGATGAAAGACAGATTCCCATCTCCATGCACACATTGGGTGGAATAACTGGTGGAATGGCCTACACTTTTTATATATTTGTTTTAGTATGTCTTTATTTTGCTAAGCAGTATGACAACATTTGCATACATTAAATATGCTTTAATCATCCAAGCATGATATTATGCCACATTTTGTTTTGTGTTACTGAAATGAAATTGTAGTCAATGGTAAACCCCACCAATCAGGCCACATATGAGGGCTGATGACTCCCGCTAAGTAAGAAAAAAAAAAGAGAGAGAGAGACTCCTTCACATTTTAGGAATTAAGACAAATCTTAGTCACCACTAGTAAATATCTGGGAAGAACACAAATACGTGAAGGGTAAATAACAAGCTACTAAACAATGATGGGGTCAACCAACAAATCAAAGAGGAAATAAAAAATGCATGGAGGCAGGGACACTGAGGTGGCTCAGCAGTTAAGTGCCTGCCTTTGGCCCAGGGAGTGATCCTGGAGACCAGGGATCAAGTCCCACATCGGGCTCCCTACATAGAGCCTGCTTCTCCCTCTGTGTCTCTGCCTCTGTGTGTGTGTGTCTCACGAATAAATAAATAAAATCTTTTTTAAAAATACATGGAGACAAGTGAAAATGAAAACCCAATGATCCAAAATCTTGGATGCAACAAAATTTGCTCTAAGAGGGAAGTTTATAGGAATACAACCCTACCTTAAGAAACAAACAAACAAAACAACCCTCAAATAAACAATGTAAGCTTTTATCTAAAGGAGCTAGAAAAAGAACAAACAAAACCAAAAGCAGTAGAAGGAAGGAAATAATAAAGATTAGAGCAGAAATAAATTAAATAGGAACTAAAAAAAAACTACAATAAAACAGATCAATGAAACCAGGAGCTGGTTCATAGAAAAGATTAACAAAGTTAATAAACTTTTAGCCAGACTCACCAAAAGAGAAAGAGAAAGGGCTCAAACAAAATCAGGAATGAAAGGAGAGAAAGAACTGACACCATAGAAATACAAAGGATTATAAGAGAATGTTATGAAAAATTATATGCCAACAAATTGGACAACCTAGAAGAAATGGATAAATTCCTGGAAACATATGACCTCCAAAAACTGAACCAGGAAGAAACAGAAAAATTTGAATAGACAGATAACCAGCAATGAAATTGAATCAGTAATCAAAACACTTCCAACTAACAAAAGTCCAAAAACAAGTGGCTTCACACATGAATTCTGCCAAACATTTAAAGAAGAGCTAATACCTACTCTTCTCAAACTATTCTGAAAAATAAAAGGGGAAGGAAAGCTTCCAAATTCATTCTATGAAGCTAGGATTACCCTGATACCAAAACCAGATAAAGACACCGCTAAAAAAGAGAACTGCAGGCAAATATCTCTGATGAACATAGATGCAAAAATAGTCAACAAAATATTAGCAAACAAAATCCAAAAATAAATTTAAAAAATTCAGCATGATCAAGGGGGATTTATTCCTGGGATACAAGGGTGGTTCAATATTCAAAAATCTATCAACATGACACATACCATCAACCAAAGAAAGGAAACAAACCGTATGATCATTTCGATAGATGAGGAAAAATTATTTGACAAAGTTACAGCATCTGTTCGTGGAAAAACCCTCAACAAATATAGAAAAACCTAAAGACTCCACCAAAAACTGCTAGAACTTATAAATGAATTCAGTAAGTTGCAGGATACAAAATCAATATAGAGAAATCCATTGCATTTTAACACACTAATAATGAAGTAGCAGAAAGAGAAATTAAGAAAACAATCCCATTTACAACTGCACCAAAATTAATAAAATATCTAGGGATAAACTGAACCAAGTTGGTGAAAACCTCCTTGTTTTCTAAAAACTATAAGTATTGTTGAAAGAAATTGAAGATGACACAAACAAATGGAAATATTTTCCATGTAATGGACTGGAAGAACAAGTATTGTTAAGATATTCATGCTACACAAAGCAATCTACACATGTAATGCAATCCCCATCAAAATACCAACAGATTTTTTTCACAGGACTAGTAAAATAACCCTAAAATTGTATGGAACCACAAAAAGACTCTGAATAGTCAAAGCAATATTGAAAAGAAGAACAGAACTGGAAGCATCACAATCCCAGATTTCAAGATACACTACAAAGCTGTAGTAATCAAAATAGTATGGTACTGGCATAAAAATAGATACATAGATAAATAGAACAGCATGGAGAATTCAGAAATAAATTCATCTATGACAAAGGAGGTAAGAAAAATTAATGGGAAAAGATAGTCTTTTCAACAAATGATGCTGGGAAAATTGGACAGTGACATGTAAAAAAAATGAAACTGGTCCACTTTCTCACACCATACACAAAAATAAACTCAAAATGGATTAAAGACCTAAGTGTGAGACCTGAAACCATAAAAATTCTAGAAGACTGCACAGGCAGTAATTCCTCTGACATCAGCCATTAGCAACATTTTTCTAGACACCTTCTGGGGCAAGGGAAACAAAGGCAAAAATTAACTATTAGGACTACATCAAAATAAAAAGCTTCTTCATAGCAAAGGAGTCAATCAACAAAACAAAAAGACAACCTATGGATTGGGGGAAGATATTTGCAAATGATATATATGATAAAGGGTTAGTTATATATTGGACTAGTTAGCTATATATTTCCATTTGTCTCCAATAAATATAGATATATTATATATCCAAAATATTTATTAAAAAACTGATACAACTCAACAACAACAAATCCAACTGATAAATGGACAGAAGATATAAACAGACATTTCTCCAAGGAAGACATCCAGATGGCTAACAGACACATGGAAAGACACTCAACATCACTGATTATCTAGGAAATACAAATCAAAACTATAATGAGATATCACCTCACACCTGTCAGAATGGCTAAAATCACAAACATAAGAAACAAGTGTTGGTGAGGATGTGGAGAAAAAGAAACCCTTGTGCACTGTTGGTGAATGCAAACTGGTGCATCCAATGTGGAAAAAGTATGGAGGTTCCTCAAAAACATAAAATTAAAACTACTGTATGATCCAGTAATTCCACTACTGGGTATTTACCCAAAGATACAAAAACACTAATTTGAAAAAAAATACATGCACCACTATGTTTATTGCAGGATTGTTTAAAATAGTAAAATTATGGAAACAGCCCAGTGTTCATCAATAGATGAATGAGTAAAGATGTGATATGTGCGTATATACACATATACAAAATATATATATTCAACCATAAAAAAGAATGAAATATTGCCTTTTGTAACAACATGGATAGATCTAGAGAATAACATGCTAAGTATAATAAGTCAGGGTATGATAAATACCATATGATTTCACTTATATGCAGGACTTAAGAAACACATAAACACAGAAAAAGAGATAAAGAAAAAACGGGACCTGAAATACAGGGAATCATCTCATGGTTACCAGAGGGGAACTGGGTGGAGAGGGGGTGGGGGGTGGGGGGTGAAACAGGTGATGAGAATTGAGTCTACTTATCATGATAAGTTCTGAGTAAGGAATAGAATTGTTGAATCACTGTCTTGTATACCTGAAACTGATATGACACAGTAGGTTAACTATACTGGAATTTGAATTTATTAAAAGGCAACACTTGGCCGGGATACACAGTCTAGTCCCTGTTGCAGTTAAGCTAGCCCCAGAGTCATAGCTGTTTCTGTCTGTCCAGTTCTCTCTCTCACTGCCTGGGTTCTATCTGTCCCATTTACAACATCTTTTTAACTTTATTTCATTTCTTTGGGAAAAGGAATTCAGACCAGGCAAGTGTTCTCTGGCAGCTGCATCAGATTTTTGATCCAGAAAACTTGAAATACCTCATCTTTCTCATCTGTCTCCAGATCTGTATTTTGTTTTCCTGCAGCTCCCATTCCTTCATCCTCATCTCTTCTCTCCTTCCATCTCTACGTGGAGGGAGAAGGACAATAAACATGTATGGGTCACATGCAATTTTTAATACTATCTGCACTCTAAGAAACTATGCAGATTCCAGCATGTCAGTTTGAAAATAAACCCAGCTGCGTTGTGCTGGAACATGAAAAAAAAAATGACCATCGACTTTCTGAAAGAGAAAAAATAAGTTGGTTTCTAATTCTTGATTTTTCATTTCTATTTTCAATATGAAATATCTAAAATGTGATGATGTCATTTTAATAAAATATAGAGGCAGAGATACTGTTGCTCGGAAGATTTGCTGTAAATACGCTGTAAGGAAATTGCCCTTACATTATTATAAAAATTTTAACTTTAATCATTAAAGCTACATCTAATCTTCTACAAAGATTCTGCTACTCCTGCAAGCATAACTCACTGCTGCCTCCTCGATGCTCCTCTTGTGTATATGTTGATCAATGGTGATGATATTAACATGCGATATCTTGCGTTTCAAATTTATATACATCTATTTCCTCCATGTGATGGTAAAGCCTCTTGATTACTTTGGAGATATAAATTCAGTTTCTTGCAAAGAGTAGAAGCTCAATAAATATTTATTGGGCTTTATTTGAGTTATTCTGTTATAAACTTGGGAACTGATAAGAGCACCTTTGCTTCCTCCTCCACGTTTGGCCCATCCCTCACCATCTTAACTAGCCGTCCATTGCTCTTTTCCGCATCCACCACCTCTTAGATACCAATTCACAATCTCTCAGCCTCATGTGTCTTTTGTTTCAATTGCTGCTACAGTAACCAGCTCTGCATGGGTTGGGAATGATTTCATTTGTGCAGAACTTGACAGTAACCATACTCTATGCCAAACCACAAGCCTCTTGCCAACCCAGAACTTCCTTGTTGACACTGAGGTGCAAATGGTCTTGTTAGTTGGCGACAACAGCAGTCTGGAACTTCTGGGGAGTACAGCAAACCTGTAATCAGTGACCAGCAACAAAACAAAGAAATCCTCTTTCTCAACTGTCTGTGGTTCTGAGGTGCAGTTGATGTGGCCTTTCACAGGACGCCCCTACAACACGAAGCAATCTCCACAAGTGCCATTAGTTCAGCAGCACACCCTCCAGCCAGTTCTTTCTCCCTTCCCATCTCAAAATTTTTACACTCACTGCTGCCCCTCTCAATAAAAACAATCACATAAATTCTTGCATCAGACTCTGCTTTCTGGGGTGCTTAGGCTAAAACACCTGTCTTCATCACAGCCCCCTGCCAAGAGAGGACATGGTTATGTCTGCATCAGATAATCCTCTCCACTTTTCAGTGGAGGATTTCACAGGGGGCACACCTAGCACAAAGGTTACTCATCTACCAACGAAGTCAGCAAATAAGACTCTAGACTCAGTGTAAAAAGAAGCCAAACAAGTTAAATTCTTCTCTAGGGAACTTAGAGACAGAAAAAGAAGACATGAAGCTAATAGCAATAGATTATGATATAAAGACAGAAAGTGTCAGGCAGCCATGATGCTGTAATTGCTCAATGCAGTAGCAATTATTACAGGCATGTTGTTTCCCTCTCCCTTCTTCAACTCCTTCTTAGATGCCACCAAGACCTAAGTCAGAGAATCAGCATTCATTTTCAGGCCCTACTCCTTATCTTCATTCAGGCTTTTGGCCATAATATCTGATTAATTAAAAAAGGACTTCTAACCTTGCTGTTCTGAGCTCAGGCTCTTCCTAACTCAGTTCATATTATTCATAATTACCATCCTGTCCGGTGGCACTCATCAGATCACTTTCTCTTCTCAGGTAAGTTTGATAACTTTTACTTTTTTGATAAGTGTAACATTAAGTGGCTCCTCTCCTCATCAATCCATCAACATTAAATTCAGCTTCATTTTTTACTCTATTTTTCAATAGCATTTCACCCTCAAGCCTTATTCCTAAAATGCACTTTATGGACTTGCAATTTAAAGAATAGTACCTTATCCCATATGCTCAACAACTCTATATGCTAAAACTACTGAAATAACCAACAGAATTTTTTTATATTTTATTATTTATTCATGAGATACACAGGAAGAGAGACAGAGATACAGGCAGAGGGGGAACCAGGTTCCATGCAAGGAGCCCAATGTGGGACTGGAACCTGGGGATCCTGCCCTGAGCCAAAGGCACATGCCTAACCACTGAGCCACCAGGTGTCCCAATGACCAAAAGATTTTAAAGCTAAACCATGTTTCTATGTTGGAATATATGGATGGTTTCCCTTAAAAGATGGAAAATTTAATAGTTTCTATAAAATAAGGTGCATGTCAGGTCAAACTAAGAGAAAGACTGAGCACAATTCACAACAGATGACAGAGGATTGAAGAAATTAGTATGTCCAGATAGTTTGAATGACATGATACTATAGCTAAGAAAGAGAGAAAGAAGCATAGAAAAAAATGGACAAACAGAAAGCACAAAGATCACAGAATAAGTAAATATGCATCACTAATCACAATATTTATATATGTAGACCAAACTTGCCAGTTAAAAACAGAAATCTTAAGGCTAGATAAACAAAAATTCAACTATATGCTCTGTATGAGAGATGCACCTAAAATATAAAAGGAGATCATGACTGACAGATATATCCAGCAAATAATAGCCCAAAGAAATCTGGGAGAGCTATATTAATGTTATAAAAATAGTCTTTAAGGTAAAAAACAAACAAAAAACCATTATCAGGAAGAAGAGGTGATACTATGTGAAGATTAAAGTTTCAAATTACCAATAAGATTTAACAATTAGATATGTATTAGGAACATATCTCAAATTACATAGTGCAAAACATTCAAGAACTACAGAGAGAAACTGACAAATCATCATAGTAATGTAATAAAACACACATTTCTCAAGTATCCAGTGTTCAGTCATGAAAAAAACCTTTAAAAAAAATCTTTGGATTTTTTTTAAAACCTCATAAAAAATCTTTAAAAATCTATTTTAAAAATCTTTGGACAACCAACCTTGATTTAATGGATATATATATAAATAAACAGAGAAAAAGAGAGATATTCCATATTTTGTTCTCAACTACAAAAGGTACATTACCAAAATTGAACACATTAATCCATAAAGCAAAGCTCATTATGTGTGTGTGTAATATATTCACTGCATCATATAGAGAGAATATATAGTCTTTATATATATGTATATATGAATATGTAATTCATGTATATATATTTTATATACTCTAATTCCTTAGCCACAATGCAACTCAAACAGAATGATTTGAGATAAACTTTTAATATCTTCTTATGAAAAAGGTCTTACACACAAAAAAAATAAATGTAGTAGTATATGGAATGCCCTTGTATCCTTCAATTGTCTTCAACAATTAATCAAATCCTAGTCAGTCTTTTATCATCTGTATACCAGTCCCATCTGAATTTTTCTGAAACAAATTCATTCCACAAATATTTGTAACTCTATTTAAAAAGGACACTTTTAATATAACCATAATACAATTATGTATTTTTTAAATATATAAAAATTCCTCAAGTATCCAGTAAGTATTCAAAATCCCCCAATTATCTCAAACAGTCTCTTGTTTGTTCTAATCAGGATCCAAATAAGGATCACACAGTGCATCTGATGAGTGTGTTTGAAGTCCCAAATAGATACATTATTAAAACGCCGTAGGATTGAAATTTTAGAACCACACTTCCAAATAATTCATAGGTCACATAAGAAATGGTAATGGAACACTGACAGTGTTTGTAACTGAACAAAGAGCAAAATATCAATATAGATAAAATGTTGAAATGCAATGATGAAAGTAGTAACTGGAAAAAAATGTTTACCCTTTAATGGTTAGTTATATCAGAAGAAATGGTGAAAATCAATGATTTGAACATCCAACTTAAGAATTTGGTGGGGGGTGGGGAGAATGACAGAATATAAACAAGGCAAATGGAAGGAAGAAACAAATGAAAGAATAGATTATTGAGGGGTGCCTGGTTGGTTCAGTCTGTTAATCATGGACTCTTGATTTTTGTCTCAGGTCATGACCTCAGGGTCATGAAAATCAAGCCCCATGGAGGGCTCTACACTCAGCAGGGATCTACTTGAGATTCTCTCTCTTCATCATCTTCTGTCCCTCCCAAATTCTCCCTCTAAAGTAAATAAATAAATAAATCTTGAAAAAATAAAGAATAGATTGTTGAAATAGAAGACTAAAATACAACATAGGATCAGTGCAATGGAATAAAGTTAGTTCCAATTCTTTGACACTCATTCCTTTGATAGGAGGAATCTACTTCCCCCTCCCCTGGGTGTTCTGTGACCACTCTAAGAGTATAGCAGAGGTGATGTTTTGTCAGGTCTAGGTCTAGACCTTAAGAAAACTTGTAATTTCTACTGCTTGGTTCTGTATACATTTTCAAAATTGTGAATTGCAGTGTAAAAGGCTCAAAAACTCTATTGGAAAGGTCATGTGGAGAGGCCCTGTGCTACATGGACATGGGAAGGAACCCACCCGAGCTCAGCCTTCTCGGTTTCCTTGCCAAGGCATCGGGCGCCTGAGTGAACCAATCTTAGACTCTCGAAACCACGCCGACAACCAACCGAATGCCCCCACGTAAACTCACGATACTGCAAGAAGCAAAAGAATAACCCAAGCGAACTCTACCTGAATTCTTGACCCACAAAATCATGAGATAATGAGATAGAGGTTGTTTTAAACCAGCCTGTTTTGAGGGTAGTTTGTTACACAGTGGAAGATACATGGGAGCAATAAATAAAGCTGAAAGTTGGTTCTTTGAAAAGACTCATAAAATTTGTCAATAATCTCTAGTTAGGAAAAAAAAATAAACCCAAGAAAACTAAGAAAAAATATATTAAGGAAAAAAGGACCGTGTATCAGACTATATAACAGGGAGATGACTTTGGATTCAAGCCCCCAGGCAGAATCAGGGCAATTTGATGTAGTAGAACAAGTACTTGGAGGAGGTACGTATCCTTCCACCAGTCAGATTTGGGCAAGTCATTTAAATCTATTGGACTCCACTTTAATTATAAAGCAAAACAAAAAATGAAGGCTCCTTCCATAGGTGGAGTCTTTGATGTGACTTCTCAGTGTATGTTTAGCCCCTGCCATTTAGAGTAGTTGCATTTAGAAAATAGTGGAATATAGAACAAGGAGCAAAGTAGCATTTAGAAGGGAACCAACCATTACAGCTTCCTCTCTTTGCTTAAGATGAAAAAACAAAAATGGAGAGTGACATCATTTTTTTTCTTACAAAATTTCAGTATATATATTCAAGAGCTCCTCATGGTAATAAAGTCAATAAAAATCTGTTGAATTAAATTCATGCAAACACACAAAAAAGGCTTTTTCCCCTATTAAAAAAAACATATTAGGTGGTTTGATCAACATAATGCCTATAACTAAAGAACTAATTTTTACTTTTATATATTCTAATAAAACACTGTATAGTAAACTCTAGTTTTTGCAAGATTTTGAGACTCAAACCAAACAACTTGTGCTGTGATATGATCTGGAGCTCAAGTGGAATTAGGTACTTATCAAAAACATGGCCCCAACTTCTACCTTGCTCTACATTTTTCAAGCGTAACTTAAAATTTTTCTAAGACTTGACAAATTATTTATGTCTTTCTGACGGTTATTTAACATGGAATTTAGCTAATGAAGTTCTGTAGTGTGTTAAATCTTAGCTGATATTTTGGAATGATTTTGAAACATATGGATAGAGGGGGTGGGAAGGGCCAGAGTTCTATCAAAATGTTCTAGCTTGTTACCTTAGATAAAATTAAAAGCTACATCATGTTATCACCTTAGTTTCTGGTGAGGACATTTATTAGTTTAAATGCCTTTTCAAATTCCAAAATAAGCTCAATTCTGAAATTTACTGTATAATAAAAATCTAGACCAACTGACATAATGAACAGGCTATAGGCTCCAATGGAAACATTAGGCCTGTCTAAAAAAAGAGTATCATTAAAAATGTTTTATTTTACTTTAAATTATCAAAGCCATTTCACTTATTCAGTTGTTTTCTAATAATGATAAGCATTTGCATGGTAAAATAAACATTTATGATTTAATGTACACAGTATAAACATGAGAAGCATCAAACCCATTAATAGATACAGATTAATCTTTTACTTCTCCACTCTGAAACACATAAAAACATCTTTAAGCAGATATAGCTATATAATATGACATATTTATGTAAGAGTCCTCCACATTCTAATTAAAATTGAGATTAGGACATCAATCATATCCTTTACCCATTGCTACTTCAAAAAATAAAAGTAAAAAACCCTAGCTATATGCTTTTTTTAAATTTCAAAGTGTCTTCTTTATCTTTGTGAGCTAGCTAGTTACCTACTACAAGGCATTAGTAATTCCTTTCTTTCCAAGTTATTTTTAGGGTGCTTTAGCTTTATTAAGATGTCCACCAAATGCTAAGACATTAAATACTGAGTTTCCTCTTCTCTGTCTACCCCACAGATAGGAGATTTCTTGCTTCAAACCTCAGTGCACACATGTAAACACAATTACTCAAAACAAGGCAACAAGTGAGAAGTAGGATTAAAATAAGAACTCAGACAATCTGACTCACAATCCAGCATTCAACTCCCTATAACTTGCTGTTTTCCTTTGTCCTCTTTGCTGTGAACCAAGATACTTGTTCTTTAGCAGGGTGTTTCTGCTGCAAATCCAGTTGCTACTGCATTATGCAATGAAGTCAGAAGCCTGAGCTTGTGACATCAATATAGGTTGCTATGGTAACTCTTTCCATAAGTATTACAGGTTCATTGTAGGCTCAAAAAAGAGGACTTCAGCACAGTAGCAAAATAGCTGGCATTATTCAGCCTAAATCACAACAATAATTGACGCAAAAAAATGTTTTATGCTACCTATAATAAATACAGATTTTTATATTTATGTTTTGTGTCATTATTGAAAGTAATTTTTCAAATATGTTAATCTGTTTAAATGAAAATTCTCCAATAGAAATAGCACTGCTACTGACCTTCTGATATAACAGATCCACAAGATCCAGGAAGAAGAGAGTCTCACCATAACATAGCTTACTATTCCATGCCTTGTGTCATTCCAGAAGTCGAGTAATCTTTTTTTTTTTTTTTGAAGTCGAGTAATCTTATGCATTATCTGTTTGGAATTAATTAATAGCGTGATTTAAATCGTCGTCCCATTACAGAAATTATAGGAAAGGTCCAAGGAGTTGCACATATGAAAGCAATGTTAGGTGAGAAGTTTTCCCAGGGAATGTGTCCATTTTTAATGTAACAACAGTAAAGATCACTTTTTATCGCCCCTGTTCACCCTTATTTCCTTTGAATATTTTTTGCCAATGCCTCAGTTCAAATCATTAAATCCACCTCCCTGTGTAGGAGATATCTAGATTCTTTCTCTATTACATTTTTTTAAATCTAAATTCGAAGCACACAGCTGAATAATTACAAAGCCTGAATTCCTTTCTTCCTTAGCTCCTTTTTGTTTGTTTATCACCCATCACCGTCAGCATGAGGATGTTAGTTCAATTCTGCAACCATGCTTGGGCTAGGCATGGCAGTCACACATGCCAGGCATTCAGTGTAAGATGTGTAAGACACAATCCCATCCATAAAAAGCTCATATAGGTTAATAGCAACAACAATAACAAATAATATTTACTGAGTACCTGCCGTGTGCCAGGCACCATGCTAAGCACTTTCCACTCATTATCTTAATTAATTTTCACACAACAGAGAGGGAGAGAGGTACTGTTATCCCCATTACACAGATAAGGGAACTGAAGTTCCAAGGGATAGCCACTGGTCTGAAGTCATACTAGTAGGTAGGAACACAGCCGGCATTTGAATTTAGGATTAACAGACTACAAATATTTATATGTCTCAACAGAAATAAATGACTAGCTCTTGTTATTCACTGTGGTAAAACCTGAAAATTGGATTATAATCCCACTGAGCAAGGACAGCTTGACATAGAATTCACTGAGGCAGAAAGCAGATGATAGTCTTCAGGTGGACTTCATAAACACTTTCGATGACTGACTTTTCTGTTTTTGTAACACTTAGCAGGTCAGAAAGTGTTTGCCTAACATTCTTATTCCTCTAGGTTATAAATGAAAACACGTCTCAAAAACATTGGTTCTATCACTTTTCTTATACAGCTCCACCAATATTCTATTATGCTCCACATCACTATACTATCTCAAGATCAGGTAAATATATTAGCAATTTAATGTGAATAGTGTGTTGCACCTTTACAAATCCTACCCAATATTCATCTTTTCAGCACAAATTTAGGGAGACACTACTATGAGTCACACACGGTGCTCAATGTTAGATATGACACTACAGCAAAAAGTTGAAATGAAAGGAGCATGACATCGTCTAAAAGGAGAGAAAGTCTTTGATCAAATAGCAATAGAAATAAGTGTAAAGTTGGAACTGTGTCCAGAGAGTAGAAAATAAGAAACGCTGAAAAGAGATCATCTAAGCATTCAACCCTAAATGATAGAAAGAGAACAGAAGAAACGCAGAGAAACAGAGGGAAGAAAACAAGAAGAAAAGTAAATCCTTTGGAAATGTAATGCAACATACAACAGGAGTAACTTGGCTCTTTGAAAAGGTGAATAAAATTGACAAACCTCTGGCAAGATTGATCAAGAAAACAGACAAGGCAAAGGCAAATATCTGAAATGACATAAAGAACACAGAGATACAACAGATTTAAAAAGGAAATAAGATAAAATGAACTTTATGCCAGGACATCTGGAGTCATAAATAAAAAGGACAAACAAAATTGATCAAGAAGAAACAGAAACTTGGATAGACATAGACACTGAAGAAATTGAATTAGTATGGGTCCTATGTCAGTTCTCTTTTTATCTTTTGAGGAGCCACCATATTGTGTTTCTTAGTAGCTGCACCAACTTCCATTCTCACCAGCAGTGCACAGGGTCACCTTCTCTCCACATTCGAGCCGGCACTTGTTACCTCTTGTCTTTTTGATAAGAGCAGTTCTAACAGGTGTGAAGTGATACCTCATTGTGGTTTTGATTTGTAGTTCCCTGATGATTCATGACACCTGGCACCTTCTCATGTACTTGGCAGTTTGCATGTCCATTTGGGAAAAGGTCAGACCTCTTCGGGCTCTTTGTCTATTTATTCAAATTTTTGGTTTTATTGTGTCTGTTGTTGCTGCTGCTGTTGTTATAGAGCTATGAGCTCCATATACATTTTGGATGTTAACACTTTATCAGATAATGGCTTGCTAATATTTTCTTCCATCCCGTAAGTTGCCTTTTAATTTTACTGATGGTTTTGTTTGCTGTGCAACAAAATGTTTTCGTTTGATGTAGTCCCACTTGTTGTTTTTTGCTTTTGTTACTTGTGCTTTTGGTGTCATACAAGAAAAAATAATCATGACCCAAACCAACGTCGATAAGCTTTTCCCCAAGTTTTCTTTCAGGAGTTTTACAGTTTCAGTCTTACATTTAAGCCTTTAATCTTTTTCAAGTTAATTTTTGTGAGTAGTATAAGATAGGGGTTCAATTTCATTATTTTGCTTGTGGATATTCAGTTCCCCCAACACCATTTATTCATGAGAATGTTTGTCCACATGGAGCATTTTTAGCTCTCTTGTCAAATAGTAGTTCGCAATTTATGCGTGGATGTATCTCTGGGCTCTTGATTCTGTTGTATTGACCTGTGAGTCTACTTTTTTATGTAAGTATCATACTGTTTTGATTACTAGAGCTTTGTTGTATAGTTTGAAATCAGGAAGTGTGATGCCTCCAGCTTTGTTCTTTCTCAAGTTTGCTTTGGCTATTTGGTCTTCTATGGTTCCACTCAGAATTTAGGATTATTTTTTTCTCTTTTGTGAAAAGTATTGGAATTTTGAAAGGATTGACATTGAATCTATTGATGGCTTTGGGTAGTATGGACATTTTTGATCCATGATACAAACAAACATTTTTATTTATTTGTGTATTCTTCAATTTCTTTCATCTATGTTGTAGAGTTTTCAGCGTACAGATCTTTTACCTCCTTGGTTAAATTTATTTCTAAGCATTTTAGTCTTTTTGGTGCTACTGTAAATGAGATTAATTATTTCTCTCTTGAGTAGTGTGTTGTTAGTGTATAAAAACACAACTGACTTGTCTGTGTTGATTTTGTAACTTTATTGAATTGATTTATTAGTTCTATGCAGTTTTTTGGTTGGGTCTTTAAGGTATTCTGTATATAAGATCATGTCATCCATGGAAGTTTACCTCTTCCTTCCTAATTTGGATGCTCTTTATTTCATTACCTTGCCTGATTTTCTGGCAAAGACTTCCAGTACTATGTTGAATAGGAGTGGTGAGGGTGGGCACAATTCCCTTGCTCCTGATCTTAGACTGTGGAAAAGCTTTCAACCTTTAACCATTGAGTATGATGTTAGTTATGGGCATGTCATATATGGCCATTATTATTTTAAAGCGCATTCCTTCTATATATACCCACTTTATTGAAACATTTCATCATGAAAGGATATTGAATTTTCTCAAATGCTTTTTTTCTCCTTTTGAGATGATTATATCATTTTTATCATTCATTCTATTAATGTGGTTTATCACATTTATTAAATGGTGCATGTTGAACCATCCTTATGTCCCAGGAGTAAATGCCACTTGATTATGATGTATAATCCTTTCAATGTGCTGTTGAACTTGACTTGTGAGTATTTTGTTGAGAATTTTTGCATCTTTATTCATCAGGCATATTAGTCTGTAGTTCTTTTTTCTCATGGTGTCCTTATATGGCTTTGGTATCAGGGTAATGGCCTCATAAAATGAGTTTGGAAGGTTCTTCCGCTTCTATTTTTTTGTAAAAAATAAAGCACGATTGGCATTAACTCTGTCTCAGCATTTCATAGGGCTGCCCTGTCAGCCACAGGATGTACTCCATAAACCTCCAGCATTTCTGGCCAGGCTTCCCGGTTTGGGGGGGCTAGAGGCTATACTCAGTAGTTGGGCAGGGCTGGTGAATTTCTTCCCTGTTAATGTGTAGATCTAGAATGGGCTCTGAGGTCAGAACAGACCTATAGTTGGGAACCTAAAACAGAATTGCTCACCAAGGTCCCCAACCAGATGGAGCCATCCATATTTATCCTTAAAGCACTGTTATTTGTCATATCTACCCCAAATCAGAGTTTCTATATTCCATTTCTGTACCAAGCTTGATTTTAGAGTTCTGCCTTTTTAATTCAATTCAGAAATTCAGGCAATATTTTTGGAAGGTTCCTTTATTTTGAGTTTTCATTTTAATTCCAGCTAGTTAACATACAGTGTTGTATTAGATTAAGGTGTACAATATAGTGATTCAACACTTCTGTACAACACCTGGTGCTCATCACAAGGGCACACTTTAACCCATCCCATCCATCTTTTCTCTGTTAACCATCACTTTATTCTCTATACTTAAGAATATGTTTCTTAATTTGTCTCTCTTTGTCCCTTTGCTTGTTTGTTTTGGTTTTGTTTTTGTTTTTTGTTTTTTTGTTTTGTTTTGTTTCTTAAATTCCACATATGGTATTTGCCTTTCCCTGATTGACTTATCTCACTTTACTCTCTAATTCCATTCATATCATTGCAAATGGCAAGATTTCATTCTCTTTCATGGCTGAGTGTGTATACACACACACACACACACGCACACACACATTATATATATATAATAATAATAATGCTCTAAACACAGTGATGAATATATCCCTTTGAATTCGTGTTTTTGTATTCTTTGGATAAATACCCAGTAGTGTAATTGCTGGATCATAGGGTAGATTTATTTTTAACTGTTTTCCACAATTACTATACCAGTTTGCATTCCTGCCAACAGTGTCTGAGGGCTCCTTTTTTCTCCACATTCTCATCAACGCTTGTTGTTTCTTATGTTGTTGATTTTACCCATTCTGACGGTATGTGGTGATGTCCCACTGTGGTTTTGGATGATCTGATAGTTTTATAGTCATATTTGTGGGACAAGACCAGCCTAGGGTCCTCCTACTCTATCACCATCTTCTCCCTAGGAGGTTCCTTTTATAAAGTCTTGTTTAGAGCGTGTGGAACCTACCCATTTGGCTTCCATCACACTTAATGCAAAATTCTCCTGAATTTCCTAATTCTGCTCTCCCAAATTCTACCTTTCATCTCAAAACATTGTGTTGTTAAAAACATTGCATTTTTCAGCTCAAAATTTATTGCTTCATCTCCCTCATCCAGTCTGGCTCTGGGTTCTGCTCATTCTTTCAAATTTCCCATCCTCTCTCATGCATGTTCTTCCTGCTCTTCTCTTTGCTACTAACCACATCTGAAACCTCATCACTTCATGCCACAGGTGTCTCAATAGTTTCCTGCAATGACTCCCTCCTTTAGCCTCTACCCTAAGAGTGCAAAGTACAAATAACTATAGATTTACTTCCTGAAACACTAAACATTTAAAATTATATCATATTGAAGCTCCTATACCCACCAAATACATTTAGTCACTCTCCTTGCCAAGAAGTTGAAATTTTAACTCTTTAACCTGACATTCTGGCTTTTAAAAATCTGACCACAGTCTAACTGTTAGTCTTTGGAGCCATCACTCACCTTCAAGAATTATCTCCCAAACAAAATGCATGTATTACTAGTCTCTAAATACACATTTTACTTTTGCATCTTTCTGCTTTGTTCATGCTATGTCACCACTAGAATGTCGCACCCCTCTTTCCCACCTCCATTTACCTTTTAAAATTCTAAACATCTTCCTAAGCTCAGTATAAATTATTGAATAGACAGTTGTGCTGTCCTTTTGTTTATGTGTGTATTTATATGCTTTATCTTCTCAACTAGACTGTAAGCTTCTTGAGAAAAAAAAAACATATCCTTAGTCTGCTACAGTATGAGGCAAATATGGTACTTAGTTAATACTAAGTTGATGTCACATCCCAGAACAACAAAAACTTACTCAGATATTTGCTCAGGCAAATATTTGCATCACTAATCATGGTGAGCATGGCTTCCTTTGAACATTACAGATTCAGATTCTTCTGTTGGTTTTATTAAATTATAACAGTAGAACATAGAATAAGATTTCTTGCTTGATTACATAGAACAAATAATTTACCTGATATATACATGACTTTCAATCCACTCTCCCAAGAAAAGATAGCAAGAACTATGAGTTATTGTCAAGATTCTTCCATTTGAAAATAAAAGATATCTGACTTACAATTAGCTTAAACAAAAAGGATAATGTATTGGCTCATGGAATTGAGAAATTCATGGATGAATCTGGTTTTAGTAACAGATCTAGAAGATTCACTGGTATTAATAAGTCTAACTCTCCTTTTTCTAAGTGTTCACCTTATTCTCTGTGGCTGCATATCAAGCCAACTATATGTAGTAAAGGCAAATGCTAACTACAATTTTGGTTTCATGTTATGCAAATCGGCACCCCAATTAAAGAAGAATCTCTCTGTTTCTCTCTCTCTCTCATTCTCTCTCTCCATAACCACAGAGAAAGTTCAAGGATAATTGTTAAACCCTGAATAAGGCATATGCCTATCAGTAAAGTCACTGGGCCAGAAAGAAGAACATCTAAGAAAAATTCAGCCTGAACATGAGTTCATGCCAGTGGCCAAGTTGGTAGTCAAATAGAATGACTGTCTGTGTCTCCAAGACCACATGATGTTGAGGAAACATCAGGACATAAGGACCAGCTGATTTCTGAGAGAAAAAGAAGGAAGGAAAGAAAAGAAGAAAGAAAGAAAGAAAAGAAAGAAAAGAAAGAAGAAAGAAAGAAAAAAATATAAAGAAGAGAGAGGGGGGAGGGAGGGAGGGAGGGAGGGGGGGGAGGGAGGGGGGATAGAAGGGGTGGTGGGGCTTAAGAGGATATAAATCTAGAAAGATCTGTCGTGTATACAGTGATTCTTATGATAGACTTGTGAGAATGAGAGTGAGAGGGTGGGGAGGTGGTTCGTGTATGAGGGTTGAAGGGGGTAATTATATAGAATTTGTTGCTGTTTGGGTGCGGTGGGCTGTGGGGGGATTTGGTGCGTGTACATTGTTGAATCTATCATATAGTATATGTACACATCTGGGATGGTTAGAGATTGAGGGGAGGGAGGGTGTGTTTGTAGTGATGTTATGTTGGTTTTTATAGGGTTGGAGTTGGGGGGTGGTATGTTTCTGGGTGAGGTGAGAGAGATGTGTGTGGGGGGTGGGGATCTGTTAGGGGTGATTTATGGTTTGGGAAGGAAGAGTGATGGTTTGAGTTTTTTGGTGTTGGATTAGGTTGGAGAGTATTGGGATGATTTATGGGTTGAGAGAGAGAGTTTGTAGGTTGTGGGGGGAGAGAGTGTGTGGGTATATATATATACTAGTTTTTGTGAGAGTTTATATATGTGAGGAGTAGTGTGTGATGAGTGTGTGTGTAGAGGGGGATGTGGGGGGGTTGATGGTTTATTTTTTTTGTTGTGTTGGGGGGTTTGTGTTAGGTTGTGTGGAGAATGTTTTTGGTTTTTGGGAGGTGGGTTGTTCTTGTTTTTGGAGGGTGTGAGGTTTTTTGATTTATGTGTGGGGGGGTGGTGGTTTGGTAGGGTGGGGGGGGTTGTTGGTTTTTTTGTTTTGTTTGTTGTGTTTGTTGTGTGTTGTGTGGGTGGTGGGGGGGGGGGGGGGGGGGTTTGGGGGTGTGTGGGGGGGGTGGGGGGTGTTGTTTTTGGGGGGGGGTGTGTTTGGGGGGGGTGTTTTGTGGTTTGGGGGTTGGGGGGGGGGGGGTTGTTTTTTTTAATGGTGTACAGATGAGAACACTGAGATTCAGAAATGTTCAATAATTTGCTTAAGCAAATGTAAATGTGGGTTCTTACCAAGTCCAGAGTGTGACTTCTTAATCAATATATTATACTAAACATTTTGAAAGACTACATCTTCTCATGTGAGTCAAGGAACAGATTCAGTATAAATTACCTGGAAATGATGTTCTTTGAGATTTTAGTTAGCCTCATGTGATCTCAGCTTCTTGCCTAATGTAAATTTCAACACCATTTTCTCCTTGGATTATCCAGCGGACTAAAATCATTCAGTAACTCTGTTGTTTGAGAAGAGAATGAGTGGAGAAAAAAACATGGTTATAGCATGGTAGAGGCTTTGCCTTTTTACTAGCAAAATAAAACTCAGTGATACTGATATGAATTGAAATATATCACCTCAAAATTAATATGTTGAAGTCCTCACCTCAAGTATCTCAGGGTGTAACCTTATTTGGAAATAGGGTCTTTACAGAACTAATCAAGTGAAAATAGTCATTAGGATGGGCTCCAATCCAATATAACTGGTGTACTCATACCAATGGGAAATTGGAACACATGAGCATTCAGAGAAGAAAGACCACATGAAGAGATACAAAACATTGTATGTGAATATGAAGACAAATATTGAGGGTGATGTACATAAAAAGCAAGAAATATCAAATATCGCCAGAAAGCCACCAAAAGCTAGGAGAGAGGCCTGGAACAGATTCTCCCTCATAACTCTTAGGATGAACCAAACTGCCAACATCTTGATCTTGAACTTCTACCCCCCTCCCCCCAGAATTGTAAGACAATAAATTCCTACTGTTTAAATGACCCAGGTTGTGATGCTTTGTTACAGCAGCCCTAGGAAATTAATATAAGTATCTTCAAGAAAACTTAGAACAAATATCAGCCTCCTGCAAATGAAAAAAGCAATTCCCAATACTTTCTTTCATGGGGGTACCAGGTTAATAGAGCCAGTTCACAATTAAAATTCTATCTTGATTTTATAGCCTCATGGGGAATGTTTGCAAATAATTTTACATAGATACTACATTTTGTGTTTCCTAATTTGTTGCCATCATTTGCTAAAAGAAGGTTAATATTTTTTTCTAAAGAGAATGCTTTTCTTTCTTCCAGAAACCTGACACCTGATTCGTAAGTGATCATTTACATTTTTTTGTTCTGGACTTCTAGGACACATCTAGATACTAGGAACAGATTATTTACTCATCAGTTCATAGTTCAAATTCACATTAAAATGTTCTCAAATATCAAGAAAATGTTTTCATTGTAATAACAATTAGCTCACCTAATTGCTAATTTTAAGGGGTCTGATGGGAAGCATGGTGGAAGTTCTCACCTGAGGTTTTGTGAAGAAGATAAAATATGACCTTAATCATAGTTGGGAATCTATATTCATAGTCACATTACCAAAAAGTATCCAGGACTAAAGTTTAAACATTTACTAAGTTCTTGAGTAAACCGAGTTGAACATCACACTCCCCTAAGGGAAAAAGTCATACACAAACATGACCCAGTAGGCTTACTTTTCCAGACTGGTGGAACTTAATGAACATTCTAAGCCAGCAGAATGGTCACTCATGTACACACTCAGGGAGAAGCATGGCTTTTAGCAAAATCTTACAGAGTTACTGACCCTGTTCCTGAACTTAATATGCTTTTCTTCCTCCCTTTCTGCCTTGCTTCTTCTTTCCTTCCTTCCTTTTCAGTATAATGTTTTTTCTATTAAGGTATGCATGTTTGGAGTTGTAAAGAAGCCCCATTGTTTTGTGCACAGGTGTGTCAGAGTGGAGGAGCATTGTAAAGCAGGCGTACTGTGATTATTTTTTCAGTTCTGACTATGAACTTAGCAGCATCACATATTGGTTGGGCACTGATTTTGGAATCAAATAGCCCTTGTTTTAAACTAAGTCCTCTTATTAGCTGTATACAGTTTTAGGGGTAGTCCTTAGCTACTCTGTGCTTCATTGCCTATACATTAAGGATGAACACTGCACTTTCTCAAATGGTCTGAGAACAAAAACAAAACAAGACAAATAAACAAACAAAGGTGGTACCTGAAGAGCAGATAGTATAGTGATAACCCACCGAGTGAATACTTAATAAATGTAAGCTAATAATTAGGCATATAAAGGAAAGTAATTATATGACAATTCTGGAAAAGTCAAAACTATAGCAATGGTAAAAAAAAAAAAAAGAGCAATGATTGCCAAGGATTTGGGGGAGGAGGAGTGTTAGGTTAAGTATTGAATACATGAAACACCTTTGGAAGGTGGCAAAACTAAATTTTTTTTAAAGATTTTATTTATGTATTCATGAGAGACACACAGAGAGAGGCAGAGACACAGGCAGAGGGAGAAGCAGGCTCCATGCAGGAGCCTGATGTGGTACTCGATCCTGGGTCCTCGGGATCACGCCCTGGGCCAAACGCAGGCGCTAAACCACTGAGCCACTCAGGGATCCCAGCAAAACTAAATTTTGTAGGATACTGCACTGGTGGATATATGACATGCAGAAGAATTAGACCCATAACCCCAGTCTAATCATGAAAAAAATCAGACAAATACCAACTGAGGAACATTGTACACAACTGTACAAAATCGACTAGTAATTTTCTAAACTGTTGAGGTCATCAAAAACAAGGAAACTTTGATAAACTATCACAGCCATGGGGAGCCTAAGGACATATGAGGACTACATGTTATGTAGATCCTGGAAGGGGCCCTCAACAGAAAAAGGATATTAGGTAAAAACCAAAGAAATCAAAATATAGATTTTAGTTAAAATAACATATCAATATTGATTCAATAATTACAAACTAATGTAATATAAATGTACAAATATAAGGCATTAATAATAGGAAAAAAACTACAGAAGAATATGGGTGTATGAGAACTCTGTACTATCTTAAACTGTTTTGAGATTTCAAATTTATTTTAAAAAGAAAGAAAATGTAAAAGTAGAACTATTATATTAAACCTAAAAGCAAAAACATTAACCAGTATTACTATGTACTATTAGTTTTTATTTGGTAAACAATTAGTACAATAAATGTCTGGCAATTACTAGGACTTTATCGAACTTGAATGTTTTTAATCCTCCGTTCAACTAACCCTAGTCTAATTTTTATACTTTATTCAACTCGTTTTGAATCACTTCTTAAAATTAGACCCTCCTTGAACTTGATAAGGTATGTTCAAGAACTTTACCACCCACCTCAGTTTGCCTACAAGGAAATTTTGTGGGTGTCAGTGACTTTTATATTCAATAGTCCATTCCTAACTCTCCTAAATGTTCCGTTAGTCAACACTCTTTCATTTATAGATCAAAGGATAAGTTGCCCTGTTTAATCAGTGAAAAACCACCCAAAAAGTAAGGGGTTAGTCACAAATTACATTGTCCTGCTAGCCATACAAATTCACCTATGACTATTATTCCTGATAAAAGTAGATTTCACATCATTTATGTCTTCTATGTTTGGTTCTTTGTTTTGGAAGTCAAAATTTACAGATTTAGCATTTTTTCAAGTAAATTCTCTTCTAACAAACTTCACCATGTATAATAGCTTTTATATGGCATTATTTTCTTTTAAAAGTGTGGATACAGGGGGATCTCTAGGTGGCTCAGCAGTTTAGCACCTGCCTTCGGCCCAGGGGTGATCCTGGAGTCCCGGGATTGAGTCCCACATCATGCTCCCTGCGTGGAGCCTGCTTCTCCCTCTGCCTGTGTCTCTGCCTCTGTGTATGGGTGTGTGTGTGTGTGTGTGTGTGTGTGTGTGTGTCTGCATCTCTCATGAATAAATAAATAAAATCTTAAAAAAATAAAATAATAAAAGTGTGGATATCAATCCAAGCTATAACAGAGATAGCTAAAAGACATATTTAAACAATATGAGTTTTAAAACAATCATGTAATTGTTTCCTATATACTTCTGGGAAGCTGTCCCTCCTTCCCTACTACAACATAGAAATGTCTCTGAATCAGTCTTTTATGATGTTTGTGCTTTGGGGGCTTGAACATGAATAATGGAGCAGAGACATTAAAAGAAACAGAGACAGGTAGTTGAGCTCCCCCATCACATAATGTCATGCCATAAATCTTAGTCAACATTCTTGGGACTTGCACACTGACATCTGATAGGAGTATGATATAAGCATAATTTAGAATGTTATGGATCTTCACAAGTTCCTAAAACATATAGTGACAATGGCCTTTGATGCAGATGTGGCAGGTAGAAATACAGATGAAAGAAGATTAAGAAATCTTCTCAAAATGCTGAAAACCACTAAGTTCAAAGCCAACTCATTTACTCTTAAGGTCAGTGGGCTTTCACTCCACACCAAATGTCTTTGTGTACTTAGCACTCTAAGCCAACTTTAACATACATTGGGGGGATATGAACCATTATTTTTTTCAGTATGCATATTCCCTTTGCTCTTCTTAATAAAGTATAAAGTGATGTGGTAATTTGATGATCGGCTCAGTGCTCCTGCCTACAGAGCGTGAGTTCTGAGAGAAATGGAAAAAGCAAGTGCAGCCAATTTATGTACCTCATAATTTTTTAATATATCTAGTAATTCATAAGTCTTATAAAACTTTATGTACTTGAAAGTTTGAGGTCTATGTTGAGTGTGTGTGTGTGTGTGTGTGTGTGTGTGTGTGTGTGTGTATTGGGCTGGGATACCTTTTTATGCATCTAAAAGTCAGTTTTAGGGGTATCTGAGTGGCATAGTCAGCTCAGCATTTGACTCTTGGTTTCAGCTCAGGCGATAATCTCAACATCAGGCTCTGTGCTCAGTACAGAGTCTGTTTAAGTTTCTTTCTCCCCCCCCAAAAAAAAGTTTCTTTCTGCCCCTCCCCCACCTCTTGGGCACATGTGAGCTCTCTCTCCCTGCCCCTCTTTTTCTCAAATAAATAAAGTAAGTAAAAGTCAAGTTTCAGATAAGGTAAGCTATAATGTGGCACTCAAACTCTTTCAATTATAGTACTTGTGACAATGGCTACTGTGTATTTTATCAAACAACATGGACTTAAATTGAGATGTATTCTTAAACTGCTGGGTCTTTTTGAGTTTACATGTAAAAAACAAGGTTACACACATGGGAGCTGATGGATCCCCATGGGACCATCAGGCATTGTGGTATAGAAGACAATATAGCTATTTAAACCTGCCTCACCTTCAATTCAGGAAGCTGGCTTCTGGTCTTAAATATTTTGTTCTATTCCACAAAGCCCTGTAAATCTTAACTTCATTCCTGGTCATCTTCATTTTCTATAAGGGTGAGATTATCTTGCAGTCAAACCTCAGAAATGTGTCTTCCCTGGGGCAGACTGAGCAGTCCAAGCAATTTAACACATCAACTTACCCCACCATACCAGACCAATCCTAAAATTAACCCTTACATACAAAGTGATCCAAATCTGGTGTCTGAATACAGAGAGACTCTGATGAGATGGCATTTGAAACTGAGACCTCTGGAAGTCCTATGACTGTTCCTTTATAATGCAGTTCTGAGTTTGACTTTCCCATGAGGTAAATTTGAAATGGATATTTATGGATATAGATAGGTCTTACCTCCATACCTCTCTCTGGGTATCCGTTTTGTTTTGTTTTTTTTTCCAATCTTGTTTTCCTTTTTCTCCTAATCCAACCATCCTCTCTACCTCTCTGTTTATAGGTCACTCTATAACTCTTTAGGTCACTTTTTATCTCTTGCCTTCTCCTTTTCCCTATATCTTCCATTTCACTCTCTTTCCACCTCCCCCCTCCCACCCAGACCTGATGTAATCTCTCTGCAATGTTTTCCTGAACTTCTTTAAAGTGTGTCTCTCTGGCCCACTGGGGCCACCTGACTCTCTGCTCTGACACTTCCCCTATTTCTCTTCCTACTGAAAAGCAAACTGAAACAAAACTCTGTATTGTTTGCAGAATTTAATGAATGAAATCTTATATTTGCGTCTCTAAAAAAGTTTTGTCATTCTTCACTTACTTTGGTCCTTGAGTTCTCTTTCTGCAGGTCTTACTAGGGAAAAAAAATGAGGTATGCCATGTTATACCACATAAATAATATGGAAATATTTGGAAAGTTTTATTTATTTTAATCCTCTTGAATGCATGTGAATATGTGAATTTTCTTTTTTTTTTTTTAGAGAGAGAGAGTGTGAGCATGAGGGTGGGGGAAGGGACATGTGAACTTTAAAACACAACACTGTATTTTATATTTGGAGGAAGCATGTGGCCCAGTTGGAGATGAATTTTGACTTTGGTATTTTCAGAAGCAACATTTTAGAATTTATATGAAATGGAAATGAACTTTCCTCATTGTATGCTTTTAACTGCAATCTCATTAATGTCTTTCAATTATTTTTGCTACAATAATAGTATGCAATTATCTATACTTATTATTAAAGCCATCTTAATAGAACTTTTATTAAAACTAGGAAGGCTTAGACATAGTAATAAGACACATTGAAAATATTTTCAGTGACAGCCTTATAAAGAACATACGTTTTCTCAGAAAGGAACTCTGTACAGAATTATTTTGTATTAGTTTCATTCTAACAAAATTGAAGTACATTTTACAAATTAATACATAAAGTAACACATTCTAGAAGGTTATTTCCAAATTTAGTTTCAATTTTCTTCAATGAAATCAGAAATTTGAAATAATCCTCAAGTTCAAGAAATGACTTGAAAAAGATGGAGTAAAGATGAAAAAGACCAGTATCCTTTTCCTACTGGCAAAAACATATAAACAATGTCCAATGAAACTCGCTGTAAAGACATCCCCCCCCCATTTCATTCTCATTTCAGAAATATTGTAAATACTTTCCTATTATCTGGTAAAGCATACAGTGATAAGATGCATCCTCAAAATGATGAAACTCCTCCAGATTTAGATGGAATTACATTATTCTTGAGCCAGAGAGACTTCCTTTGTACTCTCATGCACAGCATCCTATCTTGCTGACAGCTTTGACCTATTGGAGGTTCTATTTGACCTTGGAGCCTGGACAAAAATCTTTTTTTCTTAAAGAGAAATGACCCTTTGTCTTCTGAATTTAAAGATGCAGACCTATTTTCCAGAAAACAAATTATTGTAAAGAGGAAGCTCTAGGTGTGAGGAGACCACAGGTGAGACAAGAGCACCTATGAAGTCCTCGGGATGGGACAGAGATCTGGGGCATTTATTTCATTCCACACCAGGGCTTCAAGGGGTAATTTTGGGACAGACTGAAATGTTAAATAGAAAAGATTATTTTCACCACGTTCTCAAGGAAAAAACCTACCGAGTCCTTTCTAATTGACCCTTCTGTTATAACTTCTTCGTGCCTCTATCTCCTTGGCTCCAAAATGGGAATAATAAAACCAAACTCAGAGGGTTGTTTTGGGGATTGAATCAGATAATTCAATTAAAGCATTTAAAATCACACCTGAAACACATTGCTCATTTGGTTAAGGGTAATTATTGTTATCACTGCTGCTGTTATGGTAGTTAACAACACCAAACGTGGTTAGGGCACTACCTACATAGTTGTGGGACTTAATACGACCAGTAAATCCAAAACCTATAAGCAACATAAGTGCTAGAAACAAGTAAGTTTGCCATCTTTTTCCTCAGAGAATCATCAGACACAGTTCATAATTAAGCACATCTTTATCCACTTCGAATTACTCAGAAGAAAAATTTATAAAAAATAAAAGCTTGTAATTCTAGTTTTATTTAAGGCAGCTATGCTTGAAATGTTCTGAAGGTCAGAGAAGATAAACTCAAGGTGTGATCCTAGTGTTGAGGAAAGAAACAGCGAACGTGAGAGACTATTATCACTCATGGGAGCATCCTTCAGAAACCATAAGATTTACCATATAGAAAAGATTAAGGAAAACTTTGTCCATTTTGGTAAATTGTTTACAAAATGTCTCACAAGTTGCCTCTCTGCACCATGAGGAGTCTATGATGACTCTGGGTCTGGCTATCAGACTTGCTTTGACCAGTGGAATAGTGATTTAAGTAGCAAAGTGAAAGGTGCTTGTGTTAGGGTTCTCCAGAAAAACAGGACCGCAAAGTTTTTATAGTATGTAAAATTTATTAATATATAAAATTATATTAATATGTAATGTGTATTAATAATATATTTTAAACGACATTATAAATATTAGAATATTAATGTAAATAATATATGGGTAATTATAATTTAACAAAATATTACATAATGATATTTATATATAAAAACCTATTAGTTCTGTTTATACACATAGATTATATATTTAACATGTAATCTATATAAGATATTATCTAGAGCAAGATGAGAGAGATTTAGTATATGGAATTGACTCATATGATTATGGAGGCTGAGAAGTCTCATGATGTTCAGTCAGCAGCCTAGAGTCCCAGGACAGCTGATGGTGTTAAGCTCCAGTCCAAGAGGAGAAGACTGACATCCTAGCTTGAAAACAGGCAGAGGGAACCAATTCTTTCTTATCCCATCTTTTGTTCCATTCAGGCATCCAACAAATTGGTTGAGTCCCACCCACCTTGAGGAGGGCAATCTGCTTTACTTAGTGTATTGACCCAAATGTTAGTCTAATCCAAAACCAAATATCTGGAATCTAGGAGCCACATCAAGTTGACACATAAAAATAAATCACAGTACTCATACAGTGGCTTCTCCTCTTGCTGCTGGACTCTTCCTCCATCATGTGAAGAAGCCCATGCTAGCTTGCTGCAGGCTGAGAGACCACATGCAGGAGGGGACCACATGTCTAACTGTTTTAGCTGAGGTCCCAGATATTTGAGTGAACTCTACCCCAGCCCAGCCAGATTAAACCAAAGAATCATTCAGCCTACTCATAGAAACATGAGAAATAATAGTTTTTGATATCTAAATCATTATGCCTGGGAATGGTTTTTCATATAGCAAAAGTAAACTGACTTGAAAATTGAGCACAGCTTTATTTTTGTTGTTGTTTTTTTTAAGATTTTATTTATTTATTCATGAGAGACACAGAGAGAGGCAGAGACACAGGCAGAGGGGGAAGCAGGCTCCCTGTGGGGAGCCCAATGTGGGACTCGATCCCAGGACTCCAGGATCACGCCCTGAGCTGAAGGCAGACGCTCAACCACTGAGCCACCTCGGCGTCCCTGAGCACAACTTTAGAAGTTGATGTCACACCTAAAAGCAAGGCCATATTATAACCTGCGCTTAATAAATTTTAGTCTAAAATAAAAAATTATAGTCTATACCTATTTCTTACATATAGAAATTTTAAAATATGTAAACAGTTTTGATTATTAGTGCCAAAAGAATTATACAAATGGATTTTTTAAATAACAGATCAAACTTTTAAATACCATAGTTGAGTGGATACAAATATAAAAGGAATCTCAAGATCAAGTTTAAAAAAATGGCAAAAAGCAAATTAAATATTATGTGAGTCTTGAAAATATTGAAGATACCATTCCAATTCTAAAATGATGACCTAAATATTAATCTCAAGCACCTTCAATATCAAATAGTAAAAATCTTTTGCAAAATAATTCACATACCATAAAATTCACTATGTCTAAATTGTGCAATTCAATGGAGTTGAGAATATTCAGAATTGTACAACCATCACACTTAATATCAGGATATTTTCATCACCCCAAAAAGAAACTCTGTGTCTATTAATAGTCACTCCCCATTTTCTTTCTTCCCCTGTCCCTGAAAAATCCTAATGTGCTTTCTGTCACTATGGATTTAAATATTTTGGACATCTTACATAAACAGATTTATACCATCTGTGGCCTTTTGTGTCAGGCCTCCATCCCTTAGACTAGCATTCAAGTTCATCCGTGCTGTAGCATTTATCAGGACTTCTTTTTATTACTAAATAATGTTTTATGCATAGACCATAGTTGGCTTATCCATTCTTTAATTGATGAGCATTTGGGTTGTTTCTATTTAATTTTACTATCATAAATAATACTGCCGGGTAACCCGGGTGGCTCAGCGGTTTAGCGCCGCCTTCAGCCCAGGGTGTGATCCTGGAGACGCGGGATCCAGTCCCACGTTGGGCACCCTGCATGGAGCCTGCTTCTCCCTTTGCCTGTGTCTCTGCCTCTCTCTCTCTCTCCCTATGTCTCTAATGAATAAATAAATAAAATATTTTTTAAAAAAAATAAATAAATAATACTGCCATAAACATTTGTGTACAACTTTGTGTATAAATATATGTCTTAATTCTCTTGGATATACACCTAGAAGCAAAAGTGTTGAGTCACATAGAAACTCTATGTTCAACATTTTGAGGAACTGTTAAACTATTTTCCACAGTGCCTGGATTATTTTACACTCTAATCTAGAATGTATGAGTTCTAATTTCTTCTTATCCTCAACAGCACTTGTTATTTTCCTTTTCTTTAAAAATTTTTAGAGAGAGTGTGTGTGCAACCAAAGGAGGGGTAGAGGCAGAGGGTAAAAGAGAATCTCCATGCTAAGCATGCAGCCCAATACGGGGCTTGATTTCACAACCTTGAGATCATGACCTAAGCTGAAATCAAGAGTCCAATGCTCAACCAACTGAGCCACCCAGATGCCCTCTGCTTTTTTAAAAAATTTATATAGCCATTCTTATAGTAGGTGTGAAGTAATATCTCATTTTTGTTTTGATTTGCATTCCACTTATAACTCATGTGTTGAACGCCTTTTTCTATGCTGTTTTCATCTGCATGTCTTCACTGAAAAAATATCTGTTCAGATCATTTACCCATGTTTTAAATGGGATATTTGTCTTTTTATTGAGTTGTAAGTATTCTTTATATATTCTAGATACAAGATCCTTATCAGATATATAATGTGAAAATGTTTTATCCCATTCTGTGGGTCATTTTTTTTTTTTGCTTTTTTGATATTTGAGCAAAAAATGTTTAATTTTGATAAGGTGCATTTATCTATTTTTTCTTGTGTTGTTTATGCTTTTTGTGTCATATTTTTAACACTATTGCTTAAACTAAGGTCAAAGATATTTACTCCATTGTTTTGTACCTTAGAGTTCTATCATTTTAGCTGATATGTATAGGTTTAGTACATTTTTAGCTCATATTGTAGGTGGTAGAGGCAGGGTCCAATTTCACTCTTCTGTGTATGAATATGCATATGTTCTAACATGATTTGCTAAAAACACTATTCTTCCTTCATTGAATTGTCTTGGCATCCTTGTCAAACGTCAATTTGACCATAGATGTGTGGGTTTATTTCTGGACTCTCTGGTTAAATATTGTGTGATCTTTATGTCTATCCTTATGCCAGTACTTGATTGTACTCGATATGCCACTGACTTGATTACTTAAGTTTTGAAATCAGGAAGTATGAGTCATCCAACTCTGTTTTATTTTTTCCAAGATTGTTTTGACCATTCTGGGTCCCTTGTATTTCCTTGTGAATTTTAGAATTTGTTTATACATTATTGCAGAAAAAGGAGTGGAGATGTTAACAGTATTAAGTTTTTTTCCTTGAATATGAGATGTCTTTCCATTTGTTCAGATCTTCTTTAATTTCCTTCAATAATTTTGTGATTTTAAGTGTACAAGTCTTATACTTCTTTAGATAAATTTATTTCTAAGTGTGTTATTCTTTCTGATGCTATTATAAATGAAATTGTTTTCTTAATTTCATTTTGGGATTTTTCATTGCTAGTGTACAAAAATATAATTGAATTTTGTGTATTGACCTTGTGTCATGCAACTTTACTGAACTTTTATAACTCTAACACTCTGCATGTGTGTATGTGTGTATATTCTTAGTGTTTTCCTATATCCACAAATATAGAGATACTTTTATTTCTTCCTTTCCAATCTGGACGCCTTTTATGTCTCTTTCTTATCTAACTGTGCTGGCTCAAATCTCCAATACAGTAGTGAATAGAAGTGGTGAGAGTTTTCATCTTTGTCTTACTCTTGATTTTGAGAGAAACACTCAATCTTTTATATTGACTATGATTTAGCTGTAGGTTATTTTGTAGATCCCCTGAATTAGGTTCAGAAATTTCCTTTCTATTTCTAGTTTGTTGAGTATTTTATTCTGAAATATTATAGGATTTTGTCAAATGTATGTTTTGTTCTTTTTTTTTTTTTTTTGCCTATTGAGATGATCATTTTTTTCTTTATTTCTTCAGATAGTATGTTACGTTGAGTGATTCTCATATGTTTAAACACTGTTGCATTCTTGGAATAAATCTCAAATGGCCATAAGTACTATTTTTAGAGTTGGTTTGCTAATATTCTGTTGAAGATGTTGGCTTCTCCATTCATAAGGGATTTTGGTCTGTACTTTGCTTTTCTGTGATATCTTTGCCTAGTTTTCATATCAGAGTAATACTGGCTAATAGAATGAGAAGAGTTTTCTCCTTTTCTTTTTTTTTGGGGGGGGGAGAGGTGGAGAAGTATGTGAAAGATTGATGCTAATAATTCTTTAAATGTTTGATAAAATTCACCAGTTGTAGCTGTTTGGTTGTTTAGTGACATTTCTAAACTAATTCTGTAAAGTCTCTATTTTTTGTCATGTGAAAATTCTATTAAGTTAATTTAGTGATAAACTAGTAATTAGAAAAAAATTTCTTAAATACTAGAACCAATAAATATCCCAGTGTTTACTGAGATTTGTGTACATGTTGCAGCACACCTGCAACACTCAGTTTACAACTCTACCTTTGCTTCTTCTTACTTTGCAGAGTTTTAAGGTAAGCAGAGGTGAGATACTAGGGCCTTTTCAGGTTCTTCCTGAGTATGTTCACAGCACTATGAATTTCATGTGAATGAAATTCCAGATTTCCGGGTAATATGTCAGAGCTCCCCAAAGCCAGCATGGACACCTCATTCCTCAGCTCTCTTTTTTAAACCTTTTGGTTTGTTCATTGTTTGTGCTAATTGTTAACCATCACCTCAGGCATGGTAATTTTAAAGCATTTGCCTGGAAATGCTTTTCATAAATGCCCTCTGGGGAGAAGCTTTTAGCATTGAGTAAGCTTGAGTCAGGTCAAATAAAGGCAAGCTTTTCCAGTTGGGTCTTCTAAAGAACCATCTAATAGAGCAAATAATATCAATTATTTGGGAGTGAAGCCCTGGAAGAGCTCCAGCTCTGTCCCACCCCCCTCCAGTATTGAGAAAGCATGCTCTTTTTTTTTTCTTCCCCAAGGCAAGGGCTGAGCTGGAAAGTGAAAGACAGGAATTGCTGTTTTTACCAGCATTTGACAGTTTTTCTTAAATAAATGCTTCCTGGGTTGCTACAAGCCTTTGGGTAATTTCCAGAGATCTGAAAAGGTTGATTCTGACTATTTTACTCCTTTTTGTTGTTGTGGCTTTTATAGAGAGATACATTTTTGGATGTCATTTTTCACTATACATAACGATTAGCAGTAAATATTACCAAACTATTACCAAAATTGAACTGATAGAGTACAGTCAGTTTACCAGTATTGATCATTAATTTTGTGACAACTTAATCTTCAATACTAACAGAGGAAGAAAATAAACTAAAATAAACAAATAATATAAAAAATAAAATACATAGATAGATAAATAAATAAAATATACTGAAGCAAACCATGCATTTCAACATCTAAACTATGAAATATGACTGCGGATAACAACAAAAGAATATCTTCTCTTAAAAAAAAGAGTATCTTCTCTAAATATGAAGAACAGTAAAGTATATGCAGACAGGTGCTATATACTTGGGTTACTACTTAAAAGAAACACTATTGAATGTCAGCTCCAGGAACTAAGAGAATCCATAGCAATGTTTTACATTAGGACAACAAATTATAAGATGCACCTAATGAATTCAGAGTAAAGTCAACTTGTAAAGTGAACTCATCAAAATGAAAGCAAAAGCTCTTATTAGGAAGAGGCTGTGTAAGAATATTAAACTTACTTTGCACTTAAACTCTCATCAAGGATGATTGATGATAACAAGAAGAAACTAAGAGGAGACATATTTTTGTGGCTGTATTTTTATTTGCTGACACTACAAAAAGCCAAATCTCTACTACACAAAGAATGAGTTCACAATGGAAAAACACCAAAGTACCTTCTTGTGACTAAGACAAAAGTCAACTCAGAAAACACCACTTTCTGTGAAAACTAGGTTGCCTTTATAATTATTGTATTGTTATCTCCACATTTGCTTTCATCAAGTAGTTTGATTTTTAAATTCAGTCTTTTTCTGACTGTGATGAGGTCAAATCATATCTTTCTTGTTTGTCCTCAGAGCAATCGATGGGGTAGATGGGATAAATAGAACTATTCTGGGAGACACAGAATTCTAAATTATATCATAAAGTATGTCTTAAAATGACAGGGACTAAGTGCTCTTTCAGTTGGGTCACTCAGTGTTTAAAAGGCCACTTTAATTTGGTACCAGTTGGGGCACAGACAACAAAGACATTTAGTTAATGATTGTGCATCATTATAGAGGGCAATTTAGCAGTGTATACAGAGCCAAACCCTCCCTAGAGAGTCATCACAAACCCCAAGATTATACTTAGAGGACTACCATTGTCCTTTAGATGACACCTCATGGCTTCAAAAGGCTAATGTTGCTCTAAAAAGTTTGACCCTCTCTCGGACTATGGGTTAATCCTTAAACTTCCATTTATCTGACTTTCTATTGTAGCTACAGTAATTTCTACACAAATGAACATTCTATTGTCCACTATTAGTTTCATGTGCCTTAACCTTGTCTTTTTTTTAGATAGTATGCTGCTAGATTCCTAAATTTCTGTATCATCCTCTCTTTTCCTCTTCTCTCTTCTTTCATTCATGTACTCTTCACAATCCATTTCATCCTAGCTCTTCAGTAAGTAACAAATGCCACAGAGCTTCCTTCTATTGTAACAATTCATCTGAATGGTTTTGAAACCATAAAGCCTTCCCCCAATAAATTGAAAGAAATTGAAATTGAAAGAAATCATTCAACTTTACACTGCATCTGTCCTGTGTAAATATAATTTTGAGTTTCTTCTTATTTCTTATTCTTACAAACTAATTGTCCAGTCTTCCATCTATAGAAGGGTGTCTGTTTTGCTGTCTCTACTGCTCATTATCTAGTCACTGAAGAGGGATTCTATCCCAACTCTTCCATGAAAACAATGCACACTTTACAAACTTTACCTTCCTGAAAGTTTCTGTAGCACTTGGAATAGTTGACCAATCTGTACCTTGAACAACAGTCCTTTCTCTCAAATACTGGAGGCTCATCTCTTGTAACTCTCCATCTTGCACTTGCTTATTCCCACCTTCCAGAAGGTCTTCTAGTTCTTTGAGATCACTGTGCTCCAGGCTAGTCTGTGCCTTCTCATATGCTCTTCTAATCTCTCCCTTTCTAGCCTCTTCTCCGTTGCTTGGACTGCACCTATTCATCTTAAAGTTTCTGTTTAGATATTCCTTCCTCAAAGAATTCTTATCTGATCTTCCAGGTCTGGATTTGAGATACATCCCATGAGCTCTCAGAACACTATTTCCCTTACAACAGCACTTCTTTTATGATGTTGTAATTACCTCTCTCATCTGTACATTTTGGGAGATCAGAAACCATGACTATCTCATCTGTCTCATGAATCCCTTCCATAATGCTTAGGACCACATTGTCATCATCATTATCATCATCTTCATCATCTCCCGTCCTCTTCAGGTAGCAAAGACACTGAGCTAAGAACTTTAGATATTTAAACTTCTAACAACAATATTTGGCTCATCAGGAAAATGAGGTTCAGAGAGATTGGAAGAGGAGTCAGCTAGTAATGAGAAAGCAGGACTTGAACCTGGGGAGTCTAACTCTAGAGCCCACTCTATATTTTTCCTTCTTGGAATAACAGTATAACAGCAGCTGATTTTCCTCTAAAAATTCACTCTCTCTTCAATTATTCCCTACCTTCCTTCTTCTGAGATTGCACTTTTTATATTACCTGCTCCCCAACTCCCATGTACCTGTGGCCATATATTCTGTGACCTGTGGGAACAGATTTGACTGTAATTTCCAGAGAGGTACAAAGACTATGGCTGGTACCATTTTCAATTCACCAAAGCATTTCCTCGCCATTCTCTGGGTACACTATCTAGGGTCCTTTTCATGACACAGGGAAGCATGAGCATAACATTAGAAAGAGAAGAACTATTCTTTCTAAGGATTTAAGTGAGTATTCCTCCCTCCAAATTCAGGTAACACTAGGTTTTAAGAGTAAAAACAAGTGTAGGTGTACTTTTTAAATTTGATAAATTAATAAAGCTATTAGGAAAACAAACAAAACTGATCTGAAATATAAAAATGAGAAATACAGCTGTTTGTGAACTATAAAGCCCATCTCTGGGCCCCTCCGGACATTTCTACACTCCTATATTACTATACCAGTTAGTATCCTATCTGTGTCCTCGATACATGACAAGCTCTGTAACTCTTTTTTTTTTTTTTTAAGCTCTGTAACTCTTAAGCACAAGGATTGTTTTTCATTCCTGGAAGTCCAGCATCAAGAACAGCTCCCAACATTACAGTGGTGCTAAAAAAAAAAAAAAAAAAGGCAGTTGTAATATAATCTAGTGAAGAAAATATATGTTTCCATCAAAGGTTTTTGTTCTTTCTTAGCAAGATAGTTTAAAAAGAAATTTGGTTAAATAATTTTAAAACTGAGCCTTAATCTGTCTGACCAGATGCTATTGTTAGTATTTCAGAACCAAAATGGGAAGTTAAGTTGTCCTCTGTTCTGTCATCTTCAATCCTCTGAAGCAGAGATTTATATAAACTGTCACCCTGCCCCATATTCCATCCAAATTTCATTTTGCTGTCATGCATGGCTCCTCTGCCCTTGGGGTAGCACTCTCTTATGCCTCAATCAACTTTCTTCACTCTGTGACAGCCTGTATTCAGCCTCTCATTTTACACACAGGCAGCATCTTAACAACGGTCAATATTTCCTAGTATCAAGGGCACAAGCCCCCTCCTACAATGGAGCAGAGGGAAAGGTGAAGTTAAAGGACAGACCCCAGGGCCTATGTGCCATCACTCTTTCTCCTTCCTTATCCAGGCAGTGGTTGCCCCTGAGAACTGGTGCACAGATGCTTGGTACCCTATGGGAGCAATCTATTCTTGAGACTGATGAAGTTTTTTCTAGTCAGTATTGTGATACTATAATGAGTAGACTCCAAGCCTCAAAATTGAAGTTTCCTGAGAAAAGAACATCCTGAAGATTGTTTGAACTATATTACTGAAATTCTTCTTAATGCATGGTGACTCAACCCTGTTTGTTCATTGCAAACATAAACAGGGCTGATTTTGAAGGGTGTGCCTGGTTAAACATATTGTATACACCCTCTGCATTAAGACCAACACCTGGTTAGAAGCTACCATTTATTTTGTGTAGAGTGTTTAGTTTTCACATAGAATAGAAATTGAGAAGGCGGCAATTAAATAAGGTTGGCAGATGTCACATCACAAATGTCCTCCTATATCCTACATTTTTGCTATAAAGGGCATTACTGGAACAATTGGCAAAACTCAAATGGAGTCTGATTATTACAAGGCAGTCACATATCATTGTTAATGTCCTGATTTTGGTGGTCACATTGTAACTGTATTGAGCACCAACATATGCATATGCAGAAACTGTGACATGCAAAACCAAAAGTACAAGAATTAACCCAGTGATTACAATGTAACAGGAAATATATCAGGTGCATGAAAGAGATGATGAAAAGTCAAAGCACAATTTCATAAGGACCAAAGACCAGAAAAGAATCTATAGCTCCCAGGATTTTCTCCACCTATAACATTGACCCTAATACTCACCCTTGGAGATTCATGGAGGTCTAGACCCAAGTCACTGTAAGATCGATATAATTCCATTTTTTTCTCTTCTACTGAATGAATATTGGAAGGAGCAGAAGTAGCACTCTTCTAATATTAGTTTTGAATTTATTCTAATTTAATATTAAAAGGTACATGATTGATCACCTTGGTGACATCATCTCTACCTAATTCATCTCAAAAACATTTCATTAGATCTCTCAGTATAACTCAAATTAATAAGTTTTAAGTAAGGGCTAATTTTTAAATGAGGCAATAAGCACTATCACCACCCCTCCTGCTGTCCCCCATTAAGAAGTATTTCCTGCCCATCTACCTCAAAAAGCAACAACCATAAACTTTATACCAGTGCAGCAACTGAGAATCTTACTGCCTGTCACCTTCTCAGTAGTGTTTTCCATGTGTGCCCATAACACCATAAAAGTAGATTCATGGACACGTCTCAAATTTAACATTTATTCTTCCACAATTATGGAGAGTGTTAAATGGTGAGAGAAAGGCAGTTCCTCAAATGTTTACAGTTTGGTGGAGGGAGATCATAAACATAGGCAAACTCTGAAATACATACACACAAAATACAGGCAAACCCCCTTCCCCTCCCCCTCACTGCAAAATTCAGAATGTCCCAGTTCACCTTCTATCTCAATCCCGTTTGCCCCCAGCAACCCCATTGTATGGAGGAATCAACTTACAGGGGGTCAGGAAGTTGCATTTTATGGTGGTAGCAAGTTTCCTTACTTCCCTGAGTCTACTTCCATATACATAAATCTGGGACAAGTAAATCTAGCACCTAAGGTGGAGACTGGATTAAATGTGATTGTGAGCATAAAATACTACACTCAAAGTATTCTCTCAGCTCTCTTCTCTGCTTCCCTCCAGGTGAAGTAGGCCTACATCCAGAAAAGCAGTGTACAAATAGAAAAAACTTGATGACGGGGAAGGGAAGTGAGATGGGATGTATTGGGGAAGGTTGATGACTTCTCTTCTTCACCATGGCTTTTGTACTCCTAACTCCAACTGATCTGTCCATTTTTCACTCCCCGGGAGCAGAGAAAAGCCTCTATGTTTCCTGGTCTCTGTCTGCTCTCCTAGTATCAAAGGAAAAGAGGCATCTGGCCACCTGTTCAGGTGCTTTTCAATTCCTTGATTACCAGAGAGAACAGGCTCACTCAAGTTGGGTTGATATTGATTTTCCCAAGGACCTATGGATTTCTGAATTAGCATGTTCTCAGAATCTTCCCATTCTCCCCCAGCACTCTCCAGAGCTGGACTATAAACTATGGTCCAGTGCAAAGAAGAGAGTTCTCTGCATTTCCTATCAAACCACCCAAGGGGCCTGGAGCCCCCTGATACCCAAATACCTGCCTGCCCCAGCCCCAGCTACAGCATACTCAAGACAGGTGGATGGGCTGGATATTAGAATGAGGCAGGAACAAGATGGTACCACCAGACTGCATCTTTTCAAGCTCATTGCAAATTCCCAGTAATTCTTAATTCTTAAATCTCTTTTTCCTCCTCTATCCATTTTCACCAAACCCAAGCATTACTTCTATGACTTTCCCAAACTGCTGAACCCTAAGAGCCTTCTCACACTTCTCACTTCTCAAATGAATCCTCCTTAGAGAAAGGCAGGAAAGAAAAGGAGAGACAGAGGGAGGGAAAGAGCAAGAGGAGAAAACTAAGAAGAGAGTGTAAGTTGGGAACCTTCATGTGATACCAGATTTTGACTAAGCACAAGTGTCACTCTCCTCACTTGAGCTCTGCCAGCATCATCCCCAGACCCCCATGTAAGCACACACTAGCTCTCCACTGTGGTGGACTGTCCCACTCCCAGTGGGGCAACAGCAGGAAATCTTGCATAACTAGAATCATTTCAATAAAACAGGTCGAGAAGGAATTGATCAAGGACTTATTTTTGCCTTCTTCAGAAGTTTCTGGATGTCACCTCAGGTACTCCTGAAAAAAACTTGTCTATAGCTTTTTGAATCTGGTAAATTCTACAGTCCACCAGAATCTCTCTTAAGCTATTTTTAAACATTGACTCTGATATTTTGTGCTATTTTAAGGCACTTATAGAGTTTGGTTTGTTACATTGGGAAAGAAAAGTTTATGTACTGCTGCATTTCAGTGGTATATTCCTCAAAGCTTATCAAATCTTCCTTTGGTTTTCTTGATCCTCTAGAAGAAATGTATAGAATTAAAACAAAATAAAGGACCAGCCTATATAACATTATTTCAGGGGCCCTGGATTGGATCCAAGGTACACAAGCTCTAATTCTTACTCTATTAATAAATTTCTTATCATACAATTTTGGGAAATATTGACCTCTTTCTTAAGGTTATCATCAAAGGCATATTAGATGATTTGTAAAAGTAGGTTAACAAAATATAAAATGCAATATAAAAATAAGATGTTAGGGAAGCCCGGGTGGCTCAGCAGTTTAGTGCTGCCTTCAGCCCAGGGCATGATCCTGGATACCCGGGTTCGAGTCCCACGTCGGGCTCCCTGCATGGAGCCTGCTTCTCCCTCTGCCTGTGTCACTGCCTCTCTTTCTCTCTGTCTCTCATGAATAAATAAATAAAATCTTTAAAAAAAATAAGAGGTTATATTTAAGAAATTACTAAAATAGAGAAGAACAATGTAAAGCTTATGAAAAAGAACCCATGAGACCTTTTGCTCAGAATTGCCTATTTTTTCCAAATACTTTAAAAGACCTTGGAATGAGAGTCTCTGAATCTTTTTTTTTTTTAGTTTTTATTTATTCATGATAATCACACACACACACACAGAGAGGCAGAGACATAGGCAGAAGCAGGCTCCATGCACCGGGAGCCCGATGTGGGATTCGATCCCGGATCTCCAGGATCGCGCCCTGAGCCAAAGGCAGGTGCTAAACCGCTGCGCCACCCAGGGATCCCGAGTCTCTGAATCTTAAATACTTCTTTAAAAGTATGAAAGTTTCCTCTTTACCATGTGATATTTGAATTATATCTAAAGTAAATTTAACTCAGTAGGTGTTAGACTGCATATTTGATTATTTGGCATAAAGATCCATACCACAAATGGAAATGACACTATTTTCTGTATAATTTGATCTATTATTTTTTTAAAACTGTTTAGAAATAAGATATGATATAACTCGAAGACCAACTGGCTGGCTGGCCAATAGACTAACATCATTGATGGAGGGAGCCTAACTGGATAACTAGGGCTCAAAGTGGATATGAGGATGTGGACTCTATTTTTTCTGTGCATAAAGCTTAATTTATTTTAGCCTTTCATATCACTGGAGTAACTCACAAGAGATTAAGGGTTTACCCAAAGATATAGAACATTGTTCATGCAGCACACTATAACCATTTTAACCTAGGGCACCTGGGTGACTCAGATGGTTAAGTGTCTGCCTTGGGCTCACGTCATGATCTCAGGGTCCTGGTATCAAGCCCCACAGCGGGCTCTCTGCTCGCGGGAAACCTGCTTTTCCCTCTCCTGCTCCCCCTGCTTGCATGCACTCTCTCTCTCTCTGTCAAATAAATAAATAAAATCTAAAACAAAAACATTTTAGCCTTATATTTAATGCATTATTTCCTTTTATTTCACAGTAATCCTTACATTATTATCTGAAAACTGCCATATAATGCCCTGTATTTGACATTATCTTTTCTTATGTGGTGTTTATATTTTCAATACTCCCTATTGTACTATATTTCACAAGATTTTTAAAGTTTAAAACCCTTGGGTGTTTTGTGTGTTTTTTTTTTTTCTTTTGGTCTAAATATTGAAGACCAGTTTATTCAAGTAGCATAGGGTGGATGAGTTTTCTGAATGATTTGTTTTTTCTCATATTCTTTGTAGTCTGGCCAGGAAAACTTTTAAATAATCCATGTCACATTACAAGTCATTTGATTATTGGTAGCTGGCATGTAGAGCAATGAAAATGCAGTTTAAAAAATTAAATGCTGAGGTGCTACTACCAAGACACCAAGCAAATATATATAAACAAGAATCCTATGATTTTATCATAAGGAGGCTATTTGTCTTCTTTATTTCTGCCTCTAGCACAGTGGCTGATCATACTAGCCACTCAATAAATATTTGTTTAATATATGCTGGCAAAATAAACAGAAACATCCAGAAAAAAAAATCACTAGATCTGAGTGCAGACTGAAATAAGTTTTCTTTTTTGCTGTTTTTCTTTTCTTTTCTAGAAGCCAGAAAGTGTTTCTATACAGCTCATTCACTACAGCAAATTTCCAAATAACTTTAAATCTCCTTAAAATGTTACATGGAGAAAGTCACTGCTCACAGTAGTTAGAAAGCATTTTGATAAGGCAGACCACAGCTTTTTTAAAAGAGATGTGAAGTAACCTGAGCCCTGCACAATAGGCTCTTACCCCAGACTGCCCAGAATTGCTTCTTACAACACTCTTTTCAGAGATGAACAACAACCAAGGAAGAATAAACTAAACATGCCACCATTTTGCAAAGTGCATTATTTTTATATCCTGATAGTGTTTCTGTAACAGACACTTATAATACTCTCTAACTCTTCATTATACACACTGGAAAACAAACCTTTAAATATTTCTTTTTCTAGACAATATGTAAAATTGACGCTAAGAATCTCTGCTGACTGTGGTATGAATCCATCTAATGATACTGTAAATTCTTTTATTTTCTTCCCATTTCCCTGCAAATTTTCAACTTGAACATCATTATGAATTTAGGGGACATGGTAAAGACAAATGACAAATCTGAATTAAAACGCAAATACATGGGCACCTGGGTAGCTCAGTCAATTAAGTGTCTGCCTTTGGCTCAGGTCATGATCCCAGGGTCCTGAGATTGAGCTCCTTGTCAGGTCCCTGCTCAGTGGGGAGCCTGCTTCTTCCTCTCCTCCCCTCTTGTCCTGTCTCTCCCCGTTTCTGTTGCTATCTCTGTCTCTTTCTCTCAAATAAATAAAATCTTTTTTTTTTAAAAAAAGAAATCTATTTAAAAAATGAAATAAAATGCAAATACAGACACAAGATCTGGAAAACATTGTTTTTCTGTTTTTCATTTGTTTAGATAGACAGTTATACATTGTGAGGCCAGGAAGGAAACACAGTAAGCAATGTCATCATGGCCCAGTTATAGCCAGGACCTAGAGAAGTCAGAAGTCTTTACCCAGAAAGGTGTGGACAGGAACTACCCACAGGAAGGCTATCCAAGCCTTGGAAATGCTGGTACAAAAAGGAAAAACCACCAAAAAGTGACTGGGGTAGAAAGATCAAAGATAATGCATCTGAGAGACAGGAATGTGAGGAAGGTGTGAAAGAGACTGAGATACCTCCCCACCCCACCCCTGCCCTTTCCAAGAAAATAGAGGAGGAAAACAGAAAAAAAATAAAAGATAAATATGTCCATTCTAGAAAGAAATTCCTGGGACCAAACACAATGATTCCACCTCGTACATGGCCAGTAGTGTTCCAAAGCACTCTTAATTTATCTTTGAATTTCCAAGGGCTTCCTTTCTCATGACCCTTTGTCCCCAATCCCTGTATCTATGCATGATGTGTTTATTTCATCCATATCAGCCTAATCCCAAACCTTCCAATCAAGTATCATCATCAATTTTCATAAAAATAACACTCATCATGAGTATTTTTGAGTTTAGTAGAAACTGATTGATGCTCTTACTCATCAGAGATGACTGATGAAGAGATAGAAATCCACATCGTATCACACTCTGCCATTTTACTGGCCTCTGCCTGTCTTCCTATTATCTCTTTCTATTAGGAGCAAAACACAAAATTCATTCTCCTGTTTCACTGGGAACAACTTATCAATGCCTCTGAAACCTTCGTATCAACAATAATTAAGTCTCTGGATTTTGGAGAAAGGAGGGGAAAATTGTAGGGGTCTGCTTTCTATCAATAATTTTCGATGCTTTCTTCCATGTAAAGTAGAATGGTCTGAGTAACACATCAGTTCCTTACATGTATCAAACAATTCTTAGAGATCTTTTACAGTCACTAAGATTTTATTTTCAAAGAATATTTATCAATATAAATGTTTATGATATGGTAAGTGAGACATAGGTTATATACATAATACAGCATTTTTTACAGAGGTAATATATATTTATGTTCTTAAAAATGACTTCAGAAAAATATATTAAAATATCTCTGAAGAGAGGCATTATGAATGATTATAACTTTCTCCCTTATAGTCTTTCTATAAACGTTTTGTCATGGAGAGGAACTGTTTTTTAAATCAGAAAGAAAAACATAATTCTTATTCTTAAAGATGTCTTAGAGTCATAGTCAGTAAAACTGTTTTTAGATTAAAGTGATATGTGATTAGTTTGAGCTACAGAAAGCAGGTGAGGGCATTGTGAGTCTCCTTTTAAATGTGAAATATATACTTCATTTGTCCTTGAATCCCAAGCAATTTGATTCCTTGAGGCACTGAATTTGATTTCTCCTTGGGGAATTCAATCTTTTTCAAAATTTCAATCACACTCTTAGGAAATTAATATATTAGATTAAAGAAAAGAGAGAAAGAGAAAGATTATAAAAATAACATGAACTGTAGCATATATATGTTAAAGCCTTTCTTTCAAAAAAATTTATTTAGAAGGATTTAACCAATTTATTTAGTTTTGGGCCTTGCCTATGATCTTCTGAAGTTAGGTACCTGAGAGCCATCTTTTTAAAAAGCTGTTTTTTAAATGCATACTGTATTATGATGGTCTTATATTGATACTTCCTGTATCTTTAAATGATTTCATGACTACTGGTAGTGCAAGGCAACTACCACACTTCTCTTCCTATCTCTGAAATAGAGATCCAATGTACTCTGCCTAAATCCCTTGTTAATACATAAGTGACTGAGGATCTTTAATTTTTAAATAAACATATTTAGGATATAATACTGCCATTGATTCATTTATTCACATATTTACAACAATACTTGTGTCTAATATCTGCCAGGCACTATGTCAGGGTCTAACAATAATAAAGTGAATATGACAAGTCCCTGCCCTTAAGTACTTCATATTCTATGAGGTACTCAAGATACTGGTAGGAAACCAAAGCTACACAGTTTCATGTTTGCCATGACTCCTTAATGAAAACTAATGTTTACTTTTTAGCTTCAAAAAATATTGTTATTACTTTGATGTAATCATGCCCAATTTTTTCCTCTTTTTTCCATTCTTTTTCTTCCTTTTTTTCTCCTTTCCTTCCTTCTTCCCATCCTTCCTTCCTCTTCCCTCCTCCCTCCCTTCCTTCCTTCCTATAAACTCTACTAGTACTCTGCAGTAAAATAACAACTAGTGATACGTGGTTATTGAGCATGTGAAATGTAGCTAATCCAAATTGAGATGTATGGTAGATGTAAAATACACACTTCATTTAAAAAATTTAGTATGAAAAAAATGCAAAATATCTCATCGATCATTTTTTCGAATTCATTACATGTTGAAATCACAATATTTTATGTATAGTGAGTTGGAGGAAATATGTTATTGAAATTAAATTCTTTTTTTTACTTATTTTAATATAGCTAGTTAAAATTTTCTAATTTTATTTGTGGCTTAAATTATACTCCAGTGCATGTGTATTCCACATAATTTTTCAATGATTATTTTTATAATGATATATCTGAAGTATAATAAAGGTGTTTCTTAAATAATTTTGAATATAATAAGAAAGTCTGAGCAAAACACTAAGTGTATCTTACCAGAATCCACTCATCATGTCTCATCTTAAATTTTAAATGAATCATAATAACATGCAATATAGTATATAGCCACACCTCCAGTACATAAAAGATACATGTAAAATAAAAAATATATGCATACTTTTCTGTTAATGGAATCATGGCCTTTAATACTAGGTCACAATAATTATATTGGTTTTTGTTTTTCTAACACATCCTCTCACCTTTCTCTCTTCAGAAGTCCAAAACTCCTCAAATTTCCATTTCTATGATTAGGCCATTGAAAATTTGATTAAAATATTGCTTTCATTTGTATAAACATTGAACAGGAAAACTATGTTATCCACTTTTCCCATACATTCATCCATTGAATAAATTTTTACCAAGCAGCTATTATGTGGCAGACACTGTATTATGCCCTCAGGATATGATGATAAGTGGGGATCCCTGGGTGGCTCAGTGGTTTAGCGCCTGCCTTTGGCCCAGGGTGCAATCCTGGAGTCCCAGGATCGAGTCCCACATCGGGCTCCCGGCATGGAGGCTACTTCTCCTTCCTCCTGTGTCTCTGCCTCTCTCTCTCTCTCTCTCTTTCTATGTCTATTGTAAATAAATAAATATTTTTTTAAAAAAAGGATATGATAATAAGCAATATCTTGTTTTCCTTATCTTCACAGAACTTAGAAGGAGAATTAGACCTTTCACAAATAATCTCACAAATAAATGCACAGCTATACACCATGACAAATGCAATGAAAGATAAATATAGATTTTATAAGAAAGCCTCAGGAGCTGTATGCTCTTCTCTTTTGAAAAGAATCATGGGAATGTTTGAACATGACCTATTAAAAATTAGTAATTAAAAAATGAAAACTAAAAGCACCTGGGTGGCTATCAGTTGAGTGTCCAAACTCTTGGTTTCAACTCAGGTCATGATCTCAGGGTCTTGAGATTGAGCTCTGCCTCAAGCTCTGTACTTTGAATGGAGTCGGCTTGAGATCCTCTCTCTCCCTGCCCCTCCCTTTGCGCAGGAGCTCATGCTCACTCTCTCTCTCAAATAAATAAACAAATCTTTTAAAAATAAATAAATAAATAAATAAATAAATAAATAAATAAATAAATAAATAAATAAATAAATAAATAAAAATTAAATTCAGGAAAAAAAGTCAAACTCTGAAGGAAACATAAGAAAATCACAGTGGTTATTGGTATTGAGGGGAATGTGAACAGGATGAAAGATAAGAGGAAAATTTTTCATTATAGCTCATTTTTCTTTTGATTTTGAACTACATTAATGTATGTTTTGAGAAGTGTAAATAAAATATATTAAAATCTAAAATAAAAAAATAAATATTTTTTTAAACGAAGCTTAGGGGGATTAATTTATGTGAGAGAAGTTAAGGAAGGCCTTTCTGAGGTTGTGACTAGTTTTGGCTGGAAAAGGAGTTAAGTTGCAAGTGAAGTACTGGAGGAGTGTTTGAGGCAGAGGAAACTGTACATGCAAATACCTCAAGCAAAAGAACTGCATGCATCTGAGGTACTGAAACACAGCTGGGTAGCAGGAGCCTCCTGAGCCAGGGGTATGATGGAAGATGAGGGTGATGAGATTGGCAGAGGTCAGGTCACACCTTGCCTCATGTGTTCTTTATTGGGACAATGGACGCCATCTATGTGGAGTCTGATGATTACAGAGTAGTAATATTAATTTCCTGGTTTTGATTGTTGTAGTTTGATTGTGTAGAAGAATGTCCTTGTTTGTAGGAAACACATGCTCAAGTACTCAGAGTTGATGAGGTATCATATGAGCAATTTATACTCAAATAGTTCAGAGAAGAAAAAAGTTCTTTGTATGATACTTGCAACTTTTCAGTAAACGTGACATTGTTTCCAAAAAGAAACAAGATTGGGTAGTGAAAGTTCCCTTTCTCTGAGTCCTCTAATAGTTTTCCATTCCATTTTTGTTTTTCTAAAACAAAACAAAATATCTGAATGGAATAATTTGGATGTATTCAAGAAAACACAATTTGTGGGACAATTTATCTTTCTTATTAGATACAGATAGATCTATGCTATATGTTTTTCATATAACCAGAAATAAAGTATTAGGAAGCAACTGTTTTCAATTTAGTCCTGGAATGGATACAGCTAGATTGCACTGCGAGGACAGGTGGTTTGGGACATAGAAAAGGTGAAACAAGTTCTGCTTGAATGAGTTACTGGTACAGCTCCTTTCTTTGGCAGAAGAGCTCAGTCTTCCCTGCCCCCAGCCCAAGCTCTAGTACACTCCAGACACTATTAGGCCTGCCTTGATGCTTGAGGAACAAATAGGGGCCCACATACCAAATGTTGCTTTAAAAAATCATAGCCATCATTTGTATGCATGAGATTGAATGTACAGACAGTGGTCAGGCCATATACAAAAATGGAACTCTGACACACAATCTGCAACAACCAGCTCAGAAAACCAACTCATTAGTTACAATAGCCAGCCCAGAATGCCAGCCTGTCATCTATAAGTCAGACATGTAGGAAGTCAGACCATTATCCCCAACAACTGGTCCAGGAAGACAAATAATAATCCCTGTCACACTGAAACCGAAGTGTCCAGGACTTGCCTAGTAACTGTCAGCTTCCTTAGCTTTTGTCCTCCTTCCAACTTAGAACCAACCAGAGAAAGCCAAATATGCACTCCTAATCTAACACACTGGATGCCCCACTTCCAGTTAGCCTACCTACAGCTTCCTGTGCCAATGGCCCCCAAGCAGGGCACACCTGAAGTCCTCCCTAATTCAGGATAAAGCTTTCCAGCTCCTGTGTGTGTCTGAGTCTCTGCCAAACACAAGTAATGGTGGCTGACTCCTTTGCGATAACAGGCATGCGGTAAATAACCTTTGCTGGCTCTCACTGGTTAGTCTTTGTTTATTCCCACATGTAGCAGGCATTGATAGTTTTCATGCTTAACATCATTTATTGCAATGAAGCAACTGGAATATTTAACTGCAATATCTGTTTGGCTAATGTGTATTTATAATTTACTAAATAATTATGTATTATTTTATCATTAAAATTTCAGTTGGACATGTTTCTTTTATAGAACTAGCTGTGTGTCTAGTAAAAATCGGATATAGACTGATTAAGGAAAATATTCCCAAGGCTTTATACATTTCTGGAGTTAGCAGCAAAAGCAAATGTTTCATTAGTAATTTATATGCAGTAAATGGTAGATTCTTTGAGTTTTGCACATAAGGATGAGTCATCCCTGAAGAGTGTTTTATATGGTGAAAATCAATGCTCTACCTGTAAAATTGTTTTACAGAATTTGGTTAACAAAAGGATTTAACATCCTTTTTATTTATTTGATTACTGTAAAAGCATTTGGTAAGAGGAAGAAAAAGGTGTGATACTTAGAACAGTCAAATTCCTAATCAACAGAGGTTGAAAAGTGACATAAGCTCCCAGATATCTTCAGTCCTTACAGCAGGCTGTTTTTGAGGTCTATGATGTGAAGACACTTTAAAATTCAAACCTTGAATCAGAAGTCATTTTGAAGACAGATAAAGTAGCTGGTAAAATGTAATTCCAGTGTTTTCTGCAGGTAGCAGGAGAGCCATTTCCAAACTCTAGCTATCTATCCTTCTCTCCTCCATTGAGGACACATCTTCTCCCAGCCGTCTAGATCTCTCCCAAATTCATTTCTCCAACTTTTTCCTTCTGCCATCATGCCTGTAATTCCTCGAGGTATAGATGTGAGCTACTAGAGCAGAATCATCAAAAGGTGCCTGTTAAAATGCAGATTCCTGTGCCCCATTCTGACCTTCTGAATCAGAATGTCAGGGAGTGGAGCCAGAAGAATGTTCATTTTCACAAGCACTCCAGATGATTCCTATATATACCTGAAGTTGAGAATTACTGTTTGAAGCATTTATCTACCTTAAAATCTCATCAAACCTCTTGGATTCAGAGAAGGCCTAATATGCTAATGACAATAAAATCTATATTTTAAAGCTTAGCTTCTCATTTGAAATTCAACCGGTTTCTCTAACTTCTTTGCTAAGAACTATTCATCAGATAACTTACTGTCAAACCACAACTCAGGAAGAATAAAACCAAACTCATGTATTTGCTGCAAAATAAGCTCCTCCCCTTTCTTCCATTAGTGGTATCATCAGCCTCCTAGTTATCGACTATATAAAAATGTAAAAGTAAGAGTCATCTTTGACCTTTTTTCACATCATAAATCCAATTGGTCACTAATCATGAGGCTTCTTCTCTCATTAAAGGTCTAACTGTAGCCAAATCTATCTCTAAGTCAGTAGTTGTTACCCGAGTACCTACTATGTGCTAGGAAATAGTGATATAAAGATAATAGATCAGACCTGATTCTTGCTTCGAGATACTTATAGTCTAACTTTCATGAGAGTCCCATAAATAATCCTCTGTGCTAAGTGCCATGGTGTAAACATGGCAAGAGTGCTGACAGTACACAGATAAGGAACCAATGAATGATTCCTACATGGTCTGTGAGGAGGCAGTATTTAAGCTGTTATTTTCTGAAGGATAAGTAGCTTCCCAGGCAGTGAGGAAAGGACATTCAAGAACAAAAACAATAGGAGCAAGAACACCGGGATGTGAAAGTGAGTTGGACAGAATAGTTCTTTGCCTGATGTGTGCTGGGGAGTGATTGGGGTAAAGCCCAAAAGGTGGATTATGCCCAAATTATAGAATGTCTTGTATGACATGAAAACAGCTTGGACTTTTTCTGTAGGCACTGAGAGTCACCAAATGGTTGTTTTCTTTATAATTATTATATTTATAAAAATATATGTGTAGGATTTCAAAATTCAAATACGACAAGGCTTAAAACCAGCACATTCTCGGTTCCATCTCCTCCCTCCCCAAGTCCTGCTCCTCTCAGGCATCCACTTTACATACTTAAAGCTGTTACTTTTTAGTATTTACCTCCCTGTTTCAAAATAATATGGGGCATTGAAGAAATTTCATTGTGAAATCAACAAATAGCAGTGTCACTGAGTCTGTCCTGGCAGTTGATCTCTTCTGCAAAGAGGAAATTTCTGGTCTCCTGCCTGAGGGCACAAGGTCAAGAGGAGGAAGCAGACCCAAGCTTCACCACCAGTTATACAGAATCTGGCTCAATCACCCTATGTTCTTGTTACTTGACTATTTCCTGGACAGTAGTCTTTAATGTCTAACACATCTGAGGTTATGTCAATTACTATCAAATAAATCATTACATCAAGTTTAGCTTTATGAAGAGCCTAAGCTACCTAATTCTTTTTTGTAGTAGTAGTAGTTGAACCTGGTTTCTATCAGACGGATGAAGAAACCGAACAGACCAAAGTGAAGGTAAAAAGTTGGTAAACGCAGAAGTCTCCTAAAGCAGAGGTCAGCAATCTACAGTCGATGGGCCAACAAATCCAGTCTCTCACACATTTTTGTACTGCAGATGAACTAAAAATTGTTTACATTTTTTAAGTGGCTAAAAACAAATCCAGAGGCAAATACTGATTTGAGATACACGAAAATTATATGAAATTCTGATTTTAGAGTTTGTAAATAAAGATTTATTGGAATCTTACCAGGCTCATGTTTTACATTTTGTGTACAGCTCCTTTTCATGCAGGAGTAACCATGTAATTGTGTAGTTGTGACAAAACCTAATTAGCTTGCAAAGCCTAAAATGTTTACTATCTGAATCTGCAGAAAAAGTTTACTGACCCTTGTTCTAAAGCAATTAGCTGGGGTAATGCAAAGAGCATCAGGTAAGAGCATTAAGCCCAGATAGTCTGGCCAAGGGAAACAGAGATCCCTAATAGAGAAAGTGGGAGGGAAGAAAGTAAACGTGTTTTCTGCCCGTGGGACTTCCTTCAATTCTGGTTAATGTGAAGCCATAGAGCATTAAGCCTCAGCAAATTTCAATTGTTAATACTTCTCAGAGTTTCCCATTTCGGCTTCTTGTCTCACTCTCCTAAATCATTATTATCTGTACCACTTGCCAATATGCTTTTAATTATCTGCATACATGCATGTACATGATCTATTCCTCAAATAAATTTTAAGCTCCTGATGGCTTTAGAAACGTGGGGGGGGGGGGATGCTTTACAGTCCCTTGTATTTTTGTTTTTCCAAGACCTAGATTGATGTATCATGATCCCGAGTACTCATGAATATTGAAGATGATGAAAATCTGCCAGGCATTATCTACACTTTTTTTTCCTCTGGAGAAAGAAAATAAATCCCTAAAAAATGTGTTTCTACATTCAAAGAATTTTAACAAGATAGACTTTGATGCAATTTAAGCTATTAGATGGGTAGCACAGCCTGAGAATTTGGAAAGTATGCAGTAAAACGTGTTCTTTAGTTGAATCCATTGGTTCAAAGAGACCTTTACAGCTCTCAAAATTTCCTTCTCTTTGGGGCTCCACCTTCTTCAACACACATCCTTGCACATGCACCTCAACCATCTCATCCTGATATATCCAGAATCAGAGAATAAACTTCTTGACGGTGAAATAGAAGTAGAAAGAGATGTCAAATGAGCATGTGCTGAGCCACAGAGCAGAAAGAAAACGAAATCCAAAACTACTTCTAAATTTCACCCAGGTCTCTGAGGAAAGGGTGAAGTGCAGGTTTCATTTAGTTTAGCAAGACACCCATTTGCAGAGTTAATCATTTCCCTTTTGTGTCTTAGTTAATGCAAATTTATTCCATTAGGGTATTAATGGGCTTCTGGCTTCTGGCTGGTAGTCTCAATTGTAACCTGTTGCAGTAATTCAGTGAACAAGTAGTTGAGATGCTGTTAACTGTGGTTTAATGTTATTTTTTTTTAAAAAAGGAAGCAGGTCTATAAAGAATTGCTTAGAAACTCTGTCTGAAGAGAAATTCCAGATCGTTGAGAGATCTAAACAGAACCATAGAATACATACCTTTTTAATCTAAGATGAAAGAATTGAAGGTATTCTTGAATCTTACTCACCAACATCATCTATATATGAAGGAACCCTTGGTATATTTGATTTTCAAACATTTCTCTAATGTGACCAAATAAGGGTAAAGTTGGAAGAAAGGGAAACAAGTATGGCACATGCCTGAAGGATTCGTCAAACAGAATGCAACAGAATGCCAAAGGCTCTGAGACAGACTCTGAGGCATGAGAGGAGGGGAAGAACAAACTGGCAATTTTTCACAAAGAATAATAATGAGTACTTTCAAATCTCATCATCCCTTCCCCTGCAGTGCCAGCAGATCGATGATGCAGAGATGCTAAATGACTAGGGAGACACTTCTCCTAGACACACACAGTGTGGAGAACCAACATATATCTAGGATGCTTGCTACTCTGCTAGTAATGGTGGAACTCAAATGTGAGAAAATATTCCTTTGGTGATATTGGTAACCCCATTCAAACCACAAAATATGACAATGAGAACATTGAGCATCCTCCATCTCCAAAATAACATTGACTATGCCTCATTGTTCCAAGCTTGTAAATTACAATAAGGAAGCTGAGGAGCTGTCCTATAGTAGGGACTCAGTATATAATTTCCGGATGAACCAGGAGCTAAAATATTTGGAGGTTTGAGTGTATGGATGCACAAATCTTGACAGTGCAGAGAAAATGAAACATAAAGATGTTTGTCTATATCATGGATAATGGGAAACATTTTAAGGACTCAGTGAAAAGCAGACTTGGTTACAGAATTCTGTATAGGAGAGTTCTTGGTGAATACCTCCTCTATTCCAGAGACGATCAAAATGTTAGCCAAATTGAGCAGTAGAAAGCTTCCAAAGCAGTATCATAAAACCCTCTCTCTCCAAGAATGAAGTCATTGATCCTCCAGTGACTACACACCATAGCAAATAAAAAATAGGGTTTTTTTTTATTTTATCATGTAAACAGGATGTTTTATCATTCCAAACAGAATTTGGAAAACATGGCATTCTACATGAAAGTTGGGGAACTTGCTGGAGGGCATATAGAAAGTTAGGGAAGGGCCAGAATTATATGCCCCAAGGTTTTAACCTGCTCTTTAGTTCTCTAGCTGAGAATGATGCTCTGCCTTCATCCTAAACTTGTAGATATGCACCAGAAATAAATGCCCTTCTCACCTAAAAAGCCACCCTTCTGAAATTCCCTTTTACAAGTTTCAATAATTGTAATTACTCTTTGAAAACAACATTTTTTGTTCAAATGTCACAAAATCATATGTGTACAGAAGCCAGGTATGTAAAATACACAAAGGAAATGGAATGTATGAGTTGTAGCAAATGGCAAGTGACTCTCAGCCCTAGTTTCTGGAGGATGCAGAGGCTGAGTACTCTGGGAAATTCAAGACACAAAGTCAATGTAAAGACTCCAATTTTCTGAGAAAGAGCCAAAATTCAGATTGGTGTATAAGGCTTTTAAATTTTGCTGTGTTTATTTTGGTAACTAATTAAAACGTAAAACACTGGCCAGGCCAAAACCACAGACAAAACCTAACATGTCTGCAGGCTGCTTCTAGCCAGAGGGAAACTCATTTCCTTTATATATTGCCAGATGGAGCTGCTGGGGGCATGTCCCTCTGTTTGAATTGGCTTCGAATATATCAGCAATCAGGCAGTTAAGAAAATGCAAGAACTTTTTTAATAATGCCAACATAGATGGAACTGTACAGCCTCCCAGGATGGCTTACTCAGTAGGAAAATTAATTTAAGGTTGAGAGTTACGCTGTGTACTGGCTAAGAACATAGATTTTGGAACCAAGTTGCCTGGGTTTGAATTCCAGCTTTCACTCACCAGCTCTGTAACCTTGGGCAAGGGATATGATTTCTTCATTGCTTAGTTTCAAATCTGTGAATTGAAGATAATGACAGTTATCATGACAGTTACATGAATACATATACACATACAAACACTTAAAATAATATCTAAATTAGAGCTAATTATTTGCTATTATTATTCACAAATCATAGCATTGGTTAAAAGAACAAATTTTACACATCTATCTCACATTAGACAGCTACTGATCCTATGAGCGGCCTCAGAAAGCTTTCTTCTTCAGACAGAAAAGGTGGAGAAATCAGGCTTTTTGTGGTAAAGTCCCACTATTTTAGCCTTAGTACTGATGCCATCACTTTTTGGAAATGGCATAAATGCATATTTCAATGAGATGAATATACATAACAAATTTTTGAAATACTAAAAATATTAGCAGTTAATAGTATGTCAATCTATCTTGTCGTTTTTTTCCTTCTTGGAGATCATCCATTTTAAAGTTAGAGACATTCTGTTCCAGAGTTGGAAGGCAGAAAAATCAAAGGACTTTTATTTTCCTCTTTTATGGGTTAGTGAAGCATGAAACTTATTGGCAGATGCTTGAGCTAGATATAAGTTGCCATGCTATTTCATTCAAGTTTATTTTCACATTAAACGATTCTGGAGGTTTTCATATTTTAAAAAGGTACTCCAATTTTTTTTCAATGTCTAGAAATAGAAAAAAAACAGAAGGTCACATGACATCTTATCTATTTTACTGAAATAACCATATGTTTGTGAATAGTCAGCGATGACACAAATTCATTTTCTGTGGCACAAGCATATTTTCTCACCAATGAAAATCAAGATACACTCTGTCCTTTAAAGATTCCATAACTTTCTTTTTCATTTCCAGTATTCTCCGAATAAGTAAAATCATCGGGACCACTATGCTTTCATTCTACCAAATTCTTCCATCCTAAGGCAAGAGAAAACAGTCATGAAGTTTCAAGAATAATGCAGGTGGTATCTATTAAGATTGAAAAGAACATCTACTTCCACTCTGATCTCATCAAGCATTGTTTGTGGCTTTGTGCTCATATAACACCCAACCTAGGAGCTAAGAAAAGCCAAAGTGCAGAAGCACAGAATAACAAAAGATGGGAAGGCATATTAGAAAGAATGTAGTGTACACGCTACTATCACCATCCTCCATTTAACAACAAGAACCAAAGCTCAAAGAGAGAATATACAAAATATGCAACTGAGTACCCAGGGGCCAGAAGCCAAACCTAAAATTGTCAATTAATTAAAATATCTTTGAATTCTGAACTCTATTAGCTTCTAGAAGTTTTAAAAATTAGAGATGCATCACACAACATTAACTGTTTTTCCTTTCATAACTATTTCAAAATTCTCAGTTTTTCTCAAATATGATGGGAAGATTACCTGCATCAAAATCACCTGAGGTCTATGTAAATTTCAGATTCCCAGGCTCACCCTACACCTACTGAATGAGAAGGAGATTTAGAATTTGGGTACTGGCAGTTTTAATATACAATTCAGGATTCTTTTTTTTTTTTTTTTTAATTTTTATTTATTTATGATAGGCACACAGTGAGAGAGAGAGAGGCAGAGACACAGGCAGAGGGAGAAGCAGGCTCCATGCACCGGGAGCCCGACGTGGGACTCGATCCCGGGTCTCCAGGATCACGCCCTGGGCCAAAGGCAGGCGCCAAACCACTGCACCACCCAGGGATCCCCACAATTCAGGATTCTTAAACAATAAAGTTTGAAAACCACTAACACCTAAGATCTGTTCTATACATTAATACAAATGGAATTACTGGAAGAGGTAAAAACTTTCCTACTTAATTTATTTAAAAACGGATTTTAAAATCTCAAAGTTGCAAGATTAATTTGCTGTAAAGAATACTTGCATTAAAAATTCCAAATGAGCTTTCACAGATATGCACTCAGTGATTTTTCATAGTCACTTTCTCATTTGGCTTTATATCCTGGGGACTGACCCTAAAGTGAGTCTTACTCAATGGGTTTTATTCAAGTGCTTGTTGAAGCACTTGGCTTATATTAGGTGTAACGAGTTATATTTTGCTGCACTTAAAACAGAAATATAGCTAGCATTTAGTCTTACTGTGTTTGAAATGCCTTATCTACAGGGCTAGGGCATCCCAAACCCAAAGGATGACATAGAAAATAATGTTTTTGTATCACACCATTTCCCTTTTAATTTATTCTTTAATCTAAAAAGAAAAATAACAATTAAAATTAAACATTAATATAGCTTAAAGTTTAAATTGTGTAACAGATTTAGAAACATGACAACTTTAAAAATGCATTAAACCAGGAAATATTTCAAATATAGAAGATCCACAGATAAGCTTCTAGAATTCAATCTTAAGTTTGGTTCTCTTCCTTGTCCTGCCGCTACTATTTCCCATCAACATGGTTCAGTACAAACCTGGCATTCTATGTCCTATGTGGGTGAATTAAGGCTTTTTCAATATTCTAAGACAAGAAAAGATTGGTAAATTCCCAAGGATTCATGTCCAATGTTTCATTACAAAAGAGCTACTTCTCCTTGTTTTTTGATAATATTACATTGTTGTTGCATTATTATTATAACAGCGAAATAACTGTTTATTACATTTTTAGTATGCATGGTTCATTATTATTATTGCCACATTAAACTGGAGTTGTGTTCTTAATTAAAGCTACTTTTAGTCACCTAGATACCCTGTACTCTACTACTCCTGGTACTTACATATCATAGGAAATTATGAATGTCCTCAGAATAATAGGCAAAATTAATTTAGCAATAGTCTAAAAAAATGAAGAAAGTTAAAATTATCCTTCTAAACTATTGTCATCAATCCATTTAAGATAATGAATATCTAAGAAGTAGTGTTCACTATACACTAAGTTTTCATTACCTTTTCTATGAACTTCTTATCTGTTGTCATGTCATGTAAAGCTATATCCATATTGTCATACATTTCATTCTCCATCATATTAGGACAAGTTAGGGTTCAATGATAGCTTTAGGCAAATATTTGTGGAAAGACTTTAAATAAACTAGGTAAGGCTGGTTAAATGTTTCCTAAATTTGTGCTAGATTAATTCTATAATGATTCATCAAAACACTGGTTAAAAACTTGTATCTAAAATTTTGTTGAGAAATAACAGGCAGAGAAATATCATCTAATTGGCTGATATTTGACAGAAATTAATGATCGATAATAACCCAACCCCCATGAGACAAACACAAGAAACCAGATCCTTTCATACCTAGACTGTTCTACTACTCAAATGCAGAAATGCAGAGATGACCTGCTGTGAAACTCTACACCTGGGACCAGAGTTTTACACCTGGTCAGCTTCACACTTCTTATCAGTAATCTATTTCTCCTAAGTCTACGCTGAGCTGAAGATCAGAGCTAACATTTACTTCTACATTTCATGTTCTTTGGGTCCTTATTTGGTGCCAGGAGTCATGCTAACTTCTTTACAATTCCATTTGTTCATATAATTATTAAATCACATTTTATAGTTGAGAAAACTTAGAGCCTGTGTTCTTAATAACTGTAGCATATAATCTTTTTTTTTTATTTTGGTAAATATCTTGATTTACTATTCTTTTGCATTTAGTTACAAATCTTTTTCATTTGCTAAAAATAATTCCTAAGTACATATATATAGATATACGCTACCATATTGTAAACAAATAATTACATGTCTCTTTTAGGTTCCAAATGTAGATATTTGTATCTTTCTGGGAATGGGAAGCATTTTCTTATGTAGACAAAAACTAGTGGCTACTTCGGACTGAGAAATATTTCCAGTCAATCCTAGCCAATATCCTACTGTAGAATATTAATAATGCCTTGTTGTATATAAACCCTTAACATTTTCAAAGTGAACATTTGATTATTACAACTCCAAAGTAAGCAAGAAAGTGATTATACTTACCTTAGAGATGAGATAATCGATGTGAAGGGAACTCCAGTCTACTGATTTACCCAAAATTATGTAGTTAAATAATGGCGGAGTTTCGTCTTAGAATCTTGGCCTTCTGATGATGACTCACTTGGTGTTTTTCTAGTAGAATGGCCCTCAAATAATACTTAACATTCTGGTCATTCAAGTCTTTACAGCTCACAACTTTTATGAATGTGTTAATTTTTCCAGAAATGAAAAACTCTATGTAGGAAACACAAACAAACTGAAAGATAAAAGATACAAAAATGCAAAACAAAGGTGTAATAAGTTTCAAACCATGTCATAAGCAATCACAAAAACATTTCTTGGAAAACTGGGCTTGAGTCCTCAATACATTTGTAAGACTGACCTTCAAAAGACAATTTTTCACCATTTATAATTTGTCTAATAACAGCATTTGAAACACAGAACATCTTTGCAACTACTTGCTTTTTTTTTCTATGCTAGCTATGAAAAGAATTTGTTTAAATATGACAGCTAGCTTTTGGACATTCTCATTTTGGACTGAATAACTATGAGAAAATCTTAGTCTCAGTCAAAAATGATATCAATTCCAGCTATTTTTAATATTTCAAGATGAATATGTATAAAAGATCAGCATCAGAATTCCTGTGGAGTTATTTTATTAATCAGTGCCATTTGAGTTTTTATTATTTATTATAAATTCCTATAGTTAAAAAGCAAGTCAAAGAATTATGGGAACATGGTTCTTTTCTTCTGTCTTTTACGGAGATTTTCTGTATGTGTAATTTACCAAGATTTTTGAATGAGTGAATCCAAGCTCTAATTCACAAGACAGCTGCTCTCTTGCTTGGTTGGGTTGAATAGCCTGTTCCATTTCTCTCTAATCATCAATTCTATTCTCCTTTCTGAAGACCCACTTTCTCTGCTCATTCATTATCCCTGTTTTTCCAAATTCTCTCTTTGGTTTTGTATCTGCAGACTTTTTTTTTTTCCCCTTTCTAAGGTAAGACATGGACTCTGGTCCTAAATTTTCATACTTTACAAGTCTAGCACCCTTATTAACCAGCCACAGATTGCCTCTTAATTCACATTTTCAATTGTTACATGAAACAAACTGACTCAGCCCAATTTGGAGACATATTTCAATCAGATATGATAAAGAGGGTGAAGAATCATATATAAATAATGCCACTAAAACCTAACAAGTCAGGATGGAAAATCCACCAAGAAAGGAGAGTGGGCCAGGAAAACCCCCTAGTTTATCATTAAACTATTATCCTCATCAGCCCAATAAAGAAAAGCACAGGATGCTATAGATACACATAGAACATGCACTTCAACTAGGCCAGAAAGCATGATATAAAGTCCCTAGAGGAGGTAATATATGAGCTGAGATTTGAAAGATAAATGAATAAGAATTAGGGAGAGAGAATGGGGTAGAGTTTGTAAAGGAATGGAATCAATATGTACAAAGATAAGATGCATAAAGGAGTTTGGCCTCTTCAGGGAACTGTAGGTTTTTCAGTGTGAATGAAGCACAGGGTTTGAAGGTGAGAGCAACAATAGATAAATCTGGAGAGTTTGGTAGGGAACAGATTATGGGGTATTAGGCTCACTGAGGAATGTGATTTTATCCTAGAGGCAATTGTAATCTGTTAAGGAATTTCAAGAAGGGTTTTGATATGAAAATGCTTTTAATAGTATTAGCAACATATTTTAGAGTACCACTATATCTCAAGAACCGCAGATAACACTTGGCATGTATTATCTCAACTAATTCTCACAAAAACTTAGTGAGGTAGACACTGCTAGTATCTCTATTTTTCAGATGAGATCATTGGGCTTATAAGTAACAGAAACAAAGTCAAGGGTGAATTTGAAGCAAGCAAGATTAGAAATAGAAAAAACAGTTCTTAGATTGTGGCATTAATTCTCTCTGAGATGAACTGGGACTTATCTGCAGCAGACATGAGGAAGGACTAGATGGGTGAACAATGAGAGAGTCAGAATCAAGAAGTTGTGGTTTAGATTGGATATGGGCAAAAAGGGAAGTAAGTGGCCAATAACAATTCCCAATGTTCTGTATTAGGCATCTGGGAAGACAATAATTTCTGAAAGGAGAAGCAAAGTTTAAGAGAAGCATGTTGGATTGGAGGCATCTGTGCTAAAGAAAAGTAGAAATATCTAGCAAGTATTTGAATAAATGAGTAGGGTGCTCAAGAGAGACACTAAAAAATGTAATTGCTCAAACCATTAGAAGGCATTTCTTACCTATGTAAAATTCTAGTATTTCAGGTTGGTGGGTGGCTCTCCCTCAGGAAAAAAAGAGTGGAAGCTTGAAGCCAGACATTTCCTCTTAGGCAAGTGAGGAGGAAGTTGCATGTGTCACTTCTAATGCTAGAATCACCATGTGTCCATACCTACTGCAATGGGGCTAGGAAATGCAATCTCTAGCTTAATTGATATAAAATGGTTAAAATTCTATTATTATGAAAGAAGAAACAGCTATAGGATAGTATTGGAGAGTTTAGAGCCATGAAAGTGGAATAGATTACCTAGGAAGAATGTTTAAAGTGAGAAATAAAGAAGGCCAAGAATGAAACTGACATATTTATAGACCTTTAGAGGCTACATGAGAGCCATCAGGGAGATTTCCTTGTCTTTTTGTTATACTTCTTGTCTTGCTCTCTCCCCACGCCCCCCCCCTTTTTAAGCATTTGATAATCTGACTCATGATTGTCTACTTCATAACATAAAATAATTTGGTAGAAAATGACTCCATTTCTAGTTATTAGTTAATTCCAGGGTTTCCCCACTACCAACAACACACTGTAGTCCTACCTTCTGCTTTATCTGTGGAGATCAGCCAAAGGACATAGAGGGCATATTATAAAACTTATTTTAACAGATAATTTGTAGGGACAATTGGTATAAATAAACCAGAGTTAAAAGGACTTGAACGGAATGAATATTGGTCTAGTACTAACAAGATAAAATTTCACAGGAATATATACAGTAATGTTTCAAAAAACTAAATTCACGAAAAAACAGATAGCTTTTCTCGACCACAGTTAATATGAATACCTCAACTTTCATTCAACAGCAGTTAATATGAATACCACAATCTTATTTGACCACAAGATCAATGTTCAGGAACACTGTCATACAACTGCTAAAAAAGTAATGCTATCTTAGGTTTTATTCGTAGGTTTGGCACACACAACAAAAAATGCTGGTACACAAAACATTTTATGCTGAACTCTTGGGAATACCATATTAGTATTTACAACTCATGGTGACCCATAAATTCCTCCTCTCCCTTTTTCCCACATCCAATCAATATCAAGTCCCATCTATTCTACCTTTTAAATATTTTGTGACCCTTGTGGTATTGAGTTGGAATTGAACTCAGTACGAACTCATTATATTTATGATATCATGTGTATATTATATGTAATATATAATTATATATCACACATATAATTTTACAGAAAGATATACACATATGTACCTGTGTGTGTATGTATGTGTATATATATGTTTCTTAGGTCTGTCAAATAAGTAGGCCAGAAGTAAAGAGATCAAAAGAGCAATCAGTACATCTAACACCCAAATCTTTGTTTCTAAATACAATTTTTCACAGAAAGGACCAGGGTCCTTAGAGAAATAGTTGAGCCCAGAGTTGGGACAGGGAAACTGCAAAATGAGGCTAGAATGTTTTGTTGTGCCAGAAAGTAAGAAAGTGCTAAAATAGGGACATCTCAAAAAAGACAGGATTCAGCTTAATGAATACTAAAAATAGTGGATGAAATTTTGTTGAACAAAAAAGTTACATGATTTCAAAGTAATCACCAGAAATTACTTATTAATTACAAAGAGGAAAAATACTATTCGGGGATCACTTCATAGTGTATAAAAAATATTGAATCACTTTGGTATATACCTGAAACTAAATCAGTTACTGTATGTCAATTATACTTCAATAAAAAAGAAGAAACTCAAATGAAAATTTAAATACATAATATTGTATACATACATGCACATATTTATACATTTTTATTTCATTTTACATACTACTGTAAGAAAATATATGGCTAACATACTGAATACCATGCTATATATATTTACTATGCAAATGTTAATTAAAAAATTTTTCCTGTTTTCAGGGATTATTTTTGAAATACAATCTAATTTATTTGCTGCATGCATATCGCAGAGGGAAACTGTACATAATTTTTAGAAAGGTTAAAGCAAAGGAAAAATAAACGAGTACTTAAAATTTTAAAGAGGGTAAGTCAGTAACTTTATAGTAGATTAACCTAACAAACACAAATTTCTTTAAGTTTTCAAGGTTGAAATTGGTAATAATGGTACAAATTGACATTACGTGCTTCCTGATATATATGCTGAGAAGGACATGGCAGCACTTTAATGTTATTACAATAAAAAATACACAACTGAAAGCTAATTCTGGGGAAACATCAAAGAAATCCAAACTGAAGGAAATTCTGCAAAGTTACTGGCTTTACTCTTAAGAAAAAAAAAGATCATGAAAGGAAGAGAAAGGCTGAGGAATTGTTTTTAGATTAAAGGAAACTAAAGAAACAAGACAATTAATACAACCTGTGATTCTGGATTGTATCCTGGACAAGAAAGAAAGCTATATAATATATTATTGGAACAATTTGTGAAATTTGGAGAACTATGAATCAGATAATAATATTGTGCCAATGTTTCATTTCCTGAGTTTGATAAAAATACTTTGGTTATGTAAGAGGTAGTGCTTAGGAAATACATATTGAAGTATTTGTGCATAAAGAGGAGACAGAGAGGAAAGAATGAATGCTACAGTAAATGGGGCAAAACATTAAGAATTGTTTGGTAAAGGATAGAATAGACTTCTCTGTAATATTTCTTGCAACTTTTATGGAAGTAAGAAATCATATCAAAATCAGAAGCTACAAAGAAAAACTTTCAAATCTGACCCATGTGGTCAGTAATAGATATCTGGTAAATACTTCTAATGCTAGAGGACACATTGTTAATCCACTAATCTAGGAGCTTCCATCTGCTACGTACAAAAAAAAAAAAAGGAAAAAGTTTGTAAAGTCTTTTGTTTACATTAACACTGTGCTGTTTTTTGAGATGACTTATGTTTTAACACGCATCCCCCGAGGAGATCCTGTCCTCATCCACAGTCATCTGGAAGGTCAGCTTTCAATAACAGAACTTCCGAGAGTAAGAAAAGCATAACACTAGATCTAAAAGATGTTTTAAGATACTAAGTGTGATCTCAAATAAGCTAAAAATATGCCATAAGTGTCACAACATCTTGGGCAGTTTCATCCTTTGGATAAATCTGCCATAGCTAACAGTGAAAGCTAAAAAGAGGATTCTCAGCAGAGGGATCCAGACTTAGAGTTATAATTTAACTCTGCTAGTCACTAGCTGAATTTAAAAAGATACCATTTATATATTTAGTATATTTGTATCCCTAACAAGAACACTACAAATACTATTATCCCAATTTTACAAATAAAGACACTAAGGCAAAGAGATATTGAGTAAATTCCCCAAGCTCACACAGCCTGTAAGAATTTTAGATAGGACTCAAACCCTAGAGCCACCAAAGATAGTGCCTTTTTCTCCTTTGTTTTTTTCATGTTGTGTGCATGATGTAAAGACCCTAATGACTGCAAACATTCTCAAGAAAGAATTTGCTCAGGCATGGTAGGTTAAAAAAAAAAAAAAAAAGACTATATAGAGTCAGTGTGGCGGCTATCCTCTTACTGAGTAATGCTCTTCTGGAAATCAACCCTTAAGATTTAATCAACATTTCTAAACAAAATTTATGTTCAAGAATGTTATTAATTTTGGCAAAAATAGATACATAAAAAATTTAAATATCCAATAATTGGTTAAGTAAGTCATGTTAGATACAATAGGTTATATTTAACCTAGTATAATATATGATCATACAAATTATTAATGACTGTAAGAAAATGAATACCATATATTTCATTAAAAAAGAGCAGAAAACAAAATTATTTAGACAGTATGGTTCAATTATATATACCTGTATAAGAATTTAGTCTATATGTCTACATATGCATACATGTATGGGAAAAGAAGCATATCAGTCAACATGTTAACATGTTTACCAGTGAGTATTGCAGGCGACTGAAGTTTACATTTGTATATCTTATCTTTATTTTAAAACTTTCTAATATTAGTTTTAATCATTTTTATAATTAAAAAAGCCAAAAGCAGCATTTAAAGGATTCAATACAGCCTTAGAAAAGATAAGAAGGAAAATAAGAAAGAAGAAAGAAATCTGGTAGACTGGGTGCCTCCTTTTGCCTATATTCATCAAAAAACCATGAAGTAAAGAGAGTCCTACCAGTAATAGGCTCTATAAAGAAGACATATAGTGAGTCCCTGATCAAAAGAGAGTAAACAATAGGGAGGAATTGCCTATCTCACAAACAGAATTGCACAGGTTGCATGTGGCACTCCTGGTGCTGTCTTCTGATAAGGGATGGCAAAAAATTTCACGAAAAGTATAATGCATTCATGGTTCATAAAAATATTCAGTGATGGGGTGCCCAGGTGGTGCTATTGGTTGAGTGACTCTGGTTTTGGGCCATCGTGATCTCACGGTCCTGGGATCCAGCCTCGAGACAGGCTCCCTGCTCAGTGAGGAGTCTACTTAAAACTGTCTCTCCCTTTACCTCCACCCCTGCCCCACCACACACACTCTAAATAAATAAATAAATAAATAAATAAATAAATAAATAAATAAATATTTAAAAAATAAAAACATTCAGAAGGAAAAAAATTGAAGTAATGTCTTTGAATCCAGAAATTGAAAAGAAATAAAAAATGAGCATGGAAACTATTCTGCACAATACTATAATGGCAGATACATGTTGGTATGCATTTGTCAAAACCCACAGGATGAACAACATCCAGAGTGAACCCCCAATTTACATTGGACTCTGAGGCATAATGATGTATCAATGTAGGTTCATCTATTGGAACAAATGTACCACTCTGAAGGCAATAAAAGGGGAAGTTGTGTGTGTGCAGAGTCTGAGGGTATGAGAACTCTCTGTACTTTCCATTCAATTTTGCTGTGAATCTAAAACTGTTCTAGAAAATAAAATAAAAAAGAAATGAAAATGGAATTTTCTTCTAAAATCTAGCACAATTCTATAATTATTCCAAATTTAAGCTATGGAATCACTGAAAGTTATTTAATTGGCTTAATTTAAATTTACTTAATCCAATCTGATATCATTGAATTTAAATTTTAATGTGGTAGTCTCCTCTCCTCACAGTATCGTAAGATGGATAAGTACAGTACCATAAGATATTTTGAGAGAGAAGGAAACAACATTCATATAACTTTTATGATAATACATTGTAATCGTTATATTGTATTATCGCATAGTAGTTATTGTTAATCTCTTACTGTGCCTAATTTATAAATTAAATTTTATCATAAATATGTATGTATCAGGAAAAAACATGCCATGATTTCGGGCATCTTCTGGAAGTCTTGAAATATATCCCCTGAGGATAAAGGGGGACTACTATATGTGTCCCTATATCTCATTCTTGTATTCCTTAGGGGGTAGGAAAATAATATTTCTTAGGAAAGTATGTCAGGATGTATGTGGAAACATAGATAAATGATAGATGATAGATAGATGACAGAGAGATAGATAATAAATACTATGCATTTTCAAAACACATAGCTAGGCACTAGTACTAATTACTGGAGATAAAATCAACTAAAGGCAAGTTCTTGCCTTTTAAGAAACTATAGTCTAGCAGAGAGGCAGACCTGCAAACAGACAGGCAACTCTCTACTGACATGCATGCTGTCTGTGTACCACATAACTCCAGGGGGACCATCCTTATAGTAAAGTAGGAAATGAATGCTACAACTTGGACTTGGTTGGTAGTCCTATAAAAAAAATCACAGAACAAAGAGAGGTGGGTCCTGGGAGGCATAAGTGACCAGGCACCCAGCTTCTTTGTGGGAATGGATGGAGCTTTCATAGTTCAGATGACACAGTATTTGAGACTAATGGGATGCAAAGAAGGAGGGCATGTGGCAAACATGAGCCAAAGCAAGATAAGGGAAGAGAAGATAGTGGTCCATTTTTCTAGAAAGTAAAGTGCAAAGTGAGTAGTGACAAAAGATAAACTGGAGAATTATGCAGAGATCCCAAGGAGAGGATACAGAGAGTAACAATTCTCTACTGGTGTGGAAAGTGAAGAGACCTGAACTGCTTTGAATAAGGACATGAAAACAAAAAAGGAATAAGGACATGACATGATTAGATTTGTTCATTAAGAAAAATAATCCTTGGGTAGCAAGAACAGACTCCATATTAAAGACAGGAAAACAGTGAACTCAATATTGCAATAATCGAAGTGAAATTATGAGGGCCCAACTAGGGTCAGTAGTGTGATTGAGATGGGGGCAGGGAAAGGGGAGGAGGTATAAGACCAAGACCATTGGAGAAGGTGGAATCCTGGGAGCAGGTGACTAATTGAACATGGTTGTGAGATAGAAGAAAAATTCTCCAGTGACTGCCCAGGCCCTAGGTTTGGTCATTGGATATAATCTTTCTGAAAGAGAAAATATAAGAAAGGGATCATGTTCAAGAAAGAGATGTGAAGCTTCATGTAAGACATACTGAATTAGGCATGCCTGTGTTGGGCATCTACGTAGAAATTGTCAGATGACAGCTAGATGTTCAGATAATTTCCTTTTCACTGACATAGAAGAAGTGGTGCTTACAGGATCTATAGCTCCCCTATATTTGTTATGTCAACACAAGTCAAAGGACCATACAACCTGTGGAGGGAAGTGTGCCTGTCGGCTCAGAGTCAGACTTCACCCAGAGAGCAGGGAAGAACTGATGCTGGCCCTAAACTTAGGTGAGTAGAGTTTCCTCTCTTTTTTAAAAATTTTATTTATTTATTCATGAGAGACACAGAGAGAGAGGCAGAGACACAGGCAGAGGGAGAAGCAGGCTCCATGCAGGGAGCCCTACGTGGGACTTGATCCAGGGACTCCAGGATCACGCCCTGGGCTGAAGGCAGGCACTAAACCCCTGAGCCACCCAGGGATCCCCAAGTTTCCTCTCTTTTAAGGCATCATCCCTTTGCTGTCAGGCGCCTTTTCTGGAGAATGCTGGCAAGATAGAGCATGTGGCTTATCTGATCAGGATGGTGCTTAGCTGGTGTCTTCATACATGTGAAGAACACCAATGAAATCGAATATGCTTAAGAAAAAACAAATCATTAGCTATCTTTCTATACTGGTATCGAAAAAAGTTAGTTATTAGTACTATAACTAGATAAATCTATCTGATAGGCATTCCATCAAAGTCACTAAAGTCTATCTATTGTCCAACAGATTTTAGAGAACAGAAGTTCAAATATCAAATGGCAAACGAACATAAACAGCCAACCACTCTCAGGCTTAAAATGATTCAACATGGACAAATATGTAAATACCACGGTATGTAGTTTGCAGAAGGTGAGCTCAGAAAGTTGTACATTGAGGCAAAAAATACAGAAAAACAGTCACCTCCCTTTTAAACTATCAAGGAAATCTTTACTGGGTATGCAATATTTTATCTGTATGTAGAATGATGAGCTTGGATTTCTGCATAGATGAAATAGCCTGGAATGGTTTGTAGGAAGGAGTGGGAAAATTTGATGATAGGAGAACCATGTCTATTTTCTTGGGGAGAGATAACACACTGGATATTGGAGGTAGGGAGTGGAGATCACAGATGAAACTTTCCACGGGAAGCCATTTGGTTACTACTCTGCCATAATGTGTGCACTCGGTAACAACAACTGCTAAATTGAACCAAGTTAGGCGCACATGTAAAACGATCCCCTATTGTGGTTTATTAGATAGAAGTGAATTTTGACTGCATCTTAGTTTTATTATGCATCCTTCTCAGGCTTAAGTTGAGTGTTGTTATTCTTATTGTTGTAAATTTCCAGTTTTCAAGTATAATGACAAGATGCTTAAACATGCATATTTTAGGAATTAAAAATAGATTTCTATTTCAGGTGAGAGAAATAAACTGCATGGGAAGAGGAACTTCTGAACAGCAAGGAAATTGTTTTCATCCAAATAACCTTAGTGCTCAAAAAATAAAAAGAAACTATAAGGAATCTAGAACATTTTCAATAGTACAGTATTTCTGCCACAAAGTGTTGGTGCTATGACCCCTTTTATAACTGCAACCAAACAACCTTTACTACAGGTAACTGTAGAGGCAGAACAGGTTCTGCAAACTACAACTTATGAACAGAAATTTACCAGGCTAGAATTCTTTTAATACTTGTGAAAGTTAATATTGATGTTTACTTTAAAACAGTATCCAAATAAAGGCAGTGATTTAAATTTTTTAATGTACATTGAGTACATTTTTAAGTCTTCCTCAGTCTGACCTGAGAGGGATTCATTTCTCATACTCCATTGCATGCCAAATAATAATAACAATAATCGGGACACCTGGGCGACTCAGTGGTTGAGTGTCTGCCTCTGCTCAGGTTTTGATCCCCGGGTCCTGGGATCAAGTTCAGCATCAGGCTTCCTACAGGGAGCCTGCTTCTCCCTCTGCCTATGTCTCTGCCTCTCTGTCTGTATCTCTCATGAATAAATAAATAAAATCTTTAAAAAAATAATGGCAATTATAGCAATAACAAAACGATTATTACTGAGCATGTGTTATGTGTAAGACATTGTTCTTTAGTCTTTTTCATGTGCCGAGTTATCTAAACCGCACAAAACTCTGTGAGCAGGTACCTTAGGTGATGGAAAAAGTCAACACTATCTACAGTTTCACACGCTGAAACTTTTCCAATAAAGATTATTTAATGTGTTTTGAGTATTAACAGGAAATAGGACACAGTTTAAAGAATTCAATTCCTGAATTAATATATTCAAAAAGTTTTTAAGAGGGTACTATATGTTAGTCATATTAATTGGACTTGAAAAAGGATTTTAAGGAAAGGAAAATTTGGCAGGTGGAGAATAAGGAAATTTTACGGCTGAGTTAGAGTTGGCCTAGAAGAAGAATCCACAAGAAAAGGGATATTGAGGGGAATAGGGAAAATCTGGTAGAGGATTGGGACCAATCTTTAAAGCCAAAACAAAACATGTTCTCATAACCCTGTGTTTTGTCATTTTATAACTTGGGCTATTCACAAAGGCAATGTGGTACAGAAGAAAGAATTTTGCACAGACAGAGGATCCAAGGGGCTAAATGCTCACCTTTGTTCTGCCATTTATTTGTTGTGTGATTTTACAAGCCACTCTTCTTCCCTGAGCTTTATTTCCTCAATCTTAAACTAGGGGCAATGATATGTAGGTATTGCTGTGAATATTGAACAGATAATACGCTTTCAAAAGTGTAAAATGTTATACAAATGAAAGACACTGGCTATATTATTTTCAGGTTCAGTCACTGAACATTATTCTTCCTTTTTTTGATCTTCTGCCTTGTTGGCATAACAAGGTATCTTTGCATCAGCTTAGAATTCAGTTATGCTAGGCTTTTGAAATTCTTAAGTAGAAAGGCAGTTAGATGACAGAAAGAGAACGTGGTTTTGAGCCTGAGGCAGTACTGAATTCTTGAGCCCACACTTCAACAACTTATCCACCAAGGTCACCAATGCCTAAATCAATAGAATTTTTCAGCCGACCCAGTGCATCAACCATCATGGAAATCTACCCTTGCATAGCCCAAGGCAAGGGATGAGTGTGAATTTCGACCCAAATACAACCTAACTAGAGATAATACAAAAGGCCAGCTTAATAAATCTATATTGTGGTAAAAGAGAGTTTATTTTCTTTTTTTTTTTTTTTTTGAGAGTTTATTTTCTAATCCCAATATATAAATCTTGCAGGAGTTTAGGTGTTCTGGTCCTTGTGATTAACTATATATGTATCATAGGTCAATCTCCTTCTCACCATCATGTCATGGGGAACTCAGCTGTAACAGTGTCTCCAAGGTGTGGTATGGCACGATGACAAGTAGACAAAGAAGAAGTGTCCAGTCTATGGACAGTCCAGAGGGAAATAGGACAGAGGAACTGAGCCAGTGAGGGTGGGATGTGACAGCTGGTAGGAAACTAGCCTAACAGAATTTCGGTTTGTTGTACTGGCACCCAGAGTAGATTCATTAAAAGAGAGTATAATAAAAGAGGGTGTAACGAGAGTGAATACATATGTATATATATTCCTTTTTCTAACACTTTTAATAAATACATCTATACATACACATTCCAAGAAATAATAATTATGAAATTATTGATGGACAGTCCAGAGGGAAATAGGACAGAGGAACTGAGCCAGTGAGGGTGGGATGTGACAGCTGGTAGGAAACTAGCCTAACAGAATTTCGGTTTGTTGTACTGGCACCCAGAGTAGATTCATTAAAAGAGAGTATAATAAAAGAGGGTGTAACGAGAGTGAATACATATGTATATATATTCCTTTTTCTAACACTTTTAATAAATACATCTATACATACACATTCCAAGAAATAATAATTATGAAATTATTGATAATGTGCATTATTGATAATCAGCATTAGGCTCCATCACAATATCACTACAATCACTCCAGATATGATTCTATAATCAGAATCCTGAACCTTAGGATTGTTATAGTCAGTTGAGTTTTCTAGTTGTTTGGATGGTGACCAGTCAAGAGAAAATGCAACATTTTCAGAAACTACTGATTTAGAAAAGTCAGTTATCAAAAAAATAAATAAAATGTCAGCACCAACAAAAGATAATCACAAAGGCAGAGATAATAAGATATTAGGAGGAATGATATTTATTCCAGGGCTGGGGTTGAAAACCAACTGAAAGTTTCAACCAGTGAAATACAATGAAAATCTGAGAAAAAGATAACTGACCAGTGGAGAATGATTTACTAAACCTAGGAGGTAGGACAAGGTCAAGGTGAATTAACAGAATATTTGCTATTGATGCCACTTATAAATTTGATCCAGAATCTTGAAATTTTTATTGATAATTTGTATTCCTAAATTCTGATCTCCACAAGGTTACAAACCAATTCAAAAATCTGACACAATGTTTTAAAACAATACTTCAAATGATAGTTTTTTTTAAATCCAAAGGGAGACACAAATTGAAAAGTCTATAAAAATAAATCATGCCAATTTTCATGCATTCTGAGATTTATTCCTACCTACCCCTAACCTAGGTAAAGTGAAAGGGGGATGGTAAAAGCCTAGGGAAGCGAATTACTTTTTTTTTTTTTTAAGATTTTATTTATTTATTCATGATAGACCTACAGAGAGAGGCACAGACACAGGCAGAGGGAGAAGCAGGCTCCAGGCCGGGAGCCTGACGCGGGACTCAAGGATCATGCCCTGGGCGGAAGGCAGGCACTAAACCGCTGAGCCACCCAGGGATCCCTGAGAAAGTGAATTACTTAAATTCTCCAGAGGAGCATTGTTTCAGAATTACTATATTGAGGAGCAGGGCTCTCAGGCAAAAGTGACCACACTGTCAGTGAAGGCCAAACCTTTGATTATTTATATCAGAGGGTCTTTGTTATGGAAAAGGACTGGGATATTACAAAGCTGGCAGCAGCCCTTACCTTACCTTGAATCCATGACTTTGGGTAATCCAGATGTGAATATTTTCCCCCCTACGGGGAGAAAAACAGAGTTACTCTTTTCTTTTTTTTTTTTTTTTAAATTTATTTATGATAGTCACACAGAGAGAGAGAGGCAGAAGCAGGCTCCATGCACTGGGAGCCCGACGTGGGGATTCGATCCCGGGTCTCCAGGATCGCGCCCTGGGCCAAAGGCAGGCGCCAAACCGCTGCGCCACCCAGGGATCCTGCAGAGTTACTCTTTTCAAAGTAGAGGACAGAACTGCGCTAAACATGGATAACTCAGCATTTTTATGATAATATTTTAAATTTTTTTTGATTTATTTATTTATGATAGTCACAGAGAGAGAGAGAGAGAGAGAGAGAGAGAGAGAGAGAGGCAGAGACATAGGCAGAGGGAGAAGCAGGCTCCATGCACCGGGAGCCCGATATGGGATTCGATTCCGGGTCTCCAGGATCGCGCCCTGAGCCAAAGGCAGGCGCCAAACCGCTGCGCCACCCAGGGATCCCATGATAATATTTTAAAACAAAATTGTGACTTCCTTCTTCCTAGAGCTTATAAAAACTTACACCAAAATAATAATAATGATATTACAGGATGTAGAATATAATGTAATATGGCAGGATAAGAAAACTCAGATCTTTTATCAGCATGTTTTTTCTCTCAGCATCCACTCCTCCAACACCGCCCCCCCACCCCCAACTTTTAGGCTCAGAGAAGTGTGCCCATTTGCCCCATTGAGAGATTATGAAACTTTTGCTGGCAATCAAGTGAGAGATCTCAGTGTTTAAGCTTAAATTTTAAATAGAAAGATTTAAGAGGCAGCAAAAGTGGTCAGGGGAAAGAAAAAAAGGAATTTCTGTCAACTCTCTCTGTCTTCCCCGTGGAGATATGAGAAGAGAAGTCAGAAGAAAAGAGTAGAAGGGTTAGATAGAAGTATGGGGAGCCCTATGCCTTAGGCCTCCTTCCTCAGGCAGAATGGAGAGTTGGGGATGGGCATTCCACAAACATAGCTAACTATTCAGGTATCTTCTTTCTCTCTTTGTTTCCTTTAAGTCTGATGATCCACAGGTAAAGAATCTTCACTTCTACTTTAGGGGATGTCCGGGGAAACTATAAGCTGCCCAGAAAAGAAAACATCCCCTCCCCCATTCAGTTGGCAGAGGCAGTAAACTGCAAACATAGCAAGACAGTAGACAGGAGAGGGCTGCAGAGAGGCCCCTGCCCTTAATTTGGGTCTTAGAACTAGACAGAGGAATGTCATATTGGAAGAATATGACATAGGCCTTGATTTAGCACTGGCAGTAGAGATCTGTTGAGTCCACTGCTCTATTTTGGCTGTCTCCTACAGGAAGTCAAACTGGCTTCCCCAAACTATCTTTTGTATTATGATGGATTGTGATTTATTACCTGGGCTGAGGACGTGGCAAGTCAAACCAAGGAGAGAGGACTGAGAAGTCAATACATGGTTTGCCACTATGACAGTATTGTAAGAGGGGGACAGAAAGCAAACATCTAGAAAAATTTTCAGAAAAGTCTGAAATGGCTTTAAAAAAATAAGCCCTTAGCTTACCTAATGTGAAAAGAGCAATTTTCTACATCAGGTTTAAAAAAATGAGGGTGGGTGGGGGGATCCCTGGGTGGCGCAGCGGTTTAGCGCCTGCCTTTGGCCCAGGGCGCGATCCTGGAGACCCAGAATCGAATCCCACGTCGGGCTCCCAGTGCATGGAGCCTGCTTCTCCCTCTGCCTGTGTCTCTGCCTCTCTCTTTCTCTCTCTCTGTGTGTGACTATCATAAATAAATAGAAATTTAAAAAAAAATAAAAAAAATAAAATTAAAAAATAAATAAATAAATGAGGGTGGGCTTCAAGTCAGAAAATAATTTTAGTATTTCAAAATGAAGAAAATTTCACTTCTTGTATACTGTGAACTTTGTCCTGCTGTAACAATAATGTCTCAAATATGCTCTTTTGAGGATCTCTGTGCCTCTCTCAAATATGCTCCTGGATAATTATTTGGCTGCCACTAAGGCAGCAATCTGAGTTGTATGGCAGCCAAGAAAATCTCAGATCCTATGTTTGCTAATTGGACATGAGAGTTCATGCTCAGGGGCAGCAAGCAAAATGGTCTTTACTGTGCCAGAATTGTTTTGGCTTCCATTTTTTTGGTTAGCCCCAATCCTTCATTCCAAGTTCTCTGACCCCTAAAACTACTTTCCTGGTAAATAGCAATTCTCTATCCAGGTATAAGAAACGCTCATCCCACTGTATATGGAGAGGCTAGGTAAGTCTTTCTGTGTGAGAAGATGAGGGTTTGCAGTTGGATAGAACTTTACGCTTTTCTGAAACTTGATCACTTTAGAATTCATAAGAGCAAATATTGGAATTAATTCACAAGGAAGTAGAAGTCATAAAATCAGACAATAATATTCAGGCATATGACCTTTCCATTTTAGGTATCCTACAAATGTAAGCCATGGCTTGCAAATCAAATGACTAAGAGAAAACATAGGTCAGTGATACAACTCTAGGTTTAAGTAATTAAAATATAATGATATTTGGTTCTTAAATTATAGATTTCTAAATGATGGCCTTCGCCTGATCTCTACAGTGGATACTATTAAGAAATATTTGGGAAAAGGGGAAATGAATTAGATTGAATTTTCATGAGATCTCTGAAGATTTCAATATTTTCCCTCTATGTGCAAAGATTGAAGCAGAGAAAATGACCACGAGAAGGAAATTATTTTGGTTATTTAGAACTTTGAACAAGTCAATGTTCTTTGATTTGAAGAGTTCTCATACTTTTCTTTTTTAAGAAAGAAGAGAGGAGTACAACAACCAACAAATACAAGTTTTAGTTCTGTTACTTTTTACAGAATTTTTGGTTTTGGTTCTTTGTATTTACCATTGAATTTGATTTCTACAGAATGCCTTATTTTTTTTTTTTCCATTTTAGAAAGGGACGTTTATAATGTGAGTGGTTAAGTGAAATGCTAAAGGGTTATACTGACTTACTAGAAGCCAGAAGGAACTCCTGCCTTCTGGCCCAGAGCCCATTGATTCATTCTATCGCCAGCAAGTGTTCTATGCCCCAGGGACACAGCAGAGAAGAAAACAAAATCCCTTACAAAGAAATGTAGTGTGTCAGACAGTGGTTAGTGCTATAGAGAAAAGTAAGGCTAAGTAAGGGGACTGGGGATGTGGGGTAGGGATGTGAAGTGCCTGATTGTGGGTGGGGGTATACAGGGGTGGAGAAGGTAAATTTTTCTATTTCATGGGAAAAAAGTCAAGGAAGGCCACATTGTTAGGGTGACATTTGTGACAACTAGGCAGGGTTTTGAAGGTGTTGGAGGAACAAGAGTTTCTTATCCCCTTCAGGGTCCTTCTGGTTAGACTAAGAATCAAATTGACATGAAACAGATTAATAGAAGAAAATCATATTTAATTTTGTACATATGGGGAAGCCACACAGACATGTAAATTCTAAAGATAGGTAAAATGAGGTATATGTGTCATTCTGAACTAAGGAGAAGGGAGTAAGGATCTGGGACTTCAAAGGGAAAGAATGCAATTCACAGGAAGATGAAAAAAGAGTAAATGTTTTGTAAATAAATGTTTGCTGAGCTACTCAGAGACAAGACACAGAAGATTCTCATCAAAGAAGCCTTAGTAGGGTCCTCCCTGTCTATCATACCTAGTTCATAATATAATGTACTTATTTATGGTGATAGCACTCTTCTTGGTCCTCTCTCTAAATTTTTAGGCAGTTGTGAAGGAGCTAAAGAGCTTTTCCTGGGATCCCTGGGTGGCTCAGCAGTTCAGCGCCTGCCTTTGGCCCAGGGCGTGATCCTGGAGTCCCAGGATTGAGTCCCAAGTCAGGCTCTCTGCATGGAACCTGCTTCTCCCTCTTTCTGTGTCTCTGGCTTTCTCTCTCTCTCTCTCTCTCTCTCTCTCATGAATAAATAAAATCTTAAAAAAATAAAAAAGATTGTTAAAGAGCTTTTCCTAAATCCGCTGGTGTTTGATTGCTTTTTAACTCAAAATAACCATACCAAAAATGTCCCACCTTGGAGTGGCCTGCCTTTGGCTTCTACAAAGGAAATTTGGGAATGTATATCACACATGGAGATCAAATGGTGAGGAAGAGAAGTATTGGCCAGGGGTGAGCCAAATTCTATCTTTTTTAAAAAAAGATTTTAAAATATTTATTCATGAGAGCCACAGAGAAAAAGGCAGAGACACAGACAGAAGGAGAAGCAGGTTCCAGGCAGGGAGCCTGATGTGGGACTCAATCCTGGTACTCCAGGATCATGCCTTGAGCCAAAGCCAGGTGCTTAACCACTGAGCAACCCAGGTGTCCCGCCAAATTCTATCTAATGAAGTTTTATTGGAACACAGCCATGCTCAGGGTTAACATATTGTCCATGAATGCTTCTTTACTACATCGCCAGGGTTGAATAGTTGTGACTGAGGCCATATATGGCCCATAAAACTGAAAATATGTCCTATCTGGCTCATTAAAGGAAAAGTTTGCTGACCACTGATTTCGCAGAGGGAACATCAAATGCAAAGTCCTAAGGCACTAGTGTGCTTATTGTATTTGAAGAGTAAAGAGAGCAAATGCGGCTATGGTGGAGTGAATAAAGAGAGAGAGGATTGGAGGACAGGAGAGTAGGAGCAGATCCTGCAGGGCTTTTCTAGGCCATTCTAAAGGATTTTGAGCTTTACTTAGAGTGGGACAGGGAACCACTGGAGGTGATTTAGCACAGAACTGACATAATCTGATTTACCTTTTAAATTGTTCACTCTTTTTACAATAGATGAGAGGAGATTAGTCTGGTATACAGTCCAATAATCCAGATAAAAAATTGTGCTAGCTTGGACTAAGGCACTAGAAATGGAAGTTGTAAGAATTTGTCAAATTCTAAATGTATTATAAGGATTGACTGATGGGATTTGCTGATAAATTTGAAATAGAAGTGTGTGTGTAGGTTGAGCTTCTACCTTTGGCTCAGAGTCCTGGGATCCCTCCGCAGGAAGCCTGCTTCTCCCTTCGCCTATGTCTCTGCCTACCTCTGTGTCTCTCATGAATAAATAAATAAAATCTTAAAAAAAAAAAAAAAAGAAGTGTGTGTGTTTTGAGGAGTGTTGTGGGGGGCAGGGCACGGAAAGAGAGAAGAAGGTGGTGTAAGTTTATTTGTGTGGGCCTGAACATCTAGAGGATAGGAAGGCCATTAGTATAACAAAGGGAAATGGGCCACTTGGGTGGCTCAGCAGTTTAGAGCCTGCCTTCAGGCTCAGGGCCTGATCCTGGAGTCCTGGGATCAAGTCCCACATGGAACTCCTTGCGTGGAGCCTGCTTCACCCTCTGCCTATGTCTCTGCCTCTCTTCTCTCTCCCTCTCTCTCTCTCTCATGAATAAATAAATAAAAACTCTTTTTTTTAAAAAAAACATACAAAAGGAAGATTGTGGGAGATATAATGTATAGTTTACTACTGGAAGTAAAGAATTCAATATGGACATTAAGTTTTAGATGCCTTTTGAATATCTAAGTGGAGATGTCAAAGGAACACCTATGAATCACATCTGGAGTTCTGGGGAAAGGTTGGAAATGGAAGTAAATTTTGGAGTCATCAGTGCTTAGATAACATGTAAGTCACAAGAACAGAATAAAATCACCTCGAGAGTGGCTATGGACAACACAAGAGAATGATTTGAATAGCTACCATTTGATTTCAATATATGTGACAGGTTCTGAGCTAGGAACTTTATACAACACTTTACTTAGGTAGTTCTCTGTGCCCTTATTTTACACGTGTAGAGATGGAAATTATAGTCTTAAATAACTTGTCTGATGCCACTTAGCTAGTGACAGAATCCAGATGTGCCTGCCTCAGTGGTCTGAGCCCTCCCTGTTCTGTCATGACCCAAGAAATAGAAAAACAAGACTGACCATCAGCTCCTCATGTTTAACAAAGAGGTAGTCGAATTACTCAAGTAGGTTTCACATGAACTCAAATTTTCAACTGCAGGAAGATGCCTCTTTAAGGAAACCACTGGACTGGTGAACCATGATAATAATAAGGAACTTCCTCCTCAATTTCCTGAATTGAACAAACTCTTGTGAATAAGCAGAACTTCTCTAGTTTATGAGCAAATGAAGAGGCAGCCGCTGCAGAGGAGTTCATGTATCGATGTCATGCACATTTTAAGGCAAAATAAAGTTATTAAGGTTAGATGCTCTTACAGATAGATCCCTTATTAAATGAGTGGAAACAAACCTCCTGCCTGAAAACCAGATATGAATCATGTGGAACAGCACAGAGACAGGGAATATTACCTAGCAATAGACAGGACTCCCTACTTCCCCTTGCACCCCCTCCCCCACCCAAATGTCATTACATCCTTACAGTGTTGCATTTACCTTCACAAATGTATTAGTCCTAAGTGAAAGTGTTTTGGTCGACTGATGGTCTCAAATTATTCTGTTTTCACTGGCTTCTCAAAAGTCACTCCAACTGCTAAAAAACAATGTGGTCCCTCGTATGGTCCCTCGTACCTTTTCTTCATATAGGCCCAGGCTGAAAGAAACCATCATTTGTTTTTCACTGCAAGACTCAAAAAGGCACGTCGCATCACGCTGAAAGGTAAATAGGAACTAACTCATAAGCAAATGTGAGAACCTCCACTTACCCCAATTAAAAAGCCACACCTTGAAGTTACACCCTCATTATGGTTATAAGGAAACCAAGGAAGAGAAGCTGTATTTGGGGCCTGTTGAACAAGATTAAGTCCTGCTGGAAATATTTGGGTCATGTTGATCTGCATGAAACCTAGTGGGAGTAGTCAAAAGTTTTGAAAGAAAAATAGGGAATTGAGTAATCCCAGTGTCTTTTCTCCTTGCACCCCACGTTTCCCAAACCCCAGGTTTGCTTCTAGGGAAGTCCATCCTCTGGGAAAAGGTACCACAGTGATGAGTGTACACTCAATGGGAGAGCGTTGCTATGGAGAATTTAAAACAAGAGATGGGGGTAAGCCTCAGGAGAATAAAAAGATGCATTCAGCATTGGTTCTTACCATTTTTTGGCAGGGAGGGATTTTGCTCCCTTATCACTAATGCCATCTTATTGAATGCTACAACCAAGTTGTATCATTTTGTATTCCCTGAAACACCCAGGAAAATACCTGTCACACTATGGGCACAGAGCAATGTTTCTAGAATGGAATAGTAAATCAGCCTTTTGGTAGATAAACATAAGTGCCGGGATTCAGGTTCTTGATCTTCTGTTTTGGAAGCTGTACCAGTAGGGCACTCTTCTTCTTGTATTACTTTGCTTTATAGACTGTAGTAATTTTGTGTCCTCTGCATCTCTGGATGTATTTCTGGACCGGGAACAAACTGGAACTAAACTGCTGAGGTGTATAGAGTCACATTCCTTGTCCCTCCCTTGTGAAGAATAGTCTTTGTGCTTTTGGGCTATCCACGATTTTTCTTTCTGATTAGATGAGAATACTAGCTGAGTGTCAGACAGAAGGTAGTAGACAGGGCTACATAAGAAGGTATATGGAAAAGATTTGTCTGGGAGGCTTGAGGTTGGGGAATTTGGAGGGAGGGAGTAAGCCATCCAGCAAAGGCTGGGCTTTCCAAGAATCACAGTATTGGAAAACCTGCCATGAGGTAGGGAAGAGTGACGTGAAGGGGGTTTATATAAATAGGTGAAGAGAATTTTGAGGAAGTTGTCTTATGCTAAGTGTTTTATCTTCCTTCTAAGGTTTCCTTAAGAAATCATTCAGAAATTATCCAAATTTTTATCCAAGGCTTTGGGAGCTTGGTGCATTACTTTGCTGAGAATACAAAGGCTCTGTTTTATTTGGGGTATAGTCAATATCTTTTACATTGACTTTACTAATGTTTTGGTTTGCTAACATGTTAGTAGTTTTCTTAATAGAGATGTTTCATTAAAAATTATGTGCCCAAAGAAAATTAGTTCCTGCCATCGGTCATAGAACCAGGAACAGTTCGGTGGCCACTGGAGGTAGAATTGAGACTATGGGTGTGTGAAAATAGAATAACATAAAAATTACAGATGACCATAAGGCCAGAGGTTACCTAAAAGTTGAAGAATGTCAGCCCAGAGCTAGGGGAAGGAAATAGAGTAGTCCCCCTGCCCACATGAAATGTGTTCCAAGACCCCCAGTGGATGCTTGAAACTAGGGATATCATCAAACCTATATATATATATATACATATACATATATACACACAGGTCTATATAGGTTTATAGATAACACACACATATGTATATACACATATATATACATATATATGTGCTTTTTTCTATACAAAAATACCTATAATAAAGTTTAATTTATAGATTAGGTAGAGTAAAAGATTAATAATAATAATTAACAATAAACTAGAACAATTTTAATAGTATACTATAATAAAAGTTATGTGAATGTGGTCTGTCTCTCAAAATTTCTTACTGTACTGTACTCATCCTTCTTGTGATGATGTGAGATGATAAAATACCTGTGTGATGTGGCAAAGAGAGGTGAATGATGTAGGTATTGTGATGTATCCTTAGGCTACTACTGAGCTTCCTATGCTAAGTCAGGAAGATTGTCTACTTCCCACTGTGGTTGACCACATGGGACTAAAACTACTCAGAAGGGGAAACTATTGTACTACAACTGTGGGTTTGTGGACACAATGTTGTTAGACTAAGTGTATGGTGTTGGTTAAAAACAAGGTGAAAGAATGCATTCTGATTTTAAAGCTAGATACCTGGTCCTGTTTTGAGGAACTACATCCCTGGAGTTGAGGCTGTGCCTACCCACCTGTGAAAAAAAACCCTCTAAGAGTTAGTACTCTTGCATGTTTTCAGTGTTAGCACTATTCTCTTGGTTCTGATAGGTCCTTGGAGAGAGGTTTTTATTTAGGTACTTTTTGATTTCTTATGTGGTATTCTTTTTCTTTTAAGATTTTATTTTTTTTGTTTGTTTGTTTGAGAGAGGGAGAGGGAGTGAGAGAGAAAGACAGAGACAGAGACAGTGAATGAACAGGAGGAAGGACAGAAGGAGGGGGAGATGCAGACTCCCCAATGAACAGGGAACCCACACAGGTCCTGGGATCCCAGGACCCAGGGATCGTGACCTGAGCCAAAGGCAGACACCCAACCAACTGAGCCACTCAGGTGCCCCAGGCGATATTCTTTACGGTTGGCCAGAATGAAAGGAAAGTCAGTAGCTAATAGTTCTATAGCCAAATGACTAAATGATATGACACAGCTCTGTGTCCAAACTCAGAGCCTGAGATGGAAGGCCCTGGTCATCAGTCAATAGCAACTCACACTATTTCATTGGGTCACCATGTCAAGTAACTTTGTTTGAAGGAAAAAGTGTTCAGTTTTCTGTTGCTATGCTAGTTTTTAGTTGTTGATCTGATACTGAGTAGTGTTTAATTAAAAAAAAAAAACTGTGGCCTGGCAATTCCCTCAGAATCACACTTGGTATGTATGCTTGATGTCTACTAAGGGAATACTATTTAGAATTATTGTGATATACAATTTATTCTCTCTTTCTTTGTGTGTGTGTTGCAGGAGTTGGAGAGGGGTTGAGGGGAAGGGCCAAGCAAGGGAGCAGACAGGGTGGGGGATGAAACAAAATACTAACTTTAACTGTTTTTCAAAGCTTGTTCAGTCACTACAGCATACTAACCATGAGTAATGGCATAAACTACAATAAAGTACAAACTTTGTTTCCAGGTCTTCAGTCTACAAATCAAATTATAAGGAGTTCTTTGAGAAAAAATGCTGAACTTCTGGTAGAAGTTTAGCAAAGTTCTCAAAATTTTTACAGTAGTAGTTAAATCCTAAAATACTGAAGTTAAAAATACTATGAGTAATTATCCCTTACCTCAAATATTTTGTCCATTGTGGAAATGGCATTTGAAATATGTGAGAATTTACTGAGGAACTCTTGATTGCCCAGTGTCAAGATTTTAAGAAGGTGGTAATATTCCTCACTTATATTACATTAATGCCTCATATTTTACATTTAAGTGTTCATTTGGTTTAATTGGTTTTGTTTTGCACTTCTGGAATTTTTTCTTCACTTGAACTTACCAGCCTTTATCTAGACATTTATATATATATTTTAATGACAGTCATGCAGATAATATTAAATAGTGATGGGGTAACCTATGGAATAATGAGAGCTCATTAATATCTGCCTAATCTGTCGTTCTAGAAAGGCCAGAACTTGACAAAGAGCAAGCATAGTGGATCCTGCTTGTTCCCAGACATGGCTTGTTTATTTAGCTGATGATATTTGTCCAGTCTACTAGGGTACAGATGGTAATAAAATTATTCTGGATTCATAAATGTGGAATTAAATTGCAACACCACTCTTTGAAGTGCTCAGGCCAAAACTCTGAGGCATCACCCTTGTCTCTTCCTTTTCCTCCCATACTGTCAGCAAATCCTCTTGAGTCTATCATTAAAATACAATCCAGGATCTGACCCTTTCTCACCACAGCCACTACGTTTAACCATTCCACCCTAAGCCACCAACTCCTTGCTGGATTATTGTCACATCTTCTTAACTCTAGGGAGAACTGTGAGCAGAAGGTAAAACTATTAGTGAAAGATGGTTAGAGTATGTCTATAGTCCTTTATATTTGGGGGCTGGTTGTGTCTAAGTTTCTGTCAGAATATTGACTGTAAGAACCAGAAACTCACTCAAACTCATTTATACAAGGAAGGAAAGAAAGAGTAGCTAGATTTCATAAGGAATAAGGACTGGGAAATGGAAGGTCAGGAATGGGGACTCTGCTCTCTACCTCTCTGTAGAGAGTCACTTTTCTGTAGGTTGTGTGTCTGCTTCATTCTACCATGCGCCATCAAAGTATGGGCATACTTAGCTTCAGTCCCAGTTCCACATGACTTCCTAGTTCAGACTGATTAGCACGGTCTGATTCAACTCCAAATTCCCAGAAGAAGATAATCTCTGGGCTTGGCCTATTTTGGGCGTCTGCCTCAATCTGTTTGGACCAGAACACATGATTACCTGGTCAAAACACCTGGCTCAGTAACTCAGCAGGACCTAGGGGACCCATTCAGAAAAGGGGGCCTGAAATAGGCAAACTAATTAATATCTCTGCTGCAATTTATGAATAATTTAAATTCAATATTCTGTTAAATGGTGTAGTGAATCAATTATTGTCACACATACATCCTTTGAGATTCAATAAATTGAAATGAAGTGGGTATAAATAAATGCTAGCAGGTAAGGTTAGATTTGGTCTACTTCCAGAAAGATTTTGCTTGTAATAGAATTTCTCATTAAAATATTTATCTTCGGTGTCTATTTTATTCCTCTCAATCAGCATCCCAGTGACCCCCATGAGACCAATCACAGAGCCTTCATTAGCCTGGTAGCCTTTAAACAATGCAGTGAGGACTGGCAGCTTCCGGAATGTTATGAATCTTTGGTCTTTGGCTTTCCATGCTGAGTAATTTAATGAGGTGCCTTTCTTTTTGTATGTCGATTTTCCTTTTTCTTTTCATTGTATTAAACGAGTATTGTTTCAAGCTGTCTTGACTCAGCTAAATGTAATATAACTATCTATAATTTGTCAGTGGCATATACTATTACATCGTCACCTCCTGGTCCATATTTACCAATAGGTAAACAAAAACTTCATTTGAGGGAGTGTCGCTTGCCCAAAGGCAGAAGCTACTGAATTGTTTGGAATCAATATACTGATTCTATTCATTAAAACAAACAAAAATAAATCTTTGTTGAGAGATTATTAAGGGTAAATCTCTGTGCTAAACATTAAAATGCATAACATAAATTAAATTTTTAATCATTTTATTCTTGACTTAAATTATTAATTAATTTTGATCCTTAAATTTTATATCTTCATTTTTCTTTTTTTCTATCTTAATTTTAAAAATCAATTGATCAGTTGAAACTGACTTATGAGAAAAACCATTAGTTTCAAGAGCCATTATTTTATTTTTGCTATCACAAGGTAAATATTTCGGGGCATTGTTATTTTTTAGTTAACAGAATTCTAGATATGTCCTGGTCTCCTTGAGCTTGGAGAGGATGGATTGCAAGTTCACAAAGCTAACCTCCTCTAGCAGGTATGCTCCACATTCATCTTAAATGTCACGTGTCCTTAAGAAATGGGGAACTGGCTTAAGATTTTTTTTTTATTTTTATTTACTCATGAGAGACACATACAGAGAGAGACAGAGGCAGAGGGAGAAGCAGGATCCAAGCAGAGAGCTGGACATGGGACTCAATCCCGAGTCTCCAGGATCATACCCTGGGCTGAAGGCGAGCGCTAAACTGCTGAGCCACGGGGCTGCCCGGGAACTGGTTTAAATTAGCAATCTCTTGAATACCTTTCACCTCAAGGACCCTGATAGTAAAATGGAAAAACTGACATTTTTTAGTATCTACAGAGTGCTAAGCAACACAGCGCAAACTTATATTTGTTTCTAGTTTATCCTCACAAATCCCTAAGAAGAAGATAGTATTAATTTCATTTTACATATGAGGAATCTGACCCTTAGGAAAGGTAAGGAATTTGTTCAATGTTGCACATTATCACCAAGGCCTGGATTGAAATCCATGTCTGGCAGACAACAGAGCCTAGGATTTTTCCACTGCACCACAAGTCCTCTCAGCAAGAAGCTGTCCCTTCTCTGAAGAGCTTTATAAATTTATTTCCAACTTACATGAAAAGGTGGATCAGAAAATTTTGTGGGGAAATGATCTCTTTTGCAGTTTTCCTCTATGGATGTATTGGTATTTTTAAAAAGCTCTCCAAGTACTTTCCATAAGCTCCCCATCTACCTTCGGATGTCCTTCCTCCTCTTTCCCTGGTCAGTTCCTATTTATCTGAATTCAACTACTGTGTGTATCACCATATCTAGGTTGGTTTGTTTGTTTTTGTTTTGTTTTGTTTTGTTTTTTGGCTGGTTAAGTTACTCTCTTTAGTCTTTAGTCTTTTTTGTGCAAGATTCCATCGGTGAACTCATCGTATTGTTGCACAATTACTTGTTGTGAGAGGTTTGCCCTCTTTAGGCTGTGGCGAGCTTGTCAAAGGCAGGTATTGCATTTCTGTGTCTTGGTTTACCAGCACAATGAACTCAAAATGTGTTTCAGAGAACCAAATTAGTAAACAAGAATTTCAGAGCCGCTTTGAAATAGCTTGAGAAAACCCCCAAATTTGCTTTATTGTCCGTTGTACCCAGTGAATGAACTGAGTGGTTCAATTAACAGTGTGCAACAAAAACAATTTGACAGGTTCAAGCGTTAAGACCTCGTCCCTGGATGCGGAAGCTCCACAGAGAACTACATTTCCCAAAACCCCCAAAGCCCCAGTCGTAGCCGGTTTGCTGAATATTCTTAAAGGCTTGTCACGTCAACCAATAGTGTGGCGAGAACGTCCCTGAACCGGGCAGGAGGCGGCCAATCACAAAGAGGAGGGCGGGCACCTCTGATTTGGGTTCAGGAAACCCTTTGTATCTCTTCCTTGCCTCTTCACTGGACGGTCGGGGGCGAAGTTATTAGCTCGGGAGAGCGTCTTCCCTCCACCTCCACGGCACCCCAGTCACTCCACCCCCCCCCACCCCATCCTGAATCAGGATCAGTCTTTATGCGCCCGCATCCTTCCTTACGTTTCCCCCGCGTTCCCACGTCCTTTCCCATCGAATGCTTCTTGCTTCCCCGTCCACGCTCTCCGGGAGGGTGCCCCTATAGCAGGAATCTCTCCACCTTTGCAAACTTGAGCCAGACGTTGGTCTCTACACCTCCACGCGAGGCTGTGCCAGTAAAGAAGCGGAAAGGTCTGAGCAAACCCTTCATCCTGCCCCGTCTTCCCGCTCGCAAGAGTGGAGAAGCGGCTGGGGCTTACTTAGCGGACCATCAGCGTTTACGAGGCGGATTGTAGGTTCAGAAGCAGAGGGGCAGTGCGGTGTTTACTTCCACCTTTGCTCCCGCCTCCATCCCCACCCCCGCTAGCTGGCGGACTGAATCCAGAGGCGGGGTGTCCCTGGCCCGGGCGGACTCGCAGCCTTGGAACGGCTCCCCTGCCAGCAGCTACCTGCCATGGCCACGCTTTAATCTGACCAGCAGTAACAGATTCAGGAAATAATCCTCTCCCCGTCTCCCCGTCTCCCCCCGGGTTTACCTCCTTTCCTTTTCTAGTCCGTAGGTCTGTCATCCTTTAACCACAGACATAACCGCTCCCCCCCCCCCCAAAATCAAATCCAACTCAATGCAAAACAAAGCCCATCAGTAGAGCGATATCGCAGCCCGCAGCCAGGAGCGTGCACCTCATTAAAGGGTGAGAACACAAACCCCCGCTTTAATGACCGTATTTAAAATAAAGGCTTCCTGCGGCTCTTTAGTCAACCTTTTTTTGCGCTCTCAGCTGCGGGAGCAGCGGCCGCCTCCCCCCGCCCGGAGGTTGGGGTGGGAGAAATTTACCCCGGGGTCCGGGATTTTCGCAGAAGGTAATTTAAGCGCCAGCTCCACTCCCGCGGAGGGGGCGCGCGGGGAGGGCGGAGGGGGGCGGGCGCGGGCGCGGGCGCGGGGCGGGCGCTGCGGGGCGCGTGCGCATGCTCAGCAGCTCCGCTCGGCGGAGGCCCAGCTGCCGCCACCGCCGCGGCGGGCGCTGGAACCGCGGCTGCCGCTGCTGCTCGGGGCGGGCGTTGGTGTCGTGCGCCGAGGCGCCCTGTCAGGCGAGAGGGAGCGGCGGGCGGCGGGGCGGCGGCGGCGGCGGCGGCGGCGGCGCCTGAGCAGGGCAGCGGGGGCTCTAAAGGAGCGAGGGCGCTGGTCCAGCGGCGGCGGAGGAGCGAGGCGGAGAGCGCGGCGACCCAGCCCGGGCGCCCTGCGTGCGATGCCGGGCGGGCAGCGGCGCTGAGTGGCGGGGAGGCCGAGCGGCGGCCGCGGACGGAGGGCCGGCGACCCCCGGGAGGCGGCGGCGCGGCGCGGCGGCGCGGGAGCGGGAGGAAGCGCCGTGGGACTGCGGGGCCGGGGCGGGCGCGCAGCGGCGGGGCCGCGGGCCATGGACGCGGCGGCGGCGGCGGCGGCGGGGGCGAGCCGGGGCGGCGGCGCGGCGCAGAGTCAGCCCGCGGCCAGGTGAGGCCGGGCAGTGCGGGCTCCGCGCGCCGCCGCCACTGCTGCGCCGCCGGGCCGCGGGGCGAGGCGGCGGCGGCGGCGGCGGCCTTGGACCCAGAGGGTCCGCCGCCGGGGCTCGTCGTCGCAGCCTTTCCTGTTTGGATCCTCCAGCGCGTCTCCGCAGCTGCCCGCTTCCCCTCGCACGCCCACTCGGCCCCACTCCTCCGTGTCCTCCTCGGGGGACGCCGCCCTCGGCCCGGGTTCGGTTCCCGCGCCGGGGGACGCCGCTCGCCTCCCCTCGCGGGCTGCGGGGGAGCCCCGCCGAGACCATGAGGAAATTCAACATCAGGAAGGTGCTGGACGGCCTGACCGCCGGCTCGTCCTCGGCCTCGCAGCAGCAGCAGCAGCAGCAGCAGCAGCAGCAGCAGCAGCACCCGGCGGGGACCCGGGAGCCCGAGGTCCAGGAAACGCTCCAGTCCGAGCACTTCCAGCTCTGCAAGGTGAGCGGAGCGCGCAGCCCCGCGAAAATTGGGGTCGGGGTGGGGGGCAGCTCGGGCTGGTCCTGGGCGCGCGAGGGAGTCGAGTGCCGGTGATGATTAGACCGCGCGCGAATGAAGCGCCCGCTCCTCCTCAAGCAAACATTTGCTTTAGTGGGTTATTTTGGAGATTGACATCATCTTAACTCCTTTTGGGTTTTTTTTCCCCCCCTCTCTCCCCTTTTCACATGCAGCAGCCGTTTCGAGGTTGCTTCTAACGTATTTTGCCGACCTTTAACCAGCATTCTTAATGGCCTTTATAGCCTCGATATCCAAGCATTTCTCGTATAATTCACCAACTTCGAAGTTTCCTTTGGAAACAGTGTCTAGTGAATATTGTTCATCCAAAAGCCAAACCTGTTCCACTGGATATTTGCTTATCACCTTTCCCTTAGAATGCGCTAGGAAGCCTAAAAAACGAAATCACAGGGTCCTTTTATCATTATGTTTGGGTAAAAAGTTGGTACTGTGATTTCTTTTCTTTTTTTTTTTTTTTTTTTGCCTATTAATGGCACCATTGCCATAGCGGTTTGTAATTCGGAAAGAATGATGCAGCGAATTAATTCACTGGATGCTCAGTAAGAAATACAAACTTGACTTGATATTAATACTTGCCATAAAGTACCATGTGTTCATATGCCAGTTTCTAGAAATGTCTAAATACACGTTTCTGCCTTACTGCCCTAAAATTCAGGGTTTGATAGCAAAATGCAAAAATATGTGTCGTACTTATTTTCATCCTGTTAAAATTGCAAAATTTTGGGATAGAAAATTGCTTTACTGAACCCTTGGCAAAAGTAATAGTACAACAGCCTTTTTTTTTTTTCTTTTTTTTTTAGCAGTAGTTGGCATTTGACATCCGAATAAAGTAATGAAGTTCTCACACTTGAAATAAAGCATGGATTGCGTTTTTACATTAATTTTTGCATTAATTTACAGAATTTTTGACTACTGAAAACTTCAGTATTTTGGTCTCAGACTTGATAGTGTACAACACAAGTAAATTTTTTTTTCTGTAGAATATCAATATTGTAGAAAGGCAGAAATTGAAGTGTAACATTGGGAGAGATGTATACACACATATATTTTTTTTTGGTTTCAGGTTCTATGTAAATAAATTTTGTTAATGTAGATTTTGTAGGGTTTTTTTGTTTTGTTTTTTGTTTTTTTAAGGCGGTAAGTGCATGTGTATGCATTCTGCATCGCTTTTAATTGGTTCTAGGTTCTAATGTCTCTATTGACTTTTCTGTTTTTGAATTCCACTTGCTGCCTTGGTTGCTGTGATGTCACTTGCCCATCCCTAGACTGTTCGCCATGGATTTCCCTATCAACCGTCAGCCCTGGCCTTTGATCCTGTACAGAAGATCCTGGCAGTTGGAACTCAGACTGGTGCTTTAAGGCTGTATCCTTTTCATTTAATTTTTTTTTTTTCACTTTTACTGTATTCTTTCCAGTCCTTCTGTACTGCTGATTGGTTGCTTTTCTTGTTTTAATTCCATAGAAATGGTATGATCAGGTACATATGTATTGTGAAATCATGTAGTGTTGGCTTTTCCCTTGATTATACATCTATTCAGGCTATATATCGCTGGGATGTTTCTCATCTCTCCGTTTATGGTAGCTAGCTATGTCGCTGTGTATTCACATCCAGTTCTAAAGTTTTGCTGTAGTAACTACAGTCTTTGCAAGGGGCTAGAAGTTTCTAAGGGGACATCTATCTGCTTATGCTAGGAAGTGTATTGAATGGAATATGGTTTGAAATGATGTTTAAAAGCAACAGCATAGGACACACCTTAATTGCTTTTTAAAAATACTGTGCATTGGTAGATATTGAATTTATGACCTATCATTCTGATGAATTAGAGGTTGAATTTGTTTCTGACTTGCCCATTGAGAAAAAAAATTGAAGACAAACCCTGTAAATTAATTTACATAAAATTAAGTAAATAGGAAGGGTTGATATTTCTAGAAGTTTTAGAGCATTTTGTTACCATAATGCAAATGGAGAAGTATATCCTCTTGATGTTTTCCCTTTTGTTATGTTGATGTAAAAACTGATAAGTTAGCGGTACTCCAAAGCATTAGTATAAGGAGAATTATTTTTCTTGACTATGCACGAACTATAATAGTTTTGTCATGGCATAGTATAGTTTTTCCATATGCCTACTCATTCTTCAAGATCAATTTTTTAGTCTGAACAGTGGAGAATACTTTTCACTTTTACAGTATTTAATTTGAAATAAAACTGTTTGCTTTTGTCATGAAATTTAACCATAATTAAAATTACCCTTATTTTTAAACTTAAACATAAGATTTTTAAAAGCAGATGCTATGTTCATCTTTAGGATTTGCTTCTACATATTGAAGTAATGTGTTTGTAATAAGAAAAAAAAGTCACGAGATAATCACAATAGAAGTACTGTTCTCAAAAAAATAAAGAGAAGGAGGGAGTTTTACCCCCCCACATTTTCGATTTATCTGGGTCCTGAGAAGAGAGGAGGAAACTGCATTTTAGTTAAACATATGCCTTGATTTTCCTTATGATCTTTTAAAATCTTCATTTCAAAGAACTACTGTATATGGTATCAGAATATGCCTCAAGTTTCATTTATGATTAGTGTCTTATCTTTCAAAATACTTAGAACAAGTTTTCAGATGGGCTGTTGTATGTATTATTGAGTGACGTCTATATTCATAGTAGATGCCAGTAGTGCACGTGTTCAGTTGAAATGGTAGAATGTGACCAGGCTAGATCTGAAGCTGTGAATTTCTAAGAGTATGTCTAAAGGGCTCTTGCCCAAATATCTGGATATTTAAGACTGGAATATTTTTGTCTGCAAGTGTTTAGTTGTTTTTATTCCTAAATCCAGTGATCATTACCTTCTAGTTTAGAGTTCCTATTTTAGTCTTGTGAAGTTGGAACAGAAACTTAATTTTGTCATTGTGAGTACTAGGTATTTAGCAAAACATCATGTAGTGACAAGAATAGTGCATTGTTGTCACTAGATGGACTCTTTGGAACTAAAAGACTTTTTTTGTTCCCTCCCTCCCAAAAATATCATCACTGGATTAAAAGAAAAAAAGAGTTAGATCAGTTATTTTTAGATTTTACTTTTTTTTTTTAAATGGGTTTAAGTTTTACTATTATGTCAGTGTAGTCTCAATTTTCCAATAGTATATAACTTTTTTCTTTTAACAGCAAGTCTGCCCCTTTCATTTTTAATACAAGTAAATACCACCAGTGAGTCCACTTTTATAAAACCAGATCTTTTCTTAGACAAGACTGTTAGCCTTAATGCATCTGAGTAATTAGCAAGTTGACACAAAGAAATTAAAATACAGGCTTGATTCTAATTGTCAAATAAAATCAAGGGTCAGATGTCCAAAATCCTCACTTGTACATGACTTGCTTATACATTTTAATAACTAAGGACTAAATGAAAGTGAACCTATAATTACAGTTTACAGTTACACTCTAATTTTTTTTTTTTTAATTTTAACATCTCTATTAGTATATTTAGAATGGAGTCAGGAAAACTATTTACCAAACGTGTTTCTTTTTAATGAGATTTATATGAACATTCCAGAGTGATAAATTGGTTTGCCTACCAGTAATACCAGCTAGTCATTTCTTCTGTTAGGTTTAAGTTCCAGCTAAGCTACTTAAGTGTTATTTATTGTGGCTTTGATTTATAGAAAATGACTAAGACCTTTAGTCTTTTTTATTTAATTTCCACATAGTGATTTAAGATCTATGTTTCTCTATTCTTTGTTTTTAAAGCTAAACTAAAATTAATAGTTCCTAATTTCAAAACTCTCTATTGGCCTAACACGCAGACTTATTACAGGTATATTCTGTTGCTCTTGCTCTTTAATATTTTTTGCTATTTCGATTGGTTTCTTTCAGTCCTTTATTTTCTTCACATATTAGACTCTTGTAGCCTGTAATAAATTTGTCCTAAAAAGTGTCTTTGGAGCAGATATATACTAATAGATAAAGTGTTTTCTTTCCTTTGACTTGGAGCAGAAAATAGGAGATGTTTTCAGAAGTAGAATTGGGCTATTAGAATTTGCATTGCATTTCTAATCTAATAGAATGTCCTCCTCAGTGTTGGACTGTACTAAATTAATCTGCTTTGATGTATAAAAAGACTAGAGGAGAAAGTTACATTGATATTTAATGTTTACAGACAAGAATTAGTGAAAATCTGATTTTTTAAATCTCTAACTAGAAATGAAGCAAGATAATTTTAATGTTTCCTGCATTAATGTGTAGCAAGTGAATGATATTATAAACATGCTTTATGTTCAATCTTCTTGGCTTCTGAAAAGAATGTGAGGTTGGAATGTACTTACTGATAGGAAGCAGGAAAACATAAGTTTATATACCGAGTCCTGTATAGCCGTGATGTGATTTATCTTAATTCTCTCCTTTTTGTCATATAGAAATTAGAATAACTTGATTTTTATGATTAATCCAGGGTTGAAAATTATTGGGATAAAATAATCTAATTGTCTATTTTCATATCAATATCTAAAAATGGAAAAAGGTTTTAACTGAAGAATGAAGGCATTTTTAGTAATGCTGTTGTTGTCCTTATCTAGACTCCTGGTTTTCTAGTATAATTTTGAATTACTGTAACCATGGGCTACTCTGATCTTTATAATGTTTTTTGTCTAAATACAATGAAGTCATTTTATGTGTGACTTTTTCAAGGCCTAAGCAGAAAAATGAAATCTCAAATTTATTGAATTTTCTATAAAAATGTATGAGTTTTTGTTATAATTTTCAACATTATTTAAAAACCTCATGTCTTCTTGCGGAAGATACAGTAAAATAGCAATCTCTGATAAAGCATGGATTGTCTTTTAAACTGCAGTGTAATGTTGCTGAATGCAGGCTTACAGGATGATTTTTGTATATTGGAGTTCTTATTAAGTGCTAACGTTATGTTATAAACTATGGCCTGAATTCTGGTTCTTTTCTTGCCACTAAGAAATTAGATGTTTTTCAGTGTTGTTGTTGTTGTTTTTCTTCTTAAAATGAAGATGGCGTATTAGATGATTTCTTCAAGAAACAATTCTGTAATTTCAAGTGGCTATATCATTCTAGGTGAGTGTTTAAAAGAAATGGAGAATGTGATTCTTTAGAAAGTTTCCAGCCTTAAAGACTAGAAGTAGTTAAACAATTGAATTTAGAATATTATTTGGGACACTTTGGACATTCTGCAGAGTCAGATTGCAGGTAAAGATTGCAGATTGATAACATTTCTATACATTAGTAGGTAGAGGTCACACAGAGTAACAGGGAAGAGGCATTGGGGAAATTATTCTAGGCAAACAGTTTGGGCATTAGTAGAGAAGCAAATTATAGTTAAGAGGAATACTAAGGAGACGGTTTGGAATAGTGATCCTATTTCAGTTGGAGACAGAAATAGGAGCCAGTAGGTGGAGAACCTTGAATGTTAACATGAGTTATCTGGATATTATGTGGTGAGGAATCATTGCAATTATCTATTTATTTTTTGGTCATGTGTCTCTCAGTAGTGGTAGCATTTTGGGCTGGATAATTGTGTGGGTTTGTCCAGCATGTTGCAGGCTATTTAATATCCCTGGCTTTTACCTATTAAATGCCAGGGTTGCCCCTCCTGTCAGTATGGCAGCCTAGACTCACACAGTTCCAGGTGTTCCACTGGACTTAGCCCAAGTTATTCATCAGTTATATAGGATAATCCTACCTAGGTTATGAGATTGGCATCAGGATTAAATGCAGTAATGCTTTTAAGGCCATGCAGAGACTGTTTTGGTGAATATTCAATATATGATATTATGAGAGTTTTTCCGTAGTTTTAATATTCAAGACCTTCATTATTTTATTCCAACAAATAGTTGTTGAGAGGCAACTAGGTACCAGGCACTGTTTAAGAAGTCTGTAATTTCATTTATTTTTATAGCTAATGTAGTCTTTTTAAAGAATCTTGAAAAAATACTGTTTTTTTTTTTAAGAGTCTTTCAATGGCTCTGTTCTTCTCAATCACAAGGTTTCAAAATTACTATTGAGATGTGATAGGATAATATATGTGAAATTTTCATGCACGTAGTAGGCGATAAATGATTGTTTAGTGATTTTGCACTTGTAAGATAGCATTTGAATGTTAGACTTGCTGCTTATTAGCTTTATTTTGTAAAACAATTACAGTATTAGAAATCTGATTTTTGTTCAGATTACTTAAAAATGAAAGTTAAAAGTGAAATTTATCTGGAATTAGGCCAAATTTGTATCTCCTCTTCTCCGCTGCTACCCTTTTTGTCTGTGGAAGAATCCTAGTCATTTGGAATTCTAGCTCTAGAGGAGAAACAAGGACTTTGAAATACTTTTAGTTCTCAACTCTTAACTCTTTATTAAAGAGGACTTTGTACAAAAGGAAGCATGAGTACTGTGTCAGCAGTAGGTTGAGATTCTCAGCATGAACTACTGCAGCAGGAGGAATAGGCACTTTTACCTTAGAAACAACCAGAAACGATGCCTGGCTGGAAGCAGTTACTTTGCAGTGAATTTCTTTTTGAGGGAAACAAGGTATGATAGAATCTGAATGGAATTGAAAATTAGAGAATCAAGTCTGCTTAGTAAGCCTTTCTGCCTTAAGTAGATGGGTTTTTATTTGTTTGGTATTCTTTGTTTTCCATTTATTTTTTTTTTTAGTATCATTACTTTGAAAATCATAACCTGACTTTGCCGTCCTGAAGGGGAAAGGTAAAGGATTTCGAAGATTGACTTTAGATTGGTGTTCTAGTCTTCAGACAATTGTGGTTAAATTGGCTAAAATGTCTGGGCTTCAGTCTCCTTCTCTGTAAAATGGGGAAATTGGGATGCGTGATATCTGGAATTCTTCCAGTTCTAGGATCTTAGAATTTCTTTTTCTGTGGACAATTTGGGAATGCTCTGAACCATTTCTGTCTAGAGGGGTCTTCTAATTAATTGTTCTGAGTACTTGTTAAAGAGAGTAAAGTATTAGATTCTATCCCTTTGGGGAGCCCTTTACTTTGTATCTGTTGATTGCATTCAAAATCCAAGTCCATAGATGTACAAATGTAAACTTTTGTTTACAAAAGGGAGCCTGAAAAAGCATATGAAAAACATGCTCTTTTTTCATTGTTGAAACACAACTCACATTGAATACTTAAGATACTAGGTTATTGCATTTTTATTGTATAACAGATAAGGTCTCATTATGACATAGGAAACTTGGGTATTTTAAAAATACTGTTAACAAAGTTTACTTTTCCTTTCTCGGGTGTAAATAGTAAGGATATAAAATTAAAATGAAATTACATAAAATTACTACTGAGTTTTGTTAATCTTAAAAGTAAAACTGTCAATTTTTTACCAATAACAGATGGGTTTATTAGAAATAAAAGAGGATTGCAACCTGAAACAAACCAGGTTGCTGCTGCTGCTGCTGAAAACCTGTAGACAAGTGCAGGGAACAATGGATAGGAACCCTTTTTTTAAGGAGAAGAGGGGTAAGTTGGGAAGGCATTTAAGAACTATATTGGAATAAACCAGGAGTTCAGTGCAGTGGCTTCTCATTGGTGGAGCTATTGCCTGGGGTGGGGAGTGGCAGTGAGGAAATGAGGAAAGTGTCTCTTCCTCTGGCTGGAATAATAGAGAGGTATCCTCTGTGGGATCCCATCCATTTCTTCCTGTTAGCTCTGCAACTAACTACGAGTACTAGGGCCTGAGAACTCCCCTGCCAAAACCTCCTAACTCCTCTAGTGAGGTTTCCCATTACTAATTTTCACAGTTCCTAATCACATGATTTTATTTTTATATAAAGGACTTAATATAAAGACTGTTGAATTGCTGGTATGTAATTTGAGTGCTAAATTTGGTAATTGTTTAGTAACTTGGAGCAGTGGTAGCTAGTAACGTACATGTAAATGATTGGACTATAGGGGTGCACATCACTAAATAAAAAGTAAGCTTTGGTTGTTTGGCTTTAACTTCATGCTTTGGAAGTGACACATTATTTACAAGAATAAAGTTAATCATGAGTGTCAGTTTTGTTTTGTAATGTTTAAATGAGAGTTTCCTGCCATGATTTGGCATATTTGTCAGAAGGTATACTCAGTATCTTGGGATTTAGATAATGAAATGTTTTTGTTTGACCAACAAGGTGCTTGTTGCCTTGATTTGTATGAAATAAATGGAGTCCATGAAGGACTACCAAAAGGTACTTGATACTTCTCTCTTCTCTTAGTCACATATGACTCAAATCAGTCTAAGAAGCAGTACCCTCTGATTTAACTACTCAGACTTCTTCCTGTAAAGATGGTTATGTTTATAATTGTCTTAGACTTTAATCTGAACCTAATTGAACCTATTTCTAATTTTTATTTGCAACAATAAAGAAGAAAGATAACCAACTTCCATATATTAATGTTATAACAACATTTTTGAAGAATTTAAATACCTAGTAGTTACTTTTGGATTTAGTAATATCAGTTGCTTTAATCTCTTACTCTCTTGTGTTTCATTTTAAAGAAATTTTTGCATACTGGTTTTGTTTACTGGATAACTTTTTTCTTTGGCTGTGGAGGGTAAGTAGAGGAAAGAATTGTTGACATGGTTTACTTCTTAAATACTCACTGTTCATCAAAGGGTCATGTATTTCGTGATTCCCTCAGTCTAGAATATTATTTTCCCTATTAAAACAATTCTTATCTTTAAAGCTCAGTGCCTTTGTCTTTGTGATTATATGATTTAATTCCATTCCGAGTTCCACCCACGTAGCCATCTTTTTCTTAATTCAGCATTTAAAATCTAAATTTCCACATTACCATTCTTTGTAAGTAATACGTAGATATTTTAACTGGCTAAAATTAGACCTTTTTGAAATTATAGCAAAAATATTGAGTAGTATCTTCTCTTAAAACAACTGTCAGAAACATTACTGCATACGAGAAGATGCAGTGGAGTTTAAAGCAATGCAAAACGGAATTAACCAGTAACTGTTTTATCAAGAGTCCAGAAACTAGGGGTGCTTGAGTGGCTCAGTTGGTTAAGTATCTGCCTTTGGTTCAGGTCATGACCCCAAGGTCCTGGGATTGACCCCTTCATGGGGCTCCCTGCTCAGTGGGGAATTTACTTCTCTCTCTCTGCTGTTCCCCTGTTTGTGCTCTCTCTCAAATTAATGAAATCTTAAAAAAAAAAAAAAAAAAGTCCAGAAACTGGATAGTAGTTGGCATACAATTCTAAAATCACAACAGAAGGAACACAGAATCTTTTAAGAAAAGATTTATTTATTCTAGAGGAGGGAAGGGGGAGGGACAGAGGGAAAGAATCCTGAAGCCGACTTCCTGCTGAGTGCAGAGCCCCATACAGGGCTTGACCTCAGGACCTTGAGATCACCACCAGAGTTGAAACCAAGAGTCAGCCAGCCACTCAACACACTGAACCACCCAAGTGCCTCAGGAACACAGATTCTTCAATGATCAATAGATTCTCTACTAAATATCCTACAGAAGATAGATATGTGTGTACATTCAGATACATTTAAAATACTAAAGATCTAGAGTCAGCAAACTTTTTTTTTTTTAAAGATTTTATGTATTCATTCATGAGAGACACACACACAGAGAGAGAGGGAGAGGTAGAGACACAGGCAGAGGGAGAAGCAGGCTCCATGCAGGGAGCCGACACGGGACTTGATCCGGGTCTCCAGGATCACACCCTGGGCTGAAGGGGGCGCTAAACCGCTGAGCCACCCGGGCTGCCGGAGTCAGCAAACTTCTGTAAATGGCTGGATAGTTAAATGGCTGGCTAGCTTTTTGTTTCTGACAACTACTGCCAATGTAGCACAAAAGCAACCATAGATAATATGTGGAGGAAGCAGTATAGATGTGTTTTAATAACATTTTATTTATAAAAATAGGTAGTGGGGTGATTTGGTGCACAAGCTAATGTTTTTGGTTTTTTTTTTAAATTTTTTTTTGTTTTTGTAATCCTTGTTTTAAGTCATGAGGCTGCTTTGCTTTTAAATCAGTAGTGGCGAGGAATGCTCAGTAAGCAACTACTACAGGCATTTTTTTATAGTTAATGCAGGTATAATTTGTGAAACTTAATCAGTTTAAATTTAACCTTTTAGTTATAAATAGAAAGTGATTTAAGAAAAAATTAGTAATTCTTAATGACGTGCACTTCTACATGCTAGGTTAAATTACTTTTGTGAGTATTTTTTGGTCCTGTGGAAGAGGCTTTTTTTTTGAGGTAAGGATTAATATGATAATGAAGATGCTTAACTAGGCATCTGTTGGGGGCAGTTCAGCAATCAGTTCTATTAATGAAGTATTCAGCTTGTTTAAGACCTTTACTAATCTAATTTTAATTAAAAATGTTTGCATCTCTAGCTTTTAAAAATATTTTCATTAATAATATAGAGATGTAGATACAATTAGATTTATTTTTTTATTTTTTGAAAGATTTTATTTATTTATTTATTTGAGAGAGTGAGAGCATGCACACACAGGCCAGAGGGAAGGGCAGAGGAAGAGGGAGAAGCACTTCTCTGCCTAGATCCCAGGTCATGCCTGGAATGGTGACCTGTGCCCAAGGCAGACACCTCTAACTGACTGAGCCACCCAAGTGCCTCTAGATGGATAACTTTTATTTATTTATTTTATTTTTTAATTTTTTTAGATGGATAACTTTTAAAGATAAAAGTGAATGTAAGCATCTTACTAAAATACTACAATTTTTTAGTTGTCTACCAGTTTTGATGAAAAAAAATAACAGTTTTCGTTTGTGGAAGAAAACCTGAAAAATGATGTATTTAAGAAAAAAAAACCTCATAAAGTTCCTAGAAGCAAATTCTTCTTTAGAGTTAGATATATTGCATGTCCCTTGGGAAGACTGTGTGCTACTTTAAATGGAAACTGAAATTACATCTTTTTGAAAATTTTTTTTTTTTTTTTAATTTATGATAGTCACAGAGAGAGAGAGAGAGAGAGAGAGGCAGAGACACAGGCAGAGGGAGAAGCAGGCTCCATGCACCGGGAGCCCGACGTGGGACTCGATCCCGGGTCTCCAGGATTGCGCCCTGGGCCAAAGGCAGGCGCCAAACTGCTGCGCCACCCAGGGATCCCTGAAAAATTTTTATAGTTCACTACATCGTTTTCAAGTAGCAATAAGTATAGATAACATTTCATTCAGTAAATAAGGCTAATTTCTACTTTATTCTATTTCTCTAACTGGTGTTAGTTAAGCTTCTAGAAGTTGTTACATTAGACAAATAAATGAAATGATGGCATGCTGAGCTATAGCTTTTTACAGGTGCTATGATTTAAAAATGAATGTTGAGGGGCTCCTGGCTTTCTCAGTTGGTAGAGCACGTGACTCTTGATCTCAGGGTTGTGAGTTCAAGCCCCACATTGGGAGTGGAGCCTACTATGAATGAATGAATGAATGAATGAATGAATAAATGGATGAATGAATGTTGTTCTAGAGTAACTTAGATTCCCTTACAATGGAAAATACAAAGAGGTTTTAACTAAAAAAGAGCTAATATTTTTGGTTTTATAATTCCTCATTTGAAAATTAAGTTTTGTTTAGCACATGTTATTTGTAAAATACATAGTCTTAGAAATAACATGGTAGCTACTGTTTAAATAATGAGATTTTTTTATTTGAAATAAGGGATTTTGTATATCCCTAGTTTAAATTTTGTTTGTGTTTTCCTTTCAGTAAGTGCTATCTAGAATTTTTGAAGTTTTCTTGGTGAGGTTGTCTATTGAAGAATGATTAATCCTACCCTTTCTCAAAACTACATAATCTTTTCTTGTAATAGCAGTACCTCTGCTTTTTCACAGCAGTACTCTGCCAGAGGTGACTATAAATCTAGTGGCATCAGCTATTGCAGTACTTTCTGCTAAATTGCTTTCCTTTTGTGTATTTTTTTTCTTTTTGTCTTTTGAAAAGGAGAAAAAATGCTGGAGCAGACTTTTCATCTATTCAGTCTCTATACTGTATTTTTCATAATGGGTTGTATTTTTCTTTTAAAATTCTCTTTGCCATGCTTGAGAAAAGAACTTAGCCATTAAGCATCTGAGAATGGATTCTGGGATAAAAGATTGTTTTTACCTGATATGTCAGAATGTACATTCTTTCTTGTTTCTCTAACTCAGACCACTATTATGACTGTATGTCTCATAAACTGAGCAAGTGTTTCATTTCAAAGCATATTTATATATTAAAAGCTATTCTAAATAATTACCTGTGATAATAAATATAATTCATTTTATATTTAGAGACAATCCTCACTCCAAAACGGAATAATAAGAATGAAAAATTTTCAACATCTCTAATTTGTTTACCAATAATAAAAAATTCTTATTCAAAATAATAGTGGAAGAGGTAACTAGAGGCCTGTTTTAACCCGTGAATACTATAAGTCTAGATGCTGTGGTTACTTTTTGTTTTGATATTCCTTTCAGTCACATGAAAGCAGTTAACTGACATAATTTTCCAAATACCACTGGACATATATTATAAAATGTTGCAGTTATGTTCCATTAAGGAAGTTTTAAATGTTGATCTATGCATTTTTCAGAGTTATTTTTAGTATCTCATTAAATTTTTTTGCAGTAATAGTACACATTATCATTTTTACTTAAAGAGCAGACTAGCAGTGTTAAAATTGTGAGTCAGCAGTAAAATTAAGTATGTCTACCCTCATAAGCATGTGGCTAACTTCATTTATTAATGTATTAATTTTTTAAATAGACTATTTTTTGAGCAGTGTTTGGGTTCAGCGGACCCACATTTCCCTGTCTGCTCTCAGCATAACCCTGCCATTATCAACATCCCCCACCAGAGTGGGACATTTTTTAAAATTGATGAACTTACACAGATACATAATCATCCAAAGTCCATCTTTACATTACGGTTCACTCTTACTGTTGTGCAGATATATGACATGTATCCACCATTATGGTATCATACAGAATAGCTTCATTGCCTAAAAATCCTCTGAGCTCTACCTTTTCATCTCTCCCTCATCCTACCCCCCAACTCCTGGTAGCTAGTGATCTTAATTGTCTCCAGAATTTTACCTTTTCCAGAATGCCTCTGTAGTGGGAATCCTACAGTTTGCAGCCCTCTCACATTGGCTTCTTTCACTTATTAACTTTCACTGTGGGTCTCTTCATGGCTAATAGTTCATTTCTTTTCAAAGCTGAATAATACTCCATTATCTGGATTACTACAGTTTAGTTATTCATTCACCTGCTGAAGGGTAAATTGGTTCCTTCCAAGTTTGGGCAATTATGAATAAAGCAGCTATAAATATCCCTGTGTAGGTTTTTGTGTGTTAATATAATCTTTCAGCTCCTTTGGGTAGATACCAACAAGTGTGATTACTAGATTTTATGTATGATAAGCATGTTTTCAGTTTTACAGGAAACTACTAAACTGTCATCCAAAGTAGCTGTACCATTTTACATTCTCACCACTAATGAACTTGAATTCTGTTGATCTGCATTTTTATCAGCTTCTGATGTCATATCTAGGTGTTGGCTATTTTGATAAGTTTATAGCAGTTTCCTTGTTTTAGTTTGCATTTCTCTGGTGATATATGGAGCATCATCCTTGTTTGCTATCTGTATGTCTTTGGTGAGGTGTCTATTAATGTCTTTGGCCCATTTTTTAATTGGATTGTTCATTTTTTTATTGTTGAATTTTAAGAGTTCTTTGTGTATTTTGGATTACAGTTTTCTATCAGGTGTGTCTTTTACAGTATTTTCTCCAAGTTGATTGCCTGTGTTCTCATTCTCTTGACCTTATATCTTATAGAGCACAAGATTTTAATTTTAAAGAAGTCCAGTTTATCAGTTATTGTTTTGTGCTTTTGGTGTGGTACCTAAAAAATCATTGTTATACCTAGGGTCATCTAAGTTTTCTTCTATGTTATCTTCTAGGGGTTTTATAGTTTTGCATTTCACATTTAGGTCTATGATCCATTTTGAGTTAATTTTTGTGAACACTGCAAGGTTTGTATCTAGATTCGTTTTTGGTGGTAAGGTGTGAGGGGAGGGGAAGCATTTTATTGTACTGTGATTAGGTCTTAGTCTGTTAGTGAGCCTATGCTTCTGAACTGTGAACTTCACAGTGATTCTTAGTTATCCCTTGCCCCCCTCCCCCAGATGAATTAGGATAGCTAGAGTGGGTTGGAGTTGGGTATTTCCCTTCTGCCAGGTCAGTTAAGCTCTGATAAGCCCCCAGCTGTCTAGGCTCCCATTAGTTTCCCCTGAGGAAGATCTTGTTAAGAACAGAATGCTCCAGTGTATTTAAAAATGGTTGCTTTCCCCCCACTCGTTACTGGAAGCAGGAGGAGATTTTTCTCAGATATCTGCTGTGGGAACCTGGTGGAGCTCTTGGAAGTAAAACTCACTAAAGTGTAAGGATTCCCCTCTCTCCCTTCATGATTGGGTCCCCCTGGAGTTCTGACTCTCAGATTTGTCTGCTTTAAGCCCCTAGCAATTCATCCATTACACTTTAGATTTTCCTACCCTAGCACTGATTCCTATGGTGGTGTCTGCTGGTTTGTTTTGGTAAGTTGTGATTCATGGTATTGGCCTGTCTTTGCAGTTTTGGGGATAGTGATTTGCCCTGTGACCTCATTTGTCTTATGGATCTAAGAAGAGCTGACAACTTTTAGTTTGTTCAGCTTTTTCCTTGTTGCTAGGATGGAATGGCAGATTTTAAATTTCTTATGTGCTGGACCAGAAACCAAAAGTCTGTATTTTTATAGGTGAAAAAATACATAATCTTCAAAAAAAACATCAAGCAAGTGAAACTATAGAATAGGGTTATTCTACTATAGAAATGTGAAAAATTGGTATTTGACAAAGGCTTTGTACTACAAATACATTAATAGTCATAAAATACAAAATGAAATGTTCTTCACCATGGTAAACTTTGGTAAAGATTTACTAAATTCTTCCTTTGGTCGTGTTTCTATCAAGTTGATTAGAAGTTCAGTTAGAAGTAGCAGATCATTAGAAATTTGGAAAATATACCTATGATCAAATATTGAGGGGATTCATGATTATTCCTTTTGAAGAAAGGCAGTCTGAGAAATTAATAAGTCATTCATATATATAAATTTAATTTTGTGGAAGATAATGCTTAATTATACTCACCGGGTTTTCCAGGTTTTTTTACAACCATGGCTATACATTAGAATATTTTATAGAGCGGGGAAAAAAAAGAACATACAAACAATGTCCAAACATATACTTGGATTGCTTCGGTAGATACTCTGAGTGAGTGAGTCTGGCATGGGGCTTAATATATGTAATTATTTTATGTGAAATCTCTATGGACGCTTATGATGTAGAGCCAGAATTGAGAAAAATACTGGTTAAATGTTTGACGGACAGGGTAGCAGTATTCTTAGTGAGGCAGATGTTAGGTAGAAACATGTTCAGTAAAGTGTGTGTAAGCTGACACTCTGCTAGACCATTGCCTTTGGAGACAGAGCTGTGAAACTGGTAGGAAATATTTATGAAGATGGGAATGCACTGGAGTCGCAGGATTGAATTACTGTCTTTCCTTGTCCTAGCATTGTATCACTAGACATGAGGACTAGCAATAAAAAAAGGACCATGTAATCTCAATACGAAGTTGATAAAGTCTGGTCTTGCAGGTACGTGGTTGTCATACTGATTAGGTGGAAGAGGCAGGTGAAGCATTTGCAGATGAGAAAGCTGCAGCACACGTAGGTTGTCTTATTTATCACAGATCATTTGACCTATTTCCATTTTTTGAGTAGGATAAATGTATGATGTACTACTTCTTTTTATTTGTTGACTCTCACTTATTTCTCATTACAGTGTGGAATAAAAAATGAAGTCTCTCAGCTGCTCAGTGGTTGTAGTTTATGTTTACATCAAATGGGAGAGTTGGTCTGATGCTAAAGCTCCCCCTCTTCATTTTTAGAATGCTTTCATCAATATTCTTTGACCACATTATGGTGGTGTTTAGATTTTAACTTTACTATTGAAAATAATCATATTATGGTTAAGTTTCTTCAGGACTTAAGTCATTAAAAATAAAAATCATTTGCTGAGCTTTTATTCAGAGTATTAAATTAAGCCAGTTGAGAGTAGCAGTACCTTGAAGGCTTAGTAGAGATGTGAATTATTCTGTTTGCTAATAGTGTAAGAATGCAGTAAAAGAAATGGTAACAGAAGTTAGTGGAAATCATCAGGGGTTTTGGTGGATAATTTAAATCAGGAAGGAATAGTTTACCCATCAAAGTTGTTCTTGATTTGTTAGCAGAATATATGTTCAATGAAAATTACTTTCACACAATATTATATAATTAATTGTATTACACTGTAGGATAATTTATTAGTCACAAGTTCATGGAAAGTTCAGTTATCTGTATCCTCATCTTTAAACTTTGTAGAATATAAGTGTATTTTCAGAAACTGCACAGGATATCAAAGTTCTCCAGTTGCTTTGCATTTTATATGTATTCCAGTCTTCCATTTCTAGTTTGGAAAATTGAATGTGTCACTTCTGTAGGGGTTGGAATAATGCCAGTACTTTCTTGCCTTTTTTTTCATTGACAGGAATTGATGAACAGATTCCCTGAGAAGATATATAATCTTTAAAAAATCTTAATAATTTATTAAATATATTATCTCATTCTTCAAAAAAGTAGAGGTTGCCAATATACATGCATGAAAACTTGCTTAGGAGCTGTACTCTCAGAACTTACCACTTGGCTGGGGTCCTGTTTCCTGCTTCTTTAACTATTTTATTCTTTACTGACAGTATAGTAGAAAAAGGCAGAATAAACAGAGGAACTATTGCTGTGATTGTAATACCAGTCTAACAAATGATTGAAAGGGAAAATGAATAGACTGAACTTACAGATTCATGGAATTTTAAAAGCTTATAAAGGGTCCTCTCTATTGTTTCTCATCCCTTAGATACCTGTGTCTAAATCTTGAATGAAATAAAAATATTTAAACATTAAGTGCAAGACAAAAGGAAATAAGGAGCTTAATTACAAAAATGTTCAACTATAGTGTGATTTTTTTTTTTCTCTTACTATGCTGCATTTCAGTTAGGTTGCTAAATAGTTAAATTCATTCATTGCTTGTGGCAGATATTTTAAATCCTAGATAAAAGGGATTTTTAAAAGTATATTTAATATATAATGTTTTAACTTGTTTCATTAGTAATTGCAGCCATTTTTGTCCTTAAATTCAGTCCTTTGTTTTTGCCTATGTGTATTATCATTTATCATTCATAGACGCCAATTTTTTTATTACAGCTTTATTAAGATACTTTAAATACCGTAAAATTTACCCTTTTAAATATACAGTTCAGGGCTTTTCACTGTATCCGCTGAGTTATGCAATCATCAGCATTTCTTAACTTCAGAATATTTTCTTTATCCCAGTAAGAAACCCCATACTTATTTAACAGTTATTCTGCCTTACACTCTCTACCCAGTCCTTCATAATCACTTACTTTCTATTTCTATGGATTCATCTATTATGGATATTTCATATATAAATGCAATCATATATAGTCTTTTATGATTGTCTTCTTTTATTCAGCATAATGTCTTTAAGCATTATTATCCATAATATAGAATGTATATAGTGGTTCTTTTCTTTTTATGGTTGAATATTTCATTGTATAAAGACACTGTATATTATTTATCCAATAATCAATTGCTGGATATTGAGATTTTCCTCTTTTTTGGCTATTAGGAATAATACTGTGAACACTTGTGTAGAAATTTTACATGTATGTATATTTTCATTTCTCTTGTTTATATTCCTGGGAGTGGAATTGCTGAGTCATATGGTAACTCTGCATTTAACATAGAGGAATTGCAAATTACTTTCCAAAATGCCAACTTTACAGCCCTGCCAACTAATTGAGGGTTTTCATATTTCTCCATATCCTTATAAACTCTTGTATTGTGTTTTATAATCATAACTAGAGGAAGGTGAAGTATTTCATTGTGGCTTTGATTTGCATTTTCCTAATGTTGAGCATCTTTTCATGTGTGTTTTGGGTATTTGTATATTTCTTTTGAGAAATATCTATTCATATCCTTTCTCCGTTTTTAAATCAGATTATTTTTTTAATTTGGTTGTAAAAGTCCTTTTTATATCCTGGATATTAAATCCTTATTAGATACATGATTTATAGATATTTTCTCCTGTTCTGTGGACTGTTCTTTCACTTTCTTGATGATGTCCTTTGAAGTACAAAAATGCTTTTTAATGTTAATGAAGTCTGATTTATCTATTTTTTCTTTTGTGGCTTATGCTTTTGGTGTTACATCCAAGAAGTCACAACCTTATCTGAGGTCACAAAAATGTACATTTTATTTTAAGAGTGTTATAGTGTTAGCTCTTGAATTCAAGAGTTAGCTCTTGAATTTAGATCTTTATTTTGAGCTAATTTTTTTAATATAATGTGACATAGGGGTCCAAATTAATTATTTTTCATGTAGATATTATCCAGTTATCCCAAGACATATGTTGAAAAGACTGTTCTTTCTCTATTGAATTGTCTTGACATCCTTGATATCCAAAGTCAGTTGATCATAAATGTTTATTTCTGGATTCTCAACTCATTCTGTTGATCTAGCTATACAGCAATTATGTTAATATCACACTGTCTTGATTATTGTAATAGTGTATTAACTTTTGGAATTAGGGAAATACGAGTCTTCCAACTTTGTTCTTCTTTGTAAAGATTGTTTTGGCTCTTCTCAGTCCCTTGCATTTCCACGTTACTTTTAAGCTCATTTTAGGCTCAGCTTCTCAATTCCTACAAACAGCTGGGATTCTGACAGTTACTGTGTTAATTTTGTAGATAAGTTTGATGAATATTACCATCTTTACAGTATTAAATTTTCTGTTCCATGAATATGGGATGTCTTTCCACCTACTTAGATCTTGCTTCAACAATGTTTTGTAGTTTTCAGTGTACAAGTCTTGCATTTCATTGGATAAATTTGTTCCTAAGTATTTTGTTCCTTGTGATACTGTAAATGGAACTGTTTTCTTAATTTTACTTCGCAGATTGTTTGTTGCCAGTGTATAGAAGTACAGTTGATTTTTGCATATTGATCTTGTGTTGTACAATCTTGCTAAACTCCTTTATTTGTTCAAATCAGTGTTTTTTAGTGGGTTCCTTAGGATTTTCCTATACAAGATCATGTCTTCTATAAATAGAATGGTTTTACCTTATTTCTTCCTTTTAAGTCTGGACACTTTGTATTTCTTTTTCTTGCCTGGTTTCCCCTGCAAGAACATCCTGCATATGTTGAATACAAATGGTGAGAATGGACATCCTGTATTTTGCCTGAGCTTAACAGGAAGATACACATTTCAGTCTTTCAGCATTAAGTGTGTTGTGCACTGTAGGTTTCTCATACATGCTCTTTGTCAGGTTAAAGAAGTTCCTTTTCCTTGAGTATTTTATCATGAAAGGGGTTGGATTTTTTTCAAAGGCTTTTTTCCTGTGTCCGTTAAAATGATCATGTGATTTTCGTCCTTTATTCTAATACAGTCTCTGATTCTGTGGGCTTTTGGAGTATAGGGTGGCTTAAAAATATTTGTAAGGAGGCAATCTCAAAATTTCAACTATAATTAGAATATAGAACTCCACTTTTTGCTTATCTGCTTAGTTATAGTGCTTCATTAAAATTAACAGGTATTTATCACCATGAACTAAAATGAAAAATGAGTCTGGAAAAAAATTTTTTGATTGGTGTATTGCTTGTGCCCAGTTGGTTCTATAATGTTTACTTGCTACTAAAAGTTGCATTTGGCATAGTTTTAGAGTTTTAGACTAGTCTGAGTTTATTTTGTGCTCAGATGCAAAATATTATAAATATCCTTCTGTAAGTTCATTCTCTGGTTTTAATATGACTTAAAGCAAGTAGGGGAGTGACATTTACATTATAACCAAGGCCCATAGTTGCAAGAGCACCTGGCTCTGGGAGTCCCAAAAGGACTACTGACAGTATCTAAGCAGAGCTACCGATGGTGGTAGAACAAGAACGAAATATATTTCAGTGAGGCCAACACCTGAAAGACAGCCAACTAACGTCTCAAAGAGTGTCTTTAATGTGCTAAAAGTAGTTCTCTGTTTATATAAGGAAAATGTGGGACAAAGATCAGTGGGTCCATGCAGGTGGGCAGTAATGGTCAGGTTGATCATTGTCTTGGGGTCAATTATGTGAGGTCTTGCTGACCAAGGGTAGTTGGTCCATCACAGGATGCTTTGCCATAGGGTTCTCTGCCTGAGTTAAAAGATAAACTGGAAAGAAGAACTTAACTAGTTAGAAAGTGCAGATTAGGGTCAAATGGAGATAAAGTCCTCTTTCAGCATGTGAAAATTGGCTCCTTTTTGGTGCAGTAAGGCTTGGTGATTTATATTTAAATGCTTGTATGCATGTATGTATGTGTATACTGGAGTTAGACTGCCTGGGTTCAAATTCCACCTTCTTTTCTAACTAGCTGAGTGGCCTTGGTCAAGTTATTTAGCTTGGTTGTATCTCAGTTTTCTTTTTTGCGAATAACAGAGCCTGTGGAAGGAGGTATTCTTGTAAGCTAATATGTGTATGGTACTTGACACATATTATTTATTTAATAAATATTAATTACTATGATGGTGTTGATATACTTAAAGGTTTCCTAATTCCTGGTTTCTTCCTCCCTTTCAAAAAAAAAAAAAAAAAAAAAAGAACAAAACACCACTTAAGCAATTGAGTGAATATTTATTTTGAATTTGATGGTCCAGTATTCTAAAAGGTTTATTTAACTGGTTTTGGTCTTTGTTTCTGCTTATCTCTTCCACATATATCTTCCTGATTATTCATCAGTAAATGCTAGTTTCATCATATTGTATTTTTTTCCTTAAATATTTCTTTTCTCCCTGTTGTTTACTTAAAGGATCATGTCTAAATTCAAAGATTTGCGTTCAAAGACTTTACTCTCAGCCTGTTTTAGCCTTGTCTTCTGCAGCTCTTATTCAGGAGTTACGATGGTGTATTACTCTCAGTAATAACAATATTAGGAAGAACCACATATGCAAGAAGCCATAATCATTAGAACAAAATAGAAAAGAATATGAATATTTACATCTGTGACATGCTGTGATCTAATATATCCAAAGTTATTTTCTTACATTATGTATGTCCAAAATAAGGTGTCTTTATTTCTTGTTAAAGTAGTGAATATACTAGTTAAATAATGATAATGGATGGGTACCATTTGGGGAGTACACTCTTAATAGGTTTAATTCTCACCACATCTCTGCAAGCTAGACTTGATTAGCACCTGCATTTTATAGACAAAGTGGAGAAGTGTAATAATTCTCCTCTGGTCACAGCAAGTACTAGTGGAGCTGGCATATGAACTGACTTGAAAGAAGATGTCTTAATTTTCACTGTGCCTCAGATGTTCCTTGCCATATCAACAACAATAAAACAAAGACGGATACCTACCCAGGCTGCTTCTCAGGCAATTTGGGTTTAGTAAATTTGCAGTTGAGCTGGAATTCTGATACACTGCCAGGATTGAGAACTACTTGCTCTAGAATTTGTATTCTTTCAGGTACTATCTTTTGATTATATGTAAGTACCTTCCATTGCTTAAAATTTAATTTTAAACTTTTTGTTACTACAAAGTAATGATTTATGATTTTGTTCTCCCCAATCCATAGAGCTTTTGTAATATTAAGGATCCTTCAGAGCTGGCTACAGCATAGTACTACCTTATCCAAAGGAAAATGGAGAGAAATCAGTAGTAACCTTGAGAAGAATCACTTCCCTGAGCCTCCAAATTACCATTTTTTAAAAAGATTTTACTTATTTATTCATGAGACAGAGAGGCAGGAGACATAGGCAGAGAGAAAAGCAGGCTCCGTGCAGGGAGCCTGATGTGGAACTTGATCCCGAGACTCAAGGATCATGCCATGGACTGAAGGTAGACGCTCAACCACTGAGCCACCCAGGTGTCCCCAGAATTATCATTTGTAAAATATAGATAACAACCACCTTTCAGAGTTACTGTGAGGATTAAGTACAATTGTGTATATAAGACATGGAGACTGAAGCTTAGTAAATAGTTGGTAATTCTTTATTAAGAAAGTAAATTTATCATCTTAGCTATAAGTAAAGTGACTATATTAATATTGTCATCAAAAAGTATCGTTTTGTCTGGAATAGTTCCATGTGTAGATAATAATAAACCTTTCTTCCAGACTTCAGACTTCCTGACTTAAACTTTCCAGTCTCTATGAGTAAAATATTGATTGATACCCACAGCGCAATGAAGTTTTCAGACCAGTAGGCCCAAATTAGTAGATCTATTTGCTTATATTTTACTTAACCAATAATCAGTTTTGTGTATTTCCACATCTATTGGTGCCTGTCATATTTGTTATTACAATCTAGTAATTAGTTCACTTTCAGAATATATAAACTGATGAAATGGGAATGCAAAATAGAGGGTTTTTAAAAATATATATAAAAATGCAGGATGAATACTTTGAGAAGACTTCATGAAGTCAGTCACTTAAAATTTTTCTGATGCTGTGTGGATAACAGTAAATTATCAGAAAAGAAGTAGGATTGTATGTGAATGCTGCATTTAGAATGCATTGCCAGTATCTTTAAGGATCTGTTTAAAAAATTTAACTACAAATCTTACAGTTATGAATACATTTTATTTATTTGTTTATTTTTAAAGATTGTTTTTGAGAGCATGCGAGTGCATGTGAGCATGCACATGGGGGGAGGGGCAGAAGGAGGGAATCCTCAAGCCAACTCCCCACTGAGTGCCACTACTGTGGGCCTGGAATCTATGAGTCATGAGATCAGGACCTGAGCCAAAAACCAAGAGTCAGATAAATGCTCAACTGACTGAGCCACCCTAACTTACAATGGCTGTGCTGTAAGAAAAACAATTGAATCTAGTTAATAGATCCATACTTCAAAAAGTCTTTGGATAATATGACATTAGCAAAATTATGTATGGTTTTTGAAATAAATAACACATAAGGTAAGTAGAGTTTTTATGATTCTTCATAATAGCTCACTTTTTTTTTTTACTAACTTAATTTTACTGATCTGGTTAGATGAGAAGTTTTACTCTATGTAAAATGAGGATTATAGAATATGCTAATTGGTCCCAGAAGAATAATTTCGCTGGAAAGATTAGAATTAGACTCCATTTATTAGCTAAAAGGGCATCCTTTCAAAAGAAATGGATGAATATAGATGTAGGTATCTTGGCCAGCCACATGTGATTTGGCACTACCAAGTGCCAATGGTAACAATTTGAAATGTAGATTCCTGTAGGTGCATTTGGGCAATTGGTATAGTAAAACTAGTACTAATACTGATGATGGTGATGATGATAAAAGTTTGAGATGCTTAAAGCGTAGGGTACTATAGGCAAAACATGCACGTTTATTTATGAAATAATAGAAGTTCATTGCTGGCAGTAAAATGAAAAAAATTGTGGAAAATAAATATCACCTAGAAAAACTTTTAGAAATCAGAAGGAAAAAGTGCACAGAAAGTAGGAATTTAACCTGTAGTATGCTTATTTTTACTTAAAAGCCTTTGGACATTAAAAGAATATAGAAATAGTCTATACACCTGAATATGAACTTACATAAAGAGAGCTGTAATTTCATTAAATCCCATCACATTTTAGTTTTAGATTTAGCCTTTTATTTTTAATTAATATTTATTGTGAACCAGTAAAAAGTAGATTAGTATAGTGGCATGTTAAAATAGCTAACTAATTTCTCATTTCAAGTTTATGAAGATAAAAGCATGTAACGATGCTTGGCACGTAATAAGTTGTAAAGTGTTTGGATTTTTGTTTGTTTTCTTTATTTAGCATACCTTATTAAGAGTATAGACTCTGGAGCCAGAGTGCTTATTCAGATCTCATCTCTGCTTCTTTTTAGTTGTGTAACTTAACAAGTTACTGATTTCTCTGTGCTTCAGTTTCCTTATCTGTTTATGAGGAGGGGGAAATTATATATTCTTCATAGATTATGGGAATTAAATGAGTTAGTATATACATATAACATGTTTAATATATGCCTAACAGAGAATATTGTGTTTACTGTTATCATATGCAAATTAATACAAATTTGCATATTTTGAATTCAAGTCTGTCATAAAAGATTGATTCATTGGTAATATAACATCATCATGCTACAATAATAAACATAGTAATATGGTTCATTATATTAACTTACACTATTAAAAATAATACTATACGAATGAAAAATGCCGTAAAAAGACTGGTTCCAAAAGCATTTTTCCAAAATGACATGTCTCTGCTTTTCAGATTTGTTTGCTGCTTTGGGAAAAATTGGATGCTCTGCAGATCAACTACTTTTAAAAAACGGTGCAGAGTAAAGTGTATTAAATATATTTTACATTCTGTATATTCCTATTTTTGATAGTTCTTTTATTTTCTAGAAGGAATAGTTATTTCTTTTAGACCTGTCATCTCTGAGACTTCTGATTATCAGCAGAAACTAGCTGATCAGATTGATGCTTAATAAATGTAGCTCTGAATCTTAGTCTCAGTAAATAGCAGGTAGTGAATATCAGGTCATTGGAATAATTTATTAGTCTATTATATAACTTAAGAATTGCTATAAAAAGCCCACAAATACTGTAGACTCCTTAATGAAATTAATGACAGCTTTGGTCGTCCAGGAGTAGAATGTTACTGCCAACATGACAGTGGAGCCGCAGTCATCCAGCTTCAGTTCCTGATCAATGAGGTCAGTGAATTGCTTTAATCTGTCCTACTTATATTTGAAATAGGGCCACATCTGGTCTTTCAGATTTCTTGCATGTGTTCATACTTACATATTTGAACAAAAGTATATTTCTTATAGGTCACAGCTAATAGCAATTCATTTTAAGCCATCATCATGGCTTAAATAATGCAAGATGCTTCTCAAAACAGTGTTGCAAATAAAATAGTATAAGTAGATCTTTTGGTACAGGGTGCTGCATTTAAATTTTATTTCTTGGATACTGAAAGTTATGTAACACTAAAATTATTAAATTTTTTTAAAGATTGAGTTTATTATAAATAACAAAATATACTTCTCTAATGACTTGTTTGCAATACAACCAGGAAACAAAAATCCATTAGAAAAGAAAACTGGTTATTGTTCAAAATTGTTGTGTCACTTGAAGTAATTGATGATGCCTTTTTTTTTTTTTTTTTTTTTTGGTAGAGTATAAAGTTAGGAAGAAGCTCAGGAAACTAATATTTTTTTTGTCAGAGTAGATAACATGCTTGCAGGTTTTTAGAAAGTATGAGCAATTGCAGTGACTTGCAGCTAGAGAGTATAATGCTAATTAAGCGAAATAAGTCCGAGAAAGATAAATTCCATACAATTTCACTCTTGTGGTATTTAAGAAACCAAAAGGGGGAAAAAAAAGAGGTGAACCAAGAAACAGAGTCTTAACTATACAGAACAGTCTGATGGCTACCAGAGGGAGATGGGGCGGGTGGGTGGAATAGGTGATGGGGATTAAAGAGGGCACTTGTGATGAGCACTGGGTGATGATGTATGGAATTGTTGAATCACATATTGTACACCTAAAATTAATATAATGCTGTATGTTAACTAATTGGAATTTCTAAAAAAATTAAAAGGTAAAAAATAAGCAGCTCTAAGAATAGATGTTTACTGTATGGAGTGACAAACAGAAAAAGCTGGTCGTTAGAAGAAATTACTGCAGAAAAGGCTCTGCTATCTTTATTGGGATGATAGTCTGTGGACATTTTTTTTGCCCTCAGGTCCTTAGGTTCCATGGAATAAATTCTTAAATGTGTGTGAGAGGAAAAAAAAAAAAACACTTGATACCTTTGACCTTTTGTAAAATGTTTTTATCAGAAGATTAATATGCAATTATGTAGGGGTTTTTGAGTCAGAAGTGTTTTTTTAAACACTGTTTAGTATTCTGTTTAGAACTGTATAATATGCATTGTAAAATGTTAAAATTTGAAGGAAATCACAATATAGAAAGTTGTTGAACCCATTTATGAGGAGTCAAGATTATTTTTCATATTTTTAAAAAAATTTTGATATGAAATAATTCTGGCAGTTTCAAAACAGAAGGGGTCTGTATGTACTTCCCCTAGCTTCCCCTGATAGTAACATTGTGTGTAACAGTAGTATAATATCAAACCAGGAAAGTGAATCCATATTCTACTATTAGCTAGACTACAGACCTTATCTAAATTTCACCACCGTGTACTCCTGTGTCAGTATGGGTGTGTAGTTTTGTGCAATTTTATGATGCATAATAGATTTGTGTAATGATCACCATGAACAAGATACAGATCAGTTTCATCATCATAAAGGAATTTCCTAAGGCTCCCCCTTTACAACTGGGCCCCCTCCTGCTCTCAGTTCCTAATCCCTGGAGACCACTAACCTCTTATCCATTTTGATACATGTGTTAAGAGTATATCTTAAAGAAGTACATGAACCAATGTAAATAACATACTGCAAACTGATTAAACACCTAAATTTTAGAAATCCTAAGTAATTTATGTTGTCATTCATGCAGGATTCTTTTGGATAGGATTCATCTTAGAGTTCTTGGATATGACTTTTTATTTTATATGCTTAGATGTTACATTTTGAGTACTTAAAAATGATGTTACTGTTTTAAAAAAATGCTTAGCAAAATATGAATAATTGAGGATTGCTACAGAAATCTGACAATTGAGAGTAGCTGTTTGCTTTTATATTTAGTAGATCGTATGTAGGTAAAGGGACCACTAAGGGAGGTGGTCAGCTGTTACTGCCATTTCGGCTCTATATCTCTATGGTGAAAATAAGAATGAAGAGTACAAATCTCTGATACTAAGAATCTTTGAGTTTCTCTGCTTCAAAGTGGTATAGATAAAGGATGCTTTCTAAGTGAAAGCATATGGACTTTATTTCTGCTCTCCTATAACCATATTGTAGCAGTAGGAATTACACCATAGAGTGGTCTTCATAGAATTTCAAAGGTGGAAAGGACTTGGGGAGATCATTTAATGTAAATTTGCAGAGCTATTTTAATCCTCTTTGATAAATGAGAAACTCTTAGTTTAAAGGAAGGAGATTTTAAGATTTCTCGTAATAACCTGATGAGTGGAATCCTGTTTTGAAATTAACATAAATTTTTCATGTTGCATTTTTATCTTACTGTCAATATAGATGAAAAGTATCTGACTCTTTGGAGGAAAAACAAGCACATGTCTTAATAAATCAACCTTAGTGTAGAGATTCTTAATTCTGTTCACATATCAGAATCACTTCTGGAGATTTTTAAAGATAAACCTGTATAAGTTCTTGCTCTGAAAGTTCTGATTTGTGAGGTCGAGGGTGAGACTTAGCCTCCTCTGTGATTCTCATATGGGGCCAGAGATTTTCTTCTCCATACTTAATATTATTTAATACTATCAGATATTTTAACATTCTAAATTAGTTGATTGTTCGATCTTTTGGTTATTGAGCTTATAGTTGCTGAGTGCTATCTTTATTTTCTGTATCATTCTAGTAGTAGAATTATGATCTAGGCATAGTGCATTCTAAAGAATTTTTCTTAAAATGGGAATGTTGCTTCATATTATATTTTTCTTCTAGTCAAGATGATATGTAGTAGTGGTCAAGTAACTCTAATATTAATATTACTTCTGATTATAGCTATCAACCGTAATATCCATCTAGATCCTACTGTACTTATAGTTTATAAGATACTAAATTATACTTTAAATTGTTGAAGAAGTTAAAACATTTTGTACAAATACATATAACAGTGTATTACATCTGCTACTTAGAATTTGGGTGAGACAAATGTTTCTGAAAATTAAATCTATTTACTGAAAGTTTTGAAACTTGGGAAGACTTTTTTTGACAGCTCTTTAGTAACTTTAATGTTTGTAAAATGTGTTCTCTATAAAAAATATTACATTTTATTTTTAAGGGAGCTCTTGTGAGTGCCTTGGCTGATGACACCTTACATTTATGGAATTTACGTCAAAAGAGACCTGCCATACTACATTCACTTAAATTTTGCAGAGAAAGGTAAGAATTCTCTGTTATCCTCAATGTAAGATATTTGCTATTCTATTTTGAAATATGTTCTTTGAATTTTTTTGAGATAGACTTTATGCACAATCTAAGAAATAATTCAAGAACTTCAAAGGATATACAATAGAAAGCAAGTTTCCTTTCTTTCCAGACTCATTTTCCTCTCTAGAGATAACCACAGAAATTTCTTCCATGTCCTTCTAGAAGTACTTTGTGCATATAGGCAAAAATCTTTTTAGATAGTGCTTTTTTTTTTTTTGCATAAAGGGGAAGGTATTATATATTCTTCCTATAATTTGTGTTCACTCAACAATATATCTGACAGATTGTTTCATACTGGCACATGCCAGTCTTCCATAGTTATTTTCATAATTGTGTGATGTTCTGTTACATGAAAGTACCATAATTTAGTCAGTCTTCATCAGTGGACATTTATATATTTTTTGGTCTGCTGTTCATTTTGCTCTGTTGTGATAGTATGATACATATATGTCTTCAACCATTTATAAAAGTATATCTCTAAGATAAATTTGTGGAACAGTTGGTCATAGCAATCTCTTATGACTTGTGAGTTTTGTACTTTGATTGGAAAGACCTTTTTTCTTTTCTTTTTTTTTTAATTCCAGTATAATTAACATTCAACGTTACATTAGTTTTAGGTATACAATATAGTGATTCAACAATTCTGTGCATAACTCAGTGCTCATCATGATAAATTTACTCTTAATCCTCTTTAACTGTTTTAACATTTCCCCATCCACTCCCCTTTGGTAACCAGGAGTTTGTTCTCTATAGTTAAGAATCTGGTCTTTTGTCTTTTTTTAATTTGTTAAATTTCACATAAAAGTGAAATCATATGGCATTTGTCATTCCCTGACTTATATTTCACTTAGCATTGTATACTCTAGATCCATCCATGTTGTTGCAAGTGACGAGATTTTATTCTTTTTCATGTTTGAGTAATAATATTCCATTGTATATTGGAAAGACCTTTTCACCCTAATTTTATTAAACATTCTCCCATATTTTTTATGACTCTTAAAGTTGGATTTTTTTAAGTTGCTTAGTCTTTATATACATGGAACTTTGTCATGAAATATGAGTAAAAAATACAAGTTCCCCCCCATTGCTTATGAGATCTATTTTTTATGTATATATAAAAATTTAGATATGTTTGCATATATGTGTTCATAAGCATGAGCAGATGTGAGTATATATGTATATATGCCAAAGTTAAGAAACCTGGGTCTCTGTAGTATCTAAATGCAATGGGGTTAGTGTCTTTAGGCCCTGTCTTCTGTGGAAGTCAGACATCAGACTGCTCAAAGCATATCCAAGGATCAGACCATTCTTGCTTTGATAAATGTTGATCTGTTGAGGTTATATAAATAGGTCAGTTTGTAAGTCTAGCTTTTTCCCCACAGCAGCCCTTCAAAGTAGACAAGCTAAAAACGCTGATGAGAATATAGCAGTTCAGACTTCTTTAGCCAATACCAAGACATGTTGACATTGAATGGTAGACAGAGACCAGAATTGGCAAGGGGTTAATAGCAAAGTTTTCTATTGGGCTAAATCTTGCCTGGAAGATAGGTCTTCTTAATAAGTTGGAATCATGGTTCTCCTTCTTTTAGGAGAAGGACAGCAGTGAAGGAGTTAATAGAAGGAGGAAGGGTTGACATAGGGGGAAAAAGGCAAGCAAAAAGTTAAGGTTCAATTCTTTTCTACCTGCTAGAAATAGGACCAGCCTCAATCTGTTTGGCAGAGTTCCTTAGTCTACTTGCCACCTGGATCAGGGGCAGCCCTACATCAGTTTCAGATGCCACCAAGCAGATGGAGATAGTGATGGGCCTCTCAGTTCCAGAACACATCTTGTGAGTCTCACACCACCTGCTGGAGATGAAAGTATAGGTCTAGCAGAGTTGTCGCCGTGGTGTGATTTTACCCTCCAGAGGGCATTTGACAATGTCTAGAGACATTTTCTGTCACAGTTAGAGGAGAGAGGAATGAACAGTGCTACTGGCTTCTAGTAGATAAAGGCCTGGGGATGCTGCCAAAAATGTTACAATGACAAGGCAGTCAGCTTCCCATAACAAAGAATTTATCTGGTCTAAAATATCAGTACAAAGTTAGAAAACTCTGGACTCCAGCACATCAAAATTATATCATTTGTTTCATGTAGTGCTGTAGAATTTCTCTTACTTTCTACCACCCACTGGAAGGATTCTGTCAGAATGTAGAATTCCAGCAGAAGAATACTTCTGATATCTCATGTGCCAGTGACCTGTCCGTATTTCTCATTAATAGCATGTGGTCCAAATTCACAAATATATACTATATGTTACTATGGTATATCTTCATGGTGAAAGGATCAGAGCTCAAGGAGTCCCAAAATTGTCAGGGTCCCATGATTGTCAGGTATGAGGTAAATCTCCTTGATAGTACTTCTAAGGATGGTCTCTAAGAAAATCTGGTAAAAGTGGGTAAGGAATGGTGAGTTAGTCTAAAAAGTGCCTGTAGGCATAATCTGATAAACAGAAGGCTCTTTTGTGTGCCGTGTGAGAACAGAGCCTTTCTTCCTGATAAATGCAGCCTTAGAGTCCACCAATCCCCTCCTTGGTTGGGTGCTATTATGCAGGGCCCATTCTGCACAGTTGTATGCAATGGTCCTAAAAGTTACAAATGCAATAAGCTGATAGAATTCATAGTTTTGAATTTTGTAATAGAGTTTACCCAGCTGACCAACAGAAACTAGCTAGTCCCTGTTTGAGGTTCAGCTTCCCCGTGGCCTTCATTAAGGTTAACAGTAAAGAAGGAACATGATTACTTGTCCCTTGAATATCTCTTAGGATGAAATCCTTTAAGGTAGCTACAAACTTGTATGGCAGCTATTGCATCTAAAATGCTAAGGAATGGGCTTGGTGTCTTATGGATGAACCTACTTATATTCTGTCAAGACTAAAGTTCAGGGATCCCTGGGTGACTCAGTGGTTAAGCGTCTGCCTTCGGCTCAGGGCAAGATCCTGGAGTCCCGGGATCGAGTCCCACATCGGGCTCCCTGCAAGGAGCCTGCTTCTCCCTCTGCCTATGTCTCTGCCTCTCTTTCTCTGTCTCTCTCAAGAATAAATAAATGAAATCTTAAAAAAAAAAAAAAAGACTAAAGTTCAGATTTCTTCAAGTGGCAGGAAGGAGAGAAGTAGCATTTGGGAGGAGCCTCATTTTCCTTAGCATGTGGCTGCAGAGCAGAGGCTTCCTCCAGGTGTAGGTGTGCTCATGGTGGCAAGACTTATTCTGCCCCGCAGCCTGAACTCTGTGTCATTCAGAACTGTAATGTGTACCCTGATGGAAACCTTCTGTTACGGCAGCTTTCCCTAGGCAGGAGAAGGGACACAATCCTAACCTATCCTATTCTATCTCCTCATTTATAGGAATCTATTCTTTAAATAACTGCTTTACATTCAGCTTTTATATCTGTCTCAGTCAGGATAGTTTGGGTTATGCTATAATCTTAATGACTAAATACAGCAACAGTTTATTTTTGCTTACATTATATGTCCTTTGTGGGTTTGCTGGAACTCTTTTCCTTTTCATTATCATTGTTCCAGAACCTGGCTAAGGAAACAGTCAGTCTTTACAGTATTGCCAGTCACTGTAGTAGGGAGAAAGAGAATATGATGAAGCATGTGTTGGCCCTTAAAGTTTCTGTCTGGATATGATACATATTTTTTACACTCATTTCATGGGCTATGGGAACAAGTCATGTGGCCATCTCTAATTTCACTCCTATAACCAAGAAGCAAAAAAACCTAGAAATCTTGTGAATATTTGTAATGACTATCACAGTGCTTATTGTTGACAAAATACAAAACCAGTAACCTAGTTTTCTCCTTATTTCACAGTGGACTTGAGCTAATATATTAGTTAAATTACTCCATTTCCATTTTTATGCTATTTGCATTTTTACTTCTGAAACTAGGAAAGATAGGAAAAATGAAAAATTTATAAATATCTATCTCATTACATTTTGAACAATTGTTAAGTAATGTAAACTTAAGTTTTATAATGTCTTATTTTTATAAGCAAATTTTCCTAGTATAGTATAAATTTATAAATAGAAATTGTATGTTGTAAAAAAAATAGTGATTTAAATTGTATTTTTTTCAGAATGGATTTTTTTCTAGTTTTGACTTTAAAATTGCACTAAGATGCACAGAACTTAAAATTTTCTATCACAAGTGTACAGTTCAGTAGTGTTGAGTACATTTACATCTTGTACAACTGTAATGTGGATATTCTGATAGAATTTCACTTTTTTGGTATTTAAGAAAAAATATAGAAGTCTCACATTTTGGTTTAACTATGAAATTAGGCAGGTTACTTCATTTTTATGTGTGTTTTCTATCTGCAGAAAATTTTCCTCTGTGTTACATGTAACCTTTATCATTTCTTTTCTCTCATATGTTAAAACAACTTCCTCTTATCCCCATTTATTCTATAGATAATTATAGAATGCTTGTTTTGTGCCAGCTTAATGGTAGCTGCTGAGCATGTATTTGTAAACAAGACCAACTTGGGCCTTGCCATTAGGATCTCGGTCAAAGTTAAGATAAGCTTTGCTTCCAGATGCCCAATAAAATGACATTTATTCGTACTAAATAAATATGTATCTCAGTTTCCGTAGGGTGATTTTGAGTTGGAGGATAATATAAATCTCCTTGGTTAGTAGCCAGCTTGTACTAATTATCAAGTTTAGTTCTTACTCTCATTGGTTACTTAGCTTGAGATGCAATTTTCTCTATCTTGCAAAGCAATGTGCCATAGTGGTTAAGAGTTCACATTCTGGGTCAGACTGCCTATGTTGAATCTTAGTCCATGGCCCCATCACCTATTAACTATATCAGTTTTGTTATCTGTAAAATGGATAATTACTATCTCATAGAAGCCCCAAGATGTGTATTATAAAGTTAATATGTATAAAATAAATAATATGAATAAGGCCCTTAGAACAGTGCCTTAGAAATCACCTATATAGTTGGTTTTGTTTTTAAAGGTATTGGATTTAAAGTAGAATTTTGTTTTGTTTTTTTGTTTCTTTAAAGAAACATTTTTTTTAAAGATTTTATTTATTTATTCATGAGAGACACACAGAGAGAGAGAGAGGCAGAGACATAGGCAGAGGGAGAAGCAGGGTCCATGTAGGGAGCCTGATGTGGCACTCGATCCTGGAACTCCAGGATCATGACCTGGGCCAAAGGCAGGTGCTAAACCGATGAGTTAACCAGGCGTTCCTAAGTAGAATTTTGTACCTTGAAATATCTGCATTAGCCGTACCAGAGATTTTACTTAGGCAGTCTTCATAGAAACAACTAATAGACATTGGAAAATCCTTAAGAGCCAATGATATTCATTCTAGATGTCTTTATACATGTAAAGGAGAGGTTCTTTGGCTTTGGTAGAAAATGAGAATTTTGACAAGCAAAATTCTGTATACTAGTGTTTTTAATCAGTATGTTCCATCAAGTTTCTGTGGATTTTTTTTTCTTTTAAAGAAAGTTTAATTGGGAGGAATTCATGGATTTATAAGCAACTACAACTATCTGCTAGTCTTTTATCATTACTTTGTTATCATGACCAGTATTCTCTAAATTTTTGCATAACAGTTATTAAGTAAAAATATATGGAGCATTTTAAGACTGAGTTCTAAATTGTGTATCTGGGCTTTTCTATTTAGAACCTGCTATTGTCTAATAATTATAATTCTTTGTTGTTCATAATACACTTTCACATAAATGTTTTTTAGTCTCCCAGGTGAAATTTCAAAGAATAGGATTTTTCTTTATAAATATGTTAGACATCTGATGAATAGCTGAGTCTTTAATATTGAAATTAATATATTTTTAAGGTATATTTTTCTTTTATTATAACAAAATTATATCTATTCATTTGATGATAGATGCATGTACTAGTTTAGAGAATAAAATAAAATAAGCATGGATGCATTCTAAACTAATGGTAAGGAGAATACAATATCATATGGAATACACTAATAATAAAAACATTTCATCCTAACAATTATCAATGGTGCATCAATATCCAAAATCCTTGAGAAAAAACTATTTGACAAATGGAGTAATTAATTCGATATTAAGATCACAGTGGAAGAGTTGGTGCCTATAAGGTACTTTAGGAAGTGACTGTTGCTGTAGCATCAGTTTTTCTTTTTTTTACTTTTATTTTTTATATATAGAGAATGCACCAGAATGCGAGTGTGTGTATGTGTGTGTGTGTGGGGAAGGCAGAGGGAGAAGAAGAGAAGCAGACCCCCCACCCTTGCTGAGTGCAGAGTCAGATGCTGTGAGGCTCTATCTCTTGGCCCTGAGATTAGGACCTCAGCCAAAACCTAGAGTTGGAGACTTAACAGACTAAGCCACCCAGGCGCCCACATCAGATTTTCTTAGGAAAAGTAAATTATTGTAGAAACAAAAACTAATTTATCCCATTATACTCTTATTAAAATATTACCTAAATATTGTGCTTTGCATATTTATGAGGCTTATAATTTGCTCAGTATGCACATGAACCGGGCATAGCTGTAAAAGAATATTTGGCCAGATACCAGCCCTCAAAAAATCTATACAGGTCTTCCAAAGATTTTGAATTAATTCACTGCACATATTTAACAAGAAAAAAATTAATCATAATAATTGGAACAAATTAGAGACCTAGGATTATAGTTTTTGTGGTAATTGCATCATATCAGCAAAATATTTGTCTTTAAATGGGTTTAATGAAAGTATACAGACATTAGAAATGAGAGTGATTTCATGTGATGAAATTCAGGACTAGAACACAGAAATGGAATAGAACATAGGCTGTTAGGAATCCTGACTGAGGGATATACTATTCTGACTCTAATTCTAATCCAGAAAGAGAATTGTTTTGGAATTCTGTGGATATGATGAGTCTCCTTGGGAACTCTTAGGGAACCACATTCTGAGACAAAATTTAAAAAGAAAAAAAAAACTGTTAATGTTCAGAGAGAAGATAATTGTGATTTGATGACCTTGAGACTGTAAAAGGAAGGATGGTCAGGAAGTGTTCTTTGTTTTGTTTTGTTTTAAAGATTTTATTTATTCATGAGAGACACAGAAAGGCAGAGACATAGGCAGAGGGAGAAGCAGGCTCCCCATAAGGAACCTGATGTGGGACTCAATCCCAGGACCCCGGAACCACGACCTGAGCCAAAGGCAGACACTCAACCACTGAGCCACCTAGGCACCCCAGGAAGTGTTGAATAACTTCCTAGGATAAAATTATCAATAATAACAAAGAAATTCTGACAAAATTGGGAGAGACATCCAAAGAGACTGGTCTGGTTGCACAAGGTCCTTATAATGTAATCATATATAAAAAGATTATACGGAAGGAAAGAGATACATAATCAAAGGTGAATATAAGAGTGATTTATCTCTCCTAATAGGCATAATGACCTAAGGCATGGGAAAAATAATAAAGACAAAATAATGAATGAAAGTTTATTTTTTATATGTAGGGCAAGAAAGCTAGGTAGATTAATGGTAGAGTTAGAACATATGTTATTCCTCTAACTGTATAATGCAATAATGGCTCAGAGAAATTGTGTGTTAGACTGCTATAAAAGGGTTGCCTCCTATAACATTATTGATTGGCCTAGAAGGAATATAGAGTGGGAACAGCTTTAAATTTGGAAATGAAAAAAGGTAAATTACATGTATTGGTAGGTATACTTTAGAGGGTAAATCACCAAGCATTGGGTGCCTTGTGTGTGCCTGGGATTATGCTAGGTATTAGAATAACAAAGATGAATAAAATGCTTGAATAGGTTACTTCAGAGGCCCAGACATAAAATAACTGACACAATAGGGATGGATGCCATTTTAAAAGCTTAAGTTAGCCTATGATAGAATAACTTACCCAATCTTTCAACTTTTTTTAAAAAAGATTTTATTAAAAAAATAAAATAAAAGATTTTATTTATTTATCCATGAGAGACCTATATATATAGAGAGAGACAGAGACATAGGCAAAGGGAGAAGCAGGCTTCTATGCAGGGAGCCTGATATGGGACTCCATCCTGGGGCTCCAGGATCATGCCCTGAGCTGAAGGCAGATGCTTAACCCCTTAGCCACCCAGGCGTCCCCTCAACTTTAAAATATATATATACTGACTTATTTTAAAAGAAATTTGCATCAGGAAAATGCAAACTGATACCACAATGAGATAAGCACTATGTATCCATCAAAATGGCTAAATATTTCCATAGCCTGCTGCTGGGAGTGTTAGTCACTTTAGAAAAATTTTTTGCAGTATCCACATATTCCATGACCAAACAGTTCCACTTCTAAACATATATGTATGGTAGGCAGAATTTTAAGATGGGTCTCAAAATTTCTGCTCCCTGGTGTCCACACACCACCTCTGAGTTATTCATACAAACACTTAGGTAGGTGAAGACATTTTGTAGATGTAATTGAGGTTCTAATTAGTTCGCCTTATGATTGGTTGTTTATTCTCAGTAAACCTGATTGAAGAAAGTGAACTTTTAAGAGACTAGACTCTTCCTGGCAAAAGGTTCATAGCCTGAGGGTGATTCGCTGTAAGTTATTGAGTCTTACAACCACATGAGACTAATTTCTACTAGCAACCTGGAAGAGCTTCAGAGCAGATTCTTCCTAGAACCTCCAGAAAGGGGCACAGGAGTGCATCTGGCTGATGTTTGTTATTTCAGCCTTGTGAGACTATCTAGAGGCTCTGAGTCATGCAGTGCCTGGACTTCTGACCTATAGAAACAGAGAATAAATGGGTGTTTTCTTAGCTATTAATTTTGTGGTAATTTGTTAAACAGCAATAAAAAAAACTAATACAGATTTTGGTACCTAGAAGTGAGATGCTGCTGTATCAAATACCTAAAAATGGGGAAATTGCTTTGGAATGGGGCAGTGAATAGAAGTTAAAAAAATTTAAGGAATAGGATAGAAATGTCTAAATTCCTTTGAGTAGGCTGGGAGGCTCTGGACTTGAAGATTGCTGCCATTGAGGACTTAGAAGGGAGAGAAGAACATGTTTTTGTAGCTGGATGAAGTGGTTCCTTGTTATATAATTGTGGCAAGCTTGACAGTGTATAATGTATAAGTGATTAACTTGGCTATTTAGCCAAGGAGATATCCAAGGAAAGAGTTGAAGGTGCCACCTGATTTTTTTCTTGCTGCTTTATAGTAAAAGGCAAGATGAGAGAATTACATTGAAGGAAGAATTATTTAAGCTACCAGGACTTGATGAGTTGGGAAATTCCTATCCTGATCCAGCTGGCAAAAAGATTGTTTCTCAGTGTGGCTTAGAGAAAAACATGAAGATGTGACTGATCAACTTTTTACCAAAAATCTCAGAAAGGTCAAAGTATTTAGTCATGCAAGGGCTTTTTTAAGAGATTGCGGGTGTGCTTCACAGATCTTTTCAACTAAACCAAAGAACACATAGAATTCTTTAAGACACACAGTTTGAGAAAATTGTGTAGCAGAATATTGCCATCATGGCTTGAGAGTACAAAATGAAAGGAGGCTGCCGCCAGCAGGAGGCTGATAAAAGTACGTGTTCCAGGCAAGTGCTGTCTTGGATGAAAAAGGAAGAGGATGGAGCTGAGAGCTACAGAGGATTATTCTCAACCTTGAAACTTGATTAAGAAAAATTAAAAAAAAAAAAAAGAAAGAAAAATCAACATTTGCCCAACTTGATTTCAAAACTGTTAAGGACCAATGACTCCTTTTTACCTTCCACTTTCCCCCATTTTGAACAGGAATTTCTATAACTTTTAGCCTGTTTTTGGTCCCACCATTGAATGCTAGGAGTCTTGGGAGTGGATAATTTGTATCTTTATTTTCATAGATCTACAGATCGAGTGGAATTGTGCCCAATAGCTATGCTTAATGGGTGACAATCAAGACTCTCATCTACAGCAAATTTAGATTTGGGATTTTTGAGTTGGTGATATTTTAATGAGATTTTGGACTTGATATTATGAAATTGAGACTTTGATGATACTGGGGTTTGCAAAAAAAGAATTTGCATTTGGGAAGGATTTGAATCTTCAGAGGCTAAAGGGCAGGCTATTAGAGGTAGAATCCTAAGATGGTCCCCAAAGTGTTGCCCCCTGGTATACACACACCTTCTAATTATTTAACCAATTCTAATCAAGATGCTGCTGTGAAGAGGTTTTACAGATGTGATTGACAAATTAATTGTCCTTCAGACATGGAAAATATCCATTGGTTTTAGGATTGGATAACCTGACTTGAAATGGCAGCAAGTGCATGGGATTACCCTGGTTGGTTTATTTCACTTCTGGAACTCAATTTGGTGTAGGTGCCTCCTAAATTATATAGGTAACTTTGAGGAAGATAGGGGCTCTAATGAATATCTAAATAATGTTAAGAAGGAGTGGACTGAGGAATGGTTGTTAGGTAAACAACCAGTGTCCACTGTATTTCACTGCCTTCAAAATGAAGTTGATACTCTTAAATACTTAGCATTCCCTAGAGGTCTTATAAGGTCTGTGATTCTGCTTACTACCATAATTCATTTCACTATGCTTTTCCCTCTCTTTATGCATTATAATCTAGTCACCCTGACTTTCTCTCTCTCTCTCTCTCTCTCTCTCTCTCTCTCTTTAATGAGTGATCCTCTCTCCTGCCTGTTTGTATGAACTGATCTTCCTACTCCACAGACACTTAAGATTCTCTTTCCATGGTTGACTTGTGTTTGTCATTTCTTTTACAGGTTTTTCTGTAAATTCCCCAGTCTGGGTTTGTGCCTGTTTTGTATTCTACCACAGTATGATGCTGTTTCCCTAAAATAGCACATACCATGCTTACTGTAATTGCCTTGATTCCTTGGTTGTCTTCTAGATTAGAATGTAAACTATGTATGTTTATTTTATTTCCAGCAGCGGTCTCAATGCTTGACATTTAGTAAATACTCAGAGTTGTAGATTGATTGTTACCTCATTGCCTATGCAGAAACAGAGGGGAATCTCTTCTTCTCTAGAAGGCATGGCACTCCACAGATAATGTGGGTTTACCTGGGAGATAAGCTAAGAAACAAAGTCTTCAAACAGAAAAAAATTAGAGTATTTCCTCCAGGCTAATTCTATGTATAATCTTCATTCCTCCCACTAATAGATCCCAAACTGACTAGGTTGTTTGATTATACTTGGAGTGCTATTTGGTCCTTGGCCCACATCAAGGCTTTTACATTTTTTCCCTTTTTTGTGAAAAGAGTAAGATGGGAGAATAAAGAACTTTGAGCAGTAGATTTCTTTTTACTGAACCAGCATGCCTGGGAGATACAGCAGACATCCATCTGTAATAATTTGGCAGTGATTTTGAAGATGAAGGTTTTATTTTCCTTTTCTTGCCTTACTTTATTAGCAATAATGTACAGAATAGTGTTCAATGATATTTTCCATAGCAAGTATCTTTTTCTTAGTAATAATTTTAATAATATTGCTTCTCGGATTTTCTTTTATTTTCTCGGGTTTTATTTATTTATTTATTTTTAAAGATTTTATTCATTCATTCATGAGACACAGAGAGAGAGAGAGAGAGAGAGAGAGAGAGAGAGAGAGAGAAAGGCAGACACACAGGCAGAGGGAGAAGTAGCCTCCATGCAGGTAACCTGATGAGGGACTCTATCCTAGGACTCCAGGATCACGCCCTGGGCTGAAGACAGGCGCTAAACCGCTGAGCCACCCAGGGATCCTCATCGGGTTTTATTGTTAAGCATAATATAAGACATTGGTTTGAGATAGAATTTTTTTTCCTTTCAGAATTGATTGTCAATTACGGAAGTTAAATTTTAATGGAATGCCTTTTTGGCATTTCTTTTAGATTCTTGTGATTTCTTACCTCCCTTTTTCTTTATATTTGAAATATGTTATTTTATTTTTTTTAATTTTATAAATTAATTTTTATTGGTTTTCAATTTACCAACATACAGAATAACACCCAGTGCTCATCCCGTCAAGTGTACCCCTCAGTGCCCGTCACCCATTCACCCCCACCCCCCGCCCTCCTCCCCCTCCACCACCCCTAGTTCATTTCCCAGAGTTAGAAGTCTTTATGTTCGGTCTCCCTTTCTGATATTTCTCACACATTTCTTCTCCCTTCCCTTATATTCCCTTTCACTATTATTCATATTCCCCAAATGAATGAGAACATACACTGTTTGTCCTTCTCCGGTTACTGTGGCCAAGTTCAAAAAGGGTGTTGCCTGAGTTCTCCTCTGGGATTTTGATGGAATCTTGTCTCACATTTAGATCTTTCATCTATTTTGAGTTTATCTTTGTGTATGGTGCAAGAGAGTGGTCCAGTTTCATTCTTCTGCATGTGGATGTCCAATTTTCCCAGCACCATTTATTGAAGAGGCTGTCTTTCTTCCAGTGGATCGTCTTTCCTCCTTTATCGTATATTAGTTGACCATAAAGTTCAGGGTCCACTTCTGGGTTCTCTGTTCTGTTTCATTGATCTGTATGTCTGTTTTTGTGCCAGTACCACACTGTCTTGATGAACACAGCTTTGTAGTACAACCTGAAATCTGGCATTGTGATGCCCCCAGATATGGTTTTCTTTTTTAAAATTCCCCTGGCTGTTCGGGGTCTTTTCTGATTCCACACAAATCTTAAAATAATTTGTTCTAAGTCTCTGAAGAAAGTCCATGGTATTTTGATAGGGATTGCATTATACGTGTAAATTGCCCTGGGTAACATTGACATTTTCACAATATTAATTCTGCCAATCCATGAGCATGGAATATTTTTCCATCTCTTTGTGTCTTCCTCAATTTCTTTCAGAAGTGTTCTATAGTTTTTAGGGTATATTTTGAGAACCATTTGAATGGTAAATGGTTCTCCAACCTTTTATTTTCAGGTTGTAGGTGTCCTTCTGTCTAAAATGAGTCTCTTGTAGACAGCAAATAGATGGGTCCTGCTTTTTTATCCAGTCTGAAACCCTGCGCCTTTTGATGGGGTCATTAAGCCCATTCACGTTCAGAGTTACTATTGACAGATATGAGTTTAGTGTCATCATGATATCTATTTAGTCCTTGTTTTTGTGGATTGTTCCACTGAACTTCTTCTTAAAGGGGAGTTTTAAGAGTCCCCCTTAAAATTTCTTGCAGAGCTGGTTTGGAGGTCACATATTCTTTCAGTTCCTGCCTGTCTTGGAAGCTCTTTATCTCTCCTTCCACTTTGAATGAGAGGCTTGCTGGATAAAGTATTCTTGGTTGCATGTTCTTCTCATTTAGGACCCTGAATATATCCTGCCAGCCCTTTCTGGCTTGCCAGGTCTCTGTGGAGAGGTCTGCTGTTACCCTAATATTCCTCCCCATGAAAGTCAGGGACTTCTTGTCTCTTGCTGCTTTAAGGATCTTCTCTTTATCTTTGGAATTTGCAAGCTTCACTATTAGATGTCGAGGTGTTGAACGGTTTTTATTGATTTTAGGGGGGGGTCTCTCTATTTCCTGGATCTGAATGCCTGTTTCCCTTCCCAGATTGGGAAAGTTTTCAGCTAGGATTTGTTCAAATACATATTCTGGCCCTCTGGCCCTTTCGGCGCCCTCGGGAACCCCAATTAAACGTAGGTTTTTCTTCCTTAGACTGTCATTTATTTGCCTTAATCTGTCTTCATGGTCCCTTAATTGATTGTCTCTTTTTTCCTCAGTTTCCCTCTTTGCCATTAACTTGTCTTCTATGTCACTCACTCGTTCTTCCACCTTTACCTCCCTTTTTTCATATTGATTTAATTAATTAATATATGTCCTAATATTAAGCATTCTTATATGCTTGTGAAAATTTTGACAGTCCTTTTATTATATTGTTAAATATGCTGCTGAGTATATTCTTAGGACCTCTACTTTTGTTTGTGAGATTAGAATATGACTTTTTTTTTTTTCTAATATTCTCAATTTTGGTGTCAGGGCATGCTTCCTTCCTATGAATTGAGTAACTTTTCTTTCTCTTTTTCTCCTTCTCACACTCCCTCTTCCTTCCTTCCTGCTCTAGAACAGATAGAGAATTAATAGAGGAATCATCTGTTTTCTGAATGTTTTTAGAGTATACTTAAACTTTTTAGAGCTAGAAAACTTTTTGTACATAATTCTTAGGTATATTAAACTCCTTTATGTTTTCTGTACTTGAATAATATTTTTGATTCAGAATATGATCAATTTCATTAAGATCAGAGTCTGTATCATATTCTTGTGGGCTTATATTGATTTTTATACTCATCCTCATTCTCTATTTCATCATATTTCAGTTACTATGATTTGTCAGAGATTTGTGTGCTTGTCTTTTAAATGAAGTAGTTACTGCATTTAGTTTATTTTTATCTTTTATTGATATCTAACATTGATTATTTCTATTCTTTACTGTTTTGTTTTTATTCTCTTGACTTAAAGATAAATATTTATTCTAAGCATCAAAATATTTTAGGGCATGATATCAATAAGATAAAGGCAGAGGATGGAGATTTGAGCCTAAGAATCGTAGGGATCTCTAGTGGTAAAGACAATAGAAAACAGAACAATGGAAGGAGAAGTAGTGATGAAAGGCATAAAGAAAATTTTGTGGAGCTAAATATTTTTAGATTGAAAGGACTAACAAATGCTCAAAGAGCTGCTGACAATTATGTTCTGAGTGTCAACTGTGAAAGAGCTCAGAAAAGACAATAATTACCTGAACATTCCTCCTGTTCCCCAAATAATCTTTCTTTCAGACCTTATTAGAGAACTGTGAAGTTATGTGAATTCTTCATAAGTTATGAAGTTATCTTGTATGTAAGTATAACTACTAGAAGGATAGAAAATATATAATACCAAAACTTTTAGAGGAGGAAAAAAGGAAATGAAAATAGATTAGGAAAAGAGAAAATTACAGACAAGAGTTAATCAAGGTGGGAAAAGTAAGTTCAACTATATCAGTAATCAAAATCATTGTAAATATACCAAATTCACTTAGTGAAATTTTGAGATTTCTGATTGGGTTAAAAAAACAAAATACAACTGTTAAACTGTTTTAAAGGATATACCTAAAGCATAATTACAGAGTTTGAAAGTATATCGAAGGGAAAAAGCACACATCTTACAACAAAATTTACAGTGTTCCTAGAAATAACACTAGCCAAAATATGTGGGGAAAATATTAAAGATCTATGTGGGGAAAATATTAAAACTGTTGAAGAAGTCAAAGACTTAAGCAAATGGAGAGTTTCATAGAAAGGAATTCTCAAGTTTTAAAATGTCACTTCCTTCTAAATTAACCTTATAAATTTAGTATTATCCCACTCAGAATTTTAACAGAGTTGTTCATAGGACTTGATAAGCTGATTATAAAATTCATATGGAAAAAAAGGCCTAAAATAACTGAGATAGTTTTGAAAAAGAAATACGAGATGGTGGGACTTACTAGATATAAAAAATTATTATAAAATTTAGAAGTTAAAATGGTATGGTAGTTACAAAGGGAAGACAAATGGATCAAAACATAGTGGGCAAACTCCAAAAACATCTATGAAGAGATGTTTCCTCTTCATACATACACATACACACATACATACACTTTTGATATATTACAGAAGTGACATTGCAAACAAAAAAGGATGTAGTACATAAAAAATGCTATGACGACTCCTATCTAAATGGGAAAAAGTGATTCCTATCTCATAACTAAAACAAATATTTCAATGTAAAATGACCACACTAAAATTAAAACTTGGGAGAAAGTTATATAGGAAATATCTGTAAGATCTGGGCAGGGTGTGCTTAAACAACATACACAGAAAAGCACCAACTGTTTAGGAAAGGAATAAAGGTTCTGTATAACACACTTACCATAAAGTTAAAAGCCAAACCCTATCTATCAGGTACTGCTCGATAAGAACATGAAATTCAGAATAATTTATATAATATCCTTTTATAAACAGTGACTCCCTTCCCATCCCCAGTTCCTTATGTCTTACTTGTGTATTTTATGAACATTAAGAAAAAATAAATGTCCCGGCTATTAATATGACTTAGAGTACATTTTGGAGGAGAGGCACACAAAATAAAAAAGATTAATAAAAATTTCTTTTGAGGGGGGCCTGGTTGGCTCAGTTGGTGGAGCATATTGTGGGTTCAAGCCCATGTTGGATGTAGAGATTACTTAAAAATAAAATCTTAAAAACTCATTTTAGATAGTAAGTTTGTATAAATATATAAATAATGTCGTATTTGTGTCTGTATATCTTGGTATATATATTGTGATATATATGTATATATATATGAAGAGATATATTTCTCGCACACGCTCTATATATATGAATATAAACACAGAAACAGAGAAGCTTTAATAATTAAAAAGACATAACCATAGGCTGGAAGATATTTAGAATATACCTTATCCATACAATAAAGGACAATCTAATACAAAAAAAGCCAAAAAAAAAAAAAGATGTAGTTAACAGTTGCTAATGAGTACCAGCAACTGTTGTTTATCATAACATTTGTTATATAAAACACTCTGGCATTTTTATTCCCCAAGGTAAGATCATTAAAAACAGAACTTTAAGGAATCCCCATATAACAGGGATAGTTCTTTGAGATGTTATTTCTGTAGTTGATCTATATTGTTTTCCTATTTGTTATTCACTCTTTTACTTACTGATACTCGGTTGATATTTAATTGTTTTGATAGTCATTGATGATATTAAGGCCTCATTTCACAAGAAAGGTTAATATGATTTATTTGGACATATTTCCAAAAGCACTTAAATGCTTTCTAAAAATTGAAATATAATTAATAATACAGTAAATCAGTATAAATGTAAAATGACCTTCAAAGATCTCTAAAGCTTATTTTTCAAGACATTTGTTACATTGTACTGCTGGGTTACAGATATGATGAAGACTTTTTTAAAGTAGTTATGACAGTTTATGAGACTACAAATAGGAAATCCGTTGAACAGATTGTAAATTGCTTTCAGCTGTCTCTTGTTATTTTTAATAGATTTCTGGGTTCATTAATGCAAACTTAAGTTGTTTTCTAATAACAGGACAGTATAAGGTACAGTATAAGGTACAGTTAATTTAAGAAGAATATCAAATACCTTCTTTTTTATTTTCTTGTGTATTAATTCATTTGGTAAATGTTAATTGAGATTCTGGTGCATGCAAATATTGTGATGAATTCTGGAGAGACATGAAAGTTATAACCAGCTAAGGAAGGTGAAATGGCAAATTATAATGCAGTGGAAAATATAATATGTAGTGAAGTTTTCTTAGGAAATTTTGAAGATTAACCAGCAAAAGGATGTATCCCTGTGTTTTGAGAATTTTAGGTAAAGCATTACAAAAGAGCCTTTGTGAACAGATTTGTAGGATTAGTGGGGATTTCATACATTGAGAAAAGGCAAAAGGACTTTCTATTATGTTCATATGCACAGCTTTGAGGAAATCTCGCATGTTTAGGGCACTGTATCTGGTTAAACATAGCTAGGTATGTAGTCCAGAGAGGATAATTTTAGAAAGGTAGAAAAGGTCTACTTCATTCATGAAAGGCCTTTTCATACAATTATAAGAAAGTTATATTCTCAACCTTTTTCCAACTTTAAATCATTAAATGAATAACTTATCTGAACAAGATACATTGTAAATGGGTAATTTTTGGTCATTGTAGACCATCATATAGATTAGTTACAGATTGATGAATTTCTTGGTATATTAATAAGGGTTCAGTGCAGGACTAGAAATCACTGTAGGTATTAAGCACAAAGGAATTTAATTCAGGGATGTAGCTGTTTACAAAATACCAAGGAGTGCTAGAACTATTGAGTTTCAGGAATTATGATTACTGCCATACAACTGCCTCTCAGCACATGATTCTCAGGAGTAGAGCTTGGAATGCTGTCATAAGTACCTCTTGCCTTGAACAACACCCTTGTCAGTAAAAACAGCAACAGAAAGATGATCTGTGCCTCCCTTTTGCCTACAAATTTTAAGCATATCTAATTGGTAGAAACTTCTTTTCATCTGGAACTCTAGCTGTGGAAGAATCTGGGAAATAGAAGTTTTAGTTTTCTAGAATCTGCAGAACAGGAAGGCATATAGGAGAATGTAGAAGAGGATGCTGAATAATAGTTGATTAAATCCAGTACACTATAACTCTACACCCTTTCCCCAGATATATGTAGCACAGAGTATCACTAAAAATTTAGGAAGTATTTGGTAGAAGATAGGAAGTCCTTAAGGTCTTCCAAGTAAGATAATGATATGATTTCTCTTGGCTTTGAAAAGATAACTCTAGTGGCAGCTAGGAATTGATTTGAAAATATAGTAATAATGGTTTAAATTAGGCCCAAGCCTTGAGGAGAGAGAGAAAATTAGGAATATCTGATTGTTAATTAACAATAAATTCTCACAATTTATGTAATTATTTTGTTCATTTAATGAATTACTTATTAAGTAAAGGATAGTGTGGTATTTCCTGAGAATATAAAAGTGATGATGCATTTTGTCATGTTGAGCTGATTCATTGGTGATACAGGCATATAGATGAGCATATTGGTTCATACGTCTTTATGGATTAAATACACATATGTATCTATACCCTTGTTTATGGGTGATTAATTTCAACATTACTTAGACTGTATGTGTTCTTCTGTTAAAATTGTTAATAGTTAAATCTTTTAAATTTGGTGCTTGACTGTAAAATGTTTGACAGACAGCTGCTAAAGCTAAATAGTGAATAGGATATATGTATCACTTCCTAACACTTAACATGTTACATTTTTTTTCATGTTACATTTTTTTAAGTCCCTTAAGCAAATAAGGAAATTATTGTGTCCTAGTAACAGCTTTGTGTAGAATATCTACTTTTAAGTCCTGTAGAGGGAATTAGAATACAACTCCATTTAGTGACACCCTGAGGGAATTCAACTTAACTATCTATCTATCCAATCTATTTATTTCTAGTACATTAGATTCAGTCATACATCAAAAGGTACCTGAAAAGGTACCTTTTCAGGCCCAGTTTAATATACCATTCTTATAATATCCGATCTCACTAGTCTTTACTGAGTTTTAATGTTTTTCATGAGTCTCAACTATGTTACTTTAATTATTTTCAGTATAACATTATGCTTTAATATGTCAGCACATAAACTTAAATTAATTTGGTCCTGGTATCAGTAAAAACTGAAGTCACCATCATTATTATGATCTATATTACCGTAAAATAAAAAATTTTGTTTGCTCACAGTTCTGTGGGTCAGCACTTGGGTTGAGCTCAGCAGAAGTGGTCTTTCGCTGTAGTCACTTATGCAACCATAGTTATCTAGCTGCTCAACTGGATTGGATGATCTAGCTTGCCTTACATGTCTGTTGGTTGATGCTGGCTGTGGGCTGGGCCAGATTCTCCCAACAGGTTAGTCTGGGCTTCATCACATGGCACCTGGGTTCTAAAGGCATAAGAAACAGGGCAAGCCCCAAGGTGCACGTGCTTTTCAAATCTTTGCTTGTGGCAGAGCTGCTAATGCCTCAGTGGCCAGTGCAAGTCACAAGGTCCTAGAATCAGTAGTGGGAGAGACTATACAAGGAGGAGGATACAGGGAAGGAGATGAGATCTCTTGGGGGACATTGGTGAAACTTTCTCTTTTCAAGTTTCTTTGCATCTGTTGATCTGAACTCTTTAAATTTGAGATCTCTTTGTCCCATGGCTATTCAGTGCCATTTGTTTCATGACTACTTTTACTGAAAAATACTATCATGGCTCACTGTCTTAGAATCATTAAGAATAAATCTCTCTTTTCAGTCTTTCTTTCTCTCCTTATGTGTATACAAACACACACACACACACACACACACACAAATACATATATACACATTGATCAGGGAGCCCAACATGGGGGCTCAAGATTCTGAGATCATGACCTGAGCCGAAGGCAGATGCTTACCAACTGAACTATCCAGCTGCCCCAGATTTTTATTTAATTAACAAGGAAATAAGTCATATAACAAATATTGAAAGAACCCATTAAATATAGTAAGTCTAGTTTGTGTCAACAACCAGTTTTATATCTTGGTGACTGAATAAATTACCCACAAATTTATGATCTTACAATTCTTAGTAGTTATATTCATTGAATTGCTTTTCTAGTAGTATGTTTTGGGGAACCACATTTTCTTATTGGCCTTTCTGTAAATCACTGGCATGGTATTTTATTTGGTTGCAACATGGGATTTTAGTATTCTGTTTCTATTCCCACTTGTTCAGAGCCATTAAAATTTGCTAATTAAGAAATTCCCAATTTTAATAAGAACCATTTGACTTCCCCCCTCTTCAACTGAATCGAATAATGAGGGAAGTTAAGGAGTAGAGTAATTTTTAAATGTGGTTCATTATACAAATACATGCCTGTTATTTCTATACAAAACTCATTCTAGGGACCATGATTATGTTAAAGTCTTGGTGCTGGATAATTAAGTGAACATTTTAATTAAGTTCCTTCTTAAAATGTTAAATAGTAGTGTGTTTTCACTTCAGAAAACAAAGATACTTAACATTTTTCTGCAATATAAGTTGCTTTTATAATTGAGAAGAAAACTTAATGATGGTAGCTAATATTGAAAGAGTAAATCTAGGGAAAAGTTCTGTACTTTTTGCTGAACATTTAAGAATTTATTCTTATTTCATTTCCTTAAATATTTGAGAAACAGCTGCAATATGCTGTTGCACTGGGAATAGAAAATATTGTATGAATATATCCAAAATCTCTGCTATTGAGATAACTTTAAGTTTTTGAAGCATATTATATAAATAATTTTGTTAGTAGTAAAATCGAAGATAGGTCATGTAATTGTATTAAGCAAGTCAGTAACTACCGCTTTTGTAGAGTAAAGAATAAAAGAGAATTGCAGGGGCGCTTGGGTGGTTCATCTGTTGAGTGTCTGCCTTTGGCTCAGGTCATGATCCTGCGGTCCTGGGATGGAGTCCTGCATCCAGCTTCTTGTTCAGTGGGGAGTCTGCTTCTCCCTCTCCCTTTGCCCCTCTTCCTGCTCCTGCTCTCTCTCAAATAAATAAATTATTTTATTTTATTTTTTTTTAAAAAAGGGCAATTGCAAAGTCGTGGAAGAGATCAGGAGGTTGTGTATTTCTTTTTTTTTTTTTTTTTAGTCATCTGGTCATTATTTTGGCTTATGCTGAAATTGTCTTTGAATTTTCAAGACATTTAGCTCTATTCATGTTTTAGTTTACAAATCATTTTGAATGAAATGGTTGTTTTATGATAGTTATTTCATTGTTCATTTTATATCTGTCTTGTTATTGCTACTTTTAGGTACTTCAGATAGTTAAAATTTGTGCTTAGTAACTCCTAAGAAATATAAAAGTATCTTGGGATCATGTGAGTATTAGACTCATAATTTGTTGCTTTTAACAGTTGAATTTGTGATATAAAGTAGTACAGTGATTGACATAGCCAGATTTGAAACACATACTAACTTTAAACTCCTCTTCTTTCTATCAAGCCATGCTGTTTATTTACTGTAACACCTTATGTTTGACATAGAAGTTGAATTTGCATTTTCAGGACATAAATCTAGTTGTATGTCATTTTTGCCTCTCCTAAATTATTTATCATGATTAACCCTCTAATGTAATTAATAAAATTTACAGACATTTTTCTAATTATCTTTTTGGATATATTTTCTCTTACAGGGTTACATTTTGCCATCTGCCTTTCCAGAGTAAGTGGCTCTATGTGGGCACTGAGCGAGGTAATATACATATTGTCAATGTGGAGTCCTTCACACTCTCAGGCTACGTCATTATGTGGAATAAAGCCATTGAACTGTGAGTTTGAGCGCATATTCTGTATCTGAAAGTATCAGTCCCATATAGGATATCTTTATATAATAGCTAATCAGCAGATCCATGTGGAATTAAATATGTCAGACATTCTTGATATTAAACACCATTTAATAGCCTTTTCTAAACGTTATCCTAGTAGCAGTTTGTAAATTTAAGTGCTTTATAATACAGATAGATATGTGAACATATGCATATATGATGTGTATGAATGTACAAACTAGCACAAGTTTAATGAAACAATTCTTTGGTGAAAAACACTCCAGTTTTTTTTTTTTTTTCTGTATTTTTATCTTCTGGTTATTTTTCTTCCAAATGCTGCACATGCCCCACTAAATTGATTTCACAACCCCCTGATGTGTTGCCACCAATGTTTAGAAAACATTGATCTAATCCATTACTTGATGTGTTTTAATAATCAACAAATATAATGTAAATGTTTGCAATGTAACATTACAGAATTTGAAAGTTAATTGTCTTTAATTTTGATAAAATGATTGTTTTCATTTAACAGTAACAAGAACAGGGCTGGGCTGAGCTATAAGGCCCTAAGGATCTTTAGCACTAACTTTGCACTCTGTTTTAGAATCTTATCTTTACATCTCATCTCAATTTTTTCTTATATTATTTAGATGTAAAAATCAAAGGATATCAGTAAGATTCATTTTTGGTATTTCTTTTTTTAAAAAAAATGGTTCTGTATTGTTGCATTGCACAGAATTTGACATAAAGATAAATTTGTAGCATCTCTTTTAAGTACCAGCAATAATGTATTACGGCTGGCTTTCCTTCCTGTGGCAGGGATGTATATCTCAGTTTCTTGGTACATGGTGTGCGTTTTTGCTGTTCTGAGTTGATCACAACATCCAGTGGGTAGGCCTAGTGCAGATGTCTGTATAGTTTCACAAAGGTTTCTCATGAAGTGGACTGGTGGTGTCTCAACCCTTGGAATTTATGAATGAATAGTGAGGTGCTTATTCCTACTGTATAGGCATAAGTTCAGCTCCATTCTTACCCGTATGACTTGTTTTTCTCTGACCAAGTACAGTGGCATTACTTCTGTTGACATTTTAAAAGAACATAATAGAATTTTTCCTATGTTTCATGTGAGCTATGGACCTGGATGAATGCCCCAATTGGAGGCAAAGTTTGAGTAAAGTAAGATAGCAATATTTTAGATGGTGCTTTATTTAAAAATATTAATTCTGAGAATTATAGCGTGAGAATAGGGGTTTTTTTGATGCTAAAATACAAAATTGAAGATTCTTGCCTATGTCAAAAGTATACTTGTATCAATGTCACTGTATTTTTTTCTGATTCCTGTTTTTTTTTTTTTAATTTAAATTCCAGTTAGTTAACACACAGTGTAATGTTAGTTTCATGTGCACACCCAATATGGTATTTCAACACCTCAGTACACCCAGTGCTCATTACAAAGGCACTCCTTAATCCTGATCACCTATTAACCCATCCACCCACCCATAGTTTTACTCTGAGTCCTATCTTATCCATATTAAGAACTATACATCTCTAATTAATCACTTACTGAATCTTTTCCTCTTTTATAAATGTATCATTATTTTCCATTCATTGTCTTTATTGTGATGAATATATAGTTGAATTGGAATTTTTAATTGAGAAAAAAACCCTGCTAACTTTTCTATTTTAGGTCATCTAAATCTCACCCAGGACCAGTTGTCCATATAAGTGATAACCCAATGGATGAAGGAAAGGTAGAATTTAAAAAATATATATATTTATTAAATGCATACATTCTGGTATTTTTATAAATATACGAACCGTTCCAGTACCACATACATGTACCTTGCAAAATTGAGATTTCTAATAAAGGTTGTACATCAGAGATGTTCACCGGTTTATACATTATGAAGAAAAAGTGAAAGGATTAGAATCATTTACAGTTTTAAAGAACAAAAAACCCTAAGACAAATAAAATTTAATAAGCACAATTAAAAGTTATTAATTTACTTTTGGCTTATTAAGATTTTCTGGTAATAACTGGCAAAAACTGTTTTGGTTTTGAATTATTTTTAACACTTTAGTTATACAATTTTTTGTAGCATTTATCACATAATGCCTTACATTAGAGTTGTCTGTATCTCATCTCCCTTAAACTTTTCTTCATAGCTATTATCTTAGATTAATAATGTAGATATTTTTTAAAAATAGTATTTCATTTTTTATATTCAAACTAGTTTCATAAATCAATATTTAGTTGTTATTTAGGTTTGTTAATACATTTAAAAATAATAAAATTTCCTTTTCCATGAATCTCTTTCCTAATTCAAATGTCTCTTAAGTAGTTCTATTTAATGATACTTTTCTACTTACATAATTTTTTATACTAGCCTACATAAACATTAGAAAGTTTATTACTATCAGAAATCAGTGAAATGAGATTTCTAGATTTTGTGAAGGTTTTTTTCTTCCCTCAGTTGGTGGGAGTGGTCCAGCCTGTATGTTATGTTAACACTATTCTCTTATTTGCCACTAGGAAAACAAAAGGATAGCTATACTGTTTGAAGTTTGCTTGTAATCAGACAGATGTATGTCTTGAGAGAAACTTCACAGGAAGCAAGTTATAGTCACCTGTACCTCTATTTTCTTTGCTATAAAGTATTTGTTTAGAAGCCAAGACTTTGGGTGGAAGGCATGGCAAGAAGGTTGCATCTTCCCTCCCTTCTACCTGGATTCAGTCTCTAAGACATTTCAGTCCTTTCTTTGAAATGTCTCTTTTCTATTCAATGTCATTATGACCACTAAAGTTTAAGGTATTCCAACCCATTCATGAGCCATTTCCACATCAGTCTTCCTAGAATGTTGTTTTACTACTATTGCTCTCCTGTGGGAAAGCTTTCAGTGATTCTGCAGTAGCTGACAAATAAAAGTTTCCTTAAAACATGGCCTTAGGTTTCATTGTATTTCAGAACATCTTTACTTGAATGTTGTGCTGAAGCAAATAGTTTCCCAAAAGTGAGCTACTCTTTATTACCTCCATACCTCCTTTCTGTGAGTCCCTCTGTTTGGAATGCTTTCCCACTATTCTCTCTCTGCTGAATTCCTACCCACATTTTGTGGCTCAGATTAAATGTTTATCTTTCATGACATCTTTGCTGACCATCCTGACTAAAAATGCTTTCTCTCACTTCCAAATTCATTAGCATTTTAGTTGTACAAGTTTTATAGTTTTTGTCACATATTGTCATGTATTAGAAATATGTATATGTCTCACCTTCCCTGAACATGAAAGACTCCTATAGCATAGAGATAATATTTATAAAGGTTTATGTTTCCCACAGCATCTGACGTATAAATAATAATGCCTCAATATAGACTTAATTTATTATGTAAATAAATTATATAAAACTGCTTATTTTCATCATTTTTTGAAACTTGTTTTTCTCCTTAGTTCCCAGAATTAATCTCATTCAAACATTTTTGAAATACTAGAATAGATCAAATTGTCTAACCTTTGGTTTCTAATAGAAAAATCCACTTTATATCAGTGACACTCTACTGTTTCCAAAAATCTTTGTGACAGTGTGTCGCTAAAGAAAGGTATAAGGTGACAGGGCAGGTTCCTCCAAAGCTAACCTTACAGTAGCTGCCACAACATTAAGCAAAGGTTTTAGCTAGGGAAGGTTAGGTATTAGTGTAAAATTGCTCATGATGCTAACAGTAAAAACTACCACTCACTGAATTCTGCTTTGTTTTGGGCACTGTGCTTTCTACCTCGTATGCGCTATTTTATTTGATCATTTAACAATTTTTAAGTTATTTATCTGCTGTAATTTACAGATGATGAGACAGAGACTTGGTGTCATTATATGTTCGAGAGGTACAAAGCTAGATGTTGATGGAGCTGGGATTTTGAATATGGATTGCTCTGATTTCAACCTCAGAATTATTAATGTTGTAGAGTTATATTCATATTTGGTATACTTACTAATGCTTTTTATGAGAGAAAAAATAAAAGGAAACTTAGTCAACAGTATATAAATTAACATCTCTGAATTATAAAAGATTCTAATAAGAATAAATATTGAAAGAATTTCCCAAGTTTAAATACCATATCTTTAAGTTAGCTCTATTTTTCTATTTTTTAATGTTTAGGAGATTATGTGGATGAAAGTCTAACCTGTTGGCATAGATTTCTGACATTCTTAAGGATGTTAGAGCTGTCTAGTGGGGTTAAAGCTTACTATAACTCTCTTATGTTATTAACACCTGGATGGGTAAAATTATTTCCTTAATGTTACATGGCTACCAAGTAACAGATCTAAGACTAGAGCTCAAGTGACATGTGTCCTGAGCAGTCCAGTGCTGTTTACACTGTACATCAACTCTTACATTTTATCCTTTTCCATCTCTTATTCCTAAAATTTCTCTATTATTTCCCCATCAAAAAATGCTATGTCATGTATCTAAGGTATTTAGAAGGACTAGGAAAAGACAAAGGAAAAAAATACCAGTTTTTCCTGGAAGGAGTATATATCTCACGTTGCTAGGAAAGAAGTTTGTGTTAGCAAAATTAAATGTACTTCCTACTGAGGTGAGGAGTTTTGTTAGCTTTAGTGATTGCCCCTCCAAGTGCCCCTTTAGTCTGAGATCCACTAAATTGCTATTTCATTAAAATTACTGAGCCTACCCCAAGCTTTGTTCATACCCCCAATTGCATGAAGAAATATTGGCTCTCTACTAATCATTTAAGTATTCATTAAATAGGTATTGATTGAGTGTCTGCTGTGCACTCAGCAGGATATTAGAGACATATAGATGAAAACACATGTGCTAGCATAGGTGGAGGATCTTAGTCTATCTAGAAGAATTGGGGATGGGCTTACCCAAGGGAGCAATGCTAATTTGAGACTTAAAAATGAATAGGAAATCATTGAATGAATAAAAGGGAAGGAAGTTTCAAGCAAAGGGAATATTGAGTTTTGAAAAATGCCAGGCTGAAGGGTTGTGGGCAGCAGAGGTTGGACAGACAGTGGACAGTTTGTAAAGTAAGAACATGCATTCCATTCTGTAATTTACTCATTCACATAAAAATGTATTAAGTACCTGCAACATATCAGTCAGGCTCTGTGTCTTTTGGTGATGAACAAAAAAAAAAAAAAAAAAAAAAAGTTCTTGCCTAAATAGACTAGTGTTATAGTCGATATGAGAATTCAAGGGTGCCTGGGTGGCTCAGTCAGTTAAGTGTTTGCCTTTAGTTCAGGTCTTTATTTCAGAGTCAGGCTCTCTGCTCAGCAGGGAGTCTGTTTCTCCCTCTCCCTCTGTCTCTCCCCCTCTACTTGTGATCTGTCTCTTGCTTTGTCTCTCATGTAAATAAATAAAATCTTTTAAAAGAGAGAGAGAGAGAGAGGGAGAGAGATTGAGAGTTCAGCTAAGGAAAAAGCCATTATTGTGTGCTGACCCTTCAGATTAAAAAATATACAGAGTACTGTTGGAATACATGGAAATGAGATTGATTTACATTTGGTAGGTCAAGGAAGGCTACCCAGAGGAAGTGATAGCTAAAACAACATTGGAAGGATTAGTGGGATTGATCAGGTAAAGAGGATGACTTCAGATATGGCCCAGGTAGGGAGACAGCAAAGATAAGAGAAAGCATGAATTGAAAGATGTGCTGGAGTGTACTGGGTAAGAGGGATGTGACAAGGGACAAGGCTGTAGAGGTAAGCAGAGGTCAGACCATGATAAATCTTCTAGGTCATGTTACTCAGTTTGTACTCTATCCTAACAGTTATAGTAAGGCATTAAACATTTTTTTTGGCATTAAAAAATTTTTAAATAAAAGCATGAATTACATGATCATGCATTTTAGAATTGGTAAACACTAGCTACAGTCGGGAATGGATTTAAAAAGAGCAAGACTGGAGTCAGGGAGACCAGGGGACCAGAAGCGAAAACTTTGTGTCTTAAACTAGAAGAGAGGTATTGGGGGTGGGGGAAAGTAGAAAGATAATAGAGTGTAGTTTTAAAATTGATGATTTTACCTGACAAGGGAGAGAGTAGAGTTAAGGATGACCCTCCCACCCCAAGGTTTTTGTCTGAGTGACTTAATGAGCACTAGGGAATACTGAGAGAGACATTGCAGTTAGGGAACACCAGAAAACGAGGGCAGGGAAAAAATAATGAATTCACTTTTAGACACATTTACATTGACATTCTTGTGGAGTAGATAAAGGGAGCTGTTGCCACTGGAATTATGGGTCTGAATCTTATGAGAGGAATCTAGTCTGGATTAGAACCTTCAGTAGATATATGAGTAAATGATATTGGCTGATAATGTGTTGAATTAGGAAAGTTTATAAACTCTAAAGCATACACAAATGTTAATTTTTATTAGTAATTTATTATGTCATATTAATGAAAATGTATACTCAGGACTTCAAAATGATACTATTTTCTTTCTCAATAATTAGTTATATTTGTTAAGTCCCTAATCATCAAAGACATATAAACATGCAGTGCAGTATTCTCATTTGTCATTCCTGTGATTGGCAATGCGATGTTTAATTATAACTTTATACTTGAAGCATATGAATGATAATAGTTATCTTTATTGTCATCAAATAAATGTTTCACATAATTAATATAAATCCTAGATCATGTGGCATTCTTTTTTCTTACAGCTTTTGATTGGCTTTGAATCTGGAACAGTAGTGTTATGGGACCTCAAATCAAAGAAAGCCGACTACAGATACACATATGATGAGGTAATAACATTGTTTTTGCTAATCAAACATTTTTATCATTTTTCTAATTCAGAGCAACTTCTCTAAGAACTTAGTTGGTGATTTTAGTTGAGGCAACCTTTGTAATTGCAATAAAAGACTTTTTTACTTTTATATAATAATCACATAGCTCAAAAGATTAAAAAAAATCTCTTTTCCACCTCTATCATTTGGCTGTCCAGTCCCTTAACTACTGGTACCAGTGTTCCCAGTTTCTCATTCTTCTAGAGGCATTCTAGAACTCTTCTAGAGTTTCTCAAAGACTAGATTTTTCTGGTTCCATCCCTCTTGTGTTTCACATCTTTTTTTTGTCCTTAGATTTTCTATAAACTGGTTTACTGAGGCTTGATCAAATTCGGATTCATTTTTCATTTTAAGCCAGACTTCTTAAATGATGCTGGTACCCTTATATCAGTTGGAGAGTTCATGTCTGTGAGGTTAGCAGCCAGTGCTGTTCAAGGCCTAGATTTATCAATGCATAGAGGTTGCAAAATGAAGATGTTCTGATTCTGTAATTCCTATCAGACACTTGATAAAAAAAAGAAAACTTCTCACCTGCTGTTTGGTTAAATAGTAGTATAGTTAATAAAGGAAAGAATAAATGATTCTTCGCTTTTATTTTAGTGTTTACTCTAAAGGAGTGTTCTGTAGTAATTCCAGTGGTGACCAATTTGTTCTTGCTTTTAGTTTCACTATGTACTTGAAAATTTAAACATATTTGTGCTTCAGTACATTGAAGTTGTTGTCCTTATTGATTTTCAAATTCTCCCATTTTGGTCCATGAGCCTCTTTTTCTTGATTCCTGTGTTCTTTGGTGATAATAGTCTTGGATATCTTCCTTTCTGTTATTTTAAAAAGTATAACTATTAATCTTGCATATTTTTGTTTCAAATTTAGAATAATTTTTTTTCCCTTAGGAATTGTGGCTTCTTCCAGTGTGAAATGGTCTCTGGTAACTGTAATCTGGGGATTAGTAGGGTCATGATTTCTAATTCAATGATTAGAACTAGGAAGTGTATGTGGTTTTGCTTGCTTATAAGATAAAATATGTCATGTCTTTGTAATGATGCTTTCAGTTACTTAAAACAGCAGACTATATTGAGTAACTATAATAATACTTGGTATAGTTTATAAATATGTGCATGTGATCTTTGTAAGCATGGCTAAAAAAGAATGTCCCTTGTTTTCATAGCTGCATACTTTTTTTTCATACTTTCTGTTTTTAAGGTTTTTGGTTACTAAGCACTGTGTGATTCACTAATCAAGATCTTAAAAGTATTTAAGAAAAAGATCTTAAAAGTATAAAAAATATTTTAAATGAAAGGTTCTTTCAATTTCATTGGAAGTTTTGTCCTATAAGTCTATATTAAAATCAGAGCAGGTTTTAAAAATTCGCTTTTTTTGTTTTGCTTCTTATAAATTTAAATATTAACCTTGGCTTTAGCCATTATGGAATCACAGGGAGTGGATTTATCCTCTTGCCTTAAGCAAATACACTGGAAAAATAAATAAAAAAACATTTTTTAGAAATTAGCAGGTATTAAGAGCAAAGATTCCAACTGCTGGGGCGCTGTCCATTTCTGTTAGGAAGGACGTTAGGTTTCAGGTAGGTGTTAAGGAGAATAATTACCATGACTTCAAGTGCTTTGATGAAACCTCAGATGCGAGGCCTCTGGCCGAGAGTCTGCAATTTCATATCGTTGGAGCCTTTGCTGTATCCCTGGGGGTTGCAGCTTTCTATAAATTTGCTGTGGCTGAACCAAGAAAGAAGGCATATGCAGATTTCTACAGAAATTATGATTCTATGAAAGATTTTGAGGAGGTAAAGAAGGCTGGTATTTTAGAGTGCAAAGTGAATTTGGAATATAAAGAATTTCTTTGGGTTGCGTTTCGTTGAAGCTTGTCACTGACTGTCCTGTGTTCCTGAGCTATGAAACACAAACACTGGGTTATGGAATAGTTTCTCTTAATAAACAACTAAAAAAAAAAAAAAAGAAAAGAAAAGAAAAAAGAACAGAGATTCCATAGAGGGGAGACAAACAAGGTAGCCATTTAGTTGCCTTAGCTTATGGCCTAGAGGTTTTCAAGGTCTCTACATAAAGGAGAAACCTAGGTGGAAGCTCAATAGTCTCTTTGGGTTGAGGAGACAGAATAGAGAAACTGGGTAAGCCAAGATATTTGTAGCCTATAAGGCACTATACCAAAGGACAGGGAACTACCTAGAGAGAGTGTTAAAAATATATAGGGAACTCCCCACCCTGAGTCTTCAGGTAAATACTGATTAGTGTGTGGGTGTGAGGCTTTGAAAAGATCCACTAGAAAGGAATAGGTAAAACAGTTGTCACAGCACACAAGGCCAAGAATAGCTCACATTTGCAATAGAGTGGAGAACACCTTGTAATGCACACGACATCAGGAAGAGTACTCAGAAAGGTATTGTCTCAGTAGTGGGGCTTCCCTAACCCTACACTAAAGACTCACCTCCCTGGATTAACAAAGCTTAAAAGCAAGCCTTGAGAAGTCTAAACTGTTTTCAGATAATACAACTATTCTAAAAGGTTCAAAAGTATTTCAAAGAATATAATAATAACCCACCATAAATTTCATAATAATTAGCATCCAGATAAAAATTTGAGGCATAGAAAGAAGCCAGAAAGTATGATGCAAAATAAAAAGAAAATCCAGTCAATAGAATCAAACTCAGAAATGACACGATACAATTAGTAGACAAGTATATTAAAATAAATGTTACTAAATAGGTTCCATATGCTCCAGAAGGTAAATGAAAGCATGAACATGCTGAGAAAGGACAAGGAAGAATTGAAAAACCCAAGTGAATCTCTAGAGATGAAGAAGTAAAATGAGATAAAAAATACTCTGATCAAATCAAAAGGTTTGATCTTGCAGAAGGAAAGATTGATGAACTTGAAGGCATAACAGTGAAACTACTCAATATGAAAGATGGGCAGAAAAGGACAGAAAGAGTGAACTGTGGTTCAGCTTCAGGCAGACTAATGTTTGTGTAATAATCCCAGAAGAGGGAACATGGAAAGTATATTTGAAGAAATAATGACCTAAAGTTTTCCAAATTTGATGAAAAATATAAACCCTATAAACTAATAGGATGTATAGAGATCACAGAAGTTCTGTGAACTCAAAGCTGAAGGAAAATGAAGGAAAGCTATTTAAAAGCACATATTTCAGTTACTTAAAATTAGAACTAGTGATACAGAAAATCTTAAAAGGCAAGGGGGGGGAAGGGAACACATTAAATACAGAGTAACAAATATAAAAATAACAGCAAATGATTTCTTTACAAACAGTGCAAGCCAGAACACACTAGAACAATACCTTTATGGTACTGAAGAAAAAAAATTGTCAACTTAGCATTTTATGTTCAAAAAATTATCTTTGAAAACAAAACAAAAATGCTTTTACACACTTTAAAAACTCAAAGAATTCCTCACTTGCAGACCTTCGCAGCAAGCCACATTAAAAAGGTTTCATGCAGCAGGCAAATGATATAACTGGAAATATGATCTACTCAAAGGAATAAAGGACACCAGAAATGGTAGATATGTAGATAGGTATAAAAGCTTTTTAATTTTTTAAATTCTCTTTAAAAGATAATCACAGGAATTAGAAATGATAAAAATGCATTGTAGGATTTCTGACATGTAGAATTAAAATCAGACAATAGTAGCACAAAGGTCAGGAGACAGAATCTTTTTGTAAGGTTATTATACTGTACCTGAAGTGTTAGAATATTACTTGAAGGTGGACTATGATAAAGATTTATGTGATAAATCCTAAAGGAAATACAGTAACCCAAATAGGTAAGCCAAAGAGGAATATAAAATGAAATTTTAAAAATACTCAATCCATGGGCAGCCCCGGTGTCTCAGCGGTTTAGTGCCACTTTCGGCCCAGGGTGTGATCTTTGAGACGTGGAATCAAGTCCCACGTCGGGCTTCCTGCATGGAGCCTGCTTCTCCCTCTGCCTGTGTCTCGGCCTCTCTCTCTCTGTGTCTCTCATGAATAAATAATTAAAATCTTAAAAAATTCAATCCAAGGTAGGCAGAAGAGGAAAAGGGGAACAAAGAACAGATGGGGGAGATAGAAAAAAAAATAGCAGGGCAACAGATTTAGATCAGCTATGTCAGTGATCATATTAAATGCAGTCATTTAAATACCCCAGATAAATGGCAGAGATCTTCAAATTAGATCACAAAACAAGATCAGACTCTACGCTATTAGAAACCCACTTTAAATATAAAAACCCAGAAGTGTTAGCAAAAAGTAAAAGCACCAAATTAGAAGAGTGCTAAAATGGCTGTATTGATACCTGAGCACTCTCTTCAACATCAGAGTGCCATTCAAGGACATGTGGAACATTCACCAAAATGGACCTTAGTTTGTGCCATAAAATAAGTCATTATAATTTTAGAAAAATTGAAATTATTAAAAATATGTTCCTTTAATATAATAGAATTTAAAATTGATAAGATGATACATGAAAAATCTACAAATATTTGAAAGTGAAACAATATAATTTTAAATGACCCATGAGTCAAAGAAGAAACAAAATGAAAACGTATTTTAAACTTAAAAAAAGTGGAAATATGATATGGAGGTCTATGAAATGCTACTGAAGTATTCACTGTGGCATTAAGTGTTTGTGTTAGAAAATGAGAAGTCTCAAATCAATGGCCTCAGCTTCCACCTGAACAAGAAGAGCAAATTAAAACCAGAGTAAGCGGTAGAATGGAAATAACAAATTAATGAAATAGATAACATAAAAACAATAGAGAAAATTGGTAAACACATAGCCACAGGGATAGCAAAAAGGAGAAAAGGCATAAATTACCATAACAGGCCCGAAAAAGGAGATATTACTTCAATTTTTAGATAAATGCAAAAAGACTGGTAAGGAAATATGTGCAATTTCATACTAATAATTCAACAATTTAAAGTGGGCAAATGCCATACAAGACACCAAAATCCTTAAAAGTACCAAATCTCATTCTAGGAGAAATAGTTAACCTGAGTAGCTCTATATTTATTAAAGAAATTAAATTTTTAATGAAAATGTTTCCCATGAAGAAACTCCAGGTTCAGAGGGCTTTTTATTAAATAGTACTCACAGTACCCAAACTCCTTCCAGAAATGGAGGAGGGCACTTCCCAGTTCATCTTGCAAGGGCAGCATTATCTTCATATCAAAGCCTGACAAAGAAATTATAAGAAAGCTACAGACTAGTGAACAGATATGCAATAGAAAGGCAAAGTCATAAAATTTATTCTTAATAAATAATAACATATAAAATGACTAAATCTTATGTTTAAATAATAGTGCTGTGGATATAAGATCTAACTTCTAACTTCACCTGTTCTTAAGCAAACTAAGTGAAAATTTCTGACTATATTTCTGTGAGTTCATTCATGCTCTTTTATGCTCTTGGTTCATATAAAAATGCTTTATATTTGATTCTTTTTTATTTATTTATTTATGATAGAGAGAGAGAGAGAGAGAGAGGCAGAGACACAGGCAGAGGGAGAAGCAGGCTCCATGCACCGGGAGCCTGATGTGGGATTCGATCCCGGGTCTCCAGGATCGCGCCCTGGGCCAAAGGCAGGCGCCAAACCGCTGCGCCACCCAGGGATCCCTATATTTGATTCTTAATGCAGATTGCCAAGTGTGTAATTTTAGAAATCAAAGAAATTATTAATTCTCACTAGTGAGGGTTAAAACTTTAAGAGCTTCACAAAATCCCACCCCTACAACAGCCCTTCCCCCAATATTTACTTTCTACCAAGGATGTATTACTCCAGTCAAATTCATTTTTATTAAATTGGGGCAAATAGTGTTATAATATCAATTCTGAACATTTCCAATATAATAAAAGTTCTTGGTGCATTTTTAATTGTTCATTTGGTTTCTTGAGGATGATTTACATGGGTGGGAGTAATGGAAACAGAAATTCATCTTTACCCTTAACCTTTAGTTGCTTTGTGTAGCCATAGTTAGTACTTTTTGAATTGACAAACTCCCCTGGTTTTATGTCTAAATAATAGATTTTCAGTGTACTTGAATAGTATCCCTAATTTTCTACAGAAATTTTCTGCATAGGGTATTTCAATCTATATAAACTTACATTTCTGCAATGAACATTTCATTCCTTTTAGGCTATAAATAGTATTAAGATATTAGTACTCTTTTTTATAAGTAATATGTTGGCAGGAATAAAATATAGCATTATTGATGTTTTAAGACAGTAATTTAGTACTTATCAAAGCTAATTTAATGGTTACTCTTTGTCATATCTGGAGTTGATCAGTGACTTTTTTATTCTGGTTTCATGTTGTTTTTTTCTAGTAAACTGAGACACCACAGATAGAAATGTAGGTAATAAAAAAGTTTGTACATTGCTAGCTCTTGTGAATACATTTATCTCAAAACTGTCAGTCTTTTAAAAAAGAATATTGAAATAATATGTTTGTAACTCACAGCATTGGACTCCTTAACAGCTTTTAAAAAATTATGTTTTATCCTATAGATACTCACTGAAGCATTTATTCCTTTAAGGTCTTTCTTTTCAATGTTTAGAGAGGTGCTTTTAATTTTTACAACAGCTTGTTTTCTGTTAATTTTCTCTCTTCCTCTCCCCTCCCTCCCCTCCTTTCCCCTCTTCTCCCCTCTCCTTCCCTCTCCTCTCCCCTCCTCTTTCCTCTCTCCCCAAGGATGAAACAGTACTTAGAAAAATGAATAATTTGTTCACATTTTCAAAATTTCTAAGAGAGTTCCATTTGGATTCTTTTTTTTTAATGGAAATGGCAGTGTTTTCAATTTATGCCTGTTAATACTTTTAAGTTATAAATCACTGAATATCCAATATATAATAATTTTGTCAACTATTTTACAAAAATGTATTATTCTATACTTAATTATACAGTATTACTGTTGTCTCCTTCCTACAATGGAAATATTAAAATGTTCATTAGTTAAAATACTAGGGCCAAAGCTCTACAATTTAATGTATTATTCAAATATACAAGAAATAATCCAGTGGTCTATGCATTTACTTTGTTATTTGATAACATGAGAATAATCAAACTAGAGTGTTTTCGATATTTCCTTTCCATGTATATGCAAGCATTATAAATTAAAATCGAAGTGTGTATTATAACATTTTTTTCTTTTATCATTCAGTAACATTTTTCTAAAGTTTTAGGAATAGTAATTATACTAGCAATCAATATTGCTTTTGGATATAATATTAAGATCTTATTTTCTAGGGGAAGAGAAATAATTTTTGGTATAAGTCTGCTAAAAGAATGTTTATCAGTTTATAATGTAGGAGTAGCTGGACTAAGATTTATATGCAGCCTTTACTATGAAGTGATTCTAACGATTCTGATCAGTTTGCAGAATGAGTAAATAGGGAATTTATTTAATTTCCCCAGTAGTTTGAGTTAGTGTGATTGTAAAATTTGATAGGTAAATAGCTAGCTAGCCTGTTATCTTTCCAGAAAATTACTCTTTAAGATGCTCTTGATAAAAATAGCACAGAGCATCTTATATACTACTTTTGCCAGAGCCTAATAATGAGATGTCACAGTTTTAAAAAAGAAAGAAAATTGCAGAAATAAATCATGTATACTGCATGCAAAAGTTTATATTTGGTTATTCTTTTGTGTAGTATTTTCTGGTATTTGTTTCTCTCTGTTATCCAAAATAATTATGAACCCATTGCTCCTTATAATTAGTTAGCATTTATTTTTAGAGTAGTTAACAACTTAATACTATCTTAAAAGTAAATGGTACTTTTAAACAAAAACATATCATTTTCTTTAGCAAAGTAGAAATATTCTCTATAAATATTATACATTTATATATGATATATTTATATGCATAAGATTAGAATGTTTTTATTTATAAACGACACTTCAGACACACTGAAGCTCTCTTGTATTTCCTTTATCACTTAAAAAAATATTTAAAAGCTTTGTAAAGCTCTTTAGCTCTACTTATAGTATACAGAAATAATTTCATCTGTTAAGGCTAATAAAGGGTTTATTTTAAGTTTGAGTTTGTGGAATATCGTATGTGTATCTTGGAATAAACTTATTACTGTTACAAGATTTTATTTAGGCGCTGCCTGAATGGCTCAGTCAGTTAAGCATCCGACTTTTGATTCCTGCTCAGGTCATGATCTCAGGGTCATTAGGTTGAGCTCTGAGTTGGGTTCCATGCTTAACACAAAGTCTGCTGGAGATTGTCTCTCCCGCTGCCCTTCCCTTGTGCATGTGGGCAGTCTCTTTATCTCTCTTTCTCTCTCCTTCTAAAATAAATGAATAAACCTTAAAAAAGGATTTTACTTAGAAATTTGTTAGAGATACTTTGAACTTGAAACATTGTATTAAATATTGGCATTTAGAGACTCAGCTAGTTGACTTTATCCACCTTCATTTATATTTTAAAATATCCCTATTGTTTTAAATAATATAAGCGTATGAGGAACCCAAATAAATGGACATTGAACAAGATGATAGGAAATGTTGACTTGTACGAAAGTGGAATTCAGTTACATGGTTTTATACTGTACTTAGCAGTTCTGCCTTCCAGTAGGGCAATTTTAAAGTCAATTGACCATTAGGAACTAGAAGTGTATCAACTTGAGTTGAAAAGAAATAATTTAAAAAGCAGAAATAATACTGATTGTGTATAACTTGGTATTTAGATTTTCTTTCTAAAGATGGAATTCTTCACTCTTTTATAGGCTATTCACTCGGTTGCTTGGCATCATGAGGGAAAACAATTTATTTGCAGTCATTCAGATGGCACCTTGACTATATGGAATGTGAGGTCCCCAGCTAAGCCTATGCAGACAATCACTCCACATGGTAAGAACATATTCCTTTTGAACACTACATAAATTGTCATGCACAGTAAACTCTTTTGAGTTTGCATTTGGATTTATTTTTGAGGATAAGAATGAATTTTCTTTCATTTTGAGGAAATTAAAAATATTTACATGTATAGAAATAAAATGTAACAACCAGGTAATAAAATCTCAACTATATTTACAATTGAAATTTCAAATTTGAACCTTGAGAAAATGAATGGAACATTATATTTTGAATATTGTTTGTCTAGTAGTCCAGAAAGTAAATAATTTTGTGAATAATACAGAACTTACTGTAAGCCTTTGTCATCCTAAAGTTATCAATTGTAAGTTGCTAATACACACGCGCGCGCACATGCACACACACATAACAGTGTGCGGAAACACTTTAAACTCTACAGAAGGAAAAAAAAAAACTCTACAGAAGGTAATTTTATGCATTAAGGTATTATCTCAAAGGTCTCTAAGATCACTCTAAGTTTAATGATTTACCAGTAAGACTCACAGGACTCAGCAAAATAGTGAAGAGCAAAAATCAGCAAAGGGAAAACATACATGCAATAAAAGTGTAAACTAACCCAGCCTCAAGCTACCAATAGAGTGACACAGGACATGCTTACTTCCTCTAGCAGTGAGTTATTACCTGATGTGTGAGATGTTGTCTACCTTGGAAGCTCATTTGAACCCAAGAGCCCAGAGTTTTTAATTGGAATCAGTCCATGGGTACTGTCTTCTTTAGCACATACCAAAATTTCAGATTCCCAGAAGGAAAGCAGGGATTGTTCATAAATTGTTTTGTTCATACAAACAGCTTAGGCATAGTGTGCCACCCTTATCAGTCTGGAAATGGTGGAAACTATCTCAAAAGCCAGTTACCAGATGCCAACCAACCAAGAGCTAACATTGCAAGCCAACCTTTCTAGGGATAGCAGTTTCAAGTTTGCTGTGTTTTCTGCACAAAATCTATCTATAAAACCCATAAGATTTTATTAAAGTGTTTATGAACTGATTATGAAGACCTTCCTTGAGTTTTGGATGAATCTTAGGAATTTGCATTTCTTTATTAATCTGCATTCTCACCCTAAGAGATTCTTAACCAGTGAATTTAGGGAGATTAATGGAACTGTTCTTTACATTTTAGTCTATTGAAGAATATCCTTGTGGTATTGCTAATATTTCATTGTTTGCTTTAAAATTATCAGTGCCCACTTTAAAGAAAATATTGATCCATTCTGAATTACTACAACATAGAAACTAAGGAAAGATAAATCTTTAACTTTAGTATCTGTGGCATAGTGGGTTTTTAGAGTTATTTGTTTTCTAGGAAAAATAGTAATTCATAAAGCTACACATTGTGGTATACTTTACCACTGCTTTATGGGAGCAGTGATCTAGAAAAGCCCTTATTTTAAATTTGCTATGGGTCTATGCATGCAACCAGAGGATAGCCCTTATGATTAAGGTTCCAGTTTTTCTTAATATATTTTCATTCTTTATTCTGTTAGTGCCTTGTTCCCTAATTTTGTTGATATTCCTGAGAATTCCCATAAATTTTAGGATTTCCTAAGACCTCTAGAATTTAGGAGTCCTGAAAACCAAAAAAGTAGATGATTAGTTTTAAAAACTTTCCAGGGTGCCTGGGTGGCTTAGCAGTTGAGTGTCTGACTTCAGCCCAGCGTGATCCTGGAGTCTCAGGATCCAGTCCCACATTAGGCTCTCTGGATGGAGCCTGCTTCTCCCTCTGTCTATGTCTCTGCCTGTCTCTCTGTCTCTCATGAATAAATAAATAAAATCTTAAAAAAAAAAAAGCAAAAAACAAACTTTCACTTCAAATCCAGAAGAAAATGAACCTAGTATCAAAGGCAGTAAGAATAAATAACATTGGTTTTGGAGTTTTATCTAAATTTTATCTTTTTTTAATTAGTATCCTTTTTTTCTTTTGAATCATTTGAGAATAAGCTGTTGACATACTACCCAGTCACCCCAAAATATTTCGGTATCTATTTCTTACAAACAGGAGCATTTTCCTATATCATCCAGTTTTGCCTTTTATCAAAAAGGTGTATATACAGATTACATTTAGTTGTCATGTTTTGTAAGTCTCTTTCAAACTTAAACAGTTGAGCTTTTTCTTGACTTTCATAACTGTCAATTTTTGAATATCTAGGTCAATTATTTTATAGAATATGTCTATGTTGGGTTTTGTCTGATTCTTTTTTTATGCTTAGATTCAGGTTTGTAATATCTTAGAATGATTAATACATTCTTTTTGCTGCCTCTCAAGTGGAACTTCTTCTGTATGATTTGTCCAAATTGATGATATCTTATACTTTGATCCCTTCATTAAAGTTCTGTCTGTTAGATCTATTACGATGTTCTTTTTTGTTTGAAATTAATTACTTTTTGATTTGTATTTGTAATCAGATAAGTATTTTGATTTGAAGGAAGTACTCTGAGATTGTCAACACACTGTTCCTCCTCAAACTTTTATCCTCTGACTTTAGCACCTGTTGTTGTTTTTAGCCAGATTAATTTTACTGTGGTAATTGATAAATGGTAACTTTTCTATTTAATCTTGACCCCTTTTTGTATCAAAAAGTTAGATCCTAGAGAGCAGACTTTCAGAAGTGGAGTAAATACGTTTCTGCAGAGTTTATAATGTATTAGCAAAGAGGGTCACTAGCTAAAATTATTTTTAAACAAAGAAGACAAAGAATATTTGATTTAATATGTTTTTTTTTTTCAAAATTGGAATCCAAACAAAAAGTAAGTTTTTTCTGTGGCAGGTGTTAAGTAGGATGGCATTTATTGCATATTTTGGTGGTCTAAAATTATAGATAATCAGATGTACTCTTTAGTTATAAAATATGAATTATTTTTGAGACTAGTAATGTTTACTGCTTATTTTTAGTGGTATGTAACCTACCAGAATTAAATTTATGTTGATAGCTGATTTCAGTGACAAAACTAAGTGCATTTTTACACATTGAAGTACAAAAATGTGTTTTTCATGCCATGACAAGATGATGTATTTTCCATACTTGTGGTATATAATTGTGGTATACTAAATGTCTGCTTTAATGGATTGAAATTTGGGGTTATTTTTTCATTACTATCTTCTGTTCTCTCTTTTATTTTCTAGCAGTTATGGTAAATTACTTTAGATATACTAAAAATTGTTTCCATTTTGGATTTTTTGTTATTTAAACCCATTTAATGGTTGTTTGAGTATCTTCTGAAAAAAAAAAAAAAACATTTGTAAATGTTACCTTGATAGCCAGGAACTGATTGTACTTTAAGACTCCTTTGGTACTTTATTACAGGATGTTTAGTGTTAAGAATAGTTTAAGATGTCCTTGAATAATCTGTTCAGAAAGCATGTTATATCAGCCTAACATAGGGTTTTAAAGCCAAAAGACTTGTGGTAAAGCCCTGATTCCATAGTCTGAGTCTGTGACCTTTGGGGAAGTCACTTAACATTTTTGAACCTCAGCATTCACATCTATAAATAGAGATAATTAAACTTAGTCTTCTTGTGCGGTTGTTGTGGGAATTATTTTTATTCAACAAATATTGGATCTAACATGTAACAGGCACTGTTCTACGTCTTGGATCAAATAAGCAAAATATAAGTGAAAGTATCCCAAAATTGTGATGTGCTATACATATGTGATCATAATAAACATGAATCTGGGTGTATTATTTATTTGGTAGGATAGGACTGAAAGATTGTTAGTGTTCCCCAAATTATATTTCACATACCAATTTTTCTTATTTTAATGAGTTTTTCAGTGAAGGACCATGTTAAGGTCAAAGATTTGGAAATGCTGAATTAAAGGTGAACATTTTCTTCATTGTAAGACTTCTTAACTTTTAATGTGTACTATGAATTTATTTTGTGTCGCTTTTCACAAACTTACTGCTTTAGTGTCTTGTATTTGGAGAACATCTTGTGGTTCCCCAGTGCTCTATGAAATATGCTTTTGAGGAATGATGGCCTTGAACTATAATTGAATCATAAGAGCATTCTCCAGATTTTTTAGCTATGTTGACTTTACCCTTGGATGACATCTTGCATTGCTAAAGTTGTTTGATAGCAAACTCTCATTCTGAGGGGCAGAGCATTTATCTAGATAGTGATGATAAAGTAGCCAGCATAAGAAAATAATTTGAATTCATTTGAGATAATTGTTTGATATAATACTGGATTTTATAATGCATATAAAGATGGTTGATAGCTGTATTTTTTCAGAAAGCTTTCATTTGTGTGTCTGAAATACTTAACAGGTGATTTTTTTTTTACTAACTAAAACAGTGATAGCTCTCTTTAATCTAGTTTTTATGAATATCAGAGAACATTTCCCTGGCACTGTAACAACCTGGAATGTAAATAGCTTTGCTATGTGTAGAAATACTTTGTGGAGACAATTACTATTCTCTGGGATTCTAGTTTCACCATCAATAAAATGGTAGAATTGAACAAGGTGATTTTTAAGATCTAAAGTTTTGTGAATATGTTTCCACATATTGGAAATTAAGTAGGATTTGTTCCATCTATTGACTGCAAAGTCGTTTCATCTTGGTGGGCTATAAATGTTGTATTTCTGTGTGGTAAGCCTATGGGTGAATTCTGCTTCTCTCTTTTGACCTGTTTCTCTTCTCTGACAAATTTTCATAATTTAGGAGGGAAGAACTTGATAGTCCTGGCATGGCTCATATATTTACCCTGAAGCAGTCATCATGGTTCAGTGATATACTGGCTCAGGGCACCACAGGATCTTCCCTGTAACCCTGGGTATGTGTGTGTCAGTGTGAGCTTTTTCTAATTGTCGTCTTCACCAACATCAGATGATTCTCAAAGGAAATGGAGGTGACAGATCGTCAAAATCAATAGGTGCCCATTAAAGGAAAGGACAGTTTAAAACTTAGTTGGAGCTTATTCATCATATGATTAATCTGCTTATTAAGGAATAAACCAAGATTGAAGAGCTTTAATTCCATTAAGTGTCTCACTGAAAAAGAAATTTTACAGAAGTAAAAGTCAATATAATAATTTAAAGATGTGACATAAAAATACTATTAATCCATTTTTAAGATTCACCTGAAGCATAAAACATTCAATACATAATAAAACCATACTGCAGTTCTTTATATAGTTCATTACAAAGTTTTCCTCAGTTTTTGAATTTGAAAGGGTTTACCAGACTCTACAGAACAGACTCAAATAAAGCTTTTATTTAAAGGCAAAGGATGTCCTCCAGCAGGAGAAACATAATGTAGGTAAGCATTTTGAGAGACATATCCCATATGCAAGCTCCCACAGACACTTATATGTATACAAGGATTGTGCTGAATCTCCAGCTTCAGCTACCAAGATCTAGCTTCTGAGGATCTCAGTTTCCCCTTTCAGTAATCAAGCCAGTCTTGTCACACCAATTAGGCCAGCTACCCAGCATCAATAAAACTGTTATACAGGGAATCACCAGGGGAGATTTGGGAGTTTGAGACCTTGAACAAGCATATCATAAATCCCATTGCCTTTGGCCAAGAGTTTAAAACCAGGTATCCAGGTATCTCTAGTCCAGCTATAAATCAACTCTGTCTTCACAATTATTACATAAAGAACACCCTCCTCATTTCAGATTAGTATTTTAATAATGTCATTCTCCAATTTCAATCATTTTATTTTCAACATCATTATTCAGTAGAAAAATAAGGCAAACTACACGTGTAATTGTAAATTTAATTATATGAATAGCAGTTTAAAAAGGTAAAGTTAGTTTTAGTAATAAATATTTAACTCAAAATATGCAGAATATCATTTAAACATCTAATCAACTTACAGACTTGAGATATTTCACTTTCTTTTTTTGTACTCTTTGAAGTCTGTGTACTTTATACTTATGCTGCATCTTGGACCAGCTACATTTATAGTGCTCTATAGCCATGTGTGAATGCTGGCTACCATACTGGATAGGCAGCTCTAGACTGAAAACATAATTGCTGTGTAACAGCCTTATCAGTTAGAAAAGTGTTCTACGTTCTAAATATCAAAGTTAAAAACAAAGGAAATACTTGTTTTCGTCAGTGATCCTCAGTCATTTTTAGTGCATCTTCACTCATTCAGTAGACAGTTATTGAACAACCCCTATGTACACCAGATTAAATACTGGAAGTATATTCCCCTTGAAGAACTTAAAAGTCCAGTGGATGAAAATGATCTATTAACAGATTGCTAAAATACATACTATAAGTGCTGATAAAGGCATAAGTTATATGGAAGCAGAATTGGTGGATATGTTTTGGGATGAAGGATGTAGGAAGATTTCACAAAATCAGGTTATATGAGCTTGGTCTTAAAGGATGAGTGGGGTGTGATAAGCTGGGAAAGAGCAGAGCGAGGTTATTTTAGTCAGAAGGTACAACGACATAATCAAAAGTAGAGTATTCTTGGAAAACTAATAGTTTAGTATGGCTAGAATTTTAAATACCTTTGGGCAAGATGCAGGAAACGAAGGCAGAACTGTATATGGGGGCAAGAATATATATCATAGTATGCTAAAGTGTGTGGACTTTGTGATGAAGACCTAAATGATTTTACAATGAGAAAAATTTATTTTGGAAATACTGCTTTGATGGTAGTGCATCAAGTGAGCTGAGGCAGAAGAGGGAGACTAAGAAACTTTTGTAAACAATAAATGAATTGTTCACAGTAAATTATTGTGAACAATATGTTTTGTAAACAATAAATGTAAACAATCATAACAGGACTGAGGCTAATTTTTTTTGTGGCTGGATGGTTTATAGGAATGGGAAGCAGGGCATAGTAAAGATAAAAAATCAGATGTGACTTGGAGGTTTGTATGATTTATTAAGTTGTTTTATAAGTAACCAGCTCTTTTCAACAACTTACCAATGTAGTTCACAGGTTTTTGAACAAGCACAAATTGAATAAGGACAGGATTTTGCTGCCCAAGTAACATAGCAAGTAAGAAGTAAAATGACATCTAGTGGTGAAATCAGGTGATCCTCTGAACATCCTTTAATTTACATATGCTTTATAAAATCTTAGCTAGTGCCTTATTACTTGATTTGACTTAGAAAATGGTTAGTATAGGATTACAGATAAATAAATTTGCCTTTCTGGAATGTAAGCAATAATCAGTGACATAATTTTAAAAATCTGAGTTGAAATAAATCAGATTATGCTGATCAGAAGGACTCATTAATTTCTAAGCAAGATTCATGAAAAAGATCACTATAAAAACAGCGTTTCTGATTTACAGAGTTAATAAAACTCTCTTAGCATCCTTGTAGGGGACAGGAAGAAAGTTTACTTACAAAGAAATAAAAATCAGACTGGCTTTAAACTTTATTATAAATTTAAATGCTAGACATAGGAGAGGGGACATAGAGGACTAAGCAAGATAAAAGCTAAGAGTTTTGTTCTTAGGTTTTATGCACGATACACAAGCTCAAACTTGTAAAGATATAGTAGATATACCACCCAATGCCCTTCTTTAAAAATTGTTTTAGCCACTGAAAGATTGGTGGTGAATATTGGAAGAAGTGAAATTGAGTTATAACTGAATAGTTGTTTATATCATGAAGCAAATACACAAAAAATAACTTTTGAAAATAAATATATAAAATGTATGTGTGTAATCTCAAGTTCTATCAGTCTGACCCTTCCATTAGAGCATTGGATAATAGATGGAGAATAAAGGCCTGATGCTGGCTTTCAGAGCAAATATCTAAATTCTTCTGAAAGCTCACATATTTCTGAATAGATTGAAATAGTGGTTGAAATTCTGTGTTCTTTGTAGGGTTATGAGGGACTACGTTTCAGATTTTTTTCCTATTTTGTTTTTTTCCTCAATTTCTTCTCCCCTGTCAACAAACCAGTGATGTCTGCCAGCAGTCCTTTCCAGTCCCTTGATCTGCTGGTCTCATTCTATCATTATACACTTTGATTTTTATAAATTAGGATTCTAGAGGTTCAAGTTTAATTGTACTGTCATTTTGTACAAAGAGGGGAAGAGATGATCCCCTGGAATCTTTCTTTTTTTTAATATTTATTTATTCATGAAAGACACAGAGAGAGAGGCAGAGACACAGGCAGAGAGAGAAGAAGGCTCCATGCAGGGAGCCCAGCGTGGGACTCGATCCCGGGTCTCCAGGATCATACCCTGGGCTGAAGGCGGCGCTAAACCACCGAGCCCCCCGGGCTGCCCTCCCCTGGGATCTTGAAGCAGTATTAGATATTGTAATATCAGTTGACAGGTGTGAGTTTATAAAAATTTAATGTAATAAAGATGACATGTTGTATCAACGGGGAAAGCAGTCATGCATTCAATAAGTATTGGTGGCAGGTGCATACCTCTGTCACAGCTGTTCAAACTCTCACATTTTAAATATGTGCACTTTATTGTCTAGCAATTGTAGTTCAATAGAACTATAAAAATAGCTCTGAAATTATTAGAGGAAAAATACCTTCCTGGTGCCAGAATATACTTCAGAAAATAATTAAATGTAAAAAGTGAAACTATAAAGCAATTTTAAGAAATTGCACAAAAAATTTAAATAATTTTGTCATGCAGAAGAATTTACCAATAAGCATGAAACCAAGAAGGGGAATGACAAAAAAGGGCTGATAGCTTTTTTCATACATATACATACATATTATTCATAAATAGAACCATATCTCACCAGTCCCTTCTCCCTCAGCCTTCCCCTACATTAGCAGCCCAGTGACCAAGTGCACTGTCTCAAAAATCTTACAGGTATTCTTCAAATATATATATATTTAAACATATATATGTAAACATGTATATAAACATATATTGTATTAATATATATAATATATATGTATATATTAATACACACATATAAACAGGTTTTGCCATTGTTTTGCATGAAATGGAATTAATCTTTTTTGTATGTTTTCTTAATCCACTCTACTTGAGGGGATTCCCTTCATGTCATCAGGTATAGCTCTAATTCCTTCATTTTAATGGTAGTATAGTAGCCAGTTGTTTGTTTCCCAGTTTTTCACAAAGTGTTCAGCCATTTCAAAATAACAGGCATGTACTTTATCTTCAGTTCTTGATCCCTACTAGTTATGCTGTCATTGCCATCTTATACATTATTTGATAGGCATTGGTCCTTTAGTTTCTATGAAATAAATGCATAGTAGTAGAATTGCTCTTCCTAAGAATTAGAGTTTTAAGTATTTTTGTTTATAATTAATGTTCTGAGACTGCCTTCCAAAGAGACTGTATCCTTTGCACATTTCTTTCAGCCATGTGTGAGTACCTCTTTTACAGTGTTCCTGCCAGCTGCCCCTTTTACTTTCTGTATTTTACTTTTTCTTTTTTTTTTTTTAACTTCTTCATTGCTAAAGGTTTCATAGTTGACCAGAGAGGAATTTTCTTCTCAGGTATTTTCTGGGCATGCACACAACCTTGCACGTGTGTGCAACCATATAGTCCTGGAGTATGTTCAGTTTTTCAGGTTTTTTTTTTTTTTTTTTTTAATTCTTGCCCAGACTCTTATATTCACCTGAAACCACAGCCCTCGCAGCTATGATACTGCCATCAGGTTGCTATTTTTTTCTATGACACCCTGGCAGTGTAAGGCCTTTTATCTCTGAGCTGATGTCTGTGTCCAGTGAAATTGCCACAACACCTTGGGAATAGAGGTTTCCAGAAGCTGCAAGTTGGGACAAAATATTGATTGTGGCCTAGGGAAGCTGTTTGTTTGTTTTTTTGTTTGTAAGATTTTATTTATTTATTCATGAGAGACCCACAGAGGCAGAGACATAGGCAGAGGGAGACACAGGCTACCTGTGGGGAGCCTGATGTGGAACTCCATCCCAGGCCCAGGATCACAACCTGAGCCAAAGGCAGACACTCAACCACTGAGCCACCGAGGCGCCCCACAGGAAGCTGGTGTTAACAGAACTGCAAAAAGAAAAAAAAAATCTCAGATCTCTGTTGACTAATACTAATGTATTTTCACATCTGCCTAGACACCTAACTGGGGAATTAGGAGGATGGGCATAACCCTCATCCAAATATCCTGGTCCCCCCATCTTACCAAGTTTCAGTCATTTCCTTTGGGTAGATAATGTTCCACTTGTTTTGTGACTTCAGTTTATTTTCAGAGTTCTCAAGTGGTTAACTTTAGTTGTTTTACTAGTATATCAATTTTTGTGAGAGAGCAAGTTGACTGAGGTCCTTACTTTGTCATTCTGGAAGTCTATTCCTTTCCTAAATTCCTTAGCTATTCATAGTTAGTGAGTCCACCATGTGAGCACTAAGGTTGTTTTCTGCAAATCCAAGAAAAGCTGTTAGAATTCTAATTACATTAAATTTGTGAGTTAATCTTAGAATTGACATTTAGGATTTTAAATCTTCTTAACTTGAAATTTAAGATTGATGAAGACTTGATTATTTAAATTTATATTTCTATGCAGTTTTTTTCCCCAAAATTTTATTTATTCATGAGAGAGAGAGAGAGAGAGAGAGAGAGAGAGAGAGAGAGAGAGGCAGAGACGCAGAGAGAGAAGCAGGCTTCCCTTAAGGAGCCTAGTGTGTGACTCAATTCCGGACCCCAGGATCATGCCCTGAGCCAAAGGCAGGCGCTCAACCGCTGAGCCACCCAGGCATCCCTTCTGTGCAGTAGTTTTAAAAAATTTCTAAGAATTCAATCATAAGTGACTCTAGGAAAGATGTTTGCAACATATGATAGATACTGTATTAATGACCTTTGAATATAAAATTTATTTTTAAATGTAAATGAAATAATATGCGAGATAGGTGAAGGGCATAAGCCATTTTTAAAAGAGGATATATAGATGACCACAAAGTTGAAGAATGGTCAATTAGAGATTAAAACAGTACAGCATCATTAAAATTAAATACCCTTTCCACTTAACAACAATAACAAAAGTAGCATATTTAGGAAGAATGTGTCAAACTATGGTCTTAACACAGCTGATGGAAGTATGAATTGGTACAACCTGTTTGGAATACAATTTGACCCAGATATCCCTTTTCCTAAGAATTAGTCCTAAAGATAAATCATTAATTTATTTACTTATTAAATAGTTACTTAGTACCCACTGATACGTCAAACAATGTATGTCACCAGGGATGACAAACAGAAAGCATATATACACTTAAAAAACTTTGCAGTATGGAGTTTACATTCTTATTGGTGAGGCAGGCAACAAACAATAATATTTAAATAAAAGTTTATTAGAATGAGTGAGGTGTATTATGGTGGGGGAGAACTAGAAGGAAGTATTGGGATAGGGCATGCGTTTGGGATCTCCAGGAATAATGTATTAATGTTAAGAATGATTAATTTTTAAAAATAAAGATATGTTTTATTTTCTTTATATTTTTCTGAGTTTCTATGATGAACATGCAGAAATAGCAAAAATCAAACTTATTTTAAATAATAAAATTCTTTGTATGAGTTTCTGACATTTTATAGAGGTTGGTTTATCAGTCTTTTTGTACATTACAATGGGTAGGTTTTACTTTAGGAGAATAAATATAAATGAAGTTATTAACTTAGGGTTTAATTTTGCAAACTATCACACTTGGGTGAAAAGTATTTAGATTTGTTTTTCTCAAATCTAGCTATTTTAAAACTTCATTTAGAACACTGAAATGAATGCTTATCTGCAGTTAAGAACATTCGGAAGGCTGTCAGTTTCTTTTACAAGAATTTTGTCACATAAAGATCATTACTATTACTCATTTACTTTTCAGCACTGAATTTCAAACAGATTTACTTATTTTCAATATTTTGTTATGAAATACTTCTTTCAAAATCATTTTAAAATGTTTCATGGTGGATTTTATTATATTTTACTTTCATTTTTTATATAAACTATCAATGTGAGAATTTAGAGTAACTTAGAATTTTAGAATTTAATGCAGGAAAATATATTTTAGGAAAACAATTAAAGGATGGGAAGAAGCCAGAACCATGCAAACCTATCCTCAAGGTGGAGTTCAAAACGACTAGATCTGGGTAAGATTTTACTTCATTGCCAATATTCATTGCATATAATTACTCAAATAGCACTGAAGGCAATTTTGTCACTATGTTGTAAAGTCTACTTTAGAATGGTCTAGCCCAGTCTTAAATTTTATGCATTCTTTATTTAATGAAATAACTAAAAGTGGTAAATTAAAGGATTTCTTTGTATTCTCTGTCTTTAATAGTTTTATAATGTATCTTGGAAGGTTCGAATAATCTTTCTTGTCAAATGTTATACATTCTGTTAGATTAGTCTTCAGTAACAGTGGTGTTTATTCACTACTGTAAATTGTGGGATAAGTGGTGAAAAAAGTTTTTAAAACAAACCATTTATGTTAGGGGTGTTAATTATGAAAGTCAGATGTATTCTTCAAAAATTAAATCTCATAAGAATATTTGGCAATTATAAAAATATATACATCTTAATATTGAAGTTTATCAGTTATATTTTATATTTTTTATATGTACCAAATATTTAAAAATATAACAAAGGAAAAATTGTAAATGTTTTTTGAAAATGCCACGTTTCATTAACCCCTAAAAGAAGCATTTTATCTGTGCTCTGGTTCTCTGGGAAAACTGTGTGGTTTTATTTACTATAGCTGTGTAAGAGAGTGAACTTATGTAGTATAGATAGTGCATTGGTTCTTGGATTGTGGTCCTTGGGCCAGCAGCATTAACTAAGAACTTACTAGAAATGCAAATTCTTGGACTCCACCCGGGACCTTCTGAATCAAACACTGTGTGGCTAGAGCCAACCACTCTGTGTTTTACTTAGATCCACAGGAGTTTCTGATACATGGAAGTTTAGAACCACTGATAACATGTTTTTTATATCAGTTGATGACCACTGGTTGTTATAACTGGCCCACTTCCCTTTTAAATTTGCCCTTGTTCTAAACATATTCATTTCAGCTGTATTCTCATTTGAGAAAAGACAGTAGGTTGAAGAATCATTAAGATTGCTATTATTTGTCCTTGATTCTCATTAGCCTTCTGGGATTCAAAAGATATACTGTTCAGACAAGCAGTTGAATGAACTTCAAAAGGAATGGCATCTGTTTAATTGATTGTGGCTCCTTCACTCTGTAACCTTTGGCATAGAGTTATTTGAGGTCTTTGTGCTTCACTTTCCTCAGTTATGGCATGAATATGAGAATAGGTTAGAAGGTTGCTGTGATGATTTAAGTGAAACAGTCATGTATTGAAAACATTTTACAGAGTGCCTGGTACATAATAAACTTTCTATACATAGTTCCTCTTACTGTTTCCAGGAAACTTCCTACCAATTGATTTTTCTTTTGCCATAATTTTTGTTGCATGGCAAAGGAATGTAAGTAGGAAAAGTAATAATAGCAAAAAAAAAAAAAAAAAGGCTTTGGGGGAAACTGGAAAAAAACCTTGTGTTTCTGGTTTATAATACAGCATCAAAGGAATTGTCCAAACATTTAAATTAACAGTGTTTACTGTCTTCTGAATTACCAGTTCATTTTAACAAATACTGATTGGCAACAACGGTGGAGGTCCAGGGAAGATCTTTTTTTTCCTCTCTCTCTCTCTCTGTTCCTGTTTTTAATTCTTATGAATGGTAACATTTATGTTTTCAGTTTCTTCAGGATGGTGGCAATATTTTTTCTTTCATAACATCAGACATGAGAAAAAAAAAGTCTAGCTCTTTTGCATGCGTTTGTAGATACCTTTAAATAGATCGATAGGATCACTATCTGAGAACAATTTTCACTGCTTTCCAATTTTTTTCCTTTTTTTTTTTTTTTTACCTGGGAGAGGAAATTCAGTAAATTAAAAGGTTCTCTTTTTCACCATGGTCTCTCTTTCCTTGAGATAGTTCCCTAGAATTCCAGTGTGTAGCCAACCTTGAGAACTGCAACCCCCATTCTGCCTATAATGAAATCACTTTCAGTTAGAGAAGCTAGTCAGTTGTCACCTTTTCCTGTTTCTAGCAAGTGTCATGGGCAGGTGCCAACTAAAGGGATTCAGGTTGGTAATAGGTAACGTTGGCAAACTGCCAGATTTTATTATATGAGCCTGCCTTCCCTCCTCAAGATCTTCTGCATTTTCTTTTTTTTACCTAGAAATTATTCTAGGCAGAGACTCCCTTTCATCCTTTATAGCTTAGCAATAATATCATAGCTTTGAGGATATTTTGGCCATGTTTTCTAGATTGGGTCCCCAGTAATATAGTCTCAAAGCATGTTATATATTTCCCTTCTAGAATATGTACTTGTCATTAATAATGAAATTGTTTGTTGATTGCGTGCCTTCCCCTTTAGATACTAGCTCAGTGAAAGCATGAGACATACCTGTCTCATTTCTAATTGTCCTAGCATAGTGTTACTTAATATATGGGAAACAGGCTGGTGTTTAGAAAAGTGCAGCCATGAAGAATTAGCAGTTATAGGTTAATAATAACAGAAAATTTAACTCTGATGGAAAGGTACACGGACAAAAATATGGAATCAAGATATTGTGCCTAACTTTTATTTTCTAGTAACATAAAAGCATATATTACACTGAGAGAGACCAGATTTTCCCCTTATATAGTGAACAATGACAGTATAATTAACATAGCATTTAAATAGCACTTTAATTAAAGATAGGGGACTATTCTTTATATGGCCAGTTTTTAATAAAAAGTCAAAAGTTAAATGTTAAGTCAATTCTGTTGAAGTTGTTTTTTTGAAAAAATTCGTGTGACCCAGGTGTGAAGTGCTCCAACGAATGGTGGTTGAGAAAATGATTAAGAGTGAACCCCTCCCCCCCCCAAAAAAAAGAGAGTGAACTCCAGAGCCAGCCAATCTGGGGCTAATCCCTCCTCAACTGCCTGCTCGTTGTGCCATCTTGGACAAATCAGCAAGCTTTCTGTGCTTGTTTCTACCTTAGAGATTGTTATGAAGATTAAGCAAATATAAGAAGCACTTGGAACATACTCTTTCTTCCATTTTTCTCACATATCACTTGTCTCAAAACAGCATTTAATAACCCCTGACAAATATCTTAAATGCAGTTATTCTCTGATTTTCCTTTCACAGAGCAGATGTACAAAGTCCAATGTTGACGAAATTATAATAACTATGGAGCTTCACTAATATTCTTCCCTGGATTGAGAGTTCTCTTATTCTGAGAAACATTATGATTTAGTGCAGTATTTATTTGACACACGTTACATTAATTTTGGTTGTACAACGTAGTGATTCAACAACTCTTTGCTTTATGCTGTGCTCACCTCAAGTGTAGCTACCATCTGTCACTATACAGTGCTATCACAGTACCAATGACTGTAGTCCACATGCAGTACCTTTCATCCCTGTGCCTTACTCATTCCATAACTGGAAACCTGTATTGCCCACTCCCCTTTGCTCATTTTGCCTATTCCCTCACCCTCTGATTTTTTTTGTTTTTAGATATTAAATGTGATCTATAAATGAGTTTTGAAAATACTTTTGTTGGTTGTGACATCAATTTTTAACATACAGACTAAGAAAGAGTGTACTGCACATTTTAAGGTTAGGTACTGGTTTATGAAACTTGTTCATTTGTATGTACTTACATTTCTGTATACCGTACCATGAAATAAATATACTTCTTACTATGAGTCATGATCATCATATTTGAGAGCCCCCAATTTAGTGGAAATAACTGAGGCTTTGGATTTTTAGACTTAGGTTCAAATCCCATTCTGCCACTCAGACAACTGTGTTGTCTTTGGCAAATTGCATAACATCATTGAAAATCTGTCCTTACCTTAGTGAAATAGGGGTAGCAGTTACCACTTAATAAAATAGTTGTATAGACCTGAAAGAAAAATATAACGTGTCTAGCACATGGTAGATGTTTGGTAAATTGTAGTTCCTTCTTTCCTCCACTGCTACATTTTTCATTTTGCTATTAGACTGAATAAGAAGTTACAGGCAGGGTCAAATTTTCAGCAAGAATCAACTTGGGATAGAGTCATGTTTTCAAACAGGTATTCATTTGAACTCCTTAGAGTTTTACACTACAGAGCACTGGAAGTTAGTATCTTTTTTTGTTTTTATTTAGAGATTTTATTCATTTGAGAGAAAGAGAACACATGAGTAGGGGAAGAGGCAGAGGGAAAGGGAGAGACCTCAAGCAGACCCTATGCTGAGCCAGTCTTGATCCCATAACCTTGAGATCATGATCTGAGCCAAAAACAGAAGCAAGACACTCAACTGACTGAGCCACCCAGGCACCTTGTAAGGTAGCATCTTTTAAGAAATGGACTACCATTCAAGAAATTACCGATTTGCGGGAGCATCTCTGGGAACCTAAAAGTGACTATTATCACAATTAAAAATGGCAGTGTAGTCACATTTGGGAACTATGTCTAAGATTAATTTATTCCCTTTTCTTCTTCTACTTTTTTTTTTAAGATTTCATTTATTTATTCATGAGAGACACACACACACAGAGAGAGGCAGAGGGAGAAGTGGGGCACCATATTGGGGGCCTGATGTGGGACTTGATCCCAGGACCCTGAGATCCTGACCTGAGCCAAAGGCAGACACTCAACCACTGAGCCACCCAGGTGCCCCTACTCCTTTTCCTTATAACACATACTATGACAAACCATTTGTGTATAGGCCCAGAAAGTAAATATTTCAGGCTTTGCAAGCAGTATAGATTTTAATTGGCAGCTACCCAACTCTGCTATTATTACCCAAAAGCAGCCATAGACAACTCATAAATGAAAAAAATGCAGCTGTGTTCTAATAAAACTTTATTTATAGACACTGAAATTTGAATATCCTTTAATTTCCTGTATCATGAAATATTTTGTGTATTTTTTTCCAACTGTTTAAAAATGTAAAAGTCATTTTTAGTTTTCAGGCCATACAGGCAAAAATAGGAAGTGGGCCATAGTTTGCTGATCCCCCTCGATAAGCACACATGTACATGAACATAATAATATATTTAAGTTTATCTGTGAGCAAAAGTTGCTCTCTGCCCCCAGCCCCATGATGCCTAAATTTTGTTTTTAGTAGATGATTTAATTTCATATGTGCACTATAAAGCTATAGGTGGATTTCCTATAAAAGAATATGAAAAAACATCTGGGGAGCTTGTGGCTCAGTCAGTTAAACATCTGACTCTTGATTTTGGCTCAGGTCATGACCTCAGGGTAGTGAGATTGAGCTTCATGTTGGTCTTTGTGCGGGGTGATTCTCTCCCCCACTACACCCCAGCACTGCTGGCACAAGCACCTGTACACTCACTCACTCTCTCTCTCTCAAAAAAAAAATTTTTTTTTTTAAAACAGGCTGTAATAAAAACTCAGGGTGCATTTGTGATATTCTGGTTCTGAAAATATCTGAAAGTCTATTTCAGTAACACTCACAAACTTGGTATCACTGAGTTTCCCCCACTGCTGCTAGAAGTGTATCCAGCCTAATTCTCTGAAGCCCAAAAACACACACCCTCATGCAAAAAGATTTTTTTCTCAGAACGCAGGCTTGTTCTTGTATATTTTTTCCTTCTGCTATAGATTTTTCTTAAGTAACTATCTGTGTAGTAACCTATAATGACACCCTGTGTTCACTGTGTACCAGACACTGTTCTAAGTGCTTTAAACATAGTAACTTAATCTTAGCAACCACTATGTGAGGCAGATATTATTACCTTTGTCTTATAGATGAGGAAACTAAAACAGAGAGGTTGAATAACTTGCCCAAAGTCATACAAGGCATATACAAGTTGTAAACCGAAGATCCGGATTTAATTCTGTACTCTTAACCACTGTATTTCCTTTTTAATGAAACCTGCTCTCTGCTCACATTAACCACCAATCTCCAAGATCATATTCATACCTACAGATCTCCCAGCAGCAGTTGCTTTGCTAAACTACCCAATAAAACTGTGATGAAGAAACTTCACCTTCAGTTCAGTCACAATATATTTACCACTGAGAACAATGTTTTAGAATATAGTCTTTTACATCAGTATGTACATTTGTATTGTCCTCTTCTCTTATGCATGGAGCATCTTCTTTTTATTTTCTTGCCACCAATGTATTAGAGTAGGCAAATGTTCCATATCATTCTCTCTCCAACCCCAATTCATGATAAGCCATAGCAACCAGAAGAGAGCCTCATTCAGATAACATGCTACTTTCAGAGACAAAAGTAGTTCCCTTTTCTATTGTCTTAACAATTCTCATATCCTTACTTGAGATAAAACTAGCTTCTTTTCTTGTCTTTTGAGTTCAAGACTTTTAGATGGCTTGGCTTCCAAGCACCGAGAAGAAAAAAAGCTAGGTGGACATCTATTATAAGCCAGGTATTCTGCTATGCAATTTGAATGCATTGCCTCCCATAATTTTCACAACACTATGAAATAGGTACTTGTATCATCTCCATTTAGGGATGTCTTAGTTTAAGTTAACTTGCCCTACGAAGTAGCAGAGCTGGAATTTGAGCTCAAGTTGACTCTGGAGATGGAGCATTTACCAGTACACCAAACACTCTCACAGGATGAATTAGGATATAATCGTCCTAATGATTCACAAGTCACTCAGTTTGCCAAGAACTGTTTTTTTTTTTTTTTTTGAAGATTTTTTTTTTTTTTAAGTAATCTCTACACCAAGCATGGGGCTCAAGCTCACAACCCTGAGATTAAGAGTTGCATGTTCTACCAACTGAGCCAGTCAGGTGCCCCCAGTTTCCTCTCTTAAACTTGCTAATTTATCAGATCATCTTCATAAATTTAACATTAAATCATACTCAATACAAGTAATTATATTAATGTGAACCAAGAGGAGATTTTGTCTGTGCCTCTTTAATAGGTTGAATAACTTTTTTTTTTTTTAATAGGTTGAATAACTTAATGTGAGTAACACAGAGGACTGGAGAGCTTCTTAGATAACTTCTAGGCTACAAATTCTAATTTTATGAGGTCTAGGTTTAGGTTTTATGGTATCCCTTTGTGGCCATGGCACTTGATCTTAACACTGTCTAGGAAAAATCCGTAAGTGGATTTATAATTAATTGTGTCTAATGAGAGACGACATCTTTGAGCCCAGAGACTCTTAAATTTCATATGCCTCATCAGATAACGTTTCCTGTTCTCATGTTAACCTTTCCCATGCTGGTGAGAAAGTTTTGATCTTAAGTTCACTAATTCTCATTTTATCACTATCTTCAGAGGCATTCTTATGACCCACCGGATTTTTATCTGTATTGTCTTCAGTCTGTCAAAACAAGAACACTTTCTCCCAGTTTTAATCTCCAAACCTCCTACCTAACTAGAATAACTCAGTATTCACTTTCTTAATTTTAAGATAACATTTGACTTACTGTCCCTTAACACTATAATGATAGAATCCCACATAGCTAGACAACAAAGACTACCAGATTGATGGCTCTATCTTCTGACATTAGAATACCTCATTTAGCAGCTATATGAAGATTGGGTTTTATCTGTGGCTTGCATTAATTTAAAGTGCTAAGATTCTTCTATTTTTAAGTTTTTCCCTAAATTAGTTCTTAACTCCTTATTAAATTCAAACTGATATCACTAATTAAATCTGCTGATAAATCCATTTTATATCACTCGCAAGTTTTACTTGTTAACTTTGTATGGTAGTAAACATGTATTAATCCCTTGAAGTATATTTTATATTTAATCAGTGGTAGTTGCCAAAATGAAGGTGAAGTGCCTTGAGTATAAGAAAAAGGAGGACTTTCAGAATAGTTTCTTGACAGTTCATTACCCTTTACAGCTAAGGTGCCTAGCACTGGTATTTTTTCATGAAAAACACCAAAATGAAGAGGTAGAAAAAGGAAGACTAGTAGATTTTGAACAGAAAAAGAAAAAAAACAAACATAAAAACAAGATACTCCCAGGATGCATCATGGAAATGTTTGTAGGAGAGAGTAAGCATTGTTTGCTGCTATAGAAAGATTGGTTAGAATGATAACAAAGATTAGAAGATACAGTTAAGGGGGAATGATTTGCAAGAGTATTTTATTAGCATTGTTTCAAACATGAGCCAGGTTGTAGGGACATTAAAAGAAGGAAAAAAAGAAATGGGTGGATTAACAGAAAATACTGGTTTAGAAGATGTGTTAACGTTTTCAGCAGTAGATATAAGTAGCATTTAAATCTCATCGGGAAGAGGGAGACATAGTTTTGTTTTTACTTTTAAATTGGGGAATACCTCCATATGACAAATGGCAGAAAAGAATGAACTGTTGGAATAGGATATACACAGAAAATGAAAAGGAAATAATTTAGGAAGAAAGTTTTAGAGTGAATTTCTCATGATGAATTCAAAGTAGAGTTGGAGAAGATAATTTTCTTTCTTAAATACTAAAAGTATTGTGATATGATTATATGATCCAGATTCTTCCAGAAAAATTTTTGGCTATGGAACCAAAAGTCTTAGGATAGGTAAGTTTTGCGTTTGGAAATGGAACACCGAAATCAGTAAAGTAGAAGATGAGTAAAAAATGAAATAGTAGAGGGGGGAGTGCTGGCCAAAGGAAGGAGTGAAGCTGAAGGAATCAAATGATGAAAGATAAGACTATTTTGGCCCCTCCTGTTGGAACCAGCACAGTTAAGCACTTGGTAAATGCTTGCTGAATGGATGAATCATAATTATATTCTAAATTTGTGTAGTGATTTTTGAGTGGCCTAGGAAGCAGAAAATCCTTTAGCATTAGATATATTTTATATTACATTATAATACTGAAAGTATAATGACAGGGAAATGACATTAAAAATTGGCAAACTATTTCCATGGGATTTCATCGGAAAAATGCAGTTTCTTAAAAAAGTATGGTTAATCACAATTGTTATATTTCATTTCTTTTAAGATTTTATTTTTACATAACTTCTATACTGAACATGGAGCTCCAGCTCACAACTCCAGGATCAAGAATCACATGATCTTCCAACTGAGCCATCCAGGCACCCCTTTTAATTTCGTGTTTAACCACTACTATTTTAAAGTTTTTTTGAAAAAAATAAAATAAAATAAAATAAAATAAAGTTTTTTTGGAAGTACCTAGGTTTTTTATTTTTAAATTATAACATTAAAGTCTTCACAAAAGAAGCATATTACCTGTAATTTCTATTCTAAAACAATTTTTTTTCTTTTCATTTTCCTTCAGTCTTTTTTCAGATACATATCCAATTTCACCTAGTAATATTCTTAGAGCATATTCAGTCTGGTGGTGGTTTTTTTTTTCTATTTAACATATCTAAATTATTACTCGTTTCTATCAGATTTTTTTAAATAATCTTATAGGCTGTGTACTTAGACATTCCTCCCTTTTGCTGAACATTTAGTTTTTTGATATTATAATGAGGTTTTTCATATTACAGATAAAAATATAGTAGTGAACAGATTCTCTTTTTTGACATTATAGATAATTCAACAGAAGATAAAAGATTTTTTACTATTGTACTATTTTTAAAGATTTTATTTATTTGAGAGAGAGAGAGCACAAGCAAAGAGAGAAGCAGACTCCCTGCTGAGCAGGGAGCCCAATGTGCAGGACCCCGGAACCATGATCTGAGTTGAAGACAGATGCTTAAACAACTGAGCCACTCAGGCACCCCTATTGTAGTATTGCTTTACAATAAATTTTCAGTGATGAAATTTTGAGGATAAAAGATTTTTATGAATCTTGACAAGTTCCCACATTGCTTCTTGAAAATATCTGTGTATACTTTAAATAATGGAGTATAAACTATAACAATTTCATCAGTCTCATCGATGGGAGATGTTTTTGTTTTATTAATTACCTACCTTAAAAGTAAGCACTTAGGCTTTGGAATCATCTTAAATTTTGTAACCACAATGCAAACTCCTAAATGACTACTGGAATAAAGAAAAGGCAATCTGCTGGGATAATAGGGACTGAAGTTAAATTTGTTTTCATTTGCATATAAAATGGTGTTTCATAAAAATTTTATGATTCAGTTTTTTGCAAGCAGCCATACAGCTGAGCTTTTATGTTTTAGCAGGGACCAAAATTATTTATATCCTTGTCCATGACCCTGTATCTAGAAACTGATGAATTTAACAAAGTTGGTATAATAATGGTTGATACTCACTTGGTAACAGTTCTTCCATTTCTGAAGTCCTAAAATAGAATTTGAAACCTTATAGTTTTTTTTTTAAATCTAATCATTTTTGATGTGTATTATTTATAAAAAAGCAGAGCTTTATTTCAAACCTAATTGTTTCCAATGTTGCTTGTTAAAGCTATTCAGATATCCCTTTCTTACACTGCCTCTAATTTATTACTCCTGCTTTTTCTACTGCTGAAGTTCAATCTGAACTTTCCTATAGTTTCTTCTTTTAGAGCCATCCCTTCTTTACCATCTTAATTGGTTCTCTGTTGCATCCTTAAAGCTTTATGGTTTTGTTCAAACTAATATAAGGCTCGTTTTCCATCGTTATTCATCCTAGTCTACTTTTTTCCATTATGAAAATGCATTCACTTGTGATTTGTACATGGACTGAATATCTTAGTGATAGTTCACTAATTGTTCTAATACTAGGCTGCTTATAGTATATTGGTACCAGCTTATATGCTTTAGGTTACGTTGTTCTAAGGACAGGGATCAAATCCATGTAAGACCTTGTCCGCAATAAATGATTTTGAAAACTGTGCAATGTTCTTTCATAGATAAGCTTTGAAATCATACTTTAACACTGTGAACTTTATTGTAGTTCATTTAATCACAATTTCCACATGACAAAGTCTGCATTGAAGATTTTAGATTTCTTTTTGAAAAAAATGTGTAATTGTTACATAAATTCTTTCATTTTATTGTTACTAGGGGAAAAAAAAGTAGTGGACTAATAAAAATTACTGTGGGGTCCTATAAATCTCATGCATCCTAACCAACCTGAATTGTGAAACTGTAATACATCAAAACCCCAAAGCATAATTTTTTCTGGAATTTGTACGGTTAGGCTAGGTCTACTAAATTCTGTAGCTTTATCTCATTGACTTATCATTTGATTTATATGTTTATTTTGCTTTCTCGTTTAATGTCAGCACTAGAATGAATGCTTTGCCCTGGAAAGCACAGGTAGAAAAGAGTTGTGTTTCCATAGACATGACAACTTCATCATAATAATTTTGTTATGACTATCAGCCTTTATTTGATTACAAGAGAGAATTATAATTCTTCTAAAGTTATTAAGATTCATGAAATGTTCAGTTTATAGGGACACATAAGCAGATTTCTGCCTTCAAAGTTGGGAAGGTGTTCTGAGATTTTTTTTTTTTCCTTTTCCTAATTGAGGACTGTAGAATTCATAGATTCTTTTTCTGCCCTTATCTCTAAATTGAGTTTTGTCAGCCACTCATTTACATGAGATTTTCGGATGTTATGTAGTATGTTATTGCTAAATAACCCCTAAGTTTTTATATGATTGAAGAATACATTAAAGTTTGGCTGGTAATGAAGAAAGATCATAAGGACTTTGATAAATCTGCATCACTGTATTAATAGTCAAGAGATCATAATTTAGAGAAGAGTGGCACTAATAGAATCCCTATTAATTTAAGCTTATTATTATTACCTTTATTATAAGGTAATTTATTATTATACCCTTTATCATATAATCTCTTAATTTTAACCAATTAAACTTTTTTATTAAAATGAAAACCTATCATTGCAATTTTCTTTTGTGTGGGCTTCCTTTTTATGTTTATAGTAACAGTCCAAAAACTGGTCTGAGGACCCCTTTACAGTCTTAGTTATCGAGAATCCCAAAGATCTTTTGCTTATGTGGATTTTACCTGTTGATATTTACCATACTAGAAATAAAGTTTAGAATTTAAAAAATGCTTATTAGTTCATTTAAAAATAACCCTTTGCATATTAACATAAATAAAACATTTTTAAATAACTATTTCTAAAAATATACTGGAATTGTTTATTTTGGAAATTTCCTTCAAGTTTGGTATAATAGACTACAGCTAGAGTCTCAGATCTGCTTCTATAGTCAGTCTTTTGCAGTGTTCTTTTAATTGAGACATACGAAGAAAATCCAGCTTTACACAGATACTATAGTTCGATTTTTAAAATAATGGTAAATATTCCTTGGTATTACACCAAAACTTTACAAGTGATAGATTCTTAAACATTAGTTGTAGTGTGAGATCTGAATCCCTTATCAGTAAATTTTTTGTACTCTGTTTCATGAAAATCCTTTGGCCTATCAGTGCTTGCAATGACTCACTCTTACATGCTTTTGTAACATCATGATACTAGTAAATTGGGAAATATTGATTGAGTCATTCATATCTTCTAGTATTGACGCATTTCATTATGTATTAAGTGGCTGATATCTCCACTGATCTCATGAGGAAAGTCTATTTACGTATTGGGAAACTGAAATTCAGCATGGCATATAGAAGTTCCCAAACTCTTGATTTTTACTTGAAAGTCCAGATTTTATCATTGTAAACAAATAATATCAGTTGTTTTTTCTTAAAATAACATTCACTTCATTCATTTTTGAGAAGACGATTGTCAATTACCCAAGCCTAAATTATAGTTAGTCATCCTATCAGCAAAAATAATAGATGACTTATATCACAACTCAGACAACTACACACGTGTTTTTCTGAAAGTAACTATCCAATTCAGTGTACAGAAGTATTTTGTGTATCTTCTTATTTTCCTAATAGAACATTAAAAAGGCATAGTAAGGGTCAAGATTTAAAATTAGTCATTTTACTGCTTCATCAAAGACATTTTGAAAAAGAAGGGGAAAAATCCTTTTAATGTGTGGCAATGAGGAATAAAATGAGTAAGTCTAGTTTGGTGCCATTGTTTTGATTCATGCTGAGATGCCAGGAGTTTAGTCCACCTACTATTACTTTTGTGCCATCAGTGCAAATATCAACACAGTGAAAAGGCAAATAGTGTCTTAATATCATAGTGAAAATGGTTTTACCTGTGATCTTTTGAAAAGGGTGGGTCCTGGGAACCGCAAGAAGTTCACAGACCACACTCTGATATCACTGTTGTATACTTCATGGCTATTTATGAAAATGTTTGGAGATTCCACATTTTTGATAACTAAGAGGATATATATTAAGTTTAATTACTATAACAGGTTTCATAAAAATTATATCAATAAAATTAAAATCAACATTATGCAAATATACAAATCCACTCTACTAAAGCTGTATCATTGTTAAATTGGTCATTAGGTGAACAGAAAGTTTTCTAAATATGTTTCTTTATTTTTTTTCCCCCAAACTTCTTTTTATCTGTATTAGCAAAGGAGAGTATAAGGGCTAGTCACTAGTGACTTGGTTTGGAGATGGCTATTCTAGTTCTCAGGGTCCTCTTAAAATTGGCAAAGGTACAGAACTGAACTATAAAGACACCTGAAATATCATCATCATGATGCTAGTAGAGTAGCACTAGTAGCACTTTCTAACAATGTATTTTGTACCAGGCACTGTAATAAGCAATACATATATCATGTCACTTAATCTTTACAGTAACTCTGTGAGGTGTGTATTCCAGAAGAGAAAACTGAGGCTCAGATAATTAAAATTAAAGTTAAGTTATTCAGTCCTAATAAGGCACAAAGTAAGAGAGCTAGGATCTGGACATAGATAACTTCTTCCAAAGTTTGAGTTATGACCCATTATGCTTCTCTGTATTCACTTCATTATCATAATGACTTATTGTTAGCTACCTTGTTATTTCCTATTTACTCAAAAAGGTCTCTGGTATAAACGAACTAGGGATGGTAGAAAGGGAGGTGGGCGGGGGGGGGAATGACTGGGTGACGGGCACTGAGCGGGACACTTGATGGGATGAGCACTGGGTGTTATTCTATATGTTGGCAAATTGAACACCAATCAAAAATAAATTTATTAAAAAAAAAAGGTCCCTGGTGAAAAGTTTTCATAACTAAGCAGTAATTCTCTTATCAAATACTTGTTTTCGAGATCCACCTCTCTACTGAGACATGCCCAGTTAAAGAGTTCCATGGTTTCTGATTTAACTTCAGAGTGTGCAGGAGTATGGGGCCTTGCAGTGAGGCCTTCAAGGACATCCTCACATTTCCCCCTGATAATGATAGGGTAGGTTAAGCAGTATCCTGAGAAAGCTCAACTTTTTGTTTTCTAGACTAGTACTAGTCAAAGTATGATGCATGGATGGATCCAGTCTGCTAATTCTCTGAGACAAAATACATGCAGAAATCAAAAGTGAAAGTATGGAAACTTGAGTATCATTTGACATTACTATAACATCTGTGCACACATTTAGTTGTTTTTCTTACAAAACACAGATTTTCCATGAATTGAAAAATTTCAAAAGTAGTTTGAAACTACCATAGATAGTTTGAGAAGCATTGTTTGAAACTATAGCATTATATGTTTAGAAAAATGCTTTTAATTCATCTCCCTATATTTTATTTTCTTTTTTGCCTCTCAGCTCTTAAAATTTTGTTTTTGAAACCCTTGTTTTTGATTATTCTATTTTGGTTTGATAGCTCAAAAAACTTAGTAGAACTAAGAATTCATTATTACTTTTTGAGTGTGCTTCACAATTTGTCTTCCATTCGAACCATGTGTGCAAATGAACTTCTTATAATGGACACATACTGGGCAAAATCTAAGCTTTTAACTTTTTATATGAGAAGTTAACAATTTGACACCAAATATGAGATCATGGTTGCATAGATTTCTATTGGACTATTCAAATTATATAATCATAATTTACATTTGGAATTTGAATTGAGGATCTTAGAAGTTTGATTATAGGGTCTCATAAAAATCATATGTTCATTCAATAAAAAGTTAAGCACTAGGGAGTGCCTCAGTGGCTCAGTCCGTTAAGCAGCTGACTCTTGATTTCAGCTCAGGTCATGATCTCAGGGTAGTGTGAGATTGACCCCTGCGTCAGCGCTGGGTGTGGAGCCTACTTAAGATATTCCCTCTCCCTCTGCTCCTCATTCCCTCTACACCAAAAAAAGCTGAGCACTGAGGTTAGAGTGGTAAAGATATTTATTAGCTTTTAAGAGCTAAGGTATGATTCTGCTTACCAAATATATAGTTGTGTTTCCTTTAAAATTGAATGGCATATCTCCATTTGAAAAAAGTTGGAAAATTTGATAACATATGTAAATCAGTGATGTATGAGACAATTTGAGGCTTAAATTCCAATTTTAGAAATACAGAGAAGTAGTGAATAATACAAGTGGCAGTACTAATTATGCAGAAAGAGTATCAGAATAGGACAATATTATATTTCAGACTTTAGACAATATTTATTACCAAATCTGGCCAAATATTACCAAATCCTACAGCATTTCTGATTTTAATTCCTAGTGCTAGTGACCATCTGAGCAGTAAGTGTAGTAATATTTAAATGTATTTGATAAATACTTTTTGGGATATCTAGCTATGGCCTGAGAATGCACAGGTAAATTATACATTCTGTGTCCTGAAGGAGCTTACAGTACAAAGGGAAACTAGATAAACACAATGGCGATTTAGTATGGTAAATGCTGAGAAGAGGTAGGCACAGGGATGCTTTAGAACATAGGGAGGGAATCCTGTACAGGATTGGATGTACAGGAAAGGGTGGATGGATCAGGGAAAGTTTTTCTGAGGAGATGATAATTGGACTGAGTTTTAAAATTTTAAAGTCAAACAAAATGAGAGGAAGTATATCTCAGGCAATAAACAATGTGTGCAAATACTATTATAATAATTTCAGCTACAGTTTATTAGGGTCAGAACTAAAGTCATTATGGGGATGAAATGGACAAGACAGGTTCTTAAAATCCTAACAGAGGAAACAGGATGCATTTTATAGGATTTGGAGTTGGGTCATCTCTTACCATGTATTGCTTTACTCAGTGTGTTGTGGCTCCACTGGCCATTTAGTTCCTCAGATATATCAAACTCATTCCTGACTTGGGGTCTTTGCAGTTGTTATTCCTGCTGCCTAGAATGTATATTCCTTTCTCCTCAACCCCAAGCTGTTTAAGTAACTGGTTGCTCATCATTCTAGCTCTGCTCATATGTCATTACTTCAAGGATCTTTTCTGACCATCTTACAGTAACTGCTCTATCACCTCCCTTGCACCCAGGTCACCACTCCACCTTGTCTTATTCTCTTTGTAACACTTGTTCCTATGTGCTTGTCCATGTAGACTAGACATGAGAGCACTGTTTTATTTTCAGGAATACAGGTGCTCAAAATAAATTTGAAAATTTGAATGAATGGGTAATGTTATAGAACTGAGTGGAACAAATTGCTTATAAAAATGGCTTTTTGGGTAGAAGTGCCTTCCTTAAGTTAAAAGTGCTTCGTATGAAACAACTGGAGCCAAACCATTTATCAAGGCCAGCCTGGGGAAATTAGAAGGACAACGGAGTTACTTTTAAGTGTTTACCCTCTTAAAAATTTCAATCAGATTTTAAAAGGTCCAGAGGCACTTGGATGGCTCATTTGGTTAAGCATCTGACTCTTGACTTCAACACAGGTCATGATCTCAGGGTAATGAGATCCAGCTCCACCTCAGGCTCCATGCTGAGCATGGAGCCTGCTTCTCTTTTCCTTTCCCTCTGCCCATCCCTGCATGCACAGGTGCATGGTGCTTGCTTTCATTCGTAGGTAGGTAGGTAGGTAGGTAGGTAGGTAGGTAGGTATATAGATAGATAAAATGTCCAGATACCTTTCTAATGTGGATATCTTCACAAAATGACAGTCTTGAGGAACATCCAATATCATTGAAAGAAATTCTACTGAAATTCTACTTAAAGTTACGGGATAAAAATTATATTACCTCCAGGCCTTATTATAACATCAAAAAAGATAAAATTGTGTTTAAAAACAATAAGATTATCTACCTTCATAATTCATACACTACCTAGAAATAATCTAGACTTCAAGAATTTTTTATGTAATTCTAAATACCAGTAAAACAACTTATAATTTTCACTATCTAGTATTAAAATATTTTATCATTGTATTTATGACTGCTTATAAAATAATCATCTCATTAATATCTACTCTTCAAAGTTTCATTCTTTATAATGAAAAAAATATCTGTTGGGTAATTAAATATATACATATATATGCATATCCATATGTATTTACTGCTAGATTTAGGGAACTTTGATAATTATGTAAAATACCTTGGTATTTCTTTGAAACTGTTTCTTAGTCATTTTTTATTCATATATTTTTATCACTTTTTCATCATATATTTTTTCACTTTTAACAGTAGAAAAGAAGTGTAGGCAACTTACAAGACCAGTGGATACACACCTAGTTGCCTTTTGAAGATAAATCTACCCGATTGCCATAGTGTTATTAAATACCATAGTAAGAATTTATCTAATAAATGAGTGACTTACCTGGCAAACCTACCTGGTATTTCCATGGAAATTTTATTCTGTAGTGAAGTTCAGCATCTCCCTCTTCCTGGTTCTTACATTAATAATGTTTTGTTTTTTTTTTAAGTTGGCTATGTGTAAAAACATTGATCAGACTATTTTTAAATATTACATATAAAATACATGTGGCCCGGGCTTCCCACTCTGTAAAAGATGAAGTTGGATTCTTCATCCTTCTTCCTAGTATTTTGTATTCAGTTATGTGCTATATTTCAAAGTACACGAGAGGAAATGTATCCTCTTTATTCATTATATGTGATAAGAAGGAAAGAAAATTAAATATGCTTTCCTAGCTACAACCATAATAATAATACTATGCAAAGAGACTGAAACAGTATATTGGTGTACAATACAATTAGCGTAATTCTGTTTGGGAATTTTAAGCTTTGATTACTGTTGCTTAGGTGGAAAAATGAGATTACCCAAATCAGTTTAGTGGCAAAAAATTTAAATGATAGTAAGTTAGAGAGTGGTAGTGTCACATACACTTCTATTCATTCATTTACTTATTCTATTCATTATGTTATGGATATAGCAATGAACAAAATGAACAAATCTTGCCCTCGAGCTTGCATTTTCATGAGAAAACCAATAAGCAAATAAATTTTAATGCTATGAAAAAAATAAAATAGGGACACATGAGAGTATAGTTTTAAATAAAATAGACATATATACATGTTATTTTATGTACTTAAATAGGTAAAATGTTTAAGTATTGAACAGTTATTTGACTTAATATATTTCTTTATAAATTATACACTTGTACTACTAGTCTAAGTAAATTTTAGTGGAGTTTATTCTAGAGTGTAAGATAAAAATAAATATAATGTAGACATTCTAATGTTACTTTCCACATGTCAAAAGAAGGGAAACTTTCATAATGGATAATAATTGTAATTTGATGATCCTAGTAATAATAATCGGAAAATCTTACCAAAGGTGTATTATGTACTAGACATTGACCCCAGTGCTTTCTGTATATTAATTCAACAATTGTCTGATGGTAGATACATGTCATTCAATCTCCATTTTATAGATGCAAAAGTTAGGCACAGAGAGGTTAAGCAGCTTGTCCACTATCATCACACAGAAAGGAAAACCAGAGCTGAAATTTAATTTAAATTCAGATAGCTTAGTTCCCAAACTAGCATTTTTTAAAGAAGTAACAAAATATTGCTTTGATCTTATTGTTTCATTATTCACAGCCTTTTAGCAACAAACAAGCTCTAAGTTAAATATAAAAATTAGCATTTTTGTAAAATAATAGTAAATAGGAACTAGTGTTTGTAACAATTACATATTATTACATACCGTTTATATCAGATGTGGAGGAAGAAGATGGATCTACTGACCTTAAAGTGAGCATTCAGAAACTACCTAAAAAATCATAAATGAAGAGATTTAAGAAAGAAAATCTTATATCAAACTTTTAACATCATTTATTTAATGTATCATAAACAACTTCTCCCCCAGCAAATAGTGAGACACATAGCAGACCAAAAGCTAATTCCTTAGAATGCAAAGAACTCTTATCAATAAAACAATTAGAAAATGATTACTAATAGAATGAAAACATGAACAAAAAACTTGAATAATCAAGACAAAGATGAATACAGGCCAAAATATATAAAAAGATACTTTGTCTTTTGCACATTTAAGAAATACAGTTTTAAAAAGTGGGTCTAGGTAAATCACTAAGTAGTGGTTAATAGAGTTGTAGAGTTAATTAGATCTAAGTGGCAAGCTGCTAGATGTACATGGGAGCTTTGGTTTAAGAGCATACAGCCAAAATTCCAGAAGTAAGCCCTACAGAAAATGATTTTTAGTGACTGTTTTCTCAAGAGTGATTCATAGCTAGTACATTTCTGACATCAGTGAGAAGTTAATTTGTTACATACAGTATGCCTCAGGCCATTAACATTCTTAGACCTTCTGTTGAGAAGGCCTGGTTATTAGGATTGGAAATAAAGGCAGTTCATCCAAGATACTTGACCTATAGTAACCCAGAGAGAATTTTTTGACAGTTGTATAAAGAAGATAAAGGAAAAAATTTTAGAAACCAAGGGAAGGTATGAAAGAGTCGAATATAGTCAGTGTTCATTCTTATTGTATGGTAATTTTCATGAATTCACTTGGGTCTCACCTAGTGCAATTTTAAAAAGTCACATATGAATATTCAATTAAATCATGCATTAGAATGTGTTAGAATTTTTCATTTCACTAAATAAAAAATTTATGATATGGCAAGAAAATAGTCTTCACTATGCTTTTATAATCCTGCCTATGTATTTTATTTCCAGGGAACCTTTTATTATTTTATCAGGAGGTTTGTCCTATGATACTGTAGGAAGAAGACCCTGCTTAACAGTTATGCATGGGAAAAGTACTGCTGTGCTGGAAATGGACTATTCAATTGTCGATTTTCTAACGCTGTGTGAAACACCATACCCAAATGGTAATAAGCTTTGCATCTTTAAAACTCATTCTCTATAGATATCTGCTATTCAGAACAAAGACCTATAGGTTTTCTAAATAGTTTCCTTATCCTAGTATGCTGTAATTCTTCTGGGAGAGAGATGCTGTCTTTATAACTTCACAAGTTTTATTTCAGAAGTTAATAAGCTTTATCTGTTTAGTATGACATAGTAGTAGTCTTTAGTGCCACTTAAGGATAAATGAAACAGTTTCTTTAGAATTCTATAAAATACTAGTGTATTAGTCAAGGTTCTCCAGAGAAACAGAGCCAATAAAGTATAGAGAGAGCAAGAAAGAAAGAATGAATTTATTTTAAGAAATTGTTTCATATACTTGTGGAGGCTAATAAGTCAGCTTCATTGTGCAAGATAGCAGGCTGAAAATTCAGGAAAGAGCTGTTGTCTTGAGGCAGAATGCCTTCTTTTTTAGAACCTATCTTTGCTCTTCAGGCCTTCAGCTGATTGAAGCCCACCCACATTATATCTGATATTGATTTAAATGTTAATCACATCTGAAGAATACCTTCACAGCAACATCTGGATTGATGTTTAACCAAACAACTAGACATCAAAGCAAGGATAAGCTGACACATAAAATTAACCATCACAACTATCATATATTCTTTCAAAAGGAATTTAAATCTGGATATGTTTTACTTCATTTGAAATAAATTGAGATGTAAATCTGTAATGCATTTTATAGTTAAATAGGTGCATATAAAATAAAGAAATTAGTATAGTAGTATTCAAGTTCCTATGAGGTACAATAGTAAGAATTATTCTTATGGGTGTTGTAATTTAAATTTTGGGTTTGTTGCCCATGTCCTGTCTTGGATTTTGTAATACCATAGAAGTTACTATGAACTTCTTGTCTTCTTCATCTTTACAAAACTGAAATAATTTTTTCTGAGTTATTACATAGATTTATCTCATTTAAGACAAAGTAGTCTTAAGTTATATAAAATAGATGAGAATGTTACATACTTGAGAGAATGGAATAAAATTAAAAACAAGCAAATATTTATTACCTAATTTGCTGTCTTCTTGCATATTTAAAACTATTGTTCATGCATTGTTTTCCTATTCCAGATTTTCAGGAACCATATGCTGTGGTGGTTCTTCTGGAAAAAGATTTAGTACTTATAGACCTTGCTCAAAATGGGTAAGAAATAAAATTTTGTGAGAGATTATTTTAGGATGTGATGAAAAAGACTCTTTTTAGCATAGGATTGGCTATTTCTCTTTGAAAACACTACATTTATACCCATAATATTGACCTTTTTTTACAATTCCAGGTACACATTTCTGATTACCTGTCAGATTTCTCTAATATGTTGTTCATATAGAATTTCCATTTTTTAAGTCAAAATTTGTTGAAATTTTGAAATTTCATGATTCAATCTAATACTTGGGCACCTTGGAGACAAACAAAATGAACAAAACCAAAATTAATCCCATCACATTTTACCTCCATATAATAAGCTCTGTGGTCTCTCCAACCCTATGCAATCTTGGTGGCACTGTTATGAATACATTGTCAGAGTAACTTTACACTCAGTACCAAGATTGCCATTCTCCTCTTTTGAGAGTCTTATACTCTACTGATGGAGCCAACCAAGTGCCCTGTTAGTCTCCTCTTTAAACCACTGTGGTCTCTACTGCTTTGATTTGAAAGCACCTTCCCAGCCTACTACTCTTCACAGTAGGAACTTAAGATACCTTTCCAACCTGATTTTTCACTATCTTACTACAGGTGCCTTATTCCCTAGAAAAACTGAACTGTGATCATACTTCAGTGTCTTTTCTTACAGGTTCCCAACAGCTGCAAGGAGATTTTATATATATGTGTATATATACACATATATATACACATCTGTCTTATCTGTAAATGGCCTCCGTAGCTCCTTTGCAACTTTTTGTGGTATTTGTCATGTTCTGCTTTTTCTAACATAGATGATAGTGTTTACTTATAAATTCTATGAAAGATATTACATTATTTATTTGTATCTCCTGAGAGATAATCATTAAACATTAAATTGAGTTTACCCATTCAGGATTTCAGTATTTCTCAACAAGGGGATATTTTGCTTCGCCTAGCCCCAGATACTTGACAAAGTCTATATAAATATCTTTTGTAGATGCTACTGGCATCTAGTGGTAGAGGATATGGATGCTGCTAAACATCCACAGTACACAGGGGAGAGTCCTTATAATAAAGAATTATCTGATCCAAAATGTGAATAGTACCAGGATTGGGAAACCCTGAAGAATAAGTGAATAATATTATTTAACTTGATTTTAAGGCATTCCTAGGTTCACATCAACTTAGTATGTGCTACTTGTAATTATTAATTGGGTATTTTTTTCCTTTTAAAAAATTGCAGGACCATAAGTGGATCAAAGGAATTTAAAAACATTTCTAAATGATCTCGGGATCCTGGGATCAAGCCCCGCATCAGGCTCCCAATTCAGAGGAGAGTCTGAGTCTTCCTCTACCCCTCCCACTCCACTCATGCTCTCTCTCTCTCTCCCTCTCTTTCTCTCTGACATAGAGATGATAGATTGATAGATAGATAGATAGATAGATAGATAGATAGATAGATAGATAGATAGATGTAAATGACAGTCCTAGAATAAGTTATTCTTTTAAAAAAAGAGAGATTTATTTATTTATTTTAGAGAGACCATGTGGAGGAGGAAGGGCAAAAGAGAGGGATAGACAGTCCTAAGCAGACTCCATGTTGAGTGCAGAGCCCAGTGCAGACCTGGCACCATGACCCTGAACTCATGACCTGAGCAAAAACCAGGAGTCGGATGCTTAACCGACTGTGCCAGGCAGGCACCCCTAGAATAATTTATTCTTAATATAATTATATTTTCTTGTCTTCGCTAACTTTTCATATAGTATATGAGACTTTTATGTGTTGTCTATACTGATATATATGTAAGTTAAAATACTGTGCAAATAACCTGTGACTAGGCATTTTATTTATCAAATGCATCAATTAAATGTATAATAGTAGAATCGTTGAGCTTAAGGATTATAAAGTGTTGTTATAAAGAGAACAAAGTTACCTGCCATGTTTTTAATTCATATTTTTGTTGCGTTTTTCCTTGTGTTTTTATGTGTGGTTGAGGAAGGAGTTACAACAGTTTGGTTCATTTTGAAATCTAGAAAGGACTTTTCTGAAAATATTCTTCTCTGATTTTTAAATGATTGTCAATAGTAGACTGATAAATACATCTAATTTTTGCAGATGTGCCACTCTGAACTTTTTAGAGTTTTTATGCCATATTCTGGTTTCCCAGATATTTTTAAGTAATCATTCTCAAGGAATTCAAACCAGAAAAGAATATCATTGCATATGTAGTAAGGGTTTTACTTTAAAATTAAAATTTTTGAAAGCATTTTTTGCTTTATTTAATGAAATAATTTCATATCTAGAAAGCCTTTAAGGTAGAATTTTATTATCACCGAAACAAAAGAGTATCTCTATATTATTATTATTTTTTTAAAGATTTTATTTATTTATTTATTCATGAGAGACACAGAGAGAGAGAGAGAGAGAGGCAGAGACATAGGCAGAGGGAGAAGCAGGCTCCATGTGGGGAGCCCGACATGGGACTCCATCCTGGGTCTCCAGGATCAGGCACTGGGCTGAAGGTGGCGCTAAACCGCTGAGCCACCCCGGCTGCCCCGAGCATCTCTATATTAAATGTTCTACCAGGCATTACATTAATGGGGAAAAAAGGAGAATTGAAAATTTGTATTAGCTCTACTGACATAAAGATCTAAGATCTGTTGATTGAGAACCTTATACCTTAATGCTAAAGTGCACAGGTTAAATTCTAGCTAGCTGGCATGCCTTTGGCACATTACTCTGTTCTTCCGTAAAATGTCTACATCATATGTTTGGTGCAAAAAGCAAATAAGATAAATGTACATATAAAGCACTCAGGCCAGTGTGCCACATGGTACAGAGTTCCAACTGCAGCTTTTCTATTTATTGTTCTAACTGAGCAACTTGCATTATAAAAGATGCCTTTTTATTTTTTTATTTTTTATTTTTTACATAGTTACATGAATTAAATCTGTTAAATCTCTGGTAGAATGTATGTAGTTTCCAAAAATACAGAGAAGAGCATTGTATCCCCAAAGTTAAAATGTAAATTCAGGTAATATGTTATATGGATCTTCATAGGCTATTATCTTTAAATTAATCAAAGTTTTAAAAATGTTTTCATTCCAAAGCTGTATTTTTTTTAGGTTCTCATTTTCATAGTAATTTTATTAAATTAATAAATATTTCTCTTTTCCTGTTGTTAAAGATATCCTATATTTGAAAATCCGTACCCTTTGAGTATACATGAATCCCCTGTTACATGTTGCGAATATTTTGCTGATTGTCCTGTGGACCTTATTCCTGCACTTTATTCTGTTGGAGCCAGACAGAAACGTCAAGGTTACAGCAAAAAGGTATAGAACATGAGTTTTAGTAATTAATGTTACATTTCAGTAATTTATATGTATCACCTTGGAGTATTTTATAACATTGATATCTTTTTTAGAGAAAATATATAGAAAATCCCTTTTTGAAGCAAAATATGTTTTTTACTGTTGTCATAGAAATATATATGAAGACGTATGCTTGGAAGTTGCTTTATACAATAATTTTTTTTATAGGAATGGCCCATTAATGGAGGTAATTGGGGCTTGGGTGTTCAAAGTTACCCAGAAATAATTATTACAGGGTAAGTAAAATCCTGTTTCACCACTAAATCTCTAATAGCTAGATATCATTAAGACTACATGAATATTAATTAATTGGGCAGGTAATGCTTTGCTTTATGCTGTAACTTATTAAGAAATGTTGTTGTCTGGAACCTGCCAGTTTACCATGAATTTTACACTTCTTTATTTTGGTTGCTGTCTTTTCACATAACAGTATACTTCAAAGAAAGAAAAATATGTAGGGTTTTTTTTTTTTCTTTTTTTCTTCACAATTTTAACTCATTTGCTTTTCATAGGCATGCTGATGGATCTGTTAAGTTCTGGGATGCTTCTGCAAGTAAGTAATTTGAATATTATTTGTTATATGTTTCACAATCACTGCTTTTATTACAACATGTTTTATAATTGCATAACCAACATTTAATTTAAAATTTGGGAGCTATGAGTTTAATACCTGATTTATCAAGTATAGTTTAGAATTTCTAATAGATGTTTAAGATATTTTTAAGGATATTAACCAGTAAATCAAGAATGAGTCTCAACAAAAGTAATCAAATTCTGTCTTCAAAATTTCCTTAAATCAGAGATGAAAATGGGAATATATTTCAAATCAACAGAAATTTGTAGAATAATTTTAATGCCTGGGTTTTTATTTTAAGATTTTTTTTTTTTTCATGAGAGACACAGAGAGAGAGGTAGAGACACAGGCAGAGGGAGAAGCAGGCTCCCTGCAGGAAGCATGACATGGGATTCGATCCCTGAACTCCAGGATCATGCCCTGAGCCAAAGGGAGACGCTCACCCGCTGAGCCACCCAGGCGCCCCCTAATGCCTGATTTTATACTAACAGTAATTTGTGCTTTCTTGACAGAATATATATATATGGTGCTTACACAATATCAAAAAAGGAAAGAATGGTTTGAATCATCAGTGTTTGCCAAATATATATAGCAAACAGTGAGAATCCAGTTAACTCGTGATCTTTTGTGTTTCATCATATAGAAGTGTGAGATAATATTTATTAGTACCTTTTACAGGGAAAATATGTAGAAAACATTTTAGAAAGCAAATATGTTCTTTATTGTTTTCATTATATTTATACTTTTTTTTGAAAAATCTATTTGTCTTTTTTTCAGGTTATCTAATTCATTATCATGTGTTTTTTGTTTTGTTTTTAACAACAGTACACCTTTTTTTTTTTTTTTTGGTCAATAGGTACAGTGATTGCATTGTCTAAAAGTGTAATTGAGAAATGTAGACCTGAAAATAAAAATATGGTTCAAATAAATATAGGCTGTTTTCCTTAGATAGTTTGACTGATTACATATTACCTTGTATTTCTTCTTTCTTCTTTTTGTATTAAAGTATCTAACAAATGTTTTTTTCTAGTAACTCTGCAAGTATTATATAAACTAAAGACATCTAAAGTATTTGAAAAGTCAAGAAATAAAGATGACAGACCAAACACAGACATTGTAGATGAAGACCCATATGCCATTCAGATTATCTCCTGGTGTCCAGAAAGTAGAATGCTGTGCATAGCTGGAGTTTCAGCTCATGTCATTATTTATAGATTCAGCAAACAAGAAGTGATAACAGAAGTCATTCCGGTAATAGTCTCTTAATTATTTTCAGTGTCAGATGTCTGACATTTAAAATTTTTGAACTATTTAAATTATTTGAAGTCAATTTTATCTAGAATTTTTAAGAACACTTAAGTGTTTTCATTGCCATCTATCTTTTGTGGAAAGTGTATAAGATGAATAATTATTAAAAGTAGAACTGTCTTTCTTTTACAACAGATGCTTGAAGTTAGATTGTTATATGAAATAAATGATGTGGAATCCCCAGAGGGCGAACAGGCACCGCCTTTGCCAACACCAGTGGGGGGCGCCACTCCTCAGCCCATTCCTCCTCAGTCTCATCCTTCTACCAGTAGCAGTTCATCTGATGGGCTTCGTGATAATGTCCCTTGTTTAAAGTATGTTATTAAAAAATACAGATGTTTTGGAAATAAGATAAATTTAATTTAGAAAAATTATAAGCTTTATTACAGTGATAATTTCCTGTGATAGAGAAAAATGACATTTCTTTCTGGGTTGTGCTGTGGTTACTACAACTCATTTTTCTATGGTATCAAAAGGAATATGATTGAATTCCATGATGTTTATCTTTAAAGTGCTAAGATTTGATCTGTAAACATACCCGTAGAACAGTGTGGATCTTTTCTGTATATATAGCTCAATCTTCAAATCTATAGATGTTTTCTACTCTGGATTCAATGCGGATCAAATATATATGTAGACTGCTTTCTACTGCTCTGAAAGTTCTGGTTTTTTTGGTCTTTAGAGATTCAGTCATTTTGTAATCATTTTCTTGGCTTTCTAAATCTTCTCTAGCACACCAGTATCATTATTTAAATGCCTTTATTGTAGCATTCTGGATATGAATACATTTTGCTTTTTTATACAGGAATAAATTGGGTACAACTTTCTTATCCTTTCTTTTTCTGACTTATATTATTGAGTTGTTAAATGTTTTCAAGGATATGAGCCTTAAATATGACAGAGAAATAAAGGAATGAGGAAAAAGTTAAGATCACTGAAAAATTTTATAAGACTGTGATTAATTACATTTACAAAGAAGTTCAGTTGGGGTAATGACTAAAAAAAGTGGTTATGGAAAATGTCAAAGAAATTCAGTATATGAGTTGATGTGCAAAAGCCAGATTAGTGGATTCAAGGTAGGGAGGCCTAATGAGAGATCATTGGCATTTGTTAAAAGAACCAGGTTTTGTCCCAGTTGTGTTTTAGATCTACTGGAGTTTCTTCTCTTGATGAGTAGTAAAGAATTGCTGTGGAGAATGTCTGTGTAACTAGCATTGCATTGCAATGACTCCGAAGATATGGGCAGATTTTTTTATATCATTTAAAAGGTGTAGACTTTTTTTTTTTTTAAGATTTTTATTTATTTGAGAGATTAGCATGAGTACTAGTAGGGAGAGGGAAGCAGCAGAGGGGGAGAGAGAAACAGACTCCCTGCTGAGCGGGAAGCCCAATGCAGAGCTAGATCCCAGGACCCTGAAATCAGGATTTGAGCCAAAAGCAGACACTTAACCACCTAAGCCACTCAGGTGCCCCCAAAATTACAGACTTCAAAAAAAAAAATCTATACGTTTATATAAATTTGAGATTGTGTGTTCTATGTTAGTGGTTCTCAGAGATGATTTTGCTCCTCATCATTTTTTTGGCTATATCTGGAGACGTTATTACTTGTCAACAGTAGGAACAGGGTGCTGCTGGCATCTCGTGCATAGAGGTCAGGGATGATGCTCAAACGTGCAGAACGGTGCCCTGCAACAAAGAACTTGCAGGTCAGAATGCCACTAGTGCCAACAGGAGACTCTGATCTGATCTAAAAAATGTAAGCATTCAGGTTAAGCAGCCACATTTCTCAGGTCTCAGGGTTTTTGGGTTTTTTTTTTTTTTTTTTTTTTGGCCCTCTCTCAAGTGTATACATACACATCCTCCTTTTTGCTACAGTTCTGGCACATGTTTTGCTAGAATGAAATTGGAAATACAGAGAATTCTACATTCTTCCATGTTGTTACTTACTCAGTACTGCTTTGCTTTAAACTTAAATTTGTAAAATTTCCATTAATGTTCTTTGATTTTAATGTGTATTTCTCCAGCCTTTGTTAAGTTCAAGTCTTATAAGCCTGTAAAGTACAATTTGTCTTTGATGTTTGTTTTGATAACATTTTTATGACAAAGTTTTTAAGGTTTTTGTCTAAAATTGACAAATTTACCAATGACTTTTTAATCACAGGCAATTTGAGTTATACCTCATTTTTTTTCTTCTGAACAGTTTTCTGGTAAATGCAGTTATTTATTAACTTCACATAGTTTTCATCCACAGTCCCAAAAGCCAATTTTTAAATGTCAGAAATATAATCAAATTGATATTAAAATAATTACTACTTTGTTTTTATACAAAATGCTTTCATATGTAATTGTTCCTTTGAAGAAACATTTTAAGAGTAGTTATTCAATTTATTCCTATAACCAGTAAAATTTTGTGTTTTTAGGTATTTTAATTGGGCTTTTGCAGTCCGAACAGACATTTTGAAACAGCAAAGTCTCCAAACATACGTTTAAAATATATTTGTACAGGGCAGCCTGGCTCAGCAGTTTAGCGCCCCCTTCAGTCCAGGGCCTGATCCTGGAGACTCGGGATCAAGTCCCATGTTAGGCTCCGTACATGGAGCCTGCTTCTCCCTCTGCCTGTGTCTCTGCCTCTCTCTCTGTGTCTCTCACAAATATATATATATTTGTACAAACTATGGAGCTTTTTATAAACGTTCAGCTCCTTGTCTTTAAAAAGTAAAACCTTCATTTACATATATTAAAATAATTCACATGTAAACATTTTTTTTTTAAGATTTTATTTATTTATTCATGATAGTCACAGAGAGAGAGAGAGACAGAGAGGCAGAGACACAGGCAGAGGGAGAAGCAGGCTCCATGCCCTGGGAGCCCGACATGGGATTCGATCCCGGGTCTCCAGGATCGCGCCCTGGGTCAAAGGCAGGCGCCAAACCGCTGCGCCACCCAGGGATCCCAACATGTAAACATTATAGACATAAAATATTATACCCACCCATCCCCTATTTTGCATTTTAAAGATTTTATTTATTTATTCATGAGAGACACAGAGAGAGAGAGAGAGAGAGGCAGAGACACAGACAGAGGGAGAAGCAGGCTCCCTGCAAGGAGCCTGATGTGAGACTCCATCCTGGATCCCAGATCCTGTGATCATGCCCTGGGCCAAAGGCAGACATTCAACTGCTGAGCCCCCAAGCGTCCCTATTTTGCATTTTTAAATCTAACCTATCCTGTTATTTCTTGATCCCGTCTCTAATTTTTTTACCTATTGGGGATTTTGCAGCAGGCTTAACTGGCTTATTTTTGCTTAAGAATTTTTTGTTTGTTTGTTTATTCTTACTAATTAAGAATTCCATGAATTTTGTATGTCTTCATCACTGAAGTTTTAAATGTCCCCATGTACACACTTCTGATACTATCCCTGTATTTTTGTTCCTGCTCTAATCTAATGTGCATGTTAAATATGCTAGAAGAAGGTGGACACTTCTTTGAACCTTACCTAATTTATCCAAGGAAAAAATAACACAGATTCTTCTATTCTGAAGAATACTCTATTTTCATTTCTATCTCTTGAGATGGACGGCCACCACTGATTAGTGGTATTTCTCTGAGAAAAGCCAGAATGTCTGCTCATCCAGCATACAGTTCTGAGTGTCCTGCCTTACAGGTATTGCACGAAGTGACTGTAACTCCGTTCATTTTTGGAGCACCCTCAATGATTCATGTTTACTCTAAAATTTGGACAATAAGAAGACAACTGGAAGGACACCTAGGTGGCTCAGTGGTTAAGTGTCTGCCTTTGGCTCAGGGCATGATCCTGGAGTCCTGGGATCAAGTCCTGCATCGGGCTCCCTCATGGAGCCTGCTTCTCCCTCTGCCTATGTCTCTGCCTCTGTTTGTGTGTGTGTCTCTCATGAATAAAAAAAATAAAGTCTTTAAAAGAAAAAAAAAAACAAAAAGAAGACATCTGGAAAATGGCAAAACCAGAATTTAGACTCTAGCTTTTAAAAAGCCCTCAGTTCTTTCTACCAACATCAGACCTTTGCAGCCAGGCTTTGAAGACCCTCTAAAGTCTGCACCTAGCCTATCTTGCTATATTGATTTCTCACTGTTACTACACATACCTCCACTGTGAGCAAACTTACACAGTTGTTAATCTTTTACTGTGGGTTTCCTACTACTAGTTTGCATATGTTTGCAAAAGCAATATATTTTGAGCACCTATTCAGCAATTATTGGGGAAAGAGTCTACAACCAAAATTACTCTCAACTTAAAGAGTACTTTATTTTATTTATTTTATTTTTTAATCTTTTTTTTAAATTTTCTTTTTAAAGATTTTTATTTATTCATGAGAGAGAGAGAGAGAGAGAGAGAGGTAGAGACACAAGCAGAGGGAGAAGCAGGCTCCACACAGGGAGCCCGACGTGGGACTCAATCCCGGGTCTCCAGGATCAGGTCCCGGGCTGAAGGCAGCGCTAAACCGCTGAGCCACCTGCACTGCCCAAGAGTACATTTTTTTAATAGTGAAAGCATCATGCACACAAAAGTAAATTTGTCACTTTTTTTTTTAAATTTTTGTACTCACTATGTTTTGGCTACTTTTAATTTTGTTAAACCATATATTTAAGTCTATTTTTCTAACTTGAATTTTTTTCCAACTTGATTTTTCTTTCCTCTTCTTAATTCATAGGCTTCTCATTCTCCTTATTCCTTTCCCCATTCCTCCTTCCCCTTCCTACCCATGGTCTTTTTCTCCCTCCCTAATTCCAACCCCCCAGTCTGTAATGGGAACTTATGTATGATTTCTTACTTTTGTTATTTATGTGCATACTTTGTCTCCAACTAGATTAAATGCCTCTAGAGAAAAGGATTTAGTTTTTTTTTTCATTTTTGTATATTTAGTACAATTTCATATATAAATTACTGTTTGCATATTTATGCATGACTTTATAATTACATAAGTTAATAAGATACTTGAAGATGGGTTAAAAGATAATGTGTTTTCCTTTATTACAGAGTTAAAAATTCACCACTTAAGCAGTCTCCAGGTTATCAAACAGAACTAGTTATTCAGTTGGTATGGGTGGGTGGAGAACCACCACAACAAATAACCAGCCTGGCAGTCAATTCTTCATATGGATTGTAAGTATAATTTATGTGTTTTTCAGTCTCGTCATACTATGCCATACATTTTTTTCATTTATAAAAATAGGATGACTTTTATTAGAGCATCAGTTAAAAAGTTGTATAAAAAGTTGTTTAATTTCAGATCATATTTAGTGTTTATTTGGAAAATAACTCTGTTCCAAATAAATTACTCAGGATATACTTATAGTGCTTCATGATAAATTAAGATAAAGGTTTAAAGTCAACATGTCTTCTCCTGGATAAACTCTGAGAAACAATTTTCTTCTTAATGCTCAGTATAATAGAGGTCTGATAACATCAACTCTGAAGACTTTGTTCTAAGCTAATTCTGTAAATGTTGAACCAGAGCTATATAATTTCTTCTACTTCCAAAATTCACGTGTATAAATTATAAAGGCATAGTAATAGTTTGATAAAGTATTTATTACTATAGTTGCTTTATCAGTTCATACCCTCAAGTATTGAGTATTAATTATTCATACTTTCTATTATAATTTGGTAGACTTACAAAGTACTTTTGTTTGTTTAAAAATCAACATTGTGGTAAAAGAGAAGCCACACACTATGTAGTTCCAGCGCTATTTCTCAGTATGTGGGTCACTGTTGTCTTCTTTGATGTTAGCCCTGAAGACTCGTTCATCTTTCTTCTTCCTCCTAGAACTACTACCACTCACCCTATCCCTGTAGTTCTATACCAGCTAAGACTGGCTGTAGTCTGAGATGGTCATCTCTCAGGTCATCTCTCAGCAAATCTTTCATTTGCTACCCCACAATGTAAGAACACAAACCTCCGTTTTAATATTTCATTGCACAACTATAAAGAAAGAGGGAATAATAAAAAGAACTGTCGGAAGTTTCAAAGGAAGTTACAAATCGATTGATCATAGGCTCATGGGCTCACAGTTAACGTTTTATTTAGTCCCTCCCTTGTACGTTTTTAATATTTGAACTAGCTGCCAAGACTATTTAATGTGAAATCCATATTTAGAGCTTTAACTGAAAAATCTGATTATCTGGCCCATGTCTCCATTCCTGCTTGGCAGTGGTCAACATGAACAGAATTCAGACTTTTCCTACTTAGATAGATGGGTCATATTCTCTCTAGTTCACCACAGTCCTTGTCTGGCCTGTTTGTATTACTTACAGAGTCTCTGTATACATTTCAGTTTTCAACTCCTGGTTTAAGACATCTTAAAAGAGTTACATTCCTTTATTCGTAGTTGTTTGGTTTGTAGTTCCTGACTTATAATTGGAAAGATATCTGGAGTACTCCAAAGGGAGACCTCCAAGGTTTATGCTTTCTACTTTTTATTTTTGACTGTATAGATTATCAAAACTTTCCCAGAGATAAAATGTTCCACTCCCCTAGAAGGGAATGGGCCTTCCCTCAAGCTTCCCAAAATGCCCCTAAGTCAGAAAAATAGATGTCACATTGATTAGAATGGGGATTTATGTCTGTGATCAAGTTTCAGTTTCCTACGCCAACATTTTTTTTTAACAACATCGACTTGTAATCATTAATGTCTGTAGAAGATATACATTGTTCCATGAAAAGACATATGTTATCTGTATTTTCATGTCCTTGATAATCTTTAGATACAAAGAGGAATTTTCTGAAAAACCCATCCTTCTTCCTTTCAGCCTTATACAGGTACATTTCCTTATAATTACTTATTTATGCTAAAATATTTGCTCTTTTCCTATTCCCAGGGTAGTTTTTGGCAATTGTAATGGCATTGCAATGGTAGACTACCTCCAGAAAGCAGTACTCCTCAATCTGGGCACTATTGAATTGTATGGCTCCAATGATCCTTACCGGAGAGAACCCCGGTCTCCTCGTAAATCTCGACAACCTTCAGGAGGTATAAAGAAAAAAATCTTGAGTTTTAGGATTTCTATAAATACTGAGTTACTTATGTGAATATAAATACTAAAGTTAGATAAATACCTTGTCTGACTTAGTCTATATATGTAAACTGTCAAAACTCGTAAAAGGTTTGAGCCTTCTTTATTTTGTATTGCTTTTAGATTTTGCTTTTGTTTTAAATATCCTAGGATTTTAATTAATGTTGGGAAAGAACCACAGTGGCAAGCTTCTTCAGCTAAATTATAATGAGATGAAAATTTGTCTTATTATGGAACAAAAGTTAATTTCAAAGTATTGCCCCTTTTATTGATTGGTATTATAAGACCAAAAATTCATTGTTGAAACGATGTAATTTTAAGGGATTATTTCCCATGCAGAAAAAAATGTAAATGCAAAAATGAGTTTGAGTTCTGTGAAAATTCAGTGTTCTCAGGTAGCCTTGATTCAATACAAACCAAGATCCAATGATTTTCTGTATAGCATTCTTTTGTATTTACTAGGTAATTAGCCTTAATTTTATATTATTTTAAAAAAAATTTTTAAAGACTTATCTATTTGAGAGACAGCATGAAAGACCAGCACAAGGGGATGGGAGGATCTGTGGGGGATGGGAGGATCCGAGGGGGAAGGAGAAGCAGACTCCCTGCTGAGCAGGAAGCCAAAGTTGGTCTTCATCCCAGGACCCTGGGCTCATGACCTGAGCTGAAAGCAGACACTGAACAGAGCCACCCAAGCGTCCAGTTCATCTTAGTTTTAAGTGTATTAATATGTCTAGTTGGTGGTCTATACCAGTATTCCTCACTTGATTTTTTTTTTTTTTTTAACTTCATGGCATTGGATCTCTGGCACATAGGGTCATATTAGTGAGGCCTTCAGCAATTACTGCAGTAATTGCTCCAGTATAGGCTCCAGTATCCACAGGACCTGTTCAGCTGGACCAGGGATTGAGGGGAACCCTATCTTGGGCAGATTTGGCCGATATGCGGAATGCCAGTGTGCAGTGAAACACTGGGAAGATGTGTTCTATACTTATAACTCAGTCTCTCTGAATTTAAATTCTGAGATTCATTTCTCATTTGGTCTCATGGCATAAATAGAAAATACTACCTGTGTCACAATTTATGAGAAAGAAAAAAAAAAGAAAGATGGAATATAGACCTTACTATCACTTTGGCCTGATGCTTGGATTTTCTTTTCCATTTTTATTTTTGTGTGTGATCATTTTGTCATGTGTTATCTTCAGCAGAAATTGTCCCAACCATACCATTCTAGTACTTTGTCTCCTTTTTTTTCTTCACTTTTCATTGCTTCACTAAGGCATGCTGATTGTGACTTCTTGCATGTACGGCCTTTCTAGCTTATATTCTGAATCTGTGAAAAAACTCCAGTCTTCTTTATGTAAGTTATTTATTTCATGTCAGTAACGTCGTGGCATGTTTATTTGTTGTGTGTAAAATAATTTTTTTCATTTATTTTAAAAACAGCTTATTAAAACATTATATATCTAAAATGATATACTCATTACTTAAATTTATCATCATATGTATATGAAAAAAAGCTATTGAAATGTTTACGTCCCAATCCAGTTTCTTTATAAGGCAAAAAAAACTAATATTTAGTGTTAGAAAGTTAAAATATTGTCATGATAGAGGAGGCAAGTACTTTTAGCAATTTTACCACAAACCTGTGTAAAAACTTTATTGCTTCTAAAATTAATTTCTTTTCTCCTTGATACCTCATAGTTTCTTAAAACTGCTAAAAATTAAATACCTAAACTTATCCAAGTTTAGAGACCAATTTTATCATGTGATACCAAATATATTTTTCTTAAATTTTATTGCATCGTATATTCTGTAATAAATCTCATAATATTATTTATATTATTATTTGCTTTATTGTATATTGAAGAGTTAGATGTTTAGGCACAGGAGAACTATTTGAGATATTTACTTAAACGCTCACTTGTAACTATTAGAATTATGTCTTAAAATTAAAAGAAGGTCATTTTAAAATGTGCTTTAACATTTTAAAAATATTTGTGCCTTAATTCTAAAATATGATTTATTTCAAATAAAATTAAGTATAACATAATTGGTACCAAAATGCTTTAATTGCATTGATAAAAATGATATTCTTGCAGAAGTGTGTATTTTATAATATGTTTTGGAAGTGTAGCCCAAATACCACCAAATTCGATCTATTTTAGAGATTAGTTTGAGGTAATGTTTTTACTACTAGTAGATTCTGTTATGTTTTCATAAACAGTAAGGTGTTACTCATGAAATTATTTTATAAACATTACTGTTTATGTGTTTTACAACTGCATTAAAATACAGTTGAGCCCATAACTGAAATGTATACAGTATTTTCATAATAAAAATTATGAGATTGTTACAGGGACAAATAGTGATAAATTATTTCCACTACCTGTAGATCTGCTGGAAGTCTTAATAATAACAAAAATGAAATACGATAATACATGTCCTGTTTTGCTGGCCACATTTTCACTCAGTGAAGGACACGGAAGGGAAATTTCTATTCTGACTATAATTCTAACCCCCAAGTAAGATCTTCTTAGTGATATGAAAGTGATAAACCCATGAGAAGAAACTTATTTAGTCTTGGAAGTTGATAATTCTAAAGAAGGAAATTAGAGGGACAAAATTGTGTGTACTTTAGGAAAAATATTTTCAAAAGTTACAGAAGTGACTCTAAAAATGAAGATTTGGGTTATACAATTGCAATTAATTTCAATTCTTCAGTATGTTCAGTAGAATAGAAAAAGAGAAATAGCTGTGAAGCCCAGTAATACTAGTTGATATTTCTGTGTGTGTGTGTATGTTATCTATTATAAGAAACAAAACACAATATTTAATAAATGAGGGATATAATCAAGGATGCATAAATAAGTGTCGCATAATCAGTAAGTACTGTGTTGAATATAGGCTGGTCTTCAAAAACTGGGAAATAGCAAAATGTTTGGTTTCAGTGAAAATATAATTAAAGAAGGATTAGGACCCTAGGGATCATTTGAAATTATAGTTGAAAAACAGAAAGTAGAGGTAAATAACTTTGTTTCTCAACTATCCATTAAGAGGAATGATTTATCTTTCTGGAAAGTATGAAAAATAATTAAGAGAAATGAAAATCTAAACTTACATACATACATACATACATACATACATACATACATTATATTTATAAGGCAGACCTTGGTAATAAAAAGTGATAAGGTAATAAAAACATACCAAGAGAATTTGTTAACAATACTCAAGTTGATAAAGGTCAAATAAATCAGTAAGTTTAATGTACAAATCAGTCAAATATTCTAGAATGGTTTGTGCACATATTGAAAATAGAGATATCACTTAAGGTCAACAGGAATCCTTTAAAAGTAAATTGTACCAAAATTGATGTTACTTTTTTAATCTCATAACTATATTGATGTCTCATAGCAGCCTGTTGACATAAGGTTTCCTGAAGTTAACCAAATTCTAAATAAAGAATTCCATGTATATTTTTTTTGAAACAGACAGATGGAAGTGACCTACTTTAGTTTGACAATTACAAGATTCATTAAACCAGGAATCAGCAAACTACTGTCCATGAGCCAGATCTGGCCCACTGCCAGTTTTTGCCAGTACTGTTTAATTAGAAAAACATCATGCTTATTTGCTTAGCTGGCCTCAAAACCAATCTGGACCTTCACAGAACAGGGTTGCTAGCTCCCAGATTAAACCATGCTATCTAGTGGGTCAGTTTGTAGCTTCACATTAAATTCAGTGTATTGTGCCTCAGTAGATGGATGTATTATGCTGAATAATATATAATTATACTTTGTTGAACATTTTAAATAGTTAATTAAGCTACCTGTTTAAACATATGATAAAGAAGGTATGCTTATTGTTTCTAAAGAGTAACTACTACATTTGATGACAGAATAAAGACCCATGAAGATACTATAGGTAGAAATCATAAACCAATACCATAGCCATATAGTATAGACCATAAGATCATATACATCAATCAGCCATATAGGGTTTTACTTGACTTTTACCCTGAGCCAGATGTGAAAGGCTTAAAATTTTGAAATTTGTTATTTTTACTCAGTGCTAGGCACACTATAATACTAGAGTATACTATCACTACTATTTATTAAGATATAATTGGCATATAATCATTATATTAGTTTCAAATAATGATTTTATATTTGTATACATTGCAAAATGATCACCACAGTAGCTCTAACATTCCTTACCTTATTACATACTTACAAATTCTTTTTTCCTTGTAATGAGAACTTATTTCCACTCTTAGTAGCTTTCGAATATCTAATACACTATCATTACTTCCCTTATTTATACTGTAACTGGAATTCTGTACCCTTGACCCTTTTTACCTATTTCTCCCACCCTCCACACTCTGCTTATGGCAATCATCAGTTTGTTCTCTATCTATGAGTTTTTTTGTTTGTTTTGGGGATTTTTGGGGGGTGGGGTTAGATTCCGCTGTATCATATAAGTGAGATCATACAGTAATTATCTTTCTCTGTCTGACATATTCTATTTAACATATGTCTTTGAGGTCCATCCATGTTGTCACAGATGGCACAATTTTAATCTTTTATTGCTGAATACATTGCATTGTGTGTGTGAATGTATATATGTATGTATATGTGTTTGTGTATATATACTACCCACATTTTGATATACTCCACATTTTCTTTAGCCATGCATCCATCGATGGACACTTGTTTCTGTATATCACTGCTGTTTAAAGACCCGTTATTGGGATCCCTGGGTGGCGCAGCGGTTTGGCGCCTGCCTTTGGCCCAGGGCGTGATCCTGGAGACCCAGGATCGAATCCCACATCGGGCTCCCGGTGCATGGAGCCTGCTTCTCCCTCTGCGTGTGTCTCTGCCCTCTCTCTCTCTCTCTCTCTCTCTCTCTCTCTCTCTCTCTCTATCATAAATAAATAAAAATTAAAAAAAAATAAAGACCCGTTATTTGAGTTTCTATCAAGAAGGAGTTCATTTACATAAACAGTATTTTGTCAAAGATTAAATGCATACCTAAAATTCCATCCATTGTTCTTTGAACTATGAAACTAATTTTTGGGGTTTTTTTCCTCCCAGAACCATTAGTTTAATGAGTGCTGAAAAGAAAAAAAAAAAAAAAGTTACTGATTTTCATTTGAAAACTTCCTAGTGAATAAAAATAATATATAACTCAAAATAGAAAACTCTTCTTATAAACCGAATTCATTATTCTGTGTTCTCTGAAAATGTTATAAAAATTTTCTTAGTGACTGGATTGTGATATGTCTTTTACTGAAGGATTGGAAAAATGGATACTGATCATACATGCACATATGTCAGCATGATGGTTAACTTCTTCTGAGGTCTTTTCTCTTTTCAAAGAATTTGCAGTAATTCTTTTCATTCCAGTCACTAAGCAACTTAATAGCCATACTAATTATTTACTCTGCATGTTACCATGTCTTTTTCTTGTCTACAGCATAAAAAGCCATAGCATATCGTTTCTCTTAAGAATCTGAGCCATCGTATAAGATATATTAGTTTTATAAAGTTCGTACATATCTGTGAAAAGGAAGTATTTCTTTAGAGCTCTTTAAAAATGTGCAGTAGAGGGGTAGCCCTGGTGGCCCAGCGGTTTAGCGCCACCTTCTGCCTGGGTCATGATCCTGGAGACCTGGGATCAAGTCCACGTCAGACTCCCTGCTTGGAGCCTGCTTCTCCCTCTACCTGTGTCTCTGCCTCTCTCTCTCTCTCTCTCTCTCTGTGTGTGTGTGTGTCTCTATGAATGAATGAATGAATGAATGATAAATCTTAAAAAAATAAAATAAAAATAAAAATGTGCAGTAGAGTTTTTAAGAGGTATAGTAAGTAAAGTACAATATTTTACATTTACATTATCTTATATATGACAAGTAACATACAGTCTTTTAAATATTGCAAATGTGGAGGCACAAAATATTTTAATTATTCAAAAATATTCAAGGAGGTCATTGGAAACATTGCAGAAACCACATTGAGGCTTGAGTTGAGAGTTTCTATGTTGTAAAAATTACCAAAATTATTACCAAATATTTATTTTCCTTCAAGAGAAATCTAATGTCTATCATATACTCTCAAATTACTGATTTTAAACAAAGTCCTACTTTATGTCTTATGTCCTTGAAGAATAGTAAATTATCTCTTGGAAGTTTTCTTTTTCTTTAGCTGGTGACTCCTATATTATTTTGAGGTGTTTTAATATCAAAATGTTTCATTTCCTATCTCAAGATTAATGGGCATAGTATCAATGCCAGTACAGTCTATTCAACTGGGTTTTTGACAAAGACAGTCATTAAATGTGTAGTGTAAATAGGAAATACAGCTGCACTTACATAAATTTGTGTTGTGACTTGGTGTTTGGTTCTGTTTTTTTTAGCAGGTCTATGTGATATTAGTGAAGGAACTGTAGTCCCAGAGGATCGCTGCAAATCTCCAACTTCTGGTAATTTGTTTTTTATTTCATTAATGACTATAATTCTGTAAAAAATAATACAGTGTATCAAAACTCCTTTTTACGGATAAGCTTTTAAAGTAACACCTAGAAGGAACTTTTATGTCACTTATTTATTCTTAAAAGGATAACTATTTTTTGCATTCTCATTAAGTGAAAAGAAATGCACTAGATAAAATTTCACAGCTATTACCTATTAAGAGTCATACAACTGTTTATTCAGCTTTCTTATATTTATATCTTTTAAGGAAAATATATTTTACTCCTCACCATTGGATCAAATGGTTTGGTTAATGTACAGTCTTGTCTTTGCTCCGCATGCCTGAGGTCATCTAGTAGAATAGTGCTCTAATTCCTGAATAGTGCCCATTTAAATATCAAAGATCTTGAACATTTACAATCTAATGGTAACTGTAGACAGAATAGTTGTAGACTAATTATATGTGGTTTTGGTCAAAATATTATTGAATATAACTCTATAGCTATTTTAAGGCAGTTATCCTTTTTTGTCCATATAGGTCTTTATGTGACCTATGTGTGTAATAATATTTCAGTAGAACATAATTTTTAATATCTTTTCAATCTCCTTAATGTTAAGAGGATTGTGATTTTATTATTTTAAGTGTATAGAAACTTTGCCAGTCTTTACTAAGGTTGACTTCACAATTTTAACGACCATATTAAATCGTTCTGGCTGGGAATATTTATCAGCTTTCAACTAGAAAGATTGTTCTTAGGATAAAGTAACATGGTTCTTAGATAGATTTTGATCCTTCATTGGCTGATTCTACTACATCAGAAATCATTATAAGCATGGGAAATATTGAGAAGTGCATTTTAGTTTACTCTGATATTTCGGTTTAGCAGTTTATTAGACATAGGACTCTAAAAGCTTTTGTGATGTTTCTTTTTGAAATTGCATTTTCCTAATATTGCACAAGTTATACCTTAAGATATATACACCTTCTGGTTTTCTTAATCTTTAAATTTCATATTTAAATTCACTCATTAATGAAACATAGAACCACAGGAATTAATATGGTTAGCACCTAATGTTAAGTCTGAACATTGGTACAGTAAAGTTTGATTGAATAATATGGAGCAAATAATTGTATATCCGATCTCACAGAACTAGAGTTATTTCTGAATTTGGACTTCAGAACTGTAGTATCTTTTCATTATTGCTGTTCTTTGTCCATCTACCTACAGCACTATTCTGATCTTACCCTCTCTAAAGGCCTTGTGAATGCAGTTGTCAATATGTTAAGGCTAAAAGCCAAACTAGATAATTTGGTCATGGAATTATCTTTTAGTATATTAAATGACTGTCAAAATTGTTTTAACAAGACTCAGCCTAAATAAACTAATACTCATTATCCTAAGCCAAACTTTGAATAGGTATATACATCTATCAATTTGAAATAACCAACAAGAGGTAATTATAGATAAATATTTAAGTATATTAAAATATAAGTCTATAAATATAAAAAGTTCATAAAAGTAAAAAACCTCCAAATCTTTTCTGAGAAATTCAAACATTGTTGAACATTTTCAAGCATATTTTTTTGATCCACGTGAAAGGACAATATAGTTTTAACATACAGAATTTATATGACACTAGGTTTTTATTGTTTCAGTAAATTTGAACTGCAAGGTAAAAATTGTGAGTGTAAAAATCATTGATAAATCACAAATTCTTATCTTAGTAGAAAACTCTTTATTTAGTCTTTGATTATGCCCTGAAAGATACAAGAATATTCTGAAGACATACAGATATACACATACAGATATACACATATACATATATACATTCCTGCCTATCAATATGGAAAGACAACTTTTACAAAAAGCAAATCAGACTTTAGTAGACAGTAGTTGTGCTTGAAACATGTTTCATAGAGCAGAAGATAGATGTCACTCATGCATACGTAGTGAAACATACAATAGAAACTAGGATAAAATTCTGGAAAGCAACCTGTTGACACTATATTCTTATAGCTATGTCTTTCACTGCTTGCCCATTTTGAAAGAGTTACTAGTAATTCTCACTACTCATCTTTGGCCAGTTGTCTTACTCTTTGCCCATTGGTAAATTTTTTTACATTCATTCTTGTTAGCATTCTAATAAAGAAATAAAGGAATAATTTAGTAACATTCCTCTCACCAATACATGTAAATTCTACTAATTCAGGATGGTCAAATGAGAAGAACGGAAGGGGTAACTTTGAGGTGAATCAGAAGAACCACAAAGCATCATGTAAAACCATGTAAAATAATAATTAAATTCCTAGCTTCAAGTACTTTCGGCAGTGTGGTAAGATATATAAATAAATAAATAATTAAAGGATACAATATAGATTATAAAGCCAGTATAGTTAATAGAAAACAATGTATTGGGAGAGAAGAAATGTTTAAAAGTGGGTTGGAATGGAAGTTCAACTGAGTCACTCATAAATACTAAGAGGAGGACCACTATTACAAAAATGAAAAGTAGTCATACATATGCCCTTTTATCAAAATCAGTGTGTTTATTCAAAATAATAATATAAATGAAGAGAAACTTTTTGAAAAGCATTTAAATCTCATAATCAAAATTGGTGATCTCAGCAGTTTTAATGGTTCAGCATTAAAGCTCAATTCAAAAAGCATCCTGAGAAAATCCAACTTAACGAATACAATTAGGTTTTTCCATTTGTTTTTAAATAAACCGGCAGTCTCTGAAACAGAATATTAGTTTTGCCATCCTGAATTAACATGGGAAATAACTTCTGCTATCTCCATTTGATCTTTGTATTTCAAAGAACTTAAATTGCTTACTGAGCACTTTCAAAATATTGGAATTTTGTTTTAGGACTGCATCAAACGTGTGTGTATGTGTGTGTGTAAATGTGAAAATGATAAAAACTTTTGTTAGGTTATTTCAGTTTGAAGAAAACCCAGGGCCACATAAACCATTATATAAATTCTGCCATTAGGGATTAATTACCATGTACCCCAGAAAAAAAAAAAGCCATAAATATTTTCTGTGTTTATTTTTTTTTCTGTGTTTATTTAATCATAATTATTTGGTAAGTATATTCAAATGGGATATGCTGAAAGCATTTTTGGAATTTTAACAAAAATTCTGAAGACCAGTGGTGGGCAATTTTCAGTTAGGGGAAAATATTTTCTTTATGATTTATGTTGAAAAATATTTTGGAAATATTAAAAAACAAGTATAATTTTATATTCACATTTAGATATGTTATCTAATTGTTGCTCTAAGATGACATCAGATAAAATAAGTATAATTTTTTTTATCTTCCTATGGCTATTTAATATCAGAAGTGACTATGATATTTTAAAATAGTTATAGCATCTTATAACTATTATCTTATTTGAAAAACAAGTATACCCATTTCTTTTCCTGAAAATGTTACCGAGCTCAGTGTTACTTATGGGATATTTTTTGATATAGGATTTATGAGGATCCATAAATACTACTTAGCAAAAATAACATGGTTTTTTAAAGAGTAATCTTCTAAGACTATTATAGAAGAAATTGGATACTGCCAATGTTACAGGTTTTACTTGGTCTGTGGAAAGATTTTAAGGATATTTCCACTTGGCCGAAAGTATGATTTTTGTGGGAGAATGGAAGGTCAAACTTTGACCTTATTGATTGAGGCTCAGTACTTTCACTGGGATAAAAAGGAAGAAAAAGTACAGAAGAACTTTTTTATTTACTTCCAGTTATGTTCCAGGCATTTGCTTCTATCAGAAAAGCTTTTTATTCATTCAACAAATGTTTACTTGGAGATTGCTGCATACTAAGCACTCTGCTGAGTGCAAAGGGGATGCAAAGATGAATCAAATGGAGGCCCAGATGTGCAGTGCAGTGGGAAAAGGGCACATGTGTATAAACTTTTTAAAATATGATGTATAAGTGAGGAACATCCTAAGAGACATGTACTGATAAATGATTATTGGAATTTAAAAAGAGGGAAGATGATTTATAGCAAAGAGATTGAAAATTTATAGGTGAGATGTCATTTGAAATGTCCTGCTGTTATAAAGAATAGATTGTTTAGTAAAAGTTGTCAACTAGAATACTACTTAAGATTACATTTATAAATAAAACATTTATTTTAGAAACACCTTTTTTGAGGAAAAATGTCAAATCTTAATTATAAAAATATTAGATAAACTTATTGGGAGTCACAGCCAGAATAAAATGAAATATTTATTACCTCATTAAACGTAAGTAAATATTTGAACATACCTAAAATTATAAGTATTATCCTCAGTATTTTAAAGATCATTGTGGTAATAATAGGCTTATATATGATTTTAAGATTTGCATATAGAAAGTTAACTCTAAAATAAGTTGCCAGAATACTTCTTGCATGAGATTCTTAGTTCTAGATGAACCATATTCATTTAACATCAAAGAATTTTTGCATTTTTTTCAGAAAGAGTTAATTGCTGCTTTTCTTTCAGAAAGAGTTAATAGCTGCTTATATCTTTCTTTATCTGTTCTCTAATATCTATGCCAAGACTTTTCTAAATGGTTGCAACTTAAGGAAAAATTGTTCTAGATTAGGGATTTCTCTACCATGAAAGATAATGTACTACTGTTTGCTATTCTTACTATAGTATTAGAGGAGTTGTTATTAATTATATGCATGACCTTTTCTTGTGGCCAATAATATGGAAACTTATCTTAGAAGTTACCAGATTATTTTGTTTGTACTTTTCCCTATGACAACTCAGCGTTTGTGACTGACGATATGCCTGTTCCTTCCATTGTCTTCGTTTGTGTAGGTTCTTCATCACCACACAATTCAGATGATGAACAAAAAATGAATAATTTTATAGAAAAGGGTATAGTATCTTTATTTTAAAGTATTTTCTTTTAATTATTTTTAATTCATTTAGTTTACTTTGAATAGATTTTGACATTTTATATCAAAATATTATTTTCAGTGAAGACCAAAAGCAGAAAGTTTTCCAAGATGGTAGCCAGTGATATAGGTAGGAAATAGAAATTTCTCTTTTGTTTCTAATCCTTGCTATATGCAGTGTTACTCAACACCAAAAAATGATCTAATGCATTGCATTTTGTATGTATTAATTTGTTACTTCTGTGCTAAACAATAATCTCTTGGGCTGTTTCTTCTAAACTCATTGGGGCAGTAATTATTAAAAATCAGTTAAATTGGGGTTGCAGATCTTCCTCTGACCTAAAATGTGAATTATTCTATTTTTATTTTTGCTTTATTTAAAATAAAGCAGGGTTCAATTTATGCCATAAATAGTACAATTCTATACTTCCAGATTTTGAGATCTTTTTCCTCTATAGTTTTATTTGTATTTTCTCCTAGCTTTATTTCATCTTTCTCAAATTTTCAAAACCCTCAATTTCAAGGAAATAGTTCTCTAAAATATTGACTTTTTTATTCTGTAATCTGCACTATCCTTGAGTTAAATGGGAATTTTCTTAAAACTCTTCCTTCCCTCCCACACACAAGTAAAAGTGATTGACAGTGTTTTATATTAATCCTTTTTCCTAGTTTTATGAATATACTTTGAAATGAATTACCTAGTGCAAGATTTTCAGTTTAAAATTTAAAATTCCAATTTGGAAGACAAAACATAATCAAACTTTGAGGACATAATCAATCTCTTAAGATTTTTTGGTTGGTCATAAAAATTTGAATATTCTCTGAAGATTTTTAAAGGCTTGAGAAGCACTGTTTTACACAAAGAGAATAAATTTAATCTTTGATTTAAATCTAAAATTCTTATTAAATTTATATTAAATAAATTTAATCTTTGATTTAAATCTAAAATTCTTATTCTTATGTTCTTTCCTCAAAAATGCCTACCATACATTCCTTGAATTATATTAAATGAGATGCATTTCAGGGCAGTTGAAATAGATTTACCTTTTCTCATGATAATGTAGAGTAAAGTTAAATTTCAAAAATTTAACAGAAGTAGCATCCATATTGTCTGCATGTTGTAAATTGAACCCTGTTAACTCATATTAACGTTGGCTAACTATTAGCACCTCTGGTCATTATTTAAATAAGATGGTTTATTCTTGGGCAATGGGCTCTTTATAAATGGGGAAATGATTATCTTTTTGTGGTTTTATAGTGAATCAGTTGGTAATAGTTAAATTGCTTTAATTATGTACTAGCACTATAGCATAATATTTTTTCAACCAAATTTTTAAAATATTTTGTCTTAATGGTACTTACTGTCATATAATGTAAAAAATTAGAAGGGACTTTCCTACATACACTTATTAATCAAAGGACTTTTAGAATTTAGTTATATGGGAATTTTACCTTGCATGAAAGGAACCTTGTATATAATTACAGTTTTAGAAATAATTTCTCTGCCCCATATTTGACCTCGAGGTTATATTTGCTTTGTTAAATGTGGTGACTAGTTCCTCTCTTTCTTCTGTGTTTTGAATAGAATATGTAACGTGAAACATCTGAGCTTGAATATTTGAAAGTCTTCAGTTAACACATTTCTTAGACTAAGAACATTATTGGAAGTTCTTTGGTAATGTTCTTGCTTGCTTTTTATGTTATTGGCAAGGTTTTCTTTTTGTCATGCCAATTCTTATATTTATGGTTTCTGGGAAACATGTTAACTTTATTCAGTTTTTTAAACTCAGGTTACTTATACAGTTATATTTAATTATTTTACATCCTCAGAAATTACTGCTCTATTTCCTATTTTATGTATAACTTTGGTTTTGGTGGTAATCTTTCAGTGTGGTTTTTAATCTCAACATAGATCCAAGGAAAACTCAATTCTCAATTTTTTTCTTCATTCAAATGGAGACTACTCCATTTTAGACTCTTTTTTTACAGTTGAAAAAATTAGGTTTTTTTTTTTTTACATTAATGTCGAGTTTTGTAATAAGTGTTAACATAAAATATCAGTGAAATATCAGAAAAAAAAATACATAGAATGTCCTGTGCTTTCTATGTAAAGTTTATGGTGTCAAGAGTGATAGGATTCCTTGAGCGTTCTGAGCTCACTGTGTTCCCTATCAGCCAGTCCTGTACTTGCTCTGAAGTCTCCTGGGCCTCATAAAATGACCACCTCTCTCTTCCTCAGTCTATAAACATTTATAGCTTCAATTATAATGTAGTGATGAAGTGTCCTAATAAGGGAGGACATAAGAATTAAGCCTAGGCCCTCAAGATTGACACTAGTAAGAATGACACTTTGCTGGGAAGGCTGACTGAAATGTCTTGCAGCTTCACCTTTTCTTTTAAGGTAATTGCTACTGATATTGGAAGGGTGAGATGCAAAATGTCATTCTTACTTTAATGCTCTAACCCAAGCTTGAAAATCAACCCCTTTATTACTACCTGACAGTACAGCTGAGATAACTAAGATAACAGTTTAAAAATACACACACACACACACACATTTAACAATTACAATTCTTTTGACACCATGCCAGCCCTTTATAAATAATATTTTTTATTTATTCAGTGTAACTACAGTTAGGGACTTACTATTACTTCCCTGTTTTACAGATGAGATAATGGAGAGGTAGAGTATAAGTAATGTATCTGTTGGTTACACAGCTAGCAAATGACAGAGCCAGGATTCCCACCCAAGTAGTCTGACTTCACCATTTGTCCTTTCAACACTGTACTATTACCTCTTAAGACAATTTACCAAAGTCTGTAAGGATTCAAAACCAAGTCCATTGTGTGATTTCTAACTAGATATTCTGGTAATGATCCTGTTCTATCTACATAGGAACTTAGGAAAAAATATGGTTCCTGTTAAGTTCTTCCCCAGCACCAGATCAAACATAATATATAGTGCCTGGAAGTCTACTTTTTTCAAAGACTAGACTGAAGGAAAGTAACTACAGTGACCAGTAGAGCCCCTAACCCATTTACCCAAAACTTAGCTTCATTGTTTCCCGGCTGACAGCTAACTGCGGTAAATGATATCAACAGTGACTTCTTTGTATTGCATAAGAGTAGCAGCCTAAAAAGGCATAACTTTAGTCTTGTGAGTTTAACAGCAAAAATAAAGCAGAATATAATGCAATTGCAACATTCCTAAAGAAAGGTACATTCATGTAATACACATATAGTGACTTTGTTTTGTCTGTTCATACTTAATGATTAATTTTTGTTAGTAAAATCTTAATGACCAGCATTTCCAAAATCAATCTTTCTTATAGTGCTAACCGTTTCTGTAAATTATTTAGAAAATAAGAGTGGCTACCAATTCTGATTTGCTTATTATTTATATTTTATAAAACTTTGGAACTATGAAATTCTGTAAAACTTTTTATTAAGTTTGTATAGAATAGTCCTAAAATGAATGTCTTTATTAAAGTGTTAATCAAATTTTTATGATACCTTATGAATAAAATATGGTCCAGATGCTAGCATTGTTTGGTAGATTTTAAAACTACATGATCAGCCTTTTCTAAAGTTTGTTGGTTCTATTTCAGTGATTCTATTTCATTGTGAAAGTGGATTTCTATTTTTTTTTTTTTTGTGAAAGTGGATTTCTAGCTGGATTCTGTAGTCTACAGCCCCGCCCATGTCCCATAATATTACTAATTTTCAGATAGAAGAAATGATTACGGGAAGCTATGAGGGGGAAATTATTACTAGAGATTAAAATAAAAACATTCAAAACTTTAGTGACTTTAATGAGAACTGTGCCAAAACAAATAAAAATCATGGCTCTGTTTAATGAGCACCTCCCAAGTTCCAGGCACTATAGATACTCTCCAGATGGCATTTATAAACCTAGGAAGGATTGTACCTCCATGGTCCTTTTAATCTCTCAGATTCTGGGTTAAGAGTTACTTGGGTAATGCCTAATTTTCTTTTTTTAGCAAAAACTGAAGCAATTTTTGAAGTCAATTTTAAAAGATGGTAATGGTCATTAGTCCAAGTACTGTTTTTGTTAGTTCTCTTTTACATGAGTCCCAATAATTCCTTTTTTAAATTAAAGAGTTCTAACACAATTTAAGTAGGTTCTTAGTTATTATATTCCAACTTGCTAATTCATTAAATCCTACAGTTTTAAATCTGCTTAAGCCCCCTTATTTTTCAAGAAAAGAGATTGAGCCTCAAAGAGGTTAAATTGCACATCCAAAGTAATGCCCCATAGTAATGACCTAGTCAGGACCAAAATCGAGATCTCTTGACTCTTATTTTACTATAGCATGTCTCCACTCTCATACTTTAAGGTTTCTTTTTCTTGTGGTGTCTTCCTTATTCTTTTATATTTACAAATTGAAAAAAATGCTCAGAGATCCATTTGGAATTTGCCATGTGAATAAAAAGGTATGTATCAAATTGATTAAGCAAAATTTTAAATTATAAAATTGTTCTAATTCATTATAAAATTCAAATTAGTACTGATATTTCTACTTTACCCAATATTCAATCCCAAATGTGAGGCTGTTACTCCTTTAGAAGTTCATCTTTATATTTAATCTACAATATGGCTATTGGAAGAATAGAAGTTCATCTTGAGAGAGAAGATAAGTGTGCAGCAGTACCATTTTTACAGGTAAAATTATTCTTCGTTTGTGAAGAACTGAATTTCACAAGCACTTTAAAACCATTATACACGTCTGAGGTTTTCTAACAAATTCTTTTTCTCTTTCAGGGTTACTAACATCTGAAGAGTATGGCATAGTGTGTATTGGATTTTAATTTTATTTGAATGTATCTTCTGTCAAATTTCATAATAAAATCTCAGCAATATCTGTTTGTCTTTTATATTTCAGTACTTCCTGTAAATGCAGTTCTTTCTCCTTGAACTTTTTCTTAAGTTGGAAGAATGTAAAATGGTCTTTCTAGAAATAACTTATGTTTGATTCCAAAAGTAAAGTAAATTAGTCCAAACTAAAGTTAAATTACTGAAATAATTTCTTTGTCAAGTATCGTTTGAGTAGAACTGTTAATGTAGTGATCCCTTTCATGAAGATGGCGTTGAAGGGAGGAAGGAAGCCTCTGACACTCCCGGAGTTGAAGCCAGAGCAAAGGCTTTGAAGGCCAAGTAAGCAGCACTGAAAGATGTCCACAGTAACAAAAAAAAAAAAAAAAAAAAAAAAAAGTAGAAGATCCATACATCACCTGCCTTCTGACAGCCCAAGACACCACATCTCTGAAGATAGCCCAAATATCCTTGAAAGAGCACCCCCAGGAGAAACAAGCTTGACCACTATGCCATCATCAAGTTCCCTCTAATGACTGAATCAGCCATGAAGAAAACAGAAGACAACACTTGTGTTCATTGTGGATGCCACACCCAGCAAGTACCCGATCAAACAAGCTGTGAAGAAGCTCTATGACATTGGTGTGGCCAAGATCAACACCCTGATCCAGCTCAATAGAGAGAAGAAGGCATATGTTCAGCTGGCTCCTGACTGTGATGCTTTGGATGTTGCCAACAAAGCTGTGATCATCTAAGCTTAGTCCAGCTGGCTAAATCGCCAGCTGGTGAAAATGTTTTTTTCCACCAAAAATACTATTAATGTGGCAATTTACGCTCTACCGTTACTTGTATTAGTTTGCTATTAGCTGCCATAACAAAATGCCACAGATTGGGTGACTGAAACAACAAAAAGGTATTTCCTTTGGAGTAGGTCTGGAGACTAGAAGCCAAGATTAAGATATTAAGGTTTGGTTTCTCCTTGGCTTGTAGATGGCTACCTTTTCATTGAGTCTCACATAGTCTTCCTTCTATGCAGGTGCAACTGTGGTCTTTGTGTGTTTAAATTTCCTCTTCCAGTCAGATGGGATGAGTGTCTGCCCCTAATGGTCTTATAATTTCAGCTTAAATCACCTCTTTAAAGGCCCTGTCTCTAAATACCTCACATTCTGAGGAATTGAAGGTTAATGTTTCAACATACAAATTTTGGAGGAACAATTCAGCTTATAACACTTAGGGGTTTTTTCTGTAGAAAATGCAGAGTTTATTATGATATCCTAGGCATAAAGTTTTATGAATTTATGGAAAACAAATAGAAACTGGAAAAATATTGAAAACTAAAGCTCTAGGAGTTCAAGAATTAAAAGAACTTGTTATAGCCGAATCTTAAGAGATGATTTAAAGATTCCTCTCCATTCCAAGTAATGGCTATGTGTTCCAAATTTCAAAAGTGATCTTTCTGTTGAATAGGCCTGTGTTTAATTTGCCCTCTTTTTTTCTTCATATCATTTGTGAGAAAATTCAGCTGCTTTATGTAGGTAGAAGTAAAATTCCAATGACAGTTTGTGTTGATTCATTTACTTATGCACTTATCACCATGCTCATTGACCGCACCTTAAGTGCTATATATACATACACAAATGCAGTATTTTGCAAGATAAATTTTATCTCCAAACTCATGGAATTTATATTCTAACATGGGAGATAGACATTGATATTATTAGTTCTAATGGCTATTAAAATAATGTGTGATAAGTGGCAAGGATTTCTACTTCTTGGTCCCACTTTCACCTTGGATCTTTGCCATATCATATAAGCTGATTTTCAGTCTTTTTACTATTCTGATTTTTAAAAATCTAATAGGCATGCATTTCAACATTTTGCTTTGAAAGAGTGGCATTGGATCTCTGCAGGTGGTAAAAAGTGATATTGTCACTTTATTTTAATTATCAAACCTCAGTATAAACAAAGTTTTGTTTTTTTGGCATCTTCATACTACCGTAATAGTCCTTTTACTTGTTATTGTGTACTGTTTACTATGAAAGTCACATTCTAAAAAGCAGAAGTTGTATTTCTGTTTTCCCTTCTTTTAAGAAACCTTCCTTAGAAAAATAAGATGTGGAACACAGTGGATAGAAAAATTAAAGGAGAATTATAAAATATCTGTTTAATTTCATAGAAGCAATATGAATCTCCATAATTGAGAAACTTTACAAAGATTTGTACTGTTGCAAAGAACTAACAAGTATCAGCCATGACAAAACTGTCATCTATGGTACCGTGGTCCAAACAGTGCTCTTGAGATTTGTTTCTTTCCTTTGTATTGAAACTACCATTGCAGACATGATTGCTGTCATCATGCATCACTTCATTAATTCCTACCAAGCAAATGCAGCTCTTTAGTACTCAACCAGTTAGTTTATCTTCATTGCAGTTTATAAAAGAGAGCAGCAGTTGGGCATCTGCCTTTGGCCCAGGGCGCAATCCTGGAGACCTGGGATCGAGTCCCACGTCGGGCTCTCTGCATGGAGCCTGCTCCTCTCTGTCTATGTCTGCCTGTCTCTGTGTCTCTCATGAATACATAAATAAAATCTTTTTAAAAAAGAAGAAGAAGAAGAGAGCAGAGGCTCAAGTGTATAGCCTGCCAAAACATATCTCTGATACCAGTTTTCTTTAGATGGAAGAAACCTTATTGTCATCCCCACCATTTCTGCTGTGGACAGAGGCATAGGGAAAGAGAGCTAGTTTTTTTTCACTAGTGACAAAAAAATTTCAAAACAAGGAATATACTGAGTACAAGGAGCAAGAGTTGAAGAATATACAGTTGAAGAAGAGAAAAACAGACTATTTGTCTTCCAAGAATTCATTCAAATTGTCTTCCATTTGAAAGCTTCAGTGGGAGTTGAGTAACTTCAAAGCATGAGCAGAATTTTTTTTAAAACACGCAGTGAAATCTGCTGACAAGGTAACTGGGTTGGCAAGTGCTTCTGAGACTCCTAAGAAGTAAAAATATGGCCAGCAATAATTGCTGGATAAAGTGTGCGACTGCTTCATCCAGGATACAGAGTATACACTAGGAGGACTTACAGGTTCTCCAGATGTCAACCTGCCTCTTGTGGACCTGCCATCAAGGAGGTGATTAAACAGACCTGAAAACAAGTATATTCCCTAGAAGTCACAGAATCAAAAGATAAAAACATATGGTCTACACTTCAACTTTAGACCTTAGGTTTGGGACTTAGCCTTCCACAAAAAAACATCTGTAAAACTAGTCAAAATGTATGGGCTCTTCTTTCTAGGCATTGCAGCAAGCAGTCCAGGGCTACCATCCTTGAGAGAAAGGAAAAATATAACATGAGCCCCATGACCTCCCTCGCTTTCTGCCATGGAACACTTTCCTGTTGCAGTGCAGGATGGGTAGAACTCAAGAGGAGCTGCAGTCTGATCAAGCTAAGGAGGCAGAGACTGGATTTCTGGGCTGCTTAAGTGACTAGAATTTGTGAGAATAGTGTACTAGATAGGAGGGGGGGATTTTCCTAGAAGTCTGTGAGATTTAACTCAATTCCAGTCTAAAGCTGGGCAAGACTCTATAAGGCCTAGCAGCAACCATCTGCTATGAGGCTGAGAGCTGACAAGGGTATCAGCAGTCATGCCATACCAGGAATTGTTGCCATTAGACCTTGCTGAACACCTTGGCCATTCTGGATATCCCAGAAAGACCACTCTTGAAGAGTCATGATTACTTCTTAGCATAAAAGCCATATCCTAGAACTAAATTCAAACTGAAATAGACCCACCCCAGCAAAGAATAAAACCAAACCTGATTAAACCAAGGATCCACCAGTAATTTAACTGCAAAGCACAGCAAATCTCAATACCTACTAAGATGGAGGATATAATACAACCTCCCTTCAACACATTATCCACCCTGGTCCAGCATTCAATCAAAAGTTAGTAGGCATGTGAAATAAAGATTCAAAATCAAAAGTAGGAAAACGTGACCTATAGTTAAGAATAAAACAATTAGTAGAGACGGATTTCAAGACAACCTAGATGCTGAAATTAGCAGATAAGGATTTTTAAAGTAGGGCTAAAATATGTTTTACTACTGAAAAGAAAAAAATAGTCATAATAAACAGAGAATAGCAGCAGTAGAGAGAAAATAGCAACTTTATAATGAATAACATGAAAACTCTTGTACTGAAGGTTCAGTATCTGATACGATAAAATTACCCAGATGAGTCTCTATCACTGGATAGAGACTACAGAAGAAAGGACTATAGAACCTGACAGCAGAAAAATACAAATACAGTGAGGAATGCCCAGGAGCTAAATACTTCCCCACGTCCTCCTTTTGCTCTTCCCCTTGCCATAAAATAGACAAGTTACATTCAAAGGTAGACAATAATCAGTCTGGCTCTAGATTTCTCAGCTACACACAATGCTATAAGAAAATTGAATGACTTGAGTCGGGGATATAGTTGTGAGCTGGGACTTGTACATATTACCAGATTTTCTCAGATGGCATGTTTTTCTCTGTCTTCAGCTAAACAGAAGTTTGTGAAATACGCTCATATGCCTTTCTTTTAAACTTTAAAAAGGAAAACAAGCTACTTAGAGACATAATTGAGAAGACCTTGGGGTTTGGGGAAAGTTGTACTAGAAATGATTGTCCCCTGTGGTACTCTATCCTAGGGAAATAATCAAAATATATGAAAATATTTTCGTACACTTTTATTGTCTTAGGTATTAGAAAAAAACCTTATTCAGTAAGTGTTCATATAAATAGGCAGCCATTAAAATAATAACAACTGATGTGAGAAAATACTTTTAGTAATGGGGAATAAAGCAGGATACAGATTTGTGTATTAAATAAAATAGATATAAAAAGGAGGAAATATGCAAGCGTCTTGCCTCTTGATTATGGGCATTCACGATGGCCTTATTTTCTGTTTCTATATTTTCCAAATTTTCTGTAAAGAACACAATTCGAAAAAGCTTAAAGGTAAAATGCATATGGGACGAGACAGATGTTAATCTATTAATGCCTGTGAATCTCTTGATTGAAACTGTTTTTCATCTAAAAATTCTAATTCTATTTATTGAAGAAAAAATGTAAGTTTTTAAATATTTTGGGAAGAAGATAAAGAACATTGTCCCAAGTGAAAGATGCCTTACACAGGAGTTTCTACCAGGTAATTTTATGCATATGAAGTTCTAGAATAAGCAAAACTGATTTGTGGTGAGAAAATAAAATCAGACCAATGTATGTATATTTCTAGGGATGAGGACAGGATTTGATTGGGAAGACTATGTATAACCTTTCTTGGGTGTTGACGAATTTCTATATCATGTGAAGGGTTGAGTTACTTAGGTGTGTGCATTATCAAAACAATATATATTTAAGATTTGTTCATTTGTATGTAAATTTTACACTAGAAGAAAAATATGGTCAACAAATAAGTGAGGAACACACAGTTGTGTGAAAATGTATGGTGTCTGAGTTATTCTTTACTGGCCTTATCTCCATATCCCATGGTGTTAGATGAGTATTGCAGGGTAAGAAAGTTATAAATTCAGCGTACTCTAATTGACACCTTTTGCTTACATCTGTTAGTATTTGGTACAGTGCAGTGGAGTTATTTCATTCCTCTAGTAGACTGAACTCTTAGAGGGCAGGAAATCCCTGCCTTCTGGCACATGGCTGGCATGTGCCCAATAAATGTTTTATAGATTAATAAGTATCCCTCTCTCCTGGTCCCCACCTCTAGTGTAACAAAAATGTTTCTCTATTCATTATAATTATTATTTCTCTTTTTTATAATATTAATTGGTAAGCGAAATTAACACAAAATAGCAAAGGTTAATCCTTTAACACATGTCATTTCAAGTTCTCTGTTCAAGGAGATTGCTTAAAATTATATCAAAGTGTTACAGCAGTGTGGCTTAAATATCTTATCTTTTGAATACTATAATTGAGCTCATGGTCAAGTTGTGGGTCTCATTGCAAAGTGTTTTAGGAAGAAATATTAGACCCTGTAATTGAATCATTTTGTGACACTTAAAGAGTAGTTACTGTAGTCAGAAAATCTGCCTACGCATTTTTGCGTGTGATTTTAAAATCTCAATAAAATGTCAAAATTAGACCAAGTGAAGAATTATTCAGAAGTTAGTTATATTCAGGGTTTCTTTTTAACATGATAAAGAAATTAAGTAGTGTTAGATGTTAGACCAAAAAAGTTGTATTTTACGGGAAAGATTAACCTACATTTTTTAAATATTTGAGAATTTATATAAAAGAATTTCTAGTATAAAATGCTGAAGGAGATTGAAAGCATACACTTAAGAAATTCAGAAGGAAATTTCATGCTAGTGAAATTTTTTGGCAAGAATATGTATATGGTTATTGAGTGAAAGCTTCAAAAAATACATTTCTAGGGCAGCGCCTGTGGCTTAGCAGTTTAGCGCCACCTTCAGTCCAGGGCGTGATCCTGGAGACCTGGGATTGAGTCCCATGTCAGGCTCCCTGCATGGAGCCTGCTTCTCCCTCAGCCTGTGTCTCTGTCTCTCTCTCTCTCTCTCTCTCTCTCTCTCTCTCTCTCATTCTCTGTGTCTCTAATAAATAAAATCTTTAAAGAATACATTTCTAACAAAATATTTACTTACTCTATTCTCATTAATGAAGAATAAACTTGAAATAGCTTGTATATTATTTATTTATTCTTTATTATAGCTCTATATTGAATTTACTTTTTGAAACAAACTTAAAAGAGGTTGAACTTACAGTGGTGCATAGCATACTCTTCTATACTTAATGTCCTAAGGGTTTGTTGTTGTTGTTTCCAATTTTCTTGTTTTAGTTACTTGGAGTATTATCATAGAATTAGAATAAAGGAACATTGGGTTGTTTACAAGTGTATTAGTAGTTCATTTGTATAGCATTTTATAGTTCGTTTAGAAATCATTTCATTTGTTTATTATTAATAACTAACATTTATCAAATCCATATTGTATGTCATGACGGTATTCTGTTCAGTGCTTTGCTTACATCATCTTGTATAATCTTCACAGTTATGAAATTGGTGTTACTATCTATCTATCCTCACTTAACAAATGAGGAAATTTCAGGTTTAAGGGCTAAGTGATTGGCCTAAGGTCACACATCTGGTAGTTGGTTGAAGTGGATTCCATCTCAGGTTTGACCTGATGCCAAATCCAGTCCCAACCACTATTCTTTACCCTTCTACATTTAGAAACTATTTATTAAAGCTTGTTCAGGGAATGTTTATTATGGACTAACTGCATATGCATGCTAGGTTTGCTCAGTTAGTTTTGATCCTATCCTGAAGTTTCTTTTAGTCTAGGGACCTGGCTACTCAAACTGGTTCATAGACCAGCAGCACTGGCATCTTTTGGGAGCTTCTTGGAAGTGTAAAATCTCAGGCCCTAGTCCAGGAGTATAGAATCATAATCTTATTTAATAGGATCACCAGGTGATTGGAGTATACATTCAAGTTTTTGATAATCACTGGCCTGAAAGAATAGCTGGATCAAAGCAGAGTACTGAAGTCTAGAGAGGCAGTCACATCATCTGATTAATGTCTTTAGACTCTACCAGACTGATTTTTCTGTTTCAGATAACATATAATATTGTATAGATATTATTTATCAGTCTGTGTATGTTGTACCCATGATATTTGGTGAAAACCTCAATTCGTTTGAAAGTGTTTAATATTGCATTTTAGAAGATAGTTTTGGGGGTATGATATCTTCTAATTTTAGGGAATTGAATATTAAATACAATGGCAACCATTTATATGAAAGCAACTAACCACAGATTTCATTGGCTAGTTTATTTTATCTTTTGACTGATACTAATTATTTCTGGGTGAAAATGGGATACGACTGTATATTTGACTCATTTTTTTTTCATTAAAGGATGATTAGATTGATGAAGCTTAGAAATGAGAACTTGATTCCCCCATCCCTTCCCAGTTTGCCTAATGCCTCTTTCCTAATACTGGATTTGTCATTTTTTTAGATGTGGAAGTTATATACTATGACTGGATTTCTTTGTTTACATGGCGCCCTTATGGACTAGCAGGGTCTGTGCTTTAAATATCTCTTAACAGCCCAAAATTTAACCCAATATATGCATTCGTGTATTAACAAACAAGTGCTTGTTCAAAATTGTACATAGGAAGCACTATTCTGTTACGCATGCACTGCCACTAACATCATATAGTTAAACAACTCCTAACTTTAAATCACTTCCTAGATTAAGGCAATAACTGACTTTGAGGATGGAAAGTGAATTCCAGTAAGTTTATACAGTCTTTTTTATTCTGATGCTAAATAGAAATGACATAGAGATAGTTTACATTTTTGTAAATCCCATAATTTTAGATTATGACTCTGTTTTTCCATTGACGTATAAGTAGAAGTATTAACTTACATGAAGAAGAGACGAATCCATATAGTTGTATGATACAATCACATACTTAAATTTAATCTTAGATAGAGGTTGTCCTATATTCTAGAGATTAACAAAAAAATAATGAACCCAGTAGCTATGAGGTTGAGGAACTGGAAAGATTTTATTATATCAACTACCCAAACTCAGTCTTCTGCCTCTATTGGCCTTACCTGCAACACCTTCCTTCTGAGAAATGACTCTCCTTCTCAGAAAAGACTAACCCTTTCTTGTGAACCTAAGAAATAATTAACAGAATTAAAAAGTTTTCTTGAAGTAACAGCTTCAAGCACACAGATATTACATCAAGTAAGTACAAACTTTTTAAAAAGTCGAAACAAGATTTACTTTCCACCCATAATATTATTAATCATGTTTTAATTATCTTAGCATCTATATTTAGTAATAAAAGTATTTACTGCTGTCTGGAAGAGCAGTTGGTATTAACAAATATGAATCAAATATTCTTCAGAACTTTAAAAATGCATTTTATTTTTCAGCAAAGATGTCAAGGAAGTTAAGCTTGCCTACTGACCTAAAGCCCGACTTAGGTAAGTAATATAAATAAATAAAATCCATTGTAGTTAAACTCCCTTCAAGGGGAAGACAAGGAAATCAAAAGATTTAGAATTACTGCAGACTAGAAATCAGAAATCAAGTTTAAAATGACTAAGGTGTTTAAGGATTAATCCTCTAGAATGGCATCTATAAATTAGAAAAGATTATAAATTCAAGCAAACAGAAATTACATGTTTTCTCAGCTTTCATACTTTAAACAAGATTGAGCATAAGACTAAAATTTGTGCAATTTCAGATTAATTTGTTGTTATATCTCATTTAACCATCTGAAAGCTTATTTGAACTTTATAAACTTACAAGAATTTAACGTTTTCACAATAAATTAGTTTTCTGTATTACAATAAATTTCTCATATCAAGAATCATTATTTTTGGTGATAAGTTGGGAAGTATTTCTTTTTCTGTAGTACTGTCTATGCAACTAATCTAAGAAAGGAGAATGAATATATTTACATGTTCCTTTTGCTTTATATTCGGCTCAAAAACAGCTCCCTGAAAACACAGAATAGGGACAAATGACATTTCAGTAAAGATAAAAATAAAGAAGCCTTTCTTTTTAAACTCCCTTTTTTTCAATTTCAGAAATTTTGATTGCCTTTAAATAAAAAGTAGACTAGGTGAAGATGATTTCACCTGCCTTTGTCTTAGAAATAACTAGATTTCCTCCCTTACATTTGCTCGCCCCCATCATCATCTCACTGTTTATTCTCTAGATTCCTTAACTGCCTTTTTATGCATAATGCAAACTTAGGTGTTGTCCATTTCACTGTACTAATTTAGCATTTCCAAATCAGATTCTTATCTCAGTTAGTGTATGATTATCAGTGAGTAAGCATAATCTTCCATTGTCAGCAGTACAAGGTTCTGTTCCTGAACATAAGAAAAACAATTTAGTAGAATTCTGTAGTAACACTGGTGTTACGGGAAAAAAGAATTAATCCTAGAATATATGATAACATATATTTTGAGAAGGAAATCGCTCCTTCCACTATATAAATGAAAGATACAATTTGAAACCAAGCGTATCTGAGGGGCAAAGTTTTCATCACTCTCAGAGGCCTGTGATTTTAATAACTAAATACTGCTAGTTAAAATGGTTTTGTATCTTCTAGTATCTTAAGAATTGGAGAAGACACATGTAAAAGTACTTTTAAAATTAGTAAAAAAAAAATGCCATAGTTATTTTTAAAAAGAATATTATACTTATAAATTATATAAGTATATAAGTAATTCAATCAGCATATATATTCCATGCTTTTATATAAATCATCTTTATTCAGTTCATGTTTTAGCTTACATGCCAATGTATTTCGGTGCCCTTAGCCAATTACAACTGATTGATACATACCTTGGAACAGTCTCAATGAAGTAATTTTCCCTTCAAGTAATTATACTGCTGAACTATTTTTTGACAGAGATTCTTATCTGGTAATTGTTTTACATTGGCTGGGGAGTCAATGGGGAAAAACAATTCTATTGATAGGCTCAAGCTACCAGATGGTCCTAAAGCATCTGAGGCTATTGGGCTAGCTCTGGAACCTTCTGTAACTAGAAATCACTTTGGCTTGTGAAGAAATCTTGTAACACTCCACTTTGACTATAACTTCACCATGCTGCATTTCGTGGCCCAGTCGCATACGTGACATTGTTAGATTTCTGATGTTACTTTTCTAGTATCAAACTAGAAGAAAAAAAAATAGACTTTTTTATACCTTATTGTGAATTAGTCTTATGTCCTAGTTTACTCTCTTGGCTTTATGTTTCGATGTGGGGAATAAAATGTTGTTGTTATATAAGTTTCTATGTGGAAAGAAGAGGGTAATATATGCAACTAAAATGTTCTAGGCATCCAGAGAATAACATGATAGTGATTTTATAACCTGCTTGTAACACCTACAGCTGGATGGAAGAATTAACAACAAATTTTACTTGATTTCAGAGCTTCCAGTAACATATGTTCAAATATATTTTTGTATTTAAAAACTATTGTCAATAATAACCAAAACCCTCCCTTGTATTTTGGTGGTTTGACTAATTCCTTGTCTATCTGGAGTTGCCTGAGAAAGTTTTGGACTTGGACATGACACAAGTTCTGACTCTTCCACTGATTAGCTTTGTCTATTTTATTATTCATTAAATTAAAATAATAAAACTTTTCACTTGTTTTGTGGATTCAATAGAATGATAAATGTAAAGTATTATGAGAGTGTATATCACATGGTAGGCCTTTCTTAGTGGTAGCTATTTTCATTTCTGCTCTTATTACTACAATCTAAACTAAAATTTCTGTTCCATTTGTTTAGCTTACCCAATTTCTAAAATTCAAGCCACAAAGATCCACAACATCTGATTTAACAATAGTCAGTCCAAGTTGTAATTCATGAACTACTAAAAATTCTAACTTTATTTCAAACAGTTCTAGGCAGATAGGATTTTGTAAGTTCAGGATTGATACAGGTTCACTTCATTTTCACATATTAGTCTAAACTCAAGAGTTTCTTTGGTAAGCTAACTTTTATAGAGAAGTCATAATAAAATGCAGTTGTAGTTTTTGAATTTTATATAGTTAAATTAGTCCATTAAATCAAAACATTTTTTTTTGGCCTATGAATTTACATTTGAAGTACAGATAGTTGTGAATTACCTATGGTAATTTTAATAGAGAAGAGTATGAATTTTTACACAGATGAATTTATAATGAAATTCATCTTACCAAATTTTCTTTTTTAATTTTTTAAAAATTTATTTATTTAAGAGGGCAAGAGGGAGGGGCTGAGGGAGAGCAAGTCTTAAGCAGACTCTGCATTGCACACAGAGCCAGACATGAGGCTCAGTCTAATGACCATGAGAGCACAACCTGAGCTGAAACCAAGAGTTGGATGCTTAACCAACCGTGCCACCTAGATGCCCTTCAAATTTTATCAAATTTTCAGTGATTTCTATCTTTGTCACTGGGCCACAACTGAAAATATATGTCCAATCACCTGGTATGTGTATGATTTATTAAAGTAACAAATATTTTTTTATCATTGGGAACTACATCTAAAATTCCTACTATTTGGGGTGCCTGGCTGGCTCAGTAGAGCGTAGAGCATGAGACTCTTGATTTTGAGATTGTAAGTTTGGGCCCCATGTTGGGTATAGAGATTACTTAAAATCTTAAATAAGGAAAATTTCTATTATTTTACTAAAATAACTTTGAAAACTTTAGAGTTAACATTTGGAATCAGCTTATATATTTAATATTACATACTCATCCAGTAATGAGCTGTTGCTTATAGAAAATTGTTTCATTTACAGGAAATAGTTCTTTTTTTTGCCATGTCAAACTCTTTAACAGGAAGTACAGACAAAACAGACAAAACATTTTTAGGAACTGTAGTTTGAAATTGCCTATGTTATTTTTTTAAAAAGATTTTATTTATTTATTCATGAGAGACACAGAGAGAGAGAGAGAGAGAGAAAAAGAGGCAGAGACACAGGCAGAAGGAGAAGCAGGCTTCATGCAGGAGCCCAACGTGGGACTCGATCCCGGGTCTCCAGGATCAGCCCTGGGCTGAAGGTGGCGCTAAACTGCCGAACCACCAGGCTGCCCTGAAATTGTCCATGTTATTGCCATAACTAGTAACTCTATTATTTTCAGAGGCTAACTGTAATCAAAATTTTGTTGTCTAGAATTATTATTTGGGGAAATATTTGTCAATTTATGTATTTAAATTTTTTATAAGATTTATTTATTAATTTAAGGGAGAGAGAGAGACAAAGAAAAAGAATGTGCATGCAAATAGAAGCAGGACAGAGGAAAAAGGAAACAAATAAACTCCCCCTGCGCATGGAGCCAGACACAGAGTTCAATCTCAGGACCCTCAGAGCATGACCTGAGCCAAAATCAAGAGAATCAAGAGTCTAACCAGCTGAGCCACTCAGGCGCCCCTGAATTTAAATTTGATTACAAAAGCTTTTAGAGGGTATAGTTAGAATTCAATTATACCTTTTCTATTTAATAAAATACAATTTAGAAGATTTGACTGTGTTTTTTTTTAATCTTTTATGGCATGAAGTCATTTCTTTCATGATAGCATTGAAAGCATATGATTTGAGGAACTATTTATTAGATGTGAACAGTAGAAACTACTGGAAATTTTAATGTATCACACCTTTAGATACTTTCAACTATGGATCTGCCTTCAGCAAGTATTTATTGGATACTTTTTAAGCCAGGCACTATGCTGAACTCTGTAGGGCATCAAAAATGACACAGCTCTTATACTCAAGAAACTTAGAGTCACTTTAGAATAGGCCTAAGACAACTCTGAAAGAACTACAGAACAAATATACTATTAGTGCCATAGGAGAGAAAAGCTGTCGAGATTCAAAGTAGAGAAAGACCATACATGGTTTTAGGGATCAAGATAAACTTCATGAAAGTGATGGTACCTAAGTGGCATATAATTATACACAATCTTGACAGACCGAGAAAAGGGGGAAGCACAGGAAGCAGTCAGAAAGAAAATAACAAGCAAAAGTGTGAAGTAGGTGAGTGCAAGGAATGTCTGGTGAGCAATAAATGACACCGCTTATTCCCACAAGGTACTGAAGATAGGGCCAGGAAAGAGTTGGAAATATTTTGTGGAGAATCTTAAAAACTTGAGTAAGATATTAAACATGATCAAATAAAGAGGAACCATTGAAGATTTTTTAAATAGAAGTGATAGAAATATGACTGTACCTTATAAAATTCAATTGAGTTGTGTTAGAAGCCTGACAGAATGAAGGTGGGAAGACCACTTGGGAATTATCAGCAGTCTTGATGAATGGTGATGAAGGCCTGAACAAAGGGTAATGGAGGTTGATTGGTAGTGGAAAGAAGGAAATAACACTGGAATAAAATAAAGTAACAGGACTTGGCATCCCATCAGATGTATAGGTAAAGTGAAAGGGAAGAGCAAAATTGAAACTCATTTTAAGTGTTGTTCCCTAGAACAAGATTGTCATGAATATAAGTGCCATTAGAAGAATTTGGAACTTTGAGGAAATGATGTATTTTGATTTTGCATAGTGAGACATAAGAGGAAAAAATTCCCATAAATTTGGAAATTCAATTCCAAGAGAAAAGAGGCCAAGGCTCAAGGTAAATTTGCAGTTGGCCACAGTGAACAAGGTAGATGAAGACAAGAGAGAGTTTATTAGTTTAATGTTGAAGTATCCCTATCATTACAGAAAGAGCCAGATAAAGGGATTATACCTGGTATGCAATTAAGTATAAGCCAGATGCCAGTTAATATGTTTTGATGTAAAATGCCTTGGATGAATGTTGATTACAGTTAAAATGTCTTTCGAGAAAAATGAAGGCTAAATTTTTATGGCTTAAAGGCTTTCATGTGGACATATTTGAAAAAAAGTTCTTCATTCAACAAATTTAAAGGTAGAATCAGAGTTACTTCTAAGTGCATTTTTAAAATGTAGACAACTGAAAATGCCCATAGTTTTCTAATTCTACCCAGCCATGAAGTTATATTACCAAAGGAAGAAACAGTATCATGAGAAAAGAAGGTGGTAAGGTCTAAGATTAGAAAAGCAACCAGGATACAAAACAAAGTGCTGCATTAAAAACCATGCAGATCACACATACAAAACTTCACTGGAATGCACCCAGCTTACTTCTGAGAAGTGCGAATTCATCTGTTTGTATTTTATATTTAAGCAAAGGAAAAAATTAACATAAAGAGTAAATTGTTTTTCTTTTCAATTAAAAGAAAACTAAAATATGCTACAGGTTTTGTGTTTTTGCAGACTAAGTATTTGGCCAAGTTTTTATGATATTTTATAACGTGGGCAATCTCACATCATTTTAAATCATTTCAGATATAAAAGATAATTCCTTCAGCCGATCACGGAGTTCCAGTGTAACCAGCATTGATAAAGAATCTCGAGAAGCAATCTCTGCTCTTCATTTCTGTGAAACTTTTACTCGAAAGGCAGATTCCTCTCCCTCGCCATGTTTATGGGTTGGTACTACATTGGGAACAGTGCTTGTCATTGCACTGAACCTTCCCCCAGGAGGAGAGCAAAGGCTTCTTCAGCCAGTAATTGTCTCTCCAAGTGGTAAGTATACTTTCATGCTATACTTCTATTGAAGGTCTGACTTGTTATATTAGTAGAAGCCTTCACTTTTCATTTTTGAATTGATCTAAGAATTCTAAAATGTAAACTAAATGGAGATATAGTCTTGTTTTTAATGAAGGAATCCATGGAAAAAGATTCCAGAATATTGTTTATTTATACAGCCATTTAGGTTTTGGATTTTTTTTTTTTAACTCTAGGATCATGTCTAAAATGATTACTACATTAGAAAATGAAAAAAAAACTGTTCTAATGCATTCTAGGGTACCTTAAAATGCTATGTTCTGTAAGCAAAAGAATGATGCCATATTTAGGAGAAAAAGCGAAAAGTATTTTTTTAAGCATCATACAGTTGGCTGTTTTTAATATCTAAATGTGGAGTCTTAAAATGTTATTTTTCTTTAAAGTATTGGGAAAAGGTGACTTATTAGATCTTAAGAAAGAATTTATGACCTTCATATATTGAAAAGAAGATTAAATTTCATCAAATATATGTGGAGCCTGACCTGGAAATAACTGAAAAATCTGGTTTTCATTACTAATTTATGCTGATTTAGATAGAAAAAAACATGATTGTACCTCATTAGTGTATCCCTTATTTATACAGTGGACTTTAACATTACTTAGAACTTAAAATGTAATTATGATTTTAATGATAATCTATGAACTGTCTTTACATTAAAGAAACAGTTTGATTTTTTCATTCAGCTCAATAAATATTTGAGTATGTTCTGTATGCCTAATTGTTACAAAAGGTTACATAGTGATGGTAATCTTACTAATCTTCTGTATATAGGGAAAAAAAAAACCTGGAAAGACAAGCAACATAAGGAATGTTCTGATAGCCATATTAAAAAGTAAAAAAACAAAAACAAAAAAACAAGATGAAATTAATTTTAATAACATTTTATTTAGCCCAGTGTATCCAAAATACTTTCATTTTTTTTTTAATTTTTTTTTTTTTTTTTTAGTTTATTTATGATAGTCACACAGAGAGAGAGAGGCAGAGACACAGGCAGAGGGAGAAGCAGGCTCCATGTACCGGGAGCCTGATGTGGGATTCGATCCCGGGTCTCCAGGATCGCGCCCTGGGCCAAAGGCAGGCGCTAAACCACTGCGCCACCCAGGGATCCCTCCAAAATACTTTCATTTCAGCATGTAATCATTATTTTTAAATTATTAAGATATTTTACTTTATATTTTGTACTAAGTCTTCAGATTTGACATGTATTTTACTCTCACAGCATGCTTCAGTTTGGATAGGCCACATTTCAGAGGCTCTGAAGCAACATGTCACTAGGGGCTACCATATTGGACAGTGCAACCTTAAGATGCCATCCACTTGCTCTCAAATTTGTTTATGGTACAGTTGCCAGATAAGAGAGAAGACATAGTTCTGGGCATCCCAGTATTTATCTGGTTGGGGCATATAATGTTGATTTCTTTTCTGGATTCAGATACATTATTGAAGGTTGAATCCCTTCAGTAAGCTGGTATACAATTTCAGCATAATATGCATTCTACATGTTTTTGAATGGCTACCATGTGTCACAGTTGGAATCGACCTATTTGCTGTGAGGTTTAAAATATTTGTTATCTACTACACCTCCAAATTTTAGGTACTATATTGAGGTTAAAAGGAGCGATCCTGAGAATGGCATTCCTGGATACCACAGGCTGCTTAGTGCCACCTGCATATGAATCCTGGAGAGAACACAATGTTCCTGAAGAAAAAGATGAAAAGGAGAAATTAAAGAAACGACGGCCTGTCTCCGTGTCCCCGTCCTCTTCTCAGGAAATCAGTGAAAACCAGTATGCAGTGATATGTTCTGAAAAGCAAGCAAAAGTCATCTCACTGCCAACTCAGAACTGTGCTTACAAGCAAAACATTACAGAGACCTCTTTTGTGCTTCGTGGAGATATTGTAGCATTGAGTAACAGTATTTGCCTTGCCTGTTTCTGTGCCAATGGACATATTATGACTTTTAGGTAAGAGTTACAGATTTTTAAAGAAAACAAATGTGGCATTTACACCCTTAAAACATAGTACTACAGAATGGTATCCCACTTAAATGCTTTTGTTTACAGTCTTATACACTGAGAATTTATTTTCATTCAGTTAATAGTAAACAAGTTTATGAAGAACACAAATTAGTTTTATCTCCCTCTCAAGTATTCTAAATCATAAAGGTTTATAAGGTCCTGCCATTTTTTTGCCTTCTGTAATACTTTGTTCAAAATTAAAACCTACCTTCCTTATTTTTTTTATAATTCCAATTGTTAATATACTGTTTTGTATTAGTTTCCGGAGTATAATATGGTGCTACAATACTTTCATACATCACCCAGTGGCCATCATGACTAGTGCCGTCCTTAATCCCCATCACCTCTTTAACCCATTCTTCCATCATCTTCTATCAGTTCTCTATAATTAAGAATATTTCTTGATTTCTCTCTCTCTCTTTTTTTCCTCTTTGCTCGTCTGTTTTGCTTTTTAAATTCCACATAAGAGTGAAATCATATGGTATTTGTCTTTCTCTGACTGACTTATTTCACTACGTGTTATATTTTTCAGCTCCATCCATGTTGTTGCAAATGGCGAGACTTCATTCTTTTTATGGTTGAATAATATCCCATTGTGTGTATATGACACACACACACATATATATACATATATGCATGTGTATATATATAGATACATAGATGTATTGATACAAAAAAACTGCTTCCATATCTTAGCTGTTGTAAATAATGCTGCAGTATACATAAGGGTTCATGTATCCTTTGAATTAGTGTTCTTGTATTCTTTGGGTAAATACCTAGTAGTGTGATTGCTGGATCATAAGATAGTTCTATTTTTAACTTTCTGAAAACCCTCCATACTGTTTTCCAAACCTACCTTGTTTATTATTAACCACTTTTTAATGTTTTTCTCAAGTTTGCCAAGTTTAAGGCCTCTACTGGATGTGTATTACTTGCCCCTCACCAACATGCGGATAGCCAGAACATTCTGCTTCACCAACAATGGACAAGCTTTATATCTTGTTTCACCTACAGAAATCCAGAGACTCACTTACAGTCAAGAGACCTGTGAAAATCTTCAGGTAAATAACAAAAATATTACTATAATTTATTCAGGGATGAAATCTTCTCTAATGTCCCTTAACTTTTGTTCATCTCTTACACTCTCAGGAGTATACAAATGTGCCTATATGGGAAAATCCAAAACCTGCCTTTCCAGAGCATTTGCTTTGAGACTTTTGATAAAATAACTTCATCTGACTCTTGTTGTAAGAGGGACTTATTTCATTCATCCATATTTTTTCTACCCAGTGATGGCAGAGAAATATGAAATATTACATATATTTTATACCCACTCTCCACATATAGTAAATATCTATTATACACACACAAAGAAATCCTTTTTAAGGAGGTGTGTTAATATGCAAATAATTGTATCTACACATTGCATCATCCCTTCTCATATACTCTGTATTCATAACGATGTAGATACATATAAGAAAAAATAATATTTTATAGTTTTCCTCTGAATATTTTTGTTCTATTTATGAAAGACTACATTCTTTAAATACAAAATTTTTTTAATATTCAAGTGCCTTATGAGCTTGTATATACAGTTGACCTTTAAACAAGATGTGTTTGAACTGTACAAGTGCACTTATACACACATTTTTTTTTCAGTAAATACAGTATAACACTGTAAATGTGTTTTTTCTTCGTCATGGTTTTCTTAATATTTTCTTTCCTCTAGCCTACCTTAATGTAAGAATACAGTTTATAATATAACACATAAAATATTTGCTGATCCACTGTTTATATTATCAGTAAGGTCTTCAGTACATGATTAGTAAACTTATGGAGGATTCAGAAATTATACATGGATTTTTTGACTGTGCAGGGCATTTCGGCCCCTGACCTTCATACTGTTCAAAGATCAGCTGTATATTACAAATGATCAGTTTAATTTCACCTTTCAAAATAAAAGTACTCTTATATTGAGATAAAAAAATTAATACTTAGAGGAAACCATTATCTAAGGGAACTTTATAATGAAAGTTTTTGCAATTAGCCCTATTTTACTTATAATGAATTTGTGGTTCATTTTTAGAATATGAGCTTTAGCATCAAGACTGAATTAAAGTCCCATCCTTCCTAATAATTACACAAGTATGTGACCTTCAGCAAGTTACTTACTATTTCTGAGCTTCATCATCTTTCAAAATAGGATTTTAAAAAGTGTCCATGCCATAGGATATGATGCAGATTAAAAAACATAGTGCACATAAAGTGCTTAGCATAATGCTTAATACAGAGTATATACCGTCAGATGTTAGTATTATCTCAGTAAGCTAGACTGTCCTAGAAATGTACTTCTAATAATATAATAAACCTTGAGGATGAATCAATTACAGATCTGGTATTTTAGATATAAATTTCCACTTATATTTGAGTGGAAATATTTTTTTTGAAGTTTCCTAAGTATCTGAATTAAACTTTTGCTTTTTTATGGGGAAGATAAAATTTTTCTTTAGTGTTTCCTTTCACTAGTAAAATGTTATTGTATTAAAAAATAATAATGGACAATCGAATATATTCTTAATTCATTTTCATCTGAAATGTGGTCTTAATTCAGTTACTCAAAATTTTATTTTTTATTTTTTATTTATTTTTTTTCAGTTACTCAAAATTTTAAACTTCATCACTTTTTTGGGATCAAGTCTATTCTTTGGTCAGTGTTTTCTCTTATTTCAGTAAAAATTACTATCAGCGGCACTAAGCCTTACATATTTATTTTTAAATGAAAAGGTCATTTAGTAACTCAGTTTATTTTAATAAGTATCGGCTATGTGCCCTCGTGATATAAAGATAAGTGAAAAATGAACTCTAAGCAGTTTGTGATAGAATGTTTCTTTGAACATTATTGACATTTTATTTACTCTATATTTTCAGTGCCTAAAAATAATGCTTTGGTAAAAATCTGTAGTAAATATAAACTGTATACCTTGGTTTCCAGAGTGCCCTAATGCATTGTGCATTCATTTAAGTTTAACCAAAAAAATAAGGAAGATGCCTACAAACATTAATGGATTTTCCAGCCAAGATGGAATAATAGGGACCATATTAACTGTCCTGCCTGAAGTAACCCCCAAAAAAGCAGACATAAACATGAAACGACAGTTTTAAAGATCCTGAACATTAAGCAATGAAAGAAGGTAATCCCTGAGAGACAGAAAACAAAAGAAGTGCTCCAGCTTTAATGTCTTGATAGTCTATGCATGTCTATACATGCATAGAGGGAAGGTACTGAGGCAGAGTCTGACCACCTCAGACTCTGAAGTGTCTGTTGCACTTGCCGCTGCAACAAACTTAGTGACCAAAACAACATAAATTTATTCTCTCACACTTCAGGAAGTCAGAAATCTGAAGTAAGTTTCACTCAGCCAACATCAAGGTGTTGGCAGGATCATAGATCCCTCCAAGGACTCTAGAGGAGACCTTGCTCCTTCCATCCTCTTTTAGCTGACATCATGCCTGGACTTACGGTTGCATTATTCCATTCTCTCCCTCATAGTCACCTTACCTCCTCCTCTTCTGCCTGTGTCAAATCTTCCTCTACCTCACTACCGCACTTATATAATTCATCTTAGGACCCATCCAAATAAGATAATTTCCCCATGGCAAAATAGTCACATTTTCACAGACCCCCCCCCACCCCCATTTTTTTTTTTAACAAGGTGTAACATTTATAGGTTTCAAGGATTAGAACTTGATATTTTAGATGGCCATTATTCAGCCTACTTTAATGTATGATTGGGTAGATCCCAGGAAGGTCTGGCCTCGTTAGTTGAGGAATAACTGGCCTTAAAAATGAGTGCTGCTTCTGACATGCCTAACATATTATGAAAGTGAGACCCAAAAGGATCAAAATATCTCGTAGTATCCCAGAATGAAGGTCAAGACAACTTAGAGAAATGAGAAATATCCAGTATTCAACAAGGTAAAAATCAGAAGATCTAGTGTCCAGTCAGATTGTCTTGAAAATATGACCCATAATGAGAAGAATAATCTAGGAAGCCAAACCAGAACTACACGAATATTGGAATTCGAGCAGAAGGACATCAGACAGTTATTATAAATGTATTCCATACATTGAAAAAGTTAACTGGAAGATGCAAAAGACCAAAATCAGAAGATAAAAAGCTACAGCATTTGAGATAAAAATTATACTGGATGGGATTAACAACAGATTAGACACTGAAGAAGTTTGATCTCTAAAATCAATAAAGTTGATCTCAAACCAGTCTGATTATGAAGAGAGAAGTTATAGATGTAAAAATTCTGAACAAAATTTTACCAAATTTAATCCAACCATATGTCAGAAGGATAATTCTGGCATGATAAATTACCATGGCATTTATCCCAAGAATGCAGAGTTGACTTCACATTTTTAAGTCAATCGATAAAATTCACCATATTAGTAAACCAAAAGAAAGCAGTTGATAAAATCCAACATCCATTCCTAATTAAAAAAGAGAAAAATCTCAGCAAAGGAATAAAAGGGAGCTTAAAGGACATCTAAGGAAATCTATACCTAACATAATACCTAGTGATGAGTTACTGAATTATTTTTCTTTAAAATCAGTAGGTAGAAAGGGATGTTCACTCTCAATACTTCGTTCAGTGTTGTATTTAAGGTTCTAGTCAGGCAAGAAAAAGAAAAAGCATCTCAGTTGGAAAGGAAAAATGTAAACCAGTTATTCGCAGATGACATGATTATCTATCTATGAAATATATCCAGAAAGCTTTTAGAAATAAAGACAATTTGATGGAATGCAGGATATGGACCAATATAAAAAAAAAAAAATCTGGGACGCCTGGGTGGCTCAGCAGTTGAGCATTTGCCTTTGGCCCAGGCACGATCCTGGAGTCCTGGGATTGAGTCCCACATCAGGCTCCCTGCATAGAGCCTGCTCCTCCCTCTGCCTGTGTCTCGCTGTGTGTGTCTCATGAATAAATAAATAAAATATATATTTTTTTAAAATCTATGCTAGCAATGGCCATTTGGAAATTGAGATTTAAAAAACACCATTTAGGGGTGCCTGGGTACCTCAGTCAGCTAAGCATCTGCCTTCAGCTCAGGTTGTAATCTCAGGGTCCTGGGATCAAGCCCCCCATGTCTGGCTCCGTGCTTAGCAGGGAGTCTGCTTCTCCCTCTCTCTCTTAGATAAATAAATAAGCTCGTGTGCTTATGCTCACGCTCTCTCTCTCTCTCTCTCTTAGATAAATAAAATCTTAAATAAATGAAACCATTTATAATAGCCTCAAAAAATACAAACTACTTTGGATAAATCTGACAAAAAAATATGAAAGACTTCTACATTCAAAATCACAAAAACACTGAGAGAAATTTTTAATAACACGAATAAATGAAATATGTACCTTGTTCATAGGTCAGAAAGTTCAATATTAAAATATCAGTTCTCCAAAAATTGATCTATAGATTTGATTCAATCTCGAAAATTTTAGTGGGAATTTTTTGGGAGAAATTTATTTTAAAATTCATATAAAAATGTATGGGACCTAGCATAGGCAGAGCAACTCTGAAAAAGAATAAAGTTGAATAAAAAGAATAAAGTTACACCACCTGATTTTAGGATTTACTGTAATGCTGCAGTGATCAAAAGAACATGATTTTGGCATCAAATTGGATAAATAGATTGGTGGAATGGACTATAGAGTTCTTACAAACTAATACATGAGGACAATGCAATTAAGAAAGAATTGCCTTTCCAACAAATTATGCTAGAAAAAATGGATGTTAAAATGCAAAAAAATAAAAAGAGCTTTGATTCATGTCTCACAGTATATAAAGCAGTGGACTCAAAATGGATCATAGACCTACATGTAAATCCTAAAACTGTAAAACTTTTAGAAGGAACCTAAGAGAAGATCTTTGTTAACTTGGGCTAAGCAAAGATTTCTTAGCTACACCTGTAAAAGAACAGGTGTAACTCACCACCTGTAAAAGAACAAATTGACAACTTCAACAAAATTTAAAACTTATGCTCATCAAAAACGTTTAAGAAATAAAGAGATAAGCCACAGGCTGGAAGAGAACTTTGGCAAAACATTTATCTATAAGGCACTTATATCCAGAATATGTAAAGGACTCTTAAAAGTCAACAGAAAGAAGATAACTCAGTAAAAATATGGGCGAAATATTTGAACAGATGCTTCACCATGAAAAGATGTTCAGCATTATTAGGCCTTAAAGAACTATAAATTAAAACCACAATGAGATATCATTAAACACTTTTACCAGAAAGGCTAAAATTAAAAAGAATACTATGCCATTGCTGTCAGTTAAGTGTCCAACCATTGATCTCAACTCAAGTCTTGATCTCAGGGTCATGAAATCAAGCCTGGTGCTGGGCTCCATGCTCAGCAGTATGTACTAGAGATTCTCTCCCTTTCCCTCTCCCTTCCCCTGTGCTCCTTCCCCTTCTTGGACTCATGTGTGCATGGGCACACGCTCTCTTTCTCTCTTCCTCAAAATTTTTTTTAAAGATTTTATTTATTTATTCATGATAGTCACACAGAGAGAGGCAGAGAGGCAGAGACACAGGCAGAGGGAGAAGCAGGCTCCATGCAGGGAGCCTGACGTGGGATTCGATCCCGGGTCTCCAGGATCGCACCCTGGGCCAGTGGCAGGCGCCAAACCGCTGCGCCACCCAGGGATCCCTCTTCCTCAAATTTTTAAAAAAATATCATATCCAGTTCTTACAAGGATGGAAAGGGTCTAGAACTCTAATACACTGCTGGGAATGTAAAAAAAAAAAAAATAGTACAACCACTTTGGAAAACAGCAGTTTCTTAAATGTTAAACATTCATAAACCAAGTATCTAGCCATTCTATTCCCTAGTTTTTTAACTTAAGAGGCAGTTGATATTTGTAACTGTTTTACTTGTACTAGCCAAAAAACTGGAAACTTACCCAAGTGTCTATCAACAGATCAATGAATAATCAAATTGCAGTATACAAGTCATCAATAGAAAGGAATGAACGGTTGATAACATTCAGTATCATGGATGAATCTCACAGTAATTTTATACTGAGTGAAATAAGGCAAGCAAATAAAAAGAAAAACTTCACAATGTTGTATGATTCCACTTATATAAAACTAAAGAAAATATAAATTAAGCTGTAGTGAGAGAAAGCAGCATTTACTTGGAGATGAGGGGTTCAGAAGGAGCAAGAGAAGGCTTTCCAAAGAAACACAAGGAAACACAAGCTACAATACATATTTTTTAAATATTTCGTACTTTACATTTGTAAAGTTATAAGCTCAGTAAACACCAAATAAAGAGCTGTAAACCATTATTCTAAAATAAATTTTAAAATGCTTATCTTTACACTATCACTTGTTATATGTCATGTTACTCATAAAAGACCCTCAAATGGTAGCTGTTTGCCATTTTTGTTGTATCAATTTAGTAGATACAGTTTAAATGAGAATCTGTTTTACACATTGAGAATATGCCTAAAATCACCTTGTAATATAAATTTGTATTATATAACAGTTATCAGTATATTCTATGATAAGTTTTAAAATGTTTGACTTATTGACTTGAAATTTTTCATTCCAGTTTTACTCCACTTCGTAGAATATCAGAGAAAAGAAAATTAAAATGTATAGGCTTCAATCCACCTCAACATTATAAGTGAAACTCCGTATTATATTTTGTTAACAATTATCTCTTCCCATTTATAATCTGGTTGGACAAACAACATTAATATGAATATACTTAAAAGTAAAATCTTTGGACACCCTTTATTAACTTTCATAGCCCAGCCCTAAGGAAGAAACTCTAAAAAGTACATGCTTTATCTTCAACTATAATAATGTAAAACCAGATACAGCAGAACTCCTACCTGGAACCAATAATGTACTTGTCTTTTGTATCATAGCTTCTTCTCTTAAGTGGGCAGAAATGCAATCCCAAAGCTTCACTGTATTTTTATTTTGCTTCTAAAGCTTCCCAGCTGCCTTATAAATAATATTGCTACCATCCTTACAGAAATTCCTCTTCCCTCTCTGTATATTATCTACAAAGTTGATAACATGTCAGCAACCTTTCTTGTCTCCTGAGTTAGTTTACCATTTCTATGCTCTGAAGAATAGTGAGAGCAATTTCAAACAATATAGAAAGAAACCTTCCCATATCCCTGCCACATTTCTGGAATTTCAGTATGTTAGCGGTGGAGCCCCTGCAGCGGTGACTTGGCATTACCCTCGTGGACGTGGGCTGCGCTGCTTTCCCAGTAGGTGTGGGGTGTATGCTTTAGGACGTGATTTTGTTCTGTACCAGTTACACGGCTGCTTCTCCTGCTGCTGCATGCGCACCCACTGCCACCGGTCCTAGTTCCCGAGCGGGACCGCGACATCGTCCCTCACCTGCCTGAAATCTTGCCGAAGGCCTTTGTGTTTCCTTTGTGTTCTGCTGTCCGGGCGAGGGTGGGAGGTCGGCTGGCTCTGTTCTGTTTATTCACCAAATTGTACATGATTTGTTGTCCTTCGCTACTGTAAACAGTAAATATAGTTTGCTTAAAAAATAATAAAAAATAATTTTTTATGATTTGTCAATCATTTTTAATAGTTCTTTTTTTATAAAAAGAAAAAGGAATTTCAGGACAGGCAGTATAGTCCCTTTTAAAATTTATTCATAAAGAACCATTAACCGCACAGTTGCTGTCAGCTGCCTGTTCTAAACAATAGTCTTTTTACTGAAACACAAACTTTTCTGTAATATTTTATGGAATATAAAAAGACTTTAATTGTTTGACTTGTTAACTTGGTACTGTTAGTTTTAATTAATAAAACGCGCATGGGCATAATTCTCTTCCTAGGCTATGTTTATGAAAAAAGAAGTGTCTTTCTAAATTACTAATTTTCTGATTCAGCTGAACATGATAATTCCAAAACTGTATATCATCATCATCATCATCATCACACTAAAAGTTTTCAACTTTACTGGTAGCTTTTCTTATTCCTAATGTAGGAAGACCTAATTATTAATCCTGTTAAGAATTATGGGAAAATTTTGTCATAATAATTGAAATCTTGTTACAGTTAAGCAAGAATATCAGCTTTGCTTGAAACATAAGGAAAATAATCTAGCCAAAGTAGCAAGCAGCAAGTTATGCTGCTTCAGTCAACTGTTTGACTAGATCAGTAGGTACTAGATGTAGTCACTTGAAACAGGCTCATTAATTGTGAATCTCAACAGATTATAAGCTTAAATTAGAGTTTATAGTGACAGTTTTGTGAATTATATTTGAGTTTCCCTGTAACTTTACCAATTACAGTTTGTTTTGATTTTAAAGGAGATGTTGGGTGAACTCTTCACTCCTGTAGAAGCACCTGAAGCACCAAACAGGGGATTCTTTAAAGGCTTATTTGGAGGTGGTGCACAATCTCTTGATAGAGAAGAACTATGTAAGTTGATTTATTTAATTTGGATATTGTATCTGTAAAACTGAAACATTCAAGCCATTTAAATTCTTCTTATGTATAAATTATGATCACCTTTTTCTTCCTGTCATAGTAATTAATATATCCATGTTTTTAGCAAAAATACATAAAAGGTTTTTTTCTGTCATTCTAACCAAAATCAGGGGTGGTTAAAAAGGAGTATTCACTAAATTAATTAATTAATTAATTAATTAATTAAGAAAAGGAGTATTCACAACTTTAAATGAATGGTTTAGAAAGCATTTTATTTTCATTAAATGTGATCTTATTATTTCAATTCTATAATTAACTTTAATTGATGACATTAACTTTGAAAAAGTTTTTAATCTAAACATTTATTTTACAAAACCTCCAGAACTATTATCATTGAACTAGAAGGTTATTTAGGATAGCAAAATCTAGTTCATTTACTGCCTTCGACATAATTGCACAGAGTAGAAATTTGTCCTTGAATGAGCTAATGAATCAATGATTGACCTTTCTTTCAAATAGGAGTTATCTGTCTGTAATTTTTTTTCCTTTTATTCTTTCTGTTTTACTGAAGTATTATAGAACTTTCCTTTTGTGTTTGTTTGACTAATTAGAAAAACTGTAAGATTAAACATCAGTAAGTAGCAGTGCAGTATAATTTAATTTTCAAAACTTACCCAGATGATTGATCAATCATCTTGGTACTGAGAGGATCAGTGTTAATTTTTAAAAATAAAGACTGTTCTTTAAGTCATGGGGACCAAGGATAGTTGATAAAGTTCCACAAAATTCAAAAATTGTATTTTTTTAAAATTTTTTAACAACATCAGACAGCCTAACAGGTATAGTTAGGACATGGGAAAGGATAGGAACCCAGAGTGCTGAGCCTGGCAAACTGAGGCCACTTTTACCCTGGAGTACTTTGCTAATCTGAAGCAGAAGGCTGAGATACTAAACTGTGTTCATACTAGCAAGATGGGCTCCTAGAACAGGCAAGGATAGAGATCTTGTTCAATAACTTCTCTTTGCAAGGACCCCAAAGGCCATGGCTTAAGAGTAAAGGTGACCTAGAAATAAATCAGTCCTCAGACACACAGACTGAGCTCGCCTTTAAATTATCAACTGTCCCAGAAAACTTGCAACCTTAATTAAAGTATTTTTACAGACTGCTCAAGTCCCCAGCACCTGGGAGAAGCAAGTGAAAATGTTCTCTAAAGGCAGATAACATATTCAAGTCCTCAAATTATTTGTAAAAATAATTTTTCAAAAAAGTTGTCCAGGTTAACCTAGAACACTAGTAATCAATACCATGAACAATGAAAACAGAAAGGGCAGAAATAGAATCACAGTTACTTCAAATATTAGAATTATCAGACACAAACTGTAAAATAGTTATGTATATTATATTCATAAGTACTGTGCTTGAACATTTTGTCAGATAACTGAAAACTATAAAAATCAATACAACAAATGTGTAAAAAAAATGAAATTGTGGAACTGAAAGATTCAAAAACAAAAACTGGATAAATTTAACCACAAATTAGACACAACTGAAGAGAAAATTATATAGCTTGAAGATAGGCAAGATAGACCATCTAGAATGTAGTACAGAAAAGCAAAACAAATGTAAATACAAAGAAGATACAAGAAATAGAAGTTGCAGTGGGAAGATCTAACATATGTTTAAATTTCTCAAGAAAGAAATAGGAAAGCATGTGAAGAAGAATCAATATGTAAAGACATATGGCTGGAAATTTTTCAGAATTGATAGAAGATACCAATTCATACATTCAAGAAGTCTATTGAATTCTAAGGTTTTTTTTTTTTTTTAATTTACAGCTGATGGTTATCTGGCTGAATTAGTCAATTAAGCACCTGACTTTTGGTTTCAGCTCAGGTCATGATCTCACAATGATGGTATCAAGTCCTCCGTCATGGAGTCTGCTTGAGATATTCTCTCATTCTCTCTCTCCCCCCCCTCCATCTCTCCTTCTCTCTCCCCTTCCCCCCTCCGTCCCTTCCCCTACTTCTCCCCCCAACTCACTCTCTCTCTAAAATAAATTTTAAAAAATTCACAGCTCAATGTGTCACATGAAAATAGAGCATATCAAAGACAAAGAGAAAATCTTCAGAGTGGCTAGAGGAAAATGAGGTATCTTTTAACAAGCTAGAGACTGGCTTCTCAACAGCCAATGTTAGAAAATATCCTTCAGGAATGAGACATTTTTAGACAAATGAACAAATGAATAAGACTTGCCGCCACACTAAAGGAAATACTAAAGGATGTACTTCACATAGAGGGAAAATAATCCTCCATGGAATGTCAGAGAAGTAGGAAACAATGTTTTAGAAAGTAATAAGTGCATGTATAAATATAATCTTTATAAACTGTAAATCAAAGTCTTGTAGTATGTGTATATACATATACACATACAAATAAACAAAATCAAGGGAGTCACAAAGGGTAAAATGGATTTAACGTGATCTGAGATCATACATTTTTTGAGAGACTTTTTAAAAATATCAGGTAGCATTAATAAGTTAACGATGCATGTTATAATTTCTAAGGTGATTTCTATAACCTAGTATAAAACTTCCAGGTGAATAACAGGAAAATCACAATCCTTCCAAAATAAGGCAAGAAAGGAGGAAAGAACACAAAACAGATGAGGTAAATAGAAAGCACATAGAAGATGATAGACTTAAATATAAATAACCATAGTAATAACATCCCATTTATCTTTTTTTTTTTTTAAGATTTTATTTATTTGAGAGAGAGCAAGTGAGGGAAAAATAGCACGAGTGAGGGAAAGGAAAGGGAGAAGCAGACTCTCCACTGAGGAGGGAGCCCGACACAGGTCTCCATTCTAGGACCCTAGGATCATGATGCAAGCTGAAAGCAGGCACTTAACTGGCTGAGCCACCCAGGCACCCCAATTATGTCCCATTTAAAAGGCAAAAATTATCCAGTTGAATTTAAAAAGAAAAAAAGAAATGCACATTGTTCACAAAAGACATTGAAAACAAATACTAAAATTCTAAAAGAAAAGCATGAACACAAATGAAGAATCAGCTGGTTTAGCTATATTAATATCAAAGTGTAAACATTAGGACATTAATGAATGTACCTTATATTTCACTTCAAAATATATAAAAAACAAATATTGGGGATCCCTGGGTGGCGCAGCGGTTTAGCTCCCGCCTTTGGCCCAGGGCGCGATTCTGGAGACCGGGGATTGAATCCCACGTCGGGCTCCCGGTGCATGGAGCCTCTGCTTGTGTCTCTGCCTCTCTCTCTCTATCTGTGTGACTGTCATAAATAAATAAAAATTAAAAAAGTTTTAAAAAACAAATATTGACATAACTACTAGAAGAGACCATTTCTCAGTCATAGTGGGGGAATATGCCTATTGATTGAGATATAAAAGCAGACAACAATAAGTCTTATAGTAAAGGATATAGAAGATATGAACAACACAATTAATTAACTTAGACCTAATGAACAGATATAGAACATTGCAGAATGCATTCTTTTCAAACACACACAGAGGTATACTAAATTATTTTGGAGTAAAATGTCATAATGTGTATAATGAATTTTAAATATTTTATTTAAAAATTTTATATATAGACACATAGCAAAAACAGTTAACTATTATCAAAATTAGATGATGTATGGATGCTTATGATATAGTTCTTTTATCTTCCTATATGTTTGAAACTTGCATTTTAAAAAGTTGGGGTTCAGGTTGACCACACATCAAATGATTTTTTAAAAATCAAATTTCAAAGCATTAAAATCAAGAGTTTATGATCTAATCACAATGCATTTATGCTTATAATTAATAGCAAAGCTAATTTTAAATTCCCATGTTTGACAATTAAGAAATAAACTTTTGAAAAACCCATGTGTCAAAGAATTCATATTAATTGGTATGCATTTAAAGTAGCAGTGGTATTTATAGCCTTAAATATATATGCAGTATTATTAGAAGGAGAAAACATGAAAATGAGTGAACTTGAGGACCCATCTCAAAAAGGTAAAAAACACAGCAAATAAACCAAAGAAAAATAGGTAAGGTAGTAATGACTTAGCAAACAAATACAAAATAGAAAAAAAAAATTAACAAAGCCAGAAGTTGATTATTTAAAAATCTAATAAAATTGATAAATCTCTGGTGAAACTACACAAAAGAAGAGGAAGGCACAAGTAAACACTGTCAGGAATAAAGAAAGATAAGAGAATATAATTGCCCTAGTTAAAGCATCAAAGCCAACAACTTTGTTGTATCTCTGTTTTTCTGAAGCCATATCTCTCTGCATGTAGCTCTTTGCTTGTAATTACATTGGGTTTACCTGGATAATCTATCTCTGGATCCTTAACTTCATCACATCTGCAGTGTTCCTTTTCCTGTTTAAGGTAATAGAATCACAGGTTCCAGGAATTAGTATGGTCATCTTTTAGAGGAGTAGGGGATATTATTCTGTCTACCCACATATCCTATCAAAACATACCAAAAAAGTTGAATATTTAGAAATAAATCTTAATAGAAGATGTTTAGAACCTCTATGGGAAAAATAGAAAACTATATAACTTTGTTGACAGAAGTTAAAGACTCAAAAGAAATATACCATGTTCATGCAGTAGAAGATTCAGTAAAAGGCATCAATTCTCCCAAAACTGATTTATGCATACACAGATACACACTTAATGAAGTCCTTACCAGAATTGCCCTCCCCCCACAAAAATGTTATAACTGATAATAACCTTTAGATGGAAATTCAAAGAGTCTTATTACCTCTTTAGTTAGCCTTATACTTGGAGTTTTAATTCTAGACGATTAGGCAAGAAAAGGAACTAAAGGTCGTGCAGATTGGAATGGAAAAAGTAAAAGTCTGTATTTGCAGATAACATAATCTTGTAAATAATCTTAAGGAATCCACACCAAAAAAAAAAATTTACAGATAAGTTCAGCAAGATTGCAGGATACAAGATAAGTATAAATCAATTTCATTTCTTCTATGTACTAGCAGTGAACAAAATGAAAATTAAGAAAACAGTTCCTTTTATAATAGCATCAAAAAGATAAAATACTTGAGAATAATTTAACAAAAGGAGTGTAAAATGCACTAAAAACTTCAAAACATCATTTGAAGATCTTAAGTCATAGATAAATAGATTGACATCCTATGTTCCCGGATTTGAAGATTTAATATTAGGAAGATGGCCAAGCTCCTCAAGCTGATCTATACATTTAGCACAATCTCTGTCAAAATCCCAGCTATTTTTTTGAAGAAAGAAACAAACTGGGATCCCTGGGTGGCGCAGCGGTTTGGCGCCTGCCTTTGGCCCAGGGCGCGATCCTGGAGACCCAGGATCGAATCCCACGTCGGGCTCCCGGTGCATGGAGCCTGCTTCTCCCTCTGCCTGTGTTTCTGCCTCTCTCTCTCTCTCTCTGTGACTATCATAAATAAATAAAAATTAAAAAAAAAAAAAAAGAAAGAAAGAAACAAACTGCTCCTAACATTTATATGAAAATGAAAAGAATCCAAAATAGCCACACATACAAAAATCTTTTTAAAGAAGAAAATGATGGAGGACTCACATCTTTACATTTCTGAAGTTACTTAACAAAGCTGTTAATCATCAAGGTAGTACAGTACTGGCATATGGAGAGATGCATAGACCAATGGAATAGAATTAAGAATCTAGAAATAAGTCCATACATATATGGTTAATTGATTTTCTGCAAGGCTGCTAAGAAAATTCAAAGGTGAAAGAATGGTTTTTTTTCAACAGAGTGTTGGGACAACTGGATATCCATATGCAAAAGAATGAAGTTGTGTTCTCACCTCACACCATACACAAAAATTAACTCAAAATGGACCAAAAACCTTAATGTAAGCACTAAGACTATAAAAGTCATAGAAGAAAATAGATATAGATCTCTGTGACCCTATATTAGACAGTGGCTTCTTAGTTATACCTAAATCACAAGCAACTGAAGAAAAAAATAGATAAATTGTATTTCAATAAAATTTAAAAACACTATCAAGAAAGTGAGAAGACAAACCACAGATTATCATAAAATATTATAAATCATATATTTGATATATCTAAAATCTGATAAGAGTCCAGTATGCAAAATATAAAAAGAACTCTTAGAACTTAATATAAAGACAAATAGCCCAGTTTTTAAATGGGCAAAAGGTTTGAATAGTCATTTCTCCAAAATATACAAATAGCCAATAAACACAGCAAAAAAGATACAATATCATTTCTCATTAGGGAAGTACAAATCAAATAAATACCACTTCACACCAGGATGGCTGTAGTCAAAAAGATGTTTGCAAGAATGTGGAGAAATTGAAACTCACACATTGATGATGGAAATATAAAACTGGCATAACCTCTTTGGAAAACTGGCAATTCCTCAAAAAGTTAAGTATAAAGTTATCATGTGACTCAACAGTTCCACTCCTGGGTATATACCCAAGAGAATTGAAAACACATATTCACAAAAAAGCTTGTACAAATGTTCATAGCAGCGTTATTCATAAAAGCCAGAAAGTAGAAACAACTGATGAGCTGATAAACAGTGTTGTATTATTCAGTCATCAGGAAGCATGAAGTGCTAGGACACCTGGATGGCTCAGTGGTTGAGCGTCTGCCTTTGGCTCAGGTTGTGATCGCAAGGTCCTGGCATCAAGTCCCACATCGGACTCCCCACAGGGAGCATGCTTCTCCCTCTGCCTATGTCTCTGGCTCTCTCTCTGTGTGTCTCATGAATGAATAAATAAAATATTTAAAGAAAAAAGAAGTATAAAGTGCTGATGCATGCTACAACATGGTTGAACCTTAACAACATTATTTTAAGTGAATAAAGCCAGACAGACACAGGCCACATATTGATTGTATGAATCCACTTATATGAAATGTTCAGAATAGGAAAGTGTATAAAGACAGTAGATTATTGATTGACAAGGACTGAGAAGTGGGGGGGAATGGGATGTGACTGCCAATAGTTAGCATGGGATTGTTTTGTTTTTAAGAAAATGTTCAGGAATTAGTGATGATAGTTGCACAACCTTCTGAATAAACTAAAAGCTACTAACATATTCAGGGGCAAATTTATGGTAAGGGAATTCTATTTCTAATGAGAGAAATGCATGATGAGGGAAAAGGGAACATCGGACCTCAATCTTTAACAGAATTTAAGACTTCTGAGGTAATCAAGGTCTGGATTATGTATGTAAAGGAAGCAGTGAATTCCTGAGATCTTTTGAAGGAAAAAAATGATCTATTTTTAAGTGACAAGAAATGGAAAGAAAGGGATGTAGTATATCCACAACTTAATGAACACAAAAATAGAATAATGAATAAATTCATCATTTTCCTTTACTTCTAAGCCTAAGCATAGTATTTCAAGTATGAGAAAGCATGGAAGAAATAAACTAAATCAAATCCCTATGTTTAAATTAATTATCTTTAATTTTTTGCACACCCAATAGTAATTTTTACTGTTCTGTAAACTGGCATCAGTATGCCCATTATTCATTGCAACAAATAATTACTAGCCCCTTTTTTAAACAAATTTTGTTGTATAAACTAATATAGAGTAGAATATTAATATTCTTTTTCTGTTTTTGCATGTTTAAAAAACTAAAAATTATTAAAATCATATAAAAACATTATGAAATGAGTTATATAAATATTACAATTATATTGTCACTCAACCTTAAAATTGTGTTTTAATGTTGTCACTCAACCTTAAAATTGTGTTTTAATGTTATATAGGAAGATATTAATAAAATTTTCATTTCTTGAGTTACTCTTTGATTTATCAAATCCATTCAGTTGGAGAATCATCCTCAGGAAAGGCATCAAGGAGTCTTGCACAGCATATTCCTGGCCCTGGCGGCATTGAAGGTGTGAAAGGAGCAGCCTCTGGAGTTGTTGGTGAATTAGCACGAGCCAGGTTGGCACTAGATGAAAGAGGGCAGAAACTTGGTGATCTGGAAGAAAGAACTGCAGCTATGTTGTCCAGTGCAGATGCATTTTCTAAACATGCTCATGAGGTATGTCTATCAAACAAATATTTAAAAAAAAATAGCCTAGTTAAAACAAGTATGAAAATGGTTGAGGTTTTTTAATTTAAATTCAATTTGCCAACGTATAGTGCCATCAAGTGCCCTCTTTAGTGCCTGTCACCCAATCACGCCATCCCCTAACCCTCCTCCTCTTCCGCAACCCTTTGTTTGTTTCCCACGGTTAGGAGTCGCTCATGGTTTGTCTTCCTCTCTAATTTCTCCCCACTCAGTTTCCCTCCTTTCCCTTAGAATCCTTTTCACTATTTCTTATGTTTTGTTTTGTTTTTTTAATAGCTATTGTATTTCTACACAGGAACTTTCATTTGTCCTTTGTACTTGCAAGTTCCTGATTTGCCACCAGAGGGAGCCATTACAAGAATATATTTCAGTAGTCTGGTTTCTTACTGAAGTTTATAAATTTTGAAGGAAACTGCTCACCTTCAGGCTTTTTGTAAACAAAGCCAATGATTTTGCAAAAGTTTTAGGAAATGCAGGGTTTTCAGGTTTTACTACTAACTCCTAGAAAAGGAAATAATTTGCCTCTCTTGATTCTTTAGGTTGATCTAAAATAGCTAAAATTGGTAAACATTTTTATTTGTAGACCAATTCATACAGAGGACGAATGAAATGCATTTTTGCAATGAATTCATCTTGATGAAGTCAGAAGTCATGGTGGACCTTAAAATATATGCTATAAAGAAAGGATCCCTAGCTGGCCTTCTTATAAATAAGCTTTGTTGGCCAGCATAGTAACACTTATACAAACTGACTTTAAAGTCCCTTAGGTATAGAATATACATCTTCATTTTGACACATAGATCTGCCACTCTGTGATGCTTTACACTGGGCTACTTTACACCCTTGGTTCCTAGCCTAGCCCTTGAGGACATTTTTAGTTTGTTAACTGAAGAAACCGTATTAAGGTTATTTTTAGATTTGAGCACCTACTCTGTCAGTAATAGCTCTTTAAATTTTTCAATCAAAAGTCATCTTTTCATTGCTCAAGAATGCTGACACCTGGAATGCATGAAAGAGGTCACTTGACTTGGGAGCAATTTGTTCAGGGCTTCAAAGAGGTTTGGAGATCCTTATGTGTGTGAGTCCTTATACTCGGCTAACACACACCTCAGTTATAGGCTAGTGACCTTGGTCAAGAATTTTGTTGGCATAACCCTGTGTGTGATTGTGATCTCTAATTGCATATAACACTTCAGCCAATTCCAGAATATACCCCTACACTAAATATTTAGCAGAGTTCAGGCTCAAACTTCTACCAAATTATGTTTATGAGCCATATTTGAGTCTTTGAAGATAATATATTGAGGTGATGAAGCTCGTGGGTTCTTGGATCAGACCACATGGGCTCAAATCCCAGTTTCACCCTTGTGTTACGTTGGGTAACCCATATAAGCCTTATTTCCTTCATTTATAAGATGAGGAGAATAATAATCTCTAACCTGTAGAGCTGTGAAGACCAAATGATTGGGAAGGTGTGCCATACAGTGCCTACCTCAGAGGAAGTGCTCGGTACATTTTTGATGGCAGCAAGAGGAGTTTTCAACCTTTCATTCACTAGGTTCTTTAACCATTGTTTTTAGTTCATATCAGAGAACTGATAATTACCTTATTTGTAAGATATTAGCTTAGGTCACCAAAGAATATGCTGAGCCAAAGTTTGATAATGTCATGTCTCTAAAAAAATAAGAGGACTTTCTGGGCTGTAGTTCTTCATAGGTATGGTCTTTTTTTTTCTCTAAATGGAATAGGTCTTACTTATTGCTTTCAGTATAAAGTGATTTGAAGTAAGCAATATAGTAACACTATAATATGTTTCAGAATGATATAATGTTTGGGAAATATATAGAATTCAGTTATAACATAAATATTGTTGTTCTGGCATTTTTAAAACATTATTTGTGTGTTTTCTCCCCTCTAGATGATGTTGAAATACAAAGATAAGAAGTGGTACCAGTTCTGACAACCAGAAATCCAACTAAGTCCAACTTCAGCCAGAAGGAAAAAGAATTTTCCTTTTTTATTTTATTGATTTCACTTTAGGGAAGTTAACGTTAAAGGGATGTTCGTCACTGGATACTGTTCTTTCCTAGCACAATCATGCACTGTTTTACCTCAGTCATGTGGCTTTAACTGAGGAGTGTCCACACACACACACAGCGGAGTAGATGGTGTGTGGCAGCTGTGGGTTGACAGCTTGGGAACTAAGCAGGTCACATGTTATGGATGAAGAAACAAAGGGGGATGTTGAGGAGACCTAGCAGGGACTATTCCTAGATCATTCCTGTATTAAACTTTCATATGCCAAAAGATTTTGTGCTGTTGTATCTGCCATCAGTGTTTGACCTCATTGAGGGAGAGGCAATAAGTCAGAAGTCCTGAAGCTGAAATAGTTATGTTTGTGTCATTGACTGAATTAACAAACAGCTGTCTTGGACTTTCCCTCCCTTAAACTGAATGGTCATCAGTATCATTAGTGAAAAAGAAACAAACTGTTTGTTACCATATCTTTAGACAGATAAGCTGAATGGTGGGCTTTAAATAATAAAAACATACACATAGTTGACTTGTGTATGGGCTACTCTTGGATTCTTGTTATTGTATACTTGTGTTTAGTCCATATTTTGTCAAAAGCAAAACAAGGCGATACATCACTTTTCATTGAAAAGAAAAGTGTAGAGCATGACTGAACGCTCATCATTCTGGGAGTTTCCATGTAGTGGCTATACAGTGTGGAAAGTGAGAAAAACCTCCATTGTGGTGAGGAGAATACTTCAATGTCCCTTGTCCTTGTTCTCATTAATTCAGCTAAAGGTGGATTTGACCAAAATAGTTACAGGTTAAATTTGTAGAAATGTTGAAATTGGCTAAGTTTTTAATTTTGCTTGAATTTTTATAAAATGTTTAACCAAATGTACCTTTGCATTATTTAATTAAAATTGCTAAAAAAAAAAGTTTCATTATTTCAGTAAAATGCTCAGCTCCCTTTTTAAAATGCCCTTTATTTGCTAACAGTTCCAGTACACTCAGGTGATGAGCCGATTAAATCTTAGTGCACATGCTGTCGCATGGGAAATTACAAGCATCTGTTGTCAATAATTATCTATATAAGAGTCTAGTCTGATGACCTACAAAATATTTTCTGTAGAAATATACTATAAATCTGTACATGTCCTTTCAAGGTTTAAAAAGCCAAAAGGAAAGGAACATATGTGCATTTTGGTAACTAAATTATTTCTGTATTGGAGTATAATGCAAATGAGACCATCAGTGGACAATAAATGATTGGTTCCTAGAATAGCTTTGCAGACAGGGAAAAGATAACTTCGTAGACCTGAAAGTAAGTGATCTGATAATGCAGGCTCATCTGAGATTATTATTGGTGTTCTTAGAGCAACAAAGGAAGAGCAAAATAAAAGCATTACATTTAATAGTAATGAAATTTAAATATTTTCTTCTATAAAAAATTGTTTAAAACAGTTTTCTTCCTTCATTAAGAGATAATCAGAGCACAAATTGATAGCAAATTTGATGGTTGTTTTTTCTATTCCATATGATCATTAAAGGTATATTTAGAACACCCTAATTCCATGCAGTCTGTTATGCATCTGTTCCTCTTTATTCTTTTCATTAATAATGCTTTTATGTTTACATTTTATAATGTGCACTATGGGATACAAAAGTTTACATTAAAATTTACTTTGAATATTATTAGGGAGGGACTAAATATATGTGATAGAGATAATTGATAGAGCCAAAATAAATATTTTAAAAGTAATCATTTTCAAAAGTTTTTGAATTTGTAGAAAATACCTATGGATAACATATTTCTGTTTAATTAATGTCAGCGATATGATGAACAGCAGTTTATAGATGGCTTAATTTGTATCCTGTGTTATCTAATAAACATGTTGTTCCGTGATCTGTCACAGGAAGTATTAGGCCCTTTTTTAAGGTACAGTTCTGAGAATGTCATCAATAAAATCAACAGTTACGGATTTGAAGTTGAGAAGCATTCAGTAAAATAGTATACTGGTTGATTCCCTATTATGAGGAAGGGCATATTGGCTCCAGTTATTTAATTTGCTGTGTTTTTTTGTGTTAATTGTACATCAACTTTATTTCTATGGTCATTTTTCCTGTTGTATATAAAATGAACTAATCTTGTAATTATTTTCAAATATAGAAGTAGATACATTTATCTGAGATGGATTTTATAAGAAAATGTTAAATCAATATTTTGAGTTACTTTATTTCGTTTTTAAATTAATCTACAGATTATGCACAGCAAACCTAGAAACTCACTTTAAGACTAGAAAGCTTGAAGTATTTTTGAGAATAGGAAATAGCTTCTCCGAGTTATACTTGATTCAGTCTGTAGATAAGAGAGTCTGCAGTAATAACTAACCCAGGGAATTTATTGTAATTTGAGAGATAACATCTCTATTTTTTTTTCTTTTTAAGTGCAAAAAGTAACAGTCACCAGCAAGCCAGGATTTCAGGAAAACAAACCAAAAAAAAAAGTCAAAAATAGAAAATATTAGAAAAATGAAAGATATGTGTGTGCTTCCTCCATATCCTCACTTGAGGACATTATTCTTTGTTGCATTTGTCCTTGGCTCTAAAATCATTGAAGTATTCATTAATTAGCAGCTTGTCAATAGGAAGTTGTTTCCCCATATGTACCGCAAATCCAGCTCACTCTTCAAAATAAAATTTATATGTATTTGCTTAGAAACTTCTTTGAAATCATCTACTCTGACAAATTCTGTATATTACATCCATTTGAAGTTTTGCATCATCTTAATGCCCTGGGTTTGCATTTCAATTGTACAAAGTGTTTCCAAAAATGGTTATAGATATCACTGAGCTATGACTGACTTCTTAATTTGATTTTCTTTATGGATGTGAAAAAAAAATGCTGCTACTTGTCTATGTTATGTGTAGTATATTACAATTTAAGTACAGTACTTTATAGTAAAGAACCCTTTTTTTTTTTTTTTTTTTTTTTTTTGCTTAGACCTTCTTAATTGTAGGTTTCTCTGAAGTTCTTTCGTGTAGGTATGTGAGTGTTATAAACAAGTCTGAAAGTGTTACACATTTTTAGGTTACAGGGGGTGGTAGGGAGACAGCTGAGGAAAGGAAGACAGTAGTGCAGTTTTACCCTGAGTTCCAGATTCCATATATATTTTGCTGAAGGCATTTTCTCAATGACATTAGAAAAGCTATATCCAAAGGTAAATTTTTTGTGGCAAAGATTTATTTTACATTTTAACTTTGGGGATTTTGTTTATTTGTTTTTGCAAAACAATGAGCACTGAACTTTAAACTTGAATTTTTTCTGCACTTTTTTAGGTAATGAAAACTTTTTATTATCATTTAATCCACATTTCTCAGTTAAAATTAAGTGATGCATATGTATAAAACATACCAAAATCATGAATATGCTGCTAGCTGCACCTTAAACAATTAAACTGATCATAGTCTTAAAACCTTCAATAGGGCTTTATATAGTTTTCAAGGAAACAAATAGTAAAATCATTTGCTGTATGTTTCAGTGTTCTAGGTCTTAAATTATTGCAACACTTTCAGATTTGTTTTAAGATCATACAGTAGTAACATGTTATATTTATACATACTGCTAGAGAATATACTTTTAATTTTAAAATGAAATTTTTATAAATGTACTCTTTAATTTTAAAAATGGTGAACTTGTTAAGTTTAAGTCAAAGTACTTAAAAAGTATGTATATTATCCATACAAAAAGTTATGTTTTACGCTTATAATAAGAAATACTGGTATCTCATATCGAGATACAATTAATTTTAAAGAATCATACATTATTCAAAAGTCTTCACGCATTGACAGGAAAAGATAATCATTACTATGGTTTAAAAAAAAACCCTCTATTGAGCATTTTCAAATATTAATTTTATTTTGGGGAAAATGCCCACAACAGTAATTGCAAAGTCTTTCTCATAGCTGCAGCTTGCTGTCAGATGCCTACCTTAACTATTGTTTTAAAATATATATATATTTAAAATAGTTTTCCAGGTATTTTCTTCTACCTTTTTTAAAAATAAATTTCCAAAAATGAAAACAGAGTTTATGTATTTTTGTCAATGAAGGTTTTTATTTTGTAGTTTATAGAATTTGTTCCTTATCAGTTTGATACTTGATCACTATTCCTAGACTTTTTAATCTGTATTTACTTTGAAAAAGAGCACTTCTCTATCTTTAGTGTCCTCCTTTTTTTCTTTTCCCTTTTAGAGTGTTCTATTGGATTGAAATTTAAGCCCACAAATGATTTTTTTTCATTTGAAAATGAATGTGAAGATACTTGTTTACAGCTTTTGTTAATCACACTTTTCATCACTGATCAATTTCTTGTAAAGTGCTATGGGGATTATTTTTCCTGTGAATATTAATGATCTTACTACTGCCACAGAAGTTTTAAAGGTTCTGTGGACAGAAAATAGGTATAACAACAACAACAAAAATTAAAGGGAAAACTTTACCTTTCTCAGCTGAATTAAATTCCCAGTTGTCAGGGTTATAACATGTTTTTTTTCTTCAGTTATCAATACAGTCTTAAATCACTAGGCATAATTCATTTACAAATTGAGTACAGTAGTCCAGGGCTACATGTAATTGCTCTTTTTATTGCATATTGCACTCTACATCAGAAAAACCATGAATGTCAGTTTTGCCGGTATTTTGCAATGAGGCTCATAGTTTAAATTAAAATTTTATAGTGTATGAGATGTAAATAAGTCAGTATTAATTTATTGTAGATTGTTTGGCTCAGGCATTTTAAATGGACATTGGCTAATGGCAATGGGTTCCTATTTGGGAGTTTCATTTTTTTAAATATACTTTGCTAATAAGTGTTTTGTGTTCTAACTTTGCTTCAACTGAAGACAATGTGAGGAGTTAAAAACAGACTCAACATGCCAGTAGAAAGCAATGCAAAGAGAGTAAATCATATTTTAAATTTTGTAATTTTTTTTTGTAAATAAATGGTACTGTGATACTTTAGGTGTGACCTCTGCTTAACATGATAGAACCAGAAAAACATTTCTTTTCTAGTTATACTATTGGTTCATTGTAAATGCATCACCAAAACAATATTAAAAAGAGCAAGAATAAGTTTTTCTAACATTGTCCACTTCAGGGGCAAGCATGCTTGGTATAGAGCTCTAGCTTGTGTCTACCTTAAACCCGCAGGCAGTTTTCAGTTGCTGCACTTTTTTTTTTTAATTTTGCTCAGTCCAGTAACTATCTCAAGGTAATTGCTGGAATATGCATTTTAAATACGGTTAAAAAAAATCTGTGTACTGTTTCATTTTAAACAAAAACAAAAAAAGCACTATTGCAAACACTAAAAATGTGTTAAACTTTGTAGTTATTTTGCATTCCTGTACTTTACAAAATGTCATCACAGCAAAAGGTTTAAAATTAGGTAATGAAATATTTTTGTAAATAAATACCGTTAAGCTGGTATTTTAAAAAAATGTATTATAATGTTTCTGGAAAATGTTCATATATATGTATATGAATGTCTCTTTATGCTGAAGGGCTCTGATTGGGCAAAATAAAATACTCTAATCTCTCCTGAAACTAAACAAGCCCTTTTCTCTGGAAAATCTGTTTTAATTTTTTCTCTGAATTGTGGAATTAATCCCATTAGTTTAACCTAAGCAAATAATAGATAAAATAGATTCCTACATTTGCAAAGATAAAGTCAATTCAAGTAAGACGAACAATATTTTTCTTAAGTAGGTGGGCTTTCTGGTAAAAGTCACCTACCCTTCATTGGGTGGAGTGAGATCCCCTACTGGAGGCACTTAACTGTAGATGAACACTTCTTGGCCTGTAGTGTGTATGGAGTCCCCTGGGCATCTTGTTAAAAGGCAGATTTGGAGTCAGGGCATCTGAGGTAGGGTCTGACTGCTCTAACAAGCTCTCAGGTCGTGCAGATGCTGCTGGTCTGTGGAACATACTTTGAGCAACAAGGATGTAGATAATTTTCATAACTGGCATTTTGCAGTTTAATAGTAGTGTCCAACTACTTGTACCAAGACTGAACATCACATTAATGGATTTAGAATAATATAACTCAAATAGTACTTATCGTTTCCATTGTATTTTGGAGTAAAGAATATGACAATTCTCTTACTAAATTGAAGGTTTGATTTTGAAATCTGTGTAATTTTACTGCCCACACGGTGGCAGTCATGTCTCACCTTATTGTCTGAGCCTTTAGCAGGTGCTTACAGTAGTATGTAACAAGGGAAAACAAGATCTTGCAAAGACCAATTTTCTCTTTTTCTTTCTTTCCTTCCTTTCTTTCTTTCTTTCTTTCTTTCTTTCTTTCTTTCTTTCTTTCTTTCTTTCTTTCTATGTTTCTTCTTTTTTGGGCAAAGACCAATTTTCATTGTATTTTTTATCTAGAGAACTAGTAGAGTCTTGGATACAGAACAGATAAATGTCTTCCTAAGCTATTATAAAGTGATAAGAGCATTCAGTAGAACGATCTAATTTATTATCAAAAATTAGTGTTTTTCCAGGAATCTAGGCATTAAGTGATAAAAATTTTAAAAGCTAAAAGATTGTCTTCATGCCTCTGTTCATGGTCTAATTTTAAAGAACTTCAGTTGGAGTATGTCCTGTGTAAGTACATACTACAGTGCCATCCAGCGTTTTACAGAAATATACTTGTAACTCCTCATAGGAGTTTTCAGGAGGATTCTGATTGTGTTCCATTACTTTGAAGATAGTATGATTGCTACATCATTGTACTTTTTTCAGTTTTTGTACAAACGTTATCTTTTTTAAAAGATTTTATTTATTCATGAGAGACAGAGGCAGAGATACAGGCAGAAGGAGAAGCAGGCTCTCTGCGGGGGGAGCCCAATGTGGGACTCAATCCCAGGACCCCGGGATCATGACCTGAGCTGAAGGCAGATGCTCAACCACTGAGCCACCCAGGTGTCCCAAACGTTATCTTTTAAAAAAGAAAAAAACTCCAAGTCGTTTTACTTTTCAAATTTTATCTGTTAAGACCAATGTATTCATTCAAAACTGATAGAAACATTCTAACCGTTAGTTTTGGTCATATTATCTAATTTTTTACTATTTTAAAAACACCATAGTCTTTCATAACTGCTTTTTAAACCAACATGATAGTAAGATACATATTTCATTAATGAAAACAAAATTTTAGATAATATGTTGTTAACTAGCAAAGGAAAGTAGAGAAATATCAAACTGAGGTTCCTCATTTTCCTGTCTGTTGCAATTTTCTATCCATGAAAGACCTAAAGCTCTACCTTGAAAGACAAGTAATCAACAACTTTATGATTTCAAAATGAGTGTGTGTGTGGCTCTTCCAACAGAGGACCCCCTTTGTGTGTCTCTTCCTGATATTTATCTCTGAAATCTCTCCCTCCCTCCCTTCTGCCTCCTCCAGTTCTGTCCCTCTATCCCTGATGCCTGTCACCCCAAATCTCTTTACTCTTTAGTGTTTATTTTAACCAAGCCCATTTTGCCAATTTAGGGGTGGGGAGAAATACTATAATTCTTAGAGGGTTCCTTCCTAAATACTGGGTGGATTTGTAAATCATTTTTATAAACACTAATACTATCCCTATTCCTTGCTGTAACCCCCAGACACAAAATCGCAACAGACAAAGCAAAAAATAATAACTCACAAAAGACCTGCACTGAAACAAGTTTTGAAAGCCAAGCACAGGAGGAGTTTGAGGTGATAGCTCTGTGCTGGCAGCCCTCAGGTCCAGATTGCCAGGCCACGCCCCCAGAATTTCTAAGTCTGAAGTAGGACCCAAGAACTTGTAATTTTAACAAGTTCCCAGGTGATACTGATGTTGCTGATCCAGAGACAACACTTTAAAAAACCCCGATCTATAGCAATGCTGTAGAACCAGTTTCCCCTTTTTAGCACAGATATTTTCGATGTTTCCTTTATGATTCTCTAATGAAACTCACCAATAATATACTTGCCTATACATGTATTTTTTTTAATTGACATAATGTCCCAATACACCAGAGACAGGACATGAATATGGTTTATAATTTTAAAAAATGGATTTCCATATGCGAATCCCAAGGTTACACACTAGAACAACAGCAACAACTTGCAAAAATATATAAAACAATCCCCATAGGATGATCCCTTCTGACTTCCCTCTCCACCTAGCACTCACCCCCATCCTCCACTGTGTGAACTGTTGGCCCAGAGAGTAAGACCGGCAGTAGGATACATCTTTTTCCATATCTGTTCACATCCATAGGGGCTGTCAAAAAAATGTTCATAAATGTTACGCCTTGATGTATACAAGAAAGTATAGAAGTCTCAACTTAAAAGCTAGTTTGGATTTTTTGTGTATTTGCATTAATCCTTGTAAATTCATGTTCTCTTTCACTTAATCCATGCTTTTGAACTGGTCAGAGTAGACGGACTTTTCTTTGCAAATTTGTGCCTGAAATTCACAAATCTTAATACCTTAAAGGTGTGGTTCTCCTAACAAAAACTGCTCTTGATAAAATAGCGAATCTATGGATGAGATTCTACTACATAACCTTACTAACAGTCTATCGGAAACTTTATTCCTGATAACCAAAACTCAGTGAGTGATTATTGGTTAGTTGTTAGGCAGGTAGAACTCCCTTGTATTTTCTTCCAAGTTTATTGAAAGGGGACATTTATCTACAGCTCCTTTCAAATGCCAAGCACATTGGCCTGAAGATCAAGACTCCATCCTTGAGTTTGGTACCAGTTATGGCCAAGACCTCAGCCAAGTCACTCAGTCTCTACTAGCCTATTTCCATATGTGAAAAACCAGGGTCTGAAGATTGGTATTACCTACCACACAGACTCGTAGGGATATAACAAAATAACCTTTGAAACGTATTAGAAAACAAAATTAGTCCACAGACACAAGGCATTATGACCTAAAGAATATTAGTCCCGGGCAGCTCTGGTGGCTCAGCGATTTAGCGCTGCCTTCAGCCTAGGGCGTGATCCTGGAGACCCGGGATTGAGTCCCACGTCAGGCTCCCTGCATGGAGCCTGCTTCTCCCTCTGTGTCTCTGCCTCTCTCTCTTTCTCCTTTCTGTGTATTCTCATGAATAAATAAATAAAATATTTAAAAAAAAAAGAATATTAGTCCCTTGGAAGCTCTATGAATCAGAAACATATTTGAGTAGGAAAAAACAAGCAGCAAATCTTGTATCAGGATCATCAAATCAGAGAGTATTAAAAGTGCTATAATGAAGATAAAACCCACAGATACATTTAATAAAGTAATTAATGAAGATCGATGAATTCAAAATGTGTTTGAATTTAATAAGCACCTTTAGTTTCAACTGAATTTCTTCTTTGTGGTATGTTACTTCAGGATGATTTATAGCCAACCATAGGATCTTATTAAAATTAATACGCAGTTGCCTTTCAAAATAGAACAACCAGAATCTCAGTGCCTAGGAATTTTTTAATAAATATATTCAAATTTATAAATGTTCATTTTTTTTCTCTGACATAGAAAGTAGATCCTTTTCTGGTGTATTGTCATAGCATAATTGACATTTTTCAAAAGTCAGTGATAGCTCTCTAAACAAATAACAAAAGTTGTCTGAATTTAGGATGTTGCTTTCCTATTCTTTTACAGAGCAGATTACCTTTAAAAGACTTTGCTTCTATGTAGCCAGTAAAAGATAGACTGGATCGGGCCAAGGTCCAACCCCTTACTGCTGTTTACCAGTAGTATGACCCTAAGCTATTGAACCTTTTTAAAATACTCCCCTCAAATATTAAATAGAAATAAAGGCCGTGCCAAGTGTATAAGACTGTTTTAAGGATGCCATGAAACGCAGCAGAGGCACTTCGCCGTAAGGCCACCGCCTGCGCTCCAGCCTTAGAGACTGCGTAGCGCACAGAGGCGCACGGCCTTGGAGGGGAGACGGCTTCTGATCCCTGCTCCGTGATACGCGTGTTAATCAACCTCAGCAGGTTATTAAGCTTTACTTGCTTCAGTCTCCTAGTCTGTCAAATGTTAGTTATTAAGTCAGTACATATAAAATGCTCAGGATAGCATCTGATGCATACAGCACCTCTTAAACTAAGATGCCACCGATAGTAACATACCAATATCGGTGCCACTGACAGAAATGCCGCTAATTATAAGACATCCTGATTTTCAAGATGTCAGCTACATGACAAGGGGTCTAAGAATTGATGAAATATAGTAGTAAGCACTCAAATGTTTACCATTTTAAGGAGAGCTAGGAAATACAACCCTCCCCTGCCGATTTATAATCACTTAGAATCCCTAGACCAACCAACTTCAGGTGCAGGACAGAATTTCTAAAACTCCCTCTCTTCAGTACTTTCCCAGGTGCAGGTCTCATTCATGCAAAGCTCCCCAAGCCAGGACTCACATGGCTCCATCTTAGGGGAGGTGGTGTTTCAGGAAGTGTAATACAACATACAACATAATGCAACAATACAAGATGAAAGATAATTTTAGGAGAATTTAATTCTTTATTCAACCGTCTCAGAAGATGCTAAAAGAAACCCAGTACCTAGACCCAAAACATTTCTCATAGCCATTCACTCTTGAATTAATCACCTCATACCCTCTAAAGACTTTCAGATGCCAATTCAGTAAGCTCTCTCCCTCTTTTCCCTTAGACTCTGGCTCCCAGATAGGCATGAAGAAGAGTGTCCTAAGTCCTCTCTCCCCATCCTGAGGCTCAGGTAAGGTGCTCTCCTTGTCACTCTTGGCCATTGGACACTTGGGGAGCTCTCTCAGGCCCTCTGCTGAGCCATGCCTATATGGGCATCTCTGCTATCGTGTCATGGGGTGAGCAACTCCTCTGAATTCCAAAGGCAGATGGAACCTCAGCCCTCTCAACTCTTAGACCCTCAAATTTTTCAGAGAGTTCTGTTACTCCTCTACCCTCCTTGAAGCTAATGCCTGACGGGTGTCAGGCTCAGAGTTCTGTTGTCTTCTCCACTCCAGGCTGTAGGATTATCGCCTAGTCTGGACAGACAAGAGAAAGTCATTCTGAATGCTTTCTGTTTTGACCAGTCCTCAGCTCTTATGGTTAAGCCCAAGCTGTCATTACTCAAATCCTTTTTTTTTTCTTTTTTTGCCTCAAAGCTATTATCTATACCGTAAGCTATTATCTATTCCATTTTGAGGGGTGCCTGAGTGGTACAGTTGGTTAAGCATCCAATTCTTGATCTCAGCTCAAGTCATGATCTCAGGGTTGTGAGATCAAGCCCTGTGTTATGTTCCATGCTCAGTGGAGAGGTTCTCTCCCTCTCCTGCCCCTCCTCCTGTGCACACTGACTCTCTCTCTAAAATAAATAAATCTTTTTTAAAATTCCATTTTGAAATTCAAATATAGACTTAAAAATTCAACAAATATTTATTAGACACCAAGATGTGTCAGATTCTGTTTTCAAATATTGGAAATAGAAAAGCTAACAACACTGAAAACGTGCCCTGGAGTTTGTATCCGGTGGTAGACACACTTCTCTTTCTGTTTGTTTCTTTAGTGATAGTCGTAACTTGAGGACAAGTGGGTGATGTGCCTTTGACACCTGAGTAAGGGAGAACAGGAATCTTATAGGTGGGTTGAGGAAATTCATCATTTAAAACATTGCAACATTATGTCACCAAAACATAGTTACTAAGTACCTAATCTTCTCTCTTCCTCAACACCCACATCTCATCTGTCACCTGTGTGTCCTATTACCCCACAAAGGATTCCCCAACATGGCCTCTTGCTTTCCTCCCAGCTCTGTGGTAGCCTCGACTTTAGCTTCCTGGCATTGATTATCCTCCTAATTTGTCTCCTTTTCCAGGCTCCTCCCTCTCTGGTATGTTCTATCCCAACTCCAATGAAGCTGTTCTCTTCTTAAACTTTTCTAAGGCTCCTGTGATGACCTATAGTGAAGTGCAGTGCTTTAATGTGGCCCTATGGCTGCTCAACAGTCTACCTGCTACATGCCGTTATTCTGGTGCCATTTACCATTCCAAACCCATTTCCTGCAATTACCTCCTGCCCTAACAACACATGCTGTCAATTCTCTGAACTCTTGTTCATGCTTGGAATACTATTCCTTTCTTCCATAGCCTGGAAAAATCCTTCTAATCCTTTATGGCCAAGCTGCAATGTCATTTTCTCTTGGAAGCCTTCCATGTACCCCAGAATGATTAATTACTCTCTTCTCTCTATTACAATAACCATTTCCTCATACCACTAGTTGGATCCTTATCACAATGGGATCCAGTTAGTTGTTCATGCACCCATTCTCTTGAGAACATGAGCTCCTTGAGAAACGAGACTGTCTTATCCAGTACTAGAGCTCACTCCAGTATCTGGCATGCTACCCACTAAGTAGGAGGTGTTAATTAGTATTTGTTACTAAACTGACAAAACCCAAGAGCTTATGTATACATATACATGTATAAATAATATTTATATATGCATAAGCTTTCATATAAATCCACATGGACATATTTTTATATATTTCATATTTACCCAAATTTTAATCTCTATTTCTGCCACAAATATTTAGTAGCTGCTGATAGCTCTTTTGAAATATCCCTATAAATATAAAATTGCCTTTATTTTAAATGCACTAATATTCTATTTGAAGGCTTTTATAGTTTTGACAGTTCTGAAAACCTGACTGGTTTCTAAAAGCTTATTATTAATTCCATAATACTTTATATTCTGTACTGTGTATCTATATTTAATACTCTGTTTAACTTAAATAAGATTTCCTACTTGGTTAATAGGATACAAGTCAAATGTATGAGTGAGAGGCAGGAATCTACTCGATGTCTAGTCAAGTGATATGATGGTTTGAAGTAAGCAATCAGCCACTCATACCGTTTCATGATCACTATTTAATTCTCAGAGAAGAACATTTAAGTTTAACTTTTTAGATGAAAAATTAGAATAGCATAATCCACAGGAGAATCATTTTAGTCTTATTTCTCTATTGTCTTTCTTTCTCATTAGTCTGTGAAATACTTTCACATGGAAACACTCATGATCCTCATTTGAGACTATAGTCTAAAGAAAGAAATGTAATAAAGTAAACTAATTAAAAAATGGGTATCATGTGCTAGGTTAAAGATAACTCTTTTTTTTAAGACTTTATTTATTCATGAGAGACACAGAGAGAGAGGGGCAAAGACATAGGCAGAGGGAGAAGCAGGCTCCCTGCAGGGAGCCCGATGTGGGACTCAAGGTCCCAGGACCCTGGGATCATGACCTGAGCCAAAGGCAGACGCCCAACCGCTGAGCCACCCAGGTGTCCCAAGATACCTCATTTTTAACAAACTGCTACTTCCCAAGTGATTAAATTCAGCTCAAATTGCTGGGTTGGGAATGGGGTCATAATATAGGTAACTTTAACTGACTAGAAAAATTTTCCACAATCCTAAAAATCTAGGTAGTAACACAGCTCCTTAAGAAATTCATGTTTTGTCTCCCTACATAAGACTGACTTGTTATTAGGATTATAATTAATACTAAACTAACATACATTTATTTATTTGTTTATTTATTTATTTTAAAGGGTTTTTTTTTTTGTTTGTTTTTTGTTTGTTTTTTTTTTAATTCATGAGAGACACAGAGAGAGGCAGAAACACAGGCGAGGGAGAAGCGGGCTCCATGATGCAGGGAGCCTGATGCGGGACTCGATCCAGGAATTCTGGGATTATGCCCTGAGCGGAAGGCAGATGCTTCAACCGCTGAGCTACCCAGGCATCCCCTAAACCAACTTTTTAAACCGTAACTTAGAGGTCACTAAAACTAATGCAAGGGGAACAGAATCACTCTGTTACACGCAGCCATGTAAACGTAGGATTCCAAACCTTACACTTGGAAAATCCTGATGTTGAAAGAATCAGAGTAGTATGCCCAGAGCCATAGGGCCAATTGGTAGCAAAGCTAAGATTAGAATTCATCAGAGCAAAATCCAAATTCCCAGTGGCTTACAAGGCTCTACAGACCATCTTGTTCCAATACCCCTGGCTCTTCAACCACACTAAACTCATTTCCACTTCAGTGCCTCTGAGCGGGCTGTTCCTTCACCCAAAACATTCTTTTCCTTTCTTTTTCCAGGGCTGATGATTTCTCATGTTTCAGGTCTCAGTGTCAATGTGACCTTCTCAAACAGTTCTTTCCTGAGTTCTGTGTCTGAACTTGAGATTCTAAAATAACCTCACAGTGCACCACCCTCCAGCCCCTTATCAAGTCCCCCTCTATCAGGGAATCTATTCAATTTCTTCAAACATTTGCCACAGTCAAAATTATCTTGTTTATTCATTTCTTAGTTTGTTTACCTGCCTCTTCTAACAGAACATAAGCCCCATGACAGCAAGAGTTTCGACCATATTGTTCCTTGCTGTGCTCCTAACCCCTGAATGGGACCATGCACACAAGGCCATCTTATTTATTGATGAACTTAGATCTCTTTGGTCTTATTTAACTTGGGAGAGGTAAAGAACATTGGGCTTGAAATTAGAAGAAGGACCTTTGTGTTCTGGGCAAGTCACAAATGATATCATCTTTACTGTTCTCATTTTTGAAACAGGGACAATGGCCTCCTATTACAGTGCTGTTGAGAGAAAAAGGCAAATAATATATGTAAAAATGCTTTAAGTAGAAGTATATCTGTATACAGATAAGTTGCTTCTCCCATATGAGACTTACTCACACTTCTTTAAGTCTTCTGGGCTTCAAGTGCTCTTGTCCTCAGGATCCTTTCAGATCATACACACTAGTTCCTTTCCCTGAGGCTTGAGCAGAGCAAGCAGGTAATGGAACCAGCCAGATTCCAGCATGAACTCACATTTGCCTGGAACCTACCGTCCTCTTCAGTTGCAGAGGGTCAATGCTTTCCTGGTGTCTAAAGATGATTATTACACCTCACTTCTCTTGCCATTGCTTGAGGAAAGAAAAAAAAAAGGAAGTTTATTGATACCCCTTACTTCTGCTCTACATCTATATGGCTAGAGAAGCTTACCCCCACTGTGAGAACTGTTCATTCTGATAGTTGAGGTACAAAGATGGAATCAAGTCTCTTTCTCTCTCTCTCTCTCTCTCTCAATCTTTGCTCCTTCATTTTCCCATGGCCTAGTTTTCTGGCCCTTAGTTTACTTATGACCCTTAAACAATGTAGGGGTTAGGGACCTCAACCCCCATGCAGCTGAAAAATCCACATATAACCTTTGACTTTCCAAAACATAACCTACTAATAGCCTACGGTTGACTAAAAGTCTTCCTGATAACATAAACAATCGTTAAATACATATTCTGTTTGTTACATGTATCATATATCATATTCTTAAAATAAAATAAGCTATAGAAAAGAAAATGTTAAGAACATCATAAGAGAAAATATATTTATTTATTTTTTTAATTTTTTAAAATTTATTTATGATAGTCACAGAGAGAGAGAGAGAGAGAGAGAGGCAGAGACACAGGCAGAGGGAGAAGCAGGCTCCATGCACCGGGAGCCCGACGTGGGATTCGATCCCGGATCTCCAGGATCGTGCCCTGGGCCAAAGGCAGGCGCCAAACCGCTGCGCCACCCAGGGATCCCGAGAAAATATATTTATAATACTATAAAAAATCTGCCTATAAGTGGCCCCATGCTGTTCAAACCTGTGTGGTTCAAGGGTCAGCTGTAATTAATTCCCAGAATGACTGAAATAGCAATATCTTTTCCTTCAGGGAAAAACTCTACTTCTATCTCTAGGTACACTCTAATCCCCATGGTTTCAACAATCCCCAGTGGGCCCCTCTTTTTTTTCAATTTATTGCGCTCTGGGCTGTAAAATCTTATCCCCAGTGACATAATTACATAAGTAAGAGTAAATTACTATGGAACTTAATATACATAGATCTTGAAAAACAAAAGAGAACAAATGAGATGTTAATTAGCAATGATCATTTTAAAATGTGTATAAAAAATAAAAGTAAATTAAAATTAGTATGTATTTGTTTATTCTTTAACAAGAATAAACTAAGTGGAATTTAAAATGCTTTTCCAAAATACATTTAAAATAACCTCTTTTGTTTGAAGTGTAGAAATTCAAACAAGTGTCAATTTTGAATATCATTTGGAAGGATGATAAGAGCTATGAACATCCGAGACAGTCATGGTAAACAAGATGAAGTGGTGTGGAGAGAAACTAAAGGAAAGAAAGTAGACTTGTGTGGTCTCTGCTGGGGGCATGGGAAAGGCAGATTATGAGATGCACCCCAAGGGCTGGGAGATAGTGCTCAGGCAAAGAGTGCAGGGCATTCATACGCAAAAATATCCTGGCCTGTCTCCTATCATTGGTGCCTGCCCTACTTTTCTTTGTTCTCATTTATACCTATTTTACTATTGCCTTGAGTCTTTTTTCCTCTTGCCATTTAGAGTACTGTGGATTGGGTTTGGTTTTTGTTCCATTTTTAGCTATTTCTATTTTTAAAAAATAGCCTTTAAATAAGGCTCATAAATTTTCAGGCCAGAATCTGGAGTTATCTGACGGTACATAAATCTGAAGATAAAGTATAGAAAAATGCCTGTTTTTGTAAAACGTATGGTAAAGCAGAAGGAAGTGCATTCACAAAAGATCAGAGTTAAAATTGAGTCCTCACTCTGAATATTTTGTATATATTGTGCAACTTACATTCATTCAATTAATTATTTATTCACCAATTCATTCAATAAATACCTAAGCATGTAATATGTACCAAACAATACACTTAACCATAAACATATAAGGATGGTTAATTAGACAGAGCTTCTGAATACGTGGAGATCACAGTCCACTGCCAGAGATAGACACTGCCAGAGATAGGTGAACAAAGCACAATCAGTGTCTGCAGTGATAAGGGTAAGAACAAATACAGAGGAGAGCTCGGCCTTAGGATGTAAAGTAGTGTTTCTCCAAAGGGAGCCAGTATGAACAGAATCCAGGAGACAAACGAAGTGAACTAAGCAAAACTGGAGTGTCATAATGTTATTCCAAACACTTAGGGTCAGCTTGGAAACTGTAAGTAGCTCCGAGAGACTGGAATGCATGGAAAGAGGGAAATGCCAAACGCTGAGCCTTTAGAAGATAGTTCATGAATTTGGAATTAGCCTAAGAGGGATGGCAAGCCACTAAAGGGTTTAAGTTGGAAAGAAAGGAGATGACATGATAGGTTAGAAAGACTGCCCAGTGAATTCAATACAAGAGAAAATAAAATCTACTCTGGCATCAATATGAAATTCTAGCCCATTTTATAGGCTGTGTATAAAATGTGTTGTGTGGCTTTTGCTTAGGATGTAGAAAATTGAAAAGAATATGTCTCCCACCCTACCAACAAGAAAAGATACATAATCTAAACAATCATAACTTCTTTTTTTAAAAAAAGATTTTATTTATTTATTTATTCATGAGAGACACAGAGAGAGAGATAAAGGCAGAGACACAGGCAGAGGGAGAAGCAGGCTCCACGCAGGGAGCCCGACGTGGGACTCGATCCCACATCTCCAGGATCACACCCTGGGCTGAAGGCGGCGCTAAACTGCTGAGCCACCCGGGCTGCCCAATAATAACTTCTCTTAAACCCATCAGAGAGTTAAGGCCATAGGTCAACCAACTAGTCTGAAATCTGAGTAAATACAGGAATCAGACACCAGCTTTCCTAGGGCAGAATATGGAAGAAAGATAGGGATGACATACTTGTGGGCAAGAAGACTTTAGCTAAAATTTTTAAGAATTGCTAAAGGCCAAGTGTGGCCTGCCCAAAGGGTGTAGAAGCCCTGGAAGCGGAGACACAAAGGGAGTTCACACCCACTTATGGCCTCTTCTCCATAGACCCCATCTTCTGCTCACCACAAAGGTTGGCGATAGAGGAGAAAGACATGAAAAAGGTTCCCTTCAAGGACAGATCTGGGGATGGAGTGGGGAGAAGTCATCACTATGAGAAAGCACAAAGCCTCACCTGGCTCCTTATTCTCTATAGTATAAAAGCCTTAAACAAGTTCGAAAAGGTCATCAAATCCTGACCAGGAGATGGATGAAAACACACTGTATCTGAGAGAAGGATACAGAAACTCTGTCTCTGGAAGAGGGGCAAGAAACCGTTTTGGTCCCAGACATTTAATGTTCTCTGCAGCTGCAAGAGGAGCAGGATCCCTAGAAAAGCTCTACTCCAGAGACTTAGAGACACAAAGCCTACCAAATACTGACATTGAACCAGTATAAGAGAGAATAGCAACCACTCCCCCACAATACCAGGCCAGCAACCAAGTAAAAAATAACAGCAGTCTACTACTGGGAGAGAAGTAAGAACATGGAGAGAAACACTCATCTGATAAAGACTTGAAACTAGCTCTTATACAAATGCTCCAACAAACAATCATGAACACTCTTAAAATTAATAGAAAGTTTAAAAAGTTCAACAAAAATATACCAAGAAAAAAAATGACAAAGAACTAATAAATTTAATAGTAAAAAAACCTAATTGAATGGAATGAATTGGAGAATTGTAATAATAAAGGAAAGAATCAGTGAAGTTTAACATAGATCAATAGAAATACTACCAGGAGAGTTGGTAAGTACACTTGTGGTGAACATAGCATTATGTGTAATCTTGTCAAATATCTAAGGTGTATACCTGAACCTGATATCAACTCTACCCAGATTTTTAAGAATAATAATAAATTATTTAAAGTAGAAATAATCCAATCTGCACAAAAAAAAATCAGTCTCAATTTCAATATCTAGCAAAAATATCTTTCAGGACTGAAAGTGAAATAAAAAACATTTTCAAATGAAGTATACTTTTCAAAGAAGTATAGAATTTGTCATCAGAATTGCTGTAGAAGGGAAATTATATCAGAAGATAACCTGGAACAACAGGAATAAAGGAAGAGCAACAGAAATACAAATATTTGGGCAAATACAATTGACTATTCCCTATTATATTCTTTAAAATATGGCTGATGATTGAAAACAGAAATTATAACATTTTCTAAGAGTTGTGTCAATGGAGGTAGATGTAATATATAAGACAATGATAACATAAGTGGAAAGAATAAAATTTTTATAGGTGATATATTTCTGCATTACATTTGAAATGGTAAAAATATTAATTATATTGGTAAAAGTAAAGTATATACATTGTAGTTCCCAGACCTATGATTAAAAGAACTATACAATGAAACATAGTCAAAAGCACAATAGATAAAACAGAATACTAAAGTTTAAAATACCACCAAAAAGGAGCACCTGGGTGACTTACTTAAGCATCCAACTCTTGATTTTGGCTCAGGTCATGATCTCAGGGTCATGAGACATGGCTCAGCACGGGGTGTGGAGCCTGCTTAAGATTCTCTCTCTCCCTCTGTCCCTCCACCGTCTCTCTTAATAATAATAATAATAATAATAATAATAATAATAGTATAAAATACCCCCAAAAGGCAGAAAAAAACAAAAAAGGAAAAAACTTGGTAAACAAAAAAATTAATAAAAAAATAGTCCTAAGACCAAACATACCAATAATTACATTAACTGTAAATGGCCTTAAAAAATAAAATAACTGTAGATGGTCTAACCACCATTTAGAGAGAATTTAAAGAGAAATTGCCAGAATGAATAAAAACATGACTCAACTATATGTTGCTCATAAGACACTTCAAATTAATGATGTAGGTAAGTTTAAAAGTAAAACATGAGCCAAAAAGAAATCTAGAGTGGTTATATTAATATCAGACAAATAGACTTCAAAGAAAAAAAATCACATTCTATAATCATAAGAGTGCATTCTCCAAGAAGGTATTATAATGCTAAATGGACATGCACCTAACAACAGAGCTTCAAAATACATAAAACTGACAAAACTGAAAGGAAAAATAGATAAATATACAATTATCATTGGACATTTCAACACCCTTGTCACCATAATAGAACTAATAAAAAATCAGAACAAAATAGAAGAACAAAACCTGGCTATGACTGACATTTATAGAGCACTTTACCCCATAGGAACAGAGTACATATCCTCCTCAAGAGCACATGGAACGATCCTCAAGATAGACCATATCCTTGATTTTTAAACAAATTCTAATAAATTTAAAAGAATTGAACGTATTCAAAGTGTGTTCCCTGACCCTAATATAATTAAACTAGAAATCAATAAAAGTGAGATATAAGAAAAATCTTCAAACCTTTGGAAATTAATCCACACAAAGTGATTCCAAAATCAAACAAAGACATTAAATGACAACTAAAGATGAATATCTCTCATGAACATAGACACAAAAGTTTTAGGAGAGAATAAAGAACAACCCAGCTGGTGTTGCCAATGTTTCCAGAGGGACAAAGAACTCATTAAAGGAGAGATCATTTGTGTGGGCAATCCACTGCTTCCACTTACAGAAGTGAGAAAACTGAACTAGATCCCCATAACTTCATATACACTATCTCCCTTAAAGTCACTTAATCAAGAGAATGTCCAAGAGGACCACAGGAGATTGCTGCTTAACCCAAAAACCAGAAAAAAATGGGCTGTGAAGACAGTATTTCTGAGAACTGCAGTCTTGTTCAATACAGATGTTTTACTTGAGGAAATCACCAATCTGGGAAAGCTAAGTGAACCTACCTGTATCCCTGATCATCTACCCTGTCCGAGCATTCCATCTGTGGACAGCTTTAAGCAAGGACAGTCAAGAAGGCTTTAGAATTATGCCATAACTGCTAATATCTATTCAGTACTTACTATGTGCCAAGCACTGTGCTAAGCACTTCAAGGACACAACTTTACTTCATTGTTCACAATAACCATGCAAGGTAGGTTATATCACTATTCCCATCTCAGGGACAAAGAAACTGAGGCTCAGAATATTTAAGGAGGAAAGGTATTGACTCCAGATCCCCCAGTAGCCAGACTCTGGGAGCCACTAATGCTGTTCTTGTACCACCCCCCACGGCTCAACTGTACCCTTTACAATTTGCTTTAATAAGATGAAATTCTGATTTATCCTTACAAATCTTAGTTAACAAAAACACAATACTTCTTTCGTTCTAAGACTGTCTATAGCTTTTGTCTGGATCGAGAGTAAAACTGAGCTTTTTTACATGGCTCTTTTTACAGGTGTGGACCTTTGTGTTCATTGGCACCACACAAATCACTATGGACTTAGCTTAAGGACTAAAGTTGCATTCAGTAAGAATTTTGATCAGTAAATAAATGTTTCAAGCATTGTGACTTCTTTCACATGGCCCACATAGCCCTGGGTTCCAAAAGAAAATACAACTTAAAAGCAAAACAGGACAACTTTAAAAAATAAACTTCTCACTGAAACTTGCCTCTGACCGCTGTTCTGGAACATCCAGACGCATGTAAAATGGACTCTTCCTCTCCCCAGTTTTCGCTTTAACTATCCAGTGGTATCTCAAAAGCAAGTCATGAGGCCTCCTTCAAGCACCCATCATTTACTTTCCTTCCAACTTGGGCCAAATTGATAACACAGAGAGTGTTCTGAAAAACTGCACCACAGGCCCCAGTGCTAGGGCCCCTAGCGTCTGTGCAGTGGCCTGCTTCTCTTGCTGCCTCCTTTGTGCTAGACAAATGGGGGCCACAGGCTGCCTGGGCCTCAAAGTCTTACAGAATTTGTGGTAGCAACAGCTCCTTTCTCTTCTATTTGCAGGCCTGGGGAGCAGGTTCAGGCACAGTCCTGTGGGTTTGGGTGAAGGCCATTCCTGACTTTGACATCTCATCAGCCTCCCTGTCTGCTCCTGTCAGCACACCTTTCTCTTCTTCCCTGGAGATCTTACTACTCTTCTTGCCAGTTATCCACCTTCTCCAGAGTTTCATAATCAACTCTTTGACATGAGACTTTTGGTTCATTTTGAAGCTACCGTACCTACACGCCTAAGTCCTGATGCTTTCCTTGTGATCTGAGACCCAGAATGGGGAGGGGACTGTCCTGGCTTCCCCCGCTGTATGCACAGATGGAAAGTGACAGGTTATTCAGATGGGCTACTTATCTTTTCCTTTGAGCGGTCCTTCTCTTAAAGGCATGTGATTACAGCACGTGTCTTCCCACCAAGAATCTCCTGGTGGAGTGCCCCGTGGAGACCCCTGGGCCTCTGCAGGACACTGAAGCCCGGCCACTCAGTCGGTCACGCTGCTAATTCCAGCAGTCATTCCCCAAAAGCTGGTGGAGTAGTCATCTTTGTGCATTCTCTGGGGTGTGGGATGTGTGGGTCATAAAGCCGTGCAGACCTGCTCAACTTCAGCTTCAGGACTGCAGGCTAGCCGTAAACCTCCCCCAGGCTTGCATTCTTTCTTCGTCTTCCCAACTATGACAACAGCTTGACTATCCTACTATTTTGACTGGGAAAAATCCAAGAGCCATAGTAGTCAGCTTTACCTGTCAGCCTTAAAGATAAATAAGAAATAATCCCACCATTCAGATCAATTACTAATACATTTACCTAGGCTCACACATCATAAATTCAGCGTGTCCTAGCAATTCCATTGGAACCACCTCAAGCCCCCTTGCTTTTCTCTGGTCTGGCCGTGGAGCCATGTGTCTTCAAACACATCGGGAGTTCTGCTCTCCTAATTCTGCCCCCCTTGCAGGGGTCACTTTGACTTTGAACGTCAGCATGTATCCCGATCAGACCTCCCTTTCTCACTTGGGTCACTCCAGCCTTAATGCCTTGTATGGGTCCTGCTTCAATTTCACTTTCCCAAATGCATTGCCATGGTTTGAAATATATGTGTGTATTCAGCTTCCTCTGCACAATTACCTCTTCGGTGCCTCTTCCTTCATGCTTCCCTGGGCCTATTACTCATCCTCCCACCTCTGTACTGCCAGCAGCCCTGATAGCTCCACTTTCTCCCTTCTTAGCTCATTCCAGAATATTCCAACAGCTTTTCTTGAGAAAAGTTACTCCTTCTGTATGACTTGTTCTTTATTTCTCTCCTGTTTTTTACAAATCTCTCTTCCAATTTCTGCATTCAGAACAGAAAAGAAAAGCCAACTCGCCTTCATTACGTGCCAGGTGTTTTCCAAGGTCCTCATTAAATGCTCTATTCTACAAGAAAGACATTATTTGAACAGATGAGGAGGCATAAGTTTTAAGAAAAGAGATTTAGTAGTTTGTCCAGTGTTGTATAGTGGGGCACAGAAGTGTTTAGATTTAAACACAGAATCTATATGATTCCAAAACTCCTGTTGTCTTTTCCTCATTTAACACTGCCATCATATCATTTCTTTATATTAACAAAATTGGATTTCAAGTACAAGTACCCAAAGACATTGATGTGTTTTCTATTTCTGTTGGTCATCTTCTGGAAGACTCAGTGCAGTATTTCAAACTACACATAGGTGATCTCTTGCAAATAATTTCTTAAAATCTAGAATTATAAAAGTGGACAGCACCTGAGAGAGTATTTAATCTCATTATGTGTGAGAAACCCAGCCCCTCTGGGAAGAAATAAATCGAAACCAAAAGTGGAGCACTTAACCGACCTAGCCACCCAGGAGCCCCCATCACCAGGATTCTCTGTCCACACCTCTTCCCCATTCCTGCCATAGGTACCCCCCACCCCATGCACACACCTTCCTGATCCTTTCCTCTGTGTTCCCTAAAATCCACAATCATCGGCAGATATCTGTACTATTCAAAGAGTTCACACCATTCACTTTGTTGCCATGACTCTGTCCTGATGACACTTCTTACTGCAGACCTCTAAGTGGAAGCTTTGTTTTCTCTCTATTCCAAGTCCTTCAGGGTCTAGAAATGGAGCAGCCATCCTGCTTGTTCTCCTTCCTTGATAAGAAACAGTTAAGAGCTGCCTTATTATCCCACCACAGAATTTACCAGCCTACAAGCATCCCACTCGGATTCCCTGCCATCTGCTCTGTCTCAGTAGGGGTATTCAGGCCCATGAGGGCCACCATCCCATCTATGAACCATACTCCATCACTTCCACATCCTCAAGGATTTGCATCCAATTTCCCCCTCTCTCTCCTGTATCAATTTATCTCTTTAAGAGATTATCTTATTATAATTATCTTAAGATAATGATAAATGATCATTATCACCAGGACATAAACATACTCTAGTATCTTTCATATTTGAAACAGACACTCCCTGATCCTCATGTCACACCTTTCCACTTACATCACCAATTCACAGCAAAGTGATCCGTCATCTGTACTCAGTCTCCTCGCCTCATTTGCCTTTAACTCTCTCTGGTCAAGTTTCTCTCATTTCCTGTCTCCGAAAACCTACCAAGGTCATGGTGACTTCCATCTTGTCAAATCCAATGGGATCTTCTCTGCTCTCAGCAACATTTGATATACTTTCTTCTCTTGGCTTCTGGAACACTGGCCCCTTCTGAATTTCTCCCTTCTATAGAGTATGTTTTTCTTCAGTGTCCTTTGTTAGTGCCTTCTCTTCTCTGAGACAGAGGACACCTCTATTCACTCTATCTCCCTAAGTAATCCCATTAGGCCCCATGGCTTGAATACCATAACTCAAAAATTTACATCTTCAGCCAAGATCTTTCCATGAACAACAGGGTCACACATGGAGTCATCCATCTGACATCACAAAGTTCACATCTTCAAAACAGAACTTTTATGTTTTGGAACTACATACAGATAGTGGTCATATGATATTGTGGATGTACTGTTAAGTCACTAAGTTGTTGGCTTCAAAAGGGTTAATTTTATGTTGGGAGAATTAGACCTCAGTTTTAAAAAATGAGAAAGCCCAGAACTTTTGATTTTCATTTCCACCAAAACTTAGTCCTTCCCCAGAATTCCCCATTTTAATAAATATATACCTACCTTCAACTTTCCATTTCCCATTGCATCCAAATCATCACCAAGCTTGTCACTTCTCCCTCCAAAGTTTCTCTCCAATCTACTTCTTTCCATCTCCACTGAGGCCACCCTCACCCAAGCCTCTACTACCCATCTCTACAATTATGATTGGTCTCCCTGTCTCTACTCTTGACTGTCTACAGTATATTCTCCATATAGCAGGGAACTTGACGTTCTAAACATGTAGATCAAACTATGTCACTCCCTGCTTAAAGCATCAAATGGATTCCCATGATACCTATTAAAAAAAAAAAAGCCAAAGTTCTTCCTAGGGCCTGCATGGCTCTCCCTGGTCTGACCCTTGCCTACTACTTCTCTGATCTGCTTTGTTCTTCACTGTCTATTTATGAGTCATACTGATCTTTCTTTTCCTTGAAAATACCAAGTTCGTTTTCACTTCATTTGTTCATTTGTTTGTCTTTCTTTCTCCTGCTAGAAGGTAGGTCAGCACCTTAGTGTATTTGGGCTGCTATCACAAAAGATCACAGATGGGTGGCTTATATACAACAGAAATTTATTTCACACTGTTCTTGAGGCTGAAAAGTACAAGATCAAGGTGGCAGGCAGTATGCTCGTGTTTTGGTGAAGACCTCCTTTTGGATTGTAGACTGCCAACTTCTCACTGCATCCTCACATGGTGGAAGAGGCTAGGGAGAAATGTGGGGTCTCTTATAGGACATTAATCCCATTTATGAGGTTCCACCCTTGTGACTGTAGCACCACCTAATATCATCACATTGGGCATTAGGATTTTAACATGAATTTGGGGCAACACAAAACTCAGACTCTAGCAGTAAACTATTGAAACAGGGGCTTTATCCATCTTTATCCCCATATCTCCAATAGCTAAAAAGTCCCAGCCACATAGTAGGTGCTAACTAAATTAAATGTTAAATGAATAAAGCCCCCAGATCTTTCTGGCTTTGTTTTTTCACAGTATCGTTGCCTTCAAGCAGCATTATAACAAAGCTGTATGCTACTTTAAACTAAAATGAAACAAAAAAATAAAAAATAAAAAAAAATAAAAAAACAAAATTTCCAGATTTGAATTCAATCTAAAATAATACAAAGATAAACATAACTATATTAGAAGAAAAGACAGTTATGAGGTGGTTGATATTTTCCTAAGCAACATAAGAAATTAAAATTACTAAGGAATAGACAGATGTACTTATCTCTACACACACATAAAGTTTATTGTAGAGCGAACACACCATAGAACAAAGCCAAGTTCTTTAAAGTATAGAAAAGAACACATATTTGCAACACATATGATAAGAAAAAGTGGTATTTCTTTTTTTAGAAAAGATCTTATTTATTTATTTGAGGGAGGGCATGAGGTGGGAGAGGGGCAGAGGAAGAGGGAGGAACAGACTCTCTGTTGAGCAGGGAGCCCCATGCGGGACTTGATCCCAGGACCCTGAGATCATGACCTGCACTGAAGGCAGACGCTTAACACCGAGATGCCCCCAGAAGTAGTATTTCTAAAAATATAAGAACCTCTTACTAATTATGAAGGAAATTATAAACAACTCAAAACAAGCAAATATATGAATAGGCAGATATTTCATAGAAAAGAAAATTCTAGTAGTCCACAACCATACAAGATCTTCATCCTCACCTAGATTCATACAACTATAAAAGACACAGTGATTTGCCTGTTTTTAACTGTCAAAATTGACAACACTTTTAAAGAACAACAAGTCCCAGCTGGAAAAGATGGGAGAAGTTCTCTGTCTACTGCCCATGAGATCTGTGGCCGACTCGTTCCTTTCCCCTGCGTCTGGGCTGGCCTTCAGTGACTTGCTTGACAAATAGAACATATATGAAAGAGTGACAGAAAGTCATAGCAACTGTTGGTTCAGAAAAAGCCTGCAGCTTCCACCCGAGCTCTGAGACTGCACACTAGAGACATCTCTAATTTGGAAATGACACAGAGAGGTCTTGAGAATATCTGGAGAGGGAGAGATCTGGGCAGCTCCCAGCTGGTTAGCCCAGCTATGCAAGCTCTCCTAGCTCTGGGCCCTGACACTGGCACAGTCCAAACCCAAATCATCCCCCACCAGATTCTGTTCACACTGAAGATTCCTAAGTAAAGTAACTGGTGGTGTGTTTAGCCATTAAGATTGTATGTGGTCTGTTGTGTAGCAACACATAACCAGAACCGGAGTGAATTGCTACTACCATTATGTAATCTGGTAACGCTCTAAAATAAAAAATATAACATCCTTTGAACCAGAAATATCACTCCTTGGGATCTATCTCAGGGACATGAGAGCACCAGGACCTAGGATACATCAACAGGAATATTTATTGCAGTATTTTTGTTGCAAGATTAAAACAAAAAACAAAACTAGGAAATAGGTACCCATCACTAGAGAAATATCGAATATATTCTAATACTTTTAAAAGGATGAGAGTTGGAGTGCCTTGGTGGCTCAGTGGTTGAGTATCTTTGGCTCAGGTCATGATCCTGGGATCCTGGGATCAAGTCCTGCATCAGGCTCCTCGAAATGAGCCTGCTTCTCCCTCTGCCTGTGTCTCTGCCTGTCTCTTGGTGTCTCTCACGAATAAATAAAATCTTAAAAAAAAAAAAAGAATAAAAAAGAAATAAAAGGGTGAGAGTTTTACCATTTTCCTTCGAGGGATTTCTACCAAATAAAAGAGACAGAAAAGTATGTAAAACATGATTGTGTTTTTTATAAAGCAAACAATGAAGGGAAAGGCTCTCAGATATATAAATGCATTCCATATTTCATTAAAGCTAGGATTGTAAGACATGTAACAATTTCCAGGAATGTTAGAATATGCAGGAAGGGTTGCATCTGGATCTGATGTGCGAGCCTGCCCTGCAGGGACTGAGTGGAAGTGGAAACGGACGCTGAGGTTTATTGATACAACTCAGAGGCCTCATATTTGGAGAAAAGGGTAAATAAGAAAAAAACGCAAAAAAAGAAAAAATGCACATGATTATATCCCATCTATATAAAATCTGTGTGTTTACAAAGAAACTAACTGGTGGGAATGCCCACGAAAAACTGTCGAGTTAAAAAACCAAACTACAGAGTAATGAACATAGTATGTTTCTATGTTGGCAAAAACAAAACACCTCCAGATGCTCATGTCTCTACAGGCTTGGAGAAGTTTATGGATATCTCTGAACGAATATGATTATGCTTCACATTGTTTCACTTGTGACAAGCGTTATTACTTTGTGATTTTTGTGCATTTTCAAAAGTCAAATAAAAGTCAAACAAAATTGAAATGGACAAAAGCCGAGGCGGAAAAGTACATCATGTTGCCATACAGCTAAAAATAAATCTGGTGCTTTCATTCACATTTCAAGCGTCCTTGTTAACAGCCACTGTCACCATCTCTGGTTTATGAGAAAGGAGCAAATGACTTGCTGATTTCTCCATGATCGATTACAAAATTTAGCCAAGCAGTCACATGGTTTGAGCATCTTAGTCTATTGTCACCACTCTTGTCACCATAATTACTTAGTTCAAACATTTCAAAAAACTACCATTGATCATGCAAAACTTAAAGGTTTTATTCCTATCTTTAACAGTGGAAAAAATTAATGTCATGTTACCATAAAGAAGAAAGTAAAAGTAAATCTGTCCCTGAGTACAATTTTATTGTCTTTTTTTTTTTTTTTTTTTTTTTTTTAAGATTTCAATCATTCATTCTCGAGAGACAGAGAAAGAGAGGCAGAGACATAGGCAGAGGGAGTCCGATGCAGGACTGGATCCCAGAACCCTGGGGCCATGCCCTGAGCCAAAGAAAAAAGTTCAACCACTGAGCCACCCAGGCACCCCTTCATTTCTCACTCTTGGGAGGTAACTAAAAGACTACTAGAACTAGAATCCAGAGGATGGTTCGGATCCTAGTTGTATGTCTTTCTAGCTATGCGTGCCTGGAAACAAATCATTCCTCTATTGGCTGTCAGTTTGCTCATTTATAAAGGGAGGAGGAAAATCTTCACCACACCAATTTCAAGGATTGGTATGAAGACGAAGTGAGAATATGTGTGTGAAAACATCCAGTTTGTGCCTGCCACATGAGAGTACTTACTAGATTCCCAAGGTCTTATTAAAGATAGAGTAGAAAGAGAAAACGAGTCAGAATCAGAGACCAGGTATTTTTTCTGTCACTGTCTAGCTGGGCGACTATGGCCATTCCAAGTCACCACTCAGGGACCTAGTTTTTATAAATGCACAAATACATATTTCTTTTTGGGAAAAGAGAAATTCCTAAATGCTTTATCCCCAAAGCTAACTGCTATTTGAATTCAATGTACTTAGCGCACATTAAGGCACAAAAACTATTTCTGTAGCACCAATGATAGTGAAAAGTGTTTCACTAAGTCCAGATAACAAATGAAGACAGATGTATTCTATAATCCTCTTTCCATTAAAGTACACAATCTGCATTTATCTTCAGGGATGACATCTGCTCCTTTAAAAATATTTCCTTTATTAGATGCATTGTAGCACCTGACTGAGCCTCTCCCCCATTCTTACGTCTCCTGTGAACTGTTGGACTCTCCAATCTCTCGCTGAGCCCCCGTCCTGCTGACATCCAGCATTCCGCCTGCTGATTGATGGGCGTCTTCCTAAAGGAGCTGCCAAAGAGCAAAATGCACAAATTGTACTTTGCCGCTATTATGACGACAGTCCCACACAATTCTTGTCAAATCCTGTGTTTCCCTTCTGCTCACTATAATGCATGATTAATTTTTTTAATTTTTATTTATTTATGATAGTCACAGAGAGAGAGAGAGAGAGAGAGAGAGAGAGAGAGAGGCAGAGACACAGGCAGAGGGAGAAGCAGGCTCCATGCACCGGGAGCCCGATGTGGGATTCGATCCCGGGTCTCCAGGATCGCGCCCTGGGCCAAAGGCAGGTGCTAAACCGCTGCACCACCCAGGGATCCCTGCATGATTAATTTTATTCTTAATAGTATGTTTTTTAATGAATATAAAGTATAATTGCACTCACACTAACTTTTGAGGTTTTTGTTTTTAACTAATTCAACCTCTTTCTTGGCCATGATTCCATTATGTCACTCAGCTGCCCCAAATATCCAGTGGCTCAGATCAGATGCCTCTCTTCGATGGTTAATTTTCTGTGTCAATTCCCCTGGACCATGGGATGCCCAGATATTTGGTCCTGGCGTGTCAATGAGGGTGTTTCTGGATGAGATTAACATTTGAATTGGTAGAATGAAGGAGGTTGCCTTCCCCAGAGTGGGTGGGCCTCAGATTAACTGCAAATCTGAGCTCAATGAAAACTGAAGAAGAGAGAATTTTGCCTGACTGTTTGAGCTGAAACAACTATCTTCTGTCCTCAGACCGGAATTTAAACCATCAGCTCTCTCGTGGTTCTCATACTTTCAGACTTGGACTAGAATTTACACCGTTGATTCTCCTGGGTTTCAGGACTTCCGATGAGGACTGGAACCATATCACCAGCTCTCCTGGGCCACCAGCTTTGCCAACTTCGGATTTTAGGGCTTCTCAACCTCCATAATCACGTGAGCCAATTCCTTATAATGAATCTCTTTATATGTGTTTATATACATTTATATAAAAATATGTCTTATTGGTTCTGTTTCTCTGGAGAACCCTCACTAATACAACCTCCATCTAGCTTTCAAAGTCTTCCTTAATTTCACCCCACCCATCCCATCCAGTCTCATTTCAAAAGAATAGAATTAGATTACTATAATAACAGTTAACGCCACAACATGCCGAGCACTTACTAAGAGCTTTATTTTTTTATTTTTTATTTTTTTACTAAGAGCTTTAGATGCATTACCTCAATTAATCTTTATAACAATGCCTTGGTAATTTTTATTTCCACTTTATAGATAAGAATGCTTAGATTTAGAGTAATTCTGGGAATTCTTTTAATTTTTATTAAGTAAATTCTTCCCACGTGGGTCTTGAACTCTCGACCTCAAGATCAAGAATTGCACGCTCCACTGAGTGAAGCAGGTGCCTCTGATCCTGGGACTTGGCCCACGTCTCTCTGACTCCTAAATCCGTATTCTTAGGCTGGCTCTATGCTATCTCCACAACTTGCTAAACGAGCCCTTCTATAATGAGGCCAAATCTTTCAATTCATTTTGACCTCAGTGTCTTAGAAAGATAATCTCTTCTAAACGTTGATGAATAACAGAATCACTGGGAAATTTTTTAAAAGTCTGAATCGTTCAGCTCTAACCTTCAGAGCTACAGATTCTCTGTGGTGTGGATCAAGAATGTGCCTTCTGTGGATTCCAGGTGAGTCTAGTGGGTCAAACCACAGGCCAGTATTTGGGAATAAGGGCCTTAGGGTAAACCAGTGGCTCTCAAGTGTTAGCCGACCTCAGAGTCCCCGGGGGGGGGGGGCGTGTTAAGACGGGACTGCGGGGCCCCATCCCGCGGTGGTAACCCAGCACATGGCGGGGGGGGGGGGGGGGGGGTAGGGGCCCATCCCCCACACGTCTAACAGGTTCCCAGGTGCTGCTTCTGCCGCTGGCCCGGAGACCACACTTGGACACCTACCGGGCTTGGCTATTCCTGCTTTGAATATTCTCCTTTGTATCCTCCTCTAGTCAACGTTTCCCTTTGGTCCAAGCCACCTTCCTCAGGACACCTGTCTGCTTCAGCTCTTCCCTTCCTCCTTCTGCCTCCGGGGTCAGCGGCCTCAGCAGGTCCCGGCAGCTCCAGTGAATCTGGGATAAGAAAAAAATAAAAATAAAAAATAAAGGCCTTCTCTGTCCTATCCTTCAGATGCAGGCCCTCCGACTCCCTTTTTACAAAGCCCAGTCGATGTGCTTCGGGCGGCCCGGGATTCCCGCCGTGCGCAGGGCTCGGGCCCGGCCGCAGGGCTCCCCGTGGCACTTCCCCGAGGGGCCGCTGGGGGCGCTGCTGGCCCTGCCCTCGGCCGCGCTCCACCCCCCCCCCCGCGCTCCCCCCACCGCGCTCCCGCTGGCCCCGCTCCGGTCCCGGTCGCGGCCACTCGTGCGACACGAAGGTGCGCGCCCTGACCCGGGCCGCGGGTGCTAGGCGGCGCCTGCGGCTCACCGCGACGGGCTGGCTCCCCGCAGGCGCCCCGCCCGCCCCCCCGGCTGACCCCCGCGCCGCCCACGCGGCGAGTCCCAGGCCCGGGTGCGCGCCGCCTCGGTGCACGGGGCGATCCCAGCCACACGTCGACTACCTGGGAGTGAGTGAGCACTTGATCAGAAAGAACAAGTCCTTGGAGCAGGGATTAGTCCTTGAAGGGTAAACTTGCTGCTGCTTACATGGGCCCCACGATGCCTACAATAGTGCTAAAATACCTGTAGTCCCCTCTCGGCACGTCCGCAGCGGCCCTCCCCGCACCTGCCACCCCTGCCCCCCCCCCCAGCACCCTTGGCGCTCTGCACCCCTCCCGGTCCCACACCTGCTCAGTGCTTCTCCTCTGTGAACCTGGCCTCCTCCCCACTTCGCCCTCCACAGACATCCTTACTCCTTGGTAGTAAGTCTCTTTCTTTTCTTTTTTTCTCTCTCCCTTTTTCAAAATTTTTTTTATAAATTTTTATTTAATATAGTCAGAGAGAGAGAGAGAGAGGCAGAGACATAGGCAGAGGGAGAAGCAGGCTCCATGCACCGGGAGCCCGACGTGGGACTCGATCCCGGGTCTCCAGGATCGCGCCCTGGGCCAAAGGCAGGCGCCAAACCGCTGCGCCACCCAGGGATCCCCCTTTTTCAAATTTTTATTTAAAATACAGTTAGTTGACATACAGCGCGATGTTAGTTTCAGTAGCATTCAGTGATTCCTCACTTACAACACCCAGTGCTCATCACATCATATGACCTCCTTAATGGCCCAGTTACCTGCCCCCTCCACCTCCACCTCCAGCACCTCTCAGTGTGTTCTCTAGGTAAGAGTCTGTTTTAGGGTTTCCCTCTCTTTTTTCCCCTCTATGTTCATCTGTTTTGTTTCTTAAATTCCACATACGAGTGATATATGGTATTTGTCTTTCTCGGACTGACTTATTTCATGTAGCATCGTATACTCTCCACACCATTGTAAATGACAAGATTTCATCCTTTCTGATGGCTGAGTAATATTACATCGTGTGTGTGTGTGTGTGTGTGTGTGTGTGTCCATATATATCTAAACCACTCCCTCTTTATCCAGCCATCAGACGATGGACACTTGGGTTCTTTCCATAAGTTGGCTGTTGTTGGCTATAAACATCAGGGTAAGTGTATCCCTCTGAAAGAGTATTCTTGTGTTCTTGGGTAAATACCTTGTACTGCAGTTGCTGGGTCATAGGGTAGCTCTATTCTTAACTTCCTGAGGAAACTCCATACTGTTTCCAGAGTGGCTCCACCAGCTTGCATTCCCACCACCTGTAAGGGGATTCACCTCCTCTGCATCCCCACCAAACCGTGTTGTTTCCTGTATTGTTAATTTTAGCCATTCTAAAAGGCAAGGTTTGAAATGGGAGGAGTTTCTCTTTCTTTACATTTAGACTTGCCAGAGAGTTTAGGGGTCTCATTTTTTTTTATAATTTTATTTATTTATTCATGAGAAACAGAGAGAGAGAGAGGCAGGGACATAGGCAGAGGGAAAAACAGGCTCCATGCAGGGAGCCTGACATGGGACCTGATCCTGGGACTCCAGTATCACGCCCTGAGCCAAGGCAGATGCTCAACCGCTGAGCCACCCAGGCGTTCCTAGGGGCCTGTCCTAGCCCTGGAGCACACCCACTTCAACCCCTCATCCTCCCCGCTCCCACTAGCACCCCCCGGGGCTCTAGCTGGGAAGAGGCCAAAGCTCACAGTTACTTCCCCATTCCTCCACCCTAGGGAGACAGTCAAGGCTGGTCAGCTCAGGGACAGCTCTACCCTCCTCTCCAGCCCTCCTGGACTGATCCTGGATCCCAAGACTCCAGAGTGTGATTGGAAGATGCAAGTCCCTGAAGACTCTACTACTCTCACTTTACTATTGCTTCAGACAATCTCTCCTGCTCCCCTGGCATGTTAGTAGCTCCCAGAGGCAGAGCTTTCACCCTGGATCAGATAGATGTTTTGCCACCCATACATTCTTCAGACTGTTCTTTGGACTCACGAATACTGGGGCTTTAATTTCTCTTCGATCAAGACCCCCAACCCTCAAACCAACAGCCAGCAATACTGGCTCTGTGCTCCTCACTACTGACTGCAAAAGCACTTCTATAAACTTCAATTTTCTTCCACACACACACACAAAAAGTAAAATAGTTTTGCCCTGACCCTACCAGATTCTCTGTGTATGTAGACGACATATGCATAAGCGTAAATGTATTTGTGTATCCAATGGCCAAGTGTTAGTGCATTAGCTAGCCATGCAATAGACAGAATATGGTCATTCTTTTTTTCAAACAGAACTGGATTTGCTTAACTTGTGAACATCCTTCCTTGACATTATCCTTCTGGACACACCCGTTACTATTTTGTTCCTGGGCTAGTATTTGTATCCAGTCATTAGACTTAACTTGTGTGTTTTTTGGCTTATCAAGCTTTGGTGTCTCTTCAGATTTTAGACCTCTATTTGTTCTGTAATTATCTTTAATTCAGTCTAATTGTTTTCATTCATCATGTTCAGGACTCTTATACCCTAAAACTTACCAAAAGAGACTAAAAAGATATCCAGGAGTTTCTTTGTTTGCCTTTGCCTTCATTTCACTTGACTATATCAGAGACGGGATGAAGAATGACAGCAGATCTCACTCATAAAACGGACTAGCAATTCAGAGACTGTGAATTCTGGTTACGGCTTTGCTGTTCACATATTTATAACCCCAGGGAAATTATTTAAGCTTTTTCTCTGGTCCATGACACACTTGTCAAATCATGTAGGATTTATGATAAATGTCATGTGTGATCTATGATCTCTGCTGAAAACAAAACATGGGCTCATCTCTTTGACTCATCTCTTTAGCCAGATACAATAATTAGCAAGCCCTTTTATTACAACAATAGTTTCTAAGCCCTAAAATGAACAGAATTGCCTTTCTGACTTTTAAAAAATACACAGGTATCTGAGGTCCATGCAATCTGAGGTATACCTGATTTTTAAGTAGTTCTTTTAAGTAGTTCCCTGATGCAGACACAGGCTGCAAAAGCCCTAGAAACTGCAGGCCAGACTTTCAAACCGCTTGTGCAGTGGACACTCACCATCCATCTCTTAAAGAAATTAGTTCAAAATTTTGTCATCCTGCCTAATTTATCAGTAACTAATGAAAGATGACGATGTTTGAATAATTGCAGACATGCCAAATTTTGAACCCATGCTGTGTTCACAGCGAGATCTAGGCTATCAGGATGCTTATGTGCATTTTTTGTAGAACCAGGCACAGGATTATACTTAAACCAACTCATAAGTAGTCTTTATTTAAAATAAAATAATAAATGGAAAGAGGAGGATGGACTCAGTGTTTCCTACTGAATAAGCTTCTTTTGTATATTTCAGGGCCTCAAAAATTTCGGATGAAGTGAAATTTAGCCAAATTATTACACTCCCCAGTTATAGTCTTTAAAGAAGAATCTCAGATGTGGAAATTTTGCCTTTGGGTAGTAGGATATAATGAGGCTCCTCAACTAATTCACCACCTCTTGGATAATTTTGTGCCAGAAAAAAAATCACCCCAAAAGCAATTTTTTCCCCAAAAAGATGTGTAAAATTTTTAGTCTGGAAAGTATACCACTCTCCCCAGTTCTGGCCTTCTGTATATATTCTTTTTTTCTGCCACTTCAGAATAATCCTGTGAGTTAGTGGCTTAAAACACACCAGGATGTTTATCTCTTTTAATACAATAGATTTGTGGGTTGTAAAGAATAGAGTAGACAAGTTGAGCTGGAGCAGATCTCTTAGCTTGCCTAATCCCCTCTCCCCCAACTCCAAATCAAGGACTTACCTTGCAGGAATTATGTTTTCTTCTATATCTAGCAGTTAAAACTGGGACTTCAATCTATCTCTTGGCCTATGGGCAGAACAGTTTCTTAGAGTCATAGGAATCGTTTATTATTATTATTATTATTATTATTATTATTATTATTAATTTGAGAGAGAAAGAGAGAGAGAGATCACAAACAGAGGGGAGGGGTAGAGGGAGAAGCAGACTCTGCTGAGCAGGGAGCGTGTTGCTAGACTCCATCCCAGGACCATGGGATCATGACCTGAGCAGAAGGCAGACACTTAACCTACTGAGCCAACCAGATGCTCCTCCCTCTCCTTAAAATCATCTTAAATAAGATCCTAACACAGCCTAAAAAAGGGCTACACATCCTTGCTGATAAAGGGGGAGCATATTTTCAGTAATAATCAGAACGATGTACCCACCTATCCCAGGCAAAGCAAGTAGAATTTGAAGAGCTACACTTCATCTCAAGAATTCGGAATGTGGGCAGGCCCAGGGGCCCAGCGGTTTAGTGACGCCTGCAGCCCAGGGCATGGTCCTGGAGACCCTGGATCGAGTCCCACGTCAGGCTCTCTGCATGGAGCCTGCTTCTCCCTCTGCCTGTGTCTCTGCGCCTCTCTCTCTCTCTCTCTTTCTCTCTGTGTGTGTGTGTCTATAAATAAATAAATAAATAAATAAATAAATAAATAAATAAATAAATAATCTTAAAAAAAAAGAATTTGGAATGTGACCCCCATCAGTCCACCTAGTACACATTATCATCTACTCTTTCCTGTAGCCACCCCCCACCACGCATTTGTGCATTTGTGGGGAATTCTCTGACAAAAGGCTAGCCCTTCCATACCTCTGTGCTGCAGTTCTCAAAGGGCCTTTTCTTCCATGAAACACACTGTGGGGCTCTGTGGTCAATAGGACAAGGTACAATCTGCCTGCTGTCCTAGACAGGTGCTCATTGACACAGCCCTCTTTCCAGTCGTCCTTGAGATTTATCTAGCCACTGAGTTCTGACGGATTTCAGGCTCTAGGGACAGGGCTTGCCACTATGTGGAGCTTTGTAGGAACAATGACTTGGGTTTGCGGCTGGTTATCTTTCCTATAGAGACTTCTTTAGGGTCAACAGATGGAGCTGGAAGATTATTTTAGGATCTGGACAGGGTGTTGGGGAGCTAAGGATATGTAGGTTTTATTTGGAAATTGTTCTTTTTTATACCAACTTGGCATTAAAACAAAGGATTTAAAAATAAAATACTAAATAAAAAATGAAAGGAAACAAATATAGCAAAAGGATAAGGAAGATAATATAGTTTATACATAAAATAGTTTCTGTTTAAGTCTATACATAAGAGATCATGTTAAGAAATATCCTTGAGCTGATTTAAATAGCTTAAAGTTACCAACAAGTGGGGGCACCTGGCTGCCTCAGTTGGTTGAGCTTGCAACTCTTGATGTCAGGGTTGTAAAGTTGTAAATTTGAGCCACATATTGCTGGTTGTAGAAATTACTTAAAAAAAAAAATCTTTTAAAAAAAAAGTCACCTCCAATTGCCCTGAGGAACAGAGGTTACCAAGTTGAGTGGATAGTTTCAAGGGAGAGGTTATTTAGTCTGGAAAGTATATGCTCCTTGTTCCTTTGGGTTTACTATTTGGTGTTGCTGTTAGGCATCTGCATTCCAATAGTACAGGCAGCCAGACCTGGCTTCTTTTTTTTTATTTTATTCTTTTAAAAAATATTTAAATTCAATTTGACAACATATAGTATAAAACCCAGTGCCCTCCTCAGTGCCCATCACTCAGTTACCCCATCTGCCACCCCCTACCCTTCTGCAACCCTTTGTTTATTTCCCAGAGTTAGGAGTCTCTCATGGTTTGTATTCCTCTCTAATTTTTCCCCATTCAGTTTCCCTCCTTTCCCTTATGGTCCCTTTAACTATTTCTTATATTTCACATGAGTGAGACCATATAATTGTCTTTCTCTGATTGACATATTATACTCATCATAATACTCTCCAGTTCCATCCATGTCAAAGTAAATGGTGGGTATTCATCCCTTCTGATGGCTGAGTAATATTCCATTGTATATATGGACCACATCTTCTTTATCCATTCATCTGTCAAAAGACATTGTGGCTCTTTCCACAGTTTGGCTATTGTGGACATTCAGATCTGGCTTTTTCTCTGTTAGAGCTAAAACACATGGCTGTGTTAGGAGTCATCCTGGCCTCTTCTTCTTTCCAGCTTGTCTGGACACAACATTTAGAAATGAAGACAGAATGCTTTGAAAAGAATGGAAGCAAGTGGCAGCAGGCAGCAGAGAGCCATTTTAATTGATTGAATTAAATGAAAATAATTGAATCCAAACATTAGCCTAAAACTAGTTGCTATGGGCATGTTGAAAGTTGGTGTCAGTCATCCCTATTGTTTGTATCTACAAAATGAGAACCTTTACTTGTATATTGAAACAAAAAGCACAGAACCCAGAACCCTAAGTAGATATGTGCTGGGACCCTAATGGCTGCATGCCATATTACTGTTAAAATCCAGACCATAGACTCAATATGGAGTCATTTATGCTCAGCCTCATGTCCCCAAAACAAGAGTTTGTTACAAATTCAATTCTCCCAAAAATGGAATCTTAAACCAATCGATCAGGAATCACCTGATCAGCATTAGTTAGGTAAACTCCTGGATAGATTCCTGCCATCCCCTCAGGTAACCCTGTAGTATCCAGCCTACTGTTATGCCTACTACAACTTCCTTATCCCTGCTCTTTTTCATTTTGGACAGGTCCTAAGAGCTCCTTTCTCTCTGCTAGATTGAATGCTACCTAATTCATTAATTGTTGAATGAAGCCAACAATATCTTTAAAATTTACTCAGTTGCATTTTGTTTTCTAACATTACATACCCTCATCTAGTAATAATGCACTTAATGATATTATTTGCAACAATACAACCTCATGGTTATCAGATTACTATCTCACAAACAGAGACACATGGCATGGGCATTTCTGCTTCTATCCACAAACCAACACTCAGCATTTCAACACCATAAACCTGAAGACCCTTCACTTGCTAGATATATTATAGTATCACACTGTTTACAGAGCTCATGACAATACACCCAATGACACATCTCCTGCCATAATGAAATTTAACATCTTAAGTCAAGAAATGACCCTATCTGTTGAGATTTCCTTCCTTAAAATCTTAAAAATCACAACTACATTTTAAAAATAAATTATTTCCCACAATGCTGAAAACATTCACCAGTGAAACAGCAAAACCACAAAAGGGTGCATTGATGAAATATTGAGAAAGATTCCCCTTTAGACAAGACCACCCCACTTCCATTATATTTGAAGTCTCATGACCCTAAGATCAAGATGCTGAGATCACAGCCTGAACTGAGTCGGATGCTTAACTGACTGCACCACATAGGGGGATTCTTACTGGGAAGTCCAAGGTGATAAGATTTGGAAAGTGGAGGATTTTTACCAAACCAATTCAGCAGAGTTCTTGCTAAGATGACTGAGCCTGAGGTCAGGGCTTACTTGAGAAGAGAGTTCAGAGGAGCCTGATTCATGTTTCGTCAAGGAGAAAGTGTCTTGTTTACCAGTTACTTGGATATAATGCAGTTCCTGGTTGGGTTGCTCTCAATGAGAACAGACACACCCCTGGCTAGTCTCATAAAAGGGACGGCCCTAAGGCCATTCTCTCTCTCCTTCCTTGGAGAAGCCTGAGGGAGCAGGATGAGCACTGGTCCACATTGTGGCTGGCTCCTGGGCGCCCATGCGGGGAATGTGACCTAGATCGGACACACAGAAACTCAATCTTGGGCCCCACAAACTCCTAGCAGAACCCCTGTGTCACTACTGTCATTGTATGCCCTTCTGGCCTGAGTGGTAAGAAGTGAAACCTGGCTCCCCCACCACCCCACAAGGCATAGGGAGAATGGGAGGCAGCCTCCACACTCACTTTGGTTTCACACATGCCTTGTGAGTCAACTTCTCATTGTAAATGATTCGTTCATGATTTTAAAAAAGAAGAAGTCCGTGCTTAGTTCCATTTTTGGAAGTAGAAAGTTTATCTTTAATTAGGCTAAAAATAAAGGTGCAGGTCTGATGCTATAGAGGCTTACTAACCGTAGTCACAAGGAGGTCATATTTTCATATGGAAATGGATGAACTAGAACAACAGGTTAAAAAAAAAAAGTCAGAATCATCTGGAATCTGACAACATTCTTTTTTTTTTTTTTTTTTTTTTATTTATTCATGAGAGACACAGAGAGAGAGAAAGAGAGGCAGGCTCCATGCAGGGAGCCTGACATGGGACTCGTGGGACTCGTGGTGGGACTCTTGGTGGGACTCGTGGTGGGACTCGATCCCAGGTCTCCAGGATGCGGCCCTGGGCCGAAGGCACACGCTAAACTGCTGAGCCACCCAGGGATCCCCCTGACAACATTCTTCAGGGCCTTTTTTAGACCTTATTTGTATTTGTGTGACTTTCTTGTAGTTCCTATTTGTCCCCAACTAATAGCTTTAGAATACCATTTTATTTTGTCCTTTTAAATTTCCCTGGAATCTTGGTAGAGCCCAGTCCTTTGATGTGTAAAATGGGATCCTAAAGGCAGTAGGTGGGAAATGAAGCCTGGCCTGGCAGCACAGTGTGGGAGGACCAGAGTCTGCAGGAAGTGACTCCATAAATACCTGGAGTTTTCTCTTTAGACCTTTCTGGTTAATATCACAAGGTGAAGAGTCAGGAAGAGGGGGTGGTGTTTGGAGGGAACCAGAACATTTAACTTCTCTGTGTGTAAATGTTCTGTTCCTCATCAAACATTCCCCTGCCATTTTATTTTATATTTAAGATTTTATTTATTTATTTGAGAAAGAGAGATAGCTTACAAGCAGGGGGAGAGGGAGAGGGAGAAGCTGAGTCCCCGCTGAGCAGGGAGCCCCACGCAGGACTCCATCCTAGGACCCTGAGATCATGACCTGAGCTGAAGGCAGCTGCTTACCTGACTTAGCCACCCAGGCACCCCTCCTCTGTCGTTTTAAATATTCACTGATTTTTTTTTTAACCCAAATCCATTTTTACTATGGCAGGTGCTAAATGGTGAACTTCAGACTTCTTCATAACATTTACTGGAGAATTTAAAGATCTGAAGGAAAGAAAGCGTGGTCTAAGAATACCATACATAGTCAACTCATCAGGAAAGCAAAAAATAGTAGATGTTCCTAAATGTGAAAGAGATCAAGAAATATGGTTTCTATGGGCTCTTTATAAAAATAAAAACAAAATAACACATATAAACAAAAACAAGTAAACACATAAAATAAATACTACCTAATAATGAAATCTATCCAAACAAGAAATAAAGTTAAAAAAGGGTGGGGGGAGGGGGATCCCTGGGTGGCACAGCGGTTTGGCGCCTGCCTTTAGCCCAGGGCGCGATCCTGGAGACCCGGGATCAAATCCCATGTCAGGCTCCCGGTGCATGGAGCCTGCTTCTCCCTCTGTCTGTGTCTCTGCCCCTCTCTCTCTCTCTCTCTGTGTGTGTGTGTGTGTGTGTGACTATCATAAATAAATAAAAAATTAAAAAAAAAGGGTGGGGGGAGTAAAAATGAAAAGAACTGGGGTAAACTTTAGATCCATTTACATATAAAAATAAGACTAACCAGAAATTATCATTATTCTGCAGAAATAAATGCCATAAACATTATGCAGGGAGACAATTCTCCATGGATCTCTGGTGTTTCTTATGAGCAGTGCACTGAGTACCTTTTCAAGGATGTTTGTATAACACATAGCCTTGGAAAATAGAAATCATGTCTTCCTTTGTGACAGGGGACAGCCATGCTTAAGAATGTGTTTTCAAAAGTAAGGGAACATGGGATGACCACCAGCAGCCAGGAAACATGTGTCCCATCCACCCGTGGAGTCTATGGGTCTGGAGTAAGCTGAAAGAACATTGAGAAAAATCTGCATACACACTTCTCCCTCCCAACGAGTGGCTTGTACATCCTTCCAGATGTGTAATCCAGATCCAGATCCACAGCTGGACGAATGTCAAAAGGTATCTGAGGCAAGGGTCTCCAAAATGGGGCATCTGCTCCTTTACAAATGTGTGTGACAGAACAATGAGGGCAAGAGGAAAATATGAGTAAGCTGTTTTTATTCATTTTTAAATTTTCTGTCTTACAAATTTATACTAAAAATATTTTTTGGGGCACCTGGATGGCTCAGTGGTTGAGCATCTGCCTTTGGCTCAGAGCATGATCTCGGGGTCCTGGGATCGAGTCCCACACTGGGCTCCCTGCAGGGGAGAAGCAGGCTCTCTCCCTCTGTGTCTTTGCCTCTCTTTCTGTGTCCCTCATGAATAGATAAATAAAATCTTTAAAATACATATATGCTTTCACAGAGTGTTGGGTGCTCAAAAACTTTTTAAATAAAGATGAATGATAATAAGGACTAGAACTAAAGACTTGAAAGACATTCAAATTAATAAGATGCACATGCAATTTCAAAAACCTGACCATATTCAACTTACTTATGGTTTCAGACTCCCATCCTTCTGGGTTTCCTGGGCTGTCTGTTGCCCTCCACATGAACCCTCGGCACCCCCACATCCTCACCCCAGATGCATCCAGGGCACAGTAGATGTGGCCCTGAGGAGCAGACGCAGACCTAAAGCATTGACACAGCCTCATGGTTTCAGTATCATTAAGAAATCATTAGCGAGGAGGGATTGCTGGTTTAAATTAGAATGACACTGCTAGACCTATAATTAGTAGAAATGAAAATTGTTAATTAAAAGTGTATCTTATTTCCCCTTGGTGTGATCTCTATTTGCCACTAGATTTTAATAAAAATGAAACTATTTGATAGCTTTTGTCGACCCAAAACAAACAAACAAAAAAAAATGGAAAAAAAGCCTCACTAACTTTCTAAAGCTCAAACTATGTCCACTCAGAGCTCACGTTTAAGAGTGTAGTGTGTGGATTCTAAAAAAAAAATTTTAAAACATTTTGTTGCCAGTTGGCATGGGTTGAATTGTGTGCACTCAAAATCCAAAAAGGGCCAGAAATCAAGGGTGAAAAAACCACAGTTAGGTTAGGGAAGACTCAGCAAATTGTACTTTATCACAGCAGACAGAGGAAAATCACAATTCCAACTTGATCTATCACTAAAGTGACCCATAATTTATTGCAAAATTGCTTCTGATATTGAAAGGGGTTTAATTATTAATTACTCCAGGAAAGAGGTGTGACTTGTGGATATTCCATCTATCACCTACCCTGTCCCAAGCACACCCTTGTACATTCTCTCATATGCACTCATCTCTATTCCTGAATCCCTTGATCTTTTCCCTGGATCTGAACCTTTGCATCCTCACACGTCAGTATTGAAATCGGGCTCTGTAGCACCGGCATGCTTATGTATATTTTTTGTAGTTAATTCTATGCTGAAGTGTCAAGAGTTGTCTGAATGAATCATAGACCAAAAGCTTTTCTCTCAATAATAAAAATGCTAGTCAGACAATATATTCAATGATAGCTATAAAAAGCTTCATAAAATGAAGACATCCTGAGGTCAGATAGAAATTGTGTTCTACAGAATAAGCACTTAGAAATCTCTGTACTGAGATTCAGGCTTTCTAAGAAAGGTGACTGGGATGTAGGACCATTCATTAAACTCATTAAATTAAACCCAAGCCTCTTTGGCTCAGTGGACTCTGAATGCGTGTCTTTGATTGCTTTTCAGAAACTCTTGGCACTCACGTAGTAACATAATAAGTGTGATTTTGGGGGGATGCCTCTTGTATTGCTTCCAAGAGAAATTTTCAAAGATTTTCCCCAAACAATAACGAAAGCCCATTTCTTGAGGGTTCCCATTTTATTTATTCTCTTGTTTGTGTCTAAAGTCTCAGGTTTATGTGGAGCAAAACCATTCTCCTCATAGGTTCAAGAACTTGTGATTTCAAGTTTATATAAAGAAATATAATCTTATTATTTCATCTGGGGTAAACCACAAATTACCTCATATAAATAATTTCCTAATTGTTTTTCCTAATTCTGATAAGCTTTCAATTTTACAATGGATTTTTGTATGTGTTATCTCTTAATTTTTACAACAAAATCACAATATGAATCACGTTGGTGCCATTTTAGGGCTGCGAAAAATGAAGCTCACAAAGGTTGGGGAATTTGCCCCACACTACATAGTCGGCAAATGTCAGAGGCAGACTTGTACCCAGTGGATTTGTCCCCATTCCACTTCCACGACAGGGCCATTGCCTCCTGACATTTCATCTCAAGATAAATTACAATGTCTGAATTCAAAATGAGCCGATCTATTTCCACTCACACAGTGAAAATCTCTCTAATTTCTGGATTAGGCTCACATTAAACCTACTATTTTCTCTCTAATTCCTCTCTCTCCTTTGGATCATGTCATGTTTTCTGGCATTTTCATGACTACTCCTGCTTTTCATCTCATCTCCACAACAACATATAGGAATAACATCTGGATCTTATCAAACAGAGCACACATATCTTCTAGTTGGGGAAAACCCTTATAGAAAATTAAACAAAGTAGGGAAGGGAAGGGAAGGAAAGGGGCATCCGTGTGGCACAGTCTATTAAGCCTCCAACCCTTGGTTTAGACTCAGATCACCCTCTCAGGGTTATGGGATCAAGCCCTACTCTGCGGTCAGCGGGGAGTCTGCTTGAGACTTTTTCTTCTCTTTCTGCACCTTCTGCTCGCTCATGCTCTCTCTCTCTCTCTCTCTCTCTGTCTAAAATAAGTAAATAAACCTTAAAAAAAATTTAGGGAAATCCATGTAGAGAGAAGTTTCTTTTCTTTATTTAACCTCTTCCCCTAATACTCTTTTTCAAAAACAACTTAGATTTCAAATTCCTTGGATAGAAATTTGCTTTGTTTGTTTTTCACCAAAGGACCCAGTGAAGTGGTACAGTGGCTCTTCAGCAATATATTAGTACAGTCTGTGGTTTTATTAACCTTGACAGTTTAGTGTATTTTGAACAGATCATCTGCATCAGAATGACCTGGAATGTTTATTTAAACTGCAATTTCTTGGGTTCAACTCAAGACTTACAAAATCAAAATATCTGGCAGAGCAGCTGTGGAATCTGCATTGTACACAGCGACCTTGAATGATCCTCAGGTGAAAGTCTCAGAACTGCTGTGGGAGGAGCCAAGGCCTCCTTGGGTACGTGGTGCAAGCACAGGCAATCTCCTAGAGCTGGGAAATCAGCGCACTGAGATTCCGACCTTCTAGAAAGGTGACTGGGATGCCGGTCCATCCATTAAACTCATTACAGTTGGACAGACCTCAGTGGGATTATACTTTGAACCCAAAAGACAGATGAGGAAACTGAAACCCAGGGAGAATAAACGGTAAGGAAAAATCCTTCTCAATGTAATTCACAGTTCCAAACAAAACAACGCATCAATGGTTTCTGTTTTTAAATTTCTGTGGGCCCTAGCAACTCCTCCAAAGGTCTCCCCGCAATCTCCTCTGCTTCAAAATATGAAGTCTCTCTCTTTTTTAAAAATCATAAATATTTCATGGTATCCAGGAAAGTTCATCTGCCCCAGACACAATGGATTAAAGAGCTCTGCATTCATTGTGACCTTGGAGACCAATGAGTTAATACAGGATACCTGGCTGTCAGTCCCTGTAGACCAGTTCTCAATTTTTCAGGTGTAGAAATGGCTTAATCTGTTCACCTAGAAGTGTTCAGGTAAGTGGCACTGACAAGAAATGGAATGTAGACTGGAAACATGATAGGATCATTTATAAAAAGCACAATAATAAAAAATTCCCAATGTTCACATCATCATTGTAGCATAGAGTCATCTCTGGAAAGAAAATGACTCAACTAAAATGAGTTGGGAAGCTAGCCTACATACATAGCTGAGACTGAAGCCCTTCTTGGTTACCTGCCCTCACCAGGGAGCATCCGGCTGTTTGATTGCATATTTGCATAGGTCATCTAGAACAGTGCTTTCCAACATTTCACTTGGCATTGCTGGCTTGTATATTAAGTGTAAGTTGAATTTTTTTAAAAAAAACCTACCAACTTGTTTTCCAAAGTGGCTGCAAAATTTTGCATGGTTCTCAGCAATGTAGAGAGTTCCAGTTCTTCTACATCCTTGTCAGTACTTGGTGCTGTCTGTTGTCTTTAACGATAGCCCTTCTAGTAGGTGTGTGATGGGACTTCATTTTTATTTTAATTCGCATGTCCCTAGTCATTAACGAGGCTGAATATATTTTTAGGTGTATATCTTCTAGGACGAAGTCATATTTATCTAATGTTTTGTGGTGTCCATCAAGCAGATTCTTTGTCAGTTTTGCTAGCTCAACAGCTAAATTTTTCTTTTTTGCTTTTTGGAGCTATTGTGAATGGTGCTTTAAAAAAGTTTTCAACACATTGCTAAGATACAGAAATATGATTCAGTTATGTGCATTGACCTTGTATCCTATTGTGTGACTTGTTGATCTAGTGTTATTAGTGTTAGTATTAGAAGTGTTTTTATGTATTCATTGAGGGGTTTGTTTTGTTTATGTAGGTAATCAGGCTTTCTGAAATTAGGGATGATTTTATTTCTTCATTTCTCATCAATATTCTATGTATGTATGTATGTATGTATGTATGTATCTATCTATCTATCTATCTACCCACCCATATCTTGCCTCATTGCACTGGCAGACTTCTAGTATCATGGTCATTCTGAATGACAAGAGTGGACATCCTTGCCTTGTTCCTGATCTTAGTTATTTTTTCAGTTTAAAGATTTTGACTTGGTTCTTGGCTGAGACTTTCTGTTTCCATTTGTTTCTAGAATGTTCATAATTCCTGGCTGGAGTATTTGCTTAGTAGCTGCTCAGATCCTTGTCACATCCTTCCAACATCTGCATCACCCCAGGATTGGCATCTGTTGATTCTCCTTTCCTGTGAAAGTTTAAATTGTCCTGGTTCTTCACATACCAAGCAATTTTAGGTTGTATCCTGGGCATTATCTTATGAGACCTTGGATCTCATTTAAATCCTACAGAGATCGTGGACATTTTTGCTTTAGTAGGCAGTTGGCCTGGTTAGGTTCAGGTCACAAGGTTCAACCTGCCTCCTGAGGGGTGAGTTCCAATGTCAGCTCTATCTTCAAAGCCCTTGCAGTTCTATCCGCATCAGTCCCAGAGGTATGCCACTTCATTGTCATTTTGGGATGTCAGCGTGATTGAATGAAGTGAAGAAAAAGAAATGTATATGTCTGTACTCCTTCTGCTCCCTGAGACAGAAGTAGAAGCTTTCTCCTGACATTCTCTATCTGAACCCCTGTTCCCAATTCTGAGTTTCATGGTGCACTGTGCTAGGCTGGAAGGTACCAGAGGAAAAAAGTTACAAACTAACTGTCAGTTTGGTCAGTCCTTGAATTCAGGTGTTTTTTCTCCAATCTGCCTGGTACTCTTTACATTGTGGGGTTCTCAAATAGATTCTTCATGCATTTGTCCAGATGTGCTAGTTGCATTGTAGTGCAGGAGAGTGGTATGTGCTTCCTTCATCTTGCCTGGAGCTTGATCTTCTTTGCTTTTCTACATCCTTTGGATTTTTAAAACAACTTTATCAATAAATAAATTGTATACCATAAAATTCACCTAAAGTGCACAGTCCAATCGGATTTTTGTATAATCAGAGTTTGCAACCACCACCACCATCAATTTTAAAATATTTTCATCATTCCCCAAACTAAACCCAAACCCATTAGGGATCATTTCCTATTTCCGCCAATCTCTCCACCGCTACCTATTCCTATTCCTAGGCAACAGCTAATCTAAATTCTGTATCTGTAAGTTTTCCTACTCTAAACATTTCATGGAAATGGAATCATACAAAATGGTCTTCTGTTATTAGCTTCCTTCAATTAGCATAATGTTCTTGCAAAAGTCATCCATGTAATAGCGTATATCAATACATCATTCTCTTAGTGCTGCATAATTTTCCATTGTATGGATATAACCCATTTTATTTATTCATTCATTGCTGATGGACATTTGGGTTTCCACTTATTAGCTGTTATAAATAATGCTGCTATGAACATTCTTGTACAAGTTTTGGTATATGTTTTCATTTCTCTTGGTTATATACCAATGAGTGGAATTGTTAGGTTGTATGGTAACTGTATGTTAATATCTTAAGGAAGTTCCGAACTCATTTCCAAAGCAAGCGCATTATTTTGCAATCTCATCAGCACTGTATAAGTATCCAAATTTCTCCGCATTCTCACCAACACTTGTCATTATCTACCTTTTTAAAAAGTATGTAGCTATCATATTGGGTATGAAGTTGTATATCATTGTTTTGATTTCCATTCCTGCAATGGCTAATATATTTTATGGAGGATCTTTTCACATGCTTATTGGCCATCATACACCTTCTTTTGAAGAAATGTCTTTTGCCCATTGTCATTTGTCTTTTTATTATCGAGTTGGGAGTATTCTTTACATATTCTAGATACAAGTCCCTTAACAGAAAAGAGATTAGCAAATATGTTTTTTTCCCACTCTTTAGGTTGTCTTTTCATGTTTGTGGTATCCTTTGAACCACAAAAAATAAAATAATAATTTTGATGAATAGATCTATTTTTTCCAATTTATCCAATTTATTTATTGTTTTCTTTGGTTACTTATACTTTTAATGTCATATGTAAGAAAGTGTTACCTAAACTAAGGTCATGAAGCACTTACACCTATGTTTCATTCTAAGACTTGTATAATTTTAGCTTTTACATTAATGTCTTTAAACAATTTTGAGTGAATTTTTGTATGTGGTGTAAAGCAGAGGTTAATGTCAACCCTTGGCATTGGATATTTGGTTGTTCCAGCACTATATGTTGGAAAGGATATTCTCCACCTGCACCTATGAAAAACTTTGGCATCCTTGTTAAATGTAAATTCAAGGATTTATTTCTAGACTCTTTAGTCCATTGATCTCTGTGTCCGTTCTTACATCAGTCCCACCATCTTTATTGACATAGCTTTCTAATATGTTGTCAAATCAGAAAATGAGATCTCTCCAATGTTGTTCTTTATACATATATATGTTTTTTCTATATATATTTTTTTCTTTTTCTTGTTAATTCCTACAAAGAAGCCAGCCATAACTGTAATAGTGTTGAGTCTGTAGATCAGTTTGGGGGAGTATTGCCATCTTAACAACGTTGTCTTCTGAACCATGTACATGGGATGTCTTTCCACTTATGTAGGACTTTTTTAATTTCTTTAAGCAATCTTTTAAGTTTTCAGACTGTGTTTCCTTAAATTTATTACTAAGTATGTATTTTTTCTTTTGCTATTGCAAATGTGCCTTTTTTTCTTGATTTCATTTTGGCATTATTTCTTTGCATCCATCGAATTTTAACTTCAAGCACTATATTTGTAATTCCTACAAGTCCTACTTGTATCTTTTTTCATATTGGCCTAGCTATTCATGATTATATATGTATATATATATGAAATATAAAATATATTTATATGTATATATCTTTTCATTTAAAAATTTTAATTCCAGTTAGTTAACATACAGTGTTATATTAGATGCAGGTGTACAATATAGTGATTCAGTACTTCCATACATCAACTGGTGCTCATCACAAGTGTGCTTCTTAATCCCCATCACCTATTTAACCCATCCTCCACCCTCTTCACCTCTGGTAACCATCAGTTTTTTTCTCTATAGTTAAGAGTCTATTTCTTGATTTGTCTCTCTCTCTCTTTCTTCCCCCTCACTTTGCTCATTTGTTTTGTTTCTTAAATTCCACATATGGGACACCTGCGTGGCTCAGTGGTTGGGCATCTGCCTTCTGCTCAGGGCGTGATCCTAGAGTCCTAAGATCGAGTCCTGCATCGAGCTCCCTGCATGGAGCCTGTTTCTCCTCCCTCTGCCTATGTTTCTGCCCCCCCCTCTCTCTCTCTGTGTGTCTCATGAATAAATAAATAAATAAAATCTTTTAAAAAGTAAATAAATAAATTTCACATAGGAGTGAATTCATATGGTATTTGTCTTTCTCTAACTTATTTCACTTAGGATTATACTCTATAGGTCTATCCATGTTGTTGCAAAAAGCAAGATTTCATTAATTTTTATGGCTGAATCATATTCCATTATTAGAGATACCACTTCTTTCCCCATTCATCAATCAATGGACACTTGAGCTGCTTCTACAATTTCGCTATTGGAAATAATGCTACTATAAACATAGGGGTGCATGGAGTCCTTTGAATCAGTGCTTTTGTATTCTTTGGGTAAATACCCAGTAATGTGATTGCTGGATCATAGGGTAGTTCTATTTTTAACTTTCTGGATCCTCCATACTGTTTTCCACAGTAGCCGCATGAGTTTGCAGTCCAATCAACAGTGCATGCATCTTCCTTTTTCTCCACATCCTCGCCAACGCCTGTGGTTTCTTGTGTTGTTGTTTCTGCCATTCTGACAGATGTGTAATATATTTTTTTAACACAAAAATGATCAGACCCAGAACCATCACATGCAGGACCTACTCCGTATCTGATTTTCCAACATCTGAGGTGTCCAGGTTGTGTTTCTCCCCCTTGTTCTCCTCCATGTCTCTCTCATGAAGATTTCTTTCCTCCTTTGCCTAGCTCTTTGGCTTCACTTGCAGGAATGGTGTAAGGCTTAGATTGAAGGTGGTCGGAGCGTGTGTGGGCTTGCTTCTGCAGACCCCTGGTCACCGGGAGCTGAGTTTTCAGATGGAATTTTCCCACAGCGGAAGCATGCATCGCTGTTCCAACCTACCTGAATGTTAGGGGTCTTCTGAGGGACACCTGTGTTTTCTCTGCCACTCAGCCAAATTTGAGATATTTGCTAACTCTTCCACTTCATGTGGAGATAGTTATTTCACTCTGTTATTGAGGTCATCACCCTTTGCAAGCTGCCGCTTTATATGAGGGTCAACTGTCCAAATCCCCACTCTGCTCAAGCTTCAGATGTTGTATGTGGATCTTTAAACTGCAAGTTCTTAGCCCCCAGGAATGGCAAATACGGTGGACAAACACCATGTCACTTTAAAATGTGTGCCTTCTTATCATTTTTTGCCCCTTATTATTTGTACATTTCTGCCAACTCAACCATGCATTATATTTCAAACAAAATTATGCAGCATTTTTCTTTCTTCTGAACATTTAATCAGCAATATTACTTGCAATGGAACCTGATTAATGTCTTTTTAACTTCACTCCAACCGAAGTTAGGAGGTGTGGAATTTGATCCTGGTTCTAGCAGCATGATCTTTGGTGAGTCTTTCATTTTCTCTGTGCTTCAATGGCTCCATTTGTGAAAAATGAGGAGATGGGAGTGAATTATTTTTTATGGACCCTTTTGGCTATAAATGCCCATGACTCTTAGGTACGATAATTCCTGATTATACAGGAACTTCGATAGTTATTAATCATATTCAGGGAGTTGTTTTATATCAGTGAGGATAAGACAGTTCTACTCAAAAGTATAGTTTTTCTCTGATCTGAGTGGCATATTCATTTTCTCTCAGCTAGTGGGAGTCCTTGTAGTGAGGCCTGTATACCTGATTGATTATTATCGTAATTCCACTTTAAAGTACTATCAGAGTTCAACAAAATGTACCAAAGTAAAAGTTATTTTTCTTCACATGGGTCTTAATAGTACCCAAAAAAGGTAAAATAACAACAATGTTGTGCCCTTGAGATAAGATATTTCAAAACTCCTACTAATTTTGCTGCTATTGTTTTTGTTTTGTTTTTGAGATACAGTTTGGGTTTTCTTGGGAAAAAAATTTCTTTGAACTTTCTCATAAAACTCAGAGATAACTGTATTTTTAGCAGATTCAATATTTTCAAAGCCCTTCAAAAAACAAACCATAAATCGGCAGCCGGCATTGAAAAGGAAAAATCCTCTAAAGCAAACACTCTGTTTACTGCTGAGAACTCATGAATCATAGAGAACAACGTAACCCCAAAGTGTGTTTTCATTCTGCTATTTGAAGTTACAGGAGCAAATCTGTGGCCTTAAAATAATGGAATGCACTGAGATAGTACAATGATACATTATTCAGTTCCTTGCTACATAATGTGATTTAAATTGTTTTTTGTTCCATTATCCTCGGCTCTTGGGCACTTAAGTTGAGGCAGATTTCTGAGTATTTCATAATTAACAAGGGTTCCTCCCTGGCAAAGAGAGTAATAATGTAGGGGAGGGTGGGAATCCTTGCTCCCTGCCCCTGCCTGCATCTCCTTCAACACCTTTGTTTCCTACCAGTCTAAGACCCCATTAATTCTAAAAGCAAATTAGAATCTCACTTCTTTAACTGTTCTCACTTTACTCAAATCAAAAGGCATTTAATTAGCTTGCTTCTAGGATATATTAGTGCAATCACAGCATCTAATAAAAATAGTATAACAAGATGGTCTAATACTAGGAAGTGAAAGACTTTGAAGCTGAATTATAGCCAATGCCCAAAGGGCATCTTGGACAAATCTATGACTCTATACTATGTGTGTAACCTTGTTATATATATATATATATATATATATATATATATATATATATATATATATATATAAAGCCTTAAAAGACCAATTTTGCCATGTTAGGGAAGCAGGGAGTCCCTTGACAAATGTAAAAGTTTGAAAGTTCTTTTCTCCAGTGTGGTTTTGGATGAGCCTGTCTATTCTTAACAAATAAGAGGGACTCTAGAAGGAAAGTGATCTATCTACTTCTCCTGCCCTGTCTCCAACATGCCTGGCACTGCAGGCCTTGGGGACACCTTGTCACTGCTGGCAAGAGCCTGGTTCACTGAGCCACTCAAAAGCTGGCACAACCTTCAAAATGTGAAAATGAGAGGTAGGAGGGCTTCTGACCTTCGTAGTGTTGATATACTTGAGGGGAAGTGACATGGACATTTCTTAAATTGTATCCCTTTTTGCCCAAATTTGGAAAGTACGATATACATCCTGCTATATATTTCCCAGGATGGTTTAATGATACAGGAACCAAGAAAAGAAAGTATAATTGACCTTTGAACAACGCATGTATGAACTACTGCAGGTCCACTTATATGTGGATTTTTTAAAATAAATACAGAATAGTATTGTATTTGAAGGTGAAAGTAGAGAGACCATTCAAAAAAGTAGAGAGAAAAGATGACTGCAAGGAGATGAGGAAAGATGAAAAAGTACAGACTATCTGTAAAGGTAATTGGTAAGTTTGCTATAAAGAATAATAGGAAATAGTTAGGTACTTAGAGAGGGTCATGGGGTCAAGGAAGTGTTCTAAAGACGGGAATTAGCAGGGAGGTGTGTGTGCAGGTGAGAACAGTCCCACAGAGATAAGGAGGCTAATACAGGAGGGAGAAGGGACAGTTGCAGGATCAAAATCACAGAGAAAGTAGAGGACAGGGATGCCATCCCCCCCGTGGAAAGTGGGTGGAGTTCCAGGCATGACTACTTCTCCCACTGAAATAGAGGGGCAGCTAGGTAGCTGGGTACATATCATTATACTGAGGTGGTTCTCAGCTAATTGTATCTATTTTCACAAGGAATTAATGGGAGGGAGGAAGACTCTTAATGCTATTCTAAGCTTTAGTACTTGAGGCTTATAAGAGAAAAAGCTACTTAAGGAGAAATTAATTTATATTATTATATGTTAATTAGTATATTATTATATATTACTATTAAGTAATATGATTACTGTAATTGACAAGAGCTCCTTTTCTATATGCAAATTATTAGGGGCAAAGAAATGAATTTGAGATAAAATAGTAAGATAAATGAAATAGTGTATGAGGGTTAATATTTTAAGGAGGTCAGTTTTGCTGGCCACAGAGAAAGATGGTAAGATGGTAAGGTCAACTCATTCCAGAAATTTTAGGGAGCCATATGAAGAAATACATTAAAGTGCCACTGGAAGTGACTAAAAGAAAAGGTGAGGTAGATGTATTTTATTCCTGAATTATAAGACTGATTTAAGGCAATTATATTCAGAAATCTTATGTAAGTATAAGAATACTTCTTTTTATTTCATAAGCGTAAGAATTCTACCATAGACAGGTTGTCCAGCTTAAAACTCATAATTAGAATCTAGTCAAGATATGACAAAATAGATGCATGAGTATAGGTGTACAATTTATCCTTGTATATAATTAATTTATGATATTCTCTGCTTTGCAAATTTCGAAAGAAGCCTACATATATCTCAAAAACGTATTTCTATCATAAATGCTTTCGCAAACAGCACAATGATTTTATATTTAATTTAATTTTCATTATTACCTCCTAGACAACTGTTTTTTTCCTGAAATATTAAAGAAGAAAGATGTTATATTGGGCATATAACTTCTTACAGCAGCAGGATCTGCTACTTTATTTTTCATAAGATATTTATTTTCTTGTATTTTAAAAAATTCACATGACATCAATTCATGAATGAAATATTTTTACATCTTCACTTCATTTTATTTCTTAAGACCTGGTTATGTCCCAATTTATAACGTGTGTCCATTATCTCTCTGAGCATTGATTTCAAGTATGATAGCCAAAAACCGAGCAAAAATCTTTCTAATGTTAAAAAGCATCTGAAATATTTCATAAGACTGCTATAAAGAAATTGCATAATAGATTGTGACATTAAGACTGCTTAACAAGCAACCATGTGAAGGCCTCCCTGAACTGTAAGCTCTTTCTTGTGCTTAGTAGTAACCACAACTAATTATTGAGTGGTCTGGAGGTTCTTTAGCTGAAGCTCTCCCTGACCACAGTGACTCCCCAGAAGAGGTCACAGTACACACAGGGACCATTTATCCAGTGCCTCTGGTTTTTATTTTATTTTGACATTTCCTTTTTTTTAAAAGATGTATTTATTTATTTCAGAGAGAGAGAGAGAGAGAGAGAGAGAGAGAAAGTCTAAGCAGGCTCCATGCTGACCATGGGGTTTAAGCTCATGACCCTGAGATCACCATCCCCATCTGGAGCCAAAACCAAGAGTCCAACACTTAAACAACTGAGCCATTCAGGCACCCATGACATTTCTTCTGATGCGTACTGACCACTGGTTTACTTTCTGCATCTCAACTTCTTTCTTCAATTAAAATGATTATGGGGGGATCCTGGGTGGCTTAGCGGTTTGGCACCCGCCTTTGGCCCAGGGCGCGATCCTGGAGTCCTGGGATCGAGTCCCATGTCGGACTCTCTGTGTGGAGCCTGCTTCTCCCTCTGCCTGTGTCTCTCTGCCTCTCTCTCTCTCTATGTCTATCATGAATAAATTAAAACATTTAAATGATTATGGAAGAGCGACTCTAGGCAAAGATTTATGCCATTTTTTTGACACAGGTGCCTCAAAGGGATATTTTTAAGAATCCGCTTATTTCAGGTGCTCTGATAATTTTTGACCCAGGACCAGTTAGAATGTTCACCTGATGTGGTGAAAAGACCATATAATTTAGGGCTGTGAGACGTGGGGTTGATAATCCTTTGTCTGTCACCTAATAGTTATATATGCCTATAAATGACCCACTGCCTCTCCAAGCCCTGATTTCCACATCCTTAAAGCAGTAAAAATAATCATTTCAAGGCTTATAGTGAATGAGGTGCACAAAAGATAAAGTTCTCAAAGTGCTTTGTGCAGTGAAATACTAACATTATTACTATTTTAAGACTCTAATGTTTCTGACTTTGTCTTCCTTTTCCTCCTAGTGTCTCTGAGGCTTTCCACATCTATAATTGAATCTGCTACTTTCTCTTTGTTAATATTCTAAGTTTATGCAAAAGCCTAAATGCAACCATGCTCTGGAGCCCACACATTAGTACCCCATTCTTTCCTAGTTTATCTATAGGGTACAGGCACTGTTCTAGGCAGAGGAGCGTGCAATGTAGCACAAGAAACTTCAAATAATGGAGGGACAGAGATAAATTAGAAAAGTGTTCAGAAGAGCTAGTAAGGATAAGACCAGTTTTCATTTTATTGCAAAGTTCTTCGAGGCTGCTATAATCATTCTGCTATAAAGCTGTAAAGTAGGCACTGAATGTTTCAAAATAAAATAATCCAGAGGAACAGCCCAAGAGAACCAGATGACTTTACCAGAGGCCTTTAAAAATTCTAATAAGTGTCTTTGAATTCCACTGTGTGTGTCTTTCCAAATAACTGGAGTAATGTATATAATTCTAATTATGCATATACTGAAAATATTTTCTTTACCAAAAATTGGCAGAAATTATGCAGACTCTTTAAGAAAAGCTTGCTAGGTCTAGAAGTGCCTTGTGGATTTTTCCACCAAGCATGTCTTTACTGATCTTTTAAAGAACATCTACCAACATTTATCGTTTCTTCATTCATTCCAAAAATACTCACTAAACACCCACCATGTGCCAAGCAGTCTAGGCAATGAGTATTACACAGAACAGCTACCACCCTGTCTCTGTTCTCATGGGACTTACATTAAATATTACATGTGATGATAGTAAGTTCTAAGGAGAAAAAGAAAAGCTGGAAAAGGAGAAAACTGTGTGTGGGAAGGAGAAGCCTTCTCTTCTTGGCCAGCAGTTAATTTTCGATAAACCTGTTACAAATAATCGTTTAACAAATAAAGAAAAATAAATTATTTAAATTTCTTTTTTTTAATTTTATTTTTTATTTATGATAGTCATACAGAGAGAGAGAGAGGCAGAGACACAGGCAGAGGGGGAAGCAGGCTCCATGCACTGGGAGCCCGACGTGGGATTCCATCCTGGGTCTCCAGGATCGCCCCTGGGCCAAAGGCAGGCGCTAAACCGCTGTGCCACCCAGGGATCCCTAAATTTCTTTTTTTTAACTTGTGGGAAGAATGTACTTATCTTTTTTTTTAAAAAAGATTTTATTTATTTATTCAGTAGAGACACACACAGAAGGGACACAGAGAGAGAGAGAGAGAGAGAGAGAGAGAGAGAGAGAGGCAGAGGCAGAGACATAGGCAGAGGGAGAAGCAGGCTCCATGCAGGATATGGTCACAATCCAGGGTCCCTAGGATCAGGCCCTGAGCCGAAGGCAGCGCTAAACCACCGAGCCACCCAGGCTGCCCCTGTACTTATCTTTAAGTAGTGATTCAGCACCTCCATATATCACCTAGTGTTCATCACAGCAAGTGCCCTCCTTAATCCCCATAACCTATTTAACCCATCGCCCCCTCCACCTCCCCTGTGGTAACCTCATCAGTTTGTTCTCTATAATTAAGAGTTTGTTTCTTAGTTTCTCTCTCTCTTTTTTGGTACCTTTGCTTATTTATTTTTTTGTTTCTTAAATTCCACACATGATTGAAATCATAGGTATGTGTCTTTCTCTGACTTATTTCCCTTAGCATTATAACCTCTAGCTCTATACACGTCATTGAAAACGGCAAGATTTCATTCTTTTTAATGGTTGAATTATATATATATCTCACTTCTTTCTCCGTTCATCAATTAATGGACGCTTGGGGTCCTTCCATATCTTGGCTATTGTAAATAATGCTACTATAAACATAGGGGTGCATGGATCCCTTTGAATTAGTGTTCTTGTATTCTTTGGGTAAATACCCAGTAGTGTGACTGCTGGATCATAGGGTAGTTCTATTTTTAACTTTTTGAGGACCCTCCATACTGTTTTCCACAGTGGCCCACCAACCGTGCTCAAGTGTTCCTTTTTCTACACATCCTTGTCAACACCTGTTATTTCTTGTGTTTTTGATTTTAGCCATTCTGACAGGTGTGAAGTGATATCTCATTGTGGTTTTGATTTGCATTTCCCTGATGATGAGTGATGATGAGCATCTTTTCATGTGCTGCTGGCCATCTGGATGTCTTCTCTAGAGATATATCGTTCATGTCTTCTGTCCATTTTTTAATTGGATTATTTGTTTTTGGGTAGTGAGTTATATCAGTTCTTTATATATTTTGGATACTGACCCTTTATCAGGTATGTCATTTGCAAGTATCTTCTATTCTGTAGGTTGCCTTTTAGTTTTTTTGACTGCTTCCTTTACTGTGCAAAATATTTTTATTTTGATATAGTCCCAATAGTTTATTTTTGCTTTTGTTTCCTTAGGGGACCTATCTAGAAAAAGTTGCTACAACCAATGTTCGTAAAGTTGCTGCCTGTGCTCTCTTCTAGGATCTTTATGGTTTCAGGTCTCACATTTAGGTCTTTAATCCATTTTGCATATATTTTTGCTGTCCAGTTTTCCCAGCACCATTTGTTAAAGAGATTGTCTTTTCCCCATTGGATATTCTTTACTGCTTTGTTGAAAACTAGTTGACCATATACATATGGGTTTATTTCTTGGTTTTCTGTTCTGTTTCATTGATCTGTGTGTCTATTTTTGTGTCAGTATCATACTATTTTGATTACTACAGCTTTGTAATATAACATAAAGTCGAGATGTGATACCTCCAGCTCTGCTTTTATTTTTCAAGATTGATTTGGCTGTTTGAGGTCTTTTATGGTTCCATACAAATCTTAGGATTGTATGGTATTTTGATAGGGATTGCGTTAAATGTGTAGATTGCTTTGAGTAGTATAGACATTTTAACAATATTTATTCTTCCAATCCGTGAGCATGGACTGTTTTTCCATTTCTTTGTGATATCTTCAATTTCTTTCATCAGTGTTTTACAGTTTTCAGAGTACAGGTCTTCTGCCTTTTTGATTAGGTTTATTTCTAGGTACCCTATCAATTTTGGTGCAACTATATAAATGGGACTGTTTTCTTAATTTCTCTTTCTGCTGCTTCATTATTAGCGTATAGATTTTTGTACAACAGATTCTGTGCAACAGATTTCTGTACTTGATTTTGTATCCTGTGACTTGACTGAATTCATTTATCAGTTCCACCAGTTTTTTTGGTGGAATCTTTGGGTTTTCTATATATAGCATCACGTCATCTACAAATACTTAAAGTTTTACTTTTTCCTTACCAATTTATATGCTTTTTTTTCCTTTTTGTTGTCGATTGCTGTGACTAGGACCTCCAGTACTATATTGAATGAAAGTAGGGAAAGTAGGAATCATTGTGTTGTTTCTTACCTTAGGGGAAAAGCTCTCAGGTTTTTACCATTGAGTACGATGCTCACTGTGGGTTTTTTAGATATGGCCTTTATAATGTTGAGGTATATTCCCTCTAAATCTACCTTGTTGAGGATTTTTATCATGAATGGATTTTGTACTCTGTGAAATGCTTTTCCTGAGTCTATTGAAATGACCATAAGGTTCTTATCCTTTCTCTTATTGATGCGATGCATCATGTTGATTGATTTGTGATACTGAACTACACTTGCAACCCAGGAATAAATCCCACTTGATCATGGTGGGTATTGGATTTGGTTTGCTTGTATTTTGTTGAGGATATTTTAATCTATGTCCATCAAGTATATTGGCTTGTAGTTCTCTCTCTCTCTTTTTTTTTGTGTGGTTGTTTTGTGGTTGTTTTGTGTGTGTGTATGTGTGTGTGGGGTTTTTTTTTATATCAGTTTTGGTATTAGGGTAATGCTGACCTCATAGAATGACTTTGCAAGTTTTCTTTCCTTTTCTATTTTTGGAACAGTTTGAGAGGAATATGCATTAACTCTTCTTTAAATGTTTTGTAGAATTTGCCTGTGAAGCCATCTGGTCCTGGATTTTTGTCTGTTAGGAGTTTTTTGATTAGTGATTCAATTTCTTTATTGGCTATTGGTCTGTTCAAATTTTCTATTTCTTCTTGCTTCAGTTTTGGTAGCTTATATATTTCTGGGAATTTATCCATTTCTTCTAGGTTGACCAATTTGTTGGCATATAGTCTTCATAATCTTCTCTTATAATGGCTTGTATTTCTGTGATACTAGTTGTTTCTCCTCTCTCATTTATGATTTTATTTATTTGAATCTTTTCTCTTTTTTTCTCGACAAGTTTGGCTATAAATTTATCAATTTTATTGAGTTTCTTTTTCAAAGAAGCAGCTCCTGGTTTCATTGATCCATTCTCCCCCCCCCCCCCCAGGTTTCTATCTCATTTATTTCTGCTCTAATCTTTATTATTTCCTTTCTTCTGCTGGTTTTAGGTTTTGTATGTTGTTCTTTTTCTAGCTTCTTTTGATGTAAGATTAGGTTGTTTGAGATTTTTCTTGTTTCTTGAGATAGGCCTGTATTGCTATAAACCTTGCTCTTAGAACCACTTTTACTGCATCCCAAAGGTGTTGGACTGTTGTGTTTTCATTTTCATTTATTTCCATGCACTTTTTAATTTCTCCTTTTATTTCCTGGTTGACCCATTCATTGGTTTTTGCTCTTAAGATTTTACTTATTTATTTCAGAGAGAAAGAGAATGAGCAAGAGAGAGAGAGAGAGAGAGAGAGAGAGAGAGCACTTGAGCAGAGGGAGAGGGAAAAGCAGACTTCCCAGCTGAGCAGGGAGCCTGACATGGGCTTGATCCCAGGACCCTGGGATCATGACCTGAGTTTAAGGCAGACACTTAACCTACTGAACCCAGTGCCCCTCATTCACTATTCAGCAGTGTGTTATTCAACCTCCAGGTATCTGTGTTCCTTTCAGATTTTTTTCTTGTGGTTGACTTCCAGTTTCATAAAGTCATGGTCTGAAAAGATTCATGGTATGACTTAACTCTTTTTGAATTTGTTGAGGCTTGCCTTGTGGCCTAACATGTTATCTATTCTGGAATGTTATATGTGCACTTGAAAAGAATGTGTACTCCACTGTTTTAAATGGAATGTTCAGAACATATTTGTCAAATCTATCTGGTTCAGTGTGTCATTCAAAGTCATTATTTCCTTGTTGATTTTCTGTTTAGATAATCCATCCATTGATGTAAGTAGGGTGCTACTATTATTGTATTATCATTGACTAGTTTCTTTATGTTTGTTATTAACTGTTTTATGTATTTGATTAATTACTTAAATTTCTTAACCCATTCTACATTTCTGTTTTTAGTGCTGTAAAAAAAGTATCTTTTTAGGCCAATGTTTACTATTTCGCTTTATACATTGGAAGGGTTTTCTATTTACGTTTTTAAACTTAGCTTTATTCAGGTAAAATTTATATCCAACAACATTCACTGACCAGAATTGTATAGTCCTATGAATTTCATTATACATGTACCATCCCTAAACCTGCACCATGATTAAGATCTAGAACATTTCTCTCAACCCAAAAAGTACCTGTTTCTTCCTTTGCACGTCACGTCCGGGTCTTCCCCTGCCCGCAGCGCCATCACGCTCGCAACCTGTGCCCGATGACCCGAGGTTCATCCATAGTCATATAGATATGTGCGTTATATGGGGGGGTTCAGCAATCTATTCAACAACGAGCATGATCTGGATCTACTAGCACATGACGAGATCAGAGTCAAGAAAGAGAGTCTAGGGGCTCTAGTGTCTCTGTGTGCTTGTGTACGAATTGTACGCAGCATTTGATATGGGTGGCGCGAGGTTTGTTGTGAGGAATTTCTTTCCCGTCGCTATTGGCGGAGGTAGATATCTCTCTCTATAGTCATTTTAAATCTCATGCTGGCAGTCCACTGCAGCTGTGTACTAGCACTCACCCTAGCTCCTCTTCGAGTGGCCGCGACGTTTTGCCAGGATAAGTGTGAGATTGGGCCCGACGCAGAATCTCTGTGAGGGCAGACAGCGAGTCGAGGAGGAATAGAGAATGAAAAGTGATGCACTCTTACTCAGTATCTAGCGAGTACTAATACTCAGGACGCGATAGACTCTGACTGAGATCCTCTTTATAGGTGAATTTCTAGGGTACATCCTCAGCAGTCTCACGATGCGAGCTATGGGTCCTCGAGAGGTTGTGCAAAGCTTGTAGCCGTGGTAGTAGGTAAACATGATTGTTTAAGTATGGAGTTTGTGGTTTTTTTTGGGTTGCATTTAATTATGTGAGGGTTGGTGTTGTGGCCTGGCTCATTTTGTATTTTGGTTAGGCTTGCAAAAAGGGAGGGAATATTCAGACAAAATTTTTTTCTTTACGTTTTTGTTCACTTTCTATCTCAGTTAATCCGTAAAGGTATTCTCAGATTAACAGGTTAACGCTTTTGTTGACCTTCTGGCTATGGAATGTTTTGACGGGGGGTAGAAATTAGAGATGGTGGCCGGGGGTATTGAGTTCTGTAGTTTTTTTTACTGGTGTGCTTTTCATGTAGGGCGGGGGAGGGACGGGCTGTTCCGCATCAAGTGGAGATTAATGTGGGGGTTGGGGTTGTGGGGGATTGTTAGGGTTTTTTCAAACTTTAGAGTGAGGTGGGATCTATTATATAAGTTCGCTAAGTCACTCGATTGTGAGGTGAGAGACATAGGCAAGAGAGTGAACAGCTCCCTGTGGGGAGCCCCATTGAAGGACTCAATCCCAGGACCCAGTAATCATGACCTGAGCCGAAGGCAGACACTCAACCACTGAACCCCCCAGGTGCCCTCAAACTTCTTAATAGAAAAATTAGCATTTTAAAAAATATTTATTTATTTATTTATTTTAGAGAGAGAAGAATGTGCTCTCATGAGTGGGAGGAGGAACAGAGGGATAGGGAGAGAGGGAGACTGCCCACTGGACATGGAGCCTGACATAAGGCTCTGTCTCATGACCCTGAGATCATGACCTGAGCTGAAGTCAAGAGTTGGCTGCTTAATGGACTGAGCCATCTAGGCACATCAAAAAAGCTAACATTTCTATTCAATTTTGCTTATGGTCTCTGGTGATGCTTTTATCCTATTTTCCTATTTTTATAATCATGGCAGATCTATCTGAACCTACTATAGTTTTGAAAGTTTGCAAATTTATGTTTCTTTGTTAAAAAAGCATTCATTTTGCCACATCTATTTTCATTTTGCTGTCAAGAAACCGCCAGGATTCCAACTTGCTTTCCCTTTCAGTGCCTCTAATGGAACCTGATGAGATCAGCAGAGGACCCACCAGAATCCACACAGTGCCCCAAGGAATACACAGTATATTCGGATGTCCACGTTCTCTCATCACTTTCATCTTTCAAGTGCATAAAGAACTTGTCAGATTTAAGGGAAAACTACACACTTTCAAGTTTCAAGGATTTCAAAGAGGCTTGGTGACAATGCCCCTAAGGACTGATAGAGTGGGCTCTGTTTATTGCTGTTAACTCTCTCCTTTGCAAATTCCTTCCTCGTAGACCTCAAGTTTCATAACTCAAGAGTGCCACCACCCAGGGACAAAGAGGAAAAATAATTCTCTGTTACATCTTGCCTGTCACCTTTCCATCCCTGGTCATATCTACTTTGCTGTATTCTATTTAGTGAATATCAAGCCATGTAGTTCAACTGTGAAATGAATGAAGTTAGCTCTAGCCTAAGGTCAAAGTAGGCATGGCCTTGGGTTTTGCAAAGAGAAACATCAAATGCGCAAGTATCCCATTTCTCAAGGTGGTTCCCAGTAAATCACCCCCCTGTGGCTTGTCGGATATGGTCATGGAACTATGACATGTTGCCCCTTCCCATATATCAGACATCTGTTTAAAGTACACAGTATAAATGTATGCAAACTGGCAGGTGTTTTTTAAAGGGCGAAATTACGGGCTCTGTGGAATCATCGACCAGAGTCTTTTGGATATTTAGGTAGAAAACAAAACCTAAAACATTTACTATTGGCCCTTTATAGAAAAGGTTTGTTAATTCCTGCCCTGGTCATCCATGTTCACTATTGGGCATACCACTATTTGTTGAAAACTGGTGGTTACTGTGACATTATAAGTAAATTTGTGGTAGTTACTCATAAAATAATACAATTATACCCATTGCAAAAATGTCTAGAAAAGTGAATATCATTCCAGGGCAGGACATTGAAATTACACGGTACAAAACAGTGACGCAGGGGTTTTTGGAAGAAGGCATGTGGCCCGATGTTTAACTTATTCTTAAGGCCTCCATTACCTAAACAATATTGTGAGAAAAAGAAACATAAATTCTATATACCATTGGGGTAATACCACGTAAGTTTAAACTTCATCAACAGATGTTAGGTGACCTTGGCTTTGTGCTATGTATGCAAAGATATATATAAAATAATATTCACCAACATTTATGGAACTCTTACTAGGTGCCAAATGCTAGTGCTAGATAAGCAGTTTATCTGATTTATCTAATTTAATTCTGTAGCAGCCCGATGAAATAGGTACTACGAGTGTTATCTCATTTTAAAAAGGAAATCCCATAGTGTCAAGAGGTTCAGTAACTTACTCGAGGCCATGTAACCATAGAGATTCAGGATCAGGACATGAAACCAGGCAGTGTAACCAAAAGCTCAGAGGCGTAACTGTTGTATATACCACTTGCCCAGAAATTCCAGTCCTGGGTGGGTGATAAATGCTCTGATCAGGGATACATAATAAAACCCTGTGGGGAGGGTGGGGTTATGGGCAAGGCCTTCCCAGAGAGCTGAGTCTGCAATGACAAGATTTAGTGGTTAATGGGAAGACATATTTCGACCTTCTCAAGTCAATTCCTAGCTTCAGATCTAAAGATCTTTGGGCCTCAGACTTATCTCTACCTAGCCTCTGAACAAATCCTGTTCAAATCAGAGGTAAATTGGAAGCATAGCAGGCTCCCTCTCCCCACCGTTTCTGTCCTAAGACCCTGTTAGAGATGCCTCTTCCTGCCCCCACTTCTCAAGAGTGCCTTCCATTCTGAAAGGGAGGGTGGCATCTCTACTTCCATATTTTGTGTTTCCATTATATGCCGAGCACCTAACCATGTTTTTAACCTTTCCCCCACTCCGTATGAATAACAGATTGCTCTCATCACAAATAACATTGTAATGAACATACTTATAGACCATTGTGAGAGTTTTTTGGGGATACGAACATTCGAGTAGAATTGCTGAATGTTTGAATCAGTCCGTGCCCTGCCCCCCAGCAAGGTGTGAAGGCTTTTATACATACCGAGGAAGAGCAATATATAGTATAGGTGTTATACTTGACACTTTATTTACTTGGTGAGCTAATGCTTGTCATTTTCCAGCTGATTCTTCACTTTATTGTCTATGTACCCAGCCTAAAACCACAAATCAGGTAGTTCATCATCACCTATGACTGCGGTCCAGCTGCTCAGCTTCGAACTGGCTAGGCACTGCAGCTCTTCATTCTCATCATCAGCCCAGCACTTATTCATCATGTTAACATCAGCATTTACCTTGGTGCAGCATGGCCTCCAGGGTAGTATCTTTTATGTCCAGAGGACTTTTCACCACACCTGGCATAGGGGCACTTAGTACAAGGCTGTTGACTCAAAGAAACAGAGAACAGAGGGGACACCTAGGTGGCTCAGTCGGTTAAGCATCTGCCTTTGGCTCAGGGTGTGATCCTGGGTCCTGGGATTGAGTTACGTGTTGGCCTTCCCTCTGAGAGTCTGCTTCTCCCTCTGCCTCTTTCGGTGTGTGTCTCCTGAATAAATAAATAAAATCTTTAAAACAACAAACAAACAAACAAACAAACAAAAAACAAGAACAGAGGACAAAGAACAATTTTGCAAAGAAAAATGATTCTATTTGTAGCAGATGGAATGAAAGATCAAATTAATTGGTACTGAGCCATTATGAGCACTTGTCCTTCAGAGGAATCTAGAACTTTGGATTTAAATCAAAAGACATCGTTCGGAGATGGAGCTGAGGGTCAGTGAATTGTGTGGGATAGACGTCTATGGACTGGACGATGGGACACAGGTTTATTTAGCATCAGGGAAGAATGATGTCTGCAAAATGGGCCAGAGGAGAGGCTCAGTGAGGCAGCATTACCAGTGGGAAGGGAATCAATGCAGTGTTCCAAAGCCACAGGAGGTATGGAGGAGAGGAGGGACCAGTGTCCTGTACGGCAGGGCAGTAGGCTCAAAGTGAGACCAAGCAGGGGCTGCAAATTCGTATTTCACTGGTATCTTTGATCAAGCCAATTAATTTTTACTAATATTAAGAAACATGACATTTTTTCCTACTTATTTACAGACTATTTTGAACTTCCTTTTGTCTTAACTATTGTACATTTGAGATATCTATATAAAAGGGGAATTTGGAATGCAATATTATTACAGGGAAAATAGAATTTTACTAAAGGACGTCATATTAAAATATTTGGCTTATAGATTACTCTGTACTTTGTGGCTTATAGATAACTCTGTAGTTTTTTTAATAAAGCCATTCACTAATTCCTTGTTTTATAATAGCACATAAGAGTTCCTTTGAAAGTATGGGGAAAAAAGTTTTGTTTTTTTTTTTTTTTTCTGTGTGTTTTAAAGAAAGGCAGAGTGCTGTGTTTCTAGCACAGGCTGACATGGACACCACTTGCTTCAGAGAAATCTGCCCTTGCCTGAAATTCCATAGGAACTAGAAGATATACAGACATAAATTCCTGCAAGGTAACATAATTTATTGTTGTATTCTTATTTATCATCTAGTTGTCTTCTCAGAGACTTTCCATTTTTTAATGGACACGCTAAGATTTTTGTCAAAAAGAATTTAAACACTTTCTCCATTAATCTCATAGAACTTGTTGGAGAACATAGTTTTTCCAAAGATCCTAAATTTCAGTGTCTTTGGAAAAAGTCTATGTTATAGCTTTTCTATTTTATAAATCTTTCATGGTATTTTTTTTACAAGTTATTCCCCTTCTACCTATCAAAGCATAATCTATCATAATTTTCTGGAAAGAAAAAAATTGCCTTAAGTCATTTTCACTATTTCTAGGTATAGAGTTAAATTAATGCAATAAAATTTAAAGAAGAAACTCTTCCTTTCATATAGCTTTGGTGCTCATTTCTTTTATTTCCTTTGTGCCTGAAATTTATGTCTCTCTGTGTTCACAGTGACTTGTAAATCGTCTTTACTCCTCTCCACCACTAATCTCAGGCCCTGGAAAAAGATTTTTGAGTCCTGTGATTTCCTTTCCTGCGGCATTTTTAGGGTGGTAGGTTATATTAAGGAACTTCAATTAGAATGTAAGTTGGGTTATCTGGAATCCTATCAAGTATAATTATCTTTCCCTTATCTAAAAACAAGACTAATACTTCTTTTACTAATACAGTAATTGATGCTCATATTTATAACCCCAAGTTACCACATTGCCTTCTGAATCAAGAAGGTTGCCAGTATGATTGCAGCAGGTATTTTATTCATACTAATCCATTAAAAATGTATAATCCTATATTACAAAGTTTTTTTATTAGTCAGATCCTTTGATTAGCTAGATCAATTCTTTCTTTGCTTTATACCAGATAACAGAACGACTGTCAAATTGTTAAGTTTGATTGTTCCAGTTTCTCATTTCTTACATGTAAATCCCATCCCATTTTACTCTGTATTTTTCTCTATGCCAAGGTCTGGTCAAAGCATACCCTCCCCAAGCTCTGCACCTGCACCTGAGCATCTCGATGCCACTGAAGGAGAATACACAATCCTGTTTCCTGGTCTCATTACATTTATGACCGTCAGCCTCAAACATCGCCCCAAGATCGCCTGTATGCCTGCCATATTTCTCCAGTCAATTCATGCTCCCACACTCTAGCATGACTGAGTCTACACCATTTCTCACTTGCCCTGCCTTCCTCCCCTTTCTCATCAGATGACCTTGCCTTTGGTCAGAGTCAGAATAGAACTCTCACATCCTCTCATCACCAAACACCCTCACCTCCCTGTGTCTGTCCCCACAGACGCTGCTTTTGGACCTGTCACAAAGCAGGGGAACCAGCTGGGCTCCTGCCCAAGGCTGGACCCTCCAAGCCCTGGACTCCTTCCTCTCCCAGCCACCCAAGGGCTCTGTTCTTGCACCACCTGCTTCCCCTCTTGCTAGATCACTTTCTCCATAGCCCTGCATCTAGCAATTTCTCCTGTCACTAAATAAGACTTCCTTTAGTAGGTATCCTTCTCTGGTCCTCGCCCCATTTATCAGATCCCTTACACTCACACCCCTGAAGTGCTTGTTTCTATGGCCACCTCTGCTTTCTTTCCTTGGTCTTTACAGAGCCCATTCGGGTCAAGACTGTTCCCAACAAGGCCAGAAACTGGCTTCCAGATCTGAGGTTAGTGTTGGTTCTCACGTCTCTGGATCCCTCAGCGACAGTGGATTGCTTATTCCCTTCTTCCAACGGCTTTATTCACAGCTCCTAGATCCCCACCTCACTGGCTTCTCCTTCTGCTTCCCTGCTGTGGCTTCTTAGAGTCCTTTTGAGTCTCCATGTTGGGATGCCCTGCATTTTGATCCTTGGCTCTCCTTAATCCAATCTCACTTCTTTTGAGGACTTTAAATACCAACTACATGCTGAAATGGCCCCTTTGCCTTTCTTTCCCACTGTTGTGCCCTAGCTACAACCCCCCCGCCCCTTGACAACTTAAGAAAGATTAAATGACAAATAAAATAATGTCATAAAATATCTTTCTAATTTTTAAGTTCTAGTTCTGCCCTACTTGTACACAGAACATGAACTGTAGATAGAGCTCCTTTCAGCAATTCTGGTTCTGGCCCTCTGCAAATCTGACCTTGACATAGTATTTGGGATCTCTGATCTCTGTGACCATCAGTCTCACCCTCTGAGGAATATAAGTGTTGTGTTTTAATTACAATAGGCCATCTTGTGTCTGTCTGCAGGGTTGTAGGTCACCCTACAGGAAGAATGTGAAGTTTATATGGACTGTGTATTTGTTTGTTATTATGGACATTTAAATAAATGTAACATAGTAAAGAATATAATGAACGAAATTTACTATCACCCAGCATCAACAATGAACCCATGGCTAGTCTTGTTTCATATATTATCACCTCTTACCTCTCCAGATTATTTTGAAGCAAATCCCAGGCTTAATATCATTTTATTTCTAAAATTTTCAATCTATAGAATGTCTACACTTAAAAAAAGGGAAAACACATATAACTACAGTATGAATATCATACCTAAAAATTGTCAGTGATTTCTTAATATCAATTTAGTCAGTGTTCACATTTTTCTCATTTCTCATTTTCATGTAACAGTATTTAACTGTGCTTGCCTGAATCAGGTTCCAGAAAAGAAGTCCATATTTTAAAATTGGTTGATCTACTTCTTATTTCTCTTGTCAAAGTCTTCTCTTTCTCTCTCTCAATTCCTCTCTCCACCCCAAACCTACCCCCAACGTTTTTATTCAAGGAAACTGGTGAGTTTTGTCTGCAGAGTCTCCCTCATTTGAATTTTGCTGATTGCATTTATCACATTTTCATCTGTTGCATTTCTTAATAATCACTAGATGTAAAGCTCTGATCAGTATCAGGCTCCATATTACTTTTGGCAAGAGTACTTCACAGATAGTGTCTACTTCCAGTAGGAAGTAATAATAATATCTGCATGTCACCTTTTTTAGTGATGCTGTCAGCCTCTGACATTACAGAGCATCTGTTTATGCAGATTTTATCTACTGATATTTCACATTAGAAATTAAAGTTAAGAAAACTTTAAAATATTTACTTAAACTAACAATAAGTTCTTACCTGTTAGCACAAGTAACATAATTTCATGAGAAATAGTTATATTTTCCAAAATAAAAAGCTCATAAGAAAGGAAACATTGTTTTTCATTTTTACAGATCTCTTTAATGTCTAAGTTTAATAAAATAGATGACAAGAGTTTTCTATCTGCTTCTGTATTCAATCTGTTGCAATATGTTGCCTTAGTTGAAGTACATTAAAAAAAATCTAACATTCACAAAGATGTGTTGTTGGAACTCAAAGGATTATTTTAATATACCTTTCAGATAATTGTAGATATTCTTGGATACTATACAAAAACTTGACAAATGGCTGTTTTCTAAAGGTTAGTTACAATGTGAAATCTGAAACCATTTAATGAGCTTTTTATATTCTGTTATATTAAAAACCATTGGTTTATCTTGTTCTTTGCATAGATCTCTTACCATGCATGATTGTGACATATTTGAAAAATACTGAGTCACTGATATATGTAGGTCTTCCAAATGTGGACATATTTCATTGTTAAATATAAAAAAAATTCATTAATAACCATCAATGTTATTTTTTAAAAGCCTGTAAGTATTGGGAAGCAGGCAAACTTATGGTGGCAAATTCAAGTTTCCCAAATTTAAATTTTTACTGGAAAACTTGAATCTTACCACAGGCAACAGAGTCATTGTTTTGACAACCACTTGTCATTCCTTAAAGTGAAAATTGTGTTCCATGAAGAAAGTGGCTAGTTCAGCTGGTAACTCAAACAATCACACAAGTGGTTTTCAAGGAGATGACAATCAGAGATAGTATTGAGCCTAAGTGCTTAATGAGTGTTTCCCATTTTATTACATGGAATAATTTTTTAAGTACCTTGAGGTCAAGATTTAATACAATTAATAATTTTTACTGCTTCATTAAGAAATTCTTAGATGAAAATGGCTTATTTTTTTTTCTTGCAGTGTGTGGTAGTAGAGAATGCAATGAAGCAGCCACCAGAGGGCTGCTTTTATTACACCTGTGAAGCTCTTGGATAAAACAAGACAGCGGTCTAACGTGGAGCTTCCCTTTGAGGAGAGTGAGCGGAGAGCTCTGCTTCTCAAGAAGTGGTCCCTGTACGAGCATGAAATCAAGAAAATCTTTCAGCTCAGGTCCACAACATTATTGGTCAACATTACAGAAGAATTCAAAGCCTCTCTATCTTTTCTGACCATACGGCCCACACTTGGGCAATTCGTTGAATAATATGGCGACAAAATGCCTCTGCCTCTATCTCTGCACACCAAACACAGAGCTCTCTCTTATTTTTTATTTTTTTAGTTTTTTAAATTTGGTCCATCTATTCTTAGAATGCAGCACCTTGTAAAAAATAACAATCCATTACTGGAAATCATAATAAAATGATACACTGAACTAAAGATTTAGAATTCAAACTATCCAAAATGAAATGTCACCCCAAAATCCACTATATAAGAATAACTGTAAAAGTCCTTGGAATTTTCATACCAGGAGGTGAAATCTGTTGCAAGTCTTGAACTTATATGCATAGTTGAGGAAGACTGGCTATTGAGAATACTTCCTCTTTACCTTCAGCCTAATGAATGGTATTTTTTTACGCCCCAAGATTTTAATCAGGTGAAGATGTGACTGCCAACAAAATAAAGCTATTGCTGCAGTCCTTCATACTGGGGTCTATTTACTGTTCTTTATTCATTAAAATTTAATTTTCTTATATATGCTGGTTTCTTAGATGGTCCAGAGCCTGGCCACATGAATACTGAAATGTGGTCCATCACAAACCTCCAGCATTCTCCACAGAAAACACACAAGGCAAAACACATCAAGAGCACGCAAAGGAGAAGGATGCCATCACATCTATGCTTGAGTCCCAGCAGGAAGCTCTGCAGGAGCTGAAACTCATATCCCCAGAGCTACATTAGGAGGTTACCAAGCGGGACCCCAACTTGTTCCCCTTGGAAACAGAAGGGCCAGATTACACACCACCAATCTCCAGCTACCAGCCCCCTGAGGGCAGGTACCATGACATCACCAAGGTGTACACACAGGTGGAGTTTAAGAGGTAGAGCTGCAGGCACATGTCCACAGAACACACTGCCCTTTTAAGCCAGAATGAGCAGGGCACAGGCCTGCTTGTCACAGAATCAAGCATGCTGTGAATAAATACCTTTAATCAAGAAAAAAAAAAAGTAGTAGAGTTGGTGCCACTGCCATGATAGGTGGGTGCTGAGGTATCAATAGTTTTGCTGTCACTTTTGATACCATCAATATAGATATTAAGACAGTGAAAAAGGCCAATAATGTCTTCATATTGCCATGAAAATAATACTGAATTTTGGTGCCCCTGAACGAGTCTCAGGGAACCTTTGAGATTCACTGGTAAATACGTTACTTTATTGGTAGTTACATTAGTGATATTCTAATTTTCCAAGCTGGGATGCTCTACGAAGAAACTTCTCCCTATCAGTTATTTTGTTTCTTGAGGTACAGATCCTATAGGAAAAGAAGGAAAAGTGCTAAATTCATTCCCTTTATGTACTAGTTTTTAAAATAATGAAGTGGTTCTCTAACATCCTCTAAAAGCTACCAATTAGGGGTTTCCTAAAATATCATAGGAACTTACGAATTTAAACATATTTGATCAGTTTCAATTCATTACACTTATGATCATGGTTGATAATGCTCAAATTATTCCATCTTTGTCTGATGGGAGCTTATTTCACTTGGTTCCTGTGTCCTTTGGCATGTCTAGCAGTCTTTGGCAGATACTTTGCCCTTCTGGTATGAAAAAACTCTCCAGATAATCTGGATCATTTCCTTTCCTAAATCTGGAATCAGGCTTTCTTGTTGTTGTTGCTGTTTGTTTTTATTTTGTTGTTGTTTTCCAGATATTTCTTTAAAGAATCATAGTTCCTTTTAGTGAGAAACAGTATTAGAGAAACAGAGTTTGGGTGCTAAGATCTCATTACTATAGAGTCAATTTAAAAAAAAAAACATTTTGGAGAGCTAAGAAATGTTTTTGTTCTTTTGCGGGTTTTTTTGCCTTTCTTTTAAGATAAAATACATTATGAATTCATATTGACATTGTAGATTAAAATTTAGGACTATAGAGTTCTTTTTTAAAAAAAATTCATTGATCTGATAACTCTGTCTCCTTTCAGTTGTGCCAGAAATATTGGTTCTCAACACCAACATTACTCATTTGATTTATGCCACATTATACACATAATAATCTCTGTGTAATAACTCAAATACTACCATCAACAGTCTCATAACTGAAAACAGTTTACTATCTGTTGCTGTTTTTCTTTTTTCCTCTGGGCAATCCCATCAGACATGTATGGTCAAATTAACTACTTTTAAAAGACTCCTGGATAGCTCCTGTCTATGTAGTTATGCTACTACAAAACAATTTCATTTTATTTTTTTTAATTATTTTTTTTTATTTATTCATGAGAGACACAGGGAGAGAGGCAGATGGAGAAGCAGGCTCCATGCAGGGAGCCCGATGTGGGACTTGATCTCAGGTCTCCAGGATCTCACCCTGGGCCGCAGGCAGACACTTAACCACTGGGCCACCTGGGTGCCCCAATTTCATTTTATTTCTAATTTGGGGAGATTACCTTTTAAAATTTATTTTTATTTTATGCTTATGTTTCATGGTTTCACAGCCAAATCCATGAAACAAAATTATTTAAAGTCTAAGTCCTGTCCCCATCCCTTCCACCGTTTCCATCCATTTCTTTTTGGGTAACCATTTCAAAAATTATAGGGCATACATTCATAACTCCTCTTCCTTAAATAAAGAGGAGCATGCTGTAAGCATCTTCCTCCAGCTTGCCTTTTTTTTTCCCCCAAATAGTGATATCCTGGAGATCACTCCGTGCTAGTGGGTGGAGATAGTCTTCATTCCTTTTAACGGTTGCCAACTACTTCATTGTGTTAACTTCTTCCATATCTTATTCCATCAGTTCCTTATTGATTGGACATTTGGACTGCTTCCAGTATTTAGCTAATACAAACAGTACTGTGATGGATGGTCTTATCCTACTTAATTAAGAACATTTTTTTTTCACTAGTATTATTTTGGGGACAGATTCATAAAAACAGGATTGCTAAACCGAAGGGTAAATGAACATGAGATTTGCTGGATATTGCAAATCTCCCTCCACTGGGGTTGTACTGATGATTTTTTTCCTCATTTCTCCACCTACGATTTTATCCTGTGCTTTGAGATGCTGGCACTGGGACTCAGTGCACCACATTTCTGATGTATCAGCAGGCTCCCTGTTGAGTTTTGGTTAACAGTGGGTTAAAAGTAGACTGCAAGGCAGGAAAAAGAAGGAAGGACTTGCAGTCTTCTGCTGTGTTCTGTCTTCCTGTCAGGGTCCCCCCACAATAGTTTTTCATCCAATAAGGGTAGGATTCCGTTTCTAACTTTCTAAACTCCTAGAAACCTGAGGTTTCTGCTCCAGCCAGTCACCAACCCACCCCAGAAACCTCTTCTCTGTGGGGCCTCCTTTGAACTCCTGGCATACCTGCACCAGAGGGAGGGTGCCCTTTCCTCAAAGGTCTGATTCTAGCTCACAGGGTCTTTTCTCCTAACCAATCAAGCAGCACAGGTTTCTCAGGATTCTAGGTCCCAGCTCAGCAGGGCTCCTCCTCCAAGTGTCTGTATTCTCATAATCCCAACCTCGTTTCTTGGTTTCCTCAACTTTGAGGGATAATAGCTACTTCCTGGACTTACTACATTATGATACTGAGGGTTATTTTTGTTTGTTTGTTTGTTTTAGATTCGATACTTGGTCAATAGTTCTTTTAAAACTTAGGTAATGTGAACTTCAACTTGAATTTGTCCTGGTGTACAATATAAAGAATGTATGATTTATATTTTTTCTGGGCAGGTTCCTGAACACCCCCTTTCCTTGCCCATGTCACTAGCAAGCTCTCTGAAGTCAGAACACCCTTGGTAAGAGCATACTGCCAAGACCATGACCATCCAAGAGGGTCTGGGCTCACTCAGATAAGATAGCTGAACAACCCCTAGAGAAAATCCGAAATTAGACTTTGGTAAAACTGATAAACTGAAAAGTTTTAAAGATGTAGTCAGGACATCTACTACACCTGGGTTTGTCAACTATCCTTTTAGGAATGGGGTTTTGCTATTCTAAGGATCTGATGCTCCACCCAGGTTTTATGTTGACACATAAAGTCTGAGATTTCATACGTATATCAAAAGTGGTCTCAAAAGTCAGAGTTTCAAAACTGCAATGCACACGACCTATCTCCAAAGCTGGAAAAGTGATAAGAAGTTCTAATTATGTGCCAGTTTCTTGTAAGTTACGGATTTAAGAGTTTTAGAATATATCTTCCAATTGCAAAATTAATAAAAATATATTTTATTTTTCAGTAATCTCTATATTTGACATAGGGCTCAAATTCATAACCCCAAGATCAAGAGTCTTGTGGTATATCCACTGAGCCAGCTAGGTGTCCCTCAACAGCAAATTTAAATCAAATAAGAAGGAATAAAGATTTACAAACAACAACAACAACAACAAAACAAACAAAAAACATGAAATTACTTTGCTTCAAAAGAGATGACCTACAACCCCCTAAGTCATCTGGAGCCAAATAGACCTCAGGAAGTAATCTGCATCAAATTGTTTGTCCTAACTCCTGAATTGAAGTCAACTGTTAGATGGGAACAACTAATATTTATTAAATTTGTACACCTGGTCATAAATTGAGGGATTTCATTGTTGTGATTACATAAATAACTTGCACTTGTCTGAAATAGCTTTCATCAATATCATTTCATTTGTATGAGATTATACAACCTAAGTTTAAGGTAATTTTGCTGACAGATTTAAAAAAAAAAAGAAAGTCCTAAGAGCTGCCTATTATTATTTAACAAAATACCGATCATTTATATCTTCAGAAACACTGAACTAATACTTTCCCCTTCTTTGTGGGTGCATTAAAAAAAATAGACCATTTGGGGATTACCAGAGATAAGAGGATAAGAATTTTTAAGAATGAATCTCATTTTATTGTAGATCACTATTAGCATCTTGTTTGGCTAGCTTTCTGTTAGTGACCTCCTGGTCTCTGACTTCTTGAACATCATTTTTTTTTTTTTTTTTACCCTTTGTTCCTTCCTTAAAGAAAGGCCTGTTATAATAGAAATGAATCATCTAATGGTATCCTGCTGCGACTCCCTACTGCTCCTTGTCTCTCCTTCTTGCATATATGTGTTGTCACACACAAGTATAATGTATACAGCTCAGACATTTTAACAGACGCCTCCACCCAGCCTGCCGCTACTGTAGTTGCCAACCCAACGCCTCTCTCCCAGCCACTGGAGCACAGATTGCCCGTTACATCACTCAAGTGTATTGTTCTCATTTCTCCCTATGGCATATGTTCCTTCTAGAGGCTTTTTAGCTCAGAATTAGGGAGAGGTGAAACATATTCTGCATTTTGAGATTAATATTATATATACTTGACTTTTCCAAGGCTAGACACCCTAGGGACTGACATTTAATAGATGTTAATGGAATTTAATTTTTACACACCCTGTGTGAGAACATTTATCTTTGAAATAAAATGCTATGAAACCTTATGTGGCACCAAGAAAATTTCAAAACAAATTATTTTTCACTCTATATCCTTAAGTTATGGAGTTGGAACAAAGTGGAAAAGCTGTTTATTGATATTTAGAATTTAAAACCTGAATATAATTATCATTCATTGATTAACTGAGAGCACCAGTAAGGCATTTTGCCAGAGGTATGACCAGTACAAAACAGTTCTAAAGTGGTGCCTAAAAAAAACTTTTTTCACAGCCTAACTTTTCCTTGATTTTCATTAGGCAAGAAGTTCTTTCTGCAATAAATGAGTGAACAAATAAATAAATCTGGCCCCAAACATATTAAATAATAAACAGAATGATGTCACATACATTTTTATGTAAGAAAAAGACTCTAATAAAGCAATACCACTCAGAAGTACTTGTAAAATTATAGGTACTTGACAGTGTGTGTTGAGTAAATTAATTTGTTCTAAGGCTATGCCTAAGAGCATAATAGCCACTTGTTTTGTTTAAGTGCATTTTTGTCTGGATGTGAACTATAGTTTAATTTCAGATTTTGGCTAATGTTATGATTCAAAGAATTTGGATAATTAATTAAAGATATTAGAAAATATCACCTTTGTAATCTTCCTAATTCATGAACTAATACATTAAAAAATCCCTATCCATTTATTCTCTACATAGTTAAAATGCTGAAATTTCTCCAGTTCCAATTCATGAAGAAAACTCTTCTGTTTTCTACCTCAGTGACTGGCACTGGAATGCCTACAGGATAAACATTTGATGAGTAAATGAGTGATTTTGACAGCAGCCAAACACTTACAGAAAAAAATGAAGTAATATAGCACATTGCAAGGAGCAGATGAGGAAACGGATCTGGCTCTTGCCCTGGTTCTGTCGCGAGCTAGCTGTGTGAACTTAGGTTAGTAAATGTGGATGTTTGCAATAATCTTGAAGGGCCTCCTACCTCTCAAATCCTATTTCCAAATCTTAAAGTTAGCCAATCATTCCTGCCAGTTTTACTTTGGACTTTGCCATGGGTAGAGACACACTTAGGCTCTAAAATCTCCGCATTTGAAGTTACACGCAGTAGCCTCCAGAACTAAAGCTGCTTAGGTTCGCTATGCTACGGCAAGCAGTAGAAAGATAGAAGCCTGAGGGTTCACACATAAAAGATGCAAGCAAATGTAGGAGACAAGTAGGATATCTAGAAAAAGCATCTCTACAGTTCACAAGTCTCCAGAGAGCAGGTTTTCTCTACAGGTAACAGTAAGTTTTATTTATGACTGATTAACAATTGATTAATTTATAAGAGGCATCCCTTCCAAAGAGAGCACCAGAATGCTTTATTTCCTAATTGGATGGTGACTTTGCACATAAATAAAGGAGAATCACTGCTGCCTGTTGGGGAGACAGTTTGACACTGCAGGTTTGTTCTTGTCTCCGTCCTGATTTACTGTATGACCTTGGGCCAGTCATTTATCTTCCCCTAAACCAGTTTCACTAATTATAAAATGGAAATAAAAATACTTGCTGCCTTCACAGAGGATTAATGAGACAAGGTGAATGTCTAAGCTCCCATAGGGGAAAGGCTGTATATAAGCATGCAAAGAACTGCTAAGCAGCCCTGTTGGACTTTCCTCACAACGTGGGAAAGAAAAAGTCTGCAATGGGGGTGCCTGGGTGGCTCATTCAGTTAAGTAAGGATCTGCCTCCTGCTCTGGTCGTGATCCTAGGGTCCTGGGATCAAGCCCCTCATTGGTCTCCCTGCTCAGCGGGGAGACTGCTTCTCCCTCTGTCCCTCCCCCTGCTTGTGCACATTCTGTCTCTGTCAAATAAATAAATAAAATCTTTAAAAAAGGAAAAATCCCACAATGATAAAGTCCTGGAGCTTTAAGTTTCCTAGTCTAAAAAGAGGGACTCCCTTCTTACAAACCGTCCCACTGTTTCCTCCAGCACACAGTGCCTGGGAAGGTTAGCAGCTAGGAGACAGGAGCTGAATTTATCCCTCCAGAGTTCTAACCCTTGCTCCACCGTGAACAGTGACATCTGGGAGGGGGTAGGGGGGGCAGATTAGTGTTCTGCTTCCTCGATTTCTTCTTCTGTGAGATACTGGATATAATATTACTTAGAGACACGGAGACGCACCCATAGGTAGATGCCTGACATACAGTGAGTTCCAAATAAGTACCTCCTATATAATCTAGGTCTTCAGCAGCATAATTCAGACTGCTGAAATAGTTTTCCCCTAAAAGCCAAGGGTCCTTATGAAAGAGCGGCGGGGCGTAAAGATAAACGTGATGCAACATTTGTGATTTAAAAGGGGCGCAGGGAACTAATGTCAAGCTTTGATTCAGCTCACTTTCCTACGGTGAACAAAATATTCGGACAACGCCTTAAAATTCGCCTGCGCGACCGCAAGGGGGCACTGTGAGCCTGCTTTGGCCTGGGAGAGGCGGCGGCAGCGCCGGGCGGAGGGCTGGGTGCTTCTAGCATCCCAGCGCCCAGGACAAACGCACCCGGAGCTCGGGCGCGGGAAGGAGTGGCCCCGACGGCCCGGCGGGGGGCGGGGGGCGGGGGGCGGGGGCCCACAGGTAGCCGGACCGCCCCTCGCGCTCGCCCCCTCCCACTCCGCAACAGGTTCCTTTCTGGCAGGTTCTTCCAGGCAGCTCCTGTTCTTAACGTGGGAACCGCTAGTGCCCGAGCTTGGGAACCAGACACCCTTCCTCTGCAACCCCCCAAATCGTAGGGAACATTTTTGGGTGCCCCTGCGTCGGGTGTTTTGCTGGGGGGGGAAAAAAGGGTGAAAGCAGTTGTTTGGTTCTTTAAGGGGCCTGTGTCCCTAAAGGGGTTAAACTCTTCTGATTTAGGGAAAGAGGACCCCCCCCCCTTTGCCAAAAAAAAAAAAAAAAAAAAAAAAAAAGCCAAACGCGCAGTTCTGGAAACGAGTCTGAAATCACCGTGGTCCGTCTCCGAGGTCCGGGCCGCGGGGCGCTCCCCACCCACCGGGACTCCTTCGGTCCTCAAACAGCCCAGCTGGGGAGTTGCACCGCCCGTCTGCGGAGAGGGAGAGGCCCGCGCACTTGCTCCACCAAGTGCCTGGACGCTAATTCTCTACGCCCCAGGAAGAGGGGACGAGGTCGGACGACACGGAGATCCCGGCGAGGCTCCCGGTCTGGGGCACCTGCCGCCCGGGCCCCCACGCCCAGGCGTTCGCCCCGGCGCTGAGCAAGACCCGGACGCTCGACGGGCTCCGCTCCCCGGAGGGCGAGCGCCGCGCACGCAGGGGCCCGGCCGGGTGGCGTCTCCGGGTCCCCGCGGTCCCGGGGCAGCGGCGAGCTCTGCTCCCCAGGCTCCAGGACGGAGCGCCGGGCGCCCGAGCGGACCCGGGGGGGGGGGGGCGGACGCCAGGGCGGAGCCGGCGGGGCAGGGGGCCGCGAGGAACGACCCCGTCCCCAACTTTCGCAGACTCGGGGCCCGGGAAGGCAGAGCCGGGCGGCGGCGGCGGCGGCGGCAGCAGCTCCTTCGAGAGCCCCGGGCAGCGCGGGCCGGGCGCGCCCCCCGCCGGGCCCCGGGTCCCCGCCGCAGCCGCCGCCCCGCCGCCCCCCGCCTGCGCTCGGCCCGGCCCGGCCGCCCAGGAGGGACACTGGCCTCGCGGCCCCGCGGCCCGAGGTCGGGGCGGCCGGGGAAGAAGGGCGCGCGCGGACCTCCTTCTCGAGCCGGGGAAAGCGGGTTAGAGAGGGCCGCACCGGGCGCCCCGAGGTAGCCGCGAGAGCCCCCCGCCCCGCCCCGAGGACCGCAGCGACTCGCGCCCGCGGGGACCAGGGGCCGCGCGGAGGAGCCGCCTCCCCGGCCCGGAGCCCCCGTGCGGCGCGCGGCTCCCGGCGGGTCCCGGCCCTGCACACTCCGGGGCGGCCCCGCGCGCCGCTGACCCGCGCGAGTCCCGCGGCTGAGCCGGCCCCGCCCCCGCCCCCGCCCGCCGCGCCCCTCCCTCGCTCCCTCCCTCCCTCCCTCCCCGCGGCGGCGGCGGCGGCGGCGGCGCATCCAGGGGCGGCTCGGAGCGGAGCCGAGCGGAGCGGATCGCATCGCATCGCCCAGCCGCCGGCGCCTGCGAGCTCCCGGCTGCTCGGGGAGTTGGCTTCGCCGCCCTGACGCTTCTGCCTCCGCGGGCTCCCGGGGGCCTTCGGGCGCCGGCCCTCGCCTGGCCTCTCCGCGGAAAACTTCGCCATCCCCTCTGCCCTCGGGGGCAGGCTCCAAAGTTCCCAAACTGGTGCCGCGCGTGCGGCCCGGGCGCCGGCCCCGCCATGTGCACCAACATAGTTTACGAGTGGCTGAGAGCGCTGCAGCTCGCGCACTACGCCGAGTCCTTCGTGGATAACGGCTACGACGACCTGGAGGTGTGCAAGCAGATCGGGGACCCGGACCTGGACGCCATCGGGGTGCTGGCGCCCGCGCACCGCCGCCGCATCCTGGAGGCCGTGCGCCGGCTGCGGGAGCAGGACGCCGCCGCCGCCGGCCTCTACTTCACGCTCGAGCCGCAGCCGCCGCCGCCGCCGCCGCCGCCGCCGCCGCCGCGGTCGCCCTGCCCTCCGGCCGCCGGGGGGAGCCGTGCGGCGGCGCGGCCCCGGGCCCCCGCGGGGACCCCCGCAGCAGGGAGCTGGTGAGCTACCCCCGACTGAAGCTGAAGATCATGATCCGGGATAAGCTGGTGCGCGACGGCATCCACCTGAGCAAGCCCCCGTACTCCCGCAAGGTAAGCGGCGGGGCGCGGGGGGCACGGCCGGGGCGCGGGGGGCACGGCCGGGGCGCGGGGCGCGGCGCCCCCTCCAGCGACGACGGGGCAAGGGTGCCTCGGGCCCCGGACGGCCTCTTCTCTGCCCCTTCTGTACTCGCTCTTCAGTCCTTCCCTTCTGGTGTCACCTGCGGTCGCCAAGACGGGGTCCCCACCCCCAGGGGTCGGTTCTAAAGCAGGACCGAGCCCCGCTCAGGCCCCCGAGCTCGCCTGTCAAGAACCGGAGCGCGGCGCTGCCTCGCCAGCAGAGGCCGGGCCCCATGCCCTGCCCAGCGGGGTTCGGGTCCGAACGGGGCCCGGATGGGGAATGCCACCCCGCTCTCTCTCTCTCTCTCTCTCTTTTTTTTTTTTTCTCGTTCTCTTCCCTGTCTTTCTGAGAAACTTCCAAAAGGGAAATTGGCGGACTCTAAAAAGTCACGCCCTGTTGCTCTCAGTTCCCTGGAGTCGAGTCCCTGCGCTGCCGCAGATTTGCAAAGTGAACCGCGGACACGGACGCCCTGGGGGGGGGGGGAGTTAAATGTCCCCTTGGGAGGAGTTTCTTCGACTTAAGTGCAGGGAGGTGATCAGTGCTAAAGACGCTGGAGATAATGGGGCCAGGAAGGGTCTCCAGCCCAGGTCTTTGCTGGGTCACCAGTTGGGTTTACTGTCAAGCCAGAAGAGGCGAAGCAGGTACAGCTGGGAGTTCTGGAAAGTCTGAGTCGACTCACGTTTGGAAACAGAGAGCACCAAAGAAGTGAGATCTTCAGTGGCCAGGGAGGAATTCCCTGGGGCGGACGCCTCAGAGGGAGCCCAGGGGTTATGGCAACTGCTCTGTGAGGAAGGCTGAAATACGGACCTGGGCAAGGAATAAATAAGCAACAGAAAGTCTGGTTTTCATACAAAAGCTCGCCCTCCAGCCGACTCTGCCCAGTCTGGGTTTCTGGATGCATCCAGGTAGAGGGTCCTGTCTTCAAAGGGAAAAGTAGGCAGTGTAGGCAATCCCCAAGCCTGCTCCTTGTTACCCAGGGAAAGGAGCCCCCTCCTCCCTCCCAGCTGGAAATCCTATAGAGAAGCCCAGAGGGAAACGGTGGCAAAGAAGCTGCAGCTGGGGATGGGGGTGGGGTGGGATGGGGGCAGCTGTCCCCAGAGCTCCCAAACCCAGAAACATGGATCATCTAAAAATTTTGCCTCACTTGATTTGCTTTATATTCTTAAGTAAAGGTCATAATGTCCGGATTTAAGGAAAGGCAAGCAAAAACTTGGTAAAAAGTGGATAAGATAGATGGAAATGAAGGGCTTCATATTATCCGTATGTTATCTTGTAAGAGAGAGACAGAGGCAGTTTGGGTAACCCGCTTGGGAGTATGAATGTGTCTTAGGAAAATAAATAGGGCAGGTCTGAAGGACAGTTTGCCTCAAATTAAGCACATATTCCGGTTACCCGCTCTGGGTTACTGATGTGCGCCTCCAGCAGGGGACTAGAGAGGCAAGCGGGCTTTTCCCAGGCAGGTGGAGTTGCTTAAGGCTGGCGTGCAGAGACGGGTTGGGCCCCTGGAGGTGCGTTCCTGGAGATGGCAGGCCAGAGGGGCTCAAGGCGGCCCGACCCCTGTGATGTACATCGCGGGAAGTGAATTGGGTGCGGGTGGAGAGGATGTGAGCGCGTGGGCACAGGTGAGGGCACAGGTCAAGGCCTGGGCAGGAGGAGATACAGAGAACAAGGTGTGTCACCAGGGCTTGCTTATCCTTCAGGAACTGGGCTGTGTCCAGGCCAGAGGGCAGAGGCGACAGAGGGCTGGAGAGGAGAGCTGAGTGCAGGAAGTGTCACGTTTGGGTCTGATGCTTAAAAACACAGGCACAGATATCAAACTTAGAAGCCGAGAAAGATTCTTGTATGGACATGAAATGTGTGGGTGTCGGCTTCAGACTGTACCCTCCTGCCCAGATCAATGTGTAATGTTTGAACAAGTGAAAATCTCACCTTGTGTCATAGTACAGCTTCTTTTCCGTCTACGTGATTCTTTCTGCCAACTTCTGTATAAATCCCATAACCACGTTTGGTAATGAAGGTACATCCCATTTGCTTTCCGTACACATTTAATTCTGGTTCTTGGCTTGATGAAAGAATAAAGTGGGGGCAGAAGTGTTTTCGTACCTCCACTGACGCTCCGCCTGGGGGCCAAAAAAATAGGGATGACCAACTGAACTGTAAAAGAAGTTCTTTTCCTGTACTTTCATATATTTGTTACAAGAAAAGCCTGCAGTCAGAACTGGAACATAATTTTAACGCACGCAGGTGTGTAGAGCCAGATCACGTTGGTCACTCTGGATTTGTTGCTTCTGTGTGCGTTGCCTCTACAGTTTTGGGTTTTAAATTATTTAAGAATTGTCTTCTGACGCAGCTTCTTCCTGGGCAGATAGCACTAGGACTTTTCTGTAAAATAGGATCCACATTATAGTGTCTCGGGGCTCCGTGGCTGTGTGGCTGTGTCATGATCAGAATGAGCAGGTGTTCATTAAGTGCTTTTGGGATTCTCCTTATTCAAGGGAGCCTCGCATTTCATTTATGGCCATTTGCATCCTTGATCCCCGTGGTTTTTTTGTTGGTGGTGGTTTTTTTGTTTTGTTTTGTTTTTGTATTTTGGCGAGAATAGTAGGTGGCTTGAAAGCAGGTTTATACCATGGATGATCAAGGCGGGAATAGCAAATCTTTACAGAGGAAAGTAAATTGAAGAGTTTTCCCACGAATCACCAGAAAGGACCTTAGGATTATAGGATTTGCTTCAGGAACAGTTAAAGTTTGGGGTACTGTGCTGCTGTTCTGGGTTCATCTTACCAGCTGTTGCCACCTTCCCTTCTTAGGTGAATTACAGTGTAAGTAAAAGGTAAGTTTTGCTTTGTTTTCCAAAGACAGTAATTAAAAGCTAAGTTCAAAGTAAGTTCTTTGTTTTCCAAAGCAGGTCTGCAGCTTTAGAAAACGGGAGCTTGGAAAGAACACTGCTTGCAATCAAGAAGCGATTGGATGAGTCCCTTTTCTGTCCTGTATTTAGCTTCCGTGACTGCTGTGATTAGTGGGATGGGCAATGTTTTCATGGGGTAGGGATTAGATACAACTGTATACATACCATCTCAGTACTTTTTTTTTTTTTAATTTTTATTTATTTATGATAGTCACAGAGAGAGTGAGAGAGGCAGAGACACAGGCAGAGGGAGAAGCAGGCTCCATGCACCGGGAGCCCGACGTGGGATTCGATCCCGGGTCTCCAGGATCGTGCCCTGGGCCAAAGGCAGGCGCCAAACCGCTGCGCCGTACTTCACCTGGCTTCCCTTCCAGCCTCTAGGCTCTAGATTCCTCTGCTTGGCCAGTTGCAGAAGCCCTGCCCTCCAGGAACTTGAGGTGAAGCAGGGAAGACATAAAATGGAATGAACAGTAATGCTAAAGTGTGATGATTGCTCTGGTGGGGAGTACATGATGCCATGGACAGGTGCATCCAACTGCATTTGCAGGGAGGTGGGTCAGGGCAGGCTTTCTAGAACTTGGCATTTGGTCAGAGAACTGAAGTTTGGGAGGGTTTGGACTGAGGAAGAGCAGGATCCTAAGGGGAAGAATATTCTAGACAGAACAGTATGTGCAAAGGCCAAGATCCCAGGGAATTGAGCATGCAATGGGGCAACGGGAATTTAAGGGGATTAAGTCTGGCTGAAGCACAGAATGCCTGGAGGGAAAGGCAAGAGATGGAGAGACAGGCAGTGGCTGGTCCTGGATGGCTTTGAACTCATATTTAGGAATTTGGAGTGTATCTTGAGAGGGGGGCTGTTGATGGATCCTGACCAGGGGCAGGGTGAACAGCTAGGTTGTTGCAGAGTCAGGAGGGATTTGCTGGTGGCCTGGACTGTGTGGCCGTGGGGGTGGAGCAGTGGGGGTACCTGAGAGGTGGAATGGATGACTGTGTGGATGCCCGGGGTGCAAGGAGAAAGGTCGAGATGACGTGCAGATGTCCGGGTTATGATTATGATGCTATTCTCTGATGGGGTAAGGGACTCAAAAGAAGAGCACGTTTGGGGAGAAAGATGTTACCTTCAGGTATAAACATACAGAATATTTTCATTCCCTTAAAAATCCTCTTGTGTTCCTCCTCCCTAGAACCCCTGGCAACCACTAATCTTTTTCCTGTTTCGATAGTTTTTTTCTAGAACATCCCACAGTTGGAAGCATCCGGTATGTAGTTCTTTTGGATCAACTTCTTTCACTTAGCAGTGTGCATTTAAGGTTCCCCCATGTCACCTCATGGCTTGACAGCTCATTTCTCTTTAGCGCTGAAACACATTCCATCGTCTGGATGTATCACTGACAACTTTCTAATGAGGTTTGGCTGAGAAGACAACTGTGGCTACAGCTGGAGGGGAAGGGAGACTAAGGGAAGGGTTTTGTGGAGTTATGTGTTTTTTTTTTTTTTGTTTTAAGGATGAGAGGAACTGGAACATGTCTAAGTGTTGGTGGTAGGGAGCCCGAGAAAGGGGACATCCCACAGGTCAAGGTCTTGGAGGAAGTGGGAGGGAATTGTACCGAAGCACTGGAAGGAGAAGGTGGATTTGCTGCTAGTGGGGGAGGGGTGCCTTCTCCAGGGTGAGAGAGCAGAGGACGGATGGGCGAGGTGGGGGTCACTTGGAGTCTTCATTTGTCTGTTTGACCATCTGATACTAGTGTGGGGGGGGAGTGGAGGGTTTAGAGGCTTATGGAGAAGGCTGTGTTCATAAACACTGGGTGCTATGGCCTGGTGCATATGGCTGTGCCTAAACGTAAACCGCACATAGCAGTTCTCATAGGATGTACGTAACTCCACACCTGTAGAAGGCGCCGTCATCATTCGTGTGTACCTGGTGCAGGTTGCAGGCTCTGCGTGAGATTTGCTCAAGTCCTGTGTGGTTCGGCGGCGCTAGGAAGTGCGGTGCGGCAGGTGGGAAGGGCTTGGGCTCTGAAGGTTCTCTGCGGGGCAGCCAGCCTGGAAGAGAGGAAAGCAGGGGGGGCGGGGGATGGGGCAGGCTTCTCGACTCTTCAGTTGAAACGTATGTGCTTGCCGTACATTACCAGCTAAAACTGTTTGAGTTAGTAGAAACTTATCTAAAAATAAATAAATAAATAAACAAACAAACAAACAAACAAATAAATAAATAAATAAATATGCTGTAAGGGCATTAGGCTTCATTCACACCTCAACACCGTGAATTTAATTATGTAACAAAACTCCCAGGGTAGTAGGTCTGCTAATGGATGCTCCAGAGACACGGCTGGGGATGAAGGAATATGGAGACAGAGGTGGCGTGAGGGCCAGGGTGAGGATATAGAAGTATTTAGAGAGACAGAGGTTAGGGAAGGTAACTTTGGAGTTTTGCTTTGGGTCCTGGCAGAGCTGAAATGGCAACAGATCTCCCTCCCCCACATTCCTCTGCCTCCATGGGGTTACCAGGGATAGATTGGAAGCCAGCGAAGTTCAATTTTCCCAACTCAAATCAACATCCTCAAGGACCCTCAGCCTAGGCAAATGAAGATCCTTCTAGGCTTCTCTGTGTTTAGTCCCTGATTGGACCATGGTGGAAGGAAAGGGCCGGGAGGAGATGACTTCCCTCAGGCTCTTTATAGTTTACTTTCCAGAGAGTTTCCAACATGTGGACTTAGCCAGCCAGCTGTCCATCCATCTGCCCATCTGTCTGCTGAAGGAGCATGACACGTGGACCTTGTACCCGTGTTGGTTCATACCCTCAGAGTCCCTTAGGTGAAATTGGAAGCTGGCCCCCATACACAGAGGGGAGAGAAGGACCAGAGGGGGTGGACCAGGCCAAATTGGTGGCGGGTTTGATGAGCAAGGGACCTGACATGTGAGGCTTGTCTTGGGAGGCTACACAGTGAGTAGCTCTCTGCACCTGCCTGCCCGAATTGTAAAGGTTTCTATCGCGGTTTTAACAGGGTAAAGTCATGTATATCATTCAGATGATCTCAGTGACATGTTCCTCTCTCAAGGCTGCGTTCCTGAAGTCCTCCCAATGTGGGAACAGTGGGAGTAGCATTCATTCCAAGAACAGGGGAAGAGGCGAGGAGCCTCTGATGGCTGGAGTCCAGCTCTTGGGTCAATGGGTGGTCACGTTCCCTCCCTGACCTTCTTCAACAGCTAGGCCCTGGGATTACTGCAGTGAACCAGATAGACATGGTTCCTGCTTATAATCAATGGATGTGTACGTGCAGGACCTAACCCAGTATCTGATGTGCAGTGGTGGTACCACATAACAGTTGAATGTAGGATGTGAAGGTGATCTGGCTATGACATTTGTCACCCTTTTTTTTTTTTTTTGCAGGGAAGTGAAGTTTCTATTTAGGGCAAATAAAATATTCCACACAGAAAACATATAAACGATAAAATGCTACATAAAAAATTATTACTGCTACTAGATATTACTCCTAAAAAAACCAGTTACTCCTAGTAAATCAAGAGCATAATCCAGTTGTCTTCTGAGAGTACAGAAGAGGAAAAAGAGATCTCCTCCCCTGATCTAGATATTGCATTCATATGCATCAGCCTGATGCCATCATGGCTATCTTGGGAGGCTGTGTCTCAGAGGTAGTTCATCCTGAGCTTATAGACAACTAAATATTACAGATTTATTACACATGCCATTGTCTAGGTTTTTCCATCTCCTGGTATTGTAAACTTGTGGAATTTACGTTTGTCTCTGACATTTTATCTTGTTGGTTCATTCTTTTCAGACACTTTTGTTTGTCTCTTTTTGTATATTTTTTATTGGAGTTCAATTTGCCAACATATAGCATAACATCCAGTGCTCATCCCGTCGAGTGCCCCCTCGGTGCCCAACACCCAGTCACCCCATCCCCCCACCCACCTTCCTTTCTACCACCCCTTGTTTCCCAGAGTTAGGAGTCTTTCATGCTCTGTCTCCCTCCAGTTTCTCTCCTTTCTCCTTTATTCCCTTTCACTATTTTTTATATTCCCCATATGAGCAAAACCATATAATGATTGTCCTTCTCTGATTGACTTACTTCACTCAGCATAATACCCTCCAGTTCCATCCACATCGAAGCAAATGCTGGGTATTTGTCATTTCTAATGGCTGAGGAATATTCCATTGTATACATAGACCACATCTTCTTTATCCATTCATCTTGCAATGGACACCGAGGCTCCTTCCACAATTTGTCACCCTATTTCTCTTTTTTAAGATTTTATTTATTTAGTTACAATAGATGTAGAGAGAGAGAGGCAGAGACACAGGCAGAGGGAGAAGCAGGCTCCATGCCGGGAGCCCGACACAGGACTCGATCCGGGATCCGGGCCAAAGGCAAGCGCCAAACCGCTGAGCCACCCAGGGATCCCCAATTTGTCACCCTATTGATCATCGGGGTTGATTCATTTGATCTGGCAGGCAAGGTGAGTGTCCCCTTACCCCTTCCATGTGCGTCTCTCCCAAAGCTGTACACTCGGTCTAAGAGGGTGACCTTCCCCAGTAGAGGAGGACCATTCTTTGGTCAAGGGTATACGAAGAGCTGTATTCCTCTGCTAGATCCTCCAGACAAGCTCACAAGGTCCATTTGTAGGAGAAAGTAGGGTAGTCAAGCTTCCAAGACCCTGGACACATACAAATGAGGTACCGCATGTGGCAGTCTACGTTTTGAAAGAAACAAACAAAACAGTTGAGTGTTGTTTCCACAAATGCCAAGGGTTGGTGAATTTTGTGTTTGTGTTTGTTTCGAATGTCAAAAAAAAAGATCAGCTTCAGTCAAAACATGAGTGAAGATTATCAGTGATGACATTTAAAATCGAAGTGTGTTTATTCGTCAAGTACTACCGAAGAGGAACTGGGAATTAAAATGCTAGTTGGGGGACACCTGCGTAGCTCAGCGGTTGAGCGTCTGCCTTTGGCCCATGGCATGATCCTGGATTCCCGGGCTCGAGTCCCGCATCGGGCTCCTTGCATGGAGCCTGCTTCCCCTCCCTCTGCCTATGTCTCTGCCTCTTTCTCTGTGTGTCTCATAAATAAATAAATAAAATGTTTTTTAAAGAAATGCTAGTTGGGCAGGTCATTTACAAAGCAGACCTCGGGGGCACGTGGGGGGCTCGGTCCATTCAGTGTCTACCTTTAGCTCAGCTCCCTGCTCGATGGGGAGTGTTTCTCCCTCTCCCTCTGCTGCTCCCCCTACTTGTGATCTCTGTCAAATAAATAAAATCTTCAAAACAAAACAAAAAGCAGACTTCTGGAGCATAGCCAGGACTGGGGTACAAAATTTCAGAAGGTGCTCATCATCGGGGGCGTGCAAGTCTAGGCCCTGCTTGTGGGCTGGCTGCCATGAAATAAAATCAATCCATCATCATGAAATACCAGGTATTCGTGGGCATCGCCGGCAGCCATCCAATCACACACCAGCCGTCACTTGCTCTTCCCACGCTCCAGACCTGGGCTCAGCAGCAGTGTGCTGTGGGCAGAAAGGAGCCAGGCTCTCACACGAGGCCGGCACGCTTCCTGTGCATGAGGGTGGCTCGTGGAGCTCACCCGGGGGTCCTCTCTGCCCACACCGGGCTGCGGTGGTTGAGAGCTCAGGCTCAGAACCAGACTGCAGAGGTCAGGTCCCAGCTCTGCTCCGTGCTGGGTCACCTCGGCCTCCTGCAAAAAAGTGGACAGTGCTAGCGACTGCTTTATGTAAGGTTCTTGTGGAGATTAGAGGAGGTATAATTTCTATCAGGTCCCTAGGGCTGCTGTCCTAAAGTACCACCGAGTAGGTATATAAAACAACAGAAACTGATTCTCACACAGTTCTGGAAGCTACAAGTTCAGAGTTAAGGTGTTCCTAGGATCTTCCTCCAAAATCCTAAGGGCCTGCACTGTGATTTACCTGTAGGGGCCACCGAAACCTCCAAAGGCCATCTCTGTATCTGTCGGAACAAGTGGCCCAAGTGGCAGCACAGCTGAAACAGAGCCTTCTCTTGTTCTGGGCTGAACTCAAAACTAGTAGCTTTTCTAGTGTCTTGGTAAATAGTTTAGGGTAGCACCTCCCAGTGAGGGATAGGTTGCCTCCAAAGTCCAAAGAGGCCCATGTAGGGGTTGTGCTTCTTTTTGGGGTTTAGGAGGGGCCAGATGCAACAACTTACCCTCACTTAAGAAAGGATATCTCAATATTGCCCCCCACCCCAGGGCTCCTGAAAATTCCATTGAGGTAAAAGGCCCCTCAATGTGAGTCAGAGGTCTCGCCTTCTGATACGCAAATTTCTTAGCTTTAAGTCTAGAGTACTTGCTACTTGTTCACTAGGTCCAAGCAGCATAATCTCATCAATGTAATGGACCAGTGGAAGGCAAAGGTGATGAAGAACCCTGTGACCTAAATCATGACATAGACTGGAGAGTTGATACACCTCCTGGAGGTGGGACAGTGAAGGTATACTGGTGGCCTTGCTTGGTGCATATCGAGGCATTGAGCAAATAGCCTTGGCCAGATGCATAGCCTGGCTTGTGGTGAGTGCTCACCTATGTTAGATCCTAATAGGACATAGCTAATCTTGCTCAGCTTATTCCAGGCTCCATCGTAGTGGTCTTACGTCAGCTTTGTACAGAAAAGTCCATTGGCTCAGGTTTTGTTCCTGACAATAGAGGTATTTGGTAATTAGTGGCAGATTTTTACTACAAATGTTGCCCAGTCATTTCTTGCCTGAGGATACAATAATGAAAATAATTTTTAAAAATATAAGCACTTTGGAATTTAGACTTTCAAAATTAGGTTATAATCTTCAAATCAGTTACTTGGTAGATCACAGCGTTTCTGTTACTCAAAACATTTCTGAAGCTCTAGGGCCTACAGAACACTAGAACATATGCAGTGGTGGCAAGGCTTCATTCTCTTGAGGTGGATCGGGTTTGGGGTAAACACCTAAAGTGATTTAGAATGAAATCTGACAATTTTGAGTAGTGACAGTCAATAAAGTATGAAAAAGAAGACAGAGTCTGACAACAAAATGAGTATTTTTTTCTTGGTGTGACTTCTAAAGTGGTTTTAAATTTTATGATATTTATAATCCTTTTCCTACTTTTGAAACCTTTAAAAATATGCTCTTTCTGTGTATCCAAGTCTTAAGTATGGAATGCCTCAACAAAGCTTTGTAAAACACGAACGTCAATTCCGTACATAGTTGCAAAGAGCGCAAGGCCGCTAGTCAGGGACTCTTCCCATAGATAATTAGTGTAAAGGTGCTTGTGGCCATAGAGGGGAGGAGTTAAGTAAATTGTGCATAGATATTAGTAAATGCAGCCCTCGAAGGGTTAATCTGGATTTGGATATTCTCCTAGTGTTCGTATAGCTTTTCCTTTACTTGTCCTGCTGTTCTTAGAAAAGCTCTGCTATATGCTTGTCTTCTCAAATCTTAGAGAAGTCAGAGTTGTCATTTCCCCTCTCATTCTTGAGTGCAAAGATGTTAAAGGTAGGGACACCAGTGTTAAGAATGCCCTTATGCACTTTGTATGCTTTTAGGTAGTTGTCTAAGGCACGTTATGACAAAAAAAAAAAAAAAGAATTAAGTTTTTGATAAAAATGTTCTTCTTTTTAGATTATATAATTGCTCTGGTCCCAGTTTACTGGGAGTAGAGTATTTTTTGAGATGTATTTTTTTTTTTTTTGAGATGAATTTTCTTAAAGTAAGGTGAGTCAGATGACATGGACTTGACCAGGGCTGGTCCTTGAAATAGATAAGGATATCCTGAGGTATTTGGAAGAACATTGCCCATAGCAAGGGAAAATACCCCAGGAACCACGATGGTTATAGCCTCTGAAGGTTACAGCCTGTGTAGGGTTAGAACAAGCACCGAGGCCTTGGCTTATTATTACTACTGCCTGAACTTGAGTTGACAGGTTTTTAACAGTTATTTTCTAAATTTTATGAAAAAATGATATTTTAGATCACCCACTGATTTGGACTTGGGAGGCCTGGGAGGGATAGGAAGGAAATTCTCGTTTTTAGTCAATATAAAAACTATTAAGGATAAACAACTGTGGATCATGCCAGAAAGCATTAAGGACACAATCTGTCTTACGTAGGGACTAAGTGACATCTAATAGTTTAAAGAGATTTCATTACTGCTGCTAATTGAAATAAATGGTCTGATGAGCTCTAAAAACCTGACTGTTAGGTTTCCATAAAATCATAAATACAAACAGAATAAGACCTACATCATTTGGAACATGTCCAAAAGATAAGGAAAACTTTGGTATGTATTTTTTGTTTACCCAAATCATAACGAATTGTGGTTCCAAGTTTTAAGATGTTGTCCCTAGAACTTATAACTTTACAACAAGACTAGAGGTGTCAGAGTATAGAACTTTCTAGTACCCTACTTCTATTTGACAGAATTATTTTAAGTCACAATCATGGGATGATACACAGTAACTTTTTCCTTGATTTCTTCTTTCGTTTTAAAGCAATTAACAATTAAACAAGGAATGCATTTTAATTTTAAGGTATTCAAACCTAGTAAACATATTTTATCTATGACATAAAATTCGTACTTAACCAAATTATGGTATTAAACTTTGCAGTTTGTGCTGTCTTACTGTTTTTGAATTTTCAACACAAAAACTCAAGAGTGGTCACAAAGGAATAATAGAATTAAGTACTTTAAGTTTCGTTTCTTTGGTTTTCCAGATCATATTTCTATCATTGTTTATTTCAAACCTACTGTTAAGGAATATATCTTCATACCGTAAGAAAGATGAGACAACTTTTACAAACTTATTCTAGGAAAGGACTCTCGTAAACCAAGTCTGTGGGTTGGTGCCAACTGTAGAACCAGGAGTTGTCTGGTAACTCACGCAGAACACAGCGCTTATTAAAAGGACAGGTAATAACAAGATGCTAATTGGAAGTGAATGCACATACCATTAAAACTCAGCAGTAACTGCAGCAAGTACAACTTAGACCAGAGATCTTTAGGAAGGAGTGTTTTACCACTCACGTTGTTTGGAACTGTCTGTAGGGCATGTTTATAATTAAAAAGTTTATTTTGTCTAGGGACCTTAGAATTGCCTGCAACTAGGGTGAAGCCTGTCCTCTGCCCTACCCTGGAAGACATAAAGAAGTGTGGTCATTTTAGTTTAAGAGAAGCCATTTCTTCTGTAAAGTGGTGCTGGCCTCTCTCTCACAGGGTGGTAGTAGGTGTGAAATGGGATAATACTTATTAGGTTGTTTTGTAAATTCTAAAACAACTTTACAGATTTAGGGTAGTCTTACTGATAGTGGATAAGTCGTGTTTATCCTAAAGTTTTCAAAACTTTTCTGATGGAAGATTATTCATACGGAATTGAGGAAACTTGGAGAACATTGAAGCAGATCTAGAAGTTTAAAACTGTCTACATTACAATTTCTAATACTGCAATGTATTTCTTTAAAAATAATTTATACGTAAGAATATTTGTTTTGTACGTGTGCATGAATCTCTTAGGCCACTGTGAACGAATAAAGGGAAGGCTGTTCCTATGTCTCAGGTATCATTTGAAAAATGATTTAAAAAATATTTTTTAAGATTCTATTTATTTATTCATGAAAGACACAGAGGCAGAGAGACAGGCAGAGGGAGAAGCAGGCTCCATGCTGGGAGCCTGATGTGGGACTCTATCCCGGGACTCCAGGATCAGGCCCTGACCAAGAGGCAGATGCTCAACTGCTGAGCCACCCAGGTGTCCCAAAAAATGATTTTAAAATTTTTTTAAAATTTTTATTTATTTATGATAGTCACAGAGAAAGAGAGAGAGGCAGAGACATAGGCAGAGGGAGAAGCAGGCTCCATGCACCGGGAGCCCGATGTGGGATTCGATCCCGGGTCTCCAGGATCGCGCCCTGGGCCAAAGGCAGGCGCCAAACCGCTGCGCCACCCAGGGATCCCCAAAAAATGATTTTAATACTAAGATGTAGTCTTAGTTTAGCATCCTAATTTAATTTCTAATCATTTTTTATTGGGTTGAAACCTTAGCCATATTATTATTGATTATTATTATTTTTTATCATTTGAAAATGTCATGTTTGAGAAACAGTATTTCAATCATTCTTTGATTTAGATTTCTTAGATTACTGGGCTACATAATTTTGTATTTGTGGCTTTTAATATTTATAATTCTGTATTGCCAATTCATGGTACTTGCCTGGTGGTCTCAGACTACTCGCAGTTGCTTTTTAAGAGCTCTTTATGTATTAAATAAAGTAATCATAATTGCATAGAGGTTGTAGAGATTTATCTCAGGATGTGGTTTATCTTAGAATTTTATGGGTTTTTTTTTCCCTATGTACCAAATTTAGAACTCTTCTGTATTCTACTTTATCAATAGTTTTAGCAATTTCTTTCAGCCTGGAGGAATATAAAAGGTACAAGCTCAGGCGGAATCGAATTTGAATTATTTTTTATCATTTACTTGGACAAATTATTTAATCTTTCTAAACCTGAGTTGTCTCGTCTATAAAATGGATTTATTTCCTACTTCTTAACCTTATGATGATGAAGTTCTCACTATGAAAACCTTGTCCTACATTGTTCATATCCTCACCACTCTGTTGAGGGTAAGTGTTCTTTTTATAAGTCCAAAAAGCTCTTTAAATCACCACAACAGACATAATCTGTTTGCCTGCTATCGCTGTCAAGAATATTTGGCTCAATTTATCATTTGCTTTTTAGGTTTTCCCTTTTTTAAAAAATAAAAATAGAGAAATAGAGTTAATCTCTAGTTTTGTAATCACCTTCATCCTTAGAAATCCCTTTTTCTAGTCCAAAATCAGTTCATATTTACTTATGTCTTCCGTTATTCTTTTTTGTTTATTTCCTTTCTACATTTTGCTCTCTTATGCATCTAAAATGTATTGTGGCACATGATATAAGGTAAAACTCTAATGTTCTGTGTAATCAAACACACTTGATAGTTGTATCACGTGCTTTACAGGAATTACAAGGTCTTTCTTCTCTTATTCCAAATTTTAGTGGAAACACTGCAAGTATTTTGCTGTTTTTCTGCCACTGGCTCTCATCTAAGTTACTCCTCTTGGTGTGAAACAATCATCTCTGTTTTTCTAATTTTGTGGGAATTTTTATTGGGAATGGGTATCGATTCTAGTAAATATCTTTAGAGCTTAAAAGTAATTGAGAGCACTTCTCTTACTGGACCTAATGTCACGATGCAGTGTTGCGTTAACAGATTTTCTGACCTTAAACCATCCTTGCATCACAGAGATGAAATAAATAATGAAGCGATGTCTTCTGAAGCAACCAGTTTGAGAGGAGGAATCGGGTCCTCTTACTCCCAGCTATGATGACATTCCTTTACATTGCATAGCTTTTCTTTCGTGAGCAGTGTTTGGCATTGACCTTCAGTTTGGTAACCTCTCCGACAGTTATTGTCATGCATTATTACCCTGGACTTTGTGGTGGAAGTCCAGGTTTTCTGGCTCCCTAAGCACAGGAGGCCTCACAGTGGTGAGAGGTGGGTCTAGCACCCAGCCTTGCAGCTCAAAAGGCCACAGCCACAGGGTTGTGGGTATCTACTTAGTTTTCTGGCTTGTGCAGATATTTTGTGTTTGAGCCACAGGGCGGAGACTCCGAGGAGGGTGGGGTTTAACTCGAATCCCTGTTGATTTTATTGTTTTTGAAGAGTTCTCTCTGTTGTCCACTCACTGGCCACCCAACACCCCCACAAGGCACCTACTCCCTTCCCACCCTCCCCCTTAACCAGACCTTTTAGTAGAACAAAAACAAATGAAGGCTGCTTGCCAGATGACATATTAAATTGAAAACCCTCAAGAAAGAACTTGATGTGGAGTTCATCTTAATTTGAATCTTTGACTTTACATGGAAACAACAGCTCAATGTGTAACAAAGATAGAATTGGAAGATGCAATGAAAAATATTGTAACAAGCCCTTGATTTACATTTAAACATTCCTTGACAGGTCAAAGAGAAGGACTTTTTAAAAAGGTCATTGGAGGGCAAGAGTCAATAGTGGGGTACGGGAATGTTATGTTTCTGGAGAAAATAACCGCTATCAGGCGCTGAATTCAGCTGGGTTTGCAGAAATGGATGCACCCAGTGCTTCCCAAGCTAGCCATCAGTCAGGCCTAATGATGTAGCCACTTTAAAGTAACCATGTATCAGGATCCCTGGGTGGTGCAGCGGTTTGGCGCCTGCCTTTAGCCCAGGGCGGGATCCTGGAGACCCAGGATCGAATCCCACATCGGGCTCCCGGTGCATGGAGCCTGCTTCTCCCTCTGCCTGCCTCTCTCTCTCTCTCTCTCTCTCTCTCTCTCTCATAAATAAATAAAAATTTAAAAAAAATAAAGTAACCATGTATCAACAGAGGCTGGAACACTACTATGTTATGAAACGCTCCTCTGGGAAATTCTTGATTGACAAAAGTACTGCTGCATTAAGTAGTAGCAGTATTGTCATGGCCAGAAAGTAATAGAGCTATAGATAATCCCTATGAAGAGAAAACATTTTACATAAAGAACTGCCACACAATCTGAAGACTTGCTTCATACAGTATCCTGGTATCCTGTTAAAGTGAAAAGTAGCTCTACCTAAATGCGAAAGAAAAAAATTGGTAATTTGATAAGCTGTTAATTGCATCCAAGGTTGGTACTCCAGGCACCGTCATTTATAAGGCATCTAAAGGAAAGAGGGTATTGGGTGCTATCTGGGATCACACAAAGCCACTATATCCCTGGCTTGATTAGGCTTCTATAAGAGAAAATTCAAGATACGCATATTGCACCCATTATAGATTAGAGCTGTGCCAGAGGGTATGCAAAGTAATTTCACTCTTTTGAGATCCACTTCATTACAGAGGTAGTAGAGACTTGGAGTTAGGTTGGTGGCATTAGCTTTGGGTTTTATTGCTGTGTCATTTTAAATCAGAGTTTTTACTACCACTTCTTGGCACAGCAATTTGGGCCAGTGTATTTATCTCTGTTAATATGACCCCTTATATTGGTAAACTACCTTGAAAGTGGTGGTGAGTGGCGGTGAACTGAATCCTCTGATCTTTTTCTGATTGGTTATTAAAATATCGGGACAGTAACATGCTTTGACTACAGAGCCATGCCAGCCCCTCTCTCTGACAGGAAATAGGACATTCTTTGTCACCTTCATTATTGCTGTTTTGGGATAATCATGCAAAATTATAATAAAAATGATCTGTGAGCAAAGGAGAGTGATCTTTTGGAAGCAGGAAAACTGAAAGAGCTAAGTGCTCCTAGGGTAGTGAACTCAATCCGAATTAGGAAAACTTTTTCATTGTCCTTTCATTTCATGAATTGTGAAACTTAGATTTATTATTAATCCAATCATATGGTCATTAGTTCCAGATATTTTTATTTTACCCTTCACATCTGGAGGAGACTTCTCTTCTTATATGAACCTCCTCCCTCATTCTCCTTGTGGAGTTTAGAAAGCTAAAATGTAATCTTCCATCCTGCCTAGATTTACTTTTTCAGGCAGACTTCCACAAGTTAGGATAAACTTCTTGCTGTTGGTAACTTTTAGATAGAATGTAAGGACATACAGCTTTGAAATATGCAGAATAGTAATAACTGATCATGGTCGATATTTCTTATTTGTTGAGAGCTTTACCGTGGTATTTCATTAAGCCCTTGTTATAAGCCTCTGTGGTAATGTTTTTGTCATGCTTGTTTTATAGAGGAAGTAAATGAGGCCTAAAGCACTTATGTAACTTGTCCAAAGTCACACAGTTAGCACATCTTCTTTTGAAACCTGGTGTGCTGCCCCCAGAGCCCGCGATCATCATTACTGTGCCATTCTGCCTAAAACCTTGCTTTGTTTGGAGGGGGACTCCTGGGTGGCTCAGTGGTTGAGCACCTGCCTTTGGCTCAGGTTGTGATCCCAGGTCCTGGGATCAAGTCCCACATCGGGTTCCTTGAGGGGAGCCTGCTTCTCCCTCTGCCCATGTCTCTGCCTCTCTCTCTGCGTGTCTTGTCTAATAATATCTTTAAAAAAAATAAACCCTTGCTTTAGGGGGAAAAATACCCTTTCAGTTGGTGAAAAACAGGTGTGGGGTAAGGAGTGGGTATGTCTTGAGATTTTTATGTTTATTTTAATTTAACAGCATGCTAATTAGTTTAGATTTCCAAAACATTATGCTAGAATGAATCCATGTTTTATATTTGATTTAAGTCAAAAAGAATTCATTCAGTCTTTCAACACATATCACAAATAATCATCAACAGAAGGAACCTCGAAAGAAAGATACATGTAGATTAAATCACACCAGTTTGGTAAAAAAAAGTTCTTGTTAAACTTGAGCATCTGATGTCTTGTCCCGTATTCTATTACAAGATGACAAAGTGATTAGCAACCATTAACTCTGTGTGATTGCTGCTGTGTTACCAAGTGCAAACAAATATTGGTTCTCTTTTGTTCAGCTTTTCAATTTTAGTTTATTGATAACTTAAGACCTTGCAATTTTAGTTTATGATAACTTCTTAAGATCTAAGGCTTTCTTCCTTTTATTTATTTATTTTAATTTTTTTTATTGGTATTCAATTTGCCAACATATAGAATGACACCCAGTGCTCATCCCATCAAGTGCCCCCCTCAGTGCCCGTCACCCATTCACCCCCACCCCCCACCCACCTCCCCTTCTACCACCCCTAGCTCATTTCCCAGAGTTAGGAGTCTCTCATGTTCTGTGTCCCTTTCTGATATTTCCCACTCATTTCTTCTCCCTTCCCCTTTATTCCCTTTCACTATTTTTCATATTCCCCAAATGAATGAGACCATATAATGTTTGTCCTTCTCTTATTGACTTACTTCACTCAGCATAATACCCTCCAGTTCCATCCACGTCGAAGCAAATGGTGGGTATTTGTCGTTTCTAATGGCTGGAATTCCATTTCATAGACCACATCTTCTTTATCCATTCATCTTTCGATGGGCACCGAGGCTCCTTCCACAGTTTGGCTATTGTGGACATGGCTGCTAGAAACATCGGGGTGCAGGTGCCCCGGCGTTTCATTGCATCTGAATCTTTGGGGTAAATCCCCACAGTGCAATTGCTGGGTCGTAGGGCAGGTCTATTTTTAACTCTGAGGAACCTCCACACAGTTTCCAGAGTGGCTGTACCAGTTCACATTCCCACCAACAGTGCAAGAGGGTTCCCTTTCTCCGCATCCTCTCCAGCATTTGTTGTTTCCTGCCTTGTTAATTTTCCCCATTCTCACTGGTGTGAGGTGGGATCTCATTGTGGTTTTGATTTGTATTTCCCTGATGGCAAGTGACGTGGAGCATTTTCTCATGTGCTTCTTGGCCATGTCTATGTCTTCCTGTGTGAGATTTCTGTTCAACACCCTTTTTGAACTTGGCCACAGTAACTTCTTGCAAGATACATCCACGGAGGCAAGAGAAACAAAATCAAAAATGAACTATTGGGACTTCATCAAGATAAGAAGCTTCTGCACAGCAAAAGAAACAGTCAACAAAACTAAAAGACAACCTACAGAATGGGAGAAGAGATTTGCAAATGACATACCAGATAAACGGCTAGTATCCAAGATACTTATTAAACTCAACAGCAAATAAACAATCCAATCATGAAATGGGCATGATATGAAATGATTCCTTTTAGAATCAAGAGAGAATAATATGTGCATGAGGCATTTAAATGAATGATTCTTTTCTTAGAATATGTCTAGAAGTTAATTGGAGTTGCTTTCTTAGCCTTCAGCAGGTTTTCTTTTTTTTAAATATCCATGATGGTACATTTGGTGTTTGTGAGGTAAGATTTGGAAACAGTTGAAAGTCATTCTGGTAGATGAGTTGGCTAGTGTGTAGTCCCAATTTTAGTGCCACATTCTAATCAAATGAAAAATAAAACAAAATTGTGATTAGAAAATGATAAGGCTAGTTTTCTTAGAATTAGGCATTTCCAGGGGGAAATGCTTCATTAATATTTTGATCCCCATAGGTGGTTCTACTTTTGTAATAAGCATAGTCTCCCAACAAAAAGTAGTTTTAAAGATACATCTTTGGCATGTAAGTCTTGATTTGTTTGTGTAAAAAAAAAAATCTACTTAACCCTTTGTAATAAGTATCCCCTTATTACATGGATGGTCATATTTTGCTATTAAAATTAAGAATAAATATTTGAAATTCAGTGACTAGCAAATATAAACCTGGGAAACATGTTCCCTTCTAGGCCTTAATTGTGAAAGGGAGGAGTAAGCCTGTTCTGAAGAATTAGTCGCCATAGTATATAGATCCAATAAGACTGAGCCCCATGTTATATCTATGAACATCATGTGTGTTTTAGTGGGGATGTCTAGGTTATCTTTAGATCATCTGAGTGTGAACCAAACAGTTGCATGCTAAACAGTGGCTTTGTTGTGTTGGAAAGAAAGGAAAGGGGAGTTTCAAAATAATGAGAAAGTATTTGGTTATACTGTAATGTTCTGTAGAATCAATAATTCCTATAGATCATTGTTTTGAATGCTTTTGAACTCTAGAATTCTCTGTTCACATAGGGTGTCTAAAGCCATAAGAAGACATTGCTCTCCCCCCAAAAGAAGACATTGCTCCCACTTTAACCTTGAGAAAAGAATGGATAACCTACAATATCCTGTCCTTTTTTTTTAATTATTATTATTTCATCAGAGACCTGAGGTCTAAAAGCAGCCAGGTGTTACAAGGAGAGAAGGGACATATCATTATTTTGTCTTTGGCTGAGCCCAAGTGATGGAGGGTTAACAACCATTAAAGCAAATATAAGGAAAACAACAAAAATTTTTGTGAATTTTTGAAGGCCAAGTATGGGTTGGCATAATAATTTCAAATTTTCGGGATCCTTAGACATAAAGAGGATCTGGACCCCTTTGTCAGCTCTTTACCACAGGCCTCCATTAGATGATCCTGAGAGATTAGAAGTGGAAGAGGAAGTCAGAGAGAGCCCCTCAGTGGCACAGGCTGACATGTGATGACTACTACCTTTGGGAGGTAGGTACAGAGTCCACTAGTGTCCTAGAACTTCTTTGGACACAGAGGCTGTCACAGACAGGGGGTGGGCAAGAAACCTGCCCAAACACCTGGATCCAGACAAAGTTTGGCAGCTGTTGGGATAATATGCTCTTGCACCCTGCATTGACACTAGATAAATCCTACCTGGACCAGGAGAGGGGTGGGAAATCACTTGTGCCTGGGACCTGAACTGGTATACACAGTGAGGAGCAGCCTTGAACCCAACACCACCCAACAGTACTAGGTAGAGATTGGCTGTCATTCATGCTTGAAAGAGGTAGGAGTGCTGAGAAAACCTTACTGCTGAAGCTCAGATCCACAAGGTCTACCAGAAACAGAGACTACAGCAGAATAAAGAAAACCTCTTTGGCTTGACTATGAGACTTGCATGGAATAACAATCTAAAGCTGCAGAAAGGACATGGGTGGTGACAGAGGCCTCCTCTGTGATGTAAGTGTGGAAGAGGAACACTGAGACAAACCCTCCATCACACCAGGCTTCACAGTAAATACAAGGTGACTGGACTCCACTGCTAGAGGCATTCCTGCCTTTGCTGAACTGAAGGTTACTATAGCAAGCACAAAATACAAAGCTACTGCAACTACTTTTATTTTGACTCAGCCACTCACAAAAATAGCCTGACAGCAGAGGAGATATGCCCATTCCAAAAGTCAACTTGGTTTACCTTAGTCTTGGCTATTCATTTACATACGGTGTTTTGCATTTAATAAAAAAATTTACAAGACATGCAAAAGGAAAAGGAAAAAAAAAAAAAAACCACTAAGAGAAAAATCAGTCGCTAGAACTAGACCCAGTAAGGGCAGGGATGTTGAAACTGCCAGATAGAACCTTAAAAAATGGCTCTGAATTATAAAGTATACCCTACTAATGTTAAATGATAATAGGGAAAACTAGGTGGGGGATTATAAGAGAATCTTCTGTAGTGTCCAATTAAATTTAAAACTGCTTTGAAAAATAAAGTTTATTTAAAAGTTATATTGTTAGAGGATACATTTAAATTATATTGTTAAGGAAATAAAAGGTTAAGCCAGACACTGGGAAAAAGAATTTGCTGAAGTATGTGTCTGATAAAGAACTGGTAACTAAAATATATAAAGAACTCTTACAATTTACTAATAAGATAAACAGTTCAAGAGGAAAATGGACAAACATTTGGACCTTAATCAAAGAAAATACGTGGATTTCAGTTGTGCAAGTGACACTCAATGTCATTAGTCATTAGAGAAATGTAAATTAAAACCACAATGAGGGGGATCCCTGGGTGGCTCAGCGGTTTAGTGCCTGCCTTCGGCCCAGGGTGTGATCCTGGAATCCTGGGATCAAGTCCCACATCAGGCTCCCTGCGTGGACCCTGCTTCTCCCTCTGCCTGTGTCTCTGCCTCTCTCTCCTTCTCTCTCTCTCTCCCCCTCTTGTGTCTCTAATGAATAAATAAATAAAATCTTAAAAAAATAAAACCACAATGAGATAGCATTAGAAGTGCTAGAATTAGAAAACCTGTTAAAACCAAATACTGGGGGATCCCTGGGTGGCTCAGCGGTTTAGCGCCTGCCTTTGGCCCAGGGCGTGATCCTGGGGTCCTGGTATCGAGTCCCATGTCGGGCTTCCAGCATGGAGCCCATTTCTACCTCCGCCTGTGTCCCTCCCTCCCTCCCTCCCTCCCTCCCTCCCTCCTCTCCTCTCCCCTCCCTCTCATAAATAAAATCTTAAAAAAATTGTTAAAAAAAAAAACAAGTACTGTTAAGAATATAGAGCAAGTGGAACACACGTTTCTGGTGTGGGTGCAGGATGATCCAACCACTTTGGAACCCAGTTTGATACCCTCTTATAGAGGTGAAAGTAAACTTACGAGACAACCAAGCTGCCCCACTCATAGCTGTCTACCTTAGAGACACTAAAATAGATGTTGCTACAAAGACTTGATGTGGGGCAGCCCGGGTGGCTCAGCAGTTTAACGCTGCCTTCAGCCCAGGGAGTGATCCTGGAGACCCAGGATCAAGTCCCACGTCGGGCTCCCTTTGGGCAGCCTGCTGCTTCTGCCTGTGTCTCTCCTCTCTCTCTCTGTCTCTCATGAATAAATAAATAAAACTTTAAAAACAAAACAAAGACTTGATGTGTATATACATAGCAATTTTACTTAAAACAGCCACAAACTGGAAATGATTCAAACCTCCATCTACTTGTGAATGGATTATTTATTTATTTATTTATTTATTTATTTATTTATGATAGGCACACAGTGAGAGAGAGAGAGGCAGAGACACAGGCAGAGGGAGAAGCAGGCTCCATGCACCGGGAGCCCGACGTGGGATTCGATCCCGGGTCTCCAGGATCGTGCCCTGGGCCAAAGGCAGGCGCCAAACCGCTGCGCCACCCAGGGATCCCCTACTTGTGAATGGAAAAAATAGATTGCATATATCCATATTATGAAATACTACTGAGGAAAAAAAAAAGGAACAAATAACTGATTCTTACCTAATGTAGATAAACCTCCAAAGCATTACACAAAATGAAAGAAGCTAGACACAAAAGAACACATAGGGTATGAGTCCAGTTATAGGACTAGGCTAGAGAGAGGGTTGATGGCGGAAGGGCAGGTGGAAAATTTTTAAGATGGGAATGTTACATATCTTGATTTGGTTATGGTTACCTGAGTATATACATTTGTCAAAACTCATTGAGCCATAGAGATAAAAAATGGCAAATCACTGTGCAAATTATGTCAACAAACCCATCTAAAACATGCTATGAAATTCTAGACGAACGTACAGTAGGTGTTCAGAAAATGATTTCAAACGGAATTTTAAAACTTTTGGCAATCTCTAATAATGCTGTGCTCCCTGAATGGCCTCGAATAAGTTGTTTCACTTATTAGTGCTTTATTTTCCTTATCTGTAAAATGAGATACCAATCCTGTAGATCTTGGTTGAATTTTTTGGTGAAGCATTAATTAAATAGTATGCATAAAGGGCTTAGAAAAACTCCCAGAATTTGCCTAAGTACTCAAATGATCTTCTGTGTGATGATGTTGACGTTATTTTGGCTCCTGCGTGTAAGAGCGGGCTGAGATGTCAGAGCCCCCTGTGCTGTTGGTGACATAAACTGAGAACTTAGATGAATGTTACTAGTTTACTTCAACATTGATGTTTGCTTGTATCATCGCCTAAAATCATATTTGCATTCATCCAAAGTTTTTTGTTTGTTTTTGAGCACTCTCTAATGTCAGACAGTATGTTGAGTGCTGGAATTCCCTTGAAGAATAAGACTCAGCCTTTGCCCTCAGGAATTTTGTTGTGGAAACAGACCACTCAGTAGGGGATTACAATGCGTTGACTGTGATAAGTAGCGTGAGTAGGCGTGGGAGCCTCTAATGGGAATCTGTGGAATAAACATCTAATCTGGAGAGGAGAAGGATTTTATGGAGGAGGCGATGATATGGCTGCACCCTATGTGTGTTGGAGGTAAGTTGGCTATCAGTTTGGTCTATTTGGGAGTGGGGATACAGTTTTTTTAAAGTTCATGGAACACTAAAACTGAAGGAAAAAAGTCAACCTAAAAAAGCCCCCTGAATCTGTATAAATAGCATTTGATCTCTTAATCAATTGCTCTATAAAGTACAGGTAGCTAGGGTTCCAAAGGATATGATGCTAACCTTTTCCCATTTATGACTTGGCATTGTTGTTAGGCACAGAGGAAAGGTCAAACTTAAACCACAGCCATCAACCTCCTAAGGAGAGCTGTTAAGATTTTAATTGAGGTGTGAACCATGGTGGTTGGTTCATATGGAGGCAAAATCAGTCAATGCCTGTGTCACAGTCTGATGAAGACAGAAACATCTGCCAGCCTGTGTTAGAGAGGAGCACTGGTTGCTGTCAGTGTTCCTGAATGTGCTCCACAAATTCTGCTTCTTGGCAGGATCCGTCTGTTGATATGCTTATCTACAGGTAGAAAGAAATACCATGAGGAAAGCCAGCATGCCTTCTGGAAAGCTAGATGGTTTTATGATGGCGATAGGACATCAATCTCTAAACCAATCTTAAGTTCCCAACAAGCAGGGACACCTGGGTGGCTTAGCGGTTAAACAACTGCCTTCGGCCCAGGGCGTGATCCTGGAGTCCCAGGATCGAGTCCCCCATTGGGCTCCCTGTGTGGAGCCTGCTTCCCTCTCTGCCTATGTCTCTGCCTCTCTCTGTGTGTCTCTCATGAATAAATAAATAAAATTTTTTAAAAAGTTCCCAACAAGCAGATACAGGTCGAACCTTCTGGCCATTATCCTTGGATATACCACTGAGACTGAACCTGGTTGCTGCTTGACGTTTCATTTGTGTCGCCTACCTACCACACTTTTCAAATGGCCTGCTAGAAATGAATTCCTAGGGCAGAGTTCAAGCGTGATGATATAGGCTTGTTGCAATTCTGCTGAAAAACACAATTGCAGAGGGAATGGGGGACAGTGTTTTGCAGAGAAAACATTGTAAACTTAGAAATGTTTAGACTTAGGGGTGTCTGGGTGGCTCAATTGGTTAAGCATCTGTTTTCAGCTCAGGTCATGATCCCTCTGTCCTAGGATCGAGCCCTGAGTCTGGCTTCCTACTCAGTGGCGAATCTGCTTCTCACTCTCCCTCTGCTGCTCCGCATGGCTTGGGTTTTCTCTCTCTCTCTTTCTCAAATAAATAAAATATTAAAAAAAAAAAGTTTAGGCTTAGATTTGATGAATTTCATATTTTTGTTTAGTTCTACACCTTAGCATATTACTGATTATTCTTGATTAATATTATTAATGACGTTCAGCAAATTCTTATTGACCCCAAAGGATAGGTGTTATGTAGGGAATTGAAAGCTAAAGTATAATTGTGTCCTAATGGAATTTATCATCTGGAGGGAGATCTTTATACAGTTTCAGTATCTGTATCTAGCCACATGTGTGCACACATACAAATACATTTACAAATCCATACATAATAAAATATGTAATTAGGTAAGGATACATAACATTTTAATATGTGAATGCTAAAGTGAGGTATAAACAATTCTATGGGAGCACCAACGAGAAGACTTCATTTTGATTGGGGGTTTGGAGAAACTTTGGAGAACAGCTGGAATGGGAGGATCAGTAGGATTTCACTAGGCAGAGCCACATGGTAGACTCAGAACTGGATGCTAAGGGAACTGTACTGAGTTCTACAAGTATCTTGTCTATTTTTATAAACTTCCCTGTATTCAGCCCTTGCTGGAAGTATTTGTTGAATGAATGATGGCAGGAGACAGCAAAGCAAGTCCCAGAGTAAGAAGTACATGATATGGATTGGCAAGTGGCCCACCGTGGGTGGTGGTAGTGGGGGTGTAGGTGAAGTACGGTGTAGGGTGAAGCACAGGGTTGGGATGAGTTGTTGAGAAACTTTCCTGTAGTCCTAGAGTTTAGAATTTGCTCCGCTCAGACCTGTCAGAAATGTTTGACCTGGAGAGTTACTTAAACCTACTTTTTTAAAACAAAGCTCCTGTGTACTTTTACTTTTCTTAGAATTCTTTCCCATTCTCTCCTCAGGAGTTTCTAATCTCTTTGTCCACAGATACCCCATTTATTGTGTCCCATCCAACCTACCATCTTCTGGCTTTGGTTTATAAAACTTTGATACATGGCTCCAATGGTAATGTTTTCCTATTTTTATTGATCAAAAGCATGTACCCAAGAACAGGGTATCCTGCAAAGGTTGAGTGTGGATTGACTTGCTAACCATATTTGTTTGCTAGGGCTGCCATTCCAAAACTCCATAGTCTAGGTAGCATAAGCAACAGAAGTTTATTTTCTCGCAGTTCTGGAGGCTAGGAGTCTGACATCAGGGTATGGGCAGATTTGATTTCTTGAGGTCTCTCTCCTCGGTTATGGATGAACATTTTCTTGCTCTGTATGCACAGGTTGCCCTTCAGTCTGTGCGGCCGTGGCCTAATCTCTTAATTTCTTCTTCTTATAAGGACACTAGACATATTGTATTAGGACCCACCCATATGACCTTATTTTACCGTAAGTACCTATTTAATATTTAAAAGCCTTTTCTCCAATACAGTCACATTCTGAGGCGCTGGGGTCTTAGGATCTCAACCTATTAATTTTGGAGGGGACACAATTCAGTCTATAACACTCACCTAGGGAGTTAATTTCGTGCTTCCTGGCAGGAAGTTACGACATTGTGGATTGCAGGTGGTTGGAATCTGAGCTAGAATCTAAGACTTAAAGGGAGCTGGTTGCTCAGAAGTTGATGAAACTAGATTGTTGCCTAGGAAAAGTGGTCCCTTCTGAAGACCCCAGTCTGTACCCAATCCAGGAGCAGTCTATTTTATACTAGTATGAAGTAAGTTTGGGAAATGATGAGCACAAATCCATAGCATAGTTGTATGATATGTGCTAGAGAATAACCAACTAAACAGGTATGGTTGATGGGATCTCAGGCTCTCAGGTCAGATGCCCCTGACACCATCACTTTTGCTCTGTATGACTTTAGGCAAGCAGCTTTACCTTTCTCTGCCACTCTTTACTTATCTATAAATCAAAGATAAAATATTTTCTGCCTCACAGGAGGATTAAATGAGAAAATGTACAGTGCTTACTACATAGTAAGTGCTCAGTAAGTTAACTAATATATATTCAGTGTTGGGTATTATTAAAGATAAATGGTTGATCTGTTTACAGGCATGTTAGCTATAGAACTGTAGCAAAGTATTAGTCTTTGGCAGTTACATTTATGCAAATTGAAGAAATAATTTTTCTCAGGTCAATCATATATTCCGGGTTGCTTAAAAGATATCTTAACTATTCTTGTAGCCTTATCAAATAAAGGGTACTTTTTTAAAAAATATTTTATTTATTTACTTATTTGACAGAGGGAGAGAGAGCTCTAGCAGGGAAGCGACAGGCAGAGAGAGAGGGAGAAGCAGCCTCCCTGCTGAGTGAGGAGCCCAATGCGGGGCTTGATCCCTGGGATTATGACCTGAGTTGAAGGCAGACGCTTAACTAACTGAGCCACCCAGGTATCCCTAAAGTGTACTTTTTATTCTGTGTATACCCCAGTAATATTCAAGAGTACTTTCCTTGGCCTTAATCCAATAATTGGATGAATACCAATTTGGGTGGATTTATCTTCTAGAATTGAACATTTAATCTCTTAATGATATAAACTTTAACTGTCTAACTTATGAGGTGTACATACAAATAAGTCATTTCTTTGTGTCAAGATAGAATGTGTGGATGCCATTATTGCTTAACTGTGGAAATTTATAGGAAGCCTGACAAGAGTTTTGTATAAAGATCATAGCATTCATAGAAAATGCCGAATAAATTAATAATGATTTTCTTGGACCTTTCATACTTTCTGCCTTCTCTCTCTCTACCTTGAGTAAATTATTATTAATGCTTTCCATACCACTTATTTTGCTAGTACTAATGCTCATTTTAGAATATTTTAAAGTATCCAATAAAACTGAATTGAGCACTTAGCAATACTTTGCAATATGAGGCTGTTTGCATATTGTCATAAACTCATTCTTTCAGCGTTGGCCCAAATCATACAATGCACATGGTAGCTGAAATGCAGTTTATCTTGCCTGTTTCAACGAATAGTTAGTTAAAAGGGTTTATTAGTTAGAAATGGGTTGAGAGGACATTTAAAAATATGGATAGAGCTTTAGGATTTTTTCAGCATTTTTTCTTATTGTGGTTTTTTTTTTTTCTTTAAAGTGGATTAGTTTTTACATATATGGGGGAGATATTTTTCTGATATTTAGATTCTGCTCAGAAAAACTACAGATAGAATTCTCAAGTATATGAAGAAGTCTTGCTGCAGGAAAGGAAATATTTGTTGTTTGTATTTTAGAGTTCTCTTTAGTAATAATTAACCTTAGAATATTAATTATACACAGTGGTGACATGGGTAGGAATCACATTCATATGAGCGGGGAACGTTTTTTGGTGATACAGTCCTTACCTGGCCACGTGCACGTGCATGCACGTGCACACACACGGTTGTCTTGTTGGCATTTACCTGGGAGCAAAGGCAGTGTGCAGTCTGCAGGAGGCGGGTGCAGACAGCCCTTTTGAAGTGATAGGTCATGTCAGCTCTCATTTCCTTTCTGTAGGGAAGTACAGAGTGGAGCAGCCCTGGTGCCCTCTGGGGCCCACCAACTCCTTCCTATAGCTGGCGTCTTAGACGCATGCCATGGAGCCCCAGCCCTTGCCTCCTCAGCCACAACTGGCTTGTGGTTTTGTTTCTGTTTTGTTTTAAGATCTTTGTGGATATTATTGAGGATTGCATAATTAATTTAATAAGCAGAACAACCAGTGCGATGCAGACCTTGCAGACAAAGGACTTGCTGTAAATGCTGAGAATGACCAACTGAAAGGAAGAGAGTAGGCGTGCAAAGCGTTTGGGCGGAGGTGAGGTCTTAGTGAGATGTGGGCCAGCCCAGTGGCTCCCAAACTCTGGGAGAAGTGGCAGGCTCTGGGTCCTGAGCCCTGGGCGTTTTGCATAATCAGCCTTCTTTGCAGTTTCTGCTGTATGATGTCTTAATCTGTTATTCTGAAGACTACAGAGTCATGGTACACAGATCCCAGTTAATCCAAGTTAACCTCTGAACTTGGCCTACTTTCATGTAGAATTAGTCTTCTTTAAAATTATAAACTGTCTTGACTACAGCATATTAAATAGTGCTCTGTTTATAAAACAGAGGCCTTTTTCTTCTCCTACTGTAGATCCCTTCTGGCTTTAGAAGTCGATGTAAGAAAACCAGAGTATGTATTTCAATGATCTCAGACATTTAAACTTTGAAAGATTTAAAAATACTAGTTTCTTTGTCTCTTTTCTCTTCTTTCTTTTTTTTCTATCTTCCTTTCTTTCCTTCTTTCTCTTTTCCTTCCTTCCTTCCATCATCCCTTTTCAATTTTAGAGATCAAAGAGGACCTTTAGGTGCTAAAATGCTCGATTCATTCATTCTAAGGTCTTAGAAAAATAATCTTGTTTATGTGAATAAAGTTCAATCCACATGTGAAATCTACACTAAAGTCCTACTAGCTATGATTATATAAATTTTACAAGTGAATTTGGCTAGGCATTTAAAATATTCCACCTGAAATTGCAGTAGGTCATTGTAATCTTAGATTATTAGCAGGATAATTGCTATTTTAAGTCTTCTCAGTTCTTTAAGATGTGAAGGCAGGCCCATGTCTTCTCCATCTCTTCAGCCCAAAGCCAGACGCCTGGTGCTCGGCAGGCATCGATGAGTGTCACACTGAGTGGAACTTACACTAAAAGGACACTTGTGTCCATTTTCATCTTGCTCGTTAGTGTGAACAAGCATATCAACCAACATTCATGTCACAATCTCATTCTCCTATAGGTTGGCTTCTAATAAAAGAGTTCAGCCCGAATCAACAAAAACACTCTGTTGGAATCGGTTGGAGATATGGAATTCACAATAAGGGGTATTATACATTTATTAACATTTTTGGCAAGTGTGTGTTACGCATCCTTTATATCAGTAAAATTTATAATAAATATATGAACACGTATATGTGCATACATCCCCCACCTACCCATCCAGAGAGCCAATTTTCAAATATTTAGCAATGCCCCCCACTGAAGAGGTCTTATTATTATAGTTACTTCTAGGATTTGGGGTAGTAAAGGTTAACTTTAGTTCTTCTGAGCTGAAATTCGAAGGAGTGGCCTTATCTTATTCTCCATGCTGCAGGTACCTGCAATAGAGCCTGGCCCCAGGAATAGTCAGGCCTTGTGCAGTAAAGGAATCTAGCAGCTCTGCTAGAAGCAAGTGTGTCACATTCATAGTTCAGACTCCAGTGAAGGAGACCACATCAATCCCCTGAGCTCAGTGGTGGAGCCGAGTCTTATAGAGATGAAGCTTATAAAATCGAGGGAGCCCTGTTTAAGGAACAGAGTACACAGTGAGGTAAATGGCCTGGGAAAAGTCCAGGTAAGAAGCCCTGAGGCTTCAACTTCAATGTAGACATCCCTTGATCAAACAGGGCATTTAAGAGATCAAACAAGCTTGCAGACTGAGATGGGAAGATAGACCAACAGGATTCTCATGAACATCAGTGGTGGCAAAAGACTGTGAGGTAGTCACAACAAATCCAGCAGGAAGAAGAGCCTTGTATTACAGAAACAGAACCAGTAGGATGGGGTGGGAGTGTGTGGAGAGAGAGAGAGAGAGATATTGATTAGCTGATTTTAAGAAATTGGCTTACACAATTATGGGGCTGGCAAGTCTAAAATCTGCAGGGAAGACCAGCAGGCTGGAGGCCCAGGGAAGAGGTGATATTGAGGTTTTGACTGTCCAGAGATAGAATTCCTCCCTCCTTTCCTCTTCAGTCTTTGCTGTTTAGGCCTTCAACTGATTGGATAAGGCCCACCCACATTATGCAGGATAATCTGCTTTATTGAAAATCTGATTTATTCATTTTTCGAAATTTTTTTTGAAAATATGATTTAAATGTTAATCACGTATAAAAAAATATCTTCACAGTAACATCTAGACTGTTTTTTGACCAAAAACTTGGGTGCCATAGTCAAGCCAAGTTGATACATAGAATTAATTCACCATCACAAGGCCCGAGTGCAAGTTTTTGGCGCAGATTGCAGCAAGGGACTCGAGGGGCAGCTCACCTCCTGCTGTGGAGATGGCCTTTTACACCCAGAAGGGAGGAGAACGACTACAGGTGGAATACCGCAGTCGGATGAGCCCTTGTACTTTTCCAGACTGTTTTCTGCTATGTAAAATGAGAGCATTTGCAGACATCCATGTCAGAGGTGAAAACACTAGAGTTCTCAGTTGTGGGGTTTTTTTGTTTGTTTCCATAGATCTGTTTTTTGAGGCAGAATTTCACAAGGAGTCTCAGACTTGGAAACAGAGTTAGAAGGAGCTTGCCGAGTGGCTGGTGAGGATAAGCAACAGGAACTGCCCCCTGCCGATGACCCCCCCCCCCAGCAGGTGTGAGAATCATTGGTCACTGTCTTCTAACCCTGCTCTCCTGTCTCAGTGTTGGTTTTGTTTTTGTTTTTAGATTTTATTTATGTATTTATTCATGACAGACGGAGAGAGAGAGTCAGAGACATAGGCCGAGGAAGAAGCAGGCTCCCTGCAGGGAGGCCCATACTGGAGTTCTCCATCCCAGAACCCTGGGATCATGCCCTGAGCCAAAGGGAGACACTCAAGCACTGAGCCACCTAGAGGCCCCTCCTTTCTTTGTTTTTGAACAGTGTCCTAGGGTCTTAGAATGACAAAAGCAAGATTTGAAGTCACATTCCTTCTGGCTGCAAAATTCTTTTTCTCCATTGAAAGGTATAGTTTGCCCTTGCTTGCTTGCATGGCTTTGCTCAAACACATGCATACATTTTAACATCTAGAAACGTTTTTTACAGTTTCAAATGAGAGCTCATGGCAGACAAGACTGCACTGGGGAAAGTTCTAATGGAGCAAAATCTGATTTAAAGACATTAATTGAATTTATGTGAAAGCGAGAAAACTTTAATTTTTAAAAAAGTTACTATCTGAATCTCTGTGTTGGCATTTGTGTGTTTGATTTCTTTGGAGCCAAATTGGGTATAATGACCAGAATACACAATAGTTAGATCTAAATAACTTGAGAAAGGACACTTAGTTCTGAAATTATGCGAGTGTTAAAGAGTTAGGATTATGGACAATTTTTTTTAATACTTTGTCATAAAGATATGGCCTCTCTTGATGAACCTTATAATTGATAAGGAAAAACAAATTTGTAAACTATTAAATGCATAAGTTAAAAGAGAGCTTCCAGCAGCAAAGATGGGGGGGATAAGGATTGTTAAATGAACAAAGAGTTTAGAATAAGGAGAATGGCAGGCATCTGACTGGCTCAGTCGGTAGAGCATGTGACTCCTGTTCATGGGTTGTGAGTTCAAGTCCATGTTGGGTGTGGAAATAACTTGAAAAATTAAAAAAAAAATCTTTAAGGAGAATGAATTCTTTAGGGTGGGGTGATCTGAGCATCTATAACAAGGACAGAACTTAAGTCAGGTGTAGATATGAGTGAGGAGGAGCAGCAGAGGCAGCCCTGCAGAGTGTAAAATAGAAGCACACATGCAGAGTGGGATAGGATGTTCAAAGGAGCGAAATCTTCTCTTTTTAAAGGTAATGGAAAAGATATATTTAAAATTCAGATACTTAAAGGAGATTAAGGCCCTTAAGATCCCAGCATATTGTGAATAGGAAATTATAAGGCATATAATTTGCACAAAGACTCCCTGTGGTGGCCCAACCTTGTTATAAGAAAATTGTTGGCTTTGCAGGGCTGTAACCTCTATTGTGGACATCAGGCAAATTAGTAAGAGTCAATATATAGAAGATTTGATTTTAATAGGATGATTGCACTATGTGCTTGGCCAGGTGATGTAAATAGTAAAAAACGCTATCTACATACGTACATTCACATGATCTCCAGTGGTATGGAATATATGGAAGAGGCAGTTATTATATCATTAGCTCTTAACCTTGCATGGAAAGTTACGTGCATAGTATTTTCACCCCTCACGATGGCTTATGGTCCATTCAGTGTTCATTTCTCTCATATGCACACAAATAATGTTGCCATTATTACCCCTTCATGAATTTAGTGATATGCCTTTGTCGTGTTTAGTAAGGAGATTAATGCTGATGTTGCAGGGTCTGCCATAATCCCCATTGTCCCACTGGGTGAGAGTTTCATTAGCTGAAGGTAGGTGTGGCAGTGATTCAGGAAGGGATGCACTAATTAATATGTTTTGTGGAGGGTATATTCTATTTTATTTTTCTGTTTTTTTCTTCTTATATGTTATGGTTTGCTTGAGAAATGTAAAATCCTGAATGAATAAGAAACCATCCACATAGTTTTGCTTCAGAACCGACTCCCCAAATTCGCAGTATAAAATTCTCTTACTTATTGCTCCAGATAAAGCAAAGGCTTTCAAAGGTAATTCTGAATAGCTGAAATTCTTTGGCAACAAAATAATTCTGAATACCAGTAGAAAATTTATGGATTTCAATTAGAGTTTGTAGGGTATCATAATTCCAGTTTTATATTCCATGCAGTTCAGTGTTTTGGATTTTTAATGGGGCCAGTGCAGTAATAATAAAAGTGATTCAAAATGCACCCAGTAATTACAGAGATTTGCTGTTGCCTTTGCATTAAAAATGATGATGATTTATGCTCAGTGAAATTGCGGTCTGTGGTTCTATTTAGGGTATTCTTGCTATTAAGCTGCTTATTAGTTATGGTCAGTGATTTAAAGCTTAAGAACTATATTAGAGGGCTGTAAAATTATTTATTCTTTAATAGATAATAGTAAATTTGAAACAGACGTTAGGTTAATTATAATCTTGTACATTAAAGAATATGTATTAGCCCTCTGTCACTTCCTAGGTCTTTTGAAATTCATTCCGAATAAGTAGAGAAATGGGTGATTGGGTTGGATAGTCTGGTGTGTTCGCATCTGCTTCCTGGTTTATAAATAGTTAACACTTTCCTGAATGTTCAGTAAGATGATTTTTGCTCCTTATTGTGAGTCCTTCTCCCTGCTAAATAAATGCTTGTATTCATTTTAAACATCCTTGTTCCAGGTTGATGCTGCTTAAATTAGGCTGTAAAGATCAGAGAGGTAGGCCTTTCTTCCGATGGGGTGGGGGTGGGAGCCATGGAAGACCAAGACGTCAAGGATGAGCCCACTTCCAGTTGGCATTGCAAGGAGTTTGTCATTGTTTCTATTGTTATTCCGTTTTCCCTATCATTAATAATTATAGTATATCTGTAAATTTATGTGTGTATACACATATGTATATATACAGTATATATACAAAAGATCAGGATTTATATGCTCCTCATTATAGTTTTATGTAAGACAGAAATCATCCAGTGTAAATATCAGATGTGTCAAAATATGAATTTCTTGCTACAGTAATTAAATATGATATTCAAATTCCTGTGTTAACATTCTTGTGTGATGCTTGAGTGTTGTACCAAATTAAGAAAAAGTCAAAGATAAAGAGACTCTGTCTAAACCAGTTAAATCGAATCAAATGAGAAAATATACGTGTATTATTTAGGATAAGTTAAGAGAACAGTCTTCCCTTTATCTGTGGCTTAGCTTTCTGTGGTTTCAGTTACCCGCGGTTAACCACGGTCTGGAAGCAGATGATCCTCCTCCTAATGGAGCTTCAGGAGGTCAGTAGCTACTTAAATCTGTGTCACAGCACCTGCGTCATTCACCGCCTTCACCTCATCACGTGGGCATTTTAGCATCTCACGTCATTGCAAGAAGAAGGGTGAGCCTAGTAGAATAAAGTGCTATGAGAGAGGAGGGGAGACCACATTCACCTACAGGATAGAGGAACTGCTGTATAATTAAGCTAGGCAGTAATAAGAAAACATCTCTTCCCCCCCAAATCTCAAAAGCTTAACATAATCAATACTCATTTCTGGCTCCTGCAAAGTCCAGTGCATGTTGGTGGAGGCTTTCTTCCATCCAGTGACTCAGAGACCCAAGCTCCCTCCATCTAGTGCCCTCTCATCTCAACACATGGCCTCTTCAGGGACAAGAGAACTGGACATTGACTCATGATATTTTTAAGTGCGGCCTGGAGATGACATCTATTATTTCTACTTTCATCCCATTGGTCAGAATGCCATCAAATGTTCCCCACCTTTTTGTGGGGGAGCCCGAGCACTATAGCCTTCCTTTGTGCCAAGAAAAAGGAAAATAAGAGAGTATTAGGTGAACACACAGTGTTTCCTGCTGCTGCATTACATAAATGCTTTTGAACTCTTTGCATGTAATCATGTGAATTCATAATTGGAAAACTACCATAAAGGCATGACAGAGATGTCATGATAACCAGTGTCATGATCTCCCCTCCCTCCCTGACCTCATGTGCTAAGAAAATCAGTTGGTTGTATCCAAATCCCTGTCACCTGTGGCTCGGTGCATTTTACTTTATCCTAGTTGCTCTACCTCTTGCCTTCCTTGAGAGTAGTTGGTGATGTATCACTGCAAATGAGCAGGTAAATGACCTCATGTTTCCCATTGGTCTGCTCTGCTCTGGATCCTGTCTTCCATCACTGACCCTCCTCCCCTTTTTTTTTTTTTTTCCTCCTCCACTTTCCACCCAGAGAATTCCCTTCCTTTCGTTAGAATTAACCGCACACATCCTGAAGGCTGGAAGAGTTACGTAGGCGTTTATTGGTTGAACACTTCAGTTGAGAAATCTGGCTACATGTATCATTTTGCTATTGCTTCGTGACAAATTACCACAAACCTAAAAGCTAAAAATAACATTCCTGTATTATCTTAGAGTTCTGTAGCTCAATGTTCTGGGCAAGCCGGACTGGGTTCTCTGTTCAGGATCTTATAAGGCCAGTCAAGATAGCAGCCACCCTGGGCTCTCATCTGGAAGATCTGGGCAACAATCTGTTTCTAAACTTAATTAATTGATGAGAGATCCCAGTTCCTTGCAGCTGTAGATCGCAGGTCCCTGTCTTTTTTGCTGGCCCTTAAGCGTGGGCCACTCTGCATTGAGAGGTTAACTGCAGTTCTTCTCCGGTAGCCTCTCCATCTTCAAGCCAGTGGTGGTGGGTTGGGGCCTTCATGTACTCTCAATCTCTCTGACTTCCTGTCTTCTAGCCAGGAAAAACACTCTGCTTTGAAAACATGAGGATTAGATTAGGTCAACCCGAAGCATCTGCCTTTTGTCCTATAATGTAACCTAATCATGGGAGTGACCTCTCACATATTCACAGGGTCCACTCATACTTGGAAGGGAGGGCGTTGGGCAAAGGCATGGGTCATCGGAGTCCTTCTTAGAATTCTGTGTCCTGTACGCATTTTGCCCACAAGAGATTAGAAAGGAAGTTTTTGTTTAGCGGAACCTGTATTTTTCCCAGCTACAGTTTTAAAAAGGTAAGAAATCTTTCTGTAACAAGAATTAAATGCGGGTAAGGGAAGGAAGTGGCTGGGGTTTGTGAGGAGAGACCATGAATATTCTTTCAAAGGCTTTGTGATATACAGAAAATACTTAAAAAGCAACTTAATTTAGGTAATGGGCATATAAAAAGCTCACTTGCTTGATTTTTTAAATTAAAAACTATAATCATAAAATTGCATTTAATAAATACATCCAGAAAAAAAAAAAAACATAGTAATGGCCAATTAAGTGAGAGATTTGGTGGGGAATGGGAAATGGAGAGAGAGCACAGAAGGTAACATTCATTCAAGGATCTTAATAGAGTAAAAATAGCCCTTACGGGATGCCGCTGCTAACTACTTCTAAAAACCATGTTGTGATTTTACGTCAAAGATTTCATAATTTTCTTACATATTGCCTGCTTGCAGGGAACATCCTTTATAGCTTGTCACCCCACCTCTCACTACCATGTCAGCTTTACTGTATTTACAGACATGTCATAATTTGAAATTATCTTGGTCATTTGCATGTCTAACTGTCCATCCTCTGCATTCCCTTACCCCTCCCTAAAGTGCACACTCTGTGAGGGGGCTGTGACACTGTCTGCCTCAGATTTTCTAGGCCAGTGGCTAGACCTGCACCAGGCCTGTAGTGGGCACTGAGTGAACTTTGACTGAATAAATACAGGAAGGCAGTGGTTTGCCACCCTTTCCTCATTGGCTTGTGACGCGCATCAAGTTAGGTGAAGACCTGGAGGTTCCATTTTTCTTTCCCAAATATGGCTCCATTTATTTCAGTGAAGCCAGCCTAACCCTTTCCCTCTTGGACTTTTCATCTGACAAAATTCTGAAGCATCTTAATTGTATGCAGACAACTTGACATCTCTGGTCAGCAGGCTGGTAAATAAGTGTTCTGGACGTAAGGTAAGCTTATTCACACTAATACTTATTAATAAAGTACGTTGGACTTTGCCTGACAAGACAAAGCTATTTAAAATTGTTTCATTTGTGTATGTTAGGCTGTTAAATTTGAAAAAAAATTTTTTTCTGTAAAATATATAGTTTTCAGGTAATTTGAATATAAAGTTTGAACTGTAATGTTTCTTATCAGCTTTGCCCTGGAATGGAATATGGAAAATGGAAGCCTGGTCCCAGCTCTATCATTAACCTGCTCAGAAGTCACTTCATTTGTGATTTCCGAGAGCTGACTCACCTCAACGTCTATAAATCGAAAAAACGTATGGCATAAGAAGTCAAAGATTTCCAACGCTTCCCCCTAAGAAATCACCCATCCTCTTTTTTTCTTCTCTCTCTCTCTCATTGGCAAAAGATCTACTTGCTTTAACTGGGACCTAATATTTCTAAATACTGGCTGGTCTTATGCTGAAAGAAAAGATGGTACGGTAAAAGCATTTGCACAGGGGTCCCTGAAGTGATTTGTTCCTCCTACACCTGGCTTTTCGCCATGAAAATGAAAGCATAGTATGAGAGATTGTATTACTCTGCTCTGAATCAGCCTTCCTGCATTGCCGGAAGGAGTATCACATACTCCATCCCTCTGAACCGAGCATAGGCCTGGGGCATGTTTTGGTCAAAGAAAGGTCTCTTCCAGGCAAAAGCTTTACAGACCTGTGCATGGTTCACAAATTTAACCTTTCCTCTCAAGTCACAGTGACTGGCCGTGTTCCTGATGGAGACGGTGTGGTCAGCTTTGGTCCTGCAAGCTAAGAAAATAGCACGGAACCATAGCAGCCCCACGCTGGGTTTGTGGCGTGACTGACAAATAAACCTTTGCTGCTGTGGGGCTATTTGTTACTATGGTGTAACTGGCCCAACCTGACTGATACACTTGCCTGGTGCTGGTGTATGCCACTTCACATTATCTTGGCCTCAGTTTCATATTGCAGCCAGTGCTAAGCCAGCAGTTCTCCTCAGTCTTCCACTAGCAACACGTGGGTGCAGCCTGACAGCTCATTGGCTGAAGCCTGTGATTCTTGATTTATGTTTAGGGCTTCCTCTGTTTTGTCATGCACTCCTGTGGGAGCTGACTGAGGACTCACATGTGCAAACAGGAATTGCAGAGAAATTAACACCCACGAGGCGAACCTCCACAAATGGGCAATAAACTCTGAGGGATAAACATTTTCCTTTTCCTTCTCTTACATGCAGGGTTCTGAGATGCATTTCTATTGCAGGATTGAACCTAAGTGGCTGGCTCCAGGATGAATCCTCCTGTTGGCTTTCCTTTCCCAAGTTCCCTTTCCCGGGCCCTTACTTCTGCTCTCCGGAATCACATTCCTAAATAAACTACATGCACGCAAGCCTTTATCTCAGGCTCTGGTGGGGGAACAGGACTCCTCACCAGTTAGACCTTCATTTGATCGACCCCATCAGAACACTGTCCACCACCAGAGTGAATTATTTAAGTAATTCAACAGTGGAAGGGATTATACTGTGCATTTATAGAAACTTGCAAGGCATAAACACTTTGTTACACAGCCTGGAAGTTATTGTTAGATTTGCTGATCCCAAAAGAAGACCCTTCCCCTCCCCCCAGATGAACGTCTTATTAGTTCTCAGTCCACTCTGATGCCATCACATACGGTTTTGGTTGGAAGGAATCTGTGGGGCTTTTTTGGGATTCGATGATTCGTGGAATAGCATATTGGGAGGCAAATGTTTAAGTGATAAAGCAGAGTTAAAGCTTGGGTGTCTCTGTTGTTCTATGGCACCCTGTTGCCCTTTATCCTGGGTTTGGTCTGCCGACTATGTGTGTGGGACGTTTTTCTGGTATCATGGAAAATATCACCTTGTTCAGGAATCAAATTGGCCAGGTTCCCCATAGCCTGTTAGCTCTGTTTCCTCTTTACCTCCTCGTCAGTCTGTTCTTTAGAAATCTTAAAATCCAAAGCATGATAGAACCAGAGGCTATCTTAAAATCATCTAGCCAAATGCCCTATTTCATAGGTCAGAAAACAAGTCCATAGAGGTTAAGGAAAATGATCCATTTGGGGGGTGGGGGGCGATGAAGTGGAGGGGGATGTAATCTTGCCTGTTAAGAAGACACCATTCTTTTTTTGACATAATTAAATTCTTGATTGTGATGCTCTTAAATGAACCATGAAAATCTAAGCACTTACAATGCAAGTGTGATTTTTAACTAAGGCTTTTCCCCCCCAATCTGAATGTTAAGGTGGCAGATGCATAACTAATCTTAGCTGAATCTATATTAAGAAATCAGCAAGGTGTCTTTATTTAACTTTCATGATCTGTGAATATAATGTAGTGTTAAATAGCATGATTTTGCACATTATGTCCTAAAATAAAAACAACTCCTCCTTTAAAGGGAGAGTAAAATGCAGCAATGTGAAAGGTTATTTTCCAGTTGGCCTCAAAGAAAATGAGAAGCACACAAGAAAAGAAGTTGCTCCTAACCATGATCTCAGCAGATGTATATGACTGTTTCAAATACTGCTTTATCTGGGGGACAAAATTCAGCTTTCGGGCTTGCATTCCAGGTCATGTAGGGGGAAACTCTTGTTAGCAAAAGGAGAAGGGGAGTTCTAAAATCCCTCGTTATCCTGCTTTTGAATTTTCTGAGCAATATCCAGTCCATTGAGCCTCTGTGTTTTTGCTTGGGGATGTTTCCATGGAACTGTATTAGTTCCAGGAAATTTGGGTCCTTTCTATTATCTCTGGAAACAGGCACAGTTCCTGCAGAAACTACATGGGATTATCTGTTTCTCTGTCTCACGTCTTTGCTGCAGTGGGTTGGATTCCTGAAGGAGTAAACAATGAAACATTGTGAGGCCCAATTGTGGAAGATTGTGCACAGAGTAAGGCAAGCAAGCCCTTCTGATTTAAGACATTAAAAAAAAAAAAAAGTTGCCCTTTTGCTTCTTGAAACACTGCTGGAGAGTCTTGCCTGGCGTAGGCTAACCAAGGCGAGAACGTAGAGACCACCCATGTGACATCAAAGTTGGGTTTCTGGGGTTTGACTATCATTTGGCTAACCAATTTTCATTTTAATATGTTTGGATGTTTTCAAGAATGTGATTTTAGTTTCTGATGATTCATAGTGACTCCTGATCCAAGGAACGCAGACCCTTGAGGAATTAATACAAGAGTCTTGGGACCTCTTTGGGTACTACACATTCTCAGTGGACCTCTACGTAAACAATACATTTTGTTTAAATGTATTTGAAAGCATTCTTAAGTTTTTTGGTCACTTTTAAATAAGCAATATTCTTTTCTCAATCAAAGGGCAGTGGGAAAAAAAGAAAAATAAGAAAAATATTCCAGTAAAATTATTCTTTTTTGTTCACATGCCGTGTGTGTGTGTGTGTGTGTGTGTGTGTGTGTGTATGTGGAGGGATGTTACTGTGTTTTTAAAATAATTAAAGAGGTCTTTATGCTTGAACAAGCTAAGAACTACTACTGAGGTAGTTATGTTCTATAGGGCATGCTTCACAAAGCTAAATGAAATATTTAAAAGTTAATGGCTAGACAGTGCTTAAAGCATACACATTATTCATGATTTATTCTAATAACATTTGTGGATGACTAACTTAATGCCACCGCACATCCTTCTGTTTTTCTTTTTTTTCCTGAAGATGTGCCTAAGTATCTGTGCCTCCTTAGGGGTGGGTTTATATCACTCAGTGATGGAACGACGGAACAGAATTTCCTGCCTTTATAAAAGGGGTAAATGTTAGAAAAACACCCAGATGCTGATATGGGCTTACCTTTGCCAGATACTGTTCTAAAATAGTCTTAAAATATTAGCTTGTTTAATGCTCATAACAGCAGTCTGAGATGCAGGTATTACTGTTGTTCCCATTTTATAGATGGGAGACTGAAGCACAGACTGATTAGGTTATGTGCCCAAGGCTTCCCATCCAGGAAGCAGTAAACCTGTGGTTTCATTTCAGATTCTGAGCCTGGATCTCTGCTCCTACACTAGTTCTCACCCTCCCTTCCCCTTCCCCAACCCCTCTCCCACCCCCACCCCCAGAGGATTTCACTTCTTTCCCGGAAGAAGGAGGATTTGGATTCGATGGCTTTTGAGGAATACCTGGAGGGTTGGCTGGTTTGGTTTGAGGTAGTATACCCTCATGTGTTTTCCATCCTGCATCCCTATCCTTCAGCATCTCTCACACACACACACACACACACACACACACACGCACACATAAACACACACGGCCCCCTGGGCTTACTCTGGACAAAGTGACATTAGGCTACCTTGTACTGTAACTGTGAGGTCATTTGATCTGGGCTTTTTCCCCAAACCTATGAACCATCACTTCATAGTAGCAAGTATGTTGTGGTAAAGACTTTCAGTGTATGATGGAACTCAGTCCTGTTAAATATTTTGCTGCTTTGGGTAACCCATTTATATGTGTCTTCCAAGTTCATTTGGACAAGACCAGCAGCTTGAGCATTATTCAGATGACTTTATAAGTACTGTTCCTTTAAAGCAATTGGATGATGGTCATGGAGACTCTGAATGATGGCATCAGAGCATGTGGCCTTTGTGGGACATTTGACAGTGTCCCTCTTTTCCCTTGCCAAACCCATAGAAGAAGTAAAGCAATAGCAAACAGCACAGATGCCCTGGATAGTCCTTCATTCTGGCTGCCACTAAACATACAAATATGCTTTTCGAGGAATTGCTAAAGAGGATTATGACAGTTGCCTTGCTTCCCTGCTCATTCCAATTTGGCAGGTGAGGTCAAGGCCCAGTGGAGGCCATGCTTCAGTGTTCAGGAAGCTGGGATGGGATGCCAGGAGACCACAATTATTTTGATGCGGCGGGCTGGCTGTGTTCAGAATTGCCCGTCACTTCAAAAGCTCTTGTGAAAGTTGGCAGACACAGTCCCTTAGAGACACCCCCACCCCCTCCGACCAGCTATCTTTGCCATCTCTCTCACCAGACTGGAGAGGAAAGTCAACTTGCTTTCATGGCAGGAAGGCTCCAGACTTTCCAGTTTCATGGGGCTAAGGCAAATGGGGAGCCAGAAGGGTAAATACAGAACAATTACTAGGAAGGAGCTTTTATTTCAAAGGGCAGAATTATATTCTGGACTGATAAAGTTGGTCAGAGTTTTGCTGGTGTTGATTTTGTGATCTCTACCTTGCCTCTTGCATCTGGAAGTGTGATTGAGCACTGGTTCTCAAAGTGTGAGTCTACAAGGTAATAATTATTTCCTAGCAACACTGTGACAATCTTTGCCATTTATTAGGGTTTATTGTATTCCTTACCTATACATGCCCCCTCCACAAAGCCATTTTCCTTAAAATGTCTTTGATGAAGCAATATAAATTAGTAAATTTATTAAATCACAATCTCTGTGTACATTTTAAAAAATATTCTCTGTAACAAAAGGAGAACCTTTTGATGGCAGGGTGCCCCCAAATAGAACCACTTTGGCAAACTGATTACTTTGAATTAAAGTTCCTTAAGAAATGGTTTATGCAAAAAGGATGCTCTGACTTCCTTTGTCTCTCTGAAAGCAGAAAATAAATCTCCATGTGAATGGTCCCCTCTCTGTGCCAGGAGGAAAGGAGCCGTTCTTATCACCGGAGATAGGGAGTTCAGGGCCCAGAGGCTCTATAAACAAACCTTGTTACTTCTTTACTAAGTTTCTACCCTAAGCCTAAACCTCTCTTAGCCTTGTCCATTCTTTACACATTTACTGTTTCTTTGTCTAAAAGGTATAAAAGCTACCTGCTTTTGTCGCATCTTTGGCTCTCGTATCTTTGGGGCCTTCATACACACAAAATTAAATTAAATTTGTTTTTCTCTTGTTAGTCTCTCATTATAGGAGGTTTCTCAGCCAAGAACGGAGAGAGTAGGAGATTTCTTTTCTCCCCCCCTGCAGACCCATAAAGACTTCCCTTTGCAAATGGAAGTGTCCGTGAACCTTGTCTCTTTGCAAACCACACCTGCTGTTGTTGGAGTTGCTAGCTCAACTGGCTGCTTTATTCATGGAACATCATTTTCAGTTGAAAGAGTAACTGAGAAACAAACCATGGTATTTAGACTTGGATATTTAGGAGATAGCTCCTTGATATTGAACAAGGCATATTTGTTGTTGATGATAAAATTTGAATATTCAAGTAAAAATTCCGTTTTCTAAAACCTGTATTGGTCACAGTGAGATTGACAGTTTCCCAGGACTTGAAGGCTTTTTTTGATGATATGGGTGGTGACATGAACAAATTTACGTTTTTGGTATTGAATAATGATATATGTTAATATTTGGAAGATCTGCATAGCCCAGGAACTGTTCTGCCATTTTCCAAATGATGAAATGCATGATGTGGGAAAATCATATATGGGAAGAGATCCATTCACAGAAAATACACCAGTGATTTTAATGTAGTAGACATTATGAAAAGGTCATTGATGTGGTTTCAGATTTCACACTGGGGCTTTTAAGATACTGGTTGACAACTTCCTATTGTCAGGTTTTGGCATCTCATCAAGAATAATACCTACAATTATCTATCTAAAACTATGAAAATAATCTTCCTTTTTCAATGACACATCTATGTGAGACTAGATTTTACTTAGCCACCTCACCTAAAAAAAAAGTATTGCCACAGATCAGATGTGGAAGATGTGAGACCCCAGCACTCCATCAAACTAGCCATTAAAGAAATATCCAAAAATGTAAAATAATGCCATTCTTTTTCTTAATTTGGGGGAAGAGGAATGCATTTTTCCTAAAAATCTTATTTGGGTTAACATGTAATGCATTTACTGTTTTTATTAAATATTTTAAACACCCCTTAGTTGTGATTTCAAGTATAATAAATATCAATAGTTATAACCCACATAAACAAAAGCTCTTTGGAACCCTCAATGGCTTTTAAAAATGCAAATGGATCCTGGAAGCAAATGTTTGAGAACTGCTAATGTAGAATATTGCGGTGTTTTCCAGCTGTAGAGTTCTGAGCTGCCGGAGGAGTCAAAAAAGTTTCCTAGGTTGGGAATCCCTATTGTTTTACTATATGTCTTTAATGTATCAATGAAAATTGTTTAAATATTTTCCTCTTTAAAGTGAAAACCTTGTAGGGATCAAATATGCTTACCTTGCACATTAAATTCTCATTCGTCAATCACTTATCAAAACAGAAAAATATGGTCAATTTGAACTTGAAATAAAAATATTCACAAATATAGTATGTGATTTATAGAGAAATACTTGAAAATAGCCACTGGAACTTCTCTTATCTTGCGACTTAAAGCAAATCATAGCTATTCAAATAAATAATAAATAAACCTTGGACATTAAACAGAAGAAAAGCAATCATTTCAAGTTCTGATTATTTTGTATTTTTGATTCTGTAGCAAATGGTTAAGCCTCAGTCTGCTTTTTAATATACACAGAGTCCATGTCTAAACACAGTGTATAGTTTTTAATGTATTTTTATGTCATTTTTTCTTACATAATTAAATACTTTACATAATTTATTTAATGTGAAGAAGCAAAATTTTCCTTATATATTATAAATGACATTAAATATAATATCTAAGTAAGCATTATGCACAATATTTAATATTCTGAATAAAAACAGCTTTTGCCTAAAGTCACATTTGCATGTAATGCCAAAAACAATGAAGTGATTAAAAATATTCCTAAGAGCATTTGAGAAATTCTATATTCCTGTGAAAGGTATTAGTTTCTGAGAGCTGCTGTGACAAAGTGCCACAAACTGAATGGCTTAAAACAACAGAAATTTATTCTCATTTTTCTGGAGTCCAGAAGTCTGACGTCGAGGTCTTGGTGGGGCCATGCTCCCTGCAAAGCCTCTAGGAGAGAATCCTCCACCCCTTCCATTTTCAGAGGGGTCTGAGCATGACTTGATTAAGGCTGCATGTCTCTGTTCTCTGCCTCTGTCTTCACATGGACTTCCCCTCTCTGTAGGTCTCTCTGTATACGGTCCTCATAAGGGCACAGTGATTGGATTCAGGGCCCACCCTAATCCAGGATGATTTTATCTCGAGAACATCAACCTTCGGCAGAGGCCTCATTTCTAAGTTCACCTTCTAAGGGATGTGAACTTTGGGGAACGCTGCTCATTTATTATACATTCCCAATTGAAACCGATGGGGAGTTCAGACACACTTTTGTAAGGGGAGGCTGTGCTGTTGGACAGACCCTGTCTGCCCCTGATTAGCCCTTTGACTCTGCCAGGTCATCTACACGTTAAAGCCTCAGATTCCTCATTTATGAAACTGGATGCATGTTAGCCATTACATTGGCTTATGGTGAGAAGTAAGGGAGATCGTGCATAAAGACAGGATGTTCTCAGCACAGTGCCTGGCACAGGGGAAGGTCACTGAATAAATAGTAGTTGCTCCCAGTTGCCAGGACAAGGAGGTAATAATAATCATAGTATTGGGGCACCTGGGTGGCTCTGTGGTTGAGTGTCTGCCTTTGGCTCAGGGCGTGAGCCCGGGGTCCTGGGATGGAGTCCCGCATTGGGCGTGCCCCGCAGGGAACCTGCTTCTCCCTCTGCATATGTCTCGGCCTCTCTCTCTCTCTGTGTCGTCCATAAATAAATAAATAAAATCTTTAAAATAATACTCATAGTATTTAAACATAGTGTTAGGGGCAATTATATTGGTGATCATTGTAATAAGGGTTAGTGGATTAGTGCTAATGGTGTCCTCAGACCATTAGTAGATAATAATAGATGGCTTTACTATGACATGGTAGATGAGAGAGAGAGAGATGAGAATCCTTCAGTAAGTAGCACATGAGTTTGGTTAGAGACAGACTTTCCTGTAGACTGCATGTGTTCTCTAAAAGTCCTAGGTTGAAACCTGATCCCCAGTATGATGGTATTTGGAGGTGGGGCCTTTGGGAGATGATTGATGAGGGTAAAGCACTAGGATGGGATGGGTGCCTTTATAAAAGGTACCCCAGGAAGCTCCCTCACCCCATCTGCCATGTGAGGGCACGGTGAGGACATGGTGGCTGCGAACCAAGAAGAGGGCCTTCAACAGACACTCTCTGGCCGCCTTGATCTTGCACTTCCCAGCTTCCAGAAGTGTGAGAAATAAATATCTTTCATTTATGAACCAGCCAGTCGCTGGTGTTCTGCTATACCAGCCCGCTGGAACTGAGACCCTCACCAACAGGACTTTCATCAAAAGACCCACCGTGTATGTTTTGAAGGGCTGTGCCGGAGGCCAGAACACTGATATTCAGCACTTTCTAACATTTTCATCATTTCTGTTCTGGATTTGTAGCACTCATTTCTAGGCCTGTGTCTTGATCACGATTTTGGGTGGTAGTTGGAGGCTTTGAAGCATAAACAAAACCTCTAAGGGCCCATTTTGCTATATTCCATAGAGTCTGTCCTTGGGCAGATGTAGGGCTGATCTCATGTCCAGGTTCCCTCGATGGCTGTTGCAGACTTCTACCCGCAGCTGAAAACCCTACCCTTGCCCCTCTTACCCCCAGCTCCTCAGAGCCTCCACTTGGCCCTTCCCAAGAGCTAGTAAGCTGTGTGCACGCTCGCTCCCTCCCTTTGTGTCCTTCCCTTCAGAATGTACTGGCATCTTTGCCCATCTGTTTTTACCCCTATTTCTGATGAGGAATGACCCCTCTTCCCTTTAAAACTAATCCCTCCCCTGGGGGATCTACTCTTATCCCACATAATAATTCTGATCCATAATTATCCTTTTGTCTTCTGGCATTTGGTCTCTCTCCATGGAATCCTTCCACGCAGTCTGTAAATATGCCCAAGCTCCCTCTTTGTTCTTAAAAACACTGTCCCCTCTGGCTACCATGTTTCCTTCTTCAGAGTTCAGTGACCTACCCCCAGCTTCATGTTGTGACAGCTGTTAATTATTATAAAATTATTGCAAGAACAATACAGAATTCCCAGGAGTTAAATCTTGATAATTTCTTCCTGGTAGAGATAAGATGTGGCTCTCACTCTAGGCGGTGAGGGCGTCCAGGGCGTCTGAACCTGCTCTCCTGGAACTTGCTACCACTCGGTGGGCAGCGGACCACAGCCCCCTGAGGGCTGGGCTCAGTGTGTGGGAATTTAGCATATTCAGAATATTCAGTGATGAACATAACCAAGTGCTTTTAAGAAAGCTGGAGTTTTCGTAGCTCTTCTGTTGGAGAAATTATAAAATCGGTGAATGCCCTGAGGATAGTATAAACAAAGAGGCTTTTGTCTTTTAACCTCTGAGTTTGTTCTTGAGAGTTTGCTGAATAATAAGCGGGTAAGAACATTTCCAACATCTCTGGTGTCCTTTCCATTTGCTGAAAACCTGCACAAAAGCCCCAAGTGAAGTTGAGAACCCATGTGGGTCCAGAGGAGGTAGTGAGAAGCAGTGCGGTTTCTTCTATCCCACTTAATTTTTTCCAGGGACTGGGTGGGTAGTCAGTCAGTACCTTGCAAAGACACACCACAGATGAAGACAGATAGGGTAACCATGCAGAAGTTTATGTAGCATTTGGGTGTTTGCATTTAAAGGCAGAAAAAGAAAATATACGTAGATCATTCTGGAGTAGATCAAACATTTTTTAGTCTTGGACTGAATCCCTGGGAAATCTGCCCTGTAAGACTCCTCTAGCAGAAAAAGGGCATGGATGCTGACTTGCTAGACTAATATATTCCAATAGGAACTTAGTTTACTGAGAAATTATACATAAAAATTATACTGTGGATGATTCAATCAATTGGCAGTAGTAGCATGTGTGACATTTTATATATATATATATATATACACACACACGTATGTAAAAAGATAAAAAGAAATACAAAATGTGATTTTCTGCCCTTGGAGGAGTTTACAGTTAAAATGAGGCTGTATTTAAGCCCCTCTCTCTAAGCAAATTCTAACCATCCTTGGTTCCATAATGAGAAGCAATGTGATGTAGCTGAATGTTGGTAAACCTAGCTTGAGAAAAACCATGATGTAAAAAAACAAAACAAAACACCTTTTTATCTTGTCACCCGACCACCCAAAGATTCAGCTTTGCACCCCTTGTGTCATCCAGAAGGAGAGAAGGTAGTATCTGTACTGAATCTTCATTTTTTCCTGAGAGTTGTCCCCACCCTCACCACCTCATTGTCAGGAATTACATCAGTTATTTATATACACTTACTAAAGTTTTGTGTGTTTATCCAGCAACCAATATAGAGACTTTCGGTCCTTTGTTTCTAAGTCTGTAATAGAGCTATATCCTTTAGAATAATAACATAATAGAGAAATGATTTTTAAATGGAGTAGCCTCCATATAACTCTGATTATCTTTAATTAGGGGGGAAAATCACCAGCTAAAAAGAGAAACAGACTTCAAATCATTTAAAACTCAGAATAATCAACTGAGAAAAAAATGTAATCTCATAAATCTTTTTAACCACAGGACAATGGTATCTTTATTCATTAAATAACTTTTGCTGCCTCTCTCTGTTTCTCAGATTGGAACTCTAACATAGATTAGAATTGCCAAGTATCTGTGAAACGAAAGACTCCCCCTCCCCCATCTCTCCCATTCCCCATAATAGCTTAGAACAAGTAAAACCGAGAAATTCACAGTTCAGTTCAAGAATTAGGTTTGTTGTGTGGGCCTAATGTAAGAACTCTGATTGAGAGTGGCCTTGATCAAAGGCATGTTGGGAAAGAATTTCTAGCCCAAGTAGGGTAGAAACTTTTTTTTTTTTTTTTTAGCAGTGTTTCCCTAGAAATAGGGAGATATAATTTGGCACATTACAAACAAACCACTGACATTCATTTTTCACAGATCATCCTTAAAAATAGCAAAACTCCAAAGAGCACTAATAGAACCAAAAATATAACCTGCTGTTTCTTGTACCTGAGGTTGGCTTTCATGATTTTTGAGAAAGGACCAGAGTTGAGACAATTCTATGTATGATTTTTTTGTCAACCTAGTACTGTATCCAAAGAAGCCTATAAATACGTATAAACAGATTATTCTTTTTCTTGGTGGAGGGACGAAAGAGCTTCTTTCTTGGTAGGCATATGCCATGTAACTTAGGGGGGAAAGGAAATATGAAAAATGTGCAGGGGGGAGAGCAACTCTGTGAAATGAGGCCAGACTGGCAATGCCTGTCTGCCCATAAGACTGACTTACTGCGGTTTTCTCCTTACAACTGGCCAGAATTTAAAAAATCTGTTCATTTCTACTCCACATGAAGAGTGGGATCTATCAGGAGCAGAAGCAGGGATGTCACTTTTGCATGTCAGCTGCCAGAGCATGAAGCCATGTTTGTAACAGGGAAATTAGTGATGTTTCCTTGGGATCATGAAGCAACATGTGCTCGGCTAATTACTGCTCTCTGTGACTCGCTCACATCTTGAAACTCTCCATGACCCAACTGTGGAAATCCTGCTTGTCTGCCTCCTACCTTCTCCCCCAAAGAATGAAGAATAGCAAAATGCAAGACTGGGCTTGTTTAATGAATATGATTTGCTTTTGTTGAACCAAAGGCACAGGAGGTTTCGGAGGCTGTCAGCTTGATGTGAGATTTGTGAATGATTCCATAGTACACAACTTTAGAGGAGTTTAATATGGAGGGTGTCTGTGTTTGCTGGTGATAACCTGTCCAAAGGCATTTTCTTTACTTTCAGAACTTCCTAGAATAAAAATGACCTTTCAAGGTAGGTGAGGCCATCATTCTGACTTGAGCCAGAGCTGTATCTGGCATGGGCAGACTTCCGAGAATCTTCCTTCCCTCTGTGACTCTTCCTTGATCCTAGCTGTGGTCCTCCTGCCATCTCAGAAACTCCTAATGCTGTAACCTGAGGCTCTTTCTGCTTTTTCTGTTTGAAATGCATTCTCTCGCAGTATATAGACATTACGGTTCTTGGTGGAATGCCTTTTCATTCATTCACCTATTACAGCATTAAAAACCAGACTGTCCTGGGGCGCCTGGGTAGCTCAGTTGGTTAAAGCATCTGACTCTTGATTATGGCTCAGGTCATGATCTCAGGTTCGTGGGATCGAGCCCTGCATCAGGCTTTGTGCTCAGTGTGGAGTCTGCTTGGGATTCTCTTCCTCCCTCTCTCTTTGCCTCTCCCCCTGCTCATATGCCCTCTCTGTCTCTCTCAAATAAGTAATAAATCTTAAAAAACAAATAGTCTTGCCTACTTTATATTAGGGTGGCTTCCCTCTACAGAATCTCCCCTCATTCCCCCCGAAAAAAACTTAGTTTGTCAAGACAGAATGAACGTTGCTTTTTCATAGTTCATGACAGGAGGTGATTTTAATAGAGGCATTGGCTTAGATATGAATTTATTTGAGTGACTTTGGATATATTAATTAGTAGTATGGTATTAGTAATATAGGAAAAAAAAAAGGGCCCAGAAAGAGCTCGATTCCCTGGAGAAAGAAACTTCCTGAGGATAGATGGTAACACTTTCTTTCCATTTAGATGCAGTTCTTGGATGATATTACCCAAACTAATTAATAATGACATATTAGTCAACATATTGCCATCAGCAGGTGGCTATTTGAGCAGGGGTGAAATGGCATGTGCTAAAACAAATTGTTGTACCCTAGAGAAATGTGCAGAATTATTTTTAAAAGAGTCATTTAATGATGTCTGCAACATGATTTTTTTTTTTTTTTTTTTGCTTAACACAGCTTTAAGAGAGGAAATTGGGGGTAAGGCTATAGAGATGGAAACTAGAAAAACAAAACAAAAGACACCAAAATTGATTCAACCTTTACCAAAAGCTTTGCGAGTTGAAAAACAAAACGAAACCAGTACACAGTTGAATCCAAGTGGCACAGTTTGCCTGTCAGATAGAAATCACACAGAGGACTCAGGTGCCCTCCTTCTTCCTTTGCGCTCTCTCTTTCTTCCTCCCCTCTGTCTACTCTCGATCTGTCATGGGATTTGGGGCATACGGCAACATATGGGCAGGAAACTGTAATCTGTGGCTGGCTTTCCGTTTCTGAGGAATCACTGTGACAACGAAAGGGTTAAAACTGTCAACACCTATCAGAGCTCGGTGATAATTAGTGTAATAGCAATCCCAGAACATCGGCACAGGTGACCACACCACAACAGATGAATTCTACAAGGGTGCCGCTTCAGAAGAAATCCTTCTTCCTCTCTTCCAGCTCCTACACAACTATGCTTTTTATGTGCTTATGTGAAAAAGCTACTGTTTATGCATACAAATGATTCGGATTAAAGATGATTTTGAGTCTTTTTTATTTCAGAAAGTGCTTTTGGAATTAGCACTGCAGATACAAGTCGAATAGATCTGTACCCTCTGAGCACGAGATAGGTGGCCTTTAAATGTCTCCAAGTGTTTGACCGTTGTTCTGTTACTAAGGATGCTCAGTTGCAGGGAGTGGTGTGATTTAGGGAGACAAACTGTTGCAAGGTATACTTTCATTATTATTATTATTTTTTTTTTATGGAGCACCTGGTTGAGCCTCTGCCTTTGGCTCAGGTCCTGATCCCAGGGTCCTTGCATCAAATCCCACATGAGGCTCCCTACAGGGAGCCTGCTTCTCCCTCTGCCTATGTCTCTGCTTCTCTCTGTGTCTTTCATGAATAAATAAAATCTTGAAAAATAAATTTTTTTAACTTTCATATTCTTAAAAGAAACACAAAAGGAAAAAAGAACGAAACATTTTAAAACAAGACGTAGGCTTGAGAAAAATAAAACACATTTTTTTCATTTAGTAGCTTCCAAAAGAAAATTGATAAACAAAAAGCAGAGACTTAAAGCTATGTTTTTGAAATTCCTGTGGTAACCCAAAAGGGACAACAGTGACTTAAAGATAGAAGTAGCAGTTGGTAGAGCATGTGACTCTTGATCTCAGGGTTGTGAGTTCAAGCACAACAATGGGCGTCAAGTTTACTTAAAAAAAAAAAAAAGCAGGAATCCATGATGGACTAGGGGAAGAATGGGTAAAGGAGAACCTCAATAACCCCGATATGTTCAAATCCACAGGTACCAATGGCTGGCATCCTAGAGTACTTAATGAATTGGCCGAAGTCATCACAGAACCGCTAGATATCATTTTTGAGAACTCGTGGAGGATCATGAGGTGCCTGAAGACTGGAAATGGGCATATTTAGAACCTTCTTTCAAAAAGGGAAATGGATGATGACCCTGGAAATACTCATCAGCTTAACTTTTTGCTTGGAAAAAATCTGGAATAATCAACTTAGTACGCTGGGTAACTAACTTATGATAGCTAGAAATGAGGCAGTGAACCATCATACATAAAGAAGTCCTGAGTTAGGTTTTGAGATCAGGTCTCCTGCCTATTTTGGGGATTCTCCCCTCCATTCTCTGAATTCTTGATAAAAATAAATGAGGTTGGCTGAGGCATTTGGGTGATAACTAAGTTTAAGTGTCATACAAGACAAAAGCAGGTTTCTGGCATGAGCTCATCATTACGTTATTTCCATAAGAGCCTTTAACTTGAGAATTAGTAGCTTTAGTTTTATATTTTAACATCCTTTTTTTTTTCACTTCATAGAGGACCATGTTCTTATGGGTTGAGGTATTTTATCTAATTCTGTATAGAATGGTTTGGTGACGGAATTCTTATTTTAAGGTGCTTTTCATTGTTATTTTGTCTATCGGTAGGATCATAAAGCTGATGAACTGAGGAACATCACTAATGGCAAACAGTTTTTTCTGACTTCTCATTTTTAATTTAACCTGGCTGAAGGTTAACCTAGCATTAGGACCAGGAACAGTGTCTTGCTCTTACAGACACTGAGCAGGAACAGCTGTGGAATGTGATAGCTCGTTTTCCTTGCTCCCTGGGAACTGCTGTGGCCAGTGCTGTGCCTCATCCCACCTCACCCCCAGGCTTTTGATGTCAGGCTTGGGGGAGCAGGGAGGTAAACAATGGCAGTGGGGATTATGGATCCTGCAGGACCACAGCCCAAAAGGAGGGTGGAATAGAGTGGGGAAAGGAAGTCACAACAGATCTGGTGGATTTCTAATTCTTACTCTTCTTGCCTTTGGATGCAGGTAGGGTTTTTTTTTTTTTTTTCCTGCTTAGAAAACACAGCCTGTCACTTGATGGGATGAGCATTGGGTGTTATACTATATGTTGGCAAATTGAATTTAAATAAAATATTTTTAAAAATAGAGTCCTGTTGATGGGATCAAAAACTTAAAGGAAATTATCAAAGAAGATCCAGGTATGTCACAGGCTCCCGGGGCAGGCAGCTTCTGAAAACCCATGAGCACAGTCCTATTACAGAGTCTTTCCTGCACTACTTGGAAGTACACAGGATCTGCTTAAGTTTACATCAGCATTGTGATGCTCCAGTGTAGGAAACTCTAAGGAGAAGCAATTTACATTCATTTTCTTCCTGGTGCATGCTGGTCCCTAGGTGAGCAGTTAAGGTCTCCAAGGGCAATTTTATCACAATACTGCTCTAAAAATCTGAGGTTTACATAGTTTATCTACTTCTAGAGATTAATTTAGACACTGTAAAATCAGTCTCATTCTTAAATGCAAACACAAGGAAATTAAGCTTGAAAGGATGTATAAGTTGTCCTTTAAACTACGTGTAGTTTGCAGATAAGTAAGGATTAAACTCCAATCAACCTTTCATCATTTTTTTTTTTCCAAGTGAACCAGTCTTTCAAATTTCCAAGCTAGATTTTTCTTAAGGAGTGGGAGGTCTGGATAGATTACAGATATAATTTATTGTGATAATAAATGGCTTCCTGTTCAAGACCTCATTTCCAGGTGCAGCATCTGTGGCAGATTTATTTCACAGATGTGCATTTACATGCATTTGTTGAACTGTTGCTAGAAAGGACCCACTATCTGAAAAATCTATTATTTTCACCACTGGCATTATAATGCAATCCACTGCAACCAAAAAAGGGGACTCTGGTGATTTCAGGTTTTATTTTCTATTTGTGTAATGTCTAACCTCAGTGTAGTTTGCTGAATTTAAATCTCTTGGTGTCTGCTGTTGGAATTTGAAAATAATGATCTTCTACCTAAATTAAGAATCACAATCTAAAATGGTGAAATAGCCAATGGACCTGAAAGACTCCTTACCTAAAGCCAGAGAGAGAAAGCTTTAAGCAGAGAAGTGTGAAAGGAACCCCTTGATTCTTTTCCATTACATCAAGGTCAGGTAAGAGGTAGAATGTAAAAGAAAGGAAGTAGTCTTACCATGGATTGTATCTGAAGGTAATTACTCTTATGATGAGTAACTTTGGTAGCATTTTTACATTTTTAAATCATGATATCTTTCATAGATAAAAGTAAAGGAAATTGCTAAGGGACAAATATATTATCAGAGTTAGAGGAGTATCTTGATTTGTATTTCCTAGAACATCAAGAGACATTAATTAGAGACTTTTTACTTCATAACATTGAGGAAGTTGGAGGGGTATAGCAAAATTTTTGTTCGGTTCATCTTATAACAGAGTGCTGGGGGATGAGGAAAGAAAGATTTTGTTTACATAAAATATTTCTTGGTTCAGGGGAATGCAAGGGCTCCTTCCCACCAAAGGAATTGAAGCAAATTAGAATAGCTGTATTCAAGTGGTTTCTCAATCTCGAGAAATTTCCAGCATCTTGGTATTGTGAAATCAACAATACAAACAGTAAGCCTTGAGTTTTGACTTTGGAGTTCCTCGGATCTTCATTCAAATTTTGGAATCATTTTGATTGCCTCTTCAGGTGGTGAATCTGTTTAGAACATAAACTATAGTGTAGCATGGGGAGTGGTCTTGAACAGTTGTTGAACTCATCAAAAGCCTTTTATACTTCTCCATAAGACGAGAAAAATAAATACCTGCTATAGTTCTGCATCAAACAGCCTCAGAGTTCTTGGCCTTGTGCTTGACACATAGTGCTAAGTGCCTTCCTCCCTCCTTTCTTTACTGGGACCTTACTTCTTTCCTCTTACATGAAAGAGATCACCTTAAAACTGACTAGAAAAACTCAAGCATAAATTGACGTGTTCTTACTGCTGCCTTAAACCCACTAAATAAAGCCCCTTTGCTTTCTTTTAGAAAGGAATAGAAAGGTTACAGTGGCCACTCACAGCAGGAGTGAGCTAAATGTTTATTGATTGAATGAAAGGAATGTGATTTTTAAAAACAATGAGCAAATGTGTAAGGCCAGCACTTCTCAAGGCTGAGGAAATGGTCACATAGATACATATGAAGGTATTTCTTCAACTGTCTTCTTTTTTATAGCTTTAGATATGTAAGTTTGGTATACGAATTAGTGGGTAGCATATGTGCATTTTCCTTTGATTTTATGACTGTGATTTACAAATTAGGAGTGCAAATGGGCATTCCCCCATAGATTCTTCTGGGATAAATCCAGCCAAGATACCAAGCAGATGATGGTGGATCAGCGAACTTTTCTATGTGAAGAAAAGCCAGATGTACCAGTGCCTAGGAAGCACCCGCCAGAAAACTGAGATGAGCTTATCTGGATTGTTCTCTGCAGTGTGAAGAGTCTGAGCACTGTAAACAGGTTCCTTGTGTGGGCATTGAAGAATAAAAAAAAAAAAAAACAAGAGGTTAAATAAAATTGCATTTTTAGATGAAATATTTGATTTATATAAATTTTTACATGTAATATTAAATTACATATCGAAACATCATGTTCAGGTAGGAGATTTCTGAATTCAAAGTAAATAAAGGAGAAAGAGTAAAATATAATGTCCAGAGACGTATACAAGAAATGAGCAAGAGCCTGACCTGAAATTGCCAATTCTGTATTCAGATCAAGGGCCAGTCAAGTTCAGGGAATGCTCAGAAGTCAGCTGACAGCTTGTGCTTTGAATAAAGGTGTAAGAAATGTATTAAACAAAATACGTTCGTTGTGCAGAGCAAAGCAAATCAGCCAGGTTTTCTCTTTTAGAATTTTTAATTTTTTTCTTAGCAATCCCAGTGGCCATCAGATAGTCCTACATCAGATGTTTTACACTTGCAGTTTCTTTGATTGGAAAAATACTCTTCCCCCGCCCCCCAACAAAAAGGAAAAATACTCTTTAGCTTCATAGTAGGAATCTCCAAAGATATAAAATCAAATTTCTACTCCATGATCATTGTTTTAGATATGTCCATGAAAGGAAAAAAAAAAAAGTTCAGAAAAATAAATAACATAACTTTTTTTTATTTTTGGCTTCCCAACAGATATTTTCCTTTAAATTGTTTAAATGCCTGGCAGTGAAATTTTGTTTTTTATTATTGCTGTTAAAAGATCACTTTTAGAGGAAAATGGGAGGTTTAATTCCACATTAAGAACTGGGTGATGTGGTTGTTTTATTTTGTTTTGTTTTATTTTACAATTTGGCCAAAATTTCTTCCACTGGAACAAAAGGAAGTAAGTCAGCTTTTCAACTTTAAGATGAGAAGTGTCTTTTATAGATGCATTCTGTGTCATGCCCTTTGTCAGATGATTTTTTCCTTTATTACTCCAAAAATAAAATGCTGAATTGAATATCTTGAGGGCAAAGTGATGTGTAGTAATTGGGACAAATGGTAGAAATTCTGTTGCTGTTGTTGCCATGTTCTCTAAGCTTGACAATATTCTGAGATACTCTGGGTTCCTAAAGCCATTATTCACGGAAAAGTTCTACCTTACGGGAATGTGTGCATAGGTCCAAATAACCAATATGTGTACCTGCAAGTAGCCAAGCACAGATTCATTCTAAATAAATGCTGCAGTTTATTTTTTTATTTTTTTTTTTGTAAATGGAATTGCAACTGACACTTTCCCCCCACTTTCTTAATTGTTTTTAAAAGGGACTGAGAAGGCTCTATTTAAAGCTTACTTGGAATGGCATTACGAACCACGGATTGTATGCCCATGCAGCGCTGTGATTTGCAAACATATGTCCGCTCTTCAATAAATGTTACGGCTTTCACAGCGGTTCCGCCTTGGCCTCTTTTGTAATCGTTTCTACATTTTGATGAATGACATAGAGGATGTGTGTTGTTTAAATTGACGATGCATAAATGTTTACAGTAATGTAGCATTATGGTTAGCATGGGAAATCAGACTTCCAACTTGAAAGAAAGGAGGAAGCAAGGCTCCCTACTCCTTGTGCAAAATGCGAATAGATCATTAGGATGTGTGCTTGGATGCTTTTGTGTGATTGTTATATATGTATATGTTGTTGCTTTCTCCTTTCCCACCACCCCGCTTCTCACTAAAAAAACTCCCCAGGGGATGGGCTGTAACTTTGTGCCCGTAACTGCTCACCAGAGTGGGAGCTGAGGCAGTGGGACATGGTAGGTGGTGGGTGGGCAGGGCCACATGTCAAGTTTCTGCTCTGGCTCCCACAGCCTTGAATATCTATCACCTGAAGGTGGTTGTGATTTTTCTACAGAAATGCGGCATCTCAGGACTCATTTGATCCAGACTACTGGATTCAGATCCTGCCTCACCTCTTTCTGGCTCCAGGACCTGGAGCAAATGGAATAAAGACATAGATTTTTTTTTTTTAAAGATTTCATCTATTTATTCATGAGACACACAGGCAGAGGGAGAAGCAGGCTCCATGCAGGGAGCCCGATGTGGGACTCGATTCCGAATCTCTAGGATCACACCCTGGGCTGAAGGTGGTGCTAAACCGCTGAGCCACCGGGCTGCCCAAGACATATAGATCTTACTGCAATAATTAGCACAGGCTAGGCAGCCCCAAAACATTCATTCCAAAAAGTTTTGTAGTAGTGTTATGGGTTCTGCATAAATGGTATCATGTATGATATGTTTGGTGATGACGAATGGCTGTTTTTATTCCCACCGAATTCAAAGTGAGAAGAAAGTAAATTTAAAGCAAGAAAGATATAGAGTAAATATTAAGAAGAAATACATAGAATTAGGATTTTAGAAGTGAAAAGCTACGCTGGCTGAGATAGCATAATCTGATTCAGAAACTGTGTAGGTAAGGCTTCGGAGCCAAGAATTTGTGACACGCCTGCAATCACACACTGGGCTGTGACAGACCGTTGTTCTCCCAGACCCTCTAAATCCCAGCTTTTTTTTTTTTTTTTTAAGATTTTATTTATTTGAGAGAGAGAGTGAGAGTATGAGCAGAGAGAGAAGGAGAAGCAGACTCCCCGCTGGGCAGGGAGCCAGATGCAGGACTCTATCCTGGGACCCTGAGATCACAACCTAAGCTGAAGGCAGATGCTTAACTGACTGAGCCACCCAGGTGCCCCTAAATCCTGGTGTTTTCTCTCAGATTCTAGAAAGTAACCGAAAGGGATCTCTGGCATCTTCAAAAGAGACCCATCTTTCTAGGCTGGCCTTAATTTCAAGTTAGAGCCGTGGTTTTTGAGACACAGCCTCAGAATACTTGTTCATACCCTGAGACTCCAATCAGCCCCCAGGCTCTGCAGGAGCCAACATCACTGCATGAAAGCCTCATCTTTCAGCTCTAAAATCTTATGCTTCAAGTCTTCCATGATCTAGCAAGCATATTTAGCAAAGTCAATGATACTGGCAGGCAGCACCAAATGTATTTTTTTTTTTTAAGTGGAGAGTTGCATGTATGAAGTAGAGATCCCAAGAAAGGAGTGTTTGATAAAGAATGGGATGGTTTATATCATTAATAAAATCACTTCACATAAAGCAGCTTTTGAAGTCTTTCATCTGAATCTGGAAAATGAATACCTTCTTGTCTCATTCCTGGCCATATGCTGCTCCACTGAGGATTTTTTAATTTAAAAGAGGACTCTTGAACAATTTTAAATGAAAAACTTACCTTTCTCCCTCCCAGAGTTACCCTGAGGACAGAGTGTATTCATGCAATTATGGACACTTTTTTGGCCAACCTCATCCACTTTAAAATATATCCATGCACCCTTAACAGGATGTCTGTGCAATGTCCTCTGTTTCTTGGTTGAATACTGAGCACTGGTGGCAAACTGTATATATGCAGCATGCATTCTTTTACATCCGTTGAGCTCAATCAATTTAACTTCAACTTCATTTTGGAAATTAATCAATCTACACAACCACATTGACAAAGACAGCCATTTTGAGTGAAGAATATACATTTAATTTTTTCTAAAGTCTACCCAATAAATCAGAAGCCCTCCAGGCAGGCTTGGTTTTCCTGGCAAGGGCCTGTCCAGTCGCATACTTTAACATCTTTGCTGCTCTCCGGTCTGTGCAAGTGTCCAGTGCACAGCATTGCCTAGACCCTCCCATGGGGGTCACGTTCTCCAGAAGACAGTCACAGAGTGATGAGATCTGGTTTCTACTATGATTTGCACAAGGCTGTGAGCCCATTTGGCTTGCCCCCACTAATGTGGCTCCTCGCCGAGTCCCTGCCTCATTCCTGGTGCATTTTCTGGTGCGTTGCAGGCACCAGGTAATATTGTCGAATGAGTGAAGGACTAAATGAACTTTCTTGAGTGCCTAAGGAAATGGAGCCCTGCAGTTGTGTGAGTTGGTTCTAGCAGGGTGTTTCCTGCTCTCCGAGAACCTGGAGGAACGATTGTGGCCTTTGTGTTTGGAGGAGAGCATGCCTTTCACCTCAAAACCCTGCAGACCAGATTTCTCTTGATCAGAAGTTCACCTTGGGACGTGGTTTTATTGTTATTCAGCTCCTCTGACTTTCCTGTTGTCCTTTGTGTAAAACTGTACATGCAAATAATTTATAAAATAAAATTCTACATACTCATGTAGGCTGTCTTTTACAGGAATGTATTAAATGTTGTAATTTGTGAAGGCACACGAAAATCCTAAAATGGCACTTATTTGAATTACAATTTTCTTTTGGCCATATTTTCCTAATCTGAATTGAGAGGGGGATATCATCTATTCTTGCAATTAAAGCTAATAAAATAGCAATCAATTCTTGCAATTAAAACTAATCAAATGATTAACGTATTTATGGCATACATGCTAGTGTATGGTATGCTGCCAGACAAAATACAAACATAATTTGATACCCTCCCTACACAAACATTTTCTCTCTTAGATTGCATTTTAGACACACTCGCTCTTAGATATTTTTAATATAAATGTGTGAATCCGTGGTTTTGTCCCAGGAAATAATTATTTCTTCTTAAAAGAATATTCCATATAAGAATATTATTATATACTATTATTCTGATAAGAATAATTTCTAACCAATGCAAAAGCAAAAAAAGAGCAGAGAAATTAAGAAGTGTGAGTCCAGGGTGTTCAGACCTGGGTTTGAATCCCACAGAGCTGCGGAATGTTGCCATGATTGCTTGACTTAAGAGGAAACTGATAAGCATGTGGTAATCACGTGCCTTGTCTTTCTTTACTTCTGCTGATACGCATGCATTATGTGGAAGGGAGGGAAGAACATGAATGTTTTGGAATCAAAATCTGGAATGCAGAGCCCAAACCCCAGCACCTGGCTTTGTGACCTGAGATAGGTTCCTAAATCCTTTCCAGTCCGTTTCACCATCAGAAAAGTGAGGTTGATAATGCCTCCTCGAAGAAGTTTTGTGGAAATTGAACATGCTAACAAGTAAGATAACCCATAAAGAGTCTTGTGTTGGGGAACAGGAGTTCTTCCCATATGTCAGCTATGCAGTTTGAGCAGGTTGGAGGGAGCAGGGATGGGACACGGGAGAGGCTTGTGACTCATGAGCTTGAAATGTTTTCAAGATACATTAGAAAAAAGGCTACAGGGATCCCTGGGTGGCGCAGCGGTTTGGCGCCTGTCTTTGGCCCGGGGCGCGATCCTGGAGACCCGGGATCGAATCCCACATCGGGCTCCCGGTGCATGGAGCCTGCTTCTCCCTCTGCCTAGGTCTCTGCCTCTCTCTCTTTCTCTCTCTCTGTGACTATCATAAGTAAATAAAAAAAAAAAAAAAAGAAAAAAGAAAAAAGGCTACATTCCTGAATGAATTACAAAACAACATTAAAAAGAGAGTTCCCAACACTTAAAAGGACATTTAATGTGATTTAATGTGTGCTCAGGACATGTGCACTTTACATGTATTTTCTCGTTTCATCTTCGAAACAACCCTGAGAGGAAGAGGCCATCATTCTTCCCATTCTACAGATGAGGAAGCTGGGGTGAAGATGGGATTTGTTAATTGGCCCAAGGCCATGCAGCCATTATTTAGGAAAGCTGGAATTTTACTCTCAACAGTGTAACTTTAAGCCTGTCCTCTTTCATTTTCTTAAAGATTTTATTTACTTATTTGAGAGAGGGAAAGAGAGAGAACATGTGCAGGAGTGGGGGGAGGGGCAGGGAAAGAGGGAGAAGCAGGCTCCCTGCAGAGCATGGAGCTCAGTCTCAGGACCCTGGGATCCTGACCGGAGCCAAAGGCAGGTGCTTAACCAAATGAGCCACCCAGGTAACCCAAGCCTATTCTCTTAACCTGCATTTATGTTTTATGGGGCCAGATTCAATATGGGACCAAACATAAGGATCACAAATGAAGAAGTAGGAGAGGGCAGACGGACAAGAGTAGTGTTTCTCCTAAGAGAGGGTGTTTGAGAGGTCAGCAGACCAGGTGACACTAGAGGGCAAGACCACTGGTGAGCAAGAGGAATGGTTCCAGTTCACCTCTTACACAACATGGTTTTCAATTAGGATTCTTTTTTTTCAACTTCTCCAAAGAAGTATCTTAGACATATTTATACACAGGTGTGTATGATTTATCACTCAGGCATACATGAAGATTACACGAAGTTAATGTGAGATAATCCTATGACTTTCTGTAGGCAGAGTCTTCTGAATCACTTTCCATTCAGGTCCCTCCCATCCCTACTGCTGTTGTACCCAAGATGTCACCATCTGGCCAGCAGAAGCCCTGTTAATGACACCGTCTCGGAGTGCCTCATCATTTCTATATCTCATCCAAACCATTTTAGGAGTTTGGATGCTGGCATTTCTTGATCTCATCTGAAGTCATCCACAGGTTTTCAGACAGGAACTCATTCTTTCTTCAAATGGCTGTTGAGTGGTTTGTTAGCTGAAATGTTGTGGCCTCACAGCTCGGCAGTCATGCCACCGGGAGTGGCAGCCACACTTGCACATGTGCACACATGGCAACTGTATCACTAGCTGTCAGTCAAAATCAACTGTAGTTCTCTGTCTATTGTTCTCCACCCTGGTTTCACATGTTTGAATGTAAAAATGCGTGCATTCAAGTCCATGAAATACACTTGGCTGTCAAGTTACAAGGGAATTGTGACCACCCATCTCATTTTACTTTCTGTCCTTCTACTTTATCGATAATTATGTAGTAGTAATTTTGTCTTTAAACACCTTGGACTCAGAATAAGAATTTCTTTTGTATCTCTTTGTAGGTGAGTTTGTGTTAACATTATTCTCCAGAAAAAAAAAAACAAAAAACAAAAAGAAAAAAAAGAAACATTTTTCTCCAGTGGGTCTCTGGCATGATTTATCCCATAGGCACATATTACATATTGGTAATACTTGGCTCACTGTATTCCATATCTCATGGAGGTCCCTGGCTTGTGAAAAGTCCTTAAACAATGATTTAAATATCATTTTATAGAATTTAGCACCTTGCCCAGGAAACAATAATAATTTATTTTGGTATTTTAATTTTAAGAAATTATAGTTGAGTGTAGTTGACACACAGTGTTACATTAGTTTCATGTGATTCAACATAGTGATTCGATTGCTCTATATGTATGCAGTGCTCACCACAAGCGTGACTACCATCTGTCACCATATAACAGTATTACAGTATCATTAACTATATTCCTTATGCTGTGCCTTTATTCCTGTGACTCATTTATTCTGTAACTGGAAGCCTGAATCTCTCACTGTCCCTTCAACCATTTTGCCCATCCGCTACCCTCTTCCCTCTGGCAACCATCAGTTTGTTCTCTGTATTTATAGGCCTGATTCTGCTTTTCATTTGTTTATTCATCTGTTTTGTTTTTTAGATTCTACATAAGAGTGAAATCATATGGTATTTGTCTTTCTCAATATGATTTATCTCATTTAGCATAACAGCCTCTAGGGCTATCCGTATTGTTGCAGATGTCAAGATCTCATTTTTTATGGCTGTGTAATATTCCATTGTGTGAGTGTGTGTGTGTGTGTGTGTGTGTGCACGCGCGTGTGTGCTCACGCATCAGCATGGATGCACACATGCATGTATTGGGTATTTTGATTTTTTTTTAAAGTTTTTTTTTAAATTTTTTTCTTTATTTATGATAGTCACACAGAAAGAGAGAGAGAGAGGCAGAGACACAGGCAGAGGGAGAAGCAGGCTCCATGCACCGGGAGCCCGATATGGGATTCGATCCCGGGTCTCCAGGATGGCGCCCTGGGCCAAAGGCAGGCGCTAAACCGCTGCGCCACCCAGGGATCCCCGGGTATTTTGATTTTTAATAACAATGTCTGATTACAGAGCACCGGTATACCTGCCCACTGTTAGAAGCAGGAGTTTATTCTCAGTAGTGTGTTAGGGTAAGACAGACTCTTATATTATAACTAGAATTCCAAGTGACATATAAAAACTTATTATTTGGCCTTTAAATATTGGAATCCTGTTAAGGTATTGGAAGTTGCTAAATGTCTTCAGGAGTTTAGTCTCCCATTCCTTGTGCTCAGAGTATGTGTAGTATAGCAGAAAGAGGGTGGGGCCTTGAGACCGGAAGAAACTCTAAAAACACCCCATTACTAGGTGACCTTGATAAAAAAAAAATACCAAATACATTCACAAATCAGAGCAAGTTCTACACAAATTTAATTTAAGCCTCATAATAACCCAGTAAAGTCATTACTGTTACTACTCCATTTTATAGTTAAGGATCTAAGGCTCAGAGTATAGATACTTTATAAGTTCACTTCACCTCTGTTATCCTAGGTGTCCTTATACCTGTAAGAGGTAGACAATATATTTTTTTTTACTATTTCTTTTTTTGTTTTTTTTCTGTTTTTTTTAAGATTTATTTATTTATTTATGAGAGAGAGAGAGAGAGAGAGAGAGAAAGAAAGAAAGAAAGAAAGAAAGAAAGAAAGAAAGAAAGAAAGAAAGAGAGAGACACAGGAGGAGGGAGAAGCAGGCTCCATGCACCGGGAGCCCAACGCGGGACTTGATCCCGGGACTCCAGGATCACACCCTGGGCCAAAGGCAGGCGCTGAACCACTGAGCCACCCAGGAATCCCCTAGAGGTAGACAATATTATAGCTACTGCATGTTGCATAGACTAGGTACTTGAAATAGAAACTAATTTTTATCCCACTGATTTATATTCCTTTCTCTTCTGCTAGACTCTAAAGAGTATTACCTTGCCATTTGAAATTGCCTTATAGATTCCAAGAGTAAAAATAACATTTTGGAATTTTTGAACTCTCCACCCCCACCCCCAGTCAATTTCTGTTACACAAATTGATTCTCCCTGTTTTGTCTTCAGTGATTGATGATTTTTAAAGTTTTTTTCTTAATTATAAAAACCAGTTGAGGGGAAACCCTGGGTGGCTCAGCAGTTTGGTGCCTGCCTTTGGCCCAGGGTGTGATCCTGGAGACCCGGGATCAAGTCCCACATTGGGCTACCGACATGGAGCCTGCTTCTCCCTCTGCCTGTGTCTCTGCCTCTTTCTCTCTCTCTCTCTCTATGTCTATCATGAATAAATAAATAAAATCTTTTAAAAATAAATAAATAAAAACCAGTTGACAGCTTTATACCAATGTCCAATACTTCCTACTGCCTGGAAATATTCTCCATGATGACTAAACTGAAGTAATTTCGTGGCCAGATTTTTTTTTTAGTGGACCTCTGGGTGAGACAATATCTTCTGTACTTTGAAAAATCATAACCATCCAGTTGGATACATAATAAACCATAACTTCTAAAAGTCTTATCAAAATAAAATCCCATCATCTGCATTAGCACTCTTCCCTTTGGAATATTATTTTATTGCCTTGACCAAATACAAAATAGGGTAATACTTGTAAATGTGTTAAGACAAAAAATGCATTGAATAATTTGATAAATATAATTGATGAAGGTATAGCTTTGAGAAACATGAGAATTGCTGCCTCAAATTATGGAGCCCCTCCCTGCTCCCTCCTGTCCTCCCCTCCTTCCATGTTTTTCCTCTCTCTTTCTTGGAACTGACAACAAAAAGAATTGACTATATCTCTTTTAGCCCACAAGTCCTATTCATATGCTTTTATTTTCCCATACTTTAATCTCCTTCCAAGTGCATTCCAAGAATAAGTAAATATATTTTCTGAAAATCTTGGCAATTTCCCGGATTTGAGAGGTGTGAGGAAAGAGTTGGCAGAAAAGTGATTTTTGAATGAAAAATTAAATCTGGACTTATATTTAAAATCTCCAGAGACGTCTTTGATATAAAGCAAAGTAGCCATTTCCAGTACAGAAAATAGCCACGTTTTATGTTATTTTGATGAATGGGTTAAAAAACAAGCATGTAACAACTAAATATATATGTAAATCGAGTGGTTAGTGTTTTTTTGTATCATAAACCATAGTGTAATCTCAACTAATAATTAGAAAAAAAATAAACCAACGAGGGCTATATTCTAGTGTGGAGTACACTATTACGGAAGTCCAATCTACCAGAACAACAGATATGTTAAATGCAGTGTTAGGAATAAGCCAAAGCCATTGGTTATATCATAAATTTAGGAGAAGTCGAAGCACTTGTACAAAGCCTTCTTCATGGAGTAATTTTATTTTATTTTTTTAAGATTTTATTTATTCGAGAGAGAGAGAGAGAGAGAGAGAGAGAGAGAATGTGTGAATGGGTTGGGGAAAAGGCAGAGGGAGAGAGAGAATCCCAAGCAGTCTTTATGGCCAGTGTGGAGCTGGACATGGGGCTTGATCTCACCACCCTGAGATCATGACCTGAGCTGAAATCAACAGTCAGACACTTACCAGACTGAGCTACCCCGGCGCCCCATGGTTTAATTATTTTTGTACTCTGCTGCTTAGTTGTGTTGTTAGTATAATGTTTTGGGTCTGTTTATACATAATTTGTGTGGCTTCATAAATAGTATATAATACTGAGCAACAGATACATGATGCACATTTTCATTTCAGTTTCCCAAAGAATGCTCTTAAGGAAGGAGGGTAACCTGCTCTGGGTAACATTCTTCTTTGCTCATCTTGGAGATACTAAGGAAATTTTTAAACCATATCAGTTCTAAAAAACTATATAAGAATAAATGTTGATAGTAAAGGATGAGTTTATTCTTTGCATTACTTGAAAATAATTCTGAGGCATTATCTAGTTATAAAAAAATTTAGTCTAATGTTTTCTACGATGGTAAAGTTGGTTATAGTACACATGGCAAATGATAAAATATTAATAGGTTGTAGCCCACATTTTGTAGTAAAAATGCTGCCAAAAGTTTGGGAGTTAATAATCATAGGGAAACATATGGCAGAGATTTAAAGCTATTTGTGAGTAACAATCATTCATATCTTATACATAGCATCAAGAATAGTGTTTGCAAAGTGAAACAAACCAGCCCTTACTTATTACAGATGATAACACAGTGCATCAGTGGAAAGGAAGGAGTTGGATAAGAGTTTGAATTGCTTTCTGCTACCCAAATCATGTGGCCTTGGGCAAGTTACCTCACCTATCTGAGGATTATATGAACTGTTTGTGCAGTGCTTTGCATACAGCAAATGCCCAATAAATAGTTTTGTCATCGTAATTCATTTTCATGTTTCATGCTATTAAGTCTATGTGATGGACCGAGGCACAACAAACTCCTAAATGATCCAGTTGGAGAAGAAATTATTGAACAGTTCCCTGCAGGTACTGTACTGGGTTCCAAGAGCACCCAAGGAGAAATGAACAGAAGATTTACCATGTGTAGGAGGAAAAGGATGTGCAGAGAACTCAAGCTCTGTCAAAACACAATGACACTAGTGTTGACCAAATCCCTAGTACTCACGGCAGAAGTAAAGAGAAGATGTATAGAATGTTGGTGAACAGTCTTCAAAGATAGGTGGATTGTGATTATTGGGGGCTGGCAGTGGCCTGAAGGAGGGAGGGATTCCCAGATGGGGGAGCCCACATGACCAAAGGCCTAAAGGAGTAGAATTTCATGGTGTTTTGGGGCACAAGGGCCAATTGTGCCTTGGGCTGGTGATTCTGGAGTCTAGGATGAGTAGGTGAATAAGAGGGAAGACACATCTCTCATAGCTTGGAAATAGGCCTCTGATTCTTAAATTATACTAAGAGGACATAATTTTATAGACTGGGCATTATACAACCTTTTTTTTCTTTTTGGTGAAAAAGTTTATATTTAGAAGTATAGCCAGCTGGACTCAATTTAGATGATCCCAATTTTGTTGGCAACATCCAAAGCATCATAGTCAAGAGCCAGTCAGACATATGCTCTCTTCTCCCCATCAGGCCTGATCAAGGTGTTATACTTGGCCACATCAATGTCATAGAGCTTCTTCATAGCCTGTTTGATCTGGTGCTTATTGGCCTTGACATCCACAATGAACACAAGTGTGTTGTTGTCTTCTATTTTCTTCATGGCTGACTTGGTAGTTAGGGGGAACTAAGTTTTTTTTTTTTCTTAAGGTATATGACTGATGGAATTTTCATGCCCAGAGTATCTTCATGTGACAGATATGCATGGAATCCTTACTTGTGCCAGACACTGTTCTAAGTGCTAGGAAGAACTAGACCTAAATCCTGCCATCATGGAGATTGCATTTCTAATGAAATATAGGTGTGGACCACTCAGTGCTGGCTACTACTTTCTCTTTCTCTCAGGAAGACATACCAGGATGCAAATCCATGATATTCTGGCTATGATAGAAGAGCCTCATGCATAAAATTGCTAATCACCCCCACACACTGCCTCCTTAGGTATACTTGTCAGCAGATTATCCATACATTCAAAACCAATAGCCACTCTTCTGAGTGCCTGGACCCCAGTAGTGACAACTGCTACTCTGGTCTTTGAAGAGGATAGTGATGTTATCTGAGGATGAACCAGTGGGTGCTGGCATCAGAGCTAATCACATTTAAGTTCTACTGAACACTGTTATCCTGTGATTTCATGAGCTTTCCCAAGACCTCCTCCTCCTTTGGTGAGTACCTCCTCTTAAATCATAAAGGCCAAATGTACAGCTCTGTTTACTGCAGATCCCCACTGGCCTCCTCTCCTCATTATATCCTACCTCCCTTTACAATTTTTACCAGTCTCATTTCTCTAATTATATTTGTCTAGACCAGCATCACCACTTAGGACACTTTCTGCAGTGATGGAAATGTTTGATTTTGCACTGTCCAGTATAATTGCCACTACATATGTGACTATTGAACATTTGGAATGTGGCAACCAAAGAATGCTATTTTAAATTACATTAAATTAAATTAATTTTAATTTTAATAGATTTTTGTAGCTAGTGGTAATATATTAGCACAGATCTAGATGTTCATAAAAAATATCCAATTTTGTATTATTTTTTTCTTTGCAGTCAAGTTTCTGGCAAATTCTTACATTCAATTTTTCTGCTTTTTGAAGTACCTGGCAAAGGGTGCCTTGGGTGGCTCAGTTGGTTAAGCATCTGCCTTTGGTTCAGGTCGCGATGCTAGGGTCCTGGGATGGAGCCCTGCACCAGGCTCCCTGCTCTGCGGGAGTCTGCTTCTACCTCTGTCCCTCCCCCCATGCTTATACATGTTTGTTCTCAATCTCTCTCTCTCTCTCTCTCTCTCTCTCTCTCTCTCTCTCTCATGCTCTCTCTCTCAAGTAAATAAATAAATCTTAAAAAAAATAAAGTACCTGGCATATTTTTTTGCAGCAAATCTATGAATTTTTAAAATTTTAATTCTCATCTAGATCTAGAAGGCAGAAAGTGGCATACTGATCATTTTTGGTCTGCATATGGCTTTCTAGTCATAGCAAGAGGCAGAAAAGTGGTGCCATCTTGGGGGTAAATCTCCACTGAGGCTTTTTATTTTAATCTACCTCTTGCCATTCTCTAGTCAAGGAAAAGGACAGTTTCTTTCCCCTCTCCCTCCAAGCAGGCTGCCTGAGGATAAGAACTGCAAGAGAGAAGAGGTAACTCGGTTTAGACAGAGTGTACCCTGGAAAGTAATATGACTCCCCATCACTGACTCCCGGTTATTAATGGATGTGGGATGAAGGAATGGGAGGGATTGGCAATCAGCTCCATGAAGGGTGCATTCATTCATGAATGGTGCATAAGAGAAGGAATTTGTTTGCTAGGAAAGGAAAGTGATGAGCTCCATTTTGGCCATATTGAGTTTGAGGTCTTCATGGTGAGATGTGTGATTAGAAGTGGGCTATATGGCTGCACTTTGGGGGAATGATCTGTTCAAGGGGTAAAAATATTTGGGGGCAATCGCCATGTGCAAATTAAAGCCACAGGAATGGATAAGATGGTCCGGGGTTAGTGTGCAGAGAGAAAAGAGGAAAAGATGAGTGACAGAACTTATTCATTCAATGAACATTTATATGATGGGTGAAGAATAGGAGCTTTGAGAAGGTAGGAGGAAAAATCCAAGAGAAGACATTCATCAAAAACAGGAGAGGGGTGCCTGGGTGGCTTAGTCGGTTAAGTGTCTGCTTTCGGCACAGATCATGACCCCAGGGTCCTGGGATCAAGCTCTGCATGGGGCTCCTTGTTCAACAGGGAGCCTGCTTCTCCCTCCCCGCCCCCCTGTCATTCCCCCTGCTTGTGCTCTCTCTCTCTGTCAAATAAATATATAACATCTTAAAAAAAAAAGAAGAAAAGACAAATCTATGAAAAAGAATATTTGACAGTATCAAGTGATACAGTAAGGTCAAAGGAAGGTAAGAAATGAAGAGTATCCCTAGATTAAGCCCCATGACATGGAAAGCCTCTGGAGAGAAGAAATGGCATGGGTTTGAGGATTGGGTGGAAGGTGAAAGAAATAGACAGCAAGTATTGTCAGCCTTTTAGAAAATGTTGGCTGTTGTAAGTAAAAAAAAAAAAAAAAGAAAAAGAAAAAAAGAAAATGTCGGCTGTGGAAGGGAGGGAGCTGGAGTAGCTATAGCTGGAGAAGGTGACAGATGGGTGGAGAGGTTTGTGGATTTTGTTTTGAAGGTAGGTTAGATTTGGATCAGTTGAGGAGTCCACGAGAGTGGTTGAAGATCCAGTGCAAGAAAGAGAGTGAGCAGATCATCCAGGGACAGGGCTCCTGACAAGGGGTGGCTGGGGTCCAAGAATAGGTGGAGGGGACACATCCACCTTGGGCAGAGGGAGGGACACCTTTCAGTGTAAGGTGGAAAGGACCAGTGCCCTGGCAGGTAAGTTAATAGACTCAGAAGACAGTGGCTGAGATAGGTCCTCATTGCTGGCTTTGCCAAAACTAGTTTTATCTCTAAAATTTTGTATTTTTCTAAAGTGACCTTTATGTTTAGGTGGAGCTAATATAAATATGTTTGTAAAAAGAGTCACAATCCAAATCGGCTGTGCTTCCAAAGTTGGTACCGGGCTTTGGGAAAGTTGCCCGGTCCACGGTCACCTGCAGAACTTCCAGCGGCAGAGAAGCTTTGAAGCTCTAGAATGGAGAGGAGCTTTAGGTATCCCTCTTGACTGAATGAAAAGCAGGAAGCAGGCACAGTAATTGTTTGGGCTTTTCCTCTCTCCAGTTTGCATTGCAAGCATGTGGTTTTAATTTTTAAAAATCTTTGAAAACACCTCCTTGAATTTCTAAGGCACAGAAGAAGCCCTGGACTGGGAGTGAGGCTTCAGGTTGGATCAGCACTGCGTCCAGAGGCGCAGCATTAACAGCACCTGTTCATGTGAAGAGGGTCCATAGGGGCCTGCCTGCCTGTGCTGATGTGCAACTGCCACGGGACCCAGATGCCAGAAAACACACTTGCTTCAGGCCTTTGGGGTTGTTGGGATCTGGGTGGCATCGGCCTCTGGGAAAATCTTGTTATGCAAAAGAGAAGTATGACTAAACATTAAAATACTTAATGATTTCTTAAAGTAACATAGCCATTCATGAAATAGGAACAGGATGTATAAAATCCATATCTAGTTTTAGACATAAACATTTCATTACATGACTGTTCCTCCAAAATGAAACTGAGCAGCTGTTTCTCCAGATGCCACATAGGGGCTCTGAAGGGAATAGTTGCTAAATCCAATACCGTAGTTAGCTAGATATTGAAAGAAATACTACAAGATGTCTCTGGTCTAATCAGCAAGGCTCAGTGAACTAGAATTTAAACACACAGCATGGAATTAATGTGAGAATTCGGATTATAATCTCAACAAGGGAAATGTAATTGCTATGCTTTTGAGTTTACCACGTTCTAATTTTTATTATTTAAAACCTATTAAGGATCCATGGCAAGAAACTCTCTTTGTTTTTCCTACAACCAGTTGTCATCATGACAGCCAATTGTTTTGAGAAAGTACAACATTATTATTTATGAGAAAGAGCTGACACACACAATCCATATATTTAGATGACTCTAATATGCCTGGGCCAGCATATTAAATGATATGCATAACTACTTGAAAGATAGATCCAGAAGGTTACAGGTAATTTTTATGCAGGAACCATCAGCTCTATACTGAAATGAAAAAGTGCTCATAAACTAGTTAATAACCTATTGCCATTCTGCACCATAGGGTGATAAAATGAAGAGCAGGAGAAATTTATGGAAGGTTCTCTTGCTGTAGAATGAATTACCTGATAATTGTGTAAAAAAGTGGAATTAAAATAAACGCAAAAATAGCCATTTACCTGGAAGAAATATATTAGAGGGGAAAAAACCTAGTTAATTCTTTAGACAAATGATAAATAAGTCTCTTGAATATTCTTCCAGAAGTCTTCAAAACACTCTAAGATACTTCAAAGAGTATATAACTTTAGTAAAGATATACAGGCAATCTATACATGTAGGAAAACATTGGAAGTCAAATAGCAGTATGTTAACATTTCTAATCTCTGATTTGTATGATTATAGGCATTTTTATTAGTTTTCTTTTATTGATGACTATTAGCACTGAGATGTATTGTTTCCATGATCACTAAAACAGAGCTCACCAAAAAGCCCCCTAAAGTGTTTCATACCCATTTATAGTGTTCATAACCACCATTCATTCTTTTCTTTTTTAAGAATTTATTTTTTTTATTTGAGAGAGAGAGAGATCACAGAGGTAGAAGTAGATGGAGAAGGTAGAAGCAGCTGAGCAGGGAACCTGGCAGGGGACTCTATCCCCAGACCTTGAGATCATGACCTGAGCCGAAGGCAGACACCCAACCAACTGAGCCACCCAGGCACCCCCATTCAGATATTCTTAACGAAGCATTTCCTTTTGTTTCTCAAAGAACAAAAATTGTCTTTACTGTTATATTGATAAAGGGATTCTTTAATCTCTCCAGTTTGATCTACTGTTTCTTTAATCCTTTGCCACTCCTGTTCTTGTTCTAGAATGCCAAAGACCATAGCACTAGTTCTGGCCAGTGCTCACTTAGACTGAAACTGCCCTGAGCCCATGTCCACCACCTGCTTTTCCAGCCCAGTCAGGGCTGCTCCGGCCTCACCACCACCGCTCTGGCCCATTCCTGGCCTTTCTCATTTTGGGGTAATAAGGGATCCTGCCAGGCAGTGTGGGACAGTGTCTTTGGGTAGCATTCGTCCCCCTGCTTCTACATAACATCATATCACTGATGAATTAGTATATACATTACAATTATATACATATTTTGTTAGTGTAATATATACCCTCTTGGAACAAGTAAATATGAACACATAATTTGCTTTAGAGTATTTCAGGCCACTAATTAGATTAGTTCTGCAAGTGCCTAGCAAAATGTAACTTGTGTGTTTTCCTTGGCAGATTTGATATCAGCTATAAAACTTTTATTAGAAAATGTGACAGAGGGGCGCCTGGGTGGCTCAGGCAGTTAAGCAACTGACTCTTGGTTTCAGCTCAGGTCATGATCTCAGGGTCTCAAGATCTGGCCGCGATGGACTCTACCTCAGCGAAGAGTCTGAGATTCTCTCTTCCTCTCCCTCTGCTCCTCCCACCCCTTCATGCTTTCTCTCTCTCTCTCAAATAAATAAATCTTTAAAAAAAAAGAAGAAGAAGAAGAAGAAAAGAAAAGAAAAAAAGAAGCCTGGGTGGCTCAATGGTTGAGCATCTGCATTCAGTTCAGGGCATGATCCTGAGGTCCTGGGATCAAGTCCCACATCTGGCTCCCTGCAGGGAGCCTGCTTGTCCTTCTGCCTGTGTCTCTGCCTCTCTCTCTGTGTCTCTCATGAATAAATAAAATATTTTTAAAAAGAAAAGAAAGAAAACGTGAGAGAAAGAAGGAGCTTGAGAGAAAATCATTGTTGATTTCACAAAAGTAGCTGTTGATAAAAGTAGATATAACCAATCAGTCGTTTTTAATATATCAAGGATCCAAAATGTATGGTTATATTGCAAGTGTTTGGGGGGATTTAGGGGCTTCTAAAAATTGCACCCCTCCGTGTTCACTCTATATGCTTTGCCCCCAACTTCCAATGCCCCAGCCACTTGAACGGCCACTCTTAATTATCGGAAGTGTACTGGTGCAGACAAAAGGTTGAGAACCATTGATAATGATATGAGAATCTGGAGAATGTCATGGCAACTACATGGAGGATCTATTAATGGAGAGAGATGGAGGCCCCTAGAGGATTTTTAAACATCGATGGTTTCAAATGAAAAGCTATAGAGATAACTCCAAATGGTGCTGTAAATATTATCAGAGGGAATGGAGGTGGGGAGGGATAAGGCTGATAGAGTTATAGCATGAACCTTTTTCCGGTGATTGTTAAGTCAGAAAACAAGCCCCCAAAGTCAATAATTAATCTCACCGAAGAGAATAAGATTTTGCTCTTAAGGGCTGTGATGGGCTCACTACAGCCTCTTAGAAACTTTATGGAACAGGCAAGAACTACTAATGAGGAGGCACCAAGGTACTCCTGTTTAGTGGGTGCATTAATTCTCAGACCACTAGGAATTCATTTAATAAATTACTACACTAGCATAAGAAATCACTCTCTAATGGCCTGAGAAAAATGTTCCAAAAGAGTAGCAGTTTACTCCCGTCTTTGCAGGGAGAACCAGCCCCCTATACAGGATTAAGAATGTGCCATTTCTTTGTCATTTAAAGGATTCTAATTTTGGGTCTCTATGAATTTCTAAAGAACTTTGATTTTCTTAAATCCTAATGCCATCTCAGGTTGAGAGAGAAAATACGTACATATGTTCACACCATGAATGCTAAAAACAGCTAAGTGAAAAAGTAAAAATTCAGTGTTGACATAAATCCTGCTGGAAAGACCGCAAAAAGATAAGGGTTGTAATTTAAATCAAATTTTCTTGGTGTCTCAGTTCAGAACGATGCGGCTGTGACAAAAAGAAATGGGTCACATCAAAGAATAGGGTGAAGTGAATATTAGCTCAGAGCCGAAATAGCAGTTGTCCTTAAGGATGGCCATCACATGGCGCCATGATTAATTAAGGTATCTGCCAATCATATGGGCTTGAATCATTGCTTTGGAAAGGGCAGAAAGCCTCTATATTTACATAGGGATCATCCGCTCATATTCAGAGCACTGTCACTGCTTCTCCTGGCAGCCTCTGACTTGTTGGCAAAATGTCTTCAATTATGGGCACACTGCCTAGTCTCATATCATCACAAACCAATTTGTCAAGATGGGTGTATTTGGAAAGCTTTGGAAACAAATATTTTACTTATTTTAAAAGGGTGGGGGGAAACTCTGTGTACATACATTCGAAAATACCAAATTTTATGAAATTTCACTCTTCGATATTTAATAAAGATGCCATGTCTTCCACAAGGGAAAGAAACCAGAGAAGAAATATCTGTGTTCATGTCAATGTTAAATAGCTCTGTGGGTATTTACAGAGCGATTGTGGAATGGAGAGACTGAAACATTTCTGCCTGAACTCTGCATTTAAACTCATCAACGTTAGCCTGGTCTTTTTTTTTTTTTTAATTTTTATTTATTTATGATAGTCACAGAGAGAGAGAGCGAGAGAGAGGCGCAGAGACATAGGCAGAGGGAGAAGCAGGCTCCATGCACTGGGAGCCCGATGTGGGATTTGATCCCGAGTCTCCAGGATCGCGCCCTGGGCCAAAGGCAGGCGCCAAACTGCTGCGCCACCCAGGGATCCCAGCCTGGTCTTTCTTTAAGCACATCTTTATGGCCTAGATGTCTTTGCTTTAAATCATTGTTTCCTCCCTACTTTGTGATAATAATGGGGGTAAAAGTATTAACTATTTTAATTTATATAACACTAATATAAAGATATAAATGATATAAAGGTAAATATAACCACACGGGGAGTGCGAAAAAAGAGCAGCAAAAATAAAATAAAGGCCAATTAATGAAGTAAGGGCTGAAATGAAGAAATACATTAACATTCTCCCATTTTTCTTGCTCCTTGCCTTTCTCTTTCCCTGATTTGCTATAAGAAAAATTCTAGAATTATGGGAACCAGGAAACAGCTATTAGTACATAAATTATGTTAACGTTAATTCCACTGCTCCTCATCTATGGTTTTAGATGTTATTTTATCTTGGAAGAAAACAGCTGCTTCCTTGTAAAGTTGATTGTAAAGTGAATGCCAGTAAAACAATGTGATTTTCTTATTAGATTTGGTTACAGAGTTTTAGAGTATTTTTTATTTGTGTGTTGACTTGTTTAAAATCTTTGTCTTCCCTGCTAGATTGTAAGCTTCGAAAGGGTAAGACCCATGACCTTTTCAGTGCTATATTCCTAGCACTTGTGATAACTATAAAATTCTATTTTCTTAAATATTTATTTATTTATTCGATAGAGAGAGAGAGAGAGAGAGAGAAAGAGAGAGAGCTCACACGAGCAGGGGGAGGGGCAGAAAGAGATAATCTCAAGCAGACTCCACGCTGAGCAAGGAGCCTGACATAGGGCTCGATCCCACGACCCCGAGACCAGGACTAGAGCCAAAACCAAGAGTCAACTGTATAACCAACTGAGCTGTCCAGGTGCCCAACAACTGTAAAATTCTTAAGATATTCTAAAAATATTTTTTTTCTTTTTTCTTTTTTTTTTAGATTGATTGATGGATTGATTCAAGAGAGACACAGAGATAGAAAGAGACATGGGCAGAGGGAGAAGCAGTCTCCCTGCGGGGAGCCCCATGCAGGACTTGATCCCAGCACCTGGGGATCATGCCCTGAGCCTAAGGCAGACTCTGAACCACTGAGCCACCCTGGCATCCCTAAAAATATTTTTTCAATAACACTTTAAGATGTACTGTTCAGAAAAGGAACCAGTATGATACATCTAACAGTTTGTAAAATAATTATTTATTTGAGAGATCTGTACTCAGGTCATAATGAATATATTAATATACCCACAGGGATACACCTGCAGGCCACTGAATTTGCCATAAAGTTACTTTTCCTTCTGCCGCCTTTCAGGAGTTGTAGGACTTCTCCAATTCTGGGCTCTCTCTTCCACTGTCTGACAGAGTTTGCCCTTCCCAGTCTGCCAGAGCAATTACTTTTGGTATTTTTTAAGCTCCTGGAACTTAGGCCCCCTCCTCTGCTTCATCTCTAAGTGCTTAATAACAAATAGAGCTGGATTGTGGGGATTCATTTCCTTGAAGGATGTTCTACAGCCTGGAAACTTTCCATATGTGAAGCTTTGCATTTGTCAAAGTGAATATGGATCTGCTGTTTCTACTCTTTGAATCGAAACCTACTATGTAGACTTCTTAGGATGAGAAATACTAACTCCTACGTGGGTTTACAAAACGGACGCAAAGGAATTAAGATCTATCACGCAAGAATGTGAGGCAGTAGGCACAGAAGGAGGAGAAACAAAGACCAGGATAGAGTTGCTTTAAATTTCCCTCTTTTTTATTCTTAAGAGAAATCACTGTGTACTAATTAACGAAGGTATGGGCCTGAAACGTAGATATGTCTCTAATTTGTTTTCAAGCATTTTAGATAAATATGCAATATGAATAATATTGCCTGGTTTCATGCAGTCATTTCAGTTCCCTGAATAAAATGTGTGTGTGTGTTTTAAAGATTTTATTTATTTATTCATGAAAGACACACACACACAGAGAAAGAGAGAGAAGCAGAGACACAGGCAGAGGGTGAAGCAGGCTCCATGCAGGGAGCCGAACGTGGGACTCGATCCCGGGTCTCCAGGATCAGGTCCTGGGCTGAAGGTGGCACTAAACCGCTGAGCCACCCAGGCTGCCCATAAGATGTGTTTCTTGCTCTATGATGTGAATTGGAATAGATTCCGGAGGACTCTTAAAACATCATTTTTTCAAGCTAATATTATTAATATTCCTAGGTAATATACTTTTGTTACTTGTAAGGATCATTTAACTTAAAGAAAATGGCGTATATTTTCCTCCATGTGTCTTTTTATTCAATTGCTAAGTCATTTCATGAAAATATAGGTGTGATTTTATCAGAGCCCTATTGCATGACCATACATACCTCCTGTTTTGTGCCTGTGGTCTTGGCATTATTAACTGCTCCCATTTCACTTTCAAAAGTTTGGATAGTAATATACATGGCCTGTTGATCTGGATGGACTTTCAGAACACCCACTTCATACTATGAGCATTTCGACTTTTATCCCCCTTTGCTTTTCAAACACCAAGCTTTCCTTTCTCATACATGCCAAGGACACCAATATCAAATGGCCCTTATGTCCTGAGACATAAAAGATTGGGAGCTGGAGCAAGATGTCCTGGGTTCAAATCCACTTTAGCCATTTGCTGGCTCTGTGAACCTCTCCACTGCCTATCTCAGTGTTCCCATCTGTACATGGGGCATCTATAACCCTTCTTAGAAAAGCACTAAAGTGTAGCAGTTACAAGTCTGGACTTGAATGCCTAGCTGCCTGGGTGTGAATCCCAGCTCTGCTACAACTGGGGGCCATCGGAGCTTTAAAGGAGCTGACACATAAAAAAAGTTCTTAAAATAAAGCCTGTCACATGGAGAATTGGAGGAGATATGAGGGGAATCTTTGAGGTGATGATAATGTATATCTTTTAAAAATTTTTTATTATTGAAGGATAGTTAACACACAATATTATATTAGTTTCAGAAGGTGCACAGCAGAGTGATTCAGCAGTTCCATACATAGTAAGTAGATAAAAGCCTAGCACATGGAAAGTGTTCAGTAAGTGTTAATAACTGTTATTAGTGCTCTGAGAATTAATATGATATAAATGCAAGTGTCTGACCTAACACACAGTTGGCGCTCAACAAATGAGATCTAGTACTATTATTTGATACTGTCTTGGCATGTCTCTGGCTTCTATCCGATCCGTGCCTAATCCCAGCACTAATATATGCACCATAGATATTCTAAATATGTGCATACATATGTATGTGTATATGGGCCCAGAATTAGACACACTGAGCCGATATTGCTTTATATCTGCAAATAGATGGTTCAGAGCTGCCAAACTGCAGTTAAAACATCTAGCAAAATGCCAGCACGTTTCAAATAAGATGCAAATATGAAATTCACTTGCTCTTAGAGGGTGTATAAAGGCTTTGCTAAATTAGAAATGCAGAGAAGGGAGGGTTTATTTATCCTGTTTATTTGAAGTCAGAGCCAGAATCGTGATGGTTTAATGGTCCTAAATATTTCGCTGGGTTTTTCCAGGAAAGAGAGATTGTATTTATCTCTTAAACGGTCCCTAGCTGTTTCCACATACAAACTGGGACAAATGTTATTTCTTTAGCATTCCTCGAAGATGGTGTAATTCCAGTAGAATATGAGCTCCTTCGGGGAATGAAGTACCTGACTGTCCTGTGACCCTCCCATGCCTGGCGTGGTCCTGCACCTATCAGCACTCAGCGAGTGTTTGCTGAATTGAAGGGGTCGCACCCGACAGGAGGGGTCAGTCACTGCTGGATTTCAGTTTCCTTTCTTTCTTTCCATTTCTTGTTTACCAGGGACAAAGTTAAGGAATGTTTTCTTGGGGCACCTGGGTGGCCTAGTTGGTTGAGGAGCTAACTCATGATTTCGACTCAGGTCATGATCTCAGGGTCCTGGGATTGAGCCCTGTGTCAGGCTCTGTGCTCAGTGGCAAGTCTGCTTGAGGATTCTCTCTCTCTTTTTCTCTTTTTGCCCCTGACCCTTCTCTCAAATAAATAAATAAATAAATCTTAAAAAAAGGTATTTTTGACCGCATTGAGTGACACTTTAAGCCAAGTTTTCAACTTTTCCTTATGCCAGCTTACATTTTCTGACTTGCAACATAAGGATCAGCATTCTAGTGCACATTAACTTCAGTCATACACCATGCATTGCTCAGTTTTCCTTTGAAATGGGGATTTTTATTAACTTAGAAATGGCAGATTGCCACTAATTTGGCTTATTGTACTTGGAATAAGGATATTAAGATCATTGTGACATTTTTGGAAAATGACAAGCTGTGACAACCATGTAGCACCCACAATTATAGGTTCCCTTTTCTTCCTGGGGCAGCCTGTGCTCCAAGCATGTGAAGCTCAGAATCCCTGAGCTACTTCTGAGAAGGGGTCTTCTGTCTAAAAGGTCTCTTTGATTTCTCTCTGCCCGATGTAAGTCAGCCATAGGGCCATTGGGAAAAGCAGGTCAGAATTAGGACTGGAAAGTACTAGAGCCTTCCTTTCTCTTTAGGTCCTGGAGAGACTCACCTGTCATATTCAAGGAGATGTCCAACAAGTCCAGGTATTTCCTAAACAAAGCCCAACCTTGGCTGATAAAAGTTTGTCCTCTCCTCTTGTTGCTGTGTTTACCTCTTGTTTAAAGGGAAAATGCTCCCCCACCCCACCCTGTACAAATGCAGAGGCCCATCTGTATTTCTAGAGCTTTCCTTACTCTGCCCCTACCCAATCATTCATGCCTATCACCATTCTCCTTGGTCCTCAAACACTTTGTGTCCCACTTCTCTGACTCACAAAGTCCTTGCCATCACTCGGGTCCAAGATTGTTGACCTATAGTGAGTAGAGCGAACACAACTTATCACTTCAGCTTTATTTTTTTAAATATTTTATTTATTTATTCATGAGAGACACAGAGAGAGGCAGAGACACAGGCAGAGGGAGAAGTAGGCTCCCTGTGGGGAACCTGATCTGGGACTTGATCCCTGGACCCCGAGATCACACGCCTTGAGCCGAAGGCAGATGCTCAACCACTGAGCCATCCAGGCGTCCCTCCCTTCAGTTTTCTTTTCTCAAATAGACTCTAAACTCCTAGAAGACTGGATCCATGAGTTAATAATACCCAGTACCATGGGTATGAAGTGATGTTGATGATTGTGAACTTGAGATAGCTGTGAAACACTGGGCAAAATGCTTAACTTTTCTGCACATCAGAGTGCGCATTTGGAAAGCAGAGATAATAATATCCATATTGAAAGTTTCCTTAAGGAACAAGAGTATCTGACATTGAGTGGAAATTCGGGGATGGCTGTCATAGCTGTTAGCATGATTTATGTTTCTCACACTGTATTCAGGATCTGTAACACCTAGCCAGTGTTGAGATCTTGAAACTCCTTCAGGCAGAGGTAGATGAGACCTTCAATATCATGTGACCTGGAGGGTTGGTTTTTAAAAAGATTATGTAGTGGAGCCCTGGGATTCTATCTACAGTGGTGAGTAAGCGTTTGCAGTGTTTTGTGTTTGTGTCCATGTGCCAGGGAACAGAAACTGTGTTAGAGGAGAGCAACTTTACTAGGTCACATCAGACATTAAGTGCCAGGACTGAATTTAGCACCCATGCATTTGTCATTCATTCGTTCATTCATTCATTCATTTTATTGAATATTGACAGCCTTTGCAATATCATGCTGAGAAATACCCAGATTTATAGTGGCAAACAACAGACCTGGCTTCCCTGCCCTAACAGAGCATACAGTCTTGTGGAGAGGCAGATAACATATGAATAAATATTTAAATAAATGCATGATCGATTCACTGAAGCAAAAGGACAGGGAGATGAAGGAGAAGAGGTAGGGAACCTCCTTTAGACTGAGGGACCAAGGAAGGCCTTGTATGCAAAAAATGACCAATTTGGGCACCTGGGTGGCTCAGTTGGTTAAGCGTCTGCCATTTGCCCAGGTCATGATCCCAGGGTCTGAGGATCAAGTTCCACATTGGGCTCCCTGATCAGTGGAAGTCTGCTTCTCCCCCTGCTTGTGATCTCTCTCTCTCTCTCTCTCTCTCAAATAAATAAGGAAAACCTTTTTTAAAATTACCAGTTTAACAGAGCCAATATTAGCACTATAAAATGTTTGGTCAACTCATGTGGTATATTCTTCATAGTTAATGTGTTTGAAATGGTAGCTAATGCTCTGGCTTTGCGTGGAGGTGTTGGGTACCAGGCATTTGCAGTGGGTTAAATGCAGCATTTTTCAAGCTGCCTGGATCTGAAGGTTTTTCACAGACACCAATATGACTTGAACATAGATTTCAAAGGAATTAAAACTGCAAAATCATGCATAGACGTTGGACCCCACTGTGCTCTCTTCTCCGTAAGCATTTCTTGCATTTACTTTCCTTCTTCAAGACTCAAATCCAAGAGAATGCATCCACTGTAGGTCTACTTTGTCTTTATGCAAACCGGTTCCCAGGACAGGAAAGTAAAAAGCAACAGGAGCAAAAGAGTAAAGTGCAAACCTGAGTGCTTCCATTTCCTATCTTTAATTAGTTTGTGCATTGTCTGAGCACTTTGATCTTTTTTCTTCCCCGCTTGCTCATTTTTGCTCATTTCTTTGCTTGTTAAGACTCCATCGGAGGTTAGGAAAACGCAGTAGCCTCTTTTCCTTTTTATTAACAGCTCCTATAAAAGGTTTGGTGGCAGAGAAGATTGAAGATAAAATGAGATTATAATGACGTGTACGGATAATGCCATTGACTTTAATTATGCCAAGTTCTGAGCAGCAGAGATAATTGAGACTGAGTTAATTTTACAAGTTTTTGTCTAATCCAGTATGTTAAAAAAAACAGGTATTGATAAATAGCCATTTCCACTTCAAGGCATACAATTAAATAGATTTTGTAGCATTATTATGATGACCGGTTCTTTTTAATAGTAAAAGCAGAGAGATACTGGGTGGGAGGATGGCATAGGGGGAGTTCAGAGCCCATCCAGACTACGCGTAGTCTTATCTCTGGACAATCGTAAACTCTCTCGACTAACGATTGATGAATCAGAAGTGGTCACCACCTGATGCATCTCCCAACTTTGGCCACGCGAGGCAAATTGGGGTTCAGTCCGATGGTGTTCAGATAATTCAAGAGCTTAAAACACCTCCTGAAGCCTCGGAGGGAAACAGAAGTAACTTCGAGGTGCTTTTGTTAAGTGTTCGGCTATGTTTTCCTTAGGAGTTGGTGACGTGTGTACCTTAAATGTGACAGTTCTGTCTTCAGAATATTTACCCAGCTTGGTACATTCCTTCTCCACTCCCAGCAGGGAAACAGAACTTATTCTGTTTGCCTTAAGCTACAGAAGAAAAGCTTGGTGGAGCTATTAATTTTATACGGTAGAATAATTTTCATTAACTGCCTCAGAACTTGCTCTACCTGTGAAGACCATTGAGTAATGTCATCTTGAGAGTGGATCTAACTCTGAGACTCACTCCCTCTTCAGCAGCGCCTTAAAATAGTCCCAATATATTTGGAATGCTTACACACACTGTGAAACCTGCTTTTCATAATATGGTAATAATAAGTATTAGTATTATTAGCACAGCGCAAAAAGCTTTCTATGCAAGAAATAACTTACTGCTCACAAGAGGTAGGTACAATTGTTCCCCCCACTTAACTGTCTGCAGCTTAGATTAGAGACTTGGCCAGTGGGGTCCAGACTCTAAAGCAGATCTCCAGCACAGCCTTTATCCCCTTGCTGTTCTGCCTCCCTTAGAATAAATGTACTTTGGGCTAGGTGTCCCCCACTTCCCACCCATCTTATAGTGGGGGGGCTTCACTACTAAATCTTAATTTGTGGGCAATTCATCCATACTCTTCGCACTTATTTTCTTAGCCAGAAAATGACAACTGCCCTTTACCTAGCTCAGTATTCTATTATTTTATTATCATGACACAGATGAATGTGATATAGGCTTATAGCAATATAAGCTATATAAGCAACATAGCTTTAGCTGGCCAGGGATAATGAAGGAAAATATATCTGGAATATATCCTGTTTACATTGTGTGTACAGCTGTAACCCCTTCCATGTTTGCCAGATTGCCAGTTAGGTAAGATATTCAAAGCCATGTAAAAGTAACTAAAAGTTATTTAAGGAACCAGATTATTTTTGTATTTCTCATATCTTCATTAACCTTCTCCTTCTTGCTAAGATTATGTATTAGATTTATTTCTCTGTATGATTTTTTTAAAGTGGCTCCTCTATTTTGTCAAACGGTATGTCATAACGTAGTTGGATTTTTTAATTTTTATTTTTTAAAGGTTTTATTTATTTGAGAGAGAAAGAGAGCATGAATGAGGGGAGGGGCAAAGGAAGAGGGAGAAACGGGCTCCCCACTGAGCAGGGAGCCAGACGTGGGGCTCTATCCCAAGACCTTGGGATCACGATGGGAACCAAAGCAGACACTTAACCAACTGAGCCACCCCGGGTGCCTCACGTAGTTAGATTTTATTGGTTCATGACTGTGTCTTTATCTCAGTACGTTTAGTACTATAAACTTTCTTCTAAAATATTTTCAAGTTTTTAAACTTCATATGCTTTGAAAAAATTGATTAAAAGGTCTGTTTCTGGTTGTGTATTTTTTAAACTACTGGTATTTAATTGTGGCAATAATTGATACCCTGGCAAAATTTTGGTTTGTGCATGTATGCAAATGGTAATTGAAGATTAATGTCTATTTTCTAAACATAAACTTTCCAGAGAAATGGAATTATTTGCAGCGAAGAATGTCACTTAAAAATTCCACTTGAATAATGAGTTATCAAACACTCCAGTGTTTCTCTTTCCCCAATTATTAATGAGCTGCTACCCAAAACTCCTTAAAGTTACAAGAATGATTTATAAACATCATTTAGATTTACTATGGTCGCTTACATTACGGAAAATAATATTTCTTTACAAGTATAAATTTTCTATTTAATTGCCAAACATGCCATTTACTAATATCGATACACTTCTGCTTTATCTGCTAGGTTCTATGGAAGAAGGGTCTGTCTGCCTTTATTTCATTTTGAAAAATGTCATGTGGACCAGTCATACCAGCTGGTGGTGATCTTTCTTTCAGTTTATTCAGAGCCTTATTTCTGGGAAATAACTTACATTTTGGTACCACATTCTTCAAACTGCAACTAATATCATCTGAAGACTTTCCCCTTCATGCCATAAGGGCTGGGTTGTGATGGTGGAGGTGGATGAGGAAGTGGCAGTAAAGGGATGAGAGAGGTGACCCAACTGAAAAATCACTTGGATCGCGGATGTCACTTAGCATCCTGGATGCCACTTTCTAGTTAGCTGGTAAGTATGGTAGAAGGATATTTATCATACAGATGGGTCTTTACAAAATCAGCATTCTCTCAACTGTAAGGTTGTTGATTTTTAGGATTAATTAGTAGGGTTATTAATCCAAACAATTAAGTTCTCTCCTAAGAGTACAGCTGTCTGATTAATTAATCTATTAATTAATCAGTGGCTTCTCCAGATGTCTGTTGAGATACTGTCCCTTGAGCACTGCTGAGATGTGCTTTCAGACCATGAATTAATCCCTTTCATTTATTCAACTTTACAGTAAAAGGAGACTATTTATTAAGAGAGTTTGTTGTGGGTTTGCTGTGAACAAAAATCTATTTGTAATTATTTCAGGTTATCCTTCTCACTCACGTATGTGACACACTTCTGTGTCATGAATTGATAACGTTTGATAAAATCTTAATGGCTTTTCAGATGCATTTCCTCTCACCATTCTGGAAAGTGTACTTACAAAATTAAACATTTTAGTTCAAAAGAGAAGAGTCATCACATTTTAAAACATGATTTATTTATTTCAATAAAGCAAGAAAATTATACCAATATTTCTAGTCATATAAATTTCATGACCTGTTTGAGAGCCCCTGTTTTCCAAGGCAAAATTTTGTGTGGCAAACTCTTTCTTCCTGCGTCTTGCTTCAAACTCATGTAGGACTCAGGTCCCCTGAACAAGTCCTTCTGTGGTGATTTTTGGGAACCCCCAGGGAGTGATTGTTTAGTAAGTGTAGAAGTGACTTTCTTCTCTGGGCATGGCTGAACTGTTCTGCCATCTGGTCACCTAAGTAGTGCTGAGATAGAACCACCTTCTCTCTTCCCTACAGATCACCCAGCACCTCAGCCGTACTTGGCCAGTCCTTCTGATAGCTGGCTCCTTTCCGGAGCCATATTACTTTGGCTGGATTATGCCAAGCCCTTCAGTGTAACCTCATCACCTCACTAATAGAGTTCTTGAGGTGATAAAGCTACAGGATATTCTTTTGAAAAGTGAGAAGAAAAAAAAAAAAGAAAAGAAAAGTGAGAAGAATGATTCTCTCTCCCACTCTTTTTTTGTGTGGGCCAATAAAATAGAGCAGAACACAACATCAATTTTACAGTCAGAAAGACCTGAATTTTAATCATTCAGCCATTAGTGTCTGCATAGATTAAAAAGAGGATAGTGATAATGATACTGACTTCCAGGGTAGCTCTGAGATACTGCATTTGAAAGACAGAATGTTATCCAGGCTCCTCCATCAGGAACTCAGCCCTTGGCCCCCTAAGCAGAGTTAAGAACACTTCTGTACATCAGATGTATACATTCACTCATCAGTTGGTACTTATGGTGCATTCGTTATGTGTTCAATACTTGCACATGTCTTATGTCTTTTTTTGTATAATTTTTATTGGAGTTCGATTTGCCAACATATAGTATAGCACCCAGGGCTCATCCCATCAAGTGCTCCCCTCAGTGCCCATCACCCAGTCACCCCATCCCCCCGCCCTCCTCCCCTTCCACCCCTTGTTCGTTTCCCAGAGTTAGGAGTCCTTCATGTTTTGTCACCCTCTCTGATATTTCCCACTCATTTTCTCTCCTTTCCCCTTTAATCCCTTTCACTATTTTTTATATTCCCCTATGAGTGAAAGCATATAATGTTTGTCCTTCTCTGATTGACTTACTTCATTCAGCATAATACCCTCCAGTTCCATCCATGTCAAAGGAAATGGTGGGTATTTGTCCTTTCTGATGACTGAGTAATATTCCATTGTATACATAAACCACATCTTCTATATCCATTCATCTTTCGATGGACACCGAGGCTCCTTCCACACTTTGGCTATTGTGGACATTGCTGCTATAAATATTGGGGTGCAGGAGTCTCGGTCTTTCACTGCATCTGTATTGTCTTGTGTCTTGAAGGTATGTTGCAAACACATAAGATGGAGAAGACTGGGAGGGAGGAAAAGGCTCTGGGCAGTAGTTGAGTCTATGGACCCATTTGAACTCACCAATATGAGTGTGCATATTAAGAGACAAGAGTTGAGAATGGACCTCTGGGGAATAAAGACCATTAGAGGGATGGTTGTTAGTACTGAACATGGAGGAGGTATGATCAGTGGAGTGGGAGGAGGACCACAGTGAGTAGTGTCATAGAAGACAAGATAGGAGTTCCAAAGAGCAAGTGGACAACGTGACAAATGAGTCTAGGTATCTCTTGGCTTGGGCAAGGCTAAGACGTTGTTGACCTTGATGGAGTCATGCCAAAGAATGCCAAATTGCTATTGGTAGAGAGTGAATGGGAAGGAGAAAATACAGATTTCTTGGAAGAAGCATGGGTTTGAAGGGAAGAAGACAGTGAAGGAGGCTAAAAGGATTAAGACAGATTCATTTTTTAAGATGGAGGAGACAGAACATGTTGTGATATGTTCCAGAGAGTTTTACTTGCCAAAACAATTTAAAAATTGCAACAAGATAAGGCTTCAAGAGCTGTAAGAATGGAAGTTAATCTGTCAGTTCAATTTTAATTATTAAAGCAAAGCATAAATTCTAGTCTAATCTAGCTCTCGTGTTTGTCAGAAGTGGAGGAGAAATGCATTATTTTCATTTCTTTAATTCTTTTTTTCTCCCCCAGATTAAACCTAGTATTTTGACTAGTGAAATAGTTTGGGGGAAAAAGAACCAATCCAAACACTTTCTTGTGAACATCTTTGATGCTTCAACATTCAGTTCAGTTGTTTTCTTCCTGAGTAAGCATCTGAGGCGATGGGAACCAGACCTATCCTCAGATCACATTTCAGTCAGTTTCTTCTCGTCACAGAAAATTTGTAAAAATGAGCACATCTTTGCCTGACTGCTTGGTAAAACTGAAAATCCCTCCACGTACATCAAGCTGGGCCTTTGGCTATTTCTTTCAGTCATTCATTGACGGGCCTTATTTCCATGTATCTTACTGGACTGGCCTGACCTGTGAGGCTGAACCCAGAGGATCTCTGATCCTTCCCCGTGCCTGGGTTTCCCTGAAGTCCTCTATTTCTCCAAAGGAGAGCCACCCCTATTAGCAGAGAGTGGGAGTAAAATGACCCAAGGATGTGGACTCTCCCTATCACAGTGTGGCCAGAAGTGGTGCTGCAGAGTCACCTCTGGGACCCTTGAGAAGCCCCCTTACAGTGGAGAGAGCCCGAGGGCACAGCCCCTCTTGGATGCTCCATCTAGCAGTGGACTGTAATGAGTTTTGCAGTGATTCTCCATGATCCCTCCTTTGTAGCTCTCTCTGCTTTCACTCCAACCCTGCTTTGCAGAGTTCATCTGTGAGTCAGCGTGTTCCTGCATGGGAATGAACTAAGAGCCTATAGTTTGAGATGCCAAACTTTTCTTTCTTTCTTTCTTTCTTTCTTTCTTTCTTTCTTTCTTTCTTTCTTTCTTTCTTCTTTCTTTCTTTCATTTTTCTTCTTTCTTTTTTCTTTCTTTCTTTCTTTCTTTCTTTCTTTCTTTCTTTCTTTCTTTCTTTCTTTCTTTCCTTTTTTTTTTCTTGTGGATTCAGACACAGTCTCAATTCCTTGATAGATAAAGGAAGTAACTAAACAGAACTGAGAAATGATTGCCCCCCGCCACCATTTCCTTCTTTTGGGGAGAGTTTCATTTAGAATTCCTCTACTCCACCTCTTCTTCCCCCCACAACCCCCATTTAGGTCAAAGCACTCCTTGCCCTCAGGTTTGTCTCTCTTTCTCCTTAATTTCAAAATTAGATGAATAAACATATCTATTCTTGGAGTACATTACTTTTCCCCACTTTTCCTCTCCTCATTTAGAATCCTATGTTTTGACATGATTTATCATGGGTTGTCACCCCTGATGATTAGAAAAGGCACTAATGAGACGGAGCTTGTCAAGACTTGATCACAGGATCTCTATGTTCTGTGGGATGGTAATAGGACACCTTTGAGAGACTTGGAGAAAGCAGAAAGTGTGAGAACAAATTATGGATTCTTGTGGATGAGGGCAGAGGTGAGGTGAGGCTCCTCCAAATCAGAATTCCTTAAGGATATCAAATACTACCATAGCAGCTCTGTTCTTGACTGTGTAAATAGTGCACCAAGCAATAAAGGTGAAATGCTAAAACTCAGAACAAGCTATTCATAAGACCTGAATTTTCGAAAAATAGATGTAGGTTTTTCTGGCTGTGAAGATCGTTTTATTTGTGTGACAAACATAACGTGAAAAACTGACAGATCGATTAGCTTTCCCTAGGTTTCATGTGGAATGCACGAGCTGACCCCAAAACAGATGAGATTGAATTTACGTGCTCTTCCGACAGGATTTCTTGTTTGAGATCCAACTCTTATTCTGGATCATTGTGATGTAGCTAGCAAGCTGGCAGCAGTTCATTAGGAAATGAGTATCCAAAAATAAACACATCGGGAAATCCATCAGGTTTCTGCCGTATGAATTTACAGATCATAGTTTTATAATGTCATACATACTCTCAACACCCTAAATTGGAAATCTTCTGTCGGCCTGCACGTGACTGTTTCATTCAGATGTTTAGCTAATCCGGTTATTATTATTATTATTTTTATATCCAGAACAACTTCTCTACCTCAGGTAAGAACTTACTTCAGTTTAAGATTTGCATTCAACCATAACCTATAATTTATTATTTAAAAAAAAATCCCACTGGACATGTGTCTGTTTAATTTTGTTGTAGAGAGTTAGAACTTCAGTACATCCGCGAACATGCTCCCAACCGTCACAACTGAAAACTTGTCCACATTTTATGAACATAAATGTACCTTAGATTATAATCCTCAATCCCCATCATGAATCAGAAAACTCAGGACGAAGATATACAATTTTTTAAAAATTAAATAATTAAGCCAAAGCACTATTTTGTCTTGCATTACTGTTATCCTGGTCTCACATGGTACTAAAGGATTAATCATGGTCCGTTGCTGGTCGACCGGTAGATTTGACACAGCTAACTCCACCGTGAATGTGATTATGCATTTCAGAATTTTCACGAAGAAGCAGCTGCCAGAAGGAACATGTGCTAGGGAGTGTTCATATTTTATGAAAACTATCTTGGTCCATTGCCTCCTTCCCTTGAATTAGCGCTCAATTATCCTAAAGGAAGAGGCTGAAGACTCAGCAGAGCTAGAAGATAACCTCCAATCTCGTTAGCCCAGCAGCAGCTGCCCGAATTTGCTCGCATCAAATTGCAGCACCTCATTTCATTTCATTTGTGCTGTCTTACTTTGTAAAAGACACAAATGTATTTTGCATTTTTAAAATGTCTTAGCACAGATTGAGAGCTACATAACAGCCTGAAAACTGGTAAAAATCTCTCACTTAGGAAATCTCTTTCATACCCATTTGAGAATGGACAGGCTAAAGGCTGCATGCTCTCTTTCTCTTTTTTTCCCCTTAACTTCTGGACTGGAAAGGGTGATGGGGCCGAGTCAGTACCATTAATTCTGTAGTTTTTTTTTTTAATTATGCTAACTTGTTTTCTTTAAAATATTATTTATGGAGATAGTCAATTAAGTCATATTTGGGAAGTGTGCCTTTACTATGTTTGAGGGGATTCTTGTGGAAACAAGCGTAATCACTCACACACACCACACACACACACACACACACACACACACATCTCACCCAATGGAATAAGAGTAGTTCCAGAATAAGGTAATTGTTAGGTAATTTAAAATAGAGGAAGAGAAGAGAGAAATATTTGGCCACGGATACCGAAACAAAATGGTGTGACTGGGGCTGTGGGAGGCTCTGAAAGCATGTGATTCAGCAGACCAACTGGGAACGAGGCTACATTATTTGAAGCTGATAAGCATCAACAAGAATGCATGTAATGGAAATACATTTTCTAAGTATGAAACAAGTTACGGTGCTATAATTTTAAAGTCACATAAAGGTAAAGATGAAATTGAAAGATAAGACTGCAAAAGTTCAAGATTCACATTCTTTCAAAAAGGAACTGATCTTATGTTTCTTCCTAGGGAATTACATCAGATATGTTAACTGAAGTGATTTCTAGGTGATTACAACAGAAATTAAATTGAGTTTTAGGGAGGAAAAGATCACAGGTTATTAATAAAACAGAGTCTTTTGTCAGCATAATTTTAGGCTTACTGATACATGACCCAGGCAAGTGGAATATTTTTAGCACTGTATACAATCATTCTTTTGTGCATGGAGGTCTATACATAGATGTTACTATAAGTTTATATTGACAGACATAGGGATATTGTTCATTAGATTTCTGGTTTTAGCCTTTTTTATTAGTGTCAGGCATTCCCTGAAGGCAATCCTGACTAAAAAAACCACAGGAATCAGAATCAAGATCTCAAAGATCTATACTCCCGTGTTCATTGCCACATTATTCACAAGGGCTAAGATATGGAAACAACTTTAGTGTCCATCAGTGGCTGGATAAATAAACAAGATGTGGTATATACATACAATGGAATATTATTCAGCCTTATAAAGGGGGAAATCCTACAGTATGTGACGAATGAATGACGTTGGAGGACGTTCTACTAGGTGAACTGAGCGGATCTCAGAAGGTCAAACGCCACATGATTCCACTCCTGTGTGGTATCTAGAACAGTCTCATACTCATGAAGGCAGAGATTAGAGAGGTTCTTGCTGGAGCTGGACAAAGGGGGACATGGCAGCTGGTAAATGATGGGTATAAAATTTTAGTCTTGCAAAATGAAGAAATTCTAGAGATCTGTTGTACAACATCATAACTATAGTCAAGAATAGTGTACTATATGCTTAAAACTTTGTTAAGAGGATAGGACTCATGTTAAATGTTCTCAGTACAATTAAAAAAAAACAACGACATAGGAATTGATGTTTCAAATTTGCTCTAGCTAGAAACTGACAAGAATATGTAGATTGAGCTGAGGGAATAATGTACTTTCTCATACCTGCATGGCTGGGTGCCTCTGTTTAGTACTTTTGGGGCCCCACAGGAGTGTGTAACTTGCTGGGTCACAAAACTAGTTATGTGATAAGCCAGGTTTGGGATTCTGGTTTCCCAATTCCCTGGCCAATATATTTCCACTAAGCTGTTGTACGAAGATTTCAGGTCAATTGAAAAATTAGCATATTTATGAATGGAGCAGACCCATTCGATATGATAAACTATGTTGTTGAGAGGGGGAGTTTAGATTTTCCCATGTTTATGCAGAAATGGAAAGCTGAACAGTAGCTTCTGAGACTGCATAGATATTGTTAGGCCTTCATTTTCCATAGTGGCTGGATTAAAATGAACAGTTAATGTGGACTCACTGGTTTTTTACTACATGATGCTTAAATTTCTGCATCTCAACTTATGCCTTACATTACTGCTTAGATCACTTTTTAATATTACCCGTAGTTTGTCCTACTATAAATACCTGGCAGTTCATGACGAATATAGTTTTAAAAGACAACAAAAGTGTTCAGCTCTTTATAGGAGATTGTGATGGCATTATGCCCTTTGCCCCCTACCACGTACATCTGAGCCAGGAGATAGTTTCTCTGTTAGGTTAAGTGCTATATAATTACAAAATTATTTTCAAGAAGAGGGGAGAGACAGTTGGCAGATTTGGGGAGTTTTGAAACACAGGAGACTGTGCCAGCAGTATTAGATGGGGATCCAATTTCAATTCTGGTTTTCAAAAAGGGAATTAGTTTTGACTCATCTTTCCTTGAAGTGCCAAGGATCCTTTACTCAGCTTGGTTGGGAGAATTCTTTTGATCCTGACACATTGACTTAATTAAGCTTCAGCATCATGGAATTTGTGAGGTTGGCAGATTAACCGAATGAATTCACCTAGCACATGATTGCCTTGAGGAGAGCTTCCCATGTAGGTCTAGAATAACTTTTGTCCACATGTGCTGATGTTAGGAAAACACTAGGCTCTACCTTATTGGAAGACTGGAGCATGGAGAATAGGGTAGTTATTCAAATAAATAAATAAATAAATAAATAGGAACTTAAAATGTTTGGCCAGAAGAACTTTTGCAGCTTTATTTTTATTTTATTTATTTTTAAAGATTTTATTTATTTATTCATGAGAGACACAGACTGAGAGAGAGAGGCACAGACACAGGCAGAGGGAGAAGCAGGCTCCACGCAGGGAGCCCGACGTGGGACTCGATTCCGGGTCTCCAGGATCAGGTCTCTGGGCTGAAGGCAGGCGCTAAACCGCTGAACCACCCAGGCGGCCCCTTTTGCAGCTTTAAACTGTGGTCAGTGATTTATATCTTGTGTGGGATGAAGTCGGAGCCTTGACTGCTAAAATATGATCTGGTTGCATTTCCACATCTAAGATTTCTCTGACACTGTCTTGTCACTTTCTGCGTTAGGTTGGTGTCTTGCTCTTGTTGCTGTTTTTAGCAGCATTTTTAACTTTATAAAATATATTGGTAGGAATGGATGGTGAAGAATTGGAAAATAATCTTTGTGCTTTTTTAATCCTATTCTGAAAACCAAAGAATCATGTAAGCTACTTGAAATAGAAATGTTTGTCAGATTTTTTTCTTAATAGAGCAACTTATTATAGAAAGCAGGGTGGACATGAGGGATGTTTTAAAAAATATTAACTCATTTTTAAAAATCTGTTAAAATTCCATTCCAATCAACCATTTATTCCTCTATGTTTTCTTAAATTCAACAGATTTTATAATTAGATTGCAACATTTTGCAAGTTTATCAAGAAACAATCTAAGATAGAATGATGAATTGAACCCCCCCCCCAAAAAAAAAATTATCATTATGATTGGTTCTGGGCAAACATACTTTAGAAGGAAAAAAATTCCTCTTTTGAACAAAATGGTAAAGGGAATACAATTAATTTTTTTTTCCCAGGAGGGATGTTTGAGGTACAAGAATGTTTATTATAGAGAAGACTCTAATTGGTCTAAGGCTGCATCTACCACATAGTACATACACAGGAAATACTTGTTGAATGTCTGAATGAATCACAAGCTTCAAATACTTGGGGTATTGTCATGTGAAAAAGGAATTAGATTGTGTGGTCTCATAGAAAGAATTATGATCCGCTTTGCTGAATATATGAAAGAAGTTTCTACCTCCCAGCTCTTCAGAGGAGGATGGACGTCCTCTAGGGTGGGTTTGCTGCCTGGCACAGACTGGATGAGTCTTTGGTATGGACTCAAGAAAAGAGTAAAAGGTTGGGTCAGGTGGCTTTGGTGGCTCCTTTTAATTCTGACATGCTGTAAAGTGATCTTTTTTGTTTGTTTTTCTTGGATTCCTACTCCATTTCCTCATTTTGTTATGGCAATGTTGAAGATTTAATAATGCCCCTGGACTTCTCAAACCAAGACCAAAAAGCCATGAGTGTGATAAGGCAGGCTTGATGGCCCAAGGTGGGTCGTCCATCACAAAACTGTCTAAGGCATGAGAGGCATATGTTGACACTGCATTTTAGTTTTTAGAATGATTCTTATTAACCCTGATGGAATTTTGAAATTCCTTTTAAAAAGAGCAGTTACTTTTTAAAGGAAGCTTTTTTCCTATATCACACGGGTGAGAGCTACCTTTAACAGCTATTATTTTTTAAGCCTCTCATTATGGGTTTCACAACATTCCCCCCAAATTCATATGCTGAAGTCCTAACCCCGATACCTCTGAATGTGACCTTATTTGGAAATAGAGGTTTACAGAGGTAATCAAATTAAAATGAAGTGTGCTTAGGGTAGGCCCATTGTAATATGACTGGTATCCTTATAAAAAGGGGAAATTTAGAGACCGGACACACATACAGGGAGAATGTCACATGAACATGAAGATGGTCATCTACAATCCAAGGAGAGAGGACAGAAACAGAGCCCTCCCTCACAGCCTGCAGAAGGAACCAACACCATCAACACCTTGATCTTGGCCTTCTAGCCTCCAGAACTATGAGACAGTAAATCTCAGTTAAGCCACTCAGTCTGTGCTGCTTTGTTATGGCAGCCCTAGCAAACTAATACACTCTTTAAAGGACTTTAACATATCTATTGGGTTGCAAAAAGAAGAACATATTTGGTAGGTCAGAGAAAACAGTTACTCATATAAAACATTTTCTTTGGTACACCTGGGTTTAATTTTCCTAACAGTCCAGTTCAAGTCAACACAACTTGTGGCTTTTGTTGCTTTCATTAAACAGCTGTTGACTAGCCATCAACAAAGCATGAAGATCCCACATTATGTTGTATGCTGTGCTTTGTAAACGGTGAACATAATTTTCTCACTTATGAGATACTTTCCATGCTGGGCACATACCTCTTGTTACACACTTTACATTGTGCGCGTTCAGGTTTCCATTTACATTTATATGTGAAAAATATTTGGGCTGGCTGATCAACACACAGGGAAAGGAAGGAAATGGATAATTTACCTGCAGCGTTTAGCCCGTCTCAACTTTTATTATTCCTAGCTACCCCATTGAAGTAAAAATAGGAGGAAAACGTCCCCTTTAAACAGAGACTTTATTCAAGACATGACTGGCTTTGGTGCAATGACTACCCTCCTGGGAGCAATTTTCGTGCCAGGCGATGTTGTGTGTAAGCAGACCTCCAGGGATATGATTCCTAGCTGTCTCACTCCCCACCACCATCTGTTGTACAATATATTTCCTACAAAATTGTATTCAAGCATGGAATTGAAATTTGTATCATTACCAGTAGTTTACTACGAGTGAGACACTTGCTGGACATGTCAAAGAACATCAGGATATCTCTTTGAAATTCAAATCACCTACTGGTCCTTTTAATCAGACCTTTACATACTCTCTGAGAACATCATTATCAGCCTCCATCTTAAAAGACAGACCAGTGTTCTTGAATCGGTCCTTCCAGTGAGTGTTTGGCTTTCATTTCCTTCATTGTTGCAGAAGGTTTGACCAAGGTTTGGGGTTGGGTCCAGAAGGATGGTCTGAGATGGATGACCTACTGGAGACAGCTGAGTCAGGAAGAACTAGTGGGGGTCAGTAAAAGCTAGAGTTCTTTTTTTTTAATTTTAAAATATTTTATTTATTTATTCATGGGAGACAGAGAGAGAGAGGCAGAGAAATAGGCAGAGGGAGAAGCAGGCTCCATGCAGGGAGCCCGATGTGGGACTTGATCCTGGGACTCCAGGATCACACCCTGGGCCGAAGGCAGACGTTTAACTGATGAGCCACCCAGGCATCCCAAAAGCTAGAGTTCTTTATAACAAGTTAAGCTATGGGCACCTGGGTGGCTCAGTGGGCTCAGCATCTGCCTTTGTGATCTTGGGATTCTGAGATCGAGCCCCACATCCAGCTCCCTGCTCAGTGGAGAGTTTGCTTCTCTCTCTCCTTTTTTCTCCCTCTCTCTCTCAAATGTTAAAAAAAAAAAAAAAAGTTAAGTCTAGTTCTGGGAATGTCTAGATACACTCTCCTAGATGGGAAGTGAGAGAAAAGACAAAGAATGAAATTGGAAGCAGGTCAGAAATAACCAGGGAGAGTGAGGGACAGCTGCTGTGACATCCAGTGGGGGTTTTCAGTGTCAGATGGGAAGGGTGCTTTGGACTCCTCTGAAGATTTGAAATTGAGCCAGATAGTTCTCAACTTGTCTGCTGGTCGAAAACTTTAGTTAAGAAGAACAGAGACCCCCTGAAGTCACCCGAAAGTAGTACAGTCTGATTGTAAGGATCCATGGTCACCCAGAACCCTAGGACCAGTCATAGAGTTGAGTCCCATGGAGCTGAAATGTCACCTGGGGAAAAGATACTCCTCATCAGAGTTTTAAGATGGCTGGAACTTCTGTCTTCCCACCACCTCAGCAGAACAGGTACCTGCTAAAGCTGGCCCCTGATGTAGTTCACTCCTCTCTCTGATTCTGTTTTTCTGTATCTACCTTTTGACTTTCACTCCTACCACCAGTTGCTTATCTATCATTGTTTGTTTCAAACAAAGCAAGGGTAGTACTGGTTTAGTTGGTTGGACCATCACCTAAGTGCTGTCCAGCACTAGGTGGATTAATTCTGGGTCAAGTACCCAGCTCTAGCCATTAAGGGGAGGTCACATGGTATCTGTGTTGGTGACTGATGGCAGGGGCTGTGGGCTTGCTACCATTCTGAGACCTGAAGAACTCAAACACGACGGCTCAGTAAGCCACCGTGTCTACCACTGCCAGATTAACCTGGGGCCTCAAATAGTGTTTAAACCTTATACATTCTTGGATGAAAAACAACAACCACAACAACAACCTTAACTTCATTACTGCTTCTCAAGGATCAAGCTTACACTTCATTAGTTGGCATGGACATCCTTAGTCTGGCCTCACACTACTTTCCTAACTCCTCTTTCAATAGTGTTTTATTCTAACTTCTACTTCTTGAATTGCTCTTTCTGAGTTTCTTTCCCTGTCAAATCCTGCTCCTGAACCTCCTTTATTTTGGTGATAGGAACAGTGCTAGACTTGGCCTCAGTAAAACTGCTGGAGAAGAGAGGAATCTGCTGTGTGATATTGAATGAGTCACTGCTTCTCTCTGAGCTATTGTCTCATTTACAAAATATACCAAGTTATACCATATCATCTGATTTCTTTCTTCCTGCTACACGTGTTGTAGGGCTGAGCCAGTGACAGGATTCAGTGCTCTTTCTTTTCTCTTTAATGAAGTCATTGCATTTAAAGTCTCCTTTTTTTCTTGGAGGTTCACTATGGGGCAGCCTGGGTGCCTCACTCAGCAGTTTAGTGCCTGCCTTCAGCCCAGGGCCTGATCCTGGAGACCTGGGATCGAGTCCCACGTCGGGCTCCCTGTGCGGAGCTTGCTTTTCTCTCTCCCTGTGTCTCGGCCTCTCTCTCTCTCTCTCTCTCTCTCTCTCTCTCTGTCTCTCATGAATAAATAAATAAAATCTTTAAAAAAAAGTGAAAGTTCACTATGTCATGTAATCTGCTCCCTACATGCTTGCATGCCCTAAAGTGGCCAGGAAGTGCATGGGGAGTGCATCTAGTTAATGCATCCTCTCTTGTGAATCTACAGCTTTCCCTCCATATTGAAGTTAGAAAAGAAGAAGAAAGAAAATTAAAAATAATAAAAATAGGGGCGCCTGGTCGCCCAGTCAGTTAAGCATCTGCCTTTGGCTCAGGTCATGATCTCAGGGTCCTGTGATAGAGCCCCACATTGGGCTCCTTGCTTAGTGGGAAATCTGCTTCTCCCTGTGATCCTCTCCTAACTCATGCTTGGGCTCTCTCTCTATTTCAAGCAAATAAGTAAAATCTTTTTTTAAAAAAAATTATGGGAACTCAGTAGCCTGATAATCCATGAAATGTGTTTCACATGGTTTAATTTATGTAAGAAAAGAAAAAGGGAGCATCCAAGGTAAAGAAAGCAAGGAGAAGATTAAGAGAAACAGGCAGGGGTGCAGGGGAGCTGTAAGGAGTAAGACTGGAGAAAGAAGAGATAGAGGAAGGCGAGGGATGGAGACAGCAGAGAAAAAATTGGTGGCAGAGAGGAAGGAGAAGGAACTCCATGGAAACAGGTCTTTGCCAAATGAAACATTTTTCTCAGTCGGTCGTCCCTGGCCGCACCTGTTTACACTCATCCACTGAGAGCCCATCCATCTTGTCCCTGTCCTTCTCCCAGGACGGCTGTGTGGTATGGGGGCACCACGCCACCTGAAGCAGGCTCAAGCATGCTTCAGAGAAGCCATAAGCAGAAGAAGAACTGCTAATTTTGCCTGGGAAGATAAAAAATAACTGAGGCTGGAGGAGATGGCATTGACTGAGCTCCACAGGATGGGAGGGCCAGTTTAGCAAGTCGCTGGCATCTGAGACCAAGGAGATGGCCCATAAAACGGTCCTGGGATCAAAGGAGGAACTACTGATTCAGGCAACAACAGGGAATAATCGCAGGAACTCTCTGCTGAGTCCAAGAAGCCAGACACGAGGAGCAAGGGACCTGCCTATGGCCCCGTTTCTATGAAGATGAAGAAGACACAAGAAGAATCTATGGTTTTCGAAGCTGAAAAGTGATTAGCTAGGATTTGAGGGTAGTATCATGTAGACAGGGACACAAGAGAACTTTCTGGCATGTTGTAAGTTTGTTCTGTGCCAACTTGGAGACTGAGTAAATGAGAGTGTACACAGGTAAAGACTCATCAAGTGCTCATTCCTGATTTTTGCATTTTACTGTAAAAAAAAAATACACTGAAATTGAAAAGAAAAAAGCCTGGGGCAGGGGGGCAATGGGTGGCTCAGTTAGGAAAGTGGCCAACTCTTGATTTTGGCTCAGGTCATGATCTCAGGGATTCAGCTGGCTTTGGGCTCGGGGCTCAGTGGGGAGTCTGCTTGAGGATTTCTCCCTCTTCCTCTCCATCTGCCCCTCCCCCCACTTGTGTGTACGCTCACACACACACTCTTTCTCTCTAAAACAAATATATAAAATCCATAAAAAAAAGAAAAGAGAAAAGCAAAAGCTAAGCAGAAGAAAGAATACATGCAGAATAGTATATTTAAAATTTAAAATAACCAACACAGGCAAACAAAGCCTATGAGACACTAGCCCTGATTTTACAATTTATATTTCTGTTTTTTAAAAGCTTGTTGAAATTTAAAATTAGGCTCTATTAACACCATGTGAATAGATTATAGGTCTGATTTTAAGATGAGATTTAATAAACATGTACCTTTAAATATTTATTAACTTAAAAATAGATCACAGGTAATGTTTTTCTCATGCCTTTTGGCATCTATTTTCTATAACTTGGGAAAAAGTATTGATTTTTATTTATATCTAAAATTAGTAAAATTAAGAAAAACTGAGATTTTATTTATTTGAGGGGAAAAGTACCCACTATTTTATTCATGACTGTGAACTTGTTTCTAAAGGCCCTCCAGAAATAGCTGAAGAATTTGCTGTGCATACTATACTAGCAAAATAAATGTTTAGTTCCTTGAAATATGCCTGAAGTGAGTGTTAGTATAAACATACCTTCCTTAACTGAGTGATATGAAAAAATTGGCTGGCATGAGTCATATTTTTTATAAGCCAAAATGTATGCATGAGTATTGTTTTAATAAGTAAATTATGTTAAACCACAGTTTGAAATATACCAAAGACATAAACAATTTCTTCACTGTAACTTTGCTATTCTGGACCAGAGGTCATGACTTTCATCTTGGCTTTTATGCTGTTAAGAGAAAATGCTGGAGGGGGCCTAGGAAGTTGGTCGCAAGGCAGAGTTAAATTCAGACTCTACAGCTTGGTAGGCTGTATTTCTTTAGCCTTTTGCCTTAACCTTTCTGAGGCTCAGTATCCTCATCTGTAAAAGTTTAACTAGTTGTATCTGCCTTGATGGAATGGGAAGCCATGTGAAAAGTGAATGAGAGGATACTGAAAGCATAAGGTCTGGCATATAGTAGTTGCTCAATAAATGCTTCCCACCTCTTCCCTCCTTTCCTGGGGATCCTGTGGTCACTACAATCCTTCTGGTAGGTGGCAGCAGTGGCCACATTGACTTTTCCTAATTCTATTCACTTGTTTTTTTCACATTAAGTCAGATGAGAGGGAGTAATCTCCGGTTCAGATAATTTTTCCCCTTGTTCTCGGTCTTAATAAATACATTCTATGGGATGCCTGGGTGGCTCCACGGTTGAGCATCGGCCTTCGGCTCAGGACCCTGGGATCGATTCCAGCATCGGGCTCCCCGCAGGGAGCCTGCTTCTCCCTTTGCCTGTGTCTCTGCCTCTCTCTCTGTGTCTCTCAGGAACAAATAAATAAAATCTTTTAAAAATAATACATATATACATACATATATACATTCTAGTTGGACAGAGCAGGTTGAAATCAAGGTATAAAAGTGTCTTACCCAAGAATTTCAACTATGAGGATGTGCCTGGTTGAGGCTCTTCTCTACATGTCGATTTTTCTGTTATAGGAGGGGTTTGCTGATGGTCTTTCTCTGGGTGAATCTTACACCTGCTACAAAAAGATGCTATCCTCTGGATGGGAGATTTGCACAGGCTTATGGAAACCCAAAGAGGTATTAAGAAAAATTAATAGTATGCCTTGAAGAGCAAGTGGAAAGTACTCAAGAGCTTCATGAAGAGTAGGATCTCTTAGGCAGGTTGTGTGCTCTGGCCTGGTGGCCAGGCTGCTGGTTCCCAAATGACTGCAGAGATGCCCAGGAAAAGCAACTTTTCTGATTCATTGGCCTTTGGAATTGGTTTGTGACTTATAAACTCAACTTAGAACATAATTATGTCATTTTCCTCTTCGCAAATGTGGCATACTCTCGAATCTAAGCTGCAGGGATAGCTTTATGAAATGAAATTGCCCCATAGTGCTTTAAATGGAAATTGCTGCATCAGCTACATGGCAGTGTCTATTCTGGAAGCTAATTGAAATTGCTCTGGCAGATGCTGGAAACAAATGCTGGGTTACATTAGCTTATGGGGGTCACTTTCTCCACTGTGTCACATGTAAAACTTATCACACAGGCCTGGATTCTAAGAAAGAGCACAGGGCTGAGAAAGGGAATTTGGCCACTGCCTTCTATAGAGTCCACACTTCCAATGGCATTCCAGTTCTCTCTGTGACAGGCATGTGCCTTGTACATAACAATACAGTACTGCTATCCCCTAACCACCACATAGGTTTGTTGACATAAATTCAATGTGAGAATGTTTAAAAGATAAAAGTTACTGGGCAAGTGAGTCATTTAATTTTCTTTTCCTTTTTAGATTTTGTCTATTTATTCATTCATTCATTTATCCATAAGAGACACAGAGAGGCAGAGGGAGAAGCAGGCTCCCCATGGGGAGCCTGATTCAGGACTTGATCCCGAGGATCCTGGGATCACGGCCTGAGCCAAAGGCAGATGCTCAACCACTGAGCCACCCAGGCATCCTATCATTTAACTTTCAATACTGATTTTGTCATTATATCTATATTTATTGCGTCTTTCATTCAACATTTATTGAGTGCCTAATAATGGTTTAATTTTATTGAATGCTTAGAATATGCCAGGACACTTTTGACATTTTAACTGATTTAGTCCTCACTATAGTCCTACCGTCTCTCTTTTATAGGTAAGGAAACTCATAAAACAGAGACATCTGGGTGCTCTGAATATGCTGGGCACTGCTGGATGTTAGGAGCACACAGATCGAGAAGATACAGCCGAAGCACAGTGACCTCCAAGTCTAGCTGTAGGGAGAATGAGAAGAGAAACTGGCCTCGGTTTAAGCCTGAAGGTGGAGAAATAGCTGAGTGCTGGGGGTGCCCCAGGAGGGACACCTGGTAACACTTTAGACCCAGTGGTGGGAGGCGGGGCTGTGGAGCCCCGGGCATAGGCTGGGCATAGGCTGGGTAGCCCAGCTCAGAAGCCAGCCAGACCTACAAGAGTTTTGAAATCAGTGGCTAAGATATCAGAAGTCAATGTAAAGCAAGTTATTGGGAACTGAACACACCGAGTAAGGTGAGGTCAGAGACTCAGGGAGATGGTCCACCCCAAACAGCCAGGTGTGAGGAGACAATGGGTTCTGCTAAGGCTCAGTCCTTAATAGGAGCCCATTATCTGGTCAGCCTTAGTTTCTCCTGAAGCTTGGAACCCATTACTCCCTTGGCCAAGGTGGGTCACCCCCCCCTCCCCCAGAGTACCTGGCCATCTCCTGAGTATAGAAAGGATATTTAAAGAAACCATCCAAGCTTGTTTTTAGGAGAATTGCATTTCTTACTAGGTCATTTGAACAACACATGTCTGCCTATGGGATTCATCTCTTTGTAGGATTGTGTCCCTTTGGTACATTCTGATAGTTCACTGATGTTTTTAAGTTACTTCATCTTTTGAGGAGAATGTGTCTCTACCTGGGAAGTTGAAAGTCTTAGCAGGAAAAATAATAAAATGAGAGATAGACTTTCAAACCATTCAGAAATAACACCCTCTTTTATTCAAAAGAAATAGGAAATCTAAAGTGAAAAAAGAAATGATAGAGTAACACCATGGAGTTGAAATGAAGTACTTAAATGAATGCTGAGTTTATATCTGAATTTCCTAGGAGCCAGGCTAAAAAAGGAAATGCATGGGGTTATTCAGTTCTGATAGCCTGATGGAAAAGAAGCACACACTTTGATTTGGAGAGAAACTTTCCTGACCTCTGTACACGGCACATGTGTTACTCCTAAGGAGATAGTTAAGATGTTCCTTGCTATTCCCACAATCAAAAATTAATTCAAGAAGAGATCCTTGATCACTGTCTCTAAATAAATGAACCGGAGGGGGCCATTTGTATCATTTATGCTTAACTGTGATTTCTAAGAGTGAGAATTGCCACTTCAGAACTTCTTGAGAAACAACAGCCAATGGTCAGGAGAAGCCTGTTGGCAGCATCAGGATAGAAGGGGGTCTCAAGAGTGTTTGGACTCAACACTCACAGAGTCATTGTGACCCTGTGTCTACAGAGGCCTTCCTTCCACAGTGGAGTTTGGCTGCCTGACAAAGGAAGATGCCGTCTAGTGGCGATCACCCTTAAATGACTGACGCCCAGGTCCTTAGGGGTCCATGGGTCCCTGCAGATGTGCCTGGTAAATCTATTACACAAGGACTGGTGGAGTCCTAGTAGACCGAGGGAAGCTTCAGCTGTGTTGTTTGCTGGTAATGGTCTAGTGATACATTATTACCATTTGAGCTGTTACAGATTCTATATGAAGTATAAAGCATTTCATCAAAATCAGTGGAATATGGGTGTTTCGTCCTTGGAACTGTTATAACCCTGACTGCGAAGAGCAAGGGCGCAGGTCTTCCTCTTCTCCAGGCAGCCCCATGGATCTCATTCCTTCCTTCTTCCACTTAAGGAAATCAGAGCACCATCCTGCACTGTTCACTTGCTCTTTCCCTTGTCTGTGTCTTTCATGGCCCTTCTTCCCATGTAATGCCCCCCCAAATTCCAGCCTGAGCCTTCCCCCTGTAGGACACCTTCGCCACCAACTTTGACCACTTCTCTACTTAGCTCTGCTCTCAGAACGAAGAGCACAGTTCACAGGATTTCCTCTGCACCAATTATGGGCAAAGCCTGGGCAGGAATTCCACCTGCAAGGAATTCACAGTATGGGGGAAATGAGACACAGGCATAATTAATTCAGCTTCAAGGCAGAAGTATTAAATGTAGTAGGAGCCATAAGGTTCTTCCAGCAGGACCCAGAGAGACTCCATGAAGGGGGCTGTTCCTGCAGCGGGGATTCCTTACTGGCATGCTGGGGATAGGATGCTGCTGAACTAAGCCACCATCTTCTTAGCCATCAGCTGGCTGGGGGAAGTGGCCAGCCAGAGGTCACCAGTGGCTCTGTTCGCCTCATGGGCCATGCAAATAGCATCATTTCCCATGTGTGTCCTGACGTGAAGACAACGAGTACACTTTGTTAAAGATGGGTTAGATTTGGACATTGGGACTATGTGTGAGGGGGGAGGGAATTCAAGGGGATACAAAGTTAGAAGAAAGAACCATGTATATTTCTGTGTTTGTATGTGTTTGTGGGTCTGTGTATGTTGGGGGGAGCCCATTAGCAAAAAGGCTGTAAAGATGGATCAAGAGTCATCACACAGGATATTATGTTCCAGGCTACTGAAATAGGTTTCTTATGTACTTGGGTTTAAAGGTGGGGCGGGGGGGAGGCTGGAGATAAGGAGTCCTAGGGAAAGATTTTTAAATCTTTATTCAAGAAATAAGGAAAAGTGAATTGTTGAAGGCACCAGGAATGTTTTTCTCTTTCTCCTCCCTGGGTAGATTGGCTTTCTTCACATCTGAGGCCATATAGCAGGAAAGTGACCCAGTGACATCTCTTGTTTGGGAGACTAACCTAGAAATGAATATGATCACTTGGTCACAATCTCACATTCTTGAGTGGACAGCCTGGTCTGGTTTAATTAGTTGCCCAGGTTTGTGAGCTTATGGTTTACAAACATGACAGCTGTGTGTGTGGATGTAGAGAGAGGGGTCAGGATGCAATCAAGAGGGGTCCTTATGAATTACATAGACTCCAGAACATGCCTACTACTCTTATTGCTTATTCCAATAAGTCCTCAAACACAATAGGATTAATGAATAGTTAGCCACATAGGACAAATTAATGTTAAAAATCATTTGAATACTGAAGGACTTTGACACAAAAATCATTTGCCCATGTTTGAGGACATCTGCTATGCTATTGAACTGTAGCAAATATTAAATTAGCATTGTAAAAGGTGGAATAGGAAGAAATAGGGTAGAGAGAATAATCTGGTATTATCTTTGCCATTTCCATGATATATTTTTCTGTTAGAACATTTTTCAATGAAGAAAATAATATAACTCAGCAGCTACTTGGAATAGTTCTTCCTCAAAACAGAGCATATTGTGAAGAAAAATAAGCTTATGCTCATTGTAACTCTAACTGCACTATGCCCAGTGTATCTGAAAATTTAAGATCTCAAAGGGCCATTAAATTTAAGTAAGATTGAACACATTAAAGAAATGAAGAATTGGCAAATGGTCAATGCCAGTTAAGATGTTTCAATTAGACTATAATTTAACCAAGGGCATATACATTTGTTTTTTATTGTATTTCTTTCCTGAGTATACTTATTTTGCATTCCAAATTTCTATAATTCTGAAATCAAAGGGAGAAAGTCTAAACCCAATTAGGCTCTTAAGAAACCTAAATGTGGAGCTTGGCCAGCAGGCCCAGCAGTGAGTCCTGGCTGGGCTGTGCATGCCTCCCCACCCACCACCCCCCCAGGATGCGTGGAAGTTCTCTGGGAACACAGGCCACGGGAACCATGGCTCATCTTCCTGGAGCATCAGTTTTGCTTAATGTGAAGTAATTAAAAACATTATATTTATGTTAAAGCAAACAGAGAAGATTATGGAAAGAATTCAAGAAGAGCTGGATTTTTTTTAACTAATTAGGTTTTTGGGGTTTGGTTTGTTGGTTTGTTGTTTTAATTAAAAACTGTCTGTTTAGGGCAGTTCTCCTCTGGCTGGACATCTAGTCATTGTGGCGACGGGGGTGGGGTGGTATTGAAGGACAATTAGAGTGAAGATCAAGTAGGGAGACCAAGAGAGGTGGGTAACTTCTTTCCAGACCAGTTATTCCATTGGCGAGGCTTTTAGGTGAGGGCTGGAGGGTCCACATGACTGTTGTTGTTATCCCTCCTGCCCAGGACTAGGCATTTCCTAGGACTATAGGCTCAAGTCGCTGATACTCTGTGGTTGCCAAGGATGCAGTGTGGCCACTGGGCTTTTAGTCATTCCCATAAATGCTGCTGTTTTCCTGTCTATGCTTTCCTGAGGTTCAAATCACTCAGTATTAGAGCTGAAAGGGGCTTGTGGTTCATCAAATTAACCTTTCTTTCACTCTACAGAAAGAAATTTCATTTCACTCAGCCTGGCTGAAAGAACTAAATTTAATAGGGGAGTTATTGAAATAACTTGCCTTAGTGATTAATTAAAACTTTTATTTATTAAATTATTTATTAGCCTGAGAATCTGTTTTTCCTAACTCCCAGTGTTAATTCTTTTTTTTTTTTTCAGTTTTTTTTTTTTAAGATTTTATTTATTTATTTATTTATTCATGAAAGACACACAGAGAGAGAGGCAGAGACACAGGCAGAGGGAGAAGCAGGCTCCATGCAGGGAGCCTGATGTGGGACTCGATCCTGGGACTCCAGGATCACGCCCTGGGCCAAAGGCAGGCGTTAAACCACTGAGCCACCCAGGGATTCCCCCAGTCTTAACTCTTATGAGAAAATAAAACTAAACATAGAGGTAAATGTTAAGGCACATAAACAGCCTTACCTACTTAGAGTTTCTTCATATACGGAGCCTTATCCCAAACCTCTGACAAACTACAGCCTTGCTCATAGCTGATTTTTAGATTTAAAAAACAAAAACGAAGATGGACACGTGGCAAAGATTATATGTGGCCTTCAAAGTTTGAAATGTTTACTCTTTGGTTCTTTACTGAAAACATTTGCAGATTCCCTAAGGCATGGTGGCCAACCAAAGGGACCCCAAATCCGGTCCCAACTTGCTCATGGAACCCCACTTCAGTTACAGGCAGCAGGGTACTCAGCTCCAGATGGTCACAAATGGTCAAACCATTCACCACAACCCTGTTTATATTCCCTAGCCTGTTTTACAGTTAAAAGTAACCATGTGACTTAGCTCTGACCTGAGACCTGAAGTCTTCTGACTAGGAAAACGGTAGCGGTTTTGGGAAATCTTTCGCTTTCAGACATATTTAACAGCACCCTCTATGATGTGATGGCTGGAGTTGCAGCAGCTCTATTGTTACCACAGGGAGATAGCCAAGAGGACTGCAGTGTCATTGGCCTTAACATTGAACAATATCAGCAACCAACTCTCTCAAGATGTTTTCCTACATTTAAGAAAATGAAACCCATGTTTACTGAAGCTACTGCAATTGTTTTGTTACTTGTAGTCCAATATCTTCCTATTGATAGAGATACTATCCAGCCCCTCAAATTTCAATTGCTTCTTTTTATTCTAGGAAGTATTTTCTTTTTTTAAGATTTTATTTATTTATTCATAAGAGACACACAGAGAGAGGCAGAGACACAGGCAGAAGGAGAAGCAGGCTCCCCATAGGGAGTCTGAAGTCTGACTTGATCCCAGGACCCTGGGATCACGACCTGAGCCAGAGGCAGATGCTCAACCACTGAGCCACCCAGGTGCCCTGGAAGTATTTCTACTCAACCAAGAGTTACTGGATGTCTTCTGAGGATTTTCATTCATAATTGTCCCACCTCCTTATTAATTACTCTGATATAGATTTAGCTTTTTAAATTAGTGTTGCTTTTATGCATTTTAGATAAGCTATCTAACCTTGGAAAATTGCCTTTTCAGTTTCCAGATTTTTAGAACAGGAATAATAATGGTACCTACCTCATAAAGTCCTTTGGGGGAATAAAAAAAAAATAATGCATGTGAAGCACTTAGCAGAGGGTTTGGTACATAACTTGCGCTGAAAAATGTGAGTTGCTGTTGTTGTAATTCCACTTGGTCTTCCTCTTCCTTCTTCTGGATTTCTACTAAAGGGAATAAGCATTTTAAGTTATGTATGGAACTTCTTCCTTTTACTAATGGTATAAAGGCAATGGACTTAGAACGGTCAGGAAATATTTACCTGAGGACGAGAGACTTTAACTTGAAATTCAATGTTGGAAATAACCTAAAGATTTTTCATTCCTGGATGTAATTTTAATTATCAATATTGGACTGATTTGGAGTACAGAAAATAGCAGGGGGATTTCTTTTTCTTTCAGCTTTCAAAAGTTACCTGGATAAACTGGATGACAACATTTAGAAATGCACCTTATGACCAACCAAAGGCTCTTGCTTATGTTTAACACGGCTTGATGATTTGAAAGGATCTGTGTAGTATGTCACCTGAGTGATATACATTTTGTGTAGGAATTTTTTATCATACCAATTTATATTTCTCATAAAGAATCCTTGGGGGTTTGACAGGGAAGAGAATCTTTTTAGTAAAATTAGGGACAGGGAAAAATGCCTCTTTTTAAAATGATGCTTCAAAAGGAGGAATATTTCTATTGCAATAAATTATTTTTTGATTGCCTCTATACCTCTTCCTGCTCCATATCCCCATTCTGAATGGCATCATTAAACAGTGCCCGATGTGAATATTAATGTGAGTCAGGAGAAGCCTGCCAGCCACACACAATGCATTCAAATGTTGGCTTTACATAATTATCCTTCCTTTTTCCTGTGCTCTTTATGATGCCCAGTCTAGATTTTTGCAGTGCTATCTAGTAAATCTGCGTGAAAATTTCTTTGTATTTGGATGACAGCCTAAAGTATTGCCAGCCTCATACCTGAATGAAATTTGGCTCGAATGAAAGCAAGCTATTGGCAAAAATGAAATTTTATTAGAGTTTTAAAGCCACTATCCACATTCATCTGTTTTACTTCTTTTCTGTACAGATGTCCCTTGCCACCAGGTCATTGTTCTACATCTTTGATAAGTGCAGAAGGGTTAATAGTAGTAGCCACCATATCCTAATGTCTAGGATTTGTTCAAAATAGTTGCTGAATACTAAATGAGAAGCCTAGAAAAAATACGTGTAGTCGGTGAAAACATACAGTTCTTTATGAAGGAAAATATTGAGGACCAGGAGATATTGCTGATAGACTTGCTTGTTGTTTGTTTCCTGAATGTTGATAGAATTTCTTGAATCTACTCACAAGCCTTAGGTAAGGGAGAAAAAAGTTCCAAATAGAAGTTTAGAAGAGAGTTTTTGGTTCCTTTCAATGACTCTAATCCCTTGGTATGAATGAATTACACTTTAACATACAGAACAAATGTAAATCCAATTTATAGACCATTATTGATCATTTCTAAGGATTTGTGGGGAAAAGTGATAATTTCTAAAGTTCTGTCATTTAGAGAGTATGGCACTCATTTTCAAGAATAATAAGCTTAGCTCTCCTTCCAGCCCACTATAAGATAGTTTCTTAAACAAACGTATTTTGAGAATTGAAAAAGGAAAAGGAAAAGCAGTGGATGATTAGGAACGAACACGGATTTGCTAAGATTATTTGCTTTTATGGTAGGATTACAGGAATGCTAGTCAGGGAAGGTCAGTACAATCTATCTGAATTTCAAAAGATGTTTGTCAAAGGATCTCATGATGTACTTATAGGAAATAGAGAAATTTGATCTAAATCATTGATTTTCAAAGGTTCATTTGAACATGGAAGATTTTTTTTTTCAAACAGAAGATCATGAGAAAATGCAATATGCAAGAAAAAGAGAAGAAGAAAGACAGAGTTGGCTTAGGGAAAGGAGAGAGCACCCTCCCTTTGCTCTCTGGCCCCCGGTAGCCCATAGAACTCAGAACTCTCTTTGGAGAATAGGTGGAAAACTGATAACATCTTTGATTGGGTTCATTAATGATTGAATGACATACTCAATGGTGCTCATTATTCTACTGATGACATTCTGGAGTGCATTCTCCAATGGAATGTCACAGAGCTTTTGCCTCTGCTTCTCATGTTTTTCATTTTATAAATTTCTTGGGTGAAGATAAAGATATGGGTGATGATCATATTCCTGAATATGAAACTAGGGAAAATATTAATATGATGAAAGGCAAAATCGGACTCTAATTGGGTCTCAAAGGGGTAGAATGACAAGGAAGTCCAATAGGATGAAATTTAATGGGAATAGATGAAAAGCCTTGCATTTAGTTTATTAAAACCAGTCATATATGTGCAAGACAGAGGATATAATTTAGCAGCAAGTATGAGGAAGGTTTGAGGTTCCAGTTGATTTTAAAGTGAATAGTAGTGAAGAGTAGTAAAAGTATATCTAGGACAGGGGCAACATATGATCCCATATTTTTTGATGGTCAGAGCCAACATGAACTATGGTGTTCATCATGATAATGACAGTTGTTAGCATTTGCTCTGTATCCTGGTGTTTTCTACTTTTGCTTTGTGTGGACTGTTATCCCTGTTTCTGACTACATGGTTTCTTCGTGGGGGTACATCAAGAATCTCCTCTCTATGACGTCTCCTCCATTTTTACCATGAGCAATGATGTGCTCTGAAATACCAATGTCCAAGTCCCATCCACTGAAGGGTTTTTAGTGAATCATGATCCTGGGGTTTTCTTAAGGTAAAATTGCCCCTGTTTTCCACCTATTCATTATAAAAGAGGAATCAAAGGGTCAGGAGGTTTCAGACTGCAGGTGTGGCAAGTGTCCAGTTTCAACAGACTGTTTTGGGCTAGTTGTTCACTTCTCACTTAGTACTGAGTAATAGAATTTGCAAGTGTGTGAATGGCTAAAGTTGTTTTAAAAATAATAGGCCTAGAAATAATATTCTTTGCAAATGGATGCTGTGACAGATATTAGATTAGTTCCCCTATGGGACCATCATGCTTTAAATTTTTAATAGCATGTTTAATGCTAATTAAAGTGTCTTATAGTTAACATAAATTCTTCCATCTTTTCACACTCTTCCTATCCCACCATTTTAACCTTCCTTCTCCTTCATTCTTCTAATACCTAGTAAGTACTTTCTACACCACAGGTACTGTGGAATGAAAAGAATAAAAACCCAGTGTTCATATGTAACCCTTGGATGAAGCAGGAAATTGAATGAAATGACAAACGTACAGGAACTCCTGGTTTTATGATGCCCTTTGAAAGAGACCATCTTATGAGATACCACCTCACACCAGTGAAATTTACAAGACAGGAATTAACAGGACAGGAAACCACAAATGTTGGAGAGGATGTGGAGAAAGGGGAACCCTCTTGCACTGTTGGTGGGAATGTGAACTGGTGCAGCCACTCTGGAAAACCATGTGGAGGTTCCTCAAAGAGTTAAAAATAGAGCTGCCCTACGACCCAGCAATTACGCTGCTGGGGATTTACCCCAAAGATACAGATGCAGTGAAAGACATCTGCATCCCAATGTTTATAGCGGCAATGTCCACAATAGCCAAACTGTGGAAGGAGCCTCGGTGTTCATTGACAGAAGAATGGATAAAGAAGCTGTGGTTTATGTATACAATGGAATATTCCTCAGCCATTAGAAACGACGAATATCCACCATTTGCTTCGAGGTGGATGTTACTGGAGAGTATTATGCTGAGTGAAGTAAGTCAACCGGAGAAGGACAATCATTAGATGGTTTCATTCATTTGAGAAATATAAAAAAATAGTGAAAGGGATTAAAGGGGAAAGGAGAGAAAATGAGTGGGAAATATCAGTAAGGGGGGACAGAACATGAGAGACTCCTAACTCTGGGAAACGAACAAGGGGTAGTGGAAGGGGAGGTGGGCGGGGGGATGGGGTGATGGGCACTGGGGGGGGCACTTGACGGGATGAGCATTGGGTGTTATGCTATATGTTGGCAAATTGAACTCCAATAAAAAAATATACAAAAAAAAAAAAAAAGAGAGACCATCTTGTGGTGCCTGAGTTGCTCAGTTGGTCAGCGTTGGACTCTTGATTTCGGCTGGGGTCACGATCTTGGGGTGGTGGGCAAGCCCCTTGTTGGGCTCTGTGCTCAGTGCAGAGTCAGCTTGAGATGCTCTCTCTCTCTCCTCCTCTCCCTTCTGCCCCTCCCCCCATTCACTCTGGTTCATGCTCTCTTTCTAAGTAAATAAATCTTTAAGAAAAATAAGCATCCATCTTATTAAGGCTTCGTGAAGTTTCTTCCAAAATGTGCCAAATACAGCATTTTTGAGGCAAAGTGCCCTATTGCTTACTTTAAAACTGTGGTAATTAAGGGGTACCTGGGTGGCTCAGTGGTTTTGTGTCTGCCTTCTGCTCAGGTCATGATCCTGGGGTCCTGCGCCGGGATCCTGGCAGGGAGCCTGCTTCTCCCTCTGCCTATGTCTCTGCCTCTCTCTGTGTTTCTCATAAATAAATAAATAAATAAATAAATAAATAAATAAATAAATTATTTTAAAAAATAAATAAATAAAACTGTGGTAATTATTGTAGATAGACTTTCCCCAGAGTTACATGCTACTTGGTTTGAAAAGATGGGCAATTCCAGCTGGCACCATCCGCTATCACTTCTCTGTGAGGTTTCCTGGCCTCAGGCCTATAGTTTCTTATTCCTTTGTCACCCAGGGCAAAATAGCCAGCGACATTATTAGCTTTGCTGGTTGCTGAATGGAGTGGGAGTGACTGGGGACATCTTCTGCTCACATAGTGCAATCTGGCATTTTGTGGAGGTAGCCTTAGGGAGGAAGCATATACCCCCCCATAGGCTGACAACTGCTATTTTCCCAAGAAAAGGAAAATACTGGTATTGGTGTGGAAATAATTTCCCCTGGAGGCCAACATGCAAGGCCTCTATGCAAAGCACTGAACTTGATCTGGCAATTTATATATAATTAAAAATTTTCAGATAATGATTTTTTATAGCCTTACAGCAAGATCTGCTTTTTATTCTAATTCCTCCATTCCTTTCACGAATTTTCTTTTTTGTGTGTGCAAAAAACTGTATCCATTTTCCTTCTTAAAAAAAGTTTGAGTTCTAATCCATACCGTACAATTCAAACATTTAAACTATACAGTTCAATAATTATTAGTATATCCAGAGTTGTGTAACCACCATCACAATCAATCCTGGCACATTTTTATCACCTCATAAATAAACCCTGTGTCTATTAGCAGTCACTCCCCTTTCTCCCCAACTCCCATCCCTGCCAGTGCTTGGCAACTACTGTTCTACTTTTTCTCTCTGAGATTTGCCTATTCTAGACATTGACTAGAAGGGTCTTTTAGATCAATATATGGTTTTTTATGATGTGTTTCTTTCACTTGGCATAATGTTTTCAAGGGCTATCTATGTCGTAGTTTAAATCAGTATTTCATTCCTCTAAATATAGCTCACTAATGTTCCATTGTGTGGATATACTGCATTTCCATTCTTTCATTTTTTGGAATCACTGAAGTTTTATCTCGAGTATTGGATTATAAATATTTTTTTTTGAAAGTGAGTGGGGGAGGGATGCCTGGGTGGCTTAGTGGTTAAGCATCTGCCTTTGACTCAGGGCATGATCCCGGGGTCCAGGGATCGAGTCCCACATTAGACCCTCTGTGAGGAGCCTGCTTCTCCCTCTATGTCTCTGCCTCTCTCTCTGTGTCTCTCATGAATAAATAAATAAAATCTTAAAAAAAAAAAAAGAGGAGGGGGGGAGTAGAGAGAATCTCAACCTGAGCTATCAAGAGTCAGAAGCTTAACCAGGCGCCCCTTGGTTAGATGTATTTTAAGAAGATGGATTTCTTTCCTAACTAGACTTAGGTCTTCTACCACATGATACAAATATGATATTGTTGAATTAATTCTAAATAGAAGTAAATGTAGAAAAAATAAGTTTGGCATCTTTTTAGCTTTGCCAGAGGGGAGGTTATGTAGGAAAGATATGAAAAGGAAAGTGAGAGAAATGGTTTCACGTAGTAAACTGAATGAGTATGAAATAAAAAAAGGATAAAATAAAGAAAAGGAGCTAAACCCCACAGCGGGATGCATAGGACCTTGGAAAGAAGGCGGCTCAGAAATAGAGTGGGAGTAGCCAAATGGAGAGATACACAGAACTAATTTAGGAGCCAAAATATTTTACAGTATTCCCCACGTATTACATTGAGAATTTTGGCAAAGACAACCATGTACATAGTTATGTTTGGTTGGTTTGTATAAATATCCTAAATTGTTGAAATTTAAATGTAGTTCATTAAGGAATAACTGAATTTTTTTTGTGACTGTCACCATTCTCCTCCTCACTCCATTAATACCACCACCACCATCATCATCGGAACATTTATCAAATGTGTGTTAAAATGTACCAAAAATGGGTATTTCTTGGTGTTTGGGATACTATGCTAGCACATTTTATGTAGATTATTTTATCAGTCTTCCTAACAATTTTGTGAAGTAGGACCTATTCATATCCTCAGTTTTACATATGAGAAAAGTGAGGTGTGAGGTTGGAATTTGAACTAGGATGGAACCTACCTACTTTGATGTCCTTATATTCTTATAAAGTAATTTCTAGTTGCAGCTCCTAAACTTTTAGTCTTAATTCTGCTTCAATCCATTTTGACTTTGAGATTATTTTATAGTTGTGATGGTTTTGAAGATTGTTAGCAAATAAACCCACCCTATGCCCTCCCCACCCCCCACTGCTGACCCAGCTGCACTCCCTGTGGGTGGTGTGTGCTTCCCACCCCATTAATTTGGGCTTATGTGATTGGCCTTAACCAGTGGAATATTTAGAGACCTAATGTAAGCAGAGGCCTTAAATGTGCTTGCACTCTGACTTGCCTTTCACGCACTAATGATCTACCACGAAAAGAGGATGCCCACATAGCCACTGCTCCTTCAGTCTGGGACCTAGAATGAATACATATGGAGCAGAGCAGAGCCAACCTGCCTGAGGCCAAGCCCAGCTGACCTGCAACCTGAAGCCCACTCAGATCTGCTCAGCTATGCAGATCTATGAGCAAGAGAATAAATGTTTGACCTTGCAAGCCACTGGGTTGGGGTCCTTTGTTATACAAACTTATTTTTGGCAATATTATTACAGTAGATTCTATGTATGCTTTTACTCATATAGTAATTAATTCAACCAAGACTAATTTTATTGCCTACCATGTACCTGCCACTGGAATAGGTCTGGGCACACAGATGCATAGAATAAAGTCTTTGTTGTCTGAAGTTTGGTGTTTAGTTGGGAAAAATGACGCGTCCATACATTGTTAGAAGACAGGAAGAAGGCTGGTAAGGTGCCCAGCAGGTGGCTGCATCTGTGCTCTGGGTATTCTGAGAAGAGGATAGCATGATGGGTGTATCTAGAAAAGCCGAGGAATTATGAGAATGCAAGAAAATGTTTGTAATAAAAAGGAAGACTTAACTCCCTTGAACATCAAGAAATGTCCCTCTTCAGGATGGTTATGTTTCAAGCAAATAGAGATGACACCTTTAAAATCAAGACTTGAGAAATTTGATATCCATCATCAAAGTTGAAAAATTAGAATATGTCCTGAGTTCTTCATTGGTATGAGGATGTGGTCAAGATACTTGCATGGAAACTATAGGAATGAAATTACAAAATGCTCTCATTTTTTTAATGTCAGCTGGCTTAGATTATAAAAAAATAAGATACCTTGTCATGATACTCCTGTGTCTCTCACTTTTTATCAATTTTGTTTACTTTTATGGCCAAGGCCTGACATGGTGGCTGAGGGTGATGCTGCCCAGTGGTTAAGTGTTTGGGCTCTAGGGTCTGATAGACCTGGGTGAAGATCTAGCTTCTCAAGTTATTTAAATTTTCTATACCTAATAATCCTCAGAAAGTATCAGTCATATGGCGGACCACTACCAAATATTAAGTATTATTAAAAAAATTAAACACTATTGTTCACAGTATGATGTAAATTCTTGATGAACAACCCCTGGGATCCATGGTATCCTGCTGCTACCTAATGTTATGCTATGGTCAGCAGATTAATTTCAAATATACCTTTAATTCAAGCCAAACAATGGATTAAGTGAAGGACACACACACACACATACACACACACACACACCACCACCACCACCACCACCACCAACAACAACAACAACCACAACACTGTCTTGGGTGAATAGAGAAATATAGCTTAGAGATACTGATCCCAGGCAGTAATCCTCCAGCCATGTGAGAAGAGAGAAGTGGTTGAGCAGCAGGTTGAAATCTGGGTGCTGGAAGCCCATGGTTCATCTGGCAAAGAGCAGCCCAAGCCCTGGACAGCCACCATTGTCTGGGGCCAGACAAGACTCTCCAGGCAAAGGGCTCCATCTGCCAGGCCATCCTCATCTTAAACGGAAGGGAAATCCCACAGCTGTAACAGTGGGAGTCTGGGAAGGAGGAGGGGTGCCCCGCCATAGGGTCTGGGACATAAAAGGCTCTCCATAAACCTTACACAGAATGGAGTAAACACATTTCAGCTCCAGATCCCTGTTGAACCTATGTCATCATGGGCAGGTATGACTTAATGTCTCAGAACCACAGCTTTCCTACCTATACAGTGGATAATACCCACCTATCTCCCTTGGGGTCATTTCAGGGATAGAATGAAACACTGCCTGTAAGCCTACTTAAATCCTAATGTGCTTGTTAGTTATAAGAGATGAAGGACCAGAAGGTGGCTGCCATCTTGCAACTCACCAAAATGCTCAGGTATTAACACCTTAGCAGAGGTGGTTTTTTCATTGATTATCTTCTTAAACAGAAATGCGGGCTAAGTGAAGAACCACTCAGGTTTGTAGACATTTTCATTTTGAAAAAACAAAGAAAAGCCCTTAATCTCATCAACATTTTTAGGTCTCCTAAATCTACCCGTGTGAAAGAAAAAAAAAAAAAAAGGTTGTTCACCATGATGGGGACATGAAAACTTCTTGGTTCATTATCACTCTTTAGCAGTGCAGCTGTTTCAGAAAAATGAATGGTGGCCCGTCATCAGGAGGCTTTCCTGTGGATGATTTAAGTGTCTTCCTTTTCATAGGCAGGTTCTTTTTTTTTTTTTCTCTTAAGCCAGTTTAATACTTTTGTTCAGTACCAGTCATTATTAATTTCTCTCATGCACATATTTTAAATTCCTCACATGACAGTTTTGAGAAACTAATGAAAATTAGAGTGTGTTAGCATATCACATTCCTACAGAGACCTGCTAATACATTCAATTACATTTAGTAATGGTAATGGGGACTACAGAGAAAAGCATTACCATTTATACCTGCTTGCTCATATGCTGTCTCTCTCTCTTTCCACCAGATATTTGGAAAAAAAAATGGTGTAAAGCAAAGAAAAAAATCACTTTTGATGCTGTTTTAAAAAATGACTTTCTGAAAATGCTTTGCTTCTTGCTAAGACACAGGATGGTTATAGCACATGTAACTTATTATATGTCAGTTAGGAACATTAGTGCATTTATCTACACTACTGAAATTTTTCCATTTGTTCACCAAAGGCTTCAAAGGAATTACATAAAGATATTTTTCTGCCTAGACATAGACTTTGGCAATTTGATTTTGTTTTAAAGTAGCATAATTACATTTTCTTCATCCATTCTATAAATCACAGCCACAGGGAATTTCTTTGAAAAACTTGATTAGGAATGTGAGACATGAGTGCCTGATATGTGTTGGTGTTGGTGTTCACCTGTCTCCCAAGCTTGGTTTAAAATTTAGCTCTGCCCAGCAGGGCTTCTCTTAAGCTGTGCGGCATTATTTTGTGACATGTGGGCCCAAGCGAGCAGGTTGGCCAAGTCATCTTTGGGCAAATAAATATGGGGTGCTTCAGTCCTTGATGTCAGACATTTTTATAGCCTATTATGAAGTAAATTATATGCACATTTATTCTTCATGAGACTGTCAACTTTAGTATGTTCTGCTTTAGATGGTGACCTTCTAGAATTCAGGGATAGTGCTGTTAAATTTATTCTGTGTTACTTATATATGCATCTTGATAGAAAACAAATATATTAGTAAATTTTTTATCTGATGATTTGATAGAACAATGGTTTAAAATATGGTTATTAATTTATTGGTGTCAGACCAAATACCAGCTGATTTTTCCCAGTAGGATAGAGTGATTAGCACAAATATGTAAACATCCATTGACGTGGACAAGTTCTGTGCAGGCAGGGTGCTTTGTATTCTGGCTGTAAAGATAAACGAGACAAAGTTAATTATTTGAGATGTAAATTGCAAGTACTTGGCAAATGAAAGTTATTCAGTTTCTAACCTTTTTTTTGAAGTTTTATGGTGTTGGAATCCATGCCTGGAAGCCAGAATTTCTAACTATAAGGTGGTTATGATTCTAAGTATCATACTGTAGTTACATGAATTATTAACAGAATACAAAAGAGCAATTAATGAAGTTTCTAATTTTAAAAATGCTGAACACTATCCAGTATGTGAGTCTATGAAAACACATGTATTTTCAAGATAGGGATATTAAAGTTTTATTCCATACAGCCAATGTATATATTTATGAGTGTGAATGGCATTTTCAGTAAGACCTATTTCTCCCTAGGCTTCCTGTACATTTCAAAAGTATGCCCACACTAGTCAGGAAGAATGGAGCTTCTGTTCTGGGGGCCCTAGGGGAGTTATCCGTGACTCATCTTCATCTTAGTGGGCTCCTTGAGCAAAGTGGGGTGCTACAGCCTCTTCCAAATTCTGTAAACCAGAGGCCTCCTGGCTTGTTGTGCTTCCTCTAGGGCATAGTAGAGGCTAGCATAAGGCTTGCATTCCCTCTCAGCTACCTTCTTTCTGACTAAGAAGGGTTGAAAAATGTGCTTGTGAACGTTTTCTTTGCATCTTTCTTTGGAAGGATTTATATATGTTCACTCTTGGAACATCACGAGATAATAGTTATTCAGAGATTTATCAGTTTGAACATCCATTCTGTTTGGATTGGCAGCCCATACCCTAAAAAGTTAAGTATAGGTAATCTTTTTCCCCCCTAACTATAAAAGTAAATTTTGAGACAAAGATATTTGAATTGTAGTTTTAATATATAATAATTGTAAAGGAATTATTAATTTTATGTGGGTCTATAAGAAAGTTTCCATATTTTTAATCAAGGCATGCTAAAGTATACACGGATAAAAAAGAACTACAATGTCAGGAGCTTTTACGATATTCCAGGAGGGAAGAAATAGGTGAAGCAAGTGTGTTAACATTTAGAAAGTTGTTGATTCTGGATGATGAGTTTATAGTATTCATTATACTATTCTATTTTATGTATTTGAATATTTTTACAATTAGAAATGTTTAACGAGGCAAGTGAATATCCTCATCCCCTTTTCACAAATGGAAGAAAGTGAGATGTCTTGCCCACAGTCATAAAGCTGTAAAATGGTAGGGCCAGAATTAAATCTCAAATTCATCTCTCTCCTTCCATGTATTCTGTGTCTTCAGAACTGACTGCAATTATTTACTTTTACATTTATTTCCAATTTTGGGTACCCATGATTGTTTTTTTTACATACGATTGCTTCTTCACACACTCTCATTGTTCCATTCATTGCTTTTTTTTGTTTGTTTTGTTTTGTTATGGTATTAGGCAATCTTTAATAACCATTTAGAGACAGGGACAACTTCCAATTGAGATAGTTACTTATTGATTTATTTTTATTAGGAAAGGTTGCTGCTTGATGGTAAAGGCCAAGAATATTGTAGGTTCTTTCATAAGGTAGGGAAAAGAAGAGCTTGCAATCTGAATTGTTAGGTGGAGACCACACATATTACAACTAAAAATGCTTAATGGTAAGACATGATAAATGTAAAATGCAGCAGAGCTCTGCATTTTACAAAATCTAGCCAAGTTTCAAGGAGGAACCCTAATTTATGTTAAAATGCTAAAGTCAGGCAGCCCAGGTGGTTCAGCGGTTTAGTGCCACCTTCAGCCTGGGATCCAGTCCTGCATCGGGCTCCCTGCATGGAGCCTGCTTCTCCCTCTTCCTGTGTCTCTGCCTCTCTGTTTCTCAAATAATAAATAAATAAATAAATAAATAAATAAATAAATAAATAAATAAATAAATTTTTAAAATGCTAAAGTCTTCCTCACAAATTAAAGAAAAACACATTTAACTTAAACATTTACCCAAATAAACCAGTATTATTTTGTTCTTCCCCTTTAAAACAGATTCAGTGGGAAGTATTCTTATTATAAAAGAAATGGACTTTTAGGATGTTATTTCCTTAATACCAAAGTGGAAGATCACCTAGAAAAGTTGCTGAGCCAAATGGCCACCGGCTTTGCAAGATTTTCTATCAGGGCCATGACCTCCAAAGTTAGACCTGGGGACTTTGTCTTTAAGAAGATCACTCAGATGCTTATCTTGTTGCTTAGCAATTAAGTATTTTTTAATTTAATGTTAGCTTCTCTTGTTCTGCTGCCCCAACTCCTCAAATATCCCTTTGAAGATTCATTGAACTCCTGTTGAAACTTAAAAATTGTGTAATACTAAGTTTGGACTCCTTAATCCTCTGTAAGCCTGCTTTAACATCCAGTAGACATTAATAATAGCCGGACAGTGATAGATGAGTATTTTTGGACAAAGCATCTGGGAAATCTTGATTTTTAACATGAGCTCTCAAGTGTTCTGCTTGGAACAGCCTGCTCAATGCTCAGCTCTTACAGCTAACCTATTTGGTTCAAACTTGGAGACCCAACATTGGGAGATTCCCCCCAAGAATTTCCTTTCCCACATTTTCGCATGAAAATAGGCAGTAGCAGCACGTGATACAGTCCCCTGGATTGTTGCTAGAGCTGCCCCTGGCTGCAGTGAATGTGATCAATGAGTGTGATCAAGCAAGTCACCCCCATTGGGAAGGTGGACCTTCTAGACATGGTAAAGTGCAGTCAGTGTTCAGGAGAGAAGTATGCTTTGGAACAGATGTTGGGACTTCCATGTCAGGCTGCTTCTCCAACTTAGTTATTTCCTTATGCAAACTCTCTAACACTTTTCCTCTCCCTGCCTTTTAAAATTTTTTTGCTCAAAAATTTAATGGTTGGATGATTAGACTCTCATCATAAAATTTCAAAATGTCTATAAAGAGTGTGTGTGTGTTTTAAAATGATGATTCAGATCCTAAATTTTTAAGAGTTTTGTACATGATTAACATCCAGCTGTCTCAAAACCCTGCTGTGAGCTTTCTTTGGTATTCTTTGCTGCATGCTGTTGCAAGACTTTTGTGGTTACATTTATAGTGTTTGATGGGAGGCTTGCAATACAGAATCTATTCATCTTACCTGTTAACTTTGAATAAGTTTTAGAGTTTTGCAGTAAAATTCTTATTTGTTTCACTGGAGTTTGAATTCATGATATGTTTACTAAAATTATTTTTCACTTAATTCAGTTTTAAGATGCTTAGAAGAAAGTCATATTCTTAGGATACTTGTTTTTTATTCTAATAGTGACAGTCTAACATGAAGATGTTTGATTTATTTTCCTATTTTATTGTTGTTTTAATTCGTATGGATTTGGAAATAATGAATTATACCTTTTGTTAAAACTTACCTTTTTGTTTTCTGTAAAGTGAACAATGAGGTTATTACACACACATTGCACAATGTTTTTTCTTCTTCTTTGTAGGAAAATAATGAGCTAGATAGCAGCCCACTGTAAGAATGTATGTGGCACTTGTAATTATTTCTTGATTTAAAAAAATTCATTTGTTTTTAAACCCTCTCGCTTTAAAGAGCTGATAAAATATTGTAGTTTGCAGCTATTCTCATGCTACTCATTGTCCTTCTTGGTGCACTTAACTCTATATGTGAGCTGTGAAAAAGGCCCTGAAGAAAGGCCTTAGTATGAATGTCACCTCTCTGGGCCTCAGATTCCTCAACTGTGAAATGGGAGACTTAAACCTAGATGATTCCAAAAGTCTTTTAAAGTCCAAGTTAGATGGCAATGTGATCATGGCAATGCTCAAGGTTATTAGGTCACTTACCTGACTAATTGGCAAAATTACCTGACTCATGCACTGCGTTTTTAAGACGTGACCTTTACATTCAAGCCGCAAGGTCCTGTCTTGCATGTTCTCTGAAAGACATTCAGTGTGAGAGACGTCTACCAGCACCAAGGCCGTGGTCATGCAGCCCAACCCTTTCATTTTACAGATAAGAAAAACAAAGCCGTGTTTTATTGAGACATCAATGTGAGAGCAAAGAAACTGACTTTCTCTTTTCTTTCTAATAGCTCTGCAACCCCAGTCTTACTATAAATGATCCCAAACTGAGGCTGGCAAAACCTCAAAGCTAATTCTGTAAAACATTTCAGTTGAAGGTCGAAACCTGCTTCCCCAGGGCCACCTCTCTTGGCCGTTTGGGTGTGGAGGAGCTCAACGCTATTGTGAGCAGCATCCCAGGGGTTAGCTGGTTGCCATCTGCACTTTTGTCACCCCAGACTGAAGTCGCTGAAGAGAAACAGAAAGCACATACCACTTAGGTGTACCCAACTCTGTGAAGATCTTTATTACTTGCCCAGATACAGGAAACTTAGCAAGTAAACGCATCGTGACGTCATAACAAATGTATTCATTATTCTGTGAAGAACACTTCGCTGTCTCCTACCTATTTCACGCTCTCTGCTTTGACATTCTATTTGATATTGCAAATCCTTATGTCGAGGGACACGTGAATAATCATTTGCTCACCTTTTTAAGGAGACTGAGATATTTAATGTACATGCAGGGGATTTATATTTTGCATGCAGTGCTCTGTGCTTCATCCCTGGCTAAGCTCAAGAATACTTTGGAAGGACGGAATTGCTTGGTGAGAGAAATGAAGCTGTGACGGGGAAATCTGGCCGAAGATGAGAGTGCAGGGAAGGGTCAGATTTCTGTCACTCCTCTTTCTTTCCGAGACCCTCACTTTACACCAGTGAGTGCTAAGTCAGGAAACTGATCATGGAAGCAGTTTTTCATTGTTAGCACTAGTTTTGCCTGTGGAGTTGACTTTGCTTTCAGGACCTAGGTCAGCAGGGAGGGCCCCCGAAGTGGGTTGGGCAAGAGGAGGAGCTTTCGTTCTAAACCCAGAACTCAATCTTCACAAGCTTTATTCAGATTCCAGAGATATTCCTAGTCTCCTAGATCCCTCCAGTTGGAATAGGGGGGATAAAAACAATAATAAAATCATCCCACCATCATAACATTCCATTTTCCTACAGTGTCGAAGACACCATCCCATTTTATTTGATGGCGTTTACCCAGAGCCTTGGCGGCTGAAGTACAACGTTGCTGCCAGACGTGCAGCAACCTGAAGTTGCTTAAATGGTCTTTGGCAATGGGACCTGTGTGGGATTTCAGGATGACGTCAAACAGCACAACATCTATGATGACACTTGCCCTAAATTGAATGCTAAATTTTGTTGTGCGTCCAGGGGGAGAGGTCTGTTCAGACTCGTACCCTTGAGAATAGGGTTTTCATAGATTCTCAAATATTTGTTTTTTTTTTTTTAAGCTGTCAAAAGAGAGAATAATGTAGCTGGACTAAAGAAAAGATCCTAGGTTTCATGAAGGGACAAATGAACGCATGTTGTTCCCTCCATATAATTAGCTATACCAGATTAGTGGTTAACTGAGAAATAGCTTGAAGGTGTGGGATCACAAACTTTGTCACCACTGGTGCCACATAAGCCATAACTAGTCTGTGTGCTTTGTTATAAGACGTGAGACCAATGGATAATTCATGAACTAGAGCCTGCAAATGGGGAAAGAAAAGGATGTAATAACTCGTGCAGTGTTCATGTGTAAATAGTATGTATTCAGCAAAAATATCCGTATGCTTCTGCAGCAGAAGATCACAGTTTTCTGTTTGCACGGGATCAGGACATAAAAACATAAAACCAGGTGATTTATTTATTTATTTATTTATTTATTTATTTATTTATTTTTTTTTAAACCAGGTGATTTAAATAGTGCAGCAGGTGCTGGAGGGAGGATGCATAATCAAATGACCAGAAAACATCTTTATAGAAAGTATGGAATAGAGGCATTTTAAGTGAAAGGTGCTCAGTGAAAGGTAGTCAGCAAAATGTTCAAGTGACATAATTATACTTGAGGAGTATAGACAACGAAGCCTGAGTAATAGTTTAAATTGTAATATATTGAGAGCTCCTGAAAATTATTGGTACATTGAAAAGACTGTTCATTCCATTTCTTTTTTTTTTTTTAAGATTTTATTTATTTATCCATGAGAGACACAGTGAGAGAGACATAGGCAGAGGGAGAAGCAGGCTCCCTGCAGGAAGCCCAATGCGGGACTCGATCCCAAGACTTCAGGATCATGCCCTGGGCCAAAGGCAGACAGACGCTCAACCGCTGAGCCACCCAGGCATCCCTCATTCCATTTCTTAATGCTGTTTTTAAAAATTAAGAATGCATTTTTTGTTTATAGTTAACTCAAATATACCCTCTATATTTGATATTTTAATATATGTTTTATACTTTGTATATACACTATATTTTTCTCTATACTTGATATATTTTTTCTAAATATATTTTCATGGGCTTCAGCATTCCATCCATCTTTTAAAAGGAATTAAATATTTGCTTAGTAATTAGATGAGTCTTTTACAGCCCTTTTAATTTTGTAGATAGATTTTGTTTCTTAATTATTTAAGGTAATGGGGACAAGATCAACTAAAAAACACAGTAAAGAAGCAAATTCTATCCAACTATGTAGTTGTTATTCCAATCCTTCATTTGACTTTGATATAGTTTTGAAAAGACCACTTGCCCTGACTTGAATTTTACTTCTCTTACAGTGGGGGAACATTTCTAGGGAAGAGAATAAAATCTCCAATTGGAAGATCATCCCAAATCCATTAGACTTGTGACTTATCTTACCAATAAGAAGCAAGTTATTAAGTTGTGCATTTCTGTGTGGGTAAAGCATATACTCTGAAGCATTTTGTCACACAGTATTTGGTATACTTTTTTGGCAGGCTTTGCTGAAAGGAAAGAAAGAAAAAGATTATGAGTGCCTGATGTATTAGCAGGGGTTTGTTTGGGATCTTAACTTGCCTGGGGTTAACTAGTGTTGTAGGTCCAAAGTAGCTCGGTTTAAATGTCACATATAATGACAAGTAGGAAAATTGGGACGTTATTTGCATGTGAATGGGGATAAAGGTGACTGGATGTTGATTCATTGCGTGATGAATGTTTGCCCTTGGTGAAATGTTTTACCTTCCGTGAAATTATAAACAATATTTCTTATTGACTGTAAAATGTAGACACCAAGCCCAGAAGTCTTTGCTCCTGAAATGCTGCTCCTATTAGAAAACTGTTTTTTTAAACCCAGAGGAGACAAGGAGACTTGGAATTGCGCCCTTTTGAGATTAAGACTTCCCTTAATGTGTCTTTGTTTGGGAGCGATGAGAGGGGAGTGGGGTACTATATTCCAAGAAGCATTAGAGATTAGTGGACGAAGACATTTCACTCGCATTCCTTAGGAAATATTTTGAAGTCTTTAGAATAAATTAGATTCATTCTTATTATTAACATTTCTTTATTGATCTAATGTGTTTTATTTATAAAGTTAATGCTTCTGTGGAAATAAACGCACCCTCAACTATGAGTCTGTGAAGGAGAGATTTTTTTTCTAGACAGCCTCAGTATCTCTTCAAGACTTAGGGAGTTTTAGAACTTGGTCAGAACGATAAATACATTTCTTAATTTTTTGGTGGAAGTATTATCAAATACATCCATTGCTTTTTTCAAGGCCACTGTGCTTCCTAATCCCTACATTCACCTAGATTATAGCTAAAGCATGATTTTATAGTGCGTGTGTTTATAAACCCTCTTATGTGCATACATTTGCGTGTTATGTGAATCATGTATTTTAACTCAGGAATTGTCCAAAACCTCAAAGAGAAAGGGGATTCATAAAAACCCCTTGATTAGCCCTTGGTCAAATCATAAATTAGGATCAGAGTCAGAATTAGCGTTGACCAGCAATCCTGAATTTTGAGCTTGTTACTGAAGCATGCTGGGTGTAGTTTGATCTGCAGAGAAGCTGAGATCAGGCTGCTCACACAGGTTTCTGTACTCTGTGAAGAGACACAACAAAACCAAACATCAGAGACCACATGGGAAGCACCCTTCATATGGTATGGAACACCAGCATCCCAGGATGCTGAAAGCAGAAGGAGATGCCACAATCAGAGGCTCTGTGGGCTGCTAGGCTGGGGCACCCCTCACCCCCACCCCACACAACAGGATGCCTGGATGATTTGAAGAAATGCCACTTGCTGCTGATGGCAAGTGCAAGGAGGAACACTGATCTCCCCTTGGGGCTCACTGGGCCTGACATCTTTCTTTTAAGAAATTGAGCAAAGGCCAGCTCCCCTGGACTATGCAAGGTCAGCTTGCCAGTCAGCATCACCTGTGGAAGCTGGTTTGGAAATTGTTTTCAAAGAAGCACTCTCCGGGTTCATTTCTCTAAGTTCATACAGTCTGCTTCTGAAACAAAAGGAACATTGTCCCTTGCTCTGCTTGAGTTGATAATGCTGACCCCCCTCCCCCAGGTTAGAATCAGAGAATTTTTCTATAGCTGAAAATATTTATAAATTTACTGCAGCTTAAACATGTACACCATCTGGAGAAAGAGAGCCAGTTGCATTGAATTCCAGTATACAAGGTATAATCTTGTACATGTGTGCTAGTATTTTTCATCTCAAAGTATTTTCCATAATTTTGTGCTGCAAAGGTCTTATGCACAGATGATCTTAAGCTGAGAAGCAGGTCAGGGATAAGATCATAAGGATTAGTGAGGCCTGTGGCAAATTGAACCCTGTGTTTTGTTCAGGAAGGGGCGGTGTTTTATTGGCCCTGGCTGAATGTCACATGAGAAATACAGGCCCAGGGCTGTCAGCTCTTAGACTTGTTTCAGAATAAAGTAAAACTCAAAGCTTTTATATGAAACCATTCAAAGTTAAATAACAGTTTGAGCTTAACGAAATACATCTACCAGGCCAGAACTGACCCTTGGGTCATCAGTTTGGAGAACAATAGGATCATTATCCATGTCAAGCTCTGTGCCAAGTGTTCTACGTATGTGAGCTCTTTAACCTTCAGTGTAACCTTGTGAGATAGGTGTTATTATCCTGTTTTACTAAAAGGATACTGGAATTTCGATGTAGTTAGGTAACTTGCATAGGATTTAGTAACTATTATATAGGAAGAAAAGGATCCCAAGTTCAGACTTTGAGTTAGCGAATGTTTATTAAATACATAATGTTTTCCAGGGACTTGGCAGGCCAATAGGGAATGAGACAAATGTGGAATGCATATAGTCTATGTAAATATAGGAGATGAGGGTGAGGGTAAGATGCTTTTGGAATATAAAAGAGGAGGAGGCTTCCAGGAAGTAACATGATCTGGGGCTTGAGGGATGAATAGGAGTTGACCAAGTGAAGAAGGTAGTGATGGGATGTATGGTCTAGGAATAAGTAAGTGGCAGGAATCCCAGAAATAAGGGAGGAGAAGAAACCTATGAAGTGATATGAAGTGAAAATAGAGCTCAAGATAGAATGGAGAAGGGCAAGAAGAGATAAAACTAGAGAGATAAGGCAAGGGGCATATAGTTTTCCTTTTTTCCAGCTTTATTGAGGTTTGACTGACAAAAATTGTGTATATTTAGGGATAAAAGAGAAGGAGGCAAATCATGAGACTCTTAATGATAGGGAACAAAATAAGGTTGTTGGAGGGAAGTGGGTAGGGGGTGGGCTAAATAGATGGTGGGTATCAAGGAGGGCACTTGTTATGATAAGCACTGGGTATTATGTGTAAATAATGAATCACTAAATTCTACTCCTGAAACTAATATTACACTATATGTTAACTAATTAGAATTTAAATAAAAAATTTTTTAGAAAGGAAAAAATGTATATATTTAGGTGGTACAATGTGATTTTTTAAAGGTGTACAACATGATGATTTAATATATGTATACATTGTAATATGATTGCCATAATCAATTAATACATCTATCAGCTTACATAGTTAACTTTTTTTTATATGTATGTGATAAGAACACTTAAGAGCTACTCTCAAAAAATTTCAAATATACAATGCAGTATTATGCACTTTAGTGATTACCCTACACATTAGATCCAAGAATTTATTCATTTTGTAACTAAAAGTTTGTATCCTTTGGACAACATCTCCCCGTCTGAACACACCCCCTGTCCCCATGCCCACAAGTCCCTAGCAAGCACTGTTGTTTTGTTGGTTCTATGAGTTTGACTTTTTTAGATTCCACATATAAGTGAGATCATACGTTATTTGTCTCTGTGTTTGGCTCATTTCACTTAACATAATGTCCTTCAAGTTTATACATGTTGCTACAAATAGCAAGATTTCCTTCCTTTTTATAACTGAATAATATTCCTGTGTGTGTGTATGTATGTACACATCACACTTTTTTTTAATCCCATTATCCATTACAGACATTTGTTTTTTTTCTTGGCTGTTGTGAACAATCCTTCAATGAACATGTGAAAGCAGGTACCCCTTCAAGATACTGATTCATTTCCTTTGGATACATACTTGGAAGTGAGATTGCTGGATCATATGGAAGTTCTACTTTTTAGTATATGTACTGCCAAAGTGAGCACTGGAAGTTCTATTTTTAAGTTTTTGAGAACATCTATACTGTTTTTTTTTTTTTTTTTGTAATGGCTGTACCAGTTTTACATTTCTACCAAAGGTACACAAAGTTTCCCTTTTTTCCGTTGACATTTGTAATCTTTTGTCCTTTTGGTAATAGCCATTCTAGCAGATGTGAGGTGATATCTCACTGTGGTTTTGATTTGCATTTCCTTGCGTTGTGTGAATTCTTATATATTTTGAATACTAACCCCCTTTTCAGATATTTGGTTTGCAAATATTTTCTCCCACTCAGTAGGTTGCCTTTTCATTTTGTTGATTATTTCCTTTGTTGGTGTTAGAAGTTTTTAAGTTTGATGGAGTCCCACTTGTTTACTTCTGCTTTTGTTGCCTGAGCTTTCGATATTGTATCCAAAAATTATTGCCCAGACCAATGTCAAGGAGCTTTTCCCCTATGTTTTCTTCTAGGAGTTTTGGCTTTAGGTCATACATTTAAGCCTTGAATCGATTTCGAGTTCATTTTACACAAAAAAATTTTAAACCAGGGAATGACTTAATAGTTTGAATGTTAGTGTGATCACTGTGGAGACATCAGACTGAGAAGCTCACTGGGGATGGAGGTGATAACAGAGGCAAGGAGACCTATGGGAAACTAATTGGAGTAATCCAGTAGAGGGGATAGTGACTCAAAACAGGTTAGTGACATGGAATTGACATTACATGATCCAAGAAACATGTAAGAGGTAGAATAAACAACAACAACAAAATGGTGACTAAGTAGATCCAGGGAGTGTGAGAGAGAGAGAGAGAGGATAATCAAAGATGAGGTGAAGATTTCTTGCTTTGCTAATTGTGCACATGGTAAAACTATTCAAAAGATTCAGAGTTTGAAAGAACTGGCTTTGAAGGGGGCTGCAGATTAAGCCATCTGATTTAGATGAGTTGAGTCTCAGTGTGAAGTTACAGTGGGATATTCAAGATGAAATTCCCAGAAGTCAGTTGGTGATACCAATCCAACACTCCAGGGAGCATTCTGGGCTGGACGAAAGATTGGAAGTGTGTAGAATGTCATGGAAAGTATGGAAGAGGGCAGGTATTGAGAAGAAGCCTATTCTCTCCCAGATATATTGCGATTCACTGAACACGGCTCTCATCAGGGTCTGGAGCCCTGACAGGAGGTCACTCAGAACAAGTGGAATATCCCTGCCATCAAGCTAAATTCATCTCCCAAGAGGAAATTTAGATGAAAACATATCCTTTGATCTTATCTTAAATATAGTTTTCTATAATTTAGGTGATAGACCGTTGATTTTACCCAAACCCGTTGTTCTGCAGGAATTCCTGAAGAGATTAAAGTAAATTGATGAAGGTTATATGACAGGATTTGAACACATTTCTGAAACTTCATATCACCATATCATCAGTTAGCTTGATTCTGGTTGGTGGGTGAAACTTCTATCTCTGAAGCCAGCTTTCTATCTGTTTTAGAGAAGTAGACTGTGAACAGCATCGCTACATTTCCCAGTCTGCAGCCACAAAAGGTCAAAGCCTCTGGCAGGCCAAGATGTATTCCACCATCATCCCTTCCTCTTCCAGCTGATGTACAAGACCCACTAACCATTCCTCTGCTAGAAATTCTTAACTCTGAAAAAAAAAAAAAAAAAAGAAATTCTTAACTCTGGAAGAGATGTAAGCCACAGTCTCAACCATGGATCTACAGAGCTGGAGATGATTTCTTAAATACCTCCATTTAGGCAGAACACATGGACTTGTGTTTTTATCTTACTGATGCAGCTGCAAGTCAGAGAGAAAGTAGAAGAAGGTAACTAAATGTAATTGGTCTGGAATTTTATTTGGAATTGTACCCTGATCAGAAAGTTTACTATTAACCTACCTACCTATTTACTATTAACCTACTACTATTACTAGTAACCATTAGGTACTGGTTAAAAGTTCTTGACCATTGATGCTTTGCCATATACATTTAATGACTATAAAAACTTGATAGGAAACATGATTACTTTTCTTCCATATTAACATTCCATTATGCTTTAGCTCTTTGAACTAGTAAGAGCCATGGCCCTGCAAAATAGAAAGGATTGTGGAAGCATATTCACACAAGAGGATGTTTTCTAGATTACCTCTGTTGGATTCTGATTAGCAATGTTTATGTTCCATTTTGTGGTTTCCATATGCTGTTACTCTTTGAAAGTTGGGTCTGTGCATGTATTCTCATCACCCAGCTGTGGAAGCCGAGCCTGTGCAGCAGCTTCAAACCAAATGTCTGCATATTCTGGCATCCTGACCACCAGAACTGTTTATTTTATTTTAGTTCCGTTTCATTTTTCTTGGAACGAGGGTTTGGATGACATATTTGTGAATATAATCACAGACTTCGGACGTCCTTTATCTTTATGACAGGACCATCTTGTCATATGCTTAGTTGACTTAAAACTTGAAGAATCTTGGCATTTTCCATAGCTGTAAAGATAGAGCTGAATATTCTTTAAAAATTCACAGGAAATAAATTATACGGTGACTTTTTTGAAGTAGATTTATTTTTGTAACTGTGATGCATATGCAACGAATGAAAGGAAAGTCAATTAATAAAAACAAAATGGAGGGGAAAAGTCATCTGAAATTTTAGCACCTGGGCAAGAACATAGTTCAGTGGTCGTCTTTCCCAGATTTCTCCCTATGGATGTATTGACAAGTCTTTTAAATGATATTGGTAATTAAAAAGGCTAGATGTTTATCTTCTATTTTGACCAATAGACCGTGACCATATAATTTATTGTCCACAGCTGGATACTTTTGTGAATGAATAATTAGGCTGGGACAACCAGGATGTACCTGGACTGTCTCAGGTAACTTGGACTGGGATTACCCCCTTCATAGACCCATTGCCACGTACAAATTTGTTCAATGCATTTATCGAACACTTATTCTCTACCAGGCATTAATCAATAAAGTAAATAAAACACAGCTCTGCTCTTCTGGTCTCAGAGTCCAAGAGCAGTTAAATGTCATGCAGTGCAGACTGGGGTAGAAGGATGCCTATCATAGTATGGGAAGATAAATGGTCAGTCCATGAAGGCTGAGGCTGAACAGTAGAAGGGCTGAGTTGGGTTTTAAAGGATTAATGGGGTTAGCCTGACAGAGAAGGGAGCAATGGACATTCCCACTAAAAAGGGATGAGATATGCAAAGACTGTAAAAAGAGAACAAAGCATATGGGATGATATTAGGAGCCTGCAAAAGGCTCAGGAGGATGAGAGCTTCTGGTGGGAAAGTCATCAGACTTGCACTTTAGAATGCTGGATTAAGTTGCTACTCATAGGGAATATTGGGATGTTTCAGACCCAGTTACCAGCCTGAATCAACAGTGTTTGGGGCAAAGGAGAGGAGAGTCATGGAGCCAATTGAGGCACCAGGCTGGATTGTGGAAACACTCACAGAAACACAGAACATTGGAGGAGGAGCTGGTTTGGGAAGGAAGAAAGCAGGTGATGGAGATAATTGCGCAGTTTTAGGTTCCACAGGGCACCAGGTGGAGATGTCGTCTATGTGATTTTGGTCTGAACTCCGTAGAGAGATCTAGGCTGGGGAGAGAAATTGAGGAATTGGTAGTTTATAGGCAGTATTTGAAGCCATGGGAATTTGAGGCCAGTTTGATTTTTATTACTTATCATGAATTTCTATTAACTCTGGTTCAAGGTTATTGAATTTGTAATAGAGTAGAATAAATGGTAGCTTAAATGATGACATTTTGAAATTCATTCATCCCCACCCATTTTCATGAAGGAAACATTTGTCTGGGAGATATAAAACACCACTTTCAGAATTTATTGTCCAAAGGAATTGGCAAAGAGACTTTCAGCCAAAAATCAAATTTAGTAAAGTCTAATATTCTTTCTGTTTTATAATTACAGCTCTCTGGTTAAACACTGCAATTGATTATAGTCCAACGCGTGTCCTGGGGACAAGGAACCTTTGGATCCTTGAAATTCACACACAATCCTGACATACTGTAGCCACTATAACTTGCTCTCTTGCTGTTAATATTTCTCCTCTGAGAATTGCTTTTGAGTATTCAACATTCAGATGAAGAACAAAAATATAAGAGAGAGAATAATGGAAGAATAGGGGAGCTATGAGAAATCTTAGAGATTCTTGATTCAACTGTGTCAGTGTTTTAGAAGAGGAAGCCTAAGACCAAAGTGTTTGGTGCCTCTTTCATCCAGGGCCCATGGGCGAGCAGGGGTCAAAAGCGCTCTAGCTCAACCGTTCCCACCCCAGCCTAGCACCCCCTGGCAGTGAATGAGCAATCCCTTCGCTATTCAATAAATACAGATTTGATTTTACTTTTTGCTATTTAGTAGCCATTGCTGTCTGAAAATACTGATAAATAAAAGTGTGTAATAACTACATTTTAATTGGCCAACACGTAGGAGCAGAAAGAGAAAAGAAGACAAAGGAGTATTTCTCATTGAGTTACTTTGTATTTTTCTCCTTAATTGCAAATATACAAAGTATGTTATCTCTCTGGTTACATGTCCTTTATTTAATTGCACTAAAAGCCATTTGGTTTCATCATACGGTCTCTGATATGTCTCTGACTTAATAAGCATTATTATTACCCTATTATAAATAAACCATTTTATAACAATTGCTGTTCTCTTCTCAATCTAGCAGAAACATGCAGATAAGAAAGGGCAATAACAAAGTAGAGATTCTGATGTGTTCTGCTATTTTCTCCCATTAATTTTCTGCAGTGCTAATGAACACAAGTTCACTGGGCGAGAAGGGTCCAGGCAGTGGAGACACTGTGGCTCAGTGGAAATGGTGAAGAAGGCAGGTGCTCTTCAGCCCATGGCCTTCAGTGGCCTCTTGTGTCTCTGATCCGATCCACTCCTTAATATGGGAGAATTGGGCCAGATTGTTTTTACGGCTCTTTACAACACTAACAGTGTATTATCCAACAGTGAAGGCATAAATTTTCATTTTCCCACAATTTTTGACTCCTCACACTTTTTCTTATCTAATGTGTTGCTGAATCCTGTCACTTTACTGGGTCAACATTAATTTACTATTTATTATTTATGTCCTCGGTGCCAGCCAATGTCTTAGACGCTTTTTTTTTTTTTTGCCTGTCATCTCTTACATTCATTAGACCTGCCTGAGGGCTGAGAATACCCAATATCTGTGACTTCCATTTGCTTGCCTCCTAGAGAGTAAGCATACATTCCTAGTTCATAAATGAAATGCTCACACTTAAATACACACTCTGTCATATTCCTTCCTGAAAAGTATAAATATACCTTCTGAGTAGTCCAAGGTACTAATGGTTTATTGTCTTAATTTAACACATTAGAAAATGAGAAGTGAGTTGAACAAATTATGGCACCTATTTAAAATCCACATATTTCCCAGAAACATCAAATGTTGATCTAAATAGGAAATAACATAGTGGTCAGAAATAAATACTCCCAGATGCAGTTTAAGTTGACTTTATACCCGGAAATTCAAATAAGAATATCATCTAAAGCTTGCATGCATTGCTTTTTTAAAATTCCATTTTATTTGATTGTTTCATTACAAAATGGCAGCCAGAGACATTTAGGACAGTGGAAGTGTATGTCTCAACTGCACATATCACAAATATGAAGTGTGTATATGTGAAGATGTCACACATCCATATGCATGTTATCTATTGCTCCATCGAGCAGTCCTCTTAATTACGCTTTATATATGCTTTGTGCAGCCAGGCATTGATCTTTCGAGTACCGTTGTCTGGTTCAAAGACTTGTAATTAGGCAGAAAGATCTGGTAAAACGGATTCTATGGAATTATTCAAATGTTCTGTGTGTATGAAATTGTTCATCTAGAATTATTTATCTGGAAAAAGACACTTTTAAATATGCACTGAGCCTATTTTGAAATTTCTACTCCTCTCCATTATTTACTGATATCTCATGCATTTCTTGGACAGTTGCAAATTGCAGGGCTTTTCTGTTTTGATATGAAACTGCTTTGTGCTTTCCTGTGGGCTTGTTAATTGGTGAGCTCTTTATCCGCGAGATCAAGAATCGGGGGCTTCTTTATTAACCCATTGTGAGCTCTGAGATATTCCCATGGGTGTGGAGAAGAGGAGTTGCCTTTGAGACTTCATGCTCTTCCTATTCTTTTACAACACTGATCACAGCCTGGAAGATGCAATCGAGAATGACGCGAAGAATTTAATAAACAGCTTAGAATAGAATCTCCTGATACTGAGGATTCAGTAATGAGCTTTTTTTTTGTCTTTTCTTTTTCCCCCCTTTTTTGTTCACATTTGCAATTCCTTTTACTTAGGGGAACTTTCTCCTGCAGGATGAGACAGTCTTGATAGGGGTTTTAAAAATATATAATTGAGTTTTGCGTTGCAGTCTGAAAACCCTGAAAGGCTCGGTGTTTATTTTTCCAGGAGGCATTGTCCGGGTCCGTAGGTGGTGATGTGAAAATTCGTTGAATTTTCTCCCTTGAAACTAGACTAGATTCCTTGTTCCTCCTTGCCGCATAAACACACCATCATCACATGCCTTCCTATAAATGTATGAATTTACCTTCTAAGTAGTCTGAGAAATTCTCTGCACAAAAGCTCCCTGGGGATTTATAGGGTTTGGAACTGGGGGGGGGGGAGAGTGAGAGAAACCTGGCACCGTTTCAGTGACTCTTGGGGCTTTAAATTCTCCATTGCCCCAGGACACCCCCTTCTAGGGTGCTGCTGTGGCTCCCCTGGGGCAGGTTTAGGGGACGGTTTTTCTTCCCCCTGATTAGCCTCAGCTCTGGGCTCGTCCTGCTGCTGGGTTCTGCTCTAAGTGCCTGCGAGTAAGCAGGAAGCTCCAGCACGCGGGCGAGATTTTTTTTTTTTTTCTTTCTTTCTTTTTTCTTCATGACTCTTAACAGCTTTTACCTCCGAATGATTTTCAGTCTGGCTGCTTGGACTAGTTGTCCTGAAAATCCACGCGGGACGAGCCCGCGCCCAGAGGGACACGGGCACCCACGCAGGCGTTACCCACCTGTTTAGTCGTCCTTATATTGGCAGCCGGCGACTGTTTCCAGGAGCTGAGTCCATTTTCACCTGTTCCTTCTGTCTTCTTCTTTCCCTTCCCATGGTTTTGTTGTTGATGTTGTTTTATTGTTGTTGTTTTGTTTTTGTTTTTGTTTTTCCTAAAGCAGAGGTTGGTGCCCTTTGAATATTTCATTTCTCATATAAGTGGCCTGATTTAAAAAAAAAAAAAAGATACACACGTGTGTCATATAGGCTTGTTTGGGCACACACATTTTCTGTTTGTCAAGGTATTTGCAAAGTGGAGATGGCACTCTGAGGCCAACAGAAATTACTAATGTGAGCGTGAAAAGAGCGCCTCACTGGGGAAGCAGCCTGCGTGATGGGAGTGATTCTGTGCTTCCTAGCTGTGTGACTTGGCAAGCCCTTTCACCTTGCTGGACCTCGTTTTTGTCCTTTGTAGTCTCTTCCAAACTGAAACATTCAATTATTTTTATTTCTGTAAATCTTCCCTTATGAAACAATAACGATGCCTACATATATATTTTGTCCTAGTTTTCTTGTGAGATCTTTAGGCTTCTGGAAACTTGAATAGTGCCAAGTGAACAGAAAAACAAATTTCTAGACAAAGATACTCAAAGGAACTATGTTACTTAGAATTTGTGTAACAAAATCAACTCTTACCATACGTAATTATAGCCACCACAAAAAATGCAAAAGTACATTTATGTAACTTATTAATTGCAGTATCTCCTTAATTCTCTAGAGTTGCCATGCTATGTACACAGAAGAGGTTGCAAACTCTCCACATCATGCATCCAATTAATTACTTGTCATTGTACTTTTCTAGTACAAAGCTGTGCTAGTGATCAAAAAATGTGTTAATCATACAGTACAATGAATGTGACATTTAAAATCACATAAGTGCAAAACTCTATAGGTTTTCAGACAAAGTGAACTTCATGCCAAAAAGCATTAAATAAGACAAAGAGAAAACATGAGAGGGCATATTATACATATTCTACAGTGTTTATAACAATTATGAATATCTGTGCACCAAAAAACACAGCATCTGCCTACATAAAACAGAAGCCACTAGAACAGAATAAACTCCATGATAACCCAATTACATATAGAAATCCAATATAAAATAAAAGTAGTATCTTAAATCATGGACATGAATAGGTCTTTGTATAAAAATTGGTGTTGAGGCAACTAAAAATAGCCATTTTGGAAAAGGTAAAATTCGATCTATTCCTCATACCATGTACAAAAAAAAATATACTCCAAATGCTTCAGAGCTTGAAAAGTAATAAACAAACAAACAAACAAATAAATACATGTATATGTATACTAGAAGAAAACATGACTGAATCCCTCTAAAACCTGGGTGTGAGGAAAGGCTTTTGAGTCATTATTAAAAATTCTAATACAATAAAACAAAAGATAAAACTGCACAAAAAATAAAAGCTTTGCAGGTCAAAAACAAACAAAACACTGAAAAAGGAAAACACCGTAAGCAAAGAAATTAAAAGACAAGTGGCCTCTAGGAGAAAATTTTTTCAGCACTTATCACAGATAAAAGACTAATATCCCTATTTAGGAATCAATTTGTAAAACTTAAGGGAGGACAGACAAAGATCCCTTAGAAAAATTGGCAAATGACACAACTCACAAAAAGTACATATGAAAAGACGTCCAAGTTCACTCACTCAGACATACAAATGGAAACAACACTGAAAAATTCTCATCCACCAGACTGGCAAATTTAAAAGCTTGAGAATACATTATTTGCCAAGGCTGTATGGAAACAGGTGCTTTCATAGATTGCTGATGGAAATAGAAAACTGTACACATCTTCACTGAGGAGGATTTGATAATAAGTGCATTTGCTTTTTGACCCGGCAATCCCACTTCTAAGAATTTACCCTGAAGATAAACTTCCAACAATACAAAAATATATGTGCATATGGTTGTTCATCGAAGCATTTGTTGTAATTGCAAAATATTGGGAGCTAGAGTGTATAAGCATAGAGATTGGTTGCCTAAACTACAGTATATACACACACTGTACCATTTTGTAGTTGTGAAAAAAAATTATGAGGAGACCTCTAGAATGGAGTGATTTCTAGGATATATACTTATATGAGAAAAGCTATGTGCCAAGACATAGTACGCTTCTTTTTATGTATGAAAGAAGGGAAAATTAGAAAGCATACATATTTCTGTTTATCTTTATTAAGAGATATGCAGGAAGAATAAACCAGAACACAATGAAATTGTTTGTCTATGAGTGGTGAGTAGAGAATAGGATGGAAGGGACATGGAAGGGAAGAACACTTCTTTGAGTGTATCTTTTTATGTTTTAGCTTTTGAAAGCATGTTAATGCATACAAATTCAGAAAATAAAATCAGTAAGAATTGGAAGCAAGCTGCAACAAATGAAACAGTATTTCATAATGAACATTTTAACCCCACTGAAAGGAAAAGGAAGGAAGGATCCATGTTTCATAGAAACACAGAATTTGGTTATATATCCTCAATCTTAGGATGGGTGGAGTGGCAATTGCGAACAAATCCTTACCCCTGTTTAGTATGTTTGTTTTGGGATTGGGCAAAGCGATTTTCAAGCTTTGTTCAAGATATTATAGGAAGCAGCAAATAAGTAAATGTGTTGATTTTGGGGGTCTCACTGGAATAGACACAAAAATATGGGATGAGACAAGACAAGGAAGCACCCCCGTGGGGATATGTAAAGTCTGGCAGTATCTGGATGACTTCATGATTTAGAAAATATATATTTTATGCATATATGCACGAATAATTTGTGCTTGTATATAATTGTATCTGTATGTATATATCTGCATGTATTTCTGAGCTCTGTTTGCTAGACATGTCAAGAAGGAAAAACCTCGGTAGCCATGACCCTCCTAGTTCTGTATCTGTTCCCTACTATAAGAAATCAGAGATTGATGAAGAAATGACTGGTTGCAAGACATGGGTAGGATGGGTAAAAGAAATGGAATCTTCTTGCTCTACCACAAAGGAAGGAAGTACTCATAGGGAGGATGGTGCAAGGACATAGAAACCAGCATGAAGGGGGGTTCTCCTGCCAAAGCTTAGACATTGTGAGCATTAACATAAATTAAGGGCAGTAATGAATTACCAACCATTAAAAATAATAGGAATCCATCAGTCCCACCAGTCACCAAAAGGCAAATACAATAATGAATGGGGGACAAGGGAGGGTCCTGCTTCCAGTAGAATGCTGAGGGCTAAGTGATGAATGGGGAGGAGCGGAGGGTGTGCAGGAGCAGGAAAAGTCATATAGATTGGGTAAGGCAGGAATCATCAATTGACACTAAATCTAGGGAGAAATTTTTTTAAAATTTCATTTATTTTAGAGAGATAGTGCATGGGGAGGGGCGGAGGGAGAAGGAGAGAGAGAATCCCAAGCAGACTTTCCACTGAGCATGGAGCCTAATTCGGGGCTTGATCCCATGACCCTGAGATCATGATCCCAGACAAAACCAAGAGTTCGAGGCTTAACCGAATGAGCCACTCAGGTACCCCTAGGAAGAAATTTTGAGGATGAGGAAGAGGATATTTGTATGGTCTTGGTGTCTTCCCACATACTGCTTATTAATGGTGAGGAAGAAAATCCATAGTAGTATTACACTCTAGAAATTGGGCAGTGCCTTGACCAGATGATCAAAATGAACATTATCAATGAGACATTGTACACAATAAACTATGACACTGAGAAGGACACATCACCTAAGCCGTATTTTGGCCTAGAATGATACCTGAATCTATTTGTGAGGAACAGCAGGCACACTTAAAGTGAGGAATGTTCTAATAAAATAAATAATACATGAGGGTGTAGGGAACCATATTCTTCAAAAATGTCAATTCTATAAAAGACGTTGAAAGTTATTATAAAAGACTGTTTGATGTTCCAGATTAAACACTGTCGAGACATGACAGGTAAAGAAAGTAATGTGACTGTAGACCAGATCCTATACTGGAGGGCAGGGAATAAAAATGGGGTAAAAGGCATATATGAGACAAGTGATAAAACTTGGAATACTAATTGTAGATTGGAGAACGGTATTCATGTAACTCACTGAAGTTGGTAACTGTACTGTCACCAAGTAAGAGAATTCCCCTATTCTTGTATGACTAAGGACTTTATATATGTAACTATTTTAGGGATAAGGAGGTATGCAATCTACCTTTAAAGAGTTCAGGGGTTGTGGGGATGCCTGAGTGGCTCAGTGGTTGAGCGCCTACCTTCAGCCCAGGGTGTGATCCTGGAGTGCCAGGATCCAGTCCCACATCGGACTCCCTGCATGGACCCTGCTTCTCTCTCTGCCTATGTCTCTGCTTCTGTGTGTGTGTGTGTCTCTAATGAATAAATAAATAAGATCTTAAAAAAACTTTATTAAAATAATAAAGAGTTTGGGGGGATGGGTAAGAGGGAGAGCAGTGATAAATAAGGTAAAACATTCAAAAATAGGTGAATCTGGTCAAGGGTAGATGGGTATTCTTTGTTCTGTATTTATTTTTGCATTTTTAGAGTTACTAAAAATTACTTTTCAGTTAAAGGTCTTTAAAAATGGGAGGAAATCGCTCTCTCATGGATCCAGAGGGGGCTTCCACAGCAGTTAGGAGATAGTCCTTGTCACTTTGTTTGAACACATCATATAAACCTTTCAGGCCAGTCTTGCGGCCCCCAGGATCTGTCCAGGGCTCTCTTCAGAAGCTCCTCCAGGAACCCACCTACCCAGCAACCCAGCATTCCAGCCCAGCCCAGTGATGCTGGGCACATTTCATGTATTTCACTATAATTGTGTTTCTGAGGATGCTAGTAAGATAGCTTGAGGATCAGTTTTCTCTTGTAGCTCTTTCTGTGAACTGCAGGAGGTGTGGGCTGTATTTAGAGCCGCCGAAACTAGTAGTGCCCAAGATGAAAGACCCCAGTTTAAATGTGGACTTGTCTCTCCTGAGTCTTTTCCCACAAAATGATGGTTGGTGTGGCAACTGGGATAATTGATGCTATTGATCTCGAAATGTAGCAAACCTTAGTGAGAAAGTGAAGAGTGGTCATTAAAACCCTTCACAGTTTTCAGCCCACCTCTGCACTTAGAAATGATTTGCTAATTGAGGTGGGAGGATTAGAGAAATTAAAGAGCCAGATTGTCCTCTCCTGCTGAGATAATGTTTTTTTTCCCCCACTTTTAAGTCAGAATGTGGGTGGAAGAGACCATTCATTGAGCACAAGGGATGAAGGTAAGAATGGGGTCAAAGGTGAATGAGGATCATGTTTATTTTGTGGGGCTTGATCTCAATCTTCCTCAGATATGTAATAATGATGCTAGTAATAGCCACCATCTATTGAGTGTTCTGGGAGAGACATGCTGAACCCTCTTGGGGACCAGCTAATTTGATCACCGTGTTCATTTTAGAGATGAGGAAACAGGCACAGAGATGTAATTTACCCAGTTAATGAGTGGGAATTACTGCAGAACCCGAACTACCAAAGTAGGTAGACCCTGGGATTAAAAGCATTTAATACAGAATAAAAGAATGAGCATAGAAGACACCTTCCTAAAGACCAGTGTTCATATAGAAAACATCAAAGATTGTGAGCGTAATGGGTCGAAATATGTACACTGGTGTATTCCTAACAGCTTTAAAAGTTAATCTTTAAGACTTAAGCTTTAAAATTGGCAAGTGACAGTTGATGTGCTTTGAATTGTTAATAGGTTAATAGAATACGTATTCTTTGGGGAAATGAGTTTCCTAATCAGATAAGATTAGGAAGCAGGATATGTTATCAGAACATTAACAAAAATAATAACTTCCGTATTATTGGCCCTGTGAACATGTCTGGGTTGTTTTTTTTTTCCCCCAATCCCTGGTTCTGTGAATTTGTTTACTCTGGATTGCTTTGCTGTCAGTGAAGCTTTATCAATGATGACCCCAAAAGATCATGTAATTGAGAAAGAGAATAAATACAAAAGGATTTGTATGTGTATTTTTTTTTTTTTTCACATCAACTTCAGCTTGCTCTACTAGCTTAACTTCCCTCTGGATCAGGTGGGATGGTCTGAATGATAGAAAGGTGGTTCATTAGAAAAATAAAAGAATTTTCAAGGTGATCAAGAAAAAAAGTAGCATATTTTTTTTCTACAGTTCCCCTGTAGTATAGAAGAATGACTATACTCCACTTAGGAATTTCTGTTAAATTGCTTTAATTAAAAATAAGAGAAATAGCATCTAGAGTATATATAATAAGCTATATTGAATAAATATCTGGAGATACCCAGCAGTAGGGTACACATTTATAGTATGAGGATGTATTTCCCATTTCTCCCCCCAGTGTTAGATTTTCAGAACTTGTAGCTGGACATGGAACTGGGGAAAGCTATAGAGTACCCCTCCTGTAGGTCACTGCTCTGTTGTGCCTATGGAGAGAAAGCAGCTCTGTGGGGAGGGAGGGGAGACGGCCACAAAGTCCTAATAGGCCATTTCTGTCTTCTCCCTATGATTGTTCTCAATCACTTGGCAATCACGTTGCTATTAGGAGTGCCCTGACCGAAGACACTCACATGCTTAGATTTGCCATTAACAACATTGACAGGAAGCTTTGAGGTTGCTGCGGAGCTGATGGGTCTTGAAGGCCTTGAATTAGAAATGTGCCTGTCCCTATGACATGCTGACATGTCCCAGCTCCTCCTGTGGAAGGATGCTTAGGCAAGAATGGGAACTGTACATGTGTGAACATCTCAATTATTTCATCTCCTGTATCTCTTTTCATACAGTATGTTACATGCAAGTGCATGTTGTCTAATATGCTGGTAGAGGTTTTGCTAAAACTGAAGTTCAGCACACCCTGGAAAACAGGATTTCCGGAGTGACTTACAGGATTCCACCCTTCCCTAGATCGTTGTCCTCCGGCCACCCTGTCTCTTCACAATGCTGACCTAGTGCCAGGATATTGCCAAGGTCTACTACCCCATCTCAGCCCTTTAGGTTTCATGATCTGTAGGAATTGGGAAATCAGGTCAAGGTTTCTTTGGGACAGTCTTTCAAGCCTTATTTCCCAAGTTTCATTGAGGTCACTCTTCCTGTCAGGGTACTCAGTGAGGTTATACGCAGACTTGTCCCTATATTATGGGATCAGGAGGATATAAATTTCCAGATTGACTATCAGGGCTCATGTTCTGGATGGCAATAGGCTGTTATATGTATATTCCCTTTAGGAGCAATATTGGCCAGTCTTTCCCGTTACCCGCTAGGTAAGAACAATCATAAAAAAAAAATGGAATCTTGAGATTCTAAATAAGTGTCACCATTAAAATGCATTTGCATTTGTGACTTTACCCTCAGACTTTTTATTGAAGAATATAATTTTAAAATATAAAAAATGAAAGTGTTGTTTTTACCTGGAAGAAGTAATTACCTAAAATATTTGGGAAAGCACGCCTTATATTGTGATGGAAGAAAGACAACATTTTAAATTTTTGAAGGCAAATGTTTCTGTAAAAGTTCTCAAAGGTCTGAGAAATATGGGCGTATCATATCTTGAAAGAAGTTGTTAGTCGTCAATTATTAATTGTTCTCAAAATAAAACCCATCTTGCAGAAAACGGACTTGCTAGAAGGAATAGTGCTGAGATGAACCAGAGTGTTCTCATTTCTAACAGGAACTTACTCTACTTTTTTAACTAAGGGGGCTTGCCACACATTTAAGTTCCTGGTTTCTCCATTTTCCCCTTCATTTCTGTAGGTTGAGGAATGGTCTTCCTCCACTCATTTCCTCCCCTTCTTTATGTCTCACATCCTCACAAAAGTAGGAAGAAACAGAAGCGAAGGGCAGGTGACCACCCATATAATAGTCTTAAAGAAGGAGAGGATGGGAATAACAGATTAGCTATGCTTACTGGTAAGTGGTGTTTTCTTGGTGTAATGATCTGAATTAAGTGAAAGATGAAAGAACTATAGTATTTTATGGACTTACCTTTCTCAAATAAACAGCTCAAATCCATCCCATTTGTAATTTATCAAACTTTGGGAACAGAAAACAAATGATGTTATAACTATCTTCTTTCAGAGATGGATGCCCTAGGCAAGCCTTGGGACACTCTGGTTTGCTTGGCAATTAAGGGTCTCATTCTAAACTTGTAAGCTGGCCCTCTCGTTTACTCTTAAAATGAAAACCAACGAAGAAATAAAATCTTAGAAACAGATGGAAATGGTTAATTTTCATTTTGTTACGGAAGAAAATTATTTGAATTAGTGAAGGATTTAAAAGTTAAATATGAAACCTGAACAACCTGGTTACTGAATTATGCGGCAAATAGTGTAATAAATGAAATCCCTCTCAGAATAATGATCTCCTTCACCTATTGATGAATGCACATCTGTGTGTCAGTACTCTTCACTCCAGGCTCCTACTATGGATGGGAATGTTCAGGGTCCAAAGGCTTGGGCTGAGTATCACTGATGGAACAGTTGAAGTTTGGGGCCCACTCAATCGCCTTCGATTATCCTAGAAGAAGAATTCCAAAGAATTCTCCCCTCTTGCTACATCACTCTTGCCTGCATTTAATCATTTTAGTCTGCTGTCAGGCCCCCTCTAAACAGTGTGCATAATTGGGTGCATGTCCTACAACAAAAAGACCCACTTTGACACCTGCCATTTCAGAAAACAAGTGCAAGGGGAGAAACAAAGATATTGTAATAGACAGATGTATTTATTTTGACAAGTGTGATTTGTTTTTAATTATTAATATTTCACAGTATACTAGTAACTGTCTTCTAGGATATTTTGTAAAAGCAACAACTGATAATATGTCATTACCACATTAGCATACCTCACTGCAATTAAGGATTTAGTCAGAATAGGGGTTGACTTTCATTTTTAGTGTGAATTATCTTGAAGCTGGGGAAACATGAATATGAGAATGAATCATTGCATTTATGTTAAGCCTTTCATCAGCGATTTGAAAACATGTCACTGTTTCTACCACAATGGAATCTTGAAACCTTAATACAAAAACCTCCCATGATAAAGAATTCTGCAATTGTTGCATTCATCCATTTCTCTGCGTTTTTTATATGTGGAATCCATTTTTTTTTTTTTTTTTACGAAATTTGCACCCTTTGTCTTTTGGGATTGCCACAGAATGCATTCGGAGTTCTCACAGATGAAGCTGTGAGAACAAACTTCAGCTGAGGAAGGACTGGAGTTCAGATCTTTTGTCTTTGTAATGGGTAAGGAAAGCTGAAGGGGTGTGGGTAATTGTCTCACACCACTTTACTCCATAATGAAAACTTGCCCATTCAGTGTGCATCCTCTCTGTTTAAATTTTCTAGTGTGAGTCTCCTTGACAAACTCAAAACAGAGAGAAGAAAGGTATGGAAAGAAAGATTCGCCCCTCCCCCACCCCTGCCACCCTTTCAGAGACTAAAAATCTGATTTCCCTTTAATTTGTACTCAGCAGTGTCAGCTCTGCCAGAGGAAAGGGCATCCCTGCTGACAGTAATCATTATAACTCCAGGAGACCAGCAGAGATAAATATACTATAAGCCATCTTCTGAGTGGGTCAAACTTGTCCCGATACTTTTGAGGTCCATGTACTTTGCAGAAAGATTTCCTCCATCATACTTGTTTCTCACTGATACCCATAGATCTACTTGTTTGTGATCCTGTCATAGAAAAATACTAATATATTACATTTCGCAATATGCCAATTGTGTTTTTTGAAGGACTCTTTTTAAGTGAACGTTTATGCTAATAGTCCACAAATAGGATCTCCATAAATGAAAAATAAATAAAAACACAGATTGTGAAACATTTAACATCATGTGTAAATTTAATTGGCATTTCATTCTAATCTCTCACAGCTGAACTGAATATTTGCAGAATTAATTGAAAATCGAATATATATTTGATATGTATATAAAATGCAAAAGCATGAAGTATCTAGATTTTTGGTGGCTTGTTTGGTTGGGTTTTTTGTTTTTGGGGGGATTGTTTTTGCAATTAGAAATTCCTAAATCCTACAAAAGGTAAAACAAATAGCACTGGGGATCCCTGGGTGGCTCAGCAGTTTAGCCCCTGCCTTTGGCCCAGGGCGTGATCCTGGAATCCCAGGATGGAGTCCCACGTCAGGCTCCCTGCATGGAGCCTGCTTCTCCCTCTGCCTGTGTCTCTGCCTCTCTTTCTCTCTCTCTCTGTGTCTTTCATGAATAAATAAATAAAATCTTAAAAAAAAAACACAACAAAACAAAACAAAACAAAAACAAATAGCACCAAGCAAACATCTGCTGGTGAAATTAAATTATGTTGCTTTCCATTGCTGCTTTGAATATTATTGTTTTTTTAATCTCCTTTGTTCTCTGGGTTTGGCCTACTGTAACCTTTATAAAATGTACTTAGGTAGCAATTTCTTTATCGTGTCCCAAGATTGTAGAGAAACAAGTGGGAATCACTCAACCTTGTTCAACTAGAATGGGCATTTGCACTGTTACTGTGGAACATGGTTCTGGTAATGAATATCTTCCCCTAAAATAATGTTTTTATTGTATTTTCTACTGTATTGCCTTTATTTCATTTGGGGATAAAATTTAAGCAACTGAATCTACAAACACAGTTTAATGTAGTTTATACGATTATTCCAAGGTGCTTCTTTTTTTCATTTCATGTATATAGGTCTCTCTTTTATATATACCAGTCAGATACAACCTGTGATGTATCTTATACATTAACATTTTGAAAGTGTTGGAATAATATAGGGGGAAAAAGGAGAGAAATCTCAAAATGAAAAGTTGTTATGTTTGTATAGTATGATTATGGGTGAGTTTTCTTTCCCTTTCAGAATATTTTTGTACCTTATAAAAGTTTGCTATTGACAGCAAAGTATTTTTATAATCAGAAGAGAAAAAGAACCCTGTTTTAGACAAGATGGACAACAGATGAGTGAAGATCAGGCCGCCAACAAGTGCTTGCAGAATTCCTACTGTGTACCTTTCACCAATCAACTCCATGGTCAGGATTCAGGCCCGATATAATTACAGGGTGACTCCCCACTGCTTTAGGACTCGGCGCCTTTAACCAGCCACAGAAACCATTTCTACAGGTGCTGGTCCCTGAAAGGTCAACTAACATAATTTTTGCCGAGACAGTCCTTGATGTGATACTATCTTTCAATGAAGGAGGTATCTCTAGTGTGAAAATAATTCTTTTGAGAATCCTGTAAGATAGTATTTCCTGTGGAAATCTTAGAAATTAACAGTTAAACTATTTTTACACTTCTCTGTGTGTTTTTGCCCTCCTAGGGTGCTTATTTAAGCAGAGACTGTGAAAGGATTGTCGTTTTCCTCTGTTTGATATCTTATTAGTTTCTCAAAGTGTGCATTTTTAATTTTTACTTTCATTACACGTGATTCAATAAATTTGCCTTCCTCAGCCTTAAAACAAGGAATTGTATGGGACAGGTTTGTACCAGCTCAATGGTATGCCTATGCGGACTTGGAGAATAGGACATTAAATAAAAAAGCTCTCCAGAGAGTCCCCAGATGACTTTATCCATAGTCAGCCCATAAGAATAGGGCATATGCCCATTTCTGCTTTCCCGTTGGCTGTTGAAAGCTCTGGGCCCTGGCTTCCTCTCCCCTGTGGCCCAAGCTGCATTAGAAACCCAAGGAGGACTGTAATGTCTCCCCTGGTAGCCCCAACCAGCCACACTCTCCCTCTGTGTCTGAAGTGGGAATCACCTTTCTTTTTGTGATCAGATTACAAATGAAGTGATTTGGGAATAGCAAAGCTTTTTTTTTTTTTTAAGTTTTAATTTTTTAAATTCAAAATGGCCAATTTAGCAAATATAGTGAAATACAGTGAGATCCTCATTTTATCTGACTTTCATAAGCAAGAAATAAATCTCAAACCAGAAAAAACAACAAACAAAAAACCCCCACAGAGAATCCTCAAATAAGAGGAGACGTTTAGTGGGATGTTGTTGAGAACTTGTGCTCCAGCTTTCTTTTTAGGACTGATTCCCAGTTCTGTGTGCCTCCTTTCCCCTTTCCTTTCCCTCCACGTCAAGCTTCACCACCACATTAGTGACAATGCTCACCCTTAAGCCTTTTGTCACATGGATCCTTCTTGGAATATCCTGCTCCCCCATTTTTTTTCAAGGCCTAGATGACATGTCATTTTCCACATGAAGCCTTCTGGAGCGCATCTGGTTAGAAATCACCCTCCTCCCTATGAGCTGCCCTGTTATTAAAGCCTTTATGGGATGCAGCCTGATAGTAAAGTGGTTGTTGACATAGCTGTCCTCTCTGTGACATCATGAGGGCTTTTAGAGAGTGAGGCCTGTGTCTTACTCAGCTTGTGTTTTTCCACAGTGTATTGTGTGGGGTTTTGCACATATGAAGCATTAGGTAAGGGGTGCTGGTGGTTGTTTAATTTAAATTCCTAACATTTATTTATTTTTATGGCAAGGGGTTGATTAGAGAAAGGAAGAAAGGCATTAAAAAGTAATTTGCAGAAACTGGAAATAATCACATCTAACAATTTGGATGGCGATTTGCAGTTTTACAAAAAGGCATTGGCATGTAATAGGGCAAGACGTAGTGGCAAAGCCTGGTTTGGAACATCTTTATGGCAAAATCCAAAAAGGGGCTAAGAAAAAGAGCAGAGGGTGGTTTGGTCTTGTCTGCGTCTTGTCACGTGCAACTGTGTGTGAGTGTCTGTGTGTGTACACACGTGTGTGCGTGCATGGGTGTATACGTGTCTCTGTACATGCATGCGCAAGGGAGGATGTAGATGCTTTCCATGCACTAGGACCTACACAAGCTCAAATTCCCATCTGTCTGTATTATGACAACCCAAAGGCTGTTTTCAAGGCCACTGTTTTCCACCACTCTCAGGTGGGGAGAGGCAACTGGGCACTTTATGTAGTAAGAATACAATTGGGCTTTTTGCACATCTTGTGGAATTGCTCATATTTTCCTTATTTCTTCTCCTCTCTCCCTATTCTTTTCCATACAAACTTTAAATATCATAGTGGGAAAAAAGAAAAACCAAAATGTAATGATTAAATTGAAAATTGAACATTTAATTTTCCAATTCCGTACTACTTGTAATTTTTCTTTCTTACAAAAAAGTCCAGGTGGGACGCCTGGGTGGCTCAGTGGTTGAGCATCTGCCTTCCCCTCAGGGCATGATCCCGGAGTCCTGGGATGGAGTTCCGAATCAGACTCCCTCTGGGGAACCTACCCGCTTCTCCCTCTGCTTATGTCTCTACCTCTCTCTGTGTGTCTCTCATGAATAAAGAAATAAAATATTAAAAAAAATAAGTCCAGTTGATAAAATTTCAACTTACATAGGAAATGATAAACATATACTTGACATAGGCTTTTTTCCTTTGGTATATTGGCTTACAATACTTTTAATATTGTACTATGAAAATGTATTTAATTACAAATGGATGCAAACATTTCTGCCCTAAGGAAAAAAAAATTCAGTCTTATACTAGAATATGTGAAGTAAAATGTGAATTTGTCTCTGTCCTATGCCAATCTCATTCTCCTTTTCAGAGGGAATTTTTGTTAAACATTGGATGTATGTTTTTGCAAACCATTTCCTGTGTACATATGTACATTTATAGATTATAAATTACTTGTATCTTGCTATCCATAATGTTCTGCAATTTGCTTTTCCTGCTCTCAGTATCAAGTATCCCTTGGGTTATCTGCCCATATGATACACAAGGTTTTGCCTCATTATTTTTATGGCTACAAAATTCATAATCTTTATTTTTTTATTCTTTTTAATTCATAATCTTTAACGTAACAATTAACATTTAGATGATTTCCAGGATTTTTTGTCAATAGATATTACCGTACATGTATATTCTTTTGCACATGCATGAATATAACTTCATGACAGAGCCCTAGAAATAGAATTTCTGAGTCAAGGTTTAAGCATATTGAATATTTAGATTTCCAAATTGCCCCCAGAATGGCTGCAACAAGTTCCTCACAACAATAGCATATGGGGACATAGTTTCCCCATGTATCTTCCAGATTTCAGTATTATTTTTTTCTTAATATTTCCAACAAATTGGGCAACAAGTAGCTCATTGCTTAATTGTTATTTCTCCTATGATCAGAGAAATTTAGCCTCTTTTCATGTGTCCTTCAGCCTGCGCAAGTGTGAATTGCTTGCTTATCTTTTCCCCATTTCCATTCATCATCTTGTTCATTCCTGCTCTTATGCCACATTTTAAAAAATTACTGGAAATTTATAATGTGTTTGATATCTAGCAAAGCAAGGCCCTTTTTGTTTTTCTTTTTCAGAATTTTCTTAGCTAATTTTGCACATTTACTCTTCCAGATGGATTTTAGAATCAGCTGGACAAGTTCCATAGAAAATCTATTGAGGTTTTTGTTGCAGTATGCATTGAATCTATAAATTAATTTTAGGAGAGCTTATGGGTATGCAATATTGAATTTTCCAACCAGGAACATGGTTAACCTCTCCACTAACATGTTTTCATTTGTAACTTTCTATAAAATGTTATAGCTTATGTACATTTGTTATCCGTTTTGTTGCTAGTATTTTATGTTTTTTGTCACCATTGTGAGTGGGACATTTTCACATTACATGTTCTAATGATTGTTAGAGACACATAGGAAAGCTACTGTCTTTGTTTACCTTGTTCTAGACACTTTCACTAATTTCAGCAGATGTTCAGTGGATTTTCTTGGATTAAGAAGTTCTTATTCTTTAATTACAAAATAATACATGTCGTAGTAAAAATTTCAGTAAAATGTATAAAGAGAAAATGCTTCTCCATCCCTTTTAAAAAGTCTGCAACATGAATATTTTTTCATTTACCATATGTTAGATTATTTTTCATGTTAGCATATAGGCGTGTACCCTATTCTTTGGAGCAACTGCATACATACTATTTCATTGTATGGATAATCGTGACTTATTTTTACCCAAGATATATAGGTGCATAGTTAAATAAATCCATAGTAAATAATATTGAAGGGCTGATAATGAAAAAAGTCAGTCTCTTTATCATAGCCCTTTAACTTCATCTGCTGTCCCCAGAAGCTACTACTTTAAGCAATTTTTGATATTTTTTTCCTGGCATTTTTCTTTGTATTTCTAAATGTCCTGATTATACTGATCTTTTTCAATATATCAGCTTCTGTAGATTTTCTGGATGAAAATTCACTTTTCAAGCTCCTCTCCTTTGCTCCCTCAATTCCTCTCAAATAACATACATCACAATTTGTTTTTTCAAACCAATAGCCACTATTTACACTATCAGAAGTATTTAACATTTTTATTACTGGGCCAAATAGTATACCATGATTTGATTTTTGTCTCAGATTTTTTAAACTGAGTAAACCTTTGCTTCTTCTCTTCCTATGATACACAAGGTTTTGCCACTCATTATCATTGGGTAGAACTCCCAGAATGTTAAATAGGAACCATAATCCTGGTTATTCTTATCTTGTCCAGACTCTTATAGAAATATCTTAAATGTTGATTAATTATTTAGAAATCTACAGGGAAAACAATATTAAAAGAAAAAAAGTCTTAAATATCAATCTCTCAATGATGGGATTGCAGTGAAGCTCACCTGAATCTAGGACACTCAGCAAGAGCAACATGAATGAAAGATGGAAAGGAAATGGAGACTTTAATCTACGCAGGAAAGGGATTTTAAAAGAAAATGGAGGTCAATTTTCCAGAAAAAGAAAAAAGCATCATGGGGTCTTCAAGTATCTGGACAATGAATAAAAATGGTTATATTGTACAAGGTCACTTTAAGCTCTATAATTATTAGGAAAGGTTAACCGTAGTTTAAATTCGTGTTTAATCATAATTATTCAATGAGTGCACTAATGGTAGAATGTTGTGCTGTAGATGTAAACTGCAAACTACTCTTTTCTGTCCTCTTTGGGTAGGAGGGAAAAGAGGGATAGTGGTTGTGACAGTCATTGCTTAAGTACTACATAGCCCCAGAGGTCCTTGAACAGACTTTGGTAGGAAATATAAGACCATCTAAGCTTTTCCTGGATAATGGAGGTAGAGCAAATCAGGGGCTGGAGGATTGCAGCTGACATTCGGTCTGCCCATTGTAGCACAATATGAGCCTGGGGCTGTCATGCAGAGCCAGGATCCACCTGCAGCCCGTCAGTTCCATCTTAGGCTTAAAGTTCAGATCTTTCCACCCACCTTTCACTCTTCTGAGCACCAACCTGAAAGCCAATATTAGTAGCATACATCTAGCACACGCTCATATCAGGGTTTCCTCATTAAACATCTGATGGATGATCTCTACATCTACTTCCCCAACTTCTTCTAACTTGGGTTTTGGGATGGCACAGAGCAACTCCACACCCTATGCCCATGACTGTCTAACATTGTTGAACTCTCTTAGAACCTTACGTAAAATCTCTTCCTGCATGAAATATTTAGAATAGACTCTGCTGTCTTAATGGAACCTCAACAGATACAGTGTCATTCTCTCACTGTTTCATGTCCTGAGAGGTAGGTAGCTAGTTTGTACTTTGTAAAGGAATTACCTGCCTTATTCAAACAAACAGGCAAAAACATAAACACAAGACTGTATCAAAAGGAGAGTCTGCAAGTGAGGAAGGACAGCTGGATAAAACTATTGCCTACTCTCTTCCTGCTGGTTCATCCTTCTTTTCAGGTCTCAAGCTAGATTTTCCCTATCACCATGTGTGCTTCATGCAATAATGTATTATCATCCTTTGAAAACAAGAATAGCATATGTTATAACATTAACTCTAGCCCGAGGCAGACATTAATAATTGATCACAGCAGTCTTGCCTGCTGATAGCAGATTTGGTGTACATTCTTCTCAGTAGAGTGATCTGGCCAGCCACTACTAATTGATTGGCTTGTAGAAAGAACCTTATGTATTGCCCATCACTTTGACAAAAACCCCCAAAGACATAAAAACCATAATGTTTATGCAAAAACAATTACATTCAGAGAGTAATATAGGAATCATACATCAAACATTCTTTTTCTCTTAGGTTTTATGGGTAATCTGTCATGGTAACAAGGAGACTAAAAGCTTTAATTATAATGAAAGCATGGTTCCAGTCTATGTTCATGAGCTTCCTTTGGAATTATAACCAAAAGTTCTGGAATGCAAAAGACCCATCCTGCATGTGTTCCCTCTGCCTCACTGTTGAGGTCATCTTGTTGAGTGAGTGCTTAATACACATTCACACTGTAAAACGTGACTGCTTCCCCAACAATGTAATTGACACAGATATTCTAGAAATAGTTTTACTCTTCAATGGTGTCATCTCAGTAGGAATAAGCTTTTGTGCTTTTCTGTGAGTCACTTTAATTCATTCCACGAGGGTTTCCCTTGTGGAATGGTTGTCAGCTGGTCACTAGCTTCTTCTGGAGACTCACACATGACCTATGTCACACTAAGTCCTCATTTTAATTTGCTGCATTTGATCAGTATTGTAGCCATTTATTGGCTTAGTCATATCATTGAAACATAGAACTTAGGATATTTTTATAAAAGGGGAAAACTGTTACCTCCAGAATCCATTCAGACTACACCGACAGTGACTTTTCCAGTAATGTAGTACTGCTGTGAATCACTGTACATTAAGGATAATGCAGTGCGTGAAACTTTCGGTCATTGACATTAATGAAATGCCATGCAAAAGAAATCAATTTCCTTTACATTTTATTAGACACTTGTAAATATGGTGGTGAAGGCCAAGAATTTAGCTTTAAGGTTCAATATATCAAATGAAAGACAGTTCTACCTTTGCACTGTTTATTTTACAACAAGTGCTGAAAGCATGGGGTGTGTTGCTTTCATGGTAATTAAAGTTTGCCGTCTTTCACTCAGTTGCCTATTTGTAATGTTACTTCTGAGAAAAGTCACCTGAAAATGTGGAATGTACCCAGACAGGGAGAAGTAGAGTATGCTGTAGGTAGCAATTTCAATTCCAACATCATTTTCAACCCTTACAAGATGGCCAGGAACCATTCTGGAAACTAGAGGCATAAACATCTGTAAAAACTAATCTCTATCCTCACAGAATTCATAATCCGACTTTGCACATCAAAATGTTAGCTGCACACAGTGATCTTGCTGCCCTTCAGCTGCAAGTTCACTTCTCAGACCCTTTGGATTTTTGCCCAAAGGTCACCCACTCGGTGGGGCCATCTCAGACTACTCTGTTTTATTGCTTTTCCCCTTCTCTCAGCACTCATTCTTCTAGCCTGGTTTGTAGCATGTATTAACATTTTTTTATTATTATTATCGGTTTCTTTTCAGCAGAAGGTAATTCCAGGATGAATCTCTGAATCTTAGAATGTGCTTGACATGGTTCAGGCACTCAATAAATAGTTTATTAGGAATAAAAAATCCTGAGAGCTTGGGAAAGATTCAAAGAAAAAGTAACATTTAAATTTGATGAAAGTGGAGAGAGAAATTTCCAGAGGAGATCCAGCCTTCTGGTAGAGAGAGGACCATGAACACAGGTGCAACATGCCTTGGGAGGGAAGCCACCTGGGGGTGTCTGGAAGGGCAAGGCTCCGGGAGTAGGAAGGGATGAGGGATTGAGGGGGAAGGAGTGGGAGTAGGAAATGAAGGAAGTTGGAGCCAGATGGCGAAGGGCCTGATAAAAATTCAAATTAGCATATAGATGGACTTGCTTTGCTAAATCAAAAGAAGGATTTTCTTTCTTAAGGACAGGGGCTGTTTTCATGATTTTTATGACTTCAGCTTATAAGCCAGATCTTCAAAGCTGCTAACGATGTCAACCTTTCAGTCCAGAGAGCTGGATATCTTCATTTTGCTGATTGTGATCATAGATCGTATTAACAACCCTGAATCTGTGCTCAGGTTTAGCAGCAGAAAGTGGCAGGGAAGTGAAGGGACAGTGGACAGTCAACGGTGGTGATTAGCAGCAGTTACTTTAGAATCCCTGAGCAGAGTGATCTCAGAGTGTGACCCTGGCCTTTCCTGTGTGAGATCAGGCTAGGCGACCCTAGAAGGTGCAGGTGATGGAGGAGTGATTTTCCCAGATGGTGAGGCAGTCAGGCTCTGAGAATGATGGTTGAGAAATGAAGTTTGTGAATAAGGTGGAGGAAGGGGAGAGAACGGTGCCACAGGTGCCCTGAATGTCCACGGAGGAGCAGTGGGTGATCTGGGAGCGATGGTTGGAAGCAGCACCGAGGCACAAGGCAGCAGGAGAGGAGGACCCTCCTGGCCAGGGTTTTAAAGAAAGAAGAGCTGCACCAGGAGAATTTGGAGGATGAGGTTTTGAGCTTGAGAGAAATGAAGTCACAGTTAATGTAAGAAACCAGAAGAAAAAATGGTTTCAGTGGTTAGTGTGTAACACAGAGACTGAGATTGAAAGACCCAGAGTGGGTGGAGTGCTCACAGTGGCACAGATGGGATGGGATGAGCAGCAGAAGAGTTCTGGGTCAGGATGACGTCATCGAGGAGGCAGGAAGGGTGTCCGGTGACAGAGGACAGCTTGGGAAAAAGCAGAGACCTGGGGGTGAGGCCATGGGGACATCAGCCCTGCAGAGGGCAGAGGCGCTGTGGATGGCTCAGTCATAGCTGGTAAGGGGTGTTATAAATGGTCACCTTATAGGTCCAACCAAAAAGTGAGCGAGTAAGCCACTTCCAGACGAGGCTACGTCCTGATAATTGAAACACTCTTGGCATGTCCCAAGTGGCATCTTATATTACACCTGAAAATAGCTGCTCCATTTAGGGTTGCATTTAACAGAGCTTATGCAGAAAAGATAAAGAATGGTACAATCTGTTCTCATCCTACATCTTTGGTTAAGGGCATAACACTGACGGGTAGAGGTAGGGGCAGGAGAATGTGTAATTTATCGTCAATTATCATAGATATTTATAGATGCATTTTATCCAGAAGATTGTCTTCTTTCCTTACCTTACATGCCTGACTTACACTTCTGAAAGAAGGCAATTCTTACCTTTTCATATGCACATTAAAGCTCGCATATTCATTTATATTAAAGTAACACTGATAGCAATTTGTGTCATTACTGTTAAAAATAAAATGGTAGATTTTACAAAGAATAACAAAATTTGTTATTGCAAAGTATCTCAGTCCCTCATTGTTACGCCGTTACAGCATCTTCATATTTTAAGGAATTTGCAATCATGTAAAATGTATTGAATTTGATAGACTCCCACCATAAAACAGCCGAATGCTTCATAACAACCAACAAAGGGATTGCATTTTTTCTGCTTGGCAGATTAACTGCTAGTTTTGTTTCTTGCCAGATCGCTCGCTGTAACATGAGTAATAAATCAGGATGATTTTCTTCCTTTTTTGAGGTTTATATTTTTGCTTTTTTTTTTTTTAAAGCCTATCAAAGCTCTCTTTTCTAGTGGACAGAGACCCCAGACCTAATGTGTACCTGTTGTTTGCCCTTATTAACAATTTTATTCAAATTCAAACACTGAAAGATAAAAAGACATTCTGACAGGAAGAAAGAAGCCATAAAAGAGCAGTTTGAGAAATGGAAGTTTATGGAAGGGGACTCTTCACACCGGTGGCTGAGCCTTTTAAGACCTTATAGAAGTGGACTTGACATATAATAAACTGCCCATATTTAAAGTGTACATGTACAATAATTTATTTGTATTCACTGTAGTTTGTTTGCATTTATTTATCTTTAAGTTTTAATTTTAATTCCAGTTGTTTACACATAGTATTATATTAGTTTCAGGTGTACAGTTTAGTTATTTAACAGTTCCATATATCACCTGGTGCTCATCACAAGTGTACACAAGTGTGCACCTTAATCCTCATCACCTGTTTTACCTGCCGCCCCCACCCCCCACATCCCCTCTGGTAACTATCTAATTGTTCTCTATAATTAAGAATCTAGAGGTGCCTGGGTAGTTCAGTCTGTTAAGTGTCTGACTGTCAATTTTGGCTCAGATCATGATCTCAGGGTTGTGGGATTGAGCCCTATGTCAGGCTCTGTGCCGAGGCTGCTCTTCCCTTGCCTCAAATAAATAAAAATCGTTAAGAAAAATTATCTTTTTTTTTAAATTTTTTTATTCATTTATGATAGTCACAGAGAGAGAGAGAGGCAGAGACACAGGCAGAGGGAGAAGCAGGCTCCATGCACCGGGAGCCCGACGTGGGATTCGATCCCAGGTCTCCAGGATCGTGCCCTGGGCCAACGCAGGCGCCAAACCGCTGGGCCACCCAGGGATCCCCGAAAAAATATCTTTTTTTAAAGTTATTTTTTTAAATCTATTTCTTGTTTTGACTCGGTTTTTTCAATTGTTTATTTTGACATATGTTTATTTTGACCCATGAAACTATCACCAACATCCAGATAATGACCATATCCATCATTACTAAGCGTTTGTTATTGCGTGTATCAATAGTTCATTGCTTTTTATTGGTGAATATTATACTATTGTATGGCTATATCTAAACCACAATTATATGGCTATATAAATGAAATTTGCTTATCTGTTCACCTGTTGATGGGCATTTGCATTGTTTGGTTATTGCAAATAAAGCTTCTGTGACACTTATGCACACATATTTGTAAGATCAGAGGCTCTAGCGGTAGAATGGGTGGATCAAATGTAAAAGGTATGGACAGCTTCATAAAAAACTGCTGGATTAGGGTGCCTGGGTGGCTCAGTTGGTTAAGCATCTGACTCTTAGTTTTGGCTCAGGTCATGATCTCAGGGCTTTGAGATAAAGTCCTGTGTAGGGCTCCATCCTCAGTGTGGAGTTGGCTTGTCCTTCCTTCCCCCTCTGCCCCTCTTCACCTCAAATAAATAAATAAATAAATTCAAAATAAAAAAAAAGAAAAAGAAACTACTGGACTATTTTCCCAAACAATTGTGTCATTTTATATTCCCCCTGGCAGTGGGTAAGAGTTCTAGTTGTTTAACATCCTAGCCAACACTTTATATTGTCAGACTTTTTAGAGACTCAAATAGGTTTGTAGAGGAATCTCATTATACTTTTAATTTGTATTTCCCTAATAGATAATGATGTTGAATATCTTTTCATGTACATATTTACATTGGTATCTATTATTTGGTGAGGAGTCTGTTGAAATATTTTGTCCATTTTTAACTTAGATTGTTTTCCTGTCATTGGGTTTTGAGTTCTTTATGTATTGTGAATTAAAATCCTTTAGCAGATGGAAGATTTGTACTCCCCCGCCCCCACCCGATCTATGACTTTTCAATCTCATAATGAGTTTCTAAGAGTAGGGTTCTTTTTTCTTTTTTTTTTTTTTAACTCCTACTGACTTATTACTGATATGAATGTAGGGACTTAGTTTTGTTCATATCTAAGTTTCTAAAACCCAGCATTTGGCACAAATTCAGAACTAAATAAGTTTTTGCTACATAAGTGAATGAATTTCTGATGGAACTTTCTCATTTTACAGATGAGGTCATTGTTTAATGAGAATTCTCAAGTGATCTGGATTCTGGTTTCTTTGATCAGTCGGTTAAATGAAGATTTCAATTTATGTTGAAAATCTTTCTGAAATCTTTCTGAATTTCTTGCCTTCTTAAGGACAGTGCATCAAATAATATTTTTTCTTCCTTTGAAGGTCAGGGTCTTTTGTGGGGGGAGTTTGAGGAGTATATTATCTAAAGGTGAATTAGATATCTGAGGTTCACTTATCCGGGAAGTTTGTAGTAACCCTATTCCCCATTCCCACCCTCTAATCACCCAGACCAGTAAGGTGGAGGCTGGTAGGGAGGATGAAGTGAATTATGTGAAATGAAGAAGTTACATTTTCTTTATACAATTGAGTAGAAATCTATTTATTGATTCATCTGTTTATTGACAGTTAATATCCTCAACTCATTTTTCTATTAGACCCATTAAACTTTTTATCCATTTAAATTTATTTTAGATATATTCAAGATGCTAGTCCTTTATTTTATCTTATAAATATATGCTTCCAATGTGTCATTTGTTTTTTTAACTAGCTTAGTTTTACCCTATACAATACTCATACAGTAAAATTTCATAATCTTTCATAGTTTGTACTTTTTGTATCGTTTTAAGAAATCTTCCCCAAGAAAGATCATAAAGATATTTCCTACACTCCCTTCGGATAGTTTTGAAGATTTTATTTTAATAAATATTTTAACCCCGTATACCTGAAGAACTATCATTTCAACAGATAACCAATGTATAAAATTATTATTATTTTATATTTTTCTACCTTTTGACCCTCTTTATCCATTTCTCTTACACCTCATTCACCTCTCCTGGCAACCACTCACCTGTTTTCTGTATGTTCCCCTCACCCTCCCAACCAACATATAAGAGAAATAATATGGTATTTGTTTTTCTCTGACTCATTTCACTTAGCGTAATATCGAGATCCATTCATGTTGTTGCAAAAGGCAAGAGTTCATTCTTATTTATGGCTGAATGATATAACTCTCTCCATATCTGTGTGTGTGTGTATCACCATTTTTTATTCATTTATCCATTGATGGATGCTTAGATTATATCCATATCTTGACTATTGTAAATAATGTTACAATGAACATGGTGACATGTATGTCTATTTTTGTTAGTGTTTTCTTTGGATAAATACTCAGAAGGAATTACTAAAACATATGGTAGTTCTAATTTTAATTTTTTGAGGAATCTCCTTACTGGTTTCCATAGTGGCTGCACCAATCAATTTATATTCCCACCAGTAGTGCACAAGAGCTTCCTTTTCTCCATGTTGTTGCCAAGACTTGGAATTCCTTGTCTTTTTGATAATAGCCATTTTAACAGGTGTGAGGTAATACCTCATTGTGGTTTTGATTTGCATTTCCCTGATTATTAGTAATGTTGAGCATATTTTCATATACCTTTTGGCTATCTGTATGTCTTTTTGGAAAAATGACTATTTAGACCTTCTGCTCATTTTTTAATCTGATTGTTTTTGTTGTAGTTATTTGTATTATTGAGTTGTTTGAGTTCTTTGTATATTTTGAATTTTAACCCCATATCAGATATAGTGTTTGCAATATGATTTGCCCATTCAGTAGGTTGCCTTTTTATTTTGTTGATGGTTTCTTTAGCTGTGCAGAAGCTTTTTAGTTTGATGTTATCCCACTTGTTAATTTTTTTGTTGCTTTTACTTTTGGTGTCAGTTTAAAAACATTGATCACCAAGACCTATATGAAGGAGCTTACTGCCTATGTTTTCTTCTGGGAGTTTTATAGGTCTTATGTTCAAGTCTGTCGGTTTTGAGTTCATTTTTGGCTTATGGTATAAGATAATGTTCCAGTTTCTTTTTTTTTTCTCCTCTCTTCTTCTTTTTTTCTTTTTGCATGTGGCTGTCCAGTTTCCCCAAAACCATTTATTGAAGAGACTGTTCTTTCCCCATGGTATATTCTTGGCTCCTTGTCATAAGTTAATGATCGTATATATGTGGGGTTTATTTCTGGGTTCTGTTATGTTCCATTGATCTATGTGTTTTTATGTCAGTATTACAGTATTTAATACTATACTACAGCTTTGTAATATAGTTTGAAATCAAGAAGTGTGATGTCGCCAACTTTGTTCTTTCTCAAGATTGCTTTGATGATTTAGGATCTTTTGTGGTTCCATACAAATATTAGGTTTTTTTGTTTTGGTTCTGTGAAAAATGCCATTGGAATTTTGATAGGGATTGCATAGAAGCTGCAGATTGCTTAGAGTAGTATGGACATCTATTGATATTCTTCAAATCCATGAGCATGGAGTATTTTTCTATTTGTATATTCTTCAATTTCTTTCCTCAATGTATTGTACTTTTAGTACACTTTCTTGGTTAAGTTGATTTCTGGGTATTTTATTCTTTTTGATGCAATTATAAGTGGCATTGGGATTGTGTACTTAATTTCTCTTAGTTCATTTTTAGTGTGTGGAAACTCAACAGATTTCTGTATTGATTTTTGTATCTTGCAACATTACCAAATTCATTGATTAGGTTTAACATTTTTTTTGATACTCTTTAGGGTTTTCTATATATAGTATTATGTCATCTGCAAATAGTGAATAGTGTCACTTCTTTCTCTCCAATTTGGGTGACTTTTATTTCTTTTTCTTTCCCAATTCCTCTGGCTAGGACTTCCAATACTATATGCATAAAAGTGGTCAAAGTGGGCATCCTTGTCTTATGCCTGATCTTAGAAGAAAACCTTTCAGCTTTTCACCATCAACATGTTAGCAGTAGACTTGTCATATTGCTTTTAAGAGTTCTTAATTTTGATGAAGTCCAATTTATTTTTTTATTGTTGTTGATTGTCTTTTTGGTGTCATACCCATGAAATCTTTGCTGAACCTCAAATAGATATTTTCCCCATGAAATTTTTTTTTAAAATTTTTATTTATTTATGATAGGCACACAGTGAGAGAGAGAGGCAGAGACACAGGCAGAGGGAGAAGCAGGCTCCATGCACCGGGAGCCTGACGTGGGACTCGATCCCGGGTCCCCAGGATCGTGCCCTGGGCCAAAGGCAGGCGCCAAACCGCTGCGCCACCCAGGGATCCCCTCCCCATGAAATTTTATTTTAAAGTAATAATACAATGTCTTATAAAACAGGTGAAACTTTATTTTTGCATATGGATATGTGATTGTTTCTGCACTGTTTTTTTTGGATTTCTCTAAGCAATTGCTCTTAAATCTTTTTCAAAAGTCAGTTGACCATGTATTCTGGATCCATTTCCAAACTCTCTATTCTGTTCCATTATTTTGTCTATCTTGATGATAATACCATAGTACCTTGACTATGTAGACTTATAATAAATCTTGAAATTGGGTAGTATAACTGCTTTTTCAAGATGCTTTGGATTTTCTAGTCATTTGTATTTTCATATAAATTTTAATTGATATTTCAAAGAAGCCACAGATCAATTTGAGGAAAATTGATATCTCAACAATATTGTTAGGTCTTCCATTCAATAACCATCTCTCTATTTCATTCTTCAAGTCCTCTCAACAATGTTTTGCAATTTTAATTGAGTATATCTTGCCCATTTTTTAAAGATTCATTTCTTAGAGTTTCATCTTTTAAAAAATTTTAAAGTATTTATTTAAATTCGTTAGTTAACATGCAGTCTACTATTAATTTTGAGTGTAAAATATAGTGATTCAGCATTTCCATATAACACCTGATGCTCATCATACAAGTCCACTCCTTAATCCCCATCATCCATTTAACCATCACCCCACCCACCTCCATTCTGGTAAGCATTTTGTTCTCTATAGTTAACAATCTATTTCTCATATGTGGAATGTAAGAAACAAGACAACAGAAAAGACAGACACAAACCAAACCTAGAATTTCATTTTTTGATGTTATCATAAATGGCATTCTTAGTTTCAATTTCCAGCTGTTCAATAATTGCTAATATATGGAAATACAGTTTTTTTTTTTTAAGATTTTGTTTATTAATGAGAGACAGGGACAGAGACACAGGCAGAGGGAGAAGCAGGGCTCCATGCAGGGAGCCTGACGTGGGACTCGATCCCAGGGTTCCAGGATCAGGCCCTGGGCTGAAGACAGCACTAAACTGCTGAGCCACCTGGACTGCCCAGTTAATTTTTATATATCGATCTTATACTTCGCAAACTTGCTAAACTCACAGATTAGTTTTAGCAGACTTGTCATTATCCTGTAAACTTTTGCACACAGAGAAATATGAGGTCTGCAAACAATGATAGTCATACTTTCTTCTTTTCAATCTGGATGCCTTATTTTTTTCTTTTGCATATTGCACCAGCTAGAACCTCCATTATAATGTTGAATAGATATGGTGAGAGCAGATTGTTTCTTCTTAACCTTAGGTGGGAAGCATTTAGTCTTTCATCATTAAGATGTTAGCTGGAGGTTTTTTGTAGATGCCTTTTATCAGGTTGAGGAAGTTTCCTTCTATTCCCACTTTGTGTAGACTCTTAATCAAAAATAGTTACTGGATTTTGTTAAATGCTTTTTCTGAATCTATTGTGATGGTCATATGGTTTTTCTAGTCTGTTAATATGGTGAATTACGTTGAATGACATTTGAATGTTAAAATAGTCTTGCATTCCTGGGATAAATCCTACTTGGTCATGCTGTATTATCATTTTTATATCTTATTGGATTTTGTTACCTAAAGTTTAGTTAAGGATTTTTTCATCTGTGTTCATGAAGGATATTGTTTCATATTTTTCTTTTCCTGTAATTATTTTTTATAGTTTTGGCATCAGGGTAATAATAGCCTTACAAAATGAATTTGGAAGTATTCCCAACTCTTCAACTCTCTGGAAGACTGGATATAAAATAGGTATCACTTCTTTCTTTAAATATCTGCGAAGCTATTCGGGCATGGCATTTAATTAATTTACTTATTTTTGGTAGAAAGATTTTTAACTACAAATTCATTTTTAGTTAGGTTGTTTAAAATTACCACACAGCTGACTGATGCACGTCTATATTTTTCTTTTTAAAATCTGTTTTATCTCTATGTTTCATTTTGTGAAGTTACTATTTCTGTGTCTTTAAGTTCATTCTTCTTTTGTAATAACTAATCTGTTCATTATATCCATTGTGTTTTTCATCTAAGGCACTATGTTTTTCATCATGAAATGTTTGTTTCGTTTTGGTTTTGGTTTTTTATATCTTCCATGTCTCTATTTAATCTGCTCAATCACTCCCCTATCTTACTGATAATATCAAATATAGTTATACTGTTTTTAATGTCTTTGTCTACTATCCTATCATCTGTATCATTTCAGTGTTGATTTTGATTAATTTTATCCATCAATGGACCCTATTTTCTTGCATCTTTGAATGCCTAGTAATTTTTTATTGTAGGCCAGACATTTTGCATTTTACTTTATATGCTGCATTTTTTTTTTTTTTTTTTTTTACGATATAAGTATCTTGAGCTTTGGTATGATTTGCAATTAAGCTTTTAACATTGTTAATGTAGACCTCATCAGTGGGTATTCTAGAGGTAATTTTACCCCAGCACTTAGGCAAAACTCTTCTGAGCACTGAATGCAATGCCCCATGGATTATGAGGTGTACTCCTCTGGCTGGTGGGAATAGATCTATTCCCAGTCCTATGTTGAGTCTCGAGGAAGGTTCTGTCTACTCCTTTTGTGACTTTATTTATTTTTTTGTTTTTGGCTTTAAGTAGTTTTATTACATGATGCACTGATCAGTACTCAGCTAAAGAGTACATGGGGACACTCTGCAAATTGCCCAAGTTTTAATTTTTTCCTGTACAGTCTTTATACTCTTGTGCCCTTGTGCAAACTCTAGCTGCCTTTGCCTCAGTGAACTCTCATCTCTGTGTCCTCAGTTTAGGGGAGTCATTATCCTCTGTGTGGGTTTCCCCTCTTTGAATCATGGCCTGGAGATTCTTACTAGAGATGGAGCTGCAACAGTTGTAGGGCTCATCTTATTTGTTTCTCACCTTACAGGGATCAATGCCTTCATTGTTTAATGTCTAGTGCTAGAAAATTCTTTCATGTATTTTGTCCAAATCTTTAGTTATTTCAAGTGGGAGAGTAAATGTGATGCGTGTTAATCTATCTTAGCCAGAATTAAAAGACTGTCTGGGCTTTGCTTGGTCCAGAATTGGTCCAGAGACCTTCTTGCTACCCCTAAGCTCCAGTCACTTCCTCAAGCATTTCGCATAATCCGGAAGCCTCATATTTGCATCTCACACTTGTGTCAGCAGTATGTAAGGAGGACTTTGCTCTCATTTCCAGATTAGCACTTAAGGAAGCCCATGCTATGTAGCTATTTTTAATGAAGGTATATATATTTAAAAATCAGAATTAGAGCCTGGCTTAATATTAAGTTTATAAAATTATAACTCAAAATAAATAGGTTTTGAATTAGATGCTAAGAATGACAGATAATTACCTACTGTTCTTTTTATTTTTAAATCTTTTTTATGTACTGTTTTTCTTACCAGTTCTTAGAGTTGACCTAACACTTGGTCTGCCCATGTTGTTCATATATTTTGAGACACTGAGTAAGTTTTTATTAAATCATACTTTTATATGGATGTACCTCATTTTATGCAGTAACCTCTATTCTAAAGCTACATGTAGAGATTAAATGAAAAATATATTGGGGCAGCAGGGGTGTGGAATGGTTTAGTTCTTCAGTGAAGTTTGTGGTGACCGAAGATACTTATTTTTGAATGACAAGTAACAACTTCCACTTATCTTTGCTCTCAAGCCCTATTTTTATTCATTGAATAAGTTGAAAGGAGGTAACCTCACCCCAATACCCTTGTCTGACTTGGAATGGGAAATTCTGATCATGAGTCAGAAATTAGACTGAACTTTATCATTGGGTGTCATTTAAGAAGTCTACCAAGATAAATAAAAGTCATAAACAAAATTGATTGAATAAGTAATATTTTAACTACTTCAGAAGATTTAAACCCTTAAAAAGGGGCTCACTGACATGTAAATGACATAGGTGCAAAGTAATCAGAGACATTATTTCCTGAATGGCTCTCAAATGTTTTTGGTCTCAGGAACCCTTTTTCCTGATAAAAAAAATATTATTATTGAGGACTCTAAAGACGTTTTTCCCCTGCCACTTTTATCTATTGGTATTGCTGTATTAGAAATTAAAACAAATAAAATATTTTAAATATGTATTTATGGGGTGCCTGGGTGACTCAGTCAGTTAAGTGTCTGCCTTTGGCTCAAAGCATGATCTCAGGATCCTGGAATCGAGCCCACGTTGGCTTCCCTGCTCAGTGGGGAGCCTGCTTCTCTCTCCCCCACCCCCACTTGTATTCTCTCTCTCTGTCAAATAAATGAATAAAATATGTATTTTATATATTCATTTGAAAATCATAAATGCATTACACGCTAATTTATTACTTTATCAAGGATATTCTTTAAAAAAAGATTTTACTTATTTATACATGAGAAACACACAGAGAGAGGCAGAGGCAGAGGGAGAAGCAAGCCCCATGCAGGGAGCCCAGTGCAAGACTCGATCCCAGGACCATGGCATCACGCCCTGAGCTCAACCGCTGAGCCCCCCAGGCATCCGTATAAAGGACATTCTTTTTTTTAATTTTTATTTATTTATGATAGTCTCACACACACACACACAGAGAGAGAGAGAGAGAGAGAGGCAGAGACATAGGCAGAGGGAGAAGCAGGCTCCATGCACCGGGAGCCCGACGTGGGATTCGATCCCAGGTCTCCAGGATAGCGCCCTGGGCCAAAGGCAGGCGCTAAAAAGGGATCCCTATAAAGGACATTATTAAGTGAAGCTGATTTCCTCTTTTTCCTCTGCCTACTTCTCCCCCTCCCTTTTTTCTTCCCTTACCTCTCTCCTCTTCCCCCGACCTCTTTTCTCATTCTTATCTTGACCATAAGTGAGTGCATGACAGAGGACCATACCATGACAACTCCTACAATTTGATGGTGCTGCTTGATTCATGCTAAGGTGCCTACAGTTTTCTAGCTATGCCTTCTATATGATTAGTATAAGTGAGAACAGAGGAAAAGGCACATAATGTCTTAGTATTCTTTTTTAAATTGTTGATTTCATGGGCTCTGTGAGAGCATTTTAAAGACCTTCAGGGTTTCCCAGGCCATTTTAGAACTACCCCTGGACTACTACTAATAATAGTTTTTACATTCACACAGTAATAGTGGATGCTGCTAAGGTTTTCTAAATGTTTTGAACCAGTTTTCCCTGTTATCCATAGTGCCTAAGAATTCAAATTTCTTTGCATCCTGGCTAACATTTAGTATCACTATCCTGTTTTGGTTTAAGCATTCTGGTACATATGTAGTAGTCTTTTCATTTTCCAAATGACTCACAAAATGGAAAATCTTCTTCCTAAACAGAGCAGTTCTTGCTTTGCACAGTGTTGCAGGACTATAAACATAATTGTGTAAGATAAAATTATGCAAAGCTCTATTATTGATCAATGGAGAAAATAACCATTTAACTTTGTTACCTTAACTTTTTGTCAACATATTAAAAAATAACCTCTCTTATTGTGGGTTATAGATGCATAGGGGAATGAAAAAAACTGTAAAACCAAAATTTCTTTCATTCATTGTAATTAAAATATAAGAACTAAGGCATTTTATTTCTAAAAAGCTGCATAAGAATAGTTTGTGCAGTTCTTGCCTTCTCGCTGTCTGGTTTACAATGCGGAACAGAGAGCTTTTCTGCCTTGGCAACTTATCACATGCCTTTATCAGTTTGGATCAGCTTCCAGTAGTTTACCCCTCATGCTTCCAATGTTGTGAGCTATCACTGAGAGGTCCTTTAATATGAAGTATTTTACTGGACTTACTTCCTCTGGGAGATCTTAATCCTTTGCATCACAACCACTTTCTTCATTTATGTGGATAAATTTGCCTTCACTGAGTTCCTCTGGCTGCATATCTCAGGTCTCTCAGATGGTGGTCATATCTACATTCTCATGATCAGTTATTTCTTCTTTAACTCCATTTACATTAAATTTTAGTTTTATTTTCAGTATGATCACTCTTCCTTTTTTCCTATAACTTTTCTTTTTTTCTGTACTTTCTCTAGTTGACCAATTCCCTCTTTGATTATTAATTTTTTTGTGAAGCATTATCTACATTTGTAACTGGGCTACAAGGAAGCAACACAATTACATGCTTTGCTGTTTGTGTGCAAAAGAGCTAACACATTCATAGTGACCAGCCACTAACAGACTTTGAAAGAAGTGATGTGATTGGTCATTGGTCATGATTCATGACTATTCACAGCCACGACTCTTGGCTAAAGAGCTACCAGTAAAGTTTTCATTTCATGCAATTAGAGTTAATTAACAGTCATTACTGAAATTTGAAGTTGTTGTTGAGTAACTGGTGAAATTACAGATACTAGAACCATGGAAAAAGAGGACTATATTTATTAGTTGCATGGATATACTCTTTTGTAAAGTATTTACCCCTTTCTTTTGCCCTTTTTTAAATGGCAATTTGTCTTTTTTCTTACTGAAGATATAGGAATTCTTTATTTATTCTGGAAATTAACCTTTTTTTAGTTATATATTTCAGATACCTTCTGTGACTCTGTGATTTGTCTCTTCAGTACTTTATGGCATTTTTCAATGTAATGTGGCCTGGTTTATTAAATGTTTCCTTTATGGTTAGTGCTTTTTATTCTGTGTTTAAGCCATCTTTGCCAAATCCAAGGTCATAAAGGTATTCTCTTATATATCTTCTAAAGGCTGTATTGTTACAATGTCTTTCATATTTAAAGTTATAATCACATGGAATTATTTCTATAATGACATAAGGTAGAGGGCAACATGTACTTTCCCCTCTATGAAGGTCCAGTTGACCCAGACTTTAGAGGTCATCCTATCTTCACTGCTGTGCTATATCACTTTTATAATAAATCACATTCCCATATAAACACAAATATCTTTCTGGTCTATTATGTCCATATTTGTTTATGCTTGTACCAATTCCACACACTTCTAATTATTACACCTTTTTAAGAAGTCTTAGTACCCAGTACAATATCTCTTTTTTTCATAGTATTTTTGGCTATTTGGGCCCCTTCAATTCCCTGTGAATTTGGGATGCCTGGGTGGCTCAGTGGTTGAATGCCTGCCTTCAGCCCAGGGCATGATACTGGAGTCCCGGGATCAAGTCCCTCATTGGGCTCCCTGCATGGAGCCTGCTTCTCCCTCAACCTATGTCTCTGCCTCTCTCTCTCTCTCTGTCTCATGAATAAATAAATAAAATCTTAAAAAAAATTCCCTGTGAATTTTAGGATCAACCTATTGATCTGATAAAAAATAAAAATAAAATAAAAAAAACCATACTGGAGTTTTAATTGCATTTGCATTGGATTTATAGATAAATTCTGGGAAAAAGGACATCTTTATGTATGAATATATGTACAGATGCATACACAGTTTTAAAACCAATTCTGTTTTTTCTTCATTTAGTTTTATCTCCTAATTTTTGATATTATTTTATTGCCAAATATAGTATAGTATAATGTGGAGAATGGACTTTTATTTCAGATAGCAGTTAAGATAGGTAAAGGTGACTTTAAGCCAAAGGAAGATTGAGTTGATCTGGAGTTTGGCTTTAGCTCTGTGAGTACTGACCTGTTTCTCCTTCATCTGTTCGTAGGTAGAATTTTGTTTTAGGGAGGAGTTCCCGACTGAATCCAGTGAGCTTCAGAATCCAATTTCTGCTAGTCCTACTCTTTCAGACTGGCAGAAGTTCTCTGGGCTTCTCAGTCCCTCATCAAATGCCTCGAGGGGAAAACCTTGCTTCCTTAGTCTCTGGGATGTTATTCCTCAAGTCTTTGCTGTTTTGATAATTACCCATTACTTAAAAAATTATGTGTGTGTGTGTGTGTCTTTGTGTGGATGTGTCCAGGTTTCCACAGTGTTTCAAGTGGGATAGTTTGTCTGTAACAAGTTAATCTACTTTCACCAAAGGTAGAAATTCTGGCTTCATTCTTTAAAGAGAAACCTAGTCAAAAGCCTACTAGATGGAGTTTGTGAGGCACCAAAAAGCTCTGCTTGCTCAAGGTATCATCCTGGCCAACTTGAGATTCTTTCTATTCTGATTCATGTGTAGTGGAGGGGCAAACATTTATCTTGAAGTCTTCAGAGTAGTCTCTTTTTTTGTAATGCTCTTCTTGTTTGGTGTCTTAGGTTAGCCTTTAAATCGAATGGGGTGGAATTTGTCGACAGTCCTAAAAGAATTAGTAAAATGAGGATCAGCAGGAAAGGTGAGCAGAACAGAATCCATCTCTGGATCAAAGAGGCCTACCATGAAGGCAGTGAACAAGAGAGGGCAAGCCTAGAACAAGGTCTCAAAGGCAAGGTGTTTGGCTTGGAAACTGTTGAAAGCTAAAGAAAAACTCTACCATTAGGTTTTTGTAAATTAGTTTCGTACTAAAATGGAGTCAGCCCAGAATGGGCTTCAGACATAGCTCCACAACACACCAGCTCCTTACCTTGGGAGACTCTAATTAAGCTCTTTGAGCAGCAGTATCCTTATATGTAAAATGGTGATAATACCTTTCTTGCAGGTAAGGGGATTAAATGGAAAATGTATATAAAGCATAGGAGCTATTAGATGCTTATATGTGTTAATTCTCTCCTTTATCAAATTCAGTGGATTCAAAAAAGGAAGCAAAGCGGATCATTTTCCTAGATAGTCCCATGTCTTTGCAAGTATTTCTGTATGGTAACACATTATAAGTAGCAGTAATGCAATTTTGGAAAGAGAGAAGCTATTTTGGTGCTTTAAGAGAGCAATGATTTATTGTGAAAAATACTTCCATTTCCTGATGCTACAAGACTTTCTATGAAATAGATATGGTGAATGATTTCATTTTCTTCTGAAATACAACTGTCGGTGAGGTGGGATGTGGCAAATTCATAGTGCAATAGTTGTAAGATTAAATCCAAGATCCTTACAATTATTTCATCTCCTAAAAAGGTACTCTGAAAAGTCAAGTGGTATCTGGAGTGTTGGGATTTGAAAGAAAATCCAATTTCTTTGATAGTCATATTTTGTCTGAGATCTGCAAGTTGGGGCTTTTTTTTTTTTTAGAAAACATTGCTCTGTTTAAAAATTTTCTCATCCCGTAGAAAGAATATGTGTATGGTGTACATTTCAATTAAAATATTATTGGAGACATATTAAAATATAAATAAGTATATTCATATGTAACAAGTGAAATAATTTGATTATTAGAAAAATTAGGATTAAGAAGCCTGGGTGGCTCAGTGGTTGGGTGGCTGCCTTCAGCTCAGGTCGTGATCCTGGGATCTGGGATCGAGTCCCACATCAGGCTCTTGCAAGGGACCTGCTTCTCCCTCTGCCTGTGTCTCTGCCTGTGTCTCTCTGTGTCTCTCATTAATAAATAAATAAATCTTTAAAAAAAAGAAAAAAGAAAAATTAGGATTGCTTATCTTTTTAAATCTAAATCATAACTCTCCAAGTAAACTCTTATCTGCATAAAACTCTACTCTGTGACATTTCTTTTGGTACATTTATGACTCTTTTAATGAAAAACTTTATTTAGCTATTTGTAAATTAATGCAGACTTATACTTAATTTGAGCTACAGAAATTAAAAAGGGAAAATGAATTATCACATTTATAAATAGTTCTTTGTGATGGGAGGGAATATTTGTTTATATTTTTTTCATAGAAAGTCTTATTGAGCTTTTTGGGTAAACAATTTGAAACTAATTTTTGATCATTGATGAGTAAGAGTGTGTTTTTCTATCCAATCCAAATGACAATAATAAATTTATAAAATTACAAAGAATTTATAAGTGGATAAGCAGACTTTTCAGTACATTCTCTCCTATGTAGGAAGTAGTCCACAGGAAGTCCTATTACTCCTGAAGCCATGCTGGTGAGTAAAGAGTAGAATAAGAAAGGCCAAAGTCTAGATATCTCTTGATGTCCAGAGATCTTTTCTAGAAATGGCCCTCCCAATGGGTTATAGTGTTACATTATTGGTTTCTTGCTGACGAAGACATACACTGCTATTAGATTTCCAAAGGTAGTGTTAAAAGGGATATGTATTTGTGTAACTATTTAATAAAATTTTTCTTAAAAAATTTGGCTTCTTTAAATTCCATTTCTAGAACAACAAAGTATAGTGGAAATGTGGAATAAGACTTTGATCTGATTTTTCATTCTTCTTTTTCAGTCTATGTGGTTAGACAAAGCAGTAAATTTCCCTGAACTTTGCTTCTTCTCTGAAAGTGAGAGAATTGGTCAAGAACTCCAGATAGTCTCCAGGACTCCTTGTAGCTTGCAGATTTCTATGAAAAGAGACACAGTGCAGTCTTCCCTAGCAGAACTCAACCACTCTTTCCAATTTCTTGCTTTTATGCAATCACTAACTCCTAGAGTCTTTCTTCTTCTCCAACCTATAAACATATATACTAACCATTTATTAATTTGTTTCAGCTGTTCAGATTTACTGAGAGACTCTAGATTTGTCACTTATAAGAATGAGGCTTCATTATAAAGTAATAAAAATCTGTATTTCACAACCTCCAGGGTGTACATGGCCAAATAAGTGTTGGGTTTAATGCAGTCATCCGGAGGCTACATGTTTCCTCTGCTGAATCTATTATTTCTCAGTCTTGCAACTCCTCTTCTGGAGTTGGCTTTAGGCAGGAAGTTACCCAAGCAACTATATAGCTTCGTCTGATAGAGTATATCTCTGTCTTGACCTCAAATGATGTATTTTGGATTGCTTGTTTTAGACTTTTTTATTGCACTCACTCCTGAATGACAGTGCTACTCAGAAATCAAGGCCATTGTCACAGGAAGTTTTTCTAGTCTGTCTGAGATTGTTCTTTGCAGATATTAAGTACTACATAAATCTTACTGAAGAGAATGTGCCTGAAGGCTCTGAAAATAATTCAGAGGGAATTCAGAACAATTGCAATTTGAACAATTGCAGCCTCATTGGAATGAATTTATTGTCTTCAAATATAAATAGGACATATATATATTTTCTCACAAATACACACATACCATACCCCTCCTACTGCATGCCGAGTATGAAACTTCATGATTTTCCACATTATGTCACTTGATTCTTGCAATAACTATTTGAAGGGGATGATAACTTACTGAAACAGGAGGATTTTAGTGTACTTTTGTAGAAAGGAACTTTATATACTTTAGAGCCATACCTAATGTATCTGTTCATTTATTGTTCATGAAATTCTCTAGATTAAGAGTAGCTATGGGTTCCCTTAGTATGTTGTATTTCAACCCCACACACAACAGTTACAATAAATAACTCTTGTTCTATAGCTTGAAACCAATTATGATGCAGTTCAATAGAAATTGTCTTATTATTGTGAACTCAGTGCAAGGAACCGTTCACCACTACCCATAGGATATCCTATATTGTGAGTTTTCTCTTGTTTCGGGGTCTTTTTCTGTTATTGGAGTCAACATTTATTTAGGAATTTTTTTAATACCAAGGGGTCTGTCAAGCGTGGAGTTGTAGATAAGGTTAGATAAACAACAATGAGGTCTTATTATCTACCTAGCTATGAGATGTTCCTGGTTAATAAATGGCATTCACATCATGACACAAGTGATCTTTATAATCATTTGGGTAAGTGTGGGTCCCACATCCGTCCTCTAATTTTTTTTTAAAGATTTTATTTATTTATTCATGAGAGACACAGAGAGAGGCAGAGACACAGGCAGAGGGAGAAGCAGGCTCCCTGCAGAGAGCCCGATGTGGGACTAGATCCCAGGTCTCCAGGATCATGCCCCGGGCTGAAGGCGGCAGTAAACCACTGGGCCACCGGGGCTGCCCCGTCCTCTAAATTTTAACTACTTGTAGTAAACACCTTTTAAGATGCGATCAGCCAGTGACACAGTGTTGGTCCTGGGGCCCTCCGGTAGAATCAGTGAGGTTTTAGAGAGGCCACTCCCCAGGCAACAAGTAGAATTCCAGGCCCTTTCGTGCTTCTGACTCACTAATAAATGTTTGCTGCTGATAAATAATTGGGGGGGGGGTCACAGTTTAGGTTCACAGAAGTACAGCTCAAGTAATAATTATCTTTAAATACACATGCAGAGGTTGGCCCAGAATAACTGATGTTTTCTTAGCATAGAGCCTCCCAAAGTTCAGAAAATCCTCATGCTGGGGAGGGAGAGGGGGAAGAGGGGAGACAACAGAAAAACCTGTCGCCACTTACAAAAGCTTCATTTGGCTTTCAATCAGTTGAAGGACTTTGCAGAAGATGGTACTTGTGAAATTGATCTCAATTAAAATCAGCCTGAGTGTGCCCTCTCTCCGCCAGTAGCTCCAAGAGCTGGGAGAGGGGGCTTGCTCTTCCAAAGGAAGAGCCCCAGCACCTGTCTGGACTCTGCTGGCACTTTTCTTTTTTTAATTTTCACCTCGGCCTTTTCTTCCGAGCAGTCTTTGACCTCCGTGACATCCCTAATGAACTCCTTTCATGTGTGTGCCTCTTCTCCTGCCCATGGTAATGGAAATGCGGTGAAGAACGAATGGGGGTGCTGGGGCCTGTCTTTCACCTCCACCCCACTCGCCTGCTGGAGGCCCCCAGCTGTCAGGACACTGACACGCTGCTGCAGCAGGATAATTGGGTACTTGAGGAAGATTCATAAGGCAATATGGTGCGGAGCCCCTTGTCCTGCCCTGGGGCTGCGAGGGGCAGCCCCAGGAGGAGAGAAACAGGATGCTCCAATGGGGGCTAGAAATCTGGTCTTGATAAATAATAAACTCTTTATAACAGGACACGATGAAGACTTTTGCTCACGACAAGGCCACAATTCATGCACTGGGGGGAATGATTGTTAAAGATTTCAAGATCGAACTCCATGCAAGGTGCATCAAAGCTGGGTTAGTGAGAGAGGAAGATTCAGAACATCCCATCTAAGAGGAAGCAGTGAGTCTCACATGGAACAGGGTCCTTTCATAGCAGGAAGTTTGTTGTTTTAATCAAAGCAAACCATCTGACAGCTCATTATTAAGAGACAACAAGAAATGACTTTATTAATACAGTGTGGAGTTGGTTCCTCTGCAAATTAAAGTTCTTTGTTCACTTGTGACAGTTTGCTTAGGAGGCATCTGTTAAGGGGTGCCAGGTGGGATAACATTTTAAAAGTGTAATGTGATAACAATTAACCTATAATTCCTTTTTCTAATATTCTCCTCTTTCGGTTTTATTAGATAAATTTATCATGAAAGGTGATGGAGACAAAGTCTTTCATGTGATTTCCTTGTGAAGCAGCCCCTCGTGACTGGCATAATCTGTCACAAACTTAATGGCGTTTATTTCCCCTATATTTACGATTTTGCTTATGGAATGTGACAGGTGGTGGTTTGTGGGCCTGTCTGGATTGTGAAAGGCCAAGATTCTTCATCAAACATAAGATTTTAGTGGTAAAAATAATAACCTGGTTGATGTATGCAGTCGGCATCTATTATGTTACCCAATAGGAGATGGAAAATTCAGGTGATGTTCTGTAATATCAGAGCTGTGAGACAAGATGTTTTCTTCTCTAGTGACATCCTGGGAACTCTGAAATCTTATACTAATAGATAGTCAATAAAAAGTATTCTGATGATAAGAGATTTATTTTTGATAATATGGAAAATGACTTTCAAAGGCAGACATACGCATCTGCAAATAACAGCCCATAACAGACCAACTTCAGCCCTCTGTCATGTCTGAATTTGAAGGCCACATGACTTGTCTTTTCCAGCCCCGGATGCTTTCCTTCTTATATTTCTACTCCACTGGAAGTCACAGCTAATTTGACCCATGAAATAAATATGAGTCTCTGAGGCATTTGAATAAGGAACCATGTTATATTTGTCCTCCCTAGACAATGAACAGAAACCTGTGGCTTTTTGAATTGACATTTTTTGGTTGGTTAAATATTGTGAGAGAGAAATTTTTCCTTGGCAATATTTTTTTATATTAGATATTTTTAATTAGATCAGTTTTAAATTTCTAGGGTTTTTTCACCATAAAACCTCTAAGAATCAAAATGCCTGAATTATTCTTAGGCCAATAGCATACATATGTTCAAATCGTTCTTTATTTTGGGTGATAATTCAGATGCTTCTTGATACCTAGAGAAAACAGAGCAAATGTAATAAGTGGATCAAGACTTAAATATGTAAATACGTAAATGATATTATATTGCTCTTTATTACTATTTAAAGTTCTTATCAATAGAAATGAAGACTATAACTCATTTCTTTCGATTTGCATTGTCTTAAAAGAATAAAGCTTATAGGAGTTCTTTCATTTACCTACTCATCCAGTGATTCCTTAGAATCTTCCATGTCCCAGGTTTTATGCTAGCTACCTGTCTACAAAGATAAATAAGACAGGGTCCTCACCCAGAGGACTTCAAGCCAGTAAACACTCAAAACTATAATAAGGGCCAGGGGAGAAGTTTGCAGGGAGCACAACTGGAACATTAAGAGAAGTGGTACAGAGGCGCCTGGGTGGCTCAGTTGGTAAACTGTCCAACTCTTGGTTTTGGCTCAGGTCATGATCTCACGGTTGTGGGATCAAGCTTCACATCAGGCTCCATGCTCAGCGCAGAGTCTGCTTTAGATTCTCTCTCTCCCTCTGTCTCTCCCACTTGTGCTCCCTCTAAAATAAATACATCTTTAAAAAAAAAGAGTGGTACAATGTGTGTGTGTGTGTGTGTGTGTGTGTGTATTCAGACTTCTTATAATAATTCTCTTCTATATTATAGAAGTAATCCAAAAAAGATTAGAAGAATAGAGACTATTTCTGTTTCCCTTAATTCATCCCTTCCTCATCTTCCAGATCATCTGGAAATTATCAAATTAGTTGAGAGAAACCAGGAGGGGTTTTCCTTATGTACATGCCCACGAACCAGTCTGGTTTCAGATGGGGGTGACTCCCTGCTGACCTGTGGAGAGGCAGGAGGGGCTGGCTGTGAGCAGTCTGTGCTGTCCACTGGGGGAGCTAGCTCTTCCTGAGCTGTTACCCTTACCCTCTCACTCTGCTCTGGGCTCCCCAGTTGCCCACTTGTGTATCTGCTCCTTCTACTCCTTCATATTTTCATCCTTGGCTCCTCCCTTCACCCTTCATTGTGGACTTGTGCTCCAGGCTCTCTTTTGCTGCTCCTAGATGCTTACCCAACTCAACTAGTTAACTTGGGCGAAATTCTGAATGTCTGTTGCTGGCTCAGCCAGTTTGTCCCAACATTCTTCATCACAAGAGAGCAAATACAGGACATGACACCACTTGTTCAGGCATCTTGAAGTAAACAGGCCCTTAGGGCCTGAGGTAGTCATCCTGGACAGGGAGGTAGTCACCAGTTGGCCTGGAGCATGATGAGACCAAGTCCGGCATAGTGGTTACCACTGGCACCATGGCTGAGCCCAGCATATAAGCTCCCTCTCTATGACGTTTTGCTATATTATTGAAAACTTATAATGCCCAAATGCAATAAAGAGGGGTGTTCAGTTCGGCACTTCAGAGCTGTGGAGTTTAACTAACTTGTACTAAAGTCTGGCTCTGTTGTGTTAGTAGAGGGACTTTAGGCAGTATATTTAATTTTTGTGTATCATGGGGTTGTGAAGTGGATTAGATTTAATGTACGTAAATCAATCCATGTGGAATTTCATGCAGCATGAGCTCCATTAAGCAGCCCTGCCATTGTTTGTGAGTAGTAAAAAGGCCACTGCGGCAGATTGGGTAAGAGAAAGATATTTAACATAAGTCCCTTATCTCAAAGCAAATCACCTGTGTGCTTTCATATCTCTATGCATAAATGAATATATGTGTAAGAGCACTCTTCTCCTTTCTCCTTTGTTCTCCTAACTCCTTCTTGTCTTTTTAGCTTAACTCAGATGTGATATTTTCTGAGAAGGTCCGTGCTCTGACTCCATCTACATTCTAGTGGGAGAGGCAGGCCATGAACAGGGACACAAGTCAACCAGATTATTGAGAATCGTGAGCTGATGGAGATTACAGAGGATGCTGTATGGAACTCCTGGGAGGTAATCTGGAGGCTCAGACCTGAAGAAAGATGGTGCCAGGCAGGAGTTTTCAGCAGAGGGATCCACCAGTGCAGAAGCTCAGTGGCGGAAATGGGCTCTGCATGTTTGGGGAACAGAAAGGAGGAAAGAAGGCAGGCATGGCTTAAGAGAAACATGGTAGGGGAGGCAGAGACTGAGGCCAGTTCTTGGATGCTGGAGACCACATGCATGGGAACCTGATTGCTAGCAACCCCTGGTAAAATCCCAGAATCTCATTTACCCAAGTTAGAGATAAACTAACTTTCCAGCCTCATTCATCAGAAACTCGTTTCTTTTGACTTAATGTCCTTCATCATGTAGCAAAATGCCTGACTCAAAAAATATTTCCAGAATATTTGGATGAATGGGTTGAATACTGGATAAACATGGGAAAATTAACTATTGTCTTAAGAAGACACTGGGCTTCTCCTTGCTGACAGGATGCCTTGTCTCTAAAGAGAGCCCTCCTGGCTCCCTTGCCCCACCCACCTGTTCTGTGGTTCTTTGGAGAATTCTTGAATGCCATTTAGCATTGAATGAAATGACTTTTTTCTCCTTCTCTCGCTAATTATAATCATACAAGCAATGTACTAAACAGTTGGGGGTGAAAGAAATTCTGATGATGTTAAAAATGCAAATAGTTTTCACACCAGATTAATTCATTTAACTAACAGTCCTGATCTTTAAACATTAAATGTTTGAGTGTGAAACGTTTTACTCACTGGGGAGATAATCCACGTGAGTCTTGTCTGAAGCCCATTCCTCTGTCAGGAGTGATTTTAAGATAAACAGGATGCACATTGTTAGCTAGTTATTAACTAAGAAGTTGTAAGTTCTTTACAACATTTCAGAATGTGATTTACATGATTCAAGATTAGCAGGCCTGGGGTAGTCTGGGGCTGTTTGAGGTCAGGAGAAGCCAAGTCATACAAGGATCTGAACGGATGTTTGTGTTATCTGTGTGTTTGACTAATATTTGAATTAAATGTTTTATATTTAATCAAAGCAAGACTGAAATTTGTTATTACTGCTGATATGCAGTACTAATTACAGGAAATAACCAGCCCTTCCATGTTCAGTGCCAAATGCTGATGGCGGAGCAATCTATTCTCTGGAGGGGGAAATCATAGGTCTTAGATCTGAAAGAGTATTTCATTCACTTGTTTTTGGTTATTTTAAATCCAGAGTCTCTTTTGATTAAAAAACAAAACAAAACAAAAACCTTTGGTTTGATTTTCTTTAATCTCCAATTTCTTTAGTTTGTATCATTAAAACAATAAGATTATTTTTCCAGAGACGGGATGATATTATAATGATATATGTGATTTTTCAAACTATGCATGTGCCCCATCTGATCCTGCATTATTATCCTGGTTGAGAATCATTGTTCTCTTTAGACATGAGAGAACTGAGCCTTCATGTAATTAGGTCTTGAGATTAAGCTTGATCACAGACTTCTTCTATGGTAAAGTAAGTACATGGTTGGAATTCTTTTCTTGTGGGTCTTGTAAAAATGCCAGAGGAGTCTAGAAATCCAAATTCAGATTTTTCAGGTATTGTGGTATATTTGTGCTGTCCCCATGGTGTAAACCACTGTGTTGGATAGATCACTCCATGTGAGCTGGCATCATGACTCCACATTTTCCTCTGCATCTCAAGCACATGGAATTTACTTGTATAGCAGCAAATGTCTAGACCTAAGTGATCACTCTGCTAAACGTAATGGTCTCTGGCAATAACAGATAGTGTGCATCAGAAGTGTGTACCATATTATTTTATAAAAATGCCGTAGTTTTAACCCTATGATTTCACAGAGTAAAGAACAACTGGCATATTTTTAAAAACAATATTATTAAGGAAGGTAATGGCAAATGTGATCTGCTGGTGGGAAATTGAAATCACAGATTAAATTACATTCCTGGCTAATAAATTCACAAGAAGAACAGACCAGAGCAAGTGCCAGCAGAACACAGCCCTAGGACATTAAATAAAGGTTATCTGATTGAAGGAGGTGGATGGAAGCAGAGTCTTGTTAATGGGCCTGGTTATAATTATTTCTGGCTGGTGAAAAAGATCCCCTGAATCTTCCACGTTCAGCTAAACCCAATGAGCTGGTTCCTTCCTGTAAGCTTCACTGAAACTGGTTTCCCGGGCCTCTTCATGGGAAGGTAGAGGTAGGATAACAATAACATTTATTGTTACAATAAACATTAAACCACTATTCAAGGAGTCTCAGACACTGATCTCAACACCTTCATTAAAGGGCAGGACAAAAATAATTAGACTTTTATAAGTGCTGTACATATTTGTATTGCTTATACAAGCATAATATATAATAGATTCAAAATTACATATGAGCATGTATATACACATGATATTAAACACATAATTATATAGAAGATATAAAATAACTGGATTATGTATTAAAATAGAAGCGTTCATTTTACTTTGATTTTCATCACTTGCTACCGTCATTTTTAGATAATCAAATTAAGGTAAAACTGGAAATGCTTACTGAACCCCAACTGATATATCTTAGCTCAACTGGCTTTGAATAAAATAGAACTTGAGGGTTAGAAAATAGAAGCTTCTCTATAAGATGAATAGAGGAAAAATTCACATGGAAATAAATGTAAGAAATCTCTAGAAAAGTCTGTTGATTTTTAAAATTTTGGTCAGACTTGCGGAACTCGAGTAAAGAATCGGTGAAAGGAAGGACTGCCTAGTAAGATTAAGTTATGCAAAAATTTGAAACTATAGCTTCCCAGCTAGGAGCATTTGGGGAGATTGTTGAGATTCAAGCGTGATCAGGGTAATAGATAAAGAGTGACATATGTTTGAACTAATTTATAGAGGAGATGCAGTAGATGCATTTGGTGATAAAAGATTTTCTACAGAATTAGGGATGAGGCACACTAATGAAAATTATGGTATGTGAAGGTTATTGCTGAGAGGTATTGAGGTTAAGAAAAAAAATTGACAAGCTAGAGAATTTAGACATGTGTGTACCAATGTTAAGGAAAAATCCAGCATTTTGTGGCTGGAAGCTTAATGTTGAGTATTACAAGTTCAGTTGGATACAAACTCTCTTGCTGATTGTGCTGAGCACCCTTCATTTTATTTTGTTGAGTGGCCTCGTTGATGATGGACCAGTAGACTTGCTTACCTCCGACCTTTAAAGGGTTAGAAGCATTTTATACTCTAGGTGTGTGTTTGCCCACGCACGCATACGTGTGTGTTTCCCAGAGAATCTTCATCTACATATGGACTTCTCTCTTTCCCTTCTTGAATTCAATTTGATTACTGGGTCCTAGGGAGCCTGATCCTTTGGACTGAGTGGCCAGAAATCGAGGATAGGGAACTCAGAAAGGACTTTAGGGGAGCTTTGGTCCTCTGAGATTTAGATTTCTACTCAGAGTGTGTTACAGTAGCTTGTTTGTTGATTCACTTGTACTTTGAATATTTAATCTTAGACTTGGTTTTGAGAAAATGCACTTCAGTTCTTTTGATTGTCTGTAGAGGTAAAACAGTGCCCTATTATTACAGATATGAAGACACATTTCCACACACAAGTACACTATTATCAAGCAAAACCTCTGAGCACAGAGAACCTTAGTTTACACATTGTCTCATTATTCTGACCTCCTTTTATTTGTTTTATTTGGAAGATGTGAGAAGGCAAGAGATTTGAGCTACCAAGTCCAAGTCACGATCTCCTTTTTCTCAGAGACCAGAAAACATGGCCAAGCAAATGGTTTAAGTGGCACAATTCAGAGATACAATGGAAGAATAAAAGATGGTTCTTTTATAGTAGCTAAGAAGGGATGAAAAGAAAATGTTTCCACACCGAAGACAGGAATGTAAGCATGTTCCAAGGGAACATATCCATCCTTATCATGATGAGGTTGAGGTAGGGAGCATCATGTAGGCAGTGTTATTGTAAAAGGATATAAATTCCCTCTGAAAATCCAATACCTGAGAACATACCTGAGTATATATGGAAATTCTACTTTATATTCAACTCTTCAGCAACAGCTTCATTTTAATATTTTGCAAGAGGAATCATGAGATAGCAGAGGCTCTCACCTATAAAAAAAGAGGTACACAGAAACTGAACATTTAATTTTCTGGAAAAAAATCCCGATTAGTAATTATCGTCCAAACCCTTCTCATTTTATTAGGCATGACTCCATTAAATTATGTTCTTCATTCATCATCTCTTTAATGAAAAAATTACATTTAAATACTCATGTCAAATAGAAACTGAAGCAAAATAGATTGGACTACTCTAGTAATCCCGGAAGAGAAATTTAAATTCTATAGTTAATTTCTAGGCAATTACAAATTATATTTCCAATGCAAATCAGAATATGGGCTGTGACAAGTTATGGGGCTATGGGGTGAGGAAGGTTGGAAGAATATATTGTTTTCCTGGGTGATGGTGCCCTTGGAAAAAAGTTAACCAGATCCCTTCAAGCTTGACAATGATACAGTATCAAAAGACACAAGGCCTATAATTTCAAATGGCAGCCAACAGAGAGAGAGAGAGAGGGAGGCCTTGTGTGTTTAAAAAAAATATATAGAGAGAGATGAAATAGAAATTTCCAGGAGTACTTAAAGAAAGTGGTAGTCCATGTTGTGATAGGTCAATGGAATTGTCCATGGACAAGAAGCCAAAGGTAGTTGGTTGAAGCTGTCCTGTACCGCCTTGGGGATGAGCTGATACAACTCCAGTCACTTCCCTGAATCAACGTCACCCGTCTTGTTGAGATAGCACATAAGTTAAATGAAATTGTTACCCCCACAAGGCTACCAGCACAAAACACCACATTTTGTCAACAGTAAGTATGGCTGTTGGCACTGAGAAAGTGAGATGAGGATTGCGAGCGGTGATTTAAGAGAGGAAGATTGGAACACGTGTGTATAAAAAATGTTAGAATTCTCCCCACTAGGCCAATTGAGGTGAACCTTGTAAGCCAGAAGAAGAAAACTGCAGTAGAAACCAGCTATCTTTGCTGCCCAGTGAAATATGCTTTAATATTTGGAACAACCTTCTCATTTTTCTTCTTCATTCCCCTTGAAGGTTAACAAACATGTGATATGCACTGTCTCGGTACAGAATTCATCAACGTCCTCCATGAATGCATAGAGAACTAATGCAACAATCCTAAAGTTAACGGTATACTTTATAGTGCCACATTTACACATCTCAAAGAATTATCATCAACTCCTTGCTTCAATATTAAAGAATGTGCTAGAAAGTTCTTGATGCATCTATCCACTTAACTAGTCCTTTCATTTAGACTAGCATATTGTTTTTAGATTATGTAAGTGAAGTCTTTTTAAAGATATAAACTTAAAATTTTTGGTGTGTTTCTAAAAGCTTAAAGAAAAATCCATTAAGAAATAGTAGGAGAATTCAACTGAGTCTTCTCATGTGTTACTAGCATTTTGCATTCCAAATAGAAAATATGCCAAGGTGCATTGTGTATTAATCAATCAAAATGCAAAAGTAACAGCAAAATTCACCATAACAACCGAGAATATTTCTCAGGGGAGCTTTCATTGAATTGCCTGGGTTTTGACATAGAGTAACCCAGCTGTCCAGCTATTGATTTGGGCATAATTATCTGCTGCTTAGTAATTATTTACATATGCATTGGAATTGTGTCACTGTGCTTTTCAGTAGGATTGGGAGAAATGGTGAAAATATATTACTGTTTGAGGGCAGCACTATGGTTTCCAAAGATAAGAACCCATTGTTAGGCCATTTAGTGGACTGAATTTTTTACTGCATATAATCTTACCCAGAAATGCAGGGAAGATTGCTTCTGGATATTTGTTTCTGGATTTCATTTTTTCCATAGCTATGTATCATATTCCTTAGTACACCTGAACTTGAAGCTATTTGCTAGGTTTGAATGCATTAAAACACGTGGGCCTGTACACCCATACTTCCTTGACAAGTTTTACATTATAAGAAATTTTTATTATATGATAATAGGTGTGACTTGGACCAATGACGCTTCACTTTAGACAAATCTTCATGGAACAAAGGGAGGAGAACAACATCAAGTTCATTGTCCCTAAACATAGGCTAAAATTAAGATTTTCAATGTGAGTAACTCATTGGGACAAGGCTAAAGGATGGCTTTCTCTGACTTTCCAGACTCCTGAGGATGACCCCACAGTTGGGACTGAGAGAGGTCTACACAATTTATTGATGTTAAAGTATATGTTCAATCAGCCTTTCACTTTGTCCAAATCAACTTCTGATAGATATGGAAACATTTGATTGTGTACAAATTTCACTTTAAAGCCAGCTTCGGCCAGAAACCTTGTGGCTAATGTTGCATCACTTGAGAAATACAAGTTTTACTCATTAAAGAGGTGTTATTCACATATCTATGATGCTAACAATCATTTTCCAGTGTTTATATATTGGTAAGGATATTGCAGATGTCTTCTGATTTGCTTTTAAATGACCAAAACACTTAGAAAGATGTTGTTTCAGCTAATTTTGACATTTTAATTCAGAATCAAACTTTTTAAAGAGTTGATGTTTGACTTCTTTTTTATGACTGAAGTAATTAAAGTTTTCTGTGAATATGCCATTTTGTTTTGACCATGTTTACAAAATTTGTAACAGTAACATCCTGCTGAAGGTGAACATGAACAAAATATGCAAAAATCTATAATAGGCTTTAAAAAAATAAATTGAGAAAAAACTGGGTATTTTGGAGGTCCCTGAAACTCTTCCCACAGTTGTTCTTGAATAATAGGAAGAGAGATGAAGATTTCCTTCAGACCAGCCTAATCTAAATATGGAAGTCCCTCAGCTTCCTTCTGGCTCTGCTTATCTCTTTGCTCTTGTTTAATGGAAATCCTTTCATTATCTAGTTAATATAGACATTTACTCAGCTTTATATCATTCATCTTTTCAACTTGTTTGCATTGGTGGTGTTCATCAGTAATTGAAAGCTCCTAGATGGCAAGGTTAAGTTCTCTTACATTCTGCTTCTAAGGTGCTTATTATCATCCCATGTTAAGTAGATAATGAATAGAAGCATTTAAGGTGCCTTTGTTTACATTTCTCCTTAATTCTGGCAGAAAAATATTTTCAGTATTGCTTCATCAGATGACGCACTTTCATACCAGTGGTGAGGCCAGGGATGGGCCAGGGGGCAAGATATGACATAGGGTGGGGTCAGGGCTGGAGAGCTATTTCGGGTGGTGGATTAAGAGCTTACTGTCTGGAATCAGAGACTCCAGAGGATATTCACCTCACAATTTACTCCCTTTCTGGCCTCAGACTTTCTAAGCCCAAATTTCCTCAGCTGTAAAATGGGAATAGAATAGAATAGAATAGAATAGAATAGAATAGAATAGAATAGAATAGAAGAATAGAATACCTATGGCTGAATTGTGTCCCCTACAAAATTCGTATGTTGTAGTCCTAAGCCTAGTACCCCAGAACATGACTGTATTTGGAGACAGGGTCTTTATAGAGGAGCTTAAGTTAAAAAAAAAGACATTAGGATGGACTCTCATCAATAGGAATGACCTTAGAAGATGAGGAAATTTAGACTCCGACATGGACAAGGGGAAGACACAGGGAGAAGATGGCCAATATAAGCCAAAGAGAAAGGCCTGAAACAGATCCTATCCTCATAGCCCTTGGAAGGAATCAAGCCCTGATCTGGGACTCTTAGCCTCCAGAACTGTGAGACAATTCACACTGGACAGCCCCAATGAAAACAAATTGAAAAGATAAATGATAAATAACTTCTGTTTTAAGCCTTCCAGTCTGTCATACTGTTAGAGTAGTCCCAGCAGCAACCTACTTCATAGCATTGTTGCAACTGGGTGGGATCCTATTTATAAAGCACTTCTCACAGGAAATGATGTGTGATAGCTAATTGGCAAATGGTAGCCTAATAAAATGGTCAGAGGCAAGAAAAAGAGAACAAAAGTAGAAACTCTTTTATAAATATATTTGCATTCTTAAGGCCTATGGGGGCATGGAGGTGGAGTCGGAAGAAAATACAGAGAAGTTTCTTTTTGTTTAAATTAGTTTCAATGCAAACACGTGAGTATTATGGATCGACTGTATTCAATTGTGTTTTCCTTTGTGGTTGTCCTCTGAGATGATAAATGAGCCCAAATATTAACAAACGAGCCTCACAGGAGGATTTATGATCTTGAACCATAGAGTTCAGATGGTTCCTGCGTGTTGAATGCTTGGTAAAAATATGTAAGTAGTGGTGTCCCAATCTATCTAGTTTCACTGGATTGGTTTCACACTTCATTGCTCTCTGGCAAAGAAATACCATGAGCCCAAATAATTTTTAAAATTGCCAGTGTTAAAATGATGCCCCCTGCTATTCACTTATGCTTCTCGGAATAACAGCGGTTACTGTACTTATGTGGATGTAAGAGCACATTTTTAAACATCAGTTCTACATGCCAAGCAACCCCTTTTCCCCATTAACTCAAAGAAATCATTCTTTTATTTGCAAGTTATTTTTTAAATTAAGTATAAAATTCTTTATTTTTTTTTACATCCAAAGAGCAATTCCTTCTAATTTGAAGTTTCATAAAATTATAATTTAGAGTAATTGCTTCTAAAATGACTGACTTTCTCATAAGAGTGTCAGGGTTGGCGCATTTCTTAAGACATTAGAATTCTTTGAGCACTTTGCCCTTCAACTACATTGATGCGGCATGTTTTATTAAACGCTAATAGGTCTTCCCAAGTCCTCGCAGGAGTCACTAGGGAAGGTCAGTTAAGTGGGAAGGTTATATTTTGTGAAACATTCTTTCCCTTCACACACTCACAGTGCACAGTCATACCTATAGTAGAATAGATTCTTGAGAAGTCTAGTCGAGTCTGTTGTTACACGTGCTTTGTTTGTTGTGAGGGTGGTTCTGGCAGGGAGGCTCTCTCTTGGCACAGAAATGAGCCATCGGTCACCATCTAGGAAGGTAGCTGGCTCCACAGCACTCAACAGCTGGACCAGAACTCTAGCTTCAATACTGTGAGTCACAAAAGAAAATATAGCCATGCTACTGGCAACTGCACAGGCTTATAAATAGCACCCAGCAAGGTGAGAAAGGTGGCAAGCGCATTTGACTAGCTAGACACTTCACAGAAGTTCCCAAGCGCTGTTCTTCATTTAAAGAAGGGATAATAAAAAATTCTAATGACTCTGGGTCCAGCTGCCATCATATTTTCCCTGGAGTACTTCAAAGGCCTCCTGTCAGGCCTCATTTTTTTGAGTAATCCCTGTATGTCACCCACCATCTTTCTCAAACGCAAAGTGTATCCTGTCTCTTCTCCACTCAAAACCCTGCAGTCACCCCTAGTTGCCCTCTGGGAAGAGTTTCAATTCTGCAACGAGGTCTAGAGAGTACTTCAAGATCTAGTTTCTGCCTACTTCCTGTAACATTTTTGTGCCTTGCCTCTAGCCGGACAGAACTACTGGCAGTTCTGGGCTTTCTCTGGCCTGTGGGCCTTTGCACATGATGCTCTCCTCACATACCAGCTCTGTTATCCATGTGTCATCACTGACTGCTGGCCCCCAGCTCACCCTAAGCTTTGCTCTGGGACTGGATTAAATATGCCTTCCAATTACTTGCCCCTCTCCTTAACCCCTAACCACCCACCCATGTACTTATTGTAGTAAAAGTACTAATTACTTGACTTCTCTACTGGTCCTAAGTATTTGAAGGCAGGAGCAGAGGGAGGAAGGAAAGGAACGAGGGAAGGACAGGATGCAAGCAGCAATGGAAAGTCCTGCAAGTGGGTAGGGGTTATAGGGAGAAGGGGCCTGGCATTAATAGAGAGCTTACTATTTATCCTACCAGTTTCTTTCATTAAATCTTCACGATGACTCTTTGAAGCAGGAATTATCATCTGTAATTACAGACAAGGAACACCGTCCTCCCGAGGGCTCAGCTCCCCGTCAGAGGTCTCACAGCTAGTAGGCAGTAGGGTAGGGATCTGAATGTAGATCTGCTTCATCCTCAAATCTGAGCTCCTCCCCTAGCCCTGTGCTCCCGTTTGCATTCTCCTTTTGGATTTCCCAGCCACGTCCTGGAACACACAGAACAAGATGTCATGCCATCACCTTGCGTACTCACCACAGTCTTGATCAAGGCAGGCAAGTCTAATTCTCAGCAGCTGCTCATTACCCAAGACTTCCTGTGCTTTAGGCTGAAATAGAAATAAGCTCAAAAACAAACCTACTGGCCTATTTTTGTTAATCACTCTAAACTAGTGGCTGTAGCAGAGCTGATTCATTTAATTAAGGGTGTAGGAAATATTGCAGAAAGCGAAGGAAAGGCTAGGGATACTAAATTAAACTTTTTGGAAAAATGGCAGGTTGCGTTCTTCAAAGGGGTCATTGCCAGATTCATGATCAGACTGTGATGAATTTCAGCCAAATTATTAAATTGGTGGTATCCAGAAACCAGGAAATATGTTTGAGCTTTGAGTCCCTTGCATCATGGAGTGTCTTGTGCATAATTACACTTAATTAGCTGCTCTGATGACATCAGTTACAGTGTCATAAGTCATGAGTGGCTAATTGCTTGAGAATCAAAAGCTCTATTTAAATAAACACCAGGGGCTCACTCTGAGGTCTGCACCAACCATCTTTTAAGCTGACAAGACATATCTTTGGTACCTGGGGGCAAAGAAACGAGCATTTTCATGCAGAAATTTAACACACATTACTGGAGCAGGGAGGACACATTTTTGAAAGCTTCTCTCATCAGTTATTATGAACTTTAAGAATTTTCAAAATCCTGCTTATTAAAGTGCACCATACTATTTCATGGCCATTTTATCTAACTAAAGCATAATACTATCTTATGTATCTTATATCTTCTAAGTGTACTTTGACTTCAACTGGAAGGTTTCTGCAAGCAACTTAATTGTATTTTGAAAGCAATTCTGGGATGTTAGCTTTACAAAGTTAACCTCCCACTTCTGCTCCAACACCCACACATGCTAGCATCAAAGAGATACAGGAAAACAACTGACTAATTCTGTTTGGGGATAATGCTTGTGTCCTAGACTTTTAAACAAGGAATGTGAAAGGGATTCACATCCAACTTTTTTTTTCATTTTACACGTGAGAAACAGCTTAGAGACAAAGTAATTCACCCAAAAACCCCTATCTCAATTTTATTTCTATTCTACCCTACTCATGGGAATAGGTTAGAACGATTTGTTGATTCCCATAGATGACTGTATCTCACTTGTATAAACTGTTATTCTGACTACCAGGAATGCTAGGTGTCTGTTTCAAAGTTAAGCCATAAATTGATATAAAGAATGAAACCTGGGGCACACAGGTGGCTCAGTTGGTTAGAAGTCTGACTCTTGATTTCAGCTCAGGTCATGATGTCAGGGTTGTAAGATGGAGTCATATCTCTGGGCTCTGCACTGAGTGTGGAGCCTACTTGGAATTGGAAGTCTGTCTCTCTCCCTCTGCCTACCCCCCCACCCCACACCCTGCACCTGAGCATGTGCACATACACTCTCTCTCTAAACAAAAGAAAAACACAAAAAAACACACCAAAGTTCAGACCACTTGGTTCATGATCTAGAGCTTGTAACACCCAGGACGTTGTCATTTTATAGAAAACAGGTTTGCATTCGATAGGTTTTTTTTCATAATACATGTTCATTGACTACATTTTGCAGACTCTCTGCTGTCGTTGGTCTTTGGAGAAGTTATAGTCTCTCTTGATATGAGAAAAGTTTAGTATTTAAAAATTATCCTATATTCAAAGAAAAATAAGGGGATAGCCTTTTGTCAGTGAGGACTCCTGCACAAGCCCACAGATGCAGGAAGTAGTTAAATAGTGGAAGAAATAACAAAGCACCTGTGATCCAAGACCTTTGGGCAAAACTGAGGTCCAAGAGTATTTGGGTGTTTGGTGACTTGCTGAAGGTTACCTAGAGTATTGGGTAGTGGCTGAACCGGTGTATCACCCAAATTCAATGCTACTTTCACATCCTTCTCAGCCAAACTAGTGTTTATGACAGACCGAAGGGCAAAAAGGTGAGCTAGAGCTCTCTCTCCTCACTTCCTTCTTCACATTCCTTCCACCTTCTGAATTATTCAGAAATATTTATTGAAATACCTTGAGAATCCCTTCCTTTTTAATCAGGGACTTTGAGATCTAAGAAATGATCTTCTATAACTACAGAGTGAGTTAACAGTTTTGTCTTTCAAAACAAAATCCTGTATTTTTACTTTTGTCCATTGGTAGAACTTAACTGACTCCACTTAACACTAAAAGAAGATAGCACTAAAATAAGCTGAATAGCATAGGCATTAAGTGGCTCTGAGCAGGACGAGTCTCCATGACCCACTGAGATGGCACTGAAGTTCAGTGAAAGCAGCACATAGCGCCCCTCCTACTTGATTAGGAGCCAAATGACAGATACAGAAGTCAGATAGAAAGTGGACTTAAATGTCTGCTTTGTTACTGCTGAAAGGAAAAGTGAAGGACATGAACTAGCTCTCCAGTGACATTGGGCTTCCCCATAGACTTTCTGACTTAGCCTGTGGCATGGAGGGAATTGGAAGAAAACCACACTGCAGCAGGGTATCTCAAAGAAAGTGCCAGGCAGGACTGGGGGGAATGTAGCCAGCTGCTTCTCTCCTGATTCCCAGTCAGCTAAGTTCCTCTTTCTTCCCTTGAAAGAGTAAGTGAGGAGAGAGAGAGAGAGAGGCCAGGAGTGTTAACTAATTGAGGTCCCTCTGCAATGGAGCAGAGGAGGAAGACAATGACTATTTCTTCCAAACATGTTCTGGTGGCTATAAACCATTAGAAAAAAACACTTTTCTTACAATTAAAAAGGAAATTAAAGATTTTTAAAGTGACCTCTATCCATTTTAAAGATGTATAATTGTTCACTGTTTAAGACAAAAGTTACATACTTTGAGCTGGTGGTTCTTGAATTAAGTGTGCTCTGGGATCACTTGGGAAGTCAGTTATAATGCAGATTTTGGGGCTCCATTCTTGGAGATTCACTGGGATGCACAAAAAAAACAGGAATTACTCAGGTCGTCTTACAGGCACACTTTGAGTAAGATTACCTACATATGTCCTTTTCCATATCCATCTAGTACTGAATTCTTTTCGTATTGTGGATCATTATTTATATTTCAAGTTTGCTTATTAAAGCTGATGATCATTTACCAAATCACTATTATTAATTTATATTTTTCTTCTTTTGTGTTCGTAAAACTAAAATCCTGGATACACGAAACTATAAATAATTGTTATCTGCCCAGCATGAGACTACAACAGGGAGGAAGAGTTTTACATTCTTTTTCCTACACTGGTATATTTTAGCAGTTTTTATGGTAAGCTTACATTTCTCTTATATTCAGCCAAACACTTATTGATTCTACCATTTAAAAAAAGGGGGGGGAGAACAGAAGGAAAAAGAAGGGAAAAAAGTCAAATGTTGAGGTTTTCAAGGAAAAGGGAAAAAAGGAAAAATTTCAATAAAAATTTCTCTTTTTATTGAACTTAACTTGAATCTTAGTATCACCTATTTCTAGGACACATCTTCCTATTGCCAAACTGATGGACTTGTGACGAGCTCTTTCCAATTCTGCCTCCCTACAACATCTCTCCGTTGTATTTTAAAAGGCAAACCATAATATATATATATATATATATATATATATATATATATATATATTTTTTTTTTTTTTTTTTTACCTAAAACATTCATGATTTCCATTGTACTTAGACTAAAATCCAAATTTCCCATCTTGGCATGTAAGATGACACAGCCTTTATGACACAGCCCTGCTCCCTGACTTATCTCTCACATCTTTATGTCCTCCTAGCCTACTACAGGACCTGGCACAAAGGAAATGCTCTACTAAGACTGTCAAATTAAAGAATAAGTGAATGAATATGCCTTCTAGAGAAATTGAAATGAATGTTTGATTGAATCTCCTTCCAAAACCTACAAGCGATCTTTCCCACAGGTGCTTATGACATTTCCCAGGTTTTATGCCCCCCTAGTTGGACAGTTCTGATATCTTCCAGCTAAGTTCTCTGATGTTGAGGTGAAGTGGCTGAGTTTACATAAGGCAAAGGAGATGAATGCCCTCTGGTCAAGATTCAAATTCTACCTTTCTAACAGACTCATTGGTTTTCCAATGTTTTGGTTTGTTTCTCTTTTTTTAAGATTTTATTTATTTATTCATGAGAGACACACAGAGAGAGAGGGAGAGAGAGGCAGAGACACAGGCAGAGGGAGAAGTAGGCTCCATGCAGGGAGCCCGACGTGGGACTCGATCCACGGTCTCCAGGAACACGCCCTGGGCTGCAGGCGGCGCTAAACCGCTGCGCCACCGGGGCTGCCCATGTTTTTTGTTTTTTTGGTCACCAATCACTCTGACAGAATATTTATCTCTTCTTCTTCAGCTCCCCCCCCCATTCTGATTTGCACCTCCCAAATATCATTCTTCCTCGGTGATTAAAAAGATGAGCAAAAGTCTTTTCATATGCCACCTACAAGAAATTGACTTTGTTTCCTTTTTATTAACTGTTCGAAAATATTCTATAATAATGATTGTCATTTTTGAAATAGTATCTGAAGTAAACAAACAAACAAACAAAAAAACTTACTGCTTCAAGAACCATTTGTGGTGGAGTTCACAAGAGACATCTCCCCTTTTTGCCAAGTATTGGCTTTGATCCTATAACAAAATTACTCTCAAGAAGTAGATTGCTTACTATATGAGGTGAATTAATTTTTACAGTGATGGAAATCAACTCTTACAGGGCACCAGGGTATCATTTAAGACCTTGGAAGAGGTAATTTTCTGAAGAGTGCTTTATGTATTGTCTACTATGTTGAGCATGGAAGGGAAAGGGCCGTGACTGCCACACTCCCCCACTGAGTGTGTGGGGAGAAACTGTCAGAATCAGGCATTGCATACAAAGCCTGGGGGTGTCTCTTAAGTCTGCTCTACAGTAAAATAAATTTTTTCCCCATGATTTTCTTGCCTGCTGAGCTAAATGCAAAAAAAAGTTAGGGGAAGGAACAGGAAGGCCCCCAAAGCATGTCCTTCGCAGGCACCTCTGATGAATGCTTGTCTCTCTATCACCTCATGAATTTTTATTCCAAGGTTAAGCAATTCTCACAATGTACTGAAGTAGAAAAATAATAGAGCTCTGTTAGTTTGAGCAAAGGCAAAGTAGGCCCAGAGATATATAGAAACTTCAAGGAATTGATGGTTTAACCAGCTTTAGTAGTAGTGTTGTTGCCAGAAGGTATAACCTTGATGCAAAGTTTTTAGAAGTGTCCTTTTCTCTTCTTTCAATTACAGAAAGGATGATGGTTAGTTTACCTGGATCACAGAGAACACTGGATAAGTAGGTTCATCTACAGCAGAAAGCTGGGAGTAGGCCTGGCTTCTCTTTGATTCTGACCCCTGTGGTATTCTGTTTTCTGCACTTCCCAACGGTGACATAGCTCAGAGGGCAGTCAGCCTTTAGCGCAGGGCAACTTCAGTGAAGGAAGAGTGGTAAGAAGGTGGAGGCAGGCCATCTATAGAGGCAAGAGAGTCTTGCTCAACACCCTAAGTCCTCTTGTGGAAATACCAAGCTGGAGTTCCACCACCTGTATCTGAGCAGATGGTCGGGGGCGGGAGGGTCACATGCTGCCTAGAGTCAGCATCACAGGCCAGTGGTAGAGAGAGGTCATTGGTGTCAAAGGATGTTCTGAAAACTAGGCCAGAGAGTCAGATAGTTGACATCTGGGGGGGGGCGGCAGGGAGCCACATCACAATCTAGAGTGGGAAAACAGGTATCAGAATATCTGGACCTCAAGGCAGCTCAAACTCAAACAACTTTTATAGACAGGGTTTCATTTGTTTGCTTGTTTGTTTTTCCTATTTGGGCTGTTTTTATCGAACTGTGGATTTTTTTTCCTGGAATGCTCATTTTAAAGGTGGTGGTATTGACGCTAGAACATTTAGAAAAAGATATCTGATCCATTCTCTTGAGGGCATGTGGTTCTGGGACTCCAGAGAAACCATAGGCTGAGCAGAAATTCAAGCCTCATCACTTCCTTTGTTGGGCAGTTCATGGTAGCTGAGTTTTTGTTTAATGCATTTCTTCATGCTTGTGATCTCTTAAAGAATCATGACTATCACAGAACTGCCTCCTATTAGCTACAACCATGCCTCTAGATTTCTATACATCTTTTGTTAACTCACCTCAGCAACTATCAGAATTTCTTACAGTATTCACTATGGTCCCTCTTATGGGAGAAGAGCATAAACAAGGAGCCTAGTGGTATCCTCGGGCAAAGGTGAAGACCATTTGTTTTATCATACAAATATTCTAATTCTAATTTGCATTATAACTCATGATGTAACTACATTTATTTACAAAAAAAAATGTTTTCTCAAAAAATACTTGAGGGAAATGAATGATCCAGAAAGATGCTTCATGCTTATCCTAGTGCTCGAACTCTCAGCCGACTTTGCACACCTGGGAATGTATCTGCAGGTCTGAGAAGCAGGGATGTGCATATAGTCTGTGTTCCCTGACCATGTTGCATTTCCATCTTATTTGGCACAGGTTTAAATAAAGGAATGCAAGATTGCAACGAATATATAAGGAAACGAGTATTTAGTACAGATTCTGGAGTTCCTGATCCTTATCTATCTAGATGAAAGAGGGAAATATCAATGATACCAATGGAGATTTATTTTTTTAAAAGATTTGTTTATTCATAAGAGTCACAAAGAGAGAGGCAGAGACCTAGGCAGAGGAGAAGCAGGCTCCCTCCAGGGAGCCTGATGTGGGACTTGATCCCAGGACCCCAGGATCACAACCTGAGCCAAAGGCAGATGCTCAACCACTGAGCCACCCAGATGTCCCACCAATGGAGATTTAAATATTCCACAGCACCCCTGCCCCTGTGGAGTCTACACATTCTGTCCTAATCTGTGTAGAGGGTATATCTACACCAAGGGAGTCAACTTTCTCACAGAAAAAATGGAGAGCAGCGAAAAGATTAATTACATAGCATTTGTGTAGCTTCCCCAACGGCTCAGTGACAGCCTATAAATAAACTGCACTAACTATATTATGAGAGTTTAAATTCCGTACTGAAAATCAATTTAAGCCAATTGTATTGAAAGTTTTGTGCAATTGCGCCATTTCCTCAATGTACTTTGTAATCAAAAGCTTTCACAGTTTAGCTTTGGGTGATTTCCAAAAGGTTATAATTTTTATATCTCTCTAAAACACACATGTGAATGTTTATGTTGTTCAAATACAGAAGCTAATTACCATTAATGAGAAGTGTTACAAGCCATACGGTTGTCTTAATTCAACTTTTCAATAAGAAAGATAAAGGAGAAAAATGTTTGTATATTTCCTGTGACTAGAGAAATGTAAGAAATTTATTCAAATGTATGCTAATATGAATTTTTTGTAGGGAGGAGTAATAGTCTGTCTTTGGGATGCTGAGTGAGCTTCATTGAGTATCACTTAAGAGTATCTTTTTCAATTAAATATCAGCAATCACCAGTGGCAAGAAAACCCAACCTTTCTAATACCAGCTTATGAATGAACCAGAGGCTGTTCAAAAATCATTCTTCTAGGGGCCACTCTGGTGGTAAGGAATCACTTCACCCCCAGCATATAGTCAATTTGTTTTCCTGTTTGCAGAGAACAATTAGCATTGTATACTAATATACATTCACAGACACCAGAAGGAAAGCAGCAAACAATGTGAGAACTGTTTTCCCCTGAGGCTCTCCTGGCCTAACTGTGAAATTGCCAATATTTCATGTCCTCTTCATTCATCCGTGCCTTCACACAGCAATTTCTCTACTGAAAGGCTCATTCCTTCTGTCCTCATGGCAAATTCTCACTTAATGTCTCTTATTTGCTTTCCCTGGTACCTCCCTCTAGGCAGAAATAATTACTCATTTCCCTATATGTGTACTACTTCTAATACACTTGGAGATATTTCTAATATAGTACTTTGTTATAATCCATTTTAGCTATTGACTAATAGTCTTCTCCCCTAAGCAGGAACTTAATAAAGACAAAGACTTATTTAGGCATCTTTTTTTTTTCTTGCTTTCTTGTGTGCCTCATTATTTTTGATTGAATGTCAGACATTGTATTGAAGACCAGAAGAGACTGAGTAGTATAACATCCAGAAATGGATGCACCTCTTGTTTTGTCAAGCTATTATTGTGGGTGGTTGTGTTAAGAAGCCGGAGCTGGTGTGTTTAATTAAGATTTTGCGGATTATGACCAGGTGAATGAAAAGGCACAAGCCACCCACACGAGGTCAGCAAGTAGTTAGTTCCCTTAGCATCCAAGTTCCCACTTTGGGGAAGTGAAAACCCTACACTCAGTTTGATTGAAGGCACAGTTTCAATACATCCACATAAAGGGAGAAAATTTATAAGATTCGTTGCTTACAGATTCCAAAAATGAGGAATGAGTGTGCAGTGAGCCAGGAGAAGGTCAATCCTCTGTCCTAGATGGATGAGCAGGAGGTTGAGAGCAGGATAGAAGAATCTATCACTTAAAGGTAGTTTGGGGTAAAAGTCACTAACTTTTTGTGGGCTTAACTCTAAATAGCTATTTTAAAAGCGGCCCCAGGAAAACTAAAGTGGAAATTTAGAGTATATATCCTAAAATCAAGTCCTTATTGAAATGTCCAGACTCTGAGGGTGAGCAGGGTTATTGTACTATAAAATACCTAGGCAGCAACTCTGAAGAACAAAAGTTGTTTTCCTCATCACTGTGGCTGAGTCAGTCTAGTCTATAGTTGAGTTGGTTTGGGTTTTGTCGTTGCTGTGGTTAACCGTGATTGCTCTATGGACTTCAAATTTTTCCAACAGTGGGTTACTCTTATCTTGTGCTTAGAGTAGACCCTGCAGTGCTGAAGGATTTTTGATAATGCTCCTGCTCTGTCCTCAGATTGGACAGCTCCTTCATACCTGGGCCATTCTGGTCTTTTCTCCAGAAGTAGACTATAATTGCTTATTACTAAGCCCAAGGTTTATGGTGGAGCCAATAGAATTGGGGATGGGATAGGAGTTGGATGCATGGTGGGAGGGGTCTGGTTCTTATGTCCCATCTCCATTTTTAGCAAGGTTCTCTGAACTTGAGCCTTGGGAGTAGGGTTTTCTCAGCATCCCTGTGCCTCCACTCCATCTCCTTATCAAGGCAATGGGTAGGAGAGAATTTCCTGCTCCTTTCAACCCCTCCCCTGGGAACAGAGGGCTTTTTGCTTTTATCTTTCCCCCATAAGCATTGGAATCTTGACTGTGCTATGGGGAAACACTAGTTTCCTGCCTCCCGTGGCCCTCATACCTTAAAGTTTTTGCTTCATGTGAGAGAATGGTCTGAGGAAATGTATGGAATCTTGTGTTGTCCCAAGTGGCACTCATTGACTTCCTGACACTTCTGCCACTGCTCTTGCTCCTTGATCCTGCCCTCCATTTTGTTCATGGTCACACAGTGGAGACTTGCAAGAGGGTGTGGGTCCTCATGTCTGGGGCTCCTAATTTTCTAAGCTGCCATGCTAATGCATACTATGTCCTTAAAAATTTATGAAATCAAAGCTACTTTTGTCATACCAGGTTTCCCCATACCTTATCTATGGCAGAACAGTTTGTCCCATCTTTCTTTGGAAAAATTTGTCATTCTTTTGTATTCAGTTGACTTGGTTGCTTTGGGATGTCAGCTCTCTGGTGGGCTCTAGAAAAGTTATGATTCTGTAGCTTAATTTGCCCTTTTTTTCATTGTTAGGGAGAGAGTAATTTTTTTTTTTTGTGGCTTTCTACCTCTCAACTGTAAGTGGAACATCTCTGGTATAATCATGTAAGTACCCAACATCAGCAGGGCAGGGACAGAGAGTCCTTAGACTATACTGAGCCACATTTCTTCTCAAAAACTCCATGTATCATATTGTGGGAAATATCCCAACATTTTCATTTGCTGTATCTCCTCAATTCTTCCAATGAGAGTAAAATGGTACAGAAAAATACTTTTTATTCTTCTGTTTTGATTTTTCTTTTCTTTTTTTTTGGTGTGGGGGGGAAGCTCATAAATAAAATAACAGCTTTCAAACTTGACCCAATGACTATTAATCCTTCAGTCCTTATAGAGAAATGAGCTTGTCACAAGTAAACATGTTGGGTTATTTTTATGATAGATCTGAGACAATTCTTTTTCCTTGTTGTCTGAAATTAAAATTCAGGTAAAATAACTATGACAGCTTGTAACAAAAGTACTATTTATCTGTCTTTTAAAAAATTATTTAAAAATGTGCAACATTGGAAAAGTCACCTTACCATGGCGTCCTGCGTAGATCATGCTGAATTGGTGAACCATGAGGCTGCCTGTGGCCATTTGATTGGGGTTTTGCCTGTGTTTCTGGCACTTCATAGTAATGGGGTAGGGGAATGGCCTATTTGCAGTGTTGTGAAAAATCAATTTTCATCTTCAAAAGATGAAACTACCAAGCAGGATATTGACTTAGAAATAAAGTGTTTCTTAAAGACTTCCCATATCCTATAAATGTCAGACCCAAACCTAAGAGTTTGTGTGATTTAAAGTTTATTACTAATTTCAGACAAACATGCATATAGCTCTGCCTCAAGAAAAGAACTAGTTATATATAATTTTCTTGCAGACCATTTTGCAACATGCATAGAACTCGCATCAAAACCCTCAAAACTAGTCATATTTTTTATTGATTAGGTATAACTTGATCGCTTTCCATTTATTTTACATTTTAAGATTTTATTCTTCTGTATTCCAAAGATAAATTATTTCCAAATTTCTATGATAGATTTTATATAACTGGATTTGACAGACCTTTAAATACAGCTTCTGCTGCAGGTAACAACCAGGGTTGTCTAAACTTTAATAAGAGATGTGTTATTAACTAGTTGGGAGAAATCTTTAGTTTTCTTTTGGCCTTGAAGTTTAGCCCGTATGATGGCTGATGCCAACACACAAAGTAGAGATGGATGGACAAAGAAGGACTGCACCCTCAGACACAGGGGGCAGGGAGAGGGGCGGGGGGGAGGGAGGAAGAGCAGCCTTGCAGGACGTGAACAGACCTATCTTTAGAACGAGTGCTTTGGAGAATATTGAAGAGTCTGTTGTCTTGTTGCTTGCTTCCCGGCAGTCTTGTGTTGAGTGGGCTTATCCTGACGTGAAGCATACACCTGTGTGCTATTTTAGGTAGAGAAAGAAGGGAGGTAAGAGGAGCAGGGCAACAATGGGAAAGGCAGAGATTATTATTTTTATAAAAGAGACTCAGCATTCCCTGAAAGGATTGTTTAAACTATTGCATCCAACTAAGCTTTATGTTGGATAATAGCAATATTGAATGCTTTTCACTGTTAACCTGTGGAGGAGAGCTTGTGAGGGGAACAGTTCAGCTATAGATAAAATAAAGGAATTACTTCTTTTCCTTTGTGTATTAATACTGAATTATGAATTAAATTTATAACCCCCCCAAAAAAATAAATTTATAACCCTACTACACATATTTGACAAACTAGTATTTGCCAGAAACTGCCAGAAATAAAAGAAATATAATCTAGTTCCTGCCTTGAAAATACTTTTCACGAATAGAAAATATCCCAAAATTACCATCCTGTGTCCCCTAAGTCCTGCCCACCCCTGCTTCTCCTTACCTCTCTACCCATTTCTGCTGCCTTGGTGAAGAGCTCCTATATGGAGAATATAAGGAATGTTCTGTAGAAATGAGAACTACAAATTATACCTGTGCTTTCTTTGTGCTAGGTATAGTGGGTCTGGTTTACATATCTTATTCCGTGTGATAATCTTGCAAAAATCCATTTTAAGAATTTAAGATTTTAGAGTTTCAACTGAAGCTCAGGAAGAGGATCACTGTTTCAGGCGAGGATCAGAGCAGGCCCTCTCAGGTCTGTGCCTCAGAACCCTGCACTGCTGCTTCTTGACCCTGTGCACTCAGATCTCCCACTTTCGCATGGTGTGGTGGGTAAGAGCAAGGACTTTGCAGTATGACACCCAGGATTTGAATTCTGACTCTGGTAGGCAGAGCTTTGTTAGCTTGGACACATTACTCATGGACTGTTGCCTCAGAGCCTTCATCTGTATAGTGGGATAATAGTGGTACATAGAGCATGGCGCTGTCTGAGGGTTTTGGGAGATATGCATGGAGTGCTTAGCCCTATACCTAGCTTGTCTCAGTCACTATATAAGAATTGTGTGGTATTATTATTATTTCATATTTAGGACTAAGTGCATTACTTCTCCACTCCTCTCATATCACCTAGACTTCTTAAATGACCCCTGAATTGGTCTCATTAACATCAGCCTCACTGCTCTCCAAAATTTTCTTGACATAATGGCAAAGCGGCACTTCTGAGATTAAGAATGGCTCATGTCGCTCAAAAATTTCTTTCCCAGTGCCATGCCCCCTGGTTAAATTTCGTTTCTCTCTACTTGCCCTCCATGTATTTTGTTCCAACAAGAGGAAACTATTTCCATTTCCTGAACCTGTTATGCACAGGCTGTTCCCTTCATCCAGAATGCTTGTTCTTGACTAATTTGTTTGGCAATCTCCTGAGCATCCCCTGCCATGAAGTCACTCCTCTGCTACCTCCACCCCTCTCATTGGGTGCTCTCCTAGTTCTTCTTGACAGTGTTTTGAGTAACATCACAACCACATCGTACTGAGGTTGTTTGGTCTTGCTTTCCCACTGAGAACAGTGATCTTTTCTTATTCTTCCAGTTATTTCTAGGGTTCCTCGTAAGGCAGGCGCTTAGGTAATTATTAATACATGAATGTGGAGAAGAAGCCTGGTTCACTCCATTGTTAGGTAAAACAGAACCCCCACAAAGGTGGGGGGGGTGGCACTAAGAAAGGAGAGACCAGAGAACACCAGGCATGTGAGGACCTGGAAGCAGGGAAAAGCAAGAGTTTTCAGGAAGGGGGTGAGCTCAGTGGCAACGATGCTGCCACATTTATAACACTGTTTAATATCCAACTCTTGCTCCTCCAGTTATTACAAAAATGTGTCCTGAATGCATGATCATTCATTTATTCTTTCATTTATTATTTTTAACTCTAATAATATAGCAACCAGTACAATTTGGAGTGGCTTGTCATTCATTCACTTTTAGTATTTGTGGAGCAAAGGACTGTCCGAGATAATTATGTCAGTAGCATATTAAGAAGCAAGACCTATGTATGTCACACTTGCGAGTAGACATGTGGCTGCAAGGGAAACAGATTGACCACAGTATTTCTAAAATGTGGAAATTCTGAGGTCTGGAACTGGAAAATAAGACTTGTGATGATGCGAAAACTCCTACAAACCCAATATTTGTGGTATAATGTGATTTTTCAATGAAAATGCAAAATTATAAAATGTTACAGCTAAATAGAGTACTGATGAAAAGCAATTACTGGAATGCAGTGTACTTTAAAAGTGGATTGGATTTCAGAGAAAGGACCATCAGCCAGCATCCCTCATTTTGCGTTGTAATTGCAATTTCTAGGCCATCTGAACAATTGTGTGACCCTTGAGAAAAGAATTAGTGATTGCAATCATAGACTTCTAATCAGGCGTCTTGAAAGGAGCAATACTTGAAAATCTTCCTCATATATAGGGCATGCCAACCAGCTTTGCTCTTTCTCTCCTATATTACTGCTATGAGTTAGTGTTTTAGGTTTGCTGGTAATTGTCTAATCGAATCAAATCAAAACGGAAGTTGAAATAGGGGGAGACTGATAATGTCATCTATAGAAAATGGGAATCGTTGGTCTAAGTGCTGTCACTTTATGAAGTGGATTCTTGCAGGAAGTCCATAGTAAATACTAAAATTGTGTCAAGATGAAAGGTTGGCCTTCTCAAATAGCTAAAACTGATGGGATAGGGGCATTTCATGTAGTTCACTATGAAAAATGCATATATTATTCAACTGAGTTTCAGATGTATTTTTGATGGGATGGGTCTGTTTTCTCTGCCGTAATATTTCCAGCCTGGATATTTGTTTTTGGAATCTTGTTAGAGGATATCTGGGTCTGACACGAACACCATGACATCTTTCCCTCCTCCTCTGCTTATAATCAGCCATTCTCCAACAGAATCAAGAGAGTAATTTATATGGATAAGCACCTGTTGTTGGAAAGTGTTTTAAATCAGATATAGAGAAAGAATTTAAGGTACAAATGAATTATTCACTATAAACGAAACAGAGCTGAGAGCTGGTTGTAATTTGTAATTTAACAGGGTATTTTTCTTGAAACATGCATGCTACATCTATTAACTCCTTCATTTAAGAAAGGCCTTCAGCGTTACTGGAAGCTTCTATGTATTTCTTTGGGTATCAGCTGATTCCATTCCATTCATAGCTAGGTCTGTCAGGCTGCTGACATTTTGATATTCCTATATTTTATTTATTTTATAGCTGAAATGAATTCCATGAAAATTGAAAGTATTTTCTGTGTAAATTAAATAAATTTACCATGTTCCTGGATTAGCATTTAGCAGGTCATAACAAAAGCATTAATGACAATACAGAGTTTGAAACGATGCCAATGATTAAATAGCCCAAGGCTTTTGTTGTTAATGTATAAATATTTTGCAACAAGATTTTACTTGGGTACCATATTTGTGTGATTCACAGTTCAGTGATATTAGCTTGTGTTTTTTTACCCTTTTCTTGTTTCTAGAAGCATGAGTTTTGTGTATATCTTCTCAGAGACTATTCATTTGCTTTTGTGATTTGGAAATACAGCACTGAATCAACTGGACTGAGACCATTCCAATTTCACTTTGGGCCTTTCTCACATCAATAGTCAGAATGACCTTTTAGTCACTCCAGTCAAGACTTGAATCCAACTAGTCTCAGGGGTGAAAAGTCAAGGAGTTATCCATTTAACCACCCAATTCTCTAGGTAAAACTTTGATAGCCATTAAAATTATTTTATTCTCTCCTCCCTCATCCATGGATTGCTATAGTTAGTGTTATGTCAGAATTTCCATTATGATTCATGTTTTTCTGGGATCTAAAATGGAAATTCGTGAGGCAGAAAATGGGCACCTATGGTTATCACAGAAAAGCTATTTTAAAGCCGATTTTAAGGTGAGCTGCTGAGATTTTGCAGAGTTAAAACACTTGGCGTCTCCCCACAGCTGGAAAAGGACCATTCATTCCCTTAGACAATATTACTGATCTGCAACTTGAGTTAGTTTATAGTTCCTCAAAATTTGAATTTATCTTTGTGGAAACATACTGTGGTTTGAGATGAAACCAGAAAGTAAGCAAAAATAGGCATTTCAATCTTAACTCTCATTTACAACGAAAACTTAATTTTTTCCTTATGATGAAATGTTTCCTTACGATACAAAACAATTTATATTGGGATAACTGGAGAACTCTGACAGGCATAGTGGTAGCTGACTTGTGTCAGAAAGGTTTTGACCATAAATCCATGCTTTAAATGGTTTTAGTCCTTACAGGTTGCATTTTCTTGAAAAATTATTATAAAAGTTTCAGAAGTATATTAAGGACTGTGGTGCAAGATACTGTTTTTGTAGCATATCTTTTTTTCCTTTAGATGGAAAACTGACTTTACATTAGCTGAGGAGTCTTAAGACAAAGCAAATAATGGCTTTTGTCTCCTGTGAAGATCACTGCTCTCTGTATGTTTGCATTGGATATTAAGACTTAGAATCTAAAAGCATATATCTGAATAATTAAATCCATATCAAGAAAGCACATAATTGGCATTCAGTAAAGGCTTTTTTTTTAATGGAAGAAAAACAAATTTAACTAATAGTGTTTTGAAGTACAAACATAGGAAAAACTGATTTTATGACTTGTGCTAGGTATCGACTCTCTTAATTCCATCATGACTTGATATTGGCTGCCAAAATGATATATGTGCCTAATATGTACTCACTAAAACACATAATTTTTGTTTTAAAAACCAGCACAATCAAGAGAGAGACAATTATATGAAAAGCACTTATTGATGAAGAGAGTAATGTACAATAGAAGAGCTGGCTAAGCGTTTCTGAAATGAAAGCCTATTGTTAACTGAAAGATTCTACTCTCTTTTACTGGTTTTAATTATTTCCAAGTTGACAAATTGTGATCAATACTCTGTTATTGGTCTGATAATTAACAGATGATGGCCTGTCTCTATGAATAGTAAATGCTGGGTGCTAATTAACATTTGTTTTGATTACTTGGTATTTAGTTGTCAAAGACAGCTATTATAATGGCATAGAATGTTAGGAAGAGGGGTTTTTTGTTGTTATAGCCTTTGATTGTTATCAGAAATAACTATTTTGTGTGTATATGTGAAGGGATGCCTGATTTCTGTTACTGCTCCCTGTAATACAACTACAGTAGTCTGAGAGCTCGTCTAAATGCCTTAAGTATTTCTTTTTTTTTTAAATTTTTTTTAAAATTTTTATTTATTTATGATAGTCACACAGAATGAGAGAGAGAGGCAGAGACACAGGCAGAGGGAGAAGCAGGCTCCATGCACCGGGAGCCCGACGTGGGATTCGATCCCGGGTCTCCAGGATCGCGCCCTGGGCCAAAGGCAGGCGCCAAACCGCTGCGCCACCCAGGGATCCCGCCTTAAGTATTTCTAATGAATTTTATGTATGACCTCTTAGCTGAGAGAGAGAGAGAGAGAGAGAGAGAGAGAGAGAGATCAGCAATCAAAGTGCAAATGGTGAGATTCCTGAATAAGGACTAAAAGTGCCGAATAAGGTTGATTGATGTATCACTGATTTTAGTTTTAGTATAGTACAAGGGATAATATAAAGTCTTTAGAGTTTCAGAGGTTATATAATTTATCATTTTGTTAAAGTCTACTTATATTTTATAATCTTTTTTAAAAAAACTACTTATTCTTTTCCATTCAAAGAGGAATTTCACTGGGGTTTCAAGGTGTGTGGTTAGCTATAGAGATGTCTAATGGGTCACCATGGTGGAAATGGTAGGGGAATGGAAAGACCAGAGAGCTGGTGTTTTCCCTTAGCCTGAAACTTTCTCATCTCTTTTCACATGTTCAGAGAGGTACTACAATTATGGGGAAAGCATATGACTCTAGGTTTGGACTTGGCTTCAAATCCCAGCTTCAAACCTCCCTAGCAGCGCAACCTTGGACATCATTTTGTGATCTATAAAAATGTGACTAGTATTTCTTTAGTTGGGTAGATATGAGGATTAAGTGAGATTATATATATTAAGGTCTATATCAGTTTGGGTTTGCAGAGAAACAGAACCAATATGATATATATATATATATATATATATATATATATATATATATATATATAAAGAAATTTGTTATAAAGAATTGGCTCATATTGTTATAGAGGCTGAGAAGTCCCAAGATGCATGGTTGGCAACCTGGGGACCCAGTAGAGCTGATGGTATATATAGTTCCAGTCTGATTTCAAAAGCCTGGGAACCAGGAGAACCAATGGTGTAAGTTCTGGTCCAAGTCCAAAGGCAGAAGAAGACTGGTGTCCCAGCTCAAAGACAGATGGAGTGAATTCTCTCTTACTCAACCTTTGGTTCTTTCCAGACCTTCAACAGATTGAGTTAGGCCACCCACATTGGGGAGGGTGATCTACTTTACTTTAGTCTTTCAATTCAAATGTTAATCTCATCTAAAAAGACTTGCAGACTCATCCAGAATAGTGTTCAACCAAATATCTGGGTGCCTTGTGGCCCAGTTAAGCTGATACATAAAATTAACCATCACAGGGTTCTATCATAATACTTAGCACATGGTTAAGAGAAGAGAATCTGGAGGCGGACTGCATCCTTTCACTTGCCAGCTCAGCCACCTTTTAGTAAAGTGACATCAGGCAAGTTTATGTAACATGTGAGTGTCTCAGTATCCTCATCAGTAAAATGAAAATATCAATCTTATGCATACAGTTATTGTACAGACTAAATAAGTTGACAAATATATATAGCCTGGCACTAGCTAGTGGTATGTATTTCCTATTGTTAGTATCATAATTGTAGTCAATGCTAAACAAATCACAGCCATTTTACATCTTTAGTACATTCATTTAAGATATTAACTGCAAAATTCACCACAAAATTACTCCTAAACTTAATCTGAAATGTTTGAAATATCATAAGTGAGGGAGAAAATCTTATTTTCTATAATGACAGATAATTTATACAATTTACATTGAACAACCACCCTATGTAGTGAAACCTAGGAGGGTTAATACATGGGGTACATGGTTACAGGGAGGCAGGGAATTAGCATGTGTGTATTGATATTGGCACATCCTTTTTTTGAAGGGTGTGAGCATTGAGGATGATAGCTCACAAGGCTGTTTTTTATTTTTATTTTTTAATATTTTATTTATTTATTCATAAGAGATAGAAAGGCAGAGACATAGGGAAAGGGAGAAGCAGGCTCCCTGCGGGGAGCCCAATGGAAGACTGGATCACGTACCCCAGGATCACGACCTGAGCCAAAGGCAGATGCTCAATCACTCAGCCACCCAGGTGCCCCACTCACAAGGTTGTATTAGACAGAGATTACATTTTTCATATTTTGACCAAGGGAAACCTAAAAATATATTCAAAAACTAACCTTTAAGAATGTGTCTCAATATTTAGTCTAAAAATTGGATTTCTCTATGTCTCATTTTTCTTCCTTGACTCAACGTGTTTCAGTTTGAAGGTACAAATTTTTGCCTGGTGACTGTTCTTAAACTCATTGACTTTTTCATGCTGATTGATTAAATAACAGATATGTTTAAAGGTATTTATATTTATTTGTATTAACTAAAAACAACATACCAGTTCTTTTGAGGTTTGAACCACTCTCTATGAAAATAGTCGTGTTATTAAAAAATAACCAGACAAGTCAGTATCTTAGTGGTGATACAAAGAGAAGATTGATTGGTGGTTAGGTGAATGTCTGAGTACATATTAGTGCTATATAGCATATAACGTTATTATACATGGATTCTAGTATGTTCTATGTAATAAATAAACACTTTTTGGCCAAGGTCTTTTATACTTGACAGCATGTCCCTCCCTATCTCGGGCAAGCTGGACTTGTGCTTTTTGCCTCCACTGAGCTTTTCCAGAAGTATTTCACTGGGCAACACTTAATTAAACTTCATTTCCTTTTTTTACACTCTAGGTATTATTATGCTGCTCCCAAGAAGTAATTTGTGCGTTGTTTATTGGAGCTATGAATTTAATCATTTTCATCCCACGCTAGTGCAGGATAACTGTAATAAGATGTATCGACATCTCTTTGGAGAATATTTTTGTCTCCATTGTGTGTGGTTTTGCCAGAACACCAAAGCAGTGTTTGTCTTATGGCACATCTACGTAAAAGTGGTGAATTTCTTTTCTTTTTAGGACAGTGATGAATTTAGATTACTTGTCTCAGTAGCTGTCTGAAATTTTAAAATAAGAGTAGTCCTGGAAAAGTGGTTTAAAGGACACAAGGTACAGGTTTGGAAAGGAAACACAGATGGACTGGCTCTATAGAGCTGAGCTTTTTTTGCCCCTCAGCTAAAATAGAATAGGATGAATAAACAACCCAAATCCTCCCCAGCAACATCTCTCCTATTCTGTGTGTGGGTGTGTGTGTGTTTCACATTTTACCTGTATTACATGTGTACATGTAAAGATGTGTTTATGTTTTATGCACAAGCCAGGACACCAGGTATTTCCTAATCTTAGAAAAAAAATATACAAAGGAATGGTAAAAGCTAAGGAGGATGGAGAAAATGATATAATAATAATAATGGCCGATACCTTTTAAGAGTTTGTGATTGTTATTCTCAACATTTTACATATATTATACTTCTGAACGTACTATAGCAGAGGGTAGATTAATGTCCTAAGGGCCTAAAGAATACCCTCAGACTTCCATCTGTAGGTTTTACAAGGTTCAACCAAGGACATGCTCCTGACAGAAGTAGTAGTCCTGGGATGAAACTGAGCACAGGGGCCCATCTGGCCACCCCGGGTTGCCGTAGATTGCCAAGAGTTGGTACAATGTCCAGTTTTTAAAGAGAAGGTCTTACTTGGTATTTTTGTATGTTAAGTCTCTTGATTTTTAAATTTCTGGGGAATAATCAAAATCTTTTATTTGATGTACTATGAAAGGCATACCCCACCGAGCCACCTGCGGGAAGGACTCAGCTCATGGGCCACTTGATGTTTAAGCCTCCAGAGAGTCTGCATCAGGCCTGTGAGAAAGCACTGCAGGGCAAACTGGGGTCTCCAGTAGTTTTGTTTTGTTTTTAAGATTAATTAATTTATTTGAGTGAGAGAGAGAGAGCAAATGTGAGTGGGGGGAGGGGCAGAGGGAGAGAGAGAGAATTTCAAGCAGATTCCACACTGAGAGCAGAGCTGGACTTGGGGCTTGATCCTGGGACCCTGAGATCGTGACCTGAACCGAAACCAAGAGGTGGGTATTTACCCAACTGATCCACCCTGGCACTCTCCTCAGTGGTTCTTTGGGAGATCATGTGACTCTTTAAAAGCTCTTCCTGCCTACGATAAAGTGTTTGAGGACAAAACATCACTGTAGTCAAAGCTGATTTCCCTTTGTGCACAACAGCGCCATTTCTGTTTTTTTCTTTACATCTAGTTAAACCTGCATGAATCCAAAACTTCAGTGATGCTGCTCTACTCAAAGCTTAGGTCCTAGTTTTACTTTCTGCCAAAGAATATTTGAACAGCAACTGACTTAATGTACCATAAATAGTACATCAGTTCTTTAGGTCAGTGGACAGAAATTTTTAGGTATGTTATTCTCTTTCCTAGAAGGAAGAAGAAATAGATAATTTTCAAAGGAAATAGATGGGAGTCATTTTGGATAAATAACTATTTACATTAATTTGTTATTTACATTTGTTTAGATACATTATTTTTCAGTTATTCATATTTTACATTATTTGTATTATCATTTATATAGTTAAAACTGCTTATATTTATTACACACTATTGTTTTATTTTAAGTATCTATTCCTTTGTCATGTGCATTGCTACATTTTCAAAACAAGTGGGTGCTAATCAGAGGGATCTCTCCAGAGATATAAATCAGAAAAGCTGAGTGATTTCCTCTTCCCCACAAGTAGGGGTGAGACTTACACATGAGTACTTTGGGAAAAGTCTCCATTTGATATTAACGTGACTTTCTGAAAAATAATACTAGAGCAAATGATCTTTAGATTATGTTTGATTGATTTTCCACTACATTTCATTATTTATCTTAGATCTGAATTGCACTGGAATTTACCAACCCATGGGACTCAAAGGTAAGGAGATATTTTATTTTATGTAAAAGAGAACTTCCTTTGTGTTAATGTATGTGCCTCTACTCTCCTGTTGTACAGGAATCAGCTTGTGTTTTGGGTTTCAAAGTTACAGATTCACACAAGCTTAACCTTGGCAGGCTGCTACTTAACTTTTTCTAGAACCTAGACCTTGCTTCGAATGTTTTATCAATTGTGCAAATGAAAGCAGGAAGAACCTGATGATTCTTAAAATGCTCATTTTTTCTAAACACTTAGTTGATTCTTTTTTTTTTCTTTACAAAAGAAATAGAAATTTGTAGATAAGTAAATAAGATCCAGTGAATTGCTTGATGTGGTTGTGACCTGTCTACAGAAGGATTTTAGCCTTGATTGCTTTGCTGGGCAAGACACACTCACAGTTTTGTTGGCATTAGGCCGATCCTCTCTCCTAATGCCTCCCAGTTAACTGTCAGAGCAGTTGGGGTCACAGTGAGAAGCTTGATATTACCTTAGAAAAACGCAAGGCCTGGGTCTTAAAATGGACTGTGTTAAGTGTGGTATTTAGTTTGAAAAATGGGAGGTTAGCCTCTTCACGTATCCATTCAAGCATTCACCATAGAATGACATCTCTGGGATTCCCTCTTAGATTTTTCTTGAAGAAAACAGGGAAATCATGAGTTGAGTCAAAGTCCTGATTTTAGAGCAAGGCATATGGATATTAGATATCCTAGAGGCAAAGAGATGGAGCCCTACTTTTCAAACCAGAAATTGAAGAAACCCAAGGGTGGATGCTGCAGGGGAAACATGTTCCTGTGTTGGAGGTCTGCAGAATTTGCAAAGCCCCTGGGTTGACAAGCCTGCCTCCTTCCTGAAGCTGGCAATGTGTGAGGCCCCTTGGGGCCAGCCCACCCTCTCCTAGGATGTTCACATTCTCTGCTGCCCTAGCGGTCTTTGATAGAGAAGCTTCAAAGCTCTTGACTAGATAATTGTTTAAAATTCTCTGGAGTTTCACATTTGTTTGCAAGGGTCTAATTGAGCAATGACTTCAATGTGTAACATGTTGATTTTATTAGTGCTAATGTACTCTGAATTGTTGAAACATATCTACTTTCAAAATACAGTGGATGAACATTAACATAGAAAAGCAAACAGAATCAGTACTTTTCTTTGGATGGTGGTTTTATTTTTTTTGTTGTTGTTTTTATTGAAGTTCGATTTGCCAACATATAGTGCTCATCCCATCAAGTGCCCTCCTCAGTGCCCATCACCCAGTTACCCCACATCCCCCTGCCCAACTCCCCTTCCACAACCCTTTGCTCGTTTCCCAGAGGTAGGAGTCTCTCGTGGTTTGTCTCCCTTTCAAATTTTTCCCATTCATTTTCACTCCTTTCCCTTATAATCCCTTTCACTATTTCTTACATTCCATGTGCGAGTGAAACCATATGATGATTGTCCCTCTCTGATTGACTTACTTGACTCAGCCTAATACCCTCCAGTTCCATCCACTTTTTTTTCCCATCCACGTTTAAGCAAATTCATCCTTTCTGATGGCTGAGTAATATTCCATTGTATAAATATACTACATATTCTTTATCCATCTGTTGAAGGACAGCGTGCTCCTTCCAGTTTGGCTATTGTGGACATTGCTGCTATAAACATCGGGGTGCAGGTGTCCCGGTGTTTCACTGCATCTGTATCTTTGGATAAATCCCCAGCAGTGCAATTACTGAGTCATAGGGCAGTTCTATTTTTAACTCTTTGAGGAAACTCCACAGTGTTTTCCAGAGTGGCTGCACCAGTTTGCATTCACACCAACAGTGCAAGAGGGTTCCCTTTTCTCCACGTGAATGGTGGTTTTAAATGACAGGTTTTTACTGTAAGTGATAAAACTCATATGTGTTATTTGCATGTAACCTGTGGGCCATTCCCAGGGATCTGATTATACACAGCACCTGATTATAACAGTCCAGAGGGGAAATAGTTAAGTAAAAACCTTGAATGTGTGGAAAGATGGATACTTAGTATGGTCGCAACCTGAGGGCTGTGTTTTAACATAAAACACAACTCTTCAATATGTGTATGTGTGTGTGTGTTTGCTTCTTTCCTCCTCTATTCTTGTACATTTTCTTTTTTTTTTTTTAAAGAGAAGTGATGATTCATTTTTTTTAGATTTTTTATCTTTTTATTCATGAGAGATACAGAAAGAAATGCAGATTTAGGCAGAGGGAGAAGCAGGCTCTCTGTGGGGAACCTGATGCAGGACTCCATCCCAGAACCCCTGGATCATGACCTGAGCCAAAGGCAGATGCTCAACCACTGAGCCACCCAGGTGCCCCTATTCTTGCATGTTTACAAAGCTCACCACATTTGTGCTTCTTTGAAGAGATCTAAGAGTTTTTATATTGGGTCCCTTAAACTAGATCTTACAAACATCTATTTCCAGTGCGTGTATGTGTTTACATGAGAAACACATAAAGGACATCCTAATCGAAGTTTGCAAGTTACACTAAAAATGCAAAGTCTGATGACATAGTTTGAAATATATAAAACTTAAGAGAACATTCTTGTCAGTGATTGTGGCCTTTTGGTTGAATAGATGTACTTTAATAAAAACAGGTGAGTTTTATGTACGCAAAAAATACAATAAAATAAAAATTGTGGTAACATTATGAGGCAGCTACAGGTCGGTTTATCTGACCCAAGTGGAATTCTGTTCTATGCATTCCTGAGCATGTTTACTCGTGTGTGTGTGTGTGTGTGTGTGTGTGTGTGTGTGTGTCCTTTCATCTCAGTGCAGTAGGAATGTCTGCTTTAGTCTTCTGGATCACTTTAGGTGTTTAATTGTTGAAACTGTCCTTAATCACATATAACCAATAATAGTTTTCATATGACCTGCATGTTTTAAGGAAACTATGTTGGAGCCATCCCTGTATGATATCCAAACCATACATTATATCATATATAAAACTATTATTAGATGAAAACAAACAAAAAATCATACCAGGAAGACCTTCATTCCTTATTTTAGTGTTGGCTTTTCTTCATACTTATTTACTTGAAAAAGCAATTAGCTTTCCTTCATACTTGTTAAAGTGAGAAAGCATTGAGATTGACTCTAAAGAAGGCTTTTTGCCTCTCCTGTTTAAGTGGGGGAAGGGAGACTGATCTTTCCAGTAGGAGTTAATGAAGTTGGACAGTTGGTCACTGGAATGTAACAAAGGCTTCCAAAAGATCAAGATAATGAGGTTTCTTCCTGAATGCCTCTGTGGGGTTTTTTAAAGGACAGATGAGCAACTAAAAAATATTTTCCCTCTTCAAGAAGTAATTAACATTGTTATTTATGATTTTCCTTAAAAAAAATAAAACAGAAAAAAATAAAATGAGCTTGACCAATCTGATTTGTTTTAAGTAGAGGATATGACTCTGTCAGTGCTCTCTTCTCTGTATAAGTACATTTGAAATAAACCTTAAAATGCGGACAGACAAGAAAACCATTATTCTCTAAATTGCTATATTACTGTTAAACTAAATTTAAAGGGAATCTCGAACAGTGTTATATATCCCATTATTCTGACAATCCATCAATTTATGAAAGTAATCTGAGCACACACTTCAATTTATTAGAGATAATTGTTCTGGGAATGCTAACACCCAAGCTCAGTAAGATCAATAATAAGTTTATACCTGAATTTGGGGCTATGGTTGAACTTGAATCCCGTCTATTTAATGTACTCCTCAACTATTCACAATCTATAAATTGTTTTTGTTTAGAACAGTAAATACTCAATAGAAAATTTATCTCCTAAAGTTAAATAATCTTATTTGAAGCAAGTGCATGTAATTATAATTGATATTGATTGTCCGCTTTTTCATTTCTTGACTATTTCAGCACATTTTATGTATTTTTATCAGATGACAACTGATACCCTTTGATTAACCGACCCCGCAATTAGTTCATGCTGGGCATTTTAGTTGGAACTCCAAGTCCCAGCTTAATAACTATTTGTTGATTCATAAATAATATTCATGCCTGGTTATGGGAGAAAAATTGCCTGAAGACTTGGGACTTAACAGGCTGTGTACTGAATTTTCAACTGGCATGGCTTCTTGTAAGGTGAAATTTTATAAAAAGAGATTTCATGGTTAACTCTTGAAGTGACTATCTGGATGAGATTCATGTTTGATGTTTATTAAATGCTCATTGTGTATCAGGAAATCAGAGAGAGCAAGGACCCTGTTCAAAGGTACACAATTCATGTATGGAATAGTCAGAACCAAAACCCAGGTTAAGTGCCTTTTCAGCGAAGCAATACTGACTATGCAAAATGACTGGATTAAGTGGACATTTACTATTTCTCCAAAGTTAGGTTCTAAATAAAGCTGTCTACCTTAACTTTGAAACCTTGGGCAAATTCCTTAGACGTCTCATGCCTAAACCTTAGACATGTCATCTGTAATGATGGAATAATAAAATTATTATGGTAATTCAGTGAACTAATATTTGTGAAGAAATTAGAACAGTTACTGATACATAGTGCTAAATTAATGTTTGTTTAAATAAAATCAATTTAAGTATTTCTCAGGCAAATTTTATGTACAGTTGACAAAAGTGATTGTTATAAATTATAACAAGAAGATTATCCTTGAGATGGAGAAAGTCGGATTGTGTCTATTGAGAAGATACACAGGATTCTGTGTATCAAGTGAAATGAAAGATTGGATTTCCTTAACAAAAGAATCACAAGGATAAAAAGAAAGGAAAGGGGGAAAGCTCTAATTAAGAGTCTAAGAGACATAACAGTCGCAAAGTATGGACCTTAAATGGTTTCTTTTTTTAATTAAAGATTTTATTTATTTATTCATGGGAGACACAGAGAGAGGCATAGACATAGACAGAGGGAGAAGCAAGCTTCTTGTGGGTAGACCAACACAGGACTTAGTACCAGGACCCCAGGATCAGACCTGAGCCAAAGGCAGACACTCAACCACTGAGCCACCCAGTTGCCCCCCTTATTTGGTTCCTTTTTTTTTTTTTTTAAAGATTTTATTTATTTATTCATGAGAGAGAGAGAGAGAGAGAGAGAGAGAGAGGCAGAGACACAGGCAGAGGGAGAAGCAGGCTCCATGCAGGGAGCCCGATGTGGGACTCGATCCCAGGACTCCAGGATCATGCCCTGGGCCAAAGGCAGGTGCTCAACCGCTGAGCCACCCAGGTGTCCCTCTTATTGGTTCCTAATCTAACTGAACTATAACAAAAAATTGTAGGGGTGCCTGGGTGGCTCAGCCAGTTAGGCCACCAAGTCTTGGTTTCAGCTCAGGTCATGATATCAGGGTCATGAGATCGAGCCCCGCATCCCACTCTGTGCTCAGTGAAGAGTCTGTTTGTCCCTGTCCCCCTGCTCTCCCCACCCCCCTCTGTCTCTCAAATAAATAAAAAAAAATCTTCTTTAAAAATTATGAGAGGAGAGAAATATAAACATCAATCACATATTCAATAATATTAAAAAATTACTGCTAAAATTCGAAGTGTGATAATGATATTGTGGTTGCATTTTTAAAGGACTTCCTATCTTTAAAGACAATTGTTTTTACAGACAAAATTTATAGGTGTTTGAAATTCAATTCAAAATAACTGTGTATGTATAGAAATATAGATGAAATAAGATTGTTCAAGAGTTTATACATATTGACACTGGGAGATAGGTACATGAAAGTTCGTTGTGGTATCCTTTATACTTTTATATATGTTTAAAATTTTCCATGATAAAAAAAGAACATTTAAAACTTAAAAAAAAGGAAAAAACCTTTAGTGGAAAAATTGCTTTCAGTGTTATTACTGTTAATAATAGTACCTGACATTCACGGGTGCTTTAGATAAAGTATCTCATTCTTTAAGGTAGCTCTGTGAGGTAGTTCAATTATAAACCCTTTAACAGATAATAATGTGGCTTCAATCTGTGTTTTTAATCAGTCTGTCTTCTTGAGGGCATAAATCAAACTGTTCCCTCCTGAAAACTGTTGTCCAGAGTGGATGAGACAGGTAAGCACACCCTCACAAATGATGTTTTAACAAGGTGCTCACCACCTAGGTGTACTACATGTATGTGAGTGTCAGTAGTGACTGGGAAGAGTAGGTGGGCATAGTGAAAAGCTCATATACCAGCTCTGTGTCTTTGGGATAGTTACTTTTTTTTTTTTATAATCTGAGCTTCAATGTCCTCACCTGTAAAAAACAAGAGCAACTCTTTCAGTACCTATTTCACTAGGTGGTTATAATAATGCATGATTTGAAAACAGACGCTCAAAGGGATCAGATGAAGCACGCTTATCTTTGTATGCTCAGTGCTTGGCACAGAATGAGTGATTAGAAATGTGTCCTTCCTGGCTGCCTTCTTGACTTCTGCCTCCCTCTCTCTCTACTTTCCAATTAGAATTGGTCCCAGACATCAGTTTTTTTCTGTTCCAAGGATGACTATGATAAATGAATAAAACAGTGCAGGTAAAATCACCTAAGATGCCTTTGCTCTTTTATGTGCTGATCACAGACACACTAGATTCTAAAGCCTTCAATGGTTCAAGTTATGAGGTTGTATGATATACACTTTCCACTTTGCTTTCATTACTTTGCCAAGTACAGTAGTCTTTAGTTTGAAAATACTGAAACAATCATGGTTAAAGTGGAAGGCAAAGAGAATGCGATATGAGAGAAGACAAAAATTTGGTTGAATGAGGGTGAAAAATACCAAAAGAGCTAGTCAGATGTCTTTATGAAAGTGTGATGAAAAGTCTTAGAAGGCTTCTAGTGAACCAAATGTGGGCAAAGGTGGATTTCAGGAACTAGGAGGAAGTACTTCATATTCATAAGGGCCTATCCTGAGGGACCAGTCATGCACATGGAGGGGAGGGATGCTGTGCAGGAGATAAAGGTGACAGTATTGCTGACAAATTCAATGTGGAAGAAGGAGGAGGGTTCTTTTTTTTTTTTAATTTCATCCAATTGAATATGCATATGATCTGTTCTTCTACATCGACCACACTAGTGGTATTTTTGCCTTATCTCTATTTATAAGCCATTTGAAGATAGGAACTCTGCTTTATTTATCCTTGTATTTCTATAGCTACTGGGTTGACAGCTAGTAAGTATTGATTTAAATGAATCCTTTGTAAAACAACATTAATATAGCTTAATGCATTACATAAAAATGGTAACCTTAGCAGCAGTAGTTATTATTTTTGTCTGAGATATTATCCTTCTACATGTTCCTTTTAGTACCATTTACAATTGTTTTCAAATGGCCATTAGGTTTTTGTTTTGTTTGTTTAGAGTAGGGTTTTGAAAAGACAAAAATCAAAGGAGAAATGCTTGGATTTTGGAAAATATTTACCTTCTTGGGGACAGTTGTGGCCTCTTCTGACTTACAACAGACAAGTTGTTCATATCTGGAGGGCAAAAGCCCTTTATTTATTTATTTTAGAGGGACAGAAAGAGAGAAGAGAGGAAGGGCAGAGAGAGAGGGAGACAATACCTAGCAGGATCCACACCCAGCACACAGCCTGACTTGGGGCTCCATCTTACAACCCTGAGATCATGACCTGAGTTGAAATCAAGAGTCAGATGCTTAACCAACTGAGCCACCCAAATGCCCCAAGCCCTTTTTCCTTTCATTGCCCCAGTCATCAGGTTGAAGATTTTCTCCAATTTAGTGGGATTTAGCAAATAATTATTGAGTATTCTATTCTCCTTACAGTAAGAGGTCAAAGAAGTGCAGATTTATCACAGTTATCGAGTTTTGAGGAGCCTTTGAAATGGAGTTCATCATGAGTTGGGGAAAGGGTGTTCATTACCCAAGACCCGTCTCCTTGCATAGGCAGAGTTAAGGAGGTGGGATGGGGTGCATCTATTGTTCAAGAGCACAATTTGGATTAGAACCAGATTCTACCACTGACTAGCTATATGACCTTGTGCAACTTATGTAAACTCTGAGTCTCAGTTTCCTCCCCTGTATGATGGAAATAGTAATATAACCTACCCATATGGTTGTTATGATGCTTGAGTTATTACATATAATACACACTTAGAGTGGTGCTGGGGTGGTAAGTTCTATGTAGATGTTTATTACTGATATTTGCAAGACTTATCAGATATAGACATTTTCCTTGGGAAAATAGTAGGGAATGGCTAATTACCCTCCTTTATCTCTTTGTTCTCTCTCCTGGTTTCACAGTAGAGTCATAGCTTATTTGATTTAAGAAGAAGAAAAGCTAAATGAAAAGGAAAGAAATGAAAGGAAAGGGTGCCTGAGTGGCTTAGTAGGTTAAGCATCTGCCTTCGGCTCAGGTCATGATCCGAGGGTCCTGGGATCGAGTCCTGCATCAGACTTCCTGCTCAGTGGAGGATCTGCTTCTCCCTCTCCCTTTCCCTCTGCCCCTCCCCCACTCCCACTCATCTCTCTGTTTGTCTCTCTCTCTCTCTCTCAAATAAATCTTTTAAAAAAATGAAAGAAAGTAAGGAAAGAGAGGACCGACAATATTATGTTGCTTTTCATGTCTTCCAGAAGATGAAGTCCATGGAGCATCAATAATAATTCCCTGGGAAAACAAATTCCAGAGTTGGTACAAATAGCCATTGATTGGTTATTATAAATTTCACATGTGAAGCATTCAGACAACTATAGAGCCAACCTGGATGGCCTAATCAGTAGTTTGATCTGGCAGTACAATTAAGTCAATGGATGGCTACTAAGCTACTCTCCATGTATTGACTCTTGTTGATTTAAAGGCTAAGAGCCTTCTGTCTGGCTCAGCTGCATTGTAGTTAATGACATTTAATGATATTTTCATGCTAATAACCTCAGCTTGCTGACATCCTGAGTTGCATCTCTTTGGCTTCTATATTATAACTTCCTTTGATTACCAAGTTTTTGATAGTAAATTGTGTTAGTGAATGATTTGTGTTAATAGAAATAGTACTATAAATGTGGGAAAGAATCTTGTTGGGGATGAAGAATCTTTATGACATATTATATACTTTTAGTAATAGAGTGAATGAGTAATTGAGTATGAGTGTATTTCAGAATATATTTTAGTTTATAGCAAACTTCTTAATTTAATAGGACAGATATAAAATGTATGATAGCCACTAATGAGAAGCCAGAGGCACCTTGGACTATATTCAAAGAAATATATTGACCCTGAAAAGACATGGAAAAAAGTTATAAGAACATCTTGGCATGATGCTCATAACCATTTGCTATGATTAATGTAAGGGAAATTGTAATCCCCAACTGTAGGAAAGTGACTTTTCTTTTATGTAACCAAATCTGTGTGTGTGTGTGTGTGTTTCTGGGTGTATGTACATAAAAAGCAATTAAATTAGAGTTTCCTTAACTTGTGGTTTTCAGGTTGGGGATGATACGGGTATTTTGGGGGAGGCTGGGTAGGAGGAGGGTGTTTTGGGTGGGTGGGAAAGACGGCGGGTGTATAGAGTGAGCAGACTTGGAGAGATGGGACGGAAGGCTCGTGGGAGATAGTGATGGATTGAAGTGGGGATGGTGATGTCGGGGTTTAGAGTGTTATTGTAAGCCTTAGTGGTGGAGGCTACTTTTACGGGGGGCTGGCAACGGATGGGGTGGTGCTAAGGTAAGGGGGGCGTGGGGGGGGGCAGTGCAGGGGGGCTTAGGATGGTTCTTGTTTGTACATCCTGTAAGGAGTGTTTAGAGTGGTTTTTATATTCCTGTCTTCGGTGGGCGAGTCTGTTTGTTGGTCTGGGAGGAATCTATGTTGTAATGAGTGCTGGCTGTGGGATAGAGAGGGAGGGGGCGACCGTAGAGCACTGAAGGCGGCAGTGTCTGTTGAGGGTGAGAATAGGCTGAATATAGGGGTGGGTTAAATTAGGGAACTTTGGTACTATGTGGTCATATATTACTTGGGTAATATGGGTGAGGGGGTTGGGGGAATGTGGTTGTGATCGGAAGCGATGGGATGCGTGGGTAGGAATAACAGGTGGTAAGGTTGATAAGAAATTATTGGAAATCAGCCAAATGCTTCGAGTCTAGGCTCTTTTGTTTTATGCGGTAAGGGGAGGGGGTGGAGGTAGGCTTCTGTATATTGGGGGGATGGCGCAACCTCCTGTGGGCTCTTGTCTGCTGGTTCAGTTGGGGGTGGGTGCGAATGTGGCACATTGTCTTATTCATGGTTGGTTGTGGGTTTTATAGATATTGGAAGAGTAATGGGGGTGTAGGCGGAAGCGGGTTATGGGGGTTGATGGTATGTGGGGGTGTGAGGTTGAATTTTGGAGGGGGGAGGAACCAGTGGGCGTGTAGGGGGAGGGGGGGGTGTTGGGTGTTGGGGGGAACACAATTGGGTGGTGGGTTTGTATTGTGTTGTTTTCTTTCATGGGTATTATTGGTTTTCAGGAGTAGAATTTAGTGATTCATCACTTGCATATAACATCCAGTGGTCATCACAACATGTGTCCTCCTTGGCCCCCATCACCCTTTTAGCCCATCCCCCCCACACCTCCCTCCATCAGCCCTCAGTTTGTGCTCCATCATTAAGACTCTCCTTTGGTTTGTTCCTTCTATCTTTTCCCTTCCCATGTGTTCATCTGTTTTGTTTCCTAAATTCCACAGATGAGTGAAATCATATGGTGTTTGTCTTTCTCTGACTGACATATTTTGCTTAGCATATTATACTCTAGCTCCATCCATGTTGCTGCCATTTACAATGGCAAGATTACATCCTTTCTGGTGGCTGATAGTCCATTGTGTATATATATCTATATAGATATATAGATATCTCACATCTTCTTTATCCATCCGTCAATGGACATTTGGGCTCTTTCCATAATTTAGCTACTGTTGATAATGCTGCAGTAAACATTGGGATACATGCACCCTTCTGAATCTGTATTTTTTTATCCTTTGGGTAAATACCTAGTAGTGCAATTGCTAGATCATAGGGTAGTTCCATTTTTAACTTTTTGAGGAAACTCCATATTGTTTTCCAGAGTGGCTGTACCAGTTAAGCAAAACGATTGCTATAGAACACAAAATGTAGATCGGAGGCAATGGTAGGTCTTCTAATGTGTATGTATAGATTGCAAAGGTACTCTGATTTACATAATGGTAATTGAGAATATACATCTTCATTAGATAAATGCACTGTAAGACCACATTTCTTGAAAACAATTTATTTCATGTATTGCTTCTGTATTCCTAGTCTGCATTGCTATATTATCAATTTATCTTAGTAACTTCATTTTTTATGTCCTTGTTTATGTGTGTATGTATGTATAAATATATGTTCCAGTGATATGTGTCTCCTGACGTCCTTTCTCTCTCAGAGTAAACTCCTCTGACTTCATCTGCTGTTACCTTTTCTCTTGCTCACTTCGCTTCAGACCAGGTACTTATACTTTGATGTGGTCATGACAATAGAGAAGATGAGAGAGTTGTTAATACATAGGTGGCTAAACCTCATTTCACATCCAGCCCCAGTTATGACAAAGAAGGTCTGAGACTTTGCATTTTTGACAGAGTTTCAGGTGCTACTGCTGGGCAGGGGACCATATTCCTGTTCTAACTCACTGACCTCCTTTCTGTTCCTAGAACACAGCAGGTTTGTTCCCACTTCAGGGCCTTTTCACTTGCTGTTTGCACTGCTTGGAAACTCTTTTACTGATATCCTTATGATATTTTCTTAAATGTTACCTTCTCAAGAGAGCTTTCTTAGATTTCAAATCCTAACTCCCTCTTTACCCATAGAACTTCCTGATTTTTCTCCATTCATCCTTCACCCATTCAACATATAATACATTTTATTTTCTTATAGAAGGTTTTTTTCTCCCCTTCTTTTTCCTTACTAGAGTGCAAGTGCCAAAAGTGTAGGGATTGCTTATATTGAGCTGGTACATTTCCTGTTGTATCCTCAGGACTTTGAGCAGTTTCTGGTACTAGTAGCCTCAACAGAAACTTGCTGAATGAATGAATGATCAAGATTAACTAAGACTGTGTAACAGGGTTCCAGAAGAATTATTGAAACTACCACAAAATGATGGGGTCAGTGATGGTTATGATTATGCAATGCTGAAGGCTCACAACCCCCAATGAGTTTGAAGAAAATCCTTGATTTTCAAGACCTTGTATGCTGAATGAGATGAGATTATTAACCCTGTAAAGAAACTGATCAAACCAGATGCCACTGAATATGTGACTGAGGCCTGGCACTGTACTGGGTACAAAAGAATTAAGGTCTGTGCTGCAATGAAGCTAACTCTATCCTTTCCAAGAACTTCCTTTTTTTGTCTTATTTGGATTAAAGGATAGCACTTTTATGAATGGTCATCTTTTCTAGAAGAGATCCAAGCTGGTTTAGAGTAAATATAAATAAATATAATAAATAGAAGAGGTCATAGAGATAATTTTATAAAAATCTGGTAATAGCAATATGTATGAATAGAAACCATTTGTATTAAATGTCAATTGATTTTTTGACTATACCCTTATATCGTAATTTTACATCCTTCACTCTGTAGTCTCAGTTTTTAAAAATAAAATATATTGTAGGCAAGAATTTTTTCTTATTCCTTGTATTTCTGTGGATAAAGGCACCTTGTTCTTGAAGTCTAGATTTAAATTTTGTCTATGATGCCCTTCTAGTAAGTGCATAATCCAGCTCATTACTTCTGACTTTTAAAATAAACTGGTGCCTTACTAAAAAAATCAACAGGAGTGAAGAAGCAAGCCCAAATGTGGTAATATTTCAATGTGATATTAGCTCTGAATCTTCTTAGCTATTTTTTTTAGCTCCGAAGTTTAAGCCTAATAATATGAATTTTTATCCATGAGTTATCTACTTATGAAATTTTCAATATATTGCCATGATGGAAATTTTTGGAAAGCAGAAAGAAATGTTAATTATTCCATCATCATTTGTAGTAATCTCTCTCAAACCCTTCTCTGGAATTGATAGAGATATTTTTCAAGCCTCACAAGTAATAATTATAGTATTGAAAAAATGACAGCTTGTGTGTGCTAACTGTGAGCTGTGTACTTTTATTGGAAACATGCAAATAAGGGCTTATAGAGGGATGCATAATAATAGCCTCTAATTATGTCATATTTCCCTGAAATCGTATCATATTTACATATACTGGCACTGAGGATGACACCATAGAGTGTCCTCTGGTGACACACTGGTGGGATCTGACCTCATGACAGGCTCAGCTAAGTCGGGAATGAGCACAGGAAGTGATACCAGCAAAGAGACCTCAGCACTTATGCATCTCCCAAAAGAACTATGTGAAGAGGCAATTTGAGGCATGTTGGAATTTGTTGGGAATCCAGGTTTCTGCTTTTAGAGCTACTTACTGGGTACTTAAGGAGTGCTCAGACAATTGGAAGCAATTTGTGGGTTATTGCATTTATTTTTGCCTTACTGCCCTATAGCAGTAAACTGTCAGAATATAACAGAATTGGAATGTGATGCTTGTTTCATTTGATTTTACAGCAAGTATGACCGGTTTAACTTTGAAAAAAGAAACATAGCAGTCAATGCATTTGCTCACAGATTATCACTGTTATCAGTGTTGATGCTGACATTCAGAAAGTCACTGCTTCTTTCCATTGCTGTAGCATGATTTAAACATGCATAGGCAGGGAAGTGCAGTGTTCCAGGAAGGCAGGCCCTGATCTGGAGTAGAGGAAATTTACCTGGACCTAGTACAGTGCTTATCAAATGCTAAGAATACATTGAATGGGAAATCAACACACACACACACACACGCGCGCGCGCACACACACACGTGCATGTGCACACACACGTGCACGCACACCCCTACCAATCTATAGTTATAGCTACTTTGCTCTCATTAGTACAATACTCTCAATGTTCATGAGTCTGGCTAAGGAGTACAAAAGCAATCTTTGACATAAAAGCATTAATATGTGGCAATCATAGTCCCTGGTACTCTAAAAATTTTGATGTCTTTTTTTTCTGAGTAAGTGGGAAAATGCAGAAAATTGCTCCTCCAAGATAGAATGGATTTTCCATTGAACAAATGAAGGTGAAACTATGCCTTCTAAGTGCAGTTCAGCACTGTCACCTCCTCCCATCATGCAGGAGGCCTATGTGGGTCAGTGGCATTTCAGTGTGTACTTTCCTACTCCTAATATCAATTCCATACAGTTCCAGACTTTAGGAAGAGAACTTCACCATGATGAGTTTAAGATCATGGTGTTAGCAACCCTTACTGAATGTGGGTGGTATACGTAACACCCCATTTTTCCAGGGACTGTAGGGAGCCATAAATAGAAATGCAGTGCTTCAGAGTTCATAATTAAACTAATAGAAATGGCACTAATATAAATCTATTTAACTAAAATACAAATCAAATTACCAGAAGTTCTAAAACCAACATTTTTTTTTTGCCTTTTCCAATGAATGCTTCTCATTTCAAAATGGTCTCCTTAAGCAGATAATATACATTGTCTAGTACTGTATAGGGGCTGTTTCTCAAGACAGTTTTAAAACCTGTGTCACATTTTTCAGCTTTCTCAAATGATGATAATATATGTCATTTACTGGAGTTTTGGAAATAACCAAATATCATTTGGAGCCAAATCTGGTGAAGAGGATTTAGAAATGTAGAGGTTAATATCAAGTTTGGATAAGACAAATACCATTTTTTGAGCCAAAGAATTACTGTAATAATCACTGGTCTTAGCCATGTTTTTGTGTCATATAGAATTCCATAAGTTTTTACATTTTGACATGTGAAAACTGATTTGGACCATGTAGTCCAACATATGATATATATGTAGAAATCAGGATTTGCTACTACAACAAAACCAGATATTAAGAAAGAAATCTTAGTGTCCAATTATAATTTTGATATATGAACTTTCTGGGTCCTGAAGATTTTGGAGTTTCAAATAAATATGCTGAAGATTTTATATTTAGATTATATTTTTTAAATATTGAAAAATTTTTTAAAGTGGATTTTAACCTACTCTTTTTGAAGATGAGAGGAAATGACCCATCTTAATTTTTTGTTGTTTGTCATCTGAATTATACAGCATAATTCTTTCCAAACAATTTTCGCATGACATAGTTCCTTCCAGAGCAAGTCAGGTTAGTTTAAATTCTACCATTTAAGCATCATCTAATTTAGGTCTTAGTTTTCTCATGTGTTAAAGGAGAAAGCTGCGCTGAATGAACATTAATAACCTTTCCAACCCTAATATTTTATCATTATCTCTTCTTTGCTTCAGTATAGCCCCCTAGTTAACATTTATGTCTTAATTACATTAATGGAAACTTGGACATTTTTAACATTTTTATGAATGAATACCAGAGACCCACCAAATAATCATTTCGTGTAGCAACATAACCATCTTCCACAGCCTTTTAAAAAAGTTTGTTCTCACTAAAATTGGGACTCTCAATGTTCTTTCATTCTCAGAAGCTTACTTTGGCATGTCAAGTGGATATGTTGAAGATTTATCACACAGAACTCAACATTAGTTTTTTGCTCTGAGTGATCACCCATTTTTGTTCTGACATAAAGCAATATTCACTGCAGCTGTTAGCATATGACAGTTGACTGGCTGAACCTGGAAATACTGCTGCTGCTCATTGAAACATGTTGCCATATATTTTTGCTGCGGTGTGATTGCTCTTCTGCTTTCATAAGCTTTTCAAGAAGAAAATTAGTCTCATTTCTTTATGGAGACACTTTGCATAAACATGCAGTCATCATTTATCTACAAATCATATAAAGTGAAATGTAATCAATTATAGTTGTATATAAGTATTCAGGGTGCTAGTATAGGGGTGTTCTTGCTGCCAATGGCTGAGAGGGGTTTGATAGTATTATATCAGGGACCCTCATTCATTCGCAGCTGGGATTCCTTGATGTAAGAATATACTGACATGTTTTTATGGGTATAAATACTCACAGATGTCCCCATTTTCTCTGAGTGGCTTGGATGCCATTTTGAGACTGGTTAAAACCCCTCCCCACCACTATTTGGTTACGGGACAGAATGATGTTACATATAAACCAACACTAATGCAATCCAAATCATTTATACATTTGGCATCAGTTCTGGCACTTGGGTTTTCTGCTGTTGTTTGTATCACAGCAAGAGATTTTGTTTAAGAGTCATTATGTCTGTGGGTGTATCTTTTGGGAAGTGGTATTTGAATGCATTGAGAAGAATTGCCTCTACTTAGAAGAAATTAACTGTCAGAATTGGACACTTTATAGTCCTCAAAAATTTTCAAGAATTTTATTTCCCTACTTAACTGATAGGGAAATAAAATTTTGGGGGAAACTCAATTTTTTTGTAAAATAAAGTAGGTAAGTGGTCTCCTCCCCTTAAGCCCCAGTGTTTTTCTACCTAGAGAATGACTTCTTCAACTTCGTGAATGCTAACCTTTAAAAAAAAAAATTACCAAACCAAGCAGCGTCGCAAGACCAGTGGGTTTTTCATTAGACTGGATGAAATCCTAACTAAATTATTGGTTTAGACAGTGTTTGGCTCTTGATTTGTTGTTTAGTTGAGGAGAAATTGTATGCACCACTGCACAGTGGCAGCCTGGATGTACGTACTTTGAGCGGCTTTGCTGGGTGACAGAATGGGGTAACAGAGCTATAATTTATAGTCACTAATATGAAGATGTTATATCAATTACCTAAGAAAAATATCCTACTGGATTTATATCCTTTAGTTATTAAAAAGTGGCAGCTATCTTAAATTAGTTATAGAAAATAAAGAATTTAGCAACAGAAATTAATCACTGTCACAATCCATACACAGACGCTGAGTTGCAGTGTTCTGCAAAACATTTGTTTGGAAAAAGGAAAATTGCTATTATGGTCACCTTAATAGAAACAGACAATCAAACAAATCTTAATTTAAAAGATTCCATGCAGTCATAAATCATAATGGCAGTGAGATTTAAGGCACAAAAAGCAACTTCATAAAGAAGTGAGGCATGCTAGGGAGAGCCAGGAACCAAGCCTGGTGCCCTCCTGTCCCTCCATCCTATTAGCTATGTTGCAATTGTTTCGATATTTTAGCCTCAAACCAGATTGTTCATTCTGCAGTAAAATGTGACCGTGTTCTACTTTGTTTTCCTTCCCTGGCCTTTCCCAGTCTCCTCTAATCCATTCTCCATCCAGCAAGTAGAAGGATAGCCTGAAGAGGTAAATGGAGTCATGATAGCCTCCTCTATCCAAGCCCATCAGGGCCTTTCAGGTGCAATTAGGATTATATAAAACCTCTTAAAATGAGTTGACCTTCTCCTGCAATCTTCCTCCAGCATGTTGGCCCACCTTCAGTTCCTCAAGTATTCCTTCCCTCCTCCTAGAGTACTTGGAGAGAGAAGGCCATATTAATATTTGATCTGTGTTTGGTTTAACTCATTATTTCTAATACCTTTAATTCCACCGAACCTAAGTCTCATAGCCAAAACAAAACAAAACAAAGCAGATAGGAACAGCAAAAACCTTGAGGGAATAAAGAGGTAGGGGCTAAGGCAGTGAGATCAGAATCATTTATTTAATAATTGCTGTATGAAAGTTGTATTGCTAAGTGTCATACTAGCTGAATGTTGTGTTCTGTTTACCAATGGTGACATTTGTGACTATCTTAATTGATATTTTGTGATTGAGCACAAATGTTTGCATATCCATGAGTGATAGATGTCCTGTTATGGAGTGTTATATTTGGGAGTTGCAACATCCCCTTGGAAGGCAAAATAAGCCTCAGTATAAGCGAGATTTTCTTCATCATTGTGTTGTTTTACCATCTGTCCACCTAGCTTTCTCAGGCTTCTATAAATAGGCTTCAGACTGGCCAGTGTCACCCAGCATCCAAGTCTTACAGATGGAGCCTAGTGTGGCCAACTGAATTGCAGCTGTGGCTCAGTGCAGGCCAGGACATACTCTTTTTGGCCAGTAACTCTTGTTTGGTGTTGACAATGGTCTGATGGCATTAATATATCAAAAGAAGAAGCTGTTGCCTTTGTTGGCAAGGTGTGTGTGTGTGTATGGTCTGGTTTTTAAGTTTTTACCAAAGGTGTAAACTGCCAACTCTCAGAGTAAACAACTCTTTCTCAAAGTGCAGTTCCCCAGACAGGAGTAATGGGGGAATTATCTATACTCAATGATGGAAGCCAGCATTTGGCAGTATATTTTCAAAATGGAGTAATCAGTGTATTCTATATGGATTACTTCCAAGAATGATCTTTCTTTAGGACCAAAGCACAAATGGAGTCTGGAAAGACAAACTTAAATGCAATTTCATTTTTTTCAATACCATACAGAATATGTGGGTTCTCAAAGCATCATTCTTCTCAAATGGAGTACAAACTCATGGAAAATCCATTTCTGTTCTCTTTCCTATGAATGTGTCAGATCAAATATAGTTCAAAATTGGAGAAAAATAAATGAGCCTATACCTAATCTTTCTGCATGGCTCAATTACAAATGACATAGTCCAGCTTTTCAGGTAAATATACAGAATTAGAAAATGGAGCTAGATGTGTGGCTAAATAGATTAATGGATCGTTTCTCACATTCTAGGCCAGAAAGTAATGACTCAGATGTAGCTTAGCTTTGCTTGGTAACTAATGAGCATATTGATAAAAATGGTGACTCATTTAAATGACAGGTCGCCTTTCCATCACCATCTGCCTAGTAGCAGTGGACAGTCTGCCTAGTAGCAATGGACAGTTAAGATATAAGTTTGTATGTCTCTTGATAATAGCTTTATATGAAAGCACACCATGGCTAATACTGCCATAACAATCCAAAATCCTATAGAGATATTTTTTACTGTCTTGAGAAAAGACATCATATTTGGTAATGTAGTAACTTTTAGAAAAATCATGGCATGAAAGGGATTAACAAATTCAGTAAACCTACTTGAAACAGAGCCATTGGTTTTGGCTTTCTGGAGTAGGGAACTAACCAGATGATATTTTAAGTAATCAAGTACAAGTTACTTAGTATAACGTGTCTTTCTTAACTCCTTGCACTGAACTATAGATAGGAACACACACAAAGAAGGGAGCTTGTTTTTACAACATTGAAAATACTGATGTTGAATTTAAGTGATTGTTTCTCACTATCAACAAAGTCACGTGAAATGTAGGTAAATGAGGTAACAGGTATATATCAACATCTAGCATGATTTGTGAATGTTTGTCATTGCCTTAAGTCCTGAATTTGCTTGGTTAAACTTCTGTATGGATCTATATCCTACAGAATTTCTATAGCCTTCTGTTGGCCTCTATTAAATCAGAATTAATGGCAGAGACACATTTGCCTTTCTGTTTGGAGAAGGGAAGGTGATGATTTGAAAAATCACTTTGGATTCAAATTCGGTACAAAAATAAGATATACTGTACCTGCAGGAAAAATGTAAAACATGTTTAAACTTTAGCAGTTTACATTAAACAATTCTAGTTATAAATAATTCCTTAACCTTGTAAATAAAATCCTTTAGAACTTCTATTTTGTACCTTTGTGGGGAGTAAATTTCATTAAAAAATCATCTTTGACTCAAGTGTTTTACTAAATTTTAACCTTAGTATCTCTTATTTTCACAAAATACTCCAGTGACAACATATACCCTAGGAGGTCTAAAGCATACTATTGCATGTTATGTTAACTATTTTATTAACTTTTTAAAATGTAATGAACTTGTTTGTTAGAAATGGGTGGTAAGAAGTAGATTATTGTTTATTCTGCTGTATAATCTAGAAATAAGCATTTCATGGCTCAACTATAGCAGTACTAGAAAAACTTAAATAATAAACCTGAGTGGGTTTTTTTGTTTTGTTTTGTTTTTTGTTTTTTTTTTTAGTATCCTGAGAGTTTAACACAAGATATGTTTTTTGATTAGGTGAAGAAGCACAATTCACGTAACATTTTACAATGTAGTATGAATTCTCTCTAAAAACTGCCTATTTTTTATTGTAATATAGTTATCATATATTAATGGTTAAAACTTACATGGTAGTTTTAGAACTATAAGTACTTTTTCCATAGAATAATTGTTACAAATATGTTAGATTCTATAAAGCTATTTATATCAGATCAATCACAGCTTTAAATGAGTTTTGTGGACTGCTTAGTAACAAAATAACTTTAAAAAAATATTTTAAGAGAAAATTCCATTTGCAGTATGAATTTGGGATACCAAGTGTATACTGTCCATTTCAACTGCTAGAGTTAGTGTTCTGATCTCTCAAGATCTCTGATTTGTGGCTACAATCCAATATTCAGCTTTTTGTTTCCTAAGAACTAATAGATTCTGTGACAATTTATACCCTTTAATCCCATTTTTGATGTTATCAGATGAATAATAGGGGAAAAACCAAATCTTTAGTTCTTTTATAATATTGTCTTTAATATGGTTTCCTTAATTAAATGTTCCTAACTGAAAAAAAATTAAAAGTCACAAATCCATAAGCTCTTAGTATAGCAGGCTTTGGGAGGTAATGCAATTCAACCAAGTGAACAATTGAGATCGTCAAGCCCCAGTGAGATTAAATGCTTTGCTCCAGACAATGGCAGAACCAGAACCAGAACCTCAGGACTCTTGATTTCTGGCTTGCTGATTTACCCCCTCTCCCATATCAATCAAAATATTTATTTAATGGTTCCTGTAAAATATTGAACTTTTAGGTAATATTATTGGTACAGTGTGTGCAGGGAGTTTGGCCTATAACTTAGGTATTTATAAACTAGGCAAATAATAGAACTTATTGGTAGGATTTAATGACTTTTATATCATACAGATAATTAGTCATCATATGACTGCTTTTTTGTTTACTTTTGAACACACTCAAAAAAAGATACACAAACACATGGTGCCATGCCATGCTATATTGGAGTTCAACACAAAAATGGAAATCAGTGATATAGATGGTCTCCATTTAAAATTTTGACATTTTGTTCACTATGGACTTTTTTTAATTAGCTGAATCCATACTTTATTCACATTTCTTTCGTTTTTACCTAATGTCTTTTTTGATGTTGTTATTTTAAGAACCTGTCTAGGATTCATTACTTTTAATTGATGCAACACATAGATATTCTTTGCATTAATATTGCTTTTTAAAATACTGTCCTAAAATCTTACTGAACCATGATTACTGAGATTTTGGGTGTCCAATTATATTTTCACCTGAAATGAGTGCTTTACTTACCTCCCCTATCCTTGGTACACAAACACACACACACGTGTATCCGCACACATACATACACAGTACTTTTTTTTTGTTTTGACTACTTTTGTCTAAAACAAAAAACCCTAAGTCTCAACTGCGCAGATTGCTTAAGTGTGAGAAAATGTGATTCTTGTATACAATGCAAACTAGGAGCATATGTCATAAATAACTCAGATATGCTTACTGGTATTTATGGATAAAGCTGCAAATTTCTGATTGTAAATATCCCAAGTTCCATAGTATACATATTATCTGAGCTCACGGATCAGGCTTCATACCAGGGTAATAAAATGAAGACATAAACCTGACAAGCTGGAAGCCAGAGACGGGTCTGCCCTTAATCATAGCACATGTAGTAACATTCCACTTTTACTTTTAAGATTATTCCTGAATTCTTCTAATAAATAAATATGAAGTTTGCATTTAATCTTCTCCAAAATATCTCATCATTTTGTAACTTAAATGCAGGATAATTATTTTCACCAGATGTTATTTACTGAAATAATTTCTGGACCAAATGATACCATTAACACTCAGTGTAATGTTTTGATGTTCTCTCATGCCCCAATGCATTTGGACTTATTACCAAATCATTACTACAAGGCTGGAAGTTTCAATAATTTATAGAAGTCATTACGCCTGGTAGAGCAGTAACTCTACCAGAAATGACTTAAATGTCCCACACACATCCCATATTCTTCGGCCTCCTCATCTAAATTTCTCTCGCACCCGTTTTTCTTATATACAAAATCACAGAGCAAATAATACGAGCAGAATTTTAAAAGAAAGATTCTATTTTATCACATGGCTTAATTTCTTGTTTTCTGTTTACACATCTTGTACATGATACAATTTAATCATGTAACCATGTCCATTCAATTATTTGCTGATTGCCTTTGATGTCAAGATTGGACCTCGGCCTTCTCTTTGGATGCATAGTGGCTTGAAATCATCATTCTGATAGCTGCTCCCAAGGTTGCACAGAATGGTAACATTTCTAGCTTAGAATCTGTATCTGTATAGATTTACATGATAGAAATAATACATGTCAACTTTCCTTGTCTAAGCTGAGGGCTCAGTATAAAATGTACAATGTGTATTTTTGCCCACCTATTTTACTTTACCATATGGCTTTGTAAAGAAAGATATTTAAGAACACATGTTTTAAAAACTATATTGAGTTTTACAAAAAAACTCAATATATGAGTTCTCAACATGAGAACACATGTTTTAAAAACTATATGAGTTTTACAAAAAAACTCAACTATGACTCCGTTCCTTTGAAAACTTGTTTTTTTTCTCTTTTATTTCTGTCTAAAGTGTAAACCCCTTTGTTGACGTTGCACCTTGAGTGAACCATTTTCTTAAAGTTTATTGAAAGAAGCCTCTTGTAAAGAGGGTATATTCTTTTGTTAAAACTACTCTTTATCATAAGCCATCTGAAATAATAAATGCATACTTGGAAAGACATTACAGGGCTTTTGCTTAGAAATGACAGCATGCCCACGATACAGTTTTTCCTCTCCCAAAACCCAGCTAAAGTGCACCAGGAGAACCCCAAAAATATTAATTCACAAGGGCAAGGAGGATCAGAGAGAAAGCAACAGTGGAAAAATATTTTAACACTGTTGAAACAAAATGGCAGATGGTAATTGAGTTATCAGAGCAGGTGAAATTCCCACCTAGCCTGTACAGAACAATATCACCAAGAAATTAGTCATCATGCTACTTGGAACCCCATCTTGGGATATCAGGTACTTCCACAGGACTGAAAAGAGTGAGATAAAAGGCTGTAAAGAGCAGTGTTGGTGGAAAGGCTCATGCTCAGCAGGAGAACATCATATCTTCTCCTCTACTTTCCTTGGAGGACATTGGAGCTCTTTAATCTGAAGAAGCTTAGAGACATAAATTAAAGGCTGAAGGAAGCCCCAAGGAATAAAAAGGCCCCATTATAAATATTTTTTAAAAATAAAAAAATCACCAATATTCTAGGAAACCCTGAAAGTGAGAGAAAGATAAATAAAAACCTGGGGGAAGCAGAATTTTGCAAACAGCAGAAGAAAATGTAAGGGAAAAAACTCTTCCATAGATACTTTAAGACTATGTCCATAAAATAGGAACGAGAAGCTCTGACAAAATAAAATATTGAACAAGAAGCTCTGACAAAAATAAAATATTTGAAAATTAAAAATATGGGTAACTAAGGGAAAAAAAAAAACAATGAAAGGATTGGAACATAAAGTCATGAATGAACTCTTCCAGAAAGTAGGAAAAAAGAGAGATCACAAATAGAAAATAAAATTATAAGATCAAAGAAGTCCACTATCCCAACCATGAAGGTTTCCTGAGGGGTGGAAGGAAACAAGAAAAAAAAAATTGTCAAAGAAATAATAAACAAAAATTTTCTAAAAAGATAAGAACTCAAGTCAAACAGGCCCACCAAGCACCCAACTTACTGGATTTTTAAAAGGCTAATACAAAACACATCAACACAATGTTTCAGGACACCAGGAATAAAAAAAAATTAATTTTCTTAAGCTTTGGGAGAAAAGGAGCTATTCATTGCTAAACAGAAGAGGATCAAAATGGCTTTGGACTTTTCACTAACAATGCTGGATAAGGGAAAGCCTGAAAATTCAGAGAAAACATGTTTTTCTACAAAAATATTTATGCCTAACCAAACTGTAATGTGTGAGTGAAGAATAACAGGTGTGGATGTAGTCTCTAAATATACCTCCTGTGACATGCATGCTTACTTAGAGAATAGACTTTAGCAAAACAAAAGAATAAACCAAGAGAGATAAATATGTGGGATTTACAAAATAGGTCAGACACAGAAGAGTATTAAGAGGACTTGTCAGTATGGCAACTTTCTAAAGCAGTAGGTAGATCTTGGGGCAGGAAGGTGGAGGGCTATAGAAAAGAATTCGAGAACCAAACAGATGCTAGAATATTTATTATGTATAAGTTTGCAAAATTTCTTGAGAGGCATTTGACAGATCCACTGACATATTTTGAGAAAGCAGAGAGAAGTTCATAGAAACCACACAAATGAACAATCATTTTACTAATTCCAAGACAAAGCAATTTCTGTGAGAAAGGAATGGTAATCATGGGATGCTAGTTGGTTCCGCAGTAAACAGTATTTCATTGTCACAGTGATGTAAACAGTGACAATTGATGAGACCAAAAGTAGTGATCTAACTATACTGAGAGGCTTAGAGGAAGGCAGGTGTGTGCATGTGCTAGATTCACTTCTGTGACCAAGCCTACCTACAATGTCTTAGGTTCCCCAGGAAGCACGCACTGTGCTGGAAGTTTATTGAGGTGTCGTCTCCTTGGGATCAACATCTGTGGAAAACTGAAGGAAGCAGGGTTGAATGGTGATGGTGATGCAGTGACAAAGGTTTTACTCTGGAGCTGAGTTGTCCCCTGGGAGTGGCAATTCCTTGATTCAAGGGGGCTGGAGCATTATACCCTCAACCCACCAATCATTGGAGGTGGGCAGCTAGCTGCAAGAGAGTGTGATGGACTGAATATCTGTGTTCCCTCAAAATGCATAGGTTAGAGCCCTAATCTCCAATGTAATGGTATTTGGGTGAGACCTTTGGGAGATAATTCGCCTTAGATGAGAAAATACAGATACGGCCCTCCTGATGGAATTAATACTCTTAGGAAGAGACCAATCATGCTCTCTCTCTCCTCTCTTTTTTTCTCTCATGTGATACAGTGAGGTGTCCATCTGCAAGCCAGGAAGAGGGTTCTCACCAGGAACTGAATCTGCAGACACCTTGATCTTGGACTGTGAAAAATAAATGTCTGTCATTTAAGCCACAAAGTCTATAGTATTTGCTGTAGCAGCTCAAGCTAAGACTGGGGGAATCATGACGTTGGGCAAGGTGGCTCTTTGCCACTGAGGGCTCAGCTCGGCTGAGAGTCGTCCATCACCAGCATTCCCAGCAGCTGGAGGCTTCAGCCCTAAAGGGGAGTCACCAAGTCACACATAGCATTTGCTATCTAAAATTGTTAAACTAAAAAAAATAAATAAATAAATAAAAATAAAATAAAAAAATAAAATTGTTAAACTAAACATAGAGAACTGGCAGGGGGAGGTAGGCATATAGTGGGGAAGAGTCAGGTTCTTTTGTTTTAAGACATTTTGCATGACTGGTTTTAGCTGTGTGCACATGTAACATTGATAAAATTAATTTAAAATTAAGAAGTACATTTTACTTACTTATGGAAGTCAAGTATTAAATATGATGCCATTTTTATTGATGGTCTATTTCAGCTAAATATCAATACCTTTAGTTTGTTCAACATTGATGGATGTTCAAAGGACAGTGATAATAACAATAATAAATCTGTGCCAAGCACTGTGCTTAATGATTTCATTATATTTTCTCAGTTCCACGCCACATTAGCCCTGTGAAATGGGTGCTGTTATCCCCATTTTACCAAATTAGAAACTGGGACTCAGAGAAGTTAGTTCTATTGCTCATGGCCAAATGAAGGAAGTAGTCATGGTCAAAGCTAGTGTTTGATTTCGGCTCCAATGACAGAGCTTAGATTCTTATCCACTCTGCTTCTGCTAAGTGGTCCCATCTCCATATATTCACTGGCTTAAAACAGAACGCAGGGTATTATCCATGCCAATTATTCGGTGACCCACCTGACTGTTCACCAGATCAGTCACTTTGTACTTGGTGCCAAACACCAGTGAGAAGCGGTATAATCTATTCTTCTGCTTATTTTCCTTCATGGTTCTCTGCTCATGTGTTAGAGATTAATTGTGGTAAAAAGATCCTGTATCACACATGCACAGGAATGCCCTGTTTTGTCTCAAATGTATTAGCTGAGAGGGTGTCATCATTGGGAGTGAATGAGATGTGTGGAGCTGGACTGTGCTCTAATCCTGCTTCTACAGCTTTCTAGTTGGGTCATTTTGGGCAGGTTGCGCTGTGTGTCTGAGCTCACCTATGTCAAGTGGGTGCAGTAGTGCTTACCTGCCTCACTGAGTCCTTGGGAGGGTGACGTGAATTGAGACACATGAGGCAGAGAGACTGCATCTGGACCTTTGTAAATGCTCATGAGTATTAGTCATTAGTAAATATTAGTCTGAATAAAAGTCAGGGTTGCAATAGATCAAATGCTCCCAGGCCCCTTCTAGAGAACGAAGCTTCATCATTTCATTTAAATATCATTAGTTTCCTATTTCAATTCTTCATCTCTTTTTGTCTTTCTCTTCCTGCTTGAATATAGACACATGCATGAAATTTAAACTTTTATGAGGCATTTTATTCAATTATTTGTTTTCCCTGGTTCCTCCTACCCTTCTCTCCCAACACACACATAAAATAACTTTATTATTCAGTGATAATGGAATCATGAATAATGCCACTATCCTCTGCTATTTTTTATTAACAAGATTAACAAATTATTTTAACCTATAACTGTTTATTTTCCTTTGTTAGAAGAAAGTGTCATCATAACCTTTTAAGGTACATAGTAATATGTTTCCAAGTTCTATATGATAATGTTTACCCAGTCTGGTATATTAATAGGCTTTCATTTAAATCACCACAAAATTACTACTTGCCATGTATTTTCTAAGGAAGCTGTGGCCAGAGACTATGATCTAATTTTGCCATTAGCCAGTAATGTCTAATTTCTGTTTCCTTGTTCTGTCTTATTATTTGGAAGTAGAAATTATACTTTCCCTGCCTTTGGTCTACTTAAAATATCACAGAAGGGTAAACTGTCCCGAGAGCTTGAAACGACATAGACTATGGGTGAATCCTGTGGCACATGAGGACCAGATGCTCTGATAGTAACTACCACCTGGTGTCAGTGATCAGCATCCTTTGTTTTAACCGTAGAATGATACGCTCTTTGGGAATAGGTGAAATGCTTACTGGCATCATTTTAGCTTCTTAGCTGGAACCAAGGGATGATTTTAAGATTGAGAAAAGAAATGCTTGGGTATGTAGCTGGGGATTGTGATCAGACCAGCTCCCGGTTTATCCATTTTAAATCTCCATTTAGCCAAAGCTAAACACATTTTGGATTAACTACCTTTTGAGGTTATCTTGGTCCCTCTGGCTTCCATTAGTATTGACTGTACTTTCTTTTCTTTCTTTCTTTCTTTCTTTTTTTTTAAGATCTAGTAATGGTTTAGATTGAAGTCTGTGCAGGAAAGGAGGATCTCCTTTCCCACATAGGGAAAGAGATTAAGGATCTGAGTCACAGAGCTACTCAAAGGGACAATTTCTGCCCGAAGCCCACACTGATTTATGAGCATCAGCATGATTTAAGTGATGAGAGTGCAGAATCAGAATATCATTTTTTAAATATTTTATTTATTTATTCATGAGAGAGAGAGAGAGAGAGAGAGAGAGAGAGAGAGACAGAGACAGAGACACAGGCAGAGGGAGAAGCAGGCTCCATGCAGGGAGCCTGATGTGGAACTCGATCTCGGGATTCCAGGATCACACCCTGGGCAGGCACTAAACCGCTGAGCCACCAGGGGATCCCAGAATCAGAATATCTAAGTCTTCTGCCACTAACTGACTAATTAATTGGGTTAACCATAAAACAGATGATTTTTTGCACTATTCTTTGGGCAGTGTTAGTCCTATAAATCTGCTATGAAAGGGGGCTGTGCGATTTTTTTTTTGCCATGAATTTTTAAAAATTCAACTTACTGAGTGCTTTGAGGGTTTTTTTTGGGTTTTATTCATTGTTTTTATGAATGAAGTAGTTTCAAATGGAGTAGACTGTGAGAGATGCTAAGGGACTTTTAATGTTCATTTTCCAATTTGCTTTTCATTTTTAAAATCATAATTATTATAGGTCTTTGAAAGTATTTTGCACTATGTCTTAAAAAAATGAACATCTCGGGATCCCTGGGTGGTGCAGCGGTTTGGCGCCTGCCTTTAGCCCAGGGTGTGATCCTGGAGACCCAGGATCAAATTCCACATCAGTCTCCCGGTGCATGGAGCCTGCTTCTCCCTCTGTCTATGTCTCTGCCTCTCTCTCTCTCTCTCTGTGTGACTATCATAAAAAAAAAAATGAACATCTTTGGGCACCTGCGTAGCTCAGCCAGTTAGGCATCTGCTTTCAGCTCAGGTCATGGTCCCAGGGTCCTGGGATCGAGTCCTGCATTGGGCTCACTGTGGAGCAGGGAGTCTGCTTCTTCCTGTCTCTCTGCCTGCCACTCCCCTTGCTTGTGCTTGCTCTCATCTGTCAAATAAATAAATAAAATCTTTTTTTAAAATTAACATCTTTTAAAAAATGAATTTCAGATCTCAGATGACTTAATGGGCTGGGAGGAAGTGTTTCTGCTTTAGAAGCTGGTATGCATCATAACAGGAACACTGCCAACAATTTATTAGGGATTGCCACCGAAACCAAGGTCATGCAACAGAAATTATAAAAACATGGATCACAAATCCTTAGATGTTTGAGAGTCATCACAGACTTGTAGAATGGGGAGAGTAGTTTTTCTAAAATTTGGAATTTATTTAAAAACAGTAGCTTTTTCCTGGGGGAAAATGTTACTGTTTGTTTCTAAGAACTTTCATCAGGTAAATGGCTTGAGGGTAAGTCAGGGCTTCTGAATGGTGCCTACAGCCCTTAAAGAGGGTGAAAAATGGTAAGTTGAGGCTTATAGGCTACTATTTGTGACAACTCAGTGAGAAACATTTCCCTAAATATGTTACTGTTGGCTCCCAAAATGCTGTTGGTGCTCTAAATGGTCGCTTTACAATTTCCTGACTTCAGGATAAGCAGTGGGTATGACATACCTCACTGCTTTCTACAACCTCCTGGGGTTGTAATTGTGGTTCCTACTCACCTTTGGCTCCCTTCCATCTCTTTTCCCAAAGTGCCAGTGCTCTAAACCTGGTTGTAAAAAGAGATGAAAGTTGTAAATGTAAATCACGTTACTTTCTTCCTCTGTTTTACTTTTTCCTTATTCCAACTGAATGGAACTTCAGTCCCTATCAAATAAGTGGATTTGTGTAGGGGGAATATTGTTCAGATTCCAAGTGTCATGGTAGTAGAGTCAGTTTTAGCCATCATTGTATCTCCAGGGTAACACCGGCCAGGCCTCCACGGACCATTCTGATTTGATTTGTTTGGGTGGGGTTGAATCAAAGTGTGAAGTTTCTCATCACCAGCTATTAAGTGGAAAACAAAGTCTGACATGAACCCTGACCACACTGCCTTCCACATGTTGGTCCCATACCTACTACCACCTCATCTCTGCATCACTGGTACTCTCCTCCTCACTCCTGCATTCATCAAAACGGAAAGATGAGATGGAGTCTCTATTACAAACATTACTTGATTTAAAAAAAAAACAGTTGTATACGATATTTTATTTCTAATTAAAAGGGCTTCAAGGTCAACTCAAACTTTCCCAATCGCAATGCCTCAGTGTCACAACAGCTACATTAAAATATTATATGTGCCTGCCCCTACCATATATTAAATGCTTGATAAACATCTGTTGAAAGGAACTAACTTTGATTTAAATGCTTTAGAATTTTCTTCTGAAAAGGTGAATCCACCTATTCTGTTATTAACAACAAAAATATATGGAGTTGAGTCCAATCTTATTTCACGATGAGTCTTAAGCATCATAGTTCTCCTTCCTTCTTCGAGAGACAGTAATTGAGTTTCAGGTGTGGGATCTGCTACTAAATATTCACTTGCAATTTGCATCGAAATGTCAAATACATTTTACAAATATTCTTTGAGAATACTCTGGATAACTTAGGAAGGGATTTAATTTACAATCTTCCTGAGGGGAAAAGTGAGTCTACATCAAATGAAACAGGAGGCAGCCCTAGAAGTTTTAGAAGTCACATGGACAAATGGGATACTCAGAACTTCAAAAAAGGATGGGAAAGAATCTCCATCTTTGATGGTGACATATCAAAGTATTTAAAAATATTTCACATGTAAATGTTTAAGCTCTGGATCAATATTAAAAACAAACTTTAGGACTATTGCGTTTGGCATCTATATTAGTTTCCTGGTGTTGCCATAACAAAATATCCAGACTGGGTGACTTATGCAACAGAAATTTATCTTTTCACAATTCTGAATGCTGGAAAACTCAAGGTCAAGGTATCATCAAGTTTGGATTCTCCTGAGGCCTCTCTCTTTGGCTTGCAAATGGTTATCTTCTTGCTGTGTCCTTATATGTCCTTTCTTCTGTGTGTGCACACCCCTGGTTTCTCTCTACATGTCCAAATATCTTACTTTTATGGGGACACCAGTCAGCTTGGATTAGATCCCACACTAATGGCTTCACTGGAATCTTCTCACTTCTTTAAAGACCTTATCTCCAAACAGAGTTACATTTTGAAGTACTGAGGGCTTCAACATATGAATTTGATGGGGACACAATTCAGCCTATAATGGTGTCTAAGCTAAAAGTTGTCTTGGAAACATGGGACTCGGTAAGAAATACTGAGTGTTTATTCAGTGTTTGGACTCACCGGTACGGAAAGACACTCACAGTGTGACTCTCACAAGAAGAGCCACCAAGTGATGTGGCAATTGTCTTGAGGTGAAATGGACTGGAATAGTCACAAAACAAGGACTCTCCTCTGCTGCCCATCCTCCACCATCATCACAAGTCTTCTCTGCTTGCATGGCTTTTCATGATTCCTCAGTTGCTATGTTGCTGTTGCAAAAATGCATCTTGCCTAATGGATGCTGTATGTGGAAATATTGGGGTACACCATAAATGTCGCTAAATTGTATTTATGATTCATTTCTCAGATCTCATAAAACCATTAAGTTTTAACTTCATGTTATGCCCTTGTGTCTGAATTTCCAGAAAGAGCTAGGTTTGAGAACCAGCTCCATCAGCTGTAGATGGTGCCAATTTAGGCAAGTCACTTTATGTCTCTGAATCATAGTTGTATCATCTGTAAAGAGGAAAAAGCAGAACAGCCAAGTCGAGTTGGGAGAACTAAATGAGATAATATGAATGAAATGCCAAACATACAGAATAAAGACTTAATACTAGTAAATATTTTTATGATACTTCTTGCAATTTTATCACCCCCCTCCCTTGCAATTTAAAATACCATTAGCACTTGCATAGAAACAACCACGTGATTCTTTTCATTCCCCTAAAGCCTTGCTTGAGATGGGGAGAGCCCCAAAGGAAGTCCCTAGTCAGAGCCAAGAAGAAACACCTCCTGACATATCTTAGAAATAACTTTGGAGGGGGAGGGGTCTTGGGAAGAACATTTGACTATATTAGGCTTACAAGTGTCAGTCAGTGGTTCTCAATTCCATAGGCTGCTGGGCAGACCTGAGCCTTGACTGGGTCCCTAGGAGACGGGGGTATAGTGGTAGAGATTACAGACTCTAGAGTCAGATAACCTGCATTCAAATCCTGGCTCTTCTACTTTCTGATTGTGAGACCTTGGCAAGTTAATTAACCCCTCTAGGTTTTGGTGTTCTCAAATGTGAGATGAGAATACAAGTATTATCTACCCCAAAAGGTTGTCATGAAAATTAACATACAGATTGTTTTTTTAAGATTTTATTTTTTTAATTTTTAAATTTTTTCAAAAGATTTTATTTATTTATTCATGAGAGACAGAGAGAGAGAGAGAGGCAGACACATAGGCAGAGAGAGAGAAGTAGGCTCCATGCAGGGAGCCCGATGTGGGACTTGATCCCAGGACTCCAGGATCATGCCCTGGGTGGAAGGCAGGCACTTAATCACTGAGCCACCCAGGCATCCCTAAGATTTTATTTTTAAGAAATCTCTACACTCAACATGGGGCTTAAACTTAACAACCCTGAGATCAAGAGTTGCAAGCTGTACAAGCTGACCCAGGCAGGTACCTAGTGTTGATTTTTTTTCTTTTTAAACACTAGAATAAGTGCTGGAAATATAGTGTAGATAAGATAATTTCCTCCTTGATCTCCACTAGCATAGTGGTTAAAGGCCCAGGCTGTGGGGCCCAATGACCTAGGTTTTAGACACTTTTTTTTTCCATTTACCATTGGGGAAGTAGTCTAATGTTTCTGTGCCTCAGTATTCTTCATCTGTGAAATGAGGATAATAATACCAATACCCAGATCATAGTATGACAGGGAAGATTAAATAAGTCATATGTCTTAAGTTTTTAGAATACTTGGCACATAGCAAGTATGTGTGCATGCCTGTGTGTGCACATGTCTGTGTGTATATATATGTATATATATGTATATACACATACACACATAATTCTTATTATTAAGTGGTATCTGCAAACTAAGGTAAAAGTAACTATAGTGTTGACACATAGAAGACTTGAGTTCTCTTTGTCCTTAATCAAGTGGTGTTACCTCTCCTGACCTCAGGGATGGTAGGTTCTGTCCAGCTTTACATTCTCTGACCTTTGTCTTGGTAATGATCAGGATTATGCCTTCATCAGTATATATGGGTTATTTATTGCTTTGGAAAGTATAATGGGAAAGAAGAATTTCAGTTTTATAAATATAACCCATTAAGAACTATTTCAGCCTTTGAGCCACTATTCTGGCTGCTTCTAGATTGATCCTCATAATTGGGTCAGTATTTTAGTCCCATTAATTCTTTCTGTTAACATTTTCATTTTTTTCCATTGTACTTTTACCAAGAGAAAGTATTAGACTTGTGAGCCCTTGCATACTCGAAGCTCTGGTTCAGAGACTCTTGGGAGTCTTCAAACCCTGAAAATACTTAAATTAAAACATTAGTTTCAAAATGAGGACCGTTGAAAAATCCGAAGTGTGTTTTGACTCCCTTTCTCTCTTCTGTAGGTTGCTCTCTACAGTAGGATAAACTCAGAAAGATGTTCAGAAGGTGGTATTTGTAGCTTTTTTCTCCTATTATCTTAATGAAACTATTGTTTTCAAAAGTGTAGTTCTGTTAGCATAGTTCAATGACCTTACACTAAAGGAATGTCTAATACATTGCTTTTAAATGTGGTGACAAGGGATGGGGAACAAATAGTTGTTCAAAGGGATTTTCCTGGAAAAACTGAACTGACTAGGGTTCATGTCTAGGGGTAATGGACTCTCCCAGAGGGTCATTAATCCCCAGGAATTGGCCTGGTCTTCAATTGGTATTGCTTAAGTAAACAATAAATAACCTCACACAGATATGTAATGAACTATAAAACAACCACTTCTCAGCCTGCATTGTAGATATGCCTGCAGCACACACAAGACTGCCCTCTATTAATCACCTCCCAACTTGATTGATTAGTTTCAATCAGCACCCTGTCCCCGATTTTCTTTTAAGATAGATTAATTTCATACTTTTGAGGTCAGGGAATAAAAGCATTAACATTAGGCCCAGTAAAAATGGTGTCTGTCTGTGCTATAGTATTTTTGACTGTTTCTGTCTGTCCTCTGTGTTTGGCATTTGTTACTGTGCAGCAATTAGGTATAACTCACACCTTGCCCCAATAATGCCAAGATTGGTACGGATGACACTGGTTAGTGGAAATTGAATGAAACTTCCAAGGACAGTGACTATTTTAATTAGGGTCATGATACAGACTTTCCGGCCCAGTCCGTCCACTGCTACCATCATTTCTCAGCCATCCTGCTCAACCTCCGATAGCCTCTAACTCTTATGATCATGTCCATCTTTGTGAAACCCTTCCTGGCTTGGCCTCCACTCTCTCTTGGTTCTCTTCCCACCTCATCAGCCACTCCTCTGGTTCTTTTATTTGTTCTTTTAAAATTTTTTATGGTGGTAAAAAATGCATGGCATGAAGTTTACCATGTCAACCCTTTTCAAGCATACAGTTCAGTGGCATCGTGTACAATCACACTGCTGTGTAACGACCATGAGGTACTTCCAACAGTTTTATCACCCGAAATAGAAACTCTGTAACCATTAAGCCATAAACCTCCATTTTCACCCCCTCTATTATACCTTCTGTTTCTATGAATTTGCTTATTCTAGATACCTCATCTAAGTGGAATCATAAATATTTGTTCTTTTAATTTTGGGTTATTTCACTTAACATAATGTCTTTAAAGTTCGCCCATGCAGTAGTAGGTGTTGGAACTTAATTCCTTTCCATAACTGTATAATATCCCACTGTATGTAGATAGTACCTTTTGTTTATTCATTCATTTTTTGATGGACACTGGGTTATTTCCACCTTTTGGTGATTGTGAATAATAGTGCTAACACCTGTTTTTGGTATATACCCCAAAGTGGAATTGCTGGATCGTATACAGCAATGCTCTGTTAACTTTTTGACACCAGAACTTTTCTACAGTGGCTGCTGCACCATTTTACATTCCATCAGCACAAGGGGCCTTGATTTCTCCATATTCTCACTAACTTTTTTCCTTTTTTAAAGAATGATAACCAACTAAGTGGGTGTGAAGTTGTATCTCGTTATTGGTTCTGTGTTGTCTTCTGAATTTGCTTGTCTTCACTGGAAGGTCTGAGGACTTGATTTTTGTGTCTCTTCTCTTTCCAATTTGCTGCCACCCTTGGGTGAATTCCTCCAATCTTCTGCCTAAATACAATGGACATGGTGATGTATCTTGCCAGCCCCAGTGTCCCACTAAACATTAGGTTCATATATGTCATTGCACAGTATGTATTTTTGCTTGGTTATTCAATAGGCATCTCAACAATGAAATATGCAAAATTGAACTCATGTTCCATGCTCCCCATCCCGTACTAACCATGAACCTGCTCCTCCAACAGAATTCCCGTATCTGTCAATGGCATCTCCTTTCTATCAGTTTCAAGCCTTGGATTCATCTTTCACTTTTCTGTTTTCCTTGCTCCCCACCTCCACCATCCACCAGCAAAATCTGTTGGCTCTGCTTTCAAAATACACCAGAAGTTTGTTCTGGTCTCTGTTAAATGCTATCTGCACAGAGAAGACTTCTCCATATAAAATAGCCCTTACCCCGACATTGGCAATCCCCTTATCCTGCTCTGTTTTCATAGCATTGGCATCACATATATTTGCATAAGTGATATTCCCTTGACCCACAGTGTGAGGGCAGGGGCTTGCCTGGTTTGTTTACTGCTGGTCATGTAATGCCTAGAATAGTTCTTATTCAATAAATGCTTAGTGAATGAATGATTGGAGAATTAAGTGGAAGATATGGATCTGCCCCTGAGGAAGCAATAAAATGAAGATTCTGTATATGAAAGAACTAAAAATAATAAACCTTCTGGATTTGTTTTTCAGGGGAAATGGATTTTTCAAATAAATCCTACCCTATCATGTGACCAAAACATAGCTATTTGAGCTGAATGTGGTTTTCTCTTGCTAGACACATTCCTTCTAAAAGAGAAGATATTGAACAACCTTGATCAGTTAGTGTTGCTGTAACAAATATGCAGTATTTGGTTGTAGTTACTTTTAGTTTTATAGAATTTTCCTTTGTTGAAGTCAAAGTCCTCCTCATACACTGTCATTTTTCTTTAAACTGATGTTAGTTTGGGAACCCCTGGGTGGCTCAGTGGTTGAGCGTCTGCCGTTGGCTCAGGGTGTGATCCCAGGGTACTGCAACTGAGTCCCACTTCGGGCTCCCTGCATGGAGCCTGCTTCTCCCTCTGCCTGTGTCTCTTCCTCTCTCTCTCTGTGTCTCTCATGAATAAATAAATAAAATCTTAAAAAAACCCCTGAAATTAGTTCATTAAGAATTTTTTTCTTGAGTAGTAGAAAGGAAAATGCTATTATAATCTGAAATTCATTAAGATGATTTTTAAAACATTGATAGCATATGAATAATAAATACATTATTATTATCACAGAATTTTTGAAATGTACTTAGGGATTCTATTAAATTCTAAACTCCTTGGGGTGCCTGGGTGGCTCAGTGGTTGAGCATCTTCGGCTCAGGTCATGATCCTACAGGGAGCCTGCTTCTCCCTCTGCCTATGTGTCTGCCTCTCTCTTTCTCTGTGTCTCTCATGAATAAGTAAATAAAATATTTAAAAAGTAAATAAATTTTAAGTTCCTTGAAGGCAGAACAATGCCTTGAGCTCTGCATTCTCCTCAATGTCTGAAGTCACGCTTTTTATTTAATAGGTCTCCATTAAATAATGTTGAATGAAAGTATCAGTTCTTTTCTGCAAAGGAGGATTATACTTTTTCTTGGTTCCTTTTTCTTGGATACATAGCACTATATGTTGGACAAGATTCTTGTGGATCTAGGGTCTGGCAACTTCCTGCTTTGTGGGAAATGATTCCCTTGGGGAGACACTGTGAAATACTTGCTTATTAGCAACAAAAGAGTTGTAGGGACCTCCACTCTTCCTGTATCTATAGAGGATTCCTATAATAATATGTAAGTAAATTGTAGTATAGATATTGGTTGTTATTATTAGTCTTTATTCTTGCAGTATTTTATTTCCATAGGATAAAAGAATAATAGAAAAGGTAAATATATAGGGTGCCTGGGTGGTACAGTTGGTTAGGCCCCCCACTCTTGGTCTCAGATGAGGTCGTGATCTCAGGGTAGGGAGATTGAGCCCCATGTCAGGATCCACCATCAGTGCAGAGTGCCTTTGGAATTCCTTCTCCCTCTCTCTGCTCATCCCCTGCTCGCTGAACTGGACATGGAACCAGGCACTTTTGCATGCTTTGTCCCATTCAATTTTATTTTTGCCATATCAGTGCAACTTCATGTATACATTCTTTCAGAATTTCCATCAACTTTTAATTTTTAATTCATGAATTGTTTTTAACATTTAAAAACTCTTAAATAGGGCAGCGCCAGTGGCGCAGCGGTTTAGCGCCGCCTTCGACCCAGGGCGTGATCCTGGAGACCCAGGATGGAGTCCCACGTGGGGCTCCCTGCATGGAGCCTGCTTCTCCCTCTGCCTGTGTCTCTGCCTCTCTTTCTCTCTATGTGTCTCTCATGAATAAATAAATAAAATCTTAAATAAATAAATAAATAAATAAATAAATAAGTCTTAAATAATCTCTGAGTCAAATGACCAATTTCTCAAAAAGAAAGCATTGAGAATCCATAAGTTTTAGTAATTATTGAATTCTTTAAATTAAATAAATGGAAAATCTTTTACCCAGGTGGATTTTAATTTCTTCTTCCCTAGAATGAAATGTTTTCTGCTAAAATTTAAAAATAATTAACTTCTTCATATAATAAGCTCCTTTAAAATAGTAGAAAGAGGGGATCCCTGGGTGGCTCAGTGGTTTAGCACCTGCCTTAGGCCTGGGGCGTGATGCTGGGTCCCGGGATCGAGTCCCACGTCGGGCTCCCTGCCTGGAGCCTGCTTCTCCCTCTGCCTCTGCCTGTGTCTCTGTCTCTCATCTCTCATGAATAAATAAAATAAAATCTTTAAAGAAATAAAAATAATAAAAAAATAAAATAGTAGAAAGCTATTCCGGGAAAAAATGTGAATTTATTCTTTGAACTTCTCAAAACTTGATGACCTGTTTTACTAGAACTTGAGACTTTGCTCAGCCTGATATGTTAATAACCCTCTTATTTCCTCAAATAGCCTTTGGATACTTCATTATTTCTCATGAAATATTTTTAACTTTTATTAAATATAACACAACAATTCATATTTCTCAAATTCGGTAAAAAGAAAAATATCTGATTTGAATGTTTCTGAGTAGCCGTCAGGAAAGGAGATACACACAATGTATTAACTAATGTGTTTTTTAAAATTTTTATTTGTCTTAATTTTAGGTACATGAAAACTTTTTCATGTGCCTTAAATTCGTTGTTGCCTCTGACATCTTAAAAACAAACTTCCTTGTTTTATTTAAATCTGTGTACATCATAATTGAAATCCATCTGAAAGCTTCTAAAGACATACTTAGATTAATCTAAATAACCTTAAATAAGGTCAATAATAGAAGGACTGTCACAGAATTGTTGTTAGAAGTAAATGATTTATATATTTATATTTATTATATTAATATAAGTATTATTTGATATAATTAATATAGTATATATATTGTATTTTATAATTTACATATAACATATCTCATATATATACATTATATATAACTTGCGTATACACACACACACTCTCACACACACACATACACAGCTCGGAACCAGAGTCTGCCAATTAAAATGTGCTCTGTGAGTATTAACTATGATATTGATGGTGGTCATGGTGATGATGATAATGATGATAATGTTTAGCCTCCCATGATATCAAAAAGGGTCAAAAAATCTTCTGTCATTATTTTTTTATCTTTTATAATTGGTAAAGAGATTATATGAAATGGAAGACAATATGCAGCAGAAGTGGGTTTTAATTTTATTGCTCAAGTATATGTGTGTGTGTGTGTGTGTATATATATATATATATATATATATTTAAATGGCTCTGAGAGCTGTTGATACAGTGCATTCAAGTTTAATAATTCTATTTTATAAAATCCTGCCGAGCTCTCTCAGATAGGGGGAAAAAATCAACTAAAAGGAATAAATGGCCAGAAGTCACACACATTGAGGGAGGTCAAAGAAAATAAATATGTTCAGCCCTGGGCCTAAAGGTTGAAAGAGATTAATTTAAATGGCTCCACTTAGAGAATATGACAAAGTCCCAACAATTTATGGCAGACACAGTATTTCATGCTTAAAAGTTGTGTTCAGATACATGGTCTTCATTCTCCTACAGCCCCTATAAATGGGCGCCAGTTATCTACATAAAACTGCAGTCTGAAAAGGATATGAGTATATGAACATGTCATCCAAGTTAATGATGCCATGGATTATAATGCAATAAAATAATAATCCATCTCTGCTCCTAGTGCAGTGCTTTTTAATTCAGCCATGATATCCTATATGGATATGTTTATCCTGCAGTTTTCCCTGGCTATGGAAATTATTCCCCAGCAATTGGCAGGGGACTATCCGATGTTTCACCAATAGGGTATATCAGCCCTGGCGATTAAAGGGATTACTTATTTGCTTACTCAGAAAGGATTAATGACAGAGAGCAAAAGCTTTGTTTAAAAATCATGTGCCATGACTTCCTGGAGTTCAGGAAGGAGAGTCTGAAAGGTATCAGACCATTTTATGAAGAAGCTTTTTATTCAAAAATTAAAATCTTGATCCAGTAAATGGTCCCTTTGTGATGAATTCTGAACTTTCTTTAAGTAAACAATCATTTTCTGGTGATGTGCTGCCATTGTATTTGGCATTCCCAGAATGTGCTAGAACCCTTATTTTAACTGATTATTAGAGAAGGTGGTTTTTTGTGTGTAAATGGACACTAAAATATGGAGTCTTTTATACCTATGTACTAAAACAGTAAAAAATAATAATTAAAAAATAAAACAATATTAAAGAGTATTTTGTTCTTATAATACCTATACACTCTTCCTTTTACATTGTATCTGTGATATTCCAGTTTACACATAATACAGATTTTCATATTATTTTTGGTTTTCTTTGTTTGGGCCAATAAATGTAATAGCAATTACAATGTTCTGTTTGACCCAAACTTTACTTGACAGCAGTTATTAAATCATATGCTCTATATGTGAGATTCCAAAATTGGAAAATTCTCAGGATCTGGCTGTGATATCTGATGCTGATATTAAAAGTATCAACATTAATAATATAAAAGAACATCAAAAAAACAGTAATGAACCTCAAAATACATTAGACATTATTTAGAGAATCTCCTCCCTTGTGAAATTTTCAATTTAAAAAATAATTATAGTTGCTCTTCATTTCACCTTCGAGTTAGCTTATAATGAGATTGAATTATGGGGCATTTGTTTTTACTGAGATATATTTTTTTCCTCATGTTCTCCCTAGAAAAAAACTACGATTTGCCAAATTTTCTCCAATGAGCCATTAAATAAATGCTACTAATAGCATATTAATAGATTAAGAGATTACATCTGAAATAAAATTCTTGTTTATATCTGCCTCCACTGTGCCTTTCTTCAGAGTGACCAGAGCAAGGGGGTCCATCATGGCATTCCACAGTTTCAGGAAAAGGACATTGTATGGGCCCAATGGCATGGGTGAGAACGGCATCATTTCTAAACTACTGTTCTCATTTTTCTCTCCTTGACCATCCCTGAGTACTTGACAAGCCAGCACTCACCCCTGCAAAGTGGTACTAGAAGAGCAAAATTATTTCAAAAGTAGTTCCATTTGAAGTAGAATTAACTTTCTTAATTTGGGAGGAAATTTTTTTAAACTAAAAAAAAAATGTTTACTTTCTTTTTTTGCCCATAGAAGGCACAGATGGCTGGTATCTTCTTATGTAATAATAAAGTGTGATTAGTTATATGATATGAGAACAATTTAGCATTCTTTTAATATTCTCTCTCTGTTTTCATGATCATTTTTTAAAACACATGTTCTGGTCCACTTGTGGCTTTGCCAGGTTATCTGCCCAAACAACAGTCCTATTATTTGTTTTGTTTCCTGTATAAACTAAAAAATTTCTTGTTAACCCCAGTGACATCTGGATATATGTTTGTATACTGCCAGATTCTACTAACTTTATTGATATGTTTTACATTAAGTTGCCTGGTAAATTTGCAAATGCAGCAATTATTGCAGTGAATTGAATTTCAGAGGTAATGCCCTAGATTTTTCCTTCAAGACAATATAAATGATGCTGTCTAATGCCAGTGATAACTAGCCACAAGCCAAGCTCTTTCCAATAAATACAATGTTTGTAATGAGATGGTGGCTTTCCTTTTATAAAGCAAAGGAAATTGGTAATGAAAATCAAGATTCTTTCCCTGAACTTTATTAAATCAAATGAATCACAGTCTGATACTTAAAGTCAATAGCTCAAGCTAAAACAAGTGTATTATATGTGTGATTACATAGCTTTTCTAAAATTAAAATAATGAAGATAATGAGCGTTTCCTTTTTAAGTAGTTGATTTCATTGAAATGATTCTAAGTTTTATTTTTGTTATTTTGTTATTTTTGTTTATTTTTGTTATTTCCAATGAATTGGTAAAGTTGATTTTAATTATTACCCCAAATTATTTTAAAATTAAGAACCCTGTATTTCCATATGCTATGGTAATTTCTACCTATTTCTTCAAAAGAAATGTGAACAGATTGACTGTCATTACTCTTACCAAAATATCCCCAACTATTAAAGTTCCCCACCATGCCTCTCTCCAGTTCTGAAATCATGCTGGCTTCTGGTTAGAGAATTGAAGGCACCTGCTGGGCTCCCCTGTGCCAGAGTACCCGCCTTTACCTGCTTCACTTCCTCCCAGAACTGGAATCCTGTCCTAGAGGTCCTTCTTATTGTGGCAAGTTTCATTTCCCAGACAATGTGCTTCACCCACTTCTGGGATGCACTCCTCTCCTCCCACCCCCAATCAGGTCTCCCTGGCCTAGATCACCTTTGGTAGGGGCCACCTCTTACTGGGTTGTTGACATTAGCCTGACTTTGTTAGACTCTCACGAGTCTATAAGCTTCATGTCCTGGCCAACTGAGCCAAATCTCTCAGCCTTGATTTTGACATTTTCCAGGTTGTGAACGTTCTTGGTCGACACCGAAGCCCACACCTCCCTTTGATATTGAGAATTTAATGGGAAATATGATTTTAGAAATGTGCACATGTTTTACAGCTATGTCCATACTCTTACATAGAGTTGAATGTATAAATAGTGTGGTGACATCTGAGTGAATGCTTAATGAGTGCATGAATAAAAAGTATAAATCTTAGTGTTTAAAATACTTCTTTGGATGGTAACACAAAATGATGAGAAAAAGGCACTCAAGTTATTATAGGAAGATCTCAAGAGATTGTTATTTCTATTCCTGCCAGATAATGACTTTTGATAAGTTCCTAATTTCCAAGTAAAGAATTAAATATGAAAATTGCTCCTCGAATTAGCCACAACAGTTGTGGTCTACACTATGAGGAATTCTCCTGGCAGTTCTGGCAATGATGGTGATGGGAACATGTGTATTCTGGCTGCATTTCACTTCTGGTTCATCTTCCCCCAGCTGACTAAATTGCTTTTATAATTTCAGCAGGAAAGTATGCTCACCTTTTTCACATTTTCTGTTTAAAGTTTCAACCTTAGCAAACTAAAACATTTGCGTTCTGCAAAATGTCTCCTAAGCTTATTCATCTCTAGCTTCCTTATTTGTAACATGGTCCCTAAGTGTCTGCCTATTGTTTTAGCGGATTTAGGTAGCCTTATAACATTTATATCAACTAAAATTTGAAATACCTGGTTTTCATTTACTATTGTTGCCTATGTTTTACTTCATTGTAAACATTTCGTAATAACCTATGATCCTTGAAAAACACTGGACATTTTTTTTAAATTGGAAGCTTTTATTATAGTTATGTTATTTCCATATGGATGAATATAGTGATCTGCCATCTAATTTATTCATCTGGAAGTCAAAACTTCATTTCGAGGTGAATGTAAGCTCATAGACTCCCTTGTGGTAAATTTAGATGAATATTCTCATTGCTTCAGAATATATCATGCATACCTAGTTAAGAAACCTTGCAGCAAAATTGTCATTTCTGAAATTCATTAGGCAAAGTATATGTATTTGCCTTGGCTTTAAACTTGCTGAAGGAGAGACATTGATGTGGAAAATTTTCTCAGGTGCAGAGACTGACTGAGTATTCACATATGGCTGACATGGTTTCATTTGCTTCTCCTAAATTACATGAATTGGACTCATTTTGATGCTATCCATATTGCTGCCAATGTTTTTCCAATTTATTTTAAAGCCATTCACTCTTTTTTAAACTATTCTAAAGCAAGAGGTGGGATGCCTTTGGCATCGCCTGGACTGGAATATTCTGGTATGTTTGATTTAATAATTGAAGTACAACAAATGACACACCACATTCTAGAGTCATACTTTTTTTTTTTTTTAAACTTTTGAGTTCCCAACATCTAAAACATTTGCAAGGCTATTTGCCTTTAGTCTTAGTTAAGAACCTTGTGTATAAAATTAAGTGATTTCATTAAAGTGCATTGGAGGAAAAATATAACTTATGACAGAAAGTTTACAAGTATAAAGAACTTAGCCAGAAATTGTGATGTAATGTTAAGTAAATAACCTTCAAAAATTATCCTGATAGATTTATTTGTACTTCCACAGAAAGTACCTACAATTTGTATTGTGGGCTCCAATCACAGAGTACTGTTACAAAGCTCTCAGTGAAGTGGTTAATTTATTCTTAACAATAGCCCTTGGAAACAGAATTAAGCCTCGTTAACTTCAGATAGAATAGATGTCCTCCATGATGGAAGAGGATGTTGCCTCTGAAATAGACGGATGCAGAATCTTCCAAGTGTATTTCTCTTACCTGCAGTGGTCGAAGGGATTTCTAAGAATTATTTTATAAATCTTACTTTTTGAGGATTTCTGAAATTGAGTTCAGTTGAGCTGAAGCCTTTATTACATTGAATTTTCATGCGTGTCAAAGACCAGTGGACGTGAATAAGAATTAAAGAGATCCATAAATAGAGCCCTAAAAAAATCCACTTGTATTGCACTTGGATACCACAGTTGGACCGAGTCCTGAATTGTCATTGACAGGTTTCTCAATCTTGTCAGTAATTACGGCATCCCATAGTGCCAGCAAACAAAGAGCAATTTTCTGCCATAGCTGTTGTGACCAGTTTATATTAAGATGAAATGTTGTCATGAGATAAATATATGAAAGCCTCATACTTGCTTCTATCTAATGCAATGTTTGTTTGTTTGTTTTTTCCCTCTACTCAAGCGTGGAGTACCTCCACCAAAAAGAGGTTTGGAGAGGATACATTGACACTTTGGATGCAATGTTCATTGTGTCCTTATTGAACACAAAATTTTTATTGTAAAGGCAAAATTAGTTAAGTGCACAATCGCTAGTAACATCATATTAGGCTCATTTGACCATTTACAGGTATACTTTGTGCTTTATAGGCTATTCAAAGAGGAGCATATTTGGTTTACATCAAAGGTTACAGAAAGATTGAATGTATGGTTAGTACAGTTTTCCTTATAATATAGGATAGTAATTTGAAAAACTCAGCTTGGATCTCAACCCAAGCTGAACTTCCCATTTGATTAAAGAATCATAGTTGTGTGTGTGGACTTATTGGAAATGGCAGACACAGAACTAAACTATGTCTGCCCTGGAGGTTTACAATTCTTAATCTTTTGCTTCCAAAATATTGAGGATGAAATATTTACATTGAAACAATCCTATAGATCATTAAGTATATTGTAATTAGAATTAAGGCTACTTAAATTATTTTGAAAGCTGGGAGCCACTGGAGATATTTGCCAGCACCAATAAAATGCTAAAAGAGCACATTAATGAAGAGTTTGACATATTTCTTTCTTATACATGTACTTTGAATGGTATATTAAAAGACAAATGGAAGTTGGCTATACAATTCATAAAGTGTTTGGGATTTTTATTCCTTAAAGACTCGAGATGTTTTAAAATGTGGCTATAAAATACAAATACTTTTTTTGAAGTATGGAAACACACCAGTGCTTAGACCGAGGGGAGTCTGGCCTTTCTGGGATAAGAGTCTATGTGTATACTTTCAAAGTAATGTTTTCCCTTTCAATGTAGTCACTTCCAAGAGATAGCATATGTAGGGGCACCTGGGTGGCTCAGTTGGTTAAGCATCTCTTGATTTCAGCTCAGATCATGATCTTAGCAGGGTCATGATGTCAGGGTTGAGATTGAGCTCTGCATTAGACTCATGCTGGGCATGGAGCCTCCCTAAGATTCTCTCTCTCTCTCTCCTTCTGCCCCTCCCTACCTACCTCTACTCCCTCATAAAAAGGGGGAGGGGTCTATGAAGCATAGGGATTAAGAGTGTGTGTGAAGTCTTCTAGCAGATATTAAGTACTATGCGGATGCTAGTACTTGACTAATGGAGGTATAATAATGCTGCCATTGAGTTGCAATTTCTTCAATAAATTTTGACTCAGTAACAATTAAAAACCACCACCATAGATACGGACCAGTGTTTTAACCTTATAACCACACTTCTTATTCATGCTTTTCCTCCAGATATTGTATTCTTTTATTTTTGAGAGTTAATTTTTAGGGAGATAATTTTTAAAATAAATGTTTTGTTTTAGAACATTTTTAGATTTACTGAAAGTAAAAATGTTTCATATGCTCCTCACCCATTTCTTTTTTATTAATATCTTACATGTTCTGGTACATTTATTACAATTAATGAACAAATGTTCATACTTATCATTAACATTAAAAGCCCATACTCTGTTTAATTTTTTTTGACCTAATGTCCTATTTACATTCCAGGATTCCAGCCAGGATACCACATTGTATTTAGCCATCATATCTCCTTACGCTCCTCTTGGCTATGATATTCTTACATTTGCCTTGTTTTTGATGACATTAAATTTTGAGGACTACTGGTCAGGTATTTTATAAAATATCTTTCAATTGGGATTTAATATCCTTCCCATGAGCCAACTGGAGTTATGCATTTTTGGAAATAAGATCACTGAGGTGTTCATTTTCATCATATTCTGTCAAAGGTACATTTTATCAACAGGATTCATCATTGTTGATGTTGACCGTGATCACCTGACTGAGGTAGTCTTATCAGGTTTCTCTATTGTAAAGTTACTCTCTTCCCTCTTCCCATACTGCAGTCTTTGGGTGAAGTCACTATGCACAGCCCACACTTCTGCAGAGGGAGATATGTTCTTCCTCTCTGAGAGTATATTTTCTACATAAGTTATTTGAAATTCTTTGAATGGGAGATTTGTCTCTCCCTTCCTCATTTATTTAATAATTTGTTTATATCAGTATGAACTCATAGGTATTATTTTAAGCTTTAAGATATAATCCAATACTACTTTCTTTTCTTGTGCAAATTATTCCAGCTTTGGCTGTAGGGAATGATTTTAGTTGTCCTATGTCCCTTTGATGTACTCCCATGATTGTTGTTGTTTTTCAACGCTTTTTGCTTCCTGAGAAAACAATATGCTCTAGGCTTACCTTGTATATTTTCTGCCCTACTCCTAGAATCATCCATTTCTTTAGGGAGCCCTGGTTCCTTTGATTAGAGAATGGCATTAGAAAATGAAACCTGGGCCCTAGTGTGCTTGTCACTATTGAAGTGTTGTCTCTAGACCTTCAGCTAACACTAACAAAGCAAAAACTAGTCTACATGTGTATAGGCATCTGGATTTATACCCATAGATATAAATATTTCTTTCTAGTTATCCCTATGTATATGAAGCTAACACAGCAGTGACCTCTGCAACTCTAACCCAACTCTCTCCTTGCTTATTTGTACACTTCTAACCCATTACATTTACATTGGGATCCTAGAATAAAAAATGGACACTAGGTCAGTATCAAGGAAATCTGAATAAAGTATAGACTTTAGTTAAAATAAATGTACATACACACAGATGAATATACACGTATAGCCAAACTCCACACGAATGTTGATAGACCTCTTTTTTAATATCTGGATTTTAAGGATGAAAAATAGTGGAACATGTAAAGAGACAAATATGTGGGAATTGCTATTGGGGTTGTTTCCATTTTAATTTTTATTCTCTTTGACAATAACTTAACATTTTATACCAAAAACAAAAACAAAACATTGACTATGTTTCTGTAGGTCTCTGAGCTTTCCAGTTTGTATCATTGTCTAAATCTTTGACCAATACTGCATTGTATTCATCACAGTAGCTTTACAGGAAATCTTGAAATTGGATAGTGAAAGTTCTTCAACTTTCTTCTTCTTCAGAATCATGTTGGTTATTCTAATTCATTCGTTTTTCCATGTAAATTTTAGAGTTAGTTCACTGATATCTACAAAAATAGCTTACTCGTCATGATACCTTTCTTCAATTATTATACTTGGCTCTCAGTAATTGTTTATCATTTCAAAAATTCAAATTCATCCTTAAAAATTTGCCTCTCCTGTGAAGATATTTACCCTCAGAATATTTGAACAATTACAACACTATTGGAAAAAATGTATTTGTCCTCCCCAGGTATTTTGTTTAATGGAGAACACTTATTTGAATGCATAAATTTGAATATTTAAATATTTTAATCCTCTTATTTTTCTTTGATAAACATCTCACTATACAACGGTTATAATATCTACCCCCAGGATTGTTGAGAGAGTTAAATTAGAGGACTTGAAAGAATTAAATATGCTTAGAGCTTAAAAAGTATTCAATAAATGCTACTCATGCTTATAGTTAACCTATTTTCTCATTTGGGGAAAAGAAAAAAACCTTATGCACACTTTAACTTCACATAATAGTCTGATACAAGATTTATTATTTAAGTATTGTTTAACATCATGCACTTTTAAAGCATAATGCTGCATTATATAAAAAGCTCCACTGCCATATAAATGCATTTAATTTTACTCTAGGATACATTAAACATTTGTGGTGTTACAGTTAATGGACTTTAAGAAAGTATTAAACTTTCATTAAAAGCACAAGTTTGTGACTATATAAATGCATACTTTTAAATATCATAAAGTTATGAAATTAATATTGAGAAATTTCTAGATTTTTCTACTGAATGTTTGACAATCAAGTTTGTATGATTTGTTTATGCAGGATAAGACATAAGCATAAAAAATGAATGTCCATGAGCCACAGAAAAACCTATAAAGAATACATGTGCAAGATTTCTTCCAGTATCCTTAGATATATGTTGCCTGCAAAGAACCGCCTTTTCAATAAGTCATTCTTGGGTTTACATGGTACTTGGCTGTCATGCTGACACTAACATTGAGATCAGTGAAGTCAGGAAGATGTTCCATTACAGTTTCTTTCTTGAAAATTAAGATACCACACTGAGTGGTACCACTGGGTAATTAATATAGTCTATATAGGAAATAAGAGTTTACGTCAGAAAACTGTTGTAACATTACTCATTATGAAATGAATTAATACATATTATGTATCACATTCTTTTATTTTTAAGCAAGCTAAAAAGATTTTCATCAGATTAACTGTTTGAAATAATACTGTTTGGTTTAATGTTTATTTTTTTAAAGATTTTATTTATTTATTCATAAGAGACAACAGAGAGGAGAGAGAGAGAGAGACAAAGGCAGAGGGAGAAGCAGGCTCCATGCAGGGAGCCTGATGCGGGAATCGATCCTGGGATTCCAGGATCACACCCTGGGCCCAAGGTGGGCGCTAAACCACTGAGCCACCCAAAGATCCCCTAATGTTGAGTTTTATTTTATTTTTTAAATTTTTAAAATATTTTACTTATTTATTCAGGAGAGACACAGAGAGAGAGAGAGAGAGTCAGAGACACAGGCAGAGGGAGAAGCTGACTCCATGCAGGGAGCCCTATGTGGGACTCAATTCCGAGTCTCCAGGACCAGGCCCTGGGCTGAAGGCGGCGCTAAACTGCGGAGCCACTCAGGCTGCCCCTAATGTTGAGTTTTAAAAGCCTAATGAGATACCACGGTTTTTTTTTTTCTTCTTCTTATTTATGATAGTCACAGAGAGAGAGAGGCAGAGACACAGGCAGGGAGAAGCAGGCTCCATGCACCGGGAGCCCGACGTGGGATTCGATTCCCGGTCTCCAGGATCGCGCCCTGGGCCAAAGGCAGGCGCCAAACCGCTGCGCCACCCAGGGATCCCGATACCAGTGTTTTAAAAATAACATTAATAATAGAGTCCTCACAATGTATCAAAAGCATAAATAATGTTTACAACCTATTAATGGTGGATCATAAGTAAAATATATGCGTTTTGTAGTAACTACCTTTATTTTCATAAAATGAAAGAAAACATCTTTTATCCAAGTTTTTATCTGATTGAATTAAAATTTATTAATAGGGAAATGTGAAAAATGCTGATAAGCAGTCTTATTTTGATTTGAATATTGCATTTCTTTGGAAAATAGCATATATTTCATCATATTATGAAATTGAGATTTAAAAAATTTAATGTAATATTTTAGAAATTAATTTCTAAATTTATTTTAGTAAATATTTAGAAAGAAACTTGTTTCTCCATGTATGGTGTTCCTTTAAATTACATTAAAATTAGGAGCACCTGACTGGCTCTGTCAGTTAAGCGTCTGCCTTCAGCTCGGGTCATGATCTCAGGGTCCTGGGATAGAGCCCCACTTCCAGCTCTCTGCTCAGCAAGGATACTGCTTCTCCCTCTCCCTCTGCCTGCCACTCTGCCTTGTGGTCTCTTGGGCTCTCTCTCTGTGTCAAATAAATAAATAAAATCTTTAAAAATTACACTAAAATTGAATTTGGAAGCAGCACAAGTGTTAATATTGCTCATGTATCCTACCATGATGAAAAATTCTGACAAAACAGGCAGTGCATGTCAAGGAAATGTCTTTATTTTTATGAAATTCTAATTTTATCACTATTAAATCATTTCAGTGACTTTACTCATTTCACAGCTACATTTTGAGTGCCTTGTAGAACCTGGGCCCTGCAGTCCACTAGGTTCAGGGCACACAGGTGTCAAATACTTCAAGGAGTTCATAATCAGGGGTAGAAGCAAAAATAAAAACAGAGGTTGAGTGTATTGGTAGCAGTGACAGACGTAAGAACTGGAACCAACTCAAGAACCAGTGAAAAGGAGCCAAGCCCCCGATGGGGTCAGTGTTAGGCATTGCTTGTGTGTGGGGAGGGGAAAAAAGAAGCTTCCCAAAAGTGGCAGGGCTGATTTTTGGGAGGAGCAGGCCTTGGCCCTGTATGTTCAGTTCCAGGAATCCCATACGAAGCAACTGTTTCCAGACATTGGACAATGGGTAGCATAGGGCTACGATCCTTGAGGGAAGGAACACTACACATTCACCCTGATTTTCTACCTAACTTTTTTTTTAAGATTTTATTTATTTACTCATGAGAGACACACACACAGAGAGAGAGAGAGAGAGAGAGAGAGAGAGAGAGGCAGAGACAAAGGCAGAGAGAGAAGCAGGTTCCACGCAGGGAGCCCGATGTGGGACTCCGTCCTGGGACTCCAGGGTAACCCCTGGGCCGAAGGCAGACACTCAACCGCTGAGGCACCCAGGTGTCTCTCTACCTAAACTTTTCAAATTGCATCACACAAAGTGAGGTCCAAAGAGAGAAGAGCCTGTGGTAATGACTTTGGAATGGATCAACAAGTCAATAGAATAGAATGAGGAATCCAGAACTACAGCCATACAACATAGCTGATTTTTTAGCAAAGTAACAAACTTAGTGAAGAGATGAAAGTCTTAATCAGTGGTGTGGGCATAACTAAATATCCATATGGAAAAAAGTGAACCTTGACCCCTAACTCATATGTAAAAATTAATTTGAGTTGAATTATAAGCCTAACATAAAAGCTGTAACTATAAAGCTTCCAGAACAAAGGAAAATATATTCATGACCTTGGGAAATGCAGATTTCCTAGCACATAGAATTATTAATCACCACAGAAAAAACTGATAAATTGAATTTCATCAAAATCAAACACTTCTATTCACTAGAAGACACAAATAGGAAAATGAATCAGCAAGCCACACAGAGAAAATGCATCATGCATAGGATAATATATTTATAATACATATAATTGCCAGAAGGTTTGCATTTGCATGCAGGAAAAATGCCTGATTTTTTTTTTAAATTAAAATGAACAAAATACTGAAACAGAAACTTACTAAAAAGAAAGTACACAAATGGCCAGTAGGCACACTGAAAAGTTGCTCAATAGTATTCATCATCAAAGAAATGCAAAATAGGAGCATGTGAGTGGCCCAATCAGTTAAGCATTTGCTCTCTACCTTGGGCTCAAGTCATGATCCCAGGATCTTAGGATGGACCCCCACATCAGGCTTTCTGCTCAGCAGGGAGCCTGCTTCTCCCTCTCCCTGCCCTCCCTACTCATGCTGTCTCTGGCTATCTCTCTCTCTCAAATAAAATCCTTAAAAAATGTAAAACAAACCTAAAATCCATAGCATGATATAAATGCTAGAATGACTAAAATTAAAATAACTAATAGTACCAAATATCAGCAAGGATGTGGAACAACTGTAACTCTCATAAATTACCCTCAATAATATAAACTGGTGCAGCCAATTTAGAAAGCAGTTTGGCAGTTTCTTATAAAATTAAAGATGCATTTATTTAATCTATGACTCACCAATTCCATGCCTAGGTATTCACACAAAAAAACCCCAAAAGCCAAAAACCAACCAAACAAAAACAAAACACCAAAACCCATATGTCCATAACAGATTTTTAACCAAGTGAGTAGTATGAACACATCAGAATTTTTAGAAAGGTGAGGCTTTATTATAAAAGAGGATAAATGAAAGAATTAGCCAGAGGCAGGGACATTGGGTAGGAGACCAATATGTTGTCCAGGTGAGAGGTGATGATGGCAGAACATAGTAAGTACAGATGTGAAGGAATGAAGTCGGTTCATCATGTTCCAAAAATGGAATGATCAGGACCTTATAAATGATTTTTGGTAGAAAAAAGTCAAAGATCTATGTGAGCACCACAATCTACATAACAATTCATGCAGTAGCTTACATACGTGTGTGAGATATAGATAGATAGATGATGATGATAGATGATAGATAGATAGATAGATAGATAGATAGATGATAGACAATAGATAATAGATCACACAGGAGAATCAAATCTCAGATTGTATAGAGAAAAGTATTCAGAATATGTTCGTGTGTTAACATTTACTGACTTTTTTTTAAGATTTTATTTATTTATTCATGGGAGACACACACACACACACACAGAGAGAGAGAGAGAGAGAGAGAGACAGGCAGAGACACAGGCTCCATGCGGGGAGCCCGATGTGGGACTCGATCCCGGGTCTCCAGGATCACACCCCAGGCTGAAGGTGGTGCTAAACCGCTGAGCCACCCAGGCTGCCCACATTTACTGACTTATTGAAGTATAATTTACATATGATAAAATGCGCAAATCTTGCATTTTATGCAGTTTGATGAGTTTTAGCAAGTGCTTACATTTATGATTAAAAATCTTCATCAGCCCGCACTGTCCACATGCCCACGCCTCAAGGCATATGTTTAAAAGATCATCTTAAAGTGTGCTTGACGGCATGTTTTATGTTTATAATCCCATGTGATCTTTGTCACAACCCCGTGGAGTGAGTGCATTACTCACCTCTGTTCTGTGGATGAGCTAGCTGACAGATTTGTGAAGCAGCGTGCCCAAAGACTCAGAGCCAGCAAGTAACAGAGTAATGAATCAGACAAAGTTGTCTGACTCCAGAGCCCAAATACAAGTCCACCACACACACTGCCTCTCTTGACTGCCAGCCGCTCGCCTTTGTTACCCATGGTGGTCTTCTTCCTCAGCATCCTTTCACCCCTCCATCCTTTCCTTTCTGTGGCTCCTAAAGCTCTCACTCCTTCTGACTTGCAGGCTTTTTCCTCCAAGTCCCCTCTCAAGTGTCACTTCCCTAGGAAAACACTTCCTGAGACTGAGGTGGAGCACACCTGTGGCTGTGTTCAGCCACACAGCCCGTTGCTCACGGGTCCATTCTCATATTCATCATTTTTTATTTTGAAGATGTTTATATGTTTCTGTCTCCTCGTTGGAGCTCCTCCAGAACAGACTGGTTTCCTCATCTTCATTTTTCCCAGACCTTGACATATGGAGAAGAAGGTCTGTAACAATTGTTTGTTAAATAAACCGATGTTTTACTGCCAGGCAATTTAGCATTGAAGTTGCATTTGCGTAATCTTTATGTCCCCCTTGCAAATTGTATATCAAACAGTAATAAAATGGTTTGAAGTTCAACCGAAAAAATCAAAAGAGAGGAAAACAATGTGTGGGGGGTTGTTTCCTGGGCTGAGTAGCATTATGATATTACTCTTTAACAGCATTGTAGAAGGTGGAATTTTTTTTTTAGAGCTTAAAATGATTGGCTGAGATATTAAGCTGCTTTGCCAGCTGTTCAAAAACTGGATTGCTCCCAGCATATAAATAACCACTCTTATATCTCTATAAAATTCTAGACCTTGAATGGCATATTTGATTAAAGCAAAATGAAAAAAGAAAGAATTGTTATAAACAAGAAGCTGAGATTAAAAATGTGTATTCAGTAACTACCTACGGTGAGTTCAAATAGTCTTTCCAAGAGTACACATAGAAAATTAAATAAAATATTTGCAGTCTTAAAGCAACTAAAACCTAGACCTCAGTCGAGTTATCTACTCTTCCATCTTTCCCTTTTATCCGTTCAGGTAAAGCTTATTGCAAAGGAGCGTCAATCATTTGTCATCTTAGGGATTTGTACGCCAATTATATCAATGTAACATCTTTAGTATCTACTTGTGTGATATTGTTAAATATGTATGCTTCCAGTAATTTTTTGGGAAGCAAATGAAAATTATATTTGTAATAAAGGGGAAAGGAGAAAAAATGAGTGGGAAATATCAGAAAGGGAGACAGAACATGAGAGACTCCTAACTCTGGGAAAGGAACAAGGGGTGGTGGAAAGGGAGGTGGGCAGGGGATGGGGGCGACTGGGTGATGGGCACTGAGGGGGGCACTTGATGGGATGAGCACTGAGTGTAATGCTATATGTTGGCAAATTGAACTCCAATAAAAAAAAGAAAATTATATTTGTTAGCAACTTATTGTAGTAGTAGTGAGTAGGAAATATTTGGATTTGAATTTAGTACTGCTACTTTTCAGCCACATCACACTGGGTCACTTATTTAGATTTTCTTAGTACAGTTTCAATGTCTGTAAGATAAAAATTGTTTCACTTCTGAAGTCTTCATTTGAAGATTAAATGAGATCAGGAATATAAAGTACATATCACGAAACTGGGTACTTAACACAAGTTCTCAACTATGTTAGCTACTTTTTATTGTTAGCAAAAAGCTATGGGTTTTGTGTACCTTTAGTTTCCTAAATGCACTTGATTTCTTTTCATTCAAGATATCATTCAAAAAAATTTTTAAGTATTAATTTTTTGTATCTAGCCATACAAGAGAGAAAATTGAAGTAAAGGTATTTGTTCTCATCTTAATCTACTTTATAAGACAGCTATAGTTTCTGTTGAAATTTAATGCTTTCTCTTTATTTATTTTTATTTTTCTAATTTTATGATTTTTTTATATTTAAGTATAACATAGAGTGTTATATTAGTTTTAGGTATACAATATAGTGATTCTACAATTCTATACATTATTCAATGCTCATCAGGATAAGTATATGCTTACTCCTCTTTATCTACTTCATCTATCTCCCCCCTGGCAACCACAGTTCTCTGAATTTAGAAGTCTGAGGTTTTTTTTCTTTTTTTTTTCTTTATTTATTCATCTGTTTTCTTTTTTTTAATTTTTTTTATTTTATTTATTTATGATAGTCACAGAGAGAGAGAGAGGCAGAGACACAGGCAGAGGGAGAAGCAGGCTCCATGCACTGGGAGCCCGACGTGGGATTTGATCCCAGGTCTCCAGGATCCGCCCTGGGCCAAAGGCAGGCGCCAAACCACTGCGCCACCCAGGGATCCCTATTCATCTGTTTTCTTTCTTAAATTCCATATGAGTGAAATAATATGGTATTTGTCTTTGACTTATTTCACTTAGCATCATATCCTCTAGGTCCATCCATGTTGTTGCAAATGGCAAGATTTCATCCCTTTTTATGGTTGTGTAATACTCCTCTGCACAAGTGTGCATACATGCATGTGTGCATGTGGTATTTGTGTACACCAATTCTTTTTTTAAGATTTTATTTATTTATTCATAAGAGACACATGGAGAGAGGCAGAGACATAGGCAGAGGAGCCCGATGTGGGACTTGATCCCAGGACCCTGGGATCACACCCTGAGCCAAAGGCTCAACCACTGAGCCACCCAGGTGCCCCATGTGTGTACCACTTCTTTATCCATTCATTTCTTGATGGAAACTTGATTTGCTTCCATATCTTGGCTATTGTAAATAATCCTGCAATAAACGTAGGGATGCACATATCTTTTCGAATTACGGTTTTCATTTTTGTTTTCTTTGGGCAAATGTTCCATAGTGGAATTACTGGATCATATGGTAGTTCTATTTTTTTAATTTTTTGAGGAACCTCCATACCATTTTCCACAGTGGCTGCACCAGTTTGCATTCCCACCAACAATGCACAAGGCTTCCTTTTTCTCCACATCCTCACCAATACTTGCTCTTTCCTGTCTTTTTGATCCTAGCCATTCTGACAGGTGTGAAGTGATAGCTCATTGTGGTTCTGATTTGCATTTCCCTGGTGATGAGTGATGTTGAGCCTCTTTTCATGTGTCTGTTGGCCATCTATATATTTCCTTTGGAAAAATGTTTATTCAAGTCCTCTGCCCATTTTTAAATTGAAGTATTTAGATTTTGGGGGGGTGTTGAGCTGTACTTCTTTATATATTTTGCCCCCTATCAGATATATCATTTGCAAATATCTTCTTCCATTCAATTGGTTGCCTTGATATTTTATTGGTGGTTTCCTTCATTGTGCCAAAGCTTTTTATTTTGGCATAGCCCCAATAGTTTAATTTTGCTTTTATTTTCATTGCTTGAGGAAGAATGTTCATTTACATGTGTACTTCTGGTAATATTAATTACTGGCCAGATACATGAAGTATGAGCAGTAGCCACTTCTAAATACTCATGTGCAGGCATAAGATCTTCCATTTCCATTATGAATATCAACAGTGGATGCCTTTTTCACTGTCAACTATTGCTCTACGTGACCTTAGCTATTCTTAAGTACAACGCATTTTGCTAAGTTCCACTTATTGTATTAAGTTATAGGAAAGAAAGTCAAACTTCCCTTGTTTGAAATGATAATAATGAACTTGAACAGACCCAGTATAGGGAAAGTTGGATGATAATAATGCATATGGTAAGGAGAAAAAAGAGAAAAAATATCTCGAAATTGCTGTTTTATTTCAAGTCGGCAAGCATCTACTGAATATTGAACTTGTGTGCCCAGCTCTGTTTTAGATCCTAAATACACACATAGATGCACAGATGAAATGTCAGAGCCTCCTTTCACAGTAATAGCTGTGATGCAGCAGAAACTAAGGGTGAGTTTTGATTGGGATCTAAAAATATCTAGGAATTCCTTGCCAGGAATAGTGCAAATAGGTCAAAATTAAAGAAAAGTACTAGAGGAGTTCTCCTTGTTCTCTGGCCTCAGGTAGAAGAGCACCACTAATGGGAGGAGATAAAAGATAAAAAGCAACAAATCCATGTAAAGTTCTGGAATTCACGGGGGAAGAATGGGCCTGCTATATTGCTGGGTAGTGTACTGTACGGCTTCGGTTTCTGGTTTCTTCCTTATGATCAGCTGTACCAGGGCAGCCTCAGGGTTCATCTAGGGACCACAGCAAGCAAAAAGGTATCTGTGTGGTGAGGGCATGACAGCAGCCAAAGGGACAAACCAGGAAGAGCCACAGTTTGTACCTAGTATGGAGCCTCATCCATAAGGAAGACAGTGACAGAAATGGTACCAACACATTGGTCCTGCCAGACTGCTCACTGTTGGTGAGTGAATCAGTGGGGTATGTTTATGCTAGCAAGACCTCCTTGGGCAAGATTATAAATGCAGCTATATTGACAGTTAGAGACACCAAGAGGAAGCCACTCCAAGTAGGGGTCTTCACTAGGACTGGGAAGACTGTTTCTTATTCATTAATGAGAACACATATAAAATAACCTTCCCTCCCCACACCACCACATTCATGGTGCTTAATTTGCTACCACTTCTAGTCACAAAGAACCCCCATCACTGGTGCCTGTCAGAGTAAAAGCAAAAGTGGAGATATGACTTGCGTGGGTTGAGACCTATTGGTGGTCGTTGTATTTGCCTGTTTGACTCATTGCCCAAACTCTGGGAACCTACTCCCCACCTGTCTGCTGGGACTCAGCCTCCCCACTATTATCTGACCTCTAGACATGCCTGCTTCATCAGTTCTAAACTTTTGCCTGACTTGTACCTCTTTTTTCTTTAAAGATTTTATTTATTTATTCATGAGAGACACACACAGAGAGACAGAGACAGAGACACAGGCAGAGGGAGAAGCAGGCTCCATGCAGGGAGCCCGACGTGGGACTTGATCCCAGGTCCCCAGGATCAGGCCCTGGGCTGAAGGCAGCGCTAAACCACTGAGCCACCCGGGCTGTCCGTGACTTGTACCTCTTAATTAGATCCTTCTAGATGACTGTTGGCTTCTGGCCCAAATTTCCTTTTCCTCATTGAGTTCTTTTGCACTCCTCCTACATTGCCTGGTTGTTGAGACCCTCCTCAGCCAAGCACTGCGTAATCCGCTCAGCAACTTTGAAAATGCTATGTGCTGAACTCTGTCCCTTCCCTACAAAATCTTGTGTGGAAGCCCTAATCCTTGCCTGCTGCTATGGGATTTGGAGATGGAGCCTTTGAGAGGTACTCAGGTTTCAGTGAGGTCATGAGGATGGGGCCCTCTACCCTCAGAGAAGACATGGAGAGAAGGTGCCGTCTGCAAGCCAGGAAAAGAGCCTTCACCAGAAACCTGACCCATCGACTCCTCAGCTGAGGATTTTCCAGTCTCCAGAACTATGAAAAATACATCTCCATTGTTTAAGCCACCCAGTCTGTAGTAGTACTCTATTACAGGAACCCTAGCTGCTTAATATAGACAGGAATTTAAAAAAGAAAACAAGACTCCAAGAACATAAGCACTTTGTCTCAAAATTTAATTTGGTTGTTCTCTATGACTAAAACAAACAAACAAACAAAATCTTACTCTTTAACCACACAGTAACTGCACGAAAAATTGGACAATTTGCCCCATTCTCATATTGCCATTACTGGAATGGAGATAAAGTTTAAATGAATCTGTCTTCCTTGTGATAAAGATGTTGAGGACTGCAACCTTAGACATCCTGTATTTAAGTGTGGTTTTGTATTTTACTTGCATCTCTATCTGGGACTTATCCTTCCCTTGTATTATACATGCATAAAGATATGTATATCCAAGCTACTTCTAAATCATTAGGACTTAGCCTACTGACTTTCCATTACTTAACACTTAGCTGAACACCAGACCTACCTAAGTGGTAACACTTAGAATATTTCATTGTGAAAAATTTGGGGCATATTTTGGTGAAATAGAATATGCAAGCAGGAAAATAGAAATAAAAATTGGATTCTCAATTTTCCCTCAACAACCTTGAATATTTTCTGAAATTAGAGGCTTTTCACTTAAAAGACCAAAATGAGAAGCCAGCCAAGCAGTTAGCCTCACTCCTTGAAGAGCCATGGTGGACTCTGGGCCCGGCTCTGTGAAAGGCAGAAGGCCCCCATCTTTTGGGGGCCAGCCATGCAGCAGCTGTGGTCACTAATACAGTCCCATATTTTGAATGGCCTCTAGGTGACTGAGTCTTAGCTTGTAATGTCACCAAGAGGGTATTACAGTTCTAAAGAATTGTTAGAATTCACTTTCGATCTCAAGGGTTGTGCCCATTAGGAAAATGGCTTGTTTAAAATTTATTTTTAGGCAAAACTTCAAATATTTTATTTTCCCAGTTTAAAAAACTTAAGTGCATGTATGATTATTATAATAGTTAATGTTATTTAATCAGCTATATGTGAAATCCAAGTCATCTCTTGGTTTGAAGCGGCTTTGCTTAAGTCAGCAGTTTGAAAACAGAGCAACAGATTTATAGACCTTATACATGGCAGTAGTGACAAAAGGATCCTGTTCCTTTTAGAAGGTGTGTGGCCTAAACCAAAGACCAGCTGACTCATATTGAGCAGTCCTTTTGAAAGAAGATCAGAATTCCATCAGATAATTTGCTTGTTTTTTTATAAATGGCAGAAGCAGAGTTTATGATCTTGGGACTTAACTGGATCTTGGATTGTATGTATAGGGAGTTATGGCAAAAGAAATAATAATCTTGTAAAAAACAGGCATGTATCACTAGAATCACTGATCTGTCCTGAAGACCTGTCCTTATTTTTGTTTTTGTTTTTGGCTGTTGTAAAAATGGGGTTCTCTTTTTATTTCTTCTGTCTACAGTATCTTGTTCATGCTTATTACTCTGTAGGTAGATGGTGTTTGCAGAATCTAAAAGTTCTCAGCTCCTTTCTTTCACATGGAAATGTAGATCTCATCCAGAAAGTCAGTTCTGGGACACATTATGGAGATTCAGCTGCTCTAGCCAGTGTATGGTGACCCCATCCCCACCCCTGCTGAGTGGAAAAGAGCACTCACCAGAGGAACCCCTGTTGTGAAGAATGTGCCACATTCTCTGCCCTAAAGTCACGGATGATTGGTAAGACTGGGTATCTGAAGCTAATGTCACCTGGGGGGGAGGGAAACTCAGAGAATATAAAGTTTCAGATTATTTTCTTTTTAAAGAACAAATACAATGAATGCAAATATGGAGGTAATAGATTCAGATAATTTACCAATTACTGGGTGAAAAACAAAAACTAAATAGGGAACGATGTCCTTCATTTTGTGTATTGTGTGTGGCCGTGTAGAAGTTGATTTCACTTCCATCTTGGATTCAGGTAATCAGGAATATATTTTTTACTATAAATCTATATCAGGATTTCTCAACCTTGCACCTTTGACATTTGGGGCTAGCTCATTTTTGTTGTGGAGGGCTGGCCTGTGCATTCTCAGATGTTTAGCAGCATCTCTGGCCTTCATTAAACTAGATGCTAATAGCACCAGCCCCCTCCCCCCAATCCAGCTGTGACAGCTAGAAATCTCTCCAGACATTGCCAAATGTCCTCCGAGGGTAAAATAACCTCTATTGAGAAACACTAGTTATATTTTTTGGGTATACAGAGTTTTAATTATTCATCTGTATATCCCGGGTCCCTAGCAATGGCTTCCTCTAGCATTTACTTGGCAAATATCTATTGAATGACTAAATGGAATAGTTGAAACTGATATATTTATGTATGTAACCACTTTGGTGCCTGAATATATTATGTTTTTCCAGAAAAAAAAAAAGAAATCTTATGATAGCTATTTTTTCAAGAAAGTTATGACTAGGGTAATAATTTTTTATGTAATTATTAATTTCTGTTTATTACTTATAATTACATACTAAATTTTTATTATATCAATAAATTCCTATGAATTTCACAGATACTTATGTCAGCATATTTATCATTCCTTCTGAGGATAACATGCATCTGGTCCTATTAAAGGGATATCTTGTGTCTTCCAGAAATGTTGGTGAAAGTGTATTAGTCCTATCTGGCCCTCAGGAATCTGTGACCTGGAAGCATCTGGGGTGTGATATTGTCTTGTGGCCCCTCCACAGGGGCAGCATGACAGTGAGAGCTGGCTCTGATGGGGAATATGATGATTCTGAACCACCTACAGAAGAAATTGAGGCAGTAAATAAAGATGGGAGAAAAGTTTTTAGGGTTAGCATCTTCATCATGGCCATTGGAGAGACATAAGCAACCATCAGCACACCAGCTCTTAGCATAGCCAACATGTAGGTAGTGCATACTATGTGCCAGGCACTGTTCTAGGAACTCTACTTGATTTACTCATTTAATCCTAACAACAAAGGCACAAGAAAGGTACTAGTATTTGCCCCATTTTATAGAAAAGAAAATTATAGCATAGAGAAGTTAGGTAATATCATTCATTAATTCAGTAGATATCATTGGCATACATACCACCTGCCAGGTGTTGTGGATATAATACAATATATTCACATAGGATACTTTTCTTGACCTCAGAGCTTGTATATATATGTAGTAGAGGGGATTTTAATTTTATTTATTTATTTATTTATTTATTTATTTATTTATTTATAGAGCGTGTGAGTAGGGCATGGGGTTGGGGCTGAGGGAGAGGGAAAGAGGAAAAATCTTAAGTGGGTTCCATGGTGCATGGGGCTCAGTCTTATGACACTGAGATCATGGCCTGAGCCAAAATCAAGAGTCAGCCACTTAATTGGCTGAACTGCCTAGGGGTCTTATGGTAGAGAAGATAATTCAATATACAAAGTATCATGTCAAACATGTTATATGCTATGAAAGAAGAAATAATAAGGTATTAATGTTGCTTGTTGTGCAACTTGGGCAAGTTATGTAACTTCTCTAAATCTGTTTTGTCATCTCTAAAACTGGGACAATAATATTACCTTGTGGGATTGTTAGGAGTACAATGTCTGGCACATATAGTAAGGACTTAATAAATGTTATTTATTAGTAGAGTAATAATAGAAGGAGAGATTATTTGTATTTGGGTGTACCAGAGGTGTCTGGAAAATACTATTTTTTAAAAAAGATTTTATTTATCCATGAGAGACAGAGAGATAGAGAGAGAGAGACAGAGAGAGAGAGAGAGAGAGGCAGAGACACAGGCAGAGGGAGAAGCAGGCTCCATGGAGGGAGCCCGACACGGGACTCAATCTCAGGTCTCCAGGATCAGGCCCTGGGTTGAAGGCGGCGCTAAACCACTGAGCCAGCCGGGCTGCCCCTGGAAGATACTATTTTAACCAAAGTTTGGGAATTGGCCACAATTACCCATCTGCTAACAGAAAAGTCCATTCTTAATAAAGGACATGACACAAATAAAAGAACAGTGCAGGAAAGCTCAGCAAATAGGAAAAATGTAAGGTTTATTTTGTGGCTTGAAAGAATATAGAAGATGAGATAAAGGATAGGTTGAGGCCATAGCATTACATTAGCTACAGGCAAAGGAACTGGGAACTTTTCATTGAGCAGTGTGGAGCATAACAGAAGAGGAAGAGAGCTTTAGGAAGATTTGTTTGCTGTTGACATGTGGGTGGAACAGAGTGGAGGAGTGTGGCGTCTTGAACACAATCAGACCACTGCACTCAAGTACCGAGAAGGGGCTAGTTTGGTCTCGTCTCTAGTAATGACCCAGTGAGTGCCAGGGGAGGGTGACAGACAGGGTCATTCAGATGCTTAGATTCGGAGTTGACTGGATCTGCTGGAGCTGGAAGAAGGAGTTGTGACAAGACATAAAGATCCTCAGAATGCTTTAGATACTGAGAAATGAGTAACTGAAAGGATTGTAGAGTGATAATGAAGATTCAGAAAACTCTGCTATAAGGCTGTAAGGGTTGCTAATGAGTTTACCTTTTGACATCTAGAGTTCCAGGTACCATCTGTTTGAGGTCATGAACCAAACAGATATCCTTTCCAAAATGGAAGTCTTAGCTGGAGCTAGAGATCCAGAAGCTGTTTAAGCTATTGTAGTAGTTGGAACTGGAAAAAGGAAACAGGATGTCTCCATGGAGGGTGTTGAGTCGAGCAACCACAGCAGTCGTGCTTGAAGAGAACACAAAGGTCACAAGGGGGTTGAGATGAAACCCAAGGGAGAGGTGGCCAAGAAGGCCAGGATGGAAGATGAGTCCGGAAAGCAGGGATGGAAATGGATGCAGATATTCCAGGGAGGCTTAGGAGGACAAAAACTCTTTGGGTTGACATGGGATTGGACAGCTATTATTAAATTTACACTGAGAGCAAATTCTTCTGTGACTGAGGCAGACATGCTGTGGCAAGTAAGGAAGGGGTGCTGGGGGAGAAGGCTACTGTGGTTCTGTGGGACAGGGTAGGTTCTGTGCACAGGTATGCAAATGTGCACGGGGGAACTTCGTATCTCAGAGGGTCAGTCTTTGAAAGGAGCATGCACAGGAGTCTGTGCCTCTGTGTGCCTCTGTGTGTGAGTGTGCGTGTAGAAAAGTATGGTGTGTGGAAGCACCCCATCCTAGTTTCCCTTAATGGGAAAGCTCAGTCCAGTGTTGCCAGCAGTTTGGATTTTTCAAAAGAAACAGACAATCTAGGATTTTTTTTTCTTTTTTGATGGGAAATTCACTCATTTTAAAATGTTGTCTCAAATTTTTAAAAGTCCTGTGTGAACCAAACTAAACATGTCTGCAGGGGGATATGGTTCATGAAGCTGCTATTTTCTCTGGTGGAGATCGTGGGTTTGTGAAAGTTCTCTGTGAAGAGGAAAAGAGGATAGCTTGTCACAAGCACTGGATAAATATTTGCTAGGCTAGAAACTAGTTTATGAATTGATTATTTTTAAATAGGAGGAAATGTAGGGCTCTGGTGTAAGTTAGCTGTGATAGTCTGTGTCTTAGCAGCTGAAAGGAGGCTGGTAAATTAAACTACGAGTCATTTGTAGTCAGAAATTTATTATTTCCCTGTCACTATTGGCTTCTCATTACCACTGAATATGATTGTTTTCACACTACTGGTAATTGGCAACGGCAGTAGAACACAGATAAGTCTGCATTATCACTGTATTAGCACTGTCGAAGATTAGTAATTATTAGGACTTCAAGAATCACACCACTTAGTCAGTAAGTGGGCACACCTTATCTGTTCTTTGTAATATATTTTAAAATAGTCAAATTTTTCTGGGTTAAAGTGTTAACACATGGACTTTCTGAGTTAAAGCATGAGCTTTATATGAGACACAGGTAGATGGGAAGGTCAAGCTAATAAAAATGATCAGATGTGTAGAAAGTGTTTCCATTCAGAGTAATTTCTTTAACTTTAGGCAAACTTTTACTTATCAGCATAGCCTTTGTCTTCTCAGTACATTATTCTGCTCAAACTCAAATAGAATTGAAATTATTAATAGTAGTCCAGACATACAGACTGGTCAATTACTGAGAGTATTTTGTAACTACAATTTGGGAAACTGTAGTAATGCCTGTCTATGGACTTGCCTCTATGCTTTTTCCCCTAAGGATGCAAGATCTATATCAGAATATATGTCTTCAAGGTAAGTATGCCGCCGTTTGACAGAGAAGAAAACTGAAGGTCACAATGGTCAGGTGGTCAGGTTACCAGCTTAAGAATCACACAGGAAGTTATGAAGCTGGGAGATAACACAGGCTGACTTCAAGGCCTGGGCCCGGAGACAGCTTTAGCCAAATTAACCTCTGAGTGACTTGCTCTATTGAATTTCACAAATAAAATTCATTTTCTTCTTAAAAAAAAAAAAAAAACCACTAGCTCTTCTTAGGCTCTAGCCTTTGGGGATGGGTGCACTTTCCTATTTTCCTAAAAGAAATTGCAGAAGTAACTCTTTGAACTCAATACCAGTGATTTCTAAGGGAAAGCTTTGGGTTGTACTGCCTTGCCTAAGTTATCTCTTTTTTTTTTTCCTAAAGCATTTTGTTAAATTACCATTTTGTTGCTGAGCTTGGCCATGTGTGAAATCCAGAAGGAGAAGTACCTTTGTGCCACCATTTTTCTGTGTCTGTATTCTTTTCCCTGTTATTTCTCTCCTTACAGTCAAAGTTCTCATATCGGTTCTATTTTTCAGAATATATGCAACTGGGAAGTGGATTTTTAAGATCATAAATAACTAACCTATTCTTTTATGAAGACTTCAAAAAGATATCTACAATTGTATCAGACAGTGGGCCCAATGGAAAGCTTTAGCATGGTTTATTTTTTTCTCCAGAAGCTCAAATATCTCTCAGCTCTTTGTCATGGATAGGATATAAAGAAGCATCTAGGTTTGTCTTTCAGCTAAATGTATGTATGTATTTGAATGCAAAGATATAAATATTTAAATATATAATATGTAAGTATATGCACATATATCCAGTTGCAACCTATGTATCCCTTTAGACAGATGTTAATGAGATGATAAATATTAAGACACTTTACAGGTATACAACTTCATAGGACTGTACTTTTTTTAGGCAAAAATATGTTTCTCTGAAACCACACCACACAAACTAAACATCTGTTTTAAAGTGTGTTAAAATCCAGCAACTCAATGTCAATTGGATCTGGCTTTACGGTATTGCTTGCTTGATTATGGCTCTCACTGGGGGAGGAGAGCTTTCTGATATCATCCAAACCTCCAGAGTACCATTCAAAGCAGCTGGTATTCTATATATTACATAATTATGAAGCACACAGTGTAGTTTAGAATACTTAAGAGGCACTAGGGACCCACTTCTCAAAATATTTACAGCCTTTTATTCTTCTAAAAACAATAATTTGCATGCCTAAAATGATATGTGTACCTTTGCCATGCAAATTTTCTTTGGCTGATTTTTTCTGGTGAAACTTGTTCTGAAAAAATCAATGTTTAGTAGTGAATAAGCCAGAGGGAGATGTCATTGGTGAGAAAGGAGGTCTTTAACATTTTTCCCAACTTTTGAGGATTCAGGGGGAAATAAGGAAGATCTGAGTGAAATATCCCCTCTGTGAGAAAAAGGATGACCTCTGAGGAGAGACTCTGAAAATGAGTGCCAGCCTTTGCATGAAAGGGGTGATTGGAGCAAAGTGCCTATATTGGCTAGCTCTGGCCATTCCACAGATTTAGAACATTAAAAAAAAATGTTTCTTTAGTGTAGATCCCACAGTGAGATATTAAGGCAAGTCCTCAGGTCAAGGGCTGTTTAAGTGACCATTGTTAGGGCTCAGCGAATCTGGGCATGCAGTGGGCCCTCCCTGTCTACTTCTGCCTCTCCCAACTCTCTTCCACCTTTTAGGACCTGTGTAGTCAGCTCTTCACTCATGAACTGCACCTGTTACTTGCCGGGTGCTGTGCTGGACATTGGAATATAAAAATAAATATGAAAATGTCATCTTTCTGAGACACGAGTACTGAAGAGTGAGAGGAAGACATAAATCAGTGTGTCCATGGCAGTCAAAAGCACGTATGGGAATAGTAAGAGCTCTGAGGCAGAATGTTTACCTCTCACTTAGGTAGCAATAGTGACATAGTGATGAGGAAGGACTTTGTAAAGGAGGCGATGCCTGAGGGAGGCATAGCTGGAAGCTATTCTAGAAAGAGGTGGAGGCTTGGAAAGCATGGAAGGCTTTGGGGACAGAAGGGAATGACATGCTCTAACATTTTTGTTAATAACACTGTCTTTTAACAAAGCACTTCGGAGCTCTCCTAAGCTACCTTATTTCTTCTGCATGGTCTCTGTCTGTTAGGGATCAAGGACTTGGTCTTTACTGAAAATGTGCTGAATGGTTCCCTACTATCTTAGTGGACCAGGGCCTCTCCCAAAAGTCAAGCGGGGACGAATATCTTGGGTCAGTAATGCATGATGTATCCCCCAAATAAAACTGGTAGTAGTGTATTTAATCTGCTATTGATTCTATTCTGAAAGAGAGGATTAAAAATCAGCAAGCTTCAAAGTGGATGAAAACTATCCAGGCTCCTTTTGGAACTCAAACTTAGTTGGGCCCTCTTGTTTATGGAACTGTGCTAATAAAAATACATTGTAAAGAGGAATAAATAACTGGGTCAAAGTATTAATTAATTATGCATATATACATACATGTGGTCTTAAAATATTAAATGTGTACGTAATATATACTGAATATAAAATATTAAATATATGCAGAGCACTTGGGAATCTTATCATATACAAAATGCAAGAAATGGGCCAGAATCTTAATGATGGTTATCTTTGAGCAGTATATTACAAAAGACATTTATTTTCTGTGATTTTCTATGTATTGGCGAAATTGTATATGATGAAGCTACATTCATTTGATAAACATAATTTTTTTTCCTATAGGAGTAAACTGTGAAAGCCGTAAATTAGAGTTTCTCTTTAGGAAAGGAGAGTAGGGATGCTGGTCACCATTGCTAAAAGGCAATCTACTGTGACCAGCCTGGCCCAAAAGTCATGCCCCAAAGATGATATCAATTCTACTCTTTCTGTTGACTCAGTCAGCAAGTGTGCGTACTGCATGCTGATACCAAGATATAAAAGATAAGTGGAGCCCCTCTAGTCTAGTTCAGGAAAGAGACATGAAAACAAAACATGCAAAAACACATAAGAGGCCTAATAAAGAATGTCTGACCAAATGACAAAGAGAAAATGCTTAATTAGAATGGAAACCTTGCCAAGTTCATCCCTAATTTCATTGGATCTGAAAGGCTTTGCTCCAGACTTCCTGCCAGACTTCACTTCTTTCATCATCATCATAGTCAAATGTTCTCTTGAGTGCCATATACATTTCTGCCATGATGTAAACTCCCCGAGAGCCACATTATGTCCTATTCCTATTTATATGTCCCACAATGCCTTGAACACAGTAAAAATTCAATACATATTTATGGAATAAGTGAATGGTCCAGTATTGTGTGAGGCTAAGACGTATGGCAGTAATATAAATATTTCACTTCAAGCTCAAGCAAACTGTGTATTTTATGAATCTGACAACAAAGAAAGTGGTTATATCTGATCTCAGCAAGTATTGATCGATTGATTGATTGATGCCTCTTCTCTTGCCATGTGGCAAGGGAAGAGGTTTCTTCATGAAGTTAGTGGCCTCTAACATGCACTACCATGTCTTCTTTCTCAATAAATAGTATTTTCTACCAACTAAGGTCACGTGACCTGTTGTGCAGGGAAAAAAGTCATTCTTAGAAATATGGCAAGACAGAAACTTCTCTTTACTAAACCATAGTTATATGGTTTATAGAAAGATGCTATCCAGAAAACAATGATTTGTGAAGGGTTTGAAGGAATCATTATAACCCCTGTGGGAGGCTGGTTTTCTGTGTGGTGCTCAGGAGCTACATGGACAACAGAATCCATGCTACTAGTTCACAGAGCCCAACACCCCTGTTATGAGTGTTATCATTCAATTTTCGCACAGCAAGAGTGACGGGAGCTAATTGGCCCCTGTTTGTGTCCTTCCAATCCCATAAAGTTGACTATTTTACATACTAATCTGACTGGCTGGTTGAAGTTCCAATAATCAGATTTCTAAGCCTGTAACTAAGATGTGCCAGAAAGGTTGGTTCCATATGGCAAAAAGAAAAGACATTTCAGTAAGACGAAATCTTTCCAAAATTTTCTTTAATAAAAAATGTAGCTTATTTTTGGGAAGAAACACCACTTCTAGTGCATATCATATTAAGGTGGTAATATCGTGAAGGTGTATGCATGTGTGTATTCATATTCACATACGCACACATGCATACACATGCATGTACATCATTTCAATGAAATAAGCCAAATAATTTTGAGCATTGAATAGAGACGAACTTGAGTTCTAGGGACCTTCAATGACAAATCATGTTATATGGAATTGAAGTGGCGTGGTCCATTTTGGAGAATGAAATTAATGGAGATTTTTCATTAAAATAACACTTGAAATTTTAGTGTGCTGGACAAACGAGCATGAAAATACTTCGGGGAGTTGATGTGTATGCTCACTGTCTTGATTGTGGTGATGGTTTCACAGCCTCATACATATGTAAAAACTTAGCAAATTGTATACTTTAAATATATGCAGTTGTTGTGTGTTAATTATACTTCAGTGATAAAAGACAGTTTTAGTGTGCTGTACTGGAAAGCTCCTCTACACATCTCTCAGGAAGTGTTGCATAAGACAACCAGTGCAAAAGCCTGTGTGCTTAATCTGGCAATTGCCTACATATATCATTTTTCCAACCATCCATCTTTCCTTCTAGAATCTAGGAAAATGAAAAATAGTGTCTGAATTTTGTGATAAACACATGTGTGCCCATTCAGTATCCAGGAGAGATCACCAGTTGCCTGGACAGAGGGAGCAGGGTGTCCTATCACTGATGAAGTTAGGAGCATGGTTATAATCCAGAATCTGGATTTAGGACTATGACACCAGCAAGTTACAATTATGCCTTGTGACCCTTTCATTCTACATCATCATCAGTGTGATGTCTTAATACACTTGTATATTCAGTTCACCTACTTTCATCTGGCTTCTCCATACATTCTTTTCTTGCTACTCACTACAAGTGATTCGGGTGAAATTGTAGGAATAGGGCAAAAGAGAGTTCAAAGGTTAACCATCCCTTGTTAAGGGATAACCACTTGTGTGCAAAGAAGCCTCTTAATGGGGTGCCTGGGTGGCTCTGTGGGTTAAGCATCTACCTTTGGCTCAGGTCATGATCTTGGGGTCCTGGGATCAAGTCCCATGTCCAGCTCCCTGCTCAGTGGAGAGTCTGCTTCTCCCTTTCCCTCTGCTCCTCCCCCTGCGTGTGCGCTCTGTCTCTCAAATAAATAAATTAAATCTTAAAACAAAAAAAAAAAGAAGCCTCCTAATAGTAAAGAAAGACGATTTATATTTGTGAATCTCGGGCCCACCCTTCCCAACCTGGGGAACTGGAACACATCACCAGCTGGCACCTGGACCTCAGAGAGGGGCTTCTTGGATCTGTACTTATTGGGCCCATGCCTGAGGGCTGGAGGCAGGGATTGGAGTTTTGGAAAATTGGAATATAAATTACTGGAGTTGAGGGCAGCGTGAGTGAGGGGAAGGCCTGAGCAACAGCAGGAGCTACAGAGAAGTAGGATGTCAGCTGGTGTGTCCCTAATCGTGATTTCCATCATTACGGTAGAGACTTCCTCTTTCTTGCTGTCTGCTGTAGATCCCAAGGCAGGTGCACACTGACACTTGTCAGGGGAGGAGGAAGAAAAGCAAGAAAGCAGAGGGGCCCAGGACCATGGGGTTTGCACGAGGAAGACAGAAGAGACCTAGATAATCCACGGCATCTCCATATCCATGAGAAGTGGGGTATGGAATATTGGGGTGACCTCTGGAGACTCACTGAGGATGGGTAAGAATTTCTTCAGGGCTTTCAGTTGGAGAAATTCGGTACACAGGTAGTGTTTCTATATCCCTTCCTTCATTATCTCTTCTCTTTCCTAAAAAGTTGTTTCATTTCAAATGAGAGTCAAGTTCAGACTTTTTTTTTCAGAAATGAATATTTGACAGACTAGAATCCCAGCACTTAAGTGGGAGAAAGAACCTTAAAATTAAACAAGGATCATATCTACTTTTTTAATATCTAAAAAACAAAGCACAGTTATTCCTTATAGGTTAGAATATCCTATTACAATTAATGTTAATACATACTAAATGGGCTTTGAGAAAACAGGTTTTCCTCACCTCTGCTCAATTTCATTTTTCAGCTTTAATGATTTGAGGTAGCTCCTGCTCATCTTTGTTAGCCATGCACAAATGTAAATGGTAATGAGGCTTTTGTGTATGCGTGTGAAATTCAAAATCCATCCCTAGTCTATTAACTCTGTAAAGAAACTTACACCGTAGGAGGCCATAGTAGTCTGAACAAAAAGGCTTCTATTGTACAAAACCAATTTCCATGTAATCAAGTTGGGCAATAGAGTGTTTTCTCTTGAATGATATTTGTGCAGCGTTAGAGATGTCTGACCTGTGCGCTGTACAGAGGAGTTCTATCACTTAGCAGGTGTAAAGGTCAGAGGAAAGAAATATTTCTTGAATGACGCGGCTGAAATTGCGATGCTTCATAATAGCACTGTTTCGTGGCCACCTCCCTCGATTACTATTTTTGTCAGACTAAAATCTGGTAAAGCTGTGCATCATTGAACTGATTTATTTAGAAAACAGCTAGAGATTATTGTTAAATAAAAAAATACCTCATTTTGGTTTTAAGATATTCCTTTTACTTAATGTACTATGCTTTTTTTGAAGTTTAAATTATCAGCTAATGCCATATGGTGTGGCTAACTACAGTGCCTGGCACATAGTAGGAACTCAGTGAATATGTATTAAGGAATGAATGAACCAAATTTCTTGTAAGCAGCAGATGCAAAATAGCATGGCTTAATCATATCATTCCACTCTGAAATTTTTCATTGGGATCTAAAATGTTAATTTCCTATAATTTTCTTGTAATGCAAAAATTAACACATGATCTTATTAAATCTTTTCATTTCAGTAGATGTCTGAAAGGTTAGGAATAACATTTTGTAGCCTAAGCAGTCATTAGATGATTTTTATACCCCTGACAGCATTTTAGCTCAGTAAAGAATCCCAGTGTCCTACAAGTACCCCTCCTGACCCACCCAGATGCTTCTGCAGAAACCTCCATAGGTCCAAACAGCATCCTGTCATAAAGGCGACACACAAAAGCTTGCACAGGATTGTCCCAGGGATCAAATAAAAGAGACCCAGTGCCACATTGAAGAAGCGGCACCCCGCTGACATGCTGCAGGGCTCTGCCTTATAAATCGATGCTGATACAATTCGACAAGTCTGTAATCAGTTTGAGATCATGCTCTAGTATGTTCTACAGCAGACAGATTGCAATTTTCACTTTAGTTTTCTTGTAAAACAGATGATAATTGGGAAAGTTACCCTGCAGTATACTTGTTCATAAGCTTTTAAAAAAAGGTAATGCATTTTATTCATTTAGTTGGCCCCAAATTGATAGAGTCTAGTTTCTTGCTCTTCCAGACTCCCACTTTTTCCACACACATCGTATTTTATGTGGATGTGTTTATAGATGTAACAGACTTCTCTCCTCCACCTCTAGACAACACATGCCTCTGGAGGAAGGCCTCTCCAGATGTTTCACATCTTTGCATCCCTGGGACCTGGACCAACATGTAGAAATTTTTTATAATGAAGTAACAGACATGCACTTTTTAAAGTTAAAAAAAAAATTGAGAGTCTTCAGTGCTGACACCACATTTCCTGATACCTATTTGTATGTGCATCCAAAAACCTGGATAAACTCCTATGTAAGAAACTCTTATACAGAAACCAAATGTACATGGTAAAGGCCACCTATTAATGTAATCAATCCAACTGGTGCCAACAACATTAATTTAACACAATAGGTGATAGTGTTATGCTGACTGGTTCTATGCTTAAGAATTTTTAAAAAACCTACTTGTCTAGTTTTTTTGTTTTGTTTTGTTTTTTTACTTGCCAATTTGAGTCCACAATTTTGAGTGTGATGGACCATTGTTTGAATTGTCATTGTCTTGGTTATCTTTCCTGGATGGTGAACATGAATTTAAATCACCATTTATTTTAAAAAAGCCGATTAATGTAATAGAGCACCTCAAAGTACAATATTCATTTAAAAAACACTGTATGTGGAAAATTCTTCATGGCACATTTACTTCTATACCTATTATAAATGTAAGGTCACAGCATGAATATGATACTCATGTCCATAGAAAGGTTCCTGTGTGTCTAGAGGTTGTGCCATATCATGAGGTTTCAATTCTCCCACTAGTTAAATGTGGATAATTTTACTTTTGTGTTGACTCTTGGTTGTAAAGAGACATACAGGTAAAGCATAAGACATCCAGGTAAATTTTTTGCAGGATTTGAAAAATCATTCTCCTTGCCCCAAGGCTTAAGACACACAGCAAGGAATGTACTTTACATCGGTGAATAAATGAAAAACCATTAATGTGGACTGATTTAGAAGATTGTTTAAATAATTATATACATATTTCCTTTTGTGCTTGATTTATTTGTACTTTTCCTATTTTTTTCTCTGATGTGAAAATTATAAAGTTACTAGATTTTTAAAAACAAGTTCATGTTTTTTTGGTGGATTTCTGAAAAATCCTAGAAGTATTTACCTGTAAAAAACGTTGGGAGACTTTAAAGCTTGCTAATAACTGTGTCTCCAAAAGTATCATGTTGTCCCCAACCCAAATTTTCCTGGGGTTGAAGAGTTTCCTAAAATTGATAACTATTGGAATTGCCTTAATGCGTTGGTACTCCTGAAGTTTAATTCAACTGGCATTAAAAAATAAAAGTAAAAAAAGCCTCCTCAAAATAGAACCGAAATAACTCTTTAGGGTTTAAGTGCCAATGAGAGAATTTGCAGTCTTATGCCTGCATCCCTCCCTTTGAGACAAGAACTGGGCATGAGCAGAATTGAACTTGATGCTTTAGAGAAATGGATGTAGGCTGACTGCTAAATGCTATTTCTTAAAAAAGCCCTAAGCACTGTGATTATTTCTTAGCTTATTTAATATTTAGGGACTTTGAATAAAATAATAATAACAGTACCAAAATGTATTTAGAGGTTAAAAAAAAAGTATTCAATGATGTGCTTTAACACACATAAATTCATTTGATGTTCACAAACCCCTCTACATTGAGAGTTGCTTTGTTAACTATTTAGCCTAAGGAGGACTATAACTCACCCAAGACCTTTCAGCTGAGCAGGGCCTCTTGGACAAGGCTGCAGTGCATTGTCTCAGCTGATGGATTTCCACGTTGCTCTGAGTCTGGCCATTTTCCATACACAGGCACCTCAAAGTTCTGGGATGTCTCAGAGATGTCTTCTAGTTTTTAAATTCTGTGTCTTTACGCTGCAGATGACCCACTGCTTTGAAAAGTTGTGATACACTGGTCTCTCTTAAGAACCTATTCTAATACATGAAATTTTGGAAAATGAGTTTGATAACTGTGGCCCCATTATAAGATTTTAAATTCTCAGCATCTCTGGGGAATGATGGGAAATTCTATGAAATTTGGTTTAAAAATTTGTTTAGAAGACCAGAGTTTAATATACAAGTGGTAACAGATGTGCCACCCCAAACAAGAACCTGAAAAAGGAACTTAGAAAATGGGTAAAGTAGGAATTTGTTCATTGCATTTTAAAGAATGAATGCCCTATTTTATAAAAAGGTCCCCACGGTTCCTTTATATGCTTGGCTCTCCTGGTGCATTTATGTTTGATTGTAGATCACCAACCACTTGATAAAATGGCTGGGGGAAAAAAGACAAGGAAACATTGGTAAAGGTTTGGGAGCCAATAGTAATTACAAAACAATCAAAAAGGATGACAATGCATTTCTAAATTTAAAATGTGAACTAATGGGAAAATTTCATTTGAATCACTGATTTTTATCTATAGAATTTTGTGAAAGACCCAAGATGCGTTGTTACTTGAATTCATAATGTATTTCACTCATTCATCAACACATAGCTATTGTATGTTTAGTATGTCCAGGCACTGTACAGAGCAACGATGAACAAAAGCAAACAGTTTCTGAGCTCCTGGAGTATGCACTGCGGTGTTTATCAACTTGATTTTGAAGTTTTATGGGACTATAAGATATGAAATGGTAATGAAGAATAAGTTCTTCTTTTCAAAACTTACTCAAGCATCTCCATGTGATAATTTCTTTGTCTTTTGTAGTGTATCTTCTTTATATATTTTCTGAAATATACTATAATGAATGATTATTACTTTCTGGATTATTTGTAAAAGATAAAGGAAAAAGCTTTTCTTAATTCAACTCTTGGCATATTTATATGAATGTTTTGAGGCCCTAGAAGTGGCAATTATCATAAATATCCCAACTGGCACATTTTATTAGCATGAGCTCACATAATACAGATGAATCAACCTGACGGTTTTTCCTTTAGCTGTTTGGCCACCATAATAATTGGTTCTATTACAGGTGGATAGTATGATCTTAATTTCCTTGGTAAGCTTGAGTGATTTAATCTCATCAGTGAATTGTGAGTTGAAGATATATTTCAAATTTTTAAATCTCAGCATTTTTGTGAAGATTTCCCTGCCTTATAGATTTAATGAAAGTTACCGATTAAATACTTCAGATACATGTACGTGTATACATGTGGAAGTAGTGTTACAACTCCAAACTGTTTATGTAAGCTATCCATAGGAACTGGTTCTAATTCATTTATTTTTACCATGATTACAACTTTTAGTTGAGCAAATATTGAACTTTATTAATCCCACCTGTGTATCCTGCCGGGTAATAAAATGTATTGGCACATGTATTTAAGATTCTTCAGGCTTTGAACAAAAATGTTGCCATGGGAACCTGATTTCATAGCCCATAGTCCTTTGCACAACTACACCTGCCTTATGGTAGAGGTTTCCATGGCAACATTTTTGTTCGGGGAACATAGAACTTGAACAGAATATGCCACGATTCTCTTTTAAAATATATGTGTTGGTAGTTGTGATATTACTATAGTTAATGTGCATATTAGAAATACCAGTGGCTCCGTGGTGGGCAGCAGTGTTGTCCTTTCTCCAGTGAATAGATTCCTATTGAGTTTCGTTAGTCACAATGCATCGGATTAGGAAATTAGAGCAATTTCTAGTCTCTTTTCACTGTCTCTCCACCCTCCACTCATTCAACCCTCCCGCTAGAGTATGGTGAAGTAATCCTCCATGGCTAGCATGACCAGAATGATTTTTTGTGATAATGCAGAGCTGTAAGGAAAAGATGTGTAACTAATGTCTGGTCAAGCTCAGCAGGCTTTTTTAAAGGGCAGCATCCATCTTGGGACCCTCTACTGCTACAGAATATTCTACTAATGGTTCTTCAACTTCCTCACACATACTTTACTCCAAAGAAGGTCATGAGCTCCAATAACAAAGTATCACGAGGATGGGGTAAGGATTAGTTTTCCTATTTTTGATCTAATGTCTTCTCTCTTTATTATATTTACTTTCAGCATAAAAAAGTTGACAACTCCTAAATTAAAAAGACGCAACTACTTTCTGTGCTCGCCATTCATTTGTGTCGTATTACATCTGTAACTAAGGCCATGTGGGTATGGCCTTGCAACAGATAATCCGGGGTTATCATTGTTGTGTTATAATGGTTCTCTCAGCTGTTATGTGTGCACTCATCCATCAGGACCAGGCTCTTGTTGTTGCCAGGTCTGCTGGCATGTTGCTGCTTCTTGGCAGTTCTCAAAACATGCAGCAGTGGATTTTGAAGCAGCCTCAGCTGCTGCTCGCGGTATACAAAGGAGCTGAATGAGGGATATTATTAATGCCAATCATCCTCTACCCACAAGGGTATCAAAGGGACTTTTAGAGACCACAGGACTGCTTTCAGCAGAAACCCTAATCAGATCATCTTCCTTGATCAAGGAAAGGAATGTAGGAAAATGAGGTGGGTTAAAGGAATTAGAACAAGTAAATGCATTCTGAATACATTCAGGACAAATTAGCCCTGAGTGCAAATAGACATTGATTTGTCTGATTGAGTGGAAGCATAACTTAGAAGCCCGAGGTCAGGCTTCTGCCAACTTAGGGCCTTGGGAAGTTAAACAAATACAGGGGAGTGTGAAAACCACATTTATTTATAAAGCTGGAGACAAAGAAGGAACAAATAAAGGGAGGGAGGAAGGGGAGAAAAGGGGAGAGGCAGAGACAGGGAATGCAGACAGAGTAGAATGATAGACTCAGAGAGTCAGTTTAGAAGAAAGCTGTTACAAGGCACAGACAGAAAAACTTTAGATGAGTTGCATCTAGAGGAAAATACAAGAAATGTAGGGGAATGGGTCCTAAATCAGGAGTCAGGCAATCTCTGTCTTCTAACTTACCTATAATCTCAGATTTGTCACCTGAGTTGTCTTTCTGGAAAATACACAGTGATGCCTAAAGGATGAGGCCTGAGCTGAGTCTTTAAAACTCTATGTTCTGTGAGCGTGTGTGTGAATGTGGTGGAGAAGGCTCATGGGAAACATTTCTGTCTCTTGAGCAACTACTTCAACTAGACCCATTTTCATTGGCTGAGCACTGTAATGAAATTTCATTTGAAGAAAATGCTGCCTGGATTCAAAAAAGTTTTAAAACTATTGGGACTGCTGATTTCCTAAACCCTGCCCAGCACTAATATTCTATGCTGTGCCCCAATCTCTACTAAGCTAATAAAATGATGGATTTTAACCATTGTTTAACACAGTTATGAGAGCTTTGAGCTCATGGCCATTGCACAATCAATATTTCTTGACTGGAACTGAATTAAATTTCATCTGTTCTGGAAATGGGCCGTGCAGATCCTTTTCCTAAAATGCCAAAGAAATGATTTTAATCAACGGGAAGGCCCATAACACGAAACAAACCACAGCCCTATCCTTGCAAAAAACCACACACACACACACAAAAAGGAACAACAACACAACAGAGTTTGGCCACACCTGGGAGATTTTGTGCCTTGGTCACTGAACTTTAAAGTCCAGGGAAGCTGAAGAAAGAAAGATATCGTGACCACAGCAAGAATACACAAAAGAATAGGGGCTTGCCAGGTACACCAGAGGAGTACAGATTAAACCATGGAGTCTTTAGCCTCTTTGTTACATGAAAACAGAGGGAGCTGTGGTCAAAATCTGAAACCTGTGAAGAATATGAATATCATGAACACAAATTTGTTCATCCAATCCTGGATGGTTATTACAAGGGAACCAACTTTCTTTACAACCTGAGAGAGATGGGTTTAGTCAAAAGGAAGTACTGTTTCTCACAGAAAATACTTTACTAATGGGATTCTTTAACCTTCAGAGTTCAAATAAACTGGACTAAGTGTAAAACTTAAATCCAGTGAGATGAACTATAGTAGATTGATTATCTGGGCCCCTGTCTGCAGCAGTGTTCTGTGTGTGATCTGGCAAGTATGTCTGGGAAGGGAAGGAGAAATGTGTGACTCTCAGGACAGAGTCATGGACAGAGTGTGGACAGAGTGTGATTGCTACCAAGATAGACCAGTGGTGGTCATCTCATTCTCAAGGAATGGACTTAATGCATGACAGAGTCTTTCTTTACCTGACCTCACTATTATAGAGAAGATGGAAAGAGGCAAATTCTCCCTTATATTTTTTCTGAAAATTTTGCTTATTTTCAGTAAAATCCAGAGTCCTGTGGTTTCCAAATGTCTCCAGGTGGATGGGGTTGGAGATGGGAACACTTCAGGTAAAGGCAGCCTCATGTATTAATGTTCAGAGGCGTGAGACGGCCTTGGAGGTTCTCATTCTAAGGAGCAGCAGATGGTTCTCTCCGAGGCAGGCTGTAACTTTGAGTGAGGTGAGCTGTGCCAGAAAAGAGAGAGCAAAATAAGGTTCGTGATTTACATAGATGCCAGATAATGGGAAGACTTGGTTGCTCTGATATAATTGGGTTCATCATTTCACAGGTCATAGGATACCATTGAAGAGGTTTGAACATGATGTAAATGAAATTTGCATTTGAGAAGGTTGATTCTTTTTTTTCAAAAACAATTGTGTCATTTATTCTGATTAATATAGGGATCAATAAAGGAAAATGTATGAGAAGGTTGTTTTTTTGTTTTTTTTTTTGAGAAGGTTGATTCTTGAAGGTGGATGGAGAGCGGGTTGCTTACAAGAGTGAACTCAAAGAGATTTGTTGAGTTATAGGTGATGTGTTCATACAAGAGAGTGGAAAAAAAAAAAAAAAACTAACCTCCACCCCCCACCACCCTAGGGCTTGGATTTACAACACTAGCAAGGGAAAGAAAGAACACAAGTGTGTAGTCTCTTTGTATTCTACTCAGCCCCAATAAACTCTTTCCATTTACACTTCTGTCTCATTAGGTGGAGGAGGATGTTATGAAAGACCGGGGCAGCTTGGTGCATTTTGTTGGCTTGTTTACCACCTGCTTTCATTTGTTCCCCTTTTACTACTTGTTACATTTCATTTGAGTCTTCTAGATAAGGGAAAAGAAAGAAAGGCAAAACATTCTAGTTCCTTAAAAGCAAAGTAACTAATAGGTTATGAATGAGCTGCGTTTATTATTTTTTCAGTAAGCCAGGATTTTCTGTAATGAATTTTGTCAGGGAGATCTAATTAAACCATAATAGCAGTCTCTGAGAATAGTAACAGGAAGCATGTTAAATAGGTTCTTGCTACGCAGTTTTTTTTTTTCTCTATTCTTACCTCTCCTAACCTTTATAATGCACTGTTCTCAAAGGAGTCTACAATCTACCTACTGGAGAATTATTTCATTACAAAGTTATATACATCTCACCAGTACTAAAGCTTAACCCTCTGGCTCATGTAGGAGAAATACAGTTTCTTGTAGAAATGTAGTAAATTCTCTTTTTTTCTGCTGATGGGAGGATAAAGTTAAAATATCGAGGTCCAACTAAATTTCATCATCTTTAAATAAACAACCATCAGTTGCAAAAGAAGTTGAGGTTGCATACAAACTCTTTTGATCTTAAAATAAAATATTTACGTCAAATAAAGACATCAAATGCTCCAAATCTGAGGAAAAAGTAGGTCAAATCATCAAGCTTTCAATGTTCTCCCCATGGGTACAACTACCACACTCACTAATTTTAGAGTTTTAGTGGTAGGTAAATTTGGGCATGTGCGAATGGCGAAGAGCAAGAAAAGAGACTTTTCACCCCAAACCTGCTCAGGCTATTAGCATTCCCTTTGCTCTTGTTCTCCTCTTTTCCTTCCGACATAACATCTTACAGCTTAAGATGAAAAGACTTATTGGATTCTCTGTTGTCAATTGGACAAGCCCTCTCTGGGGCCCTTTCTGTCAAGATGCTCAGATTCCATTTGAATTTAAAACAGACCTGTAGGCTTAGGAAACGTGGCAGCCGTGTGTTCAGGGAAAGCGAGAAAAGAGTTATTTTTAAAATATTTTCTAAAGTCTTCATTCCCAAAGCTGGTTGAGGGGAAACTTGGCGGATGGTTCGGAGTGTTTGTAAGCAGCTGACTGCATATGAGTGATCTGGACAGGAATGGTAATCACTTCCGACAGCAATTATTGAATGCACACACTGAAAATTTTCGGCCAATTTTTTTTTAAATTTAATAGACTAAGACATTTAAGGAATTAGTGATATTTGGGCTGTTGGAGCACGACTCGTTTTTTTGGGTAGAACATTTGGTAGAACACACTTCTTCCTTTATATCAAAGAACAAGTGATGCCTGGGCGGCTCAGCGGTTGAGCCTCTGCCCTCCGCTCAGGGCGTGATCCTGGAGTCCTGGGATCGATTCCCACATCGGGCTCCCTTATGGAGCCTGCTTCTCCCTCTGCCTCTATCTCTTTCTCTGTGTCTCTCATTAATAAATAAATAAATAAAATCTTTTTTAAAAAAAGAACCATGATTTTAATCTCTTATTTCACTAAAATCTAAATTATCTCATATCACATTTTTTCAAGAAGTTATATTCTCTCTTTTCTCATTTTAGTGGAATATTAATTGTCTAATTAGTGTCCTAATACCAGAATATTTTAAGTTGAATTGTGTGATATGATAGAAAACTCAAGGAGAGAGAAAATAGTCATGTCAAGGAGAGAAGAAAAATGTAATACATGGGTAAAGCTATAATTGCTGATAAATGCCTGTGGGACTTGTAAAAATAATTTAGATATAAAAGTAAAGTTAATTTTATAATAACATTTTTCTCCCTTTCTTCAGAGAGTTAAATTTTTTTAAATGTCATGCTTACCAGGGGATCCCTGGGTGGATCAGCGGTTTGACGCTTGCCTTTGGCCCAGGGCACGATCCTGGAGTCCTGGCATCAAGTCCCACATTGGGCTCCCTGCATGAAGCCTGCTTCTCCCTCTGCCTGTGTCTCTGCCTCTCTCTCTCTCTCTCTCTCTCTCTCTCTCTCTCTCTCTCTCATTAAATAAATAAATAAATATTTTTTTAAAAATGTAATGCTTACCAAATTGTCTTTTAAGATATTAGGGATAAGAGTGAGTGTTCATATTTAATTTTATCCTTCTTATTATCTAAGCTGATATTTGTCTCTCTCATTGATAGAGCCATAAAAAAGATGTGAATTTCCTTGTCTTTTTATGTGTACTTAACTCCGATTGATTTTTTACTGACAAGAGGGCATTTAGGAGAATTTTCCCAATATTCCACAACATAAAACTGTCCCTGAAATCCGTCTTCTCTCCTGATCGCCAATTCCATTCATCTCTCTCCTTTCCATTCTTCCATGGGCTGTCTCCATTGGACTTCATTGTCCCTCCTGGTTTGGAGCTAAGTCACAGCCCACCCCAGACCAAAATCACTCTGCTTCCTGGTCCCTCCAATTATGGTGCTTTTGTGTTTAGCCAGCAGTATAACGAATACTTTTCAGTACCTAATGACTTTATCACAGCAATATCTGTTGCTTCTTTCTCTGTGGCCAGTAATACTGTCCTGTATCACTTTTGTGTTGCAGTGTGCACTTAACCCTTAGATTTAACCAAACTCCCAAATCCTAGTTTCTGAAAGACTTTTTCCCAAGAGAAATAAATGGTAGTAAATGTAGTGAGTTAGTTTCTGATTTCAGTTTATTTGATAATTTTTATTCTCAGATAATGTTCTCTTGAATTTTTGTGTGAAAATATCCTTTTCAGAAGTAAAATATTAATAGGGTGCCTGAGTGGCTCAGTTGGTTAAGCATCTGGTTTAGGCTTAGTTCATGATCTCCCATTCCTGGGATTAACCCCTGTCTTGGGCTCCCTGCTTAGTGGGGAGTTTGCTTCTCCCTTTCTTCTTCTCCTCCCCCCTGCTTGTGTGCTTTCTCTCTCTCTCTCTCTCTCTCTCTCAAATAAATAACATCTTCAAAAAAATTCTAAAAAAGAAATAAAGTGTTAATGATTTTAAATAGCAGGATTGTTGTTTTTAATATTTTTTTTTTAGAAAAATACCAACTCAAGGGGCACCTGAGTGGCTCAGTTGGTTAAGCTTTGGACTCTTATTTTAGCTCAGGGCATGGTCTCAAGGTGGTGGGATGGAGCCCTGCCTCAGGCTCCACACTCAGCGGGGAGTCTGCTTTTCTCCCTCTCTGTCTGTCCTGCCCCCTATTATACATGCACACACTCGCACTCTCTCTCTCCCTCAAATAAATAAATAGATCTTTAAAAATTTTATTACCTTAAAAATAAAATTTGAGATTTTCTGAATAAAATAAACATACCAACTCAGTGCCTGTCCTCCATCATTTCAAAGAGAAATTCTTAAACAGGTGATGGGTATTAAGGAGGGCACTTGATATGATGAGCACTATGTGTTGTTTGTAAGTGGTGAATCACTAAATTATACTCCTGAAGCTAACATTAACACTGTTTGTTAACTAACTAGAATTTAAATAAAAACTTGAAACATAAAAAAAGGAAAAAAAATTGAAATCCTAATGCCTGGGGACCACTAGTTGGCAATCCTTCTCCAGTAGGTTTGGCATGTGTCCCCTTTTGGGAGCTCTTTTAACTTCCATTGTATGGCCATTGGCCCCTCAGCCTATGTTGTCCTGCTCTTTATCCTTTTACATATTCTCCTGTATCTGCAGCTGATTTAAAGAAAGCCCCATTAATGCTCACCTCTTCATCTTCATGACGCCTAGTTATGATTATAATATTTTCAGCAAATCTCAAGAACATACTTGTGAAATCATTGAGTATTCAGTTATTAAAAATTTGGAGAGCTAAAAAGAAGTCATAGACTTTGGTGGATTAATTTTTATCAAGCAGATTAAGATTACACATTTCAGCCAGTAAAAATAGCAAAGATCATGATAAACTCGCTAATGTATACATTAGACTATGTGATTCATGGAAAATTATTGAAAACCACAGTGACTTTAAAAGTCCTACACAGTATTCTACTAAATGCTTAAGGAAGGAAAAAATAGTAGTTGAGCAGGATTGCATTGTTTGCTAGTGAATTCTGTGACTATAAACTTTATTGTGGTTCTAATGCAGAGTTCTTTTAGCTTCCACATCCAGCATTTAAAATAGTGCCTTTTTGTATGTGTATGTATACACACACACACACACACACACACACACACACATACATACACACATGGTTTTCATAGTCTTTTATTTTTTTAATAGTCTTTTAAAGTCAAATACTTTTTCTATTTCTTCAAGTTGTGTCTAGCTATCAGTTTCATTCTTACAAATACTCTTAGTCTATGGAACATATTTTCTGCTGAGTGCTGTGAAATTTAATTCAGAAGTAGTGCTTTATTGATGCTTCGTTTTTGTGACCTTTCCAGTCCTGTGTTGGTGACATATTGGTCCTCTGTCTCCAGTGCTTTGAGAATCTAATAGATAGGATGGAATGGGTCAGATAATGAAAGTCCCTGGTACATTAACTTTCAATTTCATGAATGTCTGAATATTGCAGAGAAGATGAATAGCAGGACTTCCTCTGCTTTTACATTTTAACATTTATAAGCTAGTTAAATTTCTCCTGTATTATCAGCAACAGAGTCCTAGTCTACGATATTAACACATACATTATATTTTGGAACAGAAGTGTTTGAGTTTAAAATAATTTATAAACCACAGAGCAGGCAACTTACTAATGCAGGCTACTAAAAGAGATGAATAAATAGGGGTTTCATTTCAGATAAGTTATAGCATGTGATGTATATGTTGAAAGGGTTCCTTCTTTATTTCTCTTTGTTTTACTGACATGAACAGGGAGTTGGGGTGTCTAGTCAGTCATATGACTGATCTATTATTAGGTGGTTACAATCATCCCCAAAAGCAGTGTTATTGTTTTGTTTTGTTTTTTAGTGTTATTGTTTTGAAGCAGCATTAATCTTCTCTGAAAATGTTATAGCAAGAATAGTCATTTGAAAGAATCTGTTGAAACAGACTAGTCTTTGGGATGAGACTTAAGCCACCCAAGTGATAAGAAATAAATATGGGTCCTGAGTGATTAGGCAAGGACAGGATGAGAAGGCACACAGCTGTTGGGTTGTTGGGGTTCGAGCACTGATATGTGAACTCATTTATATTCCCTTGTGTTATCTTATAGACATTGCATCATCTGCTGTTGCCTTGCTCCGTTCCCACCACTGTATTTATGGTATCCATTTTTATGAAATATGACAAGAATTAGATAATACAATTTGGCCTTTTGGACTGTGCTTAATAATCCAGCTATGTGGAAAAATGTGTGCTCTCTTGCCATCTAGAAAAACAGTGTTGGGAATCTGAGTTTATGCTGTAAATGGAAAATGTAGCTGTTGGTTTGATCCAATGGGAAACTCTGACATGGAAACTTCTCCTTATCTGACTTCTTAAATATGTAATTCAATGTATATAGTAGATGCTTTTATATTTTGACACAGAAATGAAAAGTCAGTCTACGTGAAGGTAGGGGGAATATGGAAGTGTGTGATGACTGTGATGTTTGGACCACTGTTTCATGATCTGGTTTCTTTGAGAAGATGACAGTCTCTTCTGGCTCTGGTTCCATGTTCTCCTATAGTGATATCCATTCTCTCAGAGGAGTCATTTGCCTTCTCAATTCCTGTTTCATTTAAATAATTACTGAATTTTTATTTTTATTTTTATTTTTTTGGTTCAGCTCTCCTTTAACCCAATCCATGCAAGCAGCATCCGGCATAATGATCCTTCTTAGCCCTCACCTTCACCCTTGTAGACCCACCAGGGGGCCTCATCTCTTTTGGCAGAGACTTGGTGGTGTTCTTTGGATTTTCCTACTGTGCCATTACTGAGCCTGTTTACTTTGAGGTCCATTCCTTGATTTCTCCATTTTTTCCCTACTCTGTTCCATTGCACAAGTGGCAGACTCCAGCATGGTATCAGCTGGGTGCTGGCAGGGTTGGGCCAGTGGGAGAGGGAGCCCTGGAGTGAGACTGGGAAGATACAGGAAGAAGCTGCAATATTTCTCCCCTGCCCCTTGCCTTAGGTAAGATCTCCAGGTTCATCACCTCTTTGGATCTAATTCCTTCTGAATAGGTCCTCTAAGTTTCCAGATTTTGCTGGGTGACACAGGCCCCTCTTCTCCATTACCCCACACGTTCCTTCTGTCCCCCTCTCTAAAGATGGCAGTAGCTTCCTGCTACGCTTATCTGCAGGTTGTGTTATCGTCTGTGTTTGGCTTCTCAGCTCTCTCATTACCCATGTAAACAAGTCTTGGCAACACATTTACTCTCTTTAAAAACAAAGAATGGTTTCTGTTTTCCTAGTTGGAGCCTGACTAATATACCCACTGACTGTAACTACTTCATATACATTCCCTGCTCCACATTATCCTCAAGGCTAAATTCAAAATTTCTCCTCCAGCTGATCTTTTCAGCCATATCAAACTAAATATTTCACTTACTGATGAGTTTTTTTAACTGGTTAGTGTGCAGATCCAAAGTCTCCCATTCTGATGCTTCTTGCTGTGTGTACCTGGCTAGAACCTATCTTCCCACCTCTGGACTTTGAGAGTTCTTGGTACTTACATTAAGCATGTACCAGTGCCACTTTAAGTTCATTATTTAAAAACGTGTCTTCTTGACCCTACTAGATTATAAGATCTTTAAACTCAGTTACTGTATCTTTTCTATGTATACCTCACAGGCCAAGTACAGTATCATGTACACATACGGTGCTCAAAATATTGGTCACATTAGTGAATGACAATTGCTTTCAAACCAAAAAGGAAGTTTATGCAAAAAGACTCCTTTGCTAATAATTTTATTGATTGCCATTTGCTAAGAAGAATCCAGAAGAGAAACAGAGTGTATTCTTCTAGAATACCAGAGAGAATTGTACTATGTATACAAAAAGTATATACCACAACAGTATACTGATGGACATCTTGAAAGTGTTAATAAGCTTTTCGCAGAAACAGACTCACCCTCCAGTTTCACCAAGAGTATAGTATATCTAGTAAGAATTTCTTACATTCTGGTAGTTATTTTATTTCCTTTTATATAAGTGGACCCTCTTGGTTGGTGGTGATCTGCCTAGTGTTCATTCTCCTCTTACTCCTTACTCTGTACATCCACCTCAAAGCTCATGGCTTCTGGGAGAAGGTGGCACTATCCTTAGCTAAGAGGTGGGCACATCTTAGTCTAAACCAGTGAGGACAATTTGATTCTCCTCACCATGGTGATTGGCTCAGATAACCCAGACTTAAGCCAATAAGCTAATGGAATTCCTCTGGCCTGTTGGGACAGAGATTGACTTAAGAAAGGTATAAGATCCAGTTTAGGTCAAGGAGGCATAGAGGAGAAATCTAAGGACTTCTGAGGAAGTTGCTAGAAGAAATTTTCTGTCCCCTTCTGGATTATAGATATGATGAATAGAACTGCTACAACCATCTTTGCTTCCGTGATGGAAGCCCACTTGAGGACAAAGTGGCTCTATGGAAAACATAGTGGAGGATGGAAATAAACTGAGCCCTTGGTGACATCACTGAGTGGTGAATTACATCTACCTCTGTACTTTCCTGTTCTGAGTCTTACCTTTTGCGTAGGTTTGCTTTTGAATGCATTTTAAAATATCTGCACTGATAGAACATGCTGAGAACTAAAATGCTCAGATCCTGAGTCAGTGAAGTCTCTAAACACAGGGGTAAAATTAGACTATCAGAGGATGAGCCAAAGGGACAGAAGAATGCCTCCTCAGTGATCTCAGCTCTCCTTCTTTCTTATTTTCCTTTCTCTTAGTCATTGTCTTTAAGATGCTCACAGTAGAGTAGCCCACTTTCAATATGGGGTAATTAATTCTCAAAATAGCCATGGTGTGAAGCACACATGTATAGGCAGTGCTTGCTCCACTCAATAGATTGAAAAGCGATTTAGGATTCTCTAGTACAGAACATCTTGGAGGAGCAATTTGAGTGATTAGAAGCCTTAAACCAATACATTTTGACAAGTGTGGAATAGGAAAACCTCAAAGCCACAGAACTATTGAGGAAAACATGAAATGGCCATTGAAAGATTATGACAAATACAAGAACATAAAAATAGGAAATGGAGGGTTGAGGGTTGGATAAGAACCTGGGGTCAAAATACAACATGGAAAAAATATATATATAACATGGTTAAGACCTAACCACATGGATTTTAGAATCAGACTGACTTTCACATTCACTTCCGGGCCTAGCCTCTGGACCAAGTGTTCTCATCTGTAAAGTGGGGATAATAGTCCTGTTCTGTGGCATTATATGAATTTAATGAGAAGTATGTCTTCCTATGGAAATATGTTCATAGGCTTTCCCTAAGACATGGACACTAGGAAGAGCCTCCTTCTTCTGTTTTTATTCTTTCTAGTATTATCATTAAGCAGGAGTGGTCAATTCTCATCTTTCATGCTTTGTTGCAATTTTCCTAAGTCACTTCTGTCAACCTAGTCTGCGAGAATAAGACCTCCCCAACCTTGGATTTGTGCGAGTATCTCTGCGGTGACATATCCCAGAGACTGATGATGGGTAGATGAGATTTCTCTAGGATCAGGGTTGAGGAGTAAACCTTATTGAAGTAGGACTTGCAAGCCATATTCACTTGGTATGGATACAAAAAGCAAGCAGCCATCCCTCACATAGCAGCTAAGGCTGTGTCAAAGTAGAGTCAAAGTACAGGCAAATGGAGCTACAGAGACTCAAATTGCACACAAGAAGTCAGGGCAGCCTCTGAGCTTTTTAATACCAAAGGCATAGCCATTCTGGGACCTGGAATAAATTGCATTTCTTGATATTCCCCTCTAAAATATTTTTGTAGGTAGAAAATGTTTAATTTCCAGAGTGGCTCCAGTGTGACAGCCTTGGAGATACCATTTGTAATTCTTCTGGTTTTGGTGGCTTCCACCTATCAACCCTTGCCCATGCTGCACTCACATGTGGGCCCTTCACTGCTCCAAGCTGAACCTCTGATAAAATGGACCACGACTTGTTCTTTTCCCATTGTCTTGAAAGCCTAGTATAGAATCTAGATGAAAGGATATATGTCAAAATATTCCAATTTTACAGAGTCCCATTACTGCCCTGATCAGAGTTTAAAAGGCATCTGTGTCCCAAAACAAATTTTTTCACATTTTAAGGTTCCAAGTTTGTAATATGCTTATAGAGAATTTAATACCTATTATACTTCAGTGATTTGTCAGTTCTTAAAGGGTCAAACTTGAATGTGACCCTTATGGCTTGGGAGAAAAAAAGAATAGAAGTGACATATATAAAATGCATATGATGTGTCAAAGGCACCATTCAGACATTATCTCATTTGATCCTCAGCATAACCATGTGGGGGAGATGTGACAGCCTCTTTTCAAATGAGGAAACCAGAGCTCTGAAGTATTCAGTAACTTGTCTGAGGTAAACCCGAGACTGTAAGCAAGAGTTTTAATCCAAAGCCCATGCTTTCCCTCTGTATTTGTTCTGGTATTTAATTTTTCTAAGTAGGTGTTCCTTTACATTATGAGATTTAGCATTCATCAGAGGAAATGTCTGTATATGTAAATTCCCTACACTGATAGACCAGGTGATTATTTATAGCCTGTTGACATTTGCAGAGTTTTCCGCTCACATTTACATTAGCCTGACACCCCCTAGAGAAGGCTGGAAATGTTTTGATGGCATGTCAAAGATTTCTAATATATACTCACTGACTCATTCAATGAACACTCAGAGAGTGCTTACTATATGCAAGGGTAAAAACAAAAAACCTTGCAGGCACAGTTGCACTGGACATCCACAAGAGCATATATAATTTCTTAAAAAACTATTCTGGGCAGGGGGACCAAAATGCATGTTTATGGATTGCACAAGGATTTATCTGTGAGAATGAGGTCTATTCCTGGCAACTTGAACAGAGACAATTAGACTTGGGGAAGAGGCCAAGGGACAAAGGCAGAAAAGAGAGAAAAATTCAAGGAAGGAAAAAATGAGTTAAAGAAGCTTGGGAAGAAAAAAAAAAAAAACCATTAAAAGCAGAGAGCCCTTAACCTGTAGTAATGGAAGAAAGAAAGATACAGAGTAGAAAACAAGAATTAAGTAGTATCTCTGCTATTTAAGAAGTGTGTGGTCTTACATGACAGCATGTGCTGTCAATCCTTGAAACTCAGTCTCCTTATTGATAAAATATAGACAATACGCCTCTCAAATGAGGTAATAACTGTTTAATAAACTGCAGAATGGTGTATAAATGGCAAAATGAGATCATTATTCATATTTTAAGTTTTCTTTGATGATATGGAAATCTTTGCAGTAAACAGGAGCAAAGGCAAAGTGGAGTGGAGAGACTCCCTGGTTTGCAGCTGAGCAAGGCTCGGGGCATCGAGCGATGAAGAAAGACAGCTTTGCTTGTATATATGTATCAACAGAGGCAAAATAACAAGGTGAAAAATTAGGAGTCTGGATTTCGAACTAGAAAAGCCAAAATGTTTATTCAAATGACATACCACAATTAAAGAGGAATAGGAAAAATTATTTATCTAGGATATGCTTATAGCCAGTCAGTCCTCATCAAAATTTAAGAGACAATTAAATGAGATGGAAATTTGTAGAAGCTTTGGTTTATACATTCTGATTCGTTTTCAGCCTTTTGTTGTCATCTAAAGCAGCATTTCTTGGCATGAGACAAATAGTAATCTAAGTTTATTTAAGGTTAGATTATCTTGATTCAATGCCCTGCCATTCAAAGTTACCTGACTCACCTTTAATAACTCAGAACATCAAAGAAGATTTTCTACCTGAGCCAGCCAACCCCAAAGTAAATAAATAAAACCGTGGAAGTTGTTTTGTTTTGACTTAAAGATCAAGTTCAGAGTAGTCTTTGGTAATATTAAATCGGGAAGATTTTGAGTTTGCATTTAATAGAACTCATGTCTCTTTCTCCTGTTCACATTAGTTTGGACCCAAAGCATATTTATTAAACAAAGAACAGCCGAACAAACTAATGTCAAGGGAGGAAATTGGTTTTCCTGCAGTCCAGCCTATTTTTAAATTAGCAGAAGCAAGTGCTAATATGAAACCCTGTGACCAGTAATCACATTTTCCTTTCGCTTTGTTGGAAAATCACAGCAATCCGTATTAGCATTTCACACTAGTTAAGAGAGTGCGGTAAAACAGTCCAAGGAGACTGTTCAGGGTGAGAGCCCGTGAGGGAGAGGTGATTTGGGCAGTGAGGTTTCCCGGGAAAAGCAGTTCAGTAGGCAATTTCGTGTGGAAGCTAAAGCCCTTTTTGGACAGCAATTCAAAAATAAAGCACAAAAGACAATGAACATGGCTCCAGACCAAGGCTGGGTTATAGTTTACTCAGGTGCTGACACAAAATCAATATTGCCACCACCTATTGATGATTTATTTCAGTAATTACTCTTGAACCCATAACTGAAATGCTGTCAAAATAGAACAACCTTGTCCTACTAAATGCTTGTGCTTTTTTCTTTCAGTAGATTAATTTGCATGTAATAATCAAAACGGCACAATTCCCTGATACTGGCCAGTCAGCAATCTATTGAATGCTTTAGAAAACAGGAAAAATTAACAACCACTTGCAAACATCTTTGGCTATGTGACTCAGCATTAGACCCCTCAGGCAGTTATTTTCCCCTTAGTCTGGTTGAGATTATGGGTCTTTAGAATTAAATGTGGAAGTCTGGGGGAGGTAACAGTCTTTCTGTCCTGGCTCATGGAAACTTCTTAGCCATTGTCCATTACAACCCTCTCCATTGTGTTCCTGTTCCAAGCTGTTAGAACATTACAGACCACTAATTGTGTGAGGGCTCCTGTATGATTTAAGCTGAAAATATCATTCTGTAGTGTCTACTGACTGATTAATTCAAAATGGATGGCAGACTTAAGGGTAAAACTACAAAACACTTAGAAAAAAAAAAGAAAATCTTTAGGACTGAGAACTAGGTGAAGAGTTTAGGCTTACCACCAAACACATAATCGCTAAAAGGAAAAATTTATGAATTATATCTTATCAAAATTAAAAAAATTTTGCTCTGTGGAAGTCCTGCGAAGGTAATGAAAGACAACCAAAGACTACAGATAATATGTGTCAATTTCATGTCTGACAAAGGACTTGTGGCTAGAGTATATACAGAATTCTCAAATGATTTAATTAAATTAGGGCAAAATATATAACAATAAAATTCATCAAAGACTATATACAGATGGCAAATAAGCACCAGAAAATATGTCCAATATTATTAACCATCAGGGAAATGCATATTAAAACCACAATGAGATGTCACTACACATGTATCAGAATGACTAACAAAATAGTGGTAACCATATGCGCAGAGATGAGAAGAAACTGGATAAGTCATATGTTGCTGGTGGGAATGCAAGTTGTTCAGGCAGTCTGGAAAATAGTTCAGCAGTCTCATAAAACTAACCATGCACTAACCATACTTAGCAATTTTACTTTTAGACATTTATCTTAGAGAGATGAAAATATATGTTTATACAAGGACCTATGTCAAGTTCATTCTTGAGTACTGGATCGCTCATTGGGGCTTGAACATGAGATTGAAGCCCAAGGCCAGCCTGCCTTCTCCCTCTCTTTCTTCTTTCTTCCTTCTTCCTTCCTCCTCTTCTTTTCTTCCATTAAGAAAAGATACCCCTGTTTATTGAACAGATCTATGCATAATTTCTAGGTAAGACTATCTCCACTTCCTTCTAATTCAAGTGCTCTTCTTTCAGAATGAGTTAACTCTAGGTAGGAAATGCATCTGCATGAAATGTAGTGCTCACATTACTGCTCAGCACAAAAAGGGTTTTTTTTTTCCTATCACAAAATTTTAGCAGCCTTGAGAAATGTTTCAAAAAAAAAATTTTGAAACAACCTCACTATGACTGTCTTAGTAAAATTACTGACATCAAGGTTCACCATTTGGTGGCTAAAACACACTCTTAAACACAAAGGATCAACATTAAGATGGTTCTTTTTTGCAAGAAAAGTAAGAGCTCAAAAAGACTATTACTGGACAGTGTTATTAAAGCCTTCAGTCTCTTGGCCATGGGAGGGATACCGTACTGCCAGTTTTTACAGACTCTATTATGTTTTACAAATGATAGGTTTTGATGTCTAAAAATTCATTTCTGGAATAGAAAATATGCCTGACGAAATCCCACCACAGATGGACTTAGAGGGAAATAAGAAAATCCAACAAGGAGTATCTTCTATTGGAAGAATATTTACACCATAAAACCTACAGCCTTTGTTTCCTCATCTAGAAAATGAAGGGAATAGACAAGTTCTAAGTTATTTCCATTACATAATTTCTCAGAATTCTGACGTCAGTGATAGTCCAGGGCCCTACCTTTTGAAGCCCTGTATCTTGGCTCTCTTAAAGTTTTGTGCTAAGGCAGTGATAGCTACCGTGTACTCTGCACGTGTCACATGCCAGACACTATTTTAAGCACTTCACACGCCTTCATTTTTTAAAATATTTTATTTATTTATTTATTCATTCATTCATTCATTCATTCATTCATGAGAGACAGAAAAGTAGGCAGAAGGAGAAGCAGGCTCCCCATGGGGAGCCTGATGTGGAACTACATCCCAGGACCCCGGAATCACAACCTGAGCCAAAGGCAAACATTCAACTACTGAGCCACTCAGATGTCCCAGGCCTTCATTTATATTAAATCCTTGAGGCAGCCCGGTGCAGAAGGTCCTATGATTCTCAAAATTCTCATTTTACATATGAGGAGACTGAGGATCGTAAGGTCAGCAAACTCAACTAATGTATATGGCTAATAAGTGGTGGAGATAGACCTTGGTCTGAGTAGCTCTAGAACTCAAGTTCTTAACCATGAAACCCTTCTTGCCTATCAAGTTCATACAGATTTGGGCAGCCCTAGTGGCTCAGCGGTTTAGCACTGCCTTCAGTCCAGGGCATGATCCTGGAGACCCGGGATCAAGTCCCACGTCAGGCTCCCTGCATGGAGCTTGCTTCTTCCTCTGCCTGTGTCTCTGCCTCTCTTTCTTTCACCTCTCTGTGTATTCTAATGAATGAATAGATAAAATCTTAAAAAAAAAAAAGTTCATACAGATTTGGCTCAGTAGCATCACACGTGGTGAAGCACCCACTGTCCAGCCCCCTGGCTGTGGGCATAGTGTTCCAAACACAAATTCCCACACATCATGAGGACACAGTGTAGACATCAACTGAACAATCTGGTCCACAATTAGATCGGCTACAGACAGCAATTTAACATGGACAAACCATAGTTTCTGTTTCTTAGTCATTGCATTTCTATACAGCACACATCAACGCGCCTAGGTATTGAGGTTTGAATTATCTTCTCCTACAGTCAGAAATCTTGCCCAGTTCTGAATCCTTTAAATTGGGGATTGTTAAACTTTTTTTCTATAAAATGCCTGATGATAAATATTTAGACTTTGCAGGCCAAAGAGTCTCTGTCACAGCTACTCAACTCTGCTGTTGTAAGCTCAAAAAGAGGCCACAGCGGTGGCTCAGTCAAACATGCTTTTGCCTTAGGTCATGATCCCAGGGTCCTGGGATGGAGCCTACCTCAGGCTCTCTGCTTAATGAGGAACCTACTTCCCCTTCTCCCTCTGTCCCTCCCCCTGCTTGTGCTCTCTCTCTCTTTCTCTGTCAAATAAATAAAATCTTAAAAAAAAAAAAAAAAAAAGAGGCCATAGTTTTCTGGCTCCTTCTTTAGATAAGATAACTTAAAAATTCTGTGGTGGTTACTTAGGCTAAATCGAAGGTATAAAGTCAAAGATAAATTTTCTTGTTCTGATGAATTTTTTTCATAATTCTGCATTTTAATGATCTACCATAAGCTGATGATCCTTAATTAGACAAAAAAACAAAACAAAACAAACAAAAAAAAAAAAACAGGAGCTCCTGGTTTGTTTGGACGACCAGAACTCTTAGTTTGGCTGAGGTCTGATCTCAGGTTCGTGAGATCAAACCCTGAGTCGGGCTCTGTGCTTAACATGGAGTCTGCTTGAGTTTCTCTCTCTCTCTCTCCCCCCCACCCCCGTCTCTCCTTTTCTCCCTCCCTCTCTCTCCCTCTCCCTTTCTCCCTCCCTCTCTCTTCCACTCTCTCTTCCCCTCCTCCTAGCTTGCAAGTGCATGCATGCTCACTCTCAAATAAATAAATATTTTAAAAAATGAAGCTTTTCCATTTATATCAAAAATAATTTATAAAATTTTGAGGAAAAAAATTCACAGGTGCAGTTTACATGTCAGACGTAATCAGAAAGAGGCAAAGTGCTATCTTATTTTGAGGATGTTGTTTTAAAAATGATGTTTTTTCCTATAACTATGAGAATAAACTGACAGTTGCCAACTGTCAGTGGTGGTAGAGGGGTGGGCAAAATGGGTGAAGGGAAGTAGGAGGTAAAGGCTTCCAGTTATAGACTGAATAAATTATGCAAATGAAAGGCACAGCATTGGGAAGACAGTCAATGGTATTGTATAATAGTGATGGATGGGGACAAATGGGAGCTACATTTGTGAGCATAGCAAAATGTACAGAGAAGTTGAATCACTATGTTACACATCTGAAACTCATGTAACATTGTGTGTCAACTATACTCAAAAAAATTTAAAAATATGATGTCTTTTATTTCCTCTGAATATTTCAGAATATCCATGAATACTCCAAATTTGTCTAGGAAGCATATTTCCACTGTTTGTGCTGTGACTTTTTTTTCCTCTGCTTCTGAAAGAAATATGTACTTTTTTCCTACTAAGGATGGCTCAGACACAAGAGTTTTGATTTACATGGAAGCAATGCTCAAGGCCATATTTTAGTACTATTCGTGTTGTGTTTTGTTGGTACTAAAGCGCTTAATGGATGTTCAGTGCTATGCTTTGTATCCTGATTTAGTACTAATGTTGGATTATTGCTGATCTGTGCAGTTTAGTCTAAATTAGTTCAAGCCAAGCCTCAGTGTGTGAAAGAAACATTCAAAACTCTGTCTGTTACTATAGTCTTAAAAGCATGTGCCCAATCATTGTCTCGTAGAATCCTATCAAAGGACTGTCACAAAGGCTTTTATCCAGGCTGGGGCAGGACTTAAGCTAGAAGTATGGAGGGATGGGGGTCAATCTAGACAAAGAGTTAACTAAATATTTGGTATACTGTATAGCATTAGAAGGCAATGTCTGAAAGGAAAAAAGACAATGTCTGCATGCAGCTGTATTCTGTTTTCACTTGGGTTCTGGCACACAGTGACAAAGGCATTTGTTTGAAGATAAGAGTGACATACTTTTGGGAAGCTAAGATGTGTCGTGATGAAAATGAGAGAAAGCAAAGAGTGTTACTCAAGAACAGTCTGATATGTTTGGCTTCTTTACCATGTCTGCTTTAATAAGTTTGTTTAAACTTGACTTTGCATTCCTTTATTTTGATATAAAAACTCAAAATGGCCAACCATGTCAATGAATGCTATTTAAATGATTCTGGAATCTTGAGAAAACATATGTATACAAAGCCAGCAGGCTCTCTGGTTTTCTGGCTTTGAAAGGACAATGTGATACAGAGTGTACTTATTATGAGTTAATTAAATGATAACATACCAAGGCAATTTATTATGGACATCAAATAAAGCCTAGTTTTAAAAAATTGTGTGATAAATTTAGAATATCTAGGACTTGCTAGAGATGAAAATTAACTGGTTTTTAAATTAACCAGCAGAGGCCTATATCTAAAATTAAATTTCTATTATTTTTACTAGAGGAAATAAAATTCCGTGTGAGAGCTTTTTTAAAAGGACTCTTTCATTATAGGAGGCTAATATTTCAATGATGGTGTCAAAAATACTGCAGTAACATATTCTCAGTAAGTGGGTACTTTCACCATATCAAGAATAAAAATCACATGTCAGATATCCAATACTAAGTTGTGTGTTATATTGGTTTTAATTATTATAAGGTTGTTGTGAATCTTACACAATTTAGTTGAATCACCACTCTAACAGGCAAGAATTCTTTAGAAAGTAAAACTTCAAGGTAAAATCCTGTTGATGGAATCACAGTCAATTGTAGAGAATTAGACATGATAATGTTCTGCATCTCCAACTCAATTTTTGCCACCTCTTATTTTTTTCAAAACCAAGCTCCAGGTAATTACTTCCCATCTGCTCTTGGTTCAACACTGCTAGATATTGTTCCAAGAAATTTATATCAGAAGATAATTTCTAAAATTTTGAGAAAGAAGTTCATAGATGCGATTTATGTGTCAGGTGTAATCAGAAAGAGGGAAAATGCTATCTAATTTTGAGGGCATTGTTTTAAAAATGATATATTTTATTTCCTCTAGATATTTCAGAATATTAGTAAATATTCCAAATTTATCAAGGAGGATCATTTCATTCATTGCTGTGCCGTGATGACTTCTGTTTCTTTTAAAAGAAATACATACTTTTTTTTCTTCTGAGGATGGCTCAGACACAAGGGCTTTGATTTACTTAGCAGTAATGCTGAAGGCCATATTTTAGTACTATTAATGTTGTGTTGGCACTAAAGCACTTAATGGACATTCATACTTTTTTTTTTATTTTTGAAAACATATTCACATTTGAGAGAGTTCTGATTGATAATGAAATAAAATCAACTATCTTCTAGCCTGTCTTAGATCTAGGAGTAGATGATCATCCAAAAGACTGCATTGGTTTGGGTATCAAAATAAAATTTAATGAAAAAGAAAATTTTGATTATTGTGTCCCAAAAATTTCATTTTAATATTAGTAAATAAAATGTTGCATGCCCATATTAGGTATTTTTCTGAATCACTGTGTGGCTTTACTCAAATACAATTTACTCTTTAGTATAAAACGCAACAATTTCTTGCAGTGTAAAATATAATTACTAGTAAAAATATAGTTTTCAGGTATTGTACATCTAAAATAGATCTACCTTTTATATTTACTAGCATTTGTTTGACAAGACCTGAAATTTATAGAAAAATTTAATAGTTCCTAAATATTCTCAACACTACTTGATCTAAAAATATTCATATGGTATATAGAATGTTCCATCTTATATATATGATGTATCTAGCCCATCCATATACCCTATGTGTTACCCTAACTGTAATACAGTATATGGAGCTTTATTTTTAAAGTCATCACAATAAATAATAGTATCAATAAATATCAATAACCTTTTAAAGTGTGGCCAGTTAATAATATTGACATTTTCTATTCAGACAGGTTGAAAAATATTTGAAGACCTGAAATTATTATGTGATATTTCTTGAATATCAGTGTATTATATTATGAATATATGCTTAATTTCTTCAGTAAATTCTTGGTACCCATATTACCAATAATATGATTTTATAATATGATATAAAGAGGAGATGATTAAATCTGGGGGTGTTAGCGCTGACTATATTGGTTATATGCAAACTGCTGCATACTGCAAGTATCAGTTTTTATCAGTTGAGGCCTGCATTTGAATTGAAATGATACCCACAAAGAGCTGTTTCATAATCTATGTTCATTCTCTTAGTGATTTTATCAGTATGATAAATAACAGAAGAGCAGTACTTTCTGTGAGCAATGAAGATAACCAATTTCTTAAATTAAAAATGTGGATAAGGAGATAGGCAAAAAACTATTATCTTCCCCTCCTGAACCAACACACCTCTCTTTTCTGTTGAGTCTTGTGTCCTCTCCATCCCGTCATCCATTTATTCATGTTAAATTATATCCAAACTCTTAAGTAACTTGTTAGAAACGGTTAAAAGCACAAGTCACGATGTTCACATTTATTTCTCATGGGCCTGTAAAACATCCTACCATCTTTCTCATCTCCTTCTTTGTTAAAAAGTAACTCACTTGTGGTTCACAGGTCTAGAATCAGTAAGAAAGAAACCAAAATACCGTTAAACCTAAGGTTTAATTAAAAGTTTCTTAGACTGTACTAACTCTCATGTCTCCTTCAGTTTCCTTTTTTTAAAGTTTATTTTTAGTTTAATTTGAGTTTAAATTTTAACATACAGGGCAATATTGGTTTCTGGAGTAGAATTCAGTGATTCATCACTTACATACAACACCCAGTGCTCATCACAACAAGTGCCCTCCTTGGAGTGCCATCGCCCATTTACCAGCTTCCTCTACCCCTCCAGTAACCCTCAGTTTGTTCTCTATCACTAAGAGTCTCTAATAGCTTGTTTCTCACACTCCTTTTATTCTTTTCCCCATTCCAATGTGTTTATCTATTTTCTTCCTTAAATTCCACACACAAATGAAATAATATGGTATTTATCTTTCTCTGACTGACTGACTTATTTCACTTAGCATAATACTCTAGCTCTATCCGTGTCATTGCAGATAGCAAGAGTCCCTGCTTCTTGATAGCTGAGTAATATTTCATTGTATATATAACACCACATCTTCTCTATCCATTCATCAGTCAGTGGACCATAGTATGGTTGTTGTTGATAATGCTGCTATAAACATTGGGGTCCATGTATCCCTTTGAATCTGTATTTTTGCATCCTTTGGGTAAATATCTAGTAATGCAATTGCTAGATCATAGGGTAGTTCTATATTTAATAATTTGAGGAACCTCCATACTGTTTTCAAGAGTGGCTGCACCGGTTTTCATTCCCACCGGCAGTGCAAGACGGTTCCCCTTTCTTCACATCCTCACCAAAACCTGTTGTTTCTTGTGTTGTTAATTTTAGTCATCCTGACAGGTGTGAAATGGTACCTCATTGTGGTTTTGATCTGTATTTCCCTGATGATGAATGATGTTGAGCATCTTTTCATGTGTCTGTCAGCCATCTGGATGTCTTTTTTGGAGAAGTGTCTATTCTTCTGCCCATTTCTTAACTGGATTATTTGTTTTTTTAGTGTTGTGCTTGATGAGTTGTTTGTAGATTTTGAATTCTATCCTTCAATTTCTTTCTAAAGAATGAACAAATTTGAAGCCATGATCTGTGACAGGTCAAATCTCTTCAAGCCAACCAGATGTATCAATGGCCTGGTACAGCAAATTTCTCTCATGGCCTCTTTCCTTGAAGTTCTAGTAATAGGACTGTCACTTGGGTCTCTGCCACAGGAACTGTAAGAAAGAACTACTTCACAAGGAAGCCAAGGCCAAGCACTTTGAATGATGTAGAGTGATAACACATCCCTTGTCAGTTGCCTCTGGCTCCTTTGAAAGTGAAATCCCAGAACAAAAGCCTGTGAGCTACAACAAAAGACTAAATAAATATCAAGCTGAGGCACCTCTGGGATAATTTTCACACACCACCAAATCAGTAAACCTGTTAAGTATATCCCTGATCTATGTTATATTTTTCTAGCATGGTAAATCTCATACTTTTTTATATTTACTAGCATTTGTTTTACAAAGGGCTGAAATTTATGGAAAAATTTAATAGCAACTTTACAGTTCCCAAATATTCCCAAAATTACTTGATCTACAAATATTTGTTTATATGACACATAGAATGTTCGTATAAATACAGCAATAGCTAATACCACATTTTCAAAGGATTGTTAAAGTAATAGAAAGCAAAGATCTAAAATATATATATTTATTTCCATAATACATTTTTTTGTCTTTAGGTAAATAACTTTTTGAAGAACATGAGAAAAGAAATTTTTTATACATCAATTAACAAATCCTTCCAAAAGCCTCATTCATTAATTTTCTAGAAAAGAAAATTTTGCTTCCTAAGCTATTTATCTTAATGACTCTGATCTTTTAGTTAATGCTACATGTGGATAAAGTGCTTTATCATTGTTAATGAATTTTCCATGTAATAATGCCTTTAAGTTGAATAAATAACATTATCCTATTACCATTAACAGCCCTTACTGTCAAAAATGAACAGTATGAGTATATATCAAAACTATTTTACATGTTCTTAAGATACATTCCATTATTGCCTTTTATTTGCCCTCATTTTATTAAATAGATTTGTTACCTGAAAATATTTAAGGGACCTACTGTGCACCAGAATACTCTGCTATAACTGATCCATACACTGGTATTTAAAAAAAAATCTCTCCAAGTGATTCTAATATGTAGTTTCAGTTGTAAATCACTTTTCAGGAAGCCTTGAGTCTGGGGAAAGCTAGGAGGGTCTCACAGAAAAGGTTGACATTTGAGATAGACCTAAAGGTAGAGAAGGAGTTTCCCGGGTATGGAGGAATGGAGAGAACTGTATGAGAAGAGATGAGGATGCTTGACAGGCAAGCAGTCTTGGCGAGAACAGACCATCAGCTTTGGGGAGATGGAAAAGAAAGTGACCAGAGAAGACCAGAAGGAGTGGTTAGTACTACACAGAAAAAAGCTTTCCAAACTATATTGAGTTGTTATGTTTTACTCAACTGGAACCACTCCATCGTACCACATATGAAGAACCACTGAACCTTAATATTTTTAAGTAGTAAATATGGTACAAGCTCACCTTTGTTTAAGAATCTGCAGCATCAAAGATGCACCAAAGTGTGAGAACTTTGAAATTGGCAGGGGTTTATATATAACTTCTTATGCAACATTTTTAATTGTTACAGTGATGACTACAAATATGTAAATTCTGTGCTCAGTTGATGAAAATAATATCCTTGATTCATAAGAATTGTAACAAATAATGTATTGGTACTCAAGAAGAGGAGAATTAAAGTACAACAAACATAACATTTAGTACCAAGTGTTCGTTTAAAAAAAATTCAATATTTGCTCAATAGCTTTGAATCAATCAACTAATCAGTAAATGCACCTGCTGTCAAAACCATGGAAGAAATATTTTGCTTAGAGACAAGATTTAGGACAAGAACAAGAACACTGTTGAACAGTTGCTTTGTTTTTTTAAATAATACTAATTATCAGAGACTGATAGAGATGCAGGTTTTGGTGGAGGGAGTGGGGGAGAAATCAACCTCACCAATTGCAGTGCATTTGGGTGTTTTTAACCCTTAAAGAATTCTGGACTTTAGGTTACTTGAGGCTGACTTGCAAATTAAAGTTTTAAAGTAACCCTTCTTTTCCATTGTAAATATTTCTGTGAACACTACCAATTGGAAACTGGAACAGTAGAGTACTTTTCTGAATCCAATCCTATATTTATTTTATACAGTATTTCTCCATTGTGATCTTTAGAGCAGAAACCAAAGGCAGGAAAAAAATAGTTTGTACCAATTTCGTTAATTATGTCTTTGGGTTTTTGTAAATAATTTTAATTCAAACAAAATACTACTTTTAATACAAAAAAAATTCTTCAGACTGAGAAAGCCAAGAATAAGGAATGCAATTATAATGATAAAGGGGTCACTTAATCCAAAGGATGTAGAATTGTAATATGTATACACTAAATAACAAATCTTTGAAATACACAAAGCGAAATCTGATTAATTCACAATTGTAATCATATGTCAATATTCCTCTTTCAGTAATTGGTAGTATATTGACAGAAAATCAGGAAGGATGTAGAAGAATTGAACATTACTATTAAACAACCTGGTATAATTGAATATATAGAACACTCCACCTTGCAAAAAGCAGAATACCATTCTTTGCAGGTGCAGATGGAATTTTCTGCAAGATGTACCATATTCTGGGACATGAAGCAAGTCTCATTAAATTTAAAGGGATTCAAATGATAAGAGGTATGCTCTCTGATGACAAAGGAATTAAATCAGAAATTGATAACAGATCTTTAGGAAAAATCACAAATATTTAGCAATAGCACATTTCTCAATAAACTGAGTCAAATAATTAAACGGAAATTAGAAAACATTTGAACTGAATGAAAGTTTAAAAAAATATATCAAGATGATTGGCTGCTGTTAAAGCAGTATATAAAGAAAATTTTCTTATATCAAATGCCCATATTAGGAAACAAGAATTAATGACCTTAGCTTATGCCTTTAAAAAGCACTGAAGTGAAAGCAATGAAACTAAAAGTATTTAGAAAACAGGAAATAAATCAGTGTGGAAATCAATGAAATTGAAAAGAGTAAAACAATAGAGAAAACCAGTGAGGGCATAAGGTGTTTCTTTGGAGAAATCAATAGAATTGATAAACTTCTAGCCAAATAATAGATCGGGGGGGGGGGGAAGAAGACACAAATTACCAGCATCAGGAATGAGAGAATTGGTATCGCTGCAAACTCCAAAGATATTAAAAAAAAATAATGAAGGAAACTTAATTAACAACTTTATGCTAGTAAATTCAATAACCTAGGTCAAAATTACTTAGCCTCAACAATGGTGACATTTTGGAGCAGATTCTTTTTTCTGAGGGCTGCTCGATTGATGTGGATTATAGAATATTTTGCATTTTCTCTGATCTCTACCCGCTAGATGTCATTACCATGTTCATTTCCCAGTTTTAACAACAAAAATGTCTCTAGACATTGCCAAATGTCCCATAGGTGAGAAGGAATAATGCTGCCCCCTGTTGAGAACTACTGACTTAAATGGACAAAATTTTTGAAAGGCACAAACTACTAAAACTCAAGAAGAAATAAGTAACTTTAACAGCTGAATAATTGTTAAAAAAAACTAAATTTGTGGTTAAAAACCCTCCCACAGATAAACTCTAGCCTCCATTAACTTCACCAGTGAATTCTACCGAATATTTAAGGAGAAATAATAAACACTCTCAGAAAGTTGTTAATTGGGAATCATTTCCCAGCTCACTCTATGACACCAGAATGACCCTAATATCAAAGCCAAAGCCAATAAAAGAAAAGTGTAGACCAATATTCTCCATGAACATAGATGCAAAATCCTAAAGTTTAGCAAATGGATTCCAATAATACTGTGAAATGATAATAATCAATCAAGGCATGTTTGTCTCTGGAACGCAAGATTGGTTTAGTGTTCAACAATTAGTGCAATTCACCACATTAGAGGGCTAACACAGAAAAACTATCTAATCATCTCAATAGATGCAGAAAAAGCATTTCATGAAATATAACCTCAATTCCTGTTTCATAAAACTCTGGGCAAATTAGAAATACAAGAGAACATCCTTAACTTGATAAAAATTATCTACAAAATCACTGTACCTAATGTTAAAAACTAAACTTGCTCTATTTGAACTTTTACTAAAGATTCTAGCCAGTCAATAGAACCAGCAATGCATACATGCATATGGAAAAATCGCATCCTGACTGGGAAGGAAGATGTAAAACTTTATTCACAAATAGCATGATCATCTACACAGAAAATTTAATGGAATCTGTGAAATAACTACTATAAGTATTAAGTGAGGTGAGCAAGATTTCAGGATTCAAGATCAATATAAAATACTCTTGTGTGACTATACACTATCAATGGCAATTAAATATTGAAATACAAGGAATATAAGGCAAAACCATGTGAAATTGCATAAGAATATGAAATCCTTAAGGATAACTCTAAAAAAATGTGCAAGGGGCACCTGGTTGGCTCAGTGGTTGAGTGTCTGCCTTTAGCTCAGGGCATGATCCCAGGGTCCTGGGATCGAGTTCCACATCAGGCTCCCTGCAGGGAGCCTGCTTCTCCCTCTAGCCCGTCTCAGCCTCTCTTTCTGTATCTCTTATGAATAAATAAATAAAATCTTAAAATAAAAATAAAAATTAGAAATTAAAAATTAAAAAATAAAAAGTGTGCAAGACCTGTATAATGAAAACTATAAGATGTTGTAAGAGAAATCAGAGACCTAAACAAATGGAGAAAAATATGCTTCTCATGTGTTGGACATTTCAATATAATTAAAATGTTAATTCCCCTCAATTTTATCTATAGAGTCAATACAATACAACCACCTTAGGAAAATAGTCTGGTCATTTCCTTAAGGGTTAAAAATACCACACAATATGATCCAGTCTTTCACTTATCCAAGAAAAATTGAAAACATATATCTATGCAAGATATATATATATGTACATATATATATATATCATTGTATGAGAATGTTTATAGAAGTTTTATTTGTAATAACAGAAACCTAGAAGCAACCCAAATGTCCACCAGCAAATGGATGGATAAGCAAACTGTGGTACAGCTATAGGGTGTGATATTATTTACTAATAAAACAAAATGAACTCGATGAGTACTGAGTAATGTATAGTAATGTTGGATCACTATATTGTACACATGACACATATAACACTATATGTTAGCTATACGGGAATTAAAATTAAAGCTAAAAATACTTTAAGAAAGGGAATGAACCATTGATACATATAATACCACAAATGAATATCAAAGTAATTACAGTATGTGGAAGACTAAAAGACAGAGTGGACATATTGCACAATTTCATTTCTATAAAATTCTAAAAAATGCAAACTCAATTTTAGTGAAAGGATCTCAATCAGTAGTTGTTTGGGGACAGGTGTGGTGCAGTGGAGGTGAACAAGAAGAGGCAAGAAGGAGTGATTACAAAGGGACATGGTGAAACTCTTGGGATGATGGGTATGTTCATTATCTTGATTGTGGTGATGGTTTCATTGTATGCAGTTGGGAGTACCATTATAAGGAGAAAAATTCAAGAAAATTCGAGAAGTTACTAAGTAGTCTGATTAGCAGAATGTAATTTCAGAATTTAAATATAAATTTAATAAATTTAATAAATATAATTTTTTTTTATGATAGTCACACACACACAGAGAGAGAGGCAGAGACACAGGCAGAGGGAGAAGCAGGCTCCATGCACCGGGAGCCCGATGTGGGATTCAATCCCGGGTCTCCAGGATCGCGCCCTGGGCCAAAGGCAGGCACTAAACCGCTGCGCCACCCAGGGATCCCAAATTAAATATAAATTAAATTGTTTTTTCTTTCATGAGATACAAGATAGTCCAGAATGTTTATTTTTATTTTTTTCCAGAATGTTTAGAATAGAAGAGTAACTTTTATGCTTAAGAGTACACTCTCAAAAATGATTCTGTGAGGACTACCACCAAAAGACATCTGCATGATCATTAGCTCCTGTGTCACAGGTGATTATTGCATCAAATAATATAAACATATTCTGTATTATTCACTGGACTTCTAAAGCTTCTTAGATAAAACCTGTATCTCGTTACATTTTTAACATTTTTTAAAAGATTTTTATTTATTTATTCATGGGAGACGCAGAGGCACTGGCAGAGGGAGAAGCAGGCTCCATGCAGGGAGCCTGATGTGGGACTCGATCCCCAGTCTCTGGGATCACGCCCTGGGCCGAAGGCGGGGCTAAACTGCTGAGCCACCTAAGGTATCCATGTCTCTTGTTATCTTTTAACCACCAGATAGACCAGGAATCTGGATGTGGTACTTTTTCACTGACATTTTCAAACTCTACCCATTATATTGATCAGTGAATTCATAAAAAATAAAAAAGGCTCTGTATCTGCAGGTTGTTAAACTTCCAACTTCCTGGAATTCTGTAAGGAGTTTTGCAGGAGCACAAAATGTGTGTACCCTGTGGCAATGTGAATTAACAGTGGATGACTAGCTTCCTTTGCCTGCTTAGTCCCACTCCTAAAGTTCTTCAGGGAAGGGAGAGGTAATACAAAGGGAGCTAAGCAAGTGGGTGCCATCTAATCAGGGGATTCCTGCCCTGGAAGTCCATAGGGCTGGGAATCATCCCCCTTGATATTGCAGGCAGAAGACAACACTACGCCAGGTAACACCAACCACCGCAGAGAACGAGACAGAGCTGGACTGTGAAGACAGACCCAAGAATTCCCAGCCACCAGCCAGTCAGTCCATTTCATCAATTTGTTTCCTCATAATAATGCGACTGTGTATTTTATGCACCGAATTTCTTGGGTCTCGTTTCTGCTGTTACTGGTGGGATCGTGTCACGTATGTGTGTATGCCAGTGGGCCTTAAACCTCACCTTAGATAAAAATTGCTTTTAGCCTTTGACATAATCCTTAATAGGAATCCACACCATGGAGGGACTGCTTATGCACTACTTATGTTTTTTTGTAGTTCTCCAAATATGTACAAGGGGCTCCAGATATGTACAATAATTAGCATAAAACATGTAAGAAATAATTTCTCATTGGTTGTTTACAATAAAGAACTTTAGGAATACCATTGTCCTTCCATGCCAGGCAAGCACAAAACCTCGACATTTTTAATGCAGTCTTTTAAGTCTAGAGATCTCTTGGGCTCATCTGAGTCCTTTCTTTAGGTTCTGTCACTGGTCTGGATAAAAGCTGGTTCCTCCCCTGTGAGAATATCACCATATGTGCCTTACGGTGAAGCCTTCGAGCAGAGCGCTCACAGAGGGCTTTTTATGGTCCCTGGTTGATAAAGCAGTGGTACTTTTGGCAGAATTTGGAGGAAGGCTTGTTCCGGTTCCAACATACCAATTGTGATCAAGTTATGGTGGGGGATGTGTGTACAGCCCTCCACCTGCTTCTGATGGTGATAATCTACATACTTTTTCCTAAATGAACTTAATGAATGTTGCTTGCCTGAATGGCCATTGATCAGTAAGCAACATTTTGTCACTAGACCTGATTAGAACTTGACAGTTCAATCCCTTAGTGCTAGTATAGCTCATGGGCCACCTTCAAACATTTATTTCTTTGCTATGCATCTTTCTAGGTTGCTATGTTTGAATCTTTCAGTAAGAATTATCTAATTTGGGCTTTGCCATTCTGTCCTCTTTGAGCAATTTACTGTTAGTTTAGGGGTGCTGGAGGCGCCTAATCCTCTTCTGGTTGATTTATGAAGCCCTTAGATATTGTACAATGTAAATGCTTCAAAAGTAATTATACAAACTGGCTTTGGCAGTTGAAGATAATTCTCAAAAATGATAAGATGCTTAGAGTGTACAGATGCTTGATTGGCTAGCCTTAGGGAAGCAATCACCCCTTAGGCCTTAGAAATATGTAAGCTAAGTGAGAACTCTACCCATTCAGTCTTGTAAATTGGTCAGAACCTGCGGTTAGTTAAACCCACTAAGGGTTTCTCACGCCTAACAATAAAGCAAGCCTAGGTCTTTCCCTCAGTAGCTGGTTTATTCAACGAGTTTTCATTGATTGCCCACTAAGTGCCGGGCACTGCTCTTTGAGAATACCACCACGATCCATGGAGTAAAAGCCCTCTTGGAATTTACATCCTGGTGGGAGAAAGATAATAAACAACATAAACAAATGAAATGTTCAGCATCTAGATGTATGTAAAAAAGGGGAAAATGCAGAGAAAGTGGATTGAAACCTCGAGCAGGGAGTTTATATTTTCTACTGGAGACTGAGGGGAACCACAGTGTGAGGGTGACTTCTGAGGAAGGACGTGTGTGTATGTGTGTGCGTGTACCTGCTTCTCCCTCTGCCTCTCTCTCTCTCTCTGGGTGTGACTATCATAAACAAATAAAAAATTTTTAAAAAAGAAAATTTTAAATATTTAAAACATGTATATTAGTTTCCTAAGCTGCTATAGCAAGCTCCACAAACTGAGTGGCTTAAAACAACAGGAATTTATTGTCTTCCAGTTCTGGAGGTTGGACATCTTGAAATCGAGGTGTCAGTGGGGCCATGCTCTTTCTAAAGTCTCTAGAAGAGGGATCCTTCCTTGCCTTCTAATTTCTGGTGGTTGCCAGAAATTTGGAGCATTCCTTGGCTGGCATCAAGTCCCGCATCAGGTAGACACATCACCTTAGTTTCTGCCTCTGCCATTGCAGTCTTCTTCCTTTGTGTGCTTTTTGTCTTCTCTTCTTATAAGACACCAGTTATGTCGGATTAGGGCCCTCCCTAGACTAGTGTCATCTCGTTTTAACATGATTACATTTGTAGAGACCCCATTTCCAAATAAGGTCACATGTACAGGTACCAGATTAAGACGTTAGCATATCTTTTTAGAGAACACAGTTCAACCCATAAAAACTAGTATCTTAATTAACGACCCTATTTAACACCAGACAATTGAAGATTTTTAAATAGATCAACTATATTAAGATACCCATTCACAGACATTCATAAAGATTATTCTTTGCTTTGAAATCCTTGGACTTTAAATGAACTCCATGTGTTTTTGAATAGTAAAGATTTCACTAATTGCCAGCGGTACATTTAGGATCCGTAATTTCTCAGCCAGGTCGTAGCCCTACGTGTACTTGGAACCACCTAGAAAAGAAGTTGGCTGTCTAGATATGGAGATCTTGGGCCAGTGTCTGCTTCTAATAGAAATATTAAGGATAGAAGGACTGCCAAATTGCTTTCTTCAATAAAACATACCCTGTGTTTTATTAGCTTGTTTTATCAAAACCTTAAATATGACTCCTTTTGATATGAATAGCTTCCATATGAAATGTAATTTTGAAACAGAAAATGAATTATTTCTATAAACTGATTCATTTTTTTCCTTCTCAACGTGCTGTAACGATTACGAGGTATCAGTAATATATGGATAACAGTTGAACTTTAGAAAACATCTGTACGGTTATCTAAAAGTTGGGATCTCCCTTTCTACTGTAAGGTCAACAGTTACACAAGTAAGGCAGAAATTGGTCACTGGCCTTTCCCGCTGACAGTATTAATCATGTCTCTAGGCTTTCTGTCATTTTAGATCCAATGGTAGATAGTTGGTGGTGGACATACAAAGCCCTCTCTCCATTTCTGCGGCTGACTACGATTATTTCCAGAATTTGCCTGGCTGGTCAGAACCTCAGCCCTCCTACACATCATAGCCTGGAACATCTGCTCACACTTACAGACTAGGTTTCTGTCTAGAAAGGCAAATTTATTTATATCGGTTCTCATTTTGAATCTGATCCTCAGGGCTCGTGAACACTCTTTACATTGCCAGGCTTTGTTAAAAACAACCCAGAGGGGCACGTGGGTGGCTCAGTGGTTAAGTGTCTGCCTTTGGCTCAGGTCGTGATCCTGGGGTCCTGGGATCAAGTCCCGCATCAGGTTCCCCTCAGGGAGCCTGCTTCTCCCTCTGCCTATGTCTCTGCCTATGTTTTTATCTCTTCATGAATAAATAAACAAATAAATCTTTAAAACAAAAACAACTAGAGTGGGCACGTGGGTGGCTCAATCTGTGAAGCCTCTGCCTTTAGCTCAAGTCATGATCCCAGAGTCCTGGGATGGAGCCCCGCATGGGGCTCCTTGCTCAGCAGGGAGCCTGCTTCTCCCTCTCCCACTCTCCCTGTTGGTGCTCTTTTGTGCGCTCTCTGTCAAGTAAGTAAATAAAATCTTAAAAAAAAAAAACAATGAAAAAAAACGATCTGGAGGAAATGTGGATTTTTTTAGGACTGAGAGAATTTCTGCAGAAGTGATCTGGGCTTCTGCCTGAATTTTCAGCCTGACCTCCCTCCCTCAGGCCCACATCCATACCCAGACTCTCCTTTCTAGAAGCTACCCTTGAAGCCCAAGGGAAAATATGCCAAAATAAACGCCAGGAAGTGTAATCTCTGAAGGCGTGCCCCTTGTGTGAACTTGGGGCAGATATTCCTCTCTGGCTGTGTGACAGCAGCTGTTACTCAGTGACACTGAGCTGGAGCAGCCCAACTGAGCATAGAGCCTTGCACATAAATAGATGCATTTCCATGCCTTGCGATAGACATGACAGCTCAGAAAGGGAGAGGTCCGGTTTCGGGCCAGAAAGCATCCTCGCTTAGAATTCTCTGAGGGTGTCCTTCACCCTCCCGAGTGTTTACCTTCCTTTGTACCTACCAAAATGATGCAGAAAAGTTCATTCAAAGACTCCGCACATGATTGACACATCAGTTAAGATGTGAAATTTCTTGTTTGTTGTTTACTTCAGCTTCTTTTTTTTTTAATTATTGGTTTTTAGCTGTCCAAATACTCTGGAGAATCAGGTTGAGTGGTAGAGTCTTTTGTTCCCCCCTGCTCCCTTGAAAATATGTTTCTCATGTCTGTCAGATGCGTGGACGAGATCACAGCTCATCGGGCCACTTCACTTCAGAATCTTTCGGCTTCAATATTGCCTGGGAATCTTATTCTTGGACAACTTTTAGCTTTCTAGAATTTATCAGTTCTTTTGACTGAGACTGTGTCTCTTTCTTACATTTTATTTCTTCGGGTTGCCAAACCTTTGCTTTCTACGAAGATGAAAGGTAGAAATCCTGGTGTGAGAGGCTTCCCCTCACTGCGCCCCCCCCCCATCTCTACGCTGAATTCTGGCACCTTCTAGAAGTTTCACTAACACCTTGAGACCTGGGATGCGGTTTGAAAAGCTAGATTTGAGGGAAGAGCATTTGTCCATTATTCAGAATTTATCTCTGGTATCAAAAAATATTTTTAAAAATTACACTAAAATAAGTGCAGCATTTTTATGTTATCAAATAGAACTCACATGCGTAAATATGTTAATATTGAACAGAATTTTCTAGTGATTGGAGCACCTGGGTGGCTCAGTGGTTGAGCTTCTGCCTTTGGCTCAGGTCATGATCCCAGGGTCCTGGGATCAAGTCCCACATCAGGCTTCCCACAGGGAGCCTGCTTCTCCCTCTGCCTATGTCTCTGTCTCTCTCTGTATCTCTCATGAATAAATAAATAAAATATTTTTTTAAAAAAAGAATTTTATGGTAATCAAAATTCATAACTCTCCTTTATTGACACTTCTAGAAGTAGCCTCTTTGAGATCTCCAATGTGAAATTGCATTTGGTGTAATTGTCAGATTCTGTGTTTTTACATAAAAGTGGTATATTTTCCCTAGAATGGAGCTTTTTTGGAGGGAGGGGTTAGTTTCTGGTCTGATTTAAAGTAAAACTCCTGAAATAGCAATTGTCCATTGCATTAATTGTGTTTTGACTATGTGTCTTAACTTGTAAGAGTATTTTTGAAAGCACAGTCAGTGTCAGCTCAGAGATTACAGCGAGAGGCACAAATAAGGGAAGAGGAAGTCACTGAAGGATCCAATGTATTTTTAAATTATTTCCCATTACAAAGGACTTGGAGGAAGAAATCATTCACTTAGTAGAATCAGTGTCAAGGATAAGGAGTTGTAATTTTAGAAGCAATATTTCTTGAAATGCCAGGCAATAAATTCAGAGTGAGGATCTTCATCATTTTACTATATTCTCCAAGCTCACGTTGGGTTTTGAGAACCAAAGTTTACGTAGCTACTCATGAATATCATTTCGGAATGGATTCACATGGTAAAGAAGGATGGTCGGGGGTAGAGCTATCCTACAGACCCCTCCTTTATTATAACTGTGCTTTAATGTCTGGCTAATAACTCTTCACCACCAAGATGCATAACAGAAGTTGCAAAACATCTGAATATCTATTTAAAGAGCCCATTATAGTGCCGCGGGTTACGATGCAAAGCTAAAAGATTTTGTTACCTACCGTAAAAGCCACTGAAGCAAAAACTTAAGCAGAAGATTGTTTATCAGATGGTTGTAAATAGGAGTTAAGGATTGAGCTGGGCAAGATATTTCCCCTCCCTTTATCCCTCTTTTGTCTCCTTTTTATAGCATTCTTTTCCCCATGCAACATTTATAGGTAACATATATGTCATCGTTCCTAATAGAACTCAAGGTCTTACCTTTTACTACTAACCTGTCACTGTATTGTCTCCGCCACCAACTGCACCCCCCAGCTATTTGGTCTCACCTGTCACTGAAGCGTCATTTATGTTTGCAAGGTGGAAGAGTAGCTGCTTCCTTGTTACTTTTCAGTGTTACAGTTTGATTTCTTTCCCCTTTTATAAAGGCTATTACACAGAGACCTGCCACCCAAGAGCATAAACATCATCTTTGCCTACGTGTCTTGAGTAACTTGAATTTCACCTCCCTGGAGAATGTCCTGCTTGTCTCATGCAGAGGGACTTGGCTAAAAATGTCAATTTCACTGTTTGAGAATTCTTAAGAGAAAGTGTTGGTCCTAAGAGTACTTGAAGTGGATGTCATTAGCATTAGCACCACATTCATATTTTCCTTTGAGAGAATTCTGAAAATGAACGATTTGGTCAGTAAATACACGGAGTTGGTGAACCTCCATACAGAATGGGACTCCATAGAGAACCCCCTAGAAAGGTGTTAAAAATGAGATGTCTTTTTCATGCAGTAGGTTTCACCCTCAGAGATCCCAGAAATGAAAGGAGTGATACCAGACCTTTCATGAAGCCTGTTAAATCAGAGAGCTGTGAAAAAAATCTTGTTACAACAAAGGCAGGCCCACAGTCCACCTTTATTTAATTATTTGTTTTGGTGTGTGAATACAAGGCTTTATATTGCAGTTTTTCAGTTTATATAGTTTTTATTTAAAAAAAGATCAAAGGGTTCCAGAGAGAAAGATGGACATTTTATGGACCTTAGTGCATCCCACATGTGTTTAGTCATAATATTGGAAATGTTCTAATCATAGGGTGTGAGTGCTCTATATCATTGCCAGTTCCCTATGGTTGATAATATATAGTAAACAAAACAAATATTTTCAGGTTAAAAGATTCTGCGACAAACAGCTCTAAAATAGGTTTCTTTATTGCAGGAATTCTTTCAGAGTCTTTACTATGCTAATATGCATTATAAATCTCCACTAGGGGAATAAAACTTATTTCACCAGGGAACCATTCTCTGCTGGGCATCTTTTGAGGCCACGTTCCATACATCATACTTTTTTCTTATTTTAGATTAAACTGAGATGAGATTCAATGGTGTGTATGTGGAGACTTATTTACATAAGAGTGTTGAGTGTCATTGTACCTTATAGACACAGATCCTGACACACGTATGTGTGCGTATATGAATGTGTGAGAAAAAGAGAAACACAGAGAGCAGAGAAGGGAAAAAGATGGAAGGTTGGTTGGCCCAGAATCAGGCTGCTTGATTGTTTGAACCTAGGATTCATGTAACATTTCTGCTGCATCGCCATAATCCATTTGTACATTTTGCCTTCCTATTACAACATTAAGTTTGGCTATTTCACGGTTCTGGGGCCTGACATTTCATAATTGTTGGGTGAAGTAGTAAATGCATGAATGAATGCCTCAAAAATTCTCTTTTGTGTATATGTTTTCCTGATATTTTCTGAAATGTTTTCAAATGAGGGTTTGTCTTGGCCTTGTGGTTGCCACCTGAGGACAATCATTATGAATATTTGCAAGACTGAGCTTCCATTGTCTACCTCAAGATGTATTCCAAGGCAAAAGAATAAGAAAATTCTCTTTCATTGTGTCTTGCCAAAACCTAAGTTTTGAATGCAAAACCAATTTTAAACTAAGGAGTAAATATCTGATTGTCCCTTCAGAACAGTAAATACATTTATATCTATTATTAATCTATTAGTCTAATAAAAAACATTTTCCAAAGCATGTATGAACTATAGGTATGACATAAGAATCCATTTTAAAGCTTCTTTTTTCTTTTTAATTTTTATTTAAAGCTTCTTTTTTTCTATTGGATTATACTTCTGATTTTTCATTAAAATACTTAATAAAATTCTGATGCCCTTAATACTCGATAAAAGTTTTGTGGTTTTTTTAAATGAAAATAGTAGGGTTTTATTTATACAATTGTGTTATTTTTAACATTAATTTTTTAAACTATCATTGTGTCTTAATGAGGTGGGATTTTTCTTCAGTAATAAACTACTTGCAAGAATGCAGGCATACAAGAGTGTATGTATACCTGTAACCAGACATACACACAGGCACACTTGTTTTCTGTTGATCAATTTACAACTTGTCTGCTGCTCAGCAGAAATCTTAGCAAGTAGATTAGAGCTAGTGTCTTAAATTGCCATTTCTGAGGAGTCTGAAACTTAATTACATGGGAAGGACACATTTCCTCTGCTTTATAGGAACAACACATCTAGTTAGGGTGAGAAACAATCATTTTCTAGACAGATACGAAGCTCAGATCACTGGAAAATCCTTATGGTGTAATGAAAAACAGAAGAGCAAGATACAAAACTCTATGAAGAAAGACTTTATTATATAATGGGTGCACTGACAAAAATGAAAGTCTACTGAAATGCTAATAGGATCATCAGCCACTGATGGGTCTATGAACAATTTTTAGTATTATTTTTCTTTATACTTTTCTCATATTCCAAATTTCTACAATGAGCCATCGTTATTCAGAAAACAGATGCTATGAAAAAAAAAATACTGAACTCTTTCCTTCCCCCACCCCACTTCACTATAACCTGGCAAAAAAGTCAGTAAGCCTATTATATGTAACTAGAGGCACTTTTGCTCCTCTGCATGAGGTGGTCTCCAGCTAAAATCATTTTAAAAGAATACCAAATATTCTTGTAGATGCAAAAGAAGAAAGAGAGAGCTGTAAAGTAGCCTTCCATCAATTTGACCCTATTGAGCTTATTTCCCATGAAAGCATATGACTTCATTTTTGCTAAACTATATAATTCATACAGGGCTGTAAGGAAGGAATTGGGTTTTTTTCCCCAATGTGAGAAAACCTGTATGGAAAAGAAAATTATATGGAAGGAATGTTAAATGGCAATGATTTTATGAATGCTAAGATGCAACCTAGGAGAAGAAAAAGATTCCGAATATCTCTCTGTCCAGATAAGAGTGAAACTATAACTGATAAACTGCTGTTGGACTTATGACAATACAGTAGTTTACCAAACATTTTTATATACATATTCAAATATAAATGTATATATGAATATATGTGTATGTGTGCGTATTTCCTGTTCCATGCCAATGTTATATATCTCATCAGCTCTTGTTTACTTTCTGACAGTTGTGGCCAATTAACCCTACTTTAACATACTTAGTTAATAAAATTATTTTATTTGACTATGATGATTTTATATCTTACATTCTAAGATAGGGCAGCCAGTGAATATACATATATAAATACATAGAGAGAAACACCCTCCAATTTTTTTTTTTAAATCTCCTGTGAAACCTAGGTGGGAAGTTTTTTGTTTTTTTTTTAAAGCTTTAGAAATAATATGTAAAATGCCTTTTAAAGAAGTTCATGATAAGGGCAGTGCACTTGTAATGGGAGGGAATGATTTCCATTTCTTGAAAGAAAAGACATGAAGCTTTCCCCTTGCTGACTCTGCCTCTTCCTTCTCCCAAATACTTAATATCATGACACGCATTTAGCACAGGCTAAGAGGACCCTTTCCTCTGCCATCAGATACGTGGCATGCCATCAATTTTTTTTTTAGACGGTGTCATGAAGATTCCAGCTGTAGTAGACACTTCAGATCCCAAATGCCAGAACAGGATTGGTCTACCTAGTTAGCTTTTAAGTTTAGGTTTAGATGACCTCGATACTGTACTTCCACAGAATTCCCTAAGATCCAGCATTGGTGGAGCAATTCCTATCATTACACCTAAGATATTGTTGAAAGAATATTTGGTGTCTCTCTTATTGCTGAAAAATAATCCAGGTGATCTCATCCTAAAAACACAAGTTTAGACTGAGAATAAAGAGAGATTTCCCACTATGGCCAATGTGCTCAATATCACAAATCTTTGTCGGCAGTGTAAATCCTCATTTCAGGGGTAGCCAGGGAGTAGGGGGATGTGAATTACATATTTTTTACAAGATGTTGAATAAAGCTGGAGATGCGATTACAAAACTTATTTCAGAGCAGATTGATTTTCATTTACAAGTTTTCAAAGATGAGCGCTCGCTTCGGCAGCACATATACAACTTTTCAAAGATGAAAGGATATTGGTCAGGTGCATGTAAACATGCTGGGAAAATGCCTTTCTACCGAAGCGTGCTTGCGAGTTCTTTCAGATGGCTTCTTGGGTTATATAAATTTAGTTTGAGGTCATTATATGGATAATTTGTTACTAAGTAAAGTAGTTTGTCAGGTTACGAGACATTAATCTTCCAATAGGTCTTTAATTAGGACAGATGCACTAAATAATTCATAGCAAGACTTGGCCTGGAAACATTTATAATACTCAATTATACCATTTTACAGGCAATGGCAAATTGTTTTTGTGTAGTCTGGAAATTGTGGGACTTAATTAATTACCTTCAATGTTTTAGACATCTGCTCTGCACTCTTTAAATGCATTAAATTGGCAACTCATGAAATGGCTAAAAATAGTGTTCAAATTCCCCAGATGGTAAAGGGTGAAGATCAACCATGTCAGAAAAAAAAAAAGCCACTGTGTGGTGTGCAGGAAATATGAAACCAAATTACATATCCAGCAACATTTAACTTAGAAGACTCTCAAGTGTATGACAATTATTTTTGAAAGAATAAGAAATATGAATGATTTTTAAAAGCTCTTAACTTACATTTCTTCCTGGTTTCCTAAAATGGGCTGTAGGAAATAAATCAGGAAACCAGGCAGTTGTAAAGATAGAAAACACATACCCATCTGTGCCATGTACACACCTCTGATGGAAATTTATTTCTGTGCACATAACTTTGCCCCTATAAGTTGTATTAAGGGTGTGACAAAAAAAATAAGTATTTTGGAAGTACTTGCAGAGACATTTCCATGTCATTGATCTTAAAATGATGGAAAGGGGAATTAAGAGCTTATTCCATTTGTAATTAGATCACAGAAAACAGATGGTGATGGCTTTGCACTGAGTAGGAGGATGTGACCATTTAGGTAAACAAAAGAAAAATGAATGTTCATTTCATTTTCATTTTTCACCCCAGAAATTTCTCCAAGAAAAATGTCGTATTTGACTCTCTGCTTAAGAATAATATGTAAGTCAATTGCAGAGGAAATAAGCACATTCTGAATGCTCTTAAGTGGAGGATGAATTTGCAGATACAGGGTCCCTTCTTATGCTGGTTGTTAGACCCAGCACAGAGCACCCTCTGTCTTTTGGAGCCTAGATTCCTGCAGCTTTGTAACAGGAAATTTCTAAGGCTTTGTGGTTTCTCCAGAATTGTTGGGAGATGCTATGGACACACACCCAAGTCCTGCCCCTCGACACAGTGAGGTTAGGTTGGAAGTAGATATGTTTCCCACTTGACTAGCTCCTGAATAGATGTGGAGAGTGGCGTTGACAAGCAGCATGCTCAATGAGTGGGCAGAGCTTGGTCACCAAACTGCTCAGAGAATCTAGACAGGCACTATCCAGAAGAAATAGAATGCAAGCCACATACGTGTTTTAAAATTTTCTATGAGCCATATTTAAAAAAGTAAAAACAAACAAACAAAAAACAACTTCAATAGTATGTATTTAATGCAGTATAGCCAAATTTTTGTAATTTCTACTTGTAATCAGCATAAGAATTATGGGACACCTGGGTGGCTCAGCAGTTGCGCATCTGCCTTTGGCTCAGGGCATGATCCCAGGGTCCTGGGATTGAGTCCCACATCAGGCTCCCTGAAGGGAGCCTGCTTCTCTCTCTGCCTATGTCTCTACCTCTTTCAGTGTCTCTCATGAATGAATAAATAAAATCTTTAAAAAAATTATGATGTGAGATTTAACATATTTTTAAAATGTATTCTTAGAATCCGGTGTACATTTTACAACACATCTCAATGCAGATGAGCCACCTTTCAAGTGCTCAGTCGCTCACTGTAGCTAGTGACTACCATAGTGCTCTACCCAGTGAGCAAGGATAATAACCTACATCCCCAACCATGGTACATGTACAACACCCCCAGGGCATGTGGTCATCACAGTGCCTGGAAGAAACAAGCTAGGTACCCATCATAAATGCCAGAAGAACCTTACTCACTTGGCAAGCACCAGTTTAGTATTCTGAGAGAGCCTTCCCCAATTTTCATCCACCCTTAAGACAGAAAGTCGAACCACTTTACTTTCCCTGCTTCTCTTTGGTATTTATAAATTTTTTTTGCCATTACTGTGATGTTGTTATTGTTGTTGTTATTTACAGTTTTCCCTATTGCAAATTCTAAGTTTCTGGAGAACAGGGTCAGTGCCTTATTCATGTTGACTTCCTGCCACTAGAGGAGTGTTCCGTAAATATTTGTCAACTTGAATGGAAGAATCAATCTGCAGTGCAGATGAGGAACAGTGACCAGAGCGTATGAATCAAGGCAGGCGGAAGTGAGAAGTGAGGGAGAGCAGAAGACACTGGAGAAATGGAGAGGAGGATGGAGAGGGGAGTAGGGAGCAGGGGAGACAGACCAGGGATGGAGAGGCAGAAAGAATGGGAGGCATAAAGGCAACTTTGAAGGAAGAAGCTCATCCAGCCTTACATGCCAGATTTCCCCACCATCTCACCACTGGATCCTTCTGCTGTTCAGGACAAAGTCCACTTTTGTAAGCCAGAGACGGTATGGTTTGGAAACGGAGCTGCAGTGGAAATATTTGCATATATGTTTGCTTGACAGTGTGTCATTTACAAAGGGAATGGGTGACTCTGTCGTTCCACAATAGTGACTTGCTTTATTAGAAAAAAAAAAAAAGAAAAACAACCATGTGACGCTGTACACACCAGGGCGTCTTTTCCCTAGACTGAGTTACCCTTAATACAAACCTAATTTTTTCAACATTTTTGACCATGTTCAATTAAGATAATTTAATTAGAAGTCTATTTTTTGACAGAATCACTAGGTTTGTGTTTTGTGTGTGTGTGTGTGTGTGTTTTACTTTCATGGGGGAAAGGCATAAAAAATAAGTATTTTGGAGTGATGTATGGCTTCAAAAGTAGTACTTTTTAAAATGAGTAATATCAAAAGGAATACATAGGCTTAAGAATGCCACTGTAAAAGAAACTGTACAAATTTGCCATTGCAGCTGTCTCACATTGTCATTATTATACTACTCTTTGAGGCTAATTGCCTCACTAAAAATAAAAACTAAAAAATAATTGGACAAGACAAATATCTAGAATGCAACTGGTTTGTTTTATTTTGTTTTGTTTTTGTTAGCCAATAGGAACTCAAAAGAGATAGAGGAAAGAGAGAGAAAACGGTGAGAGAAGTTAGGAATTCTATTTCTCCTTCCATTCAGTTTAGCAGAAAAGCAAAATTAACAATATGATAGAATTTTGTTCCTTGGTCACCAGAAAGAGCTTACTGCTTATCTATAGTAAGCTGAGCACTTCACTTTTCCCATAGAGACAGTGGAGCCTTGGTTTTCCTAAATTAATTTCATAATAAATTTCATAAGTAAATTTCTATTCCTCGAATCCTCTGGGCTTTTCCACTGGGATGGTTTTTGCTGAAGAGTGCCCTCTACCCACCCCACCTTTTTCCTGTTGGGAGATCCAGGGAGCAGCATTATCAAGAAAAAGATGTCCCTGATCACATCATTCAAAACTCTGTTTGTTTCTTGTAGTTTCACTTAAACTTTGCTCTCTCATCATAATCATTTCAAGCTCCAAATCTTATTTTCAGGAAGCCTACCAGTTGTCTCTAATATAGGGAATTAGATCTCTAATTGTTTTCCTTTAAAGTAACTAGAAAAAAAAATAATTGGAGAAAGGAAAATTTAGCCCTCAAAAAAATGTGTGTGTGTGTGTGTGTGTGTGTGTAAAGTTATCTTAACGTTTAAAAAGTTATTGAAGTTTTATTTATTTAAGCAATCTCTACATCCCACATGGAGCTCGAACTCACAACCCTGAGATCTAGAGTTGTATGCTCTTCCATCTGAACCAGCCAGGCCCCCCAGTAAAGTTATTTTAACTCTACCAGAGATCAAATGCCCCAGTTAAGAAAAGAAGGGAAGACTAGTCTTACCTACTGAGAACAATCATGAACTATTTTCCAGTATGTACTCTACTTCTGGTGAATAGTAATATCCAGTGCTTATTGGGAATGTACTATGTTCCAGGAACTGTTGGAAGTGCTTTACCTAAATTAACTACAGTTGACCCTTGAACAATGAGGGGTTAAGGGCACTGACTGCCCCCCAACAGAGTAAAAAAATCCACATATAACCTTTGAACCCTGCAAAACTTAATAGCCTACTGTTGACCAGAAAGCCTTCCAGATAACGTGAACAGTTAACACACACTCTGTATATGTATTATATGCTGTACTCTTACAATACAGGAATGTAGAGAAGAGAAAATGTTATTAAGGAAGTAATAAGGAAGAGAAAATATATTAACAGTAATGTATTTATGAATACTACAAGCTTTGTTGTCTGCTTATATGATGAATTGTCTGTTCGTCAATACCTAGCTCAATTTTGTCTTGATATAAAACACGCCAGATGTTATACCTATTACTAACACAAGACATAAAAAATGAAAAGATGATGGGAAAGATAAATTCATATCTTTACAGGTATAATGATTTATGCACTGATAATGAAGAAGTAGCAATATGATTGCTTTATGTCAGACTAGTGTCATTGATATGAAAGCTTCACAGTAGCCTGGCCTATACACTAATGAATGAATGGTTATAAAACTTCAATGGCATACACTATTACAGTCATTCATAATACAGCATTGGAAATATTAACAATTTAGTCAATGTTTCTAGGCTACATGGTTCACCTGTGAGTTTTTTTCAAATTGTCAACAGATCTCAAAAAATGTTTCCAATATATTTATTGGAAAATATTCACATGTAAGTGGACCCACCAGTCCAGACCCATGTTGTTTAAGGGCTAACTGTATTTTGATCCTCAGCATCCCAATAAGGGAAGGAAATGAGGAAATCATTTACAAATGAGAAAATCATCAGAGGGTTGGGTTACTTGCCCAAGCTCACCCTGCTGGCGGGGGGAGGCAGAAGCTGGCTTTGAAACCATGTCAGTACCATGTTAAATCTCACTTCTGCATGGAGTACAGAATGATGATTTGTGGGGACTGATTTGGTAGAGTTGCCTGCTTCATGGCTTCTGATGGACCAGGCATGAAAAAAATTGCCTCTCCCCTGGCATAAACTCAGCTTGGTGGCACTGTATTGAGGCTACCATCATGAGAGCTAAATGGTGACAACAAACGGTCGGATCAGTACAACCTAATGCCATATTGAAAAAAACTAACTCAAAGTGGAATTCTGCTTTCTAAACAAGTCCCATAGCTCCCTGAAGAATAAAGTATGTCCACTTTTTTTTTCTTTTCCTTTATGTTTTTCTTTAATAAACTTGAGGTAAAGATATAGTGCCTTGCACAAGTGAGTGATCAGTGTTTGGCAGGATGAACCAACCTATGTCTTAGTAGCATTGTCTTTAATAATTATACCCTTAAATATGATTAAAATTGGCTCTATATTGAAAGCACAGGTGAAGGAATAAATATATATGTGGTGTCTATTTTCATTTACTATTTTGTTAGTTGACTTTTCAATAATCTAGAATTAAATATATATGATATTTATGTATCATATATAAATAGTGATATATACACATATATAGGTAATATACACAATGATATATATGTATAAGTATATATGTATATAAATCTCAGGTTCCCATCCTGAGATTCTAAGTATAAATACATATATAGTGATTAATTATGAGTTTCATACCAAGAGAATAAGGAATAACTCAAGACATAGAAATAAAATTCCTTTAAAATGTCCATATGAGGGGATCCCTGGGTGGCTCAGCGGTTTAGCGCCTACCTCCGGCCCAAGGTGCAATCCTGGAGTCTCGGGATTGAGTCCCACGTCCGGCTCCCTGCATGGAGCCTGCTTCTCCCTCCTCCTGTGTCTCTGCCTCTCTCTCCCCCTCTCTCTATGTGTATCATGAGTAAATAAATAAATAAATCTTTAAAAAAAATAAAAATAAAAAAATAAAATGTCCATATGAGGTAATAAGGTTTTCAATGTATATATTATATACATATACATAAATATAATATATATATTATACTAATGCTGATGGCACTTATTAGTTGTTATAATGGATTATTCATTAAAAGTATACATTTTTTAAATGGCTTTAATTTTTGAACTAGAGAGATTTTAAAGTACATGAGTTAAAATAACAACTAGCTATTTAATTTGGCTTACTTTCTCTGTAATTACAAAGTCAATACTTTCTTATATCAGATCCATCTTTACTTCTTCATTAATTGAACTAGCTACAGTAGTTTCCACGCAGAGTCTTTTAATGTCTATATACCTTCTGAAAAGTTAGGAATCATTTTACCATGTGTCTCCAATGTTGTTTCAAAAACCCATAATTAGTGGTAGGCTTATAGATAGGAGAGAATCCAGTCAGGGAATTGTTTTCTATTTCATGCCTCTTGAGAACATGCCATCAAAAGTTACTGTATTTTAAAACAATGAACCACATATATAGTGGAAATCTATTTCAGCTCCTGCCTGCTATTAGTGAGCACAATATTATGCTTATTTACCTGCTCAGAAAACTTCGAACATCAAGCAAGAGTAGAAGCCTTTTTCCTAGGGTGGGAAAAATAGCCTTCTGATTTACTCTACTTATCCTAATCACGGCTTCCTACTTTAGTCATTACCCAAATATTATATATCTGGCTCTTAAGGTCTTTACCCATTTCATATTAGATCTTAGATTTCTTCATCCCATTATTGATCTAAAATGTCTCTAGCTCTCTCGGGTAAAGGAAGAACATGCCCATGTGTTGCATCAGATAATTCCTATTATTGAAAAGCTGTGTTCAATCTAAAATGACCTTTTCTTGTATTTATTTTCAGGCTAGCTTTACAGCCCACATTAAATTGAAGCTTTTGTGTGAGCACTGAAAAGTATGTTGTTGTGTGGGGAATGGTGCTTTCGGTGTGTTTGTTCAGGAAAGCCCGCTATACAGACAGCTGGCAGCATGATCTGGGCGTTTGGCCGGGAGTTCAGTCCTGCTTATTGCTAAGTCAGCAGTAAAGGGAAGGCATTATGTCTTAATTTGGACCATAAAGAGCAATGCACAAGTTATCCGGATAAAAAAATTCATTTGTGGAGAGGGACTCTGTTCTTTCATAATCAGAACTCACAGCATTAGAATGAAGACGTTGGACAAGAATTTTGGGGTGGGGGGAGGGGTCAGCACGAACATTTGGACTTTTCCCAAAAATAAATATGATAATATTCAGCATTTGATTTTACTTTAACCTCGGTGATCCTTTATGATGGTACATGTCTATAATGACAGGTTGATACTGTCTGTGGGATTTGAGCAGGACTTAGAAAAAGGGTGAATTAGTGTGTTAGGCTGTGTTGAGAGTTTTCTGGGAGGGCCTATGTCACTTCATTCTGAGAAAATGCCCAAATGGTAAGAGATTAACTTTCTTAATTGTGTCCTATTTCCCCCACTGTGACTCTTTTCTGAACCATATGGTGTTCATTCACGCACCTTTTCCGATGTTCATTTGCATTTAGAAGTTAAAATTTAAAACCTCTTTATTTAAAGTGATAATAGTAAATAATGATTTTTAAATTTCCCAATGGTTAGAAAATGAGTTTCTCAAATGGTGCCACTAATTTCATACTTGTCAGATTTATTACGGTTTAAATTACATGCCCTCTTCTGTTCCCCCCCGAAACCAAACAACATCATTTGAGAAGTTCAAGGTATGTGAGGTTTTACTAAGCCCAGCAGAATTCTAGTTACCGGAAATAGTACAGAGACCTGTACCCATCAGAGCTGTGGCCTAGTGCTGGCCCCACTTAACTACTGGCTGTGAGTGAAGACTTTCTTTACGCTTCTAAACATCTGTTCTACACATTCACGTTCAGCCTTCCCAGAAACACTAAGCAGCTATATTGATTTTTTTTTTCCTTTCAACTTTCTCATCTTTTCCCTCTTTCATTCCCTTGTGGTCTGGGTCTCCGAAGCCTCAGAACACTACAAAGGGGACACCCACATTCCTGGGTGATCCACCTGTATGGTCACTTTGGGGCTCAAACTCAGAAAGGCCCCACGCTTGGTTGAGAGCTCCGCAGTTGCCATCCTGAGATTCTAAGTAACTTTTGAATGAGGAGCCCCACAAATTAGTGGTCCTGGGAGGAGAGAATACAAGGAGCCGAGGCCTTAAGTCCTTCAGAATTCCTGGCTCCATCATTGTGAGTTTCAGCTTTGAGTAGCTAATCACTAACCTTGAGTGTACTGGTTCCAGAAATATGTCAATGACTATGTGAAAAGCGTTGCAAAAGTCACAGGTTCCTCAGCCCAGATGACCAGAATCGCTGGGGCTGGGGCCCAGGAATATGTATTTTCATGCATGTCCTGTGATTCTCAGCTCACTGAGGTCTCGAAATCTCTGATGAAGCACACCGCTGATGCGACACACCTGTTTCTGTAACTCCACATTGACCGATTCAATACCCAGTAAAGGGAACAGGACAAAATAAATTCTATCACCTTTGGTATGCTTTATGATACATTGTCAGAGCACAAAAATAACTGTTTTGTTCTGAAGAGCGAGCTCTCTCTCTTTGATTTGGTGGAAAACAGTGATATTTTCATTTGGGGCCAGGCTACTTTAAACCACTTTTTTGAGAGTTTTTATTGTCATTGATTTCTGCTACCACTGGTAGAAGATGGAATGTTTGCGGTAAGCAATTATGAGTGATCAAGCAGCTGTTTCAAGCAAACACTGCCCCTGTCAGTGATTTTTGCAAAGATCAATTACAATGATAAGGATCATTGTATTAAAGTCAGCTGACCTAGCCATCAATCACTGTTTGGAATAGAGCTTTGGCAGACACTGGAGTTTAGTGGTTAAGAGTCTGCATTTTGGAGGCAGACAGGCTCTGGTTCAATCCAGACTCATCCCTTAATGGACCTTGGGCGATTCTTTTTTTTCTACAAGGGTTAGCTCTTTGTTTTAGTTTTTTGCTTGTTTGTTTGTTTTTATTCATTAATAAGGACATTATTAAAAAAAATAATAAGGACATTAATAGACTCTATAGAGTTGTTTTAAGAATTAAATAAGCTAATCCAGGTAAAAATCCTAGCACACAGTACCTGGCACATAGTCTGAGCTTAATGGTATTATTTATTTTTTGAACTATCAAGAAAAACTTAAAAATTAAGATTCATGAAAACATAAGAACTAAAACCAAACTGAAATCCTGTAAACAAATTTCAAGTGTTAATGACAATCCTCGTATATTTTGCTGTAACTTTGTACCTGATGAACTCATTCATCCAACTTTACAACATAGACACCAACTTCAGTTCAGCAGGCACACGAGCATGAAGGGACAGGTGGTTATATTTGGGAAAGAGAAGTATGACATCAAAGGGGGTTTGGCATATTTGTTTTAACAAGTGTGATGATTAATTTTATCCACCAACTTGTCTTGGCTATGGTGCCCAGTTGTTTGGTTAAATACCAGTCTAGATGTTGCTATAAGGTATTTTATTAAAAGCAATTAACATTCAAATCAATAGACGTTGAGAAAAGCGGATAATCCTGCCCAATATGAGTAGGCCTCATCTGATCAGTTGAAGGACTTAAGAAAAACTACTGAAGTTCCCTGAGAAAGAAGGAAGTCTGTCTCCTTCCTTCTCCAAAGGAAGACTGCCTTTGGACTCTAGACTGCAAAACTAACTCTCCTGGAGTCTCTTGCCTGTCAGCTTCCCCTACAGACTGCAGAGTTGCCAGCTCCTACAATAGCATGAGTCAATCCCTTAAATTTCTATGTATCTGTCTATCCCTGAATAATACAAGACGTAGTCAATTTTTACTTTTTCATCATCACATGGTATTGGTGAAACTCACTGAGCATTTACCTCACAAAAGTAAATCTTTGGGAATGGAATTACTTTAAGAAAGGGCTTGGGTATTGAATCTTCACTGTGACATCAGATGAAGGCATTGTCCTGCAATGGTTTAAAGAGTTGCAGATCAACACAGAATACGTACAGCTATTACTTCTGTTTAAAATCGAGACTCATCAGTCACTGTGTAGCGCTTACCCCATATGCATTGCTCTGCTTTGTGCTTTGCTGAAGAAGCTGTGAGATTCACAACCGCTTCTGGGCCAGCAGTAGTGATATAGAATTTTGCCTTTCTATGAAATGGCTCGGCTAGGGTAATTATTTATCTGAACAGGCTGGTGCCTCGAGCTTAGTGCCTTTGCATTCCTGTGAGACCAGAGATGGGCATGATTGACAGATAACTGAAACTCTGTCACCTGGGTAAAACCCTGCTGGTAATGAAGCATTCATACTCAGACCTCACCTTTCTGGACCTGCCAGGCTGCATTTGCTGGCAACAACTCTGGAAGCTTTCCATGGGAAAATGATGTTTCAAAGGTGCCAATTACAGCACATATGTATTTCACCTTGAGAATTTCAATTGGCAAAGATAATATCATGGGTTGCCCTTAGAGTTTTGATGGGAGGTTCATTTGTACAAAGAGATCCGATCGAAATGCAGTGATTAGCAGAGGCTTTGGAACACAGTGCATGAAAAGCAATAGGGAATTGTTTCTTTAAAAGCATGTCCTGAAAGACCATTTACCAGCTAGCTCTCAGCTACTGTTTAAAGAATAATGGTGTGCATGCCCACCCAACCCAGGGGAGAGTCACAGGGCCTTAGAAGTGGCAGGGGTGAGGATCAAAGAACGGGATCTCAGGGCCAGCAGAGGGTGGTGTCCCTGTTGAGAAACCACTCGGCCAGTCTTTGCTGGTCCATTGGCGTAAGTTTATGTTTGTACAATGAGTGAGGGTGGGGGCCACTGTACCCTTCTAGCCCTTTCAAGGGCCTTGTTGCTATTTTTGGTATGATTCCTGTCATCCCTGTTGCAGAGTTGTGTCCCCAGTAAACATGTGTCTTGAGGCACAAACATAAATAATGCCTTACAAATAACCATGTTCTCCTAGAAACCAACTGGATTTTGACTCCCCAGTGGAACGTTGTACATAGATATAAATCAGCCTGTTCTAACCAACCGTTTCTTACCCCAGGTTTATCGAGCCACCCCTTCCTGCCATCTTCTTCTGCTTCTTCTTAGGGTAGCTCTTAGGCAAAAGAAGAAATTTTAAAGATTTTATTTATTTTCATGAGAGACACAGAGAGACAAGCAGAGACATAGGCAGAGGGAGAAGCAGGCTTCCTGTGGGAAGTCTGATGCGGGACTCGATCCCAGGACCCCAGGATCACGACCTGATCCAAAAGCAGAAGTTCAACCACTGAGCCACCCAGGCAGAGTGCCCCTCTCAGGCAAAATTATAAGGTAACATGAGTAATATAGGGAATGCTTATAGAAAGCATACAAGGGCCCAGTGGTTTTCATGTGTGATTTTTATTTAATCCCCACAAATATCTCATTAAGTATGGATTGAGAAAGAAGCATTTTTACTTCTATCTTCTCTGGAAGAAACTAAGATTCAGAGACACAGAGTAACCAGTCCTCAGTCATGGAGAGAGGTAAAGCTCTAATACCTTTGTGTCTTTTCAGGTATTTACGTATACCTTTTCCTCTCCTGCAAGTCCAAGTTCCTTTCTGTGTGCATGTGTGTCACTCTCTCTCTCTCTCTCTGTCTCTCTTTGTCTCTATATCTCTCTCTGTCCCACCCCCACCCACCCTTGCATGCATATCCACCCAGACCCTCCTATACTGTTGTACCAGGTGAAAACATCTGATAAACTCATTCACACTCAATTGGTAGAGGCTTAATATACTGTGCCTTCCCTGAGTATTTTAATATAAAAGGTCAGAAAGAGGATGAAGCTTAGTCGAAAGAATTGCTTTGTAAATGGATTTTCGAAATCTGTAGAGAATGTGGCTTGGGCTGGAGACTTTCCCTGAATGCCTCAGATAATCCCACTTAGGAGGCCTGCCACCTCCACTGGGCTCCGCACAGGTCACATGGGGCTCCTCCCTTGGCTGCCACCTGCGATCTCCTTAGCATCTCTTTGCTGCTCACACTTACCATCTTCCTTAGTCCTTTCCATCAAACTACCAGTGAAACAGGTTCTTTTTTGAAGGCATCTCTGATACAAGAACCAAAACATTGGTCAGATTCTTTACATAATTGTCTCAGATTTCTGAAACAACATTTCTGATTTTAAAATAACCCTTGAGGTGCCTGGGTGGCTCAGTGGTTGAGCATCTGCCTTTGGCTCAGGTTGTGATCCTGAGTTGGGTGCTCAGGTCTTTGGATTGGGTTCCACACTGGGCTCCCCGCAGGGAGCCTGCTTGTCCCTCTCCCTATGTCTCTGCCTCTCTCTGTGTGTCTCTCATAAATAAATAAATAAAATCTTAAAAAATAATGAAAATAAAATAACCCTTAACTTCACATCCTTCTTGCTAAAGGTTTCTTCCTTTGGGGAAGGTGTTATAATGTGGAGACCCGAGTACCCCAGGCACGGGGCTGCATTTATGCTCCCTTTTTACATTTTATTTTGAGCAGTTTGACAAGGTTTTGGATGAACTGACATAGACATCTACCTGCCATAGCAAATAGGTTGATAAGCACCCTCTTCCAGATGGATGACCCAAGTCTACTATCACAACCCAGGAGTGGCCATAACAAGTAACTGAACCTGCTGGTTCGTTATTTTCAGAAATGACAGCTCAGTAGCAATTATGGGAAAAGCAAGACCTTTGTTTTGGGGAGAAACTCTTGGCATTCCAAGAGAAAATGATAGGGAGCAACCCAACAGGGCGAGACGTTTCATTATCTAGGGGTATAGCATTGGCAATAAGATCATCCCATTAGATTCATAGAGATGCCACCCCATGCAAAAATTAAGCTTTCTCTTAGGCCCACCTCAGGGTTCCCTGTGGCAGAGGTGGGTAAGTGGTGCATCAGATGCACACGCTCTTCAGGGGCCTTGTCACATCCTGCCTGGGGACGGATACAGCATCCTGGAGCACCAGAGTCCAGAGTCATGCCTCAGCTGTCATTTCACGATACGCCTGCACACAGTGGAGGTGTGCCCCCCAGCACTCGGGTTTCATAGCAAAATGTCAGCCCGACTCCCGCTTGTCAGAGACCTAACCCACCTGAGTTCTTTTCCTCCGACACGCAGTAGCTGCTGGCCGTGCCCTGCATCTCAATTCCGCAACGTCTGCTCCCATCAAATGCTGACAGAGAGCAGCAGCCCCAGGGAACTGCCACAGCATCAGCTCTCCAGGATTTCTCAGTTTCATCGAGTTTGACCACTAGAAAGGTACATACTTGGAAATGTGTGACTCCAGCTTCCCGCAGCAATGTCTTCACAGAGTCACAAATTTAACACGATGCCCTTGGCTTTGGTCTGGCGTCGATAGGAGACATGAGCTCATGAAGAATATGCTGCTGCATTTCACAGAGCCACTGGTGGGGAGCAGGGGAGGCCCATCCAGGACGCTGGTCGGTGTCCCACTAGCGACCCCTGGGAGAGTCGTCTTAGTTGGGTGCTCAGCTGAGAGGGTGTTTCTCCTGATGAAAAGATATGCTTCTGCTTATAAGGTACTGGAGGCTCTTCAGTGCATCCTCTTTCCCTTTCTGCCTAAGCTGCCACAAGCCCAGGGTGAAATTCCCTTCTCAGTTGCAATGGTTTCCTTTTACTTAAGCTCGGGGTAAAAATATCCCCATTGTCTATCCCTCTCATTACTCAGCACTTCTCTGGACGTGGTGTCAGACGTTGTAGTGTTTATTCTCACAACCACACCTGAAGGAAGAGGGAGATGAAGTGATTTGCCCCCACTCGCAACCCCCCGTGACAAAATCCCATTGGGAACTCTGATAGTTGCGAACAATAAACAAGGGAATGGAAAAGTAGTACTGGGTGGTCACAGTACGTGCTCTGAATCCCAGTAAAATCTTCCTGTGGTGGTGGTTATCATTGTGTGACACTGGCAAAGCCACGTATTGTGTTGATATGGCGCTTATTCAGCAAATCAGACCCTCTGATGTCTGCTAAACCATCATTGTGACACAGCCAGGATTAGGACCAAGAAAAATATTTAAAATAAAAACTTATCATAGAATGCAAACATCCACATTAAAAGATACAGATCTTGTACACACATACACGTGTGTATATATATATATATATACACATATATATATACACACACACACATATATATATATGTTTTGCCCTTTTATTAGGAAGCAAAATTTAGAAGGTAAGTAATTATAATTTAAGTAATTTGTTTAATACAGTCCCTAAAATTACTGTCAGATAAACATTTCCTGAAAAGATCAAAATATATGGTTATTTTACATTTTCCCATTTGGATCTCTTTCAATTTCTGCAGTTTATTAGCTTGGTTCAGTGTCTTTGAGCATTAGTCAACATTTAAAATGTAGGTTTTTATGATTCTGGGGGAAGCAATTGCTTCCAAGGGAGAAAACATTCTGTAAATTACATGTAAATGTTTTTACTTGGATGAGTTCTTTTGCATCTGTGCAGAGGATCATTTTAATTTGCACAAGAATGAAGGTTTTCCGTGATTGAATGTAGTACGCAGGCTTGTGTATCTAATTTCCACTTCATTTATACAGGAATCTAGCAGACACAAGGGGCATTTTGTTATAATGTAAGTGCTACTTAAAAATAAAATAAAATTATAATAAAAAGCTAAGGATTAGTGTGCCATTTCTAGTTTTATTTCAGAGCTGTCCCTCAGAGTGGATTGGAGCAAATCTGAGTCATGTAATTTGGCATTATGATGGTCTAAAGATACAGACCATAAAAACTTCATCCCAGGAACAAAACAGATGAGAAGCCCAGAAATGTGATTGACAAAAAACATACAACCACCTCCTCTTCTCTCCCAGCTTTATAGTCAGATGATAGTAGACTCTTCCTATACAGAAACTGTTCTATAAGTTGGTCCTCTTTCTTTTTCGCTTAATATCTTAGATCATGTAGCCAATTCAAAAACTGAGTACTTGAAAATTCAAGTTATATATATATATTCAATTCAATTATAAATGTGTCAATTTAGTTTCTTTCCTTTTGACCCCTAAAATCTTTCAGGGAAATAACCAGCTTCTTGTCTGTTTATTGGCAGCGAAAAGGATGTAGCATTTTGACATTAATCAGTTTCTAGGGTGAAGACGAAGGTACAGGTTTTGCTCCATCACTGAAAATGTAATAATAAAGGACCCTGAAATGTGGATATGGGTATGGATATTTGTCCCTTTCCAGTTCAGAGTCTTAAGACTTCTTTCCTGTTTATCTTATTAAAGCTGCATTATTAAATGCCCTAAATTAATTAAAGGTTATTGCTTAAGAGTTCAAACACATTTCACTAACCAATTCTGTTTTCAGTCTCAGGGCTGCCCCTTTTCCTTTATGGCTCCTCTGTTGGGCACAATTATGTATTTAGAGTTTTATTTTTACAGGCACTTTTTTCCCCTAGTCATTTCTTCCCCTTGGCCATCTTGGGAAATAAAGAGGTGGAATTTCCCCTGATTTACAGCAGAGAGTATTGAGGTTCTGGAGGAGTATGCGCATCTTGCCCAAGATTAGTATTGGCAAAGAGAGCTCATAGTTTACCATTCTCCAGGGAGGGTCAGCACATTTCAACAGGTGTGGCTCTGGCGGGGTGGAGACCAGTGAACACATCCTATGTTTCCCTCACATCCAGCGAGATAGCTCCTTACTGTGGAAGAGGTAGAGCAAAGGCCAGACTCAAGTGGATTTCTCCATACACCTACAGTTGAGATGTCTTTGGCAAGGGCTTGTGATGTAAGGTTTTGAAACTCAGGTGTTTCATCTCTGACATTTCAGTTCGTTACTTGCCTACAGAATCATAACACCTCCCATAATTAATAAAGTTCAAAAAAAATAAAGTTCAATTACCACAAACAACTTTAAACTAATTTCAAACTCCCTGAAGCTCAGATATAGGATATTGCTATGAAGCCATTCACTATGAGACAAAACAAAAGCATAGCAGATAAATAAAGAAAACTTTCAACCTTGTGTTTACCTCCTTTGTAATATGGTTGGGTTTTGGTTGGTCCATTGTATCTCAGTTAAATTGTTTTTATATTAGACATGCTAATTATACAAACACTAATGATCTGATTCAACTTAATTCTGTAATGTTCAGGGTTATCTACCAAATATCAAAGTGAAAGATAACACCTAAATATGACTGCATGATTTAACTGTCACAATATTTGCATTATTGGGGAGTTGCCATTTTGGGAAAGATAGAAAACTTAAGTTAATTCGCCATATCTGTATTTAATAATTGGCTAGAAACCCTTTCTATGTTAGACAAGGCTGCTACTAATCCTCCTTTCAAATCAAGATCCAATCCCTAAAACTTAGAAAACTTTGACCTTTTTAAAAATCTTTCATTTTTTTTTAAATTTTTATTTATTTATGACAGTCACACACACAGAGAGAGAGAGAGAGAGAGAGGGAGAGGCAGAGACACAGGCAGAGGGAGAAGCAGGCTCCATGCACCGGGAGCCTGACGTGGGATTCGATCCCGGGTCTCCAGGATCACGCCCTGGGCCAAAGGCAAGCGCCAAACCGCTGCGCCACCCAGGGATCCCGCTTTCATTTTTTTTTTTTTTTTAAAGATTTTATTTATTTGACAGAGAGCACAAGCAGGGGGAGCAGCAGACACAGGGAGAGGGAGAAGCAGGCTCTCAGCTGAGCAGAGAGCCCCAGGCAGGGCTTGATCTCAGGACTCCAGAACATGATCTGAGCCAAAGGCAGACTTAACGGACTGAGCCACCCAGGCACCCTTTAAAAAGCATTAAAAATCATAGACTGTTCCAATTAATTCCACAGGTCTAAATATCAATATATGTCTTCCTAAAAGTCCTCTGCACTGCCAACATTACTTTTGTCTCTTAGAATCAGCAGCCAATCTAGTGTCCTGTAAGCCTGGTAAATCTGAAGCAAATTAAGATATACATTTAAAGTTTTACAGCCTTCACTTAATAGCAAATTTCACCATCTAAGTTTGACCCAACCCTTCTTTCCTAAAAATAAAATAAAATAAGGTTGGAGCAAGATGGCAGTTGTAACAAAATACTTTGTTTTCTCTTTTACCCCCAAATCCTTGAAATAACAAAATAAAATCTGTTGGAATTAAGCCTTCTGCATAACAAGAAAGTGTGCCACAAGGGAACCAGAAATTCTGAGGAACTACAAAAAATTTAAAACGCAAACAGGATCAGATCCACAGAGAAAGGGGATTGTGAAAAAGCAAGACAAAGCAACACAACACAATCCCAGATTACATGCGGGAGAGGACTCATCACTGAATGAATGAGAGTGAATTTTGCCTGGGTTTTATGGGGAACACTCCAGGCTCAAGACCAATGAATCCAAGTAGTAAAGAAGCTTCTTAGAGAAATGATCATAGTGATCATACAGCCACTGTCTTGGGGCCTGCCTGGCCAGTGAGGCTTTTCATCCTTGGCTTTTGTTGCACTGTGGCAGCAAAAATATCCTAGATGGTTTCAGGGGGAAATTCTGCTATATGTTTAAGGAATATATACTTCTTATATTACTCAAATGCTTCCAAAGAAGAGAAAAAGGTTAGAAAGCTTTCCAACTCATTCTTCAAGACTAACATAACAGAATAAAGTACCATAAAGGAAAAAGAAAGCAATAGTCCAAGCGGATTTCTAAATTTGGGTGCAAAAAAAAAAAATCCTCAATAAAATACTTGCAAATCAAATCCAGCAATGTATTAAAAAGAGTATTTCTCGGGAATACAGTGATGAATCATCATTGATTATTCACTGCATTATAATGTATTGGAAATAATATCACCACCTTAACAGATTTTAAAAATTGAATCCATATGCTCATGTCTATGGATGCCAACATTGCATTTGATGTAATTCGATACCAAATTCTGAACAAAGCAACGAGATGGAATAGAGTCACTCAAACTCAAAAGAAAACTAAATAAACTTCAAAGCACACTCAGAAAAGAGAGAAAACTTGATAAGTGACATCTATCAAAAACAGGAACCAAATTTTTGAAAAATTTCTCATTAAATGTTACTAAGAAGAGAGGAATGTGTGTGTGGCTCTCAGCTTCCAAGATGGCTTCCCCTCTTGGTGTTCATTCTGTCATATGTGTGATACGTGTAACCCCCTCCCTCAGAGCATGGGTGAGGCCCGCGACTTGCTTCTAACCAAGAGAATGTGGCAAAAGTGATCTCAACTCTGCAATTATGTTATGTTTTATGATAAAGGTGACAGGATGTCATGCCTGGACTAGGTGATGTTACGTGACCCTGTCTTGCCAGCAGATTCATTCTCATTCCTTCTTCTATTGGCCTTTAAGAAGCAAGCTGCCACACAGTAAACTGCCCATGAAGAGGGTCACATGACAGAACTGTGGGAGCTGAGGGAAGCCTCTGGCCAACAGTCAGCAAAACATTCTAAAGCTCTGAGCCCTGTAGCTGCAAGGAAATGAGTTTTGCCAGCAACTTGGGTGAGCTTGGAAGATGATTCTTCTCCAGCTGAGCCTCCAGATGAGGATGTGGCTGGGCTGACACCTTGACTGCAGCTAGTGAGATCCACATGCAGAGAAGCCAGCTAAGCCATTCCCAGTTTCAGGGATTTTTTTTAATGACGTGATGCAAAACACATTTATTGACGATACAATGAACTGCATGTTTAAAGTGTGCAATTTTAAAAATTCTGACATTATATAGATACAGACACTAGTGGAACCACCACAGTAATCAATAATCAAGGTGGAAAAACCACAGTAATCAAGATAAAAACCATCAGTATCACCCCCAAAATTCTGCCTGGGCCCCTTGGTAATCCCTCTCTTTTGCCCCTCCCCTCTCTCCTCCTGCCTCTCATTAGCAGATCATCACTGATCTGCTTCCTGTCACAGTGGATGAGCTACATCTTCAAGGATTCTAGAAGGGACTCTTTTTCCCGTCTTCTCTCATTTGGTATAATTATTTTGAGATTCATTCATAAGAGAGTATATATTAATAATGTATTCCCTTTTTATTGCTGAATAGTATTTCATCATATAGATACATAGCAATTTGTTTATCTTTCACCTGTTGATGGACATCTGGGTTGGTTCCAGATTGGGGCTCTAGCAAATAGAATTACGTGAACCCTCATGTACAAGTCTTTGTATAAACATATGCTTTCATTTCCCTTGGGGAAATACCTGGGGGGAGAGTAAGTGGATCACATAGTGTATGTATGTTTAAATTTTGAGGGGAAAAAATTAAATAAATAAATAAATGAATGAATGAATTTTGAGGAAATGCCAAAGTCTTTTCCTAAAGGGTCGTACCATTTTACATTTCCATCAGTGTGTGAGTTTCACACTCATCCTCCACATTTTCACCAGCACTTGGTATGGTCAGTCATTCTGGTCTGCAAGTGGCAATATCTCATTATGAGTCGGATTTGCATAATCTGATGGCTAATGATGTCGGGGTATCTTTTCAGGTGCTTACTTTTTATCCATACATTTTCTTTTCAAATTCTTTTGCCCATCTTATATTGGGTTGTTAGTTTTATTGATACCAAGTATTGAGAACTTTTATATATCCTTAGATTATCCAATATGTGATTTGCAAATGTTGTCTCACCTGTAGGTTGTCCTTTTATTCTTGGGGTGGGGTGGGGGTCCTTCAAAGTGCAAAAGTTCTTGATTTTGGTGAAGTTCAGTTCATCATTTTTTTTTGTTTTGTGGATAATCCTTTTGTGTTATATTTAGAAAATCTTTGCCTGACCCAAGGTCACAAGGATTTTCTCTAGTAATCTTTTTTTTTTTTAAGATTTTATTTATTTATTCATGAGAGACACACACACACACAGAGAGAGAGGCAGAGACACAGGCAGAGGGAGAAGCAGGCTCCATCCATGCAGGGAGCCTGATGTGGGACTTGATCCCTGGTCTCCAGGATCAGGCCCTGGGCTGAAGGTGGCACTAAACTGCTGAGCCGCCCAGGCTACCATCTAGTAATCTTTATTTATCTGCATAGGTCAAAGGTTTTGTTTTGTTGTTGTTTTTTTTTTCCCTTCTTTCTTCAAGGGCTTAACAATTTTTGTAGCGCATCTGTTGGTGATGAGTTATTCCAGCTTTTGTATATCTAAAAACATTTTCCTTGAGCCTTAATTTCAAAAGATATTGTTGCTGAATAAAAAACTCTAGGATGATGGTACTACTCTTCCAATACTTTTTAGGTTGTAGCTGCCCTTGCTTTTAACTTAAATTGTTTCTGGCAAAAGTCCGCTGCCATTCTGATCTTTGTTCATCAGACATAATGTCTTTTTTCTCTGGCTGCTTGTAAGATTTTCCTCGGTTTTTAAGGAATTTGATGATAGTGTGCCTTAGTGGAATTGTCTTCATATTTCTTGCATTTGTCGTTTGTTGACATTCTTGGATCTGGGGACTATACAGTTATAAATGTTTTCACTAAATTTGGAAAAGTTTTAGCCATTTTTCCTCCAGATATTTCGGTGGTTCCCTCACCTTCTCTCTCCTCTGTGTACTCTCACTGCCTGTGCTCCATCACTGGAAGTATCCTTACTTAACTGACACTGTATTCTTTCTTTCTAGTCATTTTCACGATTTAATTTCGAACTGAATCCACTGCTGTGCTTTCGTGTTCACTATTTTTTTCCTTTGGTAATCTCTAACCTGGCATTAATTCCATTCAGTGTGTTTCAACTTCACACATTCAGTTTTCATCTTTGGAAATTTTACTGGGGTCTTTTAAATATCCTTCATACCTCTACTTAACCTGTTCAATCTTTTTGCTTCTCAAACATACGGAACACAGTTGTAATAACTGCTTCACTATCCTGGTCTACTAATTCTTAAATGTATGTTGTTCCTGGGTCAGTTTGGATGGATTGATGTCCTCTTCCTTAAGGGTTATATTTTTTCTGCTGTTTTGCATGCTGTATGATTTATTATTAGATGCCAGATATTTTGCATCTTACCTTATTGGTTGCTGGATTTTTGAATTCCTATAAATATTCTTGAACTTTGTTCTGCTACATAGTTAAGTTACTTGGAAACACTTTGATCCCTTTGGGTCCCCATTACTGAGGCAAGACCCTCCTTCATATCCTAACCAGTGCTCCTGAATTATGAGGTTTTCTAATTTGGCTGTTGAGGACACACAGCCTCCTGGACTGTGTGGGCTCCTTACCCTGTTCACTCTAATCCTTTGGGCTGGTTCTTCCCTTTACCTCAGACAGCTTCTTCAGACCCATGTGTCATCAGTACTCAGTGGAATTCTCCAGGTGAACCCTCTGCAGATCTCTGGAGTTCTCTATGCTGCTCACCTCTCTGACATGCTGCCCTCAAGCTATAGTCGTGCCGGCCTCCTGGACTCCCAACTGTGTCACCTCAACTCAAAAAGCTGCCACCTTAAAAAAAAAAAAAAAAAGCTGCCACCTTCTGCCTGGGTTTCCCTCTCTGCATCATGCCCAGAAACTCTCTCCAGCCATTGAGCTGGGGCAGTCAGAGTACCTTTGATAATATACTTTTTAAAAATATTCTGAACCAGAAAAACAAACACCGTAAGTAAGTATAAGGGGAAGTAGGGAAAAATATGTTACATGTTGACAGAAAAAAGATTAATGTTGAAAATACACAGGGATGCCTGGGTGGCTCAGGGGTTGAGCTTCTGACTTTGGCTCAGGGTGTGATCCCAGAGTCCCGGGATCGAGTCCGACATTGGCGGGCTCCCTGCATGGAGCCTGCTGCTCTCTCTGACTATGTCTCTGCCTCTCTCTCTTTCTCTCTCTGTGTGTCTCTCTGTATGTCTCATGAACAAATAAATAAAAGCTTTAAAAATAAATAAATAAATAAATTAAATAAATAAATAAATAAATAAATAAATAAATGATTTTAAATATTGAAAATACACAAAATATAAACAAATGAAAAAAAGTTAACCCAAAATAATAATGGTCAAATTCACAGAAGAAAAAATATATATGGCTAACATATCTATAAACTTGTACTTGATCTTCTTAATTACCAAGGGAGTATAAATGAGGTATAATTTTTCAATTATCTGATAGTAAACAGATCCCCAAAAAGATCAATAAATGTCCATGTTGGCGCAGATACATGGACACAGACTCACAGAGACTATGGAAAGTATGTGGATTTGGATGGCCTTCTTGGAGGAAAGTTAAGTGATTTCTATTAAAAGATTAAGTGCACGTGTTCTTTGACTTAACAGTTTTAATTCTAACTCTCATCCTGTGTTTATACCTACTTGCATATGTGCATAGACATGTTCAGAGGAGGAGTCACTAAAAATAAAATTGAAAACAACCTAAATAATAACCACACACTGAGAAGAGCACAATGCATCATGATGTGTCCATTTTGTAAAAACTATAGAGCTACTAGAAAGAATGCGGTAGCCCTGTGTCATCTGACACATGACTATCTCAAAAAATACCGCTACGTGGAAAAAACTACAGAGTAATGCACACAGGAAGGTCCCATTTATGTTTTTAAAAATAACCTTACATACTCTTATATATTCTTATGAAGATGTAAAAGGATTGGAGGGCTGTGAATTTAATGGTTAAACATGATTACCTCTGGAAATGGGGGGACCCGCTTGAAGAGGGAATTTCATATCCTGTTTAACTTCTGTATTGCTTGAATTCTTCAATGGTCTGTGTACTACTGGTGCAGTTATATAATTAAAACTGAGGAAAACAGAATGCCAAAATAAAGACACAGAATATAAAGAAGAGAATGAAAAGAAGGGGAAAAAATGCAGTTTGGAGGTTTAAAATTGGCAGAGGTCATGTGGTTTTACACATTTGTGGTCTGTTTTGAATCACCATAAGATACAAATGTAATAGAATTTTAAGTGTTTTATAAGTAGTCATTATTCATTTGTGGAATGTGGATTTGGGACTGAATGATGAGATTAAATATGTGAAAAATAATTCCATTTGAGGATAAGAGAAAGCAGAGGCTTTCAGGTCTTTAGCTGATTGTTAAGGACAGACAGGTAATATTGTAAAATCTAATGTAAGAAAATTTAGTTTAAAAAATAAGAAAGCCATATCCAAACTCACTTAAGCTTTTTTCCCAGATCTAAGATGAAAGTTCATCAGTTGCAAGTATTCTGTGCTTTCCACGGTGATGGAGTTTAAATTAAAACAACAACAAGGGGCACCTGGGTGGTTCGGTCAGTTAAGCATCTGACTCTTGATTTCGGCTCAGGTTATGATCTCAGCGTCATGGGATCGAGTCCCGTGTCAGGCTCTGTGCTCAGTGGGGAGTCTGCCTGAGATTCTCTCTTTCCCTCTGCCCCTCCCCACCAAAATAAATAAATAAATCTTTTAAAAAATAATTTAAAAAATTAAAACAACAGCAAAAATCTAGAGCTTTGTAGGAAAGCAAAAGTCCATTGTGTGAGTCTCATGGCCAGAGATGCTGGGAAATGAAGAACAGAGGCTAAGTTTCTGTGATGTCCCATTTCTCCTGGTTCTAGCCTTCTTTCTAATTCTGAGTGTCTGTGGAATGTTTGCTTAAACAAGAATTTGCCACTGGGGCAACACTGGTGTTCAGTGATCAGGGTGCCCCAAGCACCTGTTCTTTTCTTCAGCCCAACCACAATTTCCTGAGCAGTTATAGTGTTGGGCATTGTCCTAGCAGAGATGCTGGACAAACAGCAGGAAACCCAACAGAGGGAAAGCTTTCGTGGCAACAACTTCTTCATTTTCAGAAGCCAAACTTCTGACTATGAAAATCAGCTTTCCCAGGGAGAGTATTTCCTGACCAAGTGGTAGTGAATTTTTAGCTATATTTTCTTGTGGTACTTGTATAATGCATTGCCGATGAATTAATATTTTGGACTATAAACCAAGCCGCCATTCATTTAACTTCGTATGAATTAAACTCCCAGGGTAGAAGTCTGTATGCACTGACAAAATTTAGGTTAGGGCCGTGTAAACTAAGTAGTACATCCTAAATTCCACTGCCTTCACAGTCCCATCTTGAATGGCATCTTTTCTTCATCTCACAAAAGCCTCAGTAATACTCTTTCCTTAAAGAATGGCTCCAATTGGCAATTACTTAAAGGGAGAAGATGGGAGAATTTGGAATCATGGACAGTAAGGGAGAGATGACGTCCTACCACACAGAGATGGGTCTGGAGTGGATGCCCTCAGAGGTGTAGACCATCTGCTCACATGTGCTTAAATTCCTTCAGATTGAATTCATGTCCTTCCAAGAACTCCTCTTAATCTGTTGCCACAACCATAATATTCCTCTCTTAGCTTCCAAACAAAACAAAACGGAAAAAAAAAAAAAAACACTAGGTCACTTCAGTTTGACATTTAAAAAGTACTCAGCGTGAGTGAAGAATTATAATTGTCAATTGACGTAGACAGTGGGATTATCCCATTTTACAAAGGAGGAGATTGAGCCATAGAGGAGTTGTGTAATTTGTCCAAAGTCATTGAGTTAGTAAGTTACAGATCCAGAATTTGAAACCAGACCACGTGCCCTTAACCTCTGGACTCAGATGCCTTATTATTTAAATGAATACAAAAATTATGGGACGCCTGGGTGGCTCAATGGTTGAGCATCTGCCTTTGGCTCAGGGCGTGATCCCGGGGTCCTGGGATCGAGTCCCACATTGGGCTCCCCTTGGGAAACCTGCTTCCTCCTCTGCCTCTTGCCTCTGCCTCCTGTGTCTCTCATGAATAAATATAGTAAACATTCTTTAAATAAATCAATGCAAAACATGGATTGGAACCTATAAAATAGTCATGAGGATTAAATGGCACACTAAGTAGAAAACATTGAGTAGGAATCTGGCTGCTGATCTTCCATCCCTGAACTAACTCCATTTAAAAAAAAAAAAAAACGTGGTTGGGCAGTCCGGGTGGCTCAGCGGTTTAGCGCCACCTTTAGCCCAGGGCCTGATCCTGGAGACCCAGGATCGAGTCCCACATCCGGCTCTCTGCATGGAGCCTGCTTCTCCCTCTGCCTATGTCTCTGCCTCTCTCTCTCTCTCTCTCTCTGTCTCCCATGAATAAATAAATAAAATCTTTTAAAAACTTTTAAAAATGTGGTCACTTCCACCAGATAAATTCTGAGCAGCCCAGAATATATTGATACTATTACTTGATGTGTTCTCTATTGATACTCCTGTTCTGCAGATTATGAGTGCATAAAAATTTTTTTAGCATCCATGTTAAATTACTGTTCATATTAAATTTATAGTCCTCTAAAATTGATTTTTTTAAAGAACTATTCTTAAGCAGGTCATCCCCATTCTTGTACTTGTATAGATGTAATTTTAGTGTATTTCTGTCTTTACTCAAGCTGCTGTAACAAAGTACCATAGACAGGGTGGCTTATAAATGGCAGAAATTATTGCTCACAGTTATGGATGCTGGGAGTCTGAGACAGAGATGCCAGCATGGTCAGGTTCTGCTGAGTCCCTCTTTGGGTTTGCAGGCTGCCAATCTCTTCATCTCCTCACCTGGTGAAGAACAGAGAGGGGAAGCAAGCACTCTGTGACTCTCAGGGCTCTAATCCCATTTACTGGGGCTCCACCCCAATGACCTCAAATCCTGATTACTTCCCAAAGACCCCACCTCCTAGGACCATCACAACAGTAGAAGGAAAGGCCTTCAACATATGAACTTTGGGGGGGACACAAACATCCCCTATTTTCAGTCTTTAGACATAAATTTATATATATATATATGTATATATATATGTATGTGTATATATATATATAAACACATGCATATATTTTTGACCAAGAATTTCGCTTTTCTTAGTGCATATGTCATGAATATTTCTCCATGTCATGAAAGGTCATTTTCAAAGGCTGTTAGTAGGCCATCCCGTGGCTCTCCTTTATACAATTCATCAGCACATGGTGGGCTTTTACCCACTTTCAAATATTTCTAACACCTCTTTTTAATATTGATCACCCAGATAAATAACTTACAAATTTTCCCAGTTCCTTAATGAAGCAATCCTAATCCTATTGTTCAAAGACGCTAGTTGTATATCTGCAAGATCTATTGGGGGGACATGTTTTGCAAAGTGGTGTTTATACTTCCTCTAGTGCAATTCTTTAGGAGATCTAAATTAAAGACCACAAAAACAGATCCCATTTTCTCTGAGGACATTGATATGCATATGAGTTTTTGCACATAGTTTCATAGTTACATATAATTAATATCTGTCCTGTGTTTTGCTACATACACATATGTAGTCTAGTAGCAACATACGTGATCTCATAGGATCCTCGAGAGAAGCCCATTTTACAAATGGAGTCACTGAGACTTGTTTCCAACCCCGGCTGGCCAGTTAAGTGGCAGAGAAATGACTCACATCTGTGTCTCATGATTCCAAACTCTTTGCTCACTTCTGTCTCGATGATGATTATATTTTGATTCATTAGCATTTCAGCAATAGGAGGTATTAGCATATCACAGGCTGCTCAAGGCAAAGTGCAGTTTTCTCATCTCACCTCTCATTAATAAAAATTATTTTTCAGGAGGAATCAGTGCAGAACTTGATTCGTTAAAAACCAATAACATACCTCCAGCATCAAGATACATAGTAATTGATTTTGTCTGGTGAAAAGTGCAGCTGCCGGGAGGAGCGGAGGCCAGCCTTCAGCAACTAGCTCTACCTTCCCTTGCAGATGCTAAACCGCTCCTCTTAATGTATTGTCATTAGAGGTGGCAAAGTCCTTAACAACTGTGAACGTTACAAGCACAACAGTAAAACATGATTTTTCTCCCCTGGAAAATGCCCTTGTTACAGTGCTCAAAAATGAGTTAGAGATGATTTCTTTGTTGCCCCCGTGGACCTTTAACAGGAATATATTCAAGGCTTTCTGTGGCTTGCATCCTTATAAATTTATTCTTGTCAGGTCTAGCCACATACCAGGCTCTTGGAGTGAAATATGAGAATGAAAATGAAAGCGAAATCAGGTGCTGACACATTTGCCAGAGGAAGTCAGTGTGAGGGAGACGGTCCAAGGCAAAGTGGCGAGCTCAAGACTGAGCAGCGCAGGTGGCATCCGCTGCTCCCTTCTCAGTCCATTATTCAGATACTGGGAAGCTGAGCAGAGGAGAGTGATGACAAGTTTGATGCCATTACCCTGCCTTGGCTTTGCTGCCACTCATACACCCCCAAATCATCGTAAAAGCATATGGTGCCTCAAGATAGAGATGGAAGACTGACGACACGGGCCATGCAGCCCCGGTGGCTCAGCAGTTTAGCGCTGCCTTCATTCCCGGATCGAGTCCTGCATCGGGCTCCCTGCTTCTCCCTCTGCCTGTGTCTCTGCCTCTCTCTCTCTCTCTCTCTCTCTCTCTCTCTGTCTCCCATGAATAAATACATAAAATCTTAAGGAAGAAGAAGAAGGAGAGGAGGAGGAGGAGGAGGAGGAGGAGAGGAAGAAGAAGAAGAAGAAGAAGAAGAAGAAGAAGAAGAAGAAGAAGAAGAAGAAGAAAGAAGAAGGAGGAGGAGGAGGAGGAAGAAGAAGAAGACATGTGCCGACCTTGGCCACACTGGAAAACGGGATTGCCTATAAAGACTCCACAGGACCCCACAGCAGTCACGGTTTAGCGTGGAATCAAGTGTCCCCACCAAGTAGGCAGAGACACCAGCAAACCAGCCACACCAGTCCCGGGAAACTGGAACCAGAAATACCAAATTCAAGGGGCATTTTGGAAAACAGGACTCTATTAAAGTCTGGGAGATGGAAAGAGACAGCTGGTATGCACCAATATTTGCTCGGTGAAGGCTAGAAGGGAGTGCTACACGGGGTAGGACTTTACCAAACCTATTTTATCTTCAAATGTTATATTCGAGTTTTGTATGACCTGTCTGCAATTAAAGTGTTTGCCAGGGTGCTCCCGGTGGCTCAGCAGTTTAGGGCCGCCTTAGGCCCAGGGCATGATCCTGGAGTCCCAGGATCAAGTCCCACATCCAGCTCCCTGCATGGAGCCTGCTTCTCTCTCTGCCTGTGTCTCTGCCTCTCTCTCTCACAAATAAATAAATAAATAAATAAATAAATAAATAAATAAATAAATAAATAAATAAATAGTTTTGCCAGGTAGACTGTGCATCTGAGGCCTTGGGGGAACTTTGTTATTTTCCTATTACTTTATGAAACTTTGAAATAGGTCATGTTCGTGTGGTCCTCGGAGTTGATGTGATTTGATCTGTAGCACTTCCCTTGAGTGAAGCATGTGGTCGCTGGGGTGGGTGGGGAATAGGAAGATGAGGCCTGGTGCCTGCCCTCAATCAGAGTAATAACTGGTATGTGCGGAGGTCAGGGCTGGCAGGAGCTCAGACATGGGACAGTTCATTCCCCCTGCGAAATTATAGGGAGATACTGAAAATGGGGGCTCCTTCAGAGCCCCAGAGGCAGGGGATTTTTCCCTCATGCCCAGGAAAGTGCAAGGTTAGCAGGAGCCTCTGTAGGACCACGAGCTATGAGCAGGTGGGGAGGAAGGATGGATGTAGGGAAGAGATGTTCAAAAATGAACCCAGCAGAGCATCTGGTGCAGTCGGTTGAGCCTCTGGCTCTTGATTTTAGCTCAGGTCATGATGTCAGAGTTTTAAGACAGAGCCCAGGACCCTGCACTTAGCAAGGAGTCTGCTTGGGATTTTCTGTTCTCCCTCTACCTCTACCACTTGTGCTTACAATTGTCTCTCTCTAAAAATAAATAAATCTTTTTTAAAAAATGAACCTAAGGGCACTTGGGTGGCTTAGTTGGTTAAGCATCTGCCTTTGGCTCAGGCTGTGATCTCAAGAGCTTGGGATCCAGCCCCCCATCTGACTCCCTGCTCAGTGGGGAGTCTGCTGCTTCCTCTCCCTCTGCCCCTCCTCTCCTCTACTTGTGTTCTCTCTTTCTCTCTCTCCATTAAATAAAAAAAAAAAATAAAAAAAAACCCAGTGACAGATGACATTTTTTAAGTAATAGTATTATTTAAATTAAAACAAGAGTAAAGATTTCTTGACCAAAATATTTCATTATAAGCGTTCTTTTTAAAAAGTCATTGGAATAAGAGGGGCACCCGAGTGGCTCAGTCAGATATGCATCCAACTCTTGGTTTCAGCTCAAGTCATCATCTCAGGGCCATGAGATTGAGCCCCAATTCTGGCTGTGTGCTCAGCATGAAGTCGGCTTGAGATTCTCTCTCCCCCTGCCCCTCCCACCCATGTGTGGACACACTCTCTTTCTAAAACAAATAATTTTAAACATAAAAAAGAAACAAATGTCACTGGAATAATAATTTTTTAAAAGTATGTCACCAGTCGTTTGCACTTTGTGGTTTTGGCCACAACAGTTATTCTCTAAGGCTTCATAATACCAATCATGAAGTACTGATCCACACTCCAACACAGATGAACCTCAGAAAGGTGGTGCTCAGTGAAAGAGGCCAGTCACAAAAGACCACATGGTATGATTCCAGTTATGCGGAATATCCAGAATAAACAAATCTTGAAGAGGCACAAAGTAGATTAATAGATGCCTAGACCGGGTTGCAGCAGGCAATGATTGCTAATGGCATGAGTTTTCTTTTTGAGGTGGGAAAATAGTTCTAAAATGTGGTTATGATAATCATTTTGTAATCATACTAAAAATGACTGAATCATGCATTTTAAATGGGTGAATTTTATGGTATGTCAATTATATCTGAATAACTCTGCTCATGAAAAAGTCTTCATTGCCCCAGCTTCATATGCTCTGTTAGGCAAGTTTCACTTTGAAGTTTAGACACAAACCAGAGAAGGAAAAAGATAACCGGCTTGGGAGATGCCTGGGTGGTTCAGCATTTGAGCATCTGCCTTCAGCTCAGGCATGATCCCAGTCTGGGGATCGAGTCCCACATCGGGCTCTCTCTGAGAGGCCTGCTTCTCCTTCTGCCTATGTCTCTGTGTCTTTCGTGAATAAATAAAATTTTTAAAATCTTAAAAAAATATTTAAAAGGATAACTTGCTTGGGTTGTGCCTAATTAGGCATTGAAATGGATCCTCAGTGACAGCAGGTGATGATGCTGAAACCATATTACTAGCTTTAGGTCCCCGCATAGTTTCTGGGCCCACCTGGAACCATTAGCAGCTATTGGAGTGGGAGGAGAGCCAGCCTGAAGAGAGAGCAGCTCATGATCCAGGCCAACCACCTAATCTCCTGGACTTTAGATTCTTCTCTAGCAAATGGGAATTTGGATTATGAAGTGGCAAGGTGAGAATTGTGCAGGATGGCAGGCAGCTGGCTGTCAGGATCCTTCAGAAGATGACATTGACTTTGACGAGTGTATTACAGCTGAAGGCCTGGTCCTTGGTTTGTCAGGCTCTGAATCATGATTTTGGCTGGCACTCTGAGAGCTGACCCCTCGTTCAGAGGCTCACTGTAAGCATGCTCTTGGGACTTTGACTTACATGCCTGGGTTGGCAATTTATAAATTTCTAGCAAGAAATGTGACAGCCAAGGGGACTGAATACCCATTTCTTGCAGCCGGTGCTTCCACTCTCTTGTGTGTGTGTGAGTGTTTGTGTGATTTTTTAAAATTTTAATTCTGGTATAATTAATATACAGTATTTAGTTTTAAGCATACAATACAGTGACTCAACAATTCTATAATTATTCATGTATATTACTATTTCATACAGTCCTTATCGCAGTAAGTTTAACTCTTAATCCTCCTCATTGGTTTACCCACCCCACCCCTGCCCCCCATAACCATCAGTTTTGTTCTCTGTAGTCAACAGTCTATGTTTGGTTTGCCTCTTTCTGTCTTTGTTTTGTTTTCTTAAATTCCACATTCTTAATATTTCTCCGTTTCTTAAATTTCACATGAGTGAAATCATATGGTATTTATCTTCTCTGACTGACTTACTTCACTTAGCATTACACCCTCTAGAGCTGTCCATGTTGTTGCAAATGGCAAGGTTTCATTATTTTTTGTGGCTGAGTAATACTCCATGTAATATATACACGCACACAAACCAGAGAAGGAAAAATATATATATATATAATCCATTCATCTATTGATGGACAGTTGCGCTGCTTGCATAATTTGACTATTGTAAACAATGTAAACAATGCTGCTATAAACATAGAGGTGCAGATATCTTTTTGAACTAATGTTTTCATATTCTTTGGGTCATTACACAACAGTGGAATTACTGGATCATATGGTAGTTCTATTTTTAAATTTAAATAAAAATTTAATTTAAAAAATTTAAATTAAATTTAAATTTTTTAAGAACATCCATACTCTTTTCCAAAATGACTGCACCAGTTTACATTCCCACCAACAATGTATGAGGGAGGGTTCCTTTTTCTCCACTTCCTTGGCAATACTTATTTTTTGTGTTTTTCATTTTAGCCATTCTGACAGGTGTGAGGTGATACCTCATTGTGGTTGTGATTTGCTTTTCTGTGATGAGTGATGTTAAATATCTTTTCATGTGTCTTCTGTCTTCTTTGGAGAAAGGTCTTCGTATCTTCTGTGCATTTTTTAATTGGATTATTTAGGCTTGGGGTGTTTGTTGAGTGCATCCGCTCTCTTTTTAAACATCTGAATAAATGCCAAATTATGATCAGAAAGGTACTCAGTGAACACTGAATCATTGCAAAAGGAGACTCTGAACACTGGCAAACCAGTGGGTTCTTTTTCTAATAATAACTTATTTATGTACCCCTAGGACAGCTAGGTTTTATGTTTGAGCCAGAATGTCCTCTCCCCTAGAGAGAATGGAAACTTGCTGTCTCTCATAAGACTCTTTTTCACCAAACTCACCGATAACCCCACTCCCAAGAGATCAGAATCTCAGTAGGTTAAGTTTTTTTTTATGCTGTCTATTAGATAATAACCAACCTTTTAATTTCTGGCCCAGAAAATGGTTTATCTCCAAGCTCCCTTTATGCATAATCTGATCTTGTTGTATGTAAATTATGTAGTTTACCTTTAAGCATTTGTAGAGAACTTTGCTGCCATCATATCACCTCATAGCAGACAATTATACAATATCATGTATATATATATAATGTAATAAACACATATAGATATACTTAATCATAGGCAGATAATATATTACTACATAACTAATAAGATTATATGGATTGAGGATTTTGAAAATCAGATAATACCATTTGTGTTAACAGTGCCTTAAAAACCATAAAGGATTGTCCTCATGAAAGATGTTAATTACCAGCTCTTAGACCAGGTCAGATTTTGTACTACCACTTATACAACTTAACTATGCAAGGGTTATGGAATTTGGAACTAAAGACCAGATGTCCAAGGTATAGATGTCTCAAGCCGCATGCCCTTGGGATATCTCAGGCCCACAGTATATTTTTGTTGGCCTACAGAGGGCTTTTAGATTTTTGATTGACTGACAACATGTAAAAATTAAGAAAAAAATCGCATATAAGTACATACTGTCCACTTCTACTGAAACAGAATATCTAACAAGAGTGGGATTGCGTTAGTGTATGACAACAACAATGGCAACATGTTTGGAGAAATTGTGAGTTCTCCAAATTGCCCCAGGCTTCACCACTCCCTCCTGTATTGCCCCAGCCGGCTCTACTCATTTTAGACTGGCATCTGCAGGCATCTGAGTTGTGACTCCTGAGAACACTGCCTCTTTCAAAAACCTTTTCTATTTATTCTCTGATAGTTAACAGTAATTTATAAAGACTAAAGGCCCACATGCCACTGTTAAGTAGAAGAGCCTATATACCATGTAGAAAGTAAATTATTTGCATTAAGTTGTAAAGCTGTTGATTTGGGCCCCTTTCTGGGTGGAAGTTTTTGATGTGTTGCGAGTGAGTCTATTGTGCCCAGCTTCTGGGAGGCAGGCCAGAGAAGGGGCCCAGAGGGAGAAGCAAGAGGGTAATTAGGTGATGTCAAAAGCAAACGTGCATCTATTTGATAAATTTGATTCTGATAATTTTGTTGGACTTCATCTCTTTTGGGGCAGATTGAGTCCTCAGAAGGTCTTGAAGACTGAGTCCTAGTCCACAGACTGCAGGAGCTCCACCAACAGGAATGTGTTATGAGACTTGATTGAGCACAGTTGTATACTTGGGAAGGATGATATAGTGAGAGCCCAGAGAGTGGATGCCACCTGGAAGGCCCCACAGGGTGGATCAAAGAAGGGAGGCTGGTGACACATTGCTCATATATACCAAAATGGCTCACATGAAACCGTGATTATGTTTATTTCCCTGATGTTAACTTGATAAAGGTTTATCAGCCATGATACATTCTCTGAAACATGCAAGGAATTTGCAAGAGCTCACTGGGAAATGAGCCAGTTCTGCTATTTTGTCTTTTGTCATTTTGCTGGAGATGCAAAAGTGTACACACAGGTCATTCATAATGAGCAGTGCTGTGGTAGTAAAACCAGTCGTCGTAATGAATAGCATTGCCCTGGACCATGATGTTGAAGCAGGTGAGATATGAGAAAGGAAGCTAATGGGTACTTGGCCAGCAGGTCATCTGCCAAAGGGAAATGAAGAATTGCAGTAGTTACCTCGATAATTCTGGAAAAACAGAAACCCTCTCAATTTTCTCACTAATTGTGCCAGTTATCTATGCCATTTTGAATGTAGGCAGCTCGCCTACTCAAACACTGCAAGTGGATCTATTGCTGGCAGATCTAAGGAAGGAAGGAGGCCAGATGACTCCCTAGCTTCAATGTAAATGCCATATATCATGTTTTCCTTATTTTCAAAAGAGAAAAAATTATTAGTCTCTCCCTTGGGAAGTTATTATGAATGTTTTGCCTAATCTAGTTATCTCTATTATAAAAGTTAAAACAGGATTTTCTCATAAACATAATTAAATTTATTTAAACACCTGGGTAGCATCTAAATGCTTAGAATCCGATTTCTCAGAAGGAATCATATTCATATATATATATATATATATATATATATATATATATATAAGAAATAGCTTTCATAGTTTAAGAATATAGGATCTGGAGGCAGGTGATTGGAGTTTAAGTCATAGCTCCACCAGCTACTAACCCAATCACTCTGAGCAAGTCACTTACCATCTCTGTGCCTCAGTTTCTACATCTATAAAATGGGATGATAGTTCCAGCATTCTAGGGGTGTGGTGAAGATTAAATAGGTTTATGTGCCTTGCTGATAATACTTAGTAAATGTCAACCAGTTTTGGGTTTATACATCTTTAGATACCTGTGTGTTCATATAGAAGTATGGTAGTTATTTGTAACAGTAAATTCTTCAAAGCTCACTTATTGTAATTACGAGTAAGTGGATATTTTTGTAGAAATAAGAGAATTCGTCAGGTATCATTCTCAACACAAAAATAACTTTGATGTGGTTACAAAATAACTTATATTATCTTCTCCTTTACTTAGGTTCATTCTGCTTTTGTTCACTGTAATGTGTTAAGGGACTGTATGCTCTTTCTAAAGTAGTTTTTTCATGCTAGATTCGATAAGTTCCATGTAAATCATTTTTTTTTTACATTCTGATGTGACAGTTTCTATTACAGTCTGGGTAGGGAGAGATCTCCCAAGTGCCTGGGAATTCAAGTATAAGGATTGGCACCTATGTAAGGAAGAGTAGGAAAGTATCAGAAACCCAACTACAGTAAGGGAAGTTTTGGTCTGGTTGTTGATTTATTTAGCATGTGTTTTATAGGCAGCACTGGGAGGCATTGCTAAGACTTTGTGCTGTGGCTTTTATAGGTAGAATATTAATAAACAGTCTTCATATTTATTTATTCATGTTGATTTCCTTATCCATCATTAGGAAGCCCCTACTGATGTCCCTGACCATTTCCTTAGCTCCCATCAGACACATCCATTTCTGAGTTGGCAAAGACTCTAAGTGTCTTGGCCCCTACATGATATTTGATATTTTTTGTATCCAAAGTGTCCCTGTCTCTTTCTTCCCTGGCTCTGGTTATTGTCTCTAATTCAGAAATCAATAGATAGACTCCTCTTGTGACATAAAGCCTGAATATTTTCTGATATTTCATGGCTTTCATAATGGTGAGTCTACTTTCAGCCTTGGATAGTGTAGCATCCAGGGAAAAATCAGTGATTCTTGGTCAGAATGACCTCCTCTCAGAGATGGCCCCAAACACTTGTTAGAGCTCTGTTCGTGTGATATTTGTTGCATTTAAAAATCTGCAAATATCAAAGCAACATTACAAATCCAGCTAAGGCTTAAACTGTCCCTAAGGTGTGATGTGAATGAACATGCACTGAGAAAAGTTTGGGCCTTGGTTTCCATTTGGAAATTTCTTTGTTCTGCATTGTCCTCTTAGAGCCTCACAGAGCTCATTTGCATATCCTTGTGCTCTGAGTAGCGCTTGGTAATGAAGCAGGTTTAACCTCAGTTAACCTAATATTTCTCTATCTTACTTTTTGACCAGGGGAGCCTTGTTTTTCTCAGAACCCACATTAACCTGTCACCAAACATATGATCTGCATAAACACTTAAGGAAAACCGATCTAAAGAGTAACCTATGGTTAATGCTAATAAAGATTTAATTTTCCTCTTAATATAATTCTAAATTGTGAGAACTACCCTGTGATCTTGCATTTCTTATTCACCATCCCTACCTCATCCACTGAATTTCTAACCATTCTTCAAAGGGCAACTTAAGTACACTCTTTTTCTCAAAACTTCTTCTGATCCTCTCCCTGTATGCTCTTATAAGGAATTTTTTGCAGCCCTCCTATCACATCCTGATATTTTTATCATAATTACGTGTATACCTCTGTGTTATAAGAAGTCAGAAACAGTACAAAATTCCTTTTTAGACTGTCCATAAACCTAGCTTAAAATAGTATCTTAGTAAATATGTTTGGCTAAAGTGTGAGGCATTAATTTTTATAGGCCTTCTAAAGATTCATTTGCCAGAAATGATTTTTTTTAAAGCCCGACCTTATTTGCCATCCATAATATCAAAAGATAAGAAGTAGTGTTAATTATGTCCTCCATGAGGTCAGGCCTTCAAGAGGGGTAGCAAATCTTTGCACATACAATTATAGTGGAGTTGCTGTTCCATAGCTAATTACTTATTAGCCATTTCATTGCTAATTTGATTAATAACATTAATATAAACCTTTGTTGATTTTGTAAAATGCATTACAAGGTAGGTCAATACCTTGACCCTCATTATATGGATGGGGAAAAAGACATAAAAAGTTGATTTGATTGATTACTTCAAGGTTATTCTTTATGGTTGTGATAGAACAAAATAAAAATGCATCCTAGTCAATTGCTAACACACTAACCAGATCTGCTATAACATTGAGGACTAAGGAAATGCATGTCCTTGTTAAATATGTACCATACCCAGTACAGATTCAGAAAGGGTGCAGCCAACAACATTTCCTAGCAATAGTCATTTCAAGATGGTGGACTGACCCACAAATAGAATTGGATTTACTATCATATCTGTGTGGAAAATGCTGGAAAGCTTAAGAAGATATTTCTATAAATACCAATTTGTTTTTTTTATAAAAGTTCTAAGATCATTTTATGTAGACTAATAGACATTATGAATTTTCGAGATGGTGCTATAGTATGGAGTCTTTCCAAATCTCTTTGTCTGAAATACTACCATACACTCTCCACATTGCATATTATCACTGTGCTCCAGGAGAAGCCTCTTAACCAATGTCTACTGGCTGTCTCATTCCTGTGGCTCATTCTTTCCGTGGCAGTAACTGCTAGCTATTCACCAACATTGGGTCCTCCCTTCTCCAATAGTAGCTGGTTATATGGCTGCCCAGCTATATTTGTGGCTATAGGACTAGTTTCCCCTTTGGGACTGTGTATGGAAATATTGTCCATAACTTACAAGCCTGGCCCAAAAAACCTTCTAGAGATGCCCCTCCATGTTCTCCACTTCCTGAGGCTGGAACAGCAGCTACCAGAGACATGTCAGAGGCTACATGTTGAAGCAGAACTAGTGCCCCTCCTGGAACTCTGAGAAACCAAGGGGAGCAGAGCCCACGCCATCCTGATATACTCTCACTGGACTGTTAGGAGGGAAGAAAAGCATTCTGTTGTATTTGAGCTACCCCTCTTTGGGTCTATTTGTTATAGCAGTTTGTCTACCCTAACTAATACATTTATGTTCCTGATTTTTCTTCCCCACATCAGATTCCTCTGCCACAAATGTCTATGACTCACTTCATACCTGGTTGCCTGGCTTGATCTTACTTTCTCATCATCACCTTGCAAGTCCTCTAAGCTAAGGAGCTCAGGACTCTGAGTGTCTTTTCCTCCTTCTGATTGCCATATTCTTCTCCCACCAGATACTGAGTTTGGAAGAAATTCTTTTCTTTTGGCCAGTCTTTTATGCACACACACACACACACACACACACACGTATTCTCCATTAGCACATAATTCAAAACTAACACAACGGCTTTAATAAAGAGTTGATTGCATTTTGAATGAAACATATGCTCATTTTAGGAACTTTAGAAAACATAGGTAGACAAAAATGAGAAAACAAAATTGCCCCCACAGTCACCATCCAATCATAATCATTGTCCATATCTTAGTATAGAACCACTGGTTATATATAAAATGGTGAAGTCGAAAACAAGACGTTATGCTTATTTAAAACCATAGGTCTTCAGGGTGCCTGGGTGACTCAGTTGGCTAAGCATCTGCCTTCAGCTCAGGTCATGATCCTAGAGTTCTGGGGTCAAAGTCCCACATTGGGTTCCCCACTCATCAGGGAGTCTGCTTCTCCCTCTCCCTCTGTCCCCCCTCCTACCCCTACTTGTGCTCTCTCTCGCTATCTTTGTCTCACAATAAATAAATTTTTAAAATATTTTTAAAATAAATAAATAAATAAAACCACAGGTCTTCAAACATAAGAGACTCTTAACTCTGGTGAACAAATTGAGGGTTGCTGGAGGGGAGGTGGGCGGGGATGGGGTTACTGAGTGATGGTCATTAAGGAGGGCACATGATGTAATAAGCACCAGGTAATATATACAACTGACGAATCATAAACCCTACCTCTGCAACTAATAATATACTATATGTTAATTAATTGAATTTAAACAAAAATTTTTAAAAAGTACATAAACATAAGAAAAAGCAAAACAAATCAGAAAACACAGGTCTTCTAATTTCCATATGAATGATATATACCAGAGCATCTAAAAGTAACTGATTTTAAAGAAAGGTAAATACCAACTTTTAGATGAATTCCAAATATGTATGGGCCTGCAATGTAATTCTCTTGTAAGTTCTCACCAGTGCTGACCACACAGTGAGCCTTCCATGTTCCCATTAGACCAAAGGGATATATAGTTACTCAAGTTCTCTTGCAAAGCCCCATTCAGTGAAACACACAAGAAGATGAACAAGTTGAGGGCAATATATGGCTTTTTCTCATTTTACATTCCAGAGCCTGGCACCCAATGAGATCACAGGAAATGCTTTTTGAATGTGTGAAAATAAAGTAGTTGGGCCATAGACAGCTTACAAATTCTGTCTTCAAGTATTTCTTAGGCAAATACTGATACTAAATTGCCTGATATTTGAGAACACTTTTAATGAAGAAGAAAGGAAAAAGAATTTCTAGAAAATTTCCACCATGGTTATACTTGCTTTTCTGCTGACATTTTTAAAGCATTTTTGATTATCTTTAACTTCTTTTCTGCCTCTTGGCAACAGTGGCAGAGCGTAGAGCTCATCCACAGACAGAAAGATTTAAAATGGATTTTTACTTGTTCTTGTGAAGATATACCTTCTTTCTTACCTGCCTCTGGGCCTTACATTCTTCATTGGTGAAATGAGAGGGTTCGACTCAGTAGCCTCTCTTGTGCCTTCCTTCCTTCCTTCCGGCTTTTACACTCCAGGATCCTACAGATTCTTGCTCTGGCCAGCAGAACATTTTTTAAAGATAGTCAGGGAAGGGGAGGACCGGGACAGAACAACAAATTCATCTGGTGACTGCCTCTGACAGGTGCCCGGAGCAATGAATCATTCTTGAAGAACATCCTGTCCCTGTCGATGAATACAGGGGCTGGGTACAGGGCTTGCTGCTGGGAAAGGCCTTTGTAGAATCATTTGTAAGTCAGTTTGGGTAGGATATCAGGAAGCAGAGCTCTCAATCAGGTGGAAGATAATCTTACGCTCTTATATAAGATCTTTGAGCTGCCTTAGGAATAGATCAAGCAAGATGCAACGCAAACTTCCAGAAAAATCTTGCTATAGGTAGAATTTTGAATCCTTCTCCTATCACCAATACAGCAGATTTCTTTTGACTTTCCAAGGGAGAATAGCCTTAACTTCAGCTGAAATAACTGTAAAATGCTTATACTTTAGGCTGTCAGCTGAAATTTGAGGATTTTGGTGGCTTTATCCTAATAGTTTTTTCAAAGTCATCTCCTGGTAATAGCCAGCACAGGGGCTGCTTCCCTCTGCCTTTACAGAAATTTTTGATGCTTGCGGTTTGCCTGTGTCTGCTTAATCTTCGTTTTACCTCAAAACTGGCCACTGACTTCACAGAAATGCAGAGGATAAATGAATAGGGCTTCCCACTCTGCCTGCCTCCAATACTATACATTCAGACCACAATGTACAGTCAGTGTAGGCCAGACGCTTCAGGTGTCCAGAAATCACTTTCAATCTGAAGGTCCGGGTCAGTCACCACTCTGGAAATTGGACTGGCTTCCCATTTCAGAGCCAGGTCCAACCAATGTTTTTGTCTACACTTGAGCAATTGAAATTCTGAAGCATCTTGGAATCAATCTGCTTAACATCTTTGGGCCTGTGGCTTTTCTGCAAGCTGATCCTTCTAAAGTTTTCCATTGAAAAATATCTTTAGATGTTGCTGGCATTTGTAGCGAGTAGATAGAAAATGGGAAAGGATGCTTTACAATTATGAGGTTCTTCAGAAAAAGTTCTGCTTCGATCTCTTCAAGAGTTTTTCCATCTTTTACTAGAGGGTTCAGACTCATACAGGTCTGCTGAGGCTATGGAGCAAACAGACAATGAGAAGCCGGCTTGCAGTCCCTCATGTGTTTGATCAGGTAGAAAATTGAAGGTGAAAAAAGCAGATCCAACTGGAGAAAACTGGTTGGAGATGAAGCTCAAAATCTGGGCAATGCCCACCCAGCACACCTTCCCTCAGTTCTTAGCTTGTTCTACACCCAAACCTTTGCATACTGCTGCTGTGTCAGGGAAGTGGGTGAGATTACCCTCGACACCTCTAGGGCCAGATCACCTCCTGCCCCCTACTCACCTCATCACTGTTGTTCTTTTACTTTTATTTTTTCCCCACTTCTGCTGTCTTCTTCCTCAATCTGAATGCCATCATCTCCTACCCCTGTCTTGCAACGAAAGGGAAAACATAATCACGGTTTAGCTGTTTGGCCAATTGGTCAGTCTATTAGGACCTACTGTAGGTACTTACTTATCCAGGCATTAGGGTCAGCTACTGGAGCTACAAATTATTGACACAGAGCCCAGGATGAGAGTGTTGGAAGGCTATATGGAATCTGACCACAAATGGCCAGAAAAAAAGTAGATGCTTGTATTATGAGGCTACCTTTCTTAATTTTGTCATTGTTATTTATCTTCCCACAAACCTTCAATTCACACTAATATGTAGAGAGATGTAGAAGTCAAACCCTAGTCTAGCAAACAGAGCTGCAGTCCATTCTGATTGCTAAAACTCACAGCCCCAACCCATAGAGAGTGAAGTGGGCTATCCTGATAGAGCAAAATAAATATGTCCTTGAGAATGAGACCTGGATGCCACTTACCAGCATCACCACTTACCCACTGTGATTTCATGGGCAATTCCTTCTCCATAAAATAAACATCATAATACCCATCTCAAAATGCTATTGTGAGGAGTAAAGTCTCATAGCAAGTGCTCAATAACTTTTATCTCCTCCCTTCTTTGCTTTATCCAAGTTAGGCAATGCCCTCTAGGGTAAAGGGAATCCCTGCACATACATTACAGGGAATGAAAGCAAAGCACTCATTCTCAGCTACCCTGAAATTCTCTCTGTGTTCACACGGGCAATTGTGCTGAGCTTTAAGTCATCTTTGGGATACGCAATATAGGGAGAATGGATCCTACAAATGGCAGATATCCACTGTCTGATCGGAGTCTGACCAAGGACATTGGCCAGAACCCAGCAGGGATGGGATGCAAGGAATCTTTTCCACTGCCTGTGATACCTTGGATTATACTATTAGAGAGTTATTCCTTTGACTGAAGGCTTTTGTTGCCATAAAAATTCAGATATTCCCAAGAGAGCAGCACATGAAACCTTATCACCCATTTGCACAGTTCGTTTTTCACTTGTGCTATTATTCTCTGTAATGGTATTTTTTACCTGTATGAAATGTCACATGCTCAGATGCATTCATTTTATAGAGCTTTAAAGCTGATAACCTGAACCAAAATGCGCATTTTTGGTGTTTTATTTTTCTTTTTCGCTGTAATTTCAAAGGTGTAACTGAGCTTAGCTGTAAATTACTGGTTTTAGCTCCTCGTGGCAGGTAGCATTTGATCATTGACAACTCTGTTTTCCTCATTGTTTCCTGACTAAAATCTCCACAGCCTCTATAAATATGTAAATTACTAAAATCACTAGTTTTCCATTATTTCTGCCCCTAAGCTGCTTAAAATGTTTCCATATTCCTACATTTACTGTGCAAAACAGAGCAGCAGGTGACAGCCGAATTTGACTCTATTATCGAACCTCTATTTAGCAGCTACTTGTTTCAAAGTTTCTGATAATAAATTTTTCCTAGGGTGGGCTCCAGGTCCTGGGCCATTGCTGGCAAAGGTCAGGCTTCAGCAGTTGTAGAACAGGAATGCAAGAATGCATGTGTGTTTGTGCAGAGACTGTAGAAATCTCATGCTACACGCATTGCTGGTTGTGAACTGTGATTTTATGACAGAGGAAGCAAATGGGATTCTTTTTTATTGCTTTTCCTTCAATTGGTAGGACTCAAGTAATGAAGCTGACATGGTGTCCATGTATGACTGTGTTATCCTCTCCTGATTCATTGCCCGTTAAGTTAATCTGTCATGAGCTGGATCATTGGGTCTCCATGTAGGCTTTCACCATGTTGTGGCAGGGAAGGAAAAAACTATATGTCGCATACGTACTCATAGAGATCTATAGAGACACACGTATATGTATATATCTTGAGAGAAATCAACACGGACAGACTCTGAAAAAAAGAAGAAAATTGAAGGAAATGGGTCATTTACAGTAAAGCCGAGAGAAGGGATCCTGGGATTTGTTTACCTAATTCAAACCCTCGTGCTGAGCATAAGAAACATATTTCTGTTATGACTGCATAGCACATCTGCTGCAGCCCCAGGAGTGAAAGTGTGCAATTTCACCACCAAATGCAGGTTAGGCCGGCAATATTCATCCATCTAAAATAGGCCTTGATGTGGGTGGGGCAGGGACCATCAATTCATGGATGTGTGTTTATTTGAACCTTGGAGGCTGCTTCTGCATGCCAAAGTCCTAGAAGAATCTGCACTAGATCCAAGTTAGGATTGTTGATCTTACTGATAAAGAAAGTTCCTTATATTTGTATGGTACTTCATGCCTTTGAAAATATTTCCATGGTCTCTGTTGAATCTGTAGGATAGAAAATTTGGTCATGTCCCCACTTGACATATGAGAAGACAGATTCAAAGAAATTAAATAGTACATAGTTATTTAGTGGAAATGAGCTAGAACAGGTATTAGCGAAATATGGATGTTTTTCTTTTTTTTTTTTTTCTTTTTTCTTTCGTTCCATCTGTCCTTCTAATAAAGTTCTGTTAGAAACTTTAGGGTGGCTCAACAGTTGAGCGTCTGCCTTTGGCTCAGGTTGTGATCCCGGGGTCCTGGGATCGAGTCCCACATTGGGCTCCCTTCATGGAGCCTGCTTCTCCCTCTGCCTGTGTCTCTGCCTCTCTCTCTGTGTCTCTCATGAATAAATAAATAAAATCTTAAAAAAAAGAAACTTTAGGGAAAAAGAGTCTCATTCATTCATTTATATCTCATCTATGACTGCTTTCAAACCACAATGGCAAAGCTGAGTAGTTGTGACAGAGACCCTATGGTCCTAAAAAGGCCTAATATATTTACCATCTGGCTCTTTATGTAACGAGTTTGCCAGCACTGAGCTGGAACATAGGTCCATCCAGAATGCCCCTTCAGACTAGGATAATGAAGCCAGTTCATGTTACACCAGAGGAACTTTGTCAGGTGTCCTTGTGTACCCAGCTCACAATGCTAATGACATTAATTATCCCCATCTAAATGTATTTAGCTCTTAAATGTTTTACTCTGTGGTGACAATTTTCTGAAAAAGCAAAGAAGAATGTTTTGGATAATTTTTCTCCTTTTTTGATCCACAGAGCTTCAGGAATATATCATCCAACCCCTTGAGAACTATTTCCTCAAGTCTGGTAAAGAAGAGTATGGTCAATGTTGTTTAAAGTTCTCAATTACCACACTTAGCCCATTTAAGTAACAGAAAACCCCTCAAATAAAAGGAATCACTTCCTAACCAAAATGAATGGCACCCAGGTGGCACTCTGTTCTCCCACAGTGTTTGGTGCTCCTCCCATGGCCACCTTCCTCCCAGAGAGCCAACTGATAGGATCTCTGACAAGTAGCATTCCTGAAGGGAGATGCCTCCTGAGGTCTGATCTTCCTTCCTGCAAGAAGTGGGACTGGGAGAGGAGTGGGAAGGGGGAGAATGTGCAAGATTCCCAGACTTTCCTCTGTGACACTTGCTGCTCCCCAGTAGAAAATATTAGTGAATCTGGATTTTTTTGTGCCTCTTGAGAGACAGTACTAACTTGTAATGCTAGTCACATTTTCAAAACCAGAATAAAATCTCTTTGTGATGTTTTCTCTGGAATTTAATGTTCTGTCAAATACTACGTGAGCTTCTTCAAGTTAGGTGAACATTATCCATCCTTGACTTAAGCCTGTTACCTCTGGGCAAAATTATTCTTTAAAGGCCTGCATGTTACTGAACAGAAATGCTTACAAAGGGATAGACTTGTGAGACATTTTACTGTGACCTGTTATTCTCAAAATACCTGTAGACAGTGAATAGGAAGCTCCTGTAGACTTTACCTTATCTGGTTGACTATAAAAATGCAGCAACAATATTTTTTTAAGATTTTATTTATTTATTCATGAGAGACAGAGAGAGAGAGAGAGGCAGAGACACAGGCAGAGGGAGAAGCAGGCCCCATTCAGGGAATCCGATGGGGGACTCAATCCCGGGTCTCCAGAATCATAACCCTGGGCTGAAGGCAGTGCTAAACCACTGAGCCACCTGGGCTGCCCTGTTTTGTTTTGCTTTTAGCAGAGGTGTTTATTGCTTGGAGAACTTCCGCTGCCTGACTCTTTCTCTTACTGCTATCTATTGCCTTCAAAAGTCAGGACTCATTGGTCAGTTCCTCAAAACTTCAGACTTTGACCTGATGAAATTTACACATCAGTTCACAAGTCAGAGTAGAGAGAGATTTTTGAGGATTCAGTCCATGTCCCCGTTTCACATATGAGAACACAGCAATTTAGGTCTTTGTTACTAGCCTATCACTACTTAGTACAAAACCAAAGCTGAGACCCAAATTTTCGATTCACTACTCCATACTCCTGTGACCAATGGAGCAAGTACCTAAGCAATCTCTGGCCAATCCCTTCCATCTAATCCAACAGAGCTTTCTTAGAAACACCAATTTCTTTGACCAAGATAAACCTTTTTTTTTTCTAGGATATCTAGATAGAGCTATCTCTAAGATGATGCCATGATTTGCTTGTGCCAGTTATCGATTGCCATGTAACAAACCACTCAACAACTTAATGGCCTCATCTTATGATCATGCATTGTTCACAAATCTGTGGATCATGTGAGTAGCTGACCTGGGCCAGGCTTAGCTGATCTCAGGGGCTAGCCATTTATCAGCTGGTGACTATGGGGTTGGTTGGGGGCTGGCTGATGCAAAAGGGCCTCACTCAACCAGGCTGGCTAAGGGTAATGGATGCGCCTGGGCCATATGTGTCTGGTCATTCAACAGGCTAGGCAGGCTTTTTTACATGACAGTGATAGGTTTTCAAAAGAGTGAGTGTAAGTGTGCAGGAACACTGGAGGCTTATACGAAGAACTGGAATACCATTGTCCGCCCCCCCATTCTGTTGCCCAAAGCCAGTCAAAAGGCAAACCTAAATACAAAGGATGGAGAAAGACATGCCACTTCTTGGTAGATAAACTGCAATGAATGGAACGAAAAGGGTATCGGGATACTCATGTGTGTGTGTGTGTGTGTGTGTGTGTGTGTGTGTGTGTGTTGCTTATATATTGCTTATTGCTTGGAGAACTTTCCCTACCTGACACTTTCTCTTACTGCTATCCATTGCCTTCAAAAGTCAGGACTCGTTGTGTGTGTGTGTGTGTGTATATATATATATATATATATATACACACACACACACATATACACACACACATATATATGTATATTCTTTTATACTCATTCTTTTATTCTTTTATATATAAATATGAGTATAAAAGAATAAAAATAATTTTAGGTCTATTTCTAGGTATCTAGGCATTTATCCTTCAACTCTGAGGTCCTACATTAACGAATTTACCCTGAAGGTACACCTCCAAATATTAGAAAATACATATGTATAATAAACTACCTAAATATCCAAGCATACCTAAATATCCAAGCATAAAGAGTGATTGAATACATTATGGAACATACATACATTGGATTACTATGCAGCTGGAAAAAATATGAGAAGGACCTCTAGGAACTAATACACAGTGATTTCTGGGAGAAATTGTTAAGTGAAAACAGTTAAGTATGAAAGACCATGTGCTATGTTTTTTATATGAGAAATAAGGGAAAGTTGGTTAGCCTTAAAGGGTGGGAGATAACTGGGAAGGACAGAGATGATGCAGCAAAGTGTAACCTCCCCTGAGTATACCTTGTATCAGGTTTACGTTTGGAAGCATGCTACTGTTCTATACATTCAGAAAATAAAATTAAATAAGTAAGGATGAGAAGGATTTAAAAATACTAAAAATGAAAGCAATTAAAAGAAGTGAACCTGATTATATTTCAGATGAGTTTCTCAAGCACACTTAAGAGAAAAAGGAAAAATGAATCCAAGCCACAACTTCTGAACATAGTATTTGACTGCGTATCCTCAGAATTGAGCATATGGCTGTTGGGGTAGAATTTATAAGCAAATCTTTAACTCTTTAATAGGTTTGGTGTTCATATTTTTGTAGTGGTACAGGGAAAACAATTTTTGAATCAATTCTAAATACATTATGAGATTGTTCAAATGAGTAAATGATAAAGAAGGGTCATATGAATATGAAATGGAGAAGATAAAAAGAGCTCTGTAGGAATGGATGGAAATTAGATATATTTATGTGAACTCATAATTTCTTGTAAAATATTTTACATTTATATATAGATAGATATATTAATATATGTAATTACATGCACACATGTATATGTGCATATGTACATGTATATATGCATTTGCATACATATATGTGTGTGCAGGTGTGTATATGCATGCACATATCCCTAGCCCAGTCACCACTAGGAGGCACCTTGTGAGCAGTGAGCACAGGTAGCACCCAGATCTTTATCTTCAATACCATTCCCCGCTTGAAGGAACCAGGGCCACTTAGAGGAATGGGTGATTGCAGGGTAGGGCAGGAAAGAATGAGACCAGAATATCTTGTTATGCTAGGAAGTAATGAGGTAGTGAAGAAAAGAAAAAGAAAAGAAAAGAAAAGAAAGGAAAGAAAAGAAAAGAAAAGAAAAGAAAGAGAAGAGAAGAGAAGAGAAAAGAAAAGAAAAGAAAAAAAGAAAAGAAAAGAAAAAAGAAAAGATGGCTGCAAGGACATAGAAGACAGCAATTAAGGGGATTTTTGTGGGTAGATTTGGGACAATTTGAGTACCAAAATAATTAAATACCATAATTACCAGTTATATATCATTAGAAAAAGGAATTTCTGCTTACATATCAATAATAAACTGGCAAATCAATGGCAGAAAAGAAGGTGTCTTGCATACACTGAATGCTGAGTGGAAGGAGTGGTGGAAAGAGTGGTGAGTTGGAAAGTCAACTTTTTATAATTACAGTAAAGACTGGATCAGGCAAAATCATCAGGGTTGCTAAATTTAGAAGGAAATTTTGATGAGGAACATGGCCTTATGAGGTTTCCCCATTGACTGTTTTTTTTTTTAATTACAAAGAAAGCAATACTTATATAGTGGAGTACACACCTTGACTGGGTGATTACCGTTAATGCTGACAATGAGACATGCGCCATCATATGTGATACCATCTGATAACATCACTTGGGTAGCATTCCAGATGAGGATGTTCATCATGAGGAAATGTCAAACACAAAATGATGGGGTAAATTTTTATATTAAAAAATGAAAGTGAAGGTTCTGTATTTCTCAAATATTTCCATATCATAAAATCAAAGAAATGCTGAAGAACTCTTTCAGGTCAAGAGACATGACAACAAAATCTAACCCTAGGCTAGATCCTGTATTGGAGGGAAAGAAACGCCATATAGGATGTTATTGGGTCAAATGACAAAATTGAAATATAGAGTAAGAGTATGACAGCAATGTTAAAAATAACGAAGTTGAAAACTCTTCTGCGGTTATGTAAGAGGCTGAAGTACTTAGGAGAAAGAGCCATGGTCTAAGTCACACCCTCAAATGTTTCTAAGAACATAATGCCATTTAATTTCTGTATTTATAGAAAGACGGAAACAGTCTACATGATAAAGCAAATGGGGTAAATTCTAGGTGAATCTTATTTTTGTAATTTTTCAATAAATTTGAAATTATTTCCAATTTAAAAGATTAAAAACAGATTATTTAAAAAAAAAGAACTTAGTTTGAATACTAGTCCACCATCAACTAGTTGTGTAACCTGGGACTCATTGCTTAACTTCTCTGATCTTCAATTGCCTTATTAGTGAAACAAGAATACTACCTTTTTTTGTCTCCTCTTGAGGATAACACAGTACAAAGGGGCTATTAAACATTTTCCATGTGACTAGAAAAGCTCCTGGCCCCAGGTAGCAGTTATGTCATGATTGGCAGCTTTTCTGTTCGCATTTAATCATACTCAGGCTGTCTTTTACTTAGCTGCTTTCCTGGTGAATATCCTCTATTTGAAAATAATTTGAAAGCTTTAAGACTGAAGGATGCATTTTATAACTTCAGAGGGTTAGCCCACACAGTGGGCCAAGCATTGAGCTGAAATAGTTCAGTGTAGACCAGATGTGGGGATGACTTAGTTCAGTGCCATGAGTGTCTCTTGGGAAAATAGCATGTGCTGCTCATTTATCACTACATGGTCCCACTGGTGGAGGAGAAGCCCTCAGAAGACGTAGTACTTCAAGAAGCCACTAGATACTGATTAGTATTAACTGAGCTGTCTCTTTCCCACCAAAAATCCAGAGGCCTCAGACAGGAGGGAAGGCTAGGAACCACGTTGATCACATGGATCTTATTGTCACAGTGAGGTCCATTTGTTCTTTTAGGACGTGAGTTATAACTCTGTAGCCATGATGTTACTTAAAATTTGAAGTGATTAACCATGCACTGAAATTCTCCCAATCCTAGGAGAAATGAACATCAGAAAACAGCGAGCATCAACATATCCCACTGATTTATGGTAAGGAAAGCGGGTGAGATTAAGAACCCTGGCACACAGCAAATATTCTTTGGCATTAGCATTCAGAATATTCATGTGTTCCCGTTCTTTTATATTAAACGTCTGCTTTTAACTCTTCAGGAGAGAAATTAACAACAGTTTTCTTTTGGAAAGTCCTGACCATAACAACTGATTGTCTGCATTAATACAGAATACCAATTCCCATTTTGAAATTAGTTTTAAAATAGCACTGCTTCATACATTCTGTTGTCCCCTCTTCCTCATCTTCATAAGTACCTTTCAAGGAATATAAAATCATAAAAATGCACATAAGATTTAAGGAATTTATTTAATCAATCCTCCCCTCTGGCATGGAGAGGTCACATGCCTTTGTGAACACACATGGTTTGTGAGCATCATAAGCAGACTACGAATCCAGGTACCTGCCTGTAGTCCAGCATTATGTTTAATCCCATGATTTTTACTAAATCCCTTTTTATAACAATGATTTAGTTGTTTGCAATTTACTTTTCAACATCTATTTGACTAAACTTAAAAATCACTCTAGGTGCATTATTTAACAGCATATATTTGAAAAGACTGTCCACCTCAACTTTTTTCTTCAAATTTCCATTATCCTAACCCAAGACCAATTGGTTAAAGATCTAATGATGGTAATAACAAGGAAGATAAGCGAAGAGTCCTTGAATCAGAAGCGTATTTCATTTTGTAACATCCAGGAGAACATTACTATGTGCAGTGGCATTCAATCTGAATCTCTGAAGAGAAGTCCATCTCAGGAAAAATACAGAAGTGCCATAGGTGGTCAGGAGCATGTCAGATAATGAATGAAAGAATATAAAATTGTTCAGAATTAAAATCTGAATCTTCAATCTCACAACAGAATCTTCTTACTGTAATCTCTACTGTTTTATTGTCTCCGTTATATATATATTTTTTACAAATATGGGGGGGAAAAAAGCATTCTTAAACCTCTCTACCCTGACTTCCTTCAATTCAAGCCTTTAGACATAGCCACATTTCTTCAAATTATTCATGTATTTATCATCAACCACATATTACTGGGTGGCTGTTCTGACCTGGGCATCAGTCCAAAATAAGAAGCTGTTCAGCAGCCAGTGGTCTCATAGAACTTTGAGATGAGAAGCAAAAACAGGCTAGCAAAAAATTACGGTCAGTTGAGAAAGTCACCTCTCCTGGGTCTTTATCAATCTGGTTCAATTACTGTATCAGAGAACACTTTAAAAAAATAATAAAAGAGAAAGATAATAAAATACAATTTTACACACACACACACACACACACACACAGACACACACACAGACACAAACAACATAAAAACCAGAACAAGTATGTAAGTCTCCCTAAAGGAAAGTCATGGAGATGTGTCAATATTGTAATACAGCCATCTTGTAGGAATCCATGACAGCTTGGTATCACCACAACATCTTCATGGTGAGTTCAGCTATTTTTGCTTCTTAAAGGGGTTAAATATTCTGAAGTCTAAACTAATGTCAAAATCATTGAGTTGAGGTTTAAACTTGAAAGATACCACAGAGACCTAGTATTGCTCATCATTTCCCCTGGAGTGACCTCAGGGTGATAACATGGCTGCCTCTGTACCACACAAGTGTATCCAGAGTACAGACGTAAGTTTCATTTTATTCCAAACCTCTGTGCTTTGGGAGGTAGTATTGGATAGAAGTGATCCTGTATCAAAGGACAACTGCCCCACTAACATTTCTTAGGCCAGAGACCTGTGCCCTCTATAGTGTTGTCACATTTTGACCCAAAGAGAACTGGGACCTCAGGTTTACTTCTCTCTGAATATATAATGATGCTTCCTTTTAACTCTTGAAAAGGAGAAAGCCTCTTAAAAAATATTTCACTACAGAAAAATAATATAAAGCAAGGTAACAGTATAGGATTGAAATATTTTGCATAACGGTCAGATATTATTCTAAAATGATGATGGATCTCACAACAGAAAACACATTTAAAAACTCAGTTGCTGAGATGCGTAGGTGGCTCAGTGGTTGAACCTTTGACTCAGGTCGTGATGCTGGGGTCCTAGGATCCTAGAGTCCCTTATTGGGCTCCTAGCAGTGAGCCTCCTTCTCCCTCTACCTATGTCTCTGCCTCTCTCTCTGTGTTCCTCATGGATAAATAAATAAAATATTTTAAAAATAAATAAATGAAAAATATAAACTCAATTGCATTTGTTCTTACAAGAATCATAATAACTCAATTTTTTTTCCTTTAAATAAAGAATTGCCTCTTGTTAGATCCCTTCCTTGTACACCTATTCTCCTGACTGGACTGAGCTCCTCGCCCTGAGTCCCTGGCCCTCCCTGCAAATCCCTACTCTCTCCCATCTTCCTGCCTTCCTTGGAAGACTGAACCCTCCTCTCCCAATCTGGACAGCAATTTCCACTGTATGTCAGCAGGGCTAACAAGGCCTGGCACATCTAGTACCCATTAGAACTTCTGAGGCAACTAAAATAATTCAAAACAGTTATAAGCATTTTCATGTTTTTTGGCTAATTATTGCTACATCTTGTAATGTGGGAAAAAAGACATTTTAGAGTGTATGTGGATTGATAGGGAAAATTTCTCCCCTGTTTTAAAGCTTAAGATGAATCCACCCCTCTCCATCAAAAAAATGGAAAGAGTATATTCTTACACATATCTCTAGGTTGGAATTCTTATTTAAATAATATGGGCATGAGTTAGGGATAGAATGAAGACGGCTATTTCTTGGATAGGCAAATGGAATTCCTCAATCAGTTCTGCTATAATTAATAAAGAATTTAAAGCTAAAAATTCAGACATTCAATGATGTGTTCAATAACTCGTGCTGGGATCTATTTTTTTCAGTAATGCTTATCTTTCCGAGGGGCATAGTTAATTTCTTCAGTACTCTGTAAATTATTACAGAAATTACAAATCTACTAGAAAATCAATACAACTAATTGTAAATTAATAGATTTCTAAGTGTGAAGGAGCGTGTAATAATGTAGATGAGTTCTTTAAAGAACATGCCGGTTCCAGCGTCAAGGGCTCAGGGCTCCAGCTGTTTCATATGACATCTTCAAGTGTAAACACATTTCTTTCCCCCCAACTCTCCCCCTTCACCCCCTTATTTCCCACTGATTTAGTCTGCCACCGCAGCAAATAACATTTCCATTAGCCACCTACTGTTAAATCGCAGAGTAACTGTGATAAAAAAAAAAAAATCCAACATGCAAACAAACCAATAGAGAAGCAACTGGGGTTACCGTCTGTCTCAAATATGTTTTATGGGGCCCACCAGTGTTCAAACTAAAGGCAAACAACATGCGAAGTTAAATAAATTGGATCTAATAGGGAGCTCCAGAATGTGCACCTACCACAAGTGTGAATCTGAATAGAGAGAATTTATAATTCTGTACTTGATCTGCTGAACAAATCATCTTTACAATCATATTTATGTGTCCATGAGTTTTAGCATGGGACTAGTTATTTTTATGTCAATACCGCATCACTGCCCATCAATTTTAGGCAATGATGGGCTTATCAATAAAAAGACCAGTAATTATCATAATTATATTAAGGTAATCAATGAGAATGCAGCATGGCCTTGTTCTGCCGTATGCACTTGGATGACTGCAAAAGAAATAATATAACTTTACATTAATTTAGCCCTTCAAAATTTATAAGGTGCTTTTGGTTTAGAGTTTGGTTTTATAGCCATAAATTGGGGCACATATAAATACCATTCCACAGAGAAGAAAACAGCTTCAGAGAGGTTAAGAAACCTCCTTTGGGCCTACAGCTAGTTGGAATGCTTTCATTGCATAGTAGAGGTGATACACTGTGTCAGTATGTAATGTGGTTACATAATTGTATTTGGAAGTTGGATAGCTCCAAGTCAAGCTCTAGGTTTACATAATTATGTGAGTATCTGGATACTGGTAGGAGAGGCTGAAGCACATGGAGGCAGGGACACTAGTCCCAGGCAGTAGCAGCAAACAGCAGCAGAGGGGCCAGGTGCATTGGCTTAAATAGCCCCTTCTCCCCCAAGGCTTTCTTCTGGCTTGACCTGGGAGATGGTCAGGCTGGCTGGCCCCAATCTTTATTTACTACTCAATGGTTAAGAAACTGGCTAGATACCTAGAGCAGAGATGTAAAACAGGTACTGGTCATCCTGGTAAGAACTGCTGGTCAAAGGTTGGTTGCTTTCCTTCTTTGTATACCTGTGATATTTGGTGACTTTCTGCTCTCAAGGCAGTTTCAAGGTAGGACATAGGGGGAGGGACAGGGCAATGGGAACTGGGGATAACGGAGAGGAAAGGAGTTGGCTTACTTGGCCTTAGGTAGAAAGGGTGAGCTATAGGATCCTTCCACTAGGGAACCAAGCATAGCCAATACTGCTAGTTCATCAGAGGGAAACTCTTTTCAGCTAAAGTTTTGGCCTAAGAGAATCCCAGTATAATCAGGGTATGGCTACTGCGTTTTTAGTTCATCAGCAATAAGCAGCTTTAATAGTGTACACTAATATTAAAATTTTAATGTAATTTTACTAAGTCATAAAGATACTGCATATTATGGTTATGAGACATTCATGGTCTGTAATCCTGTGTGTGCCATGTGCTTTTCAGAACATAAATCTGATCTGAAAATTTAAAATCTAAGTTGGCTCAGTCAACTAAATCCTTTATTAACTTGAGCCTGATTCTGTTCCAGCATTCACTCTTCATGAAAAATAGATAAATTCAATATGTATAAACACACCAAACTAAAACAAAACAAATCCATAAAACCCAAGGTGAGGTCAGAGTTTTTTTGTTTGTTTATTTTGTTTTGTTTTTTAGGTTAAACTTCTAGGCACACCTGAGTGGCTCAGTTGGGTAAGCATCCAAGTCTTGATTTTGATGGGGGCCTTGATCTCAGGGTCGTGAGATCAAGCCCAACATCAGGGTCCACACTCAGCACAAAATCTACTTAAGACTCTCTCTCCTTTTCTCTCTTCCCCTCCTCCCACTCATTCTCTCTCTCTCTCTCAAATAAATAAATAAAATCTTTAAACTTCTCAAACTAGAGCTATAGTAAATTCAGATTCAGCCCTATCTCCTATTCCTTTCAAATTTGTAATTCTGGATGGTCTGTAGTATTTAAAATTGTGACCGTAGGCACTGTGATTGACAAACCATCAAAAGAAGTTATGTTTAATTTCTTGTATTTACTCAGGCAAGTAATATTTTTAAACAAAAAATTGTGAAGTAAAACTTTTTAGTTATATACCACTTAACAGGCAAAGTTAGTGTTATGGACAGAATGTGTCTCTGCGAAATTCGTATGTTGAAATCCTAATGCTCAATGGGATGGCATTAGGAGGTAGTTTCACTGGGAGGTCATGAGGATGGGCCTTCGTCAATGAGATTAGTACTTCATAAGAAAAGACACAAACCTAAGAAGAAGCTGAATATTTTAGCCATCCAGTCTGTGGTATTTTGTTATAGCAGCTCAGTTAGCTTCCCCTGAATAAGAAATAAATATTTGTTATAGAACCTATGTAAAATTGAGAAAAATAACACTTTTTTTCTTTTAGACTTAGGAGTTCTGGTATGTTGCCTTCTATGACTTCTATGTTCCTGTAGGCATATTTTTCATGTAGGCACAATTCAAAATTGTGATTCCTGATTTTTAATATACTATGATTTCCCATGTTTTGAAAATTCTCTTCTGATTTCAAAGGTTGCATAACTGTAATGGATGCACAAAGAGTGTATATATTCAGTTATTCTTCCATAGGATCCTGCCTAAGGAGTGTCACATTTTCCAATTAACCATGGTTGTTAATCTAGAGCAGTTACACAGTTACATTGAGCATATTGTATTAGTCCCAAAATATTTACTTTACCCAGTTAGCTCAGCTGCTTTCATTTTTTAAAGGGGTTGAGTATTCTCAACCCTAAACTAGTGTCAAAGTCAGGGAGTTGAGATTTAAAACTGAAAGAGACCTAGTGCAGCCCATCATTTCCCATTGGGTAGACTCAGGTGATAATGTGATTTCTCCAAGACCACATAACAGTTGACCGAGATGGCAGGAGATAAGGTTTGCCAATGTGCTGTTTCATTTATGCCAATGGATATCAACACTGTTATGCACAACACTCCTCTTTAATGTAAATATTTTTTTCATTTTTCCTATCCTGAAATGTAAATCACAGATGAAATAATTTACTTACACTCATATATTTTTAGAACCAACCTAAAAAAATTTAATGTGATGAGGAAATAAAGAAAGGAAAAAAATATAATAATATGATATGGCTTTTCTGAAGACATTATGATGTCTAATCCTCAGAGTTGTGTATGGAATCAGCATAAATGTGACAGTTATAAATATGTAGACTCATTATCCATGTAACTGCTACAAAGGCAGACAGATACATTTTGGTATATGGGCAATTCATATGCCACTAGTTAGTCCTTTTGGTGTGATTTTCCCGAATCGGTGAACAAATCTTGGTAAAAGATTAGAAAAAAATAGTACAATACTCCTTTGTTATACTTAGTACTTGAATTCCTAGAAAAATCAGTGTAGCTGAATGGTTTTAACTATGCCAAAAATAATTGATGTTTGTGTTCGAAACAGGGTTGGATTCTGGCCTCAGGTAATTATAAGCTGGCTTTTACCTCCATAAATGTCCAGTAGAACATTCCAGAGCTGTGTGAGAAACAACTCTTTATTGTGTAGAACTCTCCTGCACACTGCCTCCTTGGCGTCTGCCCACTGAATGTCAAAAACTGCTTGTCATTTTGACAAGCAAAAACAGTACCCCCACAATTTCCAGAAACTCCTTAGGGAGTGGCGTCAGCTCTCTTTAAGAATCTCTGATCTAAGGCCTTGAGGGTTCCCATTGCTATGAGAACAGAAAAACATTCTAAATAGAGAATTTTGGGGAAAATGTCATGACCTTCCTGGCGCAAATGGGTTTCCTTTCTGAGATGGTATGATCCTATGTTCTCTATTCTTTCTTATTCTTTTTAATGAGATGTGTGGTGTTAATGATGATGCAAACACTGACATGGAGTGTGTGTTGGGGTGACAAGCACAGGACCTGATAATCCTCTTATTTTGCAGCTAAAATAATGTCCCCTCCGTGATAAGCCCTCACACCACAAACACCCATGTCAGCACACTTACCTTGTATTATATGTTTGTTGCCCTTGTGTTTAAGCTATTTACAACATCTTTGTCTTCTCTTTGCAGAACTTTAGACTAGAACACAGATTGAAGCTTGGGCTTTGCCTGATGGTTCCATTCCTACGAGTAATTTTCTAGTTACATTCTAAGCCACATAGTTAGGTTTCAAAAGGAACATTCTGGAGATTAACATTTGGGCTGCTTGAATCATATTGACAAATGCATTTCCCTCTTTGATGCCATGTATTTCTGAACAAGAAATGACAAAAATCAATAAATTCATATTTAACTTGCGGAATGTCATGAAAATGTTTGTTGTGCTGCGAAGCAAGGAAACATGTTGCCTGTCTGTTCTTTACGATAAGAACATTCTTCCTTGAATTGCAATTTTACTGTGTATTTATCTTTATTATACAAAAGCCCATGGCAATCAATAAGAAGAATGTCTGCATCTTTGGTTTTATAGAAATTTGCATATCAAAAATCTGCCATGATATAGTGGTATATCCTATAGAAATACACAGTCCAATAAACATAGTATTTTTCTTAGCATTTTTGAATGAAAAGGGACCTAAAGGCAATACTTTGTCCTGAGTTCTAAATATTTTCCAAAGAAATCCACCACATGTACCTCTCACTTCTATTTTACATGAAGAAGTAGAGAAATGTCATGATGTAATATTTTCTTGTGTAATAGCATTAAGTGAGCCTCTTTGTTCTGGAATGCTAAAAGCACTTTCCCACCTCCTCATTTTATCATTATAGACGTAAATTTGTGGAACAGGATGAAGCAAGCACTATTCCTATTTTACAAGTAAGCAAACTGTAGTACAGAGGCATCGATAGATCAATGCAAGGACCTGCACCACACTACTTCTTGGAAGAGGGAACTTTGCAGGGAGCTGATCCTAACAGCTGATGAGCAAAAGCCAAAGAGTCCCTGGTGACTGTCCTTAACTTCACTCACTTGCAAGGAAACCCAGCCATGGCTTGGAGGGCCCAGGGGACTCAGCTTGACTTAAATATACTCAAACACTTCACAGAATGGCATGCAGTCATGTCAATAAAAGTATTTAAGGATAATTTACTTTTTCTTGACCAACATTTTCAAGTATAAGATTTTAACTCAGGCAAATAGTAAAATTACTGTCTTCCCTCCTACTCCTGTCTTTTTTCTTCTTTCTTGAAGTAAAAACAGGGCTGTATCAGACCTTTGAGAAGAAAGCATGTGCCTGTGTGTGTGTGTGTGTGTGTGTGTAGAGGAGTGAAGTCGAGGTGTTGCTGAATCTTAGAGGAAGGGAAGCGTGCAACACCCACAACAGCTGAACTTACAGCCAACTGCAGAGGTATAGACTGCAAGCATTCTCTCTTCATTGCAGACTTCACTGTACATCCCCAGACAATCGCTGGTGGAAGGACAGGGAGTGGTTTGCCAATTAAATAACTGAATAACTATTTAGTGACTGATGTGCTTTTCTTAACTGCGATAAATTGATTTCTGTAGCAAAATCATTACGATTATGCAAAAATCAATATTTTAAGCTACGTATTAAAAGAACAATTAAGTCCATTTTTTAAAACATTTCCAATGAGGGAAATGGCAAGCAAAAACCCAGCCAGTGTGACACTACTTAGTTTTTCAGTGTAACTTAGTATCTTTGGCCAAAAAGGGCTGCTCAGTGGTTTACGCATTTGCTTCCAATAACTTCCTCCCTTCCAACTGTGTGGAAAAATCCCATCACAAGACTGAAGACTGAGAAGCATCAATGATCACCATAGATAGATTTGACAAGCTGTAGTCATGGTCTAACACACCAGAACAGTGAGTAGAGATTGTGAACATCAAGTCACACAATTAGATTGGAAAACCTCACGTGGCACATGGCATCTGCATGGACGTCCAAGCAAGGGTTTCAAGGATCCATTGGGAAAGCAACAAAGTAAGAAAAAGATCTGAGATAATTGGATTATAGAAGAGAGACACCTATTAGGGAATTTCACAGGAATTTAAACCTAGGGCACCGCTAATACATTCTGCTAAATGTTCACTGGTACACCTGTGAATGCAACCTCAGCATAAAGATCGCAGCAGGCGGGAGGATTGGGAGTCAAGGTCTACCCCTTTCTTACTGTGTAACCTTGGGCAAGTGTCTTCCTTTGTAAAAGGACTGAATTTGACTGAGGTGTTACAGAGACCCCTTTTAATTCTAAACAGTCTAAAATTCTGTGGCATCTCAAAATAACACAGAGAAATGCAAATTCCACTTTTTAATAGCCAGCATTAAAACAACAAAAATAGCAAGGCCTGGCTCCAAGCATCAGTATTACCATGAGCCCAAATTGAGCACATCCATCACCAAGCAAAGGCAATGCATCTGGTCTATTCCACAGAAATCAGATCATCCTAAGGAAGAGAAATGTGTCAAAAGGTACCAGATTATGTGCTGAAATAGGAAATATTGTTCTAGTTGCAGGTGACCTTTCATTGCGAGATCATTCACTTGCTGGTTATGCTGTCAAGTAACTTACTACTGCCCTTTAAAGGTCATTGCCTTGGGTGTGCCTGTGGGTGCTTCCTAATATATGCCTCTAATTTACTTCTCCCCCATAAAATATATCTTATAATGAAGCATGACCCCCCACCCCACTTCTGAGTCTCGTGGGAAGCACATTTCCCCTGTATTGTAAGCATATTGCATTTAAAGATATTGGTGGAAGAAGGAGAGGGAAGGAGGAACACTTTATTACAAAAACCTTTGTAACCTCTACTGATCAGGGAAGTCAAACAGACCCCTCCAGTGCTGCAGGGAAACCTTTTTCTCTCTTCTGAAAAAGCACGTCCAGAATTTGTTTGCCAGGGACTAGTAGGGTATTTTCAACTGGAATGGGCTGAAATGGGCTAGGTGTCCATGATTGCAAACACTGAGGTGAGGGGTACCTGGGGTGGGCTCAAGAGCAGGCTTGGAGAATAAAAGGATAGCTAGAGTAGAGTCCTCAGTAAACTAGCCTAACACCAAACTACTAGATTAGAGCTCCTGAAGACCCACATACGATGGGAGTCCTGTGGCCCTAGGTGGGTCTGTACCAATTATGGAGAGAAGGGCACTGGGGCAGTCAGCTCATTATGAAGGCATAAAAATATTATTTTAGTAAATACTTGTTGAAAGATCAAGGAAAGAACTTTCTTCAAGAATAGTGAGAGGCAAAGAAAGGAAAAGTGAGCAGAGCTAAAAATCAATAGATACAGAGATATCAAGTGGTATGTGAGTGAATTAGTTACTCAAAGTAAATTATCATAAACTTCATGCTCAAAATAACAGAAATATATTCTCTTATTGTTTGGGAGGCTAGGTGTCCAAAATCAAGGTGTCAGCATGGTTGGCTGCTTAAGGAGGCCCTGAGGGAAAATGTGTTCCATGCCTCTTTGCTAGATTCTGGTGGCTCCAGCTGTCATCGGTTTGTACATGTAACACTTCAGTCTCAACATCTGTCTTCACATCATTTTCCTTCAGTGTCATGTTTGTGAGACTCAAATATCACTACTCTTTCCCTTATAAAGACACCAATTAATGAACAAGGGCCCACTTTGCATTCATGATCTCAAGATCTTAATTATATCTACAAAGTCTACATATTTCAAAATAAGGTTACATTCATAGGTACCAGGAGGTAAGACTTGGACATGTCTTTTTGGGGACCACTATTCAAACTACTACACTGAAGTCAGTATTTAACAAGACAATAACCAATTAGGTCTAATAAGAGAATGGGCCAAAGGCAGGCTCTTCTTTATCTTCTGTTTGTGTGTCCTCCATCTTTCTTTATCCTCAGGGCATAGCCTGAGATATACTTCTTTGCAAATAGGTTGAGAATGGAAACCATATATACCCACATGCTAAGCAACTACATCTAAATGGATCCACTTTTTCATTAAATAAATATAGAACATATGCCAAATTACTCCTTAATAAGCAGAGTAGAGTACTGCATGGCAGCTTGACCTTTGATGGTATGGCTATTACTAGTAAATGAAGTAGAAGTAAAGAAGCAGAAAGTAAACTAATATTTCATAGTTAAGGTTATATCTTAAAGAATATAATTTATACTTAACATGATATGAATTGGTTTCTTGAAGCAGAATTTTTCAATATTTTCATTCTCATGAGTATTTTAAGAAAAAAAATTAAAATGCAGGTAAAGCCATTCTCTTTTTATGAAATTATGTTTTAAAAGGGGAAGGAATTAATAATGGATAAGAAACCACAAGATATGGTTTTGGAAGGGGCTGCAGTGCCAGCTGGGTGATTTTGGTAAACCATCCCTGGGTCTTGTGCAGTTGGTTGTCCTTTGTAAAGTAGGGGAAAGCAAGATGCCCCGATATCTACCTAGTTCTATGCCAGAGTCATACCCTACTTCTCAGAATCTGACCACAGTAGCAATTCCAGGGACCAAATTCAGATTGTCCCACTGAGTTGATGAATTTAGAAGGGATGGGGAGTGAGAGCCAGTTAAGAATGTTCCACCTTTCTTTCTCTATACTTCTACATAAACCTGCTTGTTGTAGTTGCCTTGCTAACCAACAGTCCTTGTCAAATCAAGCACCATGAGGGTCAATCCTACCATTGCCGGGAGAGAATATAGACTGAACACAGTTACAGTTACTAGTCAGTCTCTACAGTTGGAGAAGAGAAACCTTTCCTCATGATACCCAAGGCAGGATTTAAATGGCCCTTGGGCCATCTTGTTACCCTATTCAGCCTACTAGACTCCTTGGTCTGACTGTGACCATCAAAGCAAAGGTAAAATGAGGGGAATGAGGTGAGTTTCTAGAAGAATCAACATAAGCCAAGACAGAAAGCTCCAACCTCCAGGGTAGAAAAGCAATCCATTGCCCCCTGATTTATCCCTCTATCTTCCATTCAGTACTACCTGGTAACATGCCAAAATAAGTTTAGAAGGAATTTTTCATTTAAGCTAATATATTCCTATGGCCTTAGGAAAGTACTCTGCCTTTATTAAACTTACCATGAGTCCTGACATTTGAGTCTTCAGAACAGATGACATGGGCATTGCCAGAGACTGTACATGTATATGTGTGTATGTTTGGGGGAGGAAGGAAGAGAAAAGAAAAGAAATACATGGAGTTAACAAAAACTGGAGCCCACATAAGTCATGAATAAAAAACAAAAGATAGAATTACCAGTCATATGTTCCTGGGACCTCAACAACTGACCCTTAGCAGCCTTCAGTGATAATACCACCAACCCACCTTTGTCACTGCCATTCATCCCTATCAGACAAAGAAAAAGAATGAAGAGTTACTGCAGGCAATAATATTTAAAGCCTTAAAATAAACCTCCAGATGTGTTTGTTTTTTTTTTTTTTTAACTTGATCAGCCACATTCTAGGTGAAGAATCTTACTGACTGAAGGGTGTAGTGCAGAGATCATCTAGAAAAAGAAATTAAGGGATCCCTGGGTGGCACAGAGGTTTGGTGCATGCCTTTGGCCCAGGGCGCGATCCTGGAGACCCGGAATCGAATCCCATGTCGGGCTCCCGGTGCATGGAGCCTGCTTCTCCCTCTGCCTGTGTCTCAGCCTCTCTTTCTCTCTCTCTCTGTGACTATCATAGATAAATAAAAATTTAAAAAATAAAAATAAAAAAAGAAAAAGAAATTAAGATCCTCTAGGAAGACAAGCTCACCTTGTCTCTAACAATATAGGTCTAACCAGTCCTTAAAAGAGGATTATTTGCAGGTTTCTGGTCTAGGCTCACTGGGATAAGAGAGCAGTTAAGTTACCAGACAAGGATTTTTAAGCAATTTCCCTAGGTAAAGTTGTCTTGAGCTGAGGATGTCCTAAAATTCTGCTTCATCTGTCAAGAGAAGGTGTAGGGGGATATTATGTCCTTAGACTTAGGAGCAGGAAATGCTGCTCATTATTTTGTAATAAAGAGGTAGGACTCACTAGGAAAGAACTGGCGCCTCAGTGTAGTAGTTCAAACCAGTGTCTGCATGGCTTTAGGAAGTTCCCCAGGCAAGTATCAAGTGATACCATTTATACCCAGAGAGCTAAACCATCCTGATGCAGAATTATGTGAGTCAAATGTTTATAGAAGAATATGAATTCATATCATGGTTTCAGGAAGATTTTAAACCAAGATTTAAAATGTGTGTATGCATACCCAAACATACACATCCCTCCTAGGGACTACTTCAAGTTCCCTGAGATAACTTTAACAGTTGGGAATTTTTCAGTGGAAAAAAATTCACGGCTGGTTAAGTTGAGTCATTTATGAATAATAGTAGAGCTTCAAGCGAAGTAAAAATTCTTTGTGATTCAAGAGGTGATTGAGTCTTCAATGAACCTAGGCCTTGTGTTCAACTTCTAGTTGAAACTGGCTTAAGGAAGATTAGTTTGTCAAGGAAGGAGTGTGTGATGGGGAGGAGTTAGGCAGTTACATGCATCACCCAATCTATGCTAAGCAAAGCTCCAGTCTCTCAGTTCTCTAGCTAGTGGTTTGGAGATTATGGAAAATAATAATTTTTTCATTAATACTTTCATTACTAAGTCAAATAACTTTTACTGCTGACAATAGTATTAATCAAGAGAAAAAGATAAAATCCCTTTCATTTATTCAGCTAGTATTTACTGAACACCTCCTTTGTATTAACTACTCCATCAGATAATAGATGCTCAGTAGAAATTTAGGTATAGACTTTATACTCATAGAGCTTGTAGACTTGTAGAAGAGATTGACTAATAAACAATTGTAATCCAGTGTGATAACCAATAACATATTTTCTCACCTAATAGCCCCCTGCCCACAAAAGGAGCCTCATTATTTAACATAATATCACACATTAAAATACAATATACAGGACTCTGTTTCCTAGCCATAATGATTATCCAGGAGAGGATACTCAATTCTAACTGGTCAATCAGAATTTCTTTCTTGTCTTTGAGGATTGGGGTTGAGAAATGCTAGTGTAACAAAGTGTATTGCTTGAACTGGGAATATGGGAGCCGAGGCCAGAAGAGGAGTGACGGTTGACCTAGTATAGAGATGCCCAACAGAGAAATCTGGGCTTCAGGAGAAATGTAAGAAGAGAAACAGTCACAGGAGACTGTAGGACTTTGGAGAGAGGCAAAGAGGGAAATTAGGCAATCAGCAACTTTATTTTCTAGTGGCTTTCCAGTCATCTAATTGGTTCCCACTTTTCCTGAGGCATAGTTTAACTTTGTTTCAGATTCTATGAGATATCCCAGTACAGTTTTTTTTCAGTAACTTTTTAGCTTGCCTTATTTAAAATGGGACTCTGTTAGTTATTACCAAAGGCACCTGAATAAAGACATAGTCCTATGGGGTAAGAATATCCTAGCGAGATACCTAGGAAAGAACTAAATCAGTCTTTTGGGAATTAGGAAGGGTTTCCAAGTGAGGTACTCTCTGAGCTGAATCCTAAATGTTGAGTAGAAATCATCCAGGTCGGGAGAATGTGGGGAACAGGCAAAGGGAATAGCACGGCAGAGCTCAGAGGCTGGAAAGTATGGCACATTTTAAGAGCTACAAAAAGTTCTCTGTAGGTGATGCACAGGAAGGGCAATATGTGTTCGTGGGAAGAGAGGATTACTGTCAAGAGATAAGACTTGACAGGTAAACAGAGACCACATCACAAAAGGCCCTGTTAGGTCATGCACTTTATACATATTAGAATTTCAACAGAAAAAGCTTTTCCAGAAAAAGCTGGGCACCTAAGTGGCTCAGTGGTTGAATTCTGCCTTTGGTTCAGGTCATGATCCTGGGGTCCTGGGGTCGAGGTCCAGATTAGGCTCTCCATTGGGAGTCTGCTTCTCCCTCTGCCTATATCTCTGCCTCTCTCTTTGTGTCTCTCATGAATAAATAAACAAAATCTTTAAAAAAAAAAGATAAAAGAAAACTAATTCTCTTTGGCTTGGATAGAAGCAGCACCATACCAAGTCATATTGGAGCCTGGGACATAAAAAATATCAGTAATATTCATTCTTTTTTTATTTAAAACCTTAGCATTTTGCTCATCATGGATCTTTTTTGAGATTTATTTATTTATTTATTTATTTACTTGAGAGAGAGAAAGTGAGAGACCATGAGCAGGAGGAGGGCAGCGAGAAAGGGAGAGAAATCCTCCTCAAGCAGACTCCCCACTGAGCAGGGAGGCTGACATGGGGCTCGATCCCAGGACCCTGACATCATGACATGAGCCAAAATCAAAAGCCAGATGCTTAACCAACTGAGCCACCCAGGTACCCCCCCCCCATTGTGGATTTTTTGCATTACCTTCAACTGTTTAAAATACTGCATTAAAATATAATTTATCTTGATTACTGTTATTTTGGTGTTCCCTTAAATTTTAAACTTGAAGTAAATGCCTCACTCCCCTCGTCCCATTCCTGGTCTTGGACATAAGAGAATAAACATTGAAAACTCCTGCCAAGGTTGGATTCAGATTTGCTACAAGCAATATAGTACCACCATGAGAATAATGTATAACAATTGATTAATGATTTTCAAAATTACTTTCTCAGGTGTGATCATTGTGTTCAATTGGATTTCCTAAAAACAAATTCTTAGACCAGGCCTGAGCACAGAAGTTTTCCTTGGGACCTGCTCTCAGATGGAAGGCAGGATTGGACAGAGGGAGATGCTAACCTACAGAGTAGCTGCTTCAGCCCACCTTGTGGGGAGTTCTGCAGCTGGGAAAGCTCTTCTGAGTAGTCCCAGTTGAGGCAAGGGGCCCAGGCCTTTGTATCCCTATATAGGGCCAGACATTGGCTGTGGAGCACTTGAGGAATAGTAAGGCAGGTCTCTGATGCCAAGGGCAGTTTCTAGTAAGGGGCATGACAATCAGTAACTGATATTTAGAATTTTCCTGTAACGTTTTTGGAAGTTTAATGGATATTTACATGTATTTATAGTGGGTGAGCCAGAAAGAGTTCATCAGTTTATTAGATGGGATCCTGTTAGTAGTTACATTGTGAATAACAATAATTGCCAGGTACTGGGTGGCTCAATTGGTTAAGCATCTGCTATCAGCTCAGGTCACAATCCAAGGGTCTAGGAAATGAGTCTTGCATCAGGCTCCCTGCTCAGCGGAAAGCCTGCTTCTCCCTCTCCCTCTGCCTCTGCCTGTTGCTCCCCCGGCTTGCACTCGTGCTGTCTCTCTGTGCCTGTCAAATAAAGAAATAAAATCTTTTAAAAAATAGTTGCTAGGTATTAAAAACAATAGTTGCTTATTAAGTAATGACTTTAAGAAAACTATGATTGTGCCATAATGTTAACAGATTCAATATTTATTCCATTGTGTGATATATTGAGAATTCAAAGAATAATATGGACAATAAGATTTCTTGGGCCTTAAAAAATTCCCTCAGTGGTCATTACAATTAGTATGTTCTGACAAGGGCATGCACCAGGGCTGTGGGAGAACTCAGTCTGGATTTTGAGAAGGAGATGATGTCTGAATGGAGTTCTGAAGGATGTCAAAGAGTTATTCAGATACATGAGGTAAAGTATGGAGCTAAGAAAAAGAAGGGCGCGGGCCTGCCATTATGAGTAATTGAGTATGGTGAGGTGTGATAAGAGAGATGCGAGCTGAGGCCTGGGCTCTGAAAGGACCTGAATGGCATGTAAATGAATTTACCCTTTCCTGCAAGTTACAGAGTCACTGAGATGTTTAAACATAGGTGATATTTTGAGACTTAACTTTAGAAAGTTCTCTCTTGCGGTAGATTGGATTATGTTCCCAATGAGGTTTAATTAAGCAACGGTATTAGTCAAGTACTGCTACATAACAAATTACCACGAACTTAAAGGCTTAAAACAATATACCTTTACTATTCTGTAAGACTGTGGTTAAGGTTTCCGACACGGCTAGTTCTCATCAGGGATTTGACTGGGGAAAGATCCACCTCCGAGTGCTTACGGGTCATCAGGAGAATTCATTTCATTGCAGCTGTGGGATTTGTGGCAGCTTACTTCTTCAAAGCCAGCATCAAAGAGAGAGAGAGGAGGAGAGAGAGACAGAGAGAGAGAAAGAGAGAGATAGTCTACTGGCAAGACCGGATCTTACCTAATGTAAGGTAATCAAGAGAGTGGCATCCCCTCTGCCATATTCTGTTTGTTAGAAGCAAATCACAGACCCCACTCACCCTCAAGAGGAAGCTGTTATACAAGGACACCCACCCCGAAGGATATGTTCCTACTCAGTCCAGTTGTGAATGAAAAGGCAGACTGCAAAGCCTCTTCTCAGGTGCAGTCCATTGTTCTATTTTGGAAGAACTTTGATCTTGATAACATTCTAGAGACCAAAGTCTACTGAGGAAATATTTATGCAGTATCAGCAAATATCATGGATTGTGCTTGACTACAGATATTGTGTCTGCTGCATTGTCTTGTGATCAAAGGCAATGTCATGATTCAGAAAGTGATTAATTAGATTATGCCATAACATGTTTAGAGAACTGCTGGAAACAAATGCTCAGTCAACTTACGTGATGCATTTCTTAAATGTTTACTGATCGAGACATCCTGAAGTCTTTTTTCTCGATGTCGCTATTATGTATGTTATTTTCCTCTTTGTTATACTTTATCTGTTGGTTTATACTGACTACAACTATGAGAGGCAATACCTACCTGTGGTTTAGTGTGTTTTGTGTGATGTGTAACATGCCGTCAGGGAGTTTAGGTCTCTAATCCATGCCATCTGGTGGTTCAGTGATATGTATGTAAATAAACAGTGACTCTGCTGTTTAACTACTTAGTATGTGCATTTAATTAAGTTCACAAATTCCTACAGGCATGTGGTTGAAGGGGCTTTGGCAGATTTCCCCTCTGGAGGGCTTGGCGTTATGTAGCTGGAACTCTCCCTGGCACTGGAATGCTAGCCGTGCCTGTATTTGTAATAATGAGTGGTAGCTAATATGGAAGCCTTGGTCAGCTCACATTTCAGTTCACAGCCCAAGCAACTTAATAACTCCTTCCAAAATAAAGCCTAGTTATTTGAGATGTACTATATCTATTTACTTCATACAAAATTATTTATGAACAAGAAAAAAAAGATGAACATCAAAATAATAAAGCATCAAAACAAACTGCCTATGAAGATTTATGCTTTCTAGAGTTGTTCTTCGGTTATTTTACTCTGTATCACAAAGCAACTCAATGAGCATAATAGTTAAAAGTAAAAACCTAAAAAAAAAAAAAAAGTAAAAACCTATGAAAATAAAACAAAAAAAATTTTTTTCTAAAATGCAGTGACCAAAACATGGCACTTTGGAGCCCAGCTTCAGACTAAAATTGATTAATTAATCGATGTTGTGTGTCTGTGTGTGTAGTTTTTAAAAATGGGCATATTTATCAGTAGCTCCTATTGAATTCCATTTTTGGTAGTATAAGCCAAGATTATGAGAATAAGGAAGAAATTGCCTCCAGCTCTGGCACTCAAAAGCTCTCTGATTTAGGGAAAATGAATGTTTCCTGGGTCTCTGCTTAGCTCTATTTGGAATCAAATAGATTCCCCCCCAGAAAAAAAAAAGGGTGCTAAATAAAAGCACATGTAAATAAAAGATAGAAAAGAATGTCCTATCTGACCCTATCTTTAGACATCATGCCATCTGTGTCACTATAAATGCTTTGCTTAACTTCTAGCAACCTGTTTGCAATCAGCAAGGTTAGAGGGGGTGGGTTACAAGTGCAGGGAAGCCCCTTGGGGCATGAGCATCTGCGTAGGTCTGCGTGGTGGCTGCCAGGACACTCTGTCTTCCTCCAAAGGTTGGTATCGATCTCTCAGTTGTTGACTAAGAGCTCCCCTGGAGCTCCTGCAGCTGTGTGCTCGAAACCAGCATGTTAAGGGTTTTGCTGAGAGGGTCCCCAATTAGACCGAAGAAGGAAGAGACAGTGAATTTCTCTCTTTCTGAGGACAATCATTTGGAGATAAAAATCCCCTTGTCTGGTGAAAGAGAAAGGCATTGTCATTGTAAATAGGGGCACTTTAAAAATACATGTGGTGCTCATATTGTTACTTGTGTTTTTTTCTACTGCTTCGCTTTGCTTGAGAATATGAATCCCAAAACAGACACTATGATGTTTTGCAGACAGTTCAGGAGGTGAGCAACACTGTATTTGCTAGAGCATCGTTTTGTCTGGTAGTAAGTTTTCAGATGTCCTACCTGAATGCCAAATATTGTTCCTCAGAATATCTGTTGTTTTTTCTTCCTTAACTCCGGTCCTTTTTCTGCTCTTTGCTAGGAATGTAGTAGATATCGTGTCTGGCCTTGATGATTCATGCCCTGACCTCACACAACTCAGACTTCTACCTCACCCACCTTCCCTAGTATCCTCAAAGGACCAAAGCGCACTTCTTGGCTCACTGTCATCCCTCCTCCACCACTCTGCATGTCCAACTCTGATGGCCCCTATACCTCCTAGAAAACCTCCTTCCTGAACCCCCAACATAGCTGCTCTAGCCTGGCTGGCCTCCTGCCTCTTGCACTCTCCTCCAAAATCTTCATTAGTTTGGGTGCCTCCTTCCTATATTTATCATGGTGATGGCTTTCCCAAGGGCCTCTCCTTTTCTCTGGATGCACTCCAGCCCCTCACAATCTCATCCACACTCCCAGACCACAGCCAGTTTTCAGGGGACTCCAAAATTTCAATTCTAGCCTCTCATCTGCATCCAGGATCCCCCTTCCCACCCCTAAAGGTTTACTTGGTGCCTAGCCCTCTATATATGTTAAAAACTGCGCTCATCTCAATGTGCATCACCTACTCACACTGACTCACACCCTAGTTGTTCTGTCTCTTTTCTCTGGTTTTCTGACTGCTGAAGGCCATGAGAGTGTACCTAGTGGGCCTCCTAATTGACAGCATCAGGGCTACCCATTGAAATCATTGCTCAGGCCAGGCTTCTGCTCCCTTCCAGTGACCCAGCACAGGAACATGTAAGCCCAACCCCCTCCTGGTTCTGGGTGAGAGGAAGTGGGTAAATGTATGCCAAATCTATCACATCCCTAAAATTCATGGATTCCCTTTTATAGAATGTCAGCCCTGCTTCTACTCACCATGGATAAGCAGGAAAAGAAAAAAAAAAGATGTGGTCAAAACTGCCTCACTTGCTAGTGTAGGTGATGAAATGCATTTGGGTCTCTTAGCCAGGTTTGCGATCAGGAGGCCAGAGCAGGAAGAGGTCAGGCCTTCAAGGACCACAAACCATGGCCCTCTTCCTGCTGTTCCTTCAACTGTCTCTCCCACTACTTTCTTATTTATTTACTTGAGACAGAGAATGTGTGTTTTTTTTGGGGGGGGGAGGGGGGAGAAGGAGCAGAGGGAGAGAGACAAGCAGACTGCACTAAGCATGGAGCCCTATGCAGGGCTCAATCCCATGACCCTGAGATCATGACCTGAGCCAAAATCAAGAGTCTGACACTTAACTGACTGAGCCACCCACTACTGTCTTATGAGAGACTCTTGAATTAAGATGTGCTACCGATTGGACCCTGGATACAATCCCAAAATATGCTTTGGGATTGACTTCACACATCTCTCTCCAGCATCTTCACTCACCCTTGAACATGCACCAGCTTTTCTCCATGAAACCTCTCTGACCACCCTGACCCGAGTCAGCACGCCTCTTGACAGCATTTTATGTGTACCTCTGTGTAACCACGGTTCCCCTCTACCATCCTGATATGTATGGACACATCCCTTTTCTCCTAGACTAAGAGTTCCTTGGGATATCAGTGGTGCTTTTTTGTAAATATATGATTTCCATATGATGCCTAGAATATTCTTTTATGTACAGTAGATATTTAATAAACATCTCTTGAATAAGTAAATGAATAAAGTGACTAAGGACATTTTTGTTTCATCTTTGCTTCTTAGTTACTTTCCACTATATTTCATGTCCCATTATTTCTCTATAGATTCTTACCCTTCACAAGACTCAAGAATTCAAAAGAGACCATTTTGCATTTCAAAAATAAGACCGCCGAAATTGAAAGCAATTATTTATGTACTAGAGACTGTAGCTGCAAAGAATTTTAAATACAGTTTAATTTATAATACACAGTTTCTGTGCCTGTTCTTCCATTTTGTGGTACATAGTCCAGGCAACAGAGCCAAGATTTTTCACTTCATAACTAATTAGCTACTGAAATTAGAAGGTCCATGTAAATTATAAACATTCTGCACTTTGAAAAACTTGATAATTAAAAATATTTGGGGTCAGAGTTAACCCAAATTCCTAAGTACCTGTGTTTCATGATCAATGATCTGAGGTTTGAGGGTCAGTAAGCTATGGCTATTGCTTCCTCCTGGAGAGCTGTGAACGTGGCTCCACAAACCAGCAGGCTAAATCTGGGAGTGGGAAAGCCCTGGTTTAGTGCATATCCTCCCTTCCTCAACCTGATGCAGATTTCTTGGAAAGCATTCTCAGTGCTTGATTCTCTGACAATATTTTGTTCTTCTTAGAAGCAACAGAAGAGTGTGTTTTTATTCCTGTTGGGTTCCTGCTACCTTTTTCCTCTTTTGCCTGCCTATGGTTATACATTATAGTGAGTTAAGGCAAAATTAACTCACAGGGGAGTTTGCAACATGGCACTGTCTCACTGAAGTCTTGTTTATCCCTCATACAACTCCATTAATGCCTTAAATAAATTAAAACTTGGTTTTCTTCTAAAAACTTAATGCCATTCATTGAGAAAACACTGACCGAAGAGGAGCTGGGATAATCTAAGAACTGCTATAATTGTTTTTAGATGTTAGCATCTTAATCTCTATATTCCTTTCTTTTTCTAGGTAAGTGGTGCTTTCTCTTCTTTGCTCCAGGGAGTGTTGATGTGTCTGGTAAGTGTTCATTTTATTGTGGTACGCGGTGTTGCTTCAGAATTGCCTAAAAGAACCAAATGGCAAGCTGGAAAGCACACATGTGCTTTAGATGTGCTTTATACTGAAAATTCTAGTGTGTGTGAAATCTTTTTTAGATTAATTTTTTTTTCTCTATCTGAGATCTGACTTTGGAGTTCTATGAGGACATACTTTGTTCTCAAGTTTGGAAAGGGGCCCAAGAATTGATGAAGTGTTGATGAAAACTCGCCTTTCATAAATTCTTTTTATGTGGGCCTTTTCTTTCTTTTCCTTTCTTTCTGGTCACTTCTTCCCACCTTTATCAGAACTTTTTTTTTTAATGCCTTCCATTCAAATTTTGATAAACTGTAAAACTCCACAAAGACTTTCTGCTTAGGTTTTTGCTGGTTGTGTTGTGTTGCTCTGGTCTTTTGGTACATTGTTACCAGGAACCTCATTATTCTACTGGCTCCTTCTCCAGTAGGACATTGACTTTATCCATATAATATTAGATGGCCCACTGGTACTCTGCACAATGTGGGGATTAAGTCCTCCTTCACAATAACATTTTCATTAAGTTCCTGAAGATAATATGTCTCTATTTTTTCTAGTGATACTGATACAGGCATATTATTTTACATATTTCCTTCTGTAGATTAGTGACTGAGAGTCATTGTTTTTCTGGGTATGTTGTTTGTGCCAAGATTTCGCCTTTAAAAGAAAATGGTGGAGAAGTAATCCAGAAGGGAAATGAATAGCTAGGAAAAAAACAAGAGTCCTTTGATTTGTGAATCGAATTTCATAGTACAATATACGCAATGTCTGATGATTTTATTTTATTTTTATGAGAATTGACTTCCACTTTGAGCTGATACAGAAAATGTTAGACCACAATGTTACATGGAATACAGAAATTAAGTCTCCCTGCGTCGAACATGTACTTGATTATCTTATTCGTTATTGGTCCAGATTATTGGTTTTGTTAGAAGTATGTGTTCTTTAAAATAGTTAATCTGGTTTGGCTATATTCTGTTATCTACTCCTTCACATTTCCTATACAAAAATTCACTTTCATGTTCATTAATTTATCTGAGATATATGTAGTCTGTTGCTTAAAGGGCCTTTTTTTAAACACTTAGATTTATCTGGGTTTTGGCTTCTGATAATCTGACCTTAAAATATATTTTACTTGTGTTTATGTGTCTTTAATGAAAAATGTTTGAAGAAGAGTCCCTGGAGGTCAATTAAATTGCTCTTGAAACATTCAAAAGACTGCAGATGTTGCTTTAAATAACCTGTATGGGATTTTGACCCCATGCTGTTTTCAGGCCTGCAACAGAATTTTTCTATTAAAGATTCTGGATTAAAAAGATCAGAAAACAGGAGATAGAAAGACGGGAGGGTGAAGAAGGTTAGATTTCAAACTTGCATAGGCTGTTCCCCAGACTTTGAAGCCTATCAGAGACCCACAGATATGTGAACCAAGATGTTGTTTGAACAGGTTGCCTAACAATGGGCTGAATAGGGAACCACATTTTAAATTGACAAAGTTAGCCCGTGCTGGGAGTGTTTTATTCTTTGCCTTTTGACCTTTTTGGATGCCATAAATGAAATATGGTGTATGGTGGTGTAGGTTTGAAAAGGCCAGGGGCTACTTATTTATACCACTTGTGTGATGGAGAAAAAAAGCAAGAGTGAACAAATGCAGTATGTTTAACTCTATCCCTTAACTCAGGCAGCAGTAAATAGAAAGACCCTTTGGTTCCAGTCTGTAACCCCATTTTGATATGAGAACTTCTTTGTTATTTTTAAGTTCTATTCATTTTATTCAGGCAAGGCACCCATAAAGGTCAAATCTGGAGAAGTGGCTTTATTTTACTTTAACTCTAAAGAGAACTTGAAAAATACCTTATTGGAGATGAAGTCTTGTTTTTAACTTAGGTTTCATGGTTTATATTATGCTACTTCTATTGTGAACATCTTCCACTTTGAAATCAGATGTGCTAGACTTTCTACCCATGAACATATATCAAATATCTTTATTTTTCTTATTAAAGAATGCCAATCTAGCTACCTATATCCTATAGTAACCATACTGAATTTCTACTGCTGGGTAAAAGTAACTATGTGGTTATATGAGCAATAATTGTGCAGCATTCATTTCTATGTTGCTTGAAAATTGTTTTACAGTGCTGTTAGCGAAGAGATACTATGTTTGTTCAACATTAAGGCTTAGTTATACTAGTTCCATTCTGTGATATAGTATTTATTACATAATCCAAATATGATCAACTATCTTGTAGAATTGGACTGAATTATGAAAGGCATTGCAATTCATCTCTTTGCCTTAGTGATTTATGTTAGTACTGTGCTGATAATGAGAAATATAATATATCCTTGTCTTCACAAAGCTACACTATCGGAGTGGGGCAGGTGGGGGGATATAAGACATACCAGGACCAAAAAGAAAAAGAGAAAAAAAAAAGATAACAGTGCAAGATGGAATAGGAAGCAGAGTATAGAAACAAGAGTCTTAGAAGAATGGGGAGCATTGACAATTTGAATGTAGATAGCGGTGCAGAGAAAACGTAGCTTGTTTTTCTAGGACTGATCAGATCATTCTGAGCTTGAAATTTGGACTTGCTAATTAACATATCTCAGTCTCTTCTGATTTAAACAGTTGCAATTAAGTAGGTGAAGTTCAACTTCTTGCAGGTTCTGGCTCAGATCATCTCTGTTCTTTCTACTCCAACTGCCATCATCATGGCTGGATGCCTGAGGGGGCTTGGGGCATTGCTTCTTGGTATTGTACTGGTTCACACGTGTGCACTGGCTGGGGTCCACTGAGTTGTGTCAAGGTCTGTGTGTGGCATACAGGCTGCTGCTATGAACTGTAGTTCTGTCTCTTTCCAGCCATGGCCTGTCCTCCTGAACTCTGGATAGCTCACAGTTGGCTCCCAACTGATATGATCACCCTGTCACCAGGATGCAGGAAGAGTTTGTGCTGGAGAGTTCACAGCACCACTGGCTGCCTTCTCTGCTTTCCAGACAGGGCACAGTGGGACTTTGGTATATTTTCTGAAAGCAAATCAGTCAGCTCAGGTGCCTTAGGGGCCTTAGGTTCTCTCACTGCATCCAACCATTTGGACCCCACATTGTTTTTGGCACCCTTTGAAACAGTCTGCTCTCCTAAACCCAAACAGGATGAAGGAAAAAGGCCTCTTTGCCCTCAGCGTTACTCTCAGTCACTCTAACACATCTGCCTGCTGGGACTTCGAAATAGAGAGGAAAAGTCAAGGTCCCGTTCCTGCTTCTCTTACCCCCACTTTCTCTCCTCCCAGTCCTTCTGGAATGGTTTTCTGCTTTTTTTTAGATCATCTCCGGAGTTCTCTCTACTTCTGGTATATGGTAACTTCTAAGACCTAGTAGGTATAAACTTGGCTCATAATATGCTAAATGAAAGCAAACAAGAATTTAAACAATTCTTTTGTCTATCCATTCTGACCTTCATGACTGTTGACTCGACTCAGAAATTCAATGTCGGACTTTCTTTTCTCCCTATTTTCCTTCATTGCTTCCTTTCTTCCATTACTACTAACACAGATATAATGTTTTCTATATACTAGGCAGAGTTTGATGCCTTGGGCTCACTAGAGAGCAGACTGTATACACAGAAATGCAAAAGAGGAAAGCCCGTTAGAATGTGTCTACCATGTTGCACACCTTTCAAGGAGATTGGTGCAGGTTCAGGAGTAGTATATGTTTGATCAACAAAGGAAACATTAGATATCGTTTGTTATATTTGATGGCTTGTGTTGAGGGCGTCTAGAAGGACTGGAGCTAGAATGAAGGAGAATTTAGGAGATTGGCCAAGGGGTTCAGTCATACCATACCATGTTCCCAATGTGATTGTGGCAAAGCTGTACTCCAATAAATTGTTCCAAGATATACAGAACAAAGGCCTATTTGGGGTTGTGACATATCATATGTTCTGCTTGGAGATTCATAATGTGTATTAGCATATGAATATTTCAGACTCTTCTTGCCATGTAGGAACATATGTAACACTGTTTAACCCATGTTGGCCATGCCATATCCATGTAATACCTCTTAACTACCTAGGCAGATCATTTTGAGAACTGCTGCTAAGGTACAGTGATAAAGCTGGGAAGAGTTTTTGGTGGAAACTAATATAAGGAAAGTACAGCTTTAGGAACTTCATTCAATTTTTATTGAAGTCCCAATATATATTAGGCACATTATGACTAATCAGTCCGAAATATGAGTGCCAAATCAGTACTTGAGGACTTAGAATTTCTGAAAATTACTGCCTTCTGCTTAAGAAGTATAAGATATCTGCTACTTGGAGTCAGTTTACTCTACCATGCAAGTAAAACAATCAGCTTTTACTTAAAATATCAAGATAATCACAGAAGACATAACCAACTCTTCCTCAAAATAATTGTTTATAGTCAATGGTCACTGTCCTTTGCTGAGTAGATGTGATATATTAATTGTGACAAATATCAATTGTAATTGACATTTAAAACATAACATCAAGATATTTCAAAATATTCTTTCCTGGTAATGTTGTTTCAACGATGTCTTTTTGGTGATCTCTGAAAGGACCTATATGAAACCATATTTGGAGGGGCCTACATTTCATTTTATAATGAATTATCTCCCATTTTAATTGAAAATGTTACAACTTTTTATGTTAATCATGATAGAATGCCTCAGAGGACTTTTTTAATTATATTTTTATGGCTTGACCAATTTTATGTTTAATTTTTAATTTCTTTCTTCTTTCTTCATGTAGTATTCTTCTTTTTAATGCGCTTTTATCTTCAGTGAGCACGCTAGCATTACTCAGTGCCTCCTACAGCTGTTGTCAGTTGTCCTCAGGCTCAAAATCTCAGACTCATTCAAGGGCATTTTATTTGTCAATAATCACTTTATCTCCTTTTTTTTAATGTAGCACTTTTTAAAGATAATTACATATTTTTAAGTCTTTGTAGAACATGGGGGTCCATTGCAAATCCTTGCTTTATCAAATGTTGTTTATTAAACTACAACTTCTTTAGCTTTTTCCTCTCTTTCTCCTTCCCTCCCTGCTTTCCTTCCTTCCTCCCTGTCTTTTGGCCCCAGATCCGGTTTTCTTCCTATATATAGAGCAGTTTTAAAGGAATTTGAAACTATGCACTTAAAGATATGGGGATCATATATGGCAAATTTCCAATCCTACTTATTTTTGATATGTTAAGATCTTCTAAAATGTATAGCATAAGTATAGCTCTACTTATGCCATCAGAACCTTTCTTCAGTTAGCTAATATCATTATATGTTATTGGTAAACATGCTATTTGCAATGGAAATCTTTACATGTATAATGTCTAAAATTCCCCAAATATGGGTCATAATATATCCCATGGTTCATTTATCTATGACACAAATACACCTTTGATTTTAATTCAATACATTTTGTTAGTTGACATGCCAAGGAATGGACTATAATCATGATGAAGCTTGGACTTCCTATTGTAATGCACTCTTTTCATTTGCTAGAAAATGTTAGATTTGTCTAAATTTTTATAATAGAAAAGCCTTAATGAACACATAATTTCATTTTTATAGATAAATCATTTTGGACACTTGGCGGAAAAAAACAGCTTAACATCAGCTTGCAACAGGGTAAAGCTGCCAAAGAGACATCTCGGAATGAATCATAATATATCTTTATACCAATGTAACTCACACTGTACTTTGCAAGTATGGATGTAGTCAATTTTTGTTTCCTTTTAGATTCACTGAAGTATTTTTATTCAATACATAAAGTCATTGTCCTATCACCTTAATGCTTTCAGTTTGAATTGTATTGAATTGGTTTGGCAAGTGAAATATTCTGTACCTTTGCAATAAATTTAGAAAGGGAAGTTTGAAAGTGATCAAAGTCCATTTGCAGATATCAGACTGAAACTAACAACTTAATAATGAGACATTTGATACTGTCTTCATTTCAGATATATTGGCAATTTGAGGGGTTAGCCATGAGTTTTCCATTTATGGAGAGAATTTTATGAAATCCTAGAATTATTTAATAGAACTCTTAATGGCAAATTCTATAACTTTGTATACCACCAACTAAACTGATAGAGACTGAAAAATATTGCAAATAGAATGTTATAACTCTGTAATGCCTAATTTTAGTAATGACATTTAATTCCCCTTGTTTGAAATTAACAAAGAGTAAGTTAGAGGTGACTTTATCTTGTTAAATTATAGGTCTTAAATTTAATTGGAATTCACCCGAGAGCACTTAGCTGAAGTATTTACCTGCATTAATTTACGGAATTCACACCTCAACTATAATGGATTAAAAGTCCACATTTTTTATATAAAAACAATTAAGTCATCTCTAAACATTTTATTACTTGCAGATAATATTTCAAGGCAATTGTGTATCTCATTTCATTGCCTCGATAAACTCAAAAACCTAATGCTTTTGTTTAATATAAAAATTAAGGTTTCAGAATCACCACAGTGATTGTTTCCTATGGAAGAATGTATTACTTCATAGATTTTAAATTGCTCAAGGGTACAAAGAAATATTAAAAAATAATTTCATAGATCATAACAAAGCCAATGTTTTATATTGTTTTTTGCAAAATTCAAAATTAATTTGAGTAGCTAAGTCTATTAACATCAAAGAGTAAATCTATTTAAGTGAAAAATTATTTTCATATGTAAGCTTCTTTATGAAACAATTTTATGAAGAATATTAATGGAAATTTTTTCTTACATATTGAATCATTTACCTTATTTGATGTGTTTTCCTGGAAAGCAAATATATTTTTCTTATTATGTCCCTCCTAGGAGATATTAAAAAGTCATGTATAATATTTTTGTTTTACAATCAGTGATCTAGCATTTGTACAGTCATTTCTCAGAATTTCATTCTGGATGCCTCTGTACTAGTGAAAAGATTCTCCTTGTCCTTTGAGGACAAGATACTCCTTAAATAAGTTGACAGTATAAGTAACAAAGCATTCCACTTCTACAGTTGAACATATTTAATTTTGCAACCAACTGCAACTCCTATTCCTATAATCCAGTGTTGTCGCTACCCAACTGTGTTGTTGGTGGATGGGAGATTTTTCTTTCCCACCCCAGCCTCCTCTCCTTTCTTAATCTATATTATAAGAAGAATCAGCTGCATTTGATGTACAAAATGCAAAGCTATCAAGTGATCTGCCATTGTTTCTGGCACCTAATCAATTATTGAGTGTCACCATTGAGCAGTTCACAGATAGTATTGTCTGGATATGCATGTTTTAATCACCAAAGAAAATCTGTGCTTTTTCCCCATCATAAAAAAGTAAGGAAAACTTCAAGTGAAAATCCATGTCGACACACCTCACTCAAAATGGAAGAAACTACAGGTGGTTGTTTTTGTATTTGAGATTTTCAATTTTAGAAAATGTTGTCTTCTTTCACAATGTAAAATTCAGAAGTAATGTACTCCTTTCTGTTAAGAACTGTAGATAAATGCTGAAGCCCACCTGAATGCTGGAAGCCACACAGGTCTCCCTCCCGCCCTGTCTCTTCTCTTTCCATCTGCTTCTCAATAGATCAGAGCACTCTTCTAGTGTCCTGAAATGGGAACAATCCCTAAGTCCTGTCCGTGGACTCTCCACCACACCTTTTCTTTCGCTGTGACCCATAAGTGACTAGGGATGTCTGAGGCCCTTAGCTTTTTCCAGATTGAAGGGAAATTTGACAATCCTTAAACCCACACTGGTATCTTTGTGAGTTTCCAAGGAAGACAAAGCAGACTTTTTCCCTGGAGCTTAAATTGGAAAGGTTTCTCCTGTCTGTGCCCTTCAGTGCACATTTTGTGTCTTTGTGGAAGTGCTGAGGGAAGAAGGCCAAGTTTTTCTTTGATTCTTTCCACTACAATACAAACTCATTCACAAAGCATGTCCTACTCTTTCTTAGTTTCCAAGGGCAAAGCATGGTGGACTTGTTCCAAACCAGGGGCCACATGATTGTGCTTTCAGGCATCACTGCTCCTCTGCTACTGTACCAAGGAACAGCAGATTTAATCTAATTGAATTCTACCACAGTGATTTATTTACTTCTTGCTCAAGGAATATTCCTATTGCGTAAATTTAGCGTTTGCAATGAGCTATGAATCGTGCTGTATATGATGAATATGAGAAGAACACGAGTTCTTAGAACATGTAAGCAGCGAGTGTCCAATAATTGTTTCATAAATTTAAGTCTCTTATAGCTCATCCAAAGATAAAAACAACTCTACTATCACCCATCAGGACAGGAATCTCAGAAACAACTCCAGGTGATATTAAAATCTGTGAGTCTTCTCTACCCCCAGGACTAAAACCAAAGCAGAGTCACTAATGAGCAATGATGCAAAAACTATCCAGCATCCACGTTGACTTACTGATTGAAGAGTTCAGTGCTAAGCCATGTCCTTTAGGGGAAATGTCCATAATATGCTAGATAAATAAACCATTTAATTAGGAATTAAATTAGAGTGGCTGCAGCTATGACTTACAAAGTTATAAAATCTATATGAAATGTTAAAGAGTTCATCTAAATCCAATTGGGGTGTTGAATCATATGAAGATGCCAATATTCAACTGTTTTTGACCTGCAAAAACAGAGATTTCATATGGTTAATCCAATAATCAGCAGATGTACTAAGACTGTCTACTTGAATTTTCATTTAGTGTGGTAACTACTGTTTAAATCTTAAAGAGTACTGACTGCCAAACTATTATTTAATTAATAGTGATTATGCATATTCTTTATAGTTTTGCTTCTTGGGGGAAAATATGGTATCAGAATATTGCTGTCAAGGGTCAGGCTTTCTTCTAATTATGCCCCAGTCCCAAATCCCTACATCTAAAGTGCTAGTCTGTTATTACCAGAAGACAAAAACAGAGTGATAATTTGTAGTTCTCTGCAGCATTTGTACAATAAATTTCCAATGGATGGATGGATAGATAGATAGACAGATAATAAAGTACGAGTTTAGCATCTTAGAATAATCTAAGAGGAAATTAAAGGCCCTCTGGATTTTAGGTATTTTACAAACATCTCTTTGAATAAACTGCAACATAAAAATGTAACCCCAATATTCAAAACTGAAATAATTGCCTTTATTGAAGGATAAGAATGAAGTTTCCCTAATTATTAACTATCAGATTCCTTCTCAGTGCCTTAGGCAGAAGCAGCTCTGGTTTTGAGCAGGTGAAACTCCTGTTTTACTGTCAGAAGTACTGTAGTGATGGTGCAAAGCATTTTAGCCTGAAAATCTGCAATTCAAGCTATATTATTTGAAAGCCAGAACAGTTTCAGAATATCTGTTTCTGTGATAAGGTAGCAGGACAAAATAATAGCAGGGTCATGCAGCCACTGGGGATAAAGAAATATGCTCATAAAAAGAAACTATGGGAATTATTTTTTAAATAATTGAAGAAATTACCATTTTCTGAAAAGAGTAGATATGTGTACAGATCAAACTACCTGACCATCTAATTCCTCATTATGGCTCCAGCTGAATTTCTTGATAGAATTATACCTGCATTACCACCAGCTGCCTTTTCTCGGTCTTAAGTATAATTCCATTTAGGGACTCTGTTATTATATCAAAACAGAATAAAAATCTAGTTATATAGTTCAAGAGTTTTCACAATTGGGTGCTCTTTGATTGTGCATTGTGCAAACCACTCATCTGACTAACCCTTGATTCATCTTTATCGCCTCGTCTTATTTTAGTATCTTTGAAGAGCATCTGCCTGGAAGTGCCTGGGACGACAGTTCCTATTGCATGAGCACTGTGTTACTAGGACCATAAGCAGAGAATTACGGAACTGGGCAGAGTCTTTTACAATGAAGACAACCGCAGCTCAGAGAGTCACACAGCCACTTTTGGAGTGATGAGAGCCCTTTCTACTTTACCTTCATCCCCTGCCTCACATGCATGTAAAGTTTAGTTGCACTCATCCTATATGAACTCTGTAGGATTACCTATGCCAACACTCTATTTCTATTCCTATACCAACACTACAGGAATTCAGTAGATATAGTAAATTAAAAGCAAGTGAATCAAAAGAAATAATGTATTCAGACACCCCATTAGTTTCCCAAGAACAGGCAATATATATTAAGTTTCTTTATTATCTTTTTATAGTGAAAACAAAGGGAGTAGAACGTATTTCTGAGTTTAAGGCACTCAGAATATCTTAGCTGCTTTTTGTTTGTTTATTCATTTGTTTAGCTTTTCAGATTCCACATATATGTTGGTGGGTGGGAGGTACAGGCTTCCAGTTACAGAATGAATAAGTCACAGGAATCGAAGATACAGCATAGGGAATACAGTCAATAGTACTATAATAGTGTCGGATAGTGATAGATGGTAGCTACACTTGGAGTGAGCATAGCATAACCTACAGAGCTGTGGAATCACTGTCTTATGCATCTGACACTAGTGTAACATCATGTGTCAACTATACTCAAATTAAAAGAAAACATTTTAAAAGAAAGCATGGCAATTGGACCACTTACCTCTCAGTGCTAGCTGAATTTATGAATTCGTTGCAGTCATCCATATGAGCCAACTCCTAACATTTGCACAAGTCACTCCTCTACTCTCTGTACAATCTGGCTAGTAGTTGATGAATACCTACATGGACCTCTTCAGCAGATCAAGGGCTAGTAAAAGAAGAATTCTGGCCAGTTGCAGTTCATAGGAGGCCACCAAAGGAAAATGGACCGATTCTCATTTTATCTATAACAAGATAAAATTAAGATTTTCAAACTAAAAAAAAAAAAAAATTTCTCAGCTGTCTTAATTTTTCAAAAAACTTTTACAGTGGATTTTTCTGCTCCACCTTTGCTTAGGTAGAACTCCCAGAAATCACAAACTTGGCTGTAGTTATTCAAAAGAGTTAATAATTCCACCCTAAGAAGACAACATCAAAACAGGTTCAGAATGAGTAAAGTGCTTTAAAACCTCTTGGGGGCTATTTACTTGTAATTTGTTATTTTGGGGACTGTCAAGGCAGCTTTTATGAATGGGAAATAATTGTTATTTACAGCCTTGTTTGCCTTTAATGGACGCTTATGTGCTGCCAAGGTTACCCGGGGTTTGAAAAGGAAGAAGATTCACTTTCCCTTGTTTTTTTAGATCAGTGGTTTGTTGAATCTGAAACAAAGCAAAAATGATTTTCTTTCTGTTATATTAATAAAAAGAAAAGAACGGAAGAGGGGAAACTTAGACTGTGCTCATGTCAAGTGGAATGCAGCACTGATTACACCATCATTAAGTTAATTTGTATAACACAGGCTGCCAGTATGAACAATGCAATGCTGGAAGTAGAACTTTTAACCTGAATTATTTAGTATTTCTGTTGTTAGTCTTTGTTCTGGATTAAATCGCAGATTTAAAAAAAATAAAGAAAAAGTAGGTATCAAAAAAGATTTTGAACAGAACTTTGAGAAAATCATTTCTATTCAAATGGGTAGGCACACTATGCCCAATTCACAAATGTGACCTGTCTCTTAAATCTTCAGAACTACCGACTTCCTCTTGCCATTAAACTTGGCTTCTTCCTCACATAGTTTGAAGATATATACATCCAAGGATAGCTTTATAGGCATATGCAGCTCCCTTGCTTCTGCTGCACAACAGTGAGACTGTTAACACTCAAGAAGTTGCCTCTCTGCCATACAAAAATTCAACTAAAAGCTCTAGATAAAACCTTAATTAAAAGGTGTGGAAACAAATGCATTGTGCATCCAGCTGTACTACTTGCTAGAAGCACTCTGCCAAACCACCAGAGAGAGTTCTGCAGGTAATGGACTTTTTCCATGAGAAATACCTGGCTGCTAGCAACACACATTCTTGACCTCCCCTCTTGGGAGGGAATGCATTTTTCCCTACGTATAGTTGCTGACCAACGACTGCCTCATAGATCAGGACTCCCTTGGAGAATTTCACGTGAAATATGCTCCTACTATGAGGGCCATAAGACAGAGGTGAGGTCTTAAATCTCCAGTTTGGAGTCTCATTTTGAGAAGTCAAGCTGGGCAATGCTCTTGGTTCACTGCCATGTCTAAAGTGTATCCAGATTTCTGATTTTTTTTTTCCTCTTCCCTTTAGCATTACACAAGTCTAACCAACCAAGATACAGATTCTACATTTCACAGTGTCATGTGAAAGTTTGAATAAAAAGTAACTTTTCAACCAACATTTTCTCCTGCTACTGTGAAGATGTCATTTGTTGATTCACTGTCCTTGGCCAGGCACCTATTTGTACTCAGTAAATACAGTTAAATGAAAGAATGCAGGCTCATAATGTGGATGCTACTGTTCCTTTTAGCTAGGAACTGAGGAAATCACAGCCTTAAGCAGTTAAGTAACAGACCCAAAGGTCATGCAGCTCATAAGTGACATAGATCAGATTTCCAACCCAGGCAATATGACTCCAGAGCCCATCTTTTTAAGCAGTACAGTCTCTCTTCCTTACAAAAAGACCTTGCTTTTCTCTGAGTTAAACCAATTGAATTCTTTTTTATCCAGGGATGAATCTAGATTTTGTAGGGACTGAAGCATATACAATTTGGAAGATCCTCCTTAAGGGGAAAAAAAGAAAAAAAAATAGCAATACAAAATTAACAGCAGAGACTTGGAAGAGGACCATGCAAGTAATGGGCCCCAATTTTACAAAAATTATAGCAAATTACTTCTAATTTATATGCAGCAATAATGGTTGTAAGAGAGATTTTTTTCTCCAAGAACTTGGAAAAATCCCTGTTCTGAGGCATTTGGAATACAAAGACATGGCTATTAGCCTCAAGTATCTTACAGTCTTTGAGGGCAGACAGACAGGTTAACAGATAAAATCCAGTGTGATAAATGCTATAAAATAAGAGTATATAAAACACTCAAGAAGTCCCTCCTGTGTTTAGAGATTGGACTCCAATTCCATCACTGCCACAAAGCCTGCCCATACCTTTCTATCCCTCACTTATCTCTGAAGTGATGAGACACTTTAGATATATAACAAAGTAACACATACCAAGTTGTGTGATTAGGCCTGGTCTTCCTAAGTAGACTGCCAGCTCTTTGCAGGTATGTGGTCTGGCTGTCACCACAGGTTCTCAGGACTGGGATTGACTGTGTGGCTGAGTGAATGATAGCTGGATATTGATGGGGCATAGCAATCTTTCTAGCAGCAGAAGCCACGGAGCCACCCAGGTGCCCCATCACTTCCAGTTTTCAATGAGTCCCAGAGTCTCAGAGTATGAGTCATCTGATTGTTTTTAAAAAGCTTGCTGAGAATCCTTAAAACCACAACATGAAGGATGCCTGGGTGGCTCAGCGGTTTAGAGCCTGCCTTCAGCCAAAGGCATGATCCTGGAGTCCTGGGATCAAGTCCCACATCGGGCTCCCTGCACAGAACCTTCTTCTCCCTCTGCCTGTGTCTCTGCCCCCCCCCCTCGTGTGTGTGTATCTCTCATGGATAAATAAAAAAATAAATCTTTTAAAAAATTAAAAAAAATAAAACCACAACATGATATGTAAACCAAGTATGTCAGGCTAATGGGTCAAGACATAGAGATAAAGAAGGATGTTCAGACAGTTAGGTTCCCTAAAAGAAAATTTTAATGAAATTTTGAAACTACATACAACAAAAATGAAGTCTTATAGTCAAATTTCACTTTAGTTCTTTAAATTTAGTTTTTTATTTTTTAGACCTATTTGACAACTGGGTTTCCAGAGGTGAATAAAAAGAAAACACATACAACCACATCTTTGTTACCTGAATTGTATCTTATCCTCAACAAGTATAGCTTCATAGTTACTAACTTGCATCCTTAATCAAATGTTTGAGTGTCTTAGACCTTTTGGCTCACTCATATGTTTTTTACAGATAGGGCATAACATTTGAAGACCAAGCAGTTCCAGCTACATCTTTTTTTTAAGTCTGTTTTTTGGGAGATATAAACCAAGAGTTAATCTGAGAGCTGAACTACCAGAAAGCTGAGTGAAAATGAAGATGTTCACAGTGGGCATCTTCCTTATATTTAAAATCAAAGACCCCTACAAACCTACAGTTGTAAGGAAGCTTTGGCTTCAGTGATTTTAAAACATATTTTTTAATAGAAGCTTTTTCCACCCATTTTTATCCAAAAGACACACTATGCAGAGCACTTATATCAAGCAAAACCCAAAACAGCTTAATGACTAACAGAAGCAGAGCTGCTCTGGTTAAATCAGAATTGGAGGCTTAGAGTCCTCTTCACCATCCTAACCCCTCACTATCCCCAGAGGTACTTCTGTGGACCCTCTTCAGATGCTGCAGAATACAATGTGGAAACCCCTGATCTCATTCATTGCTTTCTCTCCCCCATGGAAGAGTCCAGCTGCTGCTTGAACAGTGTAAGTGATAAGCCTCCTCCCACCCCCGTCACACTCCCTCATAGGCATCTTTTTCTACTTGTGAACATATTAGAAAGGAATTCTATACATTGGTGCAAATTTTGTCCTTGTAACTTCAATCAGTTGGCTATTGTCTTAGTCTTTGGAACTCTAAATCTCTTTTCCACATCACAGCACTTCAGTTTTATAAAGATTGGTGTAATGTCTTCTTTTCTAGTCTAAGTATCCCTACTTATTTCTACCTCTCCAGAAATGACATGATCTCCTTAGATTATATCTGGAATTGCTTCAGGTCATTCTGGATATACTCTTCCAGGTATGGAGGACTGGCCAAGGATGAATATAGAGGACCTGCCTTCTCCAGTGTTCTCAAGGCTTGACTTCCACTAATGAAACCTAAGACTGATTAAGTTTGCAGTCAACAGAAACCAGATCTTCTCCATATAAACAAATGATTTTCTAGTTGGCTCAAACTTCTAACAGATTATGTGTTGAAATGAAGTTATAGAATATTTGGAGAATAGTTACCTACGTACACCATATTGCTTTTAGAATGTACATATTTTTCCAGTTGTCTACTATTGAGGATTATCCACAATTTGCAAACCTGTAGGACCAAAAGAAATTGATGAGTAACATATTATTTAATGTAATAAAGATAAGAAAACTTGGCCTGGAGACATTGAATGATGAGCAAATCTTTGCCCACTCAATTACCGCAGTGTGACTGTATGTCCCAATTAGCCTGGAACAGTCACAGTTTTTATGCCAGCTGTCCTAGTGACATAGTTAATGAAACCTTTTTTCTAGAAAGAAATAAATGTCTAGGTTTGGATTTTTTTTTCAAGATTTATTTATTTTAGAAAGAGGGAGAGAATGTGTGTGTGAGTGGGGTTAGGGGCAGAGAGGGAGACAAGCAGACTCCTCGCTGATCAGGAAGCCTGATATGAGACTGAATCCCACGATGCTGAGATCATGACCAGAGCTGAAATCAAGAGTCAGACACTCAAGCGACTGAGCCACCCAGACACCTCTAGGTTTGGAAAATAATTTAAATGATTGCCTTAAGTAAGGGCTCTTTCTGCTGTATTACACTGTTTCTTATGCTAACTCTGTCCACCTTTGGATCTGCACGTGATAGTGTGATGTAGGACATTCAAAGAACTGAAATTACACAGATTTTCTTCATAGATTCAGACATCAGAAAACCATCCCAATCTAGATAAATGAATCTTGGATGGCTTTCAGTGCTGACATGTCTGAACAAAAACATCCCTCTATGTAGAACTCTGAGTAGACAAAACACATCTAACCAATCAGACTATGATAGGAGGGTCTAACAATTTTTTTATGGTACTAGAAGATATTTTGCAGTCATGGTTAAGTCATAGTTTAAGAAGCCAGACCTATATAACTCTATTTCTTCCAGTATGTGAAAATGTACAAGTTGAGTGCTCTGTAAATGATGGGAAATTAGTTTAAAAGTAGAAAAATAGAATTTTGCCCTCTTCTCTCCATTCTTTCCTATAAGCAAAAAATATAGAGAGAGTATTTTAGGAAGTATATTGAAGGATATATTTAGGATTCATAAATGATTATCATGTGCACATATGGGAAATGAGATGAAGTTTTGTACTGTGGTCATTCATAAGTGCTTATATAGTGACGCACACTTTGGTAACTGCTAGAACTTAGTTATTAGAAGCTATAAAAATATGCAACAGTCCATAAAATACTTTGAAGATTTTTTTGTGTGTTTTGTGAAAAAGACTTTTGGTTGCTTCTCTGAGATGGCTATAATGGTTTGAGCAAGAAATAATATGTTGGCACATAAATACAATAGTGGTCTAATCACGAAGTTTGAAAAGATAGTGACAATAATAAATGTAAACTACTAATGTTATTGTTTGAGGCATCTGTCAAGTTGTATTAGACCTTAAATTTCCTACATGAGAACATTTGAGCACTCATCAATCACGTATCATTCCCAAAGGCAACCAATCATTGTGGCTGTTTCTCCATTAGGACAATGCCAAGCTTAAAGATTTTAAGTCCTGCCAGTTGCAGTAAAACTAAGTGTTCTTAGGGGAAAGATATAAAGGATATTTTTTTTCCTCTTTTGGTAGGAGCACTAAAAATGGTCACCAAACAATTGACTTATATTCCTCACGATAAAAAGAACTTACCTGTAACTTATGTTACTACATAAGTCCCTATATTTTATACAGACTTTTCTCTGAGACTTTCAAAAAATAATTTTACATATATATGTGACTGAGTATGCCTGTGTCTGACTCTTTTGTTTCTGGGGGTAAATTTGCACTTTATTCAGAAAACTAGAGGGTATCTTATCAAGGCAATGTAACTAATTCTGACCCCATGCAGACATTTTCAAGACATTTGAGGCCTGTATCTTTTTTTTTTTAAGATTTTATTTTTTTTATTCATGAGAGACACACATACACAGAGAGGCAGAGACACAGGCAGAGGGAGAAGCAGGCTCCGTGCAGGGAAGCAGATGTGGGACTCAGTCTTGGGTCTCCAGGATCAGGCCCTGGGCTGAAGGCGGTGCTAAACTGCTGAGCCACCTGGGCTGCCCTTGAGGCCTGTATCTTATACAGATATATAGAAGCCTAAACCTTAGATATGCATTGCCTCATACCTTTTAGATACAAATAGTTCTATATATTATAGATACAAAAAGGCATATATCTTATAAACACTGAGCTTGGGGCACCTGGGTGGCTCAATGGTTGAGTGTCTGCCTTTGGCTCAGGGCATGATCCTGGGGTCCTAGGATCGAGTCCCGCAGGAGGCTCCCCACCTATGTCTCTGCTTCTCTCTGTGTGTCTTTTATGAATAAATAAATAAAATGTTTTTAAAAAACACACACAGACACACAGAGCTCCTTACCTAATGCACTCATAAGCCTACCCTTTGTGGACACATGTTGGCTTACTCTTAGAAGCCTGTACTATATAGATACATATAGGCCTAAAACCATACCGACTCATAGAGGCCTATAAGGCCTTAGAGACATGTATAGGAATTTGCCTCATACACACATATAGGCCTATATAATCTATAGATACCCATAGGCCTATAGCTTATAGACTCACAAGGCCTATATCTTATAAAAAGTGACTAAAATTTTCATAATGAATACATTAAAGACCTAAGTACACACAGTTGAGATGTCCTTCTAATCACAGAACTTTGAAACTTGAAGGTTTATCATTCTGGGCTCTCTCTTCCTTATGAACATTTGATGAACAAGGGCACTGACTCCAGATAATTTGTGCTAGGCTCACAGATTTGATCTACGGGGATGAGCTCAAAGTATTCTGATTCAAGGCCTTATATATTTTTTTAGTGCATAATCATAACCATATATTACATCTTAAGAGAGTTTTTCAACCTAAATCCTCTTTAGGTGTATATTCTATGTTTATAGAACATTGATTCAGGCTAACTGGTCCTGTTTACTTCAACAATTCAAACTCAAAATTTAGTTAGCACTTAATTTTTGTGCAATCTTTTTGTTCAACCTCCCTCATGGTATGCTCCTTTACATACAAGTATCTAAAACCCCACTCCAGTTAAAAAAAAAAAAGTCTCTTAAGATATCCTAAAGCCTTCTGATATATTGCATTGAATATGTTTCATTTAAAATATCACCAAGGCAGGTTAGTGTTGACTTGTAATTTATTTAAATTGCCATTGGCTTCATTTCCATTTTTGGAGTCCTTAGCTTAGCATTCCAGAGACAAAAAGTGAATCTGAGTTCAGAAAATGCAGTATATTTTTGAAAATGTGTGTTAAATCTTGTTAGGCCTGTAAATAACAAAGGATTTCAAAAACTAAAAATAAATACAGATACCTAATGTTAATCTGGATACATTCTCTTCAAAATGAGAAGATGAACATTTTTAGAAAGGCTGTCACAGATATTGGAAACTGCCGAGAAGCTAGTGCCGGCTGGATATAGTATGGAGTATTGATTCAGATGTCATAATTAAATGAGCCTGAGACTGAGCTCAGATAGAAACTGTTTGGAAAGATGGATAAAAAGTCAGGAAGAGATATGAGTTAGAGTCTCTTCTCCTAATAGTACTTGTCAGAATTTCAAGGGTGAGAGGTTCTATCAATTGGAACAAGAACGGTGTGGGTGTGATGGAGTTTGGCACCTTATCAATTCTCTCCTTTCTAAGAGAGCATGTGTCTGACATCTGTGATTTATTTCCGATCTACCAGTCTGGTGAGCATGAGTCTTGAGTTTGCTGCCAAATTACTGTACTCGTCTACATGCTAAAAGGCTGCTGTCACATTTAAGACTGTCAGAAATTCACATCCTTCCCATGGGTGATCCCAGAGAATACATATAATAGAGACTTGCTTTTGCTTATGGAGAGTCATGTGTGGGAGTTACGTTGTTGCAAATCAATTAATATTATACCAAATTAGTTTCCCCCTCTCAACTTCTGCATAGATGGTTAAAACAGTATTATAGCCATATAAATGGAAATATAAAATATAAAAAAAATTCTCCTATAATCTCACCACCCTAATACAAATGTTACCTCTGCAGTTTCTGTCTATATGCATTCTATAATATTGACATTTATTCTTAGAAAAGATTTTCTGGGGGCACCTGGGTAGCTCAGTCAGTTAAGCATCCAACTCTTGGGTGGTGAAATCATGTACTGCATCAAGCTCTGGGCTGGGCATGGAGCCTGTTTAAGATTCTCTGTCTCTCCCTCTCCTGCCACTTGCTTTCTCTCTCTCTCTCCTCTCTCTCAAAAAAGAAAGAAAGAAATAAGAAAGAGATTTCTGATTATTAGCAATTTATTCCCATAAGGAGAGATTCCCCCCCCTAAGTGGGAGGAGGGTATAATCTTGGTTGAATTGTGAAAAAGGAGGAGCATTCTAAAACCCATGACATACTAGTGGGATGAAAATGAATTAAATTGCAATGACCCCTGAAAAAGACACATTTCCCTTATCTCTCTTGTAGCTCTTGAGAGGTTTTCTCATTCACCAGCCAACTTTGTACAGCTAAGGCTCTCTCATCTTCATATCCTTACCCTGGAGAGAGAGAAGCAGGTGATATACGTACAGAGGGCATCACTGATAGTCAATATGTTTCTCTAAATGCCACCTCCTCCTAGGCCTGTGGCAAGGAGAGATATCATTTAAAGTTGACACAGCAGTTCCTCTGGCCATTTGAATTGTGACCTTCCAACCCAGGAACTGGCCCAGATCTACAGGATTTATCAAAAAGACCTTAATATTGCAGAATGGCAGCCCTCACCAATCATTCCTTCACTATCTCCCTCCTCCTCTTTATCCGCATTATTAGAACAGTCATTATTTTAAGCCACTCAGTTGCCTCGGGGTCTGTAAGATGCCCCTTGTGATAATTCTCTATGGCAAATATACCTACCTAACCTTTCTCTGTTCATTTGCCCTAACTTTCCCCCTAGAGGAAATTTACAAATGTCCTTTATTCTTCAGGGCATTTGCACTAAAAGGCTTTTGCCATCCATTTTCTTGCCTAAGAGTTGTAAACAAACAAAACAAAGAGTTCTATTTATTGAAAAGTTAACTTCCTACAGTACTAAGGATACAAATGTTTGTGAATGATTATGAATATTGTAGGAATTGTTTTAGGGCTGTTGGGAAGTGCTTACTTTTAATTTTCTTTCTTTCTTTTTTTTTTCTTTTTTTTTTTTTTAGAACTCAAAAACTAGAAAGATCCTTAGTTTATTCCACTACCCAAACACCCTAGTCCCACAAATAAGGAAGAGGAAGTTAGAAGCTTCAGCTTGTTGGCGCAAAACCTGAAAGCCAACAGTCTAGCAGAGGCTTTGCTAGATCATTGATTGACCTCTAGCTTACTCCCTGGGAGTCCTTGAGCAGTTTACCCAGGTCCTCCCCATCCCTTGGTCTTCTCAGCTGTGTGTTCAAAGAGAAGATACCAAAGTCTCCAGTTGTGAGGATTAAATGAGATCTTGTTGGCAAAATGCTTAGCACCATTCCTAGCGTATTTTAGTTACTGGGTGCTGCTCTTTCATGATCCTTCAGGTAGGAACTGAAGGTGGTGATAGTAACAGAATTATCATCATTCTTATGCCATACAGAGAGCCTCAATCTCTAAAACCCCATCTTTTTTCTTGCCACACATCCCTTAGTCTTAGGGGAAAGAGACTCTGTCTTTAAAGAGCACCACCTTGAAGAAAGGCTTTTTCCTCTAGCAGTTGGACTTTCATTCCTGGGTCGAGAGATGAGGAAAGTGTGTTGTGCATTCAGACAATCCTTGCTGGAAAGTGTTGCCAGAAATAAACAAGCTGTCAGGAGCAAATGATTCATTTCTCATCTACTCAGATGACATCTGGTTTAAGTGTGATGAATACATGCTTGTTTAAATCATATGGTGACGGTGATGCTATCTGACAGAAATGTTTGCAAATATTTGGGGAATCCCTTAAGTGCTTGCTACCAAAAGAATGAGCTTATTTAAAAGGAGAAAAGGCATAAACTTCCATCTATCAAATCAACACTTGCTTCAACCTCCTAAGGCTATGAGATTTGCAGCTACACCTGCCACACTGTTTGAAGATTAAGAAGTGGCTCTTTTGACATTAAATGTGGATGCTACCGTCAACATGCTGATGTGTAACGAATGCTCAATGGCCATTTGGATATTTAGGAACAGCCTTTGAATAAAAGAAATCTCAAGCATACCTGTATGTTTGAATTGGCTTCAGTACCTTTAATGGTTTGGTTATTGTTTTCATTTACCTTTGCAGCTATTCATTTAATAGTGTTTAGTGGGTTATATTATGCCAAACACAGAAGAGCCTAAGAGGAAATGAAGATATGTGCCTGCTAGGGGACTTCACGTGCCACTAGGGAAATAATCAGTCTTAGCATAATGCTTGATTATTCAGATTCATAATGCAAAGATATGGCATGTCCTGCAGTCTCTATGTGTTGTGCCTTATCAGTCATTCTGGATTGTTCTTGCCAAGCCAATTGCTTGCCATCTTAAATAACCTGAGAATTAGCAGTATTTAACTGAAATATATTGATAGTCTTTTTTATGGAGAAGATTTAAAATATAGAGAGAGAAATTCTAAATTATCTGAATATTGAAAATTAAAGACTTATGCATAATGCATAGCAATTGCTCAGTGAGTTAGGAATAAACATTTACATGGAGAAAATCATGTGAAACATGTGTCAAAGCATAAAGAATGCGTGCTTGATATATAGCCCATTTAATAATATTTTTATGCAAAGAAGAGAGAACAAATATCACTTTTTATGCATGACATCAATAGCTACTGTTTGTATAGCACATCGCAGTTCTTAAAGCACTTTCCATGAGTTATATCATGTGAGATAATAATTCTACTTTAATCCAGGTAATTCATTATATTTTTCAATCATATAATTGACATTTCAAATATGCAGTTGTTTTCCTGAAACGTCAATAAACAAAACCAATTTTATGAGCTCAAGTATTTCAAAATAATTGATTTTTATATATTAAGTCTATCATCTCCATCATTATATTTTCAAGTTCTTTGTTTCTAATTTACATTCGGGAAGATAAAGAGGTTTATCAACAGCATTACAGTAGACATTTTATGGTTTTACTAAAAAATATTAGTTTGTATTTATCATAAATTACAAATTTTTGAAGCACATACAGAAGAATTAATGACAATAGATTAAGTGTACAGTGAGAAGAAGTCATCTCTGCCCCCCCCCCCCGAGAATGAGTTTCAGCTATTGAGAAGAGGTCTGGTGATCTCAGATTTGAATAGAGTCTTTGAATACCTTCACCAGATTAGATTTTATGAAAATACAAAATGCCAAAAAGTACATGTAAATACATATGTGTACATAACACATATGTGTGAAAATCTGTTTATATTCATATATACCTGTGTGAGTTTACAAAATAGAAGAGGTACATAAAGCTAATGAATACTTGAAAAAAGTGTAAATGAGGTGGGGTGGATGAAAGAGGTCTTTTGTTTTTTACTCCTTAGACTACGGTATTATTTCGATTGTTGGCAGTGATAATGTCTTCATTGATTGCTAGTGTGAAAATAGATAAATAGATAGATGGGTGGATGGATAGATAGATAGACAGATAGGTAGATAGACAGACAGATAGATAGACAGCAAGAAAGCCTAAATGCATAATAATACCAAGAATAAAAAGTGGACTGATCTGGTCAACTCTGTCTTTTTTTGTTTGTTGTGTTGTAAAGGAACTTTCTGCTTTCCCCTCAAGCAGATGTGGTACTGAGTGCCTCAGGCTGAAGGATGGCTCTCTTTGGCTTTATCTCATTTAATATACTTTTGTCCACAGTGTGTTGTTAACTGCTGAACATCTGGCTTTTGAAGGAGAGAGGTTCTAATTTGTAGTATTTACTGATTCCCATTGTATAAATACTCTCAAGGTGGCCAATTTTAAACTACCAATTTGACATCAGTGTCTACACAGTCCCTGGAAATTATTGACTGACTTTGTGTCCCGTGGCTCAAATTGTGCATCTAAAGCCTTGATTATTTTCCATAGGGATGCTCCCTTGGATTGGGTATCATCTCTCCAGAAACTCTTTCTATGGGGGACAGGGTGTGGCTAATGACAGGAGGGCCAGGAAGACTTGCTTAAGCAACCAACCCTAGTGCAACCAAAGGCCTATTACTCAACATCACTGAACCTACCACCAGACCAAAGTGCCAGCTCCTAGTCTGCTCACAGGGGCAAGGTGCAGATTTCCAACCCAGCACTGCTGAAAAAGAAGCAGGTTTAGTTGGCCTCTTCAAGCTCTTCATTTATAAAATAGAAATCATTCACAGGATGCTCAGAATTACAAACCATTTAGGAAAAAAAAGGTGCTATTTAAATATATGCACCCAGGGAGCCTGAGTGGCTCAGTCGGTGAAGTGTCTGCCTTCAGCTCAGGTCATGATCCCAGGGTCCTGGGATTGAGTCCCACGTCAGGCTTCCTGCTCTGTGAGGAGCCTACTTCTCTCTCTGCCACTCCCCCTGCCAGTGTGCTCTCTCTCTCTCTCTCTCTCTCTCTCTCTGTCAAATAACTAAATAAAATCCTTTAAATTAATTAATTAATTAAATGCACCCAATTTTTTCTTCTTCAACACTTTTTGTTTTGTTTTTTTCTTCTTCAACACTTTTAAAGGCTGTCCAACTTTTTCCAAATGGCATGTGTTTGTATGATTCCCACAGCTTCATGCAATTATTCTGCTCAGCACTGAAATAATTAAATCAATTTAAGAGACAAAAGGGCAGTACCTCTGTACCTTTGTAAATGTCAATATCCCCAATGAGTGGGGCTGAGATCGGAGGTGCATTTGGAGGAGAAAAGCACACTGGTGGTGGTCGGGAGTCCGGGAGTGATGCCTGGAAACAGTACATGAGAAGATCCACTTGTACTATCAACTACAGTAAGGACCTTCTTCTGGCTCAAGGAATCAAGTTTCAATAAAGGTTTCTAAGGAGGCTCTCCGTCCTCCTGTGTATCTGCTAAAGCCATGATGCGGTGGCCAATTTTCTAGCATGCTAGGGTGGCTTTTTTTTGGGGGGGAACTAATTCATAATTTTTCTACATATGTTTCTAACAATTTTGAGCACATATTTTTGTCATAATGCTTATTTAAAAACTTTACACTTAAATTGTCAAACAAAAAACAAAAAACATACCTCTGTACCTCTAAGAGGCTTCCTTTTAAGAAACAGTTTACAGTAAAGGCCTATGTAGCCTAACCATATGCTTTGGGCTGGCCCAGTCAAGGACAACTACCTTGTTGAAGGGGTTTTGACTTAACGAAGATGAGGTCTCTTTCAAGTGACTGCCTGGAAATCAACTGAGAGGAGCCTGGGGGCATTTCTAACCGTCCTGCTTCCACAGGCAGGAGCTCTTGAGCACAGAATGGTATTTGAGGCGATGGGCAAAGTTGGATTCAAATGATGAGGATGTTTTGCTCCCTCCCACCCCAAGACTTTCTTCAGCCCTAGATGAGAAGTGGATGCTTGCTCCTTTGTGAGGCAGAGCCATTTACAATCAAGGAAGCAGCTGCTTGATTTTACGAATCAGACTTGTTCATCTCTGCAGGGGTTATTTAGGGGATGCTGACCCGGGAAAGTACGTTGACGCAGTCTGCGCAGGATGGTTTAGAATCTCCATGAGGCTGGCCTCACCCAGGATCCCACAGTAACCTTGGAAGGAGTCCTGGGGCTCTGTCTGCTGTCTTTACAGCTACCTGGGGAGGCAGACGTAAGAAAGAAGTGTTTGATTTGCGGATTACAGACCTACAAGTGTCTATAAGAGAGGTAGCCTGAAGAATGTCTTCATCTCAGTTTGCTTTTGTTGCTTGCTGAGCATGTTCGCTCCACAGGAAGATTAGACGTTTCTTGTTTGTTTGGAACAAGCATTCAGAAAACCCAAAGCCCTCAGCCTCCTACAGCTGCTGGCCTGGCTAGTGGGGAGCCCAGGGCCCTGCCCTGAACTAAAAGGTCTTCATTAAAATTTCCTTTTTTCTCCCTTTCTAATCTATCCTGAACGAAGCTGATGGTTGGTTTATTATGTAGTTGTATTTCTTTTATTCTTTGATTTGTGGATTTCTTTGGGTGGAAGGGGCGGTCTATGCTCTCTAGTTTTTTAAGCGCGGTGATTTATAGAAAGCATGCTGGCCGGCCCAAATACCACCCCAGGTAGTCCTCAGAAGGGATCACCAAACTTGAGCAGCTGTTAGATCAAAGCATAAACCAAAACAGAGAGACTGGCTGGGGGTGAAACACTGGCCCTTCTGTGTGCAGGTTCCAATCACACACGGATTGTCCTTCCTGCCTGGGAGAATCATTTCCAAAGTCAAGTGCCTTTCACTAAAGAAATGTCAGCATTGTGATCAAAAGCTCCTGGTGCCTTCCCAAGAGTTCTGCTGTAAGGATACAGTCTGTCCCCCTGGGTGTTGCCCAAATAAGGCAAGTAGCACCATGCTTACGGTGAATTTTGTGGTGGCTTAATTCTATGTTGTTTGAGCTTTGAAGGTGACTATGGTTTCCCAATTCTTCTATTAGCACTTCTCTTCTGCTGTATAAGTTTCTGTCTGCACCTCTACTTCTCATTTCTGCATAACACCCTGCAGGATGCAAATGATATAACTAAGGTTGCTAATGTATATCCTACCTCTATGAAGTCATAGGAAGGGATATTTCTAAATATTTGTTTGGTGTGTAATTAAGAATTCCAGTGAACTGAGGTTGTTGGAATGGCACCTTGTGCATCACCATATAAACAATCTCTAAGCTATGTGATTCCTGAAGAAACAGTACTTTCCACCATGTGAAATATTGACGGGATTATGGGTTAGTCATGGTTATGATTACAGAGCATCTACTGTACCAGGTAATGTGCTTCTATTGTACCAGGTAATGTAATAGACATTTCACATATTCATTTTTGAACCTCCTAGAGTAGATTTAAAGCTAGATAGTTTTCTCCATTTTATAATGTGAATAAAGGTAAAGTCATTTGTCCAGGATCAAATACCTATCAGTTAGCAAAGCTGCAGTTTGAACCTGGATCTTCCTGCCACCAGAACCCCTGGTCTTATCATGACTCAGTGTGGCCTTAAGGGAAAATGAGCACGTGCTAGAACGTGGCATACCACAAATATGTGGAAACACCACTTTGGAGAGGCGATTTCTAATAGCACACTTAATCTGCCTATACAACTGCTGGCTTATTCAGAGTTAAATAAATCCTTTTAGTGGAATAAGATGCTCAAGGGAGATAAGATTAACATGTAAGATGCTTATCATTCATTTTCCACATTTCAAACAGAAGCGCAAGATGTTTTGATAAGTGAATTGAACAACAAAGTAATTTCACTATTGCTTCTAAGAACACCTTAGAAAAATAGAAAAAGTTTGATGTTACAAAACTCCCCCATCAAGGACTGAAAGTCATTATTTCTTTCACAGGTCCCTTTGACTGTTAAATTCCTTTTCTTTGTGGGGTGGTTGATTGGGATCATTTCCCCTATGTATAGAAAGTATTTACACCTATAGCAGATTTTTCAAGGATAAGGGCAAAAATGTACATTCCGGATGCTGCAGTAGCAGTCAGTTAAGCATCTGCCTTGAACTCAGGTAATGATCTCAGGGTCCTGGGATCAAGCCCCAGTGGGGCTCCCTGCTCGCAGAGAGTCTGCTTCTCCTTCTCCCTCTGCCCCTTCCCACCTTCTGTCCACTCTCTCTCTCTCTCTCTCTCTCAAATGAATAAATAAAATCTTTTTAAAAAAACATATATTCAACATCAGCAATCAGGTCTACTGAAAAGGAAGATCCAAGTTAAAAACAGAATCGTTCTTCAGGGACATCAGAATATGGTATTCTTGGGGTGCCTGGGTGGCTTAGTCGGTTAAGTGCCTGCCTTCAGCTCAGGTCATGATCCTGGCATGGAGCCCCACATGGGGAATCCCTGCTCAGCTGGGAGTCTGCTTCTCCCTCTGTCCCTCACCCAGCTTGTGTTCCCTGTCTCTCTTGCCCTCTCTCTCTCAAATAAATAAATTAAATCTTAAAAAAAAAAAAGACTATGATTTCTTCCCTCTTTTCTAGTCTTTATTTTTTTAAATTTGGTCTTCAGGAAGTAAAGATTTTGTGCTTTCAGTGGCTTGGCTACCCAAAATAGCCAGTAAAATATCCTCTAGAAAATGTTTGAAACTAAGGAATGCAGTGGAGTTAAGAACAAGACATTCTAGATGCCCTGCACACCCAGGTATGTGTGTGCGTGCATGCCTCACATTCAGGCACACATGCATTCCACAATACTCATACACACCGCAGAAACACACACATGCATACAGGCATGTATACGTGCATGCACGCACACACAGTCATTCCCACCATACACATGCACACACATCAGCCAGCCAACGTTAACGTGCAGCTCACATAACCAGAGCTGACCTTTAATGAGTGACTAAGGTGTGCCTTCCACTGTGCTAAGCACTCAGCCCCTGAAAGCATTCTTTCTCTCCAGCAAGGTGCTGTGATTACCATCATTTTGCAGGTGGGGAATGGAGCTCAGAAAAGTACAATAGGAAGGAAAGAAGGAGTGCATATACATACTTCTCTGAACTCCATCGAAAAACTATGTACATAATCTAAAAACTCTTGAGCATTGCAGCTCAGATCTCTTTGGCAATTTTTTTTCATCCTGCCATACAGCTAAGCAGAACTCTACTCAGCAAATTGTGATGCAAATTTGTATGCTTTGAATAAGCTTTTGGGATCTAGTTCCCTGACTTCATTCAGGGCTCAGCCCTGACTCCCTAGATGATGCCTTTGCCTCCTGAAAAGCTGGCCCACCTCTCTGTGTCTGTATCCCTCTGCCATTCTTCCCAAAACACAAGCCTAATCATAGTCCCTACCTGCTAAAAGAAAATCCTGCAATGAGGTATCCTCAAACCTTGAGCTTGACTTTAAAGACCTTTCACTACTGAATAACCACCTGCATAATAAACATGATCCCAATGCTGGATCTGTTCTCTCTCCCTTGCCTTTCCTTATCTATATCTGGAAAATTTCTTTCATTCAATGCCTGGTTCACAAGTCACCTCTTTGGCAGTGCCCTGTCCAGCTCCTCTGCCCACATGCTTTCTTTTTTTTTTTAATTTAATTTTATTTATGAGAGACACACACAGATAGAGAGAGAGAGAGGAGAGAGGGAGAGAGAGAGAGAGAGAGAGAGAGAGAGAGAGAGAGAGAGAGAGATGGGGAGAAGCAGGCTCCATGCAGGGAGCCCGATGTGGAACTCGATCCTGGGTCTCCAGGATCAGGCCCTGAGCCAAAGGCTGAGCTAAACCGCTGAGCCCCCGGGGCAGCCCCATGTGCTTTCATTTCAGCATTTCAGGTTATGTGATAGCTGTGTTTATTTGCATCTCTGTTCATTACACTTTCAGCTACTTGAGAGCAAAATGCCATTTACCCACCTTTGTTTCCCAAGCAATTAGCACAGTGCCTGGCATGTAATAAACACTGAAAGTAGTTTTTTTTTTTTTAAATGATCAGTGAATGGATAAATATATTAACCTTGCTATGGTCTAATTTCAATCCCACACTTTCCTTGCAGCTGTGTAGTAGTTGACAGTGTGTTTTTAACTCAAGATTGTTTTCAGGCTTCCTGCACCTGGCCAGGTAGTTCTTTCAAAACACCTTGTACTTGTTCTTGTTGCTCCCCTCTCAAAATGTTCTTTTTAAAATTTGTTCATCTCTGAATGAAGATATCCATGAGGCAGTGTTTCATGGTAGTTTGGTACATGGGCCTAGTGCCAAGGGCTGGTGCTCTGCACCCACCACACATGACTCTGTGATGGAGCAAGTTGCTTATGACAACTACTCTAGCAGTCAAAGTGACAGAGAATCTTGCCCAAGTCATGTGGAGGAGGGGACAGAGCTTGTCTCATTCACCCAGGTCATTAAGGAAGGTCTCACAGAGCTCAGTGCCAGCCCAACTATGTCCTCCTTGGTTGCTATTAAAACATTATTTTCTAAAATTTACTTATTTGAGAGAGACAGCAAACAAGTATGGGGGATGGGAGGGGCGGAGAGAGAGAGAAAGAGAGAATCTCAAGCAGAATCCCTGCTGAGCGTGGAGCCCAGTCCGGGGCTTGATCTCACAACCCTGAGATCATGACTTGAGCCAAAATCAAGAGCTGGATGCTCAAGCAACTGAGCCACCCAGGTGCCTCTAAAATATTAATCATATTCTTGAATAGCATTTTCCCATGAACTGTGTCCATCTTAACTACAAATGTATCCAGACAATTTTTAATCTGTGTACATCAAGAAGAGGAAAAATGGCTTCCTTAGTTCTTTTGGGACACAGACATGTCATAAATTAAAAAGAAATTATGGAGAAAAAATAAAAATATACTTGCTGATGTTATGATAATATCCCTTACCCTCCTCTCATAAGTCTAAAATATAAAAATATTTAAAAATCACTTGTTTGTCAAACCAGACTTGGAAATCAGGACTAGTGAATATATGGACGGATGTGAACTCTCAGACTTTGGCCAAATAACAAGTCGGTAGGCTTTCCTAAATTGATTTAACCCACTTTTCACACATATGATTAGAAAACTGCTTAGGATGTGATTTATTTTAAATAAAACTAGCACCTAGCATTTGGAGGTGCCCAAGTACTGATTCTCCTTCCTCTGCAAATCATTTATAAAGTTAACTAGAAGCTGTGAATTTAGATGCCTCCAAATTTACACTCCTGAACAGCTGGTTATCAGGCAAAGACTCCAGACAGCCTGCCTGGCAAAGAGGCTGGGCTGTTCCCCGGGTTGTGCTCATCTCCTGCAGAACAGAAATTCGCATTCTCCCTGTAGCTTTCAAGCCTCTTGGATCCTGTTTGGCATTTCTCTTTCTACTGATAGATGAACAGAGGGAGGGAGGAGGCAGGGAGGAAAGAAGGAAGAGAGAGGGAGGGAGGAAGTGAGAGGGGGAGTCAAGCCAGTTACTAGGTTTGTCCCTTTTAATTCTCTGCATAAAGATTAATTTTAATAGATCCACCAGAACTGAAAATGAATATCCTTACCTAAAGGTCAGCATTATTATGTTTCCAAATAGGTCACATTTTTTGTAATTCCACAAGGAACAAATGTGTTGTCTACATTTCTGCCACAAAACATAGCTTCTAACCATGTTTGTGATTATGGGTCATGGAATTAACTGGATGGTCAAGAGAAAAACAGATTATGAGAAGAGGACCAAAATACTGGCATGGTTACATGTTGCACCATTTTGTTGATATTCACATGATACCTTGGCATTTTATACACTTGTACCATGTTAATGTCTATGTATTTAGCTTAATATTTAAGAAATAGCGGCTACTGATGAACAATTCCCAGTTCACCATTCCAGCTCTACTTTCTGATAAGACCTATGGACAAGAAGAGGTAATAATGTCTAAGGGGCTGGAACTACAAATGACCACTTCTCATCTTACTAGAGATGAGGGAGGGGACTGTTATTTCTAGGCATTGTCTTCCACAGCTTCTTTCTTAGCTCCCAGAATTCCGGTTTTTAAATTTTTTAGCGAGACATGAAAACTGGAGTGCCTTTGTGTGGCTCAGTCGAGCATCCAACTCTTGATTTCGGCTCAGGTCATGATCTCAGGGTTGTAAGATCAAGTCCCACATGGGGCTCTGTGCTTAGCATGGAACCTGCTTAAGATTCTCTCTCTTTTTTTCCATCTGCCCCTCCCACCCCCTACTCTCTCTCTCTCTCTCTCTCAAGTAAATACAAATATCCTTAAAAAAAAGTTCAGTTAATATCAATATTCTTATAAAAAGAAAAAAAACGGGAGGGAAAAATTCTTTGTGATGAGAACTCTTAAGATTTATTCTCTTAACAACATTCCTATATGTCATACAGCAGTGTTAACTAGTCATCATGTTGTACAAGAGATCCCTCATGCTTATTTCTCTTATAACTGGAAATTTATACCTTTTGAACACTTTCCTCCAGTCCCCATTCCCTACCATCAACTTGGCAACCAACCATAAGTCTGATCTCTTTTTCTATGAGTTTGGTTTTTTGCTTTTCTTTTTTAGATTCTACGTACAAGTGAAATCATACAGTATTTGTCTTTCTCTATCTGACTTATTTCACTTAGGACAATGCCTTCAAGGTACATCCCTATTGTCACAAATGGTAGGATTTCCTCATTTTTAATGTCAGTATAATATTCCAGTGTGTGTGTGTGTGTGTGTGTGTGTATGTGTGTGTGTATCTCACATCGTCTTTAGATTGACACTTAGATTGTTGGGCGCTTAGACACTTAGATTGTTTCCATGTCTTGGCTATTCTAAATAATCCTGCTATGAACATGTGAGTGCAGATATCTTTTTGAGTTAGTGTTTTCATTACTTTTGTTTATATTCTCAGAAGTAACATTGCTAAATCATATGGTAGTTCTATTTTGAATTTTTTGAGGATCCTCCATACTGTTTTCCAGAGTGGCTGCACCTTTTTACAATCCTACCAACAGTGCAGGTGGGCTTCCTTTTCCCATCATCCTCTCCAGCATTTGTTAACTCTTGTCTTTTTGATGATGGCCATTCTAAGAAGCATGAGGTGATGTCTAACGAGGGCTTTAAGTTGAATTTTCCTTATGACTAGTGACTTTAAGCATCTTTTCATGGACCTGCTGGCCTTTCATAAATCTTCTGGATAAATGTCTGTTCAGATCTTTTGCCCATTTTTTAATTGGGTTATTTGGTTTTTTGCTATTGAGTAGTATGAGGTCTTATACACTTTGGAATTCTTTTTTTTTTTTTTAAGATTTTATTTATTTATTCTTGAGAGACACACAGAGAGAGGCAGAGACAGGCAGAGAGAGAAGCAGGTTCCCTGTGGGGAGTCCATTGTAGGATTCAATCCCAGGACCCCAGGATCATGACCTGAGCCAAAGGCAGAGGCTCAACCACTGAACCACCCAGGTGCTCCTACTTTGAAATTCATACCTTATCAGATGAATGACTTTCAATTTTTTTTCCCATTCAATAGGTTGTCTTTTCACTTTGTTGATGACTTCTTGGCTGTGCAGAAACTTTTTAGTTTAATATAGTCCCACTTGTTTATTTTTGATTTTGTTAACTTGTGTTTTTGGTGTCATCAAGAAAATTGTTATCAAGACCCATGTTAAGGAATTTTGATCTTATTTTCTTCTAGAAGTCTCATGGTTTTAGATCTTACATAGAAGTCTTTAATCCATTTTGAAATAATTTTTGTGAGTGGTGTTAGATATGGGTCCAGTTGCATTGTTTTATATGTAAATACCCAATTATACCAGAACCATATATCGAAGGGATTATCTTCTCTCCATTGAGTATTCTTGGTGTCCTTGTCAAACATTAGTTGATCGTATATGCTAGGGTTTATTTCTGGGCTCTTGATTTTTTTCCATTGGTTGATTTTTCTGTTTTTATGCCAATATCATACTATTTTGATTATCATAGTTTTCTAGTGTAGCTTGAAATCGGGAAGTGTGAAATCTCCTGCTTTATTCTTCTTTCTTAGTATTTCTTTGGCTATTGGATGTCTTTGGTAAGTCAATATAAATTTTAGGAATACTTTATCAGTGCCTGTAAAAAACGCCATTGGAATCTTGATAGGGATTACATTAAATCTATAGATAGCTCTTGGTAGTATTATCATTTTAACAATATTAATTCTTCCAATCCATGAACGCAGGATACCTTTCCATTTATTTGTGTCTTCTTCAATTTATTTCATCAATGTCTTGTAGTTTGCAGTATAGAGATCTTTCATTTCCATAGTTAAATTTATTTCTGGGCAGACTGGGTGGCTCAAAGGTTTAGCGCTGCCTTCAGCCCATGGCGTGATCCTGGAGACCCAGGATTGAGTCCCACATCGGGCTCCCTGCATGGAGCCTGCTTCCCCCTCTGCCTGTGTCTCTGCCTCTCTCTGTCTCTCTCTGTGTCTCTCATTAATAAAAAATAAATAATTTTTTAAAAATTTATTTCTAGGGGATCCCTGGGTGGCTCAGTGGTTTAGTGCCTGCCTTTGGCCCAGGGCACGATCCTGGAGTTCCAGGATCAAGTCCCACGTCGGGCTCCCGGCATGGAGCCTGCGTCTCCTTCCTCCTGTGTCTCTGCCTCTCTCTATGTCTATCATAAATAAATAAATAAATAAATCTTTAGAAAAAAATTATTTCTAAGTATTTTATTGTATTCAATATTATTATAAATGGGATAATTTATTTTTTTCAGAATTTTTTTTGGTTAGTGTATAGAAATAGTGCTGATTTTTGCATGTTAATTTTGTATCTTTCAACTTTACTGAAGTTGTTGATTAGATCAAACAGTTTTTTGGTTGAGTCTCAGATTTTCTATATATAAAATCACATTGTTTACAAATAGAGATAATTACACTAATTCCTTTCAAATTCTGATACCTTTTATTTCTTTTTCTTATCTGCTTTTTCTAGCAAGGATTTCAATATTTTGTTAAATAGGAGTGTTGAGAGTGGTCACCTTTGTCTTGTTTCTGATTTTAAAGGAAAAGCTTTTGTCCTTTACCATTGAGTATGATGTTAGGTAAGAGCTTATCATATGGGGCCTTTACTATGTTGAGATAGTTCTTCCATGCCTAACTTGTTAAGACTTTAATCATGAATGGATGTTTGAATTTTGTCAAATGCTTTCTCTGTAACTACTGAGATAATCAGATGATTCTTTCTTTTATTCTATTAATGTGATGTATCACATTGATTGATTTGTTTATGTTAAGACATGCTTGCATCCCAGGGAAAATCCCACTTGACTGATCCTTTAAATGTGCTGCTGAATTCAGTTTGCTAGTATTTTATTGAGAATTTTTATACCTGTATTCATCAGGAATATTGGCCTGTAGTTTTTCCTTCTGTTTTTGTTTTTTCCTGGTAGTATCTCTTTATGGTTTTTGTATCAAGATAATGCTGACCCAATAAAATGAGTTTGGGAGTATTCCCTCCTCTTCAATTTTTTTGTAAGAGTTTGAGAAGGATTGGGGATTCTTTTTTGAATGTGTGATAAAAGCCATCCAGTCCCCCCGGGCTTATTTTCATTGGGAGACTTTGATTACTGATTTAATCTCCTTACTTTTAATTGATTTATTCAGATTCTCTTTTCTTTTCTTTTTTTTTTCCTGAGTCAGTCTTGGTAAATTACATGTTTCTAAGAACCTTCCCTTTCTTTTAGGCCATCCAGTTTGTTGACATATAGCTGTTCACAGTAACCTCTTTCAATCCTTTATATTTCTGTGATATGTGCTGTAATGTCTTCCTTTTCATTTATAATTTTGTTGGTTTGGTTCACCTCTCTGTTTTTCTAGGATAGTCTATGTAAGAGTTGGGTAATTTTATTTATCTTTTCAAAGAACCAACTGTTACTTTAGTTTATTTTTCTCTCTCTCTTTTTTCTGTACTGTATTTCACTTATTTCTTCTTTTTTCCTAGCTCCTTAAGGCCTGTAGTTCAGTTCTTTATTTAGGATTTTTCTTGCTTTTTAATGTAGGTATTTATTGCTATAAACTACCCTTTTAGAACTTCTTTTGTCATATTCCATGAGTTCTGGTATGTTGTGTTTCTGTTTTTGTTCATCTTAAGAAACTTTTATTTCCCCTTTAATTTCTTTGATCTATTGGTTGTTCAGGACAGTGTTGTTTAATTTCCACATGTTCTTGAATTTTTCAGTTTTTCCCTTGTTATTGATTTCTTGTTTTATGCCATTTTGATGAGGGAGATATTCAGTCCTTTTGAATTGCTAGGACCTATTTGCCTAATATATAGTCTATCATAGAAAATGTTCCATGTGCACCTGAGAAGAATGTGTATTTTGCTATTGTTGGATAGAAAGTTGTCTATATGCCTGTCAGGTCCATCTGGTCTGTAGGTATAGCTACCTACCCCTGCCTTTTTGCTGGTGTTGTTGTGTTGCCTTTTATTTGAAATGTCTTTTTCTATCCCTTCACTCTCACTCTATGTGTGTCTTTAAGGCTTCTAGGCAGCATATTGTTGGATCTTGGTTGTTTCCAGTCAGCCATTCTGTGTTTCTGGACTAGAGAATTTAATCAATTTATATTTAAAGTAATTATTGATAGGTAAGGACTTACTGTTGCCATTTTGTTAGTTTTCTGGTTATTTTGTAGATCCATTGCTCCTTGTTTCTTATCCTGCTGTCCTTGTGCTTTGATGCCTTTTAACATCAATATGCTTTGACCGCTTTATCAAGTTTTTTTTGTGTGTGTAATTACTACAAGATTTTTCCCTTGTGGCTACTGTGGGCTTTATATAAAATACCTTGAACTTATTAACACTGTATTTTAAACTAATAGCACCTTAAATTCAATAGAAGTCATATACTTTACACTTTTACTTCTTTTCTGCTTTGCATTTTAGGTCATTGCTATGATAATTTACAGGTATTCTTTACCAACTGGTAACATTATTATATTTATGGTTATTTTGCTATATTCATTTTTTTAACTTTTAAACTGGAACTATGAGTTATGCATCACTGTTACCATATTGTAGAACCTAAAACTGTATGTTTACCACTACCAGTGAGATTTATTCTACCATTCTGGTTTTATAATGTTAATTAATGTTATTTTAGTTGCACTCAAAGAATTCTTTTAGCATTTTCTGTAAGGCAGGTTGGGGGCTCAGCTTTTGTTTGTAAAGGAAAGTCTTTATCCCTCTTTTGTTTCTGAAGGATATCTTCATCAGCCATAGAGTTCTTGGTTGACAGTTATTTTCTTCTAATATTTTGAATATGTCATCCCATTCTCTCCTGCCTGAAAAATTTCTGTTGAGAAATCCACTGATAGTCTTATGGGGCTTTCCTTGATGTAACTTCTGTCTTTTCTCTGGCTGCTCTTAAATTTTTCTTTGTGTTTGATTTTTAACAATTTAATTATAATGTGTCTAAGTATAACCCTGTCGGGGTTCAACCTATTTGGGACCCTTTGGGTCTCTTGGATCTAGAGGCCGATCTTTCGCCCAAGGTTAGGGAAGTTTTCAGCCATTATTGCTTTAAGTGTATTTATTGTCCCTTTCTCTTTCTCTTCTTTCTGGAATTCCCATAATGTGAATATTGTTCCTTTTTATTGTGTTCTGTAATTCCTGGGGGCTTTCTTCACTCTTTTTCATTTTTTAATTTCTTTTTTAAACTCTGAGTAATTTCTAATGTCTTATGTTCTATTCTTTAGGTCTATGATTCTTTTTTCTGCATAGGCAAGTCTACTTTTGAAATTCTCTGTTGAATTCTTCAGTTCAGTTATTACGTTTTTCAACTCTAGGATTTATATTTTTGTTTTGTTTTGTTTTGTTTTTGCTTTGGTTTTTTGATGATTGTATCTCTTTGTCAAGCTTCTCATTTTGTTCATGCATTGTTCTCCTAATTTTGTTTAGTTATCTGTCTGTCATCTTGTAGTTCACTTAACTTTCTTAAGAGGATTATTTTGAACTGTTTGACAATTTATAGATCTCCATACCTTTAGCATCAGTTATTGGAGCTTTATTAGTTTCCTTTGATAGTCTCATATTTACTTGATTTTTTTGTGTGTGTCCTTGATTCCTTAAATTGGTGTCTGTGCCTTGAAGTAATGTTCATCTTCCAGATTTTATAAGATTGTTTTGGTAGAGACAGTTCTTCACCAGTTTTGGTTTCTGGGTGTATCTACCAGTAATTAGGCAGGTGGGGCCTGCTATTAAAGTCTATTTTGGGGCAAGGCAACTGCTAAAGTTCTGCAGACAGGGATGTGAGATGGTTTGCCGCTGCCTGAGAACAATTGGATAGGACTGCTGCTGGTTTGGTTCCCTACCCAAATGTGGCTGTAGGATGGGCTCCATGGCTGCCTGAATTCTCTAGTTAGGCTTACTAAATCATTAGGACTGGACACTATATTTAGTAATAGAATGGGCTATGAATTTGCTTCCCTATGCTGACAGGGGAGCAAGTCAGAGCTCTGGGCCTTAAGAGCTCATTGTCTGGGGGCCCAAATCAGACCTGAGTGTATACTGAATTTTCTGGTCAAGTAAGGCCACTAGTTTTGTTTGACAAATGAGATAAGACACACTCTGCTTTCTGAGCCATTTTACATAGGGCTGTTGAATGGCCTATGCAGTTTTCCATGTGCTCTGGCCAGGTTCCCTGGTCAGACAGGCTGAAGGTTGTATTCAACAGTGAGTGGGACTATGAATTAGATTCCATGCCTGCGTGCAATGGGAGAAGCTGCTCTAAAACCAGTAAATCTCTTTATTTGTTGTCTCACCTCAAGCTGACCTGCACCTCAAGTTCCCTGGCCAAACACTGCCACTAGCTTTGCTCTTCTGTCCGTTAGCTCTGTCTGTCCTTCTCTTGTGTCCTTCTCTTGGCTTCAGTGCCCCTAAGCTGCACAGCTTTCAGGTATAAACCCTGTGGTTGACCCTGTGGTCAAATGGGGCTGGAAGACAGCCTCTATAGTGGATGGGGCTAGGTTTCATCCTCCTTGACTAGGCAGGAAGGACTCCTGCAGAGCAGACTCTCTGGCTGGGGTGGGCTGAGAGCTGTGCTAAGCCTAAATTGTGAATTAATCCCTGTCTGTGTCTAGCACAGGAAGCCTCCTACCTAGTAATGGCTTTGCTCTGGGGACTGTCAGGTCTATCTAACCACCAGTGGGCTACAGCACTGCTGGGCCACACAGTTTCCAGGAATTGTCACCACCTTTTCTCATCAGGTGGGCCTGGAAGGCACTCCCTACAGTAGGTGGGGCTGTGACTCAGCATCCTACCGGGGTGGGGGCAAAGTGACTCTAGGACCGACAAAACCCCTTGTTAGAGGATCCTAGTAGGGCAAATCTGCACCCCCACCAAGTTCCCTGGTCAGAGTGCACCCCCACTGTGGTTCTGCAGATGAGTAAAGTCAGCAGTTGGGATTACTACTTGGGCACTGCAGGCATGAAATCAGTTTTCCAGGATCCCTATGCTGGTTGTTGTAACTTCCTCCCCTCTTCTCTATTATGATCAGATTCCCAGTGGCTGGACCCTGCAGATTCCCCTGCAATCTGTATGGGGTGCAATCTGAATAGGGGCTCCCACAAAGCAACCCACAGTGTTTTAGGAGGCTATTTGCCCCCTGCATTCTTTTTCCACTGGAGGAATTGGAGACTCCGGGAGAAACCTCCATGCATGGTATTGCATTGGCCTGGGGGAGGGACAATATAGTCCCTGCTCTTGTCCTTCTCATGCAGGCTCTCATACAGAGGGTGCTTCAGACTCACTCCTGTCCCGCTGCTCTAGGGCTGTCTTTGTGATGTCTTGTTTTTGAACAAATGCTCATCATTCTTGTGAGAGGGAGCCAAGTCAGAAATGACTTATGTCACCATATTGATGACCTTATTCCTCAATTTAATTCTTAATTCTATCTGCATCTAAATTGGCCTTTGAGAACATAATGCTCCAAAAATAAGGGCATAAGTTTTAGGCCTACGTCAGCATGTGTTATTGGTAGGATTGTTAAGAGGGGGACAGAAGCAGAACTGGAATCTTGTTGGGTGTGCATTTACTCTTTTTTGTGTTTCTCTGCAAATATTTGTCTATTCTACCTTTGCCAAATCTATTTGCCTTTTCCTTGGAGTCATTAAGAAACAATGCATGTTGCTGTGCTGTTTGAGGCTTAACAAGATTTTGAGGTTTACAGACCCCAAAATCCTGTGAGACACAGGTCTTGCTGGTAGCATTTGGACAGAAGAAGACTGAAAAACAAAATGAATTGACAGTTGTATTTCTCTGTCAAAAGCAGCAAAAACCCAGGTGTTATGTTTAAGGGAAAGAATAGCACATAATCTGAGTTTGAAAGATGATTTATGCCAGGGAAGTCACAAATTGTGCATGGCATGTAAGTTTTTTGTTTTTGTTTTGTTTTGTTGTTCTGTTTTGTTTGCAACCCTTGAGGCAAGATGGAAGCACAAAGCCTCAGTCCTAAGCAAGGTTTCTAAAAAAAGAAAGAGTAAAATCTATTCCTGTACTTCCAGCTGTAGTTCCAAGTAAAATGATTGAAAAATCTAAACAAAACCAATGTGAAATTCATTGCAAAGCCAAGGTTTTCTATCACCACGTCTGGTTCAAAAGTGAGTTGTTATAGCAACAGGAGAAAAGTAAATGAGCATTTCACATTGTAAAATTATGCCTGCCTCTGTTCTAAACAGTGCCGTCCATGCAGTCAAATGAGCTCAAGTCATTTAAAGGAGAAGAATTCCATTTTAATTGTGAAGGCTTGCACCAAACCTACCTTTAAAACCCAAAGTTCCTTTCAATTAACCTTATTCCCCAAATCGATATAATAAATTCTCTGGCAGGATGAGACTGAGCAACATCCTGTCTGATGAAGATGACCTCAGGAAAATATGGTGCCGTGGATTTCAGCGCTGAAGAATAGCCAAAGTGCTGAGTGGCACTGAGCTCATAGCACAGTACACAAGAGCCTTTCACCTCTAAATCATTGTTTTTAATCCAGTATAGATTGGAAGCAGGCGAGTGACCTTGCTTTTTAACACTTGTTCACTGACCTGTATTAAATTGGATGTTGATCTGGGTCCAGTTTCAAATACGTGTCTACACAGTGAACATTTTCTGAGCCCCACACTGGCTTCCAGGAAACTAGACGGAATGAAATCAGAGAGGATTTTTTTTGGCTTTGTGTTTATTTTTTCCACTTGTGTTGTTAGCCCCTCCATGACTGCAATGGAGTATTTATAGGGAGATTTTTTGGATCAGTGATTACGTCTTAGTCATCTCATAAGGAGCCTATCTCAAGACTAACACATTCTTATTTAGTTAGGCATTTATAATTATCAATGTTGCAGATTATCACATTTACATTAATTTGTAAATATATAGAACAACAAGGGAGAGAGAACCAACCCTTAGTCCCTAAGATCGACCCTCCCACAAAGCCTCAGGCAGATTTTAATTATTAGCTATAACTGATCTGTATAATTAGCCTGGGCTAATATCCCCTAATGTCTTTCTATTTAAAGACACAGACACACTATTTATATACCCAGACAAGTTTGCCATTCTGAGAAATCATATCCATTTCAACAATGAGAAGCACCAAGCCAGTAAACAGACTGGCAATTTGGGACTGTAAGAGGAACCTAGATCCATAAAGCCATCATCAGAGGAGTCCTAGTGTGTGAACAACAAGAGAAAGAAGAGAGTGAGCCCAAATGCATTGGTCACAGTTGACTTTAGCCCCTTCTGACCCCCATTCGGTAATTAGGAAGGTAATTAGTAACTTCCCCTTGCATTTCCTGGTCTCACTGACATCAATAGAATTGGCCTGCTCCTATGCCCTGCATCTCAACATGGCTGATGAGCTGAGTCAGCTAGGATGAAAGAGATTCTCCGGCCCCCACCATGTGATTTTGATTAACCAAGTCTGGGAGAGTATTCACAAAACTGAATTTTTAACAAGCTCCCCAAGTTATTATGATGATCGTCAAGACTTGGACACCATCGCTAAATCACTTAATCTTAGGGGGAGTGGAGAGTCAGAAAGAGGGAGTTCCATCCATGCATCAGTGGAATCAGCCCCAGGCACTGGCTGGGACTTTTGCGAAAGATCCTAAAAGTACTCCATCCAACCTTATATGTTTCTTTTCATAGGCTGTCCTTCCAGGATGTCTAATACTAAGATTTTCATAAATCTGGAGCAAATTGATATAATTTCTATGAGAAGATAGAGTCAAACCAAAACTCCATATCTTGGTGCTCCTACCTTATAGTTTTTATACTGGCCCAGCCTATTGACAGGACCATTAACAGAAAAAAACCCTAGATGTGCATACACATCTAGGAAAAGAGGGACGCCTGAATGGCTCAGGGGTTGACGATCTGCCTTTGACTCAGGTCATGATCTTGGGGTCCTGGGATAGAGTCCTGCATCAGGCTCCCGGCAGAGAGCCTGATTCTCTCTCTGCCTATGTCTGCCTCTCTCTGTGTGTCTCTCATGAATTAATAAGTATAATCTTAAAAAAAGGGAGGGGAGGGAGACCATTAAAATGACAGTGTAAATTACATGTAAGAGAAACCAGAATGGAAGAGGAACACACTGGCTACCCATTATTGGCATGTATTTGTTAAATAGTAGGTGCTTCTAACTCTAAAACTCAAAGAGCCTGTAGGCCTGGCTCAGCGGTTAAGCACCTATCTTCAGCCCAGGGCATGATCCTGGAGTCCTGGAATTGAATCCCACTTCGGGCTCCCTGCATGGAGCCTGCTTCTCCCTTTGTCTCTGTCTCTCTCTCTCTCTCTCTCTCTCTCTCTCTCTCTCTCGTGAATGAATAAAAAAACCCCAAGAGCCCTTATTATACAATTGGACAGTAATGTTCAAGTTATTTTAAATTCAGATTTTCTTTAAACATTTCTAGTAATCTTCCCTTGTTTGTCTTTCCAAAGCCTTGTTCCTCTTTCCAACCCCCTCCAAATCAAGACACTTTTTTTCTTATTCTTATTATATTTTTTTTGTAAGAGAACTGCAAAAGAGTTGACACTTGGCATGTGGTGATTGAAAAAATACACTGTCCCTTCTCACCACCCCTGATGTCTTTATCTGACAAAATCCATATGCTGTGTGATCGCCATGGCAACTAAGTAGGATTGTAATTGCAACCCCAGAAAGCTAATTTTTTCACTCAAATTGTGGCATACGTTTAACCTGTCTGAAGTTTCAACAAACCATCTTTTAATGACAAGTGTTTTGAAAGGTCTAATTTAGTCTGTTTGTTTGAAGGCACATTTCTTCCTTTTTTAACTTAATAAATTAGCTTTAAAAGGGGGAGTACAAGAGGCTGCAATATTTTCTGACCTTACCTTGCAAAATTATACCTGATCGTTTTATAGCAATCAAGTCTAAATGTATGACTCTTCCTGAAGGCACACAGGCATTAGAATCCTCACACTCTGTAGTGAGAGCCAGGTAAGTCTCTATGGAGGTACAACCACACAGACAAAAAGTTCTTAAGGTTCAAGTTCCAAACTCTTTTCTTCTATCTGCCATTAAGGAAAAGCTGCCTCCGCTGTGACCAATGGCATAGGTATTCAAGCTACGTAGCTATTAAACTTTATCATGTAGACAAACCATAAGAGACTCTAAACTCTAGGGAACAAACTGAAGGTTGCTGGAGGGGAGGTGTGTTGGGGGATGATGGGGGATGGGGTAACTAAGTGATGGACATCAAGGAGGGCATATGATGTAATGAGCACTGGGTGCTATATAAGACTGATGAATCACTGTACTCTAACCCCTAAAATAAATAATATGCTATATGCTAACTAAATTGAATTTAAGTAAAGAATTTTTCTTTAAGTTTCTCATGTAATGAACTTCAGCTTAGGTGAAATTTTCCTTCGGTGCTTCTGATTCACAATAATTTCTAAAGTGGCTACATTTTATTTTTCTGGATGTGTAGATGAAGCATTATTTTTGAAAAACTATGTGGGTTTAATCATCAAATTTTCTTTGGATACATGAGGAATGAAGTGCCTGGTGAAGAAACTTTAAGAACCTGGCTCTGACCCAGCCAAGAATTATAGATATTGGCCTCAAGAAGCCTACAATCTAGCTACCTGGAGCTTCATGGGTTTAAAAGGAAAAAAAGGGATCCCTGGGTGGCGCAGCGGTTTGGCGCCTGCCTTTGGCCCAGGGCGCGATCCTGGAGACCCGGGATCGAATCCCACGTCAGGCTCCCGGTGCATGGAGCCTGCTTCTCCCTCTGCCTGTGTCTCTGCCTCTCTCTCTCTCTCTCTCTCTCTCTCTCTGTGTGTGTGTGTGTGTGTGTGTGACTATCATAAAATAAATAAAAATTAAAAAAAATTAAAACCCAAACCTAAAAAAAAAAAAAAAAAAAAAAGCTTGGGAATGGAGTTCAAAAGAATTGGAATCTAGTTCGAGCTCCAGTGGTTTCTAGCTGTGTGATCAAGCCCGTAATGTGCAAATGGATGGCTTGACAAAATGAACAGTGTGTATCCTTGAGTCCAAGCCCAGGTCAGCCTGAAGGAGGAAGGGATAATCCAACATCAACCTCTCTGCTTGAGGGACAAGGAACTTCTCAGTGAAGACATGAACCTACAAGAAGGGAAAATGAGCCCCTCATGGCCCAAGGAAGAAAAGGTTGATGAAGCAGAGAGATGCTCGGCACAGCACAAGGTATGGATTAGAATATGCCCTACCCCCTGACAATATCCGTCCTGTACGTGCTAGGACCCCATCACAGCACACCAGAGGATAGAGACTGTGGCCCAGAAAGCCAAACAAGGGAAAGATCCTTCATGCTAGAGTGACCGCCCTGTGATTTGTCTGGGATAACCTCAGGTTTACATACCTGTTGCCCCAGCATAGTTAGCAATGGCTCCCTCCCACCTTCGCTCTCAGAAGTGCCTCAGTCTGAATTTGGAAGTATGTGGTCACCTGCTCCATGCTGGAATTTCTGGATGGTGAAGAAAACTACGAGGTGGTGCCCCTTTGTGAGTGTGTAACCACAGCTCCTGGGTGTGAATTGAGGAAGCTTCCCACTCCCCTTTGCCGGGAGGTGGCTGCAGAAGCCTGGAACAGGTGCAGTGAGGACTGGAGCAGTTGGGCCCAGGAGCACGGGGCAGCCTCAGGAGCAGCAGCGCCACAGTCAGCAGATGGGAAGTCAAGGAGAATGACCATGTCAGGGGTGCTTCTGAGAACATGGAAAGTACACCCTACAAGCTCCTGGATGTAGTGGAAGGCAGAGAAGCATGGTTTTGCTGTAGTGAGGGTGAGTATTGGCCACACCTGTCCCAGCTCAGGAGGCCCTCACACTGGCTGCATCAGGCTCTCAGGGGACCGGGGAAGCATGCACAATGAAGGAGTAGCTCAGAAGCAGTAGGCAGGCTTCAAGTCATTTGTGAGCTTTCCAACAATGCTCCCGGTGTCAACCCTTCACATGGTCCAGCCACTGAGCTCATTCCAGGCAGTGGGTCCTTTCTTGGGCTACCAGTTCCTGAGAACCCTTCTGGTGAGTCTTCTTGGCCTCCTTCCCAGTCTTCTGCTTACAAACATGGGGATGGCTCAGGTTCAGAAGGCACTCTCCCCTGTCCGCCTTTCAGTCTTCTATTTCTATAAAAAAGCCTGGAAAATGTGCAACAAATTCTGGGCACACTCCATACCTCATGGCTCCCCAAAACTAGAACATTGATTTTGTTTACATTTTTCAATCATTTTACTTGGAACTACAGCTGGAAGTACAGGAAAATATTTTACTCTTTCTTTTTCTAGAAACGTTGCTTAGGACTGAGGCTTTGTACTTCCGGTTTGAATGAAGAAAAGAGAGATGGGAAATTATGAGAAAAATGATAACTGTTACTGGTTTTCTATTTCTTCTATAGCAAATTACAATAAGCTAAATGTCTTAAAATAGTACAAACTTAGTATCTCATGGATCTGTAGGTCAGAAGTCCTGGTGGGTTTAGCTGATTCTTCTGCTCTGAGACTCACAAGGCCAGAATCAAGGTGTTGGCCATCCTAGGCTCCTATGTGGAAGCCCTGGGGGTGGGATGGGCAGTCATCTTGTTCTATGCTCATTTATACTCTTGGCACAAATCAGCTCCATGTGGCTGGCTAGAGGTCCCCCTTTCCTTCCTGGCTGTCAGCCTGATGTTATTCCCAGATTCTAGAGGTGGCTCACATGGCCTCACTCATGACCCCCTTCATCTCCAAAACCAGCAGCCCTGGGTCTAGTCTCTCCCACTTTTTAAATCTCTTTTACTTCCTCCTCTGATACATCTTCTGCTTGCAAAGGGAGAAAGTCCTCTGCTTTAAGATTGGTAATCCATGTTAATCTCCCTATTTTAAGGCCCATAACCTTAACTACATCTGCAGTCCTTTTTGACACATAATATAACATAACCATGGCGTGTCACCAGAGGATAGAGGGTTCGGGAATCAAAATCTGACTACCCACAAATTTAATATCTTGAAATGTGACCGGTCCCATTGCTATTCCTGTAGCTCTAATTTCAACTTCAGCTAAACGGAAGCTCTGAAGATGTAAGCAAAGAGATGGTAGATGAAAAACACCTAAAACGCATGCCAAGGTGGGAATCTAATGAGGACTGCAAAAGGTTTCAACGGAGAAAGTACTGTAACTTCTCAGGCAAAATAGGTGACCTAGATCCATTTCCCTCCAGCCACTGTCCAAAGATAGCATAATCTTTTTTCTGAAGAGGCCACAGCAGGGCCAAGGCAGTGGCAGGGACTACTGAAGGCAGAAGCCATGAGCATGAGCTGTGTGTAGGGCACATTAACAGTCAGCCCAAGGATGCCAAGGTCTGGCCTCATTGCTGATGCCAGCCCAGGAGTGGAAGGACAGCACCACAAGAGTGGAAGTCCAAAGAAAGACACTAGAGGGAAGGGCAACTAGAAGGAGAATAAAATTTATAAAGATGCCATTAAAAAAAGAAATTCAACTGAGTAAATTTGAAAATCAAATTGGCTTTATTAAGCTACTCGTGAAACAGAGAGGTTCTCATCTCGCAAGTAGGGGGAGCTCTGAGAAGTTGTATAAAGTGGAAGGTTTTTATAGGAAGGAGGGTGTGGCAAGAAAGTTACTAGCAAAAGAAAAGGACTGCTCCAGGTGAGGTCACCTCGGCTGAAGCGGAAGGGCAGAGAGTCTTGAGGTGGATTCCTCATCTTCCTTTGGGGGATGAAGAGGGCCCATGTGACAGATGATAGTATTGGTTCTTATCAGAAAACTCCTGACTGAATGGCTAAGAGTTACATTTCTGGGGGAGGTTGAAACTACAAGTAGGTTAGGTATTAAGACCTTTGTAACTGGGCCAAAGTGACACCATGTTGGGCCTGTGGTTTTCTTTTCAACAACTCTGATATATTTTTCTAACAATGTGCATGTTTTAATGCACAGGATTAGACTGATCATAAACCAAATATGACATCCCAATTAACTGTGGTGATGTTCTAGGACCAAAAGACCACTTTAACCTTAATGCCAGCTGATGACTTTGACCTATATCTTCACAACTCACTAACCAGCAGGACGGCATGCCCTCAGCTGCATGATGGCATTGAGCCAAGTTAGCTTGAGGACATGAGAGACTCAAGAAGATAGAGGTCCACGGATGGGGACAGCACAATATCCCCATTCTTTCACTTGAATTGAGTACATAAATTAGAAACTTTAAAGTAGAGGCCAATGTGTTCTCAGGACAGTTATTAAAATTGCTTTTTCAGTGTTTGCCTATCCAGTATTACAAAGTTGTTTTTTTTTTTTTTTTAGGAAAGAAAGTAATTCATGTTTCAGAACTGCTGTCATTATAAAAGAAGTCACAGCTACAAGTCTAGACATTTATGACTATTTCACAAGGACTCATCCTTATGAAATAATCATTGTTTTATGCCAGCCATAGTTTATTGATCTGATATGTGCCTGAAATTATTTAGATAGGAGAAATAGGGCTCTCTTCTCTTTCCAGCATACAGGGAAAATTATCCTAGACTCCTGAAAATATAATAAGCATCTGATATTGGAAACACATTAGGGTTATATTTTTCATTTATTAAAATCAGTTTAAAATATGCTCCAAATTCAGTTTCTACCCCTCTCTCCTCTTTATAAAGAAAATAACTTTTCCTCAATTGTCTTCAGTTGTCAGGAATTTCATTTTTACAAAATAAGGGAAAAGGAGGAAGAGGAGGAGAAGAAAGGGAAGATGAGAGGAGAAGGGAATGGAGAGAAGAAGACAGTCTTTACAGTTAACTGGATTTTATAGATCTCCAATGAGCACGTAGCTCATAGGCAGGAACACAAGGATTAGAGTATGTATGGCAAGGACTGTAGGGTCACCAGATAATGAGGGCTGGCCTAGAGGAAAAATTCTTATGCTCTGTAGCCTCAGCTTTCTGTGGTGCTTCCATGATTCATTGTCTTAAAACCAAGTAATTTTGGGGGTAGTTCATTGCAGAGGTCTATAGCTATGTATCATTTTTATATTCTCTAGAAATTACTTCTTTGTTTTACAGATGAAAATGTTAAGTGTAGCTTTCATGTTCTAATGTACTACATCAGTTAATATTGATAGGAAAGTATGTCCCTTGTGACTCAATATTGACCTTTAATATTTATTTTATTGCTTATGCAAGATATTTCAATGAACTCTATTCCCTCTTGATGTGTGTTGATGGTATTTTCCATTGCTTTCCCTTGCTAAAACTACCTGTTGTCAGACAGTGTGGTCAGTCCATCAGGGTAGGAGTAAGAAGGAATCCTGCGTGAGAAGCCTGTATTGACTGATTAATCTCTGATGCTTGCCCTGAAGCCTGCAATTTGCCACAATTAATTTTGGACTTCCTTTTGCCCCATGTAAGGTATCTTTTTCCTTTGGTTACTTGCAGAAACTGAGCCCTAAAATGTTACTTTTCAGTGTATCCCAATGTATTATCTCCAGAGGTTTATTATGTGTTGGATAAAAAGTGCTTCCCCAACCCAGCTCATAAAATAGTACCTATGTCATCTTCCAAAAGCTCTGTAATCTGGGGTTCCATTTTAAGTTTTTAATCCACTTGAAAGTGATGTGCATTTATGGTGTGAGGTTAGGATCTAATTCCTTCTTTTTTTTAGATGACTAATGACTTTTGTTAAAAAGTCATGTTCTGGGCACCTGGGTGGCTCATCTGTTACATTGACTTATTTTTGGCTCAGGTCATGATGCCTTGGGTCCTGAAATTGAGCCCCGCTTCAGGCTCCACGCTTAGCTGGGAATCTGCTTAAAGATTTTCTCCTTCTGCCCCTTCTCCCATGCACTCTCTCTCAAATAAATAAATAAATCTTAAAAAAAAAAATCGTGTTCTGCTCATAAATTAGCAGCTCCCACTTTGAAATAAGTCAGGTCTCCTGGATATGTGGCTCCCAAAACACCTAATCTCAGTATATTTCATAACAATCCCTGAATTCTCATAAACTTGAGTTCTCCACTCTTTGTTTTCTCTTTTTAAGAAATATATTAACCATTCTTGACCTTTTGTTCCTCCATATACATTTTAAAATCCATTTATTTTATTCTTTTATTCCACACACAATAAGAAATCCCTGCTCGGGTTTGAATGGGAGTTTTGATAGGAATTGAATCAATAGAATCAATAGGTCAATTTGTTAAGATTTAGCTGCATAATGATTTCAAGTTATGCTGTCTCTGAACAGGGTATATCTTTTGTTGGAGTGGGTAGGGAATTCTTTATTAGGAACATTTTAGGAAAAAATTTAGGAAGTTTTTCAGAAAATTTCATTTAAAAATTTTCTACACAAACTAGAAAAGTAGCTAGATTTATTCTTGGGAAATTTATATTTTTGATACTATTATACATGGTATCTTTTTTAAAAAGACTTATTTATTTCATTTTAGAAAGAGAGAGAGTACAAGTGTGGGGAGGAGTAGAGTGAGAGGGAGAGAGAAACTTTACCATAATCTGCCACTGAGCATGGAGCTGTCACAGGGTTTGATCTCAAGAAACTGAAATCATGACCTGAGCTACAATCAAGAGTGGGGTGCTCTACTGACTTCACCACCCAAGTGCCCTATAAATGATATGTTTTAAAACTATTCCCTGATGGGAGCATCTGGCTGGCTTAGTTGGTAGAGCATGCACCTCTTAATATCGGGGTTGTGAGATCCAGCCCCACACTGGGTGTGGAGATTACTTAAAAATAAAATATTTTTAAAAAGTATTCCCTGAAGTGTAGAAAAAATGTAATTGATATATTTATTTAGACAACTCTAAGGAGTCTAAATTATCCAGAAAATTCACTAAACTTTCTTAGGAACCATTATACTTTATTTGTAATTCCTTGGGATTTTTGATATAGATAATTTTACCATCAGCCTATAATGACAATTTTATTTCTTTCTATCATGCTATTTTTCTCTTTTGATCTGTTAATGTGATAAAAATATATTAATGGATTGTCTTATGTTAAACCACATGGGATAAACACAATTGTTTTTTTTTTTAATATTCTTTGCTGGATTCAGTTTACTTATATGTTTGTGATTCTTATATTTTGTATTAATTAAGCTAGAAACTAAAGTGCTATAACAAAGTGACTGATCATACAGCAGAGTACATACAATAGACATTTACTTTTCTTTCTGGTAATAATCTGAGGTAATTGAGTGTGTTCCTAGCTGGCAGGACAGCTTTATGTGTTTTGTTCTTGGCTTCAAAGTCATAGCACTTCTCAGCTACTTGAAAAAGAGACAAAATCCTGGACAGTTCTCTCAGAAAGATGACCAAGAAATTGCCCTTCTTGGATCCATTCATATCTCGTTCACCCAAAGTTAATCCCATGGCTACACATAGCTGCAAGGGAAACAGAAACATATTTCCTATGGCTGGGTGACCATGAGCCCATGTTAGATGAAGTTCTGTATGAGTTTCTTTTACTAAAGCAAAGGGAAACTCGAATTTGGGAGGCAATTAACAGTCTCCAAATACATATGGTTGTGAGAAAGAGTGAATTGTGGTTTTCTTTTTTGTATTGTCCTTGTCTCAGGTTTTGGCATCAAGATTTCATTAGTTTCCAAAACAACAACATAAAAAATAGAAAAAAAAACCCACTTTGTAAATATTCTGTTTTATCTACCCTTTGATGTAATTTGGGTAAATTTATAACTTAAAAAATTTTATTAGAACTTTTGTTAGAAATACCACCTGGTGTTTTTTTTTTAGAAATAATTCTATTTAATAATTCCAAATATTCAAGAGACAGTACTATTCAGCCTTTCTATCTCTTCTTCAGTCAATCTTTGGTGCAATTTTAAAAGTTACTGTCTATCAGCATAAAGTTATTTAAAATATCATCTCTTACTATATTTTTAATTCGCCATGTCTGGATTTATTTCATCCTTTCCTTCTATGTATAATTTAATTATCTGTTCTCTTTTTTTATTTGCTTCTAAATAGTATTATAAATTTTATTTGCTGATATTCAAGAATAACTTTAGTCTATCTTAGCCCTCTCTGTTGTATGCTTGGTCTTTATTCCTCTTATCTTTTCTCATTTCCTTCTTCCTTCTGTTTTACTTGCTTTTATACCAATGCTTTTGTTCTGACTTCTTAAGATGAATACTTAATTCATTCACTAAGTATTACTTAAGCTGCATCCATATGTTTTGATATTCGATGTCATCATTATAGTTCCACCATAAATATTTCTAATTTTATCATGATCTTTTCTTTAACTCTTGAAGTTTTTATTTATTTTTTTTTTTTAAAGAACAGTTTCCTTATTTTTTTTTAATTTTTTTTTTTTATTTATTTATGATAGTCACAGAGAGAGAGAGAGAGAGAGAGAGAGAGGCAGAGACATAGGCAGAGGGAGAAGCAGGCTCCATGCACCGGGAGCCCGATGTGGGATTCGATCCCGGGTCTCCAGGACCGCGCCCTGGGCCAAAGGCAGGCGCCAAACCGCTGCGCCACCCAGGGATCCCCACTCTTGAAGTTTTTAGAAGCAAAATATTTCCATAGAAACAAAATTCAAAGCAGAATAATATATAATGGCACTCCTGGGTGGCTCAGTTGGTTGAGCATCCCACTCTTGGTTTGCTCTGGTCATGATCTCATACATCATGGGACTGAGCCCTGTGATGGACTCTGTGTTCAGCAGGTAGTCTGCTCTAGATTCTCTCCCTTTGCCCCCCTGGCCACCAGATGCACATGCTCCCTCTTTTTCTCTCTTTCAAAGAAATGAGTATATCTAAAAAAAAAAAAAAAAAAAAAAAAAAAAGCAGGATATATGGTATGCTAAGTCTTATGTAAAAAAAAAGAAATAATATATTAATATATCTGTTATTTATTGCAAAGAGAAACACAGGAAGGATAACTTATTTATTTCAGTAAAGTTTTTTGCCTACAAGTGATATTGGGGGTCAAGAGGAAGAAATTTGGGAGAGTGACTTTTCTCTAAATATACCTTTTTGTAGAATTTCACTTTTGGAAACATATGAATGTTCTACATATTCAAAAAAATAAAATTAAATCAACAAGGTCGGGAAGAGAGGAAAAATTAAAGCTGAAAGCAGATTGAAACAAATACACTTAATTGTATTTTAAATGAATTCCATAAGCATCCCAAAAGAAAAAAATAACACTAATTGATGTGATTTATGAACACAGTATTTGACTGTATACTTTCCATCGTGGGCAATGTTATGGGGCAAGTACTGCAAACAAATCTGGGAATCATTTTAGTGGATTTTGGTTTTTGCCATAGTGTAGGTCAAACAGTTCTAAAACAATTTAGATCTATGATAGGGTCCAACAAGTGTGTAAATGTGTTGCTGGGAGCCAGATTTATCACTATGACATATGTGTATGGAATGAGGGCAGGAAAGAGTCACGTGGGAATGGGTTGGAATTGGAACTATCAGTGTAAATTCATTATCTCTACAACACACATACATGTGTGTAATGCATATAATATGTGCATGTGAATACATGTATGTGTACACATAACTAAATGTTTGCCTATGTGGGTATGCAGATATTCTCTCCTCTAGTGGCTGAAAAGGCCAAGAAGCAAAGACATCCTGGTAGTACCATGAGCACACTCAGCACCCTGATCTTAGATACTAACTCCAGCCTCACTAGCCAACTCCAGGTTTTCTTTATCTGAAAATTACTTTGCCTTTGTTTTTGAGAGATATTGTCACCAAGGCTACAAATTTAGCTTGATGTTTATCTTTCTCTCTGCATACTGAAGATATTCGAGTATTGTTACTTTTCTGTTGTTAATTTTGGGAAGTAAACTCTCAATAAAATTGTTAAATTTTGTAGGTAATTTGATCCATCCCCATGTCTTTAAGATCTTACCTTTGTCTTTGGTGTTGTGCAATTTACTTCTATGCATTAGGTTTATTTTTTATACTGCTCAATACAAAAAGTACAAGACAGTAATTATACCACAAATGGTATAAAACTAAGGAAATTCATAGCCATTAATTCTCCAGTTGTTGCCTCGGCCCCTGTTCTCTTCTCCTTCTGAATTTTCAGGAAGATACAGGTTTGACCTTCTCACCCTATTATCTGTATTACATGACTTACCTTCCCTATTTTGCATCTCTTTGTCTCTCTGTGTTTTGCTTTCAGTAATTTCTACAAATCTAGTTTCAAATTTCCTAATTCTCCCCAAGCTATAGGTAAAAACTAGTAGCAATCAAGTTTTTAACTCTGAAGAAGTTTTACATAATTTCTGGAAGCTCTATTTAGCTCTTTTTTTTTTTAATATTTGGCCTTTTTCAAGTTGCTTGCTCATTTTATTCATGTTTTCAAACTTGCTAGGACTTTAAATACATACTAAATGTGATTATTTCATATGCTCTGCTTGATGATCATAATATCCAAAACCTTGTAGGTCTAGTCATACCATCTGCTCCTCGTCAGCACTCATGTTCTTGGTGCTCTTCATTTTATGATTTTTTTCTCTCTTTCTTTTAGCACATAGGCCACTCAGATATTTCTTTTTGGAGACCTCATATTAGAGACCTTGGCTGGACCTTAGAGTTCTCTTTGTCTTTCACCCTGTGTGTTTCATAAGACTACAAAAGCCAACGTTTGAGTTCACTCTTGGAGCAAAGCCCTTAAAGCCATGAGCATGTGTCTTACCTCTTCAGAATCTTATTTTCATTGGATCTTGGTCTTCCAGTCATCAACTACTTTTAGTATTTTATTTAGAAATTTTTACCTGTTTTCAGCAAGTGGGTCAGTCAAGGTATTTGGTCCTCCCTACTGCTGGAGCCTTCTAGAAGTGCCTTACATATATTTTAATGACCTTTATAAATTTGCACATATTGTATAAATGTTTGTGTAATTTTATTATAAGAAAAATTTTATTTTTTAATTTTTTAAAAATATTTTATTTATTTACTCATGAGAGACAGAGGCAGAGACACAGTCAGAGGGAGAAGCAGGCTCCCTGCAGGGAGCCCGATGTGGGACTCTATCCCAGAACTCTGGGATCACACCCAGAGCCAAAGGCAGACACCCAACCGCTGAGCCACCCAGGTGTCCCTATTATAAGAAAAATTTTAAACAGAAGACTAGAAAATCACTGACCTAACATAATATGCCCTTCTTCATCTAGGAAGAAATATAAAGAAATAGTAGTAGAAATACCATGGCCATTGTTCACCTCTGACTCCTTTTCTAGTGCTTTCTGTGAGTGGGGTGCTAGCAGTGGGAAAAGGGTGAGAGGAGGGCTTGATTAATACATGGGCTGGAATTTAATGCCCCAGAATAACAGCATTTGTACATACCCCTTCCTGGACATGTAGAAGCACCACCTCTCCCTATATAGTCTTTTGTCCTTTGAAACATTTAGACCCATCCTTTATTCTAGATGCATTCTTAAGATAAACTCTTGGTCTAGGAAATTCACCAGAACTCAGTAACGCACATGCATTTGTTGGATTCTATTAATTACAATATTTGGTTAGACTTCTTTTCTGTTAAATAATATACCCAAAGCATTACATAATATAAATAATAATTTAATAATATGTCTTGAGGATTTTCATGCTGAATTATCTTTACAAGTGTGCATTGAATGGTTATACCATAGTTTGACCGGTGTTTCATTTTTAGTACATTTCTGTGGCTTCTCACTCTTAGCTCTTACAAACTGAGCTGTTATGAATGACCCTGTAATTCATCTTTATTTTATAATTATGTGCTTAGATTAAATTACCACAACTTAAATTGTAAGGTCACATGGCATACATATTCTTAATGCTATCCAGAAGAGTTGGGCCAATTTACCTTCCACAAGTGGCCATGGAAGTACAGCAAGAGAGGTTAGCTTGTTAAAGGTGACACATCCAGAGCTAATCCTCTGATTGAGCTCTAATAAAAAAATAATTTTATCAGATTTTTTCTTACTTAAAGATCTTACAAAATATCCAGACTTCCCTCCCCTTTGACTTCTTTGTAAAAATTTAATATCAGAGTTATTGCAGTTTTTCAAATTACTGACATATCTTTGCTTTGACAAAACCCCAGCTGTCACATGCTGACTAGTAGCCTGTGGTATTTTCACAATTAATTAGAACCAAATAGCAGTGCCACAACAAATGAACAATTTTCCTATTGTTATCTCTTTGAATAACTCTGTCCACAGACCCCACTAGTGGTAATTCATGGAGAGTTCCCTGTAACCAATGTGAATTAGCAGTAGATATAGCTTTTTGACACTAATTCTGCTTGGATTTGGTCACATGAGCATCATATGTTATGATTTCTAGCAGATAATGTTGAAAGATTGATCTTATAAAATAAACAGGCAGCTGGCTATCTGGCATGACTTTACATTTGTTTTCGCTTAATAGGAGACAGGATTGTTGTTCATTAGATCTCTTGCTGTCCCTGGTTAAATCCTCCTGTCTTACTGTTCCTGCTTTTGAGATTAGGCTGTGCAAAATGGCATTTCTACATAAAGAGCTTGTGGCCAGGGGCAACAGGACATTTGAAATGGCTATTTCCTTCTCACCATGGACAGAAAGGTAGTTCAGGCGTATGTAACTGCTTCCCAGGCGAACATCTGTCAGTTGCGCCTGGGAAGATGTCAGATGCACAACTTCATCAGCTGGGAATCAAAATCCATTCAGAATACTTCTGTTTGCAAACTTCTGTCATCAAGGCTGTTCAGGTTGTAAGTTCTATGGCAAAGAGAAGTCAGGGCTTGAATGTTTAAAAAGAGGCTCAAATTTAAGGTAACACACGAAAATTGTAAGAAGTTGGCAATTGCCCAGAAGCCCCTTCTCTGAGTCGAGGTTGGGAAATTTGGATGTAGGGTAGGTTTGAATTATATATAAACTTATCAAATCTTAACTTTTTTTCAGACACTGGTGGATTTTTCTGGTTGTTTGTGTTATTCATTTGGTTACAGAGAAGGCCTTTCACAAAGCTTTTATGTTGATTTTCCTTGAGGATTTGAGTTCAGCAGTATGAAGAATATTGAATATATGCAGGGTCAATCCCATAAAAACTGAGTCAGAGAAAGGAGGGAGATGATTACTCTTAATTTGCTATGAAATTGCACATAGACTCATAAATATCAATGTGACCTGTGAAAATGAAGCAAAGAAAGGATTTACACACTAGGAAGATTTTAGGCAGTATGCTTCTTGCCTTTTTTTTTTTTTAGCACATCTTACCATGTTATTTGTTTAATGATATGTTTTTATTGCAGCATTACAGCCTGTACATTAGTTGTTATTCTTGTCCTTTGAAAGCAATTAAATTGTTGTGATTTTTAGGGCACGGTTATAGAATTGATTTAAGTAATACTTAAGAATTAAAACAATGCATAAGAATCATCTGGAGTATTTGTTTAAAATGCAGATTTGGGGGATGCAATTCCCCCATGGTTCTAATTGGGTACACAATCAGCAAAGCCTAGAAATCTGTTTTTCTAACAAGCATAAGAGATTCTGGTTTGGGTGGTCCTCAGAAAAACACTGTGAAAAAATACAATGTTTCAAAAGATTAAAATTAAAAATTAAATTTAAAAATCAGCTTTATAGAAAAGATAAATGAAGAATCTTGTTTTCCAGTATAATTTATTTTTATAATAAAGAGATGTGACCAGAGTCCTGGTTCTTTAAGAACCAAGGCAGATAAAGTGTGGAAAGTGTGTGCACTGGGATTCCTTGGAGGCCACCCCTGCTTGAGACTAGGAGATGACTTTAGTAAGTCACTGTCCTGCCTGTATCTCTCTTTCCTCTCCTTCAAACTGGGGGTGGGAGTGAAGCAAAACTTTTCTTCCACCTGGATAGGTTGAATATAAAGCTGCTCAGTAAATCCAAACTGATGTTATTATATTCAACACTTGGACAACGTTTCATTCTTTCCAAATTGTTGAATTTGGTGCCCTGTAATCACAAATGTGCAGGCTTTAATATCAGACCCTAAACTGTGTAGTCGTAGCCTCTTTGAGGCTTTGAAGGGTAAAGCAAGGTCACAGCCACATTGCAAGTAAACCAGCCTTGAAAGATACAGTCTTAAAGGCTGCTAGAAAAAAGAAATTTCTCAGCTTCCCTTGGTAGTTGTGTGTTTCAGGCCTTAAAATCTTTCAAGATCGAATTCTCAATCCAAGCTGTCTGTGCCACATTCTTGCCTGTCCTTGAAAGAAAGAGAGAAACTGCCCACCTTGTGGGCAGAGTATCTCAAATGATACTCTTTCACAGACCACAAAGAGTCACACTCTCTCTTCTTATGTTGTTGTTGTTGTTGTTTTAATGCAGGGTGTAAAGCCAGTCTCTTTGACCTTTCCTATAAAACCTCAGTAAAACATCTGTATTTTGCCCATTGCTTCTTTTCATTCTAGGCACTCACATGCACTGTGATGATGACCATGACTGTTGCATGTGACATCTTTCCTTAAACTTTCTGTTGTTGAGTAAATGTTCTCAGAGACCATTAAAAAAAAAAAAACACCTAAGCCTATCTGGGAATTTTCGTCATTAATCTCATCGTGGGGCTTCAGCAAGCCAATTTCACCCCACTAGTTCTCTGCATCCCTCAAGTGAGAGGCTGGAACTAGACGCTCTTCGTTTTGTTCCTCTGCAAACTCTTCAAGTTGCTTCCTGTACAAAGAGGATGGTGTTAACCCAGAATGATTTGGTGGCAATCAAGGACTCCTGTTTTGTCAAGGGCATCTTGTTTTTTCTAACACATCTGTTCTGGTGATGAGGATAGTCTCCCATGGCAGGAAAGAAGGGAAAGAGGGAGGGGCAAAGAAAACAGGAAGAGCAGAAGGGATTGAAGGAGAAACAGAAGGAGGAACAGAAAGAAGGGAAGAAAGTCGTAGCCAGCAATAATCACAAGGAGTGTAGATGTCACAGGTACACAAGGGAAAATCACAAGTGTATGGTGCCCGTATATATCCTCTGCCTGAGGGCTGATTGAGTTCCTGAGACTGTTTCCTAGAATTCCATATATTTATTTGGAGGGAAAAATATATTTTTATATATTTTTAATTGGGTCTAAATAAACATAAGGCCTTGAATCAGTTACTGGGCTTCTCATGGTTCATGGTCTGTGTCTAGTCACTGGTAAGATATTTGATCGATGCATTTTTTCTTTCGATGTTCCTTTAGTTACTGTCCATTTTTACTTATAAATTTAAATTTTACAAATGGCATAAAAAACCCACTAAGAGGGGCACTTGGGTGGCTCAGTGGTTGAGTGTCTGCCTTCGGCCCAGGTCATGATCCCAGGGTCCTGGAATCAAGTCCTGCATCAGGCTCCCTGGGGGGAGCCTGCTTCTCTCTCTGCCTATGTCTCTGCCTCTCTCTGTGTCTCTCATGAATAAACAAATAAAATATTTAAAAAAGAAAACCTGCTAAGATTTTTCTTTGTCCCTGTTTCTCTTTCTCAGTGGAGAAACCCGGGGCTTTAGAGGAGGGCACCGTGCAGGACTGCCCTGTGTGCGGAGAGCTCAGTGCAGCCCTTGAAGGATGCTTCCTGGCTTCAACCTTTTTGACATTTTGCTAGAGATTTAAAAAGACACTAAGTTTGCACAATTCCATGTCACAAAATATAAAGAAGTAGCTTCTAATCTATATGCTCTTCATGGCACGGTAGATGCCCTTTTCAGAAATGGTTAAGAGAACGAAAGGTTACATGGATGGGAATGTCTGCAGATTGGAACCAATATATTTCTTACTATTCATGCTACAGAGGGTAACCCCAGTGCTTTGCTTTCTGACTCCCAGATCCTGAAAACTGTTTCTGAAAGTTTACTCTTCAGTATCAAATCCATTGGAATTGATTCCTCAAATGGCCTGGCCATCAGATGATCTTGATTATTGAGAATTCTTGAACATTTATTTCAAGAATCAAAGTGCTGATGGAGCAACATGGGACATCTTGCTTCTTACCAAGGAGAGGGCTCTTCTGAGCATGACTGGACCACTGCAGACCTACCCAGGCATCTTCTAAACACTTGGGCATTGGTTATTTGACCTAACTCCCCGAGGACTCATCAGAGCTATAAGATAAAGGAAAACAAATTAAGCACCACAGAGACTAAGGTAGCCTCATGTGATCTTTCTATAGCCAGCATTAAAACCTAGAAGGAGCCTCCCAGAAATGTATGCCCTTATGGATTAAAAAGGGTTTCTTTTCTGTCCTTACTAGCCTTTTCCTCCTTTAACTCCTGCTATGATTTGCAGTTAAGAGTTTATATCCAAGTCCACATGCTCAATAAGGATTTGAGGCTTGGGGTTGTATACAGATCTTTAATTAGTCTTATAATTGTTATTATTTAGTCCAGGTACAGATGTTTTTCCCCTTAGTAATTTATATACTGGAATATTCTCTGTGGAACATGATAGAAAAAAGAAAGGATAGAACTCTTGTTAGAACTTTATGAAAGAAAGAGCTTTAAATCACCTGCAAATGTAGAGCCACTTTCCAGCATGTCATGTCAAGGCATTGCCTCTAAATTTTCATTGTTTCAGGATTTAGCCAAACTGTTTTTACTCACTTTAATGAATGTAGCTGTCCATTCACCAATGTGAAAATACAGGGTTTAACAGTGTGAAATTCTGCATTGAATATGTGGAACCTCAGTCAAGGCCATGATTTTTTTTTCTACACATTTTATGACATTATTTTATCTAGACATCTATGTCCTTGTTGCCCTAAACTATAGCATCTATTGCCAATTGCTTTAATCATTCATCACCATTCAAAACTATGTGTCTGAAAGAGTTTACAAAGAAGCAAAGTACAATAATGATATGAAGAAAGTAAACCGTGTTAAACTATGCATCATGTTTCTTGATTAAAATACATATGACGAGCCCTGTTACATTTCCAAACACCACCTCTGAGCCCAGTTATGAAAACTTAGCCAGTTATATCCCACAGAACATTTTTACTCAGAGAACCTCAAATATTATGGAGGTGAAATCAGGCTTCCTCTATTACTTGTATTCTCCATAGTCTTGGACAAAAGCATAACAGCTAAATATATTTTTGAGTTCTAATACCGGAAAAGTTTGAAAGTATCAATGATTAGCCTTAAGACTATAAATAATCTTCCTTTACAAAAATTATATCTTGACAAAAAAGGGGAAGTGCAGGGGCTATGGTGGGAGGTAGAGTGGTGGGCCAGCAGTAGTGTGGGCTGCCCTGACTGGGCAGTGCCAATGTGGCCTCTGTCTGAAAAGGATGCAAGATGACCATGGAGGAACCTGTTCCCAGAAAGGTTTAGATGAGTAAAACAGACTTCACATTCATGGCATGAGATGAAATAATTCTAAGATGGAGACAATATGAAGCATATGTCCAAGCTTCAGAAGGCAAGTACACAGATCTTAATTCTAATAATGTAACGAGTTAAGGGAGTCTGAAGAAAAACTAAAGCAACAATAAGGAACACAACCTTTTTATGTGGCCAGCAACCCAGGAGCAAGAGGACCAAGAATGTAGTACTCAAATCCAGTACCTCAAGCAAGTCCAATAGCCAAGTGTTGCCCAACTGAGATCAACAGTGGTAGGCCCAGCGATCAACTTATTTTTCCTAAACATGAAAGGTGAGTTGGAACCAACTAAAGACAAACTGGAACCAGCCCCAAATGAACTGAGTGCCTGGAAGTTTACAAGATGTCCCCAGTCAAGTCTTCCCTGACAATCCCACTCTAAGAGAGCTGTGGTGGGACAGCCAAGGACTCATTTTCCACAACAAGACTCAGACTTTTTAGCCAAAAAAAGCCTCATTCTTATACTATCTAGCTTATAATGGATCATATAAAACTTACCAGATGAACCTCTCTTTCAGCTTTTTTTCTCTTTCCCCTCCCTTCATCTCAAAGGACTAATGGCATTGAACTATTCCAAAGAAGTGGCCACCTCTGAAAAATTACCCTCCCAGAACATGTAGATACTTGGGAAATTTTTCTGAAAAAGAAAATGGAGGGAGAAATGAAAGTCTTAAGTCTGTGGCCCACTGTGTCTTCAGACAATTTAGAGGAATGAGAACCTAGAGATTTAAAATCATGAATTGAACATGTAAAATTCCAGTAAAAAGTAAAAGTGGAATTGTTCTTAACCTTGAGCATAGTGACCTAGAGACACTGTATAGCAGTTTTGCCAATAAGACTGTGGACTTTGTGATTGTTGTTGAATTTCTGGGTCAAACCTCAAATGAGGTAGATTTTGCCTTTAAAGAGCTTTTTTGCTAAGAACCAATTTAATTGTCATGAGAGAATAAAATAACAGATGTCAGTACAGTACAATATTTAGCCATTTAGTTTGGGGCTCTGTATTGCTTGATTGAGCCTTAAATCAATATGGTTTTAATCCATGGTTTATTCTTTGAATGGTTGCTAATGCTGTAGGTACTCTTCTTGACTATATAAACATAAAGCTGTGGTATCAAACTTCAGGATGAAGCTATTTGAAATATTTGTTTCACTACTAGAGTATAGTAGGATATTGGCTGTGATGAGATTCACTTATTTTTTTCAGTAGTAAAGTACAATCCCCCTTGGCTTCAGCAGGCACATGTTGAAAGAGCATTGTTATTGGTATTAATTGGGGAATGCTCTCAAATGCTTACAAATCCTTCATTGTATTTGGGCCTTTCGTATTATGCTCTTGATATTAAATTAAATGTACCTTGAAAAAAGCAAAACCAAAAATTATATCTTGACTATAACTTCAAATTTTCTAACTTAAAAAGTATTTTAAGAATTCTTCTCCCCTTTCAAATTAAATGTGGTGATTGCTACCAAGATTAGATCCTTCATATTTTTGTCAATAGAGTGGTTGCCACTATGGAAAACATGACGGCTCTAATTCTGGCTAAAATTTAACAAGAAGTCATCAGCCAAGGTTACCAATTTCATGCCTTTAATGCATCATAGTTACCAAAATAATATTCACTATTTTAGCTTTATATATCATATGGCTATACTTATATAGCTATATTCAGTGTCTATTATTGTGCTGTATTAATGACTACATATCTGATTCACTAAGCACATGGCCTCAGTCACTTCTTTGTTTTCTCACTTTTTAAATGAAGTACTTTGGTTGGATGTTCTCTGAGGCCCATTTCAGCCCTAAAATTTTATGATTTTGTGTTCCATGAAATAAACTGGCCATCTTGTCTTTTATATGATCCCACCTGCTAACTCAGATGTAACCTCTCCCTCATTCCCAGCAGGAAAAAATTGGAAATATTTTGTATGTAGATCAGCTTTTTAAAAGGTAGCAAAATGAAGACAATAAGAAGGAATCAATGCAAATTTCAGCAGAAGAGAATGACATTTATTTTTTTTTTATTCATTTATTTATGATAGGCACACAGTGAGAGAGAGAGAGAGAGGCAGAGACACAGGCAGAGGGAGAAGCAGGCTCCATGCACCAGGAGCCCGACGTGGGATTCGATCCCGGGTCTCCAGGATCGCGCCCTGGGCCAAAGGCAGGCGCTAAACTGCTGCGCCACCCAGGGATCCTGAGAATGACATTTAAAAGATATTCTTACCTTGAAGAAATTTGAGTCATTTTCAGATAACTCATTTGAAACCATTTATTGTGGAAACTCCTAGAATAGAGCCAGCTAATTTAAAAATGATTCAAGGTGGAGTTTCCTCTACTTTGGCCTAGAACATGAGACTTCATATTATATTATATTTTTATTTTTATTTTTTTAAGATTTTATTTATTCATGAGAGACACAGAGGGAGAGAGGGAGAGACACAGGCAGAGGGAGAAGCAGGATCCATGCAGGGAGCCCAACATGGGACTTGATCCTGGGTCTCCAGGATCACGCTCTGGACTGCTGAGCCACCCAGGGATCTCCTCTATATTATATTATAAAACAAGGTGTGATGCTGGCAGTCTTCTGGAATATAATGATTCCAATGACTGAGGCCATAAAATATTGAGGAAACTGTTCTTTAACACTTACGTTGATACGAATACTATGCTGGCTCATCCATTTGGACATTCTAAGAGATAGATACTATCAGCATCTGTGGATGGATAGAATCAGGTTCTAACAACAAAGAGGATAGCTAACCTAAGAACCTTCCAGGCACTATCCTGAAGTCCTGACAGTGGTTCAAAGCTGGGTACTATTATTCTTCCCATGAAAAGGAAAAAAAAAAAAAAAAAAAAACAGGGAAGAAGTGTATGCGATGAAGGGAAAGACAGCTTTCCCCCCACCATTATTACAAGAAAGTCTTTCTTTAGAAATGGATTTTTACTTAGTTCATTCATTTATTCATTATTTACTTATTTTTTTCTTTTAGCCCTAACGGTAGAACTGCCCTCTGATCCCTTACTGGTTGCTTCCCAGAATCACTCCCCATACTAGTACCTGGTCCTCCCAGGAAAACCAAGCTGCACAAACTCAAAGCCTGGGGTCATTGCTAGGAGTCCCCTTTCCCTCGGCCCAGACAGTCTGTGGCATCCTCATGTGCATTTTGTATAATTACCCTTTGCAGTTTCCTAGCCAAAGATCTCATATGAAGTTAAAAGAAGAAACTCATTTTCTCTTTGGATTTCTGTGCTCCTGGGAAACTTTATCTTGAACCAATTTTTAATTAGACAGCCCTATTACAGGAGTTCCCGAAATCCCACTTCTTGGTGTGGCTGGCTTTATTGAGGACACACAGCTTAACTCACAGAAATCTGCAAAGATTGCTGCTGATTCTGTTGACCCATTTAAGCCCTGGTGATTTCTCTGCCACCAGGTCCCTTTCTAAATGGACAGCCAGCCATACCGAAGGGGAGGTTGGTATGAGGGGCAAGTGTCCACCAGGGACAAGTACAAGGCTATCAGTTCACCATTTTTCTGCCACCTGAGGTGAACCTGAAGTCTAGACCCAAAGAAAAACCTTTTTCTTAGTTCTTTAGATTATTTATAACATCTTTCCTCTCTAGCACCCCCAACTTGTTATCCTTTATTTCGGGAACTGAATTAAATAATGGATGCTCTGTCATCGGCATTTCCATAAGGTTAAGATGAAGTAACCTGTTTAACAAGTATTTCATTAGGGAGAATGAAAAAGGTAGACTGAGAAATTCCAGTAAAAGTTTGTTATATAATTTTAAATGCTTTAAAATAACGTCACAATATCCTTCTAAAAAAGATTGGTCTTTTGTGGAAGATGTTATTAGTAAAGTCCTTGAAGCAAGTGGTGGAAAATGGCTTTTTCATTACTTCAAAGGCAATATTAAAGGACCATGAAATTCAAAGCTCCTGGTTTTATCACAGACATTTTTATGTCAGGATTTAAACATTTTCCTACTCGACATTCCCCTAACAACTTTAGTTTTACAGGAAAGAATTGTTATAATTGGCCCGGATCATAGTATGATTATTAAATGATAGGCATCAATTAAGCTGATATTTAAATTGAAGATATTCATAACAGATAAGAGGAAAGTATGATTATAATTAAATGCATAAAATGTATAATCTGCTTTGGGAGTACACTTTAAACCATGTGATTATTTGTTGGAATACAAACTGTCACAAAAATTCTCTGCCTATTTCCTCTTTGCTCACTGTCACTAAGCGTAAATAAAATGTTTCATACATATTTTCCTTAATCTTAATATGATTATGGGGGTGCTTTATGTAGATTATCATGTTGAAGCTGTATCATTTTGGAATAAAAAAAAGCAAAGAGAGGAGAAGCATTGAAAATGATAACACGGGATTACTCTTGTGAAAGCAGGGTTGTCAACACCCTTGCATTCCCCAGAGTTAACCTTTTGGTTCCCAGGATTTTGCCATGTGTTATGATTTTAGCCTTAGCACTAATACAGCAATGCAATAATATAGTGATAAGGTGCTTGCTAAGGACTTAGGGATTTCGCAAGTGTGCAAATTCACTACTTTTATGGATTTTTTTAAGTATAAAAATACTGTTAAATAGCGACATTTGTATGTTTAAAGTATTATTTATTTACCTACTGGAGATCAGATAAGCTCCAAAAATCAGATTCACATATCTGACACTAATACTTTCTTAGATAAACAAAAATACTAAGATCACAAAGGGAATAGTTTATCACTTTGATACATTTTTTTCACTTGGAAACTCTTGAAAATAGAATTTCTTCATTTATGTTGTGTGTATTTTCATCTATATCTAAAATATGAGTAATGTATGCCTTGCTGGCTGCCTCTTCAGGTATTGACAAGCAGCCAGGCAGTGTCCATTGGGGTTACTCGGCTCCAGCTACAGAGTGAGAAGCCATTGGCTTGGGTCTATCAAAGTAGTCCCATTCTTCCTATGATAGTTACTACCCAGAGGTGATTATGTGATCTAATTTTATCCAATTAAAGCAAAACTCTGGATTTTGTTTAATGATAAGGAGAAAAATCTGCCCACTGCCCTTCTAATCCCACCACACATGACCTGGAGAGAGAAGTATGTATGCGGAGTTTTAGCTGCAGCTACGTTATGACTACAAGGGAAGATAGCCTGAGGCTATCTTCATCCATAAGGATGAAGGGACAAGAAGAATTGAAGGAAATGGAGCTAGATCTCTAGCTGTACTGCATCCAAAGCCCCACCTCTTCACTGTCAGTGATATGAGCCAATCAGTTCCCTTCATGATTTAAGCCAGATTGTAATGATGTATATTATTTGTAACCAAAAACATCCTACCAGGTACAGATTTTAGTGTTAAGAGTGGTGCCTTACACATCATAGATCCTAAAATATTGCAAAAACTACATCAGGTAAGCAGAGCAATGAGGAATAATCTTTTTTTTCTGTTATCAGAAGTTGGTCGATTTGTGTGTATTTATTTATTTAAGCATAATTATACATAACTGGTTAAATGATTATACAACTGGTTGAATGATTGCCTGTTGTACCTTACAATAGAGTTCAAGGGCTAACCAAAATTGCAATATTTGGTGATTTAGTAGGAAAATGTTCAGCTTTCATTAGAATCCTTCAGGAGAGAGACAAGAGTGGACTAAAACTAGCCAATCTGAACAATCAATTTAAAGCAATATAGCTTTTCTAAAAGAAGCACTCTCTGCAAGTGACTTTCTTTCCTAGACTGGTAAAAGTCTGGTTAAGACTGACCAGTTAAAAAAAAAAAAACAACAACAACAAAAACAAATTCTCTGCCCTAGGGTTAGGTCAATTGGAGCAAAAGCAGAATGGAGGAGCCATCACAGGAGGCAAAGCTGACATCTGAAGGAAACCTAATTCTTAATCCTCTCCCCAGTAACTAGAATTTCCATACACACCCCAAGCCAAGGATTAAGCTCTTGTTTATCCCTAAGACAATCTCCAGATAGGACCTAAAGGTGATACAGGCCCAAAAAGAGAATTCTCCCCAACTTCCATCTTTGGCATAACCCTAAAAGACAAAGGATAGGTAAGATAGTCTTGCAGAGTAAAACTAGGGTCTATGAGATTGGGCAACTACACCATTCAGTCCTCATGCAAGGCAAAAACTCACTCAGTGTTCTTGTCCAGCAGGATATGAAATGTTCTATGAGCCAATACCCACTCCATGTTGCTTCCTATTCTCCTCTTTACAAATGAAATCTGTATTGTAACTTACCATCCTCTCTCCATCTTTTGTATACTGGGGAGTGTGAGGGATGGGTAACTTAAGTTTGTTGACTTCACATTGACAGAGGAGTTATAGCAGAATTTGATTTAAAAAGAAAAAGGACTTCACCTAGAAATCCTGCACATGAGGTGCTAGTAGACTTGATTGTCTCCCTTTAGAATAGTGGTTCTCAACTTTAGTTGCTATTCAGGACAACTAGGAACTTCTCATGGCCAGGTTGCACCTTAGATTAATTCAGAATCTCTAGGGGAGAGACCAGACACCAATGTAGCTTAATTGAGAACCACTGTTTCCACTTAGGGGTGGACATTTGGGGAAACTGGATATGGGGAGGAAGATATATGGATGTTGATTTAACAGAAATGGCATGGATCCTTTTGCTTGCTCCTTGAGTCATTGCACTCCTTTCTTTTTTAGTAATAGCCATGCTCTTGATTGACCCCATTTTGGCTTTAGTCAATCATGGAAACATGGACATTGATTTAGGAGAGGACATTTGACCTAATATATTCCAGTTAAAGTAAAGCTCTAAATTTTTGCTTTATGGTTAGGAAAGAAAAAATATGAAAGAAGAGTATTAATACTGATTGTCCCTGGACAAATCGACTTCCAGAGGATACAAGACCCTGGAAAATTGCAGGAAAAGCATGCTGGAGCCTAGAATATGCCACATCTAAAACCTACCCTACCTTTGAATGAAGCTAGTAAATCCCTTTTATTGATTAGGACAGTTGGAACTGGGTTTTCTCTTGCAAGTAACTGAAAGCATCCTAACTGATAGGTTCTGCAGTGGACAGAGGCAGTGCTCTGCCAAGATCCCTGAGCTTCCTTTTCCATTGTCCCCCCATTGCTTGTTCTCCATTTGCTTCCAATGGCCTGTACCTAGGACACTCCTCAGAGGACTGCTTTCAGGCTACTGGAGCTGCTTTGCTAGTTTGCTCAGAGAAATAGAATTTACATCCTCTCCAGGACAGGCCTTAGCCAACCACCTCCCAGTACAGGAGCATAACACCCAGCCTTCTTGCCTGGAATTGGACAAACCCTGAGGCATATTTCACACTTCATAGCCTGGCGTGGGATCTTCCCCTTTGCTGTACTTCTTCTATTCCTTATCCAACACATCCAACTCATTCTCCAGTTTCTGGGGGGGGGGGGGTGGGGTACTTCCTTAACAGATAACTTGAATACAAATCCTCCCTTAGCGTCTTCTTCTGTGGAACCCAAACTAAGGCACATGCTGATCCCCCACTAGTGCTGAATTCTATGTGAAGCACATAGTGTGGGATTGATTTATGTGACTGGCTCACCAGCCAATTGCTTTCTCTAAAAATATTTTGTCTTATTTTACATGTTAAACAAAATAGCAAAACATATTTAGCAATTAGACACATGGCAGGATCAAATTTTAGAAGTCCAGAGAGGTCACCAGGATAACCTGTCATGCTACATATAAAGAAATCAAATTCTAGTGACGCTGCATGACTTATTCCAAGCCTCTTGGCTGCTTAATGACAAGGCCAGTGTTTAAGTGCTTCTTTGAGTGCCATTGGAAGTTTGTTTATTGCCATGCCTAACTGGAATCTTATTTAAGTAAGATTCCAAGCATCTTCTTTAAATTATATTTTCTCTGTTGAGAGATAAACTCTCTATTCTTGCTGCATACTGTAGTCTACACTACACTTGGTCTTCACACTGTCATCTTGGAGGCCTTGGATTGTGTTTTGCTAATAAATTTACTTATTTTCCTTATATAGACCCAGAAGGGTTTTATTTAAAATAAATGTAGATGATGCCTTAGATACCTTAGGAGCTTAGCATATCAATTTAGAGAGTACTTTACAATAATCTCAAAGGCTTTGTTAATCAGGCTTGGATATGGTTTCTATCCTGTCTCCTAGATTATCAGAAAAGATCATCTAAAGCATATCTTTAATGGAGGATAAGTGGAGGAAACTCTGTTCTAAAAAGACAGAGAAATATTTACACACATATATGGATTGTTAAAGATTGAATAGATAGGGGCTTCAAATCAGATTCCAGAAATGTCAGCAATTTTTTTTTTTTGCTTTTAATGCTCTAAAGCTAAAATGCACTGTTGACAGCATTTCTAAAATTCTCCCGATAGTCCTGCCCACATAAGAAAAGAAAAATAAAAAGAAAAAAAAAAAAAAAGGTCAGGAGGAATTGGAAAAGGTTTGCCATTAAAACCAGCTTTGTTAAATCACCCATTATACTCCACCTGATTTCAACCTTATCTCATGTAATCTTCAAAACTACCTCCTAGATAGTATTTTATATATGAAGAAAGCAATTACACAGTAAGGTAAAATAATAACAATGGATTTAAACCCATGTCAGTCACGTACAAAGTTATAGGAGAAATGAATAAACAATGCTAATAGATTGGAAAAAAATCAATAATGAAAGATCTTTTTAAAAACTTTTATGAGGTTAATCATTACTTTGAAGAATATAAAATCTAACTCCTGCACTTTGTTATATCCTTAAAAGCAAAGGTGGTGTCTTAAAAACTAAGCAGTATATAATCATTGGAATAGGAAGGATTGATGATTTGCCATGGAATTAACACTATGTGTGTTAGGTATTCCTAGGCCAAAGGATGTACATAGGATGCACGTTCTGGTGTGTATGGAGTAGGTTTTGTAAATTTTTAAAATGTACCCTTGAAAGTTGATTAAAGTAAAATTTTGTCTACATACTCCGTTTTTCATTGACTTATTTGAAAGTAACAGTTGCATTCAATTCATCAACAAATATTTATTGAATATTTATTTGAAACACAATTTTCATTAGGTTTTATAAAACAGAGACTAGAGAACAACAATGATGGAACTAATAGACCAAAGAAAAGATTTGGCCATGTTTGGTGACAGAAAAGTCATTTTAGCCCCTTTGACAACCATTTCTAGTTCTTTCTAATACTACACATACTTAAGCTTAACTCATCATCTCCTTTCCGATTCTCCATCTCAGGTCATTTGGATTTACCACTCAGCAGAGGCTGTTCACTGCCAGACCCAAAGTATGAGAAAGTCAAGATGCCAAGACTAATTGTTAACATTTGTTTAGCACTTACTATATACCAAGAAATGACCTAAAGTTTTAAGATGGAGTAACTGATTAAGTCCTAATAAATAACCCCATGAGTGGCTACTTTCATTATCCCTTATCTGTGAAGATACTGATATACTACAATATTATTATGTTCACACTCTTTGAAAAGATAGGGATATTCTCAATGAGATAAGAGGCAATGAAGACAGGTAGAGTAAAGATATAGGTAAATTTTTAGATAAAATGGAGAGCAATTGAAAAGATGATCTTTATCTTTCCTACACAATAAGAGGCGATGGGGGAGATGGCAGTACAAGGGAACAAAAATAGGACTAAGGTAATTGTGGCTTGGCACTCTGATATTAGGTAGTTTACATAAAACTTTAACCTGGTGCTTACTATAGCACTTCTAAGAAGGTAATAATACTCCCATTTTACAAAAAAAAAAAAAAAAAGCATCTGGAGATTTGAGCAGTTAAGTTGCTTACCAAAGGCCACACAGTCTGCAAACTCAACATTGTTTGCCACCAAATCTTGGTTCTTTCCCCTATGGTCTTCTTACTTATCAATTCTCAAGTTGGTGGGAATGCATTTGGGAAATTAAGAACAGGATAGGTTTGGAATAGTTACAGTAGGAAATGAACCTCGGAGCCAGACAGAAATAAGCAAAAATTGTTGAGCAAGTCTCAGAACCAGATGTGAGGACTTGAGGTCTTCATAGAAGAAGAAGAAGAAGAAGAAGAAGAAGAAGAAGAAGAAGAAGAAGAATGAATGAATTGAAGAATGAATGATTTGATTCACCTATAGCAAAGCAGTGTGCATGACAGGAAGTTTGGAACTGTTAGAGATACGGAAGTAAACAGACCGATCCAAGTAGCACTTATAACACGGGTATACACAAATACTTAAAATACAAAGCAAAACAATTATATATGATACCTGCCATGAGTGAGGCACAGAGGATGCCATACTTCATTTATTCTAATTCCAAAATGTCACATTTTAACATCTTAAAATTCAGATGTTTCTTAGTATGAATGACATCCTTTTTCAGCAATGACCAGGTAGTTGTCATAACTTGGTTGTGATTGTCTGTACAATCTTGAACGTGGCCATGGGGGTTCAAATTGTCTTCACTTCCACTAGATTGTGTTCACTGAGGATACTACAGATATAAATTTGTATGTGCCATTCAAAGTATCTTCTTGAAAAGTACCCTATTATTTCAATATGTATTTTTCAACCATATATGTTAGTGAAGCAGATATTTATGTTAATTAAGTAAAAATGACCACAAGTTCATATTTTTTGTGAAGCAGCAACTCCAATACTTTACATAAACTATCCACAAGTAGATGCAGCTACTTATATTTTGTTACTGAGATACTTGAAAAAGGAATGCACAACGCAAACCAATCAATTCAACTAATTGCCAGATCCCTAGGAATAGATGTATTCTAGATATCTTTTGCTATGTAGCAAATCAGCCCCCCAACCAAAGGACTTAAAGCAGCACATTGTTTTATTGTCTCTCAGAGGCTCAGTGGGGCAGGAATTCAGGAAGGGTTTGCCCAGGTGGTTCTGGTTCAAGGGCTGTCATGTAGTTTCAGTCACAAGGAAACTAGAGCTGGGATGGGAGCAAGCCAAAGCACCTGGAGGTGAGTCTGTCATCTTTCTCACCTCATGTAGTAAAAGAGCTTCTCCCTGTAACTTCTCTCCATGGGCTACTTTGGGCTTTAAAATGTTTTGACGCCCATGAGACAGTTGGACTATTTATGTGGCAGTTAAAGGTTTTCACAATGAGTAGTCCAGAGAGCAAGATAGAAGCCAAAACACCTTAACAATCCTGCTTCAGAAGTTGTGCAGCGTCACTTCTGAGGCATTCTGTTGGCTACAAGCAAGTCAGAAGACAGCCAAGATTCAATGAGAGAGAAGTTAACGTCACCTTTTGAAGGGGAGCAAAATCCTAGAAGAGCATATGGGTTGGGAGCTACTGTTGCAGCTGTATTTGAAAAATACAATCTGCCACAAGATGAAAGAAATGTCAAAGCAATAAGAGGCAGCATTACTGATTCATTCATTGTGTAGAACTTAGCATTAAAGCGTAGGACTTCCATTGAACTTCTGCCTGACTTTGAACAGAAGTCATCTAACTTCCTGCAACATGCCATTCAATCGGGGAAAAGTGGAGACTACGAGGTTATGCTATTTAAACCATGGTGTTCTTGAAATAAGTTGTCAATGCTAAAGGTATTGAAGAAGTCAGATCATGATCACCAGTCACATGTCTTCTATGTGTAAATGACCCTGGAAGAGCTCATTCTGGTAGGTTAAAATAAGACTTCTAAGTGACAAGAGAACACCATGCTGTACTTAATTGGTAACACTTTTTATTTTAGTGCTGCATAAAATAATGGTGTGTCTTACAATTTTTGGCATTTTTTGCATTGATGAAGGACAGTAGTGCCATGAAAGCATGAGATCAGCATAAATTTCCTCTTCTTAGGATAGTCAGAAGGCTCAGAGAAGTGCTACAGGGAAGTTTTAGACCTTGAGAGGTAGAAATAATACCTAAAGAGGAAGCAGGAAGTCAAGGAGTAGGTTGGAAAGACACTTTACTACCAAACCCCATTCCATGTGCCCAGGCTCTGCCCTGTTGTTCCATGTGTAATTCCTACTCTAATCAGTCTTGCCATTCCCCCTGTGAGCTCCCCAGGTGCCTGCCAATCCTTCAGGACTCCTGTTAGTCCTGCCAACTCCATGTGGAGATCTTCATTGGTTGCAACTGGAGGTTACAAAGGGTAGGCTGGCAGGGCAGAATTTGGTTCATCTGTCTTACCTACTGGGATTTCTTATAAGGTTTCTATTGATGAATGGGGTGCACAGCTTAAAAACAAAAGCAAAAATGTAAGTCATTGTAACATACCATACACTTCCGTGCTCAGTCTTAGAGCATACCATTAATTAGTCATCATCCTTCAGTTAAAGCCTGCTTAGGAGTATCTTCCAGGTATTAAGTAGTATGTGAGGCATTGGCTATTTATGGTACACCTTGCTTCCTGGAATTTCAGACTGAGTTAGAATGGACATGTTTTACTTTGGGGGGCAGATGTCTAGGATTGGAGTTGCTGGATTGTCTGGTAATTTTATGTTTAACTTTTGTTAAAGTAGCTGCACCATTTTACATTCCTGTTAGCATTGATGAGAGTTTTAGTTGTTTTACATCCTCACTGATACTTGGTATGATTAGCTTTTTTTAAAAAAAGTCCAGCCATTCTAAGGATGTATATTAATTAATATATCATGGTGGTTTTCATTTGTATGCTCTTGATACTGATATTGAGCATCTTTTCATGTGCTTATTCGCCATTCTTATATTTCCTGTTATAAAATGTGAGTTCAGAGCCATTGTCATTTTAGCTGGAGTGTTTTACTTCTTATTACTGAGCTGGAAGAACTTTTTTTTTTAAATAGCTCCTGTTGATGAGCCCTTTGTCAGATATATGTATGGTGGATTTGTTACTTCCATGGTTTGCTTTTTCATTTTGTTTTAAAGATTTTATTTATTTATTCATGAGAGACACACAGAGAGAGAGGGAGAGACACAGGCAGAGGGAGAAGCAGGCTCTGTGCAGGAGCCCAACGTGGGACTCGATCCCAGGTCTCCAGGATCTTGACCTGGGCCAAAGGCGGTGCTAAACCACTGAGCCACCTGGGCTGCCCTGCTTTTTCATTTTCTTAATGGTGTCTTTCAAAGAGCAAAGTTTTAAATTTTGAGTAAGTCTAATTTATCAAAGTTTTCTTTTATGGTTCATGCTTTTGTATCACATCTAAAAAACTAGTTGCTTATACCAAAGGCACAAAGACTTTGTCTTATGTTTTCTTCTAAAGCTTTTATAGTTTAGTTTTCATGTATAGATATCATCTCTTTCTAGTTAATTTTTTAATATGCTATGAGATAACAGTTGGGGGGTTATTTTAAAGTTTTCCTTTACTTTTCAGCTGCCACTGCTTCCTCCTATTACTGATCCCCTATTTTTTATACCCTCTAACCGCTTCTGACTTGTTGTCCCTAGTATTCTCGGAAGCTAGACAATCAGGCTCATTAGAAGACATTGTGAGCCAGAACCTAAGATACAACTATTTTAAAATGCATAGGAATTGAAGGCATTTATTTTGGCACCACAGCAGCCTGATTTTGCTGGCTTTAGGAGTCTCATATATTTCGGATGGCCACAGAATAAGTTCTCTGGAGAAGTGACATGCTAGTTCCTACACTATATTATTTCAATTGAGTTCATTTTATGGTGTATAGTTTGTTAAACCCTAGGCCATCTATTTTACTATTAGTAATTCTACACACTATGCCTAGCATAATGTCTGTCTCATAAAAAGTATTTGGTAAGTTAAATATGTTCTAGTAATTGGCAGCAAATAGAAATGACAGTCTTTCAGACTTACTGTTTTCTAGAGCAGTAGCCTTGCTTTTTTACTGCTGTGTAATTTTGATCATGCACTCTCCAATGTATGCATATTTGTTTATTTACATCATAGAAGCACACATCATTTCAGTAATATTTTTATTTATAACATTAAAATAGAAATTGAAAAGAATAAAATAAAATAAATTTAAGTAAAATTTAGCATTTTAATTTTGCACTGGAATCATATTATGATTTTGTACCTGGAGACATGATATTGGATTCCTAATTTTTGAATTAGATTCTGAAACTAAACACCAAGGATGTGAATGCTATAATAATGAAATTTCACACATTGGATTGCTAAATAATCAATAGAGGGACCATGTTTACTAACAATTATATTCTTATTTTTAGAACCCATATTAATTAATAAAATTTTTAAGAAGACACAATTATTGACAGTAACAATATCCTTTTAAAAATGTAAAATACCATATAATCAGTTTAACCCACCTTTATCTGTTGCTTAAAAAATAAGTGTTTCTGAATTCCTTTAGTCTCATCACCAGAGTCATGAAGAGGATTGCTATGCATTTCCTATGACAACATTTGGATACCCCCCCATACATCTGTACAATTTTTGTATTTCTAATCATTCATATTCAGCATGTGCCTTCTAAATATGCCAGTGAAAAATAAAATGATTACTTTTCCTCAAATGTTCAGCAGGCACTCTAAATTAGCCAGCTGGTCTCTTGTCATGGCTGAAAACATATAGTCTTTTTATAAAAAGTGACAGTAAATATGTCCATGGCACAGACACTTTATATGCAAGTGGAAATTCCATTGGTGCAATGACTTATGATTGGAGAAGAGCAAAAAATGTGTAAAGAAAGAGAATTGGTGTGAATAGTGCTCCACAGGCCTTACAGTGGCTCCCAGAGAATAATTCATTTTAAGGAAGTGAAATCTCCTTGTTTTATGGCAAGGCAGTAATCTCAAGGTCCACATGTTAAGGTTTTTTTTATTATTATTAAAGATTCAGAAGTCATTTAAAAACATGACCTGTTAGAACAATTCAATGCACCAAGTCTATTTGCAAAACTCATGTTGTAAATAACAATTCATTATGTGATTGTGATCAGCATACATTGTTAGAAATCCATCTCTCTTGATGATATAGTCCTTTCTATGTGGTTCCTTTTATGCAACAGAATGGTCCCCACCTCCACTTTTATTCTCTTTTTTCTTTGCTCTATTTTGTTCCTCTTATTTTATTTTATTTTTATTTATTTATTTGTTGAGAGAGAGAGAGTGAGAGAGAGAAAGAGCACAAGCAGGAGGAGGGGTAGAGAGAGTGGAAGCAGCAGGCTCCCTGCTGAGCAGGGAGTCAGATGTGGTCTCCATCCTAGGACTCTGGGATTAGGACCTGAGCCAAAGGCATTTAACTGGCTGACCCATCAAGGCACCTCCCTTCTTTTTTATTGTTGACTCTTTTTTAAACTACCTTATGCTTTTTTATTTTGGCCTATCTTTTGTGATTTAACTTGTGTCAGCATACTCTATGATATATAATAAGTGAAAAATACCATAATGAAACCATTTTTATTTTCACTGAGACTCTGGACTTAGAGTCTCTCACAAACTATGAAATAAAAAACAAACACCTGAATGAGGGAGTTGGAGGATGCTTTAGAGATCTTCTATCCTAGTCTCCTGTTTAAAGACAAGAAATTGACACCCAGAGAAGCCATGTGACCTGCTCAGATAACAGAGTGATAACCTAGGCTTGCCTTATCCTCAGCCTAGTGCTTTCTCCCTCTGTCAAAGCTTCCTCTATGATTAAAACCAACTAAATTGTACAATTGGCAATCATCATTCTGATGGTCCAACTATTTGTGACAGTTATCTTTTTCCTTGATAATTCATCCAACCATCATTCTGTGATATTGGTTGAGCACCTACCATGCACAAGGCCAGTTGAGGATATAGCAGTAAACAAAGAAAACCAAACCCTGCCTTCATAGGGTCAGCATTCCAGCAGAGTAAGATAGATGATATGCACCATAGATGGACAAATCATACAACATGCAAAATAATGGTAAATGTTATGAAGAAAAATTAGGGAAAGGAACTTGGGAATAAGTTTATATTTTTGTGTTGAGGGGAAAAGGGTGGGTAAAATCTTAAGCAGTGTAGCCAGAAAAGATAGCAACAGAAAAGGTGATATTAAAGACCTAAGGCAGTGGAGAGCCAGGCATGACTGGAAAATCTTGACTTTGTCCATAGGGAAGAAAGCCAAGATTTTCCATACAGCTCTCCTTCATCTTCTGTAAGTATTCAGCTAAACCAGATGAACATCTTGAAGTCAGAGTCCTTTCTTTTACCCAGAACATTTGCATCCATGAGAAGTTTCCTTTATGTTGCACATCTAAATGTAAGTGATTTTAGCAACTATAACTGTGCACATGAAGAATGTAAATGAACTTAGCTGGCATTTGATAACTGGGCAGGAAAAACTGGATTTGTGTTGGTTGGGCCAGGGCCTGCTTTTCTACTTATTCTCTGCCCATCAATTAAGCTTGATCCACCGCGCTCAGATGAAGCCCAGCTTGAGATCTGCCCCGCTTGGAAACACTTTATCCTGAGACTTGGATAGCAGAGCAGGAGAAAAGGAATTTGTTTAGTTGAAAAAAGAGCAGTTTTCTGACAATGACCATACCCTTGAACATCTTTTGAAATAAAATAATTCTCAGGGAGCTCAAGAAGTTTAACCATTAACTGACTTTTATTGTAGATAGAGGAGAGCTAGGTTTGTGATTAATTTTCTCATATTTTGGATGATGTAAAAGAAGCAAAAATTCTTTGATTTTTAACTAAAAGAGTTAAAAATAGACCCGCCCTATGACCCAGCAATTGCACTGTTGGGGATTTACCCCAAAGATTCAGATGCAATGAAACGCCGGGACACCTGCACCCCGATGTTTATAGCAGCAATGTCCACAATAGCCAAACTGTGGAAGGAGCCTCGGTGCCCATCGAAAGATGAATGGATAAAGAAGATGTGGTTTATGTATACAATGGAATATTACTCAGCCATTAGAAACGACAAATACCCACCATTTCCTTCAATGTGGATGGAACTGGAGGGTATTATGCTGAGTGAAGTAAGTCAATCGGAGAAGGACAAACAGTGTATGTTCTCATTCATTTGGGGAATATAAATAATAGTGAAAGGGAATATAAGGGAAGGGAGAAGAAATGTGTGGGAAATATCAGAAAGGGAGACAGAACATAAAGACTCCTAACTCTGGGAAACGAACTAGGGGTGGTAGAAGGGGAGGAGGGCGGGGGGGGGGGGGTAGGGGTGAATGGGTGACGGGCACTGAGGGGGGCACTTGACAGGATGAGCACTGGGTGTTATTCTGTATGTTGGTAAATTGAACACCAATAAAAATAAATTTATTTTAAAAAATTTCAAAAAAAATAAATAAAATACAATTAAAAAAATAAAAAAAATTTCAAAAATTTCTGTGTATCTACCACAGAAAGAATAAATATGAGGCTTTATAACTGAAAACACTTTATGTGTGGCTGCAAAAACTACATTTCTATATATAATTATAAATTCCCCTTAGATGCTTTTAGATTTTCTATATACATCTTAGTACAAAAATTTTGTTATTTCAGAGGAAAAAATGCCTTCATTAAATTCCCAATACCATCTTCATTTATTCATTCATTTAGTATGTACCATATGCCAGGCACTGTAGTAGGCGCAGTCTGTATGATCAGTAATAGAACTACCATTCCTACAGTTTATGTATTTCTTTATTTCTTAAGGATCAAAATCAGCTGTAATTAATTAGTTCTTTATTGAACAAATGCCTTTCCAAATTTGTTTATTGACACATTATAAAGTATAATGATGTATGAAATGTGTACAGTACTATTAACTTCTGGGAGGGGATGGTCAAGTTTAAATTAACTTATGTGTTAACTTAAAAGGTAGAGGATTACTATACAATACAACTGTACCTTATTTCAAAGATAGGCTACTAGGGGTGCCTGGGTGGCTCAGTCAGTTAAGCATCTGCCTTCATCTGGGGTCATCCTAGGATCGAGCCACACATCAGGCTCCATGCTCAGCATCAAGTCTGCTTCTCTCTCTTCCTTTCCATGATCTCTTTCATCTCATTCACACTCTGTCTCAAATAAATTTTTTTAATCTTAAAAAAAAGCTACTAAGTAAGTCAATTAGGAGGACAGTGATATTATCAAGTAATAAAATTTCAAAACTTCCAATTTTCTAAATAGGCTTTTCATAATAATATAATAACAGAAGAGATGTCTAATCTGTTTTCAGCCAGGGCATGGATATTTAGGATCTTAAAAAAATATAATCACAGTAAGATTTCCACTTATGGAAAGGTGGAGTAAATATACTTCTCCATTTTCCTTCTGCTAAATATAGCTAAAAACTCCAGACACATTTATAAAACAAACATAAGAAGACTCAGAAAGGTGATGAAGAAAACAGATAAGCTATGGATTTGAGGACCCAAGGTATAGCATAGCAGAAAGTTTGCTGAACTTTTCCCCCCTCATATGTCCAAGATTTATTGTTGAAGACGCCAGCAATCTGGAAACCCCAATAGGTGCAGATAAAGACAGCCTAAACAAAAGCCTGCTCTCTGTTGCCAAAGGGCTAAGAAAGGGAAAAAAATCTTTTAGACAACAATTGCTCTGTTCTACTCTTGGATGTATTAGACAACAGCAGCTTCCTCTACTTCCTATCTCACCTAAAGTTCAAGGAGGAGGGAAGCTACGAAACACTTTTGAGAGGCACAACCTAGTCCACTAAAAGACTGAGATTTAATAAGATTATAGAAGACTTCCTCTTCCCCACGTCTTAACACTACACCAACAGGGCTCCAGTATAATAATGTGGCTTCCAGCTAAAAGATCTGCAAGATGCAAAATATGTGGAGTTATAACCGAACTGAAAGGAACAATCAACAAATCTATGGTTATAGTTGGAGAATTTGCTACCACTCTCAACAAGTGCTAGAACAACTAGAGAGAAAATTAGCAAGGATATAAAAGAACTCAACAATACCATCAACCAATAGAATCAAATTGATACTTATAGGACAGTCCAGCCAACAATAGCAATTATTTTCAAGTGTGCACAGAATGAACCTACATCAAGATAGACATAACATGGGACATAAAAGAAACCTCAACAAACTTAAAAGAATTAAAATTATACAGTATTTCCCCTGACCTCAATGGAGTAAAACTAGAAGTAAATGACATACAGAAAACAGGAAAATCTTCAAACACTTGGAAACCAAATGCTTCTAAATCTATGAGTCAAAGAGGGAAATTTTTAAAAATACATTGAACTGAATGAAAATGAAAATACAATATATCAAAATTTGTGGAAAGCGGCTAAAGCAGTGTTGACAGGCAAACTTATTGCACTGAATCCATACATTACAAAGGAAGAGAACTTTTAAATCTGTATTCTAGAATCCCTCCTCAATAATTTAGGGGGAGAATGAGCAAGATAAACTCAAAGCAAGCAGAAAAAAGGATATAACAAAGCCAAAAGCCAATGAATTTGAAAGCAGAAAACTAGTATAGAAAATCCATAAAGAGCTATTCTTTGCATATATAAAATTGATAAAAATTAACAAAGAAAAAAGAAGACACAAATGATTGGTATCAAGAATGAAAATGTAGATTATTTATAAAGACCCTCTGTATTAGTTTGCTAGGGCTGCCCTAACAAAGTACCATAGACTGAGGGGCTTGAGCAGTAGAGATTTATTCTCACAGTGCTGGTGGCTGGAAGTCCAAAAATCAGGAGGAATCTGATCCACACTTCTTTTCTTGCTTGTAGATGGCTGTCCTCCCTCTACACATATCTCTTGTGTCCAAACCTCCTTTTTATAAGGATACCAGTCATATTGGATTAAGGTTAACCTAAGTACTTCACTTTATTACCTCTTTAAAGACCTTACCTCCAAATAAGATCACATTCTGAGATTCTGAGAGTTAGAAATTCAATATATGAATTCTGTGAGACAGTACAACCCATAATAACTGCAAGCAACAAATGAACAGCAAGGAAATGCTTCAAAAGACTCTATATACATAAAATTGACAATTTAGACAAAATAGGCCAGTGATTGAGTTCATTTTGTTGCTGTTGTTTTGTTTTGTTTTTGTTTTATTTTTGTTTTTGTTTTTTTTGTTTTTGTGAGGGGGAAAAGCCTTTATTGATAAATAGTTTACAATGAAATAAATAGAGTGACAGTTTTGAGGGGAATAAAAACTCAAGCAGGATCTCAGTGTCTCCACTCCACCTCTAGCTCTCAGTCTCTGCCTTCCTACCGGCCAGTTTGGATGAGGAGGTCTTGGTGGGCATGCCAGCCCTCCTAGGGCAGGGCCCCTGTGGGCCTCTGTCTTCCTGGTCAGGTGTTCAGGGCAGCGTCTTAGACCTGCCATCATTTGGAGGAGCATCGGCCTTCACTTTAGGTCCCTCCTTGGCTGCATGGAGGGAAAAACAAAATCTACCACAGCTCACCCAATATGAAATCCCTAGGCAACAAAAGTGAACCTAGTTGAATGTTTAAAACTATTAAGAAAATTAAATCTATCATTTAAAATAAAAACTTCAAAAAAAGAAGAAAGGAAGAAAGCCAACCAGCCAGCCTGCCCAGGTCCGGGTGGTTAAGTGGGGAATTATACCAAACATTAATTCCTCAGAATCTCTTCCAGAAAATATAAGAGGGGAAACATTTTGCAATTCATCTTGTGAACCTAGTGTTATCTTGATACCAAAAACAGACTGAGATGATTCAAAAAAGAAAATTACAGACCAATATTTCTCATGAATATAGATGTAAAAAACCATAACAAGATAGTAACAAATAGAATTGAGCAATATAAAATTAATTATACTCCATGGTCAATTAGGACTTATTCTAGAGATATAAGACTAGTTCAATAAAATCCAACATATCAGCAGATTAAAGAAAAATTACCTGAAAAGAAAAATGACAATTAATGCAGAAAAGCATTTGATAAAATTCAACACCTATTCTTGATTCCAAGAAAAAAAAAATCCTCCCAGGAAAATAGGAAGAAAAGGAAATGTCCACAATTTCCTCAATTTGATTAAAAACATCTACAAAAAATTTATTGCTAAAATTTTGCTTAATAGTGAAAAACTGAATATTTTTCTCCCAAGATCATGAATAAGGCAACGATGTCTCCTCACAAACACACTGACCAATGGATCAGAACCCAGAAATAGGACTCGCACATGACCCATTGAATTTGACAAGATGAAAAAGCAATTCAACACAGGAATGATAGCCCTTTTGAGAAATGATACTGGGCAAGTGGACATCCATAGGCAACAAAAGTGAACATAGCTAGATTGAAGACTCATAATACCCTATATAAAGGTAACTCAAAATGGATTACAAACTTCAATGGAAAATGTAACTAAATTTTTATTTTTTTTAAAGATTTTATTTATTTATTCATGAGAGACACAGAGAGAAAGAGAGGCAGGGACACGGGCAGAGGGAGTAGCAGGCTCCATGCAGGGAGTCCGATATGGGACTCAATCCTGGGACTCCAGAATCACACCCTGGGCCGAAGGCAGGCACTAAACCACTGAGCCACCCAGGGTTCCCCATAACTAAATTTTTAAGGAAAAAAAAAATGAGAGTTAATCTTTGGCATCTAAATCTAGGCAATAAATTCTTAGATTTGACACCAAAAGTACAATCTATAAAAGGAAAAATAGGGGAGAGTGGTATCAGCAAGATGACAGTATAGGAACATCTAGTACATATCTCCTCCAAGAAATATCAATTTGAACAATATCCATGCACAAGAAGTAGGAATTATAGTACCTGAGTGGAGCACAGAAATAAGAAAAGACACATTACCGCTATCACCTCTCCAAGTCCAGACAGCTCAGCATGAAGAGAAATACACTTCTATGGGGGAAGTGTACACTTCCCCATAGGGGAAGGAGAATGAAGTGAGCGTCTAATTTCATTATAGACCCTAATCAGCCCCACACCAGCGCCAAACCAGCTTCCAAAAATACAAGCCCCTGGTTCTCCCCAGTGCCAGCCCAGTATTCAGGGTCTTAGTCTCTAGACTAGTTCCAGCCTGCCCCAGCTCCTACAGTTTCAGGCTCTAGGAAGGATTCTGTAGACTAAAGTTTCTGGTCTGCCTAACACTAAACTGGCCCTAGGGGTCTCAGCCTACAGGCTAGCTCCCACAGACTCAACCTTCAGGCAGTCATCCCAAAGTCCTAGGCTCCAGGGTGATTCCTCTGAACTGAGGCTCCCAGCCTGCCCCAGCATTGGGTCAGCCCCCATGGGCCCATGATCCAAGCCCAAACACATGGACCCAGGTCCCAGGTCTACCATCACATATGCGAGTGCCAGGCCAACCCCAGTGAACTTAAGCTACAGACCCATCCCCCTGAATCCAGGCACCAGACATGCCTGCCTGAGAGTTTATAGTTTGTCCAATTTGTTGGTGATAATTGTTCATAGTGGTCTCTTATGATCTTTGGTATTTCTACAGTATCAATTGTAATATCTCCTCTTTCATTTCTTTATTTATTTGAGTTCTCTCTCTTTTTCTCTTGATAGGTCTAGCTTAAGGTTTGTCTATTTTGGTTTTTTTGTTTGTTTTGTTTTTTGTTTTTTTTTAATAATAAATTTATTTTTTATTGGTGTTCAATTTGCCAACATACAGAATAACACCCAGTGCTCATCCCGTCAAGTGCCCCCCTCAGTGCCCTCCACCCAGTCACCCCCACCCCCCGCCCTCCTCCCCTTCCACCACTTCTAGTTCGTTTCCCAGAGTTAGGAGTCTTCCAAGTTCTGTCTCCCTTTCTGATATTTCCTACCCATTTCTTCTCCCTTCCCCTCTATTCCCTTTCATTATTATTTATATTCCCCAAATGAATGAGACCATATAATGTTTGTCCTTCTCTGATTGACTTATTTCACTCAGCATAATACCCTCCAGTTCCATCCACGTTGAAGTAAATGGTGGGTATTTGTCATTTTTTTTTATAAATTAATTTTTATTGGTGTTCAATTTACCAACATACAGAATAACACCCAGTGCTCATCCCGTCAAGTGTCCCCCTCCGTGCCTGTCACCCATTCACCCCCACCCCCCGCCCTCCTCCCCTTCCACCACCCCTAGTTCATTTCCCAGAGTTAGAAGTCTTTATGTTCTGTGTCCCTTTCTGATATCTCCCACACATCCTAATGGCTGAGTAATATTCCATTGTATACATAAACCACATCTTCTTTATCCATTCATCTTTCGATGGACACCAAGGCTCCTTCCACAGTTTGGCTATTGTGGACATGGCTGCTAGAAACATCGGGGTGCAGGTGTCCCGGCATTTCACTGCATCTGTATCTTTGGGGTAAATCCCCAGCAGTGCAATTGCTGGGTCGTAGGGCAGGTCTATTTTTAACTCTTTGAGGAACCTCCACACAGTTTTCCAGAGTGGGTGCACCAGTTCACATTCCCAGCGACAGTGCAGGAGGGTTCCCTTTTCTCCACATCCTCTCCAACATTTGTTGTTTCCTGCCTTGTTAATTTTCCCCATTCTCACTGGTGTGAGGTGGTATCTCATTGTGGTTTTGATTTGTATTTCCCTGATGGCAAGTGATGCAGAGCATTTTCTCATGTGCTTATTGGCCATGTCTATGTCTTCCTCTGTGAGATTTCTCTTCATGTCTTTTGCCCATTTCATGATTGGATTGTTTGTTTCTTTGCTGTTGAGTTAAATAAGTTCTTTATAGATCTTGGAAACTAGCCCTTTATCTGATACGTCATTTGCAAATATCTTCTCCCATTCTGTAGGTTGTCTTTGAGTTTTGTTGACTGTATCCTTTGCTGTGCAAAAGCTTCTTATCTTGATGAAGTCCCAATAGTTCCTTTTTTCTTTTGTTTCTTTTGCCTTCGTGGATGTATCTTGCAAGAAGTTACTGTGGCCGAGTTCAAAAAGAGTGTTGCCTGTGTTCTCCTCTAGGATTTTGATGGAATCTTGTCTCACATTTAGATCTTTCATCCATTTTGAGTTTATCTTTTTGTATGATGAAAGAGAGTGGTCTAGTTTCATTCTTCTGCATGTGGATGTCCAATTTTCCCAGCACCATTTATTGAAGAGACTGTCTTTCTTCCAATGGGTAGTCTTTCCTCCTTTATCGAATATTACTTGACCATAAAGTTGAGGGTCCACTTCTGGATTCTCTATTCTATTCCATTGATCTATGTGTCTGTTTTTGTGCCAGTACCACACTGTCTTGATGACCACAGCTTTGTAGTACAACCTGAAATCTGGCATTGTGATGCCCCCAGCTATGGTTTTCTTTTTTAAAATTCCCCTGGCTATTTGGGGTCTTTTCTGATTCCACACAAATCTTAAAATAATTTGTTCTAACTCTCTGAAGAAAGTCCATGGTGTTTTGATAGGGATTGTATTAAACTTCTAAATTACCCTGGGTAACATTGACATTTTCACAATATTAATTCTTCCAATCCATGAGCATGGAATATTTTTCCATCTCTTTATCTCTTTGTGTCTTCCTCAATTTCTTTCAGAAGTGTTCTATAGTTTTTAGGGTATAGATCCTTTACCTCTTTGGTTAGGTTTATTCCTAGGTATCTTATGCTTTTGGGTGCAATTGTAAATGGGATTGACTCCTTACTTTCCCTTTCTTCAGTCTCATTGTTAGTGTATAGAAATGCCACTGACTTCTGGGCATTGATTTTGTATCCTGCCACACTGCCAAATTGCTGTATGAGTTCTAGCAATCTTGGGGTGGAGTCTTTTGGGTTTTCTATGTAGAGTATCATGTCATCTTCTTTGCCAATTTGAATGCCTTTAATGTCTTTTGTTGTCTGATTGCTGAGGCTAGGACTTCCAGTACTATGTTGAATAGCAGTGGTGAGAGTGGACATCCCTGTCTTGTTCCTGATCTTATGGGAAAGGCTCCCAGTGCTTCCCCATTGAGAATGATATTTGCTGTGGGCTTTTCATAGATGGCTTTTAAGATGTTGAGGAATGTTCCCTCTATCCCTACACTCTGAAGGGTTTTGATCAGGAATGGATGCTGTATTTTGTCAAATGCCTTCTCTGCATCTATTGAGAGGATCATATGGTTCTTGGTTTTTCTCTTGCTGATATGATGAATCACATTGATTGTTTTACAAGTGTTGAACCAGCCTTATGTCCTGGGAATAAATCCTACTTGGTCATGGTGAATTAATTTTCTTAATGTACTGTTGGATCCTATTGGCTAGTATCTTGTTGAGAATTTTTGCATCCATGTTCATCAGGGATACTGGTCTATAATTCTTTTTGGTGGGGTCTTTGTCTGGTTTTGGAATTAAGGTGATGTTGGCCTCATAGAATGAATTTGGAAATACTCCATCTCTTTCTATCTTTCCAAAAAGCTTTAGTAGAATAGGTATGGTTTCTTCTTTAAACGTTTGATAGAATTCCCCAGGGAAGCCATCTGGCCCTGGACTTTTGTGTCTTGGGAGGTTTTTGATGACTGCTTCAATTTCCTCCCTGGTTATTGGCCTGTTCAGGTTTTCTATTTCTTCTAGTTCCAGTTTTGGTAGTTTGTTTACCTTTTCAAAAATCAACTCTTAGTTTCATTTGTCATTTTAGACTATTTCATTTATTCCACTCTGATCATTACTATTTTCTTTTTTTTCTTTCTTTCTTTCTTTCTTTTTTTTTTTTTTTTTTTTTTTACCAGCGTTGACTTAGTTTGTTCTTCTTCTAGTTCCTTGAGGAACAAAGAAAAGCTTTGCTTTTTACTGGTGAATTCTACCAAACATTTAAAGAAGAATTAACATCAATACTCAAATTCTGCAAAAAAATCTAAGAGAATGGAAACCCCCAAACTTGTTTTTTGAGGCCAGCATTACCTTTATATCAATAGCAAAGAAAGTTACCACAAGAAAATATGCTACCTAATATCTCTGATGAGTACAAATGCAAAAATTCTCAACAAAATACTAGCAAACCAAACCCAACACACTATGATCAAGTGAGATTTTTCCCTGGAATGCAAGGATATTTCAACCTACACAGATCAATATATGTAACACATCGCATTAATAGAATGGAAGATAAAAATTATATGATCATTTCAAAAGATGGCAAAAAAGTATTTGACAAAATTCAGCATCCTTTTGATTACAAGAATTCTAAACAAACTGAATATAGAAGGAAAATACTTTAAAATAAAGGCTACCTATGACAAGTCCACAATTAACATCATACTTAATGGTTAAGGGTTGAAAGTTTCCCCTGTGAGGTCAGGAATAAGATGAGGGTGTTCACTCTTATTGTTCCTATTCAGCATAGTTCTGGAAGTCCTAACCAAAGCAATTAGGTAAGAAAAAGAAATAAAGGGCATCCAAACTGAGAAGGAATGATACATATTCTACATATAAGGTCAGATGATGTGAAATGGTTCTGGGCAAGTGGACATCTATAGGCAACAAAAGTGAAGATCATAATAGATGATGACTTTATATATAGAAAATAAGGTCAGATGATGATCTCCTATATAGAAAATCCTAAAGATTCCACCAAAAGTCTGTTAGAACTAATAAATTCAGTAATGTTTCAGGATACAAAATCAACATACAAAAATTAGTTGTATTTTCTTACACTAATAATAAACTATCTGAAAGAGAAATAAAGAAAATAATCCTACTTAGAATAGCATCAAAACAATAAAATACCTAGAAATAAATTTAACCAAGGAGGTAAAACATCTGTACACTGAAAATTATAGTATATTGATGAAAGAAATTAAAGAAGACACAAATGTATGGAAATGTATCCTACATTCATGAGTTGGGAAAATTAGAATTATTAAAATGTTCATCCTACCCAAAGTGATCTATAGCATCAGTGCAATCCTTATCAAAATCCCAATGGCAATTTTTAAAGATACAGAACAAATAGTCCTAAAATGCATATAGAACCACAAAAGACCCTGAATAGTCAAAGCAGCCTTGAGAAAGAACTAAGTTGGAGGCATCATATTTACTTATTTCAACCCTTATTATAATACTATAGTAATCAAAACAATATGATACTGGCAGAAAATCAGACACATACATCAATGGGACAGAATTGCAAGCCCAGAAACAAACCCACACATATACAGTCAACTAATATTTGACAAAGGACCCAAGAACACTCAATGGGGAAAGCATAGTCTCTTTAATAAATGGTCCTGGGAAAACTAAATAATCACGTGCAAAAGAAAGAAATTGAACCCCTATCATATCACACACACAAATTAACTCAAAATAGATTTAAATAGGACTTTAAAACATAAAATTCCTAGAAAATACATGAGGTAAAAGCTGCATGACATTGTACTTGGCAGCAGTTTTCTGGTTGTGTCACCAAAAACACAAGCAACAAAAGCAAAATTTAATAAGTGAAACCACATCAAACTAAAAATCTTCACAGCAAAAGGAACAATCAACAAAATTAAAAGGCAACCTACAGAATGAGAGAAAGTATTTATAAACCATATATCTGACAAAAGGTTAATATCATAAATGTGCAAGGAATTTATATAATTCAATAGTAAAAACAAGTAACTTGATTAAAAACTGGGCAGAGGACCTGAAAAGACATTTTGCCAAAGAAGATATACAAATGACCAACAGGTACACAAAAAAGTGTGCAGCTAATCATCAGGGAAATGCAAATCAAAACTACAATGAGATCAGCTCACACCTGTTAGGATAGCCATATCAAAAAGATAAGAGATAACAAGTGTTGTTGAAAAGAGAACATTTATACCCTTTTACTGGGAATGTACATTGATGCAGCCACTAGAGTCAACAGTATCTGCATTCTTCAAAAAATTAAAAATAGAAATAACATATGATCCAGCAATTGCACTTTTTGGTATATATCCAAAGGAAATTAAATCAGTATCTCAAAGAAACATCTGCACCCCTATGTTCATTGCAGCATTGTTCACAATAGGCAAAAAGTGAAAACATAAGGGTCCAATGATACACATACACACAATCGAATATTATTCGGCTATAAGAAAGAAGTTCTGCTTTTTTGCAATAACATGGTTGGACCTTGAGGGTTAAGTGAAATAAGTCAGATAGAGAAAGACAAATATTATATGATATCACTTATATGTGGAATCTAAAAAAGCCAAACTCACAGAAATAAAATAGAATGGTGGTTGGCAGGCCTCTGGGATAGGGAAAACGAAGAGATGTTGATCAAAAGGTACAAACTTACAGTTATAAGATAAGTAAGTTTGGACTTATAATGTACAGTATGGTGACTATAGTTAATGGTACTGTATTATATACTTGGAAGTTGCTAAGTGAGTAGAACTTAAATATTGTCACCATAGAAAAAAACAATAGTAATTGTATGAGGTGTTGGAAGTGTGAAACTAATTTTAGTAATTATTCACAATATAAGTGTGTTTTAAATAATCCTACTATATAACTTAAACTTAACACAATAGTATATGTCAATTTTAAATAATCCTACTATATAACTTAAACTTAACACAATAGTATATGTCAATTATATATCACTAAAGCTAAGGGGAAGGAAGGTACTGAATCTTTTTAAAAAATGCACATTGCCAGGCAGAAATGTTTATATGTCTCCCCCATTTTCTTGGGTGAAAAAATAGAGTTCAGCAAACTTTACCTTAAAACAGGTTCAAGAAACATGGTATTGTGTCCATGTCATCAGGCCCAGAGAATAGAAAGGTAAAACCCTCAAATAGGAAACTCTGATAGCAGAAAGAATATTTAAAAGGGAAAAAATGGTAAATTGGACATCATCAACCTTAACAACTTATATTCTGTGAGAACCTTAACAATTTATATTCTGTGAGAGACTGTGTTAATGAAATGAAAAAATAAACTACAGAGTGGGAGAAAATATTTACAAACCATATATCCAACAAGGGAATACTACTTTGAATATGTAAAGAATTCTTTTCTTTGAGAGAGAGAGCATGGAGTCAGGGGCAGGGAGTGGCAGAGGGAGAAGAGAGACAATCTTAAACAGACTTCTCACTGAGCACAGAGCCAATGCAGGACTCAATCTCACGACCCCGATACCATCACCTGAACAGAAATCAAGAGTTGGGCACTTGACCAAATGAGCCACACAGGTGCCCCTATAAAGAATTCTGAAAAAAAAATCAATATTAAAAACAAAGGACTTAACTAGGAATGGACAAAGATATGAAGAGACATTTCCCTCAGAGGATACCCAGATGCCAGATAACATGAAATGATGTTCAGCAACAATAGAAAAATTAAAACCACATTGAGCTATCTACACACATTTAACACAAAGGCAAAAAAAAAAAGAAAAGAAAAAGAAAACTCCAAAAGCTGGCAAAGATGCAGAGAAACTGGATTACTCATAAACTTTTAGAGAGAATATATAATAGTACAGTCACTCTAGAAACATTTTGCAAGTGACTTTAAAAAGCTAAACATACAGCTACAATTCCACCCAGTAATTGCTCCTTGGGCATTTGTTCCAGAGAAATAAAAACTTAAATTCACACAAAAACCTGTACATGAGTGATCATAACATCTTTATTCATAATAGCCACAACCTGGAAACTACCAAGATGTCCATCACCAAGTGAATAGTTAAACAAACTGCAGTACATCCATACCATGAAATACTTCTTAAAAATAACAAGGAGCAAGGTACTGATAGAAATGGTAAGGTGGGTGAATCTCCAGAGACTCATTCTGAATGAAAAAAGTCAATCCTAAAAGATTACATGCTGCATGACTCTATATGTAACATTATTGAAATGGCAAAATTTCAGAAATAGAGAGCATGTTAGGAGCTGGAAGTGGGAGGGAAATGGGTGTGACAACCTGAAGATCTTATGGTGTAGACATGTTCTGTATCTTGCCCTGTATAGACAGTGTCTATATCTAGGTTGTGATATTGTACTTCATGCAGTTTTACAAATTGTTACCATTAAGGAAAAATTGGGTAAAGGATAGCCAGGGTTTCTCTGTATTATTTCTCACAACTGCATCTGAATCTACTATTATCTAAAAATAAAATTTTAACTTCAAAAAAAGTCTACTAACATTCAGAATGCAGTCACCTCTGCTTGCATGGACCATTTAGATTTTCAATATAGTAAACGGGGAATTCTCTGGAAGACTGAATGGGTTTTAAACTCTGTAATTGCCTTCCTTAAGAAGAAATTGGTAAATTCACCAAAGAGACTCACTAATGACTGCAGGGATTTATTCATATTATTGATTGGCTTATTAGTAAGCCACAGAAATAACAGAAAATCAAAATGAACAGGGTCTCAATTTGTTTTCTTTTTATTCCAGAGTTGTAGTGTTCCTTAATCAAATCAAATAGAAATTACAATTTATCCTGTGGTTCTGGCTATTATAGGGAATGATCTATTTCTCCATATGAGGATTGCCTGTTAAAATACATGTCTTTTTTTTATAAAACTCAAGTTGAATGTGTTTCACTAAAATATGCTATTCCTTTACTCATTCCTCCACTAAACATATATTTATGGAGTACCTATGATGTGCCAGACACTGCTCTAAATACAAAATTTCTAGAAGGGAGCAGAGGCTATGCTTTTCTGGCACACCACAGGCTCTTTTAATACGGCCTATGTCATAATTTTCTGCTTAAGTACAGTCCAATAAAAAGTTGTTTTCCTAAATTATGCTGGCTGGCTGGCTGGTTGGTTAGTTTGGTTTGATTTGATTAGTAGAAAATAAACCCAAAAAGAGGACATCACTGTGCTGTAACGATCATCTAGTAATGATAACTATTTGAGAATCTCAACCCAACCACCTGGAAACATCTTCTGTTCCCTTCTGGTGGATTCCCCACTGCCATGTCTCACCTTGTACTGTGTTTTGATATATAAACTGCCTCTAGTTCATCTAGAAAAACTGGAGAGTGTTGGGAGATTGAGTTCTTCCATTGTGTGGCCTTTGCTCACAGATGTGCCTCTCCAGTTTGCCACTTTTTGTGCATGCATCAGCCTGGGAATGGAAGCCAAGCGATGATGGAAAAGGTTCTTACTCTACAGTGTTTCCTTGTTTCCTAAAAAAGTAATTCACTACTCTGTCCTCTTCCTTTGTAGTTCTAAATCTAAATTAGATGTAAATTTTAGATTCATTCTCGTTCTGCTGGAAACCATGGTGAAAGATTGCTCAAGGTATTGCAGACTTCATTTCTGTGTGTGACATACTGGGGGGAATCTGATGTCACTAGAACCACCACTGTAGGAGCCTAAACAGAACAGAAAAAGAGGAAAAAAAACAAGTGGGGCCCCAGCCCCATTGTCTTAGCTATGATTTTATAGACTTGTATTATGGATGGGAATGTTAGGTTAACTGTCGCTTCTTAGGAATATTTTACTTTCAATTTTTACTAGACATAAATCCCAAGGATGCCGTATTCATTAAGACTGCTTAAGTGATTTTTGCGACTAGAATTGGATAAGATGTCTGATTATGAATAAGAATTTGCTGCAGAGTGTTGTAAAAAGGGTAATGAGTTGCAGGTGGGTCACTGAACTCCACCAAAAGGGCTAAGTAAAGAACAGTTGATAGAAACATCTGTGTGTGACAAAGAAATTGAAGCTTTTTCCTAGACTCATGGTGCAGCTTTGACAAAATGTTTTCTTTCATTTGTAATAAAAGCACATTAATTGTTCTAAGCTGCCAGTATCTACCTCACAACATAGAATCGAGAGCAGAGGGTAGCCATTGCTCTCCGTACACCTGTTAGGGTTATACCAGATTCATCTGAGATTAGCTCATACATATTCATCTTTCAGCCAGGATCCCCTTCAACTGCACAAAGGCACTAAACAGAATCCTCTCTGCATCAGAGGTGGAGGGGCAGAGCTAAGCAGCCCCTCCTCCCTGGATTTTCCCCTCCAGCCAGGCATCCCTCAATAGGCTCCATCCTTAACCCCAGTACTAATTCTCTAGGTCTTTATCTGAACTACTTTTAAATTAAATTTAAGCAACTATTTGCTCCATTAATCCGTGCAGCCCGTTAGCACACTGTGTGCATTTACTGTACGATATTTCAAATGAAGTGAAACTTCAAAGCCATTTGATAGGTATGGGAAAAGGGGGGGGGGCTGATATAGCCAGAAGGAAGTAATAATCTCCCAAGGATTTCAGCAGGAGAGCTAAACTTAGCGGGAGACTTCACTTTCCATTTCACTTTAAATGTATAGCTACTTGGAGCAACTTGGGACCTTGCCTTGTGTTGCAGATCAAGTCTTAGGAATGACGAGAATGGATATATTCTGGTCAGGATGAATATTTCCCATCATCCCAAACATTCCTTTCCTGCCCAAGTTACCAAGGACACAGGATTCTAGTGTTCTGCTTGCAAATGTATGTTCTTTACCTTGAAGTGGGAGTCCTCTCCGTGAGGAAAGGTCAGTGTCACAGGGAGATCCGGAGGGCTGGAGGGTAGGGTCAAAGGACAACAGCTGCCATCCCAGGATCTGGCTTCAGGCTATTACCAAGGGTCAGAGAGAATAAGACCATATTGCTCCATCCCCTTGTGGGAACTGAAATGTGTAAAAGATGGGTACATTTCTTTCCTTTGACTTCCACTCCAAGCTAAGCAGTGGACTGGACAGAGCAAGGTCTTTCCAAGCAAGTTGGAAATAGACCAGTATGGATTAAAGTTTTGCAAGTTTATGGTTTATGGACTCTTGTTCCAAGTCACATACCACACACACACACACACACACACACACACACACACACACACGGGCTGTATTCACTCATATAGTCCAGCCTTCCCCATTTGCAACTCATCTTACTGCAAGGGTTTCCCAAAATGTGAAAACTCACAGTCCCTACCATATAGTATAGAAGGTACATGGTTAAAATATCCAATTCTGGGTGAAAGGGGGAAAAAAGTTTTATTCTGAACTTCCTATCTGCAATTGGTTAGTCTCTTACCTAGAAATTAGAATCTTTTGACTCTAGTCAATAACTTCACTTCCTTCCCATTTTTGGTACCGTATTAATTCAACAAGACATTGTCATACCAGGAGCACCTGGGTGGCTCTGTCAGTCGATTGGGTGTCTGCCTTCTGCACAGGTCATGATCTCAGAGTCCTGGGATCAAGCCCCGCATCTGGCTCCCTGCTCAGTGGGGACTCTGCTTCTCCCTCTGCCTCTGCCCCTCCCTCCCTGCTCATGCTTGCTCACCCTCTCTCTCTCTTTCAAATAAATAAATAAAATTTTAGAAAGAAAAGAAGAAAGAAGAAAGAAAAAAAGAAAGAAAGAAAGAAAGAAAGAAAGAAAGAAAGAAAGAAAGAAAGAAAGAAAGAAAGAAAGAAAGAAAGAAAGAAAGAGGACTTTACCATACCAGGACCTTCCGGGAAAGAACTTTGAGTACTTTGGAAAAAAGACTGAAAGTATCTCAGAAACACTTAGACTTGAAAACATAGAAAACCCTACTAGGTAATGAAGAGTGAGATGCTAAAGGAATGCATTCAGATGCAAAAAAAGTTTCCGGTAGTGCATTGTGGGGACTGAAAGGAAGAGAAAACCAGGGGGGCCCAGGTACTCCCCTGTAAATTCTAAAAAGATGCATCTGTCTTAGAGACCAAAGTAGGGGTCATTTTCCACGTGGTCTCATTTCCCCCTGCGTGAGTCACTTGGTTGTGTGTTCAGTATTTAAATCCGAAAGCCACATTTCTCCTCAGCTACAGTTGTGCTGGCCAGGCCAATCACAATCAGAATACTTAAGGGAAAAGCAAATAACGCTCTGACTAGCAAATGTCCACCAATATGATGAGTAAGTAGCTACTCTCGGATATTTGTTCACTTGACCATACTCCAGATGTGGACGTGTGTTGTGCTAGAATTGTTCATGAAAGCAGCCTTTCTATTTTTTTGTGTAGCTTTCTACTGCTGATGTTGTGACGGCACAGGTTTTCTTTTCATGTAAAATGTGAGTGGGAAGTGGAAAAAAAGAGAAGTATTTGATTGCCCTCAATCAGACGCCAGCTTTCTGTTGTCATTAAATCAGAGGCTTATTTGAAATCCGTTATTGACAGTAACCCATTCTTAGCCTGCTTATGTGACTCTCAAGTTCATGTGTAATTTCATGTTTTATTTGTTCTTCATGCACTGCTTCCGTGATGTGCTCATTCTTATGCATCATTTCTGGGGAGTCTCACCTTGGAGCGTGCTTAGATTGCTGGCAGAAGAGAGAACTCAGTCTGCGGATTAGTCATGTGGAAATGACAGTGTAAAAATCAAATTGAATTTATAAGCCCACTTCTTCATTCCTTGCTTAAGATAGTAACTGCAATTTGAAATGGTATCGTTTTAACATGTTTTAGTTTCTTTATATCAGAGGTGTATCATGCTCAGAGTCAGCTAAATTATTAAACCTTTTCTAATTTCCATCAAAATTCTCTCTGGACTAAAAAATGTGACAACCTCAGGGTGAATGTGAACTGAAATTCTACTTGTAAAACTGGCTTAGAGGTGTGGGTGTTCTACTTCTCTGTTAGTGGTTGGTGGTTCTGTGTGAATGTATCTTGTAAATATATATGTAGATATTTGTGCCTACGAATGCATATATACTTTCACACTGATCTATTTCTCCACACCTTGTCCTCTATGACAATTAAATCTCTCCCAAGGAGTAATAGTCATGTCATGCAGTATTTTAAGTAAACAAATGTGTACGTTAAGATCATTTCTTATCCATTTGTCACCTCTAACCTTTGTGTAAAATGTCTTTTACATTAGCATAAATATTAAGAAGATGCCATTTCTGCTATATATAGGGCTGCCTTCAGCTAATCAGTTTTTCATGCATTTAAATAGGAATATTAGAATGATGGTAATTAGTTTAGTTTTCCATGAATGATCCATCAAGACATTGCTTTGCACTGGATGGTATTGCTGCGGGTAAGTAGGACAGAGTTAAATTGTTAGCGGGACTGGAATATCTTTAGTGTTTTGTTGGTGACTTTAAAAAAAAAAAAGAAAAACAAATTCATCTGAAGCCTATTATCTTTTCTAGGAGTAAATGCACAAGTTGCTTTGGAAAGACTAATGTGAATCATGGAGACTAAGTGAATTGTAATGAATTGTAAAATAAGACCTGTTTGTTACATGCAAGAGAGACAAGGCTTTCAGGCAGATGACAAAACCTCACACACAGAGATGAATATGGGAAAATTCATAAGCACTTTCAGGAGAAGTGCCTTTTAACAAAATGAGACTGCTCTCTCTTCCATTGCACAAACATACCTGTATGGTTCCACAAATTACTATCACATGTAAACTGAAATGTTATGAGGTTGAATTTAAAACAACTTGCACTTTTATGCAATATACATGTATATCCTTAAACTACCTTTACTCTGCTGGAGTTAGATGCCACCAACAAATATTTTAAACTGCCTGGTAGCTGGGAATTCTTCAGCCGTGCTTTCCTTTTTGTCTGAACAGCAGTGTTTGTTTGCACCAAGATATCAAAATAATTGCATGTTTTGCTTCATTGTTTTCTAAAAATTAGTAGAAAATTTGAGAAAATTATTGGTTTGATACTGCAAAAAGTATAGTCTTTTAAACCTATAATCCAGATAAGGACAGAAATCTCAACACATGCTGAAAATAGCAAAAATTTAACTCAAAAAAATAATAATAATAGCAAATCTTAAGGAAGACGAATACACATTCAATGAGAAGTGAAAGAACAAACATGAAAACAAGATATCTTCCACAAAAGTCTATGTTTGTACAAGTTTATAGAAACATGTATAGAAATATACATAATTCTTGTCAACACATGGAATGGAACACACCAGATTGACGATAATAGTTATCTTCGGGACTTGGAGTAGGAAATCTGAAAAAAAGAAACTTTGCTGCTTATTTCAGTATCATCGGTATTTTTGCAACACATATTTGTATATTACTTGGGAAATTTAAAAGGCAGTAATGAGTAAATGACTAAAGGAACGTGCATAAAAACTTGAATATATTGCCAAAATTTCTGTCTACCAGGTGATGTTTAGATATTTCAGAATACTTTTTACGGTTCAGAAAATAGAAGTTCCTTCCAACTCTCCAGTCTATCTTTGGGATGTTAGTCCCACTTACATTTTCTCAGGAAATCTTATGCACAAAAATACGGGACTACGTACCAGTTGTCAAGTTCCATCCTCCTCACAACCCAGTGTGTTCACTGGGCACGTGTAATCGTTTCCGTGTTATCAGTCAGATGATGATACTGAAACTCCAGGTTTATAAGAAATTTGCCCAAGTCCACGTGGCCATAAGTGGTAGAATTGAACATGAACCAATGATCACATCTCTTGGTATAGGTCCAATGTATTGTACTGGTTGCTATAGATTAAATGTGTTCCCCCCAAATTCATACATTGAAACCCTACCTGCCCCATACCCATGTGGATTGTTTTGGAGACAGTCTTTAAGGAGATGATTAAGCTAAAATAACATCATAAGGATGAAGCCCTGATCTGATTGACTTAGTGACCTTACCAAAAGAGGAAGAGACATCAAAGATCAGTCTCCCTTCCTCCCTCTTTCTTTTTACCATATGAGGACACAGTGGGCATCCATAATCGAGGAGGAGAGCTCCCACCAAGTACAGTCAGCTGACACCTTGATCTTAGCCTTCCCAGCCTCCAGAACTGTAAGAAAAATACATTTCTATTGTTTTAAGCCCCCCAAGATATGGTATTTTGTGATGGCAGCTGAGCAGATGGTAGAGGAAAGACACTTTGTGTTCCTGAAGGCCAAAGACATTCCAGTATCCTCCTGTCCTATCAAATCTTTTCACTCTCCCAAGGAACAATCTACATTATCTTTTTATGATTGTCAGTCACGAATATGTAATATCATGGCACAGGGTGGTCTGAGGCATGTTACTGTAGCAGAGAAAATAATGCTGTAGTGAAAAGGGAAGAACAGCACAGGCCTGCTAGCTGACCTAAGGAAAAGACTTGGCATGCCACTAACAAACCCCAGATGACTTTGAAGGGAACCATTGAAGCCTTCTGTTTATAACAACCTGGAAAGACCATGATCTTTGGATTGAAACAGACATGGACTTAAATTCCAGCTCTGCTACTTAAAACTGTATGAACTGTATTGTTCCTTAGCCTAAGCCTCAGTTCTGTAGGAATTTGAGTTGTGCTTGAGTTGTGGCTTACACCTACTAGAATTATTGGAATGAACTATAACAATACACATCATATAATCCCCTCAGCTCCTGGCAAATGCTAGGTACCCAAGACAGTGTGGTCACTGTCCCTTTTGCCTCATTTTTTTTTCTTGTATCTTGCTTCTATCCATACCCTTTTACCAAAAGAAAAAAATCATTTTTATTTTGCGAGTGTGTTGGGCAAAGCATAAAATCCATAGGCAAACTCTGTTATACCTCACATTTCTACAGTGGTTTGTGTTTCAACAAAGTGTTTCCACATACACTAATCTTACTTGCTCTTCTAAAAACTGTTATTAACTATCAGTCCTCATTATTAACTTCCCCTTGATCAGCAGGTTGCTCCAAAGTCACTGGAATCTAGAATATTAACTATTAGAGAACACAAATATAGTGTCAACATAAAGCTCAAGAGACTCTGTTTTATGTGCCCACATGTTTCATGCCATCAGCATATTATAACAACACTTTGAAAAAAGTTTAAGTAGATATTGGCTTTTGTTGCTGATATCAAGATTTATTGGTTCAAGAGTTATTGATCATGGGCAAATCTCGGCCATTATTATACCTTGAGGACAAATAAATCTTTATCAGCTGAACATGAATCAATATAATTATGCTTCACTTATGCACATCTTTTTCCTAACCATATTGGGTTTTCAACCAAATCATGAAATATGAGACAAACTACTTAGGGAGGCAGTTGTGAGGAATGATGCCAAGAACATTTGTGTTTGCAGCAGTGCCAATACTAGATAAAGCCAAGCCTTACCAGCTCTTGACAGAATGGAGGTAATCTCAGCAAAATGTAGAAGTTAATTTTTGAGAATACTGACTCAGAAATACAAAAATATCATAGGATAGAGTAAAAGATTTTAGAACTAAAAGAATATAACAATCACATCACATACTAGAAGAGGTAGCTGCAAGAGGTCTAGAAAAAGGTGGACAAGCTGTGGAAAGCCCAGGGAGCCTGAATGTATTCTAAATCTTCCTCGGTGGCTCTAATGTGCAGCCTTTGAGGAAGGACGAGCTCTTACTAGATGCAAAAAGTGTCTTTCAACATTTCTTTCTATGAACACAGGTTAAATGTATGTCTTTTTATTCAATGCAACCATATCACCTCTGGTGAAACTGAAGCCTTCAGTTCTTCATTATAGGATCTTCAGTTCTTACCTATGGCTTACTATAAATCTACTCGAAATGCTGGATTTTTTTCCTGTTGATTGTAATTCTGGCATGCTTCCTCATTATCCTGCCCATTTTTGTTTCATTTGCACATTTGATCAGCTCTCTCCTCTGTCTCAATCCCAGTTACTGACAGAAGTTGGAGCAGAGATAGAGTCGTATAGTACCCCCCAAATCCAAACTGTTTTACATAGTTGTTAATACTTGCTGAGGCTTCTTTGCAGGCTGTCTCTGCACCTTATACACACGCTCTCATGTTAAGCTGTATCAAATGTAATGCTGACATTTAAAAAAAGAATCTTGAATAGGATTTAAGGTGGTTTCTAATTTGTATCGAGCTGTCTGTCAAAACACAAGCACAACATTAATTATGTGGGAGTGTGGTTAATACCTGGCATATGACTCTGAGCTCTTAGATGCAGGAAATATGTTATTTTCTTTTCTACTGACCCCCTAGTCAACTACAAACTGACTCTGTTTTTAGTGCCTTTTGATTTCTGGTTGACCTCACAGATAACTTGAAAACTCACCTAGGCTTGCTGTGACAGCATTACCGATGGAGATGGGAAGAGCTGCATTGTATAGAAGTCCATCCTTTATCATTCTCTTGCCTATGATTGAGGCAGACATATCTAAGCAAATTGAAGCTGATCATGATTGACAGGATAATTTTGTGGGGTGTGATGCCCAGTAACAGGAATTCAAAAAAGGAAACAAAGAGCCAGGAAAGGGAAAGAAATAATTATGTGCTTCCCGGAAAAAAAATTTTAATGAAAATATTCTTTGTTATATTTAAAAATCAAAGCTAGCACCTCAACTGTGAATGGTAGCTATCACACAAACACAGCTCTTCCAGTGGTTTACTGTTGGTTACCTAAAGTGTACAAAATACTCAGTAATGCTATAATGAGGCACAAGCCATACTTCGCCATTTCCCAAGTGCCACATTTGGCATTTGCCCCATGACTTTAGGAATTGGTGCATCAAATCAAAGAACAGCCATAGAGTGGGAGTTGGGGAGGAGAAGGGTGGGTGTCTGTAAAGTTTAGGAAGGTGGATTTACTACTTGGATGGTTGATACCATCAGGACAAAATCCACAACCAAGTTTTACAGCCATATGTGACAACCTGTCCTTCACACTGTCTTACCTTATGTATTGGTTTATGACCTATAGAGTACCTACACACTCAACCTAATTTACTCTTATAAACCTCTTTGTGGTATAAGTTGTTATCTCACATTTACAGAGAATGCCAAAGCTCAGAAAGGACTAGGGACTCACCCAAGGACTCCTGTTTCTCATGGTAGTATGGGGGCTGGCTCCAGTCATTGACTTTGGTTTCTAGCTCTCTTCCCTAAAATGCAGTTCCCTACTTTTATGTGTAAGATTTTTATCTATTCTCCAAACATTTCTGTACACATCAGAGCCATGAAGACTTTCTGCATCCCCCAGTCTACCTTTATGATGACGTTGGCTGGAATCAGATATTCTCTTAGATCCACACCCTGTCTTTCCACCTCATTTCACACCCTTCTGGGAAAGAACTTTTATCAGGAGTATGTTCCACACATAGTGGATATTTTATATGTGTTTCTTCATGGTGTGGAACTCTGCTGGGAGTTATTATCTATAAATGTTTTTCTAAACTTTCTCTTTAGTTATTTAGTGGTGTGTTTATCCATTGGCAAATTTTAATGAATCCATAATAAACCGTTGCTATGCTTGGAAATTAATGTTTATTTTGTGATATGGTAGAAAGAATTTCAAAACCAGAGATTAGATTTGTGGTGAACATGATGTGATAAGCACTGGGTGTTATATGCAACTGATAAATTATTGAACACTTCACCTGAAACTAAACTAACCTAACTATATATTGGTTAATTGAATTTAAATTTTAAAAAATAAAAAAAAAAGATTTGTGGTGAGTGACTAGATCAACTGTCAGTTTACGGGATTTTTGTCTGCCCTTTCAGGTATGATAGTGGGAGGATAATCAGAGGGACATCAGGGAATTCCTGGGATCCCAAGGGGCATAGCTGATATGACAGAATCAGTTGGAAGACTTGGATTTTGTTTTGTTTTTAAGATTTATTTATTTATTTATCCATTCATGAGAGACACAGAGAGAGGCAGAGACATAGGCAGAGGGAAAAGCAGGCTCCCCACAAGGAGCCCGATGCAGGACTAAATCCCAGGACCCCAGGATCATGACCTCAGCCAAAGGCAGATGCTCAACCACTGAGCCACCCAGGTGCCCAAAACTTGGGGTTTAGATGTGGCTTTGCTAACACTGCACTGTGGGACTTTGATGAGGTCATTCATTTGGTCTCTAAATTTCCATTCTTTCATCTGAAAAAGAAAGAGTAATATTACTGACTGTGTGAAAGCAGCCCATGAAGTACAATAGAAATATAAGATAAAATTGCCATAGTATACAACTTTTATGAAAACCATCATAATGTATTTTCTTTGCAAATGTTGAGTCAGTCCATTAAAATATACCCCCATGTAAACATCTTTTAACCTAGATTCATATCATTCTCCAATTACTATTAAAAATCTCAAACAGGAAAAATAGAGATATATAGTACATAACATTCACAGATCTTAAGTAGACATAATGCTAAGGGCTGGTTTCTTTGATCAACTCCCCCTGACTCTTTTTCTCATTAACTTAATTGTCAATTTGTGTTTCATAGGTAAGCGCAGCTCATGGAAGAATTTAGTTTTAGCATAAAGTCATCAAGTGCCCACTGTGCAGCCCCCTAAAGTTTGTTCAACAATCCAGAGTTTCCTTTGCCTTTGTTCATTTTCAAGCAAATTCATCATATTTTCTCCTCAAAATCCAGAGATGTTTGAGTGAAGGTGTACACTTAAATAGATTTTTGAGGCAGATAGTTGGAATGTGTCTCTTTTCTAAAAGGGAGCAAGTATTGTCAAACCACTTTAACATAAGACAGGAGTCAATACTATGAAAAAAATTGCACACATCACAGGAAAGCATTACTTGGATGGGGGACAGAAGCAACCCAATAATGATGGACTATGATAAGATCATGTCACCACTGCTTTATAAACAAAAGCTCTTCAACAAAACCAATGTCAGCAAAAAGTTCACTTATTCTTGCTTTACTGAGCATGAAATGGGATTGAAAGATGGTATTAAATGGATTATTAAACTGAAGAAATGATGTCTTGTGATCTTTCACACCAAAGCCTCCACTTGAGACATGCATTGTCTCAGTGAAAAACTCTCCAAAGACTCAGGTCCTTTATATGAAAACTGAGCCTTTTAAATGTTAGACTGAAAGTTTTATTTCCCTTTTCCTTGCTGGACCTATGATCCCTTAAGAGATGACTGTTTCTCCTCAGTTATTTTATTCTTATGTCAACATGTGGAAAAGTAATGTTTGTGAGAACTTACAAATTTCAAGCACAGTAAACTCTTGATTTTCTTTATGTACCAAGAAAGGAAAAAGATTTTATTTTTAATTTTCTTTATTTATTCATGAGAAACAGAGAGAGAGAAAGAGAGAGAGAGATACAGAGACACAGGCAGAGGGAGAAGCAGGCTCCATGCAAGGAGCCCTACGTAGGACTGGATCCCGGTTCTCCAGGATCACACCCTGGCTGAAGGCAGCACTAAACCACTGACCACCCAGGCTGCCCAGGAAAAAGATTTTAAAAATTTACAGGCCGGGATCCCTGGGTGGCACAGCGGTTTAGCGCTTGCCTTTGGCCCAGGGCGTGATCCTGAAGACCCGGGATCGAATCCCACGTCGGGCTCCTGGTGCATGGAGCCTGCTTCTCCCTCTGCCTATGTCTCTGCTTCTCTCTCTGTGTGTGTGTCTATAATAAATACATAAAGATTAAAAAAAAAAACAACTTAAAAATTTACAGGCCATTCTAGCATTTCTAGCATTTTCTCCTTTAATTAGTTTTTAAGTTTGGTTTAGGCTTTTGGAAACAAGTTATGAAGCTTATTTATTAAAAATCTGAAGAACTAAAAACATCAAATAATTATTTCTATTCTTATACAAAAGAAACTTGATATTCTTATATAATTAAGACCCAAGCCACAGAATGGCATTAGCAGCAAATATATGCTTTACTGTTTCTGAAATTTGTGATTATTTTAATATGTCAACTAAGCTAAACAAAAAACATCAAGCCTAGATGTGGTTTTTCCAGTCTTCAAAGGGACTCCAAGTTTTGTTTTTGGCAACACTGTAGACTATAAACTCTGAATAGACACTGTATCTAAGAATAACTGAAAATAATGGAATTTTTAAAACGCTTTAAATGCTTATATGAGATAGTAGAAATGTTAAAAATTCACAGCATCAAAAACTACTCAAAGTAGGAACCGGAGATGTGAGCTGATTACTTAACCAGCATTTACCCTGAGGGTGTTTGCTCCAGGTGATCTTGAACTTTATGATCTCAGTTACAGGCTAAGAGAATCTCTCCCAGGATGGTGAATTTAATAGGAATGTTTCCTAGTGTAAAGTGTAAAGGCAAACTAGAAAAAATCTAGCCCTTCAACATTCATCTGTATCCCAGGAGAAGCAACAAAAACTGCCTACCTGGATAGAAAGGAAAATTGGCACTGGGAGGAAAACCTTTTCCCTGAAAATCTGTAACAACCCAGACATCAGATGAGTTTATCAAACAAATTAACACTCACTAGTCATTCACAAACTTCAAGTTGGAAATGTACTTTACAGTGTCCTGGGTTGAAGATTCAATCAGTTAACTTTATAGAGACAGATGCAAATCCTATATGGAAACCTACTTGTGATCCAGCCTTCAAAGAAATGTCATAGACAATGTGTAATGAGCTTACAGGGGAGAACCTAAACACAAGAGCAAACAAGACTTCATAAGCAAGACTTTAGATACTGCAATTATCAGAAACAAGAAACAAAATATGTATATTTAATATGTTTAAAGAAATAAAATACAGAAGTGAAAATGTGTGCCAGAAGAAGGAGACTTTAAGGAATAACCGAGGATGGGGCACCTGGGTGGCTCAGTTGGTTAAACATCTGACTCTTGATGTCAGCTCAGGTCTAGATTTTAGGGTCATGAGTTCAAGCCCCACATCTCTACCCTGGACATGGAGCCAACTTAAATAAATAAATAAACAAATGAGCAGATATTCGAAAGAGAACTAATAGGACTTCCAGAAATAAAAAAAAAAAATAGATAAATAATGAATGAAACTAAAACCAACAGAGGATTAGACACAGCTGAAGAGAGAATTAGAAAGCTGAAAAGTAGATTAAAAGAAAAATTTCAGATAACAGAACAGAAAGGCAAGAAGATGGAAAATATAAAGGACAGGTTGAGAAACATGGAGAATCATTTAAGAAGGAATAACATAAATATAATTAGAGTGCAGGAGAAAGAGAACTTAAAGAATGGAGAAAATGCTAATCTTCAGAATCAGGAAGCCCTAAAATCCAAAACAATAAATAAACACAAAGAAATCCACACTTAAAAAGATCATAATGAAGCTGCAAAATATCAAAAACAAAGAGATTAAGTCTCCAAGAAAGAAAATTCTAGTCCACATTGTTTCAAGAGGAAAATCTACCAAACATTTAAGAAATAAATAATTTGAATCATACACAGACCATTCATGAATATATTGAAAGATATGTACTCCTCAGCCATCTTATGAAGCTATGATAATCTTGTTACCAAAATCTTTACAAAGGATGGTTATTAGAAGGAAATAATTATTGGCCTAACTCTCTTATGCTAATAGAGGCAAAAGTTCTAAGTAAATATTAACAATTTTAATCCAGCAATGCATTAAAAAGGTAAGAATATTTTTTACAAAGCAGATAATGTTTGTTTAATGTTAACATCTCTTAATGTTAGTATCTACTAATGAAATTTATTACACTAAGGATTTTTTAAATTATGTAATCAGTTTAATGGAGGCAGAAAAAATAAATACACTATCTAGAAATCTAACCAAATATGAAATTGTCTTTTAAAATGAAAAGGACAGATAAGATATTAATGATTTGACTATGAATAATAAATCCCAAATTTGTTCAAGCATTGCCTATTTAATTTTTATACCTTTCTCATGATTAAGAAAGAAATGTGAGCATCTTAGATGAAAAACCAACAGATTCACTGGAACCATTAAAATTGAGATAACAAGCCCTATATTCTCCAGGTAGACCCAGTCTCAGGTACTTTTCTTGACCACTAGAGATCTTATACTTTCTTTTGTTTGTAGAAGGGAATTGGGAATTTAAGGAAATGTAAATATGTTTTTCCAGTATTAAAGCCATTATCTTTCCCCAATATTTACCTTGAAAATTGTTATAAAGTTTTATTTAAAAGCCATTTATTTTAATATCAACAAAATTCACCAAAATGTGTTTTATTCTTTTTTTCCATTAAATTCTAGAGAATCATACCTTTCATCAGCAATGTCTATCACAACGTCAGGCTGGTACCAGAAAGAAGTTTGCACTGCCAAACTTACTTATTACTTATTTAAATAAGTAGATACTATCCTATGTCAGGAAATTCATGAAGTAAACCAATAAGGGTAGGAGAATCTATGAGAAGGTAATTAGTTGTTTTGGGATTAAGAAAGGGATCCACAGTTTGACTTCAGTCATTTTTTGGTGCACAAATGGGCAGTTTAGATTAGAGTCAGGTATTAAATTTCCCAAGAGAAGAAAAGGAATTTAAGTCAAACTACAACTGGAAATTAGTCTCTCAAAAAGCAAAAGCAAATATGCACACACACACACACACACACACACACACTGGAAAAATACATATATATGACATACAAATGCTTTTTCTCAAATCCCAAATTCTCATGCAGTGCTTGAAAACAGAGAAGATGATGCTAAGTGGAAGACATTATCATCAGTTCGCATTTGTACATTTTAAGTAACATGACTGGCCCATTAAGTATGTCCAAAGCAGAACAGCATTTTGCCTGAGAGAAGACTAGGAATGGTAAGTGGTGATGTCTTTAAAAAAGACATTGATGAGCCACATGTCTTTAAGAACCTATTTTTTCTTTAGTTTATGAAGAATCCTGTCTTGGATGTCCAATTAGAGTATCAACTGCAGGATCTTTCAGATTCATCAGTTGGAGTGAAATCTCAGTTGCCTAAAGTTTCTGAATTTTTATGAACGAATTTGTAAACTGCAATAGCAGAAGTAACTGTAAAAGACTTCTCAGGGGGAATTTTGTCTTTAAAGAAGTACTTTTCCCTCTTTTAAATAATTTACCCATCTTGTAAAAAATAAATTTTATATCATGACAAGAAGGAATTGTGTTCCCTACTGTCAGACTTCCGAGAAATATTGAGCTATGAGGCTGAATGAAGTCACCAGGAGGTTGGATGACGAAGGAACAGAAAAGAGGTATAAAAGCATGGAATTGAAGTCAACCCACTAAAGATGGGCTTTGTTTTTCAACATCCTCATACAGATATTGGATAGGTAGAGAAGTGAATTTAAAAGGGTTTAGCTTTTGTCCTGCTGGTGTATCAAAATGAGAGAGGATGAGGGTGTGAACGATATAAGTAAGGGAGTTACTCTAATGATTGTCCACACTTTAGCTGAATAAGGAATTAAGGACATGAGGGCAGGTGAGGTCATCAGGAAACAGTGAGGAACAGTGAAAAGGAGTATTGAACAATAGGATCTGACAGGGCCAAAGGATTGGAATAGGGATCCTAGAGGAATGGATATGAAATATATGAGGTGGTGGTATCAGATGGAATGGGATGCTGGGGGTAAATATTACCTCACAGGTATTGAAAATGGCAAGGTTTAGGTATGATGACCATGGGAGTCACATTACTGAGGTAAGTGAGGAACAAGATAATTGGAAGAGAGGAGGTCAAGAAACTGAGAGGTCAAGGTTTGGAAGTAATTTCCTACATGGATATAAAAATCATGAGTTATAATAGAAATAGTTTTGTAGAGAGTGAGCCAGGAGCTAAAAACTTCAAGAAGTAATGGAGTCTATCCTAGCTGTTGGTAGAGAAGTGTAAGATTATAGTATGAATGCATAAGATTCATAAGGGAAAAGAAGAAAAAAAAACCTAAATGGAGCAATAAAGACTTGCACCTCACTTCTGGATCCAATGAGAACAGAGCTATAGGAGAAAAATGGCTACCAGCTGAGAGAGCGGCTGGGGAAACAACCTCCTTAGTGGTACCAAGTTTCAGTCAGGCAAAGGTGAAGAGACTCTTCAGAGAAGAGGTCAAGGATATGGGTATTTTCCCAATGACAGATTATGTTCTCCAGAAGGTGCAGAAGAAAGCTTTCCACAACCTGATGGGAGTGAGTACACAGGAGATGAGGGGAGAGGTGGGCTTCATATAGTGACAAGTATGATCAGGAGCAATTACCATGGTGATATCAGTCCAGAGGCCTCCACATGGAAAGTATGAGAATGCCACGAGCACTGGGGGGAAACTCGGAGAGTAGCCTTGCAAGGAGTGTGTACAATTCTGGAGATCCCTTTTGAGCCCTGATATTGAAGATAATTGTCATGCTAGAAGTCTCTGGATCTGTACTACATGCAGCTGAATTATTGTCTTAATTGTGTGTGCCTTAACTTTGCAGAAAGACTATAAGGCCTCCTATCATGGTGTTGGTTTTTGTTTTTTGTTTGTTTTTTGTTTTTTTGTTTTGTTTTGTTTTGCACCGCACTTTCTTTCTCTACTATCTTCCCCCCAAGTTCATATGTTGAAGTTATAACCCCCAGTACCTCAGGATATGGATGTGGCCCTTTTTTAGGTATATGGTCTTTACAAGGTAATCAATCTAAATTGAAGTCCTTATCCTGGGACCCCAATTCAATATGACTGGTGTCATTATAAAAAGAGGAAATTTGAACATAGAGACAGACACATAGGGAGAATTCTACACGAACAGGAAGACAGACAAGGAGAAAGGCCTGGAACACACCCTTCCTTCACAGCCCTCAGAAGGAACCAACTCTATGAACACCCATTAAACAGACTAATAGGGAAGTCTGGGTGGCTCAGAGGTTGAGCATCTACCTTTGGCTCAGGGCCTGATCCTGGAGTCCCGGAATCCAGTCTGCATTGGGCTCCCCGCAGGGAGTCTGCTTCTCCCTCTGCCTATGTCTCTGCCTCTCTCCCTGTGTCTCTCATCAATAAATAAATCTTTTAAAAAATAAATAAATAAAAAATAAACAGACTAATATATTCAGTGACACTTGGTAAAGGTGGTAAAGGTGGTAAGGATTCAGGACCATCACGATAGGCATGGAGCCCAGTGCAATGGGATTTGACAGCTGGAGAGTTTGGGCCCAGCACTAAATACAGTATGAGCAAGTGGGAATTTACAGCCAACTTGTAGAATGGGGGTCGTGAAAAGAAAGTTAACAAGAGGAAACATTAAGTGTAAGAATGGTGTTCTTTCTGGCTGAACCTCCCTAACATGTTTTTTGCTGAAGACAGGCATGGTGGTCAGACATCACCTGGGGATATAGGAGCCTGATCCTGGTTGGAGATAAAGGCTAGAGATGAAGTGGCTTGGCAGGATTCCTGCTAAGATTACATTTTACAAGGAAGTGCACAGATGGGCTACGAGAAGGTTGAGAACCCTGGCTAAAGTTTGATCAAGCAAAGAGTCTTTGTCACACCTTGATCATGGACTTCTGACCCCCCCAGAACTGTGAGACAATGCATTTCTGGTGTTTAAGCCACTGAATCTGTGGTACTTCATTACAGCAACTCTAGAAAATTAATATACTACATCTGTATGTTGAGCTTCAGAGCAGGAACTGAATTTCATATATAACCCCGAGGGCTAGCAGCCCAGCATATGCCTTACTCAGATTTAACTACCTTTGAGATCTTATGTGGGTGTATTTTCTTTTTATTTGAGTATTATATTTTAACTGTAGAGCAATTAGACAGGGAATCAGTGGAAATGTCTGAGGACTTAGTTTACAGTGTTAAATCATCATTGGAATCTTGAAAATTCTTTCCAGGCTTCAGGTTATGGCTGTACTGTATGCCATAGCAATCTGGACCCAGCATCATCAACTTAGGCTCAATTAACTAGCCTCAGCTTTATGCCAACATCAGATCATTCTTATTGCTACTTCTCTTTCACTTGCCCTACCATTTGGGTGATTGAACCCAATTTAGAGACAGAGAAATCTTTTCCTCTGAATTCAGTTCACAAGACTTGTATTGTATTACATATGACTTTGCCTGTGTCTTCCTACCATATAAGTTAGAAGTATTTTTTTTAACCCACTCCATTGAGAGGAGATAGGAACCTGGGTCCAGTACACCTTTGATATATTACTAATTATATTCTGATAATTTATTGAAAGAAGGAATAATAATTTGGGGGGCTGTGGCAACCTGCATGAATAGAATTGATGATGGAGAAAAACCATATTATGAATAGCCTTGGAAGTGGAATATATTTGAGTGGGATTAAAGATATTTATCAGCAGTAAGGGTGACAGTTCATGGTGTGATTTGCTTGGCTATTCAGCTATCTGAATATGATGAGATGTCTCTAACTCAACTTGCACTGCTAATCTCAGAATTCATAGTTTAAATGCCCACAAGCAGTAAGATTATCATTAAAAACCAATTTCAGCAAAAAACAAGAAACAAGAATGTCAGCAAAAATGCAAAGTTGTAAATTAAATTTGAGAAATTATGATGCAGGATTTGGAACAGTCTGAAGTGTGCTTTCAGATTCATTCTCTCTCTCTCTCTCTTTATATATATATATGTATATGCATACATATATATATATAAATTTTTGAGGAGAAAACTAAAGAGTTTAGCAAACCTTTGTAATATGTATATGTAATATACATATGTTACATGTAACAAAACCATAAAAAATGTTAAATCTGTAAAAGTGAACACAGTACGGGAAGTGAGTGAACTAACTGTTCCAGCGACTTATTGCTGTATAACACATCATTCCAAGACTGAATGGCTAAGATAGTATTATCTCTTAGGATCCTGGGGTTGATTGGGTTTAGCTAAGGGTCTCATGCAGTTGCAGTCAGTGGCTAGAACTGGAGTCACCTCAAAGGACTCATATGCCTGGCAATTGATAGTAACTGTCCACTGAGCACTTAGCTGGGGCTTTCAACCAGAACACCTGCAGGTGGCCTCTGCGTCCTCATAGCATAGCAGCTGGGTTCCCAGAGCAAGTATCCCAAGAGAGACCATGTTGAAACTCTATGTTCTTTTACAATCTTGCCTCAGAAATTACATCACTTCCTCTCTAGTCCCATGCCTGCTCAAATTCAAAGGGAACATTAACCCCACTTCTTGATGGGAGACATGTAGATATCAAATTGTAAGAAGGGTATGTGGGATGAAAGACTTCGTTGTGGCCATCTTGAAAATACGATCGGCTACATACTCTGGTTATGGTAATTCACATCCCTCTCACATGCACACATCCTCATCCTCTCCCATCAAGAGCCCAAGAACCTGATGCAAGTCCTTGAAATCACAATGTTGATCATGATATCAGTATATGATCTTTAAGTGTTTATAATTTTCAAGTATTAAAGTTCATTTGAACCCTTGTCTAAAAGAATCAGTTATAAGAGAAAAAAATCCCTGTTGTTGCCTCCTGCTCTGTGAGTTATCAGATACCTGCACACATTGAGAGGCCCACTAAGCTAATGGGCACAGACTGGGGAAGCCTTGACCTCTAGTTCAATTCTTACTGAACTACTGGCAACATTATTGAAATAATTTCTCATACTTCCCAGAAACCAAAGCTCGCTATTTAGAAAAGTTTTCATTCATTCAAAGCCTCATTGGGGCACATGTGCTGATGGAAACTCCTTGGAATCTTACACTTACATTTGAGGCATGAACCTGAGAAAACAGTCTAGATTGGGCAGACAGCAGAATATTCAGAGTTCTCTCTATTAATTCTCCCATCGATAAAGATTACAACCATGGCTCTTTTTCAAACTGAGCTGGTTCTTTCATATCCAGGATCATTCTATTTTTACCAATGCCTTTTAAGGGAGAGTACTCCCTTGAGATAATTTCCAGTGCTAAAACTATCTTTATTAAATTCCACCAACACTTCTTAAATCTTGATTCTGCTCTAGACACTTAAATCTCCATCCTGATCTCCCACTCATACCCAAGCTTCAGAGATACAAAATGAGAGATAGTCCTTGCCCTCGGAGAATTCATTTTTTTGAGAATTTATAATCTAAAGAGAGATGAACATATAAGGAGAAAGGGAAGATGTAAGACATATATGTAACTGTTAACTAAGACAGTATTGCACATGTAGTCAAAAGATCCCTGTTTTAGCAAACGCATGCTATTACCTAGTATGTAATTTTTGGCAAGTCACTAAACCCCCTTTAAGTTTCTTTATAACTAATAAACAAATTAATAATTTCCTTATAAGGAGAGTAGCATCTTCCTGATAGATTGCATTTGCTTGTTTAAAATACATAGGTTGTTTCTTGTAAAATGCTTGCCAGAGCTCCTGGTACATAGTAAGCACTCAATAAATGTTCATTTCATCATGACATGGTAGTAATCATGGTAGAGCATATGGGAATGCTTTGTAAACTGAAGTTTCATAACAGCCTAGGCATTTCCGTTCATAATATTATATTGAATTCTGCAATTTTCAGCTCACCTACCAGCATCCCAAACACTACCTTTTGCTGTTTCTAGAGACTCTGGGGCTTCCCTGCTCTACTCCATCCCTGCTTTCTTCGCAATTCAGAGTCCAGTTCAAAGACCATCTCAGCTTTACATCAGTCCAACCCCATGAGGCCAAATATGTAACTCCATGTTCCTTTCACACTTTGCCCACACCATGATTCTGGTGCTTTTGTCTTATTTTGTATGTGTCCCTAGTGCCCAGAATAGTACCTGATGCATGATGGATGCTGGTGTGCATTGTGTGTTAAAGCAGTAAGAATGTTAATAGGAATCAAAGGAAAGAGACATGTGGGCAGAACCCTGACCTTGGGCCAGATTTCAGGTGTAGCTCTAGCTTTTTCAGACTTGCTGTTTACCTTTTTTTTAAAAAAAAATTTATTTGAGAGAGAGAGAGAGCTTGTGTGAGGTGAGAGGGGAGGAGGGACAGAGGGTGAGGGAGAGAGAGAATCTCCAGCAGACTCCCATTGAGCAAGGAGCCTGACATGGGGCTTGATCCCACAACCCATAGATCATGATCTGAGCTGGAATTAAGAGTCAGACTCTTAACTGATGGAGCCACCAGGTACCTCTAGATGTGCTGTTTACCTTTAATCCATGCTGCTTACCTGTGATTTTCTCATCTGCAAAATAGGTCATGAAAGCCAAAAATAACTGCAGTGTACCACAAAGTCTTCATAGCTGTATGAGGAAGATACCAGTAACCCCACTTCAGAGGTGAGAAAATGAGCATTCAAGGGAGCTTAAGCACTTGCTTCAGAACCACCGCTTTATGTGCTACAGCCAGGTCTGTCCACCTGAAGAGTCCAAGTTCATAGCTGCCATACCGCATGGTGGCTTATTAGAACAGATAAGATCTTGGTTATTTCTGACTCTGAGTTCCAGAACATCATGACACAATTCCTCTCCTGTCCCTTCTGTTCTCTGCTTGTCACAGGAAAGACATTCTAAATCTACCCCATTCTATTATTTAGCATTACTCAGCTCTAGAATATTAACCCAATGAAAGTCAAGGCCATTACTCCACCTCTTCATTTCCCCCCCAGAATGCAGTGGCTGGAGTTAATGGCAGGGTGTGGGGGATAGTGTTTAGCAGTGATTTGCTGCCATTAGAATATGATAAGACCTGGGGGGGGGGGGGACAACAACTGTGTTTTTCATTTTTGTTTTTCTCTTGGATTCTTATCCCAAGGCAATCTATTAGGCATTTGAGCAGCTTTTTGGTGAATAATTCTAAACAAATTCTAGGTAATCCTGTTATGAAATAAACTAGACCAAGGTTTCTTGATGCTGGCATTATTGACATCTTGTGCTGGATAATCCTTTGTTGCATCAGGCTCTTGTGTGCATTGTAGGGTGTTTGGCACCATCCCTGGTACCTACCCACCAGATAAAAGTAGTACCACCACCCTCAGTCATGACAATCCAGACTATCTCCAAATGTTACCAAATGTCCCCTGGGGGTAAAATCCCTCACCCCTCAACTTCTCCATCTCCATTTGAGAAACTGAATGGTCTAGGTGGGCCAGATTGCATTCATTACATTACACAGTCCAGTTTTGAATCAAAGACATTTTTACCTAATGGAGTAAGGGTACACTGGGGGAGACTGTTTTTCTCCCTGAAAAGAATCTGACTCTTAGCAGCAGGTCCATCCAGCGCTTTGCCAAAGACTATGATCCATGGTCCTCAGAAAGCTGGGGCAGCAAAAGCAATGTTAGGGTTTTGTTACACCAAAGTGTCCCCGAAATTCAAAGCTACTTGTTTATCAAGATGTATTCCCCTGTCACTATGACAACTTATGTTGCCTTGGACTGTAAAGAAAGGACAAGGAATGATTGAGTGGTTTTTTTTTTTTCCGTTCATGTATTGTACCTAAGTTCTGTCTTAGTCTGCTTCCCAAATAGAATAATCAATGCCATTATCTCTTCCTCCCTCATCTAAATCACATCAGGCCTCTACAGTAGATCAATAGTTACAACAAAGAAGGCTGGAGCTTTCATTCCAGGGGGACTCATTACTCTGCAGCCCAGGATCTGGGTATGGATTCCACCTAAGGTTATCTACTCTTCCGTAGGAGTTAACAACAGCTGTCAGTTATTAATACCAAGCCCCAATCCCACCATAACCGGGCACGTGTGTGCAGGGAACATGCCCAAAGACCATACGAGACTGCTTCCTTTTTCCCCCTCCTTTGACTTCCTCTTCCTGTTCGTATTGTTTAAAACTGTCTTCTCCGACAATGTAAAACATTTGAGACTTCATTGAGATTCTCAGCCAGTATAGGTTGCATCTAAGCAGACTCACATCTGCTGCAGTATTACAAAGACTAATTAAAGTAAATTCAGATCTTAAATTAGTCCTTTCAGTAACATTTATTGCATAAGCCACTGGGCAGTAAAATATACAATTCAGTTAAGCTGAAGAGAAAAAGTGATTTTCAGATCGTATTTCTTCACCAGCCCCACAAAGGGGGGTAAAATAAGAGAATGATTATGCCCCCACTTACCAATTTTCCAAGAGCAGTGGTTTTCCCATGGTTCTTCTGAGTCTTGGAGCCATCCTATTTCATTGCCAGTAGGGACTAGTCTGTGTGCAGTGTGAGCTAAAACACAGTCTTGAACAAACTCTAAGGCAAACTTTCCTTAGTGGAAAGGCTGGTCACTACTGTCCCTAGGTCACCTCCCACCCTAAGGGATTCTGCAATGGCCATTGTTTAAACCTGAGACCCAAAGGAGGGACCATTTGTTAGGAAAGCTCGCTAAGTCAGGGGAGATCAAAATGATGCCTACTTGTCACCAACTCTTCAAATTCCTTATATGGATTTTTTTTTTACAGCCTGCTAATATGGTATTTTAGTAGTTTAGCTGTACAGCTGAAATTCAATACTGCTCCACCTCAGTCTGGGTATCTCTTTGTGTGAGAATGAGTTTCCCATAGACTTCAATGACCTAAACTTTGTTTTTTCAAAAAAGAGGTTCATTTTTTTAGTTCAAAAAAGCCTTTACTTGAACTCTGCTATGCATAGTGCTTGAAGTCTTATTGAAGTGCAATAAGTCCACTTATTGTTCCTCTGGACTTATTTTAAAGAAAAATATCGCAAAGAACAGAAGTGCCATGACATTTTTACACCTTTATACAATTCTCCAGATTATTCCCTTTTCAATACTGATCAGCCAGTTTCTTTAACATGCTCTGAAATACCCCGGTAACTTCCTCCAGTGAGGAGATTCGTTAAATCTATTGGAACTTGTGTTGTGTTCCTAGGTATCATTGGGCTCTGGACCTTTCAGGACCTCTCTTCTCCTGGTGGCTCGGGAGGACACACAGCAGTGAGGCTAGAGACAGGTGCAACTTCCGAATGCATAGAAGTCCGAGCAGTGTGTTCATCTATCACTAATGCATTGGACACAGGACTGGAAAGCTCTAAACCTCTGCATCTCAGATTGTTTAAGACCCTTGAATAGACACCTTTATTTCCAGGCCATCTGGCTGATGGTTGGGTTAGTGACAAACTTTGATAAGTGGAATTCATGACAGTAAGAAAGCATTTTAAGTTGTGGGATTTCCTCTTACAACTTGACCTTGTAAAAATTATATTTAACGAAAGGCATCTTCCCTCTTAGAGTAATGAGCCCATGTGGGTTAGACTTTCCATATGATATTTTTATTGAAAAGAACTGACACTGTATTTATTATTTTGTTTACCGTTTGGCCTTACTTATTCAACAGCAATTTTATATGTTTTTTTATGGTTGTTTCTTGTTCTGTGGGTATAAATTCCTATACCTGTTTAAAGTTTGAAGATACAACTTTGTGCTGCATTGTGTGCGTGTGTGCGGAATGCATCCTGGGATGCATGACTGATTCACATTGTTGGCTGCTGTCCACCAGCTGCCCAGCTCTGTTGCCCAAGGCATGAGGCACCCTCACCTTTATTTCTTTGCAGATATCAAGTATTTCCATGAGACATTATTCTGTAGATTTCTCAGAGGCCTTTTCTAATTAATCACCTGGCACCTGCCCTGGGTTTAAAAGATGCTACCTGCCTTCCTGTGGTGAGACAGTAGATTAATGAGTAAAGGTTTGCTTTCCTGGTTATTCATTTGATTCCTGTGTTAGCATTTTATTCCAAGAATGATTTATATCCATTTCTAATTTCTCCTATGGTTTTCTACTTGGGACTTACTCTCCTTAAGTTACCATTAGAGAGGAAAGTGTGTGTATATGTGTGTGTGTACGTGCGTGTGTGTAAATACTATGAATATATACATGCTGAACAGACTTCATTTAGGAGTGCTTTAGAATAAGAACATGATCTATTCTTTGTCATGCTGTTCTCTTTTGCTTTAGCATAACAACCAGTAGGGGAAATGTCGGGTCCCTATCATGATCTTTTTTTAGAAGCTTTAATTAGAGTTAATTTTTAAAAATTAAAAGCTGTCAATATTACTTACAGAGAAAATGCCCAAGAAGCTAAAAGACTGAGAAAAAAAATAGGATTTCATAAAAACAACAGCATTAAACTAACCACAAAAGATGCCCTCTTCCACAATTTTTTTCCCAAGGGTTTGAAGATTTCTGGTGTGGAGCCTGTTTTTCCTCTCCCTCTCTCTCTCTATCTCTACCTCTCTCTCTCTCTCTCTCTCTCTCTCTCTCTCTCTCCCCCCCTCCCTCCCCTTTCTCCCTCTCCCTCTCTCTTTGTTACAGAATTCCAGTTTGAACTATTGATTGCGCTCTGCCTCTACATTTGCACCAGACCAATCCTAATTAGAGGTTGTTTAATAAATTGGGCCTGTGCTGCCTGCAGCTTCTTGACCTTTGTTCCCTGATTGTCTCCCATTAATCCCCTTGCCCTCTGGTGTTGGAAACCTCTAAACTTTGGGAATTCACTGATTCCAGTTCAATTTGTGGACCTTGTGAGCTCGCTGTAGCCCTTTAGGAGGTTTCCTTGTGCTAATAACCATCTGTCACTGCCTGTGCTTTACTACTGCAGCTCTTACTGCTGGAGACCAAGGCAGGGCCCTAAGCAAACTGCTTGTATCTTTAAATCAAAGAGTGATCGTTAAGTAACATACCCCCAACATCTCTGCAATATAAAACTCTGAAGTTACATTAGGTGTAGCACTTTAACCTTTGCCATGTTGAAGAGGTAATGATATCAGAACTTGGCTTCTATCCCTCAAGGGCCCATAAACACACTGTGTGGAGACCAAGTGATAGATCACAGGCTTACAGTGTATACTCCTGGTTTCTTACCTCTGCAACTTTAAAAATCAGGCAACTGATAAATTATCCTACATCGTGGATGATCGGCTTCTAAACCTCACCTCTTCATGTTCCTTCAACAGTGTTTGGCATTCTCAGGAAAGATGACAGTCCACACACTCTTTGGCACTACTCAGAAGGCTTGCTTTCCACAATGGCCTGAGAATTGGTGACCTTTCTCCTGAGTTGTCAGGAGGCACCAGGTACCAAAGTCAATTGCCTCACCATGTTGGAGTTCCTTTTTCAAAGTTTACGAAAAGCAAAAGCAAAAAACAAGACATACAAAAGAAAATCCTATTGCATATAATGTTTTTAGAAAAATTTAAATAATTCAGGCCTTTTTAATTGGAGAGGTTAGGGCAGAGAGATTTGGGAGCACATAAACTACTGAAAGGTCACATGTTCAATACCACTCTAAATCATAATAGCCTCGGGGCAAACATCTCATGGAATTTTAGAGATATAAGCAAAAAACCGTATTATCATAAACATCACTGCATGCTGTTCATTTCTCTTTTTTCTTTCCTTCCCTGCTTCTTTCCTTTTACTTCATAAAATTGTCCTTGAAATTGTCTCCTTAAAATTGTCTCCCTTTGGATACTATGCAATTTCTCTCTACTTCTCAAAGTTAAATTTCTGGAAAGAGGATTCTTCTGTACTTGCTACTTCCATTTTCTCTCCTCCTTGAATCCACAGGGATCTGGTTTCTATCTCTAACAGCCTGCTAAACTTTCTTTTACTAAAATCACAAGTGATATTTCTCCTAATCAATAAAATTCAGTGGACAATTCTGATTCCTTTTCTAATACATCTTTTCTGCATTGTCTGGATTTATGGATTATTTCCTCCATTGTAAACCTCCCTATTTTGTCAAGGTTATACTTCAAGTTCTCCTACAGCTTAACAACCACTGTTCTTCTGCTTCCTTCATGGGCTCTACCCAGCCCATCAGTGTTGAAGAGGAGCTTCCATGATAACATGAGGGGGTTCAGTCATGTGCTCTGCCAGACAGCACGCATACATGTGAGGGGGACAAGTTCAAGAGGATCTGATATGAATATGGTTCAGAGAAAGAAGAAATGTAAAATATGCATTGGAATACTTCTGGAAGCATCATGGCCACATAGAATATGTGTGACATTTGGGATTTTCTGATTGCATTTAGATCCCAACACTTACTCCTAAGACCTTGGGCAAATTACTTGAGCATAATGAACGCTTAGTGGGGTGGTAATACCTCAAAGAATTGTAAAGAGAATTAAAGCCATTTGTCATTATTTTTGTTGGCACATAGTATGTACTTGCTTCATGACTATTTGTTCATTTTTCTTAGTTCATAGAGAAGAGGAAACTTGAGAAGGCCTACAAAACAATGAGGGAGTATTTGGATAGGCAGAGAAAAAGAGAAAGGACATTTTAGGAGAGAAGACTGGTCTGAAGAAAGGGCTAGTGTAGAGGATTACTTCTAATATGCTTAAAGTGTGGCACCCCGGAGAGGAAAATGTGTGTAGTGAATAAAAGGAAAAGATATTTAAACATGTAGATTGTGGCCATAAAATTATTTAGTGGCAAATTATTTAGTGGTTCAGCTTGCTAGTGCCATGTTTCTAAATAGCCCAATTTTGCTTATTCATTGCAAATCTTGTTCAAATATAACATCTTATTTCACTTCCCACCGATAAGATGTTGTGAATTTATGCTTTAAACTGCATCATCCCCTCCAATACATAGGATTGAAAGATAAGAAGCAAAATTAATAAGTTTGCAATATGGCATTTAGAAAGTAAAAAGGGCTCTGGAGAAAGCGGGGTCCTAGAAAGTCCCCTCTAAGGAGGTGACATCTGACAAAGACTTGAGTTGGTAAAGGAGCTAATTGCCTGAATATCTGTGGGAAGGGTATTCCAGTCAAAGGGCCTAACCATTTCAAAGTTATGGAAGCAGGAGGGTCCCTGATATATTTGATAAAGAGGTGGAAGGCCAATAGGGCTGGAGGAGAGCGAGCCAGAGGGGAGGGAGGCTAGTGGAAGAGGAGGTCAGATGCAATTGGGACCAGATCATCAGGGCCTGGTAGGCCACTGCAAGGATGGTGAAGTTCATGTTAAGTATGATGGGAAGCCACTGAAGATCTTGAAGAGGAGAGGTTGATGTGACTGAACTTACCTTTCATCAGGGTCACTCTGCTACTATGTGGGGGAGGATACTCTTGGCTCCTTTCACTCCTCTCTCCCCCATCCAAGCCAGAAGAACTTGAGGAGTAGAAGAGCAGAGGGGAAACTGAACACCTTCACTGTACCTCTTCCCTGCTGCATTCTGCTAAGTCGTGGTCAGCCTGAGGTAGGAAGGAAAATACTAGATGGCTAGATGAGACCTTTGACCAATGTCAGAAAGGTGCCCTAAGAAGATATGTGAGCTGGTGGTTAGGGTTCTCCAGAGGAACAGAGCCAGTAAGATACAATGCTAGTCCCTTCCAGGAACAGCTACACCCAGAAATAATGTTTTACCAGCCATCTGGGCATCCCTTTGCCCAGTCAATTTGACACATAAAATTAATCACCACACCTGGCTAAGATTTCACCTGCATGGAAAGAATAACTCAAAGAACTTGCTGGAAGGCGGTGGTGTGAAAAAATGTCCAGTTCTTTTTTTTTATTTTTTAAAGATTTTATTTATTCATTCATGAGAGACACAGACAGAGGCAGAGACATAGGCAGAGTGAGAAGCAGGCTCCATGCAGGGAGGCCAATGTGGGACTCAATTCTGGAACTCCAGGATCACACCCTGAGCCAAAAGCAGACACTCAACTGCTGAGCCACCTAGGCATCCCTAAATGTCCAGTTCTTGTTTAATTTCATCTATATCAGGTCTACCTCATTCAATAGCTGAGTTATATATACTTACAAATCATTATAGACATGGAGTACTGGCACATTACCTAGAAGTTTTAAGTTCTTTCCTATTCTAGATAATATCAATAGAGGCACCCCAGCGGATCACCCTCACCTCTCAGAGAACATCGCAAAGTAGGACCTTCCATGGGGGCTGCAATGCCCCTAGAGTGCAGCTGATCAGTGAGCAGAGGAGACGGATGAACAAGAGATGCAGCATCCAGGGATTGGTGGTGGTGCTTGACGCTTCCATAGTAGAAAACACAGGAGGAAAAAGCAAAGGGACAAGAGCTGAGGCTCTGGAGATTCATCCCACAAAGTAGAAGGAGAGGGGAGGAAGGTAATGGCATCCCAAGGACAATCAATTAGAAAAGATGGAGCAGGGAAGAGGATGACAGGAGCACTCAAGGGGAGAAGGGGAAGCAAGCCATTGTGTTACTGGCCAAGGAGGAGTGAGTGGTCAGGTGTCAGGAAGATGGAGTGTTTGAGCACCCAAGAGCCTAAGGAAGGAGAATTTTACTTATAGATCAGGCAATAATGCTGTAAAACTGAAAAGAACAAAAGATAAACTAAGACAATTGACAGGGATCCCTGGGTGGCGCAGCGGTTTGGCGCCTGCCTTTGGCCCAGGGCGCGATCCTGGAGACCCGGGATCGAATCCCACATCGGGCTCCCAGTGCATGGAGCCTGCTTCTCCCTCTGCCTGTGTCTCTGCCTCTCTCTCTCTCTCTCTATCTCTCTGTGTGTGTGACTATCATAAATAAATAAATTTAAAAAAATTAAAAAAAAAAAGACAATTGACAGACTGTGGAACAGGTGTATGAGTCCCGGGTATACTCATACATTCTAAAAAGAACTACTGAAAAAATAAGCCATCTCAGTAAAGCAAGATTGGGTGAGAACTTAAGGTTATTCTAGTCCTGGATTGGCAGATGAAGGGCAGTATAATTGTCCAGAGTATCTCCTGCTCTGTTCTGGGATGCAGAGATGCTGCGTTAAAATGCTTTGCAACACAGCAAGATGATAGTTTGAAGGTACTTGGCTTTCTAAAAAATATCTGTCCATAATAATGTTCTTCCATTTCAGAAACAGTTTAAATTGGCTAATGCTAATTGCTCTTGGCATCTCCGAATACATACTGAATGCAAAGAAAAGCACACTGCAGTGGGAATTTCTGGTCTCTCTCCTGTTGACATTCAAGGCTCCCAACTCAGCTTTTACATAAGTGTCCTACTAACTTGAGACGGGGATGCCATCATACTACTCCCCTTCCATTAGTGGCAGATACGTGAGTTGGGTCTCAGGAAGATTAAGAAAAGAAAGCTCTCTCTGCTGGAGATGCACAGTATGATATATTAGAACACTGGGCTCTCTATGGGTAGCTTCTGACCCTGGGGCTGTCACACATCTGTGGACTTAGGAAAAGTCATATAATGGCTCAAGCTTGGGGTCCCAGTTAATCATTTTGACTTGTGTTGCTATTTGATGGTTCAGGATAATTCCTTGGAAGACCCATTTTCATAACACTCTGATGATGCGATTTGGAAAAACAGAGGGGCACAGCTGTTTAGATAGGAAATTTATGAAGGATAGACTAAAGAAACCTGGAAAATATACTGTGCAGCCAGCCAGGGATCATGTAAATAGGGATGCTAATATAATAATGAAAACAGTAAATTTCCTCTATAAAATCAAGTATAGAAATTAAATTACTATGTGCTCTTAAGAAAAAATATGTTGCATCTGCATGATTTGATTGTAATGGCTCCTGCCACATCCTCAATAGTTACATGATACCACCTAGTTTTGTATAATATATTAAAATTTATAAGTTGCTTTTATTCAGACTCTCATCTGATTCTTGGGGTGACACCATCCAATAGGGAATATTGGTTTATTAACCCTACTTTACCGAAGAAATTCAGAGAGTCTAACTTAGTCGAAGTTTTGCAGCTAAAAATGACAAGTGGGAATTTTGAATTCAGATCTATCTGACTCCAGAGCCTATGATCTTTGCATGACAGCATGCTTCCTTAGAAACTAAATGGACTTGCCTCACAGAAAGTGTTCTTCTAATTGGGGCATAGGAGGAGTCCTAGGTAAGTATGCAAGTGATCTTGAAGAGGGATGTCTTTTTTTTTTTTTAAGATTTTATTTACTTATTCATGAGAGACGCAGAGAGAGAGGCAGAGACATAGGCAAAGGGAGAAGGAGGCTTCCCCTGCAGGGAACCTGATGCAGGACTTGATCCCAGGACCCCAGGATCATGACCTGAGCCAAAGGCAGACGCTCAACCACTGAACCACCCAGGTGCCCCTTGAAAAGGGATGTTTAGAGTCACTTGTCTGAAGTCCTGGCTAGTTAGCAGTACTCTGTCCCAAAATGTAGCTAGCAGAGAGAATTCAGCCATGGGGACTGGTCTGCCAAAGGAGACCTGGATGGGTAGACATAGGGTTGCTGTGCCCTGTGGCTTCCATTTTCTCCTCTAGATCCCACTGTGCTCTGTGTTCCTGGAAGTCAACCTGCAAGCACATGATCAAAGGAAACCCTTGCTCCCTGGCTTGCTATTGGCTTTTGCCAAAGGGAATCACCAGCAGGATATCAGAGAGTGGAAGGAGGGTGGAATGCGAGTGTTGTTTCCCCTAGACCCTTCCCTGTGAGTCTGTCTGGAGCTGGCTATAGCTCTCAGTCTCCCACTGGATGGCCTTTCCCATCGATTCCTATTACCACTCCTTTTTAGCCCCTCTGACCTAGCCCCAAGTGCTTCATGATTTCTTACACTTTCTGTATACCTTCCCTATACCTTTGCAAATGATTCCTGTGTCTAGCCCATCACATTACTCTGTTCTAGTGTGCTTCTGTTTCCTAATGGATCCTTCACTGATCAGACCCCAGAGGAACTGGGTCCAGGGCAGGAACTGATGTCTGGATTTAGGCAAATGATCAGTACAGGGACCCTGCTACTGGAACCAAACTTAGAACGAGGACTTAGAACCAGGAAGATGGAGCCAAGCATGCATTAGCAGAACTAGAGACAAGAATGGAATAGACTAGGAAGAAATCTGGCCCAAGGCTGAGTGGCTAGGATTCCGCTGGATAGGTTTGCTGCTCTTCCAGGGACCAAGATTCTTCAGAGATGTAGACTGTATGCTGGAAGTGTAAGAAATGCAAGAGGTAGCAGAACCTAGGGAAAGCTGTAGCCATAGACCAAGCAGACATTTAGAGTGGCTGTATGTTTGAGCCTTTACTCCTTGTGGCAGAGGCTGACTGGGTGTTCACTGAACCTATTTTTCCTTCCTCCTGGGTGCAGAGATGGTGATCCCATGTGCTGGTGAATGGAATGTGGGCAGAAGGGATGTACTAGCCCCTAAAACCTCCCTCACTATGCTTCGCCTTCTGCTAGTTATAATTAAGAGTGGTGTGTGCCACAGTGACATCCACCATTCACTCATTTATTTATCTCATTTATTTCCTAAGACAAGACCTGGGAGTATAGCCTCTCAAGGAGCTCACTCGAGTGCCCTTTTATTAAACTGGTTTATGCCTAGGGACATGGTGGACCATTGCAACACCTGGTGTCCACAGAATTAGACAACTTTCTTATCTCTACCTCAGTTGTACCTCCTATAATGGCCATAGCAAAGCACTGTCATCAGACCCCATTTTCTATCCTTTTCCCTTCAAAAATGATGATCATCTTTCTTGAGTACGAATGCTGCTGCAAGTGCTTCTGAAACCTTACGCTCTGATGAGTATGAAAATGGAGGCTTATAACTAAGTTAAGGCAGTAACTAATTTAAGCCTCATTCAGCAGCTAGGCAGCCTGAATCTTCTTATTAATATACAGGGAGTGGTTGCTGATAATAGACACATTATCAAGCCCAGAGGCATCTTGGCAGTGCATGCTGAGGAATGGAGGAAATATGAGAAACTTGCAAGGAATTCTCCTGATATTTTTGCATTCATATGCATATATGTTTTTTCCACTGTTTTTTATCCTAAAAAGATCCTTAAAAGCAGACAGAGGCATGCTCTGGGTATGTACATCCGGGAGATATTTCCCAGAATCTGTTTCTCTGACATCCTTTTATCTACATTTTATCTCTCAGCACGAATCAGTTAGTTGCCTGACAACTCCTGTGATTATTTTCAAATCGCTTTAAATACAGTTTTTGACGCCCCAAGGTAATTTATGAAGGAGGAGAAAAAAGACTCTACCTCAAGAGTATCGATACTCATAGATACTAATTACAAAATGTAATTTTTTTGAATAAAATCTTTTTTTGATTTGGGGTTGCACAGAGCAGAGCATTTTGCTGGTAACCTTCTTGAGGGTTTAAATGCTTTTGCCCTTATGGGAGAATCCATCCCTGGGGTTGGAGTCCTAATCTGGGAAGGATGCTATAAAATGCTGCTTTCCAGGTGGCGCTGATTTCAGCCAGCACCCTTTCCTGGGAGAGCTGGGTGGAGGTGGGATGGTGAGGGTATGGACAGGCAGAGGCAAAAGCTGCAGTGTCCTGATTCCCTTGTACTGGAAATTTCATTACAGATACTTTTGCCCATCAAATGCATTGTTGGATCGAAGTGTCACATGTTCCTTCACAGATGTTATCTCAGATTAAGCCACAGGCAGCAGGGAGTGGACGTGGCACGCATTTTCCTCTTCACTTGGTAGCATCCTGTCTCCCCGCCGTCATTTGCAGAGCAGCATTACTTGCATAACAATTGAGCTGATCTGATATTTTAGGTTATGATGTCAAGATATATTATCCTGCAGCCTACTGACTTAAACAGCAGCCAAAGAAGGAATGATTAGGGACAAGTTGGGATTGAAAAGGACCTAAGGGAATGTCATCTGTTATGAGAATCTTAAAAGCTTCTAATGACCTGTTATGCCCAAGAGGCTCTTGCTACTGTGACTATTGAATTTATTTTTTGCTAAACAAGCTTTGCATTTAGCGATATCTTTCTTTATAGTCTGAGGCCCACAGGAATTGATTTTACTTTTTTTCTGAATGAAGTATTTGGTCAACAATTCATCATGCTGACATCACCTATGCTTCCATCACTATATTTAGTATTCTATATTAAATGCATTTATGACTTTTTCTGTTAAGATTCTTATCTGTTTAAGAATCCTTGACAGGCTATCTTATAGAGGCTACATGTCATCTTTGCTTTTCTAAATATATTTTATGTTCTTAAACCAAATATGTTGTCTCTGAACATTTTCCTGGCAAAGAATGAACTGAGCAAAGAATAGAATATAGGCAAACCTTTAAAAAATAGTAGCGGTGATAATCATTAAATCCCAGTGTTTTTAGGATAACACATCCCACCTCTATGAGTTTTGTGATGGCAGAGACCTTGCCTGTTTATCTGCACCTGTGTCTTCGGGTACATAACAGGTATTCAGGAAATATTTGTTGGCTGGCTGGCTGACTGGCTGGCTGGGTGGATGGGTGGATGGGTGGATGGAAGGGTGGATGGAAGGGTGGATGGGTGGATGGGTAAGTGGATATAAGTATGTGATTTGGAGTTGGGGTTTGTGCTTCTCCTGTGAGCCTAGGCTTAGGTTGGGCTGTTTGGAAATACTGAGCTTCAAACATTTCCTGGAAGTCAGTGTCCTGCCGCTCAGGTAAAGAAGTAAACGTGCAGGGGGCTAATCCACTCTTAGGAGGATGACACTGCTTTCTGTTAAAGCAAGCCAGTTCACTTTGGGCTTAGGAAATGAGTTAACAGTTGAAATTGCTTTCTCCGCAATGGTTGCAGTCTTTCGATAAAGGGCCATCTTAGATATTAGAGAATACATAAAACTGCAGAAACATTGCTGAATCTCACTCCTGATTGAAGAGGCTCCTTTGTGGTGAGCGCACTCACAAGGATGGAAATGGACACAAGTGACAGCCACTTTGAAATGTCTCTGGGTGTGAGTTTCTGAGAGGACAAATCACTTCCACACAGCCTCAAAAAGGATTTGGTTAGCATGATCCCAAGCAAGGCTAAAGACAGGACTGGGAAGCAGGAGTAATGGATTGTGCTGCTGTGTTTCTTAATACTGGGGACAGAAAAAGAAGGATTCTTCTTTTAGAGATAGGTATCATTTTAACATGCACATTATAGATGCTGGCTTTTTTTTAACAGACATAAATGTAGCTATTGCCTAACAGGAGCAGTGTCCCTTCATATTTCTTACAGCTCTTGTCCCATGAGGCGACAGATGAGTATGTGATAGTGATACTGATTCCAGTGCTGAGATGCCATCTGATCCACCGGGAGAGCTGGTGGATTCAAATCAATGTCAGCTTGTGCCTTCTGGGCAGCAGTCTTTCTGTGCAGGATTTGCTCTATGGATCAGAAAAACAGCTGGCGACTCGCAATATGTTGTACAAAAGACCTTCTAAGTGTTTTGTTGTTTCCAGCTATGATGTAGCGTGAGTCACTTCAAATATTTTTCTTATTTGTGAGCCTGCTTGTTGGAGCAGAATCCTGTTAAGCAACTGGTAAAAACACAATACCAATTTAAACTTTGTCTGCAGAATCCTGAGGCTTTCAAGTGCCTAGAAATAAGCCTTTGCCTTAATGTACATTTTTTAATATAAAAGTTTTATCCAGGGAAAGCATTTATTGGAAATCCAGTCCTGAAATTGCCTGTAAAACACAAGCATGTGCTAAAACAAATAATCCTCTTGGGCTATTCAGAATTCTTGGAAAACAAGAACTTTTACGCATTTTGCTAAGTTTCAGCATAGAGTTATTTATTTCTAGAGCATGCTATTTACATATGACAGAATTTGGAGTCTCTTCTCTTTTTTGGGTCAAGTTCTTTTTTTTTTTTAACCCATAAAAGATGTATAATTCCTATGAAGGTAAAAAACACATTTCTGGTTTTGGAAACTACTCAGTGCCTTAATCCTAGAAGCTAAATTTATTTCTCTCAGTTGTTTTTGCTTTCTTATCCCCCCCCCCTTTTTTTTCATGATTTGGGGCCATTTGGGCTTTGTCTGTAGCTGTGTTTTTTGTTTTTCTTGGGTTTTTTTTTTTGTTTTTTTGGTTTTTTTTGCATGAGTCTTTCTCACTTTTTTTTTTTTTAATATTTTGCTTCCTGCTTCAAGTTTCTGGTCATAGTTAGGGTCACTAGTGCAGAAATACTATGTGTATTTAGATTAAAAGTCAAAAAGGAAGCTAGCAAGATTTTTGGAAGATCTAGACTAAGTCAAAGAGAAAGGATTGGAATTTTCTAAGCATTTGATAAATTTTAGTCTAGTTAATGGGTATTCAATATCAAATCCGTTGGTGTTCAGTATAGGAAAAAATTTGACTGATTGATTGAGCTGTGTTTTAGGCAAAACATTATCACTTTGTTCATCTATCTTGGGTAGCTATTTTTATATGTACTTAATATTCCAGCAATACTAATGTCCACTGTACACAATGGCCTCTGAATAAGTAAGAAAACAATTCCTTCAGGAAATGAGGTTGAAGGAGGGAAAAGAATAACAGACTGAATGAGCCTTGCCTGAAGTGTGTCTGGAAGCATACTAATTCTTGGAAAAATTAACAGAATTTGGAGGAAAAAAAAAAAAGAAGAAGAAGAAGAACCCAATGAAAGGAGTTTGAGAAACACTGGAGATAATCCCTTAGTATATTTTCCTTACTGTAGGACTCATCAGAACTTTTAATATGCTGTGAATATTGCAAATCTCAAAGAGAGAAATCTACAATGCAATGCTTCCGCACATTGTTTAATGGAATATCTCCCCTGCATCTAACTCCCCAATTTTCCCCTGAGGAATATTTCGAAAAACAACCTTCTGTGATGCTTGCTTGGTAGATGCAGACTTAAGTACTATGCTAAAGTAATAAATATTATGTGCTTATAAATAAAATTAAATACCAGCCAGAAAACTGGACATCTATAGGCAAAAGAGTATCTAGATACAGATCTTATGTCTTTTACAAAAGTTATACAAAATGGATAACAAATATAAATGCAACTATAGGTATTTTATAGTTTTGCATTCAAAACTGTAAAACTCCTACAAGACAACATAGATGATGACCTTGGTTTGGCAATGGCTTTTTAGATACAACACCATAGGCACACTCCATGAAAGAATAATTGCAAGACTGGACTTCATTAAAATTAAAAATTTCTGAGGCACCTGAGTGGCCCTGTCTGTCTTCAGCTCTGATCATGATCCTAGAGTCCTAGAATTGAGCCCCATATGGAGGCCCACTCTTGGCGAGGAGTCTGCTTCTCTCTCTTCCATTGCCCCTCCCCCCTGCTCATTCTCTCTTTCTCTCTCTCTCATTCAAATAAATTTAAAAAAATCTTTTTTAAAAATTCAAATTTCTGTTCTACAAAAGACACTATCAAATGAATGAAAAGACAAGCCACCAACTGAGAGAAAATATTTACAAAAAAACCGAGAGAGGACTATTATCCAAAATATAAAAAGAACTCTTAAAATTCATCAGTAAGTAAACAAAGAACTTGGTTTTAAAATAGGCCTCTGATTAAGACCTTAACAGATAGCTTCACCAAAGAAGATATACAGGTGACAAATAAGCATATGAAAAGATGCTCCACAATGTAGGCCACCCAGGAAAGGCAAATTGAAACAATGAAATACTATGACACACCTATTAGAATGGCCTAAATCCAGAACACTGACAACACCAAATGCTGACGAGGATGTAGAACAATGGAACTCTAATTTGTTGCTGGTGGAAATGCAAAATAGCACAGCCACTTTGGAAGACAGTTGGCAGTTTCTTTAAAAAACTAAACATACTCTTACCACATGATCCAGTAATTGTGCTCCTTGGTGTTTACCCAAAGGAGTTGAAAACTTATGTCTATACAAAAACCTGCACAGATGTTTATAGCAGCTCTGCTCATAACTGCCAAAACTTGGAAGCAACCTAGGTGTTCTTCAGTAGGTGAATGAATAAATAAACTGTGTTATATCCAGACAATAGAATATTACTCAGCACTAAAATGAGCTATCAAGACATGAAAAGACATGGAGGAAACTTAAATGCATATTACTTAGTGAAAGATGCCAATATGAATCATATATACTACATGATTCCAACAATATGATATTTTGGAAAAGGCAAAACTATGGAGAAAGTAAAAAGATCAGTGTTTGCCAGGGGTTAGGGCAAAGGAAGGGATCAGTAGGACTCGGGATTCTAGTAAACTATCTTATGATGCTATAATATTGGGTGCATGCCATTTAACCTTTCTCCAATCCCATAGAATTACACCAAGAGTGAATCCTACTGTAAGCTATGAACTTTGGATGATAATGATGTGTGAATGTAGGTTCATCAGTTGTAGCAAATGTGCCACTGGTGAGAGATGCTGATAATGGGGAGGCTGTGCCTATGTGGGGTGAGGGGGTATATGGGATATACCTTCTGTACCTTCTGTTTCATTTTTCTTAGGACCTAAAAACTGCTCTGAAGATTAAATTTATTAAAAACAAAAACAAAAAATAAATACATAGAGGGGCGTATGGGTAGCTCAGTCAGTTGAGCATCCGACTCTTGATTTTGGCTTAGGTTGTGACTTCAGGGTGCTGGGACCAAGCCCCAAATTGGGTTCCACATTCTCTGCTTGAGATTCTCTCTCTCCTCTCCCTATGCCCCTACCCTCCCCCCTACTTACATGCATGTGTATGCTCTCTCTCTCACTCTCTCTCTAATGTTTCATATCCAAAAACCAGACTATAAATACAAAAGATATTTAAAATATTTAAAATTCTCCCAATGTCAAGATAAGAAAATGTAATGTCCAGGAAAAAAAGATCAAACTATGACATTCGAATAATAAGTGATGCAACTAGAGTAAAACTTAGACTTTTATTTTTGAAGATCAAAGCATAAGCCCAGCTTTATATACAAGGGTTATAATCACTTCTGCAGTCTGATTTGAGATTAGATAGTACCATCTTGCTTCACTGTCTAGATTTCTACCTTTCGATGTTGCATTTGATAAAGGCAGTGTGTTTTAATAGTCATTTTTTTAATGAAAATAACTCTAGAATAGAAGCAGATTCTCAAATACTAAACCCAGCATTAGCTTGGGCTTGGCATATCCCTTTTCATTGGTGTCAGCAAATAAAAGATAAATTTTGGCGAGGGAGGAGGTTCATGAAAATGTTCAGAAAATAAAAGGATGCTTGAGGCAAACAGGCTATATAAAGGCAGCAAGAATGAACAACACTGTGTAGGGGTTGGGGGCAAGGGGGAGAACATGAGATCACCCAGAGGAAAATGACCCTAGAAGGAAATGCTGGAAAGTGCTATAGTAGTCAGTATTTTGCTTTTTGATGATGCAATCCAATCTTAGGAATTACCTACCATAGAGCAACATAGATTTCCAATCCCTTAAGCTTTTATAAATTTTATAAATTGGTACACACCAAAAAAAAAAAAGATTGGGAACAGGAAAATATGCAGGAATATAACTCTAACCCTGTCCTTGACCAGCTCTCATCAGGTGTGCAGCTGCTGTGTATATAAGAGAAGTGGTGGATGGCTGGAAAATGAAATAAGCAGTTCCAGTGTGATCTCCTGAAATAGATAGAAGACTTGCAATTTCACACCAAGATCCACAGCCTGGCCTTGTTTTCTGGTTGCAAATCTGAAAGAGCAGTAATCCATCTGTCAGCCTGACATCTTTTTATGCTCCCTCTCAATCACTCTCAGGGAAAAAAAAAATTTTTTTTAGATTGATTCTGATTTGCCAGCTTCCTTATTGCCCTATCACTTTAAAGACATTAAAAGATAGCAGCAAATTTCATTTTCTCTGATCCTGCAGGTTTTAAAACTTGGCCTGTTCCCCATTCTATTTGGGTCCCAAGAACAGTCATATAACGTACACACAACTGACTGGCAAATGGATGGTGGAACAGCTGTTCTGTTCACCTTTGTGCAAATTTTAAAGGATGATAGAATAAATTTATTTATTCATTAAACAAACTTATGCTGAGTGCATAATAGAAAATTGAAAAGAGATATTCCTTCTCCAGGCTGTGCAAGAAGCAAGAGTGAGAGTCTGATTGAGGGTGAAGATGGTAATGGCACACCATGAGGGTCAAAATTCCAGGAAAACAGGTTGCTCATGTCAGAGAGATCCAACTAGAAGCAGGCGGTGGGTGACTTAGAAAATTAGCTAAGTGTAAAGGACCAGGAGATTAATTGATATCAAGGCATGTGTAGATGAAGTCTGGGAGATGTGTCGGCAGCAGCCATATAAAAAAGCAGTGTTCAGGTGTTCTTCCTGCAGAAGAAGCTCTTTGCTTTCCATTTCCCTTTTTATGCCTATTGGATTGAGATGACCCTGCGTGGTGTCTTACACATCAAAAGGCTCTAAGTCACTCAAGATTTTATGTGTTTTGAGAGATCTATTCCAGCATGCCAAAACGCATATCAGAACAAAGTAGGCAATGGTATCGTGCACTGACAAACTAGTCAAAGTTCCTCTGTGCACGATGCTACAGAGCTAAGCTTGTTTCTTGTTTCTGTGTCATAGAGGGTAGCATCATTGGAGTGAACATGAGCTGTTCAAAGATCCCATTGACATGTGAGAGAATCAAGCCTTAAGAGGTATCATATGTATTTCGTTACTTCGAAATAAGGAATATTGGTTTGGTTTGGTTTGGTTTAGTTTGGTGTGGGTTTTTTTGTGTGTGTGTGTCTATAAAAGAGTCTCATTTCATGATTCAGAAATAGTCACTCTTTCAAATTTTGGTTTTATTTTTAGTATCCTCACAGTCATTTGGGTCCTTTTATTAGAATTTGAGTTTTTTTTTAGTCTAATTCCACTAATATCTATAGATTCTACAGGAATATAAAATTAGCTAGGAGGCTGCTTTATGGACAGGAGCCAATTCCAAATCCTATAGTTTGCCCCTTAAGTTTGAAGTTTGGTTCATGGTGCCGTGAAGAACTTTGAAATCAACTGACATTATGGCAACTTTATAAAGGTTTGTTTGGATTAGAAGACTGTCCCATTTATTCTGATTAAAATTAATTCTACTCACATCCTGCGTTGTTTTATGTTGTCATATAACTGTTTGCATGCATGTGCACATACCTAGCACATCACTTCACTTAGGCTGAAAACTCTCCAAGACTGAAATTGGATCCTTTATCTTTGGATCTTCAGTAGTAATCACAGAGCATGATATATAGTAAATGTCCAGAGCTCCTAATGAATCAAGAAAGGTCAAATATCATCGTAATAACAGGCAAGACCAGCTTTTATAAAGACAATATTTTAAAACTTAGAAAGTGGATGTTGCCTTGAAAAGAAGAGAGAAAGATAAAGGAGAGAGAAAGAAGAGATGAGGAAGAAGGGGGAGGAGGAGGAAGTTAGGAGTGGCTAGGAATTCTTTGGTTGGAGGAAAATACTGACCTGTCACAGAACATGAAGATAATGTAGAGGAAGAGCAGCTTGAATTTTTTGAGTGAGATAAGTAAGAAATCAGTGGAATGTATAGTTTCTATCCTTAGTCATATGTTCCTTTTAAGTTATAGGTCTTTAAATATAAACAGGGAAAAATTAAGTGTCTTTTACATATTTAATATGAAATGGTGGTGAAGTAACCATGTATACCTGGGAAATTGGGGCACATGGGTAATAAGGGATGTTTATGTTTTCATTTTTAATAGCTTTGTCGAGATATTATTTGCATACCATAAATTTCACCTGTTTAAAATATACAATTCAATGTTTTTTATTTTATTATATTTGTAGAGATGTGTAACCATAACTATTGTGTAACTTTAGAACAATTCAATCACCCTCTAAATAAATCACTCTCCATTGTCCCTCATTCACTCCCAGCTCTGGGGTAACCACTAGTCTACCTTTCTTTATAGATTTACCTATCCTGACGTGTCATATAAATGAGATCATGCAATACATAGCCTTTTAGACTGGCTTCTTTCACTTTGCACAATATTTTTCAGAGGGCCTATCCACATTGTAGCATACTTGAGTGAGTATATGTGAAAATACACTCTCGTGCTCAGTGTGCTGGTATGTAGGAGGAGTGGGAGTGAGTTAGGTGATGGTAGTAGAGAAAGACTGAGCTTTGGGCATGCTCATCTGTCCAGTACCAGGCTCACCTGAGCCCAAAGATGCACCATATTTCTATGCAGTGGTACTGATCAGAGTGACACGTGGTCCTATGAAAAGCGGAATCAGATAAGCCATTCCTCCCTCTTGCGAGAACTCGTAAAGAACTAGAGAAGGGTTAAACGGGATTTATCCAAGAATCTACTGAGCAAAGAGAAGATGGATATCTTCTCTTATTAGCTGAGCTAAGCAGCTGGCAGAAGGGAAGCATGCCTTTTGTATCAGTCAGGCTTCTCCAGAGAAAGAGAACCAGTAGGAGGTATATACACGAAAAGACTTAGCTCGCAAATTGGCTCACATGATTATGAGGCTGAGAAGTCCCACAGCCTGGCATTTTCAAACTGGAAACCCAAGAAAACCAGTGCTATAATTCTACTCTGAGTCAGAAGGCCTGAAAACTAGAAGAGCCAGTGATGTAAACCCTAGTCCAAGGGAAGGAGAAGACTGTGATGTCACAGCTCAAGCAGGAAGTCAGGAAGCAAAATGATCAAAGCTCTCCTTCTTCCTCCTTTTTGTTCTATTCAGGACAACCGTGGATTGGATGATGCCCACCCACACTGAAGAGGGCAAATTCCAAGTATACACGTCAGTATTGTTAATGATAGTCACCATGCTATCTATATATTAGATCTTCAGAAAATTTTCGTCTCGTATAATCAAAACTTTGTACTCTTTGAGCAACATCTCCCCATTTCCTTCTCCCCCTTCCCTATCAGCCGCATTCTACTTTCTGATTCTATGAATTTAACTGTTTCAAATTCCATGCATAAGTGAGATTATGCAGCATATATCTTTCTATGTCTGACTTCTTTCACTTAGCATAATGTCCTCCAGGTTCATCTAGATTGTCATAAATCTTTCTTGTTTAAGGCTAATAATATTTCATTGTTTATATACCACATTTGCTTTATCCATTCATCTATTGATAGACATTTAGTTTGTTTCCATACCTTAACTATTGTGAATAATAGTGCAATGAACATGAGGGTGCAGCTATCTCTTCAAGATATTGACCTCATTTCCTTTGGATATACATTCAGGAATGGAATTCCTAGATCAAATGAAATTTCTATTTTTAATTTTTTGAGGAACTGCCGTACTGTTTTCCAAAGTGACTGCACAAATTTACATTCCTAACAGCAATGTACATGGGTTTCTTTTTCTCCACATTCTTACCAATACATGTTATCTTTTGTCTTTTTTTAATAGCTATCTTAACAGGTGTGAGTTGATATCTCATTGTGATTTTCATTCGCATTTTCCTAATAATTATTGATGGTGAGCATCTTTTCATGTACGTGTTAGCCCTTTATATATTTTCTTTTAAAAAATGTCTATTCCAGTGGGACCAGATCGGCTCAGTCAGTTAAGTGTCTGATTCTTTAGTTTGACTTAGGGTTGTGAGATTGAGCCCTGAGTTGGGCTCTCCTAAATGTGGAGTCTGCTTAAGATTTTTTCTCTCCCTCTCCCTCTGCCCCACCACCTCCCATTCATTCTCTCTTCCTCTCTCTAAAAAATAAAATAATAAAATTAAATAAAATGAGAGAAATGTCTATTCCAGTCCTCTACTCATTTTTAATCACATTATTTGCTTTATTGCTTTTGAGTTGTGAGTTCCTTGTGTATTTTAGTTGGCTTTTTTTTTTGTCCTGGGGCATTTTATTTTTTATTGAATTATAATTGACATACATTATACTCCAGGTGTTTTTTTATATATTTTGGATATTAATCTCACATCAGGTATATGATTTGTAACTATTTTCTCCCATTCTATAGGTTGCCATATCACAGTGTTGATTGTTTCCTTTACTATGCAAAAGGTTTTTAGTTTGATGAAATCCCACTTGTCTATTTTTACTTTACTGCCTGTGATTTTGGTGTCATATCCAAATAAATCATTGCCAAGACCAATATTGAGAGGCTTTTTCCCTATGTTTTTTTGTAGTAGTTTCACAGTTTCACATCTTACATTTAAGTCTTTTGTTTTTCATTTAAGTCTTTAATTCATTTTGAGTTGATTTTTTTGTATATAGTATAAGAACCCAATTTCATTTTTCTTCATATGGATGTCCAATTTTCCCAACAGCATTTATTGAAGGAACTATCCTTTCTTCATTGTGTATTCTTGGTATCCTTATTAAAAATAAATTGACCATAAATGCATGGATTTGTTTTTGGACTCTATTCTACTCCACTGGCCTATATATCTATTTTTATTACTATAGCTTTGTAATATATTTTGAAATCAGTATATGTGATGCCTCTAGCTTTGTTCTTGCTCAAGATTGCTTTGGTTATTCAAGACCTTTCATGATCCATATAAACTTTAAGATTTCTTTTTCTATTTTTGTAAGAATGCAAATTGGATTTTGATAGAGATTGCACTAAATCTGAAGATCACTTTGGGTAGTATGAACATTTTAACAATATTAGTTCTTCCAATCCTTAAACATGAAATATCTTTCTATTATCTGTGTCTTTAATTTTCCTCAGCAGTGTTTTATAATTTTTGGTGAGCTAATCTTTCACTTCTTTGTTAAGTTTATTCATAAGTATTTTATTCTTTTTTTTTAAGATTTCATTTATTTATTCATGAGAGACACAGAGAGGTAGATGCATAGGCAGAGGGAGAAGCAATCTTCCCCTGTAGGGAGCCTGATGGAGAACTTGATCACGACCTGAGTTAAAGGCAGCTGCTCAACCACTGAGCCACTCAGGTGCCCCAGTATTTTATTCTTTTTTGATGCTCTTATATATGCAATTGTTTTCTCAATTTCCTTTTCAGATAGTCAGTTGTTAGTGTAGAGAAATACCACTAACTGGATGCCTGGGTAGTTCAGCCCTGCATTGGGCTTCCAGCTCAGCAGGGGATCTGCTTCCCTCTCTCCCTCTGCTCCTCCCCTTACTTGTGCTTTCTCACTCTCTCTATCAAATAAATAAATAAATAATTTTTAAAAAGCATCTAACTCCTTAAAAAAAGAAATACCACTTTTGTATGTTGATTTTGTATCCTACAACTTTACTGAATTTGTTTATTAGTTCTAAGAGTTTCTTTGTTGAGTCTTTAGTATTTCCTACATATATGATCATTTCATCTCCAGAGATAGTTTTACTTCTTTTTCTTTCTAATTGAGATGTCTTTTTATTTCTTTTTATCGTCTAATTGCCTTGGCTAGAACTTCCAGTTCTATGTTGCTAGAAATAGTGAGAGTGGGCATCTTTACCTTGTACTGGATTTTAGAAGAAAAACTTTCCATTTTTCCCCATTGATTACAATGTTAGCTATGGACTTTTCATGGATAGCCTTTATTGTGTTGAGGTAAGTTTTTCTGTATTTTGTTGAGTTTTTCTCACAAATGGATATTGAATTTTGTCAAATGCTTTTTCTGTATTTACTGAGATGATCACATGGTTTTTATCTTTTGTTACTTTAATGTGAAGTATCACATTGATTTGCATGTGTTAAAACATCCTTGCATGCTAGAGGTAAATCTCACTTGGTCATAGTGTATAGTTATTTTATTGTGCTGCTGATTTTGGTTTACTAGTATTTTACTGAGTATTTTTGTATCTGTGTTCTTTAGGGATGTTGACTGTGGTTTCCTTTTCATATGGCATCTTTGCCTAGCTTTGGTATCAGGGTGATGCTGATGAGATGCCCATAAAACAAATATGGAGTATTCCACTTCTTCCATTTTTCAGAAGAGCCTAAGATAGATTGATGTTAATGTTCCTTTTAATGTTTGGTAGAATTACATAAAGTCATCTGGTCCTGGAATTTCTTCATTGAGAGATTATTTTTTTATTACTGATTCAATCTTCTTATTTGTTATTGATCTATTCATGCTTTCTATTCTTGATTCATTCTTGGTAGGTTGTATATTTCTAAGAATTTGTCCATTTGTTCTAGGTTATCCAGTTTGTTGGCATACAGTGATTTGTAGCAGTTCCTTATGGTCATTTTCTTCCCAAGGCATCTGTTGTAATGTCTCCTCTTTCATTTCTCATTTAATTTATTTGAATCTTTTCTCCTTTATTCTTTATTAGGGTTTGCCGATTTTATTTTTAAAGGACTCTTAGTTGTGGGGTGCCTGGGTGGCCCAGTTGGTTAAGCATCCAGCTCAGTTCCAACTCAGGTCATGATCTTAAGGTTGTGAGATTGAGCCTTTCATGGGGCTCTACACTCAGTGCAGAGTCTACTTAACACTTTCTCTCCCTCTGCCCCTCCTCTCAAATAAATAAATAAATCTTTTTTTTTAAAGTAGTCCCATTTATTTTTTTTATTTTTTCCTATTCTCTATCTTATTTATTTCTACTCTTACCTTATTATTTACTTCATTATTTATTTCTGCTCTAATCTTATTATTTCCTTCATTCTGCCAAACTTGGGCTTAGCTATTTCTTCTTTATCTAATTCCTTCAGGTGTAAAATTAGGTTGCTGACTGGACATCTTTTTTCTTTTTCAATGCAGGAATTCATTGCCAAAACTGATAGCAACACGCAACTTATCTCTTAAAAATATACCCAAACATGTGCCTTTTCTCTCTACAAGCATAAACCACTAGTCTTTCCTTATTTGCTTGTGAAAACTGGAAGTCTAGTTAAAAGGGGTGGGGGGCAGCCCAGGTGGCTCAGCTGTTTAGCGCCGCCTTCAGCCCAGGGCTTGATCCTGGAGACCTGGGATGGAGTCCTATGTTGGGCTCCCTGCGTGGAGCCTGCTTTTCACTCTCCCTGTGTCTCTGCCACTCTCTCTGCATCTCTCTGTGTCTCTCATGAATAAATAAATAAAATCTTAAAAAAAAAAAAGATTCTTTGACAATGAAAGACGTCCATCTTTCAAAAAGACCACTTAATTGGGGCACCTGAGTGGTGCAGTCAGGTAAGCATCCAATTCTTGGTTTCAGCTCAGGTTGTGATCCCAGGATCATGAGATCAAGCCTGCGTCAGATTCTGCACAGTGGGGATCCCTGGGTGGCGCAGCGGTTTGGCGCCTGCCTTTGGCCCAGGGCGCGATCCTGGAGACCCGGGATCGAATCCCACGTCGGGCTCCCGGTGCATGGAGCCTGCTTCTCCCTCTGCCTGTGTCTCTGCCTCTCTCTCTCTCTCTCTCTCTCTGTGACTATCATAAATAAATAAATTAAAAAAAAAAAAAAAGAAAAAGATTCTGCACAGTGCAGAGTCTACTTAAGTTTCTCTCTCCGTCTCCCTCTGTCCCTCCTGCCACGCTCTCTCAGGCTCTCTCTCTCTCTGTCTCTCAAATAAATAGATAAATTTAAAAAAACAAACAAACAAAAAACCACTTTTACACTTTTACTTCCCAAATGGTTAGCACTTACTAAATTAATTGAGGCATCAGTTAAGTTTATATAAATATAGTAGTCCCTCAATAAGTATTTATTACTCTTTTGCTAAATTAGTATAGCCAGTTCTGCCACTGGTGTTTAGAGGTAAGGTGATTACCCATTTCATTTTTCCAAATCCAATGATTATAGTTAGAAATAGCCATGCCACATTTAGAAAGGAAAGTAATTTGTAGTGGAGGATGAACTCTCAAAGGCTATAAGTTCCAATATAATCCATCAACTTTATGAACAAACTTTTAATACTCTCTGTGTACAAAAAAACTAGCTAATGCTATAAGACAGTTTTTAAAATAGCTAGAGCCTTAAAATGCTTACACATAGTCCAGAAAGAGGGCACGAATAAAATTGAATTACTTAGCACAGCATTTCAAGGCTTATTCTCACATTATTCCCTCTTTCTTCTAGTCCTACCTGTTCTTCTAGCACCACCTGGTCAATGTTGGTGCCATTCAGAGGTTATTTATGGAGATAGGAAGCTGAGGAGGTGGTGTTGAAAAGAAACTGATGAGTTGAATGATGGACATGTTGAATTTGAAGTGCTAATGGAACATGTAAATTACTGAGCGGCAGTTGGATAATAATATTTAACGATTTGGTAATTTTGTGTGGACTAAGGAAAGGAAGAGTTTTAAGACTAGGTTGTTGGAAAAAGATGTTAGAAAGTAAGAATTCAAAGAGAGTTGGCCTTGAGAGAAAGATGGTGAGATTTCTTTTAGATTTGTTGTACTGTTGTATTTCAGATGATGATTGAGACATTAAAATTGACATTGGCCATGTAATTTTCACAATGAAAATGAAGGAAAGTTTGAGGAACTGCTCCAGATTGAAGGAGACTAGAAAGATGTGGCAATCTGGTACAACACAGGATCCTGGAGTCGTGCTTCTGCTATAAAGGAAGGACATGGTTAGGGGCACCTGGGTGGCTCAGTGGTTTAGCGTCTGCCTCTGGCTCAGGGCATGATCCCGGGGTCCAGGGACTGAGTCCCACATCAGGCTCCCTGCAGGGCGCCTGCATCTCCCTCTGCCTATGCCTCTGCCTTTCTCTATGTGTATCTCTCATGAATAAATAAATAAAATATTTTTAAAGAAAACGGACGTGGTTAGGACAATTGGTGAAATTTGATCCCGGTCTTTGGGCAAATGGTATATAGGAGTTCTTTGTACTAGGCTTACAATTTTTCTGTAAATTTGAAATGGTTTTAAAACAAAAAGCAAAAAATAAACAAACACATAATTTTATCACTTTTGGAGGCCAAAACCTGACATTGTCAATATATCTTAGGATAGGGCAGCCCGGGTGGCTCAGTGGTTGAGCACCTGCCTTCGGCCCAGGCGCGATCCTGGAGTCCCGGTATCGAGTCCCACATTGGGCTCCCTGCATGGAGCCTGCTTCTCCCTCTGCCTGTGTCTCTGCCTCTCTGCATCTCTCTTTGTCTCTCATGAATAAATAAATAAAATCTTTAAATATATATATATATATATATATATATATATATATATATATATATAGCGATCTTAGGTTATATGTAAGGTAGGTAAGATATATGTATGTTTAAATCCATGTAAGCATTCAGGTACTTAAACCCAGTAATTCCACTCTGAGTCTCTTGAAGAAATGATTCTATGCAGGAAGTATTCGATACAGCATTATTCATAATTGCAATATTAGAAACGATCTAAACATCATGCGGAGAAGGGATGATTAAATGTTGGTTTGTCTCCTTGACGAAGCCTACTTAGCTGTGTTACAATTTGATAAAGGACTGGATTGCAGCATGCAAATGTCTTTGGTCTAGTATCAAATGGAAAAGTAGAATATAATCCAAGATATTAACTGTGATTATCATGTTAAAATGTAGTGACACAATCCACTGAAATAACATGGAGGTTCTGGGATGGCAGAACTTTAGGTGAATTTTTCCCTTTTTAGTTGTTTAATTTCTCATAATGTATTTATATTGTTTTCTATATTTTAAAGATATTTTAAGTCAAAAAGTCAAGAAGTAGCTAGGAGTGCACAAACTCAGGACTAATGATTTGTTGTTGGTGGTGGTGGTTTTTTTGGATTTTGTTTATTTATTCATGAGAGACACAGAGAGAAAGAGAGGCAGAGACACAGGCAGAGGGAGAGGCAGGCTCCCTGCGGGAAACCGGATGGGGAAACTCAATTCCAGGACCCTGGGATCATGACCTGGGCCGGAGGCAGGCGCTCAACCACTGAGCCACCCAGGCGCCCAGGACTAATTATTTGTATTGAAGGTTATTTGCCACAAAGTTATAACCACCTTAGGGGTGCCTGGTGGCTCTGTTGGTTAAGCATCTGCCTTTAGCCCAGGTCATGATCCCAAGGTCTTGGGCTAGAACCCTGAGTTGGGCTCCCTCCTCAGCAAGGAGTCTGCTTCTCCCTCTCCCTCTGCCTGCCGCTCTGCCTACTTGTGCTCTCTCTCAAGTAAATAAATAAAATATTTTAAAAAAATAAAAATAAAAAGGTCTTGGGGCTCCTGGGTTGCTCAGTGGTTGAGCATCTGCCTTTGACTCAGGGTGTGATCCCAGGGTCCTGGGATCAAGTCCCATATCAGGCTCCCAGTAGGGAGCCTGCCTCTCCCTCTGCTTGTGTCTCTGCCTCTCTCTGTGTCTCTTATGAATAAATAAATAAATAAAATCTAAAAAAAAAAAAAAGAGTTGTAACAGCCTTTGAAAAATAGAATATAGAGGAGAGGGGGCCAGAGGGAGCCAAGAGGGAGCCATAGAGTGTTCCAACACTTGGAGGAGGAGAGTAATGTGGTGAGAAGAGGTGATGGGAGCTTGCTGAGAGGAGAAATCTCTAAAGTGTGTGTGTTGATGTGGCGCTGGAAGAGGGTTGCACTTGGGAGTATCACACTCTTAAAAAGACCAAGGAGAAAAGAGCATAAATAAAGAACTTGGCTATTTTTTCACTAAGCATTTCCCAGCAAGGAGCCTTCAATGAAGACAAACTGGCTTTTATAATTCTACACAAGCACATATGATTTTTTTAAAGTTCATTCCCATGGTTTGCATTGCAGTATTTTAAAGTAGAAAGTGGAGTTTAGAAACTGCAACAAAAGGGATCTGGGCCATGATAAGGTATTTGTAAGCCTCTCCCAATGACCTTGGTAATGAAAGAGACACTGCTCTCCTGTGTCACAGAAGGTTCTGGACCGCCTTTCCAGCAACATTTTATCATCAGAAAACGGTTCACTTCATAAGGTTTATAACCTTCCATAAAACTGCAGAACATTTTATTCTTTTTTCATTAAGCCACCTTTGGAATCATTTTAGTCCCTTTATAGTCTCTTATTTAATCTGTTTTTTCATAGACTAGAGGGAGAAAAAATTCTATCAGTGGTCAAAATAGTAATTAGATAGTATAAGTCACAGTCTAATGGCTTGAAGGCACATGTACTTACCAGTTATCTCCTCCATCTGCCTTCATCAGTGAATTCTTTTAAATCCCAAGCATATCTTTACCTTCTTCTTAAACAATGGAAAAAAGGAATTACCAAAATGTACACTTTCCCAATTACAAGAGTTGCTAATGTTTATTTTTCCTTCTGTTAAAATGTAACTCCCATGGTGTGAAAGCTCTTTTACAAAACTCTGAGGAAAACATGAATTAATAAAACATCAAGAGATTTTATTTCCTATATTGAAAAATCTTACATTTGCATAAAATCAACCACTGAGTCTTCCAGAAATAAATTTAATCATAAGGAGAGGACCATAAAAAAAGGGGGGAAAAAGGAGGGAAAAAAGAAACCCATTACAAAATAAACCTTAAAACCACATTTGGATTTAAAAAGAGGAAAATATCAGTTCTACTTATTCCTGAAGGATTTTTTAAAAAATCTTTTAATTAAGCACAGCCCTCAGGGCACTGAGCAATTGTTAATTAAAACAAGGAGGAAGGGGAGAGGAAGTAGGCAAGAATGCTGTGATGAACACGTTTCCTTTTCTCTGCAGGGGAATAACATTACTAAGCCAACATTAATAAATATGAATATTTTTGAGAGAAAGTATATAAAAATGTAAAAAAAAAAAAAGCTTAACTCAACTTGGCACACACTAGCAGGTGCATAAATTAATTGGGGCTCCTCAAGAATTGTAAACCCTGGGGTGTCCCCCTTTGTGTAATTGAGCAGAGGCAGTGATGTCCCGCCCGCGACAGGATGGAGCACTTCCTTCTCCGCACAAGCTGACTGCTGTCAGGGGAGAGTCCCTGATCAAAGGTCTTCTAAGGGATTTCATTCGCTTTCATTCTGGGTGAGCATGCACGTGGGCAACCACCATCATTATGAAACGTTTCTTAAATGCTTAGAATTAGCAGCTAGACTCACTGCCCCTTCCATTCATTGCATTTTCTCCTTTCAACCATTAAAGTTTTACTTAAAAAAAATACTAATAAATGATTATCAGATCTTTTGGTTCACCCCCTGTGCTTACCTAATTTGAGCAGGTTATTAAAGAAAACATTTTTCCAGACCTTCCCTACCACTTTCCCTGTGCCCCACATGAAAAAGGCTTTTATCTTTCTCATGTGCTCAGAAATCTACTTAAAAAGCAGAGCTTTAGAAGCCAGGAACAAAATATATATATATAAGAAAATCTGTTTCTCACTTTATTTGGAAGGTAACAGAAGCCAGAACCCATAGGCTGTATGTTTAACATGAATAAATTCATTCTTTGAAATTAAGACAATCTGAGATCATTTTATCAATTTTTCTATGACCCTAGTTTTACATAATTTTATAGTCTTTTTATCAAAGTTGTTTTTCAAAAATAGTACTCAGCCTCTTAGGGTTTAGGTTTGGGTGTGTTCTTTTTTTTTCTTTCCCTTTAGTCTATATGCATGCATCCCTTTGATGTTCTGCATGCTGGGATATCAGGGTCAGCTCATGGGGGTCAGTGTCCTTTACAAAATTTCTCAGATGCCAGCTAAGATCAGTAGCTAGGAGTCAACTTTGAATTTCATTTTGCTGTTTGTAGTCAGAATCCATTCTTCACCACAGATAAGACTTTGGCTCCCTAGCACTCTATCTCTAAAAGAATAAACTCTAAGTAATCGGAAAACTATATTCTGTAAAAACAAAACAAAACAAAAAAACACAACCAAATCTCTGCTTACTGGAGCAGTACCTGGTCAAGCATAGATGCCAGGGCAGAAAAAAATATTTTATTTTCTCCCATCACTGCTATAATGATTTATATTGGAAAACTTCTGATTTTCTTCAGATGCCCTAAAAAAAGTTTGTTCGTTGTTTGTACTAATGCAGTAGCTAAAGGCAGCCATTTACAGAGGCATGGGGAAACATAGAAACCATTTTTTGTTCTCATCACTCGTGTATGGTATCTACTAATAATTCATTGAAGCTAGTCATTTATATGTTATTTAAAAGGAAAGGGTAAAAGAAAAACTCTTGACTATTTTTCAAAGTGGACCTGCTTAAGAATTGTCAAGAGCACTCATTTAAAATGCTTTCTTGTTTGTCCTTCTCCACTGCACAAATCTGAGGTCAGTGACCAGGATTCTATATTTTTCATAAGTGTTTGTCTTATATACTCAAGCCTGAGACACGAATATGCCAAATGTTTATATAGGGTAACATGATTTGTAATTGTAATATATATTACATAATATTTTTATTGTTATTTGTTTTAAATATAAAAATGTATATTATTAAATATATGTAGTCATGATGTATGACTGCAAATGTATATGAAACTTTGTTCAAACTCCAAGCTAGCAGTAGTGGGTACATCAGACTCGAAAATATAATCCACAGTCAAGGTTTTGGAGTTTGGGTCCTGGCTGGAGAGCAGACTGCAGGGTCAGGTTACAATGCCAAGATGGCATACCTGGAGTGGGAAGGGGAGAGGAAGGAAGAGGGGAGGGAAAAGTTTGGGGGAGGAGGAAAAAAAGAAGAAAAAAAACCCCAAAATACCAGGTCTGGAAAAAGCAGGCAGGTAAAACTCAGGCCCAAAGCATCACTAATCATAGGCTAGGTTCCAAATGCTGACTCACCTTCCCCTAAAGGGATTTTTTTTAATTAAGACTGGCATTAGAGATGACTTTATTTACACTTAATCTCAAACCTTCTCTCCGACCAGAAGGGTAGTGAAGCCAATATCCTTGGGCAACAATGACTTTGGACTACTCTAATGTCTATACTGAAATTCTGAAATTCGAGAAGTTTCTCACCCTCTTGTGAACTGGAAAGAGGTGCCATTCTCCCAGGCCACCCACATTCTTTTGGGAATTCACTGAACAGAACTTGGCAGTAAAATGTCATGGGTATCCAATAAGGATTAGGGCTGGAATTGTTTTTAACTCTAGTTTTGGTTCAAGGAAGCTAAATGGTACCCTACATTTTCCAGAAAACTTAAAAAAAGCTTTCATCTCTCAAAGGCTTTTTCAGCCCACTTCCATCTCATTGGTGTTCTCACTAGGTTGCCTGTGGGATAATGCGTTGGCTACCAGTGAGTCGGAACATGGACTTTCACATGCCTCACGCAAACTAAGACACTAGTTCTCTTTAGACTTTTGCTAATGAGAACTTGCTCGAGAAGGAAATTTATGAGCTGTTTGCAAATGACCATTTCCTAAAGATTTATGTACCTATGAGAGATTTATCGGTATGGTTTGAAAAAAAAGTTTTAATCTCTTTTTAGAATAAATGCTCATTTATAAATATAGGAGCATGTACTTTTCATAAAAGTGTATCAAGAGGCCTTTTCCACATACTGATGGTTTAAACTAACAGTAGCAATAATGCTTAAATACACTTGCCGGTAGCATCCTCACACTTTACACCTTTTATTTTGGGGGCAAATTAGACTTAATTATTAAGCCTGTGAAGAATTTGGATTTTGTTTCCTTGCATCATTCAGGAATGATGTGTTTAAAATTTGTTAATAGTTAAATCCATGAAGAGGTTGTCATATCCTAAAAGGGCAGACCTTGGTTACTGGTGACCTGCTGCTGTGATTCTCCTGAGTTCTTCCTGCAGTGACCGTCCTTGCCTCCTTACCTTTCCTTCCCTCCACTGTTCGCTGCCCTTCTTCCAACTGTCAGCTTTCCAGAGACTTCCTAAGGACTAAATCCAGAAGTATCCTTCTCTACATGTCTTTCTTGTCCTCGCTGCTTCATGAGCAACTCTAGACTACTCTCTCGTTCAGACTCACCCATCTGGCAGCCATTCGCCTCCGTTCTGTTGCTGGCCATTCCTTTTTCTCTTCACTAACTGCTCTTCCCATGTTGACCTCCGTCTAGGAAAACCACATTTCTGCCCTGTATTCTCACACACTTCTGACTCTGGACCTGTAGCTATTTCCCTAATTCTACAACACCAGCTGCATGTATGACACTTAGAGTCCATTCTTACAGTCATCTGAGCAAGCACCACCCCTACCTGTTAAAGTCTCAGTCCCACAGGATTGCTCCCAGTTCAGATGCCATTCACAAGCAGTGTCTCCAGGTACCCCCAATTTCTGTGTGACTTGGCTACAGATCACAGCATCCCATGACCTCCTCTTCAGGTTCCATAATTTCCTGAGTGACGCAGAGAACCCTGGAAAAAAGTGTGCTTACTGTTGCCAATTTGTTACATAGGATATTTCAAAAGATACAAATGAGCATTTAGATGAAGAGATCCCTAGAGTGAGGTTTGGAAGGGTCCCGAGGACAGGAGATTCTATCTGGTGGAGTTGGGGTGAGTCATCCTCCTAGCATGTGGATGTGTGCACCAACCAGGAAGCTCTCCAAACTCATAGTTCAGGGATTTTTAGGGAGTTTTGCATCCACCCATAATCAATCATTGAATGAATCCTCCCCTCCCTATAGGATAAGAGCAGGGATGAGAGTTTCTTATCAGGGGACCAGCCACCGTCCAGGAGCCATCCAGTAGTCGTCTCATTAGAACAAAAGATGCTCCTATTAAATTCCAAAGGTTTTAGGAGCTCTGTGTTACAATCAGGGTCAAAGGCCAAATATTAGGGGCAACTGGGTGGCTTAGTCAGTTAAGCATCTGCCTTTGGCTCAGGTCATGATCCCAGGGTCCTGGGATCGAGCTCCATGTTGGGCCCCTGCTCAGTGGGAAATCTGCTTCTCCCTCTACTTGTGCTCTCTCTCTCTCTTACTTGCTTACTCACTCTCTCAAATAAATAAATAAAATCTTTTTTTTAATAAAACAAATATTAGCTTATTAGCAGGAATAAGGTGTGTGTGTGTATAATGGATTTTATTATACATATACCCCCAATAATAATATATGTTATATATGATATATTATTATTATTTATCATATATTATTTTTATATACATCTTATTACTTCACAGGCCTTTAAATTTGTTATTCTTTCTTTCACGGGCATCATCCTTCTCTTCTTTCTGGCTCTACCCATTGTATCCCATATTTGCTGATACATAGCATCACTATACTGTGTCATTTATACTGCGCCATATTTTTATTATCTTCAGTATGCATGATTCACCCCTAGGTATTCATTGGGGGTAGTCATTTGCTAATTATTTAGAAGTAAAAACTAAAAGAAAAACATTTTGCTGTATTTTTCCAAAGTGGACGTATGTGAGAATTGACTAGTAGGGAGGCTCATTAAAAATGCCTTTCTAGGGTGCCTGGTTGGGTCAGTTGGTAGAGCATGCAACTCTTGATCTCAGCCTTATAAGTTACTTAAAAATTAAAAAGTAAAAAAATAAAGTATTTCTGGTCCCTTTCCACTTTGCCAATCTGGAGATGAGGGCTAGCAGTCTGTATATGTAACAAGGATCCAAGTGATTCTCCCGTACACTCGAGAGGGGAGATATTTGTGTAAAGTAACATTTTTAGGGAGCCAGAGACTGAGGAACTACCACCATCTCCTCTTTATTCTTCACCCTACAATAACACCTACTAGGTTTCTAAGTTGAGTTAATTGTGAATTTTCTCTCCTATATTCTTCTCTTCTATTCATCCCCATTTGGCTTTCTCCGGGTCCATAATTCATTGTGTCTGGTACTATACCTCCAACCTACCATTTACAGTGTTTGCAAATTTGATAAAAGGCTGAAATAGAATAGCAAGACAAGTTATAAAGTTAAATTCCCTTCCAGGCTATCTTTACCACAAGAACACATAGTGGTCTGTGAACTGTGAGCTTGGGAAAGAGATTGTCATTTATATTTTCAGGTCTTCCCATAAATCTTGAATAATGTTGAATTTTATTATTGAATGTGTCCACATTTCTAATGGCTTCTTTATGATAATTTTCTAGAAGTGGAATTAATAATAGATTGGAAAACAGAAGCATTTGGAATGTCATTGGTGAATATCAACAACTCAGTTTTCAGAAAACTCATACAATATTTCCTCTTCTGATAATTGAAAATGATCCTGATGTTATTTATATTTTATTTTTTTAATTAACTTGTTAAGTATTTATGTATTTATAAGCCATTTGTATTTGTCAGTTTATAAACTGACTAGTTATTTGGGAGATTTTTGATCATTGTTTTTGCCCTTTCCTCCCCGTGAAACCTTAGCATATTTTTTATTTATTTGGAAGAGTTCTGTATCAGAAAAACATATCAATCCTTTGTTTTATCTCTGGCATTTTCCCTTTATTTGCTATTGGTCTTTTAATTTTATTAAGGTCGCTTTCAACAAATGGAAATGCACCAGGATTACAAATTCACTCAATACAAGGTTTCGATGTGCAGGTAAATGTGATGTGTTTATTTTATATGTAACTTTGCTGGTCTTCCTTAATAAACTCTCATCCATGGGGTAGGAAGGTAGAAATTAATTTGTAGGCCTTTTTTCTTTTTAAATTTTTTTTCTGAGCTGATTTTTTAAACAGGCCACCTAAGCAGTATTTGTTTTGTTGAGATAATTGCTTAGCCTCTCTTATTCCCAGCCCCATTCTCCAGTCCTATTCCAAATAGAGTAAAAGAGTTGAGTGGTTACTGGTACACCCACTGGTATGACCTCTCTGTGGTGAACTGACTCTCTCTCTCTCTCACCCCCTTTCTCTCTCTCTCTCTCTTTCTCTTTCTCTCTTTCTCTGTCTCTTTCTCTCTCTCTCTCTCTCTCTCTCTAACTCCAGCCAGTTTAATGATGCTGCCTGACTTGGCTGGGCTTTCTTAGATTGATTATGTTGGTGGGTGAAGTGAGGAGAACTCAGGCCCTTGAGATGTCAACCCAGGCTATCCCGAAGTTGTCCCCCAAAGGTTCTTATTCTTGTCAGGAGAAAGAATTCAAGGACAGACACACAGCACTGCAGAAAGTTTATTAAAACAAAAGTACACTCTTGAGGTTTGAGAGCAGGCGAGCCCAAGAGGGAGAGAGCTGCATGCCCTGTGGCTTGGGTTTCTCTTTTATTGACAGTTGTTAACTAGGGAGTGAAATACTCCTTCCTCAGAGCTCTAAGGGAGGAATTCTTGGAAGCAGGGTTTTTACACCTTTTCTTCCTTATTTGATCAGGGTTTCCTGTCATGGCACCTGCCATCTTGGGCCTGTGTGCATTGATCCAGCCTCTTGTGAAGGGCCACCTGGACAGGCCTCTGACTTTCCCTGATAGCTGGCCATGAGTTTCTGGAGGTATCCTGTTAGAACCTAACTAATTGCCTGCTCTAAAATGCACCATAGTGCCCTCTGACTACAGTCATGTTCTCCTGAGGTTAAGGAAACCACCCCCAACTCTGCTGAGCAGCCTTCTCACTGTCACCATGGTGCCAGGCCCATGGGCTCCCAACTCAGTTCCAAGACCTTCTAGGGGCAGGTTCTAGACACAGAACATGTGAATCAAAAGGTGCCCAGAAAAACTATTCTTCCAGACCTCCCTGCACCTAACCAGCAGCACCAGCAAGTCTCCCTCAATGTGGCTGCACTTGAGTCATTAAAGGAGAAGCCAGAGAGGCTGGCTTTTTCTAAGGTACCATGTGGAGATGGAGATAGAGACCCTTCCTCCCTCTGAGTTGCCATATGGAAGAGCCACACACAACATACACTTCCCACAACTTCTTTTCTCCTACATTCTCACTTTCCTCTTCCATGTACAATCCCTCTGGATTTTTTAGTTTTACCTTCCCTGTGTCAAACCACTCTTCCAACCCAAAGCAGCAGTCCTCCTGGCCTTAGCCTCAGGGCACTCATAGAGAACTGTAGGAGATGGTCAGCCTCATCCAACCCCTGAGGGGTTAAATTGTAGCTAAACAAAATTAGGCCCTTAGCAGTCCTAACTTTTCCAGGGCTTTCCCCTGCTCTGGGCAAGTCATCAGGGGGCTCTGCCTCCCAAGGAGGAGGCTGCAGATGGGACCTGAGTAAGGGAGAAAATTAGGATGCATGTGTTTGATCTTGGCAAAATATTGTCCTGGTTACATATATTTTATGTAGCCGTATCTTGCATTGTTACTCTTGGAAAGTTCTTTCCCATGCAAATATCTGGTAAATATTCATCTGTGGTTTCTTTTCTTTTTTAAAGATGTTCCTTTTTAAAAAAGTTTTTAGTCCATATGGGATGTATTAGAGGAGATGCTGTGAATTAAAAGTTCCAGTAGTTTTTTTTTTTAAAAAAAGATTTATTTATTTTGAGAGAGAGAGAGAGAGAGAAAGCATGTGGATGCATACACCTGCAAGTAGGGAGAGGAGCAGAAGGAAAGAAGCTCCAAGCAGACTCCACGCTGAGTGGAGAGGCTGAGGGTAGTGTCTCAATCTCATGACTCTGAGACCATGACCTGAGCTGAAATCAAGAGTCAGATGCCTAACCTACTGAGCCACCAGGCACCCCAATAGTTCCAGTAATTTTATCTTTTAACGGTGTTCTCATAAATCTTTACTGTATTATTTTCTTTGGTTTCCACATGCTACAATTTCCTAGTATATGACTTTTCTTCTTCCTCTTTGCCCTTAATAGTAGGACGTTACATAAATTTTTATTATTTTCTTTATTTCCTCTCAACCTGGGTTTCCTCAACATCACACACATACTTTCCACATCAGCAATCTTCAATATGTAGGGACTCAAATATATTCAGAGGACTGGAGGCTGTGTTTCAATTTACGATTGGGTTTTTTCATGAGGATTTTGCCCCTGCTCTATATAATACAGTCTACCCTCCTGCTCCCAAACTCCCATGTGTTGCTGCTGCTCACCCACCTTCCTTGTTGTGTCTGTACATGGGTCACCAACCCCTCCCTCCTCGGGCTCTAGGCCTCTCACCCACACTAACACTTCCCAGCCAGCCTGGACCCCTCTCTACCAATTTTCTGTCAGTTTTCAAGTACTTAAGATCCTTCTTGCATGGCATTTGCACTCCTGAAGCCTTTGGTCCCTTGAAATACTGCATATTCTTTGGAGTCAATCTGAAAGATAGCTCCTTTCTGCAACCTTCACTCTGTTCTCCTTCCAAATCAAAGCAGTCTCTTTTTATTTAAATGTTCCTAGCACTTCATGCTCTTCTGTCTCATCTGACCTTGTATTATAGATAGTTACACATGTCAATTTCTCCTTCTATATTTTAAGTACCTTGTGTGTGGGATTTCTATGCTACCAGGTAATGATATAATAAAGGAGTAATACTTTCTAAATAAAGGCTACATTGAAAAGTAGCCTACATTGAAACCTATATAAAGGGGAGTAAATAAATTCAGAATTAATAAAACTAGAAATAATTAAGGTAAACTTATGATCGGCCTTTTGACCACAGCACACATGCTCTCCTTTTGTTCCTGGGGCTCCCCTCTCCCCTTTTCTTGCATAAACTGAAGGATGAAAACCACATCATACAATTTTGTCTAATCCACATTGCCAGGGCAGTACTTTAAATGTTATAGATCTGCAGCACATATTTATTAGAAGGATGGATAGATAAAAGCCATGAGCATCTAACAAATAATATGAGAATTATTCATACAGGACCATAAAATACACATTTGGAAGTGTTCTCACTTTTCAGGAGATCCTCTCCTACTGATTTTCAGTGTGAGGATCAGCTCACCTCTGGCCTGAGCCTCTGCAGCCCCAGGGTACCAGCAGGCCTGTCAGCCTAGGCCTCCTTCTTCCCAAATCCAACTACATGAAGCCAGATTGCAATGGGAAATCCCATGCTAGCCTCCAAAACATTGCTTATAAGAAGTGAGTAGAGCCATAAAATAACAGCGGTGGGGGAGTTCACTGGAAGTGCAGATAGCAAAACAAAAGCCAGCTGTCATCTACAAGGGATCAATTAATTCTGTGTGATATACTTTTGATGCTCACTATATGAAGTCCACACATGCTTCATGATGACCATTATGGACATTTGATTTTCTAATCAAACTCAATATTAATTATGTGTCACCCAGGTAGCAGAAATCTGGTCTAGATAATGTTAGTGTACATGTAGACACCTCCTCTTTAGTTAGGGGAACCAGCCTTCCACCAAGTAGCCTTTCCCAACTGTGGCTGTAAATGGGTTGCTAATCAGAAAGGCCTCAGGACAGAAGTAAGTGGGATAAATTCCTATTTACTGAATTAATATTACTGGTTCCCTGAGTGCCCTTCCTCTCCTTGGAAGCACTCTGGCAGTCTGATTTGGGATTCTTATCTGGCACTGTTCTGACACTGGGACTTTGGGGCCTATATTAATTTTAGATCCGAGTCTGTGGAGATTAGTCAATTCCATGAACTCTAATGTACTGGTGAAATAGTTTTCAGGAGCAAAAGTGCTTGCTTATCTGATCCATACTCTTCGGTATGAATTCCACCCGAACATTCTATGTTAAGGACGAGTATGATTAATTCATTACCCAAGATTACAGCAGTATGCTAAAAGCTACCTGGAGGCATTTCTTTTGGTGTGAAATATTAAAGATTCAACATTTATATCAGTTGCACCTAATTCATATTCCTGAGCCTGTGGGCTGAAAAGGAACTTGGAAATATTCAGCCATTTTCTGCAATGGTTTGTTAAAATGTTTAAGAGGATTATTGCATTAACTACCTCTTTGATAAGAACAAGAAGAACTCTATTCAGGAAGGCTAAAATACAAAAACTAAAAGCTATAGTGTCTTTTATTTCTTAAAAATGTTATAGATCAGGTTTTGACAATAGTGTACCTTGGGGTACCTGAAAGCTTCTCTGACAAAGAGAATGGCTAATACCGTAGAATCATTAATAAATAGGAACTAAAACATAGAATCCCATAGGCAGTAAATGTGAGAATTTTGTCAGCCATTTCCAGAATTTTGAGTAATACAACTGGATTTCCAAATTTCTCTGAGGTGACTTTAGAAATGTATTTTAATGCTTAGATTTGAATCACAATGTGACTGAAATTCACCACCAATTCAAGTAAAATAACAATATGAACTCATGGTATCATACTATGAAGAAGTAACTTAAAAGCTGAAAAAAGTGCACAACTTCCAGATCCTGCCTGTTTGCTCCAGGGTCTAGTAGAGGAGGCCAGGATGGTTGTACTGACTTTTCAACCCTCTAAACATGACTGAGGCACACTCTCGCCTTTTGGTGGACGTGGGGGTGGGGGGGATGATATAATTAGGCATATAGTTAGATGCTATGTTATTTCCCTTTATTTGTAAAAACTATACTTTTAGAAGAAATAGATATATGTATTTCTAGAAGATCCAGTGGAATTATGACTTTGCTCTTTCAAATCATGGTTCCACTAAAAGTCCTTGCCGTCTGGGGATCATGTGTAAAGAATCAGTATTGAGTAAAAGTAAAATAGCACATTCTTCCCTGAATGGTAAAATTTCAAAGATTTATTGAAAATTAACCCCTTTAAGACTAGTCCTTAGGAGCAAATCCTTGGGAGACTACAGAAAAGCCTACGTATAAGAGTATGTTGAAGAAGTTCACACAGAGTTAATGTTTGCCAATTCAGATTCCCAGGCAATTATTGAGCACCGACTGAATGCAAAGCATGCCATGTCCCCTAGAGCGTGTGAATTGTTATCAAAATAGCCACTACATACACAAAAAGGTTTCTGCAGCCAAATACAGTAAAACATTTTTTTCTTTAAAGAGAATTTTTTCCTTCTTAAAGAGTCTTATAGCATAAAACGATTCCTCAAGTGTTTGGCTAAAGACAATCTTTTTTGGAGCAATAATAGAAAAGACGACTAATGTTTTACAGATACACTTAGGGAAATTCTGTCCAAGAATATCAATATATTTCATCAGTCAGGTGTTTATAGATCCCCTAATTTAATTTGAAATCGTTTCAGACAGATGAAATCAGAAAAAGATTTTTCTAAAGTATGAAAACGTCTTGATCCATCAAAAGCAATGTGCAGGGAGGAGGGGCAAATGGCGTAAGACAGGGCCCCAAGCACCTGTCCCCACCAAGTTACCTAGAAACTTCAAAACCATCCGGAAAATTACGAATTCGTCCTGAGATTTTAGAGAGACAGCTGGAACGCTAACAGTGAGAGTATTTAACGGCTTCAGCAAGGTAGGAAGAAGGGGAAAAAGAGATAAAGGGAACTAAAGGCCTCCGTGGGGAGGGCCCCGCGTGACGGCTGAGCCCGGGCGAGTGTCCCCAGACCAGAGAGGCCCCGTCCCGGAGAGCAGAGCGCAACCAACCTTCCCGTCGAAAGGGCTCGCAGGGAGTGAGCAGGACCCAGGAGCGCGGATGCCCCGGCTCCCGGGGACACTAACAGACTCCTCGCCCCGGGAGAGTGCGCCGACTCCCTAAGGGCTGCAGCCGCACAGGCGGGGGCCCGGAGACAGCTCGGGAGGGGCTCGGGCGCTGCTCCGCGGTGGGGGGCTGCGGGGCGGGAGCGCGTATCCACCTGCGCAGAAGTCCCCGAGCACAGGGCGCCGGGGACCAGCCCCAGTGATCCGGTCTTTCCCCCGGACAGGCCCCCCCAAAATAGGCCGGAGGGCCCAGGACAGCGAGACGCTCCTGCCCCACTGAGCAGATCAGCCCCCCCGCCCCGGAGCCACAGTCCCTGCGGACGGTAAGATACCAATAACCGAGAGCCCACCCCGTAATTCCTGCGTAGCTGAATCCAGCTTTCCAGAGTTGCCAATAGCAACTGCGGGTCTGTTCCTCCCTGGTCCCCACGGGGTAAACAACCCCCCTGAGCCCTCAGCAGCAGGGGCAAGCATCTCCCCCAAGTGCTGACACCTGAAAATCAGCACAGCAGAGCACATCCTCCCCATAAGACCACTGGACGGACCAGTGATACTCCCCCGAGTTCCATTAACTTGTTTTTGGCCACTCTGCACGACAAAATGACTAGAAGGGAAAACCTCACTTTCAAAAGAAGAATCAGAAACAGCCCTCCTGTTCCCACCCCAGGGTTACAAAATCTGGATTTCACTTCCAATTCAGAAAGCCAATGCAGAAGCAACCATTTATACTGCTACTCGGGTGGCTCTAGAAAAATAAGTCATTAAGGCCTCACGAGACGTCATGACTGCAGAATTTAGATCCAATCAGCAGAAATATAATAATCAATTGAATGAGATGCAATCCATACTAGGAAGTCCTAACGTCAGAGGTTAACGTGGTGGAAGAACGAGTGAGTGACATAGCAACAAGTTGATGGCAAAGAGGTAAACTGAGGAAAAAAGAGGACAATTAAGGGACCATGATTACAGATTAAGGCAAAATAAATGACAGTCCAAGATGAAGAAAAACCGTACTTTAATTGTTTCCCGTGGCGCCGAAAGGGACGGAGGGCCAGAATATGTATTTGAAACTAACCGAGCTGTATAACATTCCCAATCGGGAAGGGAAACAGGCATTCAGATCCAGGTAATAGAGAGATCCCCACCCTAATAATCAATAAAAAAAAAAAAAACCGTTCAACACCTCGACATCTAATAGTGAATCTTGCAAATATCCTAAGATAAAGGAGAAGATCCTTAAAAGCAGCAAGTGAACACGAAGTCCATGACTTCATGGGGAGGAATATTAGGGGAACAGCAAGACCACTCCACTGAACAGTGGCAGGCCAGAAAGGGCTGGCAGGATATATTCAGGGTCCAAAATGTGAAAACATGCAACCAAGAATACGTTTATCCAGCAAGTCCTCTCATCAAATGGAAGAGAGATAAAGAGCTTCCAAGACAAGCAGGACTGAAAGATTATGTGACCTCCATACCACTCTGCAAGAAATTTAAAGGGAGACTCTAAAACTCCCTTTAAGAAGTTGTTCAAGTAAACTCTGAACCGTGAATGGGCTTTATGACCCCTCAGCTAAAAGGCGCATAGTTTCTGACTGGATAAAAAAACAGGACCCATCTATTTGCTGTCCTACTAGAGACTCATTTTAGACAGAAGGACTCCTAACAACATGAAAATAAAAGTTTGAGAACCATTTTACCATTCTAATGGGGTGCTCAAAATATACCCTAAAAACTACAGAACACTTCTGAAAGAAATTGAGGCAGACAACAAAGAGATGAAAATATTCCATGCTCATGGATTGCAGAATTAATAATTGTGAAAATGTCATTTTACCCATGGCAATTACACGTATAATGGCAATCCTATCAAAATACCATGGACTTTCTTCAGAGACTTAGAACATATTATTTAAGATTTGTGTGGGAATACAGAATAGTCCCTACCAAACAGCCAGGGGAATTTTAAAAAAAGAAAACCATATCTGGGGCATCACGATTGCCAATGTCAAGTTGTAACTACAAAGCTGTGTTCATCGAAGACAGTGTGGTACTAGGCACCAATAACATACATATAGATTCAATGGATACAGAACAGAGACCAGAATGGACCCTGAACTTTATGCTCAAATAAATACAAAAAGGAGTAAGAACATCCACCTAGAAGAAAACAGTCTCTTTCCAATAAATGGTGCTGGGAAAATTGGACTTCCACATGCAGAAGAATGAAACTGGACCACTCTCATGCACCATACTACACAAAGATAAACTCAAAAGTGGAAGTGAATGATCTAAATGTGAGACAATAGTCCATCAAAATCCCAGAGAAGAACTCAGGCAACACCCTTTTTGACTTGCCACGTAACCGAGAAGGTCAAACAGGTAATGTTCTCATTCATATTGGGGAATATGAATAATACGAATAGGAATATAAGGGAAGGGAAGAAGAAAATGTGTGAGAAATATCAGAAAGGGAGACTGAACAATAACGACTTCTTAACTCTGGAATGAACTAGGGGTGGTGGAGGGGGGAGGGAGGGTGGGGGAGGGGGTGAATGGGGGACGGCACTGAGGGGGACACTTGACAGATGAGCCTGGGTGTTATACAGTATGTTTGGTAAATTAACACCAATAAAAATTAAGTTGATAAAAAAAAAAAAAGCAATGTGCAGTGTGATTTGGGCATCACTCCTCTAAGAGAACAGGTCTTTGCTGTCATTGGTGCCTTTGGCAGCATACTTAGGTAGAAGGAGCCCTGACTTGGTAGCTTGAGGTCAAAGTGACCCTATACAAGATAGCCTTTGGGGCCCCAGTTTTTTCAGACTTAAAAGAAAGGATGGGTTCAGACGGGATTATTATTTTTAAGAGTAAATATTCAAACAGACTGGCCTTGATCTCAAAGTACATGAATATAAACTGAAGGAAATCATGCAGCTGACCTATGACATTTTAATGTTGTATCTTTTTTTTTTTTTTTGGCCCTATTCATTGTCTAAGCATTGAATGTCTTTTGGTCCTATTCATTGTGAGAAGGAATTTCCTCAAGGAAATCAGCACTGGATGGAGTTTTTTGTAAGCCACTAAATAATTTTGCTGGCCATTCCTAGAAGGAGTGAGATTAATTGGAACCAAATTTGAGCACAGCTTAGCAAGGCTCTGTGTACTTGTTTACCAGATTGCTCTTCACTGTACATAAATAATTGGTTAAGTCTTATCAGACCCTGAGGGTACTTTGTCAAAATAATGTGTGTTTTTCTATTTCAGTGTTAACTCCCATTACGTATTATTAATAGATTATTAACTTAGTATAAATAGCTTAGGGAAAACCATTTAGTTAGATTTGTTTGTTTTCAAACATTTTAATGGGGCAAGAAAAAGTGATCTCAAACTACTGAGCAATTATACACAATAAACAAAGTTTAGAGCATAAAAAATAGCTAGCTTCTCTCAGAAGCTGACCAAAGAGAGGATTGCTCAATCAATTACAAATAATGGGCTCCAAGGAAAAGTATTCTAGATCCAAGATAGTAGCATATCTCACGGAGAATATATTCAGAAAATATGAAAGTAGAGATGGGAAACATATGCATTTGACTGCCTCTTTTAATCAAAGCAAAGGAAATAAAAACACCATGTTTCCTGGGGGCACCTGACTGGCTCAGCTGGAAGAGCACATGTCTCTTGATTCTTGGGGTTTTGAGTTCAAGCCCATATTGGGTATAGAGATTGCATAAGTAAATAAACAAATAAACAAACAAACTTTAAAAATATTTTTAAGGGGCACCTGGGTTGCTCAGTAGATTAAGTGCCTGCCTTTGGCTCAGGTCACAATCTCAGGGTCCTGAAATCAAGCCCCAGGTTGGGCTTCCTGCTCGGCAGGGAACCTGCTTCTCCTTCTCCCTGTGCTACTCCCCCTGCTGTGCTCTCTCTCTCTCCTATAAACAAATACAATCTTTAAAAAAATTTTTTTTCTTAAAGCCCACCATGTTTCCTGTACTCTTGAGTTATTAGAGGGTGTTCAGATATCCTGACCTTTCAGGAATCCTAATCTGACGGTTGGGAAAAAGGTGGAAAGTGCAATTTTGCATTTAACTGAAATAATTATTCTTCTTTCTTGAGAACTGTGATCTGGACATCATGTGCCTTGGGGACAAAAAAATACCAGATCAATCAATAATAAAGTTCTGCTTTTATGCTGGAGTCATGACTTCAGGGAATAAGGAGGAGATCAGGATGCATTTTTACAGTTGAGCACAGACAAGACAGATTGCTCTAGGATTGTTGATAGCTCTGCAAACACTGATGTTAGAAAGAAAGAGTGAGCTAGAGGAAAGAAGGAAAAAAGAAAGAGCAATAATATTCCAGAAATGGATATTCACAAATATAAATGCATTGTTTTGTTTGTGAGCATGGAACACCTGGTACTAATACTATTTGCTTCTTTGGATAAAGATCACTAGACTATATTATTAAGAAGAAAATACTAGAGAAACTGTGTGAATTAGTGATCTGAAATGCATTAAGAAATATGTTGTGTTTACAGAACTTTCAGCAAGAGATCTTTCAGCAACAAGACTGGCCATAGGCTGTGAATGGAGAAATAAACACTGTATTTAGTCAGGATTTTCCAGAGAAACAGAACCAACAGGACATATGTGGAGATTTACTATAAGGAATTGATTCATGTGATTATGACAGCTGAGAAGTGCCACGGTCAGCTGCCTGCAAGCCAGAGCCCCAGGAAGCCAGTGGCATAATTTAGTCCCACCCTGAAGACCTGAGAACCAGGGAAGCCAGTGGTGTAAATTCCAGTCCAAGAGCAGAAGATGAGATAAGATGTCACAGCTCAAGCAGTAAAGCGGGGGGGGGGGGGGGGGGGGGCTGGAGGAGGGGGAAGCAGGTGTGTGAATTTCTCCTTCCTCTAGTTTTTGTTCTATCTAGGCCTCAACAGGTGAGGTGATCCTCACTCAGTTTCCTCTGTTTTAACTGAGTCTACTGATTCAAACACTCTTCTCATCCAGAAGGACCCTCACAGACACATCTAGAGCTAACATTTTATCTGGGCACCCTGTGGCCAGTCAAGTTGACACATAAAATTAACAGCAAGAGGTGAAATTCACCTTCTGGTGATAGTATAAACCAAAGAAAGTGAATAACAGAATGTCATCTTTTCTCATCTCTCTCAAATTGGCTGCAAAATTTTCCTCCGTAGTGTCGTAAATAGGAAAATCTGTAGTTTGAACTCTAGATTTTTTCCCTCATGTCTCCTCCTGGCAATTTTATTTTTTCTAAAGAAAAGAAATAATATCTTTTATTTTAAATTTAGGGATCATATCACACAAATAATTTATAAAGTCACTTTGGTCCTACCCCTAAGAGATGAGGTATACTGGTGAGTGAGTCAGTCTAAGAATAACAGAATCAACCAGAGATACCTGGGCATCCTACTATGCTGTGAGCTTAACAACCTAATTCATCTATAATCATTTTCTCACACATATGTTTACTTTTATGTGGTTGACAGAATAGGTTCCATATTGAAGGTACAATATAGAAGGCCAATGTGTCAAATCTGACATCTTTAAACAATGGGTCACTGAGTTCTTGGGGTATTGGAGTAGTTCTTACAGATAAATCATAGAGCTTCTATTTGGAGGATGCAGTGCTGGCCACTTGTATCATTGCTCTGCAACCTACTGATGACTTGACCATGACCAGAGAGTAAATTTAATCCATCCTGGGTCTGTGTCAGGAAATTCTGTAGAATTTTGTGGTATGTTAAATTTGAGTTCCAATATTGCACGTAATTTCTTTTTTTTTTTAAGGTCATATTTAATTATTTGAGAGAGAGAGAGAAAGAGAGAGAGAGATAATGCAGGGAGGGACAGAGGGAGAAGGAGAGCAAAACCACAGAGCAGATTCCATCTCAGGGCTAGACCCTATGACCCTGAGATCATGACCTGAGCCAAAGTCAAGCGTCCGAAGTTTAATTGACTGAGCCACCCAGGTGTCCATTGCACATAATTTCTATTATTGACTACAAAAAGAAAAACATCCTTGGTATGTGGTGGCAGGTTCATGTTGTTTTACCTACAACTGGTTATAGACATAAGAAAAATAGTCTCTAAGGTTCATCCCAAGTAAAATTTCCATTGCTGAAAATTTGCCAGCCTTCATGGGAAGGAAAAAAAATCTTGGGCAGAATGAACATTGATTTCAGAGAGTCAAGTTTTTGCGTCCCTTTTGAAGATAGAAGAAAAAGTTATTGGAAATTAATTTGAAATGGATACAGTGTTCATAACAAAAGCTATCTGCCAAAATCAGAATGTAGCAGACTTCAGTGTCTTTTTAGTTATCTAGCAATCAAAGAAACAGAGATTCCCTAGAAATTGGAATGTAATTCTTTAAATGTGTATACATCAATGTCTATTTTTCCAATGTGTCTCCACTCTAAAACTTGAAAAGAGTAACTCAAGTTTAAAAAAATAAAATAGCCCCTAAATAACAAAGTCACACTTGAAAATGAAGCCAGGTCATTAAATGTGTATACTTTTGGGACGCCTGGGTGGCTCAGCAGTTGAGCATCTATATGCCTTGGGCTCAGGGCGTGATCCCAGGGTCCCAGGATCAAGTCCCACATCGGGCTCCTTGCAGGGAGCCTGCTTCTCCCTCCGCCTATGTCTCTGTCTCTCTCTGTGTGTCTCTCATGAATAAATAAATAACATCTTTTTAAAAAATAAAAAGATAAGTATGTACATTTATAAACAATAGAAGTCGTAGAACTACATTATAATTTTTGAAAGGTGGTGGGGGAGAATGATCTGTAACTACCTCTCTCTAAAATAATCACTATTCACAGTTTAAGTTCTTCTTAGTTATTATTTTTCATAGTTTTTGCTAGATATAACTGAAGTATATATGCTTCTCTCTGTATTTTCCATGAACACTGTAACTTAAGTGTTTCTGCATTGCAGTATAATATTCATAACCATCTGTTTAGTGACTACCTCAAGTGGATTAATACATTAAGTTAATCATTTCTTTGTTGTTGAACTTATAGGTAGACATGACCAAAACTCTAAAAAAAGATATTTAAACAAATGAGTCATCACTGGAAAATGTACTATATTTGCTGCATAACAAAATAAATACACGGCAGCGCAGTTCTGGCAACCAGCACGCTCCCGTCAGGTGGGTGAGCACAAGCAAGCATCTCGCTTTGCAGCCCCACGGCACCTTTTACTCCTGTTGGATTGATCTGAATTGCGTTTTCTTCTGTCAGGTTTTGTTATCAGCTAGGAGTAAAGAGGGAGGCATTTGCTGTCTCTACACATTTTCGAATTTTATTTTTGTTTCTCTCCCCTTTGTGAAACTCTGCCACAGCGCCTGGTCCTCTTTGCCCTTGCCTTACATAATCTTTCTTTTCGATGAAACAACATAATAAATTGTACAAAACATATATATTTTTTAAGGTGTTAAAATTGGAAGGAAACTTGGCATTGACTTTTCTGCCATACATTTGCATTGCTCTCGTGGAATATTAAAAGTGGAGCCTGGGTGGGGCCACCCGGGTGGCTCAGTGGTCGAGCGTCTGCCTTCGCCTTGGGTCCTGGGATCGAGTCCCGCATAGGGCTCCCTGCAGGGAGCCTGCTTCTCCCTCTGCCTGTGTCCGGGCCTCTCGCTCTATGTCTTCATGAATAAATAAGTAAAACCTTTAAAAGAAAAAAAAATGGAGCCTGTGTCAACAAGGCAGCTGAGCGCTATTTCCTGAGGCAGTGCTGCTGGCCCAGACCCACAGACATGTGAGAGAATCTAAAATTCTGTGCCAGTCAGTTTAAGGCAATAGACAGTTAATTCCTACTATGAGTTAAAGGCTTTTTCTTCAGTCTTTCTTAAATATCTTATAGAAGAATCAGATTCTGGGGCACCTGGGTGGCTCAGTGGTGGAGCATCTGCCTTTGGCTTGGGTCGTGATCCTGGGGTCCTGGGATTGAGTCCTACATTGGGCTCCCCACAGGGAACCCCCCCACAGCCTGTGCCTGTGCCTGTGTCATAACCAAATAAATACAATCTTAAAAAAAAAAAAAATCTGGGGATGCCTGGGTGGCTCAGTAGTTTAGTGCCTGCCTTCGGCCCAGGGCCTGATCCTGGAGTCCTGGGATCAAGTCCCACATCTGGCTCCCTGCAGGGAGCCTGCTTCTCCCTCTACCTGTGTCTCTGCCTCTCTCTCTCTCCCTCTGCCTGTGTCTCTGCCTCTCTCTCTCTCTCTCTCTCTGTCCGTCATGAATAAATAAATAAAATCTTAAAAAAAAAAAAGAATCAGATCCTGCAGATAACAAGTTTGGGAATCACTGAATACAATGGTCATCTCATGGAGATCCAAGTTGGGAGGGGGTCCTACAGGTTAAAAAAAGGGGGGGGGGCTTTTCATTTGGTTTGTCCTAGCATTTACCAGCCTTGCTTCACTCTGGATTTCAGTTTTCCATTGGAGAAGGACAATCATTATATGGTTTCACTCATATGAGGAATATAAAAAATAGTGAAAGGGAATAAAGGGGAAAGGAGAAAAAATGAGTGGGAAATACCAGAGAGGGAGACAGAATATGAGAGACTCCTAACTCTGGGAAATGAACAAGGGGTAGTGGAAGAGGAGGAGGGTGGGGGGATGGGGTGATGGGTGACGGGCACTGAGGGGGGCACTTGATGGGATGAGCACTGGGTGATATACTATATGTTGGCAAATCGAACTCCAATAAAAAATATAATAAATAAATAAATAAATAAATAAATAAATAAATGCTATTGTTTCATTTACTAAGAGAACTTGGGTGTAGTGTAATGCCATCTTTTGAGTTGACATATTTTAAAAATGGTACCTCCATCTTCATTCCTTCATTTGTATTCCACAGCATTAAGCACCTACTGTTTACAAGGCCCTGGGTTTCTCTTGACCTTCTTCTACCACCTCGACCTTGATGGACTCTCCAGGCAGGGAAGCACTAATGTAAGAAAAATGCTATCACAACCCTACGGGCACCTTTGACTGTGTAATTTATCATTGAAAAGGAGAGAAGAGAATTGTTTATCAGCAATGCCTCCCGTGTTGGCAGTGCCCTGGAGGTGGAGACTGTAGAGGGTGTCTTCCTCACTCACCATCAGACTCTTGTCTGGCAACAGCTAGAGTTTACCTCTCTTTGGGAGAGTTTTAGATTGTGAAGCATGAAGTGAAGGATTTTCCTCTCCTTTCATCCATCCCCAAGTGGAGCACCAGCTGCTAGGGAGACCTAGCATTCCTTTCAACACAAGGGATTAAAGGGCATGTGGCAAGAGGATCTCTTTCAAAGAGCTGGTGGAAGGTGATCAATGACCTAGGAAATCAGAGTTGAAGAAGGGACACTGGTGCCTTGAAATGTTCCCTAGAGCTCTGACCCCATGAGGGTTTTAACTAAATGGCTACTTCGTTTATTGGATTTATCCACAGCACATATTTAAATGGAATGAACGGAGGAAAGAACCACTAAAGCTACGTGACAGAAAAATGACAGAAAGCTTTTGAAGGTCAAGGAACATAGCACAATCACTTTAGACTAGTGGGAAAATGAAATTCTTCTCAGGACCTTGTAGACCTGGTGGTACTATCGATTCGAAAATGGATATAGTGCTTGAGAATGCATATGTTTCATACTAAGTGACTGTGTACTGAATTATAATAGCTTTGGGCATTCACTTGAGAACTTAATGAATGACTTACATGAAATGTTAATATCATTAATACCAAAGGAATTATTTATTTATTACTGTCATCACATATTACAAAGCTGAGCTTCCAAGCTCCTTTGTGAAAACAAAAACAGGGAACCCTGGGTGGCTCAGCGGTTTGGCACCTGCCTTCAGCCCAGGGCCTGATCCTGGGGTCCTGGGATCGAGTCCCACATCGGGGTCCCTGCATGGAGCCTGCTTCTCCCTCTGCCTGTGTCTCTGCCCCTCTCTCTCTCTGTGTCTCTCATGAATAAATAAATAAACTCTTTAAAAACAAATAAGCAAACACGCAGAAACTTATTTCAGTGATTCTCTTGAACAGAAGAACAACCCAACCATACTGATCTGAAAGGAAAAGGTTTATAATCATAAAATAAATTCACATCCCCAAATTCTTTCTGTCCAATTGTCAGCGATCTCACTCTATGGAATGCTACATGGTGGGAAATCGTGTTTGAATTTTCTTTAGCAAGCTGGTAGACATGAAGGGGCTTGTATCTCTTGATGTGATTTAAAACACAAATGGGGGGATCCCTGGGTGGCGCAGCGGTTTGGCGCCTGCCTTTGGCCCAGGGCGCGATCCTGGAGACCCGGGATCGAATCCCACGTCGGGCTCCCGGTGCATGGAGCCTGCTTCTCCCTCTGCCTGTGTCTCTGCCTCTCTCTCTCTCTCTCTCTCTCTCTCTCTCTGTGTGTGTGTGTGTGTGTAACTATCATAAATAAATAAAAATTAAAAAAAAAACACAAATGGGATATTTTCTCCATTCAACTTACACATTTCACTATGAGATGAAAACATCTATTCGTACGTAATGTGCTAAATTCCAAAATAATTCAATCAGGTGGCATTTTCAGTGTTTGGAAATATGTTAGGAAGCCTTAAACTGAAGATGCAGATAACCTCTGAGGTGTGTGTATGTGTATGAATGGATAGATAGACACATCCTCTTCTATCGTGTCTGTGGGTGTATGTATGTATGTGTAAACATATTGTTAGCTCGTTAAGAGCGGTATTTGACAAAACACCACAAGCTAGGTGGCTGCATAGACATTTATTTTCTCACAGTTCTGGAAACTAGGGATTGAAGATCAAGGTGCCAGCAGGTTCAGTATTCTCTGGGGCATCTCCTTGGCTCACAGACAGCCTCCTTCACTCTGGATCCTCACATGGCCTGTCCTCTGTGCACTCTCATACCTGGTATCTCTTTAGGTGCCCAGTTTTTTTTTCTTCTCAAATGGACACCAATCAGATTAGATTAAGACCCACCCTAAGGGCCTCATTTTAACTTCATCACATCTTATCAGCCCTGTCTCCAAATACCCATCCCATTCTGAGGTACTGGAGGTTAGGGCTTCAACATAAAAACTGGGGGGATGCAGTTCAACCCATAACACATACTATCTAGGGAAATGCATAACTAGGGTTAAAACGGATTTTCCTGTATTCGGTCTCTGTATGTGTGCCATCATCTGTGCTGCTCAAGTGAGATGCCATTGGAAGAATCGGTGAATCCATTTTCTTCCTACAATAAACTGGCTTCCACTAGTCGGTGAGAAAACCTTTATGGTTAACAATAGATTAAAACTTTTATTTCAGGGAATCTTTTGTATGCGTATTTTTTTAATGTAAAATAATTTACCACCCAAACATGGCTAATTAGTAAATAGGGACGGGAAAAAACATAAATATAGCCTCAAAGAAATTACTACCTTGAGGTGAGGCAGATGAGAAGAAATTCTAACAGGCATACTGATTTAATGTTGGAATAAACCTTAGAGAATTTCCTTTTCTTATCGATGGACCCTTTTTAAGAGACTAAAATATCACATAGAAATAGTAATGATTTTTTATACACCAAAAAAATCACATTTACATTTCTTAATAGTTTTATAAATTGTTTGACCTTAGATTTGTTTAGCCATGATACAACCATAGGGTTCTAGAGTTGATCAATCTTTAAAAAAAAAAAAAAGATTTTATTTATTTATTCATGAGAGACACATACAGAGAGAGAGAGAGAGAGAGAGAGAGGCAGAGACACAGGCAGAGGGAGAAGCAGACTCCATGCATGGAGCTTGATGTGGGACTCAGTCCCAGGACTCCAGGATCATGGCCTGGGCCAAAGGCAGGTACTAAACCACAGAGCCACCCAGGCATTCCTAGAGTTGATCAATCTTCAGCAATTCTAGGTTAGGGAATCTAAAAGCCTGTGATTCCGAAGAGACCTGGGCATGGGAGGGATGCTGAGCAGTTGAGGCTCTGAGCTCTTCTCTTGCCTTTGTTTCCCAACAAGAATTGATTCACTCTTATCTGTTTTAATATATCAAAGACCACACAAGATCAATTTCTATGACTCTGAAACATTAAAGAGAACTTTGGATGTGGTGATTTGTTCCCATTATACAGTCATGACACTGAGGCCCAGACAGGTAGTGATCTGTCCAGGATCACACAGATTTTCTGATTCCCAAATCAATCCTCTTCTACCTATACCATATTACTGGAATATCATTTGATGAATTCTTGTATAATTCAAACAATTTGGATTTTACTTTGGTTTTGCTTGATAGGTAAAAGTAAGCTTGAGGTTATAACTTTATTCTTTTGGAGTCTTGATAGAAAGCCAGGATAGGATTCGGTCTCCTGATTTGTCATCCCTGGGTGACACTACCTTTTTATTTTTCAATTAATATCATTTTAAGTTCTTTTCTTAGTTATGTATTATCCACAATTGAAGTTTTGCTTCTCCACTGGCAATTTTTTGAGGAAGTTAAGACTGAACCTAGAATCAAGAAATTGCTGTGATGGCAGTTCATTATGTAACTCACGAGAGCACATGTCTGTTTCGTTCAGTATTTTTTTTTGAGACTTGTTTTTTTTTATTCTCTGATTCTAGACTGCACTTTAGATACTACGTGCATATGGGGTACAATTAAAATACATAATAAAGCAAATTAGTTTGAGCAAGTGCATCGTCATTAAAATGGCACCCAGTATGACCTTGGAAAGTAACTGCATATTTTAGAACAATATTTGTTTTAATTAAGTGTTCACAGAGCATCAAGAGAGATGAACTTTACCTTTAATTCTCCTACCATGCTATGCTTTTTCCCTATGTTAGTGTTTGAATACCCCCTTTTACTGGGCTGTAGGTAGGAAACAGGACAGGAAAACTTAAAGTTTGCCTGTCTATAGACGAATTCTCCTAAACCTTGCAATCTAACACTGAACTCAGAATGTCTATTTTCTTTCCTACCCTAGATAGCTTGAAAACCCTCAAAACAGAGTCTTTTATTGAAGACAGTCATTCATTTAGCAAATGCCCATTCTTTTCTGGGCATTAGCACCATGGATGACAACTCTTTTATTTATCAGTAGCAATTAAAAATCAAAATATCTCAAACAATGGAAATAAAATTGCCTTTTTAGAAAGGGTGTAGAGGGATCCCTGAGTGGCGCAGAGGTTTGGCGCCTGCCTTTGGCCCAGGGCGCGATCCTGGAGACTCGGGATCGAATCCCACGTCGGGCTCCCGGTGCATGGAGCCTGTTTCTCCCTCTGCCTGTGTCTCTGCCTCTCTCTCTCTCTCTCTGTGACTATCATAAAAAAAAATTAGAAAGGGTGTAGAGATAGATGAAACAAGACTGGCAAAATGTTGACAATTTTTGAAGCTCAGTAACAAATTAATGAGATTTGTTGTTAAATGCGTCACTCATTGAATCATGATGTTTTTAACTATGTGCATGCTTGAAAACTTCCTAAATAAAAATTTTGAAATCACATTTAGTTGGTGATGCCTGAGTAAGTCCAAGACCAGAAAATCAGCAATGAGACTTAATAGGAAAGAGATAATTTTTTTTTTAAAAAAAGAGGAAAAGTCAAATAAAAGTTAGAACCCCAATAGAGATTAGAGGACACTCACTAGGGTTTTCCACCTCCTATAGTGAGATGAAGCTGGTGACTTGTAGCAGAAGCAGGCTACAGTTGTGACCATATGTTATTTCTAGCACTAAGTGCATATTTCTGAGTCAGCTAACTGCTTCATAATTTATATTCAGTTATCTTCAAAGTATATGATACTTCTTTTCCCTGGGCCTTCTTGAATCTCTTGAAAATCAAGGATCTCTTTGCTCACCATTTGAGCCCCAGTAACTAGAACAATAAGTGGTGCATATCAGGTACTTAAAATAATTTTGAGTAAATGTTTTTAATGTTCCTATTTAGAGGTTCTTGCTCTCAGTTTTTCCTGGAAAGGAGCCTGAACCAGTGATCCAAACATCTGTATGTATGATTCTAGAATCTCAGATGGGTAGGCTGGTTTGCGGGCACCTATAGAGAATATGCCGCGGTGACTGTTGGATGTGTTCCTTACATTTAATGACAAATTAATCTTTTTCACATCATTTATTTTTCATTTTTTGTTTTTGGACTGACACTATGACAGTGCTGAATCACAGTGTCCACATGTTTGATTTTTGACAGCAAGCCAGAGATTTCCTCTCTGCAAATTGAACAACACTGATCCCTTTACGTGAGGCTTGTGAGCATGTCCAATTGTAGGCATGATTATTTGATCAGTTTATTATTACTGGGCAGGGAGCCTCCTAGGATGTTCTAACCTGGAACTTGAATTAAATGACATTTTTATGGTTTTTTAAGAGACTTTTTGAAGTCAGACTGTAGGATTTATGGAATACTGATTCTGCAGAGCACTATCAAGTGTTCTGAGACCCTGTAAAGAAAAAGAGAAATGGTCCTTGTCTATCTAGCACTTAACATCTAGTGTGAAATTTTAAACCTACCTGCCATTTGAGTCAAAATGATGCCCTCTTCTTGGATATTGTTTTCCTGTATTACTTCAAATTGTGATTAAAATAGGTTGATAACTGGCTAATAGTGTTCTTTATAGAATTTTCATTGTAGTTAAGGCCTGGAAATAGCAGTTTAATTAGAGACTTAACTCATATTGATAAATGCCTTGTAAATATTTAGACTGTGAGCAAAAGTGAAATATTTTTGGCTTTCCATAACTTATTTAATATGCTCTTTTTCTGGAATCAATTTCATAAGCAGACTTCAAACTCTTGTTCCAGTTGAAAATTGTGTCAGAGATGCTTTATTTTGAGGCTAGTTCTTTTTTTTTTAATTTTTTTAAGATTTTATTTTTAAGTAATCTTGCACCCAACATAGTGCTGGAACCTGCAAACTTGTGATCAAGAGTCCCATGCTCTACTGACTGAACCAGCCAGGCACCCTTGAGACTAGTTCTAACACCACCACCACCACCTCAGAAAACCTACCATGTCATAAATGCTTACTGTTCGATTTTTTTTCCTTAAAAATTACTAATAATAGAAAACTTTAAAGAGAAACAAATCTCTTTGCTCTTTGCTTAGTGGTTTGATTGATATATAACCAGACACACACACACACACACACACACACACACACACACACACACACAAATACATGGATGCATCCATGTGAAGTTTATTTGAGAAAAACACTTCAAAAATTCTACCCATTATGCAATTAATTATATGATTTGAATATGTTTCTTTGAAACAAACTTATACCATTCTAGAAATTATTTTTACCATGTTATTCCAATTGCTTAATTAAAAGGATTTCTGACCAGTGGGTAATAATTTAGCAGAACTGGTATCAGCCATAACCTCAGCCACTCTGGTTAGGCTTTCCAGAAGAGGAGTAAAAACTGGATCATAAGTTTATCAACAAGGCCTGTGTCCCTGGCTTTGGCTCTACCAAAAACTGCAGCGACCCCAGGTCTACTTAGTTTACACACAAACACATACAATATCCAGAGTCACCGTATGATGCTCACATATGCTTACATACAGACATCTCTGCAGCCAGTTAGTTCCCTCTACTCTCTTGCTCTGTCTGCTGCTGAGCCCCCTAAAGCCCTGAAGGTGTGTCTGAGTTGTTCCCAGGCCTGGGAAACCACTCAGCCACTGCTGAAGCCATGGGTGCTGCCCCCAGGGCTATCTGGCTCTGCCTTCCTGCCAGCAGAAGGCCTGTCCACTCCTTGTCCAGGTGTAGTTTCGTCCCTCCCACCACTCAGCTACACACACTGTGAGCCCCCTGCCCAAACCACATTCAAAGCACTCTACATCTCCCACCTCTCATAAAAAAAAAAAAAAAAAAAAACAGAAAACAGAACTGCAGTCTATGATGGAAAGACTTCAAACCCCCTAATACCTTACCAAAGTTTTGGGGGATAAAAAAGGTATTTGATTTTCAGTTGTTACTATATTTTAGCTCCATCACCCTGAGATTTGTGCACGAGTCCTGGAGTAGCTGAGGCCATAGTTTCATAGAAATGCGTCCTTTACTTTGCCACACAGCCATGAGTTCTTCCTTAACCTCTGGGCCGAGGCAGGGCAGTGGCCCCAAACACAAGGGTGTGGGCCCAGCTGGTGTGTCATGGAGGACACAGGTCTCTGCAGCCAGCGAGTCTCCTTAGCCCAGCTCCACATCCATGCTGGTTTAATGTGCCAGCCAGTCTTTAAGTAGGAGAAATGGGAAATATTTTATTTCCTGCAAGTACAGCTCATATGAGGTTAATCAATGTCCTCTTTCCACCTTTCTCAGAATTCCGAACAGGCTTTCCAGTTGAGGACTACTTGGCCACTTTATCAATAAAAACTGGCTGCCTTACATAAGAATTTTTTATTCCAGTTTCCTTGAGAAAAACTCAGTGATTAAGTTTTTCTGAAGAAAAATTATCTTTACTTTATAAAAGAAATATTTATTGAATCATGTGGACAATGCACTTGCCTTTGAAACACTGAACACAAACATTTTGTGTTCTTCCTTTAAAGGTTTCAGTTTAGGTGGTTGTGAGAATCCTTGGTTTGTTTTTTCTTTGTTTCTGTTTTTGTTTTGTTTTGTTTTGTTTGATTTTTGATAAATCTGGATGTTTTCACCATGGAAAACACGGCTCCCTCCAGATCCTGTTTATGAGAAAGTCACTGGCCTGGACATGTTCATGTCCCTCGAGAGGACATTTCTTCAGAATTGGAAAGACTTTTTCAAGGAAAAAAAATCTGCTGGTCTCAGTTTGTTACATTTGTTTTTAGATTGTTTCAGCTTCAGTATGAACTATCTAGGTAGAAGAAGAAATATTTGTTTCATAGATAACTTCTGGATTTATTGCTAAAGTGAATCTCTAAAAACCTGGACTCTTTAATGTGCATTTAATTAGTTTTAAAGCAAAAAAATTTTTTTGAGAAGTTAAATGTAAATTTTTATAAAGCCCTAGATTGCCATTGATAAACTGACTATGAAGTATATAAGTAGTATAGATATAGTTATGAACATTGACTAGTCTTACCACGTGGGATTTGTATTTTTGTTAAATCCAAATGATAGGCACCTTGCTGTACACAGAAGCAGTGTCCCTTGCCAAAGCATTGTTCCTGTATATCTCCTTATTCTCTCAATGTTAATTCTTGCCCAAGAGACTTCTCAGTCTGTCAAGAAAGTAACCCTTTGGCTGGTCATCATACAGGCATATTTAGGCACATCTGAATCCTAATCTGAAAACAATTTTTGTTCAAATGGAGACCCTACTACATATATTATACAGATCATCCTGTCACCATAAGGCAGTTGAAATATTTGCCAGGTGGTTAAGCACAGGAGATCTGAGCCATTAAAGAGTATGGGTAACAGTACATTGCCCACTTTGCTCTTTCTCTGCAAATAACCATCTTTATAAGTCTTCTTTTTGGTTCTCGACACAGAGGTAAAAAGTGGTCTTGAACCTCTTCAGAAGAGGTTCAGAGGTTTATAGCACCAACCATGTATGATCAAAATGAGACATTTAGTACCTCACTCCTAGTCTTAAATACCAAGGTTTTAATCTTGCTTTTTGGTAAATATGGTTCATTATTTACTGTATGGCACTAGTACAGCTCCTGTTGTACTAATCTCATTACCTTTTAGTAATTACATTCAAACACTCTTTGGAAAATCATCTTTTCTCTCTTGAAGATGTGTGCCGAGTTTTTACAATTAAAAAGTAATCTGTCCCAGCAAGCAGCATCCCTGTCTTTGAGTGCTCAGTTTGATCATCCATGTCCAGTAGCAGAGGGAGGCGTTGTCTCCAGGGTTCCCCTGCTAGATGTAGCGGTTGTGTCTTTAGTTATATCTAAGTGGAGGGTAAGTAAGAGCCCTGTCCTTTGAGATGGTATTTGTTATTCCTATCGTGATTCATAATTCTTCAAGGAATGTATGCAGGTTTGTCCTACACTTTCACTGTCAAGGGCTTTGGGTTTCTACCCCTCTTCCTCGTGCTTTCAACAAGTCTCACCTACATTGTTGTTCTCCCTATCTACATGAATAGAAAGAAAAGTGGATTCTGATTCTGTAAGGGTTGGAATTCCTGCAAAGAGATTTGCCAATTAGATTTAAAGCATAGCTTCTATTCTCCTAATAGCTATAATAACAAAATAATGGCAAAATGGTTTGTGTGAGCTATTTTCCAGCAGATGATCACTACCCCTGAAAGAAAAATGCCTCCTCTCCAACCCGGGGAACTGTTTAACAGCCAAGTTGCTCCTGAAAGTAGCTGGGATGCATCCAGAGGTTTGGCTGCATCACCTCCTTGCCTCTGGTCTTTCTATCACTGATGCTGGGAATGCTTTTGAGAATAGCTTGCATGCTAAAGGAATAGTCTAGCTACGTAAAAACAATCTCTTTCCCAGTAGTGTTACCTACTAGATTAAATGCTACTTTTCAGCCTGTGCTCTACTTATTATCTACATGCGAGAAAAATGAAAACTTGGTTGACCTTCAGGATCGGGGAGGAGAACATAGGAGAAGCGGTGGCTTGAGTTTTAGTTTAATGTTCTGTAACAAACAAGGGGAAAAGATATAGAGATACCGATTTTGAGGAAATGTTAATTATCTAAAGCTTAATTACAGATAACATCATGAGGAGAATACATAAAAGACTTGAAATGCAGCCAAAGCATTTCCCTAAGAACATTAAAAAATGATTGTTGTTTACAATTCACAAATCGCACAGACATAAAGCTGAGACGGGAAAAACGGAGTCAGGCTTGAAGTAAAGCCCCAACCTGCTCTTTTAAAACCAGCTCGGAAGAGGAGTGATTGTATTACGGTTAGCTCATGTTTTGGAAGCAAACGAGATTCTGTACATGTTTCCCCTTTAAAAGAAAAATTAGCAGATCACTGGCAAATGCATCGAAGTAAAACCCAAGGAGACAACACAACCCAAATAAAAATAAATAATTTATGAGGCCTTAGAATGGGACCTACAAATAAAGTAGAATTCACAGACATTTATCTCCATGTAAATACAATAGACATAAAGGAAGCAAGATTTTTATGTTCCTGTCACTTCATTACTGAATTCAATGATATGAAAATCTACCTTTTCACTCAAATGTAATTTCATTCGATGCAGCAAAGAATGGCTTACATTTATCTTGTTTACCCTTCAAAGAGTAGTCTAGTCTGGTCTTCCATTTAGTTTATTCTTTGTCTTTTTTTTTTTTTTAAACAATTGGTACCTGCTAATTTCCAATTACCTGTAGAGGTGAGTTTCAGGATAATGGAATGTAACATTTTGGAAGAAGTTTGCTTTTAAAAGAGGCTCTAGGAAATGAGTACCTGGCAGTTCTTATTTGCCTAAAGCCAATGGGATATAGTGACCTTGGGAAAGATCTGTCTTGGGTATGTAGGCCGGAGTTCCTGGTTCTGGCCTTGCTGATGTTGCATTAGCTGTTAAGGGAGAAGTGTTGGGGATCTTTCTAGAAATAGTAGAGTTGCAACTAAAGGTCTTGACACTTGGTACTTTTTCAAAACATTGGAGATGCATGAACTTCTTTTTTTTTTTTATTTCACATGTTTAGTTAACATGTATGGTAAAATTGGTTTCAGGTGTAGAATTTAATGATTTATCACTTACATATAACACCCAGCGCTCATCACAAGTGCTCTCCTTAATGCCTATCACCCATGTAGCCCATGCCCCGCCCATCCCCCTCCATCAATCCTATTTTTTCTTTGTAGTTAAGAGACTCCTATGGTTCACTTCCCTTTCTCCCTTTCTTTCCCCTTACCCAATGTTCATCTGTTTTGTTTCTTAAATTCCACATATGAGTGAAATAAAGATATACATACAAAGGAATATTACTCAGCCATCAAAAAGAATGAAATCTTGCCGTTTGCAATGACATAGATGGAGCTAGAGTATATTATGCTAAGTGAAATAAGCCAGAGAAAGACAAATACCATGTGATTTCACTCATATTTAGTGAACTTCTGCTGTGGCCAAAGGATTTGTGCATATATATTTGAGTGAGTGGCTAGTGAGGATGGGGTTATTGAAGGAGGAGAGTGAGAACTATGGGCAGATTAAGTCACATGTTTACTGAGAGAACAATTAGAGATCCAATGGTGAGAGCTTGCTGATCTTAGAGGAAATAAAAATAATTTTAAATTTGATAAACATTTGTTGAATGAATGAATGAAAAGAGATTAGAGGTCTGTCTCTATTTGTTGACAGCTGCTGAGGGGTTGTTCTTTGTCCTGTTTCTTCATGTAGTTTTTTTTTTCTCTAATGCCTTCTTTCATTAATTGAGAAATTCACATGGGCCACCAGCTTGGCTCAGTCAGTTAAGCATCATCGGATTCTTGGTTTCTGCTCAGGTCATGATCTCAGGGTTGTGGAATCAAGCCCCACATCAGAATCCACACTCGGTGGGGAGTCTGCTTGAAGATCTCTCTGCCTCCATCCTTCCCCCCTTTAAACAAAAAAAAAAAAAAAAAAAAAAAAAGAAATTCATATAAAATAAAGTTACCCATTTTAAAGTGAATGACTCAATGGCATTTAGTATACTCACAGTGATGTTAGTTCTATTTAGTTCCAGAACACTCTCATCATCTCAGAATGAAGCCCCTAAGTACATTAAACAGTGATTCCGATTCCCTCTTTCCCCAGACCCTGGCAACCACTGGTTTGTGTTCTGTCTCTCTGGGCTTATTGTGAAAGTTCATATAAATGGAATCATACAATATGTGGCCTTTTGTGTCTGGATACTTTTACTTAGCATATTAGTTGCAAAGTTTGTCCACATTGAAGCCTGTATCAGTGTTGCGTTGTTTTTGATGGCTGAATAATATTCCATCCTATGGATATACAATTTGTTTATCCATTCATCTCGTGATGCACTTTTAGGTTGTTTTCACCCTTTGGTTATTGTGAATAATGAAGCAAAACTTTTGGGGGATATTTCAGAAGATGCCATTGGAGGAAGAGAATGGAGAATCAAATGGGGCAAAAATTGAAAGGCACACATGCCACTCTTTTGTACTGCAAGAACAGAGTTTTTATATTTTTAATAAAAACTGAGATAATTTTTTGTAGAAGACCCATGTTACAAGAAATAGTGAAAGAAGTTCTTCAGACTGAAATCAAGTGAGCCAATATAAGAACGTCAATGTACATAAAAATACAAAGAGCCCTAGAAAAAGTAATTATGTAAAGATAAGGCAATGTACATTAACATTTGTCTTCTTCTCATTTTTAATTTTTAAAATAGGCTTTATTTTCAAAGTAGATTTAGGTGCACAATAAACGAGTGAAATGTATAGAGAGTTCCTGTATTACCATCCCCACCCCCATGCACATCTTCTATTACCATCAACATCCTATGCCAGAGTGGTGCCCTTGTTACAGTTGATGACTATACATTAACACCTCATTATCATCCAAATTCCATAGCTTACATTAGTTTACATCCATGCTGTATGTTCTATGAATTTGACAAGTGTATAATGTCACATATCCACCTTTATAGTATCATACAGAAGAATTTCACTGCTGTTAAAATTCTCTCTGTTCATATATTCATCCCTCTTTCCTCTCTAACCTCTGGCAACCACTGATCTTTTTACTGGCTTTATAGTTTTGCCTTTTACCAAATGTCATAGAGTTAGAATTATACAATATATAGCCTTTTCAGGTTGTCTTCTTTTACTTATTAATATACATGTGACTATGAACAGGGTCTTTAATGCAGAATGTTTTCAGCAGTTTTTCTTTCTTCATTTTTAAGATTTTATTTATTTATTCATGAGAGGCACAGAGAGAGAGAGAGAGAGAGGCAGAGACACAGGCAGAGGGAGAAGCAGGCTTCATTCAGGGAGCCCAACATGGGACTGGATCCTGGGACTCCAGGATCATGCCCTGGGCCAAAGGCGGCGCTAAACCACTGAGCCACCAGGGATCCCCTTCAGCAATTTTTCTAAACAGAGTTTTAGAATTCTTCATATCATTTGAAAATCTACAATAGCCCCTACTTTTGTGGCAGAGTATGAGATTAGGGCAGGAGGGGAGACAATCTAGTTTTCAGTGACTATCACAGGAGCCTTAAAACTGAGTCTCCATTCAGTGAAGTCATGAGACCCCTCTCTAACTGGGGATCCTGGTGACCTGATCTTCCCCTCAGCTCTCAAAGCATCTGCTCCAGTATGGCTGCTGCTCTCACCCGAGTGGAGAGTGTCCCTGGTCCACCCCTACCATAGCTTTCACGTTCAGGTGCCCTACTTGTCCTTGTCCTTATAGCCTCATCTCTTGATGAACTACAGAATCCCCTAACAGACATCTTCAGAGTCTTCCCAGCCCTACTCCTCACCCAACCCTGTAACCAATCAGGGGGATCCCAAATAAGTCCCTTGGAGAAATTTTGCCCTAGGTTTTCTCCATGGGCTCTGGGGAAGCTTTGGCTTCCATTTATTTCTAAAAGACAATCTGTTCTTTTTCGAACTTCTATCCCCATACCCCACTTAGTCCTCATACAGTCAGGATTCCAGGCATCCTGCCTTGGAACCCAGGCTCCCACAGGCAGTATGTGGACAGGGTGCCAGCCACTCTCCAGCTCAAACTAGATTAGCTTCCATTGCTTCATGGTCTTTTTATAGGTTTAAACCATTTCCAATGAGATATAAATAAAATAGCTTTAATTGTGTTTATACCCAGAATACCATGGAAAAGAAAATTTATTGATGAAAAGCTAAGTGGTAGGTTGACCTAGAAAGGTCAACATCTTGTTTATCTGAAACCACACTTGAAAAATTTAATTAAATTTTTTCAATTAAAACTAAATAATTTATTTAAATGTATTTCAAATTAATTCTAAATGAAATTAGAAATTTAAGTATTTTTAAAAGGTGTCAGAGGGGGTTGCCTGTGTGTCTCAGTGCTTGAGCATCTGCCTTTGGCTCAGGGCGTGGTCCCAGGGTCCAGGATCAAGTCCCGCATCGGGCTCCTTGTGGGGAGCCTGCTTCTCCCTCTGCCTATGTCTCTGCCTCTTTCTCTGTCTCTCATGAATAAATAGATAAAATCTTTAAAAAAAAAAAGGGTCAGAGGAAGGCATTTACAACTGTGATGAGTTTTGACTGCCCTGGCCACTCCTCCTTAGGTGTAACCACAACCATCCTTCACTACTTAGGGCCATTTCCTCCCATCTGGTCTTCAGATTTTCTCACAAAGGACCTTTTCCCCTAAAAGTGATGCCTTGCAGTGGAAGAGGAAGCCAGAGCATGCATTTGATATGCTCAGTCCAGCTGTACTTTGAGAACACAAATACCTGATGTTCCCAGCTGCTCATTCTCCCATTCCCTCTGCTTACATTATCATTCCTTCAGCAAGTGATCACTAGAGTCTCCTCTCTCCCAGATCTCTTTTGTTCCTGTGATCAGTCAATCTGTACCTCTGATTTTCCTGTTGAATTATAAATTATTGGGTTTTTTATTTTGTTTACTTACAAGGTTTCCTGGTATATAACAAAGCAGTATATAGCAGACAACTGGAGTGAACTTTGCTAACAGGGTAGAAACGATAAAGAAAGAGTCTTGAATTAACTTGGTTGCTTTATACTATGAAAATATAGCTATTTGCAAATATTAGAAAGCAAAAGCAATTTTCATAAATTCTAAAATCAGACTAGATTTTAAGAATTTGTTATTTAAGCCTGAGTTAGAATTATATGGAGAAATGAACTATCCATGTCACACTTTCTGATTCAGAAATGGAAAGAAGTTGATAGGTGATCCAATAGACATGGCACTTTTAAAGTCTTATAAAGGAGATACATAGTGTTTCTTATGAAAATTGCTGATGAATCTCCTCTAGAAAAACTGAACAAACTGGCATGGATTTAGTCGGAGTACACAGCACAGTGAAGGTTGCATTGCTTTCTTTTTGTTTTATTTTATAGATATTATAGATTTTATTTGTATTATATGTGTATGCATCCCATAGAACAATATACCACATGTATTTATATTTTCCCCTATAATAAATTTTTTAATAATAAATTTATGTTTTATTGGTGTTCAATTTGCCAACATACAGAATAACACCCAGTGCTCATCCCGTCAAGTGTCCCCCTCAGTGCCTGTCACCCACTCACCCCCACCCCCCGCCCTCCTCCCCTTCCACCACCCCTAGTTCGTTTCCCAGAGTTAGGAGTCTCTATGTTCTGTCTCCCTTTCTGATATTTCCCACACATTTCTTCTCCCTTCCCTTATATTCCCTTTCACTATTATTTATATTCCCCAAATGAATGAGAACATACACTGTTTGTCCTTCTCCGATTGACTTACTTCACTTAGCATAATACCCTCCAGTTCCATCCACGTTGAAGCAAATGGTGGGTATTTGTCATTTCTAGTGGCTGAGTAATATTCCATTGTATACATAAACCACATCTTCTTTATCCATTCATCTTTCGATGGACACCGAGGCTCCTTCCACAGTTTGGCTATTGTGGACATTGCTTTCTAATCTGGAAATTGGCTCATACTAAGACCCAATGACAGGACAACATTTGGGCCCTTTGTTTTAAATAAACCTGTTGTAGAATAAATGAAGAGCAACCAAATGAGAGAAGCAAAGGTTATTTATTCAGAGCCTGCTATTGCAAGGGAATAAGCCACCATCACTTGGGTTTTGACAGAGGCTTTTCAACTGAGGAATGGGGAAGGCTTCAGGTGCCTTGATGGAGCCATAGGCATGGGGAAACTGTAGGCAGTTAACTAGAATCCTCCATAACTGGGTAGAAGTATATATTTGACTTTCTCTGGTTGGATCTGAGTTGGAAGCAGGGCCAAAAATTAGGGAAACTGTCAGTTATTAATCAAGTCTTGGCCATTTTGAGACAATTGTTACAGAAGAGATTGCTTAGCTTCCTAGATTGTTACTATGGATAGTTATCTGGCTTCTTACAAGTTTGATGGAAGCAGGCTTGCATCCTAGGCTGGTTACTATATATCGTGGGCTGATTGCTGCAGCTTATGGGTCAGAGCTCTTTTTTTACACATAGTCTGGCCATTATCTGTGTATATATTCAGTCACTCACCATCAGATTGAATTCACACATGCTCACCAGCCTTCCTAAAGACACCTTTATCCAGGATTCATTTTTATTTTCAGCAGTTTGGGTGGCAGGAGCAGGTTGTACAAGTCCGACTGAAGTTGTCTCCATTGGTGTTGGGTGTGGTTACAAAGCAAGGGGCGTCCTCATCTAGGAGCAGAGCTGCTGCCAAGCTTCTCTGCCTGGTATAGTCCACTATTCACCAGGTTCCGTGAATAATTAACTGCCTTAGATTTAGTGGTCCTGTGCTTTCTTTACAATAAATAGAATATACTGAATCCTTACTACTCCTTTGGGGATCTTGAAAGCTAAACAAAGGAAACTGAAATTATTTTTTTTAAGATTTTATTTATTCATTGATGAGAGACCCAAAGAGAGAGAGAGGCAGAGACACAGGCAGAGGGAGAAGCAGGCTCTATGCAGGGAGCCCAACGTCAGACTCGATCCCGGGTCTCCAGGATCACGCCCTGGGCTGAAGGCAGCGCTAAACCGCTGAGCCACCAGGGCTACCCCGGAAACTGAAATTAATACACAGTATCCAATAGTGAACAAATACATGTTCTTTCAATAGAAAATAATATGATTAAAGCCATGGTTCAAGAGCATTAATAATCTATCAGCGTATGTGAAATGCATTAGTAAGGAGAAGCACGAGGCCCAGAGCCCATCCAGGAAGCTGCTAGAGTTGTGATGAGATTCAGGTCTGGTGTGATGAGATTCTACATGGGGCAAAAAAGGGAAGAAAGATAGATGGCCATAGGTTTAGTGGAAAAAATATGTATTTAAAGGAACCTTTTGAAGTAACAAACAATAGACCTAGTGACAGATTCGATAAAGAAAAAGCATGATTTTAAATGTTTCCCAGGAATAAAAGCCAAAATAAACTGTTGGGACTACATCAAAATAAAAAGCTTCTACACAGCAAAGAAAAGAATCAACAAAACTAAAAGACAACTTAGTGAATGGGAGAAGGTTTTTGCAAATGACATATCTGATAAAGGGTTACTATCCAAAATATATAAAGAATTTATACAACTCAACGTCAAAAAAATATTTTGATTAAAAACGGACAGAAGACATGAACAGACATTTCTCCAAAGAAGATAGACAAATGGCCAAACAGGCACAGGAAAAGAGGCTCAATATCACTCATCAGGGTAATGCAAATCAAAACCACAATGAGGTATCACCTCACATCTATCAGAATAGCAAAAATCAATAACAAGAAAAAACGAATGTTGGTGAGGATGTGGAGAAAAAGGAACCTCATGTACTGTTGGCAGGAATGTAGACTGGTGTAGTCACTGTTGAAAAGTATGAAGGTTCCTCAAACAATTACAAATAGAAATATCATGTTAGAGGTAGTTCAGCATGTTAAGTGTCTACATTCAGCTCAAGACATGATCCCAGGGCTCTGGGATCAAGCCCTGAGTCAGGCTCCCTGCTCAGAGTCTCCTTGTCTCTCCCCTCCTCACTCGTGCTCTCTCTTGCTCTCTCTGTCACTATCTCTCTCTCAAATAAATAAAATCATATATATGTATGTCATATATATATATATATATATATATATATATATATATATATATATATTTCACCATCTGTGAGGCCTTAGCCGCTGCCTCACTTCTCTGAGCCTGCACTCTTCCACTGTGACCTGTGGGTGGCAGCTCTGCCCTCAGTGCCTCTGAGTGGCTAAGAGGAACAAAGGAACAGATGGACTTCATTCCCTCAGTCTGTGGTTTGCACTGATGGGTGGAGGCTGATGTTTGAGATCCTGCAGCCCCAGGGTCAGTGGGAGCACAGTGGTCAAGGTGGAGCAATACCAGGTAGATGACAGAACAAATTAATAAACACGACCTGTACAAGTGGGAAATAAATGGGACTTACCATGAGTTGCTTCAGAAAAAAAATATATATATATATATATATTTATTTATTTATGTGTATCATATGATCCAGTGATTCCACTTTCCACTACAGAGTATTGACCCAAAGAATACAAAAATACTGATGTGAAAAGATATATGCATCCCTATATTTATTGCAGCATTATCTACAATAGCCAAATTATGGAAGCAGCCCAAATACCCATTGATAGATGAATGGATAAATAAGATTAGGTATGTGTATATATGTACGTGTGTGTGTGTGTGTGTGTGTATAAAAGATATATAATGAACTATTAAAGAATGAAATCTTGCCATTTGCAACACCATGGATGGATTTAGAGAGTATAAAGGCTAAGTGAAATAAGTCAGAGACAGACAAATACCATAGATTTCACGTCTTTGTGGAACTTAAGAAATAAACTAAAAAAGAGAGGGGTGCCTGGGTGGCTCAGTGGATTAACTATCTGACTTCAGCTCACGTCATGATCTCAGGGCTGTGGGGTCCTGGGATTGGGCCCCACCTCAGACTCACACTCAGCAGGGAGTCTATTTGTCCCTCTCCCTCTGCTGCTCCCCCTGCTCATGCTCTCTCTCTCAAATTTTTTTTTTAAAGAGACAAACCAAAAAACTTCTTAACGATAAAGAACAAAATGATGGCCACGAGAGGGGAGGTGGGTGGGGGGATGGGTCAAATAGGTGAAGGAGATTAAGAGGACACTTATCTTGATGAGCACTGAGCAATGTATAGAATTGTCGGATCACTCTATGGTACACCTGAAACAAATATAACACTGTATGGTAACTTTACTTGAATTAAAATAATAAAATGAAATAAGTCTCCTGGGTTACTAGTCAGGGCGATGAGAGGAGGTACACATTTGTACTGTGCAGATGCTCCTTCAGGAATGAATGTTTTACTGCTCCAGCTCCAGTAGTTTTGCCGGCAGACAGCGCTAGTCTTCAAGTCTCATTGGCCATTGTCTCATTTGAGAGCCACAAACACAAGCTGGCTTCCCCTTCTGAGCAGCTGCATCCAGTGATCCAGAGCAGGTATTAAAGACTCTGCTCACCTGCCCCCAGGTAGCTACAGCTCCAGAACTCCTTCTAAGGCACCTGAGGCTTCTGCTGGTGGCAGGGCAGCTCAACTTCCCGGTCTGTCCCATCCTGCTCCCTTCTTTTCCCTCCCCTTCCATGAGTGCTGACCACAGTGAACCCCCGGAAAATAGGCAGCGTGCTAATTTCCATCTCAAGAGCCTGCCTCCTGGGGAACCTGACCTGTGAGACCAGAACAGGAATATCACTGATAAACTTGGAGAGTTGAACATTTTGCTGCTTCAGGGCTAGGGAGCATTGGCAAATTTCTTCCTGGAAAGGAGCCTCTAGTAATGGTCAAGACACATCCAGAACACCATTGCTGTGGATTATGAATTGCATCTTCTTTTTTTTTTTTAAGAGATGAAAGTGAAAGTTTCTTTTCTTTCTTTTCTTTTCTTTCTTTCTTTTTTTTTTTTTTGCCTTTTTAAAATAGCACAAAGAATATATAACAAACCAATGTAGATCCCATAAATGCCTGGTTTATAGTTAAACAAAGAGCACTCTTCTATTGAAATAAGCTCTTCTCTGTCAAGGTAGGAACTATCTAGCATACATAATTATTTTATGTTTTAAGTATTTTTTAAACCCAATTAGGAAAAACCAAAAAGACAGAGAGAGAAAGGATTGACTATTTCCCTCATGAGCCATGGTTTTTTGGCAAACTCAGAACTGCCCTCAAAAAATTTAGAGAAAGAGGGGCAACTGGGTGGCTGCCTTGGGCTCAACTCATGATATCAGTGTCCCGGGATTGAGCCCCATATCCCCCCCTGCTCATGCTTGTGCTCTCTCTCTCTCAAATAAATAAAATCTTTTAAAAATTTTTAGGGAAACAGAATACCAATGTTTTAGAAAATTAGTGATAACAAGTTTATGACATATTAAATGAAAATTAAAATTAAAAATGTATAATATTCCAACTTAGAAGCAAATAAATATATCTTTTTATCTCTATATGAATGAAGTTGAAGGTGATATGTATCTATGTCGCCAGTGATTGTCTCTGGGGAGTAGGGTTGTGGCAATTTTTCTTTTCCATGCTTATTAAAAATTTTAATTATCAAAAAATCAGGGGTGCCTGGGTGGCTCAGTTGGTTAAGCATCTGCCTTCAGCTCAGGTCATGACCGCAGAGTCCTGGGATTGAGCCCCATATTAGCGGTTGAGGAGGGGGGTGGTCCCTGCTCAGTGGAGAGTCTGCTTCTCCCTCTCCCTCTGCTAGTGCTCACTCTCTCTTTCACTCTTTCAAATAAATAAATAAAATCTTTAAAAAAAGAAAATCAGCATGTATGATTCTATTAATACAGATAAATTTTAACATAACAAATGTTAACCTTTTGACTTAGCATTTTCATAGGACAAAATATCAATGGAGAAGAAGTTAGGGGATTTCATTATTATCTAAAGCTTTAGTTTAATTCTGTTTAGTCTCCCACAGTAAACTTTTTAAATTACAGAAGTTTCCACTGTAATTATTTGAAAACTGTGGCCTTCACATTTCTCACCTTCCTAGAAATTTCGTGTTTTTCTTCCTATTTTCTTTTTGATCAAAAAAAAAAATCTCTGTTGTCCTGACAATTATAGTTTCAGAATGGACCAAAAAAATGTACTTCTATTTCATTTTTGAAAGATTGAGCCTTTTGTAAAATTTAATGGAAGTGGCTGAACTACTGGGTTTTGTCTGAAATTGCAGTTAGTCATTATTTGAACAAGAGCCAGCAACTATGCCTTTCTCCTTGAGTTTCAAGTTTAGAAATGTTGTTCTCTGTCTTCAGTTAGCAAATCCTATTGTTTTACATCTCATCCTTGGCCCTGGTAGACCTTGAGCAGTTGACTTTTCTAAGATGCTTTCGTCCACTTTTTAAAATGGAAAAAATCTTGGATGGGTCGGCCAAGTGCCAAATTGAACTACTTGCTCTTCTGAGGACAAAACAGTGGCACAAAAATGTTTGAAAATAAAAATAACGAAAATGTCTATGTTAACCTATTTTTTTAAATTTTTTTTATTATTATTTTATTTATGATAGTCATACAGAGAGAGAGAGAGGCAGAGACACAGGCAGAGGGAGAAGCAGGCTCCATGCACCGGGAGCCCGACGTGGGATTCGATCCCGGGTCTCCAGGATCGCGCCCTGGGCCAAAGGCAGGCGCCAAACTGCTGCGCCACCCAGGGATCCCCCCCCTATTTTAATCATCTTAATTACATTCCTCTACTATAAAATCAATACATGTGTTATGCACAACTTTTGGAATTTTATGTATTTTAGTCAAAACTGACAAGGCAAAAACTATACTTTCCTGCTTTAAGTTCATAACATTGAACTTTTTGATTTTGAATTATTAAGAAAAACACAAACATGATATAATTCTCTTGCAGACATTTGATACAGTGTGATGTTGTAAACCAATTCCTCACAGTGGCTCTTGTTAACTTGCAAGTTTCAGAGTGACGGCTCCTTGCTGATGGCATCAGACTGCCCATTTTAAATGCCACTATAGCCAAAAACCAGCTATTTTTATGTTTAAATGTTCCTTTTACATGGTTAGCATTCAAAGACTTGACACAATATTATTGTCTGCATTTTATACCATCAGCATATTCCAAATTGCTATCATAGTCCTTTTTTAATTTAATTTTTGTACTTAACAAAGCAGGATACATACATCGTTCCAGTAAATAAATAGTGCTATAAACTCAATAAAGGAAAATAAATGTTCCCTGTTCTCACCCTGCCTCAATCCTAATTTCCCACTCTTCAGAGACAACCACATTGAAATCCTTTAACTACTTATCCTCATGGGGGCACATAACATGATTAACTGGATATAGTTTTATTTTTAAATTACAGACCTTATTTATTGCCTTCCTTTTACCCAATCTTTGTCTTTTTGCCCCTGCCACACATATACTTCTCTCCACCATGCTTCCAATGAGATTTAAATTACAGTTTGTATTCATATCAATGGTATGCTGTTACACGGTAATAATCATCTAAGTACTAGTCACAATTGAGCCATGTAGTTTACTGTCATTTAGTTTACTAATATTATTACCTGACTTGTCTGGTGCTTTATTTTCTTTGCAGCTAATAATTATCTTGGTCTCCTAACTTTGTTTATTTCTTTGCTTCATTTTCTTTGTACTCACCACCTAATCCAACCCTAACTTTTCCAAAATAGCTATAAAAATTCCTTCTAGTATTGTCAGTCACATAATAAAGTAACTTCCACTTTTTTTCTTTGGGAATATTCCTCCTAGACCTCTGGCTGCTCTTCTGCTCTAACCCACAATGTTTGTTCTAGAAGTTATCGGCACTGTCATTCTGGGAACACCTTTCATTTCTCCCCTGTGTTAGATCTCTTGTTTCCTGGATCCCATATCTTTCTCCTACTTGATATACTCTCTCATTTTGATGGAGTACATTCTCCAGTAGCTTTCTGAGAATGATCACAATGGGGTTAATTTTCATAACTTGTTTCTCTCTAAATTTGACTTTTTAAGAATTTTCACACTTGAGAGTTTGGGCTAGTATCATATTCTAGACAGCAGATGATTTTTCTCTAAGGATTACTGAAGTCTTTGCTTTATTGTTTTACATTTTCTATTGGTACTATTATTCAAAGCCATTCTGATACCCAGTTCCTCATATATGAAATAGGTTTTTCCCCCCCTCTTTCTCAAAAGTTTTAGAAAGTTCTCTATAACCTTAAAATGTTACAATGAGAGGCACCCAGCTGACTCAGTCAGTGGAACATGTGACTCTTGATATTGGGGTATTGAATTCAAGCCCCACATTGGATGGAGAGATTACTTAAAAAATAAAATATTTTTTAAAAATGTTACAGGGGTGCCTGGGTGGCTCAGTTGGTTAAGCAGCTGCCTTCATCTCAAGTTATGATCTCAGGGTCTAGGTATCAAGCAGGAAGTCTGCCTCTCCCTCTCCCTCTGCTCCCCTGCTCCTGCACTCTCTCTCTCTCTCTCTCAAATAAATAAATAAAATATTTTTTAAAGTATTACAATGATATGCCTTTGTATAAATCTTTTTTTTAATTTATTTTACTGGCCACATTGTGGGCCCTTTCAATCAGTACATTTCTGTTTTTCATAAATTCCTGAAATTTTTCATAAAATATTTATTGAATAAATTCCTTCTCTTTCCTTTTTGATTCCTTATCTGCCTTTTTGAGACTCATAAATGTATTAGTTAGATATATAATCTTATTTGATATGTGGTATTCTAGTTTTCTTATCTCTCTCTTGTCTTCCATCTCTACCCTTTTTTGCTTTACTATGTAGAAGATATACTATGCTTTCTCTTCCACACCAGAATATCCTAGAATGGTGTTGTATGTCACAGTTGCATTCTGATAGATGTTAGGGGGTATTCCATGGGAAAATGGGGCTCCATGGTCAAGGAATGATATATACCACTCATTTGGCTCTTGCTTTTAGTTTTCTTTGTGACATCTTGATTATTATGCTCTTGATTCTGATTTAATTTCTAATCTGTTTATTCTATAACCCCAGCTATACTCTAGGATCTCTTGAAGTTATATACTATGTTTCCATATATACTATATTTAGTGTAGTATATCATAACATCTATTTAGATATATGGCAGTCCTGATTAGAATGTAAGCCCCTTGAGCAAGAACTATGTCTTATTCATCTCTGTATTCCCAGCAGCTGGCGAGGGAGCTAGAATATCACAGGGATCAATAAATGTCTGCTGACAAGTGAGTGGGTGAGGGATGTGCTTTCTTACACATTCCTTAATCCCTTGTTTACCACATACAATAGATGCTTTCATATGTTCCTAAATGAAAAATCATGTTAATATTAGGAGCTCTTCGCATGACAGAGAATAGGGACAGGGGTAGTAATTTGGGGAAAGGACATACATTCTCCCTTTTTCTCCCCACCCCATGTACATGCCTGCCCCCACAAAGTACTGACCTAGTCATCCAAGCCAGACACTTTGCAGCCCCCAGTCAGAAGCTGGGTGGGTCTCCTGCTCTGAAGGAGAGGAGGTGTATTTCTGGTAGTCCTAAGGCAGACCTCAGAATTTATTTTCTCAGAGAAATAGTTTCATAAATATTACCCAGCTATAGTAAAAAAGATATTGTTGGTAAAATATTTCCAGTTCAATATGAGTTAAATGGGTTTTAGAGGATTATCCATGAAAAGTAATTGTCATTTTTTAGAAACTGTTTCTGTGGGAAAATGCATTTTGAGTTCCAACACATATATAAACTTTTGGAACACTGCTCATTCATATGTTGGGGACTGATTATATTATATTTGTAGTCCATTTGGGGCTGTGGGAACAAAGGAAAATCAAATTATCAACTGGATTATACCACCACTGGGAACAGCAATTCTAAAGTTACAAAATAGCCTATAATATGGAATATCATATCAGAATAAAAGTGAATATATTTTACACAGTTTGTGTTATTTGTGAGCTGACTTGATGTCCACAGGAAAGATTGAATGTCTTATAAAATTGTATGGCATGTGTCTAATGAAGTTATGTTTGCTTTTGTCTTAAGCCCTGAGATAGTCTAACTAAATTGTGAGCACAGAAAAAATGATGAATTGGTACTATGCCATATATCACCCTTACAGTGGACAGAATAATTATTCGATGCATTTTTAAAAATCTTTTGGAGACTTATGAATAGACTGAGATTGGATTGGTAGTGGAAGAAAGGATCTCAGAGGTTAAGGTGCTCTCTGAATTCGAGATTTTTACTTTTTCTATATCATAATAATATGATCATATTAATAGTCAACTCAGTATTTCAGAGCAAAATAAAGATAGAATTTAGGACATACCAAATTTTGTGATGAAACAAACCAGACACCAGGGGGCTCAGTAGAGCCATTACTTTTTGAACCAACAAGGATGTTATTGGTTTCTGGAGAGAACACTGCACAGCACAAGCAGTGAGTGGTAGGCACAGAACAAAAATGAAGTGAGGGAATGTTCCATAAGAATAGTCTAAAGATAGACTAATTTCTCCTAAAACTAAAATCATGCTGCAAAGACTCTATGTCTACTTATTTATCCTTTGGGGGCCAAAATACTTTTCATAGTCCATAGGTCCAAATATTTATACTAAGTTGATAATACTCATTTTGCTAAATCCATTTAAAAGTACTGTGAAATTACTAATGATGGATGTATTCTATAAAATATACACAATTAGTTATTGTTCAGAAAACAGATATTGACTGAGTATTTTATTTGGGTTAGACACAGGGTTAGGTGCAAACTACAGATTAAATATTGGGCTACAGGGTTTAGTGACTCCACTTCATAATCTGTTACTGCTGGGCAACAAACAATGGAGTGACCTTTCCAATTAAGTATTTCTAAAATTGTCAGTAAGTGTTTTATTGAATATATTGTTTCCTAAACAAGCCTACTCTATGAGTTCTTTTATTATTTTAACATTGTATCTGCATTTTTTCAATTGAAGGAAATGTTATGGTCTTTCATTTTCTAGACTAAAGCCAAAGTACAAATATGCTTAGCACTTTATGGCTAACAAGTTGTCATGTCAGGTGAATTGGACCCATTTCATTTAATAAATGAAGAGGAAAAAGTAAAAGCCTATTAAGTTACTAACCAAACACATCCCTAAAAGCTAAACAATAGATTTGGAAAATATAAAATGTTCTTGACTCTCAGAGAGCCCTGTGGAAGCACAAGAACTCATAGTGGTTTGCAGTTGATGATCATTATGGGTTTTTTTCTTTGCAGCTCTAAGAATCTATCACCTACCATAGTCATTGCATGGTGTTAGTAAAGGGGGAAAATTCAAAGACTATCAGAAAAAGCCAATTTCATCAGGATCTTATATTTTCCAGTATCAAATACGAAAAGTTGAGCTGGAAGTTTCTCCATCTTCCAAGAGGAGATGGGAACTGAGTTAGCTAATAACTCTCACCTTTGTAGGACCTCATATATGACCTCAGCTACTCTAAATCTGTTTCTTCTTCTAAGATGAAGACAATAATCTGCTCTGCCCCAGAGGTAAGGGTCAATTAAAATGGGAGATTACCGGTGTGTAAGCATTTCGTGAAGCAGAAGGACGTTGTTGGTTTTTTTCTGTCATAATTATTTCCCTAACTCACTTCCTGTTGTGCCCCCTCAAGGTGGGTGGCACCTGTGAAAGTCTGACATTCAGGGGAGTTGTCTCTGGCTTAGTTCCCACTGGTGCTGCTAGGTAACCTGGCATGCATCCTGTGCAGAAGGACAGGCATGGTTTAAACTGGATGCCAAGGCTCCAGGCACAATCAGTCTCTCAGGATGGCTTTTTCCCTCCCCATCATGAGTCCTGCCAGTTCTTAGAACTGAGTCACTTCTTGCAGTTCGTACAAGCAAAGGGAGACACAGCTTACCTGGGTGCACCCACCCTCATGTGCACCCTTCACCCATAGTTTGGAGAATTGCTTTGGGTCAAGGCAGACCAGAGAGAACCCAGTGCAAAGAGGATGTGGGGAGGTACGTAGAGGGTCTGACGATGGTGTATTTTCATCACAGCTCTGCTGTGCTGCATCCTTCACACTGATGAGCTCTGAAGAAGGTATTTGCTATGACAGTTAACTGCTATGTCAGTTAAATGTAGTAATTATTTTTCTCCAAAGGGAAAAAGGCAATAAGTAGCACGTGCTCGCTCACCAACATTACAGCTTTTGCCCCCTGATCACAACCATAGATTTGGGCTGATTTCCTATTCTCAGGCAATCAGTCACGGGAGGAGAGAGAGCCATTAGCAGGGTGCCCTAGTTGACCTTCAACTAAATTATTGTTCCATTCCCCTCCTGCCTTTCTTTCAATATAAGAGGGAGGAGAGTAAAGTAGCTCTCCATAAAAAAAAAAAAAAAAAAAAAAGGAAAGGGAAAGAAAACAGGTGCCAGGCCAGAGCTGTCTAGCAAAGGGATATAATTGAGGGTGACAACAGCCTTCTTAGTCTGACAGCTGTTTTGGTTGCCCCACCCCCTTTGTGTCAGCGAATAGGAAAATAACTTATTAGAGCTATTTATGTCAGAGATCTATTTAATAAATATTTGTTGGGCCGTTAAGTGTTGAATATTGCCTTAACAAGTAAGTTTTTGTTCTTTAATATTAAAAAATCCCAAAATGTGAAAGGCAAAGAGGGAGTCTAATTAGCCTTGTCATAGTTTTACCCTACCAAATAAAGTCCTATAGGCAAATGACAATACATATTTCAAAGACATATTTTTGATTCTTGCTATGTCAGAGATGTCCTATCTCAAAGAGAAGATGTAAATCAGAAATATTGAAAGCTCAATTCAATGTCATCCCAATAAATATCTCTCAAGCTGTGCAAATGAGTACCAGTAAGTACAGCTTGAAACTTGGATAAAAGTACATTACTTTCCAACAATTGGTATTGCAAATAAAGCTACTGACAACTAGAGCCATTTGGGGAGATTGGATGTTCTCTTGTTATAACTTTTGGAGCATTTTATATCACTTGGGGAAACCTTAGAGGTGTTTTTCAGCAGTGCTGTGTAAGATGAATTTCTCCTAACAGTCTATCTCATTGTTATTACAGACGAGTTCAGCTTGAGTAGTCAAGAAGGTAATATAACTGCTAATGGCACTTGGTGCTAATGGGTAGTGGAGTAGCTTAGGTTAACATAAAAAACAGTTAGGTGAAAGTGTGGGACTGGCCACAATTAATCTCAAGTAGAACCCAAATAAAGACAAAAACCACAAGTGTAAATAATGGCATTCTCTAGTTAGTTCAAAGGAAGACAAGTTGAGAATTATTTTTTAATTTCTTTTAACTGCAATATGAAAAATCCCCATTAAATTAAGTTCTTATCAATTGGCTGATAATAGATCTACCTCATGATGCTATTACCTGTAATGGTCATCTCTGTGAACTTTCTAAATTCACTGTTAAAGGCTGAAATGAAGCTACAGATAAATTATCTTAAGTTTTTATTAACGCATTATGCAAAAGCAGTATCCTTTGTTTTATATGATGCTAGCTATATATAATTAATTTATGTATATAATTTATATATACTCTAGTTATGAAACAGAATCATAAAAAGAGACACATGAATTCATTACTCAGCTTAAGAAATAGAACATTTTTACTACTTTTGAGGTGACCTGAAAGTCCCTTCCCCTTCTGATCCCTCCTCCTTGTAATTGTTATCCTGGTGTTTTCAATGTTGTTTTTATTCTATCCACTTTGTCATTTTTTTTCTTTATTTCTTTTATTTATTTATTTTAGAGAGCGAGAAAGGAGGAGCAGGGGCAGAGAGAAGGAGAGGAAGAGAATCTCAAAGAGACTCCCCACTTAGCAAGGAGCCTGATGCAGGGATCAATCTAAGGACCTCAAGTTCATGACCTGAGCCTAAATCAAGAATTGAATGCTCAACCAACTGAGCCACCCAGGCACCCCATTTTGTCCACTTTTTAAAAGATTTCATTTATTTATTTGAGAGAGAGTGAACAAGAAACAGACCATTATCAAGGTGGAGGGGCAAAAGGAGAGGGAGAATGAGGCTTTCAGCTGAGCAAGGAACCGAATGCAGGGCTCAGTCTAGGACTCTGTGATCATGACCTGAGTGGAAGGCAGATGGTTAACTAACTGAGCCACCCAGGTGCCCCTTTCTTTCATTTTTTTATGTTTTTCTACATACATATTTCATCTCTAAACAATATGTTGCTCGGTTTTACACTTTATAAAATATGTTATACTGTATATTCTTTCATTATTATTTTTAATTCAGTTGTTACTTGAATTCAGATTACACAAAAACACATAAAGAGGCAAATTGTACCACAAGTCTTGACATTAAGAAAAAGAAAAAAACAGTTCCCACCTCAGTATCCACTCCCAATTTCAGCTTTTTACCTGGATTTTTAAAATCCATTATTTACCTATATATCTTTAAATAATATGCTTATATTACTACTCATTAGCTTTTTCAGTTTTAAAAAATACTTATCTTATTCCCACTTTGAAATATTAGAACTTGGTTCTTTCATACACGTCCTATCTCACCACCTATATACTGACTCTCCATTGCCTGGATCCTCCCCTCAGTAGACTTTTGTCAACAGTTAGATAATATATGGCTAGATCACTAGTTGGAGTTCATATAATTATGACTATGTGAACACCATCCACAGCCTCACTACATGGTACAAATTTACTGCACAATGTTGAGTTTTCCCTAAAATTAAAATTAGCTTTTTTATTCATTTAGTTTTCTATGTGCCCATAATGAATTCAACTCACAAATTTCCCCCTGTTTTGTAAATCTCTTTTTAAAATGTTCAAACCTGGGCAGGCCGGGTGGCTCAGTGGTTTAGCATTACCTTCAGCCCAGGGCATGATCCTGGAGTCCTAGGATCGAGTCCTATGTCAGGCTTCCTGCACGGAGCCTGTTTCTCTCTCTGTCTGTGTCTCTGCCTCTCTCTCTCTCTCTCTGTCTCTCATGAATAAATAAATAAAATATTTAAAAAATAAAATGTTCAAACCTATTAAATAGTTTATTATTTTCACCTTCTTGTAGAAATTTTCCAACCTGTTCCAATCTGGAAGGTTCACAGGTGTCATTAGATATTTCATTCTATAGACTGTCATTCTACAATCTATCTTTGCTTCTCTGTTGCAGTGGATCTCCTATTTTCTAAGTTCCAGATCTTTCTTTCTCTTAGTTTACATCCTTGTTTTGCTGGAGCACATGTGCCAGTAGCTTTGTAGGAAACAATGTATGGATGGTAAATTTTGATACAGGAAATCTAGAAGTGTCTTTGTTGACTGGTTATAAAAATCTAGGTTGGAAATTAACTTCCTTTGGAATTTTGAAGACATCAACTACCAGTCTTGCTACTGAAAAGTCTAGAGCTTTGCTGTGTCTTGATCCTTTGGATGAAAGTTGTAATTTTCTCTGCAAGATTGTAGGGCCTTCTCTTTGTTGTAAATATATTGAAAGTTCATGATGATACACCATTCCAAGATAGGGGCTGTTTTCATCCATTCTGCAGGGTGCTTGGTGAGTCTTTCAATCTGGAAAATCATGTTGTTCAGTTCTGAAGAACTTTCCTTCAACTGTTTTATTAATAGTTTTCTTCTGTCCTATTGTTATGGAATTATTATTATTTAAGATGTTGGATTTCCTGGTCCAATCTTTATGTTTCCCTATTTTTTTCTCCTGTTTTCATTCCCTTCGTCAATTTCTATTTTTTCTGAAAGATTTATTCAACTTTTCTTCTTATTCCCCAAATGAGCTTTTCATTTCTGCCATCAAGCTTTTACATTTCCCAAGAGCTCTTTCTTTTCTTGGACTATTTCTTTTTTATAGCATTCTGCTATTTAATAGATATGGTTCTTTGCATACCTGAGAATCTCAAAGTTTCTTTTTCTAACATGTTCTCTACATGCTCAGAATTGTTTCACCTTCCTTTTTGTTTTCTTGATCTCTGTCTCAAAGTCTGGAGATCCATTTCTGCCTGTTCATATTTGAGAGTGATGTGCTAAATAGTGTATGGGAATTTAGTTATGTGCATTAAAAAATATCTTTCCCAAGTTTATGGTTTCTCTTCACTTTTTTATTTAACTCATGAACAAACTTTCCTAAGCTGAATGTGGCATATTTCAATTTTTTCCCTTAGGTTTTCTGCTTTTTATTTCTTATCTAATAAATTCCGTTTGATGATAAATATATTTTCCTATATTGTCTTTTTAAAGTCTCATACTAATAGTTGTCCTTTTCACATTTAAGTCTTTAATTCACCTGGGATTAAATATTGCATATGATCAGAGACAGGCATCCAATTTCATCCTTTTTCCATATGGATAACAAACTGCTCTAGCCCCATTTATTGAAAACTCTATTCTTTCCTCGCTGATAACAATGGCAGAAATGTCTCAAGTTTTTGGCCTTATTTCTGGGCTCTCTATTCTGTTCCATTGTTCAAATTGTCAATTTCTTTGTCAATACTATATAGTTATATAAGACTTAATAGGACAGGTTTCCCTACCTTATTCAATATCTAGAATAGCAATCTAAAAAGAAAAGGCAGGGGAGGGTGGAGGGAGAACAGCTTCTAATGTGAAATAAATGGTAGGCTTGACTTCATTCATTCATTCATTCATTCATCAAAAATGTATTAAGTATTCACCATGTTTCAGACAAGCTCCAGAAATTAAAAAATAAATGAGACCCAATTTCTGCCCTAAAGCAATGAATAACCTAGGAGAGGAAACTAATTAAGAGTTACACATTAATTCTGTTAGGAGCAAGAATAAGGGATGCATAAGATGCTGTGTGCACAAAGAGGGAGGAAGTAATTATGCCCAAGGACAGTTAGGAAAATCTTGACAGGTTTGACCAATAAAGGGCAGAATCAACTTGGTCTGAAAAGATTAAATGGTATTTAATAGGAGAGAAAATGGAAGAATTACAGGCAGAGGAGATTCCATAGAGGTATGAAAGCCCATCATCTTTTTCATAATAAAGGGTCAAGTAAAGGAGAAGATAAGGTTAGGAAGGAGGTTGTGGCCAGATGGGGAAAGACATTGTCTGCCCACCTGAGATATTCAAACTTTACCCTCTAAACAGAGGAGTTGAAATGGAAGGTGATGTCACTTTTGTGCATTTGGCAGCACAAAAACCAGATCTGAGTAGAAGATGGAGAAGGCAGTGTGTATGGGGAGGCCAGTTCTAGGTTCCATGTCCATGGGAGAGATGCTGAGGTCTAAACTTAGGCAGGAATGAAGGGAGTGGAGAGAATGTAACAGATAAGGAAACACTTGGAAAGAGAAAGAAGGAAGTTTGGTAAAAGTGGTTGTCAATATAAAGGAAAGGGTGGAGTAAAAGACAGTCAATTTTTGAGCTTGGGTAGCTAAGTGGGTAGAGACATCACCTTTAAAAAACAGAAATCAAAATGTATTAAATGTATTAAGTATTCACCATGTATTAAATGTATTAAATGTCTGGTAGAGGAAAGGAACAATCCAGGATTTTAAATTTGATCATGTCAAGTTTAAGGGCCCCAGGACACCCATGTGGAGGGAGAGGGAAGCAGTTAGAAATATAGGTGAAGAGCTTAAGTTACCCGCTGTCAAAACCCTAAACATACCCAAGTGTCCTTCTCATTACTTGAATAACCTGGATCCTCAAATGTACTAAATTATTTTTCTATATATGACAAATTTTCCAAATGAATGCATTTAACTTTTCAGAATATTTATCCCCTATGCATTTTCAGCCTGAAGACCTGCATGGGACAGTACCTGCTCTGCTTTTCATGGGGAGCTGGTGTGGGGAGAGAGTGCTAGCTCAGTGACTGTCTAAGTACTTAGTAACAAGGAAGTGCTGCCATGGGAAAGAATATTTCTGATGAGGATATCCAAAACCAATTCCTCACTCTTAGAGAATCTCTGCCACAGTGACAGGAAAATAAGTGTCATTTAAATACACACCTTGTACCTCACCTCTTACAAAGGTTCTACCAGCATGCTTTAGGGTAGTTTTCAATCATGAAAAGAATGAAATTGCAAAGAGAAAGAGCATGGGGTGCAGGAAGTGGGAAGTGTTCATGTATTTAAACCATAGGTCAGTTAAAAAGCTGTTGTCATGTCCTGTGATTTGAGTGTGATGATTGTTTCCAGAGTAAGATAAAATAATTTTTAAAAATATTTTTGAAAAAAAGTAAAAAGAGGCTGATTTCCAGCAACATATAAAACACTTAAAAATATGATGTTTTCCTTATTTCAAGAAATATCTATGGTACCTTTATAATGGTAGCTGTTACATTTTAAAAGTGCACTGTCATCCTGTAGGAATTAATTAAACAGTCATTGCCTTTGCCTTAGATACAAACTTCAGACATAGCGTGTGAACATCATCCCCCGCTTCAGGGGGATGAAACTAATCAGTGCTATGTGGTAGATAAAACAAATTATAATCTATAATATGTGGGGTGGTTACTACAAATCCAAGTCAGATCTCTCTGTGGCAAGCCACTAAGGAAATGCTTGTTGCCTTATAGTATAAGCATTTAAGAGTACCCATATTGTTTGTCATGAGCAACCCATCAGCCTGAGCATTATAAATCCTTTTCCTATGGCTGTTATTTACAGTGGAATATATTGATTCAAATGAGATTTGACTTCTATTGCCAAGAAAGGTGAAACCAGAAAACATGAAGGTGTGCCTGTAGACTAAACACTTTTCCATCCATCACATTGTCCTTCAGGCTTATTCCTCACCAATCACCAAGCCACCAAAAGAGCAAAATGTTATGCAAAGAGACTGGGAAACCTACTTTTTAAAACTCTTGATTCATGCTCTCCCCTAACATAAGCATTTTTCTCCCATTTAGCTGCTAAGAAGTACAAGAATACTCAGATATCAAATAACAGTGAGTCACATTTAAACTTTGACACTTGTTTTGGGGGTTTGAGAAGCCATTGATCAGGAATAGGGGGCATCTTGTGAAAGTCTTCCCCAGCAATTCCAGGCAGATTTAGTGATTGGTGCTCACTGCTCCAAAATAGCACTTCTTACCTTGCATCACAAGGTATATCTTTACACATGGTTCTAGCCCATCCTGTGAGCTCCATGGTGGCAGACCTGGCTGCTCCTGTCTAAGTGCTTCCTTAGTGTTGGAAGTGGTCCCTGCTCCCCAGTAGGGATCCCTGAGAGTGGATCAGTTGCTAAGCTTCCCATACAGTGAGTCACCTGCTATCCAACAAGCCTGTTATGGGTTGAAGGATGTCCCCCAAACTGCAGATGTTGAAGTCCTACTCCCCAGTATCTTAGAATGTGATCTTATTTGGAAATAGGGTTGTTTCGGGTGTAATTTGTTAAGTTGGAATGAAGTCATACTAGATTATTAGGAGATTGGCTCTTCATCTAATATAACTGGTATGCTTATAAAAAGGAGACGTTTGGTCACACATGGGCAATGAGAATGCCATGTAAACATGAAGGCTGATCAAGGCAATGTACCTACAAGTCAAAAAAGCCAAAGATTGTCAGCAAACCCCCAGAAGCTAAAGAGAACCCCTGGATTCTTCCTCACAGACTTCATACTCCTGCTGACCTTGATCTGAGACTTCTGGCCTCCAGAACTCTGAGACAATAAATCTCTATTTTGGAAGCCACCCAGCCTGTGGTACTTTGCTATGGCAGCCCTAGCAAACTCCTACAAAGCCCATAGCCTAGAAAATAAGGAAGGGAATGACAAGGTTTATTATTATCAGTTCATAAGAACAGAAATGACAGCTTTCTAATGGCAAAATTAATCATTTTTAGATTATTCACTTTATAGCCTTCTGATTCTTAAACTTGTAATTGCCATATGTGGTAATAGAAAGTGGAGTGAGAAAAGGTATGATGGAAATGTATTCTTAAATGAGGGATGTATATTACACTGATGGATGGTTGATGGATATATTTGAGAGAATGAGGCCCTATTACAGTAAAACAGGCTCAGAGCTATACATAATCTAAACATATTGGTACCAAGGGTCCAATACATAAAGCTTCTGCTTTGATATTAAACTGATGCATGTGTTAAAAAGATACTAAAGACAAATGTGCCCAAATCATCATAAACCAGATTTTTATGAGTAAAGAGGAGACACATGAACTCACATATTTTGCTTCTGCATCACTATGACCAGAATTGAAAATGGAAAATCAATAATACTGAAAGGTAAAATTGACAACGAAATGCTTTATTCTGGGGGTGCCTAGGTTGAGTGTCTGCCTTCAGCTCAGGTCATGGTCCCAGGGTCCTTGGATCGAGCCCTGAGTTGGGCTTTCTGCTTAGCAGGGAGCCTGCTTCTCCCTCTCTGTTCCCTTGCTTGTGCTCTGACTCTCTCTCTCTCTCTCTGTCAAATAAAATCAAAAAAAAAAAAAGAAAAGAAAAAAAGAAAGAAAAGAAAGAAAAGAAAAGAAAGAAAGAAAGAAAGAAAGAAAGAAAGAAAGAAAGAAAGAAAGAAAGAAAGAAAGAAAGAAAGAAAAAGAAAGGCTCTATTCTGGAGGCTCAGGAGAAAGCACTGAAAGAGCACAAGATTTGGTGTCAGATAGAGCTGGGTGCTTATTCTTGATTCTGCTGCCTCCGAGTCATATGACCTGTCACAAATCATTTAACTCTCAAAGACTCCATTTCATTACCTGAAAAATGGAGATAATAATACTACCTCAGAGAACCAACCTGAGGATCAAGGGAGACAATATTGCTACAGTGACCAGCAAAATGCCTACAACATGCTTAATAATGATATTTAGCAAGTAGTAACTGCACATTTTGAATTTTTTCTTGTTACGACCACATGCAACTGTTCTGACAAAACACCAACCATTCTGGCAATGTCAGAACAGGAGGTCCATTCATTGGAGTCTCTATGGTAATGACACCTGTGAAGACTAGCAGGATCATGGAAGTGGCTACCAACCCTTTCCTTTTTCTTTTCCTCCTTCTTTTCTCAACCACCTTGTGAGCTGGAACCTTCCAGTACACTGGCATGGCATATACTTGGCTTTGAATGAGCTCTGGTTCAAGTGAATCCAAGGGAACCCTCAGTCAAAAAAACTTCCAATTATAAAAGACCAATTAAAAATAAAAGACTCAGGGAGCCTGGGTGGCTCACTCAGTTAAGTGTCTGCCTTCAGCTCAGGTCATGATCTCAGGGTCCTGGGGTCGAGCCCCACATCAGGCTCCCTGTTTAGTGATGAGTCTGCTTCTCCCTCTGCTCCTGCCCCTTCCCCCACTCATGTGCTCACTCTCTCACTCTCTCTCTCTCTCTCTCTCAAATAAATAAATAAAAGACTCTATGATTAGGAAAAGATGATTAAGAGACAAAGTTTTAGAAATGGAGACTGTACAGTAGGCTCTTCTTAATTTCAGGGCAGTCTTTCTTTACTCACCAAAATAGAGGCTGCACTTTTAAACTTGATCCCGGTCAGTGTAGTCTTTGTGTGCAGTGTCTGAAGAAGCTGGGCCATGAGAACTGAAAATACAAAACAGGGAAAAGGCCTCAAGGAGCAAAGTAGGTTCTGATCATTTCTGGTGCATCCCTAGGCAGACTCTTCTTGTCAGGGAAATAATTGGGCTCCACTTAGATTTCCAGTCAGCAAGCTGGAAATTACACCAGCTAGTTTGGGGCTGAACACAGTGATTTTGTTCAGAGGGAACTGACCCATCCACTCACGGGATGTCAAGGCACCAATCACTGAAGGGCTGGGTGGTTTTGAAGCTTCTGTTACAAATGCTCTCGTCATCCTGAAGCTCCATTTTTCTAGCTCCTTGGTATTTGAACTCTGCAAGTTCAGCACCACCATGTGTTTTCCTGAAAGGAGGTTAATATTTTCTGATTCGAATGTACTGAATTACTCCAGGTAATATTCATCCATCCCCTCCTGCCGACTCTCTCTACCTCTGTGTTACCTGTTCTAATTGCCCATTAATCAGCCTTCAGCTTGCCAATAGGAAAACTCATCCACAAGGCTATGAACTTGACAGGATTAGGACAAATTAACCCAGTGACGTGCAGTGACAGGCTCAGGTTGTGTGACAAGCCCAGAATGCACAATTCGGTGGGCGGGTGGACATCTTTTAGCAGAGGGCTACAGCAAAGCTACTGATGGGAAATGACCATTTGTCTTGTACAGAGAGAAGATGACATCTTAGCAGTTTCTTCACTAACAGATAAAACACAATTTGGGTTGCTTTTACATTTACTACTCCAAAATCAAAGACATATAGACAATTTAAGAGGTACATAAGACCTTATGTGTATAAAATCTAAATCCCTAGCTTTGTAGATGAATAAACTGAAATCCACATGGGTAAAGGTGCTATATAGATGCATATAGGACTAAAACCCAAGCCTCCTCCTTCTAACTTAAGAAATCCATCCAGGTGTAGGAAATAGATCATTTGAAATACATACAGTGTGTCTAGATTCCAGTATTATGCATCCAGTCACCCAGAGAGAAAGGCCATCCTTGCCCCAGAAGCTATAGACTTAACGAAAAAGGCCAGGGCTCTGCCTTAGTTTCTCCCTTCCCTCTTCTGGAACAGGGCACTTGCTCAGTCCTGAAGAGCCTTAAAGTTCTCTGTCGCTCTAAACAAGGACTTCAGACCCTATCTTCCTGGGCTGGGATCTGAGCTGCCAAGCAGCCCCAGCACCGAGCACACCCTGAAGGGGGACACTATAGATTCCTAGAAAACCAGCTGGAGGGTGTTTCTCTCTTTTAACAAGTCATTAATTTGACTGAAATGGACAAAGGGAAAGAAATTTAAATAACTATCATGTGACACAAAGGGCTCCGCTAACAAGCAACTCTCTTAGTTTGGGCTCCTACAACAGAGTACTATAGCCTGACTGGATTCAATTTTTTATTTTTTTTAATTTTTTAAAAAGATTTTATTTATTCATGAGACACATAGAGAGAGAGGCAGAGACACAGGCAGAGGGAGAAGCAGGCTCTCTGTGAGGAGCCTGATGCAGGACTCGATCCCAGGACCCTGGGATCACGATCTGAGCCAAAGGCAGACACTCAACCACTGAGCCACCCAGGTGCCCCTGGCTTCATTTTTTTTTTTTAAAAGGCATTTGTGTCTTTCAACTCTGGAGCCTGGAAGTCTTGAGATCAGGGTGCCAGCATGGTTGGGCTCTTAGGGGAGGGTCCTCTTCCTGAGTCCCAGATGACAATCTTCTGGTCGTGCCCTCCTGTGATAGAGAGAAAAGTCATCTCCCCTGTCTCTTCTTATAAGACTCTCATGCCATCATGGGGCTCCACCCTGGTGACCTCATCTAATCCTAATCACCCCCAAAGTTCCCACCTCCAAATACTACCATGTTGGCATCTGGTGTTTCAACATATGAATTTGAAGGGGATACAGACATGCAGTCTGTAACAGCAACTTACAGGCCACCCCATGAAACCTTCCTTAGAGACCTACAAAAATATTTTATTGCTAGTACTTGTTTATGAAAGTGAAGTTCTACCTGGAGTCAGAGGATGGAACAGAAGAATCCTTCAAGTTCCTGCCAAACTTGAGATTGAATTTCTTTCATGTAAAAGAGTGTGATTTTTAGGGGGAGCAGGGGTTTCTGTGGGCCACCAACGGCCATGGAGGAAAGTATTGCAGCTGGTGAACAACATTGCCAACTCTGGTCTCTCCCTGTGATTCTTCTTTATCTGGAATGTCCAGCTGCCAAGTTCAGACTTCTCAGACATAGACGCGATAACTCTTGAATAAATATACTTGAAGCACACAATCATTAACATATGTGTGTAGCTTGGGACCTCTGCATCCTCTGTACTAGCACGGTAGTCGGCGGGCAGGCCCATTCCTGGACCTCTCTGCTCAGTACCTTCTGTGATGCAGAACCGCTTATTTACAGAGCTGCCTGTCTCCTAGGAAACGGGAAAGCCTTCGAGGATGGAAATGAGATGGAAATAGTTCATGGATCTCAACCTTTACGTAGAACAACCTGCCGTCCTTTATGTGATCTCACTTCTTTTGGAAAAGAAATTCAATGTTAATATTTTCAGGATTTGAATGAAACTTTAAAATCTACCCTTATACATTTTGGTTCTAAATTTTTATTAGAATGTCACCCTGTTATAATATTGCCCAAAATTTGGACACCTGAGTTGCTCAGTGGTTGAGCATCTTGTCTTCAGCTCAGGGTGTGATCCCAGGGTCCTGGGATCGAGTCCTGCATCAGGCTCCTCACAGGGAGCTTGCTTCTCCCTCTGGCTATGTCTCTGCCTCCCTCTCTGTGTCTCTCATGAATAAATAAATAAAATCTTTAAAAAAAAAAAAAAGCTACACATTGCCCAAAATTTCACAGACTCTTTTTTTGCAAGTAGGGTTTGGGAGACATTTATAACTGGAGGAAGTAGTCACTAGGATTGGTAGAGAAACTAGGAACCCCTCACATCCTTGAAGGTCAATATTCCACCTACCAAAGAGGCCACGTTGTAGCATGAAAACCGTGCCAGCCAGCAGCTCACATGGCGTAGGCTTGCTTGCAACAGGCTCTTCCTCTGCCTGGCCCAGGACTTACAGGCGCCCTAAGAATGAGTATCTTTCTTACACTTTGAGCCCTAGGCAGGTGCCCCTCGTAGGCACGTCACTCTAGTCTCAGGTCTGACCTGTATGACTTAGGGGTAACGTTGAGCCTTCTATCCCTAACTGGTAATGCATCTCAGCATCAATTCATTGTCAACATCCATGTTTCTGCTGGTGTGGTCCAGGGCCAGCAGCACCTGCATCACATGGGAACTTGTTAGGGATGCAGGTTCTCCGGGCTTGGTTTACACCTGCTGAATCAGAAACTCTTGGGAGACCAGACCTATCTGTGTTCCCTTCCAGTTGTTTCTGATGGAAGCTTAGGTTTGAAAACCACAAGTCCGGAGACAGGGGAGGTGGGTATTGATTCTTTGTTTGAACGGTTTGTCCAATTTTCTGAAAATAAATCTCTCGGAGCTGCTGCCACACACACCCCTCAAGTATTCCACAAACCGTAGTCTGTAAATTGCTAGTAACAGTCCCCTCCCCAGGCCTGACTCACATTTTTGGAATATGATAATCCCATCACCAGCATCCTGTATCTGGAGGGAGGTCCAGATACATAAGGAATCATGAGAAAAAACAAAGGAGCTTAGACTAAGAAAAGAGAAAGAAGATTAAAGATGGACATGATACATGACTTCAGATATTTTTAAGGACCATGATGTGGAGGGCTTAGAATTATTCCTTATTTATAGGTTAGAAGCAGGACCAAGAAATAGGAGTTACGGGGACCCATATTTGTGCCAAACGATAAGGAAGAGCATCCTGATGCTCATAGGTGCACGTATAGAACAGGAGGCCTCCAGGGGTAATAGGTTCCTCATCACTGCTCATGTTCAGCCAGAGGCCATAGGATTCCTATCAAGAATTTGATAGAACAATGGCACCTGGGGATGCCTGGGTGGCTCAGTGGTTGAGCATCTGCCTTTGGCTCAGGGTATGACCCTGGGGTCCTGGGATCCAGTTCCACATCAGGCTTCCTGCAGGGAGCCTGCTTCTCCCTTTGCCTGTGTCTCTGCCCCTCTCTCTGTGTCTCTCATGAATAGTAAATAAATAAAATCTTTAAGAAGGGGGGGGCACCTGGGTGGGTCCATCGGTTAAGTGTCTGATTCTTGATTTCAGCTCAGGTCATGACCTCAGGATTGTGAAATGGAGCCCTGTGTTAGGCTCCACACTGGGTGTGGAGTCTGCTTAAGATTCTCTCTCTCTCTCTCTCCCTCTCCCTCTGCTCCTGCCCACCCCCATTCTATCTCTCTAAAAAAAATAAAAGGGAAAAAAAGAATATGATAGAACAACTTCACAATAAGCCAAGAATTGCCCTCGGTTACTTTAAGGTTCTTCTGTCATTCTGCAATCTTAGTGCCCTATGGATAATAAATATCAGCGCATATAGGAAGGAGGGAAAGGAAGGAAGGAGGAGGAAACGGTGAGAATAATCCTCAAATTATTTATATCATGATTCTTATATTTGGTTTGCACTTGTATTGACTAAGTAACATCAAGTTTACCTTCCTACAATGTGTTGTGTTGCTATAATGTTACTTTTTATGGTTAATATGCATCTGTGAGCACAGGTAAACTAAGAGGGGGAGAGGCAAAGCGGTGATTCATTGATTTATGCAAGATGTGCAGATGTGTGCTGTCACCAGGTGCTGGCAGAGTAGGTGTTAGGGGTGCAGGAAAGAATTAAGTCATGGTTTCTGCACCAAGCTGCTGCAGCTGGCTTGGGACTGGCCACGAAGATAGAACCCTAGAAAGGAAGGCTCCAAATGGATGAAACCTAAGGTATGATGCTTAATATCAAGGCAGAAAAATTAAATTCACTGACTAGAGGCCCATTTTCGTCTTCTTACTTTTCAAAAATTACTTTAGCCCTTCTTTCCTTTACAGGTTTCTTTCTTTTCCTTATATCCCCTACCTCCAGTCATCTTACGGCCCTATCTTTTTCTAACTCCAGTCACACTGTAGAAAACATTGTTTTTAACTGTTAAATTAACATTTTTAAAAGAAGGAAAGGTAGGTTTCAAAAAAAATGGAAAGTTGGATAGTCCTTTTTTTAGTGTGGGTTTAAAGGAAAAGTTAATATTTTTATCATTAGCAAGCTGAGGAGGTTAACTGGTGGTCTCTAAAAGGTGTCATTTGTCTTCAGCTTATATCCTCAGTCCCTGACATGTGAGCCACTCCAGACTCTCAGGAAGTGTTTTAGATTTTGAGGAAGTTTGGAAATCACACTCAGACTCACACGCATCAAACAGACTAATTTCTGATAATCTGGAGGCGCATCCCGGTCCCTGCCTCTCGCCAGTCCAGCCTCATAGGGGTCAGTTGTTGCCATATAGTGTTGTGGTCCAGGAGATTAGGCTGGGTGTCTGATCTCTCCCTATGACAGCCCTGGAAATTGCCTGGTTTGAATCACTCCCTGATAACTATTGTTGACTTCACATTTGTCCTTTTGGCACAGAAAATCTAGTCAGAATTGGGTGGGGAGAAAACCTCCCTCTAGGTTACTCCTGCTCTTGAGATAACCCTGGACTAAGAACACGGTCTTCCTGAGAACTCAGCCTGTGCTTCCTCTCCGCTTTCCTTTGTGTGCTTGTCACTCGGTGAGTGCACACGGGAGGCTTGAGCCTCGCACTGTGCCTCCGCAGGAAAGCAGCAAGGAGCCCAGCTCCCAGGAGGTGGCTCGGTGGCGCCATCTTTGTATATGAAGAACTGCCTGTCTTGCATCTGTCCCAATATTATGTTTAAAAGTCTTCCTGCCTTCTCTAACGATGCTATCTGTGCTGAACTCTGTATATATTGAGAGGGGAAGAAAGGAAACACCCGTGACAGTCATTGTGCTATCTGTTCAGGTAATTTATCCAAATATTCAGATTAATGTAAGCAATCTTTGTGTTCCTGATTTGCTACACGTATGGCCAGTGTGCCAGTCTGTTCAAAGCTGAAAATATATTCTTCACAAAGCTGGTGTTGCCATTCTCTCCTTCTGCCCCCATTGTCTTTCCAGCTGCATAAAATGTTCTTCTCCCTTTCTCTTCCCTCTCTTCACTTTTCACTCTGCCTGCCTTGCTAACCTCTCTTGTATCCATTCCCCTGTCTCTATTATCCTAGCCAGGCCTGCGGTTTTCGGAGCTGAAAAAAACCACCTGGTCCAACCTTTTGCTTTTTATACAAGGAAAATGACCTAAAGAAATGAAGTTAATGGTCCTGGCTTTAGGATGATAGCTTGGATATGACCCTAGTACTGCCTCTCTCCAAAACTATCCACAATTGCACAGCGAGTTTCTTTATTTCCATCCATCCGGCACACAGATTCCAGGCTGATTTTTCTGAAGCCCTGCTGCAAGGCTACTCCTCAGCTCAAAACCCTTCAGGGGTCCCCCACAGCCTCCCAAATAAAATCCAAACCCCAGCATCACCCAAAACTCTTGCATGCAGCATTCAGTCACCTAGGATTCAGAAATAAAACCAATTTGTTCATATACGGTTGACCCTCGAACAGCATGGATTTGAACAGTACAGGTCCACTTGCCACAGATTTTTTTTCAATAGGTGTATTAGAAAAATTGTTTGGAGATTTTCAGCAACCTGAAAAAACTCATAGATGAACTGCATAGCCTAAAAATATCAAAAAAAAAATTAAGAAAAGGTAGGTATTATTGTGAGAATACAGTATAATACATGTAACATACAACATATGTGTTAATTGCTTTTTTATTTTTATTTAGTAAGGCTTCCGGTCAATAGTAGGCTATAAGTTTCAGGGGAGTAAAAAGTTATGGATGAATTTTTCAACTGCACAGGCTTCAGTACCCCCAACACCTCACATTGTAAAGGTAAGGGTAAACTCTATTTTCAAGTTGTTAGGCAGTGTACTTAGAATGCTATAGTTTCACCAAGCCAAATGTTAATTTTTTTTGTTTATCTTCTTTTGTCATATACAATTATATTAGTTTTGTTACGATACACAACTTAACTGCTATGATAAGCCATGTAACTCTCACCCACTTGAAAGCATTTTGAATTAATTACATACTGCTTTTCATTTGACACAAAAATATGAAACAAAATAAAAATCAAATAAAATTTTCTTCTAGAACAAGTCTTACTCCCCTTCTCCCGCTCCCCCCCCCCCATTTACACACAAAAGCTTAAAATTATCATAGACTCATCAAACATTTACTGCCATCTTGTGGACAGGGACACATTATCCAACACCTAAATGGAATTGGAGTGGCCCTTTGCTTTCTTAGCTAAGCAGTCTGTCCGTGAATGTTGCATGATTCAACCAAAGGAAGCATCCTCTTCATTAATGGGACCATTTGCCCAGAAAGTGGTTAGTCCAAGCCAGAGAAACATTTGTTAATTATTCTTTATCATCACAGAACCCTAAATGGTTGTCAGAAATATGCATTTAAATTATCTTCATTTTCTCATTCCTAATATCCAGGAAGGGGGTGAGGGCGATGTCAGAACATGGCAACTGGGTGATTTTTATAGGCTTTGCTTCTTGAATCAAAAAAGCCCAAGTTTTTTTTTAATTAATGCATTAGCAATTAGAGGTTTGCACCCCAAAGAACACACAATTTACTGTTGGTGATTCAATAGTCTCCCTGCTAAGTTAATGCTAAAGCTGAAGAAATGTGGGTTTCTCCACATGGATTGTAAAATCGATATTTCACAGAAGAGACAACTAAGAAGCCCATATGTGGCCACCCACATATTGAAATTCAAATTAATTCATAAGCGGTGGGCATGAAATAGGAAGAATGAAATAAAACATTAAGCAAGCATCATTTCACTTTCTGTGGGAGGAGGGGACCCCATCCCTACAAATTTTTCTTTCCTTTGATTTGTATGGCCAATCAATGATCTCCTATTTCAAATGGCACAGGTGTTCAGAATACTGGCCTTCTGTAGGAAATATAGTCCTTATACAAATACTGAGCCAGACCATATCTACAAATGTGTTCACGTCATTATTATGTCTTCAAGGTGCTTTATTGTCTCCTATTTGGCCTGTAATGAGACTTCTATGTGGCATTGAGCTTGTCTTAAAGAAATGATTTCTTATATACATAAAATTAGGCCTGCCAGAGAACCAGGGCACTTCCAGCAGAGCTGATTCAGTGGGCGGCACTTCCCCTCATGTGTGCTACCTCTCTCCTTTCCCTTCCCTGTTCAGCCTCCCCGGGGGATCAGGATCATTTGTGTTTTGCATTTCTTTCTTTCATCCTTGCCTGACTGTGTTAATTACTCTTAAAAAGTTGTTTAGATATTAGCTGTCAGATAAGGTCATGCCTGTCAGTCAGCAGAGAATTGCATATTCATATATTTATTCACTGAACCAAAATGTATTGACCACTTACTATATACCAGATCCTATGATAGGCATTGGGATATAAAGATACAAAACCACTGTCTTCTATTGGCCCAGTCTGAGAAGCGTAAAACAGTAAATTGTTACAGAGCCACCTGAGAAGCCCAATGACAGAGGAATCTACGTGAGGTGAGTAGTAGGAGCTTGTAGTTGCTAAATATAAGGTGCGTGGAGGAGTAAAGAAGGGGTGATTATCATGGAAAAGCAGAGGGAAGCTGGGTGGTAGGAGGACTTCATTCCACATTAGAGAGAAATGGAGAAGATACGTGTGAGGGAGCCAAGACTAGAATCAGACTAATTATGCAAACTTCCACTAATCTCAGCAACAATGATCAAACCCTGAGCTAAGCAGTGGAAATAGACAAGAGTAGTTAGATAATCAGCTCTTAAAGAGGGAGAGAGAGGGGACTTGGTGACAGGTGGAATATGGACTCTGACCATGATGCCCTGATTTCCAGCTTGGGTAACTACATAGAGTGTGGTGCCATTTTTATGAGTGAGGAAATGGAACTTCTGAGAAGAGGTATGGAAGTCAGGGCTCTGGAACCTTATGTCCAGAGACCAGTGGTAGGACACGTTTCAGGAAGGAAACGGAGAAGATCTGAAAAAGATTGATGGAACCCTGTCACTAGACCATGGAGTGACTCAGCAAGACACATCTAAGGGAAGTGAAAGAATCAGAAACCAGAAGACACAGCATTGGAGTTCATAGAAACAATAATTAACCAGCACGTCTCTCGTTTGGCTGCATATTAGAATCACATGAGGTTCTTCAAGAGCAACCAATGCCCATGTGACATCCATGACCAATGAAAGCTCCCTGTGATTCAACAGTGGAGCTTAGATGAGGCCACTGATACAGATACAGTCCACCTCTCTTTCTAGAAGCTGAAATGGGAAAGAAGTGAGAAAGATTAAGGAGTACCTTCATGGGAGGTTATTTTTAAGATGGGAGTTATCTGAAATGAAAGTAAGGGGGGGACAAAATACCAGTTGAGAAGGAAAGAACAAAACAGGGAAGGGAACAATTGATGGTGAAAGTCTAAAGGGGAAGCAAAAAGAATGGGAAAGTATTTAGAATTTGTTTTGAATGGAAGAAAGGGTATCTGGAAGTGAGGTTGATGAGAGAAGATGGGTGTACATACAATTAAGTTTGTGGGTGGGAGAGGGAGAAGACTCTTCATTATCAACATGACAGTAATTAAATGCATCTTCAAACAGATCTGTTTGAAATGTGTCCTGCTGTGAATATACAAACTTGTTTTTTAAAAAAACATTTCAGAAGACTCATTGCAGGATGTACAGATTCCATCTGCTTTTTGCTCTGTCTTGAGGTCCCGATGCCTCATTACTCTGTTCTCAATGCAGAGTGGATCTTGCCAAGATAGGTATTGTTCTCTTTCTCTATCCATTACCATTTTGCCTTCTTCACCACCTTCACCCTTCACTGACACAAACTATCATGAGCATGTTGTCATCTTAGATTTCAGGAGAAATCATCTAGGTCGTATCCTGAGCTCAGGACATTTGTGATCTAACAGAGGACAGTGATATAAAGGTAAAGAAGTGAAGCATTAAACACACGTCCATGCTTGCAGACGATAGGCTCAGTCCATTAACTCTACATATTTTGTGGTGTGTATGTGTGTGCACTCACACAATGAGTTTGCAGAGCTGTATTTGTCTCTACCTTTTGTCCCATAACAGTTTTGCCCAGACTGACCAACAGAAGCTCCTTTTAAGATACTAAATTTTGATGAGGTACCTAATGCCTACAAGCCAGTAGTTCTGTTTCCATCCTTCACACTGCCTCCATACTGTTCTTGTAGCATCCTCTGCTGTAAAACTATTTCTGGCTGACTCTGCCATAAGGGGAGTTGATTGGATGGGCCACTGTCCTTGGTCACCTTCACCTCTCTGACCAGTATAGCTAAGCCAGGCAACACATAGGATGTCAGTTCAATGGGTGTGACAGGTCTAGGACCTTTGGATGGATGGCCAGCCTGGCTACCTCCTAAACTGACTTCCACACCTAGACCCATCCCCTGATTGTTTCTGTTCTGCTCAACCTGAACTTGAGAAGTTCAAAGAAGAGCAAAGGGGAGCATTTTGCATTTGATATGTTGAAATTTAGACTCTTAACAAGGTCTATTTTAGGCTGCCATCTCATGAAATAAACATGATGCACAATAAACTTTTATGATACCACACATGATCTGTTAACGAGATTATTATCTCATTTTCCTGATAGAATCATCAGAAACAATCTGGGCCGTTGGGGAAATGCTTTAGGGAAATATAACCCAATAGAAGCTACCTAAAGATGTTTTCTTAACTATCTTGCAGACGCTTCTTTAAAAGTTGTCTTGCAGCAGATAAGGACAGAAACTTTGGAATCAGACAGATGCACTAACCGCTGACTATGTCACTCCTGCCCCAAGCCTGTCTTCATCTGCAAATGAGCAGTACTATCTGCTACCACATCACAGATTTGTTGTCCTGTGTACTAAAATATTGCAAGTAATTAACACAGTGCCTGCCTCACAATAAGAGCTTGGTAAACATGAATTATGATTGTTTTTATTACTATTAGGAAAATACTTTTATTGAGGGAAGACAAAATGGAGGAGAAGTGAGATAGTGGTCTTGAAAGGGAAGAGCAGAGTCTCGTGTTCTATAATATCCTTCAAAGGCCACTATATGGAAAGAAGATTCCTCTCTAGTGTCCTCATCAGGCAATGTTCTTTTTTCTCTGAACTAAGGGGGTTTTGTTTCTTTTGTTTGTTTGTGTTTACTCTAGGGAGACTGATTTTTGTAAACAATAAAGTTTTCCTCTTCATATTTTATGCAAGAAAGCCATACACAAGCAAATATCTAGGACTGTAGGACATGCTAGGCTCACTCCTGGCACCTTCTGATTTTCATATACTTTATTTTCTCTTTGCCTTATTTTTTGTAATTAAAATCTATATTAGGTAGCTTTATTATTATGTATCTCTATGTAAGCTGCTCTAAATCATTTTGGGGATAAAGAATATCCCTGATCAAAAATAAATAATGGATAACCATGTATTTTTTTTCTCTTGAGAATCTAGTTTTGAATAATCCATTATTTATCCCAGATTTCAGCAATCAGACTCTTGCTCCAAGCCAGCCAAATCATCCAGGAGGGTGCTCCAGAATTACTGCCGAGGTCACCTTTAGGCGTGAATGGACCATGCATTTAAAATGGCCCATTCATTCTGCCCTTGGCACAGATGCTGTGGGGTTGGTTAATTATTTTGATGCTAATATGTGTGTATATCTTTTTTAATGTGGATGCCAGATCGAAAATTTGGATTGAAACCAATAATCAACAGATGGCAATCAGTCAGGGTCCTGGCTGTCCTGGGCCAGATTTTCACCACTGCCTCTTAATAGAAGTCCCAATCTGGCCTGGTAGCAATTCCCCCAGTGTCTGCATGCCCACTCAGGACCATCGCACCGAGAAAGTCTGTGGCTGCTCTCCTTCGGTAAGGAAAGTTTCTTGTATGCATCTGTGCGAGGACCCCAGAGTGGAGATTATAGAGATGTTTTCACCCTCGGTGTACTTGAAATGTCCTGTATCTTTTATTTCTTTGTATTAAGTGATGTTTCTAAAGCTGTCCTTTCTTAATAAAAGTCTCTGTCCCATAGACAGAGAATAGCATGAAGAAAGAATCATAGATAATTGCAAACAGATCTGACCTATGTCCGTAATATTTGAGTGATTCAACTTAATTTCACACATCTCTATTGAAAACATATTCTTTTGGGCACCTGGGTGGCTCAGTGGTTGAGCGTCTGCCTTTGGCTCAGGGAGTGATCCCGGGGGTCCTGGAATCAGGTCCCACATCAGGTTCCCCGGGGGGAGCCTGCTTCTCCCTTTGCCTATGTCTCTGCCTCTCTCTCTGTGTCTCTCATGAATAAAGAAAATGAAAGAAAGAAAGAAAGAAAGAAAGAAAGAAAGAAAGAAAGAAGAAGAAGAAGAAAAAAAGAAAGAAAGAAAGAAAGAAAGAAAGAAAGAAAGAAAGAAAGAAAGAAAGAAAGAAAGAAAGAGAAAAGAAATCATATTCTTTTCAAGTCACTGCATGTGCCACATGATGATGCTCTGGAGTTCAACCTTTTTAATTGTCATATACAATAATGTAGAACATTTGGAGGATTTTTTCCCATACTTCCTTTGTTGTTTTTAACCATTTTCATGCAATTCTAGGTATCACCTGAGGGCAGTTCTCTCTCCCCATTGGTAGCAATGCCCCAAATCAACTCTTAGGTGCTAAACGTCTTAGTGGGGACTTTTCAATGAGATAGACACTGGATGGAGAGAATATTCAGTTCAGCATAGAGTAAGCAAAAGGAATTTATTGGCCAGTATAACTGAAAACTCAAGGTCTGGAAGCTATTTCAAATGTTTTAATCCCGTGCCTCAAACAATATCATCGGGACCGCATCTCTCTCACAATCTCTGCTCTGCCCATGTGGACTGGCAGCAATATAGGGCAGATTCTGTCCACTTGGCAGCCCTGGAAGCTGAGTCTGACTTTCTCACATTTATAAAAGGAAAGAGATCATCTCTTTTCTCAATTGCTTCAATAAAAATCCTGAGATTCCTGATTTGCTTAGCTTCAGTCACATGATCACCCCTGTATTCGTTTGCTAAGGGCTGCCATCACAAAGTATCATAGACTGGGTGGCTTAAACAACAGAAATATATACTCTCACAGTTCTGGAAGCCAGATATCCAATATCAAGGTGTCTGCAGGGTTCACTCCTTCCGTGGACTGTGAGGGAGAATCCATTCCATGTCTCTGTCCCAGTTTCTAGTAGCCTTGGCTTGTAGATTACATTCGCCTGTGTCTTCTCATCTCTTCCCTCTATTCATATACTAGTGTCCAAACTTCCCCCTTTTGTAGATAGAAACACCTGTCATATTGAATCAAGGCTCACCCTGATGACCTCATTTTACATGGATTTTCTCCAAAAAGAACCTATCTCTAAATAAGATCACATTTTGAAGTACTAAGGGCTAGGATTTCAACCCATCTTTTCTGGGGAGTGAACAATTCAACTCATAACAATCCCAAATCAAACACTATATTAAAGGGATCAAAAGCACTGATCTGTCATTCTGGGTCACTTGAGCACCCCTGGAGCAGGAGTAGCCTCATCTCCATAAATATAAGTGGTAAAGTAAGAAAGGGCTAGCTCTCCAGGGAAGAATCGGTCTACTCCACCAAAAAAAGAGGGAATAGATAGTGGGCACACAAAAACAATATTTGTTACATTAAGTATCATTAAGTAGACATCTTCGTGCCCACCACTGGAAGGAAGCCCTTTACAAGTCCTCCTCCCATCAGGCTCCAGCAGCCTTTACCACAATCAGAATGGGCTCAGGAAGTCCCAAGCCACTTGCCCTCCCAATGAGCCTGCTGTGTTATCTGCCCTTAAAAGTTTCCTGACCTTATCAATCTTATGCCCATCTTTGCTCCTGGATGCTTATTTTATATACATAAAATATAAAAAGCTACATATTCACTATTATATATAGTGATATCTTAATATTATATAACAAATTCCTTGGCTCGGTATACCTCTTGTATAAATTAGAAACAGTCTTCTTTATGTCAGGGAATGTCAGCTCATATTTCTAAGTTTCTAGCAGCTCAAGAATGCATTTTTCTGACAATGGCTCAGGATACAGGCTGGTGTTTTGCCAGCTTGCTCGCTGTTAGTTCATTTCTTTAATAGCATCGTGGTGAGAGTCTTTTCAGAACCCAGGGACTCCAGCCTCAACCCTTTCTATTAACTAAAAAACCCTGAATAACCCTCCATATGGTGCTGCCATGGCATTTGATAAATACCTTGCTGATTATTTATGTGGCTTTACAGTTATTTTGACAGGTTGATCACATTAGTCTGTATTGCAACCAAACTTTTGTCACTGGGTTAAGTGATCTCCTGAATTTCTGCCACAGAAACTTGGGGAAAATGAGAATCAGGAAAGTACAATCTAAAACAAAAGCAGACAGAAGCAATTCTGAAAAGCAAGAAAAGGGACAAAACTCTCTTAGAGCGCCTGGTGAATATATTTGTACCTTCCATCAGCACAGCTCTTGACTGTAAACAGCTTTAACCACCAGGATCAATAAAGGGCAAGGCCAGGAGATAGTAATTATGCTAATTGGTAATGACTAGAAAGCAGGCAGGCTGCAGGATAAGCAGACAGCGTCTCCAGAGAAACAGACACATTTGTTGAGGGGGGTGAGAGGTAGTGTGTGGTTTTTCCTATAATCCGTTCAGGAAATGTCAAATGCATTTTTTAGGTTCTTACCTCAGTACATTAAGTCAGGCACTTCTGAACAATATCAAAGAAAGATACGACTGAGAACCTGTCTTCAGGAAGCTTACAGCTTAGCTTACTCTACAGCGGTGCACAAGCATATGTGTGTGCACACACGCATGTACACACATAAACTCAGTCATTTTCACTGTAAAAGTCAAGAACTGAGAACCTAAAAACCAGGGTGTTATCAAAAGGAGAAGGGACCAAAGTCAGACGGGATGAATCATAGAAAGCTTCTTGTAGGCGCCATGTTTAGGGAGAGGCTTTGACTAGAGAGAGGATGAAGGCATCTCAAGGCCTTTCTCTTGATAAAGGAGCTTAAGAATTCTGACACAGAAGCTGCACAATTGTCATTACATTATAGTTGTAAAAAACATCTTATTATATGTGGAAGTATAAAAGCTCTCAAATATCATCCCTGTGAATGTAACATGGATGCCATCTTGGAACTAGTAACTAAACCGGTTAATCAAAATGTATGGATAGGTATCAAAAGAATAGATGAGCTGATTAAAATTTTCGGTTAATTATCCTGCCAGGCCTCTAGGAGATTCTGAACTTCCTAATAAACTTTGACCAGTAAAATTGTACACAAAATATCCTTTGATCATTGGAATTATATTTAAGACTCAAGTATTAATAAAGTCTAAATAAAACTTAGCTAAATGCATGAAAATTTAGAAGGATGATTGGAACCTCCTGGCCCTGTATATATCGAATTCATTTCTCTTAATTCCATCTTCAAATCATTAGCTTCAGTTATGAAAGAATCCTTTCCTCAGAAATTAGAATATAAAATAGTAGGTGAAAAGTTTCTATTATTTTTATTCCATGAAAAAGATGTAGGGAACCATAAATACTACCTATATTCCACAAATTGTATTTTGGTGTTTAAGGAAAATTCTAAAACTTCTAAGTTAAATGGGTCAGATGCCAAGGATAAGATTCACCATAGAGCACCCAACTTCCATATATATCTTTAAAACACACGCACACATAAAAACAGCCCGGTCTATTTTGGAACTGTGAATTCTGTGTGTTGGGTGTCCCATGAAGATGGGTGGTATAGAAAGAGACCTGAAATGAAAGCTGTGCTAATGAGCAAGTCATTTCCCCTTCAAGGCTGACTGCAGCTTCCATTGTGCAGAAGAGGTGGGGTGGGCAGGGCTAGTGTGACCCAGATTATCTCCTAGAATTTTAGAGTTCTAACACTTTCCAGCAGATCCTGGAAATGGGGAAATAGAAAACATTCATTTGCAGGGTTACATCACTGCTACCAGCAGGGGGAAGCACTGCTTAGATAATCACTCTATTTTTGCCCTTTCTGCTTTAGGAAAACCCACAGAAAAAAAAAGGAATTTATTCCCTCAGCTCTTAGCAGCTCAGTAACATTCTAGTGGACTAAAGCCAAGGAATGCCTTTGGTCCAAAAGATTTGCATTTTCAAGGCACTAACACCTCCCCAATAGGTGTACCAACAACTCACATTTCCTCGTGGACACTTCAATGATACTACTTGTGGTTAGTTTTCCTTTTTATCTTTGCCCACTATTTATTTCCTACCTGTTCCTTGTGAGGCGGAGAACCATTTTTTAAGAAAACTGAAAATCTAAGACACATAGGAAGATTTTGTCAATCTTTATGTCTTTAAAAATAAAGTCTCCTGTTTGAAGTAGTGTTTCAAAAAGGGACTGGGAAGGCACCTCTCAAGAAGACAACATGTCACACAACGAAGAGCAGAGATGAAAACGTTATCACGGAAGGAAATGACTCTTCATGGAAAAGCCATGAATTGACCAGTGCTGCCCTCTGCTGCTGAACGGAAATGAGGCAGAAACAATAGAGTTCCTTGTTCTCTGAATCATATTTTATTTTAATGACGTAAATATTTATTGAAACATGTAACTTGCTTAGAGCATAATGCAAAACCACATCTTCCAGTTAATTCTTAAAGCTCAGATTCAATGATAGGATTGATTTTAACCTTATTTTCAAGTTAATTTAAAAATCACTAGAAACCATTTGTTCCACTTCATAAGAATGGATTATTTGACAGTAAATTTTAATTCAGATTATATGATGGGCTTTCATTCTGGTAAATTATGTACCCTTAAAATGTTTAATCTAAAATTAGAGCCATTTTCCATAAAACAATAATACTTGGGAGCTTTGAACATCTAAATATAGTACCTAAAAAGCAACAGGGCTTATCATCGGGGAACTATAGTCACTTTCATGAAAACACCTACGTACACTTCCTTCTTTTTTCTTTACCTTTCCTTTCCTTGGGCACCCTTCATATATGTAATCATTTCAGGCAAGGTTGCATGATGTGAAAAACCTGTGCTTTGAACTACATATACCAGGATTTAAAACCCAACTCTGGCACTTGTAATTTTCTTGACCTTGAACATCACATAACCATGTTGAGCCTATTCTGTCATCTCTGACATAGGGACAAATTTGATACTGATCTTATGAGGTTGTTAAGAAAACTAGTTGAGAAAACATGTAAAGCTGCAAAGTGAACAGTCAGTAATGGCAGCTAGCAGACTTTCCTCAAGGAAGCAGACAGTAGAAAGTCTCTAAGATGTCTGCCATTAATTCTTTCCCTCCTCGTATACACATGCTATTCTTCACATCAAGAGTCAGTGCCTCATTCTCCTCCTCTGAATCTGGACTGGCTTTGCTCACTAGTTTGACTGGTAGAAAGCAGTGGCAGTGATATTTTGGGACTTCCAAAGCAAGGTCATAAGCAGTCTTGAACTTCTATGATGGCAAGTCTCTTGGACATTTGTTCCTGTGACGCATTTTCTCAGAACCCAGCCACCAGGCCAAGAATCCCAGCCTACATGGAGAGGCCTAATGCAGACATTTCAGCTGACAACCCAGCTGAGCTCCCAGTCAATAGCCATCATAAACTGCAGGCCACACGAGTGGGCCATCTTGGACATCTAGCCCTTGGGGGCCTGTAGACCACTCCAACTTCAGTCCTTATCTGACTGCAGCCATATGACAGATCCTGCATAAGAACTACCCAACTAAGTCCAACAAATCCACTGAACTATGAAGGATAATAATAAATTGTATTTCAAGCCACAAAATTTGGGGATGGTTTGTTATGTGTGCAGTGATAGATAACTGGAATAAAGCTACAGGGAACATTCCTATTTTAAAGAGCCACTAGTCGAAACCCAGAGAAATAGCTGGGAGGGAGGGAATCTTACTATAAACATTTATCTGTAATTCACAGTTGTGTTACTCAAGTCATTTTTCAAAACTTCCAGAAAAGCCCAATTCAGTTTTTGAAGGGACATATGGGAGTTCAATAAATGTTGGTTGGATGAATAAGGGAATGAGTGAATGAATAAATGTTTTCTATCAGTCCTCTAGTAGAAAGTTTCTAACAACAGCCGTCAATCAAGAAATTTCATTAGGAATCTATTATTTCAAAGCCATCTGTGGGATATAAGGCACACTCTAAGGAAGTTCAAGTCTTAGAAAGATCAAAAAAAGAACATTAGAAAATAACAATAATGTGCAAACTTGTTCTGCAGCAATGACAGAAAGAACATGGATTAGGGATGAGAAAAGGCACTTTTGTTTTTGTTTTTTTTTTTAATGACCTCCCATGTATTTATTTTTATTTTTTTATTTATTTATGATAGTCACACAGAGAGAGAGAGGCAGAGACATAGGCAGAGGGAGAAGCAGGCCCCATGCACCGGGAGCCCGATGTGGGATTTGATCCCGGATCTCCAGGATCGCGCCCTGAGCCAAAGGCAGGCGCCAAACCGCTGCGCCACCCAGGGATCCCGAAAAGGCACTCTTGTTGGTAGAGTTGTAACCCACAGACTTGTAACCCACACTGTACCCAAAAGTTTGGGTGGATGACAGAAAGGGCATTTTGTGTGAGAAGATGTCTGGGAGCCAGGGCCAAGAGGGGAAGGTACAACGAGTAAGGAACAGAGATTCTGTGTAAGAGTTAGTACTGAATGTGGATAAGTGCCTAATATACAGAATGAGCACCAGTCAATAAGAGGTGCAAAGCTCAGCATAATCATTTGCCCCATCAGGACCATAAGAGACCATGAGGCCCCTTTGTTGGAAACTCTGTATGGACTGGAGAGAGGAAAGAGGTCAGGGAGTGAGACATGGGCTGAGAAGCCTGTCCCTTGAGTTTAGAAGTGTGTGGGATGACCTACATCTTGTTCCCTTGACCTAAAAAATGTGCTTGAGGGAACTGGAATGGGGAGAGGGCAGTCCTCATTCAGGCCAAGGAAGCATCTCATAGTACGGTAATGGGGCATCGCCATTTGTATGTATTGCCATGGCATTTTCAGAGGATCTTCATTCTCATTGTTATCTCATTAAACCCTAGGAAGCAGATAGAATAGAAAGCTCCAGTGTGGGTGTGGCCTGTCCAAGGTCACCTGACTAGTTGGTGGCCAGCCCAGACTCTTCTGCCTACAGGTCAGGTTCATACCAAACCCTCTGATCTCTCCAGATTTTACTGTGTCTGGAGCCCACCAGTGTCTCCAAATGACCTTGTTTACAGCACAAAATAATGCTACAAGGCTGCTCTTTAAAGCTATCTGAGAAATGGCGTATCACTCTTTGTTAGAAATAATGATACTGATTGCTAGACCAAAATAGAGGATGTCTATCACTGAAATAATTCAAAAAGCTATTTTTGTGGGTCACATTCTGCGTGATAAAAACTGTCATTTCAGTTGACTTTAAAGGACACATCCGTCTGTAAATCCATACAGCGTGCTGTATTCTTGGTGGAATGGTGACACCTTCCACAAAGAGTGTATAAATGACTCTGATTCAGAGTGGAGGGAGAACAGATAAATAAAGTTGACAGTTCACAGAAGAGGTCTTCATTACTAAATAATTTTGGGAGGTTTTGTAAGTCGGGAAAACTAATCTGCAACTAATGCCCCTTCGGTGCCACTTATCCTGTATTCATCTCCTCACACCGAGTATGAAAGAATCCAAACACAGGGTTTTGCCTCCCCATCATCAATTACAAATATGTCCTTTTTTTTTTTCTCTGTGTGTGAAATTGCATTTCTTATAAATTGCCCCATGCTGGTGCCTTGTGAAGTAAACATCCCAGTTCCTGAGGCATCTGTCTGCCTTAGACAATGAGGGACACCCACCCTGTTGGTGCTCTTAGGCCAGGCTGGCCCCGTGTGTGGTCCCACATGAGTGGGAGGGCAGGAGACCTAGGAGGCCACATGTCTGGTTGTGAAGCTGTCCTTCTACATTCCATATTATTGATCTGTAAAGGTTGTTTGGCTTGCAAGAAGCTGATGGCCACAGACACAAATTAAACCAGTGTCTCTTCTGCCTGATGTCTACAAAAACATCTTTATGAGCCTGTGTAGCAGTGATGGTCAGGGGTCAGGGGTCAGCTGCGTTATGGGTGGCGGGAGGGCTGGTGTGCACACCAGGGGAAGGTAGGAATCATTAATGCATGCCCCCTGGAGACTGGTTCCCAACTAGAACACCTTCATGCTTGGGGCCAGTAGCTCAGAACCTAGTCACTGAATATGAGGTAAAGATCTGAAAGGACTGTGTCTTTCCAGTTGGCCATTTGCCAGATAACACAGAAAGTTGATATTTATGGGGAAATTTTTCTTTTAAAATCTAAAAGTTCATATGATCGAGTCCATGGTAATGCTTACAACAAGAAGGACTTAAACATAATCACTTAAACTAATTTTAAACATTGGTAGCTGCATCGTTAAATGGTCTGGAAAAAAAAAGACATAGACAATGAAGACAATCTGCATTTTCTCCATTTATTCTAATGTGCAGCTCCATGTATGTACTCCTGTTAGGAAAACCTGTGCAATTTGCTTCCCTTTATAGATTGTGTATGTTGAGTAGAAATGGTTTGATGTTGTACAAATCAGTCACTGTGTCACTAATTGCATTTGGTTTCATTGTGTTTCAATAATTCCCAGAAAGGGCACAGCTAACACTTGACGTAACACTTTTTTTTTTAATGATTTTATTTATTTATTCATGGGAGACACACAGAGAGGCAGAGACACAGGCAGAGGGAGAAGCAGGCTCCCTGCAGGGATCCCGATGCGGGACCCGATCCCAGGACCCCATGATCACAACCCCAGCCAAAGGCAGACGCTCAACCACTGAGCCACCCAGGTGCCCCTTGACGTAACACTTTAAAGTAACACTTGTTACACTTCCTCAACAAAATGAGTCCTTTGAATCTACTAGGAACTAAAAATATTATCAACTATTTGATCAGGTTATGCTTAAAAGAACATGAATTCACCAACATTCAGATTACTCAAAGCCCTAGTTTTCTGGGAGACCAGTATAGAGGTATTTGTAGGCTCAGTGCATAGAAATGTCTTGCCTTTTACACCGTTTTCTAGTGTACAAGAAACACTATAGTTGCATTTCTTAGTGTTCTCCAAATTGAGGGGCTACTGTTAAAGAGACAAAGGATAAGCCTTGGTAGATATTGGCTATTGAGTTTGAAAGGAGGTGGTGGTGTCACCTCATGGGAGTTGAAGTTAGGGCCAGACCTGATATTCTGCTTCTGATGTGCAGGGTGAGGAATTCCTGTCACTTCCCCTTGTTAGGTGGCTGCAGATTCTGCTATGACATTTTTAAACTAACCCCCCAACCTTGCCCTAGACACAGAGGGAGCACATGAATATGCCATTAGCCCCATGCTCAGGGAGCTCCAACCTCATCTAGATGGTCTCACAACTGCATCACGTGCCCAATGTCAGATGCCATTCCCTTCCTTCTCTGGTCTCCAACTAGGACTGGACTTAGCACATTCTTTTAAGGTGTGCTTTGTACCTTATATGAAAAAGAGGGATCCCTGGGGGGCTCAGCGGTTTGGCGCCTGCCTTTGGCCCAGGGCACGATCCTGGAGTCCCGGGATCGAATCCCACGTCGGGCTCTCAGCATGGAGCCTGCTTCTCCCTCCTCCTGTGTCTCTGCCTCTCTCTTTCTCTCTGTGTCTATCATAAATAAAAATAAATAAATCTTCAAAAAAAAAAAAGAAAGAAAAAGAGACATGGATCTCTTTTTCAGATATCTCAGTTTTAATACCTACAAACTAATGCTTCCACAGACAAAGGCTGAGTTTACTACACTGGGCTCAACAAAGTTGGAGACTGCAGATCTTCTAACTGGCTCATGTGACTTTGATTTTAACTAACCAAAAAAACATTTTTCTTCCCTTGAATATTACCAGGTGTTGGGTTGGACTGAACATATTCAAGAAAATTATAGCATTAAAATTTCCAACAGTGGATACTAATATCTGATAAAAGCAATATTTCCCACCCTCTCTCCAAGAATGAACTTCAGTTGTGGCAAGATGATCAATTTAAGGGGTTCTCTCCATCCTAATTGCCTCTGCAATGTGTCCTTCAGGTACCTATGGTACTTTAGCACAAAGTAAAAAAAAAGGGGGGGGCTAAATATGAATCAGAATAAAGCACAGAGGAAAGGTATCCAAAGACAGAACGCTAAAGCCTGATTTTACTGTAGACTTTGCCAGAGAGATAAATGATGTCTTTGTGGCCCAAATATGTTGAAACTTTAAGTAAAAGGCTAAGAAAACACCCTGGGAATTGGGATGGCATAAAGGACTATTTTCTGCCTTAAATGTGCTGTGAGAAGTTTCTGGAAAAGATGGGATATCTACACTGCAAAGCTGAGGGAATTGGAGCCTCCAAATCCTCACTACCGCCATCTTTGACCATCAGTAACAGGGCTATGGAGCGATGCAAAAGTAATAGGATTGTATCAGCACAAAATGGGAGCAAATTGTACACTTTAAGATTCTATAGAATTGCTCAGAGTGAATCACAGATCTGACATTAATCTGTGTAGCAACTATTGCCAAGAAATTTAGACTCTGTCACTGCCACACATTTTATACTGCATTTTGCTTGACTTTTCAGATGGGTAGCTTTGATTTCAGCAAAATGTTTTGAGATCATCAAAAACAAAAAGGCTCTCAAAACAAAAGATGATTTATTTGAGTGATAATTTCAACCTCTTTTGCTTCAAGGGAGGGGTTAAGAAAAGAGAATAAAACAGTGGAGAGATGCTACCTAATGGAGTATAGAGCAGGGACATGTCCTGGCACATCCATGCCTGGCAGGAGTGGCTCAGGAAACTGGGCTCAGGGCTCCTGCGTCTGTCAGAGGGCACCATCCACATATACATGGGGGTTGTCAGGTTCCAGAGACTTACTCTGCTCTTGACATTATGCCTCTGGTTTAGGTAAACTGCCATAGGTGGGCCATGAACTCAGGACCCAGTGTCCTGATACTCTGATTTTTAGGCAGGGACAACAGAGAGAGATAGTCTTCTCAATTATCCTTTTTTAGTGTCTTGAAATGAATCTATCATTAGTTTTTCTATCTTAAACAGTGAGGTATAATTCAGAGCAAAACATAAAGAAATTTGAATTACTAAGTCAAGGAATATCAGCCAGATAGTATTAGATATCTATTCTTTTCTGGCGTTCAACTGTTGTCAGTCACTCATTATTTAACCTTAGCAAGGTTTCTGTGTTTATTTTATTTTTTTTTTTTTTTATGATAGTCACAGAGAGAGAGAGAGAGAGGCAGAGACACAGGCAGAGGGAGAAGCAGGCTCCATGCACCGGGAGCCTGATGTGGGATTCGATCCCGGGTCTGCAGGATCGCGCCCTGGGCCAAAGGCAGGCGCCAAACCGCTGCGCCACCCAGGGATCCCGGTTTCTGTGTTTATATGAAATACATTGATTAGACTATCTAACCTAAAGGTAGTCAGGCCTTGTCCGTGTCTCCTCAGTGGCACTAGCACACAGCAACTTTTACCAACTTTTGATCCAAAGGCCTCTTAGGTATTCTGTTTAGATGGTAATGAAAAAAAATTATTACTGAATAATTTTTAATGAAAAAAATTATTTTCCACTTAGAAAAGAGCATCAAAGGGTGCTTTTTTGCATCTGGGTGGCTGAGTAGCTGTGGATGGCTCAGTCGGTCATGTATCTGCCTTCGGCTCAGGTCATGATCTCAGGGTCCTGGGATGGAGCCCCATGTCAGGCTCCTTGCTCAGTGGGGAGTCTGCTTCTCCCTCTCCTTCTGCCTGCTGCTCCCCCTGCTTATGCTCTCTCTACCTCTCTCTCTTTCTCTCTGTCAAATAAGTTAAATCAAAAGAAAAAAAGAAAGAAAGAGAAAGAAAGAAAGAAAGAAAGAAAGAAAGAAAGAAAGAAAGAAAGAAAGAAAGAAAGAAAGAAAGAAAGAAAGAAAGAAAGAAAGAAAGAAAGAAAGAAAGAAAGAAAGAAAAAAGAAAGAAATCATGATATCATGGAAAGGGCATGGACTTTGAAGCGAATCAAACTGGGTTTGAATCTTGGTTGAATATTTAAATGATCATGACCATGTTATTGAAACTTTCTGAGGTTTTTAATCTGTAAAAATAATGTAGACCTTGCTTGGTTGTCGGACCATTAAATGAAGTAAGTAGCATGTAAAACTCCTAGCACATAGAGAGGTTGTGGTCTTCATTACTACCACATCAACTGTTTCCCTAATTTCACTATTACAACTACTGCCAACTGAGTGACCATGGGAGAAATCCAGGTAACACCCTGTACCTCAGCTTTCTCTTCAGCAAAACAAAGGTAACAATATCTACCTCCCAAGGCTCTGAGGATAACGAAACAGTATCATGTGTAGAGTGCTAAGGAGCATGGCATATAACTCAAAAATTGTCCCTCTTTTCTAGCAATAACAGGGAGCTCTCCAAGCACTTGTCATTCCCAGGCTAATAGTTCACTCTGATCTTGAGATTAGATTAGAGCCTGCAGGGTCACCCACCATAGATGCACTCTAACTTGGACCTAACGTCCAGATTTGTGTCCAGAAAAGATCCACACTCTACTATCAGTCTTGCAAGGCCTGAATCAGTCTTTGGGCTGCAGAAGAAGCAAGAAATATGTGCAGCACATGGATATTCCCCTGAGCAGGGCTTTCTCTTTCTCTGGAGACCCTTCCTGGCCAATGCCCGATACAATAAATAGCCCTACACCTTTTCTTTGGGCCTCGGCCTGTGTTTCTTCTCTGTTTCCTCCGTAGCAAGAGGGTCTTTCCTCCTCTTCCTACTTGTTTCCTGGCCTCACTCACTATTTCCCACCGACAGAGACAAGAAAATGGACTACCTTCCCATGCGTACTGGGATCCCGTAGTGTCCCCCAAGGGCATCCTGATGCAGGAAACCTGCAGCTGACCACAGCAACCTGATGATTGTCATGTCCTTACACTGCCTGAGGAAACAGTAGATTAAAATGAAGACACAGTCTCAGCACGTACGTTTTCTTCACCAACAACACGGACCATTCATTATCCCTCTCCTCTTGCTCTTGTGTTCAGTGTGCCTTCCTTCTGAAAAGTACAGAAGGTTCCTCTTGTCTGTGCTTGTATGGCTTACTAGGATGGGGAGCAAATGCTTCCTACCAGCTTTTGGTGTTCAATTAAGGTTCAATGTGTTAACCATATTCACCCATCTATGGATCATTTAGGGAGAAAACTGAGAAAGGTCACATTTTATCTTTCAGAGAGGCTCCAATGTGCATGACAGGGCCCTTGACTATTTTTCCATTTTTATTTTTAGTTGCATCTGTCACTGGTCCCAGAAACTATTTGGAAATGGACATAGGCATTATGTACAATAAATTTCAGGAACAGCTACACTTAACGTTGGGAGACAAAGGCCAGATTGACTTATGGGGTGATTGTGTCATGCTCATCATCTTATGGGGCCTCTGATAATTGATCCTAAATGGATCTTTTTCTCTGCCATAGAATTTTATTTGGTCCGGATGTGCTCTCTCTTTCATGGTCCAAAAGCTAAAATTGCAACAAACATGATAACTACTTCTAATTCAAAAATCTCACCATCTGTTCTTTCAACCAATGTCACTTAACCCTGCAGAGTCAGAAAACAACAGCAATAGAGTGCTCAGCTTAGAGCCCAACAGTGAGGGTCAAGGTGATGCCCAAGGAGCAAAGGTTTCCAGGTGACCTTGAGGCCAGGAATAAAGTGACACACAACACTATCTCTTTTTTTTTTTTTTTTGTATATTTTTTTATTGGAGTTCGATTTGCCAACATATAGTATAACACACAGTGCTCATCCCATCAAATGTCCCCCTCAGTGCCCGTCACCCAGTCACCCCATCCCCCTGCCCAACTCCCCTTCCACTACCCCTTGTTTGTTTCCCAGAGTTAGGAGTCTCTCATGTTCTATCACCCTGTCTGATATTTCCCACTCATTTTCTCTCCTTTCCTCTTTAATCCCTTTCACTATTTTTTATATTCCCCGAATGAATGAAACCCTGTTTGTCCTTCTCTGATTGACTTGCTTCACTCAGCATAATACCCTCCAGTTGTATCCACGTTGAAGCAAATGGTGGGTATTTGTCGTTTCTAATGGCTGAGTAATATTAATATTCCATGTATATATAGACCACATCTTCTTTATCCATTCATCTTTCAATGGACACCGAGGTTCCTTCCACAGTTTGGCTATTGTGGACATTGCTGCTAGAAACATCAGGGTGCAGGTGTCCCGGCGTTTCACTGCATCTGTGTCTTTGGGGTAAATCCCCAGCAGTGCAATTGCTGGGTCGTAGGGCAGGTCTATTTTTAACTCTTTGAGGAACCTCCACACGGTTTTCCAGAGTGGCTGCACCAGTTCACATTTCCACCAACAGTGCAAGAGGGTTCCCCTTTCTCCACATCCTCTCCAACATCTGTTGTTACCTGTCTTGTTAATTTTAGCCATTCCACTGGTGTGAGGTGGTATCTCACTGTGGTTTTGATTTGTATTTCCCTGATGGCAAGTGATGCGGAGCATTTTTTCATGTGTTTGTTGGCCATGTGTATATGCCTTCTTTGGTGAAATTTCTGTTCATGTCTTTTGCCCATTTCATGATTGGATTGTTTGTTTCTTTGCTGTTGAGTTTTAAAAATTCTTTATAGATCTTCGATACTAGCCCTTTATCTGATATGTCATTTGCAAATATCTTCTCCCATTCTGTAGGTTGTCTTTTAGTTTTGTTGACTGTTTCTTTTGCTGTGCAAAAGCTTCTTATCTTGATGAAGTCCCAATAGTTCATTTTTGCTTTTGTTTCTCTTGCCTTCATAGATGTATCTTGCAAGAAGTTGCTGTGGCCAAGTTCAAAAAAGGTGTTGCCTGTGTTCTCCTCTAGGATTTTGATGGAATCTTGTCTCACATTTAGATCTTTCATCCATTTTGAGTTTATCTTTGTGTCTGGTGTAAGAGAGTGGTCTTATTGGAGTTCGATTAGAAGAGAAGTTTATTCTTCTGCACATGGCTGTCCAATTTTCCCAGCACCATTTACTGAAGAGACTGTCCTTTTTCCAGTGGATAGTCTTTCCTGCTTTGTCAAATATTAGTTGACCATAGAGTTGAGGGCCCATTTCTGGGTTCTCTATTCTGTTCCACTGATCTATGTGTCTGTTTTTGGGCCAGTACCACACTGTCTTGATGATCACAACTTTGTAGTACAACTCGAAATCTGGCATTGTGATGCCCCCAGATCTGGTTTTCTTTTTCAATAGCCCCCTGACTATTCGGGGTCTTTTCTGATTCCACACAAATCTTAAGATTATTTGTTCCAACTCTCTGAAGAAAGTCCATGGTAATTTGACAGGAATTGCATTGAACGTCTAAATTGCCCTGGGTAGCATAGACATTTTCACAATACTAATTCTTCCAATCCATGAGCATGGAATATTTTTCCATATCTTTGTGTCTTCCTCAATTGCTTCCAGAAGTGTTCTGTAGTTTTTAGGATATAGATCTTTTACCTCTTTGGTTAGGTTTATTCCTAGGTATCTTATGCTTTTGGGTGCAATTGTAAACAGGATTGACTCCTTAATTTCTCTTTCTTGAGTCTCATTGTTAGTATATAGAAATGCCACTGGTTTCTGGGCATTGATTTTGTATCCTGCCACACTGCCGAATTGCTGTATGAGTTCTAGCATTCTTAGGGAGGAGTCTTTTGGGTTTTCTATGTACAGTATCATGTCATCTGCAAAGAGGGAGAGTTTGACTTCTTCTTTGACAATTTGAATGCCTTTTATTTCTATTTGTTGCCTGTTTGCTGAGGCTAGGACTTCTAGTACTATGTTGAATAGCGGTGGTGAGAGTGGACATCCCTGTCATGTTTCTGATCTTAGGGGAAAGGCTCAGTGTTTCCCCATTGGGAATAATATTTGCTCACACAGCACTATCTCTTCTAGTTGTAAGTCCAGGGACGTGACTCTACCTGCTTGTATAGAAAAAAAAAAAAAAAAAGACGACAAGTTGGTATTTGCCATCAGAATGAGTAGTTGATATGAATCCGTGTCCTCAGACTCAGGTGAGAACTAAATGTAACTTGATTTAGATTTTCTTTATAGCAACTCTGAGCCCCCGGGGCATTTTATTTTTGTCATTGTTAGGCTCTCCTCTCCTTCCCAGGGCTGCATCAGATTCAGGAAGGCTTATACAGTGTCTAGAAAGGCAAGGGTCATTAGCTGTGGGGTCTGTCATGGTCTTACCAACACCCCACCACCGAGGCCCCCAGTGGTTTCTGACACCCAGCAGTTCTCAGCTGCTCCTATGCCCTCTGGAGGCATGGGGATCTTTGTGGAAGTTGTGAGCCCCAGGCCTGCAGTTTCTCCTCCCTAAACACACCACCACTCTTCCTCCTGGGGATTTCTCTGCCTCCTCAGGGTGGAATCAGGGAGCCACCCTTCCCTGGGACCTCAGGACCTATCCCTGCCTCCAGACCAGGAGAAACTCTTCCTCATATGAATGAGACTTCACATCTCACCGTGACCCATTTCTTAAATACATTCTGCTCCTTTCTTTAAATTCTATCTTCCTTTTAGGAATCAGGCTTTCAGAAAAGAAAAGCCAGGAAGTTTGGCAGGCTAGGTCTGGCTTCTGCCACACTAAGGCAAAGAGGCAAAGAGGCATGGAGAGAAAAAGGCAAGATACAGAAACGGAGAAGGAAGGAAACCCTCAATTACAGCCGCCAGGCATTTGTTAATAATGTGGATGATAGCACTAAATGCAGCGCTGCCCTCGCCAAGAGACTCTAGCCTTTTCCTCAAGAAATGGAGGGGACATTGTACAAAGAGAAGGAAATGTGGGATCCTCAACTTCCTGCGTTTGTGCAAGGGAATTGGGGGTGGTGGGACTGAAGGTTTATTTTCAAGGCTTCACTGATTCATCCTTTACAGGTTATCCTTAAGACCATTTTCATTTGTTGGGAAAGGTACACCAATTCTGTATTTTCTTTTGCTTCTCGTAAATCATTCGTCAATGAGTAAAAATCATGAAACCCCAAGGAGGCTGTCTTAACTGCGCTCTGCGAGAGGGATAAGCAGAGTTTGCCTGTGGAATCAGCTTTGTGATCCAGTGACATTAGTTGAGTCAGTCATAGGCCAAGGAGGCTGAACCCGTGGCCCTCAGCTGAAGAAAACACAATCTGTAAAACCTCACGCTTGCAAAACATTGATGTGGCAGATGGTTTTAAAGCAAAAGCTGTATCCCCTTCACAAGTAGATGTGCCAGCGATTCCTTTAAGTATCAAGATGTCCTTGAATTTTTTTAAAAAAAATATGATGCAATTTAGAATCATGGGTTCATGTAGCTTCTCAAAAGCCTATCTGTTTCGTAAAGATGCGTGCATCCATGCTCCGTGAAATGAATGGTAAGCCAGAGAAAACAGGAGATTTCACCAGTGGGAACAAAAGACTCGCTGCCAGATTCGAATAGTTGTTTCACATGTTTGGGAGAGTTGCACAATACTCAAATGACTCAGCTCGTCCACAAACACAGTTAGAGGTGGACTGAGCCATGAGACGAGACCCGCAAAACAGGTTTTGATGGCACAGTGGTGCATGGGTTGGTTACACTAAGTATAGCCCTCCTCAGCTTCCAGGAATGAAAAGTAAACAAGGACTCGTACGTGTCCCCCCAACAGAATCCTCTTTCTCCTTTCGAATAGTTACTATTCTGTGGCCATTTTTGAAATTTTATTTCCCCAGGTCTTTTGGTTTGCAAATATTTGGTTCTGTATATTTAAGCAGTGACTCTGACAAGGCTGATCCTAATCTAGGGTACCAAGGAAATGGAGAAAATGTACCAAATATAAATAACTGCTTTCCTGGGTAAAGTGATATAAAACTAGGCATTTTAGAAGGCTCTGCCCATATTAAAATGAGGGAGAAAAATGTCTCTAGGCATGAGAGGAACTATAAAAGTGGTATATTTTGTGCTGGAACAACATGATGTTAGCTTCTTGTGTTCCACACCAGGCTTTGGAGGTAAAGCTCAGCTGTTGACCACAGTTATGTTTTCCTGTAAAAGGCTACTGCTCACTAAGTCCTATGTAATTAGAAACTCACAGAGGAAGGAAATGTCATTAGAACACCCAGGGAAAGGTTTGTTAAAGGATACACAGTTTGTGCATTTGAGTTTTGCTTTTCATCATAAGCTTTGACAGCTTCATTGGATCTAAATATCCAACGTATTGAATGTACAAAGGTCGCAAGACCACAGAAAGAAATGACCAGAATTCTTCTAGATCCCTACTATCAGATTTTATTTAGACTCTACTTTTCCTTATTCCTTTCATTTGCATGAGTGGTAGGTATGAGGTGTTAGACTTCTCTACTTACAAATATGTTTCTTTTGCATGATCATTGTAGTAAACAATATTGATAAAGGTGGGAAAGTTCGAGTTACGCCTAAAATGTTAACCACGGATCCATTGCTCTAGGATATTTTAAGAAAGATACTTCTCCTGTACCTTTTAAGAAAAAAAAGCGAGAATATTTGAAGCATATGTATCTTTGTTCAGCTTTTTAAAATCAAATTTCACCTGTTCTAACAGAGCACACAGAGGATGGATCATTCAGTAGCCAACTGTGGTTAATTTTGCCCACAAGAATGCCTAAAGTTGTCTCCCTGAACTTGCCACCTAATACTTGCACTCCAGATGTCCATTCTTGTGTTACTGTGCACGCCTTAAATTGAGCTGGGAGATTTATAATTACCTGAGTCTTCCATGAAAGAAAAATGCCAGAAGTTACCTACACCACCCACTATAGGATTGTTCTTGGCATGGTGACTGAGGCGTGGTGAATTTGTGCGTGGCAGTATGAGTTGTCCTGTCTTAAGTGGCAGTAATGCTAGGGGGTACTTTTCTTCTTGAAGTTATATTATTAACTCCTTGAATTAACCATATCTTGGTTTTGAATCATAACCATGGGAAATGCCCACACCCACCTCGCCTTAACATATGTAAATTCCATTTCTCCCAAGACTCTCAGCTATGAGAGAATGCAGCCGTCAGTATTATGAAAGTAGTTCAGCTGAAATGTTTGCCTTCCTGTGCTCAGTCACTTGAGCAGTCCAAGTGACACCTTTGACAAGACAGAACAAGAAATTTATTCCTTCAATATGGAGCATTTTGCAAGGGAAGCTGAGTTTTGGAGCAGGCTAATGGTGAGTTGAATGAAGTGTTTAAATACCAAGGGCATCATACTGGGCATTTTCCTTGTAGCTTTTCATAAAATTAAGATGAAAGAGGAATTTATAATCAAAGGATTATAGTCTTGTTCATTGTTTTAAAGTGAAACATGCCTTCTATATACCAAACGCCATTAGCGATAAATGACTCTGGATGAATTGTTTGGGTATAAATTTTTCTAACTTTATTGATGAACCATACAGAACAGCTTGTGGGCATACAAGCCATGATCTTACTAAAGCAATATGACTCGCTGGCAAAAAGGAACTGTAAAGTCAAGCTAGGTTTTTAACACAAATGAAGAATTTCTTGGAACTCTGTATTGGATTGTTTCTTTTGATTTTCTTTCAATGTACCTCTTCTAAGATTTCATACATACCCATGTATGTGAATATGTATACAATAATTATACTATAGATTATGATCAGAAAAGCATGATAAACGAACATACCCATTTCTAAAACTAATTTTTATGATTTTTGAACTGGACATATTAAGACTTGCTATTTCCTTTAATGTCACGAAGAACTACTGAGTTCAATTCCATATGAATTGGTCAAGTCCTGAAAGTCTCACAGAATGGCCCAGATTCCCTGGCCTCAGTAACCCTGACTGGTCATCCATTTTAAAGTTGAATAAACTGGGCAGCCCCGGTAGCACAGCAGTTTAGCGCTGCCTGCAGCCCAAGGTGTAATCCTGGAGACCCGGGATCGAGTCCCATGTCAGGCTCCCTGCATGGAGCCTGCTTCTCCCTCTGCCTGTGTCTCTGCCTCATGAATAAACAAATAAAATCTTTAAAAATAAATAAAGTTGAATAAACTGAAGTTCCTCTACTTGAACAACTCTACATTGGGCTACAAGATCAGAGGCTTCACCCCAGCCCAGGGCTTTTTTTTCAGTTAGTATATCTCCCACCCTACAGTATACATTTTCATTTTGTTTTCTCCTTTTAATGTGAATTTGAACTTCACTGGAAATATAAGATGCTGTCACAACCATAGGTGATTTTTATATTAGATGGTATAACAAATTCTCCTCTGGTAGCAACAATGTGACCCATCTGTCTTTTCTGTAGGAATATGACCTATGTTTACCTTCTTTTATGTCATAAAGTTGACTTTAAGAGCAAATCAGTTAAAACATTGGATTCTAAAGTAATCATCTATTTATTAAAGAGTGTTCATCATCCCTAATGTCTTGGCTTTTAATGTTATATCTAAGATGGCAAGTCATACTGTATACTTTGGAAGAAAGGAGTGTAAAAAATCCTGTATTATTCCCAAGCCTAACTAAAAAAAAAAAAAAAAAAAGCTAACAAACAAAAACAACAACAACAAAAAAAAAACCCCACAATTTTCAGATGGGTATTCAAGCTCTTCAGACATCGATCTTTGTTTATCCAAGTCATTCATTCATTTACTTAGCTAAAATATCCCTGACATTGAGCCATTTCTATGCTCTCGTAATATTTAGATTTTTAAAATTCCTTTGTTTTTATGAGAAGATCATTTCTGACAAACTAAGGAAAAATGAAAGGAGTTTTTTCCTGCATACCCTCTGGCCAAAAAGGAACATCTGTGCTCCTAGGAGCTGAGAGCTGAGGTAGCACAGGTCTGATTGGCTCCAGGGTCCTAAGGGCCCACAGGGCCCAGCCAGAAGTTCAGAAAATACATGAAGAGATGAGATGAAGGCATTGGTCCTCACCACTCAGACATCCCCAGCCCCCTGCCTGAGTAGACTCCCAGTCACATGAGAGAATGTCAGAATTTTAAGGTCAACAGATATCATGCAAACTCAAGCTAGCTTTTTGTTCTGTTAAACCTTAATCACCCAAACTGCGATTTTGAAAATTCTCTCCACATTTGGAATTTCTTTAGTCCCTGGCTCTGTCTCTGCCACTTCATGTTGTCACCAATTCCCTTAGCAGGCCACTACCACCAGATCAGTGGCCTCAGAGACTGCCACAGGTGGCTGGCAGCATCTCAGCGATCTCTCATCAGCTCCTTCCAGCCTGTGTAGTGGAGAAAACATGCAGAGGCAGGCGCCCAGGACGGGAGGAACTGAAATTCATTGCAATCCTTAGCTGTTCCAGATATGGAATGAATTGAAGGAAATGGAGTTTTGAAAGCCTGGTTTATTTTCAGGGTCTTTCTATCACAATTAACACACCCCACCTCTCTCGTGGTCAGCAAGTTATTATCTTACAGATGCATAGATGGTGAGATATAGAGATTTAATGATGGGCTTGGTGCTTTCTGGTTAGTGAGCAGGGTGGAAGTGAGAAATGTAAGCCTCTGCCATCAGAAGCTGGTGACTTCATACATAATGTCAGACATACTGTCTCTGCCTTCTCTGCCAGATAGAGGACCAGAATAGTTCCTCTACCCATAGTTTGCTGGTTATTCTTTGTTCTGAGTGCATTTGAGTTCTTGCACATCTTCCTTCTTGCAGATTGCTTGTGTGGCTTAGAAGTTCACTTCTGTGCTGGACGTCACTGGATAATGCTTCTCTCAAAGAGGAGAATAGTGGTCCCTGGAAGTTCAAATTCAGGATTGCCTCCAAGTGCAGCTTCAAATCCCCAAGGATCTGTGCTGTTCAAGGACAGCTGATTGATCAAGTCCCTTCCCTTCACATAACCTAGCACGACAGTTACACAGGCTAATTTCAACAAGGATGGACTAAATACAAGGATGGACTTGGCAGTGGATACAGTGTATGGTGGGCAGCATGATTTGGGGAAAGTGGACAGTGGTAACTGGCTATGTAGGCCTGAGGGATTATCACCACCCAAGAGAGCCAAACCATCTTTTTTTTTTTTAAGCCTAAAACCCTCATTTGCCCCCATCCTCTTTCTCCACGTGAGCTCATCTGAACAAAGCATCAAGAGCTCACTGAGTTCAGCCTCTGTTGTTTCTTGAAGAGAACACGGAGGGAGAAGACACGCTCTTGACTCGTGAGGGTCAAAATATAATTAAGAGACAAGGCATGCATACATGAAACAATCAGAGAACAAAATAACATGTGATTGAGTGGCAGGGTGCATGGTTCAGACATTAAATGGAATAATGCTTCTGAAGTGAGGGTGGCCAAAGAAGGCTTCATTAGAGAAATAGATCAAGAAGGACGGGTTGGATCTGAAAAGGAGAGGGATGCGCATCTGGGTGAAGGGGATAGTTTTGAGTAAATGCCAGCAGAAACAGCCCTGGTGGTGAAACAGTACTGAGTGTTTGAACAGAAAATTCAAGTGAGGGACCGAGGAGAGAGAAAGTTAAGCAGATCTTGGAGAGGCTTGAAGGCCAAGCAGAGGAGTTTAGATGTGGTAGGAAATGGGAGCCAGAGAAGGTGTTGGAATAGTGAAACAGCATGATAAAAGCAGTGTGTGAGGAAAATTATTGTATCCAGGTACATTGGATTCTGAAGACTCTGGAGGCCAGTTAGGAAGCTATTGTTACAGGACCGAAACAGGAGATGACAGTGGTCCCAGATTAGAGTGGTACCACCAGAATAGGGAGAAAGAAGCATATTTCTAAGGGAAACTATGAAACACTCGTTGGTCGTGAAAGACTCCTAACTCTGGGAAACGAACTAGGGGTGCTGGAAGGGGAGGTGGGCAGGGGGTGGGGGTGACTGGGTGACGGGCACTGAGGTGGGCACTTGACAGGATGAGCACTGAGTGTTATTCAATATGTTGGCAAATTGAACACCAATAAAAAATAAATTATAAAAATAAAAAAATTTAAAAAAAGAAACACTCGTTAGTGAATGGGATCCTGTACAGTGCAAACTATACAAAGTTAGCAAATTGTGGCTATTTTGTGTAAGTGACTGTCTTTGCGGAGAATAGAAGTCTGATTCTTCTCCTTAGACCTATCCGAAAGCCAGCCAACCATTCTCATACCTCCTTCCCTATTCCTTGAGTTAACCAAACCTCTAGAAAATTCCCCAAACCCCAGTACCCATCCGAACAGTTCAGGCCCAAGCTTTTCTGCCAGGGAACACTCCTGCCACTTAGAACACTTTCCTCCTTCAAAGCTACCCCCTCTCTTATAGCTGGGCTCCTGAATCGAGGTGCGTTTTCTCAGTTCTCCTTCCTAGCTGTTGTTGTTCATGAAACACCTTTCTTCTCTCTCCCTCGCTGTCTTAGTTTTATTTCTAGTTAGTTTAGTCCTCTCATCTGTCTGCTTTCTGGCTTATTCATGTCAATTTGCCCAGTGACATCTGGTTCCTTGGTGGTGTACTTCAGTGTTAGATGACTGACTGTGTCATAAAGTCTCTCCTACCTACAGGGAAGAGGGGTACACAGTTCACCTGATAGTTTGAAAGGGAAAACAAGTCAGAAAGATGAAGAAAATCAAGGGGTTGCGTGTTTTGACAGACAAATCCCAGATAGATTTTGAGGGAAATTTTGTAGGGGTTTTGGTTTTTTTGAAGATTTTATTTATTTACTTGATAGAGAGAGAGAGAGAGAGAGAGTATGAGCAGGGGAAGCAGCAGGCAGCGGGAGAGGGAGAAGTAGACTCCCCACTCAGCAGGGAACCCAATGTAGGTCTCCATCCCAAGACCCTGGGATCATGACCTGCCGAAGGCTGATACTTAACCAACTGAGCCACCCAGACGTCCCTCAAGGGAAATTTTGAATCATAGAAGATGAAGAATTTTAAGAAATCATGCATGTGTTCTATTTGACCTGCAGAGTATTTTTAAATAAATTTTTTCCTTTTAATCTTTGGGCCAATATTTAAAATTCAAAAGACTTGACATACCGATCCAGAAACATATTTCCTTGAACAAAGAATCAGAAGATGTGTCAGTAATCAGCTGGAGCTGAGTATCGCTATCCCCTGTAGATGCAGCAAGCATGCATTCTCTTCCTCGGCTACATTTTTGCAGACTTATCAGGACCTGTGGACATTTGAGTTTTGATTTTGGGACCAGACTGATTTATTTTATAAAAAAGAGAAACTGAGGCACAGAGAGGTTGAAAAGCTTTTTCAATATTACCCGAGAGGTTGGTAGCAATACAGGGGTTAGACCTGAGCTTTGCTCTGACTCGTTGACCCTCTTTTTTCTGCCTTTTGGGACCACAGTTGTTTCTTGAATACAAGACCAGAAAGGTTGACAAGCTGGAGGAAGGCAAAGGCTTGCATGTAGGAATACGTTCATCGGCCTAAAGGGACACTGACCAGGAGTCCCTGAGAGCAAGAATCTGGAGAACACCTAAGAGTAATAATATTTCTCTGCTGTGACCTTTGATGTAATTTTCTTTTACTCTGCCGTACTTGCTACTTATAATTCCAAGAAGCAACATGTTTCATAATTAGCTTTTCCCCTTTATTACAATGTCTTTACTTAAGAAAGAGTGCACTTGAAAATAGAGCCGTTGTGATAGAACATTGTAAGCATCTGTAGTGAAAATGTCCCAAATTTCTAAAGGAAGCTTACTGATAAAGACGATTTGTGTGTGTTTTTCTGTCCACTTTCCTGAATCATTTCATTTGCCTAGACCTCCAGCCTGCCCCGTTAGAGTCTCCGGCTTGAATATGTTAAAATGACATTGGCACTTGGCGAGAGGCTGGCAGGCTCCCGCAGACTCAGCCGGGCTGTGATCTCTGCAGGCTCACGGGGCAGGCAGGAGGGGGGAGTGATCATCCTGCTTATCATTATTGATGTGGCTTCGGCGACCTCTGATGCGTTTCTGTCCAGTGCGATTCTGGATGCCATTCAGAAAACACCTGCTGTAATCCTTGCGAGAAATCCGTGCATGTGCCAAGGCCGGGGGATTGGTGTTGCTCTTGAACAACATGAAGGTCAACGTCTTGGCTCTCCTTTGGTAGTTATTTTTGTGAAAGTCAGAATTCTTTATGGAGTGAATTTTAATACAGACCCAGCACAGGCTGGCATTTCTACTTTTTGCAGAGTAACATTTGCAATCGCCTTTTATCTAAAATGGAAGATGGGTGGAGATTTTGCAGGGCATTTGGAGTTGGAAGACACACAGGAAAGAGAGATTCTTTGTGTTCTCTGAAATACAGGAAAGCTTATAATTGATGTTGAATCTCTGCTTTCACTACTTTGCTCTCATCCTCCTCAAAGGAACTATGCCTCTGTGATTGCTTCTTTTCTTTGGTGGAGGAGTGCCTCACTTCCTCCCCCCCACCCCACTAAACCCTTGAAGCCTTTGGCTGATGTAACAAGATCACTTCCTTACGTGGGTGAGGATGTTTCAACTGTACCATTTATGCTATTGTTTTCAATGCAAGTTCTACATTTCTATCTACTATGTGCCTGTATGAGTTATAAATGAGAGACAAAAACTCTGTAGAGGTATTTGACACCCAGTCCACAGTAGAAGTTACCATACATAAGAATTCATCTGATTCGGGGATCCCTGGGTGGCTCAGCAGTCTGGCACCTGCCTTTGGCCCAGGGCACAATCCTGGAGTCCCGAGATCGAGTCCCACGTCAGGCTCCCTGCATGGAGCCTGCTTCTCCCTCTGCCTGTGTCTCTGCCTCTCTCTCTCTCTCTCTCTATGTCTATCGTGAATAAATAAATAAAATCTTTAAAAAATATATTTAAAAAAAAGAATTCATCTGATTCAAGGCCACCTTGATAAAATGTGGTATAACTGTTACAACAAATTAACTAATGACAATAATAACTAACACATATTCCATGTTTACTAGGTGTTAGGAACTACGCTATGTATTTCATGGATATTATCTAATTTGGTGTTCCTAATTGCTCCCATATTCCACAAAATGAATGCAATAATAGTCTGTGTGAGTAAAGGTTTAGTTTTAGGCACACAGTTTAAGAGGGATCCCAGCAAACTGAAGTACACAGCAAAGTGACAGCAGGGCCAGCTAGAGAGAACTGAGATTCTCAGTTAAACCTGAGCCTGCAGCAGAGTCTCTCTGAAGGCCAGTTAGAGCACATATTGCAGCACCCACCACGGTGTGCCTTCTCTAAAGTTTCTTATCCCGTGGTCTAAGGCGGGACCCCGACATTTGCATTTATAACCATTTCCCAGGTGATGCCAGTGCTGCAGGTCCAGAGAGCGCAGCTAGAGCACAGCTGGCCTAGAGCTCAAAACTACACCTACCACAGGGAGAGCAGGTGGAATCACCCAGAATGTTTACCCTGGAGAAGACACTGCTCTGGGTTGCACAAGAGCCTCTTGCAGCCCATTCAAGGGCTGGAGGATACCAAGCGTCCCACCAGCGATGCTGGCTGTGACATTGGCCAGTGGGTGTGGGTTGAGACAAACATAGGTGGAGAGGAAGGGACAACAGATGGAGAGGCTGCTTGTGGAGGCAGCAAATCAAGAACCCTAGGAGTTGCTCAAGCAGAGGAGGGTGAAACTTTCTGAGTAAGGTTTACAAACCAGAGACCTGAGGCTGAATGCAGACTGCAGACATGTCTTCAGTGAGTGTATGGGGCCAGCAAGTGTTTCCTTTGAATGTGACTAGAGGCAGATACCCTCTGGTCCCCCCAGTCCCTCTTCTCTCTTAATCCCCCTGAGCCATCCACAGGTGGCCCGGATCTGAAGGCTGTGGTGTACAAGGTGATAAAACAGCAGTGAAGTGCTGGATTAGGTATTTTTTGTCATGCAAACCCTAAAGGATGAGAGAAAGGTCACTAGGTAAGGTGATCCCAGTTTGTTCACCTGTAGGAACTGCACACATTGGGGAGGACCCACTCTAAACTGTGACCCATGGAAGCGCATTCTCACATCCCCAGGCAAGGCTGTGTACCCTAGTAGGGCTCTCTCAGTCACTACCCCGTGTTACCTCTACAACTCCTCCCTCCATTGGCTCTGCTTCTACCTTAGTAGATCTGACCACAGTGGCCAAAGAACCTAAATGGGAAAATGCACAAGAACTGTGGCCAAGCCCATCCCATCCCAGCCCTCCCTGCAAACATCACCCTAGGTCTGCCCTCCTTCAATCCAATGGGCTGTTTCCCAGGTAGGAGGCAAGGGGGCCCTCCCAGAGCCTGGGAACCAGACATTTAGAAGTCATGGAATAGCCAAGCCATGGAAAGAAGAGAAAGGAGAGAGAAGAGTTTGGGGTTGATTACAAAACAACTAGCACCAAAGAGGGTGGATTCTCAGGAGGGAAAGCTTATATAAGAAGTTCCAGTACAAGGAAGAGTAAAGAAAAAGAAAAATAGCAAAGAGAAGTCACTAGACTAAATTAAGAAATGGAAGACCCAGATAAATTGTTAGAATAAATTTTCAGTGATGAACACGTTGTCCTTAAGAAATCTGAAACAAAACCAGAGAGAGCTAGAAGTATGCTCTGGCTCTAAGAACCTGGTTGGGTCTTTTCCACCTTTGTCTCTGGATTGGGTTGCTAGATTGTTGGCTTTACATTCCCCCTGCAAAGACACTGCTTTCTCAGTGATGAGAGTTCAGGGTTGGGGCTGCCATCCCAGTGGCAGAGCTAACAGCCTATCCCCCCTTTCTTGGGTCATCTTTCCATTCTCTTTTCTCTGTCTTCCCTCCCTCCCTGACTTCCTACAAGTAAGGAAAGAAACACTTGGGGAGACCTCTGGTGCAAGTTCCAGTAACGAGGCTGGCAGGTGAATTTTGCATGTACAGAGTGAGTCATTTTCTCATAACTGAGATCAGGGGCTGTATTCCTCCCAGGAGAAAAAATACTTATATTGACGTGTTTATGTTTTGGAATAATAATATTTGTCCATGTGAAAATATGTGCGATTCCTTTCTGCCACACCATATGGCTGATTACTATTCATAATCCAAACAGTAGCAGCTGCTGCAGAATTTTGAGAATGAGTTTTCTTGAAGTAAAAACAGACAAACTATCAGATGCTGTATATAGTTTGCAAAGTGTCACTAGTTATTCACCAGAAACCTACATATGGGTCCCTTTCATTAATCCAGTATGGTCTTTATGAATAGCCCAGCAGTTCATTTTTCTATCCACTTTGATTCTCTCCCTTTCATCCAACCTACTCCGTCTTTCAACCCGTGCCCCCTGGGGCCAGTCTACCTTGGAACCATTGGCCACACAAGTTCTCAGTTTGGTTTTTGTTGACTGATGATAGCTGCCAGAAAAAATTGGCAGGGCATTTTTGCCCTGGTTCTCCGTGTGGCTTCCAACGCTGCTGAACCACATTATATATTTGTGGTTAATCGGACACATGGAGGCACTGAAGCAGTTAATGATCCCCTCTCGAGCCTGCTTGGCCCAACTCTGAGGTAATGGAAAATGTAGAGTGGCACTTTCTACAGACCATTTGAAGGTGGTTAGCAGAAACCCTTGAGGTTTAAGAAGGAAGTGATCTGCAGAATAGGCACTGGACGCCACTGTAGAAACCACCACAATCCATGGTACAAAATCACAGGGAAGTATCCCTTATATCATTTCGTCATCATTCTAAGTCCCCGAAGAGCTGGGAACTTTAGTAAATCAAAGCACTCTTTTTTGTTTTTCCATTAACTATGCAAAACATTCTTTATGCTGATTCTATGCATCACAATGGTGAACATCCAAACTATTTAGCAAAAAAAAAAAAAAAAAAAAAAAAAGGTCCTGACCCAATATACCAAAACTTGAGCCTACAATGAAAGTAAATTTTAGATAATCTTAATTAATACCCCGCATTTGCATGACGTGTCATGGTTGTTTTCAGGGTGTTTTCGTATATATTATTAGTAACTGAGACTTTTTCTCTAAGAAGACTGTCAGGTGCCCAAATCAATGGACGATCGTGAGCCTGGGATATTATCTCTGGCCTGGATGCCTTGTCCTGTTCTCCTCACAACGGGTATCACTAATTTCCAACTTGTTTCCATTGTCTTCCTGCAGCCATTTGTCTTTTTCAGGTGTCTACCGATCAGTTCTCTAAGTACCTGCTGCTTTTATCACAAGTTATAATAAGGTGATTTATCAATGTCATTCTCCTCACTTGCCACGAGAGAGCAACTACAAGATATTATAGAATTGGTCTGCATACTTGGCCTTGAACAACAGTCTCTGATTTGAAATGGTATTTGTACCTCTGTCATCCCAGAGCTTGTCAAGAGGTCTCTGAGTCAGCTTTAACTTTGCCAGCCTTTGCCTTCAGGGGCCATTAGCTGATTGTTTCATAAACTTCTCTTTCCCAAAAGGAATATCTGACAACATTTCCAAGTCACGTCTTGTATTTAGGATATGTGTGTGAATGTGTGTGTCTGCGTCTCATTCCCGTGTCTCTTATCACCATAATCACCCTGACTCAGGCTAAATATGTGATGGCTCTAGATCCCTATAATGTGATTTCAGGACTGAATAGTCCAAACAGTTTGTTTCAGCTGATGCCTGAAATCCTCTCCTTGTCCATCCTCACCTTTCCCCAGCCCCCAGAAAATCATTACCCTTAGAGCTCAGCCCTGTCCACATGCAGAATCTGTATGACCCACACATAGTCATCATTTGAACAGGGGTTGGTCCTGCCGTCCTAAGCCTGGGGTCTAGTGTGCCTGGGCTAAGCCCTGGGCATACCATCTCCTAACCCATACCTGAGCTCAGGCCATGCTAGGCTGGTGGACATTCATGGGATGCTGCTACTGTCTTCTGATTTATGCTTGCGCCCCCCTACTGAGATCCAGCTACCCTACTCCTGCCCACTGGTTGTGCTGCTGAGCAAGCACTGCCCTTCTGTATTCCACTGACTCAGGGTGCCTTCCACGTGTGTCTAAAAACAGAGTCATATTATGATTTTCATGGGTTGTAGACACGTTCACTTCCATAAGCCCCTTCCACCATTAAAAAATCTTAAAAATTGCATGTTTTAGCTTTGTTGGAATAAAGACAATATATTGATATCATATATTAAAACATTTCTTTGACTTGAAAGTATATTCTTTTCTTCTGACTTGAATTTCTTTAAAGGAAATTAATACATTTACATGGATTCCTAAAAGTACCATAAGCCCTAGGCACTGTGCTGAGCGCACCTGATGGATAAGGTGGCTCCAGCTAGAAATGGACATGTGGGGCAAACCCTTTTGCCTTAGATCAGTGTTTCAAAGTTCAGTCCTTTGTAAAACACACTTAGACCTGTCACCGTATTGCTCTTCCCAATATAAGTTTTCACCTAATATTTTTCTTTAAATTTACCTTCTTTGAAATTTTAGCAATCGTATTTTTATGAGAAGGTTTAAGCCACTAGCATAAAGCCAGTGTAAATTGCACTTAGGGACTGCATCTTTGCATTCTCCCAAAATTCATGTGTTGAAACCCTAATCCCTAGTGTGATAGTATTTGGTAGGGGGAACTTTGAGAAGTAACTAGGTCATGATAGAACCCTCAAGATAGGATTCGTGCCCTGATAAGAAGAGACACAAGGAAGCTTGATCCTCTGACTACTCTTTATGTGTCCTCACATGGAGGACACAATGAAAAGATAGCTATGTGCAAAGCAGAAAGTAGGCGTCCACCAAGAACTGAATCCATGGGCACCTTGATCTTGCCCTCCCCAAGCTTTGAAACTATGAAAAACAAGTGCTGTTGTTTACACCACCTAGTCATGCTAATTTGGTATTAGCAGCCCAAGCAGATTAAGACACGTGTCATAAATAGAAAATACTCATCAATACAAATTGGGATGAATAAAAATTATGCAATTTTTTAAAATTCAAGTTTGCTCAAGTTCAACCTAACTCTCGTTCTGAGTTCCTCAACATCCCTTGTCCTCTCCTAGTCCTCATGGAGTCAGTGGTTGGACCATTGCCTCGCCCAATGTCCACCTTAGTCATGCTTTTCGATACATTCCCTGTTCACCCACTGACATCCAGCCACTGTCCAAATGCCTGTCCCAAAACAAATGAACCAACTCAACCTCTCCAACTCAATTTAAACCTTGACAATCATCCCCATCCATAAGACTGGACTTCCCTGGAAAACATCACTGGCTGTCATAATCCTGACTTTCCATTTCTCTCTAGAATGGCATGGTTCAATAGAACTTTCTCTGATGATGGAAATGTACTATGTCTGCAATTACCAGTATAGTACTCCCAGCTAGACACATATAACTACTGAGCATTTGAAATGTGGCCAGTGTGACTGAGAAAGGAAATGGTTACTTTTATTTAATTTTAATTAATTTACATGTAAACTCTTTAACCATATATGTCTGTTGGTTACCATATTGCTCAGGGCAGCAGTAGAGCATGTGATTTTGAGTCTGGCCATTCTTTTTTGGGTTCTAGATCTCCATCCCAGAAGTGATTAGTTCTAAAATTCTTTCCCTTTCCATGAGACCTATCATGCCACACAGTCAAGCTTATTAGTGAAATGGATGATACTTAAGCTATTCAATATTAACACCCTAGTGTGAAAGAAAGCTCTGGGAGGAGATATGACAGAAGGAAGCAGGAATAAAATATGAGAACCCTGTGTGCCGCTGGGAGTCATGGGGGTGAGGGGGGCGAGGGAGAACAGAATGGAGAGATGGAGGTGTCAAAGATTAACTTTCCCCCACTTTTCAGTCACGTAAAGCTAACAATAACCAAGATACAAACTATATTAATATTATTTTATTTCTTCATTCTTCTTCGTTTTATATTTTTCATTCTTCTCCTTTTTCCTTTTAAAACAATTGTCAGATATGGTTTCACTCATATGTGGAATATAAGAAATAGTGAAAGGGACCATAAGGGAAGGGGGGAAATTGAGTGGGGAAAAATTAGACAGGAAGGCAAACCATGGGAAATTCCTAACTCTGGGAAACAAGCAAAGGGTGGCAGAAGGTGAGGCAGGTGGGGGCATGGGGTAACTGGGTGATGGGCAGTAAGGAGGGTGCATGAGATGAGCACTGAGTGCTATACTATAGATTGGCAAATTGAATTTAAATTAAAATAAATAAATAAAAATAAAATAAAACAGTTGTCAGTTGGAGTCCGAGGATTAGCTTCAGAATAAGCAATCTCCTCGTTTCTCATTAATCTCCTGAACCTAGAAACCGCAGCCTTAACTGGCTTCAAGCCCCAGGCTTTAGTGTTTAAATCTTTGGATCAACTATATTGAATCAGATTTAGCACAAAACCTAGTACTCCCTCATAGATTCCAGTGAGACCCCAGGTGTCCATGACTACATTTAAGTAGAACTTTGAGGAGCCCAGTAATGGAACTCACTGGCATGGCACACATACAGATGACTGTCCATCCCCACACCACTATCCCCTGCTTCCTCACCCTTGGAACCCTCCATTCCATGTGGTATACAGCTCTTTCTGGGATACCATCAGTTCATGGATGGTGACCCTATCTGGAACTCATGGATGGGGTGGCAAATCGATTACCTAAGCCAGTTTTGGAGGTCTACTTCTCTCACGGCTTGTTGATGATGGAAGAGGAACAGGACCTAAGGCTGGCTGCTGAGGGACTCCTGGAAAAAACTTGCCTACCAATAAAAAGAAATGTATAGAAGATGATCTTCCTTCCTTCACTGTTGGTATTGGGTCTGCAACTGAGGCCAGCATCTTAGCAACATTGTTCACCATCGAAGTACAAAGATCACCTGCTGGATGGTGGAGGGCCAGGATGGACAGGGTCCTCAATAGCACAGTAGAACAGGCAAGTTAACCCTGAAATGATTTGGACTTCCTCTTTGTGAAATAATCAACCTAATAGGTTAAGACATGTGGAATTGGGTCTTCTGTTATTAGTGGCCAAAAGCATCATTGCTGGTACAATGAAGACACACTGTGGAGTTCTTATTGCCTCTAATTTGACTTAAAACTTCTTTCCACCAGAATATCAGCAGGCTGAAGCCTTAGCCTTTTCCTGCTTTGTGAATTGGAAAAATGATCTTTCCTGACAGTTTATTGTTTTACTTCTGGGATGCCTCTCTCAATAAAAGCCCTGCCAAACTTGGCCTATTTCTTCCTCTTTGACACAGGAATGAAGAACTAGGAAACCATTCTCTTTCACTAGAATCAATGACTAGCCACAGCTGATAATAAAAATAACTTCTAGATAGCAAGTAGTAAATAATAGTAAGACATGACCATTTGCTACAATGCTTTTAATTACAAAGACAAAATATAATTTTATTTGTGTCTTTAGGAGTGAGCCCCTTTTCTGCTGAGCATGGAGTATCGAACACTTACTTAATGGGCATAATTCTATTTCCATCATGGAGAAGGGACAAATAATAGCAGCTTTTGCCCCAAAGCAGAAACCCTTTGGGGAGTCTGTCTCCACTAATGCATATATTGATATACATGCATATTTCCCATTAATACTAATAGAACCTAATGCGATTGTATAAATCACCTGAATTTTGATGCAGTGTGAATGTGATGTTGGATGATTCAAGATGAACTCACAAAATACATTTGTCTGGGAGCTATTTCTTAATATGCCTTTATCGTGTAGCCTGCTTCCTCCTCTGTGACTGAAATATTAATCAAAGGCTGTTTCTGCTGGCTCCCACCTTGTGTACCCCCTCTCATCATCCGAAGAGATGAAGTAGACTCATCTGTGTGACAGTGTACCTCTACCCAGGTATAATTTAAGATTCTATTGGAAGAAATAAAAAAGGAATGGATGGAAAAGAGAAATCAAGACAGATTTTCCTTCTTGTGGGGAGTAGTGCGTGGGGCCGGGCTGAATTAAGTGTACACATGTTCTTGAATCCTAGAAGAAGTGCCAGGTCACATAGGACAAGTATGAGGAATTTAAGCATCTTTATTCACCACTTTGTCCTTACCCATTGTCAGCCCTGTCGAGCATCTTACCTCCAGCCTCCAGAGCAGCATTTTTCACCTCCACTGTCAGTGTGCTCTCTGGGAGATATGGATTATATTACCTACCTCTCAGAGAGAGGTGAGAGCACATTCCAGCCAGCTGGTCTTGCTCTTCTGCTCTCTTCAGATCTTTCTCCTCTCCTACCTGGATTCTTGGCACAGCGATTGCTCACAGAGACTTTCATTTTACCCCATCAAAGGCAAAAAAGAAAAAAATGTACCCTTAAGAATCAGATGGAAAGAAAAAAGAAAAGAATCAGAAGGAAAAATGTAGATTATAAGTAAAACCTACATAGTCCTTGTTTACTGCTAGACCACATAATCTTGGGATTATGAAAAATAAGCACTGAAAAAGATTTCTGGCAAAATAACAAAATAAAGTGACATCCAGCAGCTGCAGCTTTGCACAGCTGGCCAAGCCCTGGGTGTTTCCATGCATGTTTCAGAGGGCACGGCAATCCTGCCAATGCCCCTTTTACAGGTAAAGCTACTGAGGCTAATCGAAAATGCTGCAAAAGCACATCAGTGATTTCTGTGTTAATAATTTTGAAATCATTTCCTTTCTTCTCTATTCCAAGACAATGGAGGAATAATTAAATATAGAGCTGCTTGAATAGGTTTTAAAATTTACAGCATCTTAATTCCCAAAACCTACATAAAGCCCTCAATGAATCTTGGGGTCTACTAAAACATTGCAGAATTAGTTTGGTCATTATAATCTGCCTGAACCCAAGGGAACACTAGGATTAAGCTAAATTTTAATTAATACCAGTTGAGGATTAGAGGAAAATATATTGAGTTGCAGTAGATCTTCAAATTTTACTCAAAATTGAGACATCATTTTAAAAATGTAACATTTTAACACTAGCTATCAGGAGGTATTAGTCTGTCTATACAATTAAAAGTTCCATTTTTTTTAAAGTTAAACACAAGATCAGGATGAAAGAGCTTGTGCAGTGTCACTCTGTTATCTACATCGGAAACAGATATGGTTATTTAGACCATAAAGCTCTGGCTCAGGCATCTTCACCCTGGTGGCCTCTCATCAAATTGTGAATATCAGATTTAGGAGGAACCAAAGGTGTGCCACCGACAACAAAAACAATCATATTCATTCATCCATTTATTCAATAGTTTGTTGCATGCCTGCTACGGGCCAGGCCCTGTGCTAAGAATAAATACAAAGAGAAGACATGTTCTTGCTCTTCCAGGGTTTCCTGGACTGGCAAGAGAAAACCGATGGAAAGGCATGGAAGGAAGAGACTGGAAATTTATTGGGACATTGATTTAGGTTGTCTCACATTCTCCTAATTATAGCCTTTGTCGAGTAGTAACATTATCCCCATTTTACAGCTTGAAGCACAGAGAATTTAAGTAACTGACCCGAGGTCACACAGCATGCAAACAAATTCAAAATCAAACTCCCATATGTCTGATCATGCTCTTTGCACTGCACCAGTGTTAAACTGTATGATCCCGGTGGCCATCCAGTATCACGCAGGTGGCCTTTGACGGCTGCCACATGCCGCTGACCCTGTGCCACTGGCAGTGTTGCTCTCAGCTGTCATGAGGATGTTAGAGCCCACATTCCTTCTCTGGGGACACTCTGGAATGGGGAAGAGAACCGAGGAGTGCCATCCCCAGGAGGATTTTCTGTGTCGTTCATTCTCAAGCAGCCTGGAAGCACCTCTCAGGCATAACCGAATGAAACTGAGGAATGTCCTCTCATCTCCAGGGGAAGAGTGTTCTTCTGACCAGTGAACAAACCAACGTCATCAGGAGTACTTTGAGAGCTCCTTGAGAATTTATTAGACAGGCAGCAGCCCTTGGAATACTGGAGCTGTGGCGAGAGAGACTACCTCGGGAACTGGGAGAGAGCAAGGCAAAGCCAAGAGAAGAGAGGAATCTTCTTCAGCCAGAGCATTAATAGGAGAAGGGAGCCGCCGTGTTAAGCAGGACACAATTCAAATGAGTGTGAAGGTAAGAGATATACCGGGTAGCTGGCTCAGCTGTCAGCCCAACTCTGTAGTCAAAGGACTATTGATAAGAGGACAAGCCAAGGTTGGTAACTCAACGATGACATAAGAATGAGGACCTTGGGAACTGGAGAAAATAAGATGTAACCAATGGTTGTTGCAAGAAGACAGGTCTACAATTGCTTATTCTTGATCCCCAAATCCAAGTGCTCTGAACACTAAAAATTTTTGGTGGCAAACCTACTTTGAACTGATGTAAGACTGTAATCTAGAAAGTGCTGAGTTAGAGTGAAACAGGATTCCTTTTAAAACTCCGATTTCAGGTGCCTGGATGGCTCAGTTGGTTAAGTACCTGCCTTTGGCTCAGGTTGTGATCCTGGGGTCCTGGCATTGAGTCTTCAGGGAGTCTGCTTCTCCCTCTGTCTCTGTCTCTGTCTCTGTCTCTCTCTGTCTCTCTGTCTCTCTCTCATGAATAAATAAAATCTTTTTTAAAATAAAATAAAATAAACTCTCATGTCGCTCAGCCTCATAGAGGCCTCTAGGACAGGGGTCTTGAAGCTAGGAAGGGGACTCAGAAAGCCTTTGAGAATCCCATTAAAGCTATGAAACTTCTCCACAGGACACTGTACAAACAATTCCACAGAGGAAATTGTTCATCCTATTTCAAGGGAGCCAATTTATGAACTCCAGTTTAAGAATCTCTGTTCTTAGCTTTTAGGGGATTAGTAAACTCTGCATAACAAAATTAATAGTGAAGTTGAACTTTAAGGAGTAAAGATCATTTCAATTAATATAGTCCAATGATCCAGTCAAGATATAATTGCCATCGAAGCCTAGAATTCCTTGGTCAAAGGGCGTGCAAGCACGTGTGTGTGTGTGTGTGCACGCATGCGCGTGCATGCACATTGGGGTATTGGGAGGAAAGACTGGCAGGAGGGGAGATCCTTTGGCTTCTCCAGAAAATTACCTATACAAGTATTATTAAATCTTTATAGTTCTGTTGACCTCTCTGCTCTTAAAAGCAATGAAATGGTCAGTCCTAAAAGCAGAGATTACATTAAAAGTCACTTCCAGGGTGACGGGCACTGAGGGGTACACTTGACGGGATGAGCACTGGGTGTTATTCTGTATGTTGGTAAATTGAACACCAATAAAAATTAATTTATAAAAAAAAAAAAAGTCACTTCCAGTCCCAGGATCTTGTAATTATCTTCTGTGTGTATGTGCTTGGAGATTTTGGTCCTTCTAGGCAGATTACTTTTTTCTTTCTTTCTTTCTTTCTTTCTTTCTTTCTTTCTTTCTTTCTTTCTTTCTTTCTTTCTTCTTTCTTTCTTTTATCATCGTCAACATGAAAACTTGCAAACCACTGTCAAGGCTCAACTATAAAGATTCTCCAGCTGGCATCATAACTGTATTGTTTATTTTCCCCCTTGCTTTTTTGATTTACTGGGATTCTAAGCCATTATATTCAGAAACTAAATGTTTCCTAGTCTTTTATATCTCTGGTTTGATAGTTATGATAACCTACTCCCAAGAGTATAAAACTGGAAATGATGAATAGAAGAAGTGTGTTCATCATTAGCCAGTACAGAAAACAACCCCGTCTCGGAAATTCAGAAACCTAATAATGGCAGATTTTGTTTTTTACATGATTACCTTTATGACAGCTCTGTCACTCCACACCAAGTGCAATATATTCGGGTGGGTTTTTCTCTGATGAGAGTGTCCATGGCTCATGACACTGGGCTGAGCTGTATTTCTGATTTGTGCATTTGGTAGTTGATAGAAACTGATGGTGCATGCATTTTGATGTGAAGTCAAAAAGTAGGCACGTTCAGATGAGTAAAATGCTTGTATGCCCCTCATTTCTTACATATTAATAAATAAGATTAATGACAAATGCAATATAGCAAAATTGGATAAGTTCTTGGCCTCTGGAGTTAATCCAACCTGGGTATGGATCTTGAATCCATCACTTACAGGCCGAATGACTGTTGACAAGCTACCTCATCTCTGGATGCCTCATTCTCTGTAAAATGATATTAAAAATAGTACTCCCCCATAGAGTTGTTGTAAGGATTAATTGAGATGATGTGTATAAAGCTCTCAGCACAAGGTAATATTTTCTCTCAAGATGGCAGTGCTGTCCCAGCTCCGTTCTCTGGTAAGGACCCTCTCTGGTGTTATTTGGGCTTAGATACAACTGAGTCTCCAGATGTGCCAAGGTTTATATTTATTTGGTATTTCTCCCAGCTCTGAGATAGCAAAGAATGAGCGCACGGAAGAGAAGAGGGGAGGCGAATCTCATATTACCATGGTGCTTTGCAGGAGAAGGAGCTGTGAGCCTCCATGACAAACAGCTTTTTTTGCAGACTGTATGGCAGCCTAACAAGAACTCAGTGTGCTTCTGCTGAACTGAGCTGAAGAGGGAAGAGAAAGAGAAAGACTGTACCCTTTCTACCTGCTTCGTCCCTGGCATCTGGTCCACCTCAGCTGTGGTCCTGTGGTTGTCACAGGTGAGCGGCTCAGATTTGTTCCAGACCCCAAAGATTCTAGGCAGGCAGGTGGGTCTGTCCAAGTCACCCCTGGTCCCCAGGAGCCCAGAGATGCCAGGTTCAGCTGAGATCAGCATGGGCATCACCTGTCACTGCAGAATTGGACTGAAGACCCTGAGGGGTCTGTCAGTACTGAGACAGGCTCTCTGTGGCAAAGGCTGCTGGCCCTACTTTATTTTTCTATCAGCCTTGAATAGCTTTGAGCCTAAGACCACCTGTCTAATTCCATCTGAAATCCAGTAAGTATCTGGAAGAAAGCAACCCCATGTGGAAATCGGTAGGGGTGTATAGATCCTGGTTTCTTAGAAATTAATACAATTTCAAAATGCGCATCCTGACAAGGCCGAGGTTCTAAACGAGAAAACATTTATGAAGCTAAGTATGTTTAAATAATGGTAAATAGGCCTTCCATAACTGGGCTTAGCAAAAGCAAATGCTTATGATCTTGTGCTCCCTGAAGAGGAGAGAGGCTGTCTTTAGGACAGGCACCGAGACTTTGCCAGGCTGCCTTTCCTCGTGGCACATCATGAGGAAATTTGTAATAGGTCAAAACATTTGAAAACAAGATTCTCCATAATAAACGGCCCTGCCTGAGATGTCATAGAAAGCAACATTTTAATGACGATAATAAACTATGATGATAAACTATGGCGTCATCTCATCATATCCCCAGGTGTAAGGTTCAAGTATAAAACCAGTTAAAATCACCGTACAGGGAGAGCAGGCCTGGACTTTTCACACTACTAAAATTTTGTTATGGTATCCAGTGGGCAGAACTAGCAGAAAATACTTAATTAAAACAAAACAAAAACCAACCCTTTTCCTGGCAGAACTATAACCAGCAATACCTTCTAATAAGTAATTGTGGACAGTAATTTTCCAGAATATGGATAACATGAAGGAATTTGGCAGTATTATTTTCCCACATCTACTTTTACCACTTTTTAGCTTATTTCTTTTTCCTGCTACTTTTATTTTCTGAAGAAAAGTGCCCAGATTTCTTGTTTACTTGGCCTTCTGGACTTCCTCGTGCTTGTGCAAATTAGGTTTTTAATATTTATTCATTTTAGAATCTTTGTATTATTATAAGACTTGGGGCCAGAGGAAAAGAAAACATGAAGTATATTGAGTTACTCACAGTGGCAGTTAATAATGTTATTATAATACCATGAACAAAAACATAAAACAATGGGCTGGAGTCAGGACACGTGGGCTTCAACTCTTGTGTCTCCCGGAAACCTGTTGGCATCCTGGGGACATTTATGGGAGGTGACCACGCGGGTCCATGCAGCTCTGAAGGATCTGGGGAACTGCCCAGCAGTGTGCAAAGAAACAGTGTGGGGCACCAGCTCTGGAGCCAGCCCCTCTCGGCAGCATATGTCCTCCCTGACCTCCTTTGATCTCACTGACTTCCCTCACCTCTAGCGTGAAGGGAGTAATAGCATCCCCTGGACCATGGTAAGAGAGTTAGCTTAGGGAGCTCAATGGAGCCTTGTGCTGTAAAGTGCTTACCCCTGGTGCCTAAAACAGAGTATGCACTGCCTGCTATGTACCACCCAGCCCCACTTAGCACCCAAAAGCACCGAACAGAGAGAGACTCTGGAGCCAGACTGCACTGCCACTTTACTAGCTGTGCTGCCTTGGGCACGTTACTTCACCTCTCTGTGCTTCACCTTCCTCATCTACAACTCAGTGATAATATTAATAGCAACCAACCCCATAGGAATATTGGAAGGTTTTTTAAAAAATCAAGATAGAAAAAACAAAAAAAAAAAAAATCAAGATAGAAATTACACCCACCATTTTGGCAGGAGCTGAGTGCTTATTCTGTGTCAGTCATTGAACGAACATGCTTTATGTACCTTATCACTTCTCATCCTCTCAGCAGCCTGTGAGGTGCTATCCCATTCGTATCCCCATGTAACATACAAGAGACTGAGAGCTTTGCTCACGTTCATCCAGTCAGCAGGCGATGGAGGCAGGGTTCAAATACAGGGCACCCTAATAGAAAGTGTGTGCTTCTCAGCCCCACAAGTGTGTGCTGGGCTTCCGTTCCTCCAAGGAATGGACTGTGCAGGTCCGAGATGCTAAGATGCTTCCAGGCCCAGGCACTAATATCCCTGAGGAAAGCTGTCAAAGATCCCCGTTCCCAGCACCCTCATTTGCAAACCAGATTCTGGCTTGAGTGTAGCCTCACCGTCAAGAGGGCACTGCTTAAAAGTCAAGCACTTTTTAAAACATCTGCTTGAAATTGTGTGCCACTGATTGAAATGAAAAACAAACTCAGCTGCCAAGCAACCGTGGAAAGAGGACGGGGGAAAGAACTAGTGACAAACAACTAGTTAGCACATCCCAACAGATGGTTATAATAAGAGCCTAATGAAAAAATAACCTAACAAGTAAAATTACTGAGGTCTTTGCCAAAAGGCATTTTATATTCCAGTATGTAAAATATAAAACTGTTACTTTTCTATCAAATGGCACAAATCTATAGGCCTACTTGTTTTTTGGGGGGTTTTTTTGTTTTTGGTTTTTTTCATGGAAAATGCTTTTAATTTGTTGGCTCTAACATGACACTGCTGCCCCAATGCTTCTGAGTGCCGTGAAAGCTCCCTGGCCTTTGTCTTCACTCCTCCATGTGGTAAAAGGAGGGACAGTTCCCTCTCTGCTCCCAGCACCCATGTCAGGACAGAAAACACTCATGCTAGCAGGACTTCGGAAGAAGAAGACGTTCTGGTTTGGACTTTCTAGGTCACACAGCTGGCAAGAGGCAGAGTCAGGATTCAAACCCGGGCAGTTTGGATACCACATCACCCTGTCAGCTCTTCTGTTTCCCGCTGATGATCATTTAATGTTATTTGATCATGACTTGGGTGCCTGCCTGGGGGTGGACTTGTTTATCCTTTTAGAATAATCCTACATTTTTATAATCTCTACAAAACCCCTCCTCCACTCCCAAAGTGAACATAATTTAGAGCTCCCAGCTAACACTGCCCTCCTGGCTCAGCCAGACAGTGGATGGGGGTGCTGAGCTGGGGTGAGGTGCTGGCTGGAAAAGACTTTGAGGGGGAGGCGAGGTTCATAGGAGCTGTGAGAAGTCAGACTTGGCATTGGTTATAGGAACGGTGTTCAAAGCATACCCACACCTCCCTTGACCTCTCAGAGGGAAAAGAGCCTTCCTTCGAGTCTTACTCAGTTCGAGCTGCTGTAACAAGAATACCGTAGAGTGGGCGGCTTCAACCACAAGCATTTATTTCTCACAGCTCTGGAGGCTGGGAAGTCCAAGATCAAGCCTCTGGCAGATCCTGGCTTACAACTCCTTCTCCTTCCATCCTCACACAGCAGAGAGAGAGAAGGCTAGCTCTTTCCTCTTCTTAGAAGGACGTCAATCCCATTGTGGGGGTCAGACTCTCACAATGTAATTACCCCAGAGGCCCCACCTCCGAATACCATCATATTAGAGCTTCAGCATATGAATTTGGAAGGGACACGAAATCCGGTCCACAGCACTGGGAATAAAGCAGCAGCCATATTTTCTCTTGCAAAACCATCCTTGACCCCATTTCTCTGTCTCCTTCAAGCCCTACATCTAATTGATTGTCTCTTCTTCTTAGAAATCACATGAACTCCTTTCTCTCTGCTTTCAGTTCTTGTTACTTCTGGCCCTGACCCTCACAGTCCATTAATTCTGCTGATATCACTGTCTCCCCTGCTTTCCCATCCAGCCTGTGCACAAATGTCTAATCATTTCTTCCTCTGCTTAAGAGTTTGAATTCCCCATTGCCTGTATGATCAAAGTTCTTTATCCTGAAATTCTTGTCCACCTAGGATCTGGTCTTCCCTCGGCTGTATGAATTCTCTGCTGCAAACAAACTAGTCTTTCTTTATTCCCTTAATATGCCTCACAATTCCCACCTGTTACCCCCTCAACCAGCACTGTCCTTAGATCCAGGTAAAAAAGGCCTTTGCCCCAGTTTCACCCTTTATATGGACCATGTTCTGGCTCTTACCCTTCCTCTGGGGGTGAAAAATTGTCAGGGCCAAAGGGAGGTGTTCACCCTGAGTCCTAGTCCTGCCGTCCAGTCCATGCTCTGGATACCTGAGACCCAAAATTCCCTTATCCAATAATAGTCCAATGGCAGCTTCCGTGGCCTGATTGCACAGGGGCCAGGGGTTGAGGTACCCTCTACAGGCCAGAGGGTTTACACACATGAATATGAGGAATCTGGGATGGGCAGGGAGGGGGCATGCCTCATACCACGGTCCAGGGGCTGGCTCTCCCATCCCACGGCCAAAGTATATTTGTCAAGGTTAAAGGATAAAGCATGTTTTATTTAACAGTTTGCTAGCTTGATTTATAACTTCAGAATAGATAGAATACATTTTATTTAACAGTCAATTAGTTTGACTTACAACTTTAAATATGAAGACATAAGGTATGTAGATCCAGAAATGTTAAGGACTCACATTCCCTCTACTTCCATTTCTACCAGTCAAAACTTGACCATCTTTAAAGTTATAGATCAGTTCTCACGTTTACCACAAAGGCTTTGCTGACTGCCCCAGCTTTCACTTCCTTTATTCTCAAAACAGTTTCAGTGACCTGTTAGGTGCCAGGTGTGAACTAAAAATGCAGATATGAAGAAATGGTCCCTTTCCACAAAGAGCTTACTTGCTACACAATGAGTCACAGACATAAACACCTACCACACACAATCCATCAGCATCTTCTATTGGCAATATATCCGAATTATTACCAAACATGACCCTTTCTGTAACTTCCCTGCTAAAATCCCAGTTCAAGACATCATGACCCTGAATCTAGGCTATGCCACTGCCTGTGATCCTACCCACTGCCATAAGAAACTTCTGCCCTACTGAAAACCCTCCAGTGGCTTTCCACTGCAATTAAAATAAATCCAAGCCCCTACCTGGCCCCCATTGACCTCTCCAGCCCATCTCCTGCATCGCTCCCTTTCATCTTCTACTTGAGTGATTTCTCAAGCCTCCCTGGCTTCTTTGCATCTCTCAAACATCTTATTACAATCTCAGGAGCCTTTCAACTTGCTGTTCCCTCCACTGGGAACCTTGTTCCTCTAGATCTTCAGACAGCCACTTTTATTGTTATCATTTATCTGTTCACATTACCTTCCCAGAGAGACCAGTGCCAACTTCCCTAATGGAAGGACCTCCAAGTCCCTTACTATCAATTTTTCTATGTTATTTTCCTTACTTATGTTTACTGTCTGTTTCTTCATCTAGAATTGGATTCCATGAGAACAAAAACTTTGTTTTGCCCAAAACTACCTCCCTGGTGCACAGAACACTGTCTGGCATATAGTTGGCACTCTGTACATTTTTGTTACTGAATAAATGATTGTAATAAAGTGTGATACATGCAGGGTGCCGTAGAAGTCATAGGAGGAACCTAATTTCACCTGGGGCATTGGTTTTGACTATAGTCTGGGCTTGGGAAGGGGGAGCTGGTGGAAAATGTGAAGCCATGGACAGGGATGACCATCCATTTGCTCCTGCTAATGGGTCTGAACTTTAATATGAATTCCAGCCGGAGTCATTGAAGGCTTTGAGCAGAAGCCTATGATTAGATTTCCATCTTAGAAATGATTTGGGGCAGGCGGGAGAAGGGTCTAGAGAAGGCAAAGCTGGAGGCAGGGATTAAACCTGAGGTAAAACTTAGGGGAATAGAAAGATAGAAGCATATTTAGGGGTAAGATAATGATTTCAGTTCTAACATACTGAGTTTGAGATGAGGAGCGAGTGATGAGCTGTAAAAAAGAAAGATAAATCAACATATAAGAGTTAGCTGATGCCAACAGAATAAAGGTGGTTACCCAGGAAAAGGGTAATGAAAGGAAAGAGCCAGGGCGTAACCCTGGGAAACCTCATTATTTAAGGCTTACTTTAAAGCTACAGGTTAAAAAGTTGGCTGAATCAAAGCATCCCAGGAGGAAGACCTAGAAGGAGAAGACAGCAGCTTGCAGAGAAACAGTACACAATTATGCACGGTACTAGGGAAGCCAAAGAGTTTCAAGAACAAAGAGATGATCAGTAATGACAACCGTAACAAAGGTGAAATAGGAAATGTATTGGAAACATACATGTGGATTTGGCAATATAGAGGTCACTTCATCTAATAGTGGGAAATCACCCCAGTGAGTCTTCTCATTTTGAAGTCAAGTGAGCTTGTTTTTATTACTATTATTAATTAGTAATTAGTATCATTACTACCAGTAGTAGTAGTAGTGGTCATAGTAGTTCCAACGGTTGGGTAGGGAAAGCAAGAGTGAATTACCCTAATCATGTTTGAAGTAATTTTTCAAAATCTCTGTGGGTATAGTTATAAGATAGATTATTCTAGATCCTTCATTCATCAGAGCTACAGCAGTCCATTATATGGGCTAGCTTCTTAAAAGTGTCCAATAGATCCTACATGCAATATATGATTTCTGTGTAGTTCACCATTAAAACAAAATCTATCTTTTTTTTTCCCCAGTGATGTGAATTTAATTTATTCTCATTTATTAAAGCTACTTTCTGGGACTTGAAAATGCTTTCTAAATGTTCTTTCCATTTTTACATTCACAATCCATTTCATTCAACACGCCTTACTGCAGATTGAATTGCTGGCTAAATTTGAAAGAGATCAATAAATAGCAGCAAAACTACAGGAGGTCATTTAATTTTTTTTTTTATTAACAGACCCAATAAATCTGAACCTATTTTCTTCAAATACATCAGCTGGAAATAAAAAATTGCTCTGGGGCAATTTATGAGGTTAAATCTAAAAATAAAATTTTACTTGCATTTGTGGCTGTATTAACATGACAAAGCTTCAACAGAGCTTGCTCAGTATCAAATTTATTTTCCCCCATTTGCACAAATATCTTGTGGATAACTGTATGCAAGTAAGTGACTAGATTTGAAACAGAAGACAGTGAAATTAAAAATGCAGTCAATAAGGAAGAAGTTCTCTGTGTTTAAAGGTTTTAAGCTACATGTTAAAATTCTGGTTTTTAGGCAAAAATTTTACAGGCCTGTTTCATTTTGAACATCACCTAGAATTTACCCAATCTAGAATTTACCAAGTCTACTTAAGGCAGGAGGAAGGAGTTGTTAACCTCCAAGACCGGTTTTCCTTGAGTTCATCTAGACCTGGGGTGATTTTGCTTTGGCTACAACTGGGAACATCATTTTCCCTTTGGTGAGCTGCGGGGGCTGTGAACAGTGATTAATTAGCTAATTAGAATTTCAAAGGGCAGTGATAACAGTGGTGAACAGCCAAAAGTGATGGGAGAAGTTCAAGTCCATTAAAGCACTTTGCAGTGTTGGAGCTTTCCCTAGCCAGTCTCTCTGTCCAAGTGTGCCTTTCCCTCCACTTCTCCGTGCTGGCCAGTCCTGTCCGCCATCAGGCCCCAAACCTGCCTCTCTAACTCACCCTCCGCACTGGCAGCCTTGGATTTTTCTTTATCTCTTTTTCAGCCTCTTTTTTATAGCTCTCTTCAGCACCCACAAAGCCAAAGTGAAAACTATGAGCCTTTTCCCTTATAAAGTTGTATTTTCTCTCTTTTTAAATCCAAAAGCAAGTTGGATGATTTTCCCCATTTCCCCCAACTTCTGACTGTTCTTAGTAGTGTAGGGGCACCTAGATTTTGTTTTACCCCCTCTGCACCAGTGGGCCGCAATATCAAATGAATGCTCAGGCTATCTCGACCCCTAAGTAGCTTAGGAAGAGTGAATTTGGCATATACATCAATAACTACCATTTTTTCCCCAGGGACTACTTCACAAGTTTTCCTTCATTCCCAGATTAAAAACCAAGAATCAGGCAAGTGAACCAAACTTATTTAATTAGGGAATGTACCAGCGCAGAGCCCACCCTGTGTGACTCGTCTCACTCGAATTTCAACTCACTTTGGCCCACGGTGAGGCTAGATCATGACCCAGATCTTGAACCATATGGCACTGTAAGAGTCTCTCTCTTTTAAAAAAAAAAAAGTATAGTTGGTACACAATGTTACATTATGCATTAGTCTCAGGCACACAACATAATGATTCCATAAGTTTATACACTGTGCTGTGCTCACCCCAAGTATAGCTCGCATCTGCCCCCATCCATACATCACTACAATACCATTGACTATATTCCTTATGCTGTGCTTTGCATCCCCATGACTTATATATTCTGTACCTAGAAGCCTGTACCAGCCACATCCCTTTACCCATTTTACCCATTCCCCCCACCACCTCCCTCTTTGGCAACCATCAATTTGTTCTCTGTGTTAATGGGTCTGATTCTGCTTTTTGTTTGTTTATTCATTTGTTTTGTTTTTTAGATTCCACATGTAAGTGAAGTTATGTGTATTTGTCTCTGTCTGGCTGATTTCACTTAGCATGTTACCCTCTAGGTCCATCCGTGTTGTTGCAAACAGCAAGAGCTCATTCTGTTGTTGTTTTTTCTTTTCTTGAGAGAGAGAAAGGAGGGTGATCAGAGGCAGAGGGAGAGAGAAAATCTCAAGTAGACTCTGCACTGATCTTGGAGCCCGACACCAGGCTTGATCTCATGACCCTGAGATCACGACCTGAGCCGAAATCAAGAGTCAGACGCTTAACTGACTGAGTCACCCAGGAGCCCCAAGATCTCATTTTTTTTATGGCTGAGTTATTCATATATATAATTATATATATAATATAAGGTATTCCACATCTTTATCCAATCATCTATTGATAGAACCTAGGTTGCTTCCATATCTTGGCTATTTTAAAATAATACTGCAATAAACATATATATCTTTTCAAATCAGTGCTTTTTTTTTCTTTTCTTTTGGGTAAATAGTCAGTAGTGGACTTAATGGGTTTTATGGTATTTCTATTTTTAGTTTTTTGAGGAATCTCCATAATATTTTCCACAGGGACTACACCAATTTATATTCCCACCAAGCAGTGCGGGAGGATCCCGTTTTCTTCACATCCTCGCCAACACTTGTTGTTTCTTGTGGTTTTGATTTTAGCCATTCTGGCAGGTGTGAGGTAATATCTCATTGTGGTTTTGATTTACATTTCCCTGATGATGAGTGGGGTTGAGCACCTTTTTATGTGTCTGTTAGGCATCTGTGGGTCTTTTTTGGAAGACTGTCTATTCAGCTCCTCTGTTCACTTTTTAATTGGATTATTGGGGGGGAGGTGTTGAATTGGATAAGTTCTTTATATATTTTGGGCATTAACCCTTTATCACATATGTCATTTGAGATATCTTCTATTCAGGAGTTTGCCTTTTCATTTTATTGATGATTTCCTTCTCTATGCAAAAGCTTCACAACTGGTTTATCAAGCTAATACCCACAGTATTATAATTATGACTATATCCAAAATAATACGTTTCCCTCAACATAGGAAATGTTGAATAAATATGTAAAATAAGGGCAGCCCCGGTGGCGCAGTGGTTTAGCACCGCCTACAGCCCGGGTGTGATCCTGGAGACCCAGTGTCAGGTTCCCTGCATGGAGTCTGCTTCTCCCTCTGCCTGTGTCTCTGCCTCTCTCTCTCTCTCTCTCTCTGTGTGTCTCTATGAATAAATAAATAAAATTTAAAAATATATGTAAAATAATTTTGCTTCCATTGCCCTATAAATTTGATGAGGCAAAGGGTTTTACATTTCAGATTTTTTGTCCCTACTTTCCCCTCAATGACATTCACTGTCTCTCTCTCCAAATCTGTTTACTAAACGACTCATGGGAACGGAAACTTCTATTATGATTAGATCACAAGGCAAGGGGCTTCTATTTCCAACTCTGGCTCGGTTACACTTACCTGACCCTTTGTTCCTCCTTTCCTTATCTATGTAATGAAGATAATAATGCTCTGCAGGGCAAATGATTCTCAGATGAAAGCTGAGTGTCATTAAATGTTTTCATCATCATCCTCAAACAGTGGGCATAGCCAAGGTAAGAAGGGAATGATCCTGAGAAATCCCTAAGAAGACTCAAGAATTGAAAATGATTCTAGAGAGGCAGCTGTAGCACGGTGATTAAAAGTAAAGACCAAAAAAAAAAAAAAAAAAAAAAAGCAAAGACCAAGAGAACCAGACAGACTGGATTTGAATGCCAGTTTTGCTACAGATTAAGTGGGGGTGTAACAGTGACCCCCTTGGGACTGTAATTAGGATTACACAAATTAATATTTATAAAGCTCTTAGAACAGTGCTTTCAATGTCAAAGTGCTATGTTAATAAAAATTTAGCATTTCTGATTATGCTGAAGAAGGGCTCCCTCTTTGTCTGAAAAGATAGAGTTCTGCTAGTCTCTCATGAGCAAAAACAGAGTTCAAACAAAGGGGCTTCAGCTGACAAGAGGCGGAAGTGGCCGATGGAGACCAGAAGAATCCATCAATTATGGGTCTTTAAGCTATTTTGCGTTTCTACCTCCTAAAAATCTCATGTAACTCACACAGTTTAAATTTGATATCTGAAATTGTATTGTAACTTTAAGTAAATTTGTTTTTGTTATTAGGAGGTAGAAATATGAAATGAATCTGATAAGGATTGACTGTAATTGCAAAAAATATCTCATGATTTGATTTGAAAAAATAGACTTTACCTGCCTTATTAAATAAAGCATGACAAATCTGAAATAAATCACATAAAATGTTGATGTGTGGATTTATCAAATATATCACCAAAATTTGGGGTAGACCCGCAAAAACATTCCAATTGCATTGAAAAAGATCAGCGTCAATAACCTATACCACTTTTAAATTGAGAACATCTAGGAGGGCCCCACACAGATTGGTAGGTTAAGCATCTGACTCTTGATTTCAGCTCAGGTCATGATCTCAGGGTGGTGGGATTGAGCCCCAGGTAGGGCTCTGCACTCAGTGCAGAGTCTGCTTAAGATTCTCTTCTGCCCCTCCCCACCCCACTCACACACTCTTTCTCTTAAAAAAAAATTAATAAATAAAAAAATTTTGAGAGCATCTATCCCTACATAATCTTAAAAAATCACTTTTATCCCAGCACCAATGTTTTACAAAATTATGTGTTAAAACAAGAAAAAGGTAACAAGCCTTATGTGTTTAAGTTGCCTTAATAAATCAGTAAAAGAGGCTCCCTCAAACCATTATTTCTCTTTATTTCTTTGTTTAGCTTTCTACAAAAGATTACACTCTTGGGCAATGTGCCATAGTAAGATTTGGGACAAGTGATGGGTTGTTTTTATTCTTTCTAAACTGATACAAACAAATTACTAAAATCTTTTCTAAATACATATGAACCAAGCTCTCTGAAGTAAATCATCTTCAGAAAAAATATATATGAAAGTTGAGGATATGGAAACTGATACCTTTTAAAAAGTTGAGCATGTGTAGACATGACTCATAGCCTGTCTTCTTCCCAAGGAGATGGAGGGAAGAGGGGGGTGCTCTTTATTCCCCAAGGGCTACTGAGGGTTGCTGGTTAAAGGAAGCAAGCAGGGAGAAATATAATGGTTGCTTGTTACATGTTGATATGATAGAAGAACAAACCAGAAGATGAACAGAGCAAGAGGTACTGTTGGTTCTAGGTGGAGGGAAGACTTGTGATGGTTTTGAATGTGAAAGGAGATCTTCAATGTGATTCCATCTACCCCTACTTCCACCTCACCCTCCCCTGGCTTCACTCACTAGTTAAAATGTGTTCCAGGTTGCAATACATCAAGATTGTTGATAGAGTTATACTGGCAGAAGTAGCTTTATGAAGGCTATATATTTGGTTTTTTCACAAAGACAATTCCTTACCATTTGTCCTTTAGATATAACGGGTGAATTGCTAAATAACAACCCAATGAGGTGTTTATTGCCTTTTTTGTCTTTCTCAAAAAAAAAAAAAAACAGATCTTTATAAATATTTATAAATATTCAGAAGCTCTGACTATATCGAAGTGACCAGTAGAACATTGCAAATGAGAAGCAGAAAATATTTGCAAGACAATTGCCATTTCATTTTTAGAGAAAGCTGTTTTCTGGCAGTAATAGTTTAGCATTTTTGCTTTCATTTTATTTAAAAGTAGACCCAATGGAGAAACTGTGGTTTAAAAGAAGAGGCAGTATGAAAAGGAACCCAGTGCCCCCCTCTCATTTCCATACATAATGTATGCTTGTGGGAGAGCTCTCTGGGAGAACAAACAGGCGATTGATAGCAATGACTGTTCTCTGTTTGTTCCAGTGATAAAATGAAAGACCGGGCTCAACATCAGATTTTTTTTTTTTATTAAGGAACTTAAAGAAAAATTGGCTTATTTGATGTTTTATTACATCTTAAGCAGTTAACAGATTTGTAAGCATCTATTTTATTTTAGCATCATATCAGTAGATATTGAATATTGAATTTTTAATTGTAGTAAATTCAGATATTTATTTTCAACCCTGAAATTTTCTAATTCTACTGTTGCTTTTGCCTGAGGTAAAAATAAATGTGACAATCATAAATGGAGTAGGGAGGTAATTTATGCCTACATATACATTTAATCAATCAGTCAGAATGCTCATTATATATGTGCATTTATATCTACTTTTATCTGTTAAAATGCTTTAGGCTGCTGGTAAGAAAACAGGCATATCTCACATAGCAAGAAGACTCAAAATGGGATGCCTCCAGGGTCTGACAATTCCATGGCTCAACTGCATCACCAAGAATATAGTTTCTTTCTTTCTTCTGGGCCCTCTTGGGCATGTTGGCTATATACCCTCACTGGCTTCTTTAGGGCTGCAAGATGATTGTCACATGTATATGGTGTCTCACGAAGGACATCATATGATTTCCAGTGGTAAAAAAAAAAAAAAAAAATCTCTTCTTCCCACATCTTTGTTTTCTATGAGCCAGGAAGCCTCCCTTAGAAGCCTCTTGTCAGATCTCAAGTCCCATTAGCAAGGATTGGGTCATATGCCTCCACCTAAAACAATCACAACCAAAGAGAGTAAGATTACTCTGATTGGTTTAGAGAGCTCAGATTAACTTCTAAATTCCTCAGGAGGAATGCAAACCCAGCAAAATTTTGGATTAGTGAGCAGAGAAGTTTGGGGGTGAGGGTGATCTGAGGTGGCAGCTGGCCATTGAGAGGCAATAGTACTAAACACGTATTGTCATATGTATAAATCAAGTCTGAATTATTAGTTTAGGTATGTTCATTGTAGTCCTAGGGATTCTAGCCTTTAAAATGAAAAACCCAGAATCCAGACGCCATTTTGTTTTATTTTCTTAATAAAACTTTTCAGAAAAGTTTTTATGTACAAAGTTGGTTTTGGTCTCTCTTCTCTACTGGAATGGAAGTTCCTTAAGAGTGGAGACTGTATCTGTCTTGTTCACAGCTGTCTCCAACACTGAAAGCAGTATAATCAGCATGTGGTAAGCACTCAGGGACTATTTGTTGAATAAATGATGAACATTACAAGGAGGATATTCTAATCTTTATCCAGTCACAGTGTGGAAATCGTGTTTTGGAAATTATATTTTTTCATATTTCAAATCAAAAATGTAAAGTCCCCATCCCCTTATATACATGTGGCTCCGTTCTTTCCCCAGAAATGGGACAATAGCACAATATTTATTATCCACCTTTCTTTCTTTAACATAGTTCTGTGACATGGTGCATAGAGAAGAGGTTTTATTGGGCAATGCTCCACCAGAACCTAATACAAACTAGAAAACACACCTGTAAGCACGAGAGCAACAGAAAAAGGTGAGCCATTGGTCCAAGACTGATAGAACTAAAACAGAAGAAGTACAAGTGCAAGAAACATTACATTCTAAGCTAGTATGGACTGGTTTGAAAACTCTAAAATGATTCAGTCTCTAAACTTTAAACATACAGATTGTGATATTCCTGTAAATTCTGTCATGAATCATTGAAGAAGATTGGGGAAAGGTACCTACTCCAGCAGAGTTTTTGATATGGACTATTTTAATTTATTTTAGAATTACATATGTAATTTTAAATATATAGAACCCCCAGGTGTGAGTTTTAATAGCATTTTAATAGCACTAGATATTTTATTTAGTGTTATTTATAAAGCTAATGAAGCATTCTTAAACTCTAAGAAGAGTATCAAAGAAATCATAGTTCCTCCTTTTAAGATTCATATGATCTAGTGCAGATGCTGAGACACACACATGAACAATTATAATTCAGGGTAGTACGAGATTATCCCAAGAGTAGTACAAATGAAATATTATAACAAATTGAGGTATAACAATTAATAAAAACAATCCCTGTCAATCCCTGAGCTTGTCAGATAGATTGTAAGAGGCAGGTAGAAGGGTAGGGCCAAGAAATTCCAGCCACTGAACTAACCCATAGTTTAGTTAAGTTGAGCCATTAACCAAGTCGGTCTTCAAGTGAGTGTTTGATGTTCTACCAATCTTTGATTTTGGCTCTCTCCTACTCAATGTTATTATCAACATCTCGGAGAAAGATTTCTAAGTCTTTAATGATAAACTTAAAAGTCTTTAATAATAAGCGTGCTTATTCAGATTTGTTTGTGATATGAAGCAGATGAAAACAGAGACTCCATGATGGAGAAAAGATTTAAGGAAATCTTAACTGGCTGGAATGACTGATGGTATCTCAGAAGATAAAATCTAACAAATAAATGTAAACCTCTTGATTAAAAATGTATATATATTGCTGAAGCCCAAGATGGAATCGCCTGGCTTAACAACAATCCACCTAAAAGGAGAGAGTTGGCTGGTTGTATGAGAAATGTCTACCTTAAAGCTGATGCAAGATACATTGATTTAGCCTAAAATTTATCCATTCAGCCAACCGTTTTTTAATTAAGCACTCTGCACAAAATGCTAGCAAGAAAATTGAGGTATAACAATTAATAAAAACAATCCCTGTCCTTAGGGACATCCAGTTTATGATAGAGATGAACAAATACAAACTACAATGTGGGACTGTAAATATAAAAATGTAAAATAAAGCCGAGACCTCAAAAATCACTAATAATTCCAAGAAACAAATACTGATCAGATCACAGTAGAGTTTTGTGCTACATTTGCACCATACATTTTTTTAACAGCTGCATTTAGATATAAGTAATATACAATATAGTTCACCCATTTGAAATATACTTCAATGGTTTCTAATATATTCACAAAGCCATGCAACCAGCAACACAATCTTATTTCAAAACGTTTTGCCAAAAAAAAAAAAAAAAAAAAACGTTTTGCCACCCCATAAAGAGACCCTTGAACTATTAGCAGTCTTGGTCACTTCCCTCCAACACCACTGCCACCACCACAGCGCTATGTAACCTCTCGTCTTCATTCCATCTTATAGATTTGCCTGTTCTGGATATTTCATATGAATGGAATCATACAATATGGGCTTTTTTTTTATTGGAGTTCAATTGGCCAACATATAGCATAACAGCCAGTGCTCATCCCATCAAGTGCCCCCCTCAGTGCCCGTCACCCAGTCACCCCCACCCCCCGCCTTGTATGGGCTTTTCTGTGACTAGATTCTTTCACTTGTCACAATGCTTGGGGATTCATTCCTTTTGTACCACAGATCAGTATTTCATTTTTTGTTGTTGAGTAATACCATACCTCCTTTGTCCATTTATCAGTTGATGGAAATTTAGGTTGTTTTTGCCTTTTCGCTATTGTGAATAATGGTCCATGTTCAAGTTTTGTGCCAACCTATGTTTCATTTCTTTTGGGTATATATCTAGAGGTAGACTTGTTATGTCGCAGGATAACTATGTTTAACATTTAAGGAACTATCACACAGTTTTCCAAAGTTGCTAATTTTATATTCCATTTTACATTCCCACCAGTGATGTATGAGGTTTTCTCCACACACTTTCCAACACTTGTTATTGCTGTCTTTTTGATGATAGCAATTCTAGTGGGTGTGAAGTCATACCTCGTCGTGGTTTTGATTTGCATTTCCTTAATGACTAAATGATGTGCATCTTTCGTGTGCTTATTGTCCACTTGTATGTCTTTTTTTTTCTTTTTTTGAGATTTTATTTCTTTATTTATGAGCTACAGAGAGGGGGGGGGCGGAGACACACAGGCAGAGGGAGAAGCAGGCTCCATGCAGGGAGCCTGACGTGGGACTCGATCCCAGGACTCCAGGATCACACCCTGGGCTGCAGGCGGCGCCAAACCGCTGCGCCACCAGGGCTACCCTTGTATGCCTTTCTGAGAAAAATATATATCTGGATCTTTTGCTCATTTTTAACTGAGTTATCTTTTTATTGTTAAGTTTTAATTTCTATATATTCTGAGTACAGAATATCAGATACAGTACATATATCAGATATATGGTTTGCAAATATTTTCTTCCATTCTGTGGGTTATCTTTTCACTTTCTTATTGATACAATTTACAACACAGAAGTTTTTAATTTTATAAAGTCTAATTGTTATTGTTTGTACTTTTGGTGTCCTAAGAAACTGTTGCCTAATCCAAGATCATAAAGATTTACTTCTATGTTTCCTTCTAAAAGTTTACTTAACTCTTAGATTCATGTGTATGATCCGTATTGAATTAACTTCTGTGTATGGTGTGAGGAAAGAGTCTAATTTCTATGGATATTCACTTAGCCCAGCGTCATTTGTTGGAATGATTATGCTTTCCTCATTTAATTATCTTGACACCCTTGTCAAAATTCAATTGACAGTGCATTTTAGGGTTTATTTCTGGACTCCAATTCTATTCCATGGATCTATACATCCATCCTTATGCCAGTACCACACTGTCTGGATTCTTGTACTTTGTACCAAGTTTGAAATGGGGAAATGTGACTCCTCCAACTTTGTTCTTTTTCAAGATTCTTTTGCCCATCGTTGGTCCATTTCCATGATCAGCTTAAGACAACATATTTTAAGAAGGATATTGATAAAGAGGTGATAATGACCAGAGGACATTAAAAGAAAATTTTCAATAATTTGTGATGTTTAATCTATAAGATGAAAGATAAAAGTGGAACATTAGAATTTGATTTCATGAACTTAAGAGGTTGTTATAATGGAAAATGATTCCATCAAATTCTTTGTACTCCAGATGGTGAAAATTACTGAAAGGAGAGCCTCAGTTCAATATAAGGATGAACTTTAAAACCACTAAACTTAGTCATAAGTAAATCAGATTTTCTCATAATCTGATCTACCTATCCCTAAAAAGTCAAGCCAAAGCCACATGACCTATTCATCAGTAATGTTGTAGAAGAAATTTCAGCATTGAATAGAGGATATTATTAGTCTACGATAAGTAGATATGAATAGCAATATGAATCTAGACATTGTCACTAAACACTGTCTTGATTAATCCCCCCAAACCATATGAAATGTGTACTATTATTATCTCTTTTATTGGATAAGAGGCTTAGATAGGTTTAGTAACTTGCCCAACAACACACAGTTAAAAAGTGACTGAGCGTATCCTCAAACCCAGTTCTATTTCATACCAAAGCCTATGCTTTTAAACTGTCTAATATGGACACAAGTTATGGTGGCAGATATAAGAAGAAAACTGAGCAGTAGATTATGTAAAAGGAGAACAGGAGCTATTTGGTTTACTAAGTATCATCAGTGAGAAAGAGTATGTGGTTAAGGATGAGTTTGAAAGGTTTCAAGCTTTAATAACTGCAGAGAGATATGCTCCCATATTCTAATAGAAAAATGGAAGTTCATGGGGCACCTGGGTGGCTCAGTTGGTTAAGTGTGTGCCTTCGGCTCAGGTCATGATCCTGGGGTTCTGGGATTGAGCCCTGCGATGGGTTCACTCCTTGGTGGGGAGCCTGCTTCTCCCTCTCCTTCTGCCTGCCACTCCCCCAGTTCTTTCTCTCCCTGTGTCAAAAAGTAAGTAAAGTCTAAAAAAAGAAAAACAAACACCTGGGTGGCTCAGGAGTTGAGCATCAGCCTTTGGCTCAGGGCATGATCCCTGGGTCCTGGGATGGAATCCAGCATCAGGCTAGTGGATTCACACAGCAAGCTCACCCATTCAAAAGCAGGTAAACGGTCCATGTTCAGATCAGGGCTCAAGCCTACTTGCTCAAGACACTTGGTTTGACCACTCTTCTAGGTGAGGCAGAGATACCTGATTCTGAGGCTTCCATCTTGGATTTCCAGAGAACAGAAGTGAAATTAACAAAAGAGGAAAACTGAATAGACACTAGCTTAGGATTCTTTGCTTGGTGTGTCACACATGTTAAACATGAGCATACAAAAAGTATTTTTCAAAAAATGTAAAATAGAATATCCAGCTGTGTAGAAGATAATTAAAATGTGGGATTGAGCCTTAGATCACTGGACAGGATTGGCCTTCAAGAAATGGCTAAAGAAGAGAAAATATTAAATCTCTAAGCCAAAGACTATAAGGGAGGAAAATCGGAGGGCTTGGCATTAAGCTTTGTGTCCTTCAGCCCTACTGTGCATTTTCCAGAATTTGAAGCTCATATGCCTAAATTTCCTCAAATCAGTGCCCCTGGGAAAAAATTTAGTTAATGTCTCCTGATGCAGGACTTGGGCCCGGCACCAAGCTAAGAGTTTTCATGGAGAGAATATTATTTGGTGCTTAGAACAAAGTCTGTTGCAGATGGTATTCTCTTCAGATGAGGAGATTGAGACTCCAGGAGGTTTTTTGTTTTGTTTTGTTTTAAATTTTTATTTATTTATGATAGTCACAGAGAGAGAGAGAGAGAGAGAGAGAGAGAGAGAGAGAGGCAGAGAGAGAAGCAGGCTCCATGCACCAGGAGCCCGACGTGGGATTCGATCCTGGGTCTCCAGGATCGTGCCCTGGGCCAAAGGCAGGCGCCAAACCGCTGCGCCACCCAGGGATCCCCGAGACTCCAGGAAGTTAAATAACTAGCCGCAAGTGAGAGCACAGCAAAGATGGAAACCCAGTCCATCTGACACCAAGCCCACTCTGCCTGAAGTGCTGGAAGTCACCTCACTGCAGCCAGGCTGCTGTTCTTTCTGAGCCTCTAGAGGAGTGGAAGGTCTCTGACAGACTGGAGCCCTCACCCACCCAACTCCCACCTTTGTTCCTTCTTTCTTTCCTTTCTTTTATTCTTCCAACCATCTGAATATCCATTCATATCCTTTTAAAAATATGTCATCATGTGCATGCTAGATACCAGTTACTGATGATATAGAGAGGAACAAGATTCAGTTCTTACCCTCATGGTGTTACAGACAAGAGAGAGATAAAGAAATTAAGCAACTTACATACACATGGATTTAAATTAGCTAAATGCAGGCACTTGGGTGGCTCAGTTGGTTAAGTGTCTGCCTTTGGCTCAGTTCATGATCCTGGGGTCCTGGGATTGAGATCTGCCTGCGTCAGGCTCCGTCCTCAGCAGGGAGTCTCCTTCTCCTTCTCCCTCTGCCCCTACCCCCGCCCCCTCATCCCTGGCTTGCGCTGTCTCTCTCTCTCAAATAAATAAATAAAATATTTTTTAAATAACTAAATTAGTTAAATACCCCTCCACTTATCTGATTTCATACAGAAAGAGAAAAAGAGTTCACTTAATAACATTTGCTATAAAATAAGAACCACTTAGTTTAATTAAAGAGTCCTAAATTTAGTCTTAAAGCAAGATCAGATTCAATAAGAATTGCTTATTTCTTTTAGAACATGAATTCTGCATTGCAGTCCTTTTAAAATACCTTAACCAAAAAAATCTAGCAAGCTTAGCAAATCTTTTCTTTAATGGATTCAAGTGGTTTGTAAGTTTGGGTGTGTGTGTGTGTGTGTGTGTGTGTGTGTGTGTGTGTGTTTATATACTGACTATCCATATTTGGCTGCTGCCAGTGCGGTTTCTGCAAGGCAACTGGGGTTGCTGTGACCCTGACTTGTCACTCTGGGCATGTCTAGCCTTTGCTGAGTTAACCTAGGATGACAAGGTAAAGACAAGAAGAAGGTAGAGGTGAAGCAGGAACTGAGGCCAAGGAAGAAAACTTGCAGGACCTGAAAATCCCGTTTCTCAAATGTTTTGAAAATATCTGAACTATGCCCTAAAATTCACCCTAATGGATCCATGGTTAATTTTGGCTCAAGAATAGAATTCATTTTGGAGAATGTGTTAAGGGGCTATTAACAGTGCATGCGGTGTCCACCTTCCTCACTCAGCACCTCCACCATATGATTTCGACTTAGGCTTCAAACAAAAATGATGGACCACACCTCAGGGCGACTGTGTCACAACAATATGTGTCAAAAAAAAGTTTTAAGATTTTATGTATTTATTTACAGAGAGAGAGAGGCAGAGACACAGGCAGAGGGAGGCTCCATGCAGGGAACCCGACATGGGACTCGACCCTGGGTCTCCAGGATCAGGCCCTGGGCTGAAGGCAGCACTAAACCGCTGAGCCACCAGGGCTACCCTATGTGTCAAATTTTAATCACGTAACTAAATTCAATGCTGCAAAATCACAAATTTTAAAAGGCATTTGGTGGGTGAAAGGAGGAGGAGGAGCTCATAGGTAAATTAACACACCCTGATTGCTGACCTTATATTAATCATATGTTTAGTCTGGTCAAATGTAATCAACTCACTGAAAGGAAAGACAAAATCAGAAAAATAAAATCTCTAATCAAAAAGGTATTTTCTGTTACTATAACCCCTTATTGACCCTTTTGACCTACTCAATTATGGAGGGGTAACTAATAGTATTGTTTTTCGGCATGAATACTTTCCACAGAACATGCTAAACTGATTAGAAACTGTATAATTTTTAAAATATGTATTTATGCTTGGTTTTTATAAGTCTAAGTTATACACTAACTCAGCAGTTTCCAGGCTGTAATAACATGTCCAGGAGCCCTTTCGTTGACTCTCATATATTATGATGAGTCAAACCCACAACTCCTTTTTTCAGCCCACTTATCCGAAGCGACCAGTACAAACGTGTTTCTAGCAATTATAATCAGTAGTAATAGAAGATGCAAATAGTAAGAGAAAACTCCATGAGCCAAGGATCTGAGTCTCAGAAGATCCCTACTCATTCCAAAATGGCCTTGAATTTTCTTCCTTGGCTAATTACATGATATTTCTAGATCTTATATTTTTTAAGCTTACAGGTGGTTAAGTCAAGATTGGAAATGTCTCTCACAATTAATGAAAATGTAAAAGATGCTTGCTGAGACACGATAAGCATATTCCCTTCTTTTGATATTTTAAAATTACTTCTTTCCATACAAGGACTCTGAAGGCCCTGGTTTACTCATTATGAATGTCAGGACTCAGGAAATAATAACTGAATACAGGAACTATTAATAACTTCACAGCACCTTTAACTTTGCACTTAGATTATAAGGGTATGGTGAAATGGTAAGGAAATGTAGATGTGTGGGAAAATATCCTGAGATGTCCCAGAGGTCGTGCAATAGGAAGGCACACTGATAAAATTAATATTGCTAGAATCATACCATTTATTAAATTGATTTAAAATACAAACAAAAAACAAGAGGAAAGAGATGGAGGCAGTCCGTGAGGATGGGATGCAAGCAGATGACAGACGGCACCCCCTACCTGAATCCTGCATTATGAAAGTCCATGTGCCCTGTTCCCTGCACTGATGGGGTGGTTTGGGGCCAGCACTAAGGTTTAAGCAAGGGAGGCTGCAGCCAGAAGGGCCCTCTGGGCCAATGACACATTCTTGCTCTATTATGGAGATGCAGAGACAAGGATCCTGGTCAATATCTGTATTTTGCCAATTATCTTGCTGAACAGCTATAGATTTTTATCTGCATTTTTTTTAGCACAGCTGTTGTTGGGCCAGAAATAGGACCATATAGAGGGTCACCACTGCGTGGCTAGTAATGCAGGGGTGGGCATAGCTGTCAGCCCAGAGGCAGCATGATCAAGATTTATAATCTGATATTCCCATCCATTTCTGTCTATAGGTAACATTCTTGTTTGTTTCATCATATAGTTCATTTTTCTATTTATATGCCTTAGCATGTTCTAAATTACTTCCTCTCTGTATTAACACATGCTGTGAATTTTGCCTGTAGCGTGTAAGGAACTAGCTTACTTACTATCTATGCCTAGGGATTTCATCATTCCACTTGTTTTCTTGTTTTCTTGTCCTCTGTAGCAGAATTGAATGTTCCAAATAATATAGCAAACTCCCATCACAACGTGTTGATTCTTACAGCAACTTTCATTCCCAAGTTCAGCAGGAAATGGAGAATTGAAAGGCCACCATGCAAACAAGATAAATATCTTTATGTTTCACGGAACTCACTTATTAACTATCAAACTGGAGGTACTTAGGCACATTCCAAACTTTTTAGAATCTGTGGCATTAGTAGTCATGAGCAATGAGGTGGTCTAAGATTTCTTGAAAAAAAAAAATAATAGGGCAGCCCGGGTGGCTCAGCGATTTGGTGCCTGCCTTCAGCCCAGGGCCTGATCCTGGAGACCTGGGATCGAGTCCCATGTCAGGCTCTCTGCATGGAGCCTGCTTCTCCCTCTGCCTGTGTCTCTGCCTCTCTTTGTGTCTCTCTCATGAATAAATAAATAAAATATTTAAAATAATAATAATAATAATAATAATAATAATAATAAGGTTTCTTTGTATAGTCAACTCATCTCCCTACAGTTACTCAAAAGAACCTGGAAATACTCAAAATAGCGTGGAAATATGTGGTCCTCCATTTTCTCTCTGACTCCCTCTACTTCTAGCTTCCTTGCTCTTCCCAGAATTCTCCTGCCTCATGACAGGTCTTGCAGTGTTTCCTACCATATGTTATTCATGACACAGTTCCTGTGGACACCATTGACACAGGATACCATGAGAATGATAAAAATGGGCCATAGCTGAGAGCTTCTACCTGCTATCTGGGTCTGAAAAGTTCTTCCCTACATAGACTTAGGGGTTGCTACTTTTCTTTTTTTCCTAAAGTGTTACATTTTACACTGTAAATTCTGTTATCACTTTATTTAAATTGTGCTCATCACTTCCCACCTCAACACTTCCTATCCTCTTTTTCTTTACTCCTTTTTTTTTAAGATTTTATTTATTTATTTGAAAGAGAGTGAGTGAGAAACACAAGGAGCAGGAGGAGAGGTGGAGGAAGAAGGAGAAGCAGACTCCCCAAATGAGCAGGGAGCCTGATGTGGGGCTCCATCCCTGAACTCAGGGGTCATGACCTGAAAAGGAAGCCAGACCCTTAACCCACTGAGCCACTGAAGCACTCGTCTTTACTCTTAAAAAAAAAAAAAAAAAGACTTTATTTCTTTATTTTTAAGCAATCTCTACACCCAACATGGGGCGGCTCGAACTCGTGGGGCTCAAGATCAAGAGTCCCGTGGTCCACCAACTGAACCAGTCAGGTGCCCCTCCTCTTTTTCTAGCTTGACTCTACAGCACTTTATTGCCTTCTAATATACCATAATATACCATTCAAAATTTTCCACTGATTTTGACCATTTGTCTTACCAATTCCTATACCAATTACACACACACACACACACACACACACTATTGTAAATTGAACAAGAGGATTTTTGTGAACTTTGCTCAGTGCTCTATTTCCAGAAAAGTACCCACATATAGTGGGGGTTCTCAGTCTATATTTGCTTAGTACATCTACTCCACACCATTATCACAACTATATATGAATTGATATATATCAATTTCCATACCAGGTTAGTAAGGGAAAAAAAATCAAAATAGGTCAACTCAAAAATAGCTCCAAAAAAATACTCTGGAAAACATTACCACTCTATGACCAAATTTGCAGGCAGATTACAGGAAGCTGGGCGTGGTTAATGTCACATGAAAGCAGAGATACAAATCATATAACCCTGCAAAGTATTGAGTACTCCACTTGTTATGAGTTTGCCATGCCAGAGGATTGGCTCAACCAAGGATGTTAGAATTACTTTAAACTCTATCACTGGATCCTACCTTGAGGGGCTCCACAGCTTATTTGATAACAGGACTTTTTGTTCACTGATTTCAAGCATATTTGTTTGAATGAAAAAGATACTTCCTTGATCTAAGAGGAGAGCTGTTGTTTTGAAGAAACTTGCGATGGCTAAATAGTTTAGGGGTTTTAGCATTTCCTAAAGGAAATGATAACATCATGTGGCCCTTCTGATAGGAAAATAATACTGTCCCACTGTCACCATATTATGGCCTTAGGATGTTTCACTAGAGGGAGTGCTGGCTCAACACTGACACGCCCACACACTCCTAGTCTTGTGCTCTACATGATCTAGGACAGGATTTGACCAGTTGAACCACTGTGGAAGGGAAGCTTGCTTACTCTTTTAATCCTCTTCCTTTCCAAAATCCGGACTCCCTTTCGTTGTCAGAACTCAGAAGCAGGTATCAGACATTTTGAATGCTTCTCTGGGTCCTGCTCTGATTTGTTAATCTCAAGTTAAGTCTTCTACCTCCTGCTTTGTCCTTTCTCACTTTAGATCTTTCACCTCTAAGAGTGGGAACTTGCTAATCAGTTTCTTAACAATGACACAGAAGTCAGCTCAGAAATGGTTAACAAAAACAACTTTGGGGAATGCTGTCATTCTGTGACAGTGCTTTTTTTTTCTTTTTCTAACTTTATTTATTCTTCTGTCTCCCTCCCAAAAGGGAATGCCTGGACATCCAGCAAACCTCACCCCTCCTTGACCTCACATGACTCCTCATGCATACACCACATTGGAGGCAATGGATGTCAGGCCATAGGCAGTGCTTGTGCACCTGCCTCCAGCCCTCATGCTGCCTCTCTGGAATCTGCATTGGTTCAATCTCCCATGACATTGACATGTTTTAAGAGTTGGCTTGTACCGTGTGTCATTCTTGCCCACAGAAAAAAACAGGGTTAAATCAGAGAAATATCATTCAAAGTTTCTAAATTAAGTAACTCCTGTGTCTGGCATGAGGAGTGTTTGTTTTTGTTGACTTGTTTTCTTTTTCTACCCTGTACCGATGTGTCACTGAGGAAGAGAGACACTTGTATGTTCTTAGGCTGGGATGGAATATTCTCCTAACAGTCTTTAACATTTGGCCTGAGGCTACACTGCAGTTTTAGTTGTCTGAGTGTTAAATGTAGGGTAAATTCAAATCTTCTCTGTTTTCATGGAATAATCACTAATGAATATAATCATGTTCCGATGTAATTTGTTTCATTTGCAAGTTGGCAGGAGTGAAGAAGGCAGCTTTCTTTAAAGATGATTAGACCATGGTTATTAGGGTGAGGTCATTGGTTTACAATTAAGTCATTTTTTTCCCTACAGTTATAATAATAGTGATGGAACCCAGAATCGTGTAGCTTGCTCTTTGGCAAAAGAAGGAGATCAAATTTTCAGAGTTTGGGCTGTCTTCCCTGAGTTGGGGAATAGTTTCCCACACCCGAGGCTGCTGGTGGATAATGGCCTCCTCATACCACAGGCATTACTCCCTGTCAGGCCTCTGTGGGCCCAGGCAGCTCACAGCATTCTCCAACTTGGAGCAGAAGCCTTTACAACATAATTGAGATGGAAGATATTTTAAATTTAAATCCTAGATTGGATTTATTGTCACCTGATCTACCCTCTGCTAATAAGGGGAAGAGATAGACTTTAAAGGGAGAGTAAAAGCAGAGCCAAGGATTTTGTGCTCCCCACGAAAGAAAAATATCTTCCCACTGGGGTCAGGGAAGGTTATCAGCTTTAGACCTCTAGGCATGGGATTTAATTTCCCATATAATTATTTTTGCCTGCATAGTCACCATTTTTTTTAAAGTTATGTTTTTATCTCTTTTCCTCTCTTACAAACAAAACATTTTATGGTCTCCACAGACCTATTTTTGGCAAGCTCCAAAAAATCTGTGAAATACTTAGAGTCCATCATAGGGAAAAATATCCACTGGAACTAAAACCATTGGATTCTAGGTACTAGTTGAAATTCTGTTGCTCTGTTAAAGATTTCTCCTCTCTGTTCTTAGGGTTAGGATGGAGAAACAGTGGGGAGAGCCCTGAAACAGTGAATGAGACTTGTGTCTTCATCTTGACCATGTTGTTAACTAGTTATCAGGCCCTGAGCAAGTCACTGAACCCAGCTGAAGAGCTGGATTGTATATATATTAGACCTCTACCAGTCAAAATCCCTCCAAATGTGTGCAAGTATGCAAGTGCTGGAGTCACACATTCTCTAGTTGCACTTTTAGACTTTTCCTAAAATGCATGCTTTGAAATGAAAACTACTTGGCAAATGGCATCTCCTCCTGCCTTTAAAACCTGAGATTTATGGACACTTAAAACTGTGCCTGTGTCTAAGAATTTCATAGGAATATACTTATTGTAACATACAAACATATAAACAGGGTTCTGTTTATATTCTCATACATATTTAAACAGAGAATTCTGAGTGCCAGATTGTCACCAAAGAAGGAGTACTGCAATATCACCTAGCTTCACAAAGCAATAAAGCTTCATGGTCAAGAGTGTGGGTTCTGGAGTCAAAAGGCTAGGACTCAGATCCTTATCCTGTTATGTGTTTGTGATCTTGGGATGTTGGCTTAACTTCTGTGTGCTTCCAGCTTCTTATCTATACATGGGACCAATCCTATTATCTCCCTTCTAGGATGGTTGTAAGGACTCACATAAATAATGCATTTAGAGCAACCGATTCTGTTATTGGCACACAACAAGCATTCAGTAAACTTTAGGAACTATTTTTACGAACTTAGAATTAGGTCCAAAATGATGGAGTCTGAGACCCTCATTATTACTTTCGGTTTTTTTGTAACTTTAAATCTAATAGAATTAGATAAAAAACAGTCAAGAGTAGCCTTTGTTAGTTGCTTGGTTCCTTAGTAATTTCTAAGTGCAGACATTTTTAAATTATTTTTAAAGATGTTGTTTATTTATTTATTTTATTTATTTAAGAGAAACAGAGCACAAGTGGGGAGGAGGCAGAAGGAGAGGGAGAAGCAGGCTCCCAGCTGAGCAGCGAGCCCGACATGGGGCTCAATCCCAGGACCCGGAGATCATGACCTGAGCAGAAGTCAGATGCTTAACCGACTGAGCCACCCAGGTGCCCCTAAGTGTAGACATTTTGAAATAATGTGGGACTATTCAGGATTAGCTATAGTCCTCTGGGGTCTTGCTATGCAGTTAGCCAAAAAGCAAATGGCAAGGATTTGACTAGTAGAGCTAAGTGGTAGTTGAAAATGGAAATTTTTCTTTATGGATTTAAGTTTAAATAAGATTTGGGGGAGGGTAAGTTTTCTCTCTTCATAAAATAAAGCACCTTCATTATAGAAAGCATCTTATTTTATTCCTTAAGACAAGCACCTTTAACATTTTTTATTATTTGCCATCTTTTTCTGCATATAATTTTGCTCCATCATTATAGTCCTACATTATATCCTGCTATTTTTATTAACCTTCTTTTTTTTTTTTTTAACCTGAAGACTGGTCTTTGGCCTAATTTTCAGGGACCATTTTCCTTTTGTAAATAACTAACTAAAATCAAGTCCTTGTGATTCAGAGACTGAAACGGGTGGGAAACTATGTGAATGACTTCTCCATTCCAGTGGGAACCTGGATGGAAACCCTCTTTTTGGAAGCCAAGAAGGCAAAGTTCCATTTTTTTCTTGGCAAGAGACTTTATGAGATTCTGAGTGTCTTTGGACTCTGCACTTTGGTAGCTTGGAATTAGCCTGAGAACACTTTCATGCCCCAGTGAGTTCAGAATCTCTCCCCTAACAACAAAGACCCCGATTTCCAGGGTTCCGTCGAATTTCTCAAGGCCCAATGAAGTGTTGGTTTGTATCCATCTCAAGTTCCCGTTTCCTTGTCCCTCACACACTGATGTTTATTCTAACTTTCACAGAAAGAGGATTTCTCACCCATAAGCTAGTTTACAGGTTAAGGGATGACCTTAATATCCTGTTAGTGTTTTTCTTACAAAGGCTAGCTGCCACTCTAAAAATTACATACTGTATTTTATTCTGAACTCTTTTCTTTTCATACTCTTTTTTTTTCTTATATTCTGTGGGTGCTTCAAAATCCCATATGCCATGGTGAATACAATTTCCTTTTCAGGATAAATATTTTTTCAGCCCAACCCAAAGAGGTAAAATAGTTTCTTCCTTAAGGACTGTGGACTGTGGCCAATTGCTATATAAACCTTCTCCAGTGTTTTGGCTCTCAAATGTGCTAAATTTTACCCTTACTGATGGTATAAACCCTGTCTGTCGGCTACCCCTGCAAACAAGATGTTACAACTGGCAGATTATATGGAAGACTTGGAAGTGATTGGAAAACTTGAAATCCTACTTTAAAGTTGGATTTTAGGGGCACCTGAGTGGCTCAGGCAGCTAAGTGTCTGCCTTTGGCTCAGGTCATGATCCCAGGGTCCTGGGAGATTGAGCCATGCATCTACTTCTGTCTCCCACTGCTTCCCTCTCTCTCTGCCTGCTCCTCTCTGTCTCTCCCTGTCTCTCACTCTCCCATTCTCTCTCTCTTTCTCTCTCTGTCAAATAAACAAATAAAATCTTTAAAAAAAAAAAAACAAAGCTAGATTTTAACTTTTAGCTCTCTGAACAATCGTGACAGTCATTGTTGAGCTTTATGAACATGCTAGCTACTGGGCAAGCTATGGGAATAAATGATGAGAAGTGATCCGGGATTGCCCATCATTGAGTTAAATCAAACCTGATCCTCTCACTTATATGATACAGGGAGACTTGCCACCTGGGAGGCTTGTGTACTGACTTGGCTATGATGCTGGGCTCTCCCCTGGCCTTTCCATGCCAGTCTCAGGGACATGCCCTCTCTCTAACATTACTCTCAATGGCTGATGCAAGACTGTCCTCTGAATACCCCAAAGCACTCTAAGACCAGGCTGGACCATTTAAAGAGGGTCTTACTAAGTGACTAAGTACAGCAAAAGGAATAGGAGAATACACAACTGTACAATATGTCCTCAATGTAGAGTTTCCTCATCTGCCTCCCTTGTCAGCTGTAGGCCTGTATCCATGCAGCAAGATCATCTGCCTCTCCTCTGTGAGGCCTGGATGCATGCTTAGACCTCTGGGAGCCCAGATCTAATCACTTAAACTAGGGTCTGGCTTCCTAACCTTGAACCCATGTTTTCTCTGCATGCTTGACACTGGAATATGTCTTCTTAGGCTGCAGGAAAAATCAGCTTTATTTATACAACATGGCCTTTCCTGTAACCTCCACAGGACACCCACATCAGAATGCCACAGTCAGGTATGATGCAAAAGCACACCCAGTGACAGGAAGTTACATTATTGCAAATGGCTATGATGGTAATATGAGTATCAAAGATACACCCCAAGAGGGGGCCAGTGTTCCTGGGTGCCCAGGTGCTGTTTGCAGCTCTAGTAGAAGGAGGCAGAGAATGGTATGGAACAAGCAAAATGATGTTTAAAGTATATGCTTTATGGCCTCCCCCATCTTTAACGGGGACGAAGGTCTCTCAAGGCAGTCATGTGGCAGTTTGGAGAAGGAGCTGTTACTCCTGCTGTTTTTCCTCCTGGCTTGGGTTTCTGGGGGGCTGCAGCTTCAAAGGCAGCTGGATCACCGTTGTGCTTCTTGCTGTAGAGTTCCTCTGAGCATGGGCCTCTGGAGGATGATATGAGAAAGGTCACTCCACTTGACAGAGGAGAGGCTGGATTCTTGCTTAGCCTGGCTGTAAGAGAAAAAAAGAGCTTCAGCTGAGCTGCTCACAGGTTCTGGGGCCTGGGGCATGTGTGTGTGTGTGTGTGTGTTTACAAGCTGGATCTCAGCATTCCATTTTTTTCAAGCCCACATTCCATTACCCCATGTTCAACTCAGTTGGCTTCCAGGAACCCTCCCAAGAGAAACAGCTGTTTGATGCCTTAAAGAGGAAATTTTAAAAGCTCTTGAGGTTTAGAATTTTAGAATCTGCAGGGCTGATAACTTCCTCTCTGCTTATGAAAACAAATAGCACTAACTTCTCTCTTTCTCAATACAAACAATTCCAAAAATGCATGCTACTCTTCCAAATGCGATTCTATCAAGGAAGCAAAGATGAAATTGGGTAGCTGGTGATGAAGTTGTAGATGCCGCCAATAAAATCAGTTCTTGATATTATAGGGTGGGTACTGTTGATCTTTATGCTACAGATGACAAGTGATAAAAAGATGGAGACCATATTATTGCTGCTTGAGACAAGAAAGTTTCCTATCCCACTTCTGACCCTCAAAGCACCAATCTAACAGAAGGGACACGTGATTAAGAAACACTGTTAACTTAGAATAATTACTCTGCAGTAAATACACTTCTGGATGTTTCTGCTAGAGTTCTTTAGTAAGCCAAGTTATAGAACCAGCAATATACTTTACAATAACTGAAGGATGGCTTTTCTTTTGGAAGATGTGTGCTCAAGGGATAGTGTTTAGTTCTGATTTTTTTCCAGTTTGAGAAAAATAAGAACTAAGCTTTAAAGAATCTGCTTGTCCCTAACACACACACACACACACACACACACACACACACACACACACAAAGTTTTATTCTGGCCCATTTTCTCTCTTTCTTTCTATCTTTCTCTCTCTCCTTCCCTTCCTTTCTGTCCCTCTCCCTTTCTCTCTTCAATCACCCATATCCTTGAGGGTTGATGGGCCAGTGGAATCAGAAATGAAAACAGGAATGTACAGCTATGGATAAGCAAAAGGCTTTTCACTTTAATTTCTCTTAAATCATCCTGCTCATTCATTTTCTTCTGGATGTTCTACTGTCTGAAAAGGCTATTTCCATTAGACTTATTTACCTTCCTTTAACTTCTGTCTCAAAATCTGAACATAGTGGGATAATGTTTTATGCGGGAGAGCTTCAAAACAAACAGTAGATTTTTCTGGGTGAAAATGATCTATATTAGCATGAATACCATTCATTTGTGTTATTTGAACACTCTTCAATAAACGAATTCATCTATATCAAGACTGCTTTATTCTTGATATAACTAGTTTCTCATCAGTAGCTCTTACAGCCAAGAACAGAATGATTTCCAGTGCTCCTAATTATTCACAGAGCTGATAGACATAAAATAACAAAGGGACTATTCTGTAGTGACAAAGTAAAATATTTTAAGGAAGAGATTACTTTATATCAACCATGATCAAAGTTGTAATATATTTGATGTGACTTGTACACAAACAGATGAAAGCTCTTCAACCTCCAAGGCATTATGAATACTTTGCAATGAAAAAATTAATTAATTAAAAACAAAATGATCAATAAATCCAGCTAAAATTTGCATTGCTACAAGTTAACTGGTATCCAGAGTACCACACATTTTTTCCTTATTCCATTCAGTAAGTATATATTGAGTTTCTTTACTCTGTACTCTGCATTTGTACTGTTTGGAATATAGATGGCCCCAGTTCTCAAGGAGTTTACAGTCTACTTGGGAGACAAATAAACATTTCCAATAAAGTACAGCTGAAAGTAGAGGAAGAAAGCCAAGAGCAATACAGTGGAATATCTGTCCCTAGAGACAGGATGTTTATTTTAGCCAGTTTGCCATGGTCCAAAGTCTAGCTTCATAGGCTCAGATACCTTAGCATAAATTGTTTCTCAGTAACAAGTAATTGGTCAAGTAACTAGAATAATTACTAGCAAACTAGAATGCCAGTTTATTAATTTGTCCTGAGAAATAGAAATGCCCAAGGAACTAGACCCGAAGTCCAATGGCCAGGGCACCATCGGCGACCACAGCAGGAGCTAGGTTATAATCAGAAGGTTTCTTGGTAAGCATGAAATAGAAGAAATTAATATTTGATGAAATATCGAACATTGATGATTTATACAAAATTATAATGATACTGGGCTATAATTATAATGATAGCCTCATAAATCTCTCTCCTAAAGTGGGTAGACCTGAGACCATGGAGGGGACAAGTTAAATTATGAACATACTTTTATACTAGTCAATAAAGCACTGCTGTCCTGACTCCTGTCCTCCTAGCCATCCTGACTCTTCCCTTCCTGGGAAATCCTGACTCCTCTCTTCCTGGGAAATCCTGGACCTTACCATGTTCCAGCAATGAGAGGACTAACATCTGGGACTATAGCATCTGTTCTGATTGTGGTGATTGGTAAATATTATCAACACGGCTTTCTTTTCAAGGCACTTTTTATATATCTCTGATCTAATGAGTTACATACCTACTCTGCCATTTAACTCTGAATGTTAATCCCTTTTTCTCAAATTGTTGCAGAAACCTCAGGATAACCCCTAACTTGTGACTACTAATACAAATCAGAAATAATTAAAATTCCTTTTAAAATGCTCTATATATTCCCAAATAATGAAGCTGAGTGGAACCCTTTTTCTCTCAAGCAATACGGCTTTCAGGGCTTCCCCAGCAAGAAGTTCTAAGGAACAAACCCAGTAAGTTTTGTTCCTGTGAGCAGTGGTCATAGCACAAGTTCCAAAAAGACTGGGAGAGAAGGCAATCAAGGGGATTTTCTTGTTTGGTTGTTTTATGTTTTGTTTGGTTTGGTGTGGTTTGGTTTTTTAATCAAGAGCCAGTACAAACCTTTCCCCAGGGAAGAGTTGGCATATTATTTAAAGGAGAAAGACTGGATGTTCAGTGAACAACAAACAGCAAATGCATTCTCAAAATGTATAGCTCATTCGGGGCATTAAAATTGAGAATTCATGCCATACAGGGACAGCTCCTCAAAATCTCCTCCCTCCTGATTTAGGTACATGTGTTGGGGAGAGGGGGAATATCCTTGTATTGTTTTTAAAGAAGCAATTACTATATTTGACTATGAAACTTAGTTTCCCACAAATTCATTATCAGCTGGTATAATGTTGCTCTCTAGAACATTTGCAACATTTTCAATTTCATCAAGCCAAAAGGACAGTTTATTAAGGCAGTCACTTTCCCCCATGAGTCTCAGAAGGAGATTCATTTGGCTTTAAAGCATCTTCATATAATTTGTAGCTGTGGGTTTCCCAGGGGGAAGATATACAAAGGATACTGTGAGAAAATATGCTTCTTATTTAAGCTGTGAAGTGTTGATAGAACTATCTTCAGCTGACAATGACAACCACTGGAGATGTGAAAAGCAAACAAACAAGCAATGTCTTTTGTTGCATTCTGTCCTTTTAAGCTAATTTGTACAAGATCTACAATTAGGATTGACTATTTTATATACTGAGAAACATAACATGTGGTTAATAAAAATTTAAGAATTTATCTTGAACAGGACCTGGCTCACAGTGACTGACGAATGACAGATGACAGAAAGAATGAATGAGTGAATGATTAAGTGAGCAAGACAGCACAACAGCTTTCTGTCTGAGAAAGCTCACAGATTGAAAAACTAAATTTACATTTTTAACTTACTGTCTAGCAAAAAGTAAACAGATTCTAGAAAAGCAAATGGCAACTTCGCTAAATGCATAACTGACAGTGTAATTACCCCAAGGAGAGAAGCTGTTGCTCTGAATGAATACTAAATGCAAAGTCTATAGATGAGCATGTAGGTGTATGTGCGTGTGCATATGTGTGTGTGCACGTGCACATGGATGCAAGCTCACCCATGGACACACTAACAGAGAGACCCAGAGGAACTGGGGAGTGGCACTTCAGAGGCAAAAGGGAGTTTCTGTGTAAACAGTCTGTGTGATCTCAAGAAGGGTGTTCAGTGCTTCTAGGAGGTACTAGGGTACAGAGGGAAAAGCAGAGACAGGCTTTGGGTCCAGACAGATAAGGGTGCCTACCAATCTGCAGCCTACCCGCCCTTTGACCTTGATCAATTTACCTCACCTCCCTGAGCCTCAGTTAGCTCACCCTTAGATTGTTGATGATAACACTCCCTCTCCAGGGTATTACTGAGAAACTGAGGTGATGGTACAAACACTTGTAGAGCATGCATTATGTGCTGGGCAGCATTCTGAGCACTTCATATACATGACCTCATGTGAACCTCACAAGAGCCGCATGAGACAAGAATTTCCCTTCACAGAAGCAGGGGTTAGGTAATTGCCCCCAGTATATGGGACAGGGTCTGCCCACAGTTGATTCTCAATAGATAATAACGGACATTATTTGTTGCCACCATGCTAAGAGTTTTACATTTATTCTCTCATTTGATCCTCCAAACAACCATATGCCTTTATCATGTGCCTGGAGGATAGCAAGTATGTAATAAATATTTGTTAAATGAACGTGGGAATCGTCCCCATACAGAAAATTAGCTGAGGCTTACATAAGTAACTTGCTCGAGGTCATACAGCCAGAATGTGCACCCCACACGCTAACCCGGTGTGCGTGCTCCTAATCATGCCAGTTATTTATGGTCTGTGTGTCCATCTCCTCCAGGGTCAAAGAGAAGAAAGACCCTGGTAGTGGAACGGACATATCAAAACCATCAAGAGCAGCTAAGACCCAACACTTCGGTGTGTTTAGAAAATATGGAATCCATGATCTTTCCTTTCTCTGGCTCTGTCTTTTTCATTGCACTCTTGATCTCTGTCTCAGCCTCTAAAAAATCTGTGTTCTGCAATCTCCGATTTCTAATTCTGGCTGGCAAAGGGAAAAATATTAGAAATTGTACTCTGAACTATCCATCATTTAGCTAAGACTTCTTAAGGGTTCTTAAGTAATCAGGCATTTGAGGCTTTGGATTGTATCTGAGGGGAAGAGGGCTTTAATGAGGTGAGTGAAGAAGTATGTGATCTGTTTTAATATACAATTCCCACACGCTACAAATAGTGAGGTCCCAAAAACCCGTCTTCAAGGAAAACTGCTTTACAAAACGGGATAATACTTTACTCAAACTATTACATGCTGACCTGTAATGGAATGTTAATATTGAATTAATTGCCTTTACATGCATCATTTCTATAATATGGATAAGTGGAGAGAGCTTCCAGAGACTCTTTCTTTGATTTAGAATGAAAGAATAATGGCTATTTGCTTCTAGCTTGGCGGACTAATTATTGAATGCTGTCATTCTTTGTGTTTCAGTACCTTGAGGTGATTAAGCAGGGATAAAAGCTAAAATTAAAAAGAAAAGCCCATTACCAAATACTAAACAGCTTCAGTAACTTCGTGCCAGTCTCTGAAGGACATTCCTGCCTTGTTATGACAAGGAATTGTTCATAATGTGTGCCTAGCATATAGATTGCATCCTTTATTTGAAACAATAAGAGAGTCATCCTGAGTAGTTGATGGAAATAAATAGGCAGGCAAATTTTAAAGGAAAGAAAAAAAGACCGACCAGTAGGCCTCTATAATAATTGCTTGTCACCGTAGCATCAAGTAGTCCATCCTTTTAGGAACTCGTTACGTGGCTAGGCCATTATGTTCTCTGGATGGAAAAAAATGTGGTAATTCACAGAAAAGCAATGACAGTATTCTGCCGGTTTACCTAATAGTATTGACTAGATAGGAGAATGGTGGCTTGAGAGCAAAGAGTGATTCTGTATTTGAAATTGTTTTTGCTGTCTTTTGTTCCCCAATCAGAATTTTTCTCATTTAAAAAATATTAATACCTTTGAAAAATATCAAAGAGACCTCCACCAGTGTTTAGATCTGACTATAGAGTGCACAGCTTCCAGATTTGTGCCCAATTACTCGCTTAGAGAAACGTCTGCTGTTGCTGGGAGGAAACGTGGAAGAGCTGCTATGCTTTAGTGCCCCTTGCTGGTCAACCTGAAGAAAATCTGAGCGTAATGATTGCCAGAGCCCAGGTTTCCATAAATGGTATGCCACATTCCACTCACATGCATAGGAAGCCCAATTGATTTAGCTTAAACATATGTAGCTAGTCTTAAAAATCATTATAAGGATGAGATGTTGCATCTGGAAATGCATATATTATCTTAGAGAGGAAAAATTTCAATTATAAAGACAAACTACACATTAGGTATTAACCTCACTTCAAAATAAATCCAGGTAAATACATTCCTGTGAATGCACTCTTATGACATAAGAAACTTTTCCTGTGCCCAAAGCATGTTTTTTGCTTCATTATGTCTCAAAAAATGTGTATGGCCTTTCAAACCATAGGGAAAACAAGAGGTAGCAAAAAAATACCAAATGGAATTCTCAATTCCAATTGACTTCCAAAAAAGATACAAAAATTTATTTCTACAGGAAAAAAAAGGGCATATCAACAGTAATGTGCATTAGATCATTGTTAATTACATTATAATTTTAACAATTGAATTCTGATTTTGGTGAATTTTTTACCTGTTTGCCATTTTTTGAGAATGTAATGCTACTTTTATAATTTAAAAACAATAGCCACAACAAGGCTACACTGACAAGTTGTCTACCAAAGCTAATTAATTCTTAGGATTCCATAGTTATCCATCAGACCTAACGCATCAGTCCTATTTGAAACAACATTAGAGCTGGGTTTAGAATTAGATCTCCTCCCCTATGAGGTACCCATCAAAAGACTGGATTCACAAGATCCAGTTCTGGGGGGCTTAAAAAGTCTATTCAGACAGACTAAATAATACCGAGATGTATGAGATGTATGATGACCAGCCATGTGGTAATCTTGGCAGATTTACAGGCCAATATCATATGCCTCAGCTAGCCAGTAGATCCTGGCAGAAGGCACCACAGAGAGATGATCCTTCAAAATCCTGAAGAGTTCAAGGGACCTAGAATAGCCAAAAAAAATCTTGAAAAAGTTGGAAGACACACTTCTCAATTTCAAAACCTACTATAGAGCTACTGTAATCAAGAGAGTGTTGTATTGGCATTAACAATAGATGTATATTGTGGGACAAAATTGAGAGTCCAGAATTTTAAACTCTTTAATTTTGGTCAACTTAATTATGTTCATTAACAATTCCCAGACAATTCAATGGGGGAGTGAATAGTCTTTCAACAAATAATGTTGAGATAACTGGATATCCACATGAAAAAGAATGAAGCGAAACCCCTACCTCACACCATATATAAAAAATTAACTCAAAAGTGATAAAAGATCTAAATGTAGGATCTAAAACTATAAAATTAGTAGAAGAAAACATATGAGTAAATCTTCATGATCTTAGATTTGACAGTGGTTTCTTAGATAAAACACCAAAAGTACAAGCAACAAAAGAAAAAAATAGATAAAGTTGACATCATCAAAATTAAAGCATTTGTGCTTCAAAGAACACCATCAAGAAAATGAAAAGACAACACATAGAATGGTATAGTGTTTTGCAAATCTTGTGTCTGATAAGGAACTTGCCTCTAGAGTATATAAAGAATGATTGCAACTCAGTCATTAAAAAGTTAAAAGTTATTTGCTAATTTAAAAATAAGCAAAGAATCTGAATAAACATTTCTCCAGTGAAGATATACAAATCAGCAATAAGCACATGAAAAGATGTTTAAAATCATCAGTTATTAGGGAAAGGCAAATCTAAACCACCGTGAGAAGTATTTAACACCCACTAGCATGGCTACAGTAAAAACGACAGACAATTACAAATGTTGATGAGGATATAGAGAAATTGGAAACCTCGATCGTTGGTAGTAAGAATGTAAAATGGTGCAGCCATTTTAGAAAAGAGTTTAGCAGTTTCTCAAAGATTATAATGGAGCCCCTATATGACCTATAAATTATACTCCTAGATATGTATACACACCCAGGACATATATGACAAGAGAAATAAAAACATGTCTACACAAAAACTGGTACATGAATATTGATAGCAGCATTATTGATAATAGTCAAAAGGTGCAAACCCACATGTTCATTAACAAATGAATGGATAAACAAAGTGTGGTACATTCATATAGTTGGAAATTATTTGTCATCAAAAAGAAGGAAGTACTGATACATGTTACAACATGGATTAAACCTTGAAAACACTAAGCTAAATGAAAGAAGTCAGACACAAAAGTTACATATTGTATGAATCTACTATATTAATCTGCTAGAGCTGCCATAACGAAATACCACAGACTGGGTGGCTTACATAACAGAAATTTGTTTTCTCATAGTTCTGAAGACTAGAAGTATAAGATCAAGGTGTTGTTGGCAGGTTTATTTTCTCCTGAGGCCTCTTTCCCTGGCTTACAGATGTCTGTCTTCTCACTTGCCCCTCACATGCACACACACCTATGGTATCTTTCTCTTCTTATAAAGGCACCAATCTGGGCACCTGGGTTGCTCAGTTCATTGGGAGACTGCCTTTGGCTCAGGTCATGATCCCAGGGTCCTGGGATCCAGTCCCACATCAGGCTCTCTACTCAGTGGGGAATCTGCTTCTCCCTCTGCCCCTCCCCCTGCTTGTGATGTCTCTCATGCTCTCTCCTTCTCTCTCTCTCAAATAAACAAATAAAATCTTAAAAAATAAAGGCACCAATCCTATTGGGTTAAGTCCCTTATGACCTAATTTAGCCTTAACTAAACCTCTTTCATAGCCCTCCAAATACAGTCACATTGGAGGTTAGGACTTCAACATATGAATTTAGCAGGGTATAACTCAATCTATAACATCCATGTATATGAAATATACAGAATAGGCAAATTTATAATGACAGACAATAGATAGTGGTTGCCAGAGGCTGGGGGATGGGTGTGAAGATTGGGGTGACAGCTAAGGAATGCAAAAGTTTCTTTTTGGGATGATGAGAATGTCTTGAAGTTGACTGTGTTGATGGTGGAGCAACTCTGTGAATATGCTAAAAGTCATTGAACTATACATTATTAAAGTATACATTGTGTTTATTTGTTTTAGAGAGGGAGAGAGGGGTGGGGGAGGGGCAGAGAGCAAGAGAGAATCTTAAGCAGGCTCCACACCCAACGCGGAGCCCAACATGGGGCTTAATCTCACAACCCTGGGATTGTGACCTGAGTCAAAATCAAGAGTTAGACGCTTAACCAACTGAGCCACCCAGGTGCCCCTTAATTATACATTTCAAATGAATGAATTGTATGCTATGTGAATTGTATCTCAATAAAGTTATTACTGAGAAAAAAAAAAAGCCAAGCAGGCTAGAAAGGCCATCAGTAAAGTCTTTAAAAGGAATCCACTCATAAGGATGAAGCTCAGAGCCAAAGTCCTTAAATGTACACAGAGAAGAAAAAAGCCCACTTCTGACCCTAAACATTAAGTATTCAGTGAACTAGGGGCAGCAAAGCAGGTATCAGATATGGGGCATGTGGTCAAGGCTGCCCTGGCTATAAACATGGCATGAACCTAAGTCACAAAGTGTTGGCTTAGAGCTCCATGATCTACTGCCAAGACCCACATTCATCTTAGAGATCGAAGAATGATGTCCCAGCCTGGAGAGAAGAGAACCCTGAGGTTAGGAACCGGGCAGGGTGTAAGGCAGGGCCTGAGGTAGTCTCTCTTATGTTCCTGACTTCCCTCCACCATTTCTTTAGAATTAGAATGCTCAACTTCAGGAGCACGTGGGTGGCTCAGTGGTCGAGCATCTGCCTTCAGCTCAGGGTGTGATCCCAGGGTCCTGGGATTGAGTCCCACATCAGACTCCCTACAGGGAGCCTGTTTCTCCCTCTGCCTGTGTCTCTGCCTCTCTCTCTCTTTATCTCTCTCTCTCTCTCTCATGAATAAATAAATAAAATCTTTTTTTTTTTTTTTAAAAAAAGGATGTTCAACTTCAGTAAGCATGGAATCCTTCTGGTATTCTTCTCTCACAAACTCTGTGTTTTCAAAGCATAGGTCTGCCAAACTATATTTCTTAAGCACAGATGCTATGCTGTCATTGTCAGTTTGCTTATTGATCTCCACTGGACTTCAAGACCCGGGAAGACGGGGACTATTACTTTTATCTCTACACCCCCCACAGGCTCTCCCATGGCTGAGCACATAGAAAATGCTCCATAGACATATGTTACATGAATAAGTAAATAAGTACTTGGCTTTCTCATTTTTGACTTCTTAGAATGCACACCAACATCTTGCTTCTGCTAGACGGAGCCATTGTCAGAACTAGTAAAACTCAAGAATTCTAACTAAAGTACTGATTTTTTTCCAGTAGAATTGACATAATTATCAATAATAATGGTTTAGCATTTATTGAACATGTCTGGGCTGGGCCTTATGCTAAGCAATATATAGTCATTATCTCACTGAATCCTCACAATAAGCCCCTGAATAGATATTTTTATTACACCCATTTTATAGATGTGGAAACTGAAACTCATGGAGGTTAACAGACTTGCCCAAAGCCACAGCACTGGTAGTAATAGAACCATGAGTCAAACCTCAGAACTCCAAAGTATTTGCACTTATCCTCTGTGTAATTATGACCTCTCAATGCTTTATTCTGCTAACATACTCTGTCAGAGAAAAATGGAAAAAAAAAAAAAAAGCAACAGTTGAAGTTTGAGATTACTCACACCTTTCAGGCCCTGTCAGAAGGCTTCCTGGCCTCAAAATTAGAGAATCCCTGCTTGAGTTTGGAATCACATCCAGCTTCCCTGCAAATTCAGGCTGCAATGTTCTCAGGTCACCTTGTTCCATAGGCAAAAATTACTTGCCCCAATGTAAGCAGCTCCTTGCATTGAGGAGACCACAAAAATAAGTAATGTGTAGAAAGTATGGGTGGGCTTCTCTCCCTTGATATAAATTCAGTTTGTAATCAACCAAACCCAGAAAGCCTCTTCAGATTGTTTTCACTGTCTACTGACTCACAGCTTCCAGTTTGCATTTTATCCTCTTTCGTTCCCTTTATGCATTTTAGTTGCACTTCACAGAGTTCTGCACAAAGGGAAAACCCAGTATGAGTCGAATGCTTACCAGGATGGAACATTCTGACATTTCAGAACAACAAACTCAGCTTGAGGTGTTTCAACAAGGCCTGCATCAAAAGTCCTGAACACTGTTGTAAGAGATTCAACAGCTTTCACATTGACCTCAATAGACAAAATTAAATGTTTGCTTATTTCATGGTTACCATGTCCCAGTGCAAACAGCCTGGTGTTTTTCCTATGTTCTATCCACTTCTGTTACCTTGGCTGTGTGCATATCATGACTGAATGGCACTCAAGATCATCATCTGCAAAAGTGAAGGGAGTGGTCATGCCCATAATAGGGCAACTCTTGTTCCAGGAGAACTTGGAGCTGTTCAGGACCAATGTCTATGATTCGGAAAGCTAAAAAAGAACCTAAGTTAATCTACCACACTCAGGGCATTCATTGTATCTAGAACTAAGCCAAAATTCTAAGAAGGAACAGGGTTGCTGATGCCAATTGTATAAAATGTCCTCAGATTTCAAATGAAACTTGTGGGCAGAGAGAGAGGGAAGTCCAGATTAGATTAGAAGTCTTAGATTCTTCTCAGAGCAAGAGGGAAATGCTCTACCTGCCCCACTCCCCAACCAACTTCACCAATGAACATGGATTGGTGAGCTGCTCCTGTCAAATGCCCAGTAAGTATTACTCCTTCTCCCATCTTGCCCTGGCTCCATTGACATTGCTTACCTCACTGCCTGTCTCTGTACACTCCAGGAGGCAGGGCCAGGTCCTACTCATCATCGTACCTTCCAGAACCCAGCACATACCTGACTTACTACATTTTTGTGAACTTCATAATTGCACTACAAGGTCAATGGAGAAGAAATGCCTGGCAAAAATATGGCTGGAAATGGACTCCCCTGACATAGAGAAGAACTTGGGTCTCAAGAGGGTGCCCTTTACTCTAAGAATGAGTCAAAACCTATCTGCTGGGGGAAGACTTTTGTTGGATGATAGGATCTTTTAAAGACTAAGGTACTCTTCATCATTTTAACATGCTTTAAAAGCACAATAAAGCTTGGCTTTTTAATTTATTACTTCCTTAGTTTTTAAGTTCTGAACAAAATAGCGTATTTAAGCAACATTTTTCTTTAATCCGTGATTAAATATGTGTATCTATTCAAAATAGACATTTTGAAAATACCAGAAGAATGGAGGTTAGAGGTTATCTTTTCCATAATGTTTCTTTTACTTATGAAATTTGAAGAAGCTTGATTTTTCAGTTATGTGAAATTCATCGGAAAGTATTTATAAATTTGAATCTAAATTATTTTTAAGGGACACCTGGGTGGCTCAGCTGTGAAGTGCCTGCCTTTGGCCCAGGGTGTGATCCTGGAGTCCCAGGATCGAGTCCTGTGTCAGGCTCCCTGCATGGAGCCTGCTTCTCCCTCTGCCTGTGTCTCTCTCTTTCTCTCTCTCTCTCTCTCTCTCTCTGTGTGTGTGTCTCTCATGAATAAATAAATAAATAAATCTTTAAAAAAATAAAAACTTAAAAAATAATAATAAATTATTTTTAAATATCACTTATTACATTAATCATCTTATACTTGCCTCACTCCTTCCCCCCCAAAATCTTAGGACAGATTATATAAAATATATAAATATAATAACAATCAGTTTCTTATGGGCCTTGTCTTGAATCTGCATAATTGTTGGTGAACCTCCTAAAAAAGCTTTGTAAATATTAATGTATTATTTAAATTTTCAACCACTGAGTTGCTCATTTGGAAGATTTCCACCTGGTTTTGATGATGGAAAGTCAAGCATAAATCACTAGACAGAAAACCAGCCTTCTTGTTTCAATATTTCATCCAAACTCAGATTCTTACTAGAGGGACCTGCTATAGCCCCAAGGTCTACCTGAGTCAGAAGCACATCCATTTGACACTTACTGTCTATTATCATCTGTTGAGTCCCTATGTCCCTGCCTGCCTCTCACTTATAAAACATGTGCCTATCTGCCTAGGAGAAAGAAGAGATGATCAGAATATTTCAAGCACCAAGTGGAAATGCAAACAGGGCAATATACAATAAACGGAAGCAAACGTGTCACAAAAACTAAGCCTGGGAGAAGGGAGGGGACTGGGTGCATTTTGCAGTCTTAGCCAAGGATTTCTAGATACAGGTGGCAGCAGCAAATTGCCTGTCAAGAGAGTCACTTCGTAACGAGGCCAGCCATGTAGAACAGCCACCGCGCCATGAGGGCACCACTGCTAGTTGGGGCTCCCAACCACCGCAGGAATGACAGTCCTGTGCTCCCCAGCAACAGCCACATCCCTTGGGGGTACGGAGACAGACAACAGGGTTAATGCCACCAGCCATCCCTTCATACTGCCACTGCCAAACCATCAGTCAAGAGAGGAATAGAAATAAGGGAATGGGGGCAGGGAATGAATCAGTCATGGGATGCAGGACGTAGATGCAAAGGAAATGGAGAAGAGCACCCATTTGTCTTCAGGATCTTTCTGTCATTTTTGGTTAACAGTAGGGGGGTATACAACAAGCTAAAGAATAGAAGGATTAAATAATGCTAGGTCCTGACCATGTTTTTCTCATGTTTTCCTCGGCTGGGTGCTTTCAGATGTCCCCCAAAACATGGTACACTTTTCCAAGCTCTATCTCTCTCTGTCTCTCTGTCTCTGTCTCTCTGTCTCTCTCTCCCTTTCTCTCTCTCTCTCTCTCTCTCTCACACACACACATGCACACAAACACACACATTCCCAGTATCTTACTTGTGTCTGTTCATCTCTGAATTTAAAACTAAAATGACAGTAGGGAAACCTCAGTGTACCAACCTCATTTCTCACCATTTTGCTCCTGTGCAAGAGATTAATTTTCCAGGATGGCAAAACAATGTCACTCTCAAAGTCAAGATCAATTTGAAAGGCACTCCCTCACACAGAGGAGAACCCCTTTTGTGTCCTTGAGCCACTCTTCTATCCTTGATGGGGTGACTTCACATTGAGAACATAGGCAGGTACAGTGCCACATCGGTGGTGTCCTCTAGACCCTTTGGCGGCTGACTTGCCACACCCAGGCACCCAGGTGGGCTTGGCAGCGCCAAAGGAGGACACTAGGCTACCTGCGGGACAGGCTGCTGCAACTTTAAGGGAAATCTGGTTGCAAGTCAGATAGATCCTGGGGGCCCAGGCTAAATAACAAAAACATCAATGAAAGGGAATGTCAAGCTTAAGAAAAAAAAGAGATGCTCAGCATGTAAAATTAGGTAAACATCCAACTCTGTAGAAAAACACTGTGATATTAGGACTAGAGATTCAGGCAGAGGCAGTGGAGACATGGATCTTGAGAGACAATTCTGAAGAAGTTGGAAGAGAAGATCAGAAACTAGAGATCAAATGGTGGGTATTCATCGTTTTGTTTTTGTTTTTGTTTTTTCATTTGATGGACGCCGAAGATCCTTCCACAGTTTGGCTATTTTGGACATCGCTGCTATAAACATTGGGGTGCAGGTGTCTTGGTCTTTCACTGCATCTGTACCTTTGAGGTAAATCCCAGCAGTGCAATTGCTGGGTCGTAGGGCAAATCTATTTTTAACTCTGAGGAACCTCCACATGGTTTTCCAGAGGGGCTGCACCAGCTCACATTCCCACCAACAGTGCAAGAGGGTTCCCCTTTCTCCACATCCTCTCCAACATCTGTTGTGGGTGGGGGATCGGGTGACTGGGTGACAGGCACTGGGGGAGGGCACTTGACTGGAAGAGCACTGGGTGTTACACAGTATGTTGGCAAATCGAACTCCAATAAAAAAATACAAAAAGAAAGAAGAAAGAAAGAAAAGAAAGAAAGAAAGAAAGAAAGAAAGAAAGAAAGAAAGAAAGAAAGAAAGAAAGAAAGAAAGAGGAAACTAGAGATCATTCCAGAGCACCTGGGGGCAGAATCCTTGTCAGGTTCATCTTCAACTTCTTCAGAGTCCCTGGCCCAGGGCAGGCGCCCAGGGAAAACCTGATGAGTCAAAGCATGAATGTGCGGTGGTTGGAGATCTCTCTCAGAAGGCAAAAGCTTGCAGGCTGGACTGTGTGCTCTTCAGAAAGCCTACACCTGCCTCTGGGGAGCCCAGGCTTCTTGCATCCTTAGATATGTTTTCTAAACTCGTGGCCTGGGGAAGCAGAAGGCAGTTCTCAGCTTCACTGAGCGAGAACAGCGTTTTGATACAAACAGACCTGGGCCCACTGAAAGAGTTACGCACTTGGCAAGAATACCCCCCTGAGTTCAGACAGAAAGCACATCTGTGCCTCATTGATAATGTAATAGCCTACATTACATTTTTGGCCGAGAGCACCTGTGCACAGCCCAGAAAGTCAACCCAGGGCCACCATTCTGATGGAGGTGATATTAGCAGCTCTCATTAAAACTGATGACTAGAGCAGTGCCCAGTAGTGCGGCTCTCATGAGGCATCTCTTTGCGTTTCCACCACCAGCCTCTCTTTTTGGAGTTCATAACTCAACCATCAACATAGGCCTAGCGTTGAACCGAAACCTGAAAAGAAAATGATCATGGGGTAAAGAGAGTTGGAGTTCTGGAGCTGTCAAAGTATGTCAGTTGTCACATTTGTACCTGTTCAACTCTGCGTTATATGGAGGCTTACTGTTTTCCTGCCCCCGTCTGCACGTTGGAATTAGAAGACGTGAGGGACAGAGAATTAATTTTTGAGCCAGCTAGGGGACAGTTTGAGTGTCTTCACATTGATGGACAGTATTTGGGGATGCCACACATTCTGTTGTGATGGGCACCGACCCTGGTCTCCAGGCAGCCGTCCTCGTATGCATCCATGTGGTTTGTAGGCCATTACCTGCCCGAAACAAGGGAGCACAGAACTCTCAGTGCTCCACCTGGGACTTTAATGAGGTCACATATGGCTGGATCTTTCTCACTTTCAACACAGCACCCTTCCATGATGAAGGAGGGAGCCAAAGACATGCACCTCACTGACAGTGATTTGAAAAGGACTCTGTTATCTTTTATTTTGACAAAAGTGTGAAGTGCAATCCTGTCTTCAACCAGGCAGGTTAATGCTCAATTGTCTACATACCCATAAAGCTGTCCCACTGAGAATGTAAGAACTACTATTCTTAACAAAAATAGGAAGGAGTCTGTCCCTCGAAGGTAGTTACTTTAGAAATATAGGCAGATTACTTCATAAGGTCTGCTTTCTTAACAAGGATTGCTTGGAAAGAGAAAGGTCATCACTGTCTACAATCTCCTCTCTCCACATGGAGTGGGAATTACATTAAGGCACGAGTCAGATCATGCTGCTTCTCTGCTTCGAGTTCCTCAATAGCTTTTTACTGGACTTATAATCCGTACTCATCATCCCCCGAGAGGGCCTGTGTGACCTGGCCCCTGAAGAGCCTCTGGCCTCAGGTCACATCCCTGCTCCCCTGCTCTCCACACACCAATTATCCTTGACCTTTCCAGTTTCTTAACTATACCAACCGTATCCCCCACCTTAGAGACTCTGCATTTATGACTCTCTTCTCTCATAATGCTTTTCATCTCACATTTAGAATACTAGCTTCTTCATCTTCGTGCAGCTTAAGTGTCCCCTCCTCCTGACTGCTCTGTCTGAAGTGGGTACTTATTCCAGCCATCTCTATCTTAGGCCTCTGTTGGTCTCTTTTTAGAAATTTAGCACATTTATTGTTTTACTAATCTGTCCCTGCACTTGTCCTTTGTCTGTGTGCCATCTAAAAAGTATGCTTCGTGAGCGTCACCCTCTGTTCCTAGAATCCTGCATGTAGTAAGTGCTCGGTTAATATTTCTTGACTAAACCAAGTTTTATATACAAGGTGATAGACAGGTTAAGCTTCTATTAATTGACTTAGCAAGTAGCCTTATTCTCTTTGTAGTATACGTGAAAGAATTTTCACATAACCTCTTTACATAACCTCACATTTTGCAAAATTAGCTAGCATTCCCACAATTTTTAGGACAGTCCAAAATTGGAGGAATGAAGAGATTCTGTTCTTTTACATCTTTCTCTCCTTTATGACATCGTAAAATAGTACCTAATTTCTGTAAAGAGTTTATTTAGCTAAAGAGAAAACACATGCCTCTTGAACTTCTAGGAACCAGACTCTTCACTTGATTTGCTTTGAGCTCTGGACACTGAAATAATAAAAATAAGTTCCATACATGTCAAGGACTAAGTGTACAGTCAGGGCCACCTATTAATAATACTGTATGTTTTTCCTACTTATTAGTGATTAATTGTGATCTAACAAGTAGTAAGTTCAATGGTGATGATGGTGGTGGTAATGATGTCTAGGATTATTTACTTATTCTGTATCAGGCACTGTAGGAAACATTTTATTTATTTATTTATTTATTTATTTATTTATTTATTTTAATTTAATTTATTTATTCATGAGAGACACAGAGAGGCAGAGACACAGGCAGAGGGAGAAGCAGGCTCCATGCAGGGAGTCTGACACAGGACTCGATCCCTGGTCTCCAGGATCAGGCCCTGGGCTAAATGTGGCAATAAACCACTGAGCCACCCAGGCTGCCCAGAAGCATTTTATTTATAAGTAAAATGAACTATAATGTAATATTTTGTTTTCATGGATAGTATAATATAACTTATCTCTGTAGTGATGATAGAAATGGTTACAAGAACAGCACTAACCACAGACACAGCTGGGGAAAAAATAGGTTCAATACTGTGGAAACCTTAAAAAAAATAGAAGAATATTGATTGATGTTCTAGTTGGGTGTGATTCTCTCAAAATATCCTGTATTTGATTGGCTCAAGACCCCAAAGCTTAAGAAAGAAAAAAAAAAAAAGAAGCATTCTGGACCCAGGCCCAAGTCTTTTGATACCAAATCAGTACACTATGATGATCTCTGGGAAGGCAGGTTATCCTTAGGTATAGATAAAGTGGGTGGTTAAGAATTAACAATCCATGGGGTGCCTGGCTGGCTCAGTTGGCTAAGCATCCAACTCTTGATTTTGGCTCAGGTCATGATCTCAAGGTCATGAGATAGAACACCAGTTGGGCTCCCCACTGAGCATGGAGCCTGCTTGGGATTACCTTGCTCCCTCTCCCTCTGTCTCTCCTCCCTGCTCCTGCTCTCTCTCTCTCTCTCTCTCTCTCCAAAAAAAAAAATTAACAATCTATGATTTTTCCAATTAAACTCATCAAGTGCTAGATACTCATGTTTTCAAATGGCTGGCTCTAGAAGTTTTTTAAAATATTTAATCGCCATATTAGGAGTGGCAGTACAGTTCAGGAAAGCTGTAATTGTCTGTAACAGCTTTCTCTGAATTGCTTTATCTGATTCTTTCCTCTCTGCCACTTGCTGAAATTTGGGTGACTGCAAGGAAAAGAATAAGAGATTTAGATGAAATAAGAAGAATACTGCATAGAAATGTGATCTTGGCAGTTAATCTCAGTTTCCTCACCTGCAAAATGGGGATAATAATTTACCTATGGCATCTTTGAGGCAATAAAGATAATGTATGTGGAGCACTCAGCACCACGTGTAGAAAGGATCCGATATTAGCTGCTGCTGTGCTTGTTATTAGTATCTCATTAATAACAATGCTGAAGTTAGAGAAGTTCTAGGCAATCAAAAGTTTTGTTTTGGGTTGTTTTGAAAGGGAGGCTGGGACAGGTGGGAGCAAGCAAGGAGCAAGGAAACATAGGTAAGGTAGTAGAACATCTCAGACAAATCTTACCAGTTCCCTAATTCTGCTTCAAGTAGGACCTCCATCCTGCCACTTCACTTCTCTGAGTTTTGATTGGCTAATCCACAAAGAAAGATAATGTCCACTCTTCCCACCTCAACGGGTTGTCAAAGATTCAAGTGATACACTTTGAACATCTTAATAGAAGTGTTAAATATTGATTTCACACGTTTCCCTTAATTGACTGTCATTTCAATCCAATCAGTGATTCTCAACCCTGCCTGCACATTAGAATCAACTGGAAACTTCTAAAAATCCAAATGCCAGGCCACACATGGAATCTCTAGGAGTGAGACCCAGGCTCAGTACTATTTTTTCCCCCTCTGCAAGTGATTCCAATATCCAGCCAAGGTTAAGAGTCAAGAGAATCAAGTATTTCTCAGACTTGCACAGGGATAAGGAGCCCCAGAGTCCCTCCATTTCTACATAATCAGCTTGCAAGAGAAACGCCTGGAAGTCGGTATTTTCAACAAGTACCCCTAGCTATCTCTTCACAGCAGGCAAGTATGAGAAACACTATGTTGAATCAGAGTCTGAGAGTTGGAAGGAATATTGTTTAAAGTCTTCACACTTCATTCATCTCTAAACCATGTGAAACTTTATGAATCCCATGAATGAAATGCAAATGTGTGTTAACCAACTATGTGAACAGTAAATAACACAACTGATAACACTCTTAGTCCCAGAATTGACGCGGACCCCTTTCTAGAGTTTTGGGAAATCTTGACTGATGGAGAAGAATTTCAGTTCAGAACTTTCCTTGATCAAACAATTTGGAATGGCAAGAAATGAACCAAAAGAATTCTGCCAATTAAGAACAAATGTTTGAATATTGTGAAATAAAATAATAAGCTCAAGTTTTGGTGCGCACAATGAGAATGGGACGCACATAACTAAATGTTTATTTGGTCCCCCATGAAAAGGATCTGTTGGGGATCCCTGGGTGGCTAAGCGGTTTAGTGCCTGCCTTTGGCCTGGGGCGTGATCCTGGGGTGCCAGGATCAAGGCCTCTGGCGGGCTCCCTGCCTGGAGCCTGCTTCTCCCTCTGCCTGTGTCTCTGCCTCTCTCTCTCTCTCTCTCTCTCTCTCTCTCTCTCTCTGTCTATCATGAATGAATAAATAAATAAAATCTTAAAAAAAAAGAAAAGGTTCTGTTGCACAGCTCTGTAAAGCCTCTGTTATTACTTTAGGTCTCCTGGGAAAGCTAGGTAGATCGGGTTTAATGTAAATAACATACAGACAAGCTACGATGGCAAATATGAAGGGAGAAAAGTTAATTAACTACTGTTATCCACGTTGCCAAACTCGGCTCAACTCTGCGAGGCAAGAGATATTTCCACTCCTCCTCACTATTTTGAAAGCATCAAACTCTGCCAGAACCACTGGTCTATCAGTTTCCACTGAACATTCTAGCATTGTCTTTGAGAAGTTAAGTCTTGCAGAATCCCGTTTTCTCTAGGGCCCCATCCACTTGCCTGGCCTACATAGTTAACTTGAAAATCTTTCTTCCTTCCTACTTCCTGCACTGAGGCCAGCCTTTGTCTCAGCTTTGTGTGAGCCATAAATACTGTCAGTATTTAGAGACTGCGTTTAATTCTAAGCTTGTTAAGAAGAAAGATAATGGAGATTGATTTTAATGAATATCTAAGTTCAGAACATTTGCATTTCCTTTAAAATGGCTTTGTAAAATTTGCTCACTTCCAAACTTTGCCAGATAAGGCATTTGGGAAAAATGAGGCTGGATCCAGGCTGGGTTTTATCTTTGGAAATGATATCAGCTTGCCCCGGGTAATCAGTGCTTGTTTTAAAGTCCCTGTTCCTTAGCATCTCCCTCTGTTTCTGAAAGAGTGCCTTCATTGGGAGACTCACTTTTTATGTGATATAAAATGTATGTTCTTGCTGTGTTTGTTTGTATTGGGGAAAAAATCCTTCTAATTACTAAGAGGGTATATTATGCATGCTCAGAGTGGGTGGCATGGTTGGTGGAGGCATGGCCCAGTGCTTGTGCTAAGTCAGCATACATGATACCCAGATTGAGAAGGTGGCTGTGGGCATTCCCAAGTGTAGCCTTGGCCACTCCTAGCTTCTTTAGGTTTTTGTTATTGTATTTGTTATTGTTTTAAAGATTTATTTACTTATTTGAGAGAGCAAGAAAGCATAGGTAGGGAGGAGAAGAGGGAGAGCCCAATGTGGGGCTCCATCCCAGGATCCTGAGATCATAACCTATGCTGAAACCAAAAGTCAGAGCCAACTGTGCCACCCAGGTGCCCCTAACTTCGTTAGGTTTTTACATTTGTACATTTGTTTGTATTTTGTGTGCTTTGTTGAATCATTTCTGTGTTATACTGTGTTTTGAATTCATGGACTGAGTGGGGGGAAGCAGCAGGTAATAGATAGTAGGAATTTTTTTAAACAAAAAATGTATTTATTGCTACTAATGGCCTTCCCCCATTGTCAGCCCATTCCCAGGGCCCATTTCTTCCGCCTCTCACATTCTTAGCTTCTAGAATACTTTGTTTACCTGAGTGTTTGATACACAGTAGGGTGCAAGACATCATGCACGATCGATCATTGTTCAGAGGATGTCAATTGCATTAGTTTGCTAGGGCTGCTAAACAAGGTACAGAGGAGGTGCTAAAACAACAGAGATGTACTGTCTCCCAGTTCTGGAGGCTAGAAGTCCAAAATCAAGGTGTCAGCAAGGTTGATCCTTCTGAGGGCCAGAAATGGGAATCTGTTCCAGGCAGCTCTCCTTGGCTTAAAGGTGGCCCTTGTTCTGTTCTCATGATGTCTTCTAGTATGCATGTGTCTATGTCTAAATTTCCCCTTTTTAATAGTCAGATGAGTGCTCATCGTAATGACCTCATTTTAATTTAATTACCTCTATAAAGATCCTCCCTCCAAATAAAATCACATTCAGAAGTACTGGGGTTAGGACTTCAACATACGAATCTGAGGGAGACACAAGCCAGCCCACAACACCAGTATTATACATGGTTTTTAAGAAAATGTTCATGGGACGCCTGGGTGGTTCAGTGGTTGAGCATCTACCTTGGGCTCAGATCGTGATCCCAGGGTCCTGGGATCGAGTCCCACATCAGGTTCCCTGCAGGGAGCCTGCTTCTCCCTCTGCCTATGTCTCTGCCTCTCTCTGTGTGTCTCTCATGAATAAATAAATAAATTTTTTTTAAAAAATAAAACTAAAAAAATGTTCATATATCAGGGGTACCTGAGTGGCTCAATCAGTTGAGCGCCCAACACTTGATCTCAGCTCAGGTCTTGATCTTGGGGTCATGGGTTTGAGTCTTGCATTGGGCTTCATACTGCGTGTGGAGCCTACTAAAAAAAAAAAAAGATCAAATCATAACTGAGAAATAAAAATAGGTTTATGGAAAGAAAACTAATTATTATGATGTTCTCTGTAACAGGACTTGACTGGTATACCTGAGCTCTTTTCTATAGAGCTGTTGCAAAAATGAAAATATCACAGGTTAACTGTAGATCTTTGCCTCATCTACAGTTATTATCTGATGTACACAGAACTTCTGATTTTATAGGCATAGCTTCAGTGCTCCTGGAAGTCAAACTCCAAAACCAAAGTGACATCTCATGGGGCAAAATTTCTCCTTTGATCATTTAGGCTAGAAAGAAGATGCAGCAATCAATGCCTTCCTCGTATAGACAAGGAATCGGAGGCTTAGAAAAGAGAAGTACTCAGCAGCAGCCCTGGAACTAGCACTTGGACTTCACAGCTCAACCCCATATTCCGTTACCATCTCACACTACCTACCCCCTATGCCAGATATCCCCACCTTCCCCATCTATCAGAGTTACCCATGGCTCACTGACAACATCTGACTTACCCATTTAATTTTTTTGATTAACTAATCATAATAAATGTGCTAAGTACATTACTGATGCCCATGTGCCCATGAGGAGGACTAGAATTCTAAAGTATCACTTAGATAATTCTTTCCCAAGAAGCCTATGAAACCAGAGGAAAACAAGAATCCAGGTGTCTAATTTATATAAGGTAGTAGGTTTCTTTACCCTTCAGCTCCAACTTTTTAGCTAAAACTTGCCTTTGCCATGAAAATAAATATATGTTTCAAAGTGGGAAACAAATTTTGTCTGAGATAGTCTGGCTAGTGGTAATTGGGGATTACCCCTGAAAACGAAAAAAGGCACGTTTTCTGCTCTGTCAGATTTTGGTTAATGCATTATAACTGATACTTGAGGTACGGATTTTAGAAGCCACCTACCAAATTCAGCCACTTTACAAAGAAACTGTAACATGGGCCGTGGCTTGCCCAGAACTCCCGGTTAAAGAGATGTGGGGACAAGTTCCCTTAGGTCCCATCTAGAACACTTAACACCCCTTGAAATGCTGCCTACTGGTTATTTAGCACATGTGTAAGCTACTGGAAGCTTAACTTCTTCTGCCCCATGAAGATAAGAGAAATAGTAGCCCTAGTGTTCATTGGTGGGTGACTTAATATTTCACCATGTGAATCTGTTATGTCATTCTCATGATATTAATTTTAAAGAGTAGACTGTGTTTTGTCAACATATAATTCAATGCTACTATTTTCTGATGCTAATGTTCCTTATACCTAAACTCATCTGTGTGTACTTTATGGGGAAATGCCAGGCACGCTAACTGCATATTTTAAAGTTCTATGTAAAACTTGTTTCATTAAAAGGAAAGTTTTATTTAAAAATCCTAAGATTTTTCTTTTAGATTTCTTACAAGTTAGTAGGGGTTTTTCTTACCCTTTTCTCAGGGATGATAAATTGGGTTAAAGTATATTAAACCCCAGCTATGCTTTATTGAGTCTAAAATCCCGGCAGGGTCAGCCCTGCAGAGTGGTCTCAGAACAGAAGGGTGCTCCAAGATGCAGGCAGTTTGTGCTGCGTGAATACTAATTCTAGAACATTAAATGTATCATGTAAAATTGATTTCTGGATGTTTCTCTGTGGAAGTCTTGGAATAGTCCTCCTCTTCCTTTCCTTGAGCCAAGAAAATTCTGAATCAGAACAGTTTAATTTTAACGTGTGGAAAAACTATACTCAATGAACCGAACATGGTGCTGAGAGAGTTTAGGGGGGTGGAGGGATGGGGACATTTTGATCACTTTTGTGTGTTATTAAAATATCTGAATTTCTGCGTAAAAGTTCTGCAATGTACTTACATGCCTTGTTTCCGAGGATCATTTGCAAGCTTTGTCTTAAAGTCTGACAACTTCAACAGCAAAACCTGCTTTTTGTGCCATAGTTATTGTGTTATATGTTAAGCATCTGGAAGGAACCCCAAGGAGGCCTCAGGAAACGGTTACTGCCTCTTGACTTATCATCCTGAAGGCGATTTGTTTTAAAGTTGATAATCCCTAGGGCTACAAGAGTGTCCCACATCTGCCCTGAATTGAAAACAGATTCCCATTAAGAGCCTTACATCAGTGCTGTGGATTCATTCGATCTGAGTCAGAAAGGAAGTCGGAGAACATTCGAACGTATGGCCTGATAGCAACACAGCCGCTCCCTTCATGGAGGATCGGGACTGCAGGGTATGTAGGATGTCCGTTTTCAAATTTTAAAACTGTTTTTGCGGTGTGGAAGCGGCCTCCGGACCTCGAGACGGGAATATTGGGGAGGGGACTACAGTAGCTAACAGGTAAAAAGTCACAGTCAGTGTCAGGACTGTCAGTGCTACCGATGAATTGCTCAGAATTCAAGAGGCCAGGAAGCCTCCGCTGCTTCCGAATTCTCCTACCCGGTTTTGTTGAGGTTTGGTGACTTAGTGTTCATATAAAATATATACCTATAATTATGTAGAGATTTATATAAAAACTTCCCCCCAGATGCTGAGACTCTAACATGGGTTTGTAAGCCAAGAAAAGTTTTTACTGTTAAAAAGCCAGCACTTTTCCAACCCCAGCTTATCTCTAAACTTATTTTAAAATCTTTCCACTCATGCTAGGAATGAGGATGGAACTAGGTACTCCTATTATATGCCTCAGGGGACTGGGACCATCTGATTAACTATGTAGCATTCACTATCCTGCTGAGATTTTCTCTCAACTTTGTTTTGATCTTCTCTGTTAAAGCAGTATATCCTAGTGTGAAGTTTGTTTCCTTTTGAATTAGAAAGGAGGTTAGACTTATCCATTAAAGATAAAGACGTAAGAGAAGCCTATGGTGGTGATAAACAAGGCTCTGAGGGCCCAGCAGCATGAAGTGTGGATGCTGAGCCCTCCAGCCTGGCTCCTGGGGTCCTTCTGGCTCCTCCAAGCCCAAACTGGGCTTGGATGAGCAGAGGCCTCGCGGGTTACTTCCAGAAGTCTAGTCTGCTTACCATCTTCTCTGAGAAGCTTGGGGCAGTGCCTACGACAGTTGATACCCCGTATATACTTGTGGAATGAAAACAGAATTATGAAAAGAAATCCTAGAAGAAGTGTCCGTCTGAACATATTGGCCTACTGCGCCTCATTAAATTTCCACTCATCTTTTTTGGTAAGATGGATCCCCAAAGTGGAGCATTGGAGATGATAGGTCATGGAGGAAAAAGTGCTAGTGTGACAGTCAGAACAACTGTGTGTAAAACGCCTGGTTCTGTGGCTATGGCATTAAGAAAGTGAAGAAATCTGAAACAGGAGTCTTGAGAGGTAACCATCATGCCCTAGGAGAATGTTCAAGAATTCAGGAAAGGCTGGTATGGGAGAAAAGGAACAAACGCGCCTGCTTGTCTTTCCCCTTGACTCAGTGTGCTCATCACAAATGTTCTGACAGTACAGAGCCTCTGTTCTTGTGCTTCCCCTGGTTTCAGAAACAATACACTAAGAGCGGCCTAGTTGGCAGGTAAGATTGTCCATACAAATGCCAAAATGCTGTTCCCTCTTGACTGGTCGCCCACAGTTCTTGAAAGAGGGAAGGTTTTTCAGATGCCAGAAATTGACTGCAAACTGTGTCATGGGATTATGCCCTCTGAATCCCAGCAAGACAGAGGCTTCCTTTTAGAAAAGGAAGCACATTTGGGTTTTTGTGCTGGAGGATGCAAAAAGATGTATTGATCATCTCAGACAGAAAGGGGAATTATTAGGCTTAGAAACATCGCTTCTGTCCTAAGGAGACTGGCAAATGAGCCTTGAAATCTATAGAAATGTTTCTAGTTCACACCAGCTTCCTCTTTGGGAGATGATTGTATATATATCTTAATTCAACTAACCTACTTAATCTCAACCACAGATGTTTGGGAAGAAAATAAAAGCAATGTTGCAGACACTTTCCGGGTGAAACCTCTATCATAAATTTAACTACCATTACCATTAAGTAATACCCACTTCGAAAAAGCTCTCTGCTGCTTTTTGAGTAATAAAATAAACAAATGTTCAGATTCCCTTTCCTTGGCCCATATTTGAACATCAGGCATGTCACTAAGGGGCTATGCCACCAAGCCAATTCATGGCCTCATTTTTCTCTAGAAGTTTTGTAAGGCATTGTTTGGAATTCAGAACACATTATTTCCCAGAAACAAGTTTAGCCTCCTAGCTCAACTCCTGAATGCAAATTTACCCCCAAATATAGAGAATCTGTTACAAGTTTCTGGAAATGAACCATAAGAACTTTCACCAATTTGTTTAATGACACTAGAGAATAAATTTTATGATAAACTATAATACTCCTTTTGAGAACATTTTCAATATCCTTGAGAATTAATTCTTGGCCTTGCACCCTGTTCCTTTCTTTATCTGAACCCTAACTACCTATTCTAGGTGCTTTGTCCCCTGCTACTCTCAAATGGTACTCTAGGTTGGAGTCTTAGCAAATTATTTGCCTGTGGTTTTTCACTTATGGTTTCTTTTGCCTGTAATGTCTTCGTCCCCTTTTGATTCTTGGTAAACTCTTGATCGCTCAAACATAAACATAATTAAAACTCCTCTATGAGGCCTTGGTCACAAACCTCTCTAAAAAGACTGCACACAGCTTCAGGTGTTCCCCTGTTGACCTTCTAAATCACCAAGGACCACAGTTTGAAAATATGCCTTATGAAAAGTTAGAATTCCCTCCCCACCTCTCCTGCATTTCGAGAACACCTTGTAAATACTATGATATAATAACATTCACCACATTATTTGTCAATTTTTAATTTATATTTTGCCATTTTCCCTAACCTGAGACCTCCTTAAAGATATAGATTTCTTTAGAACCTGCTACAATGTCTGGAACATAGATAATTAGTAAAAGGATGGAAGGATGAATGAGTGGATAATTGGATAAATATGTGATCAGATAGGAGTGGGTGCACTCAGTCAGTTGGGGGTCCAACTCTTAATTTCAGCTCAAGTCATGATTTCAGGGGCCTGGCATAAGGCCCCTCATTGGGCTCCATTCTCAGCAGAGAGTCTGCTTGAGGATTCTCTGTCTCCCTCTCCCTCTGCCCCTCCTTCCATTCTCTCTCTCCCTCCCTCTCTCTCTCTCTCTCTCTCTCTGATAAAAATAAATCTAAAAAATAAAATATAATAAAAATATGTGATCAGATGGATAAGTGGATGATATGATTGGATCAATGAATGGATGGATAGATGGATGGATGGATGGAGTACAGGAGAAAAAGCTGATTTATTTAAAGGAGAATGGGGAGATATAAGAAATCTATGGAATTCTAGATGGGTCTTTTAGATAGTTTCAAGGGCATGATATTGATGGAATTTGTGCAGTATTACTTTATTTATACTGTTTTTTGAGGAAGGGGTTATGAGTAGAGGGAAGAGAATGGAACTTGCAGTAAGAATAAACGGGTTCTCTCCCTAGCTGTCTACTTCCTAGTCAGGAAGACTTGAGTAGGTAGTTTGCCTCTCTACTTTTGCTTTTATTCATCTGTAAGATGAATAAAACTTTGGAGAGTTTTTGTAAGGATTAAATGATAATCCATCTAAAAGGTCTAGTCTAGTCCTTAAGCCATACCAGGTTAAAGATAGGTGGTAGTAAAATATCAATCTAAGTCTGAAACAGCAGACATAGAACTTGAAGCCAGAAGAAACCTTGTCCAGCCTTGTCTAAATTAGATAAGCTGTGATGGAGGAAAAGGTAACATGTATACATCCAAAAACAGTGGGGGTGGGGGTAGGGATTATGAGAAAGCTGTTTAGTGGCAAGTAGCTGCAAAGTGAAAGGAAGAGAAAGTGCACTATTGAGAAATTGCACTTCCAGGATTATAAAAGGAATAATTGTGTGTATATATATACCTGCAAGTACGCTCCCATGCATTTGTAACCCCAAAAAGTGCCTTATATATTGCATATACTTTACATAAATACTAATGATAGTAATACATTCCTAACTAACACTTATTATACCACTTACCAGGTCCTAGGCACCCTTCTAAGCTTTTTACACATTTTAACTCATTTTGTCCTCACAACAACCCTGTGAAGTAGTTACATAAAATCCTTACTTTACTGATAAGAGGGCACACAGCTAGTCACATAACCAGCATGCATAGGAGCCAGTGTTTGGACCCAAGAAGTCTAGCCCCAGAGTCTACACACTTCACACAGGAATGTACTCACAGCTGATGCAACTCCTGGCACAGACCAGACAGCCGACTCAGCTGTCACAGTCAACAACACTCTAAAGTCCCCTTTTGATGGATATCCCTATAGATATACTTTTCAAAAAACAATTTTAACACCTGAAATGTTAGAGTGGTAGAATTTTATAGCATGGAGGGACATTTGGTTCATTATGCCCAGACTGGTCAGCTGAGAGTTTCCAGGAAAAGTCCCCTTCAGAGTCAGGTGGTTGGAATCTCTGCCGACATACTGGCGGCAAGGATCAGATGATCTTAATGGCCCAGATAGCACTGTGGCAGCAGCGGGACATTACCTTTATTCCAGATAATGTCCAGGGAATTCTAAAAAAAAAAAAAAAAAAAAAAATTCTTCCTGGAAGTTTGTAGACATTATGTTGACACTCCAATAGTTTTCCAAATATGAAAATAAAGATAATCATTCTTTATTCTTTTTTTTTTACAAAGAATCATCTATTTTTTAAAAGATTATATTTATCTATTTGACAGAGAGAGAGAGCACAAGTAGAGGGAACAGCAGGCAAACTCTCTGCTGAGCAGGGAGCTGATATGGACCCTGGGATCATGACTCAAGCCGAAGGCAGATGCTTAACTGAATGAGCCACCCAGACACCCCAAGAATCATCTATGTTTATCATTTTTATTAAAAAAGCAACAAAATATAGTCTTTGAACACTCTATGTTTCCTAAATTGAGTTTAATAGGACCATGTTCTTTTGTTTTTGTTTTTTTAACAGGACCATGTTCTAAAATATTCTATAACTCTTTTTTTAAGATTAATTAATTTACTTATTTATAGCATATGTGTGAGCTTGGTGAGAGTATCAGACAAAGGGAGAGAGAGAATCCCAAGCGGACTCTGTGCTGACCATGGAGCCTGGTGTAGGGCTTAATCCCACAACCCAGAGATCATGACCTGAGCCACCCAGGTACCCTAAAATATTCCATTACTTATATGGCATCCCTGAGCCCTTACCTCTCCCTCAAATTGCTCAGTGCAATCTTGATTCCATTTTCCCATACCAAAAATAGACTTGTTCAAGCAGTTAACACATTTAACAAACTCCACAAATTCTGAACCAAGACATATGAAGTAGACAGAAAAAATGTGAGCTCCCCTCTTCTACCTGATTAAACTATTATAAGTATTGCCATAATTAGTACAATCATTATGCAAGGGATGCCTGGGTGGCTTAGCGGTTTAGTGCCTGACTTTGGCCCAGGGCGTGATCCTGGGGTCCTGGGATCGAGTCCCACATCACACTCCCTGTATGGAGCCTGCTTCTCCCTCTGCTTGTGTCTCTGCCTCTCTCTCTGTCTCTCATGAATAAATAAATAAAATCTTTAAAAAAAAATCACTATGCAAGTGCTACAAAGTTTTCTAATTCTCTGGCTATTTTAGTTATTCTTATTTTAAGCCATTCACGTGCTCCACTGATGTTTTGGAGCATGACTTTTGGATGAATAGGTAGGTAGGCTTGTTGCAGAGGTTGCCAGTTTTGCATACCTCCAATACATCTAGTACCCACACGAGTCCATACTTTTAACTCAGGAGAAGTGGAAAAATAGCATTTGACACCTAGAATCATAAAAATCAGGAGCTGGGAGGAACCCACTCTCTTTCTCCGTGGATTACAGTAGAAGGAGAGGAAGAAGGAAAGGAAAGGAGAGGAGGGTAGTAAGTGGATTCCCTAGGTCTTTGTCTCCATTTTTTTTCTCCTCATTACAGTCTGAATAGAGAACATCTTAACCAAAAACCCATTCATGTAAAACTCAATCCCCTTTGGAGTGTTTTGCATCTGTTCAGGTGTCCTGGAAATAAATATTAAATTAAATTAAGTTTTAATTTCATTTGAATTCTGAATAAAAGGCTTTGCATAAATGGACCAAAAGGAGTCTAACTCTCCAAAAGTAGGTCAAATGAAATAAGGCACTTTCAAGTATCCAGAACAATCCCATCATTTAAAAAAAGCCCTGCAAGTTCAATAAATACCTAATAGAAATACAAAATCAAGCCAGAAGTGGCCTTACAGGAAAGGATTGTTTTAAACCATTTAACTCTTCCAAAATGCCAAGGGAATAGAGGACACTAAAATGAAGTCCAGATTCTCAAACAGAGGTTGAATTTTAATAAAACTCTTCATTGGACAAATGGATATTTTGGAAATGGTTTTAGGCCAACAAGCTCTCTGGCAGGGCTATTGTAGAGATGAGAGGAGATTTAATGAATATAAATCTTACAGCCCAGTAGTACACAGTGGATACTCACTACTATTTTGCTGAATGAATGCTGACTAATTCTGGACTAACTTAGCCAAGCCAACTCAGCACTCTCCTTCAGGCCCAGTGGACATCTTAGCATAGGTTATTTCACAGATTACATGAAAGCCACACTTCCTGGAAAGAATGATCCTCTGGAAAAACACAGTCCCAAATTTCTGAGACTTGTTTCAGTTTTACAAAAGGTTAGTATCAGATATATTAACTCAAATATTAGAATATTAGAATGACTGACTAATTTGCTTTGAGAGTTAAATGAGGTCATGTTCATTCAGTCATTCATTCATTCATTTAAAAAATATTGATAGTGTATTTTCAGTACAGCAAATATTGTTCTGTGCTTGGGAGATGGAAGTGAGCCGGCAAATGAGGGCTCTGGCTCCATGGAACTCACATTTTCCCACAAAGCACTTGGCCTGCAAGTACTGCAGCCACCTAGCATAAACACCCTCTTCAGGGTAGGTAGGAAAGTGCCCTGGAAAGAGCAGTCGGCTTTTAGAAGTAAGACTGAGGATTCAAGGCACCCAGGTGCCCCTCCCACCTCCACTCTCTCTCTCTCAAAAAAAAAAAAAAAAAAAAAAAAAGTAAGACTGATCCCACTTGAGCCCAGCCTCCATGTCTTACCAGCTGTTTCCTAGGAAATATTTCCAAGCCATTGATCTTGTCTGTTGAATGGGTATAATAATACCTAGCTGGTGAGGATTCTATGAAGATGGAATGAGACTTCCTGTGTATAAAGTAGCACAGTATCAGACAGTAAGGGCAATCTTTCAGTACCTTCATGAAGAAATTGATCAAAAAAGAGTCAAAGAGGAAGAGTATCTGGGAATAAGAAGAGTTGAGAGTAATTGCCTCTCTGAGCACATTTCTCAAAGGAGGTGCTTTTCAGCCATTTTTGATGCAGAATGTCGGCCTGGAGGGTGTTGACATTGTAATAATAAAACAGAAGAAGCATGATGTCTCATTATACATAGTAGATTGAACGTATGCTCTTTTTCCCGCTCTCTTCTCAAACCCTGGTTAAATGGAAATAAGAGAAAAAACAAAACCACCAGAACAATCGTGGTTGGGTGGGGAGGGTGGAGGGTAGATAACAGAAATGAGAAATGCCAGAAAAAGTTGGAAAGATTGAGCATAGGCTGAGGGAAACAGTAGCAACTGATGTAGTATACAACGGGGAAAACTGAGAATTAATTACTTGGGGTGTGCGGTCTAGAGACTATCCAAAAGAACAAGGTCATTGGAGTCACTCACTCTAGGAAGATTCTGGGAAAGGAGGCAGGGCTAGCAGGATGGGAAGGGCTGAAGGTAGGATTGTTTAGAAGCCTAAACGTTTAGAAGCCCTACATTGTTTATGTATAGGGAATAATGAGAACTGGGTGTCCCCTGCCCCCACCATCCTAGGCCTGTCTGGGGAGCCAGGAAGCTACACCATTTCACTCCCATCATAGCAAAAGACTGGAGAAGCTGAACCAGAAACAGTCTGGTCTCAGAAATGGCTGAGGAAGGGGTACAGTCACTAGCCTAAAAACAAGGGAACTGAGAAACTCTATGTACCGAAAGGCAAGACTTTCCAGTTACCTTCCCAAACTTAGTTCCCAATATGCCAGGGCTTTATTTTTTTTTTAAGTTTTTTAAGATTTTATTTATTTATTCATGAGAGACACACACACAGAGAGAGGCAGAGACACAGGCAGAGGGACAAGAGGCTCCTTGCAGGGAGCCCAATGTGGGACTTGATCCTGGGTCTCTAGGATCAGGCCCTGGACTGAAAGCAGTGCTAAACCGCTGAGCCACCTGGGCTGCCTGCAGCCAGGGCTTTAAACAGCCTCCTCAACCAAATACCACCACCAAGAGAAGAGACAGGAGGATTCCCCTGTGTTGAAAAAGACCTGCTCAACAGTGAAGATTTACAAATACTGACATTTGGGGATCCCCTACAAGAATCTGGGCCCTCTAGCAAATCAATCACAGTAAAGCCTACAGCAAAAAGCCCCACAATATAGGGCTTACAATCTGATTTCTAGTGCCCCAGTCTTAAGTGAGAAGAAAGGATCATCAAACAATAGGAGAAAGCAGATGATTGGGGAAAATGAACCCAGAGGTAACAGAGACAATGTGGAGCACAGAACTGAATCCAAAATATACAATGAGTATCCTCAGTGAGGTAAGGGAAACAAAACTAAAAACAGATATAATAAAAAAGAAACATTCTGGTAACAAAAACAATCTGTAGAAGGCTTGGAAGATAAAATTTAGAAAATCTGTCAGTACTAGATAGGAGGCGGGACAGAGCCTAAGGAAATTGGATGATCAGTCCAATAGGGTCAAATATCTGAATAATAAGAGTTCTAGGGGCACCTCAGTGGTTCAGTTGGCTGAGCATCTGATTCTTGATCTCAGCTCAGGTCTTGATCTCAGGGTCATGAGTTTAAGCCCTGCACTGGGCTCCACACTGAGGGAACCTGCATTAAAAAGAAAAAGAAAAAAGAAAAAAAATGTTCTAGAAAGCACTGAAAAAACAAAATATAAGAAATCAATGAAACAGTACAAAAATTTCTTGGAAGTGAAAGACACAAGTTTCCTGATTAGAAAGACCCACCTAGCACCCAGCATAGAGAATAAGATATATCAGCATGAAATTTTAGAACACCAGGAATAAACAGGAGACCTTAAAAGCTGCCAGAAAGGGCAGCCCAGGTGGCTCAGCGGTTTGGCGCTGCCTTCAGTCCAGGGCGTGATCCTGGAGACCCGGGATCGAGTCCCCATCGGGCTCCCTGCATGGAGCCTGCTTCTCCCTCTGCCTATGTCTCTGACTCTCTCTCGCTCTCTCTCTCATGAATAAATAAATAAAATCTTAAAAAAAAAAAAAAGGCTTCCAGAAAGAAGAAAAAAAAAAAGGCCACATAAACATCAAGAATCTGAATGGCATTAACTTCTCAGTAGAAACACTAGAAGCCAGGAAACAATAACTTCCAAATTTGATGCGCAAATGATCTCTGACCCAGAAACTTACAAGCATGGGGTAGACTAAAAGTACGTAAGGGATCAAAACATTCCCATCACTTACGCCCCTTTTCAGCAAGTTTCTAGAAGACATGCTCCACCAATATGAGGGAATAAGCAAAGCATAACCAACTCAGAATGGGACTCCAGATGGAACATCTCCAAGAAAGAAAGAAAGGAAACTGGCTGATATACAAAAGGGCTCTACCATATTGCAGGGTGTTCTCTATTCTGTCAGAAAGTTTGGAGCAGGAGAGTGGATATGTATATAGAAAAGTAAACAAATTTAAAAAATAAAACTCTAAGGAAAAATAATTGATGAGAAAAGAAATAGAATTATAGCACCTGATATGATTCAGCTGTGAGCAATATTTACGGACAATAATGGAAGCACTGAACATTAAGAGAACCATCAATTAGAATCTAAGTGTGGTGGCCTGGAGATGCACAGCTCAGGTCCTCCCTTCAAAGGATGACCTGCAATGGGGAGCGTGTCACCTCTTTGGGACCTGGCGTTGTCTTCATTGGGAAAGGTGGCCCTGCCAGGTTCCCAGCTATTGCCTGAGCACAGCAAGGGGATGAGAGCCAGCCACTGCCGCCCAGGGCAGGATTTCTCCACTGGCCAGTCAGGCTTTATTCGGGGTCTCTGCATCAGCCTGGCCCTGAACTTCTCAGAACTACTCTGAAGCCTAAGACTCTTCCTACCCAACTTCCTCCCTTGACCCTCTGCTTCATGGTGTCAGATTAGCCCTGGAGCTGCCCTGTAAGCTTTCACAGGCACCTGTACCAGTAGATCTTGTGCATTTGTAATTCTACCTCGGCTTCTGATTCAGAGGACCTGAAGGAGCACAATCACTATGCTGGGAGCATAAAAGAAGGAAAAATGGGGTGGGGTGGGAGAGACAGGATAGAATGTTAAATCTTTATTTTTTGTTTAGGAAAGTCAACCAAAAAAAAAAAAAAAGAAAGTCAACCAATAAGGTCTACGTGTCTATAATGGGAAGGAATAAAAAAGAATTAGCAGAATAAGTTACATGCGTTAGGAATGAGGAAGGCAATGCTGGAAACAAATGCAAATAAAATAATTAAAAAGTGCCAGGAGTGATTGTGTCAAGAAACTAGGGGTAGAGCGGGGAACTCGATGTGTTGGGGAGGAAGGGGAGTCATGACTTGAGTACTATCTGACTTCATAAATGATGCTTACTGAGGCACCTGGCTGGCTCACTAGGTGGAGCGTGCAGCTCTTGATCTCAGGGTCATGACTTCGAGCCCCATGTTGGGCATATAGGGAGGACTTAAAAAAAAGAAGAAAAGAAAAAGAGAAGTGAACAGTGCTTCATTTATAAATACATACATACACAAATGTCGCTTGCTAAGCTCTGCCTAATATTAGGATGATAAAAAGCACATATATATCAAACATAGATATAAATACCCCCTACCAAACATTTCAGAATACATCTAACTATATATTAAAACGTATATCAAATGTACCTATAATCAAATCTTTTTTTTTTTTAAGATTTTATTTATTTATTCCTGAGAGACACAGAGGGAGAGGCAGAGACACAGGCAGAAGGAGGAGAAGGCTCCATGCAGGGAGCCCGATGCAGGACTCGATCCTGGGACCCCGGGACCACGACCTGAGCCGAAGGCAGACGCTCAACCACTGAGCCACCCAGGCGTCCCTCAAACATCTTTGAGTATAGACTTTAAAAATCAGATAAATATATTTTGTATTTTAAATATGTGCTATTGATACACAGTACTTAAAGACGCGTGATCCAGGTGTGGCCCGGCCTTAGCCCGGCGGTGCCCTGGCCGGGCTCGCTCCTCCCCGCGGCAGAGCCGGCTGCAGCGCCTGCTGACTGGCTTCCTGGCTAGTGCGTTTCTCTGCAGGAGGACACAGGGACAGGGCCCCCAGGGTGCGCCAGGAGGCAGGAAGGACCCCCGCGATTCCCAGGACGCTGGCCTAACGGGCCGGGCCAGCTGCGCTCCACCTCCACCAGCGGCGAGGGTCCCACTCCAGAAGGCTTATGTGTGCTCACAGCTGAGCCGGCATTTACCTCCTCCTGGCTCCCGGGCTTCAGCAGCTGGTTAGCCAGCGCGACGCATTCCTCCCTCCTCCCTCCCGGGGGACTGGCAGGACTGAGGAGGGGACGTGAAGAAGAGAGAGATGACCGCGGAGCAGCCCCTTCCTCCCCCGCCTCCCCCCCAGCCCCACAGCTGTGACTGCTGCCCTGCAGCCACCTGGGCCCCGGGACAGCTGCCACAGAGGCCCCGGGCCCTTGCCACATACTTTCCTCCCGAGGAGGTCAGGCCAGGGGGAATGGAGTGTGTGTGTGTGTGAGAGAGAGAGAGAGAGAAAGCAAGAGAGAGTGAGTGAGTGAGAGAGTGTGTGAGAGATAGAGTGTGTGGGAGAGTGTGAGAGTGTGAGTGTGAGAGTGTGGGAGAGAGTGTGTGTGGGAAAGAGAGTGTGTGTGAGAGTGAAAGTGTGAGTGTGAGAGTGCGGGAGAGAGTGTGAGTGTGGGAGAGAGTGTGTGTGGAAAGAAAGACAGTATGTGGGAGAGTGAAAATGTGAGTGTGTGAAAGAGTTAGACTGTAAGTGGGAGATAGTGTGGGAGAAAGTGTGTGTAAGAGTGAAAGCCCGAGTGTGTAAGTGTGAGAGTGTGAGTGTGAGAGAGTGGGTGTGTGGGAGACTGTGTGAGAGTGAAAGTGTGAGTGTGAGAGTGCGGGAGAGAGTGTGAGTGTGGGAGAGAGTGTGTGTGGGAAAGAGAGTGTGTGTGAGAGTGAAAGTGTGAGTGCGTGAAAGAGTGAGAGTGTAAGTGGGAGATAGTGTGGGAGAAAGTGTGTGTAAGAGTGAAAGCCCGAGTGTGTAAGTGTGAGAGTGTGAGTGTGAGAGAGTGGGTGTGTGGGAGACTGTGTGAGAGTGAAAGTGTGAGTGTGAGAGTGCGGGAGAGAGTGTGAGTGTGGGAGAGAGTGTGTGTGGAAAGAAAGAGAGTGTGTGTGAGAGTGAAAATGTGAGTGCGTGAAAGAGTGAGAGTGTAAGTGGGAGATAGTGTGGGAGAAAGTGTGTGTAAGAGTGAAAGCCCGAGTGTGTAAGTGTGAGAGTGTGAGTGTGAGAGTGCGGGAGAGAGTGTGAGTGTGGGAGAGAGTGTGTGTGGGAAAGAATGACAGTATGTGGGAGAGTGAAAATGTGAGTGCGTGAAAGAGTGTAAGTGGGAGATAGTGTGGGAGAAAGTGTGTGTAAGAGTGAAAGCCCAAGTGTGTAAGTGTGAGAGTGTGAGTGTGAGAGAGTGGGTGTGTGGGAGACTGTGTGAGAGTGAAAGTGTGAGTGGGAGAGAGTGAGTGGGAGAGTGTGAGAGAGTATGTGTGTGTGTGTGTGTGTGTGTGTGAGTGAGGTCACCTCACACATTCATAGTTCTTCCCTGCTTGGTCAGAAGCAGGCATATCCACTCGGGTCTCCCAATGGCCTCCCTTCATCTCCGGTGTTGGACTGGATGAGGCACCACAGGAAACAGTGAGCTGTCTGGAGGAGGAATTGTCACCTATATTTTGTGAAGTGCGGTGACCCTGTGAAGTGGGGCTGAGGACAGACCCTGAACTCCAAAATGGCGGCCCTAGCCCTGTGAGTTAGCTCGGCTGTCAGCAGCAGCATGCGATCTACTTCGGGACAAGACACAAAAGTCCTACCAACTGCAGATGCAATTGGAATCTACCAGGAATCCACCAGGATATTTTTGATCACAAGAACCAATTTTCATTTTTCCCATTATATAAAAGTAATACATGCTCCGTTGTATAGAATTAAAACTTGGAAACAAGTACAAAGGGGCCATGGTTGCACAACCCAGAGGCACTCACTATGTGCCTTGTTTACTTTCAGTCTTTTTAAAGACTTTTCCAGAGCTTTGAAATTTTACTTTATGCATAATTGCATATCCTGCCTTTCCACTTACAAATTTCATCAAATGCATTTCCTCATACCACTAAAAACTCTCTGTAAAGCATCTTTTTTTTTTTAAGTCTGTGTAATAGTCCAGCTCACAAATGCAGCCTGATTTGTCCAATCATACTTTGTCGGGCTCTTTAAACTATTTCAAGATTTTCTAATTAGAAATAATGTTGTGATGAACTTTTGGCATATACATCTTTGTCCTCATTTCAGGTTATTTCCTCAGAACAGATTCCCAGAAATAGAGCTGCTCAATCAACTGGTATGAACTTTTTTAAGGCTAAGTAAAAATATTTTAGACAGATTGTGAAAAAATTTGTTCATGATTTAATGATATTCAGATTTTTTTTTCAGAGAAAAATGTATAAACCAATAAGTGCATGCCCATGATCCTCCTTAAGAAGATGTTTTACTGGGACGCCTGGGTGGCTCAGCTTTTGGGCGTCTGCCTTTGACTCAGGGCGTGATCCCGGAGTATGGGGATCCAGTCCCACATCGGGCTCCCTGTGGGGTCCTGCTGCTCCCTCTACCTGTGTCTCTGCCTCTCTCTGTGTGTCTCCCATAAATAATAATTTTTTTTTAAAAAAGAAGCAGAACTGCAAAGGATCATTCTGTTAGACAACAAGAGAAAAAAAGTGAGGGGTGGGGTGAGAAGAGGGAGAGGGAGAAAGAAGGAGAGGGAAAAAGAGAGAGAGAGATTTGTTATGCCTTGAGCCATATTATCCTGGAGTGAATTTTCTGAGGAAATCATTAGGAGATAAAACTTAAGCACCTCTGTATCCAATCCATATTGTGTTTATGAGATGTCCATGTGAAGAAGGACACTCACTCACACTGAGCATATGAGATGCTACCTCCTTCTCCCCTCCTCCAGCCTGCTCACCTCTGTCCCCACTCATAGGAATCGGACACAAATGCTGAGCCACGAAGCAAGGCCTTCAGTAGGGCTGCCAATCCAACCCTCCCCATCAGTGGCCTTAGAAAAGTTGCCTAATCATTTCTTTTTCTTTTTTTTTTTTTTTTTATGATAGTCACACACACAGAGAGAGAGAGAGAGAGAGAGAGAGAGAGAGAGAGGCAGAGACACAGGCAGAGGGAGAAGCAGGCTCCATGCACCAGGAGCCCGACGTGGGATTTGATCCCGGGTCTCCAGGATCACGACCTGGGCCAAAGGCAGGCGCCAAACCGCTGCGCCACCCAGGGATCCCTGCCTAATCATTTCTAAAGCCCTGTTTCTTCATCTAGAAAATGAGGATGAAGCTGATATTATCCACTTGCCACAGCTGTATGTAGCTGTATGGCTTAAACGAGATAAGCACCTAGCACACTACAGAGTAGATAATATTACTTTATAATGTGTCCCTGGAAACATTGGGGGGTGGGGAGCAAGGAAAGCTGTTTCCCAGAGTAGAAGCCTGTAAACCCTTTACAAGCGCTTGCTCAGGGCGTGATATTGACATTACACTTGATGTTTTTCTTTTTTTTTTTTTTTAATTTTTTTAATTTATTTATTTATGATAGTCACAGAGAGAGAGAGAGAGAGAGAGAGGCAGAGACACAGGCAGAGGGATAAGCAGGCTCCATGCACCGGGAGCCCGACATGGGATTCGATCCCGGGTCTCCAGGATCGCGCCCTGAGCCAAAGGCAGGCACCAAACCGCTGCGCCACCCAGGGATCCCACACTTGATGTTTTTCAAAAAGCAGTGAAAGGCTATGTATTTTTCCCTTTTCTGCAGTTGTTCTTGGGTTCCAATATTTCGGAGTAGTACCTGTACAAAACAAGTAATCCCCGTGGAAGCTTCACCCCACTTTGTTGACTTTCCAAGAGAAAAGTGAAATGGTCTAGACATGTTATCAAACTGACACCCCTGGACTTACCTTTCCTATGTCCTAACCAACGAGGCATAGAGCCTCCAACAGTTTTCAGCCTGAACACACCTAATCAAGGTGATCAGATGTCTGTATTATAGGTTTGGTGACTAACAATGAGCAGGTGCCTCAGATTCTTTATGACCAGCACCTCTGGCTGCTTCTGTGGGTTAGAGATTCAAGGAATTACATGGGTGAGGGATTACAGTTTAGTTCTAGAAGGAACCTTACCAATAATCTAGTGATGCTCAATGTTCATTAACTTTTTTGCATAAGAAACATCTCTAAAAATATGATTCTTTCCTAAAGAAGATGCTCTTCCTCTAGAAAGTGCACATATGCACACTCACATAAAATGGTGACAAACAAACAAAAAAAAATGGTGACAAACATCAAGGGAGTTAAGACTTCCCTGAAGCCAATTCATGGATTTTCCAATAAGGAATTCTGATCCTTTTTTTTTTTTAAGATTTTATTTATTTTTTCATGAGAGACACAGAGAGAAAGAGAGGCAGAGACACAGGCAGAGGGAGAAGCAGGCTCCATGCAGGGAGCCCGATGAGGGACTCGATCCCGGGTCTCCAGGATCATGACCTGGGCTGAAGGCAGGCACTAAACCGCTGAGCCACCCAGGGATCCCCCAAAGAATTCTGATCTTCCTAGGGAACTGACACCCAGGGAGGTCCAGCACTAGCCCACGGTCACACAGTGGAGATAGAATTACAACCCAGGTGTCCTATCAGCCAGTCTTCTGTCCCCCTCTGCCTTTTCTCCATATGCTTTGCCAGCAGCATGCTGTACCAAGAGCCTATAGGGAAAGCCCAGAAGGTCACATTCAAGGATTGGACATGAGTCCAGGTGCTTGCCCTGGGTCTCTGATGCCATCCTGATGGAGCTCAAGATCTAGAATGTACTCCTTTTTCCTCAAGATGTCGGGATCCCTGGGTGGCGCAGCGGTTTGGCGCCTGCCTTTGGCCCAGGGCACGATCCTGGAGACCCGGTATCGAATCCCACGTCGGGCTCCCGGTGCATGGAGCCTGCTTCTCCCTCTGCCTGTGTCTCTCCCTCTCTCTCTCTCTCTGTGACTATCATAAATTTAAAAAAAAAAAACTGAAAAGATGTCTTTGCAACAGCCAGAAAAATACCGTAAGAGGTGTGCTCCTAATGGCCTCTTGAGAATCAGTGCAATGACTGTGGTGTGCCAACGTGGCCCAGTGTGATCCTTCCCCCACTCTCAAGATCCACAGTGCAGTCTAGGTCAATGACTCCTGGAAAGTTAGAGGTATTATAGGAACAAACATTAAGAACGTGGCAGCATATTATTAGCAAATATTCTTCAATCACTACTCTGTGCTGTTGGTGTCCAGTGACCCCTGCTCTCTCTCTTTCTGAGTGTCTCAGATCTTTTTGGAGATTCTTTCTGGACATGCACACTCCCTGCCACCATGGGCAGGGACTCCCCTCCTACCACCTGCAGTGTCCCTGTGACATTCGTCAGAGACAGCGACCTTCTGTTCTCAGGTTGTTGCATTACTCCTCATTAAATCTATGTTAATGTTTTCTTTAAATGCCTGTCTTTAAAATTATTTTATCTTCTATCTGTTTTCCAAGCTGTTACTTCATTTCCTGTTATGTGTGCGTGTGTGTGCATGCGCTCATGTGTGAGCCTCTGTTGTTTGCAACACCTCCCAGTTGGAGATCATTTGTAAATATAGTTAATGAGCATTTAACACATTCTTTTTGATGAAGCTGTTAAATCTGGCTTCACACTGGCACCCCACCAGACATCTCCCTTCTCCCAAGCCATTTGTGTTTACCTATTCTTAACTACTTAGTTATGGTTTCTTATTTGTTGGCACAATATCAAACTAACCTTTAGTCCTGTCTGGAAAAAGTAGGGCTTCGGTTTTGTGAGAAAATGCTTACATCTGTATTCAAAGCAAGTCCACTTTCCTGGTGGGCTTTCATTTTCACCGAGCAAAATATACTGTAGACAGAACAAATATTTCATGATCACCCTAACTGGTCGTGCATGTGGCAGCAACATATAAGCTATAGCTGTGGGCTTTTGCAAAAACAAATATCCAACTCAAAACCTGTGGCTTCCAGCTGGCAGAGTTTTCCTGGATTTAATTATAACTTGATCTCTGAAGAGGGAGTGTGTCAAGTGTCCTTTTCAATCACTTAGAAAAAGCAGAGTAAGTGGCTGCGCAGTCCTGGGATTCGCCTATGAGATGAGCCCTCATTGCTGTCCCCTAGAGGAGAGGATCACAGGAGTCACAGTCCTGTCATATGCAGAAACACAAAGCTGTCTCCTAAGCTCTAGGCTTAAAAAAGAAACAGCACACAGAGGTCTCTAAGATCAATTATTTAAAACTCAATACAATACAAAATATAACAATGAACTAAAGGAGGGGAATGAATGATTATCTTTACACAAAGCAGGAGTAATCTCCCAACCTAGAAAAATCCTCCCAGTGCTTTGTTTCTTTCTTTGTTTCTTTTTTTTTTTTTTTTAAGATTTTATTTATTTATTCAGGAGAGACTCGCAGAGAGAGGCGGAGACATAGGCAGAAGGAGAAGCAGGCTCCTCACAGGGAAACCAATGCGGGACTCAATCCCAGGACCCCAGGATCAAGGTCTGAGCTAAAGGCAGAGATACTCAACCACTGAGCCACTCAGGCATCCCCCAGTGCTTTGTTTCTTATCTACCACCCATGCATTCCTCTCTTACCTTTCCCAGACTTCAGTTTCCTACCTCATAGCAAATCCTGCCAACCCTAGAGCCAACACAGACATATACAGAGAATGCACACACGCGCACACACACACACACACACACACACACATTCGCAGTGTGGCGTCATCTGAAAAATTACCTGGTCGCAATTAGGTGAAAATCTGTAACCTGGTTCTCCGCAGCTGGCCCAGAGTCTTGCTTCTAAATATGAACGCAGCTTGTTGCCCAAATCATTTACATCAAAGCCCTGGCTACCAAAGGAAGCGGGGCCAGGGAGAGTTCACCTTCCAGCCTTTAGGTTACTGGGGAGGCACTTAACTGCAGACAGCTGGATTTCACATGGTGTGCGATTTTTCTGTTTTACTCTGCAGAAACAATTCAGAACACAAGGTCAGTTTCAAGGGATTGTTTGGGTTAATTCCCACTCTGGGTCACCTGACATGCTTCATAATTTGAAAAGCGTTTTCTCCTTTAGGTTCATGGTAGGCAAGGAAAGAAGAGGGAGGGAACTGCTCATGTTGACTCAGGGTTGGGGAAGCATGACAAACCTTGAGCAGACACGGCCATTGGCGCATTCAGGTGTAAAGGCAGGATCTTCCCCATTCCTACCTGATTTCAGATGCCTCAGTCTGAAGCCCTAGAGCCTCTAGCCTCCTTTGTGTCGCTGTTTTCCTTTCCTGTTGACTTGTGGGTAAGAGGCAGTGAAGTGGTTCGACAGGGGGCCTGGCCCCACAGGAGTCTCCAGACCTGTCTGGCAGATTTGAGGGGCAGGGGCCACCATGGGCTCTTCGCAGTAGCCAATGATAACCTTGGCCATTGTTCAGAACAAGCTTAAAGAGAAGGCTTTTAGGCAAAGATTTCTTTTTAAACCTGATTAGCTTCAGAGACTTGTTGTTAACAGTTACCAGATATAATTGTTCCTGATAAGGCTATCTGAAAAGCAGGAACTTAAACACAATGAGTATTATATGTCGGGGTGCCGGGGTTGGAGATGCTACTTCGCTTAATGTATAACCAGAGAGTGATTTGATTTGTCCTGCCTGCACACACTTGTTACATAGCAACTGTGAATGAAAATAAAAGCCATAAATTTTGTGAGGAAAGTCTACGTTTTAATGCAATGGTGAGTTTTGATCCGTCGTTAAAACCAATACCTTTAACATCTAAGTATCTGATTTCCAGATAGATAGTAAGAAATTCCCTTCTCTCTCCTAGCCAAGAACCGGGAATTAACTAAAAAGTTTTTACTAGATTTCAATATGTTTTGTGAAAGAGGTGATAAGGCATCTTATCTTCCAGACTGCCTTTTTCTCTACATGATCCTATCCCCCAGCATTCCAGACATTTTCCCCTCATTCTACATGTGGTATCAGAGCCAAATGGTCCAGAAATGACCATAATAATATCATCTCTTCTTATAAAATACAGGAGAATTAACTTTTTTGGTCGTGCTGATTCTCTTTCTGGATGTTTCTGGAAGATGTTCTCTTTCTGGATGTTCCGTGGATGTTCGATCCCCATTCATGTCCTTTTGTGTATTTTTCATGTCAGAGAGTGAATATCATAAAAACACTTGTGATCGTGATGTCACTTGTTTGGATCTCACATTACTGGCCCCATTGGGAGGCCACCAGAATATCTTAAAGTGTTGTGACCTATGTGATCAAGCCTGGAGCCCAAACATAGGGAAGATCAGCCCCCCCATACACTCTCATTCACAGAAAGTGCAATTAAGGTGATATCACACTGAGGGGGCACAATGTACCATTTTTAAATGTCTTTTAAATATTGAATAAACCTGAACTCCTATAATTTCAGAACCACAAAGGGTTATCAAAGCTCAGACTATTTGTTTTTCTGGAATAAGGTTTAAGATAGTGTAAGTCAATTTAGCAAAATGCAGATTACATCAGCAAAGGGGGAAAAAATGTTGAACTTTATTACAAAATGCCAAGGCTCTTAATATGGCTGATTGCCAGAGAATTTCTCCTGTGATGTATTTTATCTCACTTTCTTCTCACTGGCTTGAATTGTGGCCTAAATGGACCAAGACTATCCAGGCTACTGAGACTTTTCAATCCAGAACAAATATACGAAGTTCAGTTCTTATTTAATAAACGAAGAAACTTTGCTACATATTAGCACCTCCACCAAAGTGAGTGTTGTGGGCACTGTTCGTGTTCAACCAACTGGGTTGACATTGACAAATTTGGGGAGTCAGTTTTAGCTGTCTCCTGTCCTTCATCCCCTAGATATTTTCTTTCTTTTGTCTTTGAATGCCATCCTCTTTCCCTGCTTCTTTTTTTGTTTTCTTTCCTTATCAAACGTGTTTTCACTTATACTATGCTGCAGCTCATCCCTAGCTCCATATCACCTTTCCCAGGACATTTGTACCTCAATCCGTCTTCTCCATTTCTAGAGGAAAATGTCCTTGTTAAAGAAATTTCAGGTAACAGCATGCAGTTGGGGGATGTTTTAAGAGGTAGAAAAGTAAAATCACTCAGTCCAAGTCTTGAAAGACTCACTCAGTAGGTAGAGTGGATCCCTGAAATCATATCTCTCCCACCTCTTCTGTTTACCTTAATCCTAACCCTTCCTATTCTGAGCCAAATCTGGGGCCATTTTGCCAGTGTCCTCTGCCCTGTTTCACCAACTCAAGTGGACATCTGTAATTTCCACTGCCCCGCTCAATTCTCCTTTTACTGATAACAGCATCCAATTTTCCTTTGTGCCCACAATTGCCCATCATCAGTCTATGTGATCAAATGGAACTAAGTGAATCTCCAGCTCTAAGATTTTCCCCAGACGATGGCCTGGCCATACATTCAATCATCACATTCCCATGACCTCTCTGCTTAGTCCAGTTAAGGGCCAGGCAAATCAGAGCTGATCTCAGGAATTTTGCTGGAACTACTGAAGAGGTTCTTTCCTCTATGGTTTCTGAGATGGCTGATTTAAGCCCGCACTACTGATAGCCATCTTCCCACCTTGCAGCAATGCCTGCCTATCTTTAAAGCAGCACGGGGAGAGCAGAGTTTAGGTAATGAGACACAGATCCCCAAGGACATCCCCGAAGCACCTGGATCTGCTCTCGATATTTCAGTTATGGGATCCAATAAATTCCCTTTGGTTTAAACAAATATGACAGGGCGACTTGCAACACAGAAATTCCACTCTCAGCCAGCAGCCCAGACTTAAGCCTTGCCTTCCCTTCCTGCAGCTCTGTTTCATGGTCTCTCACACTAACTCCAGCACATCTCCCATCCACAATATCAGAGGGAGCCCAGGGGTTAGGGACTTTAAGCTTTTGGCATCCAGGACATCCAAGGAGAAAGAAGAGCACAGCTTCAGCAGTTGCTGAAGGAGTCCTTCGGAGCATAAGTTTGGGAGAAGCCCAGTAAACTGAAAGGGACAAGGAACATGGCCACAATCCAAGAAGCAGCTAACCCAGGCTAGAGCTGAGAGAAGGAGGGGACAAGGAGACCCTAACATTAAAGAAAGAAATGCAAGAACCACACCTCTGCTGGTCAGTGCATGTGATGATGATGATGACGGTGATGACAATGATACATGGCACTGGGGACACTGTCCACACTGACGCCTTGTATAAATCTGACAAAACTAAGTGTGGTAAGAGAAAACCTAAAAATTTGGCTTGACCGTACATAGTCAAGCCAATTACAGTCACTTACGTGGAATGCATCCCATTTATTCCTTAATTACCATGAAACATAATAATGATTATGTACTTCATTAAGTATGTGTCAGATAAATTTAATTTCTTAGACTTTATTTGATGGCATCTACAAACATGATACATTTGTGCTCTGGCTTCTCTGTTTACAACACATACAAATTGGTCATCTGTCTACAACTTTTACAAAATTTATAATATTGAAGCATTTCTACTTGAGGAAATGAGGGATCACCAGGTAGTAAGTAAATGGCACTTCCTACAGTTTCCTTGTCGGCAGGGAGGCGTCACAGCTGTATCCTGGGTAATTAGGGTCCAAAGAGGATTAGGTGGATCACTGGCCTATACTTATTTGAGGTAAAGTCAGGTGAAAAGAGATATTAGGAAGAATTTTTAAAAGGGTAAGAAGTTGGACATCTGCACGGCTCAGTCAGTAAAGCATCTGCCTTCAGCTCAGGTTATAATCTCGGGGTCCTGGGATCAAGCCCCGATTTGGGCTCCATGCTCAGCAGGGAGCCTGTTTCTTTCTCTCCCTCTGCCCCTCACCCTCTGCTCGTGCTCTATATCAAATAAATAAATAAAATATTTTAAATAAATAAATAGAAAGGGCAGGAGGTTAATGCAAACAGGAGGCCATATAGTAGAGAGGAAGTGCAGGCCTGCCTTCACTCAGCCGCTTGGAGCCTCAGTACTCTGATATGTGAAATGGGAGTCATAATTCCCACCTCACGGAACTGAACCAAGGATTACAGAAGAAGATGCAGGATTGTCCAGTAAATGCTAGCTATTATCATCTTTAGAAAAATGTGGTATTCAGCCTGAAGGTAACCTATCAAAGGGGAAGATTGTCTTATTATTTCTCTGAATGGTGCTTGCAGGAGAATTGTGGTTCACTGCATGAACGTGAATCTCCAACCCCTACGTATTAGTTTAAACCATATGAATGTATTTGTAGAGGTCACAAATGGCCCAGTAGGTGATTCCATAGGGTTCAACTTGGTAGGAGTAATGGAAGCCCCTTGCTGCATCTGCTCCTCCCCAGGGCTTCTGAATCATAAAAGCCATTCACACCCTGTGCTGAGGTAGGCTAAGCTTTCTCCAAGATTCCTAAGCAGAGGGGCACCTGGGCGGCTCAGTGGTTGAGCATCTACCTTTGGCTCAGGGTATGGTCCTGGGGTCCTGGGATTGAGTTCTCCACTGGGCTCCCCACAGGGAGCCTGCTTCTCTCTGTGTGTCTCTCATGAATGACTAAATAAAATCTTAAAAAAAAAAAAAAAAAAAGAATGCTAAGCAGAGCAGACTCTTGAGGGAAAAAAAAAAAAAAGAGAGAGATGGAGGGAGAGGCAAGATGTGACCAGTCTAGCGAGTATTGAAATGCTCTTTAAAATCAAATGAAAGCCAAAAATGGTGCTAAATATAAGAAAGCCATAGCTTGAGGCATCAGCCACTTATTGTCCTTGTTTTCCTTGTCTGTGCTGGTTTCCCAATGGGCTGGGGATAAGGTAAAAGGAAAAGAATGGGAAGAATCTGTGGAGGAAAAGAAAGTTTAGAACCAAGAAAAATAAATGCTAGTATTGAAAGGAATTTGGTTAAGTTCCTCCTGAAAAAGACCAGCATCTGAAACACTAGTAACAAAATCGGGCAAAGCAAAAAGCAAAAAGAAAAAAAAAAAGCACTGAATAAGGAATAGGAAGGAACTACCTTTGTAAAATGTACTTAATGAAGTGTTTTTAAGTGTTACTTGAGATTAGAAGGTAGATAGAGCTCTTCTCTGATGATCTTTTCATAGAATCATGCAACTGGAAGAAACAGTTTAGTCTTATTTCCTGCCTCAGGGAGCTATATAACTAAGCCATCCAATTTGAATGATTATCTAATTCTTTTTTTTTTTTTTTTAAGTTTTAAACTACACTCTGCCCTGAGTTCTGAGCTCCCGTTTCCCCCACGCACAAGCAGAGGCTGACACGCAGGCCCCGCCCCTGCTTCATCCTGGAATATGGCCCAGGAGCCTTCCACCTAACGGGATTTTCTTTGGTGCGCGGGTATTATTACTACAGATGCTAGCAACACTTGGCCTCCAGTATCCCCTGAGTGCATTGCATGTGGGCAGCTCAGAAATAGCCTCTAGACATCTCTGCACCCAGGAGAGGGCTATGAGGGACATTCTTCTGAACACTGAGTTTCACAGGACTCTGTCACTCGGATGTAGGTAGAGCAGAAGCTGAGTTTGGGCTCCTTTCTCCAGCAAATTAGCATTGGGGCATCGCAACAAAGGCAGCTGATGGGTGAGTTCAATCAACTATGAGCTCTATGCCAGGCTGTAAAAGGTCTACTTAAAGCAACAGCAGCCCAGGGAGATGGATTAGATCTACCATGATCTATAATCATCTGGAAATGTGCACTGAACCCAGATACAGGTCCTAACAGGGTGGCCACAGAGCACCTCGGGAACCCTAGGTGATGCTGTCCCTACAGGTGGTCAGCCGTGCTGGCAATGACCCTTCAGATGTGCTCAGAACCAGACCAGCCCAGGACTAGTGATAAGAGAAGTGGCCCTTTATTTCCTGAGGTGGGGCTCCTTGCATGCAGCAAGAAATCTGCAGCCCCAGACATGCCCCCAGTTGGTTTACAATTCTGTCGACTAAATGCATAGTTTGAGGAAGAGTCCTAGAACTGTGTTTTTCTTCCCTTCAGAATGGGAGTGCCATGATTGTCTTGCAGGGGTTTTAGAAAGGTCTCGGGACTCCACTGCCTTGGCACAGACCCTGGGCAGCACTGTGAGCCGACTCCCCAGCCCTTCTCTCCAGCTGCACTCTCCCCGGCAGGCACTGGAGCCAGAGACCAGCTAGCCTGGGAGGGGTGGGGGACACTTGAAAATTCTCATTTATAAAAAAAAAAAGAAAGAAAGAAAGAAAGAAAAAAGCAAAAGCAAAAGAAAATTCTCATTTATGCCCCTGATGCTAGCATCTAAACTTCCCGAAATCTGCATGCCAGCGCCCTTAGCCTGCCTAAAGGGCACAGTGAGTTGGAATCCCAGAGGAAGCCAGAGCCTCCTGAGAGGCCACACAACACTGTGCTCCCCATTCCCTGCCCACTGTACTCAGTCCTTCTCTTACACAGCCAGGCCACTCCTGGGGTGAGGGGGAGGAAAAGGGAAAGTCTCCTCCTTATCAGAACTTAGAAAATTGGGGATCCCTGGGTGGCTCAGTGGTTTAGCACTGCCTTCGGCCCAGGGTGTGATCCTGGAGTCCGGGATCGAGTCCCGGGATCGAGTCCCACATCGGGCTCCCTGCATGGAGCCTGCTTCTCCCTCTGCCTGTGTCTCTGCCTCTCTCTCTGTCTGTGTGTGTGTGTGTGTGTGTGTGTGTGTCTCATGAATAAATAAAATAAAATCTTTAAAAAAAAAAAGAACTTAGAAAATTGTTGTGATCCTTACACACTCAGAGAGTATTAAGGTTCATCAGGGAGCAAGAGAAACCTGAGACATGAGCCTAATTTGGATGGCCGAATGTTTCATGGAAAATCCTGTGAATTATAGTAGGGTGCTTGCAATGGCTCTGGGAGACCAAGGGGGATCTCCTCTCGGAAAAGCATGCCGTGTCTTTGCCTGCCTCACCCAGGCTGGCCCCATCAAACAAAGAGACTCACATGGTGCCGGGCATTCGCTTAGGTGTGGAGTGGGACATTCAGATTTTGCACAGAGAAATTCAGTTCCATGACCACATTCCTCTGCAGAAGCGCTGGCCGAGTGAGAAGGCAGAGGAGAATGTGATTGAGCCAGGAGACTGTCACAGCGTTGGTGATCTAAGGGAGATCGGTGTCAGAATCCAGAAATGGCCAAAAACACAAGCTTCAGGGTTGGGATTGTACAAATCTTGGGTCCTTCCCTTACCGGAGGAAGCTCTGAGACGCTGGATAAATGATTGAACTCCTTTGTGGAGATGGGTGATGGGTCCTTTCTCACTGGAATGAGGTCCAAATCGAGATGATAGTACATTTCTCACCAGAATGTATGGTGATTAAGTAATAACCAGTAAACCCCTTACTTAAAACTCTGCCCAGAACATAACCAGGTACTTAATGCATGGTCACTGCTATTATTTTATTTAAAAAAAAAAAAAAACAGAAAGATTACATGAGGCATGGAATTGCTAATACCCACATTTAAATAAGAAGCATAACTAGCAGTGCCAAGCTGTGACCTCAGCTTGCCTAATTAAATCCCAAGCCCCTATTGGTCATGGAGAAAGGGTGGAGGATCAAGGAAATGGGCTTGAAATTTTGAATTGCCATTATAGCTTGTTGGGTGGGAAAAGCACCTGGAAAAAGCACCAGGTTTCTTTCTAAAATGGTTCAGTGACTCAGTGGGGGATTCAAGTTTTTAGCCTCAGCTCTCTGTGCTACTGATATTTATGTTTCTCAAAGAATGGGGGTTAAAACCGACCAGCACAGCCATAGAATCTGGTTCCTACTTTTGAAATAGGCAAAGAAAAATGTCATGAATGGCTAGTAAGTCCTTTGTACTAAGAAGACCATTTTCATGCACACAGTGTTGACTTTGCTTTGATTACGGGGAATTCTAGTCCACTCTCCCTGTTTCAATAACATACTAAGAGCATTTTTATTTTTTTTTATTTTTTTAATAAATTAATTTTTATTGGTGTTCAATTTACCAACATACAGAATAACACCCAGTGCTCATCCGGAAAAATCTGAGATTGTGTCTAATCCAATGTCTTCATTTTATAGATGAGCAAAGAAAGGCCCAAGATAATGAAGTAAATGAGTACCAGCATTCCTAGTGAGCCACTTTAAAGGTGGCCTAAGCTTAGCTTTGGGGAAAAAGGAACCCTAGTTCAGATGCCTCAGCTGGAGCGGGGGGAGGCTCATTCCTGGGGCATTTTGAACCCTTTAGAGACAAGAGCTCTCTGTTTGCACACATGCATGCACGCTTCCTCTTCTCTCTCTCTCTCTCCTTGCTCCCAATTTTGCTTTGTCCCCAAAATTCTCTTACTCTCCTTCAGAAAAGGAGCTGAAGTAAACAAATCAACAATCAAGGCTTTTTTTTTTTTTTTTTTTTTTTTTTTTGAGCAGAATAGATCCATTATTCTTTGGGTGAGCAGATTCCAGATGCTGATTGCTGTTCTTAACTCCGCTGCTTCTCCCTTGGAGAGAGGAAGAAATGGCAAAAAAGTGAAACAGACAATATTGCTAAGTCTTCTGACTTCCTTTTGAATGTTGATTGACTGGGTAAGGATCCCACGGGATAGAGGCATCTTCTCAGTGATCCGTGGTGGTACGTTCAAATTAAGCTAATGGTCAGCACGCCAGTGGAGACCACAGACTTGCACTTTCCCCTACTTAAAGATGAATGCCTGAAGAATAGTGCAGAATTGTTCCCAGCAAGGCTATCTCCCTCAGCAGCACTTCACCTGTATTGCCCATGCCTCCTGCCTCTGTGAAACCACTGCCGCCTGGGTCTCCGACCTCTGCGCTACTACAAGAACACTGCAGTGCTTGTCATCTTTCCGTAAGCATTGGGAAGCCAACTGCTGAGAGTTCTTTCCAAAAATGAAATTTAAATTTCTGCATAATTCTAATACCACTTATTACATGCATCGACTTTATGAAGCCTTCACTTGGTTTCCATGAAAACCTGTCGGCAATCCTTACCACTTTAAAAGAGAGAATACTTGTTAAAAAGCACATTTCTATGAATATTTGTATATTCTTAAATATGTATTTTGTATTAAAAATAGTAACATTTCCCTAGCACTTAGGTCTCTGGGCAATTTACACCAGGATCTCATAAGACCCCATAGACTATATGATACTCACAGTCCCACTTGATTGATGGGAAAACTGAAGTTTCTAAAAGTAGCATGCTGGGACCTGCAGCCACCCCCCCACCCCCACCCCAGCCTGTTTATCCGAAGTTAACACAGTGTGTTTGGTGTCCATTTGGGGTCAGTTTGAAGAAAGGGGGTAAGAGCAGGGGAAAGAATCATGCTGAGAACAGGAGTCATTGCATGGAGGCTCTGGCTTTGTCTCTTGTTTAAAGAATTTAGGGAATTTAGCAAAATATTGAAGGCACACATTTCCATACTTGTGAAGGCAAAGATCAAACAGCCAAAGGTCTGCAGCTGTAGAGGCTTTTACCTCCGGGTAGGGTTAACCTGAGGGAAGAAGAGTCTTGGAGAAGAGAATATTCCTTGTTGCTGCATTCTTAAAATTTCTAGCATTTCCATGTGGTCAGGACTGCATTTTCAGAGTGAGAAGAAACTTCTGGAAGAATACACTGATAAGGGCCTCTAACGTGAATAGGGTTCATTCAGCACAGAGAATTGGACTCTGCGCCCTGGTGTGGCACTGTCCCCAGGAGCCACTGACCTTACAGAACTACAAAGGAGTGGCCCCGTGGAGAGTCACTGCCCTGCTGTCACTGGGGAAGCCATTTTCTTCTCTACTTTGTTTATTTTCCTGAGGAAGGATGATGATAAATAGTGTAGACTAAAAACATTGTGGTTGAAGATAGTCAGTCATGAGTTTACATATTAAGCAACCGTATTTTGATCGTGACACACTTTAAGATGAGAGCAATGATACTTTGAAGATAGAGCAGTCAAGTTTAGAAGGAAGAAAATAGAGGATTTCCAGTTGAATTTGAATTTCAGATAGATAATGAATAATTTTTTTAGTATACATAAGTCTCATGCCATATTTGAGGCACATACACACTAAAAATATTATTTGTGTTTTATCTGGTAATCCTATTTTTTTTTAAGATTTTATTTATTCATGAGAGACACACAGAGGCAGAAACATAGGCAGAGGGAAAAGCAGGTTCCCTGCAGGAAGCCTGATGTGGAACTCAATCCCAAGACCCCAGGATCACAACCCACTGAACTACTCAGGTGCCCCTCAGCACCACTACTTTCAGCAAAAACTAGTATATGGCTATAATTTAGAAGTTTTAAGGGCAATAACATTCATTAAAAGAAAATATCATGAATTACTGACCTGAAACAAATTTTACCTTAATTTCTTATTTGGCAATTCCCCACTTTATTATTTTTTTTTAAGTTGTATTTAAGAAATCTCTCCACTGAACATGGGGTCAAACTCACAACCCCAAGACCAAGAGTCACATGCTCTTCTGACTGAGCCAGCCAGGCACCTTGGCAATTTCCCACTGTAAATCAGTCTCTATATTTGGTATCAGAGAATCAATAGAGAATCATATTTTCATTTGAGTTGAAATATGAGTAAATGATTCATAAAGCGCATGGAAAATTTTGTGAGCATTTAACATACTTTGTATATAAATGTTTACATGTTAAAGGAGAGAATTCATTCAACAAATACCAATTGAGCACACACTTTACACTAGACTCTGCTGGAGGTGTTTAGGGGGCATCAGGGAAGTAAATGAACTTCTCTGTCCTCTTGGACCTTACATTCTAGAGAATGGTTTTATGAGGATGCATGGGTTTTAAACTATAGCAAATTCCAAGAGGCTTAGTAACATTTTATGGAGCCATCTAACATGATAAAGATTTCTTTTTCAGAGTGCTTGGTTGGCTTAGTCAGAAGAGTGTGTGACTCTGGATCTCAGAGTCATGAGTTCAAGCCCCACATTGGGTGTGGAGATTATTTAAAAAAAGAAAAAAAGACCTTTTTTTCATAATTTAGACTTTAGAGATGGATTTTTATTTTTCAGCACTTATTGGCAAATTATACCTCCTGCTATCAATTGAGTCCTTTAAGAAGTTCTGTGGTGTTTTATGCTTGAGATTACATAAACCTTAGAAGCCTTTGGGGGGGGGGACATATCAGACTGAATTGGGAGAGCAAGAAAAGCAATACAGTAATTCAAGATGTTATCTTTAGTTACAAAGTCTCAAATCTTAAATAAGAATAAATTTACCCATGTCCCCCCGCTACACACACACACCTTTGGCTTGAGGTTTTCAGGAGCAGAGAATTGTCAAGATCTTCAAGAGGAAATGAAACTTTAAGTTTCTGGGGCCTGTTTTCATTGATGCATGGATATCAGTTTAGCAACACATTGTAGTTCTTATTCTACACTTGAGAGGTAGTAAATTGCTTTTGAGTAGAAATGAATTAACTCTTTCCTATGGCTACATTACCATAACGCTGTCAGAAGTGATTTAAACTAAATATGGAAGGCTAAAAACTTTAATATCATTCCAAGAAATAAATTGATTAATGTGTCCCTTTTTCATTAGTATGATCAGATTCACAACATAATTTTATGCTAATACTCATTTTCATAACCTCTACTGTCTATCTCTGCAAGCTCAAGGTTGGAAAGACATTAATAGTTACTAGTCTGACCTTCCTGCACCCATGAGATGCTTATTCTCCTCCATAACATCCTCACAAATGATCCAAAATTTTTGGGTGTCAGAGGTTTCAGGCATCTGGCTGAAAAAACAAAACAAAACAGAGGCGTCTGGCTGGCTCAGTCAGTGGAGCATGTGACTCCTGATCTTGAGGTCTTAAGTTCAAGCCCTATGTTGGGTGTGGAGATTGCTTTCATACAAAAAAAAAAAAAAGCTTAAAAACAACAACAACAACAACTAAAGCCCTCTGCCTCCCAGAACCAAAATATTCTGTTCCTTTTAGTGAGAACAAGGAAATAAGGCCAAAATTTCAAAAAACCTACAGCTTTGTAAAGAAGAATTTCCTGTACCTTTAACTTGAGGGAAGAAAAAGAGCTTTATTACTGATAATGGCAATTTCCATGTCTAAGATAAACTAACATTTTATATCTAAATACACCTATATCTAAATACAACTGACATAGGGGCTCCTGTCTGGCTCAGTGGGTGGAACATGTGACTCTTGATCTTGGGGTTGTAATTTCGAGCCCCATGTTGGATGTAGAAATTACTTAAAAATAAAATCAAGGGTCCCTGGATGGCTTAGTCAGCTAAACATCTGCTTTTGGCTCAGGTTATGATCCCAGGGTCCTGAAATCGAGCCCCAAGTCGGGCTCCCTGCTCAGCCAGGAGTCTGCTTTTTCCTCTTCCTCTGCCCCTCCCTGTGTTTGTGACTTCTTTCTCTCTCAAATAAGTAAAATCTTTAAAATAAATAAATAAATAAAATCCTTAGGGACACCTGAGTGGTATAGTTGGTTAAGCATCTCTTAGTTTCAGCTCAGGTTGTGATCTCAGGTTTATGAGATCGAGTCCTGTGTTGGGCTGCACACTGGGCACAGAATCTGCTTAAGACTCTCTCTGTCTCTTCTCACAGCACCCCCCACCCCAGGCGCTCCCTCTCTGTCTCAAGTAAAATGAATAAATCTTTAAGAAATAATACAAAATCGGGCAGCCCAGGTGGCTCAGCAGTTTAGTGCCGCCTTTGGCCCACGGTGTGATCTGGGAGCGAGTCCCACATCAGGCTCCCTGCATGGAGCTCTCTGCCTATGCCTATGTCTCTCTCTCTCTCTCTCTCTCTGTCTCTCATAATTGAATTAATAAAATCTTAAAAATATATATATAAAATCATTTAAAAAGTAAAATAAATTTAAAAAAACTGATATGATTATCATGTGCCTAACACTGTACTATGTCATTTTTATGTCATTTTTTTACTCAAATATTTGTCATTTAACTTTCCCAAGACCCTTAAGAACCTAGTACTATTATGATCTTAGTTAACAGTGATGATCAAAGGGAGATTCTGAGAAGTTAGTAATTTGCCTACTATTTTAACAGCAGAGAGGATCTTCAGAATCCTAATTTTCTAGGATTTGCCTTTGTGTTTTCATCAGAAAGTTGGAGTTGGAAATCTTAGATCCACGGTGTTTCTGTAACTTCATGCTTCCTTATTCTCAAACTTATATATCTCCACAGTGCATAAAGTATTCTGTATTTACAAACATTTATGTATCTATATATAGATAGACTGTAACAAATTATTGCAATTATTCTCCCAATCTGGCCATGGATAAGATAAGAAGATAACAATGTGTTTGATTCTAGGCACCTTTGTACTTTAAAAACTAAAAGCATGGCTCCATCCAACAGCAATAGGATACATATTTATCTCAAGCACAAATGGAACATTTTCTAGGGTCGACCATATATTAAGCCATAATAAAAGATTCAATAAAAAGAATTGAAATCATACAAATATGTTTTTTGACCATGATGGAATTGAATTAGAAATCAACAACAGAAGAAAATTTGGGAAATTCACATATATGGGAAAATTAAAGAGCACACATAAAACCAATGAATCAAAGAAGAAATCACAAGGAAAATTAGAAAATGTTTTGAGATGAAATAAAATAATACAACATACCAAAACTTATGGGATGCAGCTAATGTGGTGCTTAGGAGGTAATTTAGAGCTATAAAAGTCTACATTAAAAAAGAGGGATCTCAAATCCACAACATCATCTTCCATCTTAAAAAGCTAGAAAAAGAAGAATAAACTAAACTCATATCAATCAGAAAGGATGAAGTTAAAGACTACAGCAGAAATAAATAATAGGAATAGAAAAATCATAAAGAAAACCAGTGAAATTAAAAGTTGGTTCTTTGATGAAATCAACAAAGTTGACAAACTTTTAGCTAGCCTGACTAAGGAAAAAAAGAAAGAAGACTTAAATAATTAAAATTAGAAATGAAAGGAAGACCATTACTACCCACTTTACAGAAATAAGAAGAATTATAAAGGAATACTATGAACAACTCTTCACCAAAAATTAGATAACCTAACCGAAATGACAAATTACTAGAAAGACACAAACTACTAAAAAGGACTCAAGAAGAAATAGAAAACCTGAATAGGCCTATAACAAGTAAAGCTGTTAAAATAGTGATTTCAAAACTTTTCACAAAGGAAAGCCAGGTGGCTTTACTGGTGAATTCTACAAAACTTTCAAAGAATGAATACCTATCCCTCCCAAACTCTTTCAAAACACAGAAGAGAAAAAACACTTCTCAACTCATTCTAAACTCATACACTAAAGCCATTATTACCCTGATATCAAAACTAAAGAAACTATAAGAGACCTACAACAAATATTCCTTACATTTATGTTTTATATGAATATAGACACATACCTAATATTCATATTACATATGAATATAGACATAAAAATCCTCAACAAAATTGTAGCCAATTAAATCTGGCAGTTTCTAAGGTTTCTGTCATGATCAAATGGGATTTAGCTGAGGAATACGAGGTTGGTGTAGCATCCAAAATCAATTAATGTAATAAACTAATAGAATAAAAGATAACATATAATCATCCCAACAGACATAGAATATACACTTGACAATATTCAATACCCATTCCCAATAAAACAAACAACAACAACAACAAAATCCTTCAACTTTCTGGGAATAGAAGAGAACTTCCTGAACCCGATAAAAGACATCTACAAAAAATTTCATCATATTTCATGGTGAAAGACTGAATATTTTTCACTTTAGATAAGAAACAAGATAAAAATGTCCAGTCTTACCACTCCTATTTAACACATTACCAAAGCTTCCAGCCAAGGTAACTCTGCAAAAAATAATGAAATAAAAGCCATTCACATTGAAAAGGAAAAAGTAAAACCACCTTTATTTGCAGATGATATTTTTTACATAGAAAATCTTAAGAAATCCACTAAAATACTACTAAATAATAAATCAAGGTCAATAATTTCTATACACTGACAATAAACATTCTAAAAATAAAATTAAGAAAATAATTTCATTTACAATAGCATCAAAAAAAGAATAGAATACTTAGATGTAAATTTAACAGAAGAGTGCAGGATTTATACATTGAACACTCCAAAACATTCTTGAAATTCAAGATCTAATTAAATGGAAAAACAGCCCATGTTCATGGATCAGAAGATAATATTTGTAAGATGGCAGTACTCCACAAATTGATCTACAGAGTCAACACAATCCCTATAGAGGGGCCCAGAATAGCAAAAACAATCCTGTAAAAAAGAAAAATAAAATTAGAAGGTTCACAATGCTCAATTTCAAACCTTACCAGAAAGCTACTGTAATCAAATAGGATGGTACTGGTAGGAATATAGACATATAGATCAATAAAATAGAATTGAGAGTCCACAAATAAATGATGACAAATACGATCAATTGGTTTTCAGTAGGGATACCAGGGCAATTCAATGGGAGAAGGGAGAGATATTGCAACAGTCAGTGCTGGGACAACTGGATATCTGTATGCAAAAGGATAAAATTGGACTTCTTCCTCACACCATACATAAAAATTAACTCAACATAGATCATAATCCTAAATGCTTAATTATAAAACTCTTAAAAGAAAACATGGGTATAAAAAACTTAGGTATAAATCTTTGTGACCTTGGGTTAGGCAGTAGTTTCTCAGATATGACACCAAAAGTACAAGTAAAAGAAAATATAAATAAATTGGACTACACCAAAATTCAAAACTTTTGTGGTATAAGCAATACCATCAGGAAAGTGAAAAAACAAGCCACAAAATGGAAGAAAATATTTGCAAAACATATGATAGGGGACTTATATCCAGAATAGATTAAGAATTATTGGGCTTCAATAAGAAAAAGACAAGCCAATCAAAAAATAAGCAAAAGATTTGAATAAGTAATTCTGCAAATAAGTATTCTGCAAATAAATGGTCAAATAAATTCATGACAAGATGCTCAACATCATTTTTCATAAAGGAAATACAATTCAAAACCACAATGAAATACCCCTGTGGTAGCTATAATCAAAGAGAGGGTGCCTGGCTGGCTCTGTCAGGAGAGCATACAACTCTCAATGTCGGGATTGTGAGTTTGAGCCCCACGTTAGGTGTAGGGATTACTTAAAAATAAAATCTTTGGGTGCTTGGGTGGCTCGGTCAGTTAAGCACCGGCCTTTGGTTCAGGTCATGAACCCAGAGTCCTGGGTTCCCACATCAAGCCGTCTGCTCCGGGGAAGCCTACTTTTCCCTCTCCCTCTGCTCCTCCCCATGCTTGTGTGCTCTCTCTCTCTCTCTCTCTCTCTCTCTCACACACACACACACACACACACACACAGTCTCTCAAATAAATAAATAAAATCTTAAAAAAGTAAAATCCTTTAAAAAGAGAGAGATAATAAGTGATGAGGATGTGGAAAAATTGGAACCCTCATTCATGGCTGGTGAGAAGTTAAGATGATATAGCTGCTTTAGAGAAATAGCCCAGCAGTTACTCCAAATTGAACAGAATTCCTACACGACCCAGCTGTTGCATATACCCAAGAGAAATGAAAATGTGTGTCCACATAAAAATGTATGCAGCAATGTTTCTAGCAGCATTATTCACAGTAGCCAAAAAGTAGAAACAACTCAAATGTCCATCAACTGATGACAAATCGTATGTATATATCCATGCAATGAAATACGATTTAGCAATAAAAAAGAAATGAAGTACTGACACATGCTGCATGTACCAAGGGATGACCTTTGAAAACATTTTGCTCAGTGAAAATCAGTCCAAACGTCACATTATACAACTCCATTTATATGAACTATACTCCATAGGCATATCTATAGAGACATAAAGTAGATTAGAGGTGCTTGAGGTTGGAGGTGAGAGACGGGGGTAGGAAATGGACATTGACTACTAATGGATACAAGGTTTCTTTACAAGGGCATGAAAAATTTCTAAAATTAAGCTATGATGATAGTTTTATAACCCTGTGAAGGTGCTCACATACCTTCAACTGTACACTTTAAATAGGTGAATTGGATTTTGTGTGAACTGAATCTCAAAAAAGCTATTTAAAAAAAAGGACAAGGCATCTTATTCTGTTCTTTCCTAAATCTACAGTACTCATACAATCCCTCAAATATTTTCAATAATTTTATGATCACTCATTTAAGACCAGGCTTAAAAAAATCCACAACTTCTAGAAAACTTGCTTAAAATGACTTTTATGTTCTGTGCTAATCAGTTTCTGAGTGGACATTTCTCCAGAAGGTAGTCAGCCATTTAACCCCTGTTTATATAATCTTGGTAATTGTTCTAGAGTAGTTTTCTCATGGCCATTCCTGAGCTAAGACTTATTTCCTCAAGTCCTTTACTTACATTATGTTTTGCTGCGTGGTTCCTGAGGAAAGTTGATGATTCCACTTGCTCCTGCGTTTACAGTTCATGCTCAATTAGTGGGAGCTTTGACCTTGATCTTTATTTCGGTCAGGGTCCAGGCAATAAACAACAGGCTGACTCCAAGGGTTTGACAGGAACTGCATGAGGGCACTATTTCACAGAGGTGTAGGCAGGATTAAAGAACAAAGAATGGTGAGGCACCAGACACTAGCAACAGCAGGAAGTTTTTGCCACCTCTGAGCCTGAAGGCAAAATTGGAGAAAACAGTCATTAAATCAAGAACCATAACCCTGGAAAAATAGGGTCACCTCTACTGAGCCCCAGGCTTGGAGGAACATAGCAATTGCCCAAACCATGGCAGGAGTCAGGCATGGGTAGGGACAGACATGAGTACCCACCTTCCTTCTCTTCTTCTCCTCTCTTATCCTCCACCATTGACCCAACCCAGAGGAAGCCAGAGGACCAGGGAGTCAGGCCACTGTCTGTAGATGTCAGCCTCCCAGGGGACAGATAACAGAAAAGGCAGAAATGGATCTAGAGGGGGCAGATGGAGACGAACTAGCATCCTGAGCCGCAGGGGTCCCTGGCCTGTAAACCCCAAGGTTCCTACCTCTAGCTGGGTCCCAGAAAGCCTTTTCTAGATTGTCAAGGAACATCATTGCTGTCATTCCTCTGTTGCTGGTGTTCTCTGCTTCCAAAATTTTGGGACCTTTCAAAAGCAGCTGTTGTTTCAAACCTCTACTAGTTTTCTCCAGGGAGTCTCTGATGTTGCTAACGTAGGAGAGCTGTACTTCCCCACTCGAATTTATAGCCCTTCATCGGGTTGACAAAAGTAGTCTTTTCCCTTGCGTGTTCACAGCCTCCTCTCTCTGGAAACACAGACAGGTCCCCTAGGGCTGAGTCAGGGGTAGAGTTTCTTTTGCCTCCCTCCAATCTCTCTGAGAGCAAGGCTGTAGAACACATCACCCAGCAGCCCCCTCAAAACTTCTTCCAGCTGATAATTATCGTGTGCCAAGTCCTTTTACACTCCCACGTGCAGAACAAAATTCCTTATTGGCCTTTTCATATTTATTTGACACTTAGGCGGGAGTGGGATGGAGCTGCTGTAAGAAGAGCCTTAATATTTTGAAAACCAATTACAGTGTTTTACTTACAATGTAGTGATGATCTAAGAAGCCACTACCAGGTCAAATCACACAATTTGTTCCTACAGATAATACAGCCTGATGTTTCCGCCTTCGCGTTTCTTTTGTCATTATCTTGCAATTGATGCATCTTCACTTTTCCATGGGTACTGGTTTATTTACACTCAGAGGTAGAGAGGTCTTTCCACTGTTACCCCCGACAGAGTACCGTAACTTTTTCAGAGGCTTAATTCAACAATTCAAAGACCTTATCTTGCTTCCGGGTTTGCAACGATGTTCCAAATCTTGAAGGTTGTCAAAAGTCTGACCTCTGTAAAAGTGAAATGTTGTTGGTTTCACTGTGACTATTTTCTAAAATTATAGAATCATTCTGTAGTTTCTAAATTCTGAAGATTCCTCCATGGGTCAAGTTTAAAGGAAAAGAAGAAGGAAATGTTACCTAAGCAAATGCTGATGCGGTAGTTCTCAAACTGTGGCTCCCAACTTGCAGCAGCAACACTACCTGGGAACTTGTTAGAAATGCAAATTCTCAGGCCCAGCCCAAACCGACTGACTCAGATACTCTGGGAGCCTTCCAGAAATTTTGGATGCTGGTTAAAGTTTAAGAATCCCTGGTTTAGTATACAAAAGTACGACAAGTGACATATTTTAGTCAGAGCACTTTACAGTGCCTAAATAATGGGCATCACCATTAAAAGTGGCCTTTGAATTATGATTACCATGCCCCTGCCTTGTTGCTTTTTGTTTTACTGTCCAGAAAGAAGGCCACATTGGGCTGCTCTGAGTTCATTCAATGGCTTCCCAATCAGTCAGCCCACAGAGTATCAGAAACAAGTTGCACCCAAAGAGTGGGAGAACTTTGTCCTGGCCACAGGACTTAATACCTCTAGGGACTCACTTTATGCAATGTGCTTAAGTAAATATGGATGAAATGACTAGACCTAACTATTTTTAAACATATGTGGTGACAGTACCTCTTAGCTGTCCTTGAATGCCCCAGGGAACTGGCTAGGTGCCACATCTTCAGCATAACACTTATAGGCAACTGAAGAGGAAGCTGGGAGTCCTGCCCTGAAAAAGTTTACAGTATAATGAGCTGCCAAACCCATTAAATAATGCCATCCTTCTGGAAGAGGATAATTATGAACCAGGTTCTGTGGGTGCCTCAATGTTTCATACATCCTATTGTATTTATTACTCTTCTACCCCTTGATGATCTCAGGCTTCAAAGGATGGTGTATGATTTGTCCTGAGAACCCAGCCCCACCAGGATGGCCTGTTATCTCCCACATGCTGCTAATGGGCATCTGCTTTTTGTAATAGGTTCTTAAAATTTTTGCTGAGCCTCTTAATCAACTTAACTTGGCGCTCTCTCTCTCTCTCTCTCTCTCTCTCTCTCTCTCTCTCTCTTTCTCTCTCTCTCTTCCTGGAAAACAAGTCAGTTGGCTGGTAGAAGTTTGTTGAATTGGTCATTTGGCTTAGAGTTTGATGACGTTTTTATTAATGTTTATTCACCAAGTGTATTTTATTTAATTTTCCCTGAAATAACCAAGCTGATTCTGAATGTTCAAGACATGCAGAGCACTGAAGAAGAGCCATGATCCCAGAATTTCTGATAATATGAGGTTAGAAAACAAGAAAAAGACACAGTCTAAAGGCTCAGAGATTTAGCATGGGGATAAGCAAGATATACAACCAACCACAGCATTCTATCTTTTATCTCTTTCTTTCCTACATGTATCTGAATCTATCTTTTTCTCTGTGTTCCTAATTTCTATGTCCCTATATATTTCTCTCTCTCTACTGTCCCATCCATATGTGTATATGTGTGTGTATAAGCACACACACCCATATACATTGCGGGCACACACATGTGTGTTTGTATGTGCATTACACCTCATATAAAATATAATAATGACATTTTACCACAATAAAAAATTGTAAAAAAATAAAAATATATAATAATGGCTAACAATCTGTCATTTCTGAGAATTTACTCTGTTATAGGCCCTGGGTGAAAAACTCTTGTATTATATCAGTTGTTTGCTAGAAACTTGATAACTTTAAAACAATTTTTTTTTAACTTGGTAGCTTTTTAAAATATTTTCTACTTTTCTTCCTTGTTCTCCATTTTTCTCATATCTAGAAAATGGAATTATTCGTTTTTAGTCTTAGGATTCTCTTCTTCTCTGTAGCCCCATCAGAAATGGTTGGGTGCTTGTTGTTATGCCAAGAATGTGTACTATTGGATGAGACCTAAAGGTTATTATAATCCAAAATAAGTGATGGGGTAAAAAGGTAAAACCCCCTAAGATGGACTTTGTAAGATCTTCTTCCCTTTACAGTGGCAAGGGTCAAGCAGTGGTCTACTGGCCTTTCCCTTTGTGAGTTACAGAAAAGCCTCTGCTTATAAGTCAATGGAGCCGTAGGTCAGGCTAAGGACTTGCCCACATCAGCTTATTTACTTTAGGATCAGAAGCAAGACCTCAGTTAATCTCAGTTATACTAGTGTTGCTGCATATTTGCCACCTCCGCCCCCATCCACCCACTAGTTCTGGCCTTAAATTGCTTCTAAAATGACCCTGGCCACTGGCCAGAACAGACTGGTGAATGGTCATTCCTCAGGACAGCCAGAGCTTGTACATCAGGCTGGAGTTGTCAGAAGAAATGTAATTATCTTCATGCCATTGGTAGATGGGGACTCATGTTGCTGTAGGGAAAAGACTAGTTCCTCTACTCTTGCATTAAAGGGCTTAAGTATGGTACTCCACTGTAAATATGGGACAGGTGACTTTTGCCTGCCTACTGGGTGGGTCAGAGCTCTGAATGCATAGGCACCATATTATGAGGGCACTATTTTTTTTTTTTTCTTGGACAAGGGAGAATAAGGATTGGCCGATTTGGAGTGATTATTATTCCATCCTCCATTTAAACACTCAGTCCAGGGGTATTTATTGAGGGAATATTATGTTCAAGGCACCATGCTATGGGAGATATAGAGAAGTCCATCAGAGTTTAGGATCCAGCAGAGGATTAAAAATATACATAAACATAGTGCAAGAAAGTACATGTTAAGAATGTGACCTCTAGAATGAGAGAAACCCTAGTTCAAATTTCTGCTCATCATTTTGATAAGTAGTTCTGTAATAATTGGAAACCCATCAGTGAAAAATTAATTTCAAGCCATACATGATGTGTTACATGGAGGTTAACTCAAAATAGATCATTGACCTAAACATAAAATCTAGAACTAGAAAATTTTCTGGAGGAAAACATAGGAGAAAGTCTTTTTGACTTTGATAGGAAAACATTCCTTTGATAACAAAAAAATAAGATCCATAAAAGAAAAAATGAATAAGTTGAACTTAATCAAAAGTAAAAATTCTCCTTGAAAGATAGTAGAAAATGAAAAGACATCCACAGACTGGGAGAAAATATTTATAAGGCACGTATCTGATAAAAGGCTTATATTTATAATATATATTCAGATATCTCAAAATTCAGTAGGAAAACAGCCCAGTTTTTAAAATGGGCAGAAGACTGAACAGAACACATGAAAATATCCTCAACATCATTAGCCATTAGATAAATGCAAATAAAAACCACAATGAGATACCTCTAGTGCCTATTAGGATGTCTTTTAATTTTTTTTATTTTTTAAAAATATTTATTTGTTTAATCTCTACACCCAATGTGGGGCTCAAACTCAAGACCTTGAGATTAAGAGCCTCATGCTCCCCCAACTGAGCCAGCCAGGCACCCCCTTTTAGGATGTCAAAAGAAAGAAAGAAAGAAAGAAAGAAAGAAAGAAAGAAAGAAAGAAAGAGAGAGAGAAAGAAAGAAAGAAAGAGAAAAAAAGAAAGAAAACTGGTAATAGCAAGTGCTGGCAAGACTATAGCAAGATGCACTCTCACACATTGCTTATTGGAATGCAAAATGGTACAACCACTTCAGAAGACCAATGTGGCAATTTCTTACCCTATCTAGCAATCCTCCTCCTAGGCATCTACCCAAGTGAAATGAAAACCTATGTTCACACAATACCTATCCATGAATTTTGTTTGTTTGTTTTAGAGATTTTTTTTTTTAAGATTTTATTCATTTATGAGAGAGTGTGAGCAGGCTCAGGGCAGAGAAAAGGGAGAGGGAAAAGCAGACTCCCCACTGAACAGGGAGCCTGATGCAGGACTCTATCCTAGGACCCTGAGATCATGACCTAAGCAGAAGGCAGACACTTATCAGACTGAGCCACCCAGGCACCCCTCCATGAATGTTTATAAATATTTTTGCTCCTAATCAACAAAACCAGGAAGTACCCAAGCACACTTCGATGGTTAATGAATAAAAAAAAAATGCTATACATCTATACAATGGAATACCTCTTAGCAATAAAACAGAACTCCTGATGCACACAGCAATATAGATGAATCATAGATGCTTCACACACATGAAATGCTAAGTGAAGGGATCTAGACTCAAAAGGCTACGTGCTGTATGACTCTACTTTCGTGATGTTTTGGAAAAGGCAGGACAGTAAGGACAGAGATCAGATTAGTATTTTCTAGAGCCTAGGAGTAGTGGAAGGAGTTGACCACTGCAGGTCATGAGGGCATTTTTTTGGATGATGACACTGTCTTTTTTTTTTTTAAAGTTTTTATTTAAATTCCAGTTAATTAATATATGGCTTAATATTAGTTTCCATTGTACAATATGGTGATTGAACACTTCTCATATCTTGATTATCATAGTGGTTATATGACTGTAAAACTCACAGCACTGTACAGTCAAAAGCATGAACTTTACTACATGTAAATTACACTTCCATAAATATGACTTCGAAGAAAAAGAAGCAATACTGTAGACAGTACTTAGTTGTCAAAAACTATGAAAGTGATATTAAAACAAAATGAAACTGCCCTGGCACTTTAAGCTGGGTGAGTGACCTTAGGCAAGCTTTTTAGCTTTTACAAATATTCATTTCCTGGGGCGCCTGGATGGTTCTGTCTGTTAAATGTCTGCCTTGGGCCCAGGTCATGATCTCAGGGTGCTGAGATGGAGCCCTTCATCACATCGGGTTCCCTGCTCAGTGGGGAGTCTGCTTGTCCATCTCCCTCTGCCACTCCCCCACAAGCATGTGCTCACTCTCAAATAAATAATAAATCATTCAGATAAATAAATAAAAACTTTAAAAAAAAACCATAAAAAACCTTCCAAGAGAGTTGGCTTTTGATTTTATCTGTGTCAGCCGACAGAGATCCAGTAAGATGCGGAGTGATTGAGGAAACAAGCCAACTGATAACCAGAAAGAAATGTCCCTCGTCACCCCCTCCCAAAACAGGTCATGGGAATTCGTGGCTGGGGAGCTTTTGAGCCAAACCTGCCAGCTGGGCTTGGATATTGTGTAGGGAAACCGCATCATCAGGGGCCGGGTAGAAGCTCACATAAGCGGACGTGATGTCCTGATTCGGACATACTATCCTAACGTCCCGGTCTTTGGAAAAGAGCTTGTATAAACCCCTCCTCCCCCCATTCCAGTGTCTTAGATTTACCCTGAGGAAAATTCATCATAAGCTCAAATTTAAAACCTCTTGGCTGCAGTCTTTCTTCACACTTCCTTGTTGAATGCATGGGGAAAATGGTTCAAGAATAACTTAAAGCTGTTGTTTTGTCTACTATTTGAGGTGTAGTGCATGTTTCTCAATGGCCTGTGCTTCTTGGGGCCTGGTATTTAAAAACAGCTAACTCTCTTCTGGGTGCAAAATACCACTGCAAAGCTATTTGAAAGATTTCTGGCAAAGCAGGGAAATAGAGGGTGGGGTAGAAGCAGAACATTGAATGAAGTGGCTCTTTGTTTATATAAATAGATAAACCTGTGTCAAGACTCTGCCCTTCTACTGTCCCTACAATCCCTCAACAGGTGGCACAAGCTCCTTGACATTTGTAGAGCAGATGGGATGTCATTTTAATGTTGCTTCTAATTGACAAGGGCCTCAGTGGCTGTGTGTACAGCTGCATCCCTGGTTTAGGGTGGGCAGCAGGATCAGAAACTGCTACCTGCTCTGGTCGAGGAGGGAGAGCTATAATTGTGTCAACTGGCCAGAGCACATTGTGTTAGGTCCTAATCAAGGCCTTATTTTGCTGGTTTTATTTCCCTTAACTTGCCAATCCTTCCCTCTCCCTTGCATAGCTCTGAATGTTGGACAACCTCAACAAGGAAACTTTGTTCCTCTGAAAATTACCTTTAGCATAAGCCCAGTGTTTTCCTGTCCAGATTTTCCAAAGCAATTCAGGTTGCATTAAATTTACACCAGAAGCGAGCTTGTGCTTCTCAGAAATGGTCTAGAGAGGAAGTGAAAGGGCTGGGAAGTAGCTCAGGCAGTCCTTGGAGCCTACCAGGTATTCTAATCAGCATATAAACAACACGGAGTCAGAAGGCCTGTCCCTGTGCAGCCGTAAGTTTTGCAATTCTCATTCCATAAGCCATATGGTGAGTACATGCGGCCCCACTTCCTGTAGTGAACACATGCGATGCCAAGACTACAGCCACGTACTTCCTCACTCAGCATCTATGAGGATTCTATGCGCTAATTAGAATATTTTTATTTATACGAAACAAAACAGAAAACACTTACTTGATTTGGAAATGGTCTTTTACACTGTATTGGGTTCTCTTCAAATATTCAGCTTCTTGGAAGAAAACAAATCCCAATTATTAATCATATCCTATTAGATCAGGCTTGAAAACAATTTATATGGTAATGAGGAATTTACAGTGCCCCCTGAGTATATTATATTGTGCCTGAGTCTAAGGGTTATTTCTAAGACATTCATGGTCATTTTCCTGTAATCAATAGCATACATTTTCATTTTAGGCCCTCAAACAAATTTTGGAAATAAATGTCTTACTATTCTCTTTCTCTCTTCTCCCTAAGGACCATTACTGTGTCCTTTAGCTCAAGAGGAGGGACTAGAAAGAGAAGATGTGTTAATAATACCTTATTCTCTCTGAAGCTCCCAAGTCTATTTTTAAAATTTTTTAAATTTATTTTATTCAATTTAGTTGACATATAGTGTAGTAGTAGTTTCAGGGGTAGAATTTAGTGGTACTTGCACCTAACAGCCAGTACTCATTGCACCATGTGCCCTCCTTAATGCCCATCAACCAGTTACCCCATCCACCCATCCTCCTCCCCTCCAACAACCCTGTTCGTTTCCTAGAGTTAGGAGTCTCTTGTGGTTTACCTCCCTCTTTTTCTTATTTTATTTTTCTCCCCCTTCCCCTATGTTCTTCTGTTTTGTTTCTTAAATTCCACATGAGTGAGATCATATGGTATTTGTCTTTCTCAGACTGACTTATTTCATTTAGCATAATACTTTCTAGTTCTATCCACGTCATTGCAAATGGCAATATTTCATTCTTTTTAATGGCTGAGTAATATTCCATTGCATATACATACCATATCTTCTTTATCCATTTGTCTGTCAATTGACATCTGTAAATCCAAGTCTATTAATGAACAAAAGTATAGATGAGTTTAAAAAAAACACTTAATGATCTGCAGCATTCAAGTGACTAAGTGGGCTAGTATTTATCATTAGTATTAAACAGAATTGAAATGAAAATTTTAATAGCCATTGTTATCATTCATTCAGGGCTTCCTTTATGACAGGTATTGTACTAAGTGCTTTTCTGTGTAATATTAAAAGTAACATTATTAGCAATATTATTATTGATAACTTATTATATTCCATGCATAGTGTCAAGTTCTTTAGCTCATTTATTCCTTTGATCAATGTATGTTGTAGACATTATCATTAACCGAGTTTTATTTTATTTTTACTTTTTAAAAATATTTTATTTATTTATTCATGAGAGACAGAGAGAGAGAGAGAGAGAGAGAGAGAGAGAGGCAGAGAGACACAGGCAGAGGGAGTAGCAGGCTCCATGCAGGGAGCCTGATGTGGGACTTGATCCTGGGACTCCAGGATCACGTCCCAGGCCGAAGGCAGGCGCTAAACCACTGAGCCACCCAGGGATCCCTATTTTTACTTATTTAACCCTATTTTATAACTGAAGGAAGTAAGGCTTGAAAGTGCAGCTTGGTAGGTCTGAAGCCAAAGCCTGTGTATGAATCTTTGGATCCTTGGATGCATCCTTAAGTGGACAGTTGTGGGGGGTTTTTTCTGATGCATTCATTGAGTAAATACAAACTATTTTAAAGCTAAAGGATTGTCTTGCCTTGGTCATGGGAGCTTGCTGGGCTGTCAAAATCTCAGAAATGAGAAAACCTGCCGTACCCTTGAGCAGTTCTGCCTTCCTGAGTGCTTGTGCTATGGGCCAATGGATTTTTCCCCTTCACGGCTCTGAGGATGCAGTCATCCTTTTGTTCACCGATTTCCTGGCACACCAGTGTTTTCTAGAACAAAAGCAGAGTCTGAATATTACTTCTGCCTAGCTTGATTTAAAACTTTTATGGTTTTTCCAAGTGATTTACTTAAAAATATAGCATCGCTAGAGTCACATCACTGTGTTTACTATTTGCCATCGTTTCACTCTTATCTAGGTTTTTCCAGCTGGAGGCAGCTCCCATGGTCTTTCCTCTGCTTCTCCCATTTTAGATGGGAGAGGCTGAGTGGAAACCCACCATGCTCCCCGGTGGAGGCAGCATGGAGCAGACGGGCCCTTTCATTTTTAATTCAATGAATATGAAGGGAGCCACTCTGTAGCTGTTTTCAGTCTAGACAGGATATGATGATAATAGCACAAGGAAAAGTTCATGTCTTGCAGCCAGGGACAAATGAAGTGGGTACAGGGCATAGATATATGTCATGCTGTGATTAACATCGAGCAGCACACTGCCCACTTCAGGGCATGGTGCCCAGATTAATTGGCTTGCCCAGAATGCATCTGTGATTAGAAGAAAGCTCTCAAGAAATGCTGGGCAGTGTGCATTTGGACTCTGAATTGTTCTCCTCACAGGCATTGAAAGTTAGGCATTTTATTTTATAGACCAAGAGCAAGAGTGGGTGTTTGACACCATTGGTTTATGAAATGTTTTGCTGGTTTTCCTTCACAGGTTATAAATATTTCTGGGAGAACCCAGCTGCCATATGTTGGTAGTATTTATTATTGCTTTTCCGAGGTGCCCAAGCTCTGGTTCAGGCGGGGATTGTAAAATTATGGGGAGAGGTGTGTATCTTGAGTATATGCTTGAAAGATCAAAGTGAGGCTCTTTATGTCACATGAGCTACTGAAATAAAACCTCTGTTATTGCCATGCTTAAAAATACTGCTGTTTGTGCCTCGAGGAATATAATGGTGATCGGACTTGGCACCTGCCTGGCTGACTGAACTTCGTTCTGCGTCAGCCAGAAAGGGAAGGAGTCAGGAGAAATAGCCAACGGCACAGAGCAACTTCAAAAATAGTTTCTCTCGGTGGAAAAGCTGAGATGAATAGTAAAGAAGGTAGACTCTGTATCCAAGAAAAATCAAGGGTGAAATTGCTTGTATTGCTGGCCAAAGGCTCAATACTTGTCTTGGATGCAGACAAGCAATTCCAATGGCCTCTAAAAAACCGAGGCATGCATAAGCCAATGATAAAACTCAGCCCAATAAAGAGCCCTTGTTAATCTGCGACACCATGTTTATCGTCATACCTGCAAAGCCAGGCAAATTAAACACCATGGGTGGATCAAAAGAGAAGGTTCCTGAATATTTGCTATGATTAAGAAACTTTGAGGAAATATTGAGAAAACCTTTTAAAATGTGACTCCCAACAGCTCCTGCTTGCTTTTATTGGATGCTTGGATCAGTTCAGGTTCCATTCCTTAAAAATTTGTCATAATACATTCCTCTTCCTTTCTGGAAATGCTACAATAGGTAAACCTTACCCAGCGTAGCCCATCATTTATCAGTGAAGCATTCAAGAATTGTAAAAAGTTATACTTTCTGAGACTGGGTTTTGAGAAGAACTCTTTGTCTTTCAGCCTCAGAAACTCAATCCTTCCAATTTTTGGAAGAGAATCTTACATAGAGAATCTAGAAGTCTAACTTTGAGCGAACAGTGAGAATTCCTGCCTTGGTGTCACATCAGAGACCTTGTGGTCTAAGGCACTAGTAGCATGGACTTCAGTCTCTGCCACTCTCATTCATTGAGATATTCATTCATTCATTCATCAGACCATTAGAGCACAACTGTCTCTGGCCAGCATTGACTTTGGTTCCATGAAGGCTTGAATCTAGAGGAGGAAAAGTGGTAGGCATGTTTTGGAAGGCAATAGATGAATAGGTAGTGTTTCAAAATCTGTAGTGTATAGGAGAGTGTCCATTCACAGTAAACAGTTAACAAATATTAGCCTTAACATTAACTCTGTGTTTATCGTTAGAGAGTAACAGCATAGAGAACTTTCCAATGACAATTTATTTTTTTGAAAGATTTTATTTATTTATTTATTCATGAGAGACACACAGAGAGAGGGGCATAGACATAGGCAGAGGGAGAAGCAGGCTCCTTGCGGAGAGCCTGACGTGGGACTTGATCCCGGGTCTCCGGGATCACACCCTAGGCTGAAGGTGACGCTAAACCACTGAGCCACCAGGGCTGCCCTCAATGACAATTTAATTCAAAATTCCAGTATCCACATGCATCACCAGGTTTCATTTTACATTCATTTATCCAAAAATTATTTATCAATTTTTCTCCTACAATACTGGAAGCAATGGCATAGACTATTTGCAGATTTTCTTCTCACTTCTGGGCATATGCACTCCTAATTTTTCAGAGTTAAATATCCCATACAGAGGATTTCCCATGCTGTTACATGTTCTTTAACATTTAATCAGTGGATATTATTCTTCCAATATCATTTCTTTGACCATTTTTCTCTTGTGGAATATGAAGCTTCTTTCCAAATTTTCAATATTAAAAAAAAATAAGCCTCTGAGCATCTCATTTCCCCCCCAATAATTTAATAATTTACCAGAATAAATTCCCAGAAATCTAAATACTGGGTTAGAGATATAAACATTTTTATGGATTTTGATGCATCCTGCCAAATTTCTGAGTCTTATACTAATTTACAATGATAATTTTCTTATATCAGTCACATTCCATTGCCACCTTCACGAAGACACAATTTGATTTCTAGAAGGAAAACTGAGGAACACTCTAGTCTTATCAAGAATGTATACATAAGCCTTTTCTTATACGTGTTATCTTCCAGATGGCATAACCCATTCATTGTGTAAATAACTTGCACTAAGCAGGAATGGCATTCTTAGCACCTCCTTACTTCCTTAGTCCTTCAGCCCATTTCCATACCTAAACACCCTCCTCCGGCCCCTTGCCTTTGGCATTACAGAGTGTCATAAATGGCAGAGAACTCAAATATCTCTTTTACCCCTTTCATTTTAGAGTTAAGGACTCGAGAGCCAGGGAGATTGTGAACTACTTCAGATCACAGACTCAGTGGAGAGATGTGGGACAAGATCCTCTGCATAAAGCTGATTGGTGCTGCTGCCAGAAAATATCAAGGGGGGTGGCCCATATACGAATATAGGAAAGAGAAAGAAAAAATCTGCATGGCCTTTGGGCAGGTATGACCTGAACATTAATGAAGTGTTCTAAATTTTACTCCCTCCCTAATGTGCCCAGGGCATTTCATGTGTACCCTGTTTTTGCAAGCTGCAGAATTACCTACCCAGCCCAGGGACAGCCACAGTTTGTGGTGCACTTCAAAAGTAAAAGGAAAGTTATCATCCCAGAAAGGAAATTAGGAAGCACCAAAATACAAAGGATGAATTCTTCCAGAGCAGTAAGACTAACCTTTTTAGCTCATAGCATACAAAGTGCAGTGTGATTGACCAGCCCCTGAGCTTTGGATCTACCCATTCTCTCTCCAGCATTTCTTAAAACAGTTTCGTGTTCCCCCAACACATACTGTTATTTTCTCTGTGCCTTTGCACCTGTTGCTCTCATAGCCTGAAACCAATTTAGCCCCTAGCTAGCTAGCTAGCTAATTTGACTCATCCTTCAAGACTTATTAAGTCAGACAATGCCTCTTGCAGGAAGTCCTCCATGATGACTCCAGGCTGCAGTCTCTCAGTTTATAAAGGACCTGTACATTCTTTTGTCACAATGGATTGAGAATATTTGTTTCTGTGTCTGTCTCCCTCACTAGACTAAGCTGATCAAGATCAGGATCTGTGACTTATTTTCACATTCCCAATACTGAGCACACAGTAGGCATTTCATAAATATTTATAGAACTGAAGTACTTAAAATGTTTTTAAAAGAATTTTGTGAAAACTCTAAAATCTATTGAAGGTGGTCTGTGTATAGCACAGGAAAATGTGACTAGAGTATAATTCTTACATAGAATGCTTATTAGATCAATTTTGTTGTATTCCTGGGCAGGACAAAATGTGTTGGCAAGAAAGAGGTAGTCTATTTGGCCTCAAAATAAGAGAAGCCAACAACAATAATTTCTCAAAAGCATAAATTGTTAATATCATCACCATCATCTCCTCTGGGATCTTCTAGAAGTACCCTCTCTTAAAGTTTCAACCTCTCCTTCTCCACTAGTTCTTTTCTGCTTAACTTACAAATTCACTCAAATCTTTCACATGCTTCAAAACCTTTCTTCAGACCTTATGAACCTGTCTGTCATTTTTTTTCATCCAGTTTTCTTCATTATTCTTCACTTCCCTGCAATATAGCTTCTACTCCTTCCCCTGATGCCGAAATTGCACCCACCAAGTAAGATTGCCAGTGACCCCCAAAATGAGTATTCTGCTGGTACTTCTGTTGACTTTCCCATCATGTTGGACACTGTTGATCTCTATATCCTATAATTCTCACCTTCCCTGACAATGTGGCATCATGATACTCCCCCTGGGAGACCACTTTCACTCAGACTATGTGTCATTCCCTAAAGCATTCTCTTGAATGCTGGTGTTCTCCAAGTTATGTCTTTCTCAGTTTTCCATTCTCATTTATACCAATTTCATTTTTTCACTACCCATCATATCTTGTGGCTCTTTCAAAAAGTAAAGATACTTGAGGGACACGCTAGGTGACTCAGTTGGCTAAGCATCCGAGTCTTGGCTAAGGTCATAATCTTAGAGTCATGAGATCCAGCCCCACATCAGCTACGTGCTAAGTGGGGAGTCTGCTCTCTTTCTCTCTCTCTCTCTCTCTCTCTCCCTCTCTCTCTCTCGAAAAAAATAAAAAATAAGTGAAAATACTTGAGAAAAAGGAACCCTTGTGAACTGTTGGTAAGAATGTAAATTGGCACAACTACTATGGAAAACAGTCTGGAGATTTTTTAAGATACTAAAAATAGAACTACCATTTGATCTAGCAATTCCACTTCTGGATATATATCCAAAGGAAATGAAAAAAAAGCATCTCAAAGTGACACCTGCACTCCTATGTTCATTGCAGCATCGTTCACAATAGTCAAGATGTAGAAACAACCTAAGTATATGTCAACAAATGAATGGGTAAAATATGTAATACATACAAATATAAATGGAATGGAATATTATTTCATCATCAAAAAAAAAAAAAAAGGAAATTGTGCCATTTGTGACAATGTGGATTGACCCTGGGGGCATTATGCTAAGTCAGATAAGTCAGGCAGAGAAAGACAAATACCGTATGACATCACTTATATGTAGAATCTAAAAAAGCCAAATTCAGAACCAGAGTAGAATGGTGGTGACAGTGGTGGGCAGGGAGTGGTAGATATTGGTCAAAGGGTACAAACTTCATTTGTAAGACAAATAAGCTTTGGGATCTAATATACAGCATGGATTATAGTTACTAATACTATTATATATTTGAAAGTTGCTAACAGAGTAGATCTTAAATGTTTTCACCACAAAAGAGAAATGGTCATTATGTGACATTATGATGATGGAAGTGTTAGTTTCATGTTATGATGATAATCATTTTGCAATATGTAAGTGGAGCAAATCAACTTGTTGCACACCTTAAACTTACACCATGTTAGATGTCAATTATATCTCAATAAAGCTGGGAAGAGAAAGCGGGAATATTTCAGGAAAAATGAATAGACTGAACAAAACAGAGAAGCAGAAGATAGAAAATCCAATGTGGAGAAAGGTAGATAGGAGCCTCCCAGAGTAATTCTGCGTTGGACCTTAACAGAAATTAAGCTGGAAAAGCCGTGTGGGATCAGACAGGAACTGATATGCATGTGCTAAAGCACCCGTATTATTAACCTTTGCAACCTCTTGTCTAGATTACTAGCATGACTTAAAAATTGCCTTGTCCCAAGTTTCACCTTCCTCTAGGCTCCTTATCACCATTAATTATAAAACAAACCTAATTGGACAGTTTAACCCTTCACTTAAAAAAAATAAAAAAGATTGGATGCTCCTGAAAACCATGGCTATCTTTTGTCAATACCTAACTCGATGTCAGACATAATCAGCATTTAATCAGTATTTGTTGAATGACTGCCTGACTAAATGAATAATAGACCAAAATCTCTCTAATTTAAACCAATAGGAGAAAGACTAGTCAAAAGTATGCAATATTCTCAAAGAGTATAAAAAGTAGTATAAATAGAAGAATTATACATGAAATGTTTTATGGCACTTTTTTTAAAATTTTTATCTATTTATGATAGTCACACACACACACACAGAGAGAGAGGCAGAGACATAGGCAGAGGGAGAAGCAGGCTCCATGCACCAGGAGCCCGACGTGGGATTTGATCCCGGGTCTCCAGGATCACGCCCTGGGCCAAAGGCAGGCACCAAACCGCTGCACCACCCAGGGATCCCATTTACGGCACTTTTTTAAAAAAGATATATATATTGAGAGAGAGAGAGAGCACACAAGCCAGGGGAGGGGCAAAGAGAAAGGGAGAGAGAAAATCCCAGCATTGATCCTGCTGTAGAGCTGGATCTCACAACCCTGAGAGCACCACTCAAGCCAAAATCAAGCCAACAGAGCCACTCAGGAGCCCTGTTTTATAACGCTTTTAACTGGCATTAAAAGACTATTTTCTGGGATGCCTGGGTGGCTCAGTGGTTAAGCGTCTGGCTTTGGCTCAGGGCATGATCCCGGAGTCCTGGGATTGAGTCCCACATCAGGCTCCCTGAGAGGACCTTGTTTCTCCCTCTGCTATGTCTCTGCCTCTCTCTGTGTGTCTCTCATGAAGAAATAAATAAATATTTTAAAAAAAGATTATTTTCTGATATTGGTTGAATATCTTCCCATTTCTCTTAAGTTTTATTCTGTTGATTTAATAGATCTCTCTCTCTCTCTCTCTCTTTCACCCCCCCAACCCCCATAGTACAAAAGCAAATCTGGCCCAGCCTGGGATGAATCATCATGAACTGTGAAGAGTTAGTCTAGACTAAAGTAGATTTATTTATGGATTTACCAGTGAATGGTTGATTTGCTGTGATTTAGCTTTAGCCCTTTAATTTTGCCTTTAAGTAGTTAGTACAGAAAGAAAGAAAATTTTCAGACAGATATTTGACTGTTTTTTGTTTGCTAGTTTTGATCATGCAAGAATAGCTGTTTTTTGGAGAATTTTTATAATCTATGCTACTGTTGAGGAATCTTCAGCAAATGAAGATTTGTATTTTTCATCTTTTTTTCTTTCATGTGTGTTCCATTTAGACCAGGAAATTGACATTTCAGCCCAGAAGACTTAGGCCAGATGTTAGTCCACTGGCTGAAAGATGGATTTCCTGCCCTCATAGGTGACCTCTGAAAGCAAAATAGGCTTTTTCTTAATGGATCGACTGTCCAAATGACCTCATTTCTAGAACAAGTGTTCTTTGTTCAGTGTCTCTTTGCTATTGGAATCAACATCATCTGATTTTTGAGAACATTCATTAGATAAAGAGTAGCTAGCACCTAGTTGTTTCATTTATAAGGCATAGGGAAAAAATTATGCCTGGACAATCCATTTTTTGTCCCTTTAAACATATTTGTGTTCATTGGGAGGGAAAATGGTGCAGAAAATCTGGTGCTTGCTTACCCATATTAATATTTCTTTTAGATTTCAAACCTATTCGGGCCAGTGCTAACCATAGGAGCACAGCATATTATGTGCTTCCCTAGACAGGGAAGTGTTTCACTAAGCTTGACCAAGGCACTATTTAAAGAAGTAGCTATAACCCCAATGGCCTGTCACTTAAACCTCTATCTCCATATGTGAAAAGCTCATTGAGACATTCCCAGGGCACCACCTCTTTTGATGAATTCTTCACCAAGTTCATTTATTTATATCTTCAATTGTATGAGGCAGCTCAGAAAAACTTGGATAACTGAGCCTTTGTGTGTGTGTGTGTGTGTGTGTGTGTGTGTTCACATGCACTCATGCCTGTGCGTGTATCACAGGAAGTGCAATTTGAAATAAAGTATCCAAGAGAGGACAATAGCCTTGAATGACAGAGGGGAAACCATAGGACTTATTATACATGGAAAAGAGGGGAGTCAGATTGCGTGAGAAGGAAGATATACGTCTCTAAGATTCTAAAATGATAGAATTTTATAGCTGGAGGGAAAGTTGAGAGTTTTTTTTGTTTTGTTTTGTTTTTTTCCAGGAACAGGAATGGGAGTGTTTCTTTATAATAGCTAGACGATAAATTTTACTAGTGTTAAAATCTTGCTCCTTGTGATCTGAAATGTTGGCTTCTTTACAAAAGACATAGAACAGAATAAAGCAGAACCGTGTAGAGTTAATATCAGTCTGGGCATTACATCTAAGACTCAATGGTTCTCCCTCAAGTAAATTATATAGTAAATGCGTGACTCTTTAAAAAGTGAGTGGTCAAAGGATATCACACTTTTCCTTTGTTTTAATGAGTCAACAAGTATTTTTTCCAGAATGCTGATACACAGCTCAGGGCTCTCCTCTTTTTTAAATAGTCATATGGAAGTGTCTGCAATCATAAGTTATTTTTGGTGGTTGTTCAAGCGAAGTATTTTGGCTAATACTTCAATTCCAGATAAGATTGTAATAGTCTTCTTATGGTTACCAGGATTAATTATGTGAGAATCTTTTGTCCCCAATACATAATATTATGGAACTTCAAAGAAGCACAGCAACAGTTTTAAGTAGAGATTTTCAATTTAATGGAAAAATTTATTTTTCACAAGTGTGTTTAAGCAACAGGGACAGCCAAGTAGGCATTCTTATAAGGTAAAGTTTATAAAATAGACAAGATGGATGAGGCGGTTTGGTTGGTGGATGATACATCCCAGCTGTGCTTTTAAGCCTTTCCTTGCATAATTTGGAAATATTTAACATAATCTCTGGTCTCTTATTAGCACATTCCTTTTTTTTTTTTCCTTCTTAACACTCTCCTAAGATAAAAAGATATATGAAGGAGTATGATTCCTCTAGATACTTCCTGTTTTCCTCTCTTAGGTATCAAGGTTGCTCTCATATAACCAGGAGAGAGACACTGTTCTCATATTAATTCAGAAGTAATTTTATTTTATTTTTAAAGATTTATTTATTTATTCATGAGAGACAGAGACAGAGAGAGAGAGAGATAGAGAGAGAGAGAGAGAAAGAGACAGAGGGAGAGGGAGAGGGAGAAGGAGAAGCAGGTTCTCCTCAGACAGCCCAATGGGGTTCTTGATCCCGGATCCTGGGTTCACGCCCTGAGCCTAAGGCAGAGGCTCAACCGTTGAGCCACCCAGCTGTCCCCAGAAGTAATTTTATGAATTAAAGTCTTTTAGTTTTTTGCCATCAACATTGTGGATTCAGTAGTGGCAGCCCACCAGCATTGTTTTGCTTCTTGTCCTTAAGGTGCTTTGCCTAATAGTTCAGAATCCTCGTATTTCAGAATTACACATGGCTTTAGAAATGATTGAGGCTGATCCTACTATGTAAAATGAAATTGCAGTCGTGGTACCATGATGACTGATGGAATAATTTCCAGGCAGAACCTCGGCGTTTACACAGCATCAACACAGATGACAACCTAAATGGCGAGGCTAGTAACATAGCTTATCCGAGTGGAAGAAGAGATTGCAGAGAAAAGCATTTATAGTCCTGCATCTCTTTTTTGCTTATTTACCTTCTCTCCCTAACCAGTGGTCTCTGTCTTCACTATGTTTTAATTCTTTAGTTTGTGCAGAGCTCTTTCCTCATCTCTCTTACTGAGTATTTTGAGATGAAGAGGCTTTTAAGCAGGTAATGCTTTAGCATGGGCTTGGTTCACCTTTAAGGCATTTATGGAAAAAAAAATTGTTTGGGATTATTGTCAAAGGGAAAAATGTTGTAGCACTTCAGTCTTTCCTTAAAGTGAGATCCCTGAGGCATTGTGGAATGCCCCACGTTGGAGTGCCAGAGAGGGCTGCTGATGGTAGGCAAAAATTAAATGAGCTTATCTATTTTCATTGCTCAATTTCAGAAAGCAGCATGGTAAAAAATAAATGGGGCTATTTATAATCTTTCAGACTTAATCTTTGCTTAATCTTACATTTTCTCTGCAGAATACGTGTTGTCTTTTTAAAAATAACAAGTATTTAAATGAAGCTATGTTCCTAAAGCATGTCTATCCTATGGATAATACATTTTAATTCCAATATTTAATTGCCTTTTAAAACCAAGTACCCAGGGTGCCTCAGTTGGTTAAGTGCTAAGCGTCTGCCTTCAATCATGCTCAGGGCATGATTCCTAGGTCCTGGGTTCAAGCCCCCCCCCCCACCCCAAATCAGGCTCCCTGCTCAGCAGGGAGTCTGCTTCTTCCTCTTCTTCTGCCCCTTTCCCCTGCTTGTGTATGTGTGTGCAACACACACACACACTCTCTCTCTCTCTCAAATAAATAACATCTTAATAAAACCAGGGATCCCTGGGTGGCACAACGGTTTGGCGCCTGCCTTTGGCCCAGGGCGCGATCCTGGAGACCTGGGATCAAATCCCACGTCGGGCTCCCGGTGCATGGAGCCTGCTTCTCCCTCTGCCTATGTCTTTGCCTCTCTCTCTTTCTCTGTGACTATCATAAATAAATAAAAAAATTAAAAAAAAAAAACAAGTGTCTAGTTTGGAGATCTCCATTCACTTATGATAGTTTCTTTTACCAATTCATTTTTTAAGGTGTTAATTATTTTCTTATGAGAGACAGAGAGAGAGAGGCAGAGACATAGGCAGAGGGAGAAACAGGCTTCCTTCGGGGAACCCGATGCAGGACTTGATCCCAAGACCCCAGGATCATGCCCTAAGCCAAAGGTCATTCTATCACTCAGCCACCCAGGCATCCCCCAACTGATTTTTCTAAAGCAATCTCCTGGTATGGCTTTTCAGTATATTATATTGTAAAACTTCACATTTCCTCAGCAATGTGCTTTTTTCCCTTAATCTGGCATTTCCATTGTTCCAAATGGCACTCAAAAGTGAGCAGATATCACAACCACCTTGGTGGGTGGGTGGGGAGTATTAAAGTACAGATGGCTGGTCCCACTCCTAGGTTGTCTCATTCTGTAGGCTTGAGGCAGGGACCCAAAATGCACATTTCCAACAAGTTCCTGGGTGATGCCAATGCCTCTGTAATTAAGTCTACACGTTGAGAAGCAGTGATCTACATAAAATATCACAAGAAGTGCTGGTAATAATGACTAAGACAGTGGCAGTGGAGATGGAAAGAGGTGGAGGAGTTTGACAAGTATCTAGGAAGTAGAATCAACAGGGCTTATCCATGGCTTAGACACGAGTGTTGGTAAGTGAGGGGAAGGACTCAAGCAGGTCTCTTGACTTTAGTAGCTTGAACAAATACATGGATATAACTAGTACTGAAATAAGAAATGAGCAGGGTGGGAGGGTTAGATCAAGGTGAAAAATCATAAACTCCATTTAACTAAAATGTTTTTAAAATGTCAAACATAATGCTTAGCCTAGAGTAGATGTGAAATGACAGATGTTGTTCTTGCTGTTATTACTACCTTGATCATAAAAACTGATCACTCCTCATCACCCCACCCTGCCAGAGGTGACCTCCCTACCCTTTTCTCAACAACCACATTCCAAGACTAAGAACTACTCCTTTGTGTGGATTAAGGTATGAACAAGGAAATTTCCTGCTTATAGCTCTCACCTCATGGTATGAGTAGATAGGGGAAGAAAAAGCTAAGGGAGGGGAAAGGTGGGGAAAGGTTATAATTAACAGAGAATTATTGCCCTTATTATTGCAGATAGCCTCACAACAATCATATTAAATAGGTGAAATTATCCCATTTTACAGATGAAAAAAATAACTTGCCCAATGGCTTACAAAAACTTGAGTGAAAATTCAAACCCAGCTGTCCTGACCCCATTATATTTGGGCTTTCTGCTCCAAACTCTGCCTTTAATGTCAAGTAATAGACTGGTTATCCTTCCTATGTCAGGATGATGACCTAAATGCAGGCAACACCCTATAATTTCTGGACTAGTGACTTTTAATCTTTTAAAATCCTGGTTTGTAGCAAGAACCACTTTTTACACAGCAAGCCATATTTACATTTGTATGTATATGTCTGTATATATGTACATATATATGTGCACACATACATATATGTGCAACACTATGACTAATTTTCAAGGAAGTGCTTAGTGAGATAGGTATTATCAGTATTCACTCTCTATGAATACAATCTGATACTCTCATTCATTGCAATAAATATTTATTAGGACCCACAGAATCTATTTCACGGTCAACTTTTGGGTCACCACTAGATTTTGGAAAATCTTCTAGATCCTTTTCTTTCCTTGGAAGTCATTCACCAACACTGTAACAATTCCAATTAGCTACGTGAGAGAGAGAGATGGGTGGAAAGGAAAAAGAGGAGAGTAGGATTCCTGTGTATTTTTCCATAGATACGTCATTAGTGGCACATCTACACTTGCCTACCCTGCAGATCTTTGTAAGGACAAATATATTTTGCTGGAGATTAAAGAACTTTAAAAATAATCAAATAATCTGACTGATCCTGCCAGGTAGCTATGTTCACTTGGACTGGTTGTTCAAGTTTTCTGGAGCCCATTTCTTCACCTGGGAGATGAGGGATTTCACTCTGATCACCTCCAAAATGCTTTCCTGCTATCATGGGATGTAAGTCTATTATAAAAAGTTCTTAGTAAACGGGACTGTATGGGATCTGAAATAGTATGATGATGCCCATGATGTTGATGATGATCCTTCTTTTACATTTTGTTAAAAAGCCCCTAAAGAAATTTTGGAAAGTAAAGATTGACATTAATTAAAGGAGAAAAGACTATAGAAGTTGAAGAGTGACTCCTCAAAAGTCCTTAGTTATCTATAGACAGCAAAATGATAGGAATCAACATCCCCCCTCCCAACCCCGCCAAATATTACTTACCTCATTTTCCTATACATTTACTAGGAAGCATGGAGAAAAGGAACTTCAATATCTAGGATAGGTTGATTTCTAGAAGTGCCAAAATGCTGGCTAAGGTTTAATTATACTGATGGTGCATACACGTTGCTATTAAAAAGTACCTATCTTTGGATGGCCCTGAACTATATCATCACCTCTGAGGAGTCGGGTGGCAATTAGTGAGGCCTTGCCACATCTAGGATTGGGCAACCATAGCGTGGAAAGGTTAAATGCTTTGCCCCTAGGTTGTCTGATGAATCAAGAAGAGTCATGATTGGTGCTGGACACTCAGCCTTCCTCCAACTCAGCCCCTGCCACCCTGCTTGGTAGGCTTCTTGCTCAGTCACTTGGCAGGAAAGTATTTATGTGGAGAACAAGCTGCCTCCTGGCAGACCTGGCGTGGTTCTATGTATTTTCTTGAATTTAGTAAAGTCCTACATGGTTAACACACTGACATTCTTAAATACACTAGTAAAATCAACTCTGAAAGGTGGTTTTCAGTTTTTTCCATCATTTGCTTTTCATGTCTCTATAGATGTGATAATAATGATATTTTACATAAAGCCCACGACTTCTGTCGCTGAACTTATCGGAGTTCCCAGATTCTTAGAGCACACATCTGGTATACCTCCTGCATCAACCCAGGAAAGCACAGGCATGGTCAGGTTGACTCAAGTGTCCGGCACTTTCCACCCTTCACCATGATGCTTCCCTACTCTCCAGGGGAAACTTTCTCATTTCTTTTTCTTTCAAAAAATATTGCCATATGGGATCATACTTCCAAATCTAATTACTTTTGGAAAAGCTTTTCAGTTCTGAACTTTCTGGTAGGGGCTATTCATCCATTGGCACTGATAGGTGCTCCCAATAATCACTGCTTTTGAGTAGGGGGGATTTCGAGGACATGCTCTTATCTCCCCCCTTTTCTCCCCTGTGGACTGAGAAGGAAAGACAAAACAAACAAAACAAAACAAAAACCACGAGAGGCCTCTAAAGCAAGCAAGGGCTCTCTCCCTGGAGCATCTCGCCTGCATTTTTTTGGGGGGGGGGGTGGGGACTACTCTCAGCCCTTTAACACGGGGGTGGTTTCCTTGAGTTTCTTAACTGTTTCACCAAGTGATCAATCATCAAATCAGATGTGAGGTGTATTGTCATCTCCCATGGAAAACTCTCTGAGTGGTTTTTAAAGAACGAATCACAAGAGGATAAATACCTCTACCGGGCCATATGCCTCATAAAATAAATCCGTCACGGCTCTTGCCCTTGGAAAAACACACCCCTCCCCGCCCCCCCCCCCGTGTGTGCTATAGCTACGTGGTTACAACAGTGATACCTAGTTTTGAAAATGGCCCTTCCCTGTGCCCTCGCCATGAGGCAACCGTTCAAACCCAGAGCGCATTTCCCCCAAATAGCGGAAAGCCCTAGCGCTGGGGGCATTGTGGGCCCCCGGGCACCAGGACGCCCCCACCGCCCCGCTCCTCGTAAAAACGGGGCCCACGACGGCTCGTGCCCACGCTCTCCCACTTGTTTTTTTTTTTTTTTTTTTTGCAAGTGTTGGCTGACAGCAGGCCGGCCCCGGCAGGGCAGGGCGGACCCGGCGGGCTCTGCCGGGGGCTCTGCCGGGGGCTCTCCCGGGGCGCCCGGGGCCGAGCGCGTCCCCGGGGCGGCGCGCGGCGAAGCCAGGGCGGGCGGAGGCGCGGCGCGGCGCGGCGCGGCGGCCCTTTCAACAGGCGATCTGTTCCCCTTCCGTGGCTCATTTCCATGCAAAGAGCCTGACATCAGAGCACCTTTTGTTGCTAAACGCTTTCTTCGGCGGCGAGGGGAGAGTCCCGTGGAGCTAGCTGGAAGAGCTCATTTCCGACGCAGGGGTCCCGAGCGGCGGCCGCCCGGGGCCGAGGCCCGGCGCTCAGCCCCGCGGGGCCCGCCGCAGCCTCGCCGCAGCCTCGCCGCAGCCTCGCCGCGAGGGGAGGGCCGCGGGCCTCCGGCGGCCGGTCCCGGCCCAGGCGGAGGCGCCTCCGCGCGGCCCGAGCGGCGCCCGGGCCTCCCGCCTTCCCCGCCGTGCGGCGCGGTGGTGCGGACTTTGCCTCCTGCTCCCCCGCGGCCCCGGGAGCCGGGCTGGGAAAGTTGGCGGAGTTGCCCGGCGCGCGGCCCGCCGCCCCGGGAGCCGAGGTGCAGGCGCCGGCGCGGGGCCCCCGCGGGGGCGGCCGGGGCGGCCGGGGCGTGCGGCGCGGGGGCGCGGGGGCGCGGGGGCGCGGCCGGCTGACGCGGCGGGCGGGGACCGGCGGCGGGGGCCGGCGGCGCGCGGGCGCGGAGCGAGGGCGCCCGGGGGCCCGGGACGCGGCCATGGAGGACGCGGGAGCGGCCGGCCCGGGGCGCGAGCCCGAGCCGGAGCCCGAGCCCGACCCCGAGCCCGACCCGAGCCCGACCCCGAGCCCGAGCCCGAGGGGCGCGCCGGCATGTCCGAGGCGTTCTCCCGGCTCTGGACCGACGTGATGGGCATCCTGGTGAGTTACCTGGAGCCGCCGGGCGCGGGCGGGGCGGGGCGGGGCGCACCCCCAGGTGCGGGGCGGCCCCCTCGGCGACCCGCGCTCCCCCGGCGCTGCCCGCCGCGCAAGCCCACTGCTCCGGGTCGGCGGCCTCCCCCCCAGGTCCCCGGGGCTGGACGCACTCGGTCCAGGATTTCAAACCGAGTTAAAAGCCAACCAGCCCCAGGTCCCATCCTCGAGGGCTCTGCAGCCGTCGGGGACACCTGCTGAGTGTGCCTGCTGGTGCGCAAAGGGCTCGAAAGGCTCCTTCAAACAGTCGGTGTAAATGAATGGTGTTTAGCTGCTGTGCTTTCACGGTTGGGTTGGGGAGGAGGCCGATGTTCCCCCTGTTTATCTCTTCATTTGTTGTCCGACCGCGAGAGGAAAACAGACCCATCTTCCTAACCACACCGAATCATCTTCGTGACCACCAAAAAGTGTACTCTGTACTTACTCCGTTTGCAGTTTTTCGACTTGTAGAATTACAGGATATCTGTTGTTTTATGTTTGGAACTAAAAACAATAGGACTTATTTAGCTAAATCTGTATTGTCATGTAGTTTGAAGTGCCCAGTAACTAAAACCGCCCATGGCTTTGGCATAATTTCTGAAAAATAGTTCTTAGGCGCTGAGGATGAAGCTTTAACTTGTGCGGGGTTCAGAGCCCCGGGGAATTAGCAGATGCACTTTGGTGGAGCTGTAGATAGGCAGGTAGATGGCAATCAGATGGGTGGGGGTTATTGCAGTCAGGCATCTTAATCCACACTTTTATTTAAAAAGTCAATTTTAGTTTAAAGATTTAGAATTGGCAGTTGTCGGAAAAGGCTCTATATTTACTCTAGGATGTTTTATCTTTCTAATGGAAGGTGTGGTTTTTGAAAAACACTTATTTGGGGATGAGAAGTGTATCTCTTTTTTTTTTTTTTTTTGCACAAGAATTAAGCACTTGGGCTTTGGAGTGAGTGAGACTGGTTCAAATCCCCATTCTCCAGTTGACTGACGGCATGACCTTGGCCCAGGTGTCCAACCTCAACTGATGTTCAGTTGCATTACCTGCAAAATGAGGCAAAGAAATGAGATCTTCAGTTACATTACCTTGCTTCTTAGGTTCTCTGAGGTTTAGTTATGTAGATGTATATCTAGTGCTCAGCATACTGGCATATAGTAGGTGCTCAATAAATGATATCTCTCTACTATTTCCCCTGCAAATAGTTTCTTGGGTTTCATCTTTCCAGACATCCTAAAGTCTCACCTACTTCACTTTTAGGTGTTCATTGGTGTTTATGATTATTCCTGTACAGAAAACCAGGGATGATTGGTCAAAGATTTCTGCTTTTTTCACTCTCCAGTATTTAGAAAAAGTATATTTAAAAAAATCTCAAGTTCTTGCATTTTCTGAACTTTATTGGTGGATATGGGCCTGTAAGTGAAATTTCAGAAAACCCAATGAATGTTTTAAAGTTAATAGTGATAGGTTTTTAAGTTAGTCAAGCAGGAAGCTTATCTTGTTATTTCTTGCTTAGATCCTGCTCTGTAAATTTTTAGTCACTGAGAAAATTGGTCTGATAACATCACATTGCATCCCTTACTAGGGTGTGACTGTGGAGGGGAGAGCTGGAGGGGCTCACTTAATGGGAGTGTGGGCTCAGGGTTGCTTGGGAGGGGGGTGGTGGTTGGCAGGTGGCACTTACTGAAGATTTGCTTTCCCTTCCCTGGCAGATGCCAGCGCTGTTTGGTCAGTTGTAGCAGTGTTCTTTGGCTGATTTAAAAGATGGGGTGGGGCTGGAGAAGCTCAAACCTGTTATTCAAAGGGCAGATGTAGGAGAAAAGAAAATATGTACTTCTTACAGAGCCAGTAGTTCAGTGCGAGGCTGGAAAGAATGTAAATGATTATCCCAAAGAGAATATGTTCACTTCTGTTTTCCCATCTTTTAGACAATCTTATATTTTCCTTTGGGGTGAACATAGGCATCACGATTGTTCCTTTGTAAAATTCAGAAGAAGTTATGGTTTACCTCTGCTTTATGCACGTCTGTAAAAAGTCACCAGTTTAAGAGGATCTTTAATCTGCTTTTAGAAAACTCTCATCCCCATGTTTAGAGGAAACTGTCTTTCTAGAAATCTATCAAGACACAAAATTGGCAGTTGATTTTTCTCTATTCTTTCTGAGATAAAAGATTGCATTTCTTTCATTTTTTTAAAATAAGATTTTGCAGTCTATCAGCCTACACAGGTGAAGTGACTTGCCCAATGGCACACACACCTTGGTGACAATGACAGACTGTACCCCGGTTCTCTGACCTCTTACCTATACCAGCAAGTAGGGGATGCCGTGATACTCCACAGTTAACTATCCCAGATCAACATAGTAGACATGTAATTACATCTGGTATTTTAGGAAAATGCTACTTGGAAGGTTCTTTTTAAGTACTCAACTCGAGGGGAGTAGAGGTAGTAAGGGAATTATAAATCCAAACATACAAGATTTCAGGCACAGTGGTTGCTTTACTTTTTAGACTCCTCTAAGTGGGGGATCCCTGGGTGGCTCGGCAGTTTGGCGCCTGCCTTTGGCCCAGGGCGCCATCCTGGAGTCCCGGGATGGAGTCCTGGGATCCAGTCCTGGGATGAGTCCTGCATCCTGCTTCCTGCGTCCGGCTCCCAGCATGGAGCCTGCTTCTCCCTCTGCCTGTGTCTCTGCCTCTCTCTCTCTATGTCTATCATGAATGAATGAATGAATGAATGAATGAATGAATGAATGAATGAATCTTAAAAAAAAAGATTCCTCTAAGTGTAGAATTCAATCCTCCAAGCCTATTAAGTTAAACATTCTTCATTCTTTTAGCTGAATGACACAACTCCCTTTTCCTACTTGAGCGGCACTGAGCATCCGCCCCCAGGATTTTGTAGGTTCTAACCCTCTGAAGGGTGTTGCCCCAGAGGCATAGATTTCCATAAATACGGGATGGTTGTTTGAGTTCATTAGGACACATTTTGCATTTAAATTAATTCAGTCCTGCACGGTTCTGAACCAACCAGTTGCTTTATACAATTGTTAACAAAATGCTTATTTAGAGAAGAAATAATAGTATAATTTATGGCATGAAAATGTTCTGGCTGTGCTAGAATGAATACATGCTAGTAAGCGAGTATGTAAATAGTGAATTAGGAGAAAAGGAGCTTACTGGAACACTAGCCACTGTGAGTGCCTGGAGGGCAGGGTCAGTATTTTATACTTTTTAATCTCCAGTGCTTGGGATTCACAGGATCCTGAGGACATGGTTTTATTGAATGGAAAAGGAAAATAGTCTATACTTCTTACATGCAGGAACCACATCAAAATCCAGTTCTGTAGAGACTGTACCCACTGTAATGGGGTGTGTTTGTGAAGACATTAATAAATTCTACTCTTGCTTGAATTTATCGCTTGAGCAGATTCATCATGCAAACCAAAATCCTGGTGCTTCCACTGGAAACGGTAATGGCAAATTGTGAAATGTTTGTAAACCCTGAGCTATCAGACCATGGCTTTCTTGTGAAATGTGTTCTTCTGTTCTCTTAACTCCATACGACATGTGGTCTGCCTGGGTTTTCAAAGCGTGTCACCTTTCACGAGGACATGCTTACATTTCTGCGGAGAAGTGCAAAACAAGTTAGGATCCTGTGGGATTTCACTCTTTTATCTTTACTCCTTGTTGCAGACACAACATTCCTTTTTTTGGGGAGACGGGGAGGAGGGTAGTTGTTTTTCAAAGTAGGAACTGCTAAGGTTATTAGATATGGTAGGTCACTTTTTCAGCACTGATTATCTATTTGGGTAAGATGTGATGGTTCTTATTTTTCCTTCAGAATTGGAGTGTTTCTAAAAGCTGAGCCAATCCTTTAAAGCTACTTGCTAACTGAGAAGGGAGCAGAAGGGAGTTAGTTAGTGAGTGCCTATTGTTTGCAAGATCCTGCAAGATGCACCTCCCCCAAACCTTATATTTCCTCCCTGCTCCATTCCTACAATTTACACCCATTTCCTAGCAGTGCTGAGAGAATATCCATTGTATGGAGATACTGTGGACCTTCCCCCATTCTTATTCCAATAGAAGCCACAAGAAAATATGTAGTAGGCTTCATTCCAAAAATGGTTAGGTTTATCAGTTTTGCTATTTACTGAAGAAACTCCTTAAAAACAAACAAACAAACAAACAACAAACAACCCCAACACTCCTCCTTTGCTTTGTAGTTTTAGGCAAAGGGGGCGGGGCAGGTGGTAGTAAGAGCCCTAGGGGGCTTTTAAAATGCAAACTCCTTTGAAAGCATTAATTTACATATCCTTTGGGTGGCGTCTCCTGCTTCGCTGACCAGCTAATGACTTAATTAATTTTAGGTCTTGGAATTTAAGAGTCAGTCCCAATTTCAAATATTCTGACCTCATCTTAATTTTATGTTCCTGTCCACCAGCTTAAAGCCTTGTGATTTTTATAAGTGAAGCCGCAGGCTGCTGGAACACCGGGATCGGGGACCTTGGAAGCGAGCCCTCCACCCCCTCATTTAGAGGAGGAATTAGAGGCTCAAGGTACTGAGTAGGGACTGGAACTCTGGCCTCCTGATTTTCAGTTATTTGCCAGAGACAAAATTAAGTCTCATCATTCTGGCTGGAGTCACCAAGTCCTTTGCAATAGGAAGACTCCCTTGCCCTGCAGTGGCCTTTGATGCCCCTCTTCCCCTGACTTAGAGCCTTCATCGGCCATGCTCTACCTGTTGCCCTTCCCTCTTTCACCTGGCTTACTACTCGCATTCTAGTTTTTAACTGTTTACTCCAACTCTGGCCATGGAACGCAGCGGGTGGGAGTGGGGGCGGGGGCAGGAAGAGGAAGAGAAGGGAGAGGAGGAGGGAACGTGTCCAAGCACGGAGTCCCAATACTGGCCTGGGCCCTTCCCATACTTACCTTCCTAGATTCTCTTGTGGCCAATGAACATTACTGTCCCCATTTTACAGTGGAGACGTGCCCATGGGTGTCTTAAAATCACACAGAGTAAACAGGAGCTGACGTTTGCATCCTGCGTTGTTTCCCAGAAATTAACTCCTAGTTGTAGTTGAGTAGTTTATTCTTTCACATATCTATGGAGACATTTATTGGCTGCCAACTTTTTTTGCTTAAGCTCTTGGGCTAAATACTAGCGACACTTGCTCCTGGCTTCCAGAAAGATGTAGTTTTGTAGGAGAAACTGCAGTAGCCCCCACGTCCCTCCTGTAAAGAAGCACTAGGTCCCCACAGTGCTGTGGGCAGGGCGGCGTGTACAGGCAGCCAGGGGGACAGAGTGGGGGCCGGGGTGGCCGTGGTGCAGCCGGAGGCCGCTTCCCAGAAATGCCATTCATTTTGGACCGAGGCTGTGAGTTAGGCCTTCCCTGAGAGGTGTTCTCCAGTGAGGGGGAAGGAAGGAAGAAGGGAAGGAGGGCTTGCTGGGCAGAGCCAAGGGGAATAAAGCCGAGATAGCCCAGAGCACTGAGGTGGGCGCAGTCATTCAGTGGACACCAGTGAGAAGCTGTTGCAGAATTTGAAATTGACATCTGACACGATCCCTTCCTCCCTTCCGATCCCTTCCTCCCTTCCCTGTCTTACAAAAGTAACTTTGGTGGGTGATGAGTTGGCGATGGTGAGAACCTGGGCTTAATGTTTAGAGACAGATCAAGTTATGTATCTGGCTTCCGTTTGTCCCCATATTTTGCTCAGTATCTCTAAGTAATCAAGGATTGCTCCATGGTACTTGTCTTTTGGTGATTCTCGTAAGCTCACAAGTAGGCTGTCTTAGGTCAAGAGATATTCAGAGGTGTTGTAGTCTTAGGATTCTTTTTGTTCTAAAGAAAAAAATATCTAGGCACATAGATACATACATATTATCTATCTACCTGTGTTTTTTTACGGTATTAAATCTATTGGGTTAAATTCCTTAAAGAGGGGAATTATTATTTGTAGCAATATGCACATGGTGTTATAGCTAAATGATCTTTAATTCCATCTTCTCAAAGCCAATTCCAGAGAACAGCAAAGTAGAAGGAAATATCCAGTTGTGTATATTGATTCAGAAGCATATCTGTAAGCTCAGTTTTACAAAAGGCTTAAGAACACCTGTAACTAGTAGTTTGTCTAATGTATTGTTTTTAAGAGTGCTTTTTGCTTCAGACTAAACCATAATAATCTCACAGTGATATATGATGCTCATTTTTTTTTTAAGATTTATTTATTTATTCATGAGAGACACACAGAGAGAGGCAGAGACACAGGCAGAGGGAGAAGCAGGCTCCTCCCAGGGAGCCGAATGCGGGACCTGACCTGGATCCTGGGATCACGACCAGAGCTGAAGGCAGGCGCCCAACTGCTGAGCCACCCAGATGTCCCTTACTCATAGTTTATACACGTTCTTATCGTACAGTAGAAATAAAATTGATCTCGGAGTAATGAGTTTAAGTGGATAGAGGCTAAGGCTGTAAGAGTTAACTATGCCATTTAATACCAGTGGGTATGGACTAAGATTGGCACTGTAAGGATTAACAAACCTTTGGAATAATTTTGAGGTAAAATGTATTTTTGTGACCATTTGGATTCATCATTGTTCAGATACTTTGCTCATTTATTTATTCATTTGCTTTTGGTAATGAGACTCGAAAATGGTAGCATCAGCTGTGCTCCTGGCCAGCTGTCTGGTGTCCCATCTTTTGTTCCATAATATGGAACAATTCACTGGATAGCATTAATTCTTCATGAGATGAGATACTTCATTGAGATAACTTAGCTTATATTTTTTCTTGCAAGTCAAGTCAGGAGATAGAGACACTCTAGCACAGACACTGGGTACCTAGGCTTCATGGTATATCTCTGACATTCAGAAGACAAAAGCTTGATAATGGGATAGTTTTTCCTCTCTGTAATCAGTATTCTTTCTTTTCTGAAGGGCTCTCTTGCTGTCTTTTACCTTTTTTTTTTCTTTTAAGATTTTATTTATTTATTTGACAGAGAGAAAGAGTGCATGTGCACACAAGCAGGGGGAGTGGTAGGGGGAGAGGGAGAAGCAGGCTTCTGCTGAGCAGAGAGCTCTACATGGGGCTCCATCCCAGGAATCTGGGATCCTGACCTGAGCCAAAGGCATATGCTTAACCGACTGAGCCACCCAGGCATGCCTATCTTTCACCTTTCTAAGATGATTGGTAAAAACATGAATACATTCATATCTATAATGAATGCTTGTTCAACTCTTGTGCCCTCCATCATAGAGGGACACTGTGGCTCTCCTTGGTGTCTGTGATGCAGATTTGATTCAATTTTGTTTTTTTGTATTTTTTTTAAAGGTTTTATTTATTCATTCATGAGAGAAACAGAGAGAGAAGCAGAGACATAGGCAAAGGGAGAAGTAGGCTCCATGCGGGGTTTGATTCAGTTAATTTTGGTGCTTCATCCATTGTTCCTTAGTTTGGTTTAACAGGATGTAGGGTGAGGAGGGTCTAATGTGTTTACCCGTGACCCTGTGCTTGGTTATAGCTTCATTTTCCTCTTGGTATTCAGGAATAGTGGAATTTTAAGTGAAAGGAAAAATGCATATAATTGTAATTTTAATGAAAAGTCCCATGGGGAAAAAAAGTGCCATTGAAGAGCAGAATGAAAAAAATCTTAGAATGTATATGCTGAGCTCTAGTTACTTTAAAAAATTATCCCAGTTAATTTTGTGGTATAAAAAAACTTTTTTTTTAAAGTTTATATATTTAAGAAATCTCTACACCCAATGTGGGGATTGAACTCACAACCCTAAGATTAAGAGTTGCATGCTCTTCCAGCTGAGCCCGCCAGGCACCCCTGGGCTTTAATACTTTTGCTTAAGACTTGTTATCAACCACCAAATTTTTTATTAGAGCTAAAAAAATGTTTCTAAGCTTTTTGAGGTGCTTTTAAAAATACAGTGTTTCAATTTTAAAGTTTTTGTAGAAGAAAGGAATATTCAAGTTTAAGAATAAGTATCTTTGCTATAGGCTTATACTCATTTTTAGAGGATTTAAAATACTTCACTTACAAAGTAAACCACTGGCAATTCTACAGATGTGTTTGTTTGGAAATACCCAGGGTTAAAAATTTTTTTTTAACAAAAACAATGGGATATTGCTACACACCTATAATAATGGCCAAAATGTGGAAAACTGACAACAACAAGTGCTTAAGAGGATGTGGAGTAACTGAATCTCTCATTCATTGCAAATGGGAATGATGCAGACACTTTGGAGGACAGTTGGGTGATTTCTTGTAAAACTGAACATATTAACATTTGATCCAGCAGTTGTGCTCCTTGGTATTTACCCAAGGAAGTTCAAAAGTTATGTTCACACAAAAACACTCATGGATGTTTATAGCAGCTTATTCATAATTTCTAAAACTTGGAAGCAACCAAGAGGTCCTTTAGTAAGTAATTGGGTAAATAATCTGTGATCCATCCAGACAATGGAATATTTTTCAGCACTAAAAAGAAATGAGCTATCAAGCTATCAAAAGACATGGAGGAACCTTAACTGCATATTACTAAATGAAAGAAGCTGATGAGAAAATGTTTCTGACTCTGTGACATTTTGGAAAAGGCAAAACAATGGAGACAGTGTAAAGATTAATGGTTGGAAGGTGTTAAGGGGGACAGAGGGATGAACAATTGGAGCACAGAGTATTTTTATAGTGGTGGCTGCATGTCATTATAAATTAGTGCAAACTCATACATAGAACGTACAACACCAAGAATAAACCATAACGTAAACTTTGGATTTTGAGTGATAACGAAGTCTCAGCTTAGGTTCGTCAGTTGTAATAAATGTACTACTAGAGTGGATCTAACGGGATTTTGTTGATTTTTTTTTTTTTAAATTTATGATAGTCACACAGAGAGAGAGAGAGAGAGAGAGAGGCAGAGACATAGGCAGAGGGAGAAGCAGGCTCCATGCACCGGGAGCCCGACGTGGGATTCGATCCCGGGTCTCCAGGATCGCACCCTAGGCCAAAGGCAGGCGCTAAACCGCTGCGCCACCCAGGGATCCCAATGTTGTTGTTTTTTAACAACAGCAATGGAGGGTTTGAACTTAAGATCCTGAGATCAAGACCTGAGCTGAGATCAAGAGTTGGATGCTCAACCATCTGAGCCACCCAGGCACCACCTGATGGGTTTTTTCAACACAGCAAGCAATTGTCCACTTCTCAGTGGACACTGACCACAAATTTGACTCAAGTCTGGAGCTATCTACTACAGGTTAAAGGCCCAGTCCTAAAGACTATCTTTACTTGAGTGCCAATCACAGGTTGCTACCTGTGCTGCTTACACACTGCTACAAACCGGAGGTTCCATGACTTCCTCCTCTTGTTTGATTAATATGCTAGAGCAGCTCACAGAATTCAGGAAACCAATTTACTTCCTAGATTGACTAGTTTATCTAATAGATCATCTGTTTATAATAAAGGATATAACTCAGGAATAGCCGAATGAAAGAGATGCACAGGACAAGGTATGTGGGAGCTCCCATGTTCTCTGAAGTGCCACTCCCCATAACACCTTGTGTTATGGAACACAATCTAGAAGTGCTCTGAACCTTGTCCTTTTGGGTTTTTATGGAAGCTTTATTACATAGGTGTGATTGATTAAATCATTGGCCATTGGCTATGGATTGAATTCAATCTCCAGTGCCTTTCCCCTACCTGGAAGTGGAGGGTAGGTGGGTTGATGCTAAACGTTCTTAACCTCTGATCTTCTGGTCTTTCAGGTAACCAGCCAGATCTTGAGGCTCTCTAGCAGCCCCACCCCAAGACACTTCATTAGCATAAACTCAGGTGTGCTCTTAAAGGGACTCCAGTGAACTAAGGAAGATAGTCCTATACTCTAGAAATTCTAAGAGTTTTAGGAGCCTGTGCCAGGATTGGAAGGAAGACCAAGTACATAATATCTTCTTATAAATCACAAAAGTACTGTGGGAGATGTTGCTAATGGGAAGGCTCTGCATGTGTGGAGGTGGGAGATACACAGAAATCCCTGCACCTTCCCGCAGTTTTATGAATCCGAAACTAGTCTAAAAAAATGAAGTCTTAATAAAAAGTAACAGTTTTTTTTAGTTTTAAACAGAGAAGAGTAACAGTAATTCTGAACATTTAGAAAAAAAACAAAAAAATTAAAGATCTTAGAAAACTGAAAGATTGTTTTGTAGTTAAGAACAAAGAGAATAGTTTAGACTGTTTGAGTTCAAATCCTGGCTTCACATATTTAGTGGATGTGTGATCTGGCAACTTCCTTAACCATTCTGTGCCTCAGTTTCCTTATCTTTAAAATGAGCACGATAGCCATAGGCATCATCAAGTATAGTGAAGGTGAGTTGAACCACTAAAACTGCATGGCGTATCATAAATGTTATCATAAGCAGATCATAAATGTTCATTTTTATTAAATATTAATAACTGGATCTCCTTTAGTTAGAATGTGAATTAATTTCCTTTCACTTTTCATCTGTAGATGGAGGGATGATCTGATTCCACATGCTCAATTGATATTAACTTGATTTAATTTATGTCAGATGCCTTTTTTAAAATACATGACTTAAAAATAAATGCATAAAAGGGTACCTGGGTGGCTCAGTCGGTTAATAATATATCTGCCTGGGCTCAGGTCATGATCTCAGGGTCCTGTGATTGAGCCCTGCATAGGGCTCCCCGTTCATCAGGGAGACTGCCTCTCCTCCCTCCCCTCCTCCCTCATCTCTCACCTCTCAAGCTCGTGCTCTCTCTCTCTCTCTCAAATAAATAAATATTTTAATTAAAAAAATAAATGCTTCAAAGTGTTAACCTTCAGGTTATATGTTAGGAGATATTTGTTAAAATATTCTCTATACTCGAGAAAATGTATAAAATTTGTGACTAGTGGGGTGCCTGGGTAGTTCAGCAGTTGAGCTTCTGCCTTTGGCTTAGGGCATTATCCTGGAGGCCAGGGATGAGTCCCACAACAGGCTCCCTGCATGGAGCCTGCTTCTCCCTCTGCCTGTGTCTCTCATGAAAAAATAAATAAAATCTTAAAAAAAAAAATTTGTAACGAGGCTGGTTTTTCTGGAGGCAAGAAGAGATTTGTAATGAAAGCATTTTCTGTTTAAATGATGTTCAAACTGCAATAAAATGAGTTTTTTTTAGTAGTTGACTTGGTAGAAACATGTAAAATATCGAAAGCATCCACTAAATGATTTTATTTTTTGAATGTTGGACTCATATGAATGTACTAAATCTATTTTCATTATCTTGAGCTTTTTTGTAAAGCTTTTTCCCAGGGTTTTATTGAATTAACCGCTGTTTCTGTCAGGGTTGCCAGTCATTTATTTTGGGTCTTTGCATCTTAATTAGGAGTCTTCAGTCTCCAATCAAGAATTTCTAAAACTATCACATGGGAGTGTCCCTACTGGACACATTTCAGTGTGAATATAGTAGAAAATGGGATTCACTGTGGTTGGAGTAAGCTTGTAATGAATAAATTTGCCATTTACATGCATTTTTATTTTAGGGGACATTAATTTATCCATCTGAAGAAAACTGGAAGGAATTTGAAATCTTTGGAAAAATCTATAAAAGCATTTATAGAAAATGAACATTTTCTACTGGAAAGAAAACATTTAATTTTCAAGGCATATTTTTTTCATGAATTACAGTTTAATTGAAAACTTTCCACCAAAGTGTAGCGTTAGGACATAGTCTACTGGGGAAGAGTCATTACTGCCTTCTGCAGCATATTGCTCCAACTTCTGTAACATGTGGGGTCCAGGTGGTAACTTAATGAAAGCCCCTCATAACACTGATGCATGTGGTGATTTGCCTTGATTAGGCTATTATGAAATTGAGACTATATGATGAGCTTTAAAACAAATAGGTATCAAATGATTCATAAATGGTACATGAAAGATACAGTAAAATCCATGTGATGTAACTTGAGCATTAGCAAAGAACTATGTGCTGTTTCCACAGAACAGAATGTCTGTAACCCCCACATTCTGTATCAAAGGACTTCTAAGCTTGTCATGTCACCGAAGAGCTGTGCATTCCAGACCTTGTGTCTTCAGAAGGCAGGATGCCTTCTGTGGTGGATGAACTTCCATAGCTGAGAGGGGAGGCAAATAGAACTAATTCACCCCTTAAAACATTAAGAGATTTTTAGCTGATCATATCACTTATTCTAAGAGGTGCTGCTGTGGAGATTAGATGATAATATTTTCTTTTCTTTTTTAATTTATGATAGTCCTACAGAGAGAGGCAGAGAGGCAGAGACACAGGCAGAGGGAGAAGCAGGCTCCATGCACCTGGAGCCTGACGTGGGATTCGATCCCCGGTCTCCAGGATCGCGCCCTGGGCCAGAAGCAGGCGCCAAACCGCTGCGCCACCCAGGGATCCCAGATGATAATATTTTCATTGGTATAATTCCTTGCACTTCATCGTGTGTCTTTACATACATTGACTGGTTTAAAGCTCTTATAGCCACTAGAAACTCAGTCTTGTTGGCCGCCTCTGTTCTTCAGCCACGTTAATAAAGTTGGGTTCCTCCTTTTCTTTTTTAAAAAGATTTTATTTATTCATGAGAGACACAGAGAGAGAGAAATAGGCAGAGACACAGGCAGAGAAAGAAGCAGGCTCCATGCAGTGAGCCCAATGTGGGACTCGATCCTGGGACTCCAGGATTATGCCCTGGGCAGGAGGCAGGCACCCAATTGCTGAGCCACCCAGGCGTCCCCCCTCCTTTCCTTTTCAAACATGCTGATGTTTCATTGTCCATATTTCAATACTCATAATGCAACAACTGCTAGTTGATTTTGCCTAACTGAAATTTTATAAATTTTAGACTGCTAAGTCTATTAGATGTGAAACATTGAAGTTGTGTTTTTGGAAATGTTTGCAAATTGCCACCTGAAGTAGACCGGACCCAGATGAATGGCGGTTCTACTATTCTCTGAGCAGAATTTGGAGGCAAAGGAAGAAAGGGATCAGCAGTTTGTGTTTTCCCATTTTCCACCCAGACTACCTGGTCTCTTTTGGGGTGTCAGAGTGTGTTAGGTCAGGATGGCATACCTTTGTGGGCTCACCCCTTCCAAGGAGGCAGAGAGAAGCACAAGGGTCTGGTGTCCTACTGCCGCTAGGGTGCTACAGATTCTGGACAGCACCACTTTATTTCTCAGGACTTCCAGTTTGTTCTTCTATTGTGGAAAACAGGAAAGCCCTCTTCCCCAGCACTGGGAAAGGCAAAACTGTCCCGTTGTCGGCCAAAAAGTTTTTCAAGCTGCAAAACAGTTTGTTTTTGTAACAGTAGGTATGACTTTAAAAAAAAAAATCAAGATTTTTGAAAAGACACATAAACTTATTGTTTGTGTACCTGTGGACTTACTTACAGGCAAGTATGAGGATGTTCTGTTTCAAGTCCTTACATATAATGGGGAAAGTACAGGGCAGGTATTGCTCAGAGGCACTATGTTACAAATGGTTCCAGAGAATCAGCCAAAGACCAAGTGAACAAGCCAAAGCAAGATTGGTTGGAGTCCTGAATTTGCTAGTTAGGTCAAGATAAGTACTGAATTATGCAATATAGTTGGCAGCGAGGATTGATGAGGCTCTGAGTGTTGTTTTGGTAGAAAAATGACTTAGCAAAATGCATGGGGATCTGGGTAGTGACACACACACTACCTTTTGTTGTTCCAAGAAGATCCAAATCCAAAACAAAATCAAGCTTTATTAGTGCAGAGGAGAGCATGCTGATGTTGCAGCAATGCCTTGGTTGTGACTAATGGTCACTGTTGTACAACTATGAGTATATTTTAGTCTCTGAAATATATTTTATTTTTTTTGAAATATATTTTAAAACTAAGAGTGATCACCTGTCTTTTTTCTTTATTTTAAAAAATATTTATTTATTCATGAGAGATACAGAGAAAGAGGCAGAAACATATATGGGCAGAGGGAGAAGCAGGATCCCCGCGGGGAGCCTTTTGTGGAACTTGAACCCAGGACCCTGGGATCATGACCTGAGCCCAAAGCAGACACTCAACCACTGAGCCACCCAGGTGCCCCTGTCTTTTTTCTTTAAATATAAGTCTCTGCTCCTTAGACTATTAGCAGTTAATTAATTGGTTCGTTGGCTTCTGATTTTCTAATGCTGTGTGTATGTTGTTCTAAATGGATTTCTATTTTTAAAAATATGGACATATATTCTTTGTGGCAGTGTAGGGGGAATGTTAGGGTAGAATCCAAATTTTTTTCTTCCAACCAAAAGAACTTAGAAATTCATTTGTAAGCAGATTCTTTAGAGGACTTTCTTTACTGATTCCTACACTGCTCTACATTCCATGCTTCCTTGATGCTTCAGAGCTCGATGGATAGAACAAAGAATGTTCTATAATTTACTATTCCAACAAACCATGGGAATTATTTCCTTTACCAAGGAGTTTGGAGGTTATATATATTTTACAATAGTTAGAATATTCTTCTCTGAAACTCAATTGCTATAAAGACTTGTTTTTAAAGCTTTTTAAGCAAAGATGCAATGGGACAGAAAGACTGCATGACCAGTTAATAATAACAGTAAGAGCAATATTAATGTTAGCTGATATTTATTGATCATGAATTGTGTGCCAAGCACTGTACTAAGCTCTTTTCATGCATTATCTCATTTTTTCTTTTTAAATTGAAGTAGAGTTGACACACTATATTACATTAGTTTCAGGTGCACAGCATAGTGATTGGACAACTCAATATATTATACTGTGGTCATCACAAGTTTAGTTAATCATCTTGTCACCATCGAATGCCATTTCGACACCATTGACTGTATTTCCTACACTGTGCCTTTCATTCCTGTGACTTACTCATTCTGCAACTGGAAACCTGTACTTCCCACTTGCCTTCACCCATTTTGCCCATCCCTCCACTCCCCACTACCAACCATTAGTGTTTCTCTGTATTTATGGGTCTGTTTTTGCTTTTGTTTTATTTTTTTAGATTCCACATATAAATGAAATCGTATGGTATTTGTTTTTCTCGGACTTATTTCGCTTAGCATAATATCCTCTAGGTCCATCTGTGTTGTTGCAAATGGTAAGATTCCATTCTTTTTTATGACTGAATAATTTTCTAATGTGTATAGATTTCACATATTCTTTATTCATTCATCTATCAGTAGACACTTGGGTTACTTCCATATCTTGGCTGTTGTAAATAATGCTGCAATAAATATAGGTGTGCTTATATCTTGTCAAATTAGTGTTTTGGTTTCTTTGGGTAAATATTCACTAGTGGAATTACTGTATCATATGGTATTTCTTTCTATTTTTAGTTTTTTGAGGAACCTCCATACTGCTTTCCACAGAGGCTACACCAATTTATATTCCCACCAACAGTGTAAGAGGGTTCCTTTTTATCCACATCCTCACCAACATTGGTTATTTCTTGTCTTTTTTATTCTAGCCAGTCTGATAGGTGTGAGGTGATATTTTGTTATAGTTTTGATTTACATTTCCGTAATTAGTGGTGTTGAGCTTCTTTTCATGTATCTGTTGGCCATTTGTATGTTTTCTTTGGAAAAATATCTATGCAGGTCCTCTGCCTATTTTCTAATCAGATTTTATCTGTGAGGTTTTTTGGTGTTGGTTTGTATAAGTTCTTTATATATTTTGGATAGTAACCCCTAATTGGATATATCATTTACAGATATTTTCTCTTATTTACTAGGATTGCCTTTTTGTTTTGTTGATGGCTTTCTTTACTGTGCAACCCTTTTTATTTTGGTGTAGTCCCAATAGTTTAATTTTGCTTTTGTTTCCCTTGCTTGAGAGAACATATCTAGAAAAATATTCCTAAGCCAGATATCAGAGATGACTGCCTATGTTTTCTCACAGGAGTTTTCTGGTTTCAGGTCTCACATTTAGGACTTTGCATCATGTCCTTTCATTGTCCAAATAACCCTGTGAGGTGGTCTTATGGGTTAAATCGTGTCCACTAAAAGAAGATATATTAAAGTCTTAACCCTCTGTATCTCAGAGTGCAACCTGGTTTGGAGATAGAATCTTTGTAGGTTTAGTCAAGTTAAGATGAGGTTATTAGAGTGACCCCTGATTGAGTGTCGGGAAATTTGATACAGACACAGAAGGTGATATGAGGACATGGAACTATATGTGGATGGAAGACTGGGGTGATCCACCTATACTCATCTACAAGGAGTGCCAAAGATTGCTGGCAAGCTTACCCCCTAGGATTTCCCTACAGATTTCAGAGGGAGCATGGCTTTGCTGAAACCTTGATTTTTGGTCTACTAGGTTCTAGAACCTTGAGACAATAAATTCCTTTTTGAAGGCACCTAGTTTGGGTGCTTTTATATAGTAGCCCTGGGAAACTGATACAAGTGGATACTTTATTATCTCCTTTCTACAGGGAAGTAGCTGTTGGGAAAAGGAGGAAAGCATAAGGAGAGTAGCACTTTGTCCAGGCTTAGTACTTTGCATGGACCAACAACTTCCCTAGCAGGAAAAGGAAAATTGAGAAGATAGATAAGCAGTGAGTCCTAGTAAGAACCTGTCCATGGCAGCACAGGCATCTGTGCAACAAAGGTTACTAGGTAGGGATGGGTTCCACGAGGCATGTGGAAGCCAGACTCCTCTGTTCCTCTCCCAAGTGCTTAGGGAATAACAAGCGAGACAAAAATAGAGGCAAGTCAGTCAGTTTCCTTGGTGAAGTCTAGCATTTATTAGGTTATATGAGAAGAGGAATGAAGTAGACTTGGGAAGAGGAAGAAGGTTGCTTGGTATCCCATTTTTCCACACAAATAAGGCCTCAGTCAAATGTCTATGGCTTTTCCCTCTTGCTCCCCATTTTTATTACTGTTATATATATAGTTGACCCTTGAACATGCAAGGGTTAGAGGCACCGACCCCTGCAGAGTCAAAATCCACATACAGCTTTACTAATAGCCTATTGTTGACCATAATAAGCCTTACTTGTAACATAGTTGATTAACACATTTTGTATAAGTATTATATATTGCATTTTTAATAATGATTTTATTTATTTGAGAGAGAGAGAGAGAGAGAGAGAATGAGCAGGGAGGAGGGGCAGAGAGAGATTCCTTGAGCAGGGAGCCAGATGTGGGGCTTGATCCCAGGACCCTGAGATCATGACCTAAGGCGAGGGTAGACATGTGACCGATGGAGCCACCCAGGCACCCCTATACTGTATTTTTAAAAATCAATTAATTAATTAATTAATTTGAGAGAGAGAGAGAGAACATGAGTTGGGGGGAATGGAGGGAGAAGCAGACCCCCTGTTGAGCAGGGAACCTGATGTGGAGCTCAATCCCAGGATCCCAGGATCATAACCTGACCCGAAGGCAGATGCTTAACTGACTGAGCCACCCAGGTGTCTCTTATATACTTAAAAATGTTGTATTCTTACAATAAAGTAAGCTAGAGAAAAGAAAATGTTACTAGAAAATTATAAGGAAGAGAAAATGCATTTATAGTATTATTCTCTACTTATCAAAGAAAAATATCTACATAAAGTGGACCTGCACACTTCAAAGCCATGTTGTTAAAGGGTCAACTGTATCTAAATTTTGATAAAAGTGAGGAGAAGGGTGATTGTGGGTGATGGAAATGAAGACTTAAGAAAACTTTACATCTTTGTTATGAACTGATGGTATTGAGTTAGTCCTCCAAAGAAGATCACACTTCTTTGCCTTGCACTCCTCCTCCCATCCCAACCACTACCTAGGACAGAGTTGGGAGAGTGTGTGAAGAGAAAAATCTTAGCAACACGTATTAAATGCCATTGATGCTAGATTTCTTTCTTTCTATTTTTTTTTTTAAATTTGTATTTATTTATTCATGAGAAACACGGAGAGAGAGCCAAAGACATAGGCAGAAGGAGAAACAGGCTCCCTTCAGGGAGCCTGATGTGGAACTCGATCCCAGGACCCCCAGGATACTCAAGGCAGATACTCAACCACTGAGCCACCCAGGTGGCTGGATTTCTTGAACTGACTTCTAGGATAGGGTGGATAAGCTGGGGTGGAGGTGTCAAAGACTCTAACAAAGAAAGGATTGTAGGGGATAGGATTACATGATCCCAAAGGGATGTTGGTGAAGCTTGCCTGCTTCACCCTGTGGGCTCACCCTCTGAATTTTCTGCCCTCAATCCTTCCAATCCAGCAAGAGGGAGATGAATTATGGTACAGATGATCCCCAGTTTATGGTAGTTCAATTTAATGATTTTTTTGACTTCATGATGGTGCAAAAGTGATCTACATTCAGTCAAAACTCTCACTTTGGATTTTATCTTTTCCTGGACTAGCAATATTTCAGTACAACACTGTCATGGTGCTGGGCAGCGGCAGGGGGCCGCAGCTCCCCTTCAGCTTCCTGATCATGATCAGGGTAAACAGCCAATACACTTAATTATTCTGTTCCCATGCATTCATTCCATTTTCCACTTTCAGTACAGTATTCAATAGGTTACATGAGCTATTCAGCACTTTATCATAAGATTGGTTTTGTGTTAAATGATTTTGCCCAACTGTTGCCTAATCTAAATGTTAAGGCCGGCAAGACTGAGCTAGGATGTGCAGTAGGTTAGGTGTATCCCATGCATTTTCAACTTAGGATATCTTCAATTTACTATGAGTTTATTTGGATGTAACCCCATTGTAAGGCTAGGAAAATCTATTCCATAAGGACTGTGTTAGGGAAGGAGGGATAGAGGTTTCTGGATAAAAATGTTAACCCCTCTTTGAGACGCCTCCTGGTACCACTTTACCCCCTGGTTGGTGAAGCTGTGTAACATGCCAGAGGCATTCTAGCTGTGATGCAGGATGCAGGGAGTCGGAAATCACTCCTTATTAGATTGCTGAGGGTTTAGGATGAATGTAAGAGAGGATATGGAGAAAGTGGAAATAATTTATATTTTATTCCCTGTGGATTCTTTACTGGACATTTTAATTAAAATCTTACAGGATATTCATTCTAACAGGTTCAGACCCATGAATAAATTAGTTTTAATCTTCACCATTCATTCAGAATAAATGCTTTCACAGAACTATCTTGGTAAAGTAAAATAAAAATGGATAGTTAGAAAAGTAAATTTTTTTTAGATCATCTGTAGCCCATCCTGTTACGTTAGTAAGGAGCTGCTCCCTGTGGTACATTACTGTAGATTACTTTTCCAACTCGAGTTCAATGATTCAAGCCAAAACCTTCATCACTTCCCCTTGGAGTCTATTACACAGCCCAGCAGACATCCTTTTAAGCTTCTGATTCTCAGAGGAAAAGGAAAGTTTTTTAAAGTTGAGACTGAAAAGGAAGATGATTCATGGTCATCAAAGAAGAGGGCCCCAAAAGTTTTCAGAAGTGGCCCCAGCTGCCACCCCTTCCTCTGGGTATATACTCACCAACTGGCCCCAGAAAGTTAACAGAGTGAGTGCATGGACCACAGTGTAGTCCCTTAACAGAATGGCAAAGGAATCATTCACTTTGGCATCAAGCTCAGCAGTGGGCAAAAAAAAAAAAAGGGTGCTGACACTTTAGTGTAGTGTGGGAGTTGAAATGCAAAAGCTGGCTGTCCTGACCACATTTAAAGTTTATGATTCAATATTTAAGAATACTGTAAAAGCAGAAATATGCTATAGTTGGGGCAGGAAATGACTCAAGATTTCTGTTGATGCAAGGTCAAGGTGAGAGAGTTCACTCTGGCTGGTGGCTGGTGGCTCTGCTCGGGATGGACTAGCTTGCTGACACAGGAGCTGGTGGGAACACAAGGACAGCAATGAGCACTGTGCCCAAGAGTTCTGACAGCAGGAACTATTGCCAAAGAGTAAAAGTGAAATACAAAGTCAAAGATGTCAATATTTACAAAATAGGGAACATTTTATGATTAGCAAAATCCTTTTCTCCAAATGTTTTTTTGTGTCCCATTTTGACCAGACAAGTTCCTGGCCGTCTGCTTCACTGTCAAATGACTTACAGTTCTGGACTGTTTTTATAGTAGGTAGCTTAACATAGCAAAGTCACTATTTCTCTTCTCCACAAACACCCACCATTTGTATCATCCGTTTGATATTTACAGCCAGTGTGCCATTGGATTGCATTCTTACCATCGTTTTTCTTACTGAGACCTGTTGTGCATCGTGCTCCCTACCACAGATGCTGTTGGTTCTCCTGTAGAATTTTATAAGGAGGGAGGTAACACTGTGTAGTTCTCCTCCCCCGAGCCACCCACCCTACCCTCTAATTGCAGTTGTTAGGAATTCAAATGCTGTCTTCTACTTTCTTGAAGGACTATCTTTGTCTTGCTGCCCATTGCTGATGTGATTCAGTTAAAGGGAGGTTCAGTGGAAGGAGAGATTGGGCTAGGAAGATAGAAATAAGTTTTTTTTTTTTTTTTAATCAAAGTGTAGGTGAAGAACACACAATGTTGTATTAGTTTCAGATGTAAAATGTAGTGATTGGACAACTCTGTATGTTATGCTGTGCTCACCACAAGTGTAGCTATCATCTGTCATCGTACAAACACTATTACAATACCACTGACTATATTCCCTGCTTTGTGCCTTTCATCCCCCTGACTTAGATTCCCTCTCCCTTTCACTCATTTTTCCCATCCCCCTACTCTCCTCCCCTTGGCAAACATCAGTTTTTCCTTTATACTTATGGGTCTATTTCTGCTTTTTTGTTTGTTTATTCGTTTGTTTCACTTTTATATTTTACATATAAGTGAAATCATACGGTATTTGTCTTTTTCTGATTTATTTTATTTAGTACAGTACCCTCTAGGTCCATCCATGTTGTTGCAGATGAAAATATTTCATTCTTTTATTTATGGCTGAGTAAAATTCCGTCTTTTATGTGTGTGTGTGTGTGTGTATAAATATATAAATACACCACATCTTGTTTAACCATTCATCTATTGATGAACACCTAGGTTGCTTCCGTGTCTTGGCTATTGAAAATAATGCTGCAGTGAACATAGGAGTGCATATGTCTTTTCAAATTAGTGTTTTTGTTTCCTTTGGGTAAATATCCACTAGTGGAATTACTGGATCATATGATTTTTCTATTTTTAATTTTTTGAGGAACCTTGAAACTTTTCCACAGTGGCTGTATCAATTTGCATTCTCACCGACAGTGTAAGAGGGTTCCTTTTTCTCCACATCCTTGCCAACACTTGTTATTTAATGTTGTTTTATTGTAGACATTCTGGCAGGTATAAGATAGTATCTTTTTGTGGTTTTGATTTGCATTTCTCTGATGATTAGTGGTGTTGAGCTTCTCATGTATTTGTTGGCCATTTATATGTCTCCTTTGGAAAACTATTCAGGTCTTCTGCCTATTCGTAAGCAAATTATTTAGTGGTTTTTTTTTTTTTAAGATTTTAATTTATTTATTCACGAGAATACACAGAGAGGAGAGAGAGAGGCAGAGACACAGGCAGAGGGAGAAGCAGGCTCCATGCAGGGAGCCCAACGTGGGACTCAATCCCGGGTCTCCAGGATCAGGCCCTGGGCTGAAGGCGGCTCTAAACCGCTGAGCCACCCGGGCTGCCCGGTTTTTTTTTTTTTTTTTTTTTTTTTTTGGTGCTGAGTTGTGCAAGTTCTTTATGTATTTTGGATATTAAACCCTGGAGGGATAATTTTTGAGGAGGGATGTTTAGGAAAGGAAGAGATTGTGCTCAGGAAGTTAGTTGTAATGTAGAAGCGCAAGAAGGTGTTAAATACTGAGAAGGAATGAAGCATAAGATGGAATAAGAAGGAAGTTCGTTTCCTTGGTTGTTTTATCTGGACTTGGTGGGGTGAAGGCAGGTTTCTAAGTGTCTGACTTGAAATGCCTGGATTTTATGTATAATAAACTTGACTGGTATTTAAGTTTGGGCCTGAACTTTGTCATTCTCAAAATGAAAGAAAATGAGGCTTCCATCGAGGTACTCTTGTCTAAGTAAGTTCTCATTTTTCCTTTTTAGCATCTATGTAATGGGCTCTGATGGATTGTGGAATTTGCAGGTGGCCCTTTTCTTAAAAAAAAAAGATATATTTTATTTATTTATTCATGAGAGACACAGAGAGAGGCAGAGACACAGGCAGAGGAAGAAGCAGGCTCCATGCAGGGAGCCCGATGTGGGACTCGATCCCAGGACCCCTGGATCATGGCCTGAGCCAAAGGCAGACACTCAACCACTGAGCCACCCACATGCCCCTGCAGGTGACTCTTAGTCCTATTTCTGGGTGTTTGGGATTTCTTATACTACCTTATCAGTGTCTGTGGTTCCTGGTTTTGATTGCAGTTCTCTGAGAAAGAATCTGTCCTGCAGCATACAGAAATGTGTATGCTCTGGGGAGATGACCGTGTTGGAACTGAGTTCTTTTGAACTAAACCATGGAAGATGGAAAAATCATGACTCTTTTTTTACTTGTGCCTCTTTAAAAACTGTTTACCACTTACGACCTTTTTTTTTGAGATTTTATTTTTAACTAATCTCTACACCTAAAGTGAGGCTCGAACTCACAATTCTGAGATCGAGTCACATGCTCCACCAGCTGAACCAGCCAGGCCCCACCCCTCCTTAAGATTTTATCCCTTATGATTTTGAATTGCCAGCTCAAATTAATTGTGAAACAAAGCAAGATATAAATTCATTATCTACTATGATTATATAAATACACGGTATATTCAGTTTCTTCTGTGCTCCTTGAAGACTGAACAAGCAGTTCAGTTTCCTGAGGGGCCAGATTTATTTTATCATTTTATTTAAATTTTAGGTAGTTAACATACATGGCCAGATTTAAATAGGGTGGTCAAGGAAGGAGCTTGACAATGAGCCAGAATCCGGGAGGAGGGAAGCCCTCTTTGAAGCAAGGAGAACGTCAAAGGCCCTAAGAAGGAAATGAACTTGGTGAATTCTAGGAACAGAAATAAGGCCAAAATGATAATTGTTTGGAGAGCATCAGAGACTTGAGAGTGGGTCAAAGAGACATTCAGGCCAGGTGACATCGGCTATAGTCAGGGTTCTATTTTAAGCATGATTGGAAGCCATTGGAGTATAAATTAGCTTATTATTTTTGAAAGATCACAGACAGTATTATGGAAAATGGACTATAATGAGATGGGAGTAGCTTGGACCAGGCTGTAGTCCAGGAGTTGGAGAGAAGCACACAGATGTAGAATAGGTTTTAAAGGTGTAGAGCCTCTGAATTTGGGCTGGTGGTTAGCAGGGCAGAGAAGAACTGAAGATGACATTTAGGTGTTTCGCCTGAAGACTGTCTCTGGTTGTGTGGATCAGGGTGGGGAATTGAGATAAACCCAACGTTAATCAACTCATTTACGGTGAGAATTTAAAACTGCTGAGCAGACTGAATTCCCATGATGTTCTCTTTCCTGTAAGAAAGTCCACTTGAGAAATTTGAGATCAGAGGTGTATGGAGGTGACCAGTCCATCCTGTGCCCCATTCCCCTCACCACCACCAACCTTCCCCCTCTCCCCACCATAGGTGGGCCTCTAGTGTGGGCCAGAATCTTCATCACCCTCTGGAAGGTGCTAGAGGCCCCGTCAATCACTGCTGGCTCTGTCAACAGTGAGCAGTGGTGCCTTGTACCTCAGAGCAGAGAGTGGTACAGTGGTGCACGTTTCCAAGCTGGGAAGATAGGAAGGCGGGGGCGGGGGGGCACTAAGGTACTGAAACAGGTGGATTTGAGAGATGCGTATGGGAGAGATGCTGAAATTTGGCAGCTGGTTCGTGGCCAGGTGGGATGAGAGAGGGAGAAGTCCTCATGCTTGCACGTCAGTAGCCTCAGCTCACTGTTGAAAGAGGTGATGAGTGTGTAGGGGGGAAGTAAAAAAGAAATGAGTAGGCTTCATGTGTGTATATTGTATATCTTCAGCTAAGTTTTTTTTTTTAAGATTTTATTTATTTATTCATGAGGGACACAGAGAGAGGCAGAGACATAGGCAGAGGGAGAAGCAGGCTCTCTATGGGAAGCTTGATGCGGGACTTGATCCCAGGACCCTGGGTTCATGACCTGAGCCAAAGGCAGACTCTCAGCCACTGAGCCACCCAGGCATCCCTTCAGCTAAGTTTTTAAACTTATGGCCCAGTCAGTCTGCTCAGTTTTCTTGAAATTTTTAAGGCATTTGATGAATTAAAAAAGACCTTCAGGGATCCCTGGGTGGCGCAGCGGTTTGGCGCCTGCCTTTGGCCCAGGGCGCGATCCTGGAGACCCGGGATCGAATCCCACATCAGGCTACCGGTGCATGGAGCCTGCTTCTCTCTCTGCCTGTGACTCTGTCTCTCTCTGTGTGACTATCATGAATAATTAAATAAAATCTTTAAAAAAAAAAAAAAAAGACCTTCAGTGCCCCTTGCCTACCCCAACCTTTCCCATGATGCATGACCCACGTGTTTTCTTCTAAAATAAGACGTTTTCACATTAAGCTCATTGCTTCTCTGAGGAAACATGGTGACTAACGGTGACAATAGTCATTTGGCTACAGCCCCCGGTGCTCACTGACCCCCCTTTGGGCAGACAGGGCGTTCTCAGGTGTTTGAGAAAAGTAGGGCTTCACATGAGACCCTGTGGTCGTGATAGAATCCACTGTGGGAAAGGGCAGCAAATCCTGCAGTCCTAGCGATTGTTGATGACAAAGGGGAGAGATCTCTTCCCATACTGATCTCTCTGGTTGGTATAAACACTAACACACATGCAGTTTCTGGTATTTAGAAATAGGATTCCAAGTAATGTTTAAATGAAGCTTTGTGTTTAAAAAGCTCACTGGGGCGTGGGGTGGGGATAACTGTGTCAGACTTAATTAAATGCCTTCAAAAATATCAAATACCTCTGTGGTACTGTTCCTAAAAATAAAATGCTGAGCAGATAGAGGTGTCCTATAGGTTTGTGTAGACAATTAATTCTCGAATTCTGGTACCTAGTAATACTTACTAAGACTTACTGAATGCTTACTGTGCAGCAGGCGCTGTGCTCAGTATTATCTGTGGGGAATGTCTCTTGGTCTAGATGAGAGGTAGGGGCTGCCCTCATCACCCCATTTTACAGATTAGGCTGAGTAAGATTACGTATTTTTGTCTGTGGTCACACAGTGCTACACAACTGGGAAATAAACCCAGGAATTTTGGCTTCACGGCTCATACTGGTTTCTTTCTTTTTTAAAGATTTTATTTATTTGACAGAGAAAGAGAGAACACAAGGAGAAGGTGTGGGAGAGGGAGAAGCAGACTCCTCCCTGAGCAGGGAGCCTGATATGGGGCTGGATCCCAGGACCTGGGGATCATGACTGGGCTGAGGGCAGACACTTAACCGACTGAGCCACCAATACACCCTTCTTTATTGAATTTTTAATATTCCTCTTTCCTAAGAAGAGCTGTGAGCCATTGGTACGCCGGAGAGTGGCAGTGTCTGTGATGGCCAGGTGCTGGCTTGCTGGCAGCTTGCTTCCTTCCGTATGACTGTGCCTGACAAGATGGCAGACAGGAAGATGGGCAGGATAGGGAAAGGGGAGACAGTTTTCTACACTGGAGTATAATGAACAAAAATTCTATTCAGTTCCCTGGAGCCTGAATTTGTTATGATAGCATAAGATAAAATGTCTGTCAGAGTCCTGTGTTTGACATTTTGAGTCGCTGGAAAGGCAGGCACTATTGCATCTTGAGAAGCAGCTGGGCCCCTAGTGGCCTCAAGAGTCCCCTGGTCCTAGAGAGAATTTCTGAGGAGAAACCCAAACATGAGATAGAGTGGCTGCCATTGATTTGAACAGAGAAGATGAGTGTGAGGAAAAGCAACGTCCTCTCTACGCTTCCTCTTTCCTTTGTCTTCTATAATGTTTCATGCCCTGCTCTTGGTATGCATGTATACTCTTAGAAGTGGGTATATATGGATTTTCCCACTTTAGCTGGGACAGATTTTCCCACTTCAGCATCTTCATTCATTAAACGTCTGCTGAGTGTCTGCCACATGCCAGGTCCCCTGATAAGTTCCGAGGAGACACAAGGGCACGTGGTGCTGACTGTTGGAGTTTCGTTCCCAGCCACCTGGGGACACACCCCAGTTGACTTGTTCTGGGCTCTAAAGCTTTTTGATCTGTGGCTAGGGAACATGTAGAAGAGCACTGTGTGTGGAATTTCAGAAACAAAACAAATGGACATGGAGTGAGGATAAAGGGAAAACCATGGAACAGACTCTTAACTATAGAGAACAAACTGGTGGTGACCAGAGGGGAGGGGAGTGGGAGATGGGTGAAGTGGGGGGATGGGGATTAAGGAGGGCACTTGTGATGAGCACTGGGTGTTGCATATAAATGTCAAATTACTAAATTCCATACCTAAAACTAATATTAACACTATGTTAACTAACGACTTCTTTTTAAAAAATATTTTATTTATTTACTCATGAAAGACACAGAGAGAGGGAGAGACTTAGGCAGAGGGAGAAGCAGGCTCCCTGCGAGGATCCCGATGTCGGACTCAGTCCGAGGACCATGGGATCATGACCTGAGCCAAAGGCAGATACTCAACCACTGAGCCACGCAGGCGTCCCAACTAACTTGAATTTAAATAAAAACTTGGGGCAGGGGAAGGGTATTGTGTGTCTTATTTATTATAATTCTTTCATAAACTGAGGGCTTGGGAGTGAACAATTTAGTCCTTCAACAGTCCTCAGTTGAGGCAAACCATGTTCATTCTTGACTTACAAATCCGAGTCAATCAAGCCATCTCTCAGCCTGGCTTTTTAGTTGTGCTGCTGCCAAAAAATTGTTCAGCAGAGGCCTTGCTCGTGTGGGCAGGGACACAGAACAAAACACGCTGCTCCTGTTTACATCCTCTGGCTGAGCCACCCCTTTCTCTAGAGCCGGCAGGATTTCCTCAGGAAGCTTTCCTGGTGGAGGGTGGGCCAGGGCTAACCAGGATGTGATGACATGTAGCCCCCTCTGCCCTCTGGGAGCTGTGCTGAGGTCAGGCCTGGGTCCCCACCCTTTCCAGTCTTTTAAGTTCCAAGGCCCATTCTCCTGCCCACATTAGGATGGGGGTGGGGTGCAGGGCCATTGGTGGGGATAGACTGGGTTTGTGCCCCTCTTGCACATGGCTTCTTTTTCCTATTTTCTAGGTGCATATGCTCTTGCACCTAGTACTGGGGTAAGTGAGAGAGCACCCACCCCTCAGCGGCCCCTAGAGCAGCTGTGTCCACACTTGCAAGTCCCAGCATTTCCCGCAGTGCCAGGGGGCCAGTACTTGAGGGCTGCTGGGTCAGCTGGGGCCCAGCTTCAGGAAGAAGTGATGGATTGGATGAGGTGCCAATGTGTTTGGCCTGGCCAAGCCCGCAGGTATATGTTTCCTCATATGTGGTTTAATGAATGATTCAACTGTGCACCTCTGTGGCTCAGGAGTACTACACTGTTAACTGATCCGCATTTTTATTTAAAAAATGTAATGGGAGGGGCTGTCTTCTGTGGAGGCCTCAGGAGATGGCTTTATAATTTAAATCAGCAGTAAGATAAGCTATGGTTTGGTACCCAACTGCTGTAAGTCCATGTTTTTGGAGTGATGAAGTCAGGTTTTGGAGTAGGTCATCATGGATTTGAAACCTTTTTAAAAGGTTTTTTCTAAAACCTTTTGCGCTTTATTAAGCAAGTGACTATGGGCACGTCTGTCACCTCTCTTGAGTGTCTGTGCCCTCACTAGTGTTGTACATTTAGTATAACCTACATTACATCTTGTATGTTTTACGTGAATTAACATGCATGAATACCTAATACATAATATAAGCATATGGATGTTCAATAAATGTTAATTTCTTCCCAGCACATCCTTCTAGCCTCCCTAACACACATGTGTACGTGCATACACAAGCCAGATTCTACTTTTCATGAAGATTTTATTTATTCATTTGAGAGAGAGCGAGAAAGTGCACATGCGCAAGTTGGGGGAGAGGGTGAGGGAGAAGCAAGACTCCCTGCTGAGCAGGGAGCCTGCCATGACATTGGGCTCTATCCTGGGACCCCAACCTCATGACCTGAGCCAAAATAAGACACTTAAGCGACTGAGCCACCCAGGCACCTCCATGCCAGATTCTAGTGTCAGCATATTCTATAAACTTGATCAAACGTAACAAAAGCAAATCATTTTAAAGGCATCCATATGATGCATAAAGCTCCATGCTGTTAGTCCGGAGGATTATTGAGCTTTTATTAAATGCCTACCTTTGCAACCTTTTGGTCGGCACTGCAAAGAGTTACAAATGCACCGCATTGTAGGGAAACCCATGTGTTGGCCTGGCATTACTAATATGTGTTGGGGAGAGTGCCTGGATGTGCATATGTTAGACAACCAGGAATAGATACACACAAGGCAGAGTGACTAAAAATTGCTGAGGGGATACACAGCATAGGAGGGATATGCCTGTAGATTCAGTCCCCTGCAATGAATGAGAACAAAGCTATTTTGAAATCTGGGTTTATCACAGGTTTCAAATCTGCTTCACCCATTGAAACTGTTTCTACCTGGACAAAACTGATTTCATTATGACATGGGAAAAAATTTTAAGCCAGGCAATTCAGATTTGGTCATGATATTCCATGACATTGTAAGTGACAATGGCAATTATTAATGATAAAAGCAATGATTTATTGATCTCTGGGTGCCAGATACTATTTTGAGTGCTCTACATGGATTATTAATCTCATTTACTAAGCCTCGTTGCCCTGGGGGCAGGTACTTCCAAGGCACGAGGAAATTTAATAACTTGGTTTTTTGAGGTTAGAGATTGGAGTAGTAGCAGTTGTGCCATACTAGTTCTTCCTTTTCCTTTTCCAAAAAAAGAGAAAGAAACCCTAAAACAAACCGAGCCAAGAAAATCCTCCACAAAAGTAGATAAAATAACTTCTTAAGAACAAATAGCATTTTTCTTTTATAAATAGAAGGTGGAGGTGAGGTAGGGTTAGAAGGATAGATCAAATGATCCTTCACATGTCTCCTGGACAAAGTCTTCGGAGGTCTTTTAAGTTTATCTGAACATCTTTGATTAAAAAACAGGTTGTAGAATAGGACCACATCCAATGCAATTCTAAGAAAGAAATAGGAGATTAATTATTGGAGATTCAAGGGTGGTTGGCAAGATTTTGAATCAGGAGGAAATTCACACAGAAGTAGTCTGTGGAAAGTTTGGAAATCTTAGTTCCCGTATTCTAGTCCTGGAGGTATCCGTATTGGAACGGTTGATCCCAGGCCTTTTCCTTTTCTTGTCCTTCAAATAGTGCCATCTTGGTTTCCTTCTATTAAATTCTCTCTCTGCTCTAGAGATAGTTAGGGTCTCTTATCTTGTCAAAAATATGTTGCAACCTAATAAGGTATTCTCAAAGGAAGACTGCAACACATGAATGAAGCAACAAATGAATTTTTTGTCAATGGAAAAACAATTGGTGAAGTAGATTGCCAAGTGCCTTATGCTTTAGTATCTTGCCTTGGTCATCTCCTAAAATGTTGCTGTCAGAATGCCAGCCTCATGGGCTGTATTTTTCAAGAATGGCTGTGATTCCCTTCTTCCATATTTTATACCTTTTAGTGGTTTTGTTGCCACGGAGAGGGGACTGGGAGAGAAGTGCCTCTTGTCACTGGGCAAATGTTTCGGAAAAAAATGAGGCAAGGTTGAAATTAATTGGCATAGCTTTTTAGATATTTCTTAAATCATTCCTATGGAAAATCGAGTCGGTTTTTCTGCATTTTCGCCCGTGCGTCATGTCAGGCTTCTGCAGCCACAATTGTGTGTGGGGAGGTGGGAAGAAGATCTGACCTAAGTCTAGGCACAGAGCAAGGGTACTTTGCGGGTTCTTCATGCTCACGAGGAAGGAAAGGCAGGGAATGGGGGCAGGGAGCTTCTACTCACCAGTTTTCCCAATTCCTGCCTTCTGTGACCAGAGTGGTAAAGAACCTACAGTGGGAGGACAGTTAACTCTAATGGCCTTTCGAGAATCTTTATTATCTGCATTTATGGCCTGGTTTGCGGGTGGAGGTCAGAAGGTCTAATCTGGGATATTCATTAACAGAACCAATTTCCCCACATTCATGGAACGTTCTCTCTAAATGCATTACAAAAAAATATTTGGAATTATCAAACTAGCTCATTTATGACCAAGATAGATACAGAGAATATCTTGAAATAGTCTTCACTCATTTTTATAAAATGGGATACTACAAATACTTCTGACTTTGTGAAAGTGCTTACCTTGCAAATTACATGATTGTGCATTGCATAAAGAAGCACAACATCACTATGAATTCAGAAACACTGACATATAAAAACCTGCTTCTGCTGCCATGTTCTTTCACTTTCAAACTTGAAGCCAAGAGCCAGTTCTTTAAAAGGCTTGTCTATGTAGGTGAAATAATTTTCCCTTGATAGTGGCTGTTTTGCAATATTATGCTTACTACATTTGACTTTCTCACATTTAAAAACTAATAAACTACATAAACATAAAAGTGCTAAGTGTTAAAACCAACACCCCTTAGGAGTTTGTTCTTAATAAGCTTATGTAATTAACGCCTTGAACTATATATTCCATTTGTTTCTTTTGAAACCACACAAAGAGAACAGGATGGTACACATACAGAAGGCACTGGCATGGTTAATATTGGCTTTTTAAATTATGATGAAGTCATGGGTGTTCTGGAAATTAAACCTTGCCAGTTACTTTTAAGTCTGAGAACTGAAGAGCCGATCCATCACCTAGAGAAAAATAAATCAGAGCATAAAGCAACATATAAATTGTTTGTATTTCTCTTCCCAAGGGCCTGAGCATAGTGCCTGGCACAGTGCTTTTTGATTGATATTTTTATTTATTCTATTCATTCTTTGATCAGTAAATTTATTCTGGGATTCTTCTAGGCACTGTCCTAAGCACTGAACAGTGAACAAAACTTAAAAAAATCTCTGCCTGTATGGATCTTCTACTTTAGTTGGGGGAGAGGACTAAAACAGACATGAGTTATATGCAGACTAGTTTAGATGATGATAAGTGGGGGGGGGGAGAGCGAGACAGAGGTTGGGATCAGAGACTGTGTGTCTGAGACACGGGTTGCCATTGTAGATAGGGCACGCTTGGGAAGCAGGTAGTTGAGTCACCTCTGTGGCAGGTGAGGGAAGAGCAGTGCGGGCAGAGGGAGAAGCACGTTCCAAGCTGGGCTAGCTGGTAGGTTTTGGAGTGTTGGAGGACAAGCAAGGTAGCCTGTGTGGCCAGGCAATGAGCCGGAGAGGCTCCAGATGGGGCACAAGAGAGAAGTAGGGGTGGGCATAGATGCAGTTCATGGGGGGCAGACTGCAGCCTTTACTCTGAGAGGGGCTAGAGTCCGACTAAGCAGAAGGGCTGAGGCTCTGACTTGGGTACAAACAGGATGTCTCCGCTGCTGTGTGTAGAGGGTGCCCGAGGTGAAGGGGAGGCAGCCAGGTGTTTCATTTCCCAGTATGAAATAGAGCTGTTGAGTTGTGCTTTTTGCCAAGAGAAAAACGCAGCCCATCCTGACAGTCAGCATGCAAAACAACAACTAGGGGACCCTTTAAGAGACTTGCTAGTACACTTTTTTTCTTGCAGGCTTTTCCCCCACAATGTGGGAAACAATTAAAATAAAAATTTATCTTATCCACATCACAGAGAAAAAAGTGAAATTGCTCTTTTTTATAGAGCAATTGAGAAGCATAAAAAAGTTTGGGTAGGTGGTAGACATGTGACTAGTCTATAAATTTAGGAGCTTGGCTAGGAAGGAGGGGACCGTGTTCCAGCAAACACTGACCTGTAAAACTGTTAAAAGTAACAAGACTTGGCTGATAAGTACGTAAAAATGTTCATTCTTCAGTAGAAGTGAATCACTGTTTAAGAAAAATTATATGTTAGAAATTTAAACATTAGATGTTATGAAAAAGGCAGTAGTGATGTTATTAAATTCTCAGCTTGTGAACATGTTGGAAAAACAAACATTTTCATTCTAGTGATAAGTGGCTTGGTAGAATGATGTGAATTCATCATAGGTGGAGCTTTTTTTTTTTTTTCTTTTAGGCATAAGATGCCTGTCAAGGTTACATTGTAACTCTATATAGAATATGGTACATAGCAAATAAGTTTTCACTCTCAATTTCCAAGATGTTTTTAATCTATGAGTAAGAGGAGATCCATGTGCTAAGGATGCTTTTTTTTTTAAACATTTTTTTTTATTTATTTATGATAGTCACACACACAGAGAGAGAGAGAGAGAGAGAGAGAGAGAGAGAGAGAGAGGCAGAGACATAGGCAGAGGGAGAAGCAGGCTCCATGCACCGAGAGCCCGATGTGGGATTCGATCCCGGGTCTCCAGGATCGCGCCCTGGGCCAAAGGCAGGCGCTAAACCACTGCACCACCCAGGGATCCCTAAGGATGCTTTTTCAGAGATCTTTCACATTATATTCTTGGCAAATATGAAAGTCTCTTATGATGAAAATTGAGATCATCTTGAGAGGAAATGATGTAGTTAGGAAAGAACTTTGCTTCCCAGAGAGTTGAAATAAAAGTACGGCCTTCATGTCCTGTACTGTTTTCTATGGTTACATCCATAGATGGACAGACACCGAGATACAGATGCAGATAATACTCAGCTATATGCTTGGGACAAGAAGAGTAGTTTTGTGCACTGACATTCTCTAAATTTGGTTTTTCCTATATAGATTACAGGTCAGAATGTGCACAGGATAAAGCCAGTGGATTTCTCGTTTACCCCACATTCACAGGGGGCTTTTGAGTTCCTAAATGAAGTCCTCAGAGCACTGAGTGTTGTTGTGAGCATCCTTGAGATCAAGGGGATGGACCAAAGAGCAGATGTTGTGGAAGCTAGGTCTTGAAATGTGCCAGAGGAGGGTTAGGTGTGCGGTAAAGAGTTGCTTTTGGATTACTTGAAGTTTTTCCAGGGCAGTGGGTGAACTGGTTTCTCCCTGACTTTGGAAAGAAACCACCCAACTGGTGTCATGTGAATGAAGGGCCCTAAAATAGCCTACATCGTGTAGGAGCAGATAGGTTACCATTCGACTCATTATAGTTCATTCCCAGAAAGGGAACATGCTTGCTTCCTTGGCCACAGCGTCACTCTTGTATGTGTTCTCTGACATCGCCTGACCCAGCAGCATTCCAGGTGTGTTTTATTCCTGGTCTCCCCCATAGGGATTGAATGGGGAGGAATCAATCAGGATACGTTCCTCGTGTATTCAGGGCCTTTTTATATAGTCCTTACAAAACACTTACCTTTTCTATAAGCATATGAGAAGAGTTTAAAACCTTAGTGACCTTAAGGGGCACCTGGGTGGCTCAGTGGTTGAGTGTCTTCCTTTGGCTCAGATCATGATCCTGGGGTCCTGGAATCAAGTCCCGCATCGGGTTCCCTGCAGGGAGCCTGCTTCTCCCTCTGCCTATGTCTCTGCCTCTCTCTGTGTGTCTCTCATGAATAAATAAATAAAATCTTTTTTTTTTTTTTTAAAGACCTTAGTGACCTTGAGCCCATGGCCCCAAGGAGCTTTTTCCCATTAATCTTTTTGGTGTAAGAATCTTCCACTGGTTTCCAACAAGATCCATGCCCATCAACAGGTTAAGAATTAACAGCAGTAAGTGGAAATTATTAGAAATCAATTCTGCAGATGAAGAATCCTTTACCTGGGTTTCCTTCTTGCTCTCCCAACTCCTGTGCTCCAACACCTTTGCACCAATTCTTTAGCCACCTAGGTAGCTTTTCCTCTTGGAACAGGTGAGGCTGTCTGTCTCTCCTGACTCAGACACACTGCATTTGTGGTCCCTTCTGCTTGAAAACATATTCCCCACCCCTTCACCTAGTTTTTCATTTGTTGTTATTTCAAATAATGTATTTCATATTTGAATATCTCACTCTCTAGACTCAGTTACTGCTCTAAAGTTGGTGAGGACAGAGTCTGAGACTAAAAGCTCATCATTATATATGAAAATACTGAATGGATGTTAGGGGGACCCTCAGGAAGTGAGGAAATCAGTTCTCTTGGCTTCCAATCCATCCATCCTTCCTTCCTTTCTGCTTCTGATAAGACACTTCTTAGGTAATTGCTAAATATCTATTTTGATGGTGTTAAGTGCTGAGGTTACAAAAATGAGTAAGACCCAGCTCTAGCTATCAAGGACTTTGGAGTGTCCTTGGGATAAGAATCATGTAAATAAGTAAAAGTCACTTTTTAAGGATGCCTTAAAATAGAAACAGAAAGTTTCAAATCTATACCAAATAGAAAATTTCAAATCTATACCAAAGTAGCATATTTTAAAGAATCCCCATATTTCCAAACTACCATTTATCAGTTGTGGCCAATCTTGTTTCGTCTATACCAGACCCCCACCTCTTCCCCCTCCCCCCATGACTTTGAAGCAGATTGCAGACATCAGATCATTCAATTTGTAGGTAAAATGTATGATTTACAGTAATGCAGTGGGAAGTTCACATGACATGCAAAGTCCATTGTGAAGCATAGGCTGCTGTCTGTAGGGCGAGTAGGGCGAAAAAAGGTGTTCCAAGCAGAAGAAACAGCATGGAGGAGCAGGGATGTTATAGTGCTGCATGTACTAGTTTGGTCTGGTCAAAACTGGTATATGGATGGGGAGGTGGAGCCATGGAGCAGGTCTAGAAAGGCAGACAGTCCAGATAAAAAGGCCCTTGTATTATATACAACAGACCGACTTTGTCAAGTCCTCACTGGGAGACATTAACAGTTTTCAAGATCTATATTTTAAAAGTTACAGTGGGCACGGGACATAGAGCAGATTGTAAGTGAGATGAGGTTGGAGGGAGTGTGAGTACCTGGAAAGTTTTGTCCACCACTTGAAACACTGCTAGGGTTAGGATGGAGGAATATTTTGAGACACTTGAGACATGGAGAGATATTAGGGATGTTATACTAGCATTGACTTATTTATGACACATTAGTAATAAGTTATATTAGACATAGTGACCTCTTTGGGGTAAGTGAATGACTCCTCAGAGTCTGGTGTGGGTAGAACTGGTTGAGGTTAATCTCTGGAACACTGGAATCCAGAATGAAAGTTTGGGGAGTTGGAGAGTTCATAATACCTAGGAAGAGGAGGCATAGGCATTTGTCTGCAGCTAAGGAGGTGGAGAAAGAGTTTTGAGAGTTAGCAAAGTATAAGTTAGAGGTATCCAAGTACTTCAGTACAGGTCATCTGGTCAGGGTCCTGAGGATTGCTGACCATCTGAATTTTTATTCATAACACTATTTAGGCAATACCTACCAGTTCTTAAAAATGTGGAACTTTGGGAGCATCACCAAAAAATAATTAATCAACACTGCTTCTATAACAGTGAATGGTTATGAGCATGAATCCTGTTGTTAGTTTTGATCAGGTCACCAGGACTTCCAAATCTCTCTTAGCCTGCCTCAAGGAAATCAGCCACGGTGGTCAAGTCCAGTTCTGATTCCATGTGTTATCACCCTTCTAACTCTCAGCTTAAGCCATGACAGAATATAATTTTATTAAAACATGACAAACTCAAATATTGTACAAAGTTTAACAACCAGAAATTTCAGGATTGTTTTGAGACTAATATATTCATTTCCAAATTTCTAGGAAATTAAAGATCATTTCATCCCTCCCCCCGCCCCCCCGCAGATCATCGTTAGCCAAATGCTTGAGAATGCTCATATCCTCATGATTATGTGCCAGAGGCAGCCAGAGAAAGTGCTAAGTGTGATTCATACTCCTCAAAATCTGCAAATATGGTCAGAAATTGTGACTTCATTTCCACCAAACTAGCTCGTTCATTGCCACCCAACCAGCTCGCTCTGCTGTTCTTTCCAAATCTGTGATTCTATTAAGCTCAGGGCAATTTAGAAATGAGAAATGAGTTTAGTCTGAAATTGCCATCTGCTAATTCCACATGTCCATTTTGAGTGTGAATCTGTACTTGAATTTTTTTGAATTGTCAACGTTCCAGTCCTTTCCCTTCATTTTCAAGTTCTGAAGCTTCCTGTGAAATGTTCTTTTGAGCCATTGATAGATAGCTCAACAAATTGGATCTTTCAGAGCCTTTAATTCCAAAAACACCTTACAGTAAGTGTGCAATCTAATAAACCCCTCCAACAGGTTTCTATGACTTAACCATATGACTACATTAAAATAAAGACCATACTTTATGTTTTATTAATAATAAGTGTTCATGTTTCTTGATTTTACATTGTATACATAGCACCTAACACAGCACCTGGAGTGTCATAGATGTTCAATAAATATTATTTGAATTAATGAAATATGCTACTAGGTGTTGATGATTGAAGAACATATTAATTTTCTAGCCTTGGTCAATTCTTCATCATACCTGTCGGTTAATGTGGTGTCAGAGATTCCAACACCCCCGCCCTCCCCGGAGGAATGCAGAGGAGGACTTTGTTTTATCCCATTTTATTATAGCCAAACCTCTCTGTGGTCAGGAAACTGAATTTTCATACTTTTCAAATTGCTTCTGAGCTGATAATTAGAGGTTACTAGTTTGTGCATGAGATTCTGGTAATCACGTTTTTTTGCTAAAAATCTCAAAGCCTTTCATACCTTCAGGTCAAGCAGGCTGCACTGGGCCTGAGGGAGGAAGATGCATATTTCTGCTGTGCTTTTAAATCTATCCAACCACTGATGACATTTCCCCAAGAAACCTGGGAGAATGACAAGGAAAGCCTTGGGGAAGCATCTGCTTGTAGGGGTGACCTGAGGAGGAAAGTTTGAGGTCCGGAAGGAGGCCACTGGATAGTGGAGCTCTAGAATAGACTCCAAAGTCAGAGTACTCCCAGGATTGCAGCCTGGGAGGCAAAATAGCTTCAGTGACTTCCATACTTTTTGTCATATATTCACTGGAAGATACAATTTACATTGTGATCAAGTACTGTTAGACCTACACACATAACTGAGACAAATGTTGCAAGTAATAGTATCCTTTCTTCATGTGTCATATGCCAACATTTTCTATTGTCTTCTATGCTATGCTATGTCATTAAACAAATGCTGGTCTCAGATGTCTCCATTTATATTAGGACCCTGCTGGCTTAGCACTATGTGAACCCAGAAGCCAAAAATGAATCATAGCAGCCATATTTTTTATTTTTTAATTTAATTTTTTAATTTTTAAATTTAAATTCAATTTGCCAACATATAGTATAACACCCACTGCTCATCCTATCAAGTGCCCTCCTTAGTGCCCATCACCCAGTTACCTCATCCCCCTACCCCACCTCCCCTTCTGCAACTCTTTGTTTCCCAGAGGTAGGAATCTCTCATGGTTGGTCTCCCTCTCTAATTTTTCCCCACTCAGTTACCCTCCTTTCCCTTATAATCCCTTTCACTATTTCTTATATATTCCATGTATGAGAGAAACCATATGATGATGTCCTTCACCGATTTGACTTATTTCACTCAGCATAATACCCTCCAGTTCCATCCACATTGAAGGAAATGGCGGGTATCCATCCTTTCTGATGGCTGAGTAATATTCCATTGTATATAGACCACATCTTCTTTATCCATTCATCTGTCGAAGGACATCGAGGCTCCTTCCAGTTTGGCTATTGTGTACATTGCTGTTAGGAACATTGGGTTGCAGGTGTCCTGGCGTTTCACTACATCTGTATCTTTGGGGTAAATACCCAGTAGTGCAATTGCTGGGTCGTAGGGTAGCTCTATTTTTAACTTCTTGAGGAATCTCCACACAGTTTTCCAGAGTGGCTGTACCAGTTCACATTCCCACCAACAGTGCAAGAGGGTTCCCCTTTCTCCACATCCTCTCCAACATTTGCTGTTTCCTGTCTTGTTAATTTTAGCCATTCTCACAATATCTCATTGTGGTCTTGATTTGTATTTCCCTGATGGCAAGTGATGTGGAGCATGTTTTCATGTGCTTGTTGGCCATGTCTATGTCTTTGGAGAAATATCTGTTCATGTCTTCTGCCCATTTCATGACTGGATTGTTTGTTTCTTGGGTGTTGAGTTTGATAAGTTCCGTATAGATCTTGGATACTAGCCCTTTATCTGATAGGTCATTTGCAAATATCTTCTCCCATTCTGTAGGTTGTCTTTCAGTTTTGTTGTTTCCTTCGCTGTAGCAGCCATATTTTTTAGACTGATGGTTGATGGTGGGTGACAGGTATTGTGGCAGCTCCCATGTGGTATCACTGATCCACTCCTGCCTTACCTTGTTGGCGTGAGGTGGCACCTGGACCCGCAGCAAGTCCAGGTCCTGCCAGATCTTCTTCATCTTCTGGGATTCTTGAGCTAAGTGTGTGTGTGTAGATCTATCATAAAGAGTTCTGGCTTCAGTTAGAGGTCACCCCTAGCATCAGGGCTTCGGTTAATGAGAAACAGATACAGATTTTAGTTGTCTCTGTGTGGTTCCAGTGTTCTTGTGGGATCAGTTTTGTGGCTGCTATTTCACACCTAGCTTCTTTCATAACTGCCAGCCTGGCAGTACTGACTTTGGACTCAGTACTAGACACAGAGGTAGCAGCCTGTATAGACTATTTCACCAGCTTGCAATCACCATGGCAGTTGCTTCTCTGATCCATGCTTGACCCATAGAGCCCTAATGGGTCATGATCTGCTAGGTGAATACCATTGCACTTACTTATTCATTTGGGAATAGGAAAGAGTTTAGAACTTTTTGTTTATACTTGCGTTTATCTCATTTAAAGTGCTAATTCTGTATGCATTTTTAATGTACATAGATATAATTTATATTAGTAAGTACTTGTAATTGTAGGTAGATCTAATACATATTTATAAATAATTATATCAAGGAAGTTCCATGCCCCAGTTTTTGTTGTTTGTTTTTGTTTTTGTGCCTTGTGTCTGTGTGTTTTGTGCTGTTTGCTTTTTGGATGTTTTTTTGTTGTTGAGAGAGTGCTGGGAAGGAGGGAGTGGTCAATGCTGCTTGTCCCAGGGACCTTCCTCCTTCAGGAGCAGATTTATGTTAATCTGAGATCTCTATGTTGCAGAATAGTGAGGGCCTTGGGCACCAAGGTCATATTTGGCAAAGGAAGAATTAGACATAGGGCCTGGCAAGTTCTGGGTGTTTTTGGAGAGGGGGAGTGGAAGATGTGAGATCAGCCATCCAGCCACCTGCCCCGTGGGTGTGCCCCCAGGGAGGGCTCTTTGGTCACCACCAGCATGATCTAATATTGTCCTTTTAGTGTGTATTTTTGGTTGTCATGTGCAAAAAACTTTTTTCCTTAGACAAACTGTATTCCAGCTCCAAACATCTTGCAGAGATTCTGGGAGTGATATTTGAGATCATTATCTCTTCAGTGAATTTCTCTATCATAACATGGCAAGATGGGATAACAGAGCGGGTGCAAACAGTGACATTGTTAGGAGTTAGTTGGACAGTTAGTAGTCAGGGCCGGGGTCCCCAACAAGAAAATAGGGAGCCAGGACAGCTAAGATAAAACAGCACTGACATCCTGTTTTGCAGCTTAGACAGGAGCACTCTAGCATTCTGTTTTACAGCCTTTGCAGAAGTGATTTCTGCATAAAATAAGACAATTAACCACAAGGCACTTGTCCCTATCGCGGGGAGGGGGCAGTTAAGACATATGCCCTCAGATGTCAGCATAAAAGACCATCAGCACGTGGACATGAACCTAATAGACAGATACGTGACCAAAGCCCAGATTGGCACAACTTGGCACACCTGATTGCTGAAGATAGTTCCGCAAAAGAGCTCATACAACCTGCTACATTTAGAAACTCCGGGCAACCCTCCCTCTCCGGGAGCTTTATGCTATTGCTCAATCAACTTTGCTTTGCTGCCCACCACTCTTCATCTGGTCCACCTCATCATTCTTCGAAGCGGTGTTACCCAGAACCACGGGCAGTAAAGACAGAGAAATCCTGCAACAACATCTCAGAGATGCAGTGAGGCTGAACAAGGAAACAGAATTAACGTCTTTTTTATAGTAGTAGCAGTTTCACCTGAAACGTTGCTGAAAGTGTTTATCACCTCAAAATCTTTAAAGAAGCTAATTAAGAATGAAAACGCATTGTGAAGTCATTCAAGAAATCAGGCTTCATGATTTCTTTCAGTGGATTTAGCCTGTAGGGAACTGATATACTGATAGAGCTCCATCCCTCTCCAAAACAACAGGTAGCAATGTAAATATAATGTATAATTTATATTATGCAAAATATATATGTATTTCTTACAGACAAAGAAGGTAGAGACACACTAAATAAATGAGCTAGGAGACTGTTCTCTTTCTTCCCCTCAACTTTGGGGATTCAGAGCAACACATGGAGTTTTCCCTTGGGGCTCTGTCTTTATAGATACATAAAATAGCAGGACCACAAGTTCATTTGCATTCATTTGCATGTGATCTGCATACAGCTATACAGATTACATTGTATTTCCTGGTGTTTTCAGGACTTTTTTCTTTTTTTTCTCCCTTAAAGACTGTCAAGATAATCTGAACCATAAATGACATCTGGGAAAGAAGAGAGCAAAAATAACAGAAGTTAATGATACAACTGCTTTGTTTTCCTAGTACTTTTAGTTTTCACATCTCTCAGAGACAGAAGTACATTGGGATAAATACCAGAAATACTGTTAAATCAGTTGTTGAGAGAACAGTGCTGTTTCTTTTCTCCTTAATTGCAGCAGCAGTCTACCTGATGTGAATTGTTTGGTACAAATGCCCCTTATCTCTATATTTTTATGTTGGTTGTATAAAAGAGGAGTGTTTGGTGGAAATGCATGCTATGGCTTCTTGGGAAGATTACACAATATTTGTCTTCCATTGACCTGCTATTGGGAGTGAAACTACAGATTTAATTTAAAGCCATACCAAGTGAAGTGGATGGCCGTATGGAAAGATGCTGTGACCTGATTTGGTAAAAAGGAAAGGGAAAGGGGATCCCTGGGTGGCGCAGCGGTTTGGCGCCTGCCTTTGGCCCGGGGCGCGATCCTGGAGACCCGGGATCGAATCCCACATCGGGCTCCCGGTGCATGGAGCCTGCTTCTCCCTCTGCCTGTGTCTCTGCCTCTCTCTCTCTCTCTCTCTCTCTCTCTCTCTCTCTCTGTGACTATCATAAGTAAATTAAAAAAAAAATAAAATAAAAAAGGAAAGGGAAAGAGAACTTGAATTTGCATGGATTATATTCTTTTTTTTTTAAGATGAAGATGTGAAAATTCTTATAAAAAGATCACGTGGCACAAAATTTCACAATTCACTTAAAAAAATCTTTGAGGAAATAAGATCTCTCCCTTGTTCCTAAACTTGAACCCATATTGCTTCAGCCTGATGCGTGAGAACCAAAGGTGGAAAATAAGAAGTGAAACAAATAAGGCAAGTAATCACTCTAAGGCTGAAACTGTGAACACCTTAAAAGAAAAATAAGTTTAAAAAGGAATCCATTTCAGTATTTTAATAATTGTATTTAGAGAGAGTTTAAAGTTGTAGTCAAAGGTTTATTTTGTAATAACATCAGTGCCTCTTGAAATTAGCATTGTGGAGTGTTGAGTCAGGCACAAACTTCACATCTCAAAAAGAGAGATGAGCGAGATGTGGTGCTATTAAACATCGGCTACATTATTTGAATTCCCTGATGACTACTTTTGCAAACATTTCTGTTAGAAATGAATGTTTTTACTGAATAGGACTGTGCTATCTCAAGTAGGAACAGGTTGGACAGAAATGGTGTGGAGGTTTCCAGATAGTCCTGAAAGAGCATAGATTTTGAGAGGGTAAAGAGAAAATCATCTTGTGGTTCATTGATTCCATTTGATGGGGATGAGCAGGATTCCTTTCTGGGTATGGTAGACGAGCTACTTTTTAAAAACACATTCTTTTATTTTTTTGCCCTTCTTGGCATTTAAATCATCAAGACTGATGGAAGTGGAAATTTGGGGAACTTATTGCACATCTGGAAGGCGACTTGGGAAAACAGAGGCGGCTATGCCACCCTGTTGTAAAGTATTGTCTGCTGAGTGCCAAGTAAGGAGTGGATAATGCAGCATGTCGCAGGGTGTGAAGCATTTTCTGCCTTTGGCCTGCGTTAAGTTGAAGAGTTACCTATTTTTGTGTGTGTGAGCCAGAGATATATTTTCCAGGACCCCAAGTTACTGCAGAATTTTGGGTGATTTGGACTGAAAAATAGGGACTTCAACTTTTCTTACCAGTGGCAAAAAACATTTGATCAGCAAGTCTGGAAACTTGAGAACCAAACAGTTGGTTTTGAAAGTGTTGCTAGGAAAAAGGGGAGAAGGTAATTTGAATAAAGCTATCTAAATAATTGAGAGTTATTTTGGAGTGGACTTGATTAACCCAAGAAGACAGTTGATTGTGTTAAGTTGTATACTTTGGCTGATGCTTTTGGGGAAGCTAGAATTCAAGATTGGCATGCCTTGGCTAAAACAGTACAATTCTTAGTGCCTCTATGAAAGAGACAGGGGTTTCCATTTTAAAAAAAATGTTATTTATTTATTCATGAGAGAATGAGAGAGAGAGAGAGAGAGAGAGAGAAGAGAGAGGCAGAAATAAAAGCAGTGGGAGAAGTACCCTGGGATCAGGTCCTGAGCCTAAGGCAGATGCTCAACCACTGAGCCACCCAGGTGCCTCGAGGGATTTCCATTTAAGAACAGCAAGCCTAGGAAAGTATGGAGCTATATGGTGTAAGGCCTCTAACAGATTCACCCCGGTATTATAAGGTGTGGGTTTTGTATTGGGTCAGAAGTCGCAGGCATGTTTCCCTTCCTGAATGGATGAAGGTAGACATTTCTGGCTGAAGATAGGATAGCATCATATTCTCGAGAGACTGGACACAATCCTGAAGGGCCCAGGAACTTCCAGGGGCCCCAGAAGTTGGGGACAGTGGCAGGATCCAGGCAGTCACTCATAAAAGTGGGTTCTCAGGGTGATGTGGCTGCCAGCCCTGTTCCCTCCACCGTCCAAAACACACATGGAAGGGAGCACCGTGGTCTTTCCCAGTATATACCAAGGGCGAGGACTAAGGAAACCCGAGGCTCTTGAAGAGAAGGCGGCCGGGGAGGATTTTGTTTCTGTGAAGCTTGAACCATAAGCAAACGAGCTAGGTTAAGAGGCTGCTGCTGGGCAGCTGTGGGCACAAGCCCTCGGCTCAGGGGGCACCGCGCTCTCCTCACAGTCCTGGCTGTGCTCGCAGCTGGTGTTCAGAACTCAGTTCTCATGGTGCTGGGGCTGAGGTGGGTGAGTGGGAGAGAGCCCGTGCTGAGTGCCAGGTGCTGCCGTCGGAAGCTGCTGGTTGCCCTTCTGGCTGCCCTGGGCCTCCCAGTCTGCGGGCCTGCGCTCCTTCCTCAGCGGGCGGGACGGGGAGCAGATGTGAAGTGAGGAGCCCTGAGATCTGGGCTGGCAAGCTGGGGCTTTATTTTGTCACCTGGGTGATAGGTGATTCTCAGAAGAAGGAGAGACTGTCAGCTCTGTTTAGCAAGGTCACTTCGGTGGCTGGGTTGATGGCAGAGTAGGCCCAAGTGGGGAAACGGATGGGAAGACTTGTCAGGAGGTTGTGGCTTTTCATGCTGTGGCCCCCAGGGTACGTGGTGTTGAGTTGAGGCGAGTCAGGGCAAACCTTGGGATCATGATTTGATTTATCATGTTGTATTACAGGAACATCACCTTAAGATATTCTGGTCTGGCTCCCTTCCTCCACAGTGGTTCTGGTTTCAGGCACTTTACTGACAGCAGTACAGCCAAAACCAGCAGGATGACCACCCCTGGGCCTTTCCTCAGAGGCTCAGCAGCAGATTGCTTACCTTGACCGATGTTACTTCCCTACTGGAAACTTGACAATAAACCTATTGAAGAGGAGGCTAGGCTCCCAGCTCCTCTACTGTGTCCATCCAGCCTCCTGTCTGAGACAGACAGATAGACCGACAGACTGAGTGGGGAATAACTTTTGCCCAGACATGTTCAGATACTCAAACATCTTATGGGTCTTGTAAGAGTGCTTCTCGCCCCTAGCTCTGCAATGGGGACTTGGAAGCAGTTACCAAAAGGGGAACATTTTACTGATGGGAGAGGAGGAATTGTTTTGTTTTGTTTCTTTTCCTAGGAAATCATTTCTTTCCATTTCTGTTTCTGCTGTCCGTTGGTTGCATAAAATCAGTGAACGCAGGCTTTGGCTAGGGATTGCTTTGACCCAGGCCTCTTGACAAGGCCTGAAGAGGGTCTTTAGCAGAAAGGCTTCTGAAGAACTCTTAATTCCCAAACCCCACTTACATCTGAGTGTGTTTTGCAGATTCAGACAAGTGTTGCTGTGCGTGATGTGATAGGGCTGTGGTCTGTAAAATGGAAACCTTCTAGACTCTCTGATAAAAGTTGTGTTCCTTTGGTTGTCTTGGTAGGGCCATTTATTTATACCAAAGAAAGGACATTTGGGGGATATTAAAAGGATCAGGGGAAATGTTTCTATGAATGAATGAATGAACAAATAGAAGAAATGGCATAACTTACAAACGCATGCAGCATTTGTCCTCCCATATGTATATGTTCAGACATGCATTTAGGCATCAGTTCCCCTAAGGGAAGACTATAGTCTGAAACATTATCTTGTACTGAATATGAGTAGCTAAATAAGTTTCAAGTGCTTCCTGTGTGCCAGGTGGACTGTGTTACTTCATTACTTCTCACTGTGAGATAGGTACTACGCTGTCCCAGTGTTCCCAGAGATTAGGATATCTGCCTCCGGCCATGGGATTGTAAATGGCAGCAGAGTTGAGTGTAAACCCAGGAAGGGGGGATCCAGAGCAGCTTCTGGGGCGACAGACATGCTTCCTCTTTAGGTGAATTTGTCACGTGTACTCTTCTTGCATGTTATTCCTATTTCTTGGAATAATTCAAGGAATAGGGTTGTCTTTTCAGAGGTCTCATGGGAGGGCATGGCCCAGGTGTGTCTCAGATGCAGGATTTCAATGGTCCTCGATTCTCTGGTTCCCGTCAGAATTTCTGGGAGTGGTGTCCTGGTATCAGAACTTCTCAAAACTTTCCAGGAGGTTCTGTTGCAGCCACTGATTGGGCTTTCAGGAGCCTCTTACCTGCTGAGTGCCTTTTCTGAAGGCGCTCTCCTGGGGCTTTCTTAGCCCTGATGGGCAGGCAGAGGTGTGGATACAAGACCATGACTTTGGTACCAGGCAGTCCTATGTTGGAGGCCTGGCTTCTTTACTTGTTAGCCCTAGGACACTTGGGCAGGCAGTCACTCAACTTCTTTGACCTACAGTTTGTTCACTTGTACAGTGAGGAAATAGGTCTTGTGTTCAATGGGTATCCTGAGGATTAGGAGGTGTCACACACAGAAGTTAGCCTGGCACATGCTCACCATTTAATGACCACCAGCTATTAGTGTAAATGCTGTGGAGAGGGGGAACCAAAAGCAGTGGGTTTCTCTACAGGTGGACTGACTGTCTTTGTTCTTTTCCTGTTTCTTCCTGTTGCCCTCCTCGCCCCCAGGATGGCTCCCTGGGAAACATCGATGACCTGGCACAGCAGTATGCAGATTATTACAACACCTGCTTCTCTGATGTGTGTGAGAGGATGGAGGAGCTCCGCAAACGACGGGTTTCCCAGGACCTGGATGTGGTGAGTGGGTGGCACTGGGAATATGCTTCTGCCTGGCGGGGCTGCTCTGTGTCCTGCTCCTGATCCAGCACTCCCTCCCAGGCCTTCTAGCAGTCCTGGTCGTGCCAGGAGCATCTCTCTGTAAACTGCTGTGCTAAATTGGGGTGCAAAGTTCAGGTCTCAAAGGATTAATCATCTAGCTCTCTGGTCATCAGATGGATTGAGTATTGGCTAGGATGGTATGACCAAATACTTGTATTCGGTAAACACTAGATTTTATTTTTTAATTTAAGTGAAAAAATGTTTTCACTGTTAGCCAGTGTATAGTATATTTTTATGGATTCTAAGTGCAAATAATGTCTAGGTTAATCCTTTTTTCTTTCTTCCTTTTCTTTTTTTTTCTTTCTTTTTCTCTCTTTTTCTTTCAAAAACAAAATAAAATGTAAAGAAGCTAGAAACCACCCTAATCTCTCACCTGGTAATTACCATATTGGTATTTAGCAGCCTTCCTCAGTGTTTCTCAGCATTTTTATGTTAGCAATATAATTCTTGCTTTTTTACTAAATATTTTATTATAGTTCTTCCATGTCATTTAAGAGCTCTTCATAATCACCATTTTACATGGCTCCATTCTTGCACTTAGGTGTTGAAATTCGTTTGGCTGTTTCTTTAAGACCATTATGTAGGATTAGTGCAGTATTTGAACTTGCATGTGATAAATAGTAAATAAATAATTTAGGTCTGTCTCTCTGTAATCTGTATATATACTAATATTTCCATGTTGTGTGTTTGCTACAAAAAAATCTTACTGAAACTTCTGCATTTATAAATTTAAATTTTCATTACATATTCTAATTGGATTCATTCTGGTTCAGTGCTTTTCAAATTGTTTTATTTCACTGTGGTGACCTCAGGACCCCTTCAGGAATGTCTTCTCATCCAGACCAACTCCTTTTTGACCATCTTTTATATTTTGGGGGTAGGGTGGGGGAGGGGCCACATGGATCTCTTTTGCATAAGCGTCTCTGCCTTTAAAAACAGTTTGAAAACTGCTGATTTCACTGGAATCCTTATTTATTTATTTATTTATTTATTTATTTATTTATTTATTTATTTCCATAAATCTGCTTAGGATAGGAATAAAAGAAAAAGCAATAATTAAGAAACTTGGAACAAAGAGTTCTTTTATTAAAACCCTTTTTATGTTATAAAGGACCTATTATATAACAGACCTACCAACTAGTTTAGGCACCTCTGTTAATCTTCAGCTGGACATGCTTCACTTCTACAGTAAGACTGGCATTCCTATGTGCTTTAATTTCTTTCCGTAACTCAACCTAAGTGAAGATTCCTTAGGTCAGGAGTAACAGTGTATCATGACTGTCAGATGATTATTGATTCTCTTTCCTTTTGTTCGTTGCCTGAGCAGTCGTCAGTGGTGGGAGTTAGTACAATTGAGTTGATTGAGGCTGAGAAGCATCGGTTGGGGGCGGGGAGCCATCATCCCGGAGCCTAACATGGTCGCCCAGGCAGGCATGTGGGCCTGTCATTGCCCAGGGCATCTTTCCTATAACTGTCATCTGGCAGGTGTGAATGGCAGGGTTGTTTCCTCCTTTTTTAACAAAAGTAACCTCATGTGGCATAAGCCTCCATTGAAATTAATTAGGCTCTCTGATTGGGACGTAGTTAATGAAAAAAGACTTTCCCCCTTTTTTGGTGGGGGCAAGATTGTGGCTGAACAGCAACCTAAAAATTGCACCGAATTCTTGGACGTTGTAATTTTGACCTTGAATGATAGTCTGGTAGCATGCTCTGTGGCTTCCTTGGACATTGTGCCATGTGAGGAAGTGATTGCTGTGGATTGGTAGATGATCCTTGTTGTAACATGCAACTACTCTTCCCAGAATTCTAGCTGGTTAGGAGTTGGGGTTACTGTAATCACCATAAGATGTTTAGGAACCTTGGAAGGCAGGGTCTGGGTAGGAAAGAAAGCCTGCTTGGCAGTGGGATAAATAACTTTTTCCCATTTAGACAGATGGGCTTAATTTGGTGTGCTCTGTTCCAGAGCAGCAAAAGACAGTCTGGGGAAAAAAAAACACCACATGAGCTTAATTAGTTCTCATCAAAGGTGCAGGAATGTAGTGGTGGGTAAAATTGATGGGAGCTCATCCGAGCCAGGCAGGAAACTTCGTTCATCCTTTAAACAGTAGTTAGTGAGAAAAGTAAGATCCCAGATGGGCATATTCAGGTTCTCTTTCTATGAAATTCCAGGCAAGTTGGAGAGGTAATGGGGAGCTCTTGAACTGCTGAATGCCAGGTTAGATGCCATGTGTTCCATATGTCATTCACATGGCTCAGAAATCTAGAAGTCCATGTGAGATGTGCTTTAAGGTCATCCATCATTTATTCAGACCATGTATGCAACACTAGCGACATATTGAAAGTTCCCTCTCATGGTGGTTAGCTCATCACAGATTGAGAGCTGATGGGAACTCCTCTTCTTGAAGAGCTGTAACTTGCAGTCCATGATGCTCTCTTCATTGCATTCTTTTATTTTATTGCATATTATTCCACTTGAGGACAAGTAGACAAACTTCTGTGTTCAGCTGTTTGAGCAGCTTTGGGTCTGAGGACCTGCAACTTCATACTTCCTTTCTGTGTCTGTAAGCAGTCCCAGGAAAGCTGAATCAAGGTGGCTTGGAAAAGAAATAATCCACCAAAAGCAGTAAGAGGAATACAGCAGGAGCCTAAAGCTTTTTTATTTATTTATTTTTTTTAAGAGAGAGAGCATGACAGCAAGGGGTTGAGGGGTAGACTCCTAAGCAGGCTCCACACCCAGCCCAGAGCCAGACACAGAGCTTGATCTCATGACCCTGAGATCATGATCTGAGCCCAAATCAAGAGTCCAACCCTGAATCTCCTGAGCCACCAGAGGCCCCACCTTAAAGCATTTTATATGGAAAAAAGTAGCATTAAGTTTGATTCTGCTGTAGAAAAAGTCATTCAGAGACAGTCTTGAATACAGAGAGTTTTGAATGCTGGGTTGAATCAGTTTATGACTTTATTTCATTTCAAATTCTCGAGGTGAATTTTGGCAATCGAGGAAATATTCTATAGATAAAATAGATATTTAGATATTTGAGTTTGGCTTTAAAAGTCAAAGAATGTATTGTCTTTAAGAACTCATTATTGTCAGCCAGAGAACAGTCCAACCAAAAAGACATTCTGCCCACGGCAGTGCTTGACTTAACCCTGAAAAATATAAGGTTTTGATAATTATGTTAGTAATTAACTTTCTGGACTGGATATCAAGCTACTTTTCCAGGACCTAATCACCCGGCTCCTGACTAGAATAAAGCACTTCCTTGATAAAGTGTTTTTGGGGCCAGTTAGTTTAGATGAAGGCAACAGAGAGTACAGATGGGTGAACACTCAACAGTATAAACAGGGATTATGATTCACATTTATAACTATGGAGAGAGTTTTTATTCAGCACCAAATGAGCCCTAAAGGAACAGTATGTCTGGACCACAGCCTTTGCCTCTGCTGGGGATTGAGACATGAGTGCTTGTGAACAGCAGGGAAGCTGCCCATATTTCCACACATTTGGCACATCTCTGAGCACTGCATGTTTTTTTGGCTGGGCAAGTCTACATTTGGAAATGATATGGCTTTCCAAGTCCATAATGGGCTCATCTCTGGTGATGCTAAGTCCGACATCTGTCAAAGTGACACGGCGGCCAGGAAAGGGACATAGGCAAGGTGGGAGATTATCACCGGCCATATCAGCCTCCTTGGCATCTGAGATTTTGAGTCTGCTTGAGTATGGACAGAAAACAAGTGTGTGTGTTGTTGTTACAGTATAGCTATGATGCAGAAGTGCCTAATTACAGGGGGACCCTGTTGACAACTTCGGCCAAAGCCTGGCTTGGGATCTGTGCCAAATCATGATCACATCTGTGTGTGTACCAGGACATGGGAGCCTGGGGGAGACTCATGCAGGTCTTTAGGGACCAGGGATGTAAATTAAAATATTGCATATTATAACAGACAAATGTGACATCAAAACCATTGCCGATGGTATAGGTACAATTCTAGGGTATAACTATTATTCCTTGAAATTTTAATAATTTCACTGCTTCAGATATAATTCTGAACTAATCAGAGGCAGTAAGATTGTATTTATCATGACTAGTGGTGCTTCCTGGGCTCCTTCAGACTGTACCACCCCAGCCCCAGTGGGGGTCCCAGCCCCTGTGCTTGATGCAGTATGGCAAAGGGTATGAGAAATGCTGGTGGAAGGAGGTGTTGGGACTTAGGCCCTTGTTCTGGCTGTTGTATTTAGTTGGCAAGTCGTGTAATCTCTCCAAGCCTCAGTTTTCCCATCTACAAAATGGGGATAAAAACATCCCATAAAGGTATTGTGAGGATAAGGTGAAAAAACTGCTATAAAGGACTTGGCAAATCATTGTAAATGACCTGTAACCGATTCTTTCCCCTCGATTCTGAGTTTAAAACCCCTCTAATTAACACTGAAGAATATCTGTTACTTATATTTCATTAATATGTATTTATAGGAGTACACACATTATCTAGCTTTTTATTTTGGCAATTACACATATAGAAACAGCAAACTATAACAAATTTCCATGCCTCTAACCCAGCTTCTACAGTTCTTAGCATTTTGACATTCTTACATTATCCTTACTTGGCACACCCACTTGATTATTGTTATTTTTTAAAAATTCTTTATGAGGTTAAATTTGCATATTGAAATGCACAGATCTCAGCTCTACCAAGAGGATGTATCCATACCATGCACACTCCAGCATGACATATAGGACGTAGTTACCACTTCACAAAATTCCCTCTGTCCCTTCCCAGCAAATCCTGTGTTGAGGACAGGGATTTTTTGTTAGTCTGTTTTGGTCACTTCTGCATTCCAACATAGAGAACAGTGCATGGTTCATAAGAGGTGCGTGTTAAGTGTTTGTTGAGTTCATTTATTATGGAATTATTTTTAAAATATTTTATGAACATCAAACCTGTATCTGAGATCTTGCCTTTCTTTCTAGAAAGACCAGTAAAAGATGTTTTCCCCATCTACAAAGAGGTCACAATTTAGTTGGCGGCACTAGACAATAAACACACTATTAAAATGCTGTGCGGGAGTACAAAGAAGAACCCTAGCCTAGTGTAGGAAAATCAAAGACTTCCTGCAAGAAGTGATACCCAAGTGTGCTCATTAAGGACACAGAAGATTAACCTGATTTGGGGATGGGGGTGTGGATAGTGCAGAATAACTTTAAGGCAGAGGTCACAGTTTTCACAAAGATCAAAAATTAGGAGAGAAAATGTGGCTTTTATAGGCAATTACAAGAAGTTTACTGTGGCTGAAACCTAAGATATAAATGATGTGGAAAAAAAAAAGATACATGCTCTTCTTTCCCAGGTTCCTGGATTATTAATAATATAAAAAGATAGGATGTTCTGATTCATCACTATTCACAAGACAAAACAAAAATAATTGCCATTTCACAATGGTTGGCTGCTTGGTGAAGGTGAATTTGAGATTACACAGGGTCGTGCAGACTTAGTCCAGTCTCAGTGGCTGGTGGGGGCGGTGGTGGTAGTGGGGGGGGGCGTTCATTGACTTCTCTTTTGTTATTTGCTAGACGGCAAAACCCGTGGAAAATACTTTTCCTGTGCTGCCTCAATGAATATTCAAGAAAATTATGAGGGAAGGCAAGGTTGCCCCCACCTGAGTGCATAGGCAGGGTGTTCTGAAGGAATACTGCCCCCCCGCCCCATCCCAGGAATATGGAAGCTCAGAAAGAAGGCAAATGTACTCCTGAACCCATATTCTCTTTTCCAAAGGATGGCAATGTGATCTGTGTGGCAAAGTGTCTTGACTTAAAATATTTAACCGCTTAAAGCCCAACTGTTCCTCCAAAAGGCATTTGGTTTTGTTTTGTTTCATTTTGTCTTCACTGACATTACTTGCCAGCTTTGGGCTACTGTTAATTTGCAGATTGCAGGCAGAAACAGTGGGCATTAGACGTTGAGTCTGAACTACATTCTGCTGTGCGATTCACATACTTGATGTCAAAATACACTGAGGCATTATGCCTTAAGCCACATGGTGATACAGTGCTCTGCTCTGGCTCTTCTCAGACAAAGTCTCATTTATTGTCAGATGCCCAGTGGCAATTTAGTCAGCATTTTTGTGCATTGTACCGCATTAACATGGATGGACATAAACAGATCTCTTGGCTGCCAGATTTGATCTCAGCATCCATTGCCACTTGTCATTTAGGTGTGCTTCTGTCCTTTTACACTTAGAAAACCTTTGTCAACCACTTGCATAGTTATGGGAACAGTTTAGATGTGTTATGTGTGGTATAGTCTACAAGTCGAGAGATTCTGTCAGGTTTTTCAAATAGGGATTAACAACATCAGCTTCATTTTTTGCTCTTGAGCGTTTAGAAATGACTTTTTGTTTGTTTGCATTTTATAAAACACAATATGCCTGGGGGACTAAAAACCAAAATAGCATCTTGCTTAAAATACAAATGTTGGCCAGAAAGGGACACAAATCTGAGCTATGTGGTTGTTTTCATTTACGTACAACAGAGAATTACTAAATGTTAATCACATTGACAGTAACTGGGGAGAAAAGCCAAAGAATTAAAAAGAGGTCACTTTGATGGCAGAATCAGGGTTTGGGAGGGTTTGGCCAGCGTTTGGGAGGGGAAAGGAGCATTCCTGTTTTTGGAATTCCTGTAGTTGAACGATTTATTACCACCAGGTCACCCAAGCTGTAGTGCCATCTAAATGTTTACATTTAACAATTCAGCATTTCTAACATGGGAGATTACAGTGTAATTTATTTGTGCGTATCACAAGGGAATTAGAGGCTTTTAAACATGTGAATTTGTAGCACGCTTAAGGCAGTATGGTCTTGGCCGTCAGACTAAATGAAAAGGACTGTGATGGATGTTTATTTTCAGGGCCCAAGTGGGTTTCTGCAGCTGTATCTATGTCTATAATGATGTAATCATCAAAGGTCTAAATTTGAGGCCTCTAGTGGAGACTGAGCGGCTCAGGCCAAGTGGCCAGTCTGTCCTTCAAGGCTCTGTTTAGGGACTGACGAGTGCTGGGGGTCAGAAATGGAATCAGAGGGATCCCTGGGTGGCGCAGCGGTTGGGCGCGTGCCTTTGGCCCAGGGCGCAATCCTGGAGACCTGGGATCGAATCTCACGTCAGGCTCCCGGTGCATGGAGCCTGCTTCTCCCTCTGCCTATGTCTCTGCCTCTCTCTCTCTCTCTCTCTCTCTCTCTCTGTATAACTATCATTAAAAAAAAAAAACAAAAACAAAAACGAAAGAAAGAAAGAAATGGAATCAGACACATAGGGGCAGGGCCCAGACAGGAAGTTACCTGGGGTAGGACTGGGAGCCTTTGCTAGTATTGGCACCACACAGCTGACATTGGCCTCCTGACCTGTAGGTCCCTACTTAGGCTGATCTCACCACAGCTCCAGAGCATCAGCATAACTAAAGACAGAAAGAATTGGGTCCTGGAAGACCTAGGATATTTGACATAGCTTTGGAATGTTGCCAGGGTCTGGATCCTATGGCCAAGAAAGAATTCTTGAGACATCTTTGATGCAAAAAGGTAGTTATATTAAAGCATGGAGACAGGACCCATGGGCAGGAAGAGCTGTGCTGCCTGCTGCCTTTAGATCCAGGATTGTAAGGAGCAACTGATTATCTACTTTGGGGTTAGGGGAAGGAAGAAGGGACCTTCCAAAAGGATTTTCGTATGTTAAAAAAAACTCTGGGGATACCAGAGGCCTTGCTTTGTCAGGCTAAGGTTGCTTTTCCCTCTAGCAGGGCATTAACATGAAGACAGTTGGGAGCTTCCTGGAGGAAGGTTATACTCTGCCTGCCTCAAGTATTTGTCAATGGGCTGCAGTTCATAAGGACATCTAATTTTATCTACATTTTCTTCTGCCTTTGTTCCCCACACCATATTGATCATAGCCACTTCTTGTTAGATCATTACTAATACCAGGGGCACCTGGGTGGCTCAGTTAGTTAAGGATCTGACTCTTAGTTTCAGCACAGGTCCTGAGTTCCAGCCCTGCATTGGGTTTGACGCTGGATGTGAAACCTACTTAAAAAAAAAATTCATTAAAAAAAAAATTCATTACACCCATTTCAGCAGCATTTTTTTAATGCTTTTTTAAATCTGAAGCTGCCTTTCCTTCAGTTTGGAGGTTTTGAGAATTTTAATAGAAGCAGGATGGTACTCTTGGGCTAATGTCTTCAGTGTAGTTGATTCAGTGATTCTTCTTCAGGCTTTTCATCCATTTGGGTATCTGGAAGGACACAAACTAATTGGGTGGCTTTAGGAAAATACATCTCTGCTTCCTGTAATGTCTCACCGTAGTACTCAAAAGAGAACATTGGTTTCTAGCTTTTTTGTTTTTTCTTTCTTTTTTAATCCCCTAACATAATAGCCTATATTAGAGATGGAGGCTTAATTTATGACCTGCAGCAATGATGTTAGAGTTCAGGTTCTAGTAGTAGGCCAGTTTCTCTATGTCTGGCTATTCTGAGGCTTGTGCAGAAATCATTTATTTATAAGGGATAGTTTGAAACTTTCTGCAATTACTTACAATATGAAGATTTCCTAAATTTGTGCTACAGCAGTGCCATGCATCTCATGGACCCCAGCCGAAGCTGGGGGAACTTAATCAAAAATCAATCAAGGACAAGTCCAAACCAGATTGGAAGCACATCATGAATATTCGTGAACATCTGGATGTGTTTGTGGGGGTGTATGTTATTTTTTTAATGTGTGTGACAGCCAAGGCATGGCTTCTTAACAGAGATGCCAAGAGGAAGACAGATTTCCAGCTGTGATTTCAAAGGGTTAGTTTTGTTTATTTGCATATATCCTTTCTCCTTAGGGTGTGGGTTTAGTCTTCCAATATATTCCTTTGATCCCTTTCATCTTCTGGAATCTGTTTTGATATTTTATCGGAATTCTTCATTTAGTTGCTTGATTCATGAAGATTAAGCCCTTCTAAAGGAGAGTTTTAACTTAAGGAAAAACATACTGTTTAATATATTCTTTTATTTAAAAAAATATATATTCTTTTATTTAAAGATTTAATTTGTTTTATTTTAGAGATAGGGAGAGAGAGAGAGAGCAACAGTGGTGAGAGCAGGGGGAGGAATAGAGGGAGAAGGAGACTCTCAAGTAAATTCTGACTCTCATGAGGTCCAGCCCAATATAGGGCTCGACCTCATGACCCCGAGATCATGACCCAAGCTGAAACCAAGAGTCAGACATTCCACTGACTGAGCCACCCAGGCACCCCTATTGTTTAATATTTTTGATGAATCTTTTAAGTGTTGGTGATATCAGATAATTATCAGTTAAGCTATTCTGCATGATTGATCATTAGTATGACTTACCATGTCACTCGGTGTACTTTATCTGGGTTACTAAAGTACTGCCAATAACTAGAAAGTCAGGGTGAATACAGTATGAGGAGGCCATAATAATAATCATGCTGATAATGATCACAATAATGACATTTTAAAAAGTACATTGGAGTTGTACATTGGCATCCACATCTACTACCTAATTTAGTCTTTTTAATAACCCTGTGAGATGGATATTAGTAGTCTTACGATTTTGACTGGGCAGTGGCAGAAATGAATGCTCTCAAAGGGAGGCCTTATTGGCTGGAAGAGAAGACCCAGACTGCATTGCCCACCCACCTGGATGTTCATGGCCTGTGGTGGCAGTCTGGACGCTGACTAAGGGGGATGACAATGGCTTCTTCACCAGGTTGCTGTAAAGATTAAATGAAGATAATGTTTGTAGCACCCTCAGGAGAATTCCTGGGTACAAGTTGGAGATAAATGAATATTGGTAACAAATATTGTTTTTGTTATCTTAGAAATACTAATGTTTTATTTAGAAATAACTAATTATTGATAAAAGTAATAATTATGAAAATAGGACTTGTTTAAAGTCCAGCAGCTAATAAGTATCTGGAAAGGGATTTGAAGCAAGAGGTCAATGCCAAATCTGACTCTCCCGAGGCTGCTCTAACCTTGCTTTTTACTCCCTGAGATTCTCAGTCTTCTTTCCCAAGGATGTGAATCTTGATTTATAGATTAGTTTATATTTTTGTGTAAAATAATACAAAAGTGTAATATTACAAAGCATAATATAAAATAAATTTTATTATACAAAATACAATACATTCATTGTAAAAAAAATGAAAAAAAAGAAACCTACAAAAATAGAAGTTTAAAATCTCCTAATACTCACTTACCAACAATAGCAATTTTAAACAGTTAGGTTTTATTTAAAAATTTAAAAAAAATTATTATTGAAGTACATCGACCTACAGTATTATATTAGTTTCAGGAGTATAGAATAGCGATTTAGCAATTTTGTGTATCATGCAGTGCTCACCATGGCAAGTGTAGTCACCATGTGTCACTATACAAAGTTATTACACTATTATTGACTGTATTCCCTGTGTTGTACTTTTCATCCTTGTGACTTATTTATAACTGGACATTTGCACCTTTTAATCCCCTTTATCGGTTTTGCCCATCCCCCTCCACTCATCTCCCTTCTGGCAACCACCACTTTGTTCTTTGTATTTAAGGGTCTGTTCCTTTTGTTTGTTCATTTGTTTTTTAGATTCTACATGTAAGTGAAATTATATAGTATTTGTCTTTCTCTGATTTATTTCACCTAGCATAACACCTCTAGGTCCATCTGTGTTGTTGCAAATGACAAGATTTCATTCTTTTTTATGGGTGAGTAATGTTCCTTTGTATATAAATACCACATCCTCTTTATCCATTCATCAAATGACTACTTGGTCTACTTCCATATCTTGCCTATTGTAAATAATGCTTCAATAATTAGTGTGGTTTTTTTTTCCTTTGGATAAATACCCAGTAGTGGAAGGTACATGGATCATATGGTATTTCTGTTGTTAATTTTTAAAGGATCCTTTATACTGTTTTTCACAGTGGCTGTACCAGTTCACATTCCCACCAATAGTGCACAAGAGTTCCTTTTTCTCCACATTTTTGCCAACACTTGTTATTTTATGTCTTTTTGATACCAGCCATTCTGAGTGGTATGAGGTGCTGTCTCATTGTGATTTTGATTTGCATTTCCCTGAGAAGTAGTGATGTTAAGCATTTTTTCATATGTTCTTAAGCATTAACTTTTAAATAATTTTCTGGAGTTCCACATTATTTTTTATTCTTTCTCTTTACACATCTTTATTTATCTTTTTTTTCTCTTTGCACACACAGAAATATATGCTTACATACAGAGAGACATCATGTTTTACTTAGGGCACAGTTAAAGCAACAAATTAAAAGAGGATTGACTAATTGCTAGAGATAGTCATCTGATAGTTGTATGAAGTAAATGAAGAGATAAGAAATTTAGAAAGAACTCAAAAAGCTCAAATATTGAGAATATGGACTACTTAGAATAGGGGCAAGCAACTTTGTAGATTTTGTGAGCAATCCTGAATTAAAAATAATCTCTTAGGACAGCCCGGGTGGCTCAGCGGTTTGGCGCCGCCTTCAGCCCAGGGCGTGATCCTAGAGACCCGGAATTGAATCCCCCATTGGGTTCCCTGTATGGAGCCTGCTTCTCCCTCTGCCTGTGTCTCTGTCTCTCTCTCTCTGTGTGTCTCCCATGAATAAATAAATAAAATATTTTTAAAAATCTCTTAAAATTATATTCCCTACCTTGTACAAAACACAGGGGATCATAGACTTTAGAAAAATTAAATTCAAGAAGATAAAATAACACGAAGACATTTTACTGTACATCTATATGTTTACTGTATATTCAGGATATTTAGCAGAATAACCCAATATTAGAGAGTTTATGTTATTATAATTTAAATGTGTTAAGTAGTATCTATTTTAGAGATGGGTAAATGACGGCATTCAGTATTCTTCCTGAAAGCGAGTGCAGGGAATTGGTAAAATCAGCAAAGTAAAAACAACATTTACTGGATTGCTGGTGTGTTTCAATAACATATTTGGTGCCATGGGGAAGCTATTAGTGTCATGAGGAAGCTCGTGTTGCAATAGAACAAGACAGCCAAGGATAAGATTATATTAGTCACAGTCGTAAGTGGGCAATACAGATCTGCCTACAACATATTCTAGTTTTACATTATGCAATAGGCAAACAGAAAAGGTAAAGATCGTGGTGCTTGTTGGTTGGAAGGCTTAACTTAACTGGTTTGGAAGAGCAGGTCCCTTGGGCTGTGGTCAGGACTCTACAATATAAAATCAAGTGAAAGACAAGTTTCTGAGTAATTGGGACAAAACTTGTACAGTTGCTTAGCTTATGCTGTGCCATTAAGCTGGACCAACAGAAGTTAACAGCTAAGATTTAGGTGAATTTAACAGGGGTGAACTTATAAGGGCCCTTATAGTTAGAATGATAATGCCAGCTACAGTAATGACCAAGGTTATAGATAGATATTGTTTTTCCAAGTAGATACCTTCTTTTAAATTAAATTATAGTTGACTGTGTTCTTGATAATATATTTGTTGAATACTTACAATGTGAAAGCACATAGTACATTTTGGCTCTCTTCAGTATACTCCCATAGGCCTTTTTATTTAATTTTATTTATTTATTTGAGAGAGAAAGAGAGAATGAGCGGGAGTGAGGAGGGGCAGAGGGAGAGAAAGAAGCAGGTTCCCCACTGAGCAGGGAGCCAGATGTGGTGCTCCCAGGACCCTGAGATCATGACCCAAGCTGAAGGCAGACTCCCAACCAACTGAACCACCCAGGCACCCCTCCCATAGGGCTTTTTTTTTTTTGTAATAATAAATTTATTTTTTATTGGTGTTCAATTTGCCAACATACAGAATAACACCCAGTGCTCATCCCGTCAAGTGCCCCCCTCAGTGCCCACCACCCAGTCACCCCCACCCCCACCCTCCTCCCTTTCCACCACCCCTAATTCGTTTCCCAGAGTTAGGAGTCTTCCATGTTCTGTCTCTCTTTCTGATATTTCCTACCCATTTCTTCTCCCTTCCCCTCTATTCCCTTTCACTATTATTTATATTCCCCAAACGAATGAGACCATATAATGTTTGTCCTTCTCCAATTGACTTACTTCACTCAGCATAATACCCTCCAGTTCCATCCACGTCGAAGCAAATGGTGGGTATTTGTCATTTCTAATGGCTGAGTAATATTCCATTGTATACATAAACCACATCTTCTTTATCCATTCATCTTTCGATGGGCACCAAGGCTCCTTCCACAGTTTGGCTATTGTGGACATTGCTGCTAGAAACATCGGGATGCAGGTGTCCCAGAGTTTCATTGCATCTGTATCTTTGGGGTAAATCCCCAGCAGTGCAATTGCTGGGTCATAGGGCAGGTCTATTTTGAACTCTTTGAGGAACCTCTCACAGTTTTCCAGAGTGGCTGCACCAGTTCACATTCCCACCAACAGTGTAAGAGAGTTCCCTTTTCTCCGCATCCTCTCCAACATTTGTGGTTTCCTGCCTTGTTAATTTTCCCCATTCTCACTGGTGTGCCAGATTTCAGGTTGTACTACAAAGCTGTGGTCATCAAGACTGTGGTACTGGCACAAAAACAGACACATAGATCAATGGAACAGAATAGAGAACCCAGAAGTGGACCCTCAACTTTATGGTCAACTAATATTCGACAAAGGAGGAAAGACTATCCACTGTAAGAAAGACAGTCTCTTCAATAAATGGTGCTGCATCCACATGCAGAAGAATGAAACTAGACCACTCTCTTGCACCATACACAAAGATAAACTCAAAATGGATGAAAGATCTAAATGTGAGACAAGATTCCATCAAAATCCTAGAGGAGAACACAGGCAACACCCTTTTTGAACTTGGCCACAGTAACTTCTTGCAAGATACTTCCATGAAGGCAAGAGAAACAAAAGCAAAAATGAACTATTGGGACTTCACCAAGATAAGAAGAAGCTTTTGCAGAGCAAAGGATACAGTCAACAAAACTAAAGACAACATACAGAATGGGAGAAGATATTTGCAAAAGACATATCAGATAAAGGGCTAGTTTCCAAGATCTATAAAGAACTTATTAAACTCGACAGCAAAGAAACAAACAATCCAATCATGAAATGGGCAAAAGACATGAACAGAAATCTCACAGAGGAAGACATAGACATGGCCAACAAGCACATGAGAAAATGCTCTGCATCACTTGCCATCAGGGAAATACAAATCAAAACCACAATGAGATACCACCTCCCATAGGGCTTTTTAACAGTGACTTTGTATTGAGATAAAATTCATATGCCAAAAAAAGCCACTGAATTTTAAATGTATAATTCACTGGTTTTAGTATATTTACAGATGTAGTCTTTATAAAAACAGTCTAATCCTAGAATTCCGTGGTACTTTGTATCATTTTCATCTTTCTTTTTTCTTTAAATTTATTTAAATTCTATTAATTAACATATATTACTGATTTCAGAGGTAGAGCTCAGTGATTCATCAGTCTTATATAATACCCAGTGCTCATTTCCTTAATGCCCATCACTCATTACCCTATCCCTCCACCCTCCTCACCTCCAGCGACCCTGTTTGTTTCTTATGATTAAGAGTTTCTTATAGTTTGTCTCTGTCTCTGATTTCATCATTTTATTTTTCCATCTTCCTCTATCCTCTATTTTGTTTCTTAAATTCCACGAGTGAAATCATATGATAATTGTCTTTCTCTGGTTGACTTATTTCACTTAGTATAATATCCTCTAGTTCCATCCACATCATTGCAAATGGCAAGATTTCATTTTTTTTTTATGGCTAAGTAGTAGTCTATTTTATATATGTACTACATCTTCTTTATGTATTCACCTATGGATGGATATTTGGGCTCTTTCCATAGTTTAGCTATTGTGGACATTGCTGTTATAAACGCTGGGATGCAAGTGCCCCTTTGGATCACTACATTTATATCCTTGGGGTAAATACCCAGTAGTGTAATTGCTGGGTTGTAGGGTAGTTCTTTTTTCAACTTTTTGAGGAACCTTCACACTGTCTTCCAGAGTGGCTGCACTAACAGCCACTAGCTTGCATTCCCACCAGCAGTGTAAGAGGGTTCCCCTTTCTCCACATTCTCACACATCTGTTTTTTCCTGACTTGTTAATTTTAGCCATTCTGACTGGTGAGGTGGTACCACATTGTGGTTTTGATTTGTATTTCCCTGATGCTGAGTGATGTTGAACTGTATAGTTCCCAGAATGTAGTAAGTGATCAATAAATATCTTTGGAATGAATTTATGGCAATAATTGGGCACTTTGGAGATATTTAGATTCCTGTCCTCAAAAAGCAAGGCTTTCTTAATCCTCTCTTGGTTTTAAAATAAGCATGAATAAGAAAAATTTTTTTAAACAAGAAAATTTTAAAACACATAATCCTGGGGAAAGAGTGCCTTTATTATAGAATCAATCATTTGGCTAATAAAAACATAAAATGTGTTAAAAGATTCAAACTACTAATCAGAGGAGAAAAGGCTCCCAATGAAAGTATATTTGATAATTAAAAAATCTCTTTCATGGTGTAAACTTTGCTTATATCTGTTTTTTTAATATGGTTTGAAGGGATAAGCTACTGTCTTAAAATGGGTATCTAAGTGTAAAAATCCATCATCCTACGAGGACTATTTTCATAGACATTGGATTATAATAAGGAAATGCATTTCATACTCCAGTTCTTTCCAAACTGACTTACCCTCCCACCTCCCTGGTGATGGCATTGCTGGGACCCACTACCCTGTTGGGTTTTCTGTGTATCCCACGTGATCGTCAGCTTCAAGACAGCAACCTACTTTCTTTGTTTAGCACAGCAGAGCCCATGGTGAGATTGCATGGAACTGCAGAATAGCAGAGAGGGGGAGAGTAGTAAGCAAGTGTTGGAGGCTGGGTACGACCCATGAAAGAATCAACAGTATCTCTTTACAGGCTAGGAGATAGTGGATTCTGCCCAGAGCATGGCTGGACCAAAAGTCTCGAGTTGACACATTTTGGTGTTAATGAGCAGATGCTCAAACTGGTTTGGGGGTGGGGGTAGGGAGACACTCTTCCTACCTGTTGCCCGTCCTCCCCACTCCCTTGTCCTCTGTGTACTGCACACTCTGGACCTGGGTAGTTCCATGCCCCTCTCATGGGCCTGCCTGTCCCTCTGGCCCTAGCATCCTATTTCTTACCTCCTGCCTGTGATCATCTCTGTATATGTATATATGTATAGGTGAGTGGTGTGAGGGAGAGAATATTAACAAATATATGGTGGCCAGGATTGTAGAAAATACCATAAAAACAGGGATGGGCAAGAAGCAAGGTGACCAGAGAAAATGCACCTTCTGGCCACACTTTTTCATACCCCACCCCAACTTTGGTGGTATTTGCTTTGGAGGCATAGAGAAGAACAGGACATCCTGCCCCTACTCCTGCCATGTTCTGCTCCAGGGCTAGTTGGCAGCAGGGCTGAGAGTACAAACACCAAGGAGTTGTCCTGCCCACTACCTTTGCTATCCCATCTGCTCCTCAGCATCCCACCCCTTCCACTCTCATCTTCTACCCTCACTTTCTCCTCTCACCACCTGGCCCTCTGTCTACCTGGAGCCCACTCTTGCTCCTGAGCCCACCCCTCCCCACCTGCCCATGTAAAAGTGTCCATCAGTAACACCTCCAGGCTGTGTACCTCACTCACTCCCCTGGGGGCAAATCCATCTTGGATTCCCTAATTGGATGTCAACTCCATTTTACCATAGAAACTTGTTCTGTGTGGCAGGTAGGCCGCATTCTGTATCCTAGCACCTCATGAGATAAACTGAACTGTGAGACTTGATCTGGGGATATGCTCAAATTTCCTAACATTAAAGCTCAATGTTACCTAAAAAAAAAAAAAAAGATAGAGAGAGAGATAGAGAGAGAGAGAGAAATTGACAAGGTAATCTTTGTAACCCAACCTGTGCAGGGTAGTGACCTCCATAGTAACACAGAACTGGAAGATGCTTTCCCCAGGTGGAAAGGTGTTTGTGCTCATGCCACACTGACTTGAGGATGGGACAGAAGATAAGGCAGGGCTGTAGAACAAGCCAGATGGACATGCTTCTCATTCCTGGGTGCCCATCGTGTGGTGTGGCCTGACCTGCGGAGATGCAAATTTTGAACATAAGCCAGCATTTTAGTCGTATCTGAATGTATTGAGCAATCCTTCTGTTTGTTTCCTTTGACTGGAATGTTTACCATGTGAACCTCAAAGAATGCCTCTGAAGGAGTTCATTAGGAGGCTCAGTGTGTATGCTGCTGATAATAAGTGGTATCTGTGAACTGCAAGAGATAAAAAAGGAGTTCTAAATAAATGGAGTTGGCATGTTATTTTAACTTGCTATGTTATGTTAAATAATGTTACTCTTTGCATACAGATTCCTAAATTCAGTGCTCCAACTTAGAGAGAACAGTGTTCTATGCATGAGCACCCAGCAGAGAGACAGCCAGCGTGTGCCTTGTCCCTTTTAGGACAATTTACAGGTGATGATTGTGGAACATCAGTGCTGAGACGTTAGGCCTTAGGAATACAGGCAGTTCAGGAAGGTTCTGGTCCCCAGGGACTAGCCCGACAGAATGCTGTGTTTGTGAATGTCCGTGAAGGCAGAGTTAACCAGGGAGACTTGGCCCTTCTCAGGGGCCAGGAAGGCAGGCCCTTCTCAGGTCTAGGAAGGCAGTGTTCATAAAGGTGGTGGTAGTGAGGGGAGCTGAATTTTTTTAGTTTAGCTTTTGTTGTTGTTGTTGTTGTTTTAGTTGGAGAATTATTTTCAGAAAAGAATGTAGTAAATACACATAAAATTTACCATCTTAACCCTTTTAAGTGTGCAGAGTCAGCTGCATTGGTATAGTCTCATGGTTGTGCTATCAGAGCCATCATCTGACCACAGATGGTCATCCTTCATCCTACAAAACTGGAGCCCTGTGCCTGTTACAACTCCCCATTCCTCCTGCCTCCAGCCCCCAGCAACCACCTTTCTACCTTCTGTCTCAGTGGATTTGACTACTCTAAATATCTCATATAATTGGAATTCTATAGTACTTGTTCTTGTTTAAAACAAATCTCTTGAAATTATGTGATCATGTCTACATTATATGATAATAAAAGCTAAAGGGATACCTTACACCATATACAAAATTTAACTCAAAATGGATCAAAGATCTAATTGTAAGAGCTAAAACTATAAAACTATACTGAGGTATAGTACTATATTTCACTTAGTATAATGTCCTCAAGATTCATTCATGTTGTAGAATGTGTCAGAATTTCCTTTTCTAAGGCTGAATAATATTCTGGTGTAAGTGACATTTTGTTTATCTGGTAATCCATCAGTGGATGGTTGGGTTGCTTCCACCATTTGGCCATTAAAAGTAAAGCTGCTGTGAACACGAGTATACAAATATCTCTTTAGGTCTCTGCTTTCAGTTCTTTGGAGGTATGTACCCAGAAGTGGAGTGGCTGGAATTTGTGGTAATTCTATTTTTGAGTTTTTGAGGAACCTTCATATTGTTTCCCATAGCAGTTGCACCTTTTTACATTCCCACCAACAGTGCACAAAGGTTCCGGTTTCTCCACATTCTTGGCCAGAACTTGTTCATTTCTCCCTTTCTTCTTTCCTTCTTTGCTGGTAGCCATCTTAGTGAATGGGAAGTTGGTTCCTTATTGTGGTTTTGATTTGATCTCCCTAAAGATGAGTGATGTTGAGCATCTTTTCATGTGCTTGTTGAACATCTGTATATTTTCTTTGGAGAAGTATCTATTCAATGGCTTTTTTCATTTTTGAATTGGGTTGTTTTTGATTTGAGTTGTAGGAGTTCTTTAGGTACTCTGGATCTTAATCCCTTATAAAATATATTACTTTCAAATATGTTCTTCCATCCATTGATGAACAAAAATTTTGTAATTTTTACGAAGTTTAATATATCTAATTTTTGTCTTGTTGCCTGTGATTTTAGTATCCTATCCAAGAAATCATTGCCAAAGTATCATGAGCCTTTTTCTCTGTATTTTCTTGTAAGAGTTTTATAGTTTTAGCTCTTACAGTTAGATCTTTGATCCATCTTGAGTTAAATTTTGTGTATGGTGTAAGGTACCCCTTTAGCTTTTATTATCATATAGTTTAGACATGATCACATAATTTCAAGAGATTTGTTTTGAAGAAAAACAGTCTCTGCCTCTCTTCCACCTCATTCCTTGCCTATAGACTGTTGATCACCCACTACACTTCACTGTGTCCTGCTCTAGAGCCACCTTTCTGCATTCTCTTTCTTGGATCCCTAAGGATATTGATACCTTTGTTTTTCTGAATCCCCATTACAGTTTTATCATACTTCTCATATGGTACCTGTTCTTTCCTACCTTGTATTATTACTCATACTTGTCTCATCCCTTTTACCAGATTATAAGCAACTTATAATGGCATCTGTCTGTCCTCGTATCCTTCAGAGCATTTTCCACAGTACCTTGTGCCTCATGGTCACTTGTACCTTGCAGAGGCTAAGGATTATTAACTGAATATCCAATTATAAAGAGTTTAAAGTAGCATTATGTGAATAGCAATGTTGAATTTAAATGTTCTTGTGTTTCCATTTTTGTTTTAATGAATTCTAGAGTTCAGTTTTATTTCCTTTAAAGTGCCCAAAGTGCCATGAAAACTGCCATCAACATAATAATAAGAGAATTAGAGAACAATAAAAGATTAAGAGAAGGGTAACATTTTATACCAATATCACCTCGGGGCTATGTAAGAGATTTCATATCTAAGTGACTTCAAGTTTGTCCTTAAAAACTGCAATCTATATTTAAAACCAGACAACAAGCAGAAGAAGATTTCTTGTGCTTTTCATAAAGTTGAACTGCTAAGGGCAGTCAGGAAGCAGGTATCAAATGACCAGTCTGGTCATGTGGAGAGTACCATAACAGAACATACACTTAGCTTGACACAGAAACTCATGCTTCTCCCATCAGGATGTTGCCTGTGGAAAGCCTCCTGGTGTGTGTCAGTTGTAGGTTGTGAATGCAGCTGTGATAGAGTAACCATAAGTTTAGAAAGTGTTTGTAGGGTAATCCTGGTGAGTACTCATCATGAGAAACTGCTAAAGTATCAAGGTGGGTTGTTTTGTTATAAGAAAAGGTGAGGGGCACCTGGGTAGCTCAGTGGGTTGAGCATATGACTCTTGATTTTGGCTCAGGTCACGATCTCAGGGTCCTGGGATCGAGCCCTCATCAGCCTCAGTAGGGAGTTTGCTTGAGATTGTCTCTCTTTCTCCCTCTATCCCCCTCCCTGCTCTCTCTCTCTCTCTCTCAAATAAAAATAAGTCTTTTAAAAGGCAGTGTTGTGGAAAGCAATACTCATGGTTATATTTTTGATGGTTTCATAACCATATAATAAAAGAGATTACTTATAATCTAGAATAGTTCTCAATCAATTCTCTTGAGACAAGAGCCATACCTTCCTATGAACCAACAAACCATATTACCAGCATTACATTTTCTCTACAGGACAGTCTTAGTTATAAGATGCACATAAAGTCACATTCCTTAGTAAATGGAAACCTCATGAAGTAATAAACAAGCACATTGCATTAGAGGTAATAAGCATTCTAAGATGGGCTACCCATAAGGAGGACTTCATCATAAACTAGTATAACACACCGCGGTGTCACAAGCCACTCTGAGGTGTAATATAAAACTTTGCCCACACATCTGTGACACAGACATAAAAATTGCCTCCTGGGTCTGTATTTTTATTTAAGCAATTTCACGAATTTTAGTTAAATATGTAATCTTGTGATTCAGTCAGTAAGTATTGATTGAGCACTTTACCAGGTGTCCTGGGGGCCAAGAGAAATGCAATATAATCTTTTCCCTCACTAAATAAACATACATGAAAAAGTAGAGACAGGAATTTATGTAGTTCAGCATTATATAGTTACATTCAGTCAGCATATATTGGGTCCTCACTATGTGCAAGGCTACATCTAAAACTGTGTATGGAATTGAAAATATGTCATTTGGGTTTTTAGTAATTTCCTATGTTAAGTTTAATGAAATTAATATATGAAGCATTAACTGCCCCTTATAATTTCTACTTATTTCCAAATTCATTCTCAAAAGACCATAATGGGAGTATTTACCGAAGCTTCTTTGCAGGCTATACTCTTGATGGATTTTCCACTAATTTTTTTTAAGAGTTTATTTATTTGAGAGAGAGAGAGAGCACGAGCCAGGGGGGAGGGACAAAGGGAGAGGGAGAAGCAGGCTCCCCACTGAGCACGGAGCCCAAAGCAGGGGCTCAATCCCAGGACCTTGAGATCATGACCTGAGCTGAAGGCAGACATTTAACCGACTGAGCCACCGAGGCACCCCTCCGCTAGTTTTTTAAATCTTCATTTTGATATAATTCATGTTGTTACAAAATCCCTTTATGGCCTGAAGGTAGACTGAACATCCGTGCTTGTGACTGGTTATGACTTGCAATTGAGGTGTTACAGGATATATCTGAATAACCATATTTCAAAACATTTAAGATAATTTATAGTTTTGCAAGGTAGAGGGATTATTTTAACTAGATTCTGCTTTAAGGTTGGAGAAAATCACAGTCACTTAATAAATGATTAATAAGCATCCAGTGTTTGTTTTTCACTTAAATTTCAATTTGTACCCCCACTCTCTCCTGATAATAGAGACAGGTGTCTACTCAGGTGCCAGCACTTTGAGAGGAAGATTTGTCAGTATGTTACAGTTACACCTAAAGCATCCATAAATGAAAGAAAAAAATTGCTTAAGAAAATGGTATAAAATGACATAATGAAGTAGTTATTGTTTGGGTTTTAAACTTAGAACTTATACCATAGTTACTTCGGTTTGCAATGAGCCCCCAAAAGCTAGAATACTACAGCATGGATTATTTAGGGAAAGATTCATGGGAAAAGAAGCATTTCTTAAAGCAGCTCAGTGATGCTGAGTGATACCAGGATTTTAATGATGATAGTCTACATGGAAGCATTTTGGAAATTGTGTGAACCTGGTATGTGTACTGATTAAATTTAATTACTCACCGCACAAAACTTAACGGTATTTTTACTAGTTGAAGCTGTGTTGGTATTTAATTTGAATCATGTTTGGATGTTCAGGGGACCTTCGTGCAGATCTGTTTCAGTTAAATTATTAGTAAGACAGTAAACTTGCAAAGGAAGTGGTACCAAATCATGGAAGCATTGAATGCCAATTTAGCAGTTTGACATTGTTCTGTTGTTAAGAGGGAACATAGGAAAGTTTTTGATTAGGACAAGGACAGGTGGATTATGTTCTTGGAAAGTTTGGCTTAGCAATAGTGCATTTGATTCTTTGGGAGGAGGAAGAGCAGTTAGAAGGCTGTCTCTGCCATCCAGACAAAAGGTAACAAAAGCCTGAACAAATATACTAGGTGTAGAAATGGAAACAGATGCAAGAAGCGTGTTGTGGAAGGGACTGAGAGCTTGACTGAATCTCTGGGAGGGAGAGGATAAGTGAAAGTGATGGGAGGTTGGTGTGGTTGTTAACAGGTGACAGGTAGGAGGAGCTGGGGGTACAGAAGAGGAGCCCACTTGATCATGTGCAGAGACTGAGGTCTGAGGTCCTATCCAGAGACTCTTGTGGAGCTGAATAGCCAGGGACTTAAGAATGGTGGCCTCTGATTTAGAGAAGCCCCTTGAGTGGGAGAGAGACGTTCTGAGACTTCCTCATCATTGTCTTCTTGGCACCTAACTTGATGTATGGCCTTCAGTGATAGATCAACAGGAGGCGTGTAGAGGCAGTGGGTATAGAAAATTAACTCAAGCATTCAGGAAGTTTGGCTCTGAAGAAGTGGATGCAATGAACGGGTAGAGAATGAACCTCCCTCCCTTTCTTCCTTTCTTCTAACCCCCTCCTCTGTCATCCTTTCCTAACTGTTCATCTCACCTCCTCCTGTCCCCTCCCACCGCTTCTTTCTTTCTCTGGGGAGAGCTGGGCAGGGCTGTGTGCCACAAGGAAAAGAAAAGAATGATGAAGAAAAAAAAAAGATCAATAGGTTGTGCAAATTACTCGTTTTTATAAAGTCTATGTAAAAACAGATGAAGTGTGACCTTCCCTCTTTGGAAAATGAAAAGTGCTTAAAGCTTGGGTGCCTTTTCTGGTCCTCGCTTTGCCAGGGAGGACATCTTTAATATTTAAAGCAGGCAAAAGTAATCCCACAAAGTTTCTTTTTCTGTGTTTGTCAGCGTGGTATTTGCTTAAAAGAAGGGTAATTAGGCAAGGAAATAGAAGAAACATCCAAATAATTAGGTTTTGAGACCTCAGACATGGTAAAGAGTTGGTCATAAGGTGCAGTCAGAAAGCACATAATGGGAACAATTTATGTTCTGTTCCTATGGATATGTCTGTGCCTATGGACATTGTTGGATGCAAGTGGTTTTAGTAGGTAATTGAATATAGAAGACTCTTAGGCAGTGGAGCAGAGTGATACAGGGTGAGTTTAGGAGGCAGAGGGACAGGAGTGGAAATCCTGGCTTTGCCATTTACTAGCCGTATGACTGGGTGCAAGTTACTTAACTTTCTGAGCCTCAGTTTCTCCACATGTAAAAAGAAATACGCATAATCTCTACCTTTGAATGTCACTGTGAGAACTATGGGAAATAATTTTTTTTTTAATTTTTTTTTATTTATTTATGATAGTCACAGAGAGAGAGAGAGAGAGGCAGAGACAGGCAGAGGGAGAAGCAGGCTCCATGCACCGGGAACCCGATGTGGGATTTGATCCCGGGTCTCCAGGATCGCGCCTTGGGCCAAAGGCAGGCGCCAAACCGCTGCGCCACCCAGGGATCCCGGGAAATAATTTTTTAAAATGTATTCAACAAATATTTATTGAACACCTACTGTGTGCTAGGCAGTGACGCTGCAGCTATGAAGAAGACCAGTAAAGCATCTGCCCTCATGGAGCTTACATTCTACAGGGTCCTGGAGGGCTCAATTTGTTACTCAAGAGGTAGTATTTATAAAGCGCCAAGCATAATACCTGGCTGTGCTTAACATGAGGCAACACTATTGAGATCACAGAGGACAAAATGTTTTTTTCTTGATGACAAATGGGCAGCACTTTCACTGACAAGTGAATTTTAAAACAGGTGAATATTTTTAATTTGGGGGAGGAAATCACTTAGTACTATTGGTGTGTGCATGTCAACTGAACAATGTTACGTGTTGGTATTAATCAGTGATGATTGTTTGTATGCTTCAGAAATTCTGATTACAATTAAAGGGCCTGGGTACCGATTTTGTGTATTATGATTCTTCTACCTTTTAAATAGTAAGCATGAAGGAAGAACATTAAGTTTTCTGACATTTGATATCTTTGACGGGCTTTTCTCTAAAGCATTTCCCTCTTATGTTCCATATCTCATGGACAAAACTATACTGAGAAAGCAATACTTGAAGAAGAGTATTGATTTTATAGGAAATATACTACAGAGTAGTTTTTTTTTAAGATTTTATTTATTTATTCATGAGAGACAGAGAGATTGGCAGAAACACAGGTAGAGGGAGAAGCAGATCCATGCAGGGAGCCTGACGTGGGACTGGATCCTGGATCTCCAGGATCACGCCATGAGCCAAAGGCAGATGCTTAACTGCTGAGCCACCCAGGCGTCCCCAGAGTAGTTTTCTTAAAGAAAAAAAGAAAAAAGTGATTTCAATCATAAGATCACTATTCAGGTTTGACTGACTCATTTGATATGATTAGCATTGTTGTCTCAGAGCATAGGTATTAGAAAGGTAAATATGAGTGGGTCTGAGAACATGCCAGCACCTGCCTCTGCAAACTTCAGGAATTTGAAAATTAGTGGCAGTCACCTGAGAGCCAGCAGGATCCAGGTCATTCAGAGCTGCCATGATCATTTATTAATTATGAGAGAGAAAGCCTAGGTGGAAAGGAGGCAAAACCCCAGTGGCTCAGCCATTGGAGAAGTACAACTATTTTAGGGAATTATCCACAGACCTCTTAGCCAAAGGCAATCCGTTAAAGCTACCCACTCAATCATAGGATTCCCTTTGGCGAAAGGAGGCATTCTTAAAGAGGGAACAAGGGACCTGCCCTCATCCATTAAAAATAAACCTTTTATTTTTCCAGAAGCCAGAAAAGCTTTGTGTAATTATAGTCTGGAGAGGTAAAGGTGATCCCACACTTAAACCTACACCCATCAAAGTACTTCACTTAACTGACCAAGCAAGTCTAGCCAGGACTTCAGAGAGAGACACTGGCCTTGGTGTTTATAGGTTCCAGGGCATCCCAGAAGCTGCTTCCTTGTGCCCTCTGCCAGTCCATTGCACCCGGACTCATTCTCATACGTGGACATGACATTTGCACAGACAAGATGCAAGATATTTATATTTCCTTCTTTACCCCCTTAAATTGCTTGTTTTAAAAAAAATAGATGAAACAAGGCAAGTTCTTTGAGGTTTCCCTGAAAACTTGGCATGGATTGCAACTAGCTTTTTTTTTTTTCCTTTTTAAAGTGTCTTTTATGTCCTATTCAGTAATCCCCACCAGTTGCATGCTCTTTTGGAGGGATTCTCAATGAAAGAGTAACGGGTTTACAACAGTCTGCAAAACGCTCTAGGTTTTGCTCAACTGGTAGCTAGATTTTAAAAATAGCTCTTGAATTTTGCAATGCGGTATGCCATGTGTGAGCTCCTGGGACAACACGTGTGCTACACATCGCAAAACCCTTCACAAGTGTTACCTAATTAAGCTGCGCAGTATCTGACAGGTGGTGGGCTCCTCACCAGCATGCAGGGAAAGGGAACTATTGCGCATGCACCATCAGCTCAGAACAGTGTCTCTGTTGTCTTGGAGTCATGCAGCCTTAAGAAAGAAGGAGCCTTCCTTGAATCGCAAGTGGAATAGTTAGATCACCCAGTATCTTCTTCGGGACGTAGAGAATTATTGAGCAAGATTCATTACCCCTCATAGCAACTTCAGATTTTTGACGGACAAGGCCAGTTATTATTGGTAGCAGGACCAGAAACAGGCAGGAGAGACTGGTACTTGGATGTAGATCTGCCTTCTGCTGGCAGAAGCCGCATGATTCTGATTCACTGGAGAGGCTCAGGTCTTTTTTAGGAAGTCTGGGTGAGCGGCAGGTGATGGGGGTCCTCAGGACAAAGTTGTGAGGGAGGGAACAGCACTAGGGAAATGAGAGCAGACTGAACTGGGATGTGTACCTACTGTTAGATCTGTGAGGAGGTGGAAGGGTCTGAAGGCTGACCATGGATGGGGCACAACCCCTGTCTTGGGAGAAAACTGGAATTATTGTATAGTTACCAGAACAAAGCTTTGAAAAGGAAGACAACAGCAAAACAGAAACACTTGGGTACAGGCTAAGGAGTAGGGAAGAGAAAGCTAAAGGTGGCCTGGTTGTTAGCCCTGAAGCACTGGTCAGAAGAGCCAGTAGATGTTCACATAGCAATTAAGAATATGTGTCATGGAATCAGATGGACTCTGCACCTTCTAGCATGTGGTCTTGGGCAAGATACTTGATCTCTATGCCTCAGTCTCCTTTTTGGTAAAAATAGAAATCGTAAAATGTCTTCCTACCTTATGGGGTTTCTGAGACGATGAAATAATAGATGTAAAGTGCCTTAGAATGGTATGTGTGGCATCAAGTAGCACTTTATAAATGTTGGCAGTGAAGACGATGATGAAGATGAATCAGGAAGTACTGAAGAAGTACCTTCTCAAGGAGGAATTAGCCCCAGAATATGTACTCAATTTGTAGGTGGAGATGCATGGATTCCCAGAAGGTAGGGAAGTGGCATGCAGGGTGAGAACTAGCCTCGTGGTGAATCACTTGGTAAATACTTGGTATTAATGGGGTGTATTGCCTAGGGAACCCCAAGGAGTTTGTTACTGTTCTTTCTATAGTTATTTGACGATACCTTGGTGTGGATAGTTGAATCAGTCCATCAGTTCAATTTTAAAAATATGTACCATTTAAATATAACTATTGAAGAGAGGATTTTTAAGAAAATAAGGTTTTGCTTTTTTTTTTTTTTTTTTTTTTTTTAAGGATTTGCTTTTATGTATTCCCAACCCACTCTATCTAGTTTTTCCCCTGGTTGACTACTCAGGATAAACAGGGACAAATGGCAGCCTATGTGATCCTTAACAAAACCCTTGACATGTGTGGTAGAAGATACAAATAGAACTTAACACGGTTTCTGTCTTTGTTTTGCCCAGACTGCTCAACATACTATCTTTCTCTTGCTTTGTGGATGAAATTATACAGTGTCAACACCCAGGTAGTAAAAAATGTAATAGAAATTTTAATCCAACTGACAAATGTGAATTGATTTCCCATTCTGTGCCATAGTCTCTCCACTTCTAGTCTCCTCTGCCACCTTTCATTCATTCCTTCATCCAGCAAATATCTATTATGTGGCTGTATAGTCTTTGCCAGGCACTTTGCTGGGTCTCGGGTTGTTACTGAGCCACTTCTGTGTGAAATTCTCCTGTGCAGTCCGTTGTCCAGAAAATATGCAGTGACTTCTAGATTCCCAAACGTGACTGCAGAGCACTTTCCGTTTCCGCACATCTAAGCTTTCTCCCAAGCATTGAACCTGGCAGTGAGCCCCTTCCTGTCTCCCGCCTCTTCTCATGTGCTGCACTGCCCAGCCCAGCATTCTGACATTTTTGGTGAGGTTTGAGGGCTTTGCGTATTTGTTCTGTGAAGACTTTGTGGCAAAGAACTGGGGAATCCTCTCCATTTCCAAAGATATTTTTTTCTCTTCAGTATATGAAGTATTTTCATGAGTTGTTAAGGTAATATGTCTGGTGATTAAAATTTGGAATATTCAAAGAGACATTTCATAGTAACTTTCAAAATGGATGCCTTGGGTGGCTCCATGGTTAAGCATCTGCCTTTGGCTCAGGTCATGATCTCAGGGCCTGGCATCAAGCCCCATGTGTCGGGCTCTCAGCTCAGTGGGGAATCTGTTTCTCCCTCTTCCCCTCTTCCCTGGTCATGCTCTCTCTCTTGTTCACTCTCTGATCCTTGGGTTCGCTTTATGTTAAGTTTTATGGAATGAATGAAAAATTCAAATGTTAGTGCTTTCAATTTGCATGTATTATTTTAGGAATTGACAGGGAAATCATGGTGGCTTAGATGTGATACCATATCATTACTGGGATTACATCTTTTTTTAAAAAAACGATTTTATTCATTTATTAATGAGAGACTTACAGAGAGAGAGGGAGGCAGAGACACAGGCAGAGAGAGGGAGAGAGGGAGGCAGAGGGAGAGAGAGGCAGAGACACAGGCAGAGGGAGAAGCAGGTTCCATGCAGGGAGCCTGATGTGGGACTCGATCCTGGGTCTCCAGGATCAGGCCCTGGGCTGAAGGCAGTGCTAAACGAGCCACCCGGGCTGCCCAGGTTACATCTTTTTAAAGATTGTAGCATGGAGGAAGCCTCTTACTCTATCGATTCTCAAGGTAAAAGTCATAGTTCTAGGTTCATTCCAGCCTTTTAATTTTTTTAAAAAAGGATTTGTTTATTTATTTATTTGAGAGAGACAGAGATCACACAGAGGGAGAGAGAAACAGACTCCTTGCTGAGCAGGGAGCCCAATGTCGGGCTCGATCCCACGACCTGAGATCATGATCTGAGCGGAAGGCAGGCGCTTAACCGACTGAGCCACCTGGGTGCCCCCGTTCCAGCCTTTTTAGGGGGATACATAATAGGGACACAGTCAGCCCTTCTCTCCAGTTTCCCAGGCAATTGGTCATCATGTTTGGACTCACTGCTTTTATTTGTCCTGCTCCAGATGCTAGGAAAGGGCCATCCATCTGTTTTCTGCCCTTTGAGACCAGGTCCTGATAATATTTTCTGTTTGTAGTCTTAGGTTTTTGTTTGTTTGCTTTTCCTGAGGGAAAATTGTTTTCTCCTAGGTGGAAATTGGCTTACTATTTGTGAACGTGCTTATTTTTTGTCATAAAATATGCATAATCTTATACGAAGTAACTGTTTTCCCATTAACAACCTGATGATATTTATGTGATTGAGGCTAATTAGCAGATGACAAGAAAATTTTGCCAATTCTTTCTTTTTGTGCTACAGAAAAGGAGAATTTGACAGAGCAGTTTAAGAAAAAGGGAAAGGAAAGCAAAATTTCCATGAGGAAAATTCTAAATTATTGACATTTTTGAACCTTTAGTAATATAGTTTAAAACGATAAAATACTAGGTGTTTGTGTTGGCTGATGTATCTTTAAATGACAAATGCTCCACAAAAGGCCTATTTGTAGAAAAGAAATTGATCATCATGCATGATTTAAAAAAAAATTCTATGTAGGTGCACCTGGGAGGCACAGTCAGTTAATCGTCCAGTTCTTGGTTTCAGCTCAGGTCATATTCTCAGGGTCATGGGATCCAGCCCTGCATGGGTCTCTGCACTTAGAGTGGAGTCTGCTGGAGATTCTCTCTCCCTCTCCCTCTCCCATCCATTCATGTTTTCTCTATCATTCTCTCTGTCTCCAATCAATCAATCAATCAATCTCTTTAAAAAATCCGTATAGGTCTTCTATGACTTGGATATTCTACACCCCCATTATGGTATGGAATCTTGACAGTGTGCTATGTATATTTGTAAAGTTTGAACCAAGTCTGACTCTAGGTCTGTAGAAGTAATAACATTAGAAAAAAATACATTTTAAATAGGAAGATTTTTGTTTTGCTTTCAGGTGGTAAAAGTAGTACTTGAGAAATAAGAAATAAAATACAGAAAATCCTGAAAGAGAAAATAAAGGTTATACTTAAGCCTCCCACCCCCAACCCCATCTCAGATATAGCCACATTTTGGCTTATTTCTTCCCAGACTTTCATCTGTACATATATATTCATTCAACAGATATTGAGTATCCTCTAAGTGCCAGGTACTCTGCTGGGTTCTAGGGATCTATAGTGAAAAAGACACACAAAATTTCCTGATCCAGTGGAATTTACATTCTGTATATGTATACTTATATACCCAAGTATTAAGATCAAGCTGTTTGTACAGTGTACCAGGTTATATTTCTCAGCCTTCTATAAGGAACATCCTTCCCTTATTTACTATTTTTTATTTAGCATTATGATTTTTAATGAGTGTATACCTTTTTATCTTGTGAATGTGTCATAATTTATCTCTCAACTTGAGCTGTTCAGGTGTTTTTCACTCTCTTGTTGTTCTAAAAGTAATTGACCATGAGCATTTTTAAATGTGTACCTTCACTTTCATAACTTAATTCCTTAGGTTATATTATTAGATAATGAGCATAGCAGGTTGAAAAGTAGGAACATTTTAAAGACTCCAGAAGCACTGTTAAATTCTCATCTGAAAATATTTTATATTTGCACTTCTATTAGTAGTATATCTGTGCTCCTTTTTCAAATTTATGCTTCCTAGTATTTATGCTCAGGAGAAAGAAAACTTTACCAGTTTGGTGAAAAGTAGTCTCATTGTGTTTTAAATTGTATTTTATTATTTCTAAAAATACATACATTTTTCTGTAACTCCTCTCTTAAAAGTTATTTGCCCATTTTTCTATCTAAAATAGTTTTCTTATTTGTTTATCAGTACTCTTTATATATTGAGCTATTTAGTCCATTATCATGTATGTGGTAACGTTTTCCCTTGTTGGAGAATATACACTGTCCACTTTCTCCACGAGCCAAATTATGAGAAGGGAAATGAAGAGGGAGGTCCTTTTCTTGATATGGATAAGATGTTGGATTTTAGGCCAAAATCTCCTTTCCTGGCCTAGAAGCAATGGCATGAGTGCTGTGATAGCAGTACCTACAAGCAACAATGCCCAAGAAATATACTAGTTCTACAAAGCTGTCTTTAGTGCCATGCAGGATGCAACTAGGCATGTGACATGGGGAGTAGACTCTATCAGTGGCTAAGCGTAATGACACCTTGCCCCTTCCTCCACTGTAGTAATCATGGTGCATATGGATTTAATTAGTTTTCAGAAAATGAGAGTCATTTATCTACATCTACTTCAACATACATACCGATACATTTTCAGGTTTATAAAGAAAAAGTAGGGGCCCTTAGTTGTGGGTAAATGAATGAGATCCTGGCAAACAGTTGTTGTGCTGAACAGGGAAGGCAGATTTATGTTTAAAACTAAGTAAACTATGCGACCAGGTAATAATTTTGAGCAACGAAGTATGTTTGCTATAATCACCATTAAAGAAACAGATAAATCACAGTAATTTCAACATGACACTTTACCCATTCAGTAAATCGGTATTTTAAATTTCATTTGCTTTTTAACTAAGTTCAATAATTTATAGAGTAAGTCATTCAAAGATTAATGTGCAGAAGGGAGGAAAATCACTATACAGGAACAGAAACATATCATTTATGTATATTACATTGAGACTTGGTCGGCCGGTATTTCCATTGTAAACCTGAGTTTTTCTAGCATTTATAATACAGCAGTAAAAAAGTTTGCTCAGGCCTAAAAGCTGGTATTTGTCTCATCTTTCTGATACTTCAATTTTAACTTTCTCTTTCTTTGTCAAATACTGTGACCTCTATCCCTGCGTTTTTAGATGTTTACATCATTAGGTAACACTATTAATTCCAAAAGCTCATTTGTTTTAGAAGCACAAATTTGTGGCTCATGATTTCAGAATGCACTGAATTGTCTTTGATTCTGAGGCTTTTCAGGATGGTTATAAAACTTACAAAGATAATTTGAAAATATAATTCAAAGAGTGAAAAAGGGTAGTTCAATGTCATGACAACACCTTTTGATTCAGTAGCTACAAAGACAATAATAATGCTCTAAATCATGACAAAATGTGACCAGTCTATGAGAGGATTCATTTAAATTTGGCATCTCCAGTTTGATCAGGCTACATAATTTTTTTTTTGTAAAATCCATATTCAGACACCCAATCTGCTTACTAATCAGTTCAGATGTTATTTGTATGATAATATGGAAGCTTTTGGTTTTTTATATTCTCAGTTATGAGTTTTCTTTACTTGGCCATGAGCTCCTGAAGGTCAGTGACTGTTCTTTCTACTCTTGATACCCAGCATGTCAACTAAGTACAGAGTTGACACTTAGGAAATATTGGTTGAATAAATGAATACATGAATGTTCAGTTACAGGCTGTCACCAGCTTTTGAAGATTATCTATTCCAAAACATTGGAGTCATTGGGTTAGGACTCATAGTTCATTTTCCCATAAATAATTTAATATAAAAAGGTAAATTATCCTGGAACAGCTTACTTAACTTCCAATTGTTAAACTCCAGAACAAATAATAGAATCACTGTAATGGAACAGTGGTCTGAAAGAAACCCACCCCAGCCCTCCGACGGTCCTGGGGTCCTGCTCAAACAACAATATAGATTTTGCATATTGTAAAAAATTGTCCTGTTGTTGGTCACCCATCTTTCCTACCTTTTTTTTTTTTTTAATGATGTCAAACTTATCTCTTTCTTTTTACTTTAAAATCATTTATCTTGGTCACCCCTTCACCCCTTTCTAGAGTACTGAAGATGTGTCACACCAGGTATAGGTGTGACTCAGGATATGTAGATCCTTTCAACCTTCAGATCACTGAATTCCAGCCTAGAGGCCTCTCTGAGCAGCCTTGTCTGGGACAGAAGTTCTAAAAGAGTGCTTCATCATCACCTGGGAACTCAATAGAAATGTAAATTAGTGCCTCTCCCCCCCCCCCAAGGAGTGGCTCTGAAACTCTGGGGAGGGGTCCAACAATCTGTGTTGAATAAGCCCACCAGGTGATTGCAACGTACTAAGTGTGGAACTGTTATTCTAAGACTAACTGGAGCATGGTCCAGATGGGATCTTAATATTCAATTCCTTTGGGCAGTGAGCTCAATGGTGGTGTGTGCTCTGGCAGCCAGCTGCCCAGTGCTCTGCTGCTGTATCACATACAAGGGATCTTGGAGCTGACAGAACAATTTGGCTTAAGGTTCAGACGTGGTGTTCGGGCATAGGGACCCTCTGGTTCAGTGTAGCCAAGCTAGCTTCAGGATGACATTGGATACACCAAGGCTGTTCATTTTAATTTTGTCAGTATTTTGTAGTATCTAATAAGAAAATTTTCAACTGAATTTGAAATCTGTTACATTTTCATAAGAAATTTCACTATGATGTTAATCAGATAAAGTGCTTTTAGATCTTCAAAATAGGAACTGCTGTATTTCAGGGTTTATAAAAATAGCTAAGACCATTTTTATTACTTTGTTGTGTGAATGAAATTCCTTATTAGTAATCACCAACCATAGAATTAAAAGCTCATCATTAAAAGTTTCTAGCGAATACAATTTATAGTCATTTCAAGTATATAACCTAATTTTTTAAAGTTATTTTTTTTAAAGATTTTTGTTTATTTCTTCATGAGAGACACAGTGAGAGGCAAAGACACAGGAAGAGGAAGAAGCAGGCTCCATGCAGGGATCCCGGGACTTTGGGATCATGCCCTGAGCCAAAAGCAGGTGCTCAACCACTGAGCCACCCAAGCATCCCTAAAGTTATTTTTTTTTAAATATTTTATTTCTTTATTTGAGAGAGCGAGTGAGAGAGAGCATGAGTCAGCAGAGAGACAGATAGAGAGGGAGACTCAGACTCCCTGCAGAGCAGGGAGCCAGCCCAATGCAGGTCTTGATCCCAGGACCCTAGGATCATGACCTGAGCCAAAGGCAGACGCCTGACTGACTGAGCCACCCAGGCACCTCTAAAATGTTATTTTCAAGTAAATAAGCATAAGATTCTTTATCTAAAAAATTAAAAGGTTTATTTTGGAAGTTTTCTACTCAGTAGTTAATATTTTCACTATTATTCTGATTTAATTCTCTTTATAATTCCTATATATTATTTAAAACTGTAGCAACTGTTTTTTCAGTCCATATTCACCCCAGTGGGTTCCAGTGTGCAGGATGCTGCAGCTGTCTATGTGTCCCCGGGGGGACCTGTGCTGGACAGCTGCCTATCCTCTGCTCCCTGGAAGCCCTTCATGTTCCCTTACAACAGCCCTGGTTCTTCTGGTTGATCCTGTGTATAGGACCCCCTTTCCAGACACCATTTCCAGTGAAGGTTCTCTTGGTTTTCCTTATCTCCCAGAAAATATGGCATCCAGAGCTGAGCATGGCCATTCAGATGTCCTCTGCTTTGTGCCAGAAAAAAGGAATGTAATTGGACCTGTGGTTTAGATGTTGAATGCAAATGATTCCCATGACGGACTTTAGAAATCACTAGAATTTAAGTTACCTGAAGGCAGTGATGCTTTTTTCCATTGTTTTATCCTTGACTAGAATGGTGTTTAGTCAGCACACAGTTTGTGCTCATTAAATAGTTGTAAAAGTAAGGTATGATTAGATGAGAGAGGTGGGGAGAAACAGAAAGAAAGAGAAAGTAAGTGTTCCCATTTAGTTGCTTCTGTTAACTTTTGTACCCTGTCCGTCAATCCCAATCAGCGACCAGTTGTACTCAGAAAATCATTTTGTGAGTGTGGATCACTCCACGCTGTTGTCAAAATAGTGAGGTTGGATAGACTCTTTGGGTGGCAATACCATCCAGAGTGGCCCATTGTCATGGTATCCACCCCTGGGATATGTATGCAGAGCCCAGTTGTTAGTGACCATAAGCTAAGTCCTGCTAGTAAAATGAAAAATTGAATTATACAACGTGTTAGATTCTTTTTTAAAGAATAATTAAAATGCCTTTAAGGACGCTGTGCCTTTTCATATTTACATTTAGATGGCATGACACTCTTGTGTTAGTTTTTGTTCATAGTAGAAGATGCATTCTTGACACATGACTCATTTTTTGTAATGATCTGTTGTTAGGGTTTGGTCTTCTTCCTATCTCTATGCAGGGTGCTTTGTAGGTGGTGTGTACTCAGCAGTGTTAAAGTTGAAGCCTGGAAGGTGCAATACATTGTTTCCTAAGACAGCTTAGAAGTTAAAGAGGCATACTACCTTGTTTGAAATAAGATTCAGGAGCACCAGGCTGGACAGTCTTAGATTCAAATTCTTCCTGAATTTAACCAATTCATCTAACTTTTATTAACTCCCCAGTATTTTATAGCAGTTATGCTTTGAGATGGTAAAACTGACCTGGCTGTCTCCCCAGGCTGAGTTCTGCCCCTGCCCTGGGGACTCCTCTCACTTAGGTAGGGGAGTGTACACTTCGGGATTTGTAAGCTCCCTCCGTGGTTTTCGTTAGAGGATCTCTGGAGGACCCCTAGCATTAAAAGTTAAAGCCCTTGGGGCACCTGGGTGGCTCAGTCAGTTAAGCATCTGCCTTCCACTCAGGTCATGATCCCAGAGAGCCTGCTTCGCTTTCTCCCTCTGCCTGCTGCTCCTCCTGCTTGGTTTCTCTTTCTCTCTGTCAAGTAAATAAAATATATTTAAAAAAAGTTAAAGCCCTTTTGGGGCAAAAGGAGTTCTGCAGGGACATTGTTCCTAATGTTGGTAGTGTGTTACAGTCCTCTCTGCCAGAAGCCGGAGGAGAAATTCTCTCTCACAGGAATAGCCATGTGTCTTGTGAATACCTTAAGACATTAAAGTATGGATGATGTCACTCCTGGAATTGATCATGTTTCCTTCTTTACTTTAAATGTTGTAAATTAGCCCAAAATGTAGTCCATTTCTAGCGTAGGATCCCATCATCCACATTTCTTAACTAGCTTAATTCCTGCACCAATTTTACTGTATAATCGTGATTCCCCCTCTTTATTTCGTTAGCTTTACTTCATCTCATATAATGTTGAACTTAACTTTTGTAAGCCATCTTAAGTCTTTTTTTTTTTTTTTTGGAAAATGGTGCAGTTTAAATAAATATGTAATGAATACTTGCATAACATAGACTCCTGCAGCAAGAAGATTTAAGAATTTTACTACAGAGTATTAATGGCCAGGTGGAGATTGCCACTTTTGGTTTCTTTCTTATCAGTATTTCTCAAAATTTACCGATCTGTTCATTATGGATGGATTTTAAGGTTGAAGTTAGTAGAATAGCATTCATCTGTGAAAACCTTTTTCCTTAGAACCTTCCTTCTTTGATATGGGGGGAGGAGAGTTCACTTTCACTCATTATAAACAATTTCGTATGCCAGGCCATGAGCTTATGAATGCCTGAAAAATGGCTAACATTTCCTGTTTCACATATGAATGATTTGGGTGAAACCAGTCATTAAAATGTGAAAAGGTAGAGGGTTGGAGCTGGAACTCACAGGCCAGTGCAGATTTTATCCTAAAAGTGGCTAAACATCCCAACATTTTCTTTTTAAGTTCTTACAGATCTAAGTTGTAGATCTTTTTGAAAACACTTGCCTAATTACTTTTACTTACCAATGTAACTCTACAACCCCAAAGTAAATCTGAGATCAAAGCATTGAAACACTTGTCCTAGACAGTGAAGTTTTTTTTTCTTTTTAAGATTTTATTTATTTATTCATGAGAGACCGAGAGAGAAAGAGAGAGAGAAAGAGAGAGAGAGAGGCAGAAACATAGGCAGAAGGAGAAGAAGGCACCTTGCAGGAACCTGACGTGGGACTTGATCCCGGGATTCTGAGATCATGCCCTAAGCCAAAGGTAGATGCTCAACCACTGAGCCACGCAGGCATCCCTAGACAGTGAAGTTTTTTTATTTTTTTTTTTAAGATTTTATTTATTTATTCATGAGAGAGAGAGAGGCAGAGACACCGGCAGAGAGAGAAGCAGGCTCCATGCAGGGAGCCTGACGTGGGACTCGATCCCAGGACTCCAGGATCACACCCCGGGCCAAAGGCAGGTGCTCGATTGCTGAGCCACCCAGGCGTCCCTAGACAGTGAAGTTTTAAACAAAAATTAATAGAAGAGTCAGAATTACTGGTAAAGTAATCAATTTTAAAGAACTGAAACTAATAGGTGCCCATCAAGCACTTCTCTGGGGCAGAGCCTGTGTCATCCTTGACAGGAGGGACTCGTGTCTGCTTCACTGTTGCCTCTTCATATGGGGCCTGCCACATAAGAAGTACTAAATAGTTTTTATTGGACTCTGTGTGTGTGTGTTGGGGGGGGTACATTGAATCCCTGTTAAGAAGGCATTTATAGTCTAGGTGAGGGAGTAAGCTAGAGATGAGAAAAATTGCTACGCATAGATATACCTAATAATAATAAGCAATATAGCTCCTTGCCATTATGACTGAACTCAGGCATATCATTTAAGGCATGGTCAGGCAGAGAAGGTATGAGGTGGGTTTGGAGTTAGATCTAAAGGATGACTCAGAAGGATGGACAGGAAGAAGAAGGCCATCCCAGATACTAGGAGCAAAAGTGAGACACTGGGACAACATACACTTAGCAGACCAGCACCCATTCTCCTAAGAGGGTTTCAATGAGACCAGTTGGCAGAAGGGCCTCTTTTTTAGAAATGTGGATTTTATCCTGTTAATACTGTGTTTGCAATGTTTTGGAACAGAGCAATGATACAAAGCAGTGAGCTGCTCAAACTGCAATGAGCATACAGAACACCTGGAGATCTTGGTAAAGTGCATACTTGGATTCTGGTCTGGGGTGAGGCCCAAGACTGCTTTTTGAAGAAGCTTCCAGGTGGTTCTAATGCTCATGTTGCATAAACCACGCTTTAGACAGCAAGGACAGAGTATTAAGAAGATTTATTTGTCAGGATGCCTGGGTGGCTCAGTGGTTGAGCGTCTGCCTTTGGCTCAGGGCATGATCCTGGGGTCCTGGGATCGAGTCCCACATCGGGCTCCCTGCAGGGAGCCTGATTCTCCCTCTGCCTGTGTCTCTTCCTCTCTCTTTCTGTGTGTCTCATGAAGAAATAAATAAAATATTAAAAAATAAATTGTCAGTCATGATTGGATTGGAAAGTGCTTCATCTAAGTAGAGATAACCAAGTGGTCCATTTCTTTTCTTTGCCATTACAAAACCAAACTGAGGTCTAAAGGTCTTACTGTAGTGGGGGCAGGACTGGAACTCAGTCCTCCCAGCTCCCACTCAGTATCTCCTGCTCCACTCTGCAGTGGTGGGCAGGCATCTGTGAGGTGCAGACCACAGAGAAGCTGATGCCTGTGGGAATGTGATGGGATGGCTGGATGCAAGAAACCTTGTGAAAAGAGAGGCAACAGCCCCTGGTAGCTGATTTACTGGGGAGTGGGAAAACTCTGAAGAAATTGTTGAGGTTTACATCCTGGTAAAATGAGCTGATGCCCCATTGCTTGTCCAGAATGGAGAAGTCAGACGAGAGTGGGACATACTTTGCCAATTGGGAGATATCACAACTTCATAGTCTTCTTGTAAAGTGATAAATGCCACATGAGTCTTAAAACCCATCACAGGCAGCAACTTTCCACAGCAATTTGGCGCTTGTTCTCCCCATTAATTGAACACATCAGCGATTTATGTGTACTTTACTTGTAAACTGAGTGTTGCCAGGCCTGTGGTCCTCTCACCTTTCCACCCACCTCCTTCCTGTGTCCAGTGTGGAGGAGGAGAGCTTGGCATTCAGCTGAGCTGATAGGCATTTGATGGTTTTCCACTCTCCTGGAATAAGAGAGGGATTTATCCCACTTGCTTTGCCAGCTGTAAAGTTCATTTGGTTGGGAACACTGGCAGGTAAAGGGAAGAAGCGTGGATTTCCACAAGAAAGTGGAAACAAAGTTGGAGTGTGGACGAAGATGTGATATTTGTTTTTTTTTTTTCCAGGACCTGATTCTACCCCAAGTGGGTTTTTGACTCTAGTGTATTACACTGCGTGCCAGACTCTTAGTTTTATATTTGATGCAGGCCCTGTTAGTGTGAGTGTAGACATGCTTGTGTGTGCATGCTCACACACAGACACACGCACGCACAGGCACGAGCAGGTGGAAACGTGTTGGTGGAAGCACACATGTTCACTTTTTTGGTTTTGGCAAATTACTGATTTCATCTGGAAAATTTGTTCTTTTTTTTGCTTCTATGTTAGACATCATAAACTTTGAGGGAATTACTATTTCCAGAATTGGCCCAAGTTGACAAGAAATGAATTTGAGGTTCCCCTCTACCCAGTAATGTTTTGTCATCTGATTCCTTTTAAAACAAACAAACAAACATATGGAACTACAATTATGTCTCTTTCAATCAAAATATAAATGTGAGATGATTCCTAAAATCATTATGGATCTTCACTATTAATCAGAAGATACATGCATAGTTTTCTATGATACTCGTTACTAAAAATTTTAATATCTCAAGAAATTATTTTAATATAGAGCATGACCTAATTTGAGAAATTTAAGTTTCAATATTTCTTTTTTTAAAAAATTTTTAATTAATTAATTAATTTATGATAGTCACAGAGAGAGAGAGAGAGGGAGAGACGGAGAGAGAGAGAGGCAGAGACACAGGCAGAGGGAGAAGCAGGCACCATGTACCGGGAGCCCCATGTGGGATTCGATCCTGGGTCTCCAGAATTGTGCCCTGGGCCAAAGGCAGGCGCTAAACCGCTGTGTCACCCAGGGATCCCTAAGTTTCAATATTTCTTAAGAAGTTTCTTGGTTTAGTTGTTGGGATACAACTAAAACTATTATAAGCTTTAATTTTTTGAAACTTGTATTACATTTTAAGAAATATTTAAAAGTAATATGTGTTTGACAAATGTGTTAAAAATCGAGGAATGGGGGATCCCTGGGTGGCTCAGCGGTTTGGTGCCTGCCTTTGGTCCGGGGCGTTATCCTGGAGTCCCGGAATTAATCCCATGTTGGGCTCCTTGCATGGGGCCTGCCTTCTGCCTGTGTCTCTGCCTCTCTTTCTCTCTCTCTCTCTCTCTCCCTCTCTCTCTCTCTCTCTGTGTGTCTCTCATGAATAAATGAATGGAATCTTAAAAAAAAAAATTGAGCATAGTGGCCTTTGTAGATGTAACCATTGGTGTGTAAGGAATCTTTGAGATGTTTTGTCATCATACAGTTTTATTTATTTATTTTTTTCATCATACAGTTTTAAACATAGACATGTAGGTAATTTTAAAACATAGGATTTGAAGACTGTACTTTTTTAAAAAAATAAATTAATTTTTTATTGATGTTTAATTTACCAACATACAGAATAACACCCAGTGCTCATCCCGTCAAGTGCCCCCCTCAGTGCCCGTCACCCATTCACCCCCACCCCCTGCCCTCCTCCCCTTCCACCACCCCTAGTTCGTTTCCCCGAGTTAGGAGTGAAGACTGTACTTTTTTTTTTTTAAGACTGTACTTTTAAGCTGATCTTATGTTAGAGAAAAATAATAAAGGTAATGTAAGACTACATGCTCTTAAAAAAATAAGCATAGTAACTTCTATTAACATTTGGTGTATAGCCTCTCTAACTTTGCTTTTTGCATGTGCATATGCATACATGCACATATGTTGAGCTATATTTATAATTTGGTTTAGTTTCCACTGTAATACTTCATTAAGTTAAAGAGATTTCCTTAAGGATTTATAGTGTACAAACTCACTATGGGTTTGTAATGTTTAATATTTGACATTCTTTTTAAAATCTTTTTGATTGCTTGCTTGCTTGATTGATTGATTTAAAGATTTTATTTATTTATTCATGAGAGACACAGAGAGAGAGGCAGAGATATAGGCAGAGGGAGAAGCAGGCTCCATGCTGGGAGCCCGATGTGGGACTCAATCCTGGGACTCCAGGATCATTCCCCAGGCCAAAGGCAGGCGCTAAACCGCTGAGCCACCCAGGGATTCCCTTATGTTTTATTTTTTAAGTAGCCTCTGCACCCAGCATGAAGCCCAATGCAAGGCTTGAACTCATGACCCTGAGATCAAGACCTGAGCTGATGCTTAACCAACTGAGCCATTTAGGTGCCCCAGTATTTATCATTCTTAACCAAGATATCCATATGTGGCTTAATGATGACAGTTTAGCCCACAGATCAAAATCCATGCACTCACTTTATTTTTTAATTTATTTTTTTAAAAAATTAACTAAGTTATAATACCCTAACTTACAATTATAGGTTCTTGTTTTAGCCATCATTGTTGTGTGGCTCTCTGGATTCTCATAGGGAGCACGTACCAAATTGTGGCGTTATAGCTCACTAAATACTGCTTAGAATCTACTGTCAAGTGCAAAGTCAATGAACATATCATACTGAAAAAGGATTAGAGATGTATTTAGACTTGGGCTACAGAAGTGAGTACTGTTCTAATGAACTTTTTGGTTGTGTTCAATTTTGAATGCATTTCTTCATGTTCTTTTGTAACATTTAAGTGGATTATATAAATTTGTTGAATATGATTTTTTTTCTACAATGACTAAAGAAAGTTCTCCCGTGTTAGGAAAGAATCAAATTCTTCATGATTGACCATTTACTCAAGATTGAGTCACAGGACTTAAGAAAGCCTGATAACTAAATCTTAACATTAAAAATTCTTATATTTCATGATATGGTATCTTGGATTTTCTTCAAATTAAAATAAGATGAAGCCAAAGCATGTGTGAAGGTATAAATGAAACAAGATTGACCATGAGTAGATAATTAGTGAAGCTGGGTAATAAGAATTTGTAATTCATTGTACTGTTCTCCTTACTTTTGCATATTTGAGATTTTTTATGATAATAAAGTTGAAACAAGAAAGATCATAATTGTAGCCTAAAACATTGTGATTATTTCAACCTTCAAGTGATAAGTTCAGGTTGAAATATATTGCCAAGATGTGTTACTTAGGTAAACTCTAAAAATCACAAAAGGATCCTAATGGACATTGTCGTGAATAAATAGTCTCACATAATTCCCCATTTAGAAAACTGAGGTGAGCTCCTTGGCAGCTAGTGTGGCAGCCTGATTTCCAAAGTGGGCCATAATGATATCACCCAGTTCAGGGCTTTCTTACCATGTGACTCTGGTAACCCCTTGCATTGACAGCTGGGCTGTGTATGTACTCTCTTGAACCTGGGAGAGCTAGTAACTCCAGCAGAAGTGATAATATATGAATCTAGGTTATAAAAGGTAATAAAACTTCTGCCTAGCTCTCTAGGTATGTGCCTGATTCTTCTTGAAACCCAACATCCTGCTGGGGGGAAGACAAGCAGCTACGTGTAGCACCCTTGCACAGATGTTCCAGCAGATGGTCCCTGCTTAGGTTCCAGTTGTTAGCCAGTATCAGCCTCTGGACATGGAAGCCGGTGAGCATCCTAGTGGTTACAGCTCCAGCCAGCCAGTAACCACCATCTTTCAAAACTTCCCGGCCAAGGCCCCAGACACCATGGGGTAGAGATAAGCCTATTCTGCTTTCCCCTTTTTGAATTCTTACCCACTGAATCTGTGAGCAGAATGAAATGCTTGTTGATTTAAGCAACTAAATTTGGGATGATTTGTTACACAGCAGCGGTAACTACATCAGTCAGCATGTGTTATTGAGGAGAACTTTATTTCTCAGTGATCATCTCTTTCCCTAACATGTTTAAAAGATACATGTTTACTCAGTGACTGTGTTCTGATTATTCACGATGTTTACTATGTCCATCAACATGATGACTTCCAAATCAGGAGTCAGCTGAGGATCATCAGTTGTTCCCTCAAATAGAGTAGTTTGCAACTAGGCAGTCAGATGTGTCAGATCTTACTCCATATTCCCTCTTCAAAAGGAAATCCCTGTCCTCCTGGCAATCTATCCAGAACCATGAAGATTCCCTTGTTGAATTAGGAGCAAAGAAGAGAACAAGCTCATCTGTGGAGAGGGAAGGGGAATATCAAGGAGCCTTTCTCTGTCCATTTTGACCTGAATCCCTGCTTCTTTACTGTGTAAGCAACACCCTTTATTGCTGCACACATAGCTGGTGCTTCTTCTGTCTGATTCCATCATACTTTTCACTTCACACTGTGTCATGAAAAAATGAATCTAATTCTTTTCAGTGATAAGCAGAATAAAAGTGTCAGCACTTCTCTTGGTGTATGATATGTCTACCAAGACTTTATTCATACTCTGCACATGGGTGTTTTATCCAGGTGTATGGCAGCTACCTGCTAATTTAATTCTTATTTGTAGTGTTGCATCGCTCAGGTTTGATGGTGGGTCCTCATGTGTTTGCTATGTTTTTAATTATATATGTCTATATGTCTTAAATATTTAACAATATGCACACATATATTATAGTAATTAGTAACTCTTCATCTGTACTTTTGTCAATGATATCACGTGACATCCATTGGTGCCATAATAATGGAATTTTTCCAGTATTCCATTGTTTTCTTTCCAAGCATCACAGCGGTCCTTACTTAGTGAATAACTTTACAAGCTTCTCAGTTGTATGATACTTTTATTTGAGGGTGTGTTTGCTCTAAGAAACACCTCTTTTTTAGAGAGAGGGAGAGAGCAAGGGGTGAGGAGGGGCGAGGGAATCTCAAGTAGGCTCCACACTCATTGTGGAGCCTGATGCAGGACTCAATCCCATGACCCTGAGATCATGACCTGAGCCAAAATTATCAGTCTGATGCTCAACAGACCAAGCCACTCAGGTGCCCCAAGAAATGCCTGTTAATAATGATGGCAGTCCATCCTTGAGAGTTGAAATTAATAAAATTTGTTCTGAAAAACATCACTTTGTAGCATACTTTGGGGAAAAAAAAGTAGAAAGATCACTGCACAAGATCTGTTGAACATCTCCTTTTCCTGATAAAACAGACGTTCTTCATGAAAACATTAACTGGGTCCATTATTTTAAAGGAATGCAGTTTAGTACATTATACATCAAACTATACCCCTAAACAATTTCCTAAACACAGTCTATTATTAGTGACAAACTAACATGTGAAGATGAATTGTTTAGCATGTTACTTCCTGGTCAGCAAACATTTAATGTGGTTGTTAACAAGCACCTGCTTTGTATGCAGAAAAAGGTACATTTTGCATAAGGTACCATAAATGTTATGTTTATGATACAAAGTAACAAATGATGTGCTCAATAAATAAAATTTATTAGAAAAAATGCAGATAAAAATGTGCAATAAAAGCAGGTAATTTCCTATCATAGACTATTACCTAGTAAAGTAGAGACTTAGAGCTTGAAGAACAGTTAAGAATGGAGGAGAAAGGAGAGTTAATCAGTCATTTTTTTCATTGATGGTTAGGGAAGGACATGGGCTAGAATTGGGTATTCAAGGGGATATTTTAGAGACAATTTCAGAGGAAGTAATAGAGTTTTGTCATCATTCTGAGGTTCCCACATCCACTCCGAATAGGAAGTTCTAGGATGAAAAATTGCAAGCTACCTTTTTCTTACTTCCTGCTGTTTAAGTTTATAAGTTTCTGTCTGTGACACTTAGAGGTTAGGAATCAGGGCATCATGATTAGTCACTCAGTAGGAGGGACTTCTCAAATACATATCTCCTGTGTTGATTACACCGGAGTCTGATGTCATACCAATTGGACTTGAAATGTAACTCAAACATTTCCCTATGTTGCTTTGTAAATACAGTGTATCAAGTCTGGGACAGGAATCTAAAATTGTCCATTATGAATGAAGGTGGCAATAAAAACCAGGAGGATGTTAAGCAAAGAGAAGTTCTATGAGGTTTTACACCACTCTGGTATTATTTTCATAATAAACAAGGCCCTGGAACTAGGAGTGAGTGAATTTCCAGTCCATTTAGGTACTTTTCTCTTTCGATCTACTTATCTAAAATCATCTTGCTCTCATTACTCACATAGGACATTCATTTTATAGTCTATATATACTGAATTCCTGTTATTTACATTTATAAATGTACTTTGAGGGCATCTGGGTGGCTCAGTGGTTGAGCATCTGCCTTTGGCTCAGATCATGATCTCGCATTGGGCACCCCCCGCAGGGAGCCTGCTTCTCCATTTGCCTGTGTCTCTGCCTCTCTCTCTGTGTCTCTCATGAATAAATAAATAAAATCTTTTTTTAAAATGTACTTTGAGTTATACTCATTCTAATATTTCATTGCTACGTTTTTAAAATATTGGCCTAGTTTTGTAATTATCCTAATAATGAAATAGGCAACTTTAATAAATTGAAGAATTAGATGCAGCGAGATTTCCTAATTTGAGATAATCTGCTCCCATGTCCTGAACGTCAGATAAGACTTAACAAAACAATCTTCATATGGTACGTGCGCAGACTTGAAGAATATAACAACTATTAAGAAGACAATAAGATTATTGGAAAACTCATAATTAACCTGATATTTCAAACTTCTATTGTTAGTGATATTATTCCTTCCTCTAAAACTGCCTGTTGTCTTGCTTATGACTTGATTAACTGGAGACCACCCTGGATTGTGCACCACACTTTGATGAGGACCTCCACTTTAGCACCTATGTAGATTTAGAATTATTCTCTACTTGTGAAAAATATCAGTGTGGTGTTCTGTGCTATGTTCGCTACTATAGCTCTTATTTTCCCATAGTATATTCCAATACTTCTAATAGTGCAATTTTCCCATTTTTCTGCTAATGCTTATTTCAGTGTAGTATTTTCATTATAGGCCACTGGTTTATCCCCCCCCCCATTTTAACCAAAGGGGAAATGGAGTTTTTAACTGTAAAATAGTTTTACCTCTAAAATGATTCAATTCCTTTCTTTATGATTTGATGATTTTTTTATTTTATTTTTTTTTATTTGATGATTTTTAATAATGTCATTGCATTTATTTCATCTATTAACTGGATGCTGAAAGTCGTTTTTTAAATTCCCAGCTAGGCCAATTCATTTGTGTTTTTACGGGCATGGTGATTTCTAGGGCTACAAGTTAATACCAGGTTAGCTTTCTGCCTTCCTAAATACACTTAAAACTAGTCCTATGTTATGAAATACTCTGAATACATTTAGAATTTTAAAATCAGATTGGAACTCCAATATTATTGAAAAAAGAAACAAAACAAATGGATTCCCATAAATTCTGTGTACTTGTGATGGCATAATCACATCCAGAGAATTATTTCACCATTAACTCTCTGTGCCCCTCCAATTGTGCTGTTTTTTTCTTCCGCAGTAAAATTGTTAGCAGTGTCAAGTGGTGAAGTTTGGAAAGCAGTTCAATTTTAAGATTAGAGTTCTCAATTTAAAAGCACTTTACTTTTTCCAGAAAATGTGTTTATCTCCACCATCTCCTCCCACCATGTCCTAGCATTTCTCAAATCCCCCCATCTCTTCTTACATATCTATTTGTCTTTCTGGTGTATGCCACGTTGGGAAGTCTCATTAAACCCGCATCTGTTCTCTTTTAGGAGAAACCTGATGCCAGCCCCACGTCACTTCAGCTGCGGTCCCAAATCGAAGTAAGCACAATGACTTTAATCATCTATTTTTGCTTCTGCTTTTTTTTTTTAAGTGATATTCTGTACAAATCAGATGAAGCCTACCGCTCTGTGCTGACGCTGTGCCTCTTTCTCCTAGGAGTCACTTGGCTTCTGTAGCGCCGTGTCAACACCAGAAGTGGAGAGAAAGTAAGTTTCTTTCCTTCTGCCAGGGATCAGAATCTCTAAGAAGGTGTTTCTCTTGGGTTCATCCTGATGAAAGTCGAATGGGTGATTGTGTTGTGTATGTACTGTGGAGCATGATGTCATCTTCCGTGTGTGTGTGTGTGTGTGTGTGTGTGTGTACATGTAGGTGGATAAAGGTGTGTTTGTAATTCAGTTGGTGAGGACTAAGGATTCTGCAAGGGTTATTGGTTTCATGCTGCTTATTGTGAGTGAACCCTAAATAAATATCTGGAAATGAGCAGAGAAAGGAAAAGGACAGTTAGGTCCACCAAGATGGGTTTTTTCTTTTAAAATAGTTTCTGATTCAGGATGAAAGTCATAAAGAAGTGAGGTACAAAAATACAACATATTCCAGAATAAAACAATGACTAAAAAAACCCAAAAAAACCCTGCTCTGCATCTGGCTTTGGTGGGTACCCTTAAAACAATAAATGTTTGTGACAAAAGATGGCAAATGCTCACTTACCTTTCCTGTTAAGGGTCATATTTTTGCTTCTTTGTCCTGACTTGGGCCCTGTAATTTTTACTGTCATGGGAGATAATTCTATGTTACATATTGTATCTGCAGGATTTCTTTTAGGCAACTTTAAAAAACAAAACAAAACCAGAAACAAAGCAAATGGGTTTTTTTGTTTTGTTTTTTGTTTTCTATAACGTTTCCCTTTTCTTTATTCCATCATAATTACACTAGAATGTTCTATCTGTGATTTTCTGAGGTAAAGAAATTTTAAGAAAGTCCTCGTCTTTAAACAGACACTTCCTTTGGCACAGAGCCACTTACACTGTTTTGTGCCAAGAGAAGCATAGAAGTGGTTTAGGAATAAAGTATTTCTGGAATGAAAAGCACACGTTGGGAGAGTGTGTGTGTGCTTTACAGCACAGCTCTGCCTAATCCATCCACGTGTGTGTGCTGCTGGCACAGAGGCAGCTTCAAAGCTGCTTTGCCAAAGCTTCAGTTCTCAAGAGGTTAAGCAGACTTGGTTCAGGACGAGGAACATTGGGGTGATGAGCAAACAACAAACCAAGGCCATTGCCCACTAAAGGTTAGAGAATAAATGTGCAATTAACTTGAATCTCCTTTGTTTTCATTGCATATAACCTCCTAGCAGCTTAGTAGTGTGGAGGCTGAAGTAGCTCAGAGATTTGAGTTGACGTTCATTTGGAAATTAGAAGTACTATGACAATAAATTGGGTTGAGTGTGGGTAGAAGCATGGAGTTAATGGACTGTAGTTTCTTCTGACCTAGTTTGCTACCTCTTTGACATGATTCAGGCTGAGAACTCAGGTGTTCCTCAGAATCTGAGCCCTCCGGGAAACAAGACAGGTTTTCCTTTCCTCCTAAGGGGAAGTGACTCACCAAATTTGTACTAATCTTAGGCTGGGTATTTCTTCTTCCCCTCAATTGTGGGTAGTCATTCTTTCCATGTTTATATCCTTCACTTAGTAAAATGTGGCATGGCTCTTGTGGCCAAGGGAGAGACTCTCAGCCTCCTCTGAGGTTAACAAAAAAATTTGAACACACACACACACCACTCAGTACTGTTGACAACCCCAACCCTTCCATCTGTAATACTGCCATTTTCCTTCTATTCTTATAAGTGATTTACTTAAACCCAGGTGTTTCTAAGTAACTTGGAAGTCTTAATCCATTTTGTCCTGTATTTCCCTATTAATTTTTTTAAAACTATGGTACTCTTGTTTTTCTTACTTTAAAAAACTTTTGAAAAATTTTAAACTTACAGAAAAGTTGCAAGAGTTGTGCAGTGAACTTCCATATAACTTAGACTCAGCAGTTTGCATGCTTATTCTCCCTCATAGACACAAATACACAGATTTAAATAATACTGTTAATTAAGATTATTGCAGAACTGGGGCACCTGGGTGGCTCATTTGGTTAAACACCTGCCTTTGGCTCAGGTCAGGATCCTAGGGTCCTGGGATCAAAGCCCCATGCTGGGCTTCCTGGTCAAGCTCTGCCTGCCACTGCCCCTGCTTGTGCCCTCTGTCTGTCTCTGTTAAATAAATAAATAAAATCTTTAAAAAAAAAAGATCATTGCAGAACTTTTGGAGAGTAAGTTACAAACTTTGTGATTCTCACTAATCAATACATCAGCAGGTATCTCCTAAGGACAAGGACATTCTCTTACAGAACTCCATAATATAATTACCAGGTAGAGGAATTTTAATAGGGATTTTCCTAATGTACAGTTCTTGTTGAGTTTCTCTAATTGCCCCAATAGTGTTTCTTGTAGCACTTTTTCTTCAACACTTAAAAAAATTACTCCTCACATTTAAATGCATCCCTCTTGTCATATTTAATCTGAAAGGATTTCTTGGCCTTTCTTTGTCTTTTATGGTATCGATGGGTTTTTAAGAGGATAGGCTAGTTTTGTGAAACAGTCCTCCACCTGGGTTTCTTTTTAGGATTCAGGATATATATTTTTGATGTGTTCTTTCCAGTGTGCATTGCATCATGATGTCAATTTATTCTATCATTGGTGATACTAATGTTTATCGTTTGATTGTGGTGATGTCTCTCAGGTTTCTTCTGAGAAGATAGAATTTTCCCTTTGCAATTTGTAGCTATTTGGTGGGGAGATAATCTGAGACTCTAAATGTCTTATTCCTCATCAAACCTTTAACTGACAGTTTTAGATTCCTTTAATGACTATTGGCTTTTATAGTGATGGTTACAAAATGATGATACTTATTCTTGAGCTGATAATTACTTTGGATTAAATCTTCCAAAAGGTTTTATTGTTGTTATTTTTAATAAAGTGGACACTCTAGGTCAGATTATAATCTGAGTTGTTTTGTTTGTATTGAATTATTTGGGTTTTTAAAAAAGATTTTACTTATTTACTCATGAGAGACACAAAGAGAAGCAGAGACATAGATAGACAGAGGGAGAAGCAGGCTCCCTGCAGGGAACCTGATGCAGAACTTGATCCCAGGACCCCTTGATCACCCCCCTCCCCAGCCAAAGGCAGACACTCACCTGCTGAGCCACTCAGGCTGTCCCTGTATTGAATCATTTGTATTTTTGTACTTGAAAATGCAAATATTTTGAAATGCAGAATCCTGCTCTTCTTCACATCAAAATGCTTGCTGGAGGATGACCTGGCAAACCATGGGTTGCGTCTGGTTAGTATCCGCCAAGTATCTGCCAACCAAAATATCCTTCTGAGTCAGCAGAAGTTTTCTTCTGCTTTCAAAAGGCAGGAGAACTAAGTAGACAAAAGTAGGAAAATCCTACAGCAGCCCGCCCTTAAACCAGAGACCTAGATGACAGGACCTCCCTCTCTACCCCCACTTGACTCAAGGGCTTCAGCACATCTTTCTCCCTCCGTTCTCTCCCAGTTAAAACCTGAGCTAAGGAAGGTGTTGGTTGTTAATTATAATGCAGATACCTGATTTCTAAAGAATACATCATCTCTGCCAGTAGGATTTACTGTTTAACAGGGTTTAAAGTCATGAGGTAAGGAATATAGCTCTGACCTGGAGAGACCAAGGAGGTGAATCTTTTGTGGGGATGACAAGCAGTGAGACGCCAGACAAGAAGTGAGAATATACCTGACATCACTGCACCCAGGAACCTTTGTCAGATGGGGCTGCTCAGGCTGTACTTGGCCTATAGATGTGTGACACCCACAGGATAGTTCCATCCTTACATAGAACAGACCTACCCCCCTCCCTCCCCCCCGCCCCCAGTCTGACAAAGGCGTTTCATCCTTATTTTCTTATGTTCTATCCAGTCTCTGTGCTTTCGCTGGAAAAAAAAAAAGAAAAGTAAATAAATGCCAAGGGAGCGTTTCATTTGAAACTCTTCTATTTATATTTGTTTACATTGCCTATTGATGAGACTATCTACTTTATTACACCAATCTTGGATCTGTGTCAACTGGCGAAAAAGCTGAACGTTAGTTAAATTTTTTTTGTTACTCACCGCTAGTCTGAGAAAAAAAAAAAAAAAGCAGTGTTCATTTGCTCTGTCCTTGTCCTTGTTCCACTCTAGGAGTCTAGGGGCTGGTACAGTGGCTCAGCTAAGTCTTCAGGAGGCCAGATTGTATTGTTTATTGTTGTTATTCTATGATTTTAAAGTGGCTGCTGCATCTTCCAGGTGGGAAGGAGAAACTGAGTGAAGAAGAGCAAAGAGTCACAGGCACATCCTTTAGAAAAGCTTTCCTAGAAATCCTGTCCAACACATTCCAGTTTGTCTCACTCATTTCTTCAAGCAGCAGCTGTTCACTGAGCCACCGGCTTTGTGTGCAGGACCTCATTCGGGATGCTAGGATGTATGATAAATGGACATGAGCTGCATGTAGGGAGATGTCATAAAAAAAATGTATATACTTTAAATGGTGCTATGGAGAAAAATAAAGCAAAGAAAGTAAGCCCCAAATTGGGGCACTTGGCCACCATTGCCATAGGAGAGCTTGGAGAGATCAGTGTTTTTTTGCTGACTGCTTTATTGCCCTGAACAAAATGAGTGTCTTAAGGAAGGCTAGAGACCAGACGTTGGGCAGGGAACTAGCAACTTTTTCCACAACAATTTAATCTTTTATTTGTATGTGTATATCTGGAACAGGGTAATCTAAAAATTTGCTAATGTCTAATGAATAAGCTGTGTGTCAAGATGATTTAGATTCATTACATTCAAGGAAGCCAAATGTAGGGGATCGCATCTGGTTATTATTTCTCTCTGTCTATCTAGATTGGAAGTAGTCTTAATAAGGTTGGTTCTGCAAACTGGAAAAGAAAAAGCAGGAAATAGCAGGTAACATTTACTGAGCCCTGATTATGGGCCAGGAACTGATCTAAGCACTTAACATTGACTCAATTAATACTCACAACATCCCTGTGTGGTTTGCTATGATATTATTCCCATTGGCAAATGCAGAAACTGAGGCACAGAGAGGTTAATAAGTTGCTCAAGGCTACACAGCTAATTAGGTGGCGGAGCGCAGAATGTATCCCAGTTGAGAACTCATGCTCCTACCATTAAGCTATAAATCCAAAGTACTTATAATTGAATTGCTTATGCAGATAGAGAGGTTAGGGGCAAATTGAGTTCATTAGCATTATAGAAATAGCAGCAGTTAAAACCTACACTCCAGTGGTCCTCTTGGAGGTAGGGGCAAGTTTTACTCACATTCAGATATAAGTTGTGTCTCATTTATTTATAGAGGAAGGAAGGTCCAAAATAAATCTCAAACCTTCACCTTCGCCAGTATTTATAAGCTCTTTTGTACTAAGTCTTTCACCAGAGTTGAAAATTCACTGATTTAGTTTCACTTTCTTTCATCACCTATGACTACAACTGAACTATTTTATGGCGAAAAAGTCCAAAAATATATCACATGATGGGAGAGGAAGATAAATCAAAGGAGGGCAAGCCAATAGAGCAGTGTTCTGGGGTCGAATGAACTGGATGGAATCTGGTTTACAAACATTCTATGCAGGCAGTTACTGTTTGGACACTGCTTCACTCTCAGATTTGTTTCATCTGGCAAGCTGATAGTATACTCTTTTGATGGCGCCAACTCTCCTTTTCTCCCCTCTACCCCTAATCCCTGTTTCACCTCCTCCTTCTCCTTTTCCTTCAGGGAAGAAGCCCTCCTATTGTTGCTGTATTCAGTTGCTCTCTAGCTCCTGCTCCTCTCTGGATTGCTTGTGTCTCTGATCTGATTCTGCCTTCCTGTCCCTCACAGTCCGTCTCTACCTGCCTGTCCACCAACCTCATCTTTTGACCTGCTCTCCAGGCTGGTACAGTGGCTCAGCTAAGTCTTCAGGAGGTAAAGCTCCTGTGATTGCTCACAGGAGCCCTATGCTCTCATGGCATGCCAGCCTCTGAAACTGTTGTTCCTTCCAGTGGAGTGCCCTGTCCCCTACTCTCACCATCCTCTCTACCCCCCTTCTCTGGGCAAACTCCATCAAACTTAGAAATCCAGCTCTGGTCTTGGCTCCCTACAGAAGTCTCTCCTCATTCACAGAGTTGGAGCACAATGTCCTGCTACTGGACTGTGTCACCTCATGCTGTCCTGCTACTGTTACCGTGGACCAAGGTTACAGTTGTGTGTATGTGTCATCTCCTGCTCTGAACCCTGGGTCTTTCACATGAAAGACTTTCAATCATGTTGGATAAATGAGCAACTGGGTGTGTGTCACAAATGTACTTTGTTCTCCTCCATCCCATAGAAGGCTTCTTGCCATTCTCAAGAACCACAGTTTGACTTCTCCTCCAGTTACTGAACTTGGCCCCCACAGCCCAACTCTCGCCTTTGTTCCTTGCCAAAATGCTCTCTGAAGTCAGTGGTGCAACAACAACCCACCCTGAGGCCCCTCCTGACTCACAGATCCTTGTGTTTGGCACCACTGCCTTTCCATGAGTTCCACTTCTATCTTTGCCCTTGGTATCTGTGACGTCATAGCTTCTGATTTCTCCCCATTGGATGCCCATTCTTGGCAGTTCCCTTTTTTCTGCCCATTCCTCACCATGGGTGTCCCCCGGGGGCTTTTTACCCAGCCTGCAAGCTCTGCTCAGGTACCTCCACCCAGGGTTTTGACTTCTTGTCTCTAGGCACCCACCTCAAATCCACATCCATCCTTTTGCCCCGTTTCCCAATCTGGTGACCTGCACATGGGTGCAACTTGCTGGATGCCTGCTCATTACTGTCACTGTCACCCCAGCTGCCCATTCTTACAGCAGAACTGTTCACATCCTCTTTATCCTTCATTCTTTCCCTGTCTGACAGCCTGTTCTTGATCATATGTCCCCCTTCTATCCTTGAGACCACTTTTCTACTCTTCACACGGCCTTCACATCATTATCTCTTGCTTTTCTTTTGTGATTCCAAAACCCCCATCATGAAATCCTGTTGCTTCTACTTCTATAGCTTTACCTGTATTTCCCACTTTTTTATATTCACTACTGCAAGCGATACCTTTAATGCTCTTTTCATGAACTAGAAAAGCACATTCAGGAAATGACCCCCAGATCAGTCTCCCTAAAGTACAATTAGGCCACACTGCAGTGAGGGGATGCGGAGATCTCCCTAGTGGCACCTATAAATTAGGACCTCTACATGTTTGCACTTTGATCAAAATTCCCCCAGTCCAGCCCTGGCCCATCTGTACCGATGACTGCCGCGTTTTCCAGCGCCAGCCCCCCTGCTTCCTCTCATCTCCCAGTTGCCTCCTGGGTGGTTTGGAGCTCCTGCCTTGAAAGCATCTCCTTTCTTTAGGTCCTCTTTTAAGAACTGCTTCTCCTTGGATGCTTTTTCAGTCACTTCACTGACTGTATTCTTTCCACCTTTTGGAATCCTGTAGCATTTGGTACGGACCTGAAGTCTCAAATGCACTGTAACAGGTATCATCATAGTGCTTGTTGGGTTATTTCTATTATTGGACATGATGCTAATCACTTTTACTGTATTTTGTCATTTAATTTTTCATGGACTCATTGAAGTATGTACTGTTTTTGAGAGTAATTAGCTTGCCTAAGGATTCAGAGCTAGAGATAAACCGATCCAGTCTGAATGCCATGACGCGTTGGGGTTAAGATGTCCTGCCTGAGGGATCCCTGGGTGGCGCAGCGGTTTGGCGCCTGCCTTTGGCCCAGGGCGTGATCCTGGAGACCCAGGATCGAATCCCACATCGGGCTCCCGGTGCATGGAGCCTGCTTCTCCCTCTGCCTGTGTCTCTGCCTCTCTCTCTCTCTCTCTCTCTGTGACTATCATAAAATAAAAATAAAATTAAAAAAAAAAAAAAAAAGAAGACTAACTTTAAAAAAAAAAAAAAAAAAAAAAAGATGTCCTGCCTGATACCTCTGGGTTCAAATCCAGGTTGTTTCTTACCAGCTCTACAGCTCTTGACAAATTTCTCGATTTCTGCAGTTTCCACAGCTGTAAAATGAGGATGATTAGTACAGTATATTCCTCACTTAAGCTACCCAGGGCACACCTGGGTGGCTCAGTTGTTGAGTATCTGCCTTTGACTCAGGGCATGATCCCAGGATCCTGGGATCGAATCCCATAACAGGCTCCCCACGGGAAGCCTGCTTCTCCCTCTGCCTGTGTCTCTGCCTCTCTCTTTCTGTGTCTCTCATGAATAAATAAATAAAATCTTAAAAAAAAAAAGCTATCCTGCACCTAATCAGTGCTCAGTTATCTTGTCTGTTATCTATCCCATCTGGCCCAAATTCATGCCCTCATCCACAGCTCTAGCTTTGTATACTTTCCTAATCCCACTCAACCCAGCATAATCATGAGCTCCAGGAGGCTAAGAGCTCACATTCGTCCTCCCTTTGAATTTTCTCCAGTGTCCAGAAGAGTGTTTTCACAGAGCAAGTGCTCATCATTAAGTATGGGCACAGAAATCATCAGTTGTTTCAGTTCTTTGAAAGAAGGTTAAAACCAGACTGTCCCCAGGACTGGAATTACAGAAGACGTGCTTTGGTCTTACTTGTTAACTAGCATTTATCAGTATTTCCTTCAACTGATAGCAATGTAACAAGAAGCAAGTGCTTTCTGCTGGTGACTATTAACATTAAAAAGACACCTGTTAAAACATGTTAAAAACATGTAGTGCAGAGAATAGTAGCTTCCACAAATGCCCAAATCTATTTCTTAGGCATGGCCCCTCTCCCCCCTCCCCCAAGTCCATTCTGCAATCTTGTTCAGGTCTCCTCAAATTTTTCCTCTGCTATATAGAAATGAAAGCACATATACTACCTCCAGATAAAGGTTCAGCATTGAGAAATGTGCACAAGATATTATAGTTTTTTTTGTTTTGTTTTGTTTTTAGAAAAATCCTCAACACTTTTAAAACCTGCAATTTTGTTGGGAAAGTACGTTTATTTAATTTTTGGTAACACGTTCATTGAGATCTAATTCACATACAACTCACCTATTAAAAGTTTATAATTCAGAGGGCGTCTTCACAATGTTTTTTATTCATTCATTCATTCATTCATTCATTCATTCATTCATTCATTCATTCATTTAGAGAGGGAGACAGAAGGATGGGAGGGGCTGAAGGAGAAGAAGACAGAGAGAATCTCAAGCAGACTCCCCAGTGAGTGCAGAGCCAGAGATGGGGCTGGACCTTAACCCTGAGATCGTGACCTGAGCCAAAATCAAGAGTTAGATGCTTAACTGACTGATCCCTCAGGCACCCCAAAGAGTCATATGTGTTTTAAATGATGGATTTCGTTAGCATAATGTTCTTAGTGCTCATCCATGTTCATTCCTTTTTGTTGTATGAATATGCTACATTTTGTTTATCCATTTATTGATTGGTGGACACTTGGCTCTTTTGACTTTTTGGCTATTATGAATATGTTGCTGTGAAGATTTGAATACAGGTTGATGTGTAGTCATCTGTTTAGTTGTTTTTTATTTTTTATTAATTTTTAAAAAGATTTTATTTATTCATTCACAAGAGACACAGAGAAGCAGAGACATAGGCAGAGGGAGAAGCAGTCTCCCTGCAAGGAGCCTGATGCAGGACTGGATCCCAGGACCCCGGGATCACGACCGGAGCCAAAGCAGATGCTCAATCACTGAGCTACCCAGGTGTCCCCATTTAGTTGTTTTTAAATTGGCTTTATTGAGATACAGTGTACGTACGTGCCATGTAAGTGACCTATTTAAAGTATACAAAGCAAAGTGTGTAGCATATTCACAGACTTGTGCCACCATCGCCAGAGTCAATTTGAGAACCTTTTGATCACCCCAAAAAGAAACCCTGTAACTCTCACTCCTCCATCTCCTGATGACCCCCGTTCCCTTAAGCAATCACTGATCTAATTTCTGTCTCTCTAGAATTGCCTGTTCTGGACATTTCATAGAAATAGGAGTGCATTTTTGAAAGAAAATTGGTTTGCTATGGCTCTATTAAGAGTAGAACTTTGAATCCAGTTCTTGAACTTTGTCTCCAGCCTCCTTGAAATGTGTAAGGCATTTTTCTCCTTTCAGTAAGTTGTTTCCTACTGGGGATCTCTGCCCTCTTCCTCAACAAGAAAGTCTCTCCTTCCTGAAGACAGGGTTGAGAGGTGACGGGCTCAGGCCCCATCCCTCGTGGATGCCCCCGAAAACAGGGTCTGCTGTCTGTGGTTATGTGTATTTCTCCGTCTGACAAGGTGGGGCTCTCTCTGCTCATTCTCCTTTGTAGAAGTAAGCACCAGAAACCCACAGGCTGTGCAGTCATTAATCCTCCTTTGGAACAGGCTAGATTCACTAAGAATTGCTGATGAGGTCTGCAAGTTTGCTGGGAAATCCAGGTCAAGCTGTGTCCCCTGGAGCTGAGACGAATGCATCCTGTTTCCACATCCTGTTTGTGGCAGGACTGTGGGTTGTGGGGAGAATGCCAGATCTTTCCTCGTGGGAGACATGCATGTGTGCACTGGGACGAGGAAGCCACGTAGAGGTGTGTCCTTCAGAATAGTTCATAAGGTGGTTCTACCCTGTTCAGATGGATGTGTCCTCACTATGTGCTCACTGTCCTCCCAGGAGAAGGAGGTTGGCCCTCAGCTTGTGAGCACAGAGCCACAAAGGGAACCAGAGGTCACTTGGACTGCCATTGTTTGAGCTCACTGGGGTGGGAAGTATAGGTAGAAGGGCAAGCTTAGGTTTCAGAAAATGGGTGGGCTATACCAAGAGCCAGGCATTAGATTAGTATGTTTATTATGTATTCTTTCCCTTTGATCACTTTGCCAGTAGCCATCACCCAGGCTGTGGGCATGAGGGCCAGGTCACTGTCCAAGGGACTGGAGCTTTCAGTGTACTCGCTGTCTGTGATGGTCATCTGTATCATGCCACCCCTCCCGACTTCAGCTGCTCAGTGATGAGTCTGAGTCAGGTGGTCTCCTTTCATTCTCTGACCCAGTCCAAAGCATGCCCTGAACCGACCAGTTATGGGTGGACTGTCCACATGTTGCTGCTATGCTGTTAATCTGAGCCTGAAGTTAAGCTCTGCTGGTTGTGGGATTGGGAACAATTTACCTAAATTCTCTAAGCCGCAGGTTCCCTAACCCATAATGTCTGCCCAATAAAAGTTCTTTCTGAGGGTGGTTGTGTGAAATACCCAGCACAGTGCCTGGCATGCGATGGGGACTCACACTTCGCTTGCTCTCTCTCCTCAACCTCCGTAACTACCATTAGCAATGATGGTGTGTGTCTGTGGTTTTCATCTTCTCTCATAATACATAGTGTCCTACACAGAGCTCATCAATGACCCTAGCCACTTAAAATACACCATTCCTACATGAGATTTACTCTTTCTTTCATTCCCCAAAGAGGGGATGATAGGAGACAAGCATTCTCATAGAGCTTGCGCAGTTGCAACGTGAAGTATGTGTTTGTGTGGGCGGATCTGTGTCTGCACACATGTGTGCTCCATCACATAGCATATTTGAGGGGCTCAACATTCCAGAATGCAGGAGCTCGGGGGTAGGAGCAGCTGTGCTAGAATTCTCCACCTCAGCTGTTTCCCACTGCAAACTCTGTTGCCCTTCACTTCATCTGGTGAGTGAGCCCCAGCTGCTTAGCCCCAGCTGGAGTCCACACGTCGGGGCCGCGGCCCTCCTGGCGGCAGGGTGTGTGCAGTGGCTGGAGACAGGCTACTGCTGCCAGGAAGTATTTAGGATGCGAGGGGGCTGCAATTTCTTCTGTCTCCTTCAGGAGCGGTGAACAGGACACTGGGCTAGGCGGGGGTCGGGGGGGGGGGCAGGGTAGTGGAGAGAGGCCACCAGTAAATAAATAGCAATCCTGTCCTGGCAGGAACAGGCCAGACCCATACATACAGCTATATAGTACAAAGGAAATGGTAGTTAACAGTGAGGGAAATGGGGTGGGGTAGAGTGGGGGGTCAGTAAGTCTAAATGACTTACCAAGATCATGATCACAAAGCTGGGGCAAGGCAGAGGTGGAATTCCAGCCCAGATCCATTTATCTGCCTCTTATCACAGATGCCGCCACACAGACCAGGGACTGGTGCGTCAGGAAAAACCAGTGATGGGCCAGGGAGCCATGAAGGGGAAGTGAATAAACATTGTCTAGATTTCTGCAGTGTGGACGAATTGGCTAGGTGCTGGAAAGATGAGTGGGTTGGGAAGGTAGCTATCCTCTGATGACCTGCAGAAGTCACGAGACCATGAGTGCAATAGCAGGGCCAGTCAGGCGCCCGGGGGACAGGCATAGGCTGCAGACACTTAAGTTCGGTATCATACAGGCTTCTGTTGGAGAAGAAGACGTTAAGGGGACGTTATTGCAGGGTTTTCCAGGTGACTGCTTGTGTTGCTGGGTTCCACAGCCCAGGTGAGGCTGTTTCTTCCGTGTCCGATGATGTGGCCTGACATCAGCAGGACTGGCATGCAGAGCAAAAAAAGATACAGGCAAAGCAGGGAAAGAGGAAAACTGCCACCTGCAAATGTAGACACATCCTCTCTCACCACCTCCATGCAAGTGTCCAATTTCAACTCACCAGGAACCTGCAGGAGGAGCTGGCATCCTTCCCAAGTTGCTCACCAGCCATAGGCCGGGGACTCAGAGTACCTAAAGAGCAGACTCGGCAGGAACTTCAGCACGGTGGGCCCAGCTGCTGTCCCATGCCATCGAGTGACCCCGGTGCCACGCAATGACATGTGTCAGTGAGCACAGGGCCTCATGCCCTGCACTGGCTTTGAAGCATAGAAAGAAGATAGCCACTTTGCCTCTGCTCTCTACATCTCCCATGAAATATCTCACGTGACTCATGCTGATCCAGCACATGGCAGGGGAGGGAATTCTGGGAGATGTGATCCAGCTGGGCTAAGTTGACAGGCTACAGATCACCACAGGTGCCCAAAGGAATGAGCACCATGGGAATGGTTGGGGGTTTCGTAGGCAAAATTGGAGGGGAAAGGAATCCCAGGCAGAAGCCAGGGTGTGCAGAGGTGTGTGAGCACATCACCTGGAGGGTGGGCAAGTGCTTCAGAATCTGTGCAGCCCCAGGGCCAGCCCATGGGAGGTCTTCACAGCAGCTCAGGGGTGGGTATTGTGTGTTAGAAGGACCCTTGTCAATGCAAGAGGACAGGGAGACCAGGGATCCAGCGGACAGATCCTATAAGTCTGAAACTTGCCAGAACCTTTATGGGGCTTCTGGTTTTTAAATTCTTCCATCTCACTGAAATTTTCTTCATTCATTTTTTAAAAGACTTTATTCATTTGAGACAGAGCATGAACAGGGGGGAGAAAAGAGGCAGAGGAAAGAGGAAGAGGGAGAAGCAGACTCCCTGCTGAGCCAGAAGCCTGATGTGGGACATGATCCTAGGACCCTCGGATCATGACCTGAACCAAAGGCAGACGCTTAACCATCTGAGCCACCCAGGTGCCCCCCTTCTTTCAGTGGTTAAGGAGTGTTTCCTGTATGCCAAGTACTATGGATGGATATGTGGCACTCAACCCTAACCCTGGCCCCCAACATCTTGTCTACAAGCTTGGCTGCTTATTTGATCTTACTGTATTCTTGTGTTCTGAATTCTCTTCTGACTTCATGTGTGACCCTGCTTACTAGATTTGGGAGATCTTGGCATAGAAGGGTACAAGGAGGAAATGGAGAAGGAAGGGTGGGGAATATGTTCCCAGTGTCTCCTGTGTTAAACTGGTGGTCGCAAGTATACCTATACATCAGCTAGCTGGAGAGCTTGTTGGAAAGACCTAATGCATTGACTTCTCTGGATGTGGCTGAGATGTGGAACTCTAGAGTCTCTACCAAGTTTTCTAGGAGGTTCTTAGGCAGCCAGCGTGGTGTTACAAATTACCACCAAAACCTGTTTCTTTTCCTTTGGATTGACACTCTCTGCTTCTGCTGCACATCTCACTCACGCATGGGAAGGGGTGGTGGCACCCAGCTGTGGCTGGTAGAGGATGTTTGTTGTCATAGTGACCTTGGCACTGCTTCCTGGTGCCTGTGTCAGGTGCTGGTGCGTCACTTGAGGATCCGAAAGGGGAAGGGTGTGAAGCAATCCGAGAGCAAAGTGAGACCCGCGAGCAGAGTCAGAGTACAGTGCACGTGGGTGTCACAGAGGACATGTGTGAGAATTTAAAAGTGAGATCTGAATGGTGACGGAAGTTAACTAGACTTATCGGGGTGGTCATTTCACAACGTATACAAGTATCAACTCATTATGCTTTCCTCTTAGAACTAATGCGTCATATGTCAGTTATTTCTCAGTTAAAAAAAAAAAAAGAGAAAGATCTGAATCTGAGAAGACAGGAAAGCCCGAGTTCCCATCTTTATGGTGTTTGTAACATAAAAATTTTCCATCAGCTGTGTCTGAAGGAGTTGAAAGTGGGGCTGTGGCATCAGTCGCCGTGGAAAGGACCCAATCCTTTGTGCCACCCGCCAGGAGAAGTAGGGCAGGCAGGCGGCTCCCACAGCCATGCCCCGGATGGTGGCCCGCCTCTGTGCCTCCAGCGTGTGACCTGCAAGGCGAGGAAGGGCCCTCCGAGCCCGCAGCTCCTCCAGCCCTCGGGCGGCCTCGGCGCCCCTGCTCCCGGAGCGGCTGCCAGAGGCGAGGCGGGCAGCCCGGACCCCTGCGCCCAGACAGCACAGCGGCCGCGGCCAGCCTGGACGGGCGGTGTGAATGAGCCGCTGTTTGTTTCCACTGAGAAAGTTCTGACCCGCTTCCGGAGCCATTGCCATGGAAACAGACTGAGGAGATAATTGAATGGAGCCTCTCTTCTTCCTGCCATCTCCTTTCTCCCCTTTCCCCACTGCTGAGGCTGAGGCTCTCGGGCCGGCTCTCTGCAGCCTGGCTTTCCCTGCAGGTTTATGCACATTTGATAGGAATCTCAAAGGCTGGGTTTGCTAACCGTGCCAGCCTCCGCTGGCATAAATGACCCCACATGCACCCTGTACCAGGCGGCGTGGCAGCCCGTTCCCATAGCTGTTCTGAGCTGAGCCCGTACCACGCACCCCGACAACCACGGCCTTCCACGGGGACATGCAGGTGCTTCCCTGTCCATCCAGCTGGCCTCACATCTCAGCACATTTCCTTGCAGAAAACCCTTTCTTGGACCACAGATGTGTTACATGGGTGCACCAAATTTTGTTATTTTTTTAAAGATGTATTTATTTACGAGAGAGTGCATGCACATGCAGACACAGCGGGGAAGGGCAGAGGCAGAGGGAGAGAGTCCCAAGCAGACTCTGTGCTGAGCAGGGAGCCCGGTGCAGGGCTGGGTCCCATGACCCCGAGATCATGAGCTGAGCCGAAACTGACACTTAACTCACTGTGCCACCCAGGTGCCTGGAATGCACTAAATTTTAACGGGGAAATAGAAGGGAAGAATAATTTTGCATCATTTACAGAATAAGTAGCCAACATTAGAAAATGTAGACACATCTACTTCTTTTCTTATTTTATAAAAATTAGCTTTTGTGGTAAAACCAATGTCCTAGGGCAGCCTGGGTGGCTCAGTGGTATAAGCGCCTGCCTTTGGCCCAGGGCGTGATGATCCTGGATTCCAGGGTTTGAGTCCCACATCGGACTCCCTGCATGGAGCCTGCTTCTCCCTCTGCCTGTGTCTCTGCCTCTCTCTCTCTCATGAATAAATAAATAAAGTCTTAAAAAAAAAAACAATGTCCTAAAATCCTGTTTTATTTTGCTTTTGATAGTAATTCAGTAATTCTTAAGATGGACCTCAATAAAATTTCAGATTCACGTTGAGGCTCTAAAAGGAAGGCATTAGTTTTCAGTGGCTGCACCAAAAGCAGAAGAAACAGAGGAGGAGTTTAAATTTCCCTTTTGTTCAACACCTTTGTGGTTCTGTTGAGGAAACGTCAAAAATCAGAGCTTGACCTGCATCTGCAGACAGCAGTGGCCAAGTTGCTAACTTAAATTGTGCTTTCAGTGCCCATAATTAGAGAATATAGACACACACACTTCAGGCTCTGTACCTGGCACCGTGAATCCAGTGGTGATTCAGACAGGAGATGCTCCTGGCTTCATGAATCTGGTGTTTTAGTAGGATGAGCATCGGATTGGGGCCAGAAGAGCTGAGCCCCAGCTCTCTGACTTGCAATTGGATAAGTCACTTGTATGAACTCACCAGGCCTCCATTTCTTGATCTGTATGATGGGGCTTTTCAGGTCTGGGTCTCTAGGAGCTGAAAATACAATGAGACAGATACAAATGCACTTGGGAAAACCAGACCAATGCTTAAGTTGGCCATTTTTACTTCTTTTTTTGAGAGAGAGAGAAAGCACACACATGGTGGGGAGGGCAGTAGGTGAGAGAGGGAGAGCGAGAATCCCAAGCAGGCTCCATGCCCAGAGTGGAGCTTGATCTTAGGCCCCCATCCCCAAGATCATGACCCAAACCAAAATCAAGAGTCAGATGCTTAACCAATGGAGCCACCCAGGTGTGGCTGGTCATTTTTACTACCTGACCACTGAATCTGTTAGGATTATACTCAGTTGTATGTAACTGAACCTGACTACAGTGTTGAGGCAAATGGTAGCCTATTTTCTCCATACAGCAAGGAGTCTGGAGGTGACTGTTCCAGGAAACACAGCTGCTCAAGGAAGTATTTCCTCTCCACCATTTTTAATACATGATTTTTTTCCTTCTGATAAAATGATGACTGTTTGGGCCTTGTGCCCATGTTTCAGGAAGGACCAACGGGAGGGGTGAAGGGCAAGACACATTAAAAAGTGAGTGAGTCTTTTACATTATGAAACACTAGCTTTCCCAGAAACACCTCACTGTGAATTTTCAGCTGTATCTTCTCGATCAGATGCTGACACTTGGCCTCTGTTAGTTGCAAGGGAGTGTGGAGAAGTAAGTGTTTTAACAGGGTACCCTGCTACCCCAACAAAATCAGGGTTCTTTTAGTAAGGAGGAAGATAAGAGGGATATTGGAATGGGAGGCAGCTGGCCCTGCCAGCTAGAGCCACTCACTCAGCCATTCTTATCTTGCAGCACGTCGATATAATCTACCTTATTATGTTGTAAACTCCTGGAAGGTATGAACCGTGTTGTTTATGTTTCCTTCCTCAGGCTGCAGACAGCTTCATTATCTATACCAAACAGTAGATACCAAACCAAAAATTCTGGTTGGTTGTTTTGATAGGAGACTGATCAGTTCCTAAACTTAACTGAATTTATCTAAAAAATAGTTACAGACACCATCTAGTCTGTCATGGGGACATTCTGTCTGGTTACTAAACTTGCAGAATCAGGAAGGCATCTGTTAGCTTCTCAAGGCTGGGGTATATGTGATTACTTTCAGAAGTGTTACAGCATCAAAGCTGCCATCCATACAGCAAGTTTTTATCAACTTTCTCAGATAGGCCAGACCTGTGAGGCGACAAAGAACAATATGTCCCAGGTGGACAAGACATGGCCCACTGGGAGGGTTTTGGAAATCTTGGAAGATGACTGTATGCATCTCAGATTTGATTCTCTCTGCCATAAGCCCGCATCTGCGAGCATGTCCAGCTCCGCACTTCTGCACTTGTATAGTCCTGGCCTAAGTGAGGTTGTGGCACAAGCATGTCATGGCTCTCTGCTGTGGAGAGATGACATTTGGCCACTTTCTAGGCAGGATACTTACACTTCTGCCAGTGTCCTGCATTTTTAGCTTTTGGTACAAATTACCATTCAATGAATGGAAGGGCACAAATCTCTTCCAGTGCGCCTTTGGGATGGATTTTCAGATTCACCAAGGATGAGCCTTTTTTGGCCACCACTGAGGTGCCAAGGAACCAGCCCCTTGCACGTCAACAAACTGAAGTATACTCTGAGCAGGACCGAAAGACACTTGACTCCACAAGGAGAGCTGGTTGAAAGAAAAGGCCAGCAGTCCTAATCATTAGCTTCTTGTTGGTGGCGCTTTGCATGTACAGGGTGTTCTAAATACCATGAAAGTCCATAGTTCACGGAAACCTCTAGAAAATCTACATGATAGGTAATATTGTCTCTGTCTTGCATAGTAGGAAACTGATATTTACTGGGACAAAGTAATTTGTCCAAAGTTGCTGGTTGGTAAATGGTAGAACTGGGCTTTGAACACTGGTGACTGGGCTCCAGAGCCCACATTGTGAGCCATGGTGCTAGGCAGCTTCCTGAGTAGTGAGCTGTAGGAAATGTCATTCATTCACATTTGGATACCAACATCTGCCCATACATCTTTACCTTGACATCATGTTCAATCGTGTGTGTGTGTGTGTGTTTTAATTCTAAGAGAAACATGGATTGCTTTTGTATAGCGCAATTGAGAAGTGGAAGAGGAGTCACTATGTCCATCCTAGCTATTTGGGGGAAGTTAATGTTGAAGGGGGGGGCTTGATTTGCAGCAGAAGAGGTGGTGTTTGGATACTTAGAATTTCCACATACTTTTAGCGAGAGATTGAAACAACAAAAGCCATTGTTAGAAATAAAGTTGCATACCTACATGACTCTGTATTTTTCTGAATAAGATACCCTTTCGAGACATGTGGAAGGAATAGGCTCACCTACAGTGATTCTAATGACATTTTTCAACCAGAGATAGAAAAAAAAGGGGGGGAGTGAGGCAGAAAAAAGTCAAAAATATCAAAACTCATGGCTGGAAATATCAAACTTTTAAAATGTCCTTTCAGCACTTTCTGAGGGTGAACATTTGATCACCTAAGGGTGTGTCAAGAGGGCCTCTTCAAATTCGAAATGAACATTGGATGGTATTGTTTTGAGACCGTCTCCACACATCACTGCGACTCATTTGGGAGAGTTAATACCACATGGTGGGTGCCTCCAAACCACTTCCCATGGTATACGTCTCTATTGAAAGCTCAACATCCACAAAAAACTATTTAGTGTACCCTGTGCTGTCTGCAATAGCTAAATTGGTTGCTCTTACTGCTTAAGGAGGACAATAAGTTATCAGCAAATGGGAGGACTGTGGTGCTGGGGAATGTGAATAAAGAACTGATGACATCATGTTCAATCATTATTGTGAGAAAAACAATGGATTGTGAGAAAACATGAATTGCTTGTATAGAGTGCAGTTGAGAAGAGGAATTGTCATGGCCATCCAAATTATTTGAGGGAAGTTAATGTTAAAAAAATTAAAAGGAGGAACTGACAATTTAGAAACTGCTAGAGTCTAGAATAGGGCTGTGTGGTGGCAGTGCTGAGTGGAATGAGGATCGAGCATTCTATGCAGGGACCAAAAGCAGTCATCTGTTTGGGGCCCCCATGAATATTAAAAGAGGTCACATTTATTGGAAACTCACCCAGCGCCAGGATTGCGTAATTCTCATAACGGCCCAGTAAAGTAGGCCCTGTGTTTGTCATCGCTACTTCACATAACAAGGAAAAAGGGCTTAGATTTGTGGCAGTGCTGCCACAGGTGTGCCTGACTCCTGAGTGTGTGAGCACCTGGCTTATGCTGTGGCAGGTCATGGGTTTGCCTTGGGTTTGGTACTTCAGACGCCTGCCTTAATCGTGTATAAAGGTGACTGTCCTTGTACCAGTGTAACAAAACGTCCTTATCCAATGATAACCAACCTTATCATTGATAGTGAATAATCTTGCAGTTCTAACATACCAGATTTGAGCAATAGAATTACCTTCAGTCCGAGCCAGTAAGTTTTCAGGTTAAGTTCCATTATGTGCATGCAAATCGAGCAGCTGTTGCCTGGGAAGGGCCAGATCTAGGGGGAGAGCCAGAGAGACACAACACAGAGTTGGAGGAGGTGCTCACTCCCTACAGCTGCCTCACCCTGAGAGTCAGCACCACTAGCTGTGCAGACCCCTTGTGTCTGTCCTCCCTCACCCTGGTCCTGGCCCCAGGGCTGGGGAAGGGCTGACCCTTGAATTTTTATAGCAGACAGTAAATAGTGTATACAGAATTTTGTTTCATATATATTTTTATGAAATAGGGGAGATATGTTCCTGTGATGAAAAGTATCTCTGGTAGCCAAAGGATAACAAGAAATATCAAAGTAAGGAATTACCTATTTTATGCATAATGATTTGTCACTAAATAAGCAACATGTGAATATGTAAGGAGTTAGTCATATTTAAGGAAGGCGTATCAATTTATAAGGAATAAGCTACATATAAGAAAAAAATCAACTACTAAAAAGGATGACCCTTCTACCTTCTTTCCGCCTCCTTCCACTCACAATTCAATAGCACAGATGTCTTAGTCCTTTTCCTACATCTTGAGGAAAATGCCACTGTGTTTGGGGACTGCCTTGGCAGGCCTGGAATGATGCAGGAAAAGACCCAGACACAGCGAAAGCCCTGATTCAAAATTCAGCAGGAAAGAAACTAATGAAGAAGTGTATTTCCGGAGACTCAAGATAAAGGAAACTTAAAAATCTCTTAAGTATAGGTTTTCCAGTAACATATAACACATGTTGCTTTCGTAGAAATTAGATTATAGCTGTTTTTCTTTTCTTTTTCTTTTTTTTCTTTTTGGCTTGGTTATGAAGTTTCTGGACAGGCCATCAAAACAAAAACATGAAGTCTATTTTAGGAATTCCTTTATGCTTGGGCATTCGGTACATTTCTCCGATGTGCCAGAGTAAGTGTACCGCAAAGAGACAGAGTTGTCTTTGCCTGGAGGTACCTAAGAGTCTTTGTATATAAATAGACATAGGAAGAAAAATGAGCCTGAGCCAAAGTACGTGACCTCTTTTCCTTCAACAAGCAGACAGATCATACAACAGCAGCACAACCAGGTCCTGCAGTGTTCTTGAAATACTTAGTTCTAATAAACCCAGAGGCCATGTTCATTTTGGGTGTTGAGATCATGCCCAGTCTTCACAGGTTCTTCCAAGTATCGTTTTTGTAATTCACCCAATAAACAGGTTCAGTATGTATGTGACGTAATATGAATTTCTGTTCCGTAAATGAGAAATGGTATGGTGCAGTGGGTGACGCCCTAGGCTCCTCTGGTGTCAGAGATGTGGCTTCGCAGCCCAGTATGTCCCTGCCTGGCCTTGTGTCCTTAGCCACATCATCACTCCCCAGTCTCAGGGAGTGTTCTTTGATGGGGGTTGCCAATCAGAGTGTTATTTTTTTAAGACATAGAATTCCTTTCAAATGAATTTCATTCTAGCCTTTGTGTTTCTCCTTCTCTGTGGCCTCATGGAGATCCCTTCTGTGAAGCAACAGATTCAAGAGAAAAGAAAATAGAGCGACTAGATTTACCCTGTATGACATTGGAGGCAGTGATATAGTTTGTATAAAATCAATTTTAATATTATTTTAACCAGAAAAGGTAAAAGCATACTCATGGTTTTCCTTCTCCCCACTGACTACTTCTCCTAAGTCCCACTACTGCTTCACTTCCTGACCCTGAGATTGGATTCCCTTGAGCCCAGTCCTCATGCCACTTCTCTTCATTGTGTTCAGTTGGTCTCCTAGTGACTTGAACGTGCAAGTGACTTCCAAAATCTGATCTCTACAGAAGTATTCAGGAAGCACCTCAAACTGAGTATGTGCAGAGTAGACCTCTTGCTTTCTTCCTCTGCTCTTTCCCTATCCAGCCTTCCCCATCCGGGTGAGTGCCTGTCATGCCAGCTCATCACTTACATCTCTATTCACTTGTCACCTCTTCAGAGACACCTTCTCTGTCCATCCCATCCAAAACTCTCCCCACTTCTTGACCTGCGCCCCACCCCCCCGCCTCACTTCTCCATCCCCCCCATCCTTAGTTCCGAGAGAACAGGGATTTTACCTGTCCTGTTTATTGCTACATTCTCAATACCTCAAAGGATGCCAGACTCATAATGGGAGTTGGATAAATGTTTATTGAAGGAAGTAAAGACTGCCTGAATGAATGAATGAATGAATGAGTGAGTGAAAAGAAAGGAACGAAACAGTTGAACAAAGAATTTGCTAAAGACTAAGGTAGGATGAAAGAAACTGGTTAAGTGTTGGGATGCTATCCCTTAAATTTTTTTTTAATCTGATTCATAAATTCTTTATTGAATTTTCTTAAATGAATTTGAGTTCAGGGAGGGCTAAAGTAGTTTAGGGATTGAGGAAAAATCACTTATACTTGGGATCTATTAGTAGTAGTTATTGAGGAAAAGGTACTTCTAAGATTGAATTCAGAGACAAAATGCAATACTCCTATTACTCAGTGCTTAAGTAGATGCTAATTACTGCGTCCTAATGATTCCTAGGCGTAGAAACCGGCAAGCAAACGGGGCTGAAGTTCCCATTCTTTTTACCCTGGTAACAGTGAAAGTGATGGAGAGGGGCTGGCAAACCTGCTTCCAGCACAGCCATTCCTAGGCCTGCGGCGTCTGGCTGCAAGGTGCTCTGAGGAGGAGGAGGCCTCTTTGGAATGGACTCCTGAGCATTAATTTCTTCCACCAGGAGATCAGTAAATGACCCTTTCCACCTGCTGCCATCCAAATTTGGAATTTGGTTACATCATGGATTTTTGCTCCTGCTGGATGAATCTTATAATCAGTCTCAAGGAGAAAGATGGCATTTCGCATCACTGCACTGCCAGCCTCTGTTTGCAGGGACGACTCACTGCATCCAAATTAAACTTCTTACGGTGTCATTTCCCACCTTTGCAAACTGATGAGTTGGGGAGCCTCACACTTAGGAAACACTGACATGCTGTTCTTTGGCCAGTATCTAGATTGTGAACTTGTGAAATGTTAAGGGGAAAAAAAAAATCCCCATTTGTCCCCGCAAGATGAATAGAGGAGCTGCAGTGCCATCTGCTGGCCTCCGAGGGAAATGCAAACAATCGTTAGAAACCCCTCTTAAATGTAATGAAAAGATCCAAAATGCAAACTAGATGGTGAATTTTATATATGTGTGATTATTTGAAGAAAGTAGATAAAAAAATACCTTTAAAATTGTAAGCTAGAATTTTATTTATTTATTTATTTATTTATTTTTTATTTGGTTTTTTTGTAAGCTAGCATTTTATAGAGGAAAACATATTTATATTTTGTGATAACTTTGTAATAGTGAGAACTTACCTTTTTATGCCTTGTGGGTTCTGGAGTATATTTATGGTAGAAGACATTCCCATTTGGCAGGAATAATGAGAAATGAGTTGGAAAATAGAGGTTAGCTTTTGAATTCTTCAAGAATAGAATAGAAACAATTTTATATATATTTTATCTGGAGAGGAAGAGTCCAGTGTCTGGTAGGAAGACGGCTGGGCTGCCAGTGCCTGGGGAGAGCTCCTTGTTGGCTTCTAACCAGCTGATGGAACCTTGGACCACTCCTGTAGCTTCTGGAGGTCATTGTTCCCTATAAAATTGGAATTGGATTAAATGATGGGTACAATTCCTTACAACTGGTATTATTCTAATCAGCAATGGACTGAAGAAAAGTAATTTTTTTTAGGCCATTTCCCTCATGAAAACATTTCTTTTAGGAAAAGTGAAAGTTCACCTAAATATTTGTATTTTATTACATAGTTAAGTAGTTGATCAAGAGCTAGGGATGTTTGATGTCTTTGGTCCTTTAGCAATTAGGTCAAGACTCTCCACGTCCTTAGAGTGATTTTAAAAATAAATGTGGTGCTTCCTTTGCTGTGAGCAGTAAGGCAAAAGCTGTGGTTGGTGGTGCTGGAAGGTGGACCGATGCATATTATATATGACTTTGAGCTCAGAATGCAACAGAGTAAAATTTGAAAAAACATTTAGAAACCCAGACTTTAGCTCAAATATTGTTTCTTTTTATTTTTATTTTTTTTTTAAGATTTATTTTTTTATTTTAGAGTGAGAGAGCATGGTGGGGGGGGGCATAGTTGAGGGGCAGAGGGAGAAGGAGAAACCCAAACAGACTCCACACTGAACATGGAGCCCAACTTGGGGCTCTATTTCATGACCCTGGGGTCACCACTTGAGCCCAAACCGAGTTGATTGCTTAACCGACTGCACCACCCATGCACCCCACAGATAGTATTTCTTTAGAAGAATTCTCTGCTTTAATTCCCCAGCCAGCTAGCCAACTCTACAGTCTGCTCACACCTGCCATTTTCCGGGCCCGTACCTCTGTGGGCTTGAGTGGTCTCCACGATGTGCTGCTGCTTCTCTCCTTCTGTCCTGCTCCACCCCCAGCCCTGCCTTCCCCTTCCTCCTGCTGTTGCTTCTCCCTTTTTTTTTAAGCTTTGCTTTTTTTTTTTTTTAAGATTTTATTTATTTATTCATGAGAGACACAGAGAGAGAGAGAGAGAGGCAGAGACACAGGCAGAGGGAGAAGCAGGCTCCATACAGGGAGCCTGATGTGGGACTCGATTCCAGGTCTCCAGGATCAGACCCTGGGCTGAAGGCGGCGCTAAACCGCTGAGCCACAGGGGCTGCCCTGTTACTTCTCCCTTGAGTGCACTTCTCCTTTGTTCATGTTTGTCGCCCTCCTTGCATCGTAAGTCCCATTTCTTTGTAATCATCCATATACCTGACTCATAATGGCACTCAGTACATTTTTGCTGAATGAATTAAGAACTGAAATGGCTTTTTAAAGTAAGTATATCTTTAGTCATTTATTTTCTATTTTTAAAAAATATTTATTTCCTTGAGAGAGAGTGTGAGAGCAAGCACAGAGGGAGAGGGAGAAGCAGACTCCCCACCGAGCAGGGAGCCTGATACGGGGCTTGATCCCAGAACCCAGAGATCATGACCTGAGTGAAAGCAGACACTCAAACAACTGAGCCACCCCGGCACCCCTGTCTTTAGTCATTTTCATTTTTGTATGGGTAGGAGGGCAGAGAGTAGACCTTTGGAGCTATATCTTGGCAAAATATGATGAGACGGTAGATTTTCCTTACATTTTCTTTGTTCACTGCTAGTAGTGATGGGAAATAATGACTTCAGGTCTAGCGTTCATCCTCAGCAACTGAGATGCCTCCCCTGCTTCTAGTCTTAGTGCCTCCCCTCTCCCCTTATTGACAGTACTATGCGCCAGTTCTCTTCTCTCAGACTTTGGGTATGAGGGTGCTTGCAGGGCCTGGGCTTTCGGGTTCAATCAGGTAGCATCAGTGACCCTGCACTGAAGAGCACAGGCTTATCACAGGTGCACAGGTGGCTTTGCATAACAGAAAGCCCCTTCTTGCTTCCTCTGGTTGCCTTAAATTTTAGAGGTCCTATTTCACCTGTAGGGTACCCAGCAGGTCAGCATTTGCAGCTTCTTCTTCTCTTTCTCTGATCTCTTCAGTGCAACACAGTTCTGGCCTCCCAAGCTCTGTCGTCCCATGATTCTTTAAATCAAGAATGCACTTTTGCCAGATGCCCCCTCTGTCCTCCCTGGAAGAGGAACGACGTGAGGATTCAGGTGTAAACACCCTGAGTATCTGTGCTTCTGTCCCAAAGCAGATTCCTTCTTCCCGGTTTTCCTTGTCAGCAGTGGACACCCAACTTAGCCTCTAGGCTTTGGATCAACCCAGCGAAAGACTGTGTTCCACCTCTACTCTGACCATTTTGAGAGTTAGTTTTGACTTTCTTTGTTTTCTTTCCTTCTTACCTGAAGTTGGTGTTGGTCTTTGTGTTTCTAGGGAAACATTTAATTAATTTGGTTTTGGGTTGTGTTCGTGTTTCAAGTTATTTGGATTTGTCTGTATTTGTCACAAACTAGCAGCCAGAATAGGGTAGGGTATGGCCAAATTTGGTGCCCAGACATGCATTGATTAACTTGGACACATTTTAAAAAACATTGAATTATTTGCCATTACTTACAAATGTGGAGCTGTTTTTTTTTTTTTTTTTTTTAAAGCAGATTTCCTGGCTTCTCTTTGTATATAGGTAGCTCTAGCAAGGCAGATAGCATGCCTGTGGATTCAGCAACCCACTGCAGGAGCTGCATACCACCTGCCCCCTCTGTTTGGAGCATCTTATTTCCTACACTTCTGCAGCTGACCACTATACTCACCTGCTGGCCTCAGTGGCTGGCATTTGTGGTGCTGGGTCTCTATTCTTAACTATTATCTGCTCTTTCCCACTTACACAAGAGGCTTTTCAATGGCAATAACTTCACATGTGGTTAATAGTTCACAGAAGTGGATCATCCGGTGATCATCCAGTGAAATTTGTTCCCCTCATTTAATGGAGGTCTTACCCTGGAGTGAGTCTTCAGTAAATACTGACAAATGGTTCATGAGTGTATTTCTAGAAAGGCAGCAGCTGGCTAGATAAGGCCAGTGGTAAATACCCTATCAGAATTTCCCTGGCTCTGCTAAGTGGTGTTGATGCCAGGTCAGACTAGTTGGGAGTTTTGTCCTCCCACAAAGGCAAGGCTTCCCTGGTAATCACACTTGTTTTTCTTTTCTAGGAACACTCTTCATAAGTCCAACTCAGAGGACGGCTCTGTAGGTTAGTACTCCTTTTCTTGGGTTAATGCCTTAAAATTATCTTAATGCTTTATAGAACGTATAAGTTGTGAAAAAGACAAAAACCACAAAGAATCTTTGCACCCAGAAAGAAACACTGTTAAGATTTTGATATCTACCTCTCCTCTCTTTTTTTCCCACATGTATTTATGTGGCTTTTCTTTTAAAAACAGTTGGGATCATACTCTGCATATTATTTTATAAATTTTTTCAATAGAATGTGTGCTGAGCATTATCCCACATTGATTACAGTAAAAATTTTTAAGTCTATAATATTCCATCACATTGTATGGGCCACAATTTAATCAACTGCCTCTTCTTTTGCTGGACGTTTGTTTCTAATTTTTTGCTCTCAGAGAATTGATGCTATCCTAGAAATCCTTGAGCCTTTCTCTGATCATGGCCTTAGGATAAATCCTTTGATTTGGAACTTTTGAATCAAAGACTGCACAATTAATGTGTTATACATTTCACGTTTCCTTGATTACAAAATCCTCTCTTGATTTAGTGACATCTTTTCTGTTCAGGTCAGAGTGATTCTGGCAGTTGGGCAAGGTTTTGGGATTAGGAGCATAAGTGCTCAAACCAGGTTTTGATTTGGATTTGAATCAGGATTCCAACTCAGTGGTTATGGCTTTGGGCAAGTCATTTGCCTCCAAAGCCTCGGTTTTCTCATCCACTAAATGGGAACAATAACGCATCCTGTTCGTTGCATGTATTAAGTGAGATAAGCCATTAGATAGCAAGGTGCCTGGGCATGGTAAGTGCTCAATAAATGTTCGCTACTATTTATTTTTTAGTTAGCACCTCCATTTCAGAAACGTTAAAATAGAGGAAAGTGAGGAGTATAGCTTCCAGCAAAAGAAATATGTTGCAATTATCCAAGAGAAAGGTGGAGTAAGTGATAATCCTACTTCTGCTTTCCCTTCTCATGGCTATTTGCTGCCGTGTTTAGCTGAAAAGCAGTAGGTGCCCTCACATTCCCCTGCAAGATTCTGAGTACATAGGAAGTCTCAGCGAAGCTGGGGTGGGCCTTATTCCAGAGCCCCGGGGCTTGTCAGCACTTAAATGAGGGCATCTTGTTTTGACACATGGTGCCTTTTTGAGCCCGGGAGCCCCGTGGACAGGAGTCTCCGTGCGTCTGTGTTGTGCCGCATTGCCTGGCACCACCAGTCTAGACTGTGCAAACCCAACAGTGCCTTACACTCCTGGGTCCTGTTTTCCAGTGGCCACAGAGCAACCAGACACCAAATGGTGACAGTGACAAAGCTGCTGCTTTGAGTGTGCCACGTCTACATGAGAGCTGCTGCTGCAGCTTTTAAATAAAGGGCTACTCGATTCTTTTATTTTACTTCCTCTCTTCCCTTCTTTTGGCCTTTTAGAAAGCATTAGATGTCAGCGATGATCAGAACCCTAGCAGACACTACAGGTGTCTAGCTACGGCAGTGAGCTTGTTTTCACCCGAAGACAAGTGAAACAGACTGTCCCCTGAACAGTCGGGGGAGGGAGGGTGATGGGAGAGACAAGGGGGCTCACTTGGGAGATGTCACAGCAGGCTAGCAGCCTGCTTTCCTTATCATCATACCTGGGTAAGCTGCAGGTAGTGGCTCACCAAGTAGCCCGAATGCCGGAGAGGTGGGCATGCCCTCTCCGCACCCTGCCCGTGCCAAAGCCATCCCTGTGCAAGCCCGACACCCTAGGGAAACAGCTCATGGGCCGGCTCCGTCGGCTGGCTGGTACACCCAGGACACACCAGCCATTCCGTCACCTTCTTTAAACCTGGCACGACAGCAGGCAATCAAGGGGAGGTCAGCCACAGGGGTAACGACAAAACAAAGTTCGCTTCTCAAAGTATCCTATCCGTGGTTTCGTTGGAATAATTGCGGCTAAGACCAGAGGGGGCGAGGCCACCGCAAGACTAGACGAGGCCAAATTAGACGTAGCAGTCAAACAACATCAAAGCGAATAGACGATTGTGTGTTTTGCCTTTTTTGATGTTTATTTCTCATCTTAACCCCCACTGCACCCTTACTGGCTGCTAGGAAATTTGCATTTCTTTTAAATGACTTTTTAGGCTATTTCCAAGTCTTTCACAAACAAAGAAGAAAACTGTCCTTTTTTGTGAAATCAAAGTATCCTTAGAAGCTTTGAATTGTAAAGAAGAGGCTACTTTTGTTATTAATGAATTTATTGCTTGTGCCTTTCTTTTTTTTTTTTTTCCTTTCATTTTTAAAGGAAAAGGAGATTGGAAGAAGAAAAATAAGTACTTCTGGCAGAACTTCCGAAAGAACCAGAAAGGAATAATGAGACAGACGTCCAAAGGTACTGTGACACAGCTGGCAGACAGTAGGCTCCTTTAGCTCTCCATGTTGAGAAGCCACTAATCCCGCCGAAGGCTGCCAGTCGAATCTCCTGGCGTTCCTATCATGACTTTAAGACTTCATCCCGGTGGTGTTATTTGTTTTTGTTTTGTTTTGTTTTGTTTTTTAATCAAAGAAAACCCAATGAGGAGAGTTGGCAGATCCTCCTTTTTCATAGATCTGACGGCAAAGACCCAATCTTTTGTTTTCTCGGTCACGCCAACCTCAGAAAGGTTGTTACTCGCCAAGATCTATCCTAAAAGGGTCTAGGAAGTCATAGCATTTGTTAGTTTTGGACTCATCCCCCTGTCCCGCCACTTGGGGCCTTTGCAATCTTCTGAACTTTTGATGCTTTTCTGTGGCAGGGACAGTTACGGGCTGTTGCCCCTGGAGACTCTGTCTAATGGTCTGACATCATGGGAATTTGCCCGGGCTGCTTTGTGCAGGGAGTCCTGCCCTTCTTTTGGCTGGGTCTTTGTTGTTGTTTATATAGTAAGTAAATATGTCATCCCTTCGAGGCCTAGTTATGTAATTTATGTTTCCCCAGTATTCAGAGAGGAAACAGCAACAAAGCTACTTCTCGATTCCAATCCAGCTGAATGAGGTTATCACAAGATGAAGATTTTTAGTCGCTCACCAGTGACGCTGTTTGTTTTCTTTCACAAAACTGTAGTGTCCTATCCTGTTCAGAATGCTTCTCCTGTTATTCATACACGTGGAAATGAGAAACGTGGACAAGGAGAGTGTGCGTGCTGGGACCCCAGCAACATTCACTGGGGTTATTTCAGTTGTCCTGGTTTAAAGTTATGATTCTTAAGCATTCCCAGTTTTTTCCTTTTGGTACACAGCCAAGAGCACTTGTGATTCAAAGAAAATCTTGGATCCTAACAAAGTCTTATTTAGAAACAAAGGGAAGAAGAAAGAGAGAAAGGGATGGAGGGAAGAAGCCAACAGTTAACTGACTCATGTGGATTTTTTTTTTTTTTTACAAAACCCAACCAGCTCCCCATCGCTCCCTCCTCCCTCAGAGGTGACGCAGATAGTAAAATGAATCAAACCAGCAGGCTTGTCTCCTCACCCAGCACACACTATTATTCTTCCCAGACAAGTAGATGAGTGGCAAAGGAAACCTGAGTCTTATTTCTGGACTGATTGATTATAGAATGGAAATTAGATAGGGAAACACAGGGGAACATGAATTCTAGCATAGGCCCTGACTTCAGTGGGTTCCTACAAGTCTGCAGCCAGACTCTTTTGCTGTCCTTCGGCACCAACGGCAGACGTAGCCATGGCCAAGCATCCTAGTGACACCGACGCTGGTAAAGTATGTATGAGAAAGATAAGGCAGGAGAAAGAGGAGGAACAAGAATGTGGGTTGATTCCCAGTCTGTGCATGACAGTCCACTTCCGTGGACATATCCTTCCCTACGTGCTCACCAAAGGCACACAGGTGAATGTGGCTCACATATATTACAGATAACGGCAATCTGTTTGCTCTGCTGGAAAGCATTTTTGAAGGATCCTAGTAGGGGAATTCTCTTTTCCTCAGCAGTTCTGGTTGCCTTAAGTTTTGTTTTGTTTTTAGAGGAAAAGGGAGAGGGACAGAGGGAGAGAGAGAATCTTAAGCAGGTTCCATGCCCAGCCCAGAGCCTGACACGGAGCTTGATCTCATGACCCTGAGATGGTGACCTGAGCCAAAACCAAGAGTTGGACACTTAACTGACTGAGCCCCCAGTCAGTTGCCCAGGCACCCCCAGCTGTCTTCATTTTTGAATAGTAATTTGAGTTCCCCTCATAGTTCAGATACCTATTTATGGCAGAACTTTCAGATATATACATATATATGTGTGTGAACATATATATGTGTGAACACACACACACACACAGCATATATGGCATATATCTTCAAATATGGCATATATGTATATATGCCAGAACTTCCCAATGCATGCCAAAACTTTCCTTCCTTCCAATGAACTCTAAATGCTTCTTACCTATCATTTTATTTATTTGCACATATCCTCTAAGGAACACCAAACAGCTTCTTAGGAATCTAGGATCTCACCAGCCTCCAGGTCTTGTTCTGCTGCTGACTCTGTGACCTTAAAGTTCTGTGTTTTGAAAGAGGGGTCCCTCCCACTCCTCTGAAAAAGATTTTTTTCTTGTTCATATTTGAAATAGAAGGACACAGAAGACCATCAGCGGAAGGAGCCTTGGAATGCTTGTCTGCTCTAGGTGGGTCTTTAAATTAGTCTGAAGTATCAGATTTCCTGTCAGCTTTCTTCCAAAACTCTTCCACTAGACCCTCCATCACAAAGGCTCTGATCATTTTCAAGGATTTGTTTCTATGGTAACATCCGTATGTTCTCAGAACCTATTTCTCAATAAGATGGGATCTTTGGCTTCCTGAAAAACAACCCATTATTGCTCCTGTTGCTTCATCGGTAACGTGCGAAGCTGGACATTGCCCCTGAACTATCTCCTTCTCTAGTCCTGAATGATGACCTTTGAGGATTAGCATTCTGTTTTATCTTCCTTTTTTTCACTCCTGTCTTTTGTCTTCAATCTCTAGGAGAAGATGTGGGCTATGTTGCAAGTGAGATCACAATGAGCGATGAGGAACGGATTCAGCTGATGATGATGGTCAAGGAGAAGATGATCACTATTGAAGAAGCACTTGCAAGGGTAAGTGCATGGTTACTTGGTTTACATTTGTGAGCACTTGACCCTCTTACATGGAAAAATGTTTGGAGAGTCGCCATAGATCGTTTGTGTCCCCCCTGCCCCAATCCATGTATTAAATTCTAATGCCCAATGCAGTGTTACTTGGAGGTAAGGCCTTTGGAGATGCTTAGGTTCTAAAGGTGGAACCCTCGCGAATGGAATAAGTGAGCTTGTAAAAGAGGCCCCAGAGAGCTCCCACACCCCTTCCGCCTCTGAGGACTCACCATGAGAAGATGGCAGTCGGTGAACCAGAAGCAGGTCCTCACCACACACTAAATCTTGCCAGCTCCTTGATCTTGGACTTCCCAGCCTCCAGAACTGTGAGGAATCTCTGTTGTTTATAAGCCATCCGGTCTATGGTAATTTGTTATAGCAGCTCTTGTGGACTAAAATGGGGACCTCAAGATGTATAGAAACATTTTATTTGTTTGTTTGTTTATTTAAGATTTTATTTATTCATAAGAGAGAGAGAGAGAGAGAGGCAGAGACACAGGCAGAGGGAGAAGCAGGCTCCATGCAGGGAGCCCGACGTGAGTCTCGATCCTGGGTCTCCAGGATCATGCCCTGGACTGAAGGCAGCGCTAAACTGCTGAGCCACCGGGGCTGCCCAGGAACATATTATTTAAAGTAGTATTTTGATGATACTTTAGTGGTCATCGAATACCTATGTTATCAGATAAAATACTGATTCCATTCTATTTACTTAATATAAGCTTTCCATGTTGTGAGTTTTAAATTCCATATTCAGTGACTACCGAATGAATGAACGGCAAATATTTTTGAGCTGTGGACCACGTTAATGAGGAAAATGACTCTCTGGATGCCATTGCAAAATACACAATCCTTGTAAAAAGATTTATAAGAATATAATAATGATAAAAAATTATCAAATAAAAAAGTTAAACTTATAGTATGACCATTGTAAATATCAGTTCTATAAAATGCTGTCACAGACTACACTTTGAATAATTTAAAATTTAAGCTTTAGGTATACCTTAAAATTTTACTTACTTTTCTTTCTAAGTAGGTATTCATCATTGCGAGTCATATTTCTTGCTCTCAGTTAAATCAATTACTAAAAGAAGCCTAATTAACCCTTAGGGCACTGGTATAGCGTTTATGATGGAGAGATAGCAATTATTAAGAGATTTTCTGCTTGGTTGTTGCCCAACAAACTGCCTGATGGATTCTTGGGTTTCTACTTAGAATAGCTGGTTTGGTTCTGTGTAGATGAGTCATAAATCAGGCTGGTTTAGAAACAAGTGAAAACTCTAAAGTCCCTAAGGAATCATTGAATGAGTTATGACTTTACCATTAAATAGAATCTTAAAGATTTGAAACCTTGAAACCATGACAACAAGCACATTCAATTTAGTTTCATATACCTGACTCTAAACCTCAGTGGTTTAAGGAGCAAAAAGTTTAATTTATTCTTGAGACAACCTGAGAGGAATAAAGCACTTGATGGGAGTGAGAGATGGGACTGGGTTTAGTTGGAGGCCTGAGGGCCAAGGCCATCTCCAGACGCCCATCTACCCACTTCTCTTGCTCTGTCAACTTGAAGGAATAGAAATCATCTTGGCCCGCAGTGTCTCTGGTGGACCAAAGTAGTGCTGGGCCAGCGATGGAGCAGATGACAGGTGGCAGCCTCCTGTCCTTGTTGCTGATCTACCTTCTCTCTCAACCTGGTCTCCCTGCTCCATCACACCTTTGGCCACCTGGCCCAGCTGCCAGCAGAGACGAAAAGCCCACCATACATTTTCTCTCCAGTTCCATTTCTTGAACATGGCATAGCATTTTGGGAGAAGTCCAGCTGAATGCCTATAAAATACATGTGAGGAACATGGACGTGTATTTAGTTTTACTGTGGTAGGCAAGACGTGTACTTACCTTCTGGGGAGCGATGCATGCTGCTGCACTGCTTTTTTAAAAAGCACAAATGAAGATCAGAATGCAAAAGAAGTCTACAGTCGTCTGACTATACTTGTGTTTGGGAAGAGAGTTGCATGTGATGTACCTAACCCAGTTTTCATGAAACAGAAGAAAATATGAGAAGTGGCCTTAACATAGTTTTAGGTGGTAGCACATTCCTATAATTGAAAAGAAAGGAATATTTTCAAAGTTGGGGAGAAAAAAAATTAGCTTGAAGCTCCTTCTGAGTTGGTCATTTTTACAGCTAGCCATTATTCATACAGAAAGGAAATTAGAAGTTAACTCCACAAGAAGGTGGCACAGCCGTGTGTGCATTTGGGTGGAGGCTTTAATAGTGCAATCTGTCTATTCCCAGTGGGGCTGCCTTGCCTAGTTTTAGGACAGAGCTCATCAAGAGATCAAGAATATTTTCTGTAAGGCAATTCAGAAACACAGATTGAAGAACAAAATTGATTACATTATCTAAACTCTACTAGATTCTGCACACAAATATGGGTGTCCTTTGGCAGATGATGAAGTGGCAGGGAAGCCTTTTGGCCTGTTCTTGGCAGGGCAGCCTACATCTTCAGCTACTAGTGCCTAGATGGGCTGTTTCTTTGGCCAGAGACAAAACACTTCATGAAAAATGTTATTTAGAGCAGAAAACAGTCTGTGGAAAGGATCTTCCCCCTTTTTGACCAGCTCAGGGATCTAAATTTACTTGAATATATATATGTGTGTACACACACACACACACACACTCAGGCTGCCCCCAGCAGGTAGATTTAAAGTCCCTTTTCACAGTATTCAACAAAGTGGTCTCGGAAAGCCTGGATGGTTCAGTGGTTTAGCGCCGCCTTCAGCCCAGGGCCTGATCCTGGAGACCTGGGATGGGGTTCCATGTCAGGCTCCCTGCATGGAGCCTGCTTCTCCCCCTGCCCGTGTCATCTCTCTTTCACTCCTCTCTGTGTCTCTCATGAATAAATAATGAACAGCTATTCACATTATAAAAATTAAGATTTAATGAAAAGAAGCACTTTTTAAAGAAGATATGTATTTGCAAATATTTGTAGTTTCCTCCAACTTCATTTATACTTAAGATTTATGTCTTTCTTTTCTCTACTTCATGGTAAAACAAATTTTCTAAAGGACTTAGGCCTTTGTATTTTATAACATTTATTAAGAATAATTTGTTCCAAGGCTAATGGATTACTGTATTTTATTGAATCCTATATATATGATTTTATATATATGATTTTATTGAATCATGTATGTATGTACACACACACATACATACACTCTTAAGACTTGGACCTCCTATAATGATCATGCTGAAAATGTCCTTCAGAACATCAGGTGTATGTTTTCCTGCTGTCAGTCAGATACTTAAAGATCCACGGGTAGAACATCTGAACTTTACTCCTGACAGGACAACCCAGTAGCAGAAGAGAAATTTGCCTGTGTGCTTCTTGGAGCTGGGAGTATCCCTCAATACATCCTTGTATTATGGAAAATTTTGTCTGATGTCAAAGATGATTTGGTCCATTGTGCTTTGTTTATATGAATTTCATCTCATTGATGGGTATTTTCCCTCTGGGAAGTGTACAGCCATGATTCACACACCTGAAAACCCAGTTATTGATACAAACAGATCAAAATGAAAAAGGCTACAAGGAATTAATATGTGAAACACTACCATAAGGTGCAAAAAAAAAAAAAAGCATCTGAAGGGAATGAACTTTACAAAACACCTCTGTATTTTCTTTGAGTGTGTAATTTAAAAAGACAACAGCTTGAAAAAAAGACAGCATAACTTACGATTTTTATATTTTGTTAACTGAATAGTTTCATCAAATCTAATGGCATTTCTTTCACACATTTTCTAATAGTTTTATGATGGATACTTACTACATGTACTTTAAGGAAGTCAAGCTTATTAGTAAAAAAAAAATTGTTTAGGGTGATTTAGGTAATTGGGATATTCTATGTAACACAATTTCCAAATGGTAATTTTAAGAGCATACATAGCTCTTGACAGGTAAGCTCAGGCAAGTAAGTTAGATCTTGGGCTAGTTCTGCAAGGTTTGGAAGACCTGTGAGATACTTGAAAGCCACAGGTTATTTATCTGGGTGATTTTTGTGGCGTATGAGTGAGGATAGGTGGGTAGGGAATAAACTCAGTTTTAAAGCTTTGGCTAAAAATAAAAAAAAAATAAAGCTTTGGCTAAAAGAGAACTCTACTGTTTTGGTATGATGGTGCTGAGTCGTGATGAAGCAATGTTGTAGAAAAATATGTCCTTTGACATTTTAATGGGAAATACTATCTCTAGGAAATTGAGGGGGATCTATGACCATGATTTGATAATCATATTTCCTAAAATACAATTATGGATATAAAAGACTACTCATGTAACTTGATCTAATTACTAAATATTACATATTTATCCATCTGATAAATATATGTCTAGTTCCATAAGGTCATACCTGTGTGAAAGTCCAAAATAAAGTCAATTGAAGTTTTTTTTTAGTTTTAGTTTTATTTTTTTAAAGGTACTTGATGATTGTCACTGACTTGACTGCTGCTAAGTGAGGGAAGGGAGCAGGAGAGCCAGAGGAAAAAGCTGGACAGAGATGCAATTTCAGGAGAAATCTAGCCTTAGGCTGATCCCATAGGAAGTAGGAAGCTCTGAAAGGTGAATTGAACTGTAGAGTTGTCCTGCCAGAGAAAAAGAAGCTTAAAGCTGATTGGGGAGGAGGAGGCAGCTGTCTAGGCATCTCTGGAAAACAACTGTCAACCATGGATAGTTCTCCAGAGCAGGGTGTAGATGTGAGCCCAAATGCACAGTCACTGGGCACTTGGTGAACAGTTTTGTGAACGGAGTCTGAGCATCTGGTATACCAGAGTACATGATTAGGAACTGGAAACCTATGTGTATTATTAAATTGTTTTCCTTACAGCAGCTACTGTGCATTAATCACAGAGATTTGGACAACTAGAGAGGCTCATGGAGAGAGTCCATAGGAGAACAATGAAATGATTGTCATATTTTTTTTTAAATAGGCCCATGGGTGAAAATTGGAAAGGATTTAATCTCAGAGAAGAAACAGAAAAGAACTTAATCAGTATCTTCAAGTATATGAAGGATTATTAAACAACATATCTTCAGGATATACTGAAGAGTGTTTTATTTTGTTTTAATCTCTACTGTGGACAAAATAAAAGGAAATGATTTTAACTTGGAGCTGGAGGGGATTTAGATTAGATACAGTACAAATGTTCTTTTCTTGTATAAATGGGAAACATTTTAGGATCTCATTCAAAGGTCTTTAAAATAGAGTAAGCATTAACCTACTAAGGATGGCCATCCCTCCAGGAATCCTGTCCTAGACTTAAAGTATGAGAAAACTATGAGACTAGAGAAAATAGGATGTGGAAAGAGTATTTCTTCCTGAGACACACACACACACACACTTTAAAACTTCTCTCATTGTTTTAAAGCTGTACATTTGCTTTAAAAGATCTAAGTTATCAAATGAAATCATCAACTGTCTTTCTTCCATGAAATTATATTTAAGTAAAAGCTTCTTTAGAAGCAAAGTAGTATATAAAAATGTAATTATATAAATAATAACTAGGTTGGATTTTTTTTTCCCTGTAAAATGCACTTAAACCTCTTTTTAGAGATCCTGTTTTATAACTTGAAAACATAAAATTTTTAAAATAGAAAATTAAGAAACAAAGTAAATTTGGGTAGAACACAAATTTGAATCTCTCTCTGAGGAAGCACACATATTCTTAGACCCCAGAGTAAATGAAGGACATGGACAGATAAAAGAAGAAAAATATTAAATCTGTTATGATTAACTAATTAGGAAATTATTTTGTTTTCATTGAAGATGAAGCTTATTTAGTGACTGCTAGGAGTTGGGCCTAAGGTTGAATATAAAAGTATGCTAGAGACTCAGAGAAAACAAATGATAACCCTGTTTTTCAGCTGGCAGCTATTTCAGCCATGCAGGGAGAATGTAGCATTTCAGAAACCAATATATTTGGAAGGAAATGGCATTCTCATACATAACTTTATTTATTTATTTATTTATTTATTTGTTTATTTATTTATTTATTTATATTTTTATTTTTTAAAGATTTTATTTATTGATAGAGACACACAGAGAGAGAGGCAGAGACACAGGCAGAGGGATAAGCAGGCTCCATGCAGAGAGCCTGAGGTGGAATTCAATCCTGGGACTCCAGGATCCATGCCCTCAGCTACAGGCGGTGCTAAACTGCTGCGCCACTGGGGCCGCCCTCTCATACATAACTTAAATGTACGATAAAGATTAGAACAATGTTAATGCCTCTAGTGCACTGGAAAGATTAAAATGAAATTAGCAAATAGCAAAAGTTAAAACACCTGGTGTTGATGTGAACTTTGAGCTCTCTTTTATCTGAAACCACAAGGCTGGTGGTAATACCATGCTTGTAATGCATCTGTTGCATGGGTACAGTGTGCTAAGCAGTTTTGTTGTGTTATCTTATGTAACTCTGGTAATAGTTCTATGAGACAGTTTATCATCACCCCCGTTTTCCAGGTAGAGGAAATGAGGCACAGAGGAGTTAAGTAATTTGCCCAAGGGTTCCTGGTTGATACTTGGTTCTGCAGCCAAGCTCTTACACATTAATCAGTCCTGTCTGCCTACCCCAGTCTGTCTCCAGTCATACATTATGTGCAGAAAAAAGTTTTATGGTAGAAGTGATACTTCGAAAAGTTGCTTTTCCCTGAAGGGATATTGTCAGCATGGTGGTTTTGCCATTTCCACATAGTTCCAATGGTTGAGAACAATCTTCATACCATCTCCTGTTAGGTCATATCATTTCTGGCTTTTGGTGTCTTGATTTATGGAACATGGTTTAATCGGTGTCTTAAATTCCTATCTAAAAGTTGCTTTATAATAGAATTTTAATACAATGGCAACTTAATTGTATTATGTTACAGAGCTAAATTTCTACATGTTTTATGAGAACACACCTGGAACTTCTTACATTTGCCATTTTCTGTTCTCTTAAATTTACCAATGTCCTATAATGTTTCACTTGTCTATTTCAGAGAGTAGAAACCTAGTTTCTAAAACCAAACTTTAGATGTCTCTGAACATATTCCAGATAGCTTGTTATTTTTCTGTCATTCACGAGGGTTCCCAATAAAGCCCATTATGTTTGTTAGGCGATAATATTGAATAGGTGACTTGAAGCAGTCTAGAACTCTTAGTTTCAAGCTACCACCTTTGTTTCACTAAAATGTCTGTGGTATACCACATTGTGTCTTCTACAAAGAGAGGCCAACCTATAGACGGTTTCTGTTTTTGAATTTATAAGTGACCTGGAAAAGATGAGTGTTGAGGCTGGAGGACCTTTGAGGGAAAAATCAAGGTTCTTTTTGGAACACAGACTATGAAGAATCTGTTGTGTCTGTCAGTTGGATGTAGATGAAAAATTACAGGACAGGGCATGTGTCTTCCTTTCAGTTTGGGGAACCTCATCTTTGACTGGCACTGAGTCCCCAACAGTGGCATGAAGAAGGTGTCCAGAGCATTCTCTCTGCTGCCTGGTAGGCAGCCCTGGCCATTATTCCCGCGTCAATCTTTCATTTTCTCTTGTTGTAGCTCAAGGAGTATGAGGCCCAGCACCGGCAGTCAGCAGCCTTGGACCCTGCCGACTGGCCAGACGGTTCTTACCCAACATTCGATGGCTCGTCAAACTGCAATGTAAGTTTGCTGTCTCTGAGCGTCTTGACTGCTCCTACTACAAAGTAGATTTTAGCCAACTTCTGCCTTTGGACTTCTTTCCATAACTAAGCTCCTACCTGAATCTGAAAAGAAGGGTTTCTTCTGACACGTTACTTGGTTTTCTTTACTTTTGATAGACTTATCTGCAGTCAAAATAGTGCTATTCATTCCTGTTTTTTTTTTAATTGTGGTAAATTCTATGTAACTTAAAATTTAATCTTATAAGCATTTTTAAGTTCAGTTAATATTCAGTTCAGTGGCATTAAGCACATTCACATTGCTGTGCCATCATCACCAAAATCCACTTCCAGAACTTTCTTAGCATCCAAAACAGAAATTCCATAACCATTAAACAGTAACTACCCTTCCTTAAGCTCAGGAAGCCACCATTCCACTTTTGAGCTCTATGAAATTTGACTATTCTAGGTCCTTTATGTACGTTAGAACCATACAATATTTGTCCTTTTCTGGCTTATTACATGTAGCATTATATATATATATTGTAGCATTATATTTTATTTTTGCAGCATATGTCAGAACTTTATTCCTTTTTAAGGATGAATAATATTCTACCAAATGGATATACCACATTTTGTGTATCCATTTATGTTGATTGACGTTTGGGTGTTTTTATCTTTTGACTGTTGTAAACAATGCTGCTGCGAAAATTTGTATATGAATATCTGTTTAAGTCTTGCTTTCAATTCTTTCCAGTATGCATCTAGAATTAGAATTTCTAGATCACAAGTTAATTATATGTTTACTTTTTTAAGGAGCCATTCTTCTGTTTTCCAGTGTGGCTGCATCATTGCACATTTTTTACAGCAATGTAGGAATGTGTATGAGAGATTGAGATGTTACTCTTAATAAATGTATCAGATGCTAGCCACCATTTTGTGCTGAGACTATGAGATAATCAAAAGAACTGTGTTCATGGATTGCAGTGTGCCTTTTTGGGTATTTTATCCCCTGGTTCTAAAGACTAGCATAATATAAATGTAAATCATGAACCTAAAGAATTGTAAAGAATAAATACAGTAACTCAGGACTGATGTGATTCAAACCCAACTTGAGAACACAAAGACCCAGTTGTCCTTAGTGGGTCCTTTAGTGTCAAACTCACTCTCACCAACACTTGTAATTTCCTCATTTTTTGTTAAAGAGCCATCCTAATGGGTATAAAATGGTGTCTCATTGTGACTTTGTTTTGCATTTCTCTAATGACTAATAATATATATCTTCCTTAAATCACTATTCGAGTCCTTGTTCATTCTTGAATTGGGTTGCTTTATTTTTGGTTATTGAGTTGTAGGAGTTCTTTGTATATTCTGGCTATTAACCCCTTATCAGATGCCTGATTTATAAATAGTTTCTTTGATTTTTAGGGTTGCCTTTTTACTTTCTTGATAATATCTTTTGACACAAAGAAGTTTTGGGTTTTTTTTTTTCTTTAAGTTTGAAGTCCAATTTACATTTGCTTTTGTTCCCTGTGCTTTTGGTGTCATATCCAAGAAATCATAGCCTAATCTGATATCATAAGGATTTTCTCCTCTTTTTAAAAGTTTTATAGTTTCAGCTCATAATTTTAGGTCTTTGACCCATTGTAAGTTTACGTTTATATATGCTATAACATATGCTTCCAACTTCATTCTTTAGCAGATAGATACCCTGTTTTCCCAGAACCATTTGTTGAAAAGACTGTTCTGTCCTCATTGAATGGTCTTGGCATCCTTTTCAAGAATTAATTGACCATGTATGCTAGGTTTTACTTCTGGGCTCTCTTATTCCATTGGTTTATATGTCTGTCCTTTGTAGGTATTACACTGTTTTGATTAATGTAGCTTTGTAGTAAGTTTTGAAATCAAGACATGTGAGGCCTCTAATTTGGTTCTTCTTTTTCTTTCTTGTTTTAGCCATTCAAATCCTTTGTAGATTTCATGTGAATTTTAAGATGGGCTTTTCTATTTCTGCAAAAGATGCTGTGAGATTTTGATAGGGATTGCAGTGGATCTGTAGTTGATTTGGATAGTACTGTCATCTTAATAATATAAAGTTCTTTCAATCCATGTGCATAGGTATCTTTTTATTTCTTTATGTCTTCTTTAATTTCTTTCAGCAGGGTTTTGTAATTTTCAGTGTACATGTTTTACCTCCTTAGTTAAGTTTATTTCCAAGTATTTTATCATTTTTGAAGCTATTATAAGTGAAATTGTTTTCTTTTTCACATTGTTCATTGCTAAGGTATAAAAATGGAACTGATTTTTACATGTTGATTTTGTGTCCTGCAACTTTGCTGAATTCATTTCTTCTCTCTAATAGTTTTTGTGTGGTGGAATCTTCAGGGTTTTCTTCATAGGAGATTCTGTCATCTGTGAACAGAGACCATTTTACTTCTTTTCCAATTTGGATGACTTTTATTTTTCGTGCTACTTTAATGTGACCAAACAGTGTTTTCTAGGAGTTCCACAGGGATTGTGGGAATTAGATTTGAAAGTTTCAAGCAGATATTTTTTGATGCCATCATCCAACTGCATGGAATGAGAATGGAGGGAGTTATCCGTTTTCATTTATTATGTAGTTGTTTTATTTGTTAGGTTATTTCTTCCTTAAAATCTAGAAGCAGGGGCACCTGGGTGGCTCAGTTGGTTAAGTGTCTGCCTTCGGCTCCGGTCATGATCCCAAGTCCTGGGATTGAGCCCTGAGTCAGGATCTGTCCTCAGCAAGGGAGTCTCCTTCTCCCTCTCCCCCTGTCCCTGCTCATGCTCATGTACACATGTGTGTTTTTTCTCCCTCTCTCTTTCTCTCTCTCTTTCTTTCTCTTTCTCTCTCTGAAATAAACAAAATCTTAAAAAAAAAAAATTTGGAAGCAACTCTACCTCCGTGTCTTGAGCTTCTTGTCTCCTTTTGTCCATGCTGTGGACAGGTAGTCATCTCTCCAGAACATACCTTTTTTCTTGCATCTCCTGTTTCCAAACAGCCTGATGTCTTTACAGTTCTGTAAGATAAATTCCAAAATTTTGGCACACTCAAGATACTTTGCAATCTGGGTTTAATCAATATCTGTGCTCTCCTCTGCCACCCCCCGCCCCTAATAGCCTCCATTCCATCCCCATTGGACCCCGCCTATGTTACTGAACATATTTTGTATTTTCATACACTCTTATTTAATTCATGCATTAAATCTGCTTCCAGATTTTTCTAGGTAAAATTTTAGGTGTCCTTCAAGATAAAGTCCAACTGCCATCCCCTCTGAAACTTCCTCCAGCCTCCTTAAGTGTATTTTATTGCTTCTTATTCTGGGCTCTGTTAAACTAGCTCTGTACATGAAACCTGACAGGTATCCTGGAGTATCAGAATTAATTGTACACATTTTAGCCTGCTTGGGAATCATGAGCTCTTGAGCAAGAAAGGCATGCTATCTTATCATCTTATCTTTGTGTCTCCAGTGAGTATCTAACTCAGTGTCTAGTTCATATGGCATGTTCTTTTTTTTTAAAAGATTTTTATTTATTTATTCATGAGACACAGAGAGAGAGAGAGAGATGCAGAGAGACAGGCAGAGGGAGAAGGAGACTCCCTACAAGGAACCCGATGTGGGACTCGATCCCAGATCCTGGAATCACGCCTGAACCAAAGGCAGATGCTCAAGCGCTGAGCCACCCCGGCGTCCCATATGGCATGTTCAAGAAATATTTAGTGGACAAAGTTGTATTTAAATGCTCATCTTTCTTGGCTGTTCAAAGAGCATGTTTCATGTCCTACAACCATAGCTCTGTCTTTACACCTTCTTTGCATCTAAACAACAGGTGATGGCTTATCAGAAGTAAATATAAGCCTCCAACTATCTTCTTGTCCTTCATTTCCTGAGTCAAGCATCGGATTTCCATTTCAGCTATAAAAACAAACAACAATAGTAACAAAAAAAAAAAAAAACCCAAAACACTAGGGGATTGTTAATTTGAAAGCCCTGGTTGGTTTGCTTTTGTGTGAGAGACTAAGATGTTACCCTTTATAATAATAAATGTATCATATGCTAGCCACCATTTTGTGCTGGGACTATGAGATAATCAAAAGAACTGTGTTCATGGATTTCAATGTGCCTTTTTGGGTCTCTTATCCCCTAGTTCTAAAGACTAGCGTAATATAAATGTAAATCATGAACCTAAAGAATTGTGAAGAATAAATACAGTAACTCAGAACTGATGTGATTCAAACCCAACTTGAGAACACAAAGACCCAGTTGTCCATAGTGTGTCCTTTAGTATCAGACTCACGATATATTGTCCTGATTAATAGCATCTGAGTCAAGGGGGAGGTTATAAGACCATGCAGTCAGAAAAACAGGACTGCCGTAAAAACCTCACACACTCAGACAGCAGGGAAAGAGGTTTGTCTCATTTAGAGAGTGTTAATATAAATTGAGTACTGTAGTGGTTTTGAATGAGCTGCTCAGAAAGCATTATTAGGTATTTGTTTGTTAGTTATTACCCCCTTCAGACAGTAAGTCAGAACCATTAGCTTGGTATAAATGGTCAGAGTAAAATGGGTACTTTGTAGAAGTTGGACATTCATTCCCTTGAGCATTTCTGTTCAGTAAGGAGACGCCTACTAAGTGCTTGCTGTATATCAGGCTTAGTGCTAGATCGTCAAGTTACACAGGTAAAGGAGCAGGAGAGACAGACCCTGCCCCAACAGAGTTTACCCAGCAGTGCAGAGGCTAAAATCACTCCAACATGTGCTCCCACAGACTTGAGATGTCATATACACACTGACATTTATTAGTTTCTTAGCAAACCATTTCTTCATTAAATGACTCAAAAATAAACTCAGCCTGTTCTCGTGGGATGAAGGGCCAGGAATACCATATGCACCCTCCATTTCCAGTACGATCTTCCAGAAGCTCCAAAGTGACTCTTTGCTGAGAGATGTAGGTGAAGACAGACCATTCAGCAATGGGAGTTTTTTGAAGCGGTGTTATTTATTCTGCATATTTTGGTAGTTGGCTTTGTGCAAACAACCCACACCCATTTCCAGTCAAGCTGTTCATTCCTATAGCTGACCACCGTTGGCATTGAAATTGGCTTGAACTTGATTGCAGTCCTAATGTATGTGACACTCGCCCCTCTTACCCCTACTTGAGCCTGTCCTATGTTTTTATGGAGACTCAGCAAGAAACTCCATCCAAAATAGTCCTTCTCAATTATGCTTCATTGGCCTGATAGCAGAGTAATTAATTTCAGATAATTCCCACTGTGTCCTTACTCGAGCCGCTGTGGGTTAGGCGCTTTGATTATCTTTTGTGCGAGGGCCAGGGCTTTTCAGTTTTCTATTGATTCTTTTCCATACTGAGATGTAAATAGCTCACTGGCCGTAGTCGGGAATGTCCAGGCCATGAAAGTTTCAGGGATCACAAGCTCTTTGTCAGGAGACCTCAATGCCTATATTGATGCCTGTCGTGCTTTAGGATTTCATTTGCATTGATTTCATAGACTGTCCTACCCCCATAACTGACATTAGATAATTGTGTGTTGCCTCACAGTAAATCCATATTCACATTCCTGGTTTCCAAGAATGTAAAGTACTAAAGATAGTTACCGGGGAAGTGAAAAATAGCTTTCTTTTTGCCAGAGGAGAATGTGTTCTCTGCTGTTTCTCATTAATAACAAACTTCTGTTGTGAGTGTTAGAGTTTTTAAAAAAAATTTCTGATTGAGCACTTAACTTGACTCCTTGTTAAATATCTGAACATTTATTTTAATTTTATTTTGATAAATTTTGTTTTTCTTTGCGTCCTGGAGGGGGAAGGTTGTAAGGATTCTCATTTTAAGCTTTCAACTTTATGCCTTGAGGTTCAGTTTACCTTCTGGTTAAAAAAAACGTTTAGTGAAATTATGCTCTCCATCCTCCTGGGTTTTTTTTAGTTTTTTTACTCCAGGAGTAAGTTTTCTTAAATCATACTTTTTATGTTCCTACAAGATTGATAGGTAACAGTTGGTGATCTGTGTTTGGTTCTTAAATATTAATGAAAATGCTTTCAGTGAAACATCTTTCCAAAAATGTCAAACTGTAAATTGTTTAATTATGATGTGGCTTAAGTCATTTCTAAAAATATAGGATGTTAAAGAAAAATTAAAGCAACAACAAGGATAATAAGGTGCTGGAGGAGCTCTCAGAGTCCATTGTAGACATTTATTTTGGTCCCATTTGTGTGTTTCACTTGATACAAAATGTGTTCCAGAAAAAAATTGGAATTAGGTTTCTGTATCTGGAGCTCCTCTCTAGGATGAAACAACTATGGTGAAATGTTTTGTGAAGCGAGTTATTTTGTAACGCAAGCCATCATTTTATAATTGATCTTCTACATTTGGGGAAACTTAGCTGGGAAGGATTTATGCAAGGAATGCTCTAATGTTAGAGCTGAGGTATAGTAAGACCTTACATCCACCTGTACATCTCTTCATAGTCTTCATTTCTAGCTCTGAATATATTTTGCCACCAACTGGTTTGAAGAACAGAGAGCCATGGGTTGAATTATGTCCCAGATTTTGGGCAACAGAGACACAATGTCAAGTGGTCACTTCTTCGACTTCTTTCAAAATACTATTTTAAGTGTTTCCTTAATTGAGGACTTCCAAGGTCTCAACTAAAATATCCCCATATTATGAAATGTTTTGGTTCACATAAGGCAAGACCATTACATCTTTTTGGGACTTCCTAAAATTGTAAACTGTAAACTTGTCCCTTGCTGCCCAGACAGGTTTTACTAGCTTTTCAGAGTCGTTTCACCTGCCTTACTTAGAGCCGGAGGATTCGGGTCTGATATTTTGAAAGGAGAAAGGCCACAGCCTTGGTCTAAACTAGAACTTCCTAAAAGATAATGTGCAGAAAGCCAAGAAGGCATTCCACAAAGTTACTTTATTAAATGGTTCTTGCGGTGAATGGTTTGATTTCTATTATGGCCAAAGAAAAGGCTAACGATTTAATCACTTAATATATAATGTGACAGGAGAACAGAGTTGTGTACATGGTGTGTGCCTTCACCAACAAACTGTCCTGTCCTCATTTAAGGAGTGTCCATTTATTGATGCTCTTTTTAGAGTCTGGCATTATGAGTTGAACCAGATTTTTTTTTAAATTGGCTATCTTGATGTGTTTATTTTGAATATGTTTCCTTTACTAGGGTGAGCTTCTAGACAAGGTGTGTAAGTTAAAATTTATGAAAAGTTTTATTTTTATATTTCAAAGGTGTTAGAAGAAAATGTAAATCAATATCTTAGCTTCCTCATTTGGGGAAATCTAACCCCATAAGAAGACTTTTTTTTAATGATAGCGCATGATGAATTTACAAAATTTTCTCCCACTTATAGATACTCCTAGCAATTACAAAAAACACAATATTCATATTTGCTGACTCTGAGTGAATATTTTTTGGATACATAAATTGTGTGAAGATTCACATATACCACAAAATGAGAGTTGGCATTATAGGTACAGGAAAGGTTTTCTGTGAAAATGGTCGACTTCCTTATACTGTCTCCTATATTGGTTTTAACAAGGAAATTTAAGAGAGGTAGATTCCAAGCATATAAAAATAACTTATATTTCTGGATAAACTGTTTGTTTGTTTGTTTATCTATTTATTTATTTTATTTTGAGAGGGAGTAGGGGGAGGGGCAGAGGGAGAGAGAATCTTAAGCAGACTCCACACCCAGCGTGGAGCCCAACACAGGGCACAGTCTCATGACCCTGAGATCATGACCTAAGCTGAAATCAAGAGTCAAACACTCAACTGACAGCCACCCAGGTGCCCCTAAACTGTTTGCTTTTAATGGTGTTTATAGTTTTTCTTCACAAATCTTTTTCTAGAGAATTTTTTTCATAATCTTAATATACTAAGGGTTTCAGCTTTAATAGAATTCTGATTGGCAAGGTGACTTTTGATTTGTGGCTAGAAGATGGTTCTGCTCGTTGAAGCTTTAATGGTTATATTAGCTGGGCTTGAACATGGAATGGTTGGATGTGTGCTTCAGCTCTTTATTTCTTAAATATAAGAGCTTTGCTTATTTGACTTGTATTATGGCCAGGAGAAAGAGAACTATGGCCACCAATAATTTACCAGAGGGCATTTATACCCTGCATCCCTGGACATATAATCAACAATTCTTTATACCATGCTATGACCACTTTTCTAAATCTCTCTAAAATGTAACTATGTTAAAAATAACTTTTATTGATTCTTGTCTTTTAACACATACTTGAAGCCTTCAGATGATTACTCAGACTTTTATGGAAATTTTCTTTCTGTAAATTTCTTTTTTATTTGGGAAGGTACAGGAAGAAATACTACTCTTAATTTCAGTAAAGGTGATTTGTGTGTGTGTGTGTGTGTGTGTGTGTGTGTGTGTGTGTGTGATTTTGAAACTAAAAATGACAGGAACATATTAAAATTCTCTTTAGAAGGGTAAAAGTAATGATTCTTTAGACCTGCAGCTTATGCTGAGTCCAGGAGACAAAAATCAGTCCATTGGAACAAGGTGCATACTGCAGTCTCTTGAGAAAGATGAATTTTGTTCTAACTGCATGTAAGCTGACCAAGAAGCATTGTTTAGAGGACTTCTTGTCATTGATTCCACACCACCCTCTCGTCCCCAGGCTTCTCCCTGGGACAGGAGCCAAAGTTTGAGGCGTATATTTGCTGAGAGTGCCTAAAGATCATCCTCTGTTAACAAAGTTAGCCCAGAAGGAGGTTCTGCCCTTGGGAAAGCCAGGTGCTTGCCTTTGCCCAGAGTCCTTATGGTAAGGAGCTGGTTAAATTGAATGCAGTCTTTAGGTTCAGATCTAGCTGTACCACCTATTAGCTCCACATCTGTGGGAAAGTTGTTGTTTCTTCAATTTGAGCCTCTGCTTTCTTATCTGGAAAGCAGGCACAAGAATATCTATCCCATACAGGTGTTGCAAGAATTAAATGGCACAAAGTAAATACCCAGTGAATGTCACTTTCTATTACTTTATGTTTAGATCTTTTACCTTTCCATTAACTGTTACTCTTAAAATACTTGACCCCCCCCCATGAAAGTGCTGTTTTTTTGTACATGTCATTAACATGGTAGCAAAGGCTGATGTAGTGCAGCAGATAGGCTTGTGTTGTCAGAACAAGCTGAATACAGCTAGTGTATGTTTACTTAGCTATGCTTTTACCAAACACATCATCAGTTTATCTTCTGTTTCAGAAGGTATTATTCTGTAAGTGGGTTCACGGATGGGTCCAATATGATGTCTTTCATCATGTTGTATTTTGGGATTACTGTTTGGGAAGAATAAACAGTTAATTGTGCTGAAACTACCTAGGGCCATGCTGTGCTATGAGGTGGTGGTCTCACTGAGTGTGTGGGCATGGGCTTCTGTGCCTGTCATGGTGGAGAGCACTCTTGTGGCAGGCCCTAGGGTCACTGGGGATGTGGCTCTTTGTACCCAGCAGATTAACCAGGCACATCTCTATTTTTGCCAGTCTGTACAGTTACAGAAAGTTGAGTTTGCTGCCTGTAGCCACATATCAGGGCCACATGAACAGAAATAAATAATGACAAAATAGCCAGGTACTATATAATCTGAGGGAACCTATTTTTAACACTTTTAAATTTTAAGGTAGCTTTTGGTTACATTCTGGTCTGTTGTTTCTTTCATTAGGTTGAGTCATTGAAACTGGAGTTTAGCTTTTGACTTATAAAAATGGCAATTTGATTTGTCCAACCCGATACATGAATACCAAACAGGATGTACCACATTTCCCCTGCTAGCTGATTGCATCTAAGTAAATACATTTGTAATGTAATCTGGGGTAAGGTTTGGCATTTGGATTCTCATCACCAGTTTTTATTTTGCTTTTAGAAGTAACCTCAGGGAGATTGGAGTAAGAGAGGATTTCCATCACTTGTTTAATGAGATTTATCACATGTTAATTCCTCCTTGAATCATTTGCCCTAATGCCAAATCTTATATAATGGATGAGTTAGAAAGATCCCGGCCTTTACTGTGGTCCAAGGGTAGGATCTGTATCGAGGGCCACCTCTAGCTTAAGCCAACTTATTGAAGTCATAGGCTGCCCATCATTTTGTTTCGAATCCATTTGAATCTTAAGTTACCAGTTACTTATTTTATAAAGACTCCTGGGGCACCTGGGTGGCTCATTTGGTTAAGTGTCCAACTCTTGATTTTGGCTGAGATCATGATCTCGGAATCCCAGAATTGAGCCCCATATCAGGCTCCATATTCAGTGGGGAGTCTGCTTGAGGATTCTCTGTCTCCCTCTGCCCCTCCCCCTGTTCTCTCTCTCTCTAAAATGAATAAATCTTTAAAAAAAAAACCTCTTAGCACTATAGTCAGTCATCAGACAATGAATGACACTCATTTGGAAAGCAATATTTTAATACAACCAAATTTCGTTTTAAGATTTTATTTATTTATTTGACAGAGAAAGAGCACAAACAAGAGAGTGGGAGAGGGAGAGACAGACTCCCCGTGGAGCAGGAAGCCAGATGTGTGACTCAATCCCAGGACCCTTAACCAACTGAGCCACCTAGGCACCCAATACAACCAAATTCTAATTCAATTTTTTTAACAGAATAATGTCTGTAGAAATACCCTTTATTCTCTTATCATTCATCTCCCTCTATATACCGTACCACACCCTCCATCATCCCCTTATTGTTGTACTATTACTGATATAATGCTAATAGCATTGCACAATTAGTTCCTAAAAGGATTTCTTGCCCTGTACTTTTGACCCAGAGTGTCGGTGAAAGAATGCCATCTAGAGCATTCTTTTACTCATTTGTAGTGCAAGCATTACTGAGTACCTACTACATGCTAGTCTCTATACACAGGGGTTTGTATTTAATAAGAAGAGACGAGTGGATAGCATGGTTAAGGATTTAGTTGGAATGTTTCTACCTAGTGTGTTAAGCATACACACAGAATCCATCAAGGCCCAGTGAGGAGAGTTTGGGAAGCCTTCCCAGAGCAGGTGGCTGAAACTGAGTAAGAGTTCACCAGGAGAGGAAAGAGAAATATATGTCGGGCAGAGATAGCACCAAGGCACTTAGGTAAAACAACCAGGCAAATCTTAAAACTTGGACCATATAGGGAAATGGATTTAAATAATACAGCTCTTCTCTGTATCAGTATTTTGACTGCTAGAGTATATATCCTGATTCTTTGTTCATTCTTACTTACAAATTGGTTCTGTAATAGATCATTTGGGTCCTCTCTTTCCTTATGACTGCAGTTTTTAAATTAATATCGTTAATGTTTTTCATCTTGTCTTTGAAGTCGTAGTTAATTGAATTCATGTTCTTATTAAATTATTTTATAGAGTGAAGCAACTGTTAGGAATTTCTTCTGCTTTTTGAGTTGTATTTTCATTTGATGCGGACATGGGATCAAAAAATAGGATCTTTGTGTTTTTCCATGCCTTTTCTCTCTTTTTTCCCCCTTGCCATACATTTGTTTGAATAGTTGTCATATATTTCTTTTCACTTGATCATGCCTGGGTAGTTCAGATCAGATTTTCTATTCATGCTGTCATAATGAGGATTGTTTTTTGACCTGTTCAGCATGCTGTCTGACAGAGATTGTTTCCTTTCTTTCAAGCTACAGTTGAGAGCTTTATTTTGTCCATTCATGTTTGTTGTTGCTATAGCCTGATATAATGACCAGAGAACTGGGGATACCCCATGAGAGGGAATGTGGTCTTTACTAGGATACCTGGGCTCTGCTCCTCTCTCTTAAGATTGTATTAAATGTGCTGCACCACGGTTCATGGAACTTGGTGTGGATGGATGGGTATGGTGTCAGTCTGCTTTTAATTAATTTCTCCAATTCTGGTGAATTTCTAAGAGGCTTTATTTCACTCAGGATCAGCCTTACTACTGACTTTCCATTCTTTCACTCATTATTCTCCTGAAGCAATTTCCATTGGTCCTAGGTCAAACAAACAAACAAAGAAACAAACAAATAAAAGGAAGACCACAGTTTATTTCCTTCAAGATTTGAAATTCTATGGAATAATTCTCAAGATTCCCACTGATACCGCTTTTAGAAAAGTGAGGCCTTTTCCCTTGGTCTTCAGAAATTAGTTTCCTCCCTCAACCATGAAGTTTTAAAACTTAGTATATTAGATTATATGCATTTCCTTGTCTGGGTGCCCTTGGTGGAATATTTTTGCTAGTTTTTAGTAATTCTGTTTTTTGGAAGCTATTGCTTATTTTGTTCATTGTTGTGGGAAGGATATTCTGTGGTCTGGTTTTCAGCAGTCATCATGACTTGATAGCCAAAGAGAGGACCACAAACAACATAGTCCTGAATGATTCTTTTCTAAGGATTCAGCCTAGATTTCTTCAGTTTGGAAGTAAATTTGCTTTCTTTCTTTTTTTTTTAAGATTTTATTTATTTATTTGAGAGATAGAGACAGAGCATGAGCAGAAGGGAGAAGCAGAGGGGTAGGGAGAAGCACCTGGCTCTATCCCAGGACCCCGGGATAAAGACCTGAGCCAAAGGTAGCCGTTTAACCAGCTGAGCCACCCAGGCTGCCCTGGAGGTAAACTTGCTTATTGAAGCAATTTAATCAAAATAAATTTGCTTATTATTTGTTCTACAGACATAAGGATAATTATGTAAAGGTGAGAGATCATGACTCTAGGAGGTGATATTAGCCCATTAGCATCCAGGTTTAAGAGAAAATTGTACTAACTGTGGCTTAAGTTTTGGTTGGAGGAAAGAACCAGATGTCTGTACCTTTCCTCCGTTGCTATGTAGGTTCTATGAGTTTTCTGTATTTTTTTCATCATCATGTGCCTAGACAAGGTTGTTTGGCAGCCCTGTCCAAGAAGTCATCGTGCTTGATCCATGAATCAGTCCATTTCAGATGCCATAAAAGTAATGTGACTTTGCAAACACCACCCAATCCCTTAGGAGACTTACCGCTTTGGGGATGAAAACTTCTATCAGGTCCAGAAACTAGAGCCTCAATCGCATATGTAATTGCCCTACTTGGCAGTTCTGTTCTGAATCATCCTTTTTCCATGGCACAGGCTATGTGAGAACTGAATGCACTTGAGAATGAGTGGGTTTGGTGTTTTGCTTTAGTCTTCAGTGTGCTTGGCACCATAGCTTTGCTTTGGGTAACACTACCCAACTCTTTTTGTTTTTAAGATTTTATTTATTTATTTGACAGAGGTTGGAGAGAACACAAGCAGGGGGAATAGCAGAGGCTGAGGGAGAAGCAAGCTGGATCCCAGGACCCTGACATCATGGCCTAAGCCAAAGGCAGACGCTTAACTGACTGAGCCACCCAGGTGCCCCAACACTACCCAACTCCTAACAGAGAGACTTGAAGAACTCTTGACTGCTTCCCACCATGTCTTTGTTACCTTAACTCAGCTAATTTATGTGAACAGTGGGGTTCTCTGGCACATAGACAGGATGACATAATCTCAGGCAGAAAAATCTTCCAAACATTTACAGAGTAAAGGGAGAACACAGTTCTCTTTCCTCCACTTATCTTTCTCATCCCCGTCAGCCCCTTTGAGAAGGAAAGGCATTTTCTCTGCTCCATGGCAACTTGAAGAATAGGGATGAGTGGGTTTACCCGTCACCCCAGTCTCCCCAAACTCGGCTGTATTACTCCTGGAGTCTTGTTTTCTTCCTTCTCCTATAAGGAAATTAGCAACTTTATTTGGGGGTGATTTAAAATAATGTAGAGTTCAGGAGTTTAAGAAAAAGAATAGACTTTATTGTGGAATGTAGCAGCCATTTGCTGTTCCTTTGGTTTTATGGTTAGTTCTTTAAACAGTTTCTTAAATGAATTAAGTGCTGACAAGCCTTCACCCCTGAGGGATAGTAATATTACCTCAAATTCTCACATACTTTCTACAAATAAAAGTATCATATAATTATATTCTCCTCTTCCTCTTCTTTCTTCAACTCTGGCGACAACTAGTTAATTTTGAAACTGCCAGAGAGATTATTTCAGTGTTATACTGCACCTCTGGGAAAAGAATGGAATCTTCTCTTTTTTGTCCATATGCTGACAAAAATCTCCTAATTTCAGAGGGCAATGATGTCACCAGCTAATGAGCAAAATATTTCTTACTAAACAGATGAGTCCTTCCCTGATGCCTTTGTGAAATAAAGAAAAAAAAGCCACAATGTGTTTCATATTGTCTATAGTTACTCTGACAACTCATAAACACTTCAAAATGCAGTTCTGACTTCTTTAGAGAGTGAGACTAATTTTTTTGGTAAACACAAAGAAAACCCATTAAACTGATGGCTGTGACCGGAAGGCCTCTACCATGGCCGGACACCGATGACAAGTAGTCATCAGCACTGATCTTGAACATACCCAGCCGGAGCCAATGTGCTGCCCCCAAGGTAGGGAGTGACCTTGAATGCATCACTTCTTGGACCAGTGGAGGATGATCAGGCATGTTGGAGAGATTATGAAATCAAGCTTGGAAAAGAGGAGGCCGGAAAGCTGCTGTTGATTGGTGTCACATGCTGTTTAGCAGGGCAGCAGCAGCCCATCTTTCTTTGCCTGTCCAAAAAAGCAGGCATCTAAGGTCAGGGGGAGAGAGAAGTGAGCCACAGGGCCATCTAATCACTGATCTTCTGGAATCTGGGAAGGACACAGAAATGCCCCCAAACTCACAGCAGGTGCCCCACTCCTCAGTGAACCATGTGTCAGTTCCCCTAGCCAGACTTTGAGTTCTCCCACTTCTGAATGCCTGTGCCTCTTTTTTTCCTCTTACATGTTTATCACAGCTTCTTATGCTAATCATATCTCTGAACCTTTCTGGGGTCTCTCTCTGCCCTCAGACTTCTAGATGATAACCTTTGCAGGCCCAGGTAAAGTTGGCTCATTCCCATTTCGGTTCCTTGCTCTTCCTTATACCTTGAATCAGTGCATCCATCCACTGATGTCCACCAGGAAATATTTATCACAAACAGATCCCATTTTAATCGTCTCAGTGTAAGAGAGTATTGTAATGCTCAGTGTTGGCGATTGTGTGAGGAAGTAGGCACTCTTTTTTGTTTTTGTTTTTTTAAGATTCTATTTATTTATTTATTTATTTATTTATTTATTTATTTATTTGAGTGAATGCACACACGAGTGCAGGGCAGGGCAGAGGGAAAGGAAGAGAATCTCAGGCAGACTCTTTCCTGAGTGTGGAGCCAGACGCAGGACTTGATCTCATAACCCTGAGGTTATGACCTGAGCTGAAATCAAGAATTGGGCATTTAACTGACTGAGCCACCCAGGTGTCCCTAGACACTCTTTTTATACTACTTGTGAGATTTTAAAATAATAGTGTACAGTGTTTCTTCTGAGGAAATTGTTAATATATATCAGAGGTCTTAAAGCTATGCCCATTTTTCACCCATAAATCCTACAATCTAATCATTTTTTTCTAAAAAGAAAAATGTTGTTAGATGTGTTAGAAGTTTTATGACAAACTGTTCATTAGAGTATTGTTTATGATATCAAAAAACTGGAAACACACCAATGTTTAATGATTTGAGGGCATTAAGAAAATTGTGGTTTACTTCTGTGAATATGAATGAATCATGAAAAGATTGTATTTTATCTGTTGGACATTTGTTGATATGAGAAAACGTTCAAAACGTATCACTTGATAAAGCAGATTTTTAAACAGTTTGGACAGTATCCATTGAGAGCTCCAAGGTTTCTCTAAGAGAAACCTTTTAGAGGTGGCTCTGTGGCTCAGAGAGGGTAACAGCTCTAAGCAGGCACTTTGTTTCTCCTCATACTGTGTGTTCATGTGAGGGAGACTCTGAGGACCCTGATAGTGGCTATGGGAGGTGGTACAGCTAAAGATCACAAAGTCATCCTTTTTTGTAAAAGACAACACAAAACAGACAGAAACCTAAGGGTGGGGACACCTGGGTGGCTCAGTGGTTGGGCGTCTAACCTTTGGCTCAGGTGGTGATCCTGGGGTCCTGGGATCAAGCCCTGCATCGGGCTCCCCACAGGGAGCCTGCCTCTCCCTCTGCCTATGTCTCTGCCTCTCATGAATAAATACATAAAATCTTAAAAAAAAAAAAAAAACAAAAGAAAAAGAAACCAAAGGGTATATAGTGTGTGGCGGGTACATGCATATGCGTGTGTGTATGTGCGTGTGTGTGTGTGTGTGAGAGAGAGAGAGAGAGAGAAGTAGGAGGATAGAAACCAAAATATGACTTAGCTTTTCTGAATGTGGGAGCTATGGGTGATTTCTGTTTCTCCTTCTGTATCTGCATTTCCCACATTTTCTAATTAAAAATATATTACATGTGATCGTAAATAAATGAATAGGACAGTGCCCATTGTCTTTCATGAAGACATTTAGACATTTAGAGAAGGACTGGTTCATACAGTGATTACCATATTTTGGGCTGAATTCTGTGGAAGATGTGGAGGAAGGGTTTTCCAAGGAAGGTGACACATGAATATTGAAGGATTGTAGGAGCTAGAAAAGTAGATGGGGTAGGCAGAGATATTCCTTAAAAAGGAATCCACCGGTGCAAAGGTGTGCAGGTACAGGAGAAAGAGAGTATTTGAGGTGCTCTGAGGAAGTCAACGGATGAGAACCATATGCTACAAGAGGCCTTTCCACACAGTATCTGCATAGACACTGAAAACGGACATCAGGGCAGGACTCTAATAACCTTACAAAGTCCTGTACTCCACAATAAGGCCTTTGGGCTTTGCTCTGAAGACCTACCGAACAATTCCTTATAGTGGCATCAAATGCTCAAATCTTTCTGCAGCAAATTTGCCCATTTCCTGGGTGCTAAGTAAGTTCAAGTCCACTACCCAATGAACAAGATCAGCGATGTCCTTCCTTCATGAAGTGTATTCCCAGTTTCCAGCAAGAAGCTTCCCAGGGTAGCCTGACCCAGCCCAGTCCTTCAAATATTCAGATACCACAGCAGGGGCTGGGAACGATGGGGCAGGAGAGTCCAAACTTCTTCGTTGCACACTGATGTGGGTGGTGCCTGCACTGGGCACCAGGAGTACAAGGAGGGGGAGTGACGTGGCCCCTGACCTGTGGACTTTCCTGTCTCCTAAAGGATGAGCTGTGGTAGATATCCGTGTAGTAGCCAACAGTGAGGACCCTCATAAAGACCTGAGTCAGCCTCCAAAAATTGTGGCAGTGACAGCTAACGGGGTTCACAGGATGAGTGGGCCACCAGGAGGGTAAGCAGGGATGTGTCTTTCCCCCAACCTCCTCACAGAACTGGGTGCAGTCAGTGCCCGGCTTCCCAGGCAGCTCTCAGCGACACAGGCTCCACTACCTTCCAGGCCCTAGGCCTCACATTCAGGGTCTCTTTTTACCTTCTCAGGAATTTTCAGAGGCTTATCACTGCCTATTTTACAAATGAGAGAAATTTTAAGAAACATGCCTAAGACACACACTGTTCACAGGGGAACCTGAGCCTACCTCTGCCAGATCCCAGAGTTTTGGCTCCTAATCCTGCTCAGAATCTTCTCTACATCTAAACAACCTGTTCAGGCACCTAAGTGGCTCAGTGGGTTAAGCATCTGCCCTTGGCTTGGCTCATAATCCCTGGTCCTGAGATCGAGTCCCATGTCGGGCTCCCTAAAGAGTCGGCTTCTCCCTCTCCCTCTGCTGCTTCCCCTGCTTGTGCACGTTCTCTCTCTCGCTCTCTCTGTCAAATAAATAAAATCTTTAAAAAATAACCTATCCAGACCCAGCCTCAGATGTTGGCCATATCACTAGCTTTCACATGTTTTCTTTGCCTTTGCTGTTTACACAGCACCTAAAACAGCAGCTTCTGAGAGTTAAAATGGGTCTTGTTTAAATTCTAATCAGTAATAGATTACAGATGTAATCAGCACTCACTGAGCTCCACTTGTTGATGGGACAGTTTTTAAAACAACGCTTGAAGATAAGTGTTAGTAGATGAAATTTGCAAGGAGGAATACTACGACCCACAGAACTGAAGTGATTTGCTGGAGGACTTGGAAATTAAACCCAGGTTGTTGAGCTCCAGAGCCTTTTGGGTTTCCTCTTCCCTTTATCCCACTCCCATTGGGGCATAATACAGTTTCTTAGTTTGCACTAAGTAACCAGGAAATTCAACCAGAGACTTCTACTGACAGTTTTAGGGAACTCGAAGCATAACGTTGCACGCACTGTGGTTGGCAGTCCTGGGTGAAGAAAGCTCAAGCGCAGGTTGGGGGCACAGGAGCAAAACCATAAAGTTTCACCTTCCCTCTGCCATTTATGGTCTGTGAAATTAGGTCCAATGTGTAAACACTTAGCACAGGGCCTGCGAAGTAGGAGCATTCAATAAATATGGGTGTTGAAAGTATAATGTCAGAAAAGCACCTGCCACTGTTTCTGGCACATGTGGGCAGGGAAGGGAGAAAGCAGAGGTGTGGGGGAGCAGACTGGCGGACCTAGACAGTAGCGGGGAGGTGGAGCAGACCCTTGTGGACTTGCAACACACGTCGTGGAGGCTTCATACGGGCTTTCAGTCCTGTCTTGTTTCGATGACGTTCTGTTTAAGAGCATGTGCCTCTGGCTCCCCAGGCACCCCTGAGAAAATTAAATGATCATCTTGTGACACAGTCCCCGTGCACACATTTCTAGAACACAAGAGCACTCCGCTGCCCTGAGGTGGTTACTGAGACAATTCGGTACGACAGTTTTAGAAGCATCACTGGATGGGAAATAACCTACATTTACTCGTTAAAATAGAAGAAAAGGAGTAGGGAGAGAGACAGAAAGTGACAACTCCGGGAGAAAACCAAAATCATAAGTTTTAATTCAGTAGTGTCAAAAATAGCCATCGGAAGGTGTCTATTTTCAATCGAGCCTACTCCCTCCGGGGAGTGTTTGCGAGAATATCTGTGAGAGAGATCTTTTTTTAAGTTAAGGCACTTGTAAGGGTTTATCCTCGTCCCGGATTTGCTCAGATTCCCGCGTTCTTTTTTTTCTTTCTCTGGAATTCCATAGACAGTAATTAAGGAACTGGAGGCCAGCGGGAGGTCAGGGAGCCTTCGTCAGTGAAAACAGGGATTGTTTGCCACGTACAACACTCCCTTTTTTCCTGGTGGTGAATAGGAGATTTGCTTAGAGCTGATGACTTATGCCTTTCTTACAAGTTATGCAGTTAGCGAGTAACTGGGGGATCAGTCAGCGAGCAGAAAGCAGCTAATTGAATCCAGTGTCTTCACTTCTTCCTCCGTCGGATACTCAGCTGTGGAAGGCTGGTGGAGCCTGTCTGATCATGTAACTGCAAAGGAACATGTTTGAGGAGTGCCTCCACCTCACTTTGCGATTACAGACTTGACGGACCCAGAGCGAAGAGGCTCCCGGCGTGGGGAGGGGGCGGGGGTGCCAGCCGTGCTCAGCATCGCCCCTCAGGCCTGCTAAATGCCGAAGCCGGTAAGTCCCGCCGGAGGCGTCCTGCCTGAAAGGGAGAATGTGCTTTCGGTCACTTCCAGGCAGAGCTTTTTGACCGCTCCTAGCTGTGGTGGCTTTCCCCTTTCTCTGTTCAAACTCTGCGAGATGCATCCTTCTTTCCTCCTTTCCCCCCACCCCGGCTCTGCGGAACCCTGAGCACTCTTCCCTAGCACGCTCGCCAGTAAGAAGACGCAGCTCCGGGGGGAGAACAGGGAACATTATTCTGAGAGTAAGGGGATTCTCAGGAGATGGAGGTTAGGAGGGTATGTATGCGGCCGGAGCTCAGCTGTCAGGAGCGGAGGCTGGACTGCAGACCCCCTGGCACGATGTAACTTTCCAGAAACCTACGAACGGTCGGGTTCCTTCCCTCCGGGGTGATGCCACTGACAGTGCGGACTGTGGAAGTGGGAGCGTCTAGGTCGGATTATGTACCCAGTTAACCAGAAACCGTTGTGTGAATTTCATAAGCAAATACATTTCCAGTTTCAGGATACATTCAGAAATACTTAAATATCTTACAGTGTTATGTGTGTGACTCCAGGGAAGATAAATGGACTTAGTCTGGCTGTTAATTGGGACAGTGTGCCGAGTGTTTGGAGCAGGGGAAGCACGCATGCGGAGTGCATTTCTACAAAAGGCACAGTCGTATGTAATCCTGTGCTCAGCATGGTCTCGAGCAGTCCCCGAAAGGGTTCTGGTTGCTTTTTGCAAAATTCAGTTTAACTTTTATCATGGGACAGTGCCCCTGTGCCTGCACGACAGTGCCATGTGGCTTTTGGAAAGCATTCGTTAGAGTGCACCATAGTTGCAGGAACTTTTATTTTTTTTAACGGGGTCCATTGACCAACCTGCAGTGACAGGCTTGAGAGTGAGGGGATGCTTTTCGTTTGCTCCGGCACACAAACTCTTCTATCATACAGATGCTATTAATTGTGTTCCTTTTTTTCTGATCATCCTTAATGTAACTGTGTTATGAAAAGTTCTCCACGCTGGCTCCGTGTCTTTCCTATTAGAACATTGCAGATGTGTCAAGGACACACATGTTCCAAAAGAAGCTGAGAAAGAAGGAGGCTCCACCCTCCTTCGCCTGCCAAGTGGGCCCCATAGTCCTCATTCAGCACCCTGGCAGGCAAATGGTGTACTATCTCTTTAAAGCAGCTATAGTTTTGTGCCTTGGCTTGGTCAATTTGTTATGGTTTAAAACGGTGGAGCCAGCTGTCTGCAATCTGATGTAATGTTGCCATGGAAACCAGAAATGAAACACTTAAGCATTCACCACAGAATTACTACATATAGCATTAGCCAAAGTAATTAAAAGTTGAGCCATATGGGCTTTCTGGTGGAAAAATCTGCAATAGAGAGGCTGGAAATCAAATGTTTCTATTTACAATAATGTAAATCCACTTTTCCACATCCTTTGGTGGAATACATTAATTGCCTTTTTCTACTAAAGTTTAGAGATGGGGAGTTTTATACTGATGATTGAGTTTTCACCTTCTCCCTTAGATGATGGTCTAACTAAAGTTTACTTTAGTCCTCTGACCTGGGGCAGGACAGGGAGAGGAGGAGATCCTGTGTCATGTTACAACGTGCATAAACATACGCTGTTATTTTTGCACTTAAGTTTATTTCAAACCTGTTTTCTAGTAGTTCTCTTTAATTTTAGGATTCTATTTCTTGGAATCCACCATTCATTTTTTTATGTTAATGCAGATTCCCTTCATCTTCTACTAGAGTTCATCCAGGTGTGAAGATAACTATTAAATGTGTGTGTCCTCACACACTTCTTAATTAAATAGTTATTTTTAAATTCTCACACCCTCATCTTTGGGGATGTAATTTCTGAATAAAAAGACATGACATTTTCAGTATTTGGGAAGTAGTGTGTGCTAATTTAAAAGAAACATGAAATGAGGAATTTAAGCTTTAGTCCCCAGTTTAAAAGAAATGCACTCCTTATACAGGGTCTTTATGTTAAAACAGCCAGAGAGAATTTCTTAAAGGCAAATATTTCACAACTCCTTTTCTTCTGGACTCAGGAGGAAATGAGAAGTCAACACCTCTCTATCAATAAAAAGAATCTTTGAGCTGCACTTAACTCCAGTGACTTCTATCATACAATGACTTCAACTCCAGGCTGATTCAAGGGAAGATTTTCTACTTTTTTTTTAAAGTACATAGATATAAATATATAACTTGATTGATTTTGGTTTTATCTCTTAACATTTTTCTTTGTATAAATTGTGCCGCATCTACCTTGTTTAGTGTCCAAATCATGATAATGAAAAGTTACTGGTTACTGTGATTTGTGATTTGCCAGTGGCAAACACCCCCAAAATCTTTTTTTTTTTTTAAAGAAAAGTAAAAATAACATTAGTTCAAAGTTCTAAAGAGCTCCTGTTTCTCAAAAATAGATGGAACATGTGAAAGCCATTAAGTACCTGGACTATGTTATTTTTCACCACGGTGGATCAGGGCAGAGGAAGGTAGGACTTGGGGAGGGGAATCTCTGCCTTTTTTTTTTTTTTTTTTTTTTTGGAATCTCTGCCTTTAATTCTGTTGTCCTGGTTTAACAATTTCATTTCTCCTGCAAAAGTTCCCTCTGATAGCATATTTCCTACATATGACTTGTCTTTGTGGAATGTGAAGGCACACACAGCACCCACCCCAGCAGCAGCAACCCCCAAGCTAGGTACAAGGCCTATATATACACACATTGTTGATTTTCATTCCGTAACATAGCCTCTTGTATCTTGATTGTAAACAACCTGTGTTTGTATCATTTTTCACTCGACTTCAGAATTTTTTATATATTTATTTATGACTTAAGAATGTTTTAATGTGAGAGTTATAAACGTGCTCTAGGTTTGTCTTACTGTAACGCTGGTTGTCCTATTATTTTTTGAGACACGTCAAGACGTTTGTCTTACTATAACGCTGGTTGTCCTATTATTTTTTGAGACACGTCAAGAGGGCAGGATCCTTTAAATGTTTGTGTATAACTCCATGCACTATAGTTTTGTTCAGGTGCTGATTACCCAGAATGAGGGTTAACGCAGTTCTCATTCCTCTGGTTGACCACTCTGACCATTTCATCACACATTAACAATTCAACCAAGTAAAAATGAAATTCAAACCAGACAATGCCCTTATGTCGCAAAAGTTATCCTTCCTATTTCATTTTAAGTGTTTACATTGTAAGTTTTAGACCAAACTAAGCCGCATTGCCAGCAGGCAGTGTATCCTCCTTCCCCCATTACCTGGGCGTTCCATTTCTGTTCTTCATTATCCAGTAAGTAGTAGTTCACTTTAATTCTGAAATGGATATGCAACATCTTATCTAGGAATTTTGGAGAAATTGAATACAGTTCACAGAAGGGAAGCCTGAGAAATCCCCCTGTCCTGATGACTTGCCATTTATGGGTTATAATAATTATTCCTCAGTGGGTGAATGGTTTGCTTATAGTCCTGCAGAGGGAAAGTACAATGACCCTATGCTAGGAGCTCCAGGCTGAGGACAGAGGCCAGGAAACGGGTTGAATTTATCCCTTACATAGTGCCACAGTGCTACAGAAATATTTGTGAACTCACAACATGCTGCACCATTTTTCTGCTTAAGTAATTTCCACAGTCTCTACTGTCTTTACTCTTGAACAGCTGTTCTCTGCTAATTCTTGTGTACCTATTTGTTGATTATGGAAAGCATTTCTTGCCAGGAAATGGCTTCATATTTAAGGCCCTTTGTTCAGAGATGTGGTTTTTGTTTTGCTTTTTGTTGTTTATCTGAGGCATTTCTGCCCTTACTATTTCTGTGACCGAGGTTTGAGGAAATGGAGAGAAGGTTGTTGCCAGGATGTGCGGGATCCACTGGGGTCGCTCCCAGGCTGCGTAGGGTGTGTGGAGGCTGCGCACTTCGGCCCATCTCTGCTCCCAGGAATGCCTGAGCACCCGGCCCCTGCAGCACGCCCCTTTAGTTGGGGATTTCTTTTGCTTTTTCACATTTTAAACAGATAAAACAGAGGAAGCTGCATATTGAATGTTAGGGCTGACTTGGAACCGAAACCCTCATTTTGTTCACAAGGAAAGGATTGTTTTCACTGGGGTCACTGCTGCAGAGAGAATTTTTTTTTCTCTCTGTAATGTTTGATACTTGAGGGAAAACAGCTGGGTTGAGCATACTTGAATCACTGCAAAATAAAATGGGATGCTGGAGAATATGCACTGTACTGTATGGCTGAAAAGGTCAGCTTTTTCCCTTGTCCCTCGTGGAGGAATGCAGGGTCTGTCCTCATGCTCGCCTTGTGAGCTCTGGGAAGGAGCTGGGAGAGGCGAAAGGCATGGCTGAGATGTGGCAGGCCCTCCGAACGAATGGGACGGCAGGCGGCTTTTTGCTTCTCTTCCCTTTTCCTGGCCTGCTGTTTTTGATTTTGGGGGAGGACTGGAACAAGTCAAGAGAACTTGGGTTTGGAGAAGTAGCTGATGACTGCGTTAAGTAGTCCTGATCGGCCAGACAGATGAGAGCCAGGCCCAAACCACAGCAGTGGGACTGGAATGACAGGGCCAGCCTTGCCGAGAGAGTCCTGTCGCAGTTCTCCTAGAGGAGGCCTGGGAAGTAATTGAGACAAATGCGTCCCACACTGGTCCAGGGCCCTGGGGTGTGTGGTGTTGCCCGGGACCTGGTTCTCCACTGCATTAGGTCCTGGGGTGCTCTGTGGGGCTTCATGAGCCCGTAGGGCCAATCGGTTGGTGCCCCGGTATTCAGCTGCACGACTGCCGAGCTTCAGACTGGCGGTGAGGCTGGGCTGCACCCAGCTGCCAGAGCAAAGCTCCAGGACAATTATCCGATTAACTTTTCCTTTGTTTCTTTGCCAGTCAAGAGAACAATCGGATGATGAGACCGAGGAGTCGGTGAAGTTTAAGAGGTTACACAAGCTGGTCAACTCCACTCGCAGAGTGAGAAAGAAACTGATCAGAGTGGAAGAAATGAGAAAGCCCAGTACTGAAGGTAAAATACAAAGCAAAACAAAACAAAGTACACTCCACCCAGCTTATTCCAAATTAAATCAGTTGAGGTCTGCTTTTCAGTAGAAAAAGAATATAATTTCAAGTGGAAAATGGGTTGCATTCCGGGTGAGGCTGGCAGCACCTTGAGTCTGCATGTGCAGGGCATTGCTTGGCACGTTATGGATCCTAGTGTCCAGCGTTCCAGGAGGCTTAGAAATTTTAATGTTACAGCGATGGGAAAAGGCTGGTATGTGACAATGACAAGTCTTCTCGAGGTGTGGCAGAGCTTTAATGTTGAGCTTACACCATTTTATATAAACTTCATTTTATAACTTCTTCGCAGCAGTAGCATCTGTGCCCAAAGGATGATGGTTCTTGCCCATTGAATTTAGTCCAGATTTGATATACATCCGTCTTAAACAAACACCCAACAATCAAGGCACTTAATATCCTTTCAGATCTCCGAGGGATGATTTGTTCTTCCAGTAAACAGTCTCAAGACTCAGTTCAGCTGGGGCTCTGAGGACCTTCCATTCTAAGTGGATCTTCAGAGCTATATTACTGGCTTAAGCTGCTTGTCAGATGAAGCAATAATGTCAGAAGGGGCATGAGCTTGGATTTATTGTACTGAATAGTTAACCTTTGAAGTGTGATTATGACAGTTTAAATCTCAACCATATTCATCACTCCTATTGTTAGCAGTGTGCATTTACAGCATCTTGTAAGAATCTCCCAAAAGGATAAGATAAAAGAATAGATTTCCTGTTTGGAAAACCATAAGTGAGCGGGGAAAAAAAATGCTGGAAAGAATAGGTCTTATTTTTAAAAAGCATATGACTTGTTAAAATGTCATATATACGTTCTGAGGAATTTCAAAATTTTAACGTACATTTGAAAATGGTCATTGAGAGGCCTTTTTGTCCTACATAAATAAAATCAATGCATAGAGAGAACTGGGATTTCCTCTGATTTACATAGATGAGGGTTTCCTGTTGTTTTTATTGCTGTTTTTAAATTTCTGTTTGCTGTAATTATTTATCAGCTTAAATCCACTAGAGAAATATTGAAGGTGAGGGGAATTACTCTGGGAGTGTGGGAGCGAGAAAGGAAAAGAGGGAGAAGGGGTAGCAAGAGAGATGTGCTTGGGGCAATTTCAGAGTTGTATTGAATTCCAGGTTTCGTTTGGGTGTCTTCTTGCATGATAGTTCTGTTTGCCTTTGGGTGCAATGCTGATTTCACATTTGGATGTTTTAACACCTGCTTGTCAGTCATGGTTTTCACAGCACATAATATAGCCTGATTTCCTCTCACTGGCAGCTCTTAATGAAATCACACACATAGTGTCAATTGGTAGATAGTAAGTAGAACCATACGGAATTGCCATCATTCAACCTTAGGCACCACATTTTAAAATAAACCTCACACTTGCCAAAATGAAATCTCAAATACAGTGAATGGATTGGTGGGTCTTGTCCACCAAAGGGCAGAGGCCCTGGTACTCTGGGCGTACCACACAGTTGCCCATGCATACATAGTTGTCATGTGCATTAGGGCCACCTTTTCACCAGACTAACATTTGTGACAATACAGAGCTACTCTGATTTGCATGTTTATGTCAAAATAAGTCAGTTCAACTATCTCTGAGAGACTTAGGTGAAAAAAGGGAAAATATACCTAGAGAGGTGGCTTTAGGGTCGAAAGTAGTAATTGTATGGACTTCTAGCCCTGAACTGTAATTCATCTGTGAATTGGGTGCCACAGATGGAAGATGGATTAAATGAGCTTGAGTCCCCATTAACCTCGGGTGTCTGATGAGTTGGGAAGCTCATGTGCCACTAATTGGGCCTGTCAGTGCTGCCAGGAGAGGTGTCAGTGTGTGCAGCTCAGGGCATCCACTTGGGGCTGTCCCTGACTGGACCGGACTAGACTAGAACTGTCCTCCAGCTGCTGTGGAGTAGAACTCTGTGAGGTTCCTCATTGGCAGAAGAACTGGTATTTGGCCACTGCTTCTGCAAAGCAGGAAAGAGTCACATTCCCAGTAACCCTCCTTCACTGCCCCGGGACCTTCAAAGAGCTGAGCCTTTCACTCACTACATGTCTATGTCAATACTAAGTTGTCTGAATAATAATTAACCTTTGCTGAGAGCATTCTGTGTGCCAGCCACTTTTCTAAACACTTTTAATATGTCATTAATATTCCTTTTAATATGTCATCCTCAGAATAGCCACCAGAGGCGGGCATTAATACTATCCTCATTTCACAAATGAGGGAACTGACGCACCAAGAGGTGAAATAATTTGCTCAAGGTCACTGAGCCGGCTGGCAGAAGGCTCAGGATTCAGTCCAGGCAACCTGGATATCCACTCTGCTCCCACCTCTAATCCACCCCTCAGCTCTGAAGTCCTGCCACAGCCAGCAGAGTTACAGTTTCTCACCTGGTCCCACTCTTGGGACCTTGAATTTCAAGTCCTTATCCAGGGCATCGATGACCCTCGATAATATTAAATCAGAGGCCAGATCATGCCCTTCATCTGCCTGTTTTTGTGTTTTTTTCCCCTAGAGCTGATACCTACCTACTCTCTTCCTTCATTGGCCCATCTTCTCTGTGACCCAATAATGAATCATTAACTTTTGTAGAGGGCTTTTTAGCTTATAAATTACCTTCATGTATTTCTTTTCATTTAATTTCGTCCTCTTAATAGCCTTACAGTAGATATTACTAAGGTAGGACGACATTATTACAGGTGAGGAAATAGACTCAGAGAGATGAAATTATTCCCAGGGTCATGGAGATGGTGAGTGGCAGAGTGAGAGCTGGAATCAGGACATAAGTCTATGTTCTTGGCTTTGAGTTATCCCATACCCTAGCTCTAGTTCCTTCCACATTCTGATTTTAGCCAATGAGGATAGGTAAAGATTATTATGTGAAGCAACCACACCACATCGATGGGGTCAGTGCGTGTTGACTGTCGTTTTCCCAAAGGATAGCTATACTTGGAGGTCCCAGAATGGGAGAAGTGCAGTGCTCTGAATCCAAGGAATTGAGTCAAGGCTGGGATTTCAGGCCTCAGGGTGGATGTAGACTGAAGAGCCTACACCATTCAAGGCCTCCCCCCAACACACAGGCCAATGCAGCCCCTGGAGAAGCATTTGCCACATTTCCCTCCAAAGTCCTTACCAAATGCAGACTTTTCAGAACCAGAACGTAGAGCTATAGATTATGGACAGGTGTGTACCAGCTGGTTCCAGACTCAAAACATGCTATGGAAGTATTGGAATCTGTGGTGATAGCCCTAAATACAGAGTCCAGGAAATTTCCAGACCACTGTGGTGACAGGTCATTAAAATCCCCAGTAGACCCACTTGAATCTCCCAAGCCCCCTTCAGACTGTAGGTAGATCAGAGCCTTGCACAACTCCGTGGACACCTGGGCTAAATGTAAAGCCACAGTCTATGGTCTGGACACTTCTATAGAGGAAGTCCAGGGCTGGACTGCCTCTGCCACCAGGCTGTGCCTCTCATCTTGGCCCTGTCACTTCTTCCCAAGACTGGAGGGTAGATTTTATCTAGAAGAGATTGCCATGTTTACTTCCACCAACAGAAGGACCCTTGGCCTCCATACCTTATTAGTCAGGTATCCTGAAGAAAGAGCAGGAGACTTTCACGGTATTTGCACATTGGCTCTGGTCTGGCGGATATCCTCTCAGAACCCTGGTCCTTGCTTTAAAACTCTCCTGAAAGATCCGAGAATAATCCTCCAGGGAATACATTTGTGCTGCAGATGACGGAGGACTTTGGACTGGACATAGTCTTGAACCTCCCTTCCCACCACCATCTCCGTGACATCAGAATCGATCTTGGGTTGTATTTCATAAGTGCGGTTCTAATTTTCTTTACATTTGTAACAATAACTCTCATCATTTAGAAAAGTAAGAAACCTTTAGAATTTGGAAGGACTGCTACCAAGTCTCTCGTCCTTCTATCTGAAGTGAGCAGTTCGCTCTGACATTTAACATGCTCTGGCACCCTCACCCCAGTTGGTATATTTAGGGCCATCCTTCTGTTCCAAGGAACTTTTTATTTTTTCCTTTTCACAGTTCAGCTGGTGGAAAGCTGCAGTGCTCAAAAGTTTCCTTATAATTAAAGGGACACAGCCAGTTAGGATCACTACACCCACAGTTTGACCTACTTCTTTTGCACATCTGTTCACATAACACACGCAGAAAAGAACTCAGTTTTCCTGCCAGTGAGTCCAAACCTTTCCACTGGGCTCCAGAGGGCTTGGCTCAATACCTTGCTCCAGGGAACGCTTCACAAGCTGGAATCCTTGAAACAAAGTGGAACGCTCTATGGGGCTGCCTACGTGTCCAGGCCCTTAAATGCCCTTACTTGCTTCCTAGCAGGGCCAGTTGATGGCAGTTTCTGCCTGGAATCACCCACTTCCCTAACTTTTCGTGTTTGGCTTGTCAACTGGGGACCATTTGTCAGTTGCACTTGCACGCTATAACCCCATATGGTGTCTTTGCACCCAAACTGCCTTGGTGATTTAATTACTTAAATGGCACATGTACCAATAAAAAAAAAAAAAAAAAACACTGTCAGCCACGTGGCATTCATCACGTTCTGACTATAAAAAAAACCAACCAGATTCAACAGGAGGGCCTTTCAGAAGGGGAAGAGATTCTGATTCCTAGCTTCTGCAGATTGCACTTACAGACTGGAGAGGATAATCATATTTTGGGGGGAGGGGTAATTATCTTTAAATGCTAACGGCTAAGGAATATGGTGATGATGACTGGCTTAGGCTTTCCAAATGGCATTTTGAATGGATTTCTTGAGGTGTTTGTTCTACAAAGATACTTAAAGAAGAAAACATAGCCAGTACCTTTTAATATTTAGCTTGTGTGAAACCGTACATTTGCACAGTTTGGTTATTTTTTACATGCATTATTTAGGCAGGAGCTGGGTTTATGAAGAGGGTAAGTGGTATGGGGAGGTGGTGATAGCTGTGGTGTCTGTGAGGTTTAGCTTATTCTTTGTAGGGCGGGTGCTGTAAGGAAAGAAAGGTCTGTAAGTCTGTGAGGGGATACAGAGGTCGATTTATAAGAGACCGTGAACATCTCTGTATTGATTTCCCTCCAGGTGGGGAGGAGCACGTGTTTGAGAATTCCCCGGTTCTGGATGAAAGGTCGGCCCTTTACTCTGGAGTGCACAAGAAGCCATTTTTCTTTGATGGCTCTCCTGAGAAACCTCCGGAAGATGATTCAGACTCTCTCACCACCTCTCCATCATCCAGCAGCCTGGATACCTGGGGGGCTGGCCGGAAATTGGTCAAAACCTTCAGCAAAGGAGAGAGCCGGGGCCTGATTAAGCCCCCCAAGAAGATGGGGACATTCTTCTCGTATCCAGAAGAAGAGAAGGCCCAGAAGGTTTCCCGCTCGCTAACTGAGGGGGAGATGAAGAAGGGTCTCGGGTCCCTGAGCCACGGGGTAAGTACGGACGGTGTTTGCTTCTATGACAGCCACCGGCGTAGGCACCACCTCCTGGTGTCCCTGGAGGAGGTTCAGAGTGTCCGGAAGCAAATCCGCTTGAAGAAAATGGATACTAATTATTCATGTTCCAGAGCTTTTCTCTGCCAGCGTCCCTCCAGAAAAGGAGTCCACAGCAGCATCTGTGACCTGCAGCTGCTCCGGCAGAAACCCAAAGGGGGAGGGAGCTGCGGCGCCCCCAGCAGGAGGGTGCGCGCGCGCCCCTCGGTCAGCGAGTTCAATATCACCTACGTGGTGGAGCGGAGCCTGTACAGCCACCTGAACCTGGCCCAGCTAGTGCGGCCTGCCTCAGACAGGACCCTGAGCAAGGCCGAGAGGCAGGACCTGAGGCGGTGCTTGCTGGAGGAGGATGAGGAGACAAGGAGGAAGTGGGCCGCCACGGTCGACCGCTGTACTAAAAGGGTTCTCTTGAGAATCCACCAGAAGTCTGTGAGTCGGAACCATTGGTCACCAGGACGGCCTTGTCATTTCTGTGAGGTGCAGTCAAGCATTATGGCCTCTCCTCGGTGGAGCCTGGCGTCCTCCCCCTCTCTTCTGCTCCTGACTTCATGACTTCCGGGTCCATTCCGCCATCACCTCAGTTTTCTAACCCTACTTTCATTTAGCAATGGCTTCTTTTCCATTTGTCCTCTTCTTGCCAGTTAAAGCTCTTTGATTTTTAATTGAAACTAAACACTGAAGATGATCCCGAGAAGGGCTTTCAGAGTACAGGGGTGGGGTTTGGCCTCCTCCTAGGAGTGGCTGTCTTGATTCTCAGCAGTCACGTCACTTAACCTCAAAGAAGCTGTTTCAAAACAAGGATATTTTGCCCTTAGAAGACGCGTTCATTCTTTCAGTTAATTAGAACAATAGAACCGGCTCACGGGAAGATGGTCATCAACACAATCACCGATTTGATGATTTGAAAACATTGTAAAGTACATTTATTTTATTAGTAGGGCCTGCCAGAAGGTTCTGGAAGGGAAAGGGGGAAAAAAAAACTTTAGAGCTCTTTTGTTTTACTTCAATCTATTTGGTAGTCTATCTAATCTTCTTAACCAGAGGGGTCGACATTTAGAAATGTCTTCCACTGCCCCATAGATTCTTCTACACATAGCAAGGAATGAAGTACTTACATTCAAAAGTATTTTTCAGTTTCATTACTGAATGGTTAGAGACCTGATAAGACCGCTTTTTAGGACATGACTTGTGTCCAACTTGAGAATATAAGCATTTTCCTCCTTAAATTTCCACCCAGCTTTTAGCTTGCCCAGGAACCCATACAAAATGACACAGAGTGGTGAGAGCTATGGGCTTCCTGGCTCCTCTGTCCCCTGGTGCCCTGCTCAGTCCACTGGGACTGCTAGCTCTGTCCCTTGAAGGGTCTAAAGGCACAAGCTCTGGTACAGCCTCCCATGGGGGCTTTTCCTGGGGTTCTTTCACATTCACTTGTGAGACGTTCTTCCCTGGACGACTGCTGTAACTTCTGTTCATGCAGTCACGTTCTGCTTCTTGTGGAAATGGAGACTGGTCCATGTCATCCCTACAATGATCTTCCCTATTCCAAAAGGATCAGCAGGTCCATCCTAGCCTTTAGTTTTTCCAGATGCTCCCACATGCGTTGACTTTCTTGCTGGAGCTTATTTTTCATCTTTTCTCATTCATACAAATCTTCTAACAATTTTTTTTTGTCTTCTAACAATTTAAAACTATTAGCAACAACTTCCCCCTCTGCTTCTTCCTCTGCATCATGGTGATAGCTTGTGGTTGATTTTGTGTTTGTCGTACAGTAACAGAATTCTCTTTTTCACTCATTCAATTCTGACTCACAGGTCCTCTGTAAAGTGCTATAGTGAATCAACCTTAGTATAATTTATTAACTTCAGAGGACCTCTTCTCAGTTCATCTGCACAGAAAGAACCTTGATTGAACAGTTAATTGGTTACTCACCCCCACGAACTTAAATCATGTCATTCTGAGAATTTTTCCACCTTCAGTACTTTGAATTCCTTATGCGTCCCTCATATTTATTGCCAGGCTAATAATATAACTTCTGCAAGACTTTTTAGAAGTTAATTTTCTAAGATTTGTGCTAAGTAAGTTGTGGGCCAGTGATCTTAATTCTTCACTGACATTAAATATGGACATAGGGCAACTTTCTTTTCAAGCACCACGCTCCCCACCCCCCCATAAACGTGGCACTGTGTAATCTCTTTCCCAGATGGCACCCAATACTGGATATTTTTAAGGTACTATGAGCCTGAAGTAGTACTGGACAGCTCTAGTACTTGCTAAAATATGTGTCCAGTACTAAATTAGAAATGTTGTTAAGTTTAACTGCACAATCAGGAAGATGAAATTTAACTTTCCAATTATTCAGAGACTATAAGTGAAAATAAGCATTTTAACAACAGAGTTTTTTGGGGTTGATTTGGTTTGGTTTTACGGGACTAATTTCTTTGCTTGGTTTACCTAAACAGTTTTTTCCATCCTTCTTGTCCTATCTCCTCCACTTTATCTGAAAGTGCACAGTTTATCCTCTACTCTCTAAACCTGATCCTTTTGTCTTTCAAAAAATGCCATATTTGCTTGATGAAACCTTAGGGAAATGATAATGCTGTATATTCACTAGAAATGGTCACGTGTCTTGCTTTTTATTTGGTCATTCAGTTTTTGTTTGGGGGAACAGGCATGCATGACATTTTGGAATCTTGTCCATTTTTAAAAGTCAACTCCCCACCCCCACCCAAAACATGTTTTCAACTGCATGACCATTCCATTGACTGGCTCTCCTCATCCACAAGCCTCTATCCCAAATGTTCTTATCGTTATCTGTACAGGAGATATAAGATCTTTAAAAAAACCTCACTTAGGTTTGAATTATGTAGACCACCAAAGTCAAAGATTGGTTTACTTTCTTTTACTATTCTCTCTATAATCTGTGTTCTCTGTTGAAGGATTGCTGTGTCAAGAACTGTTTGATATTACAGAACAAGCTGAAGATTTGCTCAAGCGACGTTTATTGTTATATTCTTTGTCTCTCCTCCACTGATAAGAGTTTGTTCCAGACACCTTAGCATATCACTGAGAGAGGTTTTAGTTGGTAGCAAAGAAACCCAGCCCACTTTTCACTCTGAGATTTTTATTCAGGAATAAATGCATACAGCTGGTGTATGAAGACATAAATGAGCTAATTTATTGCAGTAAAGTTTCCACATAAATTCTTTCTCAATTATTTCATGTGCATCAGAAAGTACATGCTGGGCTCCAGTGTTGCAGTCGATGCTGGAATTTAAAGCAGGGAAATGCAGAAGCCATAAAATGATGAGGCATCTGGGCGCCATACTAGATCTGTGACGCCCTGAGTCACAGGAAAGGAACTAGAAATAAAATCACTGCCTTTGCAAAAATGCAAAAATCTATCAGCATTATAAAGCTGGAAAGGGAAGGTAAATGTTAAAAATTAGCCTTGAGAGGTGGCCATAACATTGCTTACAAGGTTATAGGATTTGGTGTTTTTGTATAAAGCGGTCTCTTTTTATAGAATAGAATACAGTTAGGTTGAATATTACGGGAGATCAGATTGTCCATTGATATTTAGTATCAAATTAGAATTATATCAGTGGTAGATTATTTTCAACAGCAACACCAGCTTTGGTGAAAGAGAAAAAAACAGTTGTGTGAGCTCCTGATTTGGGTAATCCCGAAGTGCCTCCTGCAATACTTCTGTATCTCCAGGCCTTCAACTCTGCTATGCCATGCCTGCCATCTCTCACTTTCTGGTCCATTCCTGGGAGGCTGTGATTTTACAATGGAAGCTCCTAGAGTCTAAGGCCCAGAAAGAAGCTTCAGTCTTTCATTTGCATACTTGTAACGTTGACTAAGCCTAAAACTTCAGTATAATTGTCTGGACAAGCTACCAATTGAATCCTCAGAGCAGCCGTGATGAAAGTGAAAGCCCAGCATTCATAACACGTCTGCTACTCATGGACAAAGCAAAACTCAGAGAGTCTAAGTACTTTCCCTGTCCCACAGCACACAAGTGGCAGGATCAGAGCAATCTGTGATTCTAGAAACCTTGGCATTTTGCTTCCTGGCTGTTTCTGCTTTCTCAGTTCAGTTACTATATATCTCAAGTATATTTATTCTAAACAAGCAATGTTTATAGTATACCTTGTGCTTCTCTGTTCATTTCTTCCATTGAACAGCTGTTAACTAGATTTCTTAGAGAAACAATATAAAATACTGGAACCCAAATCTGCTCTTCAGCTTTTATCACCATTTGCTTAAAAAGTAAATCAGTTGTAACAAAAATTAATGTGCTTCGAGTCTGCCCTGCAGATTTTTTTGGGTGGGGGAGGGAGTGGCCATTGAATAACTTTTGCTGGAAAAACAGCAGAATTCAAAGCAAGTTCTGAAATATAAAATTGCTGAAATATAAGCAATTCCATAAAGTTTGAAACCAACTAAAGGACAATGAGGTTTTCATTCTTTATAACATCAGTGTTTTTCCTCCTGGGATTAAGGGAGTGTGGTCAGAGACAGTCACTGAATCAACCTTTTCTTTCTGGGCAAATGTGGTGTCTTCATACACTCCGAGTTAAAGGGTCATAATTAGTTAAGTTGGGCAGTTAGATGGGAAAGTTAGCAGCACATTTGGCAAGGTCAAGGAAGCAACGAGTGAGTAATCCTCTTGGCCTGATTGGACTACGAGGAACATAAGCTTTTTTCCCCTTCTCAGCGATTTAAAACCAAACTAAACAAGAATCTGTTAGAAAAGCCTGCTGTCAGTGGCAGAGCGATACAGGATTTCAGACTTGGGTTTCCAAGACCACTCTGAGCGCATGGATTCCCCTGGTACATACCCCCTTGTCATCACTACTCTATGTGGCTGATACAGGGGGGACTGGAAGGGGATGTTCTGTTGCTAAGCGACAGGGAATCTTAGAACACTTAACCCGTGGGTGGCTTTTTGTTGTGTGTGTGTGTGGTTTTTGTTTTTGTTTTTTAACCATTTGGTTTTTGCATGTTAAGGGGATTCTAGACCTCTAGCATAGGCCAAGTTCCAGTGACCTCTGGAAGGCAAAAGGAGGGAAATTTCCTTAAAACATGAATCATGGATTTTTTCTCATCATTTCTTATTTCCTACTTTCATCCTGTAACATATTTGTGATTCAGTGATTGTCCTGCAAGTGGGAAAATGTGTGGGGTTGGTGCACTGCTGGCTGGCTTAAACATAACTGGATTATTCCTGCCCTTCCCTTTCCTTTGCACAGAGAACCTGCAGTTTTGGAGGATTTGACTTAACGAACCGTTCTCTACACATTGGCAGCAACAATTCTGACCCAATGGTGAGTATACATCAAAGGAAAAGCAAAGAAGGTTTGGATTCAAGCAGTCTGGTTGCCATAGTTTCATATCGAGTGTCTTTGAGAAACGATAGTGTGTTACATTGGTGATCCTACGTCATATTTGGAAAGAAGCCCTGTCTTGCCCATCTTATGCTCTGCTGTTCCACGAGGAAGGAACAGTGACTGCCTTGCTGCCTGTAATGCCTTTGCTTCCTGTTCTCTTCAAGTCACAAATCCAGAGGAGGTTGGCTTCTACCATCCTAGCCATTTAAGCAACACATGCTTTTTGTTCCCACTAGTTGCAAGTGCACACAACCACTACATATAGGTAGTGTGACAGGATGGATCCCCGTGATGAGGGTCTGAGAATAGGACCCAGTCTATTTCAAAGACACCAGTCTTACCATAGGCCAAGTTCATGGCCCTATGCGAATCTAGGTTTTTCTGATCTGGGGTGTCCTAGAATGAACCCCAGTCTCCTTGGGCCCAAAGCAAACCCAACTCTTCAGAGTCAGGGTTCTAGCTGCCTCACACCTGCTTCTGGATCACTGTGGGGACAGGGTACCACTATGGTGTACATACCCTGTTCCCTAAGGTTTCTTTTGGTGAGGCTCCAAGGACATAGGTCAGTTGTACCTACAGGTTTGTTTTCCCCTTATGCATTCTGTCTCAAACTGTGAAATTAAAATTCCATGCTTTATATTTGTATATATGTCATGTGTCAGCTAAAATACCCACCTGTGATTTCTGAAGTGTTTGAGAATTTTCTAGCAGAATAACACTATTTTATTTGGATATCAAATTTTATTGATTCATAAACTATTAATTTTATGTAGTCGATCTTTAAAAAAAATGAGAGAGGAAGTATAATTTCTTTTTTTCCTTTCTCAGGGGAAAGATCCCCCCCACACACACAATGTAAAATAAAATGAGCGGTGACCACAAGTCTAACTTGTTCAGAGAAGGAAATGTACAGTTGACCACACAGAGCTCTAGAGTGATGTAAGTCCCATCAGACATGGGACTTCCAATTACTGAGATTTGCCATTTTGTTCATTATCACTGAAATGCAGTCCCCTTGGGTATCTAAAAATGAGAAAAAGTAGAAGATACTAAGGTTAAAAAAAAATGTGACCCACATGCCACTTTAAACAAATAAGCAGAGGCACCTGGGTGGCTCAGTGGTTCAGTGTCTGCCTTTGGCTCAGGTTGTGATCCCGAGGTCCTGGGATTGAGTCCTGCATCAGTCTCCCATTAGGGAGCCTGTTTCTCTCTCTGCCTGTGTCTCTCTCTCTGTGTCTCTCATGAATAAATAAATAAAATCTTATAAAATAAATTCCATAAAAAAATAAAAATAAACCTGCAAAGCCCCTTAGTGAGTAGCTTTTAATTTTTAGTCGAAAAGATAAATAACCTAGCACTGAGTTAACATAGGAAAAAATTTCAAGATCCTGAGGGAATGCCAATATTTCTCTGAGAGGTAGAACATTAATGGTTTGAATAATAAAACCTGTTTCTGGGCTTCATTTGTGATTAAAGATACTTACTTTGTTTTGCAGAGTAAAGAAGGAGATTTTGTGTACAAAGAAGTTATCAAATCACCCACTGCCTCTCGCATCTCTCTTGGGAAAAAGGTGAAATCAGTGAAAGAGACAATGAGGAAGAGGATGTCTAAAAAATATAGCAGCTCTGTCTCTGAACAGGTATGTAACTCCTGAGCAAAGTGCCATGCCAAGGATAATTAGTCCTGAGATTTGATATGGTGCTAAATACTATTCATTAATATTAACGAGGCTCTCGGACCATGCTTAGTTTATGGACACAGAAGTTCGATAGACCTTTATTCAGTAATTTATTCAAAGATTCAGTAAACATTCACAAAGCACTTAGAGCAGTCCATGGTCAGTGCTGGGAATCCATGATGCAGACCCTGCCTTTTATAGACACATAAGAAAAAGATAACATGTAAAGAAAGGATTATTCCTTAGTGCAATAAGCACTTAACATTTGATACAAAGGGAGGATTTTATTTGCAGAAATATTCCTTGCTACAAAATGGATGTTACCAGAATCGAACCTAAAAAAGACACTCCTGTTTCCTTAGCAGATTTTTTAAAAAGGTTGCAGAAGTTTCTCCAAAAGATCATAGCAAGTAGACTCAAAGTCTTCTGACTGCAGGGCTCCCCATAGTGGTCATTTCTGCAGGGGCATTTTTCACTAACTGGACTTCCCTGTGGCCATCAGGATAGCACAGCATAGACCCCCCTCCAGTTTTATAAATTCATCAGTAGAAACATGACCAGTTCTGTCCTAATTGTATGGGTGGAGGGAATAAAGGCATTTGGAGAGCTGAGCCTTGAGGTAATTTTGACCATTTGCACCTTTGTAGCATTCATTCTGTAGTCCGTTGAAGTATCTGTGTGTGAGATGTTTGTTTTCTTGAAATGTGTAGGTAATGCTGCTCTATCCACCAAATAAAAACAGGAAAAGCAGACATTTTTGCTCAGCTCCTGCCCTCTGGTGGACATAGTAAGCTAAAACCCAAGCAGCTCCCTGTTTGAATTCCTGACCACCAGCTCTAGCTGGTGGCCTGCACTGTGATTCAGACAAAGCCCACATGGTGTCTTCACCGAATTACAGTGGTTCTCATTGAAGGGATTAGAGGGTAGATTTTTGTTTCCCCTCCAGTCCCAGGGCAACTGGGGCTATTTTTGATAGCCACAACTGGGTGGGGGTGGGGGCAGGGTGGCTGCTACCAGCATCCAGTGGATACATGATAGGGATGCTGGCAAACGTTTTATGACAGCTCCCCACACAGTTATCCATCCAATATGCTGACAGTGCTCAGGTTGAGAAACTGGCTTGTGAGACCTACAGGGGAAGTCTGGGCTGCCTCCATGATTATTTTCCTTCCTTGTCTAGTGGCCCAGCAATGAGGCAAACTGTTCACTCTCCTGTGAAGCAGATGACATGCCAGTCACTGAAAGCAGCACCAGGGAGTGAAAGCACTTTATTTAGTTGCTTTTCCCATGAATTGAAACATCCACTAAAAGCTCCTGTGTACGTACATTGTTAGTGGGTTTCTGCCTTACGGATCAGGAGCACAGAATGTTAATGTTGTTTTGAGCTGTTTTCTATAATTTTACTACCATAGAACAGGCACAAGCCTTAATTCTCTTTTTTAAAGCAGTCATTTCACATAAGTGGGGGAAGAAGGAATAAAATCATTATAAAGCTTTTTGGAGACAGAAAACTAATGTTGCAAGGTTTTGGTTTGTTTTTGGTTTTTTTCCTAACATTTTAGTAGATATATCAACCATTACAGTAAAGATCTTTGCTCTGTTTCTGCTTTATGCCCGACACCTAGACTAGTACTTGTTCTTGTAGGTAAAATCAGCAAATATGTGATAAATAAATTAATAAAAGCATTTAAGAACATACAGTATCAGAGATGTATATTGCTGTTTTGCAAAATGTGCATGGTTTTCAGAAGCATTAAAAAAAGATAATTGGACAGATGACTTCTTTGATGATTCAGAAAGAGGATTAAAAACGCATTTAAGAATTCACACTTTGCAGCTTCAGTTACTTTACACTGATGGCACCTCTGTTTATAGTTGTTTTTCAGGTTGTTTGCTCACTTAAATGTAAAGCACAGGGACGCCTGAGTGGCTCAGTGGTTGAGCATCTGCCTTTGGCTCAGCGCATGATCCTGGTCCTGGGATCGAGTTCCCCATCAGGTTCCCCGCATGGAGCCTGCTTCTCCCTCTGCCTGTGTCTCTGCCTCTGTGTATCTCTCATGAATAAATAAAATCTAAAAAAAATGTAAAGCACAAATATGTTTTGGGGGCACCTGACTGGTTCAGTCAGTAGAGCATGTGACTCCTGATGTCAGAGTCATGAGTTCAAGCCCCACATTGGGCGCAGAGCTTACTTGAAAAAAAGTGTTTTGGATCAGAGGCTGCCATTACTGTTGTCCTTAAATGTTTGCAGGACCCGCAGAATCGGGTCAGAGCCCTTCTGATGATTCAGCACTATGCAAATAAAAGGTTTCACTTAGATGGTTTTGTGCTCACGTGGTTATGGAACATGCCAGAAAGAGGTCTATTTTGGCAAGTAAACCATTCTAACTGCATGATATTGTCTATCCGTATAGCACCACTAATCAAGCATGCTGTACTTATATGTGCAAACAAGGGGCTGCCAAGCTAATGCTACACAGCCACCCTAAGAGTGGAAGAGTACTGCTGAGTCATGCCTGTCAGCATTCTGACCTGGAAGGGACTTCACAGCTTTGTACTAACAACACACAAAGGAAGTAAAAGGAGCAAAAACCAAATGGTGATAGAGAAATTTTATTATAGACCAAAAAAATTGGTATTTTTGCTGTATATCCTAAATTGGTATTTCATTAGCTAATTCCAAGCATTTGCATAAACAGAAAAAGAATTTGGCCTTTTTGGTTTTTTTAAGTTTAAACATTTCTGATTAAATATTCTCTGGTAGTACTTCCAGATACTACATTATTGATAGATTGTACTTGATCTGCATTTGAACTCCAGCTTTATTACTGGCCTATAGACCATGCTAGAAGGCTCTAAGCCTTTAATAAAATGTTCTCAGAGGGAGATAGATTTTTCTTGGAGATTTCAAGAATATCTATTTGAGAAATGATTGAGTTACATGAACCACAACTGTAGACTGATGCAAGGGTATATAGATTAAAAAGGAGAATATTGGGTACAGAATGAAATATGGGTATAAAAATGGATTTGATTGATTTTGTTGGGAGCTAAATTGCCTCAGATTATAAAATGACACCCATCTACTCTGATGAAACTTAATTTCATTGAAACTCATTTCAGGACTCGGGCCTTGATGGAATGCCTGGCTCCCCCCCATCTTCACAGCCTGACAGTGAACACATGGACAAGCCCAAGCTCAAAGCCGGAGGTTCTGTAGAGAGTCTGCGCAGCTCTCTGAGTGGGCAGAGCTCGATGAGTACGTCTAGTTTGTAATTATACAAGATTTCAGTTGGAGTCAAAATCAGACTTTCCTGAGTGTCAGAGTCAGGCAGTTTAAAGATGAGTAAGACCAAGTTCCTACCTTTAGGATGCTATTAAGAGACAGACCTGCAAAACAGGTGGATCTAGCATCCTATTTGTTTAGTAGCAGACGTATAGCAGTGGCACAGAAGAAGGGGTGATGAATTTTGATTGGAGAAAATGGGGAAAGCAGCTCAAAGGAAGGATCTGGAGAATGGAAGGATATGAAAAATAAGTCAAGGGGAAAGGCTCATGAAATGACCAACAAATTAAGAGGTGGGGGAAGAGAGAATTTGGAATGTCACATGTAACACAAGCTACTCGACCACTCCTGGGCTAATGGGGGTGCCAGCTGGATGGCAAAGGGGAAGAGAGCAACCTAAAACACCATTTTCAAAGCCACTGGCCTTGGGCAAGTAACTGGACTTCTCTGAGTTTCCTCACCTGTAAAACAGGATAAAAATAGTAAGCCTGGGGATCCCTGGGTGGCGCAGCGGTTTGGCGCCTGCCTTTGGCCCAGGGCGCGATCCTGGAGACCCGGGATCGAGTCCCACGTCGGGCTCCCGGTGCATGGAGCCTGCTTTTCCCTCTGCCTGTGTCTCTGCCTTGTCTCTGCCTCTCTCTCTCTCTGTATGACTATCATAAATAAATAATTTTTAAAAATTAAAAAAAAAATAGTAAGCCTGGGAGCTTATGAATGTTGAAGGCTTGTGGTGTGTGGAACCTGGATTCCCAGGTCATAAAGGCAACTTGCTGAGTCCCTGGTCTACTTAGGTGGTTGATTAGGGATAAAAAAAAAAAAAAAAAAAAAAAAAAAACAGAAAACTCAGATCTCCTGGACTCCTAATCTGGCCCTGCTGTGGTCCTGACATATGCCTGTGACTTTTCTGCTCTGTCCCTTTGTTTCCTAACCTGTGATACCTTTGATGTCTTTAAGCTTTGCTATACAAGAAATCCATATTTATCCTTGTTCTTCCTGTTTTTTCTGTGCAGGTGGTCAAACAGTGAGTACCACTGATTCCTCGACCAGCAACAGGGAGAGTGTCAAGTCAGAAGATGGTGATGATGAGGAGCCCCCTTACCGGGGCCCCTTCTGTGGTCGTGCCAGGGTGCACACGGACTTCACGCCCAGTCCCTATGACACAGACTCACTCAAGCTCAAGGTAGGTCTCCACCTCAGAGCCATTCTTGGTATCTTCAAGAGGTGTTCTGTTTTCCTTGCTGCTCAGTGCTGGGCTCCTGTGGTGCATACTGGCCAGTATCTTGGCTACTGTGATAAACCTGTCTCTCCTGTACAGAAAAACAAAAACAGAGACCCAGCTAGCATTGAGGACAAAGGTGGGTCTTGTGTTAATCCTCTATCATCACCTCATCCCCTAGCCCTTCCCTTTGAACTTAGCTTCCTTTTAGAATTCCTGTTGCCCTCCACCCTCCAGCTCTTGTCTTTCTCCGGCTGAAGAAACCTTCTTGTCTTCTCTGTGTGACTGACCAGTAATGTTTATATGGGACAGATGGCGCTGCACAAAATACATTAAGCAGTTATAGAACAGGGACTGCTGCTGGCATTTGCTTGGTGGGGAGTCTTTCTCTAGGAAGTAGGATCTCTGGATGATGGCCAGGCATCCAGAAAGGCAGGTGCCCACCTAGTTGGAAGCCCTAAGAAAGACTTCAGCCACACCTCATCTTGTGGTGCAAGGGGTGGAGGGTATGGGACCTCAGGCCTGCATGGAATCTAGCAGAGTCAGGAGAGCTCTGGCTCACTGCCAAGCTCCCAGTTATGTGTGGTAATTTGTGGAATCCTGATTGACACATCTAATTGGTGCACAGTTCATGCCTAGAGATGTACCTAATGCAAAGATCTTTATTCCCTGGGCTGCAGAAAGGAGACGTCATTGATATAATTAGCAAGCCACCCATGGGCACCTGGATGGGTCTCTTGAACAACAAAGTTGGCACATTCAAGTTCATCTATGTAGATGTGCTAAATGAGGAAGAAGAGAAGCCCAAGCGCCCCACCAGAAGGAGGAGAAAAGGAAGACCACCCCAGCCCAAATCGGTGGAAGATCTACTCGATCGGATCAACCTGAAAGTTAGTTTCTTCCTGTTGTAGTCACACATGGCAACCTATTGCCTTCTCCTTTTCCTAAAATAAGCAAGGGCACTTTCCGGGAAGGGAGTGGGTGATCTATGTCATCCAACAACGGTGGCCCATTACTACAATAAATATCTATTATTCTACAGAAACAGATACCAGTGTTCGAACATGGCTGTTGACCTCTGCTGCAAGTGACCACATAAGTCCCAGGTCACAATTTGCTGTAGCCCCAAGAATAGCTTTCAAAGAGCTGTTTGGTAGAGTTTCCAGCTACCACCAGGGAGGGCTATACTCGCAAACCCCCTGACGCCCTGCTCACTCAGCCCCACAGGCTGTGAGGATCCACCCAAGGCCCCTCTCCCAGTGTTATTCCCAGGATCTAGTGCATAGGGGCCGCAGCCTTACCTTCTGTTTCCTCCTTGCAAAACCCTCTTGCTCCTGAGGAAGTCACAGGGCTTTGAGTTGGGATTTCAGTAGCTCTGTAAAGGAAGAAAAGTGACTCCGCTGTGTGCTGTGTGGCCTTAAAGGCGTCAGTCAGAGCAAAGGCACAGTTCAAATGCAAGCCAGTGGAGTCCACCTCAGCCTGCAAGGTCCATCTTCTTAACCCATGATTAATGAAATGCCCTGCCTTCCTGCTAAGCTGTGCAACTGGGAGGTGCAGAATAGATTACAAATGATAGTTACCAATCTTGCAATTAGCAGGAAAGGGACTGTGGAGAGAGTTCAGGGGTTTGAGGCTGGGTGTTGGTCGTGGGTCACGTAGCAGAGCTTGCTGACTCACTTGTGTCCTCCCTCACAGGAGCACATGCCCACTTTCCTGTTTAATGGATATGAAGACCTGGACACCTTTAAGCTCCTGGAGGAGGAAGACTTGGATGAGTTAAATATCAGGGACCCAGAACACAGGGCCGTTCTCTTGACAGCAGTGGAGCTGTTACAGGAATACGACAGTAAGTTCCTCCCAGCACACAAGCGTGCCTTGTTAGATCAGCCACAAGCTCGGGTCCCTAGAGGCACTCCTTTGGTCCCACTCCATCCAAAGCCAGGATCCGTTTGTTCTGTACTCTGTCAAATGGCACAAAGGTATGAATTGCCAACATAGCCCTTTTGGTTGATGCTGGAGAGCAAAAGAAAACACTACTGGTTCCTTTCCTGGTGTGTTTCTAGGTAACATTTGAGGAAAACGCTGCCCTCAGGGATTGAGAAACGAATTACAGTTTTCTTAGCACAGTAGATGGCACCTTTGGCAGTGCTGGGATGTGCAGCTTGGCAGGTCATCAGGAGACCTGGGCACAGATGAAGCTGATGCCCTGGGAGCGTCCTGCCAGCCATAGGCTAATCACTTCTCAGAGCACACTGGAGTAGTTTTCTTATTGAATGGGAGGGTTCATGAATACTTGACATTCATCAGCTTCCACTGAAACAGCAGGAAATACCTGAAGTGAATACACCGAGCAGAGAATTCCATATTGCTCGTTTTCAGCCGAGGCAAGAGCTCATTTTTATAGTCCACGGGCAGAGTTCAGTAGGCTCGCAGCTTTTATGGAGTCAATTTGAATACGCTGTATCCTTTGCTCCATTAACCTAGTCTTACCTTGCTCTTTATTCTTCAATCTGACATCAAAAATACCCCTGAAATTATTCATCACGAGGGGAGTATCCTTTCTAGTTATTGAATTCAAATGCATTTTCTTTCAAGCGCCCTGCTTCGCTAGCTAATAGCATTTCTGTTGCTAAAAGACAACCAAAACCATGGTTAATGGTGGGAAAAAAATATATATATATATATTACTGAATGGATCAGGCCCACGAGACATGGAAGCAAGTGAGTCGGTACAGTTAAGTTCACTTCTGCTTAATCAGTCCTCCCTCTAAATTAACTGATAAACATAGAGGACCACACAACATCCAATAGATATCTGAATCCTAGATAAATACACTGCCTCCAGGGATAGATTTGAAGAGAATTGTGCTTCGTAGTTACTACTACTTTATAACCGCGTCTCTTTGGTATAGGAGCTGTCTCTTGGGAAGTGGACGTGCGGCCAGGTTGTGTAGAGAGAGCCACCTGGCCCAGTGCCTGGTGTGGCCAGCCAGCTATATGAATATCAATTAACATTCAATCATCTGGGATCCCTGGGTGGCGCAGCGGTTTGGCGCCTGCCTTTGGCCCAGGGCGCGATTCTGGAGACCTGGGATCGAATCCCACATCGGGCTCCCGGTGCATGGAGCCTGCTTCTCCCTCTGCCTGTGTCTCTGCCTCTCTCTCTCTCTCTCTCTCTCTCTCTCTCTCTCTCTCTCTCTCTCATCATAAATTAAAAATAAAAAAATAAAAAAACAAAAAAACATTCAATCATCTACTCTCCTGAACCACATCTGCTCTATAAAATAGCTCATTTGCTCTTCCTTAGCCACTAGGAACAGCTGGTTTATAAACCCTATCTGTTATGTTTCCTGTCGCATTCAGAACATAGGAGTGAGGGTAAACCCTTAGTGTAAGACAGGATGGATCTGTGCTTAGTGTCTTTCCTGCCACATTGGCTCAAATTCATTGTCCCTCCAGGGATCACATCCTGAGGTTTATACCAGGGGAGATTTTATAGGAGGGAATCTGCCTATCATCATGCATACTTAGAAGTATAAAGAGGGCTCTTGGCTACTTTATTTTTTTTTAAGATTTTATTTATTTATTCATGAGACACAGAGAGAGAGAGAGAGAGAGAGAGAGGCAGAGACATAGGCAGAGGGAGAAGCAGGCTCCATGCAGGGAGCCCGATGTGGGACTCAATCCCGGGACTCCAGGATCACACCCTGGGCCAAAGGCAGGCGCCAAACCACTGAGCCACCCAGGTGTCCCTCTTTGCTTCTTTATAAATACCATTTGAACTCCGTGCTGTGCCACTGCTTAGAATATCCCTAATGCATGAAGTAGCACTTCCCTTTATTGGTTCTAAAACAAAGGCTTCAGGGGCTCTGGGGTGCTCATGAGTGCCAACGGTCTGGGTCCAGGCCTATCCTAGGATTATAAGACTTTACATTCAGTGCAGTTAAATTGTGTTTAAGAAGTATTCTAAGTAACTGATAACCTAAAGGAACACCGTAGATTTCTGTCAAACTAAATTTCTATGTAAAAGATCCAGAGATCTACTGATCTAGCTCTGCCACCCACAAGAGCAAGAAGCATACATCTCCAGCACTGCTTGGCAGTCAGACCTACCAGTTCCTCTCATTGCACAGCCTTGCGTGGGAAATGCAGGCCTTCGTAACAGGGTTCCATTTGGAAAAGACTCTAATTATCTAATAGTACTTCCCTACACTGACACCAAAACCACTGTGCTAGGCCTGCCACGGAAAAGCTCTTTTTAAATAATTAAGAATTTTAATCCACAATTATTTCTCACATAAAGTACAGAGGAAAAACAAATCCACATATCCACCTCTTAAATCCAACTAAAAGTCAACATTTTGGCATATTTGCTTCAGTTCTTTTTTAAAGACATACAGGGAACTGTAACCAGCTCCCTGAAAGGCCTACTATCCAAGTTTTCCTTCCCGAGGTAACTGCTCTCCAGAAGGTGGTGTGTGACCTAGTGCACAAGCACCTTTTCATGATGGACTATCTCCATGTCTTAGCAGGTTCTTCTCCCCCCCCCCCCCGACCCACCCCATGAGTATGTGAGATAGGGGGAGGGCTTAACCCAGAGTCCCTTCAGGCCTGAGGTCAGGTCGTGCCCAAACGGGTTTACAGCCCCCAAACCCTGTCCTCCACGCTTGAGTATGAGAATTTTCATGGTCTTAGCTCACCTTCTTTGTTATCCTTTGTATCTTGGCATTCATGCTACAAGTGGGGGGAGAAGATATGGCTTTGAATCTACAGAACATCTAACTCCCTAATGAAGGAAGGCAAATTACTTGGTAAATATTGGCTTTCAGTGTTAGTTGGAGTCCTGCTAAGTAGCTGTTGAATGGATCTTTAAGGAAGAAAGTGACTGTGTAGGCCTTTGACATGTGTCATGATTATATCATCTGAACTGGTTATCAGGCAACATGAGGGGGTGATCCCTTCACTCACCATAACTTCAGGCACCCCAACTGTGTCTGCTGAGGTTGGCATCCCTGCAGACACAGACACAGTCTGCATGTTCATACAGTGAGAGGGACAAGTACACTCTTTCATTCCCATTGGTCAGCACTTTAGAGTCTGTTTTGGCTGAAGCGGTACACTGAACTGTCTCGCCAAGGACAAACTACACTGATTCCTCTCCTGGGCTGTAATTGATAGCTCAAAGCCCTCATTTTATACGTATCATTTTCCTAAATAACATACTAGATGAGGACAAAGGCCACTTCAAATCCACAGACTCTTCCACATAATGAGGACATCACTCTAGAATGTTCTACTTTCTGTGGGAGGGAGGGTGATGGTTTTGCTGTTGTGCTTCCAATTAATTTTTCATTAATCATTTAAAAAATAGCACTTCTTAATGTGGGGTTCTACTTTAAGGACTTACTCTGCCATGATGAGTGTCCTAAACTGCTTTCTATGTGAGAAATGCAAACAGGAAATGGTGAGTGGGCAGTAGGGATGGGATGGCTAGTGCGTTGCAGGATGGTGCTCATCTGCCTTCCTACAATTTATTTTTTAATGACCTGAGAAAGGGCATCAGATTTATTTTTTTTCTTTATGTATGTGGTGGTGGGGAGGGACAGTGAAAACAAAAGAAAGCCATTTATGCAGAAAATGCTTTCTTGGTTTCTGTTTTATGTGACCCAAGTACTTTCTCTGCATAATAATACAATAACCTCACTCCCATGTAAGTCGAATGTGCAGGTGACATGGCTGGGTGATGGAGGTTCCCCTGCCCCTTACTTCCCATGTGATTGACTTTAGGGACTTTCCCTGGACAGAAAACACCACATCCTTCTCTTTAGAGGGTTCTTTAAAATGAGGACATCTAACTTACAGTAACCCTCCTGAAAGAGTATTCAAGTTAGAGACTTCCTGAACTTTCCTGGTCTTACCTTTGTGTCCAGTAAATAGAAATGCTGACCCCAAACAAAGGGAGAGGCAGAAAGGAAATAAAACCTTTTAACACATTCCAAATAACAAAAACAGAAGGATTTAATGTGTGTCCCCCATCAGGTTAAGGCTTTATTTTTTTTTTTCATTTTTTTTTAAAGATTTTATTTATTTATTCATGAGAGACACAGAGAGAGAGAGAGGCAGAGACACAGGCAGAGGGAGAAGCAGGCTCTATGCAGGGAGCCTGACATGGGACTTGATCCCAGGTCTCCAGGATCAGGCCCTGGGCTAAAGGCGGTCCTAAACCGCTGAGCCACCCGGGCTGCCCAGATTAGGGCTTTATGTCCCCATTTGCTAGCTAGCCTTACTCCTATTGAGAGAATATGAAAACCAGCACTTGTCACCAAGACCTCAGAATGCCCCTAAATTAGTAATAAAATTCAATATTTCATTTACCACTTACTTTGATGTTGGCTTCCAAATTTAGAAAGCTGGTGACACATAACTTGGGAGACAAATCTTAGAGTAACCTGCTTGTGAAAGGAGCATCTTCACTCTTGGTTTCCATTCTGTGGTACAATCTCCCAGAAAGGACCATGACTGCTAACACAATGCTCTGAATTTTCCCTCTTCCTGATTGGCCTGGTGCCAGAGTCCTCCTCTGGGTATCTTAAAACACACGACCTGCAACTACATACTCTCCCTCTAAATTTATTATCATAATAATCCTTTATAGGAAAATGATCTGATCTCCTCTGTTCATTTTTATTTTGCTCACTTTAAAATAGTTTGCTCTCTTGAAGAAATTCAAGGCTTAAAAACATGATTGATAGCAGGATAAAATCAGGGTCTGATTGATTCTGAACCTCTGCTTTTCCTTCCCTGATTCCATGCTATGTGTTTACCTTCTCTAGGTAACAGTGACCAGTCAGGATCCCAGGAGAAACTTCTTGTTGACAGCCAGGGCCTGAGTGGATGCTCTCCACGAGACTCAGGATGCTATGAAAGCAGTGAGAACCTGGAACACGGTAATGTCCACACAGATTATTATGAATGCGCCTTAATATTCAAGCCATTTGGGTCATTTATGACTATCTTTCTTCCTTAGCCCGAGCCACGCTTTTGGGAATACTGCAATAGGAAGGAAGAATTTTTTCAGGATTACTGGTACTTAAGATTTGTAAAAAGACTAAATATCTCTCAAGAAACTAGGCAATGGAGTTTTTTGAGAAACGAGCATAATGGTCTTATTCTTCCATCCCAGTTCACACATAAATGGAAAGTTTAAGACACTTGTGTGTCAGAGAAAAGATCCTCAACTTCCCGTTACCTGGAAGCTCTTAGTGCCTTAGCCCCTGTGTGGATTTGAAAAGAACCAGAGGGTTTAGAACAAGATAGTCCTGGTCCTGGGGGTTTGAACAGAGATTTTACAAGCACAAGACTTTGGTCAAATGACTTCACACCTCTGAGCCCCCTCACCACTGAAATAGTAAATGAGCATCTTTCTTACAGATTGTTCTAAGAGTTAAACAAAGTAAGGATATATTAATACCTAGGCTTTTTTAAACACGGACTACAAATTGTTAAGTGTTTGGACATGCCCAGTGAAGCAAACTTTCTTGTCCTCTTGTGGATCACGATTGCATCACTCCTCTGATGAACAGATAGATTTGGCAGTGGTATGTCAAGATGACAGTGCAAAAACATCTAAATCCATACCGCAATACAGCAAAAAGACTGACTTTATCCAAAAGTCTTTGCTTCATTTCTGTGGAAGCTAAATCTCTGAATAAGCATAGGCTATATGATTAAATATTAAAATACTACATTTTTGTCTTTAAAAAAAAAATTTCAAATTTCAGACCAGCTAGACATAACTACATACATCTAATATGGTACTTCCTTCTCCCACAGAGAGCATTACAGGGGCTCATTGTTATGTCCCCACCCTTCACATCAGTAGGCCAGGCCTACCCATGGCCTACTTCCTGGAAATTATTAGAGAATATGTTTTTGCCCTTAACTGGAGCTCTGAGCGCCAGCCATACCCACTGCAAATGACAAACTCAATCTCAATCAGTAGTTTACTTATAATATATTCTTCATAATTATACACACATAGATGTTCAACAGACAGATTTTGGAACAAACAGGATCAGCCATAAACTTTATTTTGAAAACAAGCATAACAGTATACAAGCAAGGTATAACATTGCCAAACTCCACAACTCAAATCAAAAAGCACTTCAGAAGCAAGAGGTTTTCAAAATAGGTATGACTTTTTTTTTTTTTTTTTTCATCTTTTCTGCCTGGTCCACTTAACAGTTAAGAACATGGTCTCTCTCCACCCCACCCCACCCCCTTTGTTAAAGCTGTTCTAGTTCTCACTAGGAAAGTATTTTCATTGAAAGTAGAGATAAATGCGAGATGCATTTAAAGGAGCCAGTGCTTGTTCTGCAACTGTTAAGCCCTGGTCTGTGGAGTTGGCAGCCAGTCTCAGGGGGGCCCCAGGGCCTTGGCGCTGGGAGGGATGGTGGCCACGGTGGGGGCGGGGGTGGTAGCAACATGTCTGGGCTTTGCCTTGAGCCATCTCAACACTAGCTTTGATCTTTTTGTAAATGAAGCTTCATTAAAAAGGATACACCTGATTTGAAAAGTATGGTTTTCTGAAAAAGGATGATTCTGTTACCATTATGAACTTGGCAATCATCTTTTCCTTTCTGACCTCTTCTCCTAGTGCATAGTCTGCAGTGTCTGCTCCTCCTGACTGCCATGTGAGGCAAATAAATTGCATCCAAAATACCTGCAGCTGTAAAACCTAAATTGTGTGTCTCCTATGTCCTTTTCTTTTCACAGTAAAAACCAGCATTCGAGTTTTGGGAGCTATTAGGTCCTTAAGGAAAACAATTTACCAGGTCAGCCATCCATCAGGGTCACAAAGGCAGCAGTATCTTAAAAGCCTCTGCGCCATGGCCTGAGTGCAGAGCAATTACTGAGGCAGAGGGTGATCTGAAGGCCACGTGTCTTATTTCCTCCCTGTCCTCACAGGGAGGCCCTCAGTAGGAAATTTCAGGAAGCTTACTTGTCTCACACAGGCATCTGACATTAAATGGGGTCAGGTGCATTCCATTTTACCATGGGTGGCTCTGATGTCCTCTTGCCCCCCGACTCCTTTTATAGCAAGAAACGTAACTACTGTTAAAGACCGTTGTAAAGGATCCCCTAAAGTCCTGTCGAACACATGAAGACCATCATGAAAAATGCCCAGGGTTGATAGTTGCTATTTAATCCTATCAAGTAGCCCATCTGTTAAAATATTGAGCACCTACCAAAGCAAAGCTTTTTAAACTGCAAATTGCAGTTCATTAGTGGACTGTAAAATCAGTTTAGAAAGTCACAGAGAGTAGTTTTATAAAATAGAAAATACCAGGGTGCATTCCAAAGGTAAGAGTGGTATTGTTACTTGTAATCTTTGTTTCATTATGTCTCTGTGTGTACTGGATGAATGTATAATGTGTTTCTTACTGTAGGTCATAATTAAAAAAAAAATAGTTTGAGAGCCATTATGAGCTCAAAACCAGGACTGGACTGGGGTTCTCCCAGTGAGTGGGCAGGGTGTGGACTTTACAGAGGTACTCACTGTCAGGTACTCACTTATACCTGCCTGACCCTGACAGCAGTCACCTCCACTTGTGCCCCCTAGGCACTTTGCTCACCTCACCCTAATCCCAATTCTGATGAGCATTTTGGGGACTTCAAAATTTGATCCATGAACTCTGCCAAAATGTTTTATCAATTTGGGAAGATAGTGGTTCTCCCTAAATCCTAGTGTTACAGCAGCCTGTGTTAAGATGGCACTGAAAACTCACCTAGGGGACTTCTGGAAGGTGGCAGAGTAGGAGGATCCTAAGCTTACCTTGTCCCATGGACACAACTAGGTAACAGCCACATCAATGCATCCAACCCAGAATACAACCCAACAATGGGCAAAACAGACTTTCCAGTTGAGTGGAGACATGGTCAGGAACCAAACTCCTGGTGAAACTAACCACAAACAGGAGGAACTCCATAAGCACCAGAGAATGGAGAACAGACCCCACACCAGGCACCCTAGACATGGGGGGGGGGGCTACAATGAGAAGATGAGTCTCCACCATCTGGCTTTGAAAACCAGTGGGTCTTAGCTTTGTGAGTTTTTAACAACCAGCTGGACTTAACTCCAGGTACTTTAAAAATCAGTGGCCCAGCTCCAGGAGAGCTGAGGGTGACAGGAAATAGTCCTGGCCCTGAAAGAGTTAGCATAACAAACAACCTTGCTGAGATATGGCATAGAAGCAGCAGTCTGAAAAGCACCTGGGGTATGCATGCAGGAGATTTACTTAATAATCTCAGAATTGGTGCTGGAGAGACCGGGATCTTTAGGAGACTTCTCCAAGAACAAAAGAGCTGGCTGGTGCCATTGCCTCCACCTCCACCTGGACTACCTGCAGGAAACAGAGTGAAGACTCTCCACCTACCTTGCTAACACCATGCACCCTGCCCCCAGGTTCTCCTGTGAACTTGCTCCATCCAGACCACCTCAGTTGGCAGGACTCCCTCCAAAGCAGAGCTTGCCAGGTCTCATCCTATAAGCAGCCTTGGCAGGGATTGTTGCCTCTGAAAAATGATTCGTTGCCCCACAGAGAGGGGAAGATAACCACACACCCCACTATACTCAGTCCCAGCAGCCAAACCTTATAAATACCAGTGCAGAGTGATTGCCCTACCAATCAATGCATCTGCAGTCCTGGCAGGCATCTGGCCTGACTACCAGCCCTGCCCACCAACAAAAACTTCTCAGAACAATGCAAGGAGAACACTCTGTAGTTGAGTATGACTGCAGCTCTTGCAAATGGGCAGAGAGTAAGCATCTGATCTGACTGCTACCACCACCCAACTGCAAGCCCATGACCACCCAGACTGATCTCTTAGCATAGGGACCAAACCCAGCCCACCACAGGCAAAGTAGACACAACCAACTGGACTGAAGGCAAATGAGGCTGAGCCACAACAGTAGGGTACACTCAGTTCACATAGAAGACACCCTTGAAGCTTCTGGTTGAGGTGAACTAGGGACATTGTGCTATAGGGCACCACAGGACCTCTCCTTCAAAAGGTTACATAAGGAGACATAACTGACTTTCCTAATAAGTACAAACAAATGCAGTGTTAGACAAAATAAGGAGATAGAAGGATATGTCCCAAATGAAAGAACAGGACAAAACCACAGCCAAAGAGCTGAATGAAACAGATAAGTAATATGCCTGAAGAATTAAAAATAATGGTCATAAAGATACTGGATTTGAGAAGAGTAGAAGATCCCAGATCTTCAACAAAGATGGAAAATATGAAAAAGAACCAATCGGAGATGAACTCAATCATTGAAACTTTAAGTAACTAGAAGGAATCAGTAGTAGATTAGAGGAAGCAAAGAATGGATCAGTGAGCTGGAAGACAGAGTATTGGTAAGTAACCAAGCTGAACATCAAAAAGACAAAAGAAAAAGTGAGAATAGGTTAAGGGAACTCAGAGACATAATCAAGTAATAACTTCACATTATAGGGATCCCAGGAAGAGAAAAGGGGGCAGAAAATTGATTTTAAGAAATAATAGCTGAAAACTTCCCAAATCTAGGGAAAGAAACAGACATCTGCCTCCAGGAGGCAGAGAGAGCGCTCAACAAAATCAATACAAGGAGGTCCACACAGAGATACATAATAATTGGCAAAAAGTGCTAACAAAGAGAATCTTTAAAGCCGCAAGAGAGAACAGTTACATATAAGGAAAACCCCATAAGGCTATATCAGCTGAGTTTTCACCAGAAACATTGCAGGGGCCAGAGGGAATGGCATGATATATTCAAAATGCTGAAACAACAACAAAAAAAATTGCAACCAAGAATGCCCTACCCAGCATGGCTATTATTCAGAATAGGAGGAGAGCTAAAGTGTTTCTCAGACAAACAAGGTAAGTTAATCACCACTTAACCAGCCTTACAAGAAACACTAAAGGGAATTAAGTAGAAAGAAGATGCTATAATCAGGAATAAGAAAATTATGAAAGGAAAAAATTTCACAGGTAAATACAAATATAAAAGTAGAAGATCAATCATTTACAAAACCAGTACAGAGGTTAAAGCACAAAAGCAGTACAGTCAATTGTATCTGTAAAAATCAGTCAAGCAATGCACAAAATAAGATGTAAAGTATGACATCATATACATAAAACATGGGGTTTAGAGGTGGAAGGAGTAAAAATTTAGTGCTTTTAGAATGGTTTCAAATTTAAGTGACCATCAAATTAATATAAACTGCTAGGTGCATAGGATGTTCCATATCAAATTAATGGTAACCACAGATCAAAACTTATAACAGATATGTAAAAATGAAGGGAAAAGAATTATGGCATATCACTAGAGAAGGCTATCAAAACATCAGGGGAGAGAGTAAGAGAAGAAAGGAACAAAGAACTAAGACAACTATAAAATAAGGAACAAAATGGCAATAAGTACATACTTATCAGTAATTAATTTGAATGTAAATGGACTCAATGCTCCAGTCAAAAGATGTGGCATGATTGAATATATAAAAAAGCAAGACCCACCTATATGTGACCTACAAGAGACTTGCTTCAGACCTACCTAAAGACACAGAGTGAAAATGAAGGAATAGAAAAACACTTACCGTGTTAATGGATGTGAAAAAGAAAGCTGGGGTAGCAATATTTATATTGGAACAAACTGACTTTCACACAAACAGTGTAACGAGACAAAGCAGTACTCTCTATAAAGAGAACAATCCAGTAAGAGTATATAACAATTGTAAATATTTATGCACCCATCATGGGAGAACCTGCATATATAAAGCAATATTAACAGATATAAGGGAAGACATTGGCAGGAATACAGTAATAGGGGGCTTGAACCCATGGATAGATCATCCAGACAGAAAATCAGCAAAGGAACAGTGGCTTTGAATAACACAATGGGTCAGATGGACCTAATAGATATATTCAGAACATTCCACCCAAAAACAGAATACACATTCAGGTGCACATGGAACATTCCAGAATAGATCACATGTTAGGCCACAAAGCAAGTCTCAACAAAGTCAAAAAGACTGGAACAATATCAGGCATCTTTTCCAACCACAAAGGTATAAGACTAGAAATTAACCACAAGAAAAAGTCTGGAAAGAATATGAATACATGGAAGCTAAGTAACAAGCTATGAAACAATGAATAGGTCAATGAAGAAATCAAAGAGCAAATCGGCAAATACATTGAGACAAATGAAAATGCAAATACAATGGTCCAGAATCTTTGGGATGCAGCAAAAGCTGTTCTAAGAGGGAAGTTTATAGCAATACAGGCCTACCTCAGAAAGCAAGAAAGATCTCAAACAACCTAACCTTACATCTAAAGGAGCTAGATAAAAAAAAGAAAGCCCAAAGCCAGTAGAGGAAGCAAAGATAGAGCAGAAATAAAAGAAAGAGAGGTTTAAAAAAAAAAAAAAGGAACAGATGAAATCAGGAGCTGGTTCTTTGAAAAGATCAAGAAAATTGATAAACTATTAGCCAGACTCATCAGAAAGAGAGGATGCATATCAGAAATGGAGGCGAAAGAACAGCTGACACCACAGAAATACAAAGGATAAGAGAATATTATGATAAATTATATGCCAACAAATTAGACAACCTAGAAGAAATGGATAAGTTCCTACAAACCTAACCTTTCCAAGACTGAATCAGGAAGAAATAGAAAATTTGAACAGACCATTTACTAGCAATGAAATTGGAAGGCATCTTGCTCAACACTATACCACCAACAATGCCATTGATTCAGTAATAAAAATATACTCAACCAGGGGTGCCTGGGTGGCTCAGTCAGTTAAGCCTCTGACTCTTGATTTTGGCTCAGGTCATGATTTCCAGAGTTGTGAGACCCAGCCCCGAGTGTGGAGCCTGCTTAAGAATCTCTCTTCCCCTTCCTCCCTGACTTGAGTGTGTGTGCTCTTAAAAAAATCTAAAATAGAATAAAAAAAAAAAAAAAACTCAACGAGAAAAGGTCCAGGACCCAATGGCTTCACAGGTGAATTCTACCAAACATTTAGAGAAGAGTACCATATGATCCAGTAATTTCACCACTTAGGTATTTACACAAAGAAAATGAAAACACTAATTTGAAAAGATAGATATATTCCTATGTTTATTATAGTAGTAATCGTGAAGATATAGAATAACCCATGTCCACTAATAGATGGATAAAGAAGATGTGCTATATAGGCACAACACACAATCTTACTCAGACATTAAAAAAATAAAAAGAACAAAATCTTGTCATTTGCAACAACATGAATGGACCTAAAGGGTATAATGCTAAGTGAGATAAATCAGAGAAGACAAATACCATAGGATTTCACTCTTACGTGGAATATAAGAAACAAAATGAACAAAGGGAGACAAATACAGAGAACAAAGGGGAGGTGGGTGAAGGGATGGGTGAAAAAAATGGGATTAAGAGTACACCGATGAGCGCTGAGAAACATACAGAATCATTGAATCACTGTATTATACACCTGAAACTAATAGAACACTGTGCATGAACTGCTTGAAAAGAAAACACACCACCTGGAGTGCTGAATGCAGCGACTCCTGAGCTCCAGGAAACATCTGAGTCCTCCCATAAGTCCTGAAGGTTTTTCTTTCCTGTTAATAAGCTTTTTACATCCAAACATGTTCAGGAATTTCATTCTCCAAACTGTTTTTGGATTGGTAAGGATTTCACAGATAACAGTGACAGATGTAAAGCTCAAAAGCATCCAGATGTACCTGCTGAAGAACTACAGAAGCTGGCAAACCATTCTTTACCTGCAAGGTGAATTCAGGGATCTTTCCAATATAAGCAGAATGAGGAAGTGTAATCTCTACATACAGTTTCTATTAACAGTTAAAGGGAAGGGAAGAAAGCCTTTAGTTACAAGATAGTGGACTTTCAGAGTACAGCCAGCCAGTTCTTTGTACCTTCCAAACCTGATGTGGGTTTTACATTTTTATGGAATACTAGGGTCATCTGAGGTACTATTCTCCTTAGGCATTTCAGCCCATCATCAAAGAACACATCAAATGTGGGATTAACCAAAATATAGCAAAGGACAGTTAATTATGGGGTGTGTGTGTGTGTTAAAAGTACTGATGAAGACTAAGCATTTAGCACACAGGCCCTGACCACAGGGTAAATTCTCAGCAAAGCTTATCAAGCAATACTAGCAGTTGATCTCAAACACCATCAAATTAATAGACGATGTCTGGTTAATAAGTTCAGTGATAGCTGACGATTGATTTTAATCAGAGCTGGCACCTCCCTGGAAATTAGAACCATATCAGTATTTTATAGATTGTCAAAATACTCCCATTAGCTTGTTTACTTACTTGAACCAAGGTTGGTTGACTGTTTCAAGGATCTATCTACTTCACACATACCAATGAACCGGTGACAGGGGGAGCTTAGGGGACGGTGTGCTTGGTGAGTTCTGTGGTCACCAGCGAGCCTTAGGGAGCACGGGTGGAATTCAGTACGCCGGCCCCTCACAACCCTGACCCTGGGAAACTGCCCTCCCAAAACCAAAATCCCACTGTATGGTTTCTGAACCGGGTACCGGTGATCCAGACTCTTCTATACTGACTGCACCTGGGAACAGACGTTAGGCCTAGACTTATCTTCCTGCCTGACACAGCCTATTTCTTTCTCTCATGACAATTAATTTCAGTCTCTACGAGTCCATTAATAAGTCTGGAAACTCTAAAAATAAAAATGGGACCCGAATAATCCTGTACCACCCAACATCATAAATGGGGATTTTTCTGTCCTTAGTACCATTCAACTGCGGGACATAGGAGTGGGGAGATTTCAATTACGTCAGCACGTCTTTACAGGAGTTTGATTTCTTAAAATGATTGTAAAATACGTCCTTGTCTCACAGGCAAGACTCGGAAGACGGGCCTTCTCTCGGTCAAGTCGTCAACGGAGTCCAGCTTGAAGTCCTTCACCAGGAGTCAGCGGGGCAGCTACCCGACCCTGCCTTTAACGAAGTCGGCAGATGCCCTGAAGCAGGGGGACGAGGGCAGGCTGGGCAGCGGTCCGCCCGCCCACGCCTCTAAGTGCTGTGACCAGCCGTGTGTGACTGGTTCCAGCAAAAACCGAAGAAGCCTCCCTGTTTCCATCTGTCGGAGCTGTGAGACCCTGGAGGACCCCCAGCCTGTGGAAGCATGGCCCCGATCCCACTCCCTGGACGGCCTTCAAGGAGAGCCTGCCGCTGAGAAGGACGTGCCTGGCAAGGTGACACAACCTTCCCCTCAGACTGTACCGCAAGTGCCACAAAAGACAACCCCCTCCGTCGCAAAGGCTCAAAGCCCCAAACGAGATCCTGCTGTTGACAATGCACTGCTACTGACCCAAAGCAAGAGATTCCCTGAACCTCAGAAGACAGCTACTAAGAAACCGGAGGGCCCCGTCGCGGCCCCTGCCGGGGGCACGTCACCTCCTCCGTGCCTGCCCAGAAGCTACGATGCTCAGCCTCCCGGGGTGAAACACGGTTTAGCAAGGACGCCTCTGGAGGGTCACAGGAAGGGACTCGATTGCGAAGGCCCGCATCACCCCCTGGGCACCAAAGAAGGCCCAGATGCTGAGCAGCGGGGCCCCGAGGCCAGAGCACAGGCCAAACCGCCCGCACAGCCTCCGCCCGTCCCGGCCAAGAAGAGCCGAGAGCGCCTGGCCAACGGACTCCACCCCGCCGCCGACGCGCCCAGCCTGCCGGCTAAGAAGGGCAGCCCCGGTGACTGTCCCTCCCCTCAGGCCTCTAGTTGCCCCTCAGGACAGGAGCCCGGCAGCCCGCCCAGCGCCAGACCACCGCCCTGGCTGTCAGAGCTCCCGGAGAGCGCGAGCCTCCAGGAGCACGGCGTCAAGCTGGGCCCGGCTCTGAGCAGGAAGGTCTCCTGCGCCCGGGGCCTCGACCTGGAGATGCTCACCGAAAACAAGCTACGAGCCGAGGGCATCGATCTCACCGAGGAGCCATATTCGGATAAGGTACCGAGGGCTCTGCAGGCCCCTGCTTTTTGTAGGTCGGGCAGCCAGGTGAGAAGAGGCCCCCGGGGCCTGGCCTGGCGGCGGGAGGCCTAGAAGCCTGAGCATGGCCTCTGCTGCCCGGCGCCGGGATGAACGGGAGCCGAGTCCAGATAAAACACAAATGCAGCCTTGGACTTTTCCGTTCTTGTCTCTATTTTTCCCCTCCTCTTTGGCTTACTTTTAATTTTTGGCAGCCGTACTTTGCAGGGAGAACAATCAGGGAGTACTAGAACTGGTTCCAGAAAAGGCCGGCTCAGTGGGCAGACCTGACGTGCAGTTTCCATGTCTCACTGAACGCTTATGTGTGTAGATGTCAACAAATCCCCATTTCCTGTTTGTTTGGGTTCTTTTAAAAGATTTTATTTATTTATACATGAGAGACAGAGAGAGAGAGGCAGAGATATAGGCAGAGGGAGAAGCAGGCTCCATGCAGGGAGCCCGACATGGGACTCGATCCTGAGACTCCTGGATCACACCGTGGGCCAAAGGCAGGCGCTAAACCACTGAGCCACCCAGGCGTCCCCTCATTTCCTGTTTGTAAAACAGGATTAATAATAACCTACATAACTACCTTCCTTAGGTATTATTAGGAGAAAATAAATTTGAAAATACTTTGAAAACTGTAGAACCCTTTTCAAACATAATTATATCATATAATTGTATGAGTAACGGGGGGAATGATTATATGAGCTATCCCACTGTACCAAAGACACTGAGAAAACTCATTTAAGCTCATATAATGAAAACTCCTTGCTTATTGGGGGGAAAAAAAGATCTAGAAATGTGTATTTTGTTATAATGCATTCCTGGGAGTCCCTGTTACAAAATTCTTTTGACCCTCCACCCTCTTCTCCTCCTCCTTGATATTGAGTGAAATAACCCTTTAGAATGGAAAGCAGTGAGAACCGCACTCTACAATAAACGGTGGCCTCGGGCCTGGAAGGATAAGACAGAGCGCAAACAGCAGACTACCTGTAGAGCACGAGTTTGCTCTTCTCCCCTGCGTTTAGGAGATGGTCTTCAGAACCACTGCGCAAAATGATCTGGTGAAGTGAGGGGAGGTCGCTGGCTCACATATACAAGACAACTGTGTTCTGCTTTACTTACATTTCAAAACCTTTTCCTAGAGCTCATCAGTACCTGAAAGATTAAAACATCAACATATTCTCTCCAAAACATCCATCTTGACTATAAATATATTAATTTCAAATGAAAACTTTTGGTGATACTTCCCAGTAGCTGCCTGTGTCTTATCCTACCTGCGGTTGCTGTTCTTAGAGATAGAATTCCTTGATGCCACGTTTCTCTTGTCCCCTGCAGCACGGCCGCTGTGGGATTCCCGAAGCCCTGGTGCAGAGATATGCAGAAGACTTAGATCAGCCCGAGAGGGACGTCGCCACCAACATGGACCAGATCCGCGTGAAGCTGCTTCGGAAGCAGCACCGCATGGCGGTGAGCAGCTGGCACCTGGGGTCTCCCCTTGCTCAGCTTCTGAAATCCATGTAGTTATAGCACTTATGATGAGGATACTGGCAACCGCTAAGTACCCGGGGTTTGTTTCAGCTATCAGGAGACACTAGAGGGAAAGTAATATTCAGCCTACAAAGTCTTAAAAATACAGTTTTGGCAAGAAAAAAATTAAAATTATCCATAATCCTAGCACTGGAAAGAAGTTAAAAAAAAAAATCTGGTCATTTCACTGCACCTACAATAGTAGATGTATAGTTTTGAAACCTGTTTTCAGTTATCAGATCATGGCTCTTTTACCAAACATTCTTTTATATTATCAATAGGTCAGAATGCTCTGGTAAATGTGCCCTTACTTAGCCAGTCCTATTTTTGAAACACTTAAGTTTTTCGCCAACTTATTATTTCAAAAAAGTTTAGTAAAGAACTCCCCTGTTAACATATAATAAAACTTTGTAGACTCCCAAGGTTAATTTCTGAGTATATATATTCCTTTAGGACGGTTTGCTTACAAAAGCCTGCACAAAATCTCAAGGATTTGCACCCTCGTTAGTAAACCATCTTCCTGAAAGATAAGCATTTGGTCTTCTCAGAAGTCGAGTGTAAATGTCCATTTCCCCGCCCTAGCCATCACTTGGTATTATTGTATTTTAATTTCTTTAGAACTACATTGATGAAGTATTTTATTTTCTGGTTAATGTAGATTCAAAGTACAATGGAAAATCTGTTTTATAAAGACTCTACTCACTGGGTATCTTACTTCCTACACTACTGCACAGGCCTGCCTCTTTAATCACCTAGGGATTTCCTTAGAGAGCATATCACCACACAAGACAAAAGAGCAGGTTATAGAAATACTTGAGTTTGGAGACTTGAAGACATAATTAGGGTTAGATCTAATTCCAAGTACTTTCTAGAACCTGAAAAACTTCCTTGAAGATGCGTCTCACCTTTGAGAAGCTGAGAAAGAATTCTAGATGCTACTCTTGGTCTTTGACATCTCATGGCATTGGCACTTCCTAATAGCCTGTCAATGTAGTATTTAAGTAGCATTCCTATTAGGAGTATAAGAAACCCTCCAGGGGCCTGTGTCAAGTCTTTAAAATTGCTTTCTTTATTTATCCAGATCCCAAGTGGTGGACTCACAGAAATCTGTAGAAAGCCCCTCTCTCCTGGATGCGTTTCGTCTGTGTCGGATTGGCTGGTTTCCATCGGTCTGCCCATGTACACCAGCGCCCTCACTGAAGCTGGGTTCAGCACACTGGGCCAAGTGCCTTCTCTGTCCCACACTTGCCTTCAGGAGGCCGGCATTACAGAGGAGAGACACATAAGCAAGCTCGTGTCTGCAGCCAGACTCTTCAAACTGCCCCCAGGCCCTGAGGCCATGTAGCCAGGCCCATAATGGAGCTCCCTGGACAAGAGCCACCCTTTCACTGTGCTTATGCTAATGCAAATCCTCCTCCTCGGGACATGCAGACCAGATCCAGAAGAAAGGCCTAGTGTATGGCCACACAGAGCACGAAACCTTGGCATAGGACTGATGACCCTCTCTTCTCCAGAAAGGCCCCCTCGAGGAAATTGGTGTGGTTCTCTTTGACCCCCAAAGAAAAGACAAGCACTTATTTTTATTTTCAGAACACAAAAGAACCAGGATGCCAACTTGCCACATATGCTGTGCCTCCAGTCCCGTCTTGGTGTGCTGGGAGAGGGCTGGGAGCAGAGGGAGGGGCAGCCTGTTTCGTTCCTGGTAACGCCCTTGCCCTTCCATCTGTCACCCTGCAGGATACCTGAGGGCCAGACGGGCTTTATCTAGGCCAAAGTAACAGACTCGGGAGTTATTGTACACTATTGACCATGCCTGTTTGTTCTAAAGTAAGAAAATCTGGCTGCACTAGGAAAAAAGAAAAAAAAAAAAAAAAGGCCTGTTCTCCTTTAAGTAAACAAGAGACATTTTAATAATTGCTTTCTAGCAATCAGCTTTTATTTGCCTTAATATAAGCTTTGAAGCAGTTATCTTAGTGTTCACTACCCTGTAACCATAGTTTCCAATCTTCAGCTTAGACTGCCATCTAACATGTGAGATGTTTTCAGCAAAAAAAAAAAAAAAATGGGCTTTTCTAATTGCCTCATTCTAACATGGCTTATTTTATAGGGGTGTTTATCAGGCACAAACTTCATGTTGGCTTTCAGTTTTTACACTAACTATAAATCCAGTAAAAAGCTATCTGAAATTCACAGAGATCAGGTGTGTATGTGGGTGTGCGTGCATGTGCGTGAGTGTGTGTGTGTATAGTAACTACCTTCATTTTAATCAGTTTAGTTTTGTTTACCATGTTGGTCATCGTGCTGCAGTATTGACTTGGATCCTGACCACGTCCATCCCAAAATTCAGTCATCAGTTAACAGGTCACCTTTGCAAAGTCATTGTAAGGTTGAATATTTCAGAAAGATCTTTTTAAAAGGGAAGTGATTTATAAGATGTTAAAAGGGTTTTCTTTTTTCACTTTTATAATTAAGTTTTCCTTCCTTTCATATTGAGATAATTCTTTAAATTTGGATAAAAGTTCATTTTGGAGCTAGATAAACTACATTACCCATGTATTAATAAGCATTTGCATATCTTCAGTTGTTTTCCAACTGACTGTAGCATTTCCCATCTTTTAGTCTGGGGTCTAATTTTTCTAGCACACAAATTTAGAAAACTAAATTAAGGTTTCTGTTGCTTACTAAATGAATTTCCTTTACATTCTTAATCATCAGAACTATTTTAAGCACTGAATGTGATCACTTACAATAGAAACACTTTGAACACAAAGCCTTGATCAAAAGCTCTTAAACACTCATTAAAATGATTTCCCTCAGTGCGGGCGGGGGGGGGGGGGGGGGGGGGTGTAATTTTATTCATTACAAAGCCATCTTCAGCATTTGCTCTATGTACTTGGATCCATGTTTCTGAGGGAAAAGATATGCTCAGGTGATCTATTTTTTCATGCTTTGGTACACATTTTAAAAATATGCTTCTTCAACAATATTCACCTTCTAGAAGATGCCATGTGAAGAAGTTGTGAAAATGCAGAAAAAGGTAAAGCTGCCAATTTTCTACTGAAATCTCTAAAATAGCCCATTTTTACCATCTTGGGTTGTGCACACAGCCCACATGGAATGTAGTGGCTGCAGGTCTCTCCTGTGACCACGCCGCTGAAACATATCTCTCATGCTGAGGTGGACGTGGGTGCGAGGCCACACACTCCTCCTGCTGCCCAGTGCCTTGGCATGACATTCTGCGATCCTGCTCATAGTTTAAACTTACCACACACAAGCCACACAGTAGATAATAAAGGAGGAGGAGAAATCTTATGTGTAGTTCCCAGTGTTCATTTATTTTCAGTGTAAGATTTTCTTTTCCATAAAAGTGGCGCCAGAAAAGGGAAAACTTTGGAGTTTTTGAGAATGCCAAATCATATTTTTGTCACTCTTCTTTGGAAGTCATTGCCTCTGCAGAGAAAAATCAAATTCAGGGACCATGAGTGATTTTCGGTGGGAAGATCGTCCTAATCTGAAAGGTCTTGAGGTTTTTACTTTATTGTTTTTAAAATACATATTTTTTTTCTTGTTAGTATTTGTTTGGTCTTCTTTTGCTTTAAACTTTAATTTGATCCTAGAAAAGCCTGAATGTTTGAGTGTGACATTTGACTAAGGTGGTTTAGGGGCCACCTGTCAGAAAGGCAGGTGTTAGGCATCAACAATACCCAGGTTTAATCAGTTGCACTTGATACAGAATGTGGAGGAAGGGTGAAAAGTGTTGTCTTTGGAAAGCACAAAAGAAACCTAGAAAGGCAGTTTGGCTCAGGTAGCTACACATCGGTTGTGTGTAATTTTTACTTTAAAGCTGTCTAGAAGGAAATGCAGCCAGCCCCAACCACTATTTACATTCCCAGATAACCGAGAAGCAGATACATTTTCATGGCCTTCCCTTCACAGCCCTTTTCTCTGTCCCGATCCCCGGTGTGGGTGAAATTGGAAATTACTAGTCTATGGCAAACCAGTTCCTGACATAGCAAAATTTGCTTTCATAACTGCAGCAAAAGAAATCAGTTCACCAAGTCAATGCTGCATGTGTGTACTGTATTATTTTCAGAAAATCTAGTAGTCTGAGTCCGAATTATCTTGATTTTAAATTGATAGAGAAAACAAACTGTCAAGCAAGTTATATAACAACTAACAACATTGCACTTTCTGTATATGAAATCAATATTTAAATAACTTATTTTTCTCCATTGCTGTTCTTAAACATTGTAAGTAGCTGTAATATACCAGTCCCAATATGTCCTTGCGATTGCTTCAGCCCAGGAAAGCTGTGTATTGTTTTAAAACTTGTAAAAATTATTGTGATGATTCACTTAGCAAAGAGAAAGGTGGACAGAAGGGTTTTCCTATGTATCAAAACTTGTCTATAATTATGTCCTCTATGTACCTAGAAAAAAAATAAATTTCTTCAGTTGACTATGCCTTTTTGTTGTTCCTTGGTATGAACGGAGTAGAAAGGAAACATAATTTACAAAGTGTATACGCACAGTTGTATTTAGTTACTTTGCCACATCACCAAAACTATCTGACATACACTCGTTCTCTTTGCCAATTTGGTTCCCCCCTCCCCCCAGATATTGCATAATCAGATCCTGTAACCACAGCATCTTAGACCAGAAGGAACTTCAGAAGTCATCTGTAGCCTAAGCCCATCATTTTCAAATGAAGTGGCTTGAGTTCACGTCGGTGGTTGACTCGCCCGGTATTCTACAGTTAAATGATAACAAAACCCAAACCTTTCATTGAGACACACACACACAAAAAAATCTAGGTTGGGATATTATAGGAATTGATTGACCTGACAATTTTTCAATGTTGGTGTACCCACAATTGATATAAAAACATGCTGTTTTAATTAGGAGGGACTGTGTAATAAAAATTTTGATTAGGTAATACCCATACTTGAGATTTAAAAAAAAAAAAAATCACCCTCTCTCTTCCTCCCAGCCACCTATTCCGGTCATTGCAGGTGAGTAATAGAACTGTCTTTGCCAATCTTTTTAGAACTGCTCCATATATTTACAAATATAACTGCTTATGTATTTTTCCATACAAGAATGATGACCTATTCTTCACACTTCTTCACCTTGATTTTACATTCAGTGTATCTTGGAGATCTTTCCATGTTGTGACTCCTCCATTCTCTTAAAGGCTGCATAACATGGTTATGCCAATAATTTAATCACCACTCGGTGAGAGGACAGTATCTTGCAGTTACAAAAAAACGCTGTTAGGGGATCCCTGGGTGGCGCAGCGGTTTGGCGCCTGCCTTTGGCCCAGGGCGCGATCCTGGAGACCCGGGATCGAATCCCACGTCAGGCTCCCTGTGCATGGAGCCTGCTTCTCCCTCTGCCTGTGTCTCTGCCTCTCTCTCTCTCTGTATGACTATCGTAAAAATAAAAAAAAACGCTGTTAGGAATACCCTTGTACCTACATCACTTAGCATGCAGAATTGTGTTAAAAGTACATGTATTTTAGGTTTTGATGGAATATTTTAAATCCACTGGTGGATTTCATTAGAGGAAACTACCATGATAGGTTTTGTTTATAAATCACTGTCTTACTCTCCTCCTAATCCATTTTGGGGTATTTCACACATCGTTAGTGTGGGGGTTCATGTGAAATGCTGCATTGTGTTAAAGAACTAGTCATAAGCCTCCAATCTTATCTCAAACTGACTCCTAAGATTTAACAGATCAATTCAAAGAAGATACTTCTTTATGATTCCTAAGAATCGCTGACCCCACTCTTGGCCTTAAGTGTTTGTTCTAGGGACACTTCATGTATGGACACTTACGTTGCATTCTCTTAGAGGTTACAGAGCACATTTGATTAGGGAATGGGGAAAACAGAAGGGTGGTTGTCATTCTTTAACCACATGTGCCATTTGGGAGACCTCAGAATGATGGCTTTCTTACTCCTAGCTAAGAAGACCCACAGCACCCTGTACCTAGTCCTTGGAGGATGTGCATGTGTGTGTGAGAGACAGGATGCATGCTCGCTCAAGTGTAGGTCTGGTCTTCTCATCAGGACTGTGGGCAGCCTTATTTGCAAGCATTCCCCTCACACAGCGCCCCTCCAACACTACACCAGGTGCTAAGAGCACTAGACACTTAGAGCGTCTTGAAAAGCACGAGAAAATAACTGAGAGACTGCCCTCCAAATCCTGCTGCAGCCATTGCCACAACCATGATTCCCAAACGAAAGAAGCAGAATCAGCAGGAGCCCCCGCTGCCAGAGCAGGAGGAGACCGGAGACAGGAGGATGGGAGTCCCATCGGACTACCCAGCCTTCTGGGCCCTCCCCCCGTGGCCAGTGGAAAGCCTGGTGACCCCAAGTCAGCCCCAAACTGGAATCCACCCCCATGTCCACCATCAGTCGAGTGGATAAGTTGTGTGTGCATGCAACGGGATGCTATGTGGCAATGAAAACGAACGAACTCCTGCTACAGGCAACCTGGATGAATCTCACAAAGACGGTGTTGAGTGAAAGGAGCCAGACAAACAGGAATGCAGACTCTCTTCACAGAGGTCCTCCAGGGTCAAGGGGACCAAGGACTCCACCACTGCTGAGCCTCCCACCTCCTCCCCCTCCTCCCAGGGGCAGAGGCCTGATCCAGGGAGGCGGCCCAGATGGTCGTGGCTGGTGGGGGGGCCAATACTGAACCTCCTTTTCCTGGACCGGGCCATGGGGGTCCTTCCAGAGGAGGCTTTCATAAAGAGCAGAGAAAACCCCAAAGGCTCAAAAGTTGGTCTCTTATCAAAAATACCTGCCCACCCAACAATGGCCCCCAAGTTATGGAAGACAAATCCAACTGCCCTGTCTGCCGACACTGCCAAAAAGGACCACTGTCGATATGAGGACCTCTGTGCCTTCTACCACCCAGGTGCCCATGGACCTCCTCTATGAGACCGTGCCCTCCCTCTGGGCTGAAAGAAGCCCTCTGACCTAGCAGCCATATTGCCCTGTGGGCCTGTGACGGCTACTGTGAGGCTGTTCTGCCCACCACCCTCAATCAGTGACACCCACCTCCATCTGCCACCTCCCCCATCTGGGGTCCAGAGTTGTGTTTCATCACTGGTGCCCAGAGAGTGGGCTTTCTTCTGATCCAGCCTCCAGAGACTCGCCTTCAGGACCCCACCTCTGCTCTCTTCAACTGCCTCCTGGATCCTCTTCCCCTTCACCAACTCACTGCTGAACAGGAAACCTCTTTGGTGCTGTTTCTTGTGCATCTGTCCACCCAGCCCTCAGTACTGCCCTCGATTCGTACGAGCCCTGGAGCAGTTTCCTACCATTCCCTTCTTCTAGATGCTGGTTTTAAATCATTTTTATGTGACAAACCCTACCCCCAGAGCTGCCAGTTGATCTGGGGTCAAGTATGGATGACTGGTGCAGAGATACTCCCTGGAAGGCCACCCTCCCAGCTTTTGGATTGTGTAGGTTCTGCGTCAGTAGCGTGATCCCCACCACTCTGGTCTGTGATCACTGTGCTTTGTGAAACTGTGCATCCCCTCGTACACAGCCTTTCTCAGTGTCCGTGGCATCACTGTGACTTCCCAACACTAGAGTAAGTTTTTCTGCCAAAATGAGTGAGGCTCTTGATGCCCTCTAGACTTTCCACACCTCCCAACATGGGAGAATTGTGAAACTTTCTGCAAGACTGCCTCCCTGGTCTCCCCATTCTCCTGGTGTTGGCTTTTCTGGGTTTGACACAAGCCCATGAGATGTCCTCTAAAGCCTCTTATGGGCTATCCTATCTCCTCTCCAGCCCACTTTAGTTGGAGTACGTCATTGTGAGGCCACCAGCCCTTTCATCTGAATTCTGTGAATCTCCACCTGGCCTACCCGTGGGTGAAACCTGGACGGTACTGTCGCCCTCGTCTAACCTTCTTCCCTACATCTCTGGCACTGGTTGTTTTCTGTGAAAATGGCAGTGAACAGGTTCGGTTTTGCACTGGCCCTAAGGAAATGGGTCAGGAGTTGTGTGGGCAAGAGGGAGGGATGAGAGCCATTGGAGAACTGAGAATGAATTTTTTTTTCTTTTTAACTTTTTTTTTATATTAGTAATAAATGCAGTGGAAACAAGAGAAAAGAAAGAAAGAAAATAACTGAGAAATTATCTCCTGCATCCTCAAACTGCAGATCCACTTGCCTCTCACCCTGACTGGATAATCTCTTCCTTCCCCCATTCAATAGAACACTTGGAAACCATCCACTGGGCCTCCTCTCTGGACCTTCTCTCAGCACACATCCTTACCTAGTTTTTCTCCTCCCTCCATCCATGACTACAGAGCTGTCCCTCCATCTGTCTAATCCTTCTGCCCATGCTCAGGATCCTGTCCAGGATTATAGCCATCGCACATTCCCTCACTTCTCTGTAGCTTTCCCTTGAACGTGTTTGCAGCAGTCTGGTGCTTTGCTTTCCAGGCCCAACCAAATTTCCCCTTTATGGATATTCACACTGCATTTCTCTGGGGAGCACTCATATTTCATGGGGGTGCAATCTTTAGTCATGGTATCTCCCATGCCTCTCTGAGTGGTGAGGATGGCTCATGCCAGGTTATTCAGCCTCTATGACCACAGAACTGGGCCCTGGAGTTGAAGATCAGAGACCTCAGAGGGTTGAACTGTCTGAATGTGGTTGCCCAGGAAGCTTGGCAATTCTAGGGTTCTTGGAAGAACCCTAGGCCTTCTTGTCCTTTCCAAAGCTTGTTCAGCCGTTCTTTTATTTGATTCCTTATGCCACTGGCCAAATATCTTTTTTCAGGTACCCCAAATATTCAAAAACTAAAGACTCCCATTTTGAACTTCCAAATTAAGCAATAAAAATTGGTATGCACGGGCAAAGCTAAAGCTACGACTTGGGCCCCAGTCCCCCTTGGACAGAGCCCACGCATCTCCAGCCACTCTCAGCCCTTCGTTTGAATTAGGCTGATGTCGAAGGGCGCAAATGCCTCCTGGGCATTCCCAACTGATGGTGAATGTATAGTCACTAGATTCATTCTGGACTGGAAGGAAAGCCAAACTTAAGATAAATTGGCTAATGAGGATCCACACGTGGGTTATGAAGAGCTGACTGTGATCCCTGAGGTATCCTAGGGATCATCAGCAATTTGAAAATATATGTTGTAAGTCTGCCTTTAAGGTGCAACGGGAGATGCAACATAGTGGGTATAAAACACCTGACACAGAGATGTTAATCTCGCCAGGAAAACAGGTCATATGAGATACGGAGAGGGCCGAGAATAAGGAGACAGTGGCTCTGCGATGCAAACAAAGCAAAACAACAAACAACTGGACCAGCCAAGAAGAGTTGTGTCTCTACTGTCCTGGGAGTATGTCCTGGGAGTAGGCTTTGGCGCATCCACTCCCTCTGTGATTTTGGAGGATTCCTGCTGGCGTGTGCAGTGGCTAGCAGGAAGTGCCCCTCAGCCCCCTCCCTGCCCACAGTGTGGGACACAACTCAGGCTGGACAAGCCACCAGATGCTCCACCTGCGTCAGGATCTAGACCAACCAATGCCAGGGTGTGAGAACAAATGAGGCTCGTGCACGGTGTCTGCGGCGGGTGTTCCCGGCCTTGAGGCCTGTGCCCGAAGTCCCACCGTGGCCTCCTGCTTTTCCAGCTGCGGCACCTACCTCGGTTCCAGTCTCTCTGCTGGTCGGCGGGTCTCCTGCTGACCCTCTGGGGCCCGTGACTCTGTCTCCTGAAGCTGTGTGCTGTTGCTCTACCAAAAATACTGACTTCCGTTAAGCTTAAAAATAAAGCTGCTAGCAATGTCACCAGCAAAAGATGGGTTTACTTGGGAAGAGCAGAGAACTGCAGTGCAGGACAAACACGCTGGGACAAACCACAGAGAAGCCCGCAGTGGAAAGGAGGTGCGTGCTCTCTTCTAGAAAAAGCAGACGGTCCGGGAGGCTGTTAAGAGCAAAGAGTTCATCCGCGTAAACTGGGCTCCTGTTGCCCACCCCCCCCCATCTCTACAGATGCTGCCGTTCAGTGTTCCTCCTCTCCTTGCCCTTTGTTCCAGAACATCAGACTTCCAGGGTCTGACCAGGCTCTTTTCTCTCCCATGGTGATCTCCTCTCTGTGGTTTACTTTTTACCAAGAAAAGCCCACTTGGAGTAAAAGAAGTGATCCTAAACAGCTACCATTTCAGAAGAAATATAATGCTTTTAACTAAGGGGATGATGCTTGCAACAAAAACGAACTACATGTCAAGACATGGTCCCAGCTATTTGCTATTAGTTTGTTAGGCTAGCCATGCCTCGTCCAGCACCATCTCATTTATGACATTATGCTGGCTTCCAGTGGGTTCCAGAATAAAATCAAAGAATAAAAATCAGAGGCTGTGCTCTGCTGTGGAGGCAGCATATCATTTGTATAATTTCTATAAGAATATCCCATATTGATCCCTGGGTGGCACAGTGGTTTAGTGCCTGCCTTTGGCCCAGGGCGCGATCCTGGAGACCTGGGATCGAATCCCACGTCGGGCTCCCGGTGCATGGAGCCTGCTTATCCCTCTGCCTGAGTCTCTGCCTCTCTCTCTGTGTGTGACTATCATAAATAAATAAAAATTAAAAAAAAAAGAATATCCCATATTTTATTCTTAGGGAGTCAATTCTGTAGTTTCTGGAAAACTGGAAGGCTGCCACTCAAAATGCCCTCTGGTCCCTCACTGGTCCACTCAAGCATGTGACACATATTGTCCTCTGGTAGAAAGCAAGAGGAGGGTGTAGGATCAGCTGCGAATTGGACAAAGCACCATACTGAGTGCTTGGGGCAATTTACATTATCATTCAGTCAACTCCAAGTGGTCATTTATTATCATCTTTATTTCGCCAAAGGTAAGCTCCATGACGGCGGGGACTTTGTTTTACTTCTGTATCCCCAGCATCCAGCACAGTACCTGATACGTGGGGCTGAACAAATACATCCTGAATAACAAGGCTCAGAGAAGTTAAGATACTTTTCCAGACTGATGCAGCCGGGCAGTACCAGGAATGAACACAAATCTCAGAGTATGGTCATTATCTCCAGCAACAAGTCCCCCCTGAAAGCTGCACGTTCAATTCCCTTCACAAATCGACCTCTTAACCTCAGTACATCCCAATTTTCAGGTACTCAGTTCAAAATCCTTGGCCATCCTTGACCTCTTTTTTCTCCCAGCCTCCACCTACGGCCAGTCAGGAAATCCCGCTGCCTCTGCTTTCACCGCCTCTCCAGAAGCTGGCCACGTGTCACCACCTCCGCTGCTACCTCACCGTTCGAGACACAGCCACCAGCACCTCTGGCGGGTAGTTCCCCAGCCTCTGGCTTTCCTCCCTCCATCACCACCTTCCCTGCTATCTAGCTCACAGCGCTGCCCGAGTGACTGCTGGCCTGAATGTTTGTGCTCCTCAAAACTCCATGGTTTTAGGAGAAGGGGCCTTTGGGAGGTGATTAGGTTTAGATGAGAGGATGAAGGGAAGCCCCCGGGTGGGCTAAGTGCCCTTATAAGAAGAGGAAGACACTCCAGGGCTTCATCTCTCTGCCATGTGAGGACACAGTGAGACGGCTGTCCTCTACAAGCCAAGGAGAGGCTTCTCACCAGACACTGAACTCTGCTGGACTTTGATCCTAGACTTTCCAGCCTCCAGAATGGTAAGAAAACTAATTTCTGTTGTTTAAGCCTCTCAGTCTACAATGTTTTTTTTTTTAAAAGGATTTATTTTATTTATTTGAGAGAGAGTATGTGATCGGGGAAGAGAGACTCCCAAGCAGACTCTGTGCTGAGCATGGAGCCTGATGCTGGGCTCCATCTCATGACCCTGAGATCATGACCTGAGCCGACATCAAGAGTCGGACACTTAACTGACTGAGCCACCCAGGGGCCCTGATGGTGTTTTATTTTAGCAGCCTGAACAGACTAAGACCCTGTTAGAACATAAGGCAGATCGGTCATTCCTCTGCTCAAAACCCTCTAGTGGCTTCTTTCTTTAAGAGTCAAGGATAGACTCTTCACAGTGGCCTGCAGGGTTCTATGGAATCAACCCCTCTTTCCTATCTGGTCCACCCAACCCCGCCATCATACCCTCCCAGCTGGCTAAGTCACCAACACAAGCCTTCTTACTTGTCCTCAAATCTGTCAGTCAGGCTTGTGCTTTGGGTCTTCGTGGGTGCTTTCCTCCATCTGGAATGACGGTAGAGCCAGCCCCCCGCCCCCCCCCCCAGCCAAATCTGAATGACTGCCTCCCCCCACCTTTGTCCTCCAGGTCTCTGCTCCAGCTGACTGGCCAGAGCCCGGTCCTGACTCCATCACCGTAGCCTTCACCATTGCTACCACTCCTGATCGCCTCTGCTCTGTCTTCAGCGGTAGCATGGATCATTTTCTGACATATTACTTACTTTCTTCTCTATGTTGCTTATCACCTGTCCCCTCCTGCTACAGTGTAAGGCCCAGGAATGCACAGGTTTGCTCTCTAACCAGTCTGAACCTCTGCACTCGACACATTTGTATTTGTTGAATGAGTGTCTGTGAATCACAAGTTCTTGAATCCTCAATGTCAAAACCCAGAGGATCTATTTCAAACCTCCCAGTTTATAGGTGAGGAGACAGGACCCCGAGAGGTGACAGGAGCGGCTGAGGTCACACACAGATGGCTGGTGACAGTAAGTCGGTAAAGCGGCCGATCTTCTCCACCTGTCAAAGGCTTAGCCAAACTGTGGAAGGAGCCTCGGTGTCCATCGCAAGATGAGTGGATAAAGAAGCTGTGGTCTATGTATACAATGGAATATTCCTCAGCCATTAGAAACGACAAATACCCACCATTTGCTTCGACGTGGATGGACCTGGAGGGTATTATGCTGAGTGAAGTAAGTCAATCGGAGAAGGACAAACAGTGTATGTTCTCATTCATTTGGGAATATGAATAATAGTGAAAGGGAATATAAGGGGAAAGGAGAGAAAATGAGTGAAAATATCAGTGAGGGAGATACGACAGGAGAGACTCCTAACTCTGGGAAACCAACAAGGGGTAGTAGAAGGGATGGTGGGCGGGGGGTGGGGGTGACTGGGTAATGGGCACTGAGGGGGGCACTTGGCGGGATGAGCACTGGGTGTTATGCCATATGTTGGCAAATTGAACTCCAATTAAAAAAAAAAAAAAAAGGCTTCACCGGGGCCTGTGAGCAGCCGCGAAGGCAAGGACCCCGGACCACAGCCGAAGCAGGAGCAGTCGCTGCGGCGTGCGGCCACCAGGGGGCACTCGTGCGCCAGGCTGAGCCGCACCGGACCCCGGGGAGCGAGCGCCCGCCCAGCGCCGCTGGAGGGAGCAGCGGGGCTCGGCGGCGGGAGGTGCAGCAGCGTTTCCACCGCTGTCCTGCTCGCCAGACGCCTGGCGCCTTCCAGCCGAGGGCGCATCGGAGACACCCCGTGGCGCTCCTGGCTCCCGCCTTTCACTCCTTGACTCCCGGGGCGGGGCGCCTGCCCCCCGGGTGCACCTGCCCCCCGGGTGCACCTGCCCCCCCGGGCTGCACCTGCCCCCCGGGCTGCACCTGCCCCCCGGGCTGCACCTGCCCTCCGGGTGCACCTGCCCCCCGGGCTGCACCTGCCCCCCCGGGTGCACCTGCCCCCCGGGCTGCACCTGCCCCCCGGGTGCACCTGCCCCGCCAAGCGCCTTCCCGCCGCCCGGAGCAGGCTCGGGAAGGACGCGTCGGGTGACCCGAAAGCGAAGCCCCAAACCTCAGGTGTCGATGAGGTGGGACACCAGACTCTCGCTGTTTGAATGGCATTTCATCCCCGCCAATGAAGAGCCCAGAGCAGCCCCAGATTGCAAGAGCCGCCGCGACCTCCCCTCCCCCGCGGACGCGCTGAACTTCCCGGCGCCGAAGCATCCGGCCTGCACGCTCCGTGGCCGCCGCGATCCCCGTTCACAGCCCCTGGGCCTCACACAGGGGTAGGCCCGGAGCGGAGCGCTGGCCTTGAGCAGTTTGATCCCCACGCCCTTTGGCTTTAACCGCTGCCGAATATTCCCGAATATTCCCTGGTCTCGGCCTGAGCAGCATATTGAAATCACCTGGACTATCAGCCTGGGTTCAACAGAGCAGCAGAACCGGTGGGAGATGCATCTTAAGGGCACAGATGAGCTTTTGTGATGTGGGGCCTGGCCAGGCAAGCCTGAACCCAGAGGACGGGATGCCAGGGAGGCCCGGCGGCAGCTGCTGTCTGCAGGCCGGGGCGTCCGCCTCACCAGGAATCCTCCGCTCTGCTCTTGAGGCCTTTCAACACACCGGACCAGGCCCACCCAGATCAGACTCCCTTAAAGTCAACGGATCATGGACTAGAATCACAGCCACAAATACCTTCGCAGCTAGTGTTTAATTGACTAACCGGGGACTGTAGCTGTCTTCATGAATTCCGGCTGTTATAACACAATGCCACAGACTTGGGTGGTTTAGCAACAACCGAAATCTTATTTCTCACAGTTCTGGAGGCTGGAAGCCTGAGATCAGAGGGCCAGCGCAGTCAGGTTCTGGTCAGAGTCCTCTTCCAGGTTGCAGACTACCGACTTCTCACTGTATTCTTGGGGAAAGAGAGAAGCAGCAAGCTGTCCTCATGTCTTATAAAGACACTAATCCCATTCCTGAGGGCTCCAGTCTCAGGACTAATCTACACCTAATTACCCCTAAAAGCCCCACCTCCTGATACCAACATACTGCGGGGCAGGGTGGGGGGTAAGGTCCTGACATAATGAATTTTGGGGAGAACACAGTATAACAATAGCCCAGCCAAGCTGACCCGTTAAAAACACACCACTATGCCTCAAAAGCTTTTGAAAAGTAGGTCTTTGGGGCCCCACCCCAAACCGGTTGAATCTGCATCTCGTGGGATAGAAGATGGACATTCATTTTCTTTCCTTGTTTTAAAGTTCTCCCCATAATACTCTGACACAGAGTGAGAGTTAAGAACCACGAGTACCATCAGTGAGATGAGGGCCTTCAGAATTTGAACAGAACCACCAGTACTTGGTTTTCTGTGTTGGGATCACCATAGAGAAGACAGTGACCAGCCTGGAGGGAGCACATGCTGGCTCTGTGTTTGCTCTGTGACCCTGGGTGGGTGCCTCCAGTACTCAGCCTTGGTGTCATCACCTGGGAAAAGAGGAGAATGGGAGAAAAGGCCCAGATCGCCCCACTAACCTTTACCCAAATGCCATTCCCCTTCTTATGCCAAAATCTTAGATTTGTTTGGCCTCCCTATTCCCAGCCCCAGGAGATGACTCCTGATTGGCTCAGAACAATTTTCTTCTTCTTTGGGCCCTCCCTTCAATAGCTTCCCTTGCAGCCACTTCTGGGCAATGAGATACAGGAGAAGTTGATTATGGTCTTTGGGGTAATATTTCCCTCACCAATGAGGGCAAGACCCTCCTTCTGCTCTTTGGTCATAAAGGGGTGAGAGCGTGACATGATGGCACCCCATGTGACACCAGTCAAGGGACAAAAGCCCACCTGCGGGGGGGGGGTCAGAAGGGTAGATAAAAGCTTGGGTCCTTCGTGCCCTCAAACCAGAGCACCACTTTCTACCAGTGATTATAAAATATTTGCTGAGAACACCTTCCCTGATTAGCAGTAGTCCAAGTTTGGGGGAAAGAGAAAGCTTCTGCAGCCATCTCATTCCAGGGACTTGGTATTGGTGAAGCAGACAGTGAGATTTTGGAGACAGAAAAGCCTCAGCTCAGTAATCCTGAGTAATCCTGACTAATCCTCCACAAGTAGAATGCCTCTTATTTACCACAAGCTCTTTCAGGACATAGCAATCAATCCTGAAAGTAGCATTCAAGACCCTCCACAAATACAGCTATTCCCTACTCGAGTCAGAGGTGCCGTACAGCTTCAATGAAATGTCTCTGGAATATTCCATAGTGATCCCCATGTTCATCTTGGCTTGAATTTCTTCCCCAGTTTAGAATCCTCTCTGCCCACCCTTCTTTCTCTGTCTGAATCCCACCATTTTAGGTCTAATCCCCTCCAGAAAGATGTGAATAACTTGTCTACACTACCCCCTTTCTGACAAACCTGTCTTAGTGCCCTTTGCTAGAGCATTTGACCTCACAGTCAAACAAGAGCCCTGAGGGAGGTCTCTGGATGCCTACCAAACCCACAAAGCATCTTGTTTCCTTTTATTTCTTTCCCCAATTTTATTGAGACATTACTGACATACAACATTGTATTAGTCTAAGTGTACAGCATAATGATGTGATACATGTATATACTGCAAAATGATCACAATAACTCTAATTAGTGTCTCTTACTTCACACAGTTATGAACGCTTTTCCTTTGTGAGACTTTTAAGACCTACTCTCTTAGAAAGTTTTAAAGATACATAATACTATTGTTCGCTATAATCATCATCGGGTTGTACGTCATGTCCCCAGAACTTATTTATCTCAGGATAAATAAGTTTATACTTTTTGACCCCCTCTACCTAATTCACCCACCCTTACATCCTGCCTCTGGCAACTACCAATCTGGTCTCTATTTTTGTGTGTTTGGTTTATTTATTTATTTATTAATGATTTATTTATTTATTTATTTATTTATTTATTTATTTATTTAAGATCTATTTATTTATTTATTCATGAGAGACAGAGAGAGAGGCAGAGACACAAGCAGAGGGAGAAGCAGGCTCCATGCAGGGAGCCCGATGGGGGACTCGACCCTAGGAGTCCAAATCATGCCCTGGGCCAAAGGCAGGCGCGAAAGCACTGAGCCACCCAGTCACCCCAAGAGTTTGGTTTTCTAGATTCCACAGGTGTCATCATACAGTATTTGTCTTTCTCTGTCTGGCTTATTTCATTTAGTGTAATGCTTTTGAGTTTCATCCATAATGTCACAAATAGCAAGATTTCCTCCTTTTTTTCATGGCTCAATAGATTTCCATATATATATATATATATATTCTTTATCCCTTCATATGTCTATGAACATTTAGGTTGCTTCCATATCTTTATTGTAAATACATAATACTGCAGTGAACAAAGGAGTATATATATCTTTTCAGGATAGTGATTAAATTTCCTTCAGATATATACCCAGAAAAAGAACTGCTAGATCTTATCATAGTCATTTCCTCCTTTATTCCTTCCTAATAAATCAATTCCTCTTAAATCAATTCAAAGCCATGTTTGGAAGTTCCACAAAGTGGCTAAAGTTCTGTTCAATGAGATTTTGTGATCTCTCACGCATGCTGCTCAGTTTCCTTAAACTCGTCATTCATCTGAAGGACCAGGAATAGAAGGAAGAGAATACTGCTAACAGCTTCAAGGTTGTTCCATCTCTGACAATAACTACCCAGTTTGATCTCCTTTACCAATGTGGGATGGTCTTTTTCTATTAATTTTTTAAAGATTTTATTTATTTATTTGAGAGGAAGAGAGAACACAAGCAGAGGGTGGGAGGAACAGAGGGAGGGAGAAGTAGACCCCAGGATCATGACGTGAGGAAGTCAGGTGCTTCACCTACTGAGCCCACCTAGCACCCCTTTTTCTCTATTAAATTTCATTTCTTTATTTTGCATTTGCCTGAATTAGGGCATCCTGTATCTCTTCCTGAGATATGCCTGAAAACCTTGCTGGAGCATCCCAGGATGTATTCAATCCCAGGAGGTGTGTCTTGCTTCCAAAAGGTAGGCTAGGATAGAGCCAGAGAAGCAGGCAAAGATGAATGTGCTCCAACTTTCTGCCATCATAATTTCTTGTGCTCTAAGGTAACTGTTGAAAACTCCGTCTTTATGGTTCAGTATGTCCTTGCTTTTACCACTCCAATTGAACTCAAAAGCCAAAGTGATATTTTATTTTGAGGGAGGACAAAGGAATCCCAATCTCTCCAGTTATGTCTGTTTGAGGCTTAAAGCCCCCAGACGGGGTTTACAGTCAGCCCTATGTGATGCTCTCTTTGGTTAGTTTTATTGGGGGGCACTTGGAGGCTTAGTCACACAATCAGCCCAAACCAGCCCCCAAATGGACCTTCTAGGGGGACATTGGGCCCAGGTCATCATCTGGACTCATTCTTCCCCAGAACTGGGCTCCTTGTTGGGCAACCTTGGCATCCGTTCCTGTGTGACTCATCTTTGCGGGAGTCCTATCACACCGCATTCTCAAAAGGGAAGGAGATAGGAGACTATATCTCTTTCTTTCCGAGGTGGCAACTTGGTCCCTATTCAGATTGACCCACATCCCTCTAAGTGATCACTCTGCCTATGAATGGAAATAGGAAGACTGAGTTGTTCAGGAGGCAAATGCCTCACGACCATCAGTGACTACTTGCCTTACAACAGAGTCTCTGGGTGGTGCCACTCTGGTGCACCCACCTAGGCAGAGAACTAGCTCATCCTTTTCCTTTCAACTGCTGCTTTAAGTGAGATTAATTTCAGTCCTTTCCCCATTGCCTGGTGTCACTCCTCACTCAGCTTCCAGAACCCTCCTCTGGGCTTCTATGGTAGGTGCCAAATGGAAAGTCTCTTTCTGGGTGGTGTTTCTGGGGCAGTGGGCAACCGTAGGATTGCAGGGGAGGAGGAGAGATTAGATACTGCCCTACACCTGGTACCTAAGCCTTTGGTAAGAAGGTCTCCCTTTCTCCAGGTTCAGGTTCATTGACTCAGAAGTGCTGGCTGCTTCCCTAACAGACCAAGTGCGTGTCCGGGGCCTCCTCAGGAAAGATAGAGGCCCCACACCTGAGAGCTGCTGAACCCTGCAGTGGTTTGCAGAGCAGATTTGGGGCCTTTCCATCGGACACAGGGACAGTATGTGAATTTCTTCCATTCTCCTAGGGGAAGTTTCCAAAAGTTTTCCAAGAGCCTTTTGAGCTGTGGTCTAAATCCAGGGCCTTGGCACCACTCCAGGGAGGAACCTCATTTACTTTGGCACCTGGCCGCTTCCTATTCCATCACAGACTCAGAAAGTATGGAATCAGGCTCTGCTGGGAGGCACATGGAGACTGTGGCTGCCCAAGCCCTCAGGGACCTCCCATTCTCACCCCACTGTTGGCTTTGAGGTTTAAGGGAGTTGTGCACAAAAGAATGTTTGATGAAGAGTTCATGCTTGTTGGATCGTGGACGATTTTACAAATACTCACATTTTCCTTGCAGATATTTTCCCCCTCCAAGACTAGAGAAAATGTATAGTGTTCATTTTGGAGGATCTATTCAAGAGGCTTATCAGGAATGATTTTCACAATCAAGAAATCAATTTTTTTTTTCATCAGACTCATGGGTAACACAGTCTTGTGAGGCCAAGTGTATGCCTGATGCAGGAATGCTGGTTTTGCCCCTAACATTCTCAAAATGTACAAATTGGACAATTAATTTACTCTTTTATTTTTGGCAGGGGTAGGTAAGGAGGGCTTGCCAGTTCCCATTACTTTACCGCAGGCACTCCCAGAAACATATTAATTACTTGAGTGTCAGGAAGGCCACCAATTGTGCACCAATGCTTGGGCTCTCAGCTCCAGCTTCTTGCTCCCACTTTTCCACCAGTGGGTCATCATTTCAAAGAGATCTTAGAGCCTCCCCTCCATCAGCATGCATGGAAACACCACCGTGGTTCACCAGAGACCTCATTCCTGCCTCATCCTGCCCAATGTCCCCAGGAAGCAGGATGCTAAAGCCCACTAGTGCTGGCATTGCCTCTTGGCATTTGCCCAACCCGTTGAGCTGTGACTGTGGTGCTCAGTTCCACTTTCCCCTGCTCATCCCCAGATAGTAATTAGTTCATGTCTTTCAGAGGGATGGTGACCAGAATTAGTTTTCCACTTTGACTGCCTTATGGAATTTTATAAACAGTTTTATTCTCGTTTTTTATGTCTTGGTGTTTTTGTTGGCTTTGGCAGGGAATAGGCCTGAGGTCAAGGTGTGTTAGAAGTGGGAGGGGTGGAAATCGAGTGCATTCTCAAGGGGTCATGACCAGAAATTCTGTCCCCATTCTCTCCTCTTGATTTGATATGTGTTGCTTATATTTCTGTTTAGGGTAAAACCACTAAAAAGAAAAGTAACCCGGAGTTTAGAAGGTTTTATTTTCATAGTTTAAAATAAAGCACTTTGTTAGGGGTGCCTGGCTGGCTCAGTTGGAGGAAGCATGGGACTCAATTTTGGGATTGTGAGTTTGCACCCCACATTGAGTGTAGAGATTATAAATAAACTTAAAAAAATTTTAAAGTAAAGCATTCTGATGGTCATTTTTCCTTTGTGTGTGTGTGTGTGGTAAAAGCGTTTACTTGGAATGCCTATATGCATCCCCCCCCAGTTTATTAAGAGATAATTGACATAAAACATTACCATAGTTTTAGGTATACAACATGAGGATTTGATATTTATATATATTGTGAAATGATCTCCGTAGTAAGTTTATTTAACATCCACCACCTCACATAGTTGCATTTTGTCTGGTGATGAGAACTTTTAATATCTACTCTTTAGCAACTTTTTTTTTTTTTTAAGTAGACTCTGTGCCCAGCATGGAGCCCAGCACAGGGCTTGAACTCACAACCCTGAGATCAAGACTTGAGCTGAGATGAAGAGTCAGACACTTAACTAAGCCACCCAGGCACCCCATCTCTTAACAACTTTCAAATTGTGTCATTTTTTAAAAATGGAGTTTTTAATGGAGTGAATGGGCCCTCTCCCCTCCCTGCTCCAATGGTGCCAGGTTCACTTCTGGGCTCATCTAGTTATCACACGACACTGTCGCTGTTTGCCTACTTGTCTGTTTCTCTCACTAGACTGAGTTCCCTGAGGCCCGGAATACTTCATCATTATTTTCCCAGCATCCAGCACAGTGCCTGGCACACACCGGGGCTCAATAGACATTTGTTGGATGAAGAGAACACACCAATAAATATGCCAGCACCTTTTTTCTCCCTTTTTATTTATTTATTTTTTTCATTTTTTAGGAGACTGCCGCAAGGCAGTGGAATTGGGCAGGAAGCAAACGTGCAGCCTCCTGGATGTTAGGTCTACGTGCCAGCCTGTACTGGCCAGTGTGGGCCACTCTGCCCTATCTTCTGGGCCTGGTTATAGTTTAGGACTTCCGTTTCCAGAATGTATGACACAATGAGAGAAGCCAGCCTTGTCTTCATCCTCGTTGGCCAAGTGGTCAGTGGGTCAGTTGTCCTATCCAGTGCCACCCATGCAACTGTGGAAGGAGCCTCGGTGTCCATCGAAAGATGAATGGATAAAGAAGCTGTGGTTTATGTATACAATGGAATATTCCTCAGCCATTAGAAACGACAAATACCCACCATTTGCTTGGACGTGGATGGAACTGGAGGGTATTATGCTGAGTGAAGTAAGTCAATCGGAGAAGGACAAACAGTGTATGTTCTCATTCATTTGGGGAATATAAATAATAGTGAAAGGGAATATAAGGGAAGGGAGAAGAAATGTGTGGGAAATATCAGAAAGGGAGACAGAACATAAAGACTCCTGACTCTGGGAAACGAACTAGGGGTGGTGGAAGGGGAGGAGGGCGGGGGGTGGGGGTGAATGGGTGACAGGCACTGGGGGGGGGACTTGATAGGATGAGCACTGGGTGTTATTCTGTATGTTGGTTAATTGAACACCAATAAAAAATAAATTTATTATAAAATTTTTTTATAATCAGAAAAATCAATGTTTATTTAAATTATAAGCTTAGGTACTAACTTACATAATAAATAAAAAGTATATTACTTCAGAAAAATTAAATAACATATGCCTTTCTTTCCTAGAAATATTAACTTATAAAATTTTCACAATTATACAATTTCAGAATAAATACTTCTAAGTTATGAGAATCAAATAGGACTGAGAAATGCAACACTTCCAATCATCTAAGGTATGGTTATAATCCACACATTGGGCCACAGAGAGCTGAGCTGATTACTAGTATTCTTGGAGGGTAAAGTCACAGACAGAAAGGCAAGATTGGAGGTGGTAATTCAAGGGCTGTGATGAACAAGCAGATTCTCTTGATCAGTAACTCATATTGCACCAAAACCAAGGTTTTTGATGTTCTTTTCAAGAGGTAACCAGTAGTTCCTGTGTCTTGCCCTATCAGCCCATTGCAGTACATGGCATGTCGCTCAAACTTTGTGTTTCCTCCTTGACTGACTCACTTGGCCTGGGTGGGAGCAGAGCCACATGACCCCTCCACTAAAAATGAAGAAGTATGTCATTGTGTTCTCGGGGCGTGAGCACTGTGAAGCTGGGAACTTCCCTCTTCCCCACTTTTAAGGTCACATGCATTTGTGTTTTGCATACGTTCCTGGGCAGGAGGCAGTAACCACAGTGGGGCTGAGGCCCAAGGAGCAGCAGAGGCCTTCGGGGGTGGCTCATGCAGAGATGTGTCTAAACTCTATGACAGTACTGTGTGTGCATCGAATGTTGACCCTTGGGTTGGGTGATTCGAGCCCCAGGCAAAAATACCTGCCTGATGTGTAGTGAGATCTAGGCCAACCTCAGTGCTAATCCTGGAATTTCCCCTATCAATGGGGTTCTGAACTCAGAGCCTCCCCAAACTTAAATAAAAGAATGCCATCTTTCTTTCCCCCAAAAACCTGCCCCTCAAATTTAGTATTTTCTTCGATTATGAATGTAAGCAGCAGCAGCAGCCGTAATAACACCAACTGAAAGAGACTATTTTCAGACTACTTCAGTGTTTAGAGGGATCCCACAATGTCATTTCCAGTCACTGCTACTTAGAAATCATGTAGCTCTTAGACCCAATAGGAGATCTTGTTTTTTTTTTTTAACACATTAATAAAGAAGCATTTGATGTATTTGTCAGGGTTCTCCAGAGAATCAAAACTAATGACTTATTATGAGGAACTGACTTACGTGATTATGGAAGTGGAAGTGGAAGTGTTTCCTGGGAGGAAACAAATCCTTCTCAAAATACTACATTTCATTGTACATTATTTCAATACATTTCAGGAAAGGAGGGGTATGCCATCCATACATTTATTGTCCCTTAACTCCAAATTCTCCTTCCATGGCTTGTTGGGCCATAGAACTGGGCACAATAAGCTTTTCTCCCTCGCTGTTGGCATGATGCTACAACTTGTCAGTAGAGGACACTAGAGAGACCATGGCCAGAAGAAGGGGCTTATTTCTACTCCTGGAAGACCCCATGTTTCCCTTTTCTTTTTGCTCCTATTGCAAGGCTACCAGTGGCATGGGGGTGAGTATCCAATGGCGCTCATCCCCATCAAGCTTTGGTGGCACCCCACAATTGTGAGTTCCATTTGTCCTTTCCTGCCCACCAGTGATGACCCATCAGCTCCCACTGGAGGTCTCCAGCTGCCAGCTGGGAGAGGCAGGGGTGTTTCCTGCCAGCCATAGTCCTGGAACCTGGACAGGTTCTAACCTAAGGCAATTTAGCAAACTAATCTATCCTCCATGTGGCTAGAGCCACACCTTCCTCACCTGAATTCCAGTAGGGCTGCCCTAACAGTGTACCATAAACTGGTGGGTTAAATGACAGAAATTTATCATCTCAGAGCTCTGAGAGCTGGAAGTCCAACATGAAGGTATTGACAAGGCTGGTTTCTTCTGCAGGGCTGGAAGTGGCTTCTGGTGGTTTGCTGGCAATCTTTGGCATTTCTCGGTTTGTAAAAGCATCCCTCTGGTCGCTGCCTTAATCTTCACGTGGTGTTCTCTCTGTGTCTGTGTCTGTGTCCGAATTTCCCCTTTTTACATATGACACCAGTCATTTTGGATTAGGGGACCCACTCTACTCCAGTACAAGCTTATCCTGACAACTAATTGCATCTACAATGATCCTATTTCCAAATAATGTCACACTCCAAGGTACTGGGGGTTAGGACTTCAATGTATGGATTTTGGGGGACATAATTCAACCTATATCACCTACCTCTTAAGTTTGCTCTTGCCTTCGTCTCTCTCAGCCTTAGGGTATTTTTTTTGAGATAATTTTTGCCCCTTTATAGCTAACACCCTTATAACTAGATAATTTTTCCTCTGTTAAACTTTTCCCGTCTCCTGACTAAACCCTAACTGATATGAGAGTAAAGGGATCTAATAGATGGTGTGTGTGCCAGGCACTTTGCTTTCAATTTTTCTCAACCTTATGAGGTAGGTATTATCCTCATGCCCAGCTATAAGCTTTGTCTCACTTTTGGTGAGTGCCCGTGCTGGGACTCAAACTCAGTTGTGTTTTGTTTTTGTTTTTGTGTTTGGTTTTCCTAAAGGTTGTGCCCTCTACTGCACAGTGCTAAAGACAACACAGACTAAACATGACTACATGGATATCCAGCTAGTCTTAGCCTCACCATGATGGCCACTGTCTCCATCCCATAGAAATGTTGGCTTCATTGATTCATTCTCTCATTTATTCATTCCAAAAAACATTTGCTGCATGTATTGACTACCATATGCTAAGTTCTGTATGCTAAGGTTCACAGAGGTGGCTGGAGCCCTGATTGCCAAGAGCTAAAAGAAAAATGGTGGAGGTTGACAAGGGAGAAACATGTCAGATGCTGTCAGAAGGCATCTCTGAAAAGGTGAGGCTTGAAGTCTGGAAAACAGCCAACCAGGAAGAAATTGAGGGAAGGATGTTCCCAATAGAAGAAAGTGCAGAAACAAAGGTATGAAGAGAACTAGGCATGGTTTGCTAGGGAAATCATATCTGCATTGGCTGAAGGAAGTGCGAATGTTAAAGCCAGGGAATAGGTAATGTTTCTCAACACAAAGGATTCCGAAGTTTGTTTTTAAAGATTTTATTTATTTATTTATTTATTTATTTATTTATTTATTTATTTATTTATGAGAGACACCAAGAGAGAGGCAGAGACACAGGCAGAGGGAGACGTAGGCTCCCTGTGAGGAGCCCGATGCAAGATGCAATCCCAGGACCCCAGGATCACGACAAGAGCTGAAGCAGACACTCAACCACTGAGCCACCCCACCCAGATGTCCTGATTTTTCAGGTTTTCAAGTGCAAAACAAAAGTGTTTTAGGCATGGTAAAGCAGAGTATTCATGAAGTGAAAATGCAGTTGTAGAAAGGTCACTTATATGGAAGGTCTGGGCAGCATAATAACAAAAGGAACACATGCTTTGGGTCAGTACGGTCTGGGTTCATCATAATACAGATTCTGCCCCTTACGGTGACATAATGTGGTACCAGTGACTCAGGCCAGAGAGTCACAATGTCCTAATCCGGGAAATGGGGATAATTATTTACCTCATAGAATAAGATAAAATATGAAAATTTCACATTGGATATTAAGACCACAGCTGTGAGCTAGAGGGAGCTCAAAGGGCCACAGTGTGGTTCTTTGCTGGGCCAGCCTGGGGGGCAATCCCCAAACAATACCTCTCTTGAGCAATTCTTCCTGATACCAGTGCTCCTCAAACGTTTTTGGCCTTGCATGCTTGTCAGTCACAAAATTCTGAATGCACACCCCAAATAGAGAGGTATTTATTAACAGATTATGTAAATGTATTATTACTCTATTAACATACTATATACCCATTATGAAACATAAACAAGATTGAGGAGTACAACATAAAGACAAAATAAACAATCTAAATAAATTGTTTTACTTTATTTGTGGTGCCAAGAGCCCTTGCCCTATCGCCAATCAGAAACCCCATTTTATGTGAGAACACTCTGATTATAGAGACTTCATTTCTGAAAATCTTAATTTACATTTTGTGATACAGTGACTACTTGATTTATAAGCTTGCTTTTAAGGCCATTAACGACTAAGGAGATCCGTCACACAGATGCAAATGAAAGAAGTGCATGCATCTTTGGCTCAGCTCACTAAATTATCATGGTCGCTAGCAACTTAGCTGAGGCCAAATGGTGCCTGAGGGCAATGGAACGATGCCCCCTCGCCATAGACTTGCCCAGAAATGAATAAATACATATAAAACTAGGGTGAATTCATGTGTTCAATGTTCAACAAATCTAAGGATATTAACTCGGTGCAAAATTGAAATGAAAAATTCTCTTAGCTGTGTCTTTGCGGCTCCCCCCTAGCCAGCCCTGCAGAAATGAACTTTTGCACTGCTTCCCCATCGTGGACAGGGTATTCTATTTGACATGGCATCTGACTTCCCACAGAGCAAGCGAGAGATCCGAGAGAGTGAGGCAGGAGGCAGTGCCTCTCATGACTTAGCCTCAGAAGTGAAATGCCATTGCTTTCCTGCATTCAATTCAGGGGTACCCTGATTTGGTGTAGGAGGGGACTACCTAAGAGCACAAATCTCAGGCAGCATGGATCTTTGGGGACCATGGGAGACTGGCTATGACAGAAGGTGGAAGAAAAATGAGAGAGGAAGCTGGGGAAAAAGAGAACAGAACACTCACAAAACAGTGAATCCAACTCAGCAAAGTAACAGAGAAGTACCAGCATGTCACTCTGTAGTGGCCTTAAGAAAGAACCAGATCAGATTATATGAGGAGGATGGAGGATGCTGGGAGGAAGTTTTCCAGAAAAAAAAAAAATAAAAGTAATAGATAGACCATCTGATATGTTTAAGTATCTTAAAAAAGTTCATTGGTATAGAAATATTTTATAGGAGAAGATCAAGCCTTCCCCATATAGGTAACTATAAAGGGAAAAACTGACAAGGCAACTGTAAGTCCAGGAAAACAAAACATTTTGCAAGCAAGAAAACATAATAATAGTAGACAACTTAGGTTTTACAATGAATATTATTTATATGAAGATACCTTTATTGGCCTAAAAATGGGACATAAGTATTAGGAAGATGGCCAGAGAGGACATGGGGGTAGGGAATACACAAGCACTCAATCTTCATTTAGCATAACAGAAAATCAGTAAGTAATGTCCAGCTTTTAAAAAACTCACATAAGCATACTACTTAGAAATCTAGAAGTAAATATCAAACAAAACAGTTGAAGAATTTAAGTGACCTCCTCTGGGAATCAGAACCAAAGGTGTGGGAGGTGGAGGGGGAAGGCAGGGACCACTGCTTTTTGTTATAAGCTTTAGCACAATTTAATTTTTCTCTGCTTCTATTTAAAAAAAAGTCTAGTTCAAACAATATGTATAAAGTAGAACTCCTAGGAACTAGCAGCAAGCATTTCTGAGTTTCTGCATCATGCTTTAAAATTACATCTATGGCTGCATGTATACTTGAAGAATAAACTGCCACTGTGATGAATATATAAATGTTTTTACCATATCATGTGTAGTCCATTATGGGAACTAAAACAGATGGGAAGTATACAAATAAATGACTATTTACACATACACAAATTTTTGTTTGGTATTTTTAAACTGAGCATCCAGAACATGAAGACAGACCTCTATAATTGGTATACTGGAGGAAGTGGTATTTATTTCTAGAGTTCTAAGTGTACATACAAATAAATTACCCATTAAAAACAAACCCTTTCAGAAAGCATTGCTGTGGCCCTTCAGCTGTCCAGCCTCTTCCCTTTCTGCCCATCTCTGGATTTTTCAGTCCTGCCTCCAGGGTGCCTGCAACACCTCCTCCTTCAAGATTTCAAGGCCTCGGCTCCACTTCCACTCCTCCCTCCCACTCCACATCCCACAGCTCTGGATCCACACTTCATTTATGAAATTTTAAGCTTCTGCCTTGTATTATTTATGTCCATGTCTTAGGGAGGTTTGTATTCCAATTAGCAGTTTTCTCCTCCAAGCATGCGTCCTCCTTTGCACCCCCTTCACTAGAATATTCTACACTCATTTTTTCAATTGCTAAGTTATTATAAGCAGCCAGCCGCCCTTATCAAAGCTTAAGGCTACCCACAATTATTCTATAATGAAAAGAGTAGCTTTTAAAAGTTATTACCTGGGAGCTTAGTGTTCTTATTAATATTTCTGGGAAGCTAGAGGCTCCTAGGGAGCATGTGAATGAACGCTTTGGTCAATAGCTGGCTTTCTTCAGTGATAAATTCACTTCAGCATTACTCCTTTATCCTACTAGTGTGCTTCAAACATTCCAGGTACCTGAACAACAAAAGCTAAACGGAGACCTCTGCCTGAACTATCACTTTTTGTCATATTTACCTAACTTAAATGCAAATACATTGGATTAAACCTGCATTGGTATAATGTTCTTAAATGGAAAACAAAATATATGTAAAACATAAAGATGAACAAAAGAACTCAAAGAAATATCTTACTTGCTTTGCACTGGCCAGAGCTCCCCTTTCCCTTAGAAGCCTTGAGGGTCCCCTCTGTCTCCTTTGTGCTTCAGAGACATCTTAGCAAAAGCTGAAAAGTGAGTACATTGAGGTGGGCCCTTTAAGGACTTACTTGGGACCCCGTAGTGGGAGGGGTGGTGAAAACTCACTAGATTAAAGGTAAGAGTATTAGAACTTCTATTTGTATTTAATTTTTATATTAAAAGTAATTAAGTTATGAACATTATATAGGAGTTGTCACCAACATCATCGTCAAGTCCACATGTCAGATGCCACTTGTCACTTAGAGCCCTGAGGAAAGAGTTCCCACACATGGCAGTGGGGGTGTGTATGACCATGACCCCCATTCAACTGTTTAAAAGTAGCTTTCAGAATATACCACCAAATCTAACTGAAATAAGCCTCACAGAATAGACAAGGGAGCACTAGTAATGTTAAGTGCAATGGACCACCAGAAAGTGGCAAAATGGACATGTGGTCTCAGGATGCTTTCTTTATCGGCCCTAAGATGATAAGGTAAAAAAAAAAATATCATGCGATTTTATTCTGTTAAGACTGATCAAAACCTTCAAGAATTTCAAGAAAAGACTCAAAAGAGGGACGCATAACCATTATTTGTAATAATGAACCTTAACAATAGTGTATATTGTGCCTTGGGGATTGACAATTAGCTACAAATGTTTCCTGGAAGAGCAAGATATTTTTAAACTGAGCATCTAGAACATGAAGACAGACCTCTATACTTGGTATACTGAAGGGAATAATATTTATTTCTCTAGAGTTCTAAGTAGTAGTTTATGGAACTATTTTTTTTTTTTTTATTTACGATAGTCATACAGAGAGAGAGAGAGGCAGAGACACAGGCAGAGGGAGAAGCAGGCTCCATGCACCGGGAGCCCGATGTGGGATTCGATCCCGGGTCTCCAGGATCGCGCCCTGGGCCAAAGGCAGGCGCCAAACCGCTGCGCCACCCAGGGATCCCTTTATGGAACTATTTAAAAAAAAAAGTTGGACATTATCTATTGATTTTCTGCTATCCTAGATGAAGATTTAGTGCTCCTATATTCCTTACCCCCACGTCCTCTCTTGCCATCCTCCCCATAGTTGTATCCCGTTGTTAGCTAAATCAATAAAGGTATTGACATTAGTATGTTCTTGTACATAATACCCATTGCAAAACCCACGTAATCCACTATGTTTTTATTCTTGCAGTCTTTTCCCTGTAGTTTGCTTTCTTTATACTGAGACTTCATTTTCTCCCTATCATTTTGTTTATCAACCAACTTTTTTATGCTTAAATCTATCAGATGGTGTACCATTTTATCATTGTTACTTTTTTTCCTGGAGACCGCCCCTACCCCAGCACCCTCAATCCTCTGCATACAATCTGAACTGTTTGCTCTCTAAGCCCACTGCACTACATTGTTCTGTATTATCTTAGGCTTATTAAGGGATGAAGTGGAAAAGGGATTACAGTAAGATTGACAAGGGGCTGGTTTGCCCCAAGAAGGAATTTGGATTTCATTAAGTTATTGGAGAACCATTAAGAAGTGACGAGAGGAAATCTGTTTGAAGGAGTCACTGCACCAGAGCAAACCATGGTCAAGATCTCATCTATCCTGAAGTTCAGCTCACAGCTACACCCTATCCTTCCTATGGAACCATCATCTGTACAGTTAGGCTATAAAAAATAGGACTTGGAATAATGAAACATGCTGGTCTCAAATTGAATGTTGAGGCACTTATAATGGGAAGAAAACAATCTCTGATAAAAGGTCAAGGATAAGGAATCTTCAGTGTCACAGGAATTCATGGTCAGGCTCGTGTAGATCTCAAAATTTCTTCACATGTTGTGCTTCTCGAAATCCACGTCAGAGCAAACATTTATTTATTTCTTTTATTATTTTTTTTAAAGATTTTATTTATTTATTCATGAGAGACAGAGAGAGAGAGAGAGAGAGAGAGAGAGGCAGAGACACAGGCAGAGGGAGAAGCAGGCTCCACGCAGGGCGTGGGATCACGCCATGGGCTAAAGGCGGCGCTAAACCCCTGAGCCACCCAGGCTGCCCACAAACATTTATTTAAAATGTAAACCTCAAAGCTGGAAATAAGGCCAATCAGGACCATTCAAGAAATTACAAAGATGATTTGAATTTCAAAGGGCAGAGACAGAAGGAGAAAATTGGTTCTGATGGCCACATTGATGTAGGCAGAGGCAACAGAAACACCCCTCCAATTCCCTCATACTTTGGACTCTCTTCACCTACTTTTGTCCTGTCTATACCTTTGTCATTTATATTAAAATTAATACTATCATAACTATTTTACTGTCTTATAGCACTTAATAATTTTCCAATGATTTCACAAAAATCCTATTAGGCCTCTGAACAGCATTTGAGGTAGATATATGGTGTGGGATAGGTTGTGTAATTGGATAGGGTTGGTTGTATAATTCCCATTTTTATAGCTAAAGAAGCTGGGACAAAGAGAAGTTTAATGGCTTCCTGAGAGTTCCATAGCTGGTCAGCAGCCTCAACAATTTGGAAGAGTAGTTTTCCAACAGTTGGAAAAACTACTTCCTGTCTTTCTTTCTTATTTCACTTCCAATTCTTTGTTTCCTTCTTCTCAACATGGTATACATTATAAGCAAAGTGTACCACTTATCGTATTTTGTTTTCTGTTAATAATTTATGAATATTTTTAATGATCATAAAAATTGATGTCAATGAGTTTATTGTGCTGATATAAATATACATTAAAATTCTATTGCAATTTATTTTTTTAAGATTTTATTTATTTAGGGATGCCTGGGTGGCTCAGCAGTTGAGCATCTGCCTTCAGCTCAGGGCATGATCTTGGAGTTCTGGGATCGAGTCCTGCGTCAGGGTCCTGCAGGGAGCCTGCTTCTCCCTCTGCCTAGAGGCAGATTCACAAACTGAGCCAAAGGCAGAGGCTCAACCGCTGAGCTATCTAGGTGCCCCTACAATTGCAATTTAATATATTTTAATAATTATAGAAGTTTAATCTTTTAAAATTATTAAGCCATGCTTTTAAATAATGGATAGTTTTACAAATAATGAATAGTTTATCTTAAAATCCCATCTTTTTTACTTGCATATGGTTCTCAACCTTCTCCCCTGCCCCATCCTATTGATCCAAGGGTTACCCACTCCTGAAGTGGTGTGGAAATGTTCCTCCCACTCTCCTGTTTGAAGTTCACATGAGCCTCAATTTCAGAAAGCTGGATTCTCACGCTCTGAATGTGTACAAGAAATTAGGAGGGTTTAAGTGAGGAGAGGCACGGCCGATCCACTTTGCCAGCAGATTCTTTGGCTTACAAAGGTTTCCTCATAGGATCTGTACAAACATCAAACTTTCTGTGTGTTTTTAGTTTAATCCAATGATCAATGTAAATTCAGCATCCCTGGCGTCTCCAGGCAGGTGCACCCCGCCTACTGCTGTTGCGCTGAAGCCCCGACCACACGGGGGAGCTGACATCCGAGTGGGGTGGATGGCACCTCCTCCTACTTCCCTGGCAGCGGGTCCAAACATCTGGCCCACGCAGGAGTGTGTCATTCCGTGCAGCTGAGGCCGCCACTCCGAGCACCAGGATCATCAGGAAGATCAGGACTACTGTGTCCTGCCATGAAGTGCTCTTGGCGGTTAACCATCACCAGTCAGTCTTCATCTTTATTGCTTTCTGCTCAGTGAGTCCAGAACCTTGCTCCTCCAGGGCCACAAACACAGAATATCCCCCAAACACCCAGGCTAGTGTCCCCAGGAGCTCCCAATGGGACAAAGACAGTTCTCTGGGGATCCCTGGGTGGCTCAGCGGTTTGGCGCCTGCCTTTGGCTCAGGCCGTGATCCTGGAGACCAGGGATCGAGTCCCACGTCGGGCTCCCTGCATGGAGCCTGTTTCTCCCTCTGCTTCTCTCTCTCTGTGTCTTTCATATGAATAAATAAATAAAATCTTTAAAAAAAAAAACAAAAAAAAAAACAAAGACAGTTCTCAGTAGGGGACTGTGCTGCGTGGACCTAATCCCCAGCCACACACTGTCTGCCTGGGGTCAAGCTGGCCTGCACACATGTTTTGTTTAATTTGCAGCATTTTTTAAATTGTTTAAAACAGATAACAATTTAGAATGAAGGGTCACAGCAGGTCCTGCTTTTCCATTCCTTTTGAAAAACGGGAATTCTCCAAAAAAGAATGACATTTTGCCATTTGCAGTGACCTGGATGGAACTAGAGGGAGCTATGCTAAGTGAAACAGGCCAGTTGGAGACAAATACATGCTCTCACTCATTTGCAGAATTTTTTTTTTTTCATTTGCAGAATTTAAGAAACAAAACAGAGGCTCATAGGGGAGGGGACGGAAAAATAAAAGAAGATGCAATCAGAGAGGGAGATAAACCATAATAGACTCTTAACTCTAGGAAACAAACTGAGTGTCGCTGGAGGGGAGGCGGGTTGGAGGGATGGGGTACCTGGGGGACCAGCATTAAGGAGGGCACGCAATGAAATGAGCACTGGGTGTTATTGCAACTGATGAACAACCACTAAATTATAACTGAAACTAATAATACCCTATATGTTAATTAAATTGAATTTAAGATTTTATTTATTTATGAGAGAGAGAGAGAGGCAGAGACACAGGCAGAGGGAGAACCAGGCTCCATGCAGGGAGCCTGATGTGGGACTCAATCCTGAGTCTCCAGAATCAGGCTCTGGGCCCAAGGCAAGGGCTAAACCGTTGGGCCACCTGGGCTGCCCTAAATTGAATTTAAAGAAAAAAAAAAAAAAAAAGGAAAATAGGTATTTTGGCAACCCTGGCCCCAAATTCCTATAAGACACCTGTGGATTTGTATTGGGCCAAGACTCCCCTGTTCACAGCAGCACCCACCCGCCAGAGGGGATCTCCAGGTGCCTCCCTGGTCCCAAAGGGTTGGAGTGCAGGGTGCCTGCCCCACGACACTCCCTTAGGGGCCTCCCTCCCTTCTCAGCGTGGGCCACCCAGAGTGCTTTCGTGGCTTGCAGTGTCCCTGCGCTGGGGAAGGGTCAAGGCTTCTTCTCTGGTTATCCTTGAGTTCTCACTTTGTTCTGTCACTTTCGGAGCTGGAGCTGCCTCTTACCCCAAGTAGCGCTGATTTTCATCCCGCAGGCCCCAGAACTAGCTCCTATCACCCCACATGTGATAGGACTTTCCTCTCAGACTCCGGGAAGACATCTGGTGGACACCAGGTGTACCCAGCTGAAGCGAGGTTCAGAGCAGCAAAGGCTGTCCCAGGTCAGCTGGAGCTGGCAGGTGTCAGCCAGAGAGAAGTGCAGCGGCGGCCTGTCCCCAGCTTTCTCAGGCCCAGGGAACAGCTTCTTTCTCCTGCTGCTCCAGAGCCACCAGAGGGAGGGCCCTGCCGGCTTCACGCTAACGTTCAGGGGAACAGAACAAGCCTGTGAAGGAAAGGGGGCCTGAGAGGGAAGGCCTAAGGGTGCACACAGCGCATGGGGAGGAAGAGGAAGGCTCATGTCTTGTCTTTGCCACTCGTTAGCAGTGAGACATTAAAAGAGTACTTAAGTTCACTAAGTTTCAATTTTCTCATTAATAGGACCATTAATACTTTATAGGTTTGTTGGAGGATTAATGAGATAAAGATTGTACAAAATTCAGTCAAGTGCCTGGCACATAGTAAGTGCTTATTAAATAATATTGCGCCCAGGCAATAAGTGATTGAGAGGCCAGGTTTGAGAAGGGCTGTCCAGAACATCTGTAATTAATCTCTGAACCTTTTTTTCCCAGCTCCACAAGGAGATGATTAAACTAGATTTGATTGTGATTTTCAAACCTTTTATTTATTTATTTATTTATTTATTTATTTATTTATTTGTTTATTTATTTGTTTTTAACTGCAAAACTCTTCCTTCAAGAATAATCTTAGATAAATATTTGATCTAACCTAGGTGGGAACAGTGTGGTAGAGGCCAGGATGAAGGAGACCCACCGGCTTTCTTTCACATCCCCTCTCCAAATTATCCCTGAGTCACCTTTGTGGAATCCTAGGGCTCCTCAGCACAGTTTCGTAGTTTATAGGATTTGAAGTTCTCTAAACTATTTTGCTCCAGCTCTAATATTTTATGACCACAACGACTGGCATTTGGCCATGAAATGGAAGTTGAACTTGAAATTACGCTGACACAACCTGTTCCCTATGCTAAGTCCTCTTCTGACTTAATGCATTTCTTCCATCATTGCCATTCTTAGGGCACAATCCCCCTCTCTTAGGGAACAATCCCTCCCTTCACCTGCTTCTACCACAGGGAGACACTAGGGCAGGAAGCTGACACGATGCCACTGCCCAGCTGTCTCAGGTGCCATCTTGGGGCCTAGCCTCTAGGCGAGCAGTGGACCTACACTAAAGCCAGAGGCCGAGTTTTTGACTGATAAGGCCCTTGGCTAATTGCAGGGCACAGTTTTAAAACAAAATAACCTATCTTGAGGAAAATGAGCTGTCTCAGTAGTTCAGTGCTTTCCTTCAATTAATAGGTAACCTATCACTCATATTTTCTCCTCTAACTCTACTTATTTATGAAGGTATAAACTGTCCACAAAACTCCAGTCAGCTCTGACTGGGGAACAACTGCTCCATTTCCTTCATATTCAGAGCAGGTCACTTTGCTGCTCAAACCCTCAGGGCACTCCCACTTGGGATGAGATGAAATTCAAAGACTTCCTTAGCCCCAGACCTCATCTACTGCTTTCCTCCTGGCCCTCACTACCACAGTCATACTTGACTCTGTGGTTCTTCCAATACCTGAAACATCTCTTCTCACATGCTGTTTCTGTGTCTGGAAGACTTGCCCTCCAGAGAACCATGGGACTCCATCCTTCCTCAACATCCCCCTCAAGGAGGTTTTTCCTGACCACCTTATCTACAAAGAGCATCCCCAGCCTTTTTTTAGACCTGTACCCTGCTCTTACTCTGTACCTCTCATCTCCATCCTACATAGAGTGGGTGCATATGTTGGCCATTGCTTGTCCTCCACCCCTTCTCAGGAGAGCAGAGATTTGACCTACTGATTTTACTACTGAGTTCTGCTTCTGGAACAGTGTTTGGCATGTAGGTGCTCAACAAAAACCTGTCAGTGAATGGCTGGATGACCTAAGCTGTTGCTTGTGCATGTGCATCAAGGTTATAAACTCACAATCCTGCAGAGGTGTAGTGGAACCAGTTGGCTGTCAGCTGCTTGTCTTGTGTGCAATCTAACAACGTCTAGATTTCTGTCCCTTTTAAGCTCATGCCATCTCATCAAAAAGAATGAGCCAGACATCCTGTTAGCAGGTAACTCGGTGACTCCAGATATATGTTCATTATCTTAACCCCAGCATTATGATTACACCTCCAGTCCCACTCTTTTTTTAAAAAAAAGATTTTATTTATTTATTCATGATAGACAGAGAGAGAGAGAGAGAGAGAGAGAGAGAGAGAGGCAGAGGGAGAAGCAGGCTCCTTGCAGGGAGCCCAATATGGGACTCGATCCCTGGTCTCCAGGATTGCACCCTGGACCAAAGGCAGGCACTAAACCACTGCGCCACCTAGGGATCTCTCCGGTCCCCATTCTTGAGTCAGAACTTCCATCTCCTATTGCTTAATCTTACATTTCCTTCTTATAGTATCCTGGCTGTCCGATGTGTTTCCCAGAATCCCCTTCCTTGTGTGGTTCTGAGTTTGAGTTTGTCAAAAAAGGAAGTTGACTAAAGCATGCTCTGAGAGAAACAGATGCTGAGATGCCACTTACTGCCAGTTGCTTCATGGGTCTCTGCCCTGACCTCAGCTCTTCTATCTCATGGTGGGCCGTGCTAACCAACAGCAACCCTGGCCCACCACCAGATATAGAGACAGCACACTTCCTCACCAGCTCTCCTTTCTGCTGTGGTTCCTTTCTGTTAGCTAGATCTGCCTGGCTCCCTGGGTCCTTGCAAGCTCCAAATTGTCCATCTGCACTAGAGCCTCAGGAGGGCGGGTTAGGGGATTCTTCCCAAACCTCCAGCTCTCCTCATCAGACCTTTACCTCTCAGCTCCTCCTACAGTTTTGTCAGGTCTAATTCCTGTAATAAAGTCCTATTCCAAGTACTCTCCTTCCTCTTCCCTAATAGGACTTTCACTAATCCACATGAAGACTATCACACACTCAGTCTGCAGATTGATTATCCACATTGTATTAAATACAGATACTTTTTAAGTACCTGGTATCTCTGTTTCTCTCTCTCTTTTTTTTAAGAGAGAGAGAGATTGAGAGGGAAAAAGAGCATGTATAAGCTGTGGGGGGTGGGGAGGGTCAGAAGGAGAGAGAGAATCTTAAGCAGGCTCCACACTGGGTGCAGAGCTGGATGCAGGCCTCAATTACACAACCCTGAGGTCATGACAAGCTGAAATCAAGAGTCAAATATTCAACTGACTGAGTCCCCAGGTGTCCCCATGCCTTCCTCTTCTAAGTAGCATGACTTCAATGATAATAATGAACATATGTAACATAACTTGGTTTATTTCCCAAAATATGCTCTGGCAATTTTAGATGGGATATAGTTAAATGCTTTAAAATTATTTTAATAAATAATATGAAGTAGAAAATATAAGTAACATAGAAACTCATTTCATAGATGTTCTTATCAGAATGGAGCCAAATTTATTTAGATTTTAAAAAGGAAGGATTGAAGAGTTACCATGAAGGTATGGTACACATCATGAAGCTGCAACAAGAATGACTGACATTTGGGAAACTGATCCAGTTACCAATGTGAGGGGTCCAGAGACCTGGTTTGCACCTCCTTCTCCAGGGCTTGGAGTTACAGAGGCAGATGGCTGCTCCCTGCGTGCAATGCATAGCAATCTTTGAGAGCACTAGAGTCCTCCTCCTAGATGACCCATCCAGCCCCAGCCTGTCTCTGGATCACTGCCAGCCCCTAATATTTCAGCCTACTCACTTTCTGATTACTCAGCACCTCTTGAAATGCCAGCAATCACTCATGCCCTTATTTCTACCACTTTGTTCTTTCACTACTATATGCCTGGTAAGTTTGCATATCTTAGTTCTTTTGAGTCATATTTCTACTGGGAATTCGAGAAAGAAATGTTCTTAATTGCAAAAGAAGTAGATGCCCATTGAAGACATTGGAGGAGTAAAGATAAAGTATTAAAAATTTGTCTTTGCTCACCTATTACTTTCACTCAAACCTCATTGTCCAAGGGCAGCCTCTTCCCCAATTTGATGTAGATTCTTCCAGAATTTGTTTTCCTTTTAAGTATTTGTACATAGGATTTTAAAAAATAAAATGGGATGTTCTATGCTTACTATTCAAGACATCCTCTTTTGCATTCATCAGTAAATCATGGATATGCTTCCATGTTACATACAAGCCCTCTTCATCTTTTTTAATAGCTGCATAGAAAGTTCACAGTATACTTTTTTTTGGAAGTAAAGGCCATTGAACTATTTTCTGTCTGTTACAACACCGTTGGAAGACTTGAGAAAATGGTTAGATCATTTTCTGTGTTAATGGTTCAGGTGAGAAACCCCACTTGAGAGAGACTGCGTGTCAGATCAGACACCACTTTGGATGTTCATGCCTCTCTTACCTGAGGATTCCTTCAAATTTCTCATTTCTTCCTATTCTAATAAGCCATCTATCCCATGCCTTGTTGTCTCCTTAGTTAATAGATGAGATCAATGTCTCTCTAGATATACATAGTTATCATATATATGTGTGTGTGTGTGTGTGTGTGTGTGTGTGTGTGTGTATAGTATATACATATACTATAGAGGAGGGGGAAAAAGTCTTTTCCCTTATCCCCTTAGGTTTTGTGACTGGAGCTCTGGAAATTAAACTGACAAAAGGCAGACTAAAAAGAGAAAAATAATTTTATTAACTTGCGTAGTGCACATAAACATGGGAGAAACTCAGGGCACCTGGGTGGCTCAGTGATTGAATATCTGCCTTTGGCTCAGAGTGTGATCCTGGGGTTCTGGGATTAGTGTCCTGATCAGGCTTTCTGGAAGGAGCCTACTTCTCCCTCTGCCTATGTCTCTGTCTCTCTCTGTGTGTCTTTCATGAATAAATACATAAATCTTTTTTAAAAATGGGAGAAACTCAGTGATGAGCAACTTAAACTTGGGTCTTATATAATATCTTATTAAAGAATGATAAATATGAAGAAGTGACAGCCAAAGGAAAAAGGCTTTAGGCTTTTAGGAGTGGCAAACTGTGGGAAGATACATCTATATAAGGAAACTAATGGAAGATAAGGGTTGTTTTTAGTAAAGTTTGCCATGTAGATTGCCTCTCTGGGCTGATAAGTCATTTTGCCCTTCCAGGTGCAGGGAAGGCACTTTCTCATGGGAAATCTTTATCCCACTTTTAAATAAAAAGGGGGAGCATACTTTGATCCCCTACGATGCATATAAGGTAAACCAAGTTACCGTTGCTTCCTCTAATATTAGCTCTTACTATAAAAACTTTCAGCTAATATTTACTAAGCACATTTTATATGCCAGGAACTATGCTAAGCGTGTCACATAATGTTATGTCTGTGAGACTCAAAGTGGTTAAGTAAATCTGCCCACAGTCATACAACTAGTAAATAGGAAGAGATCCAGAGTCTAACTCAGTTCTGTCTGACTGTGGATTATCTCTGCTTCTCCACAGACTCAGTACTACTTTTGGGCTAAACTCAGCCAGGAATTGGAGTGAAGTGATCACTGTGTTTGAATTTTGCTGTGCCAAGCACCCTCTAAGGCTAAGATACTCTAGCGTTATCCATCTTAACTTGTTAGCAGTGAGAGGTGAGGAAGGTCTTTACACACAATGGGCAGGCACTTAGGTCCATTTGAATGATGACCCTGCTGCTTTTTATAACCCTGACAGTCCAGCACTCTGGGCCGCTGGATAAATCCCTGTCACAGTGATTGCTGATGGCTTGTTTTTTTTTTTTTTTTTTCCTTTGCTGGAGTATTTATAGAACTTTTAGCAAGCTCCAAAATGTAATACTCTCTGGAGATACTTTTTGGACCTTGAAACTATGTCCTGCAAAGAGAAAAAAAAAATTGCTAGGATTCAGATAGAGCTGAAATACTGATTTGTAAGTACGTCTCAGAGAACTCAGCTATGCTTAGTTGAATCCCATAGTATACGTATCCAATTCTACCACTATTTAAAATAAGCTAGTAATGTATTTAAATAAATTCTGACTAAGGTAATATTTTTAAAAATGATTTTACTAACTTTATTGCCCCAAACAAGTTTTTGAATTACTTCAAACTATTCTCAGAATCTGAGTCAAACAAGAAATTTAGAGACTATGTAGTCCAATACCACTATTTTTCAAAATAAGACAGAAGTACAGAGAGGAGAGTGAATTTGCCTGAGATCACAAAGCCAGTCTTTGTCTCAGTTATAAGTAAACAAATCAAACTCAATGGCTATAATAGATGCTTTTGGATGTGGTTGCCCATTTTCTATATTTATTGCTTTTTTGAGGGTTATCTTCAGTGCCTGGAGTAATACAAGCACGATACACAAGTACTCAAGAAATGTTTACTAAAAAAAAAAAATGTTTACTGGGTTGGACAATATGTTAAAAGCGTATTTCCAGATACAATATTTGTTTTTGTTTTTTTTAATTTAAGTTCAATTTGCCAACATATAGTATAACACCCAGTGCTCATCCCACCAAGTGCCCTCCTCAGTGCCCATCACTCAGCTACCCCATCACCCCACTCACCTCCCCTTCTGTAACTCTTTGTTTCCCAGAGTTAGGAGGCTCTCATGGTTTGTCTCCCTCTCTAATTTTTCCCACTCAGTTCCCCTCCTTTACCTTATAATCACTTTCACTATTTCTTATGTTTGTCTTTGTAAGTTTACTGATCCAAGTAGGTTTTTTTTTTAGTAGTTTTTGAAAATACAAACTCATACATACTTGTAAAAGAAAAATTGTGCCAAAGTGAGTTAAACAGTCTATAAAGACTTTGTTTAAGACGAATTGGGGGGATCCCTGGGTGGCGCAGCGGTTTGGCGCCTGCCTTTGGCCCAGGGCGCGATCCTGGAGACCTGGGATCAAGTCCCACGTTGGGCTCCTGGTGCATGGAGCCTGCTTCTCCCTCTGCCTATGTCTCTGTGCCTCTCTCTCTCTCTCTGTGACTATCATAAATAAATAAAAAAAAAAAAAAAAAAGACGAATTGGGGAGAGAGATTGAACTTCACTCCATTGAAACAAAAGGCAGAGAGAATTTTTAAACACTGGGGTGTGCTAGTGAACAAGTACTAGAGGGTATTAGTGGGAGGTTGGTCAATATGATTAGGTCAGCTATGAGGCTCCTCTCACAAAAACTGAGGTATAGGGGCCCTTTGTTTCTTAATGATTACATTTCAAAGGAATGGCTCCCTTGTCTTTGAGAAAGACATTCCTGGGTATGGCAAAAGACTAGGAGAAGATTTACATATTAAAGGGAGAGGGGAAGGATTTATGATGACCAGATTTCTAAAGTAAATGCTCTAAGCAAAAAGAGGTCAGAGAGGTCCAGAGTCAGGACGAAGTCTATATACATTTTAGTCAAGCTGCAGAGAACGGAATGCTAAAGTCGTGGTCAGTACCTCTTGGTAAAGAAGTAGTATTAAACGTGTGTTTACTTTCACTCTTAATATCCCCATAAAATGCTAGCAAAAATATTTTTGTTAAGGCTTAAAACCACAAGGACAAAGAGAATAGGAACAGAGACAATATTTTTTTTTTTTTGAACAGAAACAATATTAACAAACTTTTGGAAATTGCAAAGCGGATAAAAGAGCAAAAACTGTTGGTAGACCAGAAGGTTAATTTTTTAATTGGCCCTGAAGAAAACCAAGAAGTAACTCAATTTACATCACAAAACTCTCCAAAATGTTTCTGATTTGTTAACATCATGGACATCTGGATGCAGAGATAGAATTAAGAAGCAGAGGGATTGTTTGAGTTAGCAGAAACGAGGAAAACCTCAGTTAAATGGTTGGAAAATAAATTTGAGGAAATCTAATGGAAAATAGAACAAAAAGACCAAGAGATTAAAAAGGGGGAGAAGGGGTGTGCCTGGCTAGCTCAGTTGGTGGAGCATCTAACTCTTGATCTTGGGGTTGTGAGTTTGAGCCCCATGTTGGGTGTAGAGATCACTTAAATAGATAATACCTTTAAAAAATTATTTAAAGAAAAGGAGAAAATATAATGAAATCAAAGAAGTAATTCCTGAAATCAAATATCCTGAAGGAATTCTAGAAATAGGACAAGCAATATAGAGGGGAAGAATTAAACAATCAAATTAATCAAGATAACTGTCCATCAGTTTCCAGACTAAAAGGGCCTACCAAGTGCCCAACACCATTGATCAAAAGGCCTCGATGCCATGATGCATCACTGTGAACTTTTAGAATGTTAGGGGCAAAAAGAGATCCCATAAGTTTCCAGAGAAGAACAAAACTGGTTACATATGAAGAATGAGGAATTAGGGCGAAGTGGCTATGTCTAATTCTTGGTTTCATCTGGGGTCATGATCTTGGGGTTGTAGGATGGAGCCCATGTTGAGCTCTACATCTCACTCTGCACACAGTGAGGAGTCTGTTTAGGATTCTTTCTCTCCCTTTCCCTAAACCTCTCCCCGCTGCTTACACATGCTCTCTCTCTCAAATAAATAAATCAATCTTTAAAAAGAATGAGAAATCATAATGATGGCAGCATTCAAAGTGAAAAGACAATGGGGCCATGCCTTAAATTCCTGCAGGAACACTTTTTTGAAGAAAAAAATTTTTTTCTGATAGTAACTTTCTACTTTTCCGAGCTATAATTTATATGTGAGATTAGGCTAAAGAGAGTTTTGGATGTTCTAAGTACCCCCCCCCCCAAATTTTACCTCCCATATGATTTTTCTCAAGAAATTAACAAGTACCACTAAAATAAGAGAATGAACTGAGAGAAAAGAGGGCTTGGAATACAGGAATGAAGAGATGTAATACAGGAAAGAAGAAAAAGGAAGCTCTGGAAGGACAAGGAATGTTAATTCCAATATCACAGGTGTAGCCAGCTTAGATGACAAGTTTAGATGATGAATACTGTAGGATGTCTGGCTTTCTAACCAACTGCCAAACTAGGGGTGCCTGGCTGGCTCAGTCAGGGGAGTATGGGACTCTTGCTCTCGGGATCATGAGCTCAAGCCCCATTTTGGGTGTAGAGCTTACTTAAAAAGAATTAAAAGAAGAAGAACTGCCAAACCGTTTTCTAAGTTGACTATACAATTTTGTGTTTTCACCAGAAATTTGTGAGAGTTTCTTTTGTTCTACAGCCTCAACAGCACTGGATATTGTTAATTTAAACAATTTTAGCCATTCTAGTCAGTGTGTAATGGCATTCCCTTGTGGTCTTAGTTTGCAATTCCCCAGTAAATGATGATGTTGAGTATCTTCTTTTTTTTCTTTTTTCTTCTTCTTCCTTTTTTTTTTTTTTTTTTTAGGGTCGGGGAGGCAGAGGGTTAGGGAGAGGGAGAGAGAATATCCAAGCAGGCTCCACACCCAACTTAGAACCTGACACAGGGCTTAGTCTCACAACCCTGAGATCATAACCTGAGCTGAAATTAAGAGTCAAATGCCTAATCGACTGAGCCATCCAGGTGCCCCAAGTTGAGTATCTCTTTAAGTGCTTATTTGCTAATATCTCTACTGAAGTGATCAAAACTTTTCCTGTTTTCGGGGGTACCTGGGTGGCTCAGCTAAATAGCCAACTCTTGATTTGGGCTCAGGTCATGATCTCAGGGTTGTGAGATAAAGCCCCAAATAGGGCTCTGTACTCAGCAAGGAGTCTGCTTGAGATTCTCTCCTCTTGCCCCTTACCTGCTTGCTCTCTCTCTGCCTAAAAATAAATCTTTTTTAAAAAAAACCTTTTCCTGGTTTTTATAAGGGGTCACTTTTTAGTATTGAGTTGTAAGGGTTCTTTATATATTCTGAATCCATGTCATTTTTTAGAGGAGTGTTTTGCAAATATTTTCTCTTAGTTTGCTTGTCTTTTTATTTTCTTGAAGGTATCTTTCAAAGAAATTTATAACTTTGACATAGTATAGTAGGATTTATCATTTTGCCCATCCCAATGTCACAAGGGTTTTCTGTAATGTTTTCCTCTAGAAGTTATATACTTTACATTTAGGACTGAGATCCAGTTTGAGTTCCTATTGTATTTCTGTATATGGTATGAAGTAAGAGTTGAATTTATTTTTTTAGTTGAGTGTCCAGACTTTCTAACACTATTTGTTTAATTTTTTTATTTATTTATGACAGTCACACAGATAGAGAGAGAGACGCAGAGACACAGGCAGAGGGAGAAGCAGGCTCCATGCACCGGGAGCCTGACGTGGGATTCGATCCCGGGTCTCCAGGATCGTGCCCTGGGCCAAAGGCAGGCGCTCAACCGCTGCGCCACCCAGGGATCCCGCTAACACTATTTGTTTAAAATGTCTTTCTCCACTGAATTATTTTGGCACTTTGTCAAAAATGAACTGATCATACATATATGGGTCTAGTCTTTTGTCTCAAAGTGTCTGTCATAGTAATGCAAGCCTCAGAGAATGAATTGAGAAGTAATCACTTCAGTTTCTTGGAAGAGTTTGGGTAGAATTGGTATTCTTTCTTTCTTAATGTTTGCTAGAATTCCTCAGTAGGGACTCTGGCCTTGGAGTGTTCTTCATAGGAAAGTTTTAAAATACAGATTAAATTTCTTTATCCATCTTGAGCTATTTGCATTATCTATTGTGTGTGTGTATTTTGACAAATTTTCTATTTCAAGGAATTTGTCCAATTCATCTCACTTATCAAAGTTTTTGACATAGTGTTTATTACTATAAGGTAGGTCACAATAATCCCTTATCCTTTGGAGTACTTTCTAGTACTGCTTTAGTTCCGCTCCACAAGTATGGGATAGTGTGCTTTCATTTTCACTCATTTCAAAATACTTTCTAATTTATTTTTTTATTTCTTCTTTGAGTTTCCAAATATTTGGAGATGTTTCTAGATAACTTTCTGTTATGAATTTTTAATTTAATTTTGGTCAGAGATCTTTGTATGACTGGAACACTGTTATATTTTTTGAGACTTCTCTTATGTAACCAGAATATAGTCTGTCTTTATAAACATTCTGTGTGCACTTGAGAAAAATGAGTATTCATCCTGCTATTGTTCAGGAGAGTGTTCTGTAAATGTCAATTAGGTCAATTTGGTTGATAGAACTGTTTAAATTTTCTGTATCCTTACTGATTTTATGTCAACCTGTTTGATCAGTTAGTGAGAAAGGAATGTTGAACTCTCAATTATAATTGCAGATTGTCTTTTTTCTCCTTTCAGTTCTATCAGTTTTGTCCCATGTATATGGAAGGTCTATTATTAGTTGCATAAACATTTAGGATTGTTATGTTCACTTGATTAATTAACCTTTATCATTATGAACTAACCATTTTATCTCTGGCAATATTTGCTGTGAAATCTATTTTGCCTGACACTAATATAGAAACTCCAGCTTAAATGTTTTTCTTACTTATTTATAGTATTTGCATGATATATGTTGTTTCATCTTTAACTTCTAACCTATTTGTGTTTTTATATGTAAAGTGCTTTTCTTGTACACAGCATATAGTTGGGTCCTTCATTTTTATCCAACTGGACAATCTCTACATTTTAATGAGAGTGTTTAGACTGTTTTCATTTAGCATGATTATCAGTCTTTATGGAGTTTTTTGGCACTCTTTCTCTATGTACTGTTCCCCACCCTCTTAAGTACTCTGTCCCCAAGTTTTAACCAATTCAGTCCTCTCAAACTTCAAGTTCTGTCTCCTCAAATAAAGTAAGTCTGTCACACAACTTGGGATCTTACTTCCCATGATTCATGATCCAAAATAGCCTGAAACAGGAAGCAAGGGTGACTCCTAGGTTTACCTCATGAATTCCCATTTCTTGAGAGATCATAGTCCTGTGTTGCCTGTTGTCTAATATCCCCAAATAGTTCCCTCGTGTACTTTGTCCAATTTTGTTGTTTATGGTGAGAGGATAAGTTTAACCCATTATTCACCATGGTTGGAGTGGAGGTCTCCTGTAAAAATCTCTTTAGGTTTTCTTAGCTATTTATTTATTTATTTATTTATTTTTAAATATTTTCTTTTTTAAAGATTTTATGTATTTATTCATGAGAGACCCAGAAAGAGGCAGAGACATAAACAGAGGGAGAAGCAGGAACCCTGTGGGGTGCCCAGTGCGGGACTCAATCTCAGGACCCCAGGATCACAACTTGAGGCACCAAGGTGCCCTGTAGCTAATTTATTTAATTTAGACATTTATGCTGTCAAATGCTTGTTATAAATTGATACGAGTATCAATTTAAATAAGACGATAGAAGGGTGGCACTATGCTATCTACTTCTCTATTATTCCCTCACTTACTACCCCTGTCCTAGCATGGGACTTTCTCTCAAGATAATTGGAGTAGGCCTCCTCATCTCTCTCACCTTTCTGCATTCAAGTCCAATGCACATGTGTGCATCCCAGTACATTCCAGTTCCAGGGCAAGCTTTTGCAATGCAACAGAAATGATTTTAATTATAAAAGTAAAAATAAAGTATTATACCACTACTCAGGATTTATAGTGTCCCAGCTTTGAAGATAGCTTTGCTTCAAGTGCCTTGGTGGGATGCAGCTATCTCCCCATGCTCACATAATTTTGGAATTAGAGTCCCTTCCAGCAAGCCTCCTGAGAAGTCTGTATTCTCTTTCAACCTAAAAAGTACTAAGGGAGACTTTTTTTCCACAGAGTACAAATGATTGCTGCTTTGTGCCGTTTACCTCATACATTTACTCTTTCCTACCCACATCCTTCTCATCTTCATTATTATTTTAATAGTGGCATTTAAAATTTATTTCAGCTTCATTTGTAAGCTATGCTACATTATTATAATGACTGTTGTGATGAAAGTAATTATTAATTCCTACTCTATAGAAAATGAAATTGAACTATATAAATGTTATAAAACTTGCCCTAGGTCAGGCACGTGTTAATAACAGCTAAGACTAAAGCCCACATCTTTTGACTCCAAATCATGAAAAAGCCATTTTCACCACACCAGGGTCTCTTTCCTGCAACCCCTCTCTTATTTTTAGTGGCCAGATCTTGCCTTCGAAAACTCATGTTTGATGCAATTTTTTTTTTTTTTTTTTTTTGAACTCGCAGAGACTTTCAATCTCCCTGGGTCACAGAGCAGTGTTACTTCTATAAACATGTTGGGAGAATCGTAATATAAGTGTTCGTTGCTGGTGCTTCTGTCTGGATGAACATGTAAGGTTCCTAAAAGCTGTTTATAAGTCCATTTGTTCACGAGTCCAAAGCATTACTTTTGAATCAGTTCATGTATCCGTATCTATGGAGAGTCAATTTTTTTTCCAGGGAATGGTGCATTTTGGTGGCATTAGTTCAGACTTTGGGATTTTCTTGGAGCTCTTCTTATTATTTCGTCCCTCTCCAATAGCTTTGCACTTTGGGGACATGACAGAGTTAATAATGTTAATAAAGTAACTCAGAAAACACCAACAATCTGGCCTGCAGATGTGGGGTGTGTTTAGTCTGCACGCTGCTTTTATAAAATGTGAATTAGTTGCAAAATTGAAAACCAGGGGATTTCACATAAAAATCAGAATTTTCACACCGTCTTGAAAAATCAGAATGTCTTGCCACTGTGGGCCCCCAAACCTCTATGCTTGCTATCAGTTGGCTAGAGCTGAGCTTTCGCTGCCCTCTTTTGACGGGGCACCTGCTACTTGGTCTGTTACAAGTTTTGCTACTCTGTTACCTTATACTGGTCTCACTTCATTCCTCTACTTCACCTGGATGAGTTTAAGATTTTGGCCACAGACTAACAGACTTTGATAGGGCTAAAATGTCTACGCATGGTGCCATCTGTTGGTGAAGAGCAGAGACGGTGGGGTTTTGCTCTGAAAGGGAGTTTCCTTCATCTGTATGGATGGTTTTGAGTCTAAAGTTTCTAAATGGAGAAGCACTTATATTTATGAAGTATGAATATGTAGCAGCATAATGGCTCCCCATGTACCCCACACCCATGCGCCTGCAATGGACTATAATTCAAGTCCAAACCTTGACAGGTCTTTCAAGAGGCTTGGGGATGTGTGTATGATATGCATGTGCATGTGCACAGTGGGACATGAGAAGTGCAGAGAAGTAAGCAGTCTGCTTCCCTTGAAGATTCTTCTTGGAGATCTAGCATTGCAGGAATTTGTTCATTTGGCTTTTTGGAAGAAGTCCCATCTTTTCTGCACTGCTGTTGAACATGATTTCTCATCACATAGCAGAAAGAGCACAACATCTGGAATCAGAAAACCTTGGTAACAGTCATGTTTCTGCTATTTACTATTTGATCTGGATCAAGCCACAAAGTTCCTATGGTATTTGGTTTTCTCATCTAAGAATCAGGATAATAATGACTGTGCAATTTAGCAAGGTAGTTGTGTGACAGTCTATGTCAGATTAGAAACAGAGATGGTGAAAGACATGAATTACACCACACATCATGTTTATGGTTGGTTTACATAGTGCTTCAGGCTGAGTGGTTGAAACACATCCCATTAATTTTGAAAACTTATTTTTTTAATTTAGCAGAAGTCAATGCATTTTAAAAACAGCTCTCTCCCAGAGTTTCAATAACAAAATGCCATTTGATCAAGTATGGTAGGCTTATGTACACAGCTCTGTTATTCTAACATCTTGGACCTGGGCAGACCTCATGCCTATGGGCAGAACAAAATCATCAGATTTAAGGTAAAATAGCAGTAAAGCTTTTCTCTGGGCATCTCCTATTTTCTTGCTACAGCCTCTCTTCCTGTGAGTGGTCAGCTATTACCATGGCTTCAGTATCACATTTTTGCAGGTGACTCTTTAGGACCTCACTGGAGATCAACGTGCCTCTTTAATTATCTAAGAGATATTTTCATTTGAATTTCCCTTTATCATCTCACAGTCCATGAATTCAAAACCACATTTGTCTCCTTCCCCAAAAGGAAGCCCTTCTAAGGTCTCCTGTTAGTGGCATGAGTATTCTTTCAATTTGTTATAACTGGATTTATTCAGTGATCACCATAGGCTGGGTTTAGAACCCAGTCTTCCCCTTTATTCCTGTATCTAGACTTGATAGACTTTTTTCAGTATCATTCACATCTCCCCTTACTTTTCCATTTTGTGAACACTAAATTAGTCTAAGGCCTCCTTACTACCACTTGAGTCATAATGGAAATCCAGCCTAAGAGTCCTGAGATTAAGCTTTTCTTGAAAAACCTTTCTTTAGTGCCCTGGTGATTATATCATTAAATCTGACTGCTTCTGTCTGTGTTAAGGCTTTCTGTATTCTAACTTTATATACTTTCATGTTGAGTCTCATCCCTCATTAGTCACACCCTCCATCCTCTCCTCCAGCCTAGTCCTGGTGTGCATGCCTATAGTAGTTGGCTTTGCTTACATATTTAATGTGGACCCTCTTCTGTGTCTGTTCGAGTCAGACAAGACCTTGGAGCTCTAGTCAGATGCCACTCTCTAAGACTTATCTGTTTAGACTTGTTTCCTTAATCCCGACCTTCTATAAGAGGGATAATCTGTGCTGTGCATTTATCACACTTATTTATCCATACATCTTGTTCACCAGCATTCATGAGTGCCAGTTTTGCTTCTTCAGCTAAACTATAAATTCCCTGAGGAAAGATAGCACATCACGCTGAATCTCTCTCTCAGGTTCCTTGCATGTGGTAAATAGTGACTGAAGGAAAAAATGAATGACTTGTTGATTTATTGGGATAAATGAATTGGATAATAGATTCAGTGAGTTTTGACTAGGCTTCACTTACTTTTCAATATGTACATCACTTTTGGGCAGGTAAATTCAATTTTTTAATAAGGTGAATGGGGGAAATTCTATCACCTACTTATAAAAGTAAGAATTGAGACCTGATTTGATGAGTACGGAATGTACTGAAAAGGCAATGGGATAGAATACTTGAAATTGGGCCTATTCTAGAAAAATGTAACATATTTGGAAAAAAAATCTTTAAAACTCCTAAATTCATTGTATTTTTAATACTTATATGCCACTAGCATATAAGAGGAAATCAGGACAATATTGGTTATAGAAGCTGACAATGGGATTGATTGCCCAAAGAAAATGACAGGAACCTTCCGCCCACACAAGTACCATGTCATTTTTCCATGAACTCGGCTTGCAGTGATTAAGTATGTGTGCTTGAGAATGCTTCCAAAGGTTTGAGCAATCCATCTGGCAAAAGCATTTGACACTATGGGATTTGTTATTGTGGTGCTGTGCCAGCACCAAGACTTACTTAATTGCATTAGTCATCAAGCAGCAGTGCCACTAATCTTGGAACTTACCGAGTGCCATCTGGCTTGTGTATTTGAAAGACCAAACAAACAAAGCTGAAGAACTATGAACTTCTCCCATATTTGAATCTGAGTCCTGGAGGTTATGACCCCAACTCTCAACTAGTTCTGTGGTAAAACTGTAAGGGTGACTCCTATGCAAAAAAGGCATAATTCAGGTCAAAATGATGAGTTGAAGGCTTCCAAAAGGCCTTGTCCACCCAAAACACAATTGCTTAGCCACATGCTAACATTCTTCAAATCCCTATCATTAGAGTAATTTTTGTATATTCGAGCAGCATCTCCAAGAAGTTCCATTCTAAATGCATTACCTGGAATTAGGTACCTGTTAACCCCTTAGTCCTCTTCTCATATCTGTAAGAACTAGCTAGCTTCTTCAGGCTGGATACTGAGAGCACTGAAGTCAATTGGGTTGGTGGTTTTGATGGGTTCAAAAATGCACAGGCTATCACTATGAGATACTGCTGGCTGGAAGTATCTCAAGGATGTGTTCTGAGAAATTAGCCATAGTAATGAGGGGAAAGATGGATGATATGGAAGAGGATGAAACTTCCTGCATTATGACTTTGCTCATATCTGGCCTGACATTCATACTCTCACATACCAGATATCATTAGACTAGAGCCTAGCCATTATTTTGTGAAGAACTTTAGCTTTGCCATTGACACATTAGAAACGTACTCAAAACTTCCTCCCAACTCTCTAAAATTTCAGCCAAGAAAAAAGAAATTAAAAGGCAAGGCAGAGGGGAAGATAAAAAACAGACATGTTGTTTTAAAAAAATCACCTTCCTTCTTTCTCTTATAAATCTCCTTTTCTGAAAAATGTTGCCCTTTTGTGGAATATTTTGTACCTCTACCTTAACATCACCTTGGAGTCCTCTCTGTACTCCTTCGTGATATCTCTAGGATAAAATAATAGCAGGATAACTGACCTCCTTATTGCCTATGGCAGGAAAACCAAAAAGGTATTCAGACGTGTTTCAGGGCAGAATTCATGATGGAGAGTAATGTGGATGGGTAGCCTCCCAATGGATGAATAATTACCTAGAAGCAGTATTTGGGGTTTTGATGAGCAAACAAGGTAGAGGGACACACAACAGTGGGCCTCAACAAATGATTCTCTAAAAACATCTTACTGCTCACTATTGATTTGGGACCTCTGATTTATGAAACATAATCTTGGTATCATCTGAATATAAGATTTTAGTTTACTTTAACAGGCACATAGCTATTAGTTTAAGCATCAGATTTTGTAAGATTCACCTTCATGGAATACAATAAACACCTCCCCAGCCCTTTAAACTTTCATTTTTCTACTTTACAATAAAAATTGGCTTTCCTATCAAGTCTCTGAGAAGAAAAGATCACTGAATAGGATTGCAAATATAATTCACATGCCTATGAATTATTTTCAAAAGTGGAAGTCAAGGCAAACTTCATTCACTAGCAAAACAAACCAAGGGATTGTTTTTCCATAAAAATAAACTTTTAGATGCTCTAATTACATTAGTAATTTTTTTAGTCTCCTCTAAGAACAATCTTTTGGTTGCTGTGTTGTACTCATCTGATACATCCAGGTTGGCCCACCTTAGGTCTCTCCTTCTAGTATGGAAGAGGGTAGATTGATTTCTGCTGATACAGTAGAGTCACTGGCTCATCCAGTCAGACCTCATGAAACACTTTAGCTTGGATATCCAAGATTGTTTTCCCCCAGATAATCCTATAGATCAGCCACTAAGACTGTACCAAGAAGATCCTGAAAAGGACAGGGTTTGGAACACCTCAAAATCATATAAGTGCTTCCATTGTAACTCATCCTTCACCTTGGCAGGCATACATCCTCAAGTTCAGCTCAGGACTTGTAATGACCGAGAGACTGGGATGAAGTAGATTTGGCTCTATTGGTTCTGGAGTGGATTCCTGGCCGAAAACCCAGGGCACTGACTGGAGTAGTCAGATTTCCAAAATACAAAAGGAAATAGCAAGGGGGAAAGGAAAAAAGAGAATAGGGTGTGTGTGTATCCCCAGGGATGTGTGTGAGTGGGAGAGGAGTGAACTGAAACAGATGGAAAACCACACCTGGCTTTCCACATGGAACATCACCTTTAGTCCCCATGCAGGGATGCTCCTTGTTTGCCTCCCCAGATTCACTTTCCAGCCTTCTCTAATGTGATATTGCCCTGAAAAGCAAGATCTGGACACATTGTGGATCTCATCAATGGGTTCTCATGCCCTCTGACTCCTAGTGGGTTTCATTGGAAGGCACTGATGGGAGTTCTGAAAACTTGAAGAGAGTGAAGTTGTGATTGGCTAAGGTGGACTGTGTCTTTCTGTGAAAGCCACAGCTCTTGCTGGTGTGGCTTCTCCATGCTATGTCTGGGTTCTCATAACTAACTCCATTACTATTTTGCCCTTCAAACCTGGGAGTGATAATGCTGACAACAGACCCTTGCTGTTGCCAGTTCTGGGATCCTATATAGTCCTCTGTTGGTTCCCTTGAACCCCACCTACACATCTGCAAAGAATCTCTTTATTAAACTCTTCCCAAATCAAACTATTCAAGTGTGCTATTGGTTTCCCACCAAGACTTGGAAAGATACAAGTTCTAAATATATGAATTTTTTTTTACAAAGTAAATGATGGCAATTGAACGTAGGGAAGGCAGCTTTAAAGCACAGTAATAGTATGTCCGATTCTAGGGCTATTTATTGCAAAGGAACAGGGTCATCCTTTTGTCTCTGCACATATCACAAATAGAAAAAAACAGTGAATTAGGAGTTGGAAGATTTAGGATCTATCTGGAATTTACCCCACAGTGTGTATGTGGCCTTAGTCAATTAACTGAACTTTGGTAGTATTCTGTTTCTTCATTACGTAATGGAAATAACCTGCTTGGTGTTCTTCATGGCGCTTTTGGGAGGATCAAATAACATAGTGCTTTGATAGGAAGGTTTCTCCGTACTTACCTGTACAAATCCTGTAGGTTTTTTCCAGGGCTCGAGGTAATAACAGCAACTTTGAAGGTTTTTCCCAAGTCTTCCATGAAGAATTAATTCTCTGTCCTCTATTTTCACATAGCAATTGATTGAAACCTCTGTTAAACATCCGTTCCATTATAGAATAGCTGAGTGTTTATAAGTTTACTACTTTAATTAGATGACAAGCCCTTTGCAGGTTGTATTCCAAGCACCAATATGGTACTTGCCACATAAAGATCTCAACACATGTTCATTGAAAGAATGCATATGCTTTTCTCTTTTGTTCTCGTCTCTCTAGGTTTACACCTATCCTTGTGCAGTGATGCCCGTCTCACCCCACTTCTTTTGGGAGTCACCTTAAGTACCAGGCAACACCAAACTGATAGAGCCAAGGATAAACCATGAAAGCCAACTGAGCCTATGGCTAGCTACAAATTGTCTGGGTGGGACCAATGAGCTATTTCAATCAGTTTTTTTTTTTCCTTCAAAATTTAACTATTTGTATAGACAATTCTGTCAGTCAAGAGAGCTTTGAAGCAGGAAGGCACTAGAAACCGGGGACTTAGAGTGGGCAGCTAATGAGCTAGCTGAGGAAGCAAGCTTGAAGAAAGGAGAGAAGGAGGAGTCATGCAGAGAAGTGAGGTGGGAGGCAACACGACCACTGGCAAATGGCAGTTCTATTCACGGGGGCTTTACAGACCCTAGAAGGCAGGGTTAGCTCTTGTTTCCCTTAGATTCTGTGATGCTTCTCAGTGTCCCTCTATGTCTAGCTTCAGTGAGTTTCTATTTTTCTGCAACCCAGAACTCTGATTGGAAAGCCTCTTCTTAGTTTTCTTTCATTGTCCTGACGGGGTTGTTGAGAAAGTGGGGGAGGTAAACCTGGCATCCTACCAACTCTCTTCCCGGTTGCGGGGTGGGAGGGGGCCTGGTACAGCCACTGGGCACTTGTCAGATATTGCTTGTGGCTTGCCTTATTCCTTATATTCGTGGGCTTGCTTCTTGTTCTCAAGATCTTTACAACTTGGATTGCAATTTCTTTCCCTTCTACCTGCTGAGCAGATGTCTTCTTTCTTTTGTCATGAAGTGTTTACAATTATTTTATTTTATTTTTTACAATCATTTTTTAAATCACTTCTTTCCCATAGTTCATTGACCCTTTTCTCTACTTCATAAGTTCTCACATGTCATACAACTCCCCACACCCCACATTTCTTCAGGGAAGAAAACAGAGTAAGAGCAAGCCAAGAATGAAGCTCTTAAGCAAACAGCATAATGAGGAGCTAGGTGTGGGGAACCCCTGGCCTTAACCTTGTTTCTCACATCTGAGTTTGGACCTGTCCTTTGGGTGCTCTTGGATGACAGCGATTCCAAAAGACAGTGAAAAAAGATGCAATTGACTTGGAACCCCATTGATTCATCTCTGGAATCTGATGATGAAGGGAACCCTTGAACCAATTTTTGGGGTAGCTCTAAGAACACTTAAATTCCTTGGTGAGTTAAAACCAATCAGTGTCTTCCCTGCCATCAGAATGAGAGAGTTGATAGTGGCAGTTCTCATACCCAGAAACTAATGCTCAAAATCGGAACCTATCATAAGGCCCTAAATTTATTTTATTTTTTTAAAGATTTATTTATTTATGATAGACATAGAGAGAGAGAGAGAGGCAGAGACATAGGCGGAGGGAGAAACAGGCTCCATGCCGGGAGCCCAATGCAGGACTCGATCCTGGGACTCCAGGATCGCGCCCTGGGCCAAAGGCAGGCGCTAAACCGCTGAGCCACCGAGGGATCCAGGCCCTAAATTTAATATCAATTTCTGTAGCAGTGGTTTGGGAAGTACTGAAACAGATGGAGGAAGCAGGAATCTAAAAGAAGAAGGGGAGAAAAATGGCCCTTAAAGAAACAGCAATTGATGTGCTGCTTTCTTACGGTGAAAGTGTTATTTTTTAGCAACTAGCTTGTTTATAAAGTAGTTTCTGTGGGAAGATCACATCCTTTGAACTACAGTTTAAATGCTTGCATTCTGTTTTTAGGAACTTTATACTAATGGTTTCATTAAATAATTATCCATTCTAATAGATTCATTTACTTGATTAATTATTAAAGAAACGAAGTAACATCCAGTTACAGAGTCCACTAATTGCCCTTATAAATATTGTAAGTGGCAAACTTTCAGGAAGAAAGTGGGCTTCTTATTTTTATTTTTTATTTATTTTTTGCTTCACAATGGCTTTCACAATAAAAATGATAGTGCAGAAGAAATATTGACAGCATGACCAACAAATTGGCCTTACTTCCAAGGATCATAACTGATCATCAGAGGTTATGCAATGGCACTGGAGAGAGGCAAAAACCGAAGGAGGAAATCGGAATTCTTTGGCCAGATGTTCCATTTGTTTCAACCAGACCCTTTCACCATCTCACTCCCATGTCTGTGACTGGGGATTCATTGCAGGCAGCTGCACAGCCTTTCAACACATGGGCAATCCAATATCCTTCAGACCTCATAGTGATGAATATCACCTCCAGTTACAAAGGGGTTTGTTTCTGCTTTAAAGTGAGAATTGAAACCTTGAAGTTTATTAAAAAAAACCTTTTTGAAAAAACAGCGAGTGAGAAAATACAGTTCAATGTCATGGCTTAAAAAATATATGGATATCTTTAAAAATAGGTAATGATAAATGCATTTAACCTGTTAGTCCCTGGTGAGCTGTAAATCAAGGCCTGACATTGAAAGCCCAGGGTCATCAGGTGAGCCCTGGCAAGAATGATCTGAAATCACATTCTGGCGACATTGCAAATGAGGCATTGGTCAAAGACTGCTATTTAAAATCTCCAAACCTCAGTTTATCTGCTAAAAGGGGACAGTGATATTATCATTCCTCAGGGTTATTTGGAAATTTACAATAGGTATTTTATAAAAGTTCAATAATTTGGGGTCAAAGTATTCTCATATACATGACTCTATATCCCAATTCATCTGAACTACATTTAACACTCAAGTTACAAAACCCAAATAATGGTGCCTTACTCAGTGCTATGCCACTGAGTGCATAGCATGGTGCTATGCCAGAGTACCATGGAGTGGCTTATGAGCAACAGAAATTTGTCATAGTCCTGGAGGTTGGGAAATCCAAGATCGAGGTGCCAGGCATTCCGTATCTGATAAACCTAGCTTCCACATTCCTAGGTTGTCTTCTCATGGTGTCCTAACATGGTGGAAGGGGCAAGGGATCTCTCTGAGTGACCAGATCCTGTTCATGAGAGCTCCACCCTCATGACCTAATCACCTCCCCAAAGCCCCATCTCCAAATACCATCACATTGGGAGTTAGATTTCAACATGGTGATTTTCAGGGACACAAGCATTCAAACTACACAAGCATTCTCTATTTATGAGAACAGCTCACCTCCTGGGCCACTGGCCCAGTAGGTGATATGATTCACCTACTGGGGATCAGGCAAATGTGCTGTTTCCAGCCTTTTCTCCATTTATTTTTCTTTCTTTCTTTCTCTGCTGCCCTATGGTTCATTTCATTCCATCTTAGCCTGCTTCTTTTATTTTTATCTCTTCTCCTTTCTACCTAATTTATTTGTTATTGCCCAATTTCCTCATCATGCTTTATAAGGATAATACTAAGAACACTCCTGTTCTTGAGGAAAACTAAGTATTGATGTTACAAACCCAATGCTATCATCTTATAAATTTTTTAGAAGGGCCAAGCTAGGGATCCCTGGGAGGCGCAGCGGTTTGGCGCCTGCCTTTGGCCCAGGGCGCGATCCTGGAGACCCAGGATCGAATCCCACATCGGGCTCCCGGTGCATGGAGCCTGCTTCCCCCTCTGCCTGTGTCTCTGCCTCTCTCTCTCTATCATAAATAAATAAAAAATTAAAAAAAAAAAAAAAAAGAAGGGCCAAGCTAATTCATTCTGGGTTATTGCCAAAATCCTCATCTCTCTTCCTCCTCCCTATCTCCAATCTCTTGCTCTCTCTCTTTTTCTAATTAATTAACCCCTTTTTTCCTGCAACATTAATATGCAAGATAAAATTAAACATTTAAAGTCTAACTTGTGATAAGCTGATGGACTAGAAAAACAACAATATGGTAATACAGACACTGAGCTTGGCCACTTCAAGCAACTCATGGTCTTGTTGGAAAGACAGACAATCACAATCCAGAACGGCAAGTTCTCTAGTAGCAGTTACTGCTGGAAAGTAATGAGGAGATGGTGGATGCCAGGTGCAGTGCATTATTACTTTCTCTTTTAAGAAAAGTATTTTTGAAAACTCCTTTGAGATAGGTTATGAGTAAGATGGTGAAATGTGAGCTGGATTAGAGAAATGTTAGGTAGTTTTGCAGCTGGCTGGCTAACTATACCCAAAGGATATTAATGAATAGGCAGGTTAACCTGTTCAGATTTCCAGTGGTGGGCCATGGGCTCTGAGGCCTTGTCTTATTTAGCTTTTGTATTAATGGTTTAGTAAGTCATAGAAGGCATATTCATAAAAGTATGCATAAGATACACATCTGCCAGAAACAACTAATTAAAATGATGATGAAATCAATATTTACAGTGATCTTAAATGTTTTATTTGCATCAAAATAAATCAGATCTAATTTAAATTTTATTTATTTATTTATTTATTTATTTATTTATTTATTTATTTATTTATTTATGATAGTCACAGAGAGAGAGAGGCGGAGACGCAGGCAGAGAGAGAAGCAGGCTCCATGCACCGGGAGCCCGACGTGGGACCCGATCCCGGGTCTCCAGGATCGCGCCCTGGGCCAAAGGCAGGCGCCAAACCGCTGCGCCACCCAGGGATCCCTCAGATCTAATTTAAAAGGGAAGACACCTACATTTATGATTCACTGTTGTATCTTTTTTTAAAAAAAAATTATTTATTTATTCATGAGAGACCAAGAGAGGCAGAGACATAGGCAGAGGGAGGAGAAGGAGCTGAGCCACCCAGGTGTCTCCCATTGCATCCTTCTAATAAACATTCTTATCATTTGTGCTGGTTATGTCAATTTCTCTTCCTACAACAAAGGATCCCAAAGTAAGACAACTGATAACTTCTCATGGGACCTAATTTCAGGGGGAGCTGTGCAGCTGCTTGGGACTGAATAAAGGGATCAGATTGGGCTCCATGCCATGGTTTGCCCTCTTACCATGACAGAAGTAAGGGAGGTATGTTAATCAATTTTTTTGTTTTTTTTTTTTTTAATTTTTTTTAAATTTATTTATTTATGATAGTCACAGAGAGAGAGAGAGAGAGGCAGAGACACAGGCAGAGGGAGAAGCAGGCTCCATGCACTGGGAGCCCGATATGGGATTCGATCCCGGGTCTCCAGGATCGCGCCCTGAGCCAAAGGCAGGCGCCAAACCGCTGCGCCACCCAGGGATCCCTAATCAATTTTTTTGAAGTTGAAAATGGCATAAATAAAACTCCAAAACAAAAAAATACATCATCTGTCATACTTAAACAAATTCCAGAGATAAACCTCCTTGCAGCATATTTGGAGCCAAGTGCTCACTGTAGGGAGAAATCTGCCTCTCTCAACCTCTTGACTTCTGTTTTCTGTGTGTCATATTCATTCCAAGACATGTTCTTACCAAATGGTGACACACATGACCTTTAACAGCTTGGACTTACATTAAACTAACTAGCACAATGAAAACCTCTTCCCCATTGGTTCTGACAGCTGTAAGGTGGGCTCCCCATGACTTGAATTAGGTCATATTCCTAAACCAATCACTGTGGACAGGATAGGGTGATCATATGTAGGTCACAAACCCATTCTGTTTAAAGAGGTTAGTAGCAGTAGGCAGAACTATTTTTATCCCAAATACACAAGATAGTTCCCATATAAAAGAGGAACCCTATGAATAGAAGCAAAGGGAAATAGATACTAGATGGGCAAACAAAACAGATGTCTGCCCTGGAGGAAATATTCCCATTGTACTATTGGTAGTAATGTTAGATAAGATTGGATGGAATATGGTTAGAGAACCAGAGATGACAAAAACGAATGGGGAGGCATGGAGCTGTTTTAAAGTTTGTGGAGAGTGAATGAATAGTATTCATGGAGAAGAGGGGACTGACATGATTTCTTAGATTCAGAGGGCAGAAATGAGATTGTCAGGTAGAAGATGCTGGGAAGCTAACTTTAGTTCAAAATGTGGAAAAACTTTATAACAACTAAGGTTGTCCAACAATGGTTAGTCACTGAGCAAGCTCTCCCCAGAGGGAGGGACTGGCAGGAATTCTTGCTGATGAAGAACCTTCCATTGGGTGTGAAACTGAATTAGATGACCACCAAGGGGTTTATTTTATTTCTAAGATCCCGTAACTCTTTGGTCTTTAAATGATATAGCAAGCATCTAATGCACTACCTCGACAGCCTCATCAGAATCTAGGTATTTCAGACCGCCAAAGACCATGGAAATTTGAACCCTTTGACCAAGTTGATTACGAATGCTTATACACACGGGTACATGCCAGCATTTGTAGAAATGTATCTTCTGTTGCTAGAAGTGTGCAGGTAGTTTCTGGGGAGTTACTTTGCATTTCTTGGCTTAAGAATAAGCACCAAGAAGCCTCAGAAATGCACCCTGTAGCCTGATCTGGAGACTTCTATTTATAAACACTTTGATCACATTATGACTGAAGGAAAACTGGTTAAAAGGAAGATAAATTTTGTTTTCTACAACAAATAGATCTGGTGAGTTTGAAAAATTCCATAATAAATGTTTCTCTGATATACTTGTAGTCTCTGAATGATGATAATGATGATGGTAACCATAATGATTATAGCTTTTATTTATTGAGTGCTCACTGCTTATATTAATAGCTTTAACATTCGTTGCTAATACTGAAAATAGCTCATCTCGTTTCTGAGTACTTCACATGTATTATCTCATTTAAGACTCATACAATCCCTTTGAGGCAGGTCTTATGATATTGTCATGTTATCAATGAGCATTTGGAGGGACAGAGTTTAATAACTTGCCAAGTTCATACAGTTCTAAGAAGCAATATTGCAGTGTGCTAAGATTGGTTTCATATGTGTTATCTTCTTTAAATCACACAACACCCCATGAAGAAAAGATGAATGGTTCCATTTTATAGATGATGAAAATGAGTATCAAAAAGTCACTTGTTCAAGGTCATGTGACCTATCTAGCAAGTAGCAAATCAGAATTTTGGTCAATCGACCTCTAAAACTTGTGCTTCACTGTCTCCCATATCCCAGAATCCAGAATGGCCAGTGCACTCCTGTCTGGATTGGTCCTGGGCTCTGGTATGGACCACTTTCTTTGGGGAAGATTCTACTACACTGCCTCCTGCTGATCTGGGGCATAGCTGGTGGCATCAAGAGTCCGCCCAGCTCCTTCCAGTTTCCAGAGAGTGGAAGAAAATCCCAAGTACGTCTGCTCTGTCTCCAAATTGTTAGTTCCGAGGGGGATAACACAGTCTATTATCTCTCAGCTTGTGGGTTTTTAGGGACTCCCCACAAACCAGTTTTTTTGCTTCCTGCTGCCTTATGGAAAGGAGTTGGGTATTGCTAACTCTTTGCCAGGATGACAGGTCCCATTTTTCTGGAACATATGTTTATGCAGCAATTGACAAGGATTAGGAGAAAGGAGTGAAAATCAGTTGCCATGACTTATCTTGTTAGAGTTTCTTATGCCTTATAACGTACTTTAGTCTTGGTCAGAATAAAATAAAGCATCTGGGCACCAAGCGGCATTCATATCTTTATAATTAATCTTTCTGTGGCTCTGAGGTACTGAGTGATTTTATGTAGATTAAGAATTCACAAAGTAATCTCTATGAAGGTATGTATTCAGAATCTCCATTTCTCTGTCCAATCTCCTCCTTCTATTTCTTACTCCATATTTTAATCTACTTTTCATAAATGTTACTGTGCCAAATACAATGACTTTTCTAGTGAACATTCTGGAAGCAGTTCTGCAATGGCGATAGTGACCTGGGTTCTGGGTGAGAGTATCATTCCTGAAATGATGCCAGGGGAAGAGGGTCCTGAGCCAAATCAGCATAGGAAATATGTGTGGAGAATTGGACCAAGGTCATGGCTAGGAAGGCAACAAGCCAGGGAGCAAGAACAGAACAGAAGAAGAGAAGGAGCTATAATATCTGCCCCCAAAAATAAAGTCCTAATAGATTGGTCAAAAAAGCATGACATCCAGTGCATTTTGTATTTACATTTGTTTCTGTATTATAATTTTCATAGAGATAAAAAATAAAAACAAATGAGCTCTTTGTAATCTTTACTCAGATGGTATCCTTTCTCCTAGTGGCAATTTTCTCAAAATGAAACTCAGTTCAGAGCTTCCAAATAAAGGAATAAACAAGTGCATAAGAATTTAGAGACTCAAGGCAAATGTGATTTTAGGCCTTCAGTGTTGCTGGACAAAGCTAAACTTCATCTGTTGTTGTTATCAGCTTGATCTTAGCTGTTGCTTTTATTTATTTGTCTTTAAAGATTTTACTTATTTATTTTACAGAGAGAGAGAGAACAGACCAACAGAAGCAGGGGGAGTCACAGAGGGAGAGGGAGGCTCCATCCCAGGACCCTGAGATCATGGCCTGAGCCTAAGGCAGACGCTTAATCAGCTGAGCTACCCAGGTACCCTGATTGGCTGTTGTTTTTACAGAGCCCATCCAGGCCCGGTAGAGGATGCCCTCACCCCAAATCTGTGGTTTTGCTTTCTGTGGTTTCAGTTACCCATGGTCAACTGCCATCCTAAAACAGATGATCCTCCTTTGACATAGCTTCAGGAAGTCAACAGAAGCCTAACCCTGTGTCACAGCACCTGTGTCACTGACCTTACTTGACTTTATCACACAGCCACTTTGTATTTCCCATCATCACAAGAAGAGGAGTGAGTTCAATACGATCTTTTGAGAGGGACCACATTCACATAACTATTATTACATTAAACTTTATCACATGTATTTACACACACACACATACATACACAGAGTACATATGGGGCTTGGTGCTATCCACAGTTTCAGGCACCCACTGGGGGTCTTGGAATACATCTCCCCTAGATAAAGGCGGCCCTACAGTATGTGATTTCTGAGGCTCAACTAAGGACTTCAGAAAGCATGAATGCTTGTTATTTAGCCCATGATATCTAATCATGAAGGAAGGAAGCTCAAAAACTTGACTGGTGGTTATCTGGAATTGCTAACCAAGCTGCAAGAGCCACATAGACCCAGCAATGTCATAGAGAAATTTGCCAAATCAGCTGAGAGATAAATGATATTTTATTAATTAATCTCACCTTAAATAACTTGGCTCTTGGATCAGCATACTTTCCTGCTTTGCTTTTTCAATATTTACCTTAGAGGTCCTAAACATTCTTTTTTGGTTATGGAGATGGGGTGATAGGATTTTTTAAAAAATATTTTATTTATTTATTCATGATAGAGAGAGAGAGAGAGAGAGAGGCAGAGGGAGAAGCAGGCTCCATGGAGGGAGCCCAATGCGGAACTCGATCTTGGGACTCCAGGATCACACCCTGGGCCAAAGGCAGGTGCTAAACCACTGAGTCACCCAGGGATCCCGGGTGATGGGATTATTGGCAAAATAACACAGTGGAAATAAACATCCTCATTCACTTTACTTAAAACACGTAAGCTGTTTGAGGAACATTAGCCTGAAATTTCTCACTAGCATCTTGCTTGTTTTTGCCGTCTTACGTAGAGATCTGGCACTACTATTATGAATGATGGCCACCTCTTCCTTGTCATCAACCTCCGGAATTAATTTACTTCCCTAATCTACAGTGAGATTCAGGTGCAGAATGGGGTGAGGTTTGAGGAGCAAAGAGAAACAAGGATTGACTTTCCACCCCCCACCACGTGGTGCTTACAGCATACTTTGGGATTGGGCAAAGTGGCTCAAAGGAAGAGTACTAGGAAGTAACAGTGGCTTGTTCTATGGAGGAAGAGGAGAAATGCAAGGGAGAAATGTCTTACTGTAGTGACATCTGTTGATTCCACAGTAAATCCAAATGCATTCAGGTGCTGACTGAATGCTTATTACCTTGCTCAGGGGGCAGCATGGTAACGTTTCCCGAGGGAGTTTAAACGGCTTGTGGATTATTGAGTCCTCCAGATAAATCTGCCCGTTAGACAACACCCATATGGCTCTGAGGTGGATGGTCAGTGAGTCATCTTTCAATATACTTTTTTAGGTATTTGGGGTTTGGTGTAGAAAGAAAAACAGTTCAGTCATCCTCATGTATGTAACTGATGCACTTTACTATTTTTTTAAAAGATTTTATTTATTCATGAGAGACAGAGAGAGGGAGAGACATAGACAGAGGGAGAAGCAGGCTCCTGGTGAGGAGCCTGATTTGGGACTTGATCCCAGGACCCCGGGATCATGACCTGAGCCAAAGGCAGACACTCAACCACTGAGCCACCCAGGTGCCTCAATACACTTTACTGCTTAGTAAGTGATTATCTTTCAGTACCATTTTTTCCAATTATATTAAACAAATTATCAGGGGAATCAGCTGTAAATGTTTATGGAAAATAAGTACTTCTAAATAAGTCAACTAATTTGAAAATGCAGGTGAGAAAGATTGTGTTTTTGTGGGGAATGGAGGAGCTAGAATGGGGTAGAGGTTGCAGTTAGTACCAGGTGGGTTCAGTGAGCACCAGGCTACATCAACACACAGAGAGGGGGTCCAGGGGCAGGCTTGGCAGCCAATTGGGTCAGTAACTGCTCTGGAGCTCTGATTTATTCCAAGGCAAAGCAGAAATCCCAATTCAAGGGCAAAGCTGAAGAATGAGTTTCAACCTGTAGTTTGCCTCTTGCTCCAGCTGACTTTTTTATTGACTCAGCCACAACTGTGGATGCTCTCATCATAGGTAAAGTAAATACTTTTTGAATGTCTATGTATGAAGAGTTTTCACCTGGATTATGGAATTGATGCCTCAAACAGCTCTGTAAAGTGGAAATCCTTGCCCAGTCATGTCCAAGAATATCAACTGTGACTAAACTCAGGTATCCTGTGTCTAGGTTTAGTCTTTGGGGTTTAGCTGTGCTGTCCATATCCCTGGGAAATAGCTGTATACTAATTATTTAGATCGATTTTAAATTTCTTCAGAGCTGAACAAAATTGAGATGACCCTTGGTAAAGAGTTATTCCTAAGTGATTGGTAGAAAGCCTTCTAGAAATGAAGGCCTGCAACAGAAATTGCTAATAATTTCATAAATCAAGTTAATGAAGCCACTTGGAAAATGTTAAAAAATATTTACTTAAGTATGTTTTAAAATGCTGTTTCTCGGCATCCAAATATTTAAATAACTGCACCATGGTAAACACACAAGTGTAATCTTGCTAAAGAGTTTATTTTGGCCAGAAGCCGTCACATTGGTTAATTAGTAAAAGTATGATGTAGTCTTTGGGAAGAAAGTACTGAAATATGACATTTGAAAAACATTTCTAAACATTAATGTTAAAGCTTTAAAATATCTAGAGAGAAAAATTAGATGTGTATTAGGGAACTTACATAAATTTATTTGAGTTCAAAATAATTATCATGTAATGTCTATGATTCATCCAGCCTGAAATAAAATAATTAGCATGAAATAAATGCAGGGAATTTGATAAATATGTGATCCCCTTTAGAGGCTAAAGGATTTATTTCAACAGCATTTCCATTTGTACCAATTGTTCTAATAAAGATAATTTTTGTCTTTTAAAAATTATGAGGTTTGATATTTCTCCTTTATGGAACACACCCATAAAATAAGATAATAAAAAAACTTACAGAGCCCTCCTAAATGTTTTTAATTTTTAAAAATATGCCTGTACTTTTTCTGCCAATCACTGGTAGTTGGAAACAGTATAGTGTTGTGGCAAGAGCCTGAGGTTATTGTAATAACTGAGTGAAAATAAAATAATGCTCTTGGAAGCTTCTGGCACATAGTAGGCCTTCGATAATACAGTATTAAATTGTTTCATGGAGCTGGAAATGTATGGAAAAAAGGAATTTGTTTAGAAATTTTACTTTCAAAAATCTTAAAATTTACTTGGTTCCAGACTTTCAACAGACATGTATTGTGTCCTTATGCATTTGAAGAGACCTTGGAGCCACGTGCTCTTTTCCCATAGCAGTGTAGTTCATGTGCCAGTGATTAATAGCAAGCATGGTTTATTTTGTCTTCATTAGCAAGAGCTGACAAGGGACCTAGTTTTCTTAGTCTCAGCTAAGAAAGGAGAAGTCAGCTTTGATTAACTTGCAATACTTCAGTTTCAGTGATATAGTGATCTGGAGGCTAAGATACCAAATGAATTAACAGTTTCTAAATTCATATGGGGCCCCAGCTAGATTTTCACAGGGACTCCATTTTCACATACAAAAATATAGATAATTCTACCGTGTACAGACGTTCTTGGTCCAACTACAAAGTCCCATCTTTTTCCTTTCATAGAAAGGAATCCTATATTTAAATGAAAAAATAACTAATGATTAGTTTACTGATTGTTTTAAGGTCTTTATCAAAGACCATGTTGGTTTTCATTTGGGGAGTCTGTTTAAAGGACAAATAAGTATGCTCATCTGTGTATTGGGAAGAGGAATAATTCTAATGAACAGTAAGTGTTCATTGAACAATAATGGATGATAATGTCCAATGACTTGTGACCTTGATCAAAATCTAATTCTTGATCTTTCCAGCTGTATCAAAATAATAATCATGATTAACATCTAAATAGCTTTAGGGTTTCTAAGGTTTCTTAACTTAGAGAATATTAACAAGATACTAGGAAGCCAAAATATTTATCCCTCTACTTTTGATTACATGTTAAATATCTCTTGTAGCAAATCCATCCATCCATCCATCCACCCATTCACTCATCCACCCATCCATCCATTCATCCACCTGCTCACTCATAATTGTACTAGACACCACCCAAAGGTTAAGAGAAAAGAACTCCATAAATTTGGAAATCCCAGATGTGAAAAATTCCAGATGGTAATGTAAGGGAGGGAAACCTTTTACTATACCCTCTTAGGTTATTCCCTCAGGCTGGGGACTGGGAATTAACCTGACAACAGACAGATGAACAGAACAGGTTTATATCCTATGCACACAGGGAACCTCACAGAAAAGAAAATCCCCCAGAGTGGTTAGGCCTCAGAGCTTATGTACCGTTTTAACAAGGGAGAGGTGACAAGACAAAGAAAAGGGATGTGGACTTGTAGGACAGTAAATTGTGGGAAGGTAAATATATGGAAGAAAGTAATGGAAAAGAAGGGTTATTTATAAGGTTTGTTATGCAGACTTGAGTCTGTTTTCTCCAGTGCTAATGGTCATGTTCTCTTCCTGGTAGGGAGGTGGGGTGGGGGGGGCACTTTCACAAATTTCCCTTTGTGTTGGGGCAGAAAGGGGGAGGACAGAGAGCTCCATTTGTATCTGCTCTTTTCTTAATTACTTTAATTCAAAAGAATCCTTTTGTCAAAGTGGCATATTTTGGGGGTGGTATATTCTGATCTCCTTTAATAGCATGCAAAAGAAAGCAAACTAAATAAATATCCTAGTCTGGGTCTCCCCCTTACTACTCTTGTGTCATTTCTTAGGTTCATTTCTCTGGCACTCAGCTATCTTATCTAAGATACAATGATACTTCTTATCCCATCTATGAGGCTAGACTAAGGACTGAGGACTGTGCATGAGGCAGTTGTAAACTGGGAAGAGTTTTATGCATGTCGAGTATTACATATTAAGTGTACTGGGTGCTGTAGCCACCACGTTAGTTTTCCTCAATTTAACAAAAAGTATTGCATCTAGAGATTCTGATAAGAAGAGGCGTAGGTCCAAGAAAGGTTACTTTCTGTTCTCTCGAGAATATTGTTTCTTTTTCATACCTCTAAATCCATATTAATAGTTTTTTTCTTTTGTTTCAAAATATATTATGATATCCTTTTAAAATTACATTTCAGATTCTTATGTGCTTCCCTTCCCCAGACACCTACCCCCAGCTGGCAACCTTTGCTTAAAAGGCAATAAATAGGGGGGCCTGGGTGGCTAAGTTAATTAAGCATCTGCCTTTGGCCATGATCTCAGGGTCCTGGGATGGAGTCCTGCATCAGGCTCCCTGCTCAGAGGTGAGCATGCTTCTCTCTCTCCCTCTGCCCCCTGCTCATGCTCTCTCTCTCTTTCTCAAGTAAATAAATAAAATCTTTTTTTAAAAAACGTAATAAATAGTTCTCCAGAAAAGTATTCATAATGGCTCAAGTTCAGGATAGGCCTCCTGGAGGAAATAGCCTTTAAACTGCACTGGAAGAAGAGAAGGCTTGGCCAGAACAGAGAGAGAATGGTCTTCTAGAATAAAGCAAAAGCATAAGCATAATACAAAGAGATGGCAAGAACAGAGGGTGTAGGGAAATATAATTGTAAAAATATCCTAAAACATTTAAAAATATAGTCCCAAAGGTGATTTAATATTTTAAAATGGTCCCTTCTGAGAAGTCAGTTCAGGGAAGATTTTTGCTCTATGAATTCTTGCTCTTTTGTTTTATGTTTTATCTTTCTGAAGAAAAGAACATGATCTAATTAAAGTTTGAAGACCAAGGTAAGTGTCAAAATGGCTACATGTAAAGTCCTTTATAATAATTCTAGTCTTTCTTAATAGAAAGCTGCCTTAATTTGGCTGAATGCAATGGTGATTTTTCTTTTCAGGAGAGCTTTGGGTGAAAAATAATTATCCAACTCTTCTTCTGAAAAACACAGCAGAACTTTTAGAATCAAGTGAAAACAACAGCTTTTTTAGACATAGGCAGCCAAGTAATTCCTGAACGTGTCCAGTTCTGTTTTAGCAGGGAACCAAGAAGGTGCACTTGGACAGACGTTGTTCTCATGTTGGCAGACAGGAAAGGACAATGAGATGTTTTCCTGTACTACTTCCTGTAGAGCAGATCTGTCACTTTGCCAGGCTCGATAATGACATGAACTAAGCCTTTCTGGAGACATTTGGGATATAAACTATTACCACACATGTGCATAGTATCTTTCAAATCTCTATGTTCAATATAAATGTCAAATGTGTTCTTCTTCCTCTTTGGAAGATTCTAGGAGTGCCTGGCAAGAAGAAGCTGCTGACTGGAGTCCAGAACCAAGCTAATCAACTCTCCTGAGTCAAAACAGTGTCTGAATGATGAGTCCCCAGACCGATTTAAGGAATGTAGAACATTTGGTGAGTTTGCATACTGTTACCAGGAGCCTCTTGTTTGCTCTGCTGGTGAAACCAAAGCCAAGAACTTCCTGGGGAACCAGAAACTCTTGGGTCCTAATACAGTTCTTTGAAAAGCCATTTCCCATTCATTCACTCACAAAGGCATATCAGATTACAACAGTGTGGAGTCCATTGTGCTAGGGACTATGGAAGACAAATGGGTATGAATACTTAAATCTCTATCCTAGAGAAGTGTTCACCTTTTTAGGGGAAACAGGCATATAGTTCAGACTTCACCCTGAGGGCACTGGAAAAGATTACAATGTTTAAATAGATACTAACACAAGATTGTGCTTTAGAAGAGGCAAGATTAGAGTCAAAGCAATCAATGGAAGTTTTGTCAATAATCAATAGTCAAGAGATGATGTGGCCTGAACTAAGGCAGAGGAGTAGAAATGGAGAGATGTGAGGTTTGAGGAAGTAACACTGGAGAACTTGACCATTAATCCAATGTGAGGAAGCTGTAGAGGAGGGAAAAACCCTATGAGAGGAACTCCACAGGAAAAAAGGGTGAGCCCATATTTAAGGGAGAGCTAGATATAACATTAGGAAAGAAAACTGATGGCCTGGTTCCAGTTAGCGCAAGAAGTGGAGGAGATTTTCAGTGAGAAGTTTAAGGATCTATCAGTGTTTGCTTCTTATTCACTAAGGCAGTGTTTTCCACAATGGATCATGACTCATTAGTGGGCCAAAATATCATTTTAGCAGGTTTTGTCCAGCATTATTTTTAATTTTTAAAAGCAGCTTTGTTGAAGTATAATTTACACACCATAGCATTCACCTATTGTAACTATATAATTAAGAGAATTTTAGCAAATTTATGGTTATAAAGCCATCACAATAATCCAATGTTAGAACATTTCCAACAGCTCACAAAGTTTTACTGTGCCACTTGTAATTCATCTTTGCTTCCATCGTCAGTCCTCGGAAACCCTTGATCTTTCTGTCTCTTTATATTTGTGTTTTCTAGACATTTCATAGAAATGGAATCATACAACATAGAGTCTTTTGTGTCTAGATCCTTCTACTTAGCATGGTGTTTTTGAGGTTCATCCACCTTGAGCATGTACCAATAGTTTCTTTTTATTATGAAGAGGCCATTATATGGATAAAGTACATTGTGGTCTCCATTCACTAGCTGATAGACATTTGGACTGTTTCCAATTTGAGGCTAATATAAATAATGCTGCTATAAATGTGTATGTTTTTGGATTGACATAGGTCTTCATTTCCCTTGGATATATCCTTAGGAATGGAACAGCTGTATCTTTTGAAAAATTTATGTTTAACTTTTTAGAAATGGCTAAATTATTTTTCAGAGTGGTTCTTCCACTTTATATACCAACAGCAATGTACAGGTGTTTCAGTTGCTCCATACTCTCTCGTCGGTAGTGTTAGTCTTTTGATTATAACTGTTATAGTGATATCTCATTGTGGTTCAAATTTTCCTAATGTGGTTGAACACATCTTCCTATGCTTACTGACAATTCGTATATCTTCAAATCTTTTGTGCATTTTGTAATTGGGTTGTTTATCTTATTATTGAATTATGAGGGTACTTGATATATTCCTTTATCAGGTATGAGATTAGCAAATAGCAAATGTTTTCTTCCAGCCTGTAACTTGTCTTTGCATTTTCTTAAAGTTCAGGTCCACTTCTGGGTTCTCTGTTCTGTTCCATTGATCTATATGTCTGTTTTTGTGCCAGTACCACACTGTCTTGATGAACACAGCTTTGTAGTACAACCTGAAATCTGGCATTGTGATGCCCCCAGATATGGTTTTCTTTTTTAAAATTCCCCTGGCTGTTTGGGGTCTTTTCTGATTCCACACAAATCTTAAAATAATTTGTTCTAAGTCTCTGAAGAAAGTCCATGGTATTTTGATAGGGATTGCATTATACGTGTAAATTGCCCTGGGTAACATTGACATTTTCACAATATTAATTCTGCCAATCCATGAGCATGGAATATTTTTCCATCTCTTTGTGTCTTCCTCAATTTCTTTCAGAAGTGTTCTATAGTTTTTAGGGTATATTTTGAGAACCATTTGAATGGTAAATGGTTCTCCAACCTTTTATTTTCAGGTTGTAGGTGTCCTTCTGTCTAAAATGAGTCTCTTGTAGACAGCAAATAGATGGGTCCTGCTTTTTTATCCAGTCTGAAACCCTGCGCCTTTTGATGGGGCTTTGCATTTTCTTAATGATGTCTTTTGAAGCACATAAGTTTTTGATAAAACACAGTTTATTATTTTTTTCTTTTATGGATTTTTCTTTTAGCATTTTATCTAAGAATGCTGTCAAACCCAAAGTCACAGATTTTCTCTTATATTTTATTCAAGAAGTTTCATATTTATGTTCTATTTATGTCATATTATTTATATATTTATATTTGTTTATTATCAAATATTATCAAATATATAATATATTATAATATTAAATATATTTATATTTATGTACATTATATTTATATTCATTTTGACTTAAATGTTGTGTATGGTATGAGGTAAGGATATAACTTCATTTTTTTGCATGTGGATATACAATTATCCTATAGTGAGTTTTTTTTAAAGGACAATGTAAGATATTAGAATGCAATCCATATTGTTTTATAAAATGTATACATATTCCATGTGTTTTCTGAGTTGTGAAAAAGAAAAAGATTTGCTTTTTGTTTCATGATCAAAATATCTTCAAAGCTACTGCAGATAACGTCCAGAGTATCCAGTACAAAGATTTGGGAAGGAGGAAAAGAAGAAGGTTGAAAGAAATTGAGAACAATGGTCATGAGACAGGAAGCCCAGAGTCAGGACTTACATCCAGGACAATGACCAAGCTTAGAGAGCTAGTTGCTGGTGAGGGTTCTATCATGTTGGGGTACTCAGGCTCTGTGAGTGGAAGAAATCTGTGAACATTCAATGAAGGGAGTGGGTACTTCTAACATGGAGGATTAAATTCCTCAAGGGAAAGAACATTCGAGTTGGACTTGAATGAATAGTTTTCGTTAAGCATCCCAAGGAGGGAAGCACAGGGAAAAGCAGGGGTGTACAAATGAATAGATCAACTGGAAAGAAAAGAGCCACTAGCCCTTAAGGTGAGATTCTTCAGTCATTCAAAGTTTCTTTAATTCTTTGAGACTCACTTTTTCCCCAAGTGATAAGTTAAAAAAATAAAACAATTAGCAGGGCTAATAATGACAGCCTGTCCACACTTTCGTTTTTTTTTTTTTTTTTTACTTAAAAAAAAAATCTACAGCATCATGAGAAGTTAGAATACCTGGTCTTCTCCTTTGTGTTCTTCCTCCCCATCCCAATAATCCACTTCAATATTTAGCTCTCTTTAATATTAGGACATTCTTCACAAAGTTAAGCAAAGCAAATGGCATGTTTCTGTGGGATCTTTACTCCAATTGCAATTTGGATTCTTTCCTAATAGTTAATTTCCACATAGAAGCTGAAAAACTGAGGCATGTGCTAGTGCATGCATTTTTTTTCAGTTCACAAATATGTAAAAAACAACCCTATTTGATATCTATAGCAAATATATGTGCCTGCCATTACTTTGCTTTTACTTTGACTTTGACCACATAATAATTTTCCAAGCCTTGATTGCTTTACCTGTTAATTAACAAGCTTGGACTATTCTAAATCTCTCTTGCCACAATAGGTACATCACTATTTTAGGCATCTTCAGTGTAACTTAAACTCACTATTTTAGGCATCTTCAGTGTAACTTATACTCACTAATGCACGCCAAGATCCAAAAATAGCATAAATCCACCAACAGGAAAGAAAAGTGTAATTACCAAGATTAATGTCATCCATACACATTTATAAGAAATGGCATTTCCTTTCATAGTAAACTTTTAAATTCTTAAACACATGAAATATATTGTATTTTCTTATGCAACCAGTTTGTAACAGATGTGATTTTTCATCTTAGGCAGTTATGCACTTACTTATTTATTCAAGAAGTATTTCTGGGCCACATATGGCATGCAGAGTACTGCCCTGGGTCCTGTAATGGGCTCAAACTCCCGAAAATGGTCATCTTATGATCTACTAAGACAGGAACATAAATAAGTATGGAACTAGTCAGTAAATATGATCAATAGGGCGGGATGTGTGTGTCACAGATAATAGTTACTCTAAAGTGTGAGTACTTATTTCCACATGTGATGAGAAACACCCCAGAGGGCAGGACTTGAGAGGAACCTTTTACATCCTAATAAACACCTGTTCTCAAGAATGATGCAGACTATCTGAAGGTTAGATCAACTTGGCAGAAGAGGAGGAACATAATTTGTGTCAGTATGAGCCCATAGACCAAACAGGTTTAACATTTAGGTCGATAATCCTTGACTGTGTCCCCTCAGAATGCTTTAGGGTGTTTTCTATAAATGACCCTGATTTTGGCACTGCTTCTACCACCTAGTATTTTCATTTTCAGCTGTTAGTTTAGACTCAGAACTACATCATACAGGAACTACACATAGGGGTTTAAAAATATTTACTGCAAATTGAAATAAAATTTAGGAAATGGATGATGTTTCAGTATGCCATTTTAAATATCACATTTCCTCTTTTTGAAGCTGGCAGAAGTCATAACTTAGTTATTTGAATATCTTTAAAGACTAACACTTGGATTATTCCTGACTTATAGTTAGTCTTTAAAAAACTATGTTGTTTAAAAAAAAAACAACTATGTTGTTTTGAAACCCAATTTTGGAGGCTAGCAGAGTCAACTTATAACAAGCATGTGTATGAACTTACATACATATTGAGGGCATAATAGGAAATGGTGCTGGAGGGAGAAGCCAGGTCTTGGGGTCAATGTCTAGTTCTGTCATTAACTAATTGTAGAACCTTAGAAGAATCTCTTAATTTTACTAAACTTGGATTTTCTCAGCTACAAAATCAGGGAACTGAAATAAATGATCTCTAAATCCCCTTCTAGTTCTTATGATTTTTGTCTATATTTATCATTTCTGTGTCATCAGATCCCCAGGTTTTATAGATTAATATTTACTCATTACTACAAATACCGAGACTGTCTCTAGAAAGAGAAGCCAAGCCGATCAGCCTGAGAGGACGGCCTGCAGAAATCAAGGTGAAATGATATGTATGTGTGTGCAACAGATCTGAAGACTTAAGTCCAATGACTCTCTTTTTTGCTTTCTGACAGCATCAGTACGAATCAAATGGTTGAATTAGTTCTGAACCCTTTGCAAATCAACTTAAGTTATTTGCAAATGGGGAAGTTCTGAGAGAGTAATTGCTTAGCATTTTGTCTGAGAGCTATAAATAGAATATGAGTTAATTGCTCAATAATACAAAAATGATTTATCTCACAATAGTAGAGTGGAAAATTCAGGCAATTAAAAAGAAAAATAGAATACAAGACACAAAAGCAGTATCCAGTGGGAGACAAAGTTCTTTAATCAAGGACATTTTCCTGGGTGTCCTGAAATCTCTCCAGAGGCAGCTGTCTCCTCTCCTGCATTCAAGGCTGGTCCTATTTGTATGTTTTAAAAGGAGCAATGCAAATGTTTCATTAACATGTTTGGTGTATGATAAGTCTGTATTAAAGAATTATTATGCCATGAGTCCTAGTTGCAAGGAATGCGCTAAACTCAGAAGAGGTATCTCAAGGTCATTGTACCTAGTGATAACAGGCATTCCTGCAGCAACTGCCTCAGAACGTGAGGCAGATCCCTAAGCAGTGATTTGCTGTAAGTGATGCCTGGAGCACCCCCAAATGGGTAGATGCATCGAGGGAAACTGTCCCAGTAAATGCACTGCTCTATTTACTGAGTCTGTGTTGACCTTGAGGTTGTAAGAAAGGCCAGAGGCTTAGGGTTAGGACAAAAGCCCATCGCCTGTTCTAGTGACAAGTCATGTTTATTTCCTCAAATCTGTTGATTGATAATTTGGATGGGGTGTAGGCAGTGGCAGTGGCAAGATTACAAGTCACTGAGTAGCGAGGGCAAAGGAGTCAAGACATGGAGCAGTAAACAATTTCAGACATAGGCAAAGACAAACAAGTAGTGTGACTTGGTGGACAGAACATACATTTGGAAGCTGGCTGGGGTCAGGTGTTCATCTTGACTCCATACTTCCTAACAGCCTGACTTTCCATTTCAATCTCTTCATCTGGAAATCAGAGCTAATAACCCCTCCCTCATTAGATTTTGTGAGGATGAGATAATGTTGTAAAGTGCCTCAAATACAGTGAGCATTTAAAAAATAGTCTTTCCCTCTCTGCCTCCTGGGTGGTTAGTGCCTCCCCCTAAATTCGTATGTTGAGGTCCTAACCTCAGCACCTCTGAATATGACTGTATTTGGAGATAGGATCCTTATGGGGGTAAGTAAGTTAAAATGGGGTCATTAAGGTGGATCCTAATTCAATATGATTAGTATCTTTTTTAAAAAATATGATTAGTATCTTACAATAAGAGCAGATTAGGACCTGGACACACACATGGAGGGAAAACCATGTGAGGGTGCACAGGGAAGACAGACATCTACAAGCAAAGGAGAGAGGCCTCAGATGAAACCAATCCTGTCTGATACCTTGATCTTAAACTTCTAGTCTTCAGAACTATGAGAAAATAAATTTCTGCTGTTGAAGCCATGCAGTCTATGGTATTTTGTTATGGCGGCCTAGCTAATATAATAGCATATAACTAATGGCCACCCCATCTCCAGCAGAAGGGCACATGGCAAAATCTGGCCACAGCAGAGAGAGAAATCTAATGTCCAGAAGCAGCTGTAGCTGGTAGGTAACAGTATACTAGGGACACCTAAACTCATGCAAAATCACTTAGTGTGCACTTATGTGAAGGAAAAACAAATATTCTGAATGTAAAGCTGATCAACAAGATCCTAACAAGATGTAAATCTCTGATAAAACATAAACTTTTACTTATGAATAAGAGAAAATAAAAGTTATAATAGTGGGCATATTAAGCCATTAATACATAAAACCAGGCATTACTGGAATTATATCTTGATTGAGACTAAAGTATTTTGTTATTGTTGCTATTAAGATGACTAAGAGTGATAATCAAAATCTTAAATAGCTTACAAATCCAGGTGTGTTGGCTTAATAAAGTGCTTCAATTTGAACCTTGAGTGGACATGAGTCTTCATCTAAGGGACTTTCTCTGCCAGTCCAACTCATTGAAAATTCTCATGAACCTTAGTACTTCTGGAGGGAAGGCAGGTGAACAGGATGCTCAGGAAATGATGTTCAAAGCAGTATCTCCTGTCTGGAATACACCTATGTGTTAGCTATTGAAATGCTTTAAAATGCCTTTCTGATGTGCCAAAGGACTATTAAGTGAGCTTTGGAAGCCTATGTGCTTTCTTGCTGATTTAATTACTGTAGGTCTTTTTACAGAAACTGAAGCCCACTTTATTTTAATAACTGTGAAGTGAGTCTGGAATGTAAATTCAAGCCCTCAATGGACAGCATTGCCTCCTCAAGGAATGCCACCGCTGTTGCCTCTAACCTGAATTTAGGGGAACTCAAATCGTTGAGGTTAAACAGATATTAACATTTTGCCAATATTGCTTCAGTAAGAAGGAAGGCAGGAAGGGTGGGAGGAATGATGGGAGAAAGGAATAGAAAGAAAAAAGAACAAGGAAGAGAGAGAACTTGTGGTTTTAGTTCCAATATGTGAAGAGCTTGGAATTCACCATTCCCATTCTCACAAGAAAAAAGCCAAAGTGAAAACCAATGACTTCTCTTTGATCCATCAGAGAGTTGAAGCTACAGGGCAAACTGCCTCCACAAAACTGGAAAGATAGACAAAATTGCAGCCACAATTAGCTTACCAGGAGAGGTGGCCAGAGTCAGTAACTGGTAGGAACACTTAAATGGTCATTTTGACAAATTGCTGCAGGCTGAGTGTGAACTAGCTTGAGACTTAAAAACTCCTAGTGGTTAATCTTAGGGAAGGCTCATGCTTTTGTGCCTTTTACTTCGAGGAGACCCCCAGGTTCTCCTGGTGAGGATTAGAGAAAAATTCTCTCCTGTTTTAGGAAGGAGGAGGGGGAAATTAATCCTTTAAATATGCCCAGAGGACACTTTGAAATACACACAGAATATTCTCCATGACAAAGACTTCTCCAAGGTAAATTACTTTACCAGAGCTTTATCTGACCTGGAGAAAGGGCAATTAGATAATTCTAGGCCTCTCCAGTCTTCCTGTAGCCCATAAGGGGATGAAAAAATATCTAAAAACACTTCTGGAGGTCAAAACAAAGGACTCCAACCCACTGAAAGACTGAGATTTAATTATAAGATAATGCTTCCCCTCCCTAACATCTTCGCACCATATCAGCAGGGCTCCAGTATAATAATGGTAGATTACAACGAGAGCTATAAGGCTTTCTATTTAAGAAGGAGTTCATAGGGAAACCCAAAGATGAGAGGAGAGAAACAAACAAGAGGGACACGTGGGTGGCTCAGTGGTTGAGCATCTGCCTTTGGCTCAGGGAGTGATCCCGGAGTGCCAGGACTGAGTCCCACATCAGGCTTCCTGCATGGAGCCTGCTTCTTCCTCTGCCTATGTCTCTGCCTCTCTCTCTCTCTCTCTCTCAGTCTCTGTCTCAAATAAACAAACAAACAAATAAATAAATAAATCTTAAAAAAAAAAAAAAGAGAGGACTAGAGGAAACTCAAGCCACTAGCACCAATAGCCACAAAACACATTAAACACAACCCGGCCAGATTAACATAGAACCTCACACTAAAAGTCCAATTATCTCAGTTCCTATTATCTAAAGTATCATGTCTGGCTTTCAACTAAAAATTATGAGGCATGTTCAAAGGTAAAAAATCCCATAATCTGAAAAGATAAAGTAAGCATCAAAATCAGACTCAGATATGTTATACATTTTGGAATTACCAACTACCTAATTTATCTGGGGCTTAGTCAGTGGAATGTGCAACTCTTGATCTTTGGGTTGTGAGTTCAAGCACTATGTTGGGTTTAGAGATTACTTATAAAACAATCTTTAAAATAAATAATAAATAAAGTAAAAAAGCTTATGGCTAATATGTTGAGGGTTCTAATGGAAAAAGTAGACAACATATAAGCACTGATGGTTAATGTAAACAGTGAGGTGGAAACTCATTTGATGAGGCTAGCATTACTATAATGTCAAAACCAAATAAAACATCACAGAAAAGAAAACCAATAGACCATGTCTGTCATGAATATAAGTGCAAAACTACTCAACACAGTATTAGCAAATCAAATCCAACATGCACATAAATGTAAAATATGAAAACTGTAAAACTCCTAGAACACAACATAGGAGAAAATCTAGATGACCTTGGATTTGGTGATAACTTTTTAGGTACGACACAAAAAGCATGATGCATGAAAGAAAAAAATTGGTACGTTGGGCTTTATTAAAATTTAAAACTTCCCTGTGAAAGGCACTGTAAAGAAGATGAAAATACAAGCCACACACAGGAAGAACACATTTACAAGATACATATCTTTCTTTTTTTTTTTTTAGAGATTGTGTTTTTTTTGCTTTTTTTTTTTAAGATTTTATTTATTTATTCGTGAGAGACAGAGAGAGAGGCAGAGACATAGGCAGAGGGAGAAGCAGGCTCCATGCTGGGAGTCCAATGTGGGACTCAATCCCGGACCCTGGGATCATGCCCTGAGCCAAAGGGAGATGCTCAACCGCTGAGGCACCCAGGCATCCCAAAGCATATATCTTTATATGTTTGTATTCAAAACATATAAAGACCTCTGAAAACTCAGTAAGAAAACAACCTAATTTAAAAATGGGCAAAGAGGGCAGCCTGGGTGGCTCAGTGGTTTAGTGCCACCTTCAGTGCAGGGCCTGATCCTGGAGACCCAGGATCAGGTCCTACGTCGGACTCCTTGCATGGAGCCTGCTTCTCCCTCTGCCTGTGTCTCTGCATCTCTCTTCACATCTCTCTGTGTCTCTCATGAATAAATAAATAAAATCTTCAAAAAAATGGGCAAAGAATCTGAATAGACACTTTACCAGATATATGGGTGGCAAATAAACATATGAAAGATCATCATTTTTCATCAGAGAATTGGAAATAAAATGTTAATGAGATACCCCTTAGTAAAATAGCTAAAATTAAAAACCCTGACAACACTAAATGCTGACAAGGATGCAGAGCAACAGGAGCTCTCATTCATTGCTGGTGGGTATGCAAACTGGTACAACCACTTTGGAAGACATTTTGGCAGTTTATTACAAAACCAAACATAGGCTTACCATAAAACCCATCATTGTGCAAAGAAACAAAAACCCAACCAAACAAACAAAAAGAAATTGTACTTCTTGATACATATGCAATTGAGCCAAAATCTCATGTTCACACGAAAATGTGCACACACTTAGAGCAGCTTTATTTACAATTACCAAAAACTGGAAGCAACCAACACGTCCTTCAATAGGCAAATGGATAATTAAACTGTGGTAAGTCCAGATGATGAGATATTATTCAATAATAAAAATTAATGAGCTACCAAGCCCCTCAAAAATATAAGGGAAGCTCACATGCATATTGCCAAGTGAAAGAAGCCAGTCTGAAAGAAAAATTCATACTATATGATTCCAACTATATGACATTCTAGAAAAAGCAAAACTTTAGAGACAGTGGTTGTTACAGATCAGGGGAAGGGTGAGAGGGCTGAATAGGTAAAGTACAGGGATTTTAGGGCAAACTAAGAAGCTATGCGTACAATACTATAATGGTGGGTACATGATAGAATTTGTCCAAAACCACAGAAATGAACCACACAAAAAGTGAATCTGAATTTATACTATGGACTTCAGTTAATAATAACTTGTCAACACTAGTTCATTAACAAATGTTCATTGGTCCATGTAACATGTGTACAACAGAAGTGCAAGATGTTAATAATTGGGAAAACTGAAGGGGATGGAGTTCTATGGGAACTTTCTGTGTTATCTACTCAATTTTTATGTGAATCTAAAATTATTATAAAATATAAAGTCTACTAAAGAAAAATGGAGGAGGAAAGGAAGGAAGAACAGAAAAAGAGGGAGGGACAGACCACTACAAATACAAAGTTCCCCAAATCCATCCCTTCTTCCTCTCTCTACCCCAAATCGTATTCTTAAAATTGATGTATTTTCCCATGTATCATTTTACATCTGTAACATATGCATACATATGCATACTTTTATTAATTTTTATTTTTTTATTTTTTAAGATTTTATTTATTTATTCATGAGAGACACAAAGAGAGAGAGAGGCAGAGACACAGGCAGAGGGAGAAGCAGACTCCATGCAGGAATCCCAACACAGGACTCAATCCCAGGACCACAGGATCACGCCTGACCAAGTGGTGCTAAACTGCTGAGCTACCCGGGCTGCCCTTATATATAACATAGTATTATTTTGATGTTTTACAATCTTATATAAATGACATACTGTATATATATCCATTTAAATCAACTATATTAAGGTATAATTTACATATAAAATAAGAGCAATTCATGTTAGGTGTGCATTTTGATGAATTTTGATTTACATATACAGTTGTATAAGCCATAGTAACACCCTTACTCACATTCCTTCCCTATCACTTGACCCTTGGAAATCACTGATATGCTTTCTATGACTATAGTTTTGCCTTTTAAAGAATTTTTTTTTAATTTTTATTTATTTTATGATAGTCACACAGAGAGAGAGAAAGAGGCAGAGACATAGGCAGAGGGAGAAGCAGGCTCCATGCACCGGGAGCCCGACATGGGATTCGATCCGGGGTCTCCAGAATCACGCCCTGGGCCAAAGGCAGGCGCCAAACCGCTGCGCCACCCAGGGATCCCCCTTTTAAAGAATTTTACCTACAAAGAAATATATATAGGCTTTTGTTTCTGGTTTCTTTCACTTAGCATAATCCTTATGATTCTCATTCATTTGGGTTTATCAATAGTCCACTCCTTTTTATTTCTGAGTGGCACTTGTTTGTTGTACTCTTCCACAATTTATTTGTTCACCAGTTGATGGACATCTGGGTTTGGTCCAGATGCACATTGTGTGTAAGTCCTTCTGTGGCAATCTGCTTTCATTTCTCTTGGGTGGATTCCTGGGAGTGGAATGCCAGGGTGATAGAGTACGTTTATGTTTTTAGGAAACCAGCAGTCTTCCAACAATGTTCCAAATTACATTCCTCCACACAGCATATGATAATTCCAATTGCTCTGCTTCCTCACCAACACTTAGTATGATGAGTCTTTTATATTTCAACCATTCTGATAGGTTGTAGAGTGGTATGTTATAGTGATTCTGATTTGCATTCCCTAGTGGCCAATGATGTAGAACATCTTTCACATGCTTATTTGCCATCTGTTTATCTTAAATGAAATGTCTGTTCAAGACTTTTGCTTATGTGTATTTGGGCTTTATAATCTTACTGTGTTGTGTGAGTTCCTTATATGTTTGGGATACAAATTCTTTATTAGGAAATATTTGCAAATATTTTCTCCCAGTCTATGTTTGCTTTTCAATTCTTAAATGTCTTTTGTTGTTGTTTTTTTAATTTTTATTTATTTATGATAGGCACACAGTGAGAGAGAGGGAGAGAGAGAGAGAGAGAGAGGCAGAGACACAGGCAAAGGGAGAAGCAGGCTCCATGCACCGGGAGCCCGATGTGGGATTCGATCCCGGGTCTCCAGGATCACGCCCTGGGCCAAAGGCAGGCGCCAAACCGCTGCGCCACCCAGGGATCCCAATTAAATGTCTTTTGAAGACTGAGAACTATTAAATTTTATGAAATCCAATTTATCTTTTTTCTTTTAATAATTTGTCTTTTTAGTGTTCTGCTTAAAAAACTTTTCCTAATCCGAAGTTACCAAGATTTTTTTCTAATGTTTTCTTCTAGAAGTTGTATAGTTTTAGCTGTTACTTTTAGGTGTACAATAATTTTGAATTAATTTTTGTGTATGGTATGAAATAAGGGAAAAGGGTAATATTTTTTTAGTAGGGTTAGCCAATTGTTCCAGTATTATTTGTTGAAAAGACTGTCCTTGCCCTCTCTCTCCCCATTAAATTTCTTCAGTACCTTTGTCCAAAAATCAAATCAATTGACTGCGTAGGGAGGGAGGATGATGGGCAACAGACTTCCAGAATGAAGAAGTGAGAAGTGGGTAGTTCCTTTCCCCACTATAAGAATCATTTTACTGAAGAAAATTATTTTTAAAAACTCAACCATTTAGTTCCTGAGAACTATCCTAAGGGTACACAGCAAATGAAGAAATACTCATTTAAGGAAATCCACCAACTTTGGTAAGAGCAAGAGTCTGTGGCATCTGAGCCATGCCTTACTTCTTTTCTCCCCACCTTCAAGTTGCATCTTATGGAAACAGTGCCCTGTATGCTCTACTGCAGGCAGCTGCAGCCAAGAATGATATGGGGACTCTCAGTCCCCACCATGTCCTAGAATATGGCTGCAACTTCACCCTGGGAGGGGCAGGCTGCTCATGTTTCTCTCCACAAGCACTGTGCTGCAGAAGCTGTATTCCTATTATACATGGCCCAAGAGACTGAGGCTCTCTTTCTTGACTGTATTCATAGGGTAGGAACACTATTTTAGAACCAGCAATCTGGGGCACTGGGGCCTCCTCTCTAACCAAGAAGGCCAGAGATTAGCACCTGCCCCCTTCAGCAACCATTAATAGAGCAAGGATGTCACTGACTGTTAAGGAGGCCATTATCTGTACCCCAGCTCCTGTGCAGTGATCCAGTTTCTGCCCAAAGAGAGAGACAAGCCTTAGGAAGTGAATGGCAGCAAATTAAATAACTCGGATGAAATGACTAAACTGCTAGAAACACAAACTACTGAAACTGACTCCAGAAAAACCTCATAATCTGAATAGATTTCTAAGAAGCAATTGCTTTAGTAATTTAAAACCTTCCCACAAAGAAAAGCTCAGTCCCAGATAGCTTCACTGATGAATTCTTCCAAAAATTTAAAGAATGTATACCAGTCCTTCACAAACCCTTCCAAAAAATAAAAAAGGAGGAAATACTTTCCAAATCATTCTATGAGGCCAGTAGTACCCTGATACCAAAACCAGAAATAGAAAATCTACAGATTATTCCTTATTAGTATGGAGGCAAAAATCCTCAGTAAAATATTATCAAATAGAATCCAGCAATGTATAAAAAGAGTTACGCATCAGTACAAAGAGGGATTTCTCCCAGGAATGCAAGAGTAATCTAATATATGAAATCAAATTATCCATTCATATAATAAAAGACAAAGCCACATGTTCACCTCAATAGGCACAGAAACATAGATTTTTTTAAGTGGCCAATTAGCACAAGAAAAATGCTCAGTATCTCTAGTCAGCAGTGTAATGCAAATCAAAACCACAATTAGATGCCATTCCACACCCACTAGAGTGACTATAATAAAAAAGACAGACATTAGGTGTGTTGGTGAGGATGTAGAGAAATTGGGATCCTCGGTAATTTCTGGTGTGAATGTAAGAGTGTGCAGCCACTTTGGAAAATAATTGACATTTCCTCAGAATTTCCAGCATAGGATCCCTAGGTGGCGCAAAGGTTTGGCGCCTGCCTTTGGCCCAGGGCGCGATCCTGGAGACCCAGGATCGAATCCCACATCGGGCTCCCGGTGCATGGAGCCTGCTTCTCCCTCTGTCTGTGTCTCTGCTTCTCTCTCTCTCTCTGTGACTATCATAAATAATAATAAAAAAATAAATAAGAATTTCCAGCATAGAGTTAACATATGATCCATCAATTCCATTCCTAGGTATGTATCTCCAAGAAAGTGAGACATGTGTCTACATATAAATTTGTACACAAGTGGTTATAGCATCATTATTAATGATAGCCAAAATGTTGAAGTAATCCAAAAGTCCATCAACTGCTGAATGAATAAATAAAATATGACATATCCATACAATGGAATATTACTTAGCAATAAAAAGCAGTAAACTACTGATCCATACTACAAAAAGGATGAATCTTAAAAACATTATGCTAAGTCATAGAAGTCAGACACAGAAAGTCAGAAATTGTTTGATTCCACTTATATGAAATGTCAAGAACAATCAAATCCATAGAAACAAAAGTAACTTATTAGTTGTCAGGGCTTAAGGGAAAAGGGGAGATGGGGAGTGGCTGATAATGTGTATAAGATTTCTGTTGGGGGTGAAAAGTATATTCTAAGCCTAGAATCATTGCACAACTCTGTGAATATACTAAAACCAATTATCCATATATGGTTGGATCTATTTATGGACTTTCATTCCACTGATATGATTGATCCATATGTCTATATTTACACCTGTACCACACTGTATTAATAATCTTAGCTTTTTTAAGAACTCTAAATCAGGCAATTAAATAGTCCAATTTTGTTCTTCTTTTGCAAAAAAAAAATATGGCTATTCTAGATTTCATCTTTCTATACACATCTTGAATCAGCTTGCCAATTTCTACAAAAAGTCTATTGGAATTTTGACTAAAATGTGTTAAACTTATGGATCAATTTGTGTAGAATTGACAACAATATTGAGTCTTCTAAAACAAGTGTATGACATATCTCTCCATTTATTTATGAATTAATTTGTTTCTCTCAGCAATGTTTTATAGATTCAGGCATCTGGGTCTCTTACACATCTTTTGTTAAATTTATCCCTCAGTATTTTGTAAATGATTTTTAAAAAAATTTCAATTGCTACTTTGAATTGCTCATTGCTACTATATGGGAATATAGTTTAAATTTTTGTATAGTGATCTTCATTTTGCAGCTTTGCTAATTCTTATTTGTTCTAATAGCTTTTTTGTATCTTCTGTTGGATTTTCTACGTAAGGACCATATCTGTGGATAAAGATAGTTTGCCCCTTCCTTTTTAATCTGGATGCCATTTATTTATTTATTTTTGTTGCCTTTTCACAATGGATGGGACCTAAAATACAATGTCTTATAGAAACAGTGAGAGCAGATATCCTTACCTTGCTCCTGATCTTAAGGGTAAAGCTGTTTATTTTTCACTACTACCAAGTCTGCAGGTGTTTTGTAGATGCTCTTTATCAGGATGTTGAAATTCCCTTTATTCTTAGTTTTTTTGAGAGTTTGTATGATGAATAGATGTTGAATACTGTTAAATGGACTTTATATGTCTATCAAGATAATCATATTTTTCTTTTTTAGTATGTTAGTATGGTGATTAATACTGATTTTTTTAACTGAAGTATAGTTGACACAAAATGACACACACTGTTATATTAGTTTCAACATTAGTGTACAACATAGTGATTTCACAGGTCTATACATTATGCTGTGCTCACCACAAGTGTAGCCACCATCTGTCCCCATAAATGTAATTACAATACCATTGACTATATTCCCTGTGTTGTACTATTTATCCTCATGACTTATCCCATAACTAGAAGCCTATATACCCCACTCCCCTCCAGCCATTTTACTCATCCCCCTATACTCCCTCCCCTCTGACAACCACCAGTTTGTTCTCTATATTTGTAGGCCTATTTCTGCTTTTTGTTTTTTTGTGTGTGTTTGTTTGCTTGTTTTGTTTTTTAGATTCTACATATAAGTGAAATCATATGGTATTTGTCTTTCTGTTTCTGACTTACTTCACTTTACGTAATACCCTCTAGGTCTATGTATGTTGTCACAGATGGCAAGATCTTGTTATTTTTTATGGCTGAGTAATACTCCATTATATATTATATATATCTTGCATCTCTATCCATTCATCTATCGATGGACACTTGGGTTGCTTTCACGTCTTGGCTGTTTTACAATAGCAATAGTGCTGCAACAAACATAGAGGTACATATGTTTTTTTGAATTGGTGTTTTCATTTTCTTTCAGTATATACCCAGTAGTGGAATTAGTAGATAATATGATATTTCTATTTTTAATTGTTCAAGGAACTTCCATACTATTTTCCACAGTGGTTGCACCAATTTACATTCCTACCAACAGTGCACAAATGTTCCTTTTCCTCCACATCCTCACCAATATTTGGTATTTCTTGTCTTTTTGATTCTAGCCATTCTGACAGGCATGAGGTGATATCTCATTGTGGGTTTGATTTGTATTTCCCTGATGATAAATGATGTTGAGTATCTTTTCATGTGTCTACTGGCCATTTGTATGTCTTCTCTGGAAAATGTCTATTCAGTACCTCTGCTCATTTTTTATCAGATTATTTGCGTTTTTTTTGGGGGGGTGTTGAGTTATATAAGTTCTTTATATATTGTGAATATTAACCCCTTATTAGATATATCATTTGCAAATATCTTCTCCCATTCTGTAGATTGCCAACATTGACTGATTTTTGAATGTTAAAAACTGACCTTGCATTTCTTTTTTTTAAATTTAAATTCAATTATCCAGCATATAGTACATCATTAGTTTCAGATGTAGAGCTCAACAATCATCAGTTTTATACAACACCCAGTGCTCATCACATCATGTGCCCTCCTCAATGTCCATTACCCAATTACCCGCATCCCCCCACTCATCTCCCCTCCAGTGACTCTCAGTTTGTTTTCTAGAGTTAAGAGTCTCTCATGGTTTGTCTCCCTTTCTGATTACTTCCTATTCAGTTTTCCCTCCCTTACCCTATGATCCTCTGTGCTGTTTCTTATATTCCACATATGAGTGAAACCATATAATTGTGTTTCTCTGTTTATTTTTTTTAACTATCATGAAAGACACAGAGAAAGAGAGAGAAAGATAGAGGTAGAGACACAGGCAGAGGGAGAAGCAGGCTCCATGCCGGGAGCCTGATGTGGGATTCGATCCCGGGGCTCCAGGATCACGGCCTGAGCCGAAGGCGGGTGCCAAACCTCTGAGCCACTCCAGGATCCCCTCTGTTTGATTTATTTTGCTCAGCATTTCTGAAACAAACCTCAGATCATGTAATATTATTCTTTTTATATTTTGTTGGATTCATTTTGTTATAATGTTAAGAGTTTTTACATTATGATCATGAAATATATTGGTCTATAGTTTGGTTTCTTGTAATTTTTTTTATAATAAATTTATTTTTTATTGGTGTTCAATTTACCAACATACAGAATAACACCCAGTGCTTGTAATTTTTTTTTTAAAGGAGGATACAGATATTTGCTATCAGGGAAATGCTTTACTCATATAAAAACTTGGAAAATTTTCCTTTCCTTTCAATTTTCTGGCCCTTTCTGGGTCTTCCTTAAGTTGATATTACTAAGAGAGGCACATTTATCTTGTAGAGGAGTCAGTGCTGCATTATCCTAAAACAAGAGAGAGTGCTAACCTTAAGAGATAAGACAAGCCATTTCTGGAGACCCAAAGGGGTTAGGAGAATCTAGAGATTCAGGATGTTCAAGTGTGGCCCTGATGTCCCAATTCATTTCTCAGGGTCCCATTCCTTTCCAAGGAGGATGCTGACCTTAGAATAACAGACTTGTTGAAGTTGAGAATTCAACCTCCTTTGCAGCAAAGAAGACCCTCTGGCTCTCCCAGGTAGCCTTTAGTTGCTGATGAACTTACTCCCAGCCTTTCATTGTCTTTCCAAATCACTGATTGTCTCTTGTAATAGCCCTCTTCTTCCTTATCCCATTTGCCTCCATCTTCCAAATGCTTCCAGCATTGCAGCTGCCAGCACATTTCCTTCCAACAGTCTAACATCTCAGTTCATCCCAGTAGAAATGTTAACAGTTGCATGCTAGTGCATGCCAGGATCTACCAGTAACTACCACCAGTGATGGGATCTGCTTTGCCAGCTGCCAGCAGGTGATCCAGCTCCACAATCTCATTTTAGAATCTGTTCTCTTGGACCACTTCCAACATTAACTGTTGCTGGTCAGGTTCCTCAGAAAGCAGACTCTGATAAGAGGTTTGCTCATAGTAGGTATGTTAGGGCATCTCTTAGAAATAAATAGGATTTTGGCAAAAAGGAAAGTTGAACTGTGATGCAGTTGATAAAGAGCTTCTCCTATTCTGCAGGTGATTCTAGAGCTAAGGTGGCCCTGAGGAGTTGTCTCAAACTGGGGCAAAGTGGATTGAACTTTATACCTTTGCACTGACCTGAGATTGCATGGCGGCTCCTCTAGGGAAGTGGACATTGGAGATTTGTGGTCATGAATTTGAAAAAAGAAATCCATGTGTGCAAACAGTAGGAACTCATTCTGGATATCTTAAGAAAAAAGAGGAATTTAATGGAAGGACATTAAAGTTTCACTGAATTGATGTAATATTCAGGGACCAGGAACATTCAGAAGGATTAGACTGCAAGAACAGATGGTCCACACACCATTATTTTCACTGAATAAATGATTTCAACAGTACCCATTGCTTTTGCAGGAGTCAGAAAAGTTTCAAAGAATCTTCAAAGAAGATTCAAAGAGAGCATCTGCTTGGTCTCTGTGGGAGGGAAAAGAAAGACACTGGCAAGACAGGGCTTTCTGTTTCTGAGCAAGGCTGTACAAATACAGCCTTTGAGCGATTCTCTTACTTCATGCTGCTGGTGGGTAACAGATATGGTGAGTAAATGTACAGAAAGCTAAAAAGTAACCACTACCCAGACAAGCCCCATTAATAAGTATTTATCATCTAGAGTCAGGCCTATCCCTGGATCACTCTTCCTAATTTAGTATACTGATGAAGAAAAGTGGGGACACTAAAAACAGAAGTAATGAGTTTCAGTTTAGGGACAGTTTCATCAGTGCTTACGAACTTTCTGGAAGGCAATTTGACAATATATGTCAAAAACCATTTAGGAGTACAAACCATTTGACCTAACTGCCTAAAAATGGAAAAGGGGAGCAAAACTTTTCAGTATTTTCACATTTTGGCTTTGGATCGGTCATATTTATTTTATAAATCTGAGGATAAAACAAGTTATTAGTCAGGAACAAAGATATTTTGGTTGTGCTTCATAGTAAGAACATCTCCGTGAGCACCAAGCTGTGGTAATAAACTGACAACACATTGTGTTAATTCTTCAGTTTTATTTTTAAACAGGCAGAATTTACTCTTGGAGGTAGTTTCCTCTCAGCATATCTGTTCATCAGGGTGACACTGTGTGATCTGTGGTTTTCCAGGCTATGCACCATATAAGTGGCATCTTTGTGGCTGTTTGTCCTGAGCTGGTGAGATGGATATACTGAGGGCATATCCTATAGTATACTGATACTATAGGAGTGACCCCAGGAAAAAAATCTGTTGACTAGTAGTTGGTGACAAGCATGATTAAGTATATAGTACATGGTTTTCTTCTTAAATCCATGATTTTTGAGCATCTATGTGTCCCTATTGGATTTTTCCAGGGAGGGTGGTGTTACAAAAATGAGATAGATGTAGTCTCTATTCTAAGGACTTTGCAATTTAGTGCAGAGGGTCTGTTCTTTTTAGTAGGCCCTTTTCTTTCTTTCTTTTTTTTTTGTTTGGATCATAGATGTGATGCCCAGTGCTTTAGTAGCCACATTGTGATCATGAAGCAGCAGTCATGAGAAAAAGCCAACATACTAAGGATGGCAGAGTGAAACTCCAGGAAGAGTCTTGCTCCCTCAAGACATCATTGGGCTGTTAAATAAACAACAAAGATCATCATGATTAAGAACTCGTCTTTAGTTAGAGCTGTAAGCAATCCTCACTTTTTCAAATGAAATACTCAGAAACCAGGATTTTCAAGTCTGAAGCCATAGTTTGAAATTTTACATTAGGCTTAACTTTTTCCAACAGTAACTTGCAAAGTTTTAAAACATTCCTACCCCACTCCATTGGCACAGCTTCTGCTGCAGAATGCCTCTTCCTCATTTGGGTACATTACGTCCAGAAAGGAACTGAGCCTGGTGGTTTTCCTATGATAAGTAAACTAGACATTTCAGTAAAGGTAGAACAAATGTTCACAGAAATCAAAGTTGGGGACTTTTCCTTTTGCTACAAGGTAGATAGGTAACATTTGCAGCACCATCTTTAGAACTAATTAATTAGAAAAAATATGCTAAATGTTTCCAAGGCTTGTTCTGAAATGATTAAATCAGAGCTTCTTTAAAGTTTTCTGGTCCCCCCCCCCCTTTTTTTCACACCGAAATCAAGAAGCTTTTACATTTTTCTGGAGCTTCAGGCTCTTCTCCTTCTATAGCTGCCACTTGAAGGGCAGAAGAGAGATACTTCAAGATGGTACTTCCTAATTTCTCTCTCTTTTTGGCTTTCAAATTAATGAGCTATATATAACGAGATGGGTGGCAAAGTGGGCACAGATTAGTGTCTTCCTTCATTGTGCAGTATCTTCTGCTTCCCCGTGTCCTCTGGCAGCCTAGAGCCTGCATAATTTTCCATTAATGATCCAGTTCAGTCCGTGTGAACTCTGCCTCCTGTCCATATCCATAGCCGCTTCTGCTTGGGAAGGCTTGACACTTTCTTCGTGATTGGAGATCACGGTGAACACTATGGCTAAAACATCTGTAGGAAAATGAAGTAATGGGCATGCTAATATGCTTAATGGCCTTAATAGCATTGAAAACTAATGTACTTAATACTCACTTCATTCGTAGTTGCCCTTGGAATTATGGATGGCAAGACCATGCATTATGCTAAAGCAAAAATGGCCCAAATGTCACTGTGATTGTGAAGGAGGAGAGCAAGAGAGAAATATTACAGCAGCATTATAAAATTTCTACTCAAATCCATCTTCATAGGAAAGAATTACATTATAGGAGAAGAGAGGCAGCCAACCAGGGGACTGTCACTGGCTTGAAGGAATTTAGCTCATGTGTGGAAGAGAAGTCCTGAAATACCACGCTGAGTGAATAATCCTGTGAGCCAAACCAGTAATATGGGAGGTAGAGATGCTTTTGAAAAACAGGGAATTTCTAATTGGGGAGATCATTCTTTTTGCTTCCCTGCTTACAGGGGTTTTCTTCTCATGTAACCGGCTATGTTTCAGACCTTTCCAGACCTCCCTTCTTTGTTCTCTATTCCTTAGGGCACCATTTATCATAAGTAATTGGATTAGTGAATTCAGAGCACTGCCTCATGAATTAGCTCGACAGAAGATACTTTTGATGAGGCTCTCTGGAGAAAAACCTCAAGGATCACGGACAATTGGGTCACTCGGTGCCATTGCATGTTCTTGCACGGCTCTCAGGTCATTGAAGCAAGTGTCTGCCAACTTCAGAAGGACATAGAGATGGCCCTGGAGAGATGATGAGAAATAATGTTCTAAACTTTAAAGATAAAATTCATAGCAGCACTGGGGCCTCTTTTGCAGATTCCACTGCCTCAGCTCTCAAAGAACCCTGAGGGGAAAAGGATAATTTTAACATCTCCCTCAGGGATTTGAACACTGCCAGAAGCCCAGACAAGAGAGGGCTAAGGGAGAGTAATAGGAAATCCTCAGAAAATGAAATCATTGTACTGAAGAGGTACCTGAACTCCAATATTCACTGCAGCATTATTTACTATAGCTGTGACATAGAAACAACACAAGCATCTGTTGATGGATGAACAGATACATAAAACATCACACACACACACACACACACACACACAGGAATATTATTTAGCCATGAAAAAGAAGTAAGGAAATCCTGCTATTTGCCACAACATAGATGGATCTTGAGGGCATTATGCTAAGTGATATAAATCAGACAGAGAAAGACAAATATGTTCTCACTTACATGCAGAACCTAAAAAAAGCCAAAATCATAGAAACAGAGAGTAGAATGGCAGTTTGGAGGTAGGGGAAATGGGGAGATGTTGGTCAAAGTATATGAACTCCCAGCTATAAGATAAATAAGTTTTGGAGATCTAATATATAGCATTTTGACTATAATTAACAATACTGTATTATATTAATGACAATGTTAAGAGAGCAGATCTTTTTTTTTTTTAAAGATTTATTTATTTATTTATTCAGAGAGAGCGAGAGAGAGGCAGAGACACAGGCAGAGGGAAAAGCAGGCTCCATGCAGGAAGCCCGATGTGGGACTTGATCCCGGATCTCCAGGATCACACCCCAGGCCGCAGGCGGCGCTAAACCGCTGCACCACCGGGGCTGCCCGAGAGCAGATCTTAAATGTTATCACCACACACACAGGCAATTCCATGAGGTGATGGAGGAGTTAACTAACCTTACCATGGTAATCATTTTGCAATATATATATACACGTATCAATGTATCACATTGTACACCTTAAACCATATATGCTATATGTCAATAATATCTCAATAAAGCTGAAAAATAATTTTCATATTACATGCTTTTCCAATCTGATAAAATTAAAATATAATTATCAATAAAAAAGAAAAGAAGTCTTCAGAATTAGAGAAGCAAACTGCGGACACCAAGACACTTTTTATGTGCTGACAATAGGCATTGGTGTAGAGACATAACCGCAAAAGGCTGGGGCCAGAGATGCATGTCACCTGTCAAGTGCTGGCATCCAACATGGTTATCACCCTGCTACTGACTCAGCTGTACAAGGATCCTGCCTTTTTTTGTAAAACTGCTGAATGGCCTTTCCCATCAACTCATGTAGGGGTTATGATGTTTCCTGGAAAGGAGAACTTTGAAAATTTTTCTCTTTTGAATAAGTACTGGCACTGTAACCACTGGGATTTGTAAAACATTCAGGTTTGTGTATGATATATAAGGGATGTATGTTATAGGTCATGAAGGTTCACTTCTCAGAATTTTCATCACAATTTTAATTTGGCCATACTGTACTGGCTAGATTTATTTTATTTTATTTTTTTAAGTAGGCTCCAAGCCCAACTTAGGCCTTGAACTCACAACTCAAGAGTCGTTTGCTCTCCCGACAGAGCCAGCCAGGCACCCTGTGTTGGTTGGTTTTTGAGGACCACTGGGACTTTACTTGATCTTAGGCAATTCGGAAAATTAAAAATTAAGGAATAAATAAAATGATGACAAAGAGTGAGTCTTCCTAATGGTTTTGGATAATTTGGAGAGAGTCGAGCTAGCAGAGCTCCTGAAAGCTTTATTGCCCCACCACACCTAAATAATTGATTTCACAACTGACATCTGATTTCTTCATATTTGAGTTTTTCCCTTGGAATGAGTTTATAAAGTGAGCTCTCCAAGATGAAAATAAAATTTCACTTAGTGACTTTATTTTCTAAATGGTTTATTAATGCTCTTTATTCATCACTCAATTTTGATGTATGTTTAAAAGGGAGAGATATGTATAAATTAGAGCATAGGCAATTTTTTTTCAATCTGCAATGAAGAGGACCTTCATTTTTGTTGGCTCTCTAGGAAAAAAGTCATCCTCAAATTATAATACAGCGATACTCTGTATCCTTTTCTTGAAGTAGAGGAACAGCTGAAACTTAGCTTAATGGTCCCTATTTTCTGACACCTATAGTTACTAATCCAGATGTCTGGAGTTGTATTTGCATAGATCAAGATTTCAAATGGGGGTTTTCCATTACCCAAAATATGTAATTTAGTGAAAGGCAGCTAAACCATGTTAAGAACAGCAATTCTTTCTTTAGGTATCAAATACAAGTATACTGATTTAAAATGCTGTGATTAAGCATAAGAAGTTAAAGTGGAAAGATGAATGGGTAAAATTTTACCAGCAATACTAAATTTATTTTAGAATCTTTAAAAAAATATATGGAAGTACTATGTGCCTAGTATTTTAGTGTGTTGTCATATTTAGTTCTCTCAGTTGCCATAGGAAGTGAGCATTATTAATCTTATAGAGGAGAAAAGCAAGATTCTTGAGTGTTTAGGAACCTTCTCAAGGTCACAGTCATAAACTGTGGTAGAGCTGGGACTCTAGCACAAGCTCATTATCTCCCCATTACACTATGTTCCTGTCCATAGGAACAGCCATAGAAAATCAACCAAGAAAATTATCCCTTTGCCATTAATATTATATTAAATTGAAGACAGAAAAATCAGCAGCAGCTTCTACTCAGAAGAAAGGCTGCTTTGCCTGATCTGGCCTTCATCTCTAAACTTCTGTGCTTTCTTTTTTTTACCTGGCCATCATCATATAAGGCATGTGGCTGTGGCCTCGTGCTAATGCCCTTGACTGAAGAAATTGCCCTAAAATATCAACAGTGATTGTGTTTAGACTAGGGCAAAATTACTCCTTGTCCCTACATTTCACAATAAAATTACATCTTTAAAAATTAAGATCATTGATGTATATTTACAAGTAAAAAGATATCTTGAAACAAGGAAAAATAAAGGATTAAACAAACGATTGAAATGTAGGAATATTTTGAGAAAGTCCACGGGCTTATAAAAGCCCAACTTGTAAACATCCCAAAATGTCAACAATCAGAACTAATTTAGCTGTCATCACTGACTTGATTTAATTTTCTTCACAGCCTTTAAATGTACGTCCATGCATCTTGTGGGGACATGTGACCATGCTTGGCCCTCATTCTCTGGGTTTCAAGAGTTTTCTTCTTGCTCAATCTTGTTGGCTTTACCTTTCTACTCTTCCCACTCTTTCATCTGCCTCCAGGGTTCTCCCAGGACAGTGAGGGGTTGACTTTGTCTCTTCCTGCTTTCAAGTACTAGGTTCAATTATGCTCAGAACCTCCAGAATGCACTCTTTCTCTAAGCACGTGTATTTTCTTTTTCTCTCGATACAAAAATCATATTTTGGAAATCTTAGAAAAAAATAGGTAAGGTAAAGGATGGGGAAAAACAAAGTCATCTTAATGTAATCACCTAGAAATGCTTTTGTGTATTTCCTCCCATCACTGCCTGTTCGTGTGTGCGTGCGCGTATGTGTGTGTGTGGTGGGAGGGGTGTTAACAAATTGGCTAGGCTTTTAAGTTCAAAAAAAAAAAATCCCAATTTAAAATAGAATGGTTCAGTCTAGATGTAAAATAAGAACTTAAGGTATTGTTCTATTGTACCGTGAGTGCTTTAAAGACACCTCTCTACCACTGAGGCCAGCTCTCCAGTAGTTCACATTAAATATTAAAAACTAGGTTTGCTTCTTAGATTCAATGATCTGTCCTGAAGGAAGGCAATTTTCTTCCCTCAACTCCCTTCAATGCATAAAAAAAAGGAGCTTCCTCCCCCTCCACCAGTGTGACCACCATCTCCAGGACTTACTGAAAGAGGAAGCTTCGGGCTTTTTCCCACCTCCTTACCAGCTAGCTCTCCTCTGGAAGAAGAGGACAGGCAGGAAATAGGACAGATGGGAGAGTCCACCAGGCTGTGGAAGCAAGCCAGTGCAGACGTGGAATCTGGCATCAAAAAGCAGACAGAGGTTTCTCTCTCCTCCTTGTTCCCTTTCCCCTGTGGTAAGGCAGCAGGAAGGGCATCTCCTGTTTGAGGTTCTCCAGCTGCACTGTCTCTGGCTGTGGGGGCCAGCCAGGTTCAGGTGGGGAGGAGAAGGAACCCACACCCCCTCCCACCTCTGCTGTGCTCTGGGTCCTTCCATCTGTCACCTGTGTCTATATCAAATTGGTTAGAATTCAGAGGAGGAAGAGTATAATTAGTGGCATCCCAAATCTCAATAATGGTCTCTAGAACACCCCCCAGGTACACCCCAAATGGGATGTGTGTATGTGTTTTTGCGTAGTGTAAGTATATATATACATAATATATATATATATTCTTTCTCAGAAATTGAAACACACGTAGATTTTTCTAAGTTTCAGAGAGATGTTTCAATTTTCTTTAGGGCTCTATAATTTAGCTTCCTAGAATAGTTCAGAAGACAAATTTGCAGCTATGTCAAAGCCAACCTATAACTTCAATATAAAATTTAGCAAAATATAAGTTGAGTAAAGAGTCATTCAGATGTATTCTGAAACCATCAACCTATGCTCACTCAGAAGAGAGCAACAGAGCAGATTTAATTTATTGAGAGTTAGCTGAATTATTTTTTAGTTTAGGGCCTAAGGATTTCCTATTCCCTCTGCCTTTTTTTTTAAGGTTTATTTATTTATTTATTTTAGGGAGTAAGAGAGAGGGTGTAAGTAGGAGGAGGGTCAGAGGGAGAGGGAGAGGAGGGAAGCAGACTCCCTGCTGAAGGTAGAGCCCTAGACTGGCTCAATCTCACCATCCTGGGATCATGACCTGAGTTAAAATCAAGAGTCTGATGTGTAAACAACTGGGCCATGCAGGCACCCCTCCTTCTGCCTTTCTTGTACTTCAGTGCCTTTAAACGCCACAAGGTTCAGAACTGTCCAGGAACATGCCATCCTGTTCTGTGATGGTAATTTTATAGGTCAACTTGACTGGATCATGGAGTGTCCATATATTTGGCTACACATTATTTTTGGGTGTGTCTATGAGGGTGTTCCCAAATAAAGTTTGCATTTCTATCGATGGATTCAGTAGACCAGTTTGCTCTCCCTGATATGGGTGTGTATTACCCAGTCCATCGAGGGTCTGAATGGAACAGAATGGCAGAGGAAGGAAGAATTTGGCTCTTCCTGCCTGACTGCTGGAGCTGGGACAGTGATCTTCCTAGTTCTCAGGCCTATTCACCCAAGCTGAATTACACCACTGGCTTTCCTGGGTGTCCAGCTTGGAAGCCACACTCAACCTCTGTGATTCCATGTACCGTTCCTTATAATAAAACTCTTTATATGTATATATTTTTGCATGTGTGTGTTTATCCTACTAGTTCTGTTTCTTTGGAGGGCCCCGACTAACACAGACTAACACACATCCTAAGTCCTAAATGGAGTCTGTTCTTTTCTTTTTTTTTTTTTTATTTTTATTTATTTATGATAGTCACACACACACAGAGAGAGGCAGAGACATAGGCAGAGGGAGAAGCAGGCTCCATGCACCGGGAGCCCGACGTGGGATTCAATCCCGGATCTCCAGGATCGCGCCCTGGGCCAAAGGCAGGCGCCAAACCACTGCGCCACCCAGGGATCCCGAGTCTGTTCTTTTCAAAGAAAGAGGCATCTCACTTGAGAGAGCTGCCAAAGGTCCAGCAGGATAGAGGGATAGGAAGAGAAAAAGGGATATTCTCAGAATTAAAGGAACAAAATAGGGGTGCCAGACCTTCTCTTTGCTGACCCAAACATGAGTATGGGTAGATGGGAGATGATCTGAAAGCTGACCACACATGATACTAAGCAAATGTGAAACTCATGTGGAGAATATGTAAGAGACTTTGTAGTAGCTGGCAACCCCCATAAAAGGTAGGCACTTGTTTCACTAAAACAGGAGTTGTACCAGAAGCTATACAACTTGAAAACAGGAACATCTATCTGTACTACCTATAAAAAATGGAGATGAGAGATAAGGAGAGAAAGAGAAAGAAATTATCAAGGATTAAGTAATGTTTGCAACCTCAAAACACTTTCTGTTGCAGAGCCTGGCAGTAAATATTAGCCCGTTTATGTAATTTAATGTTATGTTCAACCATGACTTTGCAGGCTGGGCAGAGGTAGGGTATAAGATTGATATTTATTGTTGCACAGGATCTTTTGAAATGGTGGATATTAGTTTCTGTTCATCCCCTCTGAAGAGATCCTGTTTTGCTAGAGTACCCTGAGTTCATCCCAACGGTGCATGTTACATGGGACTGAGGTATATGCGCTTGCAATAGACTGAGAATGAGAACTGCAGTGTTAGAAGAAATCTTGTTTTGTTTTTCTTCCAGAAATAAAAATAATATATAAACTCCAGCTGCCCCTAGAACTAATTACACTGAACTCAGGCATTACTCAATGATATATACTTAAATAAATCCCATTCCTTCTACAGAAAATGATTCAAGGCCCTGTATATTTAATCATATTTATCTATGATTCTTGACACAGTGGAGAGCCCTCCAGTAGCTCTTGCATTACAGGGAAACTTGGAGAGATTTTGTAAATTAAAACGGTAAATTCGTTGCCTTAAAATAAATCTGTAACTAGCACACATTATGAAAAACAGATCTTCTTAATAATTTCTTTCCTGAAATTTTACTTAGAGCTTCAGGTTGAAGAATTTATTTTTTTAAATTTTTTATTTATTTATTTATGATAGTCAGAGAGAGAGAGAGAGAGAGAGAGAGAGAGAGAGAGGCGCAGAGACATAGGCAGAGGGAGAAGCAGGCTCCATGCACCGGGAGCCCGATGTGGGATTCAATCCTGGGTCTCCAGGATCGCGTCCTGGGCCAAAGGCTGGCACCAAACCGCTGCGCCACCCAGGGATCCCAGGTTGAAGAATTTAATGTCAGGCTAATGTCTTGGGGTTACTTAGAGTAAATACTTTTCCTTCTTAATTATTAAAGAGTGCTAGATCCCAGACAGATATTGTAGAGTCTGGTTGAGAAGTCCCTCAAAGAGTCATTCCTGCAGGTTAAAGGAGATGGAAGGGCAACATAGACAAACCCCCTTTTAGAGTATCAGACTTTATTTTTTTTATTTTTTTATTTTTTAAAGGTAAGAACTTTTTTTTAATTTTTTTAAATTTATTTATGATAGTCACACAGAGAGAGAGAGAGAGATAGAGGCAGAGACACAGGCAGAGGGAGAAGCAGGCTCCATGCACCAGGAGCCCGACGTGGGATTCGATCCCGGGTCTCCAGGATCGCGCCCTGGGCCAAAGGCAGGCGCCAAACCGCTGCGCCAGGGATCCCCGAGTATCAGACTTTAATAAGAGGGGTCAGTTCACAAGAACTAGTCGTCACAAAATATTTTAAATGCCAAAGATGATTTTTGTATTTTTATTCATATTTCATTTCATTTTCATTGAAATTTTCTTTTTTAAAGTATCCCCCCTCTTCCTATATCCTTTTTCTTCCTTTTTGGCCTTGGCTCTTCTCTCTTGTTTCTTTTTTTTTTTTTTTTTCCTTCTCCATTCTTCCATCTCGTTTTGGTTGATCTAAATAGGCCACTTTAAGATATGATGAAATCACAGGCTTTGAAAATGTTATGATCAAACTTTCAGGAAGGCTGTTTCGCAATACCGTCAAAAAACATGAATACTCAGTCTTTGAGCTGGAAGTTCTGCCTCTAGTAGTTCATCTTAAGGGAATTCTCAGAGATGATAAAAATAATAGTATTTATTGAGTTTGTATCGTGGGCCAGGCATTGACTTTATATACATCAGTTTATTTAATCTTTACACAACCTATGATGTATCATCCTCATTTTCCATGTGGAGAAACTAAAGATCAGACAGCTTAAGTAACTTGCTCAAGAACACACAACTCATGAGTAAGGGAGCAGAGATTTGAACAATGGAAGTCCAGCTCCAAAGCCAGCACTCAACCAGGATAGTCCCCAAGGTATGAGTCTTGGGCAAATATGTTTTTTAAGATGTATTTATATATTTTAGACAGGGGATGTGAGGATCAGGGAGAGAGGGAGAGAGAGTCTTAAGCAGATTCTGCACTGAGTGCTGAGCCCAATGTGGGGCTCCATACCATTACCCTGAGATCATGACCTGAGCTGAAACCCAGAGTCCGATGCTTAGCTGACTGTGCCACCCAGGCACCCCTTGGCAAATAAACTGTTTTCACAATTCACTGGTCCATATAAGGTATAGAAAATGAATATTATCAATGATGATTTAGAATAAAGGGTAAATGAGAGGTACTTATGTGTTTATTGTCCAATCAGAAGATTCTTTGTGATGTCCAGGCACCATGTTTTCCTGTGAAGATTCAGCAACTATCTTTTCATATTTTATTGTCAAATCTTCTATTCCTGGCTAGTTTTCTATTTTCCACCATGAGAAGAAAGGAACAAGACTGTTATTACAACCATGCAATGACTCTTCTGACTGAAACAATGTCGATCTTGTGTCCTCTGCAAGGCCCTAATACCATTTATTTCATGCTGCTTTCATCATTATCATGATGCTGCATCACTGTCCATCTATCACCTGTGAGAGCTGGCTTCCAGCAACTCTCAGCTGCTGTTGCTGGGCTTTGTGTGGTGACCGAGTTGGGTGTCAGTATCAGGAGATGCATAGTCCTGCCACCACTCTACTGTCTGCAAATGCTGTAGACTAGAGGAGGCTCTGTGGTCACAATACCTATGGGGAGAATTGATTAAGTGCTCCTCACACACACCACACACACACACACACACACACACACACACACACGATTCCAAGGGGGAAGCAATGGATCTGTGGTGACCATCACAAGGCTAGAGCTCCAAACTTGTCATATGTCCTCAGTGAGTAAGACAGCCCACTCTCAAAATAGATTATAAAGCTGTATATTTGTGCTTTTAGAAAAATATACAATGCTGTATGAATTTTTGAGTTGAAGTCTGAATATGTTTTATGTAATTTGGTAAAATTGCCAAATTTTGTGTTGGTTAACATGAAGCTGCCAGAAGCCCTTCTGAGAAATCTCTTCCATTGTTCTTGATGCTTCAGTTTCTTAGCAGGTAACAGATTGTGCTAGATGTATATTTGGGTATGTATTTTTAAAAATAATTATTTGTCGGCACCTGGATGCATCTGTCAGTTAAGCATCTGACTCTCGATTTTGGCTCAGGTCATGATCTCAGGGTTGTGAGATTGAGCCCCTGGGTCAGGCTCCATGCTGAGCTTTGAACGTGCCAAGTGCCCCCCTCAGTGCCCATTACCCAGTCACCCCAACCCCCTGCCCACTTACCCTTCCACTACCCCTTGTTCATTTCCCAGAGTTAAGTGTCTCTCATGTTTTGTCACCCTCACTGATATTTTCACTCATTTCCTCTCCTTTCCCTTTATTTCCTTTCACTAATTTTTATATTCCCCAAATTAATGAGACCATATAATGTTTGCCCTTTTCTGATTGACTTATTTCACTCAGCATAATACCCTCCAGGCCCATCCACATCAAAGCAAATGGTGGGTATTTGTCATTTCTAATGGCTGAGTAATATTCCATTGTATACATAGACCACATCTTCTTGCTGTGGCCAAGTTCAAAAAGGGTGTTGCCTGTGTTCTCCTCTAGGATTTTGATGGAATCTTGTCTCACATTTAGATCTTTCATCTATTTTGAGTTTATCTTTGTGTATGATGTAAGAGAATGGTCTAGTTTCATTCTTCTGCACGTGGCTGTCCAACTTTCCCAGCACCATTTATTAAAGAGACTATACTTTTTCCAGTGGAAAGTCTTTCCTGCTTTGTTGAATATTAGTTGACCAACGAGTTGAGTGAATCCACTTCTGGATTCTCTATTCTGTTCCATTGATCTCTGTGTCTGTTTTTGTGCCAGTGCTACACTGTCTTGATGACCACAGCTTTGTAGTACAACCTGAAATCTGGCATTGTGATGCCTCCAGCTATGGTTTTCTTTTTTAATATTCCCCTGGCTATTCAGGGTCTTTTCTGATTCCACACAAATCTTAAAATAATTTGTTCCAACTCTCTGAAGAAAGTCCATGGTATTTCGATAGGGATTGCATTAAATGTGTAAATTGCCCTGGGTAGCATTGACATTTTCACTATATTAATTCTTCCAATCCATGAACATGGAATATTTTTCCATTTCTTTGTGTCTTCCTCAATTTCTTTCAGAAGTGTTCTGCAGTTTTTAGGGTATAGATCCATTACTGCTTTGGTTAGGCTTATGGCTAGGTATCTTATGCTTTTTGGTGCAATTGTAAATGGGATTAACTCCTTAATTTCTCTTTCTTCAGTCTCATTGTTGGTGTATAGAAATGCCACTGATTTCTGGGCATTGATATTGTATCCTGCCACACTGCCGAATTGCTGTATGAGTTCTAGCAATCTTAGGGTGGAGTCTTTTGGGTTTTCTATGTACAGTATCATGTCATCTGCGAAGAGGGAGAGTTTGACTTCTTTGCTAATTTGAATGCCTTTTATTTCTTTTTGTTGCCTGATTGCTGAGGCTAGGACTTCTAGTACTATGTTGAATAGCATTGGTGAGAGTGGACATCCCTGTCTTGTTCCTGATCTTAGGGGAAAGGCTCCCAGTGTTTCCCCCATTGAGAATGATATTTGCTGTGGGCTTTTCATAGATGGCTTTTAAGATGCTGAGGAATATTCCCTCTATCCCTACACTCTGAAGAGTTTTGATCAGAAATGGATGCTGTATTTTGTCAAATGCTTTCTCTGCATCTATTGAGAGGATCATATGGTTCTTATTTTTTCTCTTGCTGATATGATCAATCACATCAATTGCTTTATAAGTGTTGAACCAGCCTTGCATCCGGGGATAAATCCCACTTGGTCATGGTGAATAATCTTCTTAATGTATTGTTGGGTCCTATTGGCTAGTATCTTGTTGAGAATTTTTGCATCTGTGTTCATCAGGGATATTGGTCTAATAATTCTCCTTTTTGGTGGGGTCTTTGTCTGGTTTTGGAATTAAGGTGATGCTGGTCTCATAAAACAAGTTTGAAGTACTCCATCTCTTTCTATCTTTCTGAACAGCTTTTGTAGAATAGGTATGGTTTCCTCTTTAAACTTTTGATAGAATTCCCCTGGGAAGACATCTGGCCCTGGACTTTTGTGTCTTGGGAGTTTGTTGATGACTGCTTCAATTTCCTCCCTGGTTATCGGCCTGTTCAGGTTTTCTATTTCTTCCTGTTCCAGTTTTGGTAGTTTGCGGTTTTCCAGAAATACGTCCATTTCTTCTAGATTGCCTAATTTATTGGTGTATAGCTGCTCATAATAAGTTTTTAAAATAGTTTGTATTTCCTTGGTATTGTTGGTGATCTCTCCTTTCTCATTCATGATTTTATTGAGTCTTTTCTCTCTTCTTTTTAATAAGGCTGGCTAATGGTTTATCTATCTTATTAATTCTTTCAAAGAACCAACTCCTGGTTTTGTTGATCTATTCCAAGTTCTTCTGGTCTCTATTTCATTGAGTTCTGCACAAATCTTTATTAATTCTCTTCTTCTGCTGGGTGTAGGGTCTATTTGCTGTTTTTTCTCCAGCTTTTTTAGGTGCAAGGTTAGCTTTTGTATTTGAGTTCTTTCCAGTTTTTGGGTGGATGCTTATATTGTGATGTATTTCCCCCTCAGGACTGCTTTTGCCATATCCCAAAGATTTTGAATGGTTGTATCTTCATTCTCATTAGTTTCCATGAATCTTTTTAATTCTTCTCTAATTTCCTGATTGACCCGTTCATCCTTTAGCAGGATGGTCCTTAACCTCCACGTGTTTGAAATCCTTCCAAACTTCTCCTTGCTATTTAAGTTCTAGTTTCAAAGCAATATGGTCTGAAAATATGCAGGGGACAATCTCAATCTTTTGGTATCAGTTAAGACCTGATTTGTGACCCAGTATGTGGTCTATTCTGGAGAAAGTTCCACATGCACTTGAGAAGAATGTGTATTCAGTTGCATTTGGATGTAAAGTTCTGTAAATATCTGTGAAATCCATCTGGTCCAGTGTATCATTTAAAGCTCTTGTTTCTTTGGAGATGTTGTGCTTAGAATATCTGGCAATTGTAGAAAGCACTGTGTTCAAGTCACCAAGTATAAGTGTATTATTACCTAAGTATGTCTTAACTTTGGTTATTAATTGATTGATACATTTGGCGGTTCCCACATTTGGGGCATAAATATTCATGATTGTTAGGTCCTTTTGTAGGATAGATCCTTTAAGTATGATATAGTGTCCCTCTTCATCTCTTACTACAGTCTTTGGGATAAACTTTAATTTATCTGATATGAGGATGGCTACCCCTGCTTTCTTTTGAGGACCATTTGAACGGTAAATGGCTCTCCAACATTTTATTTTCAGGACCTCCAGCAATCCTTAAACAATTTTACATTATGCGTTTTTAATTAGGGGCTATTTCTTTCAGTACTCTTAAAATTTAGGGGTAATGCTACTTATGCTAAAATAGCTGCAACCAAAAATATCAGTAGAATATGCTAAAGGAAAACAAAACTGGTAAAGTCTTTCAAGGAGCATTCAGGTGTGTTGTCATTGCATGGATCATCTCTTTCTATAGCAATATAAAAACGTTTTTTTTTTTTCCATCATGTTGATTGACTTTTTAGAGGCATGTGGAAATAGAAAGGAAGGATCAAGGTTTTTAAATTACTTTTTAATAAAGGTGTAAATTTTTTTTAACTGTTAGCAATTCTCTCTATGTCCTTTCCCCTCTACCCAACACCTCTCAACTATTAGGTTGTACAGAGATATTCTCATTATCTGAACAATCATTATTGAATCCCTGATGTGATAGAATTGAAAAAGATGCCACAACCTGAAAGTTTTTAAAAAAGATTTTACTTATTTATTTACTTGAAGGAGAGCGAGAGAGCACGAGAGCACATGCAAGCAGGGGGAACAGCAGATTCTCCTGAGGGAGAATCTCAAGCAGACTCTGTGCTAGCATGGAACCCACATGGGGCTCAATCTCATGATCCTGAGGTCATGACCTGATCTGAAACCAAGAGTCAACCACTTAACTAACTGACCCACCCAGGTGCCCCACAACTTGAAAATTTTTCACAGTAAGCTGACCACACTGATAAAAGAGTTCCTACTCAAATAGTTCTCAAGATGTTCCAAAACCTATAGTTGCCTGAATATTGATGGTAGTTTGATTTTATTAACATTCTTCCCTGCGAGGCAGATTAACTCAAAAACAATGGCAAATCTCACCATACAGAGAGACTTTCATAAGGTCACGGAATCTGAGAACCACTCCACCCACTCACAAAGCCACTGGCAAGTAAGTTTCTGGCAGAGAGTCAACAGCTGAAGAACAGAAAGTTGCCAGGGATGGTGATACTTTGAAAAAGAATGACTTGAATATCAAAGGATCAAGAAAAGATCTTATAAAATAGGAGGCAGTCCTTCAATATATTTGCAGAGAAAAATGACCCTTTTTCTAGTTTGCAGTGAAAGTCAAATGTGAAGAATGTCAAACTATGCTAAGAGATAACTTTGTTGGAAAAAGATTTATACCCCCCCCCAAAAAAACAAGCAAAGCCTAATTCTTCCTTCATCCTAAGAATTCTTATGTAGATGTAGTGATAACCTCAAAATTTTTATGTAATATAAAACTAATTTTCATAATTTCAGTTTCATTTTTCAGGATAAGATCCTAATAAACCTTTCTTCTTTATTTGCTATTTACTATTAAATGTTGTTTCCCATTTTGTGCAGATTCACTTCTAAGTGGCTCTTTTCTGGTACCAATTATTCTTGGATAATGAGGACATTTTGTACTTTATGCTGACAGAGCAGAGGCCAAATGGGGTTAGCAAGGCTAGATTGCTTGCTCATCTTCAACCTCACTTCAATAATAATAATAATAATAATAATAATAATAATAATAATAAACTCTTCAAAGGACTTACAGAGTCAAATGCAGTGAGTTGAATTACTTTTCACATTGCTTCACGTCGAAGGTTTATCTCCTCATGACCAGCTTTGATGAAGGCCTGATGACCCTGCAGGAACAGGTTCATGATGACAATCATAGATTTTGTAGAGACTTAGTAAAGATCCTGTTCTCCATAGTCACCCTGACTGAAGTCAGGAGCCTTCAGTTAGAAAGTCATTTTCCTCAGAAAATTCTTCTAACTAGGTTAGAAGTGTAAGGTGCGGGGCATGTGGGTGGTTCCGTCAGTTAAGCATCCAACTCTTGATTTAGACTCAGATCATGATCTCAGGGTCATGAGATCAAGCCCTACGTCTGGCTCTGTGCTCAGTGTAGAATCTGCTTGGGATTCTCTCTCTCCCTCTGCCCTCCCCCTCACTCACATACATACACTTTCTCTCTAAAATATATATATATTTTAAAGGCAGTGTAAGGAAGAGTGCCTGGCTGGTTCAGTCAGGGGAGCATGAGACTCTTGATGTTTGAGCCCCACATTGGGTGAGAGATTACTTAAATAAACAAAACTTAAAAAAAAGTGTAAAGAAAGTGACTGATGGTAAGGATTAATAATTTGGATGATTTGCTTAGGGGAAATCCCACTGAAACTGGGTAAATAACCTTTTAAAAAGGGTAAAAATTATAGTTAGATATTTAACATACTAACACAAAAGTGGAATCTTTCATATGGGCATGAGAAGCCTGCTTCTTAGCCAATTTATCCCCTCTTGGGTACTAAAGTAAAATGTGACTAATATATCCATAGCACCTTACATAAAAGGCTATAACAAAAAGATACAATCTCTATTTCTGCTGATTTTGTATTTTTTTCTGCTGATTATAACAAATTGTTTGAGTTTCCTGATGACAAGCCATGTTGCCTTTACATCTATTCAAAGAGCCAGGATTCCACTCTTCACAGTCAAAAACTCTATCCCATGTTAAAGAAAAATTGTATTAGAGGGCCCTTTAACAATAGTCCTTAAAATTACATCAATTAAAAGGGATTCTTAATTCAGAAAACAAAGATAAACCCACAAGCCCATTCAGAGGTAGAGCTACAATTAAATTTTCACTAGTCTCTGTTGGAATACAAGTAATGCTAGCATTATAACATTTTAATATTGGGGTGTCTTGGTGACTCATTTGGTTAAGCATGGGACTCTTGATCTCAGCTCAGGTCTTGATCTCAGGGTCCTGAGTTCAAGCCCTGCATTGGGATCCACACTGGGCATAGAGCCTACTTAAAAAAAAATTAAAACATCTTAGCTTCCTCCATAATTTAGATGCCGGTTTGCTAACCAGTCAATCATCTTCTTCTGCAGCCAGTCTGTTTCACCATTGGTTTCATTCCTTCCTAAACACATGGCTTATTAGAACATCCACTAAGAGGACGATAGAATAAGAAGTAAAACTTGAATCCATCAATTTCAATAGTTATTTCAACTCTAACTCAAAGAGCTGAATTTAATATGTTAATAGATTTGAGACTGCTTTTATGCACTCCAAGTATATGTATCATTCCTGGTGAATTTCCCTCTTGTGTCTTTCCTTTTTGATTGATGTCTACCCTCCTGTCCCATGTTAAGAAATGAAACATATCATTAACTTTATTTTTTCAAAATCAAATAGAATCTAACTCTGAGAGGAAAGTTAATGCAGTCATTATTAGAACTCCATTCTCTGTTTCCCACTATCATCCTCCACTGCCAACCAAGATCTATGAAGAGCTTCCGAGATCTTACGACAAAGTAAAATATTTGGGGAACTCCACTGCTGAGTGGCCCACCCAGGCCACTCCTAGATTACAGTTGTCTGTGACTTTATAGACCTTGGAAATTGCTCCTTAGTTCTAGGGCCTCTGGGGCAGGGGACTCAGTGTCTATGGACCTGCTGCCAGAGTTTGTCACACAAGCTCCTCTGAGGTTCCTTATACTTTCTCAACCACTAAAAGTTAAAATCTAGCTACTATTTCCTTATTGCATTCAACATTCCCTTGTCTCTTATCTTCTGTCTCATTCCCAAACTGGATACCTGTTCTCTATCCTCTTTGAAAACCTCTTAATTTTTTTATTTTTAAAATATTTTATGTATTCATTTGAGACAGAGAGAGAGAAAGAGAGAGGGAGAGAGACAGCATGAGCAGGGGGTAGGGGGAGAGGGAGAAGCAGGCTCTCTGCTGAACAGGGAGCCTGATGCAGGGCTCCATCCCAGGACCCTAAGCCAAAGGCAAATGCTTAGCCATCTGAGCCACCTAGGGACCCCTCAAAAGTTCTCAGTTTTTTATTTTCAAAAACAAAACCCAGAAAGGGAGGTTGTCTTCAAGCAACTTCCACCTGACTTTGAAACATAAACTTCCCTGAGAAGGAAAACCCCAAAGTTCTTGTCTCTTCTTGGAAAAGGATTAAAAGAAAAGCAGGAAGAGCCAAATTTATCTCAATAATTATAATTTATGATGTGGTTTATAATTAGGTAAAAAATAAGAAATATAAAAATGCAAAATAAGCACAGTGAGTATCCTGATGAATGAAGGATATAAAATGGAGCTGGGAAAAATTGTTGACAATCATTAGAAACTAAATTGTTTTGATTTAACCTGACCTCAGCTGACCAAGATTGTTTATGTTAACATAACTGCTGGATTTGTTCTCCCATTCAAAGAAGAATCTCTGCCTCTGATACTGAATTTTTGGCCTTGAAATTCAATTCTAGCAACAGTCAGTCTTCCTCCAAGAGTGGGCATGTAGACCAAATATCCTGTCAGAATCACCAAGTGCAGATTCTTGGACTTTCTCCAAAACTACTGCTCCCTGCAGTGATGACGACTTTTTATGATCATAGCACTCCACACACTCCTGAGAAACACATGACCTCGTCAAAGCCAAATATTCTGTCACTGGCCAGTTAAAAATTTCCAACCAGGACTTCCATCTTATTTGGAAGCCTATCACATCTGCCTCTTTCTGGTTCTTCTGGTTATAAGGGGCTTCCCTGTGCCCATCCCTGGGCAGAGCAGTGAGAGCTCAGTGAGTTGCTTCCCTGATTGGCCCCTAACTGGCCCCAAGGTCCTTTTCTGCAGCTCTGGTTACTGCTACTGACATCACACTGTCATATTCATATTCATATTCATCCCATGGGTAAGTCTTTGGATCCTAGGAGAAAAATCAAAGTAAATTACTCAGAGAACTCTTACCTTTAAATGTTTCAGCCACCTTGCCTAACTTCCCTTGGGCTGCATGCTAGGTAAAGCACTTTCTCTAGCACCTCACCAGGAGATACCACAGCTCTTTCTTCTCAATATTTCTTTTGCTTCTGAGAGCTCACCTCTATTCTGCACCCTATTTCTCAGTGGCTCAGCTCCATTTTATATTGAGGGTTATTTTTATTTAGTGGTGGAAACCTGTATACCAACTCTTGGAAATTCTGGACAAAGCGTGTACAATAGAGTGGGTTATAACTAGAGTACCCTTGCAAATCATCCACATTGGAACCCTGTTGTGAGTGAAAAAGATGCTCTTTGGTTATGTTGGAACAGGAGTCAACCAGAACCATCCCGGGCAAATCAAAAGATGATGTTCACCTTAGTGATAACAGGCACTCTGAGAAGTGCTACAATGGCCAGTTTCTTCTTTCTCCCTCCTTACCTCCCTCTTTTCCTTTTGGACTTATCTCTTCTTTAAGCTTATATTTCTACTGACAGTTGAAAAACTTGATTTTACCATTTAGGAAGAACTTGGTTTAGATTTAACATAACCCAGCCTCTCTGGGGGCAAATGCTCAGGCTCTCAGAGAATCTCTCCTCCTTCCCTTCTCCTGGAAATATCTGGGTTTTGGAGAAGTTTCCTGAAGAGTGCATTTAAGGGAGGATCCTCTGGTTCAAGGCTATTGGCAGATCTTGTTGTCCCTACTGACCTTTGTTTGGAGGGCAGCCCAACCCTGTACATGACTAGGCATGGAACTCTGTACTTACTGTGTCTTCAGACCACATGGCTGCAGTAGAATACCTCCCAGTTGCTTTCAGCATTCTCAGGCCCAGGAATCACCTGCCTGGTCTCTTGGCCCTATCGTGGCTCCCAAGGTGCTGCAGTTCTGAGGCCTGCCTCAAATTAGAATCAGGCCACCTGGAGAGGGTTCACCTCTCAGCCTTGCTTCAGGATCCCCTTGACACCTTCGGAAGCACTTCCTGGTAGATCTACTGCCCAGGTAAAGTCTGCAGACTCTGGAAGGCGTAGGGGAATGTCTGGATCCCTGAGGTCCTATGGACTCTGGGTGGAAGGGGTGAGTAGAAGGGGACTTGCTCCTTATGCTGTGAGATCCATGATTCACTAACTATCTGTTACCTAGTTTGCTGTTTTAATCTTCCCAACAACTTTCTAGAGGAGGTACTATTGATACCCCCTGGGTTATGGATATAGAAACAGGAGCAGAGAATAAGTTATGAGCCTGTGGTCACCTAGAGAGGAAGGAACAGAGCCAGGATTTGAGTCCAGGCAGCCTTGATATCAGGGTCTAGGCTTTGAACCACTATGTGAGGAGAAATTTGGGGGTTTGGGTGATGAAATGTAATTATTCAACAAAAAGTTTCTCTCCTAAATAATTTAGGTGTTAAAGTTTCTTCTGACATGAACACATGAGCACAAACTCTGACACTGAATACTTTGGAGAATCTAGGTCAGTCCCTTTACTCTATTAACCTAGTTCTTTATTAAAAAGCAGCATCTATTATTATTACTGATAATTAAATCAATAGCAACAATAACTTATTGGCTTGCTGCATATAAATCTGCTATTATGATAGTATAATAAATAAATGTGATTTCTTCAGAATTAGGTATGTTTATCTCTGGTGTCTTCTCTTCTTATGATTTTAATAGGATATTAAATATTGGACTAGTTTTTAGTGCCTTAAGTATATATTTTTTAATGAAAAGTTTCCTTGAACACTTGTGGTTTTTCTTTTTTCTTTTTTCTTTTCTTCCCTTAAGAAAGGAAATATTTATTTCCAAGACAGAGAAGACAGTCATTCTGTCCTAGATGTTTCCTTATCTTTACATCTCTAATTTAATCTTGTACTAATTCCAAACAGTTGTGCAATTTATGGATCTTCTGAAATGTATCCCATTAATTTCCTGAAGCCTTGGAAACTCTATTTCTCCACAATTCCCTCCTCAAGGCTTAATTCATTTTTTAAAAAAGATTTTTTTATTTATTCATGAGACACACACACACACACACAAGAGACAGAGGCACAGTCAGAGGGAGAAGCAGGCTCTTCACAGGAACCCTATGCAAGACCCGATCCTGGATCCTGGGATCACAACCTGAGGTGAAGGTAGCTGCCCAACCCAGGCATCCCTTAATTCATTTTTTTTATTTCCTTTATTGTTTTTGACCCAAAGTTTGCCTTTCTTTTAAACCTCTATGTTAAAAAAAAATCCTACTTTGCAGTTATAGGGTGAGTTTTATTTCTCCCATTTTTCTCTGTTTTTTTTTCCCTGGGTTGTTTTGGTGATTCAGTTTCTGGGCTTCAAGTGTATAGTTGCCAAATTTTTACTGCTATTGACCATAAAATTATGCCGTCACCAGGCTGTGAAGAAGCAGATGCAAAATTGCTCCCACTGCCTGCTGCCCAACTGTGTGGCACTGTAGCCAGAGTACAAATGCATACTTTTTCTTCCACATTCCTTAGATTCAGGAACCTGTTCAATATACATTATCTATGTGACCACCTGAGTAATTGTCTATTGATAACCACCTAGAACCTCTTAGTTGTTTAAATAAAGTCAGTTTCATTTTCATTTTGATTCAACTTCCACATTGCTACTACATAGAGATTGTTATTTCTCTTCTTCCATTGGTTTTTATTATTTTTAAAATTTATTTATTTTTTAAATTTAAATTCAATTAGCCAACATATAACATGTCATTAGTTTCAGATGTAGAGTTCAGAAATTCATCAGTTGCGTATAACACCCAATGCTTATCACATCACATGCCCTCCTTAGTGTCTATCACCCACTTACCCCCACTCACCTCCCCTCCAGCAACCCTCAGTTTCGTTCCCATAGTTAAGAGTCTCTCATGGGGCACCTGGGTGGCTCAAGTCATGATCCTGGGGTCCTGGGATTGAGTCCTGAATCGGGCTCCTGGCAGGGAGCCTGCTTCTCCCTCTGCCTATGTCTCTGCCTCTCTCTGTGTCTTCCATGAATAAATAAATAAAATTAAAAAACAAAAAACCAGAATCTCTCATGGTTTGTCTCCCTCTATAACTTCTTTCCATTGGTTTTTAAATAACTGCTATCCTAACCTCACAGGTCCAGTAAAGCCATATAGGCATTGGCATTTTAGTTCCATGCACATGGGTACATTTAGGTACATACCTACAAGGTGTTTCTCTATTTAAAAATAAGCAGCATTAGCTTGCTGAGCATTGGCTGGAATTTGGGCAGGGGGCAGAAGCAACATTATAAGAAAAGAAGAGTGAGAAAAGGCAAAGAAAACAAAATAAAAGTCCTGTGTAGAAAAACAAAATAAAAGTCTTCCATTTTGTCCAATAGAGTTAACAATCCAAAGGGGCCAAATGGAGAATCAATTTGGTAGGTTGTGAAGTAAAAAACAGAGAATATTGACAGCTAAACCATTCATTTTTCTTTTTTATTTTATTTTATTTATTTATTCACAAGAAACAAAGAGACAGAGAGATAAAGACAGAGGAAGAGGGAGAAGCAGTTTCTCTGCAGGGAGCCTGATGTGGGACTCAGCCCAGGTCTCCAGGATCATGCCCTGGGCCAAAGGCAGCGCTAAACCACTGAGCTACCCAGGCTGCCCTCATTCATTTTTCTTAATGTGATTCTCATAGTCTCATCACCAGGAAGAGTCAGAGCTGGAATCTGGTTCATGAGGTATGACCAGAACTCCTGTACACAGGACATCTGTACTTAACTGCCCCCTAGTTTACAGTCTGAGGAGTCACTACCTGTCCTAGGTCATCCAGTGGTATGTGGGAATCCCAGCTGTGACATTCTCTGTTTGGCCTCAAGCCCTCCACACTTGCAAATCTCTCCCCAGCTTGGGACAGAGACCCAGAGGACTTGCACTAAGCCGGGAAGGGGCTGCTGCAGTTGGCTTTTACAGAACACCTGCAGAGTGGGCTGGGAGCCAGCTGGCACCCAGCCTCGGTGGGGATGGTTTTAGAGGCTTATTGGCACTTTTGCTTCCATTGTGACCCTTTCAGGATGCTCATTTGAGTGCCTTGTGGTTACGTGTCTTCAATTTTGAGTAGATATATTATTTTTCTTTCAGGCTGCTTATTTTCCTACTTTTCTGTTTTTTGTCCAATTTAGCACAAAATATAGGTGTTCCTAGTAATATTTTCATGTATTTAGGTCCCCTTTTGCGTGCTCCTGTGTTTAATGCTGAAGCTTTTATCCAAAAGTCTATATGCTTATATAGATACATTCCTCACCTGACCCTTTTAATTTTTCCCCTTGCCCTTTTAAAAAATTGATCTTGAAAGTTTTATTTTTTAATTGTGATTAATAGACTTAATTTTATGGAGCGGTTTGAGGCTTACCAAAAAATGAGCAGAAAGGACAGAGGTTTCCCTTTCCCGCAGTTTGCCTTGCTATGTATGATCATCTTGAATCCTTAGAATCTCAGTGTATATGTTGGCACTGATGAGCCAATAGCGACATGTTGTTAACCAACTTCCATAGTTTATATTATAGTTCATTCTTTGTGCTGTATGTTCTGTGGGTTTAATGAATGCACAATGACAAGTATTTAGCATTATAATATCATACAGAATAGTTTCACTGGCCTAAAAATCCCCCAGGCCACCCCCATTCATCTCTCCCATCCTACCCCTAAATCCCTGACAACCACTGATTTTTTAATTGTCTCCAATAGTTTTACTTTTTTCAGAATGTTTTAAATGTTAGAATCATATAATATGGAGTGTTTTCAGATTGGCTTCTTTCACTTAGCAATGTGCATTTAAGATTCCTTCATGTCTTTTTGTGGTTTGATAGTTCATTTCTTTTTATTGCTAAATAATTTTCCCTTGTGTGGATGTACCATAGTTTATCTATTCACCTCTATTGAAGACTATTTTGGTTGCTTCCAAGTGTTGACAACTAAGAGTAAAGTTCCTGGAGCACCTTGGTGGCTCAGTTAAGTGTCTGACTCTTGTTTTCAACTCAGATCTTGATCTCAGGGTTGTGAGTTCAAGCCCTGAGGTGGCCTCCACACTGGCATGGAGCCTACTTTAAAATGAATACATACACACATACAAAAATAAAGATGCTGTAAACATTTGCATGCAGGTTTTTGTGTGGACATAAGTTCTCAACTGGTTTAGGTCAATATCAAGGGCCACAATTGCTGGATCATATGGTAAGATAATGTTTACTTTTGTAAGAAACTAAAGCTGTCTGGCAAAGTGGCTGTACCAAGTTACATTCCTGCCAATAATGAGTGCAAGTTTTTCCTATTGCTGCTCTTTCTCACCTAGCATTTGGTAGTACCAGTTTTATGTGTTGTAGCCATTCTAATAGGTATGTAGAAATAGCACATTGTTTCCATTTGCAATTTCCTAATGACATATGATGTTAAGCATCATTTCATGTGCTGATTTGCCATCTGTATATCTTGTTTGGTGAGGCGTCTGTTCAGATCTTTTGCTCATTTTAAATTGGGGTCTTTCATTTTCTTATTGTTAAGTTTTAAGAGTTCTTTGTATATTTTGGATACCAGTCCCTTATCAGATATATATTTTACCTTTTTTCCCAGGGCACCTGGGTAACTCAGTTGGTTAAATGTCCAACTCTTGACTTCAGCTCAGGTCATGATCTCAGGGTCATGGAATGGAGCCCTCATCAGGCTCCATGCTGAGCAGAGAGTCTACTTCTCTCCCTCTCTCTCTCTTCTCCCTATGCCCCTCCACCTGCTTGCAGGTTCATTCTGTCTCTTGCTCTTAAATAAATCTTTAAAAAATAAACACACACACACACACACCCCTCAAACATTTTCTTCCAGTTGGTGGCTTGTTCTTTCATTCACTTAACAGTGTCTTTCACATAGCAGAAATGTTAAATTTTAATGAAATCCAACTTACCAGTTTTTTCTTTCATGGATCATGCTTTTGGTATTGTATCTAGAAAGTCCTTGGCAAATGCAAGATCATTAATATATTCTCTATGATATCTTCCAGAAGTTTTATAGTTTTGCATTTTATGTTTTATACTGTAATCTACGTTGAGTTAATTTTTGTGAAAAGAGTAAAGTCTGTTTCTGGATACTTTCTTTCCTTTTCTCTTAAGTAGATGTCCAGTTGTTCCAGCATCGTTTGTTGAAAAGATTACCCTTTCCTTTTCCATTGAATTGTCTTTGCTCCTTTATTAGGGATCAGTTTACTTGATTTATGTGGGTCTATATTTGGACTCTCTATTCTGTTCTATTCTTCTATTTGTTTATTCTTTTGTGAAGACCATGCTATCTTTTTTCCCCACCCCCATTTTTAATTTTATTTTATTTAAATTTGATTAATAACATATAGTGTATTATTAGTTTCAGAGATAGAGTGAGTCATCAATTGCATATAACACTCAGTGCTCATACATCATGTGCCCTCTTTAATGCCCATCACCCAGTTATCCTATCCCCCACCCTCTCCCCTCCAGCAACCCTCAGTTTGTTTCCTATGATTAAGAGTCTCTTATGGTTTGTCTCCCTCTCTGATTTCATCTTGCTTTATTTTTCCCTCTTTTCCTCTATGTTCCTCTGTTTTGTTTCTTAAATTCCACATATGAGTGAAATCATATGATAATCATCTTTCTCTGATTGATTTATTTCACTTAGCATAATAGCCTCTAGTTCTATCTACATCATCACAAATGGCAAGATTTCATTTTTTAATGGCTGAGTAATATTCTATCATATATATGCTACATCTTCATCCATTCATCTGTCAATGGACATGTAGGCTCTTTCCATAGTTTGGCTCTTGTGGATATTGCTGCTATAAACATTCGAGTACAGGTGCCCCTTCAGATCACTACATTTGTATCCTTGGGGTAAGTACCTATTAGTGTAATTGCTGGGTGGTAGAGTAGCTGTATTTTTAACTTTTCGAGGAACCTCCACTGTTTCCAGAGTGCTTATAACAGCTTGCATCCCCACCAGCAGTGTAAGAGGGTTCCCCTCTCTGCATCCTTGCTGACATCTGCTGCTTCCTACTTGTTCATTTTAGCTATTATAACTGGTGTAAGGTGGTGTCTCATCATGGTTTTGATTTCCTGATGCTGAGTGATGTTGAGCATTTTCTCATGTATCTGTTGGCCATTTGACCAAATACCATACTATCTTAATTTCTGTAGCTTTTAGTAAATCTTGAAGTTGGGTCGTGTAAATCCTCTAACTTTGTTCTTTTCTTTCAATATTATGGTGGCTATTCTAGGTCTTTTATCTATACATAGAAAGTTTAGAACTGGTTTGTCTATATTGAAAAATAACTTGGGATTTTGGTTGGGATTACACTGTTTGGGAAGAATTGACATCCTGACAGTATTGAACCTTCTTATCCATGTAAATGGAATACCTCTCCACTTATTTAAATCTTCTTTGATTTCTTTCATCAGAGGATTTTACTTTCCTCATATATATCTTTTACATATTTTATTAAGTTTATACCTAAATGTTTCATTGTAGGTGTGCTAATATTAAATGATATTATGTCTTGAAATTCGTATTCTAATTGTTCACGGGGATATGCAACAAAGCAGTTAACTTTGGTGTATTAACTTCATATCTGTGACCTTGCTATAATTGCTTGTTGTTTCCAGGAGGTTTTTGTTGTTATTGCTGATTCTTTGGAATTTTCTACATAGGCAATCATGCTGTGAACAAAAACAGTTTTATTTCTTCTTTCCCAATTTGTATACCTTTTATTTCCTTTTCTTGACTGATTGCATTAGTTAGGACTTTCAGTACAATGTTGAATAAGAGTAGTGAGGGAAGTTATCCTTGCCTTGTTCCTGATATTAGAAGGAAAGTATCTACTTCTCACAATTAAGTATGTTAGCTGTAGATTTTTGTATATTTCTTTATCAATTTGAGGAAGCTCCTCTCTATTCCTAATTTGTGTAGTGTTTTTTTTTAAATCATAAGTGGGTATTAGATTTTGTCAAATTCTTTTTCTGAATCTATTGATAGGATCATATAATTTTTCCTCTTTAACTTGCTGTCATGATGGATTACATTAATTATTTTCAAATGTTAAACCAGCCTTACATTCCTGGAATAAATCCCACTTGGTTATGGTTTATAAGTCATTTATTCATTGTTGGACCCAATTTGATAATATTTTGTTCAGGATTTTTGCCTCTGTGTTCATGAGAGATATTGGTCTGTAGTTTTCCTACTTCTAATGTCTTTGCTTGGTTTTAGTATTTGAATTATGCTGGCCTTGGGGCACCTGGGTAGCTCAGTGGTTGAACATCTGTCTTTGGCTTGGGTCATGATCCTGGGGTCCTGGGTCCTGGGATCAAATCCTGCATCAGGCTCCCCCCAGGGAGCCTTCTTCTCCCTCTGCCTATATCTCTGCCTCTCTCTGTGTGTCTCTCATGAGTAAATAAATAAAATCTTTAAAAAAAAAACAAAGGATTATGCTGGTCTTATAAAATTGGGTAAGAAAGTATTCCCCTTATTTCTAGCTTTTCCTTACCTCTAATTACTTCGAGCTTTTTTTTCATAAGCTCAACAAGGGTCAGTAATCCTCAACTCATATATATTAAACACAGGCCTGCCTCTTCCCATATGTTACATGTTATTTTATGTAAGGAAGAACTATTTATTTGCTTTCAAATCATTATGTGGCCTTGAGTTTCAATACTGTGACTTCTTTTAGTAAAACCCCCATTCAAGCCAGAAATATTATCAGGAATACTATAAAGAAAATGTTTTTGAAATTCATCCTTCCATTGGCAGTGGTTCCCAAGATTAATTGTCAATAAATGTCTATTTGTGTGGCATCGTTATAAATCCGGCAAAGTAGCTTTCAGAAATTTTCCCTTTATAGGGATAGTGCTAGACTGAAGAGATGTATATTCAGAAAATAAGCAGTCTTTTTTTTTTTTTTTTTTTTTTTTAAATTTTTATTTATTTATGATAGTCACAGAGAGAGAGAGGCAGAGACACAGGCAGAGGGAGAAGCAGGCTCCATGCACCGGGAGCCTGACGTGGGATTCGATCCCGGGTCTCCAGGATCGCGCCCTGGGCCAAAGGCAGGCGCCAAACCGCTGCGCTACCCAGGGATCCCAATAAGCAGTCTTTTGTAAGGAAAATTCCTTTGAATAAAACTGCCTTCAAAATGCTTTGCAACAGCAGAACAAAAGACCTTCTGCAGGAAAAAACAAAACACAAAACTCTGACTCTAATTCCAAGGCCAATGACACCACACTGTATATAATACAGTTTCTTTTGTGCAAAAGTAAGAGCATGAGGGGAACAAAGGGAACATTTATGAGAACCAACATGATCAATTTGAAGAAAATAGCAGCTAGAAACTGCAATCCAATTTTTTTTCTGTCTAGAAAATCAATGAACCACAAGCATCTAATAAATCGGTCAATTATACACAGATGCCAGACTCTACAGAAGATGTAATATTAGGTTTTGTAAATCATTACTGTCTCACACAGATTTTTATGACAGTAAGTTCCACTGATTAAAATGTCAGTATAAAACATTGCCTTTCATTCAAATAGCTAGTACAGACTCACCCTCTGTAATGATGGAATGTAATAATTAGATAGTGGGCAAAGCCTGCATGTTAGCAAACAACAACAAAAATCAGACTGCTCAAAGAAAATTAAAGATCTGGTGAAGCAAAATTGAGGTAGCCTCAGGCTTAGGTCCTCAATGAAAACACCCAGAGCAACACCCAGGTCTCTGGGATGGCAGTTACTGGGTGGGTTTCCATAACAATTCCAAGGACTTGGTTGGGCACTCATCACTGAATGACAGCATTAGGATTACTCCTGAAGGGGAATTTAAAAAATGGTTTTTAATTACAAAATGTTTTTAAACTTTTATCCCTAATTTTTAAAATTGGGGATTATCTTTAAAGCCTTTGAGTTTTCCTCAGTCTCATTGCCTAGGCTATGGTAAGTTCCCTGTGAAATTCTGTACTCAGATCTTTTAGGATAGACCCGGGCAGAGACTTCCTGACTTTACAGCAGGGCTGGCTTAGTTTCTACTCACTAGTTACAAGGCCCTAAGAGAAACTCTGGGCCCCAGTGAAAACTCTCTCTCTCTTTTCTTTTGCACAGGTGGGCTGTTCCCGACCTTGATGGATCAGGTAAAAATCTTTATGTAGGATTTGCCCTGCCCACTTTTGGACCTTACCCCTTTATTTGTACCGTTTTTCCCCCATTTCCCCATTTTCCTCATCCCTGACCACCTAGGAAACAAGAGGGAAATCTTAGTTTTCAGTCTCTTTCCACATTCTAAGGGAAAACTCAGCTGAAAATCTACAGGAGGACTAAATTTCAATAATGAGAGATTCTGTGCCCAATGCTTGGCTCTTGATCGTGAGTGACCCTCTATTCCAGGCTGCTGTGGACAATGGCTATTAAGAACTGAATGTTTGTGTATCCCCCAAATTCACATAGTAAAGCCCTAATGCTCAATGTGGCCATGTTTAGCAATAGGATCTTTAAGGAAGTAATTAAGGTAAATGAGGTCATAAGTGTGGGGCCTTGATACAAGAGGATTGGTTTCCTTATAAGAAGATACACTAGAGAATTCTTTCATGCTCCCTCTCTTTCTCTCTCTCCTTCCTTGTCTTCATTTCCCCTCCTTCTCTTTCTCCTTCCACTTCCTTTTTTGCTCTCTCTCCCCCTTCTTTCTCTTTCTCTCTTGCACACGCATGCACACATTTTCTCTGCATGCATGAGGACATAGCAAGAGGGCAGCTATCTACAAGCCAGGAAGAGAGCTCTTTCACCAGAAGCCAAATCAATTGGAACCTTGATCTTGAACTTCTTGCCTCCAGATTCGTGAGAAAATGAGTTTCTGTTGTGTAAGCCACCCTGTTGAAGGTGTTTTGCTGTGGAAACCCCAGCAGACTAATATAGCAACATCACATTCCCTCAGAGAGGGAGATAATCATCACTTAAGATTCTTTCTGTCAGACCCAGATGGTATCAGCCTTGGCAGTCCTAGGAGCCTGTAATAAAAAACACCATATCACTGCCCTTCGTGTTTGGAGTCACAGTATTTTTTCTGTGTCTGGAAGTCCTAAGGTAAGACAGCATTTTAATGTGACTTCTGGGTAATGACTGCCCTTGTATCTGCTTAGCTTATGTTGTGAAGACTGCTCAAGCCTTTGACACAACTCTTGACACACTGAGCATTGTCATAACATCTTACAGATGGGACACAGATGGTCAGTAACTTTCATCAAGGGTAAGCAACCTGTGGGTAATCAGGAAAGAAACCACAGGGGTCAGAAACTGAACTCTACCTTTCTCCTTGATCTTTGGGTGTCACTTTTGACAACAAAGTAGAGTTTATTTTGATATCTTTATCCCATCAAAGTTTGTAATTCTCCCTCCTTGCCACCTCATTTGTTTGGCTGCAGCTCATGCTAGGGTTGTGACTGAATGTCCTCTTCCCCGTAGGAACAGCTTGGGGGTGGGGGCAGTACATGTAGGAGACATGCATACATTGGGCTGATTGTAATTTGTTCATTTTTTATAATAATTAGTGATATCTTGATTGAGTCATTCTTATTTTGTGCTCTGGTTGTTACTGCTGAGAATATTCTTTCTAACCATTTTTCTTTTTTTGTCTCTCTTGTTCTCCATCCTCCAAACTGAACATTCTCTAAAAGATCTTCGACCCAAATATATTTTGAGCTTATTAGCTATTGTTTATGAAGTATAATACATTGAAATCTAATTAGTTGTATTGTTAAAGTGTATCAGCGGGGATGCTATTCTAGTTATTAATTTAAAAATAAATTTCCAGGGCAGCTCGAAAGTTCAGCGGTTTAGCGCCGCCTTCAGCCCAGGGCGTGATCCTGGAGACCTGGGATCTAGTCCCACGTCGGGCTCCCTGCATGGAGCCTGCTTCTCCCTCTGCCTGTGTCTCTGCCTCTCTCTCTCTCTCTTTCTCTGTTTCTCATGAATAAATAAATAAAATTAAAAAAAATAAATAAATTTCCAGGGACGCCTGGGTGGCTCAGTGGTTGAACATCTGCCTTCGGCTCAGGTTGTGATCCTGGGGTCCTGGGATTGAGTCCTGTATTGGGCCCCCTATGGGGAACCTGCTTCTCCCTCTGCCTATTTCTCTGCCTCTCTCTGTATCTCTCATGAAGAGAGAAGAAAGAAAGAGAAAGAAAGAAAGAAAGAAAGAAAGAAAGAAAGAAAGAAAGAAGGAGAAAGAAAGAAAAAGAAAGAAAGAAAGAAAGAAAGAGAAAAGAAGATTTACAAATAAATTTCCAAAGAGCTTGAGATTCATCCTCCTCTCTGACTTTTCAAACGTTAAGTGAATAAGCACAATAGGTATCTTCTTTGGAATACAGTATTTGATTTTGTGTAATGGAAACCCGATGTGTGGACCCCATCCACTTCCTCTCTAGCAGTTCTGTCAATAGTACATCTTACTAATGGGTAAATGGTTAACAGTTAGTGTTATGGAGTTTGCCAATTTCTGTGGTATAAACAATGCCCCATGACATATTTCAAGCCACCCACACAGTGTCACCAAATGTGGTGTTGGAAATGGATGCATACAGTTAGCTTTCCAGCCCCCTATGTGGTATGGATGTCAGGTTTAAATGTTTCATAAAAAAGGAGCCTTCACTCTCTCACCTGATCTTTGACCAGAGACCTGATCTTAGGGGTTCCTTATCCCTTAAATTGGCCTGTGTTCCCTGATGGTGCATCTCTGATGCATGCACAAGCTTGCCAAACATGATGGAGAAGATATCTCAGGCTTTTTTTTTTTTTAATCAAGGCTTTGAAAACACAGCAAAATCTGAGTCTTCCTGCACCTTTCCCCCCTGGGCCACATCCCTTACCTCTGTAGTTCAGAAAGGATATGTCACTATAGAGAATCATTTTCACCACATTTATATGATCCAGTTTATTCGTTAAGTGCTGATAAGTACAATTTTCTGCCTCAGTGGAAGATGAAATAACATCGGTAAAATAGTGCTACATAGTTTGGTTTATACAAAATAAAGAGCAAAGGAGACTTGCAGTTGGCTGCTCATGTCAAAAATGAGAAAAAGGTTTATTGTGCCTAGCATATGGCCCATGCAGAGGTCCGTGGTGGTGGCAGGGATGGTGGTTTTCTCGCCAGGGCAGCTCTGACGTGTGGTTTCAGGGATTGTTCCTGTCTCTTTATCCTCATGCCTACCTCTCTAGCATTCCCAAAAGTTCTGTGGGCTGCCCACTATTCTTTGAATAAAGTCTTTTTCTGCTAAGTTGAACAAAGCTGGCTTTTGCCTGCAACTAAGAGCTCAGGTCCTAAAGCTAATTTCAAATCCCAGATGTCCTACCTACTAGCTGTGTCCTTAAGCAAATTTCTCTCATGACCCAGGTTCCTCATCTGTAAAAGTGCCATAATACATCTCATGGAGTTATTATGAGGCTTAAATGAGTTATTACACGTAAAACCTTTAGAATAGTGCCTGGCACACAGTAAGCCCTCAATAACTATTAGCTATTATCATCATCACACTGGGTATATTTTAGCAAGAATTGGTTGACATCAACCAACTCCAAATACAAAAGAGAGACAAATAGCCATTAAACCATTGCTTTTTATGGCACATATTTTAGATTTTCTCAAACATAAGAAATCTCTTCGTAGTATAATAGCTTCAAACTTGATACAGAACAGAGGATGTGTATTTAGTTTTTCCGTGGTGATCAGCAGTTTAGAGGGTGATCACTCTTTAAATTCAGCATCTGTTAATGTTTAAACCAATTCATAGTTTTCCTTAGAGCACATGATTTTGGACAAAGACAACAACAAACTAAAGTGCCAAAATGGGTTCACTAGCTGGTTTGCATAAAGTGAAATGATTTGAACAAAATCTCTGTATGAAAAGTGTATTTACTCATTCACTTCCTTATTAACAGGATCTTTTACTGTTATTCTCAAAAATTCCCCTAATATTTGCCTTTTCAAATTCTGGAATGATGATGCTAATTTTAATGTTACATTTTTGTTTCCTTCTTGGCAAAATTCATTGTTTTGCTTTAATGTTCTAAATTTTTTTTAAATGTTTCCAACATTTCTAACACATGGGCAATTTAAAAAACTCTGTCTTTTTCCTTTTTTATATTCTTGATCATTTTGATTAAAAAAAAGGAACGAGCAAACCCCTTTCATTTTCCAAAGTATATCAAGTTGGCTATTGACTTTTCTAGTGATGATTCATTTATTCATTCAACAAATAGACCCAGGGCTCTTATCTTGAGCAGGGCTGGGCTAGATGCCAGGGATATCTTGGTGAACAAGACATGACCCCATCCCCAAAGAGTTTACATATGAGTAGGAAAAGAGATGGAGAGACAGGCAGTTCTTTTTTTTTTTAATTTTATTTATTTATTTTAAAGAGAGAGAGCAAGAGAAAGCACAAGCAGAGAGGAGAGGCAAAGGGGAGAGGCAGAAGCAGACTCCCCGCTGAGCAGGGAGCCTGATGTGGGGCTCTATCCCAGGATCCAGAACATGACCTGAGCTTAAGGCAGATGCTGAACCTACTGAGCCACCCAGGCATCCCAAGACAAGCAGTTATTTTTTAAAAATATTTTATTTATTTATTCATGAGAGACAGACCAGCAGAGACATAGGCAGAGGGAGAAGCAGACTCCCCATGGGGGGCCCAATGCGAGACTCAATCTCAGGATCCCAGGATCATGCCCTGAGCTGAAGGCAGACGCTTAATTACTGAGCCACCCAGGCACCCTGAGACAGGCAGTTCTAATACCGTTTGACCAAAGACGGTGCTATAAGAGCACAGCAGAGAGGCACCTAACTCTGACTCAGGGGGTCAGAAAAGGATTCAGACCAGAAGTGGAATTTAGCTGGGACCTGTACAATAAATGAGCTATCATAGTGGATAATAGTGTTCTTCTTTAACCTGCATGTGGAAGAGTATAAAATTAAACATATAAAGCTGTGAATATATTTTGTGAGTATTTTCCTTTAAAAAAGACAATCACGGGATCCCTGGGTGGCGCAGCGGTTTGGCGCTTGCCTTTGGCCCAGGGCGCGATCCTGGAGACCCGGGATCGAATCCCACGTCGGGCTCCCGGTGCATGGAACCTGTTTCTCCCTATGCCTGTGTCTCTGCCTCTCTCTCTCTCACTGTGTGACTATCATAAAAAAAAAAAAAAATTAAAAAAAAAAGACAATCACAATTTTTAATGTCCTATAAACATTTGATTTCTTTTGACAAGCAAGATATAAATATAGTATTCTAAATTGAGAGCTTTATATGTATTTGCAATATAAATTGTATTCCTGATGTTAAAATACTTTTTTTTTTTTTTGAATGAGAGAGAGAGCAGGGGTATGCAGAGAATCTTAAGCAGACTCCTCACTGAGCACTAAGTAGGACTCTGAGCCCAACCTGGAGCCCAACTTGGGGCTCAATCCCAGAACCCAAGCCATGCTCATGACCTGAGCCAAAATCAAGAGTTGGCTGCTTAACCAACTGAGTCACCCAGGTGCCCTAAAATACTTTATAAACTTATTTCAGCCATCTTGGGTTGTTAAATTAAAAAATAGCCATCCATCATAGACTGCCTGACCTAAATATCAACGATGTATTTCTCACAGCTCTGGAGGTTGAAAGTCTGAGATCTGGGTGGCAGGTAGTCAAGTTCTTGGTGACAGCTCTTTTCCTGACTTGTAGAAGGCCCGTTCTTGCTTATCCTAACATGAAGGAAGGGGGAGAACTTTGATGTCCTTATCCTTTGTTGGGTCATCAGTTCTATTATGGGGACTCTGCCCTCATGATCTTGTCTAAGCCTATTACCTCCCCAAAGCCCTGCCTCCAAATGCCATCACCCTGGGGGATTTGGGATTCTAAATGTAGATCTTGAGAAGAAAAACATTCAGTCCATAGCAATACATTATTGTGTAGTTATCCTTATGTTTTGTTTTTCCTATGTGAGAAATAGATAAGTTCCTTGTCTATTGTAAGTGCAAGTGTGAGAAGATACATTTGCTTTTCTATAACCTAATGAGGAATTTTACCTCTCTCATTCCATTCCATGGCAGAGAACTGAATTCTGGGTTCTTCAGCCACTTCAGGATTTTCTCAGAACCTTCAAACTCAGTCCATTTGGGACTACTGTCTTCCCTTTATTCTTTCCAGAGTGGCATTTAAGATCCAAGGGGCTTACACCGTATAATCAAGAAGAGACATATATATTACAGCTCTGAATGCTGAAAGGCCTGGAAAAAATGACCATCCTAGCAGCAATTTTGATCTAAAAATAGTGTTTCCCACTAAAAGATACCAGGGCTTCTAAATTCAAGACTACAGGGTTTTTACTTAATCTTTTCAATATGAAACTTGTTTCTCCTGTCACTCCATACCATAGATCTTGCTTGTTAAGCATACTAAAGATGATTTCACATAATTACCTACACATAAAGTAATTTAAGATGAACAATATGAGTATTTTTTAGCAATATGATTATGAAAGTACTTTAAAAAATTTTTTTGAAAGAGTTCTTCCTGCTTTTGTTTAAGTGGCTGTACGATTTCTATATTGTGAGACCATAGAGTTATTACATACTTTCCCCTTTCCCTTCTATTTCTTAATTAGTGTTAATTTGTTGTACAAGTATATATTTAAAGCTTACCACCAGTCTTTATGTTAATGTGTTTCCTATAATTTTGGTCATCTGAAAGACATTTTCTAGTTTCTTAAGAAATTATTCATAGAAACAGTATTTTCTGAATTCTTGAGTATATTTTAAAGTTTTCATTTTTTAAAGTAATTTCTACACCCAACATGTTGCTTAAACTCACAACCCCAAGATCAAAAATTCATACTCTTCCAACTGAGCCAACCAGACGTCTCTGAATTCTTGAATTTTGATTGCAGTTTGTCTCTAACTTCTAATATTTGAAAGCCATTATAGCTGGATATAAAATTCTTGGCTCCCAGGTCCTTTCCTGGAGCATCTTATATATGTCATTCTACTTTTCTTCTAGTATAGAGCATTGCTGTCAAAGATTTTTGAGGACAATATGATTTTGTTTCCCTCATGTAAATTATCTGGTCTTTTGCTGGGTGCCCAAAAGAGTTTTTTAAGTCTAATAATTCTATTAGATTATATTTCATTATTGGTCATTCTGAGTTGTGTTTTCTCAGGATCACATGATATCTTTTCAAAATATTATATCAGTTTTATTATGATTGCTGTTTAGTATAGAAAAGTGATTCCTCCTCCTCCTCCTCCTCTTCTTCTTCTTTCTCCTCCTCCTCCTCCTTCTTCTTCTTCTTCTTCTTCTTCTTCTTCTTCTTCTTCTTCTTCTTCTTCTTCTTTCTCCTTCTTCTTCTCTTCTTCTTTTGTAGTTCTTATTTGCCTAGTCCCTTGACTTGGGTTTTTCTCTATTGTTATATGTATGTGGAGTCTTCTTTGCCTGACTTCTATATTTGTCATTTTCTTTCCAATCTTCTTTAAACTTTTTATACTTTAATTTTTTGGTATTAAACACTTACTCTTTTTAATCTTCAATTTTTCTTAAGGCATCATGTGTTCTATTTATCCATTCTGTTTCTTTTGGCTGAGACCTTATTTAGGAAATAAATCATATTTTTTTAATCCCTTCTTCCTTGAGCTCTGTCTCCTCATTTCTAAGCTTTTCTCCTGACTTATTTTATTCTTCTAGATATTATAGCATTTTCTTAGTGTATTTTATATTATTTTGAAACATCAGTGTATGTTTTTCCTCTATTTAAGGACATGTCTCTCTGGCTTGCTTTTATTATTGTTAAGAATATTATCATGTATTTTCTTTTCTTTTGTCTTTTTAAAAAAGATTTTAGGGCAGCCCAGGTGGCTCAGCAGTTTAGCGCCACCTTCAGCCCAGGGCATGATCCTGGAGATGCTGGATCGAGTCCCACACCTGTGTCTCTGCCTCTCTGTTTCTCGAATAAATAAATAAAATATTTTAAAAAATAAATAAAATAAATATTTTATTTATTTATTCATGAGAGACACAGAGAGAAGGCAGAGACAGAAGCAGGCTCCCTGGAGGGACTCTGGGATCCCCAGAACTCTGGGATCACACCCTGAGCTGAATACAGACGCTCAACCGCTGAGCAGACACCCAGGCATCCGTTCTTTTCTTTTTTCTTAAAGTAACTCTGTGTGGGATTTGACCTTAATCCCATATTTTTCTCATTTTTATATGAAATTAATATTCTTGAACTTTAGATTAACGTTTCCAACTTCATGGGTCTAGAACTCCCCCTCCTGTTGATATTGTTTTTGTTGTTTTTAGAGTGTGCATGTGTGCAAGCTGAGTAAGGACAGAGGCAGAGGGAGAGAATCTTAAGCAGGCTCCACACCCAACACAGAGCCCAACAATGTGGAGCTCAATCTCGTGACCCTAAAATCATGACCTGGGCCAAAATCAAGAGTCTGTTACTTAACGGACTGAGCTCCCCCCTCCACCCAGGTGTCCCCCTTCCTATTGTTTTTGTGAGGTGTTTGAAAATATAATGGTTTGCTTTCTGAGGTTTCTTAGCTCTGTTCCCTTTTCCTATTTTTATACAGACTTTCCTTTTTCCTTTGACTCTGCTGACCATCTCCTGAATAGTTGTGATTTGATTGCCAAGAATTTCACCTCAGTGAGGTGTGTGGTCCTGGAAGGGAGCTGTTGCTAGTTATTTTTGAGGGCTTAGAAGTCCAGAGTACTCCATCAGCTTAATACCTTATCATAGACCATAGATATGATAGCGTGAAACCACCCCCTCCTTGTTTTAGCTGCTGTTCTGTCTTGCAGAGCATTCAGATAAGTACCTGTGGTTATTCTGGAGTTCTTAGGTCTGTTTATTGCCCATTGTTTACTTCTGCTTTCACCTTCATAGATGCTGATTTCCTGAAGCTTTTAAAGCTGTCAGGATAGAGTTCACGTATATTTTGGGGTTGATGAGGTTACCTTTTTACTTATTTTAGAGTAGATGTCTACAGATTTTTGTTTTTGCTATTCTTATTTCTGCATGCGCCTGTGCTTGGAATTTGGGGAGATTAGAAAAATGGAAACCACTTCTACAGCTCTCTGCTTCAACTTCATCCAGTGAAATCATTTAAAACTGTAACCAGAAAGTGTTACTCTCTTACTTATAATCTTTTAAAGACTTTGTTTTGCATTTAGAATAAAAGGCAAAGTCCTCACCATGACTTAAAAGGTTGTAAATAATCTGGCTTCTATTTTATACTTGTTTCCCCATATTCTCTTTACTGTAAATTCACTAATCTTCTGTGACAGCCTGGGTTGTGACAACTAAGGTTGTCTCCACCTTAGAGTTTCCTGCTTGTAGTTTTTGTCAGAAAATTCTTTACCCAGCTGTCCTCATGTATGAATCAGTCTAATTCTTTAGCTCTCAGTACAATTGCTATGTCCTCAGAAGGGACTTCCCTGAATACTCTTTCTTTCTTTCTTTTTTAGAGAGAGTGTATACATTCATGACAGGGTGGTGGGGGTAGGGTGGGCTAGGGAGTGACACAGAGGGAGAGGGAGAGGGAGAGGGAGAGGGAGAGGGAAAGAATCCCAAAATCCCCAAATTGGGGCTCGATCTCATGACCCTGAGATCATGACCTAAGCCAAAATCAAAAGTCAGATGCTTAACAGACTGGCCATCTTGGCACCCCTCCCTGAATACTCTTTCTAAATTATCTTTCTCCTTCCCATTGTAGTTATTCTCTATCCTGTCATGCCATTCATTTCCTCATGGCATTTATTTGATATTGTCTTATTTATTTGTTAGTTGTTTATGTTCTTATCTTTGAATTAATGTAATGTATACTATGGTATGTCCCCAAGAACCCTCTTCAGAAATGAAGGGCTCATTACCCCAGTTCCAGAAAATACTTCTAGAAAACAGCCCTTCATTGTCACTTCTCTTTAGGAAATGCCTTTCCAGTCCTTTAACCTCCACTCTACAGGGGCATCTCAGCTTCAGAGCTCCCTGTGGGGTCAGCTCCATTGAGTCTCCACTGCTACTATGTCACAACCCTATTTAGCTTGCCTCTGTCACCAGCCATTCCACTTTGAGCACAATGAGAGCCATGAGTAGAATTGTGATGGTCACAGGGATAGGGGATCTGCATGAGCCCAACAGTATGGCCTCCCATTTACTAAGTCTGGTCTAGCTACTACTGCAGCCAATGGTAACAGTAACTTACAAGTAACAGAAATAATCCCAATTTTCCAGTAAAACATTATCTTCTGGAAGGCCATATATAATCTAAATCAGACTTTTATGTGGTACTGTATCCCCATTGTTGGACTGCAACAGGTCCATAAACCAGTGGGTAGAAGCAGGAGTGGTCTTGCTTACCACCACTCTCAGTGACCCACTTGGGAAATCTTGTTTCTTGTCTCTATAGTTCTGGGTTTGGAGATTCTGATTCACAAAGAGAAATTCTACCAAGGGACACATCAATAGTCCCTGTGATTTACAAACTATAACTGTTGTCTAGGCACTTTTTGTATTTGTGTACCAAGGGACTGACAGGAAAGAAAAGTACTTATTATATTACTAAGGATAATTGACCCTGACCATTAATTAGAAAAAGGTAAGGCTGTTTTTATACAATGAAGACAGGGAAGAAAATACTTGGCCCTTAATAATCCACTTGGGTATTTTTTGGTAGTCCTTTGTCTAATTTTGATGGTTAATTGGCAGCCATGCTGGCCTAAGGAAAGCACAGTGACCAGCAGCTCAAACTCTTCAGTCATGAGGATCTGGGTCATGCTGCCACATAAGCAGAGGTGCTCGCTGATGGTGAGGGTAGTGTAAAATGGAGAGTAAAGAAAGGATTCAGTGACCTTCAGTTGTAATTCCAAGACCAGATCAGTTCTCCCTTTCTATTAAATATTTGGGGGGCTGCATTAACCTTTTGCATTCAAGTTTCTCCCAAGAAAAGAGATCTAATGGAATCCAAAGGGTTTGTTCATGGAACTTATGTTTTAAAATGTATTCAAGGGCCCTAGAGGATGGACAACTGCAGATGTTGTGATATTCTACCCAGACTTTCCTTTAGGAGTAGAGGACTTATTCCCCCAATGGTAGAAGTGCTGTGAACAGTTTCCTGTTGTCAGACCTCTTGAGGAAGTGACTCACTTGAAATGCATTGTCTCACCTGAAGCATTCTCCTTTTCAAGAGGCTATATGCTGTGACTGGTCATTGCAAGTTTATAAAGGTCAATGTCATTTATCCTACTTGGATCAAGTCTGAGAGGCCATCCCAGTCTCAAAGATACCCATAGCCTGACTTTTTCTCTACCCAATCCATAGTTGTTGATCCCAAAGGCATTTCCTGATAACCTCCTCTATGAAAATCACTGTTTCAGGGGCACCTGGGTGGCTCAGTTGGTTGAGAGTCTGCCTTCCGCTTGGGTCATGATCTCAGGGTCCTGGGATTGAGCCCCACATCAGGGGGGTAAGGCAGGGAGTCTGCTTCTCCCTCTCCTTCTGCCCCTTCTCCCCACTTGTGCATGCTTTCTCTCAAATAAATAAATAAATACATAAATTTAATGAATTAAAAAAAGAAAGAAAGAAAATCCCTGCTTCAGAGTCTGCTCCCAGGAAACCCAACCTTTAACAATTAATGAGAATTGCCTGAGGCTTCATATGCCAGAAACCCAAGTAGTTGGTGGTATATCTCTAAATAAATGGTGCATTGTCTCCATGCTGGCATCAAGGACCTAGGTTCCTTCTAGCTTTCTGGTACATTGCTACTGGACTGTGGATTACATTTCCATATAAGAAGATGATTGCTTGGGATCCCTGGGTGGCTCAGCGGTTTGGCGCCTGCCTTTGGCCCAGGGCGTGATCCTGGAGTCCCGGGATCAAGTCCCGCGTCAGGCTCCCAGCATGGAGCCTGCTTCTCCCTCTGCCTGTGTCTCTGCCTCTCTCTCTCTCTCTCTGTGTGTGTGTGTCTATCATAAATAAATAAATAAATCTTTAAAAAAAATAAAGAAGATGATTGCTTCAGTGAAGGTTGGAGAGTGAAGAACAAATGACAAAAGAGCATGTTTTTTCAAAGAAGAAGTCCTACTTAGCAACTTACAAGTATTTCTTAATGGCCAGAATGGGTCACTTTTCCATCCTTAGCTGCACAGAAGACTAAGCAGATATTTTGAACAGGGTATATTATTGTTCTGAACTAAAGAAGGGCTCTGATAGTTACGAATAAGACAGAATGAAATTACTAGATGAGCAACTAGTGGTGTCCCTCTTTCTACATAGTCCGTAAACTCCTGAAGGGCAGGAACCTTACCTGTTTCCTTTACTTGCATATCCACAATACCTAGAATAATCAATGCCTGACCTATAACAGTAAACAGTAAAATAGTTCATGATTGAATCACTTTTACTTTGATTGGGATGTACTTCTTATTACCACATCATGTTGAAAACCTAGTGATCTGAAGAATGTGTGGTTTGACTAGTGGAAAGGAAAGGGATACCATAAACAAAAATCAAATTAAAAATTTCTTTTGTTGTTGTGGAAAGGATAATGAAATACTAAGATTGAATAATGTAATTGGCCCTTTGCTATTCTTAAATGAAAAGCACACAACATTTCCAATCAAAAACAGACCAGCATGTAAAGCCTTTAAGTAACTATGAGGAGCTGGGATTATTTTTTATATCGCTGGCAATGGCATAAGAGGGATTCCATGAGCATCTGTTGAGTGAGCATTGGTAGAAATGAGTGTTTCATGAGTTATAAGTCTCAATTCTCAAATTCTTATGTAAAATAATCTCTTGAATATTGGAGAGAATGCAAATGTACAGATTAGCCATGTAAATTATATTACCACGTATATAATCCTAAGAATATAACAAATGGAAACCAAGTTGGTTCAAAGAATTTTGTATCAGAACATTGTTAAATTTATTTATTAGTTTTTTTAAAGATTTCATTTATTTATTCCTGAGAGACACACAGAGAGAGAGAGGCAGAGACACAGGCAGAGGGAGAAGCAGGCTCCATGCAGGGAGCCTGACATGGGACTTGATTTCGGGTCTCTAGGATCACGCCCTGAGCCGAAGGCAGTGCTAAACCGCTGAGCCACCAGGGCTGCCCAACATTGTTAAATTTAAATAGGAGTGTATGTGTTTTCATAAAGAAGTGCTAAGTATGATTTCCTCATAATCTTTGTATCATACTCCTGTTAAAATATTCCTGTATAAAAATAGGAATTAGCTTAACTAAAAGAAAGAAGATGACAGCTAGTTTAGGAAACTACAGTGTCTGTCTGTCTCTCCTTAATGCTTTGAAAACAGTTGTGATGAGAATATTGAGAAAATCAGATTTGGCGATAATTTATCAAAATACAACCTATAAACCCTCTAATTGGACTTGTGCTTATGAAAAATGGAAAGAGACACAGGGAAACTTGAAAATATTTTGTATCAACCAATGTACTACTCAGTTACTTTGAAAGCACTTTTAATTTTCAAACCTCGGTATATTTCAGTGAGAATTAAATTTGTTGGCTTTTAAATAATTCAAACATCATTCATCAAAATACAGCTTTCTAAGAGTTAGTTCACATCCAAAGAGAAATCCATTTTATAAGCAATTTGCACTGAAAAACAGAGTGTTTAATCCACATTTCAAGGAGCCTAAATCTAGAAGGCTTTTTTTGATCAGGTTTCAAATTTGAAACCACAAAATTAAAATGTGTTAAAAACTTTGGAGAATGTCTGCTATTCCTGTTAATAATTTTCTAAACTTCTATTTGAAAGCACACATATCATATATTCAAATCAGCTACATAATATATTTAGAGTCACAAATCTTGGACACATGTGTAAATAGAATCCAAACTGTGGGCCTGAAGGGTGTAGATTCAGAAACTCTTGCTTGCCTAGGCACATGTAAAGGGCTGTAGGGGTAGGACTTCCAGAAAGATATTGCCATAAAGACCTAAGGTGCATGATGTATGAAGGGAAAAGGAATCCATGCTTTAAGTCTGCCCACTCACTGGGCCATGACTTCTAAGACCCCTGAGCCCCAGGAAACCGGGGATATTCTTTTATCCCCTGCACAATATATCAGGTGTGAAAGGGCTCGCCCTGAATAAAGAATATGAGGAAAACATTTAAGGTTGCCAAGGAGAGCCTGATAAGCATGTTTTGAGGTGATATCCCTGACAGTTCTATTTCCTTTTGGACCAAGCCAGAGTCCTGGAGAGACTGTGGTATGGTGACCCCAACAAAAAGCAAATAAATAAACCTGGCAGTCCCAGTTTCTCTGTGAAATGGAAAGACAAAGAACATCAGTGCTTCTAGCTTTTACGTAACAGCCCCACCAATTAGGAAAAAGCTTCTCTTGGAAGTGCGGCAGGAACATCCATTCATGTCTATCATGTGGGCAATAATCAAGGTAGAGCCAGGCTTCTGATACATTTGGAGCATCTGGCAATGCCAGCTGCAACTGCCTTGGAAATCATAAGGCCAGGTGGGAATCAGGTGGAGGATAGGAATTTATGAGATGCCAGGGAGAAGGAATTTGAAAGAACTGGGGTCCCAGTGAGATCCCTGATAGTCTGAGAAATAAATAATAAAATGGAGGCAAACCAGATTCCTAGACCATAAAAAAACCTTTCCATTGCTCTTATCTTGAGATCTGATCTGTAATGTTTCCCAGTGCGGTCCATGGACCACCTGAATTAGAATCACCAGGGATGCTGGTTGAAGTTGCAAATTCCTAAGGTCCACTTTTTTAAATTCTAATTTTAGGATTTCCTTATTTATTTGTATATTATTCTTTTATTACTTATTATCCTCCAGTTCTTAACAGAAAGTATTCAAAGCTTCATTTTTTTAACCCACCTTTTTCATTTTTCTCTTTTACTGTGGTAGAACACACATGACATAAAATTTATCATTTTAGGTATTTTTAAGTGTTCAGTCCAGTGGCATTAAGTACGTTTACACTGTTGTGAAACTATCACCACTATTCAGTTCCAGAACCTTTTCATCATTCCAAACAAAAACTCTACTCCTATTAAAAACTTCCCATTCCCCACTCCTCTCACCCCTGGTAACCTCTGTTCCACTACTGTCTCTGTGAATTTGCTGAGGGCCACTCTTGACCTTTGTGGATCAGACTCTCATACTGGGGCTGGAAGAACTGATTTGGGAATCTGCATTTTTCAAGCATATTTCCCAGGATATATACATATATGGGATATTTAAAAACCACCATATAAACAGTCACCTTTTACATTCATTACTCCAGATTTTGATTTTTTTTTGTTTTCACTTAAATGCTCTTTAAAAAAAAAAAAAAGATTTTATTTCTTTATTCATGAGAGACACAGAGACATAGGCAGAAGGAGAAGCAGGCTCCCTGTGGGGAGGCCGATGCAGGACTCAATCAGGACCCTGGGATCACAATCACTACCTGAGCCAAAGGCAGATGCTCAACTACTGAGCCATCCAGGTGCCCCAGTGAAATACCTTTGAGATGAAAACACCATTATTATCAGGCATCTTAGTACAAATAAACTTATCAGGTGGTTTCCAACCAGAACAGTGAAACGAGGTCCCAGGTGAAAGCCAACCATTGAGAGGGAAACTTGACTACATAAACATTGACTCTCTACCCAACCAGTAGGTTGACACAAGTAGAAAATCTCCACATAGACAATCTTTCAAGGTAAATAGTAATAAATAGAGAGGTTAGGAGCAGAGGGGAGTTGAACAACATAGACCTAAAGTACAAGGTTAAATCACTAAAGCAGATTCAAGTTTGCTCCAGTGTTTTCTGGGATCAAAAACCTCACAGCTGTGTCCTCAGAGACTTTCATTCTGAGCAATCCAGGAAGTCGTTTCCGATTTCACTCTTTCCCCAAGGCTTCTCCTCTCCAGCTCAACTTTCCTGGAAAGCTAGACTCCTTCTTTTTCCCTTTCAGTGCACATGTACTATGTATGTGGGGGCAAGAGGGTCACAAAACTTGACCCAATAATTACTCATGTATTGACAAAATAAGATTTCTTTATTTGGTCTGTAATTAATATAGTATAGTTCATAAGCTCCCAATCACTATCTAGCAGTAAAAAACATGCCTAATATGATTTATTTTGTTTTTTAATGCCTAATATGATTTAAAGCTTAGTCCAATCCAATATTTTATGTTGACTCTCTATTAAATCCAACAGTTCTGTCTCTCAGATAGACCTCCCCTCCCCTGCTTCTCTCCCTATGATGACAATAAATGAGGAGAAAAGGGAGACCGAGGGTCCTTGAGTAAGGAATCCTCTAGTCTCAGGGGTCATGTCCTGTCCACTTGACTGCTGGGTACCCAGCTGGTCTCTGACGGTGAGGTCTGCAGTTGTTGAACTCGTGGTCTATCCTTTTGGCTCAGGCTCTGCTCCTAGCACCACTCCCCATGCTGACTCAGGTTCATTTTGGCTCCTGCTGGCTGCACACCCCCAAGTCTTTGCCAGGGTCCCCAGCCAGCCAGCATTACTGATTGTCCACTCCCAATCATTATTGTGGGTTCACTAGCCCATGGCTGACCCACTAGCTCTCAGCTCAACATCCACATTATACATTTAAAACCAAGGTCTACCTCTTCCTGGTCATGCCTCAATATTTCATCATTATTTAGAGTATATGTTCTATAATTTGCAGTTATCCCCAAGTTTTAATACTTATTTAAATGTATACCTTACTATCAATACCTAGAGTTAGTCATTAGGTATATACCTCTTCCTCATCCCAAAACCCTAAAACTCTGACCATGCTTTCCCTTTCTTGATTTATCCCTGTCTTGATTTACGCCCCCCCCCATAAGATGCACAGTCCAGTAGCTTGCTCTGATTTGTGGCATACTAGATCTGTCTAAGGTTGATATAGAAATTAATACTTTAAAGGAGTTTACTGGACTGTTTAATTCACTCTAGTGGTACCAAGAGCACTTCTCTATTTGCTGGAGAAATTTTAGTAAAAGTAATAAGCAATAATCATTAAAAAATACTTAAGGATTCCTTGCCACATGTTTACTACTGTGCTAGATGATGGGGAATTATAGTTCCGTACAAGATGGATAAGTTCTCTGATTTCAGAGGTTATTTTGCTGTTTTCCTCAATGGGAAATGGAGGGCATTGCTATTGGCCCAGCACAGCAATCATGAGTTGTTTGCTAGGACACAGAACTTTCAGTGATAAAGCTGAGACAGTCTTGGGCCAACTGGGATGGATGGTAACCCTATCAGATCACCAAGGCTTTTGTCCTTGGCTTTTGTTCATTTAGAGCAGCTCTCAGAGTTTTATCTTTATTGAATAATTATCAGAAACAGGAGAGTGAGTGAATTCCTGTTTTATGTTTCTTTATATGAGAAAGAGAACCTTTCTAAAAGTCACTTGGCAGGGTTCTCCTTTTATCTCATTGGCCAGGGTTGTTTCATAAGCTTATGCCTATAGTGATAACTCTCAAGGGATATGAATTATTCTAATTGGCTAAGATTAATCAATATTACCTCTTGAGATGGGAAAGAGATATGAAGCATCCATCTTACAATATGTAAGTACATGCTAATTCTATTCGAAAGGAAGAAGAGAGAAGCGCTTCTCTGTAGACAACCAATGGTGCTATTTGCATATTAGGATAGATTTTTGTTACTGTTACTCATCAAGTACTTGTTCTGTATTTGTTAGAGCTCCACAGCCTAACCATTTTCAGTATTGCTGTTTAAGTTTGTGTGTTTTACAATCATAGTTATACTTGTAAAATCCTAAGTATAATGACAAAGACTGTATAAAATCACTCCTCAGCCCCTTTGCATAAAACTAGTAGAAAATTGGACAAAACTATTGAAAACAACCGTCATAAGGCACTGGAGAATGACCAAAGGCAGAAAACAAATTGAGGAGAGTCTTCTCATGAAAAATTGCTACTGCATCAGGTCAGATCAACAAGACTGTGGGTTTCTTACCTGAAGCTGCTCCCAACTTTTCCCTTCCTCCAGCTCAAGTATTAAGGACCATTATCCAGTAGTGGTGGATTTGTTTGTCATAGGTGGTGAAAATCTGGTTGTTTCTAGCTGAGGTAGCAGATTCCATTTGGGGTGGAGAAACAAAACTTGTAGTTGTTTTTTTGTTTGTTTGTTTGTTTGTTTGTTTTTTAACCAGCTAGAGTCTACTATTTCAGTCGAAGGCATGTGGTTACCAACTAGAAATTTAAATATGAGATATTGGGGCAGCCCCAGTGGCCCAGCGGTTTAACGCTACCTGCAGCCCAGGGCGTGATCCTGGGGACCCGGGATTGAGTCCCATGTTGGGCTCTCTGCGTGGAGCCTGCTTCTCCCTCTGCCTGTGTCTCTGCCTCTCTCTATATATGTCTCTCATGCATAAATAAATAAAATCTTTAAAAAATAAAAAAAAACTATTAAAAAATGTGAGATATTGGAAGTGAGAGTCATACAAGGCTGGCTTAAAACTTTCCACAGATCTCTAGATGATTGCCAAACTACATATGCATAGGGGAGATCTCAGAGAGTGCAACAAAAAGTGGGATCAAAGGAAGTATGAGAATTTGCTGTGCCTTTGAAAGCATTCCCAAACCTACAAACGGCCTGGATTAAAAAGGACAGCAGCTCTATGAGCTCAGAGTGGCTGCATATAACCTCTACCAAATAACAATCTGACCACTAAACTATACATGCACAAGGAGACCTTATGGAACAAGGCTAAAATGGACAAGTAGATCTGAGCAAAGACACCATAGACTATATATCATGGTATAGACAACTCCTAGATTGACTATATCAGACATATATGGGACAATACCATGTTTTTCAACATGTGCATAAATGGGGTCTAGAAGGAAAGAAGAGAGAAAAATTATAGAAAAAACTTTTTGAAGAAACAATGACTTCCAAATTCTCAAATGTAAAAAATTTTAACTAGAGACCAAGGAGCTCAAAGAACACCTTATTGGCTAAAACAAAGAGAATCACAAGAAATACCATTGTCAAACTGCAGAAAAACATAGAGAAAATCTTGAAAGCAACAAGAGAAAAATGATAGATCACATACAAGGAACAACAATATGAATAATGACTGACATTATAAATAAAATAGAAAATAGAAAAATGCTACAGATCAATGAAACTAAATGTCAATTAGTTTGAAAAAAAAAACGGAACAAAATTGCTAAGTCTTTAGCTAGACTGATCAAGAGAAAAAAGACAGATAATAATTATTAATAGCAGGAATGCGAAAAGGATATCACTATGGTTCCTACAAACATTTAAAGGATACTAAGGAAAGACTGTGAACAAATTTATGCCAATATTTTTGACAACTGAGAGGAAATAGACAAATCCCTAGAAAGGCATAAGTTACCAAATTACCAAAACTGATTCAAGAGATAAAAAATCTGAAAAGATCCAAATCAAGTAAATAATCCAGTCCTACAAAAAAGAAGAAGAAGAAGAAGGAGAAGGAAAAGAAAAGAAAAGAAATAAGAAAATTCTTCTAGGAAATAAAAAATGAAGAAAACTTCCCAACTCATTTTATAAGGCCAGAACCTCCCTGATAACGTAGCCAGAAAAAGATATCACAAGGTAAAAAGCACAAAGTACAGAAGTACAGAACAGTATAATTCACAAGCATGCATGCAAAAATACTTAACAAAACATGAATAATTCAAAATATGCAACATACAAATAGGATAATAGATCATGAACAAGTGAGGCTTATCACAGAAATTCAAGATTGGATTAACATCTAAAAATCAATTACTACAATACACCTCTAATAAAGTCAATTAATACAATAGAATTCTAATAATAGAATAATGAAGAAAAGTCTCCAAAGACATAGATAAAGTATTTGGAAAATTCCAACACACATTTATGATTAAAATATTTTTTCAACAAAATAAGACTAGGTGGAAACTTTGTCCATCAAATAAAAATCATCAACAAAGTAATTACATGTGAGTTAATCATGCATGTAATGGAAAACTGTTGAATACTTTCTACCAAGGATCAGAAACACCCTTCTAGTCAACATTGTACTGAAAGTTCTAGCCAGTTAAATAGAACAATCAAAAGAAATATAAGGCATATAGATTGAAAAGGAGTAAGAAAATTTTCTTTATTGGCAGAAAACATGATTATATATTTAGAATATTGTAGAGAATTTCTAAAACACTACTAGAACTCATTAGTGAATTTAGGATATCTATATACCAGAAGCAGTCTAAACTTTAGATTTTTAAAAATTTCATTTGTAATTACATTTAAAATATGTAGAAATAATGTAGAAATAAAGTTAAGAAAGATTTCAAAGCCTTTGTACTAAAGACACAAAACGTTAGTAAGAGATATTAAAAATGATGTAAAAAATAGATATATACCATGTTTGTGGACTGAGAGACTCAAATAATATTAAGATGGCATTCTCAGGGATCCCTGGGTGGCGCAGCGGTTTGGCGCCTGCCTTTGGCCCGGGGCGTGATCCTGGAGACCCGGCATCGAATCCCACGTCGGGCTCCCCGTGCATGGAGCCTACTTCTCCCTCTGCCTGTGTCTCTGCCTCTCTGTCTCTCTCTGTGTGACTATCATGAATAAATAAATAAAATCTTAAAAAAAAAAAGATGGCATTCTCAAATTGATCTATAGAATCAGTGCAATCCATATCAAAATATTAGCAGACATTTTTTTATATGTGGAAGTTGACAAGCTGATTTTAAATTTTATATGAAATGCAAAGGACCTGGAATAGTCAAAACAATTTTTGGAAGGAAGAAAAAGGTTGGAAGACGTGCAATACTTGCTTTTATGACATGTTATATAGCTTTGGTAATGCAGACTGTATGGTATTGGCATAGACACATAGATCTATAAAACTGAACTGAGAGTCAGAAATAAACCCACACAATTATAATTGATTCATAGTCAATGAATTGCCAGGTAATTCAATGCTGGAAAGAATAGTTTGTTTCAATAAATGAAGCCAGAATAATTGAATACATGGTAAAAATTCTTTCCTCATGTGACAGACAAAAATTATTTAAAAATTAATGATGGACCTAGACAAAAGATCTAACGCTATAAAACTCCTAGAAAAAAAAAAGGAAAACATTTTTGTGACTTTGGGTTAGGTGAGATTTCTTACACAGGTCATAGAAAGAGTTAACTGCAAAAAATGTGTTAAGTTGGACAGCATCAAAATTTAAAAATTCATGCTCACTGAAAAAGAATACAAGCGAGGCACTTGGGTGGCTCAGTGGTTGAGTGTCTACCTTTGGCTCAGGTTGTGATCTCAGGATCTTGGGATCGAGTCCTTCATCAGGCTCCTTGGAGGGAGCCTGCTTCTCCTTCTGCCCATGTCTCTGCCTCTCTCTCTGTCTGTCATGAATAAATAAATAAAATATTTAAAGAAAAAAAGAATACAAGCAACAGATTGGGAAGAATATTTGTAAAACTTATATTTGAAAAAGGAATATAAAAAGAAGTCTTACAATTCAGTAATAAGACAAGTCTATATGTGTGTGTGCCAATTATACCTTAATAAAGTGGCTTAACAAAGTAAAATAAACCCAAAAAATGGTCAAAATACTTGGACAGGTACTTCACAGTAGAAGATATGCAAGTGGCCAAAACAAATACCTGGAAAGCTGTTCAATATCACTGGATATTACAGAATGAAAATTAGAAACATAATAAGATACTTCTACATACCCATCAGAATAGTTCGAGTAAAGAAACGAAATAACTGAACGGCAGTCCCTCAAAAAGTTAAACAGAATTACCGTATGATCCAGTAGTTCCACTCCTAGGAATATGCCTCAAATAACTGTAAACTGAGACTCAAACATATAGTTGTGCACTCATGTTCATAGCAGCATTGTTCACAACAGCCAGAAGGCAGAAACAACCCAAGTGTCCATCTTGAAAATGTTGTATTAATGAAATAAGCTAGACACAAAAGGACAAATGCTGTATGATTGCACCTGAAAGAGGAATCCAGAATAGGCAAATTCTTAGAGACAGAAAGTAGAGTAGTGATTGCTGGAGTCTAGAGGGAGGGAGGAATGGGGAATTAGTATCTAATGGGTACAGAGTTTAGATTTGGGAAGATGAGAAAGTTCTGGAAATGGATAATTGTGATGACTGCACAATATTGTGAATGTACTTATGCCATGGAACTATCCATTTAAAAATGGTTAGAATGGTAAATTTTATGTCATGTATATATTTACCACTAGTTATTTTGTACCCAATCCTCACAAGGTATGAGTGTGTGTGTGGTGTTTTCCCCATACCAAGCAACAATTCACCTGGTTGTCCTACAATTCAACTCAATTCTGACATTATCTACCCAGAGATAGCATCAGATTCCTCAGGGTAAGGATCAGTCCTACAAGATGGCCCTCCAGTTTACATACCAACCACAAGTCCAGGTTGTTACCTGTGCTTCTGACCCACTGGCTATGAATCAGAGGTTCCCACAATCTCCCCCTTGGGTTCAATTAATTTGATAGAACAGCTCATAGGATCTAGGAAACCAGTTGACTCACTAGGTTACCAGTTTATTACAAAGGATACTGAAGGATATAAATCAAGAGCCACATGAAGAGATGCATACATGGAGCAGGAAGGCAGAGCTTCCCCACATGCCACTCTCCCTGAACCATGTGTTTGCCAACCCGGTAGCTCTCCAAACCCCACCCTTTTGGGTTTTTTATGCAGCCCTCATGATTGATGAAATCATAGTCCACAGGCTATCAATTCACCCTCCAGTTCCTCTCACCTCCCTGGAGGTGATGGGGAGAGTGGGGAACTAAAGATTTCAACTATGTAACCAGAAGGTTGGAGCCCTTGGCTTCCAACCCCCAGGTTAGGTGACATGGGTGCTTTCCAAAAGCACCTGATTAAAATAACAAAAGACACCTTGATCACTTTCCTCGCTTAGGAAATTTCTACTGTGTTGTAGAGGACCTCTGTGACAGAAACAGAAGAATATATACTAATAAATATTCCTTTTAAATTACGATGTCATAACAACAATTTACCACTGTTACAATGGTAAATTTTTTAAAATGGTAAACTTTATGTCATGTAAATTTTACCAAAATAAAAATTAAGTACAAAAACTAAACGAACAAAATACTACAGCATGTAACAACATGGATGAATCTCAAAAATCTATGAGTGAAAGGAACGAGGTAAGAAAGTACACTTTTAGATTCCATGTGTAAATCTACAAGAGCAAAATGTAGTGATAGAATATAAATTAGTGGTGGCCTGGTGCTGGAGTAAGAGCAGAGGTTAATCACATTTAGAGGATGATGAAATTGGTCTAAGACATGATTGTCACGTTGGGTTGAGGGACGATATAAGTTTGCTAAATCATATGAAAATACACAATTAAAATAGGTAAATTTTATGGTATGTCAATTATATCTCAGATAAACTGAAAAAATTCATTGGCTTGCCATCTAGTCTATTAGTACTGCAAACTAACATTGATTAAGCTAGTCTTCAAATTATGACTTCCTCAAAATATTTTTTAGTCTAAGTAACATAATTGCAAGAGGATCCCATTTATGAACAACTTTGTAAGGACAGAATATAATTATCAATTTTCTTTTTTTTAAAGATTTTTAAAAAATTATTTGAGAGAGAGAGAGTGATCATGAGTGGTGGGCAGAGGCAGAGGGAGAAACAGATTCCCCACTGAGCAGACGAGGGGGGACCTGAGTCAAAGGCAGATACTTCTCTGACTAAGCCACCCAGGCGCCCCATAATTATCCATTTTCTGAGGGAATCTTTGACTTATGTTTGGGCACATCCTCCAGTCTCTCCTATGTAATGTTTCTATATGTGTTAGTTTGGTAGTGGGACGTTTTAGGTTTGTCCATTTCCCCCCTCAAATTAAAAGAAGAAATAATAAATAAATAAATAAATAAATAAATAAATAAATAAATAAAAGAAGAAATACCTTGGGGCACCTGGGTGGCTCAGTCAGCTAAGCACCTGACTCCTATTTCCACTCAGGTCATGATCTCAGGGTCATGGGATCGAGCCTCAAGTGGGGCTCCATGCTCAGTTTGGAGTCTGCTTGGGATTCTTTCCCTTTCCCTTTCTCCCCCTCTGCTCCTCCTCTTGCTTGTGCTTTCTCTCTCCCTAAAATAAAAAAATACATAAAATCTTTTAAAGAAGAAGAAGAAATACCTTATTTATTTATTTTTTTTTATTTTATAAATTTTTATTTATTTATTTATGATAGTCACACAGGGAGAGAGAGAGAGAGAGAGAGAGAGAGAGAGAGGCAGAGACACAGGCAGAGGGAGAAGCAGGCTCCATGCACCGGGAGCCCGATGTGGGATTCGATCCCGGGTCTTCAGGATCGCGCCCTGGGCCAAAGGCAGGCGCCAAACCGCTGCGCCACCCAGGGATCCCGAAATACCTTATTTAAATGATACTTCATCTCAATGAAGTTATTTACATTTTCAGACTGAAAAATTTCCCCTCAAATTCCTAATTTAATAAGTTCACTTCCCAAGCAGCTAATAGGACAAACTTAAAAGATAAAGGCTCACATTTAGGCGTAGGTTCAGTTGTGAAATATGTTTTGCTCTCTGCTATTCTTAACACCCTCCTACTATCTCATTGCTCTTGGCTTTCTTGATGGCGCTTCAGTGGCAAAACCTTCCTGTTTTCACTCCCATTTCATTAGTACCCTAAGTAGACTGTTAAATTAACATTAGAAACTAAACTAGGTTAATGCATCTGTTCCAGATAAAAGAGTTACATTTTAACCAGTCTCCTGAAAGAATTTAAGGGGATATTCCAACAGGGGGATTTTCTTTTTTTTTTTTTTAATTTTTTTTTTTTTAATTTATTTATGACAGTCACAGAGAGAGAAGGAGAGAGAGGCAGAGACATAGGCAGATGGAGAAGCAGGCTCCATGCACCGGGAGCCCGATGTGGGATTCGATCCCGGGTCTCCAGGATCGCGCCCTGGGCCAAAGGCAGGCGCCAAACCGCTGCGCCACCCAGGGATCCCAGGGATTTTCAAGTGGATCTGTGACTGCAAATATTTCTGAGGAGGCAGGTTTTGGATGGTCTACATAAAGAAAGACAGAGTAAATGTCGGGGGCCTTCCAGGAAGGCAGGCACTGCAGAGAGATTTAGTTATAACCCTGCTATCAATGGCAATAGCAGCTACATGAGGCTGTTCATCTTTGGAGAAATCTAATAACCATGAGCTATTTTAATTCATTTATTCAGTTGTGGCCGGACTGCATTGTGAAATATTAGTATGGTTTTCTTTTCCCATGTGTTTCCCTTCTCATTTGTGTCCTCGCTTGTACCCTGCAGAGTGAACTCCAAGCCCATAATAAACCAGAAACCAAGCCTCAAAGAAACTATTGACAAAGTATGAGGCTCAAAGATTCAGATGTATGTTTTCCTAGCCAATCTTGACCTTCCCTCCTTCTTCCACTACCTACTACTACACTATGAGTGCAGGTGGTAGTAGGGCCCAAAGGGAAACATAAGCAAGAAACAACAGGGCAGCAGAGGAAGCTGTGGAGGACTGGATTTTTAATAAGAAAAGCAATCTTTTTTAAATTTTAATTTAATTTTTTAAGAAGAAGAGAGTGTGAGTTGACAAGGAAGGGGCAGAGAGCAAGAAAGAATCTCAAACAAACTCCTCACTGAGCTGCAGAGCCTGATGCAGGGCTTGATCCCAGTACCCAGAGGTCATGACCTGAGCCAAAATCAGGAGTGGGATGCTTAACTGACTGAGCCACCCTGGAACCCCAGGAAAGCAATCTTTTAAAGTTCTTTAGTACTTCCAATGTCTCCATCTAAACCAGAGGTAGATTTACCAAAAAGCTCAGGCTTTCCTGAGCTTCAGATCATCTCCAGCACAGCCCGTTTGCAAGGATTGGAAAGGATTCTAGCAAGGTATTCACATGATCAGATTTTTTTTTTGGTAATGAGTAAGTTCTCAGAGACTTTCCAACCATTCTACATGCCTTTGTGGGGCAGGAGAAATTATTTTTCTCTACCCTTATAGGTTCTTAGCTGAAACACTCCTGTGATAAAAAGACAGATTAATAGGAGAACAATAAATAAACATCTAATAACATGTAAACCTCCCATATACATGGGAGATAGGTAGGAGGACTGAGTCAATCTTTGAAATGACCACCTTAAATATCATCTCCAGCTAAAGACAAAGTAGGGAAAAGGCAATTATGGGAAGTGACCAGGAAACACACAGTGAACAAGGGTAAGGTTGTTCCATAGACTTAAGTCATCGCCTTCTCCACTGAGAGAAGTTTATAGACATTTAGAAGCATCTTCTCTTCCTGATACAATAGTCCCCTTATCTACAGTTCCAGTTATCTGTGGTCAACCATGGTCTGGAAGCAGATGATCCTTTTTCTGATGTAAAGTCTGAAGGTCACTAGCAGCCTAACACCATGTCACATGCCTATGTCATTCACCTTGTGTCATCTCATCATGTAAGTGCTTTATCATCTCACTAGGTAGGCATTTTATCACCCTGATCATCACAAGAAGGCTGTGTACAGTATAATGTTTTCATAGAGAAAGAGAGACCACATTCACATTTTTGTTGCAGTATACTGTTATAATTGTTCTATTTCATTATGTTAATATTGTTAATCTCTTACTGTGCCTAATTTAGAAATTAAATTTTATCATTGGTATGTATATATAGGAAAAAAACATGGTGTATATATAGGGTTCGGAACTATCTGTGGTTTCAGGCATTCTCTGGGGGTCTTATGGGTAAGGGGCAGACTACCGTGTAGAGGAGACACCCTTACAAATGGATATTTTCCTACAAACCCCAATGTTTTCGACAAAAGGGTAACTTCTACTCAGTTTTTAGAGCTTTATCTGTTTGCTGTTTCTTAAAAATAACCAGCTTAAAATTACATGCCAAAGAAGCATAATCTGCAGTGGTATATTTTACTCTTCTTCAACTTAACATATAACAAGCAAAAGTTTTAAGGTTAATATAGCATTAAAATCAAAGGGGAAAAAGACTAACTTCAAGAAAAACAAAGGATTTAAACTGAGATATGTCAACAAAAGCTGTTAGGTATTTAATAGTGACATTTAAAAGTGGCTTCTCTTTCACTCTTCCATCCCTTCTCTTGTGCCTCCCTTTAGGTAAGATGGTATCAGAATGGCTGTAGGCATTTGGGGATATAGCTAAGGGGGAGTTTTATTGGGGAGTTTATTTAGATTAGGTTTTATTGTGATACAGAGTTCACAGTCACTTCTGAGATTAGTCATGTAGTTGGTGGCTGTGCTAGTGTAGTAATGGCTTTAGGGTTCTTCCTCCTGCCTGCTATACCATCCCTCTTGTGACATGACATGAAGGTGTAGGGCAAGGAGAGATCTTACTGCTTGACTACAGAGCCCATACCAGCAACTTGTGGATAGTACAAAAGAAACATGGTGTAAATGTAGGGAAGTTTGTTGCATGAAATTGTGTATAAGAGTTGCCTTTGATTCTCACTGATACCTAATCAAAACGAATTCTCTCCTGTCATGACTGTTCTCCAAAAAGCAACAGATAGGAAAGCACCCTGCATTTTTCCCTCTTATGATGAGGATTATATAAAATACAATTTATCAAAATTCCTATAATAATAGAGCAGAAACTCAGAGCAAGTATATCTGGGTGTGATATCACATGATTTTTGTATCAGACATTTTTTCAGTCATCTGTGCTAGAGGAAAGACTGGATTGTCTTTCTATTTTCTTGTAAAAAATTATTACAAAATTATTGCCACATGAAAAGGTAATCAAAGTTTATGTAATCATAATATGTAAGGAAAAGAATATAATAGAGATATTTCATGCAGTTAATTAATAAAAATATCATGTAAGTTTTTTGGCTCTTGTTAGGATTATATATCAGTGTATTAGGGTTCTGAGAAACAGAACCAATAGGATATATATAGGTGTATATAAGAGGTGTTTATTATAGAAATTGGCTCAGAGAAAGTCCCATGATCTGCATTTGTAAGCTGGAGCACCAGAAAGCTGGTAGTATAATTCAGTTTGAGTCCAAAGGCCTGAGTATTGGGAGGCTGATGGTGTAAGTTCAGATCTATGTTTCTAAACAGCAAGAACAAGAAGTCTCAATATCCAAGGGCAGGAAAAGATAGATATCTCAGCTCAAGCAGAGAGAGAGCAAATTTGCCCTTCTTCAATCTTTTTGCTGTGTTCACGACCCTCAACAGATTGGATGATGCCCACCCATGTTGAGAGGGCCATCTGCTTTACTCAGTTCAATAATTCAAATGCAAATATCTTTTGGAAACACCTTTACAGACATACCCAGACCTAGTATTTTTACAGCTATGTGGTACTCTGTAGCGAGTCATGTGGACACACAAAATTAACCATCACAATCAGCTTTATAAAATCCATAATTTCTTGTAATTTTTTGTCATTTTAAATAAACATTAACTCTTATACCTCGTTCTGTACTTATAATTTTGTACTCTTCAAGTTAAGAGGGCCTCCCTCCAAGCTGTACTAATTGGGGCTGACAAAATCAGTGTCATTTGATTATTTTTCTTTTCAGTCGGTGTAGACTCCAGGATCCACCATCATTACCCTTCTTTTGCAAAACACCCTTAACACACTGGCCTTCTCTCCATTTCCCTAGCAACAACACCCCATCCAAGAGTAAGCAATAATGAAACAGCTTCTCAGCACCTGCACACAAGTAATTGAACTGGGCCACAAGAAAACACAGCATTGGTGCCAACTAGGCTCACTTTAGGTTCAAAACCACCCATTTCAAATGAACTCAATGCTGTTCAGTGCTCCTACTGTCCCTTTCTTTGTGTGCATGTTTCCCACTTTATGAAATAATCATGCCGCAGTGCATTCTCCTACCTCTTCATTAGCCATGTCTGCACTCTGAGCTACCTCATATTCCATTGATAAAACAGATGCCACCTCACAAGACTATTTCTTCACCAGGAAATTTCCAACACCTGCCCCCTTTTTTTCAATGGATAGTCTTGGTTCCTGTTAAAGACCAAACCTTCCACTTAGTTCTAGATCTATCCTTCTCCTGCACATATCACCTGTCTTTCCTGCATCATCAATTTATCCCTTTCTGCTGGACCATCCCCCTTACCACACTAACTCTAGTGTCTCTTACCTTTAAAAAAGAGGAATTGGGGAAAGGAGACTGAGAGGAACAGAGAGACAGAGATAGACTTTGAAAACCCCTGTAAACTTCCCAACTATTGACCCATTTCTCTGCTTCCCTACAGAGCAGATCATCTCAAAGATGTTTCTAGAGCTGTCCTATAGCCGATCTCAGCACACACACTCTGCACATCAGACCACTTCTATTTCTGCCATTGTTACTACAGTCCAAGCCACCATCATCTCTAGCCTGGATACTTCAATCAACCAACTGATTCTACCCTTACCCCTCTATTCAGTTCTTCAAATAGCACCAAGATCAATATTTTAAAGCACAAAATCTGTATCCTCTTCATTTACCTCTTCCTCCCCCCAAAATAAAATTAAATGCTAAATCTGGCTAAATTCTTTATGATTATTCCAATGGCTTCCCATCACACCTACAATAAAATTGGAAGCTTTTGCTCTTGTCCACATGGACTTCCATGATCTGGCACCTCTCTTTCTGTCCAGTTTCACCTCTTGCTTCTTTCTATCCCTTTCACTGTGCTCTAGAGCACATCATCAGATTATTTGCTGGCCCTTGAACAAGTGAATTCTTGCCTTACAGACTCTGTACTTTCTGTTCCTCAGCCTGATGTACTCTTTCCTCAGATTTTCCTGTAGCTTTCTCCTTAATCCTCATTTATTCAAATCTACTTAAAAGTAATCTCTTCTAAAAGTCCTTCCCTGAACACTTTATTAAAGTAGCACTTCCTAGTCACTCTCTCCACTGTCTCTTTAGCACATATTACTACCTGGTCTTCATAGCTATCTATTATCTGTTTGTATGTTCACTGTTCCTCTCCATTAGAATGCAAATTCCATGAAGGCCAGGGCATCATCTCTCTCAGTCTCTGCTATATCCTAGGGCCTAGGAGAGTGCATAGCACATACTAAAAATTAAGTAAGTATTTTGAATGAATGAGAGAATGAATGATCTCTTTGGTATACTCCTCTCACGTTTCTGTCCCACTGACCCCTCTGGAATTGTCAAAGTCACCAATCAGCTACATGTTGCCTCTCTGCTATGCTCCTGATATGTATGTAGGTTATGGTACAGCCTTAACAGCTAAAATAGATACTCCAAAGAGAGAGGTTAATTTCTTTCTTTCACACCAGAATCCAGAGGGAGGTGGGCAATCCACAGCAGATGGGCAGCTCTGTTTCATGAGAGCATTCAGGGATCAAGCTTCCTTTCATCACTTTCTCTGATATTCCTTAGAGTACTGTCCTCACGTGCACGATTAAATCTGGGTCACTTCCATGTCCACATTCCAGCTATGGGAACCAGGAAAAGAGAATGGAGGAATGCACACTCAATATTTCAAGGCCAAATGCTTTTTCTCACAACTGGAGCTTAGACACAAGGCCATAACTTGCTGCAAAGGAAACTGGTGAATGCAATCTTTGTCTGGATGGCCATGTGCCTGGATAAAACTAAATGGTTCCCACTACTAAAAGAACAATGGAGAAACTGGTTGCAGGGGACATTAGCAGAGATATCCAACATCCTAGGAACATTTGCCATGATTGATCATTCTGTCCTTCTTGAAATACTTTTGTTGCCTTGGCTTCTATGACATAACCCTCTCCTGGTTTTCTGCCTACCTCTCAACCTTCCTCAGTCTCTTTTGCTGGCTCTGGTTCTTCTGTTAGGGCTTTTTTTTTAAGTGGACTCCAAGCCTCGTGTGGAGCCCAGTGCAGGGTTTGAACTCACAACTCAGATCAAGACCTGAGCTGAGACTGAGAGTCAGATGCTTAACCAACTAAGCCACCCAGGTGCTCCTTCTGTTGGACTTCTAAATATTGAACTTCTCCAAGGCTATATCTGTGTCATCTTCTATTCTTTCTGTCTATATGCTTCTAGAGCTAACTTTATGCAATAATATTATATACCATTTATTACTTATTTTAAAAAGATGTTATGTATTTATTTGAGATAGAATGATAGAGAGAGAGAGCACAAGCAAGGCAGAGGGGCAGAGGGAGTGAGAGAGGCTCCTTGCTGAGCAGGGAGCTCAATGCAGGACTCAATCCCAGGACCCTGAGATCATGACCTGAGCCAAAGGCAGATGCTTACCAAATGAGCCACCCGCTGCCCCCTATATGCCATTTAGATAGAAATTACTTGAATTTATGTCTTGAGCCAGGACTTTTCCCTATAGCTCTGAACTCATATATCTAACTGTCTGCTTAATGTAGCTGATCATTACTGTTCCACTCTTCCTTGCAAGCTTCCTGTTCCAGACTCCTGCACCTCAGGAAATACTTTCACCATCAATTCAGTTGCTCTGGCAAAAGCTTAGGTATCATCCTTAGCTTTACTCTTTCTTTTACCTCCTCATTGGCTAGTACTAGGCACTCCAAAAAACATATCCCAGATATGTTACCTTTTTTTCTACTCTCATCAGTACCACCCTGAGCAAAGCCAGGATCATCCCTCTCTTGGATTCCTCATCTTTCTTTTTCTTTTTTTTTTTTATAAATTAATTTTTATTGGTGTTCAATTTACCAACATACAGAATAACACCCAGTGCTCATCCCGTCAAGTGTACCCCTCAGTGCCCGTCACCCATTCACCCCCACCCCCCACCCTCCTCCTCCTCCACCACCCCTAGTTCATTTCCCAGAGTTAGAAGTCTTTATGTTCTGTCTCCCTTTCTGATATTTCTCACACATTTCTTCTCCCTTCCCTTATATTCCCTTTCACTATTATTCATATTCCCCAAATGAATGAGAACATACACTGTTTGTCCTTCTCCGGTTACTGTGGCCAAGTTCAAAAAGGGTGTTGCCTGAGTTCTCCTCTGGGATTTTGATGGAATCTTGTCTCACATTTAGATCTTTCATCTATTTTGAGTTTATCTTTGTGTATGGTGCAAGAGAGTGGTCCAGTTTCATTCTTCTGCATGTGGATGTCCAATTTTCCCAGCACCATTTATTGAAGAGACTGTCTTTCTTCCAGTGGATCGTCTTTCCTCCTTTATCGTATATTAGTTGACCATAAAGTTCAGGGTCCACTTCTGGGTTCTCTGTTCTGTTCCATTGATCTATATGTCTGTTTTTGTGCCAGTACCACACTGTCTTGATGAACACAGCTTTGTAGTACAACCTGAAATCTGGCTTTGTGATGCCCCCAGATATAGTTTTCTTTTTTTAAAATTCCCCTGGCTGTTTGGGGTCTTTTCTGATTCCACACAAATCTTAAAATAATTTGTTCTAAGTCTCTGAAGAAAGTCCATGGTATTTTGATAGGGATTGCATTATACGTGTAAATTGCCCTGGGTAACATTGACATTTTCACAATATTAATTCTGCCAATCCATGAGCATGGAATATTTTTCCATCTCTTTGTGTCTTCCTCAATTTCTTTCAGAAGTGTTCTGTAGTTTTTAGGGTATATTTTGAGAACCATTTGAATGGTAAATGGTTCTCCAACCTTTTATTTTCAGGTTGTAGGTGTCCTTCTGTCTAAAATGAGTCTCTTGTAGACAGCAAATAGATGGGTCCTGCTTTTTTATCCAGTCTGAAACTCTGCGCCTTTTGATGGGGTCATTAAGCCCATTCACGTTCAGAGTTACTATTGACAGATATGAGTTTAGTGTCATCATGATATCTATTTAGTCCTTGTTTTTGTGGATTGTTCCACTGAACTTCTTCTTAAAGGGGAGTTTTAAGAGTCCCCCTTAAAATTTCTTGCAGAGCTGGTTTGGAGGTCACATATTCTTTCAGTTCCTGCCTGTCTTGGAAGCTCTTTATCTCTCCTTCCATTTTGAATGAGAGCCTTGCTGGATAAAGTATTCTTGGTTGCATGTTCTTCTCATTTAGGACCCTGAATATATCCTGCCAGCCCTTTCTGGCCTGCCAGGTCTCTGTGGAGAGGTCTGCTGTTACCCTAATATTCCTCCCCATGAAAGTCAGGGACTTCTTGTCTCTTGCTGCTTTAAGGATCTTCTCTTTATCTTTGGAATTTGCAAGCTTCACTATTAGATGTCGAGGTGTTGAACGGTTTTTATTGATTTTAGGGGGGGATCTCTCTATTTCCTGGATCTGAATGCCTGTTTCCCTTCCCAGATTGGGAAAGTTTTCAGCTAGGATTTGTTCAAATACATATTCTGGCCCTCTGTCCCTTTCGGCGCCCTCGGGAACCCCAATTAAACGTAGGTTTTTCTTCCTCAGACTGTCATTTATTTGCCTTAATCTGTCTTCATGGTCCCTTAATTGATTGTCTCTTTTTTCCTCAGTTTCCCTCTTTGCCATTAACTTGTCTTCTATGTCACTCACTCGTTCTTCCACCTCGTTAACCCTCGTCGTTAGGACTTCTAGTTTGGATTGCATCTCATTCAATTGATTTTTAATTTCTGCCTGATTGGATCTAAATTCTGCAGTCATGAAGTCTCGTGAGTCCTTAATGCTTTTTTCTAGAGCCACCAGTAGCTGTAGAATAGTGCTTCTGAATTGGCTTTCTGACATTGAAGTGTAATCCAGATTTTGTAACTCTGTGGGAGAGAGGGCTGTTTCTGATTCTTTCTTTTGAGTTGAGGTTTTCCTTCTAGTCATTTTGCTCAGTGCAGAGTGGCCAAAAACAAGTTGTATTGGAACACGGGGGAGTATCACTGGTCCGTCCAGCTGGTCTTCTGGGGGAGGGGCCTGCTGTGCTGATTTTCAGGTGTTAGCACTTGGGGGAGCTGCTCTGCCCCTGCCTGCTGCAGGGCTCAGCGGGGGTTGTTTACCCCGTGGGGCCCCAGGAGGAACAGCCGCAGTTGCTATGGCAACTCTGGAAGCCTGGATTCAGCCTCCGCAGGAACTACGGGGCTCGGGGCTCTCGGCTCTCCGTCCGCAGGGCCTGGAGGCTCCGGGGCGGGGCCGCTGATGTGCTCAGCTCGGGGCAGGAGCGTCCTCGCTGTCTCGGGCCCTCCCGGCCTCTGCCTGTCCCGGGGGCGGCCGGATCCTGGGCTGTGTCCCGGCGCCCTGTGCCCCGGGGCCTGCGCTGTTGGATTCGCGCTCCCGCCCCGCAGCCCCCTCCCTGGAGCCGCTCCCGAGCCCCTCCGAGCTGCTCCGGTCGGTCCCGCCGTGCGCGCTGCAGCCCTTAGGGAGCTCGGAGCACTCTCCTGCGCTCGCAGGTGTCTGTTAGTGTCCCCGGGAGCCCGAGGGCATCCCCGCCCTCCTGGGTCCTGCTCCAACTCCCTGCGAGCCCCTTTCCGCCCGCCCGGGAAGGTTGGTGCAGCTCCTGCTCCTCCGGGACGGGGCTCTCCTGTCCTGGGGACACTCGCCCCGGCCTCAGCCCGGCTCCTCGCGGGCCCCCCCCCCCTCGGAGGCCTTTTGTTCCTTTATTTCTTTTTCCCCGTCTTCCTACCTTGATAGAAGCGCGGACTCTTCTCACTGTAGCGTTCCAGCTGGTCTCTCTTTACATCTCAGGCCGAATTCGTAAATTTTCAGGATGGTTTGAAGGTTATCTAGGTAATTTGGTGGGGACAGGTGATTTGGGGACCCTGCTCTTCCGCCATCTTGCCCCTCCCCCCTATCTTTCTTTTTCTACTCCTGCCCCCTGACAACCCACTTCCACATTGCAGTCTGAATGATCTTTTAAAAACATGAATCAGGGCAGCCCGGATGGCTCAGCGGCTTAGCGCTGACTTCGGCCCAGGGCGTGATCCTGGAGACCTGGGATCGGGTCCCGCATCAGGCTCCCTGTGTGAAGCTTGCTTCTCCCTCTGCTTCTCCCTCTGCCTGTGTCTCTGCCTCTCTCTCTCTCTGTCTGTCTTTCATGAGTGAATAAATAAAATCTTTAAAAAATAAATAAATAAAATACAAAAATGAATCAGGGGCTCCTGGGACAGTTGGTTAAGCGTCCAACTCTTGATTTCTGCTCAGGTGGCAACCTTGGGGTTGTGAGATCGAGCCCTGCATTGGGCTCCGCACTCAGCCTGGAGTCTGCTTGAGATTTTCTCCCTCTGCCCCTCCCCCTGCTGTCTCTGTTTTTCTAAAATAAATTTTAAAATCTTAAAAAAATAAAAAAATTAAAACATGGATGAGATTATGTCATCCCCCTAACCTCTCCAGTGTTTCCCATTGCATGTAGAATAAAGTCAAACTCTTTATCCTGGTCTACAATGTCCTTATAAGGACTGACACAAATTATCTACTTCTCCAGTTTCACCTCATGCCACTTGCCCTCTTGGTGGGCCCATTCCCACCCTAGTGATAGGAGTATACAATAAGCTTATTTCCATTTTGGGGTCTTTGTATGGGCTGGTAGCTATGCATGGGACACTTGTTTTCCAGATCTTCTCTGGGCAGCTTCTTTTCATTCTTTTGGTCACATCTCAAATGCCAATTTCTCGGAGAAGCCTTCCTTGTCCACACAGACTTCAGGAGACCCTCTGTCCCAACCCATAACTCACTATCGAATCACCCTGTCTTACTTTCTTGGTGACACTTACTACTATGTGGCATAGGTGGCATAATCTATCTGCTGATTGTCCATCTCCTCATGGGGAATATAAATTTCCTGGGAGTAGGGCTTATCTTGGGCCCCACTCTACTTCCAGGACCAGGTATACATTGGGCCCTCAGTAAGGATTTGCTGAATAAATGCCTGAATACAGCCCAGATTTTGGCACATTCTCAGCATCTTAGGAGTGTTCTAAAGACCATGACAGGGGTGCCTGGGTGGTACAGTTAGTTAAGTGTCTGCCTTTGGGTCCGGTCATGATCCCAAGGTCCTGGGACAGAGAACTGCATCGGGCTCCCTGCTCAGCAGGGAGTCTGCTTCTCCCTCTGCCCTTCTCTCCCCCTCCTCCAGTTCATGATCTCTTTCTCTCTCTCTCTCTCTCTCAAATAAATACATAAAATCTTAAAAAAAGAACTTCCTTAAAAATTAAAGACCATGACAAACTGAAGAAAGATTTTGTATTTCCAATATCACTTAAAGACTTTCCATACATCTTTAGCAAGATGAAATCTACTGTGGTCTTCTGACATAGGACAAAAAATGATATTCTTATTTGGTAAATTCACCGGAAGTATTTAGGAGAGACCACAGTTTGTAGTACAGGCATTCTTAATCTGGGTTGTAATTCCTTAGAAGGTCTATGGATGAGCTGAAATTATTTGCAAAAATTATGTGCTTTTTGGGGGGAAGTGGGTTCATAGATTTGTGTGGTCCTCAGAGGGTTTAGGCCCAAATAAAATTTACTTTATTGTAGAAAAAGCATTAGAGATAGATTCATAAGATCTGCGTTTATGTTCTAGTGTTGCCACTTGCAAATAATATAACTTTGTGCAGATTATGTAACTTAATTGGATTCTACTTTCCTCATCTCTAAAAATAAATTCTTTGCATTCCAACTTTCATGTACCTGGCACTGGGTAAAAGTGTATTTAATTTCAAACCTGAATGCTAGGTGCTTTACTGCATCTTATGGATAATGGTAATAAGGCTCAGAGCACACTCAGATCACATGCCTAAGATCACATCCATCCCCAGGTAAGTTCTAGACCAAGACCTAGGCTTCTGCCACTCTCCAAATACTCTGCTCTTTAAGAGAGCTTGCCCTGTCATACATTTGGCAATACTTTTTTCCTGGGTAGGATAATTTTTTGCATCATCTCACTGCATAAAGCAGCTAGCTGGTGATGTGCTTCTTCTGCCAGCTAAGGCTCATCCTGAACCAGTTAAGAGCTCTCTGAGCCAAGGAGTACAGATCTTATTATCTATTCTTTACAGAAGTGAAGACTGAGGTACAAAGAGGTTCAGTAATTGACCTGATGTCAGAAAGCTAGTAATTTGCAGAGCAGGATGATTATACTTCAAATTCTAATATTTTCTTACATATTCTATTAAGATGACCTTGGGAGTCTTTATTCTGCTAAGGTTTTGTTTTTTTTTTTTTTTTACTGGAGAGCCAACTCTCTATCTTCATAGTTCAGCTTTTGGCTGTTCTTCAAAAAATTATTTTAAAGTACTTTGCAAAGCTTGAGCAATATTTTTCTCTCAGAAGACAGGAAGGTATGTGACATGCCCATTGAACAAGGACTAACGATGTTAAGAAGGGAGGAAAAAGGATATCACTTCTACATCGATTTCAGCTCTTACACATTAACACCAGACAATGACCTCTAAAATGAGGGAAGTGCCAGCTTAACATTGTGAATAGACAGGGATTTTGGAGATGAAGAATTAAGTTTGGCCAGAAATTCAACTCTGTAGCTACATGCCTGAGTAAGAGGTGACTGAAAATCACATGAAAGCAACCGGTGAGTGTGTGACTTAATTTTTTTCTCGTTTCACTCCATCTATACTAATGGTCTATTACAATTTGTAAAAAAACAAACAAACAAAAAAACAAAACAAAACCCTAAAAAACAAAATACTGACACAATTTCCAACAGAGACTTTAGGTGCCAATTTCAAAAAAAATTGTCCTTAACGATATGTTAAAAGCTAAGTTTTCTTTTCTTTAAGATTGTATTTATTTATTCATGAGAGACACAGAGAGAGGCAGAGACATAGGCAGAGGGAGAAGCAGGCTCCCTCTGGGGAGCTTGATATGGGACTAGATCCTAGGACTCCGGGATCATGACCTGAGCCAAAGGCAGATGCTCAACCACTGAGTCACCCAGGCGACCCAAGAGCTGAATTTTCATACGTAATGTCGATGCATAGGAGGTGAAATATAAGCAATAGGTAGTTGGTACCTGAGTGTTTGGTTTTTACTGACCTCTCATTGAAATGCACCTACCTCTGGATTGCATACTTCAGGATGGTTGGGAAAGCATAGGTGTCACCTGCTGACTGTTTTTAGTGAATTTCTGCCCTATATACTCCTCAGCTGCTTTCTTACTCTCTCTATTTTTTCTTTGTGGTTCCTTTCCCTCCTTTCTATCAATGCTTTAGTCTACTGACCAAATATCTCATCCATTTTATTCAACACATTTGCCTTGGAATACTTCTGACTGTCTCTAAAAATCAAATCAATCTTCAAAGGATGAGATATGTGTCCTTTAAGAAACTGACAACACAAAGGGAAATTCAGAAATGAGAGGCCCAAAGGAGCCTAATAAAGATGTTATAGTTTGAATGATTTCCCTGAATTATTTTCCTGGCCTTTACTTTCTTTGCCTATTAGCTCTTTAGTTAACATTGACAAAGAAAGCATTTCAGGTTCATGGTTCATGGGGGCTGAGCTGGAAGACAGTGAAAGAGAGAGAAGAAAGGCAGGTTATGAGAAACACTGATTTTGGCTGTCCCACTCCAGGTCCCAATACTACTGCTCAGGGAAGTTTGGAACACCCAGATAATTTGAGGCTTCTCAGGACTGAAGAGGAGAAGACTAGATCAATATCCTTCCCTCTCTCCCTCTTCTCTCTCTCTCTCTCCCTCCCTCCTCCATCTACCTCACTTCCTCCCCTTCTACCCCTACCAGTCATTAAGGATACATACAAACCAGGAAGCAGGCTATCATCAGACACCGGATTTGCCAGTGCCTTGATTCTGGACTTCCTAGCCTTCAGAACTGTGAGAAATAAATGTTTGTTGTTTAAGCCACCCAGGGGCGGGTATTTTGGTATGACAGTCTGCACTGACTAAGGTAGGGTTTGTTCACACTTCCTTGAAGCAGGTACGAGAGATATTAAGCCTTCTGGAGAGTCACTGGATCAACATAGTGCCAACCAGCCAGAGATTAGAAGTGGCCAAGGAAGGATTCTCTGCAGGGAAGGCCTGAGATGGGACACAATGAGATCTAGAAAAGTTCCTGTGGGCAACCCTGATGGCCCAGCGGTTTAGTGCTGCTTTCAGCCCAGGGTGTGATCCTGGAGACCCAGGATTGGGTCCCACATCAGGCTCCCTGCATGGAGCCTACTTCTCCCTCTGCCTGTGTCTCTGCCTCTCTCTTTCTCTCTGTGTCTGTCATGAATAAATAAATTTTAAAAATCTAAAAAAAAATAATCATAAGAAAGAAAAGAAAAGTTCCTGTGGTCCTTAAGGTAGTGGGGAGCCAACAGTATGTGACTGCCTATTCAGAGCTGGTGGTGACTTCATTCAGGGTGAGGAGACTCTGTAGCAGAGGTAGTTGAAAAAGATGGCCCTACATTAGGAGCCACGGCAGTGAGAAGCAGAGAGCAAATGGAGAGGTCACCAGCTGTGGACTGCTGTGGCTGGGGTCACCAGGGCATTAAAGACAATGAGCCACAACAGCCATATGCACTAAATGTTCCCTACAAAGAAGCATCTTTGCTGGGAAGAGGGGAGTCCTTTGCAGGGAATTTGCACCTCGAATTTGACTGAATACTGAGCCCAAAGTGACCAAGAGTATTAAATGCAACCAGAAAGAGATTGTCTCCAGCCAGAAGAGGCTGAGGCAGATAGATTCCTGCCATCCCTAACCCCTACTGCTCCAGGGAATAGGCCTCTGGAGCAAGATGTGATCAGTTAACAAGATATAAAGAAAGTGTCATATTTTTATATTTTAAGCAATGACATTGGGATTTAAATAATTATCCATAATTTGAGGGTGACAACACTCATTTGGATTAACAATTTTTAAAAAACCCTCCCTATTACTTTATTTTCATGCTTTTTAAGCAAGGCCAATGAATCCATCAAATAACTAACTAATTAAAAGCAAAAAGAAAAAATCTTCTGATAAATGAATAGATTGGAATTTATATTTGTGCTCAGCTTCAAAAAAAGCACAAGGCATATTTCATAATAGACCAATAACACTGCATTACATGAAGTTCTACATGAAGTTCATTTGCAAAAGAATTATTCAGCTAGTTATTGGAAATAATGTCTCTAGAGTCCCCATGTAAGTTCCCACTTTGCCAGGCTATTTTTGGCTCCTACAGACTCCTCCATCTCCTTGGCCTGACATTCCTCCCCACCAATAGTGCACATCAGATACAATGAATGCAAAAGCTACACAAGGAACTCCTAGCCATGACTTCAGAGTCCCACCATTCTGAGATAAAAAATAATGGCCAATTCGACCATCTACTTTATTCATTGTATTTTCCTATAAGCAACTCTGAAATCTAAAAATCACTTTCAGGGGTGCCTGGGTGTCTCAATTGGTTGAGTGTCGGACTCTTAATCTCAGCTAAGGCCTTGATCTCCTTGAGTTCAAGGCCTCTGTTGGGTGTGGAGCTTACTTTAAAAAAAATCACTTTCATATTCAAGGAGAAAGATTGATAAGACAATTTTAAAAATCAAAGAAAAATTATTCCTTTTGGAAATGAATTGAGTATTGAACTTCTCTAAAGATTTTAACAACTTTATTACTTATAGTATGTAACAAGCAATTCAGTATATAATAATGCCTTGCATTATTGTCAAATTTCTTCACTTCTGACAATCATATATTCCTGAAAAGACTGCAAATTCTTTGAAGGCTGTGCATTTGGTGTCACACTTTTCTGTTTTGCTTTGTGGTAATTAGCAGAGTGGTAGGCACATAATAGTGCTACATGTTTATTTATTGCATGATTGAAAGGAATATATTAATTTTAAGCTATGTTAACATAGATTAAAAGTCTAGTCAAGAATTTTTATAACAAAATATAAACAAAAGCTTGAATGCAATTTAGAACCTCTTACAAGCATGGTGAAAAATAAATCAGCTAGACAATCCACTCTAAGGTTAGTGTAATAATTTCTACTGACAAGAGATCTAAAAATATGGTCCAAACAGCCATCTGCACTGTTAAAGTGATATAGCTCTTACCTATGAAGGTAAGACATTCAATGCTTGGATATATTAAAAGTATTTTTCTTTAGTTGTAAGCAAATGTAATTTTTTAGGCTTTTTATGTAGACTAAAAACTTTAAAAAAAGAGATTTATTTATTTATTTTAGAGAGAGAGAGTGTGTGTAGTGCATGAGAGGGGGGAGGGGCAGTAGGAGAGGGTGAAGGAAAGCAGACTCCCCACTGAGCCTGATATGGGGCTCTGTCTTGGACCCCAAGATCATGACCTAAGCCAAAACCAAGAATCAGACACTTAACCAACTGAGCCTCCAAGACACCCCTGACTAAACAAAGACTTCTAAAGAAAATTCGCTATGGAAAGAAAAATGCCTGTTGGAGGCACTCTTTTTGCAGAGTTGGAAGAATTAGACTTGCATTGTGTTATCTTAGGACTATGAACCAGTGTCTATAGCTTAGTAACTTTTTGGATAAGTGGTTTCTTTCTGCAAAAAGCTAAGCCATGCTTGTCTTTTGTGCATTCCCTATATTGACATTATTTTCTCTGCAGCATCTCTTTAATTGAAAAAGAATCAAGAGTTTCTGCTGAACACTTGCCTAAGAGCTAAGAAGCCTATGAGCCCTGGCACAAAGAGGAGAATTTCTAAGGAAACTTTGGACAAACTGCAGTTGGTTTTCTGTGGTTGAGGTTCCCCACTCTTAGCAATGATGCAGCCACAGATCTCCACCTTTCTTCTTCATATAGGCTCACCATTGTCCCCCAGACACGTTTTTGTAATCTTCCTCAGTCGGATCTTGTTATTTGGAATGCCCTCTAGGCTACCGCTCAGCTATAAATCCTACTCACCCTGCAATCCAGTTCATGCGCCACCTCTTCCAGGAAGCCTCCTCAGACCAGGTCTTCCATAGCTAGTATTCATTAATCTTATGGTTTGTATCTTCATCTGTAAAATGGGGAAAATAATAGTACCTATAGCACAAATTTGTTGTTAAGATTAAATAACTTAATTCATATAGGGTGATTAGAACCTGCTAGAAACATAATAATAACTAACACAGTTTGGCTATTATTATTAATTACAAAAATCTGATATTTTAAAGTTCCCTTGGTTTAATGTTTTCTTTTTTTCTTTGCTTGCTTCTCTGTTTATGCTTTATCTCCTCAAGAGAGGGAGAAGAGTAACAAGGGTTTGTGGCTGGAGAGCATCCTTGTTCTTGATGCATGTGTAGTTATGTGCAGATGGTGTGTTGCACACTGAGGAGTGTACAGAGAACCCAAGATTAAGTTCCCATAGACACAATGACCAGGGATCCACGAGACTGGAAACCAGTGACATTTTAATCTTATTAAAACCTTGTTCTCTCATTTGACTGCACAATTCCAAGGCAGAGAAACAGATCAGGCTGGCTTATGATTTACCATCATCGCAATATGGGCATTCCAACTCAAAAATGTTCCTGGAAGCAGCCCTACTTTTAGCAGGGTAGTGAAAGAAGAGGATCAAATATAGCCCAGTGGTCTTCTAGAGCCAAAGCTCAGAGAGTTTGGCTTTCCAAGAGAGTGAATTCCTCAATCCCTGAAATAAGCAACAGTCCTGAAGATAAATGGCACTTCTGCCAAGGTGAATGGTAACACCATACAAAACTCATAGGTTCATATGCCTTTTATGATTCTATGAGGCATTTATAATCACAAGAAATGGTTGAATTGCTAATTAGGGGTCACGGAAGTTAATGAGGATTCCTTCCATCCATCCTTTTTTCCTTTTAATAAATACACTTCTAACCTCAATTCCTTCCATGATTATTTGAATGTTCTAGTAGGATACAGACCTGCTCTCCATTCTTCCTACCTCTCATCCCCAGTTGGCCAGCCATAGAATAATGAGATTTGACTTACTGAACTTTATTCAATTCCTTCATACTAGAAACTAACCTTTCTTTCAACAAATATTTATGAAGTGACTACCAACTCTCAGCACTGTCCTAGGTGCTGGGCAAAGAGCAGTTAACAAATGAGATAAAATCACAGCCCTCATGATGTTTGGTATCCAGGGAAGGAAGATACACACCAAATGAAAAATACCAACATTTCAGATTATGATAAATTCTATAGAGAAAACAAAAGGAGGTGAAGGAAATAAGGAAGGTAGGTATGTGTGTACATGATGTATGGGGCAGTCAGTGAAGACTGCTTTGATGAGGTACCACTGGACAGAGACTGGAAGGAAGTCAAAAGGCAAGCCATGTGCAGACCTGGGAAAAGAACTTTCTAGCAGAGAGGACCACAAATGTAAAGGATCTGATAGAGGAGCAAGATTTGCTTGTCTGGCAAACAACGATGAGGCAGGATGCATAGGGAAAAGTGATAAGAGATGAAGTAAGGGAGACAATGGGGCCAGATTGCATAGGGCCATGTAGGACATCCTAATGACTTTGGCTTTTCCTCTCAGTGTTGTGGGAGCCATGGGCAGGTGTAGAGAGGAGGAGTTACATTCTGGCTGCGGTGAGGAGGGCGAATAGAAGGTAAGAGGCTAGGAGCAGGAAGGAGGAATGACAGGGACTGCTGGTGGCCATTTGCCACCTGTATTTTCTTATTTTAGTCCTAGAACCCTGATTTTTTGGTGGTGGCAGTGTGCCCAGCTAAATCTCTGTTTCTTGGATCTCCTTTAGAACTGGACCATAGTCCTGTGACTGCATTCTGGCCAAAGAACTGTAAGAAGATGATTGGTAGCATTTTTGGAACAGTGCTTAAAAACAGCCTACTCCATTGGGAGGTCTTTTTTCTTCTTTTGCTTCCTCCTGTTGCCAGCTGGGAACATAAATACAAAGACTGGAGCCCCAGTGGCCATCTTGAATCGCAAGGTGACCTTTAAAACGATGGTGGAACAGAAAGATCCGGTAGCTCCCCGACGAGTGCATGAAGATGTCTTACCAACTCTGCACTGCCTATTTCTGGACTTGTTTCACATGAGGGAGAAATGCACTCCCATTCTGTTCAAGTCATTGCTATTTGGGATTTTTTAGTTATATATGGTTGAACCTAAATATAACTGATACAGGAGCCCGTGGCAATCCTCCAGGTGAGAGAGATGGTGGACCAGAGTGGTAGCACAGGAAATCAGATTCTGGTTATGTTTTTGAAGGTAGAGCCTTTATTTTTATTTTTTTTATTTTTTTGAAGGTAGAGCCTTTAGATTTTGCAGATGGCTTAGACATAGGAGTGAGGGGAAGAGAGAAAGTAAGGAAGACTTCTGGGTTTTGCAACAAGTGTCTTGTTGGTGCCATTAATTACAGAGATGCAGAAGGCTAGAAAGAGAGCATGGCTGGGTATAAGGTGGGCTTGGGCAGAATCAAGAGTCCAGGGCAGTGGCAAATTGGCCTTGCTCAAAGCAGGGAGGGACACAGTGAAACAGGAGGGTAGGGAGAGAGCATGGGCCATACGCCAGTGGAAAAATAAGGGAGCTCCTGTCCAATGCTTCCATTTTCTCAATAAAGTACAAGGCCAGGTCATCAGCTGAGACTGAAGGGATGGAGGTAGAGGGTGGGGATGGGAAGAGAGAGAGAGAGAGAGAGAGAGAGAGAGAAAGGAGGGTGAGTAGTCATTTTAGAGCATGGGATTGCTGGGCAGCAATGAACGAGTTTCGCTACACATCTGGGCTAGTTTAAAGTGAAGCAGTCAGCAGTACTGTGTGTCTTTCTGCAGTCCAGTTCCGGTGACACTGCTGGGTTTCACAAGGTTTGGCCAGGCAAGTTCGTACTATGTAAACTGAAAGGAACCAGAGAGTGAAGGGGTGATTGCAAGACAGGGATCACAAGGAAGGATCAGGAATCAAAACTGGAGAAGGAAGCAAGTGAACACACAAGAGGAAGGATGGACTGAAAAGTTGAGGGTCCTTGAAAAGGCTGAGAAATTGCCAGAGTGAGGGGACTCAAGGAGCTAAGCAGGACCGAAGGTGATGGTCAGAGGGTGCTACTGCTGAAAAGGAGCGGCTCCGATGAGACAGAGGACAAGTCACTGAAGAGAAAAGGAATGAAGAAGCTCGAGATATTGGAGGGGAGGTTAAGGTGTTAACTAAATCATATTCAACATAAGACTAATAATAGAACACTGTTGCCAAATTCCTATAATTAGTTGATCTATTAAGTGGTTTCAATAAAGATACCATTCATCAGTGTATTTTAGGTTAAAATTTTGTTTTTCTTTTTTGATGGGACTTATAGGACTTCAAAGAACAAAGTTTTATGCCCGTATCTATGTCTCTGTTAGGTGAAAATTCAAGGCATTTTTTTTTTCCACATGAAACTTCTTTGTATCTTGGTTTCTTCTCCTTCCTGCATTTTTGAAGGTGTCCATTAATGTGATCTTTGAAAAACTGACCTGCTTTTTCTTTCTAAAATTCTTCACGTCACAGTGTGTTTCTTCTAAGCTGGGTCTGCCCCTTGTACCTGCCTCACAACTTTTTCACAATGGGAAAAAACCATTTATTACCATATTTACTTACTTTTACAGCTGTTTATTTCCTTTCTTCCTGCTTCATCTCCCTGTTAAATCCCTCACTCTTGCTCAGATTCCTTTGTTGCGGGGAAAGAATTGGAAGGTTTCCCAAATCATTCTGGGAGAGAAGTCTCTAGACCCCGGGCAGGCCTTGTGAGCACGCGGGATCTTGCACAGTACATCTAATGAAAAACATTCATATCACAGGGCTGGGCCACAGGTACAGGTCCCATTTGTCAAAGGTGGTCTCTGAAACATTATCAGCATTGCTTTGCTCTCCCATCCCTCAGTCCCTCTTCATTAACTCAAAAATTATTAATTGAGAGCCTATTCTGGGCTACTCAGTGTGGTGATTAAAGTAATTCGCATTAATGGGCAATGACTGATTGGCTTAATTCTCTCAGGGGCATTCACATTTCTCAGATGTGCATATTAATCCACAGAAATCTCTGATTCATGGAATAAATGTGAAACAAACCATTAACAGTCTATTTTGGATTTTTGGTGATAGAACAAAGGGGCTGCCCTTTGCTTGGGGTCCCAAAGCAGCCTCTTGGTCTCTGAGAAAGTGGGCTAGGACAAAAGAACTGGAAGGTAGAGCTTATGTGTGTGTGTATGGCACTACCCACTTCATTTGTAACTCCCTCCAGTTTATGATCTGTGTGTCCTCTTCACTCATTTCAAACCACGCACAATTTATATATGGATTATGGCTAAATCATATTGTTCTTAAATTAGAAGCTCTTGATCTCAGGATCCTATTCCCTAGTTTTCCACAGAAAAGTTTTCAGATATCCACCTTTAAAAAGATTTTCAGGAAAATCAGTCTTAGAATCATAGAGGCCCCTGGCTGCTGATTTTTCCTTGCAAAGGGGTTGTCGACTACCAGAATGTCACAGTGACAGGGGAGCCACAGATGAGAGGCACCAAAAATCCAAGGCTTCTGTTATTCAAGGTGGCCTGGGCTCAATGAGCTATACATCTCTTTCTCCAATCACTATGCAAATAATGGGGGGTGGAAAAAACCCCAAAACCCTAGCTGGGAGATAGTGCAGTGCAGTGGTTAGCATAGTAGGCTTGGGGGTCAAAGAGATATGAGTGTGGCTCTCCAACCCACTCCTGGTAGCTCTGTGTCCCTGGGCAAGTCCCCTAAGCCTCAGGTGGTGGGACTTCTATATAAAGCAACAAATGATTCTTACTGAAAGTGTGGCTGATGAGACCAGCCCTTTCATGCATCTCCCACCCCCATCGCCAGATCTGTGTTCCATGCCATCTATGTACTTTGGATGGGGTGGTGATGGTGTCTCTTTCAGGTCCAGAAGCTTCCCATGGAAGGAAATGGGTATGCAAGGCCCCTTTCCCTACAAATCTGCTAGAGGAAGGACCTCCCTGAGTTCTCTCAGTACCACCCCGGTGCCTCTCTGGTCGCTATGCGGATGAGCAGCTCTGTGGAGGAGTAGCTGAAGAGCCAGGGCGAGCAAGAGGAGAGCGTCCTCTCCCCTTTCTCTTCTAGGAGTCGGCCCGTGAGCCTGGCTCCGCGGGGGCATGTTTCATTATAGTCCACATCACTTGCCGTTTGACCAACTCAGTAAAGGCTTGAACATATACACCCAAGTACCTTTTACTGGCCTTTTGTAAGCAGCTCAGGATACAGAAGGAGAATCAAGTTTCTGAAATGAAAAAAAAAAAGTACATATATATGTATATAAAATGTATATAATATAGAGAGAGTAGAAGTGGTGCTTCTTCCTGCCGGGGACTGTTTACGAGAGGGAAGTCAGCGGGGCCCCCAAGAGGTCGCTGGTGGCGCAGAAACTGAGGCCAGATTGCAGAGAAAGGGGGAAGGAGAAAAACACCCAGAAACTTTCTTCCTAGTTGTGAATAATCGCCGCCCCCCCCCCGCCCCCCGGTCAGAGGCAGTAACGTGACACCCGGGAGAAACCCGGAGACCCGAGCGCCGAGAGGGAGGGCCGAGGGGGGGAGGAGAGAGGGCTGCGGAGAGCCGGAGAGGGGAAGGGGAGGAGAAGGAGGCAAACCCCTGTCAAGGAGGTGGAGCGAGGGGATGGTGTCCGCCTCCTGTTCCTCCCTGCCGTCTTTTAGAGGAGTCTGAATCGGGACAAAACACGCCGAGACCGCCGGACACAAAGCCGGGGGGTCCGCGCTGGCGCTGGAGGCGAGCCCCGGCGGCCGCGAGCGAGCCCGGGGCGCGGCGGGGCGCGGCGGGGCGCGGGGCGCGGGGGCGCTAGCGGGCGCGGGCGAGGGCGCGGGCGCGGGCGAGGGCGCGGGCGAGGGCGCGGGCCGAGCGGGGGCCGGCACCTCGGCCGCTCGGGCCGCGGCGGCGGGGACCATGCCGAGGAAAGTCTCCTGAGCCCGGCAACTTCGGCCCCTCCCCGCCCCCACCCGGCTGCCCTCCGCGCGGCCCTGCCCATGTGCAGCCGGCCGGCCGGGCTCTGCTCCTCGCAGGCGGATGGGTGACCCCTTCCCGGCTCGGGCAGGCTGTGCGAGGCGGCGGAGCAGGCGATGAAGAAGAAGCAGCAGCAGCATCCCGGGGGCGGCGCGGATCCCTGGCCCCATGGGGCCCCTCTGGGGGGCGCCCCTCCGGGCCTGGGCAGCTGGAAGCGCCGGGTCTCCCTGCTGCCTTTCCTGCGCTTCTCCCTCCGGGACTACGGCTTCTGCATGGCCGTCCTGCTGGTCTTCTGCCTGGGTTCCCTCTTCTATCAGCTCAGCGGGGGACCCCCTCGCTTCCTGCTCGACCTGCGGCAGTATCTGGGTAAGGAAGGGGGCGGGGGGAGAGGGGCGCGCCGGGGACTTGTGGCTCTGGGCCGGCAGCCGCGCCCCGAGGCTCCCAGGTGCGACCCGGGCGGCGGGCGGGGGGGAGGCGCTGCCGGGGCGGGTGCGGGGCAGGTACCCGGGCGCGGCGCCGCGAACGTCCCGCGCCTCTGCCGCCGGCTCGGGGCGGAGGGCGGGCGTGTGTGCTCGTGGGCGTGTGCGAGCGCGTGCTTCCTCCCCCGCCCCCGGGGCGCTGCCGGTGGCCGCAGTCCCGTCTCGTGAGCACCCGGGGTCGTGCGGGGCTCGGGGGGGCGGTTAGCTCGTCCCCCTCCCCCTCCCCCCATTCGGCCGGCTGCGCCCCGCGGGTCCCCCCAGCCGCCCGCCGCCTCGGTGGCCCAGGGGCAGCTTTGGGGCCCTTTGCTGACCTGGGCGGGCTTGGCTTCCGCGGCAGCGAGGGGGGCGCGGGGCGCGGCTGCGCCGGGGGTCCGGGGGGCCCGGGGCCGCCCTAGGGCGCGGGTCACCTGCTTTGACCCGAAGATCCTCTGCGCTGCGTGTGTCTCAAGTCAGAACTTTTTTGGGGAGTGTGGGGGGCTTATGGGTGGTTTCTTAGAAGCGAGGCCGCCTGTTGGGGGGAAGGGGTTGCACGGGGAGGGAAGGGCGGCTGCACAGAGGGCGCGCCCCGCAGCTGGGCGCGGGGGCCCGGCGAGCGCACGCCCAGGTGCCGGGTCCGCGGCTGGCGCGCGCCCGGCCGAGCGAGGCTGCAAGTGCCTCGCACGTCGTGGCCAGAGCAGGTCGTGCGGGCGCGGGCGGGGGGGGGGGAGGCTGCGGAGGCGCCGGCGGCCTGCGAACGTCCGAGGGGATGAACCTGAGCCCCCGGCCGACCCCCGGCATCTGCCCGACGCGAGCGGGGGCGCGAACGGGAGCCTCTCAGTCTCGGGCCAAAAGACTCCGGTCGGCTGGAAGCTGCCACACTTAACCTCAAAAGTCCCCTAGTCGCAGAAGCCACAGGTCTAGATCGCAGGCCGTTTTCGAAGGAAAAACAAACAAAACAAACACACACACAACAACAAACCAACCCCCTCAGCAAAGTGACAAAAGTCCTGGAGCGTTTTGAAATATAAACGCAGATAAAATGATGTCCTTTCCCTGTAGAGAAGCTGAGATTTTCAAAGGTGTGCAGACTTTGGAGAACTATGGTTCTGTCCGATGTTTTAAGGGAAATTAAAGGAAAATATTGTCCAAGCAGATTTCCAAAGTACAATCCTTAGCATCAGGTTTCTTAGAGGATTTGGGATAACATGCACGTTTATTAGGTTCTCAGATCTCTTCTTTCCCAGAGTTCTGTATTTTGGAGTGTCCATAGCTTCATAGTTTCTGAAACACCTGCTAGAGTTACAAAGCTAACTTTTTTTTTTTTTTTTAACATTCAACAACAGTCACCGTTAATTGGCATTGGGAAGTGTTTTTGAAGCCCAGAGGTCTATAAAATCTGATAACAAATTCTTTGTTGGAATTCCCCTTAAAATTTGGAGGCTGGTGGGGCTCAGGGAAAACAGTGGATGGGGAATGAGGGTATCTGTATCTAGTGCCCTCAAGAGCACTTGGCTTTAGGCAGGGCAGTCAGACATCCTAGGCCTTAGCTTTTCATTGGTAAAGTTAGGGGCTGGGCGAGGTTATATCTCAGATCTCCACCCAGCTCCTGAAATGCTGTTTTCTGATCCCTTCTTGTGGGCAGGAAAGCCTGAGAGGAAAGAACAAGGGCCCTACTGAGGGTGAGATCAAGACACTGCAATAGCTACCATGTTAACCTTTTGAAAATTGAGCCAAAAGTGTATTGCCCCCAGAATCGAGTGCTTTCATTCTATGCTTCAAAAAAAGAGGCCTGATGAATTTGGGGGTGCAGGTGGTAGAAGGGTGAATTCCCTCAGGGGAACTGGGAAACCTGATGGATTGAACACTGCTCCTGTTACTAACTCATCATTAAGTTTCTGACTGACATGATGGGTTTAAAAAAAAATGACATCACTGTGAACTGGAAATAGGACACCTTGGCCAAATTTGTTCCCTGTTGTTTTGTTACACAAATATAATGATTTTGGGGAAAAGTGCGCTTGTGGTCTTTACGAGGGTCTAAAATATGCCCTTAATAATATAAGGCCAAGGTATCTGCAGAATACTTACCCCTTGTTTCCTTCATTCTATTATTTTAGTGTCTGTCAAAACAAAATTTGTGGTTAGTAAACATATCCTCTCAATTTCCTGAGTTAGCCAATTTTAGAGGCAAGCATTTTTCTTAAATATAAGTTTATCTAAAGTCAACATTTTCCAAATCAAAATAATATTTATAGCAAAAAAATTTCTTGACTGGATATTATTTTAATATGCTTATATAATATTAAACACCTGACACACAGTAGCTGCTTGATATGGCAAAAATAATTGAACCTATTTTATCAAATAAGTCGTTTGATAGTTAACATATTGAATATTCTCACAGTAAAGGCAGGAGATATGACCATTCATGATAAATGATAACATGTATTGTTGTGTTCTAGTAAATGCACATGCAGAATGAAATTGTATCCACATAGCAATCTTACGGGTAGGTTTGATTGTTGTTCCCATTTTTTTGAAAGATTTTATTTATTAATGAGAGACTCACAGAGAGAGGCAGAGACACAGGCAGAGGGAGAAGCAGGCTCCATGCAGGGAGCCCAATGTGGGACTTGATCCCAGGACTCCAGGTTCACGCCCTGGGCCAAAGGCAGGCTCTAAACTGCTGAGCCACCCAGGCGTCCCTGTTGTTCCCATTTTTTTTTTTAATTTTTTTATTTATTTATGATAGTCACACACACAGAGAGAGAGAGAGAGAGAGAGAGAGGGAGGCAGAGACACAGGCAGAGGGAGAAGCAGGCTCCATGCACTGGGAGCCCGACGTGGGATTTGATCCCGGGTCTCCAGGATCGCGCCCTGGGCCAAAGGCAGGCGCCAAACCGCTGCGCCACCCAGGGATCCCTGTTGTTCCCATTTTTGATGTGGGAGAAATGAGAACACAGAGATTCACAGACTTGCTGAAGGACACACAGCAAGTAAGGCAAGACTTGAACCCAAATCTGTCTGATTCAGGCACCTCCTGTATAACCCTACCAGCAGCCAAGATGCAAGGGCAATCTAAAGAGCTGACTGGCTAAAAATAATCATTTATTTGCATAAGTTCACTTTCTTTGATACTTTTGTTCTGAGTATCTTAAGGTGCTAGCAGAGAAGGGAAAGAAGTCAAGCAGCTGGTCTCTCTCTCTTTTTTAAAGATTTTATTTATTTATTTGACATAAAGAGAGAAGAGAGCACAAGCAGAGTGAGTGGCAGGCAAATGGAGAGGGAGAAGCAGTTTCCCCTCCAGAGCTGGGAGCCTGACAGTTGGGAGCCTGACAATGGGGCTTGATCCCAGGACTCTGGGATCATGACCTAAGCCAAAGGCAGACGCTTAACTGACTGAGCCATCCAGGTGCCCCTAGCTGGTCTCCTCTTAACTCCACCTTCCTGTTTTTATCTCTGGGTACAGGCACGCTCATCTCTCCCAGAGCCACTCAACTGGAGGTGATGTCAATTATGATCTGAAATTCCTGATCTTTCTGTTATTCCCTTAGCAATTTGTTCTTTGTTGAGGCTGGTAGTTTTCAGTGTGCGGTCCCTGGACCTGCAGCATCATCATCATCTGGGAAACTTGTTATGAATGCAGATTCTCAGGGCTCACTCCAGACCAACTGAATGAAGGGCCTAGGTCTCAGCAATCTGTATTTTAGCAAGTCTTCCAGGTGACGCTATTGCAGGCTGAGGTTCGAGAACCATGGTTCCAGAGTAAAGCTTTACTGTCAGGATGCCTCTTACACAGTTGAGCAAAAGAAAGGAGATGAGAGAGAGGAGATTCAGCAAGTATTTTAAAGGTGATGTACATGGTTTCATCTTTTACATTGCAACTCTTAAAAATGCATCTGCTTTGCTGTTTAAGTCCCATTGTTTCAAGGGAAGGACCAGCCAACAGCTGCAACTCCAGCTGGCTTTAGACTCTCTGAGGTTAGGAGATCCGTGGAATGGGGTGGAGCTGGCAACCATAAGGAATAGTAGGGAAAGAAAGGGAAAGGAGGCAGTAATGATGCTTTCTCTTCCCATAGAAGCTGGGTCAAAGAGTTCTTTCCTAGTTTGTTTGGGAATGGGCAAAGTCTATTCTCCTTAAAGATACTTTCTGTTGCAACAGATCTGAAAAAAAGCAAAGTAAATTGGGAGTGGGGTGGATTATGTGGGAATAACTGTGGTCTTGATTTTTCCCTCCTTGAAATGGGTAGAGGAAGAACAGGAGCATACGTGGGGTAAAATGCATGGGTTTGGCAAATGCCTGTCCCTAAGCTTGGGGACCATAGTTTTTCCAATTCGGTGAAATTATTCGCTTTTTTTGAAGTGGCGTTCAGACTTTGATTTGCTATGGAAAGCAAATAAAAATCAAGTAAAATCTCCCCCAGAAATTAGGTTATGATACACCCTCTGCCAGTAGTCTCATTACTTATGAGCTGTGGAAATATCAGAAACTTGGAATAACACTCGTTACCCTGATGTAAACTGAATGCACCAGATGGCTTACTACAGATCTTATACAACTGGCAAATTCTAATGATTTATCATCAAGCCTTAGATATGTGATTTAGCCTTTATGGGAACTAAACTTTTTGGGTCGATCTCAAATTGACATGCTTTCCTTTCCATTTTTAAATTATACTTTCTTTTTTTTTTTTTAAAGATTTTATTTATTTATTCATGATAGTTACACACACACACACACACAGAGAGAGGCAGAGACATAGGCAGAGGGAGAAGCAGGCTCCATGCAGGGACCCCGACATGGGATTCGATCCTGGGTCTCCAGGATCGCGCCCTGGGCCAAAGGCAGGCACCAAACCGCTGCGCCACCCAGGGATCCCTAAATTATACTACTTTCAATAGAGAAACACTACTTCTATTTCAGTTTTCAGAATTGCCATTCTTTATATATTTCTACATGAGCATGGCAGTTTTGAGTCAAATGAGAGAGAAAGAGATGGAACTTTATAGAATTTGAAATTCCCCAGGTTTAAATGAATATAAAGGAAAAAGTGAAAATAGAGATCCAGATCCGTTACAAAATCATTTCTTTCAACCTTAAAAGTCAAATTTAATTTTGCTACTGCACATCAGGCACGGTTTATATATAGTGCTCTGGGCCCCAGACAGCAATCTAGGAAATGAATGCATTAAATATGATGTGATCAATAGAAATCGTTGACATAAAAAGAAAATGGCATTCTTGTCCATAGCTGCAAATGTGTCTTATATAGGGTTGGCCCCGGACACAGTAGCACTGGTATTAGACGAAGGACAGAAGATGGAATTCAGCTACGGCAGACTGTTCTGTAAACACATGGCATGAATGGTGAAAAGCACTCTGCTTTGTAAACTATTTCTGATGTAGACTAGTCTCAGTATGAATTGTTTAGAAGTACATATAAATATGTATTATCTGGATACTGTCTTCCCTCAAATTCCCTGTCATCAATCCAGGTTTAAAACACTAGTTGGCTTTGTGTTTGAGAAACCAGAACGAAAGTGGTCAAGCTTGTTGGGTCCCAGAAGAAATAGTATCTTTTGCTTCCCTTGAGAGAAGCTCAGGAGCAGATACTGTAGCTTGCCCTGCAGCTGTCCTGATGGAGAGCAGTGATGGACAATGAAAAGACATCTTATTTGACGGCCTGTGGCTGCTTGAATTGTTAGAAGTTATCACTTGCTCTCTTTGCTTTTCTTTTTGTTTTTGTTTTGCAAGATGTAAGATTTGACCACAAATAAATGTTGTCTTACCATATTGATTTTTGTTATAGAAACTCAGCTTTAAGCAGTGGTAGCTATAAACCCTTTCATTTATTAGAAATGGAGACAGAAACATGGATATTCCACCAAAAACTCTTATTTGCAAAAATCAAACACATGTAGCAACTGTTGGGTGAGAAAAGTCCAAATGAAGCACATTTCGGTATTGCTATTAATTTTTAAAACAGTTTTGTTGAGATATAATTTAAAAAACCATACAGTTCACCCGTTTAAAGCTTTTAATAGTTTAATAGTTTTCAGTGTATTCATAGACAAGTGCAACCATTGCTATTGTGGATTTTAGAGCATTTTCATCAGCACAGAGAGGAAGCCCATACCCTTTGGCTGTCACCTCCTTATTCCTCCATCTCCTCGGCCCTAAGTCAATTCTAATCTATGTTCTGTCTCTATAGATTTGCTATGCTGGACATCTCCTAGAAATGAAGCTGTATGATATGTGGTCTTTTGTGACTGGCTGCTTTCAGTTGGCATATTGTTGTCATGGTTCATTTATGTTGTTGCATATATCCCTACTTCATTCCTTTTAATAACTGGATAATATTCCACAGGATATACTGCATTTTGTTTGTCCATTCATGTGTTGATGAGCACTTGGGTTGTTTCCGTCTTTTGGCTATGCATGGTGCTTCTGTGAACTTTTGTGGGCAAGTTTTTGTTTGAATACCTATTTACTGTTCCTTGGGATATATACTTAGAAGTGGATTGCTAAGTCATATGGTAATTCTATGTTTAATTTATTGAGGAACTCCCAAGATGTTTTTCATAGCGGCCTCACCGTAGAACATCCCCAACAGCAACATATGAGAGTTCCAGTTTCTCTACATCCTCACCAACACTGGTCATTTTTCATTACTTTGATTACCCCCATTCCAGTGGGTGTGAAGTGGTATTTTTTGTGGTTTTGTTTTGCATTTCACTAATGATGAGTGATGTTGAATGTCTTTTCATTTGCTTATTGGTCATTTGTATGTCTTCTTTGGAAAAATGTCTATTCACATCCTTTGCCCATTTTTAAAAAAGATTTATTTATTTATTTTAGAGAGAGTGAGTGCAGGGGAGAGGGGCAGAGAGAGAGAGAGAATCTCAAACAGACTCCACCCTGAGCATGGAGCCCACTGCAGGGCTTGATCTCATGATCCTGAGATATGGCCTGAGCCAAAACCAAGAGTAGGCTGCTCAACTGACTGTACCACCCAGGCACCTACTAGGTCCATTTTTGAATTGGGTTGTGTGTTGTTGTTGTTGTTGTTGTTGTTGTTGTTTTTGAATTTTAAGGGTTCTTTATGTATTCTGGATACTAGATCCTTGTCAGATTTGTGTGTTATTTTTTTTTAAGATTTCATTTATTTATTTGAGATAGTGACAAAGATAATGATAGAGCATGAGTGGAGAGGAGAGGGAGAAGCAGGCTCCCTGCTCAGCGGGGAGCCTATTGTGGGGCATGATCTGAGACTCTGGGATCATGACCCCAGCCGAAGGCAGATGCTTAACCAAGTGAACCACCCAGACACCCCCCACTTATATGATTTTGCTGCTTATTTTGAAGTTGCAAAAGATGGTATTGGCTGAAACACAATATGTTATGTATTGTTCTCTATATTATAGGTGTGCACCTTCTAAAGGGGCACCTTAGTTTCATACTTTAGTCACTTTCAAAGTGCTAAGTACAGTATCTGGGTATATAGTAAATTCTAAATAAATTCCTAACAATTAACCAAAAAGAAGGATCTCTTCAAAGGAACCTTGGGAGTCTTGTTTACAGTTATGGATCACTTTGAGTAGGAAACCTTTTGGTTATTTACATTTAGCTCTCATGTATGAAACTTCATGTATAGCTAGCACTAACCCATTTTATAGATGTCATAAAGATTACTGTGACTTATATGTGAAATATGAGTGTAGCTAGTTTTATTTTTATTTTTTTAACGATTCTATTTATTTATTCATGATAGAGAGAGAGGCAGAGACATAGGCAGAGGGAGAGGGAGAACCAGGCTCCATGCAGGGAGCCCGACGTGGGATTCTATCCCGGGTCCTCCAGGATCGCGCCCTGGGCCAAAGGCAGGCGCTAAACTGCTGCACCACCCAGGGATCCCGAGTGTAGCTAGTTTTAAACAGCAGGTTATAGTACAATTTGTGTGAGTATTTTTGTCCTGTTTTTGCTCACTAGAATGGAGCTGATGAACTCAGCAGGAGAAAACATTTGGGTACATCATGTTGCTTAACAAGGTAATACAGGGTCAGTCACCAAGGAGATCTTGAGCATTCTCATAGAATCAGAATTCATATGCAATTCATTTTTTAAATTCACATCGTGGTATAACATACAGAACAAATATACACAACAATATTATGTATATTTGTTTCTCTTTAGTAAATTAACATGAATTTTAGAAAGAAATATTAGTTGTTTTTCGAAAAATATTAGACATGTTTAGCATGTTTTAAATATATGTATTATCTGAGAGAGCATGAGCACAATTGGGGGGGAGGAGCAGAGGGAGAAGCAGACCCTTCCCCCCTGCCCCATGAGCAGGGAGCCTGAAGTGGGACTCGATCCCAGGACCCTGGGACCAAGAGCTGAGTCGAGGACAGATGCTTAACCAACTGAGCCACCCAGGTACCCTAAATATATGTATTTTCAAAATGAGAAGCTTTAAGATAGATACAGTCAATTCTATGCTGCTTGGGAGAGGCTCAATTTGAATAATTTGCAATACTCTCATATTGAAAATGACCTGGGAGCCAGATAGCTGTTTAGTGTTGAGGGTATGCTGCACCTCTGGGTCCGACTGACTCAGGGTCTGTGTCAGTTTCTGTCATTTCCCAAAGATAGCCGCTGGCTCATTTTTCTTGTCTCTTGTTATATGACTGTGCTTCCGCTATGGCCTCTCTGCTGATGGTTTAGGAAGCTCAAATTCCAATGATAATCTCTGAACTCCTGGAATTAGTTCATGATCATGTCTGAAGTTGTGATAGTCTACTTTGTAGTGTGATAGTTTGTGGGCAAACTCCTTGAAAGGAGTTCAGCACCATCCATCTCTACTCTGACACCCCTCCTGGGTGCTCTGCACAGGCCCTCAGGAACTGTTGATTCAATATATTTGCTAAGCAGACTGTTCTTTGCGAGGGTTCTACATCCTGCTTTGTTTGGTCTGTATTTTAAGTAGAGAAGATGGAGAAGAAGAGTGCCAGGAAAGACCTTTGCTCAGGTGATGTCTATGGCCTGTCTCCTCCTGGCTGTTGAAAGCATAGGCTCCAAGCAAAGATAGTAAAGCTACCATGACATAGAGTTCTGTAAAGATTTCAAGGGGTTTAATTGTCCACCTCTTACCTCTGGAGATTTGGAATTACATTTATGGAGTTCTCCCTGTAATTTTTAAAAGAGATTTTATTTATTCATGAGAGATACAGGGAGAGAGAGGCAGAGACACAGGCAGAGGGAGAAGCAGGCCCCTTGCAGGGAGACCAATGTAGGACTTGATCCTTGACTCCGGGATCACACCCTGAGCCAAAGGCAGACGATCAACCGCTGAGCTACCCAGGCATCCCTCTCCCTGTAATTAAGAATACCTGAGATGAATCTAAAGCTTTGGCCGTTTATTTTATTTTATTTTATTTTATTTATTTATTTATTTATTTATTTATTTATTTATTTATTTATTTATTTATTTATGATAGTCACACACACACACAGAGAGAGAGAGAGAGAGAGACAGAGAGAGAGAGAGAGGCAGAGACATAGGCAGAGGGAGAAGCAGGCTCCCTGCAGGGAGCCTGAAGCAAAACTCAATCTCAGGACCTCTGGCTCAAGACTTGAGCTAAAGGCAGATGCTCAACCACTGAGCCACCCAGGTGCCCTGCTTTGGCTGTTTATAACTAGAACGCAGACCTCCTGTTTCTTGTCATTTTCCCAAACCCCGGCCAGTTGTTTTGGGAGTTTGCAGATAGTTTATTTCCCTCTCTAAGCCAGTGTCTTCCTTATCTAGCGATTTGTGTTAAATAAGCTAGTCCATTTCCAGCATGACTTTTTGTCTTTAAGGATGTGAGACCAAAAGATGATATGGTTTTTGAAGTAGTGATCTAATGGATTTAAACCTAGAATGGCAAAATGAGAAGCTATAAAATTAGGGCTCAGTGCACAAACCCTTGTTTGACAAAAGGTATTAAAATAATCTATGTCATGGCTTTGATTAAGCAATTCTTAGTTCACTCATTGCTAAATGATTTAAGTAATTATTTACATTTAACCATACTACATTTCTGGAAACATTGTTTTTTTTTTTCCTAGCTCAGTGAGTGTGACTTTCACAGTCTTGATGAAAGTAGAAATGGAAGTTTTCGGAAACATATAAATTCTTTTGTTCAGTCATTCAGCAAATATTCAGGAAGACCTATGGTCCAAAAGCATCAGGTGTTAAAAAGAATAGAGGTTTTAGAGCAGAGATTTTGATGTGAATCACTGTGCTACTACTTATCAGCTGGGAAAACTTGGGCAATTTTCTTAATTTCTCTGAACCTCAGGTATTTTGATCTATATGATGAGATTGGTAAGTGCTATTTTGTAGGATACTTACCTAACCCAAGGCCTGGCATTCATATTCAACAAATGTCAATTCTCTCACTTTGTCCTTTGCTTCTCTTAGGTTCCCTTTTCTTCTGGCACATAAACATCCATGCACCAGGATGCACTCATACAAACACAAATCCTGGTGGAATATGCAGACCCCCTCCTGGCTTGGCTTCCAATAGAAAGCACCAATCTAATAAAGAAATATGAATGTACTAAACTAGTATCCTTGGGGCTTATCTTGTCACCTCACCCTCAGATTGGTGAAGGCTCTTCAACAGCTGACAAGTTCCAGTCATTTGCCCCATTAATAATACACACACCAACCTTCCAGTTTCTTCTCTCTTTTGCTTCCTGGAAACAGTTTGGAAAGAACACATTCTGCACACAGCCTGGTTTGCTCTGTTTTGAATTTATCCACACCTTTTCCCCCCGCATTCATAAAATAAAGATAGTTGGGCAGAGGGGGCATGGTACAGCTTATGCTCTGGGATGGCCTGCTGTTCGAGGACTGTATTAGTGGTCTGTAACTCATGCCTTTTCAAGCCATCAGAATACCAGGCAGACACTGTGACAGCTGTGAGAACTCCTCCCACTTAAGATGGAACTACCATGCTCAGTAGTATGGCCACTTGCTTTTCTCTGGTTCTTGCTTCCTGTCTATTGGAGGTCAGAGCTAGAACAGTGGACCCGAGTCATGGATCATGTCTTTGCCCAGAGATTTGTGAACCTGCCTCTGTTCTGCATATTCCGTTTCTTCGAGTTATCTTGACCTGCCCTGCCTTGGATGCTGGTGCATGTGAGAGCCACAGGACATTACTATCTGCCTTAACTGGTCACTCAAGTCCTTGAGAAGTTGAAAGCAAATGTGATTTTACATTATTTAATAGAAAGTTAAATTTTCGTTTAGCAAAACCATGACCTTGCAATTACTGTGCAGAGCTTCCTGCTTTAACACAAGGGCTGTTTGACATGAATGCCTTCTGCCCTGGAGAATCAGAAGCAAAACTATGGGGGTTGCTGTGAGGGGTACAGGACCTGGTTCTGTAAGGGTTCCCAAATACTGCGGTGGTCAGTGCTCTTATGTCACATGAGCCTCTTAGACTTAGGTTTCTTTACCTCTAAAATGAAGATGTTTGATTAGGTCCATGATTCTCCATTGTTTTTCCTTTTAAGACCCCCATCAGCAGCAATGTTTCCATATGGTCTTGATGATCAGTCTAGGACTGTGTCCCAGTGGCCAGGAATGGGAGAATAAGTGTGGATTTGGGGTTCTCTAGAGAGATTCTCTAGGTGATTTTTAGAATCACTGATTTAGGTGTTTACCAAGGTCCTGCCTATTCTTTTTTTTAAAAGTATTTATTTATTTATTGATCCATCTACCTATCTATTTATAGAGAAAACGTGCACATGTGCACATGGCTGAAGGAGCAGAGGGAGAGGGACAAGCAGATTCCATGCTGAGCGCAGAGCCCAGTGTGGGGTGACCGCGAGATCATGACCTGAGTGTAAATCAAGAGTGATGCTTAACTGACTGAACCACCCAGGCACCCTACCTACTCTTAAAATCATTTGTTGTAAGAAGCCACTTAACTGTAGCAACTAAAACTGTAAGGCTATTTCCTTTGGGAGCAAATGCTTATTTAAAATATTGTAGGAGTCAAGTGATTAAGGCAAGTAGAATATGCGAAAACTTTTTAGGCCATTCTTTTCAAAGTCTTAATCATATTTTTTTTTGTTTGTTGCTTTCATTGCTTTGTCTCATTAAAATTGGCAGCACTGCCCCGAAATCACCAATTTGCCACGGTCTGCCTGGACAATAATGGGAGAATCTTGTTCCTGAAATTGTGGGAAACAGAATGTCCCTAGGAAGGCAGAGTGAAAGAAAAGAGAGAGAGAGAGAGAGAGAGAGAGAGAGAGAAGAGTGTCTTTCCAGAATTCAGAGTCTAACAATGTGATCAGAAGAAAGAAGGAAAACAAGTAGGAATAAGAAAGCTCTACTGTTCAGAGGAGAGTCTCACAACCTCTCCCCTTCCACTGTGGACAGCTCCAGCGGCAGAGGGAGTTCTTTATGGTGTGGTGAGCTACTTCCATGTAGCTTCCATTTGCTTCTGCTACTTCTTCTGGAAGTTATACAGAACAGTCTATTGGACTATATCATCTTTCAGAGGATAAAAGATATGAAGATGACTGTCATACCCGCCCCCCACATAAATATTGTCCAGAAAAATAGATGTAGATCCCAGTAGTTCGTCATCTAAAGTCACTTTCACACATAGAAAGCACAAACAGCAAAAGGAAAACACAACCATAAAAGTAGAACCTTCTGAACAACGGCACCCCATAGACAAGGCAAAAGACCCAGACCGGGGACAGGTGTTTCTTTAAAAAATGGGATTAATATGCAGCTATTTGAATGTTCAATAAATCAGTAAAAAAGAAAATTAATGAGATAAACAGGCAAAGAACATGAGCTGGCAGTTCACAGAAGAGGAAACACAACTGGCCAGTAAGCATATGAGAAGACTGAATGATCTCATGTACCTTAACCACTTGCCTCTGTGGACCTTTACTGGTCCGTAGAACTGAGGACAGACACTTCCAGTTCCCTCTGCTGGTGAGCCTGCTTTGTACATAGGAGTCACTATCAGAAATGTCTCTCTTCTAACCCGCCTTCTGTGGAGAATGACTGCCACATCCATCACCGTTCTGATGCACGTCTCCGACAGGCAGGTGGGGCCGAGGGCAGCTCTCGGAAGCTCCGACTCAGGCCCTAAATACAGAGGTCTGGGTGTCATATTTGTGCTGGATGGTCTGCTCCCTGAGACACCCTTGTCCCCACTCAGAACCGCAGCCAGCGAACCACACACAGTTAACACCAATAGCGCCCTGCACCCTGCTCCGCCTCCCTCCATCACCGGGGCTTTGCTGAGTCTGTAAGAAGCAGAGGCAGAAGGAACTGACGTCGCCCACTTAGAATGCAGCATCTTGCCTGGGAGTATTTTCTCAATATCTGGGAAAACAAGTGGAATTGACTCATCTGGTTGGAGTTCTACAGAAATATGATTGCAGATTTCTAGCGATTTCATTCTGCTTTAGTGTCAAAATTCATCCAACGATGTGCCGGAAAATGTGTGTAAAGTCACGTACAGATTTAGACACTGGAAGAGGAAGTTATTTTTACCAGGGCAGGGAAGGAAACAGAAAGTGACAGTTGGCAGGGAAGTCAGGGCAGGGCTGAGTTAGGAGGTGAGGTGTCTGCACAGCTGGGGTGCGGGCACGCTTGCATCTCCCGTCTTGCCAGACTGGCCTGGGGGCTGCGGTGTGGTGGCCTCTTAGCAGGTCGAGTGAGGAGTTCCTGTGCCGAAGACCTACCCAGAGAAGAGTGTTGACATAACCTTCTTGTTGGATGCCAGTTTAAGCAGTTGTGAGGTTAACGCTGCTTACTCCAGAGGCGCACTGTATGCTCTCCAGAGCAGTTCCACAGGAGCAACGCTCAAGAGCTGCATAGGACGTGGAGGTGAAAATGGAGCATGGAGCAAAAGATTCTGAAAAGCTGCATAAATATAAAAACCAAATGGTGCAGTGTCTTTATTTTGCCTTAGCAGATGACAGAAGCGAGGCCGTATTATTTTCTTTGCTCGTGCTTTTCCCATTTCCAAAGGCTGCTCTTGTTTGCTTGCCCAGCGGAGATCCAAGGCCTCACGGAGTCTAAAGTATTTGTGGTTATGTTCTTCTAGTCCTGCTGTGAGATGAAGAGGTTTCCAGAAATTAAAGGGAGGAAGAAAGAAGGACTTGTTAGGATCCATAACCTCTTTTTATTGCCCTTGTCCCTTGAGCAAAGGATATCGTGAGTTAGCATTTAGCGATGACAGTTGAGTCTCATCAGCTTATAGCTGGATAACAAACTTTTCAAATGCATTTGGAATATACTTTATCCAAGCATTCTTGTGCCTTGCTGTCCTGTTCCCGATGGCTGGGGAGAGGTGTGTGGTTCTCTGTGCCTATATTGCGAAATGTACACAGTCACAGCAGTGCCTGAACTCCGCCATAGAGAGTGTGCATAGGTGTGTTGGTAAGAGTGCTCCCTAGCTTTGAGGGAGGATTTACTAGAACATCCTTGGGTTATCAGGAGGGCTTCTATTTCTTGCATTTCATTTCTTTTATGACATAAGGCATTGCTGTTTGAAAACATAGCCCCCTTTGTCCAGATTTGTTTCCTAGCCACCTTGTTGGAATGATAGGTGACTTTTGTTCATCTCAGAGGAAGTCTGGCCCACTAGGCTGATATTTCATGGAAGTTTCGCATCGTTGAGCCTTACAGGTTTGGAGAATGTGTTTTCACATGCCCATCCTCCTTTGCATTCAGCTTGGCAGTTGCTCTCTCTGCTTCCGTATTGTTCCTTCAGCAATTGTCTATCAAGCTCTAATGAAGTGCTGGGTGCCGGAGATAGCGTGACCAATGACACTACACTCATGGGGCTGCCTTCCATGTGGAGGGGCAGAGTAGGACTGAGGATTAACATAGGCAGAGGGATGAGTAGGGGCGTGTGGGAAGCTACCAGAGGAGAGTAGAAGAGTATTTGTGCCTGGCTGTGGTGAGGCTGAGGATTTCTTTGGTTAAGGCTCAGTTTATGCCAGTCTCAGGCTCTTAATTTGGGTTGCATGATGGAATTACCTGGAGATCTTGGGAAAATGCTGATTTTCATTCATTTGGTCAGAGTGCTGCCTGGGCACCTGTGTTAAAAGCTCCCAGGTAATTCTAATATGCAAGCAAGGTAGAGAACCACTGTGACAGATACAGGGCACAGCAGTTTGGTGTGTGCATTAAGTCCTCTTACAGTGCTATGTAGGGATGCTCAACTTCTTCTAAAAGCATTTGTTTTGTTGTGACATAATCTATTCGCTTTTGGCTTTTCCACACCAGCTCTTCTCAAATTTTAATGGCATTCAGACCGTCTGGGAATTGGTTAACTGTAGGTTTGGGTGCAGTAGGTCTTGAAAGGTACCTGGGATTCTGCATTTCCAAGAAGCTCCCAGATGCCACCTGCATGCTCCCGTTGGAGGATCACACTTTGAGCAGCAAGGGTCTACACTGCAGCACTTCTAGGACATAATTAATATTTATAAAAAGACACATGAGTCAAGGTACGCCTAGCCGACTAAAGCTCTGTGCGTTTAAATGTTTTATAAAATTCTTTTCTTAAAAGATTTTTAAAAAAGTAATCTCTACACCCAATGTGGGGCTCCATGTAACAACTTAACAACTCTAAGCATGAGTCTCATGCTCTACTGACTGAGACAGCCACGCACCCCTGTAAACTTTTGAATTAGATTTTCCTTTACCAATTTGTTCGAATTTAAGAATATTAGATTTTTCTTTTCTTTTTTTAAAATTTTTTTAATTTTTATTTATTTATGATAGTCACACACACACAGAGAGAGAGGCAGAGACACAGGAGGAAGGAGAAGCAGGCTCCATGCAGGGAGCCCGACGTGGGACTCGATCCCAGGTCTCCAGGATCGCGCCCTGGGCCAAAGGCAGGCGCTAAACTGCTGCGCCACCCAGGGATCCCTTTCTTTTCTTTTTTTAAAAAGATTTTATTTATTTAATAGAGACAGAGAGAGAGAGAGAGTCTGAGAGAGAGAGAGACTGAGCTCGAGAAAGGCAGAAACCCAGGCGGAGGGAGAAGCAGGCTCCATGCAGGGAGCCTGACGTGGGACTCAATCCCTGGTCTCCAGGATCACACCCTGGGCTGAAGGCGGTGCTAAACCACTGAGCCACCGGGGCTGCCCCATTAGATTTTTCTTAAGTGAGAATCATATACTTGCATGATTCAAATTTAAAATATCTGCTTTAACCCCCCTTTTAATGTCTGTAATCTAAGGGATTGAAATGCAGGCTGTTTGGAGATTTGTGAATGTACAGATTTTGTGATCCAATGTCAAGTTCGTTAATAAGCATTGGAAATAAAACAACTGGTGTTGGGTATGAAGTTTCTTCATTGTTGTTGCAAATTCTTGCACCGTTTTAAATTTTGACGTTGAGGTAGAGTATCAGAATTCATTGCCAAGTGTCCTTCTTATCCACATATTCCTGGTGAAGGATTTTTTTTTTTTTTTATGGCCAGAGCAAATAACTGGATGCAAATAGAGCAAATAATTAGAAGGACTTGGTGTTGTGCTTTAACAACACAACTTTAAGAAATAGTTAAAACCATTAATACAGGCTCATTGGAGGAAATGGAAAATAGAAAAGGATGAAGAAGAAGAAAAGAAAAAGCTTGTTAACTTCTTTATTCACAACTGCTTTGGTTTGGTTACACCTTCCTCCCCTGGGCAGTATCACAATGGTCCTTACACATTTTTCGATGAGTTTGGTTTTCATGGTGGCAGAGTATCTTGTGAATGTTCCATGATTCCTTTAGCAGAGGCTGTTTGAAATTTAGCCTCTTTCTAGTTTTTCAAGATTCTAGATACAGCTGTGATGAACATTGTTCAGCTTTTGCGCTCTTGTCTACTTCCCTGGGATAAATTCTGAGACTTGGAACTGCCGGATCAGAATGTATGCCTGTGTTAAAATTGCTCTTTGTACAAATGGACGGAGTTTTTGTTGAGTTCACCAGCAGTTACAGCAGTTACAACCTGTTTTGCTCGTACCCTTGCAAGCGTTGGCTATGCTATTATAAAATTTTACTCATTCAGTTAGTGAAAAGTGATATTCTCATGCTATAATTCCCATCTGCTTGCATATTAGTGACATTGAACAATTTGACTGTATTTATAAGATGTGCTTATAAGATGCATTTTTTCTTTAGGGAATGAGTTTTACCCTCCCCCATTTTTCCCCTCTAGATGTGTTCTTCTTTCTCTCATCAACCGTGAGAGTTCTTTTGGGATGAAGAGTATTTTAACCCTTCCCCATGTGCACAGATAATAAACTCGTGGTTTTTCATTGCCCTGTGGTTTTTTAAACCACTATCTTTTATTTTTTCCTGTTCTTCTGCTTATTATTTTATTTTATCAGTATTTTATTATTTTTCTTCGCTTTTATGTTTAGAAAAGCCTTACATCCTGACATCGAGTGTATAGTCTGTATATTTTCTTCTAGTTTGTTTGCTGTTTCCTTATTTCATTCACTTTCTCACCCCTTTTGGCACTTATTTTGGTGGAAATTAACTCCATGATTTTGCAAGTCTAGCTGGAGAAAAAGTCGTCATACTTGAATGTTGTCATTCTTGAACAGTAAATTAATTTTTCAAACATTGAAATGAACTGATTTGACCTTAATGCTTTTTAGGGGATTCCAAACTCCCATTTGCCATTTAATCTCACACTTTCGGAAGAGGGAGGGATTCAGAGGCCATCCAGTCCTTCTCTGTAGTACTGGAACCCGTGGCTGGGCCTCTTCTTCCTCTGCCTTGCCCAGCTGTACCTCTGAGTGCAGATCTCTGCTCCCTAGCCACTGCAATTGTTTCTGGACAGAACTGTTTGTGTGTCAGTGGATTGCACAGTTGCTTGCACTCTGGCCAGGCAGACATGACCATCTCCTGGCCTGCCCTGCCTGAGTAGCTCGGTTGCAGGATTGGGCAAATTTATAAATCTCAGCCTCTTGGATTCTTACTGGGTCTGTTACTGAGAACTAAAAATGAGCCTCTTGACAGCCACATGCACCCTTTTCAGTTTGGCTAGAAATTTAGCTAAGGGTGGAGCTCCTTAAAGACAGCCTAGCTCTACAAGCCCTCAGCCCTTTGCAGCGTCTCTTGGTAATGGGGACAACACTCATGTTAATACTGTTTTTATAAGCAGCTAGATGACAATAAGTTATTTAGTTCCCGTGGGTTGTTATTCTTTTAAATGTTTATAAAACTCAAAGGATCACAATTTGAAAACATGGACGTTTAAAGGCCAACCATATGGTCTAGCAGAGCTACATTTTCTTTTCAGGAAATCATGTTTCTACTGTGAACTTGCCTTTAACAGGAGGCTGCTGTATTTCAGGAGGCAGTGTGGTGTAACAGAGCATTGGGCTTTAAATCAGAAGTCCTCTGTTTGAGTCCTGGCATTGCCCCTGTGCAGCTGTGTGACCTTGGGTAATTCACTTAACCTCTCTGAATCTCCGTTGGAACTTCAGAGGGACTCTTTCTGTTATAGAACAACAACCAGCAGATTATAAAAAGAATGCTATCTGGTACTCTGCTGCCTAGAATACTATGAAAGTTTGCATTTCTAATATCTGCCAATACACATCCTCATTTTAATTATTGAGGCAGAAGCCTAACCAGAGCAGGTGGCACTCTGGAGTGCAGGAGCGGGAGGGATATTACTTAACTGTCAGTTGTGGGTATGTGTGTTATGTCTTGAAACAAACAAACCCATCAAAATTCTGCCTTTAGGCATTTACACATGGTTATTTGTTGTGTATATAGTTCTGCTCTTTCTGTCACAGTTTTCTGTGGGAAGAAGACCTCCTAAGATACAGTAAATTACATTTTAATCTGTGGGATATTTTTACTCTTTCCCTATTTTCCTAAAGGACTAAACAAAGAGGTTTTTTTTTTTTTTTATGTTCTAAGACTTCTGGCCATTTCACTTTAAGTTGCAAAGAATAGTTTGATGGTTAAGAGCTCTAAAACACTTGCCCTGTGATTATTTGATAAGTGTTTATTTTTTTTTCAATACTGTTTTCAAAATTTGTGTGCTGGAGACACAAAAGTTCTCCCAAGAGCTTCTAGTATAGTCTCTGATATGAATGTATAAATTCATCATTTTCATGCATATATTCATGCTACTAGAGATTCATTCACATGCTTGGGGAGCGCAGAGGAGGGAAAAATTAGAATACAAGAGTGCTTCATGGAAGAGGTGACCCTTGAGCTGGGTGTTGAAGTATAAATAGGAGTTTGCTAGGCAGAGATGTGGGAGAGGGGAATTCCAAACAGAAGGAGCTGCACTTGCAAGTGGAGGCCAGTGGGCAAATCGTGGCACCTGTGGGTACTCCGAGCAGTACAGGGTGGCTGGTGAGAGATTGTGACAGGGGGACAGGGAGCGGATTTGCTACAAAGGAGCCCCTAATGGAAAAGGGTCGCTTATGAAGGAACTTGTATGTTGCACTAACTGGCATACAGTAGGGAAAGTATGATCAGTTTTAGACAACGGGGTGATAATGGATTTGTTATTCATGAAGATAACTCTAGAAACAGAATGCCATGGAAGAGTCTAAGTACGTGTCTGGAATGGTCTTCAGATTTGAATAGCCTTTATTATTTACTTATTTTTAAAAGATTTTATTTATTTCTTCATGAAAAACACACACACACAGAGAAAGAGGCAGAGACACAGGCAGAGGGAGAAGCTGGCTCCCAGTGGGGAGCCTGATGCGGGACTTGATCCCTGGACGGGGGATCATGCTCTGAGCCGAGGGCAGACCCTCAACCACTGAGCCACCCAGGCATCCCAGAATAGCCTTTAAAGTTCATAAAGTACTTGCCCAAGTATTGTCACACCTGCTTTTTTACTCTCCTGCATGGTGGGTATTAAGGTCACTATGCAGATAAGGAATCCAAGTCGGGAGATGGATGGAGGGCCCTGGGTGGCTCAGCTGGTGCTGTGGGGGGAGGAGCTGTTCGGCATCTGGTCCAGCTCTGCTCAGAACCCACGGATCTTGTCCTCTTTACTTCATGCATATGGAAGCAGCTTTCAACAAAAGCACTGAAGTATTTTTCTAACTCTTTTTTTTTTAAAGGTTTTATTTATTTATTCATGAAACACACAGAGAGGCAGAGACACACAGGCAGAGGGAGAAGCAGGCTCCACACAGGGAGCCCCATGTGGGACCCGATCCCGGGTCTCCAGGATCACACCCTAGGCCAAAGGTGGGCACCAAACCGCTGAGCCACCCAGGGGTCCCTAGAGTATTTATCAAAGAGTTTCCCCCAACTAGCTTTACATCGAGTGACTTCACTGTAGTGGCTCAGGAAGGGGCAGGCTCCCTCCTTCCCAATCACCCCATCAGATATCACCTGCTGCTGAGTTGCATGACAGAGTTTGGACTGGACGCCCCATACAAGGAGTCTTCAAAATGTTCAGACCCTCAAGTCTGGCCCATGAAGGAAAAAAAATTCTTAACCTGGGAGTGAGAAAATAGTGGTTTAGGACCACTGCCTCCAAATCTACATCCTTCAACAGTCAAGAAAAAAGGCCCGGTACTGATCAACCCCAAGGCTACGAGCCCCCGATGTTTGGCAGTTATCTTCAGGTATAACTACTTTCCCTGGTGAGCTTCTTCCTTGACTTCTGGGTTAAACACAGTGATGCCAATGCTGTCTCAGTCATTAACACCATCATCCTTTCTGTAAGAATTTCAGATGATGGTACACGTCTGGTTTAATTCTTCCTTTTGCGTTTATATTTGGGGTTCCTTCCTTGTTTCTTTAAAGTAGGCACCAAGCCCAATATGGGTCTTGAACTCACCACCCTGAGATCAAGAGTCACATGCTCTACCAACTGAATCATCCAAGGGTCCCTTAATTCTTCCTTTTGCATTGAGATAAGACTGTCGTTTCCTGTAGTTTCAAAAACTACAAATATGCTGAAATTAAAACATGAGATCTTAGGAATCAAATTAACACAGGGGCTAAAAAACTAAAATCTTAAAAAAAAAGGGGGTGCTTGAATGGCTCAGTGGAGCCTGCAACTCTTGACCTTGGGGGTAATGAGATCAAGCCCCACACTGGGGGGAGAGACTACTCAAAACAAAACAAAACAAAACAAAACAAAACAAAACAAACAAACAAACAAAACAAAGCCAAACACAATCTTAAAACAAAAACAATTTAAAAATAACACAGGTGCCAAAACTGTGGTAGAAGGTAGTCACTAGTGTAGCTTATGTGCGCATCACCCCTCACGCCTCCCCCTCCAAGAGGGAAGGCCAGGTTACCATGGTCTAGGAGTTAAGTCTAAAACAGCAACCTAAACTGAAACCAAGCTGAGTTGTTCTAGCCAAAGGAAGCCCAACTGTCTTCTGCAATAGTATTTCCGTGTAAGTCCACTCCAGACACCTGGTCAGTGGTGATGGGCTTGGGACACAGTTGCCTCAGCAGTGGAGCGATATTTGGAGACTAATATTGAAAGCTGCGCTTGGTCTGGATATCATCAAGAATCTGCTGTAGCTCCTCATCTTCAAACCGCCCCTCCAAGCTTGGTATCAGTGCCTTTGACTCCTCAGCAGTCTCTGGGCAAAGGTCGGCCAAACAGGCCAACTCAAACTTATGAAGCTTCTTCTGGAGCAACAAGCTACGGACACTGGCAATGGTCTCTCTGTTTTTGAAACGGCTGAAACGGGCTGTATAATTTAAAGTTTTCATGAAGACCTCAGAAAGTTCCTGTTCATCCTCTGCACTCTCATTCTGTTGCTTTCGATGCTCCAGAAGCATATGAACTTCTGAATTTAGTAATGTCTCCGCTGTTTCAAACTCTTTGGGAAAGATAAGCTGTGAGGCATCCTCCTCGACGTCGCCCGCGCGCGGATCGCTACCTCCAGCCGCATGGGCACACCGCGCCGGGCTCCACGCCTTTTTCTAACTCTTTTAACGAGAACTTTTAAAGTAGTTTTAATCTTGATAAAGGAAGTTTGACGGGAAAGTCAACTTAATTCTTATCCCACAGGTATTTATTTAGTCTAATAGATTCGTGTCGATTTGCCTCCTTGCCGCTGTTTTCCTGTTATGATAGCGTTCTACAAGTTGATGGTTTATTTTCTCTGATTAGCCAAAATGGGAAGAAAAATCCCCACTGCATTTTTATTAGACTCTATCGTATCTTGAATTTATGTTTCCTTTATTTCAGTGACTTCGATCATGATTATTCACTGAATACAGTGGGCTTATTTTCTCTGTAGTAGTGACTCCACTTATGTCTTGCCTTAAGTCCTCTATGCTGGGGCTGTTGATCTTCCTTTTCTTTTCTTTTCTTTTCTTTTCTTTTCTTTTCTTTTCTTTTCTTTTCTTTTTTCTTTTTTTCTATTCTTTTCTTTTCTTTTCTTTTCTTTTCTTTTCTTTTCTTTCTTTCTTTTCTTATTTGAGAAAGAGAGAAAGTGTGAGCACACACTTATGTCTTGCCTTAAGTCCTGTATGCTGGGGCTGTTGATCTTCCTTTTCTTTTCTTTTCTTTTCTTTTCTTTTCTTTTCTTTTCTTCTTCTTTTCTTTTCTTTTTTTTCTTTTCTTTTTTTCTTTTCTTATTTGAGAAAGAGAGAAAGTGTGAGCACACACGAGCCCTGGTCAGGGGCAGAGGGAGAGGGAGAAGCAAGCTCCTCGCTGAGCGGGGAGCCTCACATGAGGCTCAGGTCTTGATCCCAGGACCCTGAGATCATAACCTCAGCCAAAGGCAGATGCTTAACCAACTGAGCCACCCAGGCGCCCCTGATCTTGCATTTTGAACGTAGCTTTTCATAAAGCAGTTTCAGTCCTTCCAACCCCTGCTGGAGGACACGTGGCCCTACCTGTGCTGCCACCTGCTCTGGGAGGTTTCAAGCAAAATGGTCTGGTTTTGTTTGTGCTTGTTTTTAACCAGAAACAAGTTTCAAAATCTCTAATCTTGTTAAAATACAGTTGGAAAAAAGGGGTTTAGGTTACACACACACACAAAAAAAACTGAACTGTGCTGTTGGTGGTGGGTGGGTAGGTGGGTAGTCTGGCCATTCGACCAGTTGAATTGCAGGAGACATCTTTTTAGGGAAGAGGTGAAGGATAACACGCTCAAGTGGGCTCTTTGTGCCCCAAACCTGTCTAAACTTGCCTAGAATCTGGCATTTATTGGATAATATATGTTTATTATTAGGGTAATTATAAGATGAACCTGGAGTGAGAGAGTTTTTGTAGGGGTACATTTATGTATATCTGGATTTTCTGGGGGCCAACGCAAAAAGGGAATAAGATATGTCATGTCATCGTTATCTGTATAAAAAAAAACGTATCTGTTCATTGGAAAAAGGTGTCCTCTCTCTTTTCCTGCCTTCAAATTATAGGAGAAATTTATTTGCTCTTAAGAGTATTATATTGGACAATATCTCTACAGTGTTTGTTTCTTCCAGAAAATGACCTGTTCTTTATGAGGCTGTGCCATACATCAGCTCTTTGTGAAAGTGAAAGGCATAATATAAAATCACAGGTCAGCAATGACATTTCCCTGGGGAGCTGAGCTGTTTAGGTGTCTTGTCTCTTTAGTTTAGGTGTCTTGCTTTTCAGTAGGTTTATGTGTTGAGAAAAGACAGAGCAATGGGTATTGACCATGGCCCTAATTGTTTCTCTCAAGTATCAATTTCTTCAGCCTTGTTTTTGGCAGGAACAGGAGAGTAGTCAGTTGAATGATGTTAAGTGCTGAGGTGCAGAAATTCAGTGTAGGTGAGTGAGTTTGCACAGAGCAATGTTCTGGTTTGTTCATCTGCCCTTGTAGGGTAGCCCGCCTGGGATCTGCTGGGCCTGGCGGAAGGCTAGCCTTGGATGGGATACTTCTAGACTCTCAGCATTATTTTTCATCTGGCAGTTGAGATCTGGACCAGAATCTTTCTCAAAGGGAGAAATTCTGAATAAATGTATTTTGAATGCCTTAACAACCTGATCCCTTGAAGGATTTTTTTTTTTTTTTTAAATATCTAACATACTTCCAGTTGTCAGTGAGAGAATGGAATTCATCTTCCTGGCTTTTCTTCTGTAGCTTTTTAAGTAATAATAATAATAATAATAATAATGATATAATAATAATATTTTCCAATTCAGTAAACTTTTATTAGTCTTGCCATATTTGAGGCACTTTTGGATCTGTGATTTCACAAAAACATATGAAGAACTTTGAGAAAAATAAAGGATATTATGAAATCAATTGTAAAATATATAGATTATAATTTCCATATCTTTTAATTTCACTTATATTAATATGAATCAGAAAATGGTCATCTTTTTCATATTTGGAATAATATGCATATTGAGTCTAATTTATTTTTAAATATAAAAGGAAACACCAGAAGCCTATTGTACATACACACACACATACAGATACAGACACACAACTCAAGATTTTTTAGTACAGTGGAAAGGTGAATTCAGGTCCTTTCCACTGGGTGATATTTTGTTTAATTATTTTTATAGGACCTACACAGAGATTCTTCTATTTTTATCTTTTGCAAAGGACAATATGAGGAAGAGATGTGAAAGCAAATTTGTGAATTTGCACCAAATGCCTTGTGCAGGATTCTGTGGCACCTCGGATTTGGGTTTGATACACCTTTGGGCATTGTGCACAGGCTTTCCAGGGGGAGTTGAGCAGAGATTGTCAGAAAGAATCAAATTCCCAGTTGTCAACTGCCGAGTTATTCTTTTATTGAATTGATCTCCCTGAGAATCAGGGAGAATCCTTGAGCCATGCTGGCTCTTCTTTCCCACTAGTTCGCCCTCTAGGCCCTCCCCACTTTGCAGAGAGGGTTGCCTGGATTCCATGGGTGCTGGGTGCCAAACACTGTCAGCTGTTTATGCAAGAACACAAAAGGCTAGTGAAGGTGGTAAATCCTTTCCTAAATCAGGTGGCTTCAGTTCTTTGCTTTCAACCCAAGTGAAGGAGTTCAAGTTATCATGGAATCAAAGTATTCAAGAAATCAAGTGATCTCTTCCTGTAGATGAGCAACAGATTACTGTGGGATTTCAGAAGACATTATAAAGGAGTATCTTTACTATAACTCTTCCATCCCCAGCTACTAATTCATGTGAACGAAGTTACTGTATTCATATTATTCAAATGAAAGATAGGAATAGAATAGATGCATTTATCTTATTTATTTATTCATGAGAGACACAGAGAGAAAGGCAGAGACATAGGCAGAGGGAGAAGCAGGCTCCCTGCAGGCAGCCCGATGTGGGACTTGATCCCAGGACCCCAGGATCACACCCTGAGCCAAAGGCAGACGCTCAACCACTGAGCCACCCAGGCACCCCAAATAGATGCATTTTCAATCAAGTTTTACTTGGGCTTTTTTATCATGGTTTCTGAAGTTTGTGAAAATCTTTATGTTATCTTGGTCAATTGTGAGCCAATGGTAATCTTAATAATAACTCCGCTCAGCATATCTTTTTGTGTTGTAAGCACACTATGGTCACAGAGAAATTTTAAAAATGAATTTCAATTTACATTCCTATTTTTGTTGTAAAGAATAGAATGGAGTGATGAAAAATATTCTCAAACATTATAATATGTTCTTTTTTTAAAGATTTTATTTATCCATGAGAGAGAGAGAGAGAGAGAGAGAGAGAGAGGCAGAGACACAGGCAGAGGGAGAAGCAGGCTCCATGCAGGGAGCCTGATGTGGGACTTGATCCTGGGTCTCCAGGATCACACCCTGGGCTGAAGGCAGGCGCTAAACTGCTGAGCCACCCGGGTTGGGTTGCCCAATATGTTCTGTTAGAATAAAAATTTGGAGGGGAAGTGGAATGAAGATACTAGTGACTGGAGAATGAGTGAATGGAAGAAAAGCCTGTTAACTCGTCCTTCCTCTGTCCTTCCTTTGTAATGGTTTCGCCCCTAACAGGGGTCCAAAACTGACTGTAACTTAAATATACCCATGCTATTCTCTTCCCTTCTCTCCTGATCTCCCCAACCTAGGTAACTAGTGTTCTCCATCTCGTACTTACTGTTCTCTGCCAGTTTTTGTGGGACTTGAATACTGTACAAATTTAAGAGCCTTTTTTTTTAAGGAAGAAAAATAAAACATTATGATTTAAAAATGCTCAACCAATGCAAAGTCATCAATCTGAGAGGGTGTATGAGGCAGGAGAAGGTAAGAGTGGAAAGAGACAGTGGTCGTTAACTAATTGCAGTTAAGCAGCTTACCTTTGCAGGTCACATGAAGACGTGTGACCAAGTGAGTTTATTGCTAATAAGTTTATTTAGGCAGGTCGAAAGGCTCCTGAGGCTTAAGCTTCAGTCATTTCACTGTGAGTCTCCCTCTATATACATCGATCTCTCTCTGTCTCTCTCTGTCTGTCTGTCTCTCTCTCTCTCTCTCTCTCTCTCTCTCTCTCACACACACACACACACACACGTCCCAAACTTACAGGAAAGAAATTTTTATATTCACAGAGGCAGATACCATTGCTTGTGTGTATTCTGTTGGATATCTTTATAAAATGATGTAATTGTTTTATTTAAAAATGTTAATATGTATCTTGCTGGAAATTATATATCCCTTGTAGCTTTTTAAAAGATATGACGAACAGTTTTGGATGTTAACTTAAAGTGTGCTAGGGCAATTTCAGAATCCTTATGGGGTAATTGTGAGCATAGAAGTTTGACAACCATCACAGAAGAGACACTAGTCCTTGCTGTTCACTTGGAATTCTGTTGAGAAAGCACAGAGCTGACCTCCATGCCTGGAAATGAATCCTATGGTGTATTCAGAGGTTTCCAAGTGGAGGAAACTGACCTGGACCCTGGAGGCTCTTACCGAGTCCTGGTAGCCAAGAGCATGGCTGCACATGGAGATATGTCCTGGTTTCACATCTGTTTGCCAGGGAGGCAGGGAAAACCAGATTCCTCCATCCATCTTCCTTGCCTCTCCTTATTGCTTCCCACCCCACTTCCCCAACCTGTGGTTGTTCTGCGTTATACCCTTGGTTAAAAACAAAAAATTAAAATCATACAAGTTTCTATCTTTGAGGTTGTTTGGTCTTATTTGGAACATTTGAACTCTTCCCCAAGCCTTCCAATCATGACAGTCCCACACCTATCCCTTCACTCAGCGAAACTTCAGTTGCCAGTTTCTTAGAAGCAGCAGGGACTATAAATAGCACATCATTTCTTTTTTCACTGTCACAGTAAAAATCATGTTTCATTTTGGTGGTGGAGGTGGTGGTGGTGGTGGTGGAGGGTGAGGATAGTCGTTAACTTGACTCCACCAGCCTTTATTGGATGCTATTTAACTGTGCCATACACTTTATTTCAATTATGTTTGTAAATTTTTTGATGGCAAGGCAGGGACTATGTTTCACACATCTTTTTTGATTCGTCACAGCATCTCAAGTCATATTAATGCTAAGCAGGGAAAATGCAATACAGAGACTATTAAATTGGAATTTTACAGATTTAAATTGTACTGATGTATTTATTTGAAAATATTTATTGAATACCTACTGTGTGCTGAGGGCTTCAAGGCACCTAAGCCTGGTGAAAAAAAAAATGCCAAAAAATTTTTTGATTGCTTTCTCTGAGCTCTGTCGCTATGTCATTCATTTCATTTGATATTCACAAAATCCTATGAATTAGAGAACCCCATTTTGCTGCTGGACAAGCTGAGGCTTAGAGATGTTGAGAATTTGCAGGGTAAGCAGAAATGCAGGATTTGAACAGAAGCGATCTTACTCCAGACCACGCACTGGTCTGTTGTCAGCCTGTGGCGATGAAGGGGGGTTGGCCATAGTTTTAACCTTATTGGAAAAGAATCCTGGATATGGGAACTATTTTGATGATGTCACAATTAATTATCTAAACTTGATGAAATATGAATTTCATACTTGGGACTCTAGGAGAACAAGACCTATATCTTTGTCTTTTTTTTTTTTTTAACTTGAAGAAACTCTGAGCTGAAAAGTTCATTTATATTTTCTTTTCTGCATTTTTAAAGGATATGTGAATTTCAGAGAATTGTTCTTGTTTCTTTTAGCTAAATTAACAAGGCAAGTTTACCTCATCTCCAAGAAGCAAACAAACAAAAATGATGGATCTTATCTTTAAATCCCAGCGTGATGCTGTTCTGGGCGAGAGCAGTTGTGACATCTCCTGCAGACCTCCAGTGCTGCCTTCCAGCAGAGGCGTACTTTCTGGTTCTCATTCAGGCATTTAGTGAATCTTGTTCCAAATTAAAAAAAAAAAATAATGACCGTTAGCTTACATTTTCCAACGCGTTCAAGCCTTTTTCAGCAAAAGTGTTTGCGGTGGATTTTTGAGGGTGGGAGTGTGGTCAGTGATGTAACAGAATTCCAGGGACTTAGAAATTGAGCTGTTTTATTGTGACTACAGTTTTGTGCAGAATCATCTAATTCTTCTCTGCACGCGGTTCATTTTAAAGTGAACCTTCAAGTTTAGCGAGACACAGCAGTTGGAATTGAGCACTTTGAAAAGAGGCAAAGAGACGTACTTGTAATAAAACATAGTGCAAAACCTTAGGAATCTAGAAGACCAGGGAAGGAAGAGCTCAAGGTAATGATCTTTTCCAGAAAGCGAAGGTTCGTACTTTTAGCCACCATAATCTCCCTTTTCTTTACCGATCTTTTTGAAAGTCTCTCCGACGTATTTAGAATGGAACTATATGCGTTGTTTGATTTTTTTTTTTTAATGGCTCGCAGGCATGGCTGAGGCACGCGGTAGGGGATGCGCGTTATTCCCAGGGGCTCTCTGGAGTGGTCGAGGTGGGTCCTGTGCTCCCTGCACCTGCCCTCGGTTGGCTTCGCTTTGTGAGCCCTTGGGTGTATTTTTGTAGCTGTGCCACCTCCTGTCTTGTCCTTGATGCCTTTCGCTGCTATCAGGTAGCTGGCAGGTCTTCTCCTTCTGCTAACTTGCTGCTTCTAAATGGCAATGAATCTCGACAGCAAATTACAGAACTTGTCGGGGTTGTTTGTAAAACAAGGGGTCTAGCTCTCAGCAGATCTCTAAATGCAAGCCTGATGGAACCATGTCTGGTTTTGCTGTCATTTTATCCTTCACACGCAACGCTTGGCTCACTTGCCAGCACTTAATAATGACTGTATTTAATGAATAAACGAACAGCATTCGTGATCTTTATCTCCCAGACTTTGGACCATTAGCTCACCAGGAGCCTTGTTTGTTTAGCTCCTATATTCCACTGTGCTTCAGATGAGTGAGCCTGGTGGATAACTCTGAATAAAGAAATAAATAAGTTTGGATGGAATGCTATTTTGACAGGTTTTTCTCAGATAACACCAAGTCAAACACGAAGCCAAACATACATAAAAGATTCTTTCCTCTAAAATAGGGTACATGTGAATATCTTAAATAGAGTTCCTTATTTACGTATCAACAAAGTTAAAGTAACAAAAGTTAAAATATAATGCAAAAAATCATAAATTTCTCGTTAATTTTCAATTGAGAAAGGTAGCAGGAGATGGCTTTTGGGAGTAGAGAGCTGGTCTCTTTTCCCTGTAAGGAGTTTCTGGAGTAGAGAGTCCCTGTTACCAGTTTTGTTCGTTTTCAAATCACTCTTGCAGGGTGGTTTGTTTCTTTTTCTCTCAGAAGCAAGGGGAGGAGATTTTTGCCTATTGGGGATACTTCTTGTCTTCTTTTCGTGCATCAAGTGATTTCACTAAATGATTTAAAGTCCTGAAGATCCCAGGCCCTGCTGGGCATACAGTACCTTTGTGAGAAACAGAAAAAAAAAAAAAATGTACCCCTTGGGACTAAGTCATTCTGCAAAGGTCCTTCATCAGAGGATGGTGTAAACAGCCCTGCCCCCTCCCAGGCCACCTCAAGCAGGGCACACTGCTTTGGGCAATTGCTCTGTGGAGGTCCTCATTCCAAGATGGGGCCTGGCAGGAGGGTCCTCAGAGAGCCACAGGTCTGAGTCCTTAGCTTTCAGAGTCCATGCAGTGCACCTGTGATCTACAGGCACATAATGTATCATCTTTTCATTGCTGACCTTGTGTTGACTTCAGGACTGAAAGCCAGGGCCTTTGGACAACTTGCCAAAGATTGGAAATCCACCATGTGGTGGGATGGGACCTTGAGGCAGAGCCCTGGTCTTCTGTGGTGTTGCCCAATCCTTGTTCATTCCATCCTGTCCATATGCTTTGGCCATGGCATGTCTCCTACCATCTTCTCTCCGTTCCCCATCGCCATGGAGTGCTCAGCAGCCCAGCTCTTCTACCCTGTGTGGCCCTGGGCTGGGGCCCATAGCTACTGTGGCTATCCTTACCAGCTGCAGTACCCATGTAAGATTCCTCTCTTTTCCTTCTGAATGACTAAGCTTTTACTTTACTGAAGAATGTTCTTTGTGGAACATTTTTGTCAACCAAAAAGTGCCCCCTGAAACCTCCTGGAAAATTCCTCTTTATTTCAGAAACATCACTGTACTTCCATTGACTCAGCATTTTGTCTAATTTTCAAGTATGGATTTCAGGCCTTTGCCATTTCATTGAGGAGATGAAATAAAAACATGAGGAGAAGTATTATGTAATATTAAATTTTCATCAAAATGCTCTTAAGAATACTTTTAGAGATTTAAGGTGTTTTCAAGGCTTCGAAGAGGAGATACAATCAAATTGATGTAGGAGAATTTAGTTAGCTAATACCAGTGAGAGTACTCAGTCTGGAGGAAAGAGCAGGGGTTGAGGGGGTTCTCATTTTAGACCTGCTTCCATTTCTTCAGTGTCCCAGGGATAGAGTAATTCCCACTCAGCCCACTCCCTGAAATGTTGTGCAGACAAAATGAGATGCAGTGTATATAGATTCAAAAGTTAATATTCAAAAGTTAAAGGAGCTTTAGACATGTAGGTGTCATCAGTACTGGAAATATTAATATGGTTTTGAGATAAAAGAGGACCTTGGTCAAGTAAGTTTAGGAACTAGTGAATTATTCTCCACTTGGAAATTCATAACACATTTTCACCTACTAAAGCCATCCCTTAAGTCCTGCAGGAAAGAGATCCATTTAGTTCTATTTAACTTAGTGTTTCTCAATTTTTACCCCCCTCCTGTTGGGGAAGAAAAAGTTTTACTGTACCCTCTTACATTATGTCACTGGGGCCTGTCAGTTACATTGCCAACAGACAGGTTAACAGGAGAATAGGCATACCAGTTCTCATATTTTTACGTGCACGAGGGTTTCACAGAAGAGAAATGAAAGCCCAAAGAAGTAGTTAGACCAGGGGACTTACATACCATTTTTACAAAGGGTGGTAAGTTGTACAGAAGTGACTATGCAGAAGAAAAAGGAGTTTGGGCTTCTGGGGCAGTAAAGGAGCCCCCAGTTTAGTAAAGTTTGTCATGCAGAATCAAGTTGTCTATGGTGATGAGTCATCTTGAGCATAATTATCCTCTTCCTACTATGGGAAAGAGGAATTTTTATAAGTGAGGGAAAGAAGAACTTTTATAAGTGAAAATTTATATCACCTTTAAAAAGGAAAATGTAAGCCCTGCTTTGAGGCAGATGCAGGGAGGACAGAGAGCTCCTCTTGTGTCTGCTGTTTCTCAATTGTCTTCCATTCAAAATAATTCTTATGTCAAAGTGGCGTATTTTAGGGTTGTGTATTCTGATCACCTTCACTTCCTTGTTGTTAGCTGCTTATTTTAATTACTTTGAGTGTAGTTCTTGGAGGCCACATGAACTGTCATGCAGACTTTATGGTATTTATTTTGGTTACTTATTTATTGATGCTCAGGTTTATTCCAGATATGAGAAGTCTTCAGACACTGAGTTATGGGTCAGTAAGGTGTACTGTGTTTTATGATATACTCTACACGTATAAATGCACGTACAGATATGGACACGTCTCGAACTAGGTAAAGTTGTTTTGCCAGATTCAGATAAGTCATATTCTTTTTGCTGGACAGAGCTCAAGTTTTAATCAATCTTACATAGACTGTTTTTCTCCTGCCATGTATTCTGCTTTCTCAAAAAAAGCAGAACTAGCATAATATTTTTTTTTTTAATAATTCTTCCTTCTTTGGGGAAATTGTGGGCGTATTTTCTTCTGACAGCTACTAAATGGTCTTGATATTTTAACATTTACATTCATATGTAAAATCAGAGTTCTTAGAGTTTTGGAGCTGGAAGAGGCCTTAATGCTTGTCTCATCTGGTGCTTCTCAACCCTCTGTCATGTTCTCAGCATGGCAAAGGGAATACACTTGGGAATGGAAGCCGGGGAAACTAAAAACCTACACATTCCCTTCTAACCTAGTTACTTCTCTACCATCATTGTAGTGGTAAGGTTATTCTGTCTACTGGGAGCATGTCATAAGTCTAGGGTACAGGGACAGAAAAATGTTGCATTACAGATCCAGTCCAACCCCACATCTTACAAATGAAAATGGTGAGTCTGCCAGGTTCAATAACTTCTTCAAAGTCATACAACTTGGGCTAGAGCCAGGCTGCTGATGGTCAATCCACTGCTTTTCTCTCTAGGAGTTTTTCCCAAACATCAGCAATTTCTTTACTACTTCCATAATTCATCCCACATCAGGTCCCCCACCTACCATCAGGGACAAAGTAATTTTAAATGTAGCCTTTTATATGTAAATAATTTATAAAAGAAACTTTATGTAAGAGCCAGTTTCACCTGCTATGGAAAACAAGGTAACACTAAAACTACTGCAATGAAAGGATAGATATTTTAAATTTTAACCAAAGTTACCTGTTAAAGGTTCTGAGTCTCTCTGCTAAAAAGAGATATTATCCAGTGATATGGAGATATTAAAGATATACTAGCCCCAAACTTTGCCTTTCTTGTTTATAATCTGAAAGAGGATTGTGAAGAAAATAACATTCTCCCTACATAAGTTTAGGTAATGTTGGCCCACTCACACATCATCTGAAATCCTTTCAAGTTCCACCAATGAATGATTTGAGCAGGGAGCCCAACATGGGGTTTAGTCCCAGGACCCTAGGATCATGACCTGACCCAAAAGCAGATGCTTAACCAACCAAGCCACCTAGGTGCCCCTGAACTGGCATTTATAATGAATAGTTAGAGAATATAATATTCTGATTATTTGAATATTCTGGATAAGAGAAGTGTTGTATACATCTTTGTAGTTAAAAATGATTATAATTAAATATCCTTAATATCAAAGCTATATTGAACACCATCATTTGAATGATATTTCAAGACACTGCTGTGTATTTCATGACTAGCACTTGAACAGTGAAATGATATTAAAGATGTAGGAGAATATAAAAGAACTAACTCTAACTAGATGCCCCAAACCACACACTTTTAAAAAAGTAGTAACTTAAAATACATGTTTGCTTATTAATGATCCTCTAATTATTAAAAACAATATGTGAATTAAGGAACTAACATAGGATATAGGGAAGTATAATTCACTTGTGATCATAACTTGTGATCATTCAGATAGTGGCCGTGCTATTTTAAAAAGTTGTAATCAGACCCACTAATAATACATGATAAATCTTTGAGAGTAATTTCTTCCCATTATATCATTTTCTTTCTTTCTTTCTTTCTTTCTTTCTTTCTTTCTTTCTTTCTTTCTTTCTTTCTCTCTCTCTCTCTCTCTCTCTCTCTTTCTTTCTTTCTTTCTTCCTCCTTCTTTTTGAGAGAGCACACAAATGGAAGGAGGAGCAGAGGGAGAGGGACACAGACTCCATGCTGAGTGGGGAGCCTGATGTGGGGTTAATCCCATAATCTGGAGATCATAACCTGAGCTGAAATCAAGGGTTGGATGCTTAACCTATTGAGCCACCAGGTGCCCCCCATTATGTCATTTCATAAATAGTTTACCTTCTTGAATCTTAATTAAGTTTTAATAATAGATTATTAAACTAAAATATAGTTAATACATATTTCTAATATAGAATAAAATATAGATAGATATATCTTGAATCTATTCTTGAATCTTAATTAAGTTTTAATAATAGATTATTAAACTAAAATATAGTTAATACATATTTCTAATATAGAATAAAATATAGATAGATATATAGAATAATATATATTGTGATAGTTATTTTATTAATTAATCAGGCTAAGCCTTATTGGGTGCTTAAATAATACAGATATGAGTCACTTTGAGGAAGACTTATATGAAAAGATCATTAAAATATATTAGGCATTTCTTTTGAAAATGCTGTTATTATGCTACTATTTATTTCATAAACATTTGCTTATGTCAATGAAATTGAATCATTCCCAAAGATCACTCATCATCCTCATATATAATTATTATCTGACACATCCAATCTGGATGACTGTGATAAAAAAATATGACCCAAGATGTTGATTTATAATGTCTTATGAGCTCTTTAAAAAAAATGATAAAATTTTGAATGATGCTAGGCATCTAGAATAAAACTATCAAGAGAAACTAAACTACTTTTGGCTGTGGCAGTCTGTTTAATTTTAAGACCAATCTTCCTCCTTATATTAAGAATGTTCAGTAACTATCTCATCAACGTGATGTCTGTAGCAAATTATTTCTACTTAAGGGCTCTCAGCTCAGACATTTGAGGGGAATTGTTATGAATGCCAGTTCAGTCCAGGAAAATGCTGTGGTTAAGGGTTGGCCCATTTTCATAGGTAATAATATTATTCAGGTCTTGTTTTGTGGTATTTATATTGTAAATAATATATCCGAAGTCCATGTAGCTACCTATGCCTGCCAGCAAATGGTACCTACCTAGTGTTGTCTTAGATCCAGACGCATAATGTTTAAATGCTGAAGGAAATATCTTTGATTTGTTGGAACTTTTAATTAGGGTTCAGTTTGCTGCTAAGGCAGTAGTGTTTAACCTACAGATTCTTGGTGCAGTATTATTTCTTTTTCTTTCCAGGACACTCATTTATTTATTTATTTCTTCACCTGAACCTCAACAACCATTTGAGTTAAATGATCTAGAAGCTTGTTCCTCAGTGTGTGGCCTCCCTATTAGCACTATCAGCATCATCTGTGAACCTATTAGAAATGCAGACTCTCAGACCCATCCCAAACCCATTGAATTAGAATCTGGATTTAGTAGAATATTCTCTGTGAGCACTGCACAATTTGGACCATACTTTTTTTTTTTTTTTTGATGGCACAATATTAGCTTTAATATAATGCATAGTTTCACCTTTTTTTTTTTTTTTTTTACCTTTTTTCCCCTCTGAATGCTGATATTGTGTAGAAAAATTTAGGTGGGGGGGGGCGCTTGGTGTGAATACTCATTTTTTCCCCTATTAGAATTATTTGGAGCTTGAAAATTTTAACACATAATTTCCGGGATGACTATCAATGAAGTGTTACTGAATCCAACAGCTGTCTGTGTGTGTTTTTCCCAAAAGTAATGTTTTTTAGGAGTAGAAACACTACAAATTTGCATTATCATGTTTTCTCATTTATTAGCATTAGCACCCAAAATAGCTACTCAAGTATCTGAATAATAAAGAAATTTTATATGTTTTCTTTATTAATGGGAAGCAGTTAGCATAAAAGATTGGTGAAATGGAAGTTTTTGGTTGCATTGGGGTTTGGGCTGAGGCCTTACAGCAGACAAAGTCAGATGACAGGTGTACACACGTGATAGCGAAAGAGTGTCAACATACCTCTGCAGAACTTCAGAAAAGGGATGTTATTCCTCCTCTCTTGGAGCATACTTTTGAGTAGCAAGAATCTAGAACTCTTTCACAGATCACATACATAGGCACTGTCTGCCAAAAGTGTTTCAATTTTATTTATTTTGTAAATGTTTGTGATCATCAAGTTCCAAGGAAATAATGCAACACCGTAATACTTTGATAATGAAGATTCATAAATAAATATCACATGTGTCAGCCAAAAACCAAACATGTTTTCCTCAGTCATCAAGATGTCAAGATATTTTCAGCTTGGAGCTCCTATTATTTTTCTCTGGGAGAGCTGATCCCTTTAGTGCTTTTCTTTCTCTGGAAATAATAAATTCACATTATTGTTGTATTTATCCTTCAAGCGGCTTAGACTTTGGCTGCTTACTCTGATTTGTTCACAGACAGTGTTCACTGTTTCTTCCTCTCTGGGTGGATTTAGCTGTTCTCTTAGGTGACCTCATGCCCACCTTCATGCCCATCACCTCACTACTCCTTCTCCCTACTTCTCCTCTAGGATGAATGTTCCTAGTGAGTCAAGACTCCATTTTGTTCCCTGCTGCATTTCCGATGCCTGGGACAGAGTGGCCTGTCACTATATTTTTGCTGTCTCACTGGAGTAGTAGGGAGCACAGGAGTCTAAAAAAGAGACCAGTGATTCAGATGAAGAGAGGTCCGTATGGCCAGGGGGAGTGGGATTCCTGCCTCATTGATCTGCTTCTGAAGTCCTTGCTCCTGCTCCTCCCATGTACGTGTTCATGTCTGGTGAATCTTATTCCTGCATTGTTTGGATGCTGTGGTGTGTCTCTGCAGGAGGACTCAGTCCGTTGGCCCCTGGGTGTTGCTGCTGAGCCCTCTTGGCTGGGTCCCTCCTTCCAGCCTTGCCTGTGTGGAAGGGCACTTCCTTGTCCAAGGTTGTGCCTCTTAGAGCCCTGGGGGGCAGTGGCTGGCTGCTGTGGGGTGCAGAGGCCTGATCCCCTTGCTTCATTTTGGGACGGCTCAGGCGGGCTATCCCAGTGCTGGAGCTCCCTGGAGGAGTAGCGGAGGTCTGCCTTGCAGTTATGTGCAGTTTACCTTCTCTGCCCAGTCCTGCTTCCATCATTTCTTTATAGGTCATGCCTGTGTGTATGCACCTCTCTGCTTCAGCATCTGAGCATCAGCTAAATAGCTGCTTTAACAACCTGAAAGAACCTCGGTGACCAAGTTACACAGTCAGCTAGCTGCCAAATCTAGATGGGAACCTGTCTCGATTGAATGCTCTTCCAGTCCCACCGTTCTGACTCCCTCCTACGCAGGGATTCTCAATAGGGGCGGATTATATTTTCCAGGAAACATTTGGCACCATCTGGAGACTTGGGGGTCATAGTGGTAGAGGCCAGAGATGCTGCTAAGCATTCTACAATCCATGGGGCAGCTCTCCCTAACAAAGAATCACCCAAGCCCCAAATTTCAATTGGGCCAAACCCAGTTTATGGATGAGACAATTGAAGAATGAAATACTGTACTTCCCTCATATTTTTCTAGAGTGGGGGTTCAGTGTTTAAAAAAATCTTCCATATTAAAACAATGATGTGGATAAATGTATTTTTGTTGCATATGTTTTGCATAGTTTACATTTACCAATTAGCCCACGCATAAGCAGTTTGTAGGGTCAGAGAAACACCAACTCAAAGTCAATATTTCCACTCATTTGCTCCCTGGAGGGACACATGGGTTCTACTCTGTGACCCTGAGGCTGGCAGCAGTTCTGATCACTGAGTCCTGTGGAGAAACACATTTAAATACAATACTCCTGTTGTCCAGGGTCTTATGACTACTTGTCCTAGATTTTCTGTTTTTCTTGGGATAGAAATAGTAAATCCTTCCTCTAGCCTTCTGCCTGTCTAAAGTAACAATAAAGGGGAAATGTGAATCTAGGAATTTCATTTCAGGATCCTGGAATTTAGGCTTCCTGTTGTTTTCTTGACAACCTCATGTGTTAAATTAAAACTTGGATCCATTGGCATGAAGCTCATGAAAAGATTGTTGAAGGAATGAATAAGTCAACACCAAAGCTCCAATCACAGGATAGCTGGTGTCATATCTACGCTTATAGGTTGACTTTAGGACATTCAAATGGAAATACTGTATTCAAATAGTTTATCCTAATTATCTTTGGTGCTTGGACAAGAGGAAATAGATTGCACAGTCCTCAATAGATGCACAGTCCTCATGCCTGGGAAGAATGACAAGAGCCTGGGGAGTGGCAGGTGGCTCAGAGGAGAAGGTGGACAGGATCTCATCAGTTTCTTTCAAATCTTACAGAATTTCAGGGTATTTGGGGTTAATTGCTGGTGATGACCTAGAGAATAACCTATTTCCCAATAGTGCGATTTAAAAACTGCTTTATACACTTGAATAAATACACCTTGGCACAATGCAGACCAAAATATATTCATGTTGTCTGAGTTATGTACCCTGGAAAAACCAAGAGTCTGCCCCTTTGTCCACAGCTGATCCTGTACTGGCAGTGAGGGCTTACGGATCTTCCCTTAGGCCAACCCCAAGCCCTGGGCTTCTGTGTTCAGCAAAACCCAGAAGTCCCCTGGGCCTGAAATGTGGAAGCTACTCAGTCTTCTAGGTGCTTCTGATGGAAGGATCAAGACAACTTTGGAAAATCCTCCATAAGGGAATGTGTGAGGGCCGTCTGGATATCAACTGCCTCCCATATGTCACTTTTTTGCTGTCAGCTTGTGACTCAGGGATACTGTCCAAAACTGCCTGCGCTCTAGCTTCATTTAAGCCTCATGTAACCAGTGTTTTCAATTTTATGGGAAATTTTATGGTTTTACTTCTTTATACGTTTTTTGGGGACCTATTTTAAAAATTCTATATGTAAGGGGGAAAAAATCTAATATTTGAAGCAGCATTTGTCTTTTGCTTCACTCTTCAAAAATGAATGTCATTGGAACGGAACGCCTGTGTGGCTCAGTGGTTGAACGTCTGCCTTTGGTTCAGGGCGTGATGCGAGTGCCGGGATCGAGCCCCACATCAGGCTCCCTCTATGGAGCCTGCTTCTCCCTCTGCCTATGTTTCTGCCTCTCTCTCTCTCTCTCTGTGTCTCTCATGAATAAATAAATAAAATCTTAAAAAAAAAAAAAAAAAAGAATGTCCTCTGAGTAGGAGCTCTTAAACACAGCTGTTGGGAATGTAAATGACCAAACTCCTCCTCTCCATTGTCAAGGATAAGCACTGTCCTGACTTCTAACTGCAGAGGTTAGTGCCTGTTTTTGGACTTTATAATTGAGATCATACAATATATGTCCTATTAGGGTTCATGGTTTCTTCTGCTCAATGTCATATTTGTGACTCATTCATAGTGTTGTGTATAACTAGAGTTTGTTCTGTTTCATGATGGACATCAAAATTGTCTCTAGTTGGGAGCCTAGTGCTAACTTTGAGTACTGTTTGGGTTAATATCAACACATGTTTCTGGTGGGGAACACCAATGGAAATGCTGGGTCATAGGGTCTATTTCTGTTCAGCCTTAGTAGATACTGCCAAGCGGTTCTCCAAAGTGGCTGTAGCAACTCAGACTTCTATCTCTATTTTTTACCCTCTATGTTTTCTTAATACAGATCATTAGATTTCCCCAAGCTACTTTGAACTCTCCTGGATTATTTGATGCTATTGTATTTGAGATAATTTCTACCTCAGTTAGGATTACAGCTATATTTTGAATATCGAATAGATATTCTAGGAAACTGAGTTACTGTATAGAGTTTTAGGTGAATGGTGTTTGATGGTTAAAGGATGGGTCTTCTTTTTGCTCAGAATGCCTTTAAGTTTCTTATGCCTTTTGTCATTGAAGACCACATAAGCAATGTTTTATTCTAATAACTGTGTTGTTTAGATTGCAATAGTATCATATTTTTCCATTACCATTAGCAGAATTTTGTTTGTAGGGACATTCCTTTTTTGAGTTAAAAAATGCTAGAGTGGTATGATTTGAGGTAAGAAATTCTCTTGTAAATTATTGTTAGTTTTAGATTAGGAGCAAAGATTTGATGATCTTATAGATGGCATTTTTTTTTTTTTTTTTTTGCCAATATTCTCACACTCAGAGGTGGAAATACTTGATTAAGTGCTGGGAGACCTGCAAAACCCCTTGGCAGAAGATTTAATTCATACATGCTTGCTCTGGACCCAGAGCCAAAACATTACCCTCCTCTGGCCAGATCCTGGTAGAACTGGCTACTGGTGTGTGCAGAACATCCAATGAACTAACAAAAGCTTGGTGTGGAAGATCTTTAATTTGGGGCCATAAATACATGGAATAATTAATAAAGTATGGAGGTCAGGGGCACTCATGCCATCTTTTTTACCATGTTCTCTACACTGCCATGGGCATCCTTCATCCCCTAAAGCTTCTTTCTGACTCTGAGTGTTTAGGTCTACAGTTCTCTTTGAAAGCTGCGTGGTCTTTTCCACATCTTAAGGAAAGGCAGCCAGTGATCCTAAGTACTGACTCATGTTGCTTTTAAATATTAAAGGGCACTGGTTGTTGGTGCAAAGTCTAACGAGTCTGGAGTTTCCCGACTTCTGTTTCTGGTCCAGTTGCAACGAATTATTTCTCTAATTTTCTGTAATGTGATTTGTAATATATATATTTTTTTATCATGGAAAAACAAATCTCAAAACTTTACAGAGGTGTTGCAAGAAATATTTGAGAGGCTTGGGGTTAGTTTGGAGGTGTGAGCCGAGTGGGGGAGCATTAATGACAAGAGAGCTTGTGGTGTAAATGCACAGTGGGACGAAGAGGCTGAATTCTTTGGTCTTCAGGGCATTCATGGCATTCCCAGGGAGCTCTGGGGGAGGCTGGTTAACTTTGGAGGTTGCCTTGCTCATGAGCACAAGCATGTCATGGATGTGACTCTAATTTGTGACACAAAGTGCTTCCTTGTTTAACTTCTTGGACTTAGTGTGAATATGTTTTCTTAAAGGGTGGGTTTGGGGCAGGGCCCAAAACTCTGTACTCAGGCTTAAAAATTTTTTTCCCTACCATACATGAAAAAAAAAAAAGTCCTCTCAACACCTGCTATATTTTACCCAGGGATTTTAAAAGAACTATACCCTTAAGTGGAAAAATTTCATCAGGGCGGGTTATGGAATAGGTGGGAGAGACCTCTGCAAGTCTGTAGTCTGTGGGTAGCTTGACTCTAAAATATTCCATCTTTGCTCAGATTAAGTATTTTTGCATTCTAATGGAGCTATAAAACCATGCCATGGACTTGATTTGTATAACTGTTATGTCAGGTGTGATCAATGTTTATATAATAATATTGATTCACTCATTCTGCTCATTCATTGTGGGCTGGTTGAAGTAATATACAGCCATTAATTTTGTTTTACTTCCAGAGGTAGTTTATTATAAGCAAAACAAAGGTTGGCTCTTAACTACACCTGCATATACTATCATCAAGAAAATATTTATCGTTCAGCTAATCTTGTTTAGGCCTAAAGTAACTGTGGTTTAATCACTCAACAAACAAGGTAGGACAGCAGGGTGGGTAATTGCTCTAATTCCTGCCACGGTGCTTGGGCCGAGTGCTCTCGGATAACTTCCCCAGCCCAACAACTTGGAAGGGGGTTTTGAATCCTTACCCAGGAAAAGGATTAAGATGAGAATCCACTTGGGACGTGGCCATTCTCTTCACGTATGCGTCCACATACCTACAAGGGAGGTAGGGTTTTGCTTTAGAAACATTTCTCGACAATTGTCTGTAAGTTGAAGGTGGAGTCACAGTTTAAGAGCTGAGATGGAGAAAATGAAGCATACTGAGGATAGATAATGTGCTGATAGGCGTCAAAAGTGAAATGCAGGGACACTTGGCCTCCAAAGTACTGACTCTTTCACCTCACAGTGTTGTTCCTTAAAAGCTAGTGTTTTCTGAGAATTTAAAACAGTTTAGAAAGCTCTGTCATATATATTGTTTATTTATTTTAATCCCCACAAGTGAATCCAAAGGTTAATACACTGGAAAAGCAAAGAACCATACTAAAAAACATTCCTAATATTTTCTTCATTTATTCAACAAACACTTATTGCCTGCTATGGGCCTTATAGTATACATTGGGAATACAAAATCTGAAAAGATTCAATGCCTGCCTGAAGGGAAGACCATAAGATAAATGAGTGCTCTGAGTATAGGGTGATCAAATGTATGACGGAAATTGTATTCACTGTGGTGTGGGTTTTTATGGAATGAGTAAGCAAGGAAGTTGATCCCTGCATTGAGTTTTGAAGGATAAGGAGGAGTTTATCATATGAGGGAGGGAAGGAAGGCTGTCAGATGGAAAAAACGTGCACACGAAGACCAATGTGTTGTTCTTGGAGGATTGCCAGTCATTCAGTACATCCAGAGCCTTAGTGGATGAGGAGATGGGTGTTAGCGAGGGTAGGAATGGTGCTGAGTGATGAGGCTGGCTAGATAAGCATGGCCAGTTCATAAAGAGCTACAATGTACTAACACTGAAGAGTTAGGAGTTTGGCCATCATCTTGAAAGATGGCAGAGCATTGAAGTAGGTGGGTGGCTTGGTCAGATTTGAGTTTTAGAATGTTCAGCATGAGGCCAGGGTAGGGAATAGTTTGAAAAAGGTTGGTGTGAAGATGGGAAACAGATACAGAAATAATTCAGATGATAGAAGGGAAAGAGCCTGAACCATGGCAGACACACTGGTGAAAGCAGAGTGGGATTTTAGACAAGTAGGCTTCGACTGGTGGATTCCTTGTGGACCAGGATATGTCTGCACTAAACAACTTAGCTTTGAGCTTGCCTCAGAGGCAAGATAAGAGAGCAGTGGCTTTTTTTTTTTCTTTTCTTTTCTTTTTTTTTTTGAATGAAGGGATTTTGTTTGTTTCCCCACTTGCTAAGATATGGAACACATGAAGAAGAGCAGGCTTGGTGATGGCGAAGGGGAGGGAGGCTAGTGGGTTGTATTTAGGGAATGCTGAGTTTGCGGTATAGATATTTATGTCAGAGGAAATGCTCTATAGATAGTTGGGTCAGGAGCACAGGAGCAAGCTCTGGCCTGGAGATAACAACTGGGGAGATACCAGCACATTCTTGCCATGTAAATTAGAGGATGTGGGATATGTAGCCCAGGATGTGGATAAAGAGTGAGGTCTAGGACCAAACATGGATCCTTGGAGACTACCCACATTTGATTAGTGAGCAGGGCAGGGTGAGAGGAATCTCAAAAGGGCATGGATGCAGGAGGACAACCAGGACAGTGATGTGATGGAAGCACTTCAAGAAGGGGCACTCACTAGAGTTAGACATGCACTGTGGAAGATGCTTAGTGTACAGTAAATGCTGGTTACTATTTGTTAAGATTGACTCCTAGGAATATAGATGAAAGGCAATGATTGAGGCTTGGAATGGTCAGGAAAAGCAACGAAGGAGGAGGTAGCATTGAAATAAAGACTTTAAAATGCCTATGGAATTTGGATAGTGGAGGCAGGGTGTGCAGACACCCCAGGTCAAGGTAGTAACAGCACAATCATGGCAGTAACAAGACGATGGTGATTTGTGAGGACACCTCTCTAGTAAGAGCAGAGGACACATGTTTGGGGCCTGTAGGAATTGAGGGCCACTTCTGCCCTTGGGACCACTGTAGTCTGGCCTCTGAGGTGAAGGCTTCTTTGATGTCTGTCCTACCTTCTTTCTGTTAAAACAGGAGCCGCCTCTGCTTCCTGATTGCCCACAGCCCTTAATCTGTGCTGCTACATGGCATTTACCATTCTCTGTCTTGTACTGTAGCTGTTTAACAGTCCAACTTCCCCAGATTGCCAAGGTGATAATTTGTTCTCTTTTGTATTTGTCACTCACATGACACATGAGTTTTTGGTTTAAGGTGGTCAGTTAGTAGGTGCCAGTTGAAAGAGGTGATAAGGTGGGAGCAGTGGTGTGCACCACAGCTGAGCAGGGACACAGCTCTCAGCTTCCCTCTTGCTCAAGGAAATAATTTGCAACTCTCCACGCTTAAACCATTCAGGAAAGACCTGTTTTTTAAAATTTATTTTATTTAAATTCAGTTAGTTAACATATAGTGTATTATTAGTTTTAGATTTAGAGTTAAGTAATTTATCAGTTGTATAGAACACCCACTGCTCATTTTATCACGTGCCTTTTTAATGTCCATCACCCAGTTACCTCATTCCTTCATCCCCCTCCTTTCCAGCAACCCTCAGCTTGTTTCCTGTAGTTAAGAGTCTCTTATTGTTTGTCTACCTCTCTGATTTCATTCTATTTTTCCCTCTCTTCCCCTATGATCCTCTGTTTTGTTTTTTAAATTCTACGTATGAATGAAATCATATGATAATTGTCTTTCTCTGATTGACTCATTTCGTTCAGCATTACGCCTTCCAGTTTGAACTCAAAGGTTACAAATGTTGTGGTCCAAAGGGGCACCTTCACCTCAATGTTTATGGCAGCCATGTCCATAATAGACAAACTATGGAAAGAGGCCAAATGTCCTTTAACAGATGAATGGATAAAGAAGATGTGGTGTGTATAGCTATATACAATGGAATATTACTCGGCCACCCAAAGGGATGAAATCTTACCAGTTACACTGATGTGGAAGACCTGTTCTTTTATCTGTTCTTGTCTCCCTCACTCATTTTCTCTTTCCCTTTTTCCCTTTCTCTCTTCTTTTCTCCTTTCACACCCTCCTTTTTAGCAAATTTGGTCAAGCAGGAATTTGGGAATGGTTTTTCAGTGAGCAATCCTTTTCAGCAGGGCTAGTATAGCAGGGCCTCCTGAGAAGGCAGATACCTCTCAGGTATTTTATCACTAAAAGCCACATTCTAAATTCGTTTTTTGGTTCCAACATGTTTGGTTGAGCCTTTACAATTTTCTGTATGTAAGATCACATCCTATGCAAATAATGACAATTTTCCCTCTTCCTGATTTGGATGCCTTTTATTTCCTTATCTTGTCTGGTGGCTCTAGTTAGGACTTACAATACTATATTGAATAAAAGTGGCGAGAATATACTTGCTTTGTTTCTCATCTTATTGGAAAAGATTTCAACCTTCCATTGTTGAGTATGCTGTTAGCTATGGGTTTGCTATTCATAGCATTTATCACGTTGAGGAACATATATGTTGTAATAAATATAAATGCTATCAAAACTGTCAGGTGCCAATATGGGAAATATTTCATTAAAACTGGAAAGTCTACAAGTATCAGAGCTTTCTGATCCTAGGAGAGGGAGAGCCTCCCCCCCCCTTTTTTTTTGTAGCCTCATGAGCCTTTGATTTGAATATGAACTTTGTGAACAGAGTCTAATCAAAATTTTAGGCTTTGGAGTCAGAAAGATCTGGTTAAGACTCAGCCACTCAGTGGCTCTGTGGCTATGGGCAATTACTGACTCACACTGGACCCTGTTTGCTCATCTGTAAATTGGTTCATAAGCCAGAAGATTTTGGGAGGATTCAGAGAATTAATATTTGCAAATTGTTGCTTTATCACAATCAGTACTTAAAGTCTCCTTTTTTGTCCTAACTCCACATTTTTTACTTCAACTTTTTTCCTCTCCTGTCTTTTGTTCTTAGGTAGAACAAACCATTCAAAATCAATCAATCTTTTTATGTGAAGAAAAAATCTCCCATTCCCCTTATTTATTTAATGATTTGGCTTTGAGTATAAGCTGGAAAGTGTCCTTGTCTCATAGTCTGAGACTTAGCTATTGTTAGTGGTTTACACTAGCAGTTATAAGGAATGATTATATATTTGTTTACAATAGGCCACTTTGGATTTCTTCAAGGGATATTTGTATCATCTGAGAGAGATTGCCAAATACAAAGAAGATAGGTTTTTTAGTCTAGTTACTGTTTTGGTTGGCAAACAATACAGCCTCCTCACCCACCCTCTTTTTGATTACAGCCAATGATTGCATAACATTTTCAGATCAAATTTTTTTTTTTTTTGAAAACAGACTGAGACATGTGGCTTTAGAGAAATCTTCATAGAATCCTAAGACTCTAGGGGAATTAAAGAACAAAATTATTCCGCTTGCTTGCCTCCAGCTAGATCTATATTTAAATTATCTAAGGAAAGATAATTTCTTTGATAAATCCTTCTATTGATAAATCCTTTTGTTTTTAAGATTAGAAGGCCATGGTCCCACTTTTTCCTTAAAGCCAAAATCAAAGAGAAACTTTTGAGTGACTGAATAGCTCTTTTAAATTAATGAAATAGAGCATGGCTTGCATTTCTGGGAATAATGTGGTTAAAGAGTAAAGCTGCCTTATCAACTTAGTCTCTTGAAAGTTAAATGGTAGGAGAAACACTAGAAAACATGAAGATCTAGTTTTGCTGTTTATTGTGTCTATTGATGCAGTCATGGTAGATTTCTCCCCACTGAGTATTTTGTAGTTTTGATTTGTGGGCTCATCTTTAGTGGATTTTATCTGTAAGATTCCTTGGGGTCTGGTTATTTTACACAGAGGTTTTATGTTAACCTATGAGTTGTGCTCCAGGAGATCTCTGACCTGAGACTATTTATGTTAATCTCTTGTCCTAATGGTTCTTAGACTCACCAGTAGTATAGATTTGGTTTCCAAACTCACATGGAGGGTCAGTTCCCAATTATGAATTCTCAGTGAGACTTTTTCTTTTCTTTTTTTTTTTTTTCCATCCAGAGAGCACACTGAGACAAGAAGCATCCTTACTATCTCATTATGCTAGTGAGTCAACTTTTGCTTCTAGTTCATCCTTTCAGCGTAGCCCTGTGAAGTTCTCAGCTCTTCATGGGGTTCTTAGTTCTCATTTCAGCCCATTGTTGGGTCTAGGCTTAACCCTCAATCCTCTTTGGCCATTAAAATCCAAACTCCTGGGTTTCCCACCCTTCTCTCCAGGGCCTACCTGGGCACCAGCACATGCTTACCACTCAGTTTCTCTTTCTTTTTGGCTCCTGGACATATCCTGTTCTCTCTCTGAACTTAGCCAAGCTAGTAAAATAGTGTTTATTATATTTTATCCAACATTTCTATATATTTTATACTGAGAAACTTTTCAGGTTGTCAGGTTGAATAAATGGAAGTTGACGTTTAAAAATTTGGGTTAAAGTATCAGCTCTGCTAATTGATTCTCTGGCTTTGTATGCGTGATTCCACCTCTCTGAATTTCAGTTTTCTTCTCTGTAGAGGGAGAGGAGCACAATAAGCTCCATATATGGAAAAGTTTTATAAGAAAGCAAGCTCACCTTGTAAAAACAGCCTGTAGGGCACGCTATAGGTGCAATGCCTGGTCCCTCTCTGGGTTGATGCTTCTATTCTCCAGGCTTCTGTGAGTGTAGCCTCCTGAGACTCACAGCTTCTCTTTCTCTGGAGAACTGCATCCAAATTCCCATCTCAGACTGCTTCTAGGGAGCTTAACCTAAGCCATCATCACAATGCTTTTTATTTAACAAGCAATCATAGTTCTTTAAAGTTGAGATAGTTCAATAAACCAATGAATCAAGAATGAGGCACCTGTCACATTTTTAAAAATTCTCTAATTTTTTGTTATCTAAATTTTTTACTTATAAACACACATTGCATGTATGAGTTTATTTGAGGTTAAATAGAAGTAGAATTTGGTGGTTCCGGGCATAAAAATATGGGAAGGGAAGATTATCTGAACCAACCTGATTGAAAATGAAGGACTGATGTCTTTAGAGATCACTTTAAGACACACTTCAATTTCTCTCTCTCTGTGTGTCATTTATAAATTATGGGGGATTTTATATATACTCTCTTGGCTCTGAAATATAGCCAGATTTGTAAGTGTTATGTATTGAGGGCCAGGGTGGGAAGAAATGCTAATGTGCCTGTCCCAGATTCTGTGCTTGGAAAGTACCAAGACATTTAAAGAGACCAGTGTATACTCAGGAGTGAACTCGTCTCTACCCAGAAAGCAAGAAGAATTTTGGGACCAAAATTGTGAAAAGGATCTTAGAGTTTTGAGCAGAATAGTGGACACAGAAGGAGGTTATTTTAAACCTTTACCAGGACATATTTTGATTCATTATCTCTGAGCTTCTTTCGCCTCATCTGTTGCCTAGTAGTGGTTTTTGTAAGGATTAAGCATTGCCTGCTATAAGACTCTCAATAAATGGTAATTCTTTTTTAATGTTGATGATCATAATGGTATGAAAATTTCATTATCATAATTTTCATCATCATTGGAGACTGTGTCTTAACAGTATGTTGTACTATAGGGGCTGGTTTTCAGAGTCTGTGAAATAAGAAGATGTTGTTTCAAGTGCTGACTTGTCTGATAATAGGATTTTATGCTAGAGAAACCTGGTACTTTGCAGATTCATAGACAAGAATAATTCTTTCTCCTGTCCTCTCCCTTCTGGATCTATTTCTGCTTCTACTCTTGGAAAGGCAAGAAAGAAACTTTAGGTATGGTATTGAACTGAATCCAGGATCCTGGTCTCTAATTCTTTCCTTAGAACTGTGATGTTCTAAGGTGCCGTGATGGTTCTACTTTTCCATCTATTGACCAGAGTCCACGTTCAAGTTTAGAAGTCATCCCTAACAAAATTTATACACTGTTTATCATTAGTCCTGTGGATCTTGCCTCTTAAATACTTCTTGAGTGTTATTACTTTTGTCCAACCCCATTTCTGACACTGTAATATATGCCACAATATTCTCTCCCCCAGGCTACTGTAGCAGTCATCAAAGTAGCTTGGCTATATCCACTCAGATTCCATGCCAAATGTTCTTCACTCTGCAGCCAGAGTGAATTTTTCACAATGTAAATCAGATAAAGCCCCCCAACCTCCATGCCTCCTGCAGCCTGCCTAAAGCCCTCTGTGGCTTTCCATGACTTAGAGCTCTTTCCCCAGCTGCACAAAAGAGGCCCTGCCAGGGCCAGCTCTGTCTTCCTCTCCTGCTTCTGTATCATTTCTCACTTCAGTGTCCTGATTCTGGGCACATTAGCCTTCTTGATTTTGCCCTGCTGAGTCTTGCCACTAGCCTTTTCACCAGCAGTATCCATAGCAAGAAGATTCCATCCCATTCCTTAACCCTTGCTTGTCCTTTAGATCTCAGGAGAGCCTTCCCTGAAATTTTGACTGGGTTCAGTGATCCTACTATATGCTTTCCCAGCTCCTCATCACCTTCCCTAGTTCCTTATATGCTCCATGGGGCAGGAGAAAATATCTGGTCTGGATCTCCATTGTATCTCCCTCCAGAGCCTATAGTGGCCTGGCACATAGGACTCAATAAATACTTGTGGAATACATGATTGGAAGTGAGGCAAAGGCAGGAACTGAATGACAGGGCAACTGGCCCCTTCTTGGGCACTCAAAGGATGACTTCTGTGAATCCCTGAGCCATTCTTCTGTTAGGAGGGGTCAGGTGGAGCGGCTGATACAGAGCTTTGCAAGTCTCAGAGAGGGAGAGATGCACATTCTTCTCCTCTTCCCATTGAGAAGACTCACATTGACTGTGCTTATCAACCTTCCCTGCAAGACCATCCCTTTGAAATACTCCCCCTTCACCCTTCAGCTCTGTGTCCTCTGCTGCCCTCCTGCCCTGGCAGATTGCAGGGTGGAGGTGGATGACCTTGATGTGGAGCCCTTCTGGTTCACCTGCTGTGGTGCCATTTCTGGTGACTACAGTGCCACACACAAGGTTGAGGTGGCCTGGTACTCCTCTCCTTTGTTTACAAGGTTCAATTAATGAATGTTGCATGTCAACCACCTGCAGGATGTTCATGCCCTTATCACATCTAGTCACTAACTGGGTGTGGCTTTCTAGAAATGTATTTCAGAGGGCAAAGTCATGGCTGGAATTTTATAATTTGTTTTCTAATGAGTGTTAAAGGCATTTGTCTTTAAGATTTATGTGAGAGTGTAATACACTTGAAATGTAGGTGGATTTCATATTATTTTGAAACCTGAGTTCAGTTTCATAAAATAAATATTTAATAAGAGATACATGAACTTGTAATTACTATGCATTTTTCAGTGTGCTGATTGTTATATATACACATAATATATGATTCATCAAGTGAAAATATATTTTCAGATGTATGAAAATCTAATTTCATAAACTCTAATTTCCAAAATACAGTATTTTTCCATTGTATATGTGGCATGTGTGTATTCAGTTTTTGGAATACCATATGACCAAAATTCTGTATCTGAGGGTTGGTGTAAACATGTGCACAAAACAGACCATTTTATGTAGCTAAGGACTTCAAATTGTTTTCCCAGATCATTTTGTTTGCGATTTCACTTTTGAAGGATATTCTTCAATATCCCAAAGTCATTATACATTTCAGTTGTTTGTATAAATGTCTTCTGGGGATTCTGCAGAAGAATTATTTCAGTGTTTGTTATAGTATGTAGAAATGTTCGTAAATCATGTTAATTAGAAAAAGAATAGGAAATGAATAATCTGCCTACAGATTTGATTCCATGATTAGCCGCCCAAAGTCAACTGGAAAAAACCCGAGGTATTGGAAAATTAGTGGAGGGGTTTTTAGGTTTGTTTTTTTTCTTTTAAAAGTTATGTAGGAAAGACATGAGAAAAAAAGGGGAAATGATTCTCTCTTAAAAACTCAGTGTCCCAAAAGTCATCCGATTGTAAATGAAAATAACAATAAAATGGTAAAGCTTTCTGGAAAAAGTTTCCCAGAAAAGGGAGCACATCTCTTTTGAAGGCTGTTAACATTTGGAGAGGAAATTGCAAGTTGATGTCATTTTCCAACACTATTCACAATTCAGGCTTTTTTAAAGTTTCATTTTCTTAAACTTTTCATATTCCTGAAATCAGTTGGCACTTAGGAAATTTGAACTTCACCCTGTTGTATCTTGCAAAGTAGTGAATATCACGAAGACTGACTCAGCTGATGAAGGAGGTCAGAACACTTTTTAGAACTTCAAAACATTTTTTACATTCTTATCTCTGGAAGAATACTTTATGGAGCTAGTGATTGGAGACTTTAAATGCAGGATTGTCCTTCAGGTGCTCACAGCTACTCTTTGTTTTCCAGTATCTTTACAAAAGTACTCTGAGCTGATTCAAAGGAGAAAAAAAGAGACTCAAGTGTACAGGAACTAGAAACAGTGTCCTTGCTGGCCTAAATACACATTCTAAGAAATCAAAGGGACAGGTTTTCCTCTTATGCTTAGTTAAGTGTGATTCACTTGTTAAGTAGTGGTGCTTTATGTCCGCAATCTGAACCAAGTTTATTCAGATGGAATGTTTAAGAGAATTCTGAATTTGGTTAGCCTTTTTGCTATTGTAGGCTCAGACTTAATGAGGCTAATCTTTATGCACTTATGCCATGGTTATATTGTTTGAAAACTTACTGCTATCCAAGCTTATGCTTGAAATGAAAATGACAAAGGATCTACCTTCCCAGTATCTTTAAATTTGTTTCCTTCTTTTTCTTCATTCATTTCTACATACCGCAAGGAGCTTGGTATTAGAGTTTGGAGGACATGAGGGGAGGGGCAATTGAAAGGCCTCCTTTAACAAGGGAGAGTCACTTTGTCACCGCCTGGAAAATAGGTCTCTTGAGGGTCTGGTCAATACCTCACTCAGCTGCCCGGAATGGAAAGTGTTAACCTCTTGGCAGGTAATTTGCTGCTGGTGATTGAGGCCAGTGGCTGGAAGAAACATCTGACGAAGCCTCTGCTGAATTGCCTGATTGGGATGGAGAGATGCCATCTTTTCCTCATTGTCCACACCCTGCTAGGCCTTCTAATGACAGATGAAGGAACAGAGGGAAAGGGATAGGCTATGGGGTTTTTGGTTTCAATCCCAGCTCTCTATTTCCTAGCCACGTGGCCATTTCCAAGTTACCTAAGCCTTTGTTTCTACTATGCAAAACAAGGATAATAATGAAGTTATGAGAGTTGAATGTGTGTGAAAGCACCTGTTGTCTGGTCTATGTACAGTGTCCAGTGGCATACTTCTCTCTTCCAGAGGTAAACAGGTCACGTGTGGGCGGTGGGGGTGGGGGGGGTGGGATGCAGAGACAGGACTGCAGCAGCAGGGTCAATTGTGCCAAGAGAAACTCACAGAAGATACCATGTGGGACATTTATAGAGGTAGCTGTGAAACATTGAGCTAGGGTATTTGGGTCGGTTGGTAAGAAACAGATGTGAATGGCTGTATTTTCATATTGAGAAATTTGTGATTGGTTCATGTGTCTGAAAGAGATTACGGGGTCATTGTAAATGATTGTTATATAAGAAGATGTCAGGTGTGGGTATCAGTGTTATGCTTTGAAAGACATCAAACTGGAATGTGAATAGGCCCGTGGAAATCGAGCAGAAGGAAGAATAACACAGTCCACAAATCATAGCACCATGCTATGGACCCAGTGGATGAATACTTACCTGTGATCAGTGAATAGTAGGCACCCGTGGGGGTGCCTGGATGGCAGGCGGGGCTGGGCCAGCATGAGATCAGAGCCATTGGTCCATTTTGGACCAAGATTTCCAAAGAGCAGTCACCCTTGTTCTAGAAGTAACTGGAGCTTCTGTGCGTATTTTAAGGCAGATAGATGTTGAAGAGCACTAGTGCTTGAATCCATGTGTGTCAACCCACAGTGAGGGTGTTCCAGACAGGTCTGGAGGAACCTAGTGTCTATGAGTGAGCAGGGTTTCCTTGGGAATATTAAGTCTTGTTACTTTCTCACTCGTGTCCCCTGACTTTGGGGACTGCAAGAGCAATAGACACCCCACTTGTCCATCCTTATAGGCAGACATTTTCCTACCTTGACTCTTCTGTTTTGTACCAGGGCAGTATCCTGGACATGAGCCCCTGCCCAGGAGGAGATAGCTTTTACCCAGCCCCCTCTAGTCCCAGTGAGGGGAGTGGCTTTCTACCCCTCTAAGGCAGTCCTCCGTACCTGGGATAGGGCAGGGATGGAAGATGTCTTGTCTCTTCCCCAGCCACATCCTGCTTTTGCCTCATGCCAAAGGGCCAGCTCTTGTACCTCCTCAGCAGCAGACTGCTTTTGTTTGATATCAGAGATGGGTTGAGACACAGACAGTTTGTGCCGTTTGTTATGGACTGAATGTTTGTGTTCCACCCTCCAACCCCAAACCCATATGTTGAAGCCCTAACTCCTAATATGATGGTATTAAGAGGTGGGTACATTGAGGAGGTAAATGAAGTTTAGATGAAGGTGGAGACCCCGTGAAGGGATTTATGTCCTTAAAAGCTCAGGGGAAGAGACACCAGAATGCTTTCTCTCTCTACCACATCAGAAGGCAGCCAGGAAGCAGACCCTCACTAGGAACGGAACCTCCTGGCACCCTGACCTTGGACTTCCCAGCCTCTAGAACGGTGAGAAAGAAGTGTCTGTTGTTGAAGCCACCCAGTCTGTGGTGTCATCTAGCAGGCCAAACTGACTGAGACACTGTCTCTCATTTGCAGCTACTCACACTTGTACTTATGCCAGGCCCCAAATGCTCATGGGCTTCTTAGGATACTCTTGCTTCCTCTTCCAACCTTAGCAGGGCCCGTGCGCCCAAGGTCCCTCTCAGGTCTTGGTTCTGTCCCGAGTTTCTGATGAACATTCAGTGGAAGCCTGTGGAAAAGAGTTGGCAGGTAGGGACCAGACTCTCCTTGTAGAGATCCAGGGGTCCTGAGCTATCACACTCACCCACACAGAATTTGCTAAAATCTTCATTATTTGCCTCTCGCCTGCTTTTCCGACTGTCACTCCTTTCTCCCGTGCTTTGTCAAAGGTGAAACTGTCTGTGTCCTTTCTCCCCGCAGAGGCATTTGTCACCCTCTGGAATTCTGTTCACTTAGTAGCCTTTTGACCTCAACATTCTAACCGGTTCTGAAACTTGTGGTTTTGTAGATTAGTTGTTTTTCTTATGGTTGGGGTGGGAATGACATTCTCTTGCAGCTGTCTCTGTCCTCAGCAGGAACGGAACTGGGAAATGGCATTTAGGCAGCCAAAGCCAAGAGCTATGCTGATTGCTACTGCGGTGTTGTTATTTCTAGCTGGCCCAGCCTTGCTTGAATATCTCTGCCTGATACAAGCTCTCTTGTTTCCAAACTCCTTTACCATGCATGTGGATATTTATCAGTGAGTCCTAGGGGTGGAAGTGCCTGTAAATGTCACTTTGTCTAATCTCACATTTTATTCTCAAATTCACATGTAGGGCCCTGGGGCATCTTTCTAACAGTTGTTTTGACCTTTTATTTAAATCTTGTATTATTTAGCCCAGTGTGTATGTATGTCCATCCTCACCCTAGCTCTGCTGTTCTATACCGGTTGGTGTCTGCAGCAGTATCATGTATAGACAATTTGCTGTCAATTTCATATAGAAGGAATGTTCCCTGCTAGAGGACAGGGAGGAGACAGAGCCATCTTATTTGTTTTGACCATACTTTTAAATGTATTGCCAGAGTCAGCTTTAGAATGCAGTTGGGGCTAAATTAGTAGTTAGAAGAGAAAACCCAGTAGCCAGAAGAACCTGAACATTAAAACTTTTGATTTCTGACCATAACATTGAACCTCATGGCTGACTGTCTTGGGATTAAACGGTTAGAAAGGGGCAGCCTGCATTGCAATGTATTTTTAGTCTGTTTAGAATTGTAGCTGCTTTGAAAATTTTGGGTAAGCTGCCATAGATCAGGATTAGAATAAAGGCCACAAATATGGTTTGAAAAAATGTCCTTTCAATACTTCATTATATGGTTCGCTATTGGCTTTAGAGGTGGTACCTTATCTGAATTAATGTAAATAGTATTTTAGCTTGTCTTTTCCTATGAGTAGTAAGTATTGTATGTAGATATTTCTGTTTCTATTACTTAAATAGATCAGCGCAGTAGTTTGGTACATAGTTGCCGTGTACATAATTACTGCATGGCTATTATTAGGAAAAGTGTGTGGGGAAAAATCAACCCTGCTATTTCGTTATGTCTGAACCTTACTGCCCAACTGCTAAGCAATATAGGGTCAAAATAAATCCCAGGGTAGTTTCTATCTTGACATTTTTTGGAGGTGGGCTCAACTCTGTCTTTCTACAGTCATGTGGGACATTTATAGGAGGTATTACCAGAAAAGAAAACCAAATTTAAAAAAAATGCCAGAACCCAACACATTGTTACTTCCAGCATTGTGCTTTGCCAGCTAGCCTAATTCTGGGGTTAAATTACTTCGTTTAAATTATTAATTTTTTTAGGATTTTACTTATTTATTTAAGAGAGAGAGAGAAAGCACAAGGAGGGGGAGCAGCAAATGGAGAGGGAGAAGCAAGCTCCCTGCTCAGCAGGGAGCCTGATGATGTGGGACTTGATCCTAGGCCCTGAGGTCATGACCTGAGCTGAAGAAGGCAGATGCTTAACTGGCTGAGCCACCCAGGCACCCCACTTTGTTTAAACTATTATTCTTTTATATACATCATTATGAGTTACAGATCATCAATTAAGCTACACAATCATTCCTAAAACAAAGTTGAAGTATTGTATACTAATCTGTCTACATTGTCATAAAAGAAAATTTTTAAAAAGATTTATTTATTTATTTTTTATGATAGACATAGAGGGAGAGAGAGAGGCAGAGACACAGCAGGAGGGAGAAGCAGGCTCCATGCCGGGAGCCCGACACAGGACTTGATCCCGGGACTCCAGGACTGCGTCCTGGGCCAAAGGCAGGCGCCAAACCACTGAGCCACCCAGGGATCCCCAAAAGAAATTTTGATACATGTAATATTGAGCTTTTGCAAGCTGACATTTTAAAGTTGTATAAACATTGATTATCACATTGATTACCACATTGATTATTACATTGATTATCACAGACATTTATTTTATTATGTCTTTTATTATGATTGTTATATCAGCTATCTCTTGCCTCAGTAATGCTGTGTAACAAACAACCACAAAAGCTTGGCATAAAATGATATATTATTAGTGCTGTTAGTCAGCTGGATGGTTCTTTTGGTCTTGAGTGGAGAGCACACTCGTGTTTATGATCTGCGGGGAGCTACGTTGGTCTGGGAGGATGTGGGACAACTTAGAGGTAAGTGAGCCTCTTTATGGTCTTTCATCTTCTGGAAGACTAACCTAGGTTTATTCTTACAGCACAGTACAGAGAGCGTGGAAGGGCAGAAGGCCATTGATATCTAAGCTTAAAACCAGCACACACCGTTCCTTCTGTTGGCCAAAGCAAGCCACAAATCAAGGTCAGGCCCAAAGGAAGAGGAAAAATCTCTACTTCTTAATGTCATATAGCAAAGAATATGCATATACAGATTGGTGAGAATTGGTACCAAATTTACAATCAACTTGTTCTGGTTATTCCACCTGCTTAATACATTTCCTAAAACATAGTGATATAGAACAATAGCATCTTATTTTGTTCATGATTTTGTGGCTCAATCATTTGGGGAGGGTTTAGCTTGGCAGTTCTCATTTGGGAGTCACTTGGGCTAGGTGTGTAGTCATCCAGAGATTTGGTGGGGGCCTTGCAGATGGCCCCCTCGCATAGCTAGCAGTTGATGCCTATGCATAACTTTTTCAACATGTAAGTAGACTTACATGACAATTAATCAGAGTGAGTATCCCAAATGAACCAGGAAGAAGCTGAATAGCCTTGTCTGTTGTAATCTGGGGAGCCACGTGTTTACTTCCGGCACCTTCTATTGGTAACAGCATACCACTAATGTCAGCCCAAATCCAAGGGAAGGTGAAATAGACCCCACCTCTTGGTGCAAGAAGTGTTGGTGAATTTGCAGACATGTTTAAAAATCTCCACAAATCTGCCACAATTATTTATGGAAAGTAAGCAGTTCCCCTATTCTGTGATGCTAAGTCACAATGTTATTATTTTTATGTCTTTAGTACTGACCATTTCCATTAAATAGTGCACTTACAATTTACATAATCAGATGATTTTCTTATTTATATAGTTCTGCATACTATAAACTAACCCAAGAAATGAATAAGGGTAACCGTTTATTTCATTCTAAGTTCTTCATGATCTTTGAGAAAATGCATACATACACACTTTGTACAGTTTAATCAGTGTATATATTTATGCTTTAACTTTTTCAAGTTATTTTATATGCACAAAGTGCTTATAATTTTTATTTTAATTTTCTAGGAGTTCATCAAGATAATAATAGTGTAATTGGCTTAGCAGCTTTCCAGTTGGGGTATCTCAGTTATTGTATTGGATATCTATTTGCTATGTAACAAATTACCCCAAAACTTAGCAGCTTAAAACAATTACCATTTCCTCTTGTAGGCAATGTCTATGGGTCAGGAATCCAGGAGTGGCTTAACTCCTCATCAGGTCTTTCACGAAGCTGCATTCAAGCTGTTGCCTGGGACTGCAGTCTCATCTTAGGGCCTCAGTAGAACTGGAGTATCAGCTTCCACCTTCACTCATGTGGCTGCTGGCCGGAGGCCCCAGTTTCTGGCCCCATGGGTCTCTCCCTGCTGCTCATGACATGGCAGCTGACTTCTTCAAGTGAATGATGAGAGAGAAGACAGAGAGAGAGAGAGAAAGAAACTGAGAAAGAGACAGAGAACCCAAATGAAGCTGTGGGTTTTTTATTATTATTATTATTACTACCTAATCTTAAAAATGATGTACCTTCACTTCCATCATAATCCATTGGCCACACAGACCAACTCTGGCTCAGTGTAGGAGGGGAATGTGCATGGGTGGGAGTACCAGGAGAGGGGAGCACTGAGGGAGTCTTGGAGGAAACTAGATCCTACACATTGCTATGAATACGTTTCCTCAAATTGCTTTTTATTGATGCATGGGAAGCAAACGTTTATTTTCAGCATATCTCCTTAATGGAGAAGTACTAGCTCATAGAGATCAACAAGTCAATGACTCCTTTTTTAAAAAAATTGTAAGATACTCTTGCTAGAAAATATTTTTTACCTTGTAAGATATTGTTTTTTTCTTTGTAAGATACTGTTATCATTTTATATAATGTCATATTTTTAATGTGTGCAGAAAATACTTCAGAACACCATACAAAATATGTTGTTGGTAAACTTCCAGAAAGTGCCCTCCATAAACCATGGCTTGGGAGAAGGAGAAATAAAAGAGAGGGAAACTACTGGGTCCCATCATCTTCCAGAAACTTTTTATTTTTTTAATTTAGTACCTAGTTTCCATAAGTTAGGTCACACTGCCCCCAACCTCATGTAAGCCACTGCCATTAATAGCTCCTTTAATGGAAGAAATTTTAATTGGCAAGAAACTTGACCATTACAAAATAGAACATACCCTTCACCATTTATGCCAAGTTGCAGTTCTGCTATCTTTACTATTTTTGAATCAGCATAAAGGAAATGTGCTTCGAACCAGTATACTGAAAGGGCTCCTCTATGTCAGGTGATTTTAAAGCTTTTATTACAATCTGTGAACTAACTTAATGTGTTATAAATGAATACTCATATGGTCTGTGAGTTCACACCCCCACCCCCGCCATTTATGTGAGATAAAGTGTAACTGATTCATTTTCATGTCCGTAAAAATCTTTTCAGCCTTTCCAGAAATACATCTGGATTCATTTACATGATGCACTTTCAATCATTGCAAAATTTAATAAATTTTATAGCACCTTCCATGTTGTGGGCACTCAGTAAATTGCCACTACCAAGTTAAATGATGGGGTAATAAGGACAGGACTCTGGTCATTTGTACTAATGACAAGGTTTGCATTTAGACCCACGTCCTCGCAGCCGAGGGCAGGAGGAGCACCTGTAAGAGGAGGGTGAGGAAGGGCAGCCTTTCAGAGCCCACCATAAGGATTACGCTGTGCAAATAAACCTAACTGCATGTGGGTGGTCCTCTCTCTGCCCCCTCACTTTTAAAGACTTAGAAGAGCTGCCAAAGTACCTATGGAAGGTGTTTGATTTAAAAGGTTTAAAAGGAAACACTCCAGTTATGCCTTCTTGTAGGGACATGTGAGTTTGCAGCTGTGTAGAGGGATAAAGAAAGACACTGAGCATTTCACAGCATTTTGAAAGAAAAAGTCATGCCAACAGAGCCTTTGACCAAGAAATTCATATAGATTTATGATGCCCGGTGCCTGAACTCCATCTGTGACACCAGGGTTACAGTTCTGTAAGCTCTTAACCCCGCAGTTCATCTAGTTGGCTTCTGACTGCTCCGGCCCCCAATGCAGTTTACTACAGTTGTTTGTAGACCTCAGAAAAGCAGGCTGATTATTTGCAGATTTCCAGAATCTCTACTGGATTCTTTGCTTTCCCTTTCTCATGAGGAAACTCTCCAGGATGCACGGCACAACATGATCTGAATGGCAGTGAGTTCTCTTTGACATATCTCTTCACTAGTGTGGAGGGGACAGGGTCAACCCATGTTGTTTCTGCTCATGGACTGGAGACCGCCTGCACATGCAACAAATGAACTCCATTAAAGATAGTTTTTTAGATTAAAATGTGTGTATGAATGATTAGATATATGTTAACAGCTTGTAGTAATAAAAGATCTAAAGCAACATACCTGTCCACTAAAGACACTCATTAAATCATGGTATATCTACACAGTAGAATACTACGCAGCTATAAACAGGATGTACTAAGATGGGATGAATTCTCAGACTTGTCAAGTGTAACAGCAAGGTGCAAAACAGAACGTATAATTGATGTAGTTATTGTACTTGAAGAAAAGAAGAAGCATATACTTGTTTGCTTGAATAGTATACCATTTTCTAGAAGGCTATATAAGAAGCTAATAACATTGCTTGCCTCTAGGGAGGGAACTGAGTGGCTGGAAGACAGAAGTGAGAAGATACTCTTCACTGTATGGCCTTCTCTGCATTTTGGATCTTGAACCAAGTAAATAAAACAAAAAAATGGTAAAAGAAAACAATGTTGAAACAAGGCAGAGGGAGTGAGACTTGAGGCAAAAATGAATCCCAAGAAGGCAGTGAATTGAAGCCCTCCCTTGCCCTGCTTTGTTCAACTATTACATTCCTAGTGCATAGTCCCTGGCACATGCTAGACCTTCAAAAATATTTCGTAACTGAAAAAATAAGTACCACGTGGAAAACCAGCCTTCATTTTTATTTTCAAAGTATATATTATATACTTCAAAATTAGTGCCATTCAGTAGGAAAGGTGTCTTGGTCAAAGAGAAACAGGGGCGCCTGGGTGGTTCAGTCAGTTTGGCATGGGTAGTGATCTTGGGATCCTGGGATCAAGTCTGACATCAGGCTCCCTGTTCAGCGGGGAGTTTGCTTCTCCCTCTCCCTCTGCCCCTCCCTGCTGCTCATGTGCACTCTCTCTCTCTTAAATAAATTCTTTTTAAAAAAGAGAGAGAAAAAAACCCCCAAAGAATTGAAAATGAAAAGTTATATTGCTCAGGAGAAAATGAGTTTGGGTTTGGAAATATATTTTTATCAGTATTTCTCAGTGGTTTTCCTATTCTGTGTAAAGCTTTGTCTTTAATTAATCTTATGCATGGAAATTACAGGATGAGAGAATTTTTATCACTCATTAGGTGATCATGGACTTTGTAGTTAAAGACAGGCTGAGTCTTGAGTCTGCTTTCCTTTCTATTATACTCAACTCCCCTAGTTGTTCCTATTTCCCTGTCTAGAATGTTTCATTGCTCACGAGCAGCAGACCTGATGAGCCTCCAGACAGAGAGGAAATTCTTGAAGGGGGCTTCACTGTGATGTATGGAAGGGCTTGACTGATAGACACCATGATTCGGTGATGCAGGGACTGTTTAGCACCTTGGGATGGGCTAGTCGGGATGTGAACGCATGATCGAAATTGCATACTATGTTGTTTTCACCCAGGTTTGCATGCTTCAGTTCAAATTATCAGGAGATGCCACGAAAAGTAAACCAACGACATGTAATGCACTTTAGTCCCCTGATTGGTCCCAAATGGTGAATTCCACCCACATAGTCACCGTGTGGGGAGGATGAATGACCGGTGATAGTAACATGGTGTTTCAGGTATAAAGACTGTCACTCAGGCAAACAAGTGGAATATACAGAGAGGGGATCCTTGCACCCACTATAGAGGTGTTAGTCTAGGAGAAAAAGAGAATTTAATTCCAAACTGAACATGTGTTACTGAGAGAAGAGATAGGGCAAAAAGGCAATGTCCTGTGTGACCCCTGGTGGGAGCTTCTGTACAAAGTCCAGTGTGTGAAGGGAGTTGATAGAATTTTATCAGCTCTCTGTGCATATTGTTTAGCTGATTCCATTGAGAAAAGGTTTTCTGAGATACTCAACCCAACACAAATCAAAAGAGTGATGCCATCAGCTACATAAACATAGACACATGAAGAATGGGTTGTAGAGAATTAAGCAATTAAGGCTTATATCCAGACATTTACATATAAGAAAGCCAAAATTGAGATTAAATAACCATTGTATAGAAGAAATGGAGAATAGGACATGGAACATTTATTTTCTTTTTGTCACATTAACATTTATTTTTTTTAAGATTTATTTGTTTATTTGAGAGAGAGAGAGGAAGAGAGAGAGAGAATGCATGCAGTAGTGGGAGGAGGGGCAGAGGGAAAGAATCTTCCAGCAGACTCCCCACTGAGCACAGAACCTGACATGGGGCTCCATCTAATGACCCATGAGCTCATGACCCGAGCCAAAACCAAGAGTGGGACACTCCAACTGTGACTCAGCCACCGAGGCACTCCTGTATTAACATATAAAAACAAACAGCTAACTATTACACTCATCTGTGGGCTGATAAATAGTCCTTGAGGTGAGAGTGAATCCCTCCTTTGGGCTTAAGGTTGGGATAATAGAGTTCTCCTCAAAATTGTCATTCCCAACAGATGCAGACTTTGCTACCCTATCTTACCTTGAAGTTATGGCCCTAATGATCTTAAATTGGGTGCTATGAGTTAACTGCTTGTAAATATGCAAATCCCTGGGCCTCACTCCTAGGGCCCCTGATCTAGTGAATTGGGTGTAAAGCCCAGGGGTATGAGTGGCATTCAAACATGCTGGGAGATTTTGACACAGGTGGTGTCTGAACCACTCTTTCAGAAACTGTGCCAGTGTTGTTTTTGTTTTTGTTTTGTTTTGTTTTTGTTTATATATATATATATATATATAGAGAGAGAGAGAGAGAGAGAGAGGTTATCTTTCACTGGACAGCAAAGACAAGAAGTGTTAAAGCTGGGGTCCGTAAACTACAGCTTGCAGACCAAATCTGGCCATCTTCCTGTTCTTGTAAATAAAGTTTTATTGGCACACGGCTGTGCCCATTTGTTTATGCATTGTCTGTGGCTGCTTTTATGTTACAATGTCAGGGTTGAGTAGCGGGGATAGAGACTATATATATAGCTTGCAAAAATGAAAATACTTACCGTCTGACCCATTACAAAAAAAAAAAAAAAATTGACCAGCCCACTGTGTTAAAGGGTGAACATAGAAATGATATGATGCTTTTCTTTCCCTAAGAACAAATAAGACCTTCACCAAAAGACTGATATTTTACTAGTCAGTCAGGAATCAGTTTCCAATAGCCATGAAAATGAAAAAGACCCAGAATGGAAGAAGTTCAATATAGAATGTTAAAGTTTTGTAGATCCTGAAGGAGAAGATAGGCCTTAGGCCAATATATGCAATAAGTCATTTATTTCATTTACCGAAGTGTGACTTGAGGTGAGGGATATACCTGGCTGGATTTGACTGTTGGTGTGTACATGAAACTTGCTCTCATCTCACTTTCCTTTGGAAGTAGACAGGTGCATTAACTAATCTAGAGAAAGGGGGTAACACATAGGTCTTCAGTTTTTCATTGAGAGAGAATGCTGTCACTAATTCAGTTGGTGGGAAATGGATTTCTTGGCTTTGATAATCAAGCTGGCAAAGCAAATTTGGTTCCAACATTTTAATGAGCGAGTGTGGGTGGCCAACAAATTGCAGGTTCAGACATAAATGTTTCAAACGTGGGTGGCTGGCTTTTAACCCCAGGGCAAATTCTGTGATTGTAAGGAAATTTTAGGCTGGTAGCCAATTTAAAGAGTATTTGCCAAATATTAAGAAAAATGTGAAGTACTCTAAGCAATGCTATAGTATTTGGGGATAGGATTATGTTGTTCATTGAATTTGATTGGGATGATAAATTAACATCATATGAGTCCATTCTAATTATGAATATTCATACATGCGTATTTGTGTTTGTACTTCATACACAAAGGATTATCTCAAAGGAGAGAGAGAAATGAGGAAAAGGGAACGGAATGGATTTCTCTTTTCCTACGTCTGGTTCCTAACTGCTAAGGTATTCAGATACACCTGGTACCTGATGTCTAGCCCTGGTTTTCTCTTTGGAGAGGTGGTAATAAAAATCTGGGCTCTTATGTAATGTGAGATCACTGTTTGGGGAAGAAATTAGTCAGACCTGAGAAGTGAAGGGTTAATGCTTTCATTGAATTTTCCCTTCCATGGAGAGACTGCATTTGAAGCAGAACGCTGCTGTGTTCTGTGAGTGGACCTCACATCACAAAGATAGGGCAGATTTGCAACGGAAAGTAATAGATTTCAATTTAGGTTACTTTTCAGCCTGAAAAATAGTCTGAACTTAATCACTGATCTTGTTAGCAGAGATAATAATGAAATGCAAGGCAAGAATGGTTTAAATGTTAAAAGAGACTGTAAAAGCACCACTGTGGGTTCTTGATTTACTCTCTCCCATTACTTAGTAGAACAAAATATGATTTGACATAATGTTCATTGTGTAGTTACGTTGGGGTCAGAAACTAAGCCCTGTTACCTCATACTTCTTCCATTTGCAAAAGTAATCAAGACTGTGACTTGAATTGGACTGGAAAATCTATTGACTTAAAGATAGAAAGATATTAGGAATCTCTTATGTTACGTTCTCTTATTTACCTACTTATACAGGCCTGTACATTTTCTGGTGCAAGGGTATCCAGATGGTTAATAATGTATTTTATGCTCTTAGAGAAGTTAAAAATTGAAATTGTGTCTTTTCCATATGGTTTTTAAAAGTCAGTATGTACCGGCATTGAAGAGCATTATTTTGTATTTGTATTAGTAGTAACTTATGTTTGTGAATTATGAATGTTATCGTCAAGATCAGTAATAGGCTCTTTTTTCATTGCACTAAGTGTAATGTAGCGTGTCTGGAACCTTTCTGTGAATGAAAAAGGGGAAGATAGCATCTTCTACTGAAAATTCTTCTGATTAAGAGTAGTCTTGTTATCCTCTCCTCCTCCCATGAAGCTCTGCTTCTCATTCTCAACTGTTCTGAGTTTTCTTACCCTTCAGATTTTTTTTTAAATGTGCTGCTTTTTCTTCCTGTAATACTTGCAAGGCTCATTTGTGTCTGCTGCTGTCTTCCACTCTCGGTACCAGCTTAGTCTAAGCTGTTCCACATCTTACTGCATGTGTTTGCTTGTCCCCCTAGATAACGAGCCTCAAGCTCATGACTGGGTCCTTCATGCATGCCCCATTGGTTGCAAAGCTTTGTTGTACATAATAGGAGCTAAATAAGCACCATCTAAAGGTACTGATATATTAAAATCTCTGATCTTTTTTCTTTAAAGATACTTATTTAGAAATAATTTCAAACTTACAGAAATGTTGCAAGAATAAAACAAAAAATTCTCATATATTTTTTACTCAGATTCTGCCGCCCCAAAATTAATAGTTAACTCACACTTCCTTCTCTGCCTTGCTGCTTCTCTCCTTTTTTCTCTATGTATATGTCATTTAATTTTCTGAACTATTTGAGAGTTGGTTGAAGACACAATATCCCATTACCCTTTAAAACTTTAATATCTATTTCCTGAAAAAAAATTATTTCTTATATAACCAGAGGACACCATCAAAACCAGGATATTAGCATAGATATAATTCTATCGATTAATGCTCCAACCTCATTCAAATGTTGTCACTTGTCCTAGTAATGTCCTTTATAGGTCCAAGATCTGGTCCAGAATAATGGATTACATTTAGTTGTCACATCTCTTTGATCTCTTTCTGGAGTGATTTTTTTTTTTTAAGCTTTCTTTTTCTTTTTTTTTTTCTTTTTTTTTTTTTTTAGGGAGAGATAGCAGAGCAAGTGAGAGAGAACACAAGTGGAGGGGGGAGGGACAGAGGGAGAGGGAGAAACAGCTTGTCTGTTGAGCAGGAAGCCCAACACAGGGCTCAATCCCAGGACCCTAGGATGATGACCTGAACTAAAGGCAGACACTTAACCGACTGAGCCACCTGGGCACCCTTGGAGCAATTTTTTTTTCAGTCCAAGTCAATAACTTTGTAGAATGTCCCTTAATTTGAGGTTGTCTGAAGTTTCCCTATGTTTAGATTCAGATTATGCTTTTTTGGGGTAGGAATAATTACTGGAGAAGTGATACTGAATCTCCAGGGCATCATATTAAGAGGTACATGGCACTGACTTGTCTCATCACTGATGATGTAAACTTTTATTACTTTGATAAAGTGACATTTGTCAGATTTATACATATAAATTTAAGTAACAAGTATTATGTGCTTATTAACTAATAAGTAGCTGATATAAGGAGACATTGAAAACTAAATATTCTGTTGTTCATCAGACTCTCATCCATTTGTTTTAGCATCCATTGATGATTCTTGACAGTATCTGTTTTATCAAATGTATTCAGTTATTACTAGATTGTTGCCAAATGGTGATTTTCTATGTTCTCATTCTTTCTACTTTTATTGCTTGGCACTGTAATATAAGACAGAAATCTCTCTTGTATTTATTTATTTATTTATTTAATTTATTTTAATGTAAATCATGGAGTCTTATTTGATTTAATGGATTATAATCCATTACCATCACTACAGTTAGCCTTTGAACAACACAGGTTTGAAATGTGTAGGTCCACTTACATGCAGATTTTTTCCAATAAATATACCATGGTAGCATAAATGTAGTTTCTCTTTGTAATGATTTTTTAAAGTAGTATTTTCTTTTATGTGGCTAACTTTATTGTAAGAATACAGCATATAATATTTAAAAAAAAAGAATACAGCATATAATATTTTAACATACAAAATATGTGTTAATTGACTTTATGTTATTGGTAAGGCTTCTGATCAACTGTAGACTATTAGTAGTTAAGTTTTGGGATAGTCAAAATTTATACATGAATTTTCAACTGTGCAGGGGATTGGTACCTCCATTCTTGTGTTCAACATCAGCTATATTAATTTTGATGCTGAAAGTTTCCCAGATTTGGCCAATGGGGGCTCCATCAAGTTGGCTCCTATGTCCTTTGGACATATTCCCATCATTATTTGAGCACTACCTTATTTAATGGTCCAAAAAGATATTTTAGACTCACCTTGTACTTTCCCTGCCATGGAATCAACCATTTCTCTAATGATACCAGGTTCTTTTTAGTAGAGAGTAGTATTTAAAAATAAAGATTCAGGTGCTAGGCATTGCTTCTGGAGGGTTATTGGTTCTAGGACTTCTCAGTGGACAGATTTAGAAAATATGTGACTGTATACACACAAACACAGACACACACACACCTGAACTAATTTCTGTATTTGTTCATGTATTAAAAACCTTGTGCTTGCATTGGTACTCCAATTCAAATGTAATACTTTGGGTTTCTTTTAGTCAGAAGAATAATGCCATTTCCATATTTATAACTCTCTCTCTGAGAAGAAACTGAACCCAATTATTTTCAATGTATTCCTTTATTTTCTCAAGCTTTTGAGCAACTAGTTTTCACACCCATGGGCTAGCTCCTTGTCTCTTGCCCCACTGGTCTTGACCTCACCTGAGAAAAAGTGTGTAATAGCCCTTATTTGGCAAAATTTATGAAACAGAATTGTGTGTGAGAGAAAAGAATACAGAATTTTGCACAGTATGTAAAATAAAGCCTGAGTACAGTCTCAAGACAGGTTTTTGACACATGGAGACTAAGTAATTATGGGCCATGAAATGCTTCTGTAGGGAGTATGAATAATTTACCATTTGTTCAGTGATGTGAACAACACTGATTTCCCTTCTTTTAAGGGGATTTGTAATTTCTGAGGTAACAGATAGATAAATAAAGCCAAAACATTACTTTTCATCAAAAGTAAAAAATCCTAATGGAAGAACTTGAAAAAGCAAAGTATATATGTGATGGGTAGTGGAAAAATTTTTTTTTGTAAAAAGTAAGTAGGCTTTAATTGTTTTTATTAAGATAATTAAATAACCTGGCTATTGAAAAGAGCTGATGCAATATTCATGACTCTTACATGACTTGTGGGTATTTGCATTTGTGTGTGTCAGGGTGGGTGGGGGTAACTTCATGTGTGTGCATATGCTGAGGGGCGAGTGAGTTTCCCTACACCTGTCTATGTCACCAGAGAAGTATAGATAATTCTGTTTAGTTTTAGAAGAGAGAGTTGTGAGAGACCATTCTTTTAGTTGGAAAATGTGAAATATCACATGAAATGTTGACTTGAAGAGTGTTTTTCTTGCATAACTGCATGCTTTTGTGATACAATCTGAAAGAGTGATGTAGAAAGCAGTTTAAATCTTAATAAAGCAAACTGTAGAAAAAAAGAAGTTTATCACTGACAATATGAAAGTTACCTTGGGAAAAAAATAACCTTTATATTAATCTGCAGCCCTTTGCCCTAGAAATGCTTTTTATGTCTTCAGCTAACATCAGGTACTCTCAAAATCAATCGTAATCTGATTGCCTACAGAGAACAGTTGTGCTCCTGTGTTTTAAGTTTCAGAGAAACTGTGCACTTTTGTGATAAACATAATTTAGAGGAGGATTATATTTTCTTCTTAATTTATTAGCTACTGGTGCTGCCTTATGCTGTTGCCTACATTTCCTTTTCATCATTCAATTGATAGCACAGAAAAGAAAAGTGATAATGAAAATGGTAGCAGTACACCTTAATTAGGAAGGGTGAGAAATAAAAGCTTTTTAAAAAATTGCATCCTTCCTTTTTTGAAAAATTAGCCTGGATGTTTGGAATTTCAGTTAATACTGCTGTCTTAGATTCTGTCTTATGCACTATGGACTGGGATGAGAGGAATTTTTACAAAATTTTAGATTCAGAATAGAGTGACATCACTGAGATGGCAGAGTAGGAGACCCCAGCCTGCCTCTGTTCACAAAGATAAAAAATTAAATATCCACAAACAAAAAGAGTCATGGGAGAGAGCACTGGAGCCCACTTAAGAAAGTTTGGCAACACAGTAGAACAACAAAAACAAAACAAACCCCCAAAAACAAAACACGAGAATAGCACACAAGAAAAGGAAGGAAGAACAGCTTCATTTTGCCTGCATCATCCCATCCCCTAAGCTGGCATTGCTCATCTCCAAGAAGAAAGTTCTCAACAAGAAAAATTCTCCCTTGCTGAAAAAGGGAGAACAGGGTAAGAAACCAACTTCCCCAGACTTTTCAGGTGCCATATGAAGAACCCACTTTAGTTTCACCTAGTAGCCTTTGCTTCCTCTGTGGACCACCCATGGTATTCATCAAGGACCATTCAGTTGTAGTTCCTATGGCGACCAGAAGCATGAGGTGATAAGTCACCACATCCCCCTGGACCTGGAGCTACAGTTGGAGTCCTCCACCCCTAGACCCAGGATCACATCATGCTCCAGAATGTCATCACCCATGGGTAAAGGTCTTTCCTTACCAAAGTCAGTCCATAAAGTCTAGAAGAGATGATTGCTTCTTCAAATGTACAGACATCTTCTTCAAAAGGCTCAGATGTGAAGAATCAGGGAAATGTGGATCCACCAAAAGGGACACAATAAACTTCTAGTCATTGGCCTAAAGAATTGGAGATATGGGACTTGTATGATAAAGAATTCAAGTTAATTATTCTAGAGGTGCTCAAAGAGCTATAAGATTCCATGAAATCAGGAAAACAATACAAGAATGAAATGGGAAGTTCAACCAAAAGATAGAAAACATAAAAAAGAATCAAACAGAAATTTCGGAGCTGAAGAATATAACCAAACTGGAGAATTCAATAGAGAGCTTCAATAGCAGACTGAAGCAAGCAGAAGAATCAATGAACTCGAAGACAAATTATTTGAAATTATCCAGTCAGAGGAACAAAAAGAGAAAAGGATGAAAAGGAATGAAGAAAGCCTATGGGATTTAGGAGATACCACTAAGAAAATCAATCTATGTATCATTGCAGTGCCATAGGGAGGAGGTGGAGGAGGGGTAGAAAGTTGTTTAAAAAAAATAATGGCTTAGAACTTCCCAAACCTGGGGAAAGACTTACACAACCAAGTTCAAAAAGCTAACAGGTCATATCAGAGATTCAATCTAAAACAATATTCTTCAGAGTAGTTTGTAATAAAACTGTCTAAAATCAAAAATGGAAAGAGAATTTTAAAAACAGCAGAGAACTTTAGAATTCATTTATATGAAGGATCCCCCATAAGGTTATCAGCATATTTTTCAGCAGTGACCTTGCAGTCAAGAAGAGAGTGGGTGATATATTCAAAGTGCTGAAAGAAAAAAAACTTTTGATCAAGAATACTTTACCCAGTAAAGCTGTCCTTTAGAAATGAAGGTGAGATAGATTTTGTCTAACAAACCAAAGCTGAGGAAGTATATCACCAGTAGGCATGTCATACAAGAAATGCTAAAAGGAGTTCTTCAGGCTGAAACAAAAGGACACTACCTAATCATATGAAAATATAAAACACACCAGTATAGGTGAGTATATAGTCAGATTCAGAATACTCTAGTACTATAATATGGTGGCATATTAAGCACTTAACTCTAGTGTAAAAGAACAAAAATATTAAAAATATGCTACAGCTACAGTAATATGTTAGTGGATATACAATATAAAAAGATGTAAATTGTGACATTGGAAACAAAATATGATGAGGGAGAGTAAAGGGGTAGAGTTTTTGTATGTGATCAAAGTTTTGTGATTAGCTTAAAATAAGCTGTTATATTTATAAGATGTCTCAAATAAAGTAGTGATTTAAAAGAACACAAGTTTTTCATCTTATTCTGGAGGTCAGAAGTCCAGTGAGGGTCTCAGGGGCTAAAATTAAAAGATCAGCAAGTCTGTATTCCATCTGAATGCACTAAGGGAGAACCCATTTCCTTTTTTTCTCCCCACTTTCCAGAAGCCACCTGCATTCCTGGGCTCATTCCCCACCTTTCTCCGTCTTCAAAGCCAGCAATACCAAATTGTGTTCTCACATTGCATCCTACCTTGCTTTGGTTGTCACATTTCTTTCTGTGACTGTCCCTTCTGTCTCTGTGATTACATTGGGGCCTTCCAGATAATCCAAGATAATCTCCCCACTTTAAGATCTTCAGTTTAATTACATTTGCAATGTCTCTTTTGTTATGTAAGGTCACATAGTCACAGGTTCTGGAGATTAGAATATGGACATCAAAGAGGGTGATTATTCTGCCTACAAATAAATACCAGTAAATACAGGCCCTGCAGATAAGTACTAAACCGCAAAAGGTCTTGCCTGTTCTTGCAGTGTGAGCGATTCATACATAGGATATACTTTGGGGTGTGCTGACAAATGGACTTTTGGACATTCCAGTTATCATCAAAATAGATTCACTAATTTAATTCTACTTATGGAATGGATTCTGAATACAAAGAATTATATTAAGATTTCTTTCATATTCTAAGAGAAGAGTCTGTGGCCTTCTATTGAAAAAAATGTCTAAACTTCAAATGAGGTGATCTCAGCAAAAACATCCATCATGAGCCTGGTCATCTTGCCATACTCTTAATTTTAAAATGACTCTAGTTTGTTTTAAAAAAATAAAACTGTGAATTAAAGAGTTTACTCTGTATCCATTAAAAAAATAACCTTGATATGGTATTTATATTAGCATATATGGTTTTCTAAAACATACGAAGGGTTTTTTTACCCTCAAGCATACATTTTTAGAAGTGTTTTTGTGTTTTTATGCTTTTTTTGAAATGATTGGATTAAGGACAGTGAGAAATTCTTTATATATCTATTTTCACTTAATATTTGGGGGAAAAAAGCTTTTTCAAAGAGCTTGCTAGTTGTTTCTATGCCTTCAGAAATGAGTTTGAACCATTATTCACTTTCTGGATTTTGGGTATTCCAGTGGGGTTTTGACCTCTGTAAAATTAACTATTTATTCAACTGAAGTCTGACAGTTGAATGCTACCAAATACTTTGTGTGTGTGTGTGTTTAAAGAAAACTGTAATTGCGCTCTTCAGAGATTTGATTCTCATTTCACCACCAGATTTGAGGTCAAGAATTATAGAGGAAGAGCTTAGAAAGAGCAATATCATAAGCTAATAATGCCATTATGTTATTGTTGGAAATTAAGCTTACATAGTTATAGGAATATCATATTTTGGGAATATGCTTAATTAATATATGCTCCTTAGATTCTAAAAAATATATATATTTTATTTGCTTAAGAGTGCAGGAAAATGTGATACTAAGAGCACAGACTCTAGGACCAGAGTGCCTGGGTTGAAATCTTTGGCTCTGCCACTTGTTAGATATGTGTCCTTGGGCAGGTCACTTTACTCTACTTGTTTCATTATCCTCATCTGTAAAATGGAGGAGAAAAATGAAACGAGGTTATATACATAAAATACTTGGAGAAATGCCTGATGCATAGTAAATAAATAAAGGTTTGCGATGATGATGATGATTAAGCCTTAGGGTAAAAGTATATTCAGTAATCTATTATTAAGCACCTATGAAGTATCAACCACTTTTCAAAACTTCACAAATCACCAAATTAATCAAATTGACAGTAGAAGCAATGTGACGTTACCATAACATTTCATAACCGGTGGTACATTACGGTTAACTTATTAGTTATTCCATTTGAATAGGTCAACTAAAGCCAGATTCGTCTCTTTCTTAAAAACTAGAAAGCAGATGATGTTTGTTTGGGAGGGAATTATGCAAAATATACATCGTCTACCAGAAACACAATACTACCAGTCCCTTGAAATAAGAAGTGGAAAATCCATTCAAGAGGTGTGTCCCTGATCTTTTTTGTTGAGTGTGCTCAGGAACAAAGTGGTTCTTTCCAGTTAAGCCCTAGGATTTTTTTTTTTTTTTAGTTGTTAAATTCAAGATCACACATTTTTAACAGTGGTGGAGGAAATAGACCCCAACATAGGCCTTTTTATGTGTATGCATCCTTTGCTGCCATGAACGCATATCGCCTCGTTCTGTATCTCCCACCCAGCCATCTGAGCAGGGCAGCTGTGCTGTAATGGCCAACTTTGTGCCTGAATTCCCAATCTGGAAAATGCATATATTGTCAGCCACTATAGACATCACAGTGAGCCTGGAAGGATACGAGGGGATAATAGTATATACTATGTGAAAGTCCAGATTCAAGTATTTTAAAATATGCTCTGTTCTGTTCAATCTGCTTCCAAAATCCATCTTAAATCCATTCTGTTCTCTCCACCTCTACCTGCCTGCCCATCATTTCTTTGCTGAGCCCTGCCCCAAGCTTTCACTCATGATCACTTGTGTTCTCCTGCTCTTCACTGTTTACTTTTACCCCTTGATTGTTTAAAATTGTTTTGGGCTAATTTTTATGCATACAAAAACCTTCATTTTAACACTTTTTCTTATGCTTCTTGCATTCCTCTCTTTCCTAATGTAGCTTCAGTTCCAAAAATGAAACAGTTTTACCACACCCATCATTATGTATTTCTCTCCTCACTTGGTATGACTTATGGAATATTATTTTGGAAGCTTTTTAAAAAATAATTTCATAGTTTGTGACCTAAAGTGCCAAAACATTCTGAACTTAGTAGCATGGATAAAGACTAGTACACCATCTCCAGAACACTAAAAAACTACCTGGCACTATACTTAGATGTAGTTAACTGTTGCATAAAGGACTGTAAGTTCTCAAGCATCTTGTCTGTGAGGCTCAATAGTTATTCAAGAATGGTAAACAGAAAGACTAGAGATCTGTGATTTTTAGGATAACTTGAGGAACCAATACCTCCCTAATATGATTCCCTTAATAAAGCAACTTACTGAATTGTTCAGGAGTAGACATGAGCAGATGCTTTGTAGAATCCAGTAAAAACTAGACCAAACCATCAATCTCCTTCTGCCAGTCTGCAGCAAGTAGGCCAGGTTTTGTTGGTGACAGGATGTATATGTTTAAATATAGTATTTTCCAGGGTGCCTGGGTGGCTCAGCCAGTTAAGCCCAGTTGTCTGTCTTGGGCTCAGGTCATGATCGTGGGGTCCTGGGATCAAGCCATGATCCCTGCTCAGCAGGAAGTCTGCTTCTCCTTCTACCCCTCTCCCTCCACTCATGCTCTGTCTCTTGTTTCCTCTTTCTCTCAGATAAGTAAATAAAGTCTTTTTAAAAATAATAAAAATAGTATTTTCCATTATCTTCTAATTTTCACATTTATAGCTCAACCTAGTTTATAGCATAAAAGAGATTTGGCAATTAATACGAGAAGTGATGTACCCAACCCAGGTTCAACCCAATCCTATCCCTGTAGAGACCACTAAGCAACAACTCCAGCATCTTGCTGCATTATTTAAAGTCTATTGAGCACTTGCATAAAGTGTTGGGTGCTATGGCATATTGAAAATGTGACCATTGTCCTTGGTCATAGAACTGCAGAATACTAGTACTGGAGGAGAAGTTAAAGGTTTTTAGTCCAGTGGTTTCCAGATTTTTGGATGAGAAACCAGTAAGAACCGGGGGATTTCAAGTATGAACATTAAAAAAAAATCCTACCTCGAGGAGACTATGCTAAGTGAAATAAGCCATACACGAAAGGACAAATATTACATGATTCTATTTGTATGGGGTTCCTAGAATAGAATTCGTAGAGACAGAAAGAAGATGGTGGTTGCCAAGGGCTGGGGAGAGGGAAATGGGGAGTTAGTGTTTCATGGGAACAGAGTTTCAGTTTGAGATGATGAACAAGTTCTGGAAGTGAATAGGGGACAATTGTACAACAATGAGAATGTACTTAATTCCACTGAACTGTAGGCTTAAAATGACAAAGTTTATGTCATGCATATTTTGCTACAATTAAAAATATCTACCGTCTGCTTTCATAACTGTTGCATAAAAGAAAGGAACTTTTCACATCAAAGAGAAAGGAAAAAAGAAAAAGAGATGAGGAAAGGAGGGAAGGAAAGAAGGAAGAGAGGGGAGGAGGAGGAAGAATGACCTCAAATTAAGGAATATTCCTTTAAAATTACTAAATGTAACTTTACAAAAAGGTCAATTCATTGTCCTTTGTTTTCCCCTTTTGTCACAAACTGGATTGCCACTGACTGGTTTACCATCACATACCTGCATTTGGAAACTACTACAGTACAATTTTGCAGATAAGAAAATTCAGGTGCAGAGAGGAAGTGTCTTATTCAAATGTCACAGGGTGTATTTATGACTGGGACAGTCATTTCATGACTCCCAGAAGAATATTCCTTCTACTATACCATACCTATTATTACAGAAAATTTGCTTTATAATTTTAGTTTTGTTTTATTGAGGCTGTATTGCCCTTGGTTTCAGAATTTATTTATTATTATTATTATTATTATTATTATTATTATTATTATTATTATTCCATACCTTCTGTGTTCCGGGCATTGTAAATATTTCCTATTTTCATTTAGCAGACATTTAGACATTCATATTATGCTGTCTGGGAGCAAGGTACCATTCTAAGTGCCTTACAGATAAAACTCATGTAATCCATACAATAATACAAAAAAATAGGTACAATTGTTATCCCCATTTTCAAAACAAGGAAACCAAGGCCCAGATGGGCTCAGTACTTTCTCAAACCCATAGAGGTAATAAGTGGTGGATTGAAACTTAGTTTTGATTAGTTATAGTTAAACTCAATAACCTATTTTGATTATATGTAGTAGATTTAATACTTAAAATGCATTTGAGAGAATGTTAATTAATTTTAGATCAGACATCATAAAAAATACTTTTTTAAAAAAACTTATGGATGTTACCTGTCTAAGGATATTGTTAGGTCCTTAATGAAATCAGCCAAAATTGGATGCCAACTTTTGGGGTGTGTCCTATTCAGCCCAGGCTGCTGTAACAAAGTACCATAGACTCAGTGGCTTAAACAACAGACATTTATTTCTCATAATTCAAGGTGTCTGCAGGTTGGGTTCCTCGTGGGAGCCTTCTGCCTGGCTTGTGGACAGCTGCCTTCGTACTGTGTGCTCACATGGCCTTTTTACACTGTGTGTGCCAGTGAGTTTGTCCTCCTCTTCTTAGAGAACACTAATCCCATCATGAAGGGCTCACTATGACCTAATCTAATGCTAACTACCTCCCAAAGGCCCCATTTCTGAATACCATCGCATTGGGGGTTATAGAGTTCAACATATGAACTCTATTGGTTCATATGTAGGTTCAGCCTACAACCACAGTGTGCATATTAATTTTCTTTAGCTCTTAAAGTATCAATAAACTAAACATGTTGCTGATGGGTATAATTTACATGTCTTTGTTTGAAGCCCTTAGGATCCTAGTATGGGGTAAGTTCAATTTAAAAGTGTAGCTAAGGGGGGATCCCTGGGTGGCGCAGCGGTTTGGCGCCTGCCTTTGGCCCAGGGCGCGATCCTGGAGACCCGGGATCGAATCCCACGTCGGGCTCCCAGTGCATGGAGCCTGCTTCTCTCTCTGCCTCTCTCTCTCTCTCTCTCTCACTCCCTCTGTGTGTGACTATCATAAATAAAAAAAAATTAAAAAAAAATAAAAGTGTAAAAAAAAAATAAAAATAAAAGTGTAGCTAAGGGAGGCCTAAAAATTATCAGTGTAGCTAAGGGAGGCCTAAAAATTATCAGTACCCAACAAAAGGAAAGGACAATGTATGGAACCTCCCCAGGTCTGATCCATCCAGACAGTATGGCGGTGGTAGAAGCAAAAGGTGAGAGTGGTCAGACCATGGCATATTGAATTGATAGTAACCCGTATGGAGATCTCGTGGATTTGAGGGGCATTTTCAGAAAGAAAAGTCAAAGTAGTCTTGACAGGCAAGTGAATCAGAAAATGCAAATCCAATTATACCAGGAGAACCCTATACATTATCAGAATCCAGACACCTAGTGAAGAAATGTGGTCAGTTTGTATTTGGAGCTCATTGTCAGATGAATTCTATTTGAGGTTTAGGCAAAGAATCAAAACTTCTGTATTATTTATATTTCTTGGGTTTTTTTTTTTCAACTTGCTTCTTATAACTAGCAAGCAGTGCCAAATCATATTGTATTTCTATCTTTTCTTTGTCATAACTGTCAGAACAAATCATCTTTGGAAAAGAATGAAAAAAAAAAGCCTCATCTTGCGACTTTAATAACAAGAAAAAAGGTATAGAAGCTCCTTTATTCAAAGCCATTTGATGGATTCTTTCCTGACCTTGTCCTCCCCAGAAAAAGCACCAGACCTTTGAAGACCTTTTTGTACTGATCCATTTAGTTCTATGAAGACATAACTGGTAGGGTATAACCAAAGACTTCTTTGCAATGATAGGAAAATATCACAAACATGTTTTTAAAACTTGGGGAGCCTATAGAAAGAGAAAAGAAGACTTAACCCTGGTTTTATAGAATAAGAACAAGTAGGAAAACATTTTAAAAAATTATTCCAAGTTGAAAAAGTGTGTGTCTGAGATAAAAGGATACTTGTGGTCAAGGAAATTTAGGTGGAGGACAAATAGCCTATAGATGTTCTAACCTTGCTAGAAATGTTGTCATCTTTCCAGCCAGCCACCACCTATAAACTTCACAGAGTTGTCCACTGTACAGATCTCCAGCTCAGAGAAGCAGAGTAATTGAAATTCAATATGCATGAGTCTGAATACTATTTTCAAAAAACATACCTTGAAGACCAGCCATTTCATCAAAAGGTTAAAGGAAAAAACTTTTCCAGATATAAGCACAGTCTGAAGGGGCTGCATGTATCTTGATGGTTTAAGAACAAAAGTTTTTTTTTTTTTTTTTAAACATATGAGCCTTCTGTGAAATGGCTGATGTTGAGAGAATCAGTTGCCATGTTGACCTTTTCCCCATCTTGTTTTTTGTTCAGAAATTGATGCTGTTATTGAAACAATATGGCTAAGAGTCTGTCTCAAACGTGTAATTTTTTCCACCTATTGTCTCCACGGTTTTATGTTATTTAATACCTTTTAAAAAGACCTCAAAAGAATAGCAGTGATACACCGAGGAGAAAAAAAAATCACATGCATTTATACCATTCATTTCGTTTTAACTTTGCACACATTTAAACAAGGAGAAAAAAATACCCTGTGTCAAAGTAATCTTACTTTGACTAACCTAAAACAAAGCAAAAAACAAAACAAAACAAAAAAACACAGTTTATTACTGTTTAGTCACTTCTTAGAGGAAAACCCTCCCTAGGTAGATAAACTTTAGATTTTCTAAGTGAAAGTAAATCATTTTGGGCAATTGTTCTCTTTGCTGAAACAGCAGTATTTCCAATAAGCAAGCCACTCATTCATTTAGTATTTTGTTTATCAAAGAGTTGCTGAGGGCATACTACGAGATAGGTGCTATGCTATGTGCAGGGATACCTAAGTTAGTAAAACATAGATCCTGCTGTCATAAAATTCATACTCTTTATTTTTTAAAAAATATTTTATTTATTTATTTACTTATTTACTTATTTACTTATTTATTTGATAGAGAGAGAGAGAGAGAGAGAGAGAGAGAGAGAATCAGACTTCCTGCTGAGCAAGAAGGCCCATGTGATACAGGGCTCAATCCCAGGAGATCATGATCTGAGCTGAAGGCAGATGCTTAAACATCTGAGCCACCCAGCCTCCCCGAAATTCATACTCTTTAAAGATAAATTTCATCTGAATTTTGCTAATAGAAAATGGCTATTTAACACGAACTGTCAAAATGCAACACCCAAATTATACACATAAATAGTCATTCTTTAAAGCAGTATGTTACCACCAATTCTAAATTTCATCTCTGAAATGGTTGGAGAAAAAGTCCCATATACTTTCTACTGAATTAAAAAGGAATATAGAAGGTTTTTATCATCCTCATGCAATACACTGAAGGCGGCCAGTGGTCTATTTTCCAGTTGGGAGAAAGGTGAGGACTTTTCTAGTTTTAACAGAAAGACTGCATCTTAATCAAGCACATCTCTGGTCTCCAGTCAGCTCTCATTGTGGCTGTTCAGATTGACCTGATTTATTGGCAAAGTGGTCTTGTTACGATGGGCTCAATTACCATCTTTTTCTGAGTCTTCAGTCTGGCATTATCACATTGAAAAATGGGCACGCTGTGTGCACTGAACAAGGTGAATCACTGGCACTCAGGGATATTTGGCCAGCCTGTGTGCTTAGTTGGGGGCCTTCAGGGTTTTCCAAGATGACGCCTGGTTGATTCATTTCTGAATCTTAAGCATGGACATTTGTATAAAAATAAGGGAGTGTGTAGGACAGGAAGTTCAGAGCAATCAGTTTCCTTGGAAAATATTTTCCCTTTTCAATTTCATGGCTATTTTTAAAAAGGGATGTTAGAAACTTTAGTTTAAAGATGAGTATGTGTTTTCCTTTCATGGTGACACACAATTATTTTCAGTAAAGGCTACAAGAAACCACCTTTTCTGTTGGCCAGCCAATAACATACTAAAACGAGCAGTGCTGATTTACAGGTCTGGGTTGTGGTAACTGTTTCATTTTTTTTCTTTAGTTTGAACTCTCAGAGTTCATGATGTTTTGTGGAAAAGGCAAAGCAATCCCAGGCACACACAGGGGTAGCATCTGCTTGACAGCATTTTCAGTTAATCCCTGCAGTTACATGCACTTTATTAGGTTCTTGCCAAAAGCCAATGCTAATTCAATGTGTATGGAAATTATTTATTCTGAGTCATGAGTTACTTTTCTTAGCTATAGTTGTTATTGGTACTGTAATGACTTGGCAGCATTTAATCATTTATTTTTTCTGATGTCTGGCTTATGTTAGCCTGTGCTAACTCCATCTCACAGAAACCCAAGCAAATATACATTGCATAGGACCTGGTTGGCATCCAGCAGTGTTTCACACAACTCCCTAATTTTTTAATTGCAATTCACACTAAAGATGGTCCATCTTAATTTAATAGAGTGTTTAGGCCTCACCATACTTTAGATGAGTCAACTTGGGCAAATCACTTAACTTCTCTGAGCACTGGATTCTTGATGCAGGAAAATCTCTAACTTTCATCCAGCTCTGAAGAACTTTTGAGATTTGGGACTTAATAAACATATCCTCATTGTTCCTGGGATGAATCTGTAGCTTTCTGAGACTTGTTACCTTTTTGGGATGTCATTGGAAACACTGGGAGGCCCTGACAAAAGATGGGCATTGAGTCCATCAGGTATCCAGGACAGGGGGTGGGCCATCAGAGGGGTGCATAGGTGCATCCTCTAGGGTGCCAAGAACTTTCTCCCAAGGTGGATGAGAAAGTAGGACACTTTCCAGGTGAAACAGATTCTCAGCAGAGCTAAGCTTTCTGATCACATTTACATCTTGGAGACTGAATCACTATGCCAAGAAAAAAGAGGTTAGCAGTTCTCTTCAGAAGCATTGGGGATCTACTGGAATTGGGATCATTTTCCTCAGCTGATAACTCATGAGGGCATAGATTACAGGAGAAAACAATTTTAAGTAGTTCTATAGATATTTGAATACTTAGTCCTCCAATAATACCCATTTATATTGACAAGTTATTATCAATATGCCTGATGAGTTGCAATGTGGTGTGAGGATTTTATAAAGCTTAATAAATAATACCCCTTTCATCCTCTTCTGAATTTTGGACTAATTTTGAAGCATCGGAGGCAGGCAATTTGAGATCAAAACAATTTTAGATTTGTATCCAAAGGGCTTTGCCAACTCTCTCTAAATTGAATTTCTTCCTAAACTTATAGATAGATATTCCTCTCCCCTTTACTGGAACAAAAACTACCCCACTGCAAGAACCTAAGGGCAGAGGATGTCAGAATTGAGGAGATAGGCTGATTCCAAAAGCTAGAAATGTTCTGTTGCTTTTTCCAAAATTCATCCATCAAACAAGTCCCTAAAAGGAGGTGGGAGAAATGTCAGACCAGGAATGTTCTCTGGCTGAAGTTCCTTCACTTGGAATCCCAAGGCGTGGAAAAAGGATACTCCTCCTAACGATTAGCATCAAACTCATTGTCATATTGGGAACTACGGTGGAAAAATATGAAAGAAGTATGTATTCAACAGGAATTTTTAAATAAATGTCTACCAAGGACTGAGCACTTTTTAGGCTCTGAGATATAGCAGAGAATAAGACATACAAGGTACCCCTTCTTATGGAGCTTATATTCTTAGTGGGGGAAAGGCAGTAATAACTAAGTAAACATGTGAATAAGATAGTTTCAAATATTAATAAGTGCCTTGAAGAAATTAAAACAGGATAATATGATACAGAACAATTGGGGATTGGGTGAGAGAAGAGGAGCTCATGAAATAGGATAGATAGGCAAAGCCACTTGCAGGTGACAGATTTGCTGAGGAGTCAGCCACGTGGAGGCCTGGGAGACAAGGGTTAGAGGGATCAGCCTGTTCCTAGACCCTGAGGCAGAGATGGGCTTGGTGGGCTGGAGGAGTGGAAGAAGACCAGTGTGTATGGCACAGAGTGAGTGTGGGTGGCAGTGCAAGGATGCAAGGTCAGAGAGGAAGGAGGGAGCAGGTCATCGGGGAGTTTGAGATTTCCTCCTAATGTAGGAGAAAGCCATTATTTGTGCAGATACATTCAAATCACCTGGGGAGCTTGTTAAACTGAAGACTCTGCTTAGGGTGGGGACTGAGATTCTGCATTTCTAGCTGCTTCCAGGTGATGCTGTTCCTGCTGGTCCATACACCCAACTTTGACAAGGGTTTCATCCATGTTTTAAAAGATCACTTGGACTGCTCTGTGGAGATCGGAGAATGAATTGTAAGGAAATGAAAGTAGGGGCCCTTGGGTGGCTCCTTTAGGCTGGGCATCTGACTCTTGATTTCAGCACAGGTCATGATCTTAGGGATCCTGGGATCTAGCCCTGCATCGGGCTCCCTGCTCAATGGGGAGTCTGCTTGTCTCCCTCTCCCTCTACTTGCTCTCTCTCTCATAAATAAATAAATCTTAAAAAAAAAAAAAAAAGAAAGAAAGAAAAAAAGAAATGAAGGCAGCTCCAGTGGCTAAGCAGTTTAGCGCCACCTTCAGCCCAGGGTGGGATCTTGGAGACCTGGGATTGAGCCCCATGTCGGGCTTCCTGCATGGAGCCTGCTTCTCCCTCTACCTGTGTCTCTGCCTTTCTCTATGTCTCTCATGAATAAATAGATAAAATCTTAAAAAAAAAAAAAAAAAAGAAGAAGAAATGAAAGTAGATGCAGGGAGATTAGCTGAAAGCTCTTGTAGTGCATTGGAGGGGGTGGATGCTGAGGATCATGGGACTGAGGCCTGTGACTTCAGAGTAGAGGTTCTAGTAGGTTCCCCTTAAGGATGCTGTACAGATTTGCAACCCAATATTCAATTTCAAGTATTTCAATAAGGTTAATATTTAGGTCCTGCTGTTGTTCATCAAGTACCTATTGTATTCAGGAGCAGTGCTTCTTGAGGTGTACATGGTAATGAACATAGTAATCACCTGGAGATCTCGTGAAGCATGGACTCTGATTTAGAAGGTTCGGGGTGGGACCTCAAACTCTATTTTTCTAGCAGCTGAGGTTGATGCCGCCAGTCTATAGGGTGCACATTGAGCTTTTCCGATGGTTTTCACATCATGCTGTGAAGACTAGTCACCTGAGGAGATTTGAAAGATTACCGGTGTTTGGGTCACACTTAAGGTGAGTTATCAGACTCCTTGCAGGGAGGATCTCGGACCTGGATTTTTTTTAAAGGAGTTCCCCAGGTGGTGCTAATATGTAGTGCAGAATGAGAGCCTTGGAGCCGTAGGCCTTCACCCAATTTTCCAGGGAGGTAGCTAGCACTGGTGTTCCCACTGCATGGAGCAGGTAAGAAGATGCTAATTCACTTGCCCAAGGTCAGAGGGCCAGGAAGTGACAGACCAGAGATTTCGTCTTTGTTCCTCTAATTCCAAATTCAGTGCTTTTTCCACAGTAGTATGCCACTTCTCTACTTCCCTATTTGGGACAAAACTCACTGCGCTAGATATTGAAGGGAGCGTTGTATGAGGTAGGGTCCAGCTACAAAACAGAAACTTGGGTATTTCAAACAGCAGGTATCTAACACAGGAGACTGGTTGCTGTGGTGGTCGGGGGTTGAGGGGAGGAGGTGCAAAGGGAAAGGACAGTTGCAGAAGGGGCAAAATGGAAGGGATATTCTCAGAGATCAAGAAACTGCTGTGGTCCTCGGCTGGCATTGGCTGCTGCACTGCTAGAGATGCTGTGTCTGGTCATCACACTGCAACCACCAGACCTGCACTTTCCCCCAAACCCCAACTCTATTTGAAAAGGATTGACAGTGGGAAAATGGGGTTTGATGTATGCATTCAGGAGGGCCAATTTTGCTAGAATGCACCTCTTCTGTGTGCAAAAGGAGGCAATAGATGCTCGGAAAGCCAAACTTTTAACTACTGGTTGTGTACTAGTGGTCACCATCAAAAGGAAGCAGATGTTGCTCTTGGGCACTTAGAGTCTGACCCTCTTGTGCTCTGTTCCTTTCTCCTGTGGAGCACTGGCGACTGGCCCCCAGCTCCGTGGATGCACCCTGTACTTGTCTGTTTTTTTCTGTGGTTACATGTTCTCTGCCACAAAGGGTGTGTCTTTACTATGCTGAGCTGTGCCCATGGGTGTTTGTCAATGAAAACTTGCCTTTGTGCTTGACCTCCCTGGCCTTCTGAAACTTAATGGAATTTCTTCAATGACCAAAAAACTTATGAAAGGAAAAAATACCAGTGAAATTACAGCGGCTCTTTGTGATATTTTAATAGAGTTTGACAAATAAGGACTAGTGAGATTTGAAATAGAAGAAAATGTCTTTCTCATAACTTGTGAAGAAAATGGTTTTAAAAAATAGCAAAAGGTCACCTCTGATTAAGTAATAGGTTAGAAAACGAGGGAAGAAAATTTCTTGGGGCCATCAGTAATTAATTTGTATCATAAAACAAATTTCCATACTGATGTTTGTTGGCATAATTTCCTTCTCTTACAATTGATTTAATATTTAGAGAAGAAATTATTGAAGTAATATTTTTTCTGCCATAATTTCATCTTGTCCAAATTCCTACCTTTGAAAAGAAATTCTGTTCTTTGGAACCAGGGGAAACGAAAATTGCAATAAGTTGAAAGATTTTTTTTTTTAAAGATTTATTTATTTATTCATGAGAGGCACAGAGTGAGAGAGAGAGGCAGAGACACAGGCAGAAGGAGAAGCAAACTCCCTGCAGGGAGCCCAATGCAGGACTTGATCCTGGATTCCGGGATCACCACCTGAGCTGAAGGCAGGCGCCCAACCACTGAGCCACCCAGGCGTCCCGAAAGATTTTTTGTTATTATTTTATGTTCCACTTTGAATTACTATTTGATTATTACTATTTACAAGTTTTAAGGGACTTATTTTCTTCCCAACTGTGCTTTATAATTTGCCCAAAAATGCCTGATTCTGTTCTCATATATTTGAACAAACAACTAATTGTTACTGGCTTTTCCTGTGACGAGGCAAAAGTGTTCTGTCATATTTCTGTGTGCAACTGAGCAGTTTTTCTGAATTATTTTATTTGGTTGACCTAGAACAAATCATAGTCTTTGAGGAAAAAGAATGGTGGCTTTCTGTTTACCGCTATAATACTATGATAGCAGTAAGTTAATCACAAGTCAATTCAAAATCCAAAGGTCATCACAGGTCATTACTTGGCACTTTTGCAATTATTCTTAGGATGTTTAAAGCCTGATGAACATAGGGGAAGGGGACAAAAAGAGAGGGAAGCAAATCAGAAGAGACTTTTAACTATAGAGAATAAACTGAGTGTTAATGGAGGGGAGTTGGGTGGGGGATGGGCTAGATGAAGGATGGGCATTAAGGAGGGCACTTGTTTTGATGAGCACTGGGTGTTGTATGTAAGAAATGAATCACTAAATTCTACTCCCGAAACCTATATTACACTGTATGTTAACTAGAATTTAAATAAAAATTTGAGGGATAAAAAAGATGTTTAAAGCCTATCATTAGGATATGGAAAATATCAGTAAAATAGTGAAGATTTGTTCTCATTATTTTCCAGAAAAAAAGCAAGAGAAACCTCAATTTGTTGTGTAGGCAAGAAGGAAAAATCGGTTTTGAGGAAAAATCGGTTGCATGCATGTGTTGTTTGTAATTGTCTTATGACAACCGTGATCTTATATACAAGATACAACTGTTCATATCATTGCAAAAACTGTGGTTTCAGTTTCTTGTTTCAAATGAGAAGAGTAAGGAGGAGATAGAGATCATAATCACTTGGAGTTGAGGCTGTCAGTTTACTTTGCTAAGAATGCTAAGCCTTTCAGGAGGAAACAGAGTGCCCCAAAGGTGGGGGTAGCCTAAGGGAACATTGTGGGGATTTTTTTTTCCCATCTGCACTTCTTTTCATCTGTGGTTATCCTAACGAAGTGAGAATATTATTTAAACCATGTACTTTATTTTGCTGGAGCATTTGGTATGTTTGAAAAGTGTAAGACTGTTTCCTCGGTAGGCATATGCTTGCACTTAGCCTTAATTCATACCCTTGGAGGCAGCAAATACAGCGTGGCCCTATTCTGTGTATTTTAGGAGGCTTCTTATAACAGGGCTGGTCTGTGGCAATACTGGTGAGTAGCACTTAGAGAGTTTAAAAACCACTCTGTCGCGGTGATGACATACTTAGTGTGGTTCTGGAAGCTAAATAAAACACAGGAAAGAGATATTAAATGAAATAAAGAACACACCTATGTAATTATTGCCAGAAATGAAATTTTGAAACCCTAAATTTGAGTGTGGTCTAGGCACCTGAAGATTCCTGTAGATAAACAAACATCATTTCCCAGATTAAAATTTCAGGAAAGCAACATCTATACCAAGTGTCTTACTTAGATAAAATATTCTGAAAACAGTTTGACTGATCATAGGAGAAACAGGGAACAGATGCTGAGTGAGACAGGTGCCCACAAAAAGAAGCAGCTTTTCCCTTCTGAGTGCCCCCATTTACTATGTAAGATCTCAAAGGCAGCCCATCCATGCTAGCATCACTTGGTTCCTACAGGGGCTCTTTATTTTTTTTTTTTAATTTTTATTTATGATAGTCACAGAGAGAGAGAGAGAGAGGCAAAGACACAGGCAGAGGGAGAAGCAGGCTCCATGCACCGGGAGCCCGACGTGGGATTCGATCCCGGGTCTCCAGGATCGCGCCCTGGGCCAAAGGCAGGCGCCAAACCGCTGCGCCACCCAGGGATCCCATACAGGGGCTCTTTAATCCAACTTAGAAGATACTGATCATTACGGTGGAATTGTGTATGTCTTAAAATACAGATCTCTTTAAAATATGAAAGTAAGATTTTCTTTTAAAAGGACTCATTTGTCAATGACAGTGATCAAGACTATTACAGTTTGTGGGTAAAGGACACACTTATCCCATGTTTACATTCTAACTCAGGTCTTTGAATTTTTCTGTAACTATTTCCATGGGAAGTGAGCTAAACATCTTTCAAGCCTCTGCTATACTAACTACTGTAACTAGATCTACTCCACCAGATCCCTTTACTCAGGTTATCTCATTTGATGTTTGAGATAACCTTCTAAGGCATTTTGTGGGTGAGAAAACCGAGGCTCTGATTTTTAAAAGTCCGCTTGGCAAAATAGGGAGTCCATTCCAGATTCCAGACTCAGGTTTGTCTAAAATGTCTCATCTCCCCCAAACACCCCAATAGCCATGACTCAATGGCATGTGGGGCTAACAGGTACAAATACATTTGTAATTTGGCTAGGTTTTCCATTTACCTGAAGGTAACCACACTCCCAGTATAATCCAGTAAAATTTATGGTTTATATTTGTGTTTTGGTATTTCTCCCATTTAGAGTATCTAGCATGCTGTGCTGCATATAGCACGTAATTAATAACTACTTGCTGAATTAATCCATTTTTAGATATCTTGAGCCCCCGGAAAGCTGCTCAACTTAGAAGGGTCAGAGTAATTTTCGTTACAAAAAGATGAAGAGTTGGATTTTCTCCACCTTTCTTTCACTTCGTAAAATCCCATTTCAAGAGCTAGTTTATACTGTCATCTCATTTATATAGTTTTTTCTAGTCTACTTTGTTCTTGAGGCAGAAATGCTGCTTCTATTCACTTATCACTTGATATATACTTTCATGTGTTTTTTTTTAAAAGTAAGATTGATAACTTTCACTTACTGTGCACTGTGCTAGTCATTAAGCTAAGTACTCTACAAATATTATCTCTCTTTCATTCTCAAATCAATCCTGGGAGACACAAACCTTATGCATCATTAGCCTATATTGCAGATAAGGAAACCGAGTTTCAGTGGAATTAAATAACTTGCTCTCAGTAACAGTGAAATTTCAGAGATGCAAGAGGAATCCAGATCTAATTGATTCCTAAAGCCTGTGCTTTCAATTTATTCTTTTATTTTTAATTAAGGCAAAGTTTACATACAGTGAAGTGCACATATCTTAAGTGTATAGTTTGATGAGTTTTGAGAAGTGCACACATCTATAACTATCTACCCAGTCAAGATATGGAACATTTCCCCTGCCCAGAACGTTCCTTCATGCTCCTTCTCTTCTCTGTCATTTTCAGCCACCCAAGATGAAAGCTGCCTGTTCTTGAACTTAGAGAAATTGAACTATGGAGTTGTTTTTTGTTTTTTTGTCCATTACTTCACTCAATGTAATATTTTTGAGATTCATCCATTTGTTGTATGTACTGATATCCACCATATGAATGGTAATTCTTTGTTATTGCTGAGTAGTATTCCATTTTATGAATATACCACAATTTGTTTATCCATTCTCCTATTGATGGGCATCTGTATTCTTTTCCAGCTTGGGGCTATTGTGAAAAGGCTACTGTGAACATTCTCATACACAAGTCTTTTTGATAGTCTTTTTTTTAAGATTTATTTATTTATTTATTAGAGACACAGAGAGACACAGGCAGAGGGAGGAGCAGGCTCCCCACAAGGAGCCTGATGTGGAACTCGATCCCAGGACCCCAGGATCATGCCCTGAGCCAAAGGCAGATGCTCAACCGCTGAGCCATGCAGGCATCCCACAAGTCTTTTTGAGAACCTGTGTTTTCATTTCTCTTGGATAAATACCTATGCGTGGAATCATGGGGTCATAGAATAGAAACATGTTTTACTTTATAAGGAACTTCCCATTTTCGAAAGTGGCTGTACCATTTGATACTCTCATAAGCAACATATGAGAGTTCTAGGGTCTCCATATCTACTCTAACATTTGATTCTGTCAGTTTTTAAAAAAATTTATTCTACCTTTTAAAATGCCCTCTTTCTTACTTAGCTGTGAGATCAGGAAGTAGGTATCATTCATCTCTCTATCCACAATGCTTAACTCAGTGGCAGAAAAATGATGCATGTGAAACTAATTTTGAGGATTGCAAAAATGGTTGTCCAGATCCCTTCAAGCAATGAATATCTAGAAATCTAACCTCATGCCATGTTAGCATGCAGACTGTTTTAAACTGAAAGGCCTTTGGACTACCATCTTCAGAGGGTAGCAGCCTTTCAAAAGGGAAGTGGCAGGTTGGTGACCCCTGGTGAGTGACTAGCCAGTCATTGGCTCTCCTGAGCCAGGTGGCTCACTATTTGCTGGAAGGCTGTTCTTCAGCAATGGGTCCTTCTGGCATGGGAAGTCCACTTGGACATCATTGAAAGCATAAACATTGACCTCTGACTGGTCTTTTAGGAGAGCATTTTGGTTCTCTATTGCTGCATAATAAAATGACAACAAATTTAGTAGCTTAAAACAGCACATATTTATTATTGCACAGTTTTTGTGGATCAGGAGTCTGGCCATGGCTTAATTGGGTCTTCTACTTCACAAGCCTGCAATCAGGTGTTGGCTGAGACTATGGGCTCCTTTCAAGGCTTGCCTGCGGAAGGATTCACTTCCAAGCTCACAAAGTTGTTAGCTGGATTCAGATCCATGTGCGCTGTGGGTTGAGGGCCTCAGGTTCTTGCTAGTTGTTGGCCACAGACCACTCATAGTTTCTTGCTATGCCAGCTTCTCTGACATTGCTGCTTGCTTCATCAAGGTTAGCAAAGGAGCATAGCCTGGCAAGGTGGAAGTTACAATTTTATGTAATTTAATCATGGAAAGGACATCCTGTCACCTTTGTAACATCTGATTGGTTAGAGGCAAGTCACACAGATGCCACCCACATTCAAGGAGCGAAGATTACGCAAGGACATAAATACCAAGAGGTGAGGATAATTTAGAGGTCATGATAGTGCCTGTCTGCCACAGATGGTCAGTTTACAACTTTTTAAAAATGGAAAACACAGATATTATGAGGAAAGTGGTTGTTTTGACCCAAAGAGAACATTACATTTTTTACTGTTTTAATGAATAGTTTCAGAGGCTCTCATTTTACCCCAACACAGAGGGACACTGTTCTGGATCAATTATCTGCAGTTAATGTCCACTTGTGCAGATGATTGATAGGAAAGCATGAAGTGATTTCTAGATAAATACTCCTCAGTGGGTTCATTTAGTGGAGATGAATTGAGTCTTTTCTGTGATCTGCTACTGGACAGAGCCCCTGCTCTGAAATTTACCACAGATTAAAGTAGAGAGATGGGCAGAGTGACCCTTGTAACACAAGGGTGGGAAGCCAAACTTTTTGGCAACAAGTTTGCTTATCTGGAATAGAATGATTGACCTAGACAAAACAGAAAAAAAGCCTGAGAGTCATATGAAACTAAGTTGTCTATACTTTTAGGAAGAGTATTTTTCATGTAAAAAGTAAATTACATGTATAAAGACCAGCAACAAACAAAATATTTTACTTGTTAGAGGCTATCTGGAAGATGCTCAAGCTTTAACCCTTAGCTTTGGAGAATTTGGACAGTGCAGAAAGAAAACAGAGCTTTGTCTGACCTTGACCATGTGGTATTTATTCTATCTATCCTTGTCAATTAAGGCTTTTCAGAGCCCTAAATGTTTTTTTTTTTTTTTTTCAAATTTAAACCAAGCACAAAGACTCACTTCCAGACTTTTGGGAAACATTATTATAATCCTTTAATAGTTTAGATAGCTTTGAGAAGTTAAGGGTGACATATAGCTACACTTAAAAAAATTTATTTCAAAATTCATCTCCTGAATAAGCTGCATAACCTAGTTTCCTCAAGTATATGAATTAATCATTTCAAAGAAATGGAAAATAGTATATCTAACTCCTCTTCTAGTTAAAAAAGAAAGACAATATTAATAGACATTTGGAAACTTCTCTTGTCACATTGCAAATTCATTCAAAGTCATTGACATTCAAAGCAAAAAAAAATGCCTTTTTTGATGGATGCATAGTGAAAGAACAATTTATTTTAGTTACAAAATAATAATAACGATGAAAGTTATATAGGGCTTAGTATTTGCCAGGTACCATTCTACCCAGCATATTATATATACTAAATATATACCTATATTGTTATACACACACATAGATACACATATATTATTCAAATATATACACATAAACATATGTACTAATTTAGTCTTCATAACGACCTGTTAAACAATTCCAGAACTTGGAAATATATATACACCAGCCCACATATTCTGTGAACTAGTGTTCTCATCCTGCTGGTTCCCTTGTTAATGAGTGACATAAGTATTTGATTTATTCTAACTTTGTATTTACATGAGAATAGTGTTTTAACTTTTTTAAAAGTATGCTTCTATAAACTTTATGATGTAGGTACTATTATTATTCCTATCGTACTGATGAGGCAAGAGAGGCACAGGGAAGGTGAGCAACTTGCCTGTTCCATAGCATTTATTTGGACACCAATAGCCTGGACCCGAATCTCTGCTCTTAACTGTCACACCGTCCTCAGTCTTGAGAAATTTGCTTTCTCTTCATGCATAAGCCATAGCCAGCCTTACGAACAGTAAAAAAAAAAAAAAAAAAAAAAAAAAAAAAAAAAAAAAAAAAAAAAAAAAAAGGCAGAATCAATAAGAGTCCAAGATAAACCAATGCATTCCAGCTTAAGGAAGACAAACCAAAAAAGCACGCTTGCTCCAGCCTGGCACAAACTTGTAGGTTAGGACAACCAATCTAAGAAAGCCCACACTTCACTATTTTAAAGAAAATAAACAACCCAACATTGATGGCCTAATTATGATTCTGAAGGGCAACATACAATGCTTTCCCGGTAGACTAAAAACCAACCTCCAAAGTTGCAGTAATGGTTGGAGCTCTGTGAAAAGTCTCAACTGGCATCTGGAAGTGTAGTCTCCAGGTTGACCTGTGGGAGTACATAGGAGCCAGGAAAGGGAAAACAGTAAGAAGAGATGAATTGTTCCTAAAGAGTAGTCATGGCCTCACTGGTATCATGGACTCTCAACCAGTACCTGTCCCCACCACAGTTCTGGTTTTCCCACTCAGAAAAGGCCTTCAACAGGGCCACAGTTGGAGCAACAAAGACTTCCTGCTGAATCCATCGATGGATGCTCTGTTGGCAACTTGCATGGCCCTGGGACATTCTTGGGCTGGCAGTAAAGCAGTCTCAGGACCTCTACACTTTGACACCTACTGTATCAGTAATGGTACTGTGCCATTCCAGAACTTATCCTTTTGAAGAAGACAGCTCAGGACCACCTACCCTTGTTTGGAGGGCTTGATGGGTAAGAGCAGTGAGAGCAGAAGAGGGTGCAGCCTGCCCTTTGGAACCATCCTGAAGCTCAGCTAACTCCTCCTGGACATCTTGAACAATGAACGGTTATTGTCATGGACATTTAGCACCATTTGTCCCTGAAATGTAGTTTGGAACAGTCTGGCCAGCTACACCTTCAGATTACCTGGTTTGTTTTACTAAAAAGACCCCACACGTACAAAAAGCAAACACAAACTATAAATATATAAGATATTATACATATAAATAAATATGTAAATATTTATACATACATATATACATACTTATGGGTTTTTATTAATACATAATACATATTTATATAAAACTATTTATTGTTTTTATATGTACATATGTATTTGTAGTTTTTACTGACAAAATAAAACTTGCCCATTATAGAAATGATTCAAGCACCACAGAACTTTATAAAGAAAAATGGTAGAAATCTCTTAAAATCAATCCAGTCCTTTACAAATATTGCTTTATTTACTAAAAATGAACATTGACATTTTAAATACCCTTTCATGCAAATCTCGATGCAGATGTACCCACATAATGACGCATATGATTGTGTGTAAATTTAACTATACTAAGTAGGCTGTCAGTAAACCTCTGCCCAACAGGGTCAGTAAATGTTGATCCAAATCATTGTTTTAGTCAACAGAAATAAGAACAATATTGTGACTCGGTTTTCTTGGGTCGAGAAGACAGTAGGAATAGAATTATCGGAACATCTGGGCTTGTGCAGATTTTCCTGAATCTCTGAAAACTTCGTGTGTACACAGGATAAAGCAGTGTATGGTGGGCATGAATGAAAGCCAGGAGGAGCTCCTCTGGCTTGCTGGCTGGTTGCTTAGGGGCCAGCAAGTGAAGGGACGGAGTGCTTGGTGTTCACCGTGTGGTGTTGATCTTGGAGCTGGCCCTGATAAGGCCTCGAGAGCGAGGTCTGCGCTGCAGGAAGCCGGGAAAGGTTTTGAACAATGGCTTTTTACTCTTGTTCATACACCATGTAAGGAACCAGAGAATGATGGCTGGGACTGATTTAATTAGCTGCAATGGAATCAAGCAAACCAGCAGCGGGATTCTTTCATCCCTCTCCAGAAAGGACGTTTTTAACTGGCCTCATGTTACAAATCTGTGATAAATGCCAGGGTTCTAATTAAGAAAGGACCTAAAGCAGAGCAGAGTCAGGACCAACGTGTTTAAAATGTTTAGAAACTAATGTGGACAAAGACCACTGACTTTTCCTTTGGGGAAAAGGGACAGTCCATGTGAATAGATAAATTATGCTGAATCCATTAAAAACACATGTTGCGTTTGGTTAAATGCTAATCTCATGTTTACCCTCCTGCTGCTGAGGCCTGTGGTGCTTGTCCAGGATCTGAATGTATGTTTGAACTGTGACAGTTCCGGAAAAGAGCCCAGTCTTGTTTGTATTACACTGAGGCCCCTATTCTCAACCTTAGGGATTTTCAGCCCCGGGATTCTACTGGACAGATGTCACCATGTATCACTGTGTAAACCAAGTCCGTTTCTTCCTTCATCCATTCATATGAGGAGATACCACAATATTCAGAGCCTTAGAAGCATCAGAAATTGCTGCCAGAGCATGTGAGATAGAAGCTGCTTGGTGAACTCTCTTCCCTTCACCTGGAACGTGCTTCTCCATCACTAAGCTCCTGGTTGTCTCCTAATTCCTACTGATCTTTCTCATCATTGCACAGATGACATTTCCCCTGAGAAGCCTTCCCTGACTGACATCCAAGCCTGAGTGGATTATTCCTCCCTGTGCTTCTCCATCCTTCTACTTCTCATACCTGGTTACAATTGCCTACAGCCCATGTCCATCCTTCACCAGGAGAATGGTCTGTGAGGATCAGAAGCCCATCCCCTGGAACAGAGCCTGCCACATGAATTTAGTAAACATCTCTTGAATGAATGAGGACACCTCTCTTCTCCAAGGCATTTGTCCTTTAGTAGGGACTGCTGTGTACTAGCCAACACTTCTGGCTCCCAGGGCCACCTCACCCACACCCCTCACCCCCCACTACATACCCTGAACCTTGATGTGACATTTGAGATTTCCTTTCAACTAGATATGTAGGAACAAAAAAATGGACAACTTTTGCATCATGTTAACAAACGTCTTATATTCTCAAACAGATATACATGATTGAGTCTGGTAGCTCATGGCATGTAAATGGTCAAAAACAAACAACAGTTTAAAGACAAAAGCAAACCTGTAGTCTTCGGAATAAGATTGTTCTAAGGGAATTATAGAAAAACGACTTGGAGGGGCACCTGGATGGCTCAGTGGTTGAGCGTCTGCCTTTGGGTCAGGTCATGATCCCAGGGTCCTAGGACTGAGTCCCAATCAGGCTCCCTGCAGGGAGCCTGCTTCTCCCTCTGCCTATGTCTCTGCTTCTCTCTGTGTGTCTCTCATGAATAAATAAATAAAATCCTTTTTTTTTGTTAAAGAGAAATACGATGTGGAAACATGGTGATGAGCATGCCAAGTGCAGCCCCTCTGCCACCTTCTGGCCTGGAGCCTGGCACCCTGAGATGTTCTGGGAGACCCCACTACGAAGCCTATTGTGTGGAGTCTCAGAATCAGGGCTGGGCACTGCACGCCCATGGAGGGGGGACATGATTGTGAATGTGTGGCTGGGGAGGAATTTGCCTGATACATTTCAGGACAACGCATTGCGCACTTACAGAACGACTATTCTATTTTCTTCAAAAGATCTTGCCTACTCTGTCTCTTCTCCTCTTGCAGAATTGAGAATTAAACTTTGTCTAAGTGTGCTTTTTTCATAGTTACCTGTGCTCTCAGCACCGTGGTGTGCTCTCTTGCATGTTAGTTATGATTCTGGTTTTGTCTTCGTTTCATTTCAGGAAGAGGTTATTCATTGAGGACCAAATCTTCATTTTAATATTACTGTGCTTTGGGAGGAGTCAGTGTAATACAATTTCAGACACATGGGGCACTGGGATGGTAATATTAGGGAGCAGAAGAAGCAAGGCTGGTGGGAGATAAAAGGTCCTATTCCTGATTAATTGAAGTTAATACGTGGGTGTGTAGATCACAGGGTAATGGGTAATACTTGGTGAGGAGGGCAGAAATTAAAGGTGAGAACATGCTTTGATAGCCTCTACTGTTGAAATATTTTGACACAGTGGTTGGCATCAGTTATTCCAGTGATTATTCTCTATGAGCAGCCTTCCCAGGTTTTAGCACAATGCTTGGAGGTGTCCTTCTGTTTACAGTCTATCTGCTAACAGCAGGTAGGAGTTATTCATTCGTTCTTTATTCTTTCTCCTCTTTCACAGTGCTCCAGCAATTGGCTGTGAGTCCCAGCTTTTCTCAGGGAAGGAATCATGCCCCTCTCCCCCAAGCACCACAAGACCATCCTAAGTCAAGACATATCACTTCTTGTGAAGGTCAGGCAGGGAAGGAAGGCCAGCAGGGACAGGCAGGAGAGCCGGAACGTGCCACCTTGTGCAAGGGTCTCTGCTCACGTGGTGAGGATCGATTTGGAGCCTCAGAGTCAGGTAACGAAGAAAATTAAATGGGAGTTTCCACCCAGAGCGTGAAGGAATCCAAGGCAGGTGGGAACTTGAGTCTGGAAACAATTTTGGCAGAGTCCAGTTTCATCTCTTACATATGCACAGGTAGAGAAATCTGTGTTTTTCACCTGAGTGCTGTTCACTCTTGATCATATTACTTCAGGAGGAAAGGTGATTCTTGGAGATAGTGAGATTAGCTAGTGTGCTGGGCAGGGTGTGTGCCCCCAGGGTGAGCCCACCAGGTCCCACTGCAGATGTGAGGCCGTCTTCGGATGCATACACCCTGGAGCTGACAGCTCCCACGGTGGCATTCAGACCTGGCAAAAATGGCATTCGACATGTCAAACATTTCTTCCTTTGTATTTAGGGGGAAATCCCAGCTTTCCACAGCCTAGCAAAATTATGTACAACTTTAAAAGTATCTTTTGATTATCATTGTGTAAGGTAAACATGGTAAAGAGTCACAGAAATGGCTCATACTAAACAAAGTAAGTCAGAACCAAACCATTAGCATAACGTTGTGCATTATGATCAAGGTATATATAAACTAAGTTCCATTCCTAGGAAGCAGTTACCCCTGGGATGTACTTGCCAGGCTGCTCTGTCCACAAATGTCCATAAGGGTGACTTTTTCTTAACCATGTGAATGCCAGTGGCCAGGGCATAGCTAGCACTGTGAGAGATGAGGTGGGACTTGGGGGGGGGGGTGGGCTCCCCCGTGTCATCTCTGCTGGAACATCAGGGATTATCTAGGCAAATCAGGTATTTAGGCACAAACCACTCGACTGGCAGGAGCACTGCCTTTGAACTGGTTAGAAGAATAACAAGTAGAAACTTGCCCTAAGTTACATTTCAGGTTGGTCTTCATACCAAAGCTGACTGCGAATTGGGATCTAAAATCATGACTGTGATCAAATCCCCGACTTCCTCCTTTTCCTCTTTTTTTTGATCCCCAAAGATAACATTTTTATAGTGAATAATATCTTATGATTGGATTAGTAGCAAAACAATGAGAGTTGTGTGCTACATATAGATTTTATGTGTGTACGTGTATATACATCTGTATTTTATGTGTGTGTGTATGTACATATGTATTTTATGTAGTGTGTGTATACATGTGTATTTTATGTGTGTGTATATATACGTATTTTATGTGCGTGTGTGTGTATATATATATATATATATTATATTTGAAGGATAGAATGTAGGTGTAGTAGCATGTCATGTTACACTTGGGGAGGTTTTGATCATTTCTATGAGGAGCCTGATTAGGAGAATCTTGAAATTGGTGAACACATTCCGTGAACAGAACTTGGCTTCAGGTGTACATTTTCACACATAGGCCCACAACAAATGGTAAAAACGCTCAGAGGAGAGCTGCAGATACTATTATGTTCATCTTTCCTCTGCAGTTTCACCTCCTGCAGTGTACTCGGTGCTCCCTTGGCACATATACAGGCCAAACTGACACTGCCCATCATTTTGATTGCTTTTGCTGCTCCACTGCCATAAATGCCCTTCCCTTTATCACATCTGAGTTGAATTGTGTCTAACCTGTAAGGCATGGCTTAAGTATTAAGAACTTCTGCTGTAAGTTCTGCTGACGTGGGTCACTTATCCTGCCTCTGAATTTATAATCAGTTGGTCAGTCAATTAATACAGTTTGATAAGTATAATTAGATGGCTGTGGGCAGGTGCTGAAGAAGTACAGAGCTCACAGCTGAGTGTGTACACCATGACTTTAGATGCTTGGTTATATTCACCTTAACCCCAGTTTTGCATATGAAGATGAGGCTCTGTGAAGCTATGTGATATGACCGATATTATACAGCTTGTTAACGGTGAAGCCAGGACTCAGATTCCAGGTGTCCTCGAGGAACTCTTACCCCTTAACAAATTTCCCAGATGCTTTAAGAGGAAGAAGCATAACAAGGCTTCTCTACATTTGTTTCTTTTTTCTGTCTGATCCAGGCCTGGGTGGCTAGTGGTTGAGAAACCACAAGATGATCCTTTCTCCTGTCCGTGGACAAGGATACTCATCAGATGAGAATCCAGAACCTGGGTAAAAACAGAAAAATCTGAGTACACATTGATTGCAAAGAGCAGTGTTGTGGAAGGATATAGTGTAAAGCAAACTCACTCACTGACTTCTGAGGTTGTGAAAGCACTCTGTAAGCATTGGGTGGGAGTGTTAGGTATTGCTCTATTGATTAGTCCTTATCTGGGGCACCTAGGTGGCTCAGTCAGTTAAGCGTCTGTCTTTGGCTCAGGTCATGATCCCAGGGTGCTGGGATTGAGTTCTGCATTGGGCTCCCTGCTCAGCGGGGACTCAGCTTCTCCCTCTCCCTCTGCCCTTACCCCCTCCCTGCATGTGCACTTGCTTGCTCTCTCTCTCTCAAATAAATAAATACAATCTTTAAAAAAAATTAGTACTTATCCTCAGCTGTTTCTGAAAATGTCATAATCAATATTCATAGCAAAGGAAAGAATCATAACTGGACAGACTAAGATGTTCTAGAGTCCAGTCTCCTGGACAGTGAAACAGGTCATTAATCTTTGCTCTGGTTCTCCTTGTTTTTCCCTCAGCATACAGCGCTTCAATGCGCAGAGCCAAGAGTGTTCCAAAAGGCCGATGTGTATTTTCTCTGTGAGTACTAACCAAAATATTTATAAATTTGGTTTGTGTTATGTATATTGTCGTTTTATTCATAAAAGAGTTAAAATCTAGATAAACAAAATAAAAAATGCTACATTGTACTTGGCAATATTTAGACCTAGAATTATATTAGGTCGCGAGTGTGAACATTATGTTGGCTTTGAACTGTAAACATTCATTTGGCCTCTACTTGTGAACGCCATTTGGAAGTTTTGATAAAGTACAGGTGGTACATACAATACTTGGATAACTGTTTGTTTGGGGTAGCACATTGAAGGATGACTGTTCTTGGAGGAATTTGGGCCAAACTATAGCTCTCTACTGGTATTTAAGGATTTTTTTTGTAACATTGGTGATTGGAATAGGTGCTCAGAATGATTCTTGAAGTTGAGTAATAGCAGAAACCACTTTTGGAATTGTCTTTTGAGTGTGTTTTGGGGCATCGGTCATGGTATTTAAAGCTTTGGAAGGAGTCCCCATAGAAATGAATCGAGCACTGAATTTTCAGTATGGTCCCTAATTTTGTGATTAGAGGTATGGTGTAGGAAGAAGTTGGTTATTTTCTTCAACTTCTTGGCTTTTGGGGGAAAGTCATTTACTTTTTAGTTTTTGTATAGAAAATATAAAAAGAGAGAACACTTGGTGGTTAGACTGGCTGGGTCTATGCCAATGTGAAAAGGGACATGCAGCAAATTCGATTTGCTATCCAGAACTGGTGTAGAGCTTTCTGTGCTGAAAAAAATTAATAAAAATTATATATATATATCTCCTTTTATCAAAGTGGAAATACAAATGAGCATGGCCTAGAGTTTTCAAAAATAGACTTAGAGAAAGAAGTAAAATGGGGCTTGAGTGGCTAAAATTTGGATGGGTGAAAAGTGATAAAACACTTTAGGTTTTTAGGTAAAAAAGATCTTTTGGAAATTTGACTTAAATGTTTCTGGGAATATGAGGGAGCTTACTTAAAAAGAAAATGAGTGTTTTCAATGAAGACACATATCTCCCTTAGACAAATATCTCTTATGTACACAGCTTTATGTGACATTATTTATGTAACTTTAGAACTTGAGATAGACAAAGGGAGTTTTAAAATTCATCCCTACTTTTTCCCATGACAACATTGGTTATTTCACGTGATCAATGAAAAGTAAGATAACATACTTTTAGAAACCTTTGATGGGCCCCTGAAACCTTACTTTTTCCACTAATTTGAAAGACTTCAAAATCCCTGATATTATGAAATTATTGCTATGACACAAGCAGAAGCACCAGTAGTGTGTGGTGGGTCAGAGCAGAAAGGGAAGCATGCGGGGGACTCTGGAAATGCACTGGCCCTGCCGTTGGCTACTTGTTCCTTCATGAGAAGGACTTTTGACCTCTCTTGGGGTCATTCCCTCATCTACAAGATGAGAAAACTTGAACACTGAGTGAGAGAGTATACCTAAGGATTTTTCTAATGTGTGAGTCATGAACGGTACATAAATATTTGCTCCTTTCCCTGTTTCCCTGAGCCCCAGGAAAGGATCAAGGGCTCCCTACCTAAAAATCCATTTTCCGCTTTGTATTTCTATTAGTTAGTCTAACCTAATTCTCTGCTTCCAGCTTTCATCAGCATGATGCCATTAGCATATTCAATTTCTCGTATTATTTATAACTCTACATTATTATTTTTATAATCCTTAGAAGTTATTTTTGCTCCACTGCCTCTTTGCACCATCACGAAATAGATTTCCTCCATTGCCGAGTGGTTTCTTCAATTATTCTTGGTGACATATAAAAACATTCACATACCCTCCTAGGATTTATCTTTTTACGGCCCTCACAGAGCACGGTTTGGCTTTTGGTTTCTTTTAGGCTCGGAGTGGCTTTGCTTGAGTCTGGAGGCTTCTAGATTAACCAGTCTTGACTTGTCCATCTTGTTGCCTGATCTATGGCTTTTCTCCTAAAAACCTTATCTATGAAATCCTTAATAAGGATTCTGTGATTTTCCTGTACCCAATTCTCACTTCAATCCTGGTGTCCTGAAATTAGACTGTCTCATCTTCTTGGAACCCCAGCTTCTACTACTTCCCTTGGCTAAATCAGGACATGTTGGCCTGGAATTTACATTAGAAAAACATCTATGACACTTAGACCATTTGCCTGGCATGAAGTTGCTCCTGAGAGACAAACTCATTTTGCATTAACTGGCTTTCCCTTCCTCAGTCTACCTTTGTTTAAAGTAATGTTGAAGGTGTGTGTGTGTGTGTGTGTGTATGGTTTTTTTTTTTTTTAAAGATTTTATTTATTTATTCATGAGAGACAGAGAGAGAGAGGCAGAGACACAAGGCAGAGAGAGAAGCAGGCTCCATGCAGGGAGCCCGACATGGGACTCGATCCCAGGTCTCCAGGATCACACCCTAGGTTTAGGCAGGCACTAAACTGCTGAGCCACCCGGGCTGCCCTATATATGTGTTTTTTAACGCCATTTTGTTTGTCAAGTTCTGTGTCATGCCTATGTTAAAATGTCTTTGTGGTGTCACTGATATCACTATTTGTATTATTTGCACTTACTCATATGATTGAAATCTGCTTAATAAATTAGTGATTTTTATTTTATTTTTATTTATTTTTTAAAGATTTATTTATTTATTCATGAGAGACACGGGGAGAGAGAGAGAGAGAGAGAGAGGCAGAGACATAGGCAGAGGGAGAAGCAGGCTCCTCACAGGGAGCCTGATGTGGGACTTGATCCTAAGACCCCAGGATCACACCCTGGGCCAAAAGCAGATGCTCAACTGCAGAACCACCCAGGCATCCCTATTTTTATTTTTTAGCATTTATTTATGTATTTACTTGAGAGAGAGAGAGAGAGAGAGAGAGAACACAGAGGGAGAGGCAGAAGCAGACTCCCCACTAAGCAGGGAGCCCAATGAGGGGCTCCGTCCCAGGATTCTGGATCATGATGTGAGCTAAAGGCAGACACTTAATTGACTGAGCCACCCAGGTGCCCTGTTAAATTAGTGATTTTTAAAAGGTGAGTAGTTTCATTTGCTAGTGCCATAAGAGGTCTTCAGGGAATCTGAGAATTGGAAGAAAGGTAGGGCTGTCACTAGGTATCTCCTGCTTTGCTGAAAGCAAAGGCATAGCCTTAAAGTCTCAGACCAGGGCAATGAGCAACTTCTTCACTTCACAAGTAGCACACTGCTCTGAGCCCCCATTCCACTTCAGACAGCACTTTAGACTGAAAATTCTGTCTTTGATGAGCTAATGCTCTCTTCGTGCACCATGACAGTTAAATTATTTTGGGTAGGCATAGATTCATTTGATAGATGTTTTCTGCTATTGGAGAAACTCTTTTTTTTTTTTTTTTTTTTTAATTAAGTGTCTTCCAACAAGCAAGTTGACATTAAGTAGGCTCGGATATATTTGAAATCCACAAGTATGAAAACCAGGAAAAACCATGTTTGTTTTGATGCAGAATGAACTCTGGTTTTCTTCCAGGAGAGCTTACATTGGCCTCTAATATAAGAGTATCTGCCTTTGCCCTCTGACTCAACATTTTTTTTAGTGGTTCAGGAAACCCAGTGACTCACTAAGACTTTAAAAGACATTATTTTTCCAGATCGATGATGAATTCAAGGCAGGCAGGCTTTTAGGAAGGACTCCTTTTCCTGGGTGTAGGAAAGTACCACCTCCCCTCAACTCCTTTTGTTGAAAGGCAGAATTAAGACTTTGCTAGAGAAGAAATGGATCTACTACATGCTAAAGAGTATTTATGACCTCCAGTTCACTTTACCTTTTAGAATAATAATAAAAGCATAGGAATACCCAAATCCTGCCAGGGTTTTAAAAATTACATTTCATTCATGCCCAGGTATAACCTCCCATCATAAATCCTGAAAAATGTGGAGGAAGACAGTGACAGGCCATTCTAGTGCATAATGAGGGATGCATATTTCAGTGCCTGGGACTGATGTTTATGTATGTGATCACTTGGAAGAGGTTTTATTTAATGCACCATGTCTTTAAATTGGCTCTATTTTAAATATAATCATAAGAGCTACACTTTGTTGTATGCATGGCAGTCAGTTTATAAAGGGTAATTCTAATCTCCCCAGTTCTATGAGGGAAGTTTTATTCTTCCTGCTTTATCTATGGGGAAACTAACACTTAGAAACTTTAAGACCTTGCTCAAGGTCATATCCAGTCAGTGGATTGCTTCTTTGGACTGTTTTGCCGCAAAGCCCACATTCTTTCCCCTGCATTGTTTTCCCTGTACCTTCAGCTCATCTTTGGCAAGGATTTTCTGATTTTTAAGCACCTATTTTTTTGCCCTTTTTGTGTTTGTGAATGAGTGTGTGTGTTTATTTGTGCCTACGAAGTAACATATAGAGCTATAAGAATCCTCTTTTATCTTCCAATATTAGAGTTCTATGAACCACAAGATCTCACCAAAATCCTATTAAATCTGATACAAAATAGAACTAGTGAGATGATAGAAAATGGAGAGATGATGAATTTATGGAAACTCACTCTTTTTTAACAAACACTGCCAGGTTCATATGTTAGATTGCTAGTCAATTTTGTGAGGATTATTGTTCTGAATGATTTCAATAATTTCTGCTGCTCTATTAAAAATCCTCTTTTACATTCAAAGACCTAATAAAAAAGAAACTATGATCTCTTCCTTGTGTTACTTGAAAGTGTATATGAAAGTATAATCCTAAATAAAAAAAAAAAAAAAAAAAAAAAAAAGGGATCCCTGGGTGGCGCAGCGGTTTAGTGCCTGCCTTTGGCCCAGGGCATGATCCTGGAAACCCGGGATCAAATCCCACGTTGGGCTCCCGGTGCATGGAGCCTGCTTCTCCCTCTGCCTGTGTCTCTGCCTTGCTCTCTCTCTGTGTGACTATCATAAAAAAAAAAAAAAAAAAAAAAAAAAAAAAAGAAAGTATAATCCCAGATGGGATAGTTCTGTGTGCACCACAACATCTGTGTCAGACCAACTTTGCCATCAGACTCATTTCATCCACACACTTTCTAAATCACATCAGCATTTACGAGCAACTCTTCAAATCTCTTTTTCACATGCATATCATTTCAGTGCAGTTTAATTGAAACATCCCATAGAATGTTCCTTCATACTCATTTCCCTAAAGCATGAAGGGAATTGGCAAGTGACAAGTAATTTTTCTGTCAAACAGATGACTGTTTCATTTACAATATAGAAGACACAGACGCTCATTTACCAGTGGCCTCAGGCCATGGCCCAGACATCCATAGAGCAGGGGACAGAGCTAGAAACACAAAAGCTTTTTTATCCATTTAAAAATACGTATGCTTTGACACCATCCTTCAAGCAAGTGCTGATCCATAACCCAGCAAGAGGTATTTTAGCATCAGTGCCCACTGATGACTTTCCCACAGTGTTTCCCTCTTTTGTCCTCACAGACTTCTTCCATCTGGATTCCGGCTCCAGGTTCACACATCATAGCCACAGGAACCCCTCCAGTCTGCCCATGGTACACAGAACCCTGAGACAAACTGGAGTTCCCACAAAGTCCTCGTCTAGCTCTAACAACTTCCAACCATGTGATCTGGGGCTCGGCTTCCTTCCTGGTAAAGGGGGATCCTGGCTCTGCCCTGCAGATCTCCCATGATTGCTGAGGTCAGAGGTAGAGGCTGCTGGGATGATGCATGGGAACATTAGAGCTCCGGACACACATCAGCTCATTTCAGATGTGCCCCAAAGCCCTCGGCACCTTTGTCCAAACTTCCCGTTGCCTTTTTTTTTTTTTTTTAAATTTTTATTTATTTATGATAGTCAGAAAGAGAGAGAGAGGCAGAGACACAGGCAGAGGGAGAAGCAGGTTCCATGCACCAGGAGCCCGATATGGGATTCGATCCCGGGTCTCCGGGAAAGCGCCCTGGGCCAAAGGCAGGCGCCAAACCGCTGCGCCACCCAGGGATCCCTCCCGTTGCCTTTTAAATGAGACTTCATCTTCTGATGTTGATTTCAAGGTCACAGGGACAAATTTAATTTGTACTTGCCATCCTGTCCATATATGCTGATGCCGTGCCCTCCTCCTAGTATCATACCCCAGTGCAGGTACCAGTACTCTGGCTTGGGACACCTGCCCTCTTTTCTTTGAGATACAGCTGGGGAGAAGCCCCCCACATGGAGCTGTGCCTGACTTCATTGCAGAGGTGCATCTAGTACAGTCTTCTCTTGGTTCTTCACTGAGCTGGGCCATCAGCAGACTGCCCTCCATCTGCCTGGAATGTCTTTGTCCTGTACTGCTTCTCATCCTTGAGTTTAGGGACTTTGTTCCTTTTCATAGCCCTTCATCCTTTACTTCTTATGAGCCCATCACAGTCCCAACTAAATACTTATTTTGTAATCATTATTTAGTGCCTGTCATCCCTTTTTACTAGAAACTTCAGAGGGCCTGTGCTATGGACTGACTGTGTGACCCCCCTAAAAGCCACCTGTTGAAGCCCTAACTCCTCATTGAATGGCACTGAAGGTGGGGGTTTAGATGAGGTCACGAGGGTAGGGCCCCCACCTATTGAGATTAGTGTCCTGATAGGAAAAGAAAGAGACCAGAGCTCTCTTTCCACTGTGTGAGGATCAGCAAGACCACAGCCATCTGCAAGTCAGGAGGAAGGCCCTCACCAGAACCCCACCTCACTGGCACCCTGATCTCAGACTTCTAGCCTCCACAGCTGTGAGAAATAAATATGCATTGTTGAAATCACTCAGTCTGTGATAATTTCTTATAGCAGCCCAAACTGACAAAGCGTGACCGGGATCCTATCTTTTTATGCATGTGGGTATCCCTAGGATCCAGCACAGTGCCTGGCATAGGTTAGGCACTTGATGAATAGCTGCTGGGGTAAGTTGGGAATGTCTTGCCACTACTTCCTCCCTGTCACACTCCCCTTCCACTGTCTGTTGCACTTTCTCAGTTATTTCATGAACATTTCTACACATGGCACCATTTCATATGCGTTTGATTCACGTATGGAAGTTGATACACAAGTATTCTTTTCCACAAAACATGCTGGAACTCAACGTCAAAATTAGCATATAAGCCTCCGAGAGGCTGTGAACTCCATGCAACCATGCGCAGGGCATGTATTCTCTTTGGGAATGATCTTCTGGGTTTGAAGCATATATTTTGTTAATTTTCTCAATCATGAGATATCTTTAGCTGTGGAGAAGTAATTTGATGATGTCAGAAAAGCACAAAGTTGTTCCAGCTTAAGTTTGGAGAGTAGACAAGGAGATCAAGCCTGAAAATACCATTTAGAGTGAACACAGGGTGTGTGGCAAGATTGTTATGTTGTGGAGTGAGCACCAGTGACCTAGGTCTATTCTTAACCTTCACTACTATTCAGCCTTAGGTCTTGACCTAATTATTTGACCTTTTTGATTCAACTGTTTCCTCTGTAGGTTGAGGGGTTGGACTATATATCTGTAGTGATTTTCCTGTTTTGAAATCATATGGTGTGTGTGTGTGTGTGTGTGTGTGTGTGTGTGTGTGTGTTATGGGCTGTGACCCTTGTTGGCAATGATAGCAAAGCCCAAGAAATTCCAGACTTAGAGCAATGGCAGTTCAGTTGGACCAAAGCCCTTTTTCAAAACAGCACTCTATTTGATTGATGTTCTGTGTGTTTGTTAAGTAGAGTGGTGCATCAAAACTTTTCCAGTCATGAAATACTTTGAAAGTGATGATGTTTTTATGGTATGCTGAAGTAAACTGGTGAGGATGGGGGTTATCTATATGAGGTCTGATGAAAGTATTCATTATATTTTCTTTTTATTATATGATTATTAGAAAGATAAGATACAAAATATTAGATATGAAGTCATGGAAAACTTACAAATAGAAATATTTCAAATTTATCATTGAGAGTGATGAGTTAGTTTTTGGTTTTGATGAAAAATTCTTCCAAGCTCTGGGGACGCCTGGGTGGCTCAGGGGGTTAAGCATCTGCCTTTAGCTCAGGTCATGATCCCAGGGTCCTGGGATCAAGCCCCATGTTGGGCTCCCTGCTCAGTAGGGAGTCTGCTTGTCCCTCTCCCTCTGACCCTCACCACCCCACCCTTGTTCTTCCTATTTCATTCACTCTCTCTCCCTCTGTCAAATAAATAAATAAATAAATAAATAAACAAATAAATAAATAAATAAATAAAATAAATAAAATCTTTAAAAAAAAATTTCTTCCAAGTTCTTGAGAATGACCACTGACAAGAAGCTTTATTCATATGAACAGGTGATTTTTAAAATGTAAAACCATTTTAGGAGCTGTGTTAATTCCCTATTGCTGCTTTAACAATTTATCACAAATTTAGTAGCCTAACACAACACAAATTCATTATCTTACAGTTCATCTCAAATGGGTTCTAATGGGCTCAAATCAAGGTGCTAGCTGGGTGGCATCACTTCTGGAGATTCTAGAGGGAAATGTGCTCCTTGCCTTTTCTAGTTTCTAGAGGCTGCCAATGTTTCTTGACTCACCAATCTTTTTCATTACCAAGTCTTCCGATTTTGACCCTCCTGTCTTTTATATGTGATTATATTGGGCCCACTCAGATCATCAAGGATCATCTTCTCATCTCAGAAATCTCTTCCTTAATCACACCTGCAAAGTCCCTTTGGCCATGTAAGGTCACATATTCAGAGGTTCTGCGGCATAGGATATGGGCAACCTTTGGAGGGGGACATTATCCAGCCTACCACACTACTCTTCAAAAATTTGCATCAGTTGTTTATCAACATCAAATGCCAATTCCAATTTATTTAAGGAATCAAGAAAAACTTCCTTTTCTGTAGTTGACAAATACAATGTTTTTTTTTTTTTTTTTTGCAATAATGTGAATGGATTTCTAAATCCAAGCTAACTTTTTATATCAAGTATTTCAAAATAATGATGAATGCAGGAAGGTCATACACTCAGCATCCTGTGGCTGAGCAGGACCCACTAAAATAGAATGTCAGCTAGAAACAGACCCAAGGTAGCCGGAGGTTCTGAGGTGTCCCTGGAATCTGGGCCCCACCTAACTCCTCACCTCCTTCCTACCCAGTGCTATGCTGGCTCCTTGGGCTCCCAGGACATTAGGTTCTTCAGCAGCCCACAAGGCCCTTCTCCTCGGGTGAGGTCGAGGGAGTGGCACTCTGCTTGATGTCCAGTCTAGCTGGTAAGTGCCAGATGTTGCCCATGGAACTCAGACCCTGCTCTGCCTAGGCCATCCCTGAGTGGCCTTGGTTTGCCCAGTCTGAGGTGCCTTGGGAGCCAAAGGGCTCAAATCTCAAAGTACGCTGTGGCCCCCAGCCTGGAATCTCTGAGCAAGGCAGGGAATCAGGCAGCTGTGGCCACATCTGGGATCTCATGCCGATTTGTGGTGGGACATGGTGCAGGTCACTTCACCTTCCCGAGCCTTGGCTACCTCTGCTGTAAAATGGAGATATGTGATGGTTGTCATAGGAACTCAGTAGGGTAAGGTCTGGAGAATACTTAGCACTGTGCTTAGATCAGTGTCAGTGCTAACCATTGATGATGATAATGCAGATTCTGATTTGTTTCATCCTTGTTTTGTTTCTCTCTTAATCGTCTGCATCCTGCCTGTCTTCTGCTATAGTTATCAGGAGTGCTTTGTGCAGTATGCATGTGATGGGAAATGTCCATTCTCACAGTGGCTATGTCCTGATATGAGAAAACTTACCTGGCTGCTCATTAGAGCATTGCCCAATATAGGGCAGGGGCTGCCGTGTTAATCGGTGTGTTAGAGTTACATAGGGGGATCAGTTGACTGTAGTAATTACTTTGGGAGGAAAATTTAATGGAATGAAACAGAAACCCAGCATATTCTATCTCTCTTTGATACACCATTCCTACCTGGATAAGATCATATATGATTATAATGAATCCCTGAGCTAATTTGGCAATATTCATATTTGTATTTAGGTTATTATAGCAGTAGTGCACTGATTGTTTGATTCCAAAGGCAATTTCCTTCTACAAATGTGTCCTTAACATCCTAAAATATATATTCAGATTTAATGGAAAAAAAAGAGAGAGAGATGTACTATAAAACAAAGCCCTGTTTTTGAACCTGGGATACAAAGAGAAGAACATTAATATTCTATTAAAATTTATTAGAAATGGAAACCACTTTCTAAATTATACTTGATAACAGTTTAATTTAGATATGTTTTTCACTGTCTGGAATGCTCATTTTTATCATTTAACATCAAGATAGTATTTTCTGGATGTTTGTGCCTTTATTAATTGGTTAAGTAAACATTGAAATTTTCTTTTTTGAAAGGCATTTTTGTAAATGTATTTAAGTATTGATAGTTAATAAAGCCATTTGTTTTAATTTAATGGAAAATAATTTTATTAAAGCCTAAATAAAGCTGTGCAAGCAATTTTCCTCCATTACAGTGTCTTTGGGGCTGCGTTAATTATAATAAATGGAGCTATTGGAGACGTTTACTCAGCACACAAACTCCTCATTGTTAACCACGGCTGGTGTGTGCTGACAGCTGCCTCTTAGAGAAATGTAACCCATAGTTAATGGTGGAAAGTGTGGCATTAACATAATTTTTTGGCAAGGACAAAGCTAGGGTTGCAGTGTTGCCTTCAACAGTGACTCCTTCATTAACAGTGTCTTATCAGAGGCCCAGACTCCAGGGGGGTAGATGCAGCCATATGATTGTGTTGTAGGTAACCAGAACCTGAAATGACTGCTTCTAAATAAAAAAATGGAAAGGGTCTCAGTTGCTTATGAGTATGATTTTAAAAGGGGCCAAAGAAAGACTTTGAAAGAGTTGCTGGTGTTTGATCAAAATTGACAGAGTGTAGAGGCGGCTTTTTTGACATTGACACTAATGCATATTATGGTTTCTATAAGAGGGATTAGAATTAAAACATTTTTACTCTTCAGGGACCAATTCAGACGAAAATAGATTTGCTAATGTAAGACTTAAGAGTCAAGAATAAATTATATGCCGTGAAGGTTCTGTAAATTCATTTGCACGTTGCCAAAGGTATTTCAAACAATCGGGGGAAGATTTTTGTGTGTTTCTGAAGACAGATAAAAGATAGAATCAGAAAGTAATAGAAAATATCAAATAATTATTTTTTGTTAATATTCATCCTTCCTATGATAAGCCATTCTCCTGGCCTCAGGATTCTCTTTGATTTCCTCAAAAATAAATAAAATTATAAAATTGAATATAAATGATAAAATCAGGTAAAATGAGATGAAAAGTTACTGTTCACTGAACACTTACTATGTGCTGAGTAGGCAGTGTGCTAAATGCTTTATGAATGTCTTATTTATCATAACAACCCTGGCACTGCAGTTATTAATGTCCTCATCTTGCAAATAAGGACATTAAACCTCATGGAAATTCAGTGATATTTCCAAGGCCATTCAATGAACAAAAGTTAGGAGTGAGATTTGAACGCAGGTCTTTTCCTCTGTATCCCCTTCAACCCCCTGTGTTGGGTCACTTGTGACCCTTTGTCACCAGTGACTGTGCTATTAGCAGTATTTCTTCCTGAATACATTAAATGATTACCCTGGGGCTCCTTTCCACTCTGTCTTTCATAGAAGAGTGACTGTTGCTATTTATAATACCTGGCTAATTTTATTCAATAGTCCTTCACATCAGTGCCTCTAGAAATTTCCCCTCTCTCAGCTGTGTGGGTCTCTGTTGGATTTACCTGGACATGGCATCAAGCTCCTCTGTGCTGGCCAGGTTCCCCACACCAGGCCCACAAGCCTGCCAAGATAGGCACCTCACTGGGTGGGGACCAGGCTGTGTCTCTGCCTCAGATTCTCTGGAGGGTTCTCCTTCCAGATCCTGATGGTCCCTTAAAGTGTGCATATGGATCAAACACAAGCGTCTCTAGGCCTGACAGATTACCCTGTGGTTGTTTAAGTCGAATGGGGTCTGGGAAACTCTGGGGATGGAGGATTATGTTTTTACTTCCCCTTTTTACCTTGAAACAAGAGGTTCCACAGGATGGCATGTGCTGTTGTTTATAGTAACAACAGCACATGTCCTGAGACTATAGGCTCTGAAAATTTATTTTGAAAAGACTTGTGAAGACCCACAAAAGTTGGGCAACCCATGTGGCTTAGGGGGCAATCTCTCTGCCCTGCACTACCTGTAGCAGCCCTCAGGCAACCTGTGAGTGGCTGTGGCCCTTTACAGTGTTATATAGCCCCAAGTAGGTGCATGCAAAGAACTGCCTGGTGACCTTCTTGAGGCTAGGAGTCCTTCTGTGACCATAATTCCCCTCCTGCATGGCACATGGGTGACCCCTGATTCACAGCAGCCTGAATTTGATCTGTTATATATTTTTTGTATATATTTTTATTGGAGTTTGATATGCCAACATATAGCATAACACCCAGTGCTCATCCCGCCAAGTGCCCCCCTCATTGCCCATCACCCAGTCACCCCCACCTCCCACCCACTTACCCTTCCACTACCCCTTGTTTGTTTCCCAGAGTTAGGAGTCTCTCATGTTCTGTCCCCCTCACTGATATTTCCCACTCATTTTCTCTCCTTTCTTTTTTATTCCCTTTCACTATTTTTTATATTCCCCAAATGAATGAGACCATATAATGTTTGTCCTTCCAATTGACTTGTTTCACTCAGCATAATACCCTCCAGTTCCATCCATGTTGAAGCAAATGGTGGATATTCGTTGTTTCTAATGGCTGAGTAATATTCCATTGTATACATAGACCACATCTTCTTTATCCATTCATCTTTCGATGGACACCGAGGCTTCTTCCACAATTTGGCTATTGTGGACATTGCTGCTATAAACATTGGGGTCCAAGTATCTTGATCTTTCACTGCATCTATATCTTTGGGGTAAATCTCCAGCAGTGCAATTACTGGGGCATAGAGTAGCTCTATTTTTAACTCTTTGAGGAACCTCCACATAGTTTTTCAGAGTGGCTGTAGCAGTTCACATTCCCACCAATAGTGCAAGAGGGTTCCCTTTTCTCCACATCCTCTCCAACATTTGTTGTTTCCTGTCTTATTAATTTTCATCATTCTCACTGGTGTGTGGTGGTATCTCATTGTCATTTTGATTTGTATTTCCCTTATGGCCAGTGATGTGGAGCATTTTCTCATGTGCTTGTTGGCCATGTCTGTGTCTTCCTCTGTGAAATTTCTGTTCATGACTTTTGCCCATTTCATGATTGGATTATTTGTTTCTTTGCTGCTGAGTTTCATAAGTTCTTTTGAGCTGTTAGATTTTATTTCTGGAAAATGAAGTTCAGCCTGAATTGTGAAGGACATTAGTTTGTGTTTTATAGCTTAGAGATTCTCAACCCTGCCAAGACATTAGAATGACCTGAAGAATTTTAGGATATACTAACTGCTCAATGACTTGTTCCCAAATTAAATCAGACTTGCAAAGGTTGGAGTCTGACTTCCATGTTCTTAAAAATCATGGCAGGCAAGGGAGGGTTGAAAACTAGTAAGAGGAAGGATGGTGAGACTGGGAAGGAGGGGTTTGCACTGCTACTAGTGCTGCCAGTCATACCATGAGTACTGCTAGTAGCGCAACTAGTGCTGCTAGCAAATGTACTAGCTACTTTCTGTGTTCTAAGCCTTTGTCATAGAATGAAAAGACTCAAGACATGAAAAGGAGGCTAGAGTCAGAGCTTTGAAGATATAGGTTACTTTCTGGAAAGAAATGAAATGACAGGCTTCTATTTGCCTCCAAAAATAAGAGCTACTGCCTCATAGGGTCCTGCCACCCAGGACCAGAAACTGGGGTTCCCAGGGCAAGTAGAGGTGGATGGCAGGTAAGCACGTGTCCTCTATCCTGACTCTAGATCCTTCATCATCCCTCCTCTACCTTTTCTTCCCAAATTTACATTTTGAGCTCCAAGCCCAAAGATCTGGAGGGCTTTAGTTTGACATCCTTCCCCACCTTGACACCTTCCATTGAGTTCCCTACTAGGCAGAGCTCCAAGAAGCTCCTCTAGTGCCTGGGAGCCCGTTCAGAGAGGCTCACTTTGAATGAAATAGGGCTCCTTTTTGATCTCCACAGCCAGTAAGTTACCAGCTTCAGGTCTGAAGATTCTGATGGTTTGGTTTACTTTACACTATGAAAGCATAAGATCCTAGGATGAAAAGCTCCACCTATATACCAGATAATAATACGGTTATACCCTAGGAGAACAAAAATTTGACATCTCCAACTAAAGAAAATTGTGGATCTTTTCTTTTCCCTTTCTGCACCTCTGTTATTAGCACCAACATTTACAGCCTCTGTGTTCTAATAAACCTACCTATGGATGGGCAGTCAGAACTGCTGGTGGAGAAAACAACAGGGTCCGTGGCACATGTGCCAACACTGGTCGGCCCTGTTCCTCTCTCTGCAGAAAGAAAGAATGAGGGAGTGGGGAGGGAGCAGGGGAGAAAGGAAGGATATTTGAGCTAAGCCTCAATGATGGTAGTGGGGAAGAACCTTTCTGGCAGAGGAAAGAACTAGTTGAAAAGGTCCCTAGGTGACAACAGGTTGATGTGTTGTGGAGCTGAGAAAAGGCTATTGTGGTTGGCGGTGGGCATGGCTGGAGGACAGGACCTGGGGCATGTGGGGGTATAGACCATCATGAAGAGTTGACTATTTTGTTCTTAGAGAAATAGATTTTTAAGCAGAGGCTAACATGGCTGGATGGATAAGGTTATAAGATCCCCCTGATTGCTGAATTGGGGAGGGGAGGAAATTTGTAATCAGTGAAGAGACTCGAGAGTTCTCCAAAATGGCCCAGAGGGGCTGGTGGGAAGTGGTCAGATTTGAGTAACATTTCGAAGGCTGAGCCATTGGGACTTGTTACTGGGTTGGTACAGATAAGGTAAGGGAAGGAGGTGGATCAAAGATGATTCTTGGACTTCGGAGCCCATAGGGGAAGGGATGTGTTGCGTGACCAGATAAGAAATAGGGAGGTGGCAGTTTGGGTCAGGGGAGGAGGAGGGGAGGTGGAATTGCAGCAAATAAAGAGTTGTGTTTGGACTGGCAAATTGTGAGATGCCTGTAGACACATCCGCACCGAGGTGCTGAGGAGTCAATGGGTAGCTGACTCCGGAGTTTGAGGGAGTCAGGCATTCAAGTCATTCATTTTTAGGAACTTTGTTTCTTATGGAAACTTCTAGTGTTTTAGAAACAGTTGTTTGAGCTGTCTTTGATACCTGGAGAACATCTCTGCTGTTTGATGGAATTTCTCATATCCTTCCTGGGGAGGACACATTCACAGGATGAGATGATGAGAACCTTCTGCAGCTAGGTATACTTGACTGCATTAGGTAGGAATACTTCTGGATATTTCTCTAGACTTAGGCTGTTGTTTATCTGAATTCTTTCATACACATTCTCCTTACTAAGTCAGATATAGATCTCACTTCCTCTTTCTGTGTCTTCTCAGTGGAGTGCAGCACAACAATTAAGATCAAACAAATCGTTAATCATTTTCACCTGTCAAGGTTTCCTGAAAATAACCCAAGCAAGAGCATGCCAGGTGTTTGTATTGATGTGTCTTATGCACAAAAATTGGGCCTGTTGTCCTTTTACTATAGACAGCTAGCCCATTAGGGTACAGTCATTGTGGACATTAAGTGGGTGATAAATCAGTAGACTACAAAGTGAAAGGAATGGCTGATACCCCAGGATGGAAGAAGGAAAAAAAAAGCCCTATAGGCCCAAACCCACTTATTTGTTATGTTTGGGTAAGTTTCCCCATTTGAACGGTCTCTGTGTTAAATTCTACTTCAACCTTTTTTTTAAAAAACATTTATTTATTTATATATTTAGTCTCTACACCCAACTTAGGACTTGAACTCCCGACCTCGAGATCAAGAGTCACATGCTCTTCTGACTGAGTCAGCCAGGTGCTCCCTGCTTCTTTTTATTCCAAGTTCCTAAAAAAAGCACCTTCATCTACTTCATTTGGGACATTTACCTTATTCCTGAAGCTACCATTCTCTTGGTAGCCTTGTGTTTACAATATTGTTCTTATGTTGTTGTGTGAGAAAGGCTGGTTGTCTTCACTTTTTTGCGAAGATGTTTTCCCCTGACTGATAAGTATTATCTCCTTGGAGGGGAGACTTTGAATAGACTGCACACATCCCTGCCCGCCATGGGCTCAAATGTATTGCCAGGTGGGTGCCTGGGTAGTGAGGTCAGTGCTCGGACTGTGATGTCAGTACCCAGGCTCTGCAAAAGCCCATAGGTAGGCTTTTCAGATGCTCAGCAGATGCCCAAGCATGCTCTGCAAAAAACCAGTCTTCTGCCTTTTCTGCAGTTTAACAGGGGGTGTGACCCTGAGCAAATTACTGGATTTCTAGGCTTCTGTTTCCTCCTCTGTAAGCAAGGATAATTATAATCCACCCTGGAGATGTGAATTAGATGAAAACCTGGAAAGCACTTAGCAGAGTACCTGCTATATAAAAGGAACTCAGGGGCCTTTAGTTTCCATCCTAACCCTTCTGAGTCTTTATTCATCAGGAAACAATAATCATGCACTCTGAAAACACACAAGCAAGTAAGTGGCTATTCGTAAAGACAGATCAAGCTTCCAAAGCAAGTTAGACTGAAAAGATCAAGGGAAGTCAACAATCAAGACAAAGTGGAGAATAGTGTAGTGGTTCTCAAAGTCTGGTTCCAGGACTTGCAGCATCAGTACCACTTGGGTGCTTGTGAGATGCAAATTCTCAGAGACACTGAATCTGAACCTCTGGGATTGGACCCAGGCCATCTGTGTTTTAACAAGCTCTCCAGGTAATTCTGATGCACATAGAGGTTTGAGAACCACTGGTCTAAACTCAACAGAGACTGGGTGAGGGATAGTGATGCATGTTTGTACCTGCTGTAGCTGTGTAACATCAACAAAATCCCACCAAACTGGCAATTAATTACCCATTTTCCTTTGGTACAATTATCAAAATAGAGATATATGTAGGATGCTTATTTTCAGTGACTTTGCATTAAATTCACTTTGGTTTTAAAACCACTGATTCATCAACTTTCTTCTTTTTTTTCTCTCTAGGAAATTCCACATACTTGGATGATCATGGACCACCTCCTAGTAAGGTAAGGTCTTTGCTCATGATATAAATCCCCCTTTTCTTTTCTCAGTTCCTACAGCCTCCAACAACCCCAACCAGAGCCCTCCCGGCCCTGAATTGTTTACAGGAAAATAGTAGATGATAGATGTCAAGTTCATCTTTGACTTACAGGGAGGAGAAAAAGGAAGCATGTGAAGATAGCCAAAGTGGTGACGGAGGAAGGGCCATTATCTTATCCGTAGTTGTAGCTGTGCCAGGCATTAGAGCCTAAGGCTGACTTCAGATCTTTGGCAATTTCTTTTTTTTTTTTTTTAAAGATTTTATTTATTTATTTATGAGAGAGAGAGAGAGAGAGAGAGAGAGAGAGGCAGGCAGAGGGAGAAGCAGGCTCCATGCAGGGAGCCTGATGTGGGAATCGATCCCGGGACTCCAGGATCACACCCTGGGCCGAAGGCAGGTGCTAAACCGCTGAGCCACCCAGGGATCCCCGATCTTTGGCAGTTTCATCCTGTTTGCTGCCCCATTTGTCCTCTCTGCATCCATACTGATGCATGATCTGATGCCTACAACCTGGCCTCTGGATGCCTCTGGGTCTAGGGGCCAGATTCATCTCTGCCCCTTTTTCCCTGGCCCACCTTAGTTGGGATACTCCATCCAAGGCTCAACCCATTAGAACCAGCCTTCTCTTTCAATGCCCTCTTAAGGGTGCCCTGACCTGGCCTGTGACTTGTTTTCCTATAAGCAGTTTTGGCCTGATTTTTAAGGGTCAGAATAGTCCAGTGACATGTTAGTGTGGTTCTCCGCCACTATTTACTTTCTTGAACTCAATGAACGCCAAATGTCAATATACCAAAAAATGAGAAAAATAAAGACAGTTTTGGATCACTTAAGATGATGACCTGCAAAGGACAGTTTTAAGTACCTAGTAAGGAGATAATCACCCACTAACCTTAGAGCCTGGAAGTTTACCCCAAAGTCAGTTTTTGAGCTTATGGGATTTGAAGAAGTACTCTACTATTTTTAAGACTATGAGCTTTGGAATAAAGTTTTCCTGGGTGCATCACCAGCTCTGCTACTTTCATTGTATGACATTGGACAAATTACTTAATATTATAAGCATCAGTTTTCTGATTTGCAAAGTGGGATTAGCAACACTACCCACAGTATAGGACATCTAAAAGGATCGAATGAGCTGATACATAATATTCAGCACCTGGCATGCAGTAAGCATTAAATAAACAGTGGCTTGTGTTAACTAGACTGGAGGAACATTAAGATTATTGATGAATGGTCCAGTAGTATTTTTCACAGTTGTGACCGGCTCTACCACTTGGCTTACTGCATATATAATGGGTGCTTGTCATGCTGTGGGCACCAGGAATACAAATATGAAACCAAACGGGAACAACAGAACAAAATCACCCCTACCCTGAAGGAGCAAAGGAATGTGGAGGTTAGATACCATCCAAGGATAAGAACCGTGTCTAGCTCATCTTGGCATCCTCACATCCTTGCAGTAGCACATCGTGACTATTCATTAAATTTCACTCAATTGGACCACGGAATCCAGAGCTGGAATCTGAATTAGGTCTCCTGGCTCCCAGCCCAGGTTCCTTCCACTCAGCCACTGTTCTCAAACTTGAGCTTGCATCAGGGTTTCCTGGTGGCTTATTGAAACATGGATTACTGGGCCCAGACCCCTGAGAGTCTGATTCTGTAGGCCGAGGGTAGGACTGAGAACTTGCATTTTTAACAAGCTCCCAAGTGATGCTGATGGTGCTGATCTCGGGATCATGTTTGTGAAACACTGCTTTAAAGGCCATTAATATAAAAAAAAACAATATCTCTGGACATTTTTTTTCCTGCTAGCCTAAAGAGAGTGGTATGGCTTACTATAAAAAGGCTTCTTACTTTTTAAAATATTTTATTTATTCATTTGAAAGAGAGAAAGAGCACAAGCAGGGTAGAGGGGTAGAGGGAGAGGTAAAAGCAGATTTCCCACTGAGCAGGGAGCCCGATGGGGGGCTTCATCCCAGGACCCTAAGATCATGACCTGAGCTGAAGGCAAATTAACCGACTGAGCCACCCAGGCACCCCATGACTACTTATTAATATAATGATGACTTGCTATTGTAACTCTTCTTACAGTGAAAACAAATTTTCCTTGGTTGGTAATCTGCCTGGGAGAAAGAATGAGTGTGGGTGGGGAAGAAGAATGGTATGGGTGGCCTGCTAGGTTCCTGCATCACTAACCGTACTCTCCCAAGTGGGAACAGGTGAACCCTCCCCACGCTCTCGGCTCTATAGGAAAAGGGTGTCAGGGTGGCTCTTTGGGACAGTCAGCTGTTTCTTTGAATGGCATGTTGGGACATTATTTTGGGTTTCAGGTTTGATAAATGGGGTTTTATCTAGTTAGGAAACCCAGGCCTACTTTATACAAACTTACCTTTATGAACTCAGTCCTTGGTGATTGACTTGGGACTACCTCCTTAGTCTGCCTCAAGTCCTTGCTCTTGCTGAGTTGGCCATCTTGCCTACCTGTTTCTTTGCTAGTATCCTTGGTGCCTGGATTCTGTGTTTGCTGGACTCTCTCCCCTTGATTGGGACTACCTCCTTAGTGGACCTCGAGTCCTTGTTCTTGCTGAGTTGGCCATCCTGCCTGCCTGTTTCTTTGCTAGTATCCTTGGTGCCTGGATTCTGTGTTTGCTGGACTCTCTCCCCTTACCCCTGTGGAGCTTGCCCTGGCTCTGCCTTTTCCCACCACTGCGGTCTGGTCTCCACCTGTCCCTCTTCCTCCATCCCCAGCCAGAGCTCCCTGTGGCACACAGGAAGGATCAGGTCATATCAGATCATTTTAGACCACTTTCAGACTAAATCTATTTTTATCAATTCTATTCCAAGTTCGAAACTGTGAATATAATCTCTGTCAACCAGCAGAAGTTTATATGAGACAGATTCTTTTACTATAACTGTATTTTCATTATCTAGGAGTGGAGTAGCAGAACACTCTTTTGACTTTCTAAGCAGTAGCCAAAATAAGAAGAATATAAAAGTGAGTAAAAATAATGTTGGTACATTAACATCTTTTCATCCATGCTTATTACTTCTGCCAGGGTAGAAATGAATCCCAGAAGTGATAAAGTCGGACTTCCAGATAAAAGTCCATTGATTGTCCCCCCTGACGTGGGACCTTGGTTAGTTAGATCTGTAGACTGCTGGGGTCTCCAGGGACATGGTGGCATCCAGAAGAGACAGATTCACACATGTGTGGCCTCTAGAATGAACCCCCAGCCTGGCACAGGAAAGCAAGACCAAGTGCAGACCCACCATTTTTATATTTGTTTAACATTCAGAAATAACTTTGGATGCCAAGACTGCAAGAGCTGTGATCTAGATAAAATAAGGTTTTTAAACCCTGAAAATGTTCTGAGGTTTACAGGCGAGTTCTCATTTTATTAAAAGTTCATTCCACAAGTTTCACATTCCACAAGTAATAGCCATTTAGGGAATGGGGTGTGTGCCACACAGCACACAGAGCCCAGGGCTTCCTTCTCGCCAGTATTTTCATAAAAAAGAACCCAAATACCTCTGATTTTTTTTAACTTGTTTTTAAAATCCACTGTAACCTCTCAACTCACCTCAGTTTTTAAGTCGAAGTCATTATTTAAAGGCAGATGTTAATATTTTCTTTTGTTAACCACATTTTACTACCATTTTGTGTGCACATAGAACACATGGCTGAAGGTTCGAGCCCTGCTAAGAATGAACATGTAAATCTCTATTGAATAAATTGGAAAGATATTCTTGAGAACAAAAACAGGCATACAACAGCCAAGATAGTGTGGTCACACTTCTTATAAAGTTGTGTTTATAGGAATGTGTGTGCAGAGAAAAGCCTAGGTAGATAATAATGTTTTCTCTGGATGGTGAGATTTTAAGAGATTTTTACTCTTTTCTTTATGCTTTATCATGTATTTTTTGAGTTCATTAAAGTAATGCCTGCTCAACCTAAGGATTGGAATGGAAGGGGGAAAGAGAGGGAAAAGTCTTTATGCAAGAGAAGATGAGGGTTGGGCTGGAGAGCCAGTGGTGCTCTGGCCTCTGCAGCAGCATCTGCAGTTTCATTGACGCCCCACAGCAGCCTGGCCTCTGAAGATTGACATCTTCTCCTCCTGCTTCACTTCGCCTGGACTATGGGTCCCCGACTCGGGCAGGCAGCTGGTGACGGCAATGATCACTTCTGGTGGTAACAAACAGGATGTAGTAATTGTTTCACCTATGTTGGGTGAACATCATCCCAAATCTGATAGATAAGAAGAGCTGATCTAAGCACCTCCAGGAAAATAAAACCACTATCCATAGCGGATGTCTCTCATTTCCTATGTAGCAAGCAATCTACTAAGCGCTTTGCATGTGAGTTTAGTCTCAGTAAAACCTCATGAAAGAAGAAGTCATTTTTAAAATTGAAGTATAGTTGGCATACAATATTATATTAGTTTCAGATGTACAGTCTGGTGATTTGAATGTATATATGTTATGCAATGCTCACCATAAGTGTAGTTACCTTCTGTCACCATGGAGAGTTATTACAATATTACTGACTTATATTCTCTCTGCTGAATTTTACATGTCCATGACTTATTTATTTTATAGCTGGAAGTTTATACTTCTTAATCCCCTTCACTGATTTCACCCTTGCCTCCACCCTCTCCCTCTGGCAAGTACTAGTTTATTCTCTGTATTTAGAGTCTGTTTTTGTTTTGTTTGTTTAATTATTTTGTTTTTAGATTCTACATCTAAGTAGCATTAAATAGTATCTGTCTTTGTCTGACCTATTTCACTTAGCATAATACCCTCTATATCCATCCATATTGTCACACATATCAAGATTTTATTCTTTTTTATGGCTGAGTAATATCCCAGTGTGTGTGTGTGTGTGTGTGTGTGTGTACACATATATATCACCTCTTCTTTATTTATCTATATATGGACACAGGTTGCTTCCATATCTTGGCTGCAATGCTATAATTGTAAATAATGCTGCAATGAACATAGGGGTACATATACTTTTTCAAATTAGTTTTTGTTTTCTTTGAATAAATACCCAGAGGGGGGTTGCTGGTCATATATTTCTATTTTTAATATTTTAATAATTTATATTTTAATTTTTTGGGTCCATACATACTGTCTTCTGTAGTGGCTGCACCAATTTATATTCCTACCAACAATGCAAAAGTATTCCCTTGTTTCCACATCCTTACCAACACTTGCTGTTTCTTGTCTTTTTGATACTAGACATTCTGACTGGTGTGAAGTGGTATAGTGGCTTTGATTTGTGTTTCCCTGATGATTAGTGATGTTGAGCATTTTTTCATGTCTGTTGGCCATCTGTATGTCTTCTTTGGAAAATGTCTATTCAAGCCCTCTGCCCATTTTTAGTTAGATTCTTTCTTTCTTTCTTTCTTTCTTTCTTTCTTTCTTTCTTTCTTTCTTTCTTTCTTTCTTTCTTTCTTTCTTCTTTCTTTCTTTCTGTTGAGTTGTATGAGTTCTCTATATGCTTTTGATATTAACCTCTTATTAGATATATCATTTGTAAGTATCTTCACTCATTCACTAGGTTGTCTTTTTATTTTATTGAGGTTTTTCTTTTTGGCCATGCAAAAGATTTTTAGTTTGTTATAGTGCCAGTTAATTTTTGCTTTTGCTGCCCTTGCCTGAGAAGACAAATCCCCCCCCCCAAATATTGCTAATGCTAATGCCTGAGAATCTACTTCCTATGTCTTATTTTAGAAGTCTGTGGTTTCAAGTCTTATATTTAGGTCTTTAATCCAATCTTGAGTGTATTTTTGTGTGTGGTGTAAGAAAGTGGTCTTTTATTCTTTTGCATATAGCTGTCCAGTTTTCCCAGCACCATTTATTGAAGAGATGTCTTTTCTCCAATGTGTATTCTTGTCTCCTGTGTTGTAGATTAACTGACCATGTAATAGTGGGTTTATTTCAGGGCTCTCTATTCTATTTCACTGATCTGTGTGTCTGTTTTTATGCCAGTACCATACTGTTTTGATTACTATAGTTTTATAGGATAGCTTGAGATCCAGGAGTATGATGCCTCCACTTTGTTCTTTCTCAAGATTACTTAAGCTATTCAGGGTCTTTTGTGGTTCTACATAAATTTTAGGATTATTTGTTCTAGTTCTGTGAAAAGTGCTTTTGGTATTTTGGTAGGGATTGCTTTGGGTAGTGTGGGCATTTTAACAATATTAATTCTTCTAATCCATGAGCATGGTATATTTTCCCTTCAGTTTCATACATTGATGTCCTTACTTTCAGAGTACAAGTCTTTTACCTCCTTGGTTAACTGTATTCCTTTGTATTTGACTATTTTGCTATAATTGTAAATGGAATTGTTTTTTAATTTCTCTTTTTGTTTGTTCATTCTTAGTATATAGAAATATAACAGCATTCTGTATAGTAATTTGTACCCTGTAGCTTTACTGAATTTATTAGTTTTAGTAGTGTTTTGGTGGAGATTTGGAGCTTTCTATGTATATTATCATGTCATCTGAAAATAGTGAAACTTAGTGAGACTTCCTCCTTACCAATTTGGATGCTAAACTTTTATGTCTTTTCCTTGTCTGATTGCTGTGGCTAGGACTTCCAATACTGTGTTGAATAAAATTGGTGATAGGCAACCTTGTCTTGTTCCTGATCTTAGACGAAAAGCTTGTAGCTTTTCATGTTGAATATGATATTAGTTGTGAATTTGTCATATATACATTTTTTATGTTGTGGTGTCCCTCTATACCCACTTTGTTGAGAGTTTTTATCATGAACAGATGTTGAATTTTGTCAAATGCTTTTTCTGCATCTATTGCAATGATCATATGATTTTTATTTTTCTTTTTGTTAATGTGGTATATTCCATTGATTGAGTTGTAGATATTGAGCCATGCTTACATGAGTGGAATAAATCCCACTTGATCATGGTGATCACTTGGTCCTTTTAAAAGTTGCCGAATTTGGTTTGCTCATATTTCGTTGAGGAATTTTCATCTATGTTCATCAGGGTTATTGGCCTGTAATTTTTTCTTGTAGTGTCTTTGTCTGGTTTTGTATGCTGCCCTACAGAATAAGTTTGGAAGCATTCCTTCTTCATCAATTTTTTTTGGAGTAGTTTGAGACAGGTATTGACTCCTCTTCAAATGTTTGATAGAATTTACTTTTGAAGCATCTTGTCTTGAACTTTTGCTAGTTGGGAGTTTTTGATTTCTGACTGAATTTCATTACTAGTAACTGGTCTGTTCAGATTTTCTATTTCTTTCTGATTCAGTCTTGGAAGACTGTATGTTTTAAGAATTTATCTGTTTCTTTGAAGTCCAATTTGATGGCATATAATTTTTTTTATAGTAGTCTCTTATAATCCTTTGGGGCTTTCTTGTTTTGTTTAAACTCAATTTGCCAAAATATAGTACAAAATTAGTTTCAAATGTAGTTTTCATTTCATCATTTTTTTTATAACTCATCATTTATCAGTGCTCATCACATCACATGCCCTCCTTTTTAATGCTCATCACCCAGGTATCCTATCCCCCCACCCACATCCCCTTGAGCAACTCTCAGTTTGTTTCCCAGAGTTAAGAGTCTCTCATGGTTTGTCTTCCTCTCTGATTTTTTCCCCGGTTTCCCCTCCTTCTTTTGTATCTTGCACTATTCTTGCACTATTTCTTAATATTCCACATATGAATGGAACCAGATAATTGTCTTGCAGTATTTCTTAATATTCCACATATGAGTGGAACCAGATGATAATTGTCTTTCTCCAATTGACTTATTTCACTTATCATAATACCCTCCAGTTCCATCCACATCTGTGTAAATGGTAGGGATTATTACTCTTTTCTGATGGCTGAGTAATATTCCATATACCACATCTTCTTTATCTATTTATCTGTCGAAGGCCATCTCCGCTCCTTCTGCAGTTTGGCTGTTGTGGACATTGCTTTGTATTTCTCTGTGTTGATTGTTACTTCTCCTTTTTGATTTATGATTTTATTTGAGTTCACTCCTTTTTCTTGTTGAGTTTGGCTAAAGGTTTTTAAATTTTGTTTATTCAAAGAACCAGCTCTTAGTTTTCAATGATCTTTTCTATTGTTTTTTGTTTTGTTTTGTTTTGTTTTGTTTTTTTTTAGTTTTCTTAGTCTCTATTTCTACTCTAATTTTATTATCTTCTTCTACTAATTTGGGTCTCTCTTTGTCTTCTTTTTCTAGTTCCTTTATGGCTAAGGTTAGATTGTTCATTTGAGATTTTTCTTATTTCTCAAGTTAGGCCTGTATTGCTATAAACTTCCCCTTTAGAACTGCTTTTGCTGTGTCCCAAAGATTTTGGAATGTTTTGTTTCCATTATCATTTGTCTCAAGGTATTTTTTGACTCCCAAGAGAGGAAGTAATTTTTTAATCCTTATTTTGCAGATGGGGGAACTATTTCATAGAGAGGCTGAATAACTTGCCAAGGTCATGCACACTAAGTATTGAACTTGTGATTCTAACCCAGGGCTATGTAGCTCCAGGCTCTATTCTAACCATTTCAAGATTACCTGTTTAAGTATAAATATGTATTTATTTATAAGTATTAAGTATAAATATGTATCTTTCATGTATTATTTGGTAGCCTAACTAATAAATAAAAGGTTTTAACTCTCAGTATACCAGAAAAAAAATAGTCCTCACCATTTACTATCTGAGCCCAATGGACCCTTTAGACATTATTTTATAATCCAGTAATATTTAATTTCTACCTTATCCTTTTTTTTCTAGTCACTTTTGTATGCATACCTACCTTCAGCATTTATCCATTTACAAACTGCATATATAATACATTTTGGTGTACAAATATCATAAAGGGTGAAAGAACACTGTCCCACATTCATTTAGCTAAATGGGATGGTCCAGGTTCTTGTTGCAAAATATTGTTTGACAGAGTCCTTCCTCTTGATGGCTAACTGCATGAGAACACTATATATGTAGTATATAGTATATAGTATACACACACACACACACACACATATGTATGTATGTAATTAATTTAAAATTTTTTTTAAATATAAAATTTATCCTTAGAAATATATTGTTCCCTCATCAACTATTGAATTTGAGAGAATTAATCCAGATATCATCATCTGAAGGCTCAGAGTCTCCTGTTTCCCTTTCATGATCAATATCATCATCATCCTTAGAGTCTCGAGTGCTGCTGTCTAACTCTAGCATTCATCTCTGGTTCCTCCAATGTTTGTGAAACCTGTCTCTCAGTTTTCTTCTCTTTGTCATTATAGGAAGGAATAAAGATTTTAAACTTTCCACTCTAATGAAAATTAAAAGCAAACTACAAAGATGGTGTCTTCAGTCTTCTATCTTTTGGAAAGATGATGCAATTCTTGGGCAACACAGTAAAATATAAAGGGCAATGCAGTAATGATGATGTATTTCCCCAGTGGATTACTCTTCTTGGCCTACCCTGTTCAGGACAGTAGCCATTAGGCTCATGTTGCTATTTAAATTAAATTAATTAAAAATTTTTAAAAATTCAGTTTCTCACTTGTGCTAACTACATGTCAAACTCTTTGCAGGTATATGTGGCTAGTGGCTACTGTATTGGGCAGCACAGGATAGAACATTCTGGTAATCACTAAACAGCAGTGTAGTTAAAGTCATTCCATCATTCTTCCATTTTTCTACTACTTTAGTCTTTTTAAAGCATATTTGAGAATAATTGATGCATAATTGGTAGGTAATTATTCTAGGATGGTGAAAAAGCAGTGTCTCAAGATAGAGAAAGAATAAAATCATTAAGATCCCATAGTGGATCTTAAATTTTTAAAAGAGGCTGGTAGACTGTATTATATAGCAATTATATCTCTTATAATAATTATGATTATATAATTATAATAATATGGACCTATTTGACAATAACTGCAGGAAGAATGAGTTTTATTCTCTTTATTGAAAAATAAGGTATATTTTCCTGGGAACATTCTAAGAAAAAATGAAGTCAAGAAATATTCATATACAGGGGTGCCCAGGTGATACAGTCAGTTAAGCATCCAACTCCTGATTTGGGCTCAGGTCATAATCTCAGGGTTGCAAGATTGAGCCCCACAACAGGCTCAGCACTCAGCATAGAACCTGCTTGTGCTTCTCCCTCTGTTCCTCCCCCTGCTCGCTTGCTCTCTCTCTTAAATAAATCCATGAAGTCTTTAAAAAGAGAGAAATGTTAATACAGATAGTTGGAACCATTCAAAAAAAACCCCAAACCTAAAAAACTAAAATTGGGCATAGTGGGTCCTGGTAATACAGAAGGTTATGATGTATTGATGTATTGCTGATGCCTGCATTGCATTTGTATATAAAAGTATTTTGATATATAAGATGATACTTACATACTATCTTTTAATATAAAATAATGTGCTAGCCAGTATTAGTACTCAAAATTCTATTTAAAAATTGTTTCATTAGAAGAGGTTATACAATTTTTTATGCTGAGCAAGCAATCTTCAAATGAATGAGAACTAGTGATGTTAATTGAAATGACATTTGTATAATACCTAGTGGTGTCTGGCAGTGAACAATTGCACAGTAAAGGTTAGTCCTTTTTTACTTCCCAACCCACCCAGAAGCTAATTTCCCTTTAATATCAATTAATTTTTGAGTGCCTACTTTATGTAAGGGATCGGGAAGACAAAAAATAGTTGAAGATAATTTCTGCCATCTAATACTTTACAATCTACTTGTGTCTCAAGGTTTCAAAGAATCAAAAAACTATGGAAGCATAAAGTTCTGTGATAGAGATAATCTTGAGTGTAAATGACCCTATACATACAACCATTCACTCATTCAAGCATTATTCATCCACTAAATTTGTGTTGGGCTTTGTGCTGGGCTGTAAGACTGCAGAAGGCATAGAACCTTCCCTCAAGGATCTGAGAATATAGTGGGAAGGACAAGCGAGCATCTCCTATAGGCCTGATCTGATACATTAAGTAGGTCACTAGATGCTGTGATAGAATGAGCACAGGTTTCTGCAGGTGAGAGTCCTGAAGGTTGCATAGGATGACCTACCCAGGTCGAAGAGTCTGGGATGGAGGGGTTGAGAAGAGGTAGGCCTCCCTACTGAGGTTTGAGGAGTGGTGAGTGGAAGATGAAGACAGGTACTGCTTTGAGAAGCTTGGCTTTAAGCGGAAAGAGAAAAAAACCAATAGCGTAGGAGATGGTGACCATGGCAACATAATTGTGTAGTAGAGAAATTGAATAGTAGGAAAGGAGTGACAAGTCACAGATTCAGTTCTGAATGGGGTTATGGATTAAATTTTGGTCCCCCAAGGCTGAAGTCCTGACCACCAGAATCTGTGAATGCAGTCCTATGTGGGAATAGGCTCTTTGCTGATGTAATAGTCAAGATGTGGTAGTGGAGGAGGATGGGCCCTAAATCCAGGATGACTGATATCCCTATAAGAAGAGGGAAGTTTGGACACAGAAACAGAGACACACAGGGAGAATGGCCTGTGAGGATGGAGGCAGAGATTGGAGTTACACTGCCACAAGCCAAGGACACCTAGGATTGCTGGCAACCACAAGACTCCAGGAAAGAAGCATGGAGCAGATTGTCCCTCTGAGCCCCCCATGAAGGAACTAATCCTACTGACACTTTGACTTCAAACTTCTGACTTCTTGAACTGTGAGAGAATGAATTTCTCTTGATTTAAGCCACCTAGTCTGTGATACTTTGAAAGCCCTAGAAGGCAATTTAACTGGGTTGAGTTTAGTATCTTCAATTACCAGGATAGCATGGAATGTTATGCCCTGTTAAGCATTGTTTGGTTTGATTTAATGAACATTGAAACCATCCTTAGAAGTCTGTCATTAGGATAATTTCAGTGCATGTTTGTAGTTTTTTCAACATTCAATATTTTTCAACATTCAGTACTACTCAAGTTTTTCCCCAAAATTCCTTCTGCAGTTTTCTTTGTAATTCTTTTTTTTCCTCTTCATGATTCTCACGTCTGCAACTACTTTATTATTATCCAATATTATATCCAAGAAAATATATATATTACATAATATATCCAATATATAATATATAAAACAGTATCATATTAATAGTAATATAATATCCAATAACAATTATATCCAATATTCTCTCCAGTTTCTTCCATTGTAAATTCATTTCAACTGTTCAAATCATGGTTTTAATATATAAAAATCATATGTTGTGTTTTCTTTGGAAAGAATGTCAGTGAAAATCCATGTGAGAGAAAGTTATTTGAAAGGAAACTTCCTATTCTTGTAGAACCAGGGGCTATTAGAGCAACGGAAAAAAACAGTAAAGAAGTCTGTTGCCCTTTAAAAAAATATGTCTATTTTTATAGGAGATTTCTCTGCCTGCCATTTAACAACCCCTACTACTGAGTCCCTAAGAAAGACTACATGTTTGTTTCTGTCTTTTTCGTATCAATAAATTCTTAATGATGTTAGCTGAAAGGAGATGTTCCAATCTTCTCTAGTAAAGAAACCATGGTTTACAGTCCTTGTTTGGAGCCTAAAGAGGAAAACCCACATGTCTACTAATCATAATAGGTAAGTGACTTCTGGAAGATACCGGAAGTATATTTACTTTCATGTATCTTTGCCAAGCACCATCAACTTGGAGAGTTTCCCTGAGGGCAGGATTGCTGAGTTTTATGTATGTACACAGTCTCCCTTGGTCAAAAACACTTTTTACTTGGAAGAGTAGTCCTGAGATTCAAAGAGGAAAAGTAATTTCTCATTTCTCTCCCTCAGAACCTATTTTTGAGCATATAGTCCTGGCCATCCATCTTGTTTTCCTCTTGTCTGTTAGGATCTGCAAGAAGCAAATAAATCTCTGACACAGACTAGGGTGTGTGCTTGACCCACCTTGTCTAGCTGCTTCCAATCTGACAACAATCCCTGAAGCCTTTGCTGCTGATAAGAGAGCCTTCTAGATGTATAGCTCCATTTCATCCTATTGTAAATAACCTCAGATGCATGTAGTCTGATTTTCTTTGGAGGGGAAAAATGGCATTCTCAAGTTTAGATCGTCTTCTTTTTATCCAACGAAGCTTCTTTAGCATTATCTTTTAATTATGAAATATTCCAAAGACAAAAAATTAGTGAGACCAGTAAGACGTATAGGCAACCTACCCAATGTGTCCACCCCTTAGATTTAAAACATGTTACTCTTAATTTGCCAGATTCTTTATTCCAACTTTTCGTTTTTGCTCTTGCTGGCTAAGAGTCTGAGGAGCATGGATTTTGGAGTCAGACTTCAGTTCAAATCCTAGCTATATAGAGCTAGTTACCCTAGAATAAACACTTCATCTCTTTGGGTTCAGTTTTATATTTGTAAATTCCATCCACCTCATAGAGTTGTGAGTTTAAAGAAAGCACTTAGTGTGCCAGACACAAGTAAGCACCCAGCAGTGGGTCTTTTGTACTCTAGGTATTGTTTATACACAGCCTTTCACAGATTGCGATAACTCAGCTTGCTATTACTTACAGTAGGACTTGCTCCCAACCCCCCAACTGTATTTTCTTTGGATTTTTAAAAGCAATTAATCGCATGTCAGGTGGCATACCAGATACCAGTGTAAGAACTTTCAGGTTCTGTGGTTACTCCATTTCTTCCCTGGGCTAGTTTGGAACAAACAGTAAGCGAAGCCTTCCACGACCTTTGGCATTTAGCTTTTTTTAAGCCTGTATTGTTCTCTGTGTCCACCCCTGACTTTACCCAAAGTCCTTTTTAAAAAAACACTACAAAAGCGAAGTCGCTTTTCATTTTATGGATGAATCAATTGCACTGGGTAATAGGCTTGTGTTTAATGATTCATGATAAATATATTAGGTTTAGAGAAAGAACTAGCAGAACAGAATGAGGCTGGGAGTTAGGAATCAGTTTCACTCAGATGAGCATGACCTTGAAGGAGTCCCTTCTACCCTCTCATTTTTTTTTTTTTGATCATTGCAAATGATAGGAAAATTTATGACTTGAATATTTTATTTTTAAATAACTCTAAGAGCATCTGAGTTCAGTGGGTATGCTAAAGAACTTTATATTTAGGTATTTTATTTGAGATGGATAATTAATAGCTTAGAAGATTAGAAGAAAAAAAAAAGAATCTACCAAAGGGGAACAGATCAGTCTTACATAATAGGTATTGTTTCTTATCCTGAAGTCACCTGTATTCTTCCTTCATGCTTCTGTTGAACTCATCACAGCTCTTAACCATTAGCATGGAAGTCTTTGGCCCAGCCAATGGCCTCCTGAGATTTCAACTTTCCACAGAAATCTGTGTCCAAGTTCAGAAACCGTACTTCTAAATTTATCAGTTTTATGAGCATGTAATGTGTTCACTCTTTCCCAAGAAGAACATAATGAATCCATTTCTTACTCAAATGGTTAGTACTATTAAGCATATCTTCCACTTCTTTTTTTTTTTAATTAAAAAATTCTGTAAAGCCACAGGTCTAAAAATATGTGGTTTATATAATTGTTCTTTTAGCATCTTCCTCACCCTACTCCCCAAAGCCCACGGGCCAGTTATCACTGATAAGATATTTTCCAAACCTTATCCAAACTGGCACCAGTTAAAATCACAGACTTAATACGTTGTCAGGTTTGGGCTGCCTTTAACAAAAATAAAGCGCTTTAAATGAAGCATGAAATTTTTAAATTGCAAATTGTTGTTGGAAAGCATATTTAATCAAGAAACTGCTTTAGTAAATTAAGAAAACTCGTGCCACCATTTTTTTTGGCAGGGTAACAACTGCCTGAGGGTTTTCAAAGTTGTAGTAACTTAAACATTTTAGTAGCTTCTAATATAGTTACCTAATTCTTTTTGTTTGTTTTATTTCTTCCTTGACCATCTGATCAATTCTTTTTGTCTTAGAAATTATGCATACTCCTGTTTTGATTTGGAAAGTTCAGAAAATTAGAGAGCAGCCGGAAAAAATAATCACACATTATGCCACCACTCAGAGACAACCATAACAAAGCATTTTTCACAATCCGGCCCAATCTTTTTTTTTTTTTTTTTCGGCCCAATCTTTATTGTACATTAAGAATATGAAAGCCTTATGTATCATTTGTTGCAAATATTTTGCCAGTCCTTGTATGTACTTTTTATGTTTAATCAAAGTCATGCATAAACATAACGCAGTTTAAAGCACCAAATGGCTCATTAGCTTGTGAGAAAGTGACCCCTAACTACACCCTCCCCATTATTTTCTGCTGTTCAGAAACAATTACTGTATGCTCTTTCTGCCAGTCTTTAGGATCAGCTTTCACATCTCCGGATAACAGGCTTTTGCTGCTTCTCAGTTTTGTTCAGCCTTAGGCCTTGTCTGTTGACATCCTTCTGTTGGAACAAGAGGATTTAGCGCTTTCATGGCAGCGCGCCGCCCCCCACCCCCAGCACTCCCCTCTTCAGCCCCCCCCCAAACCAGGTTGTGTCATTTGGACCGCCCCAGGGCTTAGTGTTTTTACTGCTGACACCAGGCAAATAATAGGGGCACCGGGCCATTATGATGTTTTTCTTCCTACTCAGCTTTTTGGGTTTTTTTGTAACAAGTAATTGTCTTATTTCGTGAATTGATTTTCACACTTTTCCCTGACATCCAAGTCATCGTAAAACTTTTTTCCAGTGGTGTAAATCCCAGCACCTCCAACTGCATTAGGGATCTGTCCACATCCTGTTGCTGAGGTCTCTCCTGGGTCTTCTCACCAGTTCCAGCCTGAGCTCAGCCTCCACCTCAGATGTGCCTGGGAGTGCCTCCTTCTGTATTTGCTTCCACTTCCCGCACTGCTGCTGTAACCAATGACCACAAGCCTGGTGGCTTCAAACAACTCAAATTTATTATTTTATGGAAGTCTGAAATGGGTGTCAATGGGCTAAGATCAAGGAGTCGGCCAGGCTATGTTCCTGCTGGAAGCTCTATGAGAGCTTGCCTTGCCTTTTCTAGTTTCTAAAGGCTGCCTGCATTCTTTGACCTATGGCCCCTTTCTCCATATTCCAAGGCAGCATTGTTGCATCTTCAAACTCTGACTCTGACTCTTCTCTCTTTCTCTTCTCCTCATGAATCCTTGTGATGATGTTGTGTGCACCTGAATAATCCAGGATAATCTCCCCATCTCCAGATCCCTTGGGCATGTAGGGAAATGCATTCACAGATTCTAGAAGTTAGGACTTGGACATCCTGGGCACGCATTATTTTGCCATCTAAACACATCTTGCTCTTTCCTTGGTCTCTAGCAGCTTCTTGAGAAAAGGTACATGGTCTGGAAATTATCTCAAATGATACATTTCTGAAGATGGCTATTCTCACCTTGACTAATCATTTGACAGGATGTAAAATTCTGGATTGGAAATCTATATTAATCAGGATACCCTAGGGTGACACAAAATCTCAATGGCTTCCCACATTAGTTTATATCTTGCTTATATAAGACCCTCAGTGGCCAGTGGCTGTTTTCTTTCAGAAGCTTGCTCCACATCCTGGCTGCATCCATCTTGTGGCTTCACCATCTCAACACAGGACCTTTGTGTTACTGTGGCAGGGCAGAGAGGAGCTAGAGGGGTGACACGTGTCACTTCTGTGAGCACGCAGTTGGCTAGAACTGGTCAGAAGACCCCTCAACCACAGGAGGCTGGGACATTGAGCACTTCGGTACTCTGAGAATCAGATGTCTCTGCCACAAAAGAATTTCTCTCCAGAAGGTCTTTCTCCATTTCACTATAGCTTGTTGTATTTCTGTTAAGAAGACTAATTCTTTTCTTTTTTAAAGATTTTATTTATTTATTCATGAGAGACACAGAGAGAGAGAGAGAGGCAGAGACACAGGCAGAGGGAGAAGTAGGCTCCATGCAGGGAGCCCGATGTGGGACTCCATCCCGGGACTCCAGGATCATGCCCTGGGCCAAAGGCAGGTGCTCAACCACTGAGCCACCCAGGTGTCCCTTAATTCTTGACTTTATATATGAAAATTGAATCAGGGCACCTGGGTGGCTCAGTGGTTGAGTGTCTGCCTTTGGCCCAGGTCGTGATCCCAGGGTCCTGGTATCGAGTTCCACATCAGACTCCCTCCAGGGAGCCTGCTTCTGCCTCTGCCTATGTCTCCATCTCTCTCTCTCTCTCTCTCTCTGTCTCTCTCTCTCTCTCTCTCTGTCTCTCATGAATAAATAGATTTGGTTTTCTTTTTTTTAAGGTATTATTTATCTCTATGAAAGCTTTTTATTCCTCATTTTCTCAGATTGTATAATTTTGTGTCTACTGTGTGCCAATTTTCAGATCCGATTCTGGACACTCAGCAGACTTCTTGATCTGGAAACTAATATCTTATTCTGGAATATTTGCTTGACCTTCCCTGATGACTTATTCTTCTGTATTTTCTCTTTCTGTCTTTCTGGAACTCTTCATTTGGATGTTGAACTTCCAAATATAGTTGTCTGTATTATCTTTGTTCCTCTTATATTTCTTTTCTTTCACTTTTTGCTCTATTATCTGGAAAAGTTTTTCAACTTTGTTTTCCAACCTTTCTGTCGAGTTTCTTCCTCATTGTTTTCATATTTCTAATTTCCAAGAGCCTTTTTGCTGTTGTTACTGTTCTCTAAATGTTGTTTATTGGAGCACTCTTTGGTTCCAAATGGGGCCTTTTACATTTCTTACCAAAGGTGATTCCTAGATATTTTATTATTTTTTGGTTGCTATTCTGAACAGAATTTTTCCACTATGTTTTACCTAGATTATTATAGTATTAGAAGTTATTGATTTTGTGCATTACACATACTCATGTTACTCAGCTTATCTATTTTAATAATTTTTCTTTTTCTTTTCCTTAATAGGGAATCATATTATTGAACCAATATCCATTTTATCCCCCGTCTAACCCTGTTTCAAGTTTAATAGCATTATCTAGGATAATACTAAATAATGTGAAGTTCATTGTGGGGGAGTGTTGTATTAATTCTCACCATGTCACCCACATTTAGAACAGGTACCTGGCACATAGTAGCACTTAATAAATACTTGTGAAGTGAATGAATGGATATATAGACAGCATCTTTGTTTTGCTTGAAGTTTTAATGATAATGCTACAGGTGTTTTATTACTAAGTGTAATTTTGCTACTTAGTTTAAGATAGATATTCTTTATCATGCTTAAGAAATATTGCTACTTTTCTGAAAGCATACAATTATTTGAGAGAATCATGTTTCCTTTGTGTGTTTTGATCTTGCACTTAGAAACATGTTTTGAATTGATTTAATTTAATTTACTTTCAGTTTTAAAATTAATGGGGGCAGACAGCTTGGGAAGTGGAAACGGGCACTTTTTATCAATGTTCAATTTATTTGGACATCTTTAGTGGTGACCTGGAAGAAATGTTTAGAAAACTCTGAGTTTGTAGGTGACTCTGATCTTGTCTTGCTTACTTTTCTTTTTTTCTTTTGTCTTTTTTTGGGGGGTAGATGGGCAGGTAAGAATAGTACTTAACCACAGGACTACCTACCAAGCCTGGTGTCTTTGTAAGCTCTCACCTTCGAGCTCCTGCCCAGTGTAATACTGCAGCCCAAAGAGGCTATCAAGACACTGAATATCCTCCAGCAGAGGACATAACAGTACCTAGTAGAAGCTGGGATTCATCCACACCTGAAAGATTATATGCAGTTTTAGCCGACGAAGATCAAAAGAGGCCTAATTGTGCTGGAGAACATCCAGAATGTAACAACTAGAATGCTCTTGGAAGGTGGAAGAAAAGACTAAATTGACTACAGTTCTTGCCAGGAAAGACATTGGCTCAGGAAAATGATCAAAGTCTATAAAACCAGAGACAGTGTGTTTGAGGAGAACACAAAACTGTTCACCAAGGCCCTAAGCATATATCTGGTCTAAAATAAATAGATACAATGTCCCTCAAATCTTAAATAAGGTATACCAAAAACAAAATGAAGGATATTCTGCTTCTTACAGCTGGTAGTAAACAACTGGACTTCATTTGCCCAAATGACAGGGCAGGCCAAAATTATAAATCATTCCCCATAAAAGTTTATATATATTCATGAATGACAAATCCACAATAGATAAGGAAGAAAACAAGATTGTTGTGAGGGACAGCCTAATGTTTCTCAGTTGATATTCTTAAATCCAGTAAGATTATTCTTGTTTTATATATGATAGAAAATGAACATTCCCTTTTTCCCCAACCAGAATATTGTTAATCATTGACTCTTCTTTACAATTTAGTCACTACTGGTGTTTATCTCCAGAGTCATTCGTTGAATTGCTGCTGTTCAAATTACCCATCTTGTAGGGCTCTGCCCCAATCCCGCACCTTCTGTGGCTGCCCTAGCTGGTAGCTCAATTGTGTGAAGACTTCAGAACAAGGAGTTTGAATATCCTGGGGCTAGCCCAGGCTTTAACTCTTACTAGTTCTTAGACCTGACAAAAGCCAACTATGTTTCTTGAGTTTTGTTTATCAAACATTTATAAGATGAAAAACATTAATTAGTGATTTCCCTGTGTTCTTCACATTCTCATCTTTGTGAAAAGGTATTGAAGAAATGTTTGTAAAAGTGGATTTTGGATCTGTAAGGCTGTGTCGCTGATGGGTAAAGATGGGGATGGCCTGTTTCCTGCATTCTGAACCTCTGAGTCCTCAGGGAGCTGCCTCTCTTTCCTGGGTTTCCTGAGACGATGCTCTGCCAGTGAACCCCAGTGTGGAGCTACAGGGTTCCTTTTGCCCCCAAAGCCCAGTGAAAGGTAGGCTAAATGACATCCTGACAGTTCTCTTCCAGGTTCACACTCTCATCTTGATCTTGAACTTTTACTACCTCTGGAGGTAACAAGATGCAGGATGGTCACTATCTCTTCCTAAGACCCAGAGCAGAGCAGAACCAACTGGACTCCCTGTAGCCATACCCAGACTCCCTCTTGGTTTTTCCACCCCAGTAAGGGAAAATTGGGGACCATTTACTATTACACTAGGTATATGGGACCTACGAGCAAAGTGAGCAATGTGAAACAGGCTAACAACAGGAAGAGATTAAGAAAGGACTCCAAGTGGAAAAGATCATTAAAAACTTTGTACCATACCTTGAGAGCACTATTTCTTGCCACTAGCTGAGTTTTGTCCTTGAGGAATATAGATCATAAGGACTCCCTTTCCTCCACAGAGAAGAAGATAGCTTTGAACTCCTGTTAGAGATCATTGTGTGCAAAACTATAAAGCTCTAAAAATGTTACCTAGGATCTTATAATACTTTCCTATGACAGTAGTTGGCACACATCATTATACTTTGAAATGTCACCTGTATGTATATATTTTTATCTCCCCAAGTATATTGTAATTCCTTAAGGACATGGAGCATGTTTTTAATACATCTCTTATGACTCAGTGGATATGTACTAATTATATGTATCAGGAGGGATCCTTTCATCTAGCAGTCAGAGGTATCCAAAACAAGCTTGTCAGTTGTGTAAGCTATATCCAGCATGATTCTACGACACACTGCTAGCTTAGCATGGTGCCATAGAACTGATAATCAGAGGTGGCCTGAAAAGAGGATGATTCTTGCCTGCATTTACTTTTTCCCCTGACTTTGATTCCTTTCTTATTTTTCCTTCTTTTTTTTTTTTTTTTTTGAAACCAGATGCCCCACCTTATTTTGGCCAAAATAAATATCCCACTGAAGATGTGTGTCAGGGCATGTAGGGAAATGTGCCGAGTATAGTATTATGAGAATCTCAGGTCCCTTGATTCTGTGCTGTAATTTAACTGCATCATGGGTAAAAGTATCAGAATAGAAAAAATAAACTGATCTGGGCTTATCATTTGTTCACTGAACAGATAATTTTTGAGGGTTATCCAGTAGATGTTTCTAAAATTTCAAAATTTGTTGAGGTATCAGATGGACACCAAGGAGCGACATTGTTAGCATGATCACCATCAGAATGTAGTACTTGAGTGCTCAGCTTCTAAAGCTCAGTGAGCCTGACTTTGGATTAAGGCTGACTCTTACTAACTATGTGATTTAGGATGGATTTCTGAATATATGTTATCCTCAGTTTCCTTATCTGTGTAATAGAGACAGAAGTCCCCACTTGGTAGGGTTTTTGAGAGGATGGATTGAAAGAAACAATATAGCACCAGCCTGCAACAAATTTCATTATCTCAGTTATATGCCCTAATGTCACTAACTGATGAATTGTATTTTACTAGGTCCTGGAATAGTAATATTTATAGATATTGTAACAATTGTCCATTTGTAATATCTGCTTAGGCCTTTCAGGGTAGATGTTTTAAATGAATTTGATTGCATATGTTTTGTTGCATTTGGTTCAAATCAGGTTGATCCGTTTTAGCCAGGTTTTTTTTCCCTAGCAAAAATGTGTTTTTGTTACTAAATGTTTTTAATAGGCAAACATAATACATTTTTAATCAATGATACAGTGAGGTATCTTTTTTAATTACTGTTTCATCCAATCAAAAACATAAAAGACTACTTGGTTATTGTTATGTACTCAAAGCCAAGTAGTACATTAGTGGAATGTCCCAGAGAAAAATCATTTCATTTCAACATTCTGGACTTTCAGGGTATGTTTTTTTTATATTGGTGGATAAGAAAGTTAATCACTCCTACATAGGATAACAAGTTACTATTTTATAAATTTATAATAAATATCAAATTTTCTTTTACATCTATGTAGCATGAGTAATTTGAATTATTGTTAAACCTGTTTTCAAATATTTGTATAAGCTAAAAAGTACACATGAAAGATGAATTTTAATCAAAAAATGATTTTGTGATGTAATGTTTAAATAGAAGAAAATCTTTTCATAGCATCTCAAAAAGACTATTGATTAAACAGGTGAATCATTCCCTTTTTGGAGTATCTCAGAAATTAAATTATTCCATGTGTTCACATGGATCTCATTCTTCAACCTTATCAAAATATTTTCAATAGTTTACTCTTAATCTTCTAATTATTTACAGTTGATGTTATGATTAAATGGTTCTTGAATTTTTGAGTTATAGCTCTAAGCTATAATCCATCCAAATTTAAGGATTCTAAGGATATATTTTCAGTCTTTTGTATGTATTCCATATTTCATACCTTTAAAAGCTTAGAGTTATCTTTTCATAAAACATTTAAAAATTATCATATGAACATACTTTTTCCAATATCATTTTATTGGAAATTATATTCATGTTATGATATTCTCTTTGAGAAGAAGTATATTTTGTTGAAATTTCTCTTATGTTGTCAGAAACTCTAAAGGAAAGTAATTCAACATTTTTACTTTTAAAGAACTCTCATTATAATGGATGCTCAAATATGTAAATGGTAGTGCCATCTACTTTTGGCTTTGAGTAAACACCACCACAGAGTTCTAATAGTTCCACCATTAGCATAGAGAGAAATACTCATCCCAGTTCTCAAAAGTCACCAGATAAAGCATAGAAAACTAAATGGTTCACTAATTGTGCTACTGGCACTTAGAATAGATGACTGATTTTATTAAATGTATGATTTGATATTCTTCACATATACATATATGTAAAAAGATTGAAACCTTCCATCTCACTCTTAATAGGCTCTACTAATATTCCAGTTTCAGGTGCCCCAAAGAGCTTTGGGTGGGCAGTTTTTGTTGTTTTGGTTTTGCAGTGGAGCCTGTAGGTCCCTAAGGACTCAGAAGCTCTCAGCATCTACATTATTCATGCAGTGTTGTTTAGCAGTGCTGTCCTTGGGACTACGTGTTAGCAGAGAGGACGCGTGCTGGCAGACCACCTCCATTTTCACTTAAAGAATTGCCAGCCTGCCTTCTAAGTGATTACTTTGCTATGGTTGAAGGACCTGGCAAGAAGATAAATCTTTTGCTGCATAGAAATTCCTCAAGTACTTTTACCCTCATCAACAGTGATGGCAGATGTGATGTGTTCGGATGGCTAAATAGACAAATTCCATTTTCACAGGATGGATAGTGCATATTATTTTAAGAACTATTGCCTTAATTATGCAAGTGTAGAAGGAGCTAACAAACCTTACTGAGAAAAGCAATAGGCCACAGTTCTGCATTATGGGGAAGGGGGTATGTTTTCTGTCATCTATTTAATGATTTAGAAGTTTGTTTCCTATTAATGGAGCCCAGAATTAATTTGATTGTGATGAGGAAGCACATAAATTTCATAATCGGAATAGGTTCTTTACATTTCCGAGGTAATCTTGTATACTTTCTTGACGGCTCTTCCTACCTAGTCCCCCTTTTCTTCCTCCAGAGCTCTTTTCCAGGCGCAAAGAACGATCTAAGCCATCCCCCATTCTACCGTACTATAGCCCACCTATTCTTTATGAGTACAGGCTCACAACCATAAAAAATGTTAATGAAATTAACCCAGAGCCACTAGATGGGCCTCTGTTTCCTGCTGTCTCCATTAATCAGAGTTAGTTCAAATTTCTAGTAAAGTTAAGGGTGTATACATATGCGTGTGCATATACATGCCTAAAGGTTTGGGTAAGTAGGCAAAAATGTATCATTTTAGATTTTTCCCTGTATAAGTAAAACTAGCACAGGAGTCCCCATTTCCAATGATGGTACCAAGTGATCTTAGTTTCCTCCAGCTTAAACTCACTTTCTCAGATATCTCTCCTTCTAGTTCCTTTCATCAGTTTCCCTGGGGGATTTGGGTGAACTTAGGGGAGTGGCACCTTGTCTAGATGCTGTCCTCTTTCGAGGGTTGTCCCAGGTCACTGGGCCTGACCTTGAGTTTCAACCTGTTGCTTCTGAACACTGGCCCCAGCAGGGCCTCGGCTGTACAGGCCCATACATGCTGCATCTTCCTTGTCCTGAGCCCAGGTACTTCCAACATTGTCTCATAGCTTCAGAGAAATCCCAGAAGACTTCTCAGAGTGAACTGCCCGAGAACCATGTCTCTGAGTATCTCCCTCAGACAAAGACACCCTGAAGCTCAAGTTCTGGTCAGGAGTGATACCTCTGAGGACACCCACCCTGGGAAGCTGGCATTCCTATCAATCCACCCCTCTCCAAACCACTGGTGGGGGTGAATCACTAGACCTTTTCCTAGGGTCCCAGACAGCTTCTAGGACCTAGTCTTGTCCTACTCCTTCCTCATCCACCAGCCACCTAAACTTTTATCTCACTTTGGGAAGCAACTAGCTCTTACTTACTTACTTACTTACTTTATTTATTCATTCATTCATTCATTCATTCATTTACCAGTCTTTGATTTTGTCGATAAACTTGATGTCTTCTTCCTTCAGGCTTTGCTTTTTAGCTTTTAGAATTCCAAGTCATTCCTCTCTCAACCACTTGGCTTTGGAAAAAGTTGGCTTTCAAAACAAATTAGCTTTTCTAGAAAGTCATAACTGAAAACTTGAAACGTAAAATTAAAAGAAATTATCAGAAAAAAAAACAGTTTGGTAGGAAGATGAAATCATTTTCTTTTTCTGTATTGTCTCCTTTCCCTTTTTACTTAGCTGTTGTCTTTTGTTCTTGTCTTAGTTATTTAATTGGTTCTGTGCTATTTTGGGGGGAAGAGGGTTGGAGAAGACAATGATGCCCAGTCCTTTTCAGCAACAAAGAGATTATAACTTAAAAAGAGATTCAAATGCCCAATCTACAGGTCTTTTTTTGTGGCACTTTGATGCATTTCCTGAGTTCATATAATCCACTGGAAAATGTCTCAATGAAAGTTTAAGTTCATGAGTTGTCGTTTCTTTTCGTCTCAAGGCTGCTTATAAGATGACATATAATAACACAGGATGATAACAGAAGTAAAGGACGAAGGGAAAGCTAGCTGGCATCACTGCATCAGTCCTGAGCTGCATTTCATTCAATTCTGGACTATGGGGGATTTCAGGCCTTGCTGCTGTTAAGCAATAACTCTAACCCCATGCTGTATAATTTAAGAGAACACAAGGGTCAAGGAGAAACAGCTCTTATCGACATTGCATTGGCTTGTAATGGCTTCCATAATTTATCCACAGGGAGAAACAAACAATTGGAAAAATTTCTCTCAGGCTGGTCAGAGCTGTTCATAGATTTGGCAAGAAATGAAGATAAAGAATTATCAGGTGTGGCAGATAATCCCTGAGAGTTTGGGATTTTTATCTTGTGATGAGTCACCCACAGATAAGGACAGAGGATAGCACTTAAAAAAAAATTCACTTCGAAGAATAAGTATATAATGCTCTTACAGAATCCCAACTTGATCATTTCACACTGAATTGTTCAGTATACATTGTTACGAAGCAGATAAGTGCACCTAGGTTGCTATTTTAATGGTAATATGCATAGGAATCAATGAGAATCTTGTTAAAATGCCTGAATGAGGCCTGGGATTCTACATTTTCTGACTACTCAAGGTATATTACTGCTACTGATGCCTGGTTCTTACTTTATACAGAAAAGTTTAGAGAAACTTAGCAGTTTCAAATAGCTTTGTATGGAAATTTCTTTTGGAATTAGTGGAGCCGTTAGGGACTTGCAATGCCAGTGGCTTTTATGCATCCTCATCTTGCCAATCAGTCATTAAAGAAATTGCCCAACTGGAAACCAAGACTTTAAACAAAGATCATCCATAAGTGCTTTGCTGTAGTCAGGACAGAACCCCTGTGAATGCCCATCCTGAATTGGTTCTGATGGTGTGACTCTCTCCATCTGCAGGCTATAGGACTCCCTTCCAGGACTATATAAAATGTATTTACATGAGTAAGCAATTTCTGCAGTTGTCCAGTCTTCTAGGGACCAAAACTTTTCTGTGAGCACTGGAGTGACCCAAGAAGCCAATTAGAATTAGATGCGATTATACTAACTCATCAAAAGACAATTCCATTGTCAGTGATGAATGTCCCTAAAAGTTTTGGATACACGATAACTAGGAATTTCAGAGGAAAGCCATTAACCATGAGTAGTTAATACATCTCTTGGGGTTTTGGTTCCTTAACATGAAATTCTGATTCCAATATTTTGGCTTCCTATGCCAGTTCAGATAAACTTCTGGTTCAGTTAATTATCAGTTCTATAGAAAAGAACCTGCCATATTAAAAGAAAATTGGTTTATCAAAGAAAAAAATATTAAGAGTTCACTAAAGAATATAGGAGTTTTGTTAAATATCGTTTTTAAATGGTAAAAAATTGTAAACAACAGAAATTATAAAGACTGGTTTGACAAGGCTCTGTTTAGCCATCTTCCAGCTGTCCCAGTTACTAACACATGAATGTTTGTTTCCCTCAAAATTCATATGTTGATGCCCTAACCCCCAGTATGATGTATTTGGAGGTGGAGCCCTTAGGAGATAATTATATCTTAAGGGTAGAGCCCTCATGAGTGAGATTAGTGCCTTTATAAAGAAGAGACCTGAGAGAAATGATGTCTCTCCCTACAGCAAGAAGGCAGCCATTTCCACACGAGGCAGAAAGTTCTCCTCAGAAATTCAATTGGCCTGGCACTTTGATATTGGATTTCCCAGACCCCAGAACCATGAGAAGTGTTTTGGTTGTTTACACCACCCAGTGTATGGTATTCTTGTTATAGTAGCTCAAACTGACTAAGACATATGGCCTGTTTTATTACATTTATATTTTCAAAGCCTCACTTCACCCTTGGATTATTTTATATCAAATCCTATATATTATGTCCCTTCATCTGTAAATATATCAGTATTTATATCTATAAGCATATACATAAAAACTTAAAAATATAACCACAATATCATTATAACTTAAAATTAGCTGTAATACCTTAATATCATCAGAAATCCATATTTTCCAGGTTGCCTCAAAATGTTTTTCAGTTGTTTTGCTTAACTCAGTACCCAAAGAAGTTTCTACACATTGCATTTGTTGATATGTCTCAAATTGCTTTTAATCTGTAAATTCTTTTTCCTTCACCACCCTTCCCTAACCTTGCAATTTATTTTTTAAGAAACTGAACCATTTGTACCTACTAGAGTTTCCTCCATTCTGGGTTTTGATGATTGCATCCCTATGGTATTATAGAACATGTCATTCTGCTTTCTGCGTTTGCTATAAATTAGTGGTTAGATGCAGAGGCTTACTCAGATTCCAATTCAGTGTTTGGGGAAGAATATATCATTGGTGCATAGATGCTGCATGCCTTTCATTGCATCTCATTAGGTAGGTGAAACACATGTCTAGTTTTCTGTCTTTTTAAAAATGTTAAGTATGGTTTATCTTCCCTAGTGAGAGTTCAGAAATCAGAATCAAAACTTGATCCCACCTTTGATGGGTAAAATATAGTATATAAAATATAGTATATATATATATTTTTTAATATGTCCAAACTATATATATATATATATAAAACAACAACAACAACAATAATAGAGATACAGTAATACAGGCCTGCCTAAATTGTACCAGTTAAGAAAGGAACCTCCAACACAATTGATACGATTATAAACACCTTGTTATGACTTAATGGCCTGTACAACAGACCCATAAAAATTATTTTTTTTAAGAAAAAAAGAAATTTAGACAAACAAGAAACCCCCTTCCTATATTGGAATTGGTACCCACCTTAACTTGTCACCATGACTGCTGGAAATGAGAAGTAGTCCTTTCACTTCTTTTTGTTTGTTTTTTATTTTTTTGTTTCTGCTTTTTTTTTTTTTTAATTTTTGGTTAGAAAGTTCTCCAATCCATGAAGCAATCCTGAAAAGACAGTATATAATATATAATTATATATAATATGTAATATAAAAATATATGATTAAATGGGGCTACATATAATAAAAAAGACATAATAAAAGTAGCTTATACAAGATAGAAATTTATTTTCCTTTTTGCAAAATAAGTCCAAAGGTAGGCAGTTCTAGACTGGCATGATAATCACACAAGTCATCAAAGGGCCACTAGTTTTGTGCATTACTTCCTGGTCCAAAATGGCCACTGAAGCTCCAGCCTGCTTCCCAACTGAGTCCCTCTAATTTGAGAAGCTGTTCCAGAATCCCAACCAAAGAATTCTACATATTTCTAAATGGTCATGCATAGCTTCAAGGGAAGCCAGAAAAGTTAGAAAGGCAGGATTCACACTGTGTGAAGTTCTCAAAATATTGATAAGGTGTTCAAAAGATTCCAGCCAGCCGCAAATGATAAATGTCCTTCTCATATAGTACAGAACTGTAACTGTAACCTGGTGCAACCTATTATTATGTCAACATAATTACCAAATTCTGGTAAAGAAATATTGATCCAGATAGGAAAAACAGAGACATGCATAAAAATGCAGAGAAATTCTTGGCAAACTTATTGCCAGCATTTGATGAGTTTTTGTCATTGAAGGACAAGTTTGAATGATTACATCCAAGAAACCCGTGTTGAAATGGGAACTAAAGTCAAGTTTGTCCAAGAAAAGGAAGGACACTTCCAATTTGAAGGGTGGAGTGAATGGTTTCTGGAAATTTGTACAAGAGGGTAGGTGTGGGGGAAATGAGTGCCTAAACCTGGCTTGGAATATAGATGTTACATAGATATAACCACTTATATATGGGGAATCCAAAACAAATAGCTTCTCCAGGAACTATATTCAACAGACTGTCACTTCTCTAAACAGCATATATCTTTAAAAGGATGTGTCTTCTATTCTGATACTGGAAGTTTAATGCACTTAAATGGTGCATATAAAGTAAATGGTCAACTGTTTGGTTTTTGTCTGGATAGGAACTTTGGAAAGGGAAAGAATAGCTAAAGTATATTGGATGTTTACTATGTACCATACCTTGTTTTGAATAGTTTATGTTTAAACCTCACAATTAATGAAATTAATTGGTACCATTACTAGCCCATTTTATAGATGGAGAAAGCAAAACATGGAGAGGTTAAGTAACTTGCTTACAATCACACTGCTGATAGGAGGTAGAGCTGAGATTGGAACCTTGGCACTATGCTATATTGTAATAGATCAATTTTAATAGATCTTTGGTATTTTTTTGTGAATTGTTATAGGAAGCAAGAAGAGGGAGGTAGGGTCTTCATCATAAATAGTGAAACAGGAAGAGAGACTGGGTTTCACAGCTACGTATAGACATGGTTCTGGTCCTGGATGTCTCACCATCCACACTGGGCAGAGGGCACTCACTCTGGCAGCTCTTAGCCCAGGAAGAAGCTCTTAGCCCTTTATTTAATAGGAGATCTTTAGAATCTAGAACTTGTGTCACCCCTGTGTGCTTGTCTTTCCACACCACCGCTCCTTCATTTCTTCCACTTCTCAGAGAGGTCTTGAAATCAACATGCTTGCCGGGAGATGGCGTGGCTCTCCCCTGAGGCTGACCTCACACACCATCTGAGCACACCACTTCCTAGATTTTGCAGACCCAAGATTTTGGGTAGTGTTGTGACTTATATTCGCCTATGACTTGCACTTGGGTTCACTGATAAAAAATTCTAACGTAACTATTTAGCAGAACCCAACCTTGGCAGAAAATACGGACTAGAGCAGAGGAAATTTCTTGCCACCTTACTCATCCAGTTGCACAGTTAGTGTCAATCCCTCACGCCCTCCCTTTCTCCTCTCCCCCCTACCCAGCTCCCAAGACATGCCCCTTTTCTGTCCTACTCTGATGTGATCTAATCACATGGTTCAGCCTCTGTGCAGTGTACAAAGAGTAGAGAGGAATGGAGGGACGTAGCAGGTCCTAGCAGGGCTCTAGGGCAGCATTCATCACCCTGTGGGCTCCAAATTAGAGCCAGGGCTTGAAGAGGAAGAATTGCATGTAACTCAGGAGCAGCACCCCCCGCCCCCAGCTCTGTTATCTGGAGACTCTGCATCTCTCTGTGCCAACGTGTGTACACTCCTTTGAGAATTGGGGTTGTCTTATTCACCTGAATATCTGCATTTAGTCCCATGCCTAGAGTACAGGATCTTGCACATAGCCAACTCTCGGTAAATATTTAATGAATGAGTCACTATTTATGATTATAGTTACATGCTGGCTGGATATAAACACACCGACTGCTATATAAACACCCAAGCATTGCCCCTTGATACCCTACAGCAGAATGCTCACACATTGGCAAACAGAACAACTACCTGGAACCTTGTAAAGGTTACAGGTTCTCAGGCTCCACCCACAAACGCCTGATTCTGGGGCAGGCAGGTGGAGCTTGGGGATTTGAATTTTTAACATTGTGCCCCAGTGATGCTAAGGCAAGTAGACTGTGTTACTCACTTAGAGAGAAATGGCTATGTAGTACTTCCTGCTCTTTCTGATAACCAGTGCCCACTGTATACATTGATAACTGTGGCTTCCTGGTGGCCACAAGCCACACAGCACACAAGCCAAGGGGTGGCCCCTTTGCAACCAAGGCCCTTAAGAATGGAATCTGAGTCCTCACCCAGTTAAAATTCCAAAAGGGCTTTATAATAATCCGTAAGGAGGAAAAGACCTATTGCTTTATGAATTGAATACTAACCTGGAACTGTTCCCAAATCAATTGAACTCTGGTTTCCTATTCAGAGTCTTCATTTAATGCTCTTAAGTAAATTTTAAGATACCATTTCTATGTAAAAAGCTCATAAAGGCTTGTTTTCCTTGACAGTGTGCTTAGAAAAGAAGCATTTTTATCCTCTCCTGCATATGTTATAAAAACTAATAGTTTTTATTCCAACCTTTCTTTCTACTTTCAACTATTAAATAGTCATTTGATTTAATATAGCATCTAATGACTCCCCTTCTTCAGTGCTTCTTAATCACCTGGCACCTGAATTTGCCTGCAGAGTGCTTTTTAAAAATTGGCCTGCACAGTGCTTTGGATATAAATTTTATAGGGCCATCTTCTTCAGATTTTTCTTTGTCAAACAAAATACTCTCTTTTTAAAAAATTATTATTCTTGCTTGCTTTTAAATGATGATTAAAGTGTCACAGGAAATGTGTGTGATTGAGTTCATATTTTCTACCCATATTTTATGATTAGGCTTGGACAGAGGGCTCCTGCTTTATCTAACAGGATCCCAGTAATACATCAATAGCCTCTTTATGGCATGTATTTGAGCTCTAACTCCTGGCACTATGTTAGATCCCAACCCTTGTATTTTTTTCTTTGTTTTGCTTATTAATTTAAAAAAAAATATGTAGTCCTATTTTTAATTTGTGCTTCTTTGCTAGAGGGAAGATACCTTTTTGAGCTACTTGTATGCTTTCCAGAATATACTAGGATATATATAAATAAACATCATTAATAAATATGAATAGAGGAGACTGATGTTCATCCACATTTATCCAACTTGTGGTTCATTTTGGTTCACAGCACTATTTTTGCATGGACATTGCTACAGCCTATAGCCTGTGATCTCTCCAAAGCGCCAGAATCTCTCCCAGAGAAATGAACTTGAGCCCCATTAATATCTCCTACATAGAAATGCCTCCCCCACTCAGTCAGGGTGTGTCTTTCTCTTCTTCAGACCCTTACCACCAGGGGGTGTGCCCCTACCTCCTCTCCAAAGATGCTTTCTGGGCCTGTCCATTTCCTCATTGCAGCTGGGCATCTTCTAATATGGCTGCCACTGCTAAGGGTCTGGCCAGCTCCCCTCTGCAGTTATTCTTGCTGCCTCAGACCTGCTCCAGCCCAGCAGAGGGAAATGTCAGAATCTCCTTGAAACAAAGACCACCTTTCCCCCCCTCTCCGCAGTATTCTTGCCATAGGAGGTGCGTGTGTGTGTGTGTGTGTGTGTGTGTGTGTGTGTGTGGTGTTAGGGACTGCAGATACGTAACAGTGAATATCTGCTCTGTTACCATGGTGGGTTCACAGTCTAATAGGAAAGGTTCATGTAAAGTTTTTCTACATAATGAGATAATCAGGCAATAATGTTTTCCCATAAGTATCATGGTGGTTATGGCAAAATGCGGGTTGTGCACAAAAATAGTTTGTCTTCCGAGGGCAGCTATTCACCAATTTTTTTTTCCCTTGGGGTTTTTCTTCCAAATGTTTCTTCATCATTGAAGAAGTAGGTAACTTTTGGCTATTATTTCAGTTTGTACAGTGTTGGTGTCAGTTCAGCCTTTTAGATTTTCTAGAGTGAGCCTAGGTGATTTCTGACCCCTGTTATCTATAAAAATGGCTTAGATTGGCTTTAAGGCCTAGAGTCAGACAGAAGAAAGTTTCAGATCCAGCTCTGTATTCACTAGCAATGTGAATTTGGTTGGGTTATTAACCTCTCCAGGGTGTTTTCACCCACAACCACCACCCACAGGGCTGGTGTGAGGAGTAAGTGAGGTCAGGCCGTCGGTAAAGTACAGGCCTGCCAAGTGCCACATGCCCAGTGAACAGCCCTCAAGGCCTCACGCCCACCCGAGAACACCCATGGAGACTTCCTCACACACCCCGACCTCCTTACACATCATCTTGGAATCTCCTCAGAAAGCTTTATGTCACCCATTTCAAAGAGAGCAACATCAGTGCTTAAATATATGGTAGACTTTGTTTATCTTAGGGATTTTATGCCATATATTAATCTTTAGAGGATGCACTGGCGCTGCATGCCACTTGTTCCTAACTGTTGTTACATTAGGTCTTTCAGATCTTAGCTCTAGCTGTCTCCCTCTAACCCATCCTCCATACTCTTAGATGTGGTCTCTCAAGGCCCAGGGGTCCTCTGGACTTCAAACCCTCCAGACATCCCTCCGGATGAAGACCCAGGAGCACGAAGGACCTGGGCCTCTCCTCCGCCCCACCCCCCTCCCTCACCCTGGGGAACTTTTCTGGTCATTTGCTTTTGCTTTTGAATAGCATACCATGATTTCTTGTTTGCTCTTTTAAAAGCGAGACTAAGAATATTTAAGAAGTGGTGATGGGAGACTTGTCTGGGTTATTTTTATCAAGTTTCCATTTGTACTTCGGCTGTATTCTTATCAGGTATGTCAGATGGACAAACAGCAGCCATGTGATCCCACACCAGGTGGGTGTTACATACCCCTCTGGAAGCTTTCCTCATTTGGCATTGCTGGCACCTAAAATAAATGGCTTGAGAGTTAATTAGATGCAGTTACTTGCAAAAGTCTCAGAGGCGCTTTCTTGATCGTACATGAGATGAGTCTATTAATTATTTCTAACAAGAAAGGTTTACATAACATCAGTTAATGGCCGATTGCTAGTGGCAACCAGACAGAATGAGGAGCCCCAGGCTGAGCATCTTGTACTGCCCTGAGAGGAAAAAGATCTCCAAAGACAGAGCTACTGCCTCTGGGAACCTGCAATCAGGAAGATAAAATACAAGAAGATTAAGGAGTCGCAAATAACTTAGTGCCCAGCTCTTGCCTAGTGATTGCCACACAATGGGTAGACAGGAAAATCCCCAAGAGCTGGAGAGGTGTTTGGCTCCAGCACAAATCACAGCTTGCCTTTCCTGGTGATGTTATAGTTGTATAGGACAGGCAGTGTTTTGTAGGTCTGTGGTGAAAAAGTATTCAACCTGTCTAGTGTGTCTAGGCTGGGACCCCACTCACAAAGTTTCTCCCTTTCCAGGGGCCCTCGTTGCCTGGCATTTTACCATGAGCAAGGTATTGTGTTAGAGTGAAGCACTGTTTGTTTGTTTTTAAGATTTTATTTATTTATTTGACAGAGAATGAGAGAGAGAGAGAGCACAAGCAGGCAGAGTGGCAAGCAGAGGGAAAGGGAGAGCAGGCTCCTCACTGAGCAGAGAGCCCAGTGGTGGGGCTCCATCCCAGCACCCTGGGGTCATGACCTGAGCCGAAGGCAGATGCTTCATCGACTGAGCCACTCAGGCATCCCAGAGTGAAACACTGTTCTCTCCTGAGTCCTCCTTTGGAGTACACACACCCCTGGGAGGAAGGACCCCATAGAGCCTTCAGCATCCCAGGATGTACTGCTGGATCAGAAGCTTTTTGGAGCAAGAGGGACCTAGAGTGGCCTTGTGGGTGGTAGAAGCAAGGACAGAAGACCTTGGGCACCCAGCCCAGGCATGGAGTGCCACCCTATGGTCTGAAGTCTGTGCCTCTGCAGCTCCATCTCCTTCTACCTCCCCTTGCTACCCAAGCCCGTCTCTTCTGTTCTGGGCTCCAGCTGTGTGTGGTTAGTTATGTTTCTTTTGTTTCTTTTTTGTTTCTTTTGTTTCTTAGCACCACCTGCCACCTCTGCCTAGCAGCCTTCATCCTCTCCCAGCATAACTGGAGCCAGGGTCAGTAGCTCAGACACCTGACTCAGCAAACACAACCTCAGATTAGTGAAGGCTTGAAGGGGGCCAGGACAGGACTGGAATGCCTTGTGGTGGGGAAAGAGAAATCAAATGTCCACCATGTTTCTAAAATTGAGATCTTATTCATATACCATACAATCCACCCTTTACAAGGTATACAATTGAGTGGTTTTTAGTGCAGTCACAAAGTTATACAACCATCACTACTACCCAATTTCAGAATATTTTCATCACCCCAAGAAGGAGCACTGTACCCATTGACTCCCCACTTCTCTCCCACCTCCAGGTTTGGGCAGCCACTAATCTACTTTCTGTTTTCTATGGACATTTCATGTCAGTGGAATCATACAGCATGTGGCCTTTTATATCTGGCTTTTTTTCTTAGCATGTGTTTTCAAGAGTCACCTATGTTGTGGCAAGTGTCAGTATGTTACTGCTTTATATAGAACACTGTCTGTGTTGTATGGATATGTTACACTTTGTTTATTCCATCTTTGTTTAATGGACATTTGGGCTGTTTCCATTGTTTGGCTATAATGAATAATGCTGATATGAACATTCATGTATAAGATTTTTTAGGACCAGGTCTTTTTTTTTAAGATTTTATTTATTTTTCGTGAGAGACACACAGAGAGAGGCAGGGACACAGGCAGAGGGAGAAGCAGGCTTCCTGTAGGAAGCCCAATGCAGGACTCCATCCCAAGACTCTGGGATCACCAACTGAGCCAAAGGCATATGCTCACCCACCAAGCCACCCAGGTGCCCCACCGTGTCTTGAATATATATCTAGGAGTCGAATTTGGGGGCCATATAGTAACTATGTTTAACTTTTTGAGAAACTGCCAAACTACTTTCTAAAGCGGCTGCACCATTTTATATTCCACCAACAATGTACGAGGGTTTCAATTTTTCTTATCCTTGCCAACACTGGGATCATCCATCTTATTAATTTGAGCCACCATAGTGGGTATGAGGTGCTATCTCACTGTGGTTACACAATATTTTCTAAACCATTATTGAAAAATACAAGTAGATTAAGGATGGCTCAGTGAAATAGTGGCACGTCTGTTCAAAGAATTGTGGCCCCCTTCCCCTTTCTTGGGCTGGATGCTCCTTCTCTTCCAGACTCCTGGCTGACCAGTGGAGTACAAGCTAGATGTCAGCCCCTCACACCTGTTCTGTGGGTGCCTTTGGCCAGGGCACAACCTACACAACTGTACATGGCCTGCTCCTTGCCCCTTTAAAGGCAATAGATCTGGCTTCCAGTCTCAACTAGGCTCTGGGGCTGTGACTTTGGACAAGTAATTTGATGTCTCTGGTCCTCAGTTTCCTTGCTGGTAGACAACAGTGATAAAAACATAACCTTCTCACAGTATTGTGATGATGAAATGAGTTGAAGCTGTTGGTCCAGGGCCTGACAAATAAAAGCATTTATTGAACAGTGGCTAATTTTATGTCTTAGGAACTCAGCACAAATAGTTTCCTCTAGAAGACAAGTCAGCACACTTGGCCCAGGGGCTGAATCAGCTGATATTGTTATACCTCCCACAGGCCAAATGGTTCTTATATTTTTAAAAGTCTGTGAAGTAAACAAATATGTGACATAGAAAATATGATCTCTGTGGCCCAGAAGATTTCCTATCCAGTGCTTGACAGTACAACTTCACCACCCCTGCCATAGAACCTTCTGTGGCAGCCCCTCCCTCCCCACTCCAGGGGCTGGGTGTTCCTGCCAGGGCACCTCACCTAGCACCTATCACTGCCCTTCCACACAGAATCCCTACAAGGGCATCAGCACTTCTTTACTACCTCTTAGCATATAGTAGGAAATTAATATTAATTAGGCCAAAGGAAGGGAAGAGGATGAGGGAGGGGATACTGGAGTTTTGCCAACTTCACAATTTTGCCTACATCCTGATTTGAGAAGAGATGTAGAGAAGAGATACCTTGCAGTGCATTTTTTAAAACATTTATTTATTTGTTTGTTTGTTTGTTTGTTTGTTTATTTATTTATTTATTTATTTATGAGACAAAGTATGCATACATGAGCAGGGGGAGAAGGAGAAGCAGCCGCCAAGCAGGGAGCCTGACATGGGACTTCATCCCGAGACTCTAGGATCATGGCCTGGGCTGAAGGCAGACACTTAACCCACTGAGCCACGCAAGTGCCCCTGCAGTGCATTTAAAAAAATTATTTGAATTCAATTTAGTTAACATATAGTGTATTATTAGTTTTAGGGTAGAATTTAGTGATTCATCAGTCTTATATAACACTCAGTGCTCTTTACATCCCGTGCCCTCCTTATCCCCATCACCCAGTTACCCCTTCCCCCCACCATCCTCCCTTACAGCAACCCACAGTTTATTTCCTAGAGTCCAGGGTCTCTTATGGTTTGTCTTCCTCTCCATTTTCATCTTATTTTATTTGTCCTTCCCTTCCTCTATATTAATCTGTTTTGTTTCTTAAATTCTGCATGTGAGTGAAATCACATGTCTTTCTCTGACTTATTTGTTTACCCTCTAGTTCCATCCACGTGATTGCAGATGACAAGATTTCATCCTTTCTAATGGCTGAATAATACTCCATTGTATATATACACCACATCTTCTTTATCCATTCATCTGTCAGTAGACATGATGGGGGCTCTTTCCACAGTTTGGCTATTATGGACAATGCTGCTATAAACATTAGGGTGCAGGTACCCCTTCAAATCACCATGTTTGTGTCCCTTTGGATAAATCCCTAGTAGTACAACTGCAGTTTGTTAGGTACTTCTCTTTTCATACTGTTTTCCAGAGTGGATGTGCCAACTTACATTCCCACCAGCAGTATAAGAGGGTGCCCCTTTCTCTGCATCCTTGCTAACATCTCTTGTTTTCTGAGTTGTTCATTTTAGCCATTCCATGCAGTACATTTTAGCTGAACAATACTTTTGTCCTCAATTTTAGCCCATCCAGCACGTGTGCAGAGGTATCCTGACTTTCTCCTTGGCAATCATGTAGGGGTGGACTTCCTAGGTTCATACCTCTCAGTCATTCACAATCCCCTCCAGAAAGGGGGCTTGGCCTTTGGGTACTGGATCATCCAGGAGCCTTGTGTCACTCCCAGGAAGACAGGACTGTCATTTTCTTTCAACTAGACTGCATGGGTTCAGGATGTGTACCCTTGTAGATGGGGCTGGACTACAAAAGGTGAAACAAGTGTTTCTTGAGAATCTAAGAGATGCAGGCCTGTCTCTGCCCCTTTGATTCCATTGCTCTGGGCCCTTTAAAAGAACTTAAGTCTCTACTTACTTTTCTAATATTAATGCTTATGTCGAATTTCTCGTCTAGAAACAGATGCTCTGCATTTACCCTAGAACTTTCATTGGAGTTGTATGGAATTAACCACACAAACTTTGTTGACATGATATGCTTTTATTTTTTGGTGTCTAACATTCTCAACATGATTTGAAAAATTGCTCTCTATGAACTTGTGTGTAGGAGACAGAAAAAGAAAGATTGATTTGTGCCATGACTACTTGTCCCCTAAAGAAAGGCCACTGGGCCCACAGGTGAAGAAACAAGATGCAAGCAGGATAGCACCTGCCTGAGGGAGCAAGTGTTCACCATGCTTGCAGGAATCCAAGTGGAGCAGTTTATAATCTTGTGCAAATATCCACATGGACTTTTCCAACAGACAAGGAAACATCTTTTAAAAGGAAAATGACAAACACAAATGAAGGATTTGCAACTCACCATGATTTTTAAACTTTCTACTAAAGGATGCAAGAAAGGGAGGGAGAGAAGGAGAGAGAGGGAGGAGAGAAGGAAGGAAAGAAGGGAAGGAGGGGAGAAAAGAGAAAAGATTGCAGTTTATAACAGGTTTTCTCCAAAGATTTCCAATGTGTAGGTTGTTTGCAAGCATATTGACCAGCAGAAAGAGTAGGGAAACCTTTCCAAGTCACAGTTCTAAACTTTATGTCAAAGCCTACCGAGTATTGCTTCTCTGAAGCTTCAAAGGGATTGTTTATAAATTCCTGAAAAATAAAATTGCATTTCCACTCTTGGATGCAAGTGATCCTCTGGATGAGATCACTCCCCGTGACGGATTGGAGAACATAGTTTGGCCTTAAGAGCAACTCACAGAATTAGGTCAAGAGTTGTTTACTGACCACATAATTTTCCAGGTGCAAAGTATGCAAAGTACAGACTTCATGCTTCTACACTGAAACTGGGGATGAGGACCTTGGGGCTGAAGGACTCTTTGCTGTGTTTCTGAGCAAATTAGTGTGTTTTGTGTTGTTTTAAGTCAACCTGATCCATCTACTGCAGGGAGTCTTTACCATAACCGAGCAGATTAAAGGCACTGCAGTGAGTTATATTTGACAGGCTGGTAGCACAGATGGAGTTTATAACAGACACATCTCCTTACCCAGCTACCTTTGACTTCCAACCATAAATATTTTATAAACTACCCAAGAATAGAGAGCACCTTGTCAAATGAAGGAATTTTAAAGTTAAAGCACTTGAAGAGAGAAAGCACAAAGCTTCCCAGTGACATATTTTGATGATAGACATAGAATTCTTAAGCTAATGGTGCTGCTACTGCAGTGTCAACACACAGCAGGACCAAAAGGAATAATTTGAGACTGGAGTTCTTTTCACCATGAGTGCTCTTGATTTGCTTGGAGAATAATAATACCTGTGGCTGTTTTTAAACATTAATAAACTTATCAACAGCTAAAAGGGGAAAGGTCTGCATCTGTTAGAAATGCATTTGGTGGAAAGCAACACAAAACCAAATGACAGTGGCCTAAACAGGTGATAAGCTTTATTTATTTCATGCCAGAAGCAGCCTAGGTCTGGTATAATGCCACAGTGAGAGAATCTATCTCCTTTCTTTTTTCCACTCTCCGCATCAGTAGGTAGATCTCTGCTTGTACAATGATCCTTATATTTGTTTCCTCATGGTCACAGAATGGCTGCTACACCTCTAGGCATTGTGCCTCTGTTCCAGGAAGGAGAAAGGAATTAAATGCGAAGGTTTGAAAAGGTATGCCAGATGAGTCTACCCATTATTAATAGATTTCTTAAAAGACCATTGCAGCAATGTCCATTTAGATCTCATTTATTTGTTAAATGAATAGCCAGAATTTGATCACCTACAGCTTCAGATGAGTCTGAGAGTATGAATATTTTTAGTTGGGGATGTTTTTATCAAGAGTGAAACCATGATTCCATTAGGATGCAAGGAAGAATGGTTATTGGGTAGGCAATAAGCAGATTCTGCCACAGAGATGGCCATCATTTCAAAATATTTTATGTCATTGGTAATAGTTAGGTTTGAAAAATGCTAGTTTTCCATATTAAATATGAGAAGACTGTGGAGATGAAAGAAAGCAGTCAATAATACAAAAATGGTATATGTTTACTTTACAAATAAAATATCCACATTTAATGTGGAACACAATAATAACTGGTTAATCAATCAATAGTTACTGCATCCCTGTTATGTACTGGGCTCAAAACCATATACTGTGACAAAAAGAGAGAGAGGGGGAGAGGTATGCAAGAAGGAAGAAGGGACAGAGGCAGGGAGGGAGGGGAAAAATCATAACAGTACTTTGGGGGGGAGGGTGTGGCAAGAAGGAAGAAGGGACAGAGGGGGAGGGTCCCCCCTCTGGGAGGAGGGGGAAGGGTGTGGCAAGAAGGAAGGGGGAGAGAAAGAAGAGGAGAGAGAGGGGGAGGGTGTGGCAAGAAGGAAGAAGGGACAGAGGCAGGGAGGGAGGGGAAAAATCATAACAGTACTTTGAGGTCTTAGCCTTACAAGCTAGTGAGTGCATTTCTCTTTTGGTGGTTAAATGATTGCCTTTAGGCTCAGGCAAGCATCTTATTCAGTAATTATAGTAGAAAAAGGACTTGACTTTCAACAAGCCTACAAATTCCTGAGATGGACACTTAAGGTCAGGTGCCCATCTGTTAACCAGTCGTCAAGTCCAGTGGATGGAATGCACCGGTTGTGCTCAGTTCAAACATCCTCCCATGAGGCAGGGTTGAGGGCAGCCCTCCAAAATCTCAAGGACAGAGCAGGGAAGGGGGTGATGCTCTAAAAGAAAATGTAGATACTACTACCAGATGAAGGAGGAAAGATTACAAGTGTTGTTAATTATAATAATGACTAGAAACTGAGTCAAGCTTGCAGCTGGTCTACCATGAGATTGTGGATATGCCATAGGCAAAAAAAACAAAACAAAAGGATAAATTTTAAGCTGATATTTTAACAGACCACAAAATAATGGGAATACATTTTATTTGTTTGTTGGTGGATGTGTTTAATACTTTGCTCATTTTTCAAACAATTTGGGGCCATTTATAGAAAATGTAAAATAAAATGATAAAATGTAAACAAAGACCTATCAGAACCATGGAAAATATAAATTCAAATAGAAGCTGTAACATACAGAACCCTAAGTTCCAAAAAATTGCTATACTTGAACAGCTTTTACTCTGAATTTCCTGGTAGCCAAGAGAAAAATGAGGCCATAAATGGTTACACACTTCTCTTTTTCCATAAAGCAGAAATATACTAGTTTTCCAGGTAATGTAGTGGATTAAAGAGCATGAGTTTGGCTTGACTACCAGCTCTACAACTGACCTTGGACAAATTATTTAATTTGCCTAATTCTCAGTTTTTTATCTTCTATATGGAGTACTTGTATTCACAGTATTGGGTTGTTTTATAAATTGAGATAATTACATGTAAGATATCAACAAATAATTTTTCTTGTATATTTTTTATTGAAGTTCGATTTGCAACATATAGTATAATACTCAGTGCTCATCCTATCAAGTGCTCCCCTCAGTGCCCGTTACCCAGTCACCCCATCCTCCCCATCCACCTCCCCTTCCACTACCTGCCATCTGTTCATTTCCCAGAGTTAGGAGTCTCTCATTTCTGTCAACAAATAAGAGCCCTGCTATGAGAAAAAAAAAAAAAAAAAAGGAAGTTAGGAGACAGAGTGGTTTATAACTTCCGTATCACAAATGCAGAACTAGATTGTGTGATCTATATCTTATGGTGTTCCTTGATGACCACAAAGAACATGAAAACATCACTCAGTCAAGGTAGCTCTTGATGGGGCCAAGAAATTATGCTCCAATAGATAGCTTTGTAATAGCCCAACTCAGTCCAAGACTAAAAATCTGGAGTGTACAGAGAAATGGATGGATTCTATGTCCTTCAAACAATCTTCCTTATGTATCTTGTCCTTCAGCCAACCTTTTGATAGATTTCAATGGCTTTCTGTTCCAGCATGTGGTCCCTGGTGGGAGCTGGGAGTGGAGATTTTGGTGGGTGATGAACTCCTTACTTCAGTGGTATAGGTTGGTCATCCAGCCTAACTGATGCTCTGGTCCAAGAGAACAGTCATCCTGTTGGCAAGGACTGGATGCTCCCCCCCAGGGCTCCAGAACAGCTCTAGTCTGAGAATCAGCAGTGGATGCTTAAAACCTGTGGCCCTTCCCCCTTCCTCTCATTTCAAACTTCAGGTTTCTTTATTTTACCACATTTGTCTATCTCACCATGAACTCTGCTTATAAAGATTTTTTTTCATTCCTAATTCGGATTCAATTCCTTGACAATTATGGAGAAAATCATAAGTTTTACATCCAGTGGGTCAGAAGTAGTCTTCCTTTGTCCTTCTCTCTGTACTAACAGTAATTTCTATTTATTATAGTAAAACTCTGATGGCAAATATTCCTGTCAGTTTTTTAAAAAGCAATTTTGGGAATAATCTCTTTCCTTTAGCAGTGTTTGATAACCTGAATGTGATCATAGGAAACAAGATACTTCATCTATCTTGGTGGGAATTTCTGAAAAATCTGTTTACTTAGCACCAAGTGAAGAATGAAAACAAACCAAAACCAGTCTACATACTCCTCTACATGCTGGTGGGTTAGGTCTGCATTACATGCCACACTCTTTTTTTTTTTTTTAGGATTTTTAAAAATTTATTAATTTCAGAGAGAGAGGGTGCAAACATGAGAGAGGGGAGGGACAGAGGGAGAAGCAGACTCCCCGCTGAGCAGAGAGCCCCAAACAGATTCGGGGGCTCAATCCCAGGACCCTGAGATCATGACCTGAGCTGAAGGCAGACACTTAACTGGCTGAGCTACCCGGGTGCCCCTATGTGCCATACTTACTCAAAATTAATCCATTTAGGAAAAAGATGTACTTGTGAAAAGCCTCCAACATGTAGGCAGTATGACATTTCTTCATCTGAGAGCAATTTAAATATCTTATTACCATCTCCAGCTAAAAATACCTTATGAATTCTAGATTCTTTTGTGGAGTTAATCTTACAGCTCAAGTTCACCTTGTTGCTAATTCTTCACCTCATTTCAATGCGTAAGGCATGTCGTTTATGTAGAAGGGGAATGTATGTCATCTGTCCCCTTCACCAGCTATCAGCAAATCTATGCGGAGGGGTTGGAGGAGCCCTGGAAGTATATCTGGGACACAACCAGCAGGTAGAACCTTGTTGTTTGGAAATGTTCTCTGTCTACCATTCTTATTCCGTCTTTTGTAGTTGAGGAATAGGGTTTTCAAGAATGGATTTTTGAAGAATTGAGAACAATAGGTCCTTTGAGTACTTTGCAAAGCAGACTCTATTGCTTGCTTACCCCTAAATCCGTTTCCCCACAGTCCCTCCTCTTTAGCAGAAATCTACTAATCTGCTTAAATTGTACCCTATGGGAAAGGTAATCCCATCCTCAGCTCAAGGGTAACTCCTAAGTGATTTAAGCCAATAATGGCTGTCTCATTTTGTTTGCTAATGGTTCTTTGAGAGAGGGCTGCTGGCTTGGACCTAGCCAAGAAATGTGAGGGGAAATTTTCTCATGACCCTTTAGGTAAGATTTTTAGATCTTAGAGGAAACATCCAAGAAAGAGAGTCTCTTCCCTGCCTGGACTGTGTCATTCTACATGTAATGGCTGGAATTGGAGCAGTCATCATGAAACATGAGGAACATTAGTCTGAGCACAGTAATAACATACTACAATGGCAGACCAGGATAGAACAAAAATATGGAATGAGTCCTAAGATCTCTATACCTAATATTCTTTTTCAAAATAGATTTTTCTTTTATTTATTTGTAGGAGACTATGTTTTCCTTATCGTTTGAATTGGATTGGGTTTTCTCTTACCTGCAAACAAAAGCACCCTCACTGATTTTTGGAGATGTTACATAAAGTAATCATGGAAATTCTTTAGCCACACTTAAGCTAGTTGTTCTTAGAGCTGCAGATCATCAGTCTTCTGCCCTGCCTGCTAGGTGAAGTTCATCACCCCTTCTTCCTCTTCTCCTACTACTGTATTTGTATCTCTAGCGAAGCACTTCCACAGGGCATCAGAACAAGCAGGCCAGTGTTTAGTTCCTTTGTTAAATTGTGACTTCACACAGGGCACCATCCTTGTCATAGCCTTTATTGTATTCATTTATTTTGTAGCTATTTATTGAGCTGGGTACTGAAGATACAGCAGTAAAGAAAAGCAGATGTGCCCCTACAGTCATGGAATTTAGAGTCTAGTCGGAAACAGACAATCAAATCATCACAATAATTGGTTCATTTCATGCCACTAACTAAATGATGGGCACTCAGCAAAGAGCTCGGTAATTATCTATTGAATTCAGCCACAGAGTTTTCAATATGCCACGGGGTCTCTTATGCTTCTGAAGGCTAGCCTCAGTTCATATTGTGGGGGAAAGGCTCCCAGAGGCAAGCAGGGTCCAGACCCAGTGTGCAAGCTCCTTTCAGGCCTCTGCCTGCACTGTGCTTCCTAATGTCTCATTGACCAAAGCAAATTGTGTGGCCAGGAGCAAGATCTGTGTGGAAAGAGGTGACGCTTTGCGTGGATAGCAAGAGATGGGACCAGTTTGGGGCTGTTACTGTACCAATCTGCCACACTATTTTAAATTGTGGGCTATGTTATAAAAACCTTAAACTCAGCCAAGGAATTTAAACAATGATCGTTTGAATCCAAGAATAAGTTTCTTGCTGCAAATTCACACTCAAACTAAAATTTGATTCAGACATTTTAAATGGAAAATAACGATGGGGTTCACAATGAACAGGAAATCTAAACCTTTGATCTTTAAAACCTTTAATAGGTGCTTTGATGAGAGAGGGTGTATTGACAGCCAAACACGGCTGTTCCTCCAACCTTTGTACTATTTACAGTGAGGACAGTTTTCTTTTGTGACATTCCTAATGAGAATAATTGACTCTTCTTACCTTCACCTCCCAACATCCAGAGGATACCATTCTAAATTGAGTAGTTGGCCCATGCCAGCAATACCTGCTATAAATTATGAAACTTACAATCAGTAATCAGCACTTTTCTATTGCATTATAACAAGCAGTTTTTAGATTGGGCTCAGAGTATAAATTCTTATTTAAAAAAAATAAAGCGAAAAGAAATAAAGCTTAACTTTAAAGCAGACTCTTAAATTTTTTTTTAAGATTAATTTATTTATTCATGGGAGACACAGAGACAGAGGTAGAGACATAGGCAGAGGGAGAAGCAGGCTCCATGCAGGGAGCCCAGCGTGGGACTCGATCCCAGATCCCAGAATCACACCCTGAGCTGAAGGCAAACACTCAACCACTGAGCCACCCAGGCGTCCCCCCACCTCCTTTTTTTTTGAAGATTTATGACTCTTAAATCTTAAAAGTCTGTATAAACTAAAATGTCTAGGAATGTTTTATTTAGAGAGGAATGTGATTAAGACAAAATGTGTTCTAGATCTGAATGGAGAGGTAAAAACTAAGTATATGGGTCTGGTGGAAAGATGACCCAAAGGCATCTGCATAATTCCATTTCCTGGTCCAAAATTTAATATAAAAGTCAATTGAATTGATTAATACTAAAAATGGAACAACTCCAGTTCTAGAACTAATTTGAGGACCCAAGTCCTTCTTTGTTCTTTCTGGTAAATCTGTGGTCCTCTTTCTGAGTTTTGTTTAACAAGGAACTTGTAGATCACAGAATACATAGCATATAAGAAAGTGCTGGAAATAGCTGGAATTTCCTTAGATTTACTACAGCAATAGCATTTATAGTGTCTTTGACTTCAACAAAACATACAAGGCATATACACAGGAAGAGGAGGGTTCAGTAGGAGTGCCAAACCCCTATTGGGTTTCTCCATTTGATTTGGATTATAAAAGCCATTGAGAAGGTTTAAAGGGCTCCTAGAAGAGTGGGCAGAGATTCTGAGCACAAGTGCAGTAGGGCTACCATATATGTTAGAAGCAAGAATAAGTACTACTTTGAAATATTCCTTCAGGATGGTTTAGCCTCTATCACTGATGCATCCTCCACATTCTGCTCAGGATATCATGTGTATATCATTTCTGTTTTCTGTCAAACATATAAGTGTTCCACTGACTCAGTTATCTATAGACTAAACTGAGGTTTGAACTTTAGAAACTATAACATACAGTAGTAACAAGACACCCAGATTATGGGCTTCTTCTTGCCTATTACTTGTATACTGACCAGACAAAGAAGCATAAAGAATGTTGCAAAATTAAAAGTGAATCTGCTTTTTCTTAATGTGATTTTTTTTTTTTTGCATTTGTCAATTTGAAATCTGAGAGTACTCATCTTCTTGTCCATGCCATTGATAACATTCACCCAAGGTCATCTGAAATTTAAGTTTTTAATCAAACTAGAAATCATTTTTTTTCCTGAAGAATACTTCAAAGTTCCAGCTATAATGGTTTAATCATCACAGCCAAAAATTGCTTCTATCTTCTTGTGAAAATTGCTTCTTTGTATGAGGATTCTGTTATAATACGAAGGGTATTACATTCCTGAAAATAACATAATGATGTATATAATGGAGATAAGGATATTAGACCAGAATGGAATGAATATTTAGAAGTACAAGATGCCATTTAGATAATCCCTGAACATCTCTAATTATTATGCAGTCCTACCTTAACATTGTGGGACATAATAAATAGGGAGGAACCTTGATATCATTGGGTTCAATATCCCTAATTTACAGTTGTGGAAACTTTGGCCCGGAGAAGTTGTTCAATGTCACTTGCTCAAGGTCATGCAAGTACTTTGGCCAAGGGGAAAGTCAAGGGAACTTTCTCTATATCATCAAACTTTTTCTTATGTAATAGAGCAAATAAGAGTGTTTCAGAATATGAGTGTTGAGAAAAGTGGACAGGTTTTCTTTTAGTTTTAGAAGACAACCAAAAGAGCATCCTTAATAATGACAAATATGACAGCATTGGTTCTGTTACAACACTTAGTGGTATTTTTATCCAGTCTATTGAATTAAGACACATATTTATTAAGTACCCACTATGCACATGAAATATCCAATCTATTACAGAAATAAAACTGATGGGCTTGTACTGGATTTGTTGCTATTCATCTTTCTGTAGATAGCATTAGACATGAGATTGTTTCAAGGGGGAGCAGGAGGAAAAGAGAAAGCATAAGGTTCATATTTGGCAAGGCTTCTAGGGTAAGATAGGTTATGAATTAATTAGACACAGGAATGCCATTTGAGAGTTGTGGATAGAAAGAACTTTCTATTGAAGAGGTTTGGCAATGAGGGAACATATAGGGTTTTATTTTTTAATATTTATTTATTTATTATTTATTTGAGAGAGAGAGAGAGAGAGCTGGGGGAGGGATAGAGGGAGAGAGAAAATCTCAGACACTAAGCAGGGAGCCCAATATGGGGCTTGATCCCAGGACCCTAAGATCGTGACCTGAGACGAAATCAAGAATCAGATGCTTAGCTGACTGTGCTACTCAAGTACCCCAAACTCTTAAATGAGTCCTATGTGTTTCCTCCTCTAGAATGGAGGAAATTAGCCCAGGGGTCTGGAAAGTTGATGGTGATTACCAAATGGAGATGCATTTGTCAGAGGACCTAGAGTGGTTCGGTGGGCAAAAGTCAGTGACAATGGCTACCAGAGTTCTGGAAAGCACAGCTGGAAGGTTGAAGCCCTGTGCAGGCTGTGGTGTTTGGTGATGGTCTTAAAATAAACAGAGAGCTGGAAGTGATTAAAACTGTGGAAAGGAAGAGAAACATAAGAACATAAAAGAAGATTTATTACATGACCGGCCCAGAAAAGAGTGGGACATGGATGGAAATGTCAAAATTTCCAGAAGAGAACTATGTACACCCTGGAGCTGGAATCCATGTTATCAGCACAAATTACTGGAACTGTGTTGTTGTTGTTTTTTTTTTTTCTATTTCTTTTATGACTATGTCTGACAAGGAAAAATATTAAAATCAAGTTTTAATTTTTAAGGCATTTCCTGGTTATATCTTAATACCAATTAAGATTAAAGTGAGTAATAGTTAAAGAAGAGAGGATTATTTCTTGGCTTCTAACACCTTCCACTTTTATGGATGAGGAGGGTGTAATATGGCTGATTCCTAGCCCCCACAGTATCCTCAGAGTCCTTTAAATGAGGGTTCACCAAATGGATTTGAACTGCTGCTCAAAGTCATAAGGACAGTGAGGAGCAGAAGTGCCCCTGAGTTTGGGCCTCACAAAGCCCTGGCCCTGACTGTCCCACATTGATATGAGTAACCGTGAGAAAGATGGGCTGTAAAATCACAAGGTGCAGTTCTGTTTCTCAAAGAAAGTCATTTCATCTTCAGCATAACATTAGTTCTAAGTTAGGTCTAATACTTTGACGATATTTAGTATGAATTTCAGATAACCTACACATTGAGTTAACCAGCACACCTGCTCTCTAACCATCCTGGGTGAGTAGGCATTACTGTAGTGTAAGCATATTTGTCAGGGCTAATTGTGACTTTTAACTATGGGTTGGAGGCCATCAGTACTCCAGGGAGACTGAAGGGAGACCCAAAGAAGAAGGGACAGTGCTTTCCCCCTCCCCAACTCCCTTCTAGCATTCACGCACAGAACCCACTCTCCCACCTTGGCCCTTTAGTCGTAGCAGAGGCCCCTAGGAGCATTTGAGAGCTGTATTCCTGACCCTCATCCTAGACCTTCTGTTTCAGTTAGTCTTAGAGTAGGGCCCAGAAAAATGTAGTTTTCAAGTTCCACAGGTAATTCAAATATACAGCCATTTGGGAACCACAGCTTGTAACATACCATATTAAATGTCATTTTGCAAAGACTTAAAAGTGGGATTGATGTTAATTCTTCCAACAAGAACAGTCCCCAGAGAGTCCTGTAATCATAGGCTATGAGAGTCTTGGTCCAGACCAAGCTTGCTTTTTACCTAGAAAGTCTGCTTTGTCCCCCTTCCCATTGTAAACCAGGGACAAGTGATTGACATTGTGGACGTCATCTGGTGGTAGTTACTGTTGTGCTCAGGATTTTGGAAAGACTTCTGTTTATTTGGCATATTCCACACAAGCCTGTCAGCCCCTGGGGATTTGTGGCATTTGCAGAACTTACAAGGCAGGCAACATAAAAATATATAATTCATAGAGTGAACTATTTTGGAGCTCCCTTCACTTTTACAAATTGGCCATAAAATAGAAACCACAGACATAACATTCATATAACCATAGTTGCCAAGAATGAAGAATCATTTGGGGAGTGGGGGAGGATGAGGACTTTTAGTGTGTACTTCTTTATAGGGCATCCAAAGAAAGAGTAAGTGTTCAAAATTTGTATGCAATTTACAGTTGGGTTATAGTTTTCTCCTGATAATTGGCAAATATCTGTTGAAAAAAATGGGGATGTTGAGGTTGACCTTAAGAGGCCTTTAGAAGTCATTAAGCTTATCATTTGAAGGCATTTTTTGTCTTGATAGACATTTCAAGTGTATTTAGGATTTCATATATGTTTTACTATGACTTATTGCTTCCTGGTTTTCCTTTCTTGGTGGAAGTGGTTCACAGTATCCAAGGCTCTGTGATTGCCTACAGTAGACTAGGGGAAGGGGTGAATTTTTTTACTGTCCTTCACCCAATAGGTGCTTTGACACTCTGGGATTACATTAGCTTCTATGGTGCATCCTCTGGAAGGAGAAAGAAACTACTTAACGCCTATCCATTCCACTTGAGCATTCCAGAGACTTGGGTAATGGATGAATAACGGCCAACAACACTGTTGTGACAGTTGACTGCTGACAAAATAGCATTTAATGGAGTTGGACACATTCAAGACATAAAAAAGGAAATGGTCTCTCTTACAGAAGTCACACTAAACATTATTTTCACCATTTGATGTTATAATATATTAACTGTTGTCTTAGGGATCAGGAGAGCTATGAGCTGGGCTTTTGCTGTTATGTGCCACTCTTTGACATTGAAAATATCAAATGATCTCTCTGTGCCTTGGTTTGTTCATCTAAAAATAGTCATGATATCTCCCTCATAGGGTACTCGAGAGAATGAAAACACAACATGAAAAAAAAGTCTAGCCAAGCCAAACATACATTGGGCTGGGAGTGAGGATGATAGAGAGTAGTAGTGCTGGTGTGGGGAGGGGATTAGAGTGGGTGGATTATTCTGAATTGCTCTAGACCTCAAACTCTGTTGTTCTATGAATCTACCATGTATGGAGAAGAGAGGGGCACACAGGAGAATCACTTGGGTGTGATTAATGATGCTTAAATTATTTGATCATTTAACCACCTAGAGAAGTGCACAGCTACAATGAAGACAGTTACACTATTTTGACTCAGTAGTATTAACAAGGATTAAAAGTGTTTACATGCCACAGAGCCTAGGACTGGGGGACTAGGTTAGGTTCAGCCTTTCATAAAAATCAGTTCCTTTTTCCCCCCTTCTTTTCCAGGAAGAACTCTTCAAATAAAAAAATGACAATGATTTTTAAAGCAGACTTTCAGGAGAAGATCTATAGCTCTACCAAAGCGGAGATGAATCAACTTGTTGCTGTTGCTAATTTTAACACCTTATCCAACATCAACACATTGATTTAGCCTGCCTAAAATTTGCCAGTTTCCAGAGCATTACACAGGTTCCTTTAGAAAATTATTTAAAAGCCCCATCTTAACTTTGAGAAAGGTTTATGTTTGTGATGGTGTATGTTATGTCTTTAACAATAACTAGACTGATTCTAGAAGCTTCATCTGAAAACACATGTTCTAGCTAAATTTTCATACCCTGTAGCTGTATGTTGGTGTTTAAAGAAGTGGTAAAAATAGAGTCACAGTGGGGATGTTAAGCTCTCTTTCCTTTTCAAATATTATTGTAGATACAGCTGTGGGAATAAATGCAGGGATTCTTGTTTTTATGTAAGTGTTCTTTTTTTTTTCTTTTAACCAAGGTCTGATTGACAACTAACATTATATAAGTTTCAGGTACAGACCATAATGATTTGATATCTGTGTACATTGCAATATGATCACCATAGTAAGTATAATTAAACCTGTCACCATACATAGTTAAAACATTTTTTTCGTGTCATGACAAAAATGTTCTTCTTAAATATTTATAACTCTTATTTGGTAGCCTCCCATAAGACTAATGAAAGAATTGGAATGAGCAATTTTTTAAAACTAAGAAATAACCAAAAGGTAGATAAATATCTTTAGTTATTAGCAAAAGGAAGTAGATGGGAAGCTTGTGTTAAGTCCTCAAAAATTTCAGGAGACACTAAGTGTTTTCACTGAAGATTTGTAACTGAGTGCCTCAGTTCTTCATTTAAATCTTCTGTGTGTGTGTGTGTATGTGTGTGTGTGTGTGTGTGTATGGCATGTTTTAGACACTATGAGGACATACAATAGAAGATACTGACTGAAAAAAAAATACTGACTGGCCCTAAAAACAAACAAACAAAAAACACCTAAAACAACAACAACAAACAAGGTATTGCTCATTAAAAAAATACATACTGGAAAAATTATATCAAAATGGTACATAAAAAAATGGTACATAATTACTAAGTGATTGATATAGATATTATGTTTTACTCCAATGGCAAGTAGTGTTAAGTTCCAAATTTATAAAATGCTATTCTGCATATAAAATATTTCAGAAAAATAAGTAAATCTATAATTTACAAAGGCAAAGTTCATATTACATACAGTAGGCAAGTTATAGGGGTATACTTGTATTTATATTGTACTATATTCTTTAGCTTTGGGCCTTTTTATGTCCTTCTGTTATGGATATATTCTGAATTAAGGACTCTTTTGATGATCTTTTGTCAGTTGTTCCTCAATGCTGAGCATTCAAGATGGAAATATTATCCTTACTAGAAATAAAGATACTTAATCAGATGCTTTTCATAATGGCTTCTTAGTCTATCAAAGTTGTTATAAACTGGACAATTAGAAAAGAAAAAGAAAGGGTATCCATATTGGAAAGGAAGAAGTAAAACCATTTCTGCAGATCACATAATCTTATATATAGAAATTCCTGAAGAATCCACACAAAAAAAGCTATTAGATCTAATAAATAAGTTCAACAAGATTTCAGAACACAGGATCAATATACAAAAATAAACTGTTTCTGTCAATGAACAATCAGTCCAAACATGAGATTAAGAGAATAATTCTATCTAAAATAATATCAAAAAGAATAAAAGAAGTAAGGCTTGTACACTAAAAACTACAAAACATCAGTGAAACAAATTAAATGAGAACTCAAGAAGTGGAAAGATATCCTATGTTCATGGATTGGAAAACTTAATATTATTAAGATAGCAATAGTCCCCAGTTTGATCTATAGTTTTAACACAATCCCTATCAAATTTCACCTGCCTTTTTTGCAGAAATTGACAAGCTGATTTTAAAATTCATGTAGGATACAAGGGACCCAGAATAGCTGAAACAATCTTAAAAAGGAATGAAGTTGGAAGGACTAATCCTTTTCAATTTCAAAACTTATAACAAAGCAAGAGTATTCAAGACTCTGTGGCACTGGCATAAGAATAAACACATAGATCAATGGGATAGAATTGGGAGTCCAGAAATAAACTCATACACTTATGCTTAGTGTATTTCCAACAAGGTGCCAAACAATTAAATCGAGAGCGAATAGTCTTCAATAAATGGTGCTTGGACAAATGGATATTCACATGCAAAAGAATGAACTTAGATCATTTGCTCACATCATACACCAAATTAACTTAAAATTAATCAGAGACCTAAATATTTCCACTAAAACTATAAAACTCTTTAGAAAATATTCTTGGGTTAGGCAATGGTTTATTAGATGTCATATAAAAACATAACCCACTGAAGAAAAGTTAGATAAATTAAACTTCATCAAAATTAAACACTTTTGTACTTCAAAGGACACAGTCAAGAAAATGAAAAGAAAACCCATAGAATGGGAGAAAATGTTTGTAGATCATATATTCACAAATTCAGAATAAATATAGAACTTTTAAAACTCAATAATAAAGAGACAACCCAGTTTTAGAATAGGCAAAAGATTTGGATAGACGTTTCTCCAAAAAAAAATATACAAACGTCCAATAAGCACATGAAATATCATCAACATCATTAGTCCTCAGGGAAATGCAAATCAAAACAATAAGATACCACTTCACATCCATTAGGATGGCTATTAAAAAAAAAAGAGCAATAACAAGTGTTGGCAAGGATGTGGAGAAATTGGAACTCTCATGTGTTGCTGGTGGAAATATAAAATGGTGCAGCTGCATTAAAAACAGTTTGGCAGTTCTTCAAAAAAATTAAACAGAATTACCATATGATCCAGCAATTCCACTCCTAGGATATATACAAGGTGAATCAAAAACATATGTCCACACAAAAACGTATACACAAATGTTCATTGCAGCATTATTCATAGTAACCAAAAAGTGGAAATAATCCAAATGTCCATCAACTCCTGAATGTATAAACAAAATATGGTATATCTATACAATGTAACATTATTCAGCCATATAAAGGAATTAAGTACAGATTCATACTACAATATGGATGAATCTTGAACATATTATGCTAACTTTAAAGAAGCCAGACACAAAAGGTCACATACTTTATGATTCTATTTATAAGAGATGTTGGGAATGCTATAGGCAAAAACCATGGAGACAAACAGTAGATAAGTGGTTTCAAAGGACCAAGATAGTGAGGGAAATGAAAAGTGAGTGCTAATTGGATATGGAGTTTCCCTCAGGGGTGATGAAAATGTTCTGGAATTAGATAGAGGTGATGGTTGCACAATTTTGTGAATACATTAAAACCACTGAATTGTACATTTTGAAAGGGTGAATTATATTGGGAGCTTTTATTTATGTCTCAAGTTTTAGTTACTATATTTTTCCATGACCACTCTACAAATTAAATTCTAATAAACCATAATATAACTTGCAAAAGCATATTGTCATCAAAGCACATATTTATATAGTTTGTTCCTAAAAAAAAAGGAGCTTCATAATTAGTCTTATAGTTGGCATGAAATCTTCCCAGTTTTAAGTATCAGTGCAGAGAGAGATACAGAGTCCAAGATTTCTCTCAGGTTAAAATATGAAGGAAAAACATTAGTTCATTGCTTCTGTTCTCTCATTGACTTGATATGGACTCTTCTCATTTAGAGTGACCGGACATTTATTGTTCTGAAATTGAGGGAAGAATCCCAAGTACTCTAACCAAAGTCTTATATTTGTTTTCTCTTTCTTTCCCAGGTGCTACCTTTCCCAAGCCAGGTGGTCTACAACAGAGTAGGCAAGTGTGGGAGTCGTACTGTGGTCTTGCTTCTGAGAATCTTGTCAGAAAAGCACGGATTCAATTTGGTCACATCAGACATTCACAACAAAACCAGGCTTACTAAAAATGAACAAGTAAGTTGTCTTTGCCCATGGTTAGATTGTACTTTGTGTCAATTCATTTGTGTAATTAGTGGGTGTCTTACAAGACATCCTTCAAACACCCTAAGAAATACCAGAGTTGCAATGTCATACTGTATTTTTACCAGTGTGTGGAAGGAAATTTAAGTTAAAGATTCTGAAGGAAGTCTTTAAACAGGAAGTTTCCCCAAAGTATTCCTTTGGGGAATACTCATCAATACTTTTACCAAGATGGATGAAGGACAGTGTATACTCATCATTGTCTATTTAGCTAAAATTAGCAATGCGTAATTCTCAAATAGTTATACTACTGAGCTACAAATAATGCTGACTTCCTGACAACAAAAACAGAAAACTATTTTGATATTTTTTTCTTTTGCTTTTCTTTCACAACTGCTCTAAGTTTTTATGGTTATAATAAAGAGAAAATTCTCTTTGGGCCAGAAATCTGATTGGATGATAGGAGCATGAGCTTCTTATAATGGATAAGCTCAGGGGATCTTGAGCTTCCAAAGCAGCATTTGGTATATTCAATGGAAGCCAAAGAATTACCCATTTCCTGGGAAGAATTCAATCTCAATGTAGCCAAGTCATACAAGTGGACATGTTGCCATTGGTGCAATTCAGTTTTAGTCCGGATATGAAGGAATGAGAACCAGAGGAGTCAATGATGTAAATCCTGATGCAAGGGCAGGGGAAGAGAAGATGTGATGTCCCAGCCTAATCAGTAAGGCAGGAAAAAGGGGGAGAATTCTACGTTGCTCTGCATATGTTTCTATTCAGGACTTCAAGGGATTGACACACTAGGGAGGGTGGTCTACTTTACTTTGTCAACTGTTTAGATGCTAATCTCATCTGGAAACACCCTCACAGACACACCCAGAAATACTATTTAATCTGGGTACCCTTTGGCTACTCAAGCTGACACATAAATTTAACCATCACACCACCCAATGAGTACAGAAATTTGGGTAATAAACAGTGCATTTGGTTTACTACCAGATTGAAACCATAATTATGGAAATTTTTATGCATGTCCACTTCTTTCTGACACAATCCTCACCTTTGAGGCATTCAAAACCTCCCAACAGAAGGAATCTCATTATTAATTTACAATAGCCCATCTTTCTCTTTTATCTTGGGGGAACAGCAGGACCTTTTAAGAGTGTTACTGGCTAGTGGTACTTGCAGTAAAGCCAGCATGTTCAGTGTCTTCCAGTGTAGAGATCAAAAAGCCCATTCCTTTGAAAACTTTCACTAACGGCTGAGAATCAAGCTTGAAAAGTCATTTCCAATTAGCAAAAAATATTTTGAGATCAGCCCTTATAAGTTGTGTAGTAGGCTTTCAACAGAAAAAGTACACTTGGTGACATTTAAGGATATCACATTTTATGAGTAACTTTAATAGAACTAGGTTCTCTTTCATTTCCTTACCTGATTAAAAAGCTCATCTGATCATGCCCTGTCACTGCCTGAAAGAAAGTGACTATAAATAATTAGCCTATGTTACTTTGATGTTATTACAATTATTAAATTTGGTTTTCGTTGGAGTCTAGGCCCTTGGGTCTGTGTATCAGATTATATTTATTCCTACACCTGAAGAGTGTGTATGACCAGTTCTCAGATGCCTCATAAAACACTGTAGCTTGGATTTTAGTGCCCACTGCTGAAAGGGTACAAACAACCCAGAGAGAACAGGACAAAGGTAACCAAAGTATGAGACACTGTGGTGTTCTGGAATGCACTAGAAGAGAGAGAACAAAATATGGTGTTTAAATATACTGGGGCTTTGCACCTACTTTGTTTCCTATGAGAAGCAAACATGAGAAAACAAAATGCAGTTATAACAGTCAAGTGAAGCATGTTAGATTTTAAAATAATAACTTGCTAATGGTATATACATTGTTAAACCTAGAAAGGGTTAAAGACAAAGTCATTCTCCTCCTCTAAAAGAGAGGTTAGCTCTCATCTGTTTGGAATGATTGGCTTGTCTGGAAGCCAGGGAACAGACTAGACAATCTTTTAAGGTTCTTTCCAGCCCTATGATTCTGTGATATATTTATACAACTTCTAGCATAATCTGTGTATGGTGCAGTTGAAACACTTCTGATTCCTGTGGTCAGTGTGACCTGGAATATATTTCATGACTTCATTATTCCAGATTCCTATTAAATTATAAGGCATGTCTTAAAACTTCAGGGAATGATAAGGTAGAGAAAAAACAAACAATTTGGACATGACAACAAACATAACGAGTGACAGCTGCTTCTCTGCAGCTCACTGACTGGTGTGACATGCAGAGAGAGCCAAGAAATGACAAGAACCCAACTTCCAAAAAGCTCAAGAATGCTTAAAAGAACTCTTTCCCATTATATGCATCCTTTTTGCTTAAGTTACAAAGTGCATAAAACAAGCAGAGGGAAAAAAATATTATTTTAACCTAATATACTCAAGAAATAATTTGCGGTAAGATTAGCTCCGCTTCTTGATAATTTATTAAAGAAAAAAGGAAGATGTGATTTAGGAGATGAGTTAACATTTTACAGTCAGTGGTTCTCAACCTTTAAGCAAACTCTGGAAACATGTTCCCATGGAAACATTGTTCCCCATAGTTAGAAACAAACCGACTTCAGGTGTAGCAGGAGTTAAAACAGGCCCTTGGGGGCTGGCCGGGTCTCTCTCCACCATGTAGAACATTTCTTTTATGAGAAAATGTGTTCCAAGTTCCCAACTACTGACTTACAAATGAACTTTGGAATAGTATCCACTCATAGAACTGGAATTATCTATACCATTCCATTCATACACAGAGGCACTTCTTGGGGTCAGAGTCAAATTCGTGCATACATTTCTCCCTGGAGGCTAGCTGTCATAACACACGCACCCACGCATGTGTGCACATGCACGCGGGAGCAGATTACTGAGTTTAACTAAGTCTATTTAATGAAATAAGATACTGGAGGGATTATTAAAAAGAAAGGGGAGCACAAAGACACCAAATGTTACAACACCAATAAAAATCCCATTAAATCTGCCCTTATAGAAACAGAAAGACCATTGAAGTTTATATTTTTAAAACTCTACCTGAAGAGAAGAGCGGGGACACCTGCTGCTGGCCAAATGCTGGACCTTTTCAGGGCATATGATACAAGCCCTTGATGACATCATCCCACTTATACTCTGAAACCAGATTTCAGTTTCTTGGGCTGGTTTAGATAATCTCTTGGAAAATGGAGATTATATACAATTTGAAAGATAGGGAACTATTTTCCAGAAGACAGGAATGTGATCTCCAAAAGCCTTATAATCACCTCTTTCAAATCATTGCTCAGAGTACAGCAAAGGTCAGGGTGCACCACAACACATCATGGATATAAAGGATTCAAAATTATTTCATTTTTGTGGGAGAGGGACAAAAATTCTCAGCATGTGAGCCGAAGAGAACAAGAGAGCAAATAATTTTACTATTTTTATTTATGTCAGTGCTACTGAGAATTGCAAATTAGAAACAGCACCTACTACATGCAAATTATTTTGCTTCATTACTTCATTTAATTCTTTTGGACCAAAAATTATACAGTGAATGGGTATAATTCTTTATTTTATGGATGGGAAAATTAAGACAACCAGATTAAGTCACTTCAAATGTAATATAATAGATATAATAGAATGACTGTTTGCTGCTTAGACTTGAACCTAGGTCTTCTTGAATCCAAAGCCATTCTCCTGATGTACTGTTTTCCCATTCTGGCTGCACAGCAGAATCTCCAGCAGAGCCTTATGAAACATAAAGTTACAATGGCCCTTCTCCTGGAGATTCTGGGATAGAGTCCAGAAAACTCTGTATTTTTTTTTTTTTAATGAAATGTCACACCAGGCTAGGAATCCTGTCAAAACTATCATATCAACATTTCCCTAAGTGTGTTCCTAAAAATCTTAGTCCCCTAAGACACTGAAAAAAATTTTTTAAAGAAAATATCATGGTTAAATAAATTTAGGGAATGCTGCCTCACCCCCCCCCCCCGGAAATTTATACCAATCGTTCACATTTTAAAGACTGAGAATTCTTTCAGTTATAAACAAAATTAATAGTCTATTGAACTGTCCTTTCCTTAGAGTTCCCAATCTTAGTTGGCCAGGGGAGTCTTTATGAATGTTTGTGGCTGTCACGTGCATCAGACAAAACTCAGACTTCCAGCTTGGAAAATGCTGCACTAGCCTCTTCTTTTCCTTCTGCCAATCATGCCAGGAAAGGCTACTCTTTCACTATAAACTTCACATCTGCTTTGACTCTATTCAAAAGCTATTCAAATGATCAAAACCTTGAAAAGTATTCAAAGAATGGAAAAGACAGAGATCCTGTGCCCATCTGCTTGAGACTGCTTTCACCTCTCGGTCAAAAAGAGAATTGCTTCACCATATTTTAAACTTTCCTTTGCCTTGCCCTCGCCAGTTGTAAGCTCTAAGCCTGTATAGCATCACAACTCCAAAAAAGGAAAACTCACCTACAGAAACCATGTTGTATTTGAAGATGGTCTAGAGCCCATGGGGGCTCCTGCCAGGTTTCCCTATGGCAGGAGCATCTGGCCTCTATTTACTAACAAAGGTTCACTTGCTTCTTGCTGGAGCTGGTCTCACTATTGTGTCTTCATTCATTTTTGGTGAATATTTATGGAGGACTTACTAATAACTCTGTATGTTGAACACCAGACAGCACACTAGATGTTTGTGCATCTTATTTCTAATCCTTTCATCAACAATATTAGGAAGATATTACCATCCCATTTTATGGGAAGGAGCAGGTGTTCAAGAAGAATAGGGAAGAATAAGACTTGCAAGGAAACTGGGGTCAAATCCTAGAGAACTCTGAATGCTAGGCTGAGGAAGAGGAACTTTATTCAGTGGACAGTGGGAAGCCATTAAATAAGTTGTTCTTAATCATGATAGGCATCAAAATCTTGGGAGCTTTTTCACGACACATGTCTCCTGGTCCTATTACAAAGTACTGAGTTAGACTCTTAAGGGTAGAGTTCTGGTATTTGTATCTTTGGGGAAAAAAATTCCCAAAGATGTCTTCATGCATAATTCTGATGAAGAATCATCACACAAAAGGCTCTAATTTTTGGAAAGTTTTCATTTTATTAAGGTGAACCCTCCACTCAGCAAGCAAAGTTCCTTTTTCATCTGAGAGTCTCCCAAACCTTCTCTGAAGTAATGAGTGGTGTCTCCTTGGGAGCCTGCACATTTATCCTGGGAATGTTTCCTTTGCTTGAGACCTGTCTGGAAAAGTCTCCGTAGAATGACCCCTAGAGTTTCCTGATTTTATAGTATTAGGGACATTGTCCACAGGCGCCAGAGCTACTCCAACCAGACCTTGAAACCAAACCAACAGGATTAGCAGAGAATCTATCACCAGGTCACAGGAGAGATGAGTTTACCCAACTCTGCAAACAAGGTCTTATCTTGGATTCTTGTAGACAAAAGCTGAGTCTGCTAAATGGAAACTCAGTAGAAAGAAAAGGTAAAAGGAGGAAAAAGCAAGAAGGCCCCAAAAAATTAGAATGTTTTCTCCTCCCTGACCAATGGTAGTCACAAGATTGATTTTCTCTGCTATTCAGAGCCAGCCTCTTCACCTTATTCATGTCATTGCTACCCGTGATGGACTTAGTCTTCATTGTAGGCATGTGTTGCCCTGAGTTGAAGGTAGGAAGGCCATCCTGCCTGGTTCTAGAAGGGCTTCCCCAGGCAAGAGGAAGAGGGAAAGGTAACCTGAGTCTATTGCCATCCTCTCGGTCTCTGAGGTTAAAGGGCCACAGAGTTCTCCTCTGAGCTACTCCTTATTTTCCTTTGATGTATTAAAAACATGTCTTTTCTGTCATTAAGATGTTTTGCAAAATTATAGGGCCTCTAGTTGCTCAGGAGGGACACGAGAGTTCAGACCAGAGTGGAGTCAGTCCTCTGTCAATTACTGCTGACAAGCATTTCCTAAAGAAGTTAAGAGCGAAGTCTTTGACTGACTTGGTATGTTTGTAGAATTGACAGGTAAAGGCTTTCTGCTCTACCATCCCAGCCAGTTAGATTGAAAACAAAAGATTAAAAGTCCCTTCTTCACAGATCCTCTGCATTATAAATTCTGTTTGATATTTACCTTTTTTTAAAACCTCAATTCTCAAAAAAAATAAAATAAAATAAAATAAAACCTCAGTTCTCTTTCATTCTCAGATGCACTGTGACTTTAACATCTTCCTTTAGATACATTCCATTTCATAGCACTTTTTTTTCTCCAGTATTTTAAACTCATTCCTGTTCTTGTTAAAATATGCTGTTTTTCCCACCTCGAACTTTAAAAAAAAATATTTTCTCTGATATTTTAGTGCTTTTGTATTTTATTATTTTTAATGCTTTTCCACCTGCTACCACTTTCTTTCAGTTTTCCAGCACATCACATGAAAGGTAGAAAATTTATATCCCCACAAACCCTCTTTAGTCTCTGGAGTTATTGTGCTAACTGGCCTCTTCCTCCCATTTTAAGAGGTTATGTATAGATCAGAAAGCACCAGGAATGGTGAGGCAATTGCAGCTCAACGATAAAGAGCAAGATTTTTGGAGTCAGACCAACTTGAGTTTGAATCTAGACTCTACCTTTTTCTACCAGGGAGAACTTAAGCTATGTACGTAGTCTTTCTGTGCCTCAGCTTCTTAATCTGTAAAGTGTAGATATAATACACTTAACTCGTAACTTAACTTACAGAGTCATTTGAGAATGAATGACAGCATGTGAAGAAGGGGCTTCTGGGTATGGTGTGTAGCCCAGAAACCACTCAGGAAATGATCATTGAGCATTGCTACATCTCAGATGTTATAACACCAAGGTGATGAATGCACAAATCTGTCCCAGAAAGGCTCACCTTGTTGCCTGAGAGATAATTCTGTCTTCAGTGAACATTTCTTGACTCCAAAAACATTTTTCTGAAGAGGGTATCTTCATGCCATAAAGAATTATGGGGGAAGGATTCTGTGCTAGGCTTTCTGGAAGCATCCCGGCCTCCACCCTCAAGGAGCTTACAATCTGCTTCAAAGCTAGCACACAAACTCAACCATGACATAACATAAAAAGTGTACACCCTAGAAGATCCTCAAAGCACTGTGGGAGACCAAAGAAAACAACAGGATTTCTAGCCAAAGACCGTCAAAACCAATCTATTTGGTTTCACTTCTGCAGCCAGACTTGTTACCTGCACAGCATTTCCCATCCCCATGAATGAGGACCAACCTGTGTTCAGATGCCACCAGGGCTCTGGAAAGCTCTCTTGACCACTCCCCTTCTGTCACCACCTGGCCACAAGGCTGAGAAGATCCTCCCTCTTAACGTCCCTAAACCTTTCCATCTGTCTTCACTTCCAGTGACTTCCTTCCGTGGTCCTCAAACCTCAGTACCTTAGAATCCTCTGGAGGTCTTGTTAAAACGCAGATTGACAAGCCCCACCCCTAAAGTTTCTTCTAATGGGGTTGGTTGGGGTGAGGCCTGAGAATATGCATTTCTAATAAGTTGCTACTTCATGCCCTTATCATATCCTAGGGGATTATTGCCCCATCTTTCTAGCTAAACTGTCTGTCTAATTCTTCCCTTTTCTTCACATTCTCCATCCTGATTTCAGATCACTGGGGTTGGGGGAGCCCTTTCTGACTGCAAATTGCCCATAGCATAATGTTAAAATTCTCCACATGACCTCCAAGGCCCCAATTACCCAGCTCCTACCTTCTTCTCTCATCAAATCTGTTTTCTGGCAGATCCCACACCTGACCTCCAGTACACAAAACTCCTGGCAGTTTTAATATCCAGGTCATTTTGGGTTTTGTCCCTTGTATCTCCTGTACACTCTGCCTGCAATGCTGCGGGTCCCTTTCTTCACTTGGTAATTCCTGCAGATCCTTGCAAACCACTCAGGAATCCTCCTTGGGGAAATATTACCTCTCTGTCTGCAGGCAGAGTTAGATGCCTCACCTCTGTGCATCCTACCCCATGGTGGTTATTGCATAATGAGACTTGCCTGCCAGTCCACCTCACCCATAAGACCTTAAGCTTCCTGAGAGCAAGAGTCGAATCTTTTATCTCTATAGTCACGACGCCAAGCCTGACACAGAGATGGAAGTCAATGGATGTTGAATGAAAGGAGATCCAGGAAAGCTACTTGGAAAGAGGCAGGCATTTTAGTGAGATGCAAAGGTGGTTAGAGTTTGGACTTGCAGACAAAAGAGGAAGAACATTCCAGAAGGAGAAGGTTAGGCTGAGAGCTTGGACACAGCATGAGGAAGAAAGAGAGGTCTGGTTTGGCTGGCCACAGGACGTCGTGAATGCCAGTTAAGGGTGATAGTAAAGGTAGAATCAACGTGACTTAGCAAGTGATTAAGTACAAAAGTCAGGAAAGACCCAGATCAAATGTAAAAATATGGATAAGATCATTAACCAGGACCACACTCTCCAGAGGTGGGATAGCTGGATAAGGACCAGGGATGGACAAGGACCAAGAGTGTGGTTTGGGCCATTGTGGACTTGGGGACACCATCAGGACACACTCCACTGTCTTATCTTTCTGTGTCTTTACCTTATTTATGTTTTGATCTCCAGGGCCTGGTAAGCGCTCACTAAATGCTGAATGAATGAATGAATGAATGGTGAATGGTGAATGAATGAATGTAGGTGGTGGAATCACAATAAAGGCGAGCAGTGATCCTGCATGAGCCAAGGAAGAGGACAGGTGGTTTCTGGGATGATTTTAGGTAGTGCCATCATCATTCATCATGCCACCCATGTGGATAAGACTCAGGCAAGAGAAGAGACAGGCTGCTGGCAGAGTGGGAGGAACAGGAGGGAACCCTGGGGAAGGGCAGTAGGGGCACGAGAGACCACTGCCTGCCATGAGACCTAGAGAAAGTCTTAGTATTTATGAAGACAGTCAAAGGACATCTTGACTGTGATGCCTTAAACCTGTGCTAGCGGTACTAGAGCTGGATGTACTCTCTGACTTCACTGTACTAATGCAATAAACATGAGCATTAGTAATTTCCTTCTATGTTTAAAGGTACATCTAGAAAGAGTTATGCACTGTCACTGTTAATCCATTTCTCCCCATGAAACAGACAGCTTTATGACTATTATGGCACTATCTCCAAATCTAACCACTACTGTTCTCCCGTTCAATTTAACACATTGACATGTATTTAGAGAATGTAATATAATGTTGAATATGTGAGAGAAACAGTTTTTCTTCTGACCCGTTCTTCCAGTCTTCCTGTACAATACCAGGGGGCTTTCTCATCTTACTCTTATCCTTGCAGAGAAATAGTTGAATAAAAATAATCCAGAGATCTAAGCATGAAGTGGTCTTTCTGTCAAATATACACACAGTAAAGAGTTATGTGTCTAGGGCAGATATGCTCAGATGTCTTTGGCTGTGCTTCCAAATCTGTAATTCTGTTTGCTAAGTCCATCAAAAATGAAAATTTACATTGTGACCAAGTAGGAAGTTCTATTACCAAAAACAAGGTCTGGGACATGCAGGGGGATTGCCGGGGGTACATAGAGGATAAACAACAGATAAAGAGGCAGGATTCAATTTCCTTTTACATTCCAGCTGGAGGACAGACAGCCCATCACTTACCCACGCCTGCCACTGATGAACAGAGCACAGGTTATGAACTGAAAGTCATTTACTTGTAAAATTCAATTTCATTTCTTTAAACAATCATTGTGAGCATGAATGTCTAAAGGTTTTAGACCTGAGGTCCTAGTGTAACAATCTGTAATGCAGGTACTAGTTGGAGCTAATGCATTCAATAAACATTTATTGAGCATTTCTGTATGTGTTAGCCCCGTGCTGGACATGAGGGACCAAGGCAAAGCTGGGATTTCTGTCCTGCTTGACACAAACTGGGATTTCCAGACTCTGGTTTTATTGTTGCTGCTACTAAGGATAACACATAAACGATCACCTTTGTTTCAGCTTTTTCGATGGACTAGTACCTAAAAGATGCTGTACTGCTGATGCACATCCCAAGTGGCAATTTTCAGGGCGCTCTTAAAAAGTTCCACTGTGTGTCAGTATTGACAGGGCCAATTAGAAACTCAAAGGAAAATGGAATTCAGGAAGTCAGGGAGTCTTAAGAATGCTTGGAATTTCTAACAGATTTTACTAAACATTTTCTGTATCATGACATGTTCCAGAAGACCATAAACGTTAGTTTATTCTCATATAAACTCCTCTTTGGCTTGCTGATCACTGCAAATAAATACTTCAGGTGACCACCCAGCAGAACCCCAAGAAGATTTGGGTATTTGTGTCCCTGTAAAATATTTGCTTTGTAAACTTTTGTAATCAAAGAGGAAAATCATGAGGCGTTGCCTCATTTGATTCCTACTGTTAAATTCTGCAGAACTGGTTTCCAATATTTCTGTAGATCTCAGTAATATCATGATAGAAATGCAAAATAATGTTTAATCTCTTGTCTTGGTTTGACTTTTAAAGGAGGGGAATAAAGACATTTTTTTGAACTTGCGTTTCAGTACGGCCACACACTGAATTCTCCAGTTAAAATGAGTTAACCTGTCACATTGTTTTCATGGTAGCAATCACCTAAATTAAATATGGGACTATAATTTGGGTAGCAGTTTTAGGCTTCTTCAACAAGAAGTCTAATGTAAAGTTCATAGATGCTGCACAAAACACAGCTGTTTGGCCCTGGTCCAAGAGGTAATAGCGAGGATAAAGGAGTAGGGAACATAACCTTTAGCTTAATATAGTTTGGTAAATTAGATCCTATATATGCTAATTTTGTACTTTTTTTAATAGATGGAACTGATTAAAAATATAAGTACTGCCGAACAGCCCTATTTATTCACTCGACATGTTCATTTCCTCAACTTCTCAAGGTAAGATATTTTCCAGCTTAATGGTTCTTTCATTTCTTTTTAGTACTTAAACTCCTTCTAATGAACAATTATTTTAGAATCTACTTTCCTTTTCAAGGTGGTGTAATTGCCCCTGAAAAGGCAATTTAATCCATTTATTATTGCCGTGGAGGGATCCAAATTTGAAATATTTGGACAGAAGCTTCATTTCTCTCTAAAATACTAATCTTAAATCTCTTGAAAACTTGAAATAATGTTAATGCAAAGCCATTTGACCTGACAGTTCCATTTTAAAGAAAAAATCGGGTAGGTATTGAAACAAATAAACTAAGAGGCAAGAGATGGGTATGTGAACAGAAATATTTCATTGCACATTTTTATACAATTGGAACCCACACAGTACTCTGGGAATAGCTGAGTAGTGGAGTCATGTGTCTTACAGGATCCAAAACGTGAGCACTGGCCTCTCTGCCTAACTTTTTAACACCCTATTTGATAAACACCCCACGTTTGACACTGATGGGGGGTGGGTGGGTATTTTAGAACTCTGTTTTTTTCTTCAGCTGCAGGGACCTTCTGATCATAATATAAATCTTCAAATTTAGGTTTTTAGACTCTTGATCTGCTAAGTTGCTGACTTCCAGTTCTGGGCATTCTTTTTCTCCTTTAGCCTGACTCCCCTTGTTACTGTGCTTTACTATAAACCAGCAGGTCTCAGATTCCTGCTCTCTTCAGGCTGGCCCACGTCTGTGTTCATGGTTGGTATGGGCTGCCAGAGCCCTGGGTCTAGCAGCAGATATGCTGAACAGCCGGGGACCCCTGGGCCTCCCTCCTCCTCCAACTGACAGGCACCTGCCTTACTGCTACAGTTCCCCTGGGGATAACAGGACCTCACAGGTCTACAAGAGAGCAACAGAGGTCCTGCTAGCTGAAGCTGGCCTAATGCCCAACCCCCCTCCATACTCCACCCCCACCCCCCACCCAGGGCCAGGCACCCAGAGAGGCTGGCACTCAGAGAAAGACAGGGCTCCCCTGAGTGTTAGCTGCTCCAGGAGTTCACATCTGAGCTGCTCGGAGTTGGCTCAGTTGCCCTGCCACAGGATGCCTAACAGTCTAGGGACTGGGAGGAGGTTTTAGCCTTCAAAGGACTTCCCTGCTGTGCACCAGGCCCTGTGCAAATCAAGTATAAAGCGAGATTCTGCAGAGCAAGTTATGGAGCAGCAAAGAGAAGGTGCCACCTTATCTTTAAAAGCAAGTTCCCGGGTAGCCCTGGTGGCTCAGCGGTTTAGCGCCGCCTGCAGCCCAGGGCGTGATCCTGGATACCCTGGATTGAGTCCCACATCAGGCTCTCTGCATGGAGCCTGCTTCTCCCTCTGCCTGTGTCTCTGCCTCTCTCTTTCTGTCTCTATGAGTAAATAAATAAAATCTTAAAAAAAAAAAAAAAGCAAGTTCCCCCTGAGATTTCCCCACCTACCTGCTAACCAGAGTTCCCTTGGACGGTGAGTAAGTGTAGAGAACACCTGCAGATCAGCCTCAGTGACTCAGTAGCCAAGTGCTTTTCCAACCACATTTGGGGAGTGGCTTGTGACTGGATTGTCTGGGATATGCACCCTGCCTCTCACTTCCAGTCGGCCAAGAACATATAATTAGACATAACTAGATAACAAAGTTATCTTGTTAACTATTTCAGGCATTACGTCTTATAACTTGCAGAGAGCAAAGCATGGCCCCCCTGACCCTTGCTTTTTTCATGAGTTTCCTTCTGCATCACCCCTGACATCCTCTAACCTCATGATTTGACTCTTCTTGCTTCATGGGTCAAATTCTTACAATCAAAAATTGCAATGTAACGAATTTTAATAATTGACTCAAGACAGTATGAATCTCTAATGAGAAGCCAAAGCTAGTACCTTAATTGAGTCAGCAGAGCTGAGCACAGCATGGTAACCATACTTTATCATGGCCTCCACTATTGAATACATGTCCGAGAATTGTTCAATTTTGATCAATTTCATCATGAGAAATAATTGATTAGTACCTTTGAAAAGACACCACATCTGCAGAAAACAGTATTGGCCTGGCTGCCAGGGCCTCTAGGTATGAGACCTTCCCACTGACCATGACTCTGGGCTAGCAGTTTCATCTTTGGGTGAGGATGGGAGGTCTCTATTTTCCCATCTACAAGATAGGAACAAGTCCTGCCCACTCCTACCTTGTAGGGATGCTCCAAACATGTGAATGAAGGAAAGCCCTTCAACTTCCTTCAGAGAAGAATATTACATATATGCAAAGTGGAATTTATTTTTTAAGGGGAAGTCATTTTATTTGAAACAAGACAAGTCCAGACATATATTGACTATTATGCACACTTTAAAAAAATGTGTACCAAAACCAATCATTCTTAATAAATAACAGCAATTTATCCTTGAGCAAAATTGAAACATATATTCCTATATTCCTTATGAAGGAGATTGTTATAAGCAATCTTTCCTCTGATATATCCCAATAACGTTTTTTCTCATACTTTCCTGTTTATTTTCAGCTGCAATTACTGCATCGCTTTTGATTGTTTTTTTTTCCATCCAGGCTGTGTGTCTATTTGTGTATTAGGAATAATACACAGTGTCTTTGACAACTGCTTAGCCTTAGAAAAAATATTTCCTTTGTAGTTTTTAGTTGCAGAGGTCTGTGAAGTGCTCTGCTGCTGCTTCCTAAATACAACCAGCGCGATACTACAGAGTGGCATTCAAGAGCATCTCTATAGAAGTCTCACTCTGAGCCTCCAGTTGAGTTCCTGTCCCTGGATAGCCTGGCAGTGTCTCTATGACTTTGAGGGCAGGGTTCAGCTCATGCTCATTTCTCCTTCATCCATTCCATTTTGTTTAATGAACACATTTTTTTGTACTGAGAACCCTCTATCTTCTGTACGCTGCTCCAGGATGGGGACCTTTCACAGCGAACTAGAATATTTTCCTTGCTTTTGGGGAAGTGTATTTTTCTTCCATTAAGGAAGCATGGCAACAAAGTGTGAAGGACTTTAGGAGCAAGGGTCTCGGAGTCCCCTCCAGGGGAGATGGGACGTGGGACGTGCCCTCCCTGGAGGAGGAAGTGTGGAAGGACATTCCAGAACAGAAGCCATTGCTGCTGGAATATGAGGGACAGACCAGTTTACACAAAAGGGAAGGGTGCTCATTGCACAGGGACAAGCATGAGCTAAAGCCAGTCAATGAGAAGGACGGAAAGGAATTCGTAGGTGGGAGCCCAGGGGTGGGCATAGTAAAAAAAAAAAGGATGGCAGTCAAGAGTTTTAAGCAGGAAAAAGGAGACACTGGCCTGAGCGGCTCTGGTCCTTTACAAAGCTCATGCTACCTGCAGGAGCAATCTCATCCTCTCCTGCCATCCTACATGCACAAGGCTGGGGCTTCAGGTATGAGACATACATGAGCATGAATGGAATGACACACTGAGCCTTAATACTTTGTGAGATTGTGTTAAATCCATTGAACATGATAAGTTAAAACACCAGGAAATGTCTTAGATGTAAATGGCAAACTGCGTATACAAAGAAAGCCCTCAGTATATAATCACAGAAAAACCATTAGGTTGGAACGTGTTAAGAGGGCTTTCCCATGCTTTTAAAAATGAATTCTATATTTTGAATTGTAAGGCAAAGACATAATTAAACTACTCTGAAGAAACCTAACCTGATCATTGCTGACAGCCATACAGTTGGCTTGGTTCAAGATAATGAGGTTTTTAAGAGAAGAATTGATACTGTAACTTAATATTTTTTGTTGATATTTGATTTCTAATATTCATACATTCTTAACATGCAGCAAGACACTTGCTGGTGAGCAGAATATAAGAATGGAAGTCTCACCACTCTCCTTATAGGCTGTGCACATAAATGTTCTGAACTTCTGAAGCGTATGGCATTATACTAAAACAAATTGCCCATTATTTCTTTTCTTCCATTAAGTACAGCATTCTTATCTAGAAATGTAGACATTCTGAGTGATGCAAAATGCTATCCTGTGAGCTTTTGGCGATTTGAAGGCTGACTTGCTTTACTTAGGCATCATCTAGGCATCTTGCTCTGTTCTTCTTTTCCCTAATTTTAGACCTACAAGGACCATTTCACCATATCCAGTTTTATTAATTCAAACATAGGAAGCAAGAGAGATGAGACCAAACTGGTATTTTTGTTATTGTTTTGGAGAAGGCTTTGTGCTAGGGGAGATAAACAACTCTGAACCCAGCAGAAATTTCAGGCCAGTTGGGATTTGTGAGGATGTCCACAATACTGCTCTTTTACATGGTTTTTGACCTGCTTAAAACTTTGAGCTGGACAAATATTTTCCAACTGGGCTACCTGGAGAATTGAGTCCGAATGACCTTAACCTAAAAGATGCTACTCTCTGTTGTGATATTTTAGGAGGATTTTTAATATCTGTGTACTCTGGTTTCATGTGTCCGTTCCCAGAGCTAACTGAGATAATTACAATTTTTGAAAAAGTTCAGCCTCTCTGCATCATAGAAATCTCTTTAAGGGCGTCTCAGATCCACCCACTGCAAAGACGGTGACAGTTCAATTTATCTTCCCTTCATCCCTGCTCTTTGTTTGTTGGCTAAGTGTTTTTGGGGTGGTGGGGGGGAGAGGAGGCAGTAGCTTTCCAGCCTAGAGTCCCCCTCAAGCCCCACTGACATCTTGCAGGGAAGACCCTGGGAAGGTCTGGTTGGGAGCACTGCGAGGTCACAATACTCCAGGCAAATTACAGCACGTATCAGTGTGCTCAGTTATTTCAAACTACCGTCTCAGAGCCCTCTTTCCATGGCATGCTATGTTTCTCATACATGACTCCCTCACTCTCCTTCCCTTCTGCTGCTTTTCCTCATTTATCTCACATGGTGGCTCCAATGCCAACACAAATTCGTAAAAGCAAAACACTTAAAAATAAATCAATCACTGGAGAAGCAGGCAGGGCATGATGTGTAAGGGGAAGCATTTTGGACACTTGCTCTCTTCCCTTAATATGAAGCCTTCATGACTGGTGTGAACAGAGGCTGCCCTCTGATGGCACGGTTTAACAAAACAAATCAGATCTGAGCTGATGATGTAATTCGGTCAGGTTCCCACAACTTCTTTCTAAATGTTGACTTTACATTCTCATTAGAGAAGCCATCCGCTTTCGTTCCATGCCTTGCAAATCATTTGTAATGGTGCCAGAAGTCTCCATCTTTGAAGAAGGCATCAAGAGAAAAATTGCTATCAGCAGTTGGTGGACACTTTCTTTCCCTCCTTAAATGTAGCCCAGAAGTTGGATTTTATTCTGTGTAAACGCTGCTGGACCAATCTCGGGGAAATGGCTTTCTCTCCCTCACTTTCCTCTTTCTCCCACGTGGCTGCTGCTGCTTGGTGGACACATAAGCCCACCTACCTGCTTTGCTGGCCTGTTGAAGATGAGTATCATCTGACTTTCCCTGAGCCCACCTCACTGTGCATGACCAGCAGCCTTTCCCCTGGTGGAGTCATCTTGTCTCCAAGTGGGAGCCCTAACTCCCCGCTGCCCCTCCCTTCACCCCATTTGTCTCCACTTTCCACTGCATATGCTTCCACCTCTCTTCTTTCAGGACATGCCACAGAACAGAGTCAGTTCAGTCTCTTCTGCTTGTGTTTTTGTGAAGCGAGGTCCTAACCAGGGCACCAAGAACCCAAGTCCCACTGTCTCCGGTTGTGAGGATAGAGGGTGACGCTTCCACCCCATTCTGGCAAAGGACCAGGAAATAAGCATCCCTTCCTTGGCCTCTCTTCTTCCTCTCCAGGCAGCTCCTCACCCTGTCTCCCAAAGAAGCACATCCTTTTCCCTGATGACTTTTCTCTTACTTTGGAGTGTCTCCTCCCTTACAGACAAGGATCAAAGCTGGGCCTCTCACCCCGGGGTACTTGTCATCTTTTAATGTAGGTAACAACACAAGGATAACCTTTACTTTTAGGTCGGAGGCAAAAGAAGATAATGCTTTCAGTAGAGTGGAAATTGCCAGGAGGCAATTGCCAAGAGGAGGGGATTGGGATGATAAGAAACCCATAGAGCTTGGGTTTGGGATGATGAGAAAGTTCTGGGGATGGATGGTGGTGGTGGTGATGGTTGCACAACAGTGTGAATGTACTTACTACCACTGAAGTGTACACTTAAAAATTTTATGTGCTGCATGTTTTACTCTAATTTTTAAAAAGACATACTTTCAAAAAGTATTCTCAGCCCTAGAAAACAGGGAGGACAAAATAATCTTAATTCCCTAGAATAAGATTTTGGTCATAAGTCTTATTGTTTATGCAGTAATATTCTAGGGAATGTATCATCAGCAATTTGATGAAAGTATACCAAAAATTCTTACCCATGTGCTTTTTGCATAGCTGTCGGAGAAACAGTTCATGTTGTGGGTTAATTGATTAAGTAGTAATGGGGGGCAGATATGGAAGAAAATCCTCAGAATGAGATGTTTAGGAATGCATGAGAAAAAATGAGAACCATGTAGTTATGATTCCAAGAGAACTGCATCCTACTTTGGATCTTCATCTTCTCTTCAAAAGACGAAAATAAAAAGAATATGATAAATTTGCAGAGGGTCAGAACGAGACCCACAGGGGTGATCAAAGAGTTGGTAAATGTGACATGAACAAAAGTCAAAGAAATAGGAAATACCTGCTACTTTGGGATGACTTAAAAGAGAGCTTCAAATATGTAGTCGCTGTGGTGGTGAGCAAGGGTCAAAAGAATGTGTGTTGAGGGAAAAACAAAATATGGCCTGACTCCTCTGCTCTAGTGTGTATGCACAGCACAGAACTTGTTACCATTACTTAGAGTTGAATAAAGACCAAATTAGAAGTACAGACTAAAAAATACAAGGAAATAAGTCTAAAGATAACTGCTAATGAAATTTTCAAGAAGAAACACACACAAAAGAATTTAAGGGATTTAAAATTGAAGCTGAAAAGGCTAAAAGTTTTTTAAAAAATAAAAACATAAAGAGAAGCCAATTCTTTATGTTGAGCGGGTCAAAGAAAAGAAATGCGCATAAAAGAAGATTTAGGAGTTTTGGCTGGGGGTACCAGAGACTCCTCAACTATCAGGTTGGCTAATAGGATGGATTTCATCTGAAGCCTCTGGAAATGTTCTCTTTAGAGCTGAAAACATAAGGTAGAATGTCATGCTGTGCGAGTTTGGGTGGGAGTGCAAAGCATTCTCTCTCTAACATACAAGCAGCAGCCGCAGGTTCAGGGGATGAAGAGACCTCCTAAGGTGACCAGGAATCCTGACTAGTACTAAACATTGTGAAAGGAGGAGAAATGGACCCTGAGAGAGGGTGCGATGAGGGGGGGCATTTGTTTCCCTGGGACACAAATTCTGGCCTCTTTTGCATAACTGACATGGCACCCTAATTTTGGTAGTTTGGGAGTGTCCTAGAGACACTCTAGGGAGCTCTGTGTCCTAGAAAAAGGACTGGGGCCAGGAGCCTGAAACCATCGATTTCTTACTGTCGATTTCTGGAAGTGGGGAGAGATATATGAGATGTCTCTTTACAGTTAAAAATTTCCAGAGAGTGCCTGTTACATTATCTGATATTTAACAGTAAATTTCTAAGCCATCTAAAACTTCTGTTTGGGAAAATTATTCTGGAAATCCGGCACTGCACTACAGCGTGCAACTGGAAGCAGGTCATCCATGCTTAAGAAGCCTTGTGGGTCCTCAGGTCTACAGCCTTCGGAGGAAGCTGGCTGTGACCATACTGGAACTATCTCACCATGGGAAGCTGTGCACTGATTCACATGATTGGGCAGTTCCACTAATTAGCAGTGATAGTCATTCTTCCCATGAAGATACAAGTGGAGTTGAGGTTTTTTAAAGCATGATGCAGTTGCTGAGGATTTAATTGCATTCACATCTGTTCTGCATGCTTTGTCTTCCTGATCCTTAGCTTTGTTACTTTAGTTGTTGCTTATTATAGATATGAAACTCAATTTAATTATAAAGAAGAAGATACAGCCAGCATGGTAGTGGCTAGCTGGTTTGGCACAGGTGACTTATGAGACTAGTTAGTTCCCATGCTCATCCAGCTGCGTGAATGTCACCTGCGTACATCCGGGAATTGACAAGGTTCAGATTGGCAGGCTAACCTTACAAGCAGCATGTTTTCCAAGGTGGTGTAGTCCAGAATGTCATTCGTGCATCCCCGTGCCTGAAATTCCACCCCTGGAGAGTCATTCCTTTTTGTACCTTTGGATTCTTCTCTCTGAAGGTTCTCTTTCAAAATGTAGATAAACTGAGGACAATACTGTGTGAATTAATACACAAAAAAGGATTGGTTGGTGGCTTGTTAGGTCTACTTTCCTCTACAGCAGAGCCCTGTGGTAGCAGCAGAAACTTGCCAACCTAGAAGCATACACCCAGGCATTCCTGTCTTCAGTGGTTGAGCACCTATTGTGTGCCACGCACTGTGCTAAGTGACATTGTTCCCCACTCTAGGAGGCCACAGTCTGCTGGGGGAGGCAGTGCACATAGTGCTGGGGAGAGGGACTGGGACACGGCATAGTGCTGAATTGCTGAGGGATATGATTGATTCTGGGCTGGGTTTCGAAAGGTGACAGAGTCAGCCAGCTGAAGAGAGTTTGGACAGGGTCATGTCTGTTTTCTCTGAACTCCCTCTGACCCCTGACAGAATGTGGAGGCATTCTCATCAGAAGGTCATGGGGTCATCGGGTAAAAGGAGCTGTGGGTCCGTCAGGAGGTCCCCAGAGTGAGACCGCTGTCCAGAGCCTGGAGTGTTCCCCAAGGCCTCTCAGGGTCACTGCTTCCAGACGGGTTGAAGAGAAGGGGGAGGAGTCCTTAAGAACAATTCAGCGAATCTCATCATTCTGCCTTGGGCTGGCCTTGCCCCCAGTCTAGCATTCAGAACATCTGTCCAAGCCCTTTATGGAAGGCATTAAAATGGAACACCTAGGTATTTGTTTTATTTTTATCTAAAACCAAAGAGCCATCACTTGAGGATAATTATATTGATTCTTGTTGTGTTCATAATGTCCCTTACCTTACTACTTCTCTCAATTCTCGAATCTTCTCTCTATGGTTCAGAGCACAGAATTCTGGAGCCACACTGCCTGGGTTCATTTCCTGGCTCAGCCACAAATGACTCACACTCTCCCTGCCCCATGTGTAAATGGGGGTGATTATGGTTTCTGCTCCGTGGAGATGTTGTGAGGCTTCTATGAGTTGGCCACAAAAGGCGTTGGCAACAAAGTGATTTAATAAATGCTGTGTGTGTTTAATAAACCTTGGCTAATATTACCCACTTCCTGTAGAGCACCTTATCTGAGACTGTTTGAATCAGAATGGAGACTAGGCACCGTGTCACCCAGTGAGGGAATCAGAATTTATCAAACATTCTGGGAGGGCCAACCACCTGCCAGTGTGTCTGTGCCAGACCCTGGGAATACAAAACCCAGCACAGCATGCTCCCGCCCCCAGGAACTCACAGCCTAGTGAGAAAACAAGACAACGTCTACAGCTCGCTGCTGACAAATCCAGTCTTTTGTATAGTGCCGTGCGGCCAGCAGTGCTACCAGACTCCCAGCAGGTACCTGCACAGGCATTTCCTGCACAAAGTAAAAGGCCGGTCAGGAAACACCGCTTGCAGTTTACGTGGTTCACTGGTCCCTTAGGGGATGGGGTCCTATAATGCTAATTTAAGAACTAGAGGGGAAACAGTGTCTGAAGGGGGCTTTATTCTCCTCCAGGACTGATGGGTTGTAACCAGCTCTGTGTTTGTGTGCATGTGCTAGGTTTGGAGGAGACCAGCCTGTCTACATCAACATCATTAGAGACCCCGTCAACCGGTTTTTATCTAACTATTTTTTCCGCCGATTTGGAGACTGGAGAGGGGAACAGAATCACATGATCCGCACCCCCAGCATGAGGCAGGAGGAGCGCTACCTGGTAAGTCCTCTGGTGTCCTCAAGAAGCGGTCCCTCCCCTGCCCTGGGCCCACCCCTGGAGGCTGGGGAGCTCTCCCTCTCCTTCCCTGTGGTGCTCCCGTGGCATTTCTGTGGCACACTCCCCAGGGAGGAAGTTTCTGCCGGTGAAAAGCTAATTGTCCCAGATGACCCAGATCCTGACAACATCTTCTCAAATGACTTTCTAACCTTGTTTTTCTTGGTTGGTATTTAGCATTAGGTTTTAGAGCCTAGAGCAGAAATAACCCTTCCTAGGCTAGCCTGACCAGCACTATTGTCGTTTAAATATGTTTGGGAGTCTCTTAGAGGGTCACGAAGTGTTTTCCTATATAAGGGAGTGGTGTTTTCAGAGAGGATCTGAGATTCCATAAAAGATGTGGGCACAAGTGTGACCGTTTACAGGTCACCTGATGTCAAGTCTGGGTTCTTGCCATCACAGCACAACAGAATCAGGCCATCTTGGCAGCGACCATCTGATCTTTCTGCACTCTGTTTGGGGACCCTCAGCTCCATGGTGGTGTTAACTTTGACCCCAGTAGCTGTTTCCATAGTGCAGAGTTAAGAGCAAAACCAGAGGGCTGAGTTACGCATCTTCCCACCAGCACCAGAGCAAAAGTACATTTCTCACCTGTTTGTGGCCTAAATTGACAAAAACTTGCTGAGTAGCTGAGAGCCTGTGGTGAGGAAGTGGAAATCGTAGTCTCTGTGTTAGAGGGAGCCTATTGGGGTCACACAGACCCATCCTGGGCTATCCAGCACAAGCAGAAGGAGAAGAAGGTAATGAGGGGTCAGTGTAAATCTGTTCCCAAGGTGGGAGAGTGAGGCAAAGCCTGAGCCCACTGCTGCCAAAGCCAGAGAGCATCCTTGTAGCTAAGGAAAAGTGTTGTTTCTCACAGGTCCAGCCAACGACCAGACTTCTCTTTCCTCATCTAAATTTTTAAAATGCAATAAAAGTATGTGTTTGGAGGATGGGAGCATTTTGGATGTTGTCACTTAATATGCCTTAAAATCCATGAGTGGAGTTGAGAAAACTGAGATGCATAGAAGTTGTGTCTTATCTGTTGCAAAACAAGTCACTCATAGAAGGGCCAAGACCAGAATCTAAGCCCCGACACTCACCATTGAGGACTTGTTCGGCTACCTAATGCTTTAATGAAAAGTATTTTTCAAGTGGCTTTTTATTTTTTTTGAAATTTTGATGGCAAAAACTCAAATTTTTTTCTTTAAACTACATGTTATAAATATGGCTTTATAATTTTTATTCAGTGACAAGTACATTTTCAGGGTAGAGAACCACTTACCAGTGATGCAGGCAGGCCAGGTCCAAAGACTCAGGAGGGGGTGGGTGGCCTCTGCAGGACCAGCCAAGAGAATCCTTGGCATGATGCAGGATGGAAATCAAATGCAAGCCAGCAGGAGGTGAAAGCAGAGTTTATTGAAGATATATAGAAACAGAGATATAGACGGAGTATCCTAGAGACTTGGGAAGGAAAGAGGGACTCTTGTCTTTGCTTGGAGTCTGGGGTTCCTGTTGGCGATTATGGTCTGGTGCATGTGTCCTCTCAGACCTCCAAGAACTGGTCAGAACAAGACAGGGTCCAGGTGTCCTTCATAAAACACTCGTTCTCTGAAGCCAGTGGTCTTGGCGTGGAGATATCTAGCGCCAGTGCTCTCGAATGGGCACATGATGCCTCTGCTTGGTCACTCCTTAGATATCATCTATTGTGCCAGGAAACTCCAAAGATAATCATTATCTCTTTGTCTCTTACAAGGAGGACATACCTGAAGATAAGACATGTATAGGGAGGAGTACAAGTCCTAGCAAGAATGAAAGCTAGAAAAGAAGCAAAGGGGGAAAAAACCCAGCCTTTTCTTTCATGGGGTCCCTGCAGTGGGTGCATGTGTGGCTCAATCAGAGATCAGCAGGGAGAACAGTGTGGCTGGTGTAGAGTGAGGGGTGGGGACAGGAAGGTAGCAGGAGGTGAATTCAGGGAAGTAAGGGTTGGAGACATCAGATCATATACAGCCTGTGAGTCCCTCCAATTTCTCTAAGTGAGCTGGGAAGTGACCTGAATGACCTCAAATCGAATACACCTTCATCAGTGATTCTTTGTCTTGAATCTCAGTGAGAAAGCCTGAGCCCTTCTCCCAGCAGGGGACGTGTCATCCCATCAGCCTTCAGATATCCTCAGCAATTCTCCTCCTACTTTCTAGGAGTCAGGACCTCCCTCCTGCTCTAGACCTGTATCTGGCGGATCCCTGGATGCTTTCCCTGAAAGTCTTACAGGGCTCCTCACACTCAAAGTTTCCACACGGCTCTATTGAAAATCGTGTTTGTGGGATGGTGACCCCAGAGTTACGCAGTGCACAAGCTACACAGCTGTACAGGGAGGTCCTGATGTTCTTCCTCTGTGCTCTCAAAGTTCTGTGCTGGTAATATCATCTCTCTGGGTGGTATAATGTCTTGACTTCTCTCCTCCCAACATTCTATAAGCAACTTAAGGACAGGATAGGATCAGAGTTCCATCTATGTCCTTGGCACCCAGAAGAGGGGCTGAAATATTGGAGGCCCACATAGCATTCTACTTATTAGATGACAAACACATATTAATAAGGAAGTAGAGGGCAATTCTCTAGATTTTTCTATCATGTTTTTTGCCATCCTGTAAATCATTGCACATAACATACCCTTCACACAGTCACACACACGCAATAAGTTATAATCATTAGCAGAGAAATTGTAAACAGGAGAGAAAAAAATCATGGTTTAGTTTAAAAAAAAAAAAAACCATAGAGTGGGGCACCTGGGTGGCTCAGTGGTTGAGCACCTGCCTTCGGCTCAGGGTGTGATCCTGGGGTCCTGGGATCAAGTCCCACGTTGGGCTCCCCACAGGGAGCCTGCTTCTCCTTCTGCCTGTGTGTCTCTGCCTCTCTCTCTCTGTGTCTCTCATGAATAAATAAATAAAATCTTAAAAAAAAAAAGCATGGAATATTGAAAGTTGGTAGTTAAGGCAAGTCTTCTATGTTTGAAGAGCATGTTATGTGCCTTTATGGTGTGATTTGAGAGATTCTGGGGAAATTTCCCTGCCTATAATTCTACCCTTAGAGATTTGCAGGGGCCCCCTTTCCAAATGTGAGCACTGTGTCCTGGGAAGGGCTTGTGTCCGATGAGCTCATGTCATTCCTTGGCAGGGCCCCAGCAGGAGAACACTGGGCTCCCCAAAGCAGCAGAGGGAGAAATCAGGGGAGCAGGGAATCCAGAGGGGAGCCCAAGGGACACGTGACTCCTTCATGACCTGGCCCCAGCCTGACCCAGTTAGAAGACTCTTTTCTTGTTCAAAGGATAGTTTGTTTATTTGGAAGAAGACGATCTATTGCCTTTTTTTTTTTTTAATAGCTGAAACTTTTTATTTCATCTCTTGGTCCATTAAACCCTTGAAATAAAACTGCCCCCTTTCAGAGCCTGTCCTCATTTTGGCAAGCCTGGGTGGTCAGTTGTTTGACTCAAAAGAGGGTGTTGTTTGTGTCTCGGTGGGGTGTATGGCAGCTGTGAGGAGACTGCTGTCCCCTCAACGAGGCCCTCCCTGGGGGCGAGGGCCTGAGAGGGGATGCGCAGGGTGAACCCACACCCGAGGAGGCAGGCGTGGCAGGCCACCCGCTCGGGGCTGTGAGAGGAAACCTCTCCCCGAACACTGCATGCACGTAGAGTCACGGGGGCTGGCCCGAAATGGGTCTACTGATGTACCCACATTATTCCAGATCTTAGTGCTCAAAGCCATTCGCTTTATCCAGTTGCCAAAAATCAGGCAGTTCTGCTCCTGGCCCTGAGCCTTGCAGAGCTGCTTAGCATACAGCTGAGAGAGGGCCAGAGCCTCTGAGCCTGCCCAGGGGGTGAAATAATATCATCTTGTGATGCTGGGTGGTTTGGAAGAAAGTGAAAAAGGTTAAAGGGATCATAGGATTTGCAGGGTCCCTGGAGGTCATAAGGAAACTCTTGTTTCACAGGTGTAGGAATGGGGCCTGCATCTAGGGGTGGGTCAGAGGCCCTGCGAGAAGTAGAAGCCTGGCCTCCCAACTCCACAGCTGTATTGTTGGATCACTTGGACTTTAGGTTTTACTTCCTGCATGGTAAAAGGAGAGGAGGACTGGGCTGGGCCAAGTCCTATGCTTTTTGTGCAAAATAATTTTGTCTGACACATCTTTACAAAGACACAGCTGTTATAACGTTTTCCCCCCCAAAATATTCAAGCATCTTATAGCTATTTCCCATTTTTCTGGAAACAAATAGATTTTCTAGAAGTTTCTGTCTCTTTCCAAACCATGCTTCACTTGTATCCGCCAAAAAAAAAATTTTTTTTTAATAAATTATTGCTATAATGGATACAAATTCAACTTATAGCAGCCACGCCATGAAAAGGCAGTTCTCTTAGGCTCATTTTTCTTTGTCCAGAGTCAGAAAATTGGCTGCCCAGTGCAGTGGTGGCTACCTTCTTTTTTGGTTTTAGAATCATACAGTGGGACAGAGCTGAGTGCAGGCATACTTGGATACATCCCAGCACAGGAGACTCTTCTCCAGCTGGAGTCCAGGCTCTTTTATTTCCAGGGTGAGGAGATACCTGGCACTCTGAATGCAGTTAATGAAAGAATGAATGGCTGCTAATGAAAAACAACTATTGTGATTTACAAGCAAGGGAGAGCATCTCATATTTGCAGAAACCACTTTTCCAGTTGCTGGATTTCCCTGCAAATGGATTTCCTGCCCTGGCATTTCCACTCAGTTATACGTGTGTGATTTCTGCTCGCTGTTTGCCTAAAACCTGGCCTTAGAAAGTTTCATGGCAAAGTGATGTGTGGAGAGATACCAGTTTTCACTTTCAAACTCCAAAAAATGTCAAGTTGGACTCCTTACCCCAACTTATTGCAAACTCACTAGATGACCCTTCCACAAGATGATCTTCCATTTGACAAGTGGGGAGAGGAGGAGAATTTTCCCAGGGAGGAAACTGCCTCTGTGATACTGTTTATTCGGCTTGGCTGTAAAGCATGGAAAGTAATGCATGTTTAAAAGAAAAGATGCATAATTTACAGCTTCTTAATTCATAAAGAATTCAGTGAATCATGTTGGCCCCATTGGATTCTGGAGAAGTCTGAAAACCGGCCAGCGTCAGCAAAGGTTTTCAGAAAGCTATGCATTTTAATTTGCTTGAAAGTTTTGAACTCTAGACGTCCTATATCTTTGGAAATGTATATGTGAAATACTCACTTCTGGAAATTTCCACTCTGTCCTGACCAGCTGAGGCTATACTGTGAATGAAACCTCTGGTTTGCCTCTGTCTGTAAAGCATCCTTTTTCTTAAAGAAAGAAAACAAAGGAGAGATTGGATGATCTGCTTTTTAAGTATTTTGATAAATATGTCTTCCGAATTTTTGAAAGTAAAAAAGTAATACTCCTCCAGCTAGTTCACTTTGGCTTGTGATTGCAGTTGGAGATAGCAGACTTGCTGGGTGACCCAGCAGTGATAGAGCCTCTGTAAACCTTACTCTTCTCATCTGTACAGTGGGGACATCTTGCTCCCTTTGTCCATATCACAGGGTTGTTGGGAGAATAAATTAAACATTATACGCAGAAGTGCTCTGGTAGCTAAAAGTCTCCAAAACATGTTTTAGCATTGATGCTTTCATTCCCCAGGCTCTGTTCGTGGCTCCCCATTCCCTAAAGGGACTACTTCCCCCTAAGATAAGGGCTGCTGTTCACATGTGGCTCAGGCCACTCTGGGCCTTGTCCTGAGCTGCGAGATCCACCTCCGCCAAGATCTCAAATGGCCCCACTAGGCCCCTTCCCCTGGGAATCTGTTTCTAAGGAAACTGGTTCTCTTTGTGTTCCCAACAGCTGGAGACACATTTTGATCCCAACCCGCAGGCATATATTTGTCCTGTGTTTATTTTCTTGAAAACCCAAGCAGCTACGGGCACAGGGTAGTAAAGTCACAGAAGCAGTGGACTCTCGGCTCCTAGGGCATGGAGCGGAAAGGTGTGCTAGGACCAAAAGGCTCCTGTGTGCCGTGTGAGCCATACAGAGGCACAGAGGACAAAGGAGTCCCCACTTGAGAGAAATGTTCTTGAAATCCATTTGTTCTGAGGTGTGTCAAAAGCCGTGATGAGCATTGTTAGAATCAAAGACACTTCTGGGGTTCAGCAGTATCTGGAGTACCCTGGGGGGCTTCCAGCAAGCAGAGAGGATGATGGGTGCAGGGGAAGGAGAGGCAGGGGAGTTGAAAACAAGAAGGGGCCTCGGAGAAAAAGCCGTCTAGGAGCATTGTGGGGGACAGAGAACCTCCAGCTGTGGCTCAAGATGCATCAAGTAGCCAGAGCCTGAGTGTGGCGTGGAGTGGATTAGTGTGCTCTCCTCATGTTAGCTCACTCCTCCTCCAACATCCCCTGCTGTGGGTATTAGCACCACCCTTCAGCTCCCTTTCATAGGCTTAGAAGGCCAGCCCTGAGAGGCTGCGTGGATAGGGTTGGACTCTGAGCGTGAGGCAGTTGTGTTAGGTCACTTGGGTTATGCGATGCTCAGATCCACTTGGGTTGCCCCAGGGAACTGGGGCAGGGGAGCAGAAACATGATTGTGAGGATGTCTAGTGATGAGGACAGAAGAACCACCACTGCCAGCAAAGACCAGGACGTGCCCTGCAGACCCCAACCCGTGGGAAGGGCAAGGGACAGAGTGAAGCCCAATCTTACGGTGGGACATTAGAAGTGGCTCAGAACTGGAGCAAGACCTGGCCACCAGGTCATGTTGGCGCCAGGTTGCCTAGGGGCTCCTAGCTCCTATTCAGCCATTCGCTCTCCTCTCCCCAGCATCAGTGGCCTCATCCACGGCTCCCACGGAGGTGCCTTGTGTTTTTTTTTAGCTCATATTCCAGGCCCTGAGTGACCCCAATTTGTCCAGTTGGTCACTCCATCCAGCTGTCTCATATGTCATGTTTGGCTGCCCCTGACACAAGTCTCTGCTCTGGTCAAGGGGGTAGTCAGATGGATGGGGCAGGATGGAGCACCTGCATGTAAGCTTCCCAATACTCTTGTGACAATTTACCACACACTTAGTGGCTTCAACAACAGAAATTTCTGATTCTACATTTCTGTAGGGTCAGCAGCCTGACACAGATCTCACTGGGCTAAAATCAAGGTGTTGGCAGAGCCACATTCCATGTTGGAAGTTCAAACAGAAGACACATTTTCTAGTTCATTTGGGTTGGACAGAATCCATGCCCTGTGGTTGTAGGATTGAGATCTCATTTTCTTGCTGGTGATCCAATGAGCACCATGCCTATTTTCTAGAGGCATCTATGTTCCTTAAAATCTGATCCCCTTTTTCCACCTTCAAAGCAACCAGCGGTTAGTTGGGTCCCTCACCTGCTGCAAATCTCTTTCTTCCATCTCATTCCTTTAACCCAGCTGAGGAAGGTTCTCCACTTTGAAGGATTTGTGTGATTAGATTGTGTTCACCCAAATAATCCAGAATAATCTCCCCATCTCAAGGACTGTAACCTTAATCACATCTGCAGAATCGCTTCTGCCACATAAGATACCATATTCACAGGTCCCAGGGATTAGGGTGTGAGGCCCATGATTCTGTCTGCCACAGTGTCACCAAGGACTGAGAGGAGTGTGGAGGTGATGTGAGCAAGACAGGCATTTGAAACTTGACCCATCCCATCCATAGGTAGGGGCCCACATCTGCTTTCCACTGTAGCATGCTGCCATGCAGTGGCACCAAACTATAGCCTCCCTGCTTCTGGTCTGCAAAATCAAGAGTCCAGTCATATATTTTAATTTTTCTCCTACTAGTTATCCATTCATCTTTCCATGCATTCATTCATCATTCACTTATTCAACAAACATTGGTAGTACTTTCTGTATGTCAGGCACAATAATAGAAACTGGAGATAAAATATTGAGCAAAAATAGAGTCTGTGTCTATACTCATAGAGCTCAGAATCCTAGAAGTGAGACAGGCATTCATCCCCAAACCACACAAAGGCATGCAAAGTAGTAAATGCATCACATGCTATAATGCAGACATGTGGCCCTGTCCAGGCATAGAATGGGGGGGCCCTGGGCAAGTCTGGAGGTCAGAGATGGTTGACATAACCATCTGAAGGTAAAAAGAAGGAAGAACATCCAGATATAGGGAACAGCACATGCAAAGGTCCTGTGGTAGGAAGGAGCACAGTAAGCCTAGGGGGAGAACGAGGGATGCTAGAGCAGAGTGAGCACAGGGAACAAAGAAAAAGCTCAGTCTAGTAATGTGGGGAGGCAGAGGTCAGGCCCCATTAAAGAACCCCGGGAAGACACTCAGGATTTAAAACAAGGTAGCCATATTTACATGGGATACTGAAACTTTTACATTTAAAAAAACAATAGCTACAAAACACAGAGTACAGAAGGACTCCAAGTATGTGGATAGACAAGATGGTTCAAGGCTAAGTGCAGAAATCCAATTGGGAGATAAATCAAGGAGCAAGTATTTATGGAGTACTGCCCATGCACAAGGAGCAGCTCCAGTTTGGGGCAGGGGTGGTGATGGGGGAGCATTTACAAACAACTGTAAAAAACCTCACTGTCCTTCCAGTTGTTAGGTGCTTGGCTAGCAACAGAAGAACCAAGCTTGAAAACTTCACCACCAGCAAGGAGAGCGGTAATAGCTCAGTGCAGCAGCACCAAAATTGTCATTGGCTGGGACGGGTTTAGTTAGTAAAAGAATGATGCAGATACAGCGGGAGAATCCAGGTGAGGAAGGTAATCTGGGACAGTTCAGGTCACTGGGGGAGGCTTCGTAGCCCAAATGGGAGCTCAGTCTTTAAGGATGGATGAAGATTAAGGCAGAAGTAAGGGTCAAGAGGACCATAGGAGCAGAGTGTTTGTGCAAAAGCCTGAGAGCCTGAAGCTTGCTCTTTGGTGAGCTGCACAGCTGGGCTGGAGCAGAGGGTTTAGGGAGGCGAGGAGCTTTGGGACAGTGCAGCAATTCTCCAGGTGGCCTGGAGCAGGGGAAGCAGCATGCTTTCCTGATGGAAGGTCCCACCAGGAGCATCAAACCCAGGGGCCACCAGAGCACAGCCAGGTGCATCCGCTGGCCACCTGTCAGCTGACCTCATCTGCTCCTGACCCCGCCCCTCACTGTGAGTCAGTGGCCCCTGCAGCTGTCTCCTCACTGGAGCCTGAGCTCTGCACCCCTGCCTGGGCAGTTGGCTCATATTCACAAAGGTGATGGTTCTCAGCCTGGCCACTCATTAGAATCACCTGGGAGACTTGGAAAACCTAGTGAGACCTGCCTCCCACACCCAGCAATTCTGGTTTAATTGATCTGGAGTGCAGCCTGGGCTTTCAGATTTGTTGAAAGCTCTGGAAGTGATGCCAACACGTAGCTAAGGTTGAGAACTATGGAAGGGTAATAACACACCATCCATTCTTGGCTGTATTAGCAGGAGCTGTTCTCACTGAGAGACGCACCTCCTGAATATCTTCTAGAGTCTTACTTTCTGTATCCTCTGCCCATTTGGAAAAAGCTATATTTGCCTTCCCCTTGGAAATGTTTCCACTTGTAAGGCTTTTAAACTGGCATGTGCAAATAAATGTCATTAAAGAAGTTTGATGGAACAGTGCAAGGTTTGTTGTATTTATGCACACTTGCATATGTGTTGTCAGGCTTTCTTCTAAGTCGACGTGGGTAGGGCAGCCCCCGTGGTGTAGCGGTTTGGTGCTGCCTGCAGCCTGGGGTGTGATCCTGGAGACCTGGGATCGAGTCCCACGTCGGGCTCCCTGCATGGAGCCTGCTTCTCCCTCTGCCTGTGTCTCTGCCTCTCTCTCTGTGTGTCTATGAATAAATAAATAAAATCTTTAAAAAAAATAAATCCACATGGGTAATATTTATTATACAGAAACCAAAGAGTATATTATACGTACATTTAGTATCTCACTTTATAGAGCCCTGCTTTAGGCAGTTAAACAGAGAGTGGGCACTCTGATGAATAAAATATTTTAGCATGAGGACATCTTCACTAACAACTCTTCAAAGAGACATGTGTCACTCTTTAAATGCCGCCCAGTTTATACAAATACATGTACATGCTAAATAAAAAGACATGGGTGAATAGAACTACACTTTAAATGCAATCAGGAAATATTCTTTAAAATAATGTGCCCTAAAAGTAGTCAGGGCACTTACTATTCGAAGAAGTTATGGGGTGAAGTTTTATATAAAGTGAAAAACTACTGGCTCAGTTGATCTGTTTTAACATGTAGAATTTCATACCCTACATTTGTTTTTCGGAACCCGGTACATCTTTATAGTTGTCCTCAATTTGCTTTGCCAAATTGTAATATTTTTTTCTCTGCCCCATCGTTTTACATATGCAGCATAAATTCCCCAAAGGCAAGATGACCTCCAAATGTGTTTTAAAAATATTTTGCAAAGTCTGAAGACAGACAGGAAAAGTAAAAGTGTAAAACATCTAAGAGATTCATTGGAACCTCAGCTTGAATTCTAATTGCAAGTACTTATGAAAATGTCAATATTAACATGAAATAGCTGGCAGTTTTTCTAATAAATGTAAATTGAATTAGATGGTGTATAATTGGAAAAATGCTTTGCTTTGCTCAGGCTCTCTCAAAACAAGCCCTAGAATTTGTTAGCTGCAGAGACTGGCCCTCTAATGGCTGGAAATAAGGACAAATACTTTTGACTACAAGGAGGATAGAAAGTAAGGAGAGGGCATGGCTGACCATTTGGCACCATAGCCAGGCCCTCTTCCCAAAGCTTGGGACATGATGTAGATGTTACTGTGAGTATATTCTTTAAAGAGGTGGCAGGGCACCTGGGTGGTGTGGTCAGTTAAGCATCTGGCTCTTGGGGATCCCTGGGTGGCTCAGCGGCTTGGCGCCTGCCTTTGGCCCAAGTCATGATCCTGGAGTCCTGGGATCGAGTTCCGCATCGGATTCCCGGCATGGAGCCTGCTTCTCCCTTCTGCCTGTGTCTCTCCCTCTCTCTCTCTGTCTATCATGAATAAATAAATTAAAACTTAAAAAAAATAAAAAGCATCTGGCTCTTGGTTTCTGCTCAGGTCGTAATCTCAGGGTCATGAGATTGAGCCCCACATCGGACTTGAGACTGTCTCTCCCTCTCCTTTTGCCCCTCTCCCACTGTGCACTCGTGTAGTTGGCGTGTACATCCTCTTTTTCCCTCTCTCTCTAACATAAATAAATAAATCTCCTAGAAAAAAAGGGGGGGTCAGTAGGACTGGATGGTGAGCCAAAAGCATTCAAAGTGCCTTGGAGCTTCAGGGCCATCTTCAGTAGAAGCAGGTATAACAGATGCTGCTTTCCTGAAATGCAGCAGGAAGGTGAAACTTACCTCAAAATACTAAAAATGTAAATGCCTAGAAAAGTTATAGAATAAATAATCAAGCCTGGAAATTGTGATGGTCTTAGCTCTAATTAGTTTTGCAGAGCACACTTAACAAACTACTTCAGTTCCCTTTCATGATTGACTAATGAGTGTTGCAGACAGAGTAGAAGTTTTACCAGTAAATGTGGCTTGGTGGGAATTTGATAGGAGGTTTGATATTATCGCACATGACATTTGCATTGATCTTCAGGAACGCAGCCAGGAATGAATGGAGCAGGTGTGTGTGAGGTGGGGGGTGGGGGGGTGAACTGGCTATAAAATCGTGCAACCTGTAGGCACAGACCACTTTTTCTCTGGCCCTAGGCTCATGAATATATTCGTGGTTGAATGAAAAAACTTTAACCAAAGCCTACTCAATTTCATGACAAGGAACGCTTTTTACAAACAGCTCTGAATTTTATTTGACAAGGTAAAAACACAACGGAATTGTATCAACATTCAGCTCAGTGTTTCTATACTCATATCCTTTTGCATTAAAGAGGAAGTTAAGCTGATAGGAATTTATAGGAAGATGGCTATTGCCATCTTGCAAGTATGCATCTTTGCCACCTGCAGAGTTTTAAATGCTCACTTCCAGTTTTTGAAATAAACTCACCTCTTAGATAAGACTTGGGAAAGAATCAGCAGATGTATAAAAGAGGGTTAATCATTTTCAGCAAGAGACAGAGGAATCATTGATGACGATAAAATATCGGATATAATGATGACATTCTCTAGCTGACCCCTATTAATAAAAACCATGTGAGACTAAGAAAAGTGACCTAAACCAGGACACTAAGACTAATCTCAACCAAATTTGATGGCTGCTAGGCTTTATTTCTCCAGGAATGATTACTCGGTGTGGATTATCCTTACTTTTTGCTTGCTAGTATGTATTGCTTCTTAAATACATCCAGTTATTTCATGGTTGTATATGTCTTATATTTTTAATTACAATGTAATTCTCTAAATGACAGGACATAATCCCCTCTTTTCATCTTAGTACATCACAGCTCTGTGGCCAAGACCCAGCCTAACTTTCAGTACTTACTTAATAACAGCTACAAATGTACACAGAGAACCAATGACATTTCCCTTTCTTCTCCACTTGCAATAAACTTCAGTGTATTTTGGACACCTATAATGTGACAGGCACTGTGATGGCAAGCAAGCTGTGGTAAGACAGGCATCTGTTCCTACTTCCTGCCTCTACCACACACAAGACACCCTGTATTCCACTATTAGTGAGTGAGACTCCCATCTGTTCAGTCACCCAAACAAGAAACTCTGGAGTCATCCCTGCCTGCTTTCTTTCCTGAACCCCCCAACCCATGTGTAATTATCCACCAACTTAGCCTATAGTCCTCCTGAAAGCAGAGCCTGAGGCAAGGGCTTCGGTGAAGGGTGTGGGGTTTGAACAACCATCCCAGGAAATGAAGGTACTGGAGAGAGAAACAGGGAAGGAGGGAAGGCCAGTACAATGGTGTGTCCTCACATTGATCTCTCCCCTGGAAACCAAGGCTCATGCCTGCCAGGACTCTCTGAGGACAGTGCAGAATTTGCCCTAAATTCTTCTGCTTGGGGAAAGAACAAGGGGAGCATTTACCCATTGGTTTCATCCTTTGTTTTCAAGTTCGCCCCTTAACTCCCTCACATCTGAGCTTTGCATACATGAGTTCCAGGTAGGTTCCTATGGGTGTAGCCCTAAGAACAGAAAGCAAGGGATGTGGCAAGCTGCCGAGGCAGAGTTGCTCTCATGAGAATCTGTGGCTACCACAACGGCAAAAAATTGGCCATGAGAATGGGAGGTAGGGTGCAAAAGTGTCCAATTCACCTGCCAAGCCCGTTGGTTTTTCCTCCTTGACCACTTTCAGATCAGTCTTCATCACGGGTCATCAATAAAGCCCTCATAATTTCGTACCTGGATATCTGCAAAAGCCTCCTGGGCTCAATCAACCTGTCTCTGGTTCATCTTCTTTCAGTCCATAATCATAATGTCCAGTGTGCAGATCTGACATCATCATTCCCCTGCTTACAACTCTTCTAGGTCTTTCTGTTCCCTAGATGTAAGGGATTTTATATCTATCAATAGTATAATAATATCATTATTATTTAATCAATGAGCATCATAACTGCTTGTGAATCTACAATTATGTCAATAAAAAAACTTCAGTGATTAAAAGCATCACAAACCAACAGAGAAAGGATAGGTTAATCAGTACATAGTATAGGAAAAAGGAAGTTGAGAATGAGCCTGGTTCTGGGAAGAGGATGCAAGAAACATGGTTTGATTAGATTTATTCAGGAAAGCAAAAGTCAAAGTTAGATTGATACAAATTATTGAATGTCTTAAAAATCAGAGAAGAGACTTTAAAATTCATCACAGAACGTAGGAGTCACTAAGCTTCTTGAGCAAGAAGGTAAATAACATGGTGTAGAAACATGTGCTACACTGAGACTTTCTTCACTCTGAAGCTATTTAAAAAAAAAATTCTCCATGGTGTCTTCCAGGTTTTTTGTTATAATTCATATTTTTTAAATTAAAGTCTTTGATTCATCTGAAATTTGTCCTGCTGTCAGGTATAACATATCAATCTAGTATCTTTTTCCCCCAGAGAGCTAACAAATTATCCCAACAACTTTTATAGAACAATTCATCTTTTCCAAACTGAAGTGTCACTTTTAGCGTATAATAAATTCTCATTTTTAGAGGGACCTGTTTTTGATTTTTAATCTTGTTTCCTTCATCTGTGTCTTTAGTACAGTAGCACACTATTATACATTTAATCTCTTCTCATTAATCTTTTCCCCCAACTGTCCTAGCTCTTTGTTTTTGTTAATTTTTCCGTGTGAACTTTTCAGATCCTCTTGTTCAGCTCCCTTCTTCTTCACATATATACCTAGAATTACCCTTACTTGTTGGGTTTACATCAAGTTTTGGATTAACATATAGAGAATTGACATCTTTATGTAGAGTCTTATTATTTGAGAATGTATTTTGCCTTTCCATTTATTCAAACTTCTGTTATATCCCTTGAGGTATTTTTGAAAGTGTCTCCATTTAGATCTTGCACAGTTAAGTTTATTTCTAGGTTATTTTATCTTTTTTTATTGTTGTTGCTGTTGTTACATATTATCACTGTTAATAAATTCTATATATTATTTTTCAGTCAGCCAACTCAGTTCTTTACTGTTTATCAATAAATCTAAAGGAAATTCTTTTCATTTATCAGATAAAATTGTGTCCCCAGCTAATAATGATAATTTTTCTTTTTTTTTCCCAGTTTTTATAAATCTTATCCAATTGCTTTTGTTGGTATCTCTAGAAAAGTATTAAATATAGTGGTGATAAGATTTGGCTTCTATTTTTTTTTCAAATTTTTTTATTTATTTTTGATAGTCGCACCCAGAGAGAGAGAGAGAGGCAGAGACACAGGCAGAGGGAGAAGCAGGCCCCATGCACCAGGAGCCCGACGTGGGATTTGATCCCTGGTCTCCAGGATCGCGCCCTGGGCCAAAGGCAGGCACCAAACCGCTGCGCCACCCAGGGATCCCCTCTACTCTTTTTCTACTAGACTATAATGTTTAGGATCTAGGCTGTTTGGAATTTCATTTCAGGGAGAATATAAGTGGTATAAATCTCAATGTCTAATGACAGAAAACCTAAGGAAAAGACAGTATTTTTCAAATCTTCCACCTTTAGATGCCATTATTGGTAACTACCACCACTATTATCTAGTGACCAGAGTGACTGCATTTTCTGCAGCCTGTCTCTCTGGATCTGTGAGGGAAAACACAATATACTAGGGATAAATTCAATGTTGGAGTCCCTTCTTGAAGTCTCTGGACTGGATGTGATCTTGTTTCTTTTGCCATGGGTATGATTTTTCTGGCAAGTCAGTCCTTTGGTGACCGCATTTAATAAATACAGAATGCATTCATCATTCACAATTTTGTAGTACAAAGGAAACATGAAAAACAACTAGAGCCCAAGGGTGGAATTAAGTACACATTTTACTTTCCCTTAAATTATGAACAAATATAAAAATGAAGTGTTGCCAGGTCAAGATCATCTTTGGTGAAGTCAGGCCCATCTCTGACACTGAGACCACACATCTCCCCAATTTCTGTAGAACGGTCTTCTTTGACTTCCTGTAAGACTGCTGTAAAAGGACCAGAAAATCCTTTGATGTAAACCTGAGCACACCTGAGTTTAGAAAGGCAAGGACTCTTTGGTTAGGACCTAGTACTTGGAGCAGTTGTCAATCCATTTAAATACAAATATGAAAGCAAATAAGCCAAGATCCATGAGAAGAACCTTGACGGTGGGCATTTGGGTGGGTGATGTTTCTCATCAAAGTTTTGGGCTTGAAAAGCACTGTGGGATAGCTTCAAAGTGACACCCACTTCCTGCCACACTCTCTCACAGACCTGTGTGGTTGGCAGGGCTACCAGTAACTGAGCCTGTAATTTCTTCTTTACTTCTGGAAACTAAGCTGAAGTGAGAGAATAAAACCCATCACTTGAATTGTTTTGACTTCATATGTTTCTGAGACTTGACTTTGTCATTTCCTGCTGCTCCCCATCATTAAATTTAGGTCACTAATATAAAAAATGAGTGTATGACTTTTATCTTTTACCAGATGTGAAAAGCTGAGTGACTTTCTTTATTTTGAACCATGGGTTCCTTTTCCAGCCCTTTACAGATGGGCTCCTCTTCTCTCATGATGTTTCTTTCTTTGCACTAATACTTACACTCTGTGTCTTCATCTTTATCAGGTACTCATGTTCAGCCTTCCTTGGGTGTCCTGTAAGAGTCTCGTGCAGTCAGTCTCAGACATCTTGTCTACTTTATTTTTGCCCAATTGGATCACTTATGTATGTAAAATTTTTGAGTAATATACATATGTCGCCAATCTATAATGATCCTGATTCAAGAAAAAGGTTCTTCTTCGATCATTCAGCCAATTTGCACTGAAATCCTTTTTATTTTTCCTTTGGAATGCCTCTCAGATTTCCTCAGCTTCTCTCCATTGCTGCTGCCACACCACAGTCTTTAATGGTTCTCACCTCAGTGACAGCTCCCCAATAAACTTCTGAGGATTTTCCTCCCTTGCACCTTGCTTAACGCCGCTACATTTATTTCCCAAAGCAGCCTTTCACATCATTGTTTCATCCCTTTCTTAAGAAGCTAGGTGACTCCTGTCTTCCAGGATGAATTCTAGTCTGTTCAAAACTCTCACTAACCTAGATCTTCTTAATTTACTATCTTCCCAAACACTAATCAAACCAAGCTGCTCACATCCTCTTCCCAGAACAGCCTCATGTCCACTCCCATCCCTGCCCTTATGTTGCTCCCTCAAGCTGGAAAGCCTTCTCTTTTCTCTCTTCATCCATGTACTATGTATCTTCAACAGTTCATCTCTGGTCTTAATTCCAACCTTTGAGGTGCTGTCCCTTTTCTAGAATTCTAGTTACTCATGTGCTCTTCTCCCATCACTTACTCTTGAATTCATATCTATTCCAGGTACTGTTAAGCCCTTACATACTTAACTTGATCCTCACAACACAATCTTATGAGATTATTATTATATTATTACACTATCATTTTATAGACAAGACGACTGATGTTCAGCAAGGTTGAATTACAATCATTAAGTGACGAAGCTAGGATTCAAACTCAGGCAATCTGGCTCCAGAGGTCACGTTCCTAACCACTATGCTGAACTGTCTCTTGCTGTTCTGTGTGACTCTTATTGTTTCCTGAGTCCTTCCCAGCCTGATGGGTAGCTTCTGATGGGCAGGCATTATCTTCCCATTCTTACATTCTTACATTCTTTTCGCTGCCTCCCTAGAGCCCATTGTGTAGGAAGCTCTTAACAGAATTCCCTGTATATGTGCCAAGAACTCATCTGTCTTACCAGCATGTCTTCACCTAAAAATAAAATTAAAAAATTAAAAAAAAACGGTCTAGCACATGGTAAGTGCTCAGAGAATATTTGTTGAATAAATAACTAAATGAGTATTTGATTGATTCACAGTTTGATAAACATATTATCGAGTCAGGGCATCCTTCCTAAGTTTTTCCTTTCATATAAATTTGCATATCTGTATTTTATGTACAGGTCTCTCAATTTCCTCCAGGCCACTGCCCGGATTGAGCTGGACATTTTCCAAAATCAAATGGATGTTTAGATGCCCTCAACTAAGTTAATTGTTGCTTCTGTGGATATAAAGGGTTTTGGAATTCATCTCTATTAGAGTTGAGACATTAAGTCTACCCATTTAATTAAACCAATATTTTAGTATCAAAACCAAAAAGAGACACTGTTAAGTTTAGAGTGCTAACAAACAGTACTTTTAAACTTGAGGTCTATAGTGCTTGCTTATTAAGTAAATAAAATGGTATCGTTAGTTTGACACATTTTAACATTTCATCTTTGGAAATCTTTATGGGAGAGCTCTTCTAAATGGAAGGAAGCCATTATTTGTTTTATACCCCATGCCTGAAAACTACTTTGCTCTCCACTTTTCGTCCAGTGTCAATTTTAGCATTTTAGATAAAAGACACCTCATCTAATTCTATCTAAATGTTATTAATGGAAGTCAGGCTTCTGCAGAGCACAATCTGTATTTAGTTTATTTACAAAGCCTCAGTTAGCATTGAGAATTTTAAAATTCAGTCAAAATAAATGATTTTACATCAAGGGCTGAATTAACACCACGTTTTCAAAGGGATTTTCTTTTGAAAAATTCAAAGTACCTCATTAAGTCTACAGTCTTCCAAAAAATGTGTTCTCCAAGATAACCTTATTAGTCCCAATTTGCAAATGCCAAAGTTGTGGCAAGAAGCAATTAAATATCTTTACCAGGGTCTACTGGAATGGAGTCACCCAGGGTAGGCCCTTAACTTACAATTGGACCATCATTGGTTAATTAAAAGAAGAGACCCTAAAAACCCAACAGGCAGGAAAGTGATCAACAAGGAGGAAGCCAAATGTAAGAACAGGATTTGTCATCAAGCCTGTTTTAACATGGGATCCCAGGCAGTCGAGAAGAGGAAAACAAACCAAAAAAACAGACATCAGTTAGTCATAGTACTTAAAGGTAGAAAAGAAACACAGAGATTATCTCATCTAAACCACTCCTCTGAGTACTTTGGATGAGCAGGAAGGTCAGAACCACCACATGGAGTGATTCTCATCATCTTGCTTGCTGTTGGCTGCAAAGGCACTAAGCCCAACTGGTGTTTAGCAGGAAAAGTAAATTTAGGAAATAAAATGTCAAGAACAAATCTATGAAGTGTAGGATGATCTAAAAGGGTGTACATGAAGTCCTGAAGCAAAATTACAAAGCCCGGAAATGATGGCTATTCTCCTACATTTTTCTAATTTACTGTTCACAGTCTACATACTATAATCCCACACCTATCTGCAATTGGAGGACACAGTTATGTCAAGGTGACCACATCACCATGGATGGACCTCTGTCCCCACAACATACACATACACATGCTTACACTCACACACACATACACACACACACACACTCAGCAACTGAAAATTCAATTTATTTATTTTTTTTAACTTAAGCTCTTCTTCCTGAGTTCTTTCCTCTAATTATAAATAGGCCTGGTCAGTCTGGCATTTTGTTCCATCTTCTAATGAACCTTCCCATCTGCAACTGATTATGTACATCATGTGCATAAAATGATCAGACTATTTATATTCTAATGTGGTTAATTCATTCATTCTTTCTTTCAGCAAATACTCAGCACCTAGTCCGTAGCCAGTATCTTTGGCAGATACTGAGAATACAATAATGAAAAACACAGATGTGGTTCCAGCCCTCACAGAGTACATAATCTGTCAGGGAAAATAGGCATTAAACAAGTAAATGGGAGAGGTGACCTGGCTGTGGGAATAGTCTGTGCAGAGGTCAAGAATCTCAGGTACATTGAGAATCCCATATGGATGGAGTTTAAAAAGCAGAGTATAAGGATGTGATAGGGATATGGAAAGGTGGGCATGGCTAGATCATAAAAGGCCTCTAAAAATAGCCTACATATTATGGGCCTTTATACTGAAGACAATGAAAAGTCATAGACTGGTTGAGTTGTGGTTGGGGGTGAGGTGGTGAGGGGAGATGAGGTGATAAAATTTGCATTTGAAATTTTATATAAAGGGAAGATACCTGGAGCAGAACTAGACAAATTACTTTGGTGTGGAATAGATCACGGTAGAGAAGGCCAACAAGAATGGATAGATTAAGACACATCTAAGAGATAGAATCAGCAAGCTTCATGAGTGATTGGACTCGGAGCTGAAGGAGGAGAAGGCATTAAGGCAGATTCCAGGTTTCTGGTTGGAGCAATTCAACCTGAGAGTGGAGAATGAAGAGACAAGGAGCAGGAAAAACAAGCTCTTCTTTGGGTCTGCTGAGTTTCAGATGCCTGAAGTATATGTAACAGGGACATCCAGCAAGCAGAAGAGAGGGCTGGCTATATATATGGAATTGGAAATTATCAGTATCCAGAAAGAGGGTAATTAATCTACTAAAATATATATTCCATAAAGGGTGAGATCACATCTGGAACAATGCTGGTGCTCAGTAATTATTTGCTAAAAGTTGTTGAAATGAAACCATGGGGTGAAATTAAGGTTGAGGATAAAAGAGCCTGTGGGTCACCCATTTTTTAGCACACGTTGAGGAGTGGGAAGCAAAAGAAACTGAGCAAGAGTCCCAAGAAGAGGACAACTTAGAGATGTGGCATTACAGGATCACAGGAAAATAGTTTTCATTGTTGGAAGTTTCTATGAGGGGCAAGCAAAATGAAACTAGAAAAATAGAGCCATGGCAAGAGCAAGTCGTCTTGGAAAGAAGAATTTCCATTCAGAATAAGGATAGAGGATGGAGTTGAGTGGTGGGCAGGAATGACAAGGGAAAGGCAAGGGCAAGGGCAAGTGATGGGAAGCCTTCATTGTCCTGGTGAGGAATGCACAGACACACCAAGGTTGACTCTCACAAAGATAATGTTCTCTTTAGGATCACTTACCAGGGGAAGAGGCAGGTCCTCAAAAACTAAGGGTTAAGGAAATCTCACAGCACTCCTTTTTTTAAAAAAAATAATAAATACTTATTGAGCACTACTACATATAAAGTCCAAAGTGATTAACATGCTAAGGTCCTCCAAGATGAGGTTGGACATGCAGAGATTTATTGGTAGAAATGCTAAACCTTTCAGGGTAAAAGGAACTAAGAAGAGCCATGAAGAACAGATAAGGAAGAATGAAGCAGAAGCTCAGACTACAGTGCCATTTCCAGAAAGTTTTGGACAGGCCAATGGGGAATCTTCAAGCTGAAGTCACTCATTAGAGGAATCCTGCATCTTGCAGGAATGGGCCTGCCACACTCAGTCTTTGGCCGAGAGCAGCCCATGGGAAGCATGGTCTTGGCACAAATGAGGTGATAAGTTCAGACCAAGGAATCTGGAGCCATTGATCAATTACTCTCCTGATAGTAGGAAAGTTTCACAGCTGCCACATATACAGTATCTCATTTAATCCATATAGCATCCCTCTAAGATGTCATCATGCCCATTTCATAGATGAGACACCAGGGATTACAGAAGTTAAGTAATTACCTAAATTCAAACAATTAGTAAGAGACAGAGCCTAGATTTCAACTAGTGCGGTGGATCTGGCATAGACTAACTGACTAACTCTTAAATTCTAGGAATTGTGCTATTCAGTTGACATCAAGATGGTAGCTTGAATTTGGCCATGGGTAGGAGTACTTATATTACAGAAATTTGCAAATGCTCAAATCAGGCCTCTGTATGTTTTTTCTGGAAAGGTGGTTGTTATACACTCACCAGCACAAATCAGTGATTTGAACCCAGGTCATCTGACTCCAGAGGTGCCCCTCCTACCTCAGTGATACATGCAATTCCCTTAACGATTTCTCATGCAAAAATTCCCTAAGCCATCCTCCCTTCCTCTGAATCCCTATAGCAGGAGTTGCCATGCCCTATGTGTTGCCCTTCCCTGTACTCCTTCAACACTGTTGTGTGCCCTGGCTCCGTACCTAGACAGGAAGTTTCATCAGGACAGAGAAAGAAACTGTCATATACCTCCTGTGTCCCAAGCCCCTGCACACCACTGCACCACTCAATAAATATCTGCTGATGAAGTTGATGCTGATAGACTTACTTGCTTCTATTGATAATTAGGGAATGGTGGCATCTCTAAAATGATATAAAAGGTTGTGCTCGGTGCATTTCCGTCTGTCACCACTCATATTTAGATCCTGAATCTTACATTTAGGAAGGCAGACAGTACTGAAAGTGTTTCAACCTCAAGATGACCTTTTATGAGAACTGTAACATCCCTTACAGCCCAGTGATGTGGTTGGTATGCTTCCTGCCTACTCCCACCCACACACCAGGAGATATATTAATTACCTGCCTGCCTGGCCACTGGCAGTTTGTTGTGAAATTGTTTATTCTCCCAACCCTGTGCTCTCCAGCCTGGGAAATAAAGCATCCATGCTGCCTGGAGGGAGGGAGACCTGAGGCTTCTCCCATTGTCTCACGCAGTCCAATGTCTGAGAGCCCAGCATCCGGAGAGAACCAGCCCAGAAAGGTTAGGATGAAAATCTGCCCGGGGGACTGAGGCCACTGTAGAAAGTGATGTGCCCTAAGTGGTCCCAAGACATCAGAAGACTTGGGTCTGGGGTCACTTCAACCTGCGTATATATGAGCTACTCCAAATAGTTCTAGTGCGTGTGAGTAAGCCACGGAAGAAGCTTATGCCAGGGAGCCTGCTTCTAGGAAAAAGGCAGGTCTCTCCTGAAAGCAACCCTTGCCCTCCAGCAAAGCTCTTTGAAAACTTCTGACATTGCCAGACAATCTGAAAATCACCACTTCCTCTGCACCACTTCCAACGAGGTTTCGGTTTCTTCCTTATTAATTTATTCTAAAAATGCTTTTTTGAGTGCCTACTATGTGGCAGGCCCTTTTCTCAGCACTTGGGAGACATCAGCAAATAGAACAAAATTGCTCCTGCTGTGGTGTTCACATGAGAGATCCATCCCATGCAGTGATCCTCTTGATCTTCGTTGCACGGGGATGTGTTCTTGCATCCAACATGTATTCATTCAGCCTACAGGCACTGGGCATCTGTCGTGCGTCTGCTCTGTGGTGGTGGGGGCTGGGGCTGCAGAGCAGGATAGACTGTTCTGATCTCGGAAACCAGTTTAAGGGGAGAGACAGACACATAACCCCTAGGGTCTAGCACTAGGGGGGTATCTATGAGAACCAGTGGATGGCTGAGGAGGTCGTGTCTGTGAGGCTTCCTCAGGATGTGACACTTGAGTTGAGTCCTGAAGGAAGAAAAGTAGAAGGAAGACAGAGAGAAAGCAGACTTGGGGGCAGCCCAGGTGGCTCAGCAGTTTAGTGCCACCTTCAGCTCAGGACGTGACCTTGAGACCCGGGATTGAGTCCCACATCAGGCTCCCTGTGTGGAGCCTGCTTCTCCCCCTGCCTGTGTCTCTGCCTCTCTCTCTCCCTGTGTCTCTAATGAATAAATAAATAGAAAAAGAAAGAAAGAAAGAAAGAAAGAAAGAAAGAAAGAAAGAAAGAAAGAAAGAAAGAAAGAAAGAAAGAAAAAGTAGACTTGAAACAGCTTGGTACACCTAGGAAACGGAAGGCAGTGAAGGTGGCTGGGGTATAAAAGTTTGAGGCAGGAAGTAGCAAGAACTGAAGCCCAGCATGAGACAGCTAGGTAGGGCCTGCATCGTGTGTCCATTCCTTAGTTTATTCTGCTTATTTTAAACAAACCACAACCCCCACAATTCCCTGAAGTCCACCTTTCTGCTGGTGTTCTCTGAAAGGTAGGAAGCCTGAGGGGGACATTCCCCTAGTCTCTAACCTGAAAATGTGGACCTGTGAGGTGACCACTCTGTCCTGTTCTCCCTGCCTCCTCCCAGCTATACCGCAGCCCATTCCTCTTCTCCATTTTGTCTCAGTCTCCTTCCATTTCCAGATCCAGCCTTTAGAGGAGACTTCTGCTGGTCCCAGGGATGCTGTTCCGTTGCACCTCCTCCTTGTTACCCTCTGTTTCCGTTAATTCACTGGTAACTCACTGGCCACTCTGGCGGCCCCTGGGAGGCCAGCCCTCTCCTCGGCCTGCATCCCAGCACTCAGTACCCACCACACTGAGTGAGCCAAGCAAGGAGCTTCACAATCACCTCTGCTCCTTCTAGAATGGCCCTTCCTGGAAATGTGGGAACCTCATTAATCCTCTATCAACCAATAACAATGGGATAATAAGTGTTCAAAGACTTTGAATAGACACAAAGCATAATTCGTAATTGGTAGTGTTTTGTTGTGGGAGCTTCACGAGGATGGAATTCATTGACTTCACTAAATGCTCCCTAAATAAAAACCTTGGTCAAAAAGTTTTAAAGGTTCAAAAGAAATTAGAACAGTGATGGGAAGGAAGAGCTGGAAGGGAAATGTTGAAGTCAGAAATTTCAGGCCCTTCCTCTTTGAAGGAGGTAGCTAGCACACAATGAAAGCCAAGTCTGGGGTCTCTGTTACACTCTACAGACTGCTGTAGCATTTTACCAACCCAGACTGATGCGACAGATGGCTACAGCTTTAAAGAAAAAAGATAATCCATGAAACTGCATCCCAAATAAAGGAAAACCAGAAGCAATTGGCCTTTTTCCCTGTTCAGATTAAACTGAAACAACTTGCATTGCATTAACAGAGGCAACAGCAAAAGGAAAAAACTTGTGTCCCCAAGTCTATCAAGTGGGACACAGTCACGTGTGTCCCTCTGTCCAGGTGAACGCATCACTCATTCACTCCTCCCGAGGGGGACCCTAGAGCACTTACCCATTCTTCTTTGAGAGCCTGAGAGCACTGTCGAATATGCATGCCTCTTAATCAAATATAGGAGTTAATAAGAAATTGCTTGTTCATATGGTAAATAACAAACTTCCCTGAGCTTTTTTTTTGGTAATCAAATCAATTGTACTTTATCAATTCTGTTCCTCCCATTTGTAATTTAGATGGAAGAACATCTAAGTCAATGAAAATCCAACTAAAGAAACATTGGCCTCTGTGTAAAGAAGTCTCATTTATAAATATTTTTAAAGAGGATATGGTGTAAGCAAGTTCAAAGACTTTTGCTTCCTTTGTTCTTCTTAATATTTTATTTGGAGTTTGGCATTACAGTCAGGACAACTCACAGCAAGACAAATAGGCTTTCATATAAAAAATAGTGCAAAGGGCAATGTACCAAGTATTTCTTTTTATTATATCTTTGTATTCTTTATATCTCTTACTTAAAAATATTTGTCTCTGTGCAGAAGATTTAGGTTCCTTTTGATTTCTCACTTTTTGCTTAACTCTATATTCTGTAATAAACATGGGTTGATTTTGTAATAAATAAAAATATTTGAAGAGAAAGACTAAGGTTTAACACAGATGAGATCTTTCCTACTTTAAAGGCAAATAGTTAAGCAAATCAATGCATTAAAATCAAGAAGCCAAAGAAAACATTCACTGATAAATTAACTAGACGGTAGGTTTCCATTTAGCTGTTTGGCCTCTTTCACATGACACCAGGGTATTTTCATGGATAAAACTACAATCCCAGATATTCAGACTTTCAGATTCAGACTTTCCATCTTAACCCACAGAAGTTTTACTTTAGAGATTTTGCAGAAAACTCTGGCTCATTGTTTCAGTCACTGGCCTTTTCACTGTGGAAGCCAAGAGGGAACAGCAGTGGGCACAGACCATCCCCCAGACCCTCAGGGAATGTTGCTACCAGGCTATTAATTGATTGAGCCATTCTTTTAAGGTGACAACTTCTTTCTAGAACAATTTGGATTGAATAATGAGCCTAGCTGCAAACCACAATACTAATGAGACAAATACTGAAATCATCTGTGATAATGTCAGGAGTCAGAACTAGAAGTGGAAAGAGGAGAGAGCTTGCCAAGTAGACTCAGTAGGATCTGGAAGCTGCCCGTACCTCCTCATTCACTCAAGAAACACTGGCTGAGCATCTGCCTGGGACTGGACACTCCTGAGCCTGGGGAAAGCAGTGAACAAGACAAAGCCCCGCCCCTCTTGGAGCTGATATCCTAGCTATGTGAACAGATAGCAAACAAACAAATAATAGGTAGTATTTCAGGTAGTGATAATGGTCCCTGGATAAGTCTCTGAACTCCACTAGAGGAAAAAGATGCATCCTTACTTTCACCAGCTCAGCATTTCTTTCATTTTTGAATGTAGACAACAAACTATAGCACTGTTAACAATACCTATAACTCCAGCAGTCTAGAATTATATGTATTGTATATCAATTGCTCTTATTGGAACTATCTCAAAAGAATCAGTTGCACTACCATAATACTTGCATCAATATTACAACATTAGACCCACTGAGAGAAATCTTATTTAATATATTAAATAAGCATATATACATTACTTACCACAATTTTTTAGTATTTTGATAAATAATTCACTATTTTTGCTTTCCTTTCTAGTCCTATATGTTTCATTTTATACATTTAAACACATTGATCTATGAACTGGGTCCTTAGTCTACACCAGACTTTCAGGAGGTCAATAGCAGCAGTGTCTTATGCAAACTTCTCCTAGTTCTTCACAGCGTTTAAAGAGATGTGTACTCAAGGGCTGAAATTTAGTACAATTATTAATTTTTACTGCTCTATCAAGGCCATTCTTGAGTGAAAAAAGAGTTTTTTGTTTTAAGTGTGTGTTATGGTGAAGAATATACCATTATATCTAGTACAGTCAGGTCCACTGTCTCCATTCTTACTAAGGAGCCAGAAATTTACCACCACAGTTTTGTACCATCCTTGCAAATGTTGATGCCATCAAAAAGACAAATGACTCCTATGTATTACTATGAAAATAGTTTTGATCTCCTGGACCACTAAAAGGATCTCAGAGTCCCACCAGGGATCTATTGACCACACCTTGAGAACCACTATGCAAGATTAAGTGGCAAATAAAGAAATTCTTTTAAGCATATGAACCACCCAGGGGACTCTATTTGCTTAAAAATCTTGGTGGTGGTTATTGTAGTCTGCTAGCCAACTCTTTGAAATAGAAGTTTTACCCAAGCTTTTAAGGAAGAATTTTTTTAAGTCTCAGTCAAAAATAATCTGTTGACATTTTTTGATTGCCTAATGCTGCAATACAAGTCTGGAAATATATCTCACAGCAGAGACACATGGCTCCTGCTCAAGAAAAATCCAGTACAAAGAGGTCTTCAGCTCCTTCAGTCCAGTGAAGCCTACAGACCTCTTCTTAGAATGGTTTAAGTGCACAAAATAAAATATTAGGATTACAAAAAATATATTATATTGGAATAAGGTATAGCTCCAGACTCCTTTTAGGGAAGTCTTCTGTACTCCAGGTTAGTAACCATCAGCTTCCCCCAATCTGTGCTAACAAGGAGAAACACCTAGGGATGATATTTGTTTTTTAAAGCATTTGTTTACAGGTTAATTAACATGTTAAATCCCCAAATTCTGTCAGTATGGTAATTTAGACCTAATAAACCTAGGGCAGGCAAGAATGAGTTACTCTTCCACCTTCTGTAGGACTGAGTAGCACTGTGTTTACTGCTAAATATAGATTCTTTAAAGGGAAGTGGCCCTGGACTGGAGGTAGGAAGATCTTGGCCAGCAGCTCCCTAGGATCTAGAACTAACAAGAATTCTCCACTGGGACTTTGTAAAATTTTGGTTGCTGTTTTTGGAAAAAAACAACAATAACAACAACAACAAAACTTCTTTTACATCAATAATTTTCTTCTTTTTCTCTGCTTCTTAAATCAAGCCAGCATCCTCAGGCTCATTGCCTTTGAAAAATTATCTAGCCCTTCCTGCTGAAAGTTAAGAAGCAAAGAATTTACAGTTGTGTGGTTACCTAAAGAGTGAAACCAGTAATAACTCCATAGTGAAATTTTTCACTCTTCTGGTAAAAGATTTGCATTTTATTGGAAAACCAATTATTTATGCACTTTCATAAAAGAGAATATTAGTGCTGATCATTGAAAACAGCCAATAATCCAAAAGTCATCTATATTTAGTTTTGGAATTAATAAAAGTATTCCAGCATTGTAATCTCCACTAATGGTATTTTTCTTGGGCTAGTATTAACACAAATTCTTATTCTTTGACTTAAGGGTGGAGAGGTAAGTTGGTGGTTTGAAAATATCCCAAGAGTAGGAAGCCAATCTGTGATTTTAAATTTGCCACAAATAATCCACCAGGTGGATATTCACCACTTCGTCAGTGAAGGGTTTCATTGTGGGCTTTATAGTTTCAGTAAGTTTTTTCAAGAAGGGAGCCTTGCTCCCTCTAGGGCACAGCTCTCCTTCCTGTCCCCAGCACCAGGCTTTTTTTAGTTTCTGCCTCACTTTCCATGTACTTATAAGTGCATAGTTTCCTTCCCGGGGGGTGAGCTGAATAACCAAGCCCTTGCCTTTCCACTACCATCTTTCTGAGTACTGCTGAACCCTCATAGCCCTTGATCAATACGTTCAAAGATCAACCTGCCTATTCACACCTACGGTTCTCTTTGTAGTTTATAAAGCATTTTCACATGTTTCCTTTAATCCCTCCAGCCATCCTGTGAAAGAAGTATTTCTACCCTTCTGTTGTAGGTAAGGAAAAGTGACACTCAAAAAGGTGAAGAATCCTGTCCATTGTAATCCCACCAGTTAATAAGAGGCCAAGTCTCAAACCCAGATCATCTGACGGCAAATCCAGTGTTTCCTGCCTTACCCCATAGTTGGCTCTTACCTAGTCTAGCCTCCTTACAAATCCTTCTTGTCAAAGTCACAAAGTACCAAAAATTATAAGATCTTGGTTTGTTTTCCTTTTTTTTTTTTTTTCAAAGAGTGCCCCACGTTTGAAATAGCTATGGACAAGACAATGGAACAGGAATTGGATACCTGAAGGTCGTGTTTGACCTGCACAGAGTTTTGTCTCAGTCACAGTTTTTATTTCATTTTGGCACTAACATTTAAGGATTTCACACAAATCCAAATTTCTAGCTTCTCTTGAAAAATCAGATCAGGCAACCTGGCACAAACAAATTCCATGTAGCAGTGTTGGGCTTGAACTGAGCAGGACCAGCCCCCTGATGACAGCGAATCTGCTTTCCCAGTTGGTTCCAGGCTTCTCCATTCAGGTGGTGGAGGCAGGCCCAGGGCCCCATGAATGCATTTATGGCCCCTAACAGGCACTTGTGGGCATGGAGGTTTGCTAACTCTGCTCTAGAACATGAAATCCTGGGGAGGAGGGCAGAGAACAGACTAAATGTAACAGAGCACCCAGCATATATTGGGAGCCTGGTAAGAGCAATGTTGAAATGCTGTTTTAATAATTCTTCATTTCAAAAATGTTTTTCTTATGTATATAGAAGTTTTTTAAGATTTTATTTATTTAGAGAGAGAACACATGCGTGCTTGAGCAGGGAGAGGGGCCTAGGAAGAGGGAGAGGGAATCACATGCAGACTTCATGCTGGGCACAAAGCCCGATGGGAGGCTTGAATTCATTCATGACCCTGAGATCATGACCTGAGCTGAAGTCAAGAGTCAGATGCTCAACTGACTGAGCCACCCAGGCATCCTCCCTGTATATAGAAGTTATTATGGTGATTTGAAATTTTTTTCCTTTTTTATAGTCTTGGTCTGATCCATGGGCAGATAAATTTTAAAAGGGAAGAGAACATCAAAAAGAGAAAGAAAATACTAATAAAAGAAAAAACTTTATAGCACAGATCTTAAAGGAAAAGAATTGGGTTTTGCATAGGTTTGCTAAATGCCATACCCTTAAACACAGCTACACATAATAAAAACATGAGATGACGTCTAATAGAATCCCAATGACCAACATCATAAAGGAACTGTAGCTTTCTGTCTTGCATGCTATGTTGTTGTTTCATACTAGAACATAAGGAATCCAGGAATCAGAGCCAATGACAGGTCAGAAATAAGGTCTCTAGACAAACTGAAGATGGAAAATCATAAAGTTGAAAGTCTGAAGATACATAAAGGCTACTGGAATACAGATGAGAAGCCTTAAAGTGGTGAGAGAAAGATAAAAAATGAAGTATAAAAAAAGAGTCCCAAGGGTACCTGGCTGGCTCAGTCAGTGGAACATGCAACTCTTGATCTCAGGGTTGTAAGTTCAAGCCTCATGTTGGGTGTAGAGATCACTTAAGGATAAAATTAAAAAAAAAAAAAAAAAGAAAGAAAGAAAGAAAGAAAAAGAAAAAAGAATCCCAGGTTAAAAAGAAAGCAGAAAAAAATATTGAGTTCATGCGGCTGGAGACACAACTATATTCAGTGATTTTAGTAGGAACTTGTTTTGTTTGCTCTTTACACATTATGGAAATTTTCATATATTCATAGAAGAGAGACTAGTCCAATGAATCTCCATCACAGACTGTTCTTGTCACTCATACCAATAAGGTTTTAAGAAGCTGAAATCCTCAATCTAAAGTAATCATTCTATTTAGTTTCAATTTCTCTTTATTTTTTTAAAGTTTTTATTTAAATTCCAGTTAGTTAACATATAATGTATGTTATATACATATATAATTCATATATAATTGTATTACATATAAAATAGTAATTCAACACTTCTATACATTACCAAATGCTCATCACAGCGAGTGCCCTCCTTAATTTTTTTTTTTAAAGGTTTTATTTACTCATGAGAGACACACAGAGAGAGAGAGAGAGGCAGAGACACAGGCAGAGGGAGAAGCAGGCTCCATGCAGGGTGCCCGACGTGGGACTCGATCCCGGGTCTCCAGGATCACACCCTGGGCTGAAGGCGGCGCTTAAACCGCTGAGCCACCCGGGCTGCCCAAGTGCCCTCCTTAATGCCCATCACTATTTACCTCATCCCTTCACCCACCCCGCCCCTCCCCACCCTGATAACAAGCTAGAATTAAGAGTCTGTTTCTTGAGTTGTGTGTATGTGTCTCTCTGTGTCTCTTCCTTTTTTCCATTTGCTCATTTGTTTTGTTTCTTAAATTCCACACATGAATGAAGTCATATGGTTTTGTCTTTCTCTGACTGACTTATTAGCTCCAGCCATGTCATTGAAACTGGCAAGATTTCATTCTTTCTTATGACTGAGTAACCACTGTATATATTTACACATCTTCTTTATCCATTCTTCAATAAACGGGCACTTGGGCTGTTTCCATATCTTGGCTATTGTAAACAATACTGCAATAAATGTTGTGGTACATGTATACCTTTGAATTAGTGTTTTTGTATTCTTTGGGTAAATACTTGGCAGGGTAATTGCTAGATTGTAGGATAGTTCTATTTTTAACTTCTTAAGGAACCTCCATATAGTCTTCCAGAGTGGCTGCACCAGTTTACATTTCTACCAGTAGTCCAAGAGTGTTCCCCTTCCTCCACATCCTCACCAACACCTGTTGTTTCTTGTGTTGTGGATTTTAGCCATTCTGACAGGTGTGAAGTGGTATCTCATTGTGGTTTTGATTTGCATTTCCCCGATGACAAGTGATGTTGAGCATCTTTTCATGTATTTCTTGGCCATCTGTATGTCTTCTTTGGAAAAATGTGTATTCATATCTTCTGCCTATTTTTTAATTGCATGATTTTTTTTTGGTGTTGAGTTCTAGAAGTTCTTTATATATTTTGGATGCTAACCCTATATCAGATATGTCATTTTCAAATATCTTCTCCCATTCTGTAGGTTACTTGTTATTTTTGTTGATTGCTTCCTTTGCTATACAGAAGCTTTTTATTTTGATGAAGTCCCAATAGTTTATTTTGATTTTGTTTCCTTTGCTTCAGGAGACATAGCTAGAAAGAAGTTGTTACAGCCATTGTTAAAGAAGTTACTGCCTGTGTTCTCATCTAGGATTTTTATGGTTTCAGATCTCAAATTTAGGTCTTTTATCCATGTTGAATTTATTTTTGCATATGGTGTAAGAAAGTGGTCCAGGTTCATTCTTTTGCATGTAGCTATCCAGTTGAAAAGATTGTCTTTTTCCCACTGGATATTCTTTCTTGCTTTGCCAATAATTGACTACATAATTGTTGACTTATCTCTGGGTTTTCTATTCTGTTCCATTGATCTGTGTATCAATTTTTGTGCCAGTACTACTATCTTGGTTACTATAGCATTGTAATATACCTTGAAGTCTAGAATTGAGATGCCTCCAGCTTTATTTTTCTTCTTCAAGATTGTTTTGGCTATTTGGGGTCTTTGATGATTCCATGCAAATTTTACAACTGTTTGTTCTAGCTCTGTGACCCTGTCTTGTTCCTGACTGTAGAGGAAAAGCTTTCAGTTTTTCCCCATTTAGGATGATATTGCCTGTGGGTTTTTCATATATGGCCTTTATTATGTTGAAGTATGCTCACTCTAAACTTACTTCGAGATTTTTTATGATGAATAGATGTTGTACTTTGTCAAATGCTTTTGGCATCTATTGAAATAATCATATGGTTCTTCTCTTATATTGGTGTATCACATTGATTGGTTTGCAAATATTGAACCACCCTTGCAACCCAGGAATAAATCCCACTTGATCATGGTGAGTTATTGTAATGTATTGTTGGATTTAGTTTGCTAGTATTTTATTGAGAATTTTTTATCTGTGTTCATTAGGGATATTGGCCTATAGCTCTCTTTTTCATGGTGCCTTTATCTGGTTTTAGTCAGGGTAATACTGACATCCTAGAATGAATTTGGAAGTTTTCCTTCCTTTTCTATTTTTTGGAATAATTTGAGAAGAATAGGTATGAACTCTTCTTTAAATGTTTGGTAGAATTCACCTGTGAAACTATCTGATCCTGGACTTTTGTTTCTTGGGAGTTTTATTATTATTATTATTATTATTATTATTATTATTATTACTGATTCAATTTCTTTGCCAGTTTTTGGTCTATTCAAGTTTTCTATTTCATCCTGTTTCAGTTTTGCTAATTTATGCTTCTAGAAATTTATCCATTTTTTCCAGGTTGTCCAATTTGTTGGCATATAGTTTTTCATAATATTTTCATAGTTGTTTGTATTTCTGTGGTGATGGTGGTGATTTCTCCTCTCTCATTTGTGATTTTATTTATTTGGGTCCTTCCTCTCTTCTTTTTCATAAATCTGTCTGGAGGTTTATCAATTTTCCTAATTTTTTCAAAGTACTAGCTTCTGGTTTCATTGATCTGTTCTATTGTTTTTTCAGTTTCTAGATCATTTATTTCTGTTCTAATCTTTGTTATTTCCTTCCTTCTACTGGCTTTAGGCTTCATTTGTTCTTTTTCTACAAACTTTAAGTGTAAGGTTAGGTTGTTCATTTGAGATTTTTCTTGTTTCTTCAGGTTGGCCTGTGTTGCTATAATTTTCCTTTTAGGACCACTCTTGTTATATCCAAAAAGTTTGGAATTGTTGTGTTTTCATTGTCATTTGTTTCCATGTACTTCTAAATTTTTTCCTAATTTCCCAGTTGACCCTTCCACTGTTTAGTAGCATATTGCTTAACCTCCGCATATTTGTGGCCTTCCCATATGTTTTCTTGGGGTTGACTTCTGATTTCATAGTGTGGTCAGAAAAGATGCATGGTATGATTTTAATTTCTTTGTATTTGTTGAGGCCTGTTTTGTGACCTAATATGTGATCTATTTTGGAGAACATTTCATGCACACTTGAAAAGAGTAAGTATTCTGATATTTTAGGATGGAATGTTCTGAATATATCTATCTGTTAAGTCCATTTGGTCCTGTATGTCATTCAAGCCATGTCTCCTTGCTTATTTTCTGTTTAGATGATCTGTCCATTAATATAAGTGGAGTCCCCTACTATTATTGTATTATTATCTATTAGTTCCTCTATGTCATTAGTTATTTTCTGAGTCTGGGTGCTCCCATGTTTGGTGGATAAATTCAGTTTCTCCTATTAAGCCTGCCCTGGAATCCTGAGTTGGGACTGTGGGGCCACAAAAGGAGAGACTGTTGGCCCTAAAAAAAAAAATGCACAAACATGCTGTTTGTGCCCCGGGTAACCAGAAGTTTAAAGTGTGAGTTCTGCGGTTTGTTTTGGTGTCTGAGGCCAAAACAATTAGACCACTGGATGTGAAAGAAAGAAAAAGGAATTCTGAAGCTCTTCAGCTGGGAAGGCAAAGTCATCCAAATTCTGCGAAGTTAAGACAGTTTCTGTGGTTTTTAGAAACTTGTATGGCCCAAATAGGTCATAAATAATTTTTTTATGGTATAAAATCCTTGAAGAACATGCTTGGTCTCAGAGATTCTTGCCATTCTTACACTCACAAAGTTTCATGCTGGTTGAGATCTGTGTGAGCCTGAGTTTCCTGCTCAGTGTGGCCTCTAGGAAATACTAAACAATGTTGAGACTTAAGCTTATCCCTAGGGCTTCTTTTGACAAGGTGAAATGGACAGCTTTGAAGTGAATAATTTGTTTCTCTTCACTTCATAATTCAACTTTTAGGTAAAATCTGTAGTGGTTCTGCTGATCTCTGGCCTGTGTTTTGCCACCATCTTTTGCTTCTGGTGTTACATAAAGAGCAGTCAAAAGTTAAAATGCATTCGTATGATTTTATTAAGACCTAACATAGTAAAATTGTAGATCCAATAGGATTTCACTGGCAGTCCATTGAAATGATATGATAGACCTGCAGAAAGCCCTCAGAATGATGACGTATCCATTTTCTATATGGCTAGTAGGAGGGATGGGGTGGATCTCTCCATAAACGAGACCTCCTGTTTATTTTAAAGGTTTGATTAGCACCTCAACATTAGTCATATTAGTAGGACAGATAGTCTCATTGACTGTATGCTTCCAAATATAATCAGCATAGCCTCCTTCTGAAAGGGCTACTGCCATCCATGCACTGGGCTGAATGCACCAGGCAGAAGAGCCCTGGGCTCAGAGGGCCCATGTGTGCCTGGTTCACCAAAAGAACATTTCCAGGGTTCATAGCAGAGCTGCTGATGCCAAAGATCCACCCAAATGGCTCTTTCCAGGCATTGGAAACTAGAATCGCAAAATTGGTAAGTCATTATTGGGGGAGCCCACATCTGGAATGTACTTCTTCTAGCAGGGAGGAGGATTGTAGGTTATTGAATGGCAGTCATTTATGCAGATGTCTACTGAAAAAAAAGTATCCATAATTATGTATCTTTACAATACCATGTAAGCACTTTTTGTTTAAGATGCATTAGTACTTGCATTCTGGATTTCACCCTGTTGGTGAATTTTTTTTTATGTTGTTGTTTATTGAAAAACAGTACCACCTTTGAAAGCTTTTATCAGCTTCCCATGGTGATTTGCTGGGCATAGCACAATTCAAATTAAAATTTCATTATCTTCAAAGGCACTTTTATGAGCTATAAGAAAGCACCTGCCTGGCCCTGGGTGGGTACCATAATACAGAGAGAAATCATGAAACTTTTCTTCCACAAGTTTAGAGTCTCTATACTACTAATAAATGAATATAGAACAAAGATTATATCTTTTCTGCAGTCATGGCATACTTCAAATATTGGAACTTTTGCAACACACTTGAAGTGATTAAAAGATTAAAAGTAATGCAGTAATAATAAAGTCATTACTACAATATGTTAATGTCTTACAAGGTCTGTAAGAAGACTCATTGGGAATCACACTGTTTGATGTCTTGCTGAAGCTGCATTGCCCTATGCTCTCTGACATCTTTATGAAGCAGAAATTACCACATTTCAATAAACATGTGACCTTCCTTTGGCACGACTTGACATTTTACCAAGCTTCTTTCCTCTGACTTAACAAGTTGCACTTCCCATACTTGAGATTGCCCACATCTCTGTATTCATTATTCTTTCTGGTAGACTTCCCTGTAGGGAAAATAATAATAATAATAATAGTCTATACTGGACCCCTAATCAAGATGGCAAAATTATTTCACAGCCCTTGGCCTCAAACACATAGCAATGATAGAATGTTAAAAAAGAGAAAATCCAAAGGATTTACCAGGTTAGAAAATAAGAAGAGCATGTGTGGAGTAATACCAGAGTAATAAGCAGTGGTGAAGCTGTAAGCCAGCTGGGCTCTGGTCCAAAATCAGGCAGTGACAGCCAGAAATTGGACTTCTGAAAAGTAAAGGTGACTAAATGCACTCCCTGTCAAGATGGGACCAGAGCAAAGTTCAGAGCTTTAAGCTAGGGCCAAGCGTGGGGAGCCACAGTTCCCCTTATTCCAAGCAGAGGAAGTTAACAAAATGACTTGCTGATCTGTTGCTGGAACTATGACCTTGTTAATAGTTTATAGACAGAGAGAAGTGGGAAAACAAAGCCATAGCCTCACAAGTAGGAAGTGAACCAAATTCGTTCTACTTGGTAACCAGATCTGTAATAGTCCCATTGTTTCCATAGGATGAGAAATACAACCATGACCTGGTTCTGGACTAAGTGCTCAGGAGATCAGATGGTAGTAACTACAAAACCACTAGAGAAGGACAAAAATAGGGAGGGAGGAAAGAAGAGACACAGGGATAAGAGGAAGGGAGGGGAAAGAAAGAACAAGAATGAGAATGAAACTCCCATTCAAAATGATCCTTCAAGAAAGTAAAAATAAAATAAAATAAAACTGTTTTAAGAAAAAACAAAATGAGCCTTCAGGCCAGGCATCTTGAGGACATGAAAGAAAATCTAATAGCAAAAAATACAGGCAGCAAAATCTACTATTGGAACATGACTTCACTCTAGATGGCTTTAAGGAACAATCTGACAAAGACTTTAAAATAAGTATGCCTGGGATTTTTTTAAAAGATAAAAGGATGAATAACTGCCATTAAAAAAGAACGGAAAATTATACAGCAAAATTATAAAACAAAAACATGAGAATATTAAAAAGGAGTTAATTATAAATCTTGAAAATATGTTCATTAAAATAAAAATGTAAGAAGTGAAAAGTGAGTAGAATTAAAGAGAAAATTCATGAATTAAAAAGTTGGCAAGAGGAATTAACCAAAAAATGCAATTCAGAGAAATAAAGACTGATAGATGAACAGACATATGATAAATAGATGGATAGGTAGGTAGATAGGTAGGCAGATAAGGAACAATTAAGGAATGGAAAAGAGATTGTAATGTTCCAATAGTCATTCAATACGATTTCCAGAAAAAGAGAGTGATGACATGGTAGGTAAGAAATATTTGAAGCAATATAAGGGTAGGATATTCTAAAATTAAAGATGTGATTCTTCAAACTTCAGTACTTCACAAGTACTGACCAGCATAAATAAAATTAAATTTACACCCAAATATTTTAGAGTGAAACTAGAGGATATTAAGGAAAAAGTAGAAAGCCAAATGACCAATGAAGGAACTGTAATTAAGCTGATAGCAGATTTTTCACCAGCAATAATAGCCACCAAATGATAGAGTAATACCTCCAAAGTGCTGAGGGAAAGTAATTGTCAAGTAGAATTTTATACCCAGCTACACAATCACTCTCCAGATTTTTTTTTTTTAACCTAGGGACGTAGTTTACCACTTAATGACTTCATTAATAGCACTATTACAAGATGGATTATAAGGAAAAGTAGGGAAGGTGTAGGTACAAGAAACAACAATGAAAATAGCCATTGATTAAAAGATGGTAAAATAAGTTGAATACTAACATTCAAAAAAAAAAAAAAAGCTTGTTGTTTTTTTTTTTTTAAGTGCTACAAGTTTTTTGAGTGTGTTAAAAAAGATGTTGAATTAGATGCATTAATAAGATTCGGTGTGTGGTGTTTCATGGATAATTAAAAGTGCTAAGATGAAAGTTTTAAAAAATTTAATTACTTCAGACTTTGCAGATATGGGAGGTGGTAGGACTGACACCAGTGCCCCCAGCCTGCCCAGCAACAGCACTGGGAGGGCAATTGAGTCCCTAAGCAGCAGCTGTGGTCTCATGACGGTCTTAGGCCATGCTTGGTGCTAGGGGATAGGAGTTCTGCCCAAAGGAATGTCATAAACCAAACTTGGGGAAAAAATTTCTTCTTCAGACTTTATTAGAAAAAAATTTTCAAATTTGAATGTTAATATTTTTAAATGATTACTTATCTTTCTTTAAATGATAAGAATTTATCTTTCTTATGAGAAGATTGCTCATCTTTCTTAAAATCTTAAAATCTTTTAAATGATATACCCATCCATAGATGAATGAATTTTTAAAATTCTGCACCCCTCCTCAAAATCTCCCAAGTAATGAAAGTATTTTAAGTTACATTGTTGTTGTTTGTAAAGCTGTCAGAACCATATATTTAGGGAAAAAACTCCTAGAATATTACAAATGTAAAGGTAACCATGAAAACAATAGAAATGCAATCTTTAATTCTAAAGCAATAGAGGAAAGGCAGGGGTGTTATTTTAAAATTTTTTATTAAACCAACAGAAGACATGAAAAGAGAAAAAGTGGAGAAAAAGAATAGTAAACAGAAAACACAAGGGAAGATGTAGAAGTAAATCCAAATATATCAATAATCACAGTAGAGGCAAATGGTTAAATTTATACATTAAAAACAGGGATTCATCTTTTGATAACAGGCTCAAAATAATGGGATGAGGAAGGTCACCATTTAAATACTAAAAGAAATTTATGACATAAGACAAATTTTAATATAAGGCAAAAGTGTTAATGAAAAGAGATATCAAATAAAGGGAACCAACTACTAAAGAAGAAATTCCACATAAATGTTAGTAAGATGACATGAAATACAAATAAAGGAAGACAGCCACAATTAATTGTCAGCTATTTGCGGCCAGAGTACTTAACATGATACTTTAAAAATAGTAGATGCCTTCATTCATATTGTAATTAAAGAATCTTGGCATTGGTCTATTGACTGTTTGAACTTGAATTGTTGAAACACCATGAACAACCAATTTTGAACTATCCCAAATTAAGAATCTCTGAGATCAAATTGCATTAGGCCATATTGTAGCAGTATAGACGTAAACTATACAAGAACATTCTAGTGGAAAATTTAAATTAGAATTCCTGGTTAAGTGTATCTTGTGTCTCATTTCTAACCATATAGCATTAAGGAAATGATAACCCACCTCTGTACTCCTCAGTGTTCCTTCAACTAATCACTGGACTCAACTCTCTTAATTTATCATTCCATAAAATTCATGTCCTCCATTTTTTGTCAAGATGGGATTCTCAAAATGTCCCACTTGTATAAGATTTAGGGTGTCCAGTGGTTTCTTAAGCAAGTCCTACTAGCGCTAACCTCTGCCTAAAGGCATTCTTTGTGCAAATATTCCACACACTCTATGTAGAAAGAAGGAAAATGATTGTTAGCCAAAAAAACTGTAATTATGGGGACTAGTGTCTGATAATGTATTCCACTTTTAGTTTTGAAAATGTTTGTACAAAACTGGGTTGGGCCCAGTGTTTTTACACGAGAATCTGTAGACATTTATCCACCTAATAAAAAAAAAACCACACAATCTGGCAAAATTCAGCATAGTTGGCAGCTTTTCCTGCCCTGAAGCCTGGAACAGCATGGGCCTCAGCAGGTGTGGCTTTCAGAAAGTTCAGAAAGTTGTGTTCAAGAAGCCTGCCCAGCACCCCACCTGTATGCAGTGTGCCCTCCTTGAAGGCCTGGTTGATGTCCCAGCTTTTTATAGGCTCAAAGGGCCTTATTCATCCACAATGGATAGTAAAGACCAAAATGGCCAGGAAATTGACCAGTTTTGCTGGAAGTGCTTGATATTGACATGATAGACCAAAATTACAATAAATGTTAAAACCTTTTAAATAGAAGATGCCACATGTTTTTTTATATAAATTTATTTTTTATTGGTGTTCAATTTGCCAACATATAGAATAACACCCAGTGCTCATCCCATCAAGTGCCATTTTTTGGTATTTTGAGTATAGATGCTATGTAGTATTTAACAGTAGTACACAAGAAACCTATTCTTCCTTTATTTACATCGGTTTGGTAGTTGTCTCTTTCTCTAAAGTGGTAGGTGCAGGGAGAAAGGAGGGGAAGAAGGAAAATGTTTTCTCTTATTTTGTTTTTTCCACAAGGTACTCCTTAATCTTAAGACCCAAGCCATCATGACCCAGTTAATGAGATCAGATTTCCTGGACCCTTAAGAATCACTTGCTTTCTTAGGGCTGGGCAAAGAGAGGGGGAATGTGATGGGATGAGACACCAGAGGCTGATGCCCACATTGGAGCATGATCAGTCCAATATTCAGAACCTAAAGTGACAGCGGGCAAAATAAAACAGTTGTGACACAATGAAGTGCCAATGGGGCCCCAGTAAATGGCCCAGGAGTATGCTTTTAGAAGCTCACACTCCTAACAAAGTCTTATGACAGACCTGATATTCAGAAATAAGACTCTCTTCCCTAGGAAGGGCTACCTAGGAAAAGCAAGTCAGAGCACACTCTTCTAGACTCTAGAGGAACCAAGGTTATAAAAGAAGCTAACAAGACAGGCTCAGACACAGGCAGCAAAACATGGCTTCAGTTACCAGCAGTGGATAACTGAGTGAACCTGTCCTTGGAGATAAGGAAGGAGTGCAGTGGTCAGACTGGAGCCCAGGAATAGGATTATGGTAGTTGTTGCAATATCTTAAGTCTCTGTGTGCTTCCCTAAAGCAATGATTTTTCAGATTTAGAACCTTCTTATCAAATGAAATCTTATACAAGACCCAATATATAAACCTAGGCAAAACACAACTTCTCTGGTTTGAGTAGGGTTGGGGATCCTAGAGCCCTGCTCATCTGTACCTCCCCCTACCATGCACCCTTTTTATACCTCGATGTTTCTTTTTACTGGAATTCCTTAAATCCCTCCTTTTGAGGCCCAGGATTAGCCATAGGATTGGAGAGGATTGAGTGACGTTGGCTATAGAAGAAGGCTCCAGGAGCTGGAGAAAAATTCAGAATCTCACAGAAATTCAAGGTGACTTCTGGTGAGCCTTCAGAGTAGACAAACACAACCTAACACAAGTGTGGTTTGTAGCATGCTCAGCATATATAGTCCCCATTTTTTAAAAAAAAATCCCCCACTTCTCACCAAGTTGACAGTGGCCTCTGGACTTCGTTCATTTGATAAGATAAATAAATAGTCTCTAGTGCTTTCTCATTCATTCCACAACCTTTCACTGAATAAAGTGGTAGATGTTCAATAAATGTCGATCCCCTCTCGTCTCCCCTCCGTTCCCCTCTCCTCCCTTCCTCCTTCCCTCACCATTACAACCTTAATTCTTTGAGCTAAATGACTGTCCCCTATTACAATGCAAATATTTCTGGGAAGCACATTAAGCTTGATCACTTATTTATACCTCTGTGTGCATTAATTTATGAGATTATTTCCACTAAACTCTGAGCTGAGAGCCATTTCAAATGGGTAGGAGTCAGAGGAGGAAGCCAGAGAGGGCTTGACAGCACTGGGAACCTATGGAGAAGTGAAAGGTACTCAAGGGGACAAGGGAAAACAGCTATGATAAGTTTCCCACAAACATGATCACACCCAGTAAGGTGAACTATTGGAAGAGAGATCACAGACCTGAGGTTGGCTATGATCCTTTGTGGCATTGTGGCTGGCTCAGCCCCCTGTCTGAACCTGATTGTTGCCACAGACCTAAGAGGATAGGCTTAACTGACCCCACCATGGCCCATGAAATTTGGGGACCATCTGATAATAATTGATCAGCATTCACTGTCTGCTGGCTCCTGTCTGCCATAGCCCCTTTGACTATTACCCTTTGACTATTACCCTACAGTCCTCTCTGAGCGATTGTTGGAACTTCAAGTCCCTGCTGAGAATAGATGAATTATCCCTTCCACCTGGAATTTTATCACAAATTATGGTTAATTTCATGCATTCAACTGGTGTTTTTGTAAACATTTTAGAAAGTGGTCAAGATGGCATTCCAGACTTCCACATTTGAAACAGGAAGATTTTTCCTGGCTGTCAGAAAGAGATGCCAATCTTTCCCCAGTCCTAAAGAGCAGAGGAGCCTGAAAGGCCAGAGCCCAGATGCTCCCTCACTGCTGCTTTCTTATATTATTATTTGTAATTTTCCTTTTTAAGGTGCAGAGAGAGCCCAGAGCCATTTATTGAGTCTATGTCTATGCATGTTGCCCTAATCTACAAACTTCTGTTTAAATTTGCATCTTGATTTCTTTATGAGACACCATAAACTGACAGCACAATAACATTTCTGCTGGTTAGGGTTCCTTGCTGTGCAGTCAATGGGTTACTTTATTTAGGGAGAGGAGACTTTTCTGTCAATTTGCCATAGGCTTGAGGGAGAAAAAGAGAAATCTTCCACAAAGGCAGGAACTGATGTTGCAAAAATAAAGCATGTTTAATATTTATGGGCATTTTAACGTAAAAATGTTGCACTGATATTTGAATCAAAACATGGTATCTTGAAGTAACAGGGACTTAAAATCTGTATTTCTGAGGTATTATATATTTGAGGTATTATATATATTATATATATATATATATCTGAGGTATTATATATTATCTGAGGTATTATATCTGAGGTATTATATATTACAGTTTCTTCATCTGTGCATTAGTAAAGTGTGTGTTCTTAGGGTTGGGGAAACTAGCCCTTCTTGGGCTTTTCAGTTCAAGAAGACAGTGGATCACAGCATTTAATTCTCTCCCAGGACCTCATTAAGAAGATGATAAGGGGGATCCCTGGGTGGCGCAGCGGTTTGGCGCCTGCCTTTGGCCCAGGGCGCGATCCTGGAGACCCGGGATCGAATCCCACGTCGGGCTCCCGGTGCACGGAGCCTGCTTCTCCCTCTACCTCTCTCTCTTTCTCTCTCTGTGACTATCATAAATAAATAAAAAAAAAAATTAAAAAAAAAAAAGAAGAAGATGATAAGGGGGGGGGCACCTGGGTGGCTCAGTGGTTAAGCTTCTGTCTTTGGCTCAGGTCATGATCCCGGGGTCCTGGGATCAAGTCACACATCAGGCTTCCCATGGGGAGGCTGCTTCTCCTTCTGCCTATGTCTCTGCCTCTCTCTGTTTCTCTCATGAATAAATAAATAAAATCTTTAAAAAAAAGATAACGATTAGAGAATTTTAAAAGGTCAGACACACAACAGTGAGAACAGGAGGATAAAACAATTGAGCAGATGCTGAGGAGAGGAAATAGAATGTGGGTAATTAATAAAATGGGGCCAAGGAGGCCACAGCCAGGAGTACATTCAGAGGAAAGACAGCTGAAGAAGAATCCAGTCTGCCTGAATTTTGGGCACTTGTGTGGAAATGCCAGGCACAATGGAGGGTGGCTGTAAGGCAAGAGGCAGGCACCAGGGATTGACTGGAGATCTCTGTGGAAGAGTAACCTTTCCCTGTGCCCACCTGGGAAAGTCCAGCAGCTGTGTCCCAGGTGAAATGTGTCCCCCAAAATGTGAATGTCCCCAGAGAAAAGACTCCCCTATTACCATCTGGCAATTAACAAAAATTAGCAAAATGGTAAAGCCCACTGATGGACAAACCCTACCAATGTCAGCACAGTTCTCCATAAGTTTTTACTAACTCATTATTAAATACTCATAGGACAAGTAAAGCTCCATAGATACTTTAGAAAAGGCTACATCTTTAAAGAGAGAAGCTAAGATAAGCAGAAACTATAACCTTAGAGGAAACAGAAACTTCAGGAAAAAAGAAAAGTTTTAAAAGAGAGCTCTACTTTGTTTCCCCAGAGAGATTTGAGAAAATATTACATCCATAAAAAGAGCAGAATGCCATACAAAGAAAATCAAGGAGTATCAAGAAAGAAATCTTAGACATGAAAATACGATTGTTGTAACAAAAAATTCAATAGAAGAATATGGAAGATAAAGTAAAGGATATTTCCTTGAAGAAAAACAAAAGACAAAGAATAAGAAGAAATAAAAGAATAAGAGTCACCTACTGGATCAGTCAGGGTCCCAAATCCAACATAAAAGACACCTAAAATTACAGAATAGAGGGCTAAAAGGCAGAGAATATTATTTATACACACACACTCACACTACAAAATAATATCTCAAGCCTGAAACACATGAAGCTCCAGACCAAAAGGCCCTACTACAGATCTTGATCTCAGGGTTGTGAGTTCAAGCCCTACCTTGGGCTCCAGGCTGGGTGGAGCCTACTTTTTAAAAAGGCCCTACTAAGTATTTAGCACTATACTAGGTCCATGGCAAAATTTCAGAACACCAAGAAGAAAGAGAGATGTTAACGTACATACATGTTTACTCTCATGCTCTCTCTCTCTCTCTCTCTCTCTCTCATCACCTTTAAATATTGAGAATGTTACTGACAACAAATTCCTTATCAGCGATGATTTAAGCTAGAAAACAGCAATAATAACAGCAAAAAGTTACTTGAGGAGGTGTTCCAGCAAAACTAGGGAGTAAACCAAGCTCTAGTAAGTCATAGAATCTAGTTAAATGGCACTGTACCTCTGGCAAGTACAACTGAGAGGCAGAGTGGTAAAACAAGAGATAGTTACTTTTCCTTTTTTTTTTTTAGTTTTCCATATAAACTTTTTTGTAACATTTTTTGACATATGCATGTATTACTTTGACAAAAACTTTTAAAGTTTTGTTCAAGTAGCACATGTACGTGAAATTAGATTTTAAGACTAGAAAAGAGAAGGAGTGGGGAAATATGTAGCTCCATCATCTCAAACCCAAACTTTAAAAAATGTTTTTGGTCTATATTCTTCTAGTGTACTCTTAAAATATAGATTGTTCTTGGGGTGCTGGGTGGCTCAGTCGATTAAGCATCAGGTGTGATCTCAGGGTCATGAGATGGAGCCCTGAGTCAGGCTTTGTGCTTAGCAGAGTCTACTTCTCTCCCTCTCCCTTTCCCTTTCTCTCATGTGCTCACTCGTTCTGTCTCTCTCAAAGAAACAAATAAATCTTTTAAAAATATAGAGAGATTATTCTTTTTTAAGGCGAATCAACAGAGTTGGAGTCATACTGCATATGTTTTTACCTTGATTTTCTCACATAAACATCTTCTTCTATTTACATATGCTTTGTAAACATTTTAAATGACTACAAGTATTTTACAATTAGATACATTATAGATTACCTAATTTATATATTTGAATAGTTTATAATTTTTTGATCTTTTAAACAATACATGATAAATATTTTGGCATAAAAATAGAAGTCTTTGTCAGATAGCTTGACTCTGTCTCAATTTTGCTATTTTTATTTGGTTAGGCCCCCCAAATTTTTCAGCTTTTTATGAAGTCACAGTGATTGTGCTCTACATATCTCTGATAAGCACCAAAACTCCTTGGCCTCAAAGATCATGGTTCCTTGTTTTAATAACACTGTGTTCAAACAGAAGTGCAAAGACATTTCTGGGAAGCAGCACTTACTGCTTGTGCGGACCCTGTGTAAAGTCATCTTGAGCACTCAGTAAATTTTGTTGCACCCAATTGAAAAGGGCCTACTGAAACTGAATGAAAACTGATCTAGATAATGGATTGATCCTCATCTTAAAACATTTCAGGATAAAACTGAGACTACTTATTTTCTTTAGTTTAATAGAAACTTGAAATTCACAATCTTGGAGTCCAAATGAAGGACTTTAAAACATGTTTTGTCTCCTACTTCTGTAAGTGTTTGAGTTTCAGGAGCTCCATTAGATTAGAGCCCCCAGTGAATAAGGATATTGGCTAAAATAAATGTAGCCGTATACTCACCCACACTTCTTTGTCTACCATCCTGCAATTAGAAACCCAGTGACAGACTTAGAAGTGGTTGGTATAAAGGGCCACAAAGCCACCAAAATAGATGTCATACATGTTATCTATCCAATATTCCATGCTGTGCTGATAACAGGTGGGACAAAGTGCTGCTCTGCTTGGTCCCAGATGGCTGTGTTGAGAAGGATTCTGAAGAACACTTCCCGTAGCTACTAGAAAGAGTATGTCATCAGTAATTCGTGCCTGGCATGAGCATGAAATGAAAGAACGTTGGTGTCTGGCCATCTGCCATTTTCACGTCCATTAAGCCTGACTAAAAAGTCTTACTTGACTTTTCTGGTTCTGGTTCAAATTTCTTTATAAGGCTTAAAAAGGCTTACAAAGAAGAATGTATGGTGCAATAAAAGTTAACGTAGACCACATCCATTCCATTTCTCTAAATTGACTAAAGCATTAAGTTTGTAATCTGATTACCTTGGTCTGTCTACAGGGCAAGGATGCAGGTCCTGCTACCATGGTTACTAACACTCAGTAATTTACTCTGTCCCACTTCTAACGTGGCCATGTTGGACCGGCAGTCACCTCCCACACACCAAATTGTCCTTCACTGTGTCTTTTCCTTTCCATTCAACTTTTCTCCTGGTACCTGTGTTCTTAGCATGGACGACTGGCTCCCAAATCGTTGTTAAATCCACATTGAAAAAGAGCTTTTTTATATCATAGTACCATTACCTTGTTTCATGTATAGAGTAAAATGAGATATCATGAGAAATAATTGCATAATATCATTTTGTTTTTCCATCAAATTATCTTGTTATTTTGGCTTACCACAAATAGCATGTTCCATATTTCCTTGTTTTCCTTCCTCTGTGTTTTCTCCTATGAGTTAGCTGATGCCACTATTTTTAAAACTATTGCAATTGCCAGTAATCATGTTTTTAAATATAAGCCAAAGGAAAGAGGAATTGAGATGCTGAAGATTATGGAATATTCTTAAAGGTTGGATGGCAGGAAAAACAGTTTGCATATATGATTTCAATCTAAGGAAAGGATCAGTGATGCAGCATATTATTGTCCCTATTTTAGAGATGAGAAAATTGAGCCCTAAGAGGTAGACATTGGCTAGACTCTATAGCTACCATTTGGTACAGGCTAGATTTGATGTCTGTTTGATACCAACCTCAGTGCTTTCTCTCTCTACCTTCCCTGAAAGGTGAAAAGTTTAAATTTTTAAAAAATTTATTCATGAGAGACACAGAGAGAGGCAGAGATATAGGCAGAGGGATAAGCAGGCTCCCTGCAAGGAGCCCAATGCAGGACTTGATCCCAGAACCCCAGGATTGTGACCTGAGCCAAAGGCAGATGCTCAACCACTGAGCTACCCAGGTGCCCCTGAAAGGTGAAGAGTTTAGATGGTAAATGCTGAGTGAAAGGCTTTTAGTAGGTCATAAACTTTGGAATAAAAAAAATTACCACTTTTTCTAGATCTCCCGATTACAAAACTGTTCTTCAGAGTTAGTTAATTTGAGGAACAGAACCATGAATACAGTTTCATGGACTGAGATTCTATGGTCCAGCCCTGTGTTATGCAGATTGGGGAAACTGAGGCTCAGGATAGTATGATTTAGCTAAAGACACACAGCTAATTCATCACAAAGCTGAGACTAAAACCCAAATCTCCTTTACCTCATTTGGGGAGCTTTGCATGCGGCTTCCCAAGGGTTGTGCTGCTAAAAGCATCAGAAACTCTGTCTTCTAAACTTCAAGGCCATACAAACAAAGCTGATGTTATTGGTGGGGAGCTATATAAAAACACCAACAATCGTTTTTCAGTTCAGTAGTTTTTAGACAAGGTGCTGTCTTATAAAAGGATAAATAAAATATGAATAGTATCTAAGTTCACGTTTTGTGATAAGATTAACTCCACCTGGGATTTCTTCTTTTTTTTTAATATTTTATTTATTTATTCATGAGAGACCGAGAGAGAGGCAGAGACACAGGCAGAGGGAGAAGCAGGCTCCATGCAGGGAGCCCGATGTGGGACTCAGTCCCGGGTCTCCAGAATCAGGCCCTGGGCTGAAGGTGGTGCTGAACCGCTGAGCCACCTGGGCTGCCCCACCTGGGATTTCAATCCTTCCACTCTTTCCAAAATTAAAACCAGGAGAGGAAGCATTTGTCAAGTTCTGGGCACAGAAAGAAACAGGCAACTCTCTGTCTCAGATGGAAGTGGGCATGAGGCCTGCAGGACCCTGGCCAGATGGGGTGAGGAGAAGGAAGCAGGGCTGGGAGTGTGAGGAGGGAGTACTCACTACTCCAGGGCAGGGTCTCATCTCTAGAGCAACCCCAAATGTGGAGGGAGCAAGTGGTGACACATGGAGGAGACCTCACAAGGGGTCAGAGGTAAGATCATTTTGGGACACCAAATGGGATGGGGTCTGAATGGGAATCTTTTTGTGGACATCATTACAGAGTCCTACTAACAGCAGACCTCTGGCTACCAGCAGGGCATATTGGGAGCATACCCAGCTCTGGGGACTTTTCCAGCCAACGGTGGGGAGGATGTGCCATGCTGGGCGGCACCATAGCTTGTCCCAGATGTGGCTGGCAGTGAAGAGCCAGGATGGAAGAGAGCCATGGTCAAAGCTGCCTTCATTCCCTTGACCTGAATGACAAGTGTCGGGGGACTATGTGCTAATATTCATCCTGCCAGTAATGCTAATTCCCTGGCCCTGCTTGCAGAGTGTTTGATACAATAGTTTTGTCTGGGATATGGCATAGAATCTGCACTTTAAAACAAGGGTGCTGCTGGGACCAGGGGAAGAGGCAGAAAGAGATCCCAGGCAAGGGAGACGGAGGAGCAAAGGCAAGGAATCACCTAATGGTATAGTGTTGGCAGCTCATGGAGTGTGACCTCTTCTCAGAATCATCAGAGGTTCTTTAAAGTGCAATTTGAAGCCATGTCCCAAGCAAACCTATTGTATCAAACACTGCAAGTAGGACCAGGGAATTGGCATTTTTAACAGGTGCCCCAACTGATTGCCACTGTATTGGGAGTAACAATCCTTCAGAGGTTTTGAACAGGGGACTGACATGAATGAATGTGCATTTTAGCTCAGTTTTTGAGGCTGGGGAGAATGCGTTCAGGGAGAAGGCTCTGGAGGAGGAAGAGACAGAACTAGCCAGAGAGGTGCTGAATGGGGTGTGGAGCAGGGCGGAGAATGCAAATGAGGAAACCAGTGCAAGGCCTGGTGGTTGAGTGGACATGGAGTCAGGTGAGAGAGAGTCAGGAGTGACTGTAGGGTCTGGATGTTGCAGGTGGCCCTTCCTGTGAGCCCACAGTGCCCCCCTTGGCACTCAGAAGGTGAGAGTTGCTCATCATAGTCCATCCTGTGAAACATTATAGGAGCAAATCAATAAAAGACGGTTTCCCTGTAAGATTAAAGTGGAAGATGAACCCCTCCACACACACATACACACGCATACACAAAAACCCTGTGGGACGCTTAGGTGGCTCAGTGGTTGAATGTCTGCCTTCAGCTCCGGTTGTGATCCCGGGGTCCTGGGATAGAGCCCCACATCAGGCTCCCTGCAGGGAGTCTGCTTCTCCCTTTGCCTGTGTCTCTGCCTCTGTGTGTGTGTCTCTCATGAAGAAATAAATAAAAATCTTAAAAAATAAAAAAACCCCAGAGTGCAGAAGTGTACACTCTTTCAAACAGTATACTTCAGAATAAATTTTAACAGAATCCATCTATTTGGGGGGGGGGGTAGTTTTGGCAATTAAAAGGATTCCCTTAGTTATCTGGGATGTTCATTTACAGAGAATGTCTCATTTCCCTAATAACATGAGAATATGAGCAGAGCGGGGTCTTACATTCAGACCCAATCTTAAAAGAGGGCTAGATATGAGCAGGGGAGGGCACTATGGGGGGGGGGAATGGCAGATGCCAACATCCAGGCAGATGACCAAATCAGAGCAAGTGCTAGCAAGAGGGTCAGCTTGTCTAAAGTCATCACCATGATGACCATCCTAGAGCAAAGCCTTTAATCTTCAATAAGGATTAAAGTTGTTTAGAAAAACCTTATCCTAGAAGCACTGCATGGAAAGAAAAAAATGTGCATAATTATTTAAATGCATAATTATTTAAATGAATATATATTCATTACAGGAGCAAATCAATAATATATATATTATATATATATATTAAAAGAACTATATATATATTAAAAAATGCCAGTGTAATAAGGTGACTAATACAACACAGGATAGTGAAGCCTTAATGCCGACAACAAAACCATCAACACAGGGAGAACCCAATTGGTCCCAAGGAATCAGTGATACCCGTCAGAGCAGGACACTGTGTGAGCAGCTGAATTGACACCTGTCCCATTCAGCTACCCTGGACACGAAAGGCCACTCACTGAAGGTCTCAGGCCCAGGAATGAGAGTGGCCCCTGTGAGTGGCTAGAAGTGATTTCCTGAGGCCCCTCGTCCCTGAGCTGCTGGGAAGTGTCACTGATCACTGTGGCGAAGCTGTAGCAGTTCAACGTGTAGGTCTTCACGGCTCACTTTCTGCTTCCTTTCGTTTGACCTTCCACCTGAGTCATCTTTTATTTATGTCCTCCCATAGCATTTCCATAGGATGGTTGTGGTCAACACCATTCATCAACCTCTAATGGGCTCAAATGGAACTCAAATCCCCCAGGACATGCCTTGATCTAAGAAAAGAAAAACTTCTAACGGCATTTCTTAAACTAGGAATTTATGTCTTCCCATAAATTGACCTTGTAGGGTTATTTGTGGATTCCAACAGGGAAATGACCTTGTCCCTGCACGTCCTCAGCTCTCCCTTCCCACCCCCACCAGCTAATGTCCTCTGCCCACTCCTGTAAGCTCCAGGCCAGGATCACTGGGGACAGACTCATGGCTGTGTGTCCTGGCTTTATTCTGCTACCATTTGTTCATGTATCCACTGAATATTTATTGCACCCCCGCTTTTTCCAGGCCGGGTGCTAAGTGCTGGTGACACTGTGGACAGTCTGTGTTCTCGTAGACTTGCCACCTAAACAAATAATGACACAGTTCTTATTCAAAGGAAACTGTAAAGTGATCTCTGGAGAAGCACAGGTGCGGTGGAGTCTCTGGGCAGCCTTGGCAGGCTCTGTTGTCTGCCCCTCCCTTTAGTGCAGGTCTCTGGGGCAGGGCGGCAGTGGGGGGGAGGGCAGTGACTGCGTATTGGCCACATCTCTCAACACCCTCTAAACCACTACTCAATTTGCTCAAGGCCTGGGGTGTGAAATCTCCACCTTAGCCGATAGATCCTCTGCCTCTGATCACCCTAGCCCTGGCCAGAGATGCCCTGTGCTCCTGGCTCCCTCCCACAGATAGCAGCTTAGTTATGGGGTCCCTCTGACCTAGGGCTCAGGTCCCTGGGGTGCCGGCTGCCAGACATCACACAGACTCTGAGGGAGGAAAGGAGGTCAGAGCATCCTCCAGCAAAACCCAGTCATCCTCCCACACAAGCCTCGATTTGTTTTACAACATGCAAAGCCCCCTTTTCTGATGAGAAAGGTAAAATATAAGATATAAAAGTAGCCTTTATATAAAATAATTTTTACTTAAGATATTTTATATAAAACAACATTTATAATAAAAATAACATTTCAGAAATGAATTAAGTCAAAGTTCAGTGTATTCCCACCTTTCACACCTACTGCCAGAAATAACCACTTTTAACAGTTTGGTCTTTATCCTTCTAGATATGTTTGTGTTAATGCAAACATATATGTTTATCTTCATAGTGTCCTACATCTTCATATGGTCCTGTAATCGGCGTTTTTCATCTGAAAATTCATCACGGACACTTTCAGGACAGTACCTGTAGATCCTCCTCCTTCCCAGGTGCCCAGTATTTCACTGTAGGAATGTGCCATAACTTCTCAGTGAATCAAGCCCCCATGAGTGAACATTTGAGTCATATTTTGTTGTAATAATCTTCTAGTAATGAATATCCTTATATAGGTGGTCCTCAACATTGTTCAACAGATGATCTTTTGACTTTAGGATGATGTAAGAGCTGCAAACGTTCAGTAGAAACTGCACTTGAAATTTTTAGTTTGAATCTCTTCCCGGGCTAGCAATATTCAGGGGGAGCCTCTTTCATGATGCTGGGCAGCAGTGAGCCACAGCTCCCAGTTGGCCATGCCTTCCGGGGTGTCGTCAATTTCTACGCCTTCAATCATCCTGCACCCATGCAGCCATTCTGTTTCTCATTTAAAGTACAGTGTTCAATAAATCATGTGAGATATTTAACACCCTATTATGAAATAAGCTTTGTGTGAGATGATTTTGCCCAGGCTCATGTCTATGTTCTGAGCATGTTTAAAGTAGGCTAAGCTAACCTGCAATGTTTGGTAGGTTAGGTGTATTCAATGCATTTTTAACTTAACATATTTTCAACTTCCAAAAGGTTTGTCAGGATGTAACCCCATCATAAATTGAGGAAGATCTATATACCCCCTCTGTGTCAGATTCTTCTTAGAAAGGTATTTTGGGGGATCCCTGGGTGGTGCAGCGGTTTGGCGCCTGCCTTTGGCCCAGGGCGCGATCCTGGAGACCCGGGATCGAATCCCACGTCGGGCTCCCGGTGCATGGAGCCTGCTTCTCCCTCTGCCTGTGTCTCTGCCTCTCTCTCTCTCACTGTGTGCCTATCATAAATAAATAAAAATTTTTTTAAAAAAAGGTATTTTGGGTCTAACATCATGCATTTTTACTGGATTTTCATACACAATAAAGTGTTCTTCATCACCCCTCACTTAACATATGGCTGGATGGACAGATGTACTCCATTGGCTTCTAGTATATTCTTCCCTGGGAGCTGTGTAGTCCTGCTTCCCACAGGAGACTCAGTACTTAGCTAGAGTATTGGTTGCTGAATCTGTTTATTCCAGTTGAAATTGTTATTGTAATTGTGTAATTTATTTAATTGGTGTATAAACCAAAGAAGTATAAGAGGGAAAGAATAATTAAAAAAAAAAGGAAAAAAAGCTTATGGTACATTTTTGTGATTTCCAACTTGAACTAAAAATCTTTTTAGTAACTAACCACCTACCCCAATCATATCAGATACGGGGCATCAGCTGATTCATAAACTTCATCAACAATGCAACCATGTTTTCAAGTTACGTCCCCTCTTGACCTGACTTGCCAGTATTGTCCCTGGAAAAACATCCATAGCTGATGGGTTTATTTGTAAATTGGGTTATCGTTTCTTCTTAGAAATACTTAAGAAGCAGACATGTCTTTTCTAGGGTATCCAGTACAATCCACCTCATAAAAGTTGATTTTTAGACTTTTTCTTCACCCACTAAGCCATTGTAAGCTCTTGAAGTAACAGAGACACGCTCTTCAACTTCAAGAAGAGAAACAAAAAATCTGGAAATCTCAAGTGTTGCCTTTGAAAGTGAGAGAATATATACAAACATCCTGTCGCTCTCTAACCTAATAAGACATTAGAAAATATTTTATAGCCTGTCCAAAATCTACAAAGTCCTTTATGTGACTGCTGTAGGTACTTACTATTATTATTTGTTGGATGTATGGATATTCAGGGAAACATTTCTATAGGGTTTGCTATAGAGAGATCTCTGATTAAGTGAATGAATGAATGAAGAATTAGGCCACACTGGATTCACTCAACATATATTTGTTAAGTGCCAACTGTATACCAGTTGGCTGGGAACTTCTGGGTTACAGTGGGTCGTGGGTACTCTGGGTGGAAGTGCTGTCAAGATGCTTGTTATCTAGCTAAGGTTGTCAGGCCACTGGGACATGCACAAATGTAATTTACTCAACAGAACAAGCACTCCTGGAAATGCTCAGACCACATGTGCACCTGGCCAGTGGAGCAGGAGGCAGAAAGGCAATAGGAAAGTTTTGTCATGAGATCTATGAATCCTCTCAAGGCTTGCCCATGTAATTTAAGTATCAGTTTCACTTACCCTGTACGGCATTTGACAAAGCACTGCAGAGACCGCCAGACATCTCACTGCTGTGTTTTCTCTTCTAGGATATCAATGAGTGTATTCTTGAAAACTATCCTGAGTGTTCCAACCCCAGATTATTTTACATCATTCCATATTTTTGTGGACAGCATCCCAGATGCAGGTAAAGACTAAAACAGACTTGTGGCATGCTAAGGTGGAGAACAGTAGCAGGAAAGCCACCAGCTGGCACTGTGTGGCAATCTCTTGTATGCCTAGTCTCTTAGCCTTCTGGAATTCAGTTTATGTTTACCATTCATCTTTAAAGATTGCATTGGAGACTCTGAGTGTCCTATAATTGAAGAAATTAACAGATCAAGGTCTGACAGAGGCCCTGGGACCACCCCATAAAGATGTGTAACTGGAATGCCAACCAAACCCATTTTTTAATTTTAACTCCTGTTACCGCTCAAGAGTCGAGACCAGGGGTGAGCTCCCAGCCTGCTCCTCCATAGTGTTCTGGATTCCATCAACAACTATTCTAACCTCCCTATTATATATAATTAGGTCTGATATACTGGGTGCTCACACTCAAAAGTCAATAGTGTCTCTCCCAGGAGATATTCTTAGTAGAAAAAGTACTTTCTAGTGATTGCCCTTCAACCTTACTTGGATGCAAGAGCTTCTGTAGAATATGACTTAGTCAGGCTTTGGAGTGTGGTCTGCTCACCTCCCACATCAGCATCCCTGGGGCACTGGCCAGGACTCCCCATGTTATCAGAGTCTCTGAGGCAGGACACAGATGATTCTGGTGCTAGTCTAGCTATGGTTTGAATTCATTGTACTAGACAAGCGTGTAGCCTTGAAAAGAAATGACAGTAACACACAATGAATATTATCCTCATGTAATGAAAAATAAGCCTGCTACCAGAAGTGATGCTTTGCCCCAAAGGGACCATTGATGAGAAGGTCAGTGTATTTCTGAAAAGACCAAGATAAGAAACTATTTCTGAAGGGCAGCCCATCCCTTGTCCTTTTTGCTTGCACTCTGATCACTGCTTAATTACTATGTGCGTTGTTATTGCTGCTTTGCTGAGTTTACTGGAACATGGGACTTTGTTTACGGTATAACTTCTCGGACTAAAAGTGTCGGTTTTCTGCTTTATCATAAACTTCCTGAGTTCAGGAGGCCTCCCTCCTCCAGCCCTCACCCCTGTATAAATGTCTCCTGGTTCACGGTCAGTGCTTCAAACACTGGGAAGATTTGGGGCCAGATGACTCACTTTCTGTCACAGTGAAGATATTTATTCTAAGAAACATGATTCTAACTCCCTCAAGTATTTTTCTTAAATTATATATTTCCTATCTTGAGGAGAGTACTCACGATGCCTTACCCTGGGACACACATGATGAGTTTCAAAACTCTCTCACAACGCCCCCCTGTTCCACCTTGACAATTATTTGAGCTGGGCAAGGGCTATGATTATAATTTTTCAAAAAGAGAACACTGCCTTGCCCCAATTCCCTTGGATGGTAAATGCCGGCCAGGCCTGGAGCCCAGCTCCTGTGACTCTTGTCCTTTCCGACTCACTCAGATGCTGTTAGCTCAGAGACCTGTCTTGCGAATGAGATTAGGCTGTTTCCTTCTGTAATTTAAACAAGCAAACAAACACACCTTTGTTTTTAAAGTCTTTAAAAAATCAGATGATGAACAGACATGACCTCATACTGTTTTGATTTCTATAGTAATACCCTATCAGTAAGTTTCATTATTTCAAAATCTCTAGCCTCATTGGTTTGCTCCTTCTATTAAAAAGCCATTCTAATCGTCCCTTGATTAGTGTTTATAGGACCTACCTACCTGTGTCTGTAATTCTTCTAACAAATCTTTCAGTGAGGGCCCCTGAGGCCCTGGGCAAGGCACTGCCCACAGGCAAATGTGGTAGTGGTCAGAAGGTAGGAAAGGCAAGTGATAGCCATGTCAGGGCAGGTGCTTGGAGGAAATGGGATTTCAAACCATTCAAATGGCGGGGGGTGGGTAGAAGAGGTATGTTTTCTAGCATGTTGTTGCTGCCTTTTGAAAATGAATCTCTGATTGAAAAATCATTTTTATATCCATAAAGGGAGCCTGGTGAGTGGGCCCTTGAAAGAGCAAAACTGAACGTGAATGAAAACTTCCTGCTTGTGGGGATTCTTGAAGAGTTGGAAGATGTGCTGCTTTTACTGGAAAGATTTTTACCTCATTACTTCAAGGGTGTGCTCAGTATCTACAAAGACCCAGGTAATTCCGTTTGCAGCAAAGTCTTCGGCGTTTTGAGGGTTACTCGCCTTGACCAGGACTCAAGCCAATAAAGGAGTGAAAGCTTCTCTTCTGATAATGAAGAGAGGTTGCCCTGGTTTGCAAAGGAAGGTTAGAACCACGACATACAGATTCCAAAACCTGGAGCATCAGGTCCCAACCTAAACGTGCCACATTTGAAAAGCCTGATGGTTCCATTTCTCTCTTTGGAAAGTGAAGCTGGTAACATTCGCATTGACCTTGTCCTATGGGTATTGCTGGGGTACACCCATGAATAGGTGTGCCCATGTTGTGGTCCACTGATGGGAACCACCGTTTGATACCGTATCTGGGTCCTACTTCCATTTGACAAAGCACTCTGGTGTATTAAATTCTAGCAGTAGAATAGGTAGAGGAGCAAATTGAAAATGCATTTATGATTTTATTCTAACAAACGGACGGGTTTCTAAATAGAAGCAAGAAATGGAATATTCAGCAGAGCAATTGCAAAGGTTGCTCAGAGTGTCACTGTAAATATAATTACTCTCAGAAATCCATCATTTATTTTTCTCATTATTACTTTATCCTGAGAGAAAGGCAAACAACGTTGTTTCTTTCCGGCTCTCCCTAATCTACTGCTGCCACAACAAGCCTTGCATACTTATTCACTGATCTGTTTGTTGTCTTGTTTTGTCATCCTGAAATGGGAAGCTGTCTTCTGCTTTATAGAAATGAGCAGATTGAAAGTCCACCCCAAACGCAGCCCTGCTGCCTCCCATTGGACCTCACACCACACCTGCATCATTGGCAGGTGCTGATGCCCATGTGAACTGGCCTTTGCCCTAGATCTTGTCACATAAGGTGGCCCTGCCACCACCAGGGGTTTGCAGGAGGAACATGGCTGGTGGGTGGATGCTGTCCTAGTGTCTCAGCTCCCTTATTCAGAGATGACGTACCTACACATGGGAACACGACTGCGAACCTTCACGTGTACCCTGCAGGTGTGTCTCCTCAACAGGAAATGTGGTCTGAATAGCTAGAAGCATAATAAGCCCTAGTCACTTTTTGAAACTAGGCCTTCCTTTGACCCTTCAACAATGGGCAAGTTAAAGGATTTAAAGAGCCATGCCGTGACTAATTTTTAGCTCTGTAAGATAGCATAAACTCGAGTATTTGTGCAAGGTGGGGTCTTACACTAAATTAGACTTTTTTGAAGAAAAGGATTAGATTATTCATTGTTATTTCCACTCTTTGGCTTTATCTTGTTGTAGAGCATGCATGTGTGCATGAGTGCGTGTGGGTGTGCACGTTAGTGTGCATGTATGTGTGATACACAGTAGGAGATAAAAGGTGAACGAAATCCTGCGGACACGTGGTCATCAAAAAAAAAAGTGAAGGCACTCTTGTCTCAGCATTTGAGAAGAGTTTTGGTGAGTCTACATCACATACATCGTCTGTCCTCAGACCAGGAACTGGTGTCATTCACAGGTGCCATAGCCCTGCACACGGAAAGTCAGTATCTGGGGTGTGAGCCTGATAATTTAGGTGAGGGTATTTTTATCTTTGTTCTTCTTAAATACAAATAAACCACAAATCAAAACCTTAAGCCCAAAGAGCCCGCTTACCTGCTGTTGTCAGAATCTATCATCTTGACCTCTTAGCTGTTTTCTCCATTTAGATATGTGCCTTCTCAAAAACTGGGCCTTGGTCCGTGATCCATAAGCATGTTAATTGAAGTAGAACATATTTCTGAAAATTGAGTTACTATTAGCTCTTTTGACTTTAGCCACCATCTTTCCACCTATAATTTAAAGATTTTCGTCCTTTTGAGTTTGGTATAGCAGTATATTAAATACTCTGAAGCTTGCTACCTTAGAGATGGTAAGGGTTTTCTGGTACTCCCATGTAGTGGGATGAGAGGTTTCCCTAGGACTGGAGTCAACAGTCCTATGACCAGTTCACAACATCCAGCTGTATTAGTGGTTAAAATAGTGAAATATGGCTATACTGCGTGCGGCGACCACCCTCCAGGTACACCTGCCACCCTGGCTGCCCCTTACCACCCCTTCCCCCCATCCAACAGTAAAGTAACAAAAGGGGTAATTCATGGGCATAGAGAGAATCTTCAGAACTCTGGCCTCGCTGGTGAACTCTGAATTCAGGTCCTGGGTGAACTGGTTGCCACATACTTTGAATACCACCCCAGTATACCTCTCTCTGCTGCCACACAGCCTGCATATGACAAATTGAACCCTGGAGTGATTGCTCAGGACTTTCCACCATGTTTTGTAGTCTCTTGGGCATCTTCTGGAGAGATTTGTGGTGACATTGAAGGCCAAGCAGTTCCACACTTGCTCTGTTTCAAGGAGTGCCACATCCTCGGGGGCCAGGGGATGGGAGATGAGCATCCACTCCCAGCCCATTTCTCAATATATTTGAGCCTCTATGAAGCTGAAGCACCTGTACTGTTTTCTCATGACCAGCATAAGAAAACCACATGTTGGTGTCAGCCAGATTAAAGGAACAGTGGCCACAAGTCATTTCTGTGATTTCATACCAGAGCTGTCTCATCAGCACATTTTTAGTCTAAATCCTTGGATTATGGCACACTAAAATCATCACTCTTGCCCTTTATTAAAGAGTCTTATAACTGAATAGCCTAGAGAACAAAGGGAAGAAAAACTAAAACCTAAATACTGAAGGATCTAGTGACCCTTAAATCATCATAGATTAACTCCATAGAGCTGGATTGAGGTGCACAAACTTCACTGGCACTTGTCCTGTTATTTTTTAAAATGCAGGTGTGTGCTGATTTTTAGTAATCCCCTTCCAGCAATACAAAACACATTGAGATCCATCTCATTGCTGAAGAAAAAGCACTAGTAGCAGTGACTGTGTGGGGTGCTGGTAAAAATAGTAATGTCTGTTTGTCAAATGGGTTGTCACTTATTCTAGATAGGAATGATATTCCTTAATTCCCTCCAAACAGTACTACTTGTTTCAATAACCCACCATATAGGGAAGTTGATAACTTCTCTACATAACTGTTTGACTGTTTGCTCCCACCCTGTTCATTTCTTATTGGAGAGTATGCTGACAAGTAAATTTGGCTCCTTCCAAAAATATTTGAGAAACTTAATTTTTAGGAATTAAAAACAATAGCTTTTTAAATTAATGTTTGCATTCTGCAGAGACCCATTTAGCATATCTCAGAAGAAATTTCTAATAGTAAGCACTCAGAGGAAAATAAAAAATGAATTTTAGCATGTGAATAACCAAGAGACTATGCTCAGATGTTTCTTTTTTTTTTTTTTAAGATTTATTTATCTATTCATTAGAGACACACACACACAGAGGCAGAGACACAGACAGAGGGAGAAGCAGGCTCCATGCAGGAAGCTCGATGTGGGACTCAATCCTGGGACTTCAGGATCACACCCTGAGCTGAAGGCAGGTGTTAAACCGCTGAGCCACCCAGGGATCCTGCTCAGATGTTTCTTACAAGCCTGGGAAGCAGTTGCTGATGTGTAGGCAAGTACCCGGGGCAGGGGTGCGGGGCACTCAGTAAACACCACCCAACCTTGGTTTGAGTTTGAATTAGAGAGAACCAAGCCCCAGACAAGTGTACAGGGTAAGGCAGCCGACCTCACTTGTTCAACCTACACAGTCTGAATTGTTTATTGATTAGTCTTAATTGTATTTGCTCATTATTTTCAAAATAAGAAACTGGAGGTGGCCCAGAGAAATGGAAAGGCTTCAATATATGGAAGTAAGGGCACCTGGGTGGCTCAGTCAGTTAAGCGTCTGCCTCCATCTTGGGTCATGATCTCAGGGTCCTGAGATGGAGTCCTCCCTTGGGCTCCCTGCTCAATGGGGAGTCTGCTCTGTCCCTCCTTCCTCACTCATGCTCACGCTCTCTCTCTCTCTCTCTCTCTCTCTCAAATAAATAAGTAAGTAAGTAAGTAAGTAAAATACTTTAAAAAGAAAAAAACCAAAATGTGGAAGTAAGGGGCAGAACTCACATGTTCCTAAGCCGTGAGTATTTTGTTCATGCTTTTTCACCTTCGCTCTTATAAACTGACACACTGTGAGCCACCAATATTTTTCTTAGTCGTAATTTCTTTAGGAGCTAAAATCACAGTGGTGTTGGGAGCCAAAATAAATAAACAAATTAAATAAAGACAGAGAACATGTGAATATCTGTGATAGGAACATTCCTTAAATGAATGTCCCTTGGCTTGGCAAATAACCGAGCTGTTATAGTTCAATAGCGCCACCTAGCACCCAGACGTTGGAACTGTATGACCTAACATTAACTCCCATTACCTTTCCCCTGCCTGGAGACTGGAAAGTTCATGTGTCCAATTCTTTTCCCTTGTATTTTAAATACTTTCCATTACTAACATTACATCAGTATTCATTTTCAACTTTGTTCCATTATAAATGTAAACATTGGCGCCACAGTAGGGAATTTCCTAGACTTCTGTGGGCTGCTTTGAGACTCTGGCCACCAACTATTACAAAGGAAAAATGTGTAATTCCAAACAAATGACTTACATACTAACTCTGCAGAGTTCATTCATAAACTGGGTGCTTTGGGGTTTTTTAATATTCTTATTTAAATATTTTTAGAAACAAGATAGAGTACAAATTTAAATATTCTTTTACTATGCTTGAATGCTATTTTGACCTCTCAATAGGAGTATAGTAGGTATTCTGAGTCCGTGTGCATTGCAGTATTCAAATCTGAGGAGATTTACATAGAAAATAATAGCAAATATGTAGAAGAGGAAATTTAATATAGTATGCTATAGGGAAAATTCAAGTGTTCATTCATTAACAATAAAAATGCCAGACTGGTCTAAAACAATTACTAAGTGATTAAAGCTTTGCCTCTGTATCATAAAGAACAGCCATTCTTTAAGGGAAGAACACTGAGTTAGGAGTTACAGGAGCCTCTAGTCCTCTTTTTTCCAGCGTTCTGTCCACACGACCCAGGGTAAATGTGTATTTGGTGGCTGATCTCTAAAGGCTGACTTATTTTGATACTAAAGCATCAAGCAGAATATTTGAAGGCTGCATGTCCTACCTTTTGTTGGATAGCACAATTATAGGTTACTTCCCCTCCCCCAAACACAACAGTCCAACAGTCCCCATTGCCTTGCTAATTTCCAAATTAAGCGATGGTGGCTATCGCCACCTAGAGGACATAACAGAATCCTAGATGGAGGGATATTGGTTCAGAAGCTCCTCTTCCCTATAGGTAATGATATGGAGGTGGCCATCTCAAAGTCTCTGGTCACGGTGTCCATTCCTTTCTTTCCGTACAGTATACGTTTCTGTCAAGAAAGCAGGATATCATAATGGTTAGAGCACAGAATCTGGAGTGGAGAGCCTGGCTGCTAAAGCTGCTCCTTCACTGCTGTCACCACAGGCAAAGTAGAATCCCTCTGAGCCTCGGTCTCCCCATCTGCATAAGATTCATGAACAAGGGATGCCTGGGTGGCTCAGCGTTTGAGCATCTGCCTTTGGCTCAGGCATGATCCCGGATTCCTGAGGTCCAGTCCCACATCGGGCTCCTTGCATGGAGCCTTCTTCTCCCTCTGCCTGTGTCTCTGCCTCTCTTTCTGTGTCTCTCATGAATGAATGAATGAAATATTTTTTAAAAAGATGCATGAACAATATCTACTTCACAGGGCTGTCATGAGACACAACTGATCGAATCCATGTAGAGCCTTAAACCCAGAGCTTCACATATGGTAAGAGTTCAATAATTAGCTATTCACTTACCAGCCACATCATAGGAGAAAAACGGGGTCTGTGTCTATGAGAAACAGGACATTATGTTGTCTTTGTAACCTCTGCATCTTGAGAGAAAGAGAATATATGATGAGCCTTGACTTATTTTGACAGTTACAACTGACCTATAAAATTGTGCGCCTTTAGGAAATAGTATTTCTGATTTAGGAGGGAGGGAACGATTACATTCTGGCTAATATTCTATTTCTGTAACAAGTATAGGGAATAAGTGTATTGGAAATATTACCACAGTGATGCCTTCAGAAGCTGAAAACACACATCCTCCAAGTCATTGAGGATTTTTTTAAATTAACCGTTTTTATACCTCAACTCTTGCCAGAATTATCAGGGAGTGAAGGTTTCAACTTTAAAATGAAAGCCTCTGTTGAGATATGATTGGGGGTAATTACCATTAACTTGTGCTGAATGTTGAATTTTTCAGACTGCTATATCCCATGATATTTAGTAGATATAGGATGGGTGTCCAGAGATTTAATGGATGTTATTCAAGTAAGACCCTAAGATTAAGTTCTTGAAAAACTTTCATTTGTGCAAAATTCACTTTAGATTGCTGTTAATAAGCTTCGTCCAGCAGGTGGCAGTGCCTCCACTTTCTTAAGGACGTGCGTGTAGTTTCCTCATACAGTTTGCATCTGCAGACAGGAGTTTACATAATGCCTGAACACAGATGTATAATTATGCCCAGTTTGGGGACTAAACATGGAACCCCAGATATCAAAAGGATTCCAAGTACAATTGGTTGCAGTAGTCCAAACTACATAAGAGGAGAGCCATTGGAGTGGGGGTAGAGGGAGTTTTACAATCCAATAACTTTATGTGGGTTAAGGAAATGCATATTGTAAACTCTGGCTTTGTAAAAATAATCCATCATTCTGCAATGTCTGGATTAAACAGATGCTGTCTTTAATCTTTAATTTCCATTGTCATTTGCCACTTCCTATTGCTTTTGTGCTACAATGAAATTCAAAAATATTCTGGAACCTGATAGAGACACAAGTTATGGCTGGGAGGAATTCAGGCTATCCATTTACAGAGACCACTGAAGTTGTTTAAAGAACTCAACTGTCATTTATAAAAATAGGACCCCGCTTGCTACTGGCTCATCTGCCATCAGTATTCTCCACCAATATTTGTTTGTTCACCAGCCATGTCCTGGGCTCAGATACTAATTGTGTTGGTACTAGATTATATGTGTGTGTGTGTGTGTGTGTGTGTGTGTGTGTGTTTATGTTTGCATCCATTCATGTCCAAAGATCTAAACTCCTTATTATAGTGCAGCCAGCTCTTGAGTGACTAGCCTTGGATCAGAAAAGCAGTAACAGTTCCTAAATAATAATAATTTGCATAGCAATTTACAGTTTATAAAGCACTTTCATATAGATCTCATTGGATTCTTCACAAATCCTCTGAGATTGAGGAAGACAAAATCTTTATCTCATTTTCTAAACTAGGGAACTGAGATTCAAGGAGATTGAGCCACTTGCCCGCAGTGGCCTAAGCCCTAAGTGACCACAGACATTTGAGCTTCTGTCCCAGGAATCACCACTGACACCATAAACCTGTGATTCTTTATAGTTAATCATTAACTCAAAGGTTAGTAGGTATTAAGCATTCCTAGTATGTATTGCAGTTGAAAGTAAGAGCTTAAAAATAAAATCCAGAGGTTATATTTATTTGACATATGGTCTATGCACTAAAGAATATGATGTCAGAAAATGTCAGATCACTAAGGTATTATCATAAGCCAGTGTATGGTAATCCACTAGAAGAAAATGGATCCATTTGACAGCACCTGATACCTTCATGGTCGGGGGTGGGAGGTTAAAAGGGAACTTAGTGCTAGACCTTTAAAACAGTATCTAAAAACTAAAATTGAATACCTGTAATTGTTTCATTTGTAGCTGCTGAGTAAATAGTTTGAATTAGCATATAAATATGAACATTCCTTTAAATGAACTCCCAGACACTTAGGGTTTTTCAGTGAATGCTTGCTGAAGAGAACTCTGTAACCACAGTAGCTTTATTTACTTATAAGGAGATCACTTTTACTTACTTATAAGGACATCACTTTTTTTTTTTTACAAAGACTAAGCCTTCAGGGGTGTTTAATTGATTTTATGAAAGCTATATTTGCAGCATTGTATATATACATATATATGTAATATATTTGTAAAAGAAGTATATGTATACTTCTGACCCATTTCAACTATCATTGTTTATTTTGTTGAAAATAATAATTACCTTGAATTATGTATATTTAAATGTATTTGTGTTTTCCACTTGCTAATTAATTTGCCTTAGTACCATCCCTCCTCCAGGAGAAAGCATGTTCAGTTTTATTATTTAAGAATAATGGGAAAATAGGACCTACTTCACATTGATTTTCTAGTGATAACTTTCCAAAAGTATCTCTCTTCTGTGAAAAACTAGCATTTAAATAGCAGATATAACCTGAAAATACCGGAAAAATTCTACAAACATATTCGGCAAATGTTTGAGTGTCTGCAATACGCCAGTTTTGGGGAAGGGTGCTACAAAGATCAAGAAAGCCTGAAAGCCATCACAAATTGGGCTGGGAAGTACTTCCTAGTGAAGATATTTGTGCCAGGCCTAGAAGGGTATCTAGTTCTCATCAGATGGTTGTGGAAGGAGGCATTCTAGGTAGGAAAATAACATGAGTGTAGGCAAAGAGGGTTGAAGGTGCAGATCTGCCTGGAATGTGGGGGTGCACAGGGGGATGGCCCAGCCCACATTGGCCCTTGCCTGCAGACCCTGCCTCTTGGAGCTGGAGGACTTCATTCCTCATAGCTCAGTCATCCTGCTGCTACTAAGACAGTCCTGCCCAAGGCAGGAAGAGTTTCAGCAGCCTCCACTCTCTGTGTGGTACAACCTGGAACTGAGTCACTCATACTAATCTCAGAACCAGTAGCCAAGCCACAGTTGCCAGAGGGCCATGTGTCAACCTCCCACTCCCACCCCAGTCCCCTGCCCTCTGCCAAGGCTGACCACCACCCAAGGACCCCTCACTTCCTAGCAGTGTGTCAGGAGACTGCCAGGTCCCCAGGTTCCTAGCACTAGGGTTCTTCCTCCTTGCTCTCTTCCTGTCTCCCAACCTAAGATCCAAGCACCCTCTAGGCCGGGGGCACCCACTGGCTGCATGCCTTGCACTGTCCCAGGGGCCCCCACCACTTGTCTACAGACACCAGATTCAGCCCTTTGCCTACCCGCATGGACTTCCTGTCTGTTACCAGTTAATCCCTGACCCAGGTCTGAGCTGGGTGGGTCCCCAGGTGTCCCAGGCTAGAAGCCCTTGGTATCATCCTTCCAGAACCGTCACCCTCAGCCTCTGCCTCCCACACTACACACCCCAAGAAATCGATCTCCTCTGAGTCCCAACCTCATCATCTGGAGAACCCCAGATGCCCCCTACCGTGTGGCCAGGCAGGGGAGTGTACAGTTTTCTTTCCTATGATTCATTTCCCCAAACAAAAAACTGTGGTGAAGGTACCAGCGTTCTTCTGTGTTTAAAGGTGGATTTCTTCTACTTGAGAACTTAATCACTTCTACTTTGAGCAGTATTTAGTTGAGCTTGACAGGAATATGCTTTGCACTGAGTAAGAGCATTACTAAGGGGGAGGGCAGATTAGTCACCAGAGTCTCAATTTTTGGATTTCCCTGATAACTCCACAGAGCTAAAATGCTTCTACAGCCTGAGCAAAGAAGATTAAAGAAAGACCTGACCCCCAGGGGTGATCGTTGATCTTCATAAAAGACCCTGTGATCTTACTAATCTTTCTTGCTCAAACTGCCAAGGTCCCTGCCCACACTACAGATTCATGTGGTGATGTGCAAAAGGCCCAGACAGAGCATTTCAGAACTCTCTTTGTACCCTTGGCTCCTGGCCTAGCCTCTCTGACATTCTTTGCTTATAAAATGTACCCCCAGCTGGGATGAAGTACAATCCTTACCCATTTTGAATGACTCAACACTTTACAATGGAAGCTTCTATTTTTGTTCAGCTAAATCTTTTTCAAATAAAAATATCATCTGATTTTTTTAACATTTCAGGCATTTGTATCAACATATAATGCTCTAACTTTTCACATCTTGCAAATAGTGTTGAACTGTGAGAGAATACAGTGAAAAACTGAAAACATACCTGTCCACAGATGCACAAAACATTGCTGCCTTTCGTGGTTCCTTGTGGGTTATATTAAGCACATTTATTTCATTGTCCCCCATCCCACAGAGAAATCCAGCATAATTCCCCACTGATGAAAATAGGAAAGTTTTGTTTGTCAAGTGGAAGTTTCAGATACTCTGACTGGAAAGACTTAGCTCCCAGTTTTCACCCTGTGCTCATAGGGACTTTTGCTGTATTGTCACAGCCAGACCGTGGTTGAGCTATTTTTCAAAAACACGTGTTCCTAGAATTTTATTTCCCTGTTTTTAAACTATATTTATTAAAGTGATATGTACATAAAGTTAAAAATCCAATAATGCAAAAAGATGTATAATGACAAGCAGCAGCTTCCTATTCCAACCATACCCATCACAGAGTTGGATTTTCCAGAAGCAAATGCCTTGAGCACAGTTAGCTGTTACTTCTGATAATTACCACACTACTTATAACTAGTATGCACAGGCTACTATTTCTTGATTGATTTCTTCCAGACATTATTTAGTTTTCTTATTCCATCACCCTCAACTCTACTTCCTCCTCTGTCCTCCATTCTCCTAATATGGTTATATCCACATTTTAGATGTGTAGTCCTGTTTATATTACTGTGACTACATACATTTTATTGGCTGCTGATCCAAGTAGTACACCATGATTATATTTCATTTCTTGAACAATTTATTGTTTTTCCTGGAATTAATTATTGCCTCAGTTTTTTTAATTTGTTTAGATTTATTTGCACCTACCAAAATTTTTCATATATGCTGTTACATCCATTGTATCAATACTATTTTTGATATTTTCAATATTATTACCAGATAAGAACATTAGTTCCATTTGCCATTCCTACCTCCCCCACCCCAAGACCCCTTCCCTTTTTCCCACCCAGAGCTCTTTAACTTCCTGCTTCAATCTGAGCTGATTACTTACTCAGAATCTGCCTGCAGCTTCTCTTTAACACATTTCTGTGTTGGGTTTCTGGTCTCCTGCATCCCAAAGATCTTATTTCTTGATTTAATCATTCATTTTGCTTCAAGATATTCTCAAATTGCTTCCTGATATAGATGGATGGAAGATACATTTATTGAGTCGTTGAATGTCTAAAAAGCTTAATATTATATTTCACTTATTTCTCTATGACTTTCTCATTCTCATTCTCTCTCTCTCTCTCTCTCTCTTTCCTGGGGTCTTCTCTGTATTCTGGTTATAAAATTTTACAGTATACCTCAGTTTGCTGAATACTCAAGCTTTATACATACATACATACACACACACACACACACATATATATGTAAGTTTTATATATGTGTGTATATATATGTATATAGTTACTTTTTTCAAGTTTTTTAACATACAGTGTTTTATTATTTTCAGGTGTACAATATAATGTTTCAGCAACTTTATACATCACCTGGTGCTCATCACAAGTGCAGTCCTTAATCCCCCTCACCTATTTAATCCATACTCCATCCCTCTCCTCTCTGGTAACCATCAGTTTGTTCTTTATAATTAAGAGTCTGCTTCTTGATTTGTCTTTCTCTTTTATTCCTTTTCTCATTTGTTTTGTTTCTTAAATTCCACATATGAGTGAAATCACTTGGTATTTGTTTTTCTCTAACCGACTTATTTCACTTAGCATTATACTTTCTAGTTCTATGCATGTAATCGCAGATGGCAAGATTTCATTCTTTTTCAATAAGATTTTTTTTATTATTTATTTGAGAGAGAGTGTGCACACATGAGTGGGGGTGGAGGGGTGGAGGGAGAAAGATCAAATTTCAAGCAGACTCCACACTGAGTGCTTAGCCAGATGTGGGGCTTGATCTCACACCCCTGAGATCATGACTTGAGCTGAAATGAAGAGTCAGATGCTTAACCAACTGAGCCACCCAGGCGCCCCAAGATTTCATTCTTTTTATGGCTGAATAATATTCCTCTATGTGTGTATGTGTGTGTGTGTGTATACCATATACCATATCTCCTTTATGCATTCATCAATCGATGAGCACATGGGCTGCTTTCATAATTTGGCTATTGTAAATAATGATGCAATAAACATAAGGGTGTGTGTATAGCTCTGAATTATTGTTTTCGTATTCTTTGGGTAAATACTAAGTAGTGTGATTGCTGGTTCATAGGGTAGATCTATTTTTAACTTTCTGAGGAACCTGCACACTGTCTTCCACGGTGGCTGCACCAGTTTGCATTCCCACCAACAGTGGAATTCCTTTTTCTCCACATCCTCACCAATACCTTTTTTTCTTGTGTCATCGATTTTAGCCATTCTGACAGGTGTGAGGTGAGATCTCATTGTAGTTATGATTTGCCTTTCCCTGATGATGAGTGATGATGAGCATCCTTTCATGTCTGTTGGCCATTTGTATGTCTTCTTTGGAGAAATGTCTGCTCTCTAGACATTTCTTTTGGTTGGATCATTTGTTTTTTGGGTCTTGAGTTGTATAAGTTCTTTATATGTTTTGGGTACTCACCCCTTATCAGTTATATCATTTGCAAATATCTTCTCCCATTCCCTAGGCTACCTTTTAGTTTTCTTGATCGTTTCCTTTACTGTGAAGTTTTTTGTTTTGATGAAGTCCCAATAGTTTATTTTTGCTTTTGTTTCCCTTGCCTATGGAGACATAACTAGAACAAAGTTGCCACAGCTGATAAATGGTTATTTTCAAGCTTAAAACTCATGTCTTTTCTTTTTCTTTTTTTTCTTACATGATTTTATTGCTACCATTTTCTGTTTCCTTTATGAAATGCTGTTGGTCAGATATTTGAGCCCCTGGATTCTTTTTTTTCTATTTACTTTATTATTTTTGCCTCTCTTAGTTTTCATCTCTTCTACTTTTTCCCTCTGGAAGAGTTTCTCATTTTCTATTCCATTCATTCTGCTGAATATTCTCTTTTCTAAGAACTCTTTTCTAATTTTTTTCTTCTTATATAATATCTTTTTCTTATTTATTGAATGCAACATCATCTTAAATCTCTGAAAATTATAGAGATTTTTTTTTTTTATGTTTTCACCTATCCCCTGCATTGCCTCTATTTGCTCCAGGTTCCTTTTTACTATTTTGGATATTTGGACCTCTCTTTTTTGGACTACGGTCTTTCTTATGGTAATCTTTGTCAGAATTTATATTGAAGGGTGAAGCACTAAAAAGCTCATTGGAAATGTTGTACAATGAGGGAGGCTTATCAACTAATGGACTCCACTTAGGCTGATCAAATAATAATAGAAGTTTTGCTGGAAAAACATTTTTTAGTGACTGTAGGTACTTTTTTCTCTGGAGTTTGTTCAGTTTCCCCACTGAAGAGTTCTCAGAACATCTGCTTGGGGGATGGGAGGTGAGGTGGGATAAGAGAGTGGGGTGAACATCTGGTGGCTGGTGTTGGAACAGGAGCTGAAGGTCTACGTTCAATGCAACATTCACTTGGTTGTTCTTATATTAGCCCACACTTCTCCCTTCTTTCCTCTGGGTTAGCAAATTAGTCTGGAGCCTCTGCCCAAATTCTGTGGAGACTAATCCCACAGTTCCCAGGATATGAGGAACTTCCCTTAGAGAGAGAATCATTGCAAGATACCTGGCTGCATGCAGCTGTGGAGGGAATTTGAGGCCCAACTGCTTCATACCCAGACTGCTTACCTCATATCCAGCTCTCCCATCTGAGACACCTGGCACCCCACTCTGTCTCTCAGGGGCGGAGCAAGGAGAGCTCATGTCCCCTGAGGTACGTCTTCACTGCAACACTTCAGGTGTGCTCCTCTGCTCTGCCTCATCCAGTGTCCTCCTTCATCAGCTTTCATCTCCCAGCAAGTGGTTGAGGTCTGTTTTCCACCAGTATCCTTCTCCAGTTTTGACATCCTTTTCCAGATCTCCATGGGATCTTACATTCTTTGATAAGAGTATGATTTTTCACTGTCACTGTAGATTTCCAAAGGAGAGGAGTTGGAGGCATGTAATTAGCCTACTGCAGTTGCTGAAACTTGTTCTAACTACCTGAACTTTAAGATCCTGCTACTGGTTTTATGTTAGGTACATTACAGCCGTTTCTCTCATTACGTAGCCACAATGTGACTTGGACCATTAGCCATCTTTAGCAGCTGTATCTGGGGATTATAGTACTGGTGGGATTTCTAAAGTAAAACAACCAATAAAAAAAAAAAAAACCAATAACTAGACCCCTTCATGGTAATGTATCAATTAAACTCCATTGGGTTTTTACTGAATGATGTTATGCTGTTGCTACAATGAAGTTCCAAACTACTGTTTGAAAAATTACCTTGAAGACAAATCAAGGCCATAGTGGAGATCTCTTTGATGGGAGATAAAGCAAATTCTAAGAACTGATAAAAACTCACTCTCATTGTCAGATGCAGAGCGTATGACCACCCAAAGATCGCGTTCCATGGAACTTGGCAGAAACAGGTGTCTCCATTTCGTATGCTGTCATGTGTCACTTCGGGGGATGTGTCTCCTTTAACTTATGCAAGGAGAGTGGCAAAGGCATCCGGATGGGAGAGTCGAGGCCCTCAGTTGGTGAACGCTGTCAGTCAGCTAAAGTCCCAAAGAAAAGCAGCCATTGAGGGGGTTTCTCAGCAGCAGCTGCTTTAGTAACAGTAGCAGCAGCTCATATAACAAATGTTTCATGACGAATGCAAACAAAAGCCAGCTCTGAAATTCCAGCCACGCCATGTCCGAGCCAGTTCAAAATCGTATAACCACTCTGTTCAAGTTTTTCCCCCTCTCTAAATGCATTCCATATGAGCCGTGGTGTGGGACTGCTGAGTTCGCCTGCATTCACTCAGAAAGCTGTTTTTAAAGCCCAGACTGAAGGGAAAGTCAGTCAGTGGGAAAACAAACTCAAAGAAAACACTGGGACTCAGGTGTGGGAGGTGTGTTTGTTTTCCCCAGCCAGGCATGCCCCCCGGAATGGGGGTGGAGGCTGGGAATCTGTGAGCTGCCCTCTGCAGGGGCCTGGAAGTGTGACCAGGCTCCAGCAGGGCCCCTGGCTCTGCAGTGGCCCTGGCTGTGGCCGACCACTGTTTCTCAAAGTGTGGTCCGGGGACCAGTGCCAGTCCTCAAGCTGCTTGCTCCCAGCTCATGATAAGATAAGGGCAGGAATTGAGAGTAAGGCTTTAGAAACTTGGATGGTAATTCGGCATGACTGTGATCACTTTTCTCAAAACTCACTCTTATTATAGTTTACAAAAGCATCAAACTGAAATAGATTATGGGGGGGATAAGCCAGAGATTGTTTGAGAAACACTGCTCTCTATTCCCTTACTGTTGTGGGCTGCCAGTTGGAAGGTCATCCAGTCAACAAGACCGTACCTAAAGGCATTTGAGGCTTATGAAGTGCCATGATTCTTCTGTATGGTTTTGCCTTCTTGGCTCCAAAACTCAAACTACTGCTCCAAGGTAATGGCCAAACACCCCAACTCAAAGAGATATGATACTTTGAAACTCTGCCTTCCTAAAGCTGGTGCCTTTTTGACCCTAAAACCTTTAAAAGTAGCAATTCACATTAGGATAGCACTTTTACAGTTAGCAAAGTACTTTGGATTTATGTTGGCTCACTTTTCCCTCACGACTCTATTAGGTAGTGTTTTGGGTTGAATTATGTCCCTTAACTAGATATGTTGAAGTCCTAACCCTGAATCTGTGCAGGTGGCCTTATTTGGAAATGAGGTCTTCACAGATACAAGCACATTAATATGTGGTCCTACTGGATTAGGGAGGACCCTAAATCCAATGGTCTTCTTATAAGGAAAGAATGATCCAGACGCAGGGAAGAAGGAAGGCCATTTGAGGATGGAGGCAGAGATGGCAGTTTTGTTGCCACAGCCAAGGACCACCAAAGATTTTCAGCAGGGATAGTCAGAAACTAGAAAGAACAGGAAAGAGTCTTCCCTGGAGTCTTCAGAGGGAGTATGGCCCTGCTGACCCTTAGATTTTGGACATCTAACCTTCCAAAAGGTGAGAGAATGCATTTCTGTTGTCTTAAGCCATCCGGTTTATGGCACTATTATGGCAGTCCTAGGAAACTAGGTATAAATCCTCCTCATCCCTATTTCCAGATGAAGGCCTGGAGGTTCGGTAATGATAAATAAGATCTGCTCGCTTTCAAAGCAGCTAACAAGTAGCAAAGTCTGGACTTGAACAAATGTGAGCACTGTCCTCTCCACCAGGTTATCTGTCTTTGTTGGATGAAGGAACTGGCAAAAAAAGAAATATTAACATTTGGAGGAAATTAAATAAGTGACTTTGCAACAATACAGTGAAATATCATGAGGCTATTGGGATTTTATTTGGAAGAATTGTTAGTGAAAAAAACAATGACAAATCAAACATAATATCATATTTATATTATACAGTATTTATATATGTTTATAGTACACATACAGACACACGCAATATGCTTAGAAGAACAAACTGGAAGAAAAAGGACACCAACAGATCAGTAGTTGTTAATTGTACTTATGGATTCTAGATAGCTTTTATTTTCTCCTTTAGACTTTTCCACATTGTCTACATTTACTGTAATAAATGTGGATTGCGAGTGGCCACAGTGTATTACAGCCTGGCCAAGTCCAGGCACTATGCCATGTGCTCTACATGCACATTGGTGTTGTCAGAGTGGCACGACGAGCTAGGTATGAAAGCTAGAGGAGGAAAAATGTCCAGACGGTCAAAGGACTGTCTCAGAGATCTCACAGCTGGCGAGGGGCAGAGCCAGTCTGACTCCAAACCTGTGCTCTCTCCACCATGTTTTGTGGCCTCCACTTTCATGCTCAGCGTAAAAAAAAAAAAAAAAAAAAAAGAGGCTGGTGGGAAGAGGGGACATTTAAACAGTAAGGAATCAAGAAGAAACTGTCACTATGGCTCCTTTGGGCAGGGCTTACACAGCCTAAGTTGTTTGTATGAAATAGAAGCATCATCCTTTCTGCCATTAGCTCTGTAGGCACCTACCTTCCTAATTGCCCATGACAACTACTGTAGAACACTTTAAACACTTTTTTTAAAATTTATTTACTGAAGTCATCTCTACACCCAACATGGGACTCAAACTCAACCCTCACACGAAGAGTCGCATGCTCTTCCAACTGAGTCAGCCAGGCACCCCTGGAACACTTTTCATCACATGTCTGCCTGGATTTCTTTTTCCTATCCTTATCTCCTTTCAGATACCCCTGCCTGGCAGATTTTGGGGAAGACCACATAAAGCACAGTTACTCACCGAGCATTTCTGGGGCAAACACGTAGAAGGGCCTACTAAGGGACCAGATGTCCTCTCCACACAATCCCTAAATCTGAAGGCCAGTCAGAGCATGAGAAAAACTTTGATACTATCTCTTTTTCATGTAGCCTTCTACCTTTCCAACTCAATTAACTCAAACCTTAACTATAAGATATTTAAGTCACTTTTTAAATAGATTATTGAAACCTAGTTTTATTCCATTTATATCTCATACGGTTTCATCACAGAATTTTAATTCTTATCTGTGTAATTCTTTGTTTCCATTATTTTGATCTCATGTTTATTTGTATGTTTTCCTGGAAAGTATCTCCAGATATTAGCAGATAAGCATTGTAAAAGTAAAAATCCTTTTTTATGTAGATCAGTACATGAAAGGCATTTGGTTCAGGCTGTTCTCTGGCATGCATCCCCATTAGGAGGCTGTGCCATTCCTCCGGAGGCTGATGAACTCAGCTCCATGGCACAGCTTTTTTAAGGGCTCAGAAGCATTCCGGTAAAGACTACCAAGACCTCCTCTTCCCAGATTCTTTTTTTTTATGAAATGAGTTCCCTATCTCCGGTGTCTTACTCATAGGCTATAGTAGAAACATTTTTTTGCTCCGTGAATGAATGATGCACGATGCTTCTCCTCACCCTGAGATACAGTCCGACATTCCCATAAGAACTTGGGTAGCCATCGGTTGTACAAAAGTGGTCAAACATAAGGAAAGCCCATCCTTCCCAGAGAAGGAAATTTCCTGATAGGGAAAGGCAACTGAGTCATTTACTTAGCCAACACTGATAGCACACTTGCTATGGGCCAGGCAGCATGTGAGCACTTTATAGATATTAACCCAATTCATAGTCATGAGACTTGTCACTGTGGCTGAGTTCCTCCCTCCTTGGGGCCTCTGCTAACCACTGCCTCTATGCTCCCCTCCAGGAGGGCTCTTTTCCAGCTGATGCAGTTGTATGTGAAGAAAGTTTCCTCTTAGACCGTTAGCCGGTGAGCTAGATCTAGAATGTCCTACAGGAGAGCAGAGAGAGAGAGAGGCACAGAGATAGGTGCATAAATCTGCACAATTTGATTTACAAGCTTTAAATGGCATTCTGAGGTTCATAGCCAAGGGAAGCTGGGGTGTTCCTGCCTTATGTCCCCTAGTCCACATTCCTTGCTCTTCTGGGGAGTGTCCCTCAAGAAGAGGAAAAGGAAGCTCCCACTGTGCTAGCCTTCAGTTTAATCATGAGGACTCTTTTCATGATGATAGATTACTGGTGATGGTCTCTGGTCATTGTGAAATGCACATGCCATTGTTTGGATGCCATTCAGTTTTGTTTCCCCTTCCCCGTAACTAGAGACCCAAGTCCCTCTCTCGGTCATGCCTTGCCCATAACCACAATGAAACATCCTTACTGTGAATAAATGAAGTCTCTGATATGCATCCTCCAATCCATCTTTCTAGATAGATTTCTCCTGCTTTGTGCCTGTCTCCAGATCTGCAATATTCACCTTTCCCATACCCTAAGCTGCTTCCTCCACACTACTGGCACTTGACACCTGAACCTTCCTCTCCCCAGATTAGACTACCATATGGTTCACTGTTCAGAGAACTGATTATTCTAGAAGTATGAAGGTATTCATAGATGACAGTAGCATAATTTATCCTGCCTACGGAAATTTCTATTAATAATGGTAAGAGTAACATTTAGAACAGTGCTTTACACATTGTGAGTACCCACTAAAATTTGGTTGAATTAGTATTGTAGGCATTTTATAAGTGTTTTATGTGGACATCCTAATTTAATTCTCAGAATAACCCAATGACATAGGTACTTTTACTATTTCCATTTTACAGCTGAGTAAACTAAAGTTTAAAGAGATATATATGACACATCACTATTTTATAAGGAAATTCCCTAGAAAAAATCATTTTAGATATTTTTTATCACATGTACTGAAAATGATTTTAAATAACTTTTTGGAGAAAATACATTGTTTTATGAATAAATTTAATGCACCAGAAACATAGGGAGGTGATGTGAACTTCCATTGGTCATTAAGCGAGTTCATTAGTTTGCATCTTTGGTGCTTCCTTCCCCTTATCACAATAGAGACTAAGACATGAGGTGAAATCTTGGTTGCCTTGGGGTATGGTAATATACTCTTTATCCCAGTAGCCTGCCATAGGTCATATAGCACAAGGATTTGGACCCAGGCACAACCACCACATAGACCTGTGGTCTAATGGGGTTCTCCTAAGAGGAGCTCACTGTCTACCAAATCCTCCCTTCCAATGACTGGTCTCTGGGTGAGTCTGACAACATGCCTATCCAGCTCAGCTGTGAACCCTACCACAGCAGAGTGAGCCCCCTGGGTGTGAGCCTTGACACAGATGGGCCCGATCTGATGGAGATCAACCAAGAGGACTATTGAGCTGGCTCTCAGTCAAAGGAATTGACCCAGTGGACTGAGGGTGGCCACCTTCTTTAGAGCCAGAATATAGAGCTGACGCTCCAAGTGGTGATGAAGTCTTGTGTTTGTTCAGGGTGATTTTTGGCTCTGCCCTACTTCTAGATTTCCACATTATAGCATAGGATATTGTTTGCCTAAGTATAATAGGGCATGTGAGTTGGTTCCTGGCATTAACCATGGAAGATTAGCTTACTTTCACCAACCCAGAATCAGCCCCTATGGCTATCAAGAAAGACCACACAACTCCCAGAGTGTCTATAAGTAGATACCAAACCACATGTGTTATTAGTCTTGATCTTAGACCATATTATTATTAACTTTGCTTTGGTTGAAAGTGGGCCCCATCATATTGTTAAAATAGAGTTTCACAGCCTTTAAGTGACTAGAGTACGTCACTTTTAAGATGTTTTTCTAAAAGAAAATGTTAAATCCCAAATACATTTTTGGCTGAATAGTTGGTTTTAATGGTCCAGAGTCAGAAACTGTAACTTAATTCCTCGTAAAACTTAAATCAATTTCACGAGGGTTCTGCTAAACAGTTCCCTCTGTTTAGCCCGCGATTTCTACATGTTCCTAACCCTTAAGAAATATTAGCATATTCTTCTAAAATGCCAATGTTTTTCCATTAAAAAAAAAAAGAAAGAAAGAAACAACCCTATTGTCAATATCTGGCTTCTGTTGACATACGGTAGCATATTGTGGCCTCAATTATGGTATTGTGGTTATAGTTTCCCCTTCTCTCACTCCCTTTTTCCTTAGTATCAGTGAGGAAACATGGTGTTTAAGTAACAATTTGTATCTGTTGTTTCCTAAGTTTCTACCTTTTCCTTGTTGAAGGTGATGAGGGTGGGTGGGAGTGTTACTTAGAGTTCTCTATCCATAGGTAGAACTAGGTATTAAGCATGCATGGTGCCATCAATATCTCGTTCAGCCATGGGATTTATTGGTGAAATGGCGTCTGCTACATGCCTGTGGCTCCAGCCTTAATACCACCAGAGACAAGAATGCTGGGCCTCGCCGAAAGGCGGTAAGGCATCTGGAGAGCTCCGAAGATAGATCCAAGTCATTTTTAAGTTTGCTTCATAATGTCCTCAATAGTCTAATGTTTTGGGCACAAATAGCCAAAATTTCTTCCAGTAACACGTGCTTTGGATATCAGATTAAAGTGGGGCAGGAAACACTTGTGAGAAGGAATCCACCCAAATGAAAAAGACCAATATGCCAGCATCAAAGACTTAGCGTTTTGTTTTGCCTTACAAAACGGAAAAAAAAAAAAAAAGTTTTACCTGTGGTGAGCTTGCATTGCTCAAATAATCACTCTCATCAACAGTGTGTCAAAATCTGTAAGCTGATAAGCACCATCCTTTATTAGGTGTAGAACTAATCTGGTACTGTTTTCTGATTCAGAGAGAGTTAAGAGTTCTGAGGCTCAATTCCAAGGCAGAGTCTTTAGGTAACATGCGGATGTGTGGACAGGCTTTTCTGGCCGTTAGGGGATGTCATTCGCTATTTGGGGCTCAGAAACCTATGTATTTGAAATCCATCTTTTTTAATGAAACTCCTTTCTTTGGAGGGGTACACCTATGTTCCTTATTTTTCTGTCAATTTCCCTTCATTTTTTAATAAGTTTCATAGTTTACTAAACACATAGCACTATAGAGAAGTATGAGGAAGAGATTTATTTTGTTCACAAACTCAATTCAGTGTAGCAAATATTTTTGAGCACCTGTTGTGTGCCCGGCCCTGCTAGGTACAGGAAGCATTCTCCAGGAAGTGCTTCTTGGTGTGTGTGAGGGTCCCCAGGGGCACTATGACTCACTGATTTCAGATTACTGGAGGCCAGACATATGTCTCTCAATTACTATTGTTTCCTACAGGCCACAGTCAAGAAGTATTCAACAGAGAGTTGGAAAGAGATCTTCCTCTTAAATCCATAGAGAACTCTAACATAACTTAAAACATGCGTTGGTCTGGAGAGAATAATTACAACCCTATTTATGCAGCCTGGATTTTTACTTGGTGCACAAAATCCACTGATGAGTAATGGCCCTCTCCTGGAAGTTAACAAGAGTAGGCTTGAAGACTTCTTTCGGTTGGGAACACGTGGCTGGTGTTCTAAGTTGGCCCCTCAGCCAGTCAACTGGCTGAGGCTCAGGCCACCATACCATTTCACAGGCTGAGGAGTTAGCTGAGCCTCTGAGAGCCTGGTTTATTCCACCTTGACCTCAACAGTCTAGTAGAAGGCTAACAACTGTTCTTTCACAAATGCTCCTCCTATTAGCAAGGTTTTCTTCTCTTTCCTGAGATGAGAAAGCAGTCTCAGGCCACAGGTTACCGACATGGGCTTTGGAGCCAGTAGAATTGGCTCTGAAATTAGCTCGAATTCATAGCAGCTCTTTGACCCCAGGCAAGTTCCATAACCTCTCTGAGCTTCTGTTTCCTCATCTGAAAGAGGAGGATGAGTCCAGAGGCAAGATGGCAGAAGAGTAGGGGTCCTCAATTCATCTGGTTTCATAGACTTTCCTAGATAACTTTCAAAACATCCTGAACACCTGTACAAATTCAACCTGAGATACAAAGAGGAGGATGATAACCTCCCAGAGCTATTCTGAGGATTCATGAAGATGATGTACTCATGTGCACATGTACAGTTTCCAAGGCACTTTTATGTCATCTCATCTGGTTCCTGATTTTCAGTGACCTGTATGGCAGGATTTGTAGTAAGTGCTCATGCTAGTCTGGTCTTTGAGTTTCAAAGGAAACACCAAAACAACTGTTCCAAAATCTGTTTGTCCTACTGCTAAGCTCCAGTATTCCCGGGCATGATTCAAAGTGGTGTATGGCATGAGGCCTCCACTGGCTTCAGCTTTTCTTGTGGTAGGGAAACTGTCCATTTAGTGCCTCCTGATCTGGGCAGCCTGACTTCTTGGAAGTGTCTCTGTTTGGAGTGAAGGAGGATTTATTTTCCCTCTGCATTATTTTGAAAATCACCTTGGAAGTCAAGAGCTAGACCTGTTTTCTAATGCAAATGTTGAGGTCACATGAAGTTGACTGACCACATCCTGTGGCACATTCCCATTTGCTCTGCTAGTTTATTTTTAATATAAACCAAGAGTAAAAATACATACACACCCCATCTCAGATGCAAATTGAAGCCAGGCGTTGTTTCCACATATCTGTGAAATGGAGTGAGTAAGCTAATGGGAAAAAAAAAATGGTGCTGATACTTAGTCATAGTATTAGTATTACTAGTACTACTAGTAGTTGCTAATGTCAAAAGAACATCAAGTCTTTAAGAAGAGTTAGAGTATAGGGGTGCTTAGGTGGCTCCGTGGTTGAGGATCTGACTCTTGATTTCAGCTCAGGTCATGATCTCAGGGTCCTGGGATCGAGCCCCACAGGGGGCTTCACACTCAGCAAGGAGTCTGCTTGAGATTCTCTCTCTCCCTCACCCTCTGCCCCACCCCACTCTCTAAATAAATAAATAAAATCTTTAAAAAAAAGAAAGAAAAGAAGAAGAGTTAGTATGTATAAGAGTATATGTAAGACGGTGCCATGATCATAGCCCGTATCTCTTTTATGTGCTAGGACTAGGATTTTTAACACAAAGGTTCATTAGTGAAAGTCATGGAAACACATTTTAATAACCATTTAATAGAGCATTTCAAAATGTAAAAATTTTCTTGGCTTTCTTAAATCAAATTTTTTGTGCTCTCCACCCCTAAACCATTTTTGTGTAGCGTACTCTAATTGAGCTTAGGATTTTTCATCGATAGTTCTAGCTTGGAGAGATCTCAGAATTTCTCTTCAAATGTGGGCACCAAGCCTGATTTAGGGGACATACACCAGTGCAGAAATGCAAAGCAAGAGGGAAAAACACGTTCATGCATCAGAATGTGGAATATTGTAAAAATGCCATTTTTCTCAAATTAGCATATAATTTAAAGAAAACTTGTTCTAACTTAAAATAGATTGTCAAACTCTTCTGGAAAAATAAACATGTGAGATGGCCCATGATTTTTTTGAAAGAAATAAGAAGAGATTTGCCCTACAGGATTCTAAAATATGAGAAAGCTCTTGGTTTTAATATAATGATGTAAAGGCATAAGCTCAGAGAGACAAGTCAATGGAAGAGAACCAGGTGCTAGTATACAAAGTGATATGCTATATGCTAAAGATCATTATGAAGGAAGAGTAGTGTGAAATAATTGGCTAAATGTTTATGGAAAAAAAGAATCTCATGTTATATCATGGGCCTTAATAAATTCCCAAGCGTCCTAAAGAGTTCTTTTTTTTTTTTTTTATGAAAACAAAAGAAATAGAAGAATAGATGGGTGACCATTTTTGCAAGGGTAGTTTTGCTAAGAATTTACTGAGTGTAAAAGCAATAAAACACATACAGTAGCCCCCCCCCCATCCATGGGGATATATTCTAAGAACCCCTGTGGATGCCTGAAACCACAGATAGTACCAAACCCTATATGTACTATGTTTTTTTCTTATATAAATGTACTTATGACAAAGGTTATTTTATAAATGAAGCACAGTAAGAGGTTAACAACAAGAACTAATAATAAAATAGAACAAGTATATAGTATGCTGTAGTAAAAGTTACATAAAGTGAGGGTCTCTCTCATAATATCTTATGGTACTATATTCACTCTTCTTCTTGTGATGATGTAAGCTAGTAAGATGTTTATGTGATGAGATGACACGAGGGGAATGACATAGGCATCATGATATATCATTAAGCTGCTGTTGGCCTGATGATATGTCAGGAGGATCATCTGCTTCTGGACCTTGGTTAGCCTGAGTAACTGAAACCATGGAAAACAAAACCATGGAAAAGAAGGGACTACATGCATAAAAAAGGAATACAAAATGAATATTCTTAACTAAAACTTCAAAATAAACATGTCTGAAACATTTAAATGAACAAAAACACTTGTGACAATATAAGATATATGGTTGATACTTTATCAATATAAAAAGAATTTTTATAAATCTGAAAGCAAAACACCAACAGAAAAGAATGGTGAAAAAGAAACACAAATAGCCAATGAGAAAATATATTAAAAAATAAACCCACACTCACTAATAATCTAGAAAATGCACATTACAATGAGACCTAATTTCCTATTAAACTATTATTGTCTGTTAAATGGACAATCACTAAGCAGTATGAGAGTCCTTGGTGGTGGGGAGAGTGCAGAATGTGCAGAAAAATGGCCTCTCAGGAGACTTCCCATTAGGGAGGCAAACTGGTATAACCTGGGGTAAAGAGTAATGCATATAACGATAATATATATGAAGAGCCTAGAGAACATCATGGCCAACGGACTGGTAGAAATGTTCTGTATCTTGACTGTGCCAGTGGTTTTGCATGTATAGATAGCTATCAAAACACTAAATTTTATGTTATAAACAGTTGTGTTTATTAAATCTAAGTCATTCCTTGATTTCTTGCTAGGGAAAAATGTTCACATCCTTTGATCCATTCATTCTAATTCTAAAAAAAGAAGAGCAGATGAATGCATACAGACTATCCTAAGGATATTCTTCACAGTATAGTTTACAAATGCAAATCAAAAATGGACTTTAAAAATAGGAGAATGACTAAATACATTTGGGTACAATCAACTGAAGGCTATCACATGGCTGAACTATTAAAATCATGTCTTTAAGAACATTTAATGACATAGACGATTGCTCAAAATAGACGGGACATGAAGTAGGGGGAAATGTATAACAAGTAGTAATAAAGTGGGATACTAATCATTTTACTAGAAAAGCTCTATAAGCACAGAAATAAAATGAAATAGAAATATCTCAAAGCGGGATGCCTGGGTGGCTCAGCAGTTGAGCGTCCGCCTTCGGCTCAGGGTGTGATCCTGCAGTCCCGGGATTGAGTCCCACATCAGGCTCCCTGCATGGAGCCTGCTTCTCCTCTGCCTGTGTCTCTGCCTCTCTCTCTCTCTCTCTCTGTGTCTCTCATGAATAAATAAATAAAATCTTAAAAAAATATATCTCAAAGTGTTCATAGTCATTAGCTGTATCTCTGGGCAGTGGGATTACCAGTGATTTTATTTCTTTTCCAGCTATTATCTAAAAGCATCTTTAATTTTGGAAAAGGATTATGAATTTTAGGAAAATAATTGCATGGTCAGATATGCCTGACATGTGAAGGAGGAAGCAGGAGCGACACTCTCTAGAGCACCAAAGCATAGCAGCATCTCACAGAACTTCTGTCCTCTTCCCCATGCTTCTCTGCACACACAGTAGCCAGGGGCAAGTAAAGAACATGCTTCTCTAGGGGGCAGCATAGATTCAGGCAGATGGAATCTAAGGTCTAGCTTTCTGTCACTTCACCAGCCTCTCCCTAAAGACTTCTAACATCTTATCAGCAACTCTCCTTCGGATTCTATCAAATTGCCTTCCAAATTCTAGCCAACAATCCCTTAGTTACACACCCATGTAGGCAGGCACGCACGCACACTCACACAGCCCTTACTGGGTGTATATTAGAGCTGTGAAATGATGTGAGGGTTTCCAGTCCTGAAATACTAACATCCCATCTCTGGCATTTAACTCTTTAATAGTCCTGAAATTTTTATCTCACCATATGAACCATGGTATAAACACCACATCATAAGAATTGGCTTCCTATGCCTGAATCCTTGACCCCTGCAGACAACCATGCAGATATTTAAGATGGTTGAAGTGCATGAAGAAGGGGGCTTTTTTTTTATTGCAGCATGACTATCCTGAATCTGGAAACAAATGGAGGTAACTCTGCAGTAGCTGACATGCCTTCCTCCCCTCAAGTTGTGATAGTATTAAGATTAACTGTTTTAACTCTGCAGCTCTTTCCATGTATAGGGACTGAGATTTAATACGCAACCCTTCTTTGTTTTTAGTTGAGCAGTACAGATGGCACCCAATAAACTCTTCCTGCATGGTATCTTGAGGTCATTAGTTTATTAAGTTCGGTAAGTGTGGACGTTCCAAATTCTGTGCAACCTCCCCACATTCCATAGCATGATTCTCAGGAAATGTAAAAACGACATTTGCCTCTTTATTTTCCCTCTTGACTGATGAGGATCCTTTTTGAGAGGTAGACAACAGCATTATTCAGGACTACAGTTTAGACTTTGCTAATATTGTTCAATAAAATGTATTTTTAAAACTTCTTCGAAATCAAGTCCCAAAAATAAAAGCTACAAGCTTTTTCTTGGCAATGTATTAACCATTACTGTCACACCCCTGGTTGATATACATTGATCCTGATTGTTTTTTATAAAAGGAATGATTAATTGTACAAAAATGTTGAGAGTCAGGAGATGTATGAAAATGGAACGTGGTGGTGAATTGATAGGCCTTTTCTCCCATTTGATGGATTATAGTGTGACTATTTGACTATCTGTTACTAATTCTTTCCCACCTTGTTTAGAGTGTTTGTAAAAGCCCACATGCCAAGACTAGTTAAGGAGCCAGAGCCCAGGTGGCAGCTGGGCCAGAAGGTGCAAGCAACCCAAAGCCTGGGCACAGCAGGTGGCTGCGGTGTGGAGACAGATCAGGAAGGCAGCCCAGGGACAGGTGCTGGTGTTGGAGGGTGAGTGTGAAAGTGAGGGCCACCGCCCGACACAGACCAGAGTCTCTGTAGCAGAATATGGATCCCACCTTGAGCCAGAGATCTTCCCCAGCCGTATTCCCACCTTCAGCCACACTCTTTTGTGGGGGATTCGGCTGGCTGCAAAAGATCTAGAAAGTCAGGCAGGACCCTCTATATACCCAGGGGACTTCACCAAGTAGTAGTTAGTATGCTAGAAGAAATAGGAAAGCCAACACAGAAGAGGGAAAGACCAGGGAATGGATCTGATTTTCCTCACACCAGTTCCTGGGTACTGTTGGGTCTTTTGACACAATCTGAAATTGATCCTTTGTGCATTTCACATTTCGTTACATAGCATGGCATGCCAGAAGAAAGTGAGTCTGAGTTGGTTTGGGCCAAATTACATAACCCCAGGAACAGGGCAGAGAATTGGATGGCAGCACTCCTGATCTCTCAGGGTCACGCTTTGTCATTTCTATCTCTGCCACCTCATCGTACTTCTCTAAATTGCCCATCTATGATAGTAATGGGTTGGGGAAAGTTTCTTACAAGACTTCACCTTTTTTTGCTTTTTTTTTAAGTGTCATGAATTATTTTTTGAAAGCTTATACTTGCCCAGCCCAGATAAAACACCACAGAAGAAAAAAGAGACTGAAAATAGTCCTACCCAAATGGAGTGTTGGGGGGAGAGAGAAATACATGAAACATCCTAAATATATTTTTGACATTTAAAACATTATATAATCAATTCTGGATTGGGTGCTATTAGTAAGCAAGATGCACTTTGAGGAATTTGTAAAGTTAGTGACATGTAGGTGGGGAAAGTCTATCAACAAATGTGCATGAATACTGCACAGGATGTGAATCTTTACTTTCACCAAATGATCAGCAAAGCTCCTTGACTTCTTGATGTCTGTAGCTGCAGGAAGTATAATTTATCTACTGTTTCAATTAAATTTAAACTTACATTCTTTTGTTTCAATTAAGAAGATAAGCATTTTTCCATTTGAGTTGCAGAATATTGATGTGCCAAGAGAGCAGGGTTTGAGAAAGTGATAATAATGATAGAAATTGTTGTCGTTGGTAACACTCAGTAGGAGTTTATTGTGTCCTAGATATTTTTTAAGCCTTTTAGATGTATCATTTTATTTAATCACAATAACAGCCTTAGGAGACAGATACTGTTGTTATAACTGTTTCACAAATAAAGAAACTGACAAGTTAGAATGGATCTTAATGTTCCTAGACCACTAAACTGGTCATTGGCAGAGCCAGCCCTCAAACTCAGGCCTGGGTTTTTAATATCTCTTGCTCTTAACCATTCTACTGCCTCTCCAGGTAAGGACCAAAAACCAAACACATGAAGATCTGAAATGGAGTAGTTAATAAAACCTACTATTCTAGCAATTTTTTTTATAATTTTTTAAAGATTTTATTTATTTACTCATGAGAGACAGAGAGAGAGAGAGAGAAGCAGAGACACAGGCAGAGGGAGAAGCAGGCTCCATGCAGGGAGCCTGACATGGGACTTGATCTCAGGTCTCCAGGATCACGCCCTCAGCTGAAGGCAGCGCTAAACCGCTGAGCCACCCGGGCTGCCCTATTCTAGCAAATTTTATTTTGCTAAATTCTTAAGAAGCCAACGTTCAGAAACCTTAGAAACTCCGTGGAGACATGTTCATTGATATTCTAGATATGTTACTTTGTTTCATTTTTTCTGGGAGAAAGACTTGAATTAAAATTGAAGTTTAACTTGAGTTAAAATTACTAAAATTGACTGCTTTAATAAAGTGCTTGCAAAGACTCAATCTGGTTAACAGTAAAGCCATTTGTTTCAGCCATGTCAACAACTTTGGCTTTCATAAGGATTTAATGAATCAGGGAATGGAATTTAAGAAAACAAACAATCCAAGGAAAACCACTTATTTTTCTAAAACAGCAAAACAAAAATGGGAATCCTTTCCAGTCTAATTGCTGCAAATGTTTGTTGGAGTCTTAAAAATTCTAAGAGTATATGATTTATCATATAGAACAAAAAGGTGATTAATGAGCACCTCTTAAAATTTATTTTAGGATCCTATCACTGTTATTTTAATTATTTAAATAGCAAAATATTCTGTAATATATTTGCTGTTAAAATTATAGTGAGTTGACATTCAGTAACATTTTTAAAATTGTTTATTAAAATATATAATCTAGCAGAAATAAATATGATCACCAGGTAGTGAAATCAATTTAATATTAAGTCTTCTCAGTTTGTTCAAAAGAATTACTGGCTTTCAAGTATTTTCACAATATTTCATATTTGTTACTTATGAATACCATTGAGCTATGATTAAAGGCTGTATCAGTAAGCTTGAAAATATCCTATGCTAATGTTCAAGGGCAGATTTTTTTTTCTCCTAAAATTCTAGCATTCTATTTGCTCTGCTGACCTTTGTGTCTGTAGACCCAAGGTCATGTGTGGGGGTTTTCCATGACAGTTATGGAAATGACACATTCATTATCTGCTGCTATAAAGTAGAAGCTTGGAAGTCAACTGATTTCAGCGTTTGACAGTATATGTATGTCAACGTATTAATGGTATGTAGGAGAAAATAGTCACTCATATGTCTATTCAATGAGGAAATGCACTAATGGACGAAGTTATATGGAACTGGAAACTAATTTCTTCAAAAACATTCTAAGTATGTAGAAAGAGTTATGTGCTTAGTTACAACCATTAACTTACCAAAGAATTGGATCTAAACACCTCTGGAAACGCATAGAGGGCATGATGTCTAAAAGTGTTTGGGAATCATTGCTGTACTTTTGCTGCAAGGCATGCTGTGAGTGAAAAAGTGCAAGAATTGGGGCTTACGTCTATGTCAATTTTGGACAGTCAGCCATGGTGTCCAGAAAACAAGTGCAGGGACAGTCAGCCTAAGCCTGGCGGTGATCACTGCCATGTACTTGCGAGAGGGAATGGTGACTTGCCTCTCATGATCCATCACCTGTTCCCAGGGCTCTAGCAACATTTGAGAGCAGAAGTGATTCTCTGTCCTAGTCTCACCCCATCCCCACTATGCCCAGCAGCTTCCCAGCCTCTACTGCTTTGGACTTTGCGGGATAAAAATAGAAGGAGGGGAAGACAAGTTCTTATGCTCCAGAAGATTTTGTAACATTCAGAAAAGGAAGGTGGGATTAAATCTCCCCAGAAGAGAGAAAGTGTTTTCACTAGCGTCCAATTCTTCATTTTATTGTCACTAGTAAAACCCAAGAAGTGACGATTGAGTTAAATAGCATTAAATTAGAATTTAATCTTTTTTTTTTTTGGTAGAAATGATGTAAAAGTTTTCAAGGGGGACACATTAATTCTTATTAGCATGTTCCACAACCTTTGATAGTCAACCGCATTACCTCCTTGAGCCACTCAAGAAGGTCATGTAAACCCTAGCACGGTCTTTATAATCTCTTGCAATTCCAGATACCATGTACATCGTACATTCTGGAATCAGAGGGGACACCAATACTTAATGGGAAAGCTAATAATTTCATTCAGGTCTAATTTTTTAAACCTGCTGTTTTAGGTGGCATTTAGTACATTCATTTTGTAATCTAAGAAAGGAAGTTGGCCAATAACGTAAGAGAAGGGTGAAGTGGAGCCATGGAGCTAGCCAAGACTTGAAATAACATTATTTCATATTATTATTATTTCATATGCGTTATCCAATGGGTCAGAAATTGTTATTGGGTTTTTTTTTTTTTTCATTTTTCCAAAGAGAATTGGCGGGGAAGGAGGAATATTTTAAAACTGAACCATGCCTCCTAATTCCTCTGTACGAGAACCCACAGGCCACACAGAAATTCAAGAGATGTGTTAGTGAGGGAACTTGGTCCCTCAGCCTCTGAGCTGTAAGAATTGCAGACAGTCCGGCCAGGAGGTTACCTCAGCATAGACCGAGTAAATAAATCATTTGGTAAAAGCCATTAGAGAGTAAAGGTTAATGGAAAGTCATAAATCAACCAGCCTGTCTACGTATGGTTTTGAATGTAGGAGCAATTCGAAAGTTTTCAAATATTTCCTTAACTCTGTATGATTTGAAGAAGAAGACTGTGACCTAACGAACCAGTTTCTATTATTATATCAAAATGAGAAGAAAACACGGTATGGATTTAATGCCAATTCACTTATTCAATTTTACACAGTTAGGTTGTTGTTTTTAGAACATCATGAAACTTCATTTCATGGCCCAATAAAACTAAAATGTAATGGGTTACAGCTTTTCCGTTTGTTGATTTTTCTCCTTCAAACATCTTTGATTTTCCATCCTTTGAACAAATTTTTAAAGAATGTCTTGAATGTCATTCAAACAATCCTGTTCTCCTGCCCCCTCCCCCACCTGTCTTTAACACCATTTCTAAAGTGTTCCAATCCTGACGGAACCTCATGATACCCATGAGCCTCTTTTTTCAAAAACATTAGCACCTCTTTCTTGGCTGCTTCTAATCCCCAGCCTGGCCTTTCTTTTCTATCACTGGTAGGTTGTTTCTTTTTAGGACCACCCTCCCACCCCCGTCACACTCCCATCTTATCTAAGAGGAAGGCCGGTGCACAGCTACACAATGTCAGGTTCATGTGGCATCAGAAGTTCCCTGGCAGTTGTCCTCTCCCTTCCATCCAACATCACAGATTTTTGCAGTTTCTCTCAGCCATTGGCTGTAGAAGTTCAACACAATATGTCACCCCCGACTGTCTTCATGTATAGCTGCTATTGATTTAACACCTACCCCAATGTTCCTCCCTTTTTGTCTTTCATGTATCAGAAGAAAGAGCTTTTTCTCACCAGAAAGTTTATATTTCTCTTCTAATTAGTAAAAACACCCTTCCCCTACCATCTCTTTCTAAGAACAACTGCTACCCAAAGGCAATTAATTATTTAAATATCTTCTTAGAAACTTGCAACTTCTTTTTTTTTTTTTGAAACTTGCAACCTCTATTGCCTGCCACCTTTTATGAGCAAGTTCCAGTCAGATACGTGAGTTTATACCACAACCAAATCTTTCAAAAACATTGTGAAAAAAATTTGTTGTTCTTGCCGTATTACATTTGTAAATGTTAATATGTCTGGAACATTTTTACAGTATTTAAATGTTTATATCAAGCATTTGCCACTGTTCTTTAAAGCAGTAGCCATGGCACCCAAGCATTTTCCCCTCAGATGGTCTTGGTATCTACTGGTATGAGCCTATCAATGTTATACTTTCCTTAATTGAACTAATGGACCACCCATAAAAATGGACAGGTGAGGTTTCACCTTCTTTTTCTTTCTTAGGGTTTTGCTCCAAGCAAAAGCCATTTGGACCAACTTTAGATATATGCCCTGTCTTATAGAACATACAGTTGAAAATCTGATAAGCAAGGGGAAGAAAAGGACTGTTCATTTACATCTTCCCAAGACCTGGCCCTACCAGTGTGCTATAGATTGCCCAGATAACATAAACTTGATTTCAAAGTAGCATTGCAAACTTTCCCAGTGGAATTGACAGCATCCTTGGAACTTCATTTCACACTTTCCTGACTTGGGAATGGTTATTTTGAGTAGCACCTCTTAGTAACCTGACTTCTTAATGCCTGGGCAAGAGGTTAAATATCTCACTTATCTACATGTTCAGCCTCCATGAACAGCTACATCATTCAAAGCCCTCCAAGGGTTTATCAAAATCTTACCATGTTTAACATTCCAGAGAAAACATCCAGGTTGCTGGTGATTAGGACTCACCTTGGGTTTATTCATCAAAGCTGATCATTATGATAAATACAATGTCAAAACAACAACAAGGAAATAGATTATATTCCATTAATGAAAATGTATCTAGAATGAACAATGCAAAGGAAAAAAACTAAGTTCTGTGGGAGCCCTGTGTGAGTTCTCAGGTCATAGAATCCCAAGAATGAGCAACAATTTAATCACTATCATTATAGACATCATATGGTATAATTTACCAAGAATTTCTTGCACATTAAATGCTTTACAAGCAACTATATTCCCATATTAAGTGCTATAGTACTTTGTATTCTCACATGCAGTAGTTGCAGGATCTTCAAAAAGCCCTTTGTGTTTTAAGACTTAGTAAGTTAGGTTACAATTAGATTAATGTCAGGTAACATCAAAGAAAATGTCTTGAAGTTTAGAAAAATTGCATTACATGAATTTCAGGATCTCTGACAAAAGAAAGTAAAACATGTCTTCTTAAAGCTGTCAGAATCGAAACCCTTATCAAGCTATAAGAAGAAAGTTCACCACCTCCTATCTAAAGCTCCCATTTATGTTAGGGAGATAGCAAAAAGGCACATGATCACTTATGAGCAAGGTTGTTTATCTCATATTATTTAGAGTCATAGAAACTAAAAAAAAAAAAACTCAATTATCTAACAGTAGCAGACTGGTTATATGACCTGCAAAATATGACTTGGTGTAATTAATGCTATAGACAAATGCTTATGATCAGTTAATGTTTAAAAGAATATAAAACTCAATAAACAGTATAGCAAAGATCTATTTTACACTTCACACACATAAATAGGAAAAAAACTAAAAGAAATATATTATTATAGTAATAAATGTGGCTTGATTTAAAGCCATGTTATCTTTTTAATCTTTTCCCAAAGAATTTACCCTCTAATATTTGCAGTTGTGTCTGTGTACATATAGGTAAGTATATGTGTCTATATGGTATGTATATATTTATGTACATCATAACCAGAAAGAAAATGAAGTTTTAAATTTCAAGTTGCCTAAGAATTGAGATTTAAAGCTAAAAGCTTATAAAGTCTCCAAGAACTTTATGATAGCCCTATACATAACCAGATAGGTAGCTTGGCCTAAATGAAACACAGGAGAGGAAAAATAATGGAACAACATCTTAAAATGAGACAAAGAGCTCTCCTGTGGGCATTTTGCCATCTTTGGAGTGCCCAGGGTGACTATGGTGTCAGCAGTTGGCTTCAACATCATCAGGACTAGATTTGGATAATGCAGAGTGATTCCAAGAGAGGGCCTTTTCCCTGTCAAAGGAAGTGTGTGTGTGTGTGTGTGTGTGTGTGTGTGTGTGTGTGTGTAAGACCTACTAACACCATACAGACTGTGAGGGATAGAAAGAAGAAGAATCTTGCATACAAGGTAAAAGCAGAGCTTATGGGATTGTCAGATGCCAAAGAAATCTGGACAGAACTACTGGGCTAGTGTTTCTCTTAATGTTCTTTGTTCAAGTAAGTCCATTTGATCAGGAGGTCCTCATCACTCACCATAACATGATTCCAAACAAAGTAACAAAAGTCTGAAAAGTAATAAAAATGTATTTCTCAATAATTTCAAAAAAATGTATTTGCGATGAAGAAATACATTTTATTAATAATGCCATAGTAAGTCTTCCAATAAGGTGTTTTTAAGTAGATATTTTCAAGTATCTCGGTTCAAGTGTTGCTGTGAAAATAAGCCCTCTGTTACTGCCATTCCTTTGCCCAAGCCACTGTTTTTAATGGCCAAATGCTATGTTGGTGAAATCATGTATGTATAAGTAGGGTTGTATACACTTTCAAAGGAATAGGTTAGCTTTTTGACCATTTGGGTCATAATGTCAAAGTTGGGGAGAAAAGAAATGGGAGTAAATTGTCTTCTGCCCAGTGAACCAGGGCAGCAAGGAGAGTGGGGAGCTGGAGCCAGCAGACCCCAAGGGGCACTGAGGCAGCCTCCAGCTGATTACTCAACAACACATGATGCGTCTGAGCCGGAAGAGATACATTCTGACACCTCTTCCAGTTCTGACATGGTGAATTCCAAACTTTAGGACCTGAGCGTGGTTGGACAGTTCCTGCAACCAAATCACCTGGGGTTACCAATAAAGAATGCAGGTTCCAGGGGCCCCATCTCTCCAGGTGTCAGGCTGCTCAGGGGATTCATTACACATTGTTTGTCCAGCCAGGTGTCACCCAGCCCAACAGAAGGTCACAAAGGTAGCCCTCAATGCCCACCCCTTTTAGATCTGATCCCTCCTTTTCCTCCCTCCTCTTAAGGATGGGTTTTTCAGATTGTCTGGAGAGCCGTCGGAAGGACTCTACATTTGTTTCTCTCTTTATTGTTCACTCTTCCTCTTGGAGGAGAGGGCCTGTGTTTCTAGCATCTAGCAGTTCTCTTGTTCCCTGGAATCATGCTTGGTGCCTAGTAGGTGCTTGAGGCAGATTTGAATGAGCCAAGGGAAGCTGGGTAAGAAAATGACCACTACCACTTCCGGCCCCCACCCCCAGCAATTCTGACAGATCCTGAGGATAAGTAGTGTGGGGTTGGAGCACCTGGGCAAATAATCAGGAAGCCCCTCACCTCAAGATTTGATGAGGTTAGAACCCGACCATGCAGGGTTCCTGTAAAAACGTGCCTTCTCGCAGGGCTGCTTGCCATTCTTTCCCAAAGGGGACCAGTGCCCTGGCTTTTGGGAGCCCTTGTGACTCACCCAACAGGGGGCAATTACTTTTTCTTCCTGGTTCCCTTTGTTGTGCTCCTGCTTTCAAAATTCAGAGCAAATTGGAAGCATTAAAAAAAGGCTTCATTCTCTTTCATCAAAGGAGCCTAGCACTTACAGGCATTTTTAAAAAAATAGTCATGTAACTTTCCCTTGGCTGCATGGAAAAAAAGGTTCTCTTGAAATTCCAAGTGAGCTCAATTTATTTTTCAATTAATTATATTTCCAGATCTAAAAAGAAGATTGAAAAAAAAAAAAAAACAACCCTACCCTCTGTTTACTTGACCAACCCCAAGCACCCAATCAGCCATGAAGTGCTTTTTGTTCTTTTCTCCTCTAATTGCCATACCTCCAAGAAGCTGGTCTTAGCATGCCATCGATCATCCACATGGCAAATCAAACGCTGGCTCTTTCAGCCCAGCACATCGCTGCACGCCGCAGTGACACACATTCATTTCCGGTGGAGGCAGCTGTGAAGGAGCCGCTTGTGTTTGAAATGTGTGGCCTCCCTATATAATTCAGGAAATGAGTTTACTCTATCTGTGACAAACATCATGTTCACACGGTTTCGGGAGCAGCCAGCTTGATGGGAGGCTCTGCAGGAGTAGCCCTGGGATGGACCCACCACACTGTCCCCACACTCACCAATACCCCAGCAAGCTGCACCTGACCGTGGCTTTCATTATACCTGTCACCTGAGAAAGTACACCTCATCCCTTGTGTGCTGGACATTTCTGGATGTCATCTGAGAGGAGGAAACCAGAAGTTTTTTAGACAGAGGGCTGATTCTAGCAGCAGGGCCTCTCGGTTGATTACCCCTCGACTCCCCGAAGCTGACAATTTGATACCTATCTTTAGATGATGCCTTTTTTTTTTTTTTCCAGTGGTAAAATTTGGCCCCACTTCTGGTTGTTACTCTACTTGTATTCTTTTCTTGCACGTAATCTCTGCTGGACCGGGTTCAAACAGGACCGGATTGATGGGGAGAGGGGGCTTTGGTCGGTGTGGAGTGTGCATTCCCTTAGATCAAGTGTAGTAATGCCCAAAGCAGCTCAGCATCAGAACAGACTGCAAGCCCGCGGTGAGGTTTTGTTATTTTGCATATGGTTAACCATCTTGAAGGTCATAAAGTGAGGCCTCTGTCCTCCAGTGCAGCAGCTGGGTTTACACAGTATTTCCAGATTGTTTACTTTGGCTTAGAGCCAGGGCTACATCGTTTTTCCATTATGCCTGTTTGACAGATGAAGAGAGGTGGGAAGGGGGACTTCATGGGGCAGGTCTGTGATTTCCTTTTTATTTATATTAGAGGGACTTTTGAGAGTTCTGAAAATTATGAACCAGTCCAAATATAATGTCAATGCAGCAGAGGTAGAAAGAGCCACTGCTTTTGCAAAAATGTCCAGATCTCAGGCAGTAAAGCCAAATCCGTTCATGGCCTCAGCTTGAAGCCATGTTGGAGGCATTGTGCTTGTCACTGCTCAGTCTTGCATATAAATGGGCTACTAGTAAGTGATATTTATCATCACATTCAAAAGTTAAACTCCCAATATTTGCCTAGGAGTGCCTTGGGAAGAGCATTGAGTTGGGAAACTGAGCCTTAGCACCTTCACCCCATATGTGTTCTGAGTGGATGGATGCGATTGGTGCTGAGTGTAGGTGTGTATCTAAGGGGGCTATAGAACTTTTCCTATGCAGTCCCTTCCCTGAGACACCAGCTTTCCAGGGATACTCCCTGTATCCTGCCTGAAGTTCTTCTTCCAGGGAGCATTCAAGAGTGGTCAAAGAGCCACAGTTCAAATTATATCCATAGCAAAGCCCTTGAAACTTGGGTCAAGTGCATGTGATCTGAATGAATGTCTTACTCCTAAGTCCTAAGTGAAATATTTCTTCTGCAAATGGAAAGGTGGCACTGAAAAAGTACCAAAAATGATGGCAAATTGAGTAATCGAACAGTGTTAATATAGCAAAATTAGGTCACACAGATGCCTTGTTGCTTTATCCATGTTTGAGTTTCTTTACTTAGTGGCTGTAGTAATAATACCCAACATAAACTCATTAGCGATGAGGTTGTGGTATATATTATATGTTCCTACATAGGTATTTACGTTTGTGGCAGATGTCCCTTATCACAGTATTTCTTAAGCTTCGCCAAGTGTATGTAAGCAATCTGTCACTATAATATAGTGTTCTCCAATAAAATGGCTAAGAAAAGCAAATACCACTACCTCTCCAGAGCACCCTGTGATCCTAAACCCTTGTATCAGCCCATCCTAAAGTGCTCTGATTTCTAGAAATGGAAAGTTTGCTCATGAAGGACCCTCACCTAAGGAAAGAATTTAGCAAAAACAACACATGTACAGTCAACACCAAAATTTGCCCTTTGGGTTAATCCAGTTTTACAGATGGATTTAACATACAGCTTTCAAATCAACAAACCTTTATTGACAGTCGTTATGGACCAGGCATGGGGCTGGGTGCTGGGGAGCCAAAAATGAAAAAGATACAGTCACTTTCAGTCTGTAAACATTTCTGCTGGCTTGCAAGTTTTTCACCAGATCCTCCCAGACTTACCAAAGCTTAGACTTAGAACACTCCAGCCCTTCTTTTCAACCCACCCCCTTAATGCCAGAATACACACAAGGCAAGGAGAAGTGGGTGGTTATAGATTTCCACTCAATTGGAAATTAACAGCCAGTGATATAGCAAAAAGGCACTGGGCTGGGAATCAGAAAGCCTACTTTCTAGTCTCAGGACAGTCACTTCCTAGTCAAACACCTTTCAGCAAGTCTTGTGACCTCTCAAGTGCTCGGGATCTTTAGGTAAAATGAGCTGCCCTGAGGACTGTGTGAGGCAATGAGAGGCCATGAGGAAACACATGAATCTACAGAGCTCTATGCAAAGAAGGGCATGCTATTCTGATGAACTGTGGAGGGACAGTGAGGTAGAGGAAGGTTTGAGCTGTTTATACCACTATCTATAAAGCTTTAATGATGTGGAAAGCTGACTCAACTCAGCCATCTCCTGATTTCAGTATCATCTTGGGTTTTTTCCCCTACTGACATTGGATGACCAGCTATAAATATTTATGTTATCAAGGGTCAGCAGTATAAAAAGGAACCCCATTCAGGGCCATAACGACTCCGTAGGGTCTCTACTACCACAAGTGGTAGACCACGACCCTACGGAGTCGTTATGGCCCTGAATGGGGTTCCTTTTTATACTGCTGGTAGTAGAGACCCTACAGAGTCTGGGAGCCTAGCGTAGTCTGTCCTCACATAGTCCTGACTCTGGTGACTTCGGACATGTCTATAAGGAAAAAGAATCTTTATTCTGCTATTGAAATACAAAGGTCAAAGGTTGGTTTTTGTCGGTTAATTGGTTGGTTTTCCCTTTTAATCACTTCACAGCTCAAAAACCAATGCCTACTTTGAGGAAATCTTCTGCAATTATGAAAACAATTAAGGGGAGTCTTTGGCCACTCCCTAAAAGTAAATAAGAAAAATGGGGGGAAAATAAAAAACATCCTGAAACCCCAGCTTCTCTTTGCCAAAACATTTTGATTAATTAAAGTACAAGAGCAGAAAAACATGACTTGGCCAGCGCTATCACTCCAAAAAGGCAACTGGACCAAAAAGCTAAACACTGGAAATTATAGACCCCAGTGGAAGGTGAGAAATCCCAGATGTGAGGGTCGGCTGCTTCCTGCTAAGGACCCAGCAATCATGGGCCTCTTGGGCATTTGCTATTAAGAACATTCAAATATTGCCTTCGTTCCCACTTGGCTATGTCTGCATCACAGGCACAGCCAAGCCTTCTGTGGTTCTGACCACACCCCCTTCCTTCTCTTGGCTCCTTTCACTCCCTCAGCGAGCATGTGAACAGGGTGCTGTGTTTCCCTAGGTGCTGAGCTGTGGAAATACAAAGATAGATGGGAGCCACCTCTATCCTGGGCTTTCTCAGCATAACAGGCTCTGTTAGGAGAATAACTAGATGCAATGCTGGGGATGTTAGGGGGGAAAATTTTTTAGAAGTTTCATAGTGCCTCAGAGGCCTCCTAAAAGTTTTCCATCTTTTGGTTGAAACACACACACAGAGAGAGAGATCTACCCCCTACTCTCAAACTTGCACACACAGCAGATCTTCATAATTAAATAGTCAAATACTGGTTATGAGAGACCCAGCTCCATGCAGAGTATCGTGGAGATAAGCACATTAGGCTTGTCTTTTCACGATTTCTGACCGAGGAAAGGAAATGTTGACACCATCAAAGCAGCCAGAATGAAATGCCCTGTTCGCTCCCATCATGAACAGACTCATGAGGAGGGATTCTCTTCTAAGACCCTGAGGCCCATTCAGCCATAAACAACGTGAGGGGTCAAGAGTCTGGGCTCAGTAGCCAAACTAACTGTCCAGACCCAACTTCTGGCTTCTCCACTTACCAGTTGTGTGAACTTGAGCAAGTTTCTAAATTCCAATGTCACATCTATAAAATGGTGATAATAAGAGAGCCTCCTTCATTGGGGTTTTTGGAAGGATGTTAGAATTCTCACATTCTTTGCCCTGAGAAAGCTCTCAAAAACGCCTGTTGATGATGATGCTCATGATGATAAAGTCTCATTCACTGCTCATAACTCCCATGTCTGGAGCAATAAGATATTCAGTAAATATCTGCAGGAAAAAAGAAGGGAGACAACCTTGGACACAGGAATGAGGACTACCTGAAGCCTTCATTTTGACATAGAGGACTTGCTTCCTAGGTTCATGAAAGCCAGAATTTCCAAATCTTTAAGGCAGAAGCATAAAACTCAAATTTTTATAGCAACCAAGGAGGTAACATAAAAGAATGGACTGGCATTTGGGGTCTGGAAAAAATGGAGAGCACTGGCCTCTCTCGGGGAGGGAGGTGGGCAGCCACACTCAGCTCTAGAAGAATATTGCCTCACTTTGAGACAAGCCAGAGATCCAGATTTCCATGTGAAATAGACCAAGGCTTACAACAACTTAGTCAATTTCTAAAAAAAATACCTCACAGGCCAAATAACACAGCCTGCCAGTCAGATCTGAGGCTGCTTCCTTGCTGTGCCTGCTTCCATGAAAGGAGCCCTGAATTTGTCTCCTCCTTCTGAAATGTTCACCAGTGGGGACTGGAGACATGAGCCCCTTGAAGTCATCTCTCAGTTCCTGCTAGTTTCAAAGAATGCTTGTGGGGTAGGTCTTCACTTCTTGTTGGTTAAGCTCTACACAGCAAATGCCCACCTAACAGGGGCTACTTCACTTCCCAAAGGATGCTAATAATAAGAATAGCTTTTTAAAGCATGATTGTCTTGTGGCTGAAATAAGAACAGCCTCCAAAAAATCCTAACAACTTCCTCTAGAACTGCTATTATGGCAATCTGGAGAGAGGCTGATTCCACAGTTCACGTAGCTTTGTTTTGTTTGGAGGGAAAGTCTGGCATTTTACAAAAATATGGGACACTTAGCAATGGAATGACTTTTCCATAGCACTCATTATTGTACAGCAAGACACATAACCATAGGCCTTTGAAATGTGACTTTAAAAATTCTCTACTAACTATACAAGACAAACTTCCCTCTAGTCTTTCCAGGTGAAGGTGATAATTTTCTGCAGGCTCATGAAAGCTTCACTGGTTATGGCCCAGTACTTAGTGGAAACCTCAACACAAATGGAGGTCCAGTCTCAGATTCCAGCCCTGTCGCTTACTTACTAGTGGTGTGACCCTGAGTAAGTCATTTAATCTCCCAGATTTTGTGCACTGCCCCCCCCCGCCCCTGCATCTGCAAAATTGAGGGTCAGAATACCTCATAGGTTTATTGAAAATATTAAATAAAACAACATGCATATGGGCATAATCCAAACCTCTGATAGGTGTTCATGTTAGTATTAGTTGGGTCTGAACTTTGCTTCTCCTCTCACAAAGCAAAACACTTATTTCTGACCATGACACCATCCTCTGGCAGTATCAATCACCTTCCTTTTAAATTTGGCAGCTCCATGGGAAACAAAAGGAGGTGGGGAGCTGTAATCATTTCCTATGAACTTCTGATTTTGTGTCCACAGTGGTATGAAAACTAAGGGTAGAGGGTTTAGATGACACCACTGGAGAGTAAGAGGGAGGAGGGGAGGGCTAGACCAGCAGCCGAGAGCACTGACACTGAAAGGTCAGGCCGAGAAAGAGGTCTGGGTATGGGGAGTTGAAAGGGAGCAATTAGAAGGAAACTAGGACAACTGTAGCACTCATTCGATGTAGCTGTTCCTATAAAAATACAGCACAACAGATCAGGCTTAGCTAGCTGAGACCATCACCACTCCATGCCAAATCAGCTAATTAATGATGTGGACATACCTGGTTCTTTTCACTTGTGCTTGAATGACACGCTGTTACTTTTGACAGACGGTTACCTGCTCTGCCCACCCACCAAATCACCCATCCTCAGCTCTAGAGGAAAGCATGCAGGGAAAAGAGTTTTGCTGCAATGACCTAGGAGTAGCTTTATAGCAAATGACCCACTTACCTAATCCTAATCAAAGAAGGAAATGTGTAACTCCATCATGCTATCATTTTTTTTAAATCTTCCAAAATTTTGCTGGCTTGATGTTAATAGCCCTTTACAGCAACTTGACATTTTACCTTCTCCAGTTTATCTTGAAGGCTAGTCTAAGAGGTTACCTGGTTCTAGGATAACAATTCAGGGGACGCTTCTCTTGGGTGGTTTTGTGGTCAGTGACTACACTTGCTATGTATCATTTTTAGGAAAATTGTGTTTCAACTTTAAAGAGCTTTGAGGCCCCGCAATAGAGCAGATCTCCAATCACTTCTTTTCAAAGATGTAGGTTCCACAATGCTTATTTCCTTGGGTCTTCCTCCAAAATGGGGTAGGAGGGCCTTCTGTTTAAATTCCAGGCACTGTTAACCCTTCCCTTTTCATAAAATGTAAAAACAAGGCCTTCTGTTTTTGCTGTTGCAGTGTGAATGACTATATAATATACCCGACCAGCACATAAAATAGCTAACTCCACTATTTATCAATCATACCAGAACTAATACTTACTAGAATAAATAAGATATATGAAAGATCGTAAAAGGAAATGCAGTCTTGATTTCTTTTAAGAAATTGCCTAAGATATTCATATATGGGCTTCTGGAAGCCCGTATATGCTCCCTGTCTTTCTGAGCATGAGCTTTAATCAGGTTTTCAGGAGAGTTAAGAGCCTCTACTCTGGAGTATATTCCCTGATCAAGCCTGAGTTGAGTACCTGGGATGTGCCATTTTTCTCTTTCACCCAGGAAACTCATGGCTGAAAATACTCCAAGGGCGTTATTAAAATGATGCCCATTTTTGTGACAGTTTTTCTTATGAAAATCCATGAAGATATTACTCTGTGCTTTATAACTAGGAATGGATGTGAAGATTGGTGAAAATGAAGTGCAGCTCACAATGTTAAATTCTCTGTTGTTAGAAAGTTTAGGGCTGCACTCTCAACCCACCTCTTGCACAAGTGCTTAGGACTTCACAATGTGCATTTTATGTTACTTGATGCTGGGGTTTGAGAGACTAACAAATATTACTCATTTCCCCCTGCCTGGGTTCTTTTTTTTTTTTTTCTGGGTTCTAAACTAATTGAGAGATAGACATTGGAGGCAGAGATCCAAATGTCAACTTTATTACCAGTTTGAGCTCGGTGGGAAGATGCAGCCTATGTGTGAGAAGTGGACTGATCATATTCCATCCTGACTTTGACAGACTTGCCCACCAAGTCACAGGCATGGTTGGAAGCCCTCACCTCCTCTGCAGGAAGGTGTAAAGTCTCAGCAGGCAGACACACTCTTTCCAGAGGGGATGGCATCTCAACCCCTTCCCCAAAATGCAGAGAAACTCCTCTGGCCCTGGTACCTGGCCCACCCCACCTGAAAGAGGGACTTGGGCAAGAAGTAGGAGCAGTGCTCTAGGGAGATCCTTCCAAATGCGGTGAAAGCTGTTACCATTAATACCAAACTTCCAACCCCCATTCTCCCTTTGTCCTGTTCCTAACTATTTAGCTAATTGTAGCATATGTATTTTTGAAAAATTCTTTACATTCTTTTTGGACCAGGTTGGACCAAATAGGTTAACTAAAGAGTTTATTTGAAAATCACAAGAATCCTAGTATTTTTTTATGGTATGAAATAACAAAATGCCACACAATTTAGAGTGCTTCAAGAGGAAGGGATTGTAGGAGTCTAGAAATGAGTGAATTATGTTTCTTGTGCCTTTCAGTGTTTAACTTAAACTTCTTGTGCCTTGTCTGCCCTTAATACCAATTTTTTAAACTCTGTGTTTTGAAAACCCAAATGGATAGACATGTTAACATGTCTCACCTCAGATTAGCTATAGTTAATATATACAGAGAAGATAAATGTTATAGAATGTTCTATCATAAACCTGTTTTAGAAGAGATTATGCCAAATTCTTTAACAAAAATTCTAGAACTCATATGCCCACATGTGGATTGCAAGAGACTCAGTTGGAAAAACAATACCTTTATTTCAATGAGGCCATTTTTCTTCTGAGAATTTCTTGGAAATTAGGATTGCTAATGGAGGTTTCAGAAGGTATTTCAAAAAGTCTAAAAAATGACATGCCTTTGTCAGGTGATGAATCTGATTTTAGAAGCAGCCATTTGGAGCTATGTTTGGTAAATAATATACCTATTCCAATTTGATGACAAAAGTTTTAGTTAAAATATATGATAAAAGAAAATATGGTAAATTTTCATGATCTTGGGTTTGGCAATGATTTCTTTAACATAACACCATCTAAGAAAAAAATAGATAAATTGGTCTTCACTAAAATTAAAAACTTTTGTTCATCAAAGATAACTACCAACAGTGAAAAGGCAACATATGATTTGGGAGAAAATATTTGCCAATCATTTATCTGATATATATGCAGAATATTTGGAACATATAAAGAACTATAACTTCCAAAATGAAAATTTAAACAATCCAATGCCAAAATATGGAAAGGATTTGACTAGACATTTCTTCAAAGAAGATACACAAATGGCCAACAAGCACATAAAAAGATGCTCTGCATCATCAGTCATTAGTAGAATAAAAGTCAAAACCACAACGGGGTACAAATTCACACTTTTCTGGGATGGCTGTAATTTTTTAACATTAAAATAAGAATTATAGAATAATATTTGGGGAAATTGGAACCTTCATACATTGCAGTGGGCATGTAAAGTGGTTCAATCACTGAGGAGAATAGTTTGGTGGTTCCTCAAATATTTAAACAGAATTACCATGAGCCTGCAATTCCACTCCTTCTAGATGCCCAAAAGAACTACATCAGGGACCCAAACAAATACTTATGTACAAAAGTTCACAATAGCCCAAAAGTAGAAACCTCTCGTTTCCATAAATGGATAAATGGATAGACAAATTGTGGCATTTCCATACAATGGAATACTGTTCATTCAAAAAAAGGAATGAAATACTGATAAATATACAGTGTGGATGAACCTTGAAAACGTGAAAAGCGTATGCTACATGAAAAAAAGCCAGACACAAAAGACATACTACATGGTCCATTTATATGAGGTACCTAAGAAAGCAAATTCATAGACAGAAAGTAGATTAGAGGTTACCTGGGGAGGGTTAGAAGGAGTTTAATGGGTGTGCAGTTTCGTTTCTGTTTGGAGCAATGAAAGAATTCTGGAAATAGTGATGATGTTTGCACCACATTATAAATGTAATTAATGCCACTGAAATGTACACTTTAATAGGGTTAAAATTTTATGATACATATATAACATTTTTGTTAGGCATTACATGTAAAATACGTATAACATTATTAGTAGTAGTCGTTAATATAAAACTATGCAGATTTTAGTTATAATTTACCACAACTTTAAAAGCATTCAAAATTCACAACAGTTAACATCATATTTTAAGGAATCTAGTAGTTCTTCCTTTATTTTTCTTGAAAAATAAAGATGCCCTGTTGAAATAATGAAGCGCAAATTTTATACCAAATTAAACTGTCAATAGTACATATTAATACTTTAAAAGAAAAAAACAAGATGATTAGAAAGTGGTGAGAGCTCTTTCCTATGCATCCTCCTGAAAGTAAAGCCCTTGATGAGTGTAACAGGAAGTAAAAAAGGAAACTGGGTAGATTTTGCTGTTCAAAAGAATGTGTCATTTGTTTATAACTGAATTGTGATCAAATTACATAGTTCACCTCCCATGGAAAGAACTCCGGATCATTTATGTTTGGTCAACTAATGTTGATTATTAACTCCTAGAAAATGGTGAAATCTTTCTAAATATTGTTGGGAACCCACTTTTCCCTTCTATTCTTCGCGAGCTCTGCAGTTTCTTTCTCTAGGAGCTGCCAGTCTTAGGCATGTAATGCGGGGCGTTGTCTTTATGCCTTTTGAGCAAAAGCATTAGAGACGACTGCTCATGTGCAACCCGGTTCTTTTCCAGAGCATAGGAAACTTGGAAACATGACTGTGACCGTGAAGAAGACTGTCCCCTCCCCTGAGGCCGTGCAGATTCTCTACCAGCGAATGAGATATGAGTATGAATTCTACCACTACGTCAAAGAGCAGTTCCACTTGCTGAAGCGCAAGTTTGGACTCAAGTCCCATGTCAGCAGGCCCCCCCTGAGACCCCAGTTCTTTATTCCAACTCCACTGGAAACTGAGGAGCCGATCGATGACGAGAACCAAGACGATGAGAAGTGGCTAGAAGATATTTATAAGAGGTGATGCCAGCACTGTGTTGCCTCCACTGGCTGTGTCTCCCTTTTCCAGAAAGTTCTTTTGTGGGGGTTGGGGGGGAGAAAAATCATTAAGGAACTAAATTAATGCTCAGCTGCATTAAAAAGAACAAAACATTCCCACATGTTGGGGTCATTGGGAGATGCCCGGTTTTGCGGGTCTTATTTTGTTGAACTGCATTGTGTCTTCCTGGCTCCTTGGGTCCTTCCAGGTACACTAGATGGCACCATCCCAGGGCATCTCATCATAACAAAGCTTTTCCCTCTAGTATAATGAGAGGAGGGGAAGAAATATAGCCCATAGCCCAGTAACTTATCATTTGTAGAATGACTTGTAAAAATATTACCTCAGTGGTAGGTAACATCCAGACATCTATTTTGGTAGAAATACAAAACCACTTCAGAGACCAGGGAATCCACTTCCACTCTAGAAGGATCTAAGGAGAAGCTAAGACTGATAAGGACCTCAAGAGGGGGGAATGCCCCTGGATGAGTGGTTTCCACCCCCATGGGTAGAATTCTGCCTCTGGTCTGTCTCAGGGGACACTTTCACCGAGGGCAGCATACATTTTTCCGAAAGAGCAAGTCTGCTGGTCCCGTACCCCCAACCCATCCAGAGCCTTGAGTACTTTCGAAGGTCAAGGTGCATGGCAAGCTCCATTGAGACACTCCCTTCCCAAGCACCATTCTGACTGATATCAAAGTAGCATTGCAGGGAAAAGAATGTTTACTGTGTAAGGAAGAGTGTAGGCAAGACAGATCAGCTCTGGAAACACCAGGTCTGGTAGTGTTCTTTGCACCCAGTATGAAACCTCTCTCTCCCTGGCATTGCTTTCACTGGAAACGCAGGATCCAGTTTAGCTCTGGCATGTGACTCCTGTGGCAGAAGTTCTAAGCCCTCCACAGACAATGCATAATCTAGGCATACCCCCAGCCCAGTTGGGTCCCACGGTAACTAGCATCTTTCACCTTGGATCCCTTGAGAGGCACCTGGTTTGGGTAAAAAGGGGTACTGAGTTCTACTCAGGCAGCAGTGAAACGACAGCCCCATTTCTTATGGAAGCAGCTCTTTCCTGAAAACCCTTACTAAGACATCAAGAAGAGAAGAAGCAAGAGCTTCCGGTAAGAGACTACCTGACCAGCTCAATGAGTAGCTATCCGCCCCCAGAGTGGTCTGCGCAGCCGTTGTGCAGTTCCATTGCTCCAAATATCTCTTCTTCCCATTTCTCTCCCATCATCTGCCACCAATTCATGATCCCGTGAGTCTTCGAATTCTAAAAGGTTTTCATCTTTAATCCCCCAGCCCTGAATATACCTATATTCCTGGGTGGATCACCTACAGCCAACTGAGAAGCAGGGGTGCAGGTGGTGACAGTAGGCAGGATACTTGCAACAGATTTCGTCTCCTTCATGTTTTCTCCCCTCGAGCCAGCCCTTTAAGAGCACTAGAAAAGTGTGAGTTGGGAATACTTAATAGTAAATAAGACTGACTTTACACAAGCTACACATTTTCTACTTTTCAGAAACCAACAAGTCTCTCTAGAGTTTTTTCTTCGTTCACTAAAATTGGATGGTAGCCAAGATATAAAGCAAGTCATTTGGAACCTGTCGAGTGTGCACTAAAGCTACTTTATCATGAGATGTATTAAGAAGGCTCCACCCCACAGGAGTCCAGTGAAGGCTGAGACCACAGAGGCACAAAGTCCAGCATTTGGCCACTGGTGGGCCTCCTTTCTGCCTCAGAGAACTGGGGTAGAGACGTGCTTAAGAAAAATGTTCTTAGAAGAGGAAATATCCTTTGTCCTGTTTAGAGAGACCAGGGCCCTAGCATTAGGCATACCTTAAAAAGCAATGCAGAGAACAGCTGTCATATTAAAAACAAAACCAAGAACGACGGCCTGGTACATTGTGAGTCATTTCTATGAAATCGCATATAAAGAATGATAATTCGTTTACATACTGTGCAAGCTCATTCTCTGAAAATAAAATTGAATCAGCTTAGTGTTCTCTGCTTGTGTCAGAATATCAGGACCATTGGTCATTTTAAAAATGCATCATCCTAGTGTAAGTTCACACGAGCACTTCTACCTGGGTGTTTATAGGCATTTATTGTCAGCAGTGATGTGACAACATCACAACAAAAGATGCTGACAGATTCACTTGTGGGGCCTTACTGTTATTTTGTCCCAACAAATAGCCTCCAAGTCCTAAAAGTCCAGGCACTTCATCAGTTTATTGGCACACATGACAACATTTCTTTGGCCCCGAGCCCAACGCAGTTTGTACTTCATGAAATATATTGTACATTTTACATAGTTTAATTTAAAAAATACATTTTAAGCTGGTTGATCTTTGACTGCCTTATTTATTATAACCTTTCAGCACATTCCAAGGTTTCAGTTACTCAGGAAAGAGTTAATTAAAATGATTTTATTTTGGTCTGATGGATGTTTTTTAAAAGGAAAATTATTATTATGAACCTTCAGCCTACTTTCCTTGAGTGCCGTAAAAGTGCTTGTAAAATTTTTTTTTAAGAAGAAAGAAAAAAAATGGTGTTTGACATGGATGGAAATTCAAAAATATATATGGAACTGAAACATGAGCTTAGCTAAAATAAAAGCAATCTGTGTTTGAGATGAAGTGTTCCTTAACTTATTCATTATCCATTTAAATAAATGAATATAAATAAGTCTAATTTTTTTTCCATTCTGTTGAGAGCCAGAAATAAAAGTACCTGCCGTTCTTCACAGCGCCCTCTGCCTTCCTAAGTGGCCAAACTTTTTCCATCAAGATGTGTTTTTTTTTTTCTTTAGAAAAATGTATTTTTTTTAAGTCCATAAACTCTTATAATGGGATGACACCAAAAAGCTGGCCGAAAAAATAAACTAGAGTTAGGCCTTAATTCATCTGGTTGTGTGTATACAATCCCAAGCAGCTGACTTGACCTCCATGTGCACTGGTTGGTTTGGTGTCGGGGGGCTTCAGCAGAACCCTCAACCCCCAATGCCAGGTGTCTGCTGCACATCTTCCCTAACACAGGCAAGGAAGGAGATGCCACACCGTGCCTCTTAGCGTGTACTCTGATCTCTCTGACAGGTAGAGCCTAAAAGCAGGGTGATTCTCACCTACCAAGCAAGTAGTTTTGGTCCAGAAACCCTCTTCCTGTGAAATTTCACAGCTGCATCAAAAGGGACTTGCAGAGTCAGGGAGGCCCCAGGCTTTCTAGCAAGTGGACAACACATGCCAACTATGTGTGGCTGTTTCATAAAAGGAAAGAATCAGAATCTTGGTACTGAATGAAAGAAAACCCTATTTTGGTAATCACAAGCTTTAAGTAAGAGTCTGAACCTTGATCAAGTGGCAAATGGTTACCTTTCTTTGTTATTTAATTTGTTCTGGGGATCCCTGGGTGGCACAGCGGTTTGGCGCCTGCCTTTGGCCCAGGGCGCGATCTTGGAGACCCGGGATCGAATCCCACGTCAGGCTCCCGGTGCATGGAGCCTGCTTCTCCCTCTGCCTGTGTCTCTGCCTCTCTCTCTCTCTCTGTGACTATCATAACTAAATAAAAAAAAAAAAAATTAAAAAAAAAATAAAAAAATAAAAAATAAAAAAAAAATTTGTTCTGTAACGTGGTCACATGACATTTGACTCTAGGTGATCTTTAAAGACAAAAGTACTGAAGGAAACTCAGACCATGCCCCCCCCACCCCCACCCCAGAGCTGCTTGTTTAGTCTGAAGTTCTTCATGAATGTGCTGTTAAAGTTCATCCAGTGGACTATTTGGCTTTAAATGAATTTTGTGGATGATGGTAGTATTTCTCAGAAGGCAGAGCAATGGTCCATAAGCATTCAGAACAATTGTTCTGTGGGTCAAAATGATGAAATTCTCTTTAAGTAAAAGCAAAGAGGATTTATTTTACTAAAATAACTTCACATCTGATAAGAAAATAATTTTTTTAAGTCTTTTGAATATCCTACAAAAGAAAAGCCTGTTTTTGGCTAAAACCAGTATCGGGAGTCTGTTAAGAAAAACACATAAAACTTCCTTCACGGCTCAGAAAAGTCATCGTGGTAGAGCTCAGTGTGTTTAGTGCCATAGACTGAGCGGCTTAAACAACAGAAATTTATTTTCTCACACTTCTGGAGGCTAGAAGTTTGAGAGCAAAATGTCGGCAGTGTGGGTTTCTCCCAAGGCTTGTGGGTTTCTTCTCTTTGGCTTGTACCTGGGCGTCTTCTCCCTTTGTCTTCACACAGCCTCACCTGTGTACCCGAATTCTTCTTTTAATTTTTTTTTAATTTTTATTTATTTATGATAGTCAGAGAGAGAGAGAGAGAGAGAGGCAGAGACATAGGCAGAGGGAAAAGCAGGTTCCATGCACCGGGAGCCTGACGTGGGATTCGATCCCGGGTCTCCAGGATTGCGCCCTGGGCCAAAGGCAAGCGCCAAACCGCTGCGCCACCCAGGGATCCCCGAATTCTTCTTTTAATTAGGACACCACTCGTATTGGATTAGTGCCCACCCTAATGACTTCACTGTAACTTGATTACCCCTATGTAGGCCCTATCTCCAAATAAAGCCACATTCTGAAGTGCTGGGTGTTAGGACTTCAACATAGGAATTTTGTGGGGACAAAGTTCTTCTCAGAACACCCAGATAATAACAGAGAAGTTAGAGCAGAGGAGCTCATCTTTGACTAGGCGATAAATGAGCTAAAATCCCAGACCCCTGGAGCAGTGGGGGCTCGGTGGTCCTCTGGCCAGGTTTTATATGTCAGGAATCGAAGGTCCAGACAAAGACACAAATACATCATTTTTTCCATTGAGGGTTTAATTACCTTTTGAACATTGAACAAATCAAAACTTGAGAATGATGATATAATCCAAGTCCCCCTACTGACTGAAATCCAGGGTGCAAAGGATAAGGCACATTCAGCCATGTCCAGACCACCTGCCACATCATGTGGCTCTCCTGGGTGTGGGGCCTGGGGACCTCCCGCAGAGGGAGACCCCGCAATCACCTAGGGTCTCAGACACAAGTGTTGAAATAAACATGTTTCATTTTAGATCTTTCTCCCAAAAGACAGAAGTTCTAAGAGTTTCTAGATTGGGGCCACATTTTGCCTCTCTCAGGTCATAGAGTTGTATTTCTCTTAAAAGCAAAATGATGATTCATATTCTACGTCCTGTAAGGAGTTTCGGAAGGTCCTGCCTCAAAAAATAAAGTCAAATGCAGATCATAAAACTAGTGGAAGTCGAGTGCGGACATGCCCCCAGAAAACCAGAGCCAGAGAGTACCCAGGCCCTGAGAGCTCCCAGGCTTCTTCCCTCCCTGACTGCTTCACTTATTCGAGAGAATTCCTTTCTGCGTAGGGCAGGCTTGGCTCCCAGCTCCCCGCGCTGCTGATTCCCGAGGAACACCCAAGCCCACAGATGTTCATGGGTCACAGAATTGTGAACTGACCACTTGTGCACTTTGGATTTCAACTTGTAAACATGGGGATTCCCTTAAAAAAGCGGGGGGAGGGAGGGAGAAAAAAAGGAAGGGAAGAAAAATCACCGTGCAAAGGAAAAATGTGAGCTAAGTTTTTCCTTTGGAATCTTGGCGTGTGAGTTTAGCTATCTTCAATCTGGCTTTCTCCAGACACTGTATGCTTTGAGCAGGCATGGAGCAATCTGCCTTGCACTGTGCTGCCAGAACATTCAGACTTGACCTGTAACACGCCTCCTCTTCCAGTCATGAGCAGAGACAGCCGGGAGGTCGGCCGCGCCAGACACAGCATGCTGGCTGTGTGGTGCAGCTACAGAAGGGGCTAGAACCTGGAAGCAGAGCTGTTGACTGATTAGGGCACAGGCTGCACACCAGCAAAGTCCCCGAGTTCACCTCCCAGCTGCTCTCTTTCACTGGGCGCTTGAGTAAATCACTTGACCTCTCCATGCCTGAAATCAGCCCAGCTGGAAAATAGGAGGGCCATTGAAAACCAAGGCTTGCTTCTGGGATGAACTTTGTCCCATCCTCCCACCCCCATATGCTAAGACACAATCCATTTGGGGCTGATGAACGTTCATTTTCTTCACAAAACAGTCTGTCCTCAGCAAGAGAGCCTACAACTACACCCAATTCTAGGTCCATGGGTCCCCCAACCCCTCACGTCTGCTCATGTTGCTACCTAACATGCCAATGAGTCCATGGAAAGCAGTACTTCAGAAATCTGAATGGAGCCAATAGGAATAGGCACATTCTAGTGGACATGAGTCAGTATCCTTATCCCATGCCATTATCCAAACCAAACCCCTTTATGGATTTCCAGCTTTCTCTAACACTCCCTTTGGGAAGAGTTTGTGTAGCTCTGCATTATAGGAATCCTCTCTAACTCAGCTTTTAAATACAAGCATCTTCTAACTTCTTTAAAGTACCCGGTGTATCTGTGATCCTGTTCATGATAAAGAACCTAATCCATGTCAGTTAGTACAGGTTGTACACAGGAGAAGTTTTACTAAAGGTTGAAAACCCGATAGAATGGGGTACTGTACTTTCTGGAGTCTTTCTCATTCTTAAAATGGCATCACCGCTTTGACGTTTGGGGAGAAATCTAGTAATGATTTCGTAGGCTGGTGATGTGTCCAGCATAGTTAATCCTTCTCACTCCATTACAGGACTGTCATTATAGGACTCTAAATCTGTGGCATTAACTAATTTTCCACAGATCACAAAGTTCTTTACAGCCATCCTATTTGCTGCTTATATCAAATTTACCATCTCCTTTCCTTCTCTGGCATACTTTCTTATTTTTTTCTCCATATTTGATTGAAGGTTAATGAAATTCTAATCTAGAGCAAATTTCCAAAAGATCATTCACAAACCAAGTGTCTGAGATAGGTATGAAAAAGGAAATCATTGTGTTAAACAATTTGGAAAATGCTGTATGGTTCACAGTGCCACACAGTACAGTCATGTTTTAAGAGCACACTAAAGGTTTGGAAGAATAGTACAGTCTTTAAAAGTTTATCTTGGGGCACCTGATGGCACAGTTGGTTAATTGTCTGACTCTTGGTTTCAGCTCAGGTGGTTGATCTTATTGTCGTGAGATCAAACCCCATGTCGGGCTCCATACTCAGCGTAGTCTGCTTGGGAATCTCTCTCCTGGCCCTCCCACTCATGCTCTCTCTCTCTCTGAAATAAAGAAATAAATCTTTTTAAAAAAATCAGTTTATCATTGCCAAACCCCACATCTCTCAAAACTATTTGTCATGAAATCCTTATTAAGTAAGACCCATTAATAGCTGTGGAACTAGTGTTCTGGAGATTACACTTGAAGAAACATTGCTTTAATGTGTCATTTTTCCCCCTTTGGAAGAGGCGCTTTCCTTCTGCTATGGTTCAGTGTTTGGTCTTCCAAGTGGTCCATGTATCCTGCTTGAGGAAAATATTTTTGCAGATGATTGACACTTTGATAAATAGAAGGTGGGGGCAAATAACATTTTTAGTAAAAAAAAAAAAAAAAGCAAGAAATCAAAAAAAAACAACAAGGAATCATCTTTCAGTTTTGCTTATGCACCTTTTTTAGCTATTTAGTTTTTTTTAATTTTTTTTTATTTATTTATGATAGGCACACAGTGAGAGAGAGAGAGAGGCAGAGACACAGGCAGAGGGAGAAGCAGGCTCCATGCAGTGGGAGCCCGACGTGGGATTCGATCCTGGATCTCCAGGATCGTGCCCTGGGACAAAGGCAGGCGCTAAACCGCTGCGCCACCCAGGGATCCCATAGCTATTTAATATTTTATTTAAATTCAATTGCTTATGCACCGTAATTATATTCCCCTACTTCACTAGAAAGTAGAAACTCTTCGTAATTTTTAAATACTTTTTAATATTATTTGGATGCCTCGAATCAATTCACGACTTCCATGAAGATTGGTGCTCAAATCAGATTGGATAAAGAACACCTGCCCCACTTCGTCTGTGGTTGGTTACGCACTAGGGGAGCAAAGAGTGGCAAATGGAGATCTCAAGTTTTTCAGGTAAGGTTGGTGGCTAGAGATAAAAAATGCTCAGCTCCAGAGCTTCAACTCAGCCTTTGCACACTGGGGTACCCATGTTGTTCAGCACACTAGGGGGAGCCGGAGCCATAACAATTTACTCAGGAAATCCCAAAGTCTTTCCAAACCTAATTTCTCTCCCACACCTGCTTACTTTCTTTGAGCGCTTTGCAGGAGAATGGCCCAGAAGGCAATCATCACGGTTAGCGTATTTAAAACACAATGTGCACATAGGGTATTCTCTTTCCCAAGCTGTGGGACCTGCTCTCGTATTGTTGCCATTATTTTTAAATTACTATAGTATGTTTACAATCAGTCTTGATCAGATCATCTTTCCTGAGTGTGTTGTATAATTACAACATGAATGAAGTTCTGATTCGATAATCAAGAGTTGCCTCATGCAGTGGCTTGACGGTCATAATAACCCTCAGGCAATACCACGGGCTGCAGCTGTAAGTATGAGGTGAGTACGAGACAAAGATGTAGGAGGAAGGTAAGAATCCCACATTGTGAGGTACCTGGGTGGTTCAGGGTTGAGTGTCTGCCTTCAGCTCAGGTTGTGATCCCGGGGTCCTGGGATTGAGTCCCGCATCAGGCTCTGTGCAGGGAGCCGGCTTCTCTTTCTACCTCTCTTTGTGTGTATCTCATGAATAAATAAATAAAATCTGAAAAAAAAAAAAAAAAGAATCCCATATTGTCAGCAAGGTAGTCCAAACTAGAAAAAGATTCGGGTAACTCTCCAAATATTTTTAATGTACAAAAATTTATCAGCATGCATAGGGGCTTAAATACGGAGAAGGTAAGAGATTAGGGAAGACTTGAACAGGGGAGAGGTTTCATGTTGAATTCGTCCCCTTCCAGGGAGAGATTTTGTATAAAAAATAGCCTGGCAGATCTGAAGCACAACGACCTGATCTTTCAGCAGATCTACGAGAAAGGTATTGTACCTTGTGTATGTAATAGGAAATAAAGTCCCCATGAAGTTAAATAATGAGCCTGCATTAGCCCATTTAGTGACAAGGCCAGGATGCATATTGGAAAAGGCAAGATATAACTGATCCTGACTGCCAATGACTTTGGAAGAATTGTTATTTCATTCTAAGGACAATGAGGGACCCTCAGTAGTTTAGAAATGACTTTCTATTCTTCAGAATATTAAAGTAAACATGAACATGAGAAAATCTTTTTTTTTTTTCTAAATCAGTTAACAGGTGAGCTGACTACTCTCCCTTTGCCCACCCAGAGCTCTCCTTCATTCACCGCCCCTCATCACAGGCTCTAATTCTGAGACATTGAGCCCTGTGCATTATGTCACCTGGGCTCCCTGCCTGCTGCCTCTTAGTTGGCTTTGGCCAATGGGTGGCACAGAGAAGATGGGCAACATCTGAGTGAAATTCTGCCTCTGACTATATAATGGGTGAACGCCCGAAAGGCAAAACTCTGTAGACCTCCGCATGTGTGTGGGGAGTGGACAGGGGTTGGCTAAGAGGTTAGAGAAGCACAGAAGACAGAACTTACAGAGGGCTCCATGACTGGTTTCAACCAATAGCATTCCACACAAGGTGACTGAATATTTGTTGAGTTGAATAGACCAAAAGGAGCTAAAGGAAAATATAACATTAACTCAGCTATGTCCAGCTTGGACAGAGATGCAACTGATATAAATGAGCAATGGGTGAGAGAGCTGCCCTAGTGGTCAGAGGATTTCAGTTTGAGATGTGTGGATGTGCTGCCTCCCACGAGCTTGCTCATCCCTTCCTGGATTTCATTGTCCTCAGAGGCAGGGTTCCTAATGGGCATTGTATCCATCTCCTCAGCCCTCTGTGTGGCCACAAGCAGCTGAGACTGCATCCTACATTCCCTCCTGTTGACATGAGAGTGCTATTATACAAATCAAACTATATTCTAGATGTGCCATTATATGAAAAAAAGATTGGGAAGACGGCTCTAATTTACCCAAAATACACAGAGTTTTCAGGTTTGATTTTGTTTCTTCTTAAAACAAGTCTTTTCTTTCCAGGTCTTGCAGTTTCTTTGTTTTACACTAATTTTTCTTTGACTTCCAGTTAAGCACATACAGACAGTAAGGTGGCCTGGTTAATTTTTTGAGCAAAGATGATGGATTAGAAACCTGCCTGTCTTAGACTGTTTGAGACCAATATCGGTGGAAAATATGGCAAAACTGATTGGCCTAAAAACAGATCTCTGACCTCAGGCTCATGAGCGTCATCCTCAAACAAAGTTGCCAACCATATATCCCAGGAAATATAGGAATCATTTGTTACCATTCTCACACTGAAAATGATTAACCTGTACATCTAGAGTCTCCCTTTCACTAAAGTGATTAAACAGTAAAAGGTTTCCATAATTATAAATATTTCTTAGTATTGGCCAGCTAACCTCTGATCAATGTCCAGTCTTTAGTCACCTTCAAAGAGGATTTTATGTGTAATACTTAGCATTGAAATATATATGTTATTTTAGAATTCACAAATTAAAAATACAAAGTATAGTTTATTTGATTGGATAGTTTAGGAATCAGGTAAACTTTTATTTCAGTTGACATACTGTGCTGCACTTTTGAGCTCCAGATCATGTGTTAAAGTGCTTTTGAATATGCTGTATCAACTCCATGGATAGACTGCTATTAGATATAGAAACTGAGGCTCAAGGAGGCTGTTAAGTGAAATATTAGCTGGACTGATTCTAGAACCTTCTGATTCCATTTCTATTGCTCTTTTGTCTAAATTATGCCCCCATGGCTAAAGTATGGGAAATAATTTTCATTTTCCTTCATTCACTAGATGTGTTTATCACTTAAGAACTGCAGGGTTCCCTTGTGAGTGGAGGGCAGTGTAACACTTGAACTCTTAGCCTAAGAGTTTGATTAATAGGAAATAGGAAACAGCTGCTCCACATTTAGGGGCATTTCTGAAGCTCTATTTCCAGACACCAGCCTCTCATGGGGAGATTCAACCAGAAGACGTATATTTTACCTACTTTGATCTTTACTTTGTTCTACCTGCCACTTTTAACACAAATTTTAGTTTCAGGGAAATTGAGAGAAAAATGACAGTGAAGTTGGATTATGGATGTAAAATCGGTTGAGAGGAAATATAAAAATTTCCCCTTTTCTGTTCCTTGTAAATTAATGTCCAAGTCATCAGGGCAGGAGGAGGGTGGGGCAGAGCATAGGAGAGAGGAAGGAAAGAGGGAGGGCAGAAGCAAAAGATGCCGGAAATCAGGGTCCCCAGGCTCCCCCCTCCTCCACTAAATTCCCTTCCCAAAAAGACTGCCCTTCATTTCATCCCTGGATTTCCAGGCACCTAATCCACTTGATGGTCAGGTGTGATAGGAGACATTCGTGTTTTCGTTGTAACTTGCACTGGGGCTGTTGTTAGCAAATCCAGGCCTCTAGCTATTTTCCTGACTCTGGCCAGAACACTAACTTGAAGCCCAGAAGCACTCCGACGGCAGAGGCAAGTCACTGCTGGTTTCCTCTTCTACACAGAGACTCAGACCTAACAAACACCAGAGGATCTCAAAGACGATGGATATTTGCCTTCCCATTTTGCCCTCCTTTCTCTCTCTTTTTAAAATAGCATAAAGAAAAACATACTATTCAAAATTAAATGATTTCACACTATTACCCCACACACGTCTCTCCAGTCCAGTGAATTGACAAGATTTATGTTACAGCGTATGGGTGAACACTAATCATAGACGTATCTGATTTGGGGATAGGGAAAGACCTTAAAGGTAAGCACAATAACAAAGGAAGAAATAACAAAAAAAAAAAAAAAAAAAAGAGTGAGAATTGCTGAGGCTAAAAAAAAAAAGGTCACAATGTAAAAACAGGGAGGGGCCTGTGGCTGGCTCAGTTGGTTAAGGGTCTGACTCTTGATCTCAGCTCAGGTCTTGATCTCAGAGTCATGAGGTCAAGCCCCACACTGGGCTCCATGCTGGGAGTGGAGCCTACTTTAAAATAAAGTAAGATAAAATAAGGAAATATTTGTGGCAAAATGGCAGAAAAAAGATTGAAATTACTATATAAAGAACTTACATAAATCAATAAAAGGAGTAAACGTATGCAAAGAACATATTACTTCTCAGAACTTAGCTCTGCAGAAGGCTTAGAAATAAGAGAAAATGTTTATCTTCATTAACAATCAAAGAAATTTGAAGTGAAGCAATGTAATGCTACTGTTGGTACTTTAGTGACAAAGTGTGCCAATGCATAATGCATGGGATGAACAGAGGGCACGATGAAATACTCTGCTGATGGGAATAAAATTGGTACAATTTTTAAAAGTAGTTTAGTAATTCATAACAAAACCCACAATGAAATAAACACTTGAGATTAAAACTAGTTTGAAAGCCCTGCCTGCCTAAAGTTCTAATTTTATAGCTATAGCATTAAATCTCAAATCTAGAATAAAGACATCAGGCATGGAAGATCAGATGACTCAAAGTCTCAATATTGTGATAATGATATCTCTCAGCCTCCAAGAAATGTGAACATATCTTTTACTTGAATTAGAGTATGTAGGTTATAGTATGTTGATTTTTTTTTTAAATCTAGGTCTCATTATCTTATAGTCAGTTTGGATGTGAACTCAAAATTCTTTCCCTCTGGCTTTACCACTCTAACCAGCCTCCAAAGGTGAAATTAGCTCTATCATGCCTTGCTTACATTATCCAGGGCAGGCCATTTCTAAACTCAGGAGAAACATACATTTGCTCCTAGAAAATATAATTTTCCATAGGCTATATACAGAACTGGACTTGAAGTTGGAGCTTTTAGCTCAAATGACTTATATTTTAATTAAGCAGGTCATTTGAAACTTCATTGTCAAATATTCCTAGAATAATTAAGCCATGACCCAGTATTTCTAACCACTTTCATCACAGTTAAATATTTGTTGAAATGGAATTAGCTATGTAGAGCACAAACTCATCTGTGAAGTTGATTATTCTTGCACAGTATCTCTACCAATTTGCTGAGAGTTTCTCTTTAGCAGAGCTCAGATATCTTCACGTTGCCAAATTAATGAAGAGATTGTTTTCTAGCTCGTTGAATTAGAAAATACGTTTATCTTTCATTCACTTGTAAATTTCTTATCCCAAGCATCATATTCATAAATGAGAGAAGTGACCTGTAAATTTTATGGTTATAACCAAGGTTTGAACAATCCCGTTATTGTTTGTCTCTACCTAGAGCCAAGAAGACAAGTTCTACCTCCTAAATGAACGGAAGGATCTAAGGATCTGCACCAATAATGTCCATTTGTCTCTGCGTTTTGAGCTCCCTCTGTCCTGCATCGTGCCAGACACCCAGAATCAGCCACTTTCTGTATCACGAAATATTGTCGATTTCACTTATTTCACAACTTGGGTCAAATTTTATTCTTGAGTACTTATAAATGTACTTTTGTTAATTGTGTGGACTTGCTGGTTTCAGGTGCCAGAAATCCAGCTCTAACTAGTTCAGACAAAAAGAAAATTTGTTGGAAGAATAAAGGTATAAATCAAAGGAAGAATTGAAAAACCAAAATGTAAGAAGGACTAGGATGAGCTGGACTCACAGGCAACTGGAACCAGGAACTATGAGGTGTCTCTTTGTCTTTCTCTCACTCTCTCTCTCATTGCAGACCAGCAGGAAGTGTGTCCCCGCCCTGCCTCAAAGCTTCTAGACCTCACTCACAGCTTCTGTCACCACAGAGGAACTGGCTGGCTCCTTGCTAGTTACAGTTCAGAAAGATCTTGAGAAAAGACACTGATTGATTCAGCTGAGTCAGGCCCCCACCCTCGCACCAATTGGAAGACCAGGAGGAAGATTCCTGTGGTACAGATCACGAGATCCCAGAGCTGGGTAAATGCTGTGAATGACAGCCACCCAGAAGAATGACCACTACAATGTCTTTTTAAATTTGTTTTTGAGAGCTCTGCCCAGTATTTCCATAATTGGTCACAATAAACAGCCACTTTTGTGAAAATGAGCTGGTAAAAACATCAATAAACTGGGAAAATACAACAAATTCAAAGAAAAAAAATGAATCACAAATTCACCACCCAAATATAAGTACTATTTACATCTTAGTGCATGTCTTTCTGGTCTTTTCTATATATAGGTATACTTTCCTATTTGTAGTATGTCATTGAGATCATGTTAAATGTACAATTCTACATTCTGCTGTTCATTTAAATGTAAAAAAGAATACTCTTACTAACATTTTATGCTGGGGCACCTGGGTGGCTCAATTGGCTCAGGTGGTGATGCCGGTCAAGCCCCATGTCGGGCTCTCTGCTCATCGGGGAGCCTGCTTTTCCCTCTCCTTCTGCCCCTCACTCTGCTCATGTTCTCTCTCTCTCTCTCAAATAAATCAGTAAAATCTTTAAAAAAACAATAAGATTTTATACTTATAAATCCCTTTAGGTCAGAGAATCTATGACACCAGAAGATACATGAACATCTTGAACTTCTACACAAAATGTTATAGGTATTACCATACTCTGTGTATTTCTCTTGGGAAGGGGTATAGGTTTTTCACTAGATTCTCAAAGTGGTCTGTGACCGAGAAAAGGTTAAGGGCATTCAGGTTTCCAAAGCACTTCCATGTACTTCAATAGACCCATAACTGATACATATTTAATATTTTATTTTTCACCTAGTCTCAAGTGACATATAGGTTCCTGACATGTGGCACACTACAACTTGCAAATGCATGTATTTGAATCAATACGTTCAAGCCAGATCCTTGGTTTGTGGGTGAGCCTTGCTGGTGTCCAACATCTCAGCTCAGCAAAGCTCCCTTACCCTAAAGTCAGGACTAGTGCTTCTGTGAATACCACAGCTTGTGTGTATGCACTGTGGGGGGTTAACAGCTAAAGGGGCCTGACCGGGCACAGGTTGGGGACCAGGGGAGCCAGGGGGGAAGGAGACGAGATTATGAGACAGAAGGTAGATTCTGAGGAACTTGTGTTTTTGGTATTGATGGTGAATTCTAGAGGCAGACATAGCACTGAGTGACCATTTTAGCCTAAAGCCACTTCACCACCTGAATCACCAGGGCTTCCGGGAACCAAGCTTGGAGCAGTGACTTCTGGGCAAGAGCATGGACAGTTCACAACCAAAGAGAATTTTTTAGAATTATCAAGTTCACCTCTCTCAAGCTAAATAGCCAACTATTATTCAAGGTTCCCCTCCCTGGTCTACCCAACTTCGGTGAATTTAACCCTTTGTATCCCTCTTTGAGTAAGTGCTGGCTGAACTTAAGTGATCTGGGCAGACTTTGCTCTTCACGCTGTGCTGCTAGCGCTCTCCTCTACCTCCCAGAGGTCCCATTTTCTGTTCCTCTGCGCACTTTTATCTTACTCTGTTTTCCAACCCCACTGTGGTGTTTCCCTGGGATACCTTTCACTCTCAAACAAGAACTACAGACGCCGTTGAAACTTGCCCTGCGTCTGGCCTCACCCGTTAGCCCAGGGGACCCCGGGGTAGAGGGCCCTTTGTCAGGGCATCTGCCATTTCAAGTGCCTCTGTTCAGTCAAATCCATCCCATGATTTGCCATATTGTTAGGTGCTTGTGACAAGAAGATCCATTTCTCTATATACAATTCTATTAAGTTTCTTAAGGTTAAACTCTGTTCTTGTTTGATTCCCATTCAGCACATGGCAAAGCAGAATTTAGAGTTTACCTTAATGAGAGAAAAATACAGGTTCTTTGCTACACAGAAAGCAACCAGACCAAATAACTGAGAAAATCCAGTGGTGACGGCTGGGAATTACATGGCTATATTCTGTCTTCTAACAACTCCTTGTAACTTCAACCTGGTGCTCAGGCGGTCTCCCGGGAACCTTCGTTTCTCATGTTTTGAACGGTACAATTTCACCACATCCTCACTGAAATGTGAAGAGTAATCTTGAAATTCTTTTGGTAAAGTGCTTAAGTTTTTCCAAAGAAAATGACCTAATATCAAAAAAGAGCACACTGCTAAAGTAACCTTCAGTTCATTAAGACTATAATACGAATATATTTGCCATTTCCCTAGTACTGAGTTAAAGAATTATCCTATACAGTAATCTGGGTTTTAGAAGAAAGAAACAAAGAAGAAAAGTTTTGAAAAATAATTGCCAGTGATTAATTTTTTAAAGTCTTCAAATGTCAATTCCATTTCTATCAATTTAATTGCCCATTTTGTGTCAAACTCCCTATTTCTGTTTGTTTGTTTGTTTGTTTGTTTGTTTGTTTGTTTATTCACTAACTGGATATTTTCAGGCCTAATATTGCTATCTCACAAAATAGCCTTCTATTTAATAACCAATTCAAGGACCATTAGTATCTTACAAACACTTAAATTCACCTTATCACACAACAAATGGACACTAAGTACAATCCAATATTTCCAGCCAAAAGTTTACACATAAATGTTGCCACTGAGCTCTGGGTTCCTGATCCCTAGATCTATCCCACTTTATTTATTTATTTTTTTGTTTTTGGCTCAGCATCCAAATTATGTACACAGTATTGTTGTATAATAGCAAAATAATAATCATAATAAATAATAATAATTTACCTGGGAAAGTTATTGCAGATGGAAATATTTATTCATTCGTTCATTCATACTTCTGAAAGCCCTACTATGTGCCAAGCATTGTGCTAAAGCTACAGACTCAGCAGTGAGCAAGATAAAGTCTTTGATCTCAAGAAGCTAACATTCTAGGCAGAAAAGGTAATAATATCCATTTTCCTTCCTGGATTTCATTTCTTTCCCAGATGAACAAGCAAGATAATCAGATAATGATAAATATTATAAGGCAAATAAGACAGGGGGGTATCACAAATATCATTGAATTCGGGTAGGCTTTAGTTAGCTAGCTATTCAGTTTATTTAAACAATCCTTACAATTTCAGGATAAATTTCAAGTAAATTATTCCAGAAGTCAGGAAGAGAACGATTTTGTTTAAAGCTCCTTTTGTTTAGGTTTTTAATCACTAATTTCTAACAACTGAAAAGCAATTTAAGTTACTTCAAGTGGTTTTTCATAATTTAACTGAAGCAAGAAATTCCCAGTCTCTTCTCCCTTTCAGAGATTGAAGAAAATAATCTAGACATCTAATTGCATAGATACTGACAATTAGAGCAGCTCCTAAAGAACCTGTGGTCACTTTCTTACTAGGCAGCCAGGAAAACAAGATCCCAAATACTATTCTGCATTACAATTATCTCACTTCAATAAATGCAAATCAAAGAGGAGAAAAACCTAGATAATCTAAAACATGGAGTGCTCATCTGCTTCCCTCTAAGTCTCATTTTACTTTGTGCTAGGAACCCACATATTTCCTAAATGTCAAAAAGGATGCAAAGAGTAAAAAACAAAATCTAAAGCAGAGCTAGTTTGATCACAATTGATATTTTAACTCATTAAAGTTAATGGTTTCTTCTAAGCATCTTCCATCAACACTTAAGTGGCAAGAATAAATCAAAGTAATGTTCCCCTCAAGAGAAAAAGAAAAATCAAAGAGCAAGAGATATTGTTGGTCTTAATTTGGAGACCAAGGAATCCTAAATTCTTAAACTTTTTTGGCTTTGGAGGAAATCAAGTCTCCACTAGGTGATGCTTATAATTCACAAAACTGAGTTAATTTGGATGAAAACTGGTCTCATTAGTTATGAGAAACAAGAAATGAGCAGCACACCCACAGGTATTAGAGCGCACAACACCCAAAATACACATCCACATTGGAACTGCCATTTGCATTTGGGTTTATTTTACCATATCAAAATCGAGGACCTATATTGTTTTGTTTTGTTTTTTTTAAGATTTTTAAAATTTCTTTATTTGAGTGAGCACAGGCTCTCGAGCAGGGGGAGGGGCAGAGGAGGAGGGAGAAGGCTGAGCATGGAGCCCCACGCAGGGTGCCATACCACCACCCTGAGATCATGACCCCAGTGGAAGCCAAGAGTCCTAAGTCCAACTGACTGAGCCACCCAGGCGCCCTATATACCGTTTTAAGGGATTGTCTTCCAGCTTCTGCTCTGACTGTGTTTCCTCTGTCACATCTGCCACCAAGTATCCTACCATGGTCTGACAGCCACAGTTTAAAGTTACCAAAAATATGACCTCTGGCCCATAAGGAAAGCCAGACAATTCCAGAAGATCAACGAAACCAGCATTTGCCGAGATGCCAGGCCCACTCCCTGAGTGCCAGGCCCCAGGCTTCAGCTTCAGGGAAACCTTCTGGAAATCCAAATTGCCCCTCACCAGGGCTGGGTCAGGGACCCTGGGTGCCCCTTCCAGATGCAGCACTCACCACACTGCATGGTAAAACCCATTGCACCATCCTCTTGCCCCCTAGGTCACACCCTCTGGGAGGTCAGGGGCCCCCGCCTGCCTTGTTCACTGCTGGGTCTGTGGCACCTCAGCAGAACTTGGGATGAATGGACACAGGAAGGAAGGAATGAGGTGAACTGCTCCTTCCTCACAGAGCAGAAGAGGGTGGGGAAGATGCCCTGAGAAAGAGGAAGCTGCAATAAAAACTTGAGAGAGAGAATGAAGGTAACTTGGCGCCTTCTGAAGCCATCGTTAGAGGCCTGACAGGACTGGAACTGCCCTGCTCAACCACTGAGGGATGCTTTGTATTCACCTGAACTTTTGGGGGCACCTGGGTGGCTCAGTGGTTGAGTGTCTGCCTTTGGCTTAGGTCGTGATCTTGGGGTCCTGGGATCGAGTCCTGCACCAGGCCTCCTGCTCAGTGGGAAGCCTGCTTCTCCTTCTCCCCCTGTGTGTGCTCTCTTTCTCTCTCAAATAAATAAATAAAATATTTAAAAAAATAAAAATAAAAATAAAATCCATATTCAAGGCAATATCAATAAACAGTACAAGTGAAATCTATTGATCCTGTCATTTTATCAGCATTGATCACATTGATTTGATACACTATCTTTTTTACCAATCACCTAGCTAAAAAGAAAACCTAAACCATTGTTGTAAACAGAAATTCAACAATGTCGGGGCACATGGGTGGCTCCGTGGTTGAGCATCTGCCTTTGGATCAAGTCCTGATCCCAGAGTCCTGGGATCGAGTCCTGCATCTGGCTCCCTGCATGGAGCCTGCTTCTCCCTCTGCCGGTGTCCCTGCCTCTCTCTGTGTCTCTCATGAATAAATCTTTGAAAAAAATTTTAATATGAGAAATAAAAAACTGGAAGAGAGAAAAATCATTCAATGTGGGAATCTTACTCTGAAGGAACCAAGCAGGTAGGTCTAATAAATCAGCTTTCTCCTGCTCCGCGGTGGAGAATGATTTACTACATCCATAAAATTAAAGGACGTGGAGCGAGAGACCCGGGGGCCTGAAGCCGGGCGCGCAGGCAGGGCCGTGCTTGACCAGGCGGCTCTGGGCCGCGGGTGGACAGCTCGCGGCTGCCCTGGGTCCACGGGTGACCGCGCTCAGAGGGGCCAGGGGTCACTGGCAGCTCGGTCCCACGGCTGATTAACACCCCAAAATGTGAAGTCAGCGCGGGGAGCTTGCTGATCAGCCTGCATATTTGCTCCCTGGTCCCCCCCCCACGACACCCCCACACCCCTCCGCCCATTGCAGCTCTCTGTTCAAGGGTGAGGAGCTGTCACTTTGCACCCAGCCCCATACAATTTCCGATCCCGTGTAAAAATTAGTAGAACGCTTGCAATAGAACAAACGTGCCCAGGCTTCAGCACGACCAAGAAAATAACTGTGTAGGAAACAATAAAAGTTGTTTCGAAGAATCTCGACTGATTTGCAAGTTCTAGTGATGCCAGAAACCAGATATTTGGAGAATCCAGAAAAGGAAAAGGAAAGAGGAGCTCAAGCTTAAGGAAGGGACGACCGACGTTTCATTGAGGTGCCCTCAGTAAGTCCTATTTCAAATTTAGCTTCGAATGTGAACCAAATGCTCTGTGGCTGTGAATCCTAGGTCACATTTCCAGCAAGTCACCTAGGCCACAGGTGTGGCCCTCCCCCCAGGGCTGAGCGATTCTTTTTTGTTTAATTCAACTAATTAACATAACATGTATTATTGGTTTCAGAGGGAGCTCAGTGATTCATCAGTCTTATGTAACACCCAGTGCTCATCACACCACGCGCCCTCATAATGCCCATCACCCAGTTACCCCATTCCCCCAACCCCAGTCCCACCCCCTCCAGTGACCCTCAGTCTGTTTCCTATGATTCAAGCTGAGCTATTCAACTCTGATGAGCTACTTCGGATAAAGCAGAGGTCCCAGACTTTTGGAATTTATGTAACAAGGAAAAAAATAATAATGGAAACATGCAACCAAAATAGAATTGTCAGGAACTTTTCTTCCTGGTCAAGTCAAAACAAAAAGAAAAAAGAAGAAAGGGAAGAAGAAAAAAGAGGAAGAGGAGGAAGAACTACTATCTATCATTATCATGATTTAGAGAAAAGAAAAGACAGTTTAACACCAAAAAAACTAAGAATATAGTCTTCAAATTGAAAGGGCATGAATTCTGGAGTTCCTAGGTGGCTCAGTCAGTTAAGCATCTGCCTTCGGCTCAGGTTAGGATCCTGAGGTCCTGGGATTGAGCCCCACATCGGGCTTCCTGCTCAGCGAGGAGCCTGCTTCTCCCTCTCCCTCTCTACCTGCCACTCCCCCTGCTTGTGCTCTCTCTCTGTCACATAAATAAATAAAATGTCTTTTAAAAATAAAGATAAAAAGACATGAATTCATATTTACAAAAGAAGTCACTCGTTTTTATTTTCTCACAGGCAGGCCAATGGATGGACTAACATAGGATAGAGGCTTGGCAGTAACACAAGTTCAAATCCCGACTCTGCCACCTGCTTACTACCTGGGGCAGGTTGCTTCCAATCCCCACCACTTAGTGCTCTTTCCTGTGAAGCAGGGATGCTCACTTAAGGACAGGAAATGAATACGGAGGAAATGAATCTGGCATGTCAGGGATTACTAAGGGGTAGCTGCAATTATCTGGGGGTGCATCATCTGGGGTGCATCATCTGAGACTGAATATAAGCATATGTAAGTGTGGGGTTGGAGCCAAGGCGAGAGAACAAAGGTCTCTCTTGATACTTCTGCCCCCCCAACATGGAGCTGCTCTTCTTTTGGACCACAAACCCTGATTGGCCTAGATTTTGTGGGATCTTGTCCCCTTCCCTGTCAGAGAGTTTCATTTAAACGTGACCTCACCTGGGGTGCCTGGGTGGTGCAGTTGGTTAAGCAGCCTTACTCTTGGTTTCCTCTTAAGTCATGATCTCCGGGTCATCAGATCAGCTCTCCCCTCAGTGGGAGTCTGCCTCAGATTCTCCCTCCCTCTCCCTCTGCCCTTCCACTTATGCGCTCATGCACTCACACACACTCTCTCTCTCTCTCTCAAAAAAAAAAAAAAATCTTTAAAAAAAAGAAAAGAAAAAAATTAACTTGAGCTCACCCGACTACAGATGATACTTGCAAAGGTGAGTTAAGTGAGAGGGGGCCTCTGGGTCCTGCTCATCCCAGAATTCTCCTGGGCCAGTGCTAGAAGCCCTCCAGTTGCTAGAAAACCCATCATTTCGACTTAGAATGAAGTTGATTTGTTTGTTGACCATAAAGACAGACGGGGTCAGTGTTGCCAAAAAATGGAGGGATTTGGCTGCGAACATCTTATATTCTAGCTACAAGATTTATATCAGAGTATATATAACATGTGGCTGTAAAATGTGCGAAGTGTGATCACACTTTTCCCTACTTCCCTCTTGCAGACAAAAGACATGCAGATTTTAAAGGAAAGATCTAAGGTAAGGCTCCGGGTTTGAGATTCAGATGTTAAAGGACAAAATGATTTAATTTCCTCACTGGAGTATTCCAAAATGCTATTCTAAATGTTGATTTGCTCAGAATTAGAATTGTACTATATAGCTAGCTCAGTTAAGAGGAAAATACAGTGCAAAGAACAAAGACCCTTCCCAGGGTCACCATGGGGGAAGCTCGCTGGACCTGCTGTTAGGGGACCTGCGCTCTGAACTGGGCTTTACTGTGTATCTCTTTTGCTCTGTTTTCCAATAGAAAAATAAAACTAATACCAGCCCTTGCTCCCTGACAAAATGATGGTGAAGCTCAAAGAACTCTGTAAGTTTGAAAAAGTTCATAACTCTACTACAATATGATATCATTGTGATTATAGCGATGTTAATGGAATTTCAGCTCCATTCTTTCTTCAAAGGCCTAATGTTTAAAATTAAAACATTAAATAAAATAAATGCTTGTCTATATCTGAAAGAACTCATGGAAAACTTGGCTTGCAGCCATGGAGCAACCCAGATGCCCTTGAAGTTCTCCCACTCCTGAAATGCTGGGCAAGATGGGCTCCAGGGCTGCCGCGAATTCCAGTCCTAGAATCTGTGGAGCCTTGAGACTCTGCAGGATTCCTGTGTTTTCTGAAGTCTTCTTTTGGTCTCTTTTCCCCTGAGTTCCTGTTTCTTTGTGTTGAAGATTTGAGGGGGTAGATTTGGGGCAGAGACGGGAATACAGGCAGGTTTTACAAATGACGTATCTAATAAAGGGTGAGTATCCAAATAGAAAAAGAACTATACAACTGAACATAAAAAAAAAAAAAAACATAAACCAATTTTAAAATGGGCAGAAAACATGAACAGACATTTCTGCATACAGATGACAAATAGACACAGGAAAAGATGCTCAGCATCACTCATCACAGAAATGCAAATCAAAATCACAATGAGATATCACTTCACACCTATCAAAATGGCTAAAATCAAAAACATGAGTAACAAGTGTTGGCGAAGATGTGGAGAAAAAGGGACCCTCAATGCACTGTTGGGGGGGGTGATGCAAATTGGTGCAGCCACTGTGGAAGACCTTATGGTGGTTCCTCAAAAAATTAAAAATAGAACAACCATATGCTATAATAATCACACTACTTGGTATTTACCCAAAGAATACCGAAACGCTAATTCAAAAGGATATATGCCCCCGATGTTTATTGCAGCATTATATTTACAATAGCTAAGTTACAGAAGCAGCCCAAGTATCCATTCATCAATGAATCGATAAAGAAGTGGGATATATATATATTATATATATATATATATAATATATATATATATGACTATTACTCAACCATAAGAAAGTAAGAAATCTTGCCACTTGCAACAACATGGATGGATGGATGGATCTAGAGAGTATAATGCTAAGTGAAATAAGTCAGAGAAAGACAGGGCAGCCTGGGTAGCTCAGCGGTTTAGCACAGCCTTCAGTCCAGGGCATGATCCTGGGGATCCAGGATCAAGTCCCGCATCAGGCTCCCTGCATGGGGCCTGTTTCTCCTTCTGCCTGTGTCTCTGCCTCTCTCTCTCTCTCTCTCTCTCTCTCTCTCTCGAATATAAATAAAAAACCTTTAAAAAGTCAGAGGAAGACAAATATCATGATTTCACTCACATATGAAATTTAAGAAACAAAACAAACAAAGGGGGATAAAAAGGAGATAAATCAAAAAACAGATTCTTCACTCTAGAGAACAGATGGTCATTGGCGGGGGGTGGGGGTGTATGTGTGTGTGAAAAAAAGAAAAGGGAATTAAGAGCGCACTTATGATGAACACTGAGTACTGTATAGAATTGTTGAATCACTGTATTGTACACATGAGAGTAATATAACACTGTATGTTCACTATACTGGAATTAAAATTCATTTTTTTTTTTAAAGACAGGTTTTACAGCACAACACAAAAACTTTCCCAGGAAAGGCTGGCCCCCACCTCCCTGGTCCTACAGGTCCTGCCTTCCTTCTCTGCTCTGCGTGTGTCTCCCGAGGAGTGGCTTCCGTCCCCAATATCTTGGCGCTGGCGACATCCAAAGGGCCTCACCCCATCCAAGCAGGCTCATGACGGCATGTTTCTCAAACAGGCTAAAGTAGCCCTGCTGTGAGAACAAACCTGTACTCAAAATGTGGTTCTCTCCACTGACAGCATCGGCATCACCTGGTATCTTGTTAGAAATACAAACCGGGGGGATCCCTGGGTGGCTCAGCCATTTAGTGCCTGCCTTTGGCCTAGGGCGCCATCCTGGAGTCCCGGGATCGAATCCCACGTCAGGCTCCCTGCATGGAGCCTGCTTCTCCCTCTGCCTGTGTCTCTGCCTCTCTCTCTCTCTCTCTCTCTCTCTCTCTATCATTTATAAATAAATAAATCTTAAAAAAATATATATTTAAAAAGAAGGCGGCAGACCTATCATAAAATCAGAAACCCTGCAAGTGCAGCCCAGAGAGCTGCACGTTTAGAGCCTCGAGGAGGCTCCCATGCTGGCTTGATTAGGGGAGTCACTGAAGGCTCTGCGGCCGGTCAGCGTGTCACGGGACGCGTGGTAGAGCACACAGCACGCCGCGTGAACGTGTAGCAAGTCCCAGTAGGTGCTCAAGGAAGAGCTGCGTGGACAAAGTGCTGCGCCCTCAGCCCCCCGATGCCACGTGAAGGGGAGGAGGAAACCGTATGAAACACACTCTCTGCTCTTGTGACTTGAAACCAGCAGTGAGAAAACAAGTGCGCTTGTGGCCTTAGAGCAACAAGTCAACGTATAGATACTGAGCCTGTGTTTTTAGGGACGCGCAGGGGAAAGCAGGGACTGCACGACTTGAGGTGTGAAGGAGCAGAGCCCGCCCGGGCCGCAGCTCTCGGGAGCCTGGCCTCTGGGTGTCCTGGGATTTCCTGGCTCCAAGGCCCCTCTGTGCCGAGGGATGATTAATGGCTGAATTTCCTGGTTAGGCCTCCAAGCTGCAGGGGCTCTCAGGGAGAACTCAGTGTGGACTGGAGGAGTTAGAGAAGGTTGTGCCCCTGATGGGGAACTCGTGCTGGGCTTCTTTTCAGTACAAGAAAGATCTGGATGAGCAGAGATTTATAGGATTTTCTTTTCCAGTTTTGGTAACTTTCCAATGCATGGAGAGAAAAACATGTAGCAAGCTTTTCTTTAGTGGACATAAATTCTATTTGTCCGGAGGAGGAAGCTAGATCCAAACAGCCAAACAAAGATGTAGGCCAGGCCTGCAGGCCTAGCACGAAACTGTGGCTGGGCGCTTGGCAAACAGCCTCTTGGCAGGTAGGTCCTAAAAGGTGCCTGCCTCCTCCATTCCCAGCCCCTCAAGGCCGACGCTTACTTTTCCCTTCACCTTGATGGTGCTCTTGGCTTTCTCAGGTCTCTCTTCTTGGGCATGTCTCTCCCTCCTTTCTCATCCATCCCTTCTTGGTTAATTCAGCAGCCAAGTCTGACAATTTCTTTGACTTAGAGATGCCCTATGCATATATCTGCCACTGCCAACCAGAGGTCCTCTAAGTGGTCATAACCTTGGATTATTTGCAGTGTCCATGAAGGAGAATGGGAGGTGTGAAAAAGCCAGGTGAAACCTTGACCATTTTCCTTCCAAAAAAAAGTAGGCTGGAGCCCAGGAGAGGAACAAAAAATGCTAAAGTCACTAATTTTGGGAAGAACGTGACTAACATTCAACCTACAGCCTATCGTCGGAAGCATTAGAGCCTATAAGTGACATTTATCATGAAACCTCGAGCAGCAAAATCTGACATCCCACATGAACGAATGAATAAATGAGTGAGTGAATGAATGAATGAAAAGAGGAAAAGAAAAGTGCCTGTAGAGCTTTTCAAGCACCTGAGGTGTAAAACACCAATGCACGAGTTGATACTTGTCTTTCCACAGTATTATAGTGCAGAGAGCCCTAGGAAACCCATCTAATGGATAACAGGTGGCTTTGTTAGAATCTCTGTTAAACTAAAGATAAATACAGTCTGTTTAGCTACCGAGGTGAGACAATCAACTAATCCGCAAAAGAAACAGCTAGCTGGAATTGGACGAACTACAAATCATCTAGAATTGCAGTTGATCTGATTTGCAAAAAAACATCAGCTGCTTCATCACAGATTTATGTGTAGAAGGAAGTGGTGGGAGGGATGTGGCAGTGGCAAGTGAAACATAAAATCAATAATTCAATAACAGAGCTTCTTCAGAGGCTAAAAACAAAACAAAACAAAACAAAACCCTTTCCTATTATACCACAGAATAAGCCCAAGCAGTTATGCTGGTCACATAGCAAGGAAATACCTGTGTATTCCAACATCAGCAAATACATCATGGCCCCGGGAAGTCTTCTCCTGGGGAGAAGAGCACGCTTCTGAAGGTCACTGAGCATCTTCTGGCTGGACATCTAGATATCTTTAATAGTTGGGTAGCAATGTGCTTCAGTTATAAAACAGTGTCTTTTATCTAATTTTTTAAAAGATGTTTCATTTATTCATTTGAGAGACAGAGAGCAAGAGAGAGCACGAGTGACAGGGAACGGGGAGGGAGAGGGAGAAGCAGACTCCCCGTTCAGCAGGGAGCCCCCACGGGGCTCCCTCTCAGGACCCCAGTATCATAACCTGAGCTGAAGGCAGATGCTTCACCAAATGAGCCACCCAGCTGCCCCTTTTATCTAATTTTTTAAAGGACAGCTCACTCCACCTCACTCATTCAAAAACTCAATTACTTTTTGAGCAATTTCTGGAAAAAAGTCAACATCCCAGTAATGAAGCTGCCATGGAGCTTGTGTGTTGACTGAGGTCCCCATCACAAGTAATCTGAAACAATCCAACACTGCCCAGAGCTCAAGGAAGTCTAAATCTCAGCCTGAAAAATAATCCAAAGTTACACATTTCTCCCCTTTGAGGTCCTAGGAACTAAGCGCATTCAAATGAAGTTTAAAGGAGCATTCTTAGGATTTCTGACCACTGTGTACTGGGTAACCCAGGGTGTCAGTTATCCAGGTGTCTGTCCACCTTCCGTGTGAAGAGCTCAGGGATCACAAATAATAAACCCCCATGGATTCCACATGATTGAAGGAAGAAGCATTCTAGCTCTTTGTGTATTCATTTCAATAGCTACCTCCTCAGCTCTATTAACAACACTCTCATCGTTTGTGTTCATGTCTGGCTTCCCCGACTATCCTATGAGCTTCTGTAGGATGCATTTCTTCATGTGCTTCCTAGTGGGTACTCAGTGCCTGATGTCAGGAGACATTTAATTAAGCTGTATTAAAGGAAGAAGTTAATTTTTCACATATGACCACAACGCAATTCGCGCTTAAAATTCTCAAAATATCATTTCATCTTTGTGTACTCAAGTTATTTCAACATATTAAACTTTGCACCATTAACCACATACTGATTAAATGTGTCTATTCTAGGTCAGTTGTTTGTGTTAAATGCTAGTAAATTCTTTAAAAGCATTAACGGAGCTCTTAGGAGCTCTGTGTCTAGATGTGATAATAACTAGCAGCTTCCAATGCTTGCCCTGTGTGCTAGCTAGTCAAGTCCTTTCTCAATTCTGAGATAGTGTCTTTCTTTCCCAGATGTGTGCATCCAGGCTCAAGAGGTTAAAATAGGAAATTAATCAACTGAACTCTCATTGCTCAAGAATGAAGCAGGAATGGGATTCAAATGCAGGACTTTTGATTCCACATCCCATACCCCAACATTCCATCTGACTTAATATTAGAATAAGGGAGTTGACTTAAAATCAAGTCTGGTCTCAGAGCACATCATGGAAGCTTCTTTTTAACACCCAGTTCCACATCCCACATGTCCCACTCACTGCTTTTCTCCTCTCCTGTCCTCTCTCTTCCCCCTGCCCCATCCTTCCCAGCATCCCAGCTTCTCTCACACACAGCAGTAGGCCACGGAGAAGAACACTTCTTATCTCACCGTGACAGTTGCTTAGATTCCCGATAAGTGGAAGTTTCCCTGTGGAAGCAACCTTGAAATACATTCATATAGAGTGTTACTACAAAAATTCACAGTGATTCCCTTTTTAAAACAATATTGATCACCTGAAAGTATTGATCACTTGAGAAAGTGACTTTATATCATCTTGTAAGACTGAATTGAACGAGGCACAATGTTCCTGATGCTGGTCCTCATTTGTGGACGGAGCTACAAAAGTTGTTGGGGGTGAGGCTTGAGCCTGGAGTCTCTGCAACACTCAGCCTGGAAGACAGGCACATTCTTGAGTGTCTCCTTCCACCGAGGAATACTCTCCTGAGTGCAAGTCACACTTCTCTGACCAGCTCTGTCTGGCCCTGAGAGGTTTAGCGCTGTTACTTGAAAGGAAGTGCTTATTATTATTATTATTATTATGCTCAGATTGATCCCCAAGGAAGAGAAGGAATGGATCCTGAGCCAAATGTTTATTCAATCAAGATGAAAAAACTCAAGCCACGTAGGGAAGAAATCTTCTTGCCAAGGAAACAGGCAGTGGCTATGAAAAATAAGATGTTGCAATGCTTACATTGCAGATTAAAGTAGAATCCCTTCCTTCACCTTCCCAAACTCTACTTAGTCACCATTAGTCTCATTTTAGTTAATCTGTCCAATTTAGCTGTCAGCATTTTACACATTTGGCTGTAAATCTGGGTTTAAGCGATCCTCCAAAACCCCTAACCCTCAGCAACCATGATGCCTACAGCAGAGATGGGGACACAGAAAAGGGTTATCTCTAGTCTTATGTGACCAAAATGTCATTTGAAAGACAGTCCAACACAGGCCCAGGTAGTTTCCTGTGTGAAACCCAGAATCATCCTTGGTGAGGAAACAGAATGCATCAGAAAGTCTCAGGGCTCTCTGTTCCCAAAGCACCAACAAGCCAGTCGGGAAGGCAAGATCTAGACAGAGAAAAGTCAAACAGCACTAGAAGGGTCAAATGATGAGAATGCCAACGAAGTGAAAAATGACACAGAGCGACTGCCATACATTCCAGAAAGACCATAACACCCTACAAAAAAACTGTATGGCAGTAGTTGCAGTTTTAATCGTAGCCACATAGCTCATTCCTGTTGGAAAAGAGCAGAGGTCTTTGCAAAGGGGCCACAAGGACGACATGTATCGTTGACATGGTGGTGAGGCGTAGGCTGAGGTTGAGGCCGCTGTGCTGTGCCTGCTGCTGGCAATACTGGGGACACTGGGAGGTGCTTTCCTCCTGCTCTGAGTCCTGGAAATTGCTAAATTCGTTGTCTGATCCTCCTTACTTCCAAGCCGGTGTCCCAATAAGACATAAAGGATTTTTTGTTGTTGTTTTTAGCAGATTGTTCTTTTTTATGGGACATCTAAAAAAAGAAGCAAAAATTGTCCTATGTCTTGTTTAGGGACAGAAGGTAGAATAGGTAGTTTCCACATGTTGGTTCCTCTGCAACATGCCATGGAGCTCCTGGGGAAGGGGCGGGGGGGGGGGGGGGGGCGGGACGGGACTGGCCCTGCTCCAGGCTGCCGCTGGGAGGAGGGGAGGCCATACGGTGTCCTTATAGCCAAGACGTCTCAGTTGCGTGCTGCTCCCCTGGCTATCCCCTGGCTATGGCTCAGGCCTCAGATACTGCAGGTTCCTGCCCTACTCCCCTCTCCCAGACCATTCCCTGAGTCTCCTTTAGTTAGAAGAGAAAAATGTCTTTACTTTTAAGACGAGGACCCTCAGCCTGAAACATGATTGGCTGCCCCTATTAAAGCAGAAATTTGGGCCGAACTGGGTCCATCCTGAGAGAAATGTATGGGTTTTAATAACTAAAAGCTTGCACTGTTGATTGTGAATGATAACGTACCAGGGTGCTTTCAACTAACTTTAAGACCTCTTGCTGTAGGAAGACCGACTACCTTGGCTATTTATTAGATCCAATTGCAAGTAGAAACTACTCTTGAAAAAAAATGCAGCTGTCTATAGTCCAAAACCATGGAAACCAGCTCTTTCTGCAAACAATGAGCCTGCTTCCAGCCAAGGCAGCTAGAGATTCTCATTTCTCATGATTTTCTTCCAAATCCCAAACAGCAAATGCCTTTAAAATGCACAAAAGAGCAAGGAGCCTACTGAATTGGCAATTATTCCCGTTCCTTTTTAGTAAAGGAGGGGAAGGCATAAAAGATCTGTGTTTTGCTACTTCTGCGTTTCCAAAGGCAAGATGGCCTCAGGACAAGTTAACCCTCCATAGAGAGAACTGCTCAGAGCTGCAGAGGGAGAGTGTTTGGCGTTTTCATGACCAAGGTATGTTTTCTTTTTCGGCAAAGGCCTTGTTCCAGAGGGAAAACGATATGTACTAGTTCCAGAATGAACCCCATAGAAACCACACTGCTTTCAACATGGTTACAGTCAGCACATAGTTTCTCAGTTATAAACCACCCTCCCCCTCATTCTCCCATCCCAGATAGTCCACGATCTGCTTTCCAAACACACTCTCCCAACAAATAGCGATAGCCCGTGTAAGTCGGAATTTTAAATATGCACCAAATTGCAGGTCGCCTTATCAGAGTCAGCCTTTCCAGGTCTGACCTGTTCACCCGGTGCCTGACCTACGCAAAGCCCTGAGACAGCGGAGGCCCAGCGCTGGTGGAGGCTGTGCACTCTGACCCAGCCTTTCTAGCACACTGCTTCCCCCGTGCCCGCAGACTCACGGCAGCATCCTCGTGACAAGGACCTTCTGTTCATTCACACCAGCCTGCTGGCTAACGTGCGCATTCACATCGGTGCAGAGGTCAGCAGCCCAGGATGGCTTATTGTCTTCCCCGCTGAGAGTTTCTCCACTGCCCTGGAGTGGGTGAGGTTACCCAGCATGCTCCCAAAAGATAGTGCACTTCTGTTACCCTAGCATCTGTCTTCCACTCCCCATCCACCACACTACTGCAAGCTTCAGTCCATCTGCTGCTGGGTCTTTAGTCCTCAGTTCGGTGCCCTATACACAGAAGAAGCTCAGTAAACATTCCCCGAATGTTGTGGGAAAGATGATGTCCACAGAGATCCGTGCTCACTACCCATTCATTGGAAATGAATCTCCACGAGTAGAATTTCCATGAGAGAAGTGTCTGAGTAAGAGAGACATTTAGACCAGAGGGAACTTGTGAAAACCCATCAAACAGGGTGGCACCCCCTTACCAGTCCTGTAACCTTTCCAGTGTGCTGGACTCCTCTAAGAATGCGATTAAACCTATGTGCATCCTCTGCTAAGAAAAAAAATGTGCACGCACACACAAAACACACAGATAAACATGCAATCTTGCCTGCAATTCAAGGAATTAAAGGATTCATTGAAATATATTCCTGAGACCCCAGGCTAAGAACATCTGCTCCATCTCAGCTGGATACTTTTCTCCATTTCGACAGATTTCTACCCACCTGAGGGCAGGAAGGAAATCTTGGTCAGCCCTACTTCTACCAGTAGTAACCACAGTTCCCAGTAGGTAACAAGGGCCTCAATAAGCAGCCAGTGAAAAAGTGCACTGTACTGAGGAAGGGTGAAGAGTGGAATTTCAAGATTCAGTAAGAGTTCTTATCCTAAGCAATCCACCAGCAGCTCCTGCACTTCCTTTCCCCCTGTCCACACCCACCCCCAAGAAATACGGGCATCCCTATGTCATGTGGACCCAGCATAAAGGGTGCTCCTGTCACTGGTGCACATGAGTGAGTAGGACACCTGCCCCAGACCAGTTTGACCTCCACGCACTGTCCTCTGTGATGAGGCAGAAGGTTGCAGGACCTCTCCAGGGGGTACTTTGAAAACTCATGGGGGCACTTTCTGGTTCTCACAATAGCTAGGGATCACTGTCACATTTTTGCAAGGCACAGGCACAGTCCACACAGCAGAGACTTCTCCAAGGTCCCAAATCACCTCCAAATGTCCCATCAGATATTCACATAGGTCAAAATATGGCTATAATCTTGTAATCCTGGGTCTTAACTCTGTGTCACATACCATCACAAAGGAATTTTGCATGAGTTTAATGAATGCTGAGTTTTTCGAGAGTGCAACTACAGCTGAAGTCCATGTAAGATCATACACTGGTCTGGAACGTTAGCAAGAGGTGTTTACCTTTGGAAAAATCATAGCGCCCATGTCCACACCTCTAATGGGATCTGCATCCCCAGAGCCTGCAGCAGGCCTGCTAGGAGAGCTGTAACCATCGTCATTCAACCCAAACTTGCAAGCTCTGACCACCTCCTTGCATCTTTTGGCATCGCTCTGCCTAAACATTTACCATTTAAATGCCTATTCTTCTTTCAAATTATTTTTAACATTTCTCCTTTATATTATAGTCAAGGTGTCCTATTGACTTTTTAAATTATGTGTATAAGTAAGTTTTATTACCTAAATAGTTAGTTTCAAAAGAGTGGAAGGAATGTAACAGAAAGTTTGCCACAGAAGAGGGATGAGACTGACGGTGAACTGTGGCATAGCAAATCACTGGTGCTCTTCACTGCCAAGTCATCATGTGCTAAAAGCAACTTAGATTAACACATAAAGACAATATCTTCATATAACAGGAAGCCCAGAGGTAGGTAATTCCAACACTGTTTTAGTGGCTCCATGAGCTGGAAAACAACCCAGGTGATGTCAGTCTTCCCATCTGCTGCTTTCAATGTCTTAGCATTTGTCCTCAGGCTCATCCCTCCATGGCTGCATGAAGACCACAGCCACCCACTCGGTTTGGACCCAAAAGGCTGAGGCACTGGTTTTCCCTTGCATGGTTCTTTTATCAAAGAGGAAGAGTTTTCCCAGAAGTTCGAGGGAAGACTTCCTCTCTGGTTTAATTCACCAAGACTTAATTGGATGCCCATGGCTGCATGGCTGCTGGGAAAGTCAGTCTTTTCATTATTAAGTAGAAGTGGGCTCTGCTGACAAAGATATGGGGGAAGGGTGGCTGCTGGTTGCCATCACAAGTGTTTGTTACTCACCGCAGCATGAGTATTCACAAACAATGAACAAACAAAAACGAGCGAATGGTAGCTTTAGCATGACGTATCTGTATGTTTATACTTCAACTAGAGTGTGACAAGACTTTGCATTCAGACTCTGTCTAATGCTCTTGATTCTCCACGCCCCTTTACTCCTACTTTCCATAATTTGATTCCAATGCAAAGTGCTATGTTCTGTGTTCAAAAAAAATATTGAACTCTTGTAGCCTACTTCAGGGCCTTGGTATGGATAGCAAATAAGAATTTGTGCAATTATACAAAACTCTTTAACACATACAAGGTATTCTTAGTCTGATAACATCAATCCCAAAGAATTACTTAAGGAGCAGAACTGTAGGTTTATTTTATTTTATTTGAGATTTATTTATTCATGAGAGAGAGAGAGAGAGAGAGAGAGAGAGAGAGAGGCAGAGACACAGGCAGAAGGAGAAGCAGGCTCCATGCAGGGAGCCCAACGTGGGATTCAATCCGGGGTCTCCAGGATCACACCCTGGGCCGAAGGCGGTGCTAAACAGCTGGGCCACTGGGGCTGCCCACTGTAGGTTTATTTTAAACTCAGTTTCCCACCCTAATTAGAATTTAAAATGGAACAAAGAAATCTGCATGAGATTGAAATTTAACTGTGTAACTTTCAAATTCCAAGTAGAGACCCTAGGCTACACTGCTTGAATATTGAGAATGTGACCTTTCGGAAAAATACAGAACTAGACAGAAAACAAATCATTATAGACTAAAGATACAGTAAGCAAAAAAGAGAACAATCTGTCCTGTTTTAAGCCCCATTGACCACGTACTGTGCAAGACCTAGACCACAGTTTGGCAGTAGAGCCAAGAGCAAGAAATGGCAATGCTCTTACCTCTGCCGCTGTAGGGCGAGCATTTAAATGCTCTCTCAGTACTGTGCAATGGAGCCAGAGCTAAACCAGGTGACCACGTGTCTGGGCTGGCCCAAGAAGGTCCCGGTTTACTCCTATTACTCCCACCCTAATTATTAATAGCTCTCTTCTTTTCATCCTCAGAAGTATCCTGGTGTGGGTAATACATTATAAACTGTCACCCCACTAACTGATTTAAAATTAAACATCAACTCACGCCCAAGCCCCCAGCTTTAGGGCTAGAGAAAACAAAGCTAAAAGAAAGAAAAAGTTGTAGAGTTGGGGAGTTGGGGCAGAAGAAGGTTAACAGGGGGGAAAAAAGCATGGACAAATTTAAAAATAAAACATCAAGACCCAGTTAGGAAGAACAGAACCCCAGAATGCCATTCCTCCAGGTATTCTCCTCCTCCGCCCAGAGGACTGGTGGGGAAGGAAAATCTCGCAAAGGCCTGATGAATGGATGGTTTGTTTCCCTCCAAAAAGGCTTACAGCTGGACACCAGTAGTCCGAATACCAGCCCTGTTTCGCAGGCAGGCTCCTCAGGCCGCCAAGTGTTACAAGCCCTTCACAGAGTAGCAGATTTTAAAGGTGAATTGAAACTATTTTAAGATCCCTCTAGGGCAGCAGATGGACAGAATGACGGATTGTTACTACGGTGGAGTTATTTTCATTCCTGGCCCAACTGTGCACACAGTACTGTAGGCCCGTGACTGGTGAGGTTTGCTCTCGGCACAAGCAAGATGCCTTCTGTGAAACAGGCAAAGGAGGGAGGGTGGGAACCAGATTACAGGTTCTTCTAGGTGAAATTTTAAAATACTGACTAGGCCATATTAAGACTAGGCAAGCCCATGTGGAACTTGGCTGTGACATTATCTTTGAGATCCAATTGGGAGAGAGAGGAGTGACATGTACATGAAATTGTCCTTTCAGAAGTTATGGTCAGTAAGTCAAAAACCGAGACTTCTTTGGATTGGACCAATGCCACCAAATTCTTTCGCCAAAATAGCAATAAATTTTTGTAAAGCTCAGTGGTTAAGAGTTCCAGTTCTGGATCAGATAGCCTTGACTCAAATCCCTGCCTCACTGGTTTCCAGTAACTTTAGGCGAGTTTCTTAGCTTTTTGGTAACTCTGGGGATACAAATTGGGATAATTATCCTACCTACCTCATAAGGTTATTGAGAAGAGTTGATGAGTGAAATGTCTAGAATAGTGCCTGCTACATACTAGCACTTATTAATGTCAGTTGTGGCTGTCACCATTATTAAATGTGTAACCACAGGATTCCTTTGTAACCTCTTACATGTACAACTTGCTATGCTCAAGCTGGTGAGCCAGTGTCAATGTTTTATTTTGTTTTGTTTTCAGAGACTACCCGCTGCTATTTTGATAAGGGTCCCAGTTTCCCAACCTTGAGTAGGCTAGTGGGGAGAAGGTTTGGGGGAAGAACAGAGATACTCTAAAACACAGTAACAGGATTATATAAATGCTAGAGTGCTTCCACACTACCCATAGTTACAAAATACAGAGAGATGTCAACTTCTTAGGAAAGAAGTTGATAGCAATCAGCGGGAATTCCCCAAAGCTGGAATGTTAGGACTAGAATGTTCTCATACTACAAATGTTGGCTAAGAATTTATGCACACTAAACACTTTATCAGGACCCTTTTGTGCTACAAAGATGTATAAAATGCTCAAGGAGCTCATTCATTCACTCAGTCTTCGAATCCGTGAGCTTGTCTCAGGTAAGGCCAAGAACTATTCTAGGGACTAGAGTTAGAATAATGAATACAACAGGGCCCTAAGCTTAGAAGATTCTCAAAATATGAGGAACCGCTGACCAATAACAAACATCCGATGTGACCTAGATATGCAATGGTTTGGGGGAACTCAGGGAGCATAGAGAAAGGTGCCAAACTCAGTCATTTGACATGTGACAAGTCAATCTTGGGTTCTGGCACTACCAGAGACTGCGCATGGAAGAGTTTCAAAGTGGGTAATCCCTGATTTGGTTCATTGTAAAGGGCAGGGAAAGCTCCAAGTCAATTTAGCATCGGCAGCAAGGGGCATTGGATAAGGCAGGGAATAAGTAACACACACTGGCTCTTTGCTGACAATCTGGTGAAGTCGAGGTTGCTGATGTCTTTTGACAGATGTGGGACCTAAGACTGAGTGTTTAAGTAGCTCGGTCGAGGTCTCTAGCTGTGGAGCTGGGTTAAGCAGGTGGGTGTGGCCCCAAGCCTCGGTTTTTCCACTTCCAACTGGGGCTCAATTCCAGAAAGACTAATGGAGCCCAGCCAGGATATTGTGGAAGAAAAATTAAGAGCATACTGTGGCATTCCGAGTGATAGTAATATGTTTAAAACTAGATTCTATTAGGAAACCAACAACACCAGGTGTACCCAGGTGTGCTCAAGCCTGGATGACAATTCAAACACATTAAATTCATCAGTAATGTCTTGATAAGCCCCAAAACAAAGTGCTCATTCATTCAAAGGGCCACCCAGTCAATCAGATTACTTGTGACCTCACTCTTCCTGAGACACCCATCTGGCCCAGGGATTTATGCAAATAAGCACTGGATATTCACAAAATCTCTGTCTCCCGCAATCAGGAGGTTTTGTTTTCCTTATTGGCACCCTTGCAAGTGCTGGGAGAGAGGCTCAGGGAGGTAAGGCTGAGGCCTCTGACAGTTTTTGCTGCAGTTCTGTTGTCATAACTATATTCTTGGCAGAAAGAGCAGGAAGCCCCAAGGAGGAATGGACAAGACCTGTGTTTGAAAAAGCAAAACTTGTCCAGAAATCTCCAACAGAGTTCTCATTATGTTTCATTGGTGAGAGGTGAGTTTCAAGGGTACCTCAAGTGCAAGGGAAGCTGGACAATGTAGTTTTTAACTGGGCACATTGCTGCCTCACACAAATTCAGTAAAGAAGATTCATGGAGAACAGCGTCAAGCCAAGATAGCTGTAAGAAACTGCCAACAAGATCACAAATCTGTGCCATCCTGTGAAAGAACAAGCTTTCTCCTAGAATGTCAGACTTTCTCTTCCACTCACCAGGCATGTCCTAGTGCCCACATGTGCCAGGCACTGTGCGAGACTCCAGGCAGAAGCAGTGCACAGCTCGCTGACTGGCCTCGAGGAGCTTGCCGTTCAGCGAGGAAATACATGCGGACACAAGCAATTTCAGTATGCCCGGGTTCTGACTTACAGTGTGATGGGATCCCTAGAAGGGTCAAGTAGTGTTTGAAGATTTAAACTTAAATATCAAGAAATTAACTAAGGGCTGGAAATATGTTTTTGTAGGCTGAAAATGTTGGTTTTCTACGGGTTCATCACGTTATCACGAATAGTAAACATATCATTTATGGAAAACTTGCATATTGAAAATGCTTGCTTATAAAAATGCTTATTTATAAAGCCTCAGAATTCACTAATGAGGTCTGATCACATGGCAGATCGTTCTTCAACCACTGGCTGTGCTGTGCTCCAAGGTCTCCATTACTGGAACGTTTGCATGGAAGATTCAGCACTCTTCCAAACTCAGCACTATCATCTTGGGGACAGCTTTCAATAAGGTGAGTTCCATGGTCAATGTCACAATCCCTTTGAAACCCAAAACTTTTAGTGACTCCACAGTCAGGATTTGTTTTTCACTAGTGTTTAATCTGAGAGCCCATGTGCAATGGTCATTGGTACTTTCTGGTTACACATCCACTCAAAAGCGTAAAAGCTCTCAAAAAAAAAAAAAAAAAAAAAAAAAAAAAAACATGCATTCCTAGAGCACAGGCACAGACTCCTGACCAGGCCAAAGACATTGTCATGAGAGGCCCTGGGAGTGGATCTAGGCTGGGAGGTTGCCCTGCCATGCTGGCAAGAGTCTCTCTCTCTCTCTCTCTCTCTCTCTCTCTCTCTCTCTCTCTCCATCTCCCTCTCCCTCTCTCTCAATCTCTCTCCAAGTTTGCTTGGCCAACCTGCATCAGGCAGCCAGTGAGAGACCACAAAACCTTTAGCAGGCAGTTTAAAGTATATATGGCCCTTAACTGTGTGTGTGCACGCACATGGGTGCCCACACGCCCATGTATGTTCATTTGAAATTTTTGCTTTTTAAAATATTTCATTCTGAAAAGGAAGCATATGGTGTGATATTTCCATAGGGGTAAGCAGTGCTATAGGAGCCCACAGGAAGTATGTTGTGTTTGAGGGATCAGTCAAGCCCCCGCAGGCGGTGTGGTATCTGAGCTGACACTTGAAGGATTTTGAACTCCCTCACTTGGATCCCCACCCCCCTTCCTATTAATGCAACCCCATCCTGGAAACTGAGGAGCAAAGCCTCTGTGGTGGAAACGAGGTGGCAGGGTGGGGGTGGCGGTGGCGGGGATCAGCCTCACTGCAGCCCCCCTCCTCGGGGATGATGTTCATTTCTCTCGGTGCTGATGGCTTCAGCCTGAAGTTCAGAGGCGACCTTTCTGAGCCCTCCCCAGGGCTGGGCGTCCCCTGAAGACTGAGGATTGGGACGCTCTCCATTTCTCCACCTCGAAGCAGAGGATTTTTTTTTTTTTCCCTCCTGCACAGGAGTGGCCTCAACTCATTATCAAGATTTCCATGACAGCTTTTAAATGTCAGTTTTGTGAGTTTTAACACAAAACATTTGAGAACAGTTTTCTTTTTGGCTTATCCACCACTGTTTGAAAACAGTTTGGTGTTTTTATTGTTTCTGACTGTCCTCACTGACCATTTCTTGTCAGAGTAGGCTAACTATTTCCAAGGGTTAGGTGTTGTTGTTGTTTTTTCTTTAAGATTTTATTTATTTATTCATGAGAAACACACAGGGAGAGGCAGAGACACAGGCAGAGGGAGAAGCAGGCTCCCTGCAAGGAGCCCGATGCTCAACTGCTGAGCCACCCAGGCATCCCCCAAGGATTTTAAGATGGGCCTGACCTCTGTTCTAAGAAGCAGTTGAAAAGCAAACACGTCCCTGGGTCAGTCCTGTCACCACCCCTGCAACAGACTGAGGCCCTTGAAGTGGGGGTGTGCACCAGCCCAGGCACAGGTGGGGACTGCTAGAAGTAAGGCTGGGGTGGGGGGACGGGCATGCCTCAGCAGCACAGAAGCCCAGGCTGGGAGCATAACAAGCTTGTGGTGGGGTCCTCCACATGCTCAGAGCTGCAAAAAGTTGAAGAATTTTTTTTCAAGATTTTATTTATTCATGTGAGACACAGAGAGAGAGGCAGAGATACAAGCAGAGGGAGAAGCAGTCTCCGTAAGGGGGACCCTGATGCAGGACTCTATCCCAGGACCCCAGGATCATGAACTGAACCAAAGGCAGATACTCAAAGGCTGAGGCCCCCAGGTGCCCCAAAAGTTGAAGAATTCTTCATGGATCTCCTAATTCCTCCCTGCCCACCCATGCTTGCTGACTGAGTCCCTTGCTACCTGCCTTACTCCCAGCCTCTCCCCAACTGCAACAAGCAGCCCCAGTCCTGGGGCCTTGGTCCGGCTGGGAGATGACATGGGGGTAGGACTATGTCCATTGCCAGAGAACACTAGGTCCTCTGCTCTTCTTTCTTCCTGGTTTGCTGGTGTGCTCCTGTCCCCGGTTGGTTGTTTACTAGTGTAAAAGTTCTCACTTGCACGTTTAACCAAGAATGTTGGAAAGTTGCAGGATTATCCAGAGGGGGTTATGCTGCTCCAGTGATTGTTTGCAAGATGCTGGAAGGTTTTTCAAGTAAAAATGTTGATCCTATCAGGAAGTAAATTGCTTAGTTAGAAGGGAGGCTATTTAATGCTGAGCTGAGCCTAGATTATTGCTCACTATTCTAGATGGGGCCGTTCAGCTTGCGAGACGGGCTGCTGACTGTGACCGGTCACTGTGTCCCCTCCAGCTGGCCTGGTGAATGCTAACTCCAGTGGATTCAGGCTGTTAGTGGGCCAATCTGGAGCCCCCCCTGGAAGCCGCTCCCCTTGCAGATGGTTCCAGATGTGGGCTCTGGGTCAGTTCTGAGGGGATTTCAGGATTGAGGATCTTAAGTAGGATCATTTGTTCTCTCTCTCCTCTTCCTCTTCAGTCCCCAGGTTCTGCCAAGGACATGGAGAAACTGTGACATGGGAACGTGCCTGCTGTGTGCCAGGCTCTGCACTAGGTGCTTTGGGCCCTGTTTTTCTTCCAAGCCTCCTAAAAACCTAGGAAAGGATATTATAATTTCCTTTTGGTAGATGAGGCAACAGGTTCAGTAAAGGTAACAACTTAGATGATAAGTAAGAGTCCGTCTGGTTCCAGAGCCTGTGCCCCTCCCAGGCACACGATGCTGAACCCTGAAAGTTCCATTGAGTGTGGGTAGGGGTGGAAGGGAGAGGACAAAAGAGATTCTAAATCTGAGGGCACCTGAGATAAGGCCAGACCCCCAGGGATTGGTGTTATTGGAAGGAACTTTCCTAGAACAAGGGTCACTGTACAACACCTGTGGCTCCCCCAGGGGCTGACAGCCATAAAGGCAGTGACAACGGCTCCCTCAGCTCCTTTAGGTATTTGATAAGAGCTAAGAGAAATCATACCTTGATCTGCACTAAGGTTAGGCAGATAAGGTTAAAATGCTGAAGGTTAAAATTGTGTTGCTCCTGGGGGGTGTCGCATCAGCTCCAGGTATTTGCCACAGCTATCTTGTGCTCATCAAAACTAACGTTGGTAGCTATCTCTCTCCCTTTTTTCCCTGAAATGACCTAGATTTCATCATCAGAAACAGATGAAATGGACTGTTTACAAGAGAAGAGAACACACTGGTGCCTTTTGCAAATGGCACTGGGGCAGGGAGGGTCTGCAAGCTGCCCTCCCTCCCCTCAACTGATCCCCACCAAGCAAATATGCCCAGTAGTTTTAGCTATCTATCCCCCCCAAAAAAACGAGAAGGTGGGAATCTGCTGGTCTTGTGAGCTCAGGTCCTCTTGCCTGTCATTCACTCCTGACCAGCATTAGGAGCCCCCTGTTCTCTCTGGTTATCACACTTTGTGTTATGGCTTGAGGCAACATCATCAACCTGCAGAACAGGACTGCTATGTCCACAGTGTCTTTGTAATTTCTGAGCCAGTGGATACCAGATGCCCAGCTCTTACGTGTCCTCCAAGGTAGCTGTCCCACCAAGTCTGCCCCAGGTCTCACAGTTCTCCTGTGGGTGGTTGGCCCTAAGGGAGGTAAGCATGAGGATTCTTTCAGCAATATCTATAAAAATGAGGTGATGTGGAAACTGTAGAGAAGAAGATGTAATAGAAGGAAGAGTCAGTGTATTGAGTCACTGAAAAGGGGAGTCAGTGAAACCTCGGCTCTTGTAGAAGAGTTTTGGAGTAGGTTGTCCAACTTACCTTGATGGAATATGGTCCAATAGAGGGCTTCCCATCCTCTTTGGTGTCACAGAACACAGAGAATATGATCATGTTTGAACCACACACAGGGGGAAAAGGTAAGAATATATGTGCTGGCTCAAAGCCAGAAGCCAAAGGCCAGAAAGCTCTGGAAGCTTCAGTCTCACTGCCAGCCCAAGAACTGAGACACCAAAGTCAGGACACAAACAGTGGGGACCTCTCTACTAGTCAATAGGACGGTCTGATGAAAAGTCAGTGGGACCCAATCCTGTTACTACTGATGTGAGCATTTCTCAGGCAGCTCAGGAACCCACACAACTATTTGGGGCCTAGAGCAATCTCTTAAACCCTCTCCCTCTTGGCCCAACCTCTCCCTAGTTTATTTATTTTTTTTAAATAATTTTTTAAATTTATTTATTTATGATAGTCACAGAGAGAGAGAGAGAGAGGCAGAGAAATAGGCAGAGGGAGAAGCAGGCTCCATGCACCGGGAGCCCGACGTGGGATTCGATCCCGGGTCTCCAGGATCGCGCCCTGAGCCAAAGGCAGGCGCCAAACCGCTGCGCCACCCAGGGATCCCCTCTCCCTAGTTTAATCCCCCAGCAATACTGAGCTCCTGATGGTGAAGAAGGGTCCTTTTGATGCTCTGTTAACAGAGCACTAGAAGAGCTTATGAAGGATGAGAATTTGTCTCCGATTCACATCATTACTGGACATTCAGGACATCATTTCTTCTTTCCATGAAATCTTGGGAAAAAAGTGCTCTATTTTGAAATGTGACATCCATCAAAAAAGTCTAAGGATATAATCTCTATTTTATTTTGGATAATCCCCACCTTGCCACATCTTGGGTCTAATGTAAAATGTTGATCACATTTTTAAGTGTCATGTTTTTTATGATTTATTGTTCCTTCAATTAAAATTATGATATAACTAAATATTGCAAAGATATATGATATCCTTGACTGAAGTCCAGAGGATCACTGCAAAAAGTAATGTAACAGAAGAAAAAAGTAACCTAAACTTGCTTATATCTGTTTATCAAATTTAATTTAATAAGTGGTTTTGATATGACCCAGAAACCCTACTCCTAGATTTATGTACCCAAGAGCAACTTGTGCATAGATCTGCCAAAAGATATATACAAGAATGTTTATAGCAGCTTTATTCATAATAACTCCAAGCTGGAAATAACCTACACATCTATCAGTAAGAAAATAGATAAATAAATTCTGCTGCATTCATATAATGGGATATAATGAAGGCTATGAAGCCTTCAGCAATGAAGGCTACAGACCAGTCAAGACAACATAGATGAATCTCACAGACATTATGTTAAGCAGTAGAAGTCAGACACAAAAGAAAATGTATTGTATGATTTCACTTACCTGTTATTCAAGAAGAGGGGTCTGGAGTGGTTACATCCAGATGGAAAACCAGAGATTAACTAGAAAGTGAACAAAGAACTTTCAGGACATATATGCTGGGCATGTGCTATGTCTTGATCTGAGTGGTGATTACAAGGGTGTACACATATTTAAACATTGAGTAGCACACTCAGATTGGCACATTTTATGCATTTTACAGTATGTATATCTCAATAAAAGAGATAAATGGACTTGACATGCATTTAATGTCTGTGAAAATTCCCCTAGTGACTTAACTTTCCCTGTGTTAAAAATAATAAGAAATAGGGGCACCTGAGTGGCTCAGTGGTTGAGCATTTGCCGTTGGCTCAGGTTGTGATCCCGGGGTCCTGGGATCAGGTCCTGCATCAGGCTCTCTGCAGGGAACCTGCTTCTCCCTCTGCCTGTGTCTCTGCCTCTCTCTGTGTGTCTCTCATGAATAAATAAATAAAAATCTTTAAAAAATAATAATAAATAAATAAAGCTAGAAGTTGAACCAGACAAGGCCAGGACCCTCTGGGAATGTACATCACCTTACTATCTGTTGAAAAAAACACTGAGTGAAATCAGTAGATACCCTTCTGCTGATCTGCTCTATCCTAAAGTCTCACCAGAGGGCTCGTTGTACCCTGTCTGCCTTCCACTCTCACATTTTCCTATCTGGGGTTTGTTATGGGCTAAATGGTGTCTCCAAAATTCATATATTGAAGCCTTAAGCCTCAATGTGACTGTATTTGGAGATAGGGTCTTTAAAAAGGTAATTAAGGTTAAATGCAGTCACTAGGGTGGGCCCTAATCTAATCTGTCTGGTGTTCTTGATAAGAAGAGATCTGGACACAGACACACATAGGGGAAAGACTGTTGGAAGACACAGGAAGAAGATGGCCATCTGCAAGCCAAGGAGACTGGCCTCAGAGAGAACCAACCCTGCCAACATCTTCATCCAGGGCTTCTAGCCTCCAAAACTAGGGAAAATTAACTTCCAAATTTAAGATGCCCAATCTGTGGTACTTTGTTATGGCCATCCAAGCTAAGGCAGATCCTTTCCCTGGTTGAGAGGATCCACATTCCTGCTCTTACTTCCTTCCAGCTGTGTCTACTTCACCTAAGTAACCTTAACTATTTTTTTAATATTTTATTTATTTTATTTAGACACAGGCAGAGGGAGAAGCAGGCCCCCCATAGGGAGCCTGATGTGGGACTCGATCCCAGGACCCCAGGATCACAACCTAAGCCAGAGGCAGAGGCTTAACCACTGAGCTACCCAGGTATCCCAGTAACTTTAACTTTATCCTTAATCTGTGACAAGGTCTCAATTCCAGAAGTTTGGGATGCCAGACTCAGGACATACAACCAGGAACAAAACACTGAAGACAAACACAGGAAGTCCATACCCATTTTCTGAAAGAGGGAATAAAGAAGAAGGAGAGGAGTGGAGTTTAACACACAGTGATCCAAGAAATGTTTCTGTCTCCTTCGCTTCAAGCCTTTCCCAAAGAGAAGTCATTGTTCTGCCTGATTTAAGGACCTTTTTCTTAAAAGAGAGAAGTGAATGATGGAGCAGATGAGGGCTATAGCATCAAAGGGCTGTGCTTTTTTATGCTAACATGGTGAAGCCATGAGAAACTGACTTCTGGGAAGAGAGGGTAGATGTAGTTTTGCCCATTCCGTTGGCTAAGTCCAACTAGAAACCTCAGACATTATGTATGAAACCATGAAGGCTAATGCATTAAGAGACCCAAAGAATGACACTGGCTTTCATGTTCCCTGAGCTTTCATGTTGTTCTATGTGTCCAGACATGGAGCTGAAGAAGCAGCCAACCAGGAAAACTCATGTGCACAGAGAAAAGAAGGCCCACTGTCCTTAGCCAAAGGACCAGGAAAGGGACAGCCTAGTTAAGATAATCTGTCTTAACTAGGCTGTACTGAGAACAGACAGCAACTGTTCTCCTCCAATCAAACACCATGGAAAAACCTGTGGTCCCACTCCTAGAAAAGGTCAAGTGCAGAGGCTAGACTTTCATCTTCACAGACTGCAATGGGGTGGCCCTCTCCCTCCCCCCTCTATCCTCATGGTTGGGTGGAGGGATATCAAAGAAGAGTAGGAGCGGGAACTTCACCCCTCTGGGTGGTGACACCACCATCCAGCAACAGCAGAAGGTACTTTTTCCATAAGTGCCTACAGACTGGATATGGAAATAGACCATTTCTCGGACCATTAAAATAATTTTTTTTCAAGAAATTTAACAGGCTTGAAATCATGCAATGACTTCTCTGACCATAATGGACTGAAAGTAGGAATCAATAAAAGAAAGATGACAGATAAAATGTCCAAAGGCTTGGAAACTAAACAACAGTGGATTATTATGTCTCCTTAGTGGGTTGATTTTTTTAATCATTATATAATCTCCTTATCTGTCTTTGTTAATTTGTTTTGCTTTGAAGTCTACTTTATCTGATGTTAATATAGCTACTCTTTCTTGCCTTTGACTTTTGCATGATATATCTTTTTCCTCTTTTTCAATTTTTTTTCTTCCAACCTACCTAGATCATTTTATTTGAAGCAGGTTTCTTGTAGACAGTATATATAGGTGGGTCATGTTTTTAAATTCACTCCATTAATCTCCTTTTTAATTGGTGTATGTATTTAGACCATGGACAAGCACTGAATGCTTTCCACCTAAGATTGGGAATAAGGCAAGGAGGTCCACACCCACTACCCTAATTCAACACAGTGATGCAAATTCTAACCGGTGCAATAAAGCAAGGAAAAAAAAGGCATACATAATCGGAAGGAAGAAATAAAACTGTCCCTCTTTGCAGAGGACATGATCGCTTACATAAGAAATCATAAGAATTTTTTTTAAGATTTATTTATTTATTTATGATAGACACAGAAAGAGAGAGAGAGGCAGAGACACAGGCAGAGGGAGAAGCAGGCTCCATGCCCGGAGACCGATGCGGGACTCGATCCCAGGACTCCAGGATCGCTCCCTGGGCCAAAGGCAGGCGCCAAACCGCTGAGCCACCCAGGGATCCCCCAAGAAATCATAAGAATTTACCAAAAAACCTTCTAGAATAAATGAGTTCATCAAGGTCACAGCATATAAAATAAACATACAAAAACCAATTGTATTTCTATGTACTAGCAATGAATGTGTGGATACTGAAATGAAAAATGCAATACTATTTACAATTCTAAAAAAAAATGAAATAGGTGTAAGTCTAGCAAACCAGGCCTAAGATCTGTATACTGAAAACTACACAATGGTGATGAACAAAATCAAACAGGGTCTATTTAAATAAATATACCTTGTTCATGGATTGGAAGACTTAACAGAGTAAAGATATCAATTCTCCCCAAAATGACATACAGATTTTATGCATTTTCTAACAAAATCCTAGTAAGATTTTTTTGTGGATATAGAGTAAATATTATTCCAAAATGTCTATGAAAGGTAAAGGAAGTAGAATAGCTTTTTAAAAAAAAAAAAAGTGAAAAAAAAGAATAATGTAGGAAGAATCTGATTTCAAGACTTATTAGGTAGTAAGTAATCTTATACAGTAAGTAACTAAAACTGTATGGCACCATTAGAGAAATTGGTGCATAAAGCAATAAACAGAATGAGGGACCCAGAAATAGAGTCACACAAATATGCCCAACTAATTTTGGATAATGATGCAAAAAAAATTCAGTGGAGTAAAGGTATGCTTTCCAGCAAATGGTACTAGAGCAATTGGATGTTCAGACACACACACACAAAAAAATGAATCTAGGCCTCTGTCTCACACCTTGTACAAAAATAAACTCAAATGGACCACAGACTTAAATGTAAAAACATAAAATGTTTAGGAAAAAAATAGAGGAAAATTTTGAGATTAAGACTTTTTAGACTTGACACCAAAAACACAATCCCTAGAAGAAAAATAAATAATTGGATTTCTTTAAAACTGCAGACTTTTGCACTACCAAAAACCATGTTAAGAGAATGAAGACAAGCTACAGATGGTAAGAACATATTTGAAAACCACATATTCAACAAAGGACTACTCTCTCAAATATTTAAAATAGGCTCAAAATTCAATGGTAAGAAAAAAAGTCTCATTAGAAAAGGGGCAAGAGGGACATCAGGGTGACTCAGTCGGTTAAGCATGTATCTGTCTTCAGCTCAGGTCATGATCTCAGGGTCCTGGGATAGAGCCCTGCATTGGGTTACTGCTCAGTGGGGAGCCTCTGGCTTGTTCTCTCTCTCTCTCTATTGTTCTCTCTCTCTCTCTATTACATCTCTCTCTCTCTCTCAAATAAATAAATAAAATCTTTTTTTTTAATGGGCAAAAAACATGAATTGATATGTCACAGAAGAAATCTACAGATGACAAGTACATATACAAAAAAATGTTCAACATCTTTTGCTATTGGGTAAATGCAAATTAAAACCACAGTGAGGTATCACAACACACTTATCAGGATAGCAAGGTTGCAGAGACACTGTATTACTCATACGTTACTGGTGGGAGTGTAAAATGGTACAGCCACTTTGGAAAACACTTGGGCAGCTTCTTAAAAAGAATAGACCTGCAACTACCATATGACTCAGCAATTGCACTGCTGGGCATTTATCCCAGAGAAATGAAACACGTTCACACAAAAACCTGGCACAAATGTTTATAGCAACTTTATTCATAATAGCCCCAAACTGGAAAAAACCTAGATGTCCTTCGGTGGGCGACTAGTTGAACAAACTGCAGTAGACTCACTGTGGAATACTTCTCAGCAACAAGAAATTGATGGTTGTGTTCCCTCTCGCTGGGAGGATTGATGGTTGGCCTGGGACAGCAGGGAGGAAAGTGAATTTGGCTCTAAAATGTCAATATGAGGGCTCTTGCGCTGTTGGAAATGTTCTGTGTCTTGACTGTGTCACTATCAATATTTTGGTTGCAATATTGTACTACAGTATTATTTTAAATTTTTTTGAAGATTTTATTCATTTATTGGAGAGTGAGGGAGCCAGAGAGAGAGCACATGAGCAAGGGAGCAGCAAATCCCCCTTGTTGAGCAGGGAGCATGATACGGGGCTCGATCCCAGGACCCTGGGATCATAACCTGAGCTGAAGGCAGACACTTAACGGACTGAGCCAGCCAGGCACCCCTGTACTATATAGTTTTGTAGAATGTTACCATTGGGGGAAGTTGGTAAGGGGTATATGGAATCTCTCTGCGTGATCTCGCATAACTGCATGTGAATCTGCAGTTATTTCAAAAAGTAAAAAAGTAAAAAAATAAAAAAAAACTTGAGAAAGAAAAAGTGCATGCCAACAGTACCAGGAGAAAATTCTCCAGATTAGACTCTAGTTCAGGAGGCTATTTGTGATCCTGTCATTTTATGAACACAGTCTTTCTTAAGAGTTCAGTTGTGATTATCCAATATGGAAAGGAAAGGAATAAAACAATGGCATCAACAGAGTGGACTCATTTTGCTCATGTAAACTTGCTGCTCACCAGACACTTCAGTGAGAAATGGAGTATAGCCCACCGTGGTACTCAGAATCTTTCCAGAAGAGATCATCCCAGCTGTGTGTTGGCTTCTCCTTACAAACATGCCATTAAAGAGAAGCTGATAGGATCCTGCTTTTCTGTGCCCCTGATTCCCAGAAAGAAGGTTAAGTATGGCAGGGACACACTTCAAGATCCAAACAGTCAAACATCGAGCCCATCTCTGATGCTTTAATTGATAAAAGGAGCTCAGCTTTTGACTTCTGTCCAGTTTCATGACATCATCAGCAAACATCTGGGGTAGAGCTAAGTACATGTGCCTAGAATACTGGGGAGGAAGTGTAGCCTACCCAGGGGTAGGGCATCAGAAGGACAGGACCCCAGGAAGGGCACAGGAAACGACTGGCCAATGACAGTACACAGCCCCTACCTCTGGGATGTTAGGCCCCTTTGCCTAAGGAAATACTCCCCTCTTGCCCTGCAGGTGAGTACATTAGCATGACCTACCCTTGACATCCCTAGGACGGAATGAGATAGAGCAAAAGTCCAAGAAGAATGGCCGGAAACTCTATTATCACCTCTGACATCTGACCTCAGTGCAACTGAAGAATAGATGAGGCACACCACAGTGTCTCTTCAATTTTTCACTGAATGTGTGCTGCAGACGTGGAGGAGAAGAAGTACTTACCCTCACAGCCAGGGTGCAGTCTGAGATGATTCACTACACACTAAACACTTCTTTGAGGTTTTACGTTTGCATAAAACTCTGTATCTGTTTTATCATTGTAAAAAATATGTGAATTACTCACCATCAGGCAACCTGACCCTTCAGAGAGATGGCCATGCTCACTCACGGCTTCGGGCATAGGGGCCCTGACATGCTGTGGCTGAGGGTTGGGGCTTTGGAGGTGAACTGTCTGATTCGGGTCCTGCCTCTGCCTTTTACTAACTGATGACCTAGAGCAAGGTTCCTAATCCTTGTGTGCTTCAGTTTCCTTATATATATAAAATGAGGATTACAGCTGTGCCTACTTCATAGCATTGTTGAGAAGCTTAAAAAAGTTAAAATGCATCAAATACTTGGTACACATGCTCAGTAAATGTTAATTTTTATCATTATGGGTTACACTCTGGCATTTTACTCCTGTACCTAGATCCCACTTGAAAAGCAGTAAATAGCACAGCAAAGATAAACTTGCAAGGTAAAAAGCCTGGAAAATTAATTTTTTTAAAGATGTAATTTATTGGGATCCCTGGGTGGCGCAGCGGTTTGGTGCCTGCCTTTGGCCCAGGGCGTGATTCTGGAGACCCCGGATAGAATCCCACGTCGGGCTCCCGGTGCATGGAGCCTGCTTCTCCCTCTGCCTATGTCTCTGCCTCTCTCTCTCTCTCTCTCTCTCTCTCTCTCTCTCTCACTATCATAAAATAAATTTAAAAAAAAGTTGTAATTTATTTATTTGAGATAGAGAGAGAGATGTAGCGAGAGAGAACACAAGCAGGGGGAGGGGCTGAGGGAGAGAGAGAAGCAGACATCCCCCCTGGGCAGGGAGCCTGCTGCAGGGCTTGATCCAGGACCCCAGGTTCATGACCTGAGCTGAAGGCAGATGCTTAACCGACTAAGCCACCCAGGGTCCCCTGGAAAATTATCTTTGATTCAAAATAGTGGATTTAAAGATACAGCAATATGTTTTTGTTGTATTGGCAAGAACATTTGGGCACACACTTGTACTCCAGCCACTCTGAAGTAAAAATTCTGAATCCATTCAGGAATTAAAACTGTCTCCCCGTCTCCACCAAGCTGGTGAAGGATTTGTGCTCCATGAATCACAGAATAACATAAATGAGAATACACACAGTTTGGGCCATGCAATTTTGTGTGTCAACATGGTCCATACACCGCCCCCCTCTTTTAATCAATGGATGAATACTACATTTTGACAATGGCAACAATATCTATGTCCTCCACAGAAGCTACTTTGTTGGCTACATTCGGAAAATCTGCAAGGCTGTGGAGAACGTCAACAGGGTTCATACGGGGGCCTTTGGTGGCAGGCTCTTAGGTGGAATGTGGTACAGTGACAGCCTTCTGAAGCTCGCCCAAGTTAAACACGAGATTTGTCACACACATGGCAATGACATAAAACTGGTGTACGATGGTGCTCCTGCTTTTTCTGAAGTGTGAGATCGTGGCTCAACCCTCCACATTAGGGCCTGAGAGGTCCGTATTGGGGGTGGCCGCACTAGCAAGTTACCTTTACATCAAGGGTCCTTAGAAGCCAGAATCCTTTGTTGTGTGCAAGGAGCTGTCACCAGCTGTTTTGTTTCCACTGAGGGCAGGTCAGGAGGAAAATAGAATGGTTCAAACAGCACAGACAGGATTTAGCATGGTTAAGAAAAAAAATGTCCTGACAGTGAGAATTATCGAACAGTCAGGGACAGCTATGTGGGACACTCTAGGACACTCTTCTCTGAATATCTTTTTAAGAAAACTCAACTTTGAACCAGTGATTGGCAACCAACATTCCACAAAAAGGGGCACCCATGTATGAGTTCCCGATTTTCTGAAATAATTGGTGGAAAATAAAAAGTCCTCCAGACAAGAAATTGCACCATACACTCCCATAATCTTGATTAATAGTTTTCTTTTTTAAAATGTAAATACTGCCATGTGGTCACATGCATCAGCCATTCCTAAAGTGTAAATCACCAGAAATCAGGTCATCTCCTAAACCCCAATCAGGATGCTTCTGCCAGGGAATGAAGGTTTAATGAGCCTAGGAGAAGGCCAGACCCAGGTTGACCCTGGGATACACACTGAGGTGGGCCCTGGGTGCCAGGAAAGAGAGCTGATGAAGTCAGAGAGGATAAAAGGGCAGGAAGACCTCCAAATCATCCATCTTCCTCACAGTTTTATCAAAGTTTCTATCAACCCATACAACTGCTGGGGGAAACTGCCCACCTCTGGTTCCATGCTATGAATTTCAAGTATAGGAGGATGGTCTTCTGGGATGCCTCTATTTCCCAAAAAGCCACACACTATCTTTAAGAGACATTCAGAGAGTCCCACAGGGGAGGATCCCTGGATAAAGATAAAGTGGAATCATTAGCAATACATGGTATTGAGCCACCATAGAAGGAATGGAACTTTTAGTGGGAAAATAAAGAGATTGTATATAATTTAATAACAATAGCTGACATTTATGGAGAACTTAGTACAGCCAGGAAAATATTCCAAGGGCTTTTTATGTGTTATCTCATTTAATCCTCACAACAATGCTTTATCATCCCCATTCTAGAAAACCATGTGAGGAAACTATTACACCAAGAGGTTGGGAATCATTCAAGGCCTCCCAATTGACAGGTGGAGGGGCTGGTCATATAGTCACTAAACTCCATGGGAATGTGTTGGATGGGCATCCTTGTTCTCTTTTCTGAGCCATGTCTTTGGTTCTCTCTTCACACATCTTTTCCACTGAGCTTGTGGGGCAAGACTGGATGTGTTGCAACGGCCACCAAAAGAGCCCCAGGAAAGAGCTTGGGCCAGATCTGAGAATCAGGAGAAAAGACCTTGGTCTCTCAATCACTCTTTCCTCTGTAGTAGAAGGAATGAGATCAAAAGGCCAAAATTCCAACAAGCACATGAGAAAATGCTCCACATCACTTGCCATCAGGGAAATACAAATCAAAACCACAATGAGATACCACCTCACACTAGTGAGAATGGCTGAAGTTAACAAGACAGGAAACAACAAATGTTGGAGAGATGTGGAGAAGGGGAAACCCTCTTGCACTGTTAGTGGGAATGGGAACTGGTGCAGCCACTCTGGAAAACTGTGTGGAGGTTGCTCAAAGAGTTAAAAATAGATCTGCCCTAAGACCCAGCAATTGCACTGCTGGGGATTTACCCCAAAGACACAGATGCAGTGAAACGCTGGGATACCTGCACCCCAATGTTTATAGCAGCAATGTCCACAATAGCCAAACTGTGGAAAGAGCCTTAGCGTCCTTTGAAAGATGAATGGATAAAGAAGATGTGGTCTACATATACAACGGAATATTACTCAGCCATTAGAAACGACAAATACCCACCATTTTCTTCGACGTGGATGGAATTGGAGGGTATTATGCTGAGTGAAGTAAGTCAATCAGAGAAGGACAAACATTATATGGTTTCACTCATACGGGGAATAAAAAAATAGTGAAAGGGGTTATAGGGGAAAGGAGAGAAAATGAGTGGGAAATATCAGTGAGGGTGACAAAACATGAGAGGCTCCTAACTCTGGGAAACGAACAAGGGGTAGTGGAAGGGTAAGTGGGCAGGGGGGTGGGGTGACTGGGTGATGGGCACTGAGGGGGGCATTTGACATGATGAGCACTGGGTGTTATACTACATGTTGGCAAATCAAACTCCAATAAAAAAAATATACCAAAAAAATGAAAAAGAAAAAAGACCAAAATTCTTACTGCCACTTCTCTCTCCATGCCTGCCATAGACTACTCCCCTTACCCTAAGCCAGAACAAAGCTGTAAAATCTTTGTCAACACAGTACTGGAAATGGTGATCAAAATGATTTTTTTTTTAATTTTTGCTATTCTTGACCTGACACATGGTCTGTTTTCTTACAAGGCCTCTCAAACTCACTTATAAGTCAGGCATCACACTGTCACATCAGAACTAGCCAGTAAATCATGACCAAATCAACAAAGGTATGACCAGCCAGTCACATGCAGCTCTGGAGCTTCTTTGGTCACTTCTTCAATCCTCAATGCCTCACTTGATAATGCTCAGAATTGTTATTCCAAGAGCATCCCCTTGGGCTGCCAGGGCCAATTAATAATGCAGGGAGGAGCAAACACTTATGAAAAAGCAAGAGGGTGCCAGGGATCTTGGCCTCAAGTTGGGATTGGGTCCCACTCCTGAATCCAGGCTGGGAGGGGAAAACAGAGTTTCTGTGAGAGCTTTCCCAGCCTCAGTCTAGTCCACAAACCAGCCCAAGGGTCCTGTCACCAGCCAGAGGCAGGATGTCTGGGACCTTATACCAGGGAACTGTTTTTCAAACACGGTGTTCCTCCTTTTAGTTCAAGATCATTCAGCCCCAATGAAAGTAAGCTCAGATTCCAGCCACCCCTCTTGCTCTTCTTATCTTCTCCCGTCAAGAAGAAAAGTAATTCTAATGAGCCAAAGAGCACCGGCCCACAAGAAATGTTTGCCTGTCCAATGGACTTGAAATTGATGTGTGAAATTGAGTTCACAGAAGTGACTGAGAAGTAACTCTGGACATTGAAGAGAAAATGTTTCAAGAAAGTGAAGAGTCTAGAGGGAGAGACGTAGAAGACAGAAAAGAAGTTTAGCCACAGAAAGCAGAATGGGATTCTCCCTTTCTCTACCTTTCTTGAAGGAAACTGGTGTGCTAGAGACTGATGGCATTTCTTGGGTGGACAAAGCCAAATGGTTGTGTTCATTAACTAATTTGCCTTTCAACTACTTCCCCTCAAGGAAACATGTTAATAAAGCAGTTATGAGTGAGTTTGAATTTTTCTTTGTGCTTTTTAAAGTGGCTAACTAGCTATATATGCTACATGTGTGAATTTAATTCTAAGCTCATCTTCTCACATCCAGTCCAGAATAGTTAATAACAGAGCTTTTCAGGGGAGAAAAAAGACATTTTTTTCACCATTAGGATATGACTTAAATAAAAATGCAGAAAAGGAGGATAAGGGGAGAAGACTTGCCACAACTCTGGCAAGATGCTTACAATAAGAAAAAGAGACACAACCTCCAAAAAGGCCAAGGAAGACCATGAATGAGGAAAAAAGAATAGGATCATGGAGCATGTCTGAACATTGGGATCCACCATTTATTTATTCCTTCTTCTATCTTTCCCATTGACAAGGTTGAATCCAAGAGAATTTGATGAGTAAATGGCCCAATATTAATGTTTTAACTATTAAATGGGATCTGGTGTTCCATCATCATCATCATCATTATCATCCTCTGTATTCAAGTACCTACTTGCTAATATGGCCCATTCTTTCTGCCATGATAACTTAGATAAAAAATTTTTTAAAGGAAAGATTTCTGGGGGAATCACAGGAGCTGCTGCTGGGCTAGCCCTTGCTCAACTCTGTTGAAAGTCATGATGGGATGGAGAGTATTTAGAATTTATGAGAAGACTGGAAGAGAGCTACTTGAGAAGAAAACACCCTTTGGTACCAACTCTAAGGCTTGTGGGTAGGTTTCTATTTTGAAGTCTTGGATTTCAGATAAATAAAATGTTTCATCGCTTCTCGGCCTTTTGGCTAAGATCAAGTGAAATAAAATGTTTCTTGCCAAGTAGCCTGATACCCATCAGGCAACTTTCATGGGTTTATAGTTCATTAGGAGCAGAAAGCCACCAAAGAGGGTCTCAACACAATCTGGAGGACCTCAAGAATGTAAAAAAATCTACATACTCAGTAATGCCTGGCTCTTGAAATGGAAAAAAGGACAGACTTAGGATTCTGGGAAAAAGGTAGAACACTGACAGGCAATAAAAACTGAGTTTCTGAAATTTACACAGGGGTCTTTTACATCCTATATGTATACAAAGATAATCAACAAAGACATTGAGTTTCTCACTGTTAATTTCTTAATCCATCTAAAACAAACAATTAATGACAAAGAAAACCTGTATAAACAGTTTCCTCTAGACTAGCCCATTAAAGAAAGAACTATACATTTAATAGCTGCACATGAACAAACTGATCATCATTAAAAGGAAAGATAAGAAAAAGACCACCCCCCTCCCTCAGCAAGAGGCAGGAATTCTAGATAAAGAGCCATATTTCCTACAAACAAGTATGCAAACAAAATAGACCAGGCAAAAAGCACTACAGAAATAGGAAAGGAAGCTGAACAATGGCTTTATTGATTTAAGACATGTGGATTTCATTAGGAAAGCTGAATTCATAAAAATGGGTTGTGATATCTGAAACGAAGCAAGGAGCAAAATTAGGTCACAGAGCTCCTCGGACAAAAGGAATGATGAATCTTTATTAGGTAACTGGACTCGGAGGTAGGAGGAAAAAATAACTCTTTTCCTCCCAACCCTGTCTTTGGATAGTTTTTAAGCCTTCAAAGGTAAGTCTACATGTTGAATTGAAATGGCAAATCCCAGGGCCTCACTCTCTGACACAGCATCTGCACTGCCAAAGAACCCCTGGGCCAGAAACTAGAGATTCCTCAGGAAAAACATTCACACTGATATGGAAATAAATAATGTAGAGATCAAAGCAATAGATGTAAGATGTCCCAGTGGCTTCAACACAAAGCTCTGACTGAATTTGAAAGTAATAAAGTAGCAATAATAATATTTTTCACTTGGATAGACATTTTCCTCTGAAGAGCTCATAACCCATGTTAGCTTACACAAAGTTGATATGCTATTCATATGGGAGCCTCATTTTAATAATAATGACACAGAAGCGACTGTCACTGAACTGTTGAGATAAAACAATTTGTACTTCAACAAATACATGGAAAGTGAGATAGGAATCCTCTTGCATAAATCTCCTAAATTCAATTTTGACCCTTTGGCTTGGCATGCTGAACCAAGGCAAATTTTTTAATTAAGAGAGTCTTTTGACTCCTTATATCTTTCTTTCTGTCTTCCTTCTAGGCATTCCTTTTTCTAGAACATTCTCACTTTATTTTATGCTCTAGATGCCTCTTCCTGCATCCCACCAAAAACTATGATCCTGTAAAATGGCTCTTCCCTGACACCTTGCACATCCCTTTGGCCCAAGATCTTGTTCCCCTGGGACCAGTCCACAGAAGGGGTCCTCATGATTCTGGTTTAGTGTTTTATCCTCATCGAATAATACTTACACCTAAAAGGTTGCCTTAAATAATTTCAATACACAATGTTATAAATTGAACTAAATAACTGTGGAAGAATTTACTGACCAAAAAATATGCCGACTTTTATACCTTATACATGAGTTTTTAGAGCACCTGATTTGTGCAAGATATCTTGCTAAACTCTTTGAAACGATACTGGCAAATACAACACTTCACCAACCAAGTCTCCAGGTTTGAAGACAAGATGAGTAAAGTAAGCCAGGTAACTTTAACACAAGGCTGGTATGTGTCACGAGGAAGGGATATAGAGACCTGGGGTTGAGAAGGTCATTGCCCAGGGTGTAGGGAATGCAGATGGATACATAAAATGTACTGATGAAGGTCAGATTTCAAAAAGTAGTTGGGAGAGGATCAGGGCAGACAAAAGAGCTTGAGTAAAGTAGGAAGGGTCCTAATGGGAGTTTGTTCCTTTGACAGGGATGGATAGCAATAGAAGGCCTCAATGGTATAGATAAAAAACACAGGAATCCCAGCATCAGCTTTCTACCTCACAGCCTCCCTGCCAACCAGCATAGTCCTGGCTGTCACCTACTGGATTCCTAATGGAGGTGAGAGAGGTGTGGGAATAGAAAAGACTGGAAAGACATTGGGATTCCAGCGGATCCCAAATGCCAGACCAAGAAATTTGAACCTAATTCTAAGGGTCTTAGGGAGCCTCAGAAAGCATAATAAACAACCTTTCAGACTCATATTTGTGCAAGTGTATATGACTGTGCGTGTGTGTGCATGTGTGGTATATTCACACCTTGGCATGAGTGTGAAGTTGTGTATGCGAGCATACGTATATGTGTGAGTCTGTGTGTGAGAGAATGTGGATGTGTATGACATTAAAGAGTCATTTGTACATTAAAAAACGCACATACCCATATCTGTAACTATACATTGAGAAAAAGGCTGTAAATCAAATGTGTAATGACCTATGAGAGGAGTATTTGGGCTTCCTCTTCTCTGGATCAACTGGACGAAGCTTCCTCATCTGATACTTGGGGGTCCTGGCACTGAACCAGCGGTGGCCGTGAGGAGCAAGCACACTTGTGCAGGTCTTGCCACACCTGATAAGACAGCAGTTGTTACGACAGGATTGTGGGAGAGGCAGACCATTCGAGAAGATATTCTATTGGCTCAAGTTATAGACAAAGGAGAAATGACATTGGCTGGCAACGGGGCCAGGGAGGCAGCCGGGCTGGGAGAAGGCAGCAAGCACAGACCATCTTTCAGAAGCCAAAACGTCCAGGACCTGGAGCAGCAACGGGAGAGCCAGTGCAGAGCGGAGCCCGGAGACCACGGAGAGGCCGGTGTGGGAAGGGAGCTGCCTTGCCCGGGTCTCCGGACATCTGGGCCAGGCACTGCTCTCTTCTCCACCAATACACAGCACCATCTTGAAACACTACAGAGAAGAATGTATGACAAAATCGGATCCACACATACTTTCCCAAACTATAAGTATCTGTCAAGTCAATCTCCAACTTCTTCTGAACTGTTCAAAGAAGTTGAACACAATTTTTCCATTACCTGGCAGCTCCTAGCGACAAGTGGGTACTCTCTGTTCACTGAATCACTGGCCTCTTGAAGAGAAATTTAGCGAGGTTTTGTTTGGGCGTTGCTGGGGATTTTTTTTTTTTTTGCATTTTTTTATAGTGGCAAAATATATATAATATAAAATTTAGCATTTTCACTATCTTGAAAAGCAATGTTCAGTGGCAGTAATACAGTTGTTGGGCAACCATCATCACCATCCAGCTCCAGAACTCCTTTCATCAAAACTGAAATTTTGTACCCATTAAACAGCAACTCCTCATACTCCCTTCTCCCTCCACCCCCTCAACCCTGTAACCATCCTTCTGATTTCTCCCTGTGTGAATTTGACCAGTCTAGGTACCTCATAGAAGTGAAATGATACCGTATCTGTGTCCTGCTTACTGGACTTAGCCTAGTGTGCTAGTGGCTTTTAGAAGTTAATGCAGCTTCCATGTGTGCATGAGCCTGGGAAACAGGTGAAATACGGAGCAAATCTGGCCAGAGATTTTTGTATCATAGCAGACCGTGAGGAGGTGGGCAGCTGAGGGCAGAATGCCTGCTTTTTTTTTTTTTTAAGATTTTATTTATTTATTCATGAGAGACACAGAGAGAGAAAGAGAGAGAGAGAGAGAGAGAGAGAGAGAGAGAGGCAGAGGGAGAAGCAGGCTCCATGCAGGGAGCCTGACATGGGACTCAATCCCGGGTCTCCAGGATCATGCCCTGGGCTGAAGGCAGCGCTAAACTGCTGAGCCACCCGGGTTGCCCAGAATGCCTGCTTTTAAAGCAAAATCAGGAGTGCCGAGTTAACCAGCTGTGTGACTTGGGGCAAGTCACTGAAACTCTCTGTGCCTGGACACCCCCACATGTAAAATGGACATAATGACAGTGCATATCCATGGGTCTATTGTGAGGATCAAATAATATATGTAAAACACAGCAATGCCTGGCACATAGTTGACATTGGACAAATATTAAGACAATTTAAAACAAAGGACATACATGAACATCTGTAAAATTAGGGAGTTTATATTCTCACAAAACACATATATTTTTGAACCGATTGGCATGTAAAAAGCAAAAAAGTATACACTCAAAAAGCATACCTTGGAAAACTAATACATGCATTTTCTATTTGAGACATTGAAAGAAAAATTTGTTGAATATGACAGTCCTTGGTCTTAAGAAAATGTGAAATCTAAAAAGAATCTGGAGGAATCTGGACAGGTTTCCAAAGGATATGCCCCAAACCTCCGTCTGACAGCGTGGATAAAGCAGTTCTCATTCAAGATATGAAAAGTAAAACTTAAAACACAAGGTGATGAAGCAAACTATCTTAATATCACTAATGTTTGCAGGTTGCAACGGGAGATACTAAAAGAAGTGAATTTTCAACGAGAGAGAGAGAGAGAGAGAGAGAAATCCCCTTGCATATTTATGATAGATTCCCCCATTATTGAACAAAAAGCTGGCTATTTATCTTAGAAAAGCTCATTTTATGGATTCTAAAAAACTGAAAAATCATTTTAAATATAGACTTTGTAAACAAAATTCCTTACCCACAATATTAACTTTCTCTGCCCCATTATTTTTCTCAGCCAGAGGTCACCACGATCACTTTGTGGCTTAACTTGGCCAATCACCTTCGAGAGTTCTGTTGTCTTCCCTCCCAGGACTCTGGCAGGGAAGCCACGCTGCCTCCGCAGCGGGGCCTAGTGGTGGCTTTCCAACATCATAGATGAGATTTGCATCCCATCACAGACTATTTTTTCCCCCACCTGTTTTTATGGATTTGGCATGTAATTAGTTTTGGGATAGACCAAAATCAGAAGTGCCTAATGTAGTTTACTAGGGAGCCATCAAGAGGGCCATTTGTGTCAGGCCATGGGTTTCAGAGTGGGGCAGCCAGAGGTCAAGTCTCTCCTCCCATCTTGAGTCTGAAATCAAGTGGTTCTTCACTTACAGCAGGACTGGAAGGACAAAGAATTAAATTGCTTTGACCCCGCAGGGCCCATTTCAGAAATACGGTTTTCTTTTAAGAGAAAAAAATTATTTTTAGAGAAAAGAGAAAATTCTCTCTTCAGCTTTCACTCAGCCCTGAGCTGGCCTACTCAGAGTCTGTTGTTTTAAAGGGTTTTGTTTTGTTTTGTTTTTTAATGTTTACTCAGGAAGCACATGGAATGCACCCTGACAAGTAAAGCCCACGTTTCCACCATTCACTGAGGCTCTTTGTTTTCACGTATCACATACCTCGTGCCTTAACTGAATACTTTATTTGCTAATAAAGACTCAAGACTTCAGCCACAGGGAAAAGAAAGGGAACCAGTGGAAATTAGTGGAATCCCAGTAAAAGGGAAAATATTTCATTAATTTTATTTTAAAAAGCAGGCTTTCATGGGTACTAGAAAATTTCCCCTAGAGTTGTTTCATTAAAAAGCACAGTATGTGTCAGAGTATGAAAACAGGAAAGAGAGGAGAGAGTCGCCGTTGTTTGATCATCTCACTCAAGGGGAAATTTGAGATAAACAGTTCTCAGAAATAGCAATCGTTTCATGAATCTGATGTTTTCAATGGTTGTGGTATCCTCCAAATCAGGCTTGGACTAGAAGTCCATGCTCTTTACCGTTACAAAAGTCAGGGTTAAGTCAGTGGACTGTCTTAGGAGTTGAAAGAATTAATTTGGGGCCCTAAGTGGTGAGGATTTCACTCTCAGAGAGTAACTTTCATTTGAGGGGGCTAGAGAAGAAAAATAAGACATAATTAAAATTTGGGTTATGATAGGGAAATTGATTGAGAGGTTATTGTAGGAAAAACATAGAAACATGCTTGGAGGGATCCCTGGGTGGCGCAGTGGTTTAGCGCCTGCCTTTGGCCCAGGGCGTGATCCTGGAGACCCGGGATCAAATCCCATGTCGGGCTCCCGGTGCATGGAGCCTGCTTCTCCCTCTGCCTATGTCTCTGCCTCTCTCTCTCTCTCACTGTGTGCCTATCATAAATAAATAAAATAAAAAAAAAAAAGAAAGAAAGAAACATGCTTGGATTACCCAAAAGGATAAAATATTAACATTGACTTGGTAATTAGATAATCATAATAAAATTTCTAAGGGAGCTACAGAAAGACTAGCTATAGAGTATATAACTTCCAGACTAGTAGGGGGGTAGGAAGCAGTACAGAGAAAGAAAATTTATTTCCTAAATTTATATAACCATTATATTACTTCTATAAAAAAAGAAAAAATGAAAAATTGAGGTGTTTTGGGGTGGCTCAGTGAGTTAAGTGTTAAACTCTTCATTTTGGCTCAGGTCAGGGTCTCAGGGTCTTGAGATTGAGCCCTGTGTCAGGCTGTGTGCTGGGCATGGAGCCTGCAGAGGACTTTCTCTCTTCCTCTCCCTCTGCCTCTCCCTTCCTGCTCACACAAACTCTTGTTCTCTCTCTCTCTCTCACACACACACTCTCTCTCTCTCTCTCAAATAAATAAATAAACAAACAAATAAATAAAATATATTTTTAAAAAGGATAATTTCAAAATTACTGAAATAAGTATGCAATTTAAGAAGTTAACTATGAAAAACAATATAATCCATCCAAAGACAGTAGAAAAAAGAAAAAGCAGAAATTAATGAAATGGGAAAAATAAAAACAATGAGGATCCAGATGCCAGAAGTTGGATCTTTAAAAAGGTTAATAAATGAATATTTGTCTAGCATAACTGATCAGAAAAAAGAGAGAAAGTATAAATAAACAACATTAGGACTGAGGACGGGAAATGGCCAAACCACAGATAGAGTGGAGATTATAAAGATAAAAAGAATGTTATGAATAAGTTTATAAAAATAAATTGAAAACTTAGATGAAATGGACAATTTTCTAGAATGCCTCAAGCAGTAACTAAAAATCTGAATTGTTTTATAACTACAAACAAAATCAGACCAAAGTTTAAAATCTTCCCACAGTAACACCAAGCCTAGCTGGTTTTACAGGTGAGTTCTCCCAAAATTCAGGAACAGATATTTTTGATGTTACCAAATTCAGGAAGCAGAAAAAGAGGAAACATTACCTTAACTTATGTTAGAAAATTAACAAAATTCTTTATTGAAAACCAGGGCAGGGAAAAAACTCACCCAGGAGAATAGAAGCCAAAACCCTAAACAAAATATTGGTAACCTGAATTCTGTCTGTTGTGTACTACACAATCAGTTGTTTATTTTAGTGATACAAGGTTACTGCAAACTCAGAAAAATCTGTTGACGTAATTCACACTATAGATTAAAAGGAGGAAGGGAGATGATCATCTAAATTGATTCAGAAAAAACATTCAATGAGATTCAACGTGCGGCTGAGTAGGAAGAGAATTTCCTTAATCTGATCAAAGGTCTCCATAGACAAAATGACAATAAATGCCTTATTTAGTGTTGAGATGTTAAAAAAGTATATCTTTAGAAATCAAGAACAATTCAAGGACATGCATTCTCACTTCTATTCAATCTTGTTCTAGAAGTTTTAGTCTTCTGAGATAAGCAAGAAGATAAAAGATATGTAAAAATAAAAAAAGGAAGAAACAAAACCAGTGCCATATATAGATCATATGACTGCATAGGAAACCTGAAAAAATATCTACAAATTCTTACCAGTAGAGCATCTAGCATGGTTACTAGATATAATACTAATTTGTAAGTGTTCATTGTATATACTCTTCATACCAATAACAAATATTTAGAGTTTTATGCTTTAAAAAAGATACCATTTAAAAGACCAAGAAATAGATATGATACTTAGAAATAAGTCCAAAAAAAACATACAATAGTTTTCTGCAAAAAATTCTATAAATGTATATTTATTAACATAAAAATATCTATATAAATGGAAGGACGTACTAATTTCATAGACTAGAAAGCACAGTTTTCCAAAGATGTTAGTTCTTATACAAGTGTTTTATAGATTTAATGAAAGTCCAGTTGAAATCTCTAAATGATTGTTTTGCCAGTTGACAAACTAAATCTAAAATTGATACAAAGAAGGTAGGGGGACATCTTCAACCAGACATCAAAACTCACTACAATGCTGCAGTAATTAAGATAATGTGATCTGTCTTAATGGAATAGACAGACCAGGGGAACCCGGGTGGCTCAATGGTTGAACGTCTGCTTTTGGCTCAGGTTGTGATCTTGGGGTCCTGGGATCAAGTCCTGCATCAGGCTCCCTACAGGGAGCCGGCTTCTCCCTCTGCCTATGTCTCTGCCTCTCTGTGTGTCTCTCATGAATAAATAAATAAAATCTTTAAAAAAAAAAAAAGAATAGCCCAATGGGACAGACTAACATGCCTAGCCTCAGACCCACACAGGTGTAAAAACTGACATTCGTTGGAAGTGGCATTACAGAGGAAGTTTGGAGTATTTCCAGATGTCGCAGAACTCTTAACTATATAAAAAACTATATTGGATCTCAAACTCATAACTTACTCAAAAATTCCTGAAGGCTCAAGAACATAAATGGAAAAAGCAAAATTTTGAAAACTTTAGAAGAATATCCCTACTCTTAAGAAAACATACACTGAAGTATTTAGGGATAAAGCATCATGATTTATCTACCTGACTTTTAAATATTTCAGGAGAAAAAGAGAAAAAGTAGTGAGAAAGAAAATGCAAAAGGAAGTGATGATAAAATATAAACAATATAGGAATCTAGGGATTAGGTTTACTGAGTCCCCTTAGTACTATTTTTGGCCATTCAATTTATCTATGAACTTGAAGCTATTTCCAAATAAATAGCCTTTTTTCATTTACACAAATTTTTTAGAGGATACAGGAAACAGTCTTTATCACCACGGGGCATAGGAGCCATTCTCAAACACAACACAAAGAGTGAAAAATCATGAAGGAAAATTTTGATAAAATAAATTGAAAACTATCTATTCATTAAAAGATACCATAAAGAGGGTACAAAATATATGCCATGAACTGGGAGGAGATATTTGCCCCACACAAAACTGACAAAGGATTAGGATCAGAAATATATAAAGAATTCCTTTGATATAGTTCTTTTTGTTTTTAAAGGTTTATTTATTTATTTGAGAGACAGAGAGAGAGAGTGGTGGAGAGGGGCAGAGAGAGAGGGAAAGAGAATCTTAAGCAGACAGCAAGCTGAATGTGGAGCCCAAAGTGGGGCTCAATTCCTCCTCTCTGAGATCATAACCTGAGCTGAAACCAAGAGTCAGCTGCCTAACCGACTGTGCCACCAAGATGCCCAATATAGTTCTTTATGTCATATATACATATGTATATATGATATATCTATTGATATATATCTTCCTATGTTCTAAGCTCTGTTAAAAAAGTAAACAACCCAATGGAAAAAGACCAATAAAATCCCACATATTTCACAAAGGAAGAAGCCAAATATTAACAAACATCTAAGATGCTCAACTATTTGTAACCAAGACATGCAAATTAAAACTCCAAGGAGATGTAATTTTAGACACACACAATTGGCAAATATTAAAATTCTTAACAATATCAAGTGTTTGTATGACTATAGCTAATAATACTGTATGGCATATTTGAAAGTTGCTAAGAAAGTAGATCTTAACATCACAAGAAAAAATAATTGTAACTACATATGGCCACAGATGTTAACTAGACTTATTGTTGTGCTCATTTTGCAATACATACATGTATTGAATAACTATGTTGTACACCTGAAACTAATATGTTATATATCAGTTATATCTCAATTTTGAAGAAGTGTTCAGAAAGACATGGAGCAACTGGATGTCTCATATGCTGTAGAAAAATCAGTAAAACCTTCAGCATCATCTATTACATTTGGCCCAGCAATTCCACTCCCAGATACTTAAAGATGCTAGCAAAATTCTTGCACATGTAAATCAGGAGATGCATATAAAATTGTTTATTATTAGCATTGTGATGAATAAAAGACTGAAAACAACCTAAAATTTCCATGAATGGAAAAATGAATAAATATAATGTGATATATTCATGGAATAGAATACCAAATAGCAGCATGAATGAGTCCCCAAAATGTGGAGGAGGACAAAAGTCAGTCCTGAAAATACATTCAAGTCGTCAAGATGAGATTTTGAAAAATGAGGAGTGAGCTAGACAAAGAGAGGAAAGGACTTTGCAGTCATAGAGAAGGAAGAACAAAACCCATTTAGGATCTGCAAGTGCTTGCCTCCTCCATCAACAGTGACCTATTGATGGACCTCCCATATCCATGAATTCACTGCTGATACCTTTTATAAACCGTGAGAAATTCTGTATAAGTGAATTGCTTCTTAGAAATAGTTGCACAAGGAGAAGAATGAGGTTAGGAAGCCACTAAAAGAAGTAAAGTGGTTAGAAAAGGAGTAAAAATGTTTGCAATTAATTCCTCATAGGAAACCCTGTGGGGAAATTAAATCCTGTACTGATGCTGGTCCTGCAGTGGCATCCCCCAAGGAAGAAAGGAGTAAAGACAAATGTAAGGCATGTTTCAATGTGGAGATTATAAAGATAGAATCAAGCTGCATTAACTTGGATTTTGGAGAGGGATTTTAAAAATCTAGGACAACTAACTTAAGGTTTTCCCTGAGCTTTTTCCATCTCAAGCATAAAGTTACTCCACATCTCTGAGATCACAATGGGAATGAGCAGTTTGTAAAATTCAGAAGGAGTTTGTGTCTAGAAAGGAAGACTTTCTGTAGCAGGGCTTAAAAGTAGTATTCAATTTATTAAAGCTATCAGTTAAGAATCTCAGTCCTTATAAATGTTTAAGTTCAACTTATGAATCTCATTTCTTTTTTATTTAGAAATACAGTAATTGTCCAAAAATAAGAAAAGCCATTTCACATCCCTTGATTAATGTTTAAATTAACTCATATGGAATCAAATTTTTCTCTCTTAAATAACAAAATGTACCTAGACATTTCACACTACAGTTGCATATTTAGTACATCTATATGTGATATACATAGGTCAAATGCCTGTCAAGTAAATTTAACAAATTTAAAAAGTACAATCTTTTCAACATTTAATTAACTATTGCGACTCCAATAAACTTTAAAATATAGTAAAGCCAATAATTCTAATCTCACGTCTTAAAATCACATAAAGCATATTAAATGTAGCACTGTAATGACAAAACTTATTACATTTGTAAGATCTTTACAAATCCATACCTTACATAACAACATCAATATTACTTTCATCTTCTTATCCTGGATTTATGAATTAATCCAGTGAAGACCAGCATTAGCACCTTTGGCTGGTTCAGCAACCAGGGTAGAGTCCACTAATAGATCTTACCATTGAACGATGGGATGATACTTCCTGACCAGGGAAGCTCTGGTTCAATTTTAGGGTCTGTCTGCTTACCCAATCATTTACTAAAATACTTTCATAATATTTTCTGCATGCTCAGACTCCTTTCCAATTCCCTGCCCCACCCAGATTGCAACGTTTTTTTTAACTGAATAATGTATATTGGATTTTTTTTTTAAAGATCAGTTTATAAAGAACTTCCTCAATATTTTGAATGACTGCAGTGATTTTTATTGTATGGATAGATGTACCATAATTTATTTAAGTACTCATTTATTAATAAATATTTATGTTGTTTCTATTCTTTTATTAATACAATCGATGCAATATAAAGTCTTGTACATACGTAATTTCTTTTTCGTTTTCTTTGGCTTTATTAAGATATAATTGATCAATTAAAATTACGTATATTTAAGATGTATAATGTGACGTTTTGATATACATAGATACATTGTGAAATAATTGCCACAATCAAGCTAATTAACCTACCCATCACCTGACATAGGTAAACTATGTGTATGTGTGCATATGTGCATGTACATTGAGGACACTTGATATCTACTTTCTTAGCAAATTTTAAGTATACATTATAACATTAACTACAGTCACCATCTGATGCATTAGATCTCCAGAATTCATTCATCTTATAACTGAAAGTGTGTACTCTTTGACCAGCATCAGGTTGCTATGTCTTTATGTCTGCTCATCTGTGAACTTCTGTGTCTTCTTTGATATTTTACTTTGTCATCTGTTTTATCATTTCTATAATCATTAATTCACACAAGGCAAACCCAGAGGGGGAAATTAATGCTTGGAATCACAAATTCAGATAGGCATTGGACACTTGGTTAGAAGATGAGTCAGAGACAAAAAAATATTCTTAGAATATTTAGATATTCTTAGAAGTATCTATGATAAAGAGAAAAAGATTTATAAACATTTTGAAACTATGGGTGGGGGGTCAGTTTCCCAATTGTTTCTGACAAGCAGAGGGTGGAGAATAAAAGTTACTTCGGCGCCCATGTCTTAGTCAGTTTGGGCTGCCATAACAAAATACCATAGACTGGGTGGCTTGAACAACAGTAATTTATTTCTCATAGCTCTGGAGACTGGGAAGTCTAAGATCAAAGTGCCAGCAGCTCCAACATCTGGTGAAGGCCAGCTTCTTGGCTTGTAGACAGCCACCTTCTCACTAGGTCCTCACTGGCCAAGAAAGTGATCATGTTTCTTGTGTTTCCTTATAAGGGCATTCATTCCAGCATAAAGGCTCCAGCCTCATGGCCCCACCTACAAATACCATTACATTGGGGATTGGGTTTCAATATACAAATTTTAGGGGGATATGGTCAGTCAACAGCAACCCATTATAACTAACTTAAGATGAGTAAAATGTCATGCCTTTGTCTCACTAGTGCCAACCTCCCCAAGGGGGACACAGATGCTGTGATAGTCACAGTAGAAATCCAAATGTAATCAGTTATCTCCCCTACCTGCTAGTTTAAGAACTTGGGCACCTCCAGCTTCCACTCAAATATTTTTGGTGATCCCCCACAATTGTCTCACACATTTTCATAAACAAATTCACTCACACAACTGAAGCACCAATAGTTTTAGTTTAAGCACTTTTTAAGCACCTGCCACTGGTTTGCTGGAGACTCCCAAGCTGTCACATTCAGCTGTGCTCCACATACACACAGGCGAACAAGGGTGACACCCTGCAGGAAGGATTTCAATGTGACACAGAATGAATTCCTCTAGGCATAGAGTTTGGGGAAATTGCAAAATGGTCCTTTCAGTTTTTCTTTTACCTTCTGAAAGTTCCAGCCAAGATGGGGGTTTCCCAGGAAATCAGACCTAACATACTATAGTACTTGAATTTCCGAAGAAAACAGAGAAGCTAGAGCTTCTGTTTATGTCCTTGCCCTGTCCCTTAGGTCTTTGTTCCTCAAACACATGATCCTCTCCACACCAACGCTTGGCCATTCCAAAATAGAAGCAAAAACCAAAACCAAAACCAAAACACTCTGGTCTCCTCAGAGTCTCATCTGAGGACAAGTATATAGACTATCCAGTAGCATTTGGGGTCTGGAAGAGCTGACATGCTCCAAAAGTGTGTCTCAGCTGCTCAGACCCAGGTTTTTTTGTCTTCTACCGACAGAGACCAGACCTTTTCAGGAAAGTGTGAATAATAATAATAAATTTTTAAAGCATGAATAAAAAAGAACCCTACTCTTATTATCTCAATTTTGGACCATATAACAAGGACCTTTCAGGACTTTTCAGCCCCCTGTTGGGTTAAAAATCACACCAATCCAGACAGTATGCAGTTTATTAAAACTCTGTTCCCACTGGGGTAACACAAGTAGCTAATATTATTGTTTTAAATACATTGAAGCCAGGTTTTGGGGGTTATTTTTGTTAGTACAAGCCAATAGGACCAACCAGCTCCCTTTTTATCCTTCAGAACAATTGGGAGGTGTTTGGGTTTTGCTTTTTTTTTTTTTCAACTGACTCATTTGAGGGGAATAAATTCACATGTCAGCTTGTGGTCTGACCAACATGACGTATCCATAGGGGAAAAAAGGACACTTTCAAATTAAGGTATATTCAGCAGTTAGACATTCTTGTTTGAATTTTTTCCTTATTCTTTAAAATTTATTGACCAGCAATGAGGCACATAAGCCAAGGGCCTCAGATTGCCAGGGAGGAAAGTTGGTCAACATCATTCCCATTGTTTCAATCAAGATAAGTTGGTTAAAAGAAACAGAAACCCATTTCAGGCAGTTTTAAAGGGGAATCTATTGCAGGAAGAGTGGAATATTTCATGAAGTTAAAAATATACACCTAGGAAATCCATAGCAGTTGAAAACTAAATGTTTGTTTACTCTCTCTCTTTTTCCCACCTCCTCCAACCCCACCATGATGGCCTCTCACCTCTACTTCCCTGTATGCTTTTGCTCCATCCTCTGGTTTCTCTTGGCAGACTGGCTCTCTCTGTGTGTATACCAGTCCTCATGGCCCCAATAGGCTGCTCTAATTCAGTCTTCTGGGTGAAGAAACGTGCGTGGAACAAGTGTCTCTTTATCACTTAAATCAAACTTTTGTGATTTATATCTGGGTTCTTCAAGGTTGAGTCTGATGTCCCTGATCTACTGTTACAAAAATAGTTGCCGAACTCCACTCTTCCAACAAAGTCTATAAAATGTACTTGTAAGATAAGCAATGGTCTTTGTAGGCACCCCAAACTGTTCACCATACTTTTTACTTTCATATTTGAACCTTTTAGCAAATCCAGTCCTACTTCCCCTGGCAGGTAGTGAGCTGAGAGATAAGCCATCCATCTTGGTGAACCTGTACATCATGTTTGGTTTTGCATAGACTGCCCAACAGGGATGGGACTAATAAACTCAAGATCCAAATGTATAATGTTTATTTTTGAAAGAAAAGTAAGGGGAATTATTCTAGCATATTTCAATATATTAGTGGAGGCATTTATTTTTTAACCAAAAGTATATTAATTAAAAGTATCCAAATAATCCCTTTGATCTGGGAATTTCACTTCAAAGAATGCATACTAAGGAAATAATCATAATCGAACACAAAATGTTATAGAGAAAAGTGCTCCTTATGAATACGTATAACCTATCAATTGGAATTTCAATAACAAATTTATGTTCTATGCATGTTGCCAGCTATCATGCAGCCTTTTAAAATCACCTTTCTGAAGACTATTTACTGACATGGAAAAAGGTTCATAATATACTAAAGGAAAAAAAAAGAAAATTACATGTCTGGTCTGAATTTTATCTTCAATTATTTGCCCATAATGCAGTTAAAGAAAATGCATCAGAATGTTAACAGTGATTATTTCTGAACAGTGAGGGACATGAGTCCTTTTTTAAAAATATTTTATTTATTTATTCATGCGAGACACACAGAGAGGCAAAGACATAGGCCAAGGGAGAAGCAGGCTCCTTGTGAGGATCCTGATGTGGTACTCCATCCCAGGACCCCAGGACCTGAGCCAAAGGCAGACACTCAACCACTGAGCCACCCAGGTGCCCCTGTATTTTCTTCTTGATTGTTGATTTATTTTCCTAATTGTCTGAGGTAAATGTAAGTTGTTTTATAATATGAAATATATTTACAATACTTATTTCAATGCCCTTGTTGCTTGAATTATTTGATTAGCTGCCTCAGCCTTCCACCTCACAACAGTTCTTGTGGGAAGGACGCCATGGAAACCAGCCATTTTCATGAAACTGCCCCCTGACAGGAGCTGTGTGTTTTCTTATTCTTAGTGTTGAGGGGCAAATGCCCCGACGTGATAGTTGTGAACCCTGTCAGTTAGTTATTCGTGCGTCTCTGCTTCCATTGCGACATGGGATGGGGAGGCTGATAGGGTTGGTGAAAATGGTTGCTTCCATCATTTTTTTTTTATGAATGGTCATGTTTATTATTACAATAGAGTGTTGACAAGCATGGCAGAGACTAAAAATATAGTTCCTTTTTGAAATAAAATATTCAGCATTTTCACTGGCCGAAGATTCATTTGGCAGTAACTTCTTGGTTAAATTTTCCTGAGGTTTGTTTATATGGCTATTTTGGTTCTTTATTTTAAGTCTATCAGCATTTTTCCACAGCTTCAAGCTATTCTCTTCTCAGCATGTAGGAAGTTAATAGGTAGCACAGAAGCTTATTATTTTAATTCCAGTGAAAACACAATTGACTAAAGAACCAAAGGCAGTAACACCATCCTTTCTGGCATGCTGAAGGACTGACAAAGATAACCACAAATTCAAACTTATCATGGTTCTCTGGAGCACGGGTCCAGGTGACCAAAGGGATGGGCTCAGCAGTACTAGGCTTCAAATAATCTCCAGGCATTGCCTGTGAATATGAAACAAGAACCACTTGGAATTTTGTTTCTCTGGTGTGACAAAACTTTATGAGATTTTTTTTTAAGAAGCATAAAAGCAATGTAGTTCTATTTAAGGTGGTTGTCCACCTTAAATATACATTTATTCCAGTGGAGCCATCATTCTTCAAAACATCTGTGAAATTCCTGTTTGGGAATTATTTTGAGATATAGTTTATGCAATGCATCAGAAAATTAATCTTGTCAGATTTTAATCACATATGAATGAGATTATAAAGTTAGATTACTCAACTTATTTACCAGACTGGGCTCCAGATGCCTTTTACATTTTCTAAATAGCAGATCCTCTCACAAAAGCAAAGTTTGCCACCAATAAATCCTTCAAAACCACATGCCTTGGTCTAAGACAGGAATTCCAATATGAGAATTCCAAAAGGGATTAGAAAAATGGAAGAATCATTGGAATAAGCGTATAGCTTTCCAACCTAACAACTCTGCACTGTGTCACTGGGGTTGTGAGATCAGAAAACTTTAATTAAAAAGAAAGAAAGAAAGAAATTCTAACATTTTTTTCATATACTTAGTAGTGAGTGAGTGCCAGGCACTGTTCCAGGGGATAGATCAGCAAACGTGGCAGACATAGATTTAACCTTAACCCTATGGCAATACCAATCTGGAGATTACTAATTTTAAAAAGTGATTTAATATGCTATTTTAGGATTATGTGACTTTGAACTATCTCAGGGAGATATGTATAGAATAGGATACTTCAAAAGTTAAAAAGTTAGGGAAAAATTGTTGAAGTCTTTTCCTTTGTTTTTTTCTCTGCAGGACTTTGAAGCGAAGCAAGGACGTATGTTTGACTTTATCTCAATATAATTCAAGTGCCTAGACAGCCTCTGAGAATTTGGAATGCTCCCTAAGCTGGAATAAAACCAAAGCTACCAACCTACTTCAGCTGGTTGTTATGAAACAACGAACTAAAAACTTTAAATGCTGTTTAATTAAAGTATCTTTGCCATCATCAGTAGCAGTGGCAACATTCTCTAGTAGCTGAGATGTCACAAGTTTCATTCCTTTTACAAAAAGGCAAAAACAGTTTGGGGAAAGTCAGTTCAAATTAATCCAGCTTTAGTCAACAAATATAGTTTAGATACCAGGAATGGAACCAAGATATGAGGATACAAAAATGAATGCTCTGATGCCAATTTCTTGAGCTTCAGGAACTTATCCAAGTTACCTCAAATATTGGGATCTTCCTGAGAATGCAATAGGGATGCACAGTCTGTCGGTTCTCAGCTAGGACCAACTCTGGAAGCTCAGCTGCCTATTTCTATTGTCTAGATGCCTAGAGATCTCCTGAGCTTAGTGGTGTCTTGACATAGGGGAAACAATCTTGCTAATGAAATAACAGTGGTTTGGCAAACAGTATCCAGAAATCCCAGCAGTTTGATGTTCCCATTCAGAAGGTAAACAAAACCTTAACAAAACAGAATTGTATTGCAGTAGCATCAAAGTTCCTGTCATTCTATAAAGCATCACCTCATGTTGGGTGGAGTCCTTGGTCCTTATTGGAAATTCAAGGGCTACTACTCACAGTGTTCTTCCTCCTTCTCAAAGCATCCCCAAATTTGAACATAGAGGACATTCAACTGATTCCCTAAAATCGTGTCCACTTTCCCTGCCTATTCCCCAGTTACTACCCTTCTCTTCTCTACATCCTCAAGGACTGGTCCATATAGAATAACCTCACAGGTTTTTCATAAATGGTGTCATTACATCAAAAAAATAAAAGTACCTGCCCTCACTAACCATGATCTTGATTTCATTACTTCTCTTGGGTCCTAAGATCTTGACCTTCAAAGATTCTGAGATGCTGTGTGGCAAGTGTCTGTTACTGTGCTCTGGCCTCCCCGTGCTGCACTCCTCCACTCCCTATCAGTCATCTCTTTGATGAGTGAGCCATGAAAAACTATTGGTACTATATCTCAAATTAAAGGAAAAACTACTCATCCAACCCAGGGATTCTTTTTTGTTAAAAATTATTAACCAATTATTCCCAACTCTCTAAAAATATTAGCCAATTATACCAAATTATCCAAAGATCCATTGCTAAAATCATCCCATCAATTCAAGTTAGTTCCTTCCTACTGGCTTGATAAACAAAGATGTTTTTCCTCTTACTGTTAAGTGCAAGTCCCTTTCAACACATAGGCCTGCACATATGCCATTAGTAATCTAAATTCTCCTTTCAGGTTACCATTATATTATTGAGCAGTAGTAGGATTAACTGAAATTCGGGGATAAAATGAGTACCTGTCTATTTTGTTCAGTAGATTAATTTGAAATAAATGTGTCTCCAGCAAATTGATGGGGTTGGTGGTTTAAGGTGGATAAGAATTCAAACGATTTCTTCTCACATATAAAAGTTTTGTAGACAAAAGAGAAAATTTAAATTGACCTGCATCACTAGCTTTTTCTGTGACCTTATGAATATCTCTAAGACCTCTAGGAATGTATTTTAAATAATGCCAACTTGTACGGCCTTTAACATTCTAAGTACCTTGGTGACCAGGAATTTAGATAATAAATAGTTAGAGTGGAAATTGACCTCAATTTCTTCTTAATCTAAAGAGGATGATGTATCTGTATTTTTCCCTTTGGCGTCCAGGAAAGAGTACTCCCTGCTATATCTTGTTTTCACACACCTGCTTTGAATCTGCGTGCAGTGAATGATGTATTTACTCTTCCAAAGTATCTTGTAACAGCATGATGAGAATATTGGTAGACTTTAATCGTTGATTTATATCTTTATTCTTTAGACATTATATAGTACCTAATATATGCCAGTTATTGCACTTGGCTTTGAAAATATAAAGATGAAGACATAATCTCTACCTTCAAGGAATTAAAGTCTATCTGGGAAGAAAGATGGATAAATTACTAACCACGACAAAATATGATGAATACGTAATGAAAACATGGACAAAGTGCTTCGGAGGCATAGAAGAGGTAGTGAATGATATATGCTTGAAAAGCTGAGAATTAATCAAAGTTATATTTGCTACAATATTTTACAATAGTAAAATTGCTGGCATGGCAGTTGTAAAGTGGATGAATTATGTGCACACACACACATATATACACATGCCTATTGGAGTACAGTTTTAGATGTCAGCATAAAGTTGTATTATGTTCCTATTTCACAGCTGAGGGAATCAAGACACGTACCTCTCTGGAGTCTCAGTTGGCTTCAAGGCCATTGGAGCTGACCCTGGCATAGTCTGGCACTTTCATTCATTTTCTCTGCCTTGTTTGCTAGAGAATATTTTGCAACAGTGGACATTCATGACTTCCAAGCACTCAGAAAAATGCTGTTTGACCACTGAACAAATTCTTCTTGATTGTTTTGGATTAAGAATTGCTACTTTGCTGAAATTAAGCCAAAGCAGCATTCAGGAAACAAGGTATTTTGTTTGAACAGAACACAAATCAAAGCTGGAAATGGAGGCTGCTTAGGTTCCCTGTTCTGAAGCCCTCTCAAGTCTGTGAGTTCCACTGCAAAATCCTCCCTTCCAGACCTCAGGAACATGGCTTCACAGGACTGCCTGTTCTAAACTCACATTTGCCATTTGCTTTCATTCTGTGGCTTGTAGGCCTGTTTCAAGAATGCAATGCAAAATTGTAATTTCATGGACTATTATGCAATTCTTTCTAATGGAAGGCCACTAAGATTGTCCAATTTCATTGGTTACCAAGCCATGTAGATGACTGATCAATGGTTACAATCTGAACGGTCCGTAAAAGTAAAAATAAATGGAATAATTCCAAAGTATTTGTAAGCTGCTTCATTGCTCTTGATTGGGTTTTTCCTCTTGGGACATGTATACAGAGAATTGAATGATGACTGAGGAATGAGAATCACTATTACCTCTATGATGTATCTCTTAGACAAACATACCTGCTGGAGATGGCAGTGGTAGGTCAGGCCTCAAGGCTGTGTTAACTTACTGTGGGATATGAGTTGAGTTTTTTTAACTTCTTCCTAGTTTAGGTTACCCACTCATAGAATAAAATAGGAAAACTATGTTGAAGTTTCAAAGCACTCATATAAAAACATATTGTAAGACCAGAGAAAATCTCATTTTTATTTCGTTGAAATACAATAATACTATGGACTGAACGTTTGTGTTCCCCTCAAATTCATATGTCAGAGGCCTAATGTGATGGTATTTGGAGGTGAGGCCCTTGGGAGGTAAGTAGGTCATGAAGGTGGAGACTTCATGATGGGATTTGTGCCTTTATAAGAGAAGGAAGAGAGCTAGCCCAATCTCTCTTTCTACCATGTAAGGATAAAACAAGAAAATGGCCATCTGCAAATCTCGAAGGTGGACCTCACAAGGCATTAGATTTGCTGGTGCCTTAGTCTTGGACTTTCCAGTTTCCAGAACTGTAAGAAATAAATGTTTGGTGTTTAAGCCACCCAGTCTATGGTGATTTGTCACAGCAGCCCAAACTAAAACAGTACTGACTGTCTAATATTTCTAAATAGAAACAATTACAGTGATACATTAGATCAGAGATTGTCAAACTTTTGATAATAGAAACTCTTTGTTTTGGCTTTGTGACATCTTACATTTCTTTCCTTTTTTCAAGTGTGTGTGTGTATATATATATATATACATATATATATATAATTTTTATATAGTATATTTTTATATAGTACATTTTTAATGAAAAAAGTGATGCATGCTCATTGGAAAAAACTGAGACAGAACAGAGTATGAATTTTTACAACAATGTCTTATGCTACAACAAAAGTCTTATCTATGGGATAAATTCCTAGAAGTAGAAATGATGAATCAAAAAATATGAACATAAAAAAAAAGTATGAACATTCAAAAATTTGATAGATACTTGTCAAATTGTCTCCAAAGTTCATGCCTCCACCAATAGTATTTGTCTCCATGCACCTTCCCCACACAGGGTATTACCAAACTCTTATTGTGCTTTCCATTTGCACATATTTAATTATCAGGAAACTGAACAGTGTTTTGCTTTTATTAAAGTCAATAAGCCCTTATTTCAGAAAGAATTATATAACACCTCTTGAAATAATAGATAATGCTCTGAGATAATCTATTAAATTAAGGGCAATTTAACTTACATTAGAATAATAAAGATGGAAAGTAAAACTTAAACAAACAAAAGGAAATTTGATGTGGCTGTGAAAAGTAGGAAAGGAGAAAGGGAAAAAGAAGCCATGGTAAATGGAAAACATGAAATTAGATGGCAGAAATATATATTCTAATCTAATACTTGTATTATTTATGATGTTACATAATATTATTAAAGATTTTGTTTATTTGAGAGAGAGAGAGCGCACTGGGAGGGAGGGGCAGAGGGAGAGGGCAAAACAAACCTCCCACTAAATAGGGAGCCGATTTGGAGCTCAATCCCAGGACCCTTAGATCATGACCTGAGCCAAAGGCAGATGCTTAACTGACTGAGCCACCCAAGCACCCTATATTTTTTTTAATGTAAATGAATTAAAACAAAGACCTAAAAGACAGATAACTTTGGTATTTATTATAATTAATTATTAATCATATTATATGTAATTATATATTATATTAATTATATTGTATGTTATTATAATAATATAATGTTATTATATAATTATTGATTGATTATTTATTATTATTTCCAAGAGACATATTTTTCAAAGATACAGAAAGGTTGAAAAGCATAGAAAAGGATGCACCAGTCAAATATGAACCAAAAAATAGGCAATAAGAAGACTTTAATATTTACATGTAATACATTATATTTAATCTATCACTGATATTAGTGAAGACATTTAAGGTAAAAGAAATCATAAAATGGATTACTCAGACATGGTGTTGGCTCATTACATGGCGAATATTAAGGTTGGAGGAATATTTCACCCCATTAAAGACATAAGTGTGAAAACGAAGATATAAAATTAATAGAAAAAAAGATGGAGAATTTCTTCAAAAAAGTCCCAAAAGGTATAAGCCATAAAAGTAAAAATTAATGGATTTGATGACATCACAATCAGACACTTCAGGTTAACTAATAAAAGCTAATATTTACTAGCAAAATTCTTGAAAGGTATTCATTCACCTGATCTTACTACCTCTTCTATGAGGCAGGAGCTACCATTCATCTGACAGATGAGGAATCAGGCACAGATCAGTTCAGTAACTTGTCCTAGACACATCTGGAGTACAAGAGTGAGAGATGAGCCCTAGGAATGCACCCTAGCTTGAGAGCCCTCATACTTCACCACTCCACAGTATTGCCCCTGGAAGACATAACAGACAAATGAAGCATGGGTGATAGACTGGGATACAAATGGACAATTGACAGAAGAGAAAATCCAAAGAGCTAGCTAGTATGTGCACAAATAATTCATCTGGCATTGCATTAAAAATGCAAATTTTTAAAGACAGGCTGCACTGGCCTTCCTCTAGGATCTCTCCAACTTGTCTGCTAAAGAAGTAATGAATGAGTGAATAGATACACTTTGCATAAGAAGAGCACATGCTGGCCGCTCTATCTACCTGTACCTCCTCCAACCCCAGGCATGAGACACAGCTGAATCTCTAGCCCCACGTTGGACTTGATCATCTCCTACTGTAACAACTGGATATGATTTTGTTTTCCTCTGAACTTCCCAAGTCATGTGCTTGTACCTTTCCTATGGTGCTACCCAGATGTTGCCTTCTCTGTTGTTCTTTGTAGATTTGTCTTACAACTTACTCTCCAAGAGCAGAAACTCTTAGTCATTTAGAATTTTCTGTAGAACTAGCATAATACTTTGCACATAACAGGAGTCCAATAAATATTTATTGAGCTGAATTAAGTGGAGGTGTGGTATATTAAGCTCCCAGCTAGTAGTCAGGAAATCATATGAGCCTTGAAAATGAAGAAAAACCAAGGGGGAAAATGACAATGTTGAACTAGACCAGCGGTTTCCAAAGTGTGCTCCACAGAACACAAATTCTGTAAAATCCCACCTGAAGAAAAGGTCCCGGGTCAAATCATTCTGAGTGCCACATAGTACCCCCCGTAAGTCCATTCAGAGTCATAAACACTGGCGTGCTGGAACCAGTGTGTTCCAGTTTGCAAATGTCAATTGTTACGTTTTCAGAAATTTTGTGAGTGAATTACTAAACACGGTCCATTATTAGAAATTAAATTCTAGAACCTACAATTAACTAAATTATATTAAAACAAAGGTGATAATTACTCAAAGCATTACTTCTGAATTCCTTCACTACATTTTGCTTTTATGTTGGCTCCTAAGGTTATTTACATCTGCCATCTGTATTCTGGGCAGTCCGGATGACCAACTTCACGATCACTGATCCTGGGGCTTGGTAGCTTCAAATCAACCATAGAGGGTATATTTATAGCACAGAAATCAGTAGATGCTACAAAGCAGGGCTTTTTCTCTGGAGAACTGGTTGTTGAACATTTCATATGTCATCACCTGGTCACAAACATCAGTCTGTTAAAAGCCTTGGTAGTCCCACAGTAAACACATCCACTTCACTGTTTAAATCGCTGTCCCGAACTTTATTGGATCAAAAAAATTATTTTAATGCATAACCTCTATGAATGTCCTGAGACATATCCTTCGGGACAAAACAGACTAGCTGATCACGAAGGTCTTTTCTAGATGTTTCAACATGTGTAAATGACAAACCTACACATGCAAACTTACCATCCCCACTTCTCAGCTTTTCACCTTCTTGGGGATGTGGATAAGGTTAACAGATTGTACCTTTTAGAAAAGTCAAAATAATTTAAAAGGATTCCTACTTCCTAGAAAATATTAACTGATTTGTTTATGATTTCTCAGTTCCAAGCAATTTGGTTAAGGGAGAACATCACAGAGAATGATTCTATGTTCATTCCATTGGTTAGTGAGGCGCTCAGTGCCTCTAAGTCTCATTTTATTTCTGTATAAGGGCACTTGATGGGATTTTGGAGAAAGCAGACCTAGATTACATATGAGGAACTGCAATGAAAAGCTAGGCAGTTACTATATACGAAAGGAAATATGATCCTGGTGTTTCTCTCTGAACATGATGTGATAAATACGGTTCATGAACTATCTTTGCCTAAGTTCGCCAGATCTCGGAAGCCTTCTCCCAAATGCCCACTGCAAAGTGGATAAAGCCTTGGCTCGAACTCCAAAGCGACCTAAACCTGCTCCAAGAGACAGCTCAAATGTGGTTGTGAAAGATGCCTCCTGGCTTCGTGGCCACGCTCACAGGAAACTGTTTTAGAAAGATCTAATTGAAGCCAATTGTATTTGGATTGCTAGCCCATGCGAGTGAGGCTGGGTGGTCCTTGAACAGATGCGATTGTTGGGAGGGTGTCTTCCAGAAGTGCCCCTTACAATCGGGAGAAGTTTCAGGCCAGAGGAGCCACATGTCATTTGGCCTGAGCCCAGAGAAAGGTGATTTTATCTCTCAGGTCAGCTTAAGGTGGCACGGATCCGCTTTGGAATCATACTTTCATAAACATGGACATCTTCATTTTTGTCAAGGGCCTAATAATGTTAATGTCCCTCTTAGGAGGTCCCTTTCAAAGGTTAGAATGACGGGAGGGGAGGGCAGAAAGAGGGAAACTGTTGCTTATTTTTCTCTCTTTGATCCCTAAGCACATAAAAAGAGGGCAGTTTGCCCAGCACATGCTTCCTGCTTTGGCTGGCCCCTACCCAGGATTTGGGGTCTTCATCTGAGGGCCTCAGTGCAGCTCTTCTTCTGCTTTGGCCCACAGTAGTGATATTTGGGATGTTGAACCCCCCCAGAGCAGCCTGGGCTCCCACTGACCAGAACAGATGCCAGGGTGGGGCCCCGGGGGCCCAGTCTGGGTAACTGGGAGTGATAGAGTCTCAGTGGGGAGGCAGTCTCAGGGAAACAGCTGATTACCAACCCAAAGTGACATACTACGTATTTTAACAACTGCCATGGGCATCCATGCTGAAAGTCAGCCCGGTTTGTGTCTGTATACCTCCTGGGAGGGAAGACTTAGCTAATGACACATTTTCCAGTTTCCTAAATCTACTCAGGTAAAATACTTCAGGTATGAGTAAGTACGGGGTCACCCATGAAGAGTAATAATACAATGACCAGCTATATCTTGCTTAGATCTACAAAGGGGCGCTGATATTTGTCTACAACGTTTTTATGTACCATAGTATTCAGCATGTTCATCTCATGATTCTTATTTTATCCTCAGAAGAGCCTTGTTGGATGAGGATTATCATCCAACATCTGTATGTTATAGACGAACCTTTATATCGTAGCTCGCCAAGTTACTAACCCAAAATCATGCAACTAAAAATTGGTAGTCTTTAATTAATCAATCAATCAATCAATAAAAATTGGTAGAGTCAAATTTGTACACGGTCTGTCTGGTCGCCAGAAGGGGCTCATTCTGCTATGCAAGATAGCCAAGTGGTTGAAAGCACAAGCTCTGGAGCCATGTTACCTGGATTTGAACCCCATCTCTGTTGCTCAGCTAGCCGTGTGATCTTGGGTAAGTTACTCACCATCTCTGTGCCTCTCTGTCTCTTTCTCTTTAAAATAGAAATAAAACATTTTTCCCAGTTTTGTTGGAGGGTTAAGTGATTGAATCATAGCCTCTGGAGCAGTCCTGGCACTGAGTAATCACACAACAAATGTTAGGCTTTTCTTGTCCTTACATCTCTCAAGATTGCTACCCGAGTCCAGCCCATTAGTCGCCTGGATCTTGCTAGGTCAACAGATCTGAAATTTACTTTTAATTTCACCTCATTTCTTTCTTTCTTTCTTTCTTTCTTTCTTTCTTTCTTTCTTTCTTTCTTTCTTTCTTTCCTTTCTTTCTTCTTTAAAAAAGATTTTATTTATTTATTCATGAGAGACACACAGAGAGAGGCAGAGACATAGGCAGAGGGAGAAGCAGGCTTCCTGCAGGGAGCCCAAGGTGGGACTCCATCCCAGGACTCCAGGATCACGCCCTGGGGCCGAAGGCAGTGCTAAACTGCTAAGCCACCCATGCGCCCCACCTTACCTCATTTTTACTTGCAGACCAAACACTGGGTATCTAGCTAAACAAACACTTCAGGCTTCACTTCAGCCTTAAATATTCAGAGATTTCATTAGATCGTTTCAGAGATAATATTAGGCGCTTTTGCTACATGTTGTTACATTTTCATTTTTATTCTGATTTCACTTATTGACTTACTTATCAACCAAGTGAAGTCTCAAAAGCTGAGAGAAAAGAGAACCGGCAACAGGGGTGATTTAGGGGTGTGGGAGCAGACTGACTTGGGTAGAACATTGGCCTATGAAATATTTTTGGAACTGAGTGTTTGCATAGGTTTCACTGTTATTTAGGTATGGTGAGACCAACAGGTTAAGAGATGATTACCATTGAAAAGATAGCTTGTTACTTGCAGTTCCTAAGAGAAGTGAGCATTCCGCACCACGAGGGGCCACGTGTGGGAGCACCAGGTTGGCCAGGAGGAAGACGGAGAAGGGTACCAACTAAATGGGCGAAAGCCTTTATGTGGTTTCTGTGGGAAGAATGAGCAAGGCTGGGTAAGCCAGTTAGGTTTGGCTAGTTTGAACAATTTCAGGGGGCTCTGGAGCATAGGGGCTGTCCCTAGGAGTCTGGTACCTGGCCATGGGGTGGATAATGGCCCAGCATGAAAACTCTTAAGGGAGGTGTTGGGGTGTGAGCTCTGAATTGGTTGGTTTGTATTTGACAAGCACAATTGTAGGCGAGTTGTTTAATATCTCCAGGAATTGGCCTGTGCTGGGAAAGTTGGTCCCTCAAGGGTCACAAGGCCCCAAATGTCAAAACATTAGTATATAGACAATAAAAGACATAGTTATACTGAAGCATAATAGGCACCTATGGTAGAGGGAGGGAAGAATCCAGAAAGAGGAGATGAGCCCAGCCTCCGTAGAAGCACCTAGGCAGGTGCTATGGGCCTGACTCATTTTTTTCCTCCCCTCCCTCATCACCTGCATCTCCAACAGCAGCCTCTGTGAACTAGCGTTTTCTGTTTATCCAGCCTTTGCCTCTCCATGGTCTGTGTCTTGCTACTCCTGCTCATCTCTCCCTGTCCTTCTCCACAAACACCTGGTTGTCAAGGCTCTGGTCTTCTCTGGTTGGGCCCTGGAAAACCTCACTTCTCAATCCTCGCTTCAGCAGAATGCAGTAACTCTGTCACACTTAAATCCTATCAATTAGCATAAACAAACAGGCCTTTTACAGAATATCCACAGGCAAAAAAGACACACATAGATTTCACAATGGGACGTATTCATCAGGAAAACATGAACTTCTGGATAGGGGCTTACATTTCAATGGGCTTTGTCGAACAGTGATCTGTGCCCTCCTCAAAGGGCAGGGCCAGGGCAGAGCTCTGAAGCTGGCCAGGCTCAGCTTTTGGGCAAATAGCCTAACTGCTCTCTGGGTATATAGTCAGAGCCCATAAAGTCATCGCTGTGTGGGACCAGCATGGGCAGAAGCACCTAGAGACACCAACGCAGCACTCCAATGGTGCCATTTGTATTCCTCACTTCGCAGTGTTGGCAGACTCTAATGTGAATCCTTTGCAAAGTTAATTGGGAGAAGGACAATAACTAACTTAAGGTCTTGATGGTAAGGTTCCATGGATTGTAGGGCCTTTACAAGGTCTGTTTGCTAGAATCCAGTTGAACACGGATGAGTAAAAGGCAGCCATGCTTCGCTCCTGCAGACCCTTTGTAAACTGACACAAAGCCTTACGTCTAAAACCATTGGTTTTCCTACCTTATGGTGACATTTGGAAGTTCCTGCTTTGGAGCTGAGATTTCTGTGAAGTCCTTAGCTTCTAGTAAATTAAAATGTACAGAAGTGGGGTAAACACAAGTAGAATTACATAATTGTTTTCTCATTGAGAAATCTTCCCATGTGAGATATTTCAGAGCACTTTGGATAAGGCAACATTTCCTTCTATGATTAAAAAAAACAAAACAAAACAAAACAAAAGACCTGACACAAAAAGACTTATCAGAGAACTTGTACAAGAATTGGCCTTTAAAATTCTGATATTTTTTACAGTTTATAGATCAGTATCATTACATATAGTATTTAATTTGAAGTTTTACAATAAAACATACATTTAAACTCTTTGCAGTACATAAGCCCAGAATATCAGTAGTTATTACAAAACCCAGACTTTGTAGAATGGATATTTTTGCTTCCACTCTCTGTAAAGCATGAAGTCCAAATGCTTGACCTTTCTCCCCAAATCTCTATATATATTCTGCTTCTCCTGAGCACATCTTTCAATAGCCCCTCTTTGCCCTCTACCCACTTCATTCTCCTCGCCCAGAAAGACCCCTCTTCTTTCATCAGTAAGCCTCCTGCCCACTCCAATGGCCAAGCCCTACTTCTTCTCTAGCCACCACAACCAAAAGTCATGGCTCCTTCCCTTGGCAGTGCAGAACAATATTGCTAGATGACTTTGACAATTCTACCAGGATTGCCATAAAATACAGTTGACCTTTAACAACTTAAGGGCTGGAGGCACTGACCAAGGACACAGTTGAAAATCCCAGAATAACTTTTGACTCCCCAGAAACTTAACTACTGGGATATATTTGGGTGGCTCAGTGGATGAATGTCTGCCTTGGGCTCAGGTTGTGATCCCGGGGTCCCAGGATCAAGTCTCACATTGGGCTCTCCATAGGGAGCCTGCTTCTCCCTCTGCCTATGTCTCTGCCTCTCTTTGTGTGACTCTCATGAATAAAAATAAATAAATAAATAAATAATAAATAAATAAATAAATAAATAAAATCTTTAAAAAAAAGACTTAATTACTGATAACTGACTGTTGACTGGAAGTCTTACTGACAACATAAACAGATGATAAATATGTATTTTGTGTTTTGGGCATTATATACTGTATTCTTACAATAAAGTAAGCCATAGTGAAAAAATGTTATTAAGAAAATCTTAACAGGAGTGCCTGGGTGGCTCAGTCTGTAGAGACTCCAACTCTTGATTTTGGCTCACGTCATGATCTCAAGGTCATGAGATTGACCTCTGCATCAGGTTCCTCACTCCGTGTGGCATCTACTTAAGGATCTCTCTCCCTCTCCCTCTGCTCCTAACCCCTGCCCATGCACATGTGCTCTCTCATGCTCTCACATAGATAAATCTAGAAAGAAAGAAAGAAAGAAAGAAAGAAAGAAAGAAAGAAAGAAAGAAAGAAAGATTAAAAAAAGAAAAAGAAAATCTTAAGAAAGAGAAAATACATTCTCGATACTGTCCTGTATCCAAAAAAATCCTCATAAAAAATGATGCAGCACAGTTCAAACCCATGTTGTTCATGGGTCCACTACAGTTCCTCCACCATTCTCTTAAAATGTCACCTAACCACTTTAATTCTGTCTAATTTTTCCCAGAGTTACATCTTCTCTCCCCACCTGGACTGTAAGTTTCTAGCAGGCCAACACTATTGCTTCTATTGTTTGTATCCCGCAGACAGCAGCAGAGTGGTCCCAGGAGGTCCTTAAACTGCTGCCAAGCCTTATTGTTGCCATTTACCCCTTTACTGCCTGTGTCCTGTGGGTCTGTATGAAGTGTCTTCCAGACTCTTCCAGAAGATTCTTCCTGGTAATCTGAAACTCTCAGTTCTGCTTGTTTTGGAACCTGGAGCTCATATAAACTGTTCAGTGCAGAAGTTTCTTTCAAATGGGAAAGATTAGAAGACTAGAGGAAACAAATTCTTTCCCATCAATGACTTCTAAGGATTTATAGACCTACCTATGTTTCAGCTTTGTCGATGTAACTCCTCAGATACGTCTAGCTTATATTTCCATCCCCTGTTGTAATCAGGCTTTCTCGTGCAGCAAGGGGAGCCAGAACATTCCACAGCTGTGATTACATGAAGGCCAGCAAGATGCTACTGAGCTGGTGGGGCCAGATTTGCCTCTATTCATTTTGTTTCCAGGAATATCAGAGGCTTCTGCTAACTGCACTTGTTTGAACTATACCAACGAGACCCAATCTATGAAGCATTGGGAAAGATTTTTGTTTTATTGCCAGACTTGAAACCAGACCTGAGAGGTACTTAAAATTTCAGTTACGTGAGCAAAGGGGTTTCTTTACACTTGAAGAGGGCCTCTTACACCTCCAAGTTGGAATAGGTTCAGCAATGGAGGTCAATAAGCCATATGTTGGCTCCCTCTACTCATCATGAAACAGAGCATGTGCTTCAGCAGCTAAAAAGCAAAACAAAACAAAACAAAACAAACAAGCACTAATCCATAGATCTGGCTTTCCTGCTTGGGTACCAAGCTGCAGTGAGTGTCCCAGGTCTGTTAGTACTCTCTTCCTCCATAGACACACAAACCCTGCCATGTCAGGGGCACTACCCTCTGCACCAGCTCAGAAGTGCCATCTGGGGTTGTCAGAGTTGCCTGTAGGATGCTGAGAGCCTCTCTGAGTTCCACCCAGTCCAGATCCAAAAGAATGAAGGCAGCCTCTTTGCTGTGTTTTAAGAAGACTTGCCAGGAGCCTACAGTAAGCTTCAAATGCCCCCATTACAGAGGGAACCTTTGGGTTAGATCACTACCTCCTATTAAAACAACACACACACACACACACACACACACATATACACATACATAACCCTGGAAACCAGAGGAGATTAACACATCTACCTCACATCTTTGGCCTGGCCTTCCCATGTCCTCTGCTCGAGCCTGTCTCAAAGGGCCTGAGTCACTCAGAATCTCTCCATAAGGCATGGGTCTTAGTCAGCTCAGGCTGCTATAACAAAATACCATAGACTGGGTGGCTTAAACAACAGGCTTTTTTTTTTTCCCCACAGTTCTAGAGTCTGAAAATCTAAGAGCAAGGTGTCAGCAGATTCAGTTCCTGATGAACACCTCTTCCTGTCTTGCAATCTTTTCCCTGTGCCCTCATACGGCAGAAAGACACAGAGATGGGGGAGCAAGAGAGGAAGATAGAGAGAGACAGATAGAGATGATGTTCTGGTGTCTTTCCCTCTCCTTAAAAGGGAACTAATCCCATGATGAAGTCTCTACCCTAATGACCTCATCTGAACCTAATTTCCTCCCAAAGGCCCCACATCCTAGCATCATCACATTTGGGATTAGAGTTTCAACATATGAATTTGGAGGGTACACAAACATACAGTCCCTAGCAGCATGAGAACTAAGAAACATGACAAGAACGTATCAGTTTGTGATGAGCTATACAGCTGAAGGGTCATGAAGCAGAATCAGGCCTGTAAAAGCCAAATCAAAAACAAGAGGCAGGAAAAAAAAAAAAACAAGAGGCAGGGACACATGGGTGGCAGTCGGTTAAGCATCTGACTCTTGGTTTCGGCTAAGGTCATGATTTTAGGGTCCTAGTATCAGCCCCATGTCATTGGGTTCCATGCTCAGTGAAGGGTCTGCTTGAGAGTCTCTCTCCCTCTCCCTCTGTCCCTCCCCCTGCACTCTCTCTCGAATAAATAAATAAATCTTTTTAAAAAACAAACAAAAAAAAACAAAAAATGAGCTACAGTTGGGGTAGGGGAGTAAAATCAGTGAAAAGAGACGGGAAGTCACTTGTGCTGTGAGGCTGGAGAAAGCAATACTCAGAGTTGAGCTGAGACATGTTAATGGCAGCACAAGAATGAGTCTCCACACCTCTGACTGCTGAGGTCCCAGACTTTCCTGAAATCAGGAATCTCCTTCCAGCTTCAGCACCAACCCTATTAGGCTCCTGCTCCAGGGTGTTAGTGACTTGTTTCTAACGTATATTCCTACCACAAGCTGCCCCTTACCCAAGTTCATCTGAGTCAAGGGGAACTGGAAGCCACTGGCATCATGTACCATCTTAAAGGCCATCCCAAGCTGAACAAGCAGAGAACAGAGTCCCATGGAAAGAGGGTTCTTACAAGTTCCATTGTATTCTCCAAACAGATACGTTAGGTCCTAACCCTCAAAACCTATGAATGTGATCTTATTTGGAAATAGGCTCTTTGCAGATGCAATTAAGACAGGTCATACTGGAGTAGGGTTGGCCTTGAAGTCAATGTACCTGGTGTTGTTACAAGAGGAGAAGGGACACAAACACAGACATGCAGAGAGGAGGCCATGTGGAGATGGAGGCAAACACTGGGGTTATGCATCTGCAAGCCAAAGAACACAAAGGGTTGCCAGCAAACACCAGAGGCAAGGAGAGAGGTATGGAGCAGATTCTGTGCTGGATCTTCAGAGAGTGCACAGCCCTGCAGACACCTTGATGTCAGACTTCTGGCCCAAAAAAATAAATTTCTGTTGTTTTAAGCCACCCAAAGTTTGGTGATTTGTCACAGCAATCCTAGGAAAGCCAACAGGTGTTGTTAGAGAGGGGGTTCGGAAAAGTCCCAGAATCCTGGGTTCAGCCCAAAAAGGGTAGGTGTGAACAGGTGGATGTAGGGACCTTGTAAAGATGCTGTCTGTCTGCCTACTTGAAATGAAGGATAGAGAGCTGGCTCCCATTTGACACTGCTGCCTCTCACTCCACCAGCACTCATAGAAAATGCCAGAATGTCCAATGAATGAATGCTAGCTGCAAGCAAAGTTGGAAGAAGAGGAGGAGGAGAGCAAGGAGGAAGAGGGGAAGGGGTGGTGGAGGAGGAAACAAGAGAGGAAGGGGAGAGAAGAGGAGAGGAGATGGGGGAAAGGGGAGGAAGAGGAGGACCTTTGCCATGTAAAGCAGGGTATTCACAGGTGCCTGGGATTAGAACTTGGATATCTTTGGGGGAACCATTGTTCAGCCTATCACTGGGTCTTTAAGTAAGTGCATATTTACACAGATACATAAACATGTCTTTCTCTACTACCATTCAAAAGGAACTGCCTTTAAATTGGAAAGATCGTAAAAATGGAACCTCCTTTCCACATTTATCCTTCTCATTTCTCCCTTCAACCACCTAGGCAATGCCCTCCAAGAGGAAACAATCTGATAATCTCAGTGATATAACAGCCTGGATCACTGACTTGAACAAATGTCTCCTGAGCCAGCGTCATGGCTGAGCAGTCATACTTTGCTTCATTTTTCACACAGGAGCCTGCAGAACCTATAACCAGCAGTCTCAGCATTGACTTAAATTGGCAGTTTGCACTATAGCACTGGCTCACACAACAATGGGGTCAATTCAGAAGAGGAAAAAAATCAGTCAAATGAGTTGTTTGACTTTCACGTAGGCAAAACAACCACTTGATTGATGGACTCTTTCATTTTTCATAGTTATTTTAGCACCTTATAACCACAATCTAAGTGTGCCGTTTATATAACTGCACAGTAGTCTATTTACAGGGTTATCAAATGTTTTAATTCATCTATGAAATGAACACGAACCACTCCCAGTACTCGCTTTTGCCTACGGCACACCCTACCCTCACTAATCCCCACTCTACCTCTTGTTATTCCCATTTAGCTCAGGTCAGAACTCTCCATCTAATCGGGTCACAAATTCTTTAAATTTTTCTAACTCAACAAATATTCCCTGACTGCCTATTATGTGCCAGGCACTGAGCTGGATCCAAAGGCAAAAAAAAAAAAAAAAGTAGCAGGATGCATAATGAGTCAGACTGAATATTTTTTAGCGAGGGACTCTAACAATCTCTTACCAGTCTGGGTGAACTTGATAGTTTGGAAAAGACTTGGAGAGTTTTTGCAGGAGTTTAGGGAGTATCATTTGAGTGGCCCATCCTTTGTGTTCTTAGGTAGGCCAGTGTCAGGTGGTAAGCTCCACTCCTCCTCTGTAGGAAAGCAGTCCTTAAGGTGATTTGATCAAACTGACACCTCATGGTCTACAAAAGGGGTAAATTTGCAAAAGTGTCCCAGGTGCCGGTTCCAGGTGTCTGTAGCATAGGAAGTGTGGCAATACAATTGCTGAAACTTTGGGCCCTTGAACTAGTCTTTGCTATAATATTTTCAAGCTTGGAAAAGTTACAGCTCTGAGATAAGGGAAGGAAATTCTAGCTACACCCCCTGAGAAAGACTAAAGAAACAACCAAAAATAAGGTTCTACATGAAGAGACATGAAGAGGTATCAGGGAACAACAATGCAGACAGGTCTTTCAGCACGACATCCTAATACTACCCCAGTGGTTTGGGCCCAACTCAGAATCAGAGGAATCCATTCAACACAGTGATATTCAAAGGATGGCCAAATTGCTGTATTAGCATCACACACATAAACAACTTTATATGACAATTCTACTTTCCATTACCCTCACCTTTTATGTTTTTGAAAAAATATTGGTTGACCTTTGAAATAAGAAAAAGAATTGGTATAAAAAGTGTACATTATGAAAGTGACTTCAATATTCAGCTCCCATCGAATCCTCTCTTCATATATAACAAAGCAGGACATATAAAAGGGGATGGTCCTACAATTCCAAGAAGTGCATGGCTTGTTTTGATACTCCTTCAGGCAAACAAAATATAATAGAAAGTTTTCTGAGAAGTCTGATTGACTATGCCATAATATGATCAAACTCCTGTATGTAGAGTGCTGTGCTAAAATTGAGGAGTTCTGATCCCAGATCTCTTATTATCTAACTGTTATGTCTTGGGCCCTTGTCTTTGTTTCTTTCTTCACCCTTTCTGAAATAAAAGGTTTTGACTAGATGATGCCTTGCAAGCTGCTTACAGATTTCAGGGTTCCCTTCATTGCCACAAACACATTTTTGAGGTTCTATTTTATGGAGAAGTTATCTAATGGGTTGGCAGGCTCTTAACTGAGGTTTGTTGGTACAGGAGGAACCCTAGGAGCCCAATGGGGACACCACCTGGAGGGCATGGGGTATTTGGAATGACTCCTTTCCAGTACCAAATGGATAGGAAAGAAGAATGCTGGGTGGATGGCAGAGGGCAAACCTGTCCAGACACAGCACTCCTTCCACCACGATTGGTCTCTGAGATCATTTGGTTGAGCATGTGAGCATAAACTTAAAAAAAAAAAATCTGGGGACACCTGGGTGGCTCAAGCGGTTGAGTATCTGCCTTTGGCTCAGGTCATGATCCTGGAGTTCCAAGATCAAGTCCTGCATCGGGCTCCTGCATGGAGCCTGCTTCTCCTCTGTCTGCCTATGTCTCTGCCTCTCTCTGTGTCTCTCATGAATAAATAAAATCTTTAACCAAAAAAAAAAAAATCTGTACCAATGGTTCTATAAACACCATTTAGATCTGAAGGATCTAGATGAGAAAGAGCACACTTAAAGCACTGGACAAAGACTGTGGAAGTCCATTTTCAGCCATGAAACCACTGTAGGGCTGAAAATGAATCATGGCAGCCATAATCTGAAGCCCACTAGCAGACTTATCAGATTTTCTGGCATTTGGGGACAAGACTGACCCTTGGATTGAATAAGATTCCAGGATGCTTGTATAATTTGGGAGTGGGGATACATGATATTAAGAGCAAGAAATATGAACTTCCTGTTAAAGAGAGAAATGGCTTCTGATTGCATCACTGGAGAGATTAAACAAAAGACATACCTAAAGATGGTGATATGAGTAACTCACATCTGGTTGTGAATATCCAAGGCTCAATAACATGCTCAGACAATTACCAGGATGATGTCTATCACTACCAGAATGTCTTAGGACCAGAAAAGAGAAAGCCCTGTATAAGATAAGGAAATGCAAGTGGAGAAGGTGAGGCATGCAAGGTAGGGAGAAGGGAGAGATGAGGGCAAGGATGGCAGGGCCACAGCAGGAACCCCTTCTTGCTTCTAGGATTTTCAGGGTCCTCCTTTTCTTTCCATAAAGAGGACGTGGAAGTGCTGTTGAACCAAACTATGGGTTACACCTACTGCCTATTAAGGAACTAGTAATTTTGCATTTCTGAAGATCTCTAGATAAATATTCATCTCAAAGGCTCTATACTGGAAAGTCACCAGAGAGCATTTTCTTTTGGTCCTCAATTAACTAAAACCCTGCAATCCTAAATTGCTTTTGTAAAAAGGTACATTATCACAACTGGTTAAAAGTCAGTTAAACCTTTTTAAAATGGGGACCAAAATTTCACACTAAATAAAAAACTAATTTGATAGGAACCAAATCTTGAATAATAAAGCTAAAACTTATTTAAAAATAGATTTATATCACATTTAGCAAAATTTATGCTAAGAAATAATTATGACTTAATTTAAAGAAAAAGATCAATTCCATGAGGATTTCCTTGAAAGGGAGATTATTATTTTTCTTTTCCTTTTTTTTTCTTTAGATTTTATTTATTTTAGAGAGAGAGAGAGAGAGAGAGAGAGCAGGCAGGCTAGTGAGGGGAGGGGCAGAGGGAGAGAGAGGGAGTCACAAGCAGACTCCATGCTGAGAGCAGAGCCCAAAGCAGAGCTCCATCTCATGACTCTAAAATCATGACCTGAGCCAATCAGGGTTGGACACTTAAGGCTGAGTCATCCATGTGCCCCGAGATTATTATTTTTCAAGCAAATTGCATGATAGCCTAATAAGATGTAGTTCACTTGATATTCCAGTTTGGCTTTTTCAGTATGGTAATAAAGAAAGTAATTAGAAAAAAATCTAGAACATTTTTAACTCCCCAAGGCTTCCCCTAGTCCTTTAGTAATCAAATCATTTTCTTCCTAGGGATATATCCTGGCCTCACACATACTTGATTTCTCTCCTTAAATTGTTCACCAGGTTAACTCTGTCAGACTTTCATCATTCAAAACTTTGAGTGTGATTCCAACAATTCTTCTACATTATTTTCATCAAGTTTATAAATTCCTGAATCTTTTGTATTTGCATTTTTAATTGTTGTATGTTAAAATCTGACCATCAGCAAGAGACAGGCCAGCCACAGACGGCCTTAACATGAGGAGCTGAGAAATACTTGACGGTTAAGGTGGAACGGTGGTTCGTCAGATCATTAGTGAATATTTTCTGGCTTTGATGGTTTGTGCTTGCCTCTGACTTTGGCTTTCCTATGAATCCTGCAACCTCATAACTGTAGAGACTCCTGTAATGAACACAGGATAACAAGGTCTCCCTATGATTTGAAACTCATATTGACTCAGAAACTCAGTTCCTCATCCAATTCAAAAGCCAATTTAGCCCTTAATATATGCAGCCTGGAGTCTGATCATTTGTTTGCAACTATAGTCACTCTCCTTTGTGGATGATTTTTATGACAAATACATGTGGGTTGTGAATATACCAGAAATCTACCTTCCCTTCCAGCTAGAAGGCAACAGCTACAGTGGCAGCCTCCTGGGTGCTGCAAGATCATTAACTCTACTATAGAATGGAGGAGGGCACTGATTATAAACTCCTTCTAGCTCTAAAGGTTCATGACAACGTGACTCTCTCTACATCAGGTGAAGACACCTCTCTGGATGGTAGTTTCAAGTGTGCTACAGTGGGGAGCCAAGAACACGGGTAGCAACACTGACAGATCATTCTCCTGGCCAGAAGTGACGTATAAACTCAGTGCTACCTAGATATTTATCTCTGTTTAGTTTCACTGCTTGATTTCTTTAGATATATTATAGTTTATTTTTAAATACTGAATACATGGGCAATTATCCATGGTTGGAACATAGTTTACCTTGATACTTTAGAGGAGACAATTCATGTGTATAAATCATTTAAAGCAAGCAAACCAGGCATGCAAGAAGAGAAAAGACAAAAAGAACAGAAATACCAACTTCCCTAGTTAATTCTAATGTGTGTAGCTTTATTTCCAATTATGACTAAAGTCTACCAAATATTTTGTCTTGTGAGTTTCAGATTTATTATTGTAATAATAAGGCAAAATGTTTTTTCCATATTAATGCTGAAAATATTGTTACTTCTAAGAAGGTACAGAATGTATTAGATCTGAGGGTACCAATAACCACTGAACTACAACTTAAATGGTTTTATGTTTTAAACCACAAAAAGTCAATGACCTCATTTCCATTACATGAAAATTGAGACTCTATTTATGGAAATCAAATTCATATGATTTAAAAAATGGGATCACAAAATGAGTTTAAAATTCTAATGATGTTCACATACGTTTTAAAAACAATAATATAAAACCTACATTGAGGGGATCCAGAACTATCATCTGGCCATAAACAACTAAAACACTGGAGAAAATATAAGAAACAGCTATTTTCAGACATTGTACAACAAGCAGTGTTGAGTTGTTCTTCCTGAGAAAAAGAAAAACAAATGAAGATAACCCTACCATTGACAAAGCTTTCTGCTTGGAAGAACTTTATGGACTTCGATGCAAAGAGATGTAATGCAAAGAGAGCCTGGCTATCTTTCTGAGTTAGGCGACAAAAGACTTGAATTTCGGGAGTCCAAAGTAACTCTGTGGGGCAGAATATATAATAAAGGGGAGCCATGCAGAGAAAGAACTGTAGAAATCTGAGTGTGTTCTTCTTAAGTCTTTAATCTGCTGTAACTTTCTTTAAAAGAAAGTCTTTTATTTTTTTTCAAAGATCTTATTTATTTATTCATGAGAGATGCAGAGAGAGAGAGAGAGAGAGAGAGAGAGAGAGAGAGAGAGGAAGAGGCATAGGCAGAGGGAGAAGCAGGCTCCATGCAGGGAGCCCAACGAAGGACTCGATCTCAGGTCTCTAGGATTAGGCCCTGGGCCGAAGGCAGTGCTAAACCACTGAGCCACTCCGGCTGCCCCTAAAAGAAAGTCTTGACAAAACCGATCCCAAGTAACAAGTACTTGCTAGAAAAAAAAAAAAGAAGAAGAAGAACCAACACTCATTAAAAGAATATAGTAAAATGAGCACTCATAAAAATAAAATTGACAAAGCCCAATATCAAATAAAAATTCACAGAGCATGAAAAGAAACAAACAAAAAATTGACCTACAACCAGGAAAAAAATCAATTGATGGAAATAGACACAGAAATGACAAAAATAATGGAATTAGTAGGCAAGGACCTTAAATGATTGAAAATGAAAAGATTAAGATTTTAAAATCTTGTAAACATGTTAAAGGATATAAAAGAAAGCATGTATGTAATGATGGAAAGACAAAGGAAATTGGAAAACAGATCCACATGGGCCTTCTACTTCTAAAAGTGAGAAAACAGCATCCAATAGGAAGAAATATAACATGGTGAGATTTGCCACAGCTTAGTCTCTGCAAATAAAGAATTGACTGCAAAGAAGACTAGGAGATTTCGCAGGGCCATGGAAATGTCCTGTATCTTATCTTGATTCTGGCAGTGATTACATGACTGTAAACACTGATCAAGTCATCAAACTGTACACTTAAAATGAGTCAATTGCATTGTGTGCAAATTATACCTCAATAAAACGATCTCTAAAATAAGTGAAAGATCCCAAATATAAAAGAATACATACATGCTCTATGTATCTGTATCTGGAAACATTTATAACTAATCTATGGAAACAGAGAGCAGATCAGGGATTGCTTGGGGGTGGAGTGGAGGGAGGACAGGAGGATGGACAGGGATGGGAGTGATGGAAATGTCCTAGACATTCATTATAGTAGTGATTACATGGATATACACATTTGTCAAAACTCATCAAAATCTATTTAAAATAAACACATCTTATTTTATGTAAATCATACCTCAATACATTGAAGAGAAAAAGCAACGAAATGGCTGTATTTAAGTCTTACTTTGAATGTGTTTTGAGGGAAGGCAGGATTTTTTTCAGCAGGTCTAAACTAATTGAGGCATTTTAAAGTTCACCCAGTAATGTTTGTGCTGTCTTATTCTTGGTAAGTTTCCTTATACTGAGGATAAATATTATTTAATGCCTCACAGAACATCAAAGTGAGTTCAAAATGAAGGTTATCAGTTTTCAAAAACCTTCATTAACTATAGCATCCTCTGAGTGATATGCCTTTGCAAATCTGTAAAAGGTACATTTAGGGGTACCTGGGTGGCACAGTCAATTGGGTGAAGGACTATTGGTTTCCTCTTGTGTTGTGATCTTGAGGTCATGGGATTGAGCCCCTCATGGGGCTCTACACTCAGCAGGGAGTCTGCTTAAGACTTTCTCTCCTTCTCCCTCTATTCCTCCTCCCTCTCTAAAATAAATAAATCTTTTTTAAGATAATAAATAAATAAAAGGTAAATTTAAATAGCAAGTCTTTTAAAGGTAAAGAAAAGAACAGCTAGCTGGGTGTTTATTACCTCTTGGGCTTATCAGGATTGTTGGTATCCTTGAGTATCTGGTCATGTGGGAATCAGAAATAGGAAAATATTAGTGTAATGCCTGCCATGGGGTGCTGCCCCACTCTTCCTTTCAGGATTGAGGTACCATATACCCCACTAGCTTGGGGAATTGACGTCCAACTTAACCTAAAGCAGTCAATAAATGGGAAGAGGAATTGCCTATGTCTGGTGTGATCTCTTTATGGTAAAACAGAAATATCCAAAATTCACTAGCTTTCTTTGTTACCACAATTAACTGGTTATAAAATATAATTTAAAAATCCCAATCACAATGACAAAAAATGTGTGGGGAGAATATCTAGCAATAACCACAAGACAAATGTAGGACACATCTGAAAAAATGCTATTAAAAATCTTTATTTAAAAATGTGAATAGAAGTATATGGTTTATTTAAAAATGTGAATAGAGATATATGGTTCTTATGTAAGAAAACTCAGTCCCGATAAAGACAGTGATTCTACCTAAATTAATCTATGAATATAGTCCAAATTTGAAATTTGATAAAAATAATACAAAGTTCATGTAGAAGAATGAACATGGGAAAACAGGAAAAATTTTAAAGAACAGGGGAGATTTGAGAATGAGTGAACCTATACACAAAATTTTATAATATGAAGTGGTGATCACTTCCTCCAGGACCACTTGTCCTTTGCAGGCCTTTGCCCAGAGGCTAAATCCCTCTTTCATGCTTCTCTACCTCCTCTCTCTCCTGCTGTGGCAGCTCCCTGTTTATTTTGTCTCTTCCATTCTGCTGTAATCTCTTAAGGGGACTATCTCTGCTTTTCAAGATACATCTTCAGTGCCCAGTATAGTGCTTGCACAACATGTTAAATGAATGAATAAATAAATAACCACCTAAAAGTACCACTAAGTCAAGCCAACTAAGCTACAGTGGAGCCTAGTTCATTCCTTCCTTTGAGGAGCCACTGTCATTATAATCTAAACTGATACTAATGCCATCAGGTAGTAAATACTTATTTCCTGCAGATATGCCCCATTTCCTCTGTGTGCAAATTTACATTTAAAATAATGCAAGTAACAATGGAATATTATTCATCCATTAAAAAGGAAATCTTGCCATTTGCAATTACATGGATGGATCTGGACAGTATAATTCTAAGTGAACTAAGTCAGTCAGAATGACACAATTTCACTCATATGTGGAATTTAAGAAACAGTACAAACAAGCAAAGGGGGGAAAAATAAGAAAGAGAGACAAAACAAGACACCAGGCTTTTAATTATAGAGAACAATCTGATGGTAACCAGAGGGTGGGGGGGGATGGGGAGAACAGGTGATGGGAATTAAGGAGTGCATTTGTCGTGATGAGCACTGGATGTTGTATGAAACTGTTGAATATTTACACCTGAAATTAATATAACACTATAACTGGAATTAAAATTAAAACTTAAAAAGAATAATAATACATGCATTTGTAAACATGTCCATGTATGAACAATTAAACTGCATGTTAGGTTATGTTCCTAAGGCTGTCCAGCAATGGAGACCTCTAAAGCCCAATGTCTTAGCCCCCTTTATGAAAAAGATGCTTTAGATACCGTAGCTGAGAAATGAAAGTCAATGTCATGAGATCTATTTTTCCCTTAGGAAAGTCAAGGAGGGGCACTGCAGTTACACCAGGACATGTTGACAGTGTCTAACTACATTGAATCTTATCTACACGAGCAGTAAATCCCCTCACCCATCGAGCTAGTAAGAGGGCAGGTTTGCTCCACCACTGCCGCCAGCCAAGGTTTCAGCCCTTCTGCTACCTAAGAGGTTTCATTTCAGGATCCAGATGATAAAGTATCCAAATAGTATAATCCAAGTCCCAAGGAATTTTAACAATAAACCCCTTTAGAGAGCAAGGGAGAAAATACGCTGTCCTACTCAAAACTTCTGGAAATCCACACAGTGATTTGAGTACCTGTGCCCAAACCCATTACCCAGGAGCAGGGTTCACCTGGTTAACGAGAGGTTAAAGCTGAACTTAATGTTACCCAGACCCGAAAACACATTTCATTTTAAGTTGATTAATACAGCCCCATTCTACCAACTGATTGCTGGGTAGGTTTAAAATTTCAGCTTTTGTCAGCGTGTAGCTCAGAGTTGCAGAATGCCAACTGGGCAAATGACCTAATGAAAGCAGAATAAATGCATAGGCTCTAATACTACTAACAGACGCAGTGCAAATGTGTTTTTTAAGGAAGATACGTAAATGTGATGAAAGAAAATTTAAGGAAAATTGTACTTTAGAGCTCTCTTGAAAACATAATAAAAACTCCTCCCACATTAAAGGTGTTCACATAAAGGTCTTTTGCCAACTAGTTCTCACATTCTTGTAACTTCAGGACCTGTGTACCTCACCTACAGATGTGCCAGGCCACAGGTTTGATAAGAATGTTACAATGAGGATTCAGACCAGGGTACTAAAACTTGAAACTAGACTCCCTATCTTCTGAGAAAAACAGCCTTCTTTAAAAAAAAAAAAAAAGATTTTATTTATTTATTTATTCATGAGAGATACAAGCAGAGACACAGGCAGAGGGAGAAGCAGGCTCCATGCAGGGATCCTGAAGTGGGACTCAATCCCAGGACTCCAGGATCACACCCTGGGCCGAAGGCAGGGGCTAAACCACTGAGCCACCCAGGGATCCCCAAAAAACAGCCTTTTTGGTGTTTATGTCTTTTGTTACTTTTGGGCCCAATTACTTCATAAAAGATCTTGAAGAACATGCAGGAAAGATGCAGGAAAACACGTATAACATGCATAAAAGACCTTGAAAACATGCATATTGAAAAATACAGAGTATTTAAGCAAGACTGATGCTTTTTTTAATCTTCATAGCAACTCCAAGAGGTAGGTATTATTTCCACAACAATCCCCAAGATTCAGAAAATACTCGAGAAAAAACAGGTAGCTGACTTACCCTAGAGAAGGAAAGGTTAAAGATTCTCTGATCTTCCTGGGGAAGGAAAAAGACATTTCATTCCCAGAAATCTCTTTGAGTTGGAGTTGCCCAGAATAGCTGTTTCTGGGGAAAGCCATGAGGCAGAGTCAAAAGTAACATACTAATTCTAAATCCTCACAATTACATGTTGAGAGCTTGCCTAGATATTCTAGGTGCCACCTTGCAATAGGCCAGTTGTGTTGCTGACAGCTCAGCACATATCAGGGAAAAGACACACTGTCAGTTGGCGCCTCTTATAGCCACATTAATCCAATTGAAGTGTGGTTCTGGAATACAGCCAGTCTACCCCACTGAGGCAAGACTCTATGGAATATCAGGCTAGCATGAGTGGACCTGGGCCACGGAGAGGATGAAAGATGGGAGAAACAAGGTAGTTAAAATAACTGTATGGCAAGTCTTCAAGCATCACTAATACTAAGAAGAACCTTGGAGTCCCATCCCAGCATCCCATGGCATAGCTGTGGAAACAAAGGCAGTCACCTGATTCTGAAGGGCTGACGGTGATCTCACTCAAGGTTCATTTTAGTCAGATAAGCAGAAATCATGTGGGCTTCAATGCAAAGATGTTAAGCCATGAATACAGAACAATTCTGGCTGACACAGAGTCATTAACCAAAAGACAGTTTTCACATTTCCAGAATAGTCACAGCAGCAAATATTCAGTCTACCTCTCTCTTCCAGTCCCAAACAAAACTTAAGATAAATTCCAACATAGTCCCTAGCTGGAGAAAGGATGTCCAGCTACAGAGGCAGAGGAATATACACTACACCAGGAGAAGACATCCCTCAGTCAATGTCTAAATTGTATAGCCCAGATAGTAAGTGCCCTAACAGTTCCGGTGATGCAGAACTCCTTAAGGGAGAGCTTGACCCTGAAGGGCAAGTGGTTTAAGTTAGGAGAGAAGTATCCTATGGAGAGGAAGCAGCATAAGCAAGGCATGTAAAAACTAAAGAGAGTGCTGGACATTGAAATACTGAGAAAACTAAATTATAAGTATTGGACCAGTAAACAAAACATTCCCACTTGATGATCAGACCAGTGATTGTCAAGCAACTTGAAAATTTCTCCAAGTAATCACTGCAGAAAATGATAAGAAAGACTGGGAACTTCTATGCCACCACTCCATCTACTAAGTATGGTTTAACCAGACCATTCAACTTTGACCTGCTTTATGTAATCAGGGTCCATGCCAGATTTTTTTTAGAATAAGATGCTTAAAAAGTTTAAAAACATTATAGGGGAAAAAAAAGAAACAAAGATGTTATAGGGGCCCTAACAATGAGAATAAGCAAGATAAGCTACACAAATCATAGTTTTTAAAAAGCCAAACTGGTTCAGTCCATTAGTGTCTGCCTTCAGCTCAGGTCATGATCCCAGGAGCCCCACGTCAGGCTCTCTGCTCAGTGAGGATCCTGCTTCTCCCTCTCCCTGTGCCTGCCACTCCCTCTACCTGCACCTCCCCCTGCTTGTGCATTCTCTCTGTGCCAAATAAATAAATAAAATCTTTAAAAGAACCAAACTTAGGTGAACTTAATTTCAGAAAGTGACAAATTCTTCCTAGGTGAGAAGAGATCCATAGTGGCTTCATACTTGTCAGGGTGGTTAGAAAAGGAATAATCTTGTATAGAAGGGAATTGAAAAAAGCCAGTTGAACTTTAACAAATACATGACAATCACAGAGGCTCAATTGATGGACTAGAGTTTAGAGCAGCATCAGTTAGAGCCAGCTCTTTCCCAGAGGTTCTCATCAAGTTCATGGGAAAGTCCACCCAAAACTGGAGGTGAGGAAGAAATTCAAAGAGAGACCTTTCTGAGGTACACAGACCTTCTCCAAATACTAGTTAGTGCCATACTGAAAGCTAGAAGAAAGGCAGGGAAGTGGAGAGAAATCCCTGGAAGGCACACTAGGCCTTCCCTGAGAACACAGCCAGTCCTGTGAAGTCTAGGATTAGAACAGGAGAGGTGATAAATATCCCTCTGAGATACTCTGGACCTTCACTGAATGCCCTGTAGCGGCCCTAGAGTTTGGTGGGGACAGAGAGCTGGCAAGATCTCCCAAGGAGTAAAAGTGTGGAAGTCGGCCAGAAGCAAAGAGAACTCTGCCGAAGCCCCAGAGTTAGTAACCTGCTCATAAAGCAGAAATCAACCCTGTGTAGTTTAGAAAGTTGGTGACTGGTTTCTTAAGCATAAAGACAACTATGGAGTTTCACCAGTGCTCAGAGCCTATGCTCTACTGAAGGGAAAATCCTGTCGCTGCCTTCAAAACATTGAAGCTGGTGTCTGGTAAATCACTCTTACTTAAGTTGTGACAAACTCAGTACCAGCTTAGCTAGATTAGACTGACTTATCCTCCCTCACTAGCAGCCTGTCTAAAGAAGAAGCAAGCTCTTGCCTGAGAGTAAACACCATTTACTGTATTCTCTATTATTGTTTTTCATACAAGATTTGGCATAGAATCATGAAGCCTAAGACCTACAAAGAAGCAAGAAAAATGTGTTCTGTGATCAAGAGAAGAAGTAGTCAAAAGAAGTAGGCCCAAAGATAGCCCAAAGACAGTGGGGTTATCAGACAATGAACTTAAAAAAACTGTGATCAAGTATATTGGAGGATCTAGATGGAAAAATTAGACAATATGCATGAACATATGTGGAACTTCAGCAGAACTAGAAATATATATTAAAAAAAGAACCAAATAAAGATGCCAGAAATGAAAAATAATGTATCAGAAACAAAGAAACCATTCAATGGTTTTATTACCAGACTAAACAGAAGAGGAAACAATTAGTGAACTTTATGGCAAGTCAATATATATTATTTGAACTAAACCACAAAAATGAGGTGGGAAAAATGGAACAAGCAACCAATATGTTTGCTATACCATATGAAACAGTGTAAGATAAATGTAATTAGAGAAGAATACTGAATGGGACAGAATATTCAAAAAGAAGATAGCCTAAAAGTTCCCCAAATTGATGAAATGCATCAAGCCATCACAGAACTCAGAAAATGCCAAACAATTTAAATACAAAATATCACATCTATCATATCATAATCAAACCGTTAAAGATAAAGAGAAGAAATTAAAACAGCTAAAAAATAAGATGTATTACTCAAAATTGACAGCAAAACAAATAAAGACTCACTTATCTCAGAAACAGTGGTGACCAGAGATGGTGAAATAATATCTTTAAAATGCTGAAAGAGAGGGCATCAGGGTGGCTCAGTCATTGGGTGGCCAACTCGTATCTGCTCAGATAATGATCTCTGGGGTCCTGGTCGGGCTCTGCAGGGAGTCTGCTGGAAGATTCTCTTCTCCCCCCACTCATACACATGCATGCTCTCTCTTTCTCTCTCAAATAAATAAATCTTAAGAACAAAAGTTGAAATGCTGAAAGAAAAAAAACTAGAACCCTCCATCCAGCAAAAAATATCATTTTATAAAAAGGCAAAACAAAGACATTTACAGACCAACAAAGTTGAGAGAATTCATGGCCAGTAAGCCAGCACAGCAGAAAAGTTCTTTGAGTCAAACAAAATTGATATCAGATAAAAGCGTAGATCTACTAGGAATGATGAAGAATACAGAAAGATATTTTTAAAAATCAAGTACTTAAGAATAAATCTAAAACAATAGCCAAAAGTCCACTATACTGAAAATTAAAAGATTTTTTCTAGGAAAAAATAAACAAGGTCTGAATAAATGAAGAGCTATATCATGTTCATGGATGACTAAGCCAAATATAGTTAAAAGGTCCATTTGAAGACTTCTACTTCTGGCCCAGGTAGAGAAACATGATTTACCCTCCCATCTCATACAACTAAAATACTTGAAATGACAATTTTCAAGACATTGGGTATCAGGTAACAATGAAAACTGATTTTCAGGAGATGGGAAATAGACAAGCTGAGTCTTATGATTGGCCCAGCTTATCACCTTGTGTTTCCTGGCCATGACACAGGGAGGGTTGACCTCTGTGGAGGCCAGCAGATTCTCTAAGTGGAAGAGGTGAAACTGAGATACCAAGGCAGTTGGAGGGCATAATACCAGAGAGGAAAGAACTGCAGAGACAGCAAGATCCAGAGATCTGAGTATCCTGCAGGGCACTGATCAGTGCCTGTACACAAGAACCCTCCCAGAAGCTGCAGAAAGAACCACCATAAAGGATTAAGGGGACCAGTACCAGACACTAACATAGAATCCTCATAATTCATGGGCACTTGAGGTTCCCACTTCTGCAGTGACACCAAATTAGGCTTAGATTAAATGCTACTCTGGGCCCATCTAACAATTGTAAAAACAGGATCTGAGATCATCAAACTGTGTCCAAGTACAAGTATCCCAGAACAAGGCTCAAAAATATTTATAGAAAACAAAAATATCCAGCATCCAGCAAAATCAAGTAAGCATGTTTTGTCTGGTCACACAGTTCAATAACTTACCTAAAGCCTGACTCCAAAGTCTACCTCCTCTTTGCCCTATATGAGGAGAGGAGTTATATTTTCCTAGATTGGAATCCAAATACCCTTTTTCTTCACTGATTGATTGAAAAACTTACCAAAGGAGAGAGAGAGATTATGTGCCTCCTTCTGTGATCAATAGAAAGTTCCAGCTCCAACCACAAAGTTTTTCTGCTTAACAGCAAAACAAACAAACAAACAAACAACAATCTTACGTGTGATAAAACCTCTGGACTTAACTACCAGTCATAGGAAATATAAGGGGTAGAGTCTATGTGAAATGATACCACAATGATGCAAGCAGCCAAACCCACATCATGGGAAATTCTAGAAGACAAATGATTCAGTTTCTTCAACAAAGAAATGACACGAATGACAGGAGGAAAAGGAGGAATAGTATAGATTATAAGAGAATTTTTAAAAATACCAACCAAAGGGCAGCCCGGTGGCTCAGCGGTTTAGCACCACCTTCAGCCCAGGGCGTGATCCTAGAGACCCGGGATCGAGTTCGGCATCAGGTTGCCTACATGGAGCCTGCTTCTCCCTCTGCCTGTGTCTCTGCCTCTCTCTCTCTCTCTCTCTCTCTCTCTCTCTCTCTCTCTCTCTCTCTGTGTCTCATGAATACATAAATAAAATCTTAAAAAAAAAATACCAACCAAAGTGTGAATCTTACTTGGATCCTAATCTAAGTAGGTCAACTGTAAAAAAATGTTTTGAGGACAATCTGAGTATTTGAACATGGAGTAGATAGTGAGAGCATATATAAGAACAATATGAGGAATAAAGAATTATTTTAAAATTTTATTAAGTATGATCATACTAATGTGATTATATAAAATAAGGGCTCCCTGCATGGAGCCTGCTTCTCCCTCTGCCTGTGTCTCTGCCTTTGTGTGTGTGTGTCTCTCATGAATAAATAAATAAAATCTTAAAAAAAATTTTTTTAGAGCTCCAATATTTGCAGACAACACTTAACATTCTATTACATTTGTTTTTCTCACTTTTCTTTGACACATTATCAAACTACATGTCTAAAAATATGTATCAACTTAGAAAAATAAAACTCTTTTCAAATGTCCTCATATTTTACACTGAAAGAAATATTATTGCCTTATAAAATATTAACAGAACACAAAATATTGTGACTTGTCAAAATATAATGTTAAACCATCAAATACAACCCAAAATAAAACTGGAAGGTAAACATCAAGAACTTTTTGAACTATATAATTTTTCAGTCTCCAAAATGGGCCCCATAGAGACTGTAATTCCCCAAACAGAATGAGGATTAGGAAGTGGGAATGAAACTTTAAAACGTAATTATCCAGGCACCTGATGGCTCAGTTCATTAGCATCTGATTTCTGCTCAGGTCATGTTCTCAGGGTCCTGGGATCAAGCCCTACATCAGGCTCTGTGTTTAGTGGGGAGTCTGCTTCTCCTTCTCCCTCTGCCCCTCCCATCTGACCTCACACCCAGGTTTCGTCTGCAGCATCAATAATTCAGCAGGTTGTTGAGGTTGTTTGCTTTGTAACAGTTTCAAATCACTGTAGTTATTTCTAATTCCATATAGAGGGAAATCCATTTGTGGCAGAATGGGGTTTTTCAGCATTACAGGAAAAATCCTTTCAGCAACACAAATAGAAGTTGTTGGAGATTTTTTTTCCAACAGTTTTTTCCTCTTTTTTTTTTTTTTTTTCCCTCTCCTGGGGTCTCAGACCCAGGTGACAAAATGAGTCAGGAACTCTTTTAGCAGAAGGAAGGGAGGGTAATGCCACAGTCCTACTAACTTGAGCAGGGGAAAGCTCTGGTTATCCTTCCCACCAGGCTCTGAGGACAGAGAAAGCCTCTTTTCCTCTCCTCTCTTCCATCCTGCAGGATTCAGTGAGGCCCACAGCACCCAACAGTGGGAACCAGATTAATCTTGAAGAGGAGGGATCAAGAGCTAAAGGACAAAGAGAATTCCATATGTAGAAGAGGCAGGACCCCGGGGTTGGGGTGTATTGAAGAGAAATTGTTCTGCCGCTTGTTAGAGACCTCAAGGAAGACTTTATAGAAAGGGAGGGAGATTAAACGTAACTCTGAATTACAGGAACAAGTGAGAATTTATAGCCAAGTGGCAGGGTCAAGGAGTGGATGAGAAATGACTAAGGGGAACTTAGTCAAGTATCAAGGGTGGGTAGAAGGAAGAGGAGCTTGTTGGATGTCAGGAGTGGGGATAATTCTCCACAATCTGGCTTAGCAGGATTCTTTGCTAAAATTGGATGACTCGATAAGCCAAGAATGGAGCCAAGGACGAGGCCACCTTGAAAAGAGAGCTCAGAGGAGGCTGAGTGAAGTTTTGTCGAGGGGAGAACACTTGTCAGGAATAAAGGAGATTTGGAGGTTTGAGGAGCCATGGGAAAGGAAGGAGGGGTGGAAGATAAAAGCCAGAGAGGGTGACCTGCTAAACAGAGGTAGCCTCATGGATACCCAGAGAATCCATTAGCAGGCCTGCCCTGTGAGAAACGAGAGAGAGAGCATCTGGAAGAGGATCAGGAAACCCTGGAGTAGGGCAGAGAATATATGGTTCAGAGTTAGATCTCTTATATACATTTTTCCTGTAGTCTGTGTGGACTCAGCTGGCTAACAGTCACTTAGGGGACATCTCCCCCATCTACTCTTGGGGGGTGGTGCTGGGGTAATACTTTGAAAGGTCACTTACTTTCTTTTTCCCATTAAGTACACTCAGTGATGACTTTCCAAACCTCTCTCTTGATGTGTCAGCTCTTGATGACTGATAGCTAGACAGCTTTAAGGAGCATTCTTTGTCAATAAAGGAGATTATGGGGTTAAATCAGAAATCCCACAAGTTCCAAATTCCTTCAAATGGTTATCTATTTATTAGAAATCCTGAACTTAGGGAGTTAATTATTCATCTCTATTATTGAGAAACAAACCAGACTAAAATGAGTGTTTGAGGTAGTCTGAATTTAGTGGAGAGGCTTTTTGGTTGATGTTTTTGTTTTGTTTTGTTTTCTGTTAAACTTCCTTCCACCCAATGCAGATAAGGAGCCGATTCAAACAATTCCCCCAAAATGCACTCTGTTGCAATTGTTGCCAGAGCTAAGCAGAGAAGCTCTAAGGGAATGAAGTTTTCCTCTTTCCCGCTGTTCTGTTGTCTTTCAAAACAGCAGAACTGCCAAGATCAGCAGTTTGAAAGCCTCCTTTGAGGTATCCCTCATGCCTCTTTCACTGGCTTGAGCAAAACAAGCACCTAGACTGCCTGCCCAATCCCCAAGGGGACACCCAGGAGGCCACACATTCAGTGGGGCGGAAAGGACAAAGGCACAGTGAAGACAGGGAAGCTGCGGGCTGCCAGGGGTTAGATCCAGGAACTCAGAAACATGGGCTTAAGTCACTATAAATACCTTTGTAAAAGTGACGGGGGTGGCAGCGGGGGGGCGGACAGGAACAGGTGGTCGGAGGCCCTGTGTGCACATCACTGGCCTAGAACAATTACTCTGGGGGCATGAGCCCTGCGAGCTCTATTCGAAGTCCACACTTACCAAAAGAACAGATTGCTTTCTCCTTTTCTCTTGGTGTGCCCTTCCTCATGCTCCTAGGGATTAGCTTACATCTTCACAAAAACCTAGTGTGATTTCTTTTATACTGTATCACGTGCCCCTTAACAATTAACAAGCATAGGTTGGGGGGAGCTGTATCTCCATCATAAATGTGATGGAAAATGTAGAGAGCACTATTATGGAGGAAAAGAATCTCTCAAGTGTTCTAGGCAATAGACAAAAAGACAGTGGGAAAGTAAATGAAGACCAACCAATGAGAACATGCAGCTCTATTTATTCAAGTTGCTATAGCAAGAGGGTCAGCCAAAGTCACTTTGGAAGGCAGGCAGAGGAACAGGAAAGTTTTTAGTGGAAAAAAAGCTTTGAAAGGCTTCAAGTGTGCCCTCACTGCACGCTGTTGGCATGGAAAACCATGGGCAGCTAATGAGAAGCAAGGCACCACGTGATTGGTTAGGAGTGCATACTGAGCTCTCTCTGGTTGGTCCTAGAGAAGCAGGGATCAAAATTAGAGAAACTGAAAAAAAAAGAAAAAAGAAAAAAAATTAGAGAAGCTGGCAGTTATTAATCAAATCCCAACAGCTCAGGGCCAATTGTTACAGAGGTTATTATTTAGACCTGGATTATTCCAGAGATAGCAATCTACAAATCTGATTTTGAGCAGCCTGGTTTCCTGGGTTGTTTATCGTAGACAAAGGGCCTGGTTTCCTTGGCAGATTGCAGATCAAAGTCCCTTTTTTTATATATTGTCTAGCCATTGTCCATCTGTATATGCAATCTCTCAAGTATCCTGAAACAAGGAGACCAGCAGGTAGGAAGAGCAGTCATGAGTCAAGCCACATCATCTCCCTGTGGAAGAAACCATACTTAGGATTTCATGAATTGGGGTTAATGTGGAGATGTATCCCCCCCCTTTTTTTTTATAATTCTCTCAAGTATTTAGCTTACTTGACCATGTGGCTTCTTGGTCCATGTTCTCCCACACTTCATGCTGAAGGGACCCAGTATCCAACTAAATAAGAAAAGGTGTTTATAATTCTCTGGACTTTGGGCTCCAGATATTCTTTCCTTGGAGGCAAGTGCAACCTTGCTTTGGGAGGAATGGAGGAACAGAAATTCCATCCCTAAAAAATAACTATAACTTGGATTAGAATAACCCTTCCTCTCCATATGTACAATGAGAGTTTGAGGCTGGGTGTTGCACTAATCGGCTTGGGTTACCAACACAAAGTACCACAGACTGGGGCGGGGGGCTTAAACAACAGACATGGATTTTCTCACAATTCTAGAGACTGGAAGTCCAAGATCAAGTTGCAAATTTGGTATCCTACTGACTCCTCTTCTCTTAGCTTTTAGGTAGCAGCCATCTCCCTGTATGCTGATGTGGTCATTCCTCCCTACTACCACTGAGAGAGATGTCAAGCTCTCTGAGGTCTTTTCTTACTAAGACACTGATCTATTTTTTCAGGGTCCCAGTCATATGACATGTAACCTTAATTACTTCCATAAAGGCCTTATCTCTATATATAGTCTCATTGGGGCTTAGAGCATCAACATATGAATAGGGGGACACAAATATTCAGTCCCTAAAAAATGTGGAAAGTGGCCACATCTCACTGAAGGTAACATCCAAATCCCTGTAAAGTATGTGGTAAGAGCCAGTAAGATGAGCCTCAGTTGTCCATAGCTGAATTAACATCACCTAACTCCCTCCAAATGAGGATACACAAATTCAGCTTACAGAGTTTGAGTTTATTATGTTTTGATTATGAGACAAAATCTTTACCTAAGATCAGTTGTGAATTGATAGAATAATCACAATCTGACCTGATCACAATAACTTTTTAAGTGTGATTGATTTTAAGATGTGCTATGTTTTTCTGAGAAAAGTTTTGAGATAAAGAGACAAATATAAATATGCCATTTTGGGGAACCACAGGTCCTTAAAGAGAGATCAATTTTTTTTAAAGATTCTGTTTAATTATTTGAGAGAGAGAAAGATAGCACATAGAGGGGGAGGGAGAAGGAAGGGGTGAAACAGGTTCCCCCACCAAGCAGAGAGCCTGACATAGGGCTCCATCTCAGGATCCTGGGATCATGACCTGAGCCAAAGGCAGACATTTAACTGATTGAGCCACCCAGGCACCCCACGAGATCAATTTTTATTAAATATAGCCTATCCCATGTTATTCCTTGGCTACCAAACTTTCCATAGCCTGCAAATTCAAGTCCGATCTCTTGAACTCCAGCCTATCTGTCCAAAATGTTTTCCTATCTTTTCTGCACTAAGAACAGTAATAACAATGGTTAACACTTTCCATGTGCTAAATCCTGTATGTGCATTTGTTGTTGGTTATCAGTACTTGGCCTAAACTTATGAAATGCATCCTAGTAGTCCCTTCTACAGAAGAGGAGGTTGAGTGACTTGCCAAAATTCCCAGGAGGTTTCCACCGAGAAGTTCCACCCAGGACCACCTGACTCTGAATCCTTCACCACTCTGTGCTACATAATCTTCTCCATCTACAAACAGTCTTGCTTTTCTGCAAATATTCTTTTGCAACTCTGCCTGTCTTTAAGATCGATGTGTCTCACACTACAGGTCCCCAACAGTGTATGCTCCTAAAATGTTGAACCAAGTTCACTCTGCAAATCCTGTGAAGTGGAATGGACTTCTCTAAGCAGGAAAGTCAGATGGGAAAGGAAAGACATCTTTGATCATTTAAATGGTTTTTAAAAACTGTTTATGTCTTTTGTCATTGAAAGGACAGGAAAAAACATTTGCCCTGCATCTAAGATTATACCACTAACATGCAAAAAAGTGCCTGCGAGTCACCAAATTAAATCCATTCTGTCCCTCATATATTTCTTGGTGATGCTCACCATGCTCCAGCAAAGGGTAACACTCAAGGTAAGCACTCCATAAATTTTTGAGTGAATGATGGAGGATGCTTTAGAGTAACAGCCTTGAACACCTGCTAAGGAAAGGTTATGGGAAAATGTCGTAGGGAAATGAATCTGGAGCTTTAGGCTAAGTAGAATAGAGAATCAGCGAGGGACTAAGTCAAAGAGCCACAACTCCGTGAACTAGAGCCCTGGTGACCGTCACCAACATTTACAGGGGGCAGTGGGGCAGGCCTGGAGCCCCGCCAGAGTGGACACTGCTTCTCCAGTATGCTAAGAGCCTGCACTCGGCCCAAACCTGGACAAGGAGCCTGAGACGCAGGTGAGAACCCTCAGTGAGCATGCGGTCGGGAGGCGAGCCTCTGTTCTTTGTGGACCAAGCAACTGGCCTGCACGGTCATGAAACCAATCTTCCATTTAGGGGCTTCCTAAGCCCAGATTTTCTGAGGACTCTCATTTGCAAGGTATCCAGGCCCAGAGATACAGACATTGTAGCAACCAGACAATAATTTGCATTACTGCGGAATACACAAGTATTGTAAAGATCACAACTTTCAAATCAAATCAAGCAAATGCAGCCAGAGTAAACCTGAGAAGCAAATAGGGTTTTTATCACCGAATCAAATACATCCAACACGAAGCCTGGAAAATGAACAAAAGGGCAGACCTCTCTGGGATCATGGCACAGAAAGTCATGTTGAGAGGATCCTTAAAATAAGTGCCTGCTTTCTCCTTCTCCCACACACAAAACAGCAAAATGTAGCTTTGCAAGGAGTGTTTCCACTGGAAATGCTCTTATTGCCACTGAGGTGGAGAAAAATAATCTAAAACAACTAAAAACACAAGATCTGGATAATTCCTCTTTCCTCTTCTTTTAGATCTGAAAAACCATGCACTTTAATACCACCGCCCATGTGAGAATGCCATTCAAAATAATGGTTTTCTATTCTCTGAATCCTTGCTATTAGTCATTTTGAGGGAATATCATATATCAGAAGGCTGCTTTTATTTTTCCCAAAATAAAAAACAAGGATATCTGAAGCAATTACCAAATGCTGATTCAGTACTCATGATAAGAACATTCTGGAGTTTTTAACTTGCCTGGTTCTGTGGCCCCTTCAAAACTGGAGGGTTATAGGCACATTAACTAGCCATTTTGCTCTGTGCCAGTGGTCATGTCTCAGGCTGTTTGTGCCCCGTGGGTTTTGTGTTTGTGGTTGTTTTCATCACTCTTTGCTTGTTATAAGTTCTTAGAAGTTCTAGAAACACAGAATTTGGTTAGTGATTAGGAAGAGCAAAAGATATTATCCAACACTAGTTATTTATGAAGAACACTAATTAATATTGTTCTCAAAATCATTGACAATAAACTATGAAAAGTTGATAATATAAAAGCTTAAGAAAAGGCATCCTGGGTCTCTTACGGAGAGGATATATGTCTTAATAGATAAGTCCTAGCATTCCAATTATTTTGATAATTCTATCAATCAGTATGTAAAAATTCAAAGGTTCCATCTTCGATAAAGTGGATGTAGTGATTTCTTCTTTTTCTTTCTTTTTTTAAGATCTTATTTCTTTATTTGAGAGAGAGAGAGAGAGAGCCCAAGTGGGAGTCGGGGGACAGCAGAGGGAGAGGGAAAGGCAGGCTCCCCACTGAACGGGGAGCCCAGTGTGGGACTGTAGTGATTTCTTTACCCAAGTCCTTGTTTTGTATTTGATATGCTCTCTATGCACAGTTCGTGTGATTGGAAGACCCCATCACTGGGCAGTAGGAGACAAGGGTGCCCCGATCATTGAACCTGGCCAAGTCAGGCAGTAGGGCTCTGCTTTAGGATGGCAGGTTGGGTGCCTACGTTTTCTTTCTCTTCTTCATGGAATTGATTCCATTTAAATGACCCTTAAACAAAATAGAATAAATCCATAACAGTACTGCGTGGACCGGAGATGTTGGCATATTTTTGAACACCAGGGTGTATATGGGATCACACTCATACAAAAACATCACTGAGAAAGTAGTAGCCCAGAGTACACCTAAGCAGTGAGAGCACTCCTTCCAGAAGCTCATGCTCATCTGTATTAGTTTCCTAGGGCTGTCGCAACAAAGTACCGCAAACTGGGTGACTCAGAACAACACAAATATACTTTCTCACAGTTCTGGAAGCTAGAAGTTCAAATCAAGGTATCAGCAGGGTTGGTTCCCTCTGAGGTTTGTGATGGAGAATCTGTACATGCTTCTCTCCTAGCTTCTGGTGACGATGAGCCATCCTCTGTCCTTCCTGCCTCATAGATGCAGGACTCTCATTTCTGCCTCTGCTGTTACAAGGTGTTCTTCCTGTGTGTCTCTGCATCTTTCCTCTTCTTAGAAGGACACCAGCCCCAGTAGACAGACTAAAGACCCACCCTGTTCCAGTACTTCTTCATTTTCACCTAACTAATCACATCTTCAGTGACTCTATTTCATTTCAAGTGAGGTCATACTCCAAGATACTGAGAGTTAGAATTCCCACACATTTGGGGGAGGAAGGAGGAAGGTTGGGTACTTCTCCCTCTCTTACTCTGCTCTCCATCCATAGCTACATCTATGGATCCACTGCCCACCAGGAGGCTTTGCTCCGCTGGAGTCACCCGACTCTGGTCTTCCAGCATCCAGCAAGGGAGACCCTGAGCTGCTAAACTCTGAAAATCTCTTGCCCTCATGTGCCTCTTGTTCTAAAATTTGAGTTGCTTCATCGTCCTATTATATCTGTCAGCTCCCCTAAGATCTTTGTAATTAATTCCTAATTAAATTCCCTCTATAGGACCACCTGGCACGAGTTCTGTTTTCCTGACAAGATCCTTGACTGACATGAGGTTCAAGAGCCACCAAGCTCTGAGTCGCCCCGTAGAGAACAGGAGTGGACCAGAGGGCAGCCATTAGGGTAACTGTGGGAAGGACCGCCAGTGGGATGGGGGGCCGTGTTCACCTCTTCCTTCCTCCCCAGCAAATATAGTACAACTGTCATGGGAAAGGCTAATTGTGGGAAATAAAAATTGTAAGGAGGCAAAACCCTTCATCTTTCTTAGTGGACAGTCAGTAGATACTACCCAAAGAAATTAAGAAGAGGTGTAAACATATTTCCAATGTAGTGGTTTTGTTTTATCTCCTTCCTGAATGCCCTGCTACAGATGGTCCTTCAGATGTACTCGGTTGCAGCGAGATCCAGGCTGAGTGGAAAGGAACACCTGGCAGAAATGGTAGGACCTGGAGCACCTGGGTGGCTCAGTGGTTGAGCATCTGCCTTTGGTTCAGGTTGCGATCCTGCGGTCTTGAGATTGAGTCCCACATCAGGCTCCCCTCAGAGAGCCTGCTTCTCCCTCTGCCTATGTCTCTGCCTCTATCTGTGTGTCTCTCATGAATAAATAAAGAAAATCTTAAAACTGACAAGGAGAAATTGGGACATGCCATGTGATAGCTATAGATGACCCGACTTGTTTTTTGTTTTTTTCAGATAGATTTATTTATTTATTTATTTATTTATTTATTTATTTATTTATTCATGACAGACAAAGAGAGAGAGAGAGAGAGAGAGGCAGAGACACAGGCAAGGGAGAAGCAGGCTCCACGCAGGGAGCCCGACGTGGGACTCCATCCCAGGTCTCCAGGATCACACCCCAGGCCCAAGACGGCGCTAAAGCGCTGGGCCACCGGGGCTGCCCAACCTGACTTGTTTATTACTACATGTCAGGCTTTCTCTAGAGAACATCTCCCCACACATCCCTCACCAATAACGCTTGAAGAGATTTTCCCAGCGTCCACCCCAGAAGGGAGCAAAAATATATAAAAAAAAAAAAAAAACCGTAACAACTTACTTACTATGATCACAACTGCGGTTTACTCATACCTAGAGCAGCGTTGGGAAACTCCACCTGAGTAAATTATACATAAACTGTCATTCTTTTGACCACCATCAAGTTGTAGCCTTAAAGGAAAGCAGCCTTGCTTTCTTGTCAGAAACCTATTACTGGAGGCTATGATCCACAATTACTCAATGTAAAGACTTCTGGAAATTTCTACAGGCATATAAAGTATGATCTTAAGGCAAGGCAGATCTTTGCAGACAGCTCTGAGATAGATATACCCCCTGTCTCACTTCATGTCAGCTATCTCCAGGGCATCATAGAAGACCTTGTTTTTCCTGATAAAGTGATATCATTTGATAGGCTAAGATAGGTCTTGCTACAGTAACAATAAAACCCAGAAGTTTCAATAACTTAACACAGTAAACCTTTATTTCTTGATCACATAATGTCTGATATGGATAGGTGGCTGTGTTCTATCTTAAATACGTGGCTTAAATACACTGGAACAAGTGACCTCCATGGTCATTATCAAATGGAGAAAGAAAGCTAGAGAATCCTGCAGGATGATTTTAAGTGTCAAATCTAGAAATGGCTTAGCTCACTTCTATCCCTCGTCTCATCAGCCAGGGTGAGTCTATGGCCCACCTGCCCCATGAGAGCAGGGAAATACAGAGGAGCACCAGACCACTGGGTGAGGCTAAGAACCTCACCACATCTTTTCTTTAACCATATCATTTCTCTAGTTACCTTATTTAAGTTGCTATTACTAAATATGTTTATTTGTGTCTCTTTAAGGGACTGAGTTAGTAAAAAAAAAAAAGTAGAAACTTAACCAAACCACCACTTTGCACACTTTAAATATATTATAATTCTGCTTGTCAATTATACCTCAGTAAAGTTGGGGGGAAGGAACATTTAAAAAAAAAAGGAGGAATATTAATCAATGTTATAAAAAAAATAGAAACCAGTACCAGACACTCTGATCCATCTCAGTGTGATTTATCTAGTAATGAGTTAAATACTTGCTGTATATTTACCACAGGAAAAGACAGAGCAGCCTTTATGTTCTCAGCAACAGCTCAGAAAGCTGCCAACATTAGAACCTATTTGTTTTATTGAGAAGAGGGATTGTTGGCTGGAACACAAGGGCTCCCCATTACTCTTTCTGGAAAAAGCAATGGGAACTTTAACTTTTCTCTGGACAGCTACCAACATCTATCAGGAGAAACACAAGTTTAACATCTCTTTCTGAAGGGCAGCACTTAGAATGCCTCACAGCCCTCCCCAGTCTCCGCTGGTGTGAGCAATGGCTAAGGGTCCCAAATCCAAGCTCTTTTGTGTTTAATAGAAGTGCTAAAGCAAATCAACTGTACAAATTGAAAACAACCAACTGGCCTGACCTGGAATACTAACTGGAATGGACGTCTGATGGTGCCGAGCTCAATGGCAAGAGCCAGGGCTCTCTCACAGGATTAATTCTGAGTTCTGACAGAGAATCATTCTGTGACTGGAAGGAGAGGTGTTCACATATCCACACATCAGTGAACTGGAGTTCTAACTCAAGTCTCTTGGGCAGAGAGGTTGTTCCGTGAGGGATAATTCTAGAGGTCAGGATGAGAGCGAAGTGAGAACCAATGTCTTCTGTTTCTCAGAGTTGAGTTTTTAAAACTCCCTGTCTTTACGAATCACCACTGATCTTAATCTTCCATGCTGCTTCCTCAAGTTCAGGACATTGTCTGCCTCCTCCTAATTCACAGAGAAAATCAAAAAACTGGGTGGGAAATCTCTCAATTCTCTGACCACACTGCCCACACGTTTTTTAACTGAGTATTTTCCACTTCCTGTCCTGTTTGTCCCTCCACCCATCACCTGACTTGCACCTTCACCACACCACTGAAACCATGCTGGCTACCAATACTGCTGATGCCCTGATCCAGAGAATACTTGTAAGTCCCTACTTCTTTTTACGTCTCCTTGGCATTTCATCCTGCCTCTGGCCATTCCTTCACTTTCTACTCTGCTGGTTCTGCTGGTCCCCTGATTTTTGGTTTTCCTGCCACCTACCAAGTTGCCCGAATGTCTACCCCTTCAGTGTTGACATTTCCCCTGGTAGGACCCTAGCTCTCTAGAAATTCATTCAACAAGGCTTTCTTGAATGAGGAAGTGCTTAGAAGAAGTGCTAAAGCAAATCAGCTTCTCACACCGAAAAGGGGCTCTGGGGTTGGCACAGAAAAAAACAAGATAGGGTCATATCCACCCAGGCCTCAAGGACCAGTGCTCTGGATCCCATTTAATGGCCCCCACATCTACTCAGGCACTCAGGCTAGAAAAACTGACCCAGTGAGGACTCATCTCCTACTCTCACAGCCAGAAAATCCCCAAGTACAATCGAATCTGTCTTTTGAATATCTTTTGAATCTGCTCCCTCCTCTTCTTGTCCAGGGTCACTGGCTGAGTTCCAGCCTTCATCGTCTCCCACCTGGATTGTTGGCAGTAAATCTTCACTGTTCACCCTGTTCCAGCCCACTCCCCTCCAATCTCCTCTGCATAATGTTCCAGAATTATCTTTGAAGAATTCAGTGTGGTCACATCATTCCCTACTCAAATCCCTTCAATAGTTTCCCATCATCTCCCTACAGGGTCTTCTATGAGCTGGCTCTCACCTGCCTCCCCTTTGCACCTTCTATTAGTCTCCTGCACAAATCTTAGGTTCCAACATTAATAATCACCTTAGAGTTTCCTTGAAGTTCATACTTAATCACACTTCCAGAGCAATAGCCTTAAGAAATCCTTTCTAATCCTCTGACGATGGTTTTCATTATGCTATGTATGTGGTTCACTGCATACCACGGGTCTTGCACATGAAAGTGTACTGATTTAAATGCCCAGCATTCAATAGTCATCTCAAACTTAACATGTCCAAATCAGAATTTATTTTTTTTAAAGATTTTATTTATTCATGACAGACACGGAGATAGATGCAGAGACATAGGCAGAGGAAGAAGCAGGCTTCCTGTGGGACTTGAGCCCAGGACCCCGGGATCAAGACCTGAGCCAAAGGCAGATGTTCAACCACTGAGCCACATGGGTGCCCCCGAAGCAGAATTTCATGTAAAATTTGCTTTTCCCTAGTCTTTTTAATCTCCATTGTTCAGGCCAGAAACTTAGGAAGTAAACTTGACTCCTCCCCATTTTTAACACATCCAAGTTAACTGTCGACTCCATAACTAAAATATATCCTAAAGCAAACCACTTCCCTCCTTGCTATGGTTATGTGCATAGCCCAGGCCATCAATCTCCAGACTATTGTAAAAAACTTCCCATCTGGTCTCCCTGCATCCCACCTTGCCCCCTGAGAATCTATTCTCCATACTGCAACCAACATGATCTTTTAAGAACACAAATAGGACCATGGCTCTCTCCTATTAAAAAGCCTTCAAAGGCTTCCTTGAAACTTAACAATAAATTCAAACATTTTGAAAGTCCTGCATGAATCAGCCATGTCCTCCCTTCCAACCTCCTGTGTACACCTGTCTGTCCCTCACCCACTGTGCTCTGACACCCCGGGCTTCTTTCCATTCCCCAAACATACCAACCTTATTCCTATGTAGAAGCCTCACAGGAGCTGTTCTTTCTACACAAGAAGCCTTTCTCTCGGAGGCTGGCTCCTTCCTGACATTAGATCCCAGTTTAAATATCACCTTTTCAGTATCCCCAATCTCCATTAGCCTCCAACACAGCATCATAGATTGTTGTTGTTATTTATTCAATTTGCATTTAACTTCTATTTACATTCTTTCAATTCAAAATCAAATATCTTTGTAGAGTAAACTAAATACAAGATAAAAAGCAGAAAAGGTGCTATGTTCATAATATCACTCTGTTTTACTTGTGTTATGACTCTTATCACTGTCTGACTTGTTTATTAGCTGCTTTTTTTAGCTGCTTTTTTTTATTGACTCTTGTCAAATGAAGATATATGGTTCACAAGGGCAGGAATTTATTTATTGCTGTATCTAGTGGTAGTATTCAAAATATTTAACAGGAGCATCTGGGTGATGTAGTTGGTTGAGCATCCGACTTGTGGTTTCAGCTCAGGTCCTGATCTCAGCCCCACAGCGGGCTCCTCACTCAGTGCAGTGTCTACTTGAGATTCTCTCTCCCTGTCCCTCTGCCCCTCCCACTCATGGTCTCTCTTTCTAAAGTAAATAAATAAATCTTTAAAAAATATTTAATAATAGATATGACATGAACACCAACCCATCAAAATGGATACCAACCTTTAAGTGCTCATATGGTCTTGCTGATAAGCAGTAGCTAGATGTTAGCTTTCTAATTCTTATCCCCAACATCTCAACAGAGCCCATCTCTCAATAAATATCAGCTGAATATATGAAGGAATACACCAACAGATGTTTCTTGGGTAATTTCATTGTTCCATCATGAAGACAGATCTATATTAATAAAGAGGGGTGTCGGGCATCCTCACATGTTTAGATAGAATCTGTTGTCTTCAGAAGTTCAACCTACTAGTGTTGACTCCCTTGTCATACCCTCTATAGGGACCCATAGCTGAGCAAAAGTGACAGGAGCAGTGAAACCGAGTTCAGAAGACTGAGTTCAAGTTCTGGCAATAGCACAAGCCAGTTGAGAGTTGTATGGCCCTGGGCAAATTACTTTACTCTCTGTGTCTGCTTCTCCAACTCTGTAAAATGGGCACACTATAATGACCTACTACCCCCAATAGCCGAAGGACTGAACAAGATAGTATTCATCAAAGTATTCAGTCAGTCACACCTATAGCATCCAAGGTCAACATGTGTCAGTTTTATTTTGGTCATCCTTTCCCTTCAGAGTTTCTATGAACATCAAATCAGATAATGCATATACAACTGCTCTGAAAAACACATGTATTGTTCAGATTATTAATATTGTATCAATAATAACTTATCCTTCTTTAGGCTTATCTGTTTAAAAATTTTCCCAGTTTTATTGATATATAATTGACATATAACATTGCATTAGTTTAAGTTGTACAGCATAATGATTTGCTATGTGTATATTTTTTTAAAAAGATTTTATTTATTTATTCATGAGAAACACACAGAGAGAGAGACGGGCAGAGACACAGGCAGAGGGAGAAGCAGGCTCCATGGTAGGGAGCCCAACATGGGACTCGATCCCGGGACTCCAGGATCACGCCCTGGGCTGAAGGCAGGCGCTAAACCGCTGAGCCACCCAGGGATCCCGCTATGTGTATATTTTACCACAATGATTTGACTACGCTCTAAGTTTCATTAACATCCATCAGTTCACATAGTTACAGATTCTTTTCCTTTCAATGAGATCTTTTCAAATCTACTCCTTTAGCAACTTTCAAATATACAATACAATATTATCAACTATAGTCACCATATTACACATCACATTCCCAGGACTTACTATGTATCTTATAATTGGGAGTTTGTACATTTTCACCACCTTCACTCAATTCCTCAGCCCCTGCTTCTGGCAACCACCAATCTGTTTTCTGTATCTCTAAGTTTGGGTTTTTTTAGATTCCACATATAAATGAGGTCATACAGTATTTGTCTTTCTTATTTCAGTTGGCGTAATATTCTCAAGATCCACTCATGTTGTTGCAAATGGCAAGATTTCCTAATAAATTATGCTTGATTTGAGAAATCAGGTGGTTTTCCAGGAGTCATAAAGGAGCTGGAAAGGAACTCTGGGTCTTGTGGGGGCAAAGCCAGAGTACTCCAGCAGAGGAAATCCATGCTTTGCTTAGCTGAAAAGCTCTCCCTGGAGACAGTATCATTCTGGGGAAATCTGTTCATATGTCATTTAAAGCTGCTAGATGCTGAAAAATAGACTTGCCAGTTACCTACAGAGAAGGAAAACTTTCAACATTCAATGGGTTAAATGAATGAAATGGGTTTAAGCATTTCCCCAACAGCAAGGGCTGGGGGCACTTTCTCCTTTATCTCTCCTCCCACTCAAATATCTCTCCCGTTATTTAAATACAGCTCACCTGGACTCTGGCCTCCACTGACAAAGGCTGAAGTTTCTGTCTCCCTGTCCAGCTCAACCAGGCTTTTCTCAGCTTCTGAAATCCTGTCTCCTTCTGACCTCACCCAATACTAAGACCACCACATACCACAGTGCAGATTATATACTGCACAGCCACATAGGGCCACACACTCATCATGGTCATATGGCAGTATACAATGGTCCCAACCAACACACACCTTCCTGCTATTGTGTCCTCCCACCTATATCCCCTACCAATATCTATATATACTGAGTTAACCTGATTCAAAGAAGTTAGGGTAACCAGGAGAGCACTTACAACAGCCCTCAAATCAACAATGGTTCATAATGAGTTTTCTTATCAACAACGTTTATGTAACTTCTTCCCATTTTAACTAATAATTTTTGCTAACTAAATGCTAAGCTCTTAAACATTATTTAAGTCTTTTGTGTCCTTTAAATCCACCGTCTTGGAGCAAATCTACAGCCACAGGCTCTGATTACTCCCTTGCCCAGACTTTCTTGGGGAGCGGAGTCAGAGTGAGCTGCACAGTCAAGGTCTTCATTCAAAATCCATCTGCCACTTACAAGCCAAACAACCTTGAACAAGTCACTTAGCTTCTCTCAGCCTCACTTTCCTCATAGACAAAACTGGTGATGATGATGATGATGATAATATGTAGTTCACCGAGTTTTTGAAAAGAATAGTCAGGAAAATGCTGGTGAGGTGTTCAGCACAGTGCCTAGCACATATACAATAAATGGAAAATAAGTGTTAATTTTAGTATTAGTATTATTGCTTGTTTAGTCCAGGAGAAGACAAACTAAGGCCCAAGTGCCAAATTCAGCTACATACATTCCACTATGTATGGTTCAAGAATGCTTTCACTACAACAGCAGAGTTGAGTAGCTGCCCACAGACAATATGGCAGCAAAGCCTAAAATATCTGCTATTTGGCCCTTTACAGTAATATTTGCCAATCTTTTGTTTAGCCCATAATACCTCCCCATCTCCATGGTGAGATCAGCATAAAACTATTGGTGGCAGAGGCTGTTACTTGCCTCCCAATGTTAGGAGTGAGTTGGACAGGTCGGTAGTCAGGGCCGGAGTCCCCAGCAAGAAAATATGGGGTCAGGACAGCTAAGATAAAATAGCACTGACATCCTGTTTTTCAGGAGTGCACTAGCATTCTACTTTGCAGCCTTTGCAGAAATGACTTCTGAAATATCCTGAAATAAGACAGTTAACTACAAGACACATGTCCCTATCACAGGGAGAGGGCAGTAAAGACATAAGCCCCCAGATGTCATCCAAAAAGACCATCAGCATGTGGACATGAACCTAATAGGTAGGCAGATATGTGACAAAAGCCCCGATTGGCATGACTCAACACACCCTGATCACTGGAGATAGATAGTTCTGCAAAAAAGAGCTCATAAAAACCCCTACACTTAAAAAGCTCCCTCTTGCTCCAGGAGCTTTATACTCTTGCTCAATCAACTTTGCTCTGCTGCCCACCACTCTTCATCTGATCCACCTCCTCATCCTTTGAATCTATGTGACCCAGAACTGCCAGCACCCAAGGCAGAGAATTCCTGCAACACCATTATCTGTTTCTCCCTTCTCTATTGTAACAGAAACTTCTCCCATTTTTAGCCTGTACATGATTTCCTAGAATAAAAACTGCATTTTCCAGACTCTCTTGCTGCTAAATATAGCCATGTGACTGAGTTCTAGCCAAAGGGATGCAATCTGAAGTGCTATATGGGACCTCCTGCTCCTTCTTCTGCAAGCCTAGAATGCAAGCATAGAGGCTAAAGCTATGTCTAGACCATGACATGACCTTGAGAATGGTGGCCATTCATGGTAAAGCTACAAGACAAAAGGAGCCTGATCCTTGTCACTACAAAACTGACACAGACTGTGGTTTCTGTCTCTCTCTACAACTCAGCCAGGATTTTCTCAGCTTCTGAAATTTTGTCTCTTTTGCCTCTCCTAGTGAAGGGGTATGCATCGCCAGTGAACTTACTTCGGATTTTCTGCACTTGGTGATGAGTCTGATCCTAACAAATGTTCCCAAACACATCTAGAAGAACATAAACTTATCGTTAGCCCTCAACCACTCCTATTTTGTACACTACCTAAAAAACTTTTTGTAGTAAATTTGGTACTTGCATAAATCGGTTCTTGGCCACACAGAACACTTATCCTTGCAGAATGCCAAAAGAACATTGCACGTGCTTTATACTTATTCAGGAAAATTTCAGATTAATGCTCATTCAGGGAAAAAAAGACTTATTAAAATGCTTATTCAGGAAAAAAAATTAATTTGGAATCAAGATTTAAAAGAATTTTAAAAACAAAAAAAAAGAGTGATGTGAAGCCTGAAGAAAGCATCCAAGTCCTGTGTCTACACTAGTTCAAGTTGGGTTTCTGGTCTTACAGCCAAAGAGGCTAAAACAGGCACACACTTCCACTCTGAAGTGTGCTCTGAGGGGCACCTGTGTGGTAAAGTCAGTGAAGCCTCCACTCTTGGTTTTGGCTCAGGTTGTAATCTCAGGGTCATGGAATCGAGCCCCTTGTGGGGCTCCACTCTCAGCATGGAGTCAGCTTAAGATTGTCTCTCCCTCTCCCCCTGCCCCTGCCCCCAGAGTGTACACTCACTCCCTCTCTGTCTCTCTCTCTTTCTTTCTCTCTCTAAAAAATAAATAAATCTTTAAGAAGAAGAAGCAGCAGCAGCAAGTGCTCTGAGCTGGCAGGGCCAGGAGTAAGGATAAGAGGACACTGCTGGCATGTTCTAGCAGATGTGAAACCCCAAGCACGAAGTAGGTAGCTCGTCCAGGGTAGCGCAGCAGGTGAAGGTCAGCACCCCACCTGGCAGGCTCTGGGTGCAGCACACTCCACCTCCAGGCTCTCCTGGAGCAGGAAGGACTCGTGACCGAGTTTGCTTCTCCAGGGCAAGCTGACCAAAAATGCACGGAAAGCAGAAAACAGCCCGTTTCTGGGAAAAGAATCTCCTGTGATCTTGTGTCCTGTGTCTGTTTGGTGAACTACAGCAGGGAGGCCTAGGAAATGCACACTAATGAGCAGAGAAGGGAAACCTAGTACTTTTTTTTAAAGGCCATTAAAATCCCTGACTGCAAAGAAAAGAGACCACTAGTATACTGCCAGCAGAAGCTGGATTGAGAAAAGAAAGAGCTGTGTCCAGGAAACTCGAGAACTTTCCTTTTGGTTCGCTCACCTTCCTTCCTTCCTTTTATATATATATATATATATATATATATATATATATATATATATATAACACTTCTTTTGTTGTCACTTGCTTAGTTGCTGATTAGAATAGTCTCCAGGGAGGGCGTAGGGAGGAGGTGCATCAATGACAGTCAGAGGGCAAAGAAGCCACAGAATCCCTCCCAGAACTCAAACTATTAGGGCCCAGAAGCTTCACAGTTTAAAAATCCCCATTCTGGATGAGGTAGGGCCACCATTTGCCATAGTTATGACAGCTCTGTTTACTATTAACTTTTGTTTTCTTAAGTATTTCACATTCTTGTAGTACGTGTGTCTCTGTGTGTGTGTGTGTGTGTGTAATTGACCTGCTAATATTAATATCCACTGAACATTTACCATGCACCAGGCACTGGGTCGGGTACAGAAGACTGCAATGCCACACTTTTGTACCTAACTCTATGCATTATATCTCATCTTACAGATAGGGAAACTGAGGTGGCCACTAGGATCTGCCTGGGTTACATAACTAACAAGGTAGGCTTGCTGACATTCCAACCGAGAGTCTGTTCATTTAGGATCTACTCTTTTTTAAAAAAAAGATTTTTATTTATTTATTCATGAGAGACACAGAGAGAGAGGCAGAGACACAGGCAGAGGGAAAAGCAGGCTCCCTGTGGGGAGCCCAATGCAATACTCAATCCCAGGACCCCAGGATCACACCCTGAGCCAAAGGCAGACCTCAACCACTGAGCCACCCAGGCATCTCTAGGATCTGCTCTTTTAATCACTATTCTTTTTTTTTTTTTTTTTAATGGAGAGCTAGGAAAGGCTTTTAGGTCCAATGAGGGGACAGGAGCCTTTTTAAAGTTACCTACTATTTTTCTGTTGTCTTTATTTTCAATCAGTGACCTGATTCATCCCTGCACCTTAGCTGTTTATGTATGTAATTAACTCATGTTTCAATGAATCTCTTCTTGATCTCCACAATCCCCAAATTCTTGCCTCACTTTTGATAACTTCCCAGGGTGTTTCTATCATCCCTGAAGGCACCAGGAGCCCCTTACTCTAACCTGTAGTTGGCACGCTAAGCGTACACCAGCAGTTACCAATATTTTTTAATCTCCAGGACCTTTTACATTAAAAAATTATTGAGACCCCCAAATAGCTTTTGTTTATGTAGATTAGATATATCAATCTTTGGCGTTTTATGATTTAAACTAGGAAATTGTTGGGCCTGGGTGACTCAGTTGGTTAAGTTGATCTTGGGCTCTGGTCACGATCCCGAGTCGGGGGCCCTACTCAGATAAAGATCCTGCCTCTCCTCCACACTCATGCTCTCTCTCTCTCTCTCTTTCAAATAAATAAATATCGGAAAGAGAGACAGAGCATAAAGACTTCTAACTCTGGGAAATGAACTAGGGATGGTGGAGGGGGAGGAGGGCGGGGGGTGGGGGTGAATGGGTGACGGGCACTGAGGGAGACACTTGACGGGATGAGCACTGGGTGTTATTCTGTATGTTGGTAAACTGAACACCAATAAAAATTAATTTATTAAAAAAACAAATAAATAAATACAATTCTTAAAATAGAATAAAATAAAATAAAACTGGGAAATTGTTGAACTATTGATTAACTCATTTAAAATCATAATAGCAGCATTGCATGTTTACATAAATAACATTTTCACAAAGAATAACCATGATTTTTTAAAAATGAGTGAAAGATGTACATTTTTGCAAATCTCCTTATGACTGTCCAGGTCCTCATGTCTTCTCCTGAGTTCAATCTGTTGTGATATGTTGCTTTGGTTGAAATATGTAAAGAAAATCAAGCTCTATACAGATATGAAGTCGGAAGAGATACGAATTTTTCAGATAACTGTGGCTCCTCCTCTGATAGTATACCAAAGCTCAACAAGTGGTAGTTTCTTTTAAAAAGGTTAGCAAATGAAATCAGAATCCATGATGGACGGCCTTCATATTCTGTTACTTTGAACTCCATTGGACTCTGTTTCACTATGACCCGTACATGATTTTGTAACATCATGAGTTAGCTCCTCCAAATGTTGGCACCTTTCACTATATAATAACCCCTAAAGTTAAATTTGTCAATATCACTACAAATCTCATCAGAAAAGCTGGAGTGTAGGGAAGCTCTCAAGTCCACAGTGGAAGATTCAATTTTTTTAAACACCTGATTTTCACTGGAAAGTTTGCATTTTATCATTGGCAACAAATACTGTCATTTATTTTCCTTGAAATGAAAGCTTGCCTAGTTCATTTGCAAGAAAATATCTGCCATGTGTCTGAGTCAGAATAACCAATGTTTGCTTGTCAGTCGTTCTTTCAAGGAAAAGTGGTATTCCATAAAAGGAGCAGCTAGTTAAGCTCACGACCCACCTACCCATGTGTTTTTCTGAAGCCCACGTGGTACTTATGAATATAGCAGAAGGGCTCTATGTATACTTCCCATTTTGTCAAAATACTAATAAGACCTGTAACTGAGGATCAAAATTAAGGCAATTAATACTTTTTACTGCTTTGTGAGGCATTCTTAAGTGAAACTAGCATATTTTAAAAACAAATGCATGACAGTAACCAACATGATGTCAGTTGCACAGGTGACTTGACTTGAGGTCTCAGCAGTAGTACCTACCACCATTACTCATCGGTGAACGCAAAAGTGAATCCAGTGAAGAAAGTAAATAACATCTGTGTTATAAAAATTTGAACTCACGAATCTTTCTTAAAAGGCCCAGGGAACCCCAGAGGTCCACAGATCCCACTTTGAGAACCACTGCCATAAACCAAGCTAGGGAGCACTCTGAGAGGCCAGACTTTCTGTCCCTGTCCCTCTCACAATGAAACAGCACAGGCTCTAATCAGAGCATTTAACTTCCTGAATAAGTCTCTCCGTTTATTCCATGGATGAGAGAGTAAAAAAGTTCTTTATAAAGTTTAAGTCGAATGGGTTCTGCTGGGTCATTGATCCTGCAACACAAGCAAGACAGAAGTGACTTCCTGAGATTCTGAGCCCTGGTCTGACATTCAGAAATGCCAGTATTCCAACTCCTGATTTCCATTCCTATTACCAGACTTGTGGAAACTTACTCACCCCCTCTTGACCACATGAATGTATGTAACAGTTACTCCCTTTGAAAATAGGGAACTCGCGGATAATTAGAAGTGTGGCCCTATATACTTTTCTTGCTGCTGCCTCGGCCCAGGAGCCATACGATGCTGCCAGTCTCTCTCTCTTTCTCTCTCATTCTCTCTCTCCCTCATCACAGATTCTGCACATTTAGAAAAGCTATTTTCCCAGAATGATTTTCCCCATATAACCAATATCACATCTGTTAGGAATTTCTAATTAAAAGGAAAAATTAACAAAAGGATGGGGAGTATTATAAATCTATCCTCCTGTTAGGTTGTGACCTCTTTCCACCTTCTATTCGTTATTGTCTGCATCAATCTCATTTTCTGAACCAGATCAAATCTAATAAGACAAAATTATTTTTGCTCAGTAGCAACAACCATGCAACATAAATGATAAACTCAACAAGCTGTCTTATAAATATCAAAAGGGATATTTCATTACAAAAAGCTTTTAGATAAGAAAGCAGGGAGTCATCAGCTCTGTTTCAGCGTGGACAACAGAGCCCATTCTGTGTTTCTGCTGCAGAACTCGGTTCTCCGAACTTTCTGACCTATGAATGAGGACAACATGTCAGACGATCTTATCTTGCACCAGCTTTCCTTTGTTTCTGTGGTATGCAGAATCTGTGCAACTAAGGAGACATTAAAACAACTGATCCCTAAGACTCATTCAGCTCTGACATGTAACGGTTTTAGAACTCCCATTAGTTTCCAGACTGGAGCCCATGTTTCATGCTGCTCATTGCCTTTCCCTTTTAGAAAGTATGGTCCAGATTCTCTGCCTCCTCCAACCCACTGGAAAATACTTCCAACTTGCAATGCAAACTTGGACAATTAGAAATGAGAATTCTCTCCATTCAAATCACCATCGTGCAGGTTTTCTGTGGCTTAGGTGATTAACTACATAGCACAGAGATTGACCCTATTATTTTTGAGGGTTCTTCGGATGTTGTTTCAGCTGCTTGTGTAAAAAAAAAAAATGTTAAGCTACGCGATTATTTGAAAACTTGATTTAGTGATGTTTTAAATGAACGCTTTCCATTTTCTGGACATTTAATCCAATTTTGTACGTACCATGCCTAGTTTAAACCTTCAAGGCTGTATTTCAAATGCACTAGTAGCTAAGACTAAATGCAAATATTCCTTCAATCTGGCTGAGATGACACATCTCTCCCTTTAGGAAAAGGAAAAAAAAAAAACCTGTAGGGACTGTCATAAATAATTTTACTTAAGTGAATGCTGAAATTAGGCACCACATTGCCTGGCTCCCAGTAACCTATTTGCAGCCAGATATGTCGAGTACCCACTGGCCAAAGCCTCGCCTTTTCAGAAATGGAAAGCAGGAAAAACAATACGATCATCTTTTAAAGTGGCATGTTGGACCCATCCCCAAAGTTAAATATACCTAGACAGTTCTCAGTGAGGTAACTACAGCTGACCTTGGAAGAAAATGATGTTTATAGCAGCCCAGGAGCTGGGAAAGGTGATAATGAATGAGATGTAATCATGTGTTTCTGGCACACACTTTGGATAGTACAAGGAGCTAATTGCATTTAAGTATTATCTTACGATATGGTGACCCAATCATTCTGGAAGATGACCAAAGTCTCCCTTTTTGGAAGAGTTACTCTATTTTTAGTCAAAATTCATTAATGTCGCCCTCTAGAACTCCAAAAAATCCTTCCTGGATCAAATCAAATGGCTTGGATTTTTCCTGTAAATCTTCCTATCCGTGCTGTCAAATGCTGACGAGCATATCAGTGGTTCATGGGCTGAACTCTGAAATAATGGATCCTGATTTCCTTTTGCTCCTGGTAATCCTTGGTCTAGTGTAACTTGCGGCAATACTGACTCTGGTTCTCACTCAGATTACATGAAGGAAACATTCACCCTGCCTGAATCTGGTGCCTGTCCAGGGAAGCATGCCAGTCCCCAGCGCCACAAGGGGTGAGAGAGAGCACAAATGTCTCCAAGAACAAAAGAGCAACAGGAAGAGACTAGTCCTAAAATGGCAGGGTAAAGAGTATTCTTTGCCTGGCCTTTTTAAATCACAGACAGGTTGATACATAGATTAATGCTGCCCTACATACCTTAATGTGGGAGTTAAGCAGACTCTTAAAATGTCAAAAGAGAACTGACAAAGGAATTAAGGCATTTTCTCCTACAGACCTATTTTTTTTTTAGAACGTGTCAGTGTAATTGATAGCATACGATGCTCTCGGGTCATCTTGCAGTTCTGTGTTGATACAGGATGTTGGGGTTAATTGGTCTCTTTCTGGAATTTGTGTTTTGATCAAGTGCTTATAATTTCTTCTGATACTTTTTTTTAAAAAACTGATGTTTTCAGCTGAAATATACTTATAATCTCAATGTGCTACACACATTACAGCCAAACAGAACAACAGCAACAAAAGCGACACTGTCTCTGCTTCAGGAGCGTACGTGCTAAGCCCTGAAAGTGGAGAATTTGTGGTGATTTGTAAACTTATTTATCAACGGAGGCAATAGGGACATGAATCTTTTGAACAATCAGAAACACCAACTTGAGAAGTGGCTGGTAGGCCTTCGAAATCCATCTGTGTTTTAAAGCTTTACCATAACTAAATCCAATTTGTACATCAGAAAAGTGGGAAAAAAACGTGCTTTCCTAACAAAAAGAAAAAGTAGAACTCATTGTCTAAGGGAAAGTTTTTAGAATTTGCCAGGTTTTAAATGTACTCTAAAGTTTTTCGGCATGAACCAGGCAGAGCAAGAAATGAGGCAAGCGTCTTGCTGTGGTTGGTGGGAGGGCTCAGAGCAGAACTATGATGATATAAGGGGGCTGGAGGCCTCCCTCCGGGCTCCTCTCTCTCCCTCTTGTAGATCAATCACCCTTCTAGAATAGTAATAAGAATTTTATTTTTGTCCCCGACCAAAGCACAGGGTCACAATTTTTAAACTGAACTGGAAGGGCCTTACCCATCCCCCGAAGTAAATTTCATCTTGTATGAAAATCACCAGACAATCAGCAAAAAAGGAGCTCATGCTCCCTGCTGGCACCTATGAGTGAAAAATATGTTTTGGTGTTAGATCGGCCCATTGCTTAAGAACGGGGAGAAAATAGAGTGTCGCATTTCAAGTATTCCAAAAACAAGCAGAATTTGAGAAGCAGAAAATGAACAGCTAAGAATCCAAGATCAAAGCATCAGAAGTTCAAGGAGGATAATAAAGCAGGCAGGAGGCCCAGGGTGGCTGCTGAAGTGAGCAGGACCTGAGTCCTGTTGAAGCCTTTCCTCGCAGATGCTCCACAGGCAAAACTGGGAGTCCAGCTGACAAGGTACAAAAGCACAAAAGAGCAACGACCAGGGACATACGAGGTTCTAATTCTAAGGTTGGGCTTAGGTGCAAGAGGAAGGACTCCAGGACCCTGAGCTCTAACCATCTAAGGCTGAGATGATGGTTTGGTACAGGATGGGAACCTGGCTTGGAGCTGGCTACACACCTGCTCTTCACCCCAGGACGCAGGAAATACCTCCAGCTAAGGTGGGGCTGTGGGCTGAGAGTCGGTGGAAAAGTGTTGTGAAAGGAAGTGTGAGGACCTGTCTGTTCCTCTGTGACTCCAAAGATGTGCCATTAGTCCTAGAGGGGTGTGTGCGTGGCCATGCATGGGCACAACTGAGTTCCATGATCCATCCCAGTCCCTATGGTGTGTCCGGTCCCCTTGCTCCAGCTGTCTGTTCTGTGATGCTTACACAACCTGAGGCGCATAAGTACTTAGGATAATTTGCTCTTTTAGAAATACAGTTGGCCCTGGAGCAACATGAGTTTGAACTGCACGGGTCAACTTAAACAGGGATTGCTTTGATAAATACAAGACAGTACTGCTTTCTCCTCCTTATCATTTTCTTAATAACGTTTCTTAATAACGTTTTCTTTTCTCTAGCATACTTGATTGAAAGAATACAATGTGTAACACACGTAACATACAATCTATGTGTTAATCGAATGTTTATGTTATCAATAAAGCTTCTTTTTTTTTAAAGATTTTATTTATTTATTCGTGAGAGAGACAGAGAGAGAGGCAGAGACACAGGCAGAGGGAGAAGCAGGCTCCATGCAGGGAGCCGGACGGGGGACTCGATCCCAGGACTCCGTGATCACGCCCTGGGCCTAAGGCAGAGGCTCAACCGCTGAGCCACCCAGATCAACAATTGGCTATTAGTAGTTAAGGTTTGGGGGAGTCGAAGTTATATGAAGATTTTGGGGGGCACCTGGGCAGCTCAGTTGGTTAAGTGTCTGCCTTTGGCTCAGATCATGATCTCAGGGTCCTGGGATAGAGCCCCGCCTCCAGCTCCCTGCTGAGCAGGGAGCCTGCTTCTCCCTCTCCCTCTGCTGCTCACCCTGCTTATGCTCGCTCTCATTCTCTCTCTGTCAAATAAATAAGTAAAATCTTAAAAAAAAAAAAAAAAGATTTTTTTTGACTGAAGGGGGGGCGGGGTCAGTGCCCCCAATCATTAAGTTGTTCAAGGGTCAAATGCTTATAACACTCTCCTTTCCCAGGTAAAAACTGTTTTATCTTAATATGTTCCGAATTGATCTTCATCTGCAACAGGTCAGAAAGCAGAGAGCAATGAAGACAAGCAGATCTTTGACTCCTCCAATCGCACAACAGAATAACGTCTTTCCATTAACACTGGTTTTTGTAAGACAGTAAGTGCAAAGACAAATGGAAGACATTTGTGTTTTGCTAATATTGATGTGCTTTTATCCCAGTGTGATCAATGTCAGCTACTGCATTCAGTGAGGCCACTGTTTAGAAAAACAAAATGCCAACAAGAAACACTGGATGCACCTAACCCCAAACTTACAAAATGTACTAAGTTAACAAAGTATTTAGAGCTCAAAGTGTTCAAGAAGGATGGAAGGAAGGAAGGGAAGGGAAGAGGTATTTTTTCATTTTTAAAAAGAGTTCTCTGTTTATCAAATAGATTTATTTCAAAATCCATGTGAAGCACTCCAGATTCAACAGAAATTATTTACTGTCCCCTCCCCTCCGAAAACCAAAACAAAACAGGACAGTATATATCTAGTTTTCTCAGGAACATATGTATTATGGAAAGCAAGCCTCATCTCTTACAAACAATGTTTAATGTTAGAATTAGAGAAGGGGTTTTTGGTGCCACGTTATCTGAATTACAGAAATGAGAAATGGTAAACAAATTCTTCACCTTCTTCTGGGCATGACTAAGTAGTATTATGTCCAGTCATTTTCTTAAAGTGACTCTCTTTTCTTTGTTCCAGGACACTTTGATCATCCTGACCACAGCTTTTGTAGCCTACTTTGTGTTGAAAATATGAAAAATGAGTGAAGCTTGTTTGTGAAAAATCTAGCTCCTTGATGTCCCAACCATAGGCTAGTATGAGAGGCTTTAAAAACTTGATATGAGCTCAAAGAGAAAGGGAGTCGTGTTACCACCAACAAGCAGACAAGGCAAATTCCCATGATGCCAGGCCACTGCCTGAGGGGTGGAGGCGAGAGGGGGCACGTCAGGGCATTCCTTCAAGGGATTGGTTTCCTATGTGATGTCACTGGGGGTGAGACCGGGTTGCTACTTGCCCTCTACTTCCATGAAGCCATGACTGCCCCCGGAGCATGTCACCAATGAGAAGTCTTTTCTGACCTCGGGTATGATATGAGCCATACAGGCCATCCTTCTAAACATCTAGAAGAGATGCTGACATGCTGAAGTGTATTGGATGAAACAGATGAAGTGATTCTTTTTAAAGATGTGGAATTTGCTTTAAAGTAACCCATGGGGATAAATGAGATGTTTTGATCATTCCTATTACTGGGTGATGTGTACATGGGAGTGCATTACGCTATTCTGCTTACTTTTTGTGTATGGTTGAAACTTTTCAGAATATAATGGGGTTTTTTAACTTTTTATTTATTTTTTAAATTTAAATTCAATTAATTAACATACAGTGTATTATTAGTTTCAGAGGTAGAGGTCAGTGACTCATGAGTCTTATATAACACCCAGTGCTCTTTACAGCACACGCCCTCCTTAATGTCCAACACCCAGTTACCCCATAACCTCCCCTCCAGCAACCCTCAGTTTGTTTCCTATGATTAACAGCCTCTTATGTTTTTTTTTCCCTTTCTCTGATTTTGTCTCATTTTTCTCTCCCATCCCCTATGCTCCTCTGTTTTGTTTCTTAAATTCCACATACGAGTGAAATCATTTGATAATTGTCTCATAATATAATGTTTTAAAAAGAAAATTCCCTAACATAGTTGGGGTGAGAAGTAAGCAGAGAGAGAGAACAAATAGACTGTCTATACTAACCCCATTTCTCAGGACGAAAAAAGCAAAAAGTCCTTGCTATTGGGTGAAATATCCCAGCCGGAAGCACTGCCCCTCTCTGATCAACATTGTGGCAAAGCCGCGAAGCCCAGCACCAATTCAGATAAAACAGCTGCAAAAATAGAGGCTGCTCCAACCTTGAAACCTAAGGAAAATAATAATTTAAAATTAAAAAAATCTCTGAAATGAATCCATTCTCCCCTCATTTGCAATAACAACTTTTCATTTGAATTATGCATCACCACGACTATTTGAATTACAAATGTATGAATTATTCATTATCTGCAATGTGACTGAGTGTTTTGATCCCACTTGTTGAAAGCCAGGGCTAAGCCTGCCTGGGATCTGGCTGGCAAGGGCCAGGTGGCATCTGGGGACCCCGGGAGGCAGTTGCCCTTCGGAGCCCTCTGCCACCAGGGCGAAGAATGGAAGGGTACATTATACTGTACGGAGTTGTCAACTTTGACCTCCTTGTGCCATAAAACGTCCCCATCGTCTCCTGGCTCCCCAGCCTGTAACAGCTGCTACCCACTGGCACCACCTACATTTTAAACCAGCTGGAGACAGAGTTCTACGTGATAAGCCTGTTATATTTGCAGAGTAAGCAGGAACACCTAATGGCTTGGCCCCCTAACGATTCTGGGACTGGCCTCTGACAGACTGCAGCACTGTGCACTGGCAAAGCAGAGGAAAAAATAATTAAAAGAGCCTTTGTCAGAGCTCCCTCTAAATCAACCTTTTAAATGTGCTCGGTTTAAGAGTCCCAAAGTGCCAATTCAATCACACTGGCCTCTAAGAACCACAGAAACCCCCAGGATAGCCATGGCCAATTAGTCAAGCAAGAGGGGAGTGTGTGTACGTGTGTGCAGGTCCGGGTGAGGGTATGTTCAGAGAATCAACGCAGATGCTGAAAGGGCCCCCTCGAGAGAGAGAGAGCAGAGTGACCCCCAGACAGAACCGAGCTGCTCTTCTCTTGGCCGGGAGATTGCAACAAAGCCAAAGGAACAATTAGAAAGACGGTAGTAAGGCCCCGCACTGATAAAAGAGGGGGAAAGGTTAGCACCCAGGGGCCCTTTAAAGGAGCGAAGCTAAACCCAGTGACCTCAAGGTAGTCCACCCAGAAGGAAAGCGAGCCGCCGTCTCTAACCCGAGGGCTCGCATCGCGGGGGACCAGGCCGGGAACGGGGAGAGACAGATACTAGAAGAAAACACGCAGGATGCCAAAACCGAGAGGGAAGAAAAAACCTGTGCGGTGTCAGAAAGCAAACTGGAGGGCAGGGATGGAGTCGTCAGCAGTGCAAAGCAAAACGCTCAGCTGGCAAATGGTGCATTTGCTAACAAAGCAAACGTGTGCTTTTCGTAGACAGCGCAGCAAACCTGAAGAGAGACTTGCGTATAAACGTTGTAAAGCCAGGGCCAAGCTTGCGGGGGGGGGGGGGGGGGTGTCAAGAGGTGCGGGACAGCGGCGACAGTGGGCATCTTCGCCGCCACCGCCACCACCGGGCGCTCGAACCTTGCTCTGGAGAACTGCAGAGGCTCCGGGTGCAGCGGGAGAGCCGCGGCCCTCCCGGTGCAGCGCAGCAGCAGCAGCAGGACGCAGGCCGTGGTCTGCAGAGGTGTTGCTTGGTTGCTGGGAATGCACGGGCTTCTTTCAGTGAGGGAAACTGGAGCCCGCAGGGAGTCAGCTGTGCGTGGAAAGGAGGCCCCACAGCGGGTGGCTCTAGACAAGAGCAAAGATTCGGGCACTTCTAGGTGCTGCTGACAACCGGATTTGCCATCTCCTCTAAGGCTGGCTCCTCAAGAATCTGGTCTAAACCTTTGCAAATTCTTCAGATCATCAGTTTCTTGTTTGCACCCCTCTGGGAGCCTCACGTGACATCCTTGACTCCAACGATGCCCTTGGAGGTTGCATTTTCAAACCATTGAGCAGAGTTCAATTGGGTCAGTTTATTTGTTCTTTTAGGGGTCATGTTATCATTTGGACGTGAGTTTTAAATTTCCCCAAATCCTAATTGCAGTTGCTCAGGCCATGGGCTAGTTTCAAGTTTTAGAAATATGTTTGGACACATCTCCCAGAAGTGGGTAAGAAGTTAGAATAACGGAAAGGCTTGGCTCCAAATTCAGCGGAATGTCAAAAAAGCCTATGTTTGGCTGAATGGACTTTGTATAATGAAATCTCAGCTTCCCTCTGTGCTCTTACAGGCCAAATACATACTGGATGAAACTGATGAAATTAAGCAAAGCAAAAAGCTTTAGAGTATTTACTGCAATATTCTATTGGTGAAGTGTATTTATTGCAATATGCTGTTGATGAGGAATATTTACAGTAACATGCTAGTGACGAGCAACAGTGGATCTCTCTTTGGTTTCATCCTATATGAAGGTGTTGGATCATTCACTAATTCTTCTACTGGTGATTTGGTACATTAAGCCCCTCCCATTGACTAGTCATGAGAGACAGAGTAAAGAACCCCTTCATCAGTGATGCCCTTCCCTCTACCCTCCTCTTCAGAGCACTGCCCCATGGAAGCTCCTAAAGTCCTGCAAGCTTAGGAAGTTATTCTGTTCAGCCCAGACAGCAAGGGCATGCTTCTCAGTTTCCTAGTGTCTCAAGTGTTAGGGGCTTCAGTTGTTCTACCAAAAAGACTGATAAATTGGTCTCTAGTCCAACTGAAATCAATAACAGATATTTTCTAGGTCAAGTCCTGAAGCAAAGAATGGTGTTTAAAAATAAATGTATCAAGTTCTTTAGCCAGGCAGCAGAGCAAAGCTCACTGATCCATGGGATGGCTGACTCTATTTCCTTGATAATAAGCTAAGAGACTATTCTGGCCAACCATAATCCATCCAGCACAAGGAAATCTGCAGATGGAATTGGCTGGGCCTTCTCACCAGCACACAAGCAAGCTGGCCTCGATGGAATCCTCTTTGCCTACAAGGCCATAAGGACGAGCTGTAGTGAACTGGAAGGTCTATTTTTGTCCTAGGAATTTGATCCCATTTTTGACACCCTGGTATTCAAAATAAAGGTTAGGAAATTATATTACATGTTTTTCTATGGTCAGGTTGATATTCTAGCATCTTAGGGTAACTGAAAACAGACCACTGAGTTTCTTGGAGCTTTTTATGTCTTCACTGCCCCTAGTTTTGCTACAAGAGAGAGAGGAAAGCTATGGAGTAGGAGGCAGGCAAGCTCACTGACCGAGCACATCAGGAACTTTCTTCCAGGAGAGATGGATGTCAGGTCCCTCTACCTTCAGGACACCTCCGTTCTGATCTTGGGCTACTGCCCTAAAAGTGGAGCCTTAACATTACAGTTCAGTCCTTGTACTTTGAAACTTTTACATCAGTATTTGAGGAGCATCAGGAAGGAGAATGGAAGTGTAGACAATGATTCTCTTTTATTGCGTATGTGAAAAGGGCAATGGGGCCGATGATTAACTACCACATGCTTTGTGAACTTGAACAGTCACCACATTAATGCCAGACTTTATTTTCTAAAAAGCTAGAAAAAAGGCATGCATCTGTGGGTTAAACACTTAAACAATTAGAGGCTTAACTACATTCTGTAAATTGAAAGTATGTAGGGAGTTATAGGTCGTTTAATAACTTTTTGTGGTGTTTCCTTCTAATTTTCCTACAAATTAAATTTTAAGCTTGATTTGGAGATAATCCTCAAAGTGGGTTTTATATGCTTTAAATATCTTTTCTATATAGTATTCATAATCTGAAAAAAGCACTTAAAACAATATAAAATCACTACATATATATATATATATATACCCATATATATGAAGAATGAATTTACTTTGTCTTGAAAGCAAAAATTTAATTAAGCTTAGTAAGAACTCTTGTATTTAAACAATTAAACTTCATCAAAATTTCTCTTAAATAAGCATAGAATTCTCTTCTGGAAAGCTGACAATGGGTAAGAATCTAGAATGCATCTCCAGTCCTGGGTGGGACACTCAATCATCTGAGGGCATAGGTGTTTACATCTCTTGAGGTGGAGTTTCACAAGTTGAGAAAAGAAGGGATGAGGAATGAGCAGCGGGCTTTCAATTGGTATCAAAGAGCAGAGTTTGGTTTTCTGGACCAGGGCTCACCACATAGAACAACAGTTATTGGCAGAGGGACAGTGAGTGCATCCACAAGCTCTGGAAGAACGTGTTTGGCAGGAAACTCACTGATCCAAACAGGAGGACCAGAAATAGAAATTTGAAGAGGAAGGGAGAAAACTACCCCAGTACAACTGTGAACTTTACAGGACAGGGAACGAGAATGGTTCAGGAAAAACCCATCCATGTTCAGCAGAGAACAAGACTGAAGACGGTGGAATATAAGACTCACCTCCAAGGACCATTGGCCAACACACACCCAGAGGCAAACAGAGCATGATATCTCAACACAAGGTGGAATTGTGACCTCACGAGTGTCCCAGGGAGAGGAAGCTAGGCCCATGACAGGAATATGGTTGGGAGAATGTGTGCCTCATTCAAATAACAGAAGTGGTGAGAGATTATCACCATAGTGAATTAAAAAAAAAAAGAAATCAATTTAGCTATTACCATGTATCGCACACTGTGATCATGGCCTTCTGTTAATTATTTCTTTTAATTCTCTGAAGAAGGGTTCCATTTTACAGATGAGGACATTAAAGCTTAGAGAAATGGAGTTGCTCAGGATCATTCAGTTGATAAGTTCTAGAACGAAAGCCCTTGCTTTTAGCCATGTATTAGACATGAGAAAGCATCCCAGAATAGAATAAGTCCCGGAATACCCATCATACCCACCCTCTTTTGTGAGGGACACTGCCATACTTCTCCCATTGTGATCTGCACCAGAGCCAAAATCTGACAGGCCTGAGCCACAGGTGAGATCCCAACGGGAGGATCCCCTCCCCTGCCAGGCCATAGTACGTAGCTGTATAATGAGCTTTATCCTGAGGTTGCCCATTTACTCTCCACACTTCATACCAGGAAAGGGTCATCCTGTGTGGAAATCTACCACCCCAGAGGTAGGGGTGGCAAGAAGAGCTTTGTGGGTGAGGCTAAGTAATGAGAGAAAATAATCAATAAAGTAACTAATGCTATGGTGACTACCTAGCCAGGGAAGAGCAACAGGGCTTTTCTGGCACAAATTACAACTGGGACCACTTAGCACAGTGACAGGATCTCAGCCATTCGGGTGTCCACAGTAAATCTCATTCTTCTCAATGTTCTGGCTCAGCTTCTCCATCATGAGACCCCTATGTATGTAAAGGAAGCCTATCCTGGGAGTTCAGCCTCCAGGGAGACGCAAACTAACACTCCTTCCTACCTTGACCTAGAGCTGCCCAGTGCCCAGCAACCTGCTCTTATCTCTATGTTGGATTTGTCACAAATAAATATCATAGTCAAGTCATTTGTCTATCTCCTCCATTATACTCTGAGCCTCTTAAAGACCAATACTGCTGTTTGGTACCTAAATCACCAATATTGACCATGACCTAACACAAGGAATCACTAGGTAATTAGAGATCTTAACTATTCTTTAAATGTGAACCCCCTTAAGAAGGCCTTCCTCAGTTGATTACTCCTGCTTTCCTTTGCAACGGAAATTGCCTCGCTTGGATAGAGGAGTCTACCGGTTACTGAAAAGCCTGAGGCCTACTGGGGGCTAACCAGACTTGGGGCCAAGAAGAAAGAGGTGATAATAAAAGATCCTGGTTTCAGAAATTTCTTTACCGAAGTGCTGGGCCCTACCCCTAGGGAAAAATAATTCCAGGGTCACATGCCTACCCTCTGACTGTCTCAGGGAAATGACAAGAAGAGTCTGGCAGACAAAACTTCCAAAGACGTCTTTAATTTCCACTTCAGGAGGACATCTATATTTGTCCAACCCAGGCTGCTCCATGGAAGGTAGGTTATGCCCAAAAGAAAATCATGGTGCTCTTAGGAAGAAGAAATGGATTTAAGGCACTCCAAAAAATGAAAAATGACCATGACAGAGAGCTCAAGATAAAGAAATATGTGCTAAATATTAAAGTGGTCCAGGAACATAATGTCCAAAAGGTCACTCTCATCCAAGGTATTCAAGCATAGATCACAAGATCAAACAGGGGAGGTTCCAACCTGACGTAGAAGGTATTGTTGGCTGAACTCAAAGACCCCTTAAATTCTAAGAGTCAACAACTCTAAGTAGTTTTCAACCCATGGACATGTCAGAATCATGTGATGAACTTTTTCAAATTGCTTCTGCTTGACTCTCCTCCCTATCCCCAAAGAATCTAAAGTCCCCTTCCCATCCCCCATGCCTTATCTTTAATTGAGAACCAAAATAACCCACACATCTGAGGTTTCAACTATTGTGTCACTAGCTGACCTTGGTGAAAGAGCCCAGGAAGGCAGACAGGATGCTCATCATATGGGAAAATTCTTTTTTTATTTAACATTTTTTTATGCACCAGGAATGTCTAACTTGTAGATTTAAGCAGTGTAAGAAATATCTGTGAAAAATGAAAAGGGACTCGGTTAAAGAAAATTAATAGTTGGAGTTATCTAACAATGCTGCAAATGTTGGCTTCCTTCTGCTACTGCTATTTTGTTTGGAATGGGTCCAATTTTCCCCTTGCATAAAAGGAGACAAGATCTGTTTGAAGCCATTAACAGCACCAATAGGAGGGACATTTGAATTAATAACCAGAAGACCAGTCAGCCAGGAGCAATTTGGAGCATAATCTTTTCCTTTGACTTTTTTTGTAAGACTGATATTTTGCTACATTATACTTGGTCTGACATGCCACTGCAGAGCCAAATAATTTATCTTTCCAGCTCTTTTTATTTTTTAAATTGACCTAAGTAAAACGTTTTAATTTATTTGTATGGTGATGCCTTCTGTGGATTGTGTTAGGCGCTATTAAGCATTATTCCTGAGCATAAAGAATTCCTTGGAATTCAGCAAGAAATAACAATATATTTAAGGGCATAAGCAGAATCTCTTGAAATAATGCTAAGCAGAGTAAGATACAAAAGCAAATATGATGTGTGATCTTCATTTTGCTTCTTTGAAAGTAAATTTATACAAAAATTAACTTTTTTCTCATTCTATTTTGCTTGAATCTACTTGCTATTGCACCGCCATGCTTTTTTTTTTTCAGATTCTTTATATATTTATTTGAGAGAGAGAGAGTGAGAGGGAGAGAAAATCTAAAGCAGACTCCACTCTGAGCACAGAGCCTGACATGGGGCTCCATCCCACAACTGGGAGATCATGACCAAGAGTCAGACACGTAATTCCCTGAGCCACCCAAGCACTCTCATACCACCGCACTTTTTGCAAAGTCTTCTTGTAAGGATTTTCTGGAGGCCTCAGAGGACTCTCACATGTGCTCGGGAACTAGTCCCCAAAGATGCTATGTGATCCCTGTTGCAGTCTCCCTCTTCTCCATCTCAGGCCTCCTTCCACCAAGAGGCATCACATCAACCTGGCACCCCTGCTGCTTCTCCAGGAATACAGAACTCCTCAGAAAGCAGCCTCCTGGGACCACCACCTACATCTTGGATGCATTGGGTTCACCAAGGGGCCACATCTGGGCCAAATCCTGTACTAGAGGGAGAGGCAGTTAGTCCTGCCTTTCCTTGGGCTCCCACCCATTCTACACTAGGTCCTAGGCTGATCTTTCTAAAATTTACACTGGAATATGGGCCTGTCCTCCTTGCAAAGCCTTCAAGAGCTTCCTAAGACCTATGCTATAAAACCAGAACCCCTTAGCCATAACCATGCAGCCCTGCTTCAGTTTCTATCAGGGACTCTTTCCTGAACCTCACTCTCTCTTCTCTGGGAACAGCTAAGGGCCTCCCATGTGACAGCCCATCCCCTGGCACTGAAGGTATCCTACTGTGTGCCAGGCCCTGGTGGGCTCAAGGATGAGCCATGATCCCCATTCCCAGGGGATTAAGCTGTCCTTCTGCCTCAAACACTCCCCCGACCAAACTCATCAGCCTGACAAGTGTCTACTTCTTCAAAACTCAGCTCAAATGTTTCTTCCTGTGATGTTTTCCTGAACACTCCCACCCCCGGTAGTGTGTCTGCCCCACACTCAGCATCCCTCCTGCACTTGGTTCTCTTTTTTCCCTCCTTATTTTGTGATATTTAGCCCAGGCTCCTACCAGCACCTACTCCTAATTGCTAACCTACCTCCTTCACAGGATAGTGAATTCCTGCAGTCAGGGAGCTTCCCATCACTAAGGTGGACTCAGTACCCAGGGCAGTGTCTGGCACAGACCATGCATCCAGCAGCCTGATGAAAACATAACTGCACAAACGAGAAACTCCACAGTGGAACGCTTGAGATTCCACACTTGAAATTTCTGAAGGTCCATAAAAGTCCATGTTTCTTTTCTCTTAGGCTAGAGGGCACCTGGTCTCTCTGTACCCCTTTTCTCTGCGCATGAGGAAGTTACAAGATGTGTTTGGTTTCCGGCCTGTGCTCCTCCAAGATTCCAAACCTGGTGTGTGTGTACAAGGCATAGCTAATCAGCTAGGTTCAAGATGATGGCAATTAAGACTGACCCTACACGGCCTGGTCCAGTGACCCAGCACTGAGCAAGGGCACCAGCCAGATAGACACCCATCCCTCTGTGCCCCAGCCTCCACTACCCACCAGTTCCCACCCCACCCTGTGACCAAGGCCATCCCCCGCCCACCCTAGCCCACCCTGTGAGAAGAGGCCCTGCAAGACACAAACCTGTCCAATTCTGGAAGCTGTCTGAGGCTTCAAGGGCAAGTTCTCATCTCCTCTTAAAACACAGGCTTGCCTTTGTTCACCTAGGGCAGGCTCTGTAAACGCAGCAGGGTTTTCTGCTCAAAGGGAGCCCCTGCGCTCCCCCGCAGAGACTGTCACTTCTCAGGTGGCACAGCCAAGACTTGCTTTCACTTGCTTGATATTCCAGTTCAAAACCACCCTGCTTTGCAGAGCTCGGGCTGAAGGCATATCTAATCTTAGCTGTAAAACTCACATTTATCATATTCAGATGACCGGTTTGGAAAAGAAGACAGCAGCCGTGGAACTATCTCTGGGACCTCCACCAGGGATTAACTCAATCGACTGTGGAATGTCAGGCCTCACCAACTGATATCCGGTCACGAATGCATTTCTCTGTCTAAAACTCAAGTGACTCTTAGAAAGGGATCATGGCAGATATCACACACGCAGGGCATTTGTGTCTCAGTGAGCCTGGCGTGTCTGACCATTATGAACACCAATGTCATATGATCTCCTGACAGGCAAGCCCAAACCAATGCCGGGCCTAGCCTCTTGGTCACCATCACTTTAAATTTTGCCCAGAGTTGCCATGGCCAGAGCTTACTGGGATTATGTGGTGAGGTCACCTGAGCCAGAAACCTAGCCAGGAAGCCAAGGCTAAGCCGTTTGATGGGCAGACCACGGCTCCAGCCACAACATCTGCGTCAAAACAATGTCATAGACGAGCCTAGAATTTGTGGTGATCAAAAGGTGCTCTAAGCATGCTAAGGCCTTGCCACAATCCTAGGCTTTCAATTAGAAAGGCATATGTAAATGTTTTGACATGGTGTTAAGACATTTCACTTAAATATAGTGAGCTTAGGTACTGGCAAGAGAAATCAGACTGCATTTGGTTCGAGCTGTTCCACGAGCTTCCTTATTCTATCCTCTTGTGTGCTTGTTTTCAATCATGTTAAGAAGGGGTGGATTTTGTCCTGAACTTGGCACTTGGTTACCCCCTTGAGGTTCAGAATTGTGAAGTGTGAGTCCTTATTCAACAAATGCATGTTGAGCACCAATCACGTGCCAGGCACTGAGCGAGTCACTAGGGGGTACAGTGCTGAACGTAGTAGAAGTATCTCCTGTTCTCACAGGGATGGCAATCTGGCAACAAACGTGTCTAGACGTAAGCTTGGCCTATTGTCAGGCCTTTCTGCACAGGAGCAAGGCCAGTCTATTCAAATCCTAGACCACAGGGTTAGCAGCAGCCCCCAAATGAAAAATGGGCCCCTGTGACCACAACTGACAGCCCAGCTGTCTACATCCCTCTGTGGAAAGTGGTAGAAAGTAGCAGGAGTTTCGGGCCTGGAATGGCCAAGTTGGCCCTGCTTATGGCTGTGCCAACGTTCCTGGCTGCGCTGTTTTTATTATTAATTCTAGCAACGACATTTTATTGAAGGTTCTTTAGAGACTGGGCCTTCAGCTAAGGGCCTGACCCATGTAACCGGGCTGTGGCAGGGACCTTCCATGTCTCTTTAGCTCTGGAGGAGAGGAAGAGGAACAAGAGTTCAGTTCTTAACTTTTTTGGTCAAAAACGCTCATCTAGCTTGCTACCTCCTGCGGTGGTGGCAGGATTTCTCCAGGCTATGAAACAGCAGGGACAAGCCCTGCCTCCACAGGGAGACTGCCCCTCCCTGCCAGAGCCCTCTCACCATTCAATGGACAGGGGCATTCAGGAAAGAGTTTCTGGAATTCCAGTGTAAATGAGGTCAAGTAGGTCAAAATGTTTTGTAAACTGTAAAATGCTATAAAACTATAGGATGCCATCATTATCATCATTATAAACCCATAGTGGTACCAACACCATTAGGCTTTGACTAGACTGATTCAAATTGAGAATCTTTACCTTTATTTTCCCACTCTTTCCATTACATGTTTATTCTTTCCTGATTGTGGTATATTCTATACACAATACAATAAACAAATTTTAAGTGTCATAGCCATTCATTTTGTTCGCTACTTTTTGACCAACATAAAGTCAAATAGTTATATTTAAACACGTGCAAAGTTTTAACTAATATAAATATGTAAAGCTGCACCTTTAATTATGATACACATTATGGGGACACCTGCGTGGGTGCTCAGTGGTTGAACATCTGCCTTTGGCTCGGGTTGTGATCGGGTTTGGCTCGGGTCCTGTGATCAAGTCCCACGGGAAGCCTGCTTCTCCCTCTGCCTGTGTCTCTGCCTCTCTCTGTGTTGTGTCTCTCATGAATAAATAAGTAAAATCTTAAAAAAAAAAAAAAAAGATACACATTATGGACTGAATGTTCACTTCCCCACCAAAATTCCCACATTGAAGCCCTAACCCCCACTGTGACTGTATCTGAAAATAAGGCTTCTAAGGGGGTGACGGGGATTAGAGTGGGGCCCTGGTCCCAGAAGACAGGTTCCCTGGGAAGAATAGACACCAGGGCTCTCTCCTCCCGTGCAAGTGAACAATAATAGGCCATGTGAGCGCACAGGGACCAGGCAGCATCCTACAAGCCAAGAGGAAAGGCCCCAGAATAAACCAACCTGCCAGATCTTCATTTTGGACTCCTAGCCTCCAGCAGTGCAAGAAAGAAATTTCTGTAGCTTAAGTCACCGGTCTATGGCATTAGTTACGGCCACTGGACAGATTCACATGATACATTTTTGGCTAAATTTCTTACCTATACTTGATAATAAGTAGGAAAATCACTCTTCCTTTTTTTTTGGTCTTTTCAAAGGTGGCTTTTTGTTTGCAAATGGTTGCGTTTTGCCTACACTGTTTTCCTCCAGAGGCTGTTGATTCTGGGTGCTGTGATTTTAATGTTCTTAAATTTGCCATTACAAGTAATAACTTGTTGGCTGTATTTGTTATGTCAGACCCCAATCCTATAACTGTTTGAAAAGGTTAAATGCCTACAAACATATTTTAGTTTGAACATGCTCTCCTTTAAAATCTGCTTACAAATTAATTCCATGCACAAGCCACTGTGTCAATACTGTGGGTTAGGAAAAACAATGCAAATGAGGCAAGTCAAAGAGGAAGGTCAGACACTGCAATCTCTAAGAGAACACATGAGACTCTCAGGCAAATAGTACCAATAATTAATACCCCACCAAGCTAGTTAGAGTGATTTACAAACCAGATCGTGATTTCTCTTATGGTCCCAGCCAAGGGAAGAGATTTTGATTGCATCTCTACAGAGGCACCAAATCAGCCTGCAGGATGGCTTCCCTGAATTCAGACATGCATATGGGAAGCTGGAAGAATTGAAGAGGAGGCAAACTTGACCCAAAGCCGACCCTCTGCCTTCTCTCTGGTGGCTCCCGTCTGCACTGCCCAGCCAGGGTGGCTCTTGGGGGCCCTGCGGTCTTTCTCAGGTACCACATCCTCCACTGCCTTCCCCGGGGTTCTGACTTTTCCTCAAACACCTGGCTCTCAAACCTTTTCTACCATGTGCCATTGGGCTCCACTTTCTGTTAGAAGACTGATAAACTCATCTCTATATAATGGGGAAGTCGCTGCTCAATATGGCACTCCTTCCTGCCAGATAAACATCTTTATATTTAAATAATGCTCTTGGAGAAATCATGCTTGGCCTACACAATCATTTTGATGATGCCAGTTCTAATCTTTGGTCTCTGGCTGTACTGGTTTTGTGGACCTGATATTCATTTTTATCAAATTTGGCTAATTGGTTTTTTCCACGGGAATGCAAGAGTCCCTGGAGGTTTGAGATAACCCAACTATTGCCCGTGGTTCCATTAATACTAATGTCAATAAAAAGTAATTTTTGAATATAAATCAAAACCTGTTAGCAGTGTGAAATCTAAACAGAGCTATTCTCTATTTATTGTTAGTGTCATGCTGTCAGTTCAGACTGCTATAATTCCCCAGTTTCTAGAGCCTGGGGAGTCCAAGATCAAAGTGCCAGTAGATTCAGCATCTAATGAGAGCTTTTTCCTGGTTTCCTGGCTGGTAGAAACAGCCTCCCTGCTGTGTCCTGACTTGAAGGGCTGGGGGGCAGTCCTAGTCTCTTCCTCTCCTTATGAGGGCACTGATCCCATCATGGGGGCTTTACTCTCCTGATCTCATCTTAACCTAATCATTTCCCAAATGCCCTACCTTCAAATACCATCACCTTGAGGGTTAGGGCTTCAGTAGAGGAAGGGAGGGTGGGATACACATTAACATGCAGCCCATGGCAGTCCAAGTATGCAATGACAAGGTATATAACGTTATCCTTGAGTAAAATAAAAAATAAATTTCTCCCAGTGAAAGGAAATTGAAGTGTTTTTTTTTTTTAAGATTTTATTTATTTACTTGACAGAGAAAAAGCAGGCGAGTGAGCACAAGCAGGGGAAGGGGCAGAAGGAGAGGGAGAAGCAGACTCCCCACAGAGCAGGGAGCACAATGAGAGACTCCAACTCAGGACCCTGGGATCATGACCTGAGCCAAAGGTAGATGCTTAACCAACTGGGCCGCCCAAGCGCCCCGGAAATTGAAGATTTAATAACAGACTCCCAATGCCCAAAAGGAGACGTTCCCTCTGGTATTGAGCTGCCAACAAAATTGAGGTGTCCCAGAATGGACGGTTTAAGAGAATTTCTAATGAGAAACAACACTGTTCTTGAGGAGTAAACCTTCTGTCTTGGTAGTCCCCTGATGAACCCTAAGGCAGCTTCTGTTTTTGGGCAGTCTGGCCACAGAGAAAAGGATATGATATAAGGAGAACCCATCTCCTCTCTATAGAGCTGTTAGACTCACCCCTACAGGGCTGTTAGACTCACCCCTACAGGTGGCCACCAAATCCCCCCTGGTGCCTGGCCCAGGGACAAACCATGCAAGAATGGCAGGCTGTGTAAGTCCCTTCCTCCCAGGGGAATTGCCAACTACATCATGCCAGAATGGTGACCCTGAGTACCCAGTCCTTTCATCACTTCATTAGAAACTGGAATTCCCAGAAATTAGAATCTGAATCTGGAATTCCAGTAGGATCCCCATGTGGGCTCAAAATCTAAAAAGAGTGAAAAAATTAGGTATGCCTGCTATTGGTCTCAACATCTGAAATAGTTCCCTGCTGATTCATAATGTAAACATAGGGGTTAATTTCCTCCTTTCAGAAATCTGCCTGTGTGCACCCAAAATTATTATTATCTGTGTTCAACCATGAGAGCATGACAAGCTGAGTGGCTGCCAGCATGGCCCTTTGCCTTTCCTGATTTAAATAAATAGATCTGGCTTTGGGCAGTCTTTCCAGACTGACATATACTCCAGACATGAATGTTATTTTATTAAGATATATAGTGACATAAAAATATTTGTATAATCAATATATCTTGTTCAGCTTTAAAATCTAGGACAGGTTTGCAAGTAATCTCATTTTCACAGATCAAATAGACTAGTCAGAAGCAATGACGAATGTTGGAGGAGATATCATGTTTATTTATAACAGATTGATATTATATCTAGTTTCTGTGTACTAGGAAACGGAAATAGGTTTGTCCAAACCTTTCTCCACCCCCAAACCTAAAAAACAGCACCTCATCTGAGCCCTCTGACTTATATAATATTTTCTCTCCAAACAGATGGATGGTCCGTATTTTCACCTTACTGGCTTTCCCCTAGCTTTTTGTTTCACCGACAGAATTCCAGGCAAGAGTAAAGGGCCATTCTTTGAAATGGAATTCTTCCTAACAGGATCCCTTGAATGGGTCTCTTTATAAGTCCTACCTTTCCTGATGATTTTCACTTCAGTGCACCATCCAAGGGGAAGAGTTGATGAAACGAAATGAAATTGAAATGTGGGCCTGGGTAGAGGTGACCGAAGGTTCTTCATTCAAGGGCTTGGTTCCTTTTCTCTTATTATATTATGGAATCTGAAAATACCCCTTGAAATTCTGGTCACCATCTTGAGGACACCCCAAGAGAAGCCCCCTTCACACTTCTCCCTCCAAGATTCTCCCACCCCATTTAGAAAAAAAAAATAGACTCAGACTCTTGTAGTGGGCAACCGGAAGAGATACCAAAGAAAGGAAACCCATATGAGCCAAGAAACGCATAATTTAAGTTAGAACATAAGTGATATAAAGAAAGGTAAATTAGACAACACACACCAATAAGATGTACGCACTAATAGGCGTACCAAAATGTAAGCACAAACACTAAGGCTTGCTGGAGTGTTTGGAAACAGCATACATCAGGAAGTAGACCAAGAATGGCTTTATCCATCCATCGTCCCTTCATCAATTTAGCCTTCACTCCACACTAGGTGCTGTGCCACTCAAAGACATGAACCCTACGGTCAAGTTACTCAAAGCCCAAGAGTGATGGGTGGGAGGAGACAATTAAATAAATAACTGAGGGGAATAGTCAAAAAGCTATGTCCTAGAGGAATCTTGAGAGATGGTTTATAATCACAGCAAGCGATAAAACACTATATGGCAGACACTGCTCCAAGTGTTTTGTGATGTCTTAACTGGTTCCACCCCCCCTAAGACTCTGTGTGTGGATACCAGCATTATCCTTTTTTCATGAGGCATGGAGAGATGAAGTAACTCGCCAAATCAAGCAGCTACCACATGACGGGCTCTGACCTCAGGCATCCAGGGGGGCCACACTCTTAACCAAGATGCTAAAAGTTTGTCAGACCGGCTTGATGTGACATTTTTTGAAGAGGATCAGGGTCATAGATTTTTGTGGAGAAGCAGAGGAAGAGCATGACGTTAGGTGTCAGTGGAGCTTAAGGGTCCAACTTTTGGAAAGTAGGACATGCTCTGGATTGAGTTGACTTCTCAAAGTGGGCTAGAAGCAACCTTAGGCCCATGCCATGGTGACCAGAGGACTCACAGCCATTGGATCCACATGGCATGTTGTTTAATTCTCCCCAGATTCACAAGAGGATGCTTTTATCTCACAGCATATCACGTTAAAGTGTAATTTTATATCATAGAGTAGAATGTGAAATCCCCATGAAATTTTTCCACATTTCTTCTTCCTTTAGACATCTGATTCAATTACTTCTTTAATGTGTTTAAAAATCAAATTTCAAATTACAGAAGTATTTTTATTTACTGAACTAAATAAAATAACCCACAGCTGTGTAAATTAGAAGCTATTTCTCCTCCTAACATCTTTCCATTCTCACTTTCCTGAGTTAATAATACCTCTCTCTGAGTTTATACAAATAGATAGTAATGCATATGCACAAAAATAAAGCATTTTGTTGTTTCATTTTATGAAGATGGAAGCAGTACACATTTTATTCCACAGCTTACTTTGTTCACTAAAGCATACATCACAATCGTCTAGATCTTTCTTTCTATAGACACATGGTAGGTACTTCACACCGTCAACATTCCACCATTCTCTGATTGATGGATGCTTTCTAGGTTTGTGTCTTTCTAAGCTATGCTGAAACGAGTACCTGTGTCTATCCATCCCTCCTTCTTGTGCCTTTAGGCTTTAGCTTTTTACCACAGATGGACTCCTACCCCATACTGAAATGGCTGCCTAGAATTTGCTCCTAAAAACAAATGACCTGTTCAGGGCTAAAAACTCAGTTGAGTTCAATCGTTGACTTCTTATAGGACACTGCTTCTCTAGCCGGCTGCATGAAACAGTTTTCAGCAAATGTAAACTCAAGTCCTCCTAGATGATTCTTTCAATCTACTTAAGATGCGTCCTTGAAAAAAGGCCTTTCATAAAACCATTAATTGGAAGTTCGTATGTGTTTTGACAACTTAAAAAAAAAAACTGAAAGGTCAAAGAAACCCAGGTTTACCTGCTGTCCTGTATGGGCCTGGACAAGCCCTGAAGCACCAACTGTTGGGCATGGGACCATCCAAGGTGAGAAAGTCAAGAGCCTCCAGCTCAGGTGGTAGGTCTTGTTCTTGTTTTGAAGAGCTAGGTGCTCTTTTGATTTCCCTTCTCCAATATTTAGGCCTTTGCGATCTAAAAGTTATTTTTATTGACCAAAAAAGACTAAAACAAAACAGAAAGTTCAAGAGTTCTGCTTCCTTTGAGCTCACTGCCCCACAGTCATGACCAACTTTTCGGTTCCTTAACTTGGTGGCTCTCCCACTCCTGCTGCTCCTCTGCCCTCCCTCTCTCACCTCTTCCAGTCTCAGCTTTCATATCTCTTCCCCGGGTAAGTACTCCCCCATCTCTAGACTCCTCACATGGTCATTCCTTCTTATGGTACCTTTACTTCTTCCTCATAAATGTAAGCTCCATGAAGGTGAGGACCTTACCTCTCTGGTTCACCAGCATATCCCTGGGCCTGGCACAGGATATCTGTACGGATATAGGTGGCCTCAGGCATGCCCTATACTCCTACTATGGGCCACTCTTCCAAGTGTTTCACACATTCTATTTTGCTTAATTTCTTAAAAAAAAAAAAAAAAAAAAAAAACATGGGGTGGATAGTTTTAGTTTCCCCTTAATAGATGTAGAAGCTGAGATGTAGGAGCGCATGCTCTTAACCATTGGGCTTTCTTGTCACCCAAACTATACCCTTGATCTTCTGCCCTAAGATGATGATAAAGACTTCATCCCCTTTTACAACCCTCAGCTCATTTGGGGTTTTAGCATTCCTGACATGAGTCTTACTTATATATACCTTGTTCCTTACTTGGCTTCTAATTTGGTTGTAGGCTTTTCTTGCCAGCTTTTGTACCTGCCCCTTTAGATTTAAAGTTCATTAGACAGCTCCTGGGGAAGCCACTCTGGGTTTGGAGGGTGGGGGGGCTCAGGGGAACCCTCCTTTCTATTTTCAGTAAGAGGAACTATAATTACATAATCAGAGTCCCAGTTGTGAGCTCATCAGGACGTCTTGAGCTCCCTCTCTTCCAAAATCCTGGGCCATGGGATCATATCCATCTTGAATTTTTTTAAAAATCAGCATATCACAAATTTAGAGTTCATAAAAATTGTACACGTCTGAGTTTCCCTGGCCAGCTATTGCAGACTTTCTCCCAAGGTGCCCGTAAGAAGCACTGTGTGAACTCAGACTCTGCCTTGTTCGTTAAAATTGATCGAAGGGAGCAGTTTCCCTAGTTCCTTCTGTACCCTCTGGGAAATGAAATTATCAACAGGCTAAGTCAGGAATTTGCCTGTTAGCAGGTCTGCTTTAAAAGGAACGAGTGCCTGTCCAGGGGAATGTCCCATCACCGCTCCTCCTTGGCCTCTTTCCTGATCTGGGTCAGGGGCCATCTGCCATTTTTTTTTTTTATCTTGTCCCAGGAGCCGTAATGCCCCCACCCCCAGCTGCTTTCACTTCTGTTCACTTTTCTGCCATAGTTCTACCTCTTTAAGGACACGTGGCAACCCTCTCCTGGCTCCTCACCCGATTCTCCCAACCGCATACTCACACAGAGGCTGAATTGCGCAGAGGAGGAATGCCAGGTGGAGCCAGTCATATTTATGAGATTCCCTCCTGCATTTTCTTAATTTTCTCTTTGCTCGTCTAGTTTCAAACTTTGCTTTGCTGTAGTCTCTTCTCTCTGTTCCCTGCTCCCCTGTGTGCATGCACACACACATACACTTGATCTACTAGATCCAATTCTGGGTCACATCTCCCCAGAGCATGGCCAGTGCCAGGAACACGCCTGTGGTCCCAGGCAGACAGAACTCTGCTCCTAAAGGTTCAGTGTCACCTCCTAACTTCTGTCCCCATTTCCTCTTCAGCATTGGGCCCTCCAAAGCATCCTCCCAGGACCTACAAATCTGGGACCCTCCCCGATGGATGACTCCAGGTGAAGGTTTCTCTCTCTCCTTTGCTCCTCACTGCCCTGTCCACCCTGGTCCCTTGCTTTCAGGACCTGTCTCCCTGTGACTTGTGTGACTCCACCTATTTCTTTTCTTTCCCTGTTTTTTGTTTGTTTGTTTGTTTAGATTTTATTTATTTATTCATGAGAAACAGAGAGAGAGAGAGAGAGGTAGAGACACAGGCAGAGGGAGAAGCAGGCTCCATGCAGGGAGCCTGACGTGGGTCTCGATCCCGGGTCCCCAGAATGAGGCCCTGGGCCGAAGGCAGTGCTAAACTGCTGAGCCACCGGGGCTGCCCCTTTCCCTGTTTACTTACAGTCAGTAACTGCGGGCTCTCTCAGGCCCTCACTTATCATCAGTTTTGCAAGCCAACTCATGAGATAGATAATCAACTAATAATACAATTCTAAGTTCTATACTTGAAGTACAAACAATGAGCTATTTAAAATCAGAGAAGGAATGATTATTTCTGCCTAACCCATGAGGGAAGGCTGCAAAAGGAGAGCTATCTGTGATTGGGGTCTTGAAAGGTAAGTAGGAGTTCCCTGAGCAGGGCCAAGCATGGAAATCACCAGAGGCCACGGTGTGGGAAGCGTGATTCAGGAGTGGCTTTTGTTCTAAGTGAATACAGACCCAGAAACAGCACATAGTAGTAAATGTTTATCTTGGGTTTTAAATGAAGTAGGAGAAAGTCTGAATTTAAAGCGCATTTTATGCCATGCAAGCAAGTCCACATTTTAGTTTCTAGACAGTAAGAAGTCTCCAAACTTGTTTTAATCAAAGAAATGCTGTGTTTACATCTGGGATTTTTTTTTAAGGGATGAGCTGTAAGACTGCATAAAACAGGGGTGCCCGGATGGCCTAGTCGGCTAAGTGTCCAATTCTTGATTTCGACTCAAGTCATGATCTCAGGGTGGTGAGATCAAGCCCCACGGAGTCTGCTTGTCTCCTCCCTTTGCTCGCTCTCTGTCTCTCTCTCTCTCTCTCAAATAAATAAATACATCCTAAAAAAAAAAATACTGCATGATATAGATTTCAAAGGGGAAATTTGGAAGGGGGAAACATAACATTGCACTAGCTATTTGTTAAAGGGTATATTATTTTTTATGAAGTTTATCCCATTCTCTGCTCCAAATCTTGGTTTTCCTTCCAAGTTATATTTACCACCTCAAGTTAAAAATTCACTCCATATTGATGTTTAATATGTCACCATAGAAGCCCCCGAAGCCACTGACTTTGCTCCTGCCTCTCCTCATAGCTTCCTCCAAAGATCTCACTCCTTTTCACGCTTATTTCCAAATGACACTTGCTGTCCTCATACTGTCCTGCTTCCACCAGCATTTCAAAGGTTTGTATTCTCTCTTTCTCTGTCTCCATTTGAAATCCCACTGATTACACAGCTCTGCCACTACGAGTCAGTCACTATCTGAGTATCTTTCTCAATAAACATGTTAGCATTTGATACGCCTCTAGAAGACGCAATGCCTTGATTACTTATGTAAATGACTATAAGGATAAATATTTCAGGCTCCACGTTAGGCCATCATAGGAAATATTTGGAGGCTAACAGCTCACTTAGGATCAGTCGGTTCCAACCGCAGAACGAGATTCCTATTTCTCCTTGGTTTGGTGCCAGCCTCCACCCCACCCCTCCTTTCCATAAGTCTCTGGGGGCTGCTAGACTGAGTGGGGAGTGTCAGATGGTGGAAAGGTGATTGTCACCCCATATGAGCCAGCATGTGTTTCCCACCGGGACAAATTGTAGCTCTAGTATTTCAAGCTAGACTTGAGATTTGTCATTTAAATGAAACAATGATAGAATTTTAGATCCAATTTTTTTTTCTTCTGGTTTTTTGAAAATTATTTCCCACATAATTCTATGGCAGTCCATGGACCCATGGCAGTTCCACACACAATGAGTCCTGTGAACTTGGGAATTCTTTCTTTCTGCCAACATCCTCAGTGTTGGGATCAGCACATCATTCACCACCCAGGACAGGAGAAAGGTCTCCCCATGCTAACATGTGCTCTTGAATTCCTAAGCCAACCTCATTTATAAAAAGTTAAGCATCCATGGCATAACTTGCAGTTGATCCAAGAAGACTTTCACTGTACTTTGTTAAGACATGTACTGTATTTAAAAAATCTAAAAATACAACGAAACAGTCACTAGTGTGACTAAACCCTGCTAATTTCATTTTTTTAGAGACATACTAATTCTTAATCTAAAAAACAAGAAATGGATTAATGTATAAGAACCATTGCATGAAACTTGATTTTCTATTCTTGTTTTGTTGCCTTTTTTTACCAAAGAAGTCTCAAGAAATATTTTATTCTTTGGGATATTTTCTGAAAATTATTCCTATTACGTTTCTTAAAGACTTCCAAGATAACCAGATACTTGAGCTACAGACCTAGAAAGAAAAAAGCAACAAACCTCAAGAGAGCAGAGTTATTTTTAAGTCTCCTAAGACTGTGGCACAAAAGTCCTATAAAGGGAACATTGTAGTTGGTGATCTATGGTAAATTGAGTTATATAGGCCCGAATTCTTTATGCTTCCCTATACTGATGCTGTCTTTATTTAAAAATTTGGCACTATGCTCATGATAGGTTTTTTTGCATTGATTTTGATTTTTAAAAATATTTCATTAAAATATTTATCTTGATTAAATATCTTGGCACCTCCACCTTAAACTTTTCATGGAAGACAGTGCTCACTCACCTCGCCCTACCCTTAGCTCTGCCCACAGTACCCGCCATATGATTTTGAAGTTCCTCCACTAACCAGACAGAGTATATTTCTTCTCCTTTTGAATTAACGTGGTTTGCTTTGGCCAATAAAATGAGACAGAAGTGATGGTGCATCACTTCTAGACCTAAGCCTTAAGAGGCTTTGCATGCTTCCACGTGTCATCTTTCACTTGTACCATCATCATGAAAAGAACCTGCCTATAATCCCAGGAGAAGCTATATGGACCAGAGAAGCAAGACAAACCCAGCCAAGTTATAATAGCTGGGCCAGTCCTACATCAGACAGCCACAGTCCACACGCAGACACAGGAGCTAAATAAATGCTTATTGTTGAGACTTGGTGGTTGTTTGTTACACAGAAATGCATCACAAATACTATCAATTATTTCACTCTGGCTGATTATTTTGAGTCAATCCTATCAACCTTCCTCAGTAATGGACTTCAGAATAGAGATGTCTAGGCTCATTGCAGCCAACATAGATAAAAATATTTGCTTAGAGTCTTCAGAGGAAATTGTTGTTTTCTTTTATGAGATATACCAAGTCCCATCTCTTGTTATCTTCCTTTCTTCTCTGTGAACAAGAAAGCAAGGTAATTCTGATGGCCAACTGTAGCCATCCAAAGACTTTCAGACGAATTAGCCTGGGGAAGCAAATTCATCAATAGAGGAATGAAGACCTGTGACAATCACAGAAAAATGAAGCAAAAAGCTTGATCAAACCATACCTGAATCTGAACTCCCCTAGATTTTCATTCAATGAAAATCTATTCCACATGATTCATACATGTCCTTTTTGTTTAAGCCAATTTGAGTTGGGCTTCTGTTTCTTGCAGCTGAAAGCATTCTTAGGAGCTGATTTGGACCATACAACAGTTTCTAAACTCACTTTAGGACCCCTCCCTTCACATTATTCCATGTTGGATAGATGAAGTCTCTGAGTGATCTGAAATAAATAAAGTCCATAAAGTCCACAGACATAACCTGAAAGTTCCACCCTTTCCCTCAGGCCTTCCTCCATAGACAGCTCCACATGGCTTACCTATCTTCATTGCAGATGCTCTCTCTCTCCCTTATCGTGGCTGTAATTACACAAATAACTTCTCATCTTACCCCATGCTATTTCTACCCTAAAATGCAAAAAATAGGCAATTGATAAGATTAATTATGGTATTTTCATATGATAGAATATTATGCATCCAGTAAAAATAACTTCTTTATTAATTCAGTAAATTTTTGCTCAACATCTGCTCTGTACCAAGGACTATACTGTGGAAGAATACTTGATGATATGGTGAAAGGTTAAATATAGACTATTTTTAAAAATCAAGCTATCAAACATACTTCTAGTATGATCTTAAATACATAAAAAAGGAAGGTGCATACATATATCTACATCCCTACAAAGAAAATAAGACCATTAGACTTAAAAGATATTCTACAATTATTAATAAGGATCATCTCCAAAAATGGACACTTGATTTCTGCTTTGTTTTTTTCCACATTTACCACATTTTCTGTGATTTTTTTTTAAATTTTATTTATTTATTTATTCATGAGAGATACAGAGAAAGAGGCAGAGACATAGGCAGAAGGAGATGCAGACTTCTCATGGGAGCCCGATGCAGGACTCGATCCCCCAACCCTGGGATCAGGCCCCAAGCCCAAGACAGACACTCAACCGCTGAGCTACCCAGGTGTCCCATACATTTTCTGTGATTAATTGTTATTTTCTATGATTAATTGTTATCACAATTTCTATGAATAATTAATTTCTATGATTAATTTCAATGCACCTTGATGTTTAATATATATTTACATAAGGTTGCTGTGTGGATGAACTAGAACAAAACAAAGGAAAGGGATATTGTGGAGTGACCGAAAAGTTGTATTTTCAATTAGAAGTGCCTCTCTTTTCATGTCAGATTTGAAACCTGAAAAAGGGAAGAACCATGGGAACTACAGGCTGTTTTTACTGCTCGGGCCTCCTCAAAAGCCTGAGTACACTTCTAAGGGGGACAAGGAAAAAGGAGAAATAGAGAGAGTGTCATGAGACTCAACAATCAGGGGGTAAAAGAGTGAGCAAGTAACTCCTTCCATCAGCTAGGAAGCAGCTGATGTACTTCTAACTCTGACAGACTAGCATGGGGAAAACCCACATTATGCTGAGACACTTATGCAAAAGAATGAAATTTTTTAAAAGAAAAGAAAAAAAGAGCAGGCAGGGGGTTTGTGTACCTGGGTCGTTCAGCTCGTGGAGTGTCCGTCTCAGTTTCAGCTCAGGTCGTGATCTCAGGGTCGAGACTGAGCCCTGCATCCTGCTCTGCACTCAGTCTACTTGAGATTCTCTCTCTCTCTCCTTCTGCCCCTCTCCACCCCCCTTTAAAATAAATAAATAAATAAATCTTTAAAAAGAAAAAAAGTGAAGGAAGATGAAGCATTTTTATGATTTCATCTCAAAATGATAATACAATAATTCTATTGTACTCCTAGAGGGAATTGGAATAAAGGAAAAGAAATTGAAATTGTTAAGGCTGGAATGCTCAACATGCACATAGAATTTAACATTTATAAACTACATTCAAAAACTATATTATACCATTATAAACTATATGACTTGTTCTTCCTCTCATATAAAACGTTCGCTAAGTCATTGCACTTAATTCTTACGGCCTCCCTATGTGAGACTGAAGACAAATATTCTTCCTCCACTTCTTTACAGTCTTCCTGTAAATGAGAGCCATAGAGACAGGGCTAGGATTCAAGCCTGAGTCTTATGTGGTTGGGGGTTCTCTTCTATAAATAACTCAGATGTACTTATTCTGCTGATAAGATATAGAAAATACCTCATTTTGCTCCCTTTTTTTGTGTTTATTGGACTAGAAAAATCAAATACACTGGACAAAATTTTCCACACGTGGAAGTACCCAGTAAACTCCTCACATTCACTGGATGTTCCAAAAATATAGGATGACTGACATGCACTTGATCTTAATAAGGAACAGACTTCTTTAGAAAATTATAGCCTTTATATTAGATTTTTCATTACTCTTTCCTTTCTTTGAAACTTGCTTACACGCTACTGAAAGACTGCATCCTGGGGGGTAAAAATTTGTATCAAATATCAAAGGGTTTGAGGTCCAAGTCTCACAAGGTAGTAATTTTTCATTCTCTATTTTTCAATCAACTCAGTATAAATTAATTTGGACCATATTTTTAAAGAAAACCAATCTGGTCCCATCCACGTGTGAAATGAAAAAGAGTAAAGTTAGCAACCACACAACCAACCAAACATTTTCCTTCTAAGAAAATTGCTGGAGTCAGAGTGGTTTGCTAATAAAAAACCAAACTGGGCTGAGTTTGGTGAATACTGAATCCTCCCATCAACAGACATTGTCTGTGGCTGTGAGGTTTATGTCTGCACAACAAACAGTAAACACATCCATGGAAAGTGAAAAGTTCAGTAAACTACTGAAGCTGTTTCAAATACTCGGAGTATTTGGGCTCATCAACACAAATCTTGGCAGATGTGTGAACTTTTCACATTTCCACCTGATTGAAAAAGTGTCCTCCTCTCTGGGAACCTGGGAATATAGTATTCTACACCCACCTGCCTGCATAATAATCATAAAATTTTGTATGCCAGATGCAGCAGGGAGGGGACTTCCTAGGAGCGAGGCTCTATGTTTCTTTAAAATGACTCTGCTCATTCCCTACTGAGAACTCACAGTGTGTGGACACCATGGAGGTGAAGATGTCTGGCCTGCCAGCCTTCCAGGAGCTCCCAGACTGGACAGTCAGCATGGCCTGAATATGAACCCGTTGCCTCCAAATCACCTGGTGCCTGTTGATACAGCAGATCCTTAGGTTTCACCCCAGACCCTCTGTGTGAGAATCTCTTGGGGCAGAGCCTTATAATCTGCATTTTAACAAGCTCCTTTGATGATTCCTATGAATTTTGAGTGCCACTGATTTCCTGCTTGTCCAACAAGCAAGGACAAGCTAGTGCAACTCAAAGAAAGGGGCTCTGACCCAGCAGTGTAGGGTGCAAACAATGGAGTGATAACAAGGGGTTGGACAGGTCAAAACATGTAAACAAATTCTAGACAGGAGAGGTTCAGATACTAGTAACAAAGGAGCAACCTTTTGCCCACATAAGAGAGCTTAGCTCTCAGCACAGCCTACAGCTATGACAGCAACTAGAGATGTCTAGACAGCCTAGGGAGAACTGCCAGCTAGTCCTGATGCGTCTGGGGATCTGCCCCTTCCCCATATACAGGGCTGTGGGACCCACAGGGGTAGCACTGCCAAGCAGGGTTCTTGTGCACAAACTGAAAGCAGTGAGTCTGCTGGTTCATGGTTAACAACAGGCTCTCCAGGGAGAATAAAACCCTGACTTACAGCAAATGCCGATTTCCATGGTGTAAATTCTCCCCCGAATGTGAACTTAGGAAAACTGGCATACAATGGTTCTCATAAGCCAATGTGAGCCGGCTCTAGTGCACAGCTGGCTCAACACACACACACACACACACACACACACACACACAAGCACGCGCGCGCACACACACACACATGCGTGCATGCACATACACTTCTCATATTATCTCACATACACTTCTTTGAGTATCTCAAAGATACTCATCACATTTATATCATTTTGTCTCACACCCCTATGTCTAGGTATGCGTCCTATCCCATAATTGAACATATAACTATTCTTCGCTAATAGTGCATTTGAGAAGGTGTCAGTTTTATACAAAAGATGATTTTTTCTTAATAAATAAAAAGTTTGAATCCAGAAAGTGCTAATTGCAGATAATCTATCTCGTTTTCATCAAATAAATACCATGTGCCTGTGTTGTAAGCAGGATAATTCTCCCCACCTAAGATGTCCACATTCTAATCCCGAGAACTGTATGTCAAATTACACGGCAAATGGGAATTAAAGTAGAGGACAGAATGGATTTTGCTAATTATCTGATTTTAAAACAAATTATCCTGGATCATCTGGATGAGCCCAGTGTTACCACAAACATCCCACAATGTGGAAGCAGGAGGCTGAAGACTCAGTGCCAGAGCAATGTGACATAGGGAAGGCTCAACAGGCCACTGCTGGTTCTGAAGAGGGAGGAAGAAGCCATGAGCTAAAGAACATGGGCCCCTGTGGAAGCTGGAAGGACGAGACACCAGATGCTCCCTGAGCCTCCAGAGAGGATTACAGTGCTGCTGACACCTTGACTTTAGCCCAGGGAGAACCATTTTGGACTTCAGACCTCCAGAAACTATTATTTAAGATAATAAATAAATAATACATCTAAATTTGTGGTCATTCTTGACAGCAGCGATAAGAAACTAATACAGCCTGCTTTTTCAGGAAAGAGGTAAAACAAAAGAAGAAAAATGTATAACTAAAAAGCTATAAATGACATTAGAAGTGTTGACTGCATTTGGTCATAGTACAAACAGGGGGAAGCCTGTCTATCATGCTCCCTCTACACACACACACACACACACACACACAGAGGATGGGGTCTCTGCTAAACCCAGGGAAGCAATTTGACTCTCTGAGGAATCTGTAAGAGACTAGTGAGTTTAAGCCTGCCATTTTCTCTCAACTCTTCTCCTGGAGTGAGTGTTTCATCTCGGCATTACATCATTTGGATACCTTAAAACAAGATCCTTAGCCTGAAGTTAACACCTGCGCCCATAGTCAGAATTGGCTGTTAGCACTGCCCTCCCTAGCCAAAGCCAAGACATTCAGAAGTCTCTAGAGGAATCAGGCAGCCTTTTTCACAGATGCTTATTCATACAAGAGTGGGAGAGCCTTGAGGTGTAAAATATACTTTTCTCTTAAACCTTCTAATTTGCTGCCTTTAAAACTTCTCCATGGTGCTAAGAGATCCATTAACTAAACTTTGACATATTGCAGATATGGAATAAGCAAAGAAGCAAGTGGCCCAAAGTCACCCCTTGAGTTCATTGGCATCAGAACCAATACTCAGAACATGGCCTGGCCCTTCAACTCTGGGTTTCTCTTCTACTGCCCATAATTTGGATCCAGTGAAGAATCTGGAGAAGAAAGAAAAAAGAAAGAATCATTGCTACACACAACCTAGACAAATCATCCAGCAGACCTTACGTTGACAGGAAGAAGCCAGACACAAAAGAGTACATCTAGTATGTTTCCATGCATATGAAGACTGAGAACAGGCAAAACTAATCCACTGTGCTTGACAGAGACGGGTGGTTATCCAAGGAAGAGTTGAGACAGTGGGGTGATATTGACTAGGGAACAAGGAGGGCACACCTGGTGGCTCAGTCAGGTAAGCCTCCAACTCTCAGTTTCAGCTCAGATCATGATCTCAGAGTCATGGGATTGAGCCTCAAGTCAAGCCCTACACCAGGTTCTGTGTTCAGTGTAGCGGTTGCTTGACATTCTCTCCCCCTCTCCTTCTGTTTCTCCCCTGCTCACTCCCTCTCTCTCTCATAAATAAATAAATAAATAAATAAATAAATAAATAAATAAATAAATAAAATATTTTTAAAAAGAAGAAAATGAAGGGACTCAAGGGGGCCTTCCAGGGCATTGCAAACATGCTCTATCCCCATGGAAATGGTAGTCACACAGGTGTGAAAGACATTTGTTGTCATGAAAGACATTTGTTGACCTGTGGCAGAGAATTGTAAACTCATTTAAGATAAAATCTTTGTTTCTCACATGAAATGCTAATTTCCAGATGGTTCTATAAATGAAAGTGCTTTGAAATTCTTAAAATTAAAACTTGAGAAGCTATATTTACTTGATTAGGTTGAAAAGTAGCTTAAGTCATGTTTAATTACATTCTCAACTTAAATTGTCTTTCTAATTAGAAAAATCAATGGAGACACCTTATATCATCCACTTTCAAAAAAAAAAAACTTTTTTGTTTGCCTATTTGAGGAAAGGCAAGGCAAGAGTTAGACATTTTAAGAGTTACCACACTTTGGTTCTTCCATATTTTTGTCTAAAGGAAGCCAAAATCTTTATCAGCTCTTAAGATTTTTCACAGCATCTTCTTTGCTGCATAAATATTGTCCTTCATCTCTTCTAAATAAAGGGAAATGGAGATGCATATAAAAGGACAAAAAAAGTTTTTATTATCTTGTTGAAAAGTTTAGAGGAGATGCTATAAAACATGCATGTACATTACTAGAACAGATGAAAACACAATATTTTAATTTTTAAAGACGAAAAGAGCTATTTTAAAAAGCATGTGTTTTTCATAGCATACTTTATACCAATGATTCTAAGGTTTCTATTAAACAGAAAAACAAATTACAAGTCTGGCAACCACAAAGATGAAAGGGGGAGAAGTATCCATAAGTGAAAGGGATTGTAACCAATAGTAAAGTGATGACAAAATACCACGACATATTGACAGCATTGTTAAAGCTCCAAATTACGTTTAATGATAGCTAACTAATGTCTAGGGGTACAAGAGTCCATGGATGTCTAATGGTTGATGAAAAAAAGAAAAAGAAATGAGGGATTGTGTCTCCTCCAGAGAACAGCTAAGTTCCACTGATCCAGCTGAGACACAGCTTCCAGAGTAAAGTAACTTCCATTCTAATCAACTACATGGAGCAAGCCTAACCCTTCCTTACATGTACAACTCAAGACTACTTTATCAGTCCATGGGGAATCAATTTAGCACCTTGATAGTAGCTCTGGATCCAAATTTCAGAGTAGACACCAGTGCAAGGTAGGACTCTTATCTCTATGTAGGTGGAACTTTGCTTGTCAAAGGCAATTTAAAAGTGAATGGAGTATCAGTTGAAGTTCAGTGAAATCCCTATTCCTTGAAGAAATGGAATATTGCCCAGGAAATCGTGAGCTAAACTAGGCCTGGTGGAAGGGTGTGGATGTTTAAGGGCGTCTAAACCTTTAACAGAGAAGTGTAATATGTGTATAAACAAAGATTATTAGATTCAACTGATGACCACATTTAGCGTCAAAGTCAGCCATTATAAGGTCTGTTTTTCTAGGTAAAAATTTCAAATGCTAAAGTTGTCACCTGGCAAAATAAATTCCAGAGCTAATGGAAGGAACTTGAGAGGACTGTATTCCTTGGCTGAAGAAAAATCTCTGCCATTTAAGGAAAACAACAGGACAGCAGGAGGAAGCAAATCCACGTCACTAACCATCATCCATCTTCAATCAGTAGCTCCCACCACGAATTTGTCCCATATGTAAAAATTAAATCCAAGAGGGAAAAAAATGGAATTATGTAATTAAGACTTACTCTCTTAATTCTTTCTAAGTTAAATATTCTTTTGTGAAAGAAATTTTCAACTGATCATATTTTAATTATTTTTTCTCCAGGATTTAGACAAAGTACAAATGTTGAGAAGTTTTGATAATGATGTCTAATTTTCAGAACTGTTAAAATATTCTCATTAGGAAAAAAGAGTCATGTTATAGTTGTTAAAGAAAAAAAAACAAATGTTTTTAATTAGAAATAAATGGATAGTTATCTATATCAAAACAGATTTTTCTTTACCTAAATTTAACAAATTCCTATTACTATCCAGACACAAAAACCTCAATTTAATTTGGCCACCTACTATGCACAAAACATTTTGTTGATATTGTGTGGAAGCCAAGATTTACCAGTCACCACCCTGCAGGAATTTACAGTATGAAAGCTGTGTGCAGGCGGTAAGTTCCGCAGGAACTGGTTCAGGGAAGATGTGCCATGTTAGCCAAACCAAAGTATTGGTAGGATATCATCATATGGAGATTGACAGAATGTTCCAAATGAATGGCATGATCCAAGTTTACCCTAAATGGTGAAAAATAGTCCCTCCTCCACCCTAGAAATGCAGAGTAACTTAATAGGCTTCTTCACTTCTGCAACCCCGGCGTACAATTTCCCTAAAAGGAATTTCTAAAGGCTATTATGGGACAGGCCGGTGGTATTCATACCCACGAACTCTCCCAAACATTCCATAGTGGACACGCCTCTCGAATGGAGCCATCTCTGTGGGCTGTTTAGTAGGCAGGCAGTTCTGAGGCCCCAACCCCATCTCTTCTTGATTTTGGAAACTGGAAAATCTGGCAGGGTCGTGTTCTTCTTTCCATGGCATATTCCCAGCCTGCCTCCTGCCAGCTTCAGAGGAGGATCAAGGGAATGTTTTTTAGTTGATGCTGAAGGTAACACCTATTCTGCATGCCCATAATGTGAATTCAGAAATGTGAAGGCAGGCTGCTGGGGGTTGTGTTGTGTTGTGTTGTGTTGTGTTGTGTTGTGTTGTGTTGTGTTGAAGGCTCCAAAGCACAGACAGATAAGATGGCACCTGGTCTGAGTCTCTTGAACAGAGAAGAGGGACAAAGGTCACACATGAGCCTCTTTGGCAGGGCCCGGGAATGCCAGGAAGGATAAACTCTACTGTGAAGAGCAATGTCTGCTCATTCCCCGAGGGCGTGCTTTCCAGGGTCCCCAGCAGAGGGACTGTATGAACGCCAAGACCAAGTAGAAGAAGACTTCTGACATTAATGGCTAATGATCAGTGACTAATATTTGTAACAAATGGAGGTGGTTCTTCTTCTATCCCAGAGTGGTAACCACTGAAGATACAGGGATCCGGGAAGCAGAGCAGGGAAGTAAGGAATGCCATAAATATGACCCTGCAGAGGTTTGCAATGGCAATCACATCTCCAGGACACAGCAAGGTGAGCCACAACAGAAAAGTGCAGAGGATCAAGACAAGTGCACCAGGTATGTGAGGCCTCAGCCTCAGAGATGAACTTAATGACCAAAGAGAAAGTGAGCCGATACCAAAAAGCCATGACGTGGCCCACATTTTCCAGTGACTGCCATAGTAGGGGACAAGTAAGACAGCCTGGTTGGTTATATTTTGTTGTTTACCCAAATATTTACCCAAACATTTTGCGCCTAGGGACTTAAGATACACTTATCTTTAGAACTGTGTGATCTCTAAATCTGAGTTAGGCAAACTTAGTGAGTTGGAACCCTAAAAATGGGAGGGGATTGACTCATTTGAAATGATGCTGGAAAAATGCATTTTAAATGACAAGGGTTCGGAATCCTTTCTTTTAGAGCACAGCAGTTTCCAAGGTTTACAATTTTGTGGGTCTCTGATGGCGAAGACCCTACAAAGCAAATCCAGTGTTGCCAGCATTCTCTTTTAGAATGTTCTTGGAATTCGGTTGAGGTTAAGGATATTTCCATAACGTAAGTCTACACCTTAGATGTTTTCCAACATCTGAACATCACTGTTCATGCGACCGTTTCTCTTTTATTTTGCTGTGGCCTTTCTTAGCTTCCCACAATTGGGATAGTATTTCATATCCACAGGAATGGAAATAATAACCAATAGCTCACTTTCCTCTTCTGTGGTTTATGTTTGTGTTTTTGCTCCTGCTTCCCTGAGCTTCCTCAGTGCCCCTCCTCCCCAACCACTTACCCTTCAACCACTGCTCCACCCATCATCTTTACTGAAAGCAAAGTTTCACAAAGAGTAAGATAAAGGGAATATAACAAGGGTTTATACTCAGAGGCTGTCAACTCCTGAGCACTGGAGTTGGAGGTGAGAGGCCAAGGTTTGATGCTAACCCCCCAATCCCCATATACAAGTCTTTGATGGTCTCCTAAGGTCCATATATGGTACAAGCTCCTTAGCCTACAGTTCAAAGATTTCCCCAATCTGACCCTGACCTGCATCAGTCTCCTACCACAGTACCCACATAAATTCTCTTCTCCAGCCAGATAGGAAGTCAGCCCTGAGCAAGGCATGCTCGTCCCTTCTCTCTGTGCTGGGCTCACCCCTCCACTTGGTGACACCACTGGCCACGTCTTTCCCTGCAAAGGTCCTATTGATTCAGAGCCCATTCATGGGCCTTACACTGCATCACCATACTCAAACACTGAAAGAAAGGTGTGCCCTCAGTTAAGAGTGGGATATATTCAGTGATACTAGCTTTTAGTAAAAGTCACCTTAAAAGAAAAGTCAAAAGAATAAAAGGAAATGAAAATATCATTTGGCGTTCACTGAATAGAAAAGAGAGAAGTAGCTACATCCACATGCGGAAGGAATATGTGAACAAAGTAAGGGAACCTTACTAGAACTTAGAAAAAGGGAGACAGACATTGCCCATGGAGCCACAGATTGTCTGTGTGTCTGCGTCACTCGAGAGGGTATCCTTGCTGGTGAACATAAGTGTTCCCATCCACCCAGCAGGCTGTCCCTTAGCAGAGACAAACACATTAACACATTAGAATATCATAATCTAGTCACCTCACCCCACTCTTTACCTTTGCTCACATTTCATGACCAAGGATGCTTTGATCACATCTGGATGCCTATATAGGTTTCCTTAAGAAAGAAGGCTAACCACAGAGCACGAATATAACCAAACCTACCTCACCTAACAAATGGTCATCAGGTTATAACTCTGCACCTTGATCTCCTGTGAGTTTGCTTTGCAAAGACCCACTACCAAGAACCTGGCCACCTCAAGGTTCACTGACCAAACAGAGTTTGTGAACGTCAACAGCTAGGAGCCAAAGCACAAATGCAGGAACTCCCAAAGGCAAGACCTCCCAAAAGCCTGTGTGGGAAGCCAGCCCCATTCCCTGGAACATCACCCTACTATCTCTATAATTGCCACATGGTCTCACTTGCACCACTCAGGGCTAAGTAAGAGGAAGAACCCATACCAGATATTCTAATGGAGAAAACCTAATGTAAAAAACTGAGCACAAGAAATTAAAGAACCCAAAATGCAAAAAAGGAACACAAGGTTTCATGGGTTTAAAAACTGAAAAAAAGTAGCTCCCACCCCTAGAACTGGGGAAGCAAAGGAAAGAGTTTGAAATTATTAAAATTTAGGAGGTTGGAATAGTGTTATGGTCTACGTTGTGTCCCTGCCAAAATTCTTAAGTTTAAGTCCTAATTCCCCGTACCTCAGAATATGACTGTATTTGTAGATAGGGCTTTTTTTTTTTAGATTTTATTTATTTATTCATGAGAGACACAGAGAGAGAGAGAGAGAGGCAGGGACACAGGCAGAGGGAGAAGCAGGCTCCATGCAGGGAGCCCGACGTGGGACTCAATCCCGGAACTCCAGGATCACACCCTGGGTTGAAGGCAGGCACTAAACCGCTGAGCCACCCAGGGATCCCTGTAGATAGGACTTTTAAAGAAGGGAAGGTAAAAAGGCCCTAGTCCGATATGACACTGTCTTTCTAAGAAGAGGAGATTTGGGTACAGAGGGTACAGATGGGTACAAAAGGAAGGCCACGTGAAGAAAGAGAGAAGACAGGCTGTCCGCAAGCTAAGCAGAGAAGCCTCAGAAGAAACCAACCTGACCAAACCTCTGTCTCAGACTTCTAGCCTCCAGAACCATGAGAAAATAAATTTCTATTATTTCTGTTATGACAGCCGTAAAAATGAATATAATTAGGGAAGAGGGGATTCCTGCAAAGCTGGAACCAGACAACAAGGAAGAGAGCGCCTGCCACTGGTGCTGATGCTTCTCAGGGGAAGCAATGGGGCTGGCACTGCACAGAGAACAAGAAACATGCATATATCCCTTCTTGCTCTTCCAGCAGTGCAAACTTTCTTTGATGGCCCCTCTCAATAGAACCCCACAAGAATCTGGCAGGCAAAGCAGAAGCATGGTTTGCAGAGTCTCAGCTCCAGCATCGTAATGCAGAAGAAGGATAGTCTGGAACAATAGCTTAATAACTGGCATCATGTTGTCTGTATAGATATTTATTCATTATCTCTCTCCTCCATTCAAAAGTAAGCTCTAAGAGCACAGGGATTTTGTTTTGTTCACTGCTATGCCATCAATGTCTAGAATAGTCTCTGATGGAGAAGATTCAGTGAACTCCGTGAAGTTATGTTGAATGAATAAGTAAGTTGGTATTATCACCTAAAACAAAAGGTGAAAACAAAGGCTATGATGAAATATACTCTATAAAGTACATTATAATCAATGTATTCAAACTAATTAGGCTTTAACTACCAGAAAAGTAAAAATGGTACTGGCTTACATAGGCACTCACTCACAAAAAGATCATCAGTCCAGGGCTTATATAGCCTCCATAGTGTTAAGGACCTATGCTCCCTCTTTGTTATTGTGCTACCATCCCCAGGTCCATGTCAGCATTAGCTACTCCAGCTCCAACCATCATGGTGCTCTGGCTCCCACCATCATGTCAGCATTCCAACCAGAAAGAGAAAAGGCAAGAAGTACTGGCCTGGCCTTTCTCCTTTAAGGGCACTTCTCAGAAGTTGCTTACCCAGCCTCTTCTGACATTTAATCATGTGCTCACGTATAGCTGGGAAAAATAATATTATGGTGGTCATGAGCCCACCCCAAAATTGTGTCTTCTATTTACTAAAGAGAATGAGAATGGACATGAAAGATAACTGGCATTCTCTGTCACAGTGACACTGAGAAATTCTCTCTGTCATATATATAAAAGGAGAAAAGTAAATCTGATTTGCTAAGCAGCGGTTCTCTGTGTATGCTATGACACCTTCATGTTCTTATTTTAGAATGCTACAGTAATTCCAGTTGCTTCCAGTATTTGTCCAATACAGGAATCTGGAAATCATCATAGACATCACCCTCTTACTTCCACATCCAGTTGTTCTCTGGGTCTCTATCTTGATTTCACCCTATAAATATAGTTGTTGAAAATGCTAGGAGTTTGCATAGCACGGGGGCAGAAGTCAGAAAACCTGGGTTCACTACTAGGCCCCAGGACTTGCTAAGTATATAACCTTGAGCAAGTTACTTAACAACTCTGTTTCCTCTTTTTTTTTTTTTTTTTTTAAGATTCCACTTATTTATTTATGAGAGACAGAGAGAAAGAGAGAGAGTCAGAGACACAGGCAGAGGGAAAAGCAGGCTCCACGCAGGGAGCCCTACTTGGGACTCAATCCCAGGTCTCCAGGATCACGCCCTGATACAGGCACTGAACCATCCGGGCTGCCCTCCTAATTTTAAAATTTAAATTCCAGTTAGTTAACACACAGTGTAATAATAGTTTCAGGTGTATAATATTCAACAATTCTTTACATTATTCAGTGCTCCTCACGATAAGTGTACTCTTAATCCCCTTCACCTATTCCCCCCATTTCCCCCATTCACCTCCCTCTGGTACACTCACTCTGGTAACCACCAGTTTGTTCTCTTTAGTTAAGAGTCTGGTTCCCACTAAGAATGGAGAAAGGGGAACCCTTCTGCACTGTTGGTGGGAATGCAGATTCTGTGGAAAACAGTATGAGGTTCCTCAAAAAGGTAAAAATAGAACTACCCTATGATCCAACAATTGCACTACTGGGTTTAGCCAAAGACTACAAGAACACTTCAAAGGGATATGTGCACTCCAACGTTTATAGCAGCATTATCTACATCAGCCAAATTACAGAAACAGCCCAAGTGTCCATCAACTGATGAATGGGTAAAGAAGATGTGGTCTATGTATACAGTGAAATACTACTCAGCCATAACAAAAAATGAAATCTTGCCATTTGCAATGATACAGATGAAGCTAGAGAGTATAATGCTAAGCAAAATATGTCAGAGACAAATCCCATATGATTTCACTTATATGTGGAATGTAAGAAACAAAACAAATGAGTAAAGGGAAAAAGAGAGAGTTTCCCCATTTGTAAAATGGGACTAATGACAGCGTCTATCCTAAAGGGCTGTGGTGGAGATTGTTGAGCACTGCTAAGTGCTCAATAAACATTTCCTATCATTATTATAATTATTCTTTGGCCATTCTAACCTCTCAACATCTCTCCTTCCTCCTCTTCACTCCCAGATGCACACTGTTCATTTAGGCCATTATCAATTTTCAGCTGGACCATTACTCACAGGTCTTTCTTACTGGTCCTTCTGCTTTCATGTTTATTCTCCCACAATCTACCCTCCACATATAGCCAGAGACATCTTTATAATATACTTATCAAATTATGCCATGCAGTTCCTTAAAATTCTTCATGATGCCCCTTCATGACCTGACCATTCTGGCCTCAGCTGTTGTTACTTCCCCACTGACAAAGCTCACTACACTCCCAGCAAAGCACTCACAGTTCTCTCCGGTTTGGGACAAATTGTTGTATCTGCCTGGGATACATTTTCTTTATCTTCAACTCAAAAGTCACTTCCTCCAGAAAACCTTCCTTGGCCTCCCTGGGCACAAATGAATTAATACACCTAATAAGCTTGGGCTAGCACCTGACATGGTAATTTCTCCGTTGGTGTAAATTGTTCTTATTGTCACTTTCTTTTACTGTTGCCCCATGTTTACAGAATACCTTATATTTTGCTATTAAATTTCTGTACTTGTTTTCCAGTGTCTGTCTTTTGCAGCAAGCTCTCTTTTACCATTTACCAGAAACTTATTATCCCAAGCACCTAGTACAATGGTTGGTATACTACAACTACTGAACAGATGCATGGATAATTAATAGAAAAATGAATGGAAGATAACTCTACCCTAAATGGGTCCAACATGAATTTAAAAAAAGGAATGGGAAAAGAGAGAAAAAAATCTCTCATGATGCTCTATCACTGACAGGGGCTTCAGAATGAGTTCATAGGCACAAAATAAAGTGCCTGCCACCCTATCTGAATAGGTAACTAGAAAGATATCTGCAGGGATTTTCATCTAGTGTGGTGAGAACTTTGGGCAATACTTTTCTACTTTCTACTTACTATACCTCTGCATTATTTGAGTTATTTTATTGTAAGCATGTGATTTTTTTAAAAATCCTAAAAAAGCAAACATGGTACATGATTAATTCTGAGTGGTAGAAATATGAATGATTCTTAATCTCTCTTTTATACTTTTTGTGGTTTTTAAACTCCTGCTCCCACACCCCAAATTTTTGTTTAATGAATCCAAGAATTTTGTCTTTTCAGATAGTAATGGTTAAGGTAGCAGGCTCTGGAGTCTGACTGTCTGGGTTCAAATTCTGTCCATATAATTCACTAGCTGTGGTTCCTCTTAGGCAAGTTACATAACCTCTCAAAATCCTCAGAGTCCTCATAAATAAAACAGATTTGTCCTACCATGTAGCATTGTTATAGCAAGTATCTGGCATAAAGTAAGGCTGTTATTATTCCCTAGCATATGGTACATTGAGTCTTAAATTCATGTGTTGAATTGAGCTGGCTTTTGTTTTTGTTTTGTTGTTTTGTTTTGTTTTTTATTCAAAGATAGAATACATTTTTCATGGTACTTGCTCCAGGCCTCCTCTGGACTTCAGCCGTGGTTTTGCTTTATCTCCATGAAGACATTGGAAAGCTCTTCGACCGGAAGCATGTTGGCAGCCACTAGCAAAGGAGTGATTCTCCCTCTCTGAAGGGCCAACAGGGAGACTGTAATGTGGGAAGAAGAGAAAAATGTTCTCTTCTTCAACTCTGAAAAAAAGAAGTTGCTGGTACTATTGTGAATGTGGAGAGACTATCTGCCACAGTGATTAAAAAAACAAATCTTCCCTTTTGCATTTAAAAGAAAATTTGTCTGCCTGCAATTTCTTCTGCCTGATTTTCCACAATTTCTAATTTCTTTATAATGAACACATCTTGCTTGTGTAATAAAAACTTAAAAAAAAGCACAGTACAGTAGTTGTTTCCAATTCTCATGGTTACAGAATGAGTCAATCTTTTTAATGTCAAAATTTTTTTTCATAGAGTGACCTAGTAGACGGAGCATGAGTCTGGGAGCTAGAAACTTCCAAGTCCTTATCAAAGCACTGAGAATTCCTTGCTGTGTAGCCTTTGTAATGCCTTGAACCTCTCTGAATCTTAGGTTCCTAGTGTAATACATAAGGATGTTCGGAGACATTGAAAAGTTCAATTTGTTATTATTCACTAGATCTATGAAGACATAACACATTTTCTTTTAAGATAGGACGAGATTTGAGCCAGAGGCATAACACCTAAATAAAAGCCACTTTCATTAATCTCCATGCTATGAAAAATGGTACATCCTTTGAGTATATTATAAACACCAGAGTTTCAGTAGGCCGAAGACTCACAATTCAGGACCTGTTTTAGTTGACACAGAGAGAGCAGATTGGAAACATTCCTTGGTTTATTTTACTCATTTGCCAAGCATTTACTAAGAGCAGACTATGAACACAACTCATCTGTAGTAAAGGTACCAGTCATTGCCTCCCACATCCCTTCTTTACTAATCTGATATATGCCCAAAGCCCCAGCATTTCAGGTCTTCATAACCCAAACTCTCTCCAGCTACAGCTGTCTACCCTGAAGTGAAGAGTTAACTCATGGTTAGCTGAGCTGATCAGGTTTTATCTCTTGTGAACCGGGACTGGGCCAGAGATCAGTTAGAACTCGGAGTGGCTGCCATATTGGGCCATGTACAAACAGAAGAACCTGGGCTGCAGCCAGGGCAGAGAAGTATGATGGAGAGAGCAGCAGAGGAGAGAAAATGAAGGGTGATGAAAGGGGAAAGTTGTCCCAGGCTTTCTTGTTTCCACATACCAGGAAGAGCTCTTGCATTTGGGTTCCACAAGAGTCCTCTATATGTCCTTAGTAAACACCTCTGTCAATATGATTTGAGATGGTTTTATTTTACTGCAACAATGATCCCTGATTCAATCTATGGAGTTTGGACTTCGAAGGCAGTGAATCCTAGACTTAGATTACATCCACAAGGAAGATGTCCACCAAAAATCTGGGATTCCAGTACAAAGTTGCCAACTTTTTATTCTGCCAAATAAAAAATAAGAAATGTTGTACTGTATTATCATTAACACAGTGTTACAAATTATAATACATTGTATAATACATAACATCTTTAACTAGTTTGATTAAAACTTCACTGTATTATTCGTTTTCCCATTTTTCATTATAGTTTACATATAGTAAACTTCACCCTTTTTAGTGTACAGCTCCTTAAGTTTTGACAAATGGATATAGTTGTAGAACCCTACCATGATAAAACAGTTAAATAGAATAGTTGCATTACCCTCTGTGCCTGGCATGGAGCCTGCTCAACATTCTCTTTCTTCCTCTCCCTCTGCCCCTTCCCCTCCCCCAAAAGAACTAAGGCAAACTTTAAATAGAAATTGAAGCTTCTCCAACCCTAGCACACTGGTTTGTTTCCAGTTTGGGTGATAATGAATAAAGCCCCTACAAATATACAAATACAGATTTTTGTGTGAATATAGGTTCATTTCACTTGGGTAAATATCTAGGAGAGGAACCGCTAGGTCATATAGTAAGTGTGTATTTAACTTTACAAGAAACTGCCAAACTGTTTTCCAAAGTGGCCATCCCATTTTGCATCACAACAATAGATGAGAGTTCCAATGCTCCTATCCTAGCCAATTCTTGATAATGTTCTTTTTTGTTTCACTATTCTAATAGGTGTTTGATGGTATTGCAGCTTTTGATTTGCACTTCCCTAATAATTAATGATGTTAAACATATTTTTATGTGCTTATTTGCCATCCATATATCTTGTTTAATGAAATGTCAGTTTAACTCTTTGCCCATTTTTAATTGGTATATATAGATATAGATATAGATATATAAGATATATATAAGATATAAGATATATATATAAGATATATATAAGATATATATATATATATCTTGAGAGTTCTTTATATCTTGAAAGTTCTTTATATATTATGGAAACAAGTCATTTATCAGATACATGCAAATATCATCTCCCAGTCTGTGGCTTTTCTCTTCATTCTCTTAACCACTACATTATTGTTATTTTTTTGAATTTAGACTTGGACAGTTGAAAACATTATCAGGAAAATCATCGGTATGACAGTATTTGGGAATCCCTACAATGTAGAACACAGAAATGGATAAGAATGTGAGAATTTTGTTGATGAGCTTGTACATACAGAATTTACTTAATTAAGGATAGGTAGATAGTTCTACTCCATGGAGTCATCCAGGGACCCAGGTTCTTTCTATCTTGTGGCTCTATCACCCTCTGGCATATTGTCCTCATCGTTTGGTTGAAGTTAATTCACCATCATTTTATCTGCATTCCTACTCTAGGGAAAAGAGGAAGTAGAGGGAAAGCTACTTCCTTTTAAGACATGACCCAGAAGTTACTAACATCCTTTTGCCAGATCTTAGTCACTTATCCACAGCTAGCTGCTGGGAAGGCTTGAAAGTATGCTTATTAGATGGGAAGTCAAGTGCTTTCCTTAAAACTATATTACTATGGAAGAGCATATATTGGGAAGCAAGTAGTGGCCCACCAGAGGTAGGAAATGGAGCTGCTATACCTGAAATCAGATCTTTTTACTCATAGAGAACTAGAAAGCAGAAGTTCCTTTTTATAAGCTACAAAAGGCTTTGCACAAAGCAACTTTTGAGGCTAATAGAAAGTTGAATGGGATTTTTCTTTTGCCCTGGAATTAGCAAAAGGAGTTGGCAAAAGCTGGAGACAAGAATCCAGGCATCGATTGTGTCAGATACTCACATGAACCCAACACCACACACCTCCAGCCCCACCTCCAATATCTCAAAGACTGAGTTAGTAGAGTGGTAAGAAGAAGTTGTTGAGCAATTGTCCTGTAGGGAATGTAATATTATGTGGTAAGAGATAATTCCTTCCTCATCCTAAGAGAAAGGAAAAAAAGACATCCCTTCTCAAAGCTAAGTGACCAAGGCTCAAGAAAAACCACTCATAAAACTTAGAGCAGCATGTCTCATCCGGGAGTAATTCTGCCCCCATATAGGAGGACCAACAATCATGATTTGGATTGAGACAGGAGTTTTCAGGCATTTTAGTTTCCTATTGCTGCTCTAACAAATGAGCATAAATGTAGTCGCTTTAAATGCTGCAAACTTCTTATCTTATAGTTCCAGAGGTTGGAAGCCTCTCTAGAATAAAATCAAGGAGTTGACAGGATTGTGTTCCTTCTGGAGGTTCTCAGGGAGAATCCACTTATTACCTTTCCCTACTACTAGCTGCTGACTTTGTTACTTGCCCCAGCCCCTTCCATCTTCAAAGCCAGCAGCTGCATCACTCTGATCTCTGCTCTTGTCACATCTCTGACTCTGGAACTCCTGTCACCCTCATATTAAGGACCCTTGTGATTACCATGGCCTCTTCCAAATCACTCAGGATTTGAACCTCAGTTGGAAAAGGGAAGGAGGTTGGGGGTTCCAGAGAAGTGAGAACCAGGTCAATGCTTATGGAGGTCCCCAGGAGGTGCTAGATCCCATTGGCCACATGGGTGCTCAGAACTTGAGCTGTGGACTGATATTCATACCCCACTCATCTCCTCAATTCTCAATAGAAGAGTGAAGTTATCTGAAAATACATAATTAAAATAACCATTTTTGGGATGCCTGGGTGGCTCAGTGGTTGAGCATCTGCCTTTAGCTCAGGGCGGGATCCCAGGGTCCTGGGATCAAGTCCCATATCAAAGCCCTGCTCAGCAGGGAGTCTGCTCCTCCCTCTCCCTTTGCCACCCATTTGTGCCCACTTCCTCTCTCTCAAATAAATACAATCTTCTTTAAAAATTAAAAAATAAAATAAAAATCCTACCTTTGAGGAGGTTATAACGATCCACTTATAGTGGATTAGAGTTGGAGACGTGAATATGAACTCATTTAGTTTAATATAGATATAGATGGTTACGTAAGGAAATACTTAAAGATATATGTATATATTTTGCTTAGTACACATATATCTATTTCCTTACTCTGTAAGCTGAGAGGACCTCAAAGCAACAAAAAAGCTGAGAGGACCCCAGTAGCAAAGAACACATCTAGCACCTAAATCTTAGTTTCTAATACCATTCTTCAATAAATGAACCAGGGTCCCTTAGAGAAATGGCTGATTCTAGGCCTAGGGAAGGAAATATACAAGATAAGTCTACAGTATCATGTAGTACCAGAAAGTAAGAAAATGTTAAAACACACATATATACAACACACACAAAATGGTAAGAGTATGTCCCAGGGACACAGAAACCCACTAAAATCCCAATGGCCAAAGCTGAAACAATTTGAACAATAAAAGTGTAGCTTAAAAACACATGAAAAGATGTATAAAAATATATAACAATATATATAACAGCACAAAGAGAGGGAGGGGTTGTACAGAAAGATTACTATGGAAAGGCTCATATACTGTATCTGAAGTGGTAAAATATTACTTGAAGGTAGGCAGTGACAAGTTAAAGATGTACACCATAAACTCGAAAGCAATCACTAAAATAACAAAAGGAAGAGTTATAACTAGTATGTCAAAAAAGAGATAAAATAGGACCATAAAAATACTTGATTAATTCAAAAGAAGGCAGAAAAAGAAAAAAGTAGAGAATAAAGAACAGATGGGACAAACAGAAAACAAATAGTAAGATAACCAACCTTATCACTGATCATATTGATGTAAGTGGAATCTAAACACCTCAATTAAGAGGCAAAATTGGTTCAGAATGGATTTTTTAAAAAGCAAGATTCAGCTACATATTTCCTACAATAAACACACTACATATATAAAGAGGTAAAAACACAAGGAAAAGTATACCATGCTGACACTAATCAGAAGAAGGCTGGGCCTTCTTAATATCTGACAAAGAAGATTTAAGAACAAAGTACTTTACCAGAGACTTCTTAAAAAGTCATTTCATAATGATAAATGTATCAATTCATTAGAACATAAGAATCCTGAATATTTATATAGCTTATAACAAAGCTTCAAAATATATGAAGCAAAAACTGACAGAACTGCAAGGAGAAATAGACATATTCATAATTATATTCGAAGAATTCAATAACCCCTCTCAATTAATGATATAGCAAACAGAAAATCAGTAAAAATACAGCAGAACACTCAAACAAAACCATCCACTAACTTTACCTAATGATATTTATAGCACATTCTCTGTAACAACAACAAAATAGACATTCTTTTGAGGTGCATATGGAACATTTACCAAGTTAGATTATAATATGAGCCATTAAGCAAAGCTTTAAAAAATTTAAAGGGCTCAAATCATACAGGTCTATTCTCTGACTACAATGAATTAAATTAGAAATTAAGGAAATAGGCCACAAAAAAATTGTCATTATTAAATGTGTGATTTAAAATGTTACTCACTGCATTTTCAGATCATATTTTAGGACAACAATCAAAACAGATACAAATTCAGCAGGAATTGACTCTCTTTCCACAACAAAGCCCAAGACTACGTCTGAGTCACGTGCATTAGTAACACACTGAAGGAGCTCTGGTGGCCACTGCTCTTAGAGGAAACGGCTTTTGCCATGCACAGACAAAAAAAAAGTATTGCCTGCATTAAAAAAAAAAATCTTCCCACCCACCTAAAGCCATAATACATCACAGAAAAGCATTCTTTACTGGTGGCTCATGGTAAGTTACAACCTACTGCGAGGCTTAGGGGATCCTGGGGGTGGAGAGGCAAAAGAGAAAAAAAAAGCTACGTGAAGATTTTATTTTCTACCTTCATAAACGAAAGTCTGAGAAGTGGCCACATAGAAAGAGTAATCCAGCTCTTAATAAATTAAGCATGTTAATAAATGAAACATTTCTCCAATTAACAGTCTTGAGTGGCTGTGTGGGAGGCCCCCAGGCTGGAATGTTTTACCAGCTCCCATCTCCTCTCCCACTGTGCTCTGTTTGCTCCACTTGGTTGATGTAAGTGGGTTTAGGTAGTTGAAGTCATCTCTTTCAGGTCATGACCTATGTAAATAACATGACCTATGTAAATGACCTATGTAAAGTAACCAGTAACCAATAGAGAAACTAAAAAAGTTATACAAGTATAACATGAACTGAGAGGAAGGGAGACAGCATGTTATATCTTTGTGTAATGTGACAAGAAGTTTACTGAGAGTACCTAGAGTTAGTAAGTCGCAATGTAAGGGCAAAAGAACATCATTTCCTGGTGTAGAAGTAATCACAAGAAGAGATAACTAGAAAATAAGTGGTGGATTTTGCACAACTGGACTAGAGTTGAATAAGGGACAGGACAGCAGGGGGATGGCTAATAACTGTGTGTGTATCTTTGATTTTTAAAAAACATGTTTAAGGTATAACAAAAGTCCTTAAAATCAATGGTGCAAATAGTTCCACATTTCAGAAGACAAATAATGGCAATCTTGTAGGTGTGTGGTCGCTGGGATCTACCAATGATTAACTGCAACATCCCTCCCTCTCATTTTGTTTCCGTAAACGTAACACTCATTTGCTAGATCATATACCTAAAATGCAAATTGACCGATGTCATTTCCCATCTTAGAGCATTTAATGACCTCCTATGGTCTACAGCAGAAAGGCAATGCCCCCAAACAGTGCTTAAGAAATTCATACCTCTCCTGTGACATCTTTTTACCACTTGCTGAATTGAATCCCCACTTGCTGTATGTTGAAACAATACCAAAATGCTTTATCTCCCCACAAACCCAGCCTGAGTGCCTCTAGCCATGTCTTCCACTCTGACTTGTATCCACTCTTTAAGAATCAGCAATGGGTTACTTTCACCAGCAGGAACCGTCTCTGACTTCCTCCCAACTGGGGTGCCTCCTTTCCATAATTCTGTTCCATAATTCTTTGCAGACATTTCCATCACTCTCCCATCAACAGTGTTTTATAATATTCCTAGTCTAGTTCCTCCACTAGACTGTTTCTTGAGTTCAGTTTTTATGTCCCAGTGCCTTTCACTGAGTACATAGTAAATGCTCAATAACTATTTTTTAAGTTAGTTTTAAGAATGCTAATCTCACTAGCACTAAAAAGAGGAACCATCAAATAAAAAATAAGATCCACTTTTCATTCTAGATTAATCTGCATCTGCCACAGAATGATCCCTTTACACACACACACACACACACACACACACACACACCCCAAAGCATATATACATATCTGTCCTTAGTCATGGTCAGGGTAGATTGTTGCCAGAAGAGCTTGATTTGGAAAGTTCTCCTTAACCCACTCCAAAATATCTTATCCATTAGCTATATGGTTTGTTTGTTTGTTTGTTTGTTTGCCACTCAAAATTTGCCACTCTAAATTGTGTCTCTGGCATGTAGATTATTTTAGGCTGATTATTTTTAAGAAACAGAAATCTAAAGAAGAAACATTGACCTTCTCACTAACTGCCTAAAAGAATTTAGCTAGAAGACCTACTCCTGGAAGAGAGTTATTACGATAGATAAATACATTATGTTATGAACTAAGAGTGGTAGACAAAGAGGAATTTAGTGAAGTCTGTCTGTTAAAATTCCTCTCTGGGTCCCATTGTTTCTCTATGGCCCTGGAAACATTTGTTTATCAAACATTTATTCTTTTTACTCTTTCTGTGAATTACTTTCTTTCCCTTTGAAGCACCAAGCCCCTATCCTCTTCTTAGTCCAGAATGATATATATTCCTCCTTTTACCTGTCTTTGGAATATCTCATATCTATGTAGATTCCCTATATTATGTAATTAGATTTATTTTCTCTTGTTAATCTGTCACATGTCAATGTAATTCTTAGACCAGCCAAAAGAACCTTAAAGGGTAGAAGACAACTTTTTCTCCCCAACAGCTGCTGTACTGCTAGAGAGGCCCCCAAAATGTTAACATATAAAAATCTGCCTGTCCAAGCATTGTTTTAGACACAAGCAATCCTGAAAGAGGTTACCTTGAATTATGGCTACTACCCCATTTAGATAGCTTCCCCATACCCACTGCCCCCACAGACTCAGGAGCATCTAAGATCACAATTTGAATGGGAGGTGATCAAAGGGAGGAGGAAGGCACCATTCTGGAATCTGGGGAATGCTCAGAGATACTGTCACAGAGAGATAAGAGCATGACTTTTAGAATCAGGCAAGTCTAGTCTGACTTGTCTGATTTTTCTATCTCTGATGTAGGCAGGTTATTTTATCTCTGTGAGTCTTGTTGCTTTTAAGAGGCCACATTCTCCTGGGATAGTTGTGGAATTAAATGGTACATGTTCATTGAGCTCTTTAAGAAGGTGCAAGATAGGCTCTCAGTAAATGTGAGTTATCACCCACACAGCCACAATGGGTATGACCTCTGGGAGAGAGAGCCAGAGACACTAAAGACAACTCTCAAATATTTCTCAATTGTGCCTGGAGCCTGGTCTTGTACAGTTCCTAGAATCTCTTTACAGGAAAATAGCTTCCACACCTCCCAGGAGTAGCCCTAGCCTATCTCAGACAAAGTGATCCACCTCCTTTTCTTAACTTTTTCTGCATTTCTACCCATTATTCCTATTAACCATATGAAATCTGGAAGGAACAAAAGAATCTTTTCTCCTCATAAGGTAAGAAATGGGGAAAAGTTTCTAAACCTGTATTTTCATATACATATACCCTCTTAATCACATACACATTGAGTGACTTCTCCAAATACATGTAGGTAAGCACAACTTATAAGGCAGAAACGTCCCTTATACGTGTCTAATTGGCTGCTATATAGCCTCACATGAAGGTGGTTTGGGAGGCGGGCAAACCAATTTGCTTTTAAACCCTAAATCAGTGACTCTCAAACTTGGAAATGCATCAGAATCACCCAGAGAGCTTGTTAAAACACATTGCCAACCCACCAAGCACAGAGCCACTCAAACGGCCTATTACTGAACTCGTTTTCTTTATGGTAATATGCTTGGTTTTATTTTCTATACGTGTTAAAATAAAGACATGGTGTTCACTTGAGTCGCCAGGCAACACTATTCCCTGTAGACAGAAATTCAGGAAAAGATAGGTTGGTCCTGAGAAAGTTAAGAACACTTTCTTAAGTGGAATAGTAAATAAAAGATTTGAAAACCTATGTAATGGGTGTTTTATTTACAAGGAGATCTTAACCACTAATCTCAGTTGAACAAATCTCCACAAAATAGTTTCTCACTAGATAATGGTTAAAGCTTTGATGCTGCCATAAACGTGTGCAACTATGTTTAAATTCAATCATCAAATTACTGTTAATCCAAAAAAATAAGATTATGATGAATTATGTTAAATATTTCAGTGTATATGTTTAATATAATCAAAAAACAAATTGTATAACAATACATTTTTTTAAGTCCTTACTATGTAACTTCCAGTTATAAGATAAGATCTGGGGATGTAATATACAGCATAGTGACCATAGCCACCAACACTGTATTGTATATTTGAAAGTTGCTAAGACAGTAGATCTTAAAACTTCTCATCACAAGAAAATAATGTGTAACTATATGAGGTAATGGATGTTAAGTAAACTTTCTGTGATCATTTCACAATATATAATGTATCAAGTCATTCTGTTGCACATCTTAGACCAATGAAGTTATTACATGTCAATTATATCTCAATAAGACTGCGGGGGTGGGAGGAACCAAAGTCTTCACCATGATCTTCAGTGGATCACCTGGGCAACCTTTTAAAACCAGAGTCTCTGCTTTGGGGCCTAAGCTTGAGTCCTTCAAATCTTGATTCATATCCATGCTGCAAATCTGGGATTTGTTTGAGTAGCCAGTGTGGAGAAACACAGTCCTGCAGGATCTGACGTGGCGTTCCATCACTCACCTCCTCACCCAACCCACTCCAGGCCACTGGGCTGCTTGCTGGTTCCAGTGTCTGGCAGGTACACACTTCGCTGCCTTTCCACATGCAGGTTTGCCCATGGCTCATCCATCGCTGCTCCTGGTCTTTGTTCAAACATTACCTTTGCAGAGTATACTTACCTAACCATCCTCTGTATGCTTCCTTTTCATCTTCTCTATCCTCCCCCCTGGCTTTATATTCCTGCATAGCAACTGGCATTATCCAATATGTTTACTAATTCTTTTAAAGATTTATGTATTCATTTGAGAGAGAGAGAGAGAAAGCAAGCAGGGAGAGGGTCAGAGGAAAAGAATTTTCAAGAAGACTCTTGCTTAGCACAGAGCCCAGCATGAGGCTTGATCCCACAACCTGAGATCAAACCTAAGCCAAAATCTAGAGTCAGTCACTCAACTAACTGAGCCACCCAGGCATCCCTATTTACTAACTTTTAATTGTGTTTCTGCTGTACTCCTCTCCACTAGAACGTGAACTCCAAACAGACAGGAATGCTTATGTGTTTTGCTTTCTTATATATTCCAAGATCCTAGAAGAGTATGCGGTACATATAGGTGCTAAATAAACCTTATTTATGCAGATAATTTAGTAGGTAAACCCCATTTTCATAGCTTCAGCCTAGGCCTTGTATGGCAAGTTACCACAAAATCATAAATAATGAGAACCAAATTTAAAACATGTTCTTCTTTTGGAGGTTTCATCCTCTTTTGTTAAAATCAAGCACAATCCTGCTTTATGCAGAACACCACATAGTAAACTTTCATTTATTCAGGATGATTGGGGATAGCATGCTCTGTGGACTGAAAGTGATTGCATACATTCGTCATTCAGAGATTGTCAAATTTCAAAAACTCAGAGTACAGTGTGAAGCTCAGTTTAAACTTTCTTTGATAATTCAGAGTCCACTCAAGAACTTTAGTGTGATTTGATGTCATCATTAGGAATATTATTGGAGATTTCTAGGCGAATGAGTGCTAACCTCAGTGATGTTGCTGGTCATATGAGCAATAGAAGACAGTGTCTGCCATCAAGGGTCTACAGTCTAACTATGAAGATAACTCATAAGAACTAAATCATTAGAAAACAAGTTATAAAGCAACATACCCATAAATTTTCCTTGAAATCACATAAACGAGGCACAACTGAGGAACAAAAATGGGTAATCTCAGCAGCCTCCCCAGAGGAAGTGATTGGCAACTGGATTTTTCAGACTTTAAGAGATGGCAAACGAATTGATCCACTGAACAGAAGCATGGTGCTTCTGATTAAAGCAATGCCCTGTAAAGAGTGAGGGTTTTAGTAAAATTTTGACAGCATGGACAAAAGAAGCTCATTTCCTAGTACCTTGTACCACAGACTAAACTCTATCAGTGTTGGCATCAGAAAACTCTTTCTTAATTAGGAGTCTGTGAGAACTGGACATGTCCAGATAAGGAGCAAAATTTTAGATTGAGTGATTGATGCAGTTAAAGTTATTAAGGATTTGGCTATAAAGTAGAAAGTTTAAACAAGTTTAAATGTCCAGTAGCATTTCTAGAATTTTTGCTTACTTTAAGAAAAAGCATTAAATAAACCAAATAGGTTCCTTTTAAATAAAGGAAGAACCAATTATTAAATTTATTTTTAAAACACTAAACTCTATAATTGACAGTGTTCCAACAGGTAAATTAAGAAGCACAAAAGCTACATAGTAAGAAATCCAGCATATTTCTCATTGGGAACAAGAGTAACTCTGAAGTTTCTACAAATCGATATACCTTAATTAAGCAACAATGAGCTTATTCAAAAGTTAAAGTTATTTCAGAGCTAATCATATGACCTATTTCCTTAACATTCTTAACCTTAATTAAATTCCTTTGTTTTTCTTTAATAAAAATATCAGATAACTCAAGCTAATCACAGAAGTTTTCATTGTTACTCAATATATGAGAATTAAATTATAATTTTTGGTCAGATGAATAAATTAATTTTTCCAGGCACATATCTTTATTAGTTTCCCTGATTGAAAAGTTGGCAGGTTGCAGGTTTCCAACTGAGTTGTGCTTCCCAATGAAAACAACTATGTGAACTCCAGAAAATGTCTTCTCAGGCTAGGCCTCCTGACTACAGGGCCTTGGTTAGGGGGCTTTTTAATGACAATACAGCATTAGAAAACTTTTGAATTGTCCTTCTTTCTCTTCATTTAGAATTGGAGACAGAGAGGATGGGGGATGGGAAGGAGAAATTTGTGGTGAAAAGTAAATGGAATTGTTTTACTTAGAAAAAAAATCATTGACTATAAAATGTTCTGAAATATTTTCTCCTATGTAATGTAGTATAAATTTGTTTGGTATAAATCTACCATCTCATTCAGGATGATGAGTTAACCCACCTCTTTTAATCCTAGAAGAAGCCTGGAAAATGCAATTGAATTTTTTTTCTTTTTGAGCCATCTCCAGTAAGCTGTCATTAATTCACTTCTTATGTGTATTGCTGTTGTTTATTTGCATGGGTTTTCTGGTTTCAAAATAAAACTTGTCTCAGATGCAGCTGTCCTGGCTTGTTGTCTGAATCTTTGCACATTCCAATAGCATTTTTCACTGGAATGTTGAATTTAATGAATGAAAGACCAGATGTTCCAGGTACATTCAGCCTGAGTTGAGAAGGGTGTATATGACAGGGCCCCAATACCTTTTAGATAGTTAATAAATTAGTATTCATGTCAACTCTTCAAAATTAATCCTCTAACTATAACCTTAACATGTTCTTTTAAAGAGAAATTTATTATATCTTTCAAAATGCTATCAGATCACTTCACAGATAATATGACTTCATTTATATCATCTGATAATACAAAAAGTCATCATCAAAGTGTTCTACTATAGAGGCTCCTGGGTGGCTTAGTCAGTTAAGCCTCTGACTCTTGATTTTGGCTCAGGTCATGATCTCAGGGTCATGAGATCGAGCCCCGCATCAGGCTCTGTGCTGTTTGTGAAGCCTGCTTGAGATTCTCTCTCTCCTTCTCCCTCTCCCTCTGCCACTACTCCCTCTAAAAAAAAAAATCTACTATAAAATGATAATTTAATTGCTACAAAACCCCAATTAATCAAAACAATGTTATAAAGACAAATGGTTTCAATGGTAAAAAGGCAGATAGAGGCTTGAGAGTATCAAATATTCAATAACAAAGTTACTTTCCCTGAAAAAGCCTTAATTAATAGGAAGTTTTTAAAACCATAAGTGAATAGCCATAAAACTTAAACATCACTGTTCAAATCTGGCATCCAACCACATTTTGGTTTTTGTTCAAGAATAATGGCCTTTCTTTCCCTTCCTTTCCTTTCCTTTTTCTCTCTTTTTCTTTCTTCCTTCCTTCCTTCTTTCCTTTCTTTCTTTCTTTATCACTAGCTGTATTAGTTTGCTAGGGTTGCAGTAATAAAGTACCTTAGACTGGAGTAGCTTAAACAATAGAACTTGATTTCCAAACCATTCTGGAGGCTGCTGCTAGAGTTGGTTCCTTCTAAGGGCCATAATAAAAAATCTGTTCCATGCCTTTCTCTTCAACTTATAAATCGCCATCTTCTCTTTCTATCTCCACATGGTCTTTCTTCTCTACCCATCTCTATCCAAATTTCCCCTTCTGTCTATGAAGACACCAGTCTGGGTCCCTGGTGGCTCGGTTGGTTAAGCTTCTGACTCTTACTTTTGGCTCAGGTTATGATCTGGGGTTTGTGAGATCAAGCCCCACATAGAGCTCAGTGCTCAGTGGGGAGTCTGTTTATCTCCCTCTCCCATCTCCCTGTGCCCCTCCCCCCACTCCTGTACACACACTCTCTCTCTTTCTCAAATAAATAAATGAATCTTTAAAAAAAGCAAAATACCAGTCATACTGGATTAGGGCCCACCCTAATGACCAAATTTTAACTTTATCTTTTTAGAGATCTTATCTCCAAATACAATCACATTCTAGAGTACTAGGAGTGTGGATTTCAACATATATATAGTGGAGTGGGGGGTGCAGAATTCAACCTATGACTTGAATCTTATCAAAGGCTTTTAACATACTTTAAGCACCTGCTCTCTTGACAAGCAAAGACACTTAAGTAAAGCAGCTGCATTTGTTAAGTTATAACTTGTTCCTCCCATCTAATTCCAAGGTCACATATGATTTGGTATCCCTCTATAATCAATAACACCCCACATAATGTAAATGATGTTCTTGAATAAACAGATTGCTTATGGACAATTGTTAATAACATGTATGCCATACTAAAAATGCCTACAAACTGGAAAGGCTCTTAAAGAGTTGGTAGACCTGCGTTCTAACACAGGTTCTGCTACTGACCTGCTTTGTGACCAGACCTCTCTGAATCTTAGCTTCCTCACAGAATTAGAATGACCAAATACGACCCTTAACATAAGATAGCATTGAAAATCATATGTTCAAATACTGTATTTGATATTTTTAGCCTTTTCATTTTTTTTTATTTTTAGCCTTTTTAGAGTGAACTGTAACACAGATACAGAGATACAGAAAAGTACATGATTATCTTATCTAAATTTCAGTTTAGTTTCTTCCTTTCTAATCATTACACTTTTATTTTTCTTTCTCACCTTATCATGCTGCCAAAACCTCCAATACCATGTTGAATATAATTTTGATCATGAGTGGGTGATATGGCAGTCTTAAAACAGACATAAGATTCTCTAGATGAATTTGTGAAAGATCTGATTTATGTCTTTCATAAATGTTTAATAGAGCTGCCAGTCAAGTCGTCTAAGACTTTAGTTAGCCCAACTATCTCTCCTTTAAAGATAATCTGTCTTTTTCTTTTTCTGTGCTTGTGTTTAGGACTTTATTTATGTCACTGTTTTTCTGCTATTTCACTATAATGAGTTTTAAGTGAAAGCTTGGTGTTTGGTTTTGTTGACCTGGCTAAGGAATCGATGATCTGTGGATTGCATCTTTCATCAGCTCTGGGAACTTCTCTTCTATAATTTATTTAAATACTACTCTTTCCTATTGTCTTTCTCCTCTCCTTCTGAAATTCCAATTAAATATAAGTGAGATTTTCTCTCAGTATCCTCTGTGTTTCTAGTTCTCTTTCTCCTTATTTCTCCATGTTGGTCTCAGGATAATTTCTTTTGACCTATTACATAGCTTATCAATTCTATCTTGAGTTGCTTTTGATCTAGTGTTAAAACTATCCACAAAGATTAAATTTTTCATTTATGTAATTCACCTACTTCTGGTAGTTAATATTTGATAGTTTCAAATCTGCCATAATTACTCTTCTCAGTTATCTTTATACCTGCTTATCTTTGACTATGCACAATATTTGTGCTTGCTTCTACCAAGAATGGCATTCTACAAACCCAAGACCACTTTCTACCAAATTAAATGCTTAACATTCCTGAAGATTAAAAGGAATTCAAGATGACTAGAAAATTTCAACAGAGCTGGACATCTCAACTGGGGTTTGCTCCAAGTTTGAGATCTTAGCTTATTGTGAAGTTTGTCACTAGTCTGGCTCCTCATCTTGAGCAAGCTCTAGACTTTGATATTTGTCCTTCAGATCCTCAAGTCTATTCAAATGAATCTGTTTTAATTTTCTGTATCACAAAATGATTTCAGGCCAAAGTGACTTCTTCTTGCTTTCTTTTCATTGTCCTTCCATGTTTGACCCAACTATTTCTTATTGTCCTGTCATCTTGTCAATGTTTCAAGGAGATTTTTAGATTATTGTATCCCCTTTTAGTTGTTTTCAGCCAGGAGGTTGACTATGGACATCTTGACAGTTCACCCCTAACACTTCACCATACATCTCCTAAAACAAGGACTTCCTTCCACATCCAATACAACGATCACTCTGAAGAAAGTTAATATTGATATAATACCATTATCAAATGTAGAATCAATTTTAAATTCCTAATAATCTTAATAATATCCTTTATAGTTTTTTTTTTTAATAGACTTGCTATCTGGGATCCCTGGGTGGCGCAGCGGTTTGGCGCCTGCCTTTGGCCCAGGGCGTGATCCTGGCGACCCAGGATCGAATCCCACGTCGGGCTCCCGGTGCATGGAGCCTGCTTCTCCCTCTGCCTGTATCTCTGCCTCTCTCTCTCTCTCTATCTCTCTCTCTCTGTGACTATCATAAATAAATAAAAATTTTTAAAAAATTTAAAAAAAATAGACTTGCTATCCTTTTATCTAGACTCTAGTCAAGGATCATGCATTATATTTGGTTGTCATGTCTGTTCCTTTTTATTTTATTATTTTTTAAAAATTTTATTTATTCATGAGAGGGGATCCCTGGGTGGCGCAGCGGTTTAGCGCCTGCCTTTGGCCCAGGGCGCGATCCTGGAGACCCGGGATCGAATCCCACGTCGGGCTCCCGGTGCATGGAGCCTGCTTCTCCCTCTGTCTGTGTCTCTGCCTCTCTCTCTCTCTGTGATTATCATAAATAAATTAAAAAAAATTTAAAAAAAAAATTTTATTTATTCATGAGAGAACAGAGAGAGAGAGAGAGAAGCAGAGACACAAGCAGAGAGAGAAGCAGGCTCCATGCAGGGAACCTGATGTGGGACTTGATCTGGGGACTCCAGGATCAGGCCCTGGGCCTAAGGTGGTGCTAAACCGCTGAGCCATCCAGAGATCCCCTGTTCCTTTTTATTTTAAAAATGAATGAAAAGATCTGGTCAGATACAGACATACAAATAATGATTCGGAGTGTGAATAGGAATGTAAACTTTTCAGTTCATATTCTGATGCATTGTTTTAATTTTTTTCAATGAGTATGTAGAATTCACATAATTTTTAAACCAAGATATTTTTAAATGAAGGACTACACTTTTAGATAATTTATGATGTTCATGAAATTCATGATATTTCTGCTTAATATTTTTTCTTAGTGTACTACATACTATTTATTAAAAATATGTGGCTTTTTGTGGCAATATGTTGGCTTATGGAAATTCTGTAAACAATTATTTTATCTTTCACAGTTGATTATCAATTCACTTTGTTTTGCCTAAAAACTCGGGCCACCAACTTAAAACACCCCCCCAAAAAAAACATCGGTACTAAATTATAATTTAGTTGAAAGACAAAATTAACAATTTAAGGGGATTTCAGGGGATTATGTCCAAGCTACTTTAATATTTTATACTGAAGTAGCTACTGTTCTAGATATCTCTGAGAATATGCATGTTATTCTTTGGAAATGCATTTTCTTTAGGGGTAAGTTTTAAAATTGGAAGACATTGTAAACCAAGATTCAGTAAAGCAAGATTCTACTACTTACTACATGTACAATTTTGAAACAGCCATTTAAACTCTTTGAACTTCATTTTTATAATTTATCAATTGGAAATTATGGTATTTGCTCTTTAAGATTATTCTAGGGAAGAATTCAAACATGGAAGACATTTTCAAAATCTAGGACACACAGAAACACAGAAAGCATTAATTTTTCTCATTTTGGGAGCATGTCCCATACAGTGGTATTATATTATCTTATTTGACAGAACCTGTTTGAGAATTTTGAAGATAATCTCAGCTAGAGGAATTAATTCCATAATTGGCTAAGTACATTTCTTCTACTTCTGTTGTTTTTGAATTAAATAATATGCTTAGCTTCATTATTATTATCAATCATAATCTTGGGGATTTGCTTTAAAAATCTTTTTTCATGCTAAATGAATATAGAGATTTTTTTCCTCTGGACTGGACAGCAAACTAAACATTTTTATGTATTTCATACAACACAGAAATGAAAAGTATTACAATGGAAGGAAAAAACTTTGTTAAGGCTGTCTGATTTTAATGGGAATTCTCATCTATGAATATAGCATTGGTTTGAAATATTTAATTCTGGTCAAGAGATTATAGTAATTGCAGTAGCATCTTTTGTCAGCTACCATTATAATTCACATGAGAAAGGAAGTTAATAGGCCTGATAACACAGTGCAAATTAAGGGGAAATTATTTCTACTCTACCCCAGCTTTTGTTAGATAAAAATGAAGTTGTATAAACTAGACAATGTCTTTGTGCTAGATAAAGATGAAGTTTCTGGGTGAAGACAGAAGGAGGTTTTTTTTTAATTGTTGAAAAATTTTGGTCTCTAAGTATTAACATTATAGGAATAGTTTCTTGTATAGAACTAGGAAGAGAATAAACTGGGATAGATCCTATAATCCTGATAATTTGTGAATGAATTAAGGAAGAGGAATTCATTCTAAAATGTCTGTGTTGATAATTACTCTGATTAAATGTTAAGGCTTTATTTATATGTTTGACTTGAGATAACTTAAATATCCTATTTCCCTTACATGTTAGGAAAAACCAGACAGAATGGCTTTGATCAGTAGACCAGGCTGGCTGAATCATGGACTCGAGATTAACTAGAGTCAGATTGTAGAACTGGTTCTACCAATAACTCCAACCTTGAGCAAATTGTTTAGTTTTTGCAAAGGTAAAATGAAGAAGTTGCAAATAGTTTTTAAAATCCCTCCCAGTTATAAAATATAAAATTCTACAGTTCTATGGGTTATTCTAAAATTCAATATAGGGCTGAAAGAGACTCTTTTTAGAGTCATTCTCTTTCCTTCAACCTTTTCCTGACTGAATTCTACTTCTTGAGAATTAGTTTCATGTTATGCAACAGAACCATTTGTCAGTCTCAGGTCTGAAACCATCTCTCCCCCCAATACCACATCCACCTCACCTCAACCCACCCCATCCCACCACACACACATAGTCCACCATGGTTAAAAGTCAGACCCAATGTTAGACCAGGGGCTCTGTCAGGGAATTAAGGAGACAATGACAGGGAGAACTGGGTAGAAGGCTGAAAGAGGAGACCCAGGTTCCTCGGCTTCAAGGCCTAAGTCATTGGGGTGGAAAGTTCCAGATTTTGCATCCTGCTGCATGAAAAGGAAAGATCCTGACTTAGTCACCCAAGTACATCAGATGCACCTTAGCAAAAATGAACTCATGTGTGGTGAGTTTTGCTATGAGATAACTGGGGTAGAGACTGAGTGAGGACAAGAGGCCACTCTCTCCCTCATCCCTGAACTCATTGTGAACAGCATTAATTGGCAAAGGTCCACAGTAAGGTTGGCCAGAGCCACATCTCTGTGGGAGGGTGAGGGCTCTTGACAGAGTCAGCAAACACAGAAAATCACCAGTGACACCAGTGGAAAATCTCTGGCACTTGAGACCACCAAAACCAGAAGGCATGGCAAAAAGCCAACAGTCACAGTTTAACTCAAAGGACATTTGAGTTCTCTCTCCTCTAGTGGACAGTAACAGGGGAACTACAATAGTCAGGGGAGGGGGCAGCAGGGGAAGCCTGCTAATCAAGTTACTAGTTCTTGGGACCATTATAATCAAGAGTATTAAGGTCATTATAATCTTATTTATACATTGAGGTTGTTGAAGCTTGCTCTATATAGACTGTTTTCAACTTTTGTAATTTCTTTTTTTTTTATAATAAATTTATTTTTTATTGGTGTTCACTTTGCCAACATACAGAATAACACCCAGTGCTCATCCCCTCAAGTGCCCCCCTCAGTGCCCGTCACCCATTCACCCCCACCCCCCGCCCTCCTCCCCTTCCACCACCCCTAGTTCATTTCCCAGAGTTAGGAGTCTTTATGTTCTGTCTCCCTTTCTGATATTTCCCACACATTTCTTCTCCCTTCCCTTATATTCCCTTTCACTATTATTTATATTCCTCAAATGAATGAGAACATATAATGTTTGTCCTTCTCCAATTGACTTACTTCACTCAGCATAATACCCTCCAGTTCCATCCACGTTGAATTTCTTACAATGAAAGCAAGCAGGAAGTTAGTAAGAGGGTGAAATGGTCATTTCTGCATATTACCCTTAAATATTCATTCCTCAAGAAAATATGGTCAGGAGAAATAAGAACCCATGTTCCTACAAGAACCCTAACTCAATGAATGCCAGTCCACATATTAAAATCTCCTTTTGTTTGCTTTATCACCTGAGAGCTGTTTTGTGTCATAAGAACTGTACCTTTATTTGAATGTTTCCATATAATACTCCATCTTCAGTCATGTATAGTGTGACTAAAAGAAGTGTTATGTATTCAAGGAACACTTGCCAGCAAACAGTATACTGAACATGTTAATATTCTTTAAAATCTTTTTTTTAAGATTTCAAAATAAGTCACTTTTATAAAGTTATTATATAAACTAGTCACTGAGCCACTATTTTGGAAAACAGAAAAAAACTTTCAAGGATTAAGGCATATTTTCCCATTATATTCATATATAACTTAATACAAAATTGTAAGTGCCATTTGTAAAACAGTTTTGACTAAGAGGTATAAAAAGAAACATTTTCAAATCCAAGGAGGAAATCATTTTGGCACATATCATGTCTTAAAGTTGTGTATGTTGCTAACCCCTCAATCAGCTTCTCTAAATTTGCAGCCTATTCTATTTCATAGAGCCACTCACAGATCTACCCAAGACAGACTTGCGAGCAGATACCATCATTCTTACAAATGCTGGAAAATTATGATCACATATAAGTGCATATTTTATGCCTGTATGTATGTGTATATATGTATACATTATATACACAAATATATAAATGTATGTTCATATAAACATGAATACACATTTTTTAATCTGAAAAGGCATATATCAATGTTAATAGTGTGTAATTGTAGGTTTAGAATTATTTAGTACATTTTATGTTCTTTCAGCTTATTCAAGTTTTCCAAAATGGCCAGGTATTACTTGTGAAATAGAAATACTTATTAAAACACTCTAGATGAATATTTTATGGCTTGGAAACATGCTTATAATAAAGAATAACTGCGGGAAAATTTCCCACAGCAAATTTTCAACTTCTGGAAGCATAATTGGTGAAGGGTCTCACCTGCAGTCCTTTGAAATATTTAACATTTGTGCCAAGGCCACTCTCCCCATGTCTGTTCCCAGCCAATGATAACCTGACAGGATGACTAAGACAGGCACCCTCCTGAGCGAAAAGGGACTCCTCTCATGGCCAATTTTTATTCAAGGATTCCCCCATACACTTGCTGAACTTTCCCTAGACTATATGGAAGTACAAGATGCCACCACCCAACTTTCTGTCCCTCTCCCCTTCACTGGAGTCAGACTTAGGTCATGGTCTGATGCCTTGACCAGCTCCTCCCTATTCCCTCCCCATTTTCTCTCAGAGGTGTTTTCCAATGAAATTTTTACCTCTGTACCTGCCATGGACCCTGGCACAGGGCTCAGGCATAGCAGGCATAGCAAATGTTTCTGGGAAGAAATGAATGAATAGATAAATTCTTTAATCTGTAAAGTGTAAAAATAGGTATAAATGACTCTGTCACAGCTTCACCTAAATTAGTAATATGTAACCATGAGGGACTCCTAACTCTGGGAAACAAACAAAGGGTTGCCAAAGGGAAGGCGAGTGGGGGGAAGGATGGGGTAACTGGGTGATGGGCACTAAGGAGGGCACTTGATGGGATGAACACTGGGTGTTATACTATATGTTGGCAAATTGAATTTAAACCAAAAAAATAAAGTAAAAAATAATAATAATAAAGGAAATAAATATATCAACATAACCAAACAACTAATAATAAATTTGTTTTTGCACTTTAAATAAATAAAATTAGTGACATGTAAAAGTTTACTTTTTTATATTACATAGTAATACATACTTATTGTAGAAATTTAAGAAAATACAGACAAGCCAAAAACTACCTATACTTGGGGATCTCTGGGTGGCTCAGTGGTTTAGCGCTTGCCTTCGGTCCAGGGTGTGATCCTGGGGTCCCGGAATTGAGTCCTATGTCGGGCTCCCTGCATGGACCCTGCTTCTCCCTCTACCTGTGTCTCTGCCTCTCTCTCTCTCTCTGTGTGTGTGTGTGTGTCTCTCATGAATAAATAAATAAAACCTTTTAAAAAAATTACCTATACTCTTTCTGTCCCAAGGGAGCCACTCTTCCTACTTCTTTCTCTTTGTAAATACACTTGGATATATGTGTGTACACATAATGTACACACTGCACTTCCCAAGGTAAAAATGAATCAGTGAAGTCAAGGAAGCAGGAAGCTGAATAGAGATGAGTGGATCTTGGGCAATTTCCTGAGAGAGGCACAAAGCAAGGTCCAAAAGATAGAAAAAAGACACCTGTTTGGAGGACCAGGGAAAGTTGACAGAGACGGCATTTCAGCTAGACCCTGAAGGAACGGGCAATTATTTTTTTCTTTTACTTTGGAATTTTATTAAAACAGCCTCAACAGGCAGCCCCCATGGCCCAGGGGTTTGGCGCCGCCTTCAGCGGGGGGTATGATCCTGGAGACCCGGGATCGAGTCCCACCTCCAGTTCCCTGCGTGGAGCCTGCTTCTCCCTCTCCCTGTGTCTCTGCCTCTCTCTCTCTCTCTCTCTCTCTCTCTCTCTGTGTGTGTGTCTGTCTGTCTGTCTTGAATAAATGAATAAAATATTTTTAAAAATAAAATAAAATAAAACAGCCTCAACAGTTTAGATTACAGTTTAGAAGTGCTTCAAAGTTTGAGCCTTAGTTTTTTATATTCTCTCATATATTCTGGCACAGGTAACATTGTTCATGATACTTTCCACCCCCATTTTCTCATGCACCAACTGTCTCCTTATGGAGGTTTCCTTGCCAGCCCAAGCCTGAATCGAGTCATTAGCTAAGGTTACTGGACTCTTGGTTTCCTTGCCAGCCCAAGCCTGAATCGAGTCATTAGCTAAGGTTACTGGACTCTTGGTTTTCTGGCCAGCTAGTGTGGTTTCTTCAAATTATTCTCTCAGCTTAAAGAAGATTTATTTTATTTTATTTTATTTTATTTTATTTTATTTTAAATAAATAAACATTTATTTATTTATTTATAATTAATAAATATTATTACATAAATATTTATTATTCCACACTGGGCATGGAGCCAAACATGAGTCTTGAACTCACAATCCTGAGATCAAAACCTGAGCTGAGATCAAGAGTCAGATGCTTAACCGACTAAGCTACCCAGGCGCCCCAAGATCTCATTAATTTTAAAATTGCTTTTGAGCCATGTCCACAATAGCCAAACTGTGGAAGGAGCCTCGGTGCCCATCGAAAGATGAATGGATAAAGAAGATGTGGTTTATGTATACAATGGAATATTACTCAGCCATTAGAAACGACAAATACCCACCATTTGCTTCAACATGGATGGAACTGGAGGGTATTATGCTGAGTGAAGTAAGTCAATCGGAGAAGGACAAACAGTGTATGTTCTCATTCATTTGGGGAATATGAATAATAGTGAAAGGGAATATAAGGGAAGGGAGAAGAAATGTGTGGGAAATATCAGAAAGGGAGACAGAACATAAAGACTTCTTTTTTTTTATTTTTTTTTATTTATTTATGATAGTCACAGAGAGAGAGAGAGAGGCAGAGACACAGGCAGAAGGAGAAGCAGGCTCCATGCACCGGGAGCCCGACGTGGGATTCGATCCCGGGTCTCCAGGATCGCGCCCTGGGCCAAAGGCAGGCGCCAAACCGCTGCGCCACCCAGGGATCCCAAGACTTCTAACTCTGGGAAATGAACTAGGGGTGGTGGAAGGGGAGGAGGGCGGGGGGTGGGGGTGAATGGGTGACGGGCACTAAGAGGGACACTTGACGGAATGAGCACTGGGTGTTATTCTGTATGTGGGTAAATTGAACACCAATAAAAATTAATTTATATAAAAAAAAAGTTCATAGCCAAGTCCAGGCTTTTCTCATAAAAAAATAAAAATAAAAAATAAAAAAAAATAAAATTGCTTTTGGTTTTTATAGTGATTACATCTCCATTTGTACTGATGAGCACAGTGGGTTTTACCAAACAGCTTCATTTCCTGATTGTTTCTCTTATTTCTTCAGTAACAAGTCTGGGCATCCCATCTTCAAGTGTCTGTTTCAGTTAATCAACTCTGTATTTGGAGCTTCAAAAGTTGGGCATGTCCCGGTGCATCAGAGGCAGATGTTATAAAATAGGTCACATTTTGGTAGGTAAAGATGGGAAGGCGGGGAATGGCAGGCACAAGAGCAAAAGGCGAGGTCCCAATGCTCTAGCTTCAGTTCATGGAAGCAGTTGACTTTACAAATTAATAACACTCACCTGGTTTCTCTATGGAAAACAGTACAGATCTATCATGATCAGGAGTTCACCAGATTTCTCATCATTTCACCTAAAGGACTAGACTTATTTGTTTAAAAGTAGCTCAGTACTGTAGTCTTTCTAGATTTGGAAACATCCCTTGAAAATGTTGAAAATTATTTTGTCGTTAACAGAACATCTTTCTTCCTGTTCCAATATAATCCTGAAATGTTGATGATTAGTGTAAGTGGGGTGGAGTTGGGGCAGCAGTGTGCATTACTAACATCATCAAACATCAAGTTCTGCTGCACGAGCCCACAATGTCCCTTGGCTCACCACAAGCTTGAAATTCACGTACTGCAATGGCCTATTGCCTTGAATGCATTTCCTTTTTCTAAGAGTTCTATCCAAATCTCACAAGACTCTTCAGACTTCAGAACCAGTAAACATATAAAAGCACCTCCTAATCACTCCCTTATCTCCAACGTCCTGCCTGCTCTTTGTTGTCAATAGATGAGCTGTTAGAAACTAAGAATCTTGACACTATCATGTGGAAAGGAAAGTAGTTTGAAGAAAAAACAATAGAACACAAAGTTCTTCAGTGAAATGCTGACTTTGAGTATAACATAGACAAAGCAGTTATTCATAAATCTGAGGTAACATTCTTTTAGATTTTATTTAAAGAACTGCTATAGTAGCTGAAACTGGAGTCTACAAGTATTTCCTTAACATGTCATTTTTTCCTCCAATTCAGATACATAGACTTATTATTATAAAGTTCTTCGGCATTCATAAGGTTTTCCATTTTATAACAGCAAGCATTGCAACATTTATTTTGGAAAAAATGCTTAGAAAATGTGAATTTTTCTAGTAAGTAAATCAATCACGAGGTCTAGGAACATGCAGATTATCCATCCAGTGCCTCTCCTCACCCACTCCCCTCCAAAATGTCAAAGTTAGTTTTTTCTTTCTTTTTTTGAATTTACATAGGAATTTTGCTCAATGGGAAGGAAAGGTAGGGAAAGAAGAGAGAGTCTACTCTACTATAGGTCTATAAAATCTGGACTAAATTGTCTTACTAAAAACTCACTGTGTGCTGGCATCATGTTTCTGCTGGGCTCACTAGGGCAAAGAAGCAGAGAGGGAATGCAGGCACTCTGCGTACACAGAGATAGGAAGCCTTGAGAGATTATGCAAAGTTTATTATCTGAATTTTGTAATTAGTAAGCTTTTTAAGGATAAGAACGCCTTTTTAATCTAAGTGTATTAAAATGTGGCCCTCTACATAACAGCAATTATACTTTTGTCGGTTTAGTTTTCAGACCATGCTTGAGACCTATATGAAATCAGTTAGTCTTTACAATAACCCCACAGTCCCCAGGGGCAGTCTCCTCCTCCTGCCCCAGGATCTGAGGCTGAGACACAGCTCTTTTCTGTTCATTGATGAAAAGCATTGTGAGTCACAGAGGGACTCTGTTGCAAATACGATAAGCATTAGGGCCTTGAGTGTCACAAAAGAGTGGGTTGAATTGAAGATTTTCAGCTACTTTCGTGCAATAATGGCTGCAGAGTCAAGAGGACTTAATGTCCAGATACTAGTGCAAATAAGATTAGGTTCAACAGGAATGGGAAAAGAGTGACAGGGGTAAGGGGAGGAGTTCTATGGCATCCTAAAGCCTTATTTACGTGGAAATTTACACACATTGGGCAAGATTGAGGCAGGATGGCAAACCGAGGAAGGGGCGAACTACCCCCCTCCCATTCAACTACACCCCAGCCCTACCAAAGAGACTACTGCATGTAGAAGGCCAATTATTGCTCACACTTTTTGTCTTCTGCCCTGTCAAGGTTCCTTTTCCTTCAATTCTTTTTAACCATCGTGGAATGAGGTCAGTACTCTGTGATTGTCATTTCGTTCCAAATTCTTGAAATATTTTATTATTTACAAAAGATTTCCCTACTGACTTAGGACGGGAAAAAATATGAATGTGCAAACCCTGAGATTCCCAATAATAAAAATTTCAGTTGTCATGGCTTTAAAGATTATTCATAAAGGACCTTTGAAGGAAAATATTTAAGAAACAGTTTAATTTGTTCATTTTTATTGAAGAGTTTTATTTTGTTTGAATGTGTATAAAGAATATATTTGTTAAAAATTCAGAAGAATACCACCAAAAAAAGCATAAAGACTAAGATGAAGATTATGTCTAATGTTACTGCTCAGTGTTATATTCTGAAGTCTATCTTTCCAGATTTTTTCTACACATACCCACATTCAGGCATACACCCATCAGTTTTAAATGTGATCAGAGTATTTTTCATAATCTGGCATGCAATCTACCTTTTTTACTATGTATAATATTGTGGCATCTTTTCATGTCAATGTATATAGATCTACATTATCCTTTTTATTTTTTATTTTTTTAAAGATTTTTATTATCTATTTATTTATGAGAGAGAGAGAGAGAGAGAGAGACAGGGGGAGAAGCAGGCTCCATGCAGAGAGCCTGACATGGAACTCGATCCTGGCTCTCCAGGATCAGGCCCTGGGCTGAAGGCGGCCCTAAACCGCTGAGCCACCTGGGCTGCCCTACATTATCCTTTTCAATCACTGCATTATATTCTACAGTCTAGGGCCATACCACCCTGACTGCACTCAATCTTATCTAGTCTCTGAAGTTAAGCAATGATGGATCTTGTTAGTACTTGGATGGGAAACCTTATGATTTTTAATAACTTTGTGTATTAGAGATAGTAACATTACCCTATAGAGACTGTAAACTCTGTGAGGGTCAAGACTATCTTCTTCAGTACCATACAGCCAGCCTTTAGTGTGATGCCTGACACAGAGCAGACACCGCCTATCATATACATTGAAAGTAAATTCTCCCAGTTTATGTTTCTTTTCATACTCTCTTAAAAAATTTTTTTCTATCCAAAGTCTTTAAGCTTTCAATAGTAAAAATCTATTGATATATTCCCTTATGGTAGATGAATATTTGAGTCATATAGTTGCCATATGACAATTATAAAAATAACAACAAACATTTATATACACACTGCAAGTGCCAAGAACTGCTGCAAACACTTTACATATGCTCATTTATTTAATCCTTGGAACAAGTCTTTTGTCTAGTAGAGTATGTCCCAATCTGCCCCTGCCTAATTACTTGTCCTTTTAAAACATTTTGTAGCTATTCTTCTCAATCTCCTTAATTTTAATAAGCAATGATTTCATATTTTCTAAATCAGAAGGAGGAGGAGGGATAAAAGGAGATTTCTTACTCTCTCCCCTTTACCTCAGTTGCCCTCACTGTCCTCCCCAATGCATGTATGCAATTTTCCCTTTACACAAATTATAGCATGATATACACACTATTCTGCATCCTGGTTATTTGATTCGCTTAATAAAATATTCAAATGCTCGTTAAAATCACTTTATTAGGGTGCCTTACTGGCTAAGTTGGAAGAACATGCAACTCTTGATTTCGGTGTCGTGAGTTCAAGCCCCATTTTGGATGTAGAGATTACTAAAAATAATAAACTTAAAAAAATAAAATCACTTTGTCAACTTTTGATTGTGTTTGAGTTAAATTCATAAGCTTGGGGACAATTTTCATCTTTAAAATAGTGTCTTCCCATTCAAGAATATGTTATTTCTGTGTTTTTCTGACTTTCTTTTGTGTCTTTCTGTGGTTTTTAGTTTTCTCCTTATAAATCCTGTATATTTCTTAACTTTATTTCTGAATGGTTGGTCTTTTTAATCTTTCTCTACCTGATAGGCTGGAAGAAAATATCTCCCTTGTTTTTTTTAACTTGCATTTACCTTATTACCAATGAGGTAATACATTTTCATACATTTTTTGGTCATTATAGTCTTTGTAAGTTGAACTTCTCATCCTTATACACTTGAAAGGTAGAGAAGGCTTGAGAGGGTCTCCAAGACAACTAAAATCATTGTTCCACACATGAAAAATTTAATTCCTCATTCCCACAAAAGCAATTTGTCCACGTTACTTCTCTGTTTCTGTTAATAGGATCACAATTCCCTGTTATTCAGGCTCAGAATCATATAACCTTCTTTGATAACTTTGTTCCCCTTCACCCCTTATTTTATCTCATTGGCCTAAAGTAACTTTTTAAAATCTGCTATTGCAATTTCCCTTGCTTCTGCCTCTTCCCTTTCATTGCCACAGGTTTGTTCAGGTTCTCTACCTCTTTGCCCAGAAATAGTGGCTTTCTGGTCTCCTCCCCTCCCTTCTCTTCCTTCTGCACCTGAGAAAGAAGAGATGAAGTCCAGACCCAATTATATTCCATTGTTAATCAAACTTGAATGGTATACCAGTGCCTCCTAAATTTGTCTCCCACCACTATCCTACTTTTTTTCTGCCATTCAGCAGAACCAAACTACCTAATATTCCCAAAATATTCTCTATGATTTTCTGACTATACCTTTTCTTCTGCCATCACACACACCTGGAATGTTCTTTTTTTTTTTTTTCTTTTGCAAATCCATCATTTCCTCAAGGCTCATCTGAAACATCATCTCCAAGAAACCTTTCCTGTGATCTCCAACTCTTCTGAACTCCCAGAGTAACTTTGTTTCTCTTAAACTACTTACCCTATTATTATCACCCCTATAAATTGTTTAAGCAAAGAGAGTATGACTTATATGATGGTATGATGAAAAAATCCTGGGATATGTGGTCAGAGGATCTGTTGAAATCCCCACTGTTCACTTACTAAATGCTTTAGATTGGGTACATCATTTAGCCTCTTACCTTAAGATGTTTAGTTGTGAATTGGTGGTGGTAGTAATCATGTCTGTAACAAAAGAAGTTGTAAAGAACAAAGAATATAATGATGTGAAGAAAAAAAAACTGTAAATTGTAAAACACTGTAAAATAAATAATGGCTTAGAATTGACACTTTTAGAGTGCCTTGAGTGCCTATTTGCATATCATGCCAATGTATCAAGGTGCCATATTCCACATAAGACAGTAGCAATAATTTTTAATAAGATTTTGCATCACAGTCTAACCTCAAAAATGGAAAGTGTTATTATTAGTTGGTTGAGAAAGAACAGACTTTTTAAACACTGGTTTTATTAAAGGTAAAAAAGAGGCTTAAAAATACTGGACACCTATGCCCATGTTAAAAATGTGACATTGTTACAGATTGTAAACAATTGCTAATCATGCTGACAGAAATTTTTCTGAATGAAACATATTTTTATTAAAGAATCTATGATACAAAAAAAAAAGAATCTATGATACATGGTGACAGAGGGAGATAAAAATGAGATTAGCCATTCTAACTCCTGTTTTCAGGTCTAGTCCTGAGGCAAAGGGTAGCTGAGTAAACAAAGAAGACTGTTGATTTCCCGTGAACTTCATTGTTATCATTCTCCTAAAATAAGTTTTTAAATTATTCATAGTAACAATGTCTGGTGCTTCTCCCCACAGTGGCATCACACAACACATACACACCATATTTCGTACACATAAGAGTATATGTACATATACCACCTTATCTATCCTAAAAGAGATAAGACAAAAATGGATGAGTGACTCTTTCTTCATACCACTATCTTCTTTCCATGAATTTGCAATCTCTCATCCAACACTCTTACTCTGAGCAATAGACCTTGCTTTCTGATATCTGAAAGGTTAGAGGGCCCATAACATTTCTACCATCCCTCTCTTTCTTTTCTTTTCTTTTTTAAAAAGATTTATTTATTTATTTGAGAGAGATAGAGTGTACAAGCAATAATAGAGGGAGAAGGAGAGAGAATCTGAAGCCAACTTCACATTGAGCACACAGCCCAGTGCAGAGCCCCATCTCACAACCCTGAGAGCACAACCTGAGCAGAAACCAAGGGTTGGACATTTAACTGGTTGCGCCACCTAGGTAGCCCCTATCCCTCTCTTCCTAACCTTAAATTTTCTACATTGTCATTCATATTTCTTCATTTTTATAAATTTTTTATTGAAGTAAAAAAAATATTTAGTAAAGTGCCGAACTCACGCTTAATCTTAGTGTATAGCTCAATAGGTTTTTTGCAGACGTTTGAATCCAAACAACCACCACTCAGATCAAGATGTGGAACATTTCTTGTACCCCAGTAGACTTCTTCATAACTCCCCATAATCAAACTCCTTACCCAGTACCCTCTAGAGGTAACCACTATTCTGAGTTACATCACTATCAATTAGTTTTGCCTGTTCTTCACATGTACGGAATCATACAGTGTGTATTCTTTTGTGTCTAGCTGCTTTCTCTTCCCAGAATATCTATGATATTCATCTATTTTGTTCATCAGTAATTCATTCTTTTTACATATGTAACAGCTGTATTAAATATAATTCATATGCCATTACATTCACCCTTTCAAATTACAAAATTTTGTGGGTTTTGGTATATTCAGTTATGAAACCATCACAATACATAATTTTAGGACATTTTTATCATCCCCAAAAGAAACCTTATACCTATTAAGCTACTTCAAATTCCTCCCGTTTCTCCAGCACCTGGCAACCACTAATCTACTTTCTATGGATTTGCCTATTGTGGACCATTTGTATAAATGGGATCAAAGAGTATGCAGTGTTTTGAGTGTGGTTTTTGTCAATTAACATAACATATTTAAAGTTGATCCATGTAGTAGCATGTATCAGTACCTCATTCCTTTTTATTGCCAAATATTATTCCACTGATAGAAATACCACATTTTGTTTGTTCATTTAAGGGCTTTGGAGTTGTTTCTACTTTTTGATTCTCATGAAAAATGCTGTATAAATATTTATGTACACATTTTTGTGTGGACACATGTTCTCATTTCTCTCGAATATATATTTTAGTTTCCAATTTTGATGAAGCCCAATTTACCTATTTTTTAGAAGTGACAAAAGAAATAATAGTGAATGGAGGCTGTCAAGTTCAAAATCTAGCGGATGAGCTGGTAGGTTGAAGGCCTAGGAAGAGCCAATGCCACAGTTTCAGTTCAAAAGCCAGTAGGGTGGAGAACCTGAAAGAACTGATATTCTAGTTCAAGTCAGAAAGCCATCTGCTGGAGAATTTCCCCTAGGTGGGGGAAGATTGGTCATTTATTCTATCAAGTGTTTATAATGATTGGAAGAGGCCCATCCACATTATAGAGGCAATCTGCTTCACTCAAGGTCTACCAATTTAAACGATAATCTCATAGAAAAACACCCTCACAGAGACACTCAGAATAATGTTTGGCCCAGCCAAGTTGACACATAAAATAAACCAACACAGTTGGGTCATAGAGTGGGCATATGTTTAGCTTTAGTAGATACTGCCAAAGAGTTTTCCGACGTGGATGAACCAATTTATACTCCCATCTGTAGTGCATGAAAGTTCAGGTTGCTCTGTGTCTTTCTCTGTCAACGCTTGGCACTGTTGGTCTTTTAAATTTAAGCCATTCTCGTAGGTAAGTAGTGAGTGATATGTCATTGTGTTTGTAATTTGCATTTCCCCAATAAGAAAGCATTTCCCCAATAAGAAAATATGTTAAACACTTTCCTAGGAACCTACTGGCCATTTGGAAGTCATCTTTGTAGAATACTTCTTCAAGAGTTTTTCCTCATTTAAAAATTGCATTCTTTGGTTTTACTTAATGATTTATAGAAAGGTTTTTTTTGAAAGGTTTTTTTATTTTTTATTTTTTTTAATAAAAAAAATTGTATTTACTTAGAAGCATTCAGAATGTCAACCAAACAGCTGCAACTTTTTTTTTTTTGCAATTACAGAGTGGTATTCAGTTAACAGAACAACAATTATTTCATAGAAGCTGCATCAGAGACAACTGAAGATGAAAAAACTACCATCCCCATATATAACTAATTTGTGCTGTTCACCAACAAGAACCTGCTTTAAATTTCCATGCCAATTTACAACCCCCATACTGTACCAGGCAAGGTTAGTGGCTATTGAAAATACCACCAGGACAGGGCTATCTAAAGACACATTGGGTAGTGTGTTAACTAGACAAAAAAAGACACTGTACAGTTTAAAAACAAATCTTACACAGCCTTACATTTCAATTTTTTCTTTAAAAGGAGTGAGTTGTGTACGGGGGGGTTAAATGCTTTATAGACAAGAAAAAAAAACTGCGCTAGAACCAACTTATTCATCATTATTATCTTCATCTTCTTCATCCTCATCTTCTTCATCCTCCTCATCTTCCTCCTCTTCCTTCTTTTTCTTGCTCTTTTCAGCCTTGACAACTCCCTTTTTTGCCGCATCAGGCTTTCCTTTAGCTCGGTATGCAGCAATATCCTTTTCATATTTTTCTTTCAGCTTAGCAGCCTTCTTTTCATAAGGCTGCTTGTCATCTGCCAGCAGTGTTATTCCACCTCTCCCAGTTTATTTGCAACATCACCAATGGATAGGCCGGGATGCTCTCCTTTGATTTTTGGGCGATACTCTGAACAAAACAAGAAAAAGGCCGAGGGAGGCCTCTTGGGTGCATTGGGATCCTTGAACTTCTTTTTTGTTTCCCCTTTAGGGGGGATATAAGTTTTCATTTCTCTTTCATAACGGGCCTTGTCCGCCTTAGCCATGTCTTCAAATTTTCCTTTCTCTTTAGCAGACATGGTCTTCCACCTTTCTGAGCACTTCTTAGAAAACTCTGAGAAGTTGACTGAAGCATCTGGGTGCTTCTTCTTGTGCTCCTCTTGGCAATTTGCACAATGAATGCATATGATGACATTTTGCCTCTCGGCTTCTTAGGATCTCCTTTGCCCATGTTTAATTATTTTCCTCAGCGAGGCACAGAGTCGCCCAGCGCCCGTCTGGCTCTCACTCGCCCCGGCGCTGTCTCTGTGGAGCTCAATGTACTGCAATGGCTGTGTCTGAAAGGTTTTTTTAAATGTATTCTAAATATGAGTCCATTGTCAATGTATGTACTGAAATACATTCTCTCTTCCTTACCACTCTCTTGATAGTGTCCTTTGATTAATAGAAGATTTTTGGTTTTAATTTCCCGTTTAGGTCTATGATTCATCTTGAATTAATTTTTATATATGGTGTGAGGTAGGAATGAAGTATCTTCTTTTTCCGTATGAGTAGCCAATTGCTCCAGCTCCATTTGTTGAAAATATTATCCTTTCCTCACTGAATTGCTGCAGTGCCTTTGTCATAAATCACGTTCTATTTCTGGATTCTCTATTATGTTCTTTTGGTATATTCATGTATCCTTGTGCCAATACCACACTGTCTTAATTACGGAGTCTTATAATAAGCCTTTAAATTTGGTAGTATAAGTCTTTTAACTTTGTTCTTCTTTTAAATTTATCTTGGATATTCTAGGCCCTTACATTTTCACATAAATATTAGAATCAACTTGCAATTTGCATGCACATGCACATGTGTGCTCACACACACACACACACACACATTTGGGGACATTGTCTTCCTTTCTTACTTATTTTTGTCTCAGAAAATATCCCTTCTACTAAAAAGTTCAGATTCTCCTTTTGTGCCTCTTAATTGTCTAGGTTTCTCTTGCACAGTCAAGCATCATCACCTCATTCCTACCCCTTCAATCTTTCACTGTCCTTTGAATTGTTCCCCTTAGCAGATAAAAGCTGCTAAATGCCTCTTATTTCCTGCCAAAGCAAAACAAACAAGCAAAAACAAATGTTTCTCTCTCTCTTAAGATTTTATTTATTTATTCACAAGAGACACAGAGAGAGAGGCAGAGACATAGGCAGAGGGAGAAGCGGGCTCCCTGTGGGGAGCCTGATCCAGGACTCAATCCCAGGACCCTGGGATCATGACCAGAGCCAAAGGCAGATGTTCAACCACTGAGCCACACAGGCGCCTGACAAATGTTTTTCAACCTTACATTTCCCCCAGTTTCTATGCTCTGTCTTTGTCATCTAATATTTTTAAATATATGCATATGCATTTTAATTTAAAAATTGCTGTAACATTACACAAAATGTGAAACACTCATTGCTCAACCGCTCCAAGACAGTTGTGATTATTTCACAGTATCTTTGTACACACAAGCATGTATACTCTTTGGTGTTGTAATCTATGTGTGTTTTTGAGAAGTTTCCTGTCTTCTTCTTTCACTTAATATTGTAAAAATTTTTTCATACTGCTCCATAATCTTAATAATTACTTTAAATGACACAATTAATTACACAATAGTATATTCATAAATGTTTGTTTCTTCCAATTTTTAGTCGTGTAAGTAAATATTCCTATAAACATGCTCATTCCTGTAGCTCTCCCTTTCATGACTACCAAACCTTTTGAAAGAATAATCTGTACTTTATACTTCTACCTACCTATCTGCTCATTCTTTAACTCCTGAAATCCGCTTGCTCCTACACTACTATAAAAAAAAAAAAAAAAAAACCTCTCCTAAAGGTCACAATGATCTTCTCTAGTCGGCAACCCAATGCTTCTAAGTCTACATCATCCTGAATCTCTTCATAGCACTAAACAACACTGTGATCTTTTTGAAACTCCATCCATTCTCCTTCATTTCTGTACTATATATAGCCCAACTTTGCCTACTTCTCTTGCTTTCTCTGCTTCTACTTCATCCTCCAGGGTTGTGTTGTAGACCCTCTCCCCTCCTCCTCTCCTTTGGCAATCTCATAGCTTCATTTATTTTCTCTCTGTTGATGACATCCCCAAGTTTGATCTTTCTGAGCTCCAGTCCCATGTTTTTAGATGCTGATCATCTCCATCTAGATAGATCTTTGGCATCTCAAATTAGAAGAACTATCACAAAGATCATCATCTTTCCTTCTACAATTTCTCTTCCTATATACCATTGTCATTTAGGCTTAAACCCTGAGTTATCTTTGACTCTCATCTCTTTGTCTTTGACTCCTCAATATTTGTTTCATCATATAAACCAGGAACTGTTTCATGAATGGGCATGTGATTTAATTTTGGCCTAGGAGATGGGGTGGGGTGAGGAAGTGGCTCTGAAAAATATTTTCCCTCTTAAGAAGATCTCTCTTATTCCTCTGGACATTATGACTTTGAGATATGATCATTTGAACTGCCGTTATCATCTTGCCATTAGCCAGATAATGATGTCAACACCCAACACATCAGAGCAGAGATGGAAAGAACTTGGTCTTTGATGATATTATCAAACTTCTGGATCTTTTAAACCTGAAGTCTACTCTAGTTTATAATATCCAAATTTATGAGATCCAAATTTCCTTATTGTGTAATCCATTTTAAACTGAGATTTGTTACATGCCAGTGAGAACATCCTTACTGATAGACCACTTTACATCAATTCTTCATTATCTCTCATTTGGGCTATTGCAATGCTATGTGATCTTTACGCATTCAAATCTAATCTATTTCATATACCTACTGCTAGATTATCCTTCCTACTGAACTATTTCATCATGTCTTTGGTCTTGTCCAAAGACCTTTTGTAACTTCCTATTGCCTAGAGAATAGTTCAGACTCATCAGCTCAGCATTTGTGGTTTTATGTTTTACATACATCATATTATAGACACACAGAATTAAGCGTTATTCTTCAAATATGCCTCTCCCCTTCCTGCTTTCTTCATGTTTTCTTTCCCTGGAATACTCTTGTTCCACCTACTCCTTTCCATATGCAATTTTTTTTTTTCTTGAAACTCTCCCTTCCCTACTTCCATCCCCGGCAAAGTAATCTCTCCTTCTCCTAAACTACCACGGTCTTTATTACTGTCTACCTTGAATTGGCACTATTTATATAGCATAATCTCTTCTACTACCAGTGCTGTCCCATGGAATTTTCTGTGAAGATGGTTAATGAGCATTTAAAATGCAACTAACTGGTGGCCTGGATTTTTCATTTTGTTTCAATTAATTAATTTGAATGTAAATAGCTATGGGTAGGTAGTAGCCACTGTATCAGACAGCATAATCTTAGACTAAAAGGCTCTTGAATGTAGCACACGGATTATATCTTTTTTTTTTTTTATCTCTGTAATAACCACAGAGAGTACCAGAAAGGCACAGTATGTTTTATTCTCTTATTTTCTCCACAGAGCCTTGTGGCTAATAGACACTGAATATCTATTGGCTCATTACATTTGGAAAACACATTTACCAAATGTAGTATATAAGAAGGGTTCCTAACTATTTTTATTCCAAATTCAAGTAGATTAAATAGGGGAGAAGGGTAAGCTGAACGGACAAAACTTTCACCTATTACTGGGAAACAATGGCTAGCTAGCCCATTGTAAAAGGACCTATTTCTATTGACCTGTTCACCTTTCAACTTTACTCTCTTAATCAAGCAGAGGAACTCTGCAGTTGAAAGCTCTTTGTTTTTTAAAACCTTTAATTTCGCAATATATTTCAAATTCAGTGAGAAACTGCAAGAACAGCACAGAAATTTCCATATTCACCAGGTTTTAAAAATATTTATGAACATTTCTTAGAATTTAAAAATAATCCTGTAGTTGCCAAAATTTGGGGGAAGGGAGAGAGAATTAATTTTTAGTTGGGTATAGAGTTTCAATGTTGCAAGATGAAAAAGTTTTATAGCTCTGTTGTACAATAATGTGAATATACTTAACACTATTGAACTGCACACTTAAAAATTGTTCGGATGGTTAAGTTTTACGTTACATGGTTTATTTGTTTGTTTACCACACACACACAAAATACACACCACTTTCAAGCACAGTTAAACCATCTTTGAAAAATAAGTTATAATTCTGTTACAGACTCCAAAAAATAAAACTTCCCTCATCCTCTGAATTGTTCTTCCAGAAGTCAAGCTGTTTTTGTATTTTCAAAGCCTCACTTTTTAAAAGTCCTTCCCTATGGCTCATTTTGAACCCCTCGTTTTACAAGGGAACCCCTTTTTCATCATATTCCAACCTCAGTAGAAATAAAACTCTTTAATAAAAATAACCTAGATACAATAATTTCTAAATTTTATCAATGTATATGTGTATGGGACACATGAGAAATGTGTATGTGTGCATGTGTGTGTTTGTGCATGTGTGATTTATATTTTCTGAACCATTTGGGAGAATAGTCCATAATAATGTCCATTTACCTTTGATATTTCACTGTGTTTTCTTATGAATAAGGATATTCTCGGACATATACTCAGGAAATTTAACATTGATACAGTAGTTTTATCTATTCTGCAGTCCATATTCCAACTGCACCAATTATCCCCAATAATGTCCTCTTTTTTTCTTAAAAAGATTTTATTTATTCATGAGAGACACAGAGAGAAGGCAGAGACATAGGGAGAGGGAGAAGCAGGCTCCTCACAGGATGCGGGATGCAGGGACCCAATCCCGGAAACCCGGATCACACCCTGAGCTAAAGGCAGACGCTCAACCCCTCAGCCACCTCCCAATAGTGTCCTTTATTGCAATTTTCTCCTCCAGGAAAGGATCCAGTTCAGGGTCACATTTTGCATTTAATTGTCGTGCTTCTCTAGTTTCATTTATTCTGCAGCTTTTTTTTTTTTTATGACATTGACAGTGTTTTAAGAAAACAGGCCAGTCATTTTACAAAAATCTCTTCTTTATGGGTTTGTCTGACGCTCCCTCATAAGTAGGTCCAAGTTAAAGCACTTCAATGTATGTTCGCACCTGTCATACTCCTAAGTCTATAAAGCATTGTTTCTATTAAAATATTTGTCTCATTAAATACGTTTCTAAGATATCTTTGTATAAAATCCACAATTCTACCATTTCAAAACCATTGTTGGTTGTGCTTTTTACTGATCTCAAAGACGAGGGGGAAATTTACTTAATAATAGATCCAATTTCTCCAAACGCATTGATTCAATTATTATAACATTGGGTATGGAAATAATTCTTCAGGCAAGGACTACTCAAAGTATCAAGGTTTGGTGATTTCTTATTACTCACCAGAGCATAAAACTATAGCATATCCATTTTTTTTTAACCCTATTTCTACATCTCTGAATGATATCAATGGGAGAGAAAATATTTAAATTGATATTGTAAGTAACAAGTACTTTCTGGGCTCTTACAATGAAGGTTTTTTGAAACGGTCCTTTATTCGAAGATTACAGGTATTTTTAAATGATGAATGAGGAAAAAGGAACTGAGAAAAGCTCTTTAACTGTATAGAAACCTGTAGTTCTTAAAAGATATATATATTTTTAAAAAAAAGTCATTATAGCTATAGCGCTCATTCTGGAAACAAAAATAAAATGGTCCTTCAGGATTTTTCTGGGGAATAAGTAAGAATCGTTTCAAGGAAGAAACTGGCAGGGACATGGACATCTTGGACAGGGACAGAGAAATGCCCTAGTGTCTTGGACACCATGAAAGCACTAGAATCTTTAAATAAGTAATTTACATTGTGAGAAATGTCTGAGTGTTAAACACGTTGTTGTTGTTTTCTTTTTTTCCTCCTAGGGAAAATCAAACAAATACTTCTTTAAGAAGATAGAAACAAGTCTCCCCTGCTCCCCCCAAGTTGAAGTGTCTTTGGCTCTGCTTCTAGGACTTTCTAGGAACGCGCAATTAAAATAAAATGGGAACGACAAAAGCCCTGCCGCATCTAGAGTTTTCTTCCGAGCGTTCTGACCCTAACCTCAGGAGTCCGAGGCTTGTCAGGTCTGGAAGGTGGGAGCGCCGGGGCTGCCGGGGCTGCCGGGGCTGCCGGGGCTCCCGGGGCTCCCGCCGCACGCGCTGCGGGCGCTGCGGGCGCTGCGGGCCGCGGCCGGGTCACGCCGTCAGCCGGCGGCCTCCGAGGGGGTGTGTCGCGGGCCCTCCGCCGCCTCCGCCGCCTCCGCCGCGGGCCCACCTGCTGCCCCCGGCGCCCCCCCCCCCGCCCCCGCGCGGGCGCCGCCGACCCCGGGCCGGTCCCCGCTGCCCGCTTCCGGACGGGCCGCGCCGCGCCGGGGGAGCTGCAGTTCTCGCCTCCCGGCCGCCGCGGGGCGGAGGACTCGCACTCTCTCCGCACGCACGCACGGACGCACGCACACGCACACGCACACAAGCAGCTCTGCAAAGCATGGGGGTCGGCATTTAAAAATGTAGGCTCGCGGGCTCTCCCCGCCTCCCTGCGACCGCGGCCCCTCTCGCACTGCCCCGGCCGCGTCGCCGAGCGGCTTCCCCCTCGGCCTTCGCGAGGCGGGCGTGGAGTCTGCGAGCGTCGGGGGAGGGGTGCAGGGCGGAGAAGGAGCATCCCCGCGCCGCCGCCGCTGCCGCCGCCGCCGCCGCCGGCCGGCTGGGGGAGGCCTCGTCACAGCCGCCGCCTCAGCAGCGGCCGCAGATCTCGCGGTGTTTGCCGGCGCCGCGCCGCCATATTGTGTGGCAGTATTTTGATTTGCCCTGGGCTGGCGGAGCCGCGGCGAGAGCGAGCGAGAGCTGGGGGGGTGGGGGGAGGGCAGGCGAGCGCGAGGGGGGTGGGGGCAGAGGGAGGTAGGGAGGCCGAGCGAGCCGGAGTCGAGGAGCGGGGAGCGGCGACGCCACCCAGCCAGCGCTTTTGATCTGCAGCGGCCGCCGGCGGGGCGACCCAGCCCGGCCCCCTCTCCTCCCCTCCCCCTCAGCCACGAGCGGCGGCGGCGGCGGCGGCGGCGGCGGCGGCGGCGGCGGCGGCCGGAGGGAGTTGGCGGCGGCGGCCGATCGGAGGGGCTGAGCGGGGAGGGAGGGAGGGAGGGAGGGCTGAGGTGTCCCCCCTGCCGGGTGGAATCGGCGGCGGCGGCGGCGCTGGCGGCGGCCGTGGTGGCGGAGGCGGCGGCGGCGGCGGCGACGGTGGAGACGGCTGCCCTAGTGGGAGAGGCGGCGGCGGCGGCGGCCGAGGAGGAGGAGGGGGAAGCGGCGGCGGCGAAGGGTAAACGGACAGCTCTGCCGGGCCTCGGCGGGGTCCCCGGTCCCGGCTCTCCCCCCAGCTCCCCGCACCCCCCTTCGTCTGGAAGGGGCTCTGCCGACTCGCAGGGCCCTAGCGGGGCGCCCGCGTCTTGCTCTCAGCCTCCCTCCCTCCCTCCCTCCCTCCGCCTCCTTCCTCCCCCAGTGGCGAGGCGGAGTGGGAGGCCCCCCAAGTCCTCCCGACCCGGTGGGGGTGGGGAGCCTCGGGCCGGGCCTGGGCTCCCGGGAGTTAGTGGGGCGGGGGAGGGGGAGGGGGCATTCATTGGAGTCGGGAGCCGGGGAGAGCCCCGGGTAGGGGAGGGTGCCGGGGGGTGGGGAGGGCCCCTGCCTGCACCGGCGCCCCCGGCCCGCCCCTCCGGCGTGTGTGAGATGGGGGTGGGGGAAGCAAAACTCCTTTTTGGGGAGCCTTGGTTCGGATAAAGATGACTTTAGCGAGGGTGTTGGGGGAGAGACTGAACGAGTTGTGCGGGGATCCGGGGAGAGCTCGGTTCTCTTTGCAGCGCTGGTTTTCTGCAGCCTTCTTGAAATGGGGGAGCAAGCCCCGCTGTGACCGGGTGGCCCCGTGGTTTCACTGGGTCGTCCCCGTGTTGTGCCCGCTCGACCTCCAGCCCCGAGGTTGTGGTTGCAGCAGGGAGGCTGAGAAAGGGTGCGGGTATTGCCGACCAGGTGACAGGTGTATCTTTCTGCTGCTGATGCTGTCGGATGGCTGGGGCAGAGCTGTATACCAGAGTTTCCGAGACCGTGCGAGTTTGTATTTATGTGTTTGGCCACGTTTCATTCCATATATAGTATATTTGAGATGTTAGGTTTCCATTCTTCGAGTCCGCTTAATTGTTGTGGAGAAATTCTTCAAATGCTTCTGATAAGAGGAGTTTCCAGGAGAGCGGCAGCTTCATGGGGGGGGGGGGTGGTTTCTCAGTAGTTGATGAAATTCAGGTCCCCAGTGCGAGGCTGTTTTCCAGGGCCTTTTATTCACTGGAAAGTTCTTGAACGCTAAGGTCGTATTGGAGGCAACAGTGAGGCGGTATAATTTTGCATCCATTTTGTCTGTTTTAGGTAAGTTTGCAAAGTGTCAGATTTTAGGGGCAGGTTGATTCACTTTTTATAAAAGGAACTGGTCTGTGCTTTAGCTCACGCAAGAAAATGTTGCTCATTATGCAATATCAGATTTGGCTGGGAGTTTTGGTGGGCATGGAACAGAATTTTTGCTTTCAGTTTTTACACTCTTAACTGGTTGCCACACTTTTCTTCGTACAGTAGCAGAGTACTGGCACCTTGTGTCTGTGTGTGTGACAGTGAAATTGTGATTGGTTTTAATAAACCCTGCAGTTTGAAACTTTAGTTTTGAAACCATTGCATTTTCTAATAAAGGAAGACATGCTTTTCTTCTTATTGTATGTTTTGGCTGAGCACTTAAATTAGAAAGAATGGAAGGAATTGTCAGTTAAATGAGCTACAAATTAAAGTAGGGCCAAGTTAGTTTAAAAGGGATCCTGAAACATTTAAAAATGTGTATGGAACAAATATATTGAATGATGGTACCCTCAGTGTGTTAACAGGAAATAGAGCAAAAATTCCAGTGATTCAGAACTTCTGTTGGGGTTTTTTTTTTTTTTTCTCCTTTTAATCTAATCAGTTTCTAATATAGGGTCTTATGATTTAAATATTTAAAGGATCAGCTGAAAGTTGAATGCGTTAATTAAATGAGTAAGTCACTCACTGAATATACTCCATTATTTCATTTTTTTCTCTTGGGTGCATGGAATAACTTTCTGAGTTAGAAGGTGTTCTCAAAGGATACGGGTGAACTGCAACCATTCACCCCTCTTTAATGAACTGTCCAATAGTAGAGCCTGTGTTTTTGTAACTCATTAAGAAGTGAGTAAATGATAGGAGTCTCATCTGATAACTGGTTTCCTGAGAAATATATTTTGACCTAAAGCAATCCTGTTTGATTGAAATAACATCTATATTTGGTCCTCTTTTTAGTAGAAAGGAATACTTGCCTTCAACTAAGCATTGTTTTAAGATTTGCATACAATTATTACATCGATGAGGTTCTTAAACTCTGCAGATTAAGTAGCACCACCCAGATCCCCAATTATGTTAATGAGTATTTCCTCATTAGTATTAGTAACATGGATAACTATCTTAACATGATTAGTCTGTTTCTTGACAAATAAAAATTTATTCTGTCATTTTCTCTGTAAGGAAAATTCTTTTTTCAAAATACTGTTCAGGATGAAATGTACACATTATGTCTCTGAACATACTGCATTTTGAAAAATAGGTGTAATATAGTCCATTCACATGAAACTACAGTTTATACTAAAAATTCCTTGAGGGATGTCTGAATTTTCTAAACATTTTTTAAGATACATAAACCAATTAAGACTAAAAGTTTATTTATTTTTAACAATCATCAACATACTTTGAGAGAATTTTGGTCTTTTATAGATCTTTTGGAAAAAAGTATCTGATAATCTTTCCAATATGTAAAATTCATAAATTAAACTGTAATTCAGAAAGGCTTCAATTCTATTATGTCTCTACCTGGCTAGGCTCCCATGACCCAGAGGAGAATAGTAGTAGCACTTTCCTTTGTTTTACTTATGTCATCTTTATTTGATCCATCTGAGATTGGGACTGTCTGTAATAGAAGAGTTACAAGGTAATTACAGAGGCAAATGTGGAGATTCGGGCAAAATAGTAATAAGGAGAAGAAGATAAGGGATCATTAGATTAACAATTTTAAGTAGCTGGAAATAACGTAGATGTGTATAGTGGTGGCTAGGAAAATGATCATGTTGAACTGTACCAAGGAGATTTGCTCTGAATCTTTTGATAGACTCTGCCCATATGTATGTCATCTTATTTTAAATCCTCTGTATCAAAATGGTAAGGATTTGGGAGACATTGAAATTAAGTGAAATTTAAATGTATATACGTTCATATTATTTACCCCTGGCTCCTACTGAGAAAACACTTAGAGTAGTTTAACATTTCATTTCTTATGATTCTGGTCCTATAAAATCAAAGACACTAGCTTAATCAGAAAGCTAAAAAACCCAAGGAAGTACTCCCAAGGGGTAGGTAGCTACTATTATACTTCCACCAACCTGTGATCTTGATAAGAGTCGTAGGTTAAGAATGGCTTTCTTTTTCTTTGTTTTCTAAATATTTCCATCCCTCAAAACACAGTGTTTAGTACCAAGTAATACTACTCGCCTTCTGGCATTAAAGTGAAGCATTTCATTTAGACTTTCACTCTGATTTTTTATTGACTCATTTTACCAAATATGCTTAGTTTCTAATTTCTTAATCCTCAGAAAAGGAATGAGCTACTGTTCAAAGCGCAGTAAAAAAGTGTCAGCTGGTAAGTTGTTCTTTCAGGAGATCCAAGTCAGAATTGCCACAAACTAAAATCATAGATACTAATATCAATAAAACATACCTATGAAAATCAATTAAAGTTTAGGCACTTAAAAGTGTATTTGTTCAAAATATAATTTATATATATCCCCCATCTCTTGATGTTTGATAAATTGCTGAATGTCTTTTTGATTTGCTTAACATTTTTATGTAAAACTTTAATAAATTTATTGCATTTCTAATCATCTGTTCCAATTCAAAATTTGGTTATCAAGGGAACAAAGAATTTTTTTTGACTTTTAATAACAATATCTTTTTAGTGTTTCTTTCATAGTAAAGGAAAAAAAAAAAACCCTGATTTACTAAATGCCTACTGGATGCCAAGCTTTCATTCACCTCACAAATATTTATTGAGCACTTACTATGTGCCAGGGACCTTTGAGGTGTTGGAGATGGCAGCAGTGACTGATAGACAAAATTTCTGTCCTTATATAGTTTACATTTTAGTAGTGAAAGACAAATGAGTAAAATGTATGTCTGGGATGAAAAAGTACTGTGGAGAAAAATAGGAAAGTTGGTTGGAGAACGGACATTGTTTACTTGCTGTTTTCAGAACTGTATTATCAATCTTATCCTTGATTTCAAAAACAAGTTACATTATACATAAATTTTTTCTTGAATATACTTTATAACTTTTGAACACAATTACGTTTGTACTTTCGAGTTACAGTTTCCATTGATGGCAGTTTCCTTTTGTTAGTACTTCAGAAAATTGCTTCATTGCTCAATAGAAAATCTGGAGACTGCTATCCTGGTTTTGCCACTGACTAGCTCTGTGATTTGGAGAGGATTACAATTATAAATTACACATTTTGTGTCAATTATCTGATATGTAGAAGGAGTTCAGTAAGTTGTAACATTTTTGTTTACTGTTTATTGGAAAGTTCTGTCAAACAGACAGTTGAAATCAGTGACCCTTCCAAAAAGCTCTCATATGGTGACCCTTCCAAGAAGCTCTCATAACACTGTGGGGCATTGTTTAGTATATATTTCATTTGAACCAAATCCTTCTTGTCTGATAGCATAAGGTTAATTAAAATGCACCTGTAACTTATAGTACTATCTGGGAAATTGGTACAGTTGTCTAGTCAATGTGATATTGGGTGTAAACCTACAGTGTTTTTCTGGTGACAGAACATTGTGACAGTCCTTATCACTTAGGTTGATGAGCTGGATCTGAGCATTTTGACAAATACAAATACTGTGGAAGATTTCAACTTATACAAATACCTAATGAAACGTTTAGTACAGCCTGGCATATTTTAAGTATTTGATAAATGTTCACCTTTTTCATGATTTATGACTCCTTTATTATGTGAAGAGGTAATCCAAAGAATTCACAAAGTATTAAGGAAAACTTTTACAAAGATAAAAGAAAAGAGTGCAGATCTGGTGGGTTTTTTTTGCGGGGAAAGTGGAATAGCCAATCAAATTGCAGGGTTTTGGTTGTTTTTTTTTTTTTTTTTTCATTTTTATTCTGGAAGATCACTAACTGAGCTTCTCAGGGAAAGACTGAGCTTATTTTCATTTCAGTCTTGACTTCACCATATCGTCAGTGGCTGGCCTCTGCTTAAGAGCTCAAGCAATATTGTGTGTTAAATGTTGAATGGTTCGTAGTTTTTCTGTGTATCACAACTCATGTTGGTGGTAAGCCACTTCTGAGTTTGAAAAGTGACTACTGGACTTAAGTCTTTGAATCTCTAGTTTAAGTATAGACTAAGATGTTAGGCAAAGTCTTCCAAATGCTATTTTTTTAAATCTAGCCAACAATTTGGAAAAATATAGAAACTGAAAGGAGGAAATCAATTATTTGCAGCTAGATTGGCACTTACTAACCTATTCCTATGAAGTTGTTGACAGTCAAGTGAAAAAGTAAATAGCAGTGTTTATAAGAAGAATAGAAAAAATAATTTATGCATAATTATAAATTCATAAAATTAAAAGACAAGTTTATCTTTCTCTTTAAGGCACTTTCAGTGAAACTGTAGATTTATACTGGCTTTAAATTAAATGGCACAGTCACGTTTTTACATTCTTATGATGTGGGGAATATTGGTGTTTTCACAGAAGAAACATCCCACTCCGCCCTACTTTAACAGTAATCATTTTTCATATGTTTACGTCTTAACATCAACTTTTTCCTGTTTTGTGGCAAGTTATCCTCTGCCTAATGAATAGTAATTTTAGCTTTCTTAAAACCTAAGATTTCCTCAAGTTCTAAGGCATTTAGTCATTTATACAAAGTATTTCTTGGCTTTAAAAAAATGTTCTTCAAAGGTATATAGGAGCAAATTGCTTTATTCAAATATGGTATGTTACAATACTGTTTTAGAAATGAGATAGAAATATATACAATTGAGTATTTCTATATTCTTGTGGGTTTTTGTTTGCTTGTTTTGAACTGTAACCTACCACTAAAAAGGGATACTCCTACAAAGTGTCAGTTTGAGTGGTTTCAGAAAGCAAGTCTCAATTTATCCACAAACATGTAGAACATAGATGAGGGCATTGTAAAAATCTGTAGTATTTTGACTGTGTTCTTAAAGAAAATGGCATTCTTGTTTCCCTTAAAAAAACAAAAACCATCTGACCTATAAGTCACAGAAGCCAAATAATAGAGGTTGGGAAGGTTCTACAGAGAGAGAAACAGGAGAGAAATAAGAGTAATGTAGAATTTAACAAAGATTTTGGTGGAAATATGTGAATACTGGTTGTTACTAATAAATTATTCAAAAGAATGAATCCATCAAAGTCTGTGATGCCTGCAACCACTCCCCCCCACTCAATCTTGCCAAAACAGTAAGTCAAAGCAATGCCACATTCCTAGATACATTACAGAGATTAGTGCTACCCGTCAGTAGTCTTGAACATTTCTAGAGGGTAATTCTGACTATTTAACTTGCTTGTTTGGCTGGTGCAGAAGATAGGTTCTGGGAGAATGACAGCAAATTATTGCCCCTTCCCCCCAAAAAAGTGTGGAAGAGTCCTTTTGATTACCAAATTCTACCTATCCCCTGGTACTTCTAATCTGAATTATTAAATAATAGTTACTTTTTTAGCTTAAAGTTTTTCTCAACATTTATATTAAGGGGAAAAAAATTTTGGCCCTTTTTGGTGTCAGCAAAACTGAGCACATCGCAGATTTGCTTCTTGTCATTTTGCCAGCTGGGCAGGCCAAAGATACTGCCTGTTTGATCATTATAGAGCCAATGGCGATTCACTGGGATGATTTTCCATTCCCTATCAATGAGAGAAAATACTTGCCAATACAAAAGAAAACTTGAAATTGGTAACTTGACCTTGCAGGTCTCACACCAGGCAAGTTTTGCTTAGTCAGACAAATCAACAAAAACAGTAATTCTGTTACGAACTGGAGAGAGAGGAGTTGAGGGGAGTTTACCTAGTTTTAATTGTCAGCAACTGAAGAAAGTATTACTTTGATTTTGAGTTGGTCTCTCTTGTCACCTTGTCAAAGTAATTTTAGTTACTTCAATATATACTCTTCTGTAACTAAATATCTTAATTTTACCATGGTGAGGTTCAGTGAGGTCTAATAAAAGACCTGCGCCTTAAAGTCAGATGAACCCTAGTCAACCTCTGGGTTGTATGTATAAACATATATCTGTAAGTATGTGCCCTTGTATGAATGGCTCAAACTCTTTGAGCCTAGCACTTTACTTTAGACAAATATGTATCTAATAGCTATCTTGAATGGTAGTTTTAACTACATTATCTGTATTTTTTGTTACTTAGTACTGTACCAACATGAAACCTGGTGTAAGCATAAATAGTCAAAATGCAAACTATATTCTATGTAATCCTGTACTTTTCAAGGCAGCTTTTCTTCTCTGTAACTTTCTCATGTCAACTTCATATTGAGTACCTTCTATTTAGTTAAGTTTAATTTTTTAAAGTATTAATCTTTCAAATAGAACAAGGCAAATTCTTGTAGTTATTACATTAGACATATAGCTTGAATCGTTAGAAGTAGTTTTGCATTCAGAATTTTGCTTTGTTAGATTTTTTTCTTTCAGAGTACTTATTCACTTTATTTTTCCTCAACAAATAGAGTGAAAAGGAAGTAATTTACCTACTGTTTAATTTATTGTTACTCTTTAGAACAAGGATGAAATAAACAGAACATCACCGTTATTTTTTAATCACAAAATAAATGTCTAACTTCTTTGTATTTTCCTTACCCTTTCCTGTGAAGAAGCTTACAGGAAATTTTGAAATTTGAAGTTTTCAATTTGAAAGTAGTCCACACTCATTATTAAGTTCTTTCTAATGAAAAGCATTAGAAAATTGGCATGGATCATATTTGAAAACACCTTAAATATGAGGTTAGATATAATACCATTAAACTTGTGCTAATTTATATAAAATGATCTTTGTATCTTTTCTGTTTTAAATTCCTAGTTAATTTTTTTTAGTTACTTCAATAATACTCTTCTGTGTCTGTAGGGATATAGTGCTAAGTTTCTTGATGTTTATTACTGGATTAACTGTGAATTTTTGTTTTGATTTTTTTTTCCTAAAAGTTTTTTTTATTTTAATCTATTGAGTGAACTAATGTGATTGTTGTATTTTGCTCTGCCAATTAGTATTAAGTGCTATCTGCATAAATAATATCTTAACCATATTAATAAATACCATCTGTTTATTGATTGCCCAGTAAGTAAACTTCAGAAGTATCCTTGGTATTCTAAGTAATACAAATAACTTATTACTAAAATATAATTGCTGTAGTTACTGTTTAAACAGAATGAATGAATAAATAAATAAATAAATGCCTGCACTTTAACAAGTATGTTTAGAACATTTTGTAGTATGTATATGAAATCTCTAACCCTAGAGGTAGTAGATACACTTTAGTCTTACACACGTGCAGTTTTTGTGCAGTCTGTAAAATAAAGCCAGAAATACAAAGACTGGAAATCTAGCCATTAATCATTAGTAACATTATTGCAGAGAGGATTATGAAGTATATATTTTTTTCAGTATTGTTTCTATACCTAAATAATTTTTCTTTCAGCAAGTCCGTATGTAGTGTATAGGATTATTTATATACACACAAGTTCCATTTTTGTTTTCCTCAAATACCATTATTCGGAAAACTTAACATGTTTTTAGAACCTTTCAGATGGGTCACTTGATGCCAGTAATTAGGTCAGCAAATTAATTTTGCTTTTTTGCCCTTTGCAAGAGAGCCCAACTTATATGTAGCAAATCAGTAATCAGTTGCATAAGAATTTAAATTGAAGAATCTTCCCTTTAAACATTCATTACATTCACATCTGTAGTATAAAGATAGATATGTGGGCTGTTCTGTCCTGTCTTTTATGCTAGCATTTCCTGATCATAGGTTTTTATTGGTGCTAAGTCATCCCTAGAAAATAGTTATAGAGAAGATAGCAATTAGGCCAAAAAAACACTTGTATTTTGAAGGGAATTCAGAGCACAGTGTATGTTCCATTTTAATCCATTGAGCATATTGTACAGCTACTTGGGTAACTTTTAAAAGGCAATTAGTGACCCGATAAACATGGATGTTTACTCTTTGGAACTGAAGCAGATGTATGTAGGCATCACAGTTAAGTAGTTGGTAGAATTGAAGAGAAAAGGTACCCAAGGAGATAATCTAAGATACCATTGTCAAACAAAAGTTGGTGGAAATACGGGTACTGTGTATTTGCATTGAGAGTAACTTGCTCTTTTGCTTGGAACTAGCATTTATCTGAATGGTACTTGACTAAGGTACTGTTTGCCACTTTATGATGATTTTCTAAGGAAATGGAAAAATAAGCTTCCATTTCCACATAGAGGATTCTGCTTTTTTACATAGGAAAATGTATTGACATGAAGGGTTGAGCTTGCTGACTTGTCTTTCTTTCCTTTTTGAGGTTGTTTTGTTTTTCAGGGTTTTGTAGGTGAAGTGATTGGTTGGCCCAAGTAAGACACCCTCATTCTCTTCAGGAGATTTTCCCCTCATGACCAGTGGCATGAAATTATAGGATCAGTGTTCAAAGCCATTCCTGTATGTCTGCAAGCGGAACAAGAAGTACTCTTTTGGGGAAGGTAGTTGGTTCATGGCAAAATTGAATGGATGATCTTAGCCAAACCAAGCTATAGGATTAGTACCTCAACTTTTATAGGTTATCAGGCAATCAAAAGAATAGAAAGAAACTCCACAGAGTTTTTTCAGATGCCTTCTATGATATACTTGTGGAAAACATTGGCTAACCCAAGGAGTATCGCCTGACTCATTCTTCCACAGTATCTCATCACTACATTATTTATTAGTCAACTTAATTCATTTATCCAGTAGTTTTGAGTTAGTTTTGAGTTTCTGCCATGTGTTAGGTACTTTGCTAGATGAAATGGAAAGATTAATAAGATACAGTTCTTGCCTTCAACAGACGTGTATACAAACTAGTATGCTATTCTGTAACAAATGCAGCAATAGTGTTAAACGTAAAACCCTTAAGGAATCTATAGGAGGGAGTGTCTGACTCAGTGAGGGATAAAGGGATACAGAGGGAAATCTTCATGTGAAAGATGATATTTTATCTGAGGGTATGTCAGACTAGGAGTACAAACTGGGAGAAGAGAGGCTCTTTCTGCCAGAGAAAACAACATGTGTGAAGGATGGAGGGAGGGAAGTCCACACACCTTCAGCAACTAAGTAGTTTCACCATGCATGGACACTAATGAGTTAGTAAGAAATGAGGTGGAAAATTAGAAGACAAAATGAAAACACCTGTGTGTTCTGTAAGGTAGATTTGCCTTCAGTCTACAAACGATGGAAGGCTGGTGCTTAAATTAACATTCTAAAAAGATGTTTCTGGATGCAGTTTACAGAATATTTAGAAAAGAGCCAGGCTTAGAAGAGAGGGACAGGCCTTATAACCATATATTTGGATAAGGAACTGGATTAGTGAATTTAGGCAATGATTAAAGAAAAGAGTAGGTAATGAATTTGAGAAGAGAATACGGAGTGTGAAATAAAACAAGGTAATGATCACACACGCCCTGGCTTGAGTACCTGAGTGCATGGTGTAGTGCCTGCCATTTACAAATGTAAGAACATACCAAAGCAATAGCAGGTGAGGAATTTGAGTTCTTTTTGTTGGTTTCAAGGTTCCTAATAGAAAAGAGCAGTGAAATACCACTTTATTGGGGAGAGACAGGGAAGTCTTCTCTGATTAGACGGCATTTGAGTAGATACCTGATGAAATGACAAAGGGAAAGAGCTTCCAAATAGAGGCAGTAGCAAGCACAGAGGCCTTTAGGTGGGGGGCATGCTTGCCATATTCCAAGAGCAGGAAAGCCACCACACTTGGAGCTGAGAGAAAATGGTAGATGAGATCCAAGTATTCATTTCAAGTAGTGTCTTTAGATAGTAGTAAAGAACTTAGATTTTTTTGAGGCTGTGATACGAAACAGTGAAGGGTTTTAAGACATGATCTGTTTGCCTTTTCTCCTCATTTTATAGAACATATGTTTGCATTGTGTATATATGGCTCTATGTTATTTATCATATGTAAGATTTGTGTAACCATCACAGTAAGGATTTAGAACTAGAGCTGTTCCATCACTATAAAGAAACTCCCGTGTGTCACCCTTATGTAGTTACCGCTTTTCCCCAACCTTAATCCCTGACAACCACTGATCTGTTCTCTATCACTATAATTTTGGTGCTTCAAGAGTGTTAGATAAATGGAATCATCCATTATGTTATCTTCTGAGATTGGCTTTTTTTGCTCAGCATTGTGTTCTTGATCCATCCAAGTTAGTGTGTATCAATAGTTGATTCTATTATAATGCTAAAGAAGTATAACACTGTATGGATGTACCACAATTTGTTTAACCATTGACTAATAGAAGGACTTTTGAGTTCCTAGTTTGTAAAAATAAAACTCTATGAGTTTTTGTGAAAATACATTTTCATCTCTTTAGAGTAAGTCCCCAGGAGTGCATTTGGTGGGTTGTGTAATAAATATGTTTACCTTTGTAAGAAACTGCCACTTTTCCAGAGTGGCTATACCATTTTACATTCCCACCAGCAACATATGGAAGATTAAGTCTCTCCACATCCTTACCAGCGTTTGGTATGGTCAGTATTTTTATTTCAGAAATTCTAATAGATTTGTAGTGACATCTCATCAAAGCATCAGTTTGCATCTCCTTAATGGTTCATGATGTTGAACATATTTTCATGTACTTCGCTATCTATATATCCTCTGTGGTAAAGTGTCTGTTGAATCTTTCACTCATATTTTAATGGGTTTTTTTTTTCTTCTTGTTTAGTGAGTTCTTAAAATATTCTGGCAAATGCTTTGTCAAGTATGTGATTTGAAAATATTTTCTCCTGATCTGTGGCTTGTCTTTTTATCTTCTTGATCGAACTTTGCAGAGCAAAAATATTTAATCTTGATGAAGTCTGACTTATCCATTTTTTCTTTTATGGATTGTGCTTTTGTTGTTAAGTCTGAGAACTCATTGCTTAACCTGCAATCCCAAATTTTCTTCTGTTTTCTTCTAAAAGTTTTCTAAAAACTTTACATTTTGGATGCACTTAGCACTCTGTGACCCACTTTGACTTAATTTTTATTGAAGATGTGAAATTTTGATTCAGGTTCATTTTTGTCTATGGATGTCCAGATTGTTCCAACACTGTTTTTTGAAAAATTATATCCTCCTTCCATTGAATTGCTTTTGTACATTGAATTTTTTGTCAAAAATCAGATGATAGTGCTTCTAAGGGTCTATTCCTGGATTCTCTGTTCCATTGATCTTTGTGTCTGTCCCTCCACTAGTAACTATCAGTTGTAGCTATAAATAATAAGAATTAAAATCAGATGAAATTCCTCCAGTTTAATTCTCCTTTTTTCAGATTTTTTCTTAGCTACTTCAGTTCCTTTCCATGTAAAAGTTATAAAATTTTGCAGAAGTCCTGGGATTTTGATAGGAACTCCATTAAATCTATAGATCAATCTGAAGAAAATTTGCATTTTTATTTTGTTGAGTGTCTCAGTCCGTGAACATGGTATATCTTTCCTTCCAAGTAGGTGGTCTTTGATTTCTTTCATCAGCATTGTGTTTTTGCCAACACACAAACCTTGTACATGTTTTGTTAGACTGCTACCTATGTACATTTTTTGGAGCAATTATAAATGATACTGTGTTTTTAATTTTGGTTTCTAGTTGTTGCTAGTTTATAGCAGTATGATTAATTTCTGTTAGTTGACCTTCTATCCTTAGACCTTGGTAAACTAAACAATTTTAGAAGTTTTTTTGTGGATTCCATGGATTTTCTAATGTGTCTGTGAATAGAGAGTTTTATTTCTTCTTTGCAATCTGTATGCCTTTTATTTGCTTTTCTTGCCTTACTGCTCTGGCTAGTACTTCCACTGTTGTGTGGAATAGGAATGATGAGATCAGAAAGGCTTATATTGTGCCTGATCTTAGGGGTAATGCATTCAGTTTTTCACTATTAAGAATATGTTCTGTAGGTTTTTTGCAGATGCTGTTTATCAGATTGAGAAAGTTCTCTTTCAAGTTTAAGAATTTTTATCATGACTGGGTATTGAATTTTATCAAGTGCTCGTCCTACATTAATTAATAGAATCAAATTTTTATTCATTAAACTCTTAAGTGCTGGTAACTTTTTAAAGATTCACTGAGGCTGCTGTGTAGAATAAACTATGCGGGTGGGGCAAAGATATAAGCAGGGAAACCATATTGGATATTATTGCAGTAGTCCAAGTGAAAGACGATAATGGCTACTTGCGTGGGCAGGAATTGCTGATGAATTGTATCTGAGGTATAAAAGAGAAGTCAAGGATGACTCCTAAGATTTTTGGCCCAAGCAATTGGAACTATAGAGTAGCTGTTTACTGAGTTGAAGAAGACTGTGAGGTAGCAAGTTTGGGCTGGGCAACCAAGAGTTTTGTTTTTGAGTATGTTAACTTTGAAAGGCCTATTAGACTTACAAATATCAAGTAGGTGATATGATATACAAACTAGAATTCCAGCAAGAGATTTACGTTAGAAATAGAAATTTGGGAGTTATCAATTGAGTTAATGTGTGAGAAATTATAGTGATATTTATTAAAAACGGTGTTATGACCTTTTTCTTTTTATTATATTTATTACATTTGTATATATTTATTATAGTTATATATATTATATTTTATTATAGCATTTTTCTTTATGGCTTATTAGCAAAAATGCTGTATCTTCTGCCACATGAAGAACTTTGTTTCAATTTGGATTGGTTCTGTTTATCAGCAGACTGTGTATCTGACATTAAGTGCACCAGAAATTATGAGATTAGGGGATATATATTTCCTGTAATAATGTATTTAACTGCTTATTTGGTGAGAAGATGACTATAATAGTAGTATAGGCACATGTGTCTTACTTATTTTCAGAAATTGGTCCTGAACCTTTATAAAAGAAAGTATTTCTATGTGTATTGTGAAAAAGCTTTGACACTATTATTTAAATGCCTTATAGGCTTTCTGTGGCAATATTTCTCTTGTGGGTAAAAACAGGACAGCCAGAGAGACAGATCAAAAACAAATATTAAAAACAGGGATGTAAAATATCTAGCAAGGAAGAGACTGTGTCTATTTAGACCCAAATATAAATCAGTAAAGGGAGAGGCTGAGCCTCAATTTAGATAATTGGTAAAAAGACAGATCTTCTGAATTCCATTCAGGTATATTTACTTCATATAAACATATTTCAGAAAGTATTTTTTAAATGCCACAGTCTTTTCTGTTGTAAATGATTAATATTTTCTTATTGATAATTTTTCTATCTCTAGCACTTTTAGTTCCTCTATAGTAGGATTTACCGCATTGTGTTATAATATTCTGTTTACTTTCCAGTGTCTCCCACCAGATGTAAGTTTTTACAGCAGTAGTACAATGCCTTAGCACTTAAGCTCTCTGTATTTGTGAATAAATGAGTGAACTCACACACTCAGCTAAAATTTAGAGCTAGTAACCTTGCTTGGTTTTGAAAGTTAATGAGTTTTTGAGATTCCAGAGTATGAGTTATGCTCATATGTCACTTCCGAGTACCTCATTTTGAGCTGATGCTCTCAAATGAACATTTTATTCTACAGAATGCACATAGCAACAGTACTAAACCAAAGTTAGTGAGATACATACTTGCTTTTTGTTATCTGTTCTTTTTTTTCCTTGTGGTAATGGATTTATACAAAATCATCTCAACTTTGGCCCAGACTTCTTGTGCTAAGTGGGCACACATTGCAAATAGTAGGCTGGGCTTAGAGTTTAGCCCGTAGTAGTATGTCTCATAGAAAATTCCCTGTGCACATTTTAAAAATCTTTTACCTAGTCCTCCCCATTTTCAGGTAGATGGTAGAGTTACAGGCCAAGCTTCTCGTCAGTAATAATTATAATTTATTCCTTTCAGCTTTACAAGACAAGCATACCCTGAGCCTTTATTGTTCCAATGCAGATTTAAGCACCCTGAGAACTTTTATTTTTGCAGCCATGGTATTTTATTTCTAGATCCATAATGTGTACATGTATGTGAATATATATGTGTGTGTGTGTGTATGTATCTATATATATGTATATGTCACATTAGTCCATAACAGATTAATAAAGTTTATAGAAGCTGTCTCTGATATTGTTGATGCAATAATAAATGCTTATAAATGTTAGCTGTTTATAGAAAATATTTTATATTATAAATTAGCTATAAAATTATTACCAAAATAATGAACTTAAAGCTCTAATCATTATTGTTATGCTTATTTTCACTTGGCTTTCTTGACCCCACTCTTTCCTGAATTTTATCTAACTCTTCTGATTCTTCTGTTGTAAGTTCTTGGTCTTCAAGTCTCTTTTCCTGCTTATACCGTTTCTTTAATTCCCTAGGTCATTGTCCCCACCTTCTACTGAAACTCATTACTGTATGATTCTACAAATCCTGTTAACCTCTCTCAGGGAGAAATGTGAGTGATTTAGCTGTTTTAAGAGCTGGAGAATGTGTTATCACTATGAAATAACAGCTTAGCAAGGTCTAAGAGTAGAATAAGCCACCAGATAAGAGACTGTTGTGTTACTGTGATTGTCCAGGTATCAGATACCTGAACAAGGGCACTCTGGGTATAGAGAAGGGGATGAACGCAAGAAATATTTGTGGGAGTAATCAGTGGAACTTGGCTATTGATTGTATATAGCAAGGAAAACAATTGAAAACCCTGAAATTGCCAGCTTCAGAATCATACTCTATTATTAATAATTGACATCGAAGTCCATTATTGGTTGGGAGGCAGTGAGATAAGTTTTGGACAGGATAACTTTGGGTTCCTAGCTTGGCATTGTCAGGCTGTTAGTTTTACTTGTTCCAGTCTGTCTACACCCAGCCCTTGCTAGCCTTCCCCCTCACTCACTCTGAATGTTATTGCTATTGATCTAAGAACTTCCCTGTAGGAAAAGTAGCTTCTTTTTGGTTACAATCAATAGTAGAAATTGTAATGTGTGGAACACAATTCCTTGTTTCCTACCCACATTGCCATTATTCTCTTCTTTTAACCCTTCCCTCTAGTGAAAAAGATTACTTAGAATAGTATTTACCACCATCACTACTACAACCTCACCTGACACCCATCCACCCTCTGGGATATTGGTACATAAGTCTTTATATTTTTTAAAATAAATGAATCACCTTAGTAGAGATCTTTGAAGAAAAACTTTGTGAAGTGTTCATGATTAAAACAATCAATGAGTAGAGTAACACTCATTCATCTGGTTTCATTAGGTAATAAATATGGTATATAAGATAACTGAAACTTATCCCAAAATGTTTTTTAGTAGATTTTATGTACAGAGATTTTTATATTATATATACACTATGTAGGTTTTACACACACATATATATACATGTATGTGTGTGTATACATTAAATAGCTCCAAATATGTTTCTTTATAATGTTTTACATGAGATTTACTACATTCTGAAATAGGGACATTCGCCTTGCTCCACACTTAACCTGTTGTGAAAGATAGAAATAGCTTTTTGTTTCAGAGCTTCAGAATGAAAGTCAGGAGCCCTAAGTTCTAGTCCAAAGTCTAACAGTAAATTCCTGTGTGAGATATTTTGTTTTTTTACCATTGAATTGGTGGAAAGTGGAATAGTGCCTGGCATGTAGTAGGTACTTAGCAAATATTTTTGAAACAAATCATTGTCTTATGTCTACTTCACTCCTTTTCTGATTTATCACTTGGGACTTCTTTACTACCTAGTAAATAAGCTTCTGAGTTTTTAATATAATAGGAGTATCTAGGTTTTGATTGAAGTGAACTATTATACCTAATTTATATTGTCTTTTAGCTGTTTAGTGGAATTTTTGGCCTTTTTGATGTGTTTTCTTGTATACTTAAAAGTTGTCAAACAAATGGTTTCTAATACTTGATTTATTGAGAATACTTTCCTTAATATAATCTGCATGCCTTTATAATATGTAAGCAGGGTCTTATTTACAAGGATATAACCCATGTCCCCAGGGGTCTTTTAATACAGATGAAGAGACATACAAGTGGAACTGTATGAGAATAATTAAATGTTAGATGATGAAGAATTAATCCACAGGTATAGATGGGAGTTCTAGGAATTGAGAGAGCCACGTGGGCTGAAGCAGTAACAAAAGAATTCAAGAAGTAGATGAGACTTGAATTGGTTTTGGAGAGTAGTAAAGACTTTGATAAGCATCAAGATGGAGAAATGACGTTCTAAGCCAGGGCAGTAGCTTAATCAGGAAAGAAAACAGGATTAAACATGTTCAGACAAGCCTGACTAGATTCCTATGGGTGTGAGGACTAGTTGGAAATAAAAGTTAAGTGGACTTAGTATGAGTTTTACTCTAGACTTCATGAAACTGCAGGGGTCAGAGGATAGAATTTAGAGAAATCCTGCGTTTAGATGAGGAAAAAAAAAAAAAAACACCTCACATCTTTATGTTTTCACTAACAGGAACCTGTAACTGAAATTTAACATTTCCTTGTATTGACAGTTCCCTATTTACAGTGGTTTGGCTTACAATCTTTCGACTTTCTGATGGTGCAAATGAGATACGCATTCAATAGAGATCATACTTTAGATGTTGAATTTAGATCTTTTCCTTGGCTGCTAATAGGCAGTGCCAGACTCTTGTATGTTGGGCCGTGGCAGCAAGCCACAGCAAGCCTTCCCCCTATCCCTCTCCCACCCACCCCCACCTCCTTTAGCCACAAAATCATGACTGTAAACAACCAATACACTTATAACCATTCTGCACCCAAACAGCCATTCTGTTTTTCACTTTCAGTGCATATGCAATAAATTAAATGAGATATTGAACAATTTATTATAAAATAGACTTTTTGTTAGGTGATTTTGCCCTCATGTAAATGTTCTGAGCACATTCAAGGTAGGCTAAGCTAACCTGTGATGATGGAATGTTAGGTGTATTCAATGCATTTTTGACTTACAATGCTTTCAGTTTACAATGCGTTGGGAAGTAACCTCATGGTAACTCAAGGAAGATCTGTATTATGATTTTAAGCAGTAAAGCACAGTAGAATTAGCAGTGCCTGTGACTTTATTACTAATAGTAAAGCACAGATATTTTCATATTACTTTATAATTGTTGATATTTCTGAATATAATTTATGTAGATTACTACTTCAAAATTATGATTATTAGACTTTTAGATTTTATTTTGTTGAGTGTTAATAAAGAAGTATATATATTAACATTGCAAATACAGGTTTTAAAAGAAACTTGGTAACTTTCAGTATAATTGGTTTTGTTTGTAATCATTTATGCATTTAATACCATATTTTTAAAAGATAATTAGATTTTTAGTAAAAGTGACTTTCTTTGTAATCCTGTGTACTGCATTTAATGCATTTAAAACTATTCTGAGAGAATATCTGTAGCCAAAGAGGTCAGTGATACCAGATCTAGTAAAACCAGATGGGAAAAGGCTTTAAAAACCATACCAAAGAATTTTAGTTGGAATGCTAAGTAGAGGAGGAGGCTAATAAGTTTTTTAATTTGTTTAATTACAGAATGAATACGAGTTAACTTAGAAAATTAAAAAAAAATTTTTTTGTTTTAATAAGCTTAAAAAAGGAATTATTTCACAGATATAGGTAAAGTTTACAAGGTAACAAAAACATGTCAGTAATCTCACACTCATTACTCTTATCTTCTTTTCATGTGTCTGTTCCAGTTTATTAAGTTCTTATGCAGAGGAGTGAAGTATTAAAGTGATTATATAGGAGTATTTTTAATCTTCTGTACTATACCTGATAGGTCAAGTGGAATGACGTTGGTGGCAGGGAGTTAAGCTTTGGGTCTGGTCATTTAGATGTGGGATGATTTGGGTAGTGTGGTGGTGGTAGGGGTAGAGTAGAATTGGTGATTCTAAGAGGTATTAAGAAAGAAAGGGCTTGGTGGTAAATATGGGGACTGAAATGCATGGAGTGGTTTAAGGGAAAGTAACAGAAAGTTAAGGACAGAATGCCTAATTTAGGATAGAAATAATAATAACTGTACAGGTTCACAATACTTTATCTGTAACCCGAGGCCAGCTGTGTATTGGAATTCAGAATTTTTTAAATTTTAGAAAGGCAAGATGGTATTTATATTGTGTTATTGCATAACACCTCCAGCAAGGCCTGAGACATCACCCAATAATTAAACACTAATATTTCTGCAGTGAAACATAGAAATAGTCACAGTAAGCAGGTTAACTAACGCCTATAAATAGCCTCAAGTCAGTTCAAAACAGCTTTTGCCACTACCAGATGAAGTTTTTTATTTATGTATTTATTTATTTTTTAGATTTTAAGTAATCTGTAGACCCAGTGTAGGGCTGCAACTTATAACCTTGAAATCAAGAGCCGCATGTTCCACCGATGCCAGGCACCCTGTCCAGATGAGTTTTGACATGAAGTTTCGTGAAAAAAATCTCTTATGAACTTTTTAGATTTCAGAACTATGGAAGTTATTGTAGACTACAGTGACTATGACATCCAACGAGGAGAGTCTTAAGAGTTGTGTTTTGAGGAATGTTGATGATGAAATGGATAAGATTTGAAAGAAAGAGGGGGAAAGAAAGGCAAGAGAAGAGTTTAGGTTACTTCAGTTTTCAGGCTAAAAAGAAAATTACTACTTCTGATATAAATGGGAAGTTGAGGAGGGAAGCTATTTTGGTAAGGAATTTAAACTTTTATTTTTCAAGTATTCCATATTGGTAGAATGAGCTTAAAAGTTTACAAATGGAGTGTAAAACTTCTTTTAAAATGAACTCTTAATTTTCAGAACCCATGATTCTGACGTTGAGACATGGAAGTATTTCAAGGTTGAGAGTCGTTGAAGAGGTGTTCCTAGATAATTACGGATTGTGGTCCTACTCACCGAAACAAAACCTGGAAATAGATTGAAGGGAGTAGAGTGAGATACTTGTACCCTAATAGGATTCTTTTCCACCTGGTTGAATCTGATACAGCCATAATAATTTATAATGATGTGAACACACACAGAAGTAGTAACTGTTGCAGCGGCAGTGGTAGCTGACATGTTCTGTTTGAATGCTTTCTACATGCCAGGCAGTGTTCTGAACGTTTTACAGCAAACCTAGTGGGGTCATGACAGCAACTAGGCAGGAAGCATTAGCATAGGTACTATTATTTTGATTCCCAGTTCACTTTAAAAATCTGGAATATAGATAATTCATGAATATATAGAACTGAGTAGGTTTTTTTTTTTTTTGATGAAGTAGGTATTAACTCAATTGCCATTCTGTGATTTCTTTAAAAATCTACTTCAATAAGTGGACTCCTACATTAATACTGTCATATAAATAAAATCTCTTAGAAATAGGAACAGACAAGTCTTTAACAAAAATGAAATCAAGTTCAGTAGTTACTCTTAAAATTAGTTTAATTACTTTATATCTACTGTATATAAATGTATTCATTTACTTTATGATTCATAGTTTAAAAAGGCAAATTTTGTCTTAAGCCTTTATTCAGATTCTGCTACTGACTTGTATAATTCAAACTTCATATTTTTATTAAATAAGGATGTCGGTCTAGATAATACATAAGGTTCCTTTCAACATCAGTCTCTATGATTCTGAATGTTTAGGTTTCATCAAGTAGAAGAGAAAGATTGAACTACAACTTAAAGGAGATTCTCCTTTGATTTTGATGTAAGTGCAGATGAGATGCCTGAGGAAGACAAGCGAGGATGTGTCCTACTGCACCTGCATCCTTTTGACAAATGTTAAGAAGCATAGAAATAACGAGAATGTGTACGCTCTTGACCAGAACAATTTTCAAGGAAAGAATGATCAGTAATCATTCAAGTTAGTAGTCAGTCAATCAAGTTAATACAACATAGAGGAAGGCACTGTGGACCTGTAGTTAGAAAGACACAAATACATTTCTTGCCCTCACTATCTCACTGATTGAAGTTTGGTAATTAGTAGATTACTTAATTTTCTGAAGCTTGCAAAATGAGAGTAATAACTACCTAGCCTGCTCAGTGGTTTTTCATGAGGATCAAATGATATAATGAATTAGAAAGTACCCAATAAAATTTAAAATATTCTATGGAGTTATGTTATTGCAAAATGGTGGATGAGAATCCTGAAAAGGTTATTTATTGTATTTGATCTGAATAAAACCATTATCAAGGAGGAAACTTAGAGGCAGATTAAAATTGAAGCCATAGTAACTACTAAGTAGAGAAATTTGGCAAGAGGTGAATGGTAAGGACAGATGGCCTAGCATAGCATGTTCAGTCCTTACATTGCTATTGCAGTTTTTTGTATGTGTATGTTTGTGTTTCTCACTTGAGGAGGAGGAGGAAGAGGGTAGGAAGTACACTCATTCTCTTTCCTCAGTGCCTTGAATAAAGTAGCAATTTTAAGAAATAGTTTTGTGAATACTTTCTGGACAAGACTTAACTGGTAAGGAAATACTTTGTGGTATGAGTATATACATGGATGTATGTTTTAAATGGTTAAGACTTAAATATGTTCATAGATTGAAGGGCGAGATCGAAAAGGTGGTTGGTTTCCTCAAGGAGATGTGGCCAAAGGGTATCGATAGCATTGGGAGCTATAGATGAAAATGCTGGTCTTACTAGTAAGAGACTATTCCCTGTAAAAAGCACCAGACCCAGTAGGTTTTACCATTGAATTCTTAAAACTTCAAGCCCTAGATAACTATTTCAGAGTGTAGAGGAAGAAGGGAAGCTTCCCAGTTCTTTTTACAAAGCCAGCATAACATTATAAAATATGAATGTAAAAGATTATACACCAGTCTCAAAAAAGTCGGTGCAAAAAATGTTTAATAAAACTGTCAAATGGAAATTGTCGTTATGTTAACAGAATAATACTGTAATGAAGTAGTATTCACTCTAGAAGGTGTAATGATAAATTTATTCATATGTTAGTAGGTGAGAGGGGGTTATAAATATCTTAAGGGATACCAAAAACAGGGAGATCAACATTTATTTCTAATAATCCTTCATGAAACAGTTATAAATGAATAGACCTAAGATTCTACATATCTCAGACCAGAAGTCTGCATTTTGTTATTAGAAATATTAGTATTTAGTGAAATACTAAACTTTTTAAAAGTCATGAATCAAGAAAATTCTGGCCAGTATTAACTATTCTATAGTATTGTCTTTGGAATACTATCCAAAGTAATTAGACCAAAAAACAAAATAATTATTGAAAGGGAAGAGGCAGATTTATTAGTTGTAGATGACATTGTATATCTGGAAAGATAAATCTATTTACACATTACTGTGAGTAATGAGATTTCATTATAGCTAGTTAAAAACAAAAATTGTTTAAAAGATTTTTCTTGATGGTCTGTAAACTAAAAGCCCATCGATATGGATTAATGAATGGGAATCCTCATTCTTAAATACTTTTTTTTTTTCTTTGCCTTCTAGGGAATACAGACTGAATTTAATCCTGTCATCTCCAAGTAAATTGCAGTGTGTTTTGAATGAGACACTTTCCATGTTAACTTTTAAAAACTATTTTGAAATAACATTGTAGCAGTGAATACAGTGACTTTAAGGAAATCTTTTTTTTTTTTTAATTCCTTGTTACTTTTGATACTTGCTACATTACTTGGTAATGCTAGGGAAGGTGTAATCTGATCTTTGAGCCATATTTGGTAAATAATAATTTTGTATGGAACCCACAGTTCTATCAGTAAGAGGAAAATTATTGCCCAAATGTAAGGCTTTTCTTTGCCCTTACAGCATTTCCTGATTTAAAGACCAAGTTATATCATGCATGGAATTGTTTTTTGTTTTGTTTTGTTTTTAAAGTATGGCATATACCAGGGCAAGGTATTTTTTTAACAGGAGTGTGTGGACAAAGGTATTTTCTACTTGTAGGGAGAAGAATTACTTGTCTCCTTGTTTACCACTGATTCTGTTTTTATTCTGAAAGTTAATTGTTAAATTTTTATTCATTGTCAGCTCTTGACTTGAGCTCTCACACATTCATTTCCTTTGTAGAAACGACTGCAGAGTTTTAGTCCACGGCCATCCTGAAACCAGATTTGAACCTAGATCTGTCTCTCCCAGAATATTTTCATCAACAACATGCCATCACACAAGATGGGACATTTACATTTTTCTTAAAAACTACTTTAATTCTGTTTCACTGTGTTGTGTTCCTAGTCACTAGAAATGCAGGGAGTTAAGTTCTTTGAATCCTCGTCGTCACTATTTTTTTTTCCTGTTAGAGTTCTCAGTCTGCCATCATTTTGACAGTAGCAGAGCATTCAATTTATTTTGACTGCTCTGACATTTGTTTCTTAGAGAAACTCCTATGGGTGCCAGCTCAGCTCACCAAGCACAAAGACCTTGTTTCCCGGCCCTCATACAACAGTCTACCAATTTTAATACCCCTCCATTTCCGTAACCTTTGTAGTTACTGGGTTTGTTTTTTTTTTTTTTTAATATGGACCTTACAAATTTACACACACACAAAAATTTGAATCTATTTTGGTAATGGAAAAAAAGAATTTCCAGTGTGGTTATGAACCACATCTTATGAGCTGTTCTTTGCCTCCCACTTTTAGAATTACCAAGTATTTTTAAAAATTGGAACCTGAAATTCAGTTCATTGCTTGGACTCATTTCTTAAGAAATGTCTGAAAATTGATTGTAGGAAATTAGGGGAGCAGTTAGAAGATGATTGGAAATAAGATAGCAAAAGGAGCAAAATGACCTGAAAATGAGAACTTTACACTTTTACCCGTGAAAATGGATTTGTTGTATTTCTTCTATACTCTGTAGTCCCATATTGGACAGTCTGTTGCCAAAAAATACCACAGATAACAAACACATAAGCCACTGTTTCAGTATCTGGAACTGGGAGTCTAGAGTAGAATTGGGTAAAGTAAGACAATGACTTTAACTCATGTAAATAGCATCTTCTGGTACCTTGTAACTTAAGAGATCCTTTTTCTACCTCAGAATATTTTATGTGAGACACACTGGGAACTACCTCTCTGCTATTAGATCTCATAATGTTATCTGGTCACGTTTCTTATTCTGCCTACCTCTAGTTTACTCTAGTTTCTCTTCTGCTTTCAAGGCTCCAGACCCAGTTCCTGGACCTGCCCTGGAAAAGAAGTATCCAGTAGAGATGAGCTCACTGCAGTTACTTAATTAAAAATTTGTAAGCTGCAAAAATGGCAATGGGCCAACCAAGAACAGCTACAATTTGAATTTTTCTATTTCCAGGTATGCTAAAGTCCATGGCACCAGTCAAGCTTAGCCTGCGTAACTGCCTTACTATGACATCTATAATAACCAAAACTTTACTTTCAAAATCTGTGGTCCTCTTGCTTTCAAGTACAGTAACATTCCTAACATCTAGGTAACATGCAGCTACTCTTGACTTTAACATACCTTTTGCCTGAATATTTCTAATTTAACTTGTTTGCTAGTAGTAGCAAACTAATGCAAAAACAATTTAAGAAAAATAAATTTGAAATGCTATTGAGTTAGGCCCTATATATGTACAAAAAATACTCCAGTCTTCATTGAAAAGTAGATCTTAATGACAACAAAACTGTCTTCCTTTAAGAGGTTCACATACAGTACAAGTATTACTGGGAGTTAAATAAATGACCCTAGTTCTCTCAACTGTTCTACACTACTAGTAGCCTTTACATAGAGTTAATGTATTCTTCCGTAATTGGAAATCATAAGATATCTAATAGAACCAGATAATGTATTATGTAGTACTTTTTACCTGAAGAATTTTAAATGTAAGTATATAACTATTATTTGCTGTATTTTTACTTGGTTCAAAATAAATCAGGTGAGAAAGTCATTGTACTTGGAATTGTCCTGGAAAATAACAAAACCAAAAACTGAGGTTTCCTGTTGCCTTAGATTTTAACGGAATCAAAACTGTTTATGGATAGCTAGAGGGCAGAGGGCAGTTAGCTTTTAGGGACTTTTATTGCTTTTACCCACTTTTATAGATTTAGAAACAAGATTAATTAATAAAAGGTGACTTTTATTTACTAAATTGACAGCCATACAAATCTTTCTTTTATTTTTTCTGAAGATTTATTTGAGAAAGAGTGGGAGGGGGTCTAGCAGAGGTAGAGAATCCCCAAGCAAACTCCTCGCCAAGTGTGGAGTCCAGCATAGGGCTCAGTCTCATGGCCTGTGAGATCATGACCTAGCCGAAGCCAAGAGTTGGATGCTTAATTGACTGAGCCACTCCCCATATCTTTTGTTTTTCAAGTTCAATTCAGAGGAATTTTATATCCTCAGTGTGAATTTAAAAGATGATTCTAATATCCTAGCTTGTGCTTTAAAAACTCTCTCCGTTATGTTAACATATATTGAATTTAATGTCAATCAGTGTAGTAAGCATTGGGTCACTGATTATGTTCCACATGATTTGTTTGGTACTGAAAGGATTGTATCTTATGAAGTGTTGAATTAGGACTGGAAAGGGTTACTATAGGATCATTAGGGAATTGGAGGGGAAATTCAAGAGACAACTGCATTTGAATTTCAAGTCTTAACTAGTTATCACTGTGACTAGTAATGGTGAAACTTTTCAACATTACTGAATGTGAATTTTGTATAAAATACCATACTAGGCACAGAAGGGATGTGGAAATGAATAAACCTTGCTTTCAGTGATCTTACAGACAAGTAATACTAAAAAAGTACCAGAATAGGAGTGTGAACAGTGTACTGGAGAATACCGGAGAGAAGCAACTTTGTGGGGAAGGTAACACTTCTACCAAGCCTTGAAAGATAGAAAAAATTCTTTTGAGAGAATGGCAAGAATATTTCCAAGTTATGGTATTGAAAAGTGTGTAACATGTTTTAGAAATTATAAGCAAAAAAAAAAAATGTAAGCAATCCATTGTGCCTAGAGAATAAGTATATAGGATATGTTAGAAGATCTATGTCATGCATGCTCTCAAATAGGTGAATAAGTTGGGACTTAAGTAGTAGGTAATGAGAATCTGTTGAAGATTTCTTAGCATTGGTGCACTTAAGTTAGTCTTTTGAAAAGCTGACTGTGGTAGAGTAAGGGTTGACTTGATGAAGTCAGAAATTAGACAGTTGTAATACCTAATTAAGGATAGCATTTATTGGTCTATGTGCCAGAGTTCACTGTGTGTGAAGAGTTTTACTTACAAATTTCTCATTTAATCCTTATTACAGGAATGTGAGAAGCAACTGAAAGTTACTTATTGCTAGGCATTTAGCACAGGACCTGGGAAACAGTAATAGTAAACTAGTAATGCTACATTGTGATTATACTATAAACTCAGAAAAGTGTTGTTGTCCACTTTTATGTGTGATAACTTTCTATAAGATACTGTGTTTATTGAGGGACTCATAGTAACAATAAACCTCCTTTTTCTACTACCACCTGCCTTTTTCTTTTAAACAGTTAAACCATCCCATTGGTGGATGAGTACTTTTTCAGTTTGAAAGCTGCTCATTAGTTACATTGAGTTAGCCTTTGGTTGGAAAAAAAAAAGGGGGGGGAGGAGGACCTGGCTTTTTTGTTTCAACAGGACTGAACCTAAACTTACAGCCCATATATAACATTTAAATCAAAATGTAACTATAGATCTCATCGGTCAGATATCTGGAAAAGACATAATTGTTGCAGCTGTTAACTGAAACAGTAACAGTTTCAGCATTGATAACCATAGGCTCTATTTGGAAGTATATATAGTTGGCTAAGTACAGGTACTTTGAAATTATTCTACTCTTATTCTTCTGCCTATATATCAGAATACAAAGAATGATGGATCGTCTACCATCCACGTGTCCCTTTACCTAGCCCTCTCCAAAATAGTGTGTTCTTTCAGAACCTTTCCTGTGTATTCATATAACAGCTTTTTAAAATCTATTTTTTGTATCCCCCCTCTTTTTTTCCCTAACCACAAGGATATCCTTACACATGAATTCTGCATCTTTTTTCTTTCATTAAAGTCATAAAAGGTCTTTCCATTTAATTGTTTGGATATCTTAGTCCACTTAAAAAAAAAAAAACAGCTGCATGGTATTCCTTCATATTGCTATACAATAATGTACTTATTCATGCCTCGATAGAGGTTGTTTTTAGTAATACACATTGAAATTAAACGTATTCGTCTCAAGATTAGATTCTTTTATCGATAAAGGAGACCTCCAGTACTTTAGTATTTGTAACAGATTTCATTCAGCCCACCTCACAGCTGATTGCAGTAGCAGTGGGTTAGGGACACCACAGTTATGAACTGATGGTTTAGAATTCTGATCCACAACTCACTTGGTGGGAGGTGTGTATATATCTCCTAATGTGTCTACATATGATTCTCTTCCGTTAAAAGGAATGGTGTAACAGTTGTCTCTGCTTCACATGTGGGGAAGATAAAGTGAGATAATAGATACATATGTTTATAGAAGTCCAGTATAAATCTGAATTCTAAATTATAATCTTTTCAAAAGCAAGGATTCTATTTTATTCATCTTTGCGGATTTAGAGCACACTGCATGGCAGTGTTTATAGAATAGTCCCCAGAAATAAAGGTGGCCAAAAAGTAGTTCAGGCCAGTAGAATTTTTTTAGATGTGTTTTCTGCATTATCAGGAATCTGTACAGTTTTCACTGAAGATTACACACCTTTTCAACCTTATTTCTCTGCTCCACTCAGCCATAATTCTTCAAATTTATCATGTTCTTTCATGGCCTTTGCCCCAATAACCAACAGTTGTCAGAGATATCCTGTAAGACCTTTATTATTCCTGACTAAACTCAACCACAACATTCTTTGTGATGTTTCCCCTGCCTTTCCTTAGTTTGTAAGTTTTAGGCACTTCTTCCTCTGAAGCTTCATTGTAGCTCATATACCTGCCAATGGCATAGAGTACCTGTTGCTGGCTGAAGACATGCCCGCCACTGGGGCATGGTCGGGGGTTTTGGTGGCAGGGCCTGGAACTTCAGAGATAAATCACATGAATCGAGAAAGTGAGAGGCATATTGTTTGTGCTGACTTGTGGGAGGCAGCATGTATGATGCAGAGAAGGGCCATTAAAATCTTGTGTGATATGCCCATCCTTACCTCACTTCTACAGCCTCCTCTTGCATCACACTGTCTCCCTGTGAGTCTCACTCCCTGCGCTTCAACATTAGCCAGCTACTTAGGGCTTCCTGAACTTGCCACGCCATTTCACTCCTTTAAATCTTTCCCTCAGCAACTGCCTGTGCCTGAAATATTCTTTCCCTCTCACCTGTCTACCTAGTGAACACATTTTATCTTCCAAGACCCTGCTTAGGTGTCTCCTGGTATAATGAATCCTTTCCTTAAGTCCTCCCCTTCCCTCAAAATAGACTGGCCCTTCGTTTCCCCTTTTCTGCACATTTTATCTGTAACAACTTCTTATTACATTTATTTATTGAATGTTTTGTCTTCCCCTACTAAAATGTAAATTTCTTGAACATAGGCAACTGTGCCTTTATTTTATTCTCTCAGCACCCACTGTAGTGTAGAATAAGTAGCAGGCACTCAACAAAGTTTGAGTAAGCAGTGCATATAGTACATATTGAAAAATATAAAAATGATAAATAAGAAAATAGGTTCATAAATAAAAATGTTAAGTAGATTGTCACCTTTATGTATATTTTACAGTTCAAATTTCCTATTAGGAAACTCCAGATTTATGGGTGTTTGTAGGATGGGACTTCTGGTTCTTTATTCAGTTATATGATACAATTAAAAATATTAAATCAAAATTCTTTAAGGGTATCTAAATTGAATTATGAAATAGATTTAAATATATGTATATTATATATATATATAATTTGCTAATAAAAGTTTCTGTGCAGTTCTGAGATTACTCTTGACCATCTAATAAAAAATTCATTCACCGGAACTACAAGACTAATAGCCAACTACATAGAACAGTTTCACAGTGTAAGATTTCAAAGATAGGCACATGCAAAACAAAATGAGATTGCATTGTGTTGTGTTTTATTTTTATTTATTTATTTATTTATTTTTTGCATTGTGTTGTATTTTAGAGATTTAGTTCAATTTAATAATTTTACCAATTTTACCTTTGTTCATTTGAATTCTCTGTAATTTCTTTTTAAAGTTCTGAATACTGTTACAGTAATGAAGTATTTTATTTAAATGTTCTTTACAGATAAATTTTTATATATTTTCTCCATTAGCAGGCTTGGTAGTCTCCATTCACCACAGTCATATTACCAAGCAGGTTTATACGTATAATTTTAAAATTGCCGATTTAAAATACCTATGTATTTACACTATGTCTGATTCATGAACATAATTGACACATGCCCAATGCAGTAGCACGACACATATCTAGTACCTGACCAGAAGTCCACGTCTGTTGAGGGCCATAACATTAGAAGGAAGATGGATAATGTTATAGGAGATGTACCAAAAAAACATGGGGCCCAGTAATTTTTTTTTTAAGATTTTTATTTATTTATTCATGAGAGACATAGAGAGAGAGGCAGAGACACAGGCAGAGGGAGAAGCAGGCTCCATGCAGGGAACCCGACATGGGACTCCCACCCCGGGTCTCCAGGATCACGCCCTGGGCTGAAGGCGGCACTAAACCGCTGAGCCACCCGGGCTGCCCCCCAGTAAGTATTTAGAACTGCATGGGGATCAGTTGATGAAACTTCTCGTAAGTTTCTCTCACTCTTCATATTAAGATGCCATTTTAGATTATATTTTAACTAGCTTATTAGAATCTTCACATGCCATTGAGTTCGTTGATTCATTACAGATGTTTATGGTTGATATAAGATGCAAACCAGTCCTTCCAAGTACTTTTATCTTCCTTTATCCTCTCTTTTTCCCTCTTATCCATAATAGGAACTTATTGTCATCATTTATTTATATCATATTTTCTTTTAAAGATATTTATGCACAGGATGGATTATCCAAAAATTACAGTAAAAAGGAGACACTGAAAAATAACTTTGTCTCCCATCTTAAAGCCCTAATGTATTGGAAAAAAGTAATGAGATATGAATTGGAAAATACACACAAGGTAGTTAGTTATATAATATGTTTTGATGAATTATAACCATTCTGTCTTAGATTTATTGCGCTTTTCTTGATCTTTAGAAAATGGTAGCACTCACCACAAAACCACAATACATAAATTGCCAAGTGTGGCTGACTTGCACATTCCTTTAGAAGAACTTATAACTAGTAGACCTTTTAACCATAAGAAATTCATGGACTTGAGGCAATGTATTAAAAGAAATTGGAACGTTTTCTTTTTAAGAGGAGGTAGCGTATAGATCATTATGTACTTCAACCTTTGATGTTTGTTTTTTCCTTTACAAAGTAAATTATTGCAGGATTATAAAGTTGAGAAATCAATTTTCTGCTAACATAATCCTTTGCTCCTTTCAGGCTTTTAAATAACACAAAAGCCGAACATGATAGCTAAATTTAAAGTAAGTAGCATTTAGATGACTGAGATGGTATGTTTCTGTTACTTTATTTTTATGCAAATAACTGCCTATGTAAAGTGGTTCAATATTACAACTGTTTCATGCTATAAAGTTTATGTTAAATGTGGGTTATAATTATCTTGCTCTTAGGCTTAAATGGTGATAGTATTTGAATTTTAGATTTTTTAATTGCATAGATATAGTTGCATTTTAACTCTTGAAAATAACAATATTGTAGATTTGGTGGAGGTGGGGTTTGCTTTGCCTTAGTAAAGTGGTAACATAATGCTCCAAGAAATATAATTCTAATAATTTGCTCTTAAAACTTTGTTGAAATTTTTCACATTCAATTAATGACATTTGTAAATTCTTTTGAGATTAATCGGATGTGAAGTGCATCAACTATTACCTAACTAGAGCATTTGATGACATGCTTAGATAAGGTATCAGTAGAGTAAAAAGTAGTTAAAATAGTGTATGTAATTAGAGAATATATATATTTTTAAGGTTTAATTCTGAAATCATATTGAGGCTAGAAGGTTTCAAAATTTGCTTTAACCTTAATTTTTTAAATGGTAGCATCATTCAGCTATTCTTACTGCATTACCAATGCTTCTTTCTCTGATGAAGATACTCTTTAAGAATAGCTCATCCATAGTCTGATAACGTCAGCCAACCCACAGAAGACACACAAACTGTCATAGTTATGAAAAACTATTAACATCATTTTGACAATAAATAGAGAAGTTGAAACATTCTGCCTCCCAGTAGGCATCTTGGAGAAGTTCACAGTTGTTGAGGTCAGAAGGGCTTTGCAGTACACAGTTCTGTTAAAATTTAACATACGTGTTTCTAAAAGTCACTGTGCTATGTAAATCATGAAGAAAAAAAAAAGCCACAGGGCTTATGGAAAAAGTGGAATTCAGGATACAACACTCAAAGACTGTATCAGAGAACATTAAAAAAAGATAGGAACCTTAGAAAATGACAGTATAGTTTTAAACATGTTAAATGATTAAGAAATATGTACTCATACACAATATACAAAAGATATTGTACTTTGATAAAGTCTTGAAGTTTGCTTGTGGAAGTGAGCATAGATGTGGCAGCTTGTTATTGGAAGTGGTTGAAGAAGTGTTTCCTAAAATCAGGAGGAAAGTTGTAACTCAAGATGTGGATAGGTGGGACCATATGAAGACATGGTGAACTGAGATGGCAGGTATTTGAGGTGTGTTCATAGTTACGTTTTGTGTATTTACACGCAGCTTGTTTCAGCTAAGTGTGGTTTTTCTGTATTCACCTAGTGTTTCTTGCTGGTGAAATCATAGCAAAATTCACTTAATGCTGAAATTGTTCCCTACTATATCAATTGCATAAGAACAAATTTGCAGTTCCAAAACAGGTAACTATAGCAGCATTGACTTACAGCTGAGGGTAACGGATAGATACATGCCACTTTTTATAGTCGTCTTCAAAATCTAGACATTATCTGATGCATGGAGATTTATTGCAGCAAGTACTTACTGAGCATCTATTACTTGGTGTATATTTTCTAAGTATTTAGGATACAGCAGTGGACAATGTAGTCTTTCCATTTTGGGACTAACAGTACTTGTGTAAAGAATTTTGTTTGTTGTCAAGGATTGGTTTTAAGAAATAAAATTAGATGGAAGAGGAAGTCTAACAAAGTCTACTGGGCAACAGGCTTTTCTCTAAAGTTTTATATAATAATATTAAAACTTTAATGTTCTTGTATCTCAAGGAAGGTCTTCTATAATAAAGGCCTTTCTCATCTTCTGTAACCACTTTCCACCCCTTCTGTCCCTCCTTTCTTCTAGCCAAGCAGATGACTGGTTCACTATCTCCAGAATCTGCCTCCTATTTAGTTGCCTTGCTTCATACTTTAACCTTAAAAAAAAAAAAAAAAATGTTAGTTTCCAGGGCATCTGGGTGGCTCAGTCAGTTAAGCATCTACTTCCCAGGGTCCTGGGATTGAGCCCCACGTTTGGGGCTCCCTGCTCAATGGGGAGTCTGCTTCTCCCTCTCCCTCTGTCTGCTGCTCCCCCTACTTGTGCTTTCACTCTGTCAAATAAATAAAATCCTTTTCTAATGTTAATTTCAATTTAGTTAGCATATAGTTATATTAGTTTCAAGTGTGCAGTATATGAATTCACCAGTTCTGTACATTACTCACTATTCCCACAATAAGTATACTCTTAATCCCCTTCACCTGTTTCATTCATCCCCCTACCCACTGCCCTCTGGTAACTACCACTTTGTTCTGTATAGTTAAGAATCTGTTTTTGGTTTCTCTCTTTTTTTTGTTTTATTTCTTAATTCACACATAGAGTGAAATCATTTGGTGTTTGTTTAGTCTTTCTTTGACTTATTTCACTCAGTATTATACACCTTTAGATCCATCCTTGTTGTTGCAAATGGCCAGATTTCATTCTTTTTTATATTCTTAAACTTCCTAAGTACCCATGATTATAGATCCCTACCTCCCACCTCCACCTTCCTTCAGCTCAGAGAGTCCTTTAAACACATATAACACAATTTATACCACTTCTCTGGCACTTTTGTATAGCCTAGTACTGTTTGGTTTTTCAGGGAGCTTTGCCTGAGTTTCCTAGTTACATGAGTTATTTGTCCATATACTTGGAAGAGGAAGGCTTCAAAGGTTCAGTCAACTTTTTTAGTATTCTACAGCCAGGTTAGCATGCAGTCGTTTGCTAAGGTTTTGTTCCTTTGTACTTTGTGGAATTCATGGTATTTAGAATAAATAATTATTACTACCAATGTGTATTTTTTGCTACAGGCCAGGCAAGTGCATTGCAATTTACTTTTACTGTGTTACCACTAATCCTTGAAATTCCTTGAGCTCTTTTCTCCTTTTACAAAGCAGAAAGGATAGTATTAGTGACTAGCACTTGCATAAACTACTTTATTTACTTGTTTGCTTACTCTCACTATTTAAAAATTATTTTATATGTATTATTTAATTTCATAATATGAGGTAGCTACTCCATCATCACCACTTTATAGATGAGGAGACTGAGGCACAGAAAAGTCAAATGATTTGCCCAAGAAGATACTGCAAGTGGCAGATTCAGTTTCCTAAGTAACCACAAATTACAGAATCCTAAATTTATATTTAAGCAGCCACCACTATGTGTCCAATACTGTGCATTTTATATACATTATCTCATTTGTCTCATTAAATGAAACAGTGCCCACTAATACAGAATTGAGGTTGAAATATTTAGCAATGTTTCTCTGCTTTTAACCATTAGCATAGCATGTTCTTTCACCAGAGAATTTTAGAAAAGGATGGCTAAAATAGAATACTGTTTCTTGAAATTCTATTCTTTGGGAAAAATTTAAGTCTATCTCAGAGTAACATTTAATTTATTCACTGATTTCTTTTTTTGATAAGATCTTACACTAGTAAAAGTCAGTACTTTGTCAGGTTTAAATTTTGTAGATCTAAGTAGTTTATACAAGGTTCATTACCAATTACTCCTTTTATTTTTAAAGTTGGATCTCATCATTTGTTCTTTTCATTTTAATAAAACTTTACTTTGGCACCTCCTGAACAGGAGCAGTCAACTTTAATCTTTGATACGCTTTTACTATGTCCATAGTCACTGTCAAGGCATTTTGCTAGAAAGCAATGTATCTCATCTGAATCTGTAACTTCAGTAGAATAGTAGTGATTCCTCTTAACCCCACCTCACCCTATCTTACCCCCTTTTTCTCATTTCCCATGGGGTGAGAATTGTAAAAGCTTTGCTGTTTATTGTACTTGATGGAAAACTAATTTTTGGTCACATGTGATTAATATTCTATATTTTTTCATTAAGAACACTCACACTTTTCTTCCCAAATGCTAGTATGAGAAAGTACCTTGGAGATAGAGCTCATCCCCTATAATAGACCAACTGGCTAGGCTAACAGTATTTACCCAAAAAAAGTAATATAAACTCTGAATATGGATTTAAGCAAAAATTGTGAAATAAGTAATTGGGCAGATAGGCATAGGAGTCGAGAAGCATGGTGGTGTGTATATATGGGAACTGATATGCAAAGCTAAATCTTCATTATCTACAGGAGGAAATCCATAGATAATGTGTAAAATTGAAAAACCAAGAAATAACCTTATGATCGTCTTATGTAGAAACAGCCCAGTGTTGATAGGGTTTACTCTATAGAACAGAATAAGAGTAGGAAGGCATGAGGTTTTAGAAGTTGATGGTTTCCTGATAAATTTTATAGTACTATTTGACTTGTAAACTGTGTACTTGTTTTTGTCTTTACAGTTTTATTTAAATTTTTCATTATAGAATATGTCCTGTTAAAATATTTTCTGGATAAATAAGGTCTTTTAATTTTTTTTTTTTTTTTGTATATACTGTTTAGTTGTTTAGACTGGAAGAATGTGACCTTAGGGAAGAATTAATAATGACTGTATAATGTTTTATATATAATATAACCAAGAATATTTTTCTTTAGGTGTTCTTAAATTATATAGTAGGATTATCTACAGCACTCAGGTTTTAATTAATGCCAGCACCAGAGATGCTTCTCAGATGTTTATCTGCAGCCCAGACCTACTCTCTGAGCCCTAGACCCATCAATCTCTGTTCCTTCTGTGATAACATCTTTTTGGATGTTTTAAAGGTGCCTGAGACTCAGTGTGTTCAAAATCACACCAAGTAATCTGCTCTTTTGTTTTCTTGGTCCTATTGTATCAGTCATTATCCGAAACCAACCTTGTCTCCTACTTCTTCACCCCAATATTTAATCCAACAAATTGCATTAATTTTTACTTCCTAAATATCCCTTCAGGTTTTCCTTCTGCTCAGCCTCCACTGCTGTTTCTGCAGACACAAGCTATTAACATTTCCCAGCTAGCCTCCAGCAGTGGTTTTCTAACAGGGCTTCTCATATATTTTGCCCTTTTCTCCATACGGTACCATTTGTAATGCATACATGATTTCTTGATAGGGTCCCCTTCCCTGACTCTAAGCTTAAATCTTCAGTGGTCGTCCATTACTCTGAAGATAAAACTTCCAAATTGTAATAGCCTCGAAGGTACCTCATGACCTTTTTCTTGCTCTCTGCTCTCTACAGTTTTTCCTCATGTACCATACTCTCTGTTTCTGAATATGAACAAATTTGATAGCCACAAGCTAGACTAAGCTGGCAGCAGGAAGCAGACAGAAGATATAATAGTGTGCAAGTTCCAATAAGCTATCTGAATTAGAAACTTGTGTCGATGTGCCTCTGATACAGGAGTTTCTGTGACTGGAGAGCAAGGACATGGAGTATACTTTATCTTTGGCACAGTATCTGCTGCATTTTAGGCACTCTTTGAATGTATGGGTTGTGGATAATTAGAGGAGGATTATTCCGGTTTTTCTATCTAGTTGCCTCATAAATGAATCAGACCTATAAGTCCTGTTGCTTTTCTCTTTGTTGTTTTTTTCATCGAGGACCATAGTCTCTCTTCTTGTGGGTACAGTTTAAAAAATTAGCTGTGTTACATACTTACAGTCCTGGAAAAAATCACTATGACAAATGATGGTGAACATGAAGACTTGCTAACTATCATAGCTTAAGGTGTCGGTGAGCTGTTTTTCTGTACTTAGTACTCTGCACCGACACGATAATTGTTGAGAGGTCAGAAACAAATTGTTTACATAATCTTTAAGAAAGGAAAAAATAAGGCACATTTTTATAAGGCTTTCCAGTATATTTACTGTTAGATTCTGTAGTATTGTATCTATTCTACTATTTAGAAACCTTAAGAAATTAATCCTCTCAGATCACTTGAGGCGGTGACAGTTCATGTGCCAACACTTTGTATCAAATGCTAGAAACATTTCTAGAAAGTATGATTATATTCTCCAAAGATCAGTCATGCTGCATCTCAGTTATAGAAAATATGTTTCCATTTATTATTAGAAATAATTTTCCAGATTAAGTTATATCGCATGGTTTTCCTTTTGAAATTAAATCCCACCTATTGTTTGTTTCAATAATGAATTTAGTTGTAAAACTTATTTACTCACCACAAAGGCTACATTAAAAACACTTATCTTGCCTTGTCCTTAGAGATTACTCTCACTGCTTGGGATGCCTGGGTGGCTTAGCGGTTAAGCATTTGCCTTCTGCCCAGGAAGTGATCCTGGAGTCCCCAGATCGAGTCCCATATCGGGCTTTCTGCATGGAGCCTGTTTCTCTCTCTGCCTGTCTCTCATGAATAAATAAATAAAAATAAAGAAAGCATTTTTAAAAAAAAGTTTACTCTTGCTGGATATAGAATTTGAGTTGATGTTTTTTCTTTCAGCACATGCATAATGTCATTTGACTGTCTTTTGGCCTCCATAATTTCTGATGACAAGTTGACATCATTGGAATTGTTTCCCTCTGTCATTTCTTTTGCTGCTTTCAACATTTTCTTTGCTTTTCAGCAGTTGGACAGTTAGGCCTATGTGTGGTTTTTCTGGGCTTTTCCTCTTGAGGGCTTGAGCCTAACCTGTTTAGGCTTTGATATTCTTGAGTAAGATCTTTTTATTTGTTTTTGTGTGTTGTTTTTTTTTTTTTGTGTTGTTGTTGTTGTTGTTGTTGTTGTTGTTGAAAACAAGCTCTGGCTGGTTTTATTAAGCATTTTGCTTTTTACCAGTGTGTTCTAATGTACTTCTAGTGATATTAGAATCCCCTGGATCAGTGATAGTCAGTGTATATATACTCTGCAGAGTTTTTCCACATGCCGAGCCCCAATTCAGTAGTATCGCCACTATAGTGACGGACACCATTTTTGGCCTTGGGGTGTAATACTGTTTCAGATTTCCTCAAGGCTGGGCATTTGTTAGCGAGGGTGACTGGTTCTGATCATCTTTAGCATCGGCTCCTGCCCCAGCAAGGACTTTCACTTTTCATGAGGAGTTTGAGCCTTGAGTTGATCTGGAGAGCCTAGAGTTGATTGATTCTAGCAACTGTTTTGTCATCTTTGCAGCCACCATCTTCTGCCTTATGTGTGGGATGACCCCCAACCAGTGGCAGCCACCAGAGTGTCTGGGGAGGTAATCAAGATCTTCATGATCTGTAAATTTATCTTTTACTAACTTGAAGAAATTTTTAGCCACTGTTTCTTCAAATAGTTATTTTCTATCTCACTGTCTGTCCCCTATCCTTCTGGCTCTCCAGTTTTAAGTACCTTAGACTTTGTGATATTTTCCCACAGGTCCCTGACATTCTCTTCCTCCCCACCCTCAGTCATTAATTTTTCCTCCATGGAAAAATTTCTGATTGGAATAATTTCTATGGCTTTATCTTCAAGTTCACTAACTATTCTAGTATTTCCAACATATGGTTAAATCTACCTAGTGACTTTTTTATCTCAGGCATTTTATTTTTCATTTTTTGAACTTGTACTTGGTTCTCCTCTCTTTTTTAACATAGTTTTTTGTGGTTTTTTTTTTTGTTTTTGTTTTTTTCTTTTTCTTTTTAACTGAGATTCAAGCATATTTGCCCTCACATCTTTCAGCATAAAGTAGCTGCTTTAGAATCCTTATGTGCTAGTAATTCTAGCCTCTGGGTCATCTTGGTCTCTCTTCGTTGCCTTCTCTCTTGAGTATGGGTCAGTTTTTCCTATTTCTTACATGTTTCTTTTGAATGACATGTAGAGACTCTGGATTCTATTTTGTTCCTCCAGTAGTGAGTATTGATGTTTGGTTGGTTTCCTTGCTTGCTTGCTTGCTTGCTTCTTACATTAGTAGGCAGTTAACTTGGCTGAACTTCTAGCTACAAACTCTGAAATCTGTTATTTAACAGATTGGCCAGGTTGCTTGGAATCTCACATATGTGTAATTTGGGATCAGAGATGTGTGCAGAATTTATACATAGGATTTGGTGCTCCTTTCTTTCTTTCTGGGATTTACTTACTAGGCTTTCAGCTGTTGCGATTATGCCAAAGTCTAACCTTTGGCTAATTGAGTAGGGCTGTAGGTTCTCTGTCTAGGTTTCAGCTATCCAAACCATGTGGGGCCTGCTCTCTGGCTAAACGCCATTTTAAAAAAAATGGAAAATCACTCCATGCTGTTTGTTACCTTCTAAGTACTGACTCCCCCCGACTTCTCCTGCCTATCATCCTTCTATTGCTGTTTATGCCTTCTGCCTTCAAGTAGTTGCTTTTATGCTTTGCCTGGTGTTTAAAGTTGTTTATGAGAGAGTTGATCTAATAGGAGCTACTCAGCCATTATGAGAAATATAATCCCTAAAATACAGTTGTATGTTTGAACAATCTTCTTGTTTGTGTACTTGATGGTCTTTGTAAGAAAAGCAAGTGTGATAAGAGTTTTTCAAAAAATCTTGGAAATTTGTCTTTTAATAATGGAAATAAGTCTGAATTTATATTCATGATTCATTATCCTCTAATAAATGTCCTCAGTTATACCGAAAATGTATTTGCCTGTCTCTCAAAGGGTGTAAAAATTTCCAGATCTAGATCATTTGAAATGTGTTTTAGAAGCAAAGTAACATGAAGAAACCATGCAATAAAACCTTCGTTTCATCCAACAAATGTTACATCTTTGACCTAGGTCCTGGGGTATGGCAGTGAACTTCAAAGTTCTTGATCCTGTGGAGTTAATGTTTTGGGAATAGATAGATAAGTAATAAATAAATACATATCAGGTACTGACTTGCTATGAAGAAAAGCAAGGTATGAGGATGTGATGGGCATTATTTTAGAGAGATTGGTCGAAGAAACTTTCTGTGAAAGTGACATTTGATCAGAGATCTTAATGAAGTAAGAGTGGAGGCCACGCATGTATCTGAGGGTATAAAATGTTTTAGGCAGAAGGAGCAGCAAATGCAAAAACCCTACAGGAGGAAAGAGTGGCTTTTTTAGAACCAACTAGAGCTTAGACAACCTGGAGAGTGGTAGAAGTGAAGTCCAAAGGGGTGGCACTTAGCCAGGGGCCTTGTAAGATTTTTAGCAGGGGATTTTGCCCAAATTTACTTTACACAAAGATCACTTCACTCAGTAGAGTAAGGGGCAGGTGTGGAACAGAAAGTGAAGGCAAGGAGGAAAGCGGTTGAGAGACCTTTGCAGCGGCACTCTAGGTAAATTACAGCGATAGCTCAGATGAGAACAATAACAGAGGTGGGAGAAAGTGATCAGATTATAGGTACAGCCAATGAGACATGATGCTGGATTCGAAATGGGATATGAAAGAAAGATCAACTGGATAAATGATGGCACCATTTACTGGGATGAAAAAAGACTACGGAAGCATTGGTTTGGATGGCGGAGGGAATTAAGAGTTTAATTTTGGACATACTAAGTTTGAAGTGAGTTTTAGTTGTCCAAAAGGAGCTGTCAGGCAGGTAACTGGCTATATTAGTGTGGAACTCAAGGAAGAGCGCTCCCTTGGCCTTGCAGATAGAAATTTGTAAAGCCTGTGTGTAAGGCAGTATATTGGGATGAAATTACCTGCAGAGGAATGTAGGTGTAGTTGAAAAGAAACTAGTTCTGAACTCCATTGTCTACCAATATTTAGATGTCCAGAAAAGGAAGAAGGTCTAACAAAACTGAGAGGGAGCTGCCAGGGGTAGGAGAAACACCAGAAGAGTATAAATCTCAGAAGCCAAGTGAATCTCCCTTTAAAAAGGGATTGGCTGACTGGGTCCTAAGCTGTGGTTGGACAGGCACTGAGGATGCTCTCTTTAGGTCAGAAAACCTCAGGTTTTCTGACAGCTTTGATAAGTATAGTTTTAGTGGAGAAAAACTGTGAAAGCCTGATTGGGTTTAAGAGAGATTAGTAGGGAGGAAAGGAAGATACTTAAGTATAAACATCCCTGTCAAGTAGTTTTAGCCCAGAGGAGGGAAGGGGCCGAGAAATGAGCCCATCGCTGAAATGAAGTCAAGGGTAGCTTTCTCAAGTTGAGCAGTGCTGTAGCTCGTTCACATCTTAAGTAATTTTTAAGTATCCTTTACTAATTTTCAGTACTTCTCTCTTCTATACCCCATTGTCACTTTTACCTCTGAGATGTAACTAAGCCAAAGTCACAGAGACAAAAGAATTAAGGAGTTTAATTAAATAATGATAAACTAAAAGGCTTTATTTACCGTGAATGGTATCTAAATGAACTTCTGTTGAGGACTCAGGATTCTACCATAACTGAATTTAATAAATATTTTAATATCCACTGCTCCACTGAACACTGCCTACACAGTGCTAGTTACACAAAAAGGGACAAAGATCTAATTCCTATATTCATGGTGTTTACAAATTTGTTTTTTTAAGCTTATGTTAGCAAAATTAAAAGAAATACTACAGATAAGTCTGTCTTAAAAAGATTGTCTTATTGTTAAATTTATCATTAACTGAAATGATTAAGCAAGTAGCATGATATTTAAATATTATAATGTTATTTAGGTTTAATATACTTACATACTATTTATTATCCCAAAGAGGCTTTCGATACTAAACATGGTTTACATTAAGAACAAAAACTGGGATCCCTGGGTGGCGCAGCGGTTTAGCGCCTGCCTTTGGCCCAGGGCGCGATCCTGGAGACCCGGGATCGAATCCCACGTCGGGCTCCCGGTGCATGGAGCCTGCTTCTCCCTCTGCCTGTGTCTCTGCCTCTCTCTCCCTCTCTCTCTGTGTGACTATCATAAATAAATAAAAATTTAAAAAAAAAAAAAAAAGAACAAAAACTAGGTAGATAGTTCTCCACTTTGGCCACACATGAGAATTACTTGGGGAAGTTTTAAAAATCTGTGTACCCAGGCTGCTCTGCCACCAACTAAATCAGGACCTTTGAGGTTGAGGCTCTAACATTAGTATCTTTTAAATGCTGATTTTATAACAACAATAACATCAGGAAGTAAATTGCTACTAATTCCCTGAGTATGAATTCATTGCACATTTAAGAATTGGTATATCTGAAAATTAAGATATCAAGTGCATTGGGTTATAGGTCATTTTTAGACAAAGCATGCAAAGTCATTTGTAGAGCCAGACTTTATCAGGATCCAAACTTTAAAAAAATTTAAGTAGAGTAAATAAGATTACTCACCTGGGGCTGTCCTAGGATTATTAAGAAAAATGTCAGTAAAGTTATTCATTTTCTCCTTTTAGAAGAATGAGGGAAGACATCCTTGATGGTAATTTCTTAAATGCCTTTTGGAACAGCCATCCTAAATCATACAAATAGGAATTCGACAGTCTAAAAGTTTGCCAGTAAGAGTTATAATTGAAAATTATTGTATGGAGAGCATTATAGGACTAAATAATATTTTGATAACTTATATGAAATGTTAGGTACTAGGGACTCCTGGGTGGCTCAGTGGTTGAGCGTCTGCCTTTGGCTCAGGTTGTGATCCCGGAGTCCCGGGATCGAGTCCCACATTGGGCTCTCTGCATGGAGCCTGCTTCTCCCTCTTCTTATGTCTCTGCCTCTCTCTCTGTGTCTTTCATGAATAAATAAATAAATTCTTAAAAAAAAAATAAATGTTAGGTACTAAAGCAAGTACCCTATGTATTGAAATTTTTAAACCCACAACAATATTCATTCTCTAATCAGTTGTCATTAAAATTTTTTTTCTTTCTTTCACAGAAAATGCTTGGACAGAAGAGATGAGTACTATTTCCACTAAGGCCTAGAATTGCCTACTGTACAAATAGTCCTGATCAGGCAATATACGAATGGCCCAAGGAAGCCACCAAATTGATTTTCAGGTTTTACATGACCTGCGACAAAAATTCCCTGAAGTACCTGAAGTTGTTGTATCCAGGTGCATGTTACAGGTCAGTGTGCAATGATTTCTGAACTCATTCATACAAACCTGGGTTGCTGTTTTTTTTTTTTTTTTTTTTTAAACATTGGAAGAAAACTTTTATCTTCTTGTTGGCATTAGTGTGCTATAATGAAAAGAAATGAACTCTGGTATCTGATAGTCTGGTGGCCTTTCACAAGGTATTTCAGCTCTCTGGCATACAGACCATACCTACCTTGTAAAGGAGGGTTGAGGACTACATGGGTGCCCAATAGAAAGCTTTGGTACATGGTCCATGCTTACTATGATCTTGCTTCACTTTTCCCCCACCTGTTTGCCAGAACATTTTTCAATTCCACATCTTCGTATGAAAGTGAGAAAACCATTAAATAAAGAGTCAGGAAACATGGGTTCTAATCCCAAAGGAGCACTCCAAGCAGATCTGACAAGTAATATGTCTCCTTTATACTCTAGTTTGCTTTGTCTGTAAAACAAAGGAATTTGACTTAAACGATGCCTCACGTCCCAATTCAAAAGAAAATGTTTTTTTTTATTTTTCAATTTAATCTTGTAGGTTTTCCAATTAATATTGCTAACCATCTAATAAATTTTTACATCTTTCTCATATGTACAATTTTAGAAATCCATAATTCCAAATATTTAGTGAGAGTTGTACCTTCTCATTTGATTAAATTAGAAATCTTTCTATCACAAACTATCTTTCAGCTTGTAAAAAAATAGAGATATAAAAAAGTAATTTGGGCTCAGATATATTTACTCGACAAACTATTTTTAAAGTTTGAAATTGTATGAAATTTTTAAAGGCTCAAGTACGTCTGTACTTGACACCAAGTGACTACATTTTCTTCATGCCCTTATCACCTTTTATATGTACATTTTAGTGCTCTGCCTGCCCTTAGTCTCGTCCAGTTTTGTTCTTCAATCTATCATCACTTCTGCCAAAGTGTCTTTCTAAATGCAGATATTGTCATGTATTTGCCTGCATAAAAACCTCATGATTGTTTTCCATACCCTTGAGTAAAGTTCATATATTGTGACTAGGGCATACTAGGTCTGTGATCTGGAATCCTGCCTCCTTCTGCAGTTTGGTCTCTTGCCTCATCCTTCCTCCTCACATTCTGTGCTGCAGACATCGTCAACTAATTGGAATTCTCTGAACATCCCTGGCTTTTTCTAGAGTATAGTGTTTAAGAGCATATGTTTTGAGTTAACGGTACCATACTGTGTACTTGAAATTTGCAAAGAGTGGATCTTAAATGTTCTCACCACCACTAAAAACATACAGAGATGAGGGATGGGTACTGTGAAGTGGCAGATGACTGATTAACCTGATTGTGATAATCATTTCACAATGTATAAATATATTAAATCATAACATTGTATATACCTTTTAAAAATCACATTGTACAGCCTAATATATACAATTTTTGTTAATCAGACCTTAGTTAAATTGGAGGGAAATAGGGCAGCCCAGGTGGCTCAGTGGTTTAGCACCGCCTTCAGCCCAGGGCATGATCCTGGAGACCTGGGATTGTGTCCCACATCAGGCTCCCTGCATGGAGCCTGCTTCTTCTGCCTGTGTCTCTGCCTCTCTGTGTGTGTGTGTCTCATGAATAAATAAATAATATCTTTAAAAAAAAATGGGGGGGAATAAGTAACAAGTAGCATAGGTTTTCTTGATAAACAGACTTGAATTCAAGCTTTAACAGTTACTAGCAGTAATTTAATTAACCTCTCTGACCCTCATTTTCCTCATCTCTATAGTGGGAATAAAAAACTTCACAGTGAATTAAATATAGGTAAATGCAGGTAAAATAACTGGCAGGATCCTTGATTCGTGATGAGTGCTCAATAAATGTTAGCAGTCGTTACTAATAACAGTAATAATAGTAGTAGACCTATAATAAATATTTGGTGAATTAATCAGTCCACATTAGTTGATACAGTATGTAAAATAAAAAATGAAAAGTAAAAAAAAAAAGAGTGGAGTCAGAAGTTAAAGTATGGGGAGGAACAGAGATAGTGGGGGGGAAGGTGTTTCCCCCTAGAACACAGGTACTTCTTTCTAACTTTTCAAGTAGACTTTTATAATAAATTAATACTAGATTGAGAGAGTTTAGTGAGTAACTGAAAAATAGAAAAATAATATAGGTCCTTCAATAAAATGTTATAAGGCTTGATATGAAGGAACTATCCAGAATACTCTCCCATAGCACAGCTGTAGAGATTTTAAAGAACCTTAACTGAGAGTAATAGAGCATTTTGTAGAATTTAAAATATTTTCAGAAAAAATAGTGCTGCAGTATGGTTTTTCCGTGTATTTAAAACAAAACGCAGGATAGTATGTATAAATGAGGATGAGGGGCATCTGGGTGGCTCGGTCGGTTATGTGTCTGCCTTCAGCTCAGGTCCTGGGATCAAACCCCTCAGCAACAGGCTCCCTGCTCAGCAGGGAGTCTGCTTCTCCCTTTCCCTCTGCCCCTCCCTCACTCTCTTGAGCACACTCTCTGTCAAATAAATAAATAAAATCTTTTAAAAATAAATGAGGATGGGAGAATAAATATAAGCGTGTATATCTGCCTCTATTTGCATAAAGAAATACCAGAAAGATTAAAGACAAAATTAATAAAAATAGCCACCCATAGTGAGCAAGAGGGAACAGGCCAGATAGGGATAGAGGTAGAAGTGAGACATCTCAACATTAATCTTTCTCTATTGTTTTGATCTATATAAATGAATTATCTTTTTTTTTTAATTTTTTTTTTATTTTTTTAATTTATGATAGTCACAGAGAGAGAGAGAGAGAGGCAGAGACACAGGCAGAGGGAGAAGCAGGCTCCATGCACCGGGAGCCTGATGCGGGATTCGATCCCGGGTCTCCAGGATCGCGCCCTGGGCCAAAGGCAGGCGCCAAACCGCTGCGCCACCCAGGGATCTCGAATTATCTATTTTTTTAAATTAATAAGCATGTGTTCAATTTTACTAAAAAAAAAATAAATGATTTTGAATTTCTTTTGGGCACCTGGTAATAACACCTTCATAGTGTTTATCTGGTTTTACAAAGATAAACCACCTTAGGCATGCTTCCCAACATCTGATGATAACTAAAATGAAATCCGTTTTGCTTACAAATTACCTATGAGACCACATTCTTTTAAATTGAGTTGATAATCATTCTGGGCATTCAAGTAATGTGGGTTTTAGCTGCTATAACAAGAAATGTTCAAAGAAAGGAATGGGAAAGCTCCTCTGGGAACACATCTTCCAAAACCTGGGGAAATATTTTTAAACTGTAAAGGTAAATTTAGCTACCTCTGAATGTACTTGTAAACATCTTTTATTTGGTGACAGCCTTTTCTTTTGGGAGCTGCTCTCCCTTTCTCGGTTGGGTAGGCTTCTCTTCTTTCTCTCGAGAGAGCTTCCCTATAAAATACTCCTTCAGAACTTTTCTAGGTGAAAAAAGCATGGTATAGGAAATAGAAGAAATTAGTCGTCAAAGAATGCTATGCTGCCCTTTGTGTATATGCTCTTAAACATCTTGCTTCTTAAAAGAAGAATGGAGGTATCTATCCTCTGCTTGCTTCTTTATTTACTGCTCAGATTCCTGTTTTTGGAACTACTCATATCCTTTCTATTTGATAATTAAATCTTAGAATACTGTAAAAATACTGCATAGTTGACACTGATTTTTTTCCTTTTTTTAACTGAATTTTTCAATTCTCTTAAAATGACAGTTGAATCTACAAGTTAAAAATTTGCTATTTCTTTTCAACGTAATGCATTAATAGTGTTTACTCAGTATTTCTAAGACTTAGTATTTAAGTACTATAACCTTAGTTGAAGGCTTTTCAGATGACCTCCACCAATAGTCCATATCCATATTCTTATTAAAACAACTGTCATGGGGATCCCTGGGTGGCTCAGTAGTTTGGCCCCTGCCTTCGGCCCAGGGCGTGATCCTGGAGTCCGGGGTCAAGTCCCACGCCGGGCTCCTTGCATGAAGCCTGCTTCTCTCTCTGTCTCTCTCTCTCTCTTTCTCTCTGTCTCTCATGAATAAATGAATAAAATCTTTTAAAAATAAAATAAAAAACATCTGTCATTCTGTATTATATTTATTTGTGAATATATTAATGTCCTCTACTAGACTATGAGATCCTTTGCAGCAGTTGTATTCCTTTCTACTTGCCTAATGGAAGCTCAGTAAATTGAAGAAGCAAATGAATCAGAGTTAGAAAAATGATCATAGGGGATATTTTGATCCTATCTGTAATCTCCATGTCTGTGCAAGAAGCTTGGGGAAAAATTAAAGAACTGGAAATAATGAGTCAGACCTTTTGTAGCTTTGAAGAGAATGCAGATTTGCATATATACAAAAAAAGCAATGATTTTCAACCTTTTAGAAACTCATCCCACACCTTTTGTTACACTTAAAGGAAGTCTCACTAAAAATAACCAGAGTGTCTTTGAGAAATAGGTGATTCCAGGTCTAGGATAGGAAGTGTTCAAAAGAGGATTTTGGACTTGTTATATCAGAAGACAAAGAAGCTGTGAAAGACTCCTAGGTTCATGTCATGTATACATGAGCCAACTTGAAGTCATTCCCACTAGCCTAAAGATAGGATATAATGATCATAATCAATTGATACACATCAAAATGTTAAAGATACTGAAAATAAGTCTTAGGGACTTTTAGAGGTTGGTAGGGACACCAATTCATTCTAAAAACCAGTAGAGAGGGAATTTATTTATGTTGTTTCTTCTGTGCAAAGAGTACTAAGTAGTTGAAGAGAGCAAGTTCTTTGAGGATGGATTGCAGCTAGTACATGAAGAAGGAATCTTATAATTGAGATATCACCAATATCATCATTTTGCAACCCCTAATGAAATAAAGATTCTAAACGTGATTATCAGTAACTGCTAGAAATCAAGCTGGATCAGGCTGATAACATCAGAATCTGCCAGTCAGCTTTAAGATCACAAAAGGCCAGGCAGACATTATTGTGTCTCCTTGTGTGACGCATTAAGAAACAGACCCTATTAAAGAGACTTGCCAAAAATTCACACGTGAACCTGCTTACTTACACATAGAGTTACAACTACTAGTTCCCAATGAAATACAGCGTATGTTGACCCCACGTAGTGCATCCATCCGGTCTAGATGGGAAATTCAACTGCACAAGTTATCAAGTTTTCAACAAACAAATGGCTCAAAAATTTTTAGGAGGAGGAGGATATTAGAAATAATAAAAGGCATATCAGCCAAATTAAATATGTGGACCTTCCTTAGATCCTCATTCAGACTAACTAAAAAGACATTTATGACACAAATGGAATTTCAACACTGTTTAGATATTAGATGTACTAAATATTGAATATTTTAAGTGTGACTTAAGTCCCTTTTTTAAGAGAAACATACTAAAGTATTTACAGATGAAAACGAAATGTCAGAGACTTGATCTAGCTTGGTGAGGGGAGTAGTTGGGGAACATACATTAGATGAGAAAAGATTTGCCATATATTAATATTGTTAAAGATCAGTGATGAAGAGGTGAGTTTGTCATATTTACTCTTTATTTTTGAATATGTTTAATTTTTTTTTAATAAAAAGTACATTTTCTTTTATCCTATTGTGGCTTTATAAAATCCCTGTAAGTACTTATCAGTGTTTTGCTGATAAGAAAGTGATATCTGTAGAGGGTGAATAACCTAAGGACATGTGAGTTACTGGCATAGCTGGGACTAGAATATATTAAATCATCAGATTTTATAAAGAATTGAAGGGATTTTTGAGAGCTCAGGAGAATTAAGGAGGAGAACTTTATAAATATGAGTATCCACTTTTAAAAAGGAAGCGTGAGATTGGGTTTAGCAGACAATACACATTTTAATTTGAGGATGTTGGCAGAGAGGAGAAGAACACGATCTTTGTGAGCTTTGGTTTAGTAGACGGAATTTACTAAGAATAGCAATAAAGTTCGTTTGAAGCAAAAGCAAAAAGGTTTGGCAAAAGATAAGATCTAACTGTAATTAGAAGTAACTGATAAAGATTGTGGTGAATTTTTAAATTTTATTTGAAAAACTAAATTCAGAATTATGAATAGGGTAAAAGAATTTTTATAGCATGAGAAATTTGAACTGTTAGTTTGGGAGGGAAAAAAGTCAAACCTTGCTCACTAACTTTGTTTTGCGTTACCCGTTCAAACTGTGAAATATACTTCTTAACAAGACTTCAAGATGCATTTGGAAGTTCAATTTCCTTTAATAAGATTTTATCTCCTATCAAACCACCTGTAGACATTTTAACTTGATTATTCATTTTTTATGTCCAAACCTGACCTTTTTCTGTCAAGCTCCTAATCTTCCAACCCTCTTTGAAGTCTCTTTCTCTCTTTTCTTTTTTTTAAAGATTTTATTTATTTATTCATGAGAGAGACAGAGAGAGAGAGAGAGAGAGAGGCAGAGACATAGGCAGAGGGAGAAGTAGGCTCCCAGCAAGGAGCCCAATGCGAGACTTGATCCCAGATCATGGGATCAGGACCTGAGACAAAGACAGACGCTCAACTGCTGAGCCATCCAGGCATCCCAAAATCTCTCTTATAGCCAAATTGTATTGATATTTATTTGTAGTCTCATAATTTGTGTCCACTATCAACAGTCATTATTTTCGTGTCTTCCAATGATAGTCTTGTCAAGAGGTTTTCCTTTTCCTGTTCATCTTGAGTATCAACAGACTACTTTCCCAAAATAACCCTTTGTCTTTACTTCTCAGTTCATTCATTTTTGTTCAGTGGTTCTCCCTGTTGCCTATCTCAGAGTCCAGACTTTAGTGTGACTCATTTTTCAAAATCCTCAATTATAGGCATACCTTGGAAATATTGTGGGTTTGGTTCCAAACCACCACAATAAAGTGAATATCATAACAAAGCAAGTCAAGTGAATTTTTTGTTTTCCCAGTGCATATAAAAATGTATACTATTTTGTCTGTTGATAGTGCAATAGCATTATATCTAAAAAGACAGTGAACATACCTTAATTTAAAAATGCTTTAGTGGGGCTCCTTCATGATTCAGTTGGTTAAGTGGCTGCCTTTGGCTCAGGTCATAATCTCATGATCCTGGGATCTAGCCCCTTGTAGAGTTCCTGCTCAGCCCCTTTCCCCACTGGTGCTTTCTCTTTCTCCCTCTCAAATGAGTAAATAAAAACCTTAAAAAATACTTCATTGCTAAAAAATGCACCATTATCTGAGCTTTCATTGAGCTATAACTTTTTACTGCAAGGGTCTTGCCTCCATGTTGTTGATGGCTGGTGACTGATAGGGTGGTGGTTGCTGAAGGTTGGGGTGGCTGCGGCAGTTTCTTAAATTAAGACAACAGTGAAGTTTGCCACATCAGCTGACTCTTGCACAAATGATTTCTCTGTAGCATCCAAGGCTATTTGATGGCATTTTACCCACAGGAGAACTTCTTTCTAAATGGAAATCAGTCAGATCCTGCCCCTGCTTTCTCAACTAAGTTTATGTAATATTCTAAATCCTTTATTGTCATTTCAACAATCTTCCCAGCATGATCACCAGCAGTAGATTATATCTCAAAAAGACCACTTTTTCTTTTCCATTCATGAGAAGTAATTCCTCTTTGTTAAAGTTTTATCATGAGATTACACAAATCAGTCATATCTTCAGGCTCCACTTCTAGTTCTCTTGCTGTTTCCACCATATCTGCAGTTACTTCCTCCTCTGAAGTCTTGAACCCTTCAAAGTCATTCATGAGTGTTAGAATCAGCTTCTTCCTCACTTCTCTTAATGTTGCTATTTTGACCTCTTCCTGTGAATCAAATGTTCTCATGGTTTTCAGTTTACTTTGCCTGGATCTATCAGAGGAATCACTGACTATGGCAGCTATACCCTTACAAAATATATTTCTTAAATAAAAAGACTTGGAAGTCTAAATCACTCCTTGATCCATGGGCTGTAGAATGGATATTATGTTAGCAGACATGAAAACAAGATAACTCTCTATACATCTCCATCAAGCTCTTGGGTGACCAGGTGAATTGTCAGTTAAGTAACATTTTGAAAGGAATCTTTTTTCTGTTCGGTAGGTCTCAACAATGGACTTAAAATATTCAGCAATCATGTTGTAAACAGATGTGCTGTTATCCAACCTTTGTTGTTCCCTTTATAGAGCAAAAACAGATTTACCATAATTGTTAAAGGCCCTATGATTTTCAGACTCATAAACGAGCATTGGCTTCAACTTAAAGTCTTCAGCTGCATTAGCCTCTAACAGCAGAGTCAGCCTGTCCTTTGAAGCTCTGAAGCCAGGCATTGGCTTTTCCTCTATAGTTATGAAAGTCCTAGATGGAATCTTCTTCCAATATAAGGCTGTTTCATCTACACTGAAAATTTGTTGTTTAGTGTAGCCACTTTTATTAATTATCTTAGCTAGATAACTTGCTGCAGCTTCTACATCAGCACTCATTGCTTCACCTTGTACTCGATATTGTAGAGATGGCTTCTTTCCTTAAACCTCATACACCAACCTCTGCTAGCTTTAGACTTTTCTTCAGCTTCCTCACCTCTCTCAGCCTTCACAGAATTGAAGAGAGATTAGAGCCTTGCTCTGGATTACACTTTGCCTCAAGGGAATGGTGAAACTGGTTTGATCTCCTATCCAGACCACTAAAACTTTCTTATATCAGCAATAAGACAGTTTTGCTTTCTTATCATTACTATGTTCACTGGAGTAGCACTTTTAATTTCCTTCAAGAACTTTTCCTTTGCATTTACAACCTGGCTCTTTGGCACAAGACACCTAGCTTCTGACCTCCCTGGCTTTTGACATGCCTCACTAAGTTTAATCAGTTGTAGCTTTTGAAAGTTGAGATACATGCAGCTCTTCCTTTCACTTGAACACTTAGAAGCCATTGTAGGGTTGTTATTATTCATTAGCATAATTTCAGTATTGTTGTCAAAGGGAATAGGGAAGTCTAAGGAGAGGGAAGGAGATGGGGAAACAGCCAGCAGTCAGAATAGTCAGAACACACGCATTTATCAGTGAAGTTCACTGTCTTATATGGGTGTGGATCATAGCACCCCAAAACAATTAGAGTAATAACATCAAAGATCACTGGATTGGACGCCTAGTAGCTCAGTCAGTTGAGCATCTGACTCTCGGTCTCAGCTCAGCTTGTGATACGGGGTTCATGGGATCAAGCCTCAGGTCAGGCTCTGGGCTCAGCACAGAGACTGCTTGAGATTATCTCTCTCTCTCTCCCTCTGTGGCCCCCCCCTCACCCCCCCCCCTGCGCTCATGCACATGTTCTCTCTTTCTCTGTGATATAAATAAGTAAATCTTTAAAAAAAAATCACTGGATCATGGATTGCCATAAGAAATATAATAGTAATGAAAAGGTTTGAAATATTCTAATGTGACACAGAGACTTGAAGTGAGCAAATGCTATTAGAAATACGGTGCCAATAAATTCACTTAATGCCAGGTTGCCACAAACTTTCAATTTGTAAAAAACACAGTATCTGCAAAGTGCAATAAAATGAGGTATGCCTGCATTTAATCCCAATCTACTTTTCTTAAAATTTGTTCCACAAAATCTCCTATACAAACCTTTAATTCCAACTAAGTCTGTTCCAGTTAGCTTGTTTAGAATATGCTTTTACTTATTATCACATTTATGTCTGTCTTTACTCATCCCATTCCCTTTACCAGGAATTCTTTTTTTCCTAGCCAAGTCCTGCATATACTACTATATATGAATATGAAGCCCATCAGACTATGCCTTTGTATAGTAGTCTACAGTACTAACTCTGTTGAACTTAAAGACCACTTATTATTTGGCACATCATGTTTTAATAATGTTACCTTTTCATAAATCCCATGGTTTGTCTCTAAATTGAGTTGCAGAATTCTTCTAGGGAAAATTTTGGTTTTATATGTTATTGAGTCTTCCACAATCTCAGAGTACAGTGCATATTTTAGGTGTCCAGTAAATATTTTATGAGTAGTGATTGATCAGTCTCTTGAGGGTTATTTAGAAATAATCTGTTGCTGTTTTTTGTTTTCATTTCTGTGGAATAGATTTATATGGTGCTGTTTAAGGAAGAGATATGAGCTCAGTTGTTCTAGGTGCTACCTTGAGTCTATATTTCATATATATATATATATGTATATATATATATGGAAGTTTTTTTTTTACACAAATTAAGAGGAAGCATATACAGAATTGAAATGACTTTGTTGTGTATTTTAGGACTTTTTATATTTAAATACTACATATATAATTTTTTAAGATTTTATTTATTTACAGAGTGCGAGCATGAGCAAGGAGAGGGAGAGAGAATCCTAAGCAGATGCCATGCTGAGCATGGAGCCCAACACAGGGCCTAGTCTCACAATCCTGAGATTATGATCTAAGTGGAAATCAAGAGTCAGATGCTTAACCGACTGAGCCACCCAGGCACCAACCAACATATATAATTTTTTAAAAGGTCATAAGTTTAAAACAATTCATATAGCACTTGAATGTGCAGAATATTTAATTAAATGGTATTATATGCTAAGGAATATATTACTTGAATGGTTATGTTTTGTTCATTATTCAAATCATGTTTTTCATTAGGTTATGATTTTACTATATTTGCATGAATCCATTTTACTGTAAAATAGCTCCTAAAACAGAACAGTGATTTGGTTTGCTGTCAGCTATTGCTTTTTAGAAAGCTTTTCCAATTACATTTGTAGTGAGGATTTGTAATTCAGGTATTTACACAAAAAATAGTTCTTCTCAAATAAAAAGATTCAAATATGTGTGTTAGAATTGTATTAACTAATCACTTGTTAATCATGTAATATTTTAGTAGTGATGAGAATATAAGCGTTACCTTCTGGTGATTAACATCAAGCTATGTTTATTTTGTTTTATAGAATAATAATAACCTGGATGCCTGCTGTGCTGTTCTCTCTCAGGAGAGTACAAGGTATCTTTATGGTGAAGGAGACTTGAATTTCTCGGATGACTCTGGAATTTCTGGCCTACGAAATCACATGACTTCTCTCAACTTGGACTTGCAGTCACAGAATGTTTACCACCATGGAAGAGAAGGAAATAGAATGAATGGAAGCAGGACTCTAACGCACAGCATTAGTGATGGACAACTTCAAGGTGGTCAGTCCAATAATGAACTCTTTCAGCAGGAGCCACAGACAGCACCAGCTCAAGTTCCTCAAGGCTTTAATGTTTTTGGAATGTCTAGTACATCTGGTGCTTCAAATTCAGCACCACATCTTGGATTTTACTTAGGAAGCAAAGGAACATCTAACCTTTCTCAACAAACTCCCAGATTTAATCCCATTATGGTAACTTTAGCCCCAAATATCCAGACTGGTCGTAATACTCCTACTTCTTTGCACATACATGGTGTACCTCCACCTGTACTTAACAGTCCACAGGGAAATTCTATCTATATTAGGCCTTACATTACAACTCCTAGTGGTACAACTCGACAGGCGCAGCAGCATTCTGGCTGGGTATCTCAGTTTAATCCTCTGAACCCTCAACAAGTTTATCAACCTTCACAACCTGGTCCCTGGACTCCTTATCCTGCATCTAGTCCTATGTCACATACCTCAGCCCAGCAGCCAAATCAGCAAGGCCACCAGACCTCTCATGTCTACATGCCCATCAGTTCACCTACTACTCCACAACCACCAACAATTCATTCATCTGGTAGCTCACAATCTTCTGCCCATAGCCAATATAACATTCAAAATATTTCAACAGGACCTCGAAAAAACCAGATTGAAATCAAACTTGAACCCCCACAAAGAAACAGCTCTTCAAAATTGCGTTCTTCTGGACCTCGAACCTCCAGCAGTTCCTCTTCAGTCAACAGCCAGACCTTAAATAGAAATCAACCCACTGTTTACATAGCTGCCAGCCCCCCAAATACTGATGAGGTGATGTCCCGTAGTCAACCCAAGGTCTATATTTCAGCTAATACTGCCCCAGGAGATGAACAGATCATGCGGAATCAGCCCACCCTCTTCATATCCACAAACTCTGGAGCATCTTCTGCCTCCAGGAATATGTCTGGGCAAGTGAGCATGGGCCCTGCCTTTATTCATCACCACCCTCCCAAAAGTCGAGCAATAGGCAATAACTCTGCAACTTCTCCTCGAGTGGTGGTCACTCAACCCAATACAAAATATACTTTCAAAATTACAGTTTCTCCTAATAAACCCCCTGCAGTTTCTCCAGGGGTGGTATCCCCTACCTTTGAACTTACAAATCTTCTAAACCATCCTGATCATTATGTAGAAACAGAGAACATTCAGCACCTCACGGACCCTACTTTAGCACATGTGGATAGAATAAATGAAGCACGGAAGTTGAGTATGGGATCTGATGATGCTGCCTACACTCAAGGTAATAATACTGAAGGTGGGGTCACGTTCCATGCCGGGCTTTTTGGTGTACGTTTGGTTTCACTGTAGAAATGGCTATCCCCATTATTATTTCATCTTTTAAGTGTTGCCCCAAATCATACTATTTTTAAAACCTCTGAGAATATGCAGATAAATTTTGAATTTCAATTTTACTATCCTGTAACTTAAAGTTTGGAGTATAGGTTTATTACATCTTCAGAATAATCCACTCTGGTTTGTCTACTTTCTTAATGTTTTAACACTTTCTTTTCAGTTAACTCTTCTTGGTGGTGATATTGACTTGTTCTTTCAAATTTCTGCAAATAAAAATTCATAAAAACACATCTTAGTAAGAGACTAGTGGCCTTGTTTAACCAGGCAAATTCTCTATTTAGCTATTTTCATTTTTCTGATACGACATTGTTAGTCTTATTTAATATCAAAATCTAACTTCCTACAAGTCCTAGAATAATTACATCTAAGAGAGTTTTTAATTCCGTTCTTGATAATTGGTTCTTTCATCCTCCCTCAAACATCAGTTAATTCAGCCTTTCTTTTTATTTGGAATTGTGGATAAAAACATGAATCTATCTGACTTGATTATCCCTTTCTGAAATAGACTAGTTGATATTGGCATAATACTAAGTTCTATCTGCACTAATTCAGGTAGTGATCATTTCTGTCATATATATTTTACTTGGTCACTTAAGTTACTTAATCTTCAGGAGGAAACCATTAAACTCATTCAGATAAGAAAGTAGAGGTTAAGTGTTTGTTTTCTTGAGTTTTGATGCAGGCTTGTAGATTAGCTGGGAGTCCTTTAGAGCAACAACATATTGTAGTCATCTTTGCATATCCAGTGAGTTTTTGCAAGTATGTAGGTGGAAAATACTAAATTATCACCCCCTCGCAACATGCACCCTAATACTACCTCTAGTATCCCTTGTCCTTTTAAAAATTTCTAAAAAGAATGAATTTATCTGCTGAGTTTCTCAGAGGAGCCTGATTGCTTGGGCTTATTTTATGTTTTAAACTATTATATTCTTGTGATTCTCAACTTAAGCTGGGCTTTGGTTCTTTCAGATTTTATAAACATCTATAGGGCTTTCAAAGAAGGATGCCCAGGGCTCATCCCAAACTTGCTCAGTTAGAAGGTGAAGCTTAGGTCTGCATGTGTGTCCATGGGTAATTCTGATTGCTCTAGAAATTGTGCTAAAACTTGTTTGTTTTCCATATATCTCTGATGAAATTGGAAACCTTTTTGTTTCACTTTAGTACATAAATTTTAATATACCATTATTCATTTCACTGATATTTAATTCCTGTTCTTCTCCCAAAGTCCTCTTCTCCTATTCTCCTTCCATCAAAATAACAGATTTCCTGTATTTAGATAGTTGCTGTTTCTTAAATAGAGGGTAAATTATTATATGAAGATAACTTGATGTGGGGAATTTTCTATTGAAAGAGACATAGTCACATTTAACTGGAATATGAATAAACAGTATTGCTTAAACTTGCTAGCTCCAGTTTCTCTCATTCTCTTCTGAATCTGCTCCAGTCAGGATTTTACCCACTGTAGTCACCCAGAATTGCATTTGTCAAGGTCATGAGTGACAGGATTGTTACAAAATCCACAGTCTCGGGATCCCTGGGTGGCGCAGCGGTTTAGAGCCTGCCTTTGGCCCAGGGCACGATCCTGGAGATCAGGGATCGAATCCCACATCGGGCTCCCGGTGCATGGAACCTGCTTCTCCCTCTGCCTGTGTCTTTGCCTCTCTCCTTCTCTCACTGTGTGCCTATCATAAGTAAATAAAAATTTAAAAAAAAAAAAAAAAACATCCACAGTCTCCTTTTAGCCCTCATCTTCCTTGATATATGTATCAGCAGCATTTACCAGTCAAGCACCCTTTTTACTGTGAAATATTTTGTTCTTTTGACTTTTAGGATACTACTCTAGAATTTCCATCTCTCTTTTTATTCTTAGCTGGTTCTCCGTCCCTCATCTCTCATCTCTTTATCCTTCCACTTCTCAAAGAAATGAGATCAAAGCCTCAAAGCTTAATCTCAGCCTTTTTTCCGTCTGTATCATTCCCTAGGTGATCTCATTCAGCCTCATGACTCTAAATATTATGTGCTAGTGCTGGAATGCCTGGGTGGCTCGGTTAAGCATCCAGCTCTTGATTTCTGCTCAGGTCATGATCTCAGGGTTGTGGGATCAAACCCCACCTCAGGCTCTGCACTCCGCACAATCTGCATAGAGATTCTCTCTCCCTCTGCCCCTCCCACCCCCATTCTCCCACGTGTGTGCTCTCCCTCTAAATAAATAAATAAAACCTTTTTTAAAAATATTATGTGCTTATGATTCCCGAATTTTAACTCTAATCTGAACTTAGTCCCCAAATTTCAAGGCAGTTTATTTAACTGGTTATTTAACATCTCTATTTGAATGTTTACTAGGCATCTCAAATTTTCTATATCTGAAATACTTTCTGACATTCCTCCCAGCTTACTTTTCTATAATCAGTCCTCCCACCTCAGTTAATGGCAACTTAACTCAGAAACTTCACAAACACCCTTGACTCCTTCTTTCTTTCAGATTTCACATCTAATTTGAGAATAAAATCTATCAATTCTAACCTTCAAGGCATATCAAGAGTTCTCCCTCTTCATACCACCCTATTGTCACCACTCTGGTCTGAGCTAATGTCATCTCTCAAGTGGATATTGCAGTAGCTTACATGCTTTCACTCTTTCTTCCTTATGGTCTTCTTTCAACTCAGCAGCCAGAGAGACACTTTGTTAAAAAACATAAGTCAGATTATATCACTCTTTTGCATATGATGGCTGTTTCATTCACAGTAAAAGCTGTGAAGCCTTACATGATCTATTGCACATCCCTCATCTCTTTGCCTTCTACTTACCACTTCAGTCACTCTGTTCCAGCCCTACTGGCCTTCTTGCTATTCCTTAAACATGGAAGACATGCCTTAGGACCTTAGTACTTGCTATTCTTTCTGTCTGAAATTCTCTTCTCCCAGAAACCACAGTTAACTCCCTTCAGATCCTTACTCAAATGACGTTTTTTTCTGTGAGATTATCTCAGGACTTCCTATGTTACTCCCCACCCCAGCGCTTCCTGTCTTTCCATCCTTGCTTATATTTGCTGAGAGGGGGAAAAAATCTAATATTAAGATACATAATAAGTAATACTTACCGGAAGCTTACTGTGTGCTAGGCAATTTTCTGAATGCCCATTTATTTCTCACAACCAACTATAAAGTAGACACCAGTATTATTCCTATTTTCAGATTAAAATATTTAGGAACAGGGGCCACCTCAGTTAAGCATCCAACTCTTAATTTCAACTCAGGTCATAATCTCAGGCTCGTGAGATGGAGCCCTATGTGGGGTTCTGCACTGAGCATGGAACCTGTTAGGATTGTCTTCTCCCTTTGCCCCTCTTCCTGCTCGCTTGCCCTTTCTCTGTCTCTGTCTCTCTGTCTCTCTCTCTTTCTCTCTCTTACATAAGTAAAATAATAAAATACAGTACATACTTAGGAAGAGACTGGGTAAGTACCTTGTCAAAGGACAAGTAGCAGAGTGAAAGATTCTAACCTAGGGAGTTGACAGTGGAGCCCACAGTCTTAATCACAGCACTTGAACATCTTTGCACATTTTCAAAATAAACCCTCTGGAAAGATGCTTCAACTTTGTATTGTAGCTTCACATAACCCCTGGTACATCATTGTGTGGTTCACATGTGCCCCTATTTAAGAAATGTGAAGCTAAAAGATCATTCAGTAAAAATAAGTAAAACAAAAACAAGCAGCCAAAAGGAAAGAAATCACAACATACAGATATAATTAGAAAAAGAACTTGAAAAATAAAGTAATACCCTGAGAAGATACAGGGAGCACCTTCTAAAGGCACCTAAACGTTGAAAAAAGTTGCTGAAGGGCACCTGGATGGCCCAGTCCATTGAGAATCTGCTTCTGAGTCAGGTCATAATCCCAGAAGCCTGGAATTGAGCACCATGTTGGGCTCCCTGCCCTGCTAGGAGCCTGCTTCTCCCTCTGCCTCTGCTCTTCCCCCCTGCTTGTGTGCTCTCGCTCTCTCTCGAATAGATAAATAAAATCTTTAAAAATTAAAAATTAGGATGCCTGGGTGGCTCAATGTTGAGTGCCTACCTTTGGCTCAGGGCATGATCCTGGGATCCTGAGATCGAGTTCTGCATTGAGCTCCTCACAGGGAGCCTGCTTCTCTGTCTGCCTACATCTCTGCCTCTCTTTGTGTGTCTCTCATGAATAAATAAATAAAATCTTTAAAAATTTTTAAATTTAAATTTAAAAAAAATTTAAGTTTCTGATGAGTGAAGCCTCTGGTTTGAGAGTTTGAAGCCTACCCAAATAGCAAATAGCAGAGTTCCTTAGAATCTGCCACTCAAATTACTTCTCTTCACTAATAGCCTTCAGACAGCTTAAACAACCATACTCACTTTCTTTAGGCATATCTACATACCTGTGGAATTTCTTAACATCCGTGTGGCTGTGTATCCTTGTATTATCTGTCTCCGCACACACTGTTTTGGGGTAGGTACTGTTCTGCAACCTTTCATCTTGTTTCCTTCTGTTTAGTATGGAACTGCTGTTGACCCAGATTTATGTATCATCCAGTGACAAAGTCTTGATCTAGTATTTCTTTGACTTGGTTCTATTAAAATCAAAGGATTTTTCTTTTCTAAAATTCTGTCTTATATGATGTTAACTTACACGTATGTGATGCCCTGTAGTTTATACATATGGTGACCCAAATAATACTGATTTTTTTAAAAAAGATTTTTTTAATTTATTCATGAGACACAAGAGAGGCAGTGACATAGGCAGAAGGAGAAACAGATTTCCTGCAGGGAGCCCAATGTGGGACTTGATTCCAGGACTCCCAAGATCACAACCTAAGCCGAAGGCAGACGCTCAACCACTGAGCCACCCAGGTGCCCCAATACTGATTTTTAAGCAAGAATCTTTTGTGAACTCTTGATTTATGTAGTGTGGGTAATAAAGAGAAAAGAAATCTGCCTGCTTCCTGCAGTGAAATTGATCTTTCTAAAGCTCCTGGAACATACTATTTCAGAATAGGAAAAGAAGTTGAGCCAGGTACTAGAGTCATAGGAAAATATTTTTCTCAGATTGAGGAGGGAACATACGTAAGTAAACAAACTGCATATTTTTCATTTGTATTCCATCTAACATTTTAGATCTACAACAAAACATTTCAAAAATGAGAATGTATGTTTATAAAAGATACATTGTTTGATATGCCCTCTGCTATAGAATGAGCAGAAGAAAAAAATAAATTGAAACTTCTACCCCGAACCTGCTCATTTCATCACCAAGGCTCCAACCACCACTGCAAAAGGAAATAAATTACACTTGAGCCTTTAAACTACCACAGGAATCAGAGACACAAATGAGTGCCCAGTAGAAGAGAAAAATTCAGGTTAGAGAGAAATTCCATTTCAAACTTTATGGATATGAAGAAGACTCACTCTTCTTTACCTGCTAAGAACAAACATTGAACTCAAAATTCTCATTAGTAAGGTTATTGTGTGGCCAAATAGCCTCATTTTCCCCTTGAGTCATAGTACCTGACTCTGTCTAACTTCTGAAAGTGCCAGTAAATACCTGATCATTCACTGTATTCTGAGACTTTCTGGTGTCCTCTCCCATTCATAGAAGTATGCTTTTAGTAACATTGGCAACTCCTATGAATATGGAGAACAAATGTTTCACTCATTCAAACCAGTTTTCATGGCAAGGCGCAGGGAAAGGGCCTGCTTTCTATGCCAGAGGCTTTTACCAGACTACCACTGCTGTCAAAATGATTTCTTCTTCTTTGTTATTTCTACAAAAATCCATCGTGGTATTGGTCTAAATGGTACTCTACAGTGTTAAAAATTACATATGTAAGGTCATAAACATTTTTAATGATACCTCAACACTTGTTTTCCAGTTATATTTATGATACTATCAAATTGTTAAAGCAGTACTCTTGACTTTGAACCTAAAATAGAAAAATAAGAAAAATAACAAGATGAAAATTAGCTTCTTGAACTTTGTATTTCTCATTCCTAGTCTTTTTTTTTTTTCTAATATGTCTCAATCACAACATCTTTCTATTTAACAAGATTTAATAAAAATGTTTAATCATGGGACACTGGGACACCTGGATGGCTCAATTAAGCATCTGCCTTTTTGCTCAGGTCATGATCCCAGAGTCCTGGGATCAAGCCCCATGTTGGGCTCCTGCTCATCAGGGAGCCTGCTTCTCCCTCTCCCTGCTCGTGCTCACTGTGCGCTCTCTCTCTCTCTCTCTCTCTCTCTCTCTCTCTCTCTGATAGATAGATAGATAGATAAATAAATTTATTTTTGAAAATGCTTAATCATGACAAAAATTAAGAGGGCTAAATGTTCAAGAGGAAATATAACTTCAGTTCAAATTTTTAAATTTGCGTTTTGCCTTTATACATCTGCTGATTGGAAATGCCTTTTTTTACAATGTTGACTTACTATGTTGACTTTGAAATTATGTTTTTTTTTTAATAAAGATTTTATTTGTTTATTCATGAGAGACAGAGAGAGAGAGAGAGAGAGAGAGAAAGAGAGAGAGAGAGAGAGAGAAGCAGGCTCCCTGTAAGGAGCCCGACGTGGGACTCGATCCCAGATTCCTGGATCACGCCCTGGGCCAGAGGCAGACGTTCAACCACTGAGCCACTCAGGCGTCCCTGAAATTATGTTAAATAATTACATCAAAATTAATCTTAACTAACATCAAACCTGTACTTCAGAATTTTCATAGGTTCTTCCCCGTCTCCAGACTACCTTTTTTAATTTGAAATAAATCTCAGGGTTGGAAGAGACTTTAAAAGTCATCTCAAATTCTACAACCAAGCTTACCCAGTCCACTTGCCTATCTAACAAGATTCCTAGTAAGTATAAATCCATTCTGTACATGCTTACATATCTTGAGAGAAACAAGCTGCCTCCCGAGGTAGCACACTCCACTTGTGTACAGCTCTGCCTCCCAGCAAGTTATTTCCTATATTAAACTGATGTCTTTAAAAAGTATTAGGCAAGTAACATACGCATATGATAAAAGAAATTTCAACTCCTTCCCAACAAGGAAGATAGAATGAAAATGTGTCTCCTTTCAACTCCTGCCTATAACATCCCACCAGCCCTCCCACCACTTAACTCTCAGAAGTAACCTCTGTTAGCTGTTTTTATCCTCCTTGTCTTCATAATCACATGCACACAGTATCCATATATGGGTATACATAAATACACCTATGCAGAATTTTATAATCTACACATACCCTACAGTATATATAAAAAACATTTTAGAGTGCGACTACACAGTTTTTGCTTAACCTCTTAAGATCATTGCATTTCAGCATGCACAAATCTATTTCATTCTTCTAACTTTTTAAAACAGGTTATTTTTTATTTTATTTATTTATTCATGAGAGACACATAGAGGTAGAGACATAAGCAGAGGGAGAAGCAGGCTCCTCGCAGGGAGCCTGATGTGAGACTCAGTCCCAGACTCTGGGACCATACCATGAGCCAAAGGCTCATGCTCAACCGCTGAGCCACCCAGGCATCCCAGGTTAGTTAATTTTAATAGCTTTATTAAAATAGAGTTAATCCATGAAATTCACTTATTTACAGTGATTTTTGGTATAGCCACATACAAGTCACCATAACCACAACCAACATAAGCATTTTTATCACCTCAGAAAGAAACTCCATACTCTTTAGCCATTACCTGCCTATCCCATTACATCCCCACCCTTAGCCCTAAGCCAAGCACTCATCTACTTTTCTGTCTCTAGGTTTTCATATTCTGGACACTTCATATAAATGGAATTACATAATAGTCTTTTGTGACTGGCTTTTTTCACCTAGCATAATGTTTTAGAAGTTCATCCATGTTGTAGTGTGTGTTAGTATTTAATTCTTTTTTATAGCCAAATAATGTGCTATTGTATAGGTATATACTACATTTTTGTTCACTCATCAGTTGGTGGACATTTGGTTGTTTCCATCTTTTGGCTATAATGAATAATAATATGAATACATATACATATTATGAATAATGCTGTAAACATTCATGCACACTTTTTTTGTGGACATTTTATTTCTCTTGAATATATACTGGGAGTGAAATTCCTGATTCATATGGTAATTCTGTTTAACCATTGAGGAACTGCCAGACTGTTTTCCAAAGTGGCTGCACCATTTTCCATTTCCACCAGCTGTATATGAGGATTTTTATTTCTCCACATCATAAACAGTATATGCCATCATTTGACTTTGAATCTTGCCATCCTAGTAACTATAAAGTGGTATCTCGTTGTGGTTTTGATTTACATTTCTCTGATGGCTAATGACCTTGAGGATTACTGCATGTATTTATTAACCATTTCTGTATTTTCTTTGGAGAAATGCCTATTTATATCCTGTGCCCCCTTTTAAATTGGGTAATTTGGCTTTATTACTGAGTTGTATGAATTTTTTGAATATTCTAAGTGTAAGTCTCTTACGTGATTTGTAATTATTTTTTCCCGTTCTGTGAGAGTTTTTTGTTTTGTTTTTTTGGTTTTTTTTTTTTTTTTGTTTTTTTGTTTTTTGTTTTTTTGTTTTTCATTTTAAAAACTCTATGCCCAATGTGGGGCTTAAGCTCACAACCCTGGTGATCAGGAGTTGCAGGCTCTACTGACTGAGCCAGCCAGACTCCCCTATCTTTTCATTTCCTTGATAATGTCCTTTGAGGCACAGAAGTTAATTTAGCGAAGTCCAACTTATTTAGTTTGCCATTTCTCCTTTCATTGCTCATATTTTTGGTGTTATATCTAAGAATCAGTTGCCAAATCAGAGGTCATGAGAATTTACTCCGATGTTTTCCCCTAAGAGATTTATAGTTTTAATGCTTGTATGTTGGTCTTTGATGTATTTTGAGTTAATTTCTATATAATAGTATGAGGTAAAAGTCTAACATCATTCTTTCACATGTGGCTTATCCAGATATTCCAGCACCATTTGTTGAAAAGACTTTTCTTTCCTCATTGAATGGTCTTGGCACCCTCATAGAAAATCAGTTGACCATAAACCCATGTGTTTATTTCTGGACTCTTAATTACTTTTCACTGATCTACATGTCTATCTTTATGCCAGTACTACACTGTCTAGATTATTGTTGCTTTGTAGTAAGTTTCGGAATCGAGACATGTAAATTCTACATTGTTTTTTTTCCAAGATTATTTTGGCTATTTGTAGTACTATGATGTTCCATATAAATTTTAGAATCACTTTGTCAATTTCTACAAAGTCAGTTGGGATTCTGATAGGAACTGCACTAAAATATTTTTCTACATGTACTTGATTAAAAAAAAAAGAAAAAGCAACCAGAACAAAAGGATGTGTAGTGAAAAGTTCCCCTCACCAGAGACAACAAATATTTCATTTTGTATTCTTCTAGAAATTGAAGTTTTTATACAAATGAAATACAGCGTTTTGCCTTTTGTCTTACCAGTATTTTGTCTGTATCTCTGAGAGTATTCTACGTCAACAGGTACAGATCTCTTTTCTTAAAAAACGGCTGCATAGTATTTTGTACCATAATCCATAACCAGGATTTTCTTGATAGACCTTATGGTCTTGTTTTTAGAAACTGCTTCAGTAAAAATCATATACATACATATTTATGCCCATGTCCAAGTATGTTGGCAGAAGACATTACCAGGAGTGAAGCTTCTGTGTCAAAGGATATGTGTATTTTTAACTTTGATAGATATATCATTTAGGCTTCCTTATGCTTCAGTAACAAACTGTGTTTAACAACCAAGGTTTATTTCTAGCTCACTTGCCACTATAGATTAGGTGATGGGCTCTGTTCTATATCATCCTCACTTAAGGACCCAGGTTGAGGGAAGCTCTATGATTGTTCAGGCAAGACAGAGGAAATATAACAAATCAGTACTGACTCCTTAAGCTTCTACGTTGACATGTTACTCTTTAGTAAAACAAGTTACAGAGCCAAACCTAACTATATCTGATTCCTAGAGAATGGGGAGGCATAATTCTCCCGTATACACCTGGAAGGCAGAAAGCCAGAAATATTTGGTGAAGGACACGGATGACTACCACAGAACATGTTGCCAATTTTGAGATTCTATCTACCAGTTTATACTCTCTCATATCTGTAAATAGGAAACACTTTGAGCAACACTTATAAGAATGTTCAATTCCTCCTTCCCGCCCCTGCCCATCACTATAAATGATTGAAAAAAAAAATCTTTATCACTCTGGTAAGTGAAAATGTATCGTTTTGGTTTTTAAAAATTTGTATCTTTAAATATGAGTGAGGTTGAGCATCTTTTCCTGTATTTTTAAGCTGTATTTTGTGAACTTGCCTGTTTATGTAGGATACATAGTCTTTTTTTTCCTAATACATAATTACTTTTAACATGGTCAATAAATTTTTTTGTTTTATTTATTTATTTTTTACTTTTATATATTCAAACTTACCAATCTTTTTTCTTTCTGGCTTTTCAGTTTTATGTCTTATTTAGAAACTAGCCCTTCACAACATTCCAGGATTGCAAAAGACCAGAGAAATCTTGCACATATCCTCTCTTAAATTGTAGTGATAATCTTTGAAACCATATTGAACTGGCCTCATTTTTCTGTGGTGACCTTTCGGAAACTTGAAAGTAACTACCATATCCCCCTTTAAAGGATAAGCCTTTCTAAGCTATAAAAGTCCCCATTTCCTTTAATGGTTCATCCATTTGTGTTTCTTGGAGACTCTTTGGTATCTCTAGGTCTGGTTTTCTTTTTCTCTAAAACAAAAATAGTAGCCAGTGTCTGTATGTCTTAATGCTAAAGATTGCATTTAGAATCTTACATACAAATAGAGGACAACAAAGTATTTATCTACCAGAAGCCTCTTACTCATCTATATTTAATATGAGTGTATAAATAATTTGTTTCTTAAAAATAATTGCAGGACTTTAGCATCATTCCTCATAGTTTTATTATATCTATTGCCCAGATCCAGACCTAGTTGCAGCACTGTTGAAAGATCTGATTTCACACTGTCCTTAAAAATGGCAAAGTAGGTATGCCTGGGTGGCTCAGTGGTTGAGTATCTGCCTTCAGCTCAGGGCGTGATCCTGGAGTCCCAGGATCCAGCCTCTATGCAGGCTCCCTGCATGGACCCTGCTTCTCTCTCTGCCTGTGTCTCTGCCTCTCTCTATATATATATCTCTCGTGAATAAATAAATAAAATCTTTAACAAAAAAATGGCAAAGTAGATGAAAACATCAGGATACTTTATTTTTTTTTTTTTTTTTTTTTTTAATTTTTATTTATTTATGATAGTCACAGAGAGAGAGAGAGAGAGAGAAGCAGGCTCCATGCACCGGGAGCCCGATGTGGGATTCGATCCCGGGTCTCCAGGATCGCGCCCTGGGCCTAAGGCAGGCGCCAAACCGCTGCGCCACCCAGGGATCCCAGGATACTTTATTTTAATGAGTAATTGCCATCTTTGAATCTTTTGTGATTCCATCACTGAGTGACAATAATTATACATTGGTGCATAGAACAGATACCCCTACTCTCAACAGTTACAGTCTAGAATAGTCTTGATTTATTTTAGAAGCAGACATTTTACCTCATTAGGTATAGTGATGTAAGCATGTACTTGACTTAGGCATATAAAATTGTTATGACAAAAGTATAAAAGACTTTAGAAATAAGTACCTATTATATTTCCAGTGCCAAATTTCTCTCTCTCTCTCTCTCTCTCTCTTTTTAATAAGCCATAGATCTTTGTATCCATAAATACTTGGTACATTTTCCAGTAGCAAAGGTATTCTTTTAATATGTACATTGCATCATTGTACTATTTTTTTTTAACTTTTGGAGAAATTAGATGTTATTTAGGCTGTTGAATACCTAAAATTAGTAAAATTAACACCATCTAAAACTTGGAAGCATGTTTTTCTGATTACAAATAAAGTTGAGAAAGAAACTGTTTTCATCATTCACTGGAAGTTGACAAAAACTGGGTAAAAACTAAGCTTTTCAAAACTACTACTTAAAAAAAATGCCTAGAAAAAAATAAATATAAATAAATATAAAATAAATATAAAGAAAAATATAAAGAAAAAAATAAATAAAAAGGGCTCAAATATTTGAATTAACTAATAGTTATTTTAACCACAAAAGGGAGTTGCATGCTTAAATTATTTAAAATTTATTAAATGCAATTTGTTAAAATGCAATTTTGGTGGGGTTTTTTTTTCTTTTTTCTTTTTTTAAAATTTAAATTCAGTTAATTAACATATAATGTGTTATTGGTTTCAAAAGTAGAGGTCAGTAATTCCTCAGTCTTCTATAACACCCAGTGCTCATCACATCACGTGCCCTCCTTTAAAGTCCATCAACCGGTTACCCCAGCGCCCTTACCCTCCAGCAACCCTTATTCCTATGATTAAGAGTCTCTTACGGTTTGTCTCCCCCTCTGATTTCATCTTGTTTTATTTTTTTCCTCTCTTCCCCTATGATCCTCTGTTTTGTTTCTTTATTTCTAAAATGTAATTTTAGAAAAGAGGATTTAAAAGGTACTGACTGTTGTCAGTCTTCCTTGCATGTGTATTTCAAAGTAAAGTAGTTAGGTTTAGAAAACAAAGTCAGTGTGTGATTAAGATGTTAAATACATCAGTTATTTTCTTGGTAGAACCCGCATATTTTTAAAAAGCCACCTTTCTGCATTGTGAGCAATCTAAAAGTCTTACCATATTTCAAACTATTCTGTTGTGCTAAGTGATAAATACTAAAACTGAACATTCAAGGAGACTCTAAAATGTCACGTTTTTGTTTTATCAATATTTCTATTTCTTGGACCTAAAATTAGTATTTTACTCTATCATTCATTAAAAGTCAAATTGTTGTCATTATTTTTCATTTAATAGGTATTTATCAAGTGCCTACAATTGTCAGGGTTTAATAATAGATACTCAGTGGGTACAAAATTGAATTCAGTGTTTACTGTCAAGAAGCTTGAGGTTTAGTTGAGAGATGTACTTGATCATGGAAAATAGAAAATGCAGAATTTTTCCAGTGTAAAATGAAATGAACTCATCTAATAAAGTTTCTCCTTTAGTGAAATACCAATCTATAAATACAAAGTAATAATACATAAGTTCTTGAAATAGTTTAACTTTGCTTCCTTCACACTTTTCTCATGATGTTAATTTATTTAATGCCCTTTGAACAGGTAGTACAGAAACTAACTTAAGCTCCTTTACTATTAAAATTGTCTTGGGGTCACCTGGGTGGTTCAGTTGGTGAAGCATCTGACTCTTCAGCCCAGGTCTTCATCTCACGGTTGTGAGTCCCAGCCCCACTTTGGGTTCCACGCTGGGCAAGGAGCCTTTGTTTTTTTAAAACAAACCAATAGACTTGGATTCCAGAATAATAAAAATTTAATTAATGTGGTTTTGGCTGAATGAAATATTGTTATAATGCAAATATCACAAATAAAAGTATAGCACAGTCTTTATCAATGCCTTGTTATAGTTTACTCATATATGACTGGATATTTTAATTTTATCAAGGTATACATACTTGTATATATATACTTTTATATATATTTTATAATATATGTTATATTTTCTGTCTTCTGTGTATAAACACAATGTGTCTAGGTTTAGGTTTTTCTTTAAATCATCTTTGTTCCACATTCATTGAATTCCTTCAGTTTAAAGGCTGGTGTCTCGCTTTAGTTCTGCAAATCCCCTCCTGATTCCTAGCTTGTCCATTGTCTCTTTCTAGAACGTCTCTTGTTCAGCTATTTGGCAGCCAAGACCATTTTTCTACTTCTCATCATTATATCCTCAAATATTCTACCTCCTTATCTTTCTGGTCTATTCTATAATTCAGTAGATTTCCTTAATTTGTGTTCTAACCTATGTATGAAATTTTCATTTCAGCAATGATGTTTTTCATTTCTAAGAGCTAGTTCTCTAATTCCTTTCTCATAGCAGATTGTTTTATGGATGTATGTATGAATATCTCAGATCTCTTAATGATGCTAATTAAGTTTTTGTCTATCTCCTGAGTTATCTCTGCTTAATCTGGGTTTAGTCTTTCTCTTTATCTAGATCTTTCACATGTCTGAAGTTATTGCAATACATGGTGAGCCATGGCTATTGGTTTAAGGACTGTGAAAGCTAAATGGAAACCTTGTGTAATAACAAGAGACTTGTCACTTGAGAGACTTTGCGAGGAATAAGTGAGGAGCCCCAGCTAGAGAAGAGAACACTCTGCGATCATGACCTGGCATTTGTATATGGGGACTAGCTTGAGAAATGTGTATTGCGGGGCCTTACAAATAAACATGCAGCTACTTACCCTACAAGATAGGGTAAGGTTGACTGTTCCATAAACAGATACCAATTAAGGCCCTGTTTTCTGGCCCATTCTTTACTTACTTCCACTGCCTGTCCTCACGTGCATTCTCCAGTCTGAAACTTCTTTGGGTTTCTGCAGTGCAAATTAGCTGCTGCTTTGTCAGCAGTGCCCTCCTTGTCTTTGAAATTATAGCTTTCCCTACCCTCCTTCATTAGGCTGCTATTCCATCTGCTTTCAGTCTTCCAAAAATGTCTTGAAATCTCTTGTCCATTAATTGCCTTCTTTTTCTTGTTTATTATTGGATTGTACTGTCTTATTCCTCTGCCATTTTCTTGGGGTTTCAGGAGGTAGAAGATTATGTATTGTTTAGTCATCTTTAAATGAAAGTCCTGGCTAGTATAATTGATTCTTCAAAGCTTGGCTTTTTTTTTTTTTTTTTAAGATTTTATTTATTTATCATGAGAGACACAGAGAAAGAGAGGCAGAGGGAGAAGCAGACTCCATACAGGGAGCCTGATGTGGGACTCCATTCGGGACTCTAGGATCACGCCCTGGGCCGAAGGCAGGCGCTAAACTGCTGAGCCCCCCAGGGATCCCCCATAGTTTGGCTTATTAAGTCCATATTAGTCTATATATAAATAAATGACAAGAAAGGAGAGAGAATTTTTCCTTTAGCTTACCCACTAAAGTCTGTGTTACAAATCACCCCTCCTCCCATATAAGTACATATTACTAGATAGCATGTGAGCCCAAATCATCTGTATGTGTGGTTGATGTGATCTTGTTTGTAACATTTTCTTCACATGTCAAAACAAAGAAACAAAACCCAAAAGCCAGTCTCAGGTTTCTCAAATCCTTTTCAAAGTAATTTCTTATAACAGAGGTAAAATTTTCTAACCTCACCTTGTGGCTACAGCCCAGTTTGTAAGGCTGCCTGACTCTCTTTCTAAGCTTCCTAAGCTTTGTTTGGACCCCGGAAGTGTAATCGTCATGTTTCTTTCTCTGGAAGTTAACACCCAGCCCTTCTCATTTAGTAGAGCCTGATTCAGAGCAAAAGTGATTTTATAAATGAACATTTTAATTACTTTTCTTCATTATGAGTCTAATAATGGTTCTTAATGGATATGTCCTTTATAATAGTTTATACAGTGAAGGTTAAAATTGGAGACAGACCACAACTAGAGAAAGAGTTCATTGGCTTTAGCTGAGTTTTCAGTGATTCGCCTTGAAACCTTATTTTCTTTGTCATTCATCTTTCTCAGATTCCTATCTAAAAATCCCAAGCCACATATGAAAAATTAACTAGACACATAAAAATCCAGGCACTTAGAAGAAAGAATTGCTGAGAAATAGAGGGTCATATCTCTTTCCTACTATCTTCAGAGCACTTTTTATTCTGTTTATAATCAACAGACATACTTAAGAGATCCTGAATAGTCCATAAACTACATTTGTCATTTCTAAGTAATACAGTCATTGTAACTCTTCTCTAAGATTTTGTTTTCACTGGAAAGAAACCTCTCATAAATTCTGAGAACATGGATTCACAGTATTTTACTTTAGGGCTTCAGTCTAATCATAGGGTATATCTTGCCATTTTTTGCAAAGGCAAGCCATGTTTTTAGCCATTGCAAAAACTCCTTTCTTTGTGAATCCCGGGGATGTATATTTTTTCGGCTTCAGAAACGTTCTGAAGAATTTACTCTCTAACTTCAAAATATCTCCACAATCTCAGCAACTCTGGCTCCTTCATTTCACCTAAGTCTTTTTTTAATCAAATTTCTGCCTGTTGTTAAAGGGTATCTCCTACTAATGTTGGTCTTCTGTGTAGCTCTCAACTCTGTGGTATACTTTCCTATTTTGATAGAAACATTAAAAATACCGTATTAGGGATTACTAATGGAGCTATTGTGACAGAGAGAGTGTGTAGCCCCTGTCCCAGAATGTGTGTTCTGAGATACATTGGTTGGAAAATTTGAACTATTTCTATGGTTTTCCAAACAGAATTAAAGTTCGATGCTTAGCCTCCCCCCCCCCGCCATCATTAAGTAAAGAACCCTCTTTATTTCATAACATATTTTTCCCTATCTGAAATGAATATTACTACACTTGCTTTATTTTGATTTTATATTTGCTTGGTATTATCACTTTCAAAACTTCTCTTGTAGAGGTACCTGGTAGCTCAGTCCATTGTGTGGCTGGCTTTTGATTTCAGCTCAGGTCATGATCTCCGGGTCCTGGGATTCAGCTCCCTGTTGGGCTCTGCACTCAGCAGAGAGTCTGCTTGAGGATTCTGTCTCCCCTCTCCCTCCGCCCCTACCCTCACTCACACACTCTCTTCAGCTCTCTCCAGTAAATAAATAAATTTTTAAAAAAGGAAAAAGGAAAAAAAACACTTCTCTGGTGGCCTTGAAGATTTTCTCAGTATTTTTGGTTTTCAGTAGTTTGACTATAGTTGGTCTGGTTTGTTTTGTTTTAATACTACTTGGAGATCTCTGGGCTTCTCTATCTATGATTTATGGTCTTTAATTAATTTTGGAAAATATTTGCCCATTTTTTCTTCAAATATTTCTTCTGACTGACTTTTCACTGATTACAAGTATATTTAAACTGTTTGATATTTCCTGCATCTCTTGGATGCTTTGTTCTTTTTTCTACTTTTTTCTTTGTGTTTGAGTAATTTCTGTCTTTCAAGTTCACTGATTCTTCTGTATCCGGTGTGCTGGTAACCTGTTGAAGGAATTCTTTATATCTGATGCCATAGTTAATTTCTAGCATTTGACTTTTTTTTTATATAATTTCCATATCTCAGATTATCTTTTTGTTCCTGACTCTTGTGCCCCGTTTTAACTAGAGCCTTTAAAATTAATCTTAGTTATTTTTAAAATCCCTGTCAGGTAATTCTAGCATCTTGGTCATCTTTTAGTATGGTTCTATTGATTGCCTTATCTCTTGGTGATCAGTTGGATTTTTCTCTTGCTTTTCTGTGTATCTCGTAATTTTTTGTTGAATGCCAAATATTGTGTGTGGGGGGGAAAAAAACCAGAAGAGACTGGGATAAGTAGTATTTGAACCCAGAAACAAAAACACCTTTCTTTTCTGCAGGTTATTAGTGTAAAGGGTTGAGTCAGTTTAGTCAAGAGTGGAGCTGGCTTCAGGTTTTCATGTTGCCTTTCACATACCACAGTCTTCGAATATACCCAGCAATTGGTTGCTCTTACTTTGTGTCTCTTAGAGTGGTACCCAAAATACAAAATATTTATTTTACTTTAATCCTTTTACTCCTGACCTTTCTGTGCTGTGATGGGTCCCCTTTTATTCAAATGTCCTAATATGATCAAGTCTCCACATGATTTGATAAAGGGCCAAATGGTAAACTATATGATTTTACAAGCTATGCAGTTTCTGTCACAACTGTTCAATTCTGCTGCTGTAATACAAAGCAACCACAGGCAATAAGTAAACGTGAGCTTGGCTGTACTCCAGTAAAACTTTTTTCACAGAACAGGCAATGGGCCATATTGTCCAGTGGTCCATAGTTTGTTGACCACTTGTTTAGAGCCTTGTTCTGGCACACCACCACCACCACCACCCTACCTCTATAATACAAGCTCCACAAGGGCAGGGATTTGTGCCTATTCATTGATTTCACAAGTAAGCTCTCAATATATTAAAAGAATGTGTGAGTGAATGGTTTTAAATGTGCTTCTTAAGAACAGCATATAGCTAAATTTTAGAAATCTAGTGTGCTGATCTCTTGTATCTAAACTACATTTAATTGTAGTTGTGCTTACTGATATATTTGGAATTATTCTTGTCACAATTTTTTATTTTTTATTTCTTTCCCCTTTTTCCCCCTTTCCTGCCATCTAAGTTTAATCAGATCTCCATTATTTCTCCTTTTGTTTGGTCTTTTAATTTAGAAACTACATTCTATTTAGCTTCTTATAGTAGTGATCCCTAAATATTTAACATGTCTGTATGTATATGTGTGTGTGTGTATACAGTTTTGTTTTTTATAGTTATGTTTTAAGTAGGCTCCATGCCCAACATGGGGGTGTGAACTCATGACCCCAAGATCGAGAGTCACAGTTTCTATTGACTGACTGCGCCGGTCAGGCACTCCTAATATGCATATTTGGTTTAGCAACATTTGAGAGTGTTCTTCCTAAATACATCTAAGACCTTAGAATGCTTCTCTAGTCTTCCTATTTCCAATTTCTCATTATTTGGCAATGTTTTACTTTTTTCTAAGCAATTTATGCCACCCCACCCACTGCCATGGTCTTTCTCCTTAGTTATAGAGTTAGAACTTTATTTGGGTTTATTCATCTCTTCTTTCCTTTTGTAATAATTTCCTTTTTATCAAAAAACATCATTAGTAGTTCTTTCAGCAGCAGTCTGTAGTCAATAAATTCCCCTAAACGTTATCTAAAAATGTATTTATTTATCCATGCTCTGATAACCTAGTTAGATGATCAGATTTTGCCATTATCTTCTGGAATCTGTTATTTCTTTTCTTTAGTTTTGGAAAATTTTCAGCAAGCATCTCTTCAAATTTTGCCACTCCTCCGTTCTTGCTGTTGTCACCTTCTGGAACTCCTTTGTAGATTTATATGAGATTTTTTTTAATCCCTTTCATGTCTATTGTCACTTTATCTCTGTGTGTTCTGGGGAAAGATCTTAGATTTATCTTCTAGGTCATTAACCATGTCTTTAACCATGTCTAATCTGCTGTTTAATCTATTTGACTTTTTCTTTTCAATGACCATTTTTCATTTCTAGGGTTGTTTATGATACTTTTCCTCCCCCCCCCCATTTTTTTTTTTAAGATTTTATTTATTTATGAGAGATAGAGAGAGGCAGAGACACAGGCAGAGAGAAGCAGGCTCCATGTGGGGAGCCCAACATGGGACTCGATCCCGGGTCTCCAGGATCACACCTGGGCTGAAGGCGGTGCTAAACCACTGAACCACCCGGGCTGCCCCCCACCCCAAATTTTTATTTAAATTCTAGTTTAGCATATAGTGTAATATTGGTTTCAGGAGTAGAATTTATGGATACATCACTTACATACAACACCCAGTGTTCATCAACAACAAGTGCCCTCTTTAATGCCCATCACCCATCTTGCCCATCCTTACCTAACTCCCTCCATCAACCCTCAGTTTGTTCTTTGTTAAGAGTCTCTTATGGTTTGCTACCCTCTTTCTCTTTTTTCCCCTTCCCATATGTTCATCTGTTTTGTTTCCTAAATTCCACATATAAGTGAAATACAGTATTTGTCTTTCTCTGACTTATTTTGCTTTAGTATACCCACTATTGCTCCATCCACATCGTTGCAAATGGCAAGATTTCATTCTTTTTGATGGCTGAGTAGTATTCCATTACACACACACACACATGCCACAGCTTCTTTATTCATTCATCAGTTGATGGACACTTGAGCTCTTTTCATAGTTGGCTATTGTTGATACTGCTGCCATAAACATCAGCATACCCCTTCAAATCTGTATTTTTGTATCCTTTGGGTAAATACCTAGTGGTGCAACTTGCTGGATTGGAGGATAGTTCTATTTTTACCTTTCTGAGGAACCTCCATTCTGTCTTTTAGAGTAACTCCACCATTTTGCATTCCCACCAACAGTGTGAGACGGTTCCCCATTCTTTGCATCCTCTCCAATATCTGTTGTTTTCTTTGTTGTTAATTTTAGCCATTCTGATGGGTGTGAGGTGGTATTTCATTGTGATTTTGATTTGTATTTCCCTGATGCCAAGTGATGTTGATCATCTTTCATGTGTCTATTAGCTATCTGGATGTCTTCTTTGAAAGAATGTCTATTCATGTCTCCTGCCCATTTCTTAACTAGATGGATTATTTGTTTTTTGGGTGTTGAGTTTTATAACTTTTTCATAGATTTTGGATACTAATCCTTTATCAGATACGTCATTTACAAATTTCCGTAGACTACCTTTTAGTTTTGTTGATTGTTTCTTTCACTGTGTAGAAGCTTATCTTGATGAAGCCCTAGTAGTTCATTTTTGCTTTAGTTTCTGTTGCCTCCAGTGATGTGTCTAGTGAGAAGTTGCTATGGCCAAGGTCAAAGAGATTGCTGTTTTTATGGTACTTTTCCAAATCTATCTATTCTTTTATTCATGGTATCTTTTGTTACATTATTACTTACTCTGTTATCACTGTAGTCATCTTAGACTTTTCCACAGCTTCTTTCAGGCTATCTTATAATCTTTAAGTTTAGAGAGCTCTTTCTGGGCATTGATTCTCATGGTAGATCATTTTCTTGTTTGGTCATAACTTTTCTATTGAGAGCTTCTCTTCGTTGAGGATTTTTCCTTACGGATTCCCATAGTAATAGCTCCTTGGTAGTGGAAGTGAGTTGCCAGAGCACTTTGCATTTGCTTCTGCCAAACATTCCAGGAAAATCACTATCCTGGAGATAATTGTCATAATACACCGTGAGGTTCTCTTTCTGCCCTTATAATATAAATTCTGATCCCCCAAATGTGATATAAGCTGGGTTTCAGTTTTTCAGGAAATCTGATCTCATCCCTGCTTCATATATAATATTGAATAATACCACAAATGTATATCTTGTTTTATAATCTCATGTATATAAACCACCATTTAGTCATTAGAGACTATTGAAGGATTTAGTCATTAGGGAGAAAATCTTCATTAATTTTAAGGAATGCTACTTTTAAATAAAATAATCACTAATTTGAACAAACTTCTAACTAATGCCACTTGAGAGACATTGTTGGTAGATGGAGTTTAGAAATGAAGATAAGTATATTATTTCTTTTTCTTTTGCCTTGTCCTTTATTCTTACTGCAGTCCTGCCTCCATCTTTTCTTCTTTTTGTCCCATCAAAAAATAACAACCCACATCCTCATCTTCTTTTAGAGTAATGAACAAACCCTAATGTAGAATTCTTATATTTTACAGGATAAAACTGCAGTTTAAATAAATAAGCCAAATTGATATAACTTTGACAAAACAAGTTTGATAGGGAAGTAACAAACGTACAGCAATTTTCAACCAGGAACATGTATATCTCCAAAAACATCTCCCTGCAGTCACAGAATATATCTTAAAATAGGAGAAAGCTTTTATCGTTTATCAAAAAGAATCAGCCATGGTTTTTAAAACTTGAAATGTAACGCCCTAGTATTTATTTCTTCCAATAACAAAGAATTACAAAGAGAAGCATTTGTAGATTATAACAGTGTCAGATTCTGTTGGGAAAAAATTATCTACTACTTAAGGTTAATTTTGAAGTACTTGAGCCTAACAGCCTCTCCTCCTCCACATCCTAATTCTGATCTAGAACGTACTACTAAATTGAATAGCCCGAATATACTTTAATATGCCAGAGTTTTTTTCTTATTTTTGAGATTCATGGAAATTTGAGATTAGTTGAAGACAGTTAGTTGTTCAGCATTAACCTAATCTGTTCACTCTACTTGATTTCTTCGTTTTAATAACTAGTTTTCATTTTAAAAGGTTATTAATTGTACTTTTCTAAATCTGCCCGTTTTCTCATGGTAGAATCATTGCAAGCTGACTTTTTATAGAAATAGATACAGGTATCTGAACTTCCCAGTCCAGTATCCTAAAAAAATGAGGCCTACATTGTCCAAGGACTAATCACAAGAACATACACTGATTTTTATGGCTTAATAAGATTTCCCAAGCACTTTATCATTCATGCTACAAGACTGATTGCATAATTTCTTTCTTTTTTAAAATATTTATTTATTCATGAGAGAGAGAGAGAGAGAGAGAGGCAGAGACACAGGCAGAGGGAGAAGCAGGTTCCATGCAGGGAGCCCGACGTGGGACTCAATCTCAGGTTTCCAGGATCAGGCCCTGGGCTGAAGGTGGCGCTAAACCCCTGAGCCACCCACGCTACCCGCATAATTTCTTTGTTTAAAAATCTTTGGACAGGGCAGCCCAGGTGGCTCAACGGTTTAGCGCCGTCTTCAGCCCAGCGCCTGATCCTGGAGACCCAGGATCAAGTCCCATGTCAGGCTCCCTGCATGGAGCCTGCTTCTCCCTCTGCCTGTGCCTCTGCCTATCTCTCTGTCTGTGTCTCTCATGAATAAATAAATAAAATCTTTAAAAAAAAAATTTTTTTTGAACAATAGGGGCACCTGGGTGGCTCAGTAGGTTAAGCACATGACTGTTGATTTTAGCTCAGATCATGATCCTCAAGGGTCATGAGATTGAGCCCCATGTTGTGCTCCCTCTCCCTTGCCTCTGCCCTTCCCTACCCTGTGCTTGCTCATACTCTCTTTTTCTTTCTCTCTTAAAAAAAAAAAATACAAAATATAAGTGATTTCTCTTAGTAGTATCATTTTTGTTTTGTGATTTGAACAATTTAATTACTAACATTTAACAATTTGGAGCACCGCATGGCTCAGTTGGTTAAGCATCCAGCTCTTAATTTTGGTTAGGATCATGATCTTGGGGTCTTGGGATTGAGACCTACATCGGGCTCTGTACTGAGGGCTCTCTCTCCCTTTGCCCCTCTCCCCACCCCACCCCTGTTCATATGCACAGCTCTCTCTCTTAAAAAAAATTTGACAATGTTAACATTCATCTGGATTGAAATCTGTTTTATTTGTTGCTTACATCAAAATGGACTTAGCTTAACCCACATACCCTTTTAAAATGTCCATAAGGTGTTCATACGAGAATACCTTATGCAGAGTCCAAACATGTCAGGCTTCTTGGAGTGAGAAGGTCTTATCCTTTCAAAGGGTCAAAGTATGAATTAAATGGTAGTTAGTGGAGCCTTTAGAGAAGTAACAGGCTAAAAATACTGTCGTCATCCATAAAGTGGATTTATCCAAACGCTTTTTCACTCGTATGTGGACTATAAGAAATAGTGAAGGTGAGGGAAGGACTGAGTGGGGAAAATTTAGAAAGGAAGACAAACCATGAGAGACTCCTAATTCTGGGAAACAAACAAAGGGTTGCAGAAGAGGAAGTGGGTGGAGGGATAGGGTAACTGGGTGATGGGCAGTAAGGAGGGCACAGGATGAGATGAGCACTGGGTGTTAAACTCTATGTTGACAATTTAAATTTAAAAATTTAAACAAGTAGGATTTGCTTAAATAATTGAAATAATTTTCAAGTTAAAAATTTTGAGATTTCAAGCATTTAAACTCAGAATATCTTAAGGTATCTTGGCATACTCTTATTTGTCACAGAAATATTCACTTGTTTTGTTTTCCCAAGGCTGCTTCAAGGTTAATTGACTAAAAGTGGGTGGGTCCTCATGTTCACTAATATGTATTGCAGCTCTGTTGGTACACCAGAAGGCCAGAATGGAACGGCTTCAAAGAGAACTCGAGATTCAAAAGAAAAAGCTGGATAAACTAAAATCTGAGGTCAACGAGATGGAAAATAATCTAACTAGAAGGCGCCTGAAAAGATCAAATTCCATATCCCAAATACCTTCAGTAAGTCTTTCTGCAACTCTTGTGACCTCTCTGCTTGAACATGAGAATAGGCATTCTGGCATAAGTTTTCTAGAAATGCTTTTAATTCATAGTTGTTTCTTTGCCCTTATCTTTTCCTGCCAAACTCCACTCTTTCTTAGCTAATGATAAGAGAATTCAATGTAGATCCTTCTCACATGGAATTATTTTTCAGCTCGAAGAAATGCAGCAGTTGAGAAGTTGTAATAGACAACTCCAGATTGACATTGACTGCTTAACCAAAGAAATTGATCTTTTTCAAGCCCGAGGTAAAGTTCAGTATATATTCAACTGAAATTCATTGTATTAATTTATCAACTCTTTTCCTGAGCTGAAAACATTTAGCAATTACAATCATATTGTCTCAGATTTGACTTTGGAGCCAGGTAGTACTAAAAAACTATTGGGTTTTTCTCCCTGCCCCCCTTCCAAAAGAAATTATGTATTTGATTTAGGAGTAATTTGATAAAATTTATATTCAAATTCACTTCAGTCTTGTGTTAAGGGAAGACAATGATTAGTATGTCTGGCTGTATTGTCAAAAGTATTGCTGTTATATATTAATAGAATCTATAATATTATTGTATTTATTAAAATTAAAAAATAGGTACTCCTGTCTTTTTCCTGTTTCCCTTTTTCATTTTACCTTTCAAGAATCATAAGTAAAAAGGCATCCCTTCCCTAATGGCACTATCTTAATTGATAAAATAGAGAAGAGAATAAAAATATGGCTTATACATTTTTAGAACAGCTTATTATGAAAACTTGAGCTATTAGTGATAAGCGATACTTGGTTCTTATAGCAAAAAATCTTGACAATTTAATTCAGTTCCATAGACAACTAAAAGGAAATTTTATAACTTAAATCTGGTTTTGAAGTTAGGGAAATAATAGAAATATATGAAGTGGAAAAGACAAGAGAAAGAAGCCAACAAAAAAAAAGTCCTTAATTACTCTTTTGAGTGTGTACTGAAAATCCATCACACTGAAAGTTGACAATGTTGTATTTTCTCTTAAAACTTGTTAGTCCTGTATCTTGAAACATGCATAGAAAATACCACAGTTTAACTTTAAGGAGAGAAAAAGGAATTTAGTGCTGTGCTAGCTAGCAACTGTAGTTCTTGAACTTTTTCCTTTTATCATCTGAACTATTATTTTAAGTTAGTGCAAGATTTTTAATACTTATTTGGGGCCAAGCTATGTAGTTGCCTAAGACCATGTCTGATCATTTGAAATTATATTTTAAATTGTTACATTTTAAGTTATTTTACCTTGTCACATAGAACAGTGGTCTAGTTCTAATTCTTTTATTGTCTTACTAACAGTTTAATTTGACCTCTTACCCCAATTACCATTTAGACCTCTGTTATGAGTACTGTATTATATCTACCTCAGCTGTTTTGACATCCTTATATGTAATTTGAGATTAGATGTGCAAAATAAGTGAAAAGCATTTCTTCTATTTATACTGTGATCTTTTTTAAGAAAGAAAATACTTGCTTTTTTAAAAATTAAATATTTTTGAGCTATAAACATTGATGTATTTACTTTTTATATATTTCAGGACCACATTTTAATCCCAGCGCTATTCATAACTTTTATGACAATATTGGATTTGTAGGTCCTGTGCCACCAAAACCCAAAGGTTAGTGTATCCATTAAGTGTGAAAACCGTTACATTTGAAAAGCAAGATTTTAGAAAATTTTGTTTGTAGCAACCTTCCACTCTAGAAGTGCTTCAAACTTTGGCATTTTTGGATTAATTCATTAGGAAGATAGTTGTTTATTTTCACTTAAATGCTGGCGATGGGGGGGATGCAAAAGTAAAAGGATTACTCTTTAAAAGTAATATTGCATGTCCTTAGGAGTCATTATATACTTCTAAAATAGCAAGTCTTGGGAAATAAAATAATCAGGTGCAAAAATTTGTACTCTTTAAAATTTTAGATAACTAATGAGGAAAACACCTTAGGGAAGTTTATTTTTCATGAGTATTCTGCTTATGCATGATTCTGTATAATCAAAATACTCTGAATTCAAATGAATCATTTTTGAAAAATTGCTACCTATCATTTTACACCATTGGTACTTTTGTATGCATACAAAACTCTAAGGTGTGGATTTTTTTACTCAAGGAATTAAAGTATAGAGAGAAATGAGAACAAAGAAGAATAAGGATGTTACTAGCTCTTTGGTTTGTTACAAGGCTTTTCACATTCTCACCAGGTATCCTATTCTCTCTATTCCCTCTTTTTTTAAAAAAAAAAACAAAACATAATTTGATTAGGACTTGCTGTATCTTCATGGGTTTTTTGGTTTTTGGTTTTTTAATATTTCTAAATGTAGTTAGCTGGAATGCAATGAATGATTACTACAGAAGAGCAAAAGTGATAATAGGGCATTTGTCACAGTAAGTAGTGGTTAAAATACTGGATGCTGTTTGGATATTAATTGAATAAAGGAATAAAGAAAATAGTGGCATACCCTAGCTCCTTAAAGTAAGCAAAGTATTTCCAGATTTTGAATGAGTTGCTTTAATATAATTTTTTCATTCTCAAAAACTAGTTTTTCTTATAAAAGGATTCCTGTTTTGCTTCAACATAATCTAGTACTTATGTGTTGAGTATAGGAGAGAATATAGATGGAGGGTAGGTGGAAAATAATAAAATAAGATTAGTCTTGACAGTTTGAACCAGGATAAGAACATGAGGATTTATTTTACTATTCTATTTCTATATATGTTTAAAATTTTTCATGATAAAAAGTAAGGAAAGGTAGAACAGTAAAAAGTACAGATGGAAGCTTTTCCTTAAATTTATAATATGTCAGGGGGAGGGGTCCAAGATAGTGTCATAGAAAGATCCTGAACCCACCTCTTCTCAAAGATATACCATATCTACACCTATGTAAAGAGCAGTTCCTTTGAAGAACTGTGGTCTGATTTAACAGCTTCTTCACAACAAAGGATAGAAGGACCATATAGAGATTAGGAGAAATAGACACAGTAACCATGGGAACCCCACCCCCTCTGTGAACTCAGTGGAGAGAGAGAGCATTTGAGGGACCCATGCACCAATTTGCCCACCTTGGCCCCCTAAAAAACTATAAAGGGTAGCTAGAGGAGTTCCTGGATGGCTCAGTCGGTTAAGCGTCTGCCTTCAGCTCAGTCGTGGCCCTGGGGTCCTGGTGTTGAGCCCTGGATCAGGCTCCCTGCTTGGTGCAGAATCTGCTTCTTCCTCTGCCCCTACCCCCGCCCTGCTTGTGGTCTTTCAATCTCTATAAAATAAATAAAAAGCTGCTTTAAAGAAATAAAATTAAGGGCAACTAGAATATAAGTGAATACAACCCATTTACCAAGTATCTGACAAATGGGAGAACTGCTGGAACTCTCTCTAGGGTCTGAAGTGCAGGCAAGCACCATGTTTACCTTCTCCCACCACCTTGATAGCACACACGGCAGCAGAGTCTAGCCACTCTAGCCACCCTGCCCTCTCAGCAAAACTTGGACCTCTTCCCACACAAGCTCCAGCCATTTTTCCAGAATAGCCCCCCTGTCCTTGTGCCCACCTGAGCTCTAGCTATCCCACTAAGGTGGCTAGCAGTTCAGTGCACACTAGTACTCCCTCAGCCTGCACCCACTACAGCTCCAGCCATCCTACCAGGGCATTCCTGCATGGAGTACTCTAAGACTTCATTCATACTTGCTATAGCTCCAACAAGCCAGCCAAAGCTGCCAGGCACACGTGGTCTATACAGGGACATTCCTACACAGAGCTTCTCCTTCATGACTGGGAAAGGTAGCTATGTTGCCTAATTCATAGAAACAAACACAGAAAGTCAAACAAAATGAGACAGGAATGTGTTCCAAACCAAAAAAAAAAAAAAAAAAAAGAAAGAAAAGGAACTAAATGAAACAGAAATAAACAATCTACTTGATAAAGAATTAAAAGTAATGGTCATAAAGATGCTCATCAAATTTGAGAGAAGAGTGGATGAGTTCAGTGAGAACTTTAACAAAGAGATACAAAATATTATTAAGAGTTGAAGAATACAATTAGTGAAATGAAAAATACACTAGAGGAAATAAGGTTAGAGGATGCAGAACAGATAAACCATCTGGAGCCAGGGTAATGGAAAGCACCCAAGCAAAAGAAAAAAGAATATTAAGAAATGAGCAAAAAGAAAAAAGAACATTAAGAAATGAGGATAGATTAAGGGACCTCTGGGACATCAAGAATAGAGACATTCATATTATAGAGGTCCCAGATGGAGGAGAGCGAGAGAAAGGCAGAAAACTTATTTAAAAGAGTTGAAAGTGTTCCTAACCTAGGGAAGAAAATAGATATCCAGGTTCAGGAAGCACAGAGAGTCCCAAATAAGATGAACCCAAAGAGGTCCACACCAAGACACATAATTAAGATGTCAAAGATTAAAGATAGAGAATCTTAAAGCAGTAAAAGAACAGGAACTAGTTATATATAAGGAAAAATCCCATGAGACTGTCAGCTGATTTTGCTACAGAAACTCTGAAGCCAGAAGGAAGTAGCATGATATAGTCAAAGTGCTGAAAGGAAAAAAACCTGCAACCAAGACTACTACTCCACAAGATTATCATTTAGAATTGAAGAGCTAGAGTTTTCCAAACGAAAGTTAGAGCTCATCACCACTAATCCAGCATAATAAGAAAAGTTAAAGGGATAAGAAAAAACCATAACTAGAAATAAAATAATGAAATGAAAAAATTTCCCAGGTGAAAGCAAACATTAGAGCACATGGACTTAACAAATAGAGAATATTTCATCCAAAACCAGCAGAATACATATGGTCAAGTATGCATGGAACATTCTCCAGGATAGATTACATTAGGCCACAAAACAAGTCTCAGTGAATTTAAAAACACCAAAATCATGTCAAGCATCTTTCCAACCACAATGCTATGTATGAAACTAGAAGCCCAAAGTTAGTAGAAGGAAGGAAATAATAAAGATCAGAGCAGAAATAAATAAAATGGAGTCTAAGAAAAATGGAAAAGATCAATGAAACCAAGATCTAGTTCTTTGAAAACATAAGCAAACTGATAAACCTTTAATCAGACACATCAGGAAAAAAGGAGAGTGTATAAAACAGAAATGAAAGAGAAGTAACAACCAACATCACAGAAATACAAAGGATTATAAGGGATTACTATGAAAAATTTCAAGCCAAGATTTCAGCAACCTTGAAGAAATGGATAAATTCCTAGAAATAAATTTGCACTATTCCAGGACTGAAGAAACAGAAAATACGAACCGACCTATTACTAATAACGAAATCAGATCTGGAATCAAAAAACTCTCAACAAACAAAAGTCCAGGAGCAGATGGCTTCACAGGTGAATTCTGCCAAACATTTAAAGAAGAGTTAGTATCTTTCTTAAACGATTCCAAAAAATAAAAGAGGAAGGAAAACTTCCAAATTTATTCTACAAGGCTAGCATTATCCTGATAAAACCAAAGACACTACAAAAAAAGAAAATGACAGGCCAGTATCCCAGATGAACTTAGATCAGAGAATCCTCAACAAAATATTAGCAAATGCAATTCAACAATACACTAAAAGGATCATTGACCATAGTCAGGTGGGACTTTTGCCAGGGATCCAAGGATGGTTTAAAATCAATCAACATGATACACCATATTAACAAAGTGATGCAAAAAAAGCATTTACCTAATTCAATCTCTTCATGATAAAAACTCAGTATTTGGAAAGAACATACTTCAACAAAATAAAAGCAATATATGACAGACCCATAGCTAACATTGTAACCATTGGTGGAGAACTGGAAGCATTTCCTCTAAGATCAGGAACAAGACAGGGATGTCCATTTTTGACATTTTTATTCAACATTTATTCAATTGGAAATTCATACCTGCAGCAATCACACAAGAAAAAGAAAAGGTATCTAAATTGATACGGAAGGATTAAAACTGTCACTATTTGCAAATGACATGATTCTTTATGTAGAAAATCCTGAAGAGGCACACCTGAGTGGCTCAGTGGTTGAGCGTCTGCCTTCGGCTCAGGCCATGATCTTGGCATCCTAATCAAGTCCCACATCAGGTTCCCTGCAGGGAGACTGCTTCTCCTTCTGCCTATGTCTCTGCCTCTCTGTCTGTCTCTCTGTGTCTCTCATAAATAAATAAATAAAATCTTTAAAAAGAAATCCTGAAGACTCCAAAAATACTATTAGAGCTAATAAATAAATTCAAAGTTGCAGGATACAAAATTAATATGCAGAAATCCGTTGCATTTCTGTACACTAACAACAATGTAGCAGAAATTAAGACAACAATCCCATTCATAATTGCGTGAAAGAAAACTAAAATACCTATGAATAAATTTAACCAAGAAGGAAAAAATACTTGTTCTCTGAAAACTGTAAGACATTGATGAAAGAAATTGAAAACAACACAAACAAATGGAAAGGTATATCATGCTTGAATTGGAAGAATTGTTACTGTTAAATGTCTGTACTACCAAAGGAATCTACATTGAGATTCAGTGTTGTCCATACCAGAATACCAATGGGATTTTTCACAGAACTAGAACAAATAAAGTATGGAACCCAAAAGACCCCAAATAGCCAAAGCAGTCTTGAGAAAGAACAAAGCTGGAAGTATCACAGTCCCAGATTTCAGATACAGTACTGGAACAAAAATAGACACATAGATCAATGAAACAGAGTAGAGTGCCCAGAAATAAACCCACACTTATATCATCCATTAATCTACAAAAAGGAGGAAAGAATGTACAATGGAGAAAAAAATAGTTTCTTCAGTAAATAAGCTCAAAATGGATTAAAGACCTAAATGTAAGACCTGAAATGAAAAAATTCTTAAAACAGGCAGTTACCTCTTAGACATTGGCCTTAGTGACATTTTTCTAGATATGTCTCCTCAGACAAAGGAAACAAAAGCAATTATCAAACTGAAAAGCTTTTGCACAGCAAGGAAATCATCAATAAAAGGAACAGGGGGCAGCCCCGGTGGTGCAGCGGTTTAGCAAGCCTGCCTTTGGCCCAGGGCACGATCCTGGAGTCCAGGGATCGAGTCCCACGTCAGGCTCTCTGCATGAAGCCTGCTTCTCCCTCTGCCTGTGTCTCTGCCTCTCTCTCTCTCTCTCTCTCTCTCTCTCTCTCTCTCTCTCTGCATCTCTATGAATAAATAAAATCTTAAAAAAAAAATAAAAGGAACAGGCAACTACTGAATGGGAGAAGAAATTCACAAACCATATATCTGATAAGAGATTAATATCCAAAATATATAAAGAACTATAACTCAACACCAAAAAACCCCAAATAACCCAATTTTAAAATGGGCAGAGGACCTGAATAGACATTTTTCCAACAAAGACCTGCAGATGGCCAACAGACCTATGAAAAGATGCTCAGTACCACTCATCATGAGGGAAAGGCAAATCAAAACTACAGTGAGATAACACCTCACACCAGTCAGGAGTGGCTAGTATTAAAAACACAAGAAATAACAAGTATTGATGAGGATGTGGAGAACAGGGGATGCCTTTGTGTACTATTGGTGGGAATTTAAATAGGTGTAGCTTCTGTGGAAAATAGGATGGAATTTCCTCAAAAATTAGAAATCCCACACAGTTCAGTAATTCCACTGCCGGGTATTTACCCAAAGAAAATGAAAACACTAGCTTGAAAAGATACATGCACACCTGTGTTTATTGCAGCATTATTTAAAATAACCAAAATACGGAAGGAACCTAAGAGTCTGTTGATAGATAAATAAATAAAGGTGTGGGGGGGAGGGGGGTGTGCAATGGAATATTATTCAGCCATAAGAATGAAATCTTGCCATTCATAACAGCATGGTGGACTTAGATAGTATTATGCTAAGTGAAATAAGTCAGACAAAGATAATACACCATATGATTTCACTTATATTTGGAATAAAAAAAAAAACTGCCAAAACAAAGCAGATGCAGACTAATAAACAGAACAAACTGATGGTCACTGGGGTGGGAAGAAATAAACAAACTAGGTGAAGGAGATTAAGTGGTACAAACTTCCAGTTATAAAATAAGTCACAGGGATGAAAAGTACAGCATAGGGAATATAGTCAATAATCTTGTAATAACTTTGTATGGTGATAGATGGTAACTACATTGTGGTGAGCATTGTATAACATATAGAATTGTTGAATCACTGTGCTGTACACCTGAAACTAATACAACAGTGTACATCAACTATACTTCAATTTAAAAAGTTTATAACATGTCAAATACGATGAAATATGGCAATTATTACCCCAAAAAGGAAAAAAAGAAAAAACCCATTAAAAGCTTTTTCAGAAACAATAGAAGCTTGTATGCTATTTTGGAGAAATATGAATCAAATATTTTTGCCTTCAGGCTAAAATAGAGAATTTACTAGTTTCATTTGTAGAGGTTTATTTAGTTAGAACTGATTTTGCAGTTCTGCTTTACACTGCAGTGTTTTATTTTTTTAAATAGCTAAAATTAGTGTGGAAATCACATGCCATTTTTTACAATCTAACTTCCTCTAAATTCTGGTTTCCAAATATCTGTAATAAAAAGATTTGTAAGTTTAAATACCAAATGAGATTGTGCAGACATAGGAAAATCATTGGAGATTTTTCATTTAAAAAAAATCTGTAGGTCCCCTGTTGATTACCTTAGATATTAATAATAGTGTTAATACAAGTAGTCTACCTTCCTAAAAGTCTTTGTAGTTAAAAAGGATAGACAGTTTTTTAAATGTGCCAGGTGGGAATGTTTTCTAACACCTAAGTGAGACCAAAATTCTAGTAAGTAGGATGGAGGCCCGGATTAAAACAATCATCCTATAAAATGTTTCCCAAGTATGAAGTATAAAATTATTTTATATGGTAAAAAGTCAAAACAAAATTTTAACTATTTATTTTAACTAGTGTTATCAGACCCTCAATTTTTCAAGTATTTTTATTTAAATGAGCCTTTAACTAGATATTTTTAAATTACTCAATTTAAAGAAAATTATTGTATAAATAGCACTCTCAGGTTGCTCTTGCCTGTGTCAAAAATGGTCATAATGCCTAAAAATTGTGACTATTTCCTCAGGTTGACAATTTTGCAATAAAGTGTTCCTTTGGACTAATCAGTAAATAATAGTGCTGCTAAATAGGTCAGAATGCCAAACATCACTTAATTATTTTAGATTTGTTGTAAAAGCTTGATTTTCTCTATTTTACCTACTGTTTATCTTTTAAATTAACAGAAAAGTTATATAGTTACCAACTCAGTAGAGTAGTGGAGTAGGTGGAATTTGCAAATTAATATACAGTGTTTTTAACATAGTTTGAATCTTTACATGGTTAACCTTGACAGGAGAGCTCTAGCAATGCATGCTGCATTTTTTTATACCTCCCCAAACTAATTTGTAGGAATATTACCCTAAATTTCTAATGGGATCTGCTCCCTTCCAAAAAAAAGTAGTTTCATAAATGTAATTTTCATCTTAGGCACAACCTTGGAAGAGGAATGTAATTATCCCTTACATTTAAGCTTTGTTAATCCTTCCAAACACTGTAGAACATCAGCCTCAAAGCTGCAGTGGCTTCACTTTCTAGGAAGGAGTAGACCTGAAGGGTATGTGGTTTATCTAAGATCAGAGAACAAAGAAGAGTGAGAAGCAAAGCCAGGAGCAGAACTCCATTCTTGCAGCCCTCAACCTCTATTGTTCTGTAATAAATAATGATTTCAAACTAAACTAAGAAATAAAGTAAGGTAGAATTTTTACACAGATTTACTTCCCGAAGTCTACTATTGAGATATAGTCAAGACTTTAGAAATTAGCTCATGTTTCTCTTTTAATTTGTGTTGTTCAAGGCTTATATTTTTAGCAGATAGAGAACATTTAACAAAAACATCCATTCCTGATAGAAAACAAATATAAATACTTCTTCAGTGGGGAACAAAAGTCTAAGTTCAGTTCAGTAGGCTCACTGTCTGTATGGTAGTAGGACATTTTTCACAGTCTCAAGGTGACATGGGAATCTTTGCTGTTGGTTCCCATATGGATTGATTCCCCTTTTCTCCTGCTATCAACTCAAGAAAAGAATGCTCTTTTCCCCCTGAAGGAGATAGTGAGGGGACCCCATCACGTCCATGTTGGTATTCCCCAGCAGAGAAGCGCCAGAGGTTGGTGAGAATGGAGCACGTATGTCTGCTTCAGCTAGCTGCATCATTTGGTTGAACAGGCTGCTTCATGCTTTGCAATCCAAATGGTGCTTAAAGTTGCCAGTAATTTATGACTTTGTGATTTTTTGCTTCTAAAATAATTCGTTTACTTCCTTACAGATCAAAGGTCCACCATCAAAACACCAAAGACTCAAGACACAGAAGACGATGAGGGGGCTCAGTGGAATTGTACTGCCTGTACTTTTTTGAACCATCCAGCCTTAATCCGCTGTGAACAGTGTGAGATGCCAAGGCATTTCTGAGCCAAAAGGCACTATAGCTCTAAAACCACATTGGAAGTTCAAGAAACTAGTCTGTCATCAGGGGAAAAGTTTCACTGCTACATAGGATTTTGTCAAATTGAAGGTGTGACGAGATGGTGTGTGCTAATGTTAAATGTCAGCCCACAGAGCTAATAATACCTCAGTCTAATGTCATGGGCAGTTGAAATTCATCACATGAGGGAATCTGCTGAGAGACTTGGTTGCCCGCTGCCTAACTACGTACAGTGTTACCAGTAGCCCATTGTGGATAATTGTCAATATATTAATGCCTAGGTGTGCCCAGTACCTTGTCCCCTCATGTCACTACTGAATTTTGACAGGAGGAAGGAATAGAACAATGGCCTTTTTTTTTTTTTGAAAGCTTTCGGTGAAACACTACAAACATGAAGAAAAGGAACAAGGTATAACTATTAAAAAACTGTTTGCTGCCGCAAGGTGCCAATGGGTAGGGGAAGAACTCTATGAATCTGTGGTACTCTTGGCCTCGTCTTTGTCTTCCCTGAAAACGTCTCCACTCTGTGAAGCCAGCATCTGGGGTCTAAAGATGAAAAGGAAAGCAGCATGCATTGTCTGTACAAACATGCAGTGAAATATCCCGAAGCTTTTCCTACTGTACAGATCTCTCGAGTCTGCTTTAAGTGATTTCTTTTCTTTATTATTTTCTTATATTTCTATATGTATAGTGTAATAGTCTTTTGTTAACTAATTTTCTTTTTTCCTTTTAGTGATTAAGCACGATCATGTCCCTTTTTAAGCCTTACCTGAGAGAAGCAGTGCCTTAAAATAAAAAAGCATTAATGAAATGAAACTGTGCACAAAATAACTTTCCTCTACTTATTCTGTACTTTGCCCTCATGAGTACCGCTGTTCTGTGAAGACATGCAGATGCTGCACACTGCATTGCAGGAGATACTACGAGGCTTCTGTCTGTAAGTCACACTATATCTGCCGACTTCAGCAGTGGGTGGCACGACACACTGATCTTCCACAGGGAAGCTTAAAACAAAAGATATTTTTAACCCACTGACAGAGCAACAGGTTAAGCTTGCTTCATCTGCCTGGTGTCCCACAGAACTTTCACAAGAGATTACTATTGGGAAAGTACAGTTTTCAAAACCAGCAACAGCAGCAGTTACCTACAGCCCTGGTTTGGGGAGAAGTTTAAATGCTTTACTGTCGGGGCAATCCATTTCTAAACCTGACTTGGTGGTAGTATCATGTGTATTTATAAAACGAGGCTAGTCATATTTAGGACAACTGAAGGAAAGCTGGAAAAAAAGAAAAACGAGCAAACTTGAACACTGAAGCAACCTCAAGCATCTCTTTATTTTGATGATATATTTTTATAAGGAAAATAAATATTCAGATGATCGGGAATGTATATAACTAAATGAAATCAAGAAAAGGAAATAACAGTGCATTTAAAAAACAATTATGAAATTATATATCAGTGCTTAGAATGGGGCTAAGGGAAGTGCTGAAATGTAGCAAAAGGTAGGAGATAATGTTGACTGTCACCCATTGTAAATGTCTGCAAATGGATATTTGTTATACAAGCAGGATTATTACAAGTGATCTATATGAATGTCAAAGCCGTGACTTCCAGGCTTTGCATCTTGTATATGAGAAGAAATATGACAATCCTAGTTAATTAGACCATAGACCCAAAGCCCTTACATTTGATGCATTTTGTTTTAAAAGTAGGCCTTGTTTTTCAGCTTCATCTGCAGTTCTATGTGAAGATTGATAAATCAGTTTTTACTTGTTTTATTAATAAAACGTAATTTGGATATCTTGAGTTGATGGTTTTGTGATTTAGCTGGGTAAACTATCTTTGTAACAGATAAGTTATTTATAAAAATTAAAAAACTTATATTCTAATTTGGATTTTGTGACTTGTTTTTAAAGTTTGTGGGATAGAAGACAATTTATACCTCAGCAGAACATTTGATAGTTAATTGAAATCAGAGAAAACTCATTCTCTAGAGTCTTCTCGTGACATCATGGCATTCAGCTGCCTTTCTTGGATTATTTTTCTCCATTCCCCCAGGCTTTTTAACTAATGGAAGAGAGTGACCATTGTTTCAGCTGAATCTCCTCCCCAAAAGGATATTGCTTTTTCATACTTATTATTTCTCCTTTGATTTCTTTTGGGTTTTTAAAGCTTACCTCACTGAAAACAGGATATCTTGGGGTCACTTGGCCTGAGGAGTCATTCAGTTAACAATGTTTGATTCCATAATGTGTAGTGCTGAGGATCCCACTGGTGCTTCTCTTGAAGAGAACCTCTATATTGAGTTTTCAAGAGACATAACTTGGTTTTTCTGAGCTTGAAAAAGGCGGAGTAGCATTCGCTGGTCTCTTTGCCATGATACAGTCAGGGCAGAAAGCCCTACCTTGCCTCCATTGGTCTTTTAAACTTAGTGGGACAGAAATACTCTTTGCCAAGGAATATGAAGTTGGTGGTCTGGAAACCACCTCCTGGAATTACTGCACTAAAATAGAATTATAGGTACTAAGAACCTCAGATGGAAAGATAGAGTTCTGTTTCTCATCACTAATTATCCTTGGGTGCGGATATTCTCTATATGTAAGGAGGAGGTGGGCAATTGGCAGTTCATGTAACTTGACTTCTCAGGAAAACTTCTGTATTAACAGAATAGTGGCCAGTATGTGCTATTATAACTAACACATTATGCAAAGATGCATGTTGTATTGCAGATTTTTCTGGGAAAGAGGAAAATTAATTTTTTCTTGTAAAATTTCCATTTACTTCTTTAAATGACTGATCTAGATCAATCTGCAGCCTAATATTAATTGACTTTATGTTGGAGAATTTAAATTATGCACAGTCCTGTCCATAGACAGTCAAAACTATGCTAGCCATTAACTTCAAACATATTTTGATACAAGCACAATAAATCGCAGACTTTACTGACATTTCAATTACCTCTATCCTGGCTGAATATTGTTGGGACAGTTTAGTGAGCAGTGATGGGTTTAAGAAATGAATGGCATAAGGTGTAATATCCCCTCCATGAGTAATTGAAGTTGGCTCTACTGCCTTAGAAAATGCATAGTTTCCCTTATAATATTACAAAATACTTACATTTCTCTATGATAAATGAACATATTTTTGGCACCAGTTTTTAGACACTACAATTATTATATCCATATTACTTGAAGATGAAATGGTTCAGGGCTGCATTTTAATTTTTATTGCTTCCATCTGAAAATAAGGCAACTTGAGAGAAAAGACTTTTAAAGAAAACACAGTTTTGTAGCTTTATATTTGTTAAAAGTGGGAAAAAAAACAGTATGTTTTGGTTGGTTTTTTTAAGGGAGTGTCATACAAAAATGATCGGTAATGCATTGTCTTTGCAACTACAGATTCCTATATTATAGGTTCAAAAATAGAACTGTGTTACATTATAATAGTTTGACTTGCCTAGTTATTTAGAAAGATTATGAAAGCGCTTGCATTTTTTTATTTTTTAAACTCCAGTAGAGTTAACATACAATGTTATATTAGTTTCAGATGTAGAATATAGTGATTCATCAATTCTATATTCAGTGCCTTTGCATTTTTAACACCATGGCACCTTGTTTCCTAGGTGGACCATTCCTTCTTACTAATCAGCACAGTTGAAGTCCAATTCAGGCATCTCCCTACATTTACCCTGTAACCCTAGGAGAGTTCTTTGCTTTTATTTCCCTTCGTTGTTAAATGAAGATAATTATATTATGTTAAACCGGCCTCATAGGAGCACTGAGGACATTAATGTGAAATTAGCTGAGCCAACCCCTTCTCACTAGGAATTTCATTGTCCTAAAACAGTGGGCCATGTTTTTGAATGAATGGTTTTGATGCATTTTTCTCAACAGTATCAGTGAATGAAACGGTAAGTTTGCTGTTATTTGTCTAAATTGGTCTAGGGACATCTCAGTGGACCAGAATTTGGTATTTCAGTGACTGCCTTTTAATGTCAAAAGGTTAGTTGCTTTGCAAAAATTACAAAATTATCAAAGGTTGACCTAAAGATCAGGTGTGTTTATATTTCTGTTGTATGTCCAGCTATCTAAAGAATGTACAGGGATGCCTGGGTGGCTCAGCGGTTGGGCGCCTGCCTTCGGCCCAGGGCGTGATCCTGGAGACCCGGGATTGAGTCCCATGTCGGGCTCCCTGCGTGGAGCCTGCTTCTCCCTCTGCCTGTGTCTCTGCCTCTCTCTGTGTCTCTCGTGAATAAATGAATAAAATATTTTAAAAAAATAAATGTACATTTTATGATGGAGTATAACAAATTCTTCAAAGGACTTACTCCAGTGTTTGCACATTAGCATATTTGTTTTAAGCCTAAAATTGACCAAGGCACACTTCGTTCTAGCCTCTCTCTCTTTACCAGTCCCCTTCTTTTAGCCTCCTTTTTCACCCCTTAGGGCAGGAATACATCCTTCCTCTGATCCCAACTACATTCCAAAAATGTTTATGGATCCTCTTAGCACAGAGAACAAATACTATAGTATTTTCACCATGGAAGTGCTTTCCAGAGATTTTTGAGGGAAACACTCCCACCCGTGAGCCCACCCATCACTTCCTGGCAGCTCAGTGCCTTTTCCACACTGCTCTAAGTGGTTCTCCTGCCTCCAGTTTCTTAACTCTTACCTGGCCCAGTGCAGCTAGGATTGGGATTAGAAGATCTCACCCATACGCTCCCGTTTGGAGATCTTTATCATCTCCCCATTGCTGACTGGGCTTACTTACAATATTCTGTAGCCTCTCGCCCACATCTTCAAGACGGTTTCTTACTTTCTGACAATACTCTTCAACTAAATTGGCCTGTTCACTTCCCTTAATCTTGCACGTCCCCACTAGTGTACTTTCATCTGTCCCATTTCCTCTACTTAAGTTTAAACCTTGAAGGATCAGGTCAGGGGTCAAGGTTATGAGGCCTTCCCAAACTGTACCTCTTGTAGCACTTACTATATTTTGTGCCCACGTGGCATTTATTGCTGCCTTGACCTGTCCATTTACTGACAGAGTTGGTATTAGGAGCCCTTTGTGTCTCCACAGTAAATGATTCTTGAGGACCAGTTCTCTTAATTCCAAGTTAATCAATGGGTACAGCCATTTTGAATTTGGTATATGTTTTCCCATTGGATCAGTAGTTGAAGATTGCCAGGCCAGGAATGCTTTGCATTTTAAATACTGGGAGATAGCACAATACAACTGGGTTATGTAAATGTAACTAATTAATGGGATGTTTCCGTTATCCTCTGTGTGGTTCTGCAAGAGTACAGAGAAGTAGAGACCTTATGGAAATTGTGGGAATATAGAAATTGGCATTTGAAACGGAGGCTTCTGATTTATATCCAATTTTACTTGAAAGCTTAAATTTTGCCTTTTCTTGGATTCGGATATTTGAGTGGCTGCTTGTTCTTAGACATCATGAGGATTAAATGTTTTAAATATTTTATTTGAGAAAGAGCATGGGTGGGGTTGGGGGTAGGCAGAGGAAGCAGCAAACTCCCCACTGAGCAGGGAGCCCAACGTGGGGCTCAACCCTGATCCTAGGGCCCTGAGTTCATAACCTGAGCTGAAGATGCTTAACTGATTGAGCCATCCAAACACCCCTCAATTCTTTTTAATCTCACAAAGCAGAAGGACGTGGAAGAATTTTTTTCCTGAGAAGACTAATCAAGAGAAGAAGGAAACCAGAAAATTGAATGCTAAGGATGTAATAACCCTCTCCTCCCCTTTTCCAGGAAAGGTGAAAAGGACCCAGACTGCCTATATGATGCATGCTGTAAAACAAGTGTACGTTTTATACAAATTGGCTTGGAGTGTATTACTACCTTTTGGTTTTTAACAGAATTATTTCACAAACCCGTATGCTGAAGAACCAGATACTTTTCATAGACAGTCCACACATCTTAGAACACGGCTAACCCAGGCAGCCACCCTCTACTAAGTGACTGAGAAGCAAGTCGTGCAATCTCATTGCAATGAATGATAGGTGTTCTTTGTTAAGACTGGAGTATCCTAATAAAAAAATGCATAATTATATTTAATATCAAGTGGCAAAAACATGACAGCAAAGTTTTTGAAACTTGCCACTTGCATTTCTCTCAACCACAAACTTAGCGTTCACAACCATTAATAACCTACAGCTAAATGCAGTGGGTTCACATTACACGAAACAAATGGCCCCCACATTCTAAGACAAGCGAAATAAAGAATAAGCAGGACTCGCTGAAAACCTTAGGCCAACTGTCATTTTTTTTTCTCTGAGCATCTGTGCTGTGGAATCTACATTTGCTGCAGTGCAGAGATCTTGAGACTCCCTTGGATTTGTACAAGACTTTCGTTTTCATAGCATTTTGACAGACTCATCCATCCACAAGTAAAAGGATTTTATAACTGTAAGGAGCTTCATTGATTCTACTTTCTCAGTTTTCTACAGGCATGATACTGAGAAATTCCCTTTCATTCTCAAAAAGTACAACTTAGTAACATTTTGACTTTTTCTTCTCTAGACAAAATAAGTACCTTCAGTTGTTCCTCATACACTTTCACTTAGGGACTAGCTTCCTCTAACCATTTTTTGGAATTATGCAGGGATGTGGGGACTTGGGCATCCTGGTTGACTTAGAGAATGGGCTTAATGCTTGTCTTCTGGCACTTGCATGTCATATGCTTTTGCATTGGAGATTTCTTACTGTGGGGGTGACCAGCAGAGCACACTGTGCTTTTCAGAGTGGTTCCATGGAACCTAGCTGACCTTAGAAGGATGCTATCCAGTCACTCCCCCTGCTCTTTGCTTTTGTTGTCTGTTTTCATTCCATCAGTGCTTTTATCTCGTGGCTGTTGACAGTTTTATAGAAACACTTTTTCTAGTGTTTTAGATTAAGCTTTAATTTCTCTCTCAGTGTTTACTGAAAAGAGAATCCTAAATTAATCCTTCTCTACACATCTGGGCATTTTTTCACTAGGTTTGTATGTCACTCACCAAGGGACTGAGCAGAATGGCTGTGCCGATTCTTAGCCTCAGGACCAACCATGGTTCAGTCCTGTGGGGTCAGAACATCTCACGATCTTGGGTGGCCAAGACTGCATTTTCCATGTAGATGTAACTACCTCATGTTCCATTTACCTGTTTCTCTCACAAACATAATTAAATTGATCTGACAAGATCTACTTCTTCAGCAAATTGGATGCTATGCATCTTTTTAGATAATGACCAACATGTGCTTTGTGCCTCACTCTGTGAGGCACTATTCTAAGTGCTCTACAAATAGGAACTCATGTAATCCCCAGAAGAGCCCAACGAGGTAGATGTTATAGTATCCCCATTTCACAGTTGAGGAACTGAGGCAGAGAGAGATTGAGTGACTTGCCCAGGGTCACACAGCTGGTAAGACTCAGGGCCAGAAATTCAAATCAGGCAGTCTAACTCCAGTCCCACTTTTAACCAAATCGATGTTTATTCCTACTTATTCCAAGATGGCTACAGTGAGTTATCAGCTCTCGATCTCCGGAATCATCTTTATTATTTTAGTAGACAGTTTACATTTCAACTCGTGCTTCTCCCTCCTTTGCCAGTCTTCCTAATCCTATTCTAACTTGTGAGGCCAAGGCCTCTTCCTGTGCTCGCCAGTGCACATCCTGTTCCCAACGTGGACCTGGCACTCAGCAGATGCACAACAAATTTTAAGTTCACCTTATAAACTCAGTGACCTAGCATGGCTTTATTTTTCAGCTACTTTACTTCCCTCAAATGCTTCCCAGCAGCACATTCCTGCCATCAGCCAGGCAGTGTTACTTGACAAGGGAGGGAAGTCACCGCCTTAGAGCTTCAAAGGGGAAATAAGTGTGCGTGCACAGCCAATCCTCACAATCTCAGATGCCGTAGCCTGTGAATTTGCCTGCTCACTATATAGCCATTCATGGGCGTGTGCAGCCCGGTGAAAAATCCAAGTCTCCTGACTCTCACATTCCCAGCTGAGGTCAAAGGGCCAGTGCTCTGCCTTCTTGCTCCAGCCTTCCTACTGTAAACAAGTGTCTGTTTTTACGGTTCAGTTAGTGCCACGCTTTGTGCACTTGTGTGCTTTCTTGTCAGTGATTTTGCTGTTTAAAATGATCCCAAGCATAGCGCTGACATGCTGTGTAGTGCTCCTGAGCGCAAGCAGACTGTGATGTGTCTCACCGAGAAAATGCACTTTGTTCAGGCATAAGTCATGGTGTCCTGGCCTGTGAGTTCAGTGTTAATGAGTCAATAACACACATTAAACAGGAACACAGAAAACAAGGGCACGTATCAACTGGTTGATGAAATCGCGACCAGAGGCTGTGGGAACCTCACCATGTATTTGCCCTAGGTGCAGTGGTTTAGTACTTACTAATTCAGTGTTTGTGATGACTTTATAGGACTTACAGAACATAAGGCAAGTGCTGAACACAGAGATCCAAAGCCCTGGCAGATCCCAGAAACCACAGGGGCTCCACGGAGATCAGCAGGTAACCTCACATGGCTGAAAGGTGAGTACAGGGAAGAAAAGTCATTTGAATCATGCTGTGAAGCAAGATTAAGAGTGTACTTGATTTGATAAGTAAAAAGAGCAATGAGAATGTAAGTCCATAAACATGGACAATGGCTGTATTCATAGTAGCCAAAAAGTAGAGACCAACCCACATTGATGAATAGGTGAAGGGATAAACAGATTGCGGCCTCTCTGTTGGGGATGCTCAGCATTCAAAAGCAATAAATACTGTGCAATGATATCCCTGAATCTCAATGCTATGCTGAGTGAAAGGAGCCAGACACAGGAGTACATCTGCATGACTTCATTTATATAACATTATAGAAAGGGCAAAACTATACTGTGTGCAGAAGCAGTGGAATGGGATTCACTGAAAGGGGGCACAAGGGAACTTTCTTGGGGTGATGTGTATGTTCTACATCTTGGTTATGGCAAGCCTCCATGGGTATTTGCATTCGTCAAAACTCATTTAAAAATGGATGCATTTGAGAGTGCCTGTGTGGCTCAGTCAGGTAAGCATCTATCTGACTCTTGATTTTAGCTCAGATCATAATCTCAGGTTCATGAGATCAAGCCACAAGTCAGGCTCTGTGCTGAGTGTGGAGCGTGCTTAGGATTCTCCTCCCTCTCCCTCTGCCCCTTCCCCCTGCTCTCATGCACTCTTGCTCTCTCTAGAGAAAAAGAAAGAGAGGAAGGAAGGAAGGAAGGAAGGAAGGAAGGAAGGAAGGAAGGAAGGAAGGAAGGAAGGAAGGAAGGAAGGAAGGAAGAGGAAAGGAAAAAGGAAAAGGAAAAGGAAAAGGAAAAGGAAAAGGAAAAGGAAAGGAGAAGAGAGAGAGAGAAAGAAGAAAAGGGAGAAAGAGAGAGAAAAATAAAGTTTTTAGAAGTGTATGCATTTTGCCACTCTGGAGAACAGTTTGGAGGTTCTTCAAAAGGTCAAAAATAGAACTACCCTATGATCCAGCAATTGCACTACTAGGTATTTACTCAAAGGATATAAAAATACAGATTTGAAACAGTGCATGAACTCCACTGTTTATAGCATTATTATCAACAATAACCAAACTATGGAGAGAGCCCAAATGTCCATCAACTGATGAATGGATAAAGAAGATGTGGTATATGGATGCAATGGAATATTACTCAGCCATCAAAAAGAATGAGATCTTTCCATTTGCAATGACATAGATAGAACTAGGGTGCATGATGCTAAGTAAAATAAGAGAAAAAAATACTATATGATCTCATTCATATGTGGAATTTAAGAAGGAAAATAGATGGGATTCCTGGGTGGCTCAGTCAGTTAAGCATCCAACTCCTGGGTTTGGCTCCACTCATGATCTTGGCTTCTCAGATTGAGCAGTGCATGGGGCTCTGCATTCAGCAGGGAATCTGCCTCCCTTCTCCCTCTCCCTCTGCTTCTCTCGTGCTTTCTCTCTGAACTGAATGGATAAATCTTTTTTTTTTTTAATGGGAAAAAAAGATAACAGATGTACATATAGGAAGAGGGAAAAGGAAAAAAAGGAGAGAGGGAAATGAGACATAAGTGACTCTTAGCAATAGAAAGAAAATTGAGGGTTGCTGGAGGGAGATGGGGGGGTGGGCTAGATAGGGGACGGGGATTAAGGAGGGCAGGTGTTATGATGAGCACTGGGTGCTGTATGTAACTGATGAATCTCTTAATTCTACTGCAGAAACCAATATTGCACTATATGTTAACTAACAAAATTTAACTTAAAAATAAATGGATGCTTTTGTTACATAAAATTGTGCAATTTATATGAGTGTATTTTTATTATATATAAATTAAAATGGTAAATTTGTTTTAAAAGAAGCCTTGGGAGGGAAAACATCTGATATATATTTCAATACCTTTCCCCCATCCCGATGAACAAACACCCATGAGAAAGGCAAGTAAGTAGAAAAGCAAAAATACTAAACAAGTGACCAATAGATGCTCCCTTAGTAATTATTAAGCATAAAGTAAAACCTTGACATATCCAACGCTCAAGACTCCAGACATCATCCAAACAGGGAATTTCTATTATTCACACTGTTGCTGACTTGTATTTGATTTACAACTTTCTACTAATAGTATATATACCAATTCTTCTCTATCACCACTATATATATCTGGTGACCAATATATCTGGCTGATCTTCTCAAACTGTAAAACTACTGAATTAAGATAACTGCATGAAGTCATCCTGTGTTTAGGAGCATTGTGTTGTCATCTTGTTCTAAGGGAGCTCAGTGTGAAATCGGTACATACTTGTACACTGTGAAGAGGCCAAGTGAACTGTGCCACACGTATACCAAAATCAGTGCCACCCTAGTACTTTGGTTCTTCTGGTTCTTCCAAAGGATTGTTCAGTATTGGGGAGGGAAGAGCCACCTTGTTCTGGTGGTGCTCACACACCCATACAGCCACCATCTGATGTTCCATAGTCACCAGCATCAGGAATGGACACAACGGAGGCACAGCCTCTGGCCTTCTGGTAGCTTCAACTCTGCAGTACAAATAGAATTCTGCAGGGAGCTACCCACCTTTAGTTTTCCCAGCTTTAAATATGTTTTCATTAAGATATATGTTTAATTTTAGTAATTCTCTTATATGTAAAATTAATGTCTCTGGTTATACTCACTATGCAGTATCTTATGCTGACAAATCCCAAACAACTTTCTCCAGTTAAACCTTGATTTAGAAATTTTATTTCTTTTTTATCCATTCAAAAAATGCTATGTGCTAAACATACTGGGTTTGGGTGATGTAACAGTAAGTGAGACCCAGGGATACTCTTGGGCTCTCCCATAGCTCTGGACTGTCATGCCATCTGCTTCATTATGTCCCTTCTCTATATGTTGCCCAATTGCTTTCAGAGTGGTCTTGTCATTATATATTTTGTTCTCAGATCCCCTCTTAAATAGCATATGCTCAAACTCAGAATAAACTTCTGTGAGCAAACATTACCTTTATTGAAAACCATACAGTTTAGTGCTCTCTGCCTTCTGCTTTTGTGATATAGTGGAGAACCTCGTTAGTCACGGGATGTTACTAAATGCTCAGAACATTAGCTTTTAATCACTTCAGAACGGGTTTTATTGGCGATATTGGTGAGGCAGGGTGGAAAGGGAAATAATCAGGTAAGCCGCAGTGACATTGCAGCTCCCAAACGCTGGTACATTTTGCTCTAAATACTGCACTCTTTGGATCTTGCATTTGTGGTATGCAGAGCAGCATCTGATTTTAAGTTGGATGGATTCCCAAATCCAACGTCGTTTTTTGTTGTCGTTGCTTCCTTGCTGTCTTTTAGTCCATATTGTGTTTAACAAGGACAGGGGTATGGAGGGTATCTCAAAAAGTTGATTCTTCCCCGCCTAATGCCGCACTGGGAAACCGCACGTGTGGTTTCCTTCCTGGGGCTCCGCGTTCCTGCTTTCTAAGCACATCCCGAGGGCTCTTTCATCAGCGGAGCCCTATGTGGCACCGTTCCTAACTGCTGAATGAACAGAATGGAAGTCAAGCAAAAGAAAAGCACGAATACACACACAGGCATAATTACAAGGGAACATTTTTTTAAGTTAAAAACATTGCTCACCCGGAAAAAACTTGACAGAGAGAAATTTAAGCTGTTTTCAGTTTTCCCTTCAGAACTATTCTCTTACAGGGCCGATATTTTCCACAGTTCAAAAGAAACTATGAGCAGAGAGCAGAGGATTAAAGTTTCGATTAATTCCAAAAGACAGCCCAAACATGGTCTGGTGGGCTCCAAGGCACCTGATGTTGATCACAGGCCTCGAATGTCAAGCGGAGGAAGCCGCGGGTGGGGGATGGGGGGGGGGTCCTGGGCCCCAGGGGAGCCGCCAGCATCCCCACACCCGCCCCTCTCAGCTCCATCCCAGGTGGCACTGCCTGGAAATGCACGTGAGGCTGTCACCTCGCAGCCCAGCCCGCGACGACAGGCCTTGTCGGGGCCTCCACCCGCGCCCGACCCGCGCCCGACCCATCCCCGACCTCGCGGACAGCGGCAGCTGGGCCCGGGCCCCCGGACGGACGGACGGACGGACGGACCCACGGACGGCGACCTTAGCCGCCGCTCCCAGGTGCCGAGCTCCGGCCTCCCGCCTCCAGCCCCGCTTCCCTCGCCCTCCCGAGACCCCAGAACCCCGGGAGCGATGTGCTGACTTTGCATAAAGCAGAGTCCACTTGGGTTCGCAGCCTGCTGCTTGGTTCTGACACTCCTTGTTCAAAGACCCTCAGCCCCTGAGAAGCGGCCGAAGACGCGAGCTTTCCTGCCCCCGAGCGCCCGGAGGGGCCCAGCCTCCTGGGGGGAAGCGGGTGTCGGGGAGCCCGCGCCCCCGGGGCTGGGCCTGAGGACCCGGGGAGGGCGGCGGGGGGCCTCGACCTCCGCGCCCCCGCCGACCCCCGCGCCCCCCCGCGACCCCGCCGACCCCCGCGACCCCGCCGATCCCCGCTGACTCCGCCGACCCCCGCGACCCCGCCGACCCCCGCGCCCCCGCCGCCCCCCCGAGCCCCCGCCGATCCACGCCGTCCCCGCCGCCCCCGCCGACCCCCCGCGCCCCCGCCGCCCCCGCCGACCCCCGCGCCCCCGCCGGCCCCCGCCGCCCCCATATGCCCCCGCCGCCCCCGCCGATCCCCGCCGCCCCCACGTCCCCGCCGCCCCCGCCGACCCCCCGCGCCCCCGCCGCCCCCGCCGCCCCCCGAGCCCCCGCCGACCCCCCGCGCCCCCGCCGCCCCCATATGCCCCCGCCGCCCCCACGTCCCCACCCCCCCGCGCCCCCGCCGCCCCCCCGAGCCCCCGCCGCCCCCGCCGATCCCCACGCCCCCGCCGCCCCCCCGAGCCCCCGCCGATCTCCACCGCCCCCCGCACCCCCGCCGCCCCCGCGCCCCCGCCGCCCCCCCGAGCCCCCGCCGCCCCCCGAGCCCCCGCCGACCCCCCGCGCCCCCGCCGCCCCCATATGCCCCCGCCGCCCCCACGTCCCCACCCCCCCGCGCCCCCGCCGCCCCCCCGAGCCCCCGCCGCCCCCCCCCGAGCCCCCGCCGCCCCCGCCGATCCCCACGCCCCCGCCGCCCCCCCGAGCCCCCGCCGCCCCCGCCGATCCCCCGAGCCCCCGCCGCCCCCGCCCCGCCGATCCCCACCGCCCCCGCCGCCCCCCCGAGCCCCCGCCGATCTCCACCGCCCCCCCGCACCCCCGCCGCCCCCACGCCCCCGCCGCCCCCGCGCCCCCGCCGCCCCCCCGAGCCCCCGCCGCCCCCGCCGCCGCCCCCGCCGCCCCCCCGCGCCCCCGCCGCCCCCCGAGCCCCCGCCGCCCCCCGCGCCCCCGCCCGAGGCCCAGGTCGGCCGCGCGGTCCGCGGAGGGGGCGGGGCCACACCGCGCGGCCCACCGGGTCCTCGGCCGCCCAGCGGGTCTTGGGGCGCCCCCCCGCGGGCCTGCCCCGGCGCTCGCCGTCCGCGCGGCCCGGCCTCCCGCCACCACGCGGGGCAGGAGGGCGGCCCGTCCCGCACCCGCCGCTCGCCCGGACAGGGGTCGGAGGCCGCCGCAGCCGCTCGCAGCTCGCGGGACCTGCGGAGGGAGGCAGGCGGGCCCGGGTCGCCGGGGCGCTCAGCTGCTCCGAGGGCCGGCGGGGCCTGGGGAACGCTGCCGCTGGGCAGGTGCCTCACCTGAGCCGCCCCCGCCGTGGGCCGTGCGCCGCCGACCAAGCGATCTCGGGACCAAGGACCACGGCTGTGGAGCCAGACGACCTTGTTTCGTCTGCTGCGTGGGGTCCTGCGTGCGCGGGTGAGGCCCTCGCGAGGGGACGCGCCAGCGAGGACGCCGCTGAAGCTCTCGGGGACAGCAGCCCCGCAGGAACAGGTGTCTGTGAACCCCGCTGGCCGCTCCCAGACGGGGCGGGTCAAAGGTCGTTGACTAACCCCCCCCCCCCCCCCCCCCCGCAGGCCGGTGGTTGTCCTTAAAGAAAAGGACTAGACCGCGTCGGTCGGTCGTCGGTCGGTCGGGGCTCGACTTTGGCCTCCAGGGCCGGGAGCCTCGAGCGTTGGCCTTGGCGACTGACATTTCTGTGCTGGGCATGTACCGACCTCCATCGTTGCCACCATAGCCCCTCCACTCGTGTGCGCATCCTGCCAGTTCCAGGGGTTCAGTAACAAAATCTGACCAACGGCAACTGGCTGAGTCATTTTGTCTGCTTCATTGGTCATCGCCTCTTCTGTAGTGACGCTTTCCAGTGCACATTATGTGTGATGCAAGAACCTTACTTCACGCCCACTCCCGTATAGCCACCACATGCCCCCACCCCAGACCTCCTTTTCTGCCGTTGTCCGGTCCTTTTCTCTCCAAGCACCTCATCAGACAGTCAGACCATTGGCTACTGCCCAGGGATCAGTATTAGTCTCTTAGGGCACTTCTCCTTCGGCTCAGAGTGGATGGCCATGTGCACCGCTCACAGCTCCCCACACCAGAAGATTTTCCCTCTCCGTTGTCTTTCGGGGTCACCCTGAGGGCCGCCATAATGTAGCCATCCTGCATTTTCAGCTCACACCCACGTACCACAGTGACCCCGTTCTTTTTTTTTTTTTTTTAAGATTTCATTTATTTATTTATTCATGACAGACACAGAGAGAGAGAGGCAGAGACACAGGCAGAGGGAGAAGCAGGCTCCATGCAGGGAGCCTGACGTGGGACTCGATCCCGGGCCTCCAGGATCACACCCTGGGCTGAAGGCAGCGCTAAACCACTAGGACACCCCCAAACTGACCCCATTCATAAACCAAGCTTGGGCTTTTTCTTCCTCCTTTGCTGGTCATACAGGACCCACCCACCCCCATTTAAGGCCGTAAGTGTGAGCTGGGTCCCACTGGTGTCGTGGGGCCTGGCTACCTGCTCATGTAGCCTACATGTGCCCTCTGGTCCTGCTTGGGCTCGATCCTGGGTGGATTGCTTCCACCTAAAAATGAACTGAGGTGGGTCCATTCAGTTTTATGATTTGATGAGTCTGACGGAACCCAGCTTGTATTAGACAGTTCTAGATGCATGGTCAGTTGGTGCCCCACAATCAAGGCCCAGTAACACCCGATGCTATTTCTCAAAAGAAGTATAATTCTCTGCTGTGGCTAGCACCGCCTTGCTCCCAAGTCTGGGGGTCTGTGCTGTGATTCTCCCACTGGGACTTGCCATAAGTCCTATCTTGCTTCTTGTTCCACCGCTGACACCTTCAACAACACCTTATGGTCCAGGCAGCAGGTTGCTTACACTGCCTCCTAGGCCTGCTACAAAGCCCTTTCCCATCCCTACCCCACCCGAGCTGGCAGTCTTTCATACCACCTGGTATATGGGCTGGCGGAGTATTTGTATGGGATGTGTGGCCTCCAAACCCCAAGGAAGGGGCACTTGTGTGGCTCAGTCGATGAAGCATCTGCCTTCAGCTCGGGTCGCAATCTCAGGGTTCTGGGATCAAGTCCCACGTCTAGCTCTCTGCTCAGTGGGGAGGACGCTTCTCCTTCTCCCTCTCCCTCTGTGCTCTCCCTCTCTCTCTAATAAAATACATTTTAAAAATCTTTTAAAACAACAAAATAAAACCCAAAGAAGCCCATCAGGCACTGTGCTTTCTTTGTGATAGATGATGTAACATAACAGCAGTGTGTCCTCTATTTTGAGAGAGACATCTGCCCATGACTAAAAACTTCACTGAAGTAAGCCCCTGAAACTTCACAGGGTTTATCTTCTACCTCCGGTGAACCTCTTACCAAGCCTTCTGCTTACTGGTCACCTGCTGCTCTTCCCCTCTGATCAGCGTGAGATCATCAATGTAATGGATCAGCGTGCTGCTCCGTGGACATTGCAGACAGCTCGGATTCCTTAGACTGCATCCTGACAGAAGGCAGGAGAGCTAACACAGCCCTTAGGCAAAATTGTAAATGAATATTTTCCATCCAACATGAATACAAATTGTTTCTGATCCTCTTTCCTAATTGGAAAAGAATGCATTTGCCAGCTCAATGACTGCACACCGTGTACGTGAGGCCTTACTAACCTGTATTACTCTGGCAGAGTAACATATGCAACCCAACAGTTGAAATCAGTCTCCAGGGTGCAACCAGTTTCTGGTCAGTCTCCAGGGTGCAACCAGTTTCTGCAGGAACCAGACTGCTAAGTTAAATGCAGCTATGATGGGGACCATCATCTCTGCACTCCAAGTCTTCAGTGGGTTTACTAATCTCCACACTTTCCCCTAGGATGCAATATTGTGTTTTATTTACTTTCTTGGCAGGGAGTGGAGGTGGCAAGGATGAGAGGGGAAAGTCCCATAGGCCTAGGACCCAATGTGGTGGTGACTTCAACTGCCAAGTATATCAACTCCAATTATATACTCAGGGACTGGGGAAATGATCACTGGATAGGTCCATGGACCAGACTTTAGCCAGGACTTCATTGATCATCTGACCTCAATGAGTCGCATCTCTAACAGAGCATCATAATGACACTTAAGATCATGCTATTAAAGTCAACTCAGACCCTGTGTCCATAGTCCTCCAAATGTCTAGGTTTTGTCCTTTCCCAGTATCTAGTTACCTGAGTAAATGGCTACAGGTCCCTTTATGGAAGGACTAGGGGAATATTACTATATATATTTGTCATGGTTTTAGAGGATCCTTCTTCCCAGGGACATGGCACCTCTTCAGTTAATGGGTTGAAAATTTGAAAATAGACTCTGTTCCAGGAGTGAAGAAGGGGCCATGACTTTATTTAGGCAACTTCTCTTAGCTTTCTCTCTTCCATTCTTGACTTTCTATTATAGATGTAAAGCAGCAACCATATGATTCTTTGCTGGCCAGGTCCCCGTGACCACCCCTTCCTCCTTGCTGGTCATAATAGTCTTTGCAACCTCCCAGCTTCTGGTGGCAAGCGCTGCCACTGGCATCTATTACTTCATGGGGGTGGGAAACCAATATTAATGAGCCCAGCTCTGTGGCCACCCCTTTTACCATCAACCCTGGGCTGCAGAGGAAAGCCACCACTGAACTTCCTAGCAATGCTGGGTCCGTCACCAGTGCATTCCCAATGGCCTTGGGGAACCCCAGAGCCCTCCCTGGAACATTTTCTCTGGCAAGTCTTCCACCCTTATATAAGATATGCTTTCCAGCATGACCACTCTCCTCTGTCTCTTCATTCCTTCCTTTACCATCTGGGGCAACTCAAGCATTTTCATTTCACTCTGTGTTGGCCATCACACTTCCAGGCTTCTATCAGCCATTCAGCAGGACTTTGCCCCCTCCTCTGGAAGCCTTGCTAGGGTATTAAATCCTGTGTCCAACAAAGTGCCCCCAATCAATAAATTCTGCTTATCCAATCTTAAATTCTAGCTCCTTTAATCAAGCTCCTCAAAATCCAATGCTGGGGATACTCCCTAGCTCCTGGCAGTGTACTAATTCTTGCAACTCCTTTAGCATATAATCATTTTCCTCCCTAGTGAAGTGCTGTCTATATACAACCAAATTACACTGGGATTGGACCCTAGTTATCCATCTGTAGGCAGGAGAAGGTTTGAGGGTGGCTCTGTAGGACAGAAGCCTCTGCAGTGTCTTCAGCCCAGGGAAGTGTCACTTCCCACTAGGGAAGGGCTGGTCACCTCTGCAAGCCCAGAGGGTTTGAGGGAGTCTGCAGAGCCAACATCCTCAGAAGCATCCCCCCCACCCCCAGTTATCCTCACCCCATGCTTGTGAGCCAGGTTCTCCAGCCAGGGCAACGATCTTGGCAACATGACAGACCTGCCTTGACCAAGTATTTAAACGTCTTTGGAGCTGTGACTTTGTGACTGTTGGGTCCTCCATTCCCTGTTTGCCTGTGTCAGTTCTTCCTCTACAAGGAGACAAAAGCCTCTTTGTAAGGAGGCCCTCTGGCTCTCACCCCCAGCCTCTATCTGCTCATAAGAGCCTTACCGTCTCTCTGCAAGGCATCAATATGGTATGGGGGCTGCCAGCTGACCCTGCTCCCCCTGTAGACATTGTCCTCCCTTCTTTCCATCTGAAGGATGGGTCCCTCCACCAGGACCTTCTCCTCAGGTCACCACTGGTGGGATCTTTAGCAGCGGGGCTGCCACCACGTACCAGGCACTCTGTGTCTCACAGGCCACTCGGAAGGGTAGCCTTGTTGCTCTCCAGAGAGTGAGTGAGTCATCCAGTCCTTAACTGCCTCTCGTTTCCTTGGGCCTCTCCCAGCAACACTTGTGTTGGTTCAGGTCCCATGAGAAGGAGATACTAAGATGGGTGAGATGTGGGAGAGATGCAGTGGGGGCAGAGCTGTGAAGATAAAGAAGGAAGAAGCCAGAGAAGGCAGGAGAACCTCCAGAGGGCAAGCACACCTCACCCCCTGAAGGTGAGAGGGCAGGAAGGAGGGCTGAGCTAGCCTCAGTCCTTGCTCAGAGTCCTGGAAAGAAAGTTGTGGAACAGAGGAGAGCTGTATCCCAGGAAAGGGTCTGAATGAGTGCTCCTGTCATGCTGTCATCCTTGGCTGGGAGCAGCTCGTCAGGAAAGGGGCCTTAGCACAAGGACGGTGTGAACCCGGAGAGGAGTGACTGGGGCTGTCTGTCATCTGTGCTACCTGTAGTGAAGGTGAGGGGTCTGAGGGGTGCATTTCTGTGGCCGCCACAGCCAAATCCCCCGCCCACCTCCACCATTAGCTCCAAGGATGGCTGACTCTCAAAGAGCAGCGGATTTCGACAGCTCCCACGGGAGGTGCTCCATGACCGTTAGACGGGTGCTCTTCCTGGCCAGTGGGGAGCAGGGTGATTCAACACAGATCTGGTCTAAGTGAGATAATTCAGAGAAAAACAAATTCCATATGACCTCACTTATATGTGGAATCTTAAAAAGCCAAACTAGGAAACTGAGCCAGGAATAGGAGGAGGGGGGTAAGTACTGGGAGATGCTGGTCAAAGGGCATGAACTTCCAGCTATGAGATGAAATAGGTTCTGGGGATCTAATGCACTGCATGGCGATTGTAGTTTACAAGACCAAATGACACACTTGACAGTTGCTCAAAGAGTAAATCTTCAATGTTTTCATCACACACACAACAAAAAAGGGTAAACACGTGAGGAATAGAGGTGTTAACTAGCCCTACTACAGTTATCATTTCACAGTGTGTACGAGAAGGAAGTCATCACATTGATTAGTTTTAAACTCATATCATGTTCTAATATCACAGTAAAGCTTGGGTGGGGGACGTCTAGCTGGTAGACAAAGCTGCATTTTTTCAGGCTCTCTTGGTCTAGTATCAATAACGCAGCACCATGATTTGGTTTTTTCTATTGTGAAGCACAGTGTGTCTGAGATTTAATGACATTCTGAGAAAGTCATCTTCATTAGCCATGAAAGAGAATGGCAAGTATGGTACCTCAGACAGTTTTGGTGTAAATATTTGTCATTATATGTATTTTTAAATCTTGTGACAGCTTACAGCCTTCACATATTTAGAAACGATATCTCTTCTTCCCAACTCTGACCCGCCTTATCCAGCAAGGGCTTGAGGAGAAGGAGTAGATGTGGCACCAGCTTAATGAGGAGAACTGGAAGGGGAGAGATCTAGCACCTGTATGCCTGGTGCCTTGGCCTGCCATAAACAAGACAAGCAGACTCTCAGAATTCAGATTCACCGGGTGGGGTGTGAGAATCCAGGAGGAGGGAGGCTGCCAGGAGGGCAGTGACTAGTGAAGGTACTGAGGCTCCATGCTGTTCTGGGCTTGGAGAATTGCAGGAGTTTGGTTGGGAGGTGGGGAATGAGAGCAGAGACCCTGTGGCAGGAGAAACCTGGTCTCTCTGAGGAGCTGACAGAAGGGCAGGCAGCCTGGGGTCCAGAGAGAGGAAGGGAGTGTGGCCTGCACAAAGGTCACAGTGGGAGATACTGGCTGGATATGCAAGTCTGTGGCCACATTATGAGTTTGGAGTTTCGAGAGGCCTAGGGGGGGCACTAAACAGAGTGGATGCCTGGTCAGAACTGCCTTTTCTAGAAGCTTGCTATGGCAGCAAGTGTGAATGGAGTAGAGGGGCAACAGGCTCTTATATGGGCAAAGGCCACAAACAGGCAATTCTCAGACATGGAAAACATGAGAGCCAAGGCTCAAGGGAGACGAGCTAAACCTCACTGTAAACAGGAAAGTGCAAATCAGAACCACAATGGCATCAACATGAGAAAGGATAAAAACCATATGATCATTTCAATAGATGCAGAAAAAGCATTTGACCAAGTACAGCATCCATTCATGATAAAAACCCTCAGCAAAGTTGGGTTAGGGGGAAACATACCTCAACGTAATAAAGGTCTGAGATAAAGAAAACCCAGAGCTAACTCATATCCATTGGGGAAAAATTGATAGCTTTTCCCCTAAAGTCAGTAACAAGATAAAGATGTCAAGTCTCTCTGTTTTTTTCAACATGGTACTGCAAGTCCTAGCCTCACCAATCAGACAACAAAAATAAATAAAAGGCATATAAATAAAAAGGAAGAAGTAGAACTTTCACTATTTGCAAATGACTTGATAATGTATGTAGAAAACCCTAGATACTCCACCAAACAATTGCTAAACCTGATAAATGAATTCAGTAAAGTTGCAGGATACAAAATCAATGTGCAGAAATCTGTTGTATTTCTGTACACTAATAATTAAGCAGCAGAAAAAGAAATTAAGAAAATAACCCCATTTATAATTGTAGCACATATAATAAAATATCTAGGAATAAACTTAACCAAAGAGGTGAAAGACCTGTACTCTGAAACTATAAAACATTGATGAAAGGCATTAAAGATGAAACAAAGAAATGGAAACATATTCCACACTCATGAACTGGAAGAACAAATGTCGTTAAAACATCTATAGTACTTAAAGCAATCTACAGATTTCATGTAATCTCTATCAAAATGCCAGTAACATTTTTCACAAAACTGGAACAATCCTAAAATTTATATAGAACCACAGAAGACCCCAAATAGCCAAAGCAATCTTGAAAAAGAAGAACAAAGCTGGAGACATCACAATTCTAGACTTTAAGTTCTATTACAAAGTTGTAGTCACCAAGACAATATGGTACGGGCACAAAAATAGACACTTAGATTAATAGAACAGAATAGAAAGCCCAGAAATAAACCCACAATTATATAGTCAATTAATCTTTGACAAAGGAGGAAAGAATATGCAATGGGAAAAAGTCTTTTCAACAAGGAGTGTTGGGAAAAGTGGACAGCAATATGCAAAAGAATGAAACTGGATCACTTTCTTACACCACACGCAAAAATAAACTCAGAATGGATTAAAGACCTAAGTGTGAGACCTGAAACCATAAAAATCCTAGAAGAGAGCTTAGGCAGTAATTTCTCTGACATCAGCCATAGTAACATGGCTTCTAGATATGTTTCCTAAGGCAAGGGAAACAAAAGCAAAAATAAACTATTAGGACTACACCAAAATAAAAACTTCTGCACAGTAAAGGAAATTATCAACAAAACTAAAAGGCAACCAACCTATGGAGTGGGAGAAGATATTTGCAAATGGCATATATGATAAAAGGTTAGTGTTATGAAACTCACCCAAAAAACAAATACTTCAATTTTAAATATGAGCAGAAGACATGAACAAACATTTCTTCCAAAGAAGACGTGCAGATGGGGTGCTGGGTGGCTCAGTTGGCTAAGCATCTGCCTTCGACTCAGGTTGTGATCTTGGGGTCCTGGGATCAAGCCCCATTATTTACAATAGCCAAATTATGGAAGCAGCCTAAGTGTCCATCAATAAATGGATAAAAAAATAAAAAAAGTAAATGAATAATAAAGAAGTGATCTAAATCTATCTATCTATCTATCTATCTATCTATCTATCTATGGAATGGAATATTACTCATTAAGAGGCTGATTTTTTTCTTGTCATTTTCCTGTAGTTCCTGTGTTTTCTATAACGAGTATGTATTTCTTTAATAATGCAATGTACATGCACATTATTTTCCAAAGAGAAATCAATCTTAGGAGTCTTCAGTGGATGTGTACATTGTGGTTATAGGAGGTAGGGCACAACTCCCCTGCTCAGGAGAAGGAAGGCAGAGCAGTAAATTCTGGGGTGGCAGCTACTCCAGCCATCAGGTGACATTTTTCACTGCATTGTTATTTGGGTTCAGCTTCAGTTGCCTGTTTATATTTCCCCAGGGAATATGATAGTCTTGCATCGTTTATCACATTTCTTGAAGAGCCCATTTTAGCGAGGAGAACAGGGAATACAAAGACAAAGCTACACCCCAGGCCAGCACCACACACACAGCTGGATTTTGTACAGTACAGCAACCGTGAGCCACGTGTGGCTATTTAAATTTGTAAGTAAATTAAATAAAATTCAGAGTTCAATTCCTCAGTCACAGGAGCCACATTTCAAATGCTCAATAGCCACATATGTGTAATGACTACTCTCTTGGACAGAGCAGAACATTTCTGTCATCATGGAAACTTCTATTGGTCAGTTGCAATGGAGAAAAATAACTGGCTTTCCCATATACAAAGATGGCTCAACAGTAAAAAAAATTAGAAATGCACACTAACAGATTAAAGGGGGAGATGTGATCATCTTAATAGATGAAGACAAAACAGGGAATTCAAAATTTGTTCGTGCAAAAATAAATAACACCAATAATAAACCATGGGAGTGTGTAAAGAAAAAAAAAGAACTAATTCATAATAACAATAAAATTGTAAGGTACCCAGGAATGATTTCAATAAGATGTGCACGCATACCTTTGTAGAGAAAAAGATAAATCACTACTACGGAAAATAAAGACAACCTAAATAAATCTACAGATATGCCATATTCTTAGCAAGACTCAGTATCACCAAGATGTCAATCCTCCACAAATTAGTACATAAACTCAAAAAAAGTATAATAAAATTTCTAGTAAGATGTTTTGTAGAACTTGACCAACTGACCCTGACATCACCCAGAACAATTGAGGACCAAATATAGCCAAGACTTTCCTTTAAAAAAAAAAGGTAGAGAAGAAACCTGCCCTACCAGTCATCCGTTCATATACTCATTCAACAAATACTGAGCACCCACTGTGTACTCTAGCTTAAAGAGCCGGGAACATAGCAGTGAACAAAACAGTAATTCCTGCCCTCATAGGGCTTGGTCGCATTCCGAATATGAAGACCTGCTCTAAAGCTATAATAATGAAGATGCTGTGGTGTTAGCACAGGCACAGATGAACAGAATAGGGAGACCAGGGAAAAAAAAACTTGACATAGGATGGGGTTTGAGAGAGGAACACATTGTCCACATGGAGAAAAGGATTTCTCACCACCCACAAAAAACAACTATAGGTGAAGACCTAAAGGGAGATGAAAAACTTTAAAACTTTTAGAAGAAAATACAGAAGAATATCTTTGTAACCTTAGGATAGGGAAATACTTCTTATAAGACATGAAAAGCACAATCTACTAAGAAATTGTTGATTATCTGGCTACATAAAAATCTACAACTTCTGTTCAACAGAAGTCCCTAGAGTTTAAATAAACCACAAACTGGGAGAAGATATTTCCAAAGCATATAACTGGGGAAAAAATAATTACCTGGTATATATAAGAGATTGCTCCATATCAATAGGAAAAAGGTAATACATTAGAAGATGAGCAAACGATATGAATAGGCAATTCACAGAATAGGAAACTCAAAAAGCCAACAAACACCGAAAGAGAGAAATTAGGAAAATGCAAATCAAAACAACAATATGGTTAAAATCAGATTGGCAAGGAAAAGAACAAAACTAACGAAAGGGACAAAAGAAATATGTTACGAATGTGGCCAAAAAGAAGTCCACAAACCATTGGTTAAAAGTGGAAGTGAGTTCAACCACACAACACACAATGAGGCAGAATTTGAGAATTGAAGTGCATGTTCCCTTGGCCTTTGCACATGAGCACAGAGACTTGTGTAAGAACAGCCATTGCACAGAAAGTGGATTAGTGGCTGCCTAGGCTAGGCTGGGAATTAACTGAAAATGGGTGTTATAGAAGTGACAGAAATGATAGGGAGTGATAGAACTGTTTGAAACTTGACTGTGGTGATGGTTGAACAACTGTTAATTTACTAAGAAAAAAAATCACTGAATTGTATACACTTTAAAGGGAACACACCATATAGAATGTAACTTATACCTAAATAAAGTTGTTTTTAAGTTATCATTTCAGGGTGCCTGGGTGGTTCAGTCGATTAAACGTCTGCCTTTAGCTCAGGTCATGATCAGATCTTAGGATCGAGTCCTGCATAGGGCTCCCTGCTCTGTGAGGAGTCTGCTTCTCTCTCTCCCTTTGCCCCTCCTCCTTGCTTGCTCGCTCTCTATCTCTCTCACTCTCTCAAAGAAATAAATACAATCTTTAAAAAAATAGTCATTTCAGCCTTATCTGCAATGATAACAAAATTGAAAATGGCCAATAATTTTATAAATTGACTGTTGTAGAGACCCAATCGAATACAATGCAGTGGTTCAAAAAAATAAATAAATCAGAGCTACTTACAGTGACAGGAATAAACCTCCAAAATGAAAAGTAATGGCCAAGTGGTAAAAGCCACTTGCCAAATGATATAACGGAAATGGAAATATTTACATAAAATTTGAAAACATACAGAAAGATGCTATATAATGTTTATGAATACATATAAATATAGTGATGGCATTCAAATATGCACAAGAATGGTAAACACCAAATTCAAGATAATGACGGTCTCTGGAGAGCAAGGAATGAGAATACAACTGCATCTGCAATGTTTCATTTCTTTAGAATAAAGCAAAACACTGAAGCAAACATGGCAATTCAGGAGTTTGTTATAATGTTCTCTGTAATTTTCCTGTACATTCGACATAGTTTATTACGAATTTAAAAATACAACATAAAAATACATTTTATTTGTCCTTCCAGCTGCTCCAAATTCTGGCTGCTTTTACATCTTCCATCACAAAGAGCTGTAACTTCCAGGGTGCAGAGTATTGGTAAGTGTTCCCTATATTTTATAATCATCGTCAACTGTTGACTGGTTACTGGCCTCAGGATGGGCACTGCTAGGCTTTTGGGAACCCATGATGATGCAGAAAGCCAAAGGCGGATCAAGTTGGAGCCCGGTCAACGGTCTGAGCCCAGGTCAATTCAAGTTGGTACAACAGTGACACCTAATGGTCAGTGTCATACTTGCGTGCGCTCTTGGGCGAACACTAAGTCGGGTTCTTTGGCTTTTCTTCTAGAGGCTCTTTTTTTTTTTTTTTTTTTTTTTTTCCAGAAGCCCCATGGTCCCTGTAGCCCCCTCTTCTAGAGGCTCTTACAACAAAGGATTCAGACTGGAGAATTTTTGTATTTGATCAGCTCCCTTCTTAGTTGGCTAAAGTCAGTGAACACCCCCCAGCACCTAAACTAGTTCAGAGATTGTGACTTTTCCTCCTCTTGCCGGAGTGAAGGGGCCAAGCTCTGTGTCCTGAAGTTTGCTCTCAGCATCCTGGGCTGCGCCAAGGCAGTGTCTGAAGCCCTTTAAAAATAATGCCTCACACCCACATTTGAAGTGAGAGTTCAGGCCAAGACATATTTCTGCAATTGGTGTAGGAAAGACGACATGGGGTGAGAACACGGTGCCCTTTCCCATTTCAAAGCAAGTTGGTGAGTGAAGCTACATAGATGTGTGGGGTTAGTGTCTAAAACGCACAGTATCTCAGGACCACACAGTATCTCAGACCACACACTTTAGAGTTTATGTTCCAGTTCTCCACAGGCATTTGGATGTCTTGAAATGTCCGCGAATGTACATGTGATGGAGAACAAAACTGACTCAGTAATGCCTGTATTTCTGATGTTCCACAATGATGAGTGCAATGAATACCCGTTTCCCAAGAAGGCAACACAGGAGAGGAGCAGACCTTTCTCCCCACAGCCATTCATAAATTCACTAAATCGGCACAACAACAAGCCACTAACAAAACTGACCACTTCCGTACTTCAACATTGAAATCATCACCGGCCTGGGTCTTTCAAAACTACCCCAAATCAACATCTTCAGTTGAAAGCTGTTAGCTGAGTGGTGCAGGGAGGGAGCTACACTCATCAGTATATTAGGGTTCTTCAAACAAAGAACCGACAAGAGAGAGGTTATACAGAATTGGCTTGCGTAGGTATGGTGAAGAGCAGGCCCCAGGATCTGCAGCTGAGTTGACAAGCCCAGGAGAACTGATGGTTTAGTGCCAGTCTGAAGGCTGTCAGCAGCAAGAACTCTCTGTAAGTCAGGGGAGGGTCAGCCCTTTGGGGCTATTTAGGCCTTCGCCTGATTAAGTGAGGCCCACGCACATTGGAGAGGGCGATCCACTTTACTCAGTCTACCAATTCTCACCCAGAAACATCTTCACAGACACACCCAGAATAATATTTAACCAAATATCTGGGGACCCTGTGGCCCAGTCAAGTTGACGTATTAAACTAAGCATCACAATAAGTTACAGTTTACCACCTCAAGGGTGAGGATGAGATGAGGGATGCAAGTGCCTGCTGGGTTCCACAGGTGGCCCTATGCCAGAGATCCTCTTCCCTCCCTTCTCCAGGAGTTGTTTCAGTCATTGTGGATATTGGAGCAGGAGAGTGAAAGCTAATTCTTGGAGACTTTCAGCCTGGCCATTTGCTTTCAGGGATCTGTGAGGAATCAGAGTGAACAGTTGTCCGATTTGTCCCAGCTCAAAGGGTTTCCTATGTTAATATTGGGATAGCCCTGGGCAGCCAGGATGAGTCACCCAAGGACCCCTACCCCATCTGAAGGGCTTCAAGTGACTCCAGTTTCTTTGCCTGCCTCAATTTTGATACCAAGTCAGCCCTGGACCCACAAAAGTGCCCAGCGGTCTCGTGGCTAAATGGCTCTGTGGCCAGTCAGCTGCAACTTTGAATCCCAGATGTTTTCTCAGTGGTGATACACTGATGGATGTTTGGCAGCTTCTTTGGGTCACTGCTTTTGCAACCCTTGGTGTGGTGGTGGCAACCTTGTCGTGGGGCACACCCTCTTGAGTTCCTAGATGCCTGCCTACTGCTTGCTCGGCCCAGAAAGCCAAGAGGCAGTTGAATCCCGACCAGTCTCCCGGTCCCACTCATTGGCTCCCCCTACGCACCCCCCCCCCACTCCTGCTGTGGCTTCAGCAAAAGCCCCGAGATGTCACACCTGGAAAGAGTCACGGAGTTTTCATTGCCAAATATTCTGATGTGGCCCTCGCCCCACTGAGAGGTGCAGGAGATCCCAACTTTACTAAGATCAGCTTTGGGTTTTTTTCCTTTTTCCCTTTTATTTTTGCTTTTGTAACAATTTTATTGAGGTATGATTCACACACCATAGAGTTCACCCATTTAAAGTGTACAATTCAGTGCTTTTTTAGTACAGAGTTGTACCCCAATGCCACAATCAAACTTAGAACATTTCCACCATCCATACCTTTAGCTGTCGTACCCTACTTCTCCCAACAAGCCCCGGCCTCAGGACACCATGAATTTTTCTGTCTCTGTAGAAATGGCTTCTGTTACCTGTCTATTTTAATGTCTGGGGAAACTGTGGCTAATGTGTCACCCCAGGACTTCACAGATACTACTATAGATAGAAGATACTAGGTAAAAACCAGTAGGTATGAAATTGGTGGTGGCCTGCTAGAGGGCCAGAACCAGGAAGGTGGCACTTAGAGGGCTGTCTGTCTGTGTTCTCTCCTCCTTACCTCAGCTACCCACCCTTGGGGGCCCTTTGGTGACTGGAACTGAAAACGAAGGGGCTGCCACCCTCTGGGATACCTCCCGGGAGTGTCTGTGATGGGCCAGGAAAGAGGTGCTGAATGCCAGAGCAGAGCCTGAATGGGGCTCCGGGCCAGCCTAGCTCTGAAGCAAGCAGCCCTGCCATCAGAGGACCCACCTTGAGGATGGAGAGCCTGGGAACAGCTGGGACAGGCCACCACACTCCACAGAAGGCCCAGAGACCCTGTGGTCTCTCTACCGACCTCCGCCCGGCTTGAGATGCGCACGTTAGGGCAGCACATTTGATGTACACACATGGGGCATGGACACCTTCTGCTGGGCTCAGTACAGGACAGGAGGGTGACAAGGAGAAGCTGGGACCAGCTCTATGGTCAAAGCTGGGACCAGCTCTATGGTCATCATCAAACCATCCAGAATTAGTTCTTCTAGGAACACATTTTCTGCGTGGTTTCTTTTTCTTTTAAAGAACTTTACTGGGTCGCCTGGGTGGCTCAGTTGGTTGAGCGTCCAACTCTTGATTTTGGCTCAGGTCATCTCAGTGTCATGAAATCCAGCCCCATGCCAGGTTCTGTGCTGGGCATGAGGTCTGCTTAAGATTCTCTCTCTCCCTCTCCCTCTGCCCCTCCCCACCCCCAAAGCACATGCTCTCACTCAAAAAAAATAATAAGTAAAGAGCTTTACTAAGGTATAATTGACATACTATAAACTTCAAATATTTAAAGTGTACAACTGGGGCACATGGGTGGCTCTGCCTTCAGCTCAGGTCGTGATCCTCGGGCCCTGGGATCAAGCCTGGCATCGAGCTCCCTGCTCAGTGGGGAATCTGCTTCTCCCTCTGACTGTCCCCCTGCTCCTGCTGCCATGCTCTCTCTCTCATTCTCTCTCTCTTCCAAATAAATAAATATAATCTTAAAAAAATAAAGTGCACAATTGAGGAGTTTTGACATCTGCACACACTTATGAAATCATCAAGAGGATGACATAGTCATCACTCCCTTGGCAATCCCTCCCATCCCTCCCCCCCCAACTCCCCCACTCCTCTATCTCCAGGTAACCTTTCCTCTACTTTCTGGCACGGGAGCTTAGTTGACATTTTCTAGAGTTTTATATAAATGGAATCATACAGTACGTACTCTTGTCTGACCGGCTTCTTTCAGCATAATTATTCTGAGACTTATTCGTGTTGCATATACCAGTGGTTCACATTAGGGGTTGCAGGCCCGGGCTGTGCTCGCAGACTCTGTAAGGAGGCTACCCTGTCAGCATCAATAATAATAATTCATTTGACTCCCCAGCAGCCCCTCCACAATGGAGGAGCAGGAGCCCAAAGAAGATGGGGGAGAAGCTGGCCTGCCAGTGGCAGAGTGCAGTGTGAGAAGCTGCTTTGGGGAGTTTCTCTGGGGCCTTCTTCAAAGGGATTAAAAGCCAGAGACTGAGTGACGTGGTCCAGGGCATCCAAAAGATAACTGTCACTCTGTACAAAATCTGAGGCTGCGCCCCACCACGGCGTGAGCTCTGGGGGCAGGGGCCACGCGGTCAGGTCCTAGGGTGGAAGAAATAGGAAAACCTTCTTGGCACTGCAGCTCCTAAATCACCCTGGGTAAACAAGCAAAGGAACAGCTCCCCAGAGCCCCAGGCAGTGCTTTGCCAATGAATCAAAGGTCAGCAACACCATAAATCAACTGCATTTGCACCGAACAGATCATGAAGAGTTATTTTGAACTTGGCCAAAAAAATTCCCTGGAGCTGAATCAACTCAAAGAACACAAACAGAGAATGAGGAAATGTCCATCTTCCTCCTCTCCCAAGCCATAAGGCCCTGACGCTCCAGGGCCAGATTCTCCACAACGAGGGCTGCCTCCTTTCCTGTGGCATCATGATCCCCAAAGTATGTGTCTGTGACCTCGGGTGCCACCAGGTGATGGGTCTCCCACAAAGCAGACACAGCAGTGGGCAGACATAGAGCTTTGGGGTGTTGGGGGGATACCTCCCAGGGTCCTTCAACCCTCCCAGGAACCAGGGCCTACACAGGATTTTCTGGCCATGGGACCAGCATTATGCTCACCTGGACTGTCATGTCACTGGCCTCAGCCCAAAGCTATCCAGACTCCAGCCTGTGAGGATTGTCTTCCTTTCTTTCTTTCTTTTTTTTTTTTTTAAGATTTTATTTATTCATGAGAGACACAGAGAGAGAGGCAGAGACATAGGCAGAGGGAGCAACAGGCTCCCCACTAAGCAGGGAGGCTAATGTGGGACTCGAGCCCAGGATCACGACCTGAGCCAAAGGCAGACGCTCAACCATTGAGCCACCCGGGTGCCCTGAGGATTCTCTTTCAATTAAATATGCATGCGTGTATGGAAAGAGGTCCAGAAGGACCTTCGGTGTTATCACATGTCAATTCAAGGCGCCTGAATCTTCTGAATTTTTTATAATGAGTGTATAGTTTAGCATTTTTTAAAAGGCAGTGGTGTGTAGCAAGGAATTTTTTTCTTGTTATGAAAGCTATTGACTATAGAAGATTTAGAAAAATATATAAAGACCGAAAGGAGGAGAGAGTCACCTGTAATCATAATCCCACCACCCAGGTAGACTCTGTTGATCTTTAGAGAATTTCTTTTCTATAAATAGAATATGTATTTTTGGGATCCCTGGGTGGCGCAGCGGTTTAGTGCCTGCTTTTGGCCCAGGGCGCGATCCTGGAGACCCGGGATCGAATCCCACGTCGGGCTCCCTGCATGGAGTCTGCTTCTCCCTCTGCCTGTGTCTCTGCCTCTCTCTCTCTCTCTCTCTCTCTCTCTCTGTGACTATCATAAATAATAAATTAAAAAAAAGAATATGTATTTTTAACAAAAGAGAAGTATGATGCATTCTGTTTTACAATCTACTTTTATTCTTCATAATCTATGCTCAGCATTTTCTTTTTTTTTTTTGAACTTCGGTTAATCTTACTGAGATAAATGGTATTCTTAGAAGTCTACCTTTGTCATAGAACATAAAGGTAAACATCTCTGATTTATTCATTTTAAGTTTTTATTTAAATTCTAATTAGTTAACATATATGATAAAATTGGTTTTAGATGTAGAATTTAGTGATTCATCTCTTACATATAACACCCAGTACTCATCATAACAAGTGCCCTCCTTAATGCCCATCACCCATCTAGCCCATCCCCCACCCACCTCCCTCTGGCAACCCTCCCTTTGTTCTTTGTTAAGAGTCTCTTATGGTTTGTTTCCTCCCCTTCTCTTTTTAACCCCTTCCCATATGTCCATCTATTTTTTTTCTTAAATTCCACATATGAGTGAAATCATTTGGTTTATTGTCTTTCTCTGACTGACTTTTCTTGCATAACAATACATTCCAGCTCCAACCATGTCATTATAAATAGCAAGATTTCATTCTTTTTGATGGCTGAGTGATATATATATATTATTTACATATATATATGTAATATAATATATATATATTAGGCATCAGCCCCATGCTATCCAGACTCCAGCCTGTGAGGATCATATATATATATATATATATATATATATATATATATATATATATATGAAATCCCCACATTCCAGGTGCTGGAATGGCCTGGACAACTTTTTGATATATACATATACATATATATATATATATATATATATATATATATATATATATATCTCACATCTTCTTTATCCATTTATCAGTTGATGGGCATTTGGGCTCTTTCCATTCCATTGTTTGGCTATTGTTGATAATGCTGCTATAAACATCAGGGTGCTTCAAGTCTGTATTTTTGTATCCTTTGGATATATACCTAGTAGTGCAATTTGCTGGATCATAGAGTAGTTCTATGTTTAACTTTTTGAGGATCCTCCATACTGTCTTCCAGAATGGTTGCACCAGTGTGCATTCCCACCAACAGTGTGAGATGGTTCCCCTTGCTCTGCATCCTGGCCAACACCTGTTGTTTCCTGTGTTGTTAATTTTAACCACTCTGATAGGTGTAAGGTGGTATCTCATCATGATTTTGATTTGCATTCCTGATGATGAATTGATATATGCTCAACATTTTCTATGTCATTAGCATCCTCTGACAATATCATTTTATGGCTTGTAGTATTCCATTAAATGGATGTACCATGCTTCATTTAACTCATTTTTCCCCTCAAGGCTTTCAATCAATCAATATTTCTCTGTTGCCTACCACAGGCAAATGATCATGGTACTATTTTCCAAAGATGCCTACGATGTAGACGCACAGGAGGATTGCATTTTCCTATCCTGTGCAGTTAGGTGTTGCCATGCCATATCTGCTTGGAAGCTTTAAGAATCAGCACACAGTTGAAAATGTTCTCTTCTTCAGCCCATTTGGAAGCGGAGACAGATCCTCCTTCAGCCTGGGTCTCTGTGTGCACAGCCCCAGCTAACCTACGGTGGACATGGAGGATAATACAGCACAACTCTGTGCTCCTAGCTATTGGGATTCGGCACTGTTTGGTTTCAGTAACATAACCTCACTGGTCCTGACTGACTGGACTTCAAGGCTGATGGAAAGACAAGGTTAAAGACATAGTCCCAACCCTCCGAATGTGCATGGTCTTAAGTGCAAGCCTAAAAACAAGGAAAGAGTCTAAAAAATGAGCAACAAATAAACATTCAGAGCAAAAACATTGCAAGTGTGCCTTGGAACAATTGGAAATGTTCAGCCCCAGAAAGTATAGCAGTGACGAATCTGAGAAGGATGGTTCACAGGTGCTGGAGTGGCCTGGGCAAACTTTGTGGAAGAAGGGGGAAGAGAAGGGCTTTGAAGCCTGGGGACATCTGAGGGCACTGATGGGGGCAGGACATCAGAGAGGAAGGGAGAGGAAAGGAGATTCATACAATCAGGTGAAACATGGAACCCAAAGGACCACTAAGTAGGTGATTCTGTATGAAGAAGGGGCTTTGAGAAAATGAGAGCTAAAGACAGTCTCAGAGAAAGGAAAAGTCTCAGAGAAAAGGCCAGACTGGGAAAAAATCACTGGTGCAAAGAGAAGGACCTCATCTCTATTCTGTGCTTCTGATCCTTCCTTTGGAGGAAAGATGCCTCTGTAAACTACCTCATCAAGAATGGCATTGGTGAGACTGATCTTTGGAGGCTTAATATGGCTTGTTCTAGGCACGTAAACACTATTTTCAGGAGTAAGTTTGACTTCAGATAAAGTCAAAACTATGATGATTTGCTAACCCTATTTGAGTAATCGCTCCCCAAAGCTACAGGTGTGAACCACATTTTTAACCTTGTCAACCAAGCAGTGTCAGCCAGTCAGTGTCTGTCAGTGTCAGTAATTCAGTGTCAGTGTGTCAATCACTCAATGTCTGTCAATCAGTGTCAGTCAGTGTCACCCAGTGTTAGTCAGTCAGCCAGTATCTGTCAGTGTCAGTGAGTCAGCCAGTCACTGTCAGTCAGCCTAGTCAGTATGAAGGGCATCCACTTGGTTTCTGAGCACTGTACCCATTTGCCTTTCTGCTTATTTATCCAGCATATTTCCTGTTCCTGGGCATTGGGATAGGTGCGTCATTCCTCCATAAGGACAGAAAGGAGACATTGTTTCCCCAGGAACTCAGAGCAAAGTAATTACAAGCTGGGTCAGGCCATCAGCCCCTCATTTTCAGCTCGGCTGCCAGCAGCTGAGGTGAGGTGCTCTGATTCTGAGAGCTTCCTGAGTTCGAGAGGGCATCAGTTCAGAAGTGAGTCAAAGAGAACAAGATCACCTTTTGACTCTGAAGAGCCACTTCCTCCTCTGCAGGGGTTTTGGCAGTTTCCCACCTAAGTGCTCATCTGGCTGCAATCCAGGCCTGGCAAGATGAACCCAATGATAGCTCAGACTCTGTAGCAGCAGGCCCTCCAACTTCCAACCACAGAGAGCTGTGTTGTGAATGGGCAGATGCATGGTTTCTCCTGACTGAAAAAGAGAATAAACACAGCAGCTCCTTTCTCAGGCAGGACCAGAGCTGAAGGTGGAGGAGGGTGGGGCCATCCTAACCCCTGGCCCAGTGTCCAGACTTGAATATTGTTGCGGGCATTCGTTTTGTCTGCCTGGACACAGGCCCCACTTCTTACTTCTGAGGGAACTGCTTGGCATCCCCTTAAACCTCCCAACGCCCACCAACCATATGGGTTTCGGCAGAAGCTGACAATCCCAGTATGTGCCCTCACCGGAGCCAAAGGGTGGGGAGGGGGCATGAGACTCAGCTGCACCCAATGTAACACCTCAGTGATTGGTCCAGGGGCAGGCGCATGACCCAAACCAGGCCAACTGATTCGTCCTCGAATTTCTCTGAGGCCAAAAGTCCTTTAGCTGGAAGGATATGTACCCAAGTCTGCCAACAGAGTGGCTCTCACTGTGTAGAGAAAACCTCAAGAGGAGAGAATAACCCCAACGTGCAGAAGAGAATGGAAAAGAGTCCTGACAGAGAGTCCAAGCCCCTAATTCCAGCCAACGCCACAGCTGCTTCCACCTCAGGCCTCCTGCCATTTGGTTTGTGAGCCATGCTTGTAACTGGAGAGCCTTGCCTAATACAAACCAGGATACTCGCTGCCCAGTTAGGCCTACCCCTACTGACCTCTTGTCCTCATTTGGACATAGCTGGTCCAGGATGTGGTTTGCTCAAGACCCTTGACTTCTCCTCTCGAGCCCCTTGCAGCAGAGGTGGGCAGAGAAAGTCAAGGAAGGCCCACTGGGCCCTCAGGAGGTTGCAGTGGTCAGGCCCTGCGGGAGAGGCCCGCGGGACCAGCACCTGCCTGGGACACATGTGGCCTTTCTATAAAGCATGTTCGTCTGATTTTGGGCTCTGACATTCTGGTATGGAAAATGTTCTCTTGCTTGCCTTCTTGGTAACTCCACACAGGGCAACATCATGGGCAGTAGGCAGCCCCATCGGGCATCCCCACTTAGAAGGAGCCCAGGCTTGGTTGCATTCTGTGATATCAACTGTCTTGAAATTCTTGATCACTTTGAAGGAGAGCCCTGCATTTAATTTTGCACAGGGCCCCACAAGTTAGGTAGCTGGTCCTAGCTCTATGCATTCCCTCACGGTGGGATTTGGGATTTCAAGTAGTTGTTCCAGCAACCAGAGCCTCCTCCCCCATCACCCATTCCTTTATGTCCCTTTGCCTCCCCCCAGCAAGGCTCTCTCCCCACAGGGACTGTTCACCCAGACACAGGGAGCTGAACCTGTGCCGGCTGGCAGTTGGCTTTGTTTCCCACGTGAGTTCTAGGTAAAATCCAGGGGGCTGGGATTCGTCTTATCTGGAACAATGCCGACGTGAGTGGCTTCTCTTGCCCCCTTAGCCCCCGCCTTTTCTGCAGTTCTGCCTCAAACTGCCTTCGCAAGGCTTCTGGGAAAACTCCACCAGCAAACACACGGTACAGAACCTGGCTTCTCAGATTTGAGCAATCGAGGATTCTGCTGCAGGTTTACACAAGAAGAGTGGCTTTAATGAGATTGCTTTGTGGTTCTGTAATGAGGATTTCAAAAGTCTAGCAAACAGACAAGCAGCCTGTGTCCTTGGGAACAGACTGCTGAACATTTAGCAAAGGCATGTCCTTGCCTTGGGCCTCCCCACCTCCCCTGGCAAAGGTGGATTCCGGCCTCCTCACTCCCAAGAGAGGAATAACACTACATAAAGCCCCCACAGGACCAGTCGTCACACCCTCAATATTTACTGTGAAAAGCTGACTTAAGGGGAGAAGCCGACATGGGAGAAGATGATACACAATAAGGTAACAGAGAGCCCAGGTGTGATCAAAGTGATTTATTTTTGGATCATGGTAACAGTTACGAAACCAGGAACATTTCATTCACCTGTCCATCCATGTTTTGTGTCATAAAGACATACCGAGACTTTGGAAAAAATTCCAAAGGGGATTACACTGAAATGTGCTGTCTCTTCACTTGTTTTTGTGCTTGTCTCCATCACAGTGAACCAAATAAAATAGCTTTACAGCTTACTACAACTCAAACTTGTCCTCAAAGGAAGCAGTTTAAACATTTCCAACTGTACATCGGCAGTGCGACGATTCCACATCAGGAGACAGATCAGAGAGACCAAAGCAGCTCTAAATAAAACTAGTCTCACCAAAAGAAAAGAAAACAAAAACAAAAACAAAAACACCATGAGGGAAATCCAGATTATCTAGAAAGAGTGAGTTCTCTTCAGGACTGATGTCCCAAAATAATAAGATACAACCGTGGGTGCAATGTCTTCTTTGAGAAAAAAGAGGTGACAACAGATCTGGCTGAAGCAGCTAAGGAGCTGGTTTTAAAAAGATGAAAGGGGTCACAGGGAGACACAAGGTCCCCACATCTCCACTGGCAGCAGTTACGGTGAATTAGAGGGCTGGGAGCGGGCTGTCCCAGGGCTGCACCCTGGTCTGTGCCAACAATGCACAGTGACACAGAGAATCCCATTTGCACTCACCAGCCTGCAGGAAGCCTTTGGGGGTTGGGAGCTGGTTTCCCACTGGGAGGTGCCTCACACTCTCCCTGATGGCCCAGCCACCAAAGGCCATGATGAACAAAGGAGCCAAGACCTACACACAACTGGACTTGTAACCCTGAGGAAATGGTGGATGCCTGCTAGGGACGCCAGGGCCCCCTGAGGACGGAGGGTCCACACTCTGGAAGCACAGTCTCATTTCCTGCCAGCTGCAAATGGCTGGGTCCTGCCTCCCCAAAGCTGAAAGCAGGAGCTGGATGGAAGAAACAGCAGGGGTGGAAGGCAGCAATAAACCTCCTGACTGAGGCTCCCCCCAGCTCTTCAGAGACCCACCTCGAGGCTTCTGGGCACAAGTCCTGACTGTGCCTTCACTGGCCTTGGCTCACGTGCGAGGTGTGGCTTAGAAAGCGCAGCCCGCAGAGGACCTGTGCTGGGGAATGCCCTGATGGACGGCTGAAAAACATGGGATGCTTAGCCTGAGTCAAGAAGTGTGTGTGTGTGTGTGTGTGTGTGTGTAGGGGTGAAGACCCCAGGGGCAGACCCTCAGGACAACGGGCCCCTGCCCCACCTCCACAGACCAGCACCACCACACAATTTCAGAGTGACAAGTGGAGCCCACACATCAAGGCTGGAATTCTAGGTCTCCCTCATGAGGTAAGAAACAGGGTCTCCTATGGAAACCTCCCGATGCCACAACCTCCATCAGGCAACTCACTACAATAGTTCAAAGGTGATTCGATGCAATGCAATTGAAGGCCATTTACCAGGATTTTTCAGATGTTTGCCCGTGACCCGCATTCAGTTTGCATGGCTAGCCAGGGCACACGGGGGCACACGCACGGAGCTAGCACGCAGGAGTCTCACGCTTCGCTTGGTGACGTGCAGTGGGCTCTGGGATTCCTCTGCCGCTCTTTCTGGCGTGACCCATTACACTGATCTTGTGACCCCCTCGTGGATCCCCGCTGCAGCTTGACAAAACAGCCATGGAGTGTTCTGGACAAACCCTTGGGGCTGTCAGGGGCCGAGGGGTCTTCCAGACAGGAGAGACCACTCCGCCCACGGAAGGGGCCGGCCCTACTCTGCAGGACCTGGAGCTGCAGCGGCAAGCCCCGCAGTGTCCGCGAGGGCCATCAGGTGCCACCACGGGCAGGCTGAGGCCGAGGAAGCTGGCCCCCCGACCGTCTTTAAAGAAAAGGGGGTGCACAGTGCAGGGGCTGCGCCCCAGGTGCAGGCGTCCACCCGGCCGCCGGCCCACGTGGCCGGGCGAGGCTGCGACATCCCCGGCGGTGGCAAGGACGAGCTCTCAGGACTTCCCCACGGGCGCCCCCGACCTCTGGAATTTCTGGATGAGCAGGATGAGCCTGGCGACGTCGGAGAGCGCGGGGAACAGGGCCATGACGCTGTCCACCTGCTGCGGCGGGAAGAGGCCGCAGAGCGCCCTGCGCGCCCGCGCGCGCGCCTCCCCCGCGCCGGGGGCGGCGGCCGGGGCCCCGCGGGCCCCCCGAAGGCGCCGTCGCCCCAGCCGCCTTCCGCCCAGGCCGAGCGGCCCGCGAACCGGCCGGCCGCCGGCGGGGGGGCGCGCGCCTCGGAGGCCCGCCAGCGCTGGGGCGGCAGGTCGGCGTGCGCGGCCCCGGGGCAGCGCCCCCCGAGCGGCCGGGGCGCGGGGCCGGCGTCCGCAGGGGGCGCCGCGCCGAGCCCCGGGTCGCCGCCGAGCGCGAGCCGCGAGAAGCGGCCTTCGAGCGCCGCGGCGTCGGGCGCGGGCCGCGGGGGGGGCAGGCTGCGCGCGCCCGGCTCGGCCGCAGCGCCCCGGGGCCCGCCCCGCCCCGCCGCGCCCGCCGCGCCCGCCGCGCGCGCGCTCCGCCGCCGCCCCGCCTCGCCGCCCGCGCCCCGCCCCGCCCGCGTCTGCGCGCGCAGCTCGTCGGCCACCGCCAGCGGCGCCGCGCGCGGCCTCTCGGGGTGGAAGAACTTGCACTTGACGCCGTAGGTGCACTTCTTGCCTGGAAGGGGCGGGGGGGGGGGGAGAAGGGTGAGAGGCGCCCGGGGAGAGGCGCCCGGGGCTGGGCGCGAGGGGGGCCCGCGCCTCCCCGCGCTGTGGGCTCCACCCCGCGAGCTGTTTCAGGCCGGTGGATGGGCGATGTGGGGACTCGGCTGGGCTAGAAACTGAGACCAAACCTGTAGATCCAGTGACCTTCGGCCCCGCTTCCCCAGCGCCCCTGCGGAGAGGGCCGCCTGGAGGATGGACCCCGAGCAGGTGCTCACGGCACAGGACCGCACCTCCAGTTCTGCCTCAGTTTCCACCATTGGCCTCACCCCTTCTGCTGACCATTGCCCTCTCCCTACAAACTGCCCTGACAGAGGGGATCAACTAATTTACCGCCCAAACCTGGACGCTTCTGAGAGTGAATGGGAGCAAGATGAGCCAACCTGAATGTGCATGTGTGGTCACCTTAATGCTAATAAGAAGTGACTTCGAATACCACCTAAGGTTCTTAGGGACGCCTGGGTGGCTCTGTGGTGGTCGAGCATATGCCTTCGGGTGAGGGCGTGATCCCGGTGGGGGGCCTCGAGTTCCCCAGCGGGCTCCCTGCAAGGAGCCTGCTTCTCCCTCAGCATATGTCTCTGCTTTTCTCTGTCTCGTGAATAAATAAATAAAATCTGTATAAAACTTCTGGAGCAGCCCCGGTGGCTCAGCGGTTTAGCGCCGCTTTCAGCCCAGGGTGTGATCTTGGAGACCCGGGATCGAGTCCCACATGGGGTTCCCTGCATGGAGCCTGCTTCTCTCTCTGCCTGTGTGTGTGTGTGTGTGTGTGTGTGTGTGTGTGTGTGTGTGTGTGTGTCTATGAATAAATAAATAAAATCTTTAAAAACAAAATAAAATAACTTCTTTGGACACAGGAAAGAAGGCCTGGGGATGTTAAACAACAAATGACCCTGCCAAATCAAGTTAGTAGAAGAGCTGGCTAGGAGTGCTCTGGGATAAAGTCCTTCATTCTTGATGGATAGCACGGACCAAAGTCCATGAAGGTATGGGGCGGGATGGTGGGGCAGGACTCGGGCTCAAGGTGCCAAAGTGCCAGGTGACGGGACTGAGCTGGGAGACCACACAGCCTCCAGGCTTCCCGGGTACAGCTCTGCCCTGTGTGTGACCCCTGCATGTGGCCCTCACAGAGGCTCCCATGTGACAGTTCATCCTTATGATAACCCTGTCAGCAAGTGCTGGCCAGAGAGGTGAAATTAGCTCTCCAGGGTCACACAGCTAGTTAGGACTGGAGCCCAAGGCCAGCACTTCCGACTCTGCCTCGAGTGCCACCCCGACCTGAGACCTGGACAGGGATCACGAGGCAGGGGTGCTACCCACCGTAGGGGCAGTGCTGCCAGGAGGGCTCTGGGGGCTTTGGCATCCTGCTCAGGAAGTTGCTCAGGGTGGGTCCCCGGCGGCCCAAGGGGTCATCAGGAGGCATGAACCTGTAAACAAGCACAGGGGGCGATTGCAGGAAGCTCACCACCGGCCCCCGCGGGCAGCACCCGGCATGGCCTGGGCCTGGGCCTGGGCTCCCGTGCCGGCTCTTTCTCCCACCCAGGGGCTGTGTAGCGTTTGCAGCAGTACAAGCCTTCCTTCTCACTGAGCCCACGAGGGCCGAGCAGGGATCTCCGGAGAGCAGCCGAGGCCTCTGGGAGTTTCTCCAGCAGGGCCAGAATCCGGGCTTCGCACAAGTCCTGTTTGATCAGACACTCAGGTGGTTCAGGAATCTGCATTTTTAACAACTTTCCAGGTGATTTTTATCCACTAAAACTGAAACATAATTGCTCTAGGGCTCCTCCGGGACGCTTTCCCTTGGGATGCCTGGGTGGCTCAGTGGTTGACCATCTGCCTTTGGCTCAGGGTGTGATCCTGAGGTTCCAGGACTGAGCCCCACATGGGGCTCCCCATGGGGAGCCTGCTTCTCCCTCTGCCTGTATCTCTGCCTCTCTCTCTGTGTCTCTCATGAATAAATAAATAAAATATTTTAGTATTATTTATTTTTTTTTATGATAGTCACAGAGAGAGAGAGAGAGAGAGGTACAGAGACACAGGCAGAGGGAGAAGCGGGCTCCATGCACCGGGAGCCCAATGTGGGTTTCGATCCCGGGTCTCCAGGATCGCGCCCTGGGCCAAAGGCAGGCGCTAAACCGCTGTGCCACCCAGGGATCCCGAATAAATAAATAAAATATTTTTAAATAAATAAATAAATAAATAAATAAATAAATAAATAAATAAATAAATAAATAAAATGAACTGCTTGCCCACTGTTCTCAACATCAGGTCTGAGACCTCCACAGGGCTACAGACAACCCTAGGCCTGTGGGCTCCCCTACTCAGATTCCATTTCTCCTGTGTTGCCCCGCAGCCCTGGATATGTACAGGTGGGGGATAAATATTAATCGAGCTTGAAATGCCAGCCAGTGAGCCAGTGAAGAAGCAGATCCCAGGTGTGGCGGGCACGCGGAGCCTGAGTAGAGGACCAGCACCTCCTCTTCAAATCCAGGGGGCTCTGGGGTTGGTCTCAGCTTCTGGGGCTGCCGGACCCCCGCCCAGTTCTTGAATACCACCTGCCCCCACTCTGCCCCTTCTGTCTCCACAGCATTAAGTCTCACCAGGAAAGGGAACGCATCCTGGGCGTGCCCACAGCTCAGAGGGGAAAACATGCCTTGGAAGGAATACTTCCCTCCTTTAGTGCCATCCGTTTTTTTTCACATGAATACTTTTGTTCCCAGGAAGGACTTCTAGGCCATACAGAGGTTCCATGAGAGGAGTTGTAGATCCTAAATAGGGGGCCTGATTTTAATGGGTTGGTGTCCCTCTGAGAGTCAAGTGTCACACTGAGTCTCACGGTGCAGACCACGTAGAGGAGGCCAGCCCAGCGCTGGGCAATCCCCAGTCCCGGGCAGCCTCTGTGGCTCAGATCCCAGCTACACAGCCAGCGTCTTGGAGTTGGGCCCTGACCAAGAATCTGGGGAGCCGCCCACTGCGGTTATTAGAGGTTCCCAAAGGCTTCACCTCCTGCTCTCTGCCGGGCCTTGGCCACGGCGAGCTGGGCCAAGAGGGCCCTATGGACATGCCCGGGGCACCAGGGCAGGCGTCCTCACCCACAGGCAGGCAGGCTCTGCCTTCTGGCAGCCAGGGGACCTTCTGGCAGGCCCTTAGCAGAGGCCAGTGCGTCAAAAGGACTTGGCTGGGGCCCCGGGCTGTGTCCAGACCAAAGGCAGCCATGATCTATCAGACTTCAGTGAAGAGCTTCTGGAACCCAGAATTGCCAGATTTCTCTGGGCCTGAGCTGGATAGAGGGAACTGCTGGCCTTGATTATGTGGAAATGACCATAGGGGTTCCTGGGAGGTAGCTGCTTGCAAGCATCTGCCCTGGGGTTTAGGAAGGTGATATAGGGGCAACCATGTCCTGGCATGGCCTGAAAGTAACTGCTACCTCTTATGGGGTACAATTCCCCCTAGCCTTTGGTGTCCTTTGCTTTGGCGTGGTGTGCCTATGCCTGCAAGCCCCACTGGGCATACACTGGTTGGAGTGGCTTTTTCTGCCAGTCACCCCAGCTCCCTGCGCCAGGACCCCACATGCCACCACATACCGATCGTTGACGAAGGAGAACATGAGCAGCCTTTGCTCGATGAACCACTTCCACTCGGGGTTCTCGCTCTGAAGGTCACGGTAATTGTCGTTGGAGACGATGACACCATCCTGCTCGTAGGCCACCTTCACAATGTAGCGGTCGTCATAGCAGACCACCCGCTTGCCATTGACCTTGCGGGACGGGGTGTAGACGAGCACTGCCTGCCTCTCCAGCTCCTCCAGCACGTGCTGCTCTGGGGGGCGCAGGGCAGGCAGGACACAGAATGTAGCGGCTTTAGGGGAGGGACCCCCACCCCTAAAGCCATTCTCAACGTCACCGAGCCCGGGCGGCAGCTCAGGGAGCCTCTCCAAGCCAACTCCCTCCTCCCCATCCATGGCCCAGCCTGGCAGGTGAGGAGCTCAGAGGTCTTGAGAGGAATTTGCCAGCAGCCTGAGGTCAAGAGGACTCTTGGCTTCTGTCCCGCCCAAGTCATGACAAGGGTCCTGAGAAGGGTCCTTAACAAGAGGAGTCACTTTAGAAGGCAGAGGGAAGCCATAGCTTCTATCCTTTCTCTAGTTACATGCCATAACACCCCTACCACAGGAGACCCAGAAGAGTCCTTCTGGAGAAAGACATTCATATTTAACTGGAATCCTGGCAATGCCTTAGAAGTTACTAGGAGACTTGCATCCACCTAGAAGGCTTCTGCTTGGGCCCATATCTCAGAGCCACTGTTCTTCCTGCCCATGGTACTGAGATGCCTTCAGGATAGAGCATACCATAACAGCTCTGAGGAACACAAGAATGTAACCAGAAGAGTCTGGAATTAAGAATCTATAAGCTGGGTTCTGGTCTCAGCTGGTACCTCATTCCTCTCTGAGCATCAGATTTTGCATTTACTATAAAATGAGGATAGTAACTCCTCTTTCACATCCTCAGGGCCTATGAGGAGACTGGATGAGCTCGTGTGGGTGACAGCTCTTATGCAGCCTGGCGAGGAGGTGAACATGTATCAGGTGCCACAAGGTCTCTTAGAGGAACTAAAATCCACATCCCTGGAAAGTCCACTCTCTGACCTTAGTTTTGCCTTTGGAGCCATGCAAAAAAAAAAAAAAAAAAAAAATCCCTTCTACGGGTAACAGTTACTCAGAACATGGAAGAGTATTAGCATATTCTTCACAAATTGTTTCTTCCTTCAATTCTACATCCTTTCCTATGTGACATGGTGTCCAGACTTCGACAAAGTACATAATGCATACAGGGCACAAAGGGTACATTTTAAAGCCACCTATGCAGTGATCCCTTAGAAAAATAGGGTGTGGCCACACTTCTGGAGTCCTCATTGTCCCTCCCACTTTGCTGCTCCCCTCAACCTAACCCCAATTTTTAGAACTTTGTGTTTATAATTCCCTTCCTTCCGTTTTTAAAAATGCCTATGTATGCATCCCCCAAAAGGACTATTTTTTTCTATGCTTTGCTATTTATTTTCAGGTTTCACTTGGATGTCTTTACACGTTGACATATGTACAAGTAAGAGAAACAACCGTCAAGTGTTGAATTCTGAGGGCGCCTGGGTGGCTCAGTCGGTTAAGCTGTTAAGTGTCTGCCTTTGGCTCTGGTCATGACCTCAGGGTCCTGGGATCAAGCCCTGCATTGGGCTCTCTGCTCAGCAGCGAGTCTGCTTCTCCCTCTCCCTCTGCCTGCCGCTCCCCCTACTTGTGCACTTGCTCTCTCTCAAATAAATAAATAAAATATTTTTTAAAAAGGTGTTGAATTCTGCTTCTGAGAAAGACCACAAGATTATAGACTTAAAACTATAATGAGCAGGGTCCAATATGGTAACATTCTGCATATCATTATGACCTCTCTCGACAGTAGATATTTCTTATGCCATCTAACATTTGAGAGTTTAAAAACCATTATCCATTAATAGCAAAAATCGTTTTTTTATTCTTTCATGCCCACTTCCTTTTTTTTTTTTTTTTAAAGATCTTATTTTATTTCAGAGACAGAGAGCAAGCAGGAGTGGGGGTGGGGCCAGCGGGAGAAGTAGACTTCCTTCCGCTGAGCAGGGAGGCCCGGTGGGGCTGGATCCCAGGACCCGGGATCACCACCAGAGCCTCAGGCAGACACCCAACCACTGAGCCACCGAGGCACCCCTCATGCCTTATTTCTTTACTAGTCTTCTCAAGTGTTGTTTCCTATAAAAATTGATCTAAAAGAAGGTTAGGCTAATCAAAGTATTGCAATTTGTTTATTTTTTTGTTTTAGTTTTTTAACTTTATGTGGTTATTTATTGCAATTTTTTATTTAAAAAATCTTTTTAATTTAAATTCCAGTCCTTGATGTCCATATTTTTAATGTGATTAGGACCCTCTAAACTTTACTCAAATGGAATTATATGTACGTATTCTTGTTCATGTGCTTTCTTCCTTTAACGTTTTCTTGGAGAGGTTTGGCCACATCCATATGTTCACTGCTGTCAGTTCTGCGTCTAAGTCTCTGGGGACAGAAGTACAAGGATGGTTCTAGGGAGTACCCCCAAGAGTGATATTGCTGAGCGATAGGGCAAGGCACTTCCCAAGACAATGCTGAATTGTTTTCCAAAGTGGGTATATCAAGTTACTACCCAACACAGCAGTTTAGAAGACTTTGTCAATGCTTGGCATTTCCAGGTTTCTGAATTTTTGCCAATCTAGTGGGTGTACAGTGGCCTCTTATTGTGGTTTTATTTTGCATTTCTTTGGATACTAATGAGATTGAGCATCTTTTCTTACGTTTATTGGCCATTTATGTTTTCTCTTCTGTGAAAGGCCTATTCATGCTTTAGTTCATCTTTCTGTTGGTCCTTTGTCTTTGTCTTATTAATTTGGAGAAGCTGTCTATCGATTCTGGACAGTACATCCTTCATCGGGAATGTGTGATGGATAGCCTCTCCCAGTTCAAGGCTTGTCTTTTCATTTTTTTACTTCTGTGGTATCCACTAATGAACAGAGCTTTTATTTTAATGCAGTCAAATTTATGAATCTTTCCCCTGAAGCTCTGCACTTGCTATGACTTGTTTAAAAACTCCTTCCCTACCCCAGAGTGATTTCTCTAGCCTCTACCTATACTGTATTTAAAGATTACACAACTATTAGAGAGCCACTATTCTCCATGTTCAGACAGTAAAGAATAATTTGGGGTAACCAGTTCATGGTGGAGAACTGAGCACACGCATTTATCCCACCTTTCTCACAATTCCATTGAAGTGGCAGTGAAGAGATACAAAATGGGGAGGGGGCCCATTATCATGGTATAATGAGCCACAGAAAAGCAGCAAACACAGGATAATAGCAATGAAACCAGGAGAGCAGCAAACCCAGGAAACCTTACTGACCCCACAGTAGGTAGGGAGCCACACCCCAGAATGCGTATAGAAGGCTGAAGCAGAGGGGGTACCATTCTCCCTACAGAGACCCAGAGCGTTCAGGCCCGTGGAGAGGGAGTGGGGTGTGGGCAGAAGTCAGGGTGAGGGCTGCTCATGGAGCAGCAGGTGCATCCACCCTTTCCCTACCCTTATCACTATAGGGAAAGTGAGATATAACTAGGAAGGAGGAGGTTCCCATGTGGCCTTTGGCCATCTAGAGTAAAACCATCATTGCTGTGGCATTGCAACGTGCGTAGGTAGGGCTGCCCAGCGGCCCGCCTGCTCCATGACCAAGCAAAATCTGCCAGTCAACACTGATGGTCAGCCCTGCCACTCCAGGAAAGATCCACATGCCAGGAGAGAAAACGCAAGGAAGTCACACAGATATGTGTCTGACCAACCTGACTCTTTATTTGCAAATAAAAACTGGCAACCAAACAATCACTGGACTTGAGAAAACTTAACAGCACACACATACAGAGAGAGGGGTAGAGAGAACTGGCTCCAGAAAAAATAAAGAGGATTCACAGAACTAATAGAACTTCTTAAAGTCTGCATTAGTATAGAAATAGGCAACAGATACTTCATCCCTAAGATAAGAGTATAATTTTATTCAAAAAAGAAAGGCAGAGAATCTGAAACAGAAGAAGCAGTAATTGGTAACCATTAAAAACACCATTAAAAACTTTTGGTTAAAAGGCTGAAAGAAGGGGGTGCCTGGGTGGGTCAGTCAGTTAAGCATCTGCCTCTGGCTCAGGTCATGATCCCAGGACCCTGGGAGTGAGCTCCTTGCTCAGTGGGAGGTCTGCTTCTCCCTCTTCCTCTGCATACAATTATTTTGGGGACTTAGTCAATTCACACTAAAAGACAAAATAATTTGTTTATTCATCTATTTAACAACTATGTATGGAGTATCTACTATATGCCAAATATTATGCCAGGTGCCAGCACTATGGCAGTGACTATCTATAGTTGGTGCTTTCATACAGTCCAGTGAGAAAGGCAGACATTATTACACAAATAGCTCAGTAGATACTTGACTGTAATTGTCAGGAGAGCTACCAAGGAAAGGTGTATAGTACTGCTTGAGCATATGCCTCCTCCATCGTACCTCTAATAGGGGTGTCGGATCTTGGTGGGTCTTTCCTCCAGGATGGAACAAAAACCTTGATGTAGGTGTGTCCTCTGTCCCTGAACCAGTCCACAGCCAGCTGGATTCCCCGGCAAGAGAAGACTTCTTTGTTTCCATGGCTACAATGGGAAAACAAAGAAATTTGTAGAGTCACAGAGAGAATTCCTGAAGAGTGATTTCCCCTGGGAATATCCTGAATCACAGTCTTATAATCAAAGGGAATCAGGAAAATCTGCATTTTAAAAATAGTTCATTCCTTGAAAAAAAATATATATCCTTTAACTGGCACCATATAGCTATTGATCATATACGTATAAAGAGGGTCTTGGGTTCCAAGGATTAATAGACAAGAACCCCTTTTCACCTGAAGCTAATAAGGATCATGATAAGATGGAGGAGAGTAGTCATCTTCAGCCTAAGAGAGGGATGTAAATGTGTTATGAGGCTCCCCAAGTCCAAGTAAGGAGGTCAATGTGCCCCACAAATTCTACTGAAGTGTTGATGGAGGTAGGAAAAAGAGAGCAGTGTGAGAGGAGGCCCAAAACCAGGTAAGGCCTTGCATGCCTTCTTGAAGACTTTTCTTTTCCTAAGAGGAATGAGAAGTCATAGAAGGATTTGAAGACTGGGGGGTCTATGTGATGTGATGTGATATGATCCAGTGTATGTTTCCAAAAGCTCAATCTGACAGCACAGAGGGATGATGGGAAGGGAGCAAGGTCCCAATTAAGAAACTGTCACAGTCATCAAAGCAAAACTGGATGGTGACTTGGACCTCCTGGGTGGTGGTGGGTAAGGGAGAAGGGTAGATGAACCTGAGAGGTACTCAGAAGGGAAAATCTCCAGAATGTGGTGACAGATGGGATACAGGGTGATAGAGAAGAAGGCACTGAGGAAGCTTCCAGATCTCTGGCTCTTGTAGCTAGTGGGCTCCTTATTGACATGGGGATTTCTGGAGGAGGACAGTGTTTGGAGGAAAGACCGCAAGTTTTGTCATGGATACACACTGAGTTGGAGGAGCCTCTGTGCCCTCTAGGAGGAAACACTAAGTACACAGCTTGGGTCTCGAAGAGAGTTCTGGGTGATCAGTGTAGGGCATCTGTGCTGACACAACAGCTGGAGCCACAGTGAAGAGAGAATTGCCCCACACCCTGGAGGGAGAGCGAGAGGCCTGGAAGATGCATCTGACGGCACTCTGGAACTCAATAGCTGGTCATGGAGAGAGTAGGACAATCTTACAGAAGACACAGAAAGGGTCTATGCGACCATTAGAAAGTAAACCCGAGGAGCGCTGCATCGTGCAAGCCACAGGAAGGAAGCAGCCAGGGGTTGCTCGGAGGGATCCTTGAAGTCTGAAAACATCCCTCAGGCTGATCCATGTGGGTGAGGTTTGTAAGAGAAAAATGAGAAAAATGGAAGGCTTTGGAAACATTAATCAATAGTACTGAAAGTCAGGCTTTGTGGAGATACATGAGAACTCTGAATTGCTTCGGCTCCAGTGAGGAATCAGGAACCAGGCCTTGTGTCTTACACTGGTAGTGTCTTCCATGTTTAGAGAAAATAGCCCTCTGGCCATTGAGGCCACCCTGGGAAGCTTATACGCAAACAGTAAAGAGAAAAAATATCAGAGTCTATGGTGAAAGGAAGAGGAAGTGGACAGCAAGTCCCTCTGCCCCAGAGGAAGGCAAAAAAAGGAAGATGATAGAGGGAGAAAGAAGAGGTCTTTCACAGTGTCCTAACCCCCTCATCCCCCACCTGCTCTACCCCCTGAGCCAGAAGGGGAGGGGGAGGTGTAGAAACATCAGGATGGCTGTGAAGAGGAAGCCAAAGGCTTGTCTCCCAGCACAGCCTAGGCAGGTCACAAGTCTCTGGGAGAAATCTTGGTTTTAGCAAGTGCAGCATCCTACAGGACTTCAGGGCTGCCTTGGGGGGACATGACAGACTGGTGAGCTGGAAGCAACACCCCTGGATACCTTGCCACCAGGCCTGGTGGACTGATGAGGGCTGGGGATGGACAAATAGGCCCCTCTGAGGAGGGGAGCAGAACTTTAAGCCAGTATGGCATCCCAAAAGGCTAGAGGGGACCAAAGACCCTTCAACACTGATCATTCTGGAAGCCAGACCAGGCCAGACCAGCCACTCTGTAGCAGAGCCCAGTGAGGGTCCCAGACCCGCCTCTCCTAGCCAATGTCAGGTCCCAAAGCCCCCAGATGCCATTTGGGAGTAGAGTAGGGGAGGGAGAGGAAACATGAACCCCAAGTCATCCAGAAGGTAGAAGACACTGAGATATCACAAACTACCTAAACAAATAAGGAAGAGATTGTATCTATCCTAGAAAAGAAGGTCTAATTTCTGTGCACACTGAAGCAGGAATGTGAACTACTGATAACACCTCACCCCCACCCCACCCCCAAACACCCCTGTCAGCTGCAATGAAGTCCATCAGTTCTCAAGTAAACATATCACTACCACAATTCTTTTAAAATGATTTCTTGAGTGCTCTCTTTTTGGGGACTTCCTATCTGCTTCTGTGACTACATACCTTTGACAGGTATGTGGTTGGAGGAGGCACGTTCAGTGATGAGGCTGAACCAAATCCCTCTGAAGAGGCAAAGGTTAGCAGAGCGATGCGTTCTGGTGATGGTGGTCAGGACCCCAGCCTGCCGTGGCCTTGGCTGGAGTCATGTGGAGGGGAAGGGTTTGATAGTTCAGGAGTTCAGGAAGAGAAAAACTAAGGAAAGCTACTACCGTCGGCTTCATGCAGCAAATATCGGTCCCATGGCCTCTCTGACACAAGACTCCAAGATGGCAGACCCTTAGCCAAGAGTTTCAAAACAGTGATGAATACCATTAAGTTCAGGAGAAGATGGAACAAGCATAGATTTGCCCATAGCCTTTCTCCCTCCCTAAGAAGTGCTCTCCCTTCCAGCTTTGACTCTAGGCAAGGGAAGTCAGGAGCTGACCCCTAGAATCACTAAGCTGGTGTCTCTGGAATGGAGGGTTTTCATTCAGGTCTATAGTTTTGCAGGACTGGATTCCCACACACCTCCACCTCGACCTCTCCTCCGAACCTTCAGGTCTCTTTTAAGATGTGAAGATTATTATTGTTCAATCCTTGCCACATTTCTTTTTACCAACCTCAAAACCCCATTATGGGTGCCCTATTCCTGACCACAGAAAGCCCTGGGCCATAGCAGGATTGAAGCCACAAGCAGGGACCACTTTCTCACCACATGGGGGTCTCTCTCTAGAAGCCCGCAGAGCTCCTTGTCAGGCAAGAAAGCACCCATGGCCACCCTCACACCCCACTGCTCGGCACACAGATGGAAATGCAGAAGCGCCTGGTCTTTGTGCATCCCTCCACTCACTCAACATCGATTTATAAACATCTTCAATGAGGATCTGTGCTGGGTTCTTAGAGACCTGTGAACAAGATAGACCTCATTCCTGCTTCTTGGAGCTCATTTTTAATATTCGTAGAGTGTCCTGTGTACCAGGCCACTTTGCACATTGCATTTCAATCATTACAGTGAGCCCCCGAGGAAGTGACCTTCATCCCATGGTACCCTTGAGGAAACTAAAGCAAAGAAATGTGCCCATTCCCTGACCTAGTGGCAGATCTCAGAGCCTGGTCTCTTGGGTTGCAAACTCCTCCTCCCTCCATCTCTTATTCCATTTATTCCTGCCTCTCACAGTCTCTGTCCCTGAGATCAAGACAGCAATTCCTTTGGAGCATAAGTCACCTGCTGTTACAAGGTTTGAGTTTGGAGAGGGACCTTAGCGCTTATTAACATCACTGTGAACCAGTTCATCAGACTGCAAGCTGAGAGCCAGGCCCTAGGAAATGGAGACAGATGAGGTAGGTTTTGAATGAAGGGAGGGTGGTAAGGGGAAGTGGGCTGGTGGCTGAGGCAAACTCTGTCAGGACAATTAGGCCTGGGGCAGCCACAGTTTGCACAGCCATGGACTATTCCCTAGGAGGTCCTACAGAAGTTAGACACTCACAGCACAGTCTCCTGAAGCGCAAAGTGGTGACTGTGGGGTGGGAGGAAAGGAAAAGAGAAGTGGTGGTCCCTTCAGAGTATGAGATGGAAAGACGCACCACTCTTTCCACTCTGTTTCTTATTTGGGGTTAAATTACATATACTCAGAACCTGAGGTTTATAGCCCTTTCACCAAAAGATCTCTCCCCAGCTCAGGTCAGGGGGGAAGAGAGAGGGGGCACCTTCATCTTATAGAAGGATAAACAGGTGCAGACCTAGGTAGGAGCCCAAAGCCGGCATCAGTCAAAGTCAACTCAGGAGCTCAGAAGCAGGATTGACCCCCCAGTCCAGGAGCACATCCTCTACTAGCAACCCACTGACAGGGGGCTGATAAATCTCCCCTTGCAGACCTGAGATCTCGTCACTGAAGATTTGTGACTCCAGAATAAGCCAGATTCTGCTGAGGTTTCTAAGAGTTTAAAAATGTAAATGACAACTCAAACAAAAAGCCCTGCGTGCCCTAAAATAAGGGCACATTTAAATGAAACCCTTGTCCAGGGCAGCAAGAGGATGTGAAATTATCAGGTGGTTTCCCCCCCCAAGCTGAAGTCTTTCAACTCACACTTTTCCTAAACTTGTCTACAGAATGTACAACCCAGCAGGCACTTGAAAGTTTGCCAGACAAGCAAAGCTGGTGGTATTTGGCATGTGAGAATCGGGGCTCCCCCCAACACCGTGATGCAGCTCTTAACACATCTTCCATGAAAGTCACCCTCTTGTTCAAGCCCGCTGGACACTGCCCTTAGGGACAAGTGCAAAGTACCTGAGTGCTGAGCTCAAACCTCCTGTCTCACGTACATCCACATGTGCGTGCTTGCATGAACACACCACACCCTGCGAAGTCAGGGACTGTGCTTGGAATCAGTGTATATGCTGCTGGTCCACCAGAGCCACCTTTCAATGCACATGTGATGGCCTCAGCAGGCTGACAGCAGCAGGAGAGGCATCCTGGGCATTGATCCTACAGAGACCACTTGGCCCCTGGTTGGGGAGTGGGGGTCGCGGCACGTCCTGTCTGCAACAGGCAAGTCGTGGCTCATCCTGCTTGGGAAGGCTCTGGTCCACACTGGCAGCCTCTGGCTCCAGAATAAAAATTCATGGGGTCAGTCTCCTACCCTGGACAGTTTCGAAGGCTGGACTGGGGAAAGCTAAAGATGCATGGTGCTGGAGCAAGTGCAGGGCTGTGGAAAGAGCTCTGAAAGCAGAGCTGGCACTTTCTGCTCTGTGACCTTGGGCAACTTACCTACTCTCTCTGAACCTCTGCAGAAGAAGAGAAATTCTTTTATAAGAAAAGTGCATTGATTCATTTCAGGCATGCATAAAATAATCACCTTGAATCCTAGAATGTCACAGATGAAAAAGCCATGTAAGATTATTATTGTTATTATTTAGCCCAACCTCTTCACTGTATAAACAGGGCTCAAAAATATCAGGTGGGGACATCTGGATGGCTCAGTGGTTGAGCATCTGCCTTTAGCTCAGGTCATGATCCCAGAGTCCTGGGATTGAGTCCTGCATCGGGCTCCCCACAGGGAGCCTGCTTCTCCCTCTGCCTATGTCTCTGCCTCTCTCTCTGTGTCTCTCATGAATTAAATTTATAAATAAATAAATAAATAAATCAGTCAGTCAGTCAGGTGACTCACTCAGGTCACACAGCTGAAAGGCTAGGTCTGTACAGTCCAATATATAGGCACTCACCACAGATGGCTATTTACATTTACATTTAAATTAATTCAAAGAAATAAAATTTAAAATTCAGCTCCTTGGTCACAATAGCCACATTCCAAGTGCTTAGCAACCCCATGTGTCAAGTGACCATCGTAATGGACAGTGCGGGTATAGAACTTTCCATCCTTAACGGGAGCTTTATTGGGCAGCTCTCGGCTAGAGGTCAGGTTTCAGATCTTTAGACTCCTAAAGGCTCCTTGAGGCAGGAAGGACATGTGTTCCAATCTGACTTTTTGGTTCTTCCCCACTTCCAGGATATAACATCAATGCACAGAAATCAGTTGCATTTCTATACACTAACAATGAGATAGAAGAGAGATAAATTAAGGAATTGATTCCATTTACAATTGCACCCAAAACCATAAGATACCTAGGAATAAACCTAACCAAAGAGGCAAAGTTTCTATACTTAGAAAACTATAGAACACTCATGAAAGAAATTGAGGAAGACACAAAGAAATGGAAAAATGTTCCATGCTCATGGATTAGAAGAACAAATATTGTTAAAATGTCTATGCTACCTAGAGCAAGATATCCATTCATTGCAATCTCTATCAAAATACCATCAACTTATTTCATAAAGTTGGAACAAATAATCCTAAAATTTGTATGGAACCAGAAAAGACCCCAAATAGCCAAAGGAATGTTGAAAAAGAAAATGAAAACTGGTGGCATCACAATTCTGGACTCCAAGCTCTATTATAAAGCTGTAATTTTCAAGACAGTACTGGCACAGAGGCAGACACATAACAATGGAACAGAGTAGAGAACCCAGAAATGGACCCTCAACTCTGTGGTCAACTAATCTTCAACAAAGCAGGAAAGAAGATATAATGGAAAAAGTCTCTTCAACAATCAGTGTTGAGAAAATTAGCCACATGCAGAAGAATGAAACTGGACCATACCTTCACACCACACACAAAAACAGATTCATAATGGATGAAAGACTCAAATGTTAAATAGAAATCCATCAAAACCCTAGAGGAGAACGCAGGAAGCAACTTTTGTGACCTCAGCCGCAGTAACTTCTTACTAGATATGTTTCCAAAGGCAAGAAATGAACTATTAAGACTCCATCAGATAAAAAGCTTTTGCACAGCAAAGGAAACAGTCGACAAAACCAAAGACAATGGACAGAACGGGAGTAGGTGTTTGCTAATGACATATCAGATAAAGGGCAAGTATACAAAATCTAGGAAAACAGTGTGGAGGTTCCTCAAAAAGTTGAAAATAGAGCTACCCTATGACCCAGCAATTGCACTACTAAGTATTTACCCCAAAGATACAAATGTAGTGATCTGAAGGGGCACCTGCACCCCAATGTTTATAGCAGCCATGTCCACAATAGCCAAACTGTGGAAAGAGCCCAGATGTTCATCGACAGATGAATGGATAGAGAAGATGTGAGATATATACATATATATATGTACACACACACAATGGAATATTACTCAGCCATCAAAAAAATGAAGTCTTGCCATTTGCAAAGACATGGATGGAACTAGAGGGTATTATGCTCAGCGAAATAAGTCAATCAGAGAAAGACAATTATCATATGATCTCAATCATATGTGGAATTTAAGAAACAAAACAGAGGATCATAGGGGAAGGGAGGAAAAAATAAAACAAGAGGAAATCAGAGAGGGGGACAAACTGTAAGAGACTCTTAATCATAGGAAACAAACAGGGCTGCTGGAGGGGGAGTGGAGGGGATGGGAGTAAGGAGGGCACGTGGTGTGATGAGCACTGGGTGTTATATAAGACTCATGAATCACTGAGCTCTACCTCTGAAACCAATAATACATTATACACTAATTAATTGAATTTGAACAAAAAAAAATAATGCAATTTAAAAAAGGGGGGGGAGTCCTTTCTCACTTCTCCCAAGGCCAGACAGCATATGAAGCAGTATCCTCTTGAAAAACAGAGAATGGCAAAGTCCGTGATAATACAAAACCTCAGGAAAGGAAAATTTTCTGAAACCACATTTCTGAGGTTAACTGAGTTTCGAGGTCAACAGACAATAGAGCATGCCCACACTTTCCTGTAGCATCTGTCATCGTCTGTCAAGCCCACAGCCATTCTTTGGATCTGGAATCACAGAGCTGGGACAATCTTAGAGCTGGAAAGGTTTTCAATTTAAGCAATACCCTTTTATCTTTAAAGCCTCATTTATATGGATGAAGGAGAGGCCCTGATCACACAGAGGATCCTCCCTCACAATCCCCAGAGTTTCCAGGACACTGAGAACCATAAAAGTTCTTAAAAATCCTTTCAACTCCCCCTGATATCTCAAATCAAGCAGGATTTCATAGGCTGGCCTGTCTGGCGCCTACCTGGGATCATGCGTGTGGACGTTACAGCGATGCCAGGACCAGCCCAGGGTGACCCGGCAGGCTAAAACTCAAACACTCTCGGGACACACCAAGCAAGGCACAAAGGGACTAGGACTGGGCCATGCTGGAAGAACTATTTCAAAGCTCTGTCCTATAGTGCTAAGTCCAAAGCGAGCCCAAATCCCCCAGGGAAAGCCACTGGACCTGTCAGCCAAAGGACGGGCACCGTCTTGACACATTCAGCACTGCAGGTGACACCACTTTTCCCAATTCCCATCAGTGGCTCAGCTTTTGAAAGGGGAAGTCGTCTATTTCCAGCTATGAGTGACCAGTTTCCTATGGATCTGCCCTCTGCCCGCCTGTAACCAAGGCAAGTAGTACAAAACTACACCTGCTTGAAGACAGCCTCCCCGCTGCCCGGCGTGGCGTGTGGCTGGGGCTGGGACAGCGTCCCTAAGCTGACTTCAGCCACACCGGGAACGACAACGGGGCAGGGCATCAGGCGCTCGTTGCTGACACACACAGAGATGCCAATACGCAAATACTGACAACGCGTGTCTGCAGTTCAGAGGCCACAAGCACACGTCCCCAGCCGGCTAGGGAACCACACCTCCACCAGCCACCCCCAGAGCAGCAGCCCCCAGAAGAGGGCTTCTTCCCGTTCAGGCAGTTTCCCATCTGATCCTCGTTACCTCGAGAGAAGTAGCAGAGCTCTCTACTAACCTGTAGATACTTGAGATGCTACAGCTGGTTAGAGAGACTCTAGAAGCCACCATCTGCCAAGGCCCAGCGCTAGGCTCCTCCCCAGTTACCTACTGCCTTCCTCAGAAGAGAGCCTCCCTCTGGGCTCCCGTGATAGCACCTCCCACCCGCTGAACGCTAACTCTTCGTCAGGCACCGTCCTAGGCATTTTGTGCAGCTCCATTGCTTACAGCTACCTTCTAGGGAGGTTTTATATCAACATTACAGATGGAAAAAGTGAGGCTCAGAGAGGTTAAGTGACTTAAGGCCACACAGCTACCAAGGGGATGGAACAGAGATTCAAAGGCCCATCCATTAGCCCCCAAACTCTCTGGATGAAACTACTGCAAACCGGGACAGTTTCCCACCCCGAGGCTACAGGATGAAGAAAAGTACCTCATTGCCACGTTGCTGCCGTCGATCACTATGGGTCGCAAGGAACCGGCTGGGCCTCCGCAGTCGTCTTCCAGCTCTGCCGCCAGCCCACGCTGGGCAGGGTGCAGGGTGGCGCAGGAGCCCCTGGGAACGAGCAGGGGCGCAGCGCTGCCCTCCTGGGCCCCGGGGCGACTGCCGGTCTGGATCAGCTCCTGCAGCACATCATTGACCAGGGCGCCCTCACCCAGTTTGCCCAGCACCCTGACCACATCCTCCCGGCTGTAGCCCAGCTTCTGGAAGAACTCCATCTTGCTTGAGCGCTCCATGCTGTGCCAGCTGGGCCCCTGGCGAAGGTCGGGCCCCCGTTTCCTTCTGGCAGAGCCACGCCGGCATAAGCTAAAGAGAAAAAGCATCCATCAGGTGTTTTCTGAGCAGCCTGGCCTGGAGGCTGTCGGGTTACTGAGGGCGAGGGCAAATTATGCTTGCTCCCTCCCCGCCTTATCTGTCAGGAAATCATGTTGCCTGGTCCCCTTGGGGATTTTCAGTTGCTCAGTGTGGTTGGGGAGCCACAGATGCAATCGTGCTGCTTTTACTAGTGCGCTTTCCGAGGGCTTCACCCCACACATGTGCCCCTGCAGGGATCCACTGGCCAGAGGTGCCGAGGCCAGCCGAGCAGGTCACCCAGTACTTGGAACATTTGCACAAAGGCAGAGAAATGTTTCTGAGGCTCTGTCACCGACTGAATCGTGCCTCTACCCCCCAGATTCATACGTAGAAGCCCAATCTCCCAGGACCTCAGAATGTGACTGCATTTGTAGATAGGGTCTTTGTTAAAGAGTTGATTAAGTTAAAATGAGGTCATTAGGACAATCCCTGGTCCAATATGACTAGTGTCCTTATAAGAAGAGGAGATTTGGGGGGTGCCCAGGTGGCTCAGCCAGTTAAACATCCAGCTCTCAGTTCCAGTTCAGGTCATGATCTCAGGGTCCTGAGATTGAGCCCTATGTTGGAGTCCACACTCAGTGGGGAGCCTGCCTCCCCCTCTCTCTCCCTCTACCCCTCCCCCTACTTGTACACTCTTACGTGCTCTGAAATAAATCTTTAAAAAAAAGAATCATGAAATTATATTTACTGTGGAAAAAAATGAAACAATGCCCAAGTATAAAGAATAAAAAGATGTAATGTCTCTTCGTACAAACCCCAAATCCCACTTGCCTCTCCTGCTATTTGTTTGTATCCTTCTAGTGCTCTTCCTACCTCTTGACTTGTGTAGCCAACAGATACCCACATATATTGTCTTAGCGGGATTGTTTTTATATCTCTTTCTTTTTTTTTAATTTTTTTTTATGATAGTCACACAGAGAGAAAGAGAGAGGCAGAGACACAGGCAGAGGGAGAAGCAGGCTCCATGCACCGGGAGCCCGACGTGGGATTCGATCCCGGGTCTCCAGGATCGAGCCCTGGGCCAAAGGCAGGCGCCAAACCGCTGCGCCACCCAGGGATCCCGCGGGATTGTTTTTAGATAAATAGTATCAAACTGTATGATTGTTCAGCAACTTGCTTTTCTTATTAAAAATGCATTTGGGAGGGACACCTGGGTGGCTCAGCGGTTGAGCGTCTACCTTGGGCTCAGGTTGTGATTCTGGAGTCCCAGGATCGAGTCCCACGTCGGGTTCCCCACATGGAGCCTGCTTCTCTCTCTGCCTGTGTCTCTGCCTGTCTCCCTCTCTCCATGTCTCTCATGAATAAATAAATAAATCTTTTTTTAAAAATGCATTTGGGAAATTTTCCCATGCCATTTATCTGTTCCGCTGCCCGCTTCATCCCCAGCATCCAGAGCAGTGCTCGGCCCAGCTGAATCTCTATGCGGACTTGCTGAGTGAACAGTGGCGTGGAAGCAGGCGCCTGACGACGGAAGCGCAGCTTGCCTTCCACTGCTCCCTGTTACAGATCAGGCTCGAGGGACACTCGCGCACACCCAGCTCGTCGCCCGCCCTCCTCTCAGTAGGACAAGTGTCTGTCTCCCCTCCCTAGTCTCCTGCTGGCATCCTCTGCAGCACCCACATCTTCCCACCAGGCTCTCAGCGGGGCCCCCGTTCTCTGCAGGGCCAGCCCCCCCCCCCCGAGGCTGGAACCCCAACTGAACCAACCATGACTGGCTCTGGCAGGAGAAGGGATTTCACAGCCAGTCTCCCGGACAGAGCGGCCCTGCTGCTGTCTCCCCTTGTCGCCCCCACTCCACCTCGGCTCAGTGACTGCCCCCCAAGCCCACCAGTGACCTCCTCAAACCCAACAGCAGCGTCACACGCCTTGCCTCATACAACCTCTCTGCTGCTTTGCACACTGGGGACCACACCCTCACTTGTCATATTTTAAATTAAAAAGTTTTGGACTACTTCCTCTTGGAACTTTCCTCCCCGGGGTTATACAGCTTGGCCTGAGTCTTCTAGGTCTTTCCAGCTCTTTCCTTAGTCTCTGCTCATGTACTGGGGAAGGGGTCCACCCAGACCACCTGCTCTGCCCCTCATGCCCTCCCGCTGCCCCCACACCAGGGAGCCTACAGACTGCGCTTCCAGCCCAGACCTCGCTGAGCACCAGGCCCCCGCGGTTATAAATCTGTGCGGTAAATGGCCTGCGGCTGTTTGAATGAAGTGCTGTGGGGACTTGGAATGCTGCCATCGGCCAAATATTAGACGACATGTCGTGTGATATCGCGACAGCGCCAAGGCAGGAGCCTGTATGCAAACCCAACTGTCTTCTGTTAAAACCACACATTAGAGATTTGCAAAATATAAATCAGTGCCAGTCTTCTTACAAATTTTCTGGTTTGGGACAATAAAGTTATTGTTCGGAAAAATACATCATTTGTATTAACGTAATAATAATGTTTATTATTGTTTAAGGTAAAGGAATATTTTTTCACCTCTTAATTTTAGTTTCTAATAAGGTACATTGTGGGCAGCATGGGTGGCTCAGCAGTTTAGCGCCTGCCTTTGGCCCGGGGTGTGATCCTGGAGTCCTGGGATCGAGTCCCGCGTCAGGCTCCCTGCATGGAGCCTGCTTCTCCCTCTGCCTGTGTCTCTGCCTCTCTCTCTCTGTCTCTGTGTCTCTCTCATGAATAAATAAACAAAATCTTTAAAAAAATATAAAGTACATTGCAATGGATGCACATAACCCCATATAAACGAAAGCTCTTTGGCATCCTTAATAGTTATTAAAAGTGAAAAAGAGTTCTGAAACCAAAAGTTGCTTCTTAAATCCAGAGCTTTCCAGTAGGTACTTCCAAGAAGATGGTTCCATGTAGGTGACACATAGACATGTCACCCAGGGCCCCAGGACAGACGTGCAGGGTCTTTCCCTCCTTTAACCTGGACTCTCTCACATCGAGCTGCCCACCTGCCCTACCCACACCTTCTTCATCCCATACCCAACTCCCTGCCACAGCATCCTATGGGCTGTCCTCCGCCACCGCATCTGGCCCAGCCCCCATTTACAGCCAGCAGTACATTTCTAAAACAAGTCTGAGCACGTCAATCCCTTCCTTAGGGGTATCCTCAGACCCCGTGGTGACTACAAGACACCAAAATCCTGAGCAGCCTGCTGAGCCATCACCATGGAGTGCTGACCCTGATCTACCTCCCCTCCCACCATTGGCCTACCTGGCCCTTTCTTTTGAGCCTTGCTGAATCTCTCCCTGCTCCCAAGCATTCCAGAAGGTTCTCATCACTATGCTTCTGCTTACCTTTCCTCTACACCTGGAATGCTCTTTTTGGTTTGGCAAACTTCAAGATCCAGCTCAAATGCCACTCAGACTGGTCAACCCTGAGCCCACAAACAGAAGGAGTGGCGTGGTCCTCTATCTACCAGGCACTGCTCACAGCTCTGTTAGAACACGCTGATCTGTCCTTTATCTGTATCTCAAGAAACTGTGGGCTGCGTTCCTACCTATTTGCCCCAGCATCACCAGCACCTGGCACAGTGCTAGTATATTGGGAAGTTCAATATAGTTTACTTCACCTGATGTCCAAAGCTGAAAATAATCTTCCCTCCTCACGTATTTTTTTCTTGGCTTCCCATTTCATTGAACGGCGTCCCCCAGATCCCAAGAGAAAAAATCTCAAGATCACCTCTCACTCTTCCCTTTCCCTCCCTTCTACATCCAACTGGACAATTTCCCATACTACTTCCTGGACATTTCCCATAAGCACCCCCTCTCCTTTACACTCATAGTTCATTCATTCATGTAATAAACACTTCCTGATCACCTACTAGGCACCAGGCACTGTGCGGGGACCCAGTTCCATAAAAACTAATATATAGTCCAATTTCAACCTATTCACAACCAATCTGTGGGGAGGTGAGGGATCCTCACCGACTCCCACCCACCACAACACTAATCTAGCTAGTCCATGGACAAAGATTTCTGTCCTTCCATCCTGTACAGAGTAAATGTCACAACTCTTGAGCATGAGAGTCAAAGCCCTCTCCACCAGGCCTGGCCCACTCTCCAGTCCCCTTGGCCATGTTCTTCTAATCCAGCTTCACCTCCTGCTCCTTGACCAGTGACCAGTCCTTCTTCTCAAGACGGTGGCTCTCTCAGTCTGGGGTCCAGCTTTGGTCCAGTCTCCATGGAGGAAGAGGACATTCACCCAGCCCAGCAGGCCAGCCTCACACCAGGGGTTGCTCACTGTTCCTGAAAGACCCATGTGCTCTCGGGAGACCTGCAGACCTTCATTCAGGCTCTTCCTTCCTCTGCCTGGAGGCCTGCCCCTTCCTGCCCCAGGCCTGAACCCACTGTCACCCTGTCCTTCCCAGTCCTGCTGGTCTAGATACACCCCCACCTCCACCCCTCCCTGCTTGTGCATGCACAATAAGATGGCACTTATTTTGATTTGAAAGACAGAGGAGAAGGGAAGAGAGAGGAGGCATGGGAGAAAGAAAGAAAGAGGAAACGAAAGTGAGAGAGAAGGAAAAAGCAGAAAGGTTGGGACAGGCAGCATGAACACAGCAGTTTGTGTTCACAGAGCTCTTCAGTGTTTCAAGATCCCCTTGGTGTAGAGACTCTTCCCTGGTGGGTAGACAGTAGATCACAGTCTTCCCTTTTCACAGGTGAAGAAACTGAGGCTCAGAATGGCACAGGGCCAAGGTTACACAGTTAGCAGTGGCAGAGTGGCAAAGTAATGTGCTGCTTTGAGTTGTGTTCAAGATGGAGGTAACATCTTATTATTGCGGAAAAGAAAAAAACCAAAATACAGCTGGGCTAGGTGACTTCTCTTTAGTCACAAAGTAACAGCTGCAAGGAGAGTCCATGCTGATTTTATAACTTTGTGGTCCAGTATGATAGCATCAAAAACATTTTCAAAATGAAAAGACGTGGGGCTTTTTACCTGGGACGGGGCAATGAGAGTGGCCACATGAGGCCTTGTCCTCGGCAGCTCTCCACACAAGTTCCAAAAGAGCTCCTTTTCTTTTCTTTTCTTTTTCCTTTTTTTTTAAGATTTTTTTTAAAGTAATCAATATGGGGCTCGAACTCACAACCCCCAGATCAAGAGTAGCAACACTCCACCAACTGAGCCAGCCAGGTGCCCCCCAAAGAGCTCCTTTTTCTGAGGAGACTTTTGAAAGGTTATGCGTGGGACAGGAGAGCTGTTTTTACACAAAATCAACTGAAAGAATCCACCTACTTCACAGGCTTTCTTTTGCCCCTTGAGACTTTAAAATCAACTTCATTTCCTTTTAAAACTTCTAAATCAGAAACCTGAGGTGGGGGAGGCGGGGTCTGCCCTCCTCAGGCCACACAATCCGCCCCTTGAGATGCCCGGTCTTTGAGCTGCAGCATCGCCAGCAGCATCTTACCCCTTTCTATTTTTAAGTCCTGAAAGTTTGAACAATTTCATTTCAGGTTTCTTCCTCAAGCTTGACTGGAAGTCACCCACGGCACAGATGATTAGTGACACTTTGAAAATCTTCAGCCTCCTTGGCAGCTCTGACAGTGGCCGGCCTCGCCCGCACCTCCACAGGGAGCTAGAAGTGCTCCCTTCCATAGTATCCTTGGAGAGCCCAACCTCTGTGGGGGACTTTGTAAAAGGGCTACCTCATCTCTCCTGTCGCAAGTAAGAAAACTAAAGAAAACAGGTTTTGCCAACTTACCCGGGGTCCCGCAGCTAATGAATGGGAGGGACCAGTCTCCCAAGGGTGGTGATGCCTGCCACCGCCGGGCCCAGAGGGTGCTGCCCGGGGCTGCTCAGGGGGCCACAGGGCAAGGCGAGCGCAAGCATGGGCCCCAGGACGCCTGCATTCACCACATTGCCCCAGACCCTCGAATCCGTGCCTGTTCACCTCCACCAGCCCCAGAGCCATCCACCACATTGGGAGAGCCAGCAGTCATCGCCATGATGAGGAGAAAGTTCTCGTTAACATGGTCTGTGCAGTTTTCTCGCTCAGCTCAGATCAGTGGAGTTTGTCAGATTTTGGGGAAGTCACAGATAGGCAAAGACTTCAACCCACGAAATTTGTGTTTTTGGCCTCGCGTTTTTGGGGGATTTTTAAAGGGCATTATCATTTTTTTAAAATTGTGGTAATTTATCCACAACATAAAATTGCCCAGAGTCACGATCTTTACGAGTGCAGTTCAGTGGCATGAAGCAACCATCACCACCATCCATTTCCAGAACTTTTTCATCCTGTAAGACCGAAACCCTGTTCCCATGAGACACTGACACCCCGCCCTCTCTCCCCCCACTGTTCCCAGTAACCACACCGCTACTTTCCGCCTCTATGAGTTTGACGACTCTAGGTACCTTCTCGAAGGGTTATCATCCAGTATTTGTCCTTTCCTGACTGGCTTATTTCACTCAGCGTAATGTTTTCAAGGCTCACTCTGTTGCAAGCCTACATCAGAATTTTCTTCCTTTTTAAGGCTGAATAACTTTCCATTCTGTCTATAGACCACCTTTGGTTTATCGGTTCACCTGCTTTTGGACACTCGGGGTGCTGCCTCCTTTTGGCCACTGTCAATAGCGCTGCTGTGAGCATGGGTGGCCTGGCCTTTTGTTTTCTCCTTGAACGAGCGTCCTGCTCTTCTGTGCTGCTGTAGGTTACTTTAGATACACACACAAGTGTGTACACAGAAGCCCTGATTCATGCCCCAGGGCAGCTCTGAAACAAGTTTTTTAAAAACCACCCTCCACTATCTTCTACACCCAACCTATTCATGTGTCAAGTATTGGGGCTCCTGGGTTGGCTTCACCGGGCCTTGGAGAGGACTTCCTAATCCTGGAGGCATGGCTGAGGTTTCTAACGGCCACAGGAGATTACTCAAAATTGCCTGCAATTAAGATTTATTTGTCCTCGTGGGCCTTCTCAAAGCCCATAGAGCCGTCCTTTAGGAGAGACAGGGCTTGGGATCCAGTCCCACATCGGGCTCCCTGCATGGAGCCTGCTTCTCCCTCTGCCTGTGTCTCTGCCTCTCTCTCTCTCTCTCTCTCATGAATAAATAAATAAAATCTTTAAAAAAAAAAAAAAAGGAGAGACAGGGCTTGGGGCCACTGCCAAATATTCCTGATCTGCCAGGAAACTAGACACCTCCAAATCAGTATCTAGTCTACAAGATGCCTTTAAGAGTCTGGAGACAGGCTGAAAATGTTCCTGAGCATTCTAGACCTTCTGATTTCATAAAATTAAAATATCTCCAAAGATCACAGCAGGAGTTTTTACTTAAACCAAAGAGCTCCTCCAATTAATCCTTCTCCCAAGAAAGCCCTCATGAAATTAAACACAATTGTGCTAACATGAGCAAGGATTTCACCTAATTTTTTTTATCCGCGTACTGAAAATCACATAAGGCATGGGAAATCAAATTGCTCAGAATAATGCTAATCCAAGAACTGTTCTCCTACCTACCCCCCCCCCACATACTGCCTCCCCGTCCCATTATGTTCTGTCTCTCTCCTCCAGCCCTGGACCCAAGTCTTCAGGGGGCCTACGGGGGTCTTATGGATTGATGGCCAGGGGCAGGCACTTACCAGCAGGGCGTGTCCCTCCGGCCTCCGCAGTGGACACCAGGGCTCCTCCCCTCAGCGCCCCCAGCTCCCCTCGGCTGTCACACCGTTGCTCTGCTCCCAGTCAGCCAGGTGTCACCCAAGCTGGGGGAGCCACGCAGACATTAGGAGGGACTTCATGCCAAAGCTCTCCTTCTGGACGCCAGAGTCACGCTCAGCTGCCAAGGGAGTTTTGCTTTGAGTTTTTTTTTTTTTTTTTTTTTTTTTAAATAAAGGAAAAGAAGAAAGCAATCAAATGAGGGAGGTAGACTTGAAGCCTTCGCCCCAGCATGAGTCACCAAATCAAAGTTTAACAACCGCATGCAAAACAAACCCTCTGAGGGCATGGGCAGGCTGCACAGGAAAGCCAGGAAAGACTCAGAGAACAAAGGCGTTCAGAGTTTCCGTTCCAAGTTTCCACTCAGGCCTTTGGCCGAGGAGAGCACCTGATCCGAGGTGCTCCCGAGGGGGGTCGGTGCTTCTGACTTTACGAACAAAACTAAAGCATGCAAGAGCAAAACACGGGAGGGAGAGAAGGAAAGCCTACTAGCTAAGGGTGCCCAGGCGCATGGGCATGGAGGAGGACCCTGGCCCTTCTGTCAGAGTCCCAAACTAGTCACAGGAACCTTCGGGCTAGGGCCACTGGCCTCTGTAACAGGACGCTGAGCTGTCCTCACTGCAGCCCTGCATGGGGTGGGCGGCTGCTTCTGCCTCCGTGCCAGGGGGAGCCTGACTGCAGGCCCACCTACCAGGGCATCTGCAGCCTGCAGGGCACGGGCACCCCAGCCCGGACTCAGCATCTGTTTCCTGCGTCAGGGGATGCCTGATGGGGTCACGCTGGAGTCAGAGTGAGAGCAGAGAACAAAAACCACAAGCTGCCCACCAACCAGCAATGACAGTTCTCTAAAGTGACTTGCCCAAGGACACACAGTGGAGCCAGTTACTGGTCAAGCTGGGTCTAGAATCTGAGAGTTCAGGTGTGCCATGAATTGGCTGGTATGTGCTGCTTTTCTTAATTTTTCCCCCATCTGTCTCCTACAGAAAATGTGAGACAGTCTAGAATATTAAGCCACAGAGGGAATGGGATCATCGCAATGAAAGCACGATCAGAAATGATGAGGGGTGCCTGGGTGGCTCAGTCAGTTAAGCGTCTGCGTTCAGCTCAGGTCATGATCTTGGGGTCCTGGGATGGAGCCCCAAATCAGGTTCCCTGTTCAGCAGGAGTCGGCTTCTCCCTCTGCCCCTCCTCCCAACCCCCGCATGTGCTCACTCTTTCTCTCAGATAAATAAATAAAATCTTCAAAGAAAGAAAGAAATGATTAGAACAGGGGGGCTCTGTTCAGTCAGTGAAGCATCTGCCTTCGGCTCAGGTCATGATCCCAGAGTCTGGGATCGAGCCCTACCTTGGGCTCCCTGCTCAGTGGAGAGTCTGCTTCCTCTTCCCCCCCGCTCATGCTCTCTCCAAGGGTCTCTCTCTCTCTCAAACAAGCAAATGAGTAAAATAAATCTTTTTAAAAAATGATTAGAACAAAAAAGAACATGGTATTAGAATCTAGATTTAAAAAGTCACTTCAGGGCAGCCCGGGTGGCTCAGCAGTTTAGCGCCACCTTCAGCCCAGGGCGCGATCCTGGAGATCGGGGATCGAATCCCACGTCGGGCTCCCAGTGCATGGAGCCTGCTTCTCCCTCTGCCTGTGTCTCTGCCTCTCTCTCTTTCTCTCTCTGTGACTATCATAAATAAATAAAAATTAAAAAAAAAAGAAAACCTATGGTTTGTTTAGAGCCTCTGGCTGTAGCCAGTGCCTTCCATCAGTGTCCTAGCCCCACAACAGCTCAATGGCCTCAGAATTACTATTCCTGCTTTTGAGATAGGATAATAGGGGTGATAAAGGGTAACTAAACTGCTTGAGTTCGCTCAGCAAGTGGTTGGGTCAGGACCCAGAGTTCCAAAGTTCTCTCGCTACGTAGGCACATATGTAGCCTCTCAGCAACCAGATCCCAAATATAGCATGCAGGGTTTTCCAACCAAAGGAACGGAATTTCCTTCTATTAGATTTTAGGAGAAATCTAAATCCTTATGCTAAGTAACACATCCCAGGATATTTCCAGTTCAAGTCCTTTAGAAGCTCAGAGACGGGGGGGGGGGGGGGGGGGGGGCAGCAGATGTGATTCTCTGAGGAGCACACCTTGCTGTGCACTTAACACCAGCTCAGCCCCGGGCCAGGAACCTTAAAGATCCTGATTTGTGTTCAACCCCAGGTGAGTAGCCCTTCTGCATGGGAGAGGCCCCCCAGTGCCCAGCACAGCACCAAACAGTTCTACAAGAAAGACATTTGCACCTGCCCAACTAATCAGGTAAGTACTCGGCAGGGGTCCTAGAACCCTGGGTCTGAAATCTTGGAGACATTATTTAGATGAGAAAAATTGTGACTCCTCTGTCTGTATAAGAAAAGGACCACTGTATGGGGCCAGTTACAGTGTTGATCTCGAGGAACCTCGCTGATCCCCTCATAGCTAAAACCACCGAGTTGCCCTGACACCGAGGAGCCAAAGGGATTGAGCCACGATGTAGGCTACTTATTCCCAACCGAATGAGATGTAAGGTCTGCCAGAATAGTCTGACAATCTTTGTTAGGATATCACGGACCCCAAACGAGTCTCTGCCCAGGAGGGGTGTAAGGGAGGACAGCGGGCGGCCTTCCACTCACAGCCATGAGGGGCTTGGGCCTACACTCCCTGAAGCCCTTAGAACCCTGAGGAGGGCAGGGGGGCACACCTGGAGCACTTCCCTCTTCACTGGCTCCCACGGGCCTGGAATCTGCCCCGGGGCTATTTCTGCCCACTCTGGCCCCTGTGGTGAGACAGAGAGGAAGTGGGGGGGTGGACAGGGGATGCTAAGTGTGGGTGCAGGCCCTCCCCAGGGAGGAGCACACAAAGGAACGAATGTGCAGATGTCAGCCCTGGAGGCCCCGCTCTACCTATAGCGTCAGGGACCCCGAGCGCACCCTCTTGCTGCATCCTGGCCCCTTGGGTACCACTCGGCCGCTCCCCACCGACGCTTCAGCTCTTATTTCGTGTGTCCTCGCCAGCATATGGGAGGGCGAGACACGCTGCTCTTTGCCAGTCCGATGTGTGAGAAATGGTGTATCACCTCTCACGGTCCTACCTTTCACTTCCCTGGTGGTGAGCAAAGCTGGGGTCGCTTCATGTTGATGGGCCTTGCGATTTCCTCCTTTCCCTCCACGGCCCTTACAGATTTTGCTATCCAGCCTCACATAGTCTTCATGTTAACCCTGATCTTCCGTGCGTGCTGTAAACTATCTGCGCCCAGGCTACCACTTGTCTTTGGCTTTGCTTATGGTGTTAGGCAGATGTTTTGACTTTGGGGTACTCAGAATTATTGCCCTTTCTTCATCATTTGTGCCATTTGAATGTTGTTTGAGAAATCCTTCCCAGGGCACCTGGGTGGCTCAGTGGTTGAGTGTCTGCCTTCAGCTCAGGGCATGATCCCAGGGTCCTGGGATGGAGTCCCGCATTGGACTCCTGGCAGGGAACCTGCTTCTCCCTCTGCCTATGTCTCTGCCTCTCTCTGTGTCTCTCATGAATAAATAAATAAAACCTTAAAAGAAAAAAAAAGGAAATCCTTCCTTATCCTGAAATTGTAAATGTGTTTTCTCTGACCTTGTAACATTTTTTTATGATCAGGTCTTGAATCATGCATGATCTGGAATTCATTCTGAAGAATGGTATGAAAAAGGATCTAAGCTTATTAATCATAGTTTGGTGTCATAAACTCAGACTCTGACTGTCCTGCCACTTATTAGCTGTGTAAACTAAACAAAGGGTTTAATCTCTCTGTGCCTCAGTTCCCTCCTATGGGGATGGTAATCATATCTATCTCATGGGATATGATGAGAATGAAATTAATCCATGTATGCAAAGAGCTTAGAATAGTGCCCGGCATGTCTTAATTGCTCCATAGATGGCCATTACTATTTGGACCACAAATTTTAATGAAGATAGGATTACTAGGAGTTATTAATGGCAAAGCCTAGCACCCAGGAAAAGCTGAAACATTGTCACAGAGCTACAGAGACAAGTGGAACAATGCTCTCTATCCTCAATGGGAATGGGTACACCTACAATTTACACAGAAGCAAGCAGAGAAGCAGTTGTCATTGCTGACTGGCTTAGCCAATGATCTAAGTTAAAACAATTGTGCACTTACAACGATTTTTAGCAATTTTATTAAATATTATCTAGGCATCACTCCTCTGAGTTCCACCTGAGATGTGATGTTAACGGCAGGGATGAAGGCAATAAAGACTGTTAAGGACATCCCAATGCCATTTCACACCCTGCACCAGGCAGAGAACATAAGCACCAACTGAACAAAGTTTCTGCCTCTGACTGAGGAGAGGCATGACTGTAAACGAAGAAGTATGGTCATGTGGTAAATGTTAGACTAGGGCAGGGTTTCTCAGTCTTGTGCTACTGATGTTTGGGGCTGGAAAATCCTTTGCTGTGGGGACCTACCATCTTGTGCACTGGAGGGTGTTCAGCAGCTTCTGTGGCCTCCACTCACCAACAACCAGTAGCACAGCTCATCACATTGTGACAACTACAAATGTTCCCCAATATTGTCAAGTGTTCCTTTGGGGGCAAAAGTGGCCTTTGACAGAGACCACTGGACTAGAGGGTCCAGCGAGGAGGAAATTCCCATCCTTTGCCTCTGCACAGAGGAGGCTTCCTGGAGGAAATAAAGGCTCAGCTGGCTTCAGATGACACGCTGGAGTTTCCAGAAGTCTGGGTTCCCTGGGACATTCCAGGTGGAGGGAAAGTCTAGGCCCAGGCTCAGAGACATGAGGGAGCTTGGCAAGATCCAGATGGTTGGGACTCAACCTCAAGCTGAAGTAACTCACCTCAGTTTTTCAAAAACTTTGAAAACTTTTCCAAGAGGCATTTTAATTTTAAAAATAAAATTAACCAAATCACTAATGACTATGTTCTATCTTGCACGGGCCATTTTGTTGTCTTTTTAAGCAAAATGATTTTCATTTTTAGGCCATCATGAAGCTACCAGGTTGGGAAAACCAACGGTCTCAGAGTGCTCCAGGTTGAAAAACTAGGGCCATAAAAGTCATGGTCTGCCAGGGCACTCGCCAACTTCCTTTATTCCTTCTCCATCCTGGGCTGCTGCATCTACTGCCCTGTTGTTTACTGCTTGGTTCGCTAACCCGGGGTTCAGATGCCCCTGTGTTTGGTCCTGGAGACATTCTCTACTTAGATAGCGAGATCATATCTATATAATCTAAGTAAGTTAGCATTCTGGAAAATTTCCCTAAGGCTGCTGCAACGCAGAGCTCCTATGGATGTCAGGTAACTCCGGGGAGCCCACCTATCCTGGAGTTTGTGGTTCTCTCACAAAAGCCCTGAGGGAAATATGAGATGGTCTATCCCTCCTTCCATGGCTAGAAAGAGAGACTACAAATCAAAAGGCATGAGGTTTATGAGAACCAGGTAGAGGAAACTAGGCTGAGGACAAAGAATGAGTGGTGATAAAATGTGGTAAACTAAGGCACCTACGCCTGGGCGTGGGTTTTAAGTGGTCACATTTGAGCACTTGCAATGTTCCATGTCTAGAAACCTGGGCTCTAGGGCTCAGCTTGGAGCATCTTTGCTGGCCTCTGGCCAGAATGCTGCAGAGGCTTTATCTTGAATTTTGCAAATACCTCACCCCTTACTGTGGGTTGAATTGTACCCTCTCCCCAAAGATGTGCTCAAGTCTTAACCTCCAGTATCCGTGAATGTGACTTTATTTGGAAAGAAGACCTCCACAGACGTAATCAAGGTAAATGGTCACACTGGATTAGGGTGGGCCCTAAATCCAATGTCTTCATAAGAGAAAGGAGAGGGAGAGTTGGATGCAGACACACACAGCAGCCATGGGAAAGGCCAGATGAAGAGAAGTGGACACTGGAGTGAAGTGGCTGTAAGCCGAGGAGCACCACCAGAAGCTAGGAAGAGGCGAGGGAGCATGGCCCTGCCAACACAGTGGTTTTGGACGTCTAGCCTCTCCAGCACTGCGTGAGTGAATTTCTGTTGTTTTAAGCCACCCGGTTTGTGGTAATTTGTAATGGCAGCTCTAGGAAACGAATATAGTCCCCAATCCCCAAACTGCCTTGCTTCAGAGTAGTCAGTTGTGGCCACCATTTACTCAGCTAAGCATACTTCTCTATAATAGGAAGATGGGCAGAGGAGCCACAGGTGAATCCTTGCACCTGAGGGTCGGCTGGCAGGCCAAGTAGCAGCTGTCCTCCCACGATACAGCATCACCTGGGCCCACACACCTAGGACGGACCCGAAGATTAGTGAGCTTTACCATGAGACCCATCACATTACTTCCCATAAGCATATGCTGGGAGGAAAGGCCACAGATGTGTGTCTGGTTTGTTTCAGAGAATGAGTAGTAGATATTATCAACATAATTATGAAACAACACTTATGATAAAGTTAAAAATATATTTACTGCCATCTGCTGAGATTGCAGAATTCGTGAAGCTGGTTTCCCACTCGATGTGAGGGAAACACACTCCTGCTTGCCAGATGTGAAAAGATGAATCAGACAAGGTGCCTGTTCTCAGGACGGCCCCCGGCTAGCCCTCTGCCACAAAACCCACCAACACAGTTCGAGGTGAGCCCCCATCAGCCAGGTGGTCCCCATTCTGACCCCGCACCATGTCAAAGTTTTACTAAAAGCCTGTCCATCCATGACCATTCCAAGGATATCTGAGTTATTTCCTGTAATGCCAAATGAGTGGTTATATAAGCAAGGATGGTGTGAGTTTTAAACATTTTTATTGTTGTGAACCCCATTCCATGTTCTGGCGCCACACCAAGTGGATATCCCTGGCAGGCTCTGGCTTCTACATCACCTCCTCTAGGAAGTCTGCTTTGATGTGAATCTGGATTGAGGACTATGTATGTGTTCAACAGATGTTGAAGGAATCGTACACGACCCCATCTGAGGAATTTGGTGCCAACCCCTGGTGAAGATCCTCTACACAGAGTAACTTTCCTGAGTGATCCCAGCACTGCCTCCTTTCTCAGGAATAGGTTCTAATTTTCCACTGCCTGGCAAGTCAAAGCCTAGCTTCTCAGTGCACTCAGTGCACTCCTTTCCTCGTTTCCTCCTCCCTTTCCATGCTCGGTACCCTTCACAGTCCTCTGCTTCAGCCACACCACCATGTTGCTCTCCCCTCCACTGCTTGTCTTTGCTCTCAAGTTGTCTGTCACAGAACCCCAAGCTCTCTGTGCCAGACCAAACTGCCTTTGGAGGAAACAAAAGAAAACTTTCCTCTTTTTCAGAAGCCAGTGGTCACTGTGGTCTTGCTCTAGATTCACGACAACAAAGCGGCACGTCTCTAACTTCTCTTTTCGTATAACTGCTGTCCCTGTGTTTCTCAAGCTTCTGAATGTCCTAGGCAAAATAAATGATAATCATTCAGCCTTTTAATGGCGCATGAATCATCTCTCAAAAATGCTGCCCATCCGCCCATTCAATGCACAAGGCACAGAAAGAAGAAGGCAAATGCAAAATTAAATCTCAAGGGCAGTTCTGTGTGGGTAAGACCTGGTAAGAATGAAGATTGTTCCATTAGCAAGAATAGCTGAGATTACTTGCTTTAAAAAAAGACAATTTTGAAAATTAAGGGGATCTCCATATTCTATCATTTAACAACAGGAAGCGCAAGCTTCTCTAAAATTTCCCATTCAAACAGTTTCATAGCAACAACCACTGAAAGGTAAGCCTTCTGTGATTTCGATTTTACTATCTATTATGTATTCTTTGTGACTCAGTCTAGATGGGGAAGAAATGTCAAACTTGAGATTAAAAAATTTTTTATGATTAATGGAAAATGTAGATCTGAAATATATCTTTCAGTAACTAAAAAACAACCAATTTATTTAAAGACACTTGTGAAAGCAGACACCTATTTAAAGTTTCTTTTGTTGCCCCTACTTATAGCTTCTCTACTTTAAGGTTTTACTACTCCTGATCAAAACCTTTGAAAATTCAACAGGTAAGACAGAAACTTGACAGAAAGGTTTGACTGTTTTAATATCAGGGGATATTTTGTTAACTCTCACTATGGTCTACACAATACATGCACATGGAAACTACAAGACAAGAAATCAAAGTGGCTCCGGGTCATGTGATTTGCCTGAAAGGCAAATATAAATCCTCTTTGGAGAAAAGCATTTTTAATTTAGGTATCTTAGAAGTCCCAAATTATGTATTCCCTATTTAAAAAAAATTGAAGGGTGCCTGAATAGCTTTGGCTCAGGTCATGATCCCAGGGTCCTGAGATTGAGCCCCATGTTGGGCTCCCTGCTCAATGGAGAGTTTGCTTCTCCCTCTCCTCCTGCTCCCTCTCTCTCTCTCTTGCTCATACCCTTTCTCTCTCTCTCTCTCAGATAAATAAAATCTTAAAAAAAATTAAAAACACACAAGAAGCCATTATGCACAACAGTTAGCATGAAAAAAAAAACTAAAGATTTAAATTCTCAAGAAATTAAGATATTGGGGCAGCCTGGGTGGCTCAGCAGTTTAATGGTGCCTTCAGTCCAGGGCCTAATCCTGGGGACCCGGGATCGAGTCCCATGTAGGGCTCCCTGCATGGAGCCTGCTTCTCTCTCTGCCTGTGTCTCTGCCGCTCTCTCTCTCTCTCTCTGTGTGTGTGTGTCTCTCGTGAATAAATAAATAAAATCTAAAAAAAAAAAAAAAGAAAGAAATTAAGATATTGGAATTGTGAAAAAGCACAATATAAAGTAACCATGAAAATAGAGTGGAAATAAATGATCAATGAAAAATATCCATGCAAACTTGAAAAAAGAATCAAACAGAACTTCTAAAAATGAATCGCTGAAATTTTAAAATTCAGAGAATGGAAAAAGAAGACAAAAAATTCAGTGGATGGGTTAAATAGCAGATTTGACTTATATGAAGACATAATGAGTGCTTTGGAATACAGACTTGAAGAAATTATTCAGAATGCACCATATGGAAAATACGAAGAAAGATACAAGGAACAGAATAAGGAGGCTTAACAAAAAAGCTGACTAAAGCTGCAAAAGGAAAGAACAGAATAAACAGGGGAGAGGCAATATTTGAAGAGAAAATAGCAGAGAAGTTTCCAGAATAATGAAAAATCTGAAGCTATTTGACATAATATACAATAAGGCATAATAATCATGAGACAAACGATATACCAAGAAAGCTAAATAAATCTGTATCTAGACATAGCATAGTGAAACTCTAGCACACCAGAGAAAAACCCTTAAACTAGCAGCCAGAGACTTTTCAACAAATGGTACTAGAGTAAGTGGATATCCAAAAGGAAAAAAAGCCAACAACTCAACCTATCTACATACTATCTCTTACTCAACACTAACTCAAAATGGATCAAACACTTAAAGGTAAAACTCTGGAGGCACCTGGGTGGTTAGTTGGTTGGGTGTCTGCCTTCGACTAAGGTCATGATCCTAGAGTCATGGAACTGAGCCCCTGCATCAGGCTCCCTGCTCAGTTGGGGAGCCTGCTTCTCCCTCTGCCTTTGCCCCTCCCCCCTGCTTGTGCTGTCTCACTCTGTCTCTTAAATAATTAAAGAAAATCTTAAAAAATAAATAAACAATGTAAAACTCTGAAACTTTTAGGAAAAAAGTAGGAAGAAAACTTCAGGATCTAGACAAAGAGTTCTTACCCTTGACATCAAAAGCACAGTGCATAAAAGAAAAACTGATACGGTAAACTTAAATAAAATTCAAATCTTTTGCTCTGCAAAGACCCTGTAAGAGGATGAAAAGATAAGCTGCACACTGGGCGAAAATATTTGCAAACAACATATCCAACTAAGAACCAACATCTAGAATATATGAAGAATTCTCAGTGGCCCCTGGGTGGCTCAATTAGTTACGTCTGCCTTCGGCTCAGGTCATGATCCCAAGGTCCTGGGATTGAGCCCCCTGTCAGGCTCCCTGCTTAGTGGGGAGTCTGCTTCTTCCTCTCCCTCCACCCCTCCACCAGCTTGTGCTTGCTATCTCTCTCTCTTTTTCAAATAAATAAGTCTTCAAGAAAAAAAAAAGAATTCTCAAAACTGAAAATAAAAGAAATCTAATCAGAAACAGACAAAGGATGTGAAGAGATGTCTCACCAGGACACAAAGATGGAAAAATGGGTACATGAAAAGATGTCCAACATCATTAGCAATTAGGGTGACAGAGTTAAAACCACAGTCAGATACTACTATATATTTCTCAGAATGGCTAAAGCAAAACACGATGAAAACAGCAAATACTGACAAGGATGTGGAGAATCTGGATCACTCATGTTCTGCTGGGGGGAATGTAAACTTTATGACCACTCTGGAAAACAGTTCAGTAAGTTCCTTAAAAATCTAAATATGCAATTACCATATGAGCCAGCAATCACACTCCTAGGGATTTACCCAAGAGAAATAAAGTCTTATGTTCAAACAAAAGTCAACAGCAGCTTTATTTACCATAGCCTGAAACTGTGAACAACCTAGATGTCCTTCAGGGGATGAATGGTTAAACGGTTGGTACATCCATGTCACGGAATACAAGCAACCACAGAAATGGATGAAATATTGATACAGTCAACAACCTGGAAGAATTTGCAAAGAATGACACTGAGTGGTGGGGGAAAAGCCAACTCCAAAAAGCTACATACTATGTAACTTCATTTATATAAAATTCTTGAAATGGCCAAATTATAGGAATGGAGAACAGGACAGTGGCTGCTGGAGGTTGAGGGCAGGATAGGAGAGTTAAGGAAGTGGGTGTGCCTATAAAAGGGCAACATGAGGGATCCTTGTGGTGATGGGCATATTCTCTGTCATTACTGTATTAATGTCACTATTCTGCTTGTGACATTATACTATTATTTTACAAAATGTTACCATTCAGAGAAACTGGATAAAGGATGCCAGAAGACCCCTCTGTTTATTTCTTACAATTGCATGTGAATCGATAATCATCTTCAAAATGAGAAGTTTAATTAATAAAGCAGCCAGAAAGAAAAGACACACTACCTCCAAAAGAATAACATTTGTGGGGTGCCTGGGTGGCTCAGTCAGTTAAGCATCTGCCTTTGGCTCAGGTCATGATCCTAGGGTCCTGGGATCGAACCCCATGTTGGGTTCCCTACTCAGTGGGGAGTCTGTTTCTCCCCCTCCCTCTGCTGCTACCCCTGCTAATGCTCTGTCAAATAAATAAGTGAAATCTTAAAAAAAAAAATGACATTTGGAATGACAATAGATTTCTCCACAGCAATAGTAAGTCAAAGATAGAATAACAGAGTGCTGAGAAAAAAAAAATTACTGTCACCTTAGAACTGAGTATATTAAAAAAATCAACTTTATTTTTTTTTTAAGTTTTTTAAAATTTTATTTATTTACTCATGAGAGACACAGAGAGAGAGGCAGAGATACAGGCAGAGGGAGAAGCAGGCTCCATGCAGGAGCCTGATGTGGGACTTGATCCTGGGTCCCCAGGATCAGGCCCTGGACTGAAGGCGGCGCTAAACCTCTGAGCCACCTGGACTGCCCCTAAAAAAATCAACTTTAAAGAACATGGGGGAATTAACATTTTTGTTAAGGAAAAAACAACAGGTTTAGCCACCAACAGACTGTCACTCAAGGGATATTAAAGGACATGCTTCAGAAAGCAGGAAAATTATGCTAGCTGGAGGGCCTGAGAAGCAAGAAGACTGGTGAGTAAAGAAATTGATTTAACACAGGGGAACATCTAAATAATTATCTGTATAAAAACAGTAATAGGGTCTCATTTGCAAGGTTAATAATCACATGCTAAGACTAAAATACTTGAGGATTGTAGCAAAAAGTTGGAAGAGGGGTGATTCCCACAATAGTTAAAAAAAAAAAAAAGATTCCCAAGATCTTCAATTAGAGAGAAAGGTGAAGATATTAACATTACACTTGAAATGCAGATGGTAAAATTCAAAGGAAATTCCTCTAATCAAAAAAGTTGGGGGAGTTATGGAATTTTTTTAACTGTTTTAAATTAGAAAAAAGAGTGGAGAGGGGTGCCTGGGTTGAGCTCACTCGGTTGAGCAGCCAACTGGATTTTGGCTCAGGTGGTGATCTCAGAGTCTTGGGATTGAGCCCTGCATCAGGCTTCATGTTCAGAGGGGAGTCTGCTTCTCCTCCTCCCTCTGCTCCCGCCCCACCCCCCGCCACTCTCTCTCTCTCTCAAAATAAAGAAAACTAAATCTTCAAAAAAATTTTTTTCACAAAGGACGTACAAAGTTCAGACAATGTCATAGGCAAGCTCTACTCAATTTTCAAGGAATGGATAATTTAAATCTTTTTCTTCTCTTTCAGTAGAAAAAAAGGGAGAGAAAACACTTGCTAAATTATTCTATAACTTGGACATCAAAACCAAAGAGGAGCCAACAAGCACTTGAAAAAATGCTCATCACTTGCCATCAGGGAAATACAAATCAAAACCAGAATGAGATACCACTTTACACTGGTGAGAATGGTTAAAATTAAGAAGTCAGGAAACAACTAATGTTGCTGAGGATGTAAAGAAAGGGGAACCCTCCTGCACTGTTGGTGGGAATGCAAGCTGGTGCAGCCACTCTGGAAAACAGTATGGAGTTTCCCTCAAGAAGTTAAAAATAGAGCTACCCTATGTCCCAGCAGTTGCACTACTGGGTATTTACCCCAAAGATACAGATGTAGTGAAACGATGGGACACCTGCACCCTAATGTTCATAGCAACAATATCCACAATAGCCAAACTATGGAAGGAAACATGATGTCCTTCGACAGAGGGATAAAGAAGATGTGGTGTATATATAGATATAATGGAATATTAGCCATCAGAAAGGATGAATACCTACCATTTACATCAACATGTAAAGAACTGGAGGGTATTACCCTGAATGAATTAAGTCAATTGGAGAAAGACAATTATCATATGGTCTCACTCATATTTGGAATATAAGAAATAGTGAAGGGACCCTAAGGGAAGGGAAAAAACTGAGTGGGGAAAAATTAGAGAGGAAGACAAACATGAGAGACTCCTAACTCTGGGAAACAAAAACAGGGTTGCAGAAGGGAAGGAGGGAGAGAGGATGGTAACTGGGTGAAGGAGGACACATGATGAGATGAGCACAGGGTGTTATACTATATGTTGGCATATTGAATTTAAATAAATTTTTTTAAAAATAGAATTCAGTAAGAATTCAAAGAGCAACACAAAAAAAGGAAAATTATAGGCCAACTTCATCACTGGACTTAGAACTTGTAGCCAGCAAGCACAAAAACACCACCACTACAAATAAGTATATATATAAATATGTTTTAAAATAATTTTAAAATAGGAATGGGGAAAGAAAAGAACAATGTATTTGCAGATAACATTATTGTCCATGTAAAAGAACCCAAAAAACCTAGCCAAATTCTAAATATAAGACTTTAGTAAAATGGCTGGATATAAAAGGAGTAATCAAAAACATAACTTGTCTTCACTTCAGGAGCACATATACTGGAATTGGACCTAGATATTAGCACAGACGCTGAACAAGAATGATGTGAAAATTAGCGTTCCATACTTTCATTTTTGTAATGTTTCCGTAAATCTTTTTTTTTTTTTAAAGATTTTATTTGAGAGAGAAAGAGAGTGCACAAGCAGGGGGAGGGGCAGAGGCAAAGGAGAAGCAGACTCCCCACTGAATAGGGAGCCTGACACAGGGGTTGACCCCAGGACTCTGGAGTCATGACCCAAGCTGAAGGCAGATGCTTAACGGACTGAGCTACCCAGGTGTCCCTCTGTAAACCTTAAATTATCTCAAAATAAAGTGAAAGAAAGGTTAACCTCGTAAGTCAGGAAACAAAATCATGTTTAAAAGATACTATTTATAATAGAACAAAATAGAACCTTATTCATAAAAGGTACAGAAACTAGGAGTAAATCTAGCAAAAGAAGTATAAAAACTTTGTAAGGAAAATTCTAAAAGGTTCAAGAACCGGAGGGCTATGCTATTTTTGAGTACAATATTATAACGTTTTTTCCATGAAAATTTCTATTGTTTGAATGCAAATGCAATTAAAATCCCCAAACAATTTTTTGGGAAACCAGGGAAGTTGATTCCAAAATTGCACAAAACAAAGGGTACAGGCATTACTAATAAAACGGCTGTGGGGGACTTGCTTAAATACTTTCTATAGTCATAGAAATGTAGACATTTGGTACTGGGAGTGGGATAAACAGTAAACCAATGGAATAGAGAACTTACGAAACAAAACCCACACATATATGGAAACATGACAGAAGTAGAAGGGTAGATCAACAGGGAATAGATGAGCCATTCACTAATGGGTTTGGACAATTGGTTGTATCCATATATATTTTTTAAGTGGCTTTTTCATTATAACACCATATACATACACACATACAATGTAGATTAAAGATTTAAATGTAAAAAACAAAGCTTCACTTACAACTTTTAGAATATAGGAGAATATCTTTATTAAGGATTTCTTAAAATACAAAAAGCACAAACACATGAAGGATAATAAATCTGACATTCAATTTCTGCCTAAAATATATAACCTAATTCTAATCAAACATTTAGAAGTAACTTCCAGTTTATGGGAAATAGAGAAGAACTAGGAGATACCATGAAGTTACCATCAAATAATTTCCAGAATCTGAAACATTCTATGACATATTCTGGCTTGAATTCTTCAAAAAGTCAATGCCATTAAAAAAAAAAAAAAAAAAAGAGGTGGGATGGATGGGTAAGAAATTCTTCTGGATTAATAAAATGATAAAAGAGCATGCAATTCATGAGCCTTGAGTTTGTGGGTTTAAAAACAAATCAACACCTAAAAATGACATTCTTGGGACAATCAGGGAAATTCAAATAGACTATATGAGATTATTGTTACTTTTTTCTAAGTAATCTCTACACCCAACGTGGGGCTGCAACTTATGGTCCTGAGATCGAGTCACATGCTCTACCGACTGAGCCAGCCAGGTGCCCTTACTGCTAATTTTCTGAAGTATAATAGTAATATTGTGGTTATATACGACACTTGCTTTTAAAGAAATGCATGGTGAAATACAGAAAAGTGAAAGGTCATGATGCTTTCAATTTACTTACAAATTGTTCAACAACAAAGTGTTACGGACTGTTAAATCTGTATGTAAGGTATATGGATGTTGTTTTCATGTTTCTATATATGTAGGACATTTTTCACATTACAAAACTGAGGGAAAATTTATAACTTGTGCTCTTCCAAGGGCATCAGTAAAAAAGGTGAAAAAATAAGCCACAAACTGATAGAAAGTGTTTACAACATCTAACAGTAAAAATGGATTAGTGCCCTCAATTCAAAAGAAAAACTCTTTAAAGAATTCTGTAAGAAAAAGTAACTTCACATAAAATGGGCAAAAGACATGTAAAACTTCTCACTGAGAACAATCAAGAATGACTATAATATATACGAAGATACTCAACCTTGTTAGCATTTAGGAAATGCAAATTTAAATAGTGAGATTTCCACTCTGGCCACAAAGAAGTGAGGGAGCAGAATTTACCTTCTCCATCTTAAACAACTAAAAACCTGTACAAAATATATACTACAAAGTGTTTCAGACGCTGGACAACAGCCAGTGCAGAACAGTGACTCTTGAGAGAAGGGAAACAAACAAGGAAGCGACAATTGCCTGAGCTTATCGTGTGGTTTCCACACTGTCGCACTCTGACAGGGATGTGAATCTGAAGAGCCTGGGAGTCTGGGGGTGGGGGTGGGGGGAGTCCAGATAAAGTTTGTAGGGCAGAGTACTGTAAAGAGGAGGGAACTACAGAGGGAGAGCTCTGGATCTACAGAGGGTTTGTCTGAGTCTTCAGCTGAATACTCATCAGTGTATACACATGAGGAAACCACCCAAAAGTGGGAAAAAAACACCAGAAAAGAACAAGCAGCACAGCCTAGGAGTTCAGATAGGGCTCAAAATAATTCTTGTTCCCAACAGCCAAAGAGGAGAAATCTCAGATGAGATTAAGCATAGGGGAGATTATTCAGAAGGGTATTAACCTCAGTGGTGAGCCAAATTAGCCCTACAAGCTCTTCTGGTCTGACCTCATTCAACTTAAAAGTAAGCTATGAAAGAATCAGACTGTATCCAAGTAACTTAATTATGTTCTAGAAAAAAACTCAACATATTTAAAGGAATACAAAAACTCTAGTACACGACAATGTAAAATCCAAAAATTACCAGGCCTGCAAAGTAAATTACAACTCAGTAACAGGAGGGGGAAAAAAACATCAAACAATAGAAACAGACCAGAAATGACACAGATGACAGAATGGTCAAGTACAATAGAACAGCTATGATTAATGACTCCAAGGTGTTTTAAAAAAAAAAAAAAATGGAGGAAAACATGAGCCTGTTAAAAGGAAAGGCACGGGAGACATAAAAAAGACTCAAATGGAACTTCTAAAATTAAAAAAATTACATCGAAGGTAAAAAATACACTGGATGGGATTAACATAAATTAGATACTTCAGGAGAAAAGATTAATGAACTTGAGGACACAGCAATGAAAACTATTCAACACAGAACAGAGAAAAAGATTTCACCCAAAAGGAGCATTGGTGCAATGTGTGACAATTTCAAATGGCCCAATATACAAGTCACTGGAGTCTTAGGAGAGGGTAAGAGGAGGGGTGGGACAGAAAAAAGTAATACCCACAGCTTTTCCAAATTTGGTGAAAACCATAAACCCACAGGTAAACAGCCCCAGCAAAAGAAACATGAAAACAAACTACAGCAAGTACATCATAATCAAATTGCCTAACAGCAGTGATAAAGAGAAAACCTTAAAAGCAGCCAGAGAAAAAGAACAAGCTACATACAGAAGTATAAATATAAAAATAATAGTAGTCTTCTTGCTGGAAACCACAAGAAGGTACCACACTAAGCATCCACTAAATTGGCAAAAATTAAAAGTCTAAAACTAAGAAGTGGTAGAGATGATGTGAAACAAAAGTAACTCACATAGCGCTGGTCGGGGTATAAACTGGTTTGGCCACTGCAGAATATAATTTGGCATTACCTTGTAAAGATGAAGATATCCATACCATGTGAGCAAGCAAGATCACTCCTAGATACAGAATGTTCATAGCAGCACTGTTTGTAATAACAAAACCAAAAACAAACCAACAATCCCAATGTCCATGAACAGAAGAATGGATATATTGTGGTCTATTCATACAATACTACAAAGCAATAAAAATGAATGACTCTAAAAATACTAAGTCAAAAAAAAGAAAGTCACAGAAGTAAACATACATTATGTCATTTATATAAAATTCAAAAACATACAAAATTTAACATTTTATTTAGGAATACATACATATGTTGTAAAACTATAACAAGCAAAAGAAGGACAAATACAAAATTCAGCATAATCATCACTTGAGGAAAGAGCACATAGAGAGTCTCTAAAATGCAGGGGATACTCTATTTCTACAGCAGGCTCATGGGTACACAAATATTTACTATTCTTTATGCCATATATATACATGTCTGTGAATTTCTGTAGGTATGAAATACTTAATTTAAAAAAGAGTGGAAAATGTGAAAGACTTTAAAAATGAACACTACTGTTTATGTATAACAATAAAATTTAGTGTAAAAAAAGTATACAAAGAAAATGTTCAGGTTTTTATTGTCTTTCTGTGCCCTATACCATCAGTGTCAATCAAAAAGGGCCATGACCCTAGTGGGGGAAAAAAAATAACAGAGTCTTTAACTGCTTTGACACAAAATCTGAATATCTGGTGCTGTAAGTTAGACAATAATAATTACATTAGCCACTCATGTCTGATTCTTCATCTTTCATCTGTACTTAGATTTTTCTTTATCTTTGGATTTCTTGGGACTCCTGCTTCGGTCTCTCTTTTTACTCCGTTCTCTTTCGTAGGGGTCAGTTTGGTATTTGGATTTATGACTGTTACTGTAGTGGCCGTCCCTTTCTCGAGATCGGCTACGACTTCGGTTTTGAGGTCGGTCTCTCTTTTCACTCTTTTGTTTCTCCCAGCAGCTCTCTTCTTCCTCATAGTGACCAAACCCCATTTCTCTGTAGATATCCTGTCAAAGGAATGGATAGAGATTTACAAGTGACTCCATAAAATAATCATTTTGTAGGTACTATCAGTTAAAAACACTTAGAAAGTCTACTATTAGCAAGCAGCTATAAAAGCTCAAATTTGAACACCACCACGAATACCAAGAATCTGGTAAATTAGAAAGCAAAAATATTCAAAAACAGACTTAAATCATTTTTCTTATCAGTCTCATTGCTTTGTTTCTACCACTTCAGCTGAACTGAAAGATCAGATTCAAACACAAAGAACTGAAATCGCCCAACTGAAATTAGAACAAGCCTTTAGGACAGAGGGCCAGAATATGTATTTGAACAAATCCTAGCTGAAAACTTTCCCAATCTGGGAAGGGAAACAGGCATTCAGATCCAGGAAATAGAGAGATCCCCCCCTAAAATCAATAAAAACCGTTCAACACCTCGACATCTAATAGTGAAGCTTGCAAATTCCAAAGATAAAGAGAAGATCCTTAAAGCAACAAGAGACAAGAAGTCCCTGACTTTCATGGGGAGGAATATTAGGGTAACAGCAGACCTCTCCACAGAGACCTGGCAGGCCAGAAAGGGCTGGCAGGATATATTCAGGGTCCTAAATGAGAAGAACATGCAACCAAGAATACTTTATCCAGCAAGGCTCTCATTCAAAATGGAAGGAGAGATAAAGAGCTTCCAAGACAGGCAGGAACTGAAAGAATATGTGACCTCCAAACCAGCTCTGCAAGAAATTTTAAGGGGGACTCTTAAAATTCCCCTTTAAGAAGAAGTTCAGTGGAACAATCCACAAAAACAAGGACTAAATAGATATCATGATGACACTAAACTCATATCTGTCAATAGTAACTCTGAACGTGAACGGGCTTAATGACCCCATCAAAAGGCGCAGGGTTTCAGACTGGATAAAGGAGCAGGACCCGTCTATTTGCTGTCTACAAGAGACTCATTTTAGACAGAAGGACACCTACAACCTGAAAATAAAAGGTTGGAGAACCATTTACCATTCAAATGGTTCTCAAAATATACCCTAAAAACTACAGAACACTTCTGAAAGAAATTGAGGAAGACACAAAGAGATGGAAAAATATTCCATGCTCATGGATTGGCAGAATTAATATTGTGAAAATGTCAATGTTACCCAGGGCAATTTACACGTATAATGCAATCCCTATCAAAATACCATGGACTTTCTTCAGAGACTTAGAACAAATTATTTTAAGATCTGTGTGGAATCAGAAAAGACCCCAAACAGCCAGGGGAATTTTAAAAAAGAAAACCATATCTGGGGGCATCACAATGCCAGATTTCAGGTTGTACTACAAAGCTGTGTTCATCAAGACAGTGTGGTACTGGCACAAAAACAGACATATAGATCAATGGAACAGAACAGAGAACCCAGAAGTGGACCCTGAACTTTATGGTCAACTAATATACGATAAAGGAGGAAAGACGATCCACTGGAAGAAAGACACTCTCTTCAATAAATGGTGCTGGGAAAATTGGACATCCACATGCAGAAGAATGAAACTGGACCACTCTCTTGCACCATACACAAAGATAAACTCAAAATAGATGAAAGATCTAAATGTGAGACAAGATTCCATCAAAATCCCAGAGGAGAACTCAGGCAACACCCTTTTTGAACTTGGCCACAGTAACCGGAGAAGGACAAACAGTGTATGTTCTCATTCATTTGGGGAATATGAATAATAGTGAAAGGGAATATAAGGGAAGGGAGAAGAAATGTGTGAGAAATATCAGAAAGGGAGACAGAACATAAAGACTTCTAACTCTGGGAAATGAACTAGGGGTGGTGGAGGGGGAGGAGGGCGGGGGGTGGGGGTGAATGGGTGACGGGCACTGAGGGGTACACTTGACGGGATGAGCACTGGGTGTTATTCTGTATGTTGGTAAATTGAACACCAATAAACATTAATTTATGAAATTAAAAAAAAATAAATAAATAGAATCTTAAAAATAAAAATAAAAAAAAAAAAAGAACAAGCCTTTAGAGAAAATCATACCAAGAATTCTGATTATGGTTGGTCACCTTTTTATCTCCCCCTTCTCCATTCTCCAATTATCTGCAATGGGATTACAAAATTCCCATAAAAACCCTAATAAAGAAGACATTTAAATAACAAAGCCAGAAGAGGTTTTAGACAAATCAGTCTAAAAAGAAAAGATACTGCATACTTTGGTCTGAGTATTTTTCAAGTGTTTATTTTATAAGCTCCTCTCCAAATCCTCAAATTTTCCTTGTTTATATTAGGTTGTTTTTTTTATTAAAATCATTTCTTGGGGTGCATGAGTGGCTCAGTTAGTTAAGCATCTGACTGTTGGTTTTGATTCAGGTCATGATCTCATGGATCATGGGATGGAGACCCATGTCAGGCTCTGCACTCAAAGGGGAGGCTGCTTGAGATTCTCTCCCTCTGCCCCTCCCCCTGCATGTTTGCATGCACTCGTTCTCTAATAAGTAAATATTTTTTTAAAAGATTTTATTTATTCATAAAAGAAACACAGAGACAGAGGCAGAGAGAGAAGCAGGCTCCATGCAGGGAGCCCATTGTGGGACTCGATCCAGGGACTCCAGGATCACACCCTGGGCTGAAGGCAGGCACTCAGTGGCTGAGCCACCCAAGCATCCCAGTAAATAAATCTTTTAAAAAATAATAAATAAAATGATTTATTTACATATTTTTAAAATGAGTTAACAATGAGAAAGGGACTCCTGGGGGGCTCAGTCAGTTAAGCAACTGCCTTCAGCTCAAGTCATGACCCCAGGATCCTGGGATCTAGCCCCACATCGAGCTTCCTGCTCAGCCTCTACCTCAGCTCACACTCTCTGTCTCTCTCAAATAAATAAATAAAATCTTAAAAAAAAAAGAAAAGAAAAAGAAAAAGAAACAATGGGAAATTTCACTGCCCTTAAGTCTTTTTTTTTTTTTTTAAGAGAGGAAGGGGAGGGGGAGAGGGAGACAAATAGAGAGGGGCAGAGGAGGAGAGAGAATCTTAAGCAGGTAAGCCATCCAGGTACCTCTAAATTCTATTCTTACTAATTAAGTAACAGTAGAAATTTTCCCACGTGAAGAGGGCTAGTTACAATTCTATTTCTGTTTATGTTCTATTCCTAATTAAAATGAGTCTCAGGAGAGCGTGGGTGGCTCAGCTGGTTAAGTGTCTGACTCCTGATCTCAGCTCAGGTCCTGATCTCAAGGTCATGAATTCAAGCCCTGCACTGGGCTCCACGCTGGGCATGGAGCCTACTTAAAAAAATAAGTAAAATAAAATGAGTATCTGAACAAGAGGCTGAAATCTAAAGAGACCAGAGCAATGATCTTTCAAAAGACAGTTCATAAAATTTAACTTCCTTAAAAGAGTTCTCTCAAAGGAAAGGCAAAATCCTAAGGATTGAACTCCCAAGGGTTCCAACTCTATCACCACAGACATTATTATAAGAGATATAAATGTCAAGGTTTAAAATCTAGAGTGATGAATACCCACGGTTAAGGACTGGGTTTTAAGCAAAGGATTCATAATTATTCCATATATTGTCTAGATATTGTACATTACACCTGGCATGGAGATTGTAGCATGTGAAAGTAGATCTAACATGATTGTTATAATCAGTGTTTATGGAATACAGCTTTATAAGCTGATTCATGATTTCCTGCACAATCCTAATAGTTCCTGTAATTCCATAAGAGTTCCAGAGGTAGAAAAATGAGTATTTGGTTTAACCCTTTACCAACTATTTTCTAGCAAAATATGACAGCCCTAGATAAAATAACTTTTTGTGCTTCCTGTAACATATACAAAATGTAAAAAAATCTATGTACTATTCTGTCTGTATACTTAATTCCTGTATTGGCTGAGATCATGAACTCTGAAAGTGGAGAGACTGCTAACTGGTATATAACTATAAAATCTTCAGTAATTATAAAAATAGGCACGTAAGTGCTTTCAGTGTTTAAAATAAGAGATAAACGATTATACAGTACTTAATACTTTGAAAAACTTGAGGAAGCTAAAAATCTGAAATGCACTGAAACCTTAAAACCTCTCCTACTTGGAGTATTTTTTTTTTAAAGATTTTATTTATTCATGAGAGACACAGAAAGAGAGAGGCAGAGACATAGGCAGAGGGAGAAGCAGGCTCCATTCAAGGAGCCTGATGTGGGACCTGATCCCAGAATCCCAGGATCATGCCCTAGCCAAAGGCAGATGCTCAACAGCTGAGCCACCCAGGCGTCCCTTGGAGTATTTTTCAAAGCTACACAAGCTTTAAAGTCAGGCAGCTCTCGGTTCAAATGGTCTTTGCCATTTAGGAGATGTGTAAATAATCTTGAGGTCAGATTTACCAGGGAAGGTTTCAATAGAAAAGTTAGGACTTGAGATGAACCTCAAAGAACAGGTGAGTTTGCTGTGGATTGGCTACAAGAAGGTTAATGCACGGAGTGGAAGTGACAAGTGAAAAGCAAGGAAGAATCAGCATCATGTGCGTGGGAAAAGGTCAGGTGGCTCGATGAAGCCATATCAGAACAAATCTTCTTGGAGTATTTGCTAGAACAATGCTAAGTGCTTTTGGAGTACATTACCCTCATTCTAGAAATAAGGAAACTGAGACTCAAGAGATCTATACAGGTTAGAGATCATTATTTAATTAATCAGTAAACAGATGTAAACTTGAAATGATGGGATGCCTGGGTGGCTCACGGTTAAGCGTCTGCCTTTGGCTCAGGGCGTGATCCTGGAGTCCCAGGATCGAGTCCCACACTGGGCTCCCTGCATGGAGCCTGCTTCTCCCTCAGCCTATGTCTCTGTCTCTCTCTCTCTCTGTCTCTCATGAATAAATAAAATATTTAAAAATAAAGTAAAATAAGGGATGCCTGGATGGCTCAGCAGTTGAGCGCCTGTCTTTGGCCCAGGGCATGATCCTGCAGTCTCAGATCAAGTCCCACATCAGGCTCCCTGCATGGAGCCTGCTTCTCCCTCTGCCTATGTCTCTGCCTCTCTCTGTGTCTCATGAATAAATAAATAAATCATCTTTTAAAAATAAAATAAATAAATAAATAAAATAAAATAATAAAATAAAATAAATAAAAAATAAAATAATAAAATAAAATAAAATAGAAATGGGGATTGCACCTGGGTGGCTCAATCCGTTAAGTACCTGCCTTTGGCTCAGGTCATAATTCTAGGGTCCTGAGATGGGCACCACATGGGGCTCCCCACTCAATGGGGAGTGTGCTTCTCTCTCTCCCTCTGCTCTTCCTTTCTGCTTGTGCTCGCTCGCTCTCTCAAATAAATAAAATCTTTTTTTAAAAAAAAAGTAAAATAAAGTTGAAAAGGGGAGAGTACAGAATGAAAAAAACCTCATACCTGAATGAATTAAAATAATGTTAAAGTTCTAGCTCTTTCATTAAACTGTGAAGGGCCACAGGTCTTTGGGGTCAGGATCTCTACATCTAAGGTGAGGAGAATTAATCAGATGAGCTCTTATGCCCTTTCCAGTACAGACTAAGCAATTCTGCAATTCTATAACACTTAAGACATAGGACAAAATGATTAAACTAGCATGTGGCTAAAAAAGAAAGAAAACACCATAAAATGGCCAACTTATTTATTTTTTTAAATGGCCAATTTAAAGGAATCACCTTAATCTACCCAATGATTTCATGTAAAGCAGTCCAAAACAATCTAAACTAAAAGCTATCCTTGTTCAGGCCTCTAAAATTAAAAGATTTAGTTTAAATCAACAAAGTAACACTAACTAATTAAAATGATGGCAAAAACAGAGCCCCAATTATAAGAATAACAAACACCTATGAAAGCCACAGAGGAGGACAACCAATATGAATACTTCTCAGCCAGGTAACCAACCCACAGCTGAAAACTCACTTCCTGGAACCCCAGTAAAACCCAAACCTCAACAATATAGTAACCATCTTTGGAATCAAGACATGAGATGGAAAAATTAAACAGAAGTTTTCAAACTGAACAGTAAGGCTATCACTCAATAAAAAACAAAGAACTTGAAGAAATAAGTTAAAACATTCTTAGGAAACTAGGCTCACGAAGCAAAATACCAACAAATAGGAAAATCTGAGCTATACCTGAAAATAACCTAGTACTGAAAATTCCCTTTAATGATTATATTTTTGAGAATGAAATCAAAAGGATAAAAATAAGAATACAAAAAAATGGGCCCATTAATATCTTAAATACAGATGCTATTTTATTGGAAAGAAAATAAAAAAATTAGTATACTTATATTACTAAATCAAAGTATATAATCAAAAAACATTTGCTTTAATATGCTTTGAGGGAAGAAATAAAATTAGGAGATTTAGATCTTAATAATTTTATAACTGTCAATTAATTTAAAATTATTTTATTTCTTAAAAATTTATTTGAGAGAGAGAGCACGCGAGCACACAGAGGGAGAAGCAGACTCCCTGATAATCAGAGAGCCCGATGTGGAGCTTGTTCCCAGGACCCCAAGATCACGACCTGGGCCAATGGCAGACACTTAACTGACTGAGCCACCCAGCCACAGCTAAAATTATTTTTAAAATACTAACAACAACAACAAAAAAATAAAATAAAATAAAATAAAATACTAACAACATTCCCCCAAAAAAACTACTTGATGCCTTTTACTTCATTTCAAAAAAGAAAACTATTTGCTAGTGTAAAGTTTTAAGTAATCAAACAGCAGGATAAAAAAGATGCACCAGGGACAGCTGGGTGGTTCAGTGGTTGAGTGTCTGCCTTCTGCTAGGGTTGTGATCCTGGGGTCCTGGGATTAAGTCCCGTGTTAGGATGCCTTTTGGGAGCCTGCTTCTCTCTCTGCCTTTGTCTCTGTGCCTCTCATGAATAAATAAAATCTTAAAAAAAAAAAGATGCACAAAAAGAAAGGGGGAATCACAGACTTAAAATGCAGCCACATTTTGGATTTCTTAGACCTGTGATTATTTCAAATACACCAACATGTATCTCAGACCTAAATTCACTGAAGATTCCACATATAAGTGCAGGATGAGAAGTCATAGCTAAAAGCAACACATAGTGGGGGAGGTGACATGGGAGGGTGGAGATCAAGGAATTTTAGTGGAAAACATGCTAAGTATTCAGAGAAATGTGATATAGCCACCATTTCAAAAGACTGGGGTAGTCTTAGGCTAAATAAATACAGCACAGGAATTAAGAAGGAAACGTACCAGTTAGATCATACTGGAATATTACAGTAGGGGATAAATTATATTAGAATAATAATAGCATTAAAGAGAGAAAACTGCCAGGAATATACTCCAGATAAGAGCAGCAGCAGAGTGGCTAGTGGTACAAGTCTGGATTTACACTGTGGCTCTATGTAACAGCTGTGCAAAACCAAGGCAAATCGTTTAAACTCTTCAGTTTTCACTTTCTCTGTTGTGAAATGGGGAAAATGGTATCCACTTCACAAATGTAAGCACAAAGCTCAGCTCAGCTGTCACTGATTCATGTGCATATTAGTTAGAGAATTGAGTAACAGAGGAAAGGTGTGACTTAAAAGCTGAGGGTGGGGCATAAATGATGGCACTCTTTAAATGGCAAAAAGACTATGGAAAAAAGGTCCACAAGAGTAAGAGTATTTGCTATCTAGAATGTAGGAAACTAAGAATATATACAAAATATATACCTGCTGGAATTTTTTAAAAGTGAAAAACAACCCATGAAACACACGGAGTGGTTGCCTTGGGGGCAGAAGAGAATGAGGATGGGGCAGGAATAGAATCTAGGTTCTCTGTACATACCACTTTGTAGATTTTACTTTGGAACCACACAAGAAATTTTTAAAACTACAAAACCCACAAAAAATTATTTAAAGGGCACCGGGGTGGCTTAGTCAGTTAAGAGACTACCTTAGGGCTCAGGTGATGATCCCCAGGTCCCTGGACTGAGACCTGCATTGGGCCCTCTGCTCAGCAGGGAGCCGCTTCTCCCTCTCCTTCTGCCCCTCTCCCTGCTCCTACTCCTTCTCTATTAAATAAGTAAAAAAATCTAAACTATAATATATAGATAGATAGATATAGATGTATTTAAAGCAATCCCTAAACATTGAAAAGAAACAAATTAATTGAAATATGAATTCAGTGAATGGCCTTACCACAGAAACTATTCCAATTTAAAACACATTAATATAACTGTAACAGTAAAATAACAGCCAGTAGACACACATATTTCTTCATTTAATCTTAACATACCTGTGAGATAAGTATAATCTCAATTTCACAGAGGAGGAGACTGTGACTCAGAAAGCTAAGTAACTTGTTGAGGCCACATCAATGGCTAGTGGCACAGAAATTTACACCTAGCTTCTCTGAAGCCAATCCTGCACTTTGCCAACCATACTACATCTCTCCTCTGGGTCATTGCTTGACGTGCCATTCTCACCACCTTGAATTTTCTCTCACCTCTGCCTACTAAAATCTCCTTAAACACCAGGCCCAGCTCAAGTCCTCTAGTGGTAACACAAAAGTAAGGGGCTGTCATGTAATTTGCATTTCACTTAACTGAAAGCCAAAATGCAGGCTGGAAATGACTTCTCTCTAGAATCAATTTTCTTTAAGGAATTATTAGTATCACTGTCTGAGAAAATGTATTGTTGGAGCACTTAGGTGGCTCAGTTGGTTAAGCAACTGACTTCAACTTTGGCTCAGGCCATGATCCCAGGGTCCTGGGACTATCAGGCTCTGTGCCCAGTGGGGAGTTCACTTGGCTCTCTGCAGCTCCCCCTGCTCATGATGGTACACACTCTATCTCTCAAATAAAAAAAGAAAGGAATATGTATTGTTCAAGAATGTATTTGGGATGATATATTTCAGATACACAATATGTAAGGGCATAAATATTTCACAGGTCTTAAAACCTCAAGAGCTACAAGTATTATCCATAACGTGGTGATAATTAAAATGACGTAGGAGTCTTTTTTTGGCATAACCACACTTGCTTCTGATGGGAATAAGTGTCTACAGGTTCAGAAATCACTCTTGTTTCACAATAGGGAACTGAATGATATATTTAGTTACTTTGAAAACAATCTTTTATCATTTGTGTTACATATTCTTGAAAATTAAAGTCCATTACCCAGTGAAATCATTCTACGTTCTAGAATTAGGAATACACTCACCTTGTCCAGAACTATATACCCTTACCCTCTATCTTATGTCACTAAAAAGTAATTTACAGAGGGATAAAATATTTATCTCTACAGCAAAGGCTGGACATTACAAGTACCTGATTAGTATTTCTAATTGGCATATAGTCCTCATCTTCTTTTTCTTCAGAGCAGTGACGAGTTTTCTTCTTGTGTTTTTTACTTGTGTGTGAGTGACTGGATTTTGAATCTTCTGCTTGCTCATCCAGTATAAGATCATATTTTGCACTGTAGCAGCTAGTTAAGGAAAGATGTGAGAACTGACACTGATAATACATCAAAACATCAAGAATCTGGTAAACAAAGGAGACTACGAGGATAAACCTTTTTTTTTTTTTTTAAGATTTTCTTTATTTATTCATGAAAGAGACACACAGAGAGAGAGAGGCACAGACATAGGCAGAGGGAGAAGCAGGCTCCACGCAGGGAGTCCGACGTGGGACTCGATCCCGGGTCTCCAGGATCACACCCTGGCCCAAAGGCAGGCGCCAAACTGCTGAGCCACCCGGGCTGCCTGATAAACCTAACTTTTTAAAGCAAAAAGCATCTCACAGTGTATTTCTAAAACAAAACTAACTCACATTTTCTTTCAAGAAAAATAGAAAGAACCCAGACCCTAAATAAACAATTAACAATTGGCAAGTGAGTGGGCAAAAAATATGGAAGCCAAAAAAAAAAAAGTATATCCACAAATGAAAATCTAAGTAGCCATAAAAAATAAGGAAACATGTTTTTCAGTAATGAAAAAATTTAAACTTAGAAAAAAATAGGACACATGTTTCACTGGAAAAATTTAGGATAATGCCAGAAGAGCTATAGGAGATAAAAGATATATTCGTGTTACTCCTCTTTTGAAGTACTAATTTGTTAAACAAACAAATGTATGTATAACAATTATTTTTTATAACAGAAACTTAGAGTAACAAAAAGCCTAGTAATAAAGAAGACATTCTTAAATATATTGTAGAACTTCAACAGGATATATTATTACAAAGAAAGTTATTAGCAATGATAAATGAATGCTATGAAAAAAACAGAAAGTGTTTTATGAAAAATTAAAAGTGAAAAAAGCTAGAAATAAAAATTACACCATATGGTGATTTTAACTTCACAAAACATAAAAGATCAAGATTTGAAAGAAGCAACAAGAAAAGGTATCATTTGTCTAGGTGGTAAACTGTGAGTGAATCTTTTTTTATTTGAAGTGTAGTTGACTTCAACTAAATGTGAGTTTAGTTGAATGTGAGTGACTCAACATTCATAGATATGGGTGAATCTTGTTTTAATTTCACATAAATGTGTTGTAAATATGATAATGTGTTTTAAAAAAGAGATAAATATTTTTTCTGATATACTTATTATCCCTTAGAAGAGAAAATACAAAATAATCATACCCCCTGTTGAAAATAATCTCAAATCCTAGAACAGTATTTGAGGAAGGCTGACAAGGGCTGGAATAGTGGTTTTTTTAAAAAAAAAAAAGCTCATGGGGAAGCCCAACATGCAGAGCTGTTTCAGTGGTGTGTGCAACTAGAGGAGTCTCAAACACACTTCCCTCAGGACTAGAGAGTCGGGTTTGTTTTCACCACATCATAGCTCTATGCCTTTCTCAGGGACATGTCACTTCTATATAAGACTGAATATGAAAATGCTACGTGCTCTTGGTTTTTTATAAGATGGTTAAAGATGGCCAGTCAGGGACACGTGTGAGTGGATCAGTTGGTTAAGCACCTGCCGTTGGCTCAGGTCATGATCTGGTGTCCTGGGATTGCCCCCCACCCTCTTCACACTGGGCTCCCTGCTCAGCTTCCCCTCTCCCTCTGCCCCTACCCCACGCTCTCTTTCTTTCTTAATAACATCTTTTTTTTTTTTTCTTAATAACATCTTTAAAAAAAAAAAAAAAAAAGGGTGGCCAGTCAGTCTGTACCATATCCTACTCCTACTTCATTATCTCTAACTTTTTTCCTTTATACTATGTCACACTGTTTCCAGAGTAGCTTCTGGAGCCTCTCCTTTTTCAGTATGAATTCAATAGCCCTTGCCTAGGACTTTACCTTACTGTTTTGTTTTACATATGCAGCTCCCTCTGTCCAAAATCCATTTAGTGGGTCGTAGCCAGCACTGTGTAATAAATAGAATAGAAAATAGAATATACAGCATCTAATAAAAATACCATGGCATTTGTTTCAATTATGTATGCATGTGAATAGCTGTACTTGGACTGTGCTGGATATAAGATGAATTGTATTTCTTAAACAATGGATCAAGTTAGAGGAAAGAGCATCCCATCTTAGCCCTCCCTCCTCTCCCCTCATATTCAAGGTGCAGCTTTATTTTTTATTTTTTAGATTTTATTTATTTATCAGGAGAGACACAGAGAGAGAGGCAGAGACACAGGCAGAGGGAGAAGCAGGCTTCATTCAGGGAGCCCGACGTGGGATTTGATCCCGGGTCTCCAGGACCACACCCTGGGCCGAAGGCAGTGCTAAACTGCTGAGCCACCTGGGCTGCCCAAGGTGCAGCTTTAATGTCACTTCTTTTATTGTCACCTGAGGGCCTTCCCTGACTCCTCACCTCAATAAGCTCCATATCCCACAAACGTACTTCTTTGCAACACTCTATACCTACTTATATTTGAGTCACAGTAATTATTCTGGTCATCCCCCCCCCCCATCAATAAAACACAAGATCTATGAGGGCAGGGGCTATGTTTCACTGCTAAGCTGGGTGTGCAACAGATGCCAAATAAGTAATTGTTAATTATTTCTCATACCACCAAGACAATTTGTCTCATCTCTTTTCCCTTGCTTACCCACTATCTTCTACTCACTACTATAGTCAACAATAGTAGATGTCAAATGTTCCCAAAGTCCTTTGAATTAAACACAAGTTTGTGATCTTTCTTTCCCCAATTCTTCCGTGAGGTCTATCCTGGCCAAATTAAACCTGCCTTTCCTTCTGTTCTATTTTTAAGCCTAGTAGCTAATTTGTGACAACTTCTCTTTCTCTCGAGATCCATAAAAGCATATCTCCACCATGCCTTTTTAACTTAAAACTTAACTTGATTATATATATAAAAAAAAAAAAAACAACCCTCAAACTTATCTGATTATTAGATTGCCTTCTCAGGGATCCCTGGGTGGCTCAGCGGTTTGGCACCTGCCTTTGGCCCAGGGCATGATCCTGGAGTCCCGGGATCAAGTCCCACATCGGGCTCCCTGCATGGAGCCTGCTTCTCCTCTGTCTGTGTCTCTGCCTCTCTCTCTCTCTCTCTCTGTGTCTCTCATGAATAAATAAATAAAATTTAAAAAAAAAAGATTGCCTTCTCAATCTCTTTTCCTCGTCATAGTAACAGTCACATAATATATAATATACAATGTGGAAAACATATATATATATATATATCTTACATATTATAAACACATGTTCTATCACTGTATTATTGTACCTGAGATTATAAATGCCTTGCTAACATGAAATCTATCAATTACCAAGAACATAAATCTTACTGGGTCAGATTCAAGAATTTCCCTTTTCTTGTTCAATATTATGTTTGAGAATGATTAACAATGGTTTGTATCAGGACATATCTGTCTTCTCCATCGATTTCAAAAGACTGAAAGCAGGCACTGTTCAATACTAGCCATATGTGGTTGTTTAAATTAATTAAAATTGGGCAGCCCCGGTGGCTCAGAGGTTTAGCGCTGTCTTCAGCCCAGGGTGTGACCCTGGAGACCCAGGATCAAGTCCCACGTTGGGCTCCCTGCATGGAGCCTGCTTCTCCCTCTGCCTATGTCTGTGCCCCCCGCCCCCTGTGTGTGTCTCTCATGAATAAATAAAATCTTTAAAAAAAAAAATTAACTAAAATTAAACTTTAAAATTCAGTTCCTCAGTCCATTTCACATGCTCATAAACCACATGTGGTTAGTAGCTAAACCGGATGGTGGAGATATTTTCCATCACTGTAGAAAGTTCTATTGAACAGTACTAAGCTATAGATTTATTCTCAAACATGTCTGGTTTCCTTTCTTAAATTTCAGTAATCTACCATCTTGAATTTAAAACATTTTAATACTGCATATTCTTTCTTTTCCTCCTGAACTACTTACCTTTGTGAGAAAAGATGAAAGACATCTCCTCATACTTTATACTCTATGCCTGTACTTACTTTCATTTGCCCTACATATTTCTCTTCTTCCACCTGCAGTTACTAGTGGTTAGCCTAAATTTAATTTCAAAGATTTGTTAAATGTCAACTTCCATCCACACCTTTTATGATTTTAATATTTCAATCATATTCCTCCTAATGTTCATCTTTTCAGACTAAATCTTAGCTTACTGTTTGGTGTGTCTCCCTCTCTTTATATTGAACACGTCAATATATTTCAGACTTTATCCATCTCTTGTACTTTACAATGCTTTATGAATTGTAGACTGTCAACACATTTTTTAAAATGAGTATATAACAAGTCAACCTGATACTCATCTTTCCTTGATGAATACTTGGAAAAGAAATGTCTAAGACAGTGTGGGAAAAGAGAATCCCTAAAACACCAACAGAAATTAGGAAACAAAGAAACCATTTACAGAAAGAATCACAAAGAGATAACTTTTGCAATGTGTAGAGTGATAGATGTATAATGAGAATATCAATGAACAAATTCAAATGACATAATGTAAATAGTATGTTTCATTGATTTTTACTTGTCTCAACCTAAAACTTGGAAGAATCTAAATTAAATGCTCAAGTCAATGGATTTCGTTTTAATCCTATAAAAGCCAATTTTTACATACAAATAGGAGCCTGATAAATATTTGTTGCTAGACAATGTACTAAGCTGAAAGGAGCTACCTAATCATGTAAGAGAACAGGATGTTAATCTACATATTTACCATCTCCAAAGAAGTTAAACATTATGAGGAAAGTTAACACCAAGAATTTAGCTTAGCTATATTAAAAAAATTTCTGAATACAAGGAATTTAAAACATTACAATTAAATACAAAATACAAATCTTACCTGAAGATTTCAGAATTAAGTGTTAACCTTAACCTAAAAGTAAGGGAGGAAAGAATTAGGCTAAGATTTCTTTCAACCAAAGCCTTCTCCAAACAATAGGGAATATACCGAAAAAGAGAAGTGTATGTAAGATGGTGAAAAAGGATTAACAATAAACTAAATGATTTCTTCACATACCACTGGATTCAGGAACCTTGTCTTCCACACACTGTGACTTTTTATAACATATCACACAGTACTCTACACTGGGTGGATGGTCTATACATATTGACTAACTGGTTCTTGTAAAGGATACTCCTGCTTGGGCTTTACTTTATCCTTCAGGACTAAATTAGATGATTTATCCTGTTCCTTTTCATACTCCTTGAAATCACTCTTGGTGTATTTCCCACCTATTTATTAAAAAAAAGAAAAAGAAAAACAGACTTAGTAAGAAAACTCACCTACTTTATTAAAGAACAAAAATTAATTTATAAGAAGCATAATATATCAGTTGTTTTATAAGCAACATATATATTGGTGGACAGAAAAAGGCTGAGAAGGTAACAAAGAAATAGTAATTCATTCTCCGTTACTATTTTAAATGAAATCAGATACCCATTTTGCTAAGTAGTCATATGCTGCCACCTAACGATATATACGAGTATTACAACATCAAACTTTCAAATCCTAAATTACACAGTGAATACATTCCCTGGGAAATAATGCAGTGTTTAAGTAGAGCCATAAAGCCCATGAGAAAATTAGGTCCAAAGGAAATTGAGGGCTTGAGACTGGAGTCTGAGATCTGAAAGGCTTAGAAGTTTGGAAGAAGTGAGGCTTTAAAGTTCTCTGATCTGTCAGAAGAGGCACTTATTACCAAAATTTCAACAGAGCACCAAGCAGATAGGGGGACAGCAGGAATGTATACAGAAGTTCACTAAAGGATGTGAGAGGGAAGGGTTGGTAACAATATCAATGACGAAATATCTCTGTTTTGGAAATTCTTGCCTAAGGCACCTATACTCCCTGCCAATTGTCAAAAATGAAATAAAAAAACCCTTCAGAAAAATAGGACCTACTATTATATCCTGACTGGCCTTCAGTGACAGGGCTAGGAAAAAAGCATCCTATGCAGCCCCTCTACTCTCAGGCCTAGTCTCCTACCAGATGAAGATTCAGTTCCTTACCCATGTCCCAGACCTGCTGACTGACCTGCCTCTCCTATCCCCTCAGCTACTATGATGAAATCCTTCCAGACAGGAGAATCCAAGATTAAATGTACAAATAAAGCAAACTACAGGTACACACAGAGGTACTTTGATTATGAATCCTATATAAGCCTTGACTATCATCAGGTTCTTTAAACAAAGGAGAAAACAGGAATAAAAGGAGTGACTAAACATCAAAACCAAGATGAATCTACTTGGTAATTCCAGAGGCTCCTGAAACAAAAATGGCCAGTAGATAATATAAATGTGAAATAGATAACTGTATGTGTTAAAACACTAATAACTGTAATAAAAAGATACCACTTCATCACTGAAAAGAGATTCTGTGCTTGTCTTTAGGAGTTTCATGATGAATGAGGCAGTTGTGGTATAATAGAAAGAGTAATGGATTAAAGTTAGAAGTTCTGTGTTCAAATTCTGACTCTAATGGGAGGTCTTAGGTAACTCACTTTACCTCTTTGAAACTCAATTATAGGGACACCTGAGTGGCTCAGTGGTTAAGTGTCTGCCTTTGGCTCAGGTTGTGATCCCGGGATCCTGGGCTCCTCACAGGGAGCCTGCTTGTCCTTCTGCCTATGTCTCTGCTTCTCTCTCTCTCTCTCTTATGCATGAATAAATAGAATCTTAAAAAAAAAACTCAATTATATTCTCTTCATTATAAGCCAAATATAATATCTACATTTCACAGAGCTACAAGAGAAAGTGCTTAGCACTGTGAATGGTATATAGTATATATTCAATTTATTAAATTTATTAAATATAAATAATATATAAAACTGTTTCAAAATTAACAAAGATGACAGCTAATGTGAAATTGAAGTATCTGTCTCCTATATGACATTTTATTTTTTTATTTTTTAATATTTATTTTTATTTATTTATGATAGACACACACACAGAGAGAGAGAGAGAGAGAGAGAGAGAGGCAGAGACACAAGCAGAGGGAGAAGCAGGCTCCACGCCGGGAGCCCGACCTCAATCCCAGACTCCAGGATCGCGCCCTGGGCCAAAGGCAGGCGCGAAACCGCTGAGCCACTCAGGGATCCCCTCCTATATGACATTTTAGAAAAAAATAAGAAGTTACTTAAAATAAACTGTAAATAAACTACATTGAAACTACTTAAGAAGGCAATATCACTTCTTCAGTGGGTAACTGGGTTAGGAAGAATTGAGAGGGGAAAAAAAGCAAACATCAAGTCCTGTTTACATCATCAGTTTATGTGACCTAAATAAATCACTTCACAAGATGATACCTCAAGTTCCTTCTCTGTAATGAGGAACTGTATTTATACTGGTTTCATACATATACAAAATGATAAAATTAAATTAGCTTTTTTGGGTGAAAAGCCTCATAGAAGAACTATCTGGCAGTACCACAGGACCAGAACTATAGTTCATTATGCCAGCAGCTCATCCATCATTACTGTATATACTTCTTTGATTCTTTTGTTTACACAGCCACTATTACCATATGAAAAACATATCATCTTAATGCCACTAAAATTTAGTTTCCACAAGTCACTCAAAATAGGTAACAGTGTCAAAATCTAGTCATGTATTCCCACTGTAGGAAAGTTTCATGGGAGAAACCAACAGTAATAGGGAATCCCAACCCAAGTCACTGTCTCCTACCACAGGAGTCACAGCTTCCAGCGGGCCTTCCTTGCCTATTCTGGCCATTAATAGTATCTCCCTTTTCTGAATTTCCACAAGTTACCAGGATCTACCAAATGATTCAGCACATCACCCTCAAGTACTGCTGTTTCTCTCTTATTAAAAAAAAAAAAAAAAAAAAAAAACTCATGAAAGTCATGGGAAATAAAGAAAACTGTTATACAGAAAAAGAAAGTTAAAAAAAATTAAAAGAAGAAAAAAAAGAAAAAGAAAGTAATCCTGGAATTCCTGGTAAAATTAAGTATTACATGGTGAAAGCGAACCTTTTAAAAATACTGCAGCAAAAATCAAAAACTCACATTAGAATACAGACATTCAACCCCCATGACAAGCCACTACAGAAATTCAACTGGCACATATACGTGTATGTGGAAAATGTCATATGCATACAGATAGTATAAAAAAGAATAAAAGATTAGAAACTTCACTGTCCATTAAGAAGATTGGTTCAATAAATTATGATACATACATTTAATAGAACACTGCAGCTACTTGAAAATGTCGCTTTATATACGGATATGAACTGCTCTCTTAGATTATTAAAATGAAAAGCAAGGTAGGAAAGCAATTTTAAAGGAGAAAACCTATAAACATAAAACCTACATGGAAAAAAAACATAAAATAAAAGGAAATTCCAACATAAAATAAATAAATAAATATATATACATATATATGTATATTCAAAGAATGTATGTGGAAAATTTATAGGGAACAGGTAACAGTGGTTACTTCTGGAAAGGGAAATTGGATAGATGAGGGGCAGGAATGAAAAGTTTTTTACACCACCTTTTCAATTTTGTGCCATAGGACAACTAAAACAAACAAACTTCAAAAAAAACTTGTTTAATGTTTTACATCTAGAAGAACCAAGCCACCACAATCATCAAAATCATTACTTTTCAAATATGCCATGTTTGCAATGGGTAATTGTAAGTAACTTATAACACAAAGATAGTAAATATATTCACCATCAGTATAAATACACACTCACACTCCCCTGTATCTAAGATTCTTGCTAGCAGCTACCATAAATGGCAAAAGTCAGATCAATGAACATTTCTCCTAATGAGTATCTCTACAGCAAAGGAGGTACAGGCAGGCACAAGCATACACACACACACACACACACACACACACACACACACACACACAGTGAACAGAAACAGAGGAAGATGAACTAACATACCTTTTCCTTTCCATTTAACCTTTGCAACAGACTGGCTAAAATCCACATGTATTCTTCTGTCATCTATAAGTACATTGTCCATTTTGAAGAATGCTTTCTCACAATCTTCTTCCTGACAGTAATCACAAAAACTCAAGCATAAGTCTTTATGGAAAAGTTTTCTGCAATTAGGAAAAATACTGAAAATACAGCAAGCATGTCTCCTGTTACTAATATTTGAGTGCCTATTATACACCAGATGCTGTTACATGCTCTGCATCTACGAGCTCAGTTAACTCTGATAACAACCATGTCAAGTACTATATATTATCTCCATTTTCTTGAAGAGAAAACATAAGTTTAGAGAGGTACAGAAATTGCCAAAGATCAGCTGGCAAAGGTAAGAGTGAGGACTCAAGCCGAGGCAATATGACCGTAGTGGACGATACACACACTTACAAATTGTGCTGTACGTGTTCTTCCACAAATCCTTTCCTTAGAAACCCAAAAATATCCTCAAAGTTGAAAGTTGTTTTTACAAATTTGGTGTTAAAATCCACTTGACAATAAAACTTGACCTACCAGAAGACCGTGGCCTTGATTTATTCCACTTAGTATGAATATGCATTTGTTTCAGTACAAAAATAGTTTGTGATTGATTATGGAGTGCTGACCCAGAGGAGTATCACACAGTCCACAGATGTGTGTGTGTACCACACATATACATACTATTACCTCTCTAAGTTCTGAAAAAGCCTGAAATCAGAAACATAGTTGCTCCCCAAAGCATGGATACCGTGGATACCTGGATACCGTGGGCCTAAGATACAGGTCTGTGTTACATAAGGATTCTTCCTGTCAGCAACTTTATAAACCCCGTATCTCCATTTCCAACATCTGAAAGCTAGTAGTGATGCATTTCTTCTACCCAGCACTGATCAATTATCTACTATATTCTTAGAAACATATCCTTTGGTCTGCTCACAACTTACTAGAGACAATTCAGAGAAACAGATTAGTTATAATCGCATTTATTTACCATATATGTCAAGAATTAAATGGATTATAAACTCCATGAAGATACAAACAAAGCCTTAATCATCTTTGTATCTACATTATTTAAACATCATCTGGCACATGGTAGGCAATCAGTATATACATATTTTTTTAAGTAAGCTCTACAGCCAACATGGGGCTCAAACTCATGACCCAAGAGTTACATGCACTACTGACTGAGCCAACCAGATGCCCCAACATCAATGCATGTTTGATGAATCTGTAATGATTATACTTGGGTAGGCGTAATTGCATCATTGCGCCATTTCCCTAAAGAGAAAGTTCTCAGATACTTTATACTTATGCAGACATCTGATTTATGACAAAGATGACACTGCCAAGCCGTGTGGATAGGACAACTTTTTTAATAAACTACACTGAGTCCCTTGCTATCTAATGTAAGAAAAACGAAATTTAACATGATAAACATAATACACAAAAATCAAATTACAGGTCTAAACGGGAAAGATAGGGATGCCTGGGTGGTTCAGTGGTTGAGCATCTGCCTTCGGCTCAGGGCATGATCCTGGGGGCCAGGATCAAGTCCTACATCGGGCTCCCCGCGAGAAGCCTGCTTTTCCCTCTGCCTACGTCTCTGCCTCTCTCTATCTCTCATGAGTAAATAACAAATAAATAAAATCTTTAATAAATAAATAAAATAAATGGGAAAGATCATTTCACAGCAAACTGTCTAAAGGGAGCTTTGGAGAATATTTCTATGACTTTGGGGGTAGGCAAAGTTTTTTAAAACAAGCCATAGGAAAAATATTGACAAACTGAACTAAAAATTAGAAATTTCTGCTTATCAAAAGATGCCATTAAAAATGGGAAAAAGGCAATCTACAGAGAAGATACTTGCAACATACAAAACCAAAAAATAAGCCTGTAACCAGAAAATGTAAAAACTTCTTACAGATCAAGCAAAAGGCAACCAAACACCCAATCAATAAGTGGGCAAGTCTATAACAGTTACTTCATTTAAAAAATTAAAAAAGGACATCCAAATGCAATAAGCACACAAAAAGGAGAAATGCAAAATAAAACCACCAATAAGATACCACTACACATCCACCAGAATGGACAAAAATTTAAAAGATTGACCATACCAAGAACTGGAAAAGATATGGAATGACAAGGACTCTCACATATTGCTAGTGGAAGTGAAAATTAGTATAACCACTTTTGGGGGTGGGGGGGTGCTGTATAACCACTCTGAAAAACTGACCGAAAGTATCTACTATAGCCACAACTACCCTATGACCCAGCAATTCACTTGAGGGTATATGCCCAACAGAAATGCATATATACGTACACCAAAACATAAGAAAGAAATGGTTTACAACAGAACCATTCATAGTAATTCAAAATTACAAAAGACCCAAGCATCCATCAACAGGTGAATGGAAATCTAAATTGTTTTATATACACATAATAAAATACTCTGACAATGAAAATCTATATACACACAACACAATGAAATACCATGTTAATGGAAATTAATGAAAAAAGTTAACAAAAGCTTCATGTAGTAATATGTGCAAACCTTACACACTTAAGCAAATGATGCTGAACACAAAAAATACATACTGTGTTTACATTTATATCAAGTTTAAAATTAGACAAAACAAGTCTAGGATGTTAGAAGTAGCAATGATAGGGAAGGCCTTTGGAATACTGGTAAGTTTTTTTCTGCGAATCGCAGTACCTGAAATACAGAAGGTACTCGATAAATGCTCTGGAATAACTACCACTTGGAAAGAACTACTATTGGACACCATCAATCCAAAGCTACATAAAGAAATGGCACAGCCTTGCATAGGAACTAAAAGCAACAGGAACAGAGTCAGACTTTTCTAAATTCAAATCCCAGCTATGACATTCACTAGGGGTATAATTTTAATCAAGTCACATGACCACTATATGTCTCAGTTTACTTATTTGGAAAAGGAGGAAAGTACCTATCTCATAGAGTTATAAGGATTAAATACAGGTCAAGTCGTATAATACCTGGCTTAAAGAAAGTTATTTGAACGACATAAGCTATTATTATTTTACAGATCTAGAAGATACCATCTAATCCAATTTTCTTTTGTTTAAAGTTTTTTTTTTAATTTATTCATTCATGAGAGACAGAGAAAGAGAAAGAGAAAAAGAGAGAGAGAGAGAGAGAGAGAGAGAGAGGCAGAGACAAAGGCACAGGGAGAAGCAGGCTCCCCACAAGGAGCCCAACGCAGGACTCAATTCCGGACAATGGGATCACACCCTGAGCCGAAGACAGATGCTCAACTGCTGAGCCACCCAGGCATCCCTAATCCAATTTTCAACTTCTATTTATAAGGAGAGTAATACCTAGAAATAAGAGTTCTAAACAAACTGCCAAATATCATACAACAGCTAGTCAGTGACAAAGCTCAGGTTAGTATCTACAACTTTACACCCAGTCCATTTCTCTATTATTCAAGTATAAATCTACATAAACAATGCTGAAAAATTATTTATAAAATGTGAAGGACTCTACCAAAACTTTAAAAATGGTACAGCCACTCTGGAAAATAGTGTGGAGGTTCTTCAAAAAGTTAAAAATAGAGCTACCCTTCGACCCAGCAACTGCACTACTGCGTATTTACCCCAAAGATACAGATGTAGTGAAACGACAAGACACCTGCACCCCAATGTTTATAGCAGCAATGTCCACAATAGCCAAACTGTGGAAGGAGCCACAATGTCCTTCGACAGATGAATGGATAAAGAAGATGTGGTGTATATATACACAATGGAATATTACTCAGGCATCAGAAAGGACGAATACCCACCATTTGCTTTGACGTGGATGGAACTGGATGGTCTTATGCTGAGTGAAATAAGTCAACTGGAGAAGGACAATCATCATACAGTTTCACTCATATGGGGAATATAAGAAATAGTAAAAGGGATCATAAGGGGAAGGAGGGGAACTGAGTGGGAAAAATTAGAAAGGGAGACAAATCATGAGAGACTCCTAACTCTGGGAAACAAACAAAGGGTTTTGGAAGGGGAGGTGGGTGGGGGCTTGGGGTAACTGGGTGACAGGCACTGAGGAAGGCACTTCATGGGAAGGACACTGGGTGTTCTATGTTAGCAAATTGAACTTCAATAAAAACAAATGAAAAATAAATAAATAAATAAAACTTTAAAAAATACATTAACTCAGACTGCATCTGAACCTAAAGTTAAGGTATATATATTAACACAAACAGATGTTGAAATTATCTTCTATTTGAATGTAATAAAATTATTTTTCTTGGGTGCCTAGAGAAAGGGTAAACTAATTTTCTCATTTTAGAGACTAGAGAGTTCTATAATTTTTCACATTTTAACACTATATAAGAACAAAATAAATATAAACTTGAAAAATGTATATTATGACCTACCTTTTCAAATTCGATAAAAGCATAACAGAGGGATTCTCCTGTCTTCCAATCTCGAATAACTTCACAACTGAAAGAAAGTTTGGAAAAAGTGACTTTAAAGAAAAACTATGCATTCTTCCTCTTCAAAAGTGAAGAACAAAACAAACCAGTTATTAAAAATCAAAGTTAAACTCGTGGAACTATATTTCTCTACATTTCTTCAATAACAATTAAAAAAGAAATAGTTCCCCAGTGTAGTAATGAAATTATCCAAGTTCTACCCTAAATGCCCAATCTTGGCCTACAGTCCTAAATTTCTAATGCAGTGAAGAAAGTAGAAGATAAAAATATTTACCTTTCTGTGCCAAAAGAAAACTACTGCTAAAATATTCTTTAAGTCATAATTCACTTCTGGTCTAAATGTAGATAAATTACAGAAAATAAAATGTTACTATAGAATAATATATGTACATTCATACATATATACACATTTAATAAATTTATGCTTTGTAGTTTTAGAATGTTAATATAAACCAAGCTTAAATTTAACCCCCTTGGTACAGCTGTTATATAGAACTAATCTATCTTGACAATCACGTAAAAGGGCCAATAACATAGGAGTTGAAACCATGTGGCTTGTCCATTTCCTCACATTTAAGTCTCATTTTAAAAACATGAGATGAACAGGAAAATAATGTGAGAGAAAGGAAAAATAATCACATTATGGTATATGGGTCAGCTGTTGTAACATTTATATACATTAAAATGCAAATATGGAAGGAATAATATCTAACCAAAACTACAACACAAAGTAGAAGGAGGGGACAATAGAGATGGGAAGGTAAGAATAGAGGTAAATCCTCAATTTCCTGAGCAGGAAGTCATTAGTAATGTCTAAAATTCAAAAATAAAAAGCAGCAATACAGAAGTGTTTTTTATAAATATGATGTACTATAAGGGGTAGAAGAATAAAACTGAGTAGCCATTTATAGAAAGATTTTTCTGTCAAAAGGAAGAATAAAGAATGATTTCACAGGATTAGAAAAAAAAAGGAAGCTAAAAGGAAATTCTAAACATAAAACAATACTTTTTAATCAATTACAGCTGGCCATTGAACAACAACATTATGGATTAGGCATCCTGACCCCAATGCAGTAAAAAATAAGCATATAACTTTTGACTCCCCCCAAATTTAACTTAATAATATAGTCAATTAACACATATTTTGTATATGTATTATATACTGTGTTCCTACAATAATATGTGCTAGAGAAAACAAAATGCTAAGAAGACAATAAAGAAAAGGGGTACCTAGCTGGATAGTTGGAAAAGCACACAATTCTTGATCTTGAAGTTGTTGAGTTAAAGCCCCATGTCTGGTATAGAGATTACTTAAATAAAACAAAACAAACAAACAAAAATATGGGGTGCCTGGATGGCTCAGTTAGTTCAGTGTCTCACTTCATCTCAGGTCATGATCTCAGGGTCTTAGGATCAAGCATCATATTCCCTGCTCAGTAAGGAGCCTACTTCTCCCTCTCCTTTCTGCTCTTCTGTTTGTGCTTGCTCTAATATGTAAATAAAATCCTTGGGATGCCTGGGTGGCTCAGTGGTTGTGCACCTCCCTTCGGCCCAGGGCGTGATCATGGAGTCCCGGGATCGGGTCCTACATCCGGCTCCCTGCATGGAGCCTGCTTCTCCCTCTGTCTCTATCTCTGCCTCTCTCTGTGTCTCTAAAGAATAAATAAATAAAATCTTTTTAAAAAAAAAACGAATAAAGAATATACACTGATAGCATTATACTGTATTTATCAAAAGAAATCTGTGTGTAAGTAAGTGCAGTTCAAAACTGTGTCATTCAAGCGTCAACTATGTAATTGACCTTCCTCAAGAATATTCCCCTTTCTCACAGAAATACTAGCTTCATAGACTTTTACATTAACAATACAGGGGAAGTGAGCATTAGTAGCAAAAGAAAACTTTGGGAAGATTTAGATTCAAATTAATTTTGACATAGATTGCTGTAACTCTAGGAAGAACTTAAATGAGATAAATATTTTAAATATTAAAGATTATTGAGAATAAGAACTAGACTTAAACTGTTCTACTCACTTCCTGTTTTAGAGCAAAAATGTGTGTGTTGGAAGTGGGAGAATCATTCAATTATGTGTGTGTATATATATATATGTATTTGTATCTACATACACACACATATAAATACGTATTTTTCTTCCCTACTGTACAAAAGACTCACCTGTAAAATTAACCACTACAAAATTCTAGAGTTCACAGATCCATCAAAAAGTGCTATTAGAAAACTACCAATATCCAGTTTTTCTAAAATCTTTCATTAATTCTAAAGATTACCTTCTTATTGGCCCAAATCTTGAGAATATTATCTCCAGATCTTCATCAGTAGTCACTGGATTCAATTTACACACAAATAGCACGTTTTCTGGAGGTTTAATATCTGCATCAGGTAGGTCTCCAACCTAAATTATAAGTAAACAAAAATTTAAATCAATTCCTTTGTTGGCTCTACTCTAAATACCCTATCTAAGCCCAAAGTACTGATTTCCCTAAACAACTGAATTTACATTAGAAACTACAAGCTTAAGAAAAGAAACCTAAGATTTCAAAATTTGAAATTACAATGTTCCTGGTAGTAATATTAATAGCTAATACTTGTCTGAGTCTTTGTGTGAACGCCATGCTTGCCACTTTATATATACTACTAACCATTTCTTAAAACAACTGTGTGGTTTCCATTTTAAAAATGAATAAAGTATATTATGATAGTGAAATAAGTCAATCAGAGAAAGACAATTATCATATGCTTTCATTCATATGTAGAATATAAGAAATAGTGAAAGGGACTATAAGAGAAAGTAAGGAAACTGAGTGGGGAAAAATTAAGAGGAAGACAAACCATGAGACTCCTAACTCTGGGAAACAAAGGGTTGCAGAAGGGGAGGTAGGTGAGGGGGATAGGGTAACTGAGTGACGGGCAATAAGGAGGGCATATGATGAGATGAGCCCTGGGTGGTGTACCGAATGTTGACAAACTTAATTTAAATAAAATATTTTTTAAAAAGAAACAATAACAAATGAATAAATTTTTAAAAAAATGAATAGGGGTAGCCCAGGTGGCTCAGTGGTTTAGTGCCACCTTCAGCCCAGGGCGTGATCCTGGATACTGAGATCGAGTCCTGCATGGAGCCTGCTTCTCCCTCTGCCTCTCTCTCTCTCTCTCTCTGTGTCTCTCATGAATAAAAAAATAAAATCTTTTAAAAAACAAATAAATTAAAAATTAAAATTAAAATTAAAAAATGGATAAAGTAAAATTCAAGAGCACTAACTAACTTAAGGCCACACAATAGTAAGCAACAGAGTTGGGATTTGAAACACAGATCTATCTGGCTTCAAAGTCCCAATTTTATCTCCTCTTTCTCTTTTTTCTAGTATCTGATATACTAAAAAATAATTTATATAAAGTATACCTAAGTTATGAAGCATGAAAATATAAAGTACCCATGACACCAACAACTAGGTTAAGAACTAAAATGTCCCCTAATCCCATGACTCTACCTTTCTCAACAGAATATCAAATATCCTGCTTTTTAGTTTTCCTTTTTGGTCATGCCCCTATCTCTTCAGTTTTCCCACATAAGTATGATTCCCCAAGTAATATAGCTTAGTTTTGCCTGTTTTTAAACTTTTGAAAAACATTATCACACTGACTCTAGCCTTCTGCATTAGAAATGTCCTATTCTGGGGATCCCTGGGTGGCTCGGCGGTTTAGCGCCTGCCTTTGGCCCGGGGCCTGATCCTGGAGTCCCGGAATCAAGTCCCACATCGGGCTTCTTTTTTTTTTTTTTTTTAAAGATTTTCTTTATTTATTCATAAATAAAGAAGAGACACACAGAGAGAGAGAGAGAGAGAGAGAGAGGGGGGGGGGGGGGGGGGGCAGAGACAGGCAGAGGGAGAAGCAGGCTCCATGCAGGGAGCCTGACATGGGACTCGATCCAGGGTCTCCAGGATCACACCCTGAGCTGCAGGTGGAGCTAAACCGCTGCGCCACCAGGGCTGCCCCCATATCGGGCTTCTTGCATGGAGCCTGCTTCTCCCTCTGCCTGTGCCTCTGGCTCTCTCTCTCTATCATGAATAAATAAAATCCTTAATAAAAAAAAATGTCCTATTCTTTCCACATTGTTGTTCAATATGAAACAGCAACAATTCCTGGACAATGTTTCTAGCTTTTAATAACCCTCACCTCACTATCATCTACTGACCAAACTGAAGTAAACTTCATGGACAACTACTGCACTGAGAAGGACATCCCACTTTCTACTGAAGAACAAGTGAGGATGACTATGGGAGAAAACTATGATGATGGAATTGGTTTCTCTATGGGAAAACTGTATTTCCCGTGGACCTTTAGATAAGAAAACAATAATCCTTTATACATATATCCAAAAATTCTGAGAGATAATTTGTGATAACATTATTACGTTAAGTGTTTCCTCTTGGATAAACATACTTAAAACTTTTTTTTGAAAATCAGAAATAGTAATAAGCAAGAGAGCCAGTTATATCTGTTCAGTGTTTCTGAAGCCTATTAAAAGACAATAATCTGGGGTGCCTGGCTGGCTCAGTCAGTAGAGCATACAACCCTTGATCTCAGAGTCATGAGTTCAAGTTCCACATTAGGCATAAAGTTTACTTTAAAAAAAATTTTTAAGACAATAATCTATGTCCAATAAGCAATATCACAGTATGTAAGGGGGAAGAATAAATCAGCAAAAATCCTGAAAAGCACCTACAATACCACATCTGAAGGAAACACAAATGGAAAAAAAAAAAGGTTGAGATAAAAAAAAGAATTCATGACAGCCCCATTGACGCAGCAGTTTAGCGCCCGCTGCAGCCCAGGGTGTGATCCTGGAGACCCAGGATTGAGTCCCATGTCAGGCTCCCTGCATGGAGCCTGCTTCTCCCTCTGCCTGTGTCTCCGCCTCTCTCTCTCTCTCTGTGGGTGTGTCTCTCATGAATAAATAAATAAAAATCTTAAAAAAAAAAAAGAATTTGCCACACTACTTAGTCAGAGGTAACTTTAAAATTCTATGGGGCGGCAGTGGGAGTGGGAGGACAATACACTGGGGAGCCTCACTCAGTGGGGCATGTGACTCTTGATCTTAGAGTAGAAGTCTAAGTTTGAGCCCCACACTGGGTGAAGAGATTACTAAAAATAAAATCTTTTTAAAAATTTAAAATAACAATGAAATACTATAAGGAAATTTAAATATTCATTACAACTATCAAGTTCAAAACTAACACTGCAAAATACTAGTTGACTTACTCTATTAGACACAAAGGAAAAGGAACTGATTTCTTTTGGTTTGGTTTTCAGTTTTTTATTTTTTTAAAGCCTTTCTAACCCTCTGAGTTAAGATATTCTTCTGTTTTAAAGATTTTTTTTAGGGATCCCTGGGTGGCGCAGCGGTTTGGCGCCTGCCTTTGGCCCAGGGCGCGATCCTGGAGACCCGGGATCGAATCCCACATCGGGCTCCCAGTGCATGGAGCCTGCTTCTCCCTCTGCCTATGTCTCTGCCTCTCTCTCTTTCTCTCTCTGTGACTATCATAAAATAAATTAAAAAATTTTAAAAAAAATAAAATAAAGATTTTTTTTAAAGATTTATTTATTTATTCATGAGAAACACAGAAAGAGACAAAGACACAGAGGGAGAAGCAGGCTCCTTGCAGGGAGCCCAATACAGGACCTGATCCCGGCCGCCAGGATCACGCCCTGGGCCGAAGGCAGATGCTGAACCACTGAGCCACCCAGGCATCCAGTTTTGTTTTTTAAAATAGAAGACAGGGGTGCCTGGGTGGCTCTATTGGTTAAATGTTGGACTCTTAATCTCAGCTCAGGTCTTGATCTCAGGGTCATGAGTTCAAGCCCCACATTGGGCTCCATGCTGGACATGAAGCCTACTTAAAAGAAATAGTAATAAAGATTTTAAAATAAAAATAGAAGATAGAGGGGCACCTGACTGGCTCAGCTGGTAGAGCATGTGACTCTTGATCTCAGGGTTGTGAGTTCAAGCCCCATGGTTGCGCATAGAGCTTACTTCAAAAACAAGGGGAGGTGGTACCCAGCTGGCTCAGTTGGAGGAACATGTGACTCTTGATCTCAGGGTAGTGAGTACAAGTAAAAGTCCCGTGTCGGGTGTAGGGACTACTTAAATAAATAAAACAAAAGATGAAACCTGTTAATATGGAGAATAAAAACACAGGATCACCTATTAGAAGGGCTGAAATCCAAAACCCTGACAATACCAAATGCTGACAAGAATGTTGAGCAATAGGAACTCTCAATCATTACTGGTGGGAATGGCAAAATGGACAGCCAGTTTGGAAGACAGCTTGGCAGTTTCTTACAAAGATAAATATAGGGCAGCCCAGGTGGCTCAGTGGTTTAGCGCTGCCCTCAGCCCAGGGCCTGACCCTGGAGACCATGGATCGAGTCCCACGTCAGGCTCCCTTCATGGAGCCTGCTTCTCCCTCTGCCTGTGTCTCTGCCGCTCTCTCTCTCTCTCTGTGTGTCTCTCATTAATAAATAAGTAAAATCTTAAAAAAAAAAAAAGATAGATATAATCTTACCATAAATTCCAGTAATTGTACCTTTAGGTATTTACCCAAATGAGTTAAAAACTTCTACCTAGGGCAGCCCCGGTGGCACAGCGGTTTAGCGCCACTTGCAGCCCAGGGCATGATCCTGGAGACCCTGGATCGAGTCCCACATCAGGCTCTCTGCATGGAGCCTGCTTCTCCCTCTGCCTGTGTCTCTGCCTCTCTCTCTCTCTCTGTGTGTTTCTCTCATGAATAAATAAAATCTTAAAAAAAAAAAACTACCTATATAAGAATCTAAAAAAAAAAAAAAAAAAAAGAATCTGCACACAAATGTTTTTAGCAAGTATGACTATACTTGCCAAAACTTGGAAGCAATCAAGACATGTTTTAATAGGTGAATGGATAAACAAACTGTGGTATGTCCAAACAATGGAATATAATTTTATGATCAAAAGAAATGAGCTATCAAGGTACAAAAAGACATGGAAGAAATTAAATGCATATGGCTAAGTGGAAGAAGCCAATCTTAAAAGGATATATACTGTATAAATCCAACAATATGACATTCTGGAAAATGCACAACTATGCAGATAGTAAAAAAGATCAGTGGTTGCCAGAGGTTGGGGACAAGGAGGTATGAATATGCAAAGCACAGAGGATTTTTAAGGCAGTGAAACTATTCTCTATATTATAATAGTAGGTATTTGTTATCATACATTTCTCAAAAACCACAGAATGTACAACACAAAGAGTAAAAACCTAATGTAAATTATAGATTTTACTTAATAATAATAATATATCAATGTGACTCACAAATTGTACCTCACTAATGCAAGATATTAATAAGAGAAACTGTTGGGGAGGAGGATGGAGGTACACAGGAATTCTCTGTACTTGGTGTTCCATTTTTTTTTATAAACCTAAAACAGCTCTAAAAAATAAAGCCTATTTACTAACATTAAAACAAAAAAAGGAAATCATGAGTCCATACCAAAAATGAACATATAATAAAAAGATAGGAAGGCCATTCCTTACAATAGAAAGCAGGCTGACAATATGGAAGGAGTAATGGAGTTAGAAAATTACCATTTTGCACCCATCAGAGTTAAGACTGGTTCAGACAAGAATCATGAAGATCTAAGAAATCCATAGGGGGCTCTTTTTCTCTTCTGGTCCAAGGTGCTTGGGGAGCAGCGGGCTTTAGTGCAGACGTGGCCAAGTCCAAGAACCACACCACACATAACCAGTTGCAAAAATGGCACAGAAATGGCATCAAGAAACCCCGGTCACAAAGATACGAATCTCTTAAGGGGGTAGACCCCAAGTTCCTGAGGAACATGCACTTTGCCAAGAAGCACAACAAGAAGGGCCTGAAGAAGATGCAGGCCAACAATGCCAAGGCCATGACTGCACGTGCCGAGGCTATCAAGGCCCTTGTCAAGCCCAAGGAGGTTAAGCCCAAGATCCCAAAGGGTGGCAGCCACAAGCTCAATCGACTTGCCTACATCACTCACCCCAAACTCGGGAAACTCATGCTCATACCCTCATTGCCAAAGGTCTCAGGCTCTGCCGGCCAAAGTCCAAGGCCAAGATATGCAGAAATCATCATCCGTTGGTTGTTGACTGTGGCTATTGGGGCTGACTGTGCTTATCCAGAGTTGACAAACAAACACAAGCTTGCAGATTTATGTAAAAATCTCAATTTCTGGCACAAAATGGCTCAGTATGCCCAACGTGCATCAGTGTCCTTTCATACCCAGTTGTTTTTCAAAAGCAAAGGAATAGTAAGTGAAGAAGCCTATATTCTGTTTGTAAGAAAGAATGCTATTGTGGTGTTAATTCCAAAGTATGGTTTAGAAGGTACAGTCTTTTTTGAAGAAAAGGACAAACCAAAGCCAAAGCTTATTTAGGATGATGAGGAACCTTCCCTTAAAACAGGATACAGTGTTCCATATATTTGATAAAGTTAAACTGAAAATCATGCTAGACTCATCCAATCACCAGCATCAGAAAATCCGAATGTCCCTGGTAGAACCACAGATTCCAGGAATAAGCATTCTGATGGATACTCCAAACATGGACAGTGATGAACCAGAGAGAAAGAAAAAGAAACGTGAGAAATAGCTATACTCAACAAAATAACTTCAAAGACTGGTTTCCTTAAAACAAAACAAAAACAGAAACAACAACAACAACAACAAAAAACCGATACAAAAAACCTGAGAGAACACTTTTAAACCTAAGTGTGTAATAAAAATAAAATAATAAAATAAAATAAACCTAAGTGTGTGATACAGTTTGTTACTTTTATTTTTTTTTCTGCTTGTTACTTTTAAATACATTTTAATGGCTTAAAAAAAAAATCCACAGGGGTGGTTTGATAAGGAACAAGATATTTGAAAGGTCTCAAATGCTACAGATTGTTACTAGTTACAAGGGGAAAACAAAGTATGCAATGGAGACACCAGGTAGTGGATTACCTTAATCAAGTAATCAAAATGAATACTTTCCAGCTAAGGGCAGATGGATATTGTACACCTACAAATATAACATCTGAGAAGGTCATTTATGTAGTATTCTGGTTGTGTGCATAATCTGAATCTAATCACAAGGCAACAGTAGATAAATCTAAGTTGAAGAATATTCTAAAAAACAGATGACCTATATTCCTCAAAAAATGTTAATAACATGAAAAATAAAGATAAGTTAAGGAATTCTTCCAGAGGTAGAAGAAACATGATAAGTAAATTCAACAGATGATTGATCATGAGCTGGATTCTAGCCTGAATGGGAAAAGCTATAAAAGAGATTACTGAAATAACTGACAAAATTGAAATATGGGTTATAATTTCAATCAATTTTAAATTTCCTCATTTTGGGATCCCTGGGTGGCGCAGCGGTTTGGCGCCTGCCTTTGGCCCAGGGCGCAATCCTGGAGACCTGGGATCGAATCCCACGTCGGGCTCCCGGTGCATGGGGCCTGCTTCTCCCTCTGCCTGTGTCTCTGCCTCTCTCTCTCTCTCTCTCTCTCTCTCTGTGTGTGTGTGTGTGTGACTATCATAAATAAATTTAAAAAAATTTAAAAAATAAATAAATTTCCTCATTTTGGTAACTATTATAAATATGTAGGATGATACTGTTGCTCTTCAGAAACGCACACTGATGTAAGAGGTAAAAGGAATGATGCTTATGACTTATTTTCAAATGGTCCAGAAAAAATAATATGTGTTTGTGCATATATATTCAGAGAGAGAGGGAAAGAAAGAAAGAATGAATCAGCAAGCAGAATTGGCAAAAAATGTTAAAAACTGATGAATCTTGCTTGGTGCGCCTAGCTGGTTCTGTTAAGCATTAGGACTCTTAATTTCAGCTCAGGTCATGATCTCAGGGTCATGAGACTGAGCTCCATGTCAGGCTCCACACTGGACATGGAACCTGCTTTAAGATTCTGTCTCCTCCCTCTGCCTCTCCCCCTCCTCCTTCCCTCTCTTGAAAAAAAAAAAAAAGTGGTGAATCTGAGTAAAAGGTATAGAGAAGTTCTCTATGCTACTTTTTATAACTTTCTCATAAATTTGAAATTATCAGAAAATAAAAGGCTTAGTTATGTTAACCCAACATCTTTCTGGCATAAACTGCCTACACTTTTGGTGTTAAAAACTCTGATGATAATCTAATATTATTTCCCTTTTAAGTCACTTGCTCTTATTACCCAGTTGCTCAAAAGATTTTTTTTTAAGATCAGTAATTTTCTTAAAATTTGCCATCCTGTTGGCTGTTCTAGGCCAAGACACAGTGTGCTCGTTAAAATGTGTATTTTCAAATTTTTTCAATTCAATAAAATTTTCTTGAATTATAGTCTTTAACATTTGTTCCTTCAGCCTGGTGATGTGAATATGAATTTTGAAACAGATGCGGAATCTTTCTGAAAGCTCTACTATATAAAACAATGGTAATAATAAAAACAGAATTATCCTTTCAAATATTTATTATCTACTGTGTAATAGGTATGCCTATTCCACAAAAAAATAACAAATGGAAAAAATGTCTAGTAGATCAATTAATCAGTACTGAAGAACTTCAAATGACTTCATACTGTTAGTGATACAAAGGAGTATATTTTAGAGTGCTCAATTTCAACCCAGGTTCCTTGTATCCTGTAATCACCTCAGTGCTTGAGTTATAAAATGAATTATTCCTTAATATACATAAAATTTGGTCAAATAAACACTATTCAAAAATGAAATGAGGGCAGCCCGGGTGGCTCAGTGGTTTAGCACTGCGTTTAGCCCAGGGCCTGATCCTGGAGACCCAGGATCGAGTCCCATGTCAGGCTTCCTCCATGGAGCCTGCTTCTCCCTCTACGTGTGTCTCTGCCTCTCTCTCTCTCTCTCTCTCTCTCCATCTGTCTTTCATTAATAAATAAAATCTTAAAAATAAAATAAAGTTTTAAAAAAATGAATTGAATATATACAACTAAAATTCAATGAGTATTTGTAAATTGTATATCCACTGTTCATTTTTAAAAAGGCACTTGGCACTATATTGATTATGGAACCAAATTTGTTTACCTTCATGTATTGTATCATATAAAATTTAATCTAGAAAAAAAACTCTTTGCTAAATTTTTAATATTTTGACTAACAAAGAGCCTAAATAGGGGTGTCTGGGTGGTTCAGTCGGATGAGCATCCAACTCTTAATTTTGGCTCAGGTCATGATCACACGGTTGTGAGATTACATAGGGCTGTGCTGAGAGTGTAACCTACTTGAGACTCTCTCTCCCTCTCCTTCCCTAGCCCTGCCCTCTCCCTATCTTAAAAAAAAAAAAAAATCCAAAAATAAACTCACAATGAGTTATATATTAAATAAATTGCAGAACATTATCTTAACAAAGATAATCATCTTACCATTTCTAATAGAATGGCTTGAGTTTTGGCCTCTTTTTCTGCCTTTATTTCTTCTACTTCTTCAGCTGATCTTCCTTTGAAATCATCAATTTCTTCATCTGCTCCTATTCGACCACTCTGTAAGGCAGAAGTTACTTAAACATATAGTAAAAGAACTGAAAAATCTGAGAAACATGGGAGACATGATGATTTATCCTTAGCTCCATCAAATCTGTTAGAATAGAAACTGAAACAAACCTATGAAAATTGATATAAATTAATTTAATAATATGAGCCACACAAAGCTTCTAATTTATTGTTAAAACAAAATATACATTATAAAGAAGCTATCTGGTATCCAAATTACTGCTGAATGCAGAAAAGAAATGATCTTAACAATTAAGCACCAAATCCCAACTATAAAGACCAATTTAGCTTTGAGAAAGCTTCATAAACAGAAACTTATACCTTAAAAAATCTGAGGGAAAAGTCTGCATTATTCTACAAAAATTTCTGGGTTCTAGCATGGTTCCAAAGTGTTCCCAGTTGAAAAGCTCCCTTACAAGATGTTAGTTTAACTGAGCTTTAAAGCTATACTCCTAGAGTTAGGAGACAAGAAAAACATTTTCACAAGGTATTTATATAAGCTTCCAGAGCTAAGGCTCCTCTAGTGGAACAGAAGCTGAAGAACAGAAATTAGGGAAATGAAAAGACAGTTAGAAAAATGAGTTATCTTTATGGAAGAGAAAAAGAATTTTAAACTTGTCCTAGAAGAATTGATCAAGAAAGATAGTCATTCTGAAGAAATAAGTTTTAATAGACTAAAAAGCAAAATCTATGCAAAGCATTAAAATGCATGTACAATCACAAGAGGACTCTACTTACATCTAGCTGTTCCCTCGTAGGTTCTGGTGATCGATCAGGAATTAATAAATCAGGAGGGTCATCAAACGGATCATCTAAAATCACTGTATGATTTATCCTTACAAAATAAATTCAAGTCAAAGGTTACACTTACATTATTTCAGAATCTGTGTTTTACTTTTTATAAAGATAACAAATGTCTCAAGTATCTCTAATGCCCAAAAATCAAAGGCACTTAAATTTTAATGCACCAGTATATATTACTAGAGTGTTCTTTCACAGTTAATATCACTGTTTTTCATTGTTTGATATCAGATTCATTACTCTGGGGGCACCTGCATGGCTCAATGGTTGACCATCTGCCTTGGGCTCAAATTATGATCCCAGGGATCCTGGGATCAAGTCCCATATCAGGCTCCCCTTAAGGAACCGGTTTCTCCCTCTGTGTATGTCTCTGCCTCTCTGTGTGTCTCTCATGAATAAATAAATAAAATCTTTTAAAAAAATTTACTACTCTATTACTTTATTTTATTTTTTTAAAGATTTTTAAAAATGTATTTATTCATAGAGACACACAGAGAGAGAGAGAGAGAGGCAGAGACACAGGCAGAGGGAGAAGCAGGCTCCATGCAGAGAGCCTGACATGGGACTTGATCCAGGGTCTCCAGGATCATACCCCGGCTGCAGGCGGCGCTAAACCACTGCACCACCGGGGTTGCCCTCTGTATTACTTTAATAAATCTAATATTAGTTTGTCTAAATCTTAGTACTTCTACCAAATTTCTCAATAATATACATTTTTAAAAACTAAATTAAAGATTAATAATTCTTCCCAACATAAGCAATTATAAATAATTAGCACAAGTATAAAAATACAAAAAGTCTTTTTTACTTTATGGATTCATATAGTTTTATATTAATTCACATTTTGGAATTATCCAAAAACCAGTCCTATGCTTGCCATTTCCACAAATACCACAGGATTAAAACATTCTAGTATACTGAGATAGCAACCACACCTGATATCTTGATATGGTACAAAGTCCTTGTCAACAAAAGTCTCATTAATTTTCTTAATTATGTCCATGCCTTCTGTCACCTCACCAAACACTGTATGAACACCATCAAGGTAATCTAGATTATCTCCTGTAGTAATAAGAAACTGTATAGAAAGACACAGAAAAATATAAACATGTATCTGTAATTCAAACTGGAATCAGGTACAGACTGACAAAAAACACACAAAACCAATACTCTACATTTAACTGCATGATTTCTTACCCACTTGTTACTAGTACGAATTAAAAAGTACAAGCTTATACATAAAATATCATTATATACACAAGGGCTTCCCTGGTTGTTTAAATACTTGGACAAACCAAAGTTCAGTTTCTTCATATACGAATTGTGAGGGGGAAAAAAAGCATCTGCCCCAAACTAGGTTGTTGTAAGGATTAAACAAGACAATGAATGAAAGGTTCTCAACATGATATGTTTTGAAGTAATAAATACCAAAAGGAAATAGACCATAACGTGAACAGCAATGATCCATGGATAGTATGATTGTGGATAATGTTATTTTTCTTTCATGTACTTTTCTGTATTTTCTGAATTCCTCACAATGGACATGTCTCAAATTTAAAAAAACAAAGCAGGGCAGCCCCGGTGGCGCAGCGGTTTGGCGCCTCCTGCAGCCTGGGGTGTGATCCTGGAGATCCGGGATCGAGTCCCGCTTCGGGCTTCCTGCATGGAGCCTGCTTCTCCCTCTGCCTGTGTCTCTGCCTTTCTCTCTCTCTCTCTCTGAATAAATAAATAAATCTTAAAAAAATATTATTTAAAAAAATTTAAAAAAAAATAAAAAAATAAAAATACAAAGCAGGCGTGCCTGGGTGGCTCAGGTGGTTAAGCATCTGACTTTTGATTTTGGCTCAGGTCAAAATCTCACACTTGTGAGATTGAGCCCCACGTCAGGCTCTGCACTGGGGGTAAAGTCTGCTTAAGATTCTCTCTCTCCCTCTGTCTGCTCCCCCCCCCATAAAAATAAATAAATAATTTTATTTTTAAAAACAAAGTAGTTTCTTATAAAGATTTTATTTTTAAGAAATCTCTATACCAAACACAGGGCTCAAACTCACAACCCTAAGGAGCTGAATGCTCTACTGACTAAGCCAGCCAGGTAACTCCCAAAATAATTTTTTTTATATAGAACACAGTGTAATATTTTTATTCTAACAGATATCGTTGAAATTCTCCTCTTATTGGATAGCTTAAAATGATAACTTGTGGCTCTTTCCAGTCCTTCATTTTAAAATAAAACTCAACTTTTTACTCATTTTCTAACCTGAGATCCATGTTGATCACTTCCATTGTTCACCATGGACACAGTGCCTTTCTTCTTGTGCTTAATTCTTGGCACTTTTTCAGCCTCAAAAAAGCTTGCTTGATCACCATACAGTTGACTAAAAGTACACATAATAAAATTATAATACTGAAGTACTTTCAACATGAAATACAGAAGTACTAGTAACAAATAGGATTACCATTTCTTTATAGAAATGCCACTATGATTCAAAATATTTGTTTTTTTTAAAATTTGCTATAGACATTTAGGGAACTTGGAAAAAATCTATATTTGAACTGTATTTCAAAATGCAGATTGACATATGTTAGATAACACTGTTAAGAGGCAATTCTATTTTTTCTCATTTAGAAATAAAAGAACTCACCCAAAAACAGATTCTCCTCCACGGCCAGTCCCTGTGGGATCACCAGTTTGTATGATAAAATCCCTCTATAATAAATAGGATACTTTGTTAATTCACACAGTTGCTAAATGGTTCCCATAATAAAGGACATGACTAATAACCACCAACTCACCTGTACATTGTGAATAAGACAATAATTATAATATTTTATCTTGCACAACTTTAGGAAATTCAAGCAGGCTGAAAGAAAAATAAATACTAAATTTATCAGTAGTTCAGAAATACATTTTTAAGCAAGTAAAGGCTCTGTTGGCATAATTTAATTTCAAATTACCATACAAACACTCCCCAATGGTCAAACATCCAAAGTCACAAAGAAGGCAGTATGCCTAGAAAAAGGCAATTATTTTAAATTATCTTTTTATTTTCTTTTTCTCAGGACTTTCAGGGCATCTGAGCTAATGCAGGAAACAGGCTTATTTGGAGTAGACAAACATTTATTAATGGATTAGTTTTGCAAGGGAAAAAGAAAACCAAAGAGAATAAATACTATGATGGAAAAGAATCTATCAGAGTAACTGCAAATGGGTACAATTGTATATATTAGAGAAAATTAAATATCTGAGACCAATTTTTAAAATGATGACTAAATAGCTCTTCAAAAACTCCATATGGTAGGATGCCTGGGTGGCTCAGCAGTTGAGGGTCTGCCTTCAGCTCGGGGCGTGATCCTGGAGTCCCAGGCTCCCTGCATGGAGCCTGCTTCTGTCTTTGCCCCTTTCTCCTCTCTCTCTCTGTGTGTCTCTCATGAATAAATAAATAAAATCTTAAAAAAAAAAAAAGTCCTGGGGATCCCTGGGTGGCTCAGTGGTTTATTTAGTGCCTGCCTTTGGCCCAGGGCATGATCCTGGAGTCCTGGGATCGAGTCTTGATCAGGCTACCTGCATGGAGCCTGCTTCTCCCTCTGAGCTCTGCTCCTCTCTCTCTCTCTCATGATTAAATGAATAAAATCTTTTAAAAAATGTTTTTTTAAGTCCATATACTTATCATGTACCAGCTTTCTCATATAAATGAACTCATTTATTCAATAAACATTTATGGAGTATCTTCTAGGTGCATGGCATTGCTACCACAAATGCCATAAAACCATAGTCCCTCCCTTCAAGTTCATAGTCTAGTTAGACATCAAGCTAGAAAACACACAGAAAGACATATGAGGCTCTCCAGGGTCCTTATAACTGAATAAAAATAGTTACTATATAGATGTATCAATACTGGATACATCTGTTAATACCATCATGCCATGTATATAGTAAAATGGTAAAAACTGGTTTTAGGGGCACCGGGGTGGCTCAGTTGGTTAAGTGTCTGCCTTCAGCTCAGGTCATTATCTCAGGGTCCTGGGATCAAGCCCCACATCAGGCTCCCTGCTCAGTGGGAAGTCTGCTTCTCCCTCAGCCCTTTCCCCCTGCTCGTCTTCTCCCTCTCTTATGCTGTCTCTCTCTCTCAAATAAATAAATAAATAAAATATTTTCTTTTTTAAGTGGTTTTACAAAAAACCACAAGAGTTCAAAAGAGGAGTGTTTCTGGCCAGGGAAAATAGAACACCTCACAGAGGCCAATGGTTGACATTAAAAGAACTAGACAGGCAAAGAGTTGAAAGTGAGCATTTCAAGCTGGTAAGACAGTATGAATAAGTCTGGAAGTGCAAATATAAATCTTTTTTGAAGGGTCCAAAAGCCCAGTCTAAGTTCTGTAACACTCTAGTAATAAGAGTAATAGATGGGGTAAACAGACCGGAGGGGTAAGATGGGGCCAAGATATTGAAAGGTCTTGAATATCAGGATTTTGATCGTTTTTCTAGAAAAATATATTTCCGGGATTACTGTTAAGTACAAAAGAGCAGTCCTTTAACTAGAAAACAAAAATAATGAATCTAGGCAGTGATCTTCAATGGCTGCCAAAATCTTTTTTTTTTTTTTTTTAGGATTTTATTATTTATTCATGAGACACACACACACACACACACAGAGGTAGAGTCACAGGCAGAGGGAGAAGCAGGCTCCATGCAGGGAGCCCAACACAAAACCCGATCCCGGGACCACAGGATCATGACCCAGGCCAAAGGCAGAGGCTCAACCGCTGAGCCACCTGGGCGCCCCGGCTGCCAAAATCTTTAGGTGAAAGCTAATGGGGATGCTGCAACATACATCCGATAGACAAGCCTGAACCCACGGACCAATTTTAACTTCGCAGAAAAAGCCAACCAGACGTCAAGTGTTTCCTGAACGTGATACCGCTGAAGTGCAGACTACCTTATATGAAAATATTCTTTGGATGCCTGGATGGCTCAGTGGTTGAGCGCCTGACTTTCACCCAGGACGTGATCATGGAGTACCGGGATCGAGTGCCACAGCCAGCTCCCTGCATGAAGCCTGCTTCTCTCTACCTGTGCTTCTGCCTTTCTTTGTGTTTCCCATGAATAAATAAATAAATAATCTTTAAAAAGAAAAGAAATGAAAATATTCTTGCCAAAAACATTAAACCTATAGCTGATCAAGCCTCTAAGTCTAAGTGGCAATTTATGAGAAACAGAAGAGAGAAAAATATATTTAAAGATACAAGGATAAAGTCAGTCAAATCCAAAACGAGGGAAATTCTATAAAACAAGAGTCAGATTCCTTCTCAAAAAGTTGTTAAGGTAGGGACGCCTGGGTGGCTCAGCAACTGACCATCTGTCTTTGGCTCAGGGTATGATCCTGGGGTTCTGGGATCGAGTCCCACATCGGTCTGCTTCTCCCTCTACCTGTCTCTGCTTCTTTCTCTGTCTCTCATGAATTTAAAAAAAAAAAAAAAAGGTTGTTAAGGTAGAGGTGCCTGGGTGGCTCAGTTAAGCCTCTGACTTGATTTCTGCTCAGGTCATGATCGCGGGGTGCCGGGATGGAGCCCCAAGACGCCTCCATGCAGAGTCACTTGTCCCTCTCTCTCTGTTCCTCCCCTGCTCATACTCTCCCCCCTCTCACTCTCAAACAAGTAAAATCTTTTAAAAAAAAAAGTTGTTAAGGGATAAAAGTGGGGGACCTATACATTAAAAGATAGCAACCAATATAACATATGGACTTTGGCAGTTTTCTTACAAAACTGAATACATTCTTACCATAAATATAGCAATCACACCTCTTGGTATTTACTCAAAGGAGATGAAAATGTATGTTCACACGAAAACCTGCACACACGTTTATAGCAGGTTAATTCACAATTGCCAAAATATGTAAACAACCAAGATGTCCTTTCAATAGGTGAATAAATAAATAACATGTGGTACATCCAGACAATGGAATATTATTATTTGCTACTAAGAAGAAATGAGCTATCAATCCATGAAGACATGGAGGAATCTTAAATACATTTAACACATTGAGAGAACCAAGCCGTAAGGATCATATGCTGTATGATTCCATCCATACAACATTCTGGAAAAAACAAATCTATGGATACAGTAAAAGACCACTGGTTGCCAGGAGTTGGGGAGAGGGGTGCAAATAAATAGGCAGAGCACAGAGGATTTTTAGGGCATGATTTTTCTGTAGGATACTGTAATGCTGGATATGTGTATTATACATTTGTCCAAACCCACAGAATGTGTAACACCAAGAGCATGCCTGGATGTAAACGATGGATTATGATGTGTCAATGTAGGTTCATCAAATGTACCACTGTAATAACAAGTGTACAATGTTACATAGTGCAAACGGTACAAACATACAACAAATATACACTCTGGTGGGAGATACTGAAAATGGGGGAGGCTGCGCATACAGCAATCTCTCTATTCCTTCCCCTCAGTTTTGCTATATATTTTAATTGCTCTAAAAAAGTAAAGTCTTTAAAAATAGGCAAGGGGGGTGGTGAACATAGCATAATGTATAGAGAAGTTGAATCACTATGTTGAACCTGAAACTAATGTACATGTGAAAACTAACTCAAATAAAAAAAAATTTTTTAAAAGGGAAGAAGTAAAACCTATAGATTAAAAGATGTTTAAGAGATATATCAGCCAATAATAAACCTTGTTTGGATCCTTAAATTATCAAATATATATTTTTAAGATTTTATTTATTTATTCATGAGACACATAGAAAGAGAGGCAGAGAGACATAGGTAGAGGGAACCCAATGGGAGACTCAATCCCAGAACTCGAGGATCACACCCTGAGCCAAAGGCAGACACTCAACCACTGAGCAACCCAGGCATCCCAAATTATCAAATGTTTTAGACACTGATGAGACAAAACAAAAATATGAACGGTACAAAAAAAGTTAATTTTTTCAGATGTGATTAATGATTGGGGGTTATTTTTTAATCACATTTTAGAAATATAAATGGAGGGCAGCCCGGGTGGCTCAGTGGTTTAGCGCCGCCTGCAGCCCAGGGCCTGATCCTGGAGACCCGGGATCGAGTCCCATGTCGGGCTCCCTTCAGGGAGCCTGCTTATCCCTCTGCCTGTGTCTCTGCCTCTCTCTTTCTCTGTGTCTTTCATGAATAAATAAAATCTTTTTTTTAAAAAAAGAAAGAAATATAAATGGAAGTAACTGCAAATTAAATAAATCCCATGTAACGGATACAAAAAATCCAGTATAAATTAAACAATATTGGTTATGTGTTGACAACTGTTCATTAATTGTTCACTTGCAAATGAGGGCTCATTTTTGTGACTCTATTTCTATATATAAGTTTTCTACAACAAAAAGTAAGAAAAGGAAAGAAACGGAAGGGAGAGAGGGAGGAAAAAAGGAAGAAAAATAGGTTTGGATATATGTTTACTAAAAATCGATAAGGGGGACGCCTGGGTGGCTCAGCGGTTTAGCGCTGCCTTCAGCCCAGGGCCTGATCCTGGAGACCTGGGATCGAGTCCCACGTCAGGCTCCCTGCATGGAGCCTGCTTCTCCCTCTGCCTCTCTCTCTCTGTGTCTTTCATGAATAAATAAATAAATACACACACACACTAGTCACCCTAATGGGCCTTTAGTGTGTGCAAAGTGGCAAGCATTGCATTAGGTGCTTAGGATAGAAAGACAAGGAAGCCGCAGTCGCAGCTCTCTTCCTAGTTTACATCCTTGAGAGGAGACAAGATTTGCAAACAATTCCAGGATAACAGGTAAATGACACAACAAAATGCGTTACATGCTGTTTTAAAAAGATCTCGGAGCAGAAGAAACAGATCTAACTCGGCTTAGGGACAAAGGAGAGCTTCACAGAAGAAATCATTCTTGATCCAAGGTTTGAATAATAAACAGGATGTCTGCCAAAAGCACAACAGTAGAGATAATGTGGGAGTAGAAGCAACAGCCTAAGAAAGACATGGATGCATGACTGAGCCTGTAATGTGGCGAAGTGGGCGTGGGGGGTACAACGGAGTGTGGGATAGAGTGTAACATGCAGGAAGGCACTTACAGTTTGTACTGTACCTTGTTTCATCCTCTTTGATAAACTGCATTCCAAGGGCACAAGATCCTGATTGTAACTAATCTCTTTGGCCTCTAGTTTCTCCCTGCTTTGCTACATTCTCCGCGCTGTTGCCTGTTATCTTCCTAAAACAAGTTGGCTACGCCTCAATCCTGCTTTTAAAACCTTCAAAGACCCTACTCCTCAGTAGGGCACACAGGACTATTCACATCCGACCTAACAGATACAACCTACACCATCAGACTCCTAGTCTGCCATTCCACGTCACGTATCATTCCTTCAAGCCATACCAAACCACGTGCTGTTTCCAGAAAAATTCCAAGCAAAACTTAAACACAAAAAAGAACACCCTCACTCCCGCTCATCCCTGAAAGGGCTAGTTCCAAGTGTTCTACTTTCTTCACTTTCTTCGCTTTCTTCGCTTCTCCCCGCCCCCAACCGGGAAGAATTACTCCCTGCTCCGGTTTCCATGGCAACTTACACATTCTTCCACTACAACACTTACAATGGGTTGTAAGACAACACTTAAAGGGACTCCCACGTCTGTTTCTCCCAGGGGAAGATGAGACCCGCAAGGGCACGCCGCCTGTCCCAGGGCTTGCCACAGCGCGGCACCGCAGCGACCCGTGAGTGTCCGCCAGGGCGCCGAGCCTGTCTCCGCACAGCCCTTCCTCCACCCAGGCGGGACGCTCACGCTCACTGCTCCAAACACATCCTTTCGGCTTCCATCGGGACTCAGCGATTACACGCCAAGGAATACAGGTTGTGCTCCTCTCCCGAGGAAAGCGCAGTATAAAGTCACAAAAGCTATGGGCATGATTCGTGCAGCCTGCAACGCACACACACACACGATGCCACAAGCGCCCGCCACCTGAACCGCCAGCCTCAGACACCGGAGGGAGGCTGCTCCTCACAAAACTTCCCGCACCACGGCCCGCTAATAAAACAGCCCAGTCGTGGGCACCAGGAGCCCAGAAGCTCGAACCCAGTCAGGGGGACCGGGCAGCGAAGGGACAATTGGGGAAAGGAGATAGTGGCCCCGGCGAGGTGCGAGCCGGGCCAGGGGCTCACCGCGCGGCCGCTCCTCGGTGTACAGATCGATGACGACGTCGCCCAAAGTGGTTTCCAGCAGAACCGCCATGGCGCCCGCTCCTCCTCCGCAACAAGCCGCGGGGTGTGACAGGCGCAGCCCGGCGTGGTCTACGCCACGCGTCACTCTCGGCGCGACGCCTCTGTACGTCATCGCTCCGGCGACGCCCCCCTCCCCTCGGCGCGGCCCGCCCGGTCAGTGCCCGGCCCGCCCACACAGGCGTGGGGGTTCCCGCCGCCGTTTTGGAAATCCTGTTTCTTCCAGGGCGCCCGGCGCTGAAGCCTGTGTCTCATAAGAGGACTTTGGTAAAGGTTTTTGTGCCTCCTTTGCGTCCATCACAGCAACGGGGCGGGCCTTCGAGGGGCGCCTTTCTTCTCTGTTCCTCCGGAAGCATCAAGAGTGACTACGGCGCCAGCTTCTCCCACAATCTTTCTTGTTGGGGGTTTCCTTTTTTTTTCTTTTTTTTTTTTTAAAGATTTTTGTTTATTTATGTGAGACACAGAAAGAGGCAGAGACACAGGCAGAGGGAGAAGCAGGCTCCATGCCGGGAGCCCGGCGTGAGACTCGATCCCGGGTCTCCAGGATCACGCCCTGGGCTGAAGGCGGCGCTAAACCGCTGAGCCACCGGGGCTGCCCTCCTGGGGGGGGGGGGGGCCCTAATCAGTGTCTCCTCGTTGTCCTGAATCCAACAATGTACAGCTTGTTACCCCGAAAGGTGGTTACCGAGGAGTTCTTCCTTGGCTCATCGTGCCTAGGACGGAAGCTGTGTTAACAGTGACTGGTCCTTAGTGCGACAAGCTGAGAAACAGTCGCCTCAGCCCCAGACCAGATCACTACTGGTTTTGTCAATCATATTTTACTTTGGAGACTTGGAAAATGACTTTTGGCCTCTGTTGAGGGTTTCCATGCCAAGTTTATTCCCCAAAGCCTCCTGACCAAACAGATCAGCCACTTTTATACCATTTTACACATACTCAGAGCTTCTAGTTGAACATTTAAGTAAAAGCCAACGTTTTCATAACGGCCCTCAAGGCCTTCCGTGATACTCTGCTGCCGCGCCTACCTGTCTCCTCTCTTACTCTGAAGCCACACTAGACTTTTGCAAGACTCTTTGGACACTGTTGGCCTTACTGCCTCTGGGTCTTTAGGCTTGCTGCCCACGCTGGTTAGAACCCGCCTCCACTTGCATGGTTCTCCTTCACCTCCTTCAGGCCTCCTGCTCACTTGTCACCTCTGAGCGAAGCCTGCCATAATTAAGCCCACGGACATACACCTGTTTTTCTCCATTAAGGCTTTTTCCCTATGGCGCTTTTTTACTGTCTGACATGCTATTTATGAATTTGTTTACGATAAGTATGAATTTATGTTTATATTGTTACTAAAACATTAACTCTAGGGGCGCCTGGGTGGCTGAGCGGTTAAGCGTTTGCCTTCAGTCCGGGGTGTGATCCTGGAGACCCGGAATCGAGTCCCACGTCGGGCTCCCTGCATGGAGCCTGCTTCTCCCTCTGCCTGTGTCTCTGCCCCTCTCTCTGTCTCTCGTGAATAAATAAAATCTTAAAACAAAATAAAATGTAAGCTCTAGAAGGCTATAGCCTATTCTGCCTGTTTTGTTTACTGCTGTATCCCCAGTGCCATGACAGCGTGCCACACAATGGATAATAAATAATAGTTGAGTGAATGAATATTGAGAAATGCAAATGAAGATAACAATGAAACTGTTGATGGGAATGTAAAATGGTACAGCTATTTTTTTTTAAGATCTTATTTTTTATTTATTCATGATAGACACAGAGAGAGAGAGAGAGAGAGGCAGAGACACAGGCAGAGGGAGAAGCAGGCCCCATGCGGGGCTTGATCCCAGGACTCCAGGATCACACCCTGGGCCAAAGGCAGGCGCTAAACTGCTGAACCACCCAGGGATCCCCAGTACAAGTATTTTGGACACTGTAGAAAACTCATGTAATCTTTTCCCAATTTAGTGCTTGCTTCTGCAGCACGTATACTAATCTTTTCCCAGTATAATTTTAATAGTAAGACTAGAGATTAAAGGGTAATATTTGGTAAACTTCTGTATATGTATGCTTAAAAGAAATATATCAAGAAAAAAAAGGATTTGGAAAAATTAAATGATTTTTAAAGAAAATTTGGATTATTCAAATAATTAGAAATTTACATAATAAATATGAGGAATGGGGACACCTGGGTGGCTCAGCAGTTGAGCGCATCTGCTTTCTGCTCAGGGTGATCCTGGAGTCCCTGGATCAAGTCCAATATCGGGCTCCCTGCATGGAGCCTGATTCTCCCTCTGCCTGTGTCTCTGCCTTTCCCTCTGTGTCTCTCATGAGTAAATAAATAAAATCTTTTAAAAAAAATACCTTATTATTTATTGTTCAGTGTGTAATTTGCTATATCTTTAAGTTATGCACTACTATATATATACATATATACTTATATATACATATACACATTGATATATCACTAAATATCAAATATTCTACCTTCGTAGGGAAAATATTTCGTGATGTTATATAATTTATGCTTGTCAGCATCTTATACACTTAGAACTCTAATGGTATAAATACTTAAAGTGGTTTATATAGTAGATACATAGGTGAAAAGAAATGAGATATCCATGGGCACCTGGGTAGCTCAGTTGATTAAGCATCTGCCTTCCGCTCAGGTCATGATCTCAGGGTCCTGAGATGGAGTCCCCCCATCCAGCTCCTTGCTCAGCCTCGAATCTGCTCCTCCCTTTCCCTCGGCCCCTCCCTCTCTCTCAGCCTCTCCCTACTGCTTGTGCTCTCTCTCAAATAAATAAATAAAATCTTATTTAAAAAATGAGATATCCTTCAGAATTCTACCAAATGTAACTACTAAGGTAGATTTAGTCTAGAGAAAAGATTAGTAGATCTGTATTCCCTTCTAAATATCAACATCATCAATCATCATAACTAATTTCTCTGTTGACATCACTTTATATAGTTAATCTGAACAACCACATTCAAATGTCTTCAGCCTTACTAAAATCGCCAAAAGTAAAATCCTGATATTAGATGGCTAAATGCATGAACAAAAAAACACATATTTATGATCATATGTGGTGCAGAAGTATTCCTGTGTTTGGCAAGTCTAGCACGATTTTCTTTATTCACCTTCCGTTCCTTGTCCAGCTTTTCCCCACACCCTGAGGAATCTTAGTTGGGTGAACTGAGATTCATCCCAGTCACGTTGTCATAACATTTACAGTAATATATCTGGGACAGTGGTAGTCCAGGGGTTTGAGAACATTTTTGGCTGGCTGGAAAGCAGGACGTTTTGCCTCTTTGGAGGCAATCTTTACCTGTTTCTTCATTTGCCTGTCCTTGTCAAGAACTTTAACTGCCTTTTCTTTGTTGTGATTATTTTATCATTAACCGTTTCAGTAGATGTTTCAGTATGGTGTTTAAAAATGTAGGTTTGGGCAGCCCCAGTGGTGCAGCGGTTTAGCGCCACCTGCAGCCCAGGGTGTGATCCTGGAGACCCTGGATCAAGTCCCACCTCAGGCTCTCTGCATGGACCCTGCTTCTCCCTCTGCCTCTCTCTCTCTCTCTCTCTCTCTCTCTCTCTCTCTCTCTCTCTCGTGTCTCTATGAATAAATAAATAAAAATCTTTTAAAAAATGTAGGTTTTATTATTATTCATGAATGATGAAGCCAACAGATCAGGACATGATCGCCATTGAAAAGATAGTTACAATTCTCAAAGGGGTAAGGGGTGAGGGGACAGGGAGGAGGCACACCATGCCATGCAAGGCCAAAGAGAAAAATACCACGGTTGGTCAGGAGGGGTGGAAGGAGCCCAGAGGAAACTATAGGCAGGAGTCCTTATTGTGGTTCCCTGGAGAAGGTGAGACAAAGTAGGATAAACAGGCTTAGAATCTGCTAGTTTGAATAATTTCAGCAGTCTCTGGAGTATAAAAGCTATCTCTAGGGATGCCTGGGTGACTCAGAAGTTGAGTGTCTGTCTTTGACTTGGAGCGTGATCCTGGGGTCCGGGATTAAGTCCCATGTCAGGCTCTAGAGGAGAGCCCGCTTCTCCCTCTGCCTATGTCTCTGCCTCTTTCTCTCTCCGTCTCTCATGAATAAATAAAATCTTTAAAAAAATAAAAAAAATAAAATAAAATCTATCTCTAGTTGTTTGGTACCTGGCCCTGGGATGATTAGGACAGAGGAATATTGCCTCCTGGACCTTAAAAGCCTGATAGAGGAGGGGATTTAGAATATGGGCTCTGGATCGGTTGTTGCCTATAAAAGGTAAATTAATAGAAAATACATATTGGTCTTTGTCCCCAGTTCCTGGCATGGAGCTTCTGAAACCTTGTAATTTCCTGAGTGATAAGATACTAGGAGCATCCCTTGTTCTAAGATTGGTGTCCCTCTCTCTCTGTTTTTGAAGTAAGCTCCAGGCCCAGTGTAGGGCTTGAACTCATACCCCACCAAGATTGAGAGTCACATGCCCTACCAACTGAACCAGTCAGGTTGCACCTAATACTGGTCTTTGACTCTATTCCTGACACAGAGCTCCGAAACCCTTGCAATTTCCTGGTTGATAAGAGTGTCTTTTGTTCTAGTGAGGTAACTCTGGGTGGGCTTCTGGCCGGCTCCTGGATGAGGGCTGGTCACCAGAAAGACCAAGATGTGAGTGGAAGCTTAGAATTTTCAGCCCTGCCCCTCATTCTCTTGAGGTGAGACAAGGGCTGAAAATGGAGTTAATGATTGATGATGCCTCCATTAAAATCTCATAAGGACAGGGTTCAGAGAGCTTCAAGTTCGGTGAACAGGGGGAGAAGCAAGGAGTATGGCCTGCCTGGAGAGGGCACGAAAGCTCCACCCCTTCCCTTACTCTACATACCTTAACTCTACGCATCTCTTTGCACCAGGCTGTTCATCTGTACTCTTTTAATTAACTGGTAAACACAAGTGTTTCCCTGAGTTCTGTGAGTCGCTCTAGCAAATTAATCCATGGGGTGGGCGTGGGGGGTGAGGGGCGTGGCATTGGAACCTCTGCTCTGTAGCTGATTGGTCAGAAGCGCAGGTAATAACCTGGCTTGCAGTTAGCATCTGAAGTGTGTGTGGGTGAGAGGAGGCTGTGGCTGTCTTGGTGGACAGAGCCATTTTCCTGTGGAATCTGATGTAATCTCTAAGTAGATACTATCAGAACTGAATTAAATTGTAGGACATTTAGCCGGCGTGGCAGAGAATTGCCTATTGGTGCGTGCCAAAACCTCCAATAAACTCCAACTCTAGCAGGCTTCTTCTTTTGTTTTTTGGGTTTTTTTGTTTTGTTTTGTTTTGAAGATTTTGACAGGGAAAGAGAGAGGACAAGCAGGGGGACTGGGAGAGGGAGGAGCAGGCTCCCCGCTGAGCAGGGAGCCAGACTTGAGACTGGATATCAAGACCCTGGGATCATGACCCCAGCGGAAGGCAGACACCCAACTTACTGAGCCACCCAGGCACTCTTTTTTTTTTTTTTAATTCATTTATCTGAGAGAAAGAGCGAGCACAAGGAGTAGCAGATGGTGAGGGAGAAGCAGGCTTCCTGCTGAGTGGGGAGCTCAACTCTGGGCTCTATCCCAGAACCCTGAGATCATGACCTGAGCTGAAGGCAGACACTTAACTGACCGAGCCACCCAGGTATCCCTCTAGCAGCCTTCCTAGAGCTCAGAGCTAGCTATGGAGACAAAAAAGTAGAAAGATAATGAATTGTCAGACTATGGGAAGGGATCTGTTGGGAAACAGACTACTTCACTTTCCATGTCTACTTTTTCATGTAATGTGTTCTGATCTCCAGATTCGTTTTTGATCCCAGCAGTCTGAAATAGAGTGAAAAACCAGGTGGTTGCAGTTGGAACCCAAGAGTGAGTGGGACTTCACTGCAGAAACCACTTGCAAGTTGATACTGTTGTTGTTGCATATCTTACTGCAGGCAAGGAGTTAGTTGAATGATTTTTTAGTATACCCTACCAAGATTTTATTGGGAGAAGGGTTGATATAAAGGGCTATATGTGAAGCAGACTTGTGTTCTTTCCATGTCAAAGTTAAAAAGACTAAATGTTTCTAATTCTGCCTCGAATGGCAGTGTCTCCAAGTTCTCAATCAATATTCAATATTAATCTGAAATGCCTGACTTTCCTGGTATTCTCTGCTTTAGAGAGTTTCATAAAATATTTATTTCTAAATATGAAAGAGGAAAGAGGGACGCCTGGGTGGCTCAGCGGTTGAGTGTCTGTCTTTGACTCAGGGAGTGATCCCGGAGTGCCAGGATCCAGTCCCACGTCGGGCTCCCTGCATGGAGCCTGCTTCTCCCTTGCCTGTGTCTCTGCCTCTCTGTGTCTTTAATAATTAAATAAATAAAATATTTTTTTAAAAAAAGGTGAGGGGGGAGGAGAGAAGTCTATCATCTTCATTTTGTAGATTAAAAGACTGACTAGAAAAGAGCCCAGAGGGCAGGTGGAGTAGCTTCCTGCGGGGAGTGTTGTTCCCAAGGCGCCTACAGTGATCCACTGAGGGTTGAACATTGGATGCGCGGCTTATCCTCAGCCCTGGTGCAATAAACACGGGGGAACAGCATCCCAGACTAATTAAATCAGAAACTAGGTTGCCCTGTAAGACCCCAGAACAGTCATTTTTATTATTTATTTTAAAAGATTTTATTTATTCATGAGAGATAGAGGCAGGGACATACCTAGGCAGAGGGAGAGCAGGGGCTCCCTGCAGGGACCCCGATGCGAGGACTCGACTCTGGGATCACGACCTCAGGGGAAGGGCAGGTGTTCAACCACTGAGCCACCCAGGTGCCCCGAACCAGTAATTTTTAAAACCGCCCAGGCAATTCCCAGGAGCAGCCAAGGGTGAGAACTACCGATTTAATAAAATTCCCCCTCTAAACGTGACATATTCTGTCTATAATGTAGTTTTCTTTGATATTACCATTATTCTCATTTTATGCACATGTAAAATATATGCACACAGAGATATAGCTACGTGCATAGGTACATAGACTAGTTCTGTTAGTATACTCTAATTTCAAAGTAATGTCAACGAAAACATCCTCCCTCCCAGGGTTGGCCGCTCTCTCCAACCGAGACCGCCAGTCTAATGACGAAATCGGACCTGCCCGGGCTTGACTCCGCCCCCACCTTTGGCGGCGGCGCGCATGCGCAGCCCGCCTTTCCCGGAGCGGAGCCGTCCCTGCCACTGGCTCCTTCCCGGGCCCGGCCCGCCCCCTCAATCCGGGTCCCGCCCCCCGACAGGCTCGCCCCGCCCCCGGCCCCGCCCCCCCGGCGGGCTCGGCCCTGGGCTCCCGGCCGTCCGCCGTCGCCGGCCTGTCCAAGATGGAGGGCTCTCCGCCCGCGCCGTTTGCCCTCCGGCTGCTCCTGCTCGCGGCGCTCCCGGCCGCCGGGTGGCTGATGACGGTTACCCAAGAGCTGCCACTGCGATCCCGGGCCCTGAAGGTAGGGCAGGGCGGGCGCCGCTCGGCCGCTCCTCCGCCCCCAGCCTCCGGGGAGGCCCGGGCGGGAGTCGCGGGACTTCGGCGTCCGTAGGTTTGTTGCCACCGGCCGGCGGGCCAGGGGCGGGGTCCGGGTGCCCAGGAGAGGAGTGGGGAGCAGCCCCAAGGACGTGGGGCAGCCGGGGAGGAGGAGGCGAGAGGGCGAAAAGGGGTCCTTGGTGTGCGGTTGCGCCTCGGGCGCCCAAGTCGGGGATTCTTAGGGCCGTCCCGCCGTGGCCAGCCGGAGGGGGTTTTGCCGTCGGAAGGACGATCACAAGTGCTCTCAGGCTTTGGTAATGGCGCCTTCCCGGGGATGCCCCGGCCCCGGCCCCGGCCCCGGCCCCGGCCCCGGGGCCAGGCAGTGTCCGTGCCTGTGTGCTCGGGAAGTGTTCTCGGTGAGCGAAGGGGAGCGAGCGATCCCAGGCCACCTGTCTGCCCGGCGGCGGCGGGAAGCACTGCCCCCCCCCCCCCCGCGAGCGGGGCGGGCACGGCTGGGGCCCACGGGACCGCACGCGGAGAGGCCCGAGACCCGACGCTTAGGTTAGCGGGAGCGGCTCTTGGAGCGTGGCGGGACCAGCCCAGCCCCACCGGCATCGCCTGGGAACCTGCCCGAAACGCACCGACCCGATGCTCTGGGGGTGGGGCCCGACCGTGGGTGTCAGCAAGCCCTCCGCTCCAGGGGCTTCTGCGGCCAGCTAAAGTCGGGGCACCCCTGCGCCCCTGGGCTACAGGGGGGCCGGTTCTTAACCGCTTTTGCCGGGGGTCATGCTGAAATAAACCAGTATTTGCCATCCATCGATTGAATGTATGATTGGGAAAAGTTTGAAGATTTTAAAAAGGGGACTTTCCCAGGATGAAAAGAAACAATATAGCTATACTGTTCCTTACTGGTCAAGACTTGAATACTCTAAATTCAGGGGTGACTTAACACCCTATCACTTTTTTTCTAAAAACACTTTAAAAAAAAAAGATTTTATTTATTTATTCATGAGACAGAGAGAGAGAGAGAGAGAGAGGCAGAGACACAGGCAGAGGGAGAAGCAGGCTCCAATGCAAGGAGCCTGATGTGGGACTTGATCCCGGGACTCCAGGATTACACCCTGGGCCGAAGGCAGACGCTCAACCGCTGAGCCACCCAGGCGTCCCTAAACTTTTAATAACACTACTTTCTCTGAGAAGAGAAATAACCAGCATATCTCAGTTTCAGTTCTGCTAGGCATTTCAGTATTTTTTTTTCCTAAGATTTTATTTATTCATGATAGACACACAGAGAGACGCAGAGAGAGAAGCAGGCTCTCTGCAAGGAGCCTGATGCAGGCAGGACTTGATCCCAGAACCCCCAGATGGGGACCTGAGCCAAAGGCGGACTTAACTACTGAGCCATCCAGGTGCCCCTACTGGGCATTTCAAGAAACCACAACAGGGCAGCCCCGGTGGCTCAGCGGTCTAGCGCCGCCTGCCGCCCAGGGCCTGATCCTGGAGACCTGGGATGGAGTCCCACGTCGGGCTCCCTGCATGGGGCCTGCTTCTCCCTCTGCCTGTGTCTCTGCCTCTCTCTCTCTCTCTCTGTCTATCTCACTATCTCTCATGAGTAAATAAATTAAAAAAAGAAAAAAACCACAACAATGAAAGCCAAAAGAACCCCTTGTATCTGAAATTGTATGTGGACCACAGTTGCAACTGGTTAAAAATAGGAATGTGATTGGCCAGCACCAAGAGACCAGATAAAAATGAAATGATTTTTAAAGTTCTGGAAATATATTATTTTCTAAATTTTAAAGATTCATGATCATCAACTAGTGAATCCAAAGACATTTGAGTCTGTCCCTATAGTCTGAGAAAAATGCATTTTGACTGCAAGCTGAAAGTACTGCACTGTGGGCTTAATGAGGTCGTTGAGGTCGTCATTTCAGTTCTGCCTTTTAACGCCTTCCTTCCACTTTTGGAAAGTCCAGATCTAAACTCAGAATTTCAGGGACACCTGGGTGGCTGAGTCAGTTAAGCATCTGCCTTGGGCTGTGGTGATCTCAGGATCTTGGGATGGAGCCTCACTTTGGGCTCCCTACTTAGTGGGAAGTCTGCTTCTCCCTCTGCCTTTCCGCACCTCTGGTGCTCTCTCTCTTTCTCTCTCTTTCAAATAAATAGGGATGCCTGGGTGGCTCAGTGGTTGAGCGTCTGCCTTCGGCTTAGGGCGTGATCCCAGTTCTGGGATCAAGTCCGGCATTGGGCTCCCTGTGTGGAGTCTGCTTGTCCCTCTGCTTGTGTTTCTGCCTCTCTCTCTGTGTCTCTCGTGAATAAATAAAGTAAAATCTTAAAAATCAAATAAGTAAATATTAAAAAAAACCCTCAGAATTTCATAGATGAAAGAATGCTGAGCAGAGAAAGGGAGCATCTCATTCCTTGGATATGTTTACACGGGAAGCTGAAGCCCTTGATCTAAATTGTTCAGTGTTTTATCTTGAAAATTTTCTTTTCTTTTTTTTAAGTAGGCTCCATGCCCAGCATAGAGCCCATTAAGGAGCTTGAACTCAAAACCTTGACTGAGATCAAGCCCTTAGCCAGGATCAAGAATTGGATGCTTAACCGACTGAGCCACCCAAGCACTCCTATTTTGAAATTTTTCAAATGTACGGAACATTTGAAAGAATGTCACAGTGGTCACCATGTTAGATAAGTGTCATCTACTGGACTTCCATGTAGTGATGGTGTTTGTTTGCTCTCTCCATTACAGTAGTCACCAGACTGCTGTAATTATTGAGTGCTTGAAATAATGGCTGACCAGGGCAACAGAGGAGCTGAGTTTTTAAACTTTTATTTATTTAATTTTAATTAATTTAAATATAAATGACCCATGTGGTTAGTGGGTACCACATTGAATAGCGCAAACTTAGACCACCATTAATATTTTGTTATACTGGCTTTATGCTTTATGACATCTGTTTACCTGTTCATTTTTGTATTCTAACTTGATCTTTTAGTAAGAAAACTGATTGAAGTCAAGAAAATTCTCTCCATATCCCCTCAGTGATGCAGATCTACTGGACTATAGGCATTTTTCTGTTTTGTTTACATGTGCAACTGTTAGAAGTTGAGGTTACCCCACATTGTAAAATAATGCAAATTTTTGTAGTACATTCTTCTAATGTTAAAATAACTTGCTCATCAAAGAAAGACATCCAGAGGACACATATTTTCTTTTCTTTTTTTTTTTTTAAAGGTTTTACTTATTTACGAGAGACACACAGAGAGAGGCAGAGGGAGAAGCAGGCCCCATGCAGGGAGCCCGATGCGGGACTCGATCTTGGGACTCCAGGATCACACCCTGGGCCAAAGGCAGGTGCCCAACTGCTGGACCACCCAGGCGTCCCCACATATTTTCTTATATGTGTATTTATTTCATATACTTCCCTGAAACTTAATTCATTTATCTTTTTTTAAATTTTTTTATTTATTTATGATAGTCACAGAGAGAGAGAGAGAGAGGCGCAGAGACATAGGCAGAGGGAGAAGCAGGCTCCAGGCACCGGGAGCCCGACGTGGGATTCGATCCCGGGTCTCCAGGATCGCGCCCTAGGCCAAAGGCAGGCGCCAAACCGCTGCGCCACCCAGGGATCCCTAATTCATTTATTTTAAACGAGGTATTTATTACCTTTGTCCTTAGGAAGCCATGTGTACCAGCTGGGCATCTTGTGAGTGAAGGAATTAGAGGAGGGATTGAAAATGGGTGGGTAGAAACTTCAGTTCTGCCACCCACTCTTTAAGTATCCGCCACCCTGGCTCCCAAGCTTGAACTTCCAGTTCAGTCAGAGGCTCTCAGGAATAGCAAGAAATATGACCTATCTCTGAACTTGAGCCCAGGGGGCAGTAAGGGATTAAGGTCTCTTTTGAAATGAAATCATTCGGAAGGAGCAAAAAGTTTAATTGAATTTGGTTCTCTACAAAATACAGCAGAATAGTGTCTGCTGTCTTTTACAAACCCCAGATTTCACTATGCAAGTGATATATGTAAGTGCAGTAAGTATACAGCAGTATAGCGTATGTTCACTACTGAAAGGCTGAAGGTGTGAAAAGGTTTCTTGGAATGCCATCATTGTAGGGTTATTTCTGGGCTGTTAGAAGAACAATATAGTGAAAAGAGGAATTCTTGGCTGGAATTAGAACACAAAAAAATATAACCACCAGTTTGATGACTTACTGAATGTTGGTTTGTTCTAGAGATGAGTGTATTGGTTCTAGCCCATGCTTCATTCTAGATTAGGGTGGACCAGGAGAAAGCCAGACTGGTTCTGAAGCTTCCTAAGCCCCCATGCAAATTGGCAAGTGTACCAAATGTATAATACAGGCTTTCCATATTAGAGTCCTGTTCCTTGAATAGCATCATCTCAGTCTCATAAAATCATTTCAGTCTTTTTCTCATTTGCTGGAAATATATAAAATATTGGAGATAGTCACAGTGCTAAGAGATCCACTTGTATATTATTTTTTTAAAGATTTTATTTATTTATTCATGAGAGAGAGAGAGAGAGAGAGAGAGAGAAAAGCAGACACAGGCAGAGGGAGAAGGGGGCCCCATGTAGGGAGCCTGATGTGGGACTGGGTCCTGGGACTCCAAGACCAAGCCCTGGGCCAAAAGCAGGCACTAAACTGTTGAGCCACCCAGGGATCCCCTGTATATTATTTTGATTATGAATAATTTTCCTATTTTCAAAGTTAAAAATACCCCCAGGAAAAAAATATTTTTTATTCTAGGATAACAGTATCTAATTGTGAATAAACTTAGGTAAGGATTTGCTTTACAAATGACAAACTGTAATTCCTCTTAGAAATATTGGTGAATACTTCTTAACAGTGTTTTCTTCTCTTTAGAAGGTGTGTCATTAATAAATTTAAATATTTGAGTAACTGCCTTTGAGCATACCTTGAGAGACACTAAAACTGTGCACAATACATACATGTCCACAGACCCTATGGGACATACTTAAGAAGGGTTAGATCAGGGGTGCTTGGCTAGGTCAGTCAGAGGAACATGTGACTATTGAGTTCAAGCCTCATATTGGGTGTAGAGATTACTAGGAAAAATCAATAAACTTAAAAAAAAAAAGGTTAGAGCAGTCTTGTTCAAAGAAAACAAAAAAGTTGGAAACTATTCCAACGTCCATTGATAGTGGAAAAATAAGTAAATTGGTAATCATTTGATGCGTTTTATACAGCACTGTAAATAAATGTCTTCAGCTGGTTGCATCAACAGTTTTAAATAAAAGAAGTTCCAGAAGAATACATGCAAAATTGTTTCACTTATATAAAGCACAGAAACAGATAAAACTAAACAACTTATTGTTTAGAGAGAATGACACACAGTAAAAGTATAAAGAAAAGTAAGAAATGATTAACATGGAAGAGATATTTCTTCTGAGGGAAAGGAGGAGAACAAGACAGAGAGGGTTATGCCCAGGACTTCTAAGGTGTGGACAATACCCTAGTTTTTAACCTAGGGAGTAGGTACATGAGTGTTAATTTTTTCTTTCAAGTCCTACATTTGCATATTATATGTTCATAAATGTGATATATTTCATAACTAAGAAAAAACACATGAAAAGTTGGAATTATGAATGAGGGCATAAAAAAGGCTGTAAAATTAAAATGCTGGGTTTTAAAAAATGTTCTTTTGCTGTTATAAGTGATTATACAATAAATATAATTGAGGGGAAAAGAAAAACTGAGTTATTCTTACTTAGTGAAATGCATACCTATCCAATTTATATGTTTTGCAGGACAGCATCAGAATTAATGTATCTACCCTGAAAGATGATGGGGAGGTATCTAAAGAACAGGTTTGTCTACTTTTGATTATGTTTTTAATATATAACTTAGCTAAGTATTAGGCAGCCTATGTTATTTTTCCCCACAAATCTATTTTACTTAGGTAATGTATTTTTGACATGAAGAATTTGTCATCATTTTTAAACCATTGGAATTAACATATATGCTGCTTTATTTTAAGGTTGTTCTTAACATAACCTATGAGAATGGACAGGTATATGTAAATGACTTCCCTGTAAATAGTGGTGTAACGCGAATAAGCTGTCAGACTTTGATAGGTGAGTACTATTAAATTATTTCTGTAATTGTTCTGTTTTTAGTAATACTAAATTTGTGAAACACGGTTCTTTATGTGATGAATTTCCATTTTAAGTTAATACTATACATCATTACTGGAGTGTATACTAATACGACTGTGTTTAAAATTCAAATCCTACTTTATATTGGTTATTCCTAGCGTATTCCTATTTCTTTCTTGTGAGATTGGCATTGATGGGAGCTTCATTTCTGGTAGGTTGAGATCGATGTAAGAATGTACAGAGAGGTAATAAGGGAGATTTACAAGTAAGAGGCAAAATCTTGGAGGAGTACTTATCACAATTATACAAAAATAAAGAGAAAAATAAGCTATTGGCCTAATTCTCTGGTTTTCTGTTTCTTCTATCCTTATATCCAGATGATACTTTTTTTTTTTAAGATTTTATTTATTTATTCATGAGAGACACAGAGGCGGGGGCGGGGGGAGGGCAGAAACATAGGCAGAGGGAGACGCAGGCTCCATGCAGGGAGCCCGATATGGGACTCGATCCCAGGACTCCAGGATCATGCCCTGGGCCAAAGGCAGGCACCAAACCGCTGAGCCACCCAGGGAGCCCGACATTTTTTTTTTTTTAAGATTTTATTTATTTGAGAGTGAGTGAGAGAGAGCACACAAGCAGGGGCAGAAGGAGAGGGGAAGAGAGAGGGAGAAGCTGGAGCAGGCGCAGGTTCCCCGCTGAGGAGGCAGCCCGATGCGGGTCTGGATATCAGGGCCCTGGGATCATGACCTGAGCCAAAGGCAGACACTCAACCAACTGAGGCACCCAGGTGCCTCAGATAACATTCTTTTTAACCTTTTAAAATCTTGAGTTGGGGGTCGCCTGGGTGACTCAGTGCCTTTGGCTCAGGGCGTGATCCCAGGATCCGGAATCGAGTCCCATGTTGGGCTCCCTGCATGGAGGCTGCTTCTCCCTCTGCCTGTCTCTCTCTCTCTCTCTCTCTCTCTCTCTCTCTCTCTGCCTCTCATGAATAAATAAATAAAATATTTTTTAAAAAATAAATAAATCTTGAGTTGGGCAGCCCGGGGGGCTCAGCGGTTTAGCGCCGCCTTCAGCCCAAGGCCTGATCCTGGGGACCTGGGATTGAGTCCCACATCCGGCTCCCTGCATGGAGCCTGCTTCTCCCTCTGCCTGTGTCTCTGCCTCTCTCTCTCTGTGTATCTCTCATGAATAAATAAAATCTTTAAAAAAAAAATCTTGAGTTATTTAAAGACAAGCAAATATGTTATGTTGTATCACAGTATTTGAAAGAAATAAAGAATATGAGAAATATGTATAGTCTTCTTACCATCTGTTTTAACATATACATTTAAGGCAGTGAATTTTTCTCTAAACAGTTGTACCCTGTACTTGATTTATTCCATACTTTCATTGTTATTCAGGTCGTAGTGTTTTCCAGTTATTTGTTGTGCAATCTCTTGTCCTGTGGGTCATTTAGAAGTTAAGGTGCTTAATTTTAAAAAATTTTGGAACTTAAGTTTTTTACTGTTTCCACCTCTATCATCAGAGCTACACTGGGTATAAATTTAACTCCTGAAATTAGAGACTTGCTTTGTGGCTTAGCAGATGGTCAGTTTTAGGAAATGCAGATGTCTGTGTGCCCTCAAAAAGAAAGTACATCATATGATTACTTGGATATGATGTTCTGTATGTGTCAGGTAAAATTTTTTGTTAATCATATTGTTCAGTCTGTTATGGAAGTACTGATTTGTCTGTTTGCTTTCTTGCTCTATCAGTTCCTGAGAATGGTATGTTAAAATCTCCACTATGTAGATTTGTCTTTTTTTCCAGCTTTGTTCATTTTTGCTATGTTTTGGCACAATATTACCAATTTCACACAGATTTACTGTTCTGTCTTCTTTGTAGATGGACTTTTTTTTATTATGATATGCCCTTCTTTATCTCTAGTGATATTTTTGCTTTAAAGTCAATTTTATCTATATTATTTTAACAGTAATTGCTTTTTGGCCGGGGCAAGTGGGAAAGAGGGAGATTGTTGTGTGGTATCTTGCTGTTTTCTTTCAGTCTCTCTAGGTTCTTATAATTAAGGTGAATCTCTTATAAGCAACATATACTGGTGGGTCTTATTTAAAATCAGTCTGTCAATCTGTCTTTTAATTGGGATTTTGATTTATTTACATTAATGTAATAACTAATATATTTGGATTTAAATCTTTAATTTGAATTATGTGTTTCCCATTTGTGTCCCATCTGTTCCATGTCCCTTTTTCTTTCCCTTTTGGCCCTCTCCTGGCTTTTTTTTCTTTGATCATTCCCCCTCTAACTTGTTGGTTTTTAAATTATTTTCCTATTCTTTTAATAATTACTGCTGAGCTCAATAAACTGGGAATTTTTATTACTTTCCAAACAATGCAAGAACCTCAGAAAATATAAACTCTGTTATTCCCTTTCTGCTTTTGTATTGTTACTGTCATACATTTTAACTCTTTGTGTTATTAAATCCTAGTACTACCCATAATTATGCTACATAATTGTTTTTACTATTTTGTCTAGTCCAGTACTCATCTATGTTTACCATAATGGTTGCCCTTTCCATTGCTCTTCATTCCTTCCTGAATATCTGTGTTCCCCTTGGGCCTCATTTTCCCCCTGCCTAAAAAGTTCCCCTGAGTAAGAGATCAAGAAATCCCCTAAATGCAGATGTGTTTGCCGTGAATTATGTGATGAGCTTTTGTTTGAAAACATCTTTATTTTGCCTTCATTTTGGAGGATAGGGAAAGACAGGTTAGCATTTTATGTTGTTTTGTTTTTAAAGATTTACTTATTTATTTATTCATGAGATACACAGGGAGAGAGAGGCAGAGACACAGGCAGAGAGAGAAGCAGGGTCCATGCAGGGAACCCGATGTGGGACTCGATCCCAGGACTCCAGGATTGTGCCCTTGGCCGCAGGCAGGCACCAAACCGCTGAGCCACCCAGGCATCCCCAGGCTAGCATTTTAAAGACCAATTTCATGGTCTTCTAACTTCTGTAGTTTCTTTTTTTTTTTTTTTTATGATAGTCACAGAGAGAGAGAGAGAGAGAGAGAGAGAGAGAGAGAGAGAGAGGCAGAGACACAGGCAGAGGGAGAAGCAGGCTCCATGCACTGGGAGCCCGACGTGGGATTCGATCCCGGGTCTCCAGGATCGCGCCCTGGGCCAAAGGCAGGCGCCAAACCGCTGCGCCACCCAGGGATCCCTAACTTCTGTAGTTTCTATTGAGAATCAGTGTTAAGCTCATTGCTACAGGGAGGATAATAGGGTTTTCTTTTCTTTTTCTTTTTCTTTTTCTTTTTCTTTTTCTTTTTCTTGTTGCCCTTGATTTTTTTTCTTAGTCTTAGGTTTTCTGTAGTTTTACTGTGATGTCCCCAGGTGTAGAGTTCTTTTAATCTGTGACTTGATGTCTTTTGGGGAAAATTTTTGACCATTATCTTTTCAAAAAGTGTTATAAGTCCTCTTTCTAATTTCCTTCTTGCTTTTCATTTACATGTATGTTTGACCCTTTCATAGGGTTCCATATAGATTTTGCACTGTTTAGTGCTTTTTTAATCCTTTTTTTCATCCTTCCTGCACAGAAATTCATCAGCTTTGCCTAATTGAGTTAATTTCATTTACTGGACTTTACTTCTAGGATGTCCATTTTATTCTTTTTTATTTTATTTATTTTAAGTAAGTTTTTTTGTTAAATATTTTATTTATTTATTTGAGAGAGAAAGAGAGAGATAGAGCATGGGTGAGGAGGAGAGGAAGAAGCAGGCTCCTTGCTGAGCAGGGAGCCTGAGAAGGGGCTTGATTCCAGGACCCTGAGATCATGACCAGACCCACCCAGGTACCCCCATTTTATTCTTTTTAATTTTTTTTTTTTTCATCGCCTTCTTGGGCCCTGGATACCAGCCCACCTCTTTAAAAATTTTTATTTTATATTTTCAATTTTGATTTTAATAGTTTACACTTATCTGGTGAAATTCTCCATTTTATCATCTATTTTCTTTTTTCTTTAAAGATTTATGGGCAGGGCAGCCCCGGTGGCGCAGTGGTTTAGCGCCGCCTGCAGCCCAGGGTGTGATCCTGGAGACCCGGAATCGAGTCCCACGTTGGGCTCCCTGCATGGAGCCTGCTTCTCCCTCTGCCTGTGCCTCCGTGTCTCTCATGAATGAATAAATAAAATCTTAAAAAAAAAAAAAAGCTTTATTTATTTTAGAGAGAGAGCACGAGCAGACAGGGGAGGGGCAGGGGGGTGAGGCAGAGAATCTCAAGCAGACTTTGTGCTGTGCGTGAGTCCACCGTGGGGCTCGATCCCACGACCTGAGCCAAAACCAAAAGTTGGATGCCTAACAGACTGCGCCAAGTGCCCCTATTTTCTTTTTTTTAATATTTTATTTATTTATTTGAGAGAGAGATTGCAAGCAGGGAAAGAGGGAGAAATGGGTTCTCTGCTGAGCAGGGAGCCCTGTGCGGGGCTCAATCCCAGGACTCTGAGATCATGACCTGAGCCAAAGGCAGATACTTAACTGACTGAGCCACCCAGATGCCCTATCATCTATTTTCTTGAACCTGTCACTTTCAGTAACTTTAAAGTTCATGTCTGCCCCCTCTAATTTTTTCGAGCCATTCTGGATGTGTTTTGTTTTTTCTTTTGATCCTTCTCCTTCAGTATGTGTTGTTATTTTTGATACTGTATATGAAAAGTTAAAAAACATCTGGATAGTATTATCTTGCTCCAAAGGGGATTTACTTTAATCCCTGACAGTCATGATAATAAGGGACAGAATACCTTAATTTTTAAATTGAAGTTTGGGCTGATGGAAGGCTCGATTCTCATCTTTGTGAGCTGTAGTCTATTTCTTAGTAACTATTATTCCTCAGATGGAGCTCATCATTCACCCTACGTGAAAACTTGGGGTGTTTATGAGGGCCTATCCTTTTGTGGGTCCCATGCTCCTCATTGTCATGAGCCTGCCAGAGTTTCTGCTTAACCTCATAGTGTCTTAGGTAGATGCTCAGTTTTTTAGCCCAGCCTGACTTAGTAGTCAGCAAATGTTTTGGGGGGCAGGGGGGCGACCGCATAGAGTATTAGCTTACTTTTATTCTTCCTTCACTCTAGGATCTTGTCACAAGTCCTGGATACCTTTGTAGCCATAATCCGTCTATTACACCCCTCTACATGAGACTGCCAAAATCTGCCCGTTTAGCTCTGTTTAGCTTCTTGGCCTCTTAGTCATTACCTTCTGTTGAGCTCTCCAGCCTCTCTACCTGTTCAGCTTGGGCATCAGTAAATGCCTTTGGGATGCTGACTGACTTTTCAGCTCTCTGGTGCCTCTAGACCCCTGTGGGTTTTGATTGTATATGTGTGTGTTTACATCTTTACTAGTGGCTCTCAGTTGAGAAGGTTGGTATACAGCAAGCTAATTCTTCATAGTTAGGAAAAGAAGTGCCGTTATTGGTATAAGTAATAATTCCATTGATGACATACACATTAGGAATTTCCCGTGGAGTGTGACCTGGCTGCTGTCTGTATTACTATATTACAGTCACCTTGCTGGTCATCCCGGTTGTTGCATTGAGTTTCTTTGATAACTGTAGTAAATGCCCATCCTATCTTCAAGACAAATGTAACAACAACAAAAAGCCCTCTTTCCTTAATTCTTTAACAAACTTATTTGGGAGGTGTATTAGTTGTTGCTGTGTCACAATTTAATTCTTAGTAGCCGACAACAATATTATCTCATGGTTTTTGTAGGTCAGGAGTCTGAGCTTGGCTTAGCTAGGACCTGTGGCTCTGGCTCTCTGGTAAGGATATAGTCATCTCAAGGCGCTGCTGGGGCTGCTTCCTGGCTCACTCATGATTGTTGACAGGATTTAGTTCTCGTGAACTGTTGGACTGAGGCCTCAGTTCCTTGCAAGAGGTTGGCCAGAGGCCTCACTCATTCCCTTGCTGCATGGACCTCATAGGGCATCTCACAAGATGGCAGCTGGCTGTATCGGTAACAGGACAAGGGAGCCTGTCAGCAAGAGCAAGAGTCTAGCATGATGAAGTCACAGCCTTTATAATCTAATCGTAGAAGTGACTTGCCATCATTTTTACTTTATTCTGTTTGTTAGAAACAAGTCACTGGGTCCAGCCCACACTTCATGGGAGGGTCATGGATCGTTGAGAGCCATTTTTTTAAAAAGATTTTATTTATTTATTCATGAGAGATACACACACACAGAGAGAGAGAGAGGGAGAGAGGGGCAGGCCCCCTGCAGGGAGCCGGGTCTCCAGGATCACTCCCTGTGTTGAAGGTGGCACTAAACCGCTGAGCCACCGGGGCTGCCCTTAGAGCCATTTTTGAAAGCTACCTACCATAGTCAGAAAAGTCAGAATATCAAGGGCTTTTTTGTGTGTTTAATTTTATTTCGTTCTACAGCAGGGGTGCCAGATTTAGGGACCAAATTTGATGTATTTATAGGCCTGCATTTTCTCATCCATCGACTCTCTTTTGCCTAGTGTACCAGCCTTTGGACAGACAGATGGACTGCCAAGGAGCCTACTGTTTTGTGAGCAAGACCGATGGGCAAACAGGGAACACATGCTCAGGTGGACCACAGGAGAAGGGAGGAGCTTGGAGGATGGGAGAGAGGTTAGGCAGATCAGAGAGGGAGGAGCAGCAGGTGCTCCCTGAAGAAGGACCATTCAGGGAACCCCCAAAGAGTCATAGGGATGCTGCTGATGGTGTTTGAGCAAGGCGGCTGTATAATCAAAACTCAGTCATGGAAGGTTAATCTGGCACTGCTGTGTGGATGGTTTGAAAGAAGGGACTAGTTAGGTAACTATTATAATGGCGAGTAGTTAATGAACTCCGTATTGGGTGGGGAGGTAGGTGGGGATGAGAAGGACAAACGTTAAGAGAAACTGGACCTGGAATGGCCCAAAGGAAGCAACTAACTAACTGGATAGGGAAGGAGGGTGAAGAAGTCAAATGTAACCTGCTAACTTTTGTCCTTGCTAGTTTGGAGAAGGGTGGACTTATTTATAGAAATAGGGAACTCAAGGAGGAACCATTTTGTGAAGACTTGGTTCTCAATGGAAACGTCTGTACCTGTTTAAAAAAGTGAGAAAAGTTAGACTTTGCCTCCCAGAGATTTTGACTTACAGAGATTGGGATCAGACTCTGGCATCTGTACTATTTCCCAGTTGGTTTTGATGCCTAATTACGATTTAGAACCACCAGACCAGGCGTTTGTACAGTATCGATAACTTATGATGGCATATTATTTTAAATTATGTATTTATAATTCTGGATGGAATCACTGCTGAACAAAAGCCATAGAACAAGAAACCTGATGCATTCTGTTAAGGGAATGCTGCCTGGTCAAGGAGATAGGTTTATGAACAAAGAGTTACATTACAAAAAAGCTATTGCTTAAAAAAAGGCGTGAACTTTTTTAGCAATAAAAAAGCAATGTTGGGATACAGTAGATAGAACTGCCTAAGTAGGAGTTTATTAAAAATGGATGAGAATGGGGCGCCTGGGTGGCTCAGTCGATTGGGTGTCTGCCTTCTTCTAAGGTCATCATCCCAGAGTCCCAGGATCAAGCTCCACATTGGGCTCCCCGCTCAGTGGGGAGTCTGCTTCTCCTTCTGCCCCTATCCCTGCTCATGCTCTCTCTCTCTTTCTCACTCTCAAATAAATTAATAAAATCTCAAAAAAAAATGGATGAGGAGAGAGTGGAGAGTAGAGGACATTCTAGATAAAGGGAAGGGAATAGGCCTATAAAGGCACAGAATTAATTTAAACAGCTGGGTCTGCATGCAGAATATCCATCTGGGTTCCTTTTTAGTGAATAATCCTTATACGATAACATTTGAGGGACTAACATTTGAGAAACTAAGTGTTCCTTTTGCACTGGTCTCATTGATTTATATTGATTTATCTTTTTCTGTACTGTTTTCTGCCTTGATAGGGTAGCCACTGGCTCCCAGGGTGGGGGGGTTCTTCACTAGAGAGAAGTAGGGCCAGCAGCTAATCCTCCCCTCATCCATTAGTGTGCCAATTACAGGGCAGTCCTGTCCTCTGCCCCATTCCTGTCCTCTCCAACAGCAGCAAGTCACTTCCTGGAGAAAGTGTTGAGAAAAGAACTCCGTGTCCTTTCTTCTTGGGCCGTTATGTCCCTGGATTTTGTGAATGAGAGAACAGATGAATGAATGTGCTTGCTTTACTAAAACATGAGATTGATGGGCTGTGTCTTCTGGCCTGCTTCATAAGTAGTTATGCCCCGTTCGTTCCTCCTTGACAAACTATGTAAAAGAATGGGAATGATGTTGCTAGTGTGGTAGTTTAAAGACCATCGAGGAGCACCTGGGTGGCTCAGTGGTTGAGCATCTGCCTTTGGCTCAGGTCATGATCCCAGGGTCCTGGGATTGAGTCCCATATCAGGCTCCCTGCAGGGAGCCTGCTTCTCCCTCTGCCTATGTCTCTGCCTCTCTGTGTCTCTCAAGAATAAATAAATAAAGTCTTAAAAAATCAAATTAAATTTAAAAAAGACCATTGAGCACTTTTCCCTTTTCAAATGACTATAAGCATTTTGAGGATTTGTCAAGTTGTCTCTGTTTTTATAAATTCTGTAACATCGTGAAGTTGGAGATTAAAAAAGGCCAAGAAATTGTTATGTAATTGTCTTGTTCCATGTAAATGTTGAAATAATCAGATTCAGTAACAGATTGGGTGGCATTTGTTTCGTTCAAAGCTGTTTTTTGTTTTGTTTTGTTTTATAGTGAAGAATGAAAATCTTGAAAATTCGGAGGAAAAAGAATATTTTGGAATTGTCAGTGTAAGGGTTTTAGTTCATGAGTGGCCTATGACCTCTGGTTCCAGTTTGCAACTAATTGTCATTCAAGAAGAGGTAGTAGAAATCGATGGGAAACAAGTAAGATAGTATGATTATTAATTGGGACTTAACTGTAAAGATTAGTGCTGGGTGTTATGCATGTGTTGCATTATTTTATTTATTTCTGACTTGATAAGGAAAAATGGTATCCTAATGTTGCCTGTATCCAATCTTTTAGAACTTTTTACTTGTTTTAACATTTGCTTAGCATTTGAAGACTTAGCATTTGAAGTCTTAAGTTTTAAAAAATTCATATTTATACATGTTTTTATAACTTTAAAATATTACAAACATTAGTAAATTGAGTGAGTGAAGAGATTGAATTTCGTTCATAACTCTGCAACTTTTCTTCTGGCTGAGTAAATGAAATGGAACAGAGAACAAGCTTGTGATACTGAATTCTAAAACACTCAGATTAAAGTTGTTAATTAAATGCCTCAAAGTATGGGGAATAAAGAGTAATTGTGAATAGGATAAGTGTTTTAGTTAAAGAGAACAAAAAGGAAACGTTAGTTTTAGATTCTTATAGATCCATTATTTAAAATAAAGAATAATTGCTTATTTTTTCTTTCATAGGCTCAACAAAAGGATGTTACTGAAATTGATATTTTAGTTAAGAACCAGGGAATACTCAGACATTCAAACTACACCCTACCTTTGGAGGAAAGCATGCTGTATTCTATTTCCCGAGATAGTGACATTTTATTTACCCTTCCTAACCTCTCCAAAAAAGGTACTTTAAAAGACTGTTACTTAGGGTATCAAGGAAATTATTTCTTTAGTGGGTAGCTTTCTTTTTTTTTTTTTTTAGTGGGTAGCTTTCTAATCGTAGTTAATATGTCTGGTAGTAGGTTTCTTTCAGAAATGCTTTATAACACCTGTTACTTTATATGTCCATTTAAGAACTCTAGGAACCTATCTGGAGTCTTAATAGAGAGTGACTGAAACAAAAAGTGATCAGTCATGACTGCTTGGTGATATTTTATGGTAATTATCTACCCTTATTCTGGGCAGTCATCACAAGATACATGATAAGAATAGTGTTTAGGTTCTTTTCAAGAAAGAACTATTCATTTTTTTTCCATCGAAACATGGAACTTTTTGAAGATTTGACTTTGTGCATTCTGCGTGATGATAGGATCATAACTGGTCTAGCTCCTTATGACTGTCTAGGTTATGGCTCCTTTCTGGCATTTAAATATGAACAATCAAATGTTACTGTTTTTCTCCTGTGGCAAAATAAATTCTTAGTATCCTACAGGTGTTTGGTATAGTAATGATGGAACTAGTAAGAGACACACCAGAATGCACCTAGCGTTTTGGTAACTTGGCTCTTCCTTCTCAGTAGAAAGTGTTAGCTCATTGCAGACCACCAGCCAGTATCCTATCAGGAATGTGGAAACCACTGTAGATGAAGACGCTTTACCTGGCAAACTACCTGAGACTCCTCTCAGAGCAGAGCCTCCTTCTTCATACAAGGTAAATCAAATATTTTGGATTATCTTGATATTACAAACATTTTTTGAAGAAAATAGCATTTCAGATGAGGTGGAAACCATGAGGATTGGAAGTGTGAAACATTGTTAATAGTGGACTCCTCACTGTTGTAGTATGATGTTTCCAGGTATTCCCATGTTCAAGTTTCATTTAATAATAGTTAGATAATCATTATCAAGTCATTGGATTCCATTTTGGGGCAGTTTTCAGTTCCAGAGTCATTCCCATCCTTATTCCTATTTATTTATTCTGTGGCTGCTGCCTGGTGCACACACACATGCGTGGTGCCCTCAGGATCTTGAACAGTGACCGAGCACATGTGGTCAAGAGTGCAGTCAGGAGTCCGATCGCGTAGGTTTGAATCCTGGTTCTGCCACTTACTCGTTGTGTGATCTTGAACAAGCTCCTAGTCTCTCTAACCTCTGTTTCTTTATCTGTACAATGGAGCATCCACTTATTAAAGATTACTTATAATTATAGATTATAGTATTACTATAATACTATAAGTAACACTTATAGATTACTATAATACTAGTAACTATAAGTTAACTATATATAACTATATATATATAACTATATATATACTATAAGTTAACTATATATGTATAATATATATATAACTATATATATACTATATATATAACTATATATATAGTTATATATGTAGTATATATGTATAATGTATAACTGTATAACTGTATAAATGTATATTTATAAATGTATACATATATAAATGTATACATATATAAATGTATACATATATAAATGTATACATATATAAATGTATAACTGTATAACTGTATAAATGTATAACTGTAGTATATATGTATAACTATATATGTATAATATATATATAACTATATATATACTATATATATAACTATATAACTAGTTACTATAATACTATAAGTAACACTTATAGATTACTATAAAATCACGCAGTTGTTACCAGGATTAAATAACCTGGATACAAACGTAAGAACGTATTTCCATTTGTTAAGTATTCCTAAATTACTAAGGGCATCATATGGTTGCCTGGCCATATATTTGGGGTTCAGACTGAGTATCTTGATATCTTTATACATATTAGCTAAGGCCTCTTACTCAAAATAATTTTTTTTTGTTTTTGTTTTATAATTTCTATTTAAGTGAGCAAGGTCTGTGGTTAGTCTCAAAAGATTCTGGAGGTTTCTTTGAAGTTCCTGCTGAAGGTTGGGATTGCTTATTTGGGGTTGCTGGAAAAACTCCAGTCACCTTTGGCTGGCTGAAACGCCAGCACCCTTCCCCTGCCTGCCTGCCTCCCTCAGAGCAAGGCAGCCCATGCCATCCATGCACCTTAGCGTCTCCTCGGACTCTCTAAGTATAGGAACATATTTTGTGCACTGTGAACTCCCCATCTGGGCCAGAAGCCACTAATATGTTTGTCTTTTTCTCCTGCTCTTGTCCGCCAACTATTAGAAACACATAGTTGCCTCTGGTCTGTTTTGCATAAAGTAGACTAGCTGAACCTCTTACCATTTAGCGATAACTTTCACTTAATTTATAGATAATAGTATGAATAACTGTAAAGTCTAATGAAGCAACATTCCTATGCCTGTATTATTAGGATATAATTTTTAAAGATACATTTACAGAATTTATCAAGGTACATTTTAAAATGAAATGCAGGGCAGCCCTGGTGGCGCAGCGGTTTAGCGCCGCCTGCAGCCTAAGGTGTGATCCTGGAGACCCTGGATCGAGTCCCACGTCAGGCTCCCTGCATGGAGTCTGCTTCTCCCTCTGCCTGTGTCTCTGCCTCTCTCTCTCTGCATCTCTATGAATAAATAAATAAAAAATCTTTAAGAAATCAAATAAAAAAAATCAAAATTAAAAAAAAAAAAAGAAATGCACGCATTTAAAATATAGTTAGGGGGCACCTGGGTGGCTCGTTGGTTAAGCATCTGCCTTTGGGTCAAGTCATGGTCCTGGCGTCCTGGGATCGAGCCCTATGTCAGGCTCCCTGCTCAGTGGGGAGTCAGCTTCTCCCTTTCCCTCTGCCACTCCCCCTGCATGTGCTCTCTTTCTCTCAAATAAATAAAATCTTTAATAATTTAAAAATAGTCCTTTGACAGATGGAATGGGTAAAGAAGATGTGGTGTATATATACATAACGGAATATTACTCAGCCATTAGAAAGGATGAATCCTTACTTTGATATGATGGAACTGCTGGAGGGTATTATGCTGAGTGAAATAAGTCAGTCAGAGAAAGACAATTAATTATATATGGTCTCACTCATATGTATAATATAAGAAATAGTGAAAAGGATTATAAGGGAGGGATGCCTGGGTGGCTCAGTGGTTGAGTCTGCCTTCAACCCAGGGCGTGATCCTGAAGTCCTGGGATCAAGTGCCACATCGGGCTTCCTGCATGGAGCCTGCTTCTCCCTTTGCCTGTGTCTCTACTTCTCTGTCTCTCATGAATAAATAAATAAAATCTTTAAAAAGGGGGGGGGTACTATAAGGGAAAGAGGAAAACTGAATGGGGAAAAATTAGAGAGGAAGACAAACCATGAGAGACTGCTAACTCTGGGAAACAAAGGGTTGCAGGAGGGGAGGACGGTCGGAGGATGGGTAACTGGGTTAAGGAGGGCACGTGATGCAATGAGCACTAGGTGTTGTATGTTGGAAAATTGAATTTAAAATATTTAAATAAATTTTAAAAATAAAATGTGTAGTTAGGTAAATTTTGATAAATGTAGACATCTGTCTAACCAGCAACACAGTCAAGATACAGAATTTTATCATCACCCAAAACTAGAACATAATTTTTAAAGCCTCTTAGAGGTTAAATGATCCTTGATTTATCTAATCAAAACTCCTTTTTTAGGTGATGTGTCAGTGGATGGAAAAGTTCAGAAAAGATCTGTGTCGGTTCTGGAGCAGTGTTTTTCCAGTATTTTTTATGTTCCTGAATGTCATGGTGGTTGGAATTATAGGAGCAGCCGTGGTAATAACCATCTTAAAGGTGCTCTTCCCAGTTTGTGAATACAAGTAAGTAATTATTATTTTTGAAACATTAGTGGTTTTAATGATTAAAGAGTGAGTTGTATTTACTGTATTATTTAGAGTAGAAAGTATAAATAATAGGAAGGCTGTAAGACGAGGGAGGGAAAATGTTCTTTTTTCTAGCTTGTCTCCCAATGTTAGCAAAATTAAGACATTTATTGGATATCTATCATGAACAGGACACTTGTCTTGGGGATTCAGATGTAAGACAAACTCTCTTCTCTAAGAACTAGTCTGTTAGAGAAAGGAAACATATATCTGTTATGGAAAATGCAATGTTAGACTAAAATGAAATGAGGGCTTTGCTATATATAATTTTCTACCTCAAAGTATCAATTTAAAATGAAGTAGATTTTAGAAGACCAGTGAGATAGTTGGTGTAGCATTGCTAGTAAAAAGCAAAAGAGGAAACTTAAGTGTTTATCAGTGAGGGCTTACCTAATTGTTCACACATGTAGTGGAATTCTGTGCAGCTGAGATGCAAAGAATCCAAATTCTATTAGATGGGGGAAAACGTTGTGTAATCGTATGATCCCATTTGGGTAAATACTTTTCTATTCTGTATATAAATGCATAGGAAATTTCTAGAATGACAAAATACGTTATCTCTAATGAGTGGGAATGAGAACAAGGATAGAAACACTTTTTCTTTTTTTTAAAGATTTTATTCATTCATGAGACACACACACAGAGGCAGAGACACAGGCAGAGGGAGAAGCAGGCTCTATGCAGGGAGCCTGACATGGGACTTGATCTTGAGACTCTAGGATCACACCCTGGGCCAAAGGCAGGAGCTAAACAAACTGCTGAGCACCCAGGGATCCCCACACTGACTTTTTCCCTTTGTGTACAGCTTGATTTTTTTAACCATAAGAAATTATAAATGTAAAAGTGAATTTGTTATTAGTATTTTTGTAAGTTAAACAGTCAGGGGGCACCCATCTGGCTCAGCTGGTGGAACATGTAACTCTTGATCATGGGGTCATGAACTGGAGCACCACGTTGAGAGTAGAGTTTACTTAGGAAAAAAAAGAAAGAAAAATAAGTTAGTCACTTCAGTTGTTTTAATAGAAGTAAATCTCCATAGATAGGGACGACCACACTCTTTGGCTTAAATTATATTGTACTATGTTGTAAAGACCATAGGATTTATGGGAAAAGAGGCCCAATTCAAGCATTCACTTTTCCACCTGCTTGCCTGCCATTTTTTCCTGTGTAACATTGAACTAATCCCTCCCTTAAAGGGTTTGTTCAAAGACCGTAACGCATGCAAAGTGCCCGTGGAGTAAAGAAATATTAGTATCCCTCCTACCTTTTAGTTTGGTTTCCCTTGAAGAATTCACATTTACCATTTCTTTCTGAATGAAAATTCTGGAACTTAATAAATTTTTTCCTTTTTCCTTTTTCCTTTGACTGCCAGGAATCTCAGGACCTTTTTTGAACTTTATTGTGCAAACCTGTATAGAAAACCATGTTGCACTTTTTTTTTTTTTTTTAATTCTTTTACCAAATGTTTTGTTACGGGCTTCCATGTGGGAAGAGACACAATAGAAAATTAAAAACCTGATTTGCAGTATAAATGGCAGTTGCCCTAAGGATACTTTCTGGTAGTAAAAGATTTCATCAATACAGAAATATAGAGAGCAGTTAAAATAACTCATTTCCCTATTCTTTAATTCTTATAACTAGAGGTAATCATTGTTAATCATTGTTAACTTTAAGAGTGTGCATCTTTTACCCACATTCTGTATATTGATATAAATGCATGGTAAGGGCAGCCCCAGTGGTGCACCGGTTTAGCACCGCCTGGAGACCTGGGATCGAGTCCCACGTCGGGCTCCCTGCATGGAGCCTGCTTCTCCCTCTGCCTGTGTCTCTGTCTCTGTCTTTGTCTCTCTCTGAATAAATAAAATCTTTAAAAAAAAAATGCATGGTAAGATATCATTAAAGTATGGTCCCATTTGGGTAAAACCAAAGTATTATGTTTATAATAATAAGATTGTTTATCAACCGAGGCTCTTAACTGCCCCACATATTGCTTTAATTTTTTTTAGATTTTAAAAATTAATTTATTCATGAGAGACACACAGAGAGAGGCAGAGACATAGGGAGAGGGAGAAGCAGGCTCCCTGCAGGGAGCCTGATGTGGGACTCTGTTCCAGGACCCCAGAATCATGACCTGAGCCGAAGGCAGATGCTCAACCACTGAGCCAGCCAGGCATCCCCAGATTGCTTTATTCACCTAATGACAGAAGCTCCAAAACTTTTTTGGTACATAGCAGTCTCAAGTGTGCCAGTAATTTTTTCCTGTTGCTCTTATCTAGGCCAGAAGAAAATTAAAAGAAAAATTTTTATTTAATTCTTTTAAATATTTTATTTATTTTTATATTAAGTAGGCTCCACACTCCACATAGGGCTCGAACTCACGGCCTTGAAATTGAGAGTCACATGCTCAACCGGGTCAGTGAGGCATGCCTATTTTTTTTTTTTAAGATTTTATTTATTTCTTCATGAGAGATAGAGAGAGAGAGGCAGAGAGAGAGATAAGCAGGCTCCATGCAGGGAGCCTGACGTGGGACTTGATCCTGGGTCTCCAGGATCATGTCCTGGGCCAAAGGCAGGTGCCAAACCGCTGAGCCACCCAGGCGTCCCGAATATTTTTTAATTTACAACTACACATATACATTATGTTACATTTACAAGTGAGATGTGTGTGCCTACAGGGCACCACATAAAATTCTTATCTGGTAATCAGATTGCACACTGCCACCCTCATTTCCTGTTCAACATTAGCTTTTGTACAGTATTTTTTTTTTAAAAGGATTTTATTTATTCATGAAAGAGAGAGGAAGAGAGAGGCAGAGACACAGGCAGAGGAAGAAGCAGGCTCCATGCAGGGAGCCTGATGCGGGACTGGATCCCGGGACTCCAGGATTAGGCCCTGGGCCGAAGGCAGGCGCTAAACTGCTGAGCCACTCAGGCTGCCCCAGTATTTGCTTTTTATTCAACAACTGCCCAGGTCCAACTTTGCAAAGATCTGACCTCACTGAATGTGTAGTATGACCTGATGTTGAAACTGTGAACTACTCTCAAAATGAAATCTTGAAAATGAAATAGGCTGTAGCCTGAGTATATAGAGCCACCACCGGGGGTCTCCATGCATTTGGGAATCAGACCTTTTCCTATCAGCACACATATTGCTTATTGATCCTCTTTCTGGCGGCGTGGTGTTTTACAGCATAGGTAGGCCGTAACATAACCACTCCTCCAGTAGACATCCAGGTGTCTTCCAATTTCACACTATTGCCAATAATGCTCTAGTGTGCACCTTAAATATACACATGGACGTCTCTTTGCACGTGTATTTACGGAGATAGACTTCTAAAAGTGAAATTACTGGGTCAAAGGGTGTTTGTATCTCAACACCTGAGAACAATCTTTTTTGTTTTTGCTATTGTGGAGAAATCTCATCTTACTTTGCATTTTCTTCTTGCTTATGTCCCTCGCAAGTCCAGGTCAAACTGAGTCTAGCAACTTTGTGATAATCAGCTATATATTTCTCCGCTGACGTGCCTGTTTATAGCCTTTGCCCATTTTTCAGTGGTGTTGCCTTTTATAATCAGTATGTGGGAGCTCCTTTATCTGTTACACACATATAATATCTATTGCAGTTTTTTTTTTTTTCTTAATCCCAGACTGTGATTTGTCTTTTGCTCTTGTTTCTGGTATCACACAAAAGTTAAATTTGGGGCCAGAGCACTTCATGCCTTTCCTTTGTGGCTTTTAGGATTTTAAATTTTTCTTAAGTTGACCTTTCCCATCTTAAAATTATTTTTCTTAAAACATGTTTTACTATCACTTGTGTATACGGTAAGCTGAGTTATGATTTTGTTTTCCAAAGAGAGATGCCGTCATTTCAGTTGTCCTTTGCCCTTGAATGGAAATGTTACCTTATTCTGAACTGAATTTCCACATACTTTAATCTCACTTCTGAACTTCTCTTCTTCCACTGCTTTGTCTAGTACTGTGCCAGTAGCATAGTTTTAATTACTATACTGCTTTAATAAAACCAGGCATGTTAACAGCTATTCTTACTTGTGACTTATTCTCCCTTGTGACTTTGGACTCCCGTTTGTCCAGCTATTATAAACTAACTAAAAGGAAGCAAAAACACTTAACCCCAGGTATATATTTAATTTTAACTCTGATACAGCCTTGTCTTACCATCAAACTGTAGATGGAGGAAATGTTTAATTTCTGTTTTTGTATTTCAGAGGAATTCTTCAATTGGATAAAGCAAATGCTATACCTGTCACAGCTATCCACTTATTTCCAGATAATCCTGAGAAAAAAGCAGAAACCCTTGAAGATAAAACATGCGTTTAAAACACTATCTCAAATCATGGACTCTGAATTAGTCTTTTGGCTCTCAATTTGCCACTTGAATAGAATTGTCTTTTAAATCACAAAGAATTTGTTTATACACTAGAGAAATTGCTAAACTCCTAAAACTGTCTGAAACTTGACCTTTTAGGAGACAAGTTAAAGTTCATCTTATTCTGTAACAGAGCTGGTTATTCAGATGATTAAGGAAAATTTAAATGAAGTGGAAGAGAAGATATGAAGAAACATCAAAATTACCAAAAAAAAGAAAAGGGAGAGGGCAGGACAAAATGCCACGTGCCAATACTTTTCAAGGTGCCTTTGTAAAGGAAATTATATCCACTTAATTACTATAATATATGAGACTTTATGAAAAGCACTTTATGAAATTCTAATTTAAAAGCTCAAGAATTTAACACTTATTTTTTTATTCAGTAAAATGTGCCTTTATATTAAGTATGTGACTCAGCATAAAATCACTTAAGTGTATCATGATTTGATTGTATCCTGTACGAAGACTACTTACCTTGAATGCACCAGGATTTAAAAATAGTAGTGACTTGTTCTCACTCTAAAATAAACTTTTTTTGAGGAAAACAATAGAGAGTTTTGGTATAAAAACATATCCTGGGCAAGAACTGCTTCTGTGTCAGAGTTGATTTCACAGACACTGGCTTTAGCCAGGGTTCAGACTGCGAATGAGCCCTTTGGTCCTGGAATTAGATTGTACCTTGCTCTTGTGCTCCTTAAGTGTCATTTATCCTTCAACAGTGATCTTTTTTTAACCATCACCCCCATTAACATGTTTTATAATGTGATGTAGTACATAAAATACTTGCTTTTATTCCAAATGACAGATATTTCCTATTTTGTTTTATTACTTTTTTATTGCAACCTGTCATTTTAAACACATTGTTCAGTAAAATAATGACTGACTGGTTTGTAAGACCACCTTAGTGGAGAGGGGAAAAAAATAAAACCATCTTAGAGTTGGGTTAAGTAGATATGTATGTGTGGGGTAAGGATGACAGGGAGCAGAGTGGAGGAGTGAGGTTTTATCACGCCTAGCTGTTTTTTGTTTTGTTTTGTTTTGTTTTCCGCCTAGCTGTTTTTAATAAGAAATATAACAGCCCTGTGAAATATACTTTCTCCATATTATATGAATAAATAATAGCATGTGATTCACTTTGATCCTAAAGTCACCCAGCCAGTAACACTTTATGTCCTTCCTCACTTTAAGATGCTGGAAATCACCAATTCTAACTTCAAATAATGATAGTCTATTAAGCTTACAGAGAATCTCATGAGAACTGTGGAGGAGGCTATGTGGCCAACTGGAGAGTGTAGGCTTTACAGTCAGCAAAGTCCTGTTCTGCTTTGCCTCCTTACCGGGGAGACCAGGAACTATGGCTTGGTGCTCTCTTTTCTATGGTTGGGATGATACAGTTATTTTTTTAAAAAGTAATCCTTAAAAATTTTTTTAAAATATTGTATTTATTTATTCATGAGAGACAGAGAAAGAAGCAGGCTCCTTGCAGGGAGCCTGATGTGGGGCTCAATCCCGGGACTCCAGGATCACACCTGGGGCCAAAGGCAGAGGCTCAACTGCTGCGCCACCCAGGTGTTCCTAAAAAGTAATCCTAAACAGGGAGCTTACTTAAGATTTTATACCATTAACTTTTATTAACTTATACCATTAACTGTTCATTTAATTATGCTTTGTATCCATGAAAGAATGGGCTAATAATGAATTTCATTCATTAGAGCAAAGGGAGCAGCCTGTAGTGCAGCCTCATATGTAGGCAGACTAAAGTCAAGCAGGAGTGTGTGTGTGTATTTTTTTTTCTCTTTAAGTAGATGATAAAATGAAGGGTCTTTAAAGCTCTCCCAGGAAGAGGAGGGAAGCTACCGTAACGCCAAGCAGGAAGGCACAGTGGGTGCATGGTTTGTGCCTCAGTTGGCTACTTATGTAAAATGTTCAGGAATTTTCAGTTATTCACTGGCACCCAAGGTGCTAGAGCCAATCTTACTCCCTAAAAGGAATGGCAGCCGGACAGTGGAAGAGAAGATGCTGTACCTAGAAGTCCATACAAAGACACTTCCAACCTAAGTAATTGCATCTGTGCTGCAAACATACATGGTCAGTGAAAGAAATTAGCTAATACTAAAGTAAAAGAGATTTGCTTGCAGCTTTAAAAAATTGCCTTTATTTATTCAGAATCATACTTTTCTTTTTTTAAATCTTACCATTATGAAAGTTTAAAAAAATATAGCACTCAATGCAATGAAATACTACATTTAATTATTATTCAAACACTTAAGGCAGGTTTCTCACAGTTTGCATGTGAGACTTTAGCATGATCCAAACTCAAATATCCATTTCTCATATCTTTCAATGTCTGCAGCAGAAACTGACTTAGAAACCTTTTTTAAAGCCATTTCAAAATCCTCCATAGTTGTAGGCATGTGCATTTCTTCTCTTGAAAGATTTCTGATTTCTTCTGGGGTCAAACCTTCAATACGCCTTCTCATTGCCATCAAGGATGCATCCCTAGGTTTTAAATAAAAACACACAGCGTTATTTTGATTGAATAAAAACCTGTAAACAACATTTTTTCAGTATTCTTATTTTGTAATTATCCCACTACACATACTTATGGAGTATTGCATAGAATCTTGTATCAGAATACAAGGCCTGTTTGGAGTTGTTTTTTATTTTATTTTATTTTACTTATTTTTTATTTTTTTATTTTTATTGAAAGTAGTTTATTTTATTTATTTATGATAGTCACAGAGAGAAAAAGAGAGAGAGGCAGAGACATAGGCAGAGGGAGAAGCAGGCTCCATGCACCGGGAGTCCGACGTGGGATTCGATCCTGGGTCTCCAGGATCGCGCCCTGGGCCTCCAGGATCGCGCCCTGGGCCAAAGGCAGGCGCCAAACCACTGCACCACCCAGGGATCCCTGGAGTTGTTTTTTAGCAGTTAAATCTTCCATGATGAAATAAGGATATTAATTAATTTAAATAACTGATAGTAGGAAGTCCAAGAAAAAAAAAGGTGTAAGAAGCTAGCAACTGAATTTCATTTTAAGTGTCCAATAAAGAATATACATCAGAAAGACAGGAGAGAACCAGATGGCTGAAGAACAGTATTTTCTAGATGTGTAGGGAAAACTAAATGATCAGGTTAGGGTGTTTCAGCTTTCCCCTCTATTAGTTCTTTTTGGTTTTGTTGTTTTGTTTACTTTTTATTTTTTTGTGATAGTCACACAGAGAGAGAGAGAGAGGCAGAGGCAGAGGGAGAAGCAGGCTCCATGCACCGGGAGCCCGACGTGGGATTCGATCCCGGGTCTCCAGGATCGCGCCCTGGGCCAAAGGCAGGCGCTAAACCACTGCGCCACCCAGGGATCCCTGTTTTTTGCTTTTAAAGAAGAAACTTAAGAATCAGGGACCCTCCTTTCACCAAGTTTCATCCTTAATAACAGCCACCATTTATTTATTCAAAGGGACGCAGCTGCTTTATGTACACATGTTCTCACTAATGCTCACAACAACCTTGTGTCGTTTACAAGAGTAGCCTCAGATTAGGACAAAACCTACTTAAATCAACTGGATTGGAGACTTTTTTTTTTTATTCCTGTTCCTGTCCTATTTTATAGGACCCTTGCACTGAAATGAGATTGTATTCCTCCTAGAGTATGCCCAATCAATATCACAATTGTATTTCTTATGAAAAAGTATACTAAGTACATCAATAGTTTAAAAATCCAATATAACTACTGATTTCCTGTATTATATTGATTGTTCTAACATTAGCTTCTTGAACCAGCAGCTTTCAAATGCACTGCAAACTGTTCAGTGATGTGCAACATGCCGAAATTCCTACCAGCGCCTTTCCACAAACTTAATACCAAAACTCCTGTCTGTGAATAAAGACTCTAATGTGGGTCTTTACTCTTCACATATCCCATTAATTCAGCATGAAAACTTCCTAACAGACGTTTATACTCGCAAAACCCCATACTTCCAAAATAATTCATACCTGCACACATTGGTAATGTCTGCACCTGAGTAACCTTCCATATTTTCTGCTATACTTGCAAGGTTAACATCATCAGCCAATTCCAGTTCACGTAGACTTATTCGTAACAGCTCCTCCCTGCCTTTTGCTAATGATGGAAACAAAAAATGTAAGCTTTCAATATAAACTTATTTTTTCTCAAGTCTACTTTAAATGAGAAGTTGCTTTCCAATTCTTAGAGCTCATTTGCTTAAAAATTTAAAAGCCCTTCCTCACTAAATTTAAAATTTCCCGATACCAAGTCTTTCAGGTTCTAGATACAGCAAAACCAGTTAATGTAAGAAAGATATCCTACATTTGTCTCTTTACAGGAAAGGTAATTACTACCAAATTTTAAAAACTCTAAGCAAAACTACCAAAGAGTTAACATGAGCTTTCTGACAAGATTTAAATGCAGATAACCTGATGGTAATGGAATATAGATTCTTTTTTCAAGACGTCGTCTTAACGCCTCATCAATATCCCAGGGAAAATTAGTAGCTGCCAGAACCATAACCATTTTGGAAGGGTCATCATTTTCAGAAGCACCTCCAACACCTAAAACAAAGGGTGAGGAGAAAGTAAAAATGAAGTCAGAATATACAAAATAAAGCTCAACTACTTAAAAATCGCATAGTTAGGACTAAATTATAAAGGTAGTGTAATAGTTAAGTCTCCCTAAGGCTTCTAAAGGTAAATGGTACATATGAATTTGTGGCCCCAAAAAATAAGGTTTAGTATGGAAAAAAAATAGGACTCAAATAGATTTTTTTTTTTAAAGATTTATTTATGATGGACATAGAGAGAGAGAGAGAGAGAGAGAGAGAGAGGCAGAAGGCAGAGACACAGGCAGAGGGAGAAGCAGGCTCCACGTGGGGAGCCTGACGTGGGACTTGATGCGGGGTCTCCAGGCCCTGGGATGAAGGCAACACTAAACCACTGAGCCACCCGGGCTGCCCGGACTCAAATAGATTTAATCAAAAGACCAGCTCAGTTTAACTACATACCAATTTCTAAAATTTTTCAAAAACACATATATCCCTAAAGCAAATTTATTTGCATTTATTTCAATTTTATTGTTGAAAACAAATCAGAGTATATGCCCATGAGTGCTCTGAACAGCCATTATTTCTGGCATGTCCCCAAGTCCATGTACCCAATATACTGTCAATCTCCAGGACCTACTTGCCAGCCCTCCCTAGTCATCAGGAGTTGTGTGGGTAAGCCCTAGGAGCAGAGCTTAGTCAATATACAGACATGCATACCATCCATTTGAACCAGCAGCTCGGCTTTCACCCTTCGGCTTGCTTCATGCTCTTCAGAAGTCCCTCTGCGACTACAAATGGAATCTATCTCATCGATAAATATGGTGGCTGGAGAGTAAAATCGAGCCTAAATAAAGAAACCATGTAACACCAGGTTTTTATTTCATTTAAAACATAATCTGTAGCAATTAGAAAAGAGCCCAAGAACCTGCCACATCACATCTCTCTAGTCCTATTACTGGGGAGAAGATAAACTGGAGCAGCTAAAAGACAGCTTCTAATAGAAACTTATCATAGACTTAAAAATTACATGGCAATTTTTGTACCATTCAGTACTTTAACTGGCAATATTTATTTATTTATTCATGAGTGATATAAATACAGAATTATCTTGTGCACTGCAACAATAAGGACAATAGTGGCAAGAAAACATTCATAGATATTGGTAAGTGTTCTACAGTTACCAGTTACAGTTCAAGAAAAAATTGGTTACAGAGAACCATTACCTTAAATAAAATCATATAGATTCCCTCTAAGAAACCTAATTAAATTGCCATTTTTCACTTGACAACACATTACAGTAACTAAAGAAGTTCATAATTTATCGTCTTTATTTTTAAAGACTTATTTTAGAGCAAGAGAGCATTAGTGGGGAGAGGGACAGAGGGGAAGAGAGGGACAGAGAGGGAGAAAAGCAGACTCCCTCATGAGTGAGGAGCCCGACATGGGGCTCGATCTCACAACCCTAAGATCATGACCCAAGCCAAAATCAAGAGTGGGACACCTAACTGACTGAGCTACCCAGGCGCCCCATACTTAAGTATTTTTAAGATTTTATTTATTTGAGAGAGAGACTGATCACAAGCAGGGGGGAGGGGCAGAGAGTGAAGCAGACTCCTCACTGAGAAAGGAGCTCCATCAGGAATCGATCCAGGACCCTGGGATCGTACCCTGATCTGGAGGCAGACGCCCAACCAATTGAGCCACTCAGGTGCCTAAGTAGTTAATTATTTTTAAATTAAATATCCAAACTTACAGAATCACTGCACAAGAGAGTTTGAACCTAAATGATGACAATGATTTCTCAAAACACAGCTTAATGAATAGCACTTTTCCAAGGTTTATCCAAAAATAAAGTCCATGATGGCAAATGAACATTATGAACTTGAACATGCAATTATACTGGGTCTATCAGTTCTTTTGGACCATGAAGTTATAATCTAGGATCTTCTAAGAGGCAATTCACTGTGTGGAAAACTATGCCTCCAAAAGTATGGATGCAGTTTTTGTCCACTTGGAAAATCCTAATACTTAAATTTCACTTTTCTAGTTGAAAATTTGAATTCTAAGTCATCAGTTCCCTCTAGAGAGATAATTTAATTTTAGTAAAGCATCCTTACTTGGATTTTAGGTACTGTTTACAAAAATTTTGTATTCTTTTCAAGAAATAGAATATGAAAAAAAATGTTCAGGAAAATTAAAAAAAAAAAAAGCATCCAAGAAAATCCTCAATTGAAATTCTAGCAAGAAAGCATGTCTCCATACCAGAAGCCCGACGGGGGACTCGATACCGGGACTCCAGGATCGCGCCCCGGGCCAAAGGCAGGCGCTAAACCGCTGAGCCACCCAGGGATCCCCTAAGATTTTAATTATTTATTCATGAGAGATACAGGGAGAGAGAGAGGCAGAGACACACGCAGAAGGAGAAGCAGGCTCCATGCCGGGAGCCCGACGTGGGACTTGATCCCGGGACTCCAGGATTAGGCCTTGGGCCGAAGGTGGCACTAAGCCACTGAGCCACCCGGACTGTCTAAAAATAGTAATTCTTAAACAGAGCAGCTAATATCTATTAGCCTTTATGAGTCAGGCTCTATTGTAAGCAATTTACATGCATTAGTTCATCTCACCATCCAAACATTACAGAGGTAATTCCTGTATTGTGGTCTTCCTTTTATAGATAAAGTAACTGTGGATCAGGAAAGGAATTGGTCCAAGGTTAGCCAGCTAGGGAAGTGTGACAGAGGTAGGATCTGTAGCTGGGCCACCTGACTCTAAAGACTCCATACTTAGCCATTTATTGTATTTAGCTTACTTTTTTTTTTTTTTTTTAAGATTTTATTTATTTACTTGAGAAAGAGAGAGCATGTGAATGTGCATGAGCAGGGGAAGGGGCAGAGGAAGAGGGAGAAGCAAACTTCCACTGAGCAGGAAGCCTGATGCGGGGGCTCAATCCAAGGACCCTGGGATCATGACCTGAGCTGAAGGCAGATGGTCAACTGACTGAGCCACCCAGGTGCCCATTAAGCTTACATTTTTAAAAAGCCTGGATATTCTGGAATTCTGGCAATATAATTTTTTTCCCCTGAAGCAAAGGGCAAACTAATTTTCCAAACTCATCTAAGAGGTTCTCCACTAGATTCCTACTGCAGTATAAACTACTGATAAACTATTAAGAACGTATTAGAATTTACATCCTGTCTTATGAATTATCAAACTTGAAGAAGAAAATGGGAATTGATACAGGGATAAAAGCTTTTACAGAAAATGGATAACCTCAAATTGTAAGGGTTTTCATTTGCTTGTTTTGTTTTATTTGGAGCCTATGAAGTAAGATCTAGTGTCAAATTAACACTGTCATCAAGGTTTTGTCCATGAAGAAATCTTTCGAGTTAAGAATGCAAGTCACTTCCTATATAATAAGCATAACTCTGCCCTAATGTATGTAACTACACTATTGTTTAAATGAGGCAAGACTGAAATAACCACTAAAAAGCTGCTGAATTCAATCCAAATGCTCTACTAGAATTCATTCACTTATATTCCCCTCCTATTGATACTCAGATTAGTGGGGTTTGAAGAAGGAAAAAAAGAAACTCAAATTAACAAGCAAAGAAGTAACAATCCAAAGGCTGGATCATTAAACTCAAGGTATTTAGCATAGTTAATGGATTGGAGGTGATCTAATCCATAACTACTTGATTTTCACTGTTCTGAGTTACTATTACTACACTAAATTTACCATATTATAACTAAGTCTACTGATTTCAAAAACATAGTATTCTAAACTCCTAGAGCAGATTAGTAATGCAGATCTTATAATGTGAACATGCCTATAAGCCAACAGAGATGACTCTTCCTCTAGAGGAAAGAACACACAGAAAAACTCAAATTAAAACTTAAAACTCATGTAATTAAAGGGCTCTAGTTTTGAGGGCATAGGAATCACACTTTGGAAACAGTATCAGCCTGCCTAGCTACTCTATACACTGCAGATAGTTTTGACCCACTCTCTCCCCCATTTGAGAGGTAAAGAATCATTAGAATGGTCTTAAACGTTCACCATTTCGAATAATAGACGAACAAGCTTCTCGGACTCTCCTCTGTATTTGGAAGTTAGAGTTGATGAAGACACATTGAAGAATGTTGTCTTGCATTCTGTAGCTACTGCTTTAGCAAGGAGGGTCTTTCCTGTGCCGGGTGGGCCAACCATCAACACTCCCTGTTGGGAAAATAATAACATAACTGAGATTAACCTGCCACTGTTCTAATTCACAAGAATTCCATTACTGAGAACTAATTTTCAACTAATATATAATATTAAGATAAATAAAAAAATTAACAAAAGGATGCTTTATCACCAATTTACATCATTCATTATAAAAGTTATATTAAAAATCTGAAACTCAGAAATGAGAAAAAGATAATGTCATAATACTGACATCATAATAATCATATGTACCAATAGTATTTGAATGTATTTCCTGCTAGTCTTTTGTTTGAACAAATTTGTCTTTTTGTTACACAGCTGTACTCAAGAATGTCCAGAATTTTGTAGCTTATCACTTAATATTTCAAGAATTTTTAGTAAGTGCAGAGTTAGCCATCAGCACATTTTCTAAATCCAAGAAAGAGTTTTTTTCAGTCTCTTTTCAGATCAGCTCATGATTTCTTAAAAAACTGAGACACAATAGCCAAACTGTGGAAGGAGCCTCGGTGTCCATTCAAAGATGAATGGATAAAGACGATGTGGTCTATGTATACAATGGAATATTCCTCAGCCATTAGAAACGACAAATACCCACTATTTGCTTCAACTTGGAGGGACCTGGAGGGTATTATGCTGAGTAAAATAAGTCAATCAGAAAAGGACAATCATATGTGGTCTCATTCATTTGGGGACTATAAAAATTAGTGAAAGGGGGGCAGCCCCAGTGGCTCAGCGGTTTAAGTGCTGCCTACAGCCCGGGGTATGATCCTGGAGATCCGGGATAGAGTCCTACGTCAGTTTCCCTGCATGGAGCCTGCTTCTCCCTCTGCCTGTGTCTCTGCCTCTCTCTCTCTCTCTCTCTCTCTCTCTCCTCTGCCTGTGTCTCTGCCTCTCTCTCTCTCTCTCTCTCTCTCTCTCTCTCTCTCTCTCATGAATAAATAAATAAAATCTAAAAAAAAAAATTAGTGAAAGGGAATAAAGGGAAAGGAGAGGAAATGAGTGAAAATATCAGTGAGGGTGACAAAACATGAGACACACCTAACTCTGGGAAATGAACAAGTGGTAGTGGAAAGGGAGGTGGGCGGGGGGTGGGGGTGACTGGGTGATGGGCATTGAGGGGGGCACTTGGCAGGGTGAGCACTGGGTGTTATGCTAAATGTTGGCAAATTGAACTCTAATAAAAAATTTTTTAAAAAAACTGAGACATACCTGCATCAAATGAGTACTTATCTATTTTTTCCCCCTCACTTCCCTGAATACAATAAATACTCATTTTCTACAACAATGTACTTGCCATTAACAGTAATAAACTTACTTTCCATGGCCTCCTAATGCCCTTAAAGAATTCTGGCATCCACATTGGTAACACCACAGCTTCCTTTAGCAACTTTTTAGCTTCTACTAAATCAGCAATATCATCCCTGAAAGAAGAGATATTTTATCAACACCCTCTTAGATTATGCATGTAACTGTATGCAATCACTCCTGAGAACCACAGAAGCACACGGTTTTACACTGCTGCCAGAATGCAAAGCCCCTCCCTAGGTACCAGTGCACTAGCACACTGTGATGAGGCCTGCCACACCAACCAGTATACACAGAGCACAATCTGATTCATCAATTCTTGGCAATAATGATTTCCAATGTGGTGAATGAGAACACTGGTCTATAGACCTACTCTAAGTATTTATCATGTGACTTCATTTTAAATTCCTGGCCTTGTGGTGCTCCTTTCATAAACTCCATGATTTAGAGACAATAAGCCCATTAAAAAATAATAATAAAAAATAAAGAATAAAAAAGGCATAAAGCAGAGGCAGGCTACAATATTGTTGCCCCCAACCCTTTTAAGAGATGGGCACCAAGGATGAAGAGTATCATAGAGACTATTATGAAGTCATCACCAACCACTAGAAAACTCTGCTACTACTATTACTGGTACATGTGGCATTTTCATGAAAGTATATGTTCACTGTATAAATATCAAATACCAAAAAATATTTTTAAAATACCCCCAAAACCATACCTAAAAATCATAAGGTTTTAATGAAAAATATATAACAGAATGAACCTAACTTTGTGGGAAAGGGGGCCTTTTATTTTTTTAGGTTTTTTTCGAAAAGGAGCTTTTAGAGAACTCACAGAATTACAGTTCTTTGATTAGATATGATAAATCAAGTTGAGAATCACTGCTCAAAATCACAGAAAATAAAAGCAACATCCACAGGGTAAACCTATCAATAACAAGCAACAATGGGACAACAGTGCATGCAACTCCAGGTCTTGGACAGGGTTTTGAGTTCAAGCGGCACTTGGGCATTGAGCTTACATAACAAAAAACAAAAACAACACACATGTGTAAGAATCACTGCCATTTCACCAGTAGAGGATGTCCCAGAAAGAAGATGGAATTTCTGTGATCTTATTCCCACTCTGTATAGAAGATTTTTTTTTTTAAATAGAAACTTACTTATCATTTGTTACTTTCTTAAATAAAAAAGAAATCTCAACAAAAACTTGGTAGAGCCTAAACCAAGTGCTGGGTTCACATTGCATGTACTCTGGTTCCATCCCCAAGGACTGATCTTCAGTGTATGCCCACATCGGTTCCATTTACTTTCCCTAAAAGCATTATCAGCGCCTAATTATTTTCTTGTGATATAACTTACCATCGAACATTGGGATTCTGAGAAATTATATCTCTTTCCAAAGCTTCTACTAAGTCCTTATCATATCCAGTACTATCAAATTTACTTGTCTCTGGTTCAGTAACTGCAGCAGGTGATTTGTTCTACATCAGGAGAAAAAAACAAGAGCTTCTGATTGACTCAAAAATTATACTCAGAAACAAAGATCGGACTCCAGTGATATTTTTAAAAGAGCTAATCTAATAATACAAGTAATAGAGAATCAAGGCTATTCAGTCATTCTTCTCTATCAACATCAGAGTGAATTATTAGAGTTTCATATTCAATCTTTATTTTTACATAAAAAGTATGACAAAAATGTTCAAGAAAAAAATATTATGCATACAAATTAGTCAGAATAAAAAAATCAACATTGAGATGAACAGTGATTACTAGTGAATATCAGATAGTGATACTTATCTCAAAGCTTTAGAGAAGATAAGATTAAAGACAGTTTATGTAGTTGAGATTACAGCTCACTCTTAAAAAAAAGGAAAGTATGTATGTATGATTGATATTTATTTATTTGATATTTATTTATTAATTAGAGTGAGACCATGCATGTGAGTAGGGTGAAGGGTAGACAGAGAGGCCGAGAATTTCAAGCATGAAATGCTGAGCACAGAGCCCCACATAAGGCTCTATCCTACAACCCTAAGATCATGACCTAAGCCAAAACCAAGAGTCAGATACTCAACCAACTGAGCCACCTAGATGTCCCATTTACAACTCACTCTTAATCACCTACTCATTAATGCTCTTAAAACATTGCTTTTCACTGTTCTTACCTCACTCCAAAAGAGACATCCCAGTCCCAGGTGTGATTCCCTCCCATCCTCTGTGACAGCAGTCATTAGGGCCACAGCTCCTAAGCCCTGTACTAAAGCATTCCAGGGCAAAATGGGAAACTCACAGAGCACTGCAGGATATTTTACACTTTTTTTAGAGAAACCCAGCAGTATATGTTGAATATTAGGGGAATTACCAGCTCCAGGCAATTCTGTTTCTAAATTAAAACTGCTGCATTCCTTTCAATAATGCCAAATTTTTGTAAAGCTGGGTTTCTGGCAGTTTCTATGATAAAACAAACAGTGGGGGGAATCCCTGGGTGGCTCAGCAGTTTAGAGCCTGCCTTCAGCCCAGGGTGTGATCCTGGAGTCTCGGGATTGAGTCCTACATCAGGCTTCCTGCAATGGAGCCTGCTTCTCCCTCTGCCTGTGTCTCTGACTCTCTCTCTCTCTCTTTCTCTCTGTGTCTCTCATGAATAAATAAGTGAAATGTTTAAAAAAAAATTTAAAAAAAAAAACAGTGGGAAAAATCAAGGTGAAAGAGGAATCAGAGAGAAATATCCACTCTGCCTCCAACATCTGAGAAACTGAGCAGTGCCCAACATACAGTTAGGACATAGCAAATTTGTCTGAACCTAACTTCTTCACCAATGTATGAGTATTCTTTTTGTCCTAAAGGTGCTGTGAAAAAATTAGAGACACTCATGAATTTTATAAGGCAAGAAAATTTATGAAGGTCTGCATTAGGGTAGACAGTCATTTACTTGGTCTTGTACTAGAATTCTTACATTGTCTCCTTAATACTGTTTTGCCCATACATGATTTGTCAGTGCTGTTATCTAAAGTCAGCATTAGGGATCCCTGGGTGGCGCAGCGGTTTAGCGCCTGCCTTTGGCCCAGGGCACGATCCTGGAGACCCGGGATCGAATCCCATGTCAGGCTCCCAGGGCATGGAGCCTGCTTCTCCCTCTGCCTATGTCTCTGCCTCTCTCTCTCATTCTGTGTGACTATCATAAATAAATAAAAAAAAAAATTTAAAAAAAAAAAATAAAGTCAGCATTAATGTATCTGTATTAGTATCTAAACTTAACCAATATTTACATACTCAAAAGTCTTACACTAGATGGTCAATAAGTGTCTGTCTCACAATATACATATTCACTATCTAATACCAACATAAAACAAACAAACAAACAAGGAAGGAAGGTATTGCCTTTAAAAGAGGAGAAGGGGGCAGCCCGGGTGGCTCAGCGGTTTAGTGCCACCTTCAGCCAAGGGCCTGATCCTGGAGACCCGGGATCAAGGCCCACATCAGGCTCCTTGCACGGAGCCTGCTTCTCCCTCTGCCTGTGTCTCTGCCTCTTTCTCTCTCTCTCTGCCTCTCATGAATAAATAAATTAAAAAAAAAAAAAAAAAGGAGGAGAAGGTTAGGGCACTTGGCTGGCTTAGGCAGAAGAGCATGTATTACTTGATCTTAGAGTTGTGAGTTCAAGCTCCATGTTGGGTGTAGAGATGGATGGATGGATGGATGGATGGATGGAAGGAAGGAAGGAAGGAAGGAAGGAAGGAAGGAAGGAAGGAAGGAAGGAAGGAAATCTGAGTATTTATGTCCTTCCTTCCTTCCTTCCTTCCTTTCTTCCTTCCTTCCCTTTCCTTCCTTCCTAGATTTTACTTATCTGAGAGAGAGAGAGAGAGAGAGAGAGAGAGAGAGAGAGAGAGAGAGAGAGAGATAGCGACACAGATTACAAGAGTACGAGCAGGGAGGAGAGGGAGAAGCAAGCTCCCCAGTGAGCAGAGAGTCTGAAATGGGGCTCGATCCCAGGACTCCAGGATCATGACCTGACCTGAAGGCAGATGCTTTAACAACTGAGGCGCCCAGACATCCTGCAGTTGTTATTCCTTCACAAATATTTACCAAGAACCCATTCTGTGCTAGCAGCTGTGGGGGACAGAAAGAAGACACTGTCCCTGATATTTGGGAACTCACACTGTGAGCCTAGCAAGACACAGACAGAAAGTACTTTCTAGTTGCTCTCTTTCCTCCCACAGAACACAGTGCTAAAGGGATGTCTGCAGACAAAGAAAAATGAATTTAAGCTAGGCAGAAAGGAGTAACAATTCAATAATAGGTCAGCCAAAGGAAGCTATGGACTTTCAAGTGTTGACATTTTTTTTAATAAAGATTTCACTTATTTGAAACAGAGGGAAAGAGAGATAGCAAGCACAAGCAGGCAGATGGGCAGAGGGAGAAGCAGACTCCTCCCTGAGCAGAGAGCCCTATGTGGGCTTGATCCCAGGACTCTTGAGATCATGACCTGAGCTGAAGGCAGACTCTTAACCGAATGATCCACCTAGGGGCCCCAAATGTTGACATTTTTTATAGGATTTTATTTAATTAGTTGAAATAGTACAATTTCCTTGATGCTTAAAATAAAGCTGAAGATGAACCAATTAACCAGGAAATAAATACTCAACTTTAAAACCAGTTACTGTAAAAGCTGACAATGTCGGAAACACAAAATCCAAATATACTGTCTCCATTAAATGAGTTAATTAAAAATGACAGCTAGGCTTTCACTCACAGGAAGACAGAGTAAATGTACTTTTCACAATTCCTTCTGCTATGGAGAACTAAAAACCCTGGCATTGGGATGTCTGAGTGGCTCAGCAGTTGAGTGTCTGCCTTTGGCTCAGGGCATGATCCTGGAGTCTTGGGATCAAGTCCCACACTGGACTCCCTGCATGGAGCCTGCTTCTCCCTCTGCCTATGTCTCTGTCTCTCTCTGTGTCTTTCATGAATAAATAAAATCTTTAAAAAAATAAAAGTAAAAACAAAAACAAACAAACAAACAAACAAAAAACCCAACCCTGTCGTTATACACTAAACAAAGACAGGACTTCAAAAAGTATAGAGAGAGGCAGGCCAACCAGGGAACCTAAACAAGGTTGTGTGCTCTCTAGATTTTCTTTCTCCTTCATAAATCCAGACTCAAGGTCAAACAAGACAGAAACCCAGAAACAACAATGTGAGCAAATAAAAAGACCCCAACAAAAGCTTATTCTCTCTAGCCAGAGGATCGAAAAAGAGGGAGGCTTAGCAAGATAAAACTTCAGACAACACTCTATTCTAGTCAAGAACCTTGGAAAAGGCTGGGGGCCTGCCCTACTCAGGTGAGCAAAAGCCAGGTGGGGAGCCTAGATATCCACTTGGGAGGCTGGAATGAGGTACTCTAACCTGCCCCAATCACAGTGTATCAGAGGCCAATCAGGGGACTGGAATTTTCATCCCTGCCAATCAGTAATCTTCCACTCAGTGGAGATTACAGAGGGAGCCTGCACTTCCATCCCCACCAGTATTACCCAGTAATGCGGCACTGGGGTGGTGTCAGAGGAAGACTCATAGAGTCAAGACAAGGTCACCCCCATTACAATGTCACTGGAGTTCACATGGAGAACTTCCACCACAACTCAGTGGTAATGAGAAGACCTCTTCCCCATTCCAGTGTCAAAAGAGGCTATGTGGGAACCTAGACTTCTACTTTCACCTGGGGGCAATGGCCCCCTAGCTTTCCTGCCACAGCAGTGTCAGAAAAAGTCAGTTATAGTTACCTATAACAGTAGGTGTAAATAAGATCTAGAGTCTCATAACATGATATGAAAATATCCAGGTTTCAATCTAAAAATCACTTGATATACTAAGAGCCACAAAGATCTCAAAGACAATCAACACATGCCAAGACCAAGAAGACAAAATTTCAAACAAGCAATTATGAACATGTGAAACAACCCAAAAAACAGGTAACTTCAGAAAGAAATAGAACACCCCAAATTAATCCACTGAGAGTAATAAGCAAAAATAACACCTTGCCAATAGGAAAAAAAAAAACTATTCAAATGAAAGTAGATTTCTCCTCAGAAAAGGAGGCATAAAATTTTTTTCCAAGTGCTAAAAGAAAAAAAAACTGTCAACACAGAATCCTCTACCCAGTAAAAATGTCCTTCAGGAATGAAAGGGTAATCAGACCATTCTTATATGAAGGAAAAGTAAGAGAGTTCTGTTGCCAGGAGACCAATCCTAAAAGAATGGTTAAAAGAAGTACTCCAAAGAGAAAAGAAAAATGTAAGGAAGAACCTGGAAAGATCAGGAAGGAATAAAGAACGTATTAAGTAAAAATACGGGTAAGTACAATAGGTTTTCTTTCTCCTTTTGAGTTTTCTTTTTCTTTAAAAGATATTATTTATTTATTTGACAGAGAGAGAGACAGCATGAACAAGGGCAGTGGCAGGCAGAGGGAGAAGCAGGCTCCCTGCTAAGCAGGAGCCTGATGTGGAACTTGATCCCAGAACCCTGGGATCATGACTTGAGTTGAAGATAGATGCTTACTGATTGAGCCAGTCAGGTGCCCTCCTTTTGAATTTTCTAATTTATTTAACAGTTGAAGCAAAAAGTTTAATGCTGTGTGATTAGGCTCTAAATAAGGGAAAGGAAATATTTTTTTTAAAGATTTATTTATTTATTTATGAGAGAGAGAGAGAGAGAGAGAGAGAGAGAGAGAGAGGCAGGCAGAGACATAGGCAGAAGGAGAAGCAGGCTCCATGTCGGGAGCCCGACGCGGGACTCAATCCTGGGACTCCAGGATCGCGCCCTGGGCCAAAGGCAGGCACTAAACCACTGAGCCACCCAGGGATTCCTGGGAAAGGAAATATTTAAAAACAATTATAAATGGTGGAGGACAAAGGAATATAAAAAGCAAAACGATTTCTATACCTCATTTGAAGTGGTAAAATGACAATACCAGTCAACCAGTACAAGTTCTTTATATATAACATCTAAGGCAACCACTGAAAAAGCTAATAAAAGGGAAATACTCAAAACCACTACAGAACATCAAAAGAAAGTTCTAAAAAAATGTGCAAGCAACCGCCATGCAAAGGCCAAAAAAAAATAAATAAATAAATAAAAAAAAAACACAGAAAAATAAAGAAAACCCCAAACAATCAGAAAACTGAAAATAAAATGGCAGACTTAAACCCAATATAACAAATACTTTAAGTATAAGTGGCCTATATACCAGTTAAAAGACAGGGATTGGTGGAATAAATTAAAACAGGACTCAAGTATATGCGGTCAGCAAGAAACTAGTTCAAAAATAGTGATACAGGTAGGCTGAAAGTAAAATATTTGAAAAAGGCTTAATGTAAACATTAATCAAAGAAAAATAGGCATGGCATGGCTATATTAATATCAGATAAAGTCAATTTCAAACAAAATAAAACCAAACCTACCAGTCAGAGAGGGATACTACATAATGATAAACAGATCAATCCACCTAAGAAAACAAAACAATCCAAAAAAAAAAAAAGAAAGCAAAGAATTCCTAAATGTGAATGCACCAAACAACAAAGCCACAATATATGAAGCAAAAACTGATAAAAGTGAAAGAAATAGGCAAATCTTTAGATATAACTGGAGACTCCAACAACTCCCCTCAACAACTGACGGGAAGAACCAGAAAGGAAATGAGCAAGGAGGGGATGGCTTAGTGGTTTAGCGCTGCCTGCCTTCGGCCCAAGGCGTGATCCTGGAGACCCAAGATCGAGTCACACATTGGGCTCCCTGCATGGAGCCTGCTTCTCCCTCTGCCTGTGTCTCTGTCTCTCTCCCTCCTCCCTCCCTCCCTCTCTCTCTCCTCTCTCTCATAAATAAATAAATAAAATATTTTTTTTAAAAAAAAAGGGAAATGAGCAAGGATATAGAATAACTCAACAGCACCATCATCCAGCAGAATCTAATGGACATTAATACAAAGTGCCACCCAACAAGGACAAAATATACATTATTTTCAAGTGCTCACAGAAAATATTTCAAGTGTTCATAGAATATTTACCAAGAAAGACCATGTCCAGGCCATAAAACAATCTGACATCATACAGAATATATTCTCTAAGCACAAAGGATTCAAACTTGAAATCAACAGAGAAGTACACAATCTCTGGACAATCAGAAACTAACACACTTCAAAATAATCACAAGGTCAAAGAGGAAGTCTCAAAAGAAATTTTAAAAAAATTGAATTAAATGAAAAGGTAAATACAACAATTTCTGGGACATAGCTAAAGCAGTACTGAGAGGGAAGCGTAGACCACTAAATGCATAAAGTAGGGCAAAGTCTTAACTATCTAAACTCCTACCTAGGAATGTATAAAAGAAGAGCAAAATAAACTTAAAGCAAGGAGAAAAAAGACAGTAACAGTGATAAGAGCAAAAGCCAATGAAACAAAAAACATAAAAAAGGGGAAAAAAATCAATAAAACAAAGAGGTGGTTCTTTGAAAAGGTGAGAAACTAACAAACCTCTAGCAACACTGAAAATGAAAAAACAAAAACAAAAACAAAGAAACACAAGGAAACACATATTATCAACGTCAAGAATGAGCTACAGACTTGTAGATACCAAAAGAATAGGGAATCTTAACAAAAAATTCTACATACATAAACTTGGTAACTTAGACAAAAGGGAACACTACCTTGAAAAACACAAATTACCACAACTCACCTACTGTGAACGATTATTTGAACAGCCTAACAACTACTGAGGAAACTGAATTCATAATTTTAAAACCAAAAAAGAAATATCCAAGTCCAGATGTTCCACTGGAGAATTTTATCAAACATTTAAATAAGAATTACCAATTTGACACAGTGTTTTCTGGAAAACAGGTAAACACTTCTCAATTCATTTTACGAACCTAATACTATGATATCAAAGACAGTTAAAAAAAAAAAGTATGAACCAATATCCCTCATAAATATAGACACAAAAATCGTTAACAAAATATTTCCAAATAGAATCCAGCAAGAAAAAAAGAATTATGTACCATACTCAAGTGATGTTTATCCCAGGGAGGCAACTAGCTCAATACTTTAAAAAAATATCAATGTAATCTATATAATAACAGGTTAAAGAAGGAAAACCATAGCATCATGCAATAAATGCCAAGCAGGCATCTGACATAACTCAGTATCTCTCTCTCTCTCTTTTTTAAAGATTTCATTTATTTATTCATGAGAGATAGACAGAGACAGGCAGACGGAAAAGCAGACTCCATGCAAGGATCCCGGGTCTCCAGGATCAGGTCCTGGGTTGAAGGCAGAGCTAAACCCCTGAGCCACCCGGGCTGCCCTCAATATCTCTTTAGGATGAAAACTCTCAGAAAAACAAGATTAAAGAGGAGCTTCAACCTGATATGAAGCATATGCAAAAAACCTAGCAGTAACATCGTATTTTATTTATTTATTTTTTAATATTTTTTATTTATTTACTCATGAGAGACACGGGGTGGGGAGGGAGAGAAAGAGAGAGAGGCAGAGACACAGGCAGAGGGAGAAGCAGGCTCCACACAGGGAGCACAATGTGGGACTCGATCCTGGGTCTCCAGGATCATACCCTGGGCTGAAGGCAGCACTAAACCGCTGAGCCACCCGGGCTGCCCAACATCATATTTTATAATTAAACACTGAATGCTTTCCCCATAAGGCTGAAAACAAAGCTAGCATGTCCACTTTCATCACACTTATTCAACATAATGCCAGAAGTTTTAGTCAGTGTAACAAGAGGAAGAAATAAAACTGTTCTGTTTGCAGAGGACATGATGTCTACCCCAAAAATGCTAAGGAATCTGAAAAATTCTCCTAAAATAAATGACTTCAGTAAGGTGGCAGAACACAAGATAAACATACGAAGTTTGGGCCCCTGGATAGCTCAGTCAGCTGAATATCCAACTCTTGATTTTGGCTCAGGTCATGACCTTGGGATCATGACATCAAGCCCCACGTTGGGCTCCACACATACTGGCGAGTCTGCTTGAGAGTCTCTCTCCTCCCTCTGTCTCTCCCCCTGCTCGTGTGCTCGCTCCCTCTCAAATAAATCTTAAAAAAAAAAAACAAAACATACACACACAGATCAATTTTATCACTATAGAAATGCAAATCAAAACCTCAGTGCAAGGGGTGCCTAAGTAACTCAGTCAGTTAAGCATCTGCCTTCAACTTAGGTCACGATCCTAGGGTGCTGGGATCAAATCCCACATTGGGCTCCCTGCTCAGTTAGGGAGCCTGCTTCTCCCTCTCTCTCTGCCATTCTCCACTCTTGTGCTCTTTGGTTCTATCTGTCAAATAAACAAATACATTTAAAAAAATAATAAAAGGCAAAAAACACAGAAAATGACAAGTGTTGACAAAGATATGGAGAAACTAGAACCCTTGTGCATCGTTGACAGAGATGTAAAATGGTTGCAAATACTGTGGAAGTCTGGTGGGTCCTCAAAAAATTAAAAATAGAACTATACATGACTCAACAATTCCATTTCTGGATGGATATATATACATCTACAAATTTCCAAGAGACCTGAAAACAGGGTCTCAAGGAACAATTATATACACCCATGACACAGAAGCACTATTCACAATAGCCAAAAAGAAGCAACCCAATGACCTCAGATGGATGACTAGATAAAGACCAATGGAGTATTAGCTTTAAAAACAAAGGAAATTCTAAAGACATTACACTAAGTAGAATAAGCTAATCAAAAAGACAAATACTGGGGCAGCCCCAGTGGCGCAGCGGTTCAGCACCGCCTACAGCCCAGGGCGTGATCCTGGAGGCCCTGGATCAAGTCCCACATCGGGCTCTCTGTATGATGCCTGCTTCTCCCTCTGCCTGTGTCTCTGCCTCTCTCTCTCTCTGTCTCTATGAATAAATAAATAAAATCTAAAAAAAAATAAAAGACAAATACTGTATGATTCCACTTATATGAAATCCAAATTTCTCATGCATCCCAAGATCATGACCTGAGCCCAAATCAAATTCAAATAGTAGTCAAATTCATAGAGACAGAAAATAGAACAGTGGTTGCCAGGGGCTAGGGAAGGGAGAGGAATAGCGAATATGATATGATTTGTAGTTAAGTGTATATTCAGTCTACGTCCTGTTCCTGGTACACAGCTCCTACAGCCCTTGTACTTTCTTAAATGTCAAGAACAATCAAATGATTTTTTTGTTGTAATATTTAGCTTTTGTTCCCAGCTCCTGAAATTGCTCCAGAGTGGTAAAGGTGAAAGGGGTATCTGTTAATTCTTAACAAGCCCCTTTCAACCAAACAAGAGTTTATGTTAATGAGGTCAATTTTGGAAAGCCCCTGAATAACCACAGGATGGGGCTGTTGTCAAGAGAATCAAACATGTGGCTAAAGGGTTAGAACTGAAGCCCTAACCCTGAATTTATTTTTTAAATATTTTATTTATTTATCCATAAGAGACACACACAGAGAGAGAGAGGCAGAAACACAGATGGAGAAGCAGGCTCCATGCAGGGAGCCGATGTGGGACTCAATCCAGGGACTCCAGGATCATGCCCTGGGCCCAAGGTAGGCACTAAACTGCTGTGCCACCCAGGGATCCCTAGCCCTGGGTTTAAATCAATGGCCAATGATTTAATCAATTGTGACCACACAATGAAAAGTCCATAAAAACCCAAAAGGATAGGATCAGAAACCTTCCAGCTTGTGAACATGTGTGCTAGGAACATGACTTGCCTGGAGAAGGCCTATGGAAGCTCTACACTCCTTCCCACATACTTGCCCTATGTTACTCCTTCATTTGGCTGTCCCTCTGGTACAAACTGTTATTGCTGAGTTCAGTGAGTTGCTCGAGCAAATTACTGAACCAAGGAGGGAGTCATGGTAATCTCTGATTTATACCAGTTGGTCAGAAGCATCGGTGATATCCTGACTCTCAATTGGTACTGATGTGGGAGCAATCTTTGGGGACTGAGCACTTAACCTGTGAGATTTGATGCTAACTCCGGGTAGGTAAGTGTCACACTTAAGTTGTAGGGTACTCAGCTGATGTTGGAGAATTGCCTGGTGTAGGGAAACACCCTACACACTTGTAATACACAAGTGTTCTGTGAGCAGCAAGTAGGCAGAAAGTAGAGTTTTCCTTTCCAAGGAGTTACTGTTTACTGGGTCGAGTTTCTGTTTTGCAATATTGAAAATGTTCCATTGGGTAGATGGTGGTGATGGTACCACAACAATATACACATATACAACTGCATTAAACTTTAGCACACTTAAAAATGGCTAAAATGGTAAATTTCATGTTATATATACTTAAACCACAATTAAAAAATTTTTTAGAAAGTCAATTGTGGGGATCCCTGGGTGGCGCAGCGGTTTGGCGCCTGCCTTTGGCCCCAGGGCGCGATCCTGGAGACCCGGGATCGAATCCCACGTGGGGCTCCTGGTGCATGGAGCCTGCTTCTCCCTCTGCCTGTGTCTCTGCCTCTCTCTCTCTCTCTCTGTATGACTATCGTAAATAAATAAAAATAAAAAAAATAAAAAAGTCAATTGTGTTTCTTTTTTTTGTCAATTGTGTTTCTATATACTAGCAATGAATATGTAGACACTGAAATTAGAAATACAATAACATTTACAATCACTTAAAACAAGTAAGATATATGTAAAATCTAACAAAACATATGCAAGACTAGTATTCTGAAAAGGGTGAAATGCTGATGAAAGAAATACAAAATCTAAATAAAAGGAGATAAATAACATGTTCATGAATTGACATACTCAATAAAGATGCCAACTTTTCTCAAACTGATACACAGATTTAACATAATTCCTACCAAAACCTCAGCAAGAGTCTTTGCAGATGTAGAAAAGCTGATCCTAAAATTTATATGGAAAAAGAAAACAAAATGGTTAAAACAATTCTCAAAAGAAATAAAGTGGGATGAATCAGTCTACCCAATTTGAAGACTTACTATATAGCTACAGTAACCAAGACTGGCTAGTACTGGTTAACAGACAGATATATATATATCAATGAGATACAATAGAGAACCCAGAACTAAACCCACCCAAATATGCCCAACTCATTTTTTAAAAAGGTATAAAGGCGGTTTGGGGCGCCTGGGTGGCTCAGTCAGTTGAGTATTTATTTACCTTTGGCTTAGGTCACAATCTCCAGGTCCTGGGATTAAGCCCCAAGTAGGGCTGCCTGCTCAGCAAGGAGTCTGCTTCTCCTTGTCCTTCTGTGTCTCCCCCTCCCACCCCCCCACCACCCCAGCTTGTGCATACTCTCTCATTCAAATAAATAAAAATCTTTTAAAAAAAAAAAAAGGAACATATATATTAGACTTCATCAAAATTAAAATCTTTTGCTCTGTAAACGACCCAGTTAAAAGGATGAAAAGAAGTTGCACACTGAAAGAAAATATTTTCAAAACACATTATCTAGGGGCAGCCCCGGTGGCTCAGTAGTTTAGTGCTGCCTTCAGCCCAGGGTGTGATCCTGGAGACCCGGGATGGAGTCCCACATCAGGCTCCCTGCATGGAGCCTGCTTCTCTCTCTGCCTGTGTCTCTCTGCCTCTTTCTCTCTGTGTCTCTCATGAATAAATAAATAAAATCTTTAAAAAAAAAAAAAGCCACATATCTGATAAAGGGCTAGTACCTAGAATACAGAAAGAACTCTAAACCCAACAGTAGAAGAATGGACAACAGGTGAGAAGCAGGAGCCTGCTTCTCCCTCCTCCTGTGTCTCTGCCTCTCTATGTCTATCATAAATAAATTAAAAAAAAAAAAAGAAGAAGAATGGACAACCATTTTGACAATGGGCAACAGACTTGAAGGGAGACACTGCACTGAAGGGCACATGTCTGTGTTCATATTCCATTCCTCTAGTCATTTGGACAGCTACTATTTAGAAGAATGACCAACTCAATATAGAAAGACAGAATGTACTGATTACTTAAAAGAACAGAAAATGATTCCACTTGTGGCAAAAAAACGAAAAAATTATGCATATAGAAAAGGATACACCATGGGATTAATAGATCTCAGGAGCAATAGGAATGCAAGTTTGAGGGGGTTTTTTTGTTTGTTTGTTTTACTTATTCTATGTTCTGATTTTCTAAAATGAATATATAATAAAAGATTTTTAAATAGGATAAAAAATGATTCACCTTTTTAAAAAATTTATTTATTCATGAGAGACAGAGAGAGAGAGGCAGAAACACAGGCAGAGGGAGAAGCAGGCACCATGCAGGAAACCCGATGTGGGACTTGATCCCAGGACTTCAGGATCATACCCTGGGCTGGAGGGGGGCGCTCAACCACTGAGCCACCCATGCATCCCCCATTCACCTTTTATAGCTTAATGGTTTTGTCTCTTCTATAAAGTTTGACTACCACCACAGAATTCTGTTCTCTTTAGTCCATTCGTAACCACTGTTAAGCATCTAATTACCTTATAATTACTTGAAATATATTAATCTGGTCTCCCCAAATATACGTTTTTTGACACTGGGTACATATTTTCAAGACACTGCTGACTTGGGAAGAACACCTATTTTACACATTTGTTCTCTGGCTATCCTATCCCCCTTGATAGAAGTCCTGCCTACACTTAGCGGAGACAGATAAGACCTTCTCTTATTGCAGCTAATCTTATATTTAGTATACTTTCTTCTCTTACTCTTCCTTAAAACAATAGAGAACCAAAGAGTGGTGGAAACACTATACACTTTAAAACTAAAGGCTAGGGCAGCCCTGGTGGCTCAGTGGTTTAGCGCTGCCTTCGGCCCAGGGTGGGATCCTGGAGACCTGGGATCGAGTCCCATGTCAGGCTCCCTGTATGGAGCCTGCTTCTCCCTCTGCCTGTGTCTCTGCCTCTCTCTCTCTGTCTCTCATGTTAAATAAATTAAATATTTAAAAAAAAACTAAAACTAAAGGCTAAAAAATATAAATAAATAAATAAATAAACAAATAAATAAACAAAACTGAAGGCTAAAATATTTTCATTGATACACAAGAACTTTTTTCTTAAGTGAGTTTCCTTTTAGGGGATTTATTTTTATCTTGCTTTTAACTTATTTTTACTTTTTCATTTGTATCCATTAAAGAGCATTTTGAATGTAGTCGCCAACATCTGAAATATCTCATTAAAAATTTTTAAAAGATTTTATTTGTGAGATGCCTGGGTGGCTCAGCGGTTAAGCATCTGTCTTAGGCTCAGGGCATGATCCTAGAGTCTTGAGATCGAGTCCCGCATTGGGCTCCCTGCATGGAGCCTGCTTCTCCCTCTGTGTCTCTGTCTCTGTCTCTCTCTCTCTCTGTGTCTCTCATGAATAAATAAAATCTTTAAAAAAAATTTAAAATAAAAATAGAGTTTACTTATTTGAGGGAGAAAGCACAATTATATGTTAATTGAATTTAAATTTTTAAAAAAGAAAAAACTGAAAATCATGATTTTTCATTTGTCATAGGAATAACTGATTTAGGCTAGTATCACTGGATGCTAAAACAAGTAGATGAGATTTTAATGAGAAACAGGATATTTACGTAGTTTCAAGGTATCTCCCTTCAAATTATTATAAAGGGAAAAAAAGTAGCTTTATAGTGGAGAGCCCAGGCAGACACCACCCTAATAATGAAGCACTCCAATTTATCTCAAGTCACAAAACAAACATCCTGTGCCTCCGTATATTATACAATGTGAAGAGCAAAACTTCAATGGTATTCCTGCTCCACATGTATAACCTTAATCTAATCACAAGGAAACATCAGAGGAGCCCAAACTGAGAGGCATTCTACAAAATAACTAGCCTGTACTCTTCAAAAAGGCCAGGCCAAAAAAAAAAAAAAAAAAAAGGAGAGAATGGCTGAGGAAATTTTCACATTAAAGAGACTAAAGAAACATGACATTGAAAGCATTGCAGGCTTCCCTAGTGAGTCTTGGCATGGGGGTAAAACAAGCTGCAAATGCTGTTACTAGGATAACTGGCTAAATTTTATGAGGGTCTGTGGATTGATACAGGCCTATAACAGCTAAAATGTATGGCTTTTGGGATGCCTGGGTGGCTCAGCAGCTGAGCATCTGCCTTTGGCTTGGGGTGTGATCCCCATCCCAGGATCAAGTCCCACATCCTCCCACGTCGGGCTCCTTGCAGGGAGCCTACTTCTCCCTCTGTCTATGTCTCTGCCTCTCTCTGTGTCTCTCATGAATAAATAAATAAAATCTTAAAAAAATAATAAATAAATAAATAAAATGTATGGCTTTTGACAGCTGTATTGTGTTTATGTAAAAGAATGTCCAAGTACTTAGGAAATACACTCTAAAGTATTTAGGGTGTGATATCTATAACTTACTCTCAATGTTGCAGGAAAAAAATGTATACAGAGTAGACGGTATAGCAAAAGGGGCAAATATTAATAATTGGTAAAACTGGGTAAATTTATACTATTCTTGGCAACTTGTTTGCAAGCCTGAAATTATATCAAGATATAAAGATACAAAAATACTCCAAAATATCTGTTTACTAGGGAGTGGGGAAAAAAAAATCCCAGTCTAGGTGGAAGATGAGTAAGGTTTCATCATAGCCTGGTGGTTTCAATGACTAAAAATGATTACATTTATACAGTCTTCATTTTTAAGGTTAATAAATATTTCATTTATGAAAATCAGTATCATTTACCTTTTCCTCTCTTCCTTTATTCTGTTCTTTCTTTTCCCGACAGCGAACGGCTTTCCCTCTGTCGTTGTGAAGATTGTGTGTAGATGAACGGTGAGCTCTGACAGTTGTACCTGGACGGTTGCCATGTGGTTTAGGGTCACTGTACTGAGGGGACTGGCGTTTTCGAGGCCCTGGTGAGGGTCTAATTAGACACAAGATCATGAAAATCATAACGAACTGGAGGTGGTCCAAATACAGACGAACACATATAATGTTTAAGTTAGGGGCTCTGAACTGAAGAAGCCAAGGCAATAATGGAAGATCAGAGAGGAGTGAACAAACTTAAGTCATTGAAATTTAAGATCTGATGTTCAAATCTGACACCATAGTCTGGGGTAATATAATGAAAAGAAAGGAAGGACTGTATGGTTATATGATAGAAATAATGGAAGGCAAGTGATCATCACTTCTCCTTTGAGAGGATATCACTGGTGTACATTAAGGATGAGAGAAAAAGGAGTCTGATTCCTGGAAACTGAAAAGACAGCAATTATCAAAGAGAGTTTTATCAGAAGAACGAGAACACAGCACAAGTACAGGATTCATATTTATCCAACGGTACGTGTGTAAGTTGACACTATTTTACTTAGAATATATCATAGATCTCTTATTTTAATTAATGAAACTTAGTAATTTTCCCATTTAAAAAACTGACATAAATACTGGCTATGGACAGTCACAAGAAGTGATGCATACAGTGCTTTACATTTATACATGACCTCATGCCCTCTTTGTTTCTGCAGCAGGATTCAGACCTCTCAAATATTTCTCAGGCTGCTAGACTGGGTTGGGGTCACTAAAATGAGCAATAAAAAAGGTAAGAGAGGCCTATCCTCAAATACCATAAATATAGTTAAGAAAGAAGATATGTAAACTAGGCAAGTACACCAGAAAATGCAAATGAGACCAAGTGCTATCAACGACTCAAGAAGACAGAAAATACACCGGGTCTGGAAACACTGGAGATGAACTAAACAAGGGGTTTAAGTGCAGACAAGAAAATCAGCGTAGCAAAGAAATAAAAATGAGCTTCATCTCTGTAAAGGACTCTAAAGACACTAACTATAAAGACAACGGGGAGCATTCAGGGAAGATACTGGACAGAGAAGGTGGTTTACTAAGTAGAAAATCTGAATACCAGCTCAAGAGGCTTGGCTTTTAGCTAACTACTGCTGAAAGGGTTTGAGAGCCCAGCCCCGGTGGCGCAGCGGTTTAGCGCTGCCTGCAGCCCAGGGCGTGATCCTGGAGACCCTGGATCGAGTCCCACATCAGGCTCCCTGCATGGAGCCTGCTTCTCCTTCTGCCTGTGTCTCTGCCTCTCTCTCTCTCTCTCTCTGTCTCTATGAATAAGTGAATAAAATCTTTAAAAAAAAAAAAAAGAAAGAAAGAAAGGGTTTGAGAAAAATGAGTCCATACCTGAGTAAGAAAAATATGCCAATAAAGGAAACAGAAGCAGGGGGATATATGCAGGTTACATATGTTATGGAGGCAAGAAATGAAGGCCAGGCTTAAGGCAGTAAGCAATGAGAGTCTGAGAGAATTGCTATTAAAATATACTCCTGTAGACATGGGACATTGAGAATGAGGATTTGGCAGGATGATAAAATCAAACCAATGTGGAAAGGAATGATAGGGGTTCGATTTTGGATTTAGACACTTGGGAGAGCCAAGTGGAGATATTACCTTAAATTAATTAATTGATTAATTTATTTATTTATTACTCTCTTACTAGAAACATAATATAAAATAGACACTGAGATATAATCCTTTTTTTTTTTAAATTTATTTATGAAAGACAGAGAGAGAAGCAGGCTCCATGCAGGGAGCCCAATGTGGGACTCGATCCTGGGACTCCAGGATCATGTCCTGGGCTAAAGGCAGGTGCTAAACCGCTGAGCCACCCAGGGATTCCCGACACTGAGATATAATCAAATATAAAAAATAAGTCACCTGTAACTCCATTACCCAGCATTAACCACCTAACATATTAGTCTATTTTCTTATAGTTGCCTTTCATTTAAACAGAACTGGAGAGGATCCCTGGTGGCTCAGCAGTTTGACGCCTGCCTTCGGCCCAGGGCATGATCCTGGAGTCCCAGGATCGAGTCTCACATCGGGCTTCCTGCATGGAGCCTGCTTCTCCCTCTGCCTGTGTTTCTGCCTCACTCTCTGTGCCGCTCATGAATAAATAAATAAAATCTTAAAAAAAAAAAAAACAGAACTGGAATTGTTATGCACACATGCATTCATATTTTTCTCTACTCATTTCATAAGGCATTTCCTTTTTTTTTTTTATTTATTTATTTACGACAGTCATACAGAGAAAGAGAGAGGCAGAGACACAGGCAGAGGGACAAGCAGGCTCCATGCACCGGAAGCCCGACGTGGGACTCGATCCCGGGTCTCCAGGATCGCGCCCTGGGCCAAAGGCAGGCGCCAAACCGCTGCGCCACCCAGGGATCCCCCATAAGGCATTTCCTGTATCATCACCTCATAAATGGCTTTTAATGACTAGATGGCAGTTACCTGTAAAATATGCCACTTTTCATCCACTTTTTACTACTAGCTATTCATTTCTCCAAAAACTAATTTACTGAACTATTACTATTGATTACACATTAGGATTAAAATATTTCAAATAAGTTTAAGAAAACCTTTACTCTTACAGACTTATATCCGTGTATATGTGTGTATGGAGAGGGGGCTTCAATGAAAACATAAACAGTACATCAGATGATGCGAAGTGCAGTCTAGAAAAATAAAGAATGGCAGGGGCTTTGATTAGGGGGCGGTATTTCAGGGAGAGTGGTCAGAGACAGCTGACCACTCTCTCTGAAGTAACATTTAAGCTGAGACCTGAAGGAAATGAGAGAACAAGTTATCAGACATCTGAGCTGAAAGAAAGGCAAGTACAAAGAACTAAAGTGTCTGTGTGACTTGCTCGAGGAAGAAGAGAGTCATGAGAACTCAAGTTCTAGAGATAGTGCAGAACCAGTCTGCACATGCTGCTGAAGGATATGATGAACACTTTGATATTCTAAAAGGCCCAGTGAACCTCCTTGTACAAACATTTCTCTGCACAACCATAAAAGAGAACACTGGATCAGCTCAATCTGTTCTTTATTAATTTTTTTTAATTTATTTATGATAGAGAGAGAGAGAGAGAGAGAGAGAGAGAGAGAGGCAGAGACACAGGCAGAGGGAGAAGCAGGCTCCATGCACCGGGAGCCTGATGTGGGATTCGATCCCGGGTCTCCAGGATCGCGCCCTGGGCCAAAGGCAGGCGCCAAACCGCTGCACCACCCAGGGATCCCTCAATCTGTTCTTTAAATGGAACTAAAATCTAACTGATGACAAGGCTGAACTCACCACCAAGGTTCAAGAAAGAATAAGTTTGGGCAACCCGGGTGGCTCAGTGGTTTAGCGCCTGCCTTTGGCCCAGGATGTGATCCTAGAGACCCAGGACTGAGTCCCATGTCGGACTCCCTGCATGGAGCCTGCTTCTCCCTCTGCCTGTGTCTCTGCCTCTCTCTCTCTCTGTGTCTCTCATGAATAAATAAATAAAATCTTAAGAAAGAAAGAAAGAAGAAAGAAAGAAAGAAAGAAAGAAAGAAAGAAAGAAAGAAAGAAAGAAAGAAAGAAAGAATAAGCTCTCTTAAACACGAGTACAAATGAAGATTAACAAAAAATAAAAAGTTTTGAGGGATATTTACTTGAGGGAGCAAGTAATAAAATAAACTACAGGAAGAAACAAAGATGCAACTAATAAAGTCAAGAGGAGGAGAATATTCATCATCATCATCATCATCATCATCATCATCATAATAATGTGATCCATCCAAGGCATTTAAGATCAGGGACAAAAAAAGATATTGAAGAAAGCAAGAAGCAATCAGAAGGGAAACTAGGACTCCTCGTCATAGAATTTCTAGATGAAGAGGTTCATCTAATGAACTAAATTTTCACTGGGTACATGTATTCATTGAAAAGTTCTTAACCCAGTAAGTGAGAGAGGAGTTACAGGGCTGTTATGGATTCAATGTTTGTGTCCCCCAAAATTCACATTAAATCCCTCATCCCTAGTGAGATCATCTAGAGTAAGGGAGTAATTAAAGTTAGGGATGCCTGGCTGGCTCAGTCAGTAAAGCATGTGACTCTTGATCTCAGGGTGGTGACTTCAAGCCCCATGTTGGGCATGGAGCCTACTCATAAATGAATTAATTAATTAAATAAAGTTAAATAAGGCCTTGATCTGAGGATTGTGCCCTGTGAGACATACCAGAGAGCTTGCTCATTCCCTATGCCATGAAAAGACAGAAAGAAGGCAGCTGTCTGCTTGAGAAGAGTCCTCAGGAGCCAAACTAGCTAGCACCTTGATCTTGGACTTTCTGGTCTCCAGAACTATGAGAAATAAAGACATAAATTTCTGGTGTTTAAGCCACCAGATCTGGTATATTTAGTTACAGCAGGAGGAAGAGACTGGTAACACAAGGACCAAATGATGGTTCTCCAGAATGAGGAAAGAAAAGAGTTGGGATCCCTGGGTGGCGCAGCGGTTTGGCGCCTGCCTTTGGCCCAGGGCGCGATCCTGGAGACCCAGGATCGAATCCCACATCGGGCTCCCAGTGCATGGAGCCTGCTTCTCCCTCTGCCTGTGTCTCTGCCTCTCTCTCTCTCTCTGTGTGTAACTATCATAAATAAATAAATTTAAAAAAAAAAAAAAAAGAGTAAAAAGGAGTAAAACATATTTATAGAGAAGAAAAAATAAAAACATACAACTTGACTCATCTATTATTAGTTTTACTAAATTAAGAAAAAAGTAATCATAAATGTAGAAGAAGATTTACTTACAAATACTCACTTTATAATAACAAAAAGGGGAAAACAACCAGTGAGAGCATGGTTAACTATTTGGTTATACACAACCCTTTAAAAGCACCAGAGAAAAAGGTCTAACGTGGCTTGTGAATCATCAAAGCTTACAGTATGAAGAGCCAACTAACCTATCTGGTGTCCTCATCAGAAACTGGGGCTAAAAAACTAGTACCTACCTTCTGAGACTGTTTTGAGAATATACATAAAACAATGAACACAGTACCCAGCATACAGTAAATATCTAATGATTGTTGTCTATTATTAGGATTTTTTTTTAGAAACAGGGTACAAATTTACATATTGTGAATACAGTATAACTGTGAAAATAAAAAGATTAGAAGTTGCACTGGAATGTCTATATGATTTGCCCTTCCTTTCATGCATTTTCTTATTTTTCTTTAATGAGCCTACTGCTGTACTTTTTTTTAGTGAATTCTAAAATATAACAGAAAATATAGTATTTATAAAAATGTTTATAAGCAAAGGAAAAATTTCATAACTATTCAAAAGATATAGGAGTCAATAACAGAACATTAGTACTTTAGAACTGAAGACAAGAAGAAGGTGGCTAGAAAGCAATCAATACCCAGTAGTTGATCTTAAAGTGGAGAGGGAACACTTTGGCACAATACTTATCAAAGCATGATCCATGGACTACCAGTATCAGAATCGCTGGCAGATTCCTGAGCTCCACCTGCTATCTATAGGCATACCTTGTTTTACTGTGCTTTAATTTATTGTGCTTTGCAGATATTGTTTTGTTTGTTTTTACAAACTGAAGATTTGTGGCAACCTCATGTTGAACAAGTCTTATCAGTGCCATTTTTCCAATAGCATTGGCTCATTTTCTGTTTCTTTTGTTTGTTTGTTTTCATTTTGTTTCTGAGTCATACTTTGGTGATTCTTGGAATATTTTAAACGTTTTATTATTATTATATTTGTTTAGGTGATCTGTGATCAGAGATTATAACTTGCTGGGAGCTCCGATGATGGTTAACATTTTTTAGAAATAAAGTATTTTTCAATTAGGGTATGTGTATTATTTTTCCAAGACAAAATACTACTGCACACTTAACAGATTACAGTATAGTACAAACCCAACTTTTATATGCACTGGGAAACCAAAACATTTATTTGACTCAATTTTGGTATAATATTCCCTTTATGGTGATGGTCTGGAACAGAACCTGCAGTATTTCCTAGGTATGCCTGTATTATATCAGACTCTCTGGGAGTGAAAACCCAGAATTCACATTCTAATGAGTGCCAAAAGAGACCTTTAGTAGGTAAACTGGAATTTGAGAATAACTAGTATGGCAAGGAATGCCAGCTTTCAAATATACCTGTTTTCAAATTCCAGTTCCACCAATTATTAGCTTTGTGATAATGGGGAAAAGTTAACCTAACTTCACTATACCTCAAGCTATCTTATATGAAATATAAAGAAAATACGACTTATTTGAAAGGCTGTGAATAAATGAAGTAACATGTGTAGCCTCTAATAATGCTTAAGACATATATGAGCACTCAGCATCTAGTGCCCATCATTAAATACAATTAAGAATTTAGGGATCCCTGGGTGGCGCAGTGGTTTGGCGCCTGCCTTTGGCCCAGGGCGCGATCCTGGAGACCCGGGATCGAATCCCACATCGGGCTCCCGGTGCATGGAGCCTGCTTCTCCCTCTGCCTGTGTCTCTGCCTCTCTCTCTCTCTCTCTCTCTCTCTGTGACTATCATAAATAAATAAAAATTAAAAAAAAAAAAGAATTTAGAGTTATGGGGCAGCCCGGGTGGCTTCGCAGTTTAGCGCCGCCTTCAGCCCAGGGCCTGATCTTGGAGACCCGGGATTAAGTCCCACATCGGGCTCCCTGCATGGAGCCTGCTTCTCCCTCTGCCTATATCTCTTTCTCTCTCTGAGTCTCTCATGAATAAATAGATAAAATCTTAAAAAAAAAAAAAGAATTGAGAGTTATAAATAACAATGTGAAATTGAAAAACACCTGAGCAATGTCTTCCTTAATGCAAGGTTCTCAAACTGATTAGGGTCAAAGAACCTAAAAGTCAGGGTTTTTTATAGAATGCTATTATACACTCACATGTTTAAGCCTACAATACAAACGAGGAAATCTATTATGTGAGTGGAAGAGACTAATGACATCCATCACATACTTGTCAGATAAAAATATATATAGTGAGGGACACCTGGGTGGCTCAGTGGTTGAGTGTCTGCCTTTGGCTCAGATTGTAATCCCAGGGTCCTGGGATCGAGTCCCACATCAGGCTCCCTGCAGGGAACCTGCTTCTCCCTCTGCCTATGTCTCTGCCTCTCTCTGTGTCTCTCATGAATACATAAATAAAATCTTTAAAAAAATGGAGTGAAACTAAGCATGACTGGCTATGCAGACCATTTCAGTAAATATCACTTTCACTAACTGTACATATGCCAGCTCCAAGGATAGAAAGCTTGGGGGAAAATGCCAAAGAAAAACCTAAAATAGAGAACATTTTATCCTTTTTATCCTGTGAATTAAAAAGCCACATTATTTTTCATTTTAATAATTTTCATGAATAGCAGTATTCTGTGATAGCTGTTTGAGAACCAGTGTTTTGTTGTAACTCCTTCACTTTACCTAAGAAAAATCTGAAGCCTAGAAAGGTTATAGGTTTTTTTCAAAGCTACAGAAGGTGGCAAAGATAGAATGAGTGCCAGATATTTCAATTCCCAGTTATTTCCATAAGATAATGTTGTCTCCATTAGTACAAGCTCATTCACAAAAGCATTTTTGGCATATTTCCTCCTAAGTTTAATTTATCGATACAGGTCATAGTTACATGATATACAACATAAGAGTTCTAAAAAGCATTCAGTAAAAAAAATCCTCTCCCGTTCCTGTCTCTTGGCTACCCAGCTTCCCTAGATATAGCCAATGCTATTAGTTTCCTGGGCTAATTTGTTTCTTAAAAGGTCTCCACTTACCTTCGTTCAACAGGTACAGGCAAGGACCAGACTTCCCCCTCAGAAGCTGGAAGCTCATGCTGTGCAGCTTTCAGTGGAGTGTTGTCTAGTTTAAAGCTCTCCAGTGTTTTCATGATATCTTTAACATGTTTAGCTTCCACATTTATTTCCTGCCAAACCTGGTTTTAAAGGGAGAATATAGCTCTTTAAATATCTGTAACCAGGGCGCCTGGATGGCTCAGTTGGTTAAAAGTGTCCTACTTTTGATTTTGGCTCGGGTCACAATCACATGGTTGTGGGACTGGCTGTGGGATCGTGCCTTGTTTTGGGCTCTGTGCTCAGCAAGGAATTTGCTTCCCTTCTCCCAAAGCCCCTCCCCCAGCTCATATGTGTTCTCTCTCTTTAAAAATAAATAAATAGGAGCACCTAAGTGGCTTAGTTGAATGTCAGGTTCTTGAGTGTCAGGCTTTTGATTTTGGCTCAGGTCATGATCTCAGGGCTGTGAGATAGAGCCCCACTCTGTGGGAGCACAGACTCTGTGCTCAGCAGGGAGTCTGCTTGAGATCCTCTCTCCCTCTGTCCCTCTCACCCCTGCCCCTTACTCAAATAAAAAATCTAGGGCAGCTCAGGTGGCTTAGCGGTTTAGCGCCACCTTCAGCCCAGGGTGTGATCCTGGAAACCCGGGATCAAGCTCCACGTCAGACTTCTTGCATGGAGCCTGCTTCTGCCTTTGTCTGTGCCTCTCTCTCTCTCTCTCTGTTTCTCATGAATAAATAAATAAAATCTTAAAAAAAAAAGAAAAAGAAAAAAAAGCTTAGACTTTTAAGATAAAAGTTTCTAGTCTACAAGGGCACCTGAGTGGCTCAGTTGGTTAAGTGTCCAACTCTTGATCTCAGCTCAGGTCTTGATGTCAGGGTTGTGAGTTCAATCCCCACCTTGGGCTCCATGCTGGCTGTGAAGTCTACTTAGGAAAAAAAAAAAAAAAAAAAAAAAAAAAAAAAACATCTCCAGCCTATGAACATAAGTCTTTCATTGACAAACTTAAGACTCTTTATGAGGGCAGCCCTGGTGGCGCAGCGGTTTGGAGCCGCCTGCAGCCTGGGGTGTGATCCTGGAGACCCAGGATCAAGTCCCACATCGGGCTCCCTGCATGGAGCCTGCTTCTCCCTCTCCCTGTGTCTCTGCCTCTCTCTTTCTCTGTGTCTATGAATAAATAAATAAAATCTTAAAAAAAAAAGACTCTTTATGAAATAAAATATCTTCCTCTTATGGTAATGTAAGGGATATGCAGAAGCAGATTTAGGGAAAAAGTTTTAAGTTCAAAGAGGTAGGATATTTCTCCATTTTAAAGAAATTAAGTACAAAAATGGAATACTATCAAAAAAGTAGTTTAGAAGAATCTGAGGGATAACATTCTACTGAGAAGACCCGTTCAAAAAGACTATTAAATCCTGTAATAATTCTTTCTTCTTTGATGTAGCTGACCCTTGTTAGAAATGCCACCTTCAGGGCAGCCCCGGTGAGGCAGCGGTTTAGCGCCGCCTGCAGCCCAGGGCGTGATCCTGGAGACCCGGGATTGAGTCCCACATCAGGCTCTCTGTGTAGTGCCTGCTTCTCCCTTTGCCTGTGTCTCTGCCCTCTCTCTCTCTCTCTCTCTCTCTCTCTGAATAAATAAAATAAAATCTTTAAAAAAAATAAACTGCTTAGTTATTAAAAAAAAAAAAGAAATGTCACCTTTAAAGGAACTTATAACTTCTACACTTTCCATCTGTAAATTCCTACTGGTCCTCAGTGACTAACATTCCTCAAATGGGATTCAAATATAGTCTTCTTTAGAATATTCTGCAGAGAATATATTATAGCCATGAGAGATTCAGGTGTCATCTGCAGTTTCAACAATGGCTTAATAAAGTCAATCCTAATTATACCAGGTAAAAAATGGGATTAGAAAAAACGTCAAGGAACGCCTGCGTGGCGCAGCAGTTAAGCGTCTGGCTTCGGCTCAGGGCATGATACTGGAGTCCTGGGATCAAGTCCCACATCGGGCTCCCTGCATGGAGCCTGCTTCTCCCTCTGCCTGTGTCTCTACATCTCTCTCTCTCTCTCTCTCTCTCTCTCTCTCTCTGTGTGTGTGTCTCATGAATAAATAAAATCTTAAAAGTCAAAACCATTACTTTTTTTTAATCTATTAGACTTCAAAAACTGTAACTGAGTAGAACTCACAATATTGATGATGGTGAATATGAACTATTACTAATATAATAAATCAAATTTCAAGTAACATTATATACAAATCCATGTAACAAACCATACACTCTTCATGTGTAACTTCAAAAAGTACCAACAATCTCTTTAAGTCTTTTGAATCTTTAAACCATTAAAACACACAGCAGCCATAATTCTCACCTGTTGCCATTTCTGCTGGAGATAGGTGTCTTTGACTGAATACAGATACTTGTTCATCTGGTCAAGAACTCCCTGATAATATACCATTGCGGAGTCATAGTTTCCCAGTAGTGCATACTCACGGGCCAATTTTACGTTCTCACTGATCATAAGAAGACTCATGCTCAATTGTAAGCTTAAAAAAAAGAAAAAGAAAGAAACATTTTCATATTATATGTCTCCTAAAAATAAGTATACAAAGAGTTTTTCTAAAGTATACTTTCCAGGACTCCTTCAAGAAGCTCACAATCACGTACAGTGTACTTTCCATCTCTATATTTGCTCATGCTTTTTCTCCTTCAAAGAGATTTCTTGGTTCACACAGGCAAGCCCCACTGATGCGTCAAAGTCCAGCTCAGAGGGCAGTCCTCCCAGCATGTCTAGCCTCTGAACTTTTCAGTTTGAAATAAACTCTCCTCCTTCTAAAGCCCCCTGGTGCTTTACCAGGGCCTTTTACTCAAGACAGCTGTCTACTCTGAATTATAGTTACTCATATATGTAGGAGTCTTATCTCTAGGAGAGCAGGATTTACATCTGAAATATGTGAGATTGTATCCTCAATGCATGACACACAAGTATTACTGAACATCTGTGAACAAATGCACAATGTCAGATATAGTTATTGGAAGGTAGCGTGGAAAAGCAGAAAGTATATGTTTTGAAGTTAGAAAATTCTTGGTTAGAATTCTAATTCTGCCACTGTGGTCAAGTCCCTTAACTTTTCTACGCTTCGCTTTTTAAATACGTAAAACTGAGACAGTACTACTTCCAAGACTTGCACTGTAAGGAATAAAGGACTACTTAAAGTATCTAGCATACTACTTGGTAAATAATAATAGCATGTCAATAAACGCTAATTGCATCTTTCCTGGAACTTTCTATATTTGAGAACCAAGCACAATCTCTGTATTAGTAGGATATGAATATATGAATGAGGATGCAAAGCATCAGAAGTAGGCACTTGGGACACCTGGGTGGCTCACTGGTTGAGTGTCTGCCTTCACCTTAGAGTATGATCTCAGGAGTCCCAGGATCAAGTCCCACATCCCTGCATGGAACCTGCTTCTTCTCCCTCTCCCTTGTCTCTGCCTCACTCTCTCTCATGAATAAATAAAAACAAAATCTTAAAAAAAAAAAGTAGGCACTTGAAAAGTGTTGGCTTTGTTGATGTTGACAATTACCATTATTTATTAACAATACATAGCAAGAGGTAGTTGAAAGTCTGAAAGATCTGCATACTTTTGAGAGGGCGATAAGTTAGAATTTGTGGCTTTCAAAATAAAAAGAAATCTGGGGCGTCTGGGTGGCTCAGTCAGTTAAGCATCTGACTTCAGCTCAGGTCATGATCCCAGGGTCCTGGGATTGAGCCTCATGGAGGCTCCATACTCAGCGGGGAGCCTACTTTTCCCTCTCCCTCTGCTCCTCCACCCCACTTGTGCTCTCTCTCTTAAATAAATAAAATCTTTAAAACAAAACAAAGTAGTATAAAAAGAAATTTGAAACACATGGTGAAAGAAATGCTCAGATTTAAAATGAATGAAGTTTCAAAGCTGTGGAATTAGAAAAAAAATGAAGGAGTTTTGAAAGATCATAGGAAAGCTGAGGACAGATGTATGAAGGAAATAAGATCATTTTTTTCTGACTCCTTTTCTGTGTCAGTGGGATATTCAAATAAATATATTTCATAGATGAACAGAGATATTTTCAAGGTGGGGACCTCTCTATCTACCTTTAATTTAACCTAGCCAGAAGTGTTTCTTAAAACTATGGCTTTTGGCACCTCCCTCCCCCACCTCACCTATGGTTAAGGTCAAGTGATGCAACAGAGTTAAGTCTGATAGAGACCACTATGTCTCTTATGTTCTTTATTATTTAAATTCTTTATTCAGGAATGGGGTTTTCTGTGAAAAAGCATGCCAAGGAGGGATGCCTGGGTGGCTCAGCGGTTGAGTGTTTGCCCCTGCCCTTAGTTGGCTCAGGGCATGATCCTGGAGTTCCGGATCGAGTCCCACAACAGGCTCCCTGCATGGAGCCTGCTTCTCCCTCTGCCTGTGTCTGCCTCTCTGTGTCTCTCATGAATGAATAAATAAAAAAAATAAAAAAAATAAACGCATGTCAAGGAAACTTCTTGAGTTTAATTTAATGTAGATTGTTCAGCTCGTACAGAGCAAGGAATGATGGCAGGCCACGCAGAAATATCTAACACTATGTGTTACACACAGGACCAAAAAGATTTTCTACCAAATAGACAAGAGAAGGTAATCATATTCACACAGCCCAGTATTAGAGGATTGTATAAAGCAAGATTAACGGGAAATGTTGGTGAGCAGAAGAGTTACAAAGCAGCACTGCTATCTATACCAGAGCAGAAAAGGGAGTGTACTGTACTCCTTAGGACAGAGATTAGAGGAAGATAGGATCACAACCTTGATGGAAAAGCAAGAGATGTCAAAATCAGACCAAGGGCCTCAGGCTTCCATTCTCTGCCAGTCTTCCATTCTTTGGCAGTTTTCATTCTCTATCCAGCTAAAGGTACAACTGCTGCACCTCTACTCAGTTAGGTTTGATTAATATGTATCATGTATATTTATTATGATCTTTAAACCCAAACATCTTGAATCTCAGTATCAGGTTTTTTTTTTTTTTTTTTTTTTTTTTTTTTTTTCAGTATCAGGTTTAATTCCTAAGTACAAGGCAAGCCAGGAAGCCAAGATAGCGACTGGCCCCCTTCCCAAAAACCCAGCCTAGAAGAGCCACAGTTACTTCATTTAAGGTTGATGGATCCTCGAACTGGATATAAAATTCAGGAAAACACTGAAATAACAGATGGTGATTGGGATCCTGGTATGTAAAAAAGTACAAGGCAGCTCAGAGGGGAACAGGGCCTGGTTAGTTTGCTAATTGTGCCCTTTCTGAGGTCTATTGGACTGGCCCATCCTTGCTCACCCCACCCACACTTGCCACTGTAGGACAGTGAAGCAGCAGTGCAAGCACAGTCCCTGATGGGGACAGCAGGGTACATCACAGCAAACCCTAGCCTGGACACAGTGGGGGAGCTAATAAAAATTGAGGTCAACAGGCCAGTTCTTGTGAGTGGTCCCCTGCTGCCACTCTTCCACTCAGGTTAGGCTAGGTGGGAACAACTGAAAAAGACAGTTCTGGGGATTCCTGGGTGGCTCCGCAGTTTAGCACCTGCCTTCAGCCTAGGGTGTGATCCTGGAGTCCTGGGATCAAGTCCCACCTCAGGCTCCCTGCATGGAGCCTGCTTCTCTCTCTCTCTCTCCTCATGAATAAATAAATAAAATCTTCAAAAAAAAAAAAAAGACAGTTCTTAGGAAAATCAGTTCCCAGGATTAGAATCCCTTATACCAGGACTGGGACAAGCACGCAATTGGGACATCAGGAAATGATGATGGTTGAATGACTACAGAGACTCACCACACCCCAACACAAGAAAGAGTGAACATAACTGAGCTAAGCTGTCAATTTGGGAAGCTAGAAGAAGGCTAAGAGACTGAAAAGTGTAAGAAAGAAGATAAAGGGCCGAATTTAAATTAAAATGAAAGGACACCTGGATGGTTCAGCTGGCGGACCATTTGACTAGATCTCAGGGTTGTGAGTTCAAGCCCCATGTTGGGTGTGAAGATTATTTACAAACAAAATCTTATTAAAAAAATAAAAAAGAAAAGAGAAAACCCAAAAGCACTGAAAAAAACTTAAAAAAAATAAAACTATGGGTCATTTAAAAATTGAGAAACAAATCTTGGCAAAACTGATAAAGGAAAAGAAAAAAGAATATACAATAAACAAAATACAAAAATGAAGAAGAGCTAAAGAGATCTGAAAGAAAATGAAATTCTTTTGTCCTTTAAAAATTTTTCTTCTCTTATTTCCTAGAAAATGAAGTCTTAATGAAAGACCTCTACCTATAAAAAGCTTCAGGTCCAAAGTATTTTTTATATGAAGGTTTTTCTTTCTTTTTTTTTTTAAGATTTTATTTATTTATGAGAGAGAGAGAGAGAGAGAGAGAGAGAGAGAAAGAGAGGCAGAGACACAGGCAGAGGGAGAAGCAGGCTCCACGCAGGGAGCCCAACATGTGACTTGATCCGGGTCTCCAGGATCACACACTGGGCCAAAGGCGGAGCTAAACCGCTGAGCCACCTGGGCTGCCCAAGGTGTTCCCTACCTTCTAAACAGAAAGTAATTCTAATCACATAAAAGTTGACTGAGAAAACAAGGGAAAAACTGACCAACTCTTTTTAAGAGGCTAGGCTCATCTCCATTTCAAAATTGAGTAAGAACAATATAAAGTCCATTTTGCTTATGAACATAGATGTGGAAATCCAAAATAAAAGCTAACAATGTGGGATCCCTGGGTGGCGCAGCGGTTTGGCGCCTGCCTTTGGCCCAGGGCGCGATCCTGGAGACCCGGGATCGAATCCCACGTCGGGCTCCCGGTGCATGGAGCCTGCTTCTCCCTCTTCCTGTGCCTCTGCCTCTCTCTCTCTGTGACTATAATAAATAAATAAAAAAAAAAAATTAAAAAAAAAAAAAAAGCTAACAATGTTTCAAAGCACACACACACTCTCTCTGATCAAGATTTACCACAGAGGGGCAGCTGGGTGGCTCAGTCTATTGAGCATCTGCCCCTTGGTTTCAGCTCAGATGGTGATTTGGGGGGTCATGGGGCTGAGCCCAGCATAGGGCTCTGCGCTCAGTGGGGAGTCCTTGGGATCCTCTCTCTCCTTTGCCCCTCCCCACCCTCTCTAGGATAAATGAATAAATCTTACAAAAGTAGAAGAAAAAAAACCTTAGACACAGAACAAGACCTACATCACAATACCATTTTATAAATTCAAAATACATATGCTGGGGACACCTGGGTGGTTCAGTGGTTGAGCATCTGCCTTTGGCTCAGATTGTGATCCCGGGGTCCTGGGATGGAGTACCACATCAGGCTCCCGTCAAAAGCCTACTTCTCCCTCTTGCCAGAGGGTTTAGATACAGAAATATGAGCAAAGAGAATGAAGGGTAAGGAAGAAACAAATACTACAAAAGAAGGGTCTTTCATCAAAATACAATCACAGACAGCCTCTAAGATGGCTCTCAGTAGCCTTTGCCCTCTTGTTTCCATACCCCTGTGAAATTACCTTCATTTGAATGTGAGCTTGTAACAAACTGAATATGCAAAAACGGAAAGTCATTTCTGAGATTAGACTGTGACTTCCTTTTTTTTTTTTTTTTTAAAGATTTTATTTATTTATTCATGAGAGACACAGAGAGAGTGAGAGGCAGAGACACAGGCAGAGGGAGAAGCAGGCTCCATTCAGGGAGCCTGATGTGGGACTCAATCCTGGGTCTCCAGAATCACGCCCTGGGCGGAAGGCAGGCTCTAAACCGCTGAGCCACCCAGGGATCCCTAGACTGTGACTTCCATCTCACTACCTCTTGCTGGCCCTCTCTAAGCTGCCCTGTGCAGAGGCTCACATAGGAGGCTCCAGGCCAACAGCCAGTGAGGAACTGAGGCCCTCAGTCCAATAGTCCAGAGGAGCTGAATCCTGCTACAACCATGGGAAGGAGCCTGGAAGCTGATCCTTCCTCAGTTGAGTCCTCAGATGACTGCAGCCCCAACTGATACCTTGATTATAGTGCTTGACAGACCCTGAATCCTACGCACCCAGCTATGCCATGTCCACAACCTGACCAAAGAAACTGAGATAAATGTTTGTTGTTTCAAGTCACTAAGTTTTGGAGTAATTGGTTATGAAGCAATACAGATATAAACTAAAGTCTGTAAGTAACTCAAGATTGAGCATGTGAGGTCCAAAGAAGAGGGGGGAAAAAAAAACCCATGACCTAAATAGTGATTCCACAGAGTCATCACCACTGATAATATTCCATCTTAATAAAAGCTCCACAGCCAGGAAGCATGGCTCTCTGTTATTTACTGATATACCCCCAGCACCTAGAACCATGTTTGGCACACAGCAAATATTCAGTCAATCTTTGAATAAATGAATACTGCCAGGTTTTTGTTTGAACTACTAAGGTTTCTTATCTTTGTCTAGTTCCTGACCCTCAGCACTCTCACATTCCTTGATCTTCAACTCATCCCTATCAGAACTGTCTGACTGCTTCTGCCCTGAGGCTATAAATGCCCCATAGTGACACATAGTCTGGGAAACAATGTTAGAAGAGTATAGCTGGGGCCAGGTGCTGCCAGTATACAGTGGATCTAGATGAGCCTAGCTCTCAAGACTCTTCTGCCGGGATACCTGGGTAGCTCAGTGGATGAACGTCTGCCTTTGATTCAGGTCGTGATCCCAGGGTCCTAGGATCAAGTCCTGCATCTGGCTCCCTGTGAGCAGCCTGCTACTCCCACTGCCTATGTCTCTGCCTCTCTCTATCTCTCATGAGTAAATAAATAATATCTTTAAAAAAAAACAACCCAAAACTCTTATGCCTTCTCCTTCTCTCCCTTTTTTCCTTAACTGACTCCCTCCAGATCTTTCTTCCTATCCTCCTACTAAAAAAAAAAAAAAAAAAAAAAAAAAAAAGTCTAAATCAGGTTGTTACTGATATATGGGTGTTCCCTCTACTTTTTTGTAAGGGTCATGATTCAATGTCCCGAAACTCAGAATTCACTCCAGGTCTTTTTTTGAAGGTTGTGTGTTATGAATACTTCTTTCTAGTCAGATAAAATTCCTTAGCATCCAATGAGTTGACATTTTCTAACAAAAAGAAATATAAAGGCAATCCAAGGCAATCTTAAAAATGACCTGAAAAAATTCTGCTTATCAAAGAAACAAAGTATTCACTAAAAATAGTATCAAAATACCCTTAGTTGATTATATGTGAGACAAAAATAAATTTTCCTATTCTTCTAGTAGTCTCTCAGATAGCTTTCTTCTCAAATGAATATCAACACTGCAAATTTATAAGACTCTCCAATTTTCAAGAATATCATAACTAAAACTACAACAGACACAGAAATATCTGGCACAACATCTAGCAGTTTTTTAAAAAATATTTTATTTATTTGACAGAGAGAGAGAGCATAAGCAGGGGAGCAGCAGGCAGAGGGAGAGGGAGAAGCAGACTCCCTGCTGAGCAAGGAGCCCAATGCAGGGCTGATCTCTGGGAGCTGATCATGACCTGAGCCAAAGGCAGAGCCTTAACCAACTGAGCCACCCAGATACTCCCAATATCTGCAATTTTTGAAGAAATGAATATTTGGAAAAAGCCTATAGACCAAATTTTAACCACCATGAACAGTAAAGAGTATCTACTGGTTCAATGAATGGAATAACACTTACAAAAATGAGATTGTCCAAAACTCAGATTTTTTTTTATTAGAGACAAAGAGAAAAATAACTATAGGTGATACCTACTTTATCTCACAGCAAGCTTCTCCTTTACATTATCCTATCAGAACCAACCTTTTGCTTATGTGGTTTGTATATTTGTTTTTGCTAATGACTAATCAATTTATTTAAACTAATTAAGGTGCAACATGAAATTTTACTTCAAGTAACAGAGTCAAAAATTTTAGATAACAGGGCCACCTGGGTAGCAGGGGGGTTGAGTGTCTGCCTTTGGCTCAGGTTGTGATCCTGGGGCCCTAGGACTGAGTCCCATCTCGGGCTCCCCGCAGGGGGCCTGCTTCTCCTTCTACCTGTGTCTCTGCCTCTCTGTGTCTCTCATGAATAAATATAATCCTATAAAAAATTTTTTAGACAATAAAAAATACTACAGCAAAATTTCTAGTAAACTTAATATCTGGGACGCCCGGGTAGCTCAGTGGTTGAGTGTCTGCCTTCAACTCAGGTCATGATCCCAGAGTCCAGGGATCGAGTCCTGTGTCAGGCTCCCTGCAGGGAGCCTGTATCTCCCTTCTGCCTATGTCTCTGCCTCTCTCTCTCTCTCTCTCTCTCTCTCTCTCTGTGTGTGTGTGTGTGTCTCTCATGAATAAATAAATTTTTTTTTTTTTAAAAAAAAGGTAATATCTGCTGTGGTATGGTATCTCCAAAGAGACTTAGAGTGTCTTTTTCTTCTCCAGGATTATGGAAAAGAAGTGATTAAAGAGATGATGGAAAAAGAATAGGCAATAGATCCAAACATCTGAGGTTCTGAGATTCCTACTCTCCCTCCCCCCCACCAAAAAAAATATGAGGCCTTCCCTATTCTACACCTAAGAATATCATATCCATTTAATATTTTAGGGAGTCAGGCTGGGTTCCACTAATATTCCAGTTTTTACTGTAATGTGCATAGGTCACTCACTCAGGAAATATTAACTGGGTAACTATTCCGTTCCAAGGAATTGCACTGAAAACAAAAATAAGACTTAAACCTTTATATCCTTGAAGTTTAACAGAACATCATTTGATCTATTCTAGGTGTATTTGCTTCACTTAGGAGGAGTAAAGAAGCATAGCATATTATTAAGCACAGGCTACAAAAATCAACACCTATGTTGAAAATATTTATCTGTAAAACTGATGTCCTAAAACAAAAACAAATGAACCTCATTCATAGATTTTCTTGAAGGAATTTCAGTAAATCAAGTGTATGTAACTTTAAAAGTGACAATACTATTAAGCAATGTTCAGAAAGTTCATCTCTGGGATATGAAAACAACCATAATGCTAACTTAGTCACTAACAATTATAAATATATACAATAAATGAGTGATCCATGACCAATTATAGCATGGCATACATTTTTCCTACCTTTATAATCACCATATGATAAATACTCAAGAAGAACAAGAAAGTTATCAAAGTGTGCTTGCTCAGGAAAAAAAGAATACATAAATATGTATTTGATAACCTCTCAGTTTACCCTGAACAAAACAAAAATAAGTCAATATAACAATTAAGATGTAATTTAAAAGCCATATTCAGGGGCACCTGGGTGGCTCAGGTCATGTCCCAGAGTCCTAAGATGAAGCCCTGCATCGGGCTCCCTGGTCAGAGTGGAGCCTGCTTCTCCCTCTCCCTCTGCCACTCCCCCTGCTTGTGCTCTCTGTCTCTCAAATAAATAAATAAAATCTTAAAAAAAAAAATAAAATAAAAGCCATATTCAAGCCATAGCAATAAACACTATAAGCAAATCTATTTATCATGTCATCAATATTGATTATACTGATTTGATACACTGTCTTTTTTTTTCCAATCACATAGCCAAAAAGAAAAACCTAAACCATTGTTGCAAACATATATTCAACAATGTCGGGACACCTGGGTGACTCCGTGGTGGAACATCTGCCTTTAGCTCAGGTTGTGATTCCTGGGTGCTGGGATCGAGTACTGCATTCAGTTCCTAGAGGGAGGGCCTGCTTCTCCCTCTGCCTATGTCTCTGCCTCTCTCTCTCTCTTTCTGTCTCTCATGAATAAATAAAATCTTAAAAAAAAAAAAATTCAACAATGTTGTTAGTACGGTGAATTCTACAAGATTCCCAAATCCTTAGTATTTGTCAAACTATGACATCAGTTTCAAAATAAGATGCAGAATCCATTGTATAGTATGCCGAGTACTGAATCTGTAAAGTGTAAAAGCTTCTTGAATCACCAACGCCCTAGAGGAGTTTTTTTTTTTTTAATTTTTATTTATTTATGATAGTCACAGAGAGAGAGAGGGAGAGAGAGGCAGAGACATAGGCAGATGGAGAAGCAGGCTCCATGCACCAGGAGCCCGACGTGGGATTCGATCCCAGGTCTCCAGGATCGCGCCCTGGGCCAAAGGCAGGCGCCAAACCACTGCGCCACCCAGGGATCCCCTCTAGAGGAGCTTTACATAGCTTTCCACGGTTTAGGAATGTCGGAAATTGATCAGCGCTGCTTTTTAAAAAAAAAAAAAAAATTTTTTTTTAAGGCATGATACAGGCCACAAATTAATAGAAATACAAAAAATAGAGTTCTTCAGTTATTTCTGTGTGAGAACTCCCTGATTACAAAAATCATCTCCTTTGGAAAAGACAATGCGGCTACACACTGAGACATTCAGAAGCCTGTGAACTTTACAAGAATCTTTCTTGACACGGTGGTTTTCTATCGTTGTGGCAGAGATTCTAAAACATTAGGAATGTTTTTAGCAGTAGCTAAAGGATAGGATTCCAAAGAGAAACACAGAAGTGAACGCTTTCAAGAGAAAAGGATGCAAAATTGTGCTGCTGGAAATTTAGTAACTGATATAAAACAGCACTTCGCAGTTAAAGGAGAAAATTATTTTTGATTAAATAAGGGCTGAGACTATCCACTGTAGGGGGCACGTAAGGATCCACGTTTATCTCCAACTTCGTCACCCTATAATATAGGGTATGAAACAAATGTTTCGAGGGATGCATTTTCCAAAAGGTACCAACTCTGCACCAAAAGGGCCAAAAGCCTCCCAGAGGACGCGGGGCGCCAGAATAAAGCATATCCTCAACAATATCACTCCTATCTAACAAGATGTAAAGAGAAGTTGCATCCCGCTGTCAAGGTTTTCAAGGTTTTTCCGGGGGTGAGGGTTTGGGGCGGGGGCGTGGACAGATTCGGGAGACAGCCGCTCAAAAAAAAAAAAAAACAAAAAAAAACAAAAAGCGAAGAAATAAAGAAAGACTTTTTTTTTTTTTTTTCCCCGATGAGAGACTCCTCCGATGACACAGGCCTAGCAAGGGGAGCGCCAGGAGCCCCCCGAATCCCAGGCTGGACAGCATTCCTCAGGTAGGGGACGCGTCACCTGAGCCACAGGTGTCAGCGACAACAGCAAGGACCGAAGACCCCGGCGCAGCCAAGGGCAGGCTCAGGGGAGGATGCGAGGCGGGCTCGTCGCCGCCCGAGGCCCTCGCCGAGCGGGCCCGGGGGGTCGGGGGTGAACACTCACCTGCGGCTGCCGAGGCTCCGTGGGAAACCGCCCACCGCCAGGCGGAGGGGAAGGGCCGTGCGGGGCTCAGGGCGGCGAGGAGGCCGGGCCCTGCGCAGCCCCGACCACTCTGCTCCGCGCTCGCCGCCCCAGGACGGCGATGTCCAACCGTCACCAGCCCCGGCGCCGCTTCAGCTCGCCGAGAATTTGAAGGCAAACCCGCCAGGGTCACTTCCGGTGCTGGGGGCGGCCTCGGCGGCTCCAGCGCACGCGAGGCGACGCCCCGGGAGCGAGGACGCCGGGCGGCGTGCGCGCGCCGGGCGCCAGGCCGGGGGGGCGGGGCTGCAGGGGCGCGCCTGCGCAGTCCGCACCGTCTCCTGGCGGCGTTCGGGGCGGGGGTAGGGGTGCGCGGCGTGAAGCTGGTTAGCGTCCCGCGTCGTACCTTGGTATCTTCTTCAAAGTTCTCGCTCCCTTTTCCTCCCATTTGATTTTCAGAGGTTAGGAAGCCAGAGGGTCTGCTTTACTGGTGAGTGCCAAGGGCCGAATAAATTTATGACAGATCCAGTTTTGGAACCAAATAACGCAGAATTCGACTGAGGCGCTGGTCACGACCCAAGATTGATAACAGAGGGAATAGGGTGAACCAAGATATGCGGACATGCTGCTCGTGGAGTTTTGTTTTCTTGATTTATTATTATTATTATTTTTTTTTTTGGCCTTCATTTAAATGCAAGCGGACAACACAATACTGTGATGTGCCAGGATTTGCAGATGCGTGCTCCACGGTACACCTGGCCAGGCTTCCTCAGCCTCAATCTCCGTCCTGTCCCAACACCTAAGAGGCAAGAGGTACGAGACGCGTTCTCCTTTAGGAGCGCACGGTCATTGAAATTATAATCTTAAATCATCGCAGTAATTTAACACAGACTTATATAGAGACATTCAGTTCAAAGGAAAGCTATCCATTTATTCCACTGATATTTATTGAGCAACTACTATGCGGTCGACACTGTGGTAGGCATCAGGTATACAGCAATCAAAAAAATATAATGTCTCCGGACGCCTGAGTGGCCCAGCGGTTAAGCGTCTGCCTTCCTCTCCGGGCGTGATCCTGGGGCCCTGGGATGGAGTCCCGTGTGGGCCTCCCTGCAGGGAGCCTGCTTCTCCCTCTGCCTGTGTCTCTGCCTCTGGGTGTCTCTCATGAATGAATAAACAAAATCTTTAAAAACATACGTGTAATGTTTCATGGAGATTAAAGTCACACATCTTAAAGATTTTTATTTATTTATTCATGAGAGACACAGAGGGAGGCTCCATGCAGGGGCCCCAATGTGGGACTCGATCCTGAGTCTCCAGGATCACACCCCAGGATAAAGGCGGCGCTAAACCACCGAGCCACCCGGGCTACCTAAAATTCTCAGCTAAGTAGAGAATAACAGTGTTGCTGTGGATAGGAACTCCACAGTAACAGAGCACCGGAAATTGTAATTAGTTTATTATCTATTTATTTATGAAACAGAGAAAGAGGCAGAGACATCGGCAGAGGGAGAAGAGGCTCCCGGCTGGGAGGCTGATGTAGGACACCATCCCAGGACCCTGGGATCATGACCTGAGCCAAAGGCAGGTGCTCAACCACTGAGCCACGCAGGTGCCCCGACATTGTTGAATTTCTGTTTACAATAATGGTTTAGGTTTTCTTTTTAACTATGTGATTGGTAAAAAAGTGGACCAAATCAATGTGATCAATGTTGATAACATGACACGATAGATTTTTCTTGTAGTGTTTACTGATATGGCATGAATATGGCTTTTATTTCTTTTTTAAAATTTAGTTTATTTATTAGAGAGAACGAGCGCATAAGCAGGGGGAGCGGCAGAAGGAGAGGACAAGCAGCCTCCTTTCTGAGCAGGGGATCATGACCTGAGCCACCCAGGCACCCTTGAATATGGCTTTTATCATTTTTTTAACTTTTAATTGTTAAAGATATTGTTTATTTATTCATGAGAGATACAGAGAGAGGCAGAGACACAGGCAAAGGGAGAAGCACATTCCCCATGGGGAACCTAATGAGGGGCTTGATCCCAGGACTCTGGGATCACACCTGAGCCAAAGGCAGATGCTGAATTGCTGAGCCACCCAGGCTTCATAAATGGATGAAAATTATTTTTATTTGGAGCACCTGGGTAGCTCTGTATCTATCATGAAAAAAATAAAGTCTAAAAAAAAAAAAGAACAATTTGGGGAGGTACAGATTAATTACCCTAGTTAGGCTGAATCTACTTTCACCTTTTATAGGTATGCAAAGGTATGCTGAATTATAGAGACCATTTGTACTTCTAAAACTTTTCAAGCAGAGGCACCTGAGTGGCACAGTGGTTAAGCAGCCTACTCTCTTGGTTTCTGCTCAGATCATGACCTCAGAGTCCTGGGACAGAGCCTGATTCTCCCTCTCCTTTTGCCTTTCCACCCTCCTTTCTCTCTCTAAAATATATAAATCCTTAAAAATTTTTTTTCTCAAAACAAAGTGAGTATGTATTATATAACTATATTATATAATACTATATATGAAATTCTAGAACAAGCAAAACTAATCTAACAAAAAGCTGATCAGTGTTTACCTGAGGCTGGATTAAGGGTGGGAGGAGGGAAGAAAAGGATTAGATTTCATAGAGGCATGACGAAAGGTACTGAGGTGATGGAAATATTATATATCTGAATTAGGGTAATGGTTACACAAATGTATGTATTTATTAAAACTCTTCCAAGAGTACATATAAAATGGATGCATTTTATTGTGCATAAATCATATCTCAATGAAGTTGATTTTTATTTATTTTTAAATATTTTACTTATTTATTCATGAGAGACACAAAAAAAGAGAGGTAGAGACATAGGCAGAGGGAGATGTATGCTCCATGCAGGGAGCCTGACTCAGGACTGGATCCCAGGTCTCCAGGATCACGCCCTGTACTGAAGGCAGGTGCTAAACCTCTGAGCCCCCGGGCTGCCCTAAAGTTGATTTTTAAAGTAAAAAACCTCCAAAGAGAGGCTTACATTCACCAGTTCAGTTTCTTTACTATCTGTACCAGTTTGGGAAGACTAGGCTAAGCTGTAGTAGTCTCTAAATCAGAGGTTTCAAACAACAGGATTTGTTTTAAGATTTTATTTATTTACTCATGAGAGACACAGGCAGAGGGAGAAGCAGGCCTCATGCAGGGAGCCCGACGTGGGACTCGATCCTGGGTCTCCAGGATCACGCTCTGGGCTGAAGGCAGGCGCTAAACCCCTGAGCCACCTGGGCTGCCCAACAAGATTTGTTTATTAATCAGAATATAAACCCCCTTATACCAAAAAGAACTCTGAGCTTACCAAAGGGGCTATAAACTTGTGCTCCTTTGAACACTATTTTTTTTCCTCAATTACTCTATGTGTTCACAGCAGAATGAATGCAGGCCCTGGGACCTTTGGCATGGGGGGTGGGAGGGTGGGGAAGAGGTAACTTGTACAACTTCTGCCCACATCTCATTGGCCAGAGCAAGTCATGTGACCAAGCCTACCTTCAAAGGGACAGGGATGTGCAATTCTGCAGTGTGCTCTGAAGGAAAAAACGGTATTTGTATACCACACTCATGACTCCTACACTAAACATTTATTCTTTTTTTAATTTTATTTATTTATTTTTTTATTCATGAGAGGCCCAGTGAGAGAGGCAGAGACACAGACAGAGGGAGAAGCAGACTCCCTGTGGGGCACCAGATGCAGAACTGATCCCAGAACCCTGGGATCATGACCTGATCGGAAGGCAGATGCTCAACCACTGAGCCACCCAGGCTCCCCTAAACATTTCTTCTTTTACAAGGTAGCTTCTACAACCACCAGCCTTCTAATGTGATTGTGCCCAAACTGATGCTCAAAATTATTATTAAAATTATAGGGGATCCCTGGGTGGCTCAGCGGTTTCGTGCCTGCCTTTGGCCCAGGGCGCGATCCTGGAGTCCCGGGATCGAGTCCCGCGTTGGGCTCCCGGTATGGAGCCTGCTTCTCCCTCTGCCTGTGTCTCTGCCTCTCTATCATAAATAAATAAAAATAAATCTTTAAAAAAATAAAATTATATATATTTTCCTGGTGAATGGTCAGATTAATTTGGCAAGATGATAGGACACATGAAGGGAAATTATGGAAATAGAAAGAGGGGGGCACCTGCGTGGCTTAGCTGCTTGGGTATCTGTCTTTGGCTCAGATCATGTTATTGGGGTCTTGGGATGAGCTCCTTTTGGGCTCCCTGCTGGGGTGTGGGAATCTGCTTCTCCCTCTCTCTCTGATCCTCCCCTTGGCTTGTGCTCTCTTTCTGTCTCTCTCGCTTTCTCATATAAATAAATAAAATCTTTAAAAAAAGAAAAAGAAGTAGAAACATAGGTACCAGTAAAGGGTGTAAACTTTATTCAATAGACAAAAGGAGCCATTGAAAGTTTTCAAATGAAAGCATTAAGTTATATAGCAAATAGATGAATTTGGCAGCTGTGAGGAGGAAGATTTGAAGGGGGGTAAGAAGAGGCTGGGAGGCTGTTGTAGTGACCTCTGGTATTACATAGAAGATAAAAGATATTTCTAGAATAACTACAATAAATCATTTTTTAAAATTTATTTTTAAATTTTAAAAATTTATTTTTTTAAAGATTTTTAAATTTTATTTTATTTTTATTCATTCATGAGAGGCAGAGAGGAGAGAGAGAGGCAGAGGCACAGGCAGAAGGAGAAGCAGGCCCCATGCAGGGAGCCTGACGTGGGACTCCATCCAGGGTCTTCAGGATCACGCCCTGGGTTGAAGGTGGTGCTATGGCGATGAGCCACCAGGGCTGCCTAAAAATTTATTTATTTGGGGCGCCCCCCTGAGGCTCAGCGGTTTAGCACCGCCTTCAGCCCAGGGCGTGATCCTGAAGACCCTGGATGGAGTCCCACGTCAGGCTCCCTGCATGGGGCCTGCTTCTCCTTCTGCCTGTGCCTCTGCCTCTCTCTCTCTCTCCTCTCTGCCTCTCATGAATAAATCAATAAGAAATCTTTAAAAATAAATAAATAAAAATAAAATTTAAATTTTTATTATTTACTTACTGTTTTATTCATTAACTTAAATTTTAAAAATTTACATTTCATCCAGAGAAATCTAAGAGACTTTCAGGACCATTTAATTTTACTCACCTGGTTGATTTTATCTGGCAGTCCTTGTCTGCATACTTCAAAAATTTGAGCCATCTCTTAGGATACAGAGTATAAATAAGACAAGAAAATTCTAACACAAGTAAGAATCTGCTGAATTTTTAGATTATGTCACAATATTTGTAGTAACAAAATGGGGCAGATCCCTAACATTATTCATTAATATTATTATGTACATTCTTCCTAAATAATAGCTTCCAGCACAGTGCTGCTACTCCGATTGCTGAATGCTACAGAAAAAAAAAATATATATATATATATGTGTGTGTGTGTGTATGTATATATCGCACCACCATGAAGATTGATGCACCACAATTGTGTATCTTCCAAACTACCTGAAACATATTTTTCTGCATATTCCACCTTAGTTCCCTCTCCTACTCTCTTCACATTAGTTATTTCAGACTTTCACCATTTTCCTCAAGCGAGCCACCTGCCTATTTCTGTCCTTTAAGCAAGTCATTATGTCTCCACCCTGGGAGAGAATGGAAGCTAGCAGAGTGAAATTTCCTCAACTTGATCCCTGAGGCTGAGACTGCCATCTGGCCACCAAATACTATTTTCCTTACTTAGTAACAGAACCAAGCTTGATGAAATTGGGCCATCTGGAATAAGGACTACATTTCCAGACTCACATGCAACTAACTAGGTGTGGCCATGGATCTAACTTCTGGCCAGGAAAAGTGTTATGTACAACTTTAGGAAAGCATCTTAAAAGGAGAGGCCTTGAAGCTCCCCCATAACCTCTCTTTTCATCCCTTCTTTTTACCAGGTGAGAACAGGGAAAAAATGGATAAAGTATAAGCCACCAGCCTTTTGAATACAAGCTGTATGACGAAGATAGCAGAACTGAACAGACGAAGTGTGGGCTTTGTGGAACTGCCATACCTGCTGTGGACTGCCAACTCCAGATATTGCATGCCTAAGCAGTGACTGTTTTGGGTTGTATATGCAGAGAAACCTAATCACAATACATGGAGCTCTACTTCACACTTGCCCTTTGGTTTTTGCCTCCCATTTCAATGAAAGCTTATCTTCCTTTGTCTACACCCAGGTCCTCCACTTGAATTTAAAAGAGTTTGAATTTCAAAGAATTTAAAATAAAATAAAAAATAAAATTTTATTTTTATCTATTGTTTTGTTGTTAAGCAGGCAGTTAACTTGATTTGATTCGCTGGTGGGTAGTACTTCAAATGCCAGTTAAATTTTTCGATCTGGGATACCTGGGTGGCTCAGCAGTTGAGCATCGGCTTTAGGCTCAGGGAATGATTCTGGAGTTCCAGGATCAAGTCCCACATCCAGCTCCCTGCATGGAGCCTACTTCTCCTTCTGCCTCTCTCTTTCTGTCTCTCTCATGGATAAATAAAATCATAAAAAAAAAAATTCTTCTCCACAGATGTGTGGTAAATGATTCAGCTAGAGATTTGGGGATTTCTCAGCCAAGATATCATGAAAATTAGATAATCTAGTGCCATTCCTTTCTTCCAAGGGTTGACTTCCATCCAGAATCTGCCTATTCTTGGTTGCACTCAGTATTTTTAGGTGGCTGTTTTTGTATTTTTCCCAGAGTTTATAACAGTTCTGGGTAAAGTCAATCATTAGGAGCTTATGTAGTCATTGTAGAAACAGAATCCAGTTATTTTTCAGGTAGGTCATTTGGGTGGTAGTTTAGCTAATAAACCTGAAGGACCAGAATGAAATCAAAGAATATAGTTAGAAAGCTATTGCAGTAATTCAGGTAAGAGCTCAACTCTGGCCTCAACCAGAGTAGTAACAATGAGGCTGAAGAGGAATTAGAGAAGAATGTACAAGGTAAAGTAACTGAGTTTCATGATTGATTGCATGGGAGATGATCAGAGTACAAAATGACCTCCTTAAATTGTTTTGCAAATCAGATTATGAATTATATCGGATTATAAATTCTATATTAATTAGGGTATAAATTCAGCAACAGTAACAAATGGAGATGATACACACACAATCACACACATACAGACATTCTGCAGTTTATCAGACCAGCCTGGACAGACAGATGTGTGTCACCACACATCTTTCAGGTAACCAGGTTCTTTTCTTTTTTTAAATTTTATGTTTTTACATTTTTTGAAGATTTTATTTATTCATGAGAGAATACAAGGGAATATGAGAAATATGGGCTGCTCTAGCAGGGCAGTCAAAATTTGGACAGGGATGGGGGCTCTATTCACGAAAGAATGAGAAAACTGGGCAGCCTGAGTGGCTCAGCGGTTTAGTGCCACCTTCGGCCCAGGGCATGATCCTGGAGGCCCCGGAATGGAGTCCCACATCGGAGTCCCTGTATAGAGCCTGCTTCTCCCTCTGCCTGTGTCTCTGCCTCTCTCTGTCTTTCTCATGAATAAATAAAATCTTAAAAAAAAAAAAAAGAATGAGAGAATGGATGCTGGGGAACAAGAGCAGCCTTTGTCATTAGCCACTCTGGGGACCAAGAACTCATGAGAATCCCTTTTTCCACCACGGAACAAATTTAACCCTTCTCCGGGGGAAACAACTCAAAGTCCCACCCAGATTCTGAATCCAGCAGTATGTTTAGGATCTCTGGATTTAAAGTAGGAATAAGGAGAGACTAGATGTTAGGGACAACAATAACTGCCTATGTTTCAGACATAAATTTGACCTCTTTCCTGTACTCTTCACACACACAAGTAGATAAATTTTTGTGTGTTTGGCTTTGGCATAACAAAGTAGAGTCACAAACATGCCAAAAGTGGGTTTATAGTATAGTATAATGAATCATAGGAATATGCAACTTGCATCAGTTATACAACAGCCTCGAGTAGACTAAAAATAATTTTATAAGGAAGTGCAAACAAAAGAATAAAGGAGACTAAGAATGATGGTAATGCTTGAAAAAGCAAAAAGAATAAAAACTAAAAATATTCATCCATGTAAAGCTGACTTAAGATACAGCATCAATATATGTTATTTTCTCTGGTAGGCAGTCATGCGATAAAGGATTATAAATAAAACAGATTATCCAACTACATATTTTAAAAATTTTAGAGTGGACTCATGATACAAATTGAGGAGTCTGATAATCAGGAAGGTTTAAATCTGTGCTGATCTAAAGGAAGCCTTTAACATGAAATATTTATTGTACTTATGTTGGGCAAAATGAAAACTGTCTTAGACTAACTCTACTCAGTTTGCCTTACCCCTATTATCATTAGTTGTATATATTTTAATCTAAAACATTGAATTTTTAATCATAAATTTGAGAATAAAGATTAAAATACATTTTTGAAAATGAAATCAACATACTAAGTGCCTTAATAGTCAGCTCTCCACACATAATTGAAAGATTGGAATTATTATTTTTTTTATTATCCCAGCAAATGTTACACTACAGAAAATGATTGGGAAAATACAAATAGAGTCATTAAAAACACAGGCTGATTATTCATATCTACTACATTCAGAAGTATGCAAAACAATTTAGTTATATTGCAAAGCTGTAATTCCTTTTCCTAACAAAGCATTATTTTATAAAACTGTAGTGTCGCATTGATTCAATTTTAATACAAAATACTTATATACACAATACAATATAAAAGTAAACTGTGGTATAGTGCCTTCCACAAAGGGATATATTAAGGCGCTTTACAAATATACCAATATGTTGACCCAAATTACTTTTTGCTTTAGATTAAAACGAACAGGCTAAATAAATGTTTCACTTTAAATACCGAAGGGATTTTTGTTTATTTTTGTTTATTAAAGAAAAATTTCTAAAGTACCTTAGGTAACAGCAGCAGCAATATCTAAAACTCCTCCCACTGTATTCTCTAATTTCTAACATATTATTAAGTCAGAATAAAACATTTCCGCTCACAGTTTTGCACTTTGCAACAGCAGAAGGTAATAACTTTTTTAAAAAGTCAATCTCAAAGTGACTTCTTAGTCATACATTCTATAGTTCCTATTACAAATAAGGTAGAAAAGATATAGCAATAAGGCCTGCCTTAGAATGTCACTGGACAATACATAACAGTATCTACAATTACATAATTATAGAACACATTTTATAAATACTATTGATATACATAAAATGGGGATAAGTATAAGAAAGACAGCAAGTTTTTTCATGAATGGGAAAATTATTTGAAAAAGAAAACACGTATAATCAATGTTTTCACTCTATTTCAATTGAAAGCAATAGGTTTTTTCATGTTCTCGTCTTTTTGGTCAGGAAGCACCAGATTCTGTGCTAGAAGGACTGGATATGGTTTGGGAATAAGATAGCTAATAAGTATATCCAGACTGTTAAAACTGCAGATACCAAAGGCTTGTCTACTGCTTCACATAAACACAAAAAGCTTATGTTGTCAGAGGAAATTTTAAAAGAACACAAAATTTGTAGTGTCAACACAGATTTTGTGGGGAGAGGGGGAGGAGACAGCACCTTAGTTTTCCTACAACATAAATGTAACAAAGTTGGTTTTGTACATTGCATTGCAGCACAATCCAAAAGTAAAACAACTAAGTGGAAATTCCAATAAATCTGACAGAAAACCCAAAGAGCCAGAGGGATATCTTAAAGTTTGAGTACTGAGTTAAAAATTCTTGAACTACTTTGTTTCGAATAGGATTTTATAGCACTAATTGAATGTTCCATGAAGTAAAGACTGCCAACTCATTATAGTGCCTTTTCTTACAATTCTCTGATTAGAAGTCCTTCAGAAATATTTCCATATCAAGCCTATAACAAGTCAAACATTTATTTCAGTGCCCTCAAGAGTATGTTTAAATGCCTTAGTGCTGTACCAGCAAGAGAGAGGCATTCCTAGGGATATCTTATCACATGGTATAGACTTTTTCCATCACAGATTATCACTGTTTATACAAGATGTGCTAATCTGAGTATCAGTAAATTTAAAACAAAGTTCTTAGTTTAACATATCAGTGTTCTTATAGGATACAGGTCCTTAACCAAATCTGTGAGTTTTCAACATGTCCAGAATCCCTAAGACTGCATGCAGCATCATATGTGCGTGTGTTAATATGCATTTTTTCCAGGAAGAGAGTCCCTACCTTTCACCAGATTCTCAAAAAACCAATGAATCTCAAAGACCCACCGCTACACAATGGGTTATCCAGTGGTTTACAAGCTGAACTCTGAGAGGGACACCTAAACAAAGGTGGGAAGTGTGAGCTAATAAATCCTCATTGCCCACCCAATTCAACTGGAACAGCTTTGCCTTTAATTTTACTTACATGTATTACTTCCACTAGCTTTTTTCCATTAGTTTGAAAATCACTAAAATTATGCCTCTTCTGATCCAGACATAAAGTTTTGATAAAACAATTCCCTATCAGTGGAGCTTAAAAAAAAAGGAAGTAAAATATAAATTTTACTAATGTCAGAATACAGCCCTTTTCCCCTTCCTAAAAGAGAAGCTAAATGTATTTTGGTATAAAACCATTAAGTGTTCCTTAAAACCTAAGCATTATATATAACAGGCATGCTGTAAAACATATTATTTAACCTTAAGTTAGGAGGATTTGAATTTTCTACTAAGACCGCTATGTAACTTTTTTTCTAATTACTATTGGCCACCTTAAGAATTAAATAATTATTTCACTAGTTAATCTGCCCGTGGGTTAAATATGCCCAAATAGCCAGATTTCCTTTGCCATAACAATCCATGAATACAGTACTGTTCTGAAAGAGGAAACACATAACATTACTGATGACATAACCAAAACTGTCAATATATAGAAAAAATATTTTTCTAGTGAGTACCCACAAATAATTTTTCTAATTAAAGTTTCATATGAAACTGAAAATAATCTCTCTGCTTAGGATGTGGAAACTTAAAACAAATTTTTGAAGTAAAAATATGAAGATTTTAGCATTCAGTATTGTAAATTTTGACTTATGGCAACTTTGTTCCCTTTTAAATCTAGAAGCAGCATTAAAAAATATTGGTATAGAAAGAAAAATGGTAGTGCTTTGCTTCTTTTAAAGCCAGTATTTCTTGAGAAATAAATGCTAGAAGATTAAATATTCCACAGAGGGAAAAAAAAACAGATAATCTGCATTATTTTTTCTTCTGATGAACATACTGTTTCAACCCTGTATTTCTTAGTTCCAAGATGTAAATTATCAGATTATCATTAGCCTAGGTATACTCACCGCCATGACGGCTTAATTTCTATAGCTTATTTTGTCCCAAAAACAAGGTTATGGGGTAAACAAAAAAGAGCTCTGTGAATGTGGGGTACATATTTGGTTAAAGCAAGATAAAACTAAAACTGTCTTTCAAAAAAATTTCAAAAACTCTTGTCTTAAAATTATTTAGTGTATGTACAAATAGATACCAGGCTTCTCCTTTTAAACAAAGCACTATATTTTATTTTAAGTACTTTAAGTACCAAGAACTGACTATAGTATTCAGTTCATAATTTACTTTCTTTATAACAATTTTTTCTAAATTACTGATTAAAAAGGCTGGAATAAATTAACATTTTAAAAAGATTTTCCATAATTTAGGAACATAAAACATTGTACACAGAGCACTCATACAAAGCTCTGTCACATTTGCATAATTTTACTCTCAGAGCCTCAAAAAACTCTATGTTTCGGGTCTTTTTCCAAATCCTCATTACAATGATTTCCTAGTGTTAAACATACACTAGATCACGATTTTTGATCTCTGAGCCTGTGTGCTGATCATCTTCATCTGACTGTTGCTCTGAGCCTTGTGAATTAATATATTCATATTCAATTGGCTTTGGATAATTATATGGGTAGCCATTGTCATCAAAAAATCTCCGAAAGGTAAATTCATAGAAAGCATGTTCAGGGTGCTTTCCATTTTTATACCATCCGTTGAGAGTGTCATTTACGTTTTCTTCCTCATTATCATCACTCCATAACTTATCAGGATCAACAGGATCAAAATTTGATGTATCTGTTGGGTGTGTGATTTTAGGAATATATGAAGCAGACTGCTGTCTTAGGTCGCTGGAGAAATCAATTGTTTTAAAAAATGGATGAGCTTTTATTTCATCAGCCCCATTCTTGCCTAAGCGATCTTCTGGTCCTCGGCAAAGTTTAATAATAAGATCAGAGGCTTCAGGACTCAGTTTAGCTTGAGGTGGAATGTGAAGAGATGTCTGCCAGTTGATAACCTTTAAAAGAGATTTTTTAGAAATTAGGAAGGAATTGATAAATAAGAAAAACAAAAATTTCCTCGAAGCTCTTTTTTTAATTTTTAAAAATATTTTATTTATTTATTCATGAGAGACAGAGAGAGAGAGGCAAAGACATAGGCAGAAAGAGAAGCAGGTTCCATGTAGGGAGCTGGATGTGGAACTCGATCCTGGGACTCCAGGATCATGCCCTGGGTTGACGGGAGGTGCTAAACTGCTGAGTCACCCAGGCATCCCTCCTCCAAGTTTTATAGCAAAAAGTTTTACCAGACTATTTGCATCTTTAAAAATAAATTGCATGGTATTTTGCCTTTTTTACCTTTAATAATGAGTGAATCAATGGTGAGAAATAACCTTTCCTCCCATTCCCTCCTCTCCAGGCAATTTATATTCATATTACAAGACTCATCATTTTAAGTTTTAGCTCCTCTTTTAAATTTCTACCTATGGCAGAAAATGACTGTTTCTACTGTGCCTCCTGTTTCATGTATTTACTGGTATCATAGTATCTCTAATACTTTGTGGTATCTATTTATGTCTATGTCCTTCTACCACAGATAAAATTCCATAAGGCTACAGACCATGTTTTGTCCTTCTCAGTGCTTGGCAAGTTGCCTGGCACATAATTAATAGATGTTCAATAAATATTTATTCTGGCTTTGAATAAAACAGAATGAGGGAGTGAGGGAGGTAGGAAGGAAATAAAGAACGGAGAAAGAGAAGGAAGGAAGGTAGTAGGTAATCAAATATTTTTTACTATTGAGTTTTGAAAGTTCTTTTTATAGTCTAGATACAAGCCTTCTGTGGGAAATATGATCTGCAAATATCTTCTCCCAAGCTGTAGCCTGTCCTGTCTTGACTGTGCAATTTGTTTTTTGTTTTGTTTTTAAACACTATTATTTTTTGAGAGAGAGACAACGTAGATGAGTATGCAGATGCATGCATGAGGGAAGAGCAGAGGGAGAGGGAGAGGGAAGAATCTCCAGCAGACTCTGAGCTGAGCATGAAGCCCGACATGGGGCTCTATCTCATAACCCTAAGGATCATGACCTGAGCTGAAACCAAGAGTCGGATGCTCAACGACTGAGCCATTCAGGTGCCACTTGACTGTCTTTTGTATACTGAAAGTTTTAGATTTGATGAATTCCAATTTCTCAACTTTTTCTTTTATGGATCATGATTTTGGTGTCATTTCTAAGTATTCTCTGCCTAACCCTACCTAGGCCATAAAGATTTTTCGCCTGTTTTCTTCTAAAAGTATTATAGCTTTATATTTTATCTCCAGATTGATGATCCACTTTGAGTTAATCTCTACATAAGAATGAAGTTTACATGGAGTTTCAGTACATACTTTTTTTTTTTTTTTTTTTTAGATTTTATTTATTTGAGAGAGCGCACACAAGCCAGGGAAGAAGCAGAGGGGGAGGGAGAAGCAGACTCCTCACTGATACAGAGCTGGATATGGGGCTCAATCTCAGGACCCTGGGATCATGAATTGAGCCAAAGGCAGATGCTTAACCGACTGAGCCACCCAAGTACCCTGAGTTTCAGTACCTTCTGTATGTGGCTGACCAGTTTTTCCTATATCATTTGCTGAAATACTATTCTTTCTCCATTTGCACCTTTGTCAAAGATCAAATGGTCCTATTTGGGTGGTTCTATTTCTCTGTCCTGTTCCATTGACTGTTTGTGTCCTTTTGCCAATATCACCCTGTGTGAATTACTGTAACTTCACAGTAAGTCTTAAAATCAAGTAGTTGATTACTTTTTCTTATTTTTATTTAAATAAATAAATATATTTCAAACAGTATTAAATAAATATTAAGTAATATTAAATATTTATTTATTTACTTATTTAAAGATTTTATTTATTCATTCATGAGAGACACACAGAGAGAGAGAGAAGCAGCAGAACTGGTCCAGTTCTTTTTTTTTTTTTATTTATTTACGATAGTCATACAGAGAGAGAGAGAGAGGCAGAGACACAGGCAGAGGGAGAAGCAGGCTCCATGCAGGGAGCCCGATGTGGGACTCGATCCTGGGACTCCAGGATCATGCCCTGGGCGGAAGGCAGGCGCTAAACCGCTGAGCCACCCAGGGATCCCCTAAATATTTATTTTTAAGTAGGCTCCATGCTCAGTGTGGAGCCCAATGTAGGGCTTGAACTCACAACCCTGAGATTAAGACCTGAGCTGAGATCAAGTCAGATGCTTAACCAAGTCACCTGGCAACCCCTTTGCTCTTCTTCTAAAAAACTATTTTCATTATTCCAGTTTCTTTGTCCACCCATATACATTTTAGAATTGGCTTATCTATTTCCTCAAAAATTAGAACAGAATTAAATCTATAGATGAATTTGGAGATAAGATAAGCTTTACTAAAAAAAAAAAAAAAAAAAAAAAAAAAAAAGATAAGCTTTACTATGTTGAGTTCTCCAACCTATTAGCATGGCATGTCTCTGTATTATTAAGATCTTTCTTGATTTCTTTCATCAGAGTTTGTACCTTTCAGCATATAGATCTTATTCATGTATTATTAAATTTATACCTACATATTTCAATTTGGGGAAGCTTCTATAAATGGTACTGTTTTTAAATTTCAGTTTCTGGTCCTTTATTGCTTGAATATAAAAATACAATAGATTTGTACTTATTACTATTATATCCTACAAACTAAGTAGTTCTATGGGTTTTTTCATAAATTCCCTGGGATTTTCTTTCTTTTTCTTTTTTTTTTTTTTAAGATTTTATTTATTCATGAGAGACACAGAGAGAGGCAGAGACATAGGCAGAGGGACAAGCAGACTCCTCACTGGGAGCCTGATGTGGGACTTGATCCTGGGACTCCAGGATCACACCCTGAGCTAAAGGCAGACGCTCAACCACTGAGCCAGCCAGGCGTCCCACCTGGGATTTTCTACATAGAAAATTATGTCGGGACAGCTGAGTGGCTCAGCGGTTAAGCGTCTGCCTTCAGCTCAGGGCATGATCCCAGGATCCGGGATTGAGTCCCACATCGGGCTTCCTGCGTGGAGCCTGCTTCTCCCTCTGCCTGTGTCTCTGCCTCTCTCTCTCTGTGTCTCTCATGAATAAATAAAATCTTAAAAAAAAAAAAAAAAAGAAAATTATATCGTCATCACTGAATGGGGGCAGTTTTTATTTCTTTATCATCTATATGCCTTGTATTTCTTTTGTTGCTATACTACACTGGCTAAGACTTCCAGAACTATGCTTAATAAGACTGGTAAGAATAGATATCCTTGCCTTGTTCTTGATTTTAAGGAGAAAGCATTCAATTTTTCATACAGCCACATACATACATACATATGTGTATATGCATTTACTTTCATATATACATATATTAAAATGAAGGTGAAATAAAGACACTTTCAGACAAATTGATCTGAACAAAACCTGAGGGAATGTGTTACCAATAGACTTATAGGTGACTGACTCTTGATTTCAGCTCAGGTCATGATCTCATGGTCCTAGGATCGAGCCCCATATTGGGCTCTGGGCTCTGTTTGGGATTCTCTTGCCCCCTTTCTTCTCTCTCTGCCCCTCCATGCTGTCTTTCAAATAAATAAAGTAAAAATCTTAAAAAAGAAAAAACAGAAAAAAATTCTAAAGAAAGATCTCTCTCTCTCTTATTTTTAAGTAGGCTCCACACACAGTGCAGAGCCCAGTGCAGGCTCAAACCCACACTCCTGAGATTAAGACCTAAGCTGATGTGATGCCTGGGTGGCTTTGACTCAGGGCATGATCCTAGAGTCCGGGGATCGAGTCCCACATCGGGCTTCCTGCATGGAGCTTGCTTCTCCCTCTGCCTATGTCTCTGTCTCTCTCTCTCTCTCTGTGTCTCATGAATAAATAAATAAAATCTTAAAAAAAAAAAAAGAAAAAGACCTGAGCTGATATTAAGAATTGGATGTTTAACTGCCTGAGCCACCCAGACACACCAGAAGTTTTAAATATCTTCTGTTAAATGCAATGAAAGAAGTAGTTACAACTTAGCAAGAAGCAACATAGAAGAGATAACTTCACGATCATCAAATAATGATTAATAGTGAGTTAGTTCAAGAGTTAACCAGGTTTAAGAAAGTGGGGGAGGATTGTGGAAGATGGGAAAGAAAGAAGGAAGACATCCACCACAGAGGAAATGGTATGAACAGAGGAAGAGAGGGCAAGTTTGGACTTTAATCCATGGACATGGGAACCACTAAAGGGTTTTTAATGGGACTGTTTATGGTCCAAATTGTGTGTAACTTCTCATTTAAGTGCCAGAGGTAATTTCAAATGGAGATATATACTTTGTAGTTTGGAGGTAGGATGTGCATGGAAGGGAACAAAGTCAGGAGCCAGAAGGTGACAAAAAATAAATTAAAATAAATCTATAAACAGTACTAAAGACTTCTTTGAGAATGAGTGAGGGGGAATATAGCAATATAACAACAGTGAGAAGATGAAGAGTAGAGTTCACCTGAGGATTTTAGTGGCTTTCTATAACCTCACAAATTCATTTTTAGGAAAATGAACTCTTATCCCCAATGGGAAGCTCAAAGTCATGAATTCATGACCCCAAGATCAAGCGGTGCTTGCTCTATTGACTGAGCCAGCCAGGTGCCACATTACAAGTTCATTCTTAAATTCCAGATTAAATTTTCCTCCTCTAAGTAAAAGACCGCTAAAGGTCTGTGATATAAGGACTATGTGACAATCCTTTGGTACAGATTCTATATCTTACCTTCATTTGTGTTTCTAATGGTGTTTGTGCCAAGAAAGGAGGCTGTCCCACCAACATTTCAAAAAGAATTACACCAACACTCCACCAATCACATAACTGTGTATAGCCTAAAATAAGATACCAAAGTTATAGTTATTCATAAACTTTTAAAGAAGTGCTCAGGATACCATCAAAATTAATTTTAAATCACCAGCTAATTCTATAGAAATTAATATTTTTATTATACACCTGAAAAATAAGTCATGTGCTAATTAATTTAAGTTTCAGCTGGTCTCAAAGACTATTGAGATACTATGAAACTAATGTTTTACCTGTTCGTAACAATACTTCAGGTGCAATGTAATTGGGAGTCCCAACCAATGAATGTGCAAGACATCGCTGGTGCTGGCGTGCAGCTCTCCGCTCTAGTGGTTTTAATCTATCTCCACATCGACAGTTAGAGGGGTCACCCCATTCATTACTGAAATCCATACTATCTTGCCGTGGATGGTCACCTGTATAGTAAATAGATAAGTAAATAAAAGCCTCAAGCACAAGAATGTACCCAAAGCCTGTTAATCTTTTAGCATCACAATTTAGAGTTAACAATACTCTTCCCTTGAGACAAATCAAGACACAACGTATGCCATTTCGTTGATGGTGTTTATTATTGGCTAGAGCCTGTGCTCTGAGATCTCAATAGGACAAGTTCCACCCCACCAAAAAAAATTAGCATAAGATTCAGTAATTTACTTGATGTTAAACGATCATAATGAAAGTCATGAGTAGATAGGATCAGGAATCTGTTACTCAGACTGGTCCCCATTACTCATCTGAACAAAGTTTCAAACAAATTAGATCCGTGTTTCATTCACTCAACAAATGATAAGACAAGGTTCTTCTCTCAGGTAGTTTCTATATATGGAACAAGCAAAACAGATACATATATAACAGAGTGATGCACCCCATCTACAGAATCAACATGGGATAATATGACAAACATACTAGGTGGCTCAGGAAGACTAACTGAAGTAACATTTGTGAAAAACAAGAAGGACTCAACCATTTGAAAATCAGGGCAAGGCATTCTAACAGAAGACCAGTGGCAATAGTAGAGAATGGAAGACAACAGAGTGGAAGCCAGTACAGTTGGGTTTTATAAGCAAAAGAAATGATTTGCCTTTTATTCCAAGTACAGTGGGAAGATATTGGAGTGTGAGAAGCAAGAGAATGACGAGATCTGATTTTTTTTTAAATTTTATTTATCTTTTGAGAGAGTGGCAGAGAGAGAACGAGTGAGTATGGGGGAGCATGAGCTGGGGACGGGGCAGAGGGAGATGAAGAAGTAGCCTCCTGCTGATCAGCGAGACCATATGGGGCTTGATCCCAGGACCTCAAGATCATGACCTGAGCTGAAAAGGCAGATACTTAACCGAGACACCCAGGTGCCCCATAATCTGATTAATGTTTTATTTTATTTTTTTGTTTTTTAAAGATTTATTTATTTATTCATGATAGACACAGAGTGAGAGAGAAAGAGGCAGAGACACAGGCAAAGGGAGAAGCAGGCTCCATGCCGGGAGCCCGATGTGGGACTCGATCCCAGGACTCCAGGATTGCGCCCTGGGCCACAGGCAGGTGCCAAACCGCTGAGCCACCCAGGGATCCCCTGATTAATGTTTTAAAAAGAAAACATTAACTGCTGTGTAGAAAATAGATTATAGGAGGACAACAGTAAAAAGTGACCAGTTCAGAGACTACTGCAGTTAAGCTTGGATTGTGATGGTAACAGTGAAGACAGAGAAAAGTGAACAGATTCAGGGTATTTTTAGAGGTGGAATAAGCAGTATTTATTGATGGATTAAACGTAGAGGGTTTGAAAGAAAAAGAATCAAGGATAACTAAGTCGGTGGTGTTAGCGCAATTTACTAAAATGGGGAAGCCCTGAAGGGGAGAAATTAAGAGTTGTTATTGGCAATGTTAATTTTGAAAGGCCTATTAGAAACACACATGTGGTGCCTTGGTGGCTCAGTTAGTTGAGTGTCTGACTCTTGGTTTTGGCTCAAGGCATGATCATAAAGTCCTGGGATCAAGCTCCGTATCAGGCTCTATGCTTAGCATGGAGTCAGCTGGAGTTTCTTTCCCTGTGCCCTTCCCTCCACTTGTCCACTCTCTCTCTAAAATGAATAAATCAATCTTAAAAAAAAAAAAAATACACATGAAAGAGAGAAGCCATTTCTAGAGAGAGATTGGGAAGTCACTGATAATGAGATGGCATTTAAACTTACAACTAGATGAAATCACCTAGAAAAATACATCTGAAAATAACCTGACTGTAATAATTATTGGGGGTGTTTGATTAAAATACAATTTCTTGGGGTGCCTGGCTGGTTTAGTCCAGAGGGCACACAGCTCTCAAACTCTGGGTCATGAGTTCAACCCACATCAGGCATGGAGGCTACTTAAAAAAATAAAAAGCAACCTTTAAAAAAAATAAAATACAATATCTCCCCTCCAGTGAAGATTTTCAATTAGAAGACTGGAATAGAGCCTAAGAATCATATTTTTAAGAAGAACTTAAAGTAATTCAGGTGAATCTGGGGAGACAGGTTCAGATGTCTCAGTTCTACCCATTTAATATCAATTTACTGTGTTCACTTAAGCACAGGAGGCTAATAAGACTTACCGCAGAAGATTACTGTAACCCTTAAGTTAGAATATATGCAAAGAACCTAGTCATAGTAAGTATTCAAGAATTATTAGATCAACTTACACTTCCATTAGCGCTTTGAAGGGATCTTGGTGAGGCAGTGTGGTGTAGTAGAAATAACATGGCCCTGTAATCAGACAAACCTAGGTTCAAAGCCTAGCCCTTATACTTCTTTTCTGTCTGACCTTGGGCAAGTTACTTAGTCTCACTAAGCCTCAGTTTCTTTTTTTTTTTAAGCCTCAGTTTCTTTATTCTGCTTCAGTAATATTGTGAAGATTAAACAAAATTATGTATATAAAGTGCTTAAGGTTGAATAAGTTGTGTAATAATTATACAATGGAATCCTAAATAGTAGTAAAAAAAAGATGTCATATGCAGTAACACAGATCAACCTCAAACATGAACACTGAAGAATATATATAGCATGATTACATGTAAATAGTGTGCAAGAGTAGACAAAATAAAATAATATTGTTCAGGGTTACAGACATATGTGGAAAAAGTACAGAGAAAAGTAAAAAGCTGATTACAGAATTCTGAAATAACAGTTACCTCTGTGGAGGAGTAAAGGGAAAGCGATCGTTTAGGGCCTTTAATAGTACTGATAATCTGGTTCTTTTTTTTTTTTTTTTTTTTTAATTCATGAGAGACACAGAGAGAGAGAGGCAGAGGGAGAAGCAAGCTCCATGCAGGGAGCCCGACGTGGGACTCGATCCCCAGGCTCCAGGATCACATCCTGGGTTGAAGACAGCACTACGGAGCTAAATCACTGAGTCACCCGGGCTGCCCTGATGATCTGGTTCTTAAGCTGAATGGCAGGTACGGGGCTTCATTTCAAAATTATTTTTAAAATGTTATTTGTCTGACATATTTCAAATTGAGAAAACATCAAGAGGTGAACTCAGTAATGTTAATGATATTTAGAAATAACTGAATCTAACATATTCTTTCATTTCATAAGTCTAGATGTCTAAAGGATTCACTCACATTTATCCAACAGTTAAGACCTAGAATCAAGACTTCTGGCTTCCATCCAGTGGTAATACCATCTTATATCTTATTGCATTAATAAATCATATTAATATGTACAAATTTTATGATTTTACTCACCACTCTGATAGTACTTAGAATCATGTGTCCATCTGAAGCCAGTGCAGAGGCCGAAGTCAGTCAATTTAATGTGACCATCACGATCAATCAAAATATTATCAGGTTTAATATCTCTATGAATAAAACCCATTTTATGAACACTTTCAACTGCACAGGTAAGTTCTGCTATGTAGAATCGTGCCAGATTTTCTGGAAAGATGCCCATTCTAATTAATAGGCTCATCATATCACCCCCAGGAATATAGTCCATTACAAAGTATAAATTGTCCTTATCTTGGAATGAATAATATAGACGAACTACCCATTCATTATCAGCTTCGGCCAGGATATCCCGTTCAGCTTTAACATGAGCAACTTGATTTCGAAGCAGAACATCTTTCTTTCGAAGAGTTTTTGTTGCATACAAAGCCTTAGTGTCTACTTTTCTTGCTAGACAGACTTCACCAAATGCTCCTATTCCTAGTGTCTTTATCTTCACAAACATAGACTTGTCCATTTTAGCCCTCTTAAGACGGATGTAATTAGACTCTTTTTGGCAAAGCATCTTTCTCATTTGATCCTGCGCATCTTGAGATAATCCAACCTAGGCAAATAAACTGAAGGTTAAGTGAGGAATTATCTTCTATATCAAATATTAAAAAATAGTTTGGAAAAAACTCAGGCATATATTTAAAGGTTAAATGCATAATAATTTTTAATAAAGCATGTTAGAAATCTAGAATATACTCCAGAGAAAATTAATTATCAAAGTGCAGCTTAAGGGATAGTTAACAGGATATACAAAAGTGAGTATAAACGCAGCTTCTGCTGTGAAGAGCAAGAAGATGACACCAAGAGTCAGCCTTCAACTGTTCTCTAATGCACCCCCAAAAAAGTTCCCAATGTGCAATAACCAAACATTTGTTAACATGCATCCTCACCTATCTCTCCATGCAGACTCACCCCAAATTATGTGATTATTGTTTTCACTATATGCTAATCTTGTGGAACACCAAGAATTAAAATATTCTTCCTATTTTACCTATCATGAAAAAAAAAAACTCTGCCTGTCCAGATTCATTTATTCTAAAAACTGATGTATTAAGAATAAAAGAACGTCTTCTCTAAGCTAACCATTTATTAATAGTCCATCTTTCCTTTCATGTTTCTTTTATTTTTCTCAGGCAGTAGACTAAGGGTAGGACTCGCAGCCACCACTAATGCAAAATGCAAAGGCTTTTTCTTCTACCTTATTTAAAAGGGACAAACTTGTTTGATTATAAGGTACCTTTTAGACATTTTGGTACATTTCAAAGAATGGTCAGTGTGATTTATGAAGATACCAAAGCACAGATTAAAAACAAAAGCCAACTTCTGAGTAGACGTGGACTACCTGGATTTCGAAGGAAGTTTATTTTTGGCTAGTTCAATAAAGAACTAATTTAAGGGTTTAAGCAGAAAAAGAATTAAGTAGAGTCTAATTCTAGAAATGCAAGCCTAATTAGAATATAGCAACCTCATGCTTCTGTTAGGATGCCCATTTGCATGCAAAATCTTTTAAGAAGGGTGGCATGCCAGACTTAGAACTGTTTCTCTTAAAATCTTACTTGCCTACACAGTAATGGAGGCTACAGAAGTCAGCAAAGCTTCCAACACCATAAAAGTTTAAATCAGCTATTAGTGAAAGTGAAGAGGAAAAAGGAAAAATAAACTAAGAAAATACATACAGACAGACTTTAGTAAGAAATCCTAAGAGCTAAAATATGGATAAGTCATACAGATAATCATGGTGTTTCTCATCTCAAAGTTTAATTTGTAGCAGGAATAACATAATTATGAAATCAGACTTAGAAAATTCATCTTAAAATAATAGTTCTCAAGTTATATAAGCAAGCTTTATCACAAATTTAAGCCTCCTAGATTTGGAGTGATAGATATAAGAGTAGGAGTCAACCTACTCTTGTAAACATGTGATGCAAATAGTAACAATGATAGTACCACCATAATATCGAGTGAAGATATGTATATGGAATCACAAAAGAGATTCATCTAAAACGAGTGAGCACTTATTTTTAGTCTCCTTTTTAGTAGTTTAAAAATTTCAGTACATTTTCCAGTACATTATAAAAATGAAATTAGAAGAGGAAATAACTGAAAGGACAGGTCTTTGACACTTTGTAGTGAGACCAATCACATGAATAAACCTCATGAATAGAGCACAAAAACTACTGTAAGTAAAAACAAATATTTCATAAGTATATCAAGAGATGGGACCCAGATATTTCTAGCTTATTTTAAAATGTTATATGATACATTTGTAAAATCTAGAAAATAACCCTTGCTCCTATTTCCATAAAAAGGGATTATACATCTACACAGGACACTATAAATTATACATCTAAACAGGACACTATAAATTATATTTTTCTTAATTTATTAGAACTTTATTCCAAGAAATTCTGCATAAATTTTGAAATACTAAAATAAAATAGTATAATCAAAAGTACTTTAATATTTGCTGACTTTTAAGTGATAATATATTTAGCTATAAAAAGAGGGAAAACTACTGGACCAATATTTTAAGATAAACAACAAGCAAATAGATGATCAAGTATAAAAATGGGCATTTTAAAAGGTTTTACCCGCATCATTTCATTCTCTAATTGTTTTTTACGATGTAGACGTTGCTGATGAGATTTGAGTACATTTTCTACATGTTGCTCCATAAAGAATTTAAATGCCTGAGGAGAATAACTTTGAATACGAGATTCCCTTCGCTCTTCATCTTTCTTGTTTTTCCTAACGGTGATAGGTGAGGTTGTAATCTGTTTCTTTTCTTTATCCCCACCATCAACATTTTCATAACTTTTTTCACTCTCATCTTCCTTAGGCATGCTTGCCTGATCCTCTTTGCTAGATTTATTGATTGATTCATATGGAGGAACAGATGGATTTTGGTGTAGCAGATGTTTTGGATAAGGTGGAGGTGGACCTTGATAGTTTGGAGCTTCAGCAACAGGAGGCATAACAGTCATATTTGAAGTGGTACCCTCAGAAAAAGGACTAGGCTGAACTGTCTGAATTGGCTGTGGTATCCAAGAAGGGTGTGTAGGTGCTAATGCAGTCTGTAGCTCCGGTTTTAAAACACGTATACTCTTCACAGGCTGTTGTATAGGAGCTGGTGTAATAGCAGTGACTGTTGTAGCTGAAGGCTGAGAATTAGCAGAATGACTTGTTCTATTTCCTAATGGGTTATTAAAGGAATTTGACCTCACTGGTATGTTAGGTTGCCATGTGGGGATTTCATGCCCACTGCCTGGGGATGACTGGGCTGGAGCAGAAGACGACTGAGGCCAAGTTGTTTGCAGTCCAGGTGCATTAATGTTATAAAGTTCCATGTTATGACTGTTTCTGTTTGGCACCATCATAGATTGGGGAATATTTCCATTTGTATATGATGAAGATGCAGCAGATCCCCCTGTTTGTAAAGCAGAAGAGCTTTGTCCATTAGTTGGGGTCAGAGGATATGGAGGGGGTGGTTGCCGATTCACAGTGCCAGCAGGAACATTTTGGTGTATCATAAAATCAGTTTGACCACTACCATTCTGAATTCCAGGTCTTCCTGGTGGAAAGTTAAATTTGTTGGAACTCTGCATGATGATTGGTTGTCTGCCAACAGGAACAGAACTAATGCCTCTCTGTCCCTGATTCGGAGGACTCATTGGGGATGCATTCAGAGGTGGTGGAGGATAGCCCTCCTGCCAGGCTCCAGGTGGAACAGGAGAGATTCTGGAGATTACGTATTCCATGTTCCCGGAATAGCGCTTTGTTTGAGAGTTTGGTTCCCAAGATGGAGGAGGTGGAGTTGTACCTCTTGGAGGAGGAGTCTGGCCTCTGGGAGGTGGTGGAGGAGTGACGCTCCTTACTTGAGGAAGTGGTGGGGGGTTTACTCTCTGTCCATTGCTAGGGTGAACTTGAGCAAATGCTGTTATACCAGAGCCTGACAAAGGCCTTCCTACATCGGTCTGCGAGTTGGGACTTTCAGAACGATAGGCCACACTTTCTCCTAGTGGAGGGCCATGTCTTTGAGGAACTAAGGATTCTTTGGAACCTTTCCAGCTTTGTTTGCGGTTAACTGATTGTTGCACACTCCCTATGGTTACAAAACAGAGGGAAAAAACATGTTTTTAACCTATTCTTGAAAAATTTAGCTTGGAATTCTGACATAGCTAAATAGTAATTCTCTTTTGAGAATTAAAAAAAAATCAAACTTCAGTTAAGTGGTTTTATGCTACCTTTCAAATTTTTACTAATTTTGGCTAGGTAATACATTCCCATGGCCTAAATTAAGAAGTACAAAAGTATACTCACCTCTGTCTCCAGCTTTCTTCCTTCCATCAGTAAGATATTTTAGGGACATGCAAGTAATTAGTATACCTCCTATGTATACTAGTGTGCCTGGCTCTTCTCATTAAAATACTTAAAATTGGGTGGCTCAGTGGTTGAGTCATCTGCCTTTGGCTCAGGTCGTGATCCTGGGGTCCTTGGATCGAGTCCCAAATCGGGCTCCTGTCTCCCTCTGCCTGTGTCTCTGCCTCTTTCTCTGTGTCTCATGAGTAAATAAATAAAATCTTTTAAAATAAAATAAAACACTGAAGATTCTTTATCAGTATATAAAATGTTTGTTTACTTTAAAAAAGTGTTACCACAGTTTTTCACAGTATTGGTGTACCCAAATTTAATTTTTTTTAATAGGCTCCACACCCAGTATGGAGCCCAACACAGAACCTGAACTCATGACCATGAGATCAAGACCTGAGTTGAGATCAACAGTCAACTGCTTAACTGATTGAGCCACCCAGGCACCTGTATATACCCAAGTTTAATGTTTCCCTACTGAAGACTATTAAGGTTTCTAGTCTTTTGCTGTATATCTAAAAAAAGCAATGAAAAATTTTGTACAGATATCATTTCATATGTTAAGTAGATAAATTATCAAAAGTGGCATTATTGAGCTGAAGGGTATGTCCATTTGTAATTTTAATAGATACTACTTTTAAATATATTTCAAAGATACCAGGCAATAATCAGTTGAACACTAAATAAAGTATAGATTTTACAGTTTCTCTTTACTGGAATTTTCAAGTAAACGAAATGGCAAGAAAATAAATGATACAAAAAATGTTGAATGGGACGCCTGGGTGGCTCAGTGATTGAGCATCTGTCTTTGGCTCAGGGCATGATCCTGGATTCTCAGGATCAAGTCCTGCATTGGGCTCCTTGCATGGAGCCTACTTCTCCCTCTGTCTGTGTCTCTGCCTCTTTCTGTGTCTCTCATGAATAAATAAATAAAATCTTAAAAAAAAAAAAGAAAAAGATCTTTAACATATTTAAAAATACATAAAATATATTTGTATGGAATGCAATTCATATAATTAATATATTCCAGATAGAGATTATATGGTAAAGATTTACAGATCTAAATATATAAAACAAAACATGTAGCAACATTCAAAACACATACATGATGAAAAAATGGTAAATGTTCAGAATGTACAATTTATTTTTTTATTTTTAAAAAATATTTTATCTATTTATTCATGAGAGACACTCAGAGAAAGAGGCGGAGACACAGGCAGAGGGAGAAGCAGGCTCCATGTAGGAGCCTGACGTGGGACTCGATCCTGGGACCCCAGGATCACGCCCCGGGCAGAAGGCAGGTGCTAAACCACTGAGCCACCCAGGGATCCCCGAGAATGTACAATTAACACTTTGTTTCATCAAGACTGGGCAGCATGCTGGGTCTATGACTCCAGGAAAAGTCATCACTCTGGACAACCTAGGCAAGTCCTCTGGCCACTAAGCTCAGTCTCACCTTCCTCAGATAGCCAGCTGAGGCTAAATATAACATGTATTCACTCACTCAGCTTTTACCAGTTAAATTACAAGTCTTTACAGGCCTAGAGTATACCGTCATCTCTGTTCTGCACCTCCCACAAAGCTGTGTTCTCCCACTCCTACCCTTCAGACATGCTCTGTCCCATAACCAACACTATGTCACCAAGCTTTCGCATCAACTACTTAAACCTAGTAATCTTCTGCTGACATTCTTTTCAGCCCTTTGCAATTAAGATTTTCTTTTCTTTTTAAAGATTTTATTTATTTGAGAGAGAGAGAGAGAGAGAGAGAACACAAGTGGGGTGGAGGGGCAGAGGGAGAGGGAGAAGCAGACTCCCTACTGAGCAGAGAGCTTGATTTGAAGCTCAATCCCAGGACCCTGGGATCATGACCTGAGCCAAAGGCAGATGCTTAACCAACTGAGCCACCTAGGCACCCTGCAATTAAGGTTTTCTTTAAAAGTAACCTGGACTAGGGCTGCCTGGGTGGATCAATCAGTTAAAGTCTGATTCTTGACTTCAGGTCAGGTCATGATCTCAGAGTTTTGAGATTGAGCTGTGTGTGGGTTCTGCACCTGGCATGGTGCCTGCTTGAGATTCTCTTTTTTTTCCTTTTTTTAAAAGATTTTATTTATTTATTCATGAGAGACACAGGCAGAGAGAGAAGCAGGCTCCATGCTGAGAGCCGGATGTGGGACTTGATCCCAGGTGTCCAGGATCACACCCTGGGCTGAAGGCAGCACTAAACCACTGAGCCACCTGGGCTGCCCAATATTCTCTTTTTCTCTCTCCTTCCCTCTGTTCCTCCCCACCTCTTTTCCAAATAAAAAAATAAAATAAAATAAAATAAAATAAAATAAAATAATAAAATAATAAATAAATAAAATAAAATAAAGTTTAATGAACTCCTACTTGATCAATAGTTTTGACATTTGGTCTACCCTAAGCCCTGCCAACATTCTGTAACTTCAACATCCATATGGACAAACCATCTATCACCCTCACCTCTCAGTTTCTTGACCTTCTCTCGTCAATTTGACCTCTAATATCATTCCTAAGATCATATTTTTAATTTAGGTATTATCCATATCTGCTTTTTTCAAAATCACTTAAGTCTTAAACACTTGGACTACAACTCTCCTTCCGTGTTTAACTATTACAAGCATTTTTCAACTTCACAAAGGCCTCCATATTCTTACTTCATTAGTCCTCCACTTTCTTTATGAAACACTTTAGCTAGTTTAAATCCATGGTCCATTACTTCTTTCTTCCCTCTGTATTCCTTTTCTCCTCCCCTCATTTCTATTCATTCATTAAATTTTTATTGAACATCTAAGCAATCCAAGTACAGTGGTAAAAAAATAATATCCCTGGCTCCATGGGACCTCCATTCTTGGGGGAGAAGACTGATAATAAACACGTAAATAAATAAACAAGGTAACATCTGGGTATGACAAATCCTATAAAGGAATCATAAATAGTGTCAAATGGTAGAGAGTAAGGAGGACATAAAGGGATGAGATTCAGTAGTCAGAAAAGGCTCCACCAAAGAGATGACATATGATCTAAAACTAGGCAAAGGCCCTGAAGTGGAAGCTTGGTATATTCCAAGAAGAAAAAGAAACTCAGCATGACTGGAGAGCAGTAAATCAGAGGAAAAGGGGTACTCGAAGAAGTCTGAGAGCAGCAAAGCCATCAAGAGGAGTCTGGAAGGAATGAAAAGCCACCAACAGCAGAGGAGGAATATGCCCTAATTAAGGATTTAAATGACCCTTTCAGTATATTCTGAACTCTATCTTATTTTGTAAATATTTAGTAGAACTCTAGTCACAGATGATTCTACCTATCTACTTTTTTTTCTTCATGCCTGCTAGAAAAGGTGATGTAAAGTGCACACTGATTCCACCAAAATTCAATGATCAGCATCATCAAATGGCTTTAGCACTGCCAGGAAATCCTACTGCTTCTTTTGGTTTCCACTACAATTCTCTTCAGTCCTGGGTTTCCTCAAATTGCCTGTCCCATTCCTCAGACACCTCTCTTAGCAGATGACCTGATTTTCCCCTTCAGAGAAAACTGAAGTTCCATCAGAAAGGAACTTCCCTGTCTTCCAACATAACCCAGGCCTGTTTGTTTCTCTTAGAACAAAATGGTTGTTGCCTCTTCCTCTATAAGGCTAATCATCTCTCATCCTATGCTTTGGATCCTCTCTTTTCCTGGCTTCTCAGGAATTTACTTGACCCTCTTCTCTTGAATGTTTAATTTTTTCCTCTAAACTGGAGTTTTACAGTTTATCTTTTAAACATGCCTAAGCCTTTACTATTAAAAAAACAAATAAGGCTCTCCCTCCAGTCTCATATAGGGCACTACCTCAAAGTGCTGCTACCAGTCCACTATAAGTATGGAAATGGAGAGCAAAAACTTGGAAACTTTTACAGAAATCTAAGTGTAATTTTATTTCTGTTAAATATAACAATAAAATATTTGGCCTTATATATGACATTTTTAATTTAAATTTTGGAATAATTCATCATTATTGTTTTTTAAAAAATTAGGGCCCACCCTAAATGACATTATTTAACCTAACTGCCTTCTTAAAGACCCTATTCACAAATACAGTCAAATTCTGAGATACTAGGAATGAAGACTTCCTGAATTTGGTTGGGGGGAGAACACAATTCAGCCCATAACACACAGAGTAACTTGTTTCTGTCCAGTTATGGGAACATAATTCAGATTGGGAGTGGGTTGAGGGACAAATGGATGTGACATAAAGAATTCATGTATAAACAACACATTGAGAAGTTTTTCTGTGAGGGTAGAGTGAGGATATTAGTAAGAGTATGATTCTTATCTATGGTGAAGAACTTTTATTTTTTAAATTTCCAATTCATTATGGATTAATAATTTCATAAAATACACTCCTGGCTTTCAAGACACTGTTGTTTTCTTTCCTTCCTCTTCAGCTAATTCTTCTGTCTTTGCAGGCTTATCCTCTCCTGCCAGCTACTAAGTATTAGGTTTGGTGGTAGGCCATCTTGCCATTTTTGTCTACATTACTACCTCCTTTAGGAGACCTATTTTATACACAGGGCTAATTGTATATATCCAGCTCCCTACTTGACATCTTCACTTGGATAACTCAATGAACCTAACTCAACCTGATGTCAAAAACTAGACTTAGGATCTTTCTCCACCAAATCCTGTTCTCTCCTGGCATTTGCTTTTATAATGTGGGGTATCGCCACACTGCATCTATTTTTCTATACCAGAGGCCTAACAGGCATTCCTCTCCATTATCACCTCTCATATGTAATCTATCACCAAGTCCTTGTTGACTTTAACCCTCCCATCTCTCTTAATTCATTCACTTTTCTCCACTGCCCTTTCCCAGTCCAAATTACCTTCGTTTCCCTGAAACTGTTATCTCTTATCCAATCTATCCTAATACCCACCAGCCAATTCTTATCCACTGCAGCCATCTTTTTGAAACACAAATCTAATCATGACATTACCCTGCTTGAAGTTTCCCTAACTTCCTGCTGCTTTTAGGATAAGATCAATAGTCCTGCATAGTCAGGCCCTATATACTTCTCCAGTCCTATCACATACTGGTTTTCAGTGTCCCAACCACATTCAGTTCTTCCAGCGTAGTATCAAAACCTGCCAAACAGGCCATGCAGATAGAGACACTCTTCCTCACTAAATCCTTCCCATTAACCTTAGTCTTGCTTCAGCTATCAGCTCTATTATCAGTTTCACAGGAAAATTTTCTCTGATCTTCTTGATTAGGTCAAAAAGCCCTCTATAAGTCCAAAGTACCATATAACTAACTCACCCTTCTTCATTCACATGTATATAGCTGCAGTCCTACATATATTTTTTTTTGTGAAAATGTTTGATCTCCCTTACTAGATTGTCAGCTCTACAAAAGGGCAAGAACTTTATACTCAATACTGAGCAAAGATCCTGAAACAGTGGATGATCAATAAAATTTTGCTGAATGAAAGAATGAATAAGTAAGTCCTCTTATAAATCAATAAAAAGATTAACCCAAGATTAAAGAATAAAAATGCCAATTTAAAAATAACCGATAAACAATAAATAAAAATTAATAACCAAATATTCAATACTAATGATCAAAGAAATGTGAAAATAAAATGAGACAGTATTTCTATAGCCATTAAATATACAAAAATCATAATACCTAGGATTTATAGATATAAGCATTCTTATATTAAATTGATCAGGAGAATGTAGGTTGGGAATACCTTTCTAGGCAGCAATATCTAAGAAAAACCTTAAATTTTTGCAAGACTTTGGAAATTTCCTTTATAAAATCACCAAGAATGTACAAAGATTTAAGTATGAAAGGATTTACTGCAGTGCTGTCTATAATGGCAAAAAAAAAAGCAAACAGCAAATGTCAAAATATAAGAGACTGGTTACATAAAGTATGTGATAAATATAACTTAATGTAATTATTAAAATTATTTTGTAGACCATTTAGTAACAAGGAAAGTTATGCAGTTTAAGTAAATCAAGTAGGTTTTACTATGACTCCATTTTTTGTTTAAACAATAACAAAATACATACATTTAAACCTACTCATAGTATAAAACTATCATGCTATTACTCTGACTTGAGACTTACTGTGCTGCTTTTAACAATTTCTAAGACTAAAGAGTTGATATAGATAAATATTTTAGAACTATAAGAAATGAGAAAAAAATGTTTGATTAATCACCTGGTTTCAAGCTGGCATTGATAGGTCTGGCAGCTGCTGCGGCCATCTGTTCCCGGCGAGGATCTTGGTAACTCATTTTACTAATGAATTCAATTGCTGCCTCTATACTTCTGTTATTCGTTTTCTGAAGAGCTTGTATAACCATATCCTGGTATGAAGTTTTAAAAAAAAAGAAACAAAGCTTAAATCTTATAATTAATTAAGAGAGAAAGAAGACTATAAGCTCCACTGGAGAAATTCATAATTATGAACAGCAGGGCCCCAAACCACAATATTAATGTCTTGTTTGTAAAACTACTATAAACATCCATATAATCTCAAAGTAAAAAAGAAAACAAACTCAAATTTAAGTGTTTCTTTTCTTTTCTTAAAGATTTTTATTTATTCCTGAGAGACACAAGAGAGAGGCAGAGACACAGGCAGAGGGAGAAGCAGTCTCCCTGTGGGGAGCCCAGTGAGGGACTCATCACGACCTGAGCCAAAGGTAGATGCTTAACCACTGAGCCACCCAGGTGAAGTGTTTAACGTTTTCACCTTTATGTAACATATCATTTCTTTTTTTAAAGATTTTTATTTCTTTGACAGAAGTAACGAGCATAAGAGCATAAGCAGGGGGAGCGGCAGAGGGAGAGGGAGAAGCAGGCTCCCCACTGAGCAGGGAGCCTAATTCAGGGCGTGATCCCAGGATCCTGGGATCATGACCCAAGCCAAAGGCAATGTTTAACAGACTGAGCCACCCAGGTGTCCCATATTACTGTTTTCTTATAGGATTAACTTCTGGGGATAATCATAATAGCATAACTCTGATTATTTCTTATTCTTAATTTCATCCTTATACAAAGAGACTATCAGATTGTTTAAAAGGTATCAATCAGGGCAGCCCAGGTGGCTCAGCGGTTTAGCGCTGCCTTCAGCCCAGGGTGTGATCCTGGAGACCTGGGATCAGGTCCCATGTCGGGCTCCCTGCATGGAGCCTGCTTCTCCCTCTGCCTGTGTCTCTGCCTCTCTCTCTCTGTCTCTCAGGAATAAATAAAATCTTAAAAAAAAAAAAAGGTATCAATCAAAATACTGGAAACTACTCTTTTGTACCATTAGAACATTTTAGTAAGCACCTTTGTCACTGTGTTTACTGGTAAAAGAGCTATGTAATTCTGATTTCTATCCTCTTAGAGCTTACACTTTCAGAGAACCTTATTTATAAGGACATAAATCTAGTACAAATGGTATAAAAGACTATATATGATTATGTGACGAAGACTTTAGGAGGCTACATGATATGATAAAAAAGCAGAGAGACTGGAATCAAACAAAAGTGAGTCTGAGTTCCATTACTATGCTTTTGGTGTTTTTTGTTTTGTTTTGTTTTGTTTTTTTTAATGCTTAGAAGCAAAGATACGCTCCAGTGATTGCAGATTTATTTATGTGCCCTACTTTGGAACTGTGTGAACTTTGGCAAATTATTTAACATTCCAAGCTCAATTTCTTCACCTGCAATACACTCACAGAGTTGAGGTGTGGACTTAATATGTAAAAGCATATAAGCACAGTGCCTGTAGATTAGATGTGGGTTGTCCTGTTCTTTTCCTTGTCCTTTATGTGTAGACATAAATTACACACTAACACACAGAAAGCAAATGGATAGGGTTTTTTCAAGAAGGAGGCAGCGATTTACTTGCCCTAGAGGAGCTAGTATTTTAAAAGATATTTTAAAGTGGAAATGGCCTAGTAAGACTAATGGGTGAACAGGACACTGACAGATGATCCTGGGGTGAGACCAACAAAAAAAAGGTTGCAGCAGAGGTGCCTGGGGGACTCAGTTGGTTGAGTGTCCACCTTTGGCTCAGGTTATGATCTCAGAGTCCTGGGATGGAGCCACCTGTCAGGTTCCCTGCTCAGTGGGGAGTCTGCTTCTCCCTCTCTCTCTGCCCCTCCCCTCCACTCCCTCTAACAAATAAAATCTTAAAAAAAAAAAAAAAAGGTTGTAGCAGAGACTTGCTGCCTATTCAAGATCCATTCTCTCTTTCCTAGAAAAATACTGACTGTTGGAAGAATTCTTCCTTATAGCTACAGTGGCCACATGACAATTCTGACAATGAACAAAAGCAAGGGTTTCTGGAAGAATGTTGTTATCCTTGATTTAGGTACTAGTACTTCCTGTATCCTGTTTCCTAGATGATAGATCTGACATCTGTGCTACAGCATGATGCCACCAAGGAACATTCAAGAAACTCATAAAAGTCCTAGGTTCTGACATCTTTAAGAGACTGAACCAATGCTAGTTATATAAATTGAGTGACTATTTTGTTTAAAGCATTATTTGGATTTTTGTTAAAAGCAACCAAACTCAATCCTTAACTGATACAAAAGTACAATGTGATCACATTTTATGCCAATCAGACTTCTGCAAGTTTGTAGTGAGATACAAAGGAATTAGTAAGTCCCCCTTGTGTGCAAATTTAAAATAATTCAAATTACTCCAAACTAAAACTCAATAGGGAGTGCTTAACTTTAAAACTGGTTAAGCCAAATGAACTGTATTTATGCTACTATCATATGGGAATGTCATCTCACTTGCTAAGAAAACTGTACCCACCATCCTTTTTCAATATTGTGGGAACCATATTTTTGTTAAATGCCTATAATTTTAGCTGGTGATTATTATGCTGGCTGTTATTTTCAAATAATTACTGATGTATGTTAAAATGTTTTTTGCATCTGTTAACAATATCAACCAAAGTTCTGTAACCAGGAGTGTTAGTGCCAGCATGAAAAAGAGCATCCACAAATCAGTAACTTTGGAAATCTTATGTAATAAGAAAACATCATGTCCACATTACTATGGTGTTTTCCATGTATATGAACAAAAATACACATCACTGCTTGAGATTTATGTGCCCCAAGAACACATCAATTCGGTTTAACATTTATTTCTACAAAGAAATTAATTTTAAAATACTTGAGGTTTTAATTTTACAGACCATTAGAAACATTCTCAAAAAACTGGCAACTGCCTTGAACCTGATGTAGCTAAAGGAATAGATTGGATTTATGAAATGATAAAATAATAAAGCAAAAACTGGATAAAATTTTAATTTAAAAAAATTTTTTAAGATTATTTGAGAGAGTGAGCAAGTAGAGGGGGGGGGGGGCAAAGGTAGAGAGAGAGAAACCAAAGCAGACTCCATGCTGAGCACAGGACCCGATCTCACCACCCTGAGATCATGACCTGAACTGAAGCCAAGAGTTGAATGCTTAACTGAATGTGCCACCTAGGCACTCCTGGATAAAAATTTTAAAGTACCAAGTTAGGATTTTAAACAAATTCTGCAATATAATGAGAAGCTATCAGAATGAGTGACTCGAGGAGGCAGCAGAATTCTTTATATTACTGTGGGGATAAATAATACCCTAATTTCATTATTTGGACAAATGAGAATTGATAAATGTCTAAATGCTTTTAGTAAAGCAACCCTGCTTAAGGGGTTATTAATGTCATAAGGTAATAATAGTAAAATATGTTACTGTAATAAAGCTAACACATCTTTCTAATGCAACGCAATTATTGTTTTTATTGCCAACAGATAAAGAATAGGGCATTGACCTAAGTGAAGTTAGTCAGAGAAAGACTATCATACCATCTCACTTACATGTGCAATCTAAGAAACAAAAAACCAGACTCTTAAATATAAAGAACAAACTGCTGGCTGCTAGTGGGGAGGTGGGTGGAGGGACGAGCAAAATAGATTAAGGGTATTAAGAGGTACAAACTTCCAGTTATAAAATAAGTAAATGATAAAAGATGGAAAGTACAGCACAGAGAATATACTCAATAATATTGTAATAACTCTGTACGGTGATAGATGCTAACAGCGGTGATCACTGCTAATGTATAGAATTGTCTATAGTACTGTCTATATACCTGAAAATAATGTTACATTGTATGCCAATTACACTTAAAAAGACTAAGCACTGACTAATGCTTAGATTCTATTTCTTAAAACTGTCAATGTTAGAAAGAATTTTAAAGTTCCCTAAAGGAATAGACCATGTTTGGTACCACTCACTTCACTGACTGAAGGGTTCACACATAGTAAGAGCTCCAGAAATACAAATCTACTGAGGTGATTTATCTGATATAACACATTACCACTTAAGGGCCTTTACAGCCATGTGATTTTCTAAACTCTCTTTCCCTAGCAATATATAAAAGGAAAGAATAAGGTCAATGATTCACTCCTTTCTTTTGTTTTTCTTAAAGATATTTATTTATTTGAGAAAGACAGAGCAAGAACAGAGGGGAGGGGCAGAGGGAGAAGCAGACTCTCTGAGCAGGGAGCTCCATATGTGGCTTGATGCAGGGCTGGATCCCACAAACCTGGGATCATGACCTGAGCAGAATGCAGATGCTTAACAGACTGAGCCACCCAGGCGTGCTGATTCATTCCTTTCTTTATTCTTTGCCTTCTGGCTAAGAGAGTAGGAAGAAAGGACTCTGCAGAAATTCCACATAAACTATTTCCTTAATCCTCCCAGTTCTAACCAGGAAAATACCAAAGGTCTTCTCCTCCTTACTCTCTATATTTTCAGGTGCAAATCCAATTATTTTTAGAACACAGCATAAAAATAGTAGGAAATAATATTAATCAAATGGATGAATAGGGGGGCACCTGGGTGGCTCAGTAGTTGAGCATCTGTCTTTGGCTCAGGTCGTGATCTGGCTCAGGTCCTGATCCCGGGATCCTGGGATCAAGTTCCACATTGGGCTTCCCGTAGGGAGTCTGTTTTTCCCTCTGCCTAAGTCTCTGCCCCTCTCTTTGTCTCTCATGAATAAATAATCTTTAAAAAAAAAAAGATTAAAAAAATGGATGATTAAGATAGGCCAGAAAGAGTCATCGTTTTTCTCTAGTTTAGTTGAAATCTTCCTTTTCAAATCTTACTGTAATGCATACTTAAGTTTTCAATTTTAACCTTAGAAATCTCTGAAAATGAGGTCACCAAAATATTAACCATAATGAAATAATTTTAAAAGTAATTATCTTTATGTAGTAGAGCTAAAGGTAATTTTCAGTGTTCTCTTTCCACTTCTTAATTCTTAACAGGGGATAAATATTTTTATAATCAAGAAAAAAGTTACTATAATTTCAAAGGAAAACCTAATTAACACTTGCTCATTCACATTTAGTTACATTTTCCATGGCCAACTTGCATTCAAAATGATTTCTGCTACCTAAAATAGTCAAAGAAAATGTTATCATGGAAAATATATGTAATAATCTAAATGGAATATGATTATAAACATATATATGAGAATAAAAAACTTTCAATATGAATTATAAAGGTAAATAGTAAAGACTTGGCATAACTAACATGAACTGAAATTTCTAAATATAAAACTGAAATTCTAGCAGATTGAGCAATATGTAAATTTTCAGTTTTTGTTTAATTTTTTTTATTTATTTATTTTTATTTTTTTATTTATGATAGTCACACAGAGAGAGAGAGAGAGGCAGAGACACAGGCAGAGGGAGAAGCAGGCTCCATGCACTGGGAGCCTGACGTGGGATTCGATCCCGGGTCTCCAGGATCACGCCCTGGGCCAAAGGCAGGCCCCAAACCGCTGCGCCACCCAGGGATCCCAAATTTTCAGTTTTTGTGATTTGAGATTTAGGCCTGAGAATGATGTGAACATAGCAGCTTAATGAAATCCTGATTAACCAAAAAAAAAAAAAAAAAAGAAAGAAAAGAAATCCTGACTCTACTTCTTTCTCTGTAGTATAAACTTAAACTTCATAAGCTGTCATTTCCACACAGCCACTTTGCCCCAGAGCCCCTATTGCACGCAGAGATGCCCATTCCTACTCACTCTCTCCTCTCTGTAGCTTTCTCAACTGCACTTTCATTCTGACTTCAAGACTTGAGCTTTTAAATATTAGAAACCACAGAGAAAACTAAGAAATAATTATTTTGTTTTACTAATTAATGGAATTGTAAACAACATTCTTTGTTGATTGGAATATACAAATTTGTATACATAGTTAAATTCTCTCAAAGGAAACATTTTGGCAGGTCACCATAACAGTTTTATGCACTACTGTAAGGTAAGAAAAATCTTTCTTTTATCTTTCAAAATTCCTACCTCATCAAATCCAGCAGCTTGCAAATCTTGAAGCATTTGTGGATTAACTTCTGAAGTACTCCGACTTGTTTCATTTGCAAATGGTTGTAGAGAGTTTCGAATTTCCAGCAAGGCTTTATGATGCGTCCCAAATTTCGGTGGATTTCTGACTTGTCGGGGATCTTCGGATGACATTTTACTCATGTTCTGCTCAGTCTTAGCAGCATCCGATGGCTTGGATAAATTCCTAAGGGATTCCCGAATTTCTTGCAACATCTGCCGGCTACTGCCAGTGTAGTTACTGGCAGGAAAAGTCTTAGGCCTCATTTGTCTATATCCTTCTGGCTTTTCACTTCTCTTCATGAAAACATCTATATTTATAACCCACACAAAGGACTTCTTTAAGAGCTACTTGATAGATTCAGAACTTTCTCTTGAGCAAAACTGAAAAAGATTCTTTGCAGAAGTCCCCAGGAATGTTGAAATTCTTTACCATCTAAATAATTAGCCCTATAAAAGAAAAGAAAAGAAAAGCTATAAAGTGATTACCTGATAAAGCAGTACCATGTATTTGGGGTAAAAAAACAAACACTGATTTAGTAGTCAGAGACCTGGTTTATAGTTCTGGCTCCATTAAATATTAGGGTATGGACAGGACAACTTTGTTAACTTCTCTGTGCCTATTTTCTAATCTATAAAATTATATCAAGTACTAGTTATGATGATAAAAATATGATTTTAAGAGTGCCTACTAAGGTGGGGTGCCTCACTGGCTCAGTTGTAAGACCATGCAACTCTTGATCTCAGGATCATGAGGTTTTTTTTTGTTTTGTTTTTTTTCTGGATCATGAGTTTGAGCCCACGTTGGGTGCAGAGATTACTTAAAGTAAATAAAAAACCTAGGGCACCTGGGCAACTCAGTGGTTGGGCATCTGCCTTCGGCTCAGGTTGCGATCCTGGGGTCCTGGGATCGAATCCCGCAATGGGGAGTCTACCTCTCCCTCTGCCTCTCTCTGTGTGTCTTTCATGAATAAATAAAATCCTTAAAAATAAAAATAAATAAAAAATAAAAAACTTTAAGAAAAAAAGAGTGCTTAGAAAGTATATAAAACATATACAGATGCAAGAGATTACTAAAGTGAACTGATATAACAGTCTTCTTGTCAACTTCACTTTGCAGGTCTGATACTAAATTTTAAAATTGGACTTTGGGCCACCAGGGTAGCACAGTCATTTAAGTGTTTGACTCTTAGTTTTAGGTTCAGGTACATGATCTCAGAGTTCTGAGATCAAGCCCTGTGTTGGGGTCCATGCTCAGCACAAGGTCTGCTAGAGATTCTCTCTCTCTCTCTCCCTCTGCCCCTCCCACTCATGCTCTCTCTCTAAATAAATAAATAAATAAATAAAATAAATCTTAAAAAATAAAATAAAATTAGACTTCAAATATAAGATTTCTTTAGAAGAGGGGCACCTGGGTGGCTGTCAATTAAGTGTCTGTCTTCAGCACAGGTCATGATTCCAGGGTCCTGGGATGGAGCCCGAGTTGGGGTCCCTGCTTAGCAGGGAGCTTAACGTCTCCCTCTCCTTCCCACTTGTGCTCTCTCTCTCAAATAAATAAAGAAATAAAATCTTAAAAAAACATTTCTTTAGAAGAAAAGGTACTGTTGTTTTAAAAAGGGTTTTAAACTACTTGTCCAGGGCACCTGGGTGGCTCTGTCAGTTAAGCGCCTGCTTTTGGCTCAGGTCATGATCCCAGTATACTGGGATCAAGTTCCGCATCAGGCTCCCTGCTCAGTGGAGAGTCTGCTTCTCCCTTGCCCTTTTTTCCCACTTGTGTTCTCTCTCTCGCTTGCTTTCTATCTCTAATAAATAATATCAATATATCAATATATCTATATCTATATATATATATATATATATATAAAATAAACCACTGGCCCAGAAGATACCTTTATGCTTCTAAAATAGATGCCTGGGCTTATTTCACGAACTGTGGACTAGGACTCTAGAGATAGTAAATTCATTAATGACAGAATGAGGAATGGTCATCTGTGGATGACTTATTGGGACGAGGAAAGGTCATCTGTGGACGACTTATCGGGATGAGGAATGGTCATCTGTGGACGACTTATCTTATTCCTCACTTAATGCATGAATGTCTTTTAAAACACACTAGAAGAATACTCATTTAAAGTCTACTTAAGGGCAGCCTGGGTGGCTCAGCAGTTTAGCGCTGCTTTCAGCCCAGGGCATGATCCTGGAGACCCGGGATCGAGTCCCATGTCGGGCTCTCTGCATGGAGCCTGCTTCTCCCTCTGCCTGTGTCTCTGCCTCTCTTTCTCTTTGTGTCTCTCATGAATAAATAAAATCTTAAAAAATAATAACAATAAAATAAATAAATAAAAATAAAGTCTACCTAAACATCCTGACTGATAGGGAAATCACTAATGCAAGAAAGCCATTTCATGTGACCTGCAACAAGTACTAAAGGTGTTTTCTTTCTATGGAGTACCATGATATCCCACTCATTGCATACTAAGAAACTGTTATAGGCCGGTGCTAAACAACTTTGCCTACATCCTTATTTAACCATCCCAAGAGCCCTGTGGAGCAGGTTTATTGTATCTACCTTGTTTGTACATGAGGAAACTGAGGTTTAGAGAGTTTGGGTAAAACAGTTTAGTTTGTAAGTGGTACCACTGGCATGTGAAACATTGCTAATTATCACCTACTAGGAGTCTATTTCTATTCTATTTTTTAAAGTAATCTCTACACCCAATGTGGGGCTTGAACTTACAACCCCAAGATCAAGAGTAACATAGTCAGGGAGCCTGAGTGGCTCAGTTAAGAGTCTGACTCTTGATTTTGGCTCAAGTCATCTCAGGGTTGTGACATCAAGCGCCATGTTCGGCTCTTGCTGGGCATAGAGCCTGCTTGAGATTCTCTCCCTTTCCCCCGCACACATGCTTTCTTTCTCTCTCAAAAAAAAAACAAAAAAGAGTCACATGCTCTACCAACTGAGCCAGCTAGGTGCCCCATTTCTATTCCTATAAATGTAATCACCATTCATGTTACATAAAAAGGTCTATAGACAGATGTAGATACATCCTTCTAGTCATTTATGTCTCTGGCTTATGTTACCTTCTCAATGACCCTTTCACTGGTCACTTAGTTATCCTATTTTCTTAATAGTACTTATTACTATCTAAAATTATTTTACTTGTTTAGTTAACTATCTATCTCCCCTCATGACATAAAAGCTCCATGAGAACAGAAGACATTATTTGTCTCATAACCACTGTCTGTTCACTGCTGATATCACAGCCTGTGTCACAGTGAGTACTCAATAAATGTACAAGTTGACAAATGAAATAAATGTCTTCTAAACATCCCCAGTTCCTTTAAAGGTCTATTTGAGAGAGAGCAAGCCAGCGAGGATGAGTGGGAGGGGCAGGAGAGAGAAAGAATCTCAAGCAGACTCCCCACTGAGGTGGAGCCCTACAGCTGGGCTTGATCTCATGACCAATGAGATCAGGACCTGAGCTGAAGGGACGCCTGGGTGGCTCAGCCACTGAGTCTGTCTTCGGCTCAGGGCATGATCCCAGAGTACTGGGATCAAGTCCCACATCAAGCTCCCTGCATGGAGCCTGCTTCTCCCACTGCCTGTGTCTCTGCCTCTCTCTCTCTCTCTCTCTCTCTCTCTCTCTCTCTCCATGTGTCTCATGAATAAATAAATAAATAAATAAATTCTTTTTTTTTAAAAAGAATTTATTTATTTATTCATGAAAGCCACAGAGAAAGACAGAGAGAGAGGAGCTGAAGCCAAGAGTCAGAGCTTAACTGACTGAGCCACCCAGGTGCCCCTAAATGTTCCCTAATAATAGACAGCTCCAGATACCTGGGTGGCTCAGTGGTTGAGCATTTGCCTTCAGCCCAGGGTGTGATCCTGGGTCCAGAGATCAAGTCCCGCATCGGGCTACCTGCGAGAAGGCTGCATCTTCATCTCCCTAGGTCTCTGCCTCTCTTTGTCTCTCATGAATGAATAAATAAAATCTTTAAAAAAAAATAATAGACATGCTCTTCTGGATATACTCTAGTTTGTTAAAATCCTAGAAGTGCTAGAAAATAATGGAGAAACAAAAAAAATTATTCAAGTACCTGTTCTATTTATTTTAGCAATGTGAACTTGGGTATTTATTTCCCTCAAAAACTGTCTCCTGAGGCATAAAATGGTTGGAATAACAAGATTTATCTTAAGCCCTGAATGAGGATTATGAGGAACAATGCAATATAGCTAATAGTTTGAAGATGAAGGATGCTCCCTGCAACACCATCTATAATGGCAAAGCACGATATCAATCTAGATGCTCATCAGTAATTCTCTGAGCAACTGACAGCACATCTATATGTGATAAAACAGATGTTAAAAAGAATGATGTAATTCTATCTATATGTACTAACACAAGAACAGGTACCCATAACACACTCTTAAGTGAAACGGGCAAGTTTCAAAGAACTACAGATAAAATAAAGCCATTTCCTATTTTAAAATTAGATTATTATGATGGTTGTATAGTTCTGAAATATACAACTCTGAAGAACCACTGAATTGTATACTTTAAATGAGTAAATTTTATGGTACATAAATTACATCTCAGAGCTGTTACAAATACTTTTTGGGGGGACCTGGGTAGTTCAGTTGGTTAACTGTCCAACTCTTGATTTTGGCTTAGGTCATGATCTTAGGATCATAAGAGTGAGCCCCATGCCAGGCTCTGCGCTGGGCATGGAGTTTGCTTAAGATTCTCTCTGTCCCTCTCCCTTTCTTCCCCCCTCCCACTTTAAAAACAACAACAACAACAAAAAAAAAACATTGTATTTTCGAAAATTATGTTTATGGATGTTAATTATATATACACACACAACTGTTTCCAGCAGGCCTGAAAAAGGTTGAAGTCCTAAAGCAGATCATCAGAGGCATGGTTTTCTGATGACTTTGCCTCAATAATCAGTATTTTTGTGGTACACTTCTTAGTTAAGATCTTAGTTATGATCAATCCAATTCTACTTGACAAGCAGCCCAGATTTCTCCATTTTTTAAAAACAAAAATGATCAACTGTCATTGTGTTGCCAAAAATTACACATATTCTGTTTACAACATGACCCAATCTACTGATAATTACTTCATAAATGAAATTTCTTAATTCTTACACTTTTATGAAGAAAGCAGGTCCCTAATGTTTTCCCTACGCCTTCCCAAAATATTAATACCTTTACTAATGGAATTTTTCTAGGTTTAACACTTAACTCATCAGTCTAAAATTTACAGAATTCCCCTTCTTGCTCATTCTGAAAGTGAAGATGCTTTCCATGTCCAGTTCTGCAATCTATCATTTCTCCACAATCAAGGATTAACAACAGTGGTTGTACAATGCCATGTATCAATTCTCTCAATATCTGAGTTACATTTCATTCACAACACCTAAGCATTCCTTTAATACCTCATTTATTTTGGGGGCACCTGAGCGTCTGAGTGGTTGAACATCTGCCTTTGGCTCAGATCATGATCTTGAGGTCCGAGGATCGAATCCCACATTGGGCTCCCTGTAGGGAGCCTGCTTCTCCCTCTGCCTGTGTCTCTGCCTCTCTCTTTCTGTCTCTCATGAATAAATAAATAAAATCTTTAAAAAAAAAAAAACCTCATTTATTTTGGATTTCAACTCCAAGTTTAGTATCATTTTACTATTTTATCATTTTCAAAATCATTCTCCTTGATAGAGAGGAAAAAAAAAACCAAAATAAGCATAATTAATTTTTCTCTGTCAATATATAGCATTTTCTTTCATTCTGAACATAGAACCTGGTAAACAGTAAGCAGTGCAAAAATATCTGCTGAACTAATAAATGCATAGTGACCTATCCCTTTTTTTCACTCTTAAAAAACTATAATCTTGGGACACCTTGGGTGGCTCAGCAGTTGAGTGTCTGCCTTTGGCTCAGGGCATGATCCCAGGGTCCTGGGATCAAGTCCCACAGTCAGGTTCCCCTTAAGGAGTTGGCTTCTCTCTCTGCCTGTGTCTCTGCTTCTTTCTGTGTGTCTCTTATGAATAAATAAATTCTTTAAAAATAAAATAAAATCTTAAAAAAAACTATAATCTTAGTTTTTTTCTAATTATACAAAGGGGCATCCTTATTGAAAAACTTAAATATTACATAGTTATGTAAAGTAGAAATCCATTCTCTGTTGCATATACACACTCACAATATAATATTACTCAGCCATAAAAAAAGAATGAGATCTTGTCATTTGTGACAACATGGATAGATCTGGAGGGTATTACACTAAATGAAATAAGTCAAAGACAAAGACAAATACCATATGATTTCACTTAATGTGGAATCTAAAAAATAAGTGAATAAACAAACAAAGCCCCAAAACAAACCTATAAACACAGAGAAGAAACTATGGTTGTCAGAGGGGTGGGGACAGGGAACGGGCAAAATGAGTGAAGAGTGGGAGGTATAGCCCTCCAGTTAGGGAGTGTGGAAGCCAACGGAATGTGTAAGCCATTGAGATGAAAGCAAAAGATATGCAATATCATGCAATACCAGTGGTATTGCAATGGTATTATATGGAGACAGATAGTAGCTACATTATAGTAAGCAAAGCATAACAGTTATCAGAGTAGTGTATCTGAAACTAATGGAACACTGTATATCAACTCTATTTTAATTAAAATAATTTTTAAATATGGTATATTCTAACATTACTACTAATCAAAATGGGATCACAAAATGTAACATCATTCTTTTACATAATATATGAATTTATAAGAAGAGAATGCTGTGTTGCCCAAACTTATCTGACCAAAGGACTTTTTTTCTTTTTTCCCTCAGAGCATTTCATGAGATTCATTTCTATGGAATTCATTTTAGAAAATGCTGGGCCAGTCATTCTATGCTATATTCTATAACTCTGTACTTGAATAATGTAATTTCTAATGCTGCTAACATCTGGGTGTACAATGGTCCAGAAATGACTGAGTTCTGGTATATGTGTGATAATATGTTTTAAGTTAAAATAAATGAAAAGTTAGTCTATGCTTATCTTTTTCATCTACATGTTGAAACACTTAGGAATAAAATAGGATATCTGGAATTTTATTTATAATTTGGATTGGTGGTGAAGTGGATAAAGATAGAGATGAGAAATAGAAGCTGATGACTATTGTAGCTGGGTGGTGGGCACATGAAAGTTCATCATACTATCCCCCTTTGGGTGTGCTTGAAAATTTCCAAAACAGAAAGTTAACAACTAAAAAAAAGAAAAGAAAATGACTACAATGCTCTGGATCCTGAAATGGTTCTGCAGCAAATTATTATTATTCAAATACAAAACACACAAAGAACACACAGGATTTCGTTAATTTAAAGGAACCATTAATTCCATGCAACCTCATTTCAACATTAGCTTCTCAGGGGAAATAACATTATATTTGTTGTTTTTTTAAGATTTTATTTATTTTAGAGAGGGAGAGAGAGCACAAACAAAACAAGAGGGACAGAGGGAAAGGGAGAGAGAATCTCAAGTAGACTCCATGCTGAGCAAGTAAGGGGCTTGATCTTATGACCCTGAGATCATGACTTGAGATGAAACCAACAGTCAGACACTCATCCAACTGTGCCACCCGAGCGCTCCAAAACACTGCATTTAAAGGTTTCAAAAGATAATCCATAGTATCTGATTTCAGTAATGATGAAATGGAGGAAATGTGGCATATCTTTATCCAATTGCTCTTGATAAATCCTGTCCCAAAGACTGTGTTTATATACTGCCCTCTACTTCTCAAATTTGTTCTGGTCAAAGCCCTATAAGTTGATGTAATGTATCAATTCTGGGTTGAGGCAGTTAAAAGTCAGTGCTTCTCCATCTCTCTTTCTGCTACCATGACAATATTGGTCACATTTTGAGATGGTAGCTTCACAGCATGGAGGGAATATGGGTTCCTAAGTCACTGAATGGCTTACTATTGAACCCCAATGGCAAAGGAAGACAGGAATCTCTGTTGTGTTATACCATTGATATTTTGTAGTATTACCACAAAACAGTCTAATATTATTGTGGAAATAAAGATCCTGCAAGGGGCACTTGGGTGGCTCCATCAGTTAAGCATCTGACTCTTGAACTCAGGGTCATGAATTTGAGCCCCTGCACTGGGCTCCATGCTAGGTGTGGAGTCTACTTTAAATTTTTTAAAATATAAACAAACAAACAAATACCACCCCAAATAAGCAGAGTCTATTTATTAAGAACTTGTCATATCAAGAGAGTGAGCCAGCCACCATCTCTTTGGCAGAGATTCAAAGGCAGGCAGGGGAATAGAAAAGCTTTAAATTGAATAAAAGGGAAGACATCAGGTATGCTCTGCCACAAGGAACCTGGAGGCATCCTGTGTGATTGGCTGGAGGGTATATTGGTCTTTCCCTGGTTGGTCCTGAGTCAGAAGTTGGCAGTTACTGACCAAGACCTGGCCATTTGGGCCTACTGCCACTGAGGCTTTGGGTCACAGTTCTATTTTCATATATGGTCTGGCCATTGTCTATTTGCATATTTAGTCTTTCATCCTAATACAGAAATTGGTCCCTAGAAGTGACCCTAATATAGTATTGACTTAGTAGTTGGGCAAAGGGCTTCAAGGAAAGTGATCCTGGGAGCTGGAAAAAATGAAGAATCATGTTTTACAGTGGCAAAATATTTGATAAAGTGCTGCCTGTTGTAACTTACAAGGTGACAAAAGAGTCTACTGAATTTGTAGTTCTGTAAAGAGAGTTTAAAAAAGAGAATCTTAGAAGTATATGTTAGCTGCTATTGGGTATTTGGCAAACTATTTTAAATAAGGGGTAAGGTCAGGAAAGCAGCTGATTTCCAAGCAGAAAGAGAAGGAATGGACAGAATTCAGAAATTTAAAGTCTTGCAGGGTTGGAATGCAGCTTGCTTCAAGACCCCAAATAGGAAGAGATGGCATTAAAAGGCTGAGCACAGATGCCCACTGGCATTTCTCAGCTAAGGCACCTCAGCGGTAAAACTGACACTAAAGGGATAGCTGCCCCTCAAATAACTGAGTAGAGAATTGGGAGCTCCTGAATCTCTGGATGAGTTTACTAACACATGTGAATATGGTTATCGACACATGGAATTGACTGGAACTAAATACATCAGAGGCTTGCTAACTTTGAGAAAATAATTATGTTAATTTTTTTTTTTTTAATACCACTCAAGCTCAGAATAAAAAAGCCTTGGACTATTCACAATTTAAATCCTTTGGGTTCCCAACTTCCATGAACCATAATCTAGATGAGAAAGATTTGCACCTTCCAAAGAGAGACTATTCCCCCAAAATTCACACTTCCATTTGTGGCCAAGGATGATAATAGAAAAAGAACTCTAAGGAGATTCTTAGAGGGAACAAAGGCCAAGGGTCACAGAGAATAATGAATGAGGGAAGGGGAAAATCCCCTCCCTCCAAGGCTGGTTGTTTTCACAGACCTGCCTATGGAGATTTCAAAACTATTATAGATCAGCAATTGCTGCTATTTCCTATTCTTCTCCTTTTCTAACAGTAGTGCTTTTCACAACCCTGCCATTCTTGTTATACCACTGTGTACTGTGGTGAGTGAATGAGAGGGGGATGGAGAGGAGGACAAAGAGTGAGAGCAAAAATAACTGAACAGGTCTCTGGACCAAGAGGAACCATATTTGTACCTGAAGGGGAGATTACTGGACATATGGACCACCAGGCCTGTGAATCTAGCTACTGTTGCTTAGAGCCCAATATAGCAGCAAAAGAATTATGTAGTACTATGAACATCTTTAAACAATAAGCACAGGGTAGCCCGGATGGCTCAGCGGTTTGGCACCACCCTCAGCCCGGGGTATGATCCTGGAGACCGGGGATCGAATCCCATGTCGGGCTCCCTGCATGGAGCCTGCTTCTCCCTCTGCCTGTGTCTCTGCCTCTCTCTCTGTGTCTGTCATAAATAAACAAAATCTTTAAAAAGATAAAAATAAGAAAAATAACCACAGTGTTTTCTTGATTCTAAGATACATACTTTTCCATATTCTAGTATTTCTGAAATTGAGTGTATCCTAAAATCAATATTTATTTACTTTTAAAGATTTTTAAATTTATTTTTATTTTTTAAAAGATTTTATTTATTTATTCATGCGAGACACAAAGAGAAACAGAGAGGCAGAGACACAGGCAGAGGGAGAAGCAGGCTCATGCAGGGAGCCTGACGCAGGACTCGACCCCAGGTCTCCAGGATCACACCCTGGGCCGATGGTAACACTAAACCACTGAACCACCTGGGTAGGCTCAAAAAAAAAAAAAAAAAAAAAAAAGTAGGCTTCATGCCAGCATGGTGCCCAATGCAGGGCTTGAACTCATGACCCTGTAATCAAACACCTGAGCTGAGATCAAGAGTTGGACACTTAGGGCAGCCCGGGTGGCTCAGCGGTTTAGCGCCACCTTCAGCCTAGGGCATGATCCTGGGGACCCAGGATCGAGTCCCACGTTGGGCTCCCTGCATGGAGCCTGCTTCTCCCTCTGCCTGTGTCTCTGCCTTTCTCTGTGTCTCTCATGAATAAATAAATTTTAAAAATCTTAAAAAAAAAAGAGTTGTACACTTAATCAACTGAGCTACCCAGGAGCCTCAAACTGTATTCTTTTCCTTTCTTTTTTTTTTTTTTTTTAAGATTTTATTTATTTATTCACGAGAGACAGAGAGAGAGGCAGACTCACAGGCAGAGGGAGAAGCAGGCTCCCTGCAAGGAGGCTGATATGGGACTCCATCCCAGACCCCAGCCAGGTTCATGCCCTGAGCCAAAGGCAGATACCCAACCGCTGAGCCACCCAGGCGTTCCTCCAACTGTGTTATTCTCATTGGCAGTTCCACATATAGTTGAATCTAGACCCTTGATTAGTGGTCAAAGTGTCTTCAAAAAGATTCTGCTATGGGGGCACCTGGGTGGCTCAGTTGGTTAAGTGTCTGCCTTTGGCTTGGGTCCTGAGATTGAGCCCTGCATTGAGCTCCCTGTTCAGCTGGGAATCTGCTTCTCCCTCTCCTTCTGCCCCTCCCCATGCTGTGCTCTCTCTCTCTCTCACTCCCTCAAATAAATAAATCTTAAAAAAAAAAAAAAGAAAAAAAGTAACTATAAAAAACTATGTTTCTTTTTCTTTCCCTGAAAGAAATAAGACCATTCAACTTTATCTTTTTTAATAACTATATATTGAGTTACATGATATATGTACCATAATTTATCCCCTACTCATGGGCATTTAGGTTGTTTACAATTTTTGCTATTATAATGTTTCAAACACTGGTTACTGTATTTGTATAGGTAATATTCTAGTTCTGAGGATGGATGGTGAGTTCCTGAATGTTCTTTTTATTATGATCATAGCTTACACATATATAATATACTCCTTATAAATATCAATATTAGTTCATTAAAAAAATGTGACAATAAAATTGTTAAGCACACATTGTTGAGCAATTCCCTTAAGATAAATTCCCAGAGGGGGAATCCCTGGGTGACTCAGTGGTTTAGCCCCTGCCTTTGGCCCAAGGTATGATCCTGGAGTCCTGGGATCGAGTCCCACGTTGGGCTCCTTGCATGGAGCCTGCTTCTCCCTCTGCCTGTGTCTCTGCCTCTGTGTGTGTGTGTGTCTTTCATGAATAAATATATAAAATCTTTTTAAAAAATTAAAAAAAAAAGATAAATTCCCAGAGGGACGCCTGGGTGGCTCAGCGGTTGAGCATCTGCCTTTGACTCAGGCTGTGATTCCAGAGTCCCAGGATCGAGTCCCACATCGGGCTTCCAGCAGGAAGCCTGCTTCTCCCTCTGCCTATGTCTCTGCCTCTTTCTCCCAGAGGGGCACTGGGTGTCTTAGTCGGTTAAGTGTCCAACCCTTGATCTCAGCTCAGGTCTTGATGTCAGAGTTTGAGTTCAAGCCCCATGTTGGGCTCCACAGTGGGCACAGAGACTACTTTAAAATAATAATAATAATAAAAATAAATTCCTAGAACTGGAATTACTGAGTCAAAGAGAATGCATATGACTAGTTTTATTCGGCTTCCTTTTATTATGCTTCAGATGTTGTGTTTTGTTTTGTTTTGAACAAACTGAAGGTCTATGGCAACCTTGCCTTGAACAAGTCTATCGACACTTTTCCAACATTTGCTCACTTTGTGTCTCTGTGCCATATTTTGGTAATTCTTGAAGTATTTCAAAGCTTTTCATTATTATTATATTTGTTATGGTGATCTGTGATCAGTGATCTCTAATGTTATTACTGTTATTGATTTGGTGCACTACGAACTGCACCCATACAAGACAGCAGACTTGGTAAATGTTGCTGTGTTCTGACTGCTCCACTGACCAGCCGTTTCTCCATCTCCTCTGGCATCCCTTTTCCCTGAGACACAACAATATTGAAATTAGACCAATTAATAACCCTATAATGGCCTCTAAATGTTCAAGTGAGGGAAAGCCCTGGTGGCTCAGAGGTTTAGTGCTGCCTTCAGCCCAGGGCCTGATCCTGGAGACCCAGGATCAAGTCCCACATCGGGCTCCCTGCATGGAGCCTACTTCTCCCTCTGTCTGTGTCTCTGTTTCTCTGTGTGTCTCTCATGAATAAATAAATAAAAATTTATTTTAAAAAAATGTTGGGCAGCCCTGGTGGCACAGCGGTTTAGCGCCGCCTGCAGCCCGGGGTGTGATCCTGGAGACCCGGGATCGAGTCCCACATCGGGCTTCCTGCATGGAGCCTGCTTCTCCCTCTGCCTGTGTCTCTGCCGCTCTCTCGCTCTCTCTGAATGAATAAATAAATCTTTAATAAATAAATAAATAAATAAATAAATTAAATTAAAAAAATAAAAAAATCTTCAAGTAAAAGGAAGAGTTGCAGATCTCTTTCCAATTAAGCTTAGTGAGGAAGGCATGTCAAAAGCTGACAGGCCAAAAGCTAGGCCTCTTGTGCCATTCAGCTAAGTTGTAAAAGCAAAAGAAAAGTGCCCCCCCTTTTAAGATTTATATATATTTTTTATTTTTATTTTTTTAAGATTATTTATTATTTACTCATGAGACACACACACACACAGAGAAGCAGAGACACAGGCAGAGGGAGAAGCAGGCTCCATGCAAGGAGCCCGACGTGGGACTCGATCCTGGGACTCCAGGATCACGCCACAGGCTGAAGGCGGGCGCTAAACCACTGAGCCACCCAGGGATCCGAAGATTTATGTATTTTTTTTATTTTTTATTTTTTTATTTATGTATTTTAGAGAAAGAGAATGAGAGTACGAGCAATGGATAGGGGCAGAGGAAGATAATCTTTCAAGCAGACTCGCCACTGACAAGGAGCCTGAGGCAGGGCTTGATCCCAGGACCCGTGAGATCATGACCTGAGCCAAAATCAAGAGTCGGACACTCAACTGACTAAGCCACACAGGCACCCCAGGAAAAGTTCTTAAAGGAAATGAAAAGTGCTACTTAAGAGGCACCTGGCTGGCACAGTTGGTAGAACATGTGACTTCTGATCTCAGGGTTGTCTGAGCACCAGGTTAGGTGTAGAGAGTACTTAAAAATAATAATAAATAAAATAAAAGTGCTACTCCAGTGAATGCATGGATAAGAAAGCAAAATACCCTTATCGCTGATACAGAGAAAGTTTCGGTGGTTAAACAGATCAAACCAGACATAACATTACTTTAAGCCAAAGCCTAATCCAGAGCAAGGCCCTAACTCTTCAATTCTGTGAAGGTTGTGAGGTAAGGAAGGTGCAGAAGAAAAGTCTGAAGGTAGCAGAGGCAGGTTCTTGAGATTCAAAGAAAAAAGCCATCTCCATAACATAAAAGTGCAAGGTGAAACAACTAAGTACTGATGTAGAAGGTGCCCCAAGTTATCCAGAAAACCTAGCTAAGATAATAAAAGTGGTTACACTAAACAACAGATTTCCATTGTAGATGAAACAGACTTATATTTGAAAAATATGCCATTTAGACCTTTCATAGCTAGAGAGAAGTCAATGCCTGACTCCAAAGCTTCAAATGACAGCCTGACTCTCTTGGTCAAGGCTACTGCAGGTGGTGTCTTTAAAGTGAAGCCAATTTACTGTTCCCAAAATCTTAGGATCCTTAACAATTATGCTAAATATACTCTGCTCTGGTCTATAAATGTAACAACAAAGCCTGGATGACAGAACATCTGCTTACAACATGGTTTATTGAGTATTTTCATTGTTGAGACCTACTGCTTAGAAAAAAAGATGTCGTTCAAAATACTGTTCATCAACAATGTACCTGGTCACCCAAGAACTCTGATGGAGATACACAATGAGATTAATGTTGTTTTCACGCCTGCTAACACAACATCCATTCTGTAGTCCATGGATCAAGGAGTCATTTGGACTTTCAAGTCTCATTACTTAAGAAATACACTGTGTAAGGCTATAGCTGCCATAGATAGTGATTCCTCTGATAGATCCTGGCAAAGTAAATTGAAAACCTTCTGGAAATAATTCACCATTCTATTTTTTTTTTTAAGATTTTATTTATCCATTCATGAGAGACACAGAGAGAGAAAGTCAGAGATACAGGCAGAGGGAGAAGCAGGCTCCATGCAGGGAAACCAACGTGGGACTAGATCCCGGGTTTCCAGGATCAGGCCCTGGGCCGAAGGCGGCGCTAAACCGCTGAGCCACCCGGGCTGCCCCTAATTCACCATTCTAGATGCCACTAAGAACCTTCATAATTCATGGGAAGAGGTCAAAATAGCAACATTAACAGGAGTATGGAAGGAGCTGATTCTAACCCTCATGGATGATTTTCAGTGGAGGAAGTAATACAGATGTAGTGGCAACCTCATGAAAAAACTTTAATAGATGAGGAGTTGCGTCTTATGGATAAACAAAGAAAGTATCTTAAGATGGAATCTACTGCTGGTGAACATGTTGCAAAGACTGCTGAAACGCAAAGGATTTAGAACATTACATAAACTTAACTGAGTTTCTTAATTTAGATGAGAAAGCAGTGGCAAGTTTTGAGAGAATTGGGTTCAATACTGAAAATTCTACTGTAGGTAAAATGCTATCAAAGTACTTCGCATGCTACAGAGAAATCATTCATGAAAGGAAGAGTCAATTGATACAGCAGACCTCACTGCTCTTATTTTAAGAAACTGCCCCTGCCACCCTAATCAGTCAGCAGCCATCAACATGGAGGCAAGACCTTCCACCAGCAAAAAGATTATCCCTTGCTAAAAGCTCAGATGAGGGTTAGCATTTTTCAGCAATAACGTATTTTTAAATTAAGATATATAGTCTTTTTAGACATAATGGTATTGCACTATCAATAATCTATAGTATAGTGTAAACATATCTTTTATATGCACTGGGAAACCAAAAAATTCATTTGACTCACTTTATTCTAATATTTGTTCTACTGTAGTGGTTTGGAACTAAACCCGCAATATCTCCAAGGTATGCCTGTATTTAAAATCCTGACATTTGAATAGTTAAAATACACAAGAAACAACAAATGTCGGCAAGGATGTAGAAAAACAGGAACCCTCTTGCACTGCTGATGGGAAAGCAAACTGGCACAGCCACTGTGGCTAACAGTATGGAAATTCCTCAGGATCCCTGGGTGGCTCAGCAGTTTAGCGCCTGCCTTTAGCCTGGGGCGTGATCCTGGAGACCTGGGATCCAGTCCCACATCGGGCTCCCTGCATGGAGCCTGCTTCTCCCTCTGCCTGTGTCTCTGCCTCTCTTTCTCTCTGTGTCTCTCATGAATAAAAATAAAATCTTAAAAAGAAATTCCTCAAAAAGTTAAAAATAGAACTACCCTTGGATCCAGTAATTGCACTACTGCACATTTACCCCCAAAACACAAAAACACTAATTCAATAAGATCTATGCACCCCTATGTTTATAGCAGCATTATTTATAATAGCCAACTGGAAGCAGCCCAAGCATCCATCAATAAAAATAAATGATATGCAGTGAATAAAGAATATGCATGAATAAAGAATATGCAGTGCACACAAACACATTGGAATATTATTCAGCCATAAAAAGGAATGAAATCTTGACAACTGGAAGGACATGGATGGAGCTAAATAAGGCGAAGTGAAATAAGTCAGAGAAATACAAATACCATATGATTTCACTCACATGTGGAATTTAAGAACAAAACAAATGAGCAAAGGTAAAAAAAAAAAAAAAAAAAAAAGGAGACTGAGAGAGGCAAACCAAGAAAAAGACCCTAATTATAGAGAACTGGTGGTTACCAGAGGGGAGGTGGGGAAATTGGTAAAATAGGTGATGGGAATTAAGGAGTATACTTGTGATGAGGACTGGATGATGTATGGAATTGTTGAATCACTACATTATATACCCAAAATATAATAGTGTATGTTAACTATACTGGAGTTTAAAATAAAACACAATTTTTGAAAAAGGAAAAAAAAATAAAATTCTGACACTTATGGTCAGATTGCCTTCCAGAAAGGTGTACCAATTTACAATTCCTCCAATCAATAAAGTATGGTCGACACTGATTAACAAATCTTAGTAATCTTTGCTAATTGCAAATGTGAATATTCAAATTAGTAGACTTTTTAAAAGAACTGTTCAAAGCAAAATAGCTGACCGCTAACTCATGTTACACTGATGCCAGATTAATCTTCCTAATAAATAGTTGTGATCATGTCACTTTCGTCTTCCAGAACCCTCAATGATTCCTTTAAATTAGTGGTTAAAGAGCTCTGGAGTCAAACTGCAGGGTATCCCAGTTCTACCACTAACTGGCTGTGTAATCTTAGCAAGTTGTGCCTCAGTTTCTCCATCTTCAAATGTAGGCAATAATGGTCCTGCTCAAAATACAGTTTAATACAGTTAACCCTTAAATAACACAGGGGTTAGGAGTGCTGACCCTCTGTGCAGTTAAAAATCTGAATATAACTTTTGACTGCCCCAAAACTTAACCATTAATAGTCTACTGTTGACTAGAAGCCTCACTGATAACATAAATACTGTTAACATATATTTTGTATAGGTATTATATTCTCCGTATTCTTACAACAAAGCCTATACTTTTCTTAGGTTTTTTTGCCCCCAGTATTTCTAGGTTATACTGTTCATCTGTGAGTTTTTTTCAAATTGCAACAAATCTCCAAAACTTTTTCCAATATATTCAATGAGAAGATCCGTGTATAAGTAGAACCCACACACTTCAAATTTGTTGTTCAAGGATCAATTATGCATGTCAAATGTTTAGAATAAATGCTCAAGTCAATAAATGTCAGTTATTTTCTTATCTCTTTCCACTATCTTACCCAGACTTTCCCCAATGTACCTTATACTTTAAGCCAAATTACTTGCTCTCGGTTTTCATACCTTGTGCTTTTCTACCTTCATGTCCTTACTCATCCTATTTATTCTTCTTGGGAGAGCCCTTGCCGTATTTCTTCTTGTAGAAATCATACCCAACCTTTGAGGTGCCACTCATGTGCCATCTGCATGAAGATTCAGATTCACTCATGTTTGTTATCTTTCTCTGAACTATAAATGCACTTTGTGTGGTCAAACAAAACCTATGTTTTTGCCCTAGTCTTAAAGTTGTCAAAAATAAATAAATAAATAAAGTTGTCTCCTTTCTAGATCACAGATTCATTGAGAATAGGGTATTTTAAACATATATATCTCCTCCCTCCCCTCCATATACACTCCAGAAGAGGAAATTAATCCAGAGAGATAAACTAGCCTAAGTTCATGCAGCCAGCTGGAGGTCACACTAGAAACAGAATCCACACATCCTGAACTGGCCCAGTGCTCTTCTCATCAGAACCTGCGTCTTAAGTTACCTAAGGTCAAGGATCATGACTCACTCATTCTTTTAAGGAGCATTTAAATTAGTTAGACTGAACAGACAAAACCTCCGTTTCTTTGAAACTTCAGACCTTCATCAAATATGCAAATGTCAGCAAACCCAAACAGTTATTGTAGATATCTTGTCCAACTTAGGGAAAAACCAGGTGCCATTACATAATAAGATTTCAAACTGTTACCTTGGGTTGAATTAGGTTTATAAAAAAGATGGCCTTTCTCCATGCTTTGAGTCAGTTATGAGAATAGCAACAGTAGTAATATGTATTGTTTCTTTCTTAGCAACATTTAGTCTCCGTTGTTTGGACAGCAATTTTGACATTTTCTTCAATTTGCTTTCTACAAAGCTGATCAAAAGTGAAAAACACTACTATATTTTATCTTATGCTGAAAAAGGATTGCCATTTATACTTGATAAAAATGTTGTTCAATGACTAAATAACTTTGTCGTCTACAAAAATCCACTAATCTGGGGATCCCTGGGTGGCGCAGTGGTTTGGCGCCTGCCTTTGGCCCAGGGCGCGATCCTGGAGACCCGGGATCGAGTCCCACGTCGGGCTCCCGGTGCATGGAGCCTGCTTGTGTCTCTGCCTGTGTCTCTGCCTCTCTCTCTCTCTGTGTGTGTGTGACTATCATAAATAAATAAAAAAAAAATTAAAAAAAAATCCACTAATCTAAATACAACATCTATAATGAAAATTAACCAGAGCTGGATCTATTCCAAGGGTATATTTATACAGAATAACAAGGATTAGCCTTGAAAACAAAGAATCAACTTATAGAAGAAGACAGGGATCATTCCCCACCCCCCAAAGACTTCTACATTTTTTCATACCAAAACAAAACAAAACAAAAACATGTATAAGTATTTTTTTTAAATTTGAAGAGTGGCAAGGTGTATTCAATAGATACTCAGGCCTAGAAAGAATGCGCCTCCGCCAGCATGTGCCGTGATCTAGTTTCTTGCAGCAGCAGCTGATCAGAGGAACACAATGCTACTTCTTTTACTGTTAAATCAGTCAAATTCCCCCACTGCTTTAGAGAACCAACTAGCTCATTTTACCTGCCTATGAACTCATTAAAGAAATCACCTTACATAAGTCACAAATGTAGCTATCTTAGCAGAGAACATTCATACCAATTATAATATCCTACCTTTTCCTCCTCCTGAACGATATCTGATAAAGATTTTTAATCTTCAATCAATAATCCATAAAGGTCTGACAAGCTTCATGATCCTGGGTGAAGCGACATAATTATTTGTGTGTGAGACTGTATTTATTTACTTACTTCTCACTAGATGCATGAACAACGTCTACACAATCATATACATTTTAACTCATTGTAATAACATACGGGGCGACAAGCATTAAACTTTATTTCCTGAGAGAAGAACTTTAATTGGAGAAGTCAGAGAACCGGGTTAAATCCAATCACCCGAGGGGGGTTCTTTGCCATACAAGTTCTTTTTGAAGTCACAACAAATAATACTCCTTTCCTTTCCTTTCCTTTCCTTTCCTTCCCTTTCCTTTCCTTTCCTTTCCTTCAGTTTATTTAAGTAGACATTCCTACTCCGTAAAAAAAATCCCTCCAACCCTCCGACCTCTCCCAACTATGCACCGTAGGCTGACATTACAGTGGACTGGAAATAGAAATTCCCAGGCTTTCTTCAAGGTGAGTCCAGGACTGAGTCCCAGGCTCTGGGATGCAAACAACGGCGGCTCGTCCACTGCGACGGTCTTGGAGCACCACCGCGCACCCTCCTTCCTCCCTGAACACTGACGCGTCCGCGTCGGGGATGGGGTGCAAGCGGGGGACCGCGCGCCCGGGGCCTCCAGCAAGTGAGGCTCTCCGCAGCCTAACGTGCCCTTCCGAGGCCGCCGCGCCTGCGGCTCTTCCTTCAGCCCCGGGCGCGGCCAACCCTCGCTTCCCCAGGGCAGGGCTCAGCTCCGGTCCATGCAACCAGCCAAATCGGGCCCGCACCGGGCCGCCCCGGCCCGCCCGCAGCAGCCCCTGGACCCCCGCCAGCGGGGCTGGGCGTGGGCCCCGGCGGCCACCGCCCCGCCAACTCGGGCTCGGGAGGAGAGAGTGCGCCCCACCCGCTACGCCGGCCCCGGACCTACCTGCAGGGGAGAGCGGGGCTCCCGGACAGCGGCCACGGGCCCGAGAGCGGGCGCGCCGGCGGCCGGAGCCCGGCCCAGGGACCCCGGGTATCCCCGGCGGGGCAGGGCGGGGAGAGACGCCGGCGGGCTGCCGCGGGCCAGCGCGGCCCGTCGCGGGGGTCGCGGGGACCTGGCTCTCCCCTCAGCACCAGTCCGCCGCCGCCGCCGCCATTTTGCCTTCCACTCGGTGTCGCCGCCGCCGCACTCCGCCGCAGGTTTCCCGGATGTGGGCATTTCCCGGCGTCGCTTGCGCGGGGGCCGAGGACTGGGGGCTTCTGTCCGCCGGGCCGCCCGCCGCCCTGCGCGGGCGCCCTCTCCCCTGCGTGTGGGCGAGCGTCGCCCCGGTCGCCCCGGTCGCCCCGCGTCGCCCCCGCCTGGCGCGGCCCAGGTGACTCGCCGGGGTCGCGCCATCAGGCTCTCCCCTTCCAAGTCCACTCATTTCAGTCTCTCTCTTTTAATTGGGCTCTTTCTGTGCACGGATAGAGAAGAAGACGCGCATCTCAAAGGAGTCTGACTCTCGGAAGGAATCGGCAGTGAGCTGCTCTGAAACCCGCCGACGGCACTAGGATCGAGGTTTCTAGAGGCTTGGAAGGGAACACTCTTTCCCGGAGTTAAGTATTTGCTGAATCCGCCGGATTAATAGAATCTTGAGCCAGGGCAGGGTAACGGCGTTTGGAGATTTTTGACCTGTCAACCGAATCGGTAGAGGGGGAAGTCATTATTGCCATAATGGGAGTAACAGTGACTGCCAGAGAGGTTTTCTTTCTTGCCAACTTGAATTAGAAGTTGGGGATGGGGGGATGCCTGGGTGGCTCGGTGGTTGAGCGTCTGCCTTCGGCTCAGGGCCTAATCCCGGGGTCCTGAGATCGAGTCCTGCGTCAGCTCCCAGTAATAGGGAGCCTGCTTCCCCCTCTACCTATTGCTCTGCCTCTCTCTGTGTGTCTCTCATGAATAAATAAATAAATCTTTAAAAAAAAAAAAGACGTTTGGGATGGGATCATTGGATTTATGATGTTTGAAAGTACCGCCTACCCTTTGTAAAGAGTGCCTTTGCCCAATCTGCCTCTATAAAATATATAGTTAGTAATCTCAAACAGCTTTTCTTCTTCTTCTTCTTTTTTTCTTCTTGAAGATTTTTTAAGTAATCTCTACACCCAGCATGGGGCTGGAACTCACCACCTGGAGACCAAGAGTCACAGGTTCCTCCACCAACCCAGCCAGCCAGGAGCCCCTCCAACATCTTTCTTCTGCAGGAGACTAACTATAAAAACTTTATTAAAGACTTCTTTTTCAGGTTGTTAAATTACTGTTACTGGCCATTGTATCCTGAAGTTCAAACGTGGAAACCTCTTAAAAGATTCCATTCCAGGAGCACTTGGTTGAAATTCTATAAGCACAAGCACAGAGATTGTAGAAGATACAGTGTATGACCCAAGGTGGGTCACATAATAGCCCTGGGGCTTTCATCAACTGCAGGACTAATCTAATATATTCACAGGCCTGCTTGCCCTTTCCAGAAGGATTATATATCTGAGAAAGCATACCTGCCCTCCCCCACATCTTGTGACCTCTGTCACCATCCTGGGAACTTCTTAAGCTCTTCACTTCTAAGCCTCCATAAACTAACTGTTCTGGGGAAATTTCCTAGGTAATTCAAGGAGCTCAGTGAATTGCTCTATCTGGGACTAGGAGTTTTAACTCCAAGGAAGCAGGGGGAGAGAAGAGCAGGAATGATCAGGAAAGATGAAGCAATCCCCGAGATGAAAAGCAGCTGAGACTGGTGTGGGGGTGGAGGTGAAGGAGCAGGAAAATGCTTACTAAGGCTGCTGGATGTCTCTGGCAAGACCTACCACTGCATTTGAAGGGCTTTCTATTGGGAAAACCCTAGCTTCAACCTATTCGACTTTTCAATGCTTCATGGAAATGGGGATTTGGGGTTTAATTTTGCTTTTATTATCAGATACAGGGGCCAAATTTAATGTTTGGTGACTGTAGGAATAGGGGCAGGACACATGGAAGAAGTCTGAAGAGCAATGTGGCCCTGAGAACCTAAGTCCTCCCAGTAACTGAATCTTAAGGGAAAGCTCTAGACTATGAGCAGCCCAAACTTAAGGGGTAAAGAATTACATTCTACCTCTTTTTGGGCAGAGAATTTACATAAATTAGTTGGAATTCTGAGATTTATCTCTTCTCTATTATTTTTTAAACTTTCATATCAGGGACGCCTGGGGCTCAGCAGTTGAATGTCTGCCTTCAGCCCAGGGCGTGATCCTGGCGTCCTGGGATGGAGTCCCGCATCGGGGTCCCTGCATGGAGCCTGCTTCTCCTTCCGCCTGTCTCTGCCTCTCTCTCTCTGTGTCTCTCATGAATAAAATAAATAAAATCTTTAAAACAAAATTCATATCAGTGTGGATTCATGGATATTTAGTTAATATTTTATTTATTTTGTGGACCAAATTGTTCCAGCTTTGGCCACTGGGAACTCTTCCAGTTGAATTGGCTTATGTCCCTTTGACATACCCCTCCCCTCCCATTCTTATGGGCTTTTAAAATTGTTTTTTAAAACAACTCCCTGAGGGGGCACCTGGATGGCTAAGGCAGTTAAGCATGACTCTTGATCTCAGCTCAGCTGATTTCAAAGTTATGAATTGAACCACTGCACTCGGCTCCATGCTGGGTGTTGGAGCTTACTTAAAAAAATAAATAAAAGAACTTCCTTACTTTCCGACAGTATAAGATGTTTCAAGCTATCTTATATATTCCCTGTGCCTCCAAGAAATCCTTGTTCCTTTAATTGGGGAATGGTTATTAGAAACTACATCTGGGTCTAGGTATGCTTGTTACAACCGGAGTATCATTGGTTGTGGACATCTATTGCTAAGAAATTTTAAAATTCAACTTTTTTTTTTTTTTAAGATTTTATTTGCTTATTCATGAGAGACAGAGACAGAGAGCAGAGACATAGAGGGAGAAGCAGGCTCCCCTCAGGGAGCCTGGTGTGGGACCCGATCCCCGAACCCCAGGATCACACCCCAAGCCAAAAGCAGAGCCCAAACTGCTGAGCCATCCAGGGGTCCCTAAAATTTAACTTCATTTCATACTCTAAAGGGATAAAAATCTGTTTTGATGAGCTGCAGCTATTATTTTACAGTCTAGTATTAATTACTTTGGCTTCTTAGGTACTTGGCCTGCACAAAAATTTATTTTTGACAGGTAATACATTTCTGATGACTCTGTTAGGCTTGTCTGTCAGCTCTTGTCCCCTAATGTCTAGTTATGACAGTCTGGAACTAAACATTAGTTGATTAAAAAAATTTTTTTTTCTACCTGACCAGCTATATGGTCAGGTCATTCTACTACCTTCTCATCTCCCCCCTGTGTCTCTGCCTCTCTCTCATGAAAAAATAAATAAAATCTTTAAAAAATATATTTAAAAATTATATAAAAGAATGTTTTCAAATACTATGAAATGGAAGTGTCACAAAGGACAAGAATTTTTCAATTATGCAAAATTTTTGATGGGATAGCTACAGCCAGATGTTTCCCCCTAGCAGCTTTGTGAACAAGATAAATGGGGCAGAATGTCAATAAATAAATTAGGTTGGTTTATAAAGATCTCAAGAACTGTAGTCAAATACCGATGATTCATGTGTCACTGATAATTGGGAGGACTCTAGTGGGCCTAAGCACTTCAGTACATCTATCTCCTAAACAAAGGGGTGAGAGCGTAGATCATGCTGTGGAATTCTGAAGATGATCAGTTTCTGCTGACAACATCCAAAGGAGATTGTTAGTTCTTTCCTCTACAGAAATAAGATTTGTTTTTGTAGAACAGGGATTGACCTATAGTAAGGATCAAAATCATCTGTATTAACTCAACACTAGGGGTAGTATAAAATACTACATGTGTGAAAAAGGGTTTAAGTTCAACTAGTCAGCAGTCTAACTGAATAAATGTCAGAATAGTTAAAATAAGCTGAGACAGTGTGACAAAGTAGTATTTTACCAAGAACCAGGATGGTAAGATTTCTTACATCAACTCTGAGGGAGAAAGACACCACCTGGGGAAGTATTCATTTTGGAGGTCACACTTCAATGACTGTCTTTGGGGGGAGTATTTTTTCAAGGGAAAACAAGATTGTGAGGTTAGTTCAGATTAGTTTACACTGATTCAGTGTTTACTATGGATCACTGTATTAAACACTGTTAACAGAACACTAAAAAATGGGCCCAGTTTGTGTGGTCCAGTAGAGACAAGCTGCTTAATACAGCTGTTAGCACAGCATAGGCTCTACACAATGGGCTTTTGAAGCAGAGTACAATTTAGCCCAGACTGTGAGAGGCTAGGGAAGGCTTTCTGGAGAAAATGACACCTAAGAGGAGTTTGGAATTTAGTTATAGAAGGGCAAGAAACACTGGGAAGAAAACTTTATCCTTAGAAACCATTGAAGGGGGATCCCTGGGTGGCGCAGCGGTTTGGCGCCTGCCTTTGGCCCAGGGCACGATCCTGGAAACCCGGGATCGAATCCCACGACGGGCTCCCGGTGCATGGAGCCTGCTTCTCCCTCTGCCTGTGTCTCTGCCTCTCTGTCTCTCTGTGTGTGACTATCATAAATAAATAAAAATTAAAAAAAAAAAAACTTAAAAAAAAAAAAAAAAAAAGAAACCATTGAAGGTATTAAGCTATGATATGTAGTTCTAAGTATTTGAATATGTAATGGATTAAATTTTTTTGTGGCTCCCAAAGAAGACAACAAATGAAAGCAAATTTCAGTTCAGAATATGAAAATTAATTTAGTGAAACCTTATAGTAAAGCACCCCAACATAATGCAAATTTAGTAAACTGATTGGTGATTGGGTATCTCACAGTAGGTTCACATAATCATTTCATTAACCCACAATAACATGATTCTACTTTTTTATGGGATTGTTTTAGATTCCATTCATATACTAAAACCCTGCCATAATGCTTTATCAATAAGAGCTGTCCAAGTGAGGAAAAGCTGCATTGGAAAATGGGAAAGTTGATCACAGTATATTTTCAAGTATAGGTTGGATGATAATTTGTTGGGAATGCTGTAGACATGATGGTTAAATTTGGGTTAGAGATGCTCTCCAAGGTACCTTCCACCTCTGTGGTCCTACAGCCCTCAAACTATTTGATAGTTTTTGAATAAAAGCAGTGATACCAAACTGCATGGTAAATTTATAAATTAGGGTTTTATTTATACTACATAAAGCTTATGTTTCTTATTAAATCTGGCATAACTCATCAATTGATAAGAAATGTAACACTATTTTTTTAAAGATTTTATTTATTTATTAATTATTCATGAGAGACACACAGAGAGAGGAGAGACACAGGCAGAGGGAGAAGCAGGCTCCATGCAGGGAGCCTGATGTGGGGCTCGATCCCGAGTCTCCAGGATCACGCCCTGGGCCAAAAGCAGACGGCCAACCGCTGAGCCACCCAGGGATCCCCGAAATTTAACACTATTCAAATGTATTTACGTTTACTCATGGTTACAAATACTATTAAGGCAAAGCAAAGCTTCAAACCCGAAACTTGTTTGCGGCCCAAGTTAGTATTCTAAGCCTACACATCTGGCTCCCTCCCTCTACCAATTATTTACTATAACAATCTAGGAAAGTTGGATGTATTGCCACTGGAAACTGAGAAGGGTGGTAACAACATATATGAATCCTTCAAACTTTGCAGCAGATGAAAGAGGCACAACAAGCTTGCCACTCACTGTACTTGAAAAATGTGCTACCTAGGAGCTAGTCTTCCAGGAGTGAGATCAACTCATAGCCCACTCAGAGCCTGCTGAATGGAATGGGAGGATGCCTGGAAGGTAAAGAAATGGACACGGGAGCTTAGGCTGCAGCAAGACATTCATATGAAGGGAAATCAGTCAAAGGAAAATTAATAGCTATGTTTTTATTATGGAAATCATGTGATTACTGCTGGGGAATGTATATCCTTAAATATAACATGATATATTTCATTTTAATAAATCATATATACGTTGATGGACAGAAAAGGGAATGAAAAGGCTATGGTCTCTGAGATTATAAGTACTTAAATTTTTTGACTTTTTTCTGTAATGAATTACTTTTGTAATAACAGAAAGTCTTAAAAATTAGTCTCAGCAATAAAACCATAAACAGATTAAAAATTCCTATGGCAACATTTTCTTTCCATCTCTGATTCTTTGGAATTCAAGTTACTAACTTTATTAAATATTTTTGAGTCGGGCAGCCCAGGTGGCTCAGCAGTTTAGCGCCACTTTCAGCCCAGGGCCTGATCCTGGAGACTTGGGATCGAGTCCCACCGTCAGGCTGCCTGCATGGGGCCTGCTTCTCCCCCTGCCTATGTCTCTCTCTCTCTCTCTCATATGAATAAAATCTTAAAAATAAATACATAAATATTTTTCAGTCAAATATATATAAAAAAAACAGGGTGCATATATGTATTCCGTTTAAAATGTTGACAAAAAACCCCAAACCAAACCTCCCCGAAGTAAGATGTCATAAAAAAATCGAAAGGATTTATTAGGACAGAAAAATGAAACCTTACATTATTATCAATGGAGTCATAAAGTAAATGAATGCACACTTTAATAGCAGAATAGCAGTGATCTGTCATTAAGGTTTTCACATTCAGTAACATATTTAACTTTGGAAAGACAATGGCACAAAACTGTCTGTAAGCACTACATATTAACCTGAAACTAATGTAACATTGTGTCAATTATACTCAAAAACCCTAACTCAAATGTTAGGTTATCATTAACATTGTAGATAAGGACAAAGACAGCAAAATTCTTTACTCTTACAACATCACCATACTAGTCTCATTTATGTTATGTATCAAATTGTAGTTTGGAAGCCAGCTTACTTATTAATACCAAATTCTATTTTATTGCACAATGTCCAGGTCAGCAATAATTATGTTGTGAAATGAAATAAAAGCAAAAACCCTTAGGAAAAATGTAGTTGGGTCTAAGCAGTTGACAGAATTTTGTTCAAATCTACTCTAATAGAAGAACCTGTCCAAACACTTTCCTTTAAAAAAAAACCTTTAAAAAAATGTGAACACTACAAAACTTGTCATTTTTCTTGAACTCAATTCTTTATGAAGTTTATTAAACTTATTAAGGAAATAAAGTGTGAAAAGATTAAAGAAAATATCTGTAATAAAAAGGATAAACATTAACATTGGCTAGTGCCAATGGGGGTGGGTGGGTAAGATCCCCCATACTGTTATAAAACTGAGAGACAGTCCCACAACATGAAAAGCATGTTCCGTGAGAAAAACCTGTTTGAAGATGGTGTATACATCAGCAAAAAGATCCCTCTGATATTCTTCCACAGATTCCAGTTCTCTTGACAGGAGTCCTCTATCTGACTCTGCAACTATGAAGAAAACATTCAACCGACAAAAGCCAAAACAGAGCATCGACATTAACAAGAGTTTACTGAAGCTTCCTCCGCAAATTTCGCATTTCCCAAAAACTTGCATAGAAGTTGTAACTTGAAAGGCTAACAATATGCTTTACCTGAAATCTTGTGATTATAGTATTTTCATGAAAAAAGTTGTCTAGTAACATAAATGGCTTCAGAATCAGTTCCACAAACAAGACAAGGACCTAAAACATCCAAACTGTTCACAGACAAAGTCCTGCTGGGAAGCAAGCTTGTGATTTCGATACGGTCTTTTGCAGGATCAGTGCTGAGCCAGGAGCTTATAAGAGACTGGTGAACATTAGCCTGGTTACTAATGCTGTGAGACAAAAAAGTACTATTTCTTCCTCCTGTGAGAAAAAAAGAGAAGGGGAAAACATCTTAAGACTAATTTTATGTTCGTAAACATCTGAAATTCTTTTTTTTTTTTTTTATTTTTTTTTTATTTTTTTTTTATTTTTTTTTTTTTAACATCTGAAATTCTATTGATATTTTTAAAAGGCTAGGATTGAAACTTAATTCTCAGAATAACAGGGTGATGATTCCATTATCACACATCACCATTTTTTTTTTTAAGATTTTATTTATTTATTCATGAGAGACACAAAGAGAAAGGGAGAGACATAGGCAGAGGGAGAAGCAGGCTTCTTGTAGGGAGCCTGATGTGGGACCTGATCCCAAGACCCTGGGATCATGACCTGAGCCAAAGGCAGACGTTCAACCACTGAGCCACTCAGGTACCCCCACACATCACCATTTTTGACCAAATGCTTATTCAGTTAAATACTCAAATTTCCATGGGATCCTATGGATATCAAATTTGAAGTCTTAAAGCAAAGTAGGAGATTTTGACCATCTTTCTGGTGATTCTTTAATGGAAAGTCTCAGAAAGGTAGCATGAAGTTAGCTGTGCAAAGTTAGCCAGCTTATGGCATTTGTAGTCATCTGCAGTATAGCAGTTAAGCAGCTGACAGATTTCAAACCCTACAATACTAGAATTTACCCTAAGGCGGGAGAATGGAAACATTCTATCATTCTTTAATGTTAAAAAATCTGAGAATTTCTAATGTGGTATTTAAAACTAAAACAAAATTATACACAAGAATCTTCATTAAATCCTTTTACCTTGGTTAAACAGTGATGATTTTTCAGGTACATCTGTGGAGGCATCCCAATGCCAGAGGGATCCATCCTCAGAACAAGTAAATAGATGATCTGGGTTGGATGGGTGAAAGTGAACTTCCCACACTAAAAGATAAGAACCAAGATGCCAATTTTTTTTTTTTTCTCCAAGAAGCTAATTCTTGTGCAGATTAGTTGAACAAACTTTAAAACCCTGTCTTCAGGGATCATCTTCATTAGCCTTCATCTTACTTTCAAACTCCATGTCTGATAAAAACCAAAGGCTTCAGAATTAAAGACAAGAAGATGTAATATAATTCTATAAATCGCTATAACACATAGATTGGATAAAGAAGTCAAGTAAATCTACTTGTGTATTAGGCCAGCAAGTCAATGAAAATAAATGCTAACCATCTGACCTATTACATTTTTTTTTTAATGGAAAAGTATGAGAATGGGAGAATTCCTAAAATATTTTTTTCAATTGGTAAGTTTCCTTATTTTCAATTCCTGTGTCATTAACATATGAAGGTTATGTTACTGGAAAAAGAGAGAAAAAAAATCATAAAAGTAACATACAAATGAATTTCTAAGCAGCAGTTCAATTTTGCTTCCTGCCAAGTTTCTGGATACTTCTGGTATATATTACAGAAAGAGCAACTAGCTCCTAGTCAACTAAAACCCAAATGCTCCCAGAACCTGGACTCAGTTTCAGATGGAGGGCTTTTAAGAATCCAATCTGGGACTGAGGATCCTTCAAGTTCTAAACTTTAAGGGAACAAAAACTTTGTGTTTGTCAAGACAAATGGGAGCCAATGACTGGCCAGGACACCTTAGGAGGTTCTCTGCAGCACACAAGTAAGCACACAGGTAGTCTGTGAACAAGGGTTCTCTGATTCTGTATTAGAACCTTAAAGAGGCAGCATAGAATGTGCCCAGGACATAGCATAGAAAGTAACAGAAGGCACATGCTTGCAAGTGGGCCATTTATTCTGACAGTTACCACAATTAAGCATCATACCACAAAACATTAAAAGGTCACCTTCCTCAGGAGGAGAGCTTTTGGGCAAATCCCTATATAAAATATATTCATGCCGTTTCATTTTTAAAAAGTGAAAGAGAATAGCCTGTAGAGCCGTAAGCAGACTATATAAACCAAGATTCTTAATTTATTTTCAAAGTAGAAAACAAACCTCCATACTAAAACATCTTATTTCATTTCTAGCTAAGTGTCAGAATGAATCAAAACAATAAAATACAATCTGTTACATTTGTATTGCTGAGCAATACAGGCTGGCAGTTAAGAAGGGGCTGGAAGAAGAGATCTGAAAGTTTGTAATTCTACTATCACTACCAACATCAGGTTCCAAGAGGACATATTCTATTTCTTTTTATTCCTTTTTCCCCCTGGGTTGGTTATAACTAGAAGAGGCAAAAAAATTTCTATCATTTTATTTGCTTCTTAAATATAATCTTAAAAATCATTTATCTTTCCAAGGTAATAATGTGAAACTTAAACTAAGAAATTAAAATGCTGGTATGCTTCTGCTTTTGTACTTTTATTCAAGCAGGGCTTAATATAAACTTCTCTTAAGTCAGAATTTAAAATTGTAATTCAGTCATGATATCAACAATAGTGGTAAAATGAAAAATATGTCTAGTCAAAAAAATCCCCACCAAAATCAAAAGATGAACAAAAAAGGGACAAGATCCTATATATACTGTTGTTTAAAAAAAAAAGAGTACAATAATAAATTGAGGAACACATAGATTGGCAAATATTAACAATGATAGCCTGCATTTAAGTGGGAAAAGGGCATCCTCTTATATGGAGTATGGCAATATAAACTTATGTATAATATTTTTATGTATTAAGTTTGATAACACGTATCAGAGCTTTGAAACTATACAAATATTTTAGCTTCCGAATTCTACTTCAAAAAAATTATCCTAAGAAAAGCACATAAAGATGAACATGTAAGGATAATTAATCACTGTGGTTTTGGATAGAATAAAGAAACATACTGAATAAGTTGTCAAATAAAAAGGGATTAGTTATTATAACATTTACATAATTCAGCCAAAACCTACAACATAAAATGATCCATATGTCTTATTACGGAAAGCTGCTTATAATACATCAGATTACCACCCAACAAAAAAGACTTGTGTATCTCCACAGCACTTACTTTCAGCTTCATGAGCCTTCAGCAGAGACACAGGCATAGTACCTTGTCTAACATCCCAAATACTCAGCATTCCATCCTGGCCACCAGTAGCTACAACATGCTGCTGGTTGGGATGTCTATCAACACAGTGGAGGGGCACTCGGTCACCAGTCCTTTTATAGGAGATATAATGACATCAAACATGTTGTGAAGTATGATTTATCTTTGCATAATCCATGAAACATATTTCACTCTAGCAACTAAATAACTTTGTGGCTGGAGCTATTGGCTGAACTTAAATCATGTCAAAAATTGGGTGCATTAAATATATTTCTAAATATTAGAATTTTGCAATGGAATTAAAGCCAAAGTTATTCTCTCTTCAATTTGGAGACATAAGGAGCACGATAATCTGATGGTAAGATGTGCAAACGTATTTCCATTTCTTGGCATTTAAAAAACTTTATGTACAACTAAACAGCATATTATTTCTTACCTGACTTAATATTTTGCGTATATAATTACTTTTTCACTTTGACAAATTCTATATTCTTTTTTTTCCTATATTCTTATTAGAGAAAATTGCACACATAAAACTTTTTGCTCAGGAAAAATATCTTGGATTGTATTTTTATCCCAATCACATCAGGAGTGCATTGTATCAGTAGAATCATTTGCTGAGCAAAATTAAATTCCCCATTAAATAATATAACTTCCAAGAGATACAGGCTCTGAATCAATATGACAAATATTTTAGTAAATATGCAGCAGAGCAGTACCAAGCTCATCAAATTATACTTGCTTTACCAAATTTAATCAGGGATCATTCTCTTCAAATGCAATTAAAATACAATATGGTTTAAAGTCAGTTGTTATAAACAATTGAACAAATTAATTGTTCACTACTAAAATTACAAATGAAAACTTACAGTGATAATATCTGAGAAGGCTCATTTCCTTGTTTTCTGAAATCCCATATTTTTAACTGCCCAATTGAATTTACTGTAAGAATCTCAGGAGTTCGAAGGAAGGTTACAGCATGGAGTGTACTGCTATCTGCATTGTCTACAAATTAAGAAAACAGTAGTGTGTGTTAATGAGTCCTGTTTCCCATTAAATTCCCTTTTTTTAAAAAAAGATTTTATTTATTTATTCATGAGAGAGACATAAGCAGAGAGAGAAGCAGGCTCCCTATGGGGAGCCGGATGTGGGACTGGATCCCAGGCCCCTGAGCTCAGGACCTGAGCCAAAGGCAGACACTCTCAACCACAGAGCCACCCAGACGCCCCTCCACAAAATTCTTAATTTGCATTCCTTCTATTGATTGAAATATTACAAGTGAACTTTTAAATAAGTCAGTTTAATTTCTATAGAAAAACGCACAGGAATATATCTGTTAAAATGGACTCTCCTTTGATAGAAAAATTATCACTTACAGAACAGCTGTTTTCCAAACAGAGGGCTGAGTTTTCACATATTTCTCTATTTCCATTTACGACTATTACCCTCCAATGCTGAGACAGCTATTTAAGTTCCTCTATTTCCAGTTTTTTATCTCCCGCTAGTGCTTAACCCAGAACCTCCCAACCTCAGTGCTTCCTATATAGCTTATTCAGAACTTGTATCATTTGGCTGACTTATCTCAAATCTATTCATCATTAGGGGCACCTGGCTGGCTCAGTTGATAGGGCATGCAACTCTTGATCTTAGGGTTCTAAGTTCAAGCCCCATGTTGGGTGTAGAGATTATTTAAAAATAAAATCTTAAGGGGCGCCTGGGTGGCTCAGTTGGTTAAGTGTCTGCTTTCGGCTCAGGTCATGCATGATCCCAGGGCCTTGGGATTGAGCCCCATGTTGGGCTCCTTGATCAGGGGGGAGCCTCCGTCTCCTCCCTCTGCCTCTTCCCCTTCTGGTGCTTGTGCTCACTCTCTCCTCTCTCTCAGATAAATGAAAATGGAATCTTTAAAAAATAAAATCTTAGAAAAAAAATCTATTCATCTTTAGCCTCATTAACTCTCTTCTCCATGAAGTCCTTCTGGATTGGTATACTGGTCCTTTACCTTTATCTAGAGGGTTTTTTTTTTTTTAAGATTTTATTTATTCATGAGAGACACACAGGCAGAGACACAGGCAGAGGGAGAAGCAGGCTCCTCGCAAGGAGCCCAATGTGGGACTCGATCCCATGACCGGGATCATGTCCTGAGCCAAAGGCAGATGCTCAACCACTGAGCCACTCAGGCATCCCTACCTAGAGGGTTTAAGCTTAATATCACATAATTTAGCATCTACTTCTTGCCTTTTGTTTTGTGACACTGCTCTAAACTCCAGGCAATGGTCCTTAATCGTTAAATAAGTGTTCTTCAGAATTAAAAATAACAAACAACACAAAAAATGGATCCATGGGCTCAATCCACAGAGGTCTGATTCAGGAGGTCTAGGGTGGTGGATCGTTAAAACTATTGTCAGGCAAGTCTGACAATGTGAAGCATAGTTAAGAACTACTAGACTAGAATAATCCTTCCAAAACATCACAGGGAGTGTATCATCCCCCTGCCTCAAGTTTCAATGGCTCCTTAGTTGCCCACCTAACAAAATGTAACCTCTGTGGTTGTGCACTGGACTCTTCAAAACCTGGCCCCAATTTAATTTTCTTGCTTATCTGTCCCCTCTCCTATGTAAATATCTAAAACTATACTTCTTGTCATTCTCTGAATGGACTTATCCTGCCTCCATTTTATTCCTTTTGTTTGGTGTGCCATCTTTTAGAATTATTTGTGGTCCAGAACCTAGTTTAAATTAATTGCCTCTTGCTCCTCAATTCTTCCATTATCCTCTCCAGTAAAAAAAAAAAAAAAAAAAAAAAAAAAAAAAATCAAACAGCTTTTCTTTTGTTGTCACTCATTCCTACATGTCTTATCAACATTTGTCTTGTAAAGGGCTCCTACTTTGTATATTATCACATCCTTCAAACACTTAGCATTACGTTTGCTTAACATCTGGTAGGTGCTCAATTATGTGATAACAAAAGAAATATATTTTGCTTACCTATGGTTCTCACAGCCTCCTTGTGATCAGCTCTAAAGAGATTTATTCGACCATCTTCTCCAACTGTGACAATTTCTGGGCTGTTGCACACAACACCTGTGCAGGGCGCACTGCTATAGGAAGGACTTCCTGGGCCTGTGTGGTAGTGAGCTGCTGTCCACTGCTGGCTGACTGACAGAGTCTAGGTTTCCAGAATGACGATATGATTAAACAAAGCGAAGCCCTAAAAACTAGCACTTTTCCCTGAATAAAGAGTATTTTAAAATCCTGGCCCACACCCTTCTAGAAAAAGAGTAACTCTCTCCTTTTTCCTTTGTATTTCTGGGCACTAAAGCCTAGAAACTACTTCCATCAAAGTTCTGTATACACTGTATTCGATGAAAAACGAAATCCTATTAATATCTCAAACTTTAAAAATATTTTATTTAAATTCAATTTGCCAACATATAACATCCAGTGCTCACCCCCTCAAGTGCCCTCCTTAGTGCCTGTCACCTAGTTACCCTATCTGCTCACCCACCTTCCCTTCTGCAACCCTTTGTTTTCCAGAGTTAGAATAATATCTCAAATTTATCTCAAAGAAATGATTGAGGTATCAGATAGTTGTATGTTCAAAAGCTACTCTAAATGCTTAAGGGAATTAGCCTACAACTAAGAAATAAATCTTTTTTTTTATTTTATTTATTTGATAGAGAGTAAGCACAAACAGGGGGAGTGGCAGACAGAGGGAGAGGGAGAAGCAGGCTCCCCGCTGGGCAGGGAGCCTAAGCCCCATGTGGGGCTCCATCACAGGACCCTGGGTTCATGACTTGGGCCAAAGACAGATGCTTAATTGACTGAACCACCCAGACACCCCAAATCTCCAGTGTTTTCTAAGTGAAACCATTAAAAAAAAAATACTTAAGAGGATTTAGGTCTTACATTTACTAGGCATGCCTATTAGGAAGATGACCTTTGTGAACCCAAAAATCTATATAAGCACTCTTTTCCAGCAACTTAAAAGTGTTACTACAAATGGGGCTACTTTAAAGGACTGCCTTACCATTGTGCTCTGAAGGTCAGTACTTGGGTTTTTATTTTTTTTAGTACTTGAGTTTTTAATACAAAAGAAAGGCATTAGAAAAAATGTCAAGTCTTCATATTATGCATCCTCTCTTCTAAGTAAAAACAAAGTTCTATTCAAAGAAGCAAAAAAACAGCTGTCCCTGTTTTCTCTCATGATACACAAGCTAGAAGGTGCTCTTTCTTTGAAAGATCAAAACAAGAACTTAGAAGAGAAAATTACAAGAAAATTACTTGCCAGAAAACTATATTGATAGCTCTGGACTAAAAGAATTTAAGACATATCTAATTTCAATAAAAGCTCACATAAACCCAGTTGAGAATTAATCTACTAAAGGATAGGTAATATGATGCCTCCTCCCTCCATATTTTGAGAGTATGAAACTTATCTGTGTCGTTATTATGTACAGTCCGGTTTAGGGCCTCCTAAAAATAAAATATAAATTCAGTTTTCAAGCAAAAATTCTTTACCTGGTTATTTGGATGGTGAAGGAAAACTGTTACACATCCTGTTGATGAAGCAGCTACAATTCTTTCCTGGTCAAAAAACTGAATAGAAAATTCTTGCTTGTTATAGATTCAGAAATATCTATAGAGAGGAAGCCCATTTGTTTAACTCAATTAGTAGTATGACAATTTTAAAATGCAAAGAGCCTCTAAGTGCTAAGCAAATAAAATGTGATGATCGATCTGAATATTCAAAACCACTACACAAATAAAAGAATTGTCATGAAGAATAATTTATCCCCCTAAACTCCTTCACCTAGAACTGATTTAATTTGGACTACTACCATAGAGGTTTAGAAAATAATCATTCTCAGGGTTATGCAGCTTTCTATAGAAGAAACTACAGGGACTCTCAAGTCCTACAGACCAGGATTTGAAAACTTAGTACCATTCCCCTCACTTTATCGGCTTTGAGACATTGGCCAAGTTAAGTTCTCTAGGCCTTTGGCAAATCTTTAAAATGGAGGAGCTAATCCCCACTTGGAAGGTTGTTATAAGAATTCAAAAAGCAAAATCATGGTAAGTGCCTTGCACAGGATTTGTCCCATAGTGACATAAAACACCTGATTCACAAGCACGTGACGAAAATTATGTTTCCTAAAGCTCCCCAAATGGTGTCTGCCGCACAGTGGATAGCCAACTAATTAAACCAATCAGAATTTTTAAAACTGTGATTAAATGCCCCTCTCCAGTTCTGATTCTGCCATTAGGTTTCTGCTACATAATGTTACCAAATCATAACCTTAGAGAACTCAGTTTCCTGTAAACCGGGATGAGATTAGACAAACTTTAAGGTCCTTTGCACCCCTAGATATATACTACCCTCAGTTTTTTAAAAGTTAGCTGTTGGATGTTACACAGACTTACTTGTAAATCCATTACATCACCATGGTGTCTGATACCACACAGTAACTGATGGTCTCCTTCAAACCCTCCATCGGAGTCCAAGTTCCCAAAATCTCCAATAGACCACAGTGAAACATAATTTTCCTGCAAGACAGAAAAGTTTTCTCTTGACATGAACTATACATCAAACTCTCCAACATTAAGATCCCGTATTGCCTTCAAGCAACCTTGCTTTAAAAGCACCTCAGATAACTGGAAGGTGGCAACTTTTTTTTTTTAAGATTTATTTATTCATTCATGAGAGACACACACACAGAGAGAGGCAGAGACACAGGCAGAGGGAGAAGCAGGCTCCACGCAGGGAGCCCCAAGTGGGACTCGATCCAGGATCTCGGGATCATGCCCTGAGCCGAAGGCAGACGCTCAACTGCTGAGCCACCCACGCGTCCCTGGAAGGTGGTAACTTAAAACACAACGAGACTCGAGGCTCAGGCACATCAACGACGGCCTCCGAGGTACGGGACAACCGAACCTGACACGGGGGACCTCGGGGGACGGAGACGGCGAGGAGCGAAGAGGCGCGCGGCGCGCTGACCGCCAGCGGCGCGGTTCCAGAACTAAGGGAGGAAGCAGGAGCTGCCCATCCGGCAGCGGAGGTACCTCATTGTCCCAAGAGCCCGCAGCGAAGGTATCCGCGGTCTGCAGGCTCCCGGCAGGTACCGGTCGCCAGCGGGTTTTGCTGATTTTCTGAGACACAAACTTTGCATAAATATCCTCCATGGCAGAAGCAACCGGGCGCGGAGGCAGCAGCAGAGCGCGCGCCTCTGAGTCCCGCCCCTTCCCGCGGAGTCCTGATTGGGCAGGACGTTACCAGGCGGACGGTGGCTGCGGAGAGCCAATTCTCGTCCTTCCGCAGTTCGGATACCATCAACCCCCCCAGCCGGAGGAGGTTAGGGAGCCCTTGCTGCCTGCGGTGGCTCTGAACAGTCTGCAAAGTCAGTATAGGAACACTGAAACGGTGCATTTGTGCAATAATTGTACAATATAAAAGAAACTTAAGAGCAGACTCAAAATCAATGCAAGAGAAACCACCTAGTAATTACACCTGAGCATTCAGTTTTGCACCACAGCCCCCATAGAAAATACTGAAAATCCTTAAATTCTCATGGAAGTACGTTCATTATTGTACAAACTTATTCTAAAGTTCTCCCTCTTTGCCTCTTAGATACTTTGCTTCAAAGTTGTTAATACACACTGTTGTAGCCTGGAGTTGGAATTCTAAAAGCTACAATTCTAGTTTTGACATCTGCTGTCTAGCTGTGCAACTTTCCTTAATTCATTTATGTATATAATTAATGAGTTTGATATGTAACATCGACAGCCTAGGAATCATGCTCTAGGTTCCTTCTTCGGTGCTTTGACTTACCTATAATAATCCTCTTATTCCTCTCTGCTTCTTAGAATCCTGGCCATCCTTCAAAGACCAGTTCCTTCCCCTACCTTTTCCTGATTTCTGCAGTGCATGAATATCTAAATAAACATAGCACTTGATATCTAGACCAGAATGGTACTTATATTTTGCCTTGTGTTGCTTGTTTTCTTTTAAGGCAGATCGCCCCAATTTATTTATTTATTTTTAACGATTTTATTCATGAAGAGGGAGAGAGAGAGAGAGAGAGAGGCAGAGACACAGGCAGAAGGAGAAGCAGGCTCCACGCAGGGAGCCCGATGTGGGACTCAATCCTGGGTCTCCAGGGTCATGCCCTGGGCCGAAGGCTCAACTGCAGAGCCACCCAGGCATCCCAGATCTCCCCAATTTAAATGTATACAAAAGATATCATTTATTTATTTATTTATTATTTTTTTCATTGTTTTTTTTTTTAAGTGTCCTTTCTACTACATTCATAGCTGTGTGTTGGTTGCTTCTTTAAATGGAGCCATGATATCTTCTTCTTAACTGACCTTGGTAGTCCTATTTCACAGCCACAGCTTACTGTAGGACCACATGTAGATCCAATTTGTGTAGGGCAGCTCTAGAGAGACTTATCAGGGTCTTGTTGAGAATAGACGATTTTATTCTTTTAACTAGGAAACATCGAGAGACGGATGAGAGATGAGATAGAAAACCAATAGAGTCCCAAACTGACCATTTTATTTCTCATATTAAAGAACACTGAGGGGCTTCCTTCGTGCAGTAGGCAGTGTATCAGTCTCTTAAAGAATAGTGCTTTGAGTGTGGTTTCATTTATGTCACAAAAAAAAAAAACAAAACAGGAAATGTACAAGTATGTTTCGGAATGGTAGTTGGCTGCGTTACACTCGACAAAATCCGGTGAGAACTGGAATTTGAAAACCGCTGCTCACGCGGTAGTGTAGAGAGGTCTTGACGTTGCTTTGTTTCCCTTCTGAACAGTTTATTGGAGTAAATGATGACTGGATTCTGTCAGAGTTCTGATTAGGAGTCAGCAAGTTGGAGGCGACGGGTAAATGTTCCCCGTCAGCTTCTCACTCATTGTCTTGCAGGGCTGATAGCGGTAAAGCTGGTGTCCAGTCTAACGGTGGCATCTGTGGGGATTAATCAGCTGAAAATGCACACTCGCGTCCGGAGAATAACGCATCCTCCATCAGATACCGTGTTAATTTTAGCCGAAAGCACTCCCACGCTGCACCCCCACTCCCTTGCCACGGTGCCCTCCCACTCTCCGAAGCTGCGCTGGAGACTTGCAACAGACCCGGGTCCCCAGCTCTCTGCTACAACCAAATACCGACGTACTTGGCACGGCGCAGAGGCTCGCGTGCTCGGGAGGGAAAGGGCTTTTGCCCCCCTGGCTCTAAGATTATCCGGGCTCCGCCAAACGGAGCTCTGACTCTCACCGACCTGAACATTAGACAAGTGGGTTGGGTGAGGCGGCACGAAGGAAGCCCACCGCCCAACAACCTGGGCAGCTATAGGAGCGGACCCGCGGCTCGCGACCGCTGACTCAGCTGCGACGACGGAGCTAGCCGCAGCGGCGTAACCAGATCCGGCAGACGCGGCGGCACGCACCGGTCCCGCCGCCCTGCCACCGCGCCGGGCGACCGAGGCCGCAGCCAGGCACGCGACCGACCGCGCCGGGGCCCACCCCGTCCGGCCGCAGGCGAGCTCAGCAAGTTGGCGGCGCGCGGCCCGAGGCCTCAGAGGGGTGGCACGCGGCGGCGGCGGCGGCGGCGGCGGCGCTGACTCAGCCCGGGCTCCCAGCCGGTCCGCAGCAGCCGCAGCAGCCACCCGAGCAGTCGGCGGGGCACGAGGCCACCCCTGCCTGCGGCCCCACCCCGCCGCACCCGAGGCCGCGCAGCGTCACAGAGCGCATGCGTGCCGCGGGGGATGCCGGGAGCGCGCAGTGGCGGCACCGGCGGCGACAGCAGTCACAGCGGAGACTCCAGCGGGGACGCGAGCGGGGCGGTGACCGTGTGGGAGGTGGTCTCACTCCTGGGGAAGCTGCTGGGCACCGTCGCCGCGCTGAAGGTGGTTCTGTACCTGCTCCGGGTGTGCTTAGCGATGGCCTGGAAATCCGGCGGCGCCAGCCACTCGGAGCTAATCCACAATCTCCGCAGTAAGTGCCACCCCCGCCCCGTGTGGGGCAACTGGGCCAGGCTAGGCCCGGACTGGGTCCCCCTGGGCCGCCCGGAACGCTCTGCCTACGCCCCCACCGGTGCGGGCTGGAGGGTACGGCGCGGGCTGGCGCCAGCAGTATCGAACGGCGTGCGCTTGCGATTGCCTCCCCCGGGACCTGTCACTCATTGGCGACGTGGACGGGAAGGGCAGGGAAGGAGCCACCGGCAGCTCGTGGTGGGGCAGGGGCAGGCGTCGCCCCACGGGCCTGGGGGAAGGGCTGCGGCACAGGTGGTGGGGCTGTCACTCGAGTCCGCCGCCTGCTCGGTCGGGTCTGGCGGGCGAGGGGCGTGCCCTGGGGGGGGGGGATGTTGGCCTGACCCGGAGGCTGAGCCGGATCCGAGGCGACCCCACCCTCGACCCCCGCGTCTTTCTCGCCTTCCTCCTCTCTGATAATCGGCCACGCTGCTAGCATTCTCTCCTTCCTATGCTGCCTCCCCCGCCCTCCGTTTTTTCCTCTGGAGGGAGATGCCACCGTCTGATACAGGCGAGGGGAGGGAGGGAAAGATGAGAGTATTGTCATTGCGGATGCTGGGAGAAATTTCTGGGGCAGCTGTCCAGTGGAGATGTTCGCGGGGGACGGAGGAAGAAAGAATCAGAAACGCTCTTCCCGAGAGACTTGTATTTTAGGAGCTTTTAGAGATCCTGGGATCCAACCAACGATTGTGTGTGTGTGTGTGTGTGTGTGTGTGTGTGTGTGTGTGTGTGTGTGGAATGTTCTAGCTTTATTTCAAGGCAGTTTCTTTATATCATTCTCTTTAGTTATTGTATTCCTTCCTTTTACGGTGATTTTAGGGTGGGATGAGTGCTGTGTTACTCTCCTGTTTTTAGGTCGAGATGCGGTGTTGCTGTCTGGTTGGGAGACCAGAAGGACCGCACTCCCTAATACCTTACTTAACTCTAGTCAGAATTCATAGCACTCTGTTTGCCACCGACTTTGCGAATAATCGTACTCTGCCCACGTGGTATTTTTTAATTGTCGTATGTTATTTAGCTTTTCTTGTGCTTGTCATGTTTCCTAATTCGATTTGTAACCTCGTCGAGGGCTAGGACTTTTTTTTTTTGATCTTTGAACTCTCTCAATACTCATTCCTTTTTTCACAAATGCAGTTAAATATACATTATATGCTTGGATCTGTGCTAGGAATACCAAGGTAAGTGAGAGAAATTAATATCCTTGTCTGGCACATGATTAGTACTTAATAGTCATTTGACTTTTTTTTTTTTTTTGCAGTATTTGAAAGTTTTGAAATTGTGTCCTTTGCATTTAGTAACGAAAAATGTTTAGATTTCAAAATTCTGTCAAGCATTGCCAGTGTTCACTTTATGGAAGGATATTTGAGTGGAAGTGGATATTCATATGCTGAGACAGTGTTTTTAAGTGTGATTTAGGTTCCCATGGATTACACATAAGCTCAGTATGTTGTAAATATTTTATTTTATTTATTTTTTATTTTTTTGTTGTAAATATTTTAATAACATTTCTTAAAATGATCTAGTGCCTGCTTTTTCAGTGTACACGTCCAAAACATTCTATGCACAAATTATGATTAAGTAATTTTCCACTGGTAAAGTATCACAGGAGATACTTGGCTATGGCAGAAATTTGTAATCATGCTCTTCATGACTCTTCTTTTGGGGCCAAACTTGTAAGTCAAAACTAGCTCTTTTCCCAGTGGTTTTATAATCATTTTATTGCATCGTGTTATTACTCCTAGCTGAAACGTTTAAGGATGTTTTTCTGTCAGAAAATTTAATAATAAGTATTTGACATACATGGATGTTAATACTGAAAATATTTAATCTTATACTGTATCCATGATTCATGATAGGAGATTAGAGTGCTCAAAATGTGTAGCCTCTTGTGACACTTGTGCAATGTTAGTTTACTTTCTGAATTCTAGCTAATAGACTTCATTTCTATTTATTAGTTTATTATGAAAGTACTATTTTCTCATGTGAGAATTTCAACTGGCACAAAATTTGAAAATTTCTCCCTTTTCCTAGTTATTCTACTGTTGTGTGTTCCTCCTAACTTAAAGGCTTCTAGTTGAATCTTTAGAAAAAGATTAAAGTGTGATTATATCGTGGAATAACTATATTGTACCCTTAAAACTAATATAGTGCTAAACTGTTAACTATACTGGAATTAAAATAAAAGACTTAAAAAAATGTGTTACGTTGATGTTGAACTGAAAAAGGATCTGCAGATCTGAAGAGGAAGCAAATTATAGTTGTACATTAAAAAAAAAGTTCATGATTGCTTTAATTTTAATATTATAATCATATTGAAAATAACTACTGAGTTTTCCTTTTATGAGATGTCATAATAGAAATATGGTTGTGTATGATTTCATAGTTGATAAATCATTTATGGAATATTGTAGAACGTATATGGTATATCTCATAATATTTCATAGCTTATATTATGACAACCACTCTTTTAAAAAAATATTTTATTGATTTATTTGAGAGAGATAGGGAGCGCGTGCACATGGAAGGGGGAAGGGGCAGAGGGAGGAGAAACAGACTTACACAGAGCAGGGAGCCTAACACAGGGCTGGATCCCAGCACCCTGGGATCATGACCTGAGCCGAAGGTGGACGAATGACCAACTAAGCCACTCTGACAACCACTCTTAAGTAACTTAGAACAGTGGTATAAAACTTGAGCATACTTCAGAATCTCCTGGATCACCTGGAGAACTAGTTAAAATACAGATTGCTGTGGCTCAAGAATTTGTATTTTTAAAAAATCGATTAATTCTTTTTAAGTAGGCTCCATGCCCAATGTGGAGTTTGAACTTATAATCCTGAAATTAAGAGTCACATGCTCCACCAACTGAGCCATCCAGGTGCTCCCAGGAATTTGTGTTTTTGTCAGGTTCCTAAGTAATACTGCTACTGGTCTGGGGACCACGCTTTGAGAATCACTAACACAGAGAATTGAAAATTATGAGATTAAACTCTGCCACTGTTTTAGCCAAATTAGTTTTAAGCTTTATAATAAAGTCTTGGGGAAAAAGTGTCTATAACAGTTCTGCTCATTAGAGCTCTCTGTAAAGTCCCCTGTTCAGTATGGTAACCACTAGATATTTGTGGCATTCAGCATTTGAAATGTGGTTAAGACATCAGAGGAACTGGATTTTTTTTTTTTAAGATTTTATTTATTTATTCATGAGAGACACAGAAAGAGAGAGGCAGAGACACAGGCAGAGGGAGAAGCAGGCTCCATGCAGGAAGCCTGACATTGGACTCGATCCTGGGTCTCCAGGGTCACGCCCTGGGGTGAAGGTGGCTCTAAACTGCTGAGCCCTGGGCTGTCCAGGAACTGAATTTTTATATTATTTAACTTAACTTGCCACCTGTGGCTAAGGGCTACCATATTGGACAGTGTAGGTCTATAGAAATGAAGAATATGGTTATTTTATAATTATGAGCTGATAATGTACTCTTAAATTAACTGAAAACAACTATGAGCCTGTTTAATCCAGGAAATGTGACAATTTAAGAAGTAATGCTTAAGTTATAATTTGTTTTATACTTTTATTGGGATAATCTCAAGCCATGGTAAAAGTTTGGAAAAGATGGGGACAGGGGTGGATGATATTGAGAAAGGTGGTCTCCTAGAGCAAAGTGTCTAAACCTGAGCATTTGTAAAAGGTTAACTCTTAATTTGTTAGATTTTAAATGCTATACTGGCCATATAGAACAACTTATTCTTTTAACCTAGTTTTGTTTGTTAAAAAAATTCAATCCATTGCTCTAATATTTCAGTTTTTACTTTGCATTCTTGATTGTGTCATTTTGTATATACTATAATGTTTACAGGATTTGTCAGTCAACTGATATTTAGCTGTCTTCTATATGCCAAACACTAGAGTTACAGCACTGAACAAAACAAATATTCTCTCTTGTAGATTGCTTCTAATGGGAACAGACGAGTTACAATAACTAGTATGTCACATGATAATGTGACAGAGCAGGGAAGGAGGACTGGGAGTGTTGGGTGTGAAGTTTGCAGTTGTGGGAGGGAAGGCCTCAGTAAGGTGTCACTTGAGCAAAGAATTAGTTGAGGGGAAGAAATTCTAGCTAGGCAGATAGAGCCAGGGGACAGGCATTGCAAGCAGAGAAAATTACATGTGCTAGATTTGGATTTCGGGTATTCGAGAAAGATTGGAGTCAAGGATATGACAGTAAGGTTTGGGCCTGGGCAATTGGAATGATTTGCCATTTTCTGAGTTGGAAATAATGAGTGAGTGAGCAGCAGGGACTTTCAGGTGGTGGGGAGGAGGTGTGCAAGGAGGTGTGGGAGAGCAGGAGTTTATTTTTGGGGATGTTGTATTTGAGGTGCTTAGAAGACATTTCAGTGGAGACCTTGAGTAGGCATTTTTTTTTAAGATTTTATTTATTTATCTATGAGAGACACACAGAAGAGAGAGAGAGAGAGAGGCAGAGGGAGAAGCAGGCTTCATGCAGGGAGCCCAACATGGGACCTGATCCCAGGTCTCCAGGATCATGCCCCAGACCGAAGGCGGTGCTAAACCGCTGAGCCACGTGGGCTACCCTTGAGTAAACATTTGGATAAGAATTATGATAATTTGTAATTTTTGTATCCTTATTTATTGCTGCAAATAAATTGGAATAATTTTCTTTTTCTATTTAGTGTCAGTTCTTAGCCACTAATAGCATAACTTGTGGAAAAGACAATATTCCGTTAGTTTTATCATGTGTGTTCATGGGCCAAATAGAACCAGCTAAGAAAATCCTAAGGGATTGTTTTCAAAAATTGGGATTTGATTAAAATCCAGAAAATAGGGCGGCCCGGGTGGCTCAGCGGTTTAGCGCCGTCTTCGGCCCAGGGTGTGATCCTGGAGACCCGGGATCAAGTCCCATGTCGGGCTCCCTGCATGGAGTCTGCTTCTCCCTCTGCCTGTGCCTCTGTGTGTGTGTGTGTGTGTGTGTCATGAATAAATAGATGAAATCTTTTAAAAAAAAAATCCAGAAAATACCTCCTCATTTTTATTTGTTTCAAGTCAATCTTACAGGTACATAAGTAAACTTAGATTGAATAAGATTTAATTTATATGATAAGGGGCTTTGATATCAATGTGTCTACTTAAAACAATTAAAATTAAATGAAATTAAAAATTCAGTTTCTCAGTCATACTAACCATATTTTTCAAGAGCTCAATAGCCACATGAGGCTACAGGCTGCCTGTTAGTGCAGACATAGGCCATTTCCATCATCTTAAGTTCTATCGGACAGCACTAGATCTAGATGTATTATATTACATTCTATTTAATGTGGTCCACATTAAATATACTGTTTCACATATACTGTCCCACATATTTTTATTAGTACTACATTTAGTTTTGGCCAACATGCTTTACAAGTAGCATGTTTTTGTGAAAAAAACAAAAGATTATTAGGGGAGTGATCAAGATGATGAGAGTTGGCATTTTTATATGGTGATTTGATGGGATTGAGGTGGTTTGATTTAGCAATGAGAAAGCTTAAGAGAGCAAGTGTTTAAATATTTTAGGAAATTTGTGTAGTAGAGGGTCAAACCAGGACAAATGGAAGGCAAATTCTGGCTCATTATAAGGAAGTATTCACAAAGCTATCCTAACAAAGAGTTGTCTTTGAAAAATAATGTTTTCTGTCACTGGATATGTTGAAGCAAAGAATGGTTGATCATTTCTCTATAAGGGATATCATAGAAGAGATCTGCCATCAGCTTTGTTTGTGCACTAAACCCCTAAAGATCCTTCCAAATCCAAGATTCTGTGCTTTCAGTTGCATCATGGATTCTGTAAAATCAGCTGTAGAATGTGTGTGATTTAGGAGAGAGCCACAGAAGTTAACATTTGGTTACCTGTATTTTAAAGTTTTGTATAACATTTTAGTTTGTCAAATGTGAGGAGTCCAGGGAACATCCTCCTTTAAGAGATAATGTCAAAATAAATAGTTAACTTGATGTATCTATTAGAGGTGATAGCAGTCCAGGGAAAGATGTGTTTTTTCTTTCTTAATTATCTGACACAGAGTGCTACATTACTTTCAAGTATACAACATAGTGACTCAACAAATCTAGTAAGAAAAATGTATTTTTAAATAAACTCTAGTACTTAGATGATATGCTTTATCATAAGTTGCCAGCCATCATGTGGAATTCTTCTTTGACTATAGTGTGAATTTAAACCTAATCTCTTTCAGACTTTCTATACCAAAAGTATGTCAAGTTCTGCTTACATCTTATTGTTCCTAATCATTCTAGGTAGGAAATAAAAGGTTACCAGTTTGTTCATTTCTTATTGTTTTTCCTGGCATGTTGATAGTTGAGAAGGAATATAGAGTAGATGATTAACAACTGTTTAAGTCACATAAAGTAGAATAATGTAACATAATCTTTTTTTATTGAGATGTAACTTTGTAGCAAGTTTAGAGACACTTGTTTGAAGTCCATGGCAGTGTTCCCTGCTTCATATCAACACAGGCTTTCTTCCTTTTCAGTTCTGCCAGTTGCTTCCGTTCTTCTATTCTCCCAGACTAAAAATCTTGGAGTAGTCATTGATTCTTTCAGACTGTCACCATATTAACTCAGCATTTTTTTTAAGATTTTATTTATTTATTCAAGAGACACACACACAGAGAGAGGCATAGACATGGAGAGAGAAGCAGGCTCCTCACAGGAAGCCGGATGGGGGACTCAGTCCCTGGACTCCGGGATCATGCCCTGGGCTGAAGACAGATGCTGAACCGCTGAGCCACCCAGGCATCCCTAACTCAGCAGTTCTTATGGATACCTTTCCTAGCCATCGCTTCTACTGTATTTTCTTTGGTACTCTTCCAGCCTTAGTCCACACTTGGAATGATACACCTCCACGTGTCTGATAGGTTGTCACATTCTCAGTGTCCCTCCCCTCAGCTCTGTTCTACACATTATGCAGAAAGTCACTTGCCTGCCCAGGCTTCCTGTTGCTTACTGTATTAAATGTAAACACCTCTTGCTTAGCTTTCAGGCCTCTTTAGGGTATTATACAGCCTATTCCCATGCTCCAACTCTAATCCTATTCTTCAGACTGATCTTGTTTTCCTCTTCAGATACTGTGTGCATTACGGTACCTGTTCAGCTGCTATAACAAAGACCAAAATAACAATGGCTTAAACAAAATCAGTTTCCATCTCCTGTAACAACCCAAGTATAAGCAATTCAGAGCTAATAGTGTGGTTCCACAGTGTTGAGGACCTGGGTTCCGTCTCTCTTGTGCTTCCTAAAGTCTTCCCCTCATCTGAAAGGTTGAAGATAGTTTACCTCCATCATTTCCATATTCTAGCCAGTGGGGAGAAGAATGGGAAAAGAGAAAAACCTCCATTCCTTTCTAAGGGGATGATCTGGAAATTGCATACAAATTTCTGTGTATGTTCCATTGACAAGAACTTTATTGTAAGACTACACATAACTACAGAGAGGCTAAGTAATGCACCCAGTTAAAATTCTACCACTGTGAAGGAAAAGGAGTCCCCTGCCACATCTTACATCGTGCTAATTGGAGGGGTCTGTGTGTATGTGTATTGTGTATATATCTATATAAATCATACTGTTTGTATGAGGAGAATTAGGTTAGGACAAGGTTAGGTGGAACCCAACATGGGGCTTGAACTAACCACCCCAAGATCAAGACCTGAATGGAGATCAAGAGTTGGACACTTTAACCAACTGAGCCACCCAGGTGCCCCAAAATTAATTTTTAGTCAAGTAATATATGGACATGGTTAAAAGATAAAATCATACAGAAAGGCTTCTATTGAAAAAAAAAATAATTGTTTGGCTCCATTCCTCTCCACCTCTAGACTCATTGCGTAGAGGGAACCACTTTTAACTATTTTTTTAAAAGTTTTTATTTATTTATTCATTAGAGAGACAGAGAGGGAGGGAGAGAGGCAGAGACACTGGCAGACGGGATCCCTGGGTGGCGCAGTGGTTTGGCGCCTGCCTTTGGCCCAGGGCGCGATCCTGGAGACCCGGGATCAAATCCCACATCGGGCTCCCGGTGCATGGAGCCTGCTTCTCCCTCTGCCTGTGTCTCTGCCTCTCTCTCTCTCTCTCTGTGTGACTATCATAAATAAAATAAAAATTAAAAAAAAAAAAGACACTGGCAGAGGGAGAAGCAGGCTCCATGCAGGGAGCCTGATTAACTACATTTTTTGGTTCTTCTGGTGATTATCTTCATGTCTTTAAATCATGTGGTTAGTCACTACTTGTTTTATCAGCTTTAGACATTTTCTGTTAACCTTCTGCCGAGATGGATTAGTATGTACACCCTGCACGCCCACCCTTCCCCCATATAGTTATACTTTTTTGCTTCCTTTTTTGTGGTTACCTTAAGTAATATACTTTAACCTCCGTTTCTTGTTCCATAATGTGTAAACTAACACTACCTCTGGTAACCCTTCTACTCTGAAAGAAAAGATACTAGGAGTTCTCCCTCTGATTTCCCAACTTATTAGTGGCTCTTTTACATTGTCAAAGTTGATGATTTTCATTTTGTTCTGAGCAGTAAATAAGTTCAGATTTTGTTGATTTTTTAAGTGCTGAAAATCACTAGTTATTGATTGTATGGCTATGTCAGCATTTGGCTGGGTTATGTAGTCAGCTGTGAGTTTATTCCCTGCTTTCTGTTTCTAATATCGTAGATCCCTCCACTATTGTAGAGGAATAGATATTTTTCCTTGTTTTTACATTCAATCAGTTGCTTGAAATCATGTCATAAATCATGATTCTTACAGCATTTTTTTTCTGCACCCTTCCCCATCCTTCAAGTTGAGAGAAACAGACATCTTTACATGGTTCTTTTCAAGTTTTTTATTACTTGGCTTATGGCTTGAATTCTATTGCATTTTCCTTTTTGAATCCTACTAACTTCTCCTTTGGATCTATTGCATATTTGGACCAATGTTAGCCGTTATTATAATTATTTAATTTAATTAAGGCCCTTGGTCCCTAGAGTGCAAGAAGATTGGGTATGAGTGGTTCTAAAGCTGTTCACTATTTCAGAAAGACTAAGGATAATCATACACTTACTTGTAATTAGGCTATATATGAGAACTAAAACATTAAATTATTTTGCTGTTCAATAAAAATATTTCAGGGAGCTGGCAGTTGTATACGTCAAATTACCAAACATGGCAAAATAAGTTAATAGCTTAGTAAATGTAGCTTATTTTAGGCATCTTTCAAAATGCAGAATTGGGGGCAAAAATAAAAAGCATCTTGTGTTGAAAATTTTGGAAACCACCCAGTAATGGCCTAATAGAGCTTGATTCTGAGCCTTGATGTGTACAGCTTTTTAATAAATAGTGACATGCTTTTAAAAACCATTTAGGGGGCACCTGGGTGACTCAGTCAGTTAAGTGTCTGACTCTTGATTTCAGCTCAGGTCATGAACTCACGGTTGCTGGGCCTGGAGCCTGCTTAAGTTTCTCCCCTTCTGTTGCACATTCTCTTTCTCTTAAAAACAAACAAACAAACTGTAATTTGAAAAATTTGACAAGTACAGTTGTGTAACCAACACTAATGATATAGAACAGGGGTCAGCAAACTACAGCCTTCAAGCCAATCTGTTCTTTTGTCTGTATTTATTGATAAAGATGTATTTTTTTTATTTTAGAGAAAGAGCACACATGTGTGGGCAGGCCAGGGGAGGGGCAGAGGGAGAGAGAGAATCCTGAAGCAGACTCCTGACCGAGCATGAAGCCCAATGTGGGGCCCAATCCCAGGACATTGAGCCACCAATTCAGGACCTATTTAACTTCCCAGGCATCCTTATTGTCTGCTTTTAGAAATAAAGATTTATGTTAACACAGCCTTTTTTGATATTGTTTGTGGTTGTTCCCATACTACTTTGATAGAGGTGAGTTGTTTCAACAGAGAGTTTTTGGCCTGCAAAGCCTGAAATATTTACTATTTGGACTTTTATGTAAGCTTGCTAATCTCTAATATAGTTCTTTTTCCTCGTGCCCTTTTGCAATTAATCTACTCCTTTTATCTCTAGCAGTCATAGATCAGCCTTCTGCCATTATGGTTTTGACTTTTCTAGAATTTGATATAAATGGAACCATATAGTATATAGTCTCCTTATGTGGCTTCTTTTACTGAGATTAGTACTTTTGAGATTTATCCATGTTGTTGAATGTATTGGTAGTTTGTTTTTTCTTTTTTTATTGTTGGGTTTTAATTTTTTTCTTTTAGTAAGCTCTATGCCTTAAACTTAGGCTTAAACTCTCTCTCTCACGAGGCTTAAACTCATGACCCTGAGATCAAGAGTTGCATGCTCTGTGTACCAAGCCAACCAGATGTCTCAGTAGTTTGCTTCTTTTAATTGTTGATTTGTCTTTCTTTCTTTCTTTCTTTCTTTCTTTCTTTCTTTCTTTCTTTCTTTCTTTCTTTTTCTTTTCCTTTTTTCTTTTCTTTCTCTTTTCCTTTCCTTTCCTTTCCTTTCTTTTCTTTTCTTTCCTTTCTTTTCTTTCTTTTCTTTTCTCTTCTCTTTCTTTCAGAATGAGTATGCAGAGGGGCCAGGCAGACAGAGAGAGGGAATCTCAAGCAGACTCCCCCACTGAGCGTCAGACCTATTCTGGGGCTTGATCCCAGGATCCTGAGATCATGACCTGAGCCAAAACCAAGAGTCAGATGCTTAACCAACTAAGCCAGACAGGCACCCTTGCACTTTCTTTTTTTGAATTTTCTTGAAAATGTTGCTTCATTCTTGTTTTGCTTTGAATTTTGCTCTTAGGAAATCTGATGGTTGCCTAATTTTTTTTTAACTCTTCTTAAGTAATTCGAATTTTTTGCCTTGAGGCTCTGAGGGTTTTTTCTATGCCTTTAAAGTCTGAAAAAGTTTTTGTTGTTGTTGTCATTTGTTTTAGAGAGAGTATACCTTGGACTTGGGCTTGGGGTGGGGTGGGGGAAGAGGAAGGGCAGAGGGAGGAGGAGAATCTTAAGCAGGCTCCATGCCAAGTGCAGCTCCATCTTAGTACCCTGAGATCATGACCTGGGTTGAAATCAAGAGTTGGATGCTTAACCAACTGAGCTACCAGGTGCCCCGAAAGTCTGATAGTTTTATTAGTAAATGTCATGAGCTTGATTTTTTTCCTGGTGATAGTTTTACATACTGCCTGCAGTTTTCTTGAAATATAGTTTTATTTTTTATTTTATTTTATTTTTTTAAAGATTTTATTTATTCATGAGAGACACACACAGAGAGAGAGAGAGAGAGGCAGAGACATAGGCAGAGGGAGAGGCAGTCTCCATGAAGGGAGCCCAGTGTGGGACTTGATCCCAGGACTCCAGGACCACACCCTGAGCCAAAGGCAGACGCTCAACCAGTGAGCCACCCAGGTGTCCTTAGAATATAGTTTTAAAATTATTGTTTCCATTTAATCAGCTGAAATGTTTAAAAAAAATTTTTAAGATTTTATTTATTCTTTAAGATTTTCTTTATTTGACAAAAGAGAGAGTGCATGAGAGCACAAGCAGGGGGAGTAGGAGAGAGAGAAGCAGGCTCCCCACTGAGCAGGGAGGCAGATGCAAGGCTCCATCTCAGGACCCTGGGATATATGACCTGAGCTGGGATGATGACATGAGCTAAAGGCAGATACTTAACCTACTGAGCCATCCAGGTGCTCCTTATTTATTTATTTGAGAGAGAGAGAGAGCATGAGTAGGGGAAGTAACAGAGGGAGATGGAGAATAAGACACCCCACTGAGTGTGGAATCTGACACAGGGCTCAATCCCAGGACCCTAGGATCACAGCCTGAGCCAGTCACATACTTAACCAACTGAGCCACCTAGCCCCACCCCCCTTTTTTTAAAGATATGTTTATTCATCAAAGACACAGAGAGAGAGAGAGAGAGGCAGACACACAGGCAGAGGGAGAAGCGGGCTTCATTCAGGAAGCCCAATGTGGGACTCGATCCTGGAACCCTGGGATCACTCCCTGAGCCAAAGGCAGATACTCAACCACTGAGCCACCCAGGTGTCCTTGTTGATTTTTTAAAAATATTTTGTTTATTTATTTAATTTTTAAAAGATTGATTGATGATAGACACACACACACAGAGAGAAAGAGAGGCAGAGACACAAGAAGAGGGAGAAGCAGGCTCCATGCCGGGAGCCCGACGCGGGACTCAATCCCGGGACTCCAGGATTGCGCCCTGGGCCAAAGGCAAGCGCTAAACTGCTGAGCCACCCAGGGATCCCCTATTTATTTATTTTAGAGAGAGCTTATGAGCAGAAGTAGAGTGGAGGAGCAGAAGGGGAGGGAGAGCGAGGGAGAAAAAATCTCAAGTGGACTCCATGATAAGCTTGGAGCACGAGTGGGGGCTCAATCTCATGGCCCAGAGACCATGACCTGAGCCAAAACCAAGAGTTGGATGCTCAATCCGCTGAGCCACCCAGGTGCCCCTCAGCTGAAATGTTTTGATGTGCATTTTGTTTTCTTTTTATAATATCTTTGAATGGAGTTGGGCTTTTTTCTTTTTCCTGTTTTTAGACATTTTGTGGACACAGTTCCAGAGCACCTTTTTTCAGTATAGTGACTTGCAGTTTCTTTAAAGGATGGTGATGTGTTGGTATTAGTGCTGGGAAAAGGGGAGAGGTCGGCACATCTTGCTCTGTTTCTGCCGGATCCTTAATTATCTTTTCCCTTCATTCCTGCACCAAAAGGCATCATCCTTTCCCTATTTTCTTTTGATTCTCCCCCAGAATCAGAGCCTCTCATGATTGCTACTCCTAGTCTCATTAAAATTTTTTAAGATTTTTAATTTATTTACGAGAGAGAGAGATTGAGCGAGCAAGTGGAGGAGCAGAGGGAGAAGGACAAGCAGACTCCACACTGATTGTGGGGCCCAACATAGGGCTTGGTCTTAGGACCCCAAGATCACAACCTGAGCCAAAACCAAGAGCTGGACACTTAACCACCTGAGCCACCCAGGTGCCCTCATTGAATTTTTTTAAAAAACAGCTTTACTGGGCAGCCTGCGTGGCTCAGCAGTTTAGCACTGCCTTCAGCCCAGGGTGTGATCCTGGAGACGTCGGGCTCCCTGAATGGAACCTGCTTCGCCCTCCTGCCTGTGTCTCTGCCTCTCTTTCTGTTTCTCATGAATAAATAAATAACATCTTTTAAAAAAACTTTACTAAAGTATACTTTTATACTATATAATTCACCCATTTAAATTGTAAAATTATCTTATTTGTATTATTCTCAGCATGTATCATTGTGTCTGGTGTGTTTTAGACAGTCAGTAAACATACTGAGTGAACTAATAAGGGCTTTACTGAATAATAACTGTGTGTGGTACCAAGAGGGTTATTCAAGTTTAACGTCTTCTATTTAATATCAAAGAACTTATAGTTTATTGGGAGAGCCAAATATAATCCTTATTGACCTTACTTTACTTCTTGAAAAATTTCTTTTCACTTGGGCTTTGTAACGGTTTATCTATTTTCATCTACCCTTGTGGCTGCTTTTTGTCATAATCTTTTAAGGTTCCACTTCCTTTGCATATCTCGTCAGGATTCACTTTTGTTTTTCTTCTCTGTGTATCTTCCCTGGCCTCTTGAGTTCACTTCCATTGCTTCACTTCCCATCTACATGACTAGAAGTCTGTATCACTGTCTTAGATCTCTTTCCTGAGCCCCAGATCTACGTGTTCAGTAGACTGACTCTGCAAATCTCTACTTGTATGGTTTATAGTCACTAACTGAATAAGTTACGCTTCTCCTCCTTAACTCTGAGCCTTCTCCAGGATTTCACAAATCAGTGTCTGATATCAGCGTCTCAGCCATTACCCAGAGCTAGTTAGGTATATATTACCTATTAAATAAAACTCAAATCCTTCTACATTTCTTCCTCCTTAATGTCATCACTGAAGACCAGGCTGTGTTTACCTGGGCAATTGCAGCAACTTCCAGTCTTGCTCTCTTCCAGGCCAGTCTCTGCAGTACAGGCATAATAATTATTCTAAAGTACATCTAATCATCTCACTCCTAGCTTAAAATTTTTGCCTCATTCATTTCAGAAAATGGAATCATCAAAACAGATAAAGTATTTGAAGTAATGCTGGCTACAGACCGTTCCCACTATGCAAAATGTAATCCTTATATGGATTCTCCACAATCAATAGGTAAGCTCTGGATTTCTGAAAATGCCACATTTTTACTCATTTACTGTATAATTTTTGTTAAGTAAAAATAGATTGGAACACAAATATTTATCTATTACTACCTTGCTAGTTTGAATTTTATGCCTCAGTTAAATGTCATAATCCCAAACATAGCCATTTCAATAAAATGATGTTATGTATGAAGTACCTTTTCTATTTTTTCAAACTGCATGTAATATATATAGAGAATATTTTAACATTTTTTTAAGATATACTTTTAATGAAAATTTAAGTTTAAGCTGAGTGCTAAGTTTTCTTTAGGGCCTTAATGTTGACTAAAGCTGTTTTTCACATTAATATTAGTTTTATAAATCAATATTAAAGGAAGTAAATGTAATTAAGTGGTTACTGACTTCTCTGCTTTACTTGCCCTGAATTTTTAGGTTTGTGCTTGGTTTTAGAAAATTCGATATTTAACTCCTTCTCCTGAAGCAGGTTTTGCTGAACTGCTGAGCCTTGGCAGTGGGCGCCTTTGAGGCTTAGAAGGGCCTCAGGATTCAGTCAGCCAGCTGCCATACTTTCTTCTTTTGAAGCACTATGACAGTCAGCAAAGAAGATCCTGGGGAGCTTCTGAACCCCGAAGGCACCTGCTACCACCGCTCAGTGAAAATTGCTTCAGATGCAGAAGCAGGTAAATAAGTTTTGAGAAAGCAGCACTGGAAGAAAAAGCTTGAAAGCTAAAAACTAAGAAAAGATTGTAAATTACCACCAGGTGATAGTATACAGAGTAAGTTGAGGTCGTTTATTAGTCTCTTAAGCTGCTTCGTTTGCCAGTTGCTCAGTAAGTTGCCAGAAATATGAAGCAATTTAATTTTCAGAGATTTTGCATATTTATTATATGTGGAAGTTTATTTTCTTTTTATAAACCCTGAGAGAGGGACACCTGTGTTGCTCAGTGGTCGAGCATCTGTGTTCGGTTCAGGGCATGGTCCCAGAGTTCCAGGATCAAGTCCCACATCAGGCTCCCCTTGAGGAGCCTGCTTCTCCCTCTCCCTGTGTCTCTGCGTTTCTCTCTCTCTCTGTGTCTCTCATGAATAAATAAATAAAAATCTTAAAAAAAAACAAACCCAGAGAGAGAAATCAAGTCATAAACTTACCAACTCAACTTCTTGACATTCTCACTTTCTTAGCTAACTCTATGGGAGAAGAAATTTTCAGAAATAGTGGGAGTGTTATACTAGATGAGCACATTAGGCTTTGGCAGGATTGTATTTTCTCATTTTAACTAAGCTTCTTGACAGTACTCTAAAATGCAAAATAAAAGTTTTATTTCCTTGAGATCATAAAAATAAAAAAATATTACTATGAAACAGAATTTGTAGATGTTAGAAAAGGAGTTACATGGAGTGTCTGGTATGTTTTTGCAGCTGAGTATGTCAGTAGTTTTCTTCTTCTTTTGCAGGTTTCCAAGCAACAATCAGTGCTCCACACATGGTAAGTTAACTTTGGTCCTTTGGGTATGAGTGGATCACATTTTTCCTGTAAGATTGTTTTCTTCAGTAAAAAACGTTTAAAAAGTTAAACTTTTAATTGGATCAGTTTTATCATCTATGAGTTATGTAGATGGGTAATGAACCTCTTGTTCTTAATATATAGTATATAGAGGAAAGTCTTCTTGGTAGAAATAGTCATTAAAGTTTTTGTTGGTTGTCATTAGTATCTAGTCACATAAAAATTGGATATAAAAGGTTATTTAGTGATGAAAAAATTAAGGAAGAGAATATTTGGGACACCTGGGTGGCTCAGTGGTTTAGTGGCTGCCTTTAGCCCAGGGCGTGACCCAGGATCGAGTCCCACATTGAGCTCCCTGCATGGAACCTGCTTCTCCCTCTGCCTATGTCTCTGCCTTTCTCTCTCTCTTTCTCAGTGTCGCTCATGAATAAATAAATAAAATCTTTAAAAAAAAAAAAAAGGAAGAGAATATTTTAAATAATATGGATATATTGTAGAAATCTCAAATTGAATATTATTTCTTAACTTATTTGGAAAATTCATTAGGGTCTGGTCAAGTATAGCAGCTATGAAGTTCTGTACCTTTGAAAAGAACCTATTTTAAGTTATCTAGCACTTTTAATCTGTTGGGAATTTTCTTGGGTTTTAAATGTCAGTTATTTGAATGAGTATTCTGTTAGTTTTTGGGGAGAAGAACAATAGCTTTCTCATTCTCTGAAAGTATTTGGGATTGGAGAAGCTCTCATTTAAAGAGAAAGCCTTCTTTATATTAAGATAAATTCATGAACACCTGGGTGGCTCAGCGGTTGAGCATCTGCCTTTGGCTCAGGGTGTGATCCTGAAGTCCCAGGATCGATTCCCACATCGGACTTCCTGCATGGAACCTGCTTCTCCTTCTGCCTAGGTCTCTGCCTAGGTCTTTGCCTCTCTTTCTCTCACTCTCTGTGTCTGTCATGAATAAATAAATAAAATCTTTAAAAAAAGATAAATTAACATGTATATTATGATGAACTGGTAATTATACTAGATGAAAATAGGAAAAATATTTGTAAACATTAAATAGAAATTACACTTTTAAAATTTATTTTTATTTATATTTTAAAGATTTATTTATTTTAGTAAGAGAGTATGAGCTGGGGAGAGGCTGGGGGGCATAGAGAGAGAGAAAGAGAGCCAGACTCTGCTGAGTGTGGAGCCCAATGTGGGGCTGGATCTGATGACCTCTGAGATCATGAGCTAAGCTGAAATCAAGAGTCAGATGCTTAACCAACTAGGGCACCATCCAGGTGCCCCTAGAAATGACTTTTTAATATGTGACAAAAGTCAAGCCATTAAAACCATGGTATATTTTGCAACATAAGAATTTAGGAATTCTGCAGAGAAAAAAATGTTGTAAGCAAAATTAAAAGAAGAAAAACTGAGGAAAGTATTTGTAATACATGTAACAACCTAGGGTTAATTTTCATATACAAGTGTTGGTGTGCATTTTATAAATTAAGAAGCGTGAAAGACTGGGAAACCCAAAAGAATATAGGTAAAGTACAAGAATGATAGTTCATAGAAAAAGAAATACAGATGATGTTAACATTTAAACAAATTTTTAAAAATGTCATTTACATTAATATTTATATACACCCAGGTGCCCCAAAGATTTTATTTATTGGACAGAGAGAGAGCACAGGCGGGAGAAGCAGCAGACAGAGGGAGAGGGAGAAGCAGCTTCCCCTCTGAGCCTGGAGCCTGACTCGGGGCTCAATCTCAGTACCCTGGGATCATGACCTGAGCCAAAGGAAGACTCTTAACCAGTTGAGCCACTCAGGCATCCCTCACTTTTTTGTGTTTTTTAACCATGGAATAGGAATGTGTGTGTGTGCGCGCGTGTGTGTATTTTAGGATTTATTTACTTATCTTGATTTATTTACTTATCTTAGAGAAAGAGTGTGCGTGTGCACAAGCAGGGGGAGGGGCAGAGGGAGAGAGAGAATCCCCAAGTAGATTCCCCTTTGAGTGAGGGAACCCAATGCAGGGTTCCCTAGAACCTTGAGATTATGACCTGAGCCAAAATCAAGAGTCAGAGGCTCAACCAACTGAGCTACCCAGGTGCCCTAAGAATGTTTTTTTAAATATGTTAACTATTCAAAGAAATGATTATAAAAATTGTAATCTTAAGATTCCTGCAAGCAGTTTGAACTACTACTTGAAATAAAAGATTTATATAGAAACATTAATTTAATTCTAAAAGTTAGTTTGGAGAATTGGTACCCCACATGTTTGGGAAGTTGACTGGAGGGGTGAGTCTTCAGCTATTAAAGAAAATACTGTATGCCATTTTTCCCGCCTGAAGCTTGGTGCTGAATATTTAGTTCGCTGCCAAACAAAACATGGCAGTAGCTCCGTGGCAAAGGATGCATTTTTCAACAACAAAAAGAAATAACCAATTTAGTAAGCTATTATAATTCACATACTATAAAATTCATCCTGTTAAAGTCTATAATTCCATAGGTTTTAGTCTATTTAGAATTGTGCAAATAGCACCACTATCCAATTTCAGAACATTTTTCTCACATCGAAAAGAACGCTGTTACCCATTAGCAGTGAATTCCCATCTCTCCTCTGCCTAGGTCCTGGTGACCACTAATGTGCTTTTTGTTTCTATGTCTCTTTTGGACATTTTGCATAAATGGAATCATACAAAGTTATGGCATTTTGCCAATGGCTTTTTATACTTTGCAATATCTCCAAACTTTCTGTTGTAGGATGTATCTCTAATTCATTTCTTTTTATAGTGAATGATATTCCATTGTGTAGATATACCACACTTTGCTTGTCAGTTGATGAACATTAAGTTGTTCCCACTTTCAAGCTACTGTGAAAAATGCTACTCTGAACATTAATGTACAGGTTTTTGTGTATGCATATATTTTCAATTCTTAGGAGTGGGATTGGTAGATCATACAGTGATTCTATATTTAGCATTCTAAGGAACTGTCCAAACTTTTTTCCAAATGGCTACACTGTTTTACATTCCCACCAGCAAGGAACAAATGGGGACTCCAGTTTCTCTACTTTCTTGTCAACAATTGTTATTATATGCTTTATTTTATCCATCCTAGTAGCTGTGAAGTAGTATTGTGGTTTTGATTTGCATTGCTCTAGTGGTTATGATGTTAAGCATCCTTTCAAGTGCTTATTGACCATTTGTGTATCTTCTTTGGAGAAGTGTTTATTCATATCTCTTTTCATTTCTTATTTGGATTGTCTTTTAATTGTTGAAAAGGATGCATTTAAAACAGTTCTTATTGTGGTATAATGGATATAACACAAAAGTTATCATCTCAGCCTTTTTTTTTTAAAGATTTTATTTATTTATTCATGAGACACAGAGAGAGGGGCAGAAACATAGGCAGAGGGAGAAGCAGGCTCTCTCTGAGGAGCCTGATGCGGGACTCGAACCCAGGATCCTGGGATCAGGACCTGAGCCAAAGGCAGATGCTCAACCACTGAGCACCCCCGGTGCCCTCTCAACTGTTTTTTAAGTGTATTGCTTAATAGTGTTAAATACATTGATATTGTTGTGTAACCAATCTCCAGAACTCTTATCATCTTGCAGAACTAAAACTCTACCCATTCAACAATAATTTCCCATTCCTTGCTTTCCCCAGCCCCAGGTGACCACCATTCCACTCTCTCTATGAATTTGATTACTCTAGATACCCTCTAAGTGGAATCACGCCGTATTGTTTTTTATGACTAGTGTATCTCACTTAGTGTCACATCCTCCAGGTTCTTCCATGTCATAGCTTGTATTAGAATTTTCTTATAAAAGAATGCATTTTAATTACTTATGTATCCTTATTTGTATCTCTTAATAAGGAAAATGTGTGTATTAATGTGTATATATATAGTCACACAGTACATCTATACATATGTGGGTATGTACAAACAGTAATAATCCTTTGATGCTTGCTGAACCAGAATGTGAGTAGAATAAAATAGTATTAATTATATGAACAAACATTTGTGATTTTTGCATCATTTATTGTATAGATATTAGAAGTATTTTTTTTTTCATCTTAGAAGTATTAAAAGAAACAAAGTGAGGAGCAAAGAGAAATGACATCTGTGTAATGAACTTTTAAATCACAGAGTTGGGGGATCCCTGGGTGGCTTAGAGGTTGAGCGCCTGCCTTCGGCCCAGGACATGATCCTGGAGTCCTGGGATCGAGTCCTGCGTCCAGCTCCCTGCATGGAGCCTGCCTCTCACTCTGCCTGTGTCTCTGCCCTTCTCTCTTCTCTCTCTCTCTCTCTCTCTCTCTGTTTCTCATGAATAAATAAAATCTTAAAAAAAATAAAAATAAAAATAAAAAAATAAGTCACAGACTTGCTTGGAAGTATCTACAACCCTGGAATATTTTCCAAAGTCTTAAATGAAAATGTGATATATGCTTTGGGCAAGAGATTAAAAGTAATCTGTTAAAATAGCATCTTGAGGGCCCTGAGCACATTTAGCATATAGATATTGAATCCTAAATATCATTTCTACTCCCCTTGGAGAAGTGACCAAATTTTGGAAGGTGAGGAAGTACTCAGAGATTGATGGGGTGATATTGGAAGGACATAGGAGCAGGTTTGAAGAGACTACCAGAGGCCAAATTGGAGATAATTTGAGAATTGAAAAATGATAGATAATGAAGATAATGGATTGTAACACTGTGAATTAAGAAACAAAAATTCATGAATTCGTAGAGATTTTTTTAAAAAGGCAAGACGGAAAAAAATGAAAAACAGAAGAATGTCAGTTAATACATATGGAGGGAATAATAGAACCTTTAAAAAAATCACTATTTAAAAATCATCAATATGATTGAATTGGGCAGAAATCATCAATCTAGAACAATTTAGAGGAAGGTTGTTGGGGAACAAAAATGTTCATGTAGTCTTAGATGATTATTCTACATAGGACTTATTAATTACAAAGAGAAAATTATGCCTTTAAGATAAGAGTAATCTAAATTGTTACCATATTTAACTGAATGGTTGAGCTTGGCAGGTCCAGAGATGAGGTGACCCAACATTATGTGCTTCCTGATGTGATGCAGTGGGAGGTGCACAGCAAGCCTTAGGTGCTGTTCTTGCTACGTCTTTGATCTGAATCTAATCATGAGGAAATTCACACATCTAGAATATAGGGTATTATGTGGGACAGCTAGACAGGACTCCCTAAAGGAGTCTGTTTTAAAGAACAGAGAAGTGGTAGGTACAGGAGAATTGAGGGGAGAATATTTTATATTGACAAATGCAATGCATAAACCTTGAACAGTTTTAAAGGACATTTTGGGGACAGTTGAAATTTGAGTATGGTACATATATTAGATGACACTGAATTGATGATTTTCTTGAGTGTATTAATGGTGATGTGGTTGCAAAGGGAAATGTCCTACTTTTTTGGCAGTTTCATGCTGAAGTATTTTGGAATGAAGTATCGTGATGTCCACAGCCTATTTTCAGATGGTTTGATAAAACAGCTGGCACAATATATAAAGTTGGTGACTGTATATAAGGAAAAAAAGAGTATTCAATGTATTTGTGGATTTAAAATTTTTCATAATTATAAAAAAGAACATTTAAAAAACGTAGTTTTGGGATTTAGAGATAAACGTGTTATCCAGAAAATAATAGGTAGGGTGATAAAAGCATTAAAAAATCTAATAATTGTGATTGAAGGCCTTGACATTTTAAATCGAATGAGGCTTTAATAATGGCTCAGTGATAGTCCCCTTAAAAAAAAAATCTTATACAAACTTCGTACTGAAAAAAATATCCCTAAGGGTTTTTTGGGATTAAGATGGTACAGTACTGCCTATAGATTAAAGAAGTCCAAGGTCCTTTGATTTCTGAATCATGAAAGCCAGATATTGCAGGAGTTATTTTGTTTCTTTGATTAATTCCCTATTTTTCCAGTCTAATACTTGTTATCTTATTAATTCTAAACCTTATAACTGATTAAAAGTCTGATGAAAGCTACTTTTGATGCTTTATCCAGAACTCTTTTTCATAGCACTAGTGTTTTTCACTCTTTTTTTGTTTTGTTTTGTTTTTCACTCTTTAGACAAGAGCCTCTCTTGTAGAGCAATCTATATGAAAAATAGTTAAAGTTAGTTCTCTCTTACTCTTTTCCTAAAACATACCCATCCCTCAGTTTACATCTTTGTGTTATCCCTAAAGGGCTTTTGTGGAACCTTAATGACTCTCTGGAACACTGTTTGAAAATCTTAGGATTGTGTGTAGTATCTATTAAAGGCCTTTTTCCCTTCTTACATTAGTTGTGGCATAGTAGTCTTAACTTTTTAACTTTTTTATATGGAAAGTTTCCAACACCACATATACAAATAGAATAATAAAATGAACCCTCATGTAGCCATCATCACCTTTAATAATTACCCACAATTTGTTAATCTTGTTTTTATCTTTGTCTCTCTCTTGCTGAACTATTTAAAAACAAACCTCAAGCATAATATTATTCACCCCTAAATATTTAAATATAAATCCAATGACTTTGAAAACATGGCAATACTGTATCATACCTAATGGTGTTCCTTAGTATGTTATTATCTTAAACATAGTTCATGCTCAGACTGTACTAGGTGTTTCAAAAAAAACTTTTATGGTTGATTTGCTTAAATAAGATCCAAACAAGGTCCAGACACTGCAGTGAGTGTCTGACTCTTGGTTTCAGCTCAGGTCCTGATCTCAGAGTCATGAGTTTGAACCCTATGTTGGGCTCCACACTCAATGCAGAGTTTGCTTAAGTTTTTCGTTCTGTCTCCCCCTCCCCTCTACTCTCCCTCCTTTTCCCTCTCTCAAATAAATAAATCAGTCTTAAAAAACAACAACAAAACCTGTCCATTTGTCCTGTAGAATTTCCCATATTCTAAACTTGGTTAATTGTTTCCTGTGGAATTTAACTTAATCCCTCCTACCCCCTTTTTCAAGAACACTGCCTAATGGTTCTTTCTGTTCCATCACATCAGGGGGAGCATAATGTCTTATCATTTACTTTTAGTGATTGGAATAAATAGTCTTTTCAATAATTTTTTTTAAAAAAGATTTTACTTATCCATTTGAAAGAGAGAGGCAGGGTGAGGAACAGAAGGAGAAGGACAAGCAGACTCCATTCTGAGTGTAGAGCCTGACGTAGGGCTCTATCCCAGGTCCCTGAGATCATGACCTGAGCTGAATCCAAGAGTTGGATGCTTAACTGACTGCTCCACCCAGGTGCCGCTCAATAACATTTTAAGTTTATACACACAGTAAGACATACAGATCTTAGGTGTATAGCTTAATGAATATTTACATATGTATATACATAACCACCACCTAGATGAAGATCAGAACATTTCCTACGTCCTAGCAGCCTCTCTTAATGCCAGTTTCTTAGACTCTACTCTCAATGTAACTAATATTCTGGCTTTGGTCATCTAAATTTGTCTTCTAAATAGGGAGTTTCCATGGGAGACTGGGTGGTTCAGTGGTTGACCCACCTGCCTTTGGCTCAGGTTGTGATCCAGGGGTCCTGGGATAAAGTCCTGCATCAGGTTCCCTGGAAGGAGCCTGCTTCTCTCTCTGTATCTCTAGTAAATAAATAAATAAATACAATCTTTAAAATAAATGAATGAATAAATAGGGAGTTTCCAGTGTACCTCCATTTTGAATATTCCCTATTTCAGATGCTTAAATTTCTTTTTTCTTTTTAAAAAATATTTTATTTGTTCTTGAGAGAGAATTGTGGAGAGGGACAAACAGATTCCATGCTGAGTGTAGAGCCCCATGTGGGACTCTATCCCATGACCCATGAGATCATGACCCTGAGCCAAAACCTGGAGTTGGACACTTAACTGATTGAGCCATCTTGAGCCACCCAGGCGCCCTCTGATGATTTTTAATAATGAACATAGCAGACATTTAAGGACACCTTTTGAGATAATATTTATTAGTTCTAATTGCCTATTTTAGAAAAGCACTGGAATGTACGTTTATAAAGAGGATGGAATAGAAAAGGCTTTATTTCTTGGTTTGGTCCAAAGTGTATCCAAGACGATTTTATTTGATTAATAATTTATATATACTGAAACATAAAAATATATATCCTTTGACCCCCTCAATTCTACTTCTCAGAATTTTTTTTTAAGATTTTATTTATTTATTCATGAGAATACACAGAGAGGAGAGAGAGAGAGGCAGAGACACAGGCAGAGGGATAAGCAGTCTCCATTCAGGGAGCCCGATGTGGGACTCGATCCCGGGTCTCCAGGATCACACCCTAGGCTGCAGGTGGCGCCAAACCGCTGTGCCACTGGGGCTGCCCTACTCAGAATTGATCCTATAAATATACTTTATAGGATTTTTTAAAAGAATTTATTTATTTGAGAGAGAGAAAGAGAGAGAGTGAGCACTCACGAATGGGGGAAAGGGCAGAGGTAGAGAAAATCTAAGCCGACTTCTGCTGAGCATGGAGCCAGATGTGGGGCTTGATCTCACGATCGGTGAGATCAGGACCTGAGTCAGTTGATTAACTGACTGAGTCACTCGGGTGCCCTACTCTCTAAGATTTCTATAAACATTATTATCCTACACATATACTTTTTAAGATGATTTCATCTCTTGTTATAGAAGATTGGAGCTAACTTAAATATTCCTCATTAGGGATTTTGGGAGGGAGTAGATTTTTGTTACTATAATATACATATAAGAATATACTTCTCAGCCATAAAAAAGAATGTACAGGCTATATAAGTATTGATAAGAAAGGTTCTTCAAGATAAATGAAAAAAACAGATACGTATTTGCTTATATATACATAGAATGGATATGTTTGAAAGGAATCACAAGAAATCTGACAACATGGATTGACTTTAGGGAGTAAAATTTTGGGGGATTGGGAAGGTTGGAGATGGGTGGGGGAGAGACTTCACTGTGGATCCTTTTGTCGCTTTTGACTTTAATTAAAATTTAAAAATTCACACACTGGAGATCTAAAATTACTAAAACATTTTAAGTAAATATAAGAATTTAATCAGTAAAAATTTTCTTTTTTCTCTAAATATAAGCATATAATATATTGTGTTTTCATTATCTTGGTAGATGACAATAGTAGGAAAATTGGTATGAAGTTGGCAACTTTATATGCCATGGTATATATACTTTATATAGTCTTGGAAAAAAATGAATATTTCCTTTGTTTTCTCTTGACAGCATGCATATGCACTAGAACTTCTATTTGATCAATTACATGAAGGAGCTAAAGCTCTTGATGTAGGATCTGGAAGTGGAATCCTTACTGCATGTTTTGCACGTATGGTAAGAGCTTTATTTTTCATTTAGTTCCAGCAGAAACATATATTTGGCTGCATGTTTTTTTACTAGCAGCTTTTGAGGTTTGTTTTTTTAATTCTATTAGTATAGCAGTTGGAATATGTATCACTTAGTATTTTTTGTTGTTGTTGCAAGTAACAGAAGATTCAGTCCAAACTGGCAGAGGTGAAAGGTTATTTATTTGGTTTATAGAATGGAAAAGTCTAAAATGTTAACTGGCATTTTGTGTGGCTGGATTCAAAAGATCGGACATTTTTATTGACTGAATGTCTCTTTGGTTCTTGGTTTGGCTTTGCTTTCCTCCAAATGTTGGCTTCAGTCAGGCTCTTCCCTTGTGATCACAAGATGGCAACCAGTAGCTTCCAGACTGCATTCCTGCAAATTCTCAGCTGGCAGAAAATGATATAGAGAGTCTGATTTCTAAACACTCCTACAGGGTAATTAGAAATAAGAGTAGAGCTTCGTTTATATTAAGAAAAGTACTCTTAGAAAAATGCCTTATTTATTATACTTCAAGTTTTATTACTTATCTGTCTGGTAAGTAACTATGCAATCTGTTTGAAGACCTACTCAGGCACCTTGAGTAAAGGTTTATCTGTGCACAGATAATCAAATCAATTTGATTATTATGAAAAATCTTGTCCCTGGGAACCAGATAGGAAGGTTCTGGTTTAGTTAGGTTGGGATTTATGGATGATGCATCTAAGACTAGAATTCATTTAACTTGCTGTTAATATGTAACTGGTAGACTACTAGCCTAAGCTCTAGGGAGGGGAATTTTTATTTTATTTTTTTCATTGATGTATTCTAAGCATCCAGAACAGTGTCTGTTCCTTAATAAGAACTCAGGTATTTCTTTTTAGTTGTTACTTGTTTTATAGAAATTAAGCCTTCCTTAATGTAATGTCAGGATTTTTTTTTAAGACTATTTGAGAGAGAGCATGTGCTAGAGAGAGCATGAAAGAGAGAGAGGGAGCACAAGCAAGGTGAGGGGCAGAGGAGGAGGTAGAAGCAGGCAGCCCAGTGTGGGGCTCCATCGCAGGACCCTAGGATTATGACTTGAGCCAAAGGCAGAAACTACTCAACTGATTAAGCCACCCAAGCACCCCAGGATATTTTTTAAAGCTTAGACACAATATTTACGTAATGATATGTTCTTAATATTTGACATATGGTTTCAGAGAAAAATTCACTTTTTAAAAATCATTAGACTTCTGAATTATCTTTTTAAAAGTAGTGTTAATTTAATATTTTTCATACATTTACCATGTGTGCTAGTCAGTGTTCTAAATGCTTTTCACAGTCTCTTTTTACATCATTTATGAGATATGTACCCTTTTCCTTGTCATTTTATAGCTGAGGAACCTGATTCATAGAATAACTTGCCACAGTTGTACAGGTGTAAGTAAGTGATGAAGCTTAGATGTGAACCCAGGTAGTCTGACTTCAGAGTCTTTATTGTCTTTCTTTATTTTACAATTAATATTTATACTTTAAGCCTTTTTAAATTTTTATGTATTTTATATTTTCCACATATGGCAGTACAGTCAGGTGTAGAAATCCTTATAGAATTTTTTATGTAACATTTTAATGTTTGAAGTCACACTTTTAGATGCAATTTAAATTGAAAATGATTGTACCACCATTTAATATTAGTTAAATGCAATTTAAGTATTTAATATTAATTTATTAAGCAATTATTAAACATTTAATATTTAATATTAATACTAAGCAGTTAAATCTTCAGGGTTTTGGGGTTTAAAAATTAGAAATCGAAGAAAGGATTTTTTTTTAGTATTGTAAGTTTTTGTAACTTATTGTAGTTTCATAATTACTGAAATATAATTATCCATTTGAGGGTTATAGCTGAAAACATTGTGTTTGGTCAATATTTTACAGCAAACTGAATAACTAATTGAAAGCTTAGGCTCTTTGTCTTCATTCCACATTGCAGAATATGACTGTAGGCAAGGAAACACTTTAATGACACTTGAGAAAGACAAATTTAGGTCAGTGAACTATTGAATTATTCCCTCATTTCCAGGTTGGCTCTAGTGGAAAAGTCATAGGAATTGACCACATTAAAGAGCTAGTAGATGACTCAATAAATAATGTCAGAAAGGACGATCCGGTGCTTTTGTCTTCAGGGAGAGTGCAGCTGGTTGGTGAGTATGAGAAAACTTTAAAAATTTCCTCTCTGGAGAATTTTTATTTTCAGAAGATCCCATGTAAACTAAATAATACTCAAGCTAATTTTTGCTTCTTTTTTTTTTTTTTTTTTTTTTTAGATATTCACTTCAAGTAGTACATAAGGGAAACAGTTACTATAAAATGTTATGCTGGTTCTGCCTTGACCATGGTGCTGATATGACTTAACTATTGCAGAAAATGTTCATGTTGGGAGTTCTTTCTTCATTGCTTTTGAAGAAGTAATAGCAAAGTAGCAAGTGCCCACTATGAAAAATTTAAAGTGCAGAAATCTTTAAGATAAAAAAGAAACCCTCCTTTTCCCTCTTAAGTTTTCTAGACATATAAATATATGCTTGAATAACATATATTCAATAACAGTTTTTTTAGTTGACTCATACTTCTGTCCTGTAGATTGCTTTTTTCAGCAGTATCCATGTGAGCACACTGTAGAAATAACAAACATCAAACTATGCATAAAGCATAAATGTGAAACTTAGCAAAAATACCTGCTTCATCGCCATACTGATCTAAAAAGAGAGCAGCATTGGTAGCTTGGGTGTCTTTTGCTTGCTTTTCCCTCCTCAGAATTCTTTCCCTTCTTTTTAGTGCTAAACAGCATCATTACTTTTATGCTTTTCCTTCCTAATTGTACTTCCATAAACAATGCTTAATTTAATTTTGAATTTCAGATAAACCGAATCATACAGCATCATATTCTATGATGAATGACTTCTTTCATTCAACACTGTTCATAAGAGTCACTCACCTTTTTTTATAGTTAATTTTTATTGCTAACGTTCCAGTGTAAAGGACATTACTAAAATTTGTTTGTTTATTCTACCATTGATGGATATTTTGGGTTATTTCTAAATTGGAAATGTTCAAAATACTGCCTGAACATATGTATACAAAGGTCCAAATGCATATATATACTCACAAGCTTTCATTTATGTAGAGTATTACTGCAATTCCATGGGGTAACCATAGATCCTGCAAAACTTTTTAAAAGTGATTGAACCAGCTTACATTCCCTTCAGCAAGATATCAGCGTTTTTCGTTCTCTGTCTTATCAGCACTTGGTATTGTTAGATTTTTCTTTTTAACTACTTAGTGTATAGCAGTATCTTTTTGTGATTTTAAGTTTGTATTTTCCTCCTAAGAGGTGAGGTCAAACACCGTTTCATATTTTTGATCATTTGGATGTCCTCCTTTGTGAAATGTCTTGTTCAGATATTGAGTTATTTGTATTTTTCTTAGATATGTAGGACCTCTATAGATTAGCCTTTTGTCTATTTATACATATTGCAGACCTTTTCCGTCACTCTCTGGCATGCCTTTTCACTCATATTGGTGCTTTCTTGATTAATAGAAACAATTTTAATGTATCAAACTTACCAGTGTTTTCCAGTGCTTTCTGTGTCCTCTTCTTTTTTTAATTAACTTATTTATCTTAGAGCGCTTGAGTGGGAGGGGCAGAGGGAAAGGGAGACAGAATCTGAAGCAGACTCCTTTTGAGCACAGAGCCCAATGTATAATCCCATCTCACACCCAGGAGATCACGACCCCAAGATCACGGCCTGAGCCAAAACCAAGAATCAGATGCTTAACCTGAACTATACCACCCAGGCACCTCTTCTGTGTCCTCTTTAAGACTGCTCTAAAATCATGAAGATATGTCCCTAAGTCAGATATTTAGAATTCTGATCTATCTGAAGTTGATTGTTGTGTATGTAAGAGAGAGATTCAAGTATGTATTTTTTTTCCATGTGAATATCCAGTTGTCCCAGCATCAATTATTTAGTCTCGGGATCCCTGGGTGGCGCAGCGGTTTGGCGCCTGCCTTTGGCTCAGGGCGCGATCCTGGAGACCCGGGATCGAGTCCCATGTCGAGCTCCCGGTGCATGGAGCCTGCTTCTCCCTCTGCCTGTGTCTCTGCCTCTCTCTCTCTCTCTCTCTGTGACTATCATAAATAAATAAATTAAAAAAAAAAATTATTTAGTCTCTCCTTGCTCTGCTTTAAACCTCCTATAATTCTTTACACCGAATAATAGTTCCCTCTGAACTGATTTTTAAAGCATAATTATTTTCTTTCAGTGGGGGATGGAAGAATGGGATATGCTGAAGAAGCCCCATATGATGCTATTCATGTAGGAGCTGCAGCCCCAGTTGTACCCCAGGCGGTGAGTTGAGTTTTCTCCTATGTTTTTTGGCTTTCGTCAACTAAGGCTGTAAAAGATTTATAGACAAATGACTTCTAGTAGATGATCAAGACATAATTAGATTTTTATGTCATGCATTTTAATTATACTTAGTAGGTAATTTTTTTAATATGAAAAGAATTCTGTAAATGATTTGGAAAATTACAGAATCATAGTCCGTGGCTGTCTTATTTGAAACTGCATTTGATCCATGTAAGAACTAGTATGCCTGTAAAATTAGGAAAATATATCTGGAGTTCATGATCTGATAATCACTTGGTCCTTTATTAAATACCAGAATATGGGAGATTGCTGGGTACATGGGTGAGACCAGCAGGTATTTGTCATGCATTTTACCCTCACAAAGCTTATATTCTGGAAGAAATGTGTCATATATATATAACAGGGAAATTAATGCTATGATAGCATATCATTAGCATATAATATATACTGAAGGGAAAAGAAAACATAGACTACTGTAAAAGTTCAAGAAAGGGAGAGAACTTTACGTGGAACAGTTAAGGAGGCTACATACATGAATGGAATTGGAACTGAATCTTAAAAGAATAGTAGTGTTTGCATAGTTGCAATGAGAGGGAAGGATATTCCAGTATTGTTATTACATAATCAAGGAAATATTAAAGTATAAAATTGTTTTTTGGGGTTTAAAAAATTTTTTTAAAGATTTTATTTATTCATGAGAGAACACAGAGAGAGAGGCAGAGACACAGGCAGAGGAAGAAGCAGGCTCCATGCAGGGACCCTGATGTAGGACTCGATCCCGGGTCTCCAGGATCATTCCCTGGGCTGAAGGTGGGCACTTTAACTGCTGAGCCACCCAGGTGTCCCTTATTTTTTTTTTTTTTTTTTTTAATTTTAGAGAGCAAGCGAGCACGGGGACGGTCAGAGAGAGGGGGAGAAATTCAAGCAAATCTTGTGCTGAGTGCATAGCCTGATGTGGGGCTCAATCCCAGGACTCTGAGATCATGACCTGAACCAAAATCAAGAGTCAGATGCTTAACTGATTGAGCCACCTAGGCACCCCCAAAATTGGCTGTTTTAGTAAGACTGATAAGCTTCTGTTAACCCTTAATACTCCTTGCTTGAGTTCACTGAGCTTAGGTTTCTATGGTGTTTGAATTTTCCACAGTTCTGGACTAGATGATGAGGTACTAAGAGTGACACTTGTGCCCAGTCTCAGCCATTCCCCAGTCTGGAAGGGCTCCTTTTTGTATGTTTAGTTAATGGGAAGCTGAAAGTTAGGGAACTTGTTCTGGTCATTGACTTGGTGTTTATTGGCTGAATGACTTTGAGAAAATTATTTTCTCTGACCCTGTTGCCATTTTGTTTGCTTGTTTTTTAAACTAAACCAGTGGTTTAACACATTTTAATTGAAGGTTAATATGCTGTAGATGGGTGGGATGCTTGACTGGCTCAGTAGGTAAAGCATGCAAAACTTGATCATGGGGTCATGAGTTTGAACCCTATGTGTGGCATAGAGTTTATTTAAGATTAAAAAAATATGCTATAGAAAGATGTACAAATCATAAATGAATAGTTCAATGAATGTTCACATATAGACACACAAACCATAAGTTTAAAAAAAAATTTTTAAGGCAGCCTGGTAGGAACTGTATTTAAATGAAGGAGCTTTGGTGCAGGGCTTATCGTTCCCACTGAGTCCCTGACATGATCCTGAAGGGCATTTCTGGCTTTATGAATTTAAAGATAGATTGATTTATTTTACAGAGAGAAAGACCATGCAAGCAGGGGGTGGGGCAGAGGGAGAGAAACAGACTCCCCATTGACCCACTGAGTGCAGAGCCCAACACAGGATTCCATATCACGACCCTGAAATCATGACCTGAATCGAGTCAGACGCCTGACTGAGCCACCCAGGCATCCCTAGCTTGGTATGAATTTAAATGTTTGTAGTAGCACTTGGAAGTATTGCAAGGGTCTGTATACATCTGATTAAAGAGAGACATGCTGAAGGGAGGGGCTTTCCAGTTTTAAGATAACAGAAAAGATGTTTATGCCTCCTCTTGTATATCACTCCAAAACAACTAGAAAGCAGGAAGCAGAAACACAAACTTCATATTTCATTATCTCAGGGATTATACTTGCACTCCTAAACCCTGTAGTGAATGCAGATGGAAAGCGGATGGAGTAGTAACTGACTCAGAAGGGTGCAGGAAGTTGGATCAAAGAGCCTGCAGAGGGGACCATTGCAGAAGCAGTTTGCTCTGCACAACTTGATAAAGGGCTTAGAAATTGGAGGCACGAGGATCTTGGAAATAAGAGATGAAGCATGGGTCTGACGAGAGGGGCTGCTGCCTCAAATTCCGTATGGAGGAACGATTAGTGCTAAGCCCTAAGTAAGAAAATTTTCAAGAACCAAAGGACATGAGTATAGTTTGAAAAGATCATGATGCCCAGAATGTGGAACTTTTTCCAAAAAGAGAGAGAGAGAGACCAAAAAAAAAAAAAAAAAAAAGAACCATAATATCACCATAAAATTCTAGAATATTAGGGATAAAGGGGAGATTCTAAGTTTCCAGAACAACAAAACAATCTATAAGGAATTGGTAATCAGAAAGGCAGCAGACTGCAGAATAGCAGCATTAGAATCAACAAGTCCGAGGAACGAACTGTCACAATTCTGAACTGAAAATGATTTCCAGCCTTGAATTCTATACCCACATATATTGTCAAATATGTAAAATATAGTTTTAGACCTGCACATCTCAGTCTTTCTCTTTTAAAATACTCCATGTGCTGTTTCAAAGAATACTTTTAGAGTGATTGCTTTAATAATGTCAAAAGATGAGGGAGGAGAGAGTAGGAAAAAACAGAAAGAGGAAGCCCTGGGATATAGAAAGGTAGAGCATCTGGTTCAGGAGATAGATAATGAGAATCCCCCGTGTTAAAAGGGAACTCCCCTGACGAAAGCTGTGCAGCAGGCCTCCTGGGCCTCCGGATTCAGAGCAGGAGGAGGAAGGCATTCAGAGGGAGTCTATCCAACAACAACAGAACACTAATTAGATGGGTTTGACTGTGAAAATCTTACTGAGAAGTTGTTGGAGGATACTAATATTTAGAAAACAGTTAAGAAAACGAATGAAAAAAGAAAGAGCTTCAGGGTTTGTGTGTGTGTGTGTGTGTGTGTGTGTTTTGTTTTTGTTTTTGTTTTTAGTAATCTCTACACCCAGTGTGGGGCTCAAACTCAGGACCTCAAGATCAAGAGCCATGCTCTTCCGCCTGAGTCAGCCAGGTCCCTAAAGAGCTTCAGTTTCTAAGTGTAGGATAAACAATTGTATAAGAAAGGAAACAAGCACTGGATTCTTGGCTCAGCTGCAAATTATGTTTACAGTCATAACTGAAAATAGTTTTAAAAAATTATGATATTGGTTGGAAAAAGGGAAAGGAGCAGAATACATGTGAGAGAGCTCAGTCTTCGTCTAGCATATAATTTGAAACAAGAACCTAAAGACTCTATAGCATGGTGACTGTAGTTAGCAGCACTGTATTGTTTATTTGACAGTTGCTAAGTGAGTAGATCTTTAAAATTCTTTTTATCACAAGAAGAAAATATCGTAACCATGTGTGGTGATGGATGTTAATTAAATGTATTGTGGTAATGGTTTTACAGTACATACATATTATCAAACCATTGTGATGTGCACCTAAAACTAATACAGTGTTATATGTCAATTATATTTTAATGAAAAACATAAAAGACATACTTTAGAGATAATCACAACCAAAAATGTAAATACTAGAAGACACAGCTAAGAGGATTTAAAATGACAGGACTTAGGGAGTAAGATTGGAGTCGGGGCAAGTCTGCTGGTATCACAAACTTTGACATTTAAAGAAACTCAAAGAATACTTGTGAGAATTACTTGAGTAAAAATTGAAATGGGAAAAATAAGATGGGCTTGCTGACAACTGAATTCTTAATTGAGGACTTGCTTTACTGGGATAATGCTGTCCAAGGGAAAGTTCTCCCTTAGAGTTTTTGATTAGTAGTCATTCGTAAGGCCACATTCAAATGGTAACATATGATCTAAAATTTTTCTGATGGAAGAAAAATTCATTGAGTGGTCTTGGTCTTTGATTGAATAGAGTGTCTTCATTCTAATGCATGCTTTGTCATGGTGCCAGTAATCCTAAATTCAGTCATAAAACCAAGGTTCCCGTACTGTTGGCTCAGTGATGCCCTAAATTCTAGGGACTTCTTGCTGATTTTCTGCACTACACCGCTCCCCTCTCCTCTCCTGAACCACAAAGATTCAAAACGGGCTTATAAGCATTGAAATGTTCCTCTTTGCCTTCGGTCTTGCCAAGAGGAGAGCTCTACATTCGGTGGTTCATCTCAAACAGTCGTGCTGTGTACTGTGTCAGATTACAGGCACACAAAGATGAATAAGAGAACTTGCAATTTCGTAGGGGAGGATGATAAGTAAATGGGTAAGTGGATGACATAATAATAAGTTTAACAATCTATGTATATGCTAGATAAAGTACATTTTTGCTTTTGGCCCATGGACACTGGAAGTTGTTTATAGTAATGTAAAATGATTGTTAATATAAAATCTGTAAATTGGTGTGTATGTCTTTCTTTTTCTTTTAGCTGATAGACCAGTTAAAGCCTGGTGGGAGATTGATATTGCCAGTTGGTCCCGCAGGTGGAAACCAGATGTTGGAGCAGTATGACAAACTACAGGATGGCAGTGTCAAGATGAAGCCCCTGATGGGAGTCATATACGTGCCTTTAACAGATAAGGAGAAGCAGTGGTCCAGGTGGAAGTGATTTTATCTTCTGCTCTTTCTTCTTCCACACATGCAAGGTGAAGGGTGTGGATTCTAAGACATTAGACCACAAGAGCTGCTTTTTTGGTTGTCACCTTTATGCTACTCCATTTTAACATCAGAAATTCGCTACATTAAAAATCTAGAAAAATTTTGCATGAGTCTGCCCTTCTTTTGGTTTAACTCATATCTTTGGGAAAGGGGGGTGAGACTTGGTTGGCACAAAGGTGGGATTTTTTTCCCCCTTTTTTTAAAAAAGAGACTTTTGGCCACAGTTCAGAATTTTGTTAAGGATGTTTTATTATCAGCCGTTCTGCTTCTGTATTCACAAATCATTTTTTGTAGCTGCTCTGTGGTCATGGAAACAAAGGCTTTGGTCTGAAGAGAAGGGGCCATCCTTTCCTGCCCCGTTCACACCCTGTTGTACCATTGTTACAAAGAGAAAGAAGGGAAAAGATACTCTTGTCCCAATTTTCAAAGGTGTCAGAATCCCAGAGAGGACATTTTTCCTCTCAGCTTGCTTTCTCTCTTTCAATCAGATTCATTGACATTCTAACGACCCATGTCTGTTTTACACTCAGCTACTGTTTCAGAGCCGCTATAAGAAATAAACTTCTTGCCAGTCTGTGGAACTGGCCAGCCCATTTTGAAACCATTCTAACCAAATTCCTGGGGTGGGGTGGGGTGGAAGGGGGAATTCAGTGAGCTCAAAGCGAGTACAGTGCCCAGGTCTCACAAACCCACCCAAAGGGCCAACAGCATGCAGCATAATCCTCAGTACAGCATGGCTCATTATAATGCCTACTTGTGTTTTATGTCTCAGCATAATCAGTATTTTTTCTGAAGCCAAGATTTCTCTTCCTCTCTTCTCCTTCCTTCCCCTCCCCACATCCTTCAGTGGGAAGGAGTGAAATCAATAAGTAAGAATGACATTAGCTAAGACTAGTAAAAATTAAATGATAAAATAAGAAAGGTTTAACAGTTTCCTAGTTTTAGAATCTTTTTTTATTTGACAGAGGTACTTATTTTAAGATAATTATTTTTTCAATAAATGAAAAAATCACCATTTTCAGTAAAATGGTGATTGTAAGTTTAATAGACTTCTTAATTTTATTTTTTTGGAAAGAGGAAAGATACCTTTTGAAAGAATGTTTAATTGCATAAATGGTAATGAATCTAACTGAGTTTTTCTTTTCATTCTAATTGGCCATTTCTGGGATATCTTACTAGGAATTGCATTTTATTCTTCACATTATGTGGATATAGCTATTTTCTTTGAATTCTAACCTGGAGCACAGCCACTTCTTAAAAAAAGAAATTAAAAAGCTAGAAGTCCTGTCAGTTACAGTCATATGGTTATTAAAACTAGTTACAACCTTCCTTGACTTTGCTTCTAGTGTGGTTATGTAGTTATATAACCATATGATTGCTGTTGTATAAAAGGGGCAAATATACACTGAACACACTGCAATTTGATTCAAGTAAGAGTTCAGATTTTCATTAATAAATTTAAAAGCTTTCTGTGCACAATTAATATTAGTATTGAACATTCCACTGCAGTTTGATGATGAAGGAATTACACAAAAATATATTTCATTTTTATAACCAGAGGTGGATTTAGCAGGAAGTAAATGAAACTTAAGCTTTGGGACTTTCACATGCTTAGGGGCCTTCCTGGCCTGACATCTGATTTTATTTATATGCATTCTTGGTTTTGGTCCTCCTTTTCTTCCTTTAATGAAGAGGTTCCCCCCTTCCCAGGCCATAGAAGCTCTAGATTTCCACAGTACCTGTATTCACCCATTATAAAACTAAACTATTTATATTAAATATAGATTAACTTTTAAATTTATGAACAAGTCATTTACCAAATATACTTAGTCATTTACCAAGTATTTAAATATACTTGTTTTCCTTTTTAGTTTTCAACTTTTTAAAAGATTGAGCAATTTTACATATATGTATCACTGAAAACTTTTCTCTAATTATACTAGGAGGATGTCCTAATTCTTTCTCTTGTAAATTTTCTATTTATTCAAACACATTTTCCTACATCCAAAGATATAGTGTGTGTTTTTTTTAATTTTTGTTTTGTTTTAAGTAAGCTCTATGCCCAGTGTGGGGCTTGGACTCAAGACCCTGAGATCAAGAGTCAGGGGCTTTACCTGCTGAGCCATCCAGGTGCCCCCCAAAATAATCAGTTACTTAGTTGTAAATCTTTAAAGAATATAGATTTAAAGAATGTAAAGGTGAAACAAAATCTGGAAACAGAATTGGAAAAAGCAACTGCCACATTAAAAGAAAATTTTGTACTGAAAGAAATTACTAGAAAATAGGATGTTTGAAAGGGTAAAATAACAACAGTTAACTTAAAATCTAAAGAGACCAATCATCCACTATTTCTATTTGTATTCTTAGACTCTCAGGATCCAGACAGGCAACAAAAAATGCTCAGCTAGGATTTTAAAGTGGTTTTTGTTAAAGGGTTATTCAAAGAAATACAGGAAAGGTTATGGGAATCAGTGAAACATATTGATATGACCAGGGCAGGGACCTCCCATGCCAGGCGCCTACATAAGGGGAGGAAATAATTTTACTGGAACCCACTGAGAGTAGGACTATACTAGGGCCATGGATACATAGCTGTGAATTTGAAACTGATCATTCTCATGGAACTTATGGTCACGTGGGAGACGCAAAAAAATCTAGAGAAGATAAATGAGCAATGAGAGTGTAGTCTGTTTAGTAGGGAGCAATTGAAGTGTTGACGACAGACAGTGAAGTAATCAGAATTACATTTCAGAATGATGACTCTGGCTGTGGTGTAGAGAGTAGATTGGAAAGGGACAAAACAACAGAACAATGTGGTTGTAGCAAGTTAGGAGGTGAAATGGCAGTGGCCTAAATAAGGCAGTGGTAGTAAGGATAGAATGTGGTTAAAAAGACCTGCATACCATTTTCTGAGTGCCCATCCCACATCTGGGAATTATGTCAAAAGCTCCTAGTCAGTCTTATTACCAGGTTAGGTGGTCTTTATTCTTTCATATTTTCTTCAGAATTCGTTTAACAGCTCATACCCCAAGCTTTCTTCTGAACCTTTTCTCTCTCTCTCTCTCTTTTTTTTTTTCCTGAACCTTCTCTTGCTTCTCACCAACCTTCCATCCTTCTCTTCCCGGGAAATCCAGAGCTAGTTGCAGTACCCTGTGAGGGTGAGATCCAATCTTTGCTGTATGGGAAAGAAAGAGCCCTAGTAGGCATGCTGAATTCTCGTGCCAAATAAAGCCCAAAGCCTGAATGTAGACTTACATTTCCTAATACTTGGAAAAATATTGTTTATAATTTTGGTGGAGTAATATAATAAAAGGAGAGACAATGCCAGAGGTATGAGCCATAGATCTAGATAGAACCTGTGGTATTATGTTCATGACTATGGATGTGTAGTAGTTGTATTAGTTGCATCATAAACTTCATATTTTTAAATTTTTATTTTATTTTACATATTATATGTAGGAATCAATATTTTGTTAATCAAGTTTTGTTTTTGTTTTTAATGGTCACAAGAGACAATGGAAGAAGTCCATCTCTGGTTTGTGAAACCAAAGAATGTTTCAGGATTCTCATTCAATAAGCGCTTTGCTTATTGTCGTCTCAAAGTGCCATGCACACATGAAAAACATGTTATGAATTGGTTGGGAATTTTTAAGATTGACAGTGTAGGTCCTAGGGCATCCAGTTGATCCTGTGTTCATATTTTTCTGTATTGTCCCTTTTTAATTTCTTTACATACATTACAGCATTATGACATATTTTACATTCTTAAAGGCAGGGATATATTTTGTTGCTCTTGGAATTCTCATAATGCTTTGTACAATTTATTACCTCAAAACCTGTTAAGTAGAAACCATTCGTGGATTTTGATTGTTGTTTCTTGGTAATACATCTTTTCATTTGTTCTTGAAAAGAATATATAATACTGGGATGCCTGGGTGGCTCAGTGGTTGAGCATCTACCTTTGACTCAGGGCGTGATTCTGGAGTCCTGGGATCAAGTCCCACATCGGGCTCCCTGCATGGAGCCTGCTTCTCCCTCTGCCTGTGTCTCTGCCTCACTCTCTGTATGTCTCTCATGAATAAATAAATAAAATCTTAAAAAAAAGAATATATAATACTAATGTTAGTAGGTTAGAGTTAATAACCTAATAAGTTATATATAATTATACATTATATAATAAAATAATATTTATATAGTTGGTAACCTAATGAATATGTTTGGCACATATATAATAAAGAGACTTTCTAGAAATTTAGGACTTAATACTTTTTATTGTAAGTGATCTACACATGTAAGTCAGATAAAGATAGTTATGTAGAATTTGGAACATTAAATGGAAAAATAACGTGAAAGTTATATAGATTTTGGGGTATTAGGATGGACAAGATTATATGTGCACTGATAGCAAATTTTTGGTTTTCTTTGGCACCCTAAATGTTAAAATTCAGATCTATAAACTTAATTTCTTTTCCTTTTTTTAGTGCTATATATTTCCTTCTATTTGTTTTTAATAATTCTGTTTGACTACCAAAATAATATATGTATAGTGTAAAAATTTTAGAAGTACAAAGAATGAAATAAAAATCACCCACAGTCCCAGAACCTAGAGATATAACCACTATTAGCATTTTGGTAGATTTTTTTTTTTTACTCTTTTATCCATAGTTCCGTATACATCTTTTTGTAATCCTGAGATCATATAATAGCATTATCTTGTAATCTTTTTTCCTATTTAATAGAATGTCATCAATATTGTCCCACTTTTTTTACAATATTTTTTCCTCCGTTTTATTGATATAATTGACATAGCATTATATTACTTTTATGTGTACAACATAGTGATCTGATATAGGTATGTACTACAAAATGATTACCACATTAAATTTCATTTTATGATTTTAGGTCTTACATTCAAGTCATTAATCCATTTGAGTTGATTTTTTGTATATGGTGTAGATGGTGGTCCAGTTTCATTCTTTCCCATGTGGCTGTCCAGTTTTCCCAGCATCATTTACTGAATACACTCTTTTACCCACTGTATATTCTTGGGTCCTTAATTGATGATATATGTGTGGGTTTATATCTGGGCGCTCTATTCTGTTTCATTGACCTATGTGTCTCTTTTTTTGGCAATACCATACTATTTTGTAATGTAGTTTGAAATCAGGGAGTGTGATACCTCCAGCTCTATTCTTTCTAAAGATTGTTTTGCTATTTGGGGCCTTTTATGATTGTATACAAATTTTAGAATTATTCTGTTTCTGTGAAAAATGCTGTTGGGATTTTGATACAGATTACATTGAATCAGTAGATTGCTTTGGGTAGTATGGATAATTTAAACAGTATTCATTCTTCCAATCCATGAGTATTGTGTCTTCTTCAATGTCTTTCATTAATGTCATACTTTTCAGTGTACAGATCTTTCACCTTATTTAAATTTGTTTTAGATATCATATTCTTTTTTGATGCAATTATAAATGGGATTGTTTTCTTAATTTCTCTTTCTGATAGCTCATTATTGGTGTATAGAAACAGAACTGATTTCAGTATGCTGATTTTGTTTCCTGCAACTTTATTAGTTTATTAGTTTTGACATTTTTTTGGTGGTTTATAGGGTTTCCTATATATAATATGTTGTCTGCAAAAAGAGACAATTTTACTTCTTTCTTTCCGATTTTGATGCCTTTTATTTCTTTTTCTTGCCTAATTGCTCTGGCTAGGATTTCCAGTGCTATGTTGAATAAAAGTGGCGAGAGTGGGCATCCTTGTCTTGTTCCTGATCTTAGAGGAAAAGCTTTCAGCTTTTCACCACTGAGTATGATGTTAGCTGTGGGCTTGTCATATATGGCCTTTATTATGTTGAGGTACGTTTCCTCTATACCCAGTTTGTTGAGAGTTTTTATCCTTTTCCTTTTTAAAAAAATTTTTAATTGAAGAGGATATTTGGAAATGTTGTATTATGTTGTTGGGCAGTAAGGATATTTATTTATCATATCCTTAATGCCTTACAACAGGCAAGTCAAATGTGGTAAATTATTTTACAAAAACAGTAACATCTTCAGTTCACATTTTAAAAAGAACAGTGAATTTATGAATAGAGCACTTTGCAAGTGAACTCTTTGTAGATTAAATATTTTAATGCTTGCATGAATTTAAGTAAAATTTATTCTATGAGAATTATAGTGCTTAAATTATTTAGAAGAATATATTAAGAGGAGCCAGAACTGATAATTTGTCATTTAATAGATAATCCAGTACTCTATGACAAAGGCAGTTTGTGGGAGAAGTAATCTTTAAAATAATTTCTCACACGATTTACACAATTCAGTTTTAAAAAGAAGCATACTATCTGATAGTCCCTTAATTCACCACATATTTGGGACATTTTAGCTCTTTTTACTTCCCCTTCAGATTTATTTTAACTTTTAAAAAACTTAAATTTTTATTGTAGACAGATTGTAAGAACAGTACAAAGACTTCCTGAATCTCTTCATCCAGAGTTACCAGTTGTTAACATTTTCCACATCTGCTCTCTCATTCTCTCTTTCTCTCTATATATGCATGTAGGTCATCTGAGATTTAGTTGCAAATGTCATACTTCTTCACCCCTATTTTCTTGAGTGTTTAACAATGTTTTTGTCACTCATTACCCTCAAGTATGAAGCTTTTTGGTAGCTTTATTTTTTTACTTTTAACAGCTTTATTGAGATATAATTTATATGCTATACAGTTTATTTTAGGCTGCATTCTTCTTCCTTCCTTCCCCTCACTGGCAGTGGCTGGTACAGTGCTGCAGCTTGCTGAGCGAGTGGTTTCCTTTGGAGCTGACAGAGCTGCCTTTTGAAATCATCTGGCAGATACACCTACACAGGATGCTTTTTCTCCCAGAGTTTGGGTTGAAATTGAACCCACTCAGCATTTGCTAGCAGAGTATACTCTAAGCAAAAGACCACATTTTTGTCCAGTTTTGTCAATGTGTAACTATCATAAATTATTCGAATTCTAATTACCCAATGTGATTTATGATAGTGTTAGCAAGATCCTAGATCTAAAAATTAAAATTTCTCTGAATTTTTTATCTTGAAGGAAAAAAGTTACCTTTAGAATGAAAAATAGGAATCCAGGGCCTTCAGGTCTCATATTTCATTCTGGAGTAGCATGAGAGATGTTCGGATGGCTGACTTCCATTTTTGCCTTGACTTGGGACTGTTTGCTTTCTTTCTTTTTTTTTTTTTTTGTTTATAAATGCTTGGGGATTGGTGTATTTTTACTTATTTACTAATTGTATCTAAATTATTAGCCAAGTTTTTATAGTTATGTAACATCTACTTATATATTTCTCTTTTTTATCCTCAGGGATGAACTGTAAAAGTACCATCAGCTTGACCAGTAAATAATATTACAGTGGATTGCTCATCTCAGTCCTCAAAGCTTTTTGAAAGCAACAGCATCACAGCTTGTTTTGGACTTTGTTACACTATTATTTTCAGCATGAAAATGTGTGGTTTTGTAGGGTTTCTAGTTCTTCAAAGAGGCACAGAAGCCGAATTGGTAAAGGAACGATGCAAAGTATAAATTTGTGTATTATTACTTTAACATGCCCACATTTTACTTTAAAATATTAAAAGACGGGGTTCCACAAATGGAAGACTTAGTTTGTGAATTGATTTTGAGGAGTGGTTTTTCTTAGACACTTAATTCTGTTTCAATATTAATTTATCAAATTGCTCTTGTGCATCAGATAACGCCACCATTCACAAGTTAAAATTCTTGGTTTTTGGATGTCTGTTAGATGCCACTAAGAAAATAGAGATGAGCTTCCTTTTTAAAGCTTTTGATGTGGTGTCATAGAGTAGCATGTTGTAGATACAATCAGCTGCTTTGTTACTTTAAAACTAAGCATTTGTAAATATTAAAACTTTAGAAGATGGCAGGTGATGTCCTTTATAACACTTAGCTATTCAGATTGGACATAACTGATATAGTTCATCCTTTCCCTCTTTAAAATTATAGAGACTTGTAGCTCAGTACTGTTTTTTTCTGTTTCTAATTTGCTGCTGATAATGTATATGAATTTACTATGCTGTGTAAGCTGGGTCCTAGTCACTGAACAGTTTATGCAGTGCTGCTTTGCCAAATAAAGTTAAAAGTAAAAGAGGCATTGGTGGTGTTTGAATGCAGAAGAGAGAACCACATATCCACCAGATACAGAATGCTGTCTGAGATCACAGACATAAAATTGTTTCTCTGATGCTCCATTTTATGAAATCTGAGTAGCATGGATTTATAGCATCAATTCAGCTGTACATTTGTAGAATATGACTACATTCGGCAGACGGGGACTACACCTCATTTATCTTTTTTCTCTGCTTAATACAGGGCTTACCCTCTTGTAAATGCTGAGTGAGTGAGTGAATTGACTTCGTGTCAGGGAAGAACAGAATCAAGGATAGATGTACCAAACCCCATTTCTCATCTACTAATAGATTTATTAATATAAGAACTGGAAAATGAGTTTCCAAGAGAGCAGTAGCACTTTGGGATCTTGCCTAAATATTGTGGTCTTAAACCTTTTATAGGGAACGCCTGGGTGGCTCAGTGGTTGAGCATCTGTCGTTAGCTCAGGGAGTGATCCTGGGGTCCTGGGATTGAGTTCCACATCAGGCTCCCTGCAGGGAGCCTGCTTCACCCTCTGCCAGTGTCTCTGCCTCTCTCTGTGTCTCATGAATAAATAAAATCTTTAAAACGGATTTTTAAAAAATTATGCACACTTTTCACTGATGTCTCTTCTTGGGCAAGATCTCAGACATAAGAAACTAGTGTCAGTTGGTGGCTAAGACTTGTGAGTTTTAGTTCCTTGCTGGCTTCAGTCTGCTGTTGGTACTGCTTCTGGACTTGGGCCATGACTCATTTGAGGTAGTTTCAAAGGTCAAGTATTCCTTAGAACTTAAATTGATTCTTACTCACTGGTCTGTATTCTTCATAGCCATTGCCAACATTTTATTATATGTAAATCCCTATGTTAGGCCTTGGGGCTAGAAAAAAGTGCTTACTCTCAAGGAGTTTACAATCTGAGCAAGGGGACAGTTTATAAATATAGTAGGAACAAGTGCCACTTGATTGGTATAGACAAACGCCATGCGACTGATTAATTTTACACTTCTGTGAATTCAAATTTTTTTTTTAATTTTTATTTATTTATGATAGGCACACAGTGAGAGAGAGGGGGGGGGGGAGAGACACAGGCAGAGGGAGAAGCAGGCTCCATGCACCGGGAGCCTGACGTGGGATTCGATCCCGGGTCTCCAAGATCACGCCCTGGGCCAAAGGCAGGCGCCAAACCGCTGCGCCACCCAGGGATCCCCAAATTTTTTTTTGAATTCAAATTTTTAAATGTTGAATAAATACGAGTGGATTTTAAGGGAATATCAATAAATGGCAGAGATAGCAATAATGGATTTTAACTAGGTGTAAGGGCTTTCTTTCTTTTTTCTTTTTAAGATTTTATTTATTCATGAGAGACACACAGAGAGAGGCAGAGACACAGGCAGAAGGAGAAGCAGGCTCCATGCAGGGAGCCCGATGTGGGACTCAATCCCGGGACTCTGGGGTCACACCTTGAGTGGAAGACAGATGCTCAACCACTAAGCTACCCAGGCGTCCCTAAGAGCTTTCTTTTTAAGAGAGCTGATTTTATATATATGCTGGTCAGAGATAAGAAATACCTCTTAATCTTTAGTATTCACAATCTCTAAAATGTTTTAGTATTCCATTTTTTTCTTAATAGAAGTGATTCCTTTATACAGTATGAAGAGGACAGTGAAAGTATTTTTTAAAGTTCCAGTCTTGTGAGATCCTATTGAAACAAGGTGTTTTTACAAATTTGATTTTATTAAAGCCCAAATCTAGCTCCAGTTAAGAATTAAAATGAAGAATTCTAGGGTTTTTAAAAAATGTTTTTTATGATTTTATTTATTTGAGAGAGAGAGCACGAGTGGGATGAGGAGCCTAGGGAGAAGCAGACTTCCTGCTGAGCAGGGAGTCCTATGTAGGGACCTGAGCTGAAGGCAGACACTTAACCAACTAAGCCACCCAGGTGTCCCAAGGATTCCACTTTCTATTTTTTTTTTTTTTTAAGATTTTATTTACTCAGAGAGAGGTGGAGACACAGGCAGAGGGAGAAGCAGGCTCCACGCGGGGAGCCCCATGTGGGACTCGATCCTGGGACCGGGATCACGATCTGAGCCGAAGGCCGATGCTCAACCCAGATTTCAGTTTCATGTCTCTTGATTTCTCCTACCATTTTTCAGGAAGATGACAGTGTTATGTCCCCATTGTACTTAAACAGGTGGCTCAAATAGATTGCCAGTAAGAAAATCCTGCGTGAAGAAAACTGGCTGTCTGTTAGAAACGACAAATACCCACCATTTGCTTCGACGCGGATGGAACTGGAGGGTATTATGCTGAGTGAAATAAGTCAATCAGAGAAGGACAAACATTATATGATCTCATTCATTTGGGGAATATAAAAAATAGTGAAAGGGAATAAAGGGTAAAGGAGAAAAAATGAATGGGAAATATCAGAAAGGGAGACAGAACATGAGAGACTCCTAACTCTGGGAAACGAATTAGGGGAGGTGGGCGAGGGGTGGGGGTGACTGGGTGGTGGGCACTTGACGGGATTAGCACTGGGTGTTCTTCTATATGTTGGCAAATTGAACACCAATTAAAAAAATTATTAAAAAAATCAGGAAAAAACAAAAAGAAAACTGGCTGTCCCATGTGGCCCACAAGGTTCACGTCTGTGTACTGTAATATAATAGACATGAAACAAGTCCAAGAGTTTCCTTATCTTTAATCCCTCTGCCAGGGCTGTGATAGTAGGTGCTAGTTTTAGTTCCCAGCTTTGGACTTGACCTTTGTGTTGTGTGAGCCAGGGCTCCATGAAGCTCACCCTTGCTTGGTGGAAGAGAAAACCCCTGACTTTTAGTTCCCATGGATGCATCTTGAGGCAGGGAATCCCCTCTTCTGCTCTTCCTCCCTCTTCCTGTCCCGTCCCTTCCTTAAGCCTGACCTGAGAGACATTCGAGGAAGGCTGGAGCTGAAGAACTCATTCTTAGTCTCGGAGTGTCCTAATCGGATGAGCATCACAAGAATACTTCTCTTGTCCAAAGGGCCGGTGATTACAACACCGAAGACATCTTAAATATGAGAGAGCAGCAACCCAGGGGCCTGGGGCAGCTGAGGACATTTATATTGGAATCCCCACACCCCAGACACGTCACTGTAACACCCCCCGCCACACACACACACACACACACACACACACACACACACACAAAGGATCACATCGAGTGAAGTAATTTTTTTTTTTCTGGGGCTGTTTATTTAGGTTTTCTGGTCATAATCCTGTTAGGACTTTGCTTAGAAATTACATGATAGATAAAAGAGCCTGAAGAGTTTCCATGTTAACTGTGTCAGTTGTAAATCATTTATAAAAAAGGCTATTTTCTGGAGAAAAAGACCTGCCATTCTTTAGGATCTTGGCTCCTTTATGTGATTAGCTTGTAGGGAACAGAGTTTGATCAAGCCAGCCAGAAATTAGTTACAAGTGGAGCTGTTAAGGAGAGTCAGACTATTGCTCCTCAGCAGCAAACAGCATTGAAGGCACCATCTCAGATTGGGTTCTGATTTATTTAAATTAACTATCTTTTAAATATTTTATTGATTCAATTTGCCAACATACAGAATTAACACCCAGTGCTCATCTATCATGTGCCCTCCTTAGTGCCCATCACCCAGTTACCCCGTCCCCCCCACCCTTAAGGTTCTGATTTCTTTGTTCTATACACACATCTAAAGATTACACATTTAGAGATTTTTCTAAGTCTTCGTTTTCATCTGTGAAACTGTGTAAGAGAACGTAGCTTTTTATTTGGAATTTTGGGTCTTCAGTCATGATGAATGAAAATAAAAACTCTTTTTCTAAGTTCATATACTCAGTATAATTTTTCCTAAGCTTTTTGGTAAAAGTTAAGACCATCTTAAAATGTGTTTTGAGGGCACCTGGCTGGCTCAGTCAGGAGAGCACAAGACTTTTGGTCTTGGGGTTGTGAGATCGAGCCCCATATTGGGTGGTCAGTCAAGATTACTTAAATAAAACTTAAAAAAATTTAAAAAGTGTGTTTTGAAAAGTTTCCTAAGTTTTGAAATGATCTTTAAGTTGAATGATATTGTAAGTTGATCTCTTTCCAATTTACAGTGTGCTAAGTCACATACAAGACTCAGAACTGAGGTGGAAGAATTAAAATGAGTAGGAAAGAAGACACAAGAGAGACCCAAGTGAAACAAATGGAGGCTCGGTTCTAAGCAGTTCATCTCTGGACACACTCAGCTTCAATGTGCCTAACCTTATTTTCATCCTTGGTGGTTTTATATTTAATCAAAACCCTCCCTGTGTTTGCTGTTCAAGTAGCCACGGCGTATGCACTTTATTTAGGATTCTAGAATTGCACAGGACCAGAGAGCTGAGAAAAAATGGGGCCAGTCTCCAAGAAAAAGCCACACAATTGCTTAAAAAGCCAAGGAGTTAAGAACATTTGTGAACAGCAAACTGCAAGCTAAGCTTTTCCCTCTCTATTTGGCGTGGGCAGTTTTTCATTAGAAAAACTCAGTTTTAACAACTCAGTTTCATTCAGTTTTAACACCAACAGTTGCAGAAAACCTGGAGTCCAGAAAAGAAAACAAGTAATTGGGAGTCACTCTGATAGGAACAAAGTAGTGCAATCCCCAAACATGAAATTGGGGACAACATAACAGAGACCCCAAATGACAATCTCAGGCTCAGATGCTTACGATACCTGGTCTCCTTGCTGCAACGTAGGCAGAGCGCAGGAGGATCAGATGGTGCCTGTGCCCCAGACGACACCACGCTGTAGTACGTTTATGCTCGAGACATCCAGTGAATTCATCAGCAAGGTCTGCCTTAAACCCCCAAACCAAAGAACAGATAGAAATTGCATCTCTGCATTTGGGTTGTGGGAAAATATAGTAAAGAACATGAAACAGCCATCAGTGGCTGAGGAGGGTTGGTGAGCGTGAAAGTGAATGGTGGAGCCAAATCGCCAAATCACAGATTATGAAAAAGCAGGAGGAGAAAGATGAAGACGTTCTGTCATTTTCCCATGGAAGAGAACAAATCTGACCCTCCAGCAACAGGAAACATCCAAATGCTTGGGGAGGGATGGAGACTAGCTATTGTCTACTTGTACTGAGAATTAGAGCAAAGAAGCCATGTGTTTTCTGAAAGGTGGCATCTGTGGGCCTTTTCCCAGCAAAAGACACATGAGACATAACACGTTTGAGCAGTAAATTGTGGACAAGCTTCCCTTTAAAATTATTTATAAATTATCTTAGATGCAGAACTCCTCCAATCAGACACAGGTAAAGTGACTTAGACAGTCTCATGCAGTCCATATGACAATATAACTATTTTGTGGACCTTGATTCTCTAATTTTTTGTTTTTTTTTAAATAAATTCAACTTGCCAACATATAGTATAACATCCAGTGCTCATCCCATCAAGTGCCCTCCTTAGTGCCCGTCACCCAGTCACCCCCATCTCCTTCTTTAATTCTTAATTTTTCCCTTTGCAAAATAAGGTTGATATGATTAGATCCAGGTGCTATAGCATCAGCTCAGTAAATAACAGCAACTTATTATGGTGATGAAACGGTTATTTAAGAAGGCATAAGAAGAAAATACAATTTATTAAAGGGATTTTGTACACTTGGATATGGACATCTTTTCTCAAGTATCTCAACACCATAGCAATACTAAACCGTGTTTAATTTCTTCATGTATAAAAAGATGTGCCGAAAGATGCATGCCTCATCAGTTTTTATTTTATTGGGTATGGCTATAGGTGACACCCTTCTCTAGAAAAGCAAACTGCACAGCGTCACACAGAGAGTACAGATATCCTAAGTTCATTCACACAGTCATTTTTCTAATTTGCCCTTGAGGAGAACTTTAAGTCTTTGCTCAATTCTAATCATTCAACAAAATGCTTGGACCCCTCAGGAAATAAAAGTAACCAATTTCTTTGTTTTTCTAGAACTAACTTTGTTTATTCATGTATTCTGTTATATTTCTGACCCAAATTAAGCCCTTTGCTAAAAGGAACAACTTACTCACATTCAGTCTGAATATAAAGTGTTCTACAGTGTTTTCAAGTATTTTAAAAGATTTGCCACTTTGGATAAAAAGCCATACTATATTAGTAATATGTCAGTGTAGACAGGCACACTCTAGATTGCTCTCGGGAGAATGATTACTAGGATGTGTTTAATCCCGGCATTAAGTGATGCTGGGAATAATTTGCCTTTAAAATCCTACAAATTGATTAAAAGGGAAAAGATACTAAGCTTGATGCCAGTTTTCTGTAAGGGTGAATTTGTGCAAGACTGGTTTATGCTCTGGGAATATATAAGCCTGGCATTAGCTGATTGTACATTATAACATTTTATAGCATTAAACAAATAATGGAGAAAACTGGCCTATTCCATTGGATGAAAGAAGCTGGTGATCCTTAAACATGTGACATTTTTACAAATGCTGCACCTAGAAATCCACTCAGTGCTCTGCTTTTCAATTTGAATGCATCTTTCTCTTCCATCAACACAGACTAATGCTGAAGACCAGTGACTATATAAATAAAGCTGCTGTGTTCTGGACCATCAAGCAGTGTTGAGTAGATTGAAGAAAGTACTTTGCCCTCAGCTAAGTTTGTGTTAAAATGTTTGACCTGCCACTTCTGCTGCCACCATCATTTCCTATCTCCCTCCAGGACAACGTTACAGCTATTTGTAATCCAAAGTGAGTGTTTTCTCCCAAAGTCAGGTCTAAGGGGGCAGCCACCCAAACGACATGATGTCAGAAGCACTGGGATAAGCTCACACTCACCCACCCTGATGCCTCCTTGACGTGTTCACAGGGGTTACAGTTAGATATTCCTGCCATAGGGAGCATTTCACTGAAGGTATAAATTCACTTGAGATCCATTCTCAGAAACAGGCTTTGAAGGGGAGAAAAGCACTTGAAGCTTAATATGAGGAATAAGAAGGCCTCAGAAAAAGGAAGCTGTGTGTAAAGTGGCCCAGGGTTGCCAGAGGCCAATGGCTGGCTTCTGAAAAGTAAAGGGTTAACATTGCCATCCGAAGGCCTTTCCTTGAGATTCTGAATTTTCTGCCTTGGCTAACTGCAAATTGCTATTTTCAAGGACAGCTCACATAAGTCAGAATTAGAGTCTTTACTCACATGGATTCCTCTCCAAATTTCAAAACATTTCATATACTCCCCAAATAAAATCTTTCTATAATAAATAAAAACAAAGGTTTAGGGGCTTGCAGAATTTTCTGGGGTTTCAGGATTTTTCTTAGCCCAGTTCAAATCAAAGAGGTTATAAATATCCAAACCAATATATGTATAAATTATAAGTAAAACATCCTCACCCCCAGCTATTTAAATGAGACTTATTACAGATACATCCCATTTATGAGGTAGTCGGATTCCTCAGATGTGATGGGACGAGCTTTTTTAAGTTTCTGTTTCACCAGGCGTAGTCGGCAAGCAACCATGAGAAGCAGCAGAGCCGTGATGGCCAAACCCAGGGCCAGGGGTAGCACTGCACCTGTGAAACGGTTAGAAATGGACAGGGCAGGTCAGTGAATAGTGGCAATAATAGCTACAACTGACTGTATGATTAGCACTTTGCATGCACCGTTTTACTTAATCTGGACAACTCAAACAGGTACTGGTACTGTCACCATTTTACACAGAGATTAAGTAATTGGTGTAAGAGCACACAGTTTGTAAATGGCAGGTGTAGTTCTCAAACCAGACTTCTTTCAAACCAGATTCTGTACCAGGTTCCTACGAAATGCGGTGGCCTCAGTGAGTACAAAGGTAGCTCGCCCGCACACCCAGTCTGTGAATAGACAGCTGTGAGGACACGGTGGCCAGAGGGGAGTTTTTCATCATAGTCAGAGATTAAATTTGCGGATCCACACATGATCAGTCTCTCAAAATATTATGGACTAACTCCTAATTTCTTGTACTGGTTAGGGCTTCAAGAAATTTATTTTCTTTCTTAATCCAGAGATCCTACTCTCAGCCAGTAAGAACCACTATTGAGAGCTAACTTCAAAATATGCTGGTGTTAATTCTGGCTAAGGGTACTTGAAGAATCTCTCAAGTCCTCCCTCACGGGGTTTCTCCTGGGGGGTGGGTCCTAGACACCCAGGCGAGAAGTAAGAAGCGGTGGTGAGAGGCCAGCAGGAGTCTGGTGGGGACAGGGCTGTGCCCCGGATCGGTCTTCCTTATCAAGCTCAGCAGGCTCTATTCTTAGTCTGATGTACTCTGGCGTCCCAAGCCTGGGAGACGATAGGGTGGAGCTATTTTTAGCTGCAGGGGTCTTGCCAACTCGTGGAATTAGAGGAGCAAAAATGCCCATCGCATCAGCTGATTCTATGACCTTTCATCTCACTCCTTTCTTCACTCATCCAGCATTCAGTAAGAGCCCTGTGCCTGGCACTGAGCTAAGTGCTGGTAACCAAGGACAGTAAGCCAATGCTACAGAGTGCCGGCACTGCTCCAGGTGCTTTGGTTGTTTAAAGAATGACTTTATTTATTTAAGAATAGCAATTTTGGGGGCACCTGGGTGGCTCAGTGGTTGAGCGTCTGTTTTTGGCTTGAGTCATGGTCCTGGGGTCCTGGGTTCAAGTCCCCTATCGGACTCCCCACAGGGAGCCTGCTTCTCCCTCTGCCTGTGTCTCTGCCTCTCTATGTCTCTCATGAATAAATAAATAAAATCTTTAAAAAAAAACAAGAATAACAATGTTTAATAAGATTTCTTTTAAAGATTTTATTTATTTATTCATGAGAGACACACACACAGAGGCCGAGACACAGGCAGAGGGAGAAGCAGGCTCCATGCAGGGAGCCCGATGTGGGACTCAATCCCAGGTCTCCAGGATCATGCCCTGGGCCGAAGGCAGGCTCTAAACTGAGCCACCCAGGGATCCCCTGTTTAATAAGATTTTTAAAATTTATTTGAGAGAGAGGGGATCCTTGGGTGGCTCAGTGGTTTAGCACCTGCCTTTGGCGCAGGGCGTGATCCTGGGTCCCGGGATCGAGTCCCATGTCGGGCTCCCGGCATGGAGCCTGCTTCTCCCTCCTCCTGTGTCTCTGCCTCTCTCTCTCTCTCTCTCTCTCTCTCTATCATAAATAAATAAATAAATCTTTAAAAAAATAAATTTATTTGAGACAGAGAGAGAACATAAGCAGGGAGGAGGGACAGAGAGAGAGGAGATGCAGACTCCCCAGTGAGCAGGGAGCCCGATATGGGACTTGATCCCAGGACCCTGAGATTATGAACTGAGCTGAAGGCAGACACTTAACAAACTGAGTCACCCACATGTCCCAAGAATGACTTCAAAAAATGATTGATTGATTGATGGATGGATGGATGGATTGATTTGAGAGAGAGAGAGATGCCGGTGGGGCGGGGATGGGGCAGAGGAAGAGAGAGTCTTAAGAAGTCTCCACGTTCAATGCAGAGCCAGACACAGGGCCCCATCTCACAACCCTGAGATTATGACCTGAGCTGAAATCAAGAGTTGGACGCCTAGGTTCCTGCCACTCTTCTAAGTGCTTTATGGTGTAAATCCTTTAATTCTCACAACTACCATATGAGTTGCTACTATTATTATACCCATTTTGCAAATGAAGGAAGTAAGACATCAAGAATTAAGTTATTTGTCTAAGTTTGTAATGTCAGTGGTGGAGCTAGGACAAGCCCCCAGGCAGTACAGCCCCAGAACCACCACTATACAGTACTTCTCCAAAAGAGAAAGGAGATTTTACTTTTAACGACTTCAGGTCTGGGTAGACAAACATTTAAATAAAAAAATGCAATTAACTATTACAGTTACTATGATAGTTACTATGATATATGAAGTGCAGATAGAAAAGGAATGGTTCATATGTCCAGTTCATAGGATTTTTGTTCAAGTGGTTTAAATGTATGATGGAGCTCATTTGGGGTGGGTGGGGAGATTAGTTTATGTTCTGACATTTTCAGATTGAGATGCCTATACTTGATCCAGGTATAATTTTCTTTAGGTTTCTGGATTTTTTTTTTTAAGATTTACTTATTTATTTGAGAGAGAGAAGGAGAAAGAGCACACATACCCATTGTAGGAGGTGGAGAGGGAGAGAGAGAGAATCTCAAGCAGACTCCTCGCTGAGTGCCGAGCCTGATATCACAACCCTGAGATCATGACCTGAGCCGACACCAAGAGTCAGATGCTTAACTGACTGAGCCACCCAGGCACTCCATAGATTTCTGGATTATTTGGGCCTATATATATATATGAGAGTCTTTAGCTTCAAGGTAGTGGCTGCAGCCACCAAGTGATGAAATTGCCAGAGAGAAAGGGAGAAGAAGGAAGGTCAGGAGTGAGGCCCCAGGAAACACCAATATGTAAGAAGGCAGACAAAAGACAACTAGTAGAACAGAAAGAGATGGATCCAAAGAGTTGCAGGACAGCCAAGGGAGGAAGGGAGTCTTGGAAGCACAGGAAAGAGACTTCAAGGAAGCCCTTGACTGAACCAAATGCTAAGATGAGGTCAAGTGGGGTGAAGCCCAGAGAGGCCAATGGACTTAGCAATCAGAAATTCACTTACAGGGAGCCTGAACATTGAGGGATGCTATTTTGGTTTTATGTGTTGGGAGAGATCTAAATTGTCTGCTGCTGTTGGGGGAATGAGCCAGTAGAGACATGGATTAGAAACAGGAGACTTCCTAAATGATGGGGAAATGTACCTGAGGAGATTAGGGGCTATATCAAGGTCAGGGGGAGACACCCCTTTGGGGATGAGAAGCTGAGGAAGATCACTCTGCTCGTTCAGAGCAGGGAAAGGACTAAAGGCTGCCCTTCTAAGTGAGTGTGATCTGTGTAAAGATGGGCACCAGTGCTTACGCCTCAGGGGTGGGGATGAGGTGGAGGGAGCAGGGGGCTATGCTGAAGATCCCAATTCCAAGTCTGGGGTGCAGATGCAGCTCTAGTAACAACAAAGCAGACATATAATCTTGGGGAATCTTCTTTGTCAAGTCAGATAGTCAAATAGGATGTGGCTATACTGTCAAATGGATTCCTGTTTAACGATTTGAATGCAAGGAAAATGAAATCTCACATAATAAGCTTGCTAGAATACTGCAAATTATTCTAGATTTTTCTATACTCGTTTGGCATGGTTTCTTCATTGTCTTTAGCTTTGGTAACTTGAGATTTAAAATTTTCTAACCCCTTATAAAACACATCATGATATAATTTTCTCAGGAACCAGCGAAGGAGATGAATTGGATATTTTGTTCGCATGAGTGGGAGTAATATTCGTAATACATAACAACTGGAACGAGCAGTGGGCAGTTAGAACGAGGCTCTCTGCATATAACCAGGCACGGGGGCAGAGCAGGCCTTGTTTCCTTTTACGTGTCCATGGGGGACAGGGCCATTTTTATTCAAATATCTGGGGACGGGGTAAGTCCAGGAGCCAGCAGAAACAGCAGCATCTAGGTACTTGACGTCTGGGTGGTTCTGGCCATCTATTGGTTAACAGTTACATTTCAACATTGCCAGATTATAAAAAGAACACTCTAGAGTAAAAAGAAAGTCTTCTCCATGTTCAGATCTATAATTTAAGAATCATATTTTGTCCTCCTAAATCTTCCTTTACTAATTAGTTTGTGGGATTTAGGACTAAAACCTACCTTTCTACAAAACTATGTTGAAAGTGTTTTCTTTCTAGTTAAAAACCACCAAAATTATGGAATTATGGTATTCTTGCACTCATTATATATTCCCTCGACCTCCAACACTCTTTCCTCGTTCTTATTGTCTTGGTCTTCATCACTAGAGTAGCTAGAGAGAACTAGGTACTCTAAGATTTTTACTATTGAATCATAACTATCTCAAGCATAATAAGCCATTATTTATTTGGTTCATTGTATGAGCCATACAGTGTGCTCAATAGCTTATATTCATTGTCCCATTTATCCTCTCTAACAACTCTGAGGCAGTGATAGTTGTTATTTCCATCTTACTAATGAGGAGACTGGGATCCAGAGAGATAATATATTCTGCCTCAGGTCATGGAGTTTAGTGGTGGAGCAAGGGTTTGCATCAGATTCTAGAGCCTATGTTCTTAACCCCTGTGCCATGAGTATTACTCTTCCCATAGGATGTTACACCTGGGAGGGAATATAGTGATAATCTAGTCCAATCAACTTATAAAAGAGAAAGCTAAGGTCCAAAGATGTGAGGGTACTGGTTTAAGAGCCCAAAGATGCAGCATGATAGCGGAGGTGAGAATACAACAGTTCTTCTGACCCACAGATCTTGTCATGTGCTCCTGCAGCTGCATCAGTAACTTCAACTAGAGAGAATGTGGTTCTGCAAATGTTTATACTCTGCAATGAATTTCCAAGTTACACATTTTACCTGTTTCTGGGGCTGGGTGTTCCCCTCCTCCTCGATCGCTCTTGGACTCAAAAATATAATTTTCCTCTTTTCTGTTCTTCCTCGAGGAGCCACGATCTACAGAAAACAAATAGAACACATACAGGAATCTGTCTTATTTATTTTTTAGGATGGATGTAAAGGACTTACAGAATTTATTTCTCTAGTAAACAGAGGCCTGTGTTTGCTACTAACCAGGCTAGCTAATGTGACCAGTTTAGTAATGCAAAGTATGGGGCAAGAGCAAAACCGCCAGCAGAGAGAGGGGAACAGGTACACGGTAACAAAACCCCTACCCGCACGCTGGAGAAGGAAGGAGACACCTGGCTGGAAAAGTCAAGGATAATCTCTGGTCTTCATACCATGTAAAGCAGGAGCAGTCCACAAAGGTCTTTCTTTAAAAACTGAACAGAGCTAGCATACATAAGGCACTCAGACATGCTATTTGACTTTCTCACCTCAACCCAGGTTGGCAGGTATTCATTGCTTCATGTTTTCTGGTTCAGTCAGAGAAGCTTGGCAGTTGCCCAGGTTCTTGAGTAGTAACTGGGGCACAGAGCTAAGATTTATTTATTTGTATGTATGTATGTATGTATGTATGTATTTATTTATTTATTTATGAGAGATAGAGAGTGAGTGTGCAAGTGAGTGCAAGGAGGGGCAGAGGGAGAGGAAGAGAGAGAATCTTAACCAGCTGAGCCATCCAGGAGCCCCAGGGCTGGGATTTAAACTCAGATATGTCTAACTGCTTGTTAGTGGAACCCAGCAGTTGTGATGTAACGATGTGTGGTTAATTATTTACTCTATTCAGTTATACTATACTATTGAGAATGAAGAATAAGAAAGATCAAATCTTAGGACTTTTTGTTTTTTAATATTTTATTTATTTATTCATGAGACACAGAGAGAGGCAGAGACACAGGCAGAGGGAGAAGCAGGCTCCCTGTAGGGAGCCCCATACGGGACTTGACCCCAGGACCCCGGCATCACGCCCTGAGCAGAAGGCAGACGCTCAACCACTGAGCCACCCAGGTGTTCCAAATCTTAGGACTTTTATTCCCAGGTCTGATGAGCCATGATTGTATCACTGGATCATCTCCTATCTAGGGATTTACAACACTTGCATGCTTAGTACAAGGACAATATAATGATTAATGAACTAGTGGAGTTGCCCTCATGCTGTGGTGTGATCTCAGGGGAGATTGTGAGATAATATAAACTTCTCAATGACAATATATTGGAAATCATGAGTCTACATCAATAATTTTACTGAGAAACAGAATAAAACGTTAAAGCTTCTTTACTCATATGTCATCAACAGATACATTCATAATGCCTGCAACTGAAATAGGGTATTTATAAAACTCTTTGTAATTGGAGCTAAGTGATTTGCCTGGGTTTACAAAGGATCACAAAAATCAACAGGATAATGGAAAATTGTGAAGTTACTGCAGGAACTGATTAGCGCCAGAAGGCCACACTTAAACGGCCTGGACTGTAGCAGTGATGTAGCTGTTAAAGAGCAGGGGCCGTGAATCCATTTATTCCTTGAAGGCATCCTTCATGCTCCTCAGCCCTCCACCCCCCAGCCACCAGTTGCCGGGCAGCACAGACAAGACTGCATCCAGGATACCCTCTGAAGCACCCCCGACAGTGGCCCCTCTTCTCTGTCCTCTTCTCTGCCACAGCCTTAGGTTTTTGGTCCCTTTAACTCACAGAAAGAGCTTCTGCCTGGGTGGCTGTGTCTACAGAAGCTCCTTACTGCACTCTGTCAGCACATCAGTGCCAGGAGGCCCATGAGGTGGCCGCACATTTGCTCCTCTCAGCCCAGGCAGCAGTGGCCCTCTGCTTCCCCTGCCTGCCCTGGTGCTTGGCCAGGTTACTCTAAAGGACCCACAAGTGCCACCTGCATATACACCCATAGTTCAGGCGGTCCTCCATGAGCTCCTGGCCCAAAGGGAGTGAGAGACATGAGTGAGGCGTAAACAAGTTCTAGTAGGCCAGACAATCAGACTTACCTTTCAAACTGATTGCTATTACTGTCCACCCTACTGTAGAGGTGGAAGCCCCGATTCCCACCCAGAACCGTGAGGGGAGGGGAAAAGGAGCAGCCAGGGGGAGAGGGTGATCCGTGGGGGAGCGTAGAGGGCAGCCAGCCAGGGAACAGCTGTCTCTGTGGCTGGACTGCCAGATGTGGGGGCCGCTCAGCTCAGGGACAAAGGGACAAGGGGATGCCAAGGAGCTGAGGAGATCCATGTCCCAGGAGGAGGGGACAGGGGCTACTGAATTTAAGCCATGGGGCTGGTGGAGTGCAAGGCCATTGAACACTTGGGCTGTCTTCCACATGGCAAGTTGATTTCCACCCCTTTGGGTTGTGTGGACCAATTAAAAATTCAAAATGATTTTTAATCATTTCAAAATCAAAATTATTTGGGGGGCCAATTTAGGGTTGTCAATTTTTAGTTTGCCAAGTAAAGACATTTACAAAGGCCACTGCCTTCACTTCAGTATAAAGTAATGAAATGTGTAAACCCAAAACATGAAGAGCCTACTATGTAAAGAGGATGGCTCTTTAAATTGAATAAATTTAGCCTTATAAAAAACTGACTACTTTGTTCTTATTTTTCTCATTTTGCCATGAATGGTGAAAGCTTTATTATGGAGGGTACTGATCCTTCTTCTACTGGCTTTGGGGACCAAATTCTGTTTCCCTTCCTTTTTTTTTTTTTTTTAAAGATTTTATTTATTTATTCATGAGAGACAGAGAGAGACAGAGACACAGGCAGAGGGAGAACAGAGAGAGACAGAGAGAGACTGAGACACAGGCAGAGGGAGAAGCAGGCTCCATGCAGGGAGCCCAACGTGGGACTTGATCCCAGGTCTCCAGGATCAGGCTCTGGGCTGAAGGCAGCGCTAAACCGCTGAGCCACCCGGGCTGCCCTGTTTCCCTTCTTCTTGACTCCACCTGTCCAGATGCCTCAAGCAGGGCTTCCGAGGTCCCCCATATTGCCCTCCATTCCCTACAAATACCCTTCACTTCGGGTAGCTAGGATCCCGTCCTTCAGGAATTGTCATCCACAAACCCATTTGCTCACTCAGTCAATTAGAACCCTTGTTAGCCAATCAATTAGACACTCTTTCTGCCCATTCTCCAGTGTGCAGTGGAATGTCTGTGCATATCACAGGCAAGGCTACCTGTCCATCAGGCACCATGGGCACTGGACCCACAAAAACATTTCCATTTGATTTCTCTTAGGATCACAAGAACACAATGGATATAATAATAATAAATAATAATAATAATAATGCATATATAATAATGAAGCTGGCCTGTGTTATATTAATCTCTATACCAACACAGTCATAAAGCATAATATTTTGGTTGGGTTTTTTTTTGGGGGGGGGGCCCATGAAAGTCATAATGCAGATCTATAAGCAGCCAACCCCGATTTCTCCAGCACTCAGAGATCTCTTTCTTCTGAGCTTCTAATGCCCTAATAGAAAGACCATACAAGCAGGTCTTAAGGGAACTGTAGCTTTTTCCTGTCTCTGTAGCTAAGTGAGGCTTGCTGCCAAAGCCGACATCTCCTGGGGCTGGTATTAGACTCAGTTAAATTCTGGCTTTATTACTTACTAGCTATATGACCCAGTCTAAGCCTCTACCTCTCTATGTCTCGGTGTCTTCATCCATAAAATGTGGCTAATGATTTCTGCACATTGCCAGGTTGCTATAAAGAACAAAGAAGTGCACAGTGATAGGCACTCAGTAAGTACTCTCTCCAATAAAAAATCTGGAAGTGGGGGCAGCCCGGGTGGCTTGGCAGTTTAGCACCGTCTTTGGACCAGGGTGTGATCCTGGAGACCTGGGATCGAGTCCTATGTCAGCCTCCCTGTATGGAGCCTGCTTCTCCCTCTGCCTGTGTCTCTGCCTCTCTCTCTCTCTCTGTGTCTCTCGTGGATAGATAAATAAAATCTTTAAAAAAAAAAATCTGGAAGTGGGAAGATCACATGGCTGAGAACTCATGTCCTACTTTTTAAAAATAATGAGCCAGGAATAAAAACACCAAAATTTACCAACCTCCAGTTCTTTTCAGAGGATTAACTACCTTTTGCCCAGTGGAAAAATATAAAATAACTACACAACACCCGCCCCCCCTGCCTCTGTCTCTTTCCAATGAAGATGAGAGATTGTTTATCTTAAGTTTGAAGAGGAACTCAGTACTGGGGCCATCATTTGAATTAATTGTTTTATGGGCTTGTAGCTCTCTTACCCGAGTTTCCTAGTGAATGCCACTGCACTCAAATGCTCCAGGAAGAATTCATCTAGCACTGAGAGACACAGATTATATTTACATGCAATGTCTCATGCAATCCTTGCAGCAACACTGTGAGAAGATACTATTATCCTCTCATAGGCAAGGAAAGGCAGTTCAGAGCAGCTAATTAAGTGGAAGCTAGTAACTGCTGGTGCTAGAATTAGAACCCAGGACTGATCTCCAGCGCAGGAGCTTTTCTACTGAACCATACAGCTCTCAGAGCCACAAATCCAAGAACTTAGAGTTGATACTGTGTTTATTTATTCATATCTAGGCAAAACAAAATACCTAGGCAAAAATCACAAATTTAAATATTTCCTTAGGAAGTCTGAGATAAAGCTCTATGAAGGATGCAACAGAGAAAGAGGTTAATTGTACTTAGAAAGGGGATCTTGTTTTGGAGATGGGTTCATGTGAAAAACTAAACAAATTCATTCTGAATCTTCAGCTGTCAAATTTGAGTATTTTCTTAAATGCTTTCACTCACTGGGGAGAAGAAGCCCGTGCTATAGGAGGTGGAAGAGATAAGCATTAGGGAGAAGGCAGTGCACATAGGAGACTTGAAATGTGAATTCCTGTTTTCTACATTTCAGAGAGGAATTCACTGTCATTTCCTGGACTGTTGGATTCAGTTTTCCCAGACGCCAACATATGGAACACCATAGAGAAATGCTTCACTTCCACATGTCCTATTATTGTAGGCTCTAACCAGAGTGGCAAGTCAGAACAAATAAGACAAAGATGGCATTTGCTTCTGCAAATAACTCATTTCTTAGGGAATTGTGCTTCCTCTTTCTGAAGGACCCATTGTGTTATGCATACATGCATAGCTATGCATTTACAGAAGTAGCTGGAAGCTTGACAGAAGTTGTTTTAATGTCATTTTCACTGACCATAGAATATGCGGTACATTCTGGAAGGAAGGTGGAAATATCAGCTGGAAAAGTGGCTACAATAAGGGCCTGCCTTCCAGAATGCTCTATGGCTCCCTGTGACCACCTGCCAACAAACACAGACAACAGAATTGTTCTTTGGCACTATGCACTGGTATACCACAATGTGTGGCTGCAAAGTAGGGAAAAGGGAGCTCTCTTCAGGAAATGTTCTGGATTGCACTAGGACAAGATCCATCCATTTGAGAGAACAGTTGACTCCTGCCATCATATTGGAGCATAATAGGCTATTCAGCCGTGCTGCTTACCAGGCTTCAATAAATTCAAACTACCTTCCCAGAAATGTTTTATGGTTTCAGAGTGTTTTCTCAATGAGAAAAGAGACAGTATAATGAAAAGATGAAATACCCATGAAAAATACAGGGCACATATAAAAAGTCTTTTGAATATCCTTTATGCCCTCTGGATAAAACACCTCCCACAATAATGCAAAGGTCACAGTTGCTCACTCTAGTTACTGCCAGAGGGAAGTTAAATGGTGAGGCTTTGGCACGGTTAGCAGGGGAATCTGAGAAAATGCAGGCAGAGCCCCATGTATCCATACAGAAACCATGCATTCTCACAAGTCCATGCCTCAGTCTGGATCCTCTGGGAATTTGGTTGACCTGCTACGCTGGACATGAATTCTCAAGTTTCAAAAAACTGGATTCAATGTGAATTTGGATATACCACTTGTCTAGCACTCTGCAGTGCTAGAAATCAGATTTCGTTCCTCTGACTGGGTCAGATAGAAGAGGACAGCCTTGTTAATGAATGACTTGACCACACAGGGAACAGGCCCTACAGATGCAGGCACATCGAGCAACAATTCAGTCATTGAGCCACTGTGTGCTCAGCATAGGCACCACTGTGGCTCTGTGCAGTCCTGACCGATGGCTCGGAGTAGACTGAGTGTGCATTCACTGTGAAACTGAATATTTGAACAAATCCTTGATCTTATCCTAGTAACATGCTTGCACTAAATTCCCAATTGTGGGATAACTGAATCAAGGCAATACAGGTTTAATGCTTCAGAAACTGCCCTCCAACTGCTCTCTAGAAGACTGTACTAACTTTTTAAAAAGATTTATTAATTTATTTGAGAGAGAGAAAGAGGGAGGAAGAGAGCACATGCATGCAGGGGAGGAGGGGATATAGGGAGTGAGAGTCTCAGGCAGACTCTGTGTTGATTGTGGAGCCAGGTCCAGGGCTCGATCTCATGACCCTGGATCACGGCCTGAGCCAAAACCAAGAGTCAGTAGGTAGCTTCACTGACTCTGCCAGCCAGGCACCCCAAGATTGTATTAATTTCAATCCCACTAAAAGTGCATGAGTCTTGTTTCTCTGTACTCAGTACATGAATTATTATACTTTTTCACCTTGCTAATGTGACAGGCAAAATACTGCACCTCATCCCTTTCTGTACTACATTATCAGTATTAATCATAGTATCTCTTTAATGTATCTTCAATGAGTTAAGTTTTTTTTTTTTTATCTTCACAACATGTCTGTGGGGAAAAGAAGCAGCAGAAAATTTAACTTGTCCATATTTACTATATTAGCTAATAATTCTTGTAAAAACCCAGGCATAGGTCACAAAGAGTAGTGCATTTTAAAATCTATTTATGTTATGCTGGGTGGAGCATAATTTAACTCATAAGAAATTGGAGGCTTGGGGACATGAGTGTGGTGGTCTTTGGGATGGGGAAGGAGGGGGTGGTTGCTGTCTACACAAATTGTGCCCCGTAAGGGCCCTTTTGAACAGTTTCAAAGTTTTGGCCTTTTCTTCCCACCTTTTCCACCCTGGACTTCCAAAGATTGTGTTTTGTTTTCTTTTTACCCACCTCCCCTCCAGCAACCATCAGTTTGTTCTCTGTATTTGTGAGTCTGGATTTTTTTGTTTAATTGGTTATTTCCTTTTTTGCTTTGTTTCTTAAAAAAGTTCTTGTTTTTGATGGATATGTAATAACATATGAATATACTCCTGAGAAAAAGAAAAGTTTCATAACCATAATGTGTTGTGAATTTTGTTAAAAGTGAATAAATGTCAGGGTACCTCGTTGGCTCAGTGACTGAGTGTCTGCCTTTGGCTCAGGTTGTGATCCTGGGATCCTGGGATCGAGTCCTGCATCGGGCTCCCCACAGGGAGCCTGCTTCTCCCTCTGCCTATATCTCTGCCTCTCTCTGTGTGTCTCTCATGAATAAATAAACAAAATATTTTTAAAAAAAGTGAAAAAATGTCCAAAAAACTACTAGAGCTGATAAATGAATTCAGTAAAGTTTCAAGATACAAAAATTAGTATACAGAAATCTGTTACATTTCTATGCACTAAAAATGAAGTAGCGGAAAGAGAAATTAAGAAAAAAACCCATTTACAATTGTACCAAAGAGAATAAGATATCTAGGAATAAACTTAATCCAGGAGGTGAAAGACTTGTACTCTGAAAACTATAAAATACTAATGAAAGAAACTGAAACTGACACAAACAAATGGAAAAATATACCATACTCACGGATTGGAAGAACACATATTGTTAGAATGTTTATAATACCTAAAGTAATCCATAGATTTAATGTAATCCCTATCAAAATACCATTTTTCACAAAACTAGAACAAATAATCCTAAAATGTATATGGAACCATATAGACAAAGATCCCAAATAGCCAAAGCAATCTTGAGTAAGAAGAACAAAGCTGGAAGTATCACAATCTCAGATTTTAAGATACACTACAAAGCTGAAGTAATCAACACAGTATGGACACATAGGTTAACGGAACAGGATCAAAATAAAAAATTAAACACACAACTATACAGTCAAAGGAAGCAAGAAATACAATGGGGAAAGGACAGTCTTTTCAATAAATGGTGTTGGGAAAACTAGACATCCACATGCAAAAGAATGAAACTGGACCACTCTCTTACACCATGCACAAAAATAAACTCAAAATGGATTAAGGACCTAAATAATGTGAGATCTGAAACAATTCCTAGAAGAAAACTTAGGCAGTAATTTCTTTAACATCAGCTGTAGAAACATTTTTCTAGATCTGTCTCCTCAGGCAAGGGAAACAAAAACAAAATTAAAGTATTGGGATGACACCAAAATAAAAAGCTTTGGCACAGCAAATGAAACCATCAACAAAACAACAAGGCAACCTACTGAAGAGGAGAGATGTTTGCAAATGATATATCCAGTAATGGGTTAACATCCAAAATATATAAAGAACTTAACAAACCTTACAGCATAAAAACCCCACAAAAAAAAAATAATAATCTGATTAGAAGTGGGCAGAAGGGGCACCTGTGTGGCTCAGTCTGTTAAGTGACTCTTGATTTCGGCTGAGGTCATGATCTCAGGGTTGTGGGATTGCGTGCTCTGTGCTTAGCACAGAGTCTGCTTGTCCATCTCCCTCTACCTCTCCCCCTGTTCTCCCTCTCTCTCTCAAATAAATAAATAAAATCTTAAAAATATAAAAAAAGTAAAATGGGCAGAAGACCTGAATAGACATTTTTCCAAAGAAGATATACAAATGGTCAACAGACACATGAAAAAATGCTCAATATCACTAATCATTGGGGAAATGTAAATCAGAACCATAATGGTAAAGTCACTGTGGAAAACAACATGGAGGTTCCTCAAAAAAATAAAAATAGAATTACCATATGATCCAATAAGTCCATTATTAGCTATTTACCCAAAAAAAACAAAACACTAATTCAAAAAGATACACATGCCCCATTGTTTAGCTGGATTATTTATGGCAGCAATGATATGGAAGCAATCCAAATGTCCCTCCATAGATGAACGGATAGAAGCGTGGTATACATATATACACAATGGAATATTACTTGGCCATAAAAAGAATGAAACCTTGCCATTGCAACAACATGGATGGACCTAGAGGGTATAATGCTAAGTGAAATAAGTCGGACAGAGAAAAATAAATACCATAGATTTCCCTCATATGTGGAAATTAAGACACAAAACAAATGGGGTGCTTTGGTGGCTCAATTAGTTAAGTATCTGCCTTCGGCTCAGGTCATGATCCCAGAGTCCTGGGATCGAGTTCTGCATTGGGTTCCTTCCTCAATGGGAAGTCTGCTTCTCCCTCTGCTGCTCCCCCTGCTTGTGTGCCCTCTCTGAAGTAAATTAATTAATTAATTAATTAATTAATTAACTAATTCTTTATAAAAAAAAGAAATAAAAAATGGGCTCTTAAATACAGAGAACAAACTGGTGGTTGCCAGATGGGAGATAGGTGGGGGATGGATGAAATAGGTGAAGGGGATTAAGAGTGCACTTATCATGATGAGCACTGAGTAATGTGTAGAATTGTTAAGTCATTATATTGTACACCTAAAAACATAACACTGTATATTCTCTAAAAAAAGGGAATAAATATGTGTATGTACGTGTACAAATAAAAGTGACCAGAAAAAAATGCAACAAAATATCAATGATGAGTTTTGCTAGATGGTTTTAATTTTTTCTTTATATTTTTCAAATTTTCTAAAGTAAATATGTATTAATGAGGAAAAAGAACACACACACATATATATTATAAATAATAACAGGACATTTAATCTCTGCACCTGTGAAACTCTATTCCTTTTATCTTTATAGCCAAAGTCAGAGGTTTATTATCAAAAAGGACAAAGCAGAGATTGGAAATGCATTTTAATTTGAGTGCCAGCTCCCATCAAGTGGTGGTGCATTATTTTCAAAGGAATTCTGAGCGGAGTTCTCACTGCCCCGGAGCCTGCACCTGGATCACGAAGAGACCAGTCTTTCTGATGCATAAGAGCAGGCGGAGGAGTGCGTAAACCTCAGGCTATGGTCATCCCTGAAGCACCCTCAGGGCTACATGGGGCTTACAGGTCATCTGGTTGAAATCCCTTACCAACTGGTGAGGAAATAGTTACAGAGTATGAAGCAGCTTGCTTTAGGTTCTAAAGCCAGAACCAAAACTAGAGGCGGCTTTGGTCTCCACTCTGCCCTCAGCTAATCCATCCTCGCTCTCGTGAGCCTCTCTACCACAGAGACACAGTGAGAGCCCATCTGTCCTGGCCTCTGGGAACACTGTCCTGTCCACTGGTTCTCCAACCCTTCTGCACTCCTGCCCAGAACACCTGGTCTCCCCTGAATCTGGCCTCAGGTGGCTCTCTTCTCCATTCATCCCTCCCCTTTGGAGAAAACAGACTGAAACAGATCCCAAGGCTTAGAGGGACTGACTGCCTTGCCCATCAAGTGGCAGTGCTAACAGAGGAGACCTAAGCCAGGGTCTGAAAGCACCTAAATCTAAACTGTCTGAACGAAAAGCCCTTCACTGAATATTTTGTGGATGCATCTGTATAGAGGCTCTTAAAATCTAAACAGTAGATAAACAAAAGATTGGAAAGAAATATGCCAAAATATTAAAAGTTATTTTCGGTAAAGGGTGATGTTTTAAGTCATTTTCCTTTTATATTATTTGAATTTTCTGCAATGAACAAAAAATTTTCATCAAGAAGGTATGAAAATAGTGATAGATTGCTTCCATATAATGTAGTCAGAGTCCAAGCACTGAAAAGACATTTACAAAAGCATACAGAAATGTGATATTCTGTATTTGTTTTGTATTTGTTGATGACATGACAACAAATACAAATACATCAACAAATACAAATGCACAAAATTAGGGACGCATGGGTGGCTTGGTGTTTGAGTGCCTGCTTCTGGCTCAGAGCATGGTCTCTGGGTCCCTGGATCAAGTATGCACATCCGGCTCCCGGAAGGAGCCTGTTTCTCCCTCTGCCTGTGTCTCCACCTCTCTCTCTCTCTGTGTCTCTCGTGAATAAATTTAAAAAATCTTAAAAAATAAAATAAAATAAAATCTTTTTAAAAAATGGGCAAAAATAAATTTAAGATGATAGAATGCTAATGCTTCAGCAGTGTAAATGGATTTAAATTTCTTATTAGCCTTACTAGAAAAAACCAAAAAATCAGATTTAGTTAAATAGGGAGCATAACACTAAATTATGGCACATACAACCATTTCCATGTGACACATATTTTCTTCATATTTACTTGCTTAGTGTGAAGAGGATGTATATGAAAACATAGGGGTTATGCTGCTTCATCTCAAAATAACCTAAAAAAAATTAGAGGCACAGGCAGAGGGAGAAGCAGGCTCCATTCAGGGAGCCTGATGTGGGACTTGATCCTGGGACTCCAGGATCACACCCTGGGCCAAAGGGAGGCACTAAACCGCCGAGCCACCCAGGGTTCCCCAAAGTAACCTAAAATTTAACACTTAGGGCATTTGTTTCCTTAATACACATGTTGAAATTTCCTAATTCTAACTTACTAATAAAGGTACTGGTATCTCTGGAGTATGTATGAGTGTACTTATTAGGTGTTTCTTACTATAAATAATCAGTGCAAATGTCAGATTTTTTTTTCCTTTTAGGCCAAATTGTTCATTTTAACTCTCTTCTTTCTTGTATTTCCTTAACACTCTTCAAATATAACCTGAATTTTGAAGCCAAGGGTCCCTGTAGACAATGAGGCTGTTTGTGGAGTACCCACTCAGAGCCTTACCTGGCATCATAGGATCAGTTTGACTCTCTGGTCCCCAAAACATGGAATGATTCCTCTTCTCTGCGTTTGATAAACCAGCTGGTGGCTGGTTTTGAACAGTGACTTTCTGAGACTTTTCCAAGAAGAAACCTCCTGCTGCATCTTTGCTTGGTCCTGTGGTTCTAGGCTGGAGAGTTGCTGTGTGGGTCACCGTCTTCTGGTCAAGGCTCACTGGAGCATGGAAAAGCTGCTGTTAGTTGTTGGGTTTCTTTTCTAAACTGTAATTAAAACCACTAAATTTGAGGGGGTGCCTGGGTGGCTAAGTCAGTTAAATAGCTGACCCTTGATTTCAGCTCAGGTCATGATCTCAGGGTACTGGGATTGAACCCATGTCAGACTCTGAGCTCAGTGGGGAGTCTGCTTGAGGATTCTTTTCCTCTGCCCCTCCCCCAACTTTCTCTTTGGCTCTCCCTTTCAAATAAATAAATAAATAAATAAATCTTAAAAACAACATTAAATTTGCAGTAGATTTATTTTATTTTTTTAATTTTTATTTATTTATGATAGTCATAGAGAGAGAGAGAGAGAGGCAGAGACATAGGCAGATGGAGAAGCAGGCTCCATGCACCGGGAGCCCGACGTGGGATTTGATCCCGGGTATCCAGGATCGCGCCCTGGGCCAAAGGCAGGCGCTAAACTGCTGCGCCACCCAGGGATCCCTGCAGTAGATTTAAAGTCATGGATATTTGGAAATAATAACCATCTAAGACATGTCAGAGCCCCATAAAAAACTTCTCTCTCTTCAAATGAGTAAACTGTTTTCTCTTCTCCCAATACTTGACTTTCTAAATGTCACATATAAATCGACAAAAACAAAGCTTAAACCCAAGGTTTTGAGATTCTCCATCCTTCTTCAAACCAACACCTTCATTAACACTTCCTGAAATTTTTTTCCTTTCTTGCAGTGGCCTTTTGTTGTATGTAGACGATATTGTAAGACCGGTTTATAGTCCTGACTTAGCCACACCCTACAATGTCACAAATTTTCTAAAAAACTTATCAAAACAGAATCTTAACTCATTTTGGTTTTTTAATTTAATTTTTAATTTATTTTTAAAAGATTTTATTTATTTATTCATGAGAGACAGAGTGAGAGGCAGAGACAGTCAGAGGGAGAAGCAGGCTCCCTGCTGGGAGCCTGATGTAGGGAGGGTGGGGGGGAGACGGGACTTGATCCCAGAACACCAGGATCACAACTTGAGCCGAAGGCAGACGCTCAACCACTGAGTAACCTAGGGGTCCCTCATTTTAATTTTTTTTAAAAACTGTATCCTACAAAGCATTTTTAGGGAAGAATCTCCTGGAAAACTGAAAGCAATTTTCAAAAAAATGTAAGCAATATAAAAAGTCTTATGTTTATAACTGAGATTAGAGACTCAAATTAAATGCTTATTTAATATAAGGCATAGCTTATTCAGATGAAGTTATACCTGAAACTGGGTAGAAAAAGAGCAATACTGAGTTTGTATTTTATTATTTTGAGAATACAGATACCCCTTCTCCCTCCTTGCCTGAAAAGATCATGCAGCAGACTCACAGTTTTGACAGAAAGCTTCATCAGACCCATCAGGACACTGCCGCACTCCATCGCAAGCCAGTGTAATGTCAATGCAACAGCCATCGTCACAAAAGAAGTGGTAGCGGGAGCAAACACTCAAGCATCCTGTTGATAAACAGTCTCAAGTTACAGGAGTGTGGGAAAGTCAACACTTCACCATGTTGTGATTAACAAAGACTAAATGTAGGATGAAATGCTTTGGGGTATAGAGATGAGGATAATTGGGAAAGACCCAACAGTGTGAGCTGGAGCAACAGGTTCCTAGAAAGCTAAAGGTGTCTCCTTGACCTTGTGTCTTGATTCTGAGGCATCACCATGGGCTCTTTGTCTCAGGGCCATTCTCCAAGCCAACACTGCCTAAGAGGTGGAAACAGAGAAACCGCAGCTCTAGTCTTCTCCAGCCAGCCCTGGGTTTGCTCCTCCAGAGATCTCACTCTGCATTTCTTTCTTTAGCTCAAAGAAGTTGCTTCAGTTCCAGGAAAGGAGCTCAAAGAAGAAGGGAAGGGGAACTGGGTTACCCTGAAGACGAAGCAGGATATAGCTACTGCTCACATTTTTAGTCCATGACATGAAAATCCTAAATATCTCCTTCCGGTCAGCTCCACAGGCTGCCTAACACTCTTACACCCCTGCACAGAACTTGGCTGGCTGGCCATGTTTTATTAGAGAACTATTTTCTACATGTTACAAGAATGCTATGTCTTACATTCTTGTTTCCTAAGTAATAATTTTTACTGAGATTAACTTTCTACTATTGAGCCCTATTTGTTGACTACCATACACTCCTGGTGCTACAAAGAATAAACAGAATCTTTAGCTACTAGCTGGTATGAATTTATTTTCTTCAAATAATTAAATTGTCTCCCTTTTGGAGCTGGTTTGAGTTTTTAATCTACAGTGTAATTCATAGGAGCTACATGTATTTTCTTGAAAGGCATTCCCCAACTCTGGATTAGGCCAAGTTTACCAGACTCAGCTATACAATAACTGGGAGACTTTGACACTGCTTAATGCAGAGTAAAGGTGTCAGACTTGAAGTAGCTCTTATGGAGCTCTATAATTTTTCAGGGACAGAAGGAACTAGACAATTCTCTCAGGACATGGGAGAGCAGTAGATGATGATGTTCTACTGAAACAGATGGTTGAGCATAGTATACAAGCCCAAATGAAATCTTGGATGCATATTCCATTGGAAAGCAGTTAAATTAGGGCCTGGGAAAGGAGTCTCTCTAGGTACAAGGCAGTTTGAAAATATCTTGATCCAGGAGGAAGAAGAGAAGAAATGATGGTAGAAGCTCCTGAGACGAAGTAGAGAGTCTCAGTTATGACTGAGAATTTGGGCCTACAAAGGAGAATTTGCTTCATTTCCAGGAAAGGAGCTCAGATAAAAAGGGAAGAGGAACTGAGTTACCCCGAATACCAAGCAGAATATAGCTACCGCTTACATTTTTAAGTCCATGACATGAAAATCCTAAATATCTCAAAGTTTTACTCATTCCTTGGTAGTTTGGGAGATAGACTGATATTTGTAACTTATCCATTTACTTCTAGATTAGTGGTCTCTAAATCTTTTTGTGCATCTGATCAATACATATAGTGTGGTATACTATACATATAGTGTGGTAAACATCCATCTCCACCTATAGATAATATGCACATACTAGTACAGTAACATATTAAACATGTTATAAAATATACTAAAAACTCAAAGAATATTAGAAATTACTAAAAATATAAGTTCAGGTGTCTTCTTTTCCATCCTAAAAATGTCTGTGTCTGGGAGATCCTCTTTGGAGACCACTAATCTAGATTATGTTAGAAGTGTTTATTGGCTTGGCATTTGAATAGATTATCTTTCCCAAAGTTTGAAAACATGCAACCTCTATACTCAAAGCTCAACCAAATTATTATCACAGAAGCAGGGGTACATGCTTGTCTGGTTCCCCCAGAACATGCACCCTTGGCTACCATTACAGCTAGGTTATGAACAGTAAGACCAGTCCATATGTAACACAGGGGAGAGAAACACTTTTCTATCCCCACTTCCGGTTTTCAATTGTCTCTATGTGGTGTTTTATTACTTTTATTCATAGTATGTTATTCCAATCTAGCCAGAGAGTGAGTCCAGATACTAGTTAATGATACAACCATTCTTTTTTATCTTCTGTATAAAGTTACATACATAAGACCTATATCCAAGTGGACTTTCAGTAATCAAAAGTGATTCACACAACTTTCTGCCACTTCAAATACATTTTATTATCATCTTGGAGAAAGGCCAGAAATGTACAACTGCCAATTTACGTTTGGAGCCCTGGAAAATTGGGCTGAGTCAATAAACCAGGCAAATGCCAGGCTGGTGCAGTGTTAGCCATTGGCTTGTACCTGCACTTATATCCCTTTCTCCCTCCCAGAAGCAATCTTTTTCCAACTTCTGTAGGGATGGCAGGGTTCTTTCCTCCAAGAATCAGTACTGGACTCAATTCCTGCCAAGTTGAGCTCTTGATCCCGGAAGGACAGCCCTCTGGGCTCAACGGTCCTCTACAGAGAGTGAGTGGCTGGAGCTGATGCCATGTTTCCAATGGCCCTGCTGCATGTCTAGCATGCCAAGGTACTCAAAAATGTTTTCTTTTTTAAAAGTTTAATTTTTAGTAATCTCTACTCTTGATGTGGGGCTCAAACCCATGACCCCGAGATCAAGAGTTGCACACTCTTCCAACTGAGCCAGACAGGCACCCCTCAAAAATGTTCTGAGTAACTGTCTGGCTCTCCTTTGTAGCTACAATAAATCAGTGGCCCTGCTGGAATCTGGGCTACATTGGATTCCTGACTGGGACAGCTCTTCTTACTTGCCATCACTGCTTCAGAGGATGGCAATGGGCAGGAGCTGGGTGCCAGCTAGTCCGGTGGGCAGTCACCCTCCTTCCTCACAGTAAAAAGGAACCTTGGCTGGATGGGGAGTCAGCCAGCCGGATTCTGAAGCTGCTTATGTTCTGTATCCCTATGGAAGGCAAATTATCAAAGTTGCCAAGTTCTCAGCATTCTAAAATTTTGCTTCCTTTCCAATATGCATACTGACCTATGCTTGATAGAAGACAAGATCAGTGATATATACTCATTTCCAGTCTTTTTTACCCTTATTTTTCCAAATGTTGTATAATTACCATCTAATTACTGAGTAGTCAGGGATGGCAAAGACATGCTGTGGGTTTACTGGAGCCATGGCTAGCAACTGTGAAGCCTCGCTACATGGGGATGGGGACGGGGCCAGGTCTACGGAGCACACTGCTGTATGCCCAGTGCCTGGCACAGCTCCTGGGCATTCTGTGTTCCTGCAGACACTGAGAGTATCTGCAGACCAATGACAAGACCCTTAGACACACTTACCTCTGCACTTCTCCAGAAGTAACTGTGGGGGTTTCCCTCTGTAATATCTCTATATCTTTAGTGCTCTTAAGTTGTATCTATCTATCTATCCATCTAATTTCTTAAACTTGATGAGCTAATCTTAGAAATGTAGATGTTTGGGAAATTAAGAAATTTAGATGAGTGAGAAGAGTGAGTTTATATTGCGCAACAGAATGTGAGAACCATCACAAATATATAAAGCTATATTATTAGGGTATCTGTACAATGTGTCCACGAAAAGTTTTAAATAGCCCTTTTATTTTATTTTTGTTAAAGATTTTACTTATTTATTCATGAGACACACACACAGAGAGAGGCAGAGACACAGGCAGAGGGAGCCCTGCATGGAGCTCCCTGTGTGGAGCCTGATGTGGGACTTGATCCCGGGACTCCAGGATCATGCCCTGAGCCAAAGACAGGTGCTCAACTGCTAAGCCACCCAGGCATCCCTAAATAGCCCTTTTAAATTGACACACACACAATTTAAAAGGATTATTTAAAATTTTAAATTTAATTTGTTTTAAATATGCTCCTTTAGCTGCCTTCTTTGAACATACAAATCAAATAAACCACCTATCTTTAAACAAGAGCCTCTCCCAGAAAAACTATGATTGTCTTTTATGAAAGCCAGTCAGGAAAGATAAAGAGTCTGTAGGGTCCTATTATCTCATAATCTATTATCTCAACCCCTGGAGCTCTCCTCCATCCCAATTCAGCAGTGCCACTAAATCCAAAGTGTAATGGAGCCTATATTTTCATATTTTTAGAAAAGACTCTTATTCAACCATGACCAAAAACAGAAAGAAAGAGGGGCGCTTGGGTGGCTCAGTTGTTTAAGTGACCGACTCTTGATCTTAGCTCAGGTCTTGCTCTCGGTGTGTGAGTTCAAGCCCAGTGTTGAGCTCCATGCTGGGCATGGAGCCTACTTAAAAACAAAAAGAATGGAAGAGCCCAAGGAGTGCAGTCAGAATATTAAATGCCAATCCTTCTGTAACTAGCTGGTTTCTGTCAGCCACCATGAATGCAAGGGAAGGACTTTCCTCTCACCTCCTGTGGAGAACGTCATGGGAAGCACCGTCACTGAGACGTTGTCGGAGCTTCTCTGCCCAGCAGTGTCCATTACAGTGAGCTGAAAGGTGTATGTTCCTTCCTGTAAGTGGGACAGCTTCAGGGTTCCTGACTGAGGTACCTGACACCCAAACAGGAAACAGCACATTTAGGTAAGAGATCTGAGGCATGGAGTCCAGCATCATCCTGAACTGGAAATCAACATTATCCTTGGAGTAGTCCCATGAGTTGCCTCTCCACTCCTGGTCCAAGGATGTAAAATATTAAATCATACACTATTTTGGCAGGCTGCTCCACTTTGAATTCACAATTCTCAGTTTTATCTGGGCTGGCAATATCCTTAACTGACAAGCCTTCATTTGTCCTTAGCAGCTGCTATTCTAAACCTGTAACTCCTCCAAGCTCCACACTCAATATTTGGTTCCTTCCTTCCCAGCAGGTGATCTCATCTGCTCTGAGAAGAAAATGAGGACCATAATTATGGCCATGACTATGGCTTCCACACCCACCTCATGCTGGGAAAGCACCTGGACCCATACCTGTCATCACCTCCTTTCTTTTTTTTTTTTTTTCATCACCTCCTTTCCCCTGGCCATAAGATGTACTCCAGGCCAATCCTCCATCTAGGCCTTGACCCCTTCCCTCTATGATCTTCAGAACACTGGCCTATCAAGTAATTTATCTTTCAAATGGCTCTGTTATCACTATGCTCAAGTTTCTCTTGACCTAAAAACAAACAAAACCACAGGAAATAAAAAAACCCTACACTCCAAGACCATCTCCAGACATACAATCTTATCTCTTTTCCATTTCAACTTACCTTTCAAAACATTGTTCATGCTGCATGTGCTGTTTCCATTTGCTCATTTTCTATTAATTTTTTTTATCCCACCCATCTGATTTCTTTCCTTACCATTCCCCTGAAACTGCTGGTAAAACTCACTAACTGATCTAGCAAAGGTCACCAGGTCATCAAGGTCAACAATACTTGTTAGACTCACTGCCTGCCAGCTCCCCCTCCTCTGGCCCTCTTACTGTATTTTATAATGTTGGCCACTCTTGGTTTTGGAACTCCTGACTTCCCTGGTTTCTGTTTCTGTGTTCGAGTTCCCCCAGGTATTCCTTGCTGATCACTCTCATGGACTTCACTTCTGCTCACTTCCTAAACCCCGGGCCCCATCTTAATCCTCTACTCTCTTCATGCCACTTTTCAAGCAGCCTCCTGATCAGAGCAATAGCTTCTGAGGCTGCTTACCTTGTGATCTGGGGAGTCACTTTTAGATGTTCAATCCAACTATTATATATTTCAGCCTTCCCAGATACCACGATGGTTTACTATCCTATTTTTCCAGGAAATATCCCTTTGTGCTTAAATGAACTGGTCTGGATATGGTCTACAAATGAATTCTGAGCAATACATGGTTTATTACAATGATGCATTCATGGACATGAAAGTACAGACAGTTGTTGCCCTGTTAGAACTATCAGCTGCTTGTTTGTATTCACATAATCCTAGAATTTAGATTCCTACACATAACCTTGGCTTAGCAGCATTGTCTGGACAACATATACACACAAGTGGAACGTGTTACAATCACTCAGAGGCAATATAAGAAGATACAGTGATTGCCAAATTTAGGCTGCTTTCGGCCATCAATCACCTAGAGCTGCTATTAACTTCAGATTTCCCAGCCCAGCCTCAGAGTCTGAGTCAGAGGGTGTGAGAGTGAGATCTGGGAATCTGCACACAACAGGCACATACAGGTGATATGCAGTAACACTGGAAGAAACATGAGCAAAGTGGTTAACAGCGGGGTCTTGCATCCAACAGAGCTGGGCTGGAATGCCAGCTCCACCATGTGCCAGCTTGGTGTGACCTTGAACAATTCACTTAACCCTAGTAAAGCCCATTTCTTTATCTGTGAAATGGAAGTAATAATGGCACCTACCTTATTAAGGATCAAATGAGATAATGATGTAAAAAGAACTTAATATAGGGCTTATATAGAAATTATAAATATAAAATACAATTTTATTTTAATTTTTAAATATCAAAAGAGCTTGAAACATAGGAAATGCTTAAATATATCCATTATCTTCACTGGTTAGTTCTCACCTCAAGCTGAATCACCCTGTTTTTATAGACAGGGAAATGAAATCTCAATAACTGTGACTATCACTCGCTGAGATGGTCACAGAATAAAGACCTCCAGGTGATGGACGTCCTATCACTCTCCCTGCAAAAGTTGTAAGGTGGACAGGTGGCAAAGAAGGCCACCAGTCCTTGGTGGTGTATTTCAAAGAGATGTTGAACAGTTTTCACTGCCACACTGTGACATGAAAAGTCACTTCTGTGAGAATAAAAACATTACCTGAGGGGCAAGCAGAGAGAGAGCTGGAGATGATAAGATCATTGCAAAGTCTGGAATGAGCAAACAATACTCAGAAACAAACGGGTGCATCAATGTCTGAGAACATTCAGAACATCAGAGTGTCAGATGAGTAAGATTTAAAATGAGACAAGACCTGTGGCTTGGGACAACAGGTCATATTGAACTCCTGCTGTCTTTCACATTCCATATGCAATCGATGGAGATCCTATTGGCTCTACTTTAAAAACACACACGGCGGCTCCTGGGTGGCTCAGTCGGTTGGGCATCTGACTCTTGCTTTTGGCTCAGGTTGTGACCTCAGGGTCATGGGATTGAGCCCCATGAAGGGGTTTGCACCCACTGCAGTCTGCTTAAGGTTCTCTCTCTCCCTCTCCCTCTGCCCCTCTGCCCACTAACAAGCTCTCTAAATAAATAAATAAATAAATAAATAAATAAATAAATAAAATCTTTTATTTTTTTTAAAGATTTTATTTATTTATTCACGGAAGACACAGAAAGAGAGTGAGGCAGAGACACAGGCAGAGGAAGAAGCAGGCTCCATGCAGGAAGCCTGGTGCGGGATTTGATCCCAGGACCCCGGAACCATGCCCTGAGCCAAAGGCAGACACTCAACTGCTGAGCCACCCAGGTGTCCCAATAAATAAAATCTTTTAAAAAGTCCAGAATTTAACTGCTTCTTATCATGTCCACTGTCACCATCACCACCCTGCTCTGATCCCACCCTGTCTCTAGCCAGAGTCACTGCAGTGGTTAAGAGACCTGCACTCCAATGTGATTTGACCCTTTCTTCTGGAAACTTTCCCTTCCATCTCTGCCTACATCATTGCAAGGTAAGGATCAGTTATGACTTCTCCCCATGGCTGCAGAGTGTGAGGCTGAGCCAAGGGGAGCAAGTGACTACAAGGGGAGGGAGCTGGTAAGGCTGGTGCAGGTGGTAGACTCTCACTCTCTCTAGCTCTGGCTCAGAATCAGGCAGGCCTTGCTAGATGGCAGCAGTGTAATAGGTAAGACCACTGGCTTCTTGGGACACATGGGTACATGGTGGCAGATAAGGACTACACCAAGCCCTGTGGCCTTGAATAAGGTCCTACAAGGGAGAGCAACTCTGTCCGAGCTGGTCAGCCTCAATGCAGACAAGACCTAAGACTGCAGAAAGCCAAAGCTGAGGGCTTTGCTGCCCAGGTACATGAGAGGAGAGGATAGACCATAGGATTGAACAGAATGAGATTGGTGAGGTCAGGGCGACCCTGAGTGGGGCCATAGGAGTGAGGTGGAGGTGAAGTTAATGGACATTTTAAGAGTCCAGGGAAGCCCTGAGGCAAGAGATCTAGATGGGCCATCTATGTGGACAGTATTATCCAGGCCTGTGCCCGAGCTCTCTGGGTGTCAACATTTAACACACTAATGTCAAACTGAAACTCTGAGGACCTGTGGTTTGTTTGGGGAGCCTCTTTTCAATGCTGGGGCTGGAAGACAGAACATCCCCTGTCTAAGGGCCCAATCACCCACCCAGGCTTTGGATGCCTCTTTCTGCCTTCATAGGCACCTCCTTTCTGATGTAGGAAACACTGATCCAGATCCAGACCATGGTAATAACCTTCAAAGTCTTGGGTGAGCTTCAATTTAGATCTCTTCAGATTAATATCCCTTCCTTTTTATTTGTTTAGCTAACAAGGGGCATCTTTCTTAGAAATCAGATATTTAGAATATTTAGAACAGTAAGATGGATGTTTTTCCTTCCAATACCCAGGTGATCCTTCCAGACATCTTCTCATGTTTATATGACATTGGAAAGGATTTAAAGTTTTTATTTTTTTAAAGATTTTATTTATTTATTCACGAGAGATACAGAAAGAGAGAGAGAGAGAGAGAGAGAGAGGCAGAGACACAGGCAGAGGGAGAAGCAGGCTCCATGCAGGGAGCCCAACGTGGGACTCAATCCCGGGACTCCAGTATCACACCCTGGGCTGAAGGCGGCGCTAAACCGCTGAGCCACCTGGGATGCCCTGACATTGGGAAGGATTTAAAGTATTTTACAAACATTTCCTAAGTGCCAGGATAAAAAATAGGAAAAGGGAGAAAGAGAATCAGACAAAAGTTCTCATTGTTCCCACAAAGAGCAGGACAACATTCCCTGAGAACATGAGCCGATTTCTTTGATACCTGGCCAAAATGCAGAGTTCCTACAAACAAAAGATTAGTACTGCTTCTGTCTTGTTTCTTTCTTCTCCTACTGCCCTTCTCTCCTTCCTAAACAGGGGAAGATCAAAGATCAATATCCATTGGGTTGGCAAGATGTGGGTAAATGGATAAAATGAACACAAGATCTCTCTGTATTATTTTTCTTTTCTTTATTTTAGATAGTAGATAGAGAGAGAGAGAGAGAGAGAGAGAGAGAAGAACACAAGTGAGAGAGAAGGTACAGAGGAGGAGGGGGAAGTAAAGAGAATCTCTCAAGCCGACTGCACTGAGTGAGGAGCCTGACACAAGGCTTGATCTCATGACCCTGAGATCACAACCTGAGCCAAAACCAAGAGTTAGAGGGCAGCTCCAGTGGCTCAGTGGTTTAGCGCCGCCTTCAGCCCAGGGTGTGATCCTGGAGACCTGGAATCGAGTCCCACATCAGGCTCCATCCAAGGAGCCTGCTTCTCCCTCTGCCTGTGTCTCTGCCTCTCTCTCTCTCTCTCTCTCTCTCTCTCTCTCTCGACCTGGAATCGAGTCCCACATCAGGCTCCCTCCAAGGAGCCTGCTTCTCCCTCTGCCTGTGTCTCTGCCTCTCTCTCTCTCTCTCTGTCTTTCATGAATAAATAAATAAAAATCTAAAAAAAAAAACAACAACAAACAAATCCAAGAGTAGAACGCTCAACCAACTGAGCCACCAGGTGCCCTTCTTTTTTCTTTTCTTAAAGTAATCTCTACACCCAAGTAAGCTCGAACTTAAAACTCCAAGATCAAGAGTTGATGCTTTACCAACTGAGCTGGCTAAGCACTCCTCCGTTTCTTTCCTTCTTTCTTTCTTTCTTCTTTCTTTCTTTCTTTCTTTCTTTCTTTCTTCTTTTAAAAAAAATTTTCATTTATTTATTTGAGAGAGAGAAAGAGAGAGAGAGAGAGAGAGGGCATGCACGTGAGCACAGGCAGGCGGAGGGGCAGAGGGAGAAGCAGATCCCCATCCAGCAGGGGGCCTGATATAGGGCTCTATTCTGGGACCCTGGGATCATGACCTGAGCTGAAAGCAGATGCTTCACAGACTGAGCCACTCAGGTGCCCCTCTGTAGTATTTCTTAGGAAAGTAAAAATATGTTACTATACAGACCACCAGGCAAATGTCCAACTGTCCTCTGGGCAAGTCAAACCTGATTCTCATTATAAATGGATTCTGATTTTATGGCCCTAGGTCACCATACTCAGAGAACACACCTTGAATTTGAATGCTCTCAGACAAGTCCAAAATTTTTGCACTATAGAATGTGGATCTTTTCAATGTGAAATGTTCAAGTCAATATAATTTTATAAGTCCTACTTGTCAGAATATTAAGATTACAGAGACATGTACCACAGGGCCACCAACTGGGAGAAGACTTCCCTCAACCAGATTATAGTCTCTCCTTCTCTGAATTGTAGTAGCACTTTATCTACATTCTTTTACAGGCTTACCACTTTCTAGTTGGTATGATTTTATTTAGGTGCACATCTTATCTCCCTACCAGGTGTCAAGCTACTTGAGGGCAATATATCCTAAAATTTTGCACAGTGCCTTACTTCCTTGCTCCTTGATTTAAGAGGCCCTCATAATTTTTTTTTATATACAAGTGAGTATATCTCTTCTGTTTGTAGTTCAGTTAAACTATTGGTCACAAGAGACCAATACTTACATCCTAAGATGTTTAGAACTAACCGTAATAGTTACTTCTCCTGGAGTGCTCATTTCCTGCTCTGTAGTACCCTAAGCGCTCTATTTGCATTTTCCCACTTTGACCTGTTACTGAAACTCTATTGGGTGAAAATCCTCTTTATAATTGAAGGAAGCTAAGGCTTAAAGAATGAAGTAGGGCAGCCCAGGTGGCTCAGCAGTTTGGCGCCACCTTCGGTCCAGGGCCTGATCCTGGAGACCTGGGATGGAGTCCCATGTGGGGCTCCCTGCATGGAGCCTGCTTCTCCCTCTGCCTGTCTCTCTGCCTGTCTCTCTGTGTGTCTCTCATGAATAAATAAATAAAAATCTAAAACAAATAAAATAAAGGTCAAAATTTATTAAAAAAAAAAAAGAATGAAGTAATTTCCCCAAGTTTGCCTTGCTAGGGAATTGGCAAAACTAGGTTCAAATCCAGATCTTTTGATTCCAAATTCCACACACACAGCCGTTCCAGAATCCTACCTCTCAGTCAGCAGAGTAAAACCTTCCAAGGTTCTTATTCCAAGAACCATTTCTTAGAAAGAACCCAGGCACAGTTTACATACAGACTGGCCAGATGTAATGGTCTACAAAATGTAGATACAGTAAATCAGGTCCAAACTCCATTTGACCGGAAGCACAGATTCACTGCTGATTTCTGTGATTCTGGAAGCCTGTTGTGCTGTCAATTTATTGTCTGAGAAATTGTGTGTTTGTTGCTGAACAAAGAACTTTTTTTTTAAAGATTTTATTTATTTACTCGTAGAGACACACACACACACACACACAGAGAGAGAGAGAGAGAGAGAGAGAGAGAGAGAGAGAGAGGCAGAGACGCAGGCAGAGGGAGAAGCCGACTCCATGCAGGGAGCCCAACGTGGGACTCGATTCAGGGTCTCCAGGAACACACCCTGGGCTGCAGGCGGCGCTAAACCGCTGCGCCACCGGGGCTGCCCTGAACAAAGAACTTTATTTATTTATTTTTTTAATTTTTATTTATTTATGATAGTCACACAGAATGAGAGAGAGAGGCAGAGACATAGGCAGAGGGAGAAGCAGGCTCCATGCACCGGGAGCCTGACGTGGGATTCGATCCTGAGTCTCCAGGATCGCGCCCTGGGCCAAAGGCAGGCGCTAAACTGCTGCGCCACCCAGGGATCCCTGAACAAAGAACTTTAAAGCTTCTCCCCTTACTGGCATAGATCTTACCTTACTCAATTTACCCAGATTTATTTTTCATGAATTATGTACTTTCTTTTCCACTGGGGAGATTATTTTTCAACATTTCCTTAGAAGTAATTTTCTTAAAAAAAGAATCAATTAATTAGTAAGTATTATTAGAATCCTAGTAAGTATAAGCACAGTTCTAAGCTTTGGGAGAGAAAGGGAAAAATTATCATGAAAGGAATAGAGGAAGGAGGGTTAGAGGAAGGAGAGACAGGCCCCTGGGGCAGTGAAACCTCTCTTCAGCTCATTCCTTTCCTCACTGAAAATATTTTTACTGAAATCTTTCATTATTGTTACAAATTCTGTTGTGATATTATTGATTTCAGGTATTTCACTGGCCTGTTATTGATGAAGATGTGTAGAAAACAGAAGACGACAGAGAGTTACTGCTTAATTTAAAGACTGTGGTAGATTCTCTGGAATCTTGTGTCTTGGTTAAATAACTGCAGACTGCCTTGAAAATTCTGCTCACTAAATTTTTATCAAGTCTTTCAATGGGTTTTTATTTTTATTTTAAAAAAAATTTTGGTGGGGGCAGCCCGGTTGGCTCAGCGGTTTAGTGCCGCCTTCGGCCCAGGGCCTGATCCTGGAGACCCAGGATCAAGTCCTGGGTCGGGCTCCCTGCATGGAGCCTGCTTCTCTCTCTGTCTGTCTGTCTGTCTCTCTCTCTCTCTCTGTGCCTCTCATGTATAAATTTTTTTACTTATTTATTTACAGGTTTTTAAATCATCTCCTCGCCATGTAATGATTCGTTCCTTTTGTGAGCATTTTCAGTATCGACCTAAATTATGTCCCAGGAAATCTGATTGAGGAGGAATAAGTGATAAAATGGCTCCTATTGCAGGAGAGAATGCAATTTGAAATTCAACAGTTATTTTGAGCTCTCTTGCCCTATGAGAAAAAAGTCAATTCTTGTTTCTATTTATGTTCCCTTCCCAGAAACCTCTTCTCTAATGCTGAATTATAAAATACTATTTTTAAGAAGATTTATTTGTTTGAGAGAGAGAGAGGGAGAGAGCCAGGGGAGGGGCAGAGGAAGAGAGAGAATCTCTGGCAGGCTTCCAGCTGAGTGTGGAGCCTGATATGGGGCTCAATCTCACGACCCTGAGATCATGACGGGAGCTGAGATCAAGAGTCAGAGACTTAACTGAGTAAGCTACCCAGGTGCTCCTATAAAATACCATTTTTATTTTTTGGTGAGGTTGTTTAAAAGGAGACTAGCAGGGAAACCCCAGAGACCATCCAGTAAAACTTAGGTTTTATAAAGAAGCACCCATGTTCTGGTTTGCTCCATTTTTTCTCAGTGGTCCTGGGGGTAATTTGGAATACCACCCCTTCTCACTTCCAGCAGACCCCAATTTAGATGATAATATATCTATTTTAAAAACTAATTATGGCAGGCAAGCCAGTGTGAAATTGGTTTTAATTTCATAATGAAATTACTGGTGTAAACAATATCTATTCCTTTTTTATTTTTTAAAAAAAGATTTTATTTATTTATTCATGAGAGACACAGCGAGAGAGAGGCAGAGACATAGGCAGAGGAAGAAGCAGGCTCCCTACAGGGAGCCTGATGCGGGACTCCATCCTAGGACTGCAGGATCACGACCTGAGTGGAAGGCAGACATTCAACCACTGAGCCACCCAGATGCCCCTATTCCTTTTTAAAAAAAGATCTTATTTATATATTTGAGAAAGAAAGAGCATGAGCCAGGGAAAGGGGCAGAGGGAGAGGGAGGCTCCCCATTGAGCAGGGAGCCTGATGTAGGGCTCCATCCCAGAACCCTGAGATCATGACCTGAGCCAAAGGCAGACACTTAACCGACTGAACCACCCAAGCACCCCAACAACATCCATTCTTTAGTAAACTTCCATTACATGTGTTATTCTAAAATCATTTAGTTAAAAATATTTTCCACACTGGAGATGCTAGATGGGTCATTTGTTAAGCTTCCAACTCTTGGTTTCAGATCAGGTCACAGTCTCAGGTGTGGGATTGAGTCCACTTTAGGCTCCACACTCAGCACTAAGTCTGCTCAAGATTCTCTCCCTCTCGCTCTGCCTCTCCCTCTGCTTGTGCTCAGATGCATGCATGCATGCTCCTCTCTAAAAGAAATAAAATCTTTAAAAAAAAATTTTTCCAGGCAGCCCGCGTGGCTCAGTGGTTTGGCGCCGCCTTCAGGCCAGGGCGTGATCCAGGAGACCCAGGATCCCTGCATGAAGCCTGTTTCTCCCTCTGCCTGTGTCTCTGCCTTTCTCTCTCTTTCATGAGTAAATAAATAAAATCTTTAAAAAAAGTTTTTTTCCACATCTGATGAATATAAGTAAATCTATGGATTTATGGATTCCAAATCTCCTTGGACACCCTTGTACTCTGTATCCTGTTCCTAAATGTCAGATTTTACATTCTGACTTCAGATTTAAATGTATTATGTTGACTAATTGTGGAACTCGATGTCATTTAATAGACTGCCTGAAAAATGTCTTTTTGAATTTAAGAAAATGTATATTTTTGCATTTGCATTTTGTATTATAGATTAATATTCAGTTAATGGATGTAGAACATCCTGTTCAAGGACAGAAAATATATAACTTTAAAGTCTAGTGGGTAGACTCTTGGTTCTGACCAATCATTTCTCCTATTTTTTTTTTCATAAAGGAAGAAGACAAGGCAGGAACATGACCTTTCTCATATATTTAGTTAACATGAATGATTAGTATAGTACTGAATACACACTAAGTACTAAATATACCTAGCTATCAGTTTTATCATAATGAAGTCGGTAGAAATAATTTCTCTTAAGAGTGAGGACCTAATTGGTTTTTGTCGTTTTCTGAATACCTGAATGGGTCTTTTGGATGTGAAAAGGTAGTCCTACCTTGGTTTTAAAGGGTTTTTTTTTTAAGATTTTATTTATTAATCATGAGAGACACACAGAGAGAGGCAGACGTACAGGCAGAAGGAGAAGCAGGCTCCATGCAGGGAGCCTGATTCGGGATCACGCCCTGAGCCAAAGGCAGATGCTCAACTGCTGAGCCACCCAGGCATTCCTGGTTTTAAAGTATTTCAGGACAAAGGGAGGCCTACTCTTTTATTACAGGCATCAGAAATGGAGGTAGGAGTCTGTGTAGATGGTCGAGAACAGAGGAGATGAGGCAAGGAGAGAGCTTACAAGGGGGCACTCAGGGGAAAGCCTGACCAGTGAGTGCCCCTGAGGGGTGCAGATGGTCAAGGGACATAAAAATAAATGGATCCCACATCGGGTTTTAACTTAATTGCTCTGTTATGCTAGCCTATAACTGCTCTTTACCTATTCCCAACAATCTTACAAGTAGTCCTATTTTGCAGCTTGAGGGAGGACTGTATTAACATTCCAGTCAGCTGGATCCCATTCTCAGAAGGGGAAACAAAACAAAACAAAACAAAATAAAAAACCCTGACTTGAGAGTCCCAGTTTTCCTCTCAGAAATTTGGGGGTGTAGGGATGCCTGGCCGGCTCAGTCAGAAGAACACCAACTCTTCTTGATCTCAGGATGGTGAGTTCGAGCCCCATGTTGAGTGTAGAGATTAATAAATAACATAAATAAACTTAAAAAAAAGAAATTTTGGGGTGTAAAATCAGGCTGCCCAGGTGAAAGGGATGAGATGACCCCTGAAGGATATTAATTACTATTAAAGGACAATTCTCAAAATGTTAAAACTATGACTGTCACACAAATCTAATATGAACGTGCACCAAAGATTTTATTTAACTCATTTTATAGAGAGAAAACTAATAAGGCATCCCATAGATTCAAAGGAGAATCTGAAGAGTACTTTGGGGGCTCAGTTGATTAAGCATCGGACTCTTGATTTCAGCTCATGTCATGATCTCAGGGTCCTGGGATGGAGCCCTGCATTAGGCTGTGGACTCAAAGAGGAATCTGCTTGCCCCTCTCCCTTTGTTCCTCCGCCTATGCTCGCTCTCTCATAAATAAAAATAAAATCTTTAAAGAAGAAAACCAACAAATGAGAATCTGAAGAACAGACAGTTATAAGTAACTATGAATACATAAATGAAGTTGCTGGAGATGCAAAGCTGAAACAAGTTTGCTGTTAGTACTATTAGGCACCAAATTGAATGTATTCATAGATTAATACTTATGCGTGTTAAAATGTCATGTTTGAAATCCACTTTTCCAAGGGGCAGAAATCAGTTGCATCTCTATATGAAAAAACGTATTTGCATTTCTATGGGCAAGAATCATTTGCATCATTATTTGTTTTCTACAATCTAACCTCTACAATGCTAACCTTGAAGGACCCGCTTCACACCCCAGCATTTCATTGAAAGGTACTCAGTAATCTCTTGCCACTTCAAAGTCTTTAATGATTTTTTTTAAAGATTTTATTTATTTATTCATAGAGACAGAGAGAGAGAGAGAGAGGCAGAGACACAGGCAGAGGGAGAAGCAGGCACCATACAGAGAGCCTGACATGGGACTCAATCCAGGGTCTTCAGGATCACGCCCTGGGCTGCAGGCGGCGCTAAACTGCTGTGCCACCGGAGCTGCCCTAATGATTTTTTTATTACAATTTTAATCCACAAGATAGGGATGTGCCTGCTTGTGAAGTTGTTCTGAAGATTACAGATAGGTCTAAACTGCCTGACACTGAGTGGGTGACTCCATCAATGACAGTTTTATGATGAAGTCATAGTAGGATGACAGTTTACTTTTGGTGGCATTTATGAATGTACATCATTATAAGGCAGTCTACAGGTTGGTAGCAAATGGCTCTCTTATTGCAGACTTTGCTATTTGGATTATGGCTGTATAACTTTAGATCTATTTGCCAGCACATAATACACTTGGCTGGGGAATTGAGCCACATTTCCCTCTTGATGCAGAGCAGTCAGCCCTAAAGCCCATAAGAAATGCCTAATTTTGTTACTCCTTTATAAATATCTTCAATAAATTAAATACTGAATCATCAGCATTATTTTTATTCGGCACTCATATATGTAATTAATTGCTTACAGAATAAAGCTTTTAGTAGCAAATACACAAAACTAGATGATTAATAGAGGCAGATTTATAGCTGCTTGAACAAATATGTCCCAGAAGTGCCAATTTCCAGTCAGCATCCATCTCAAGGGAGCTCTCTAGTGGTATGATCAATGGCTTGTCCATGTACCTTTCTTGATCAACCTTAGTTCTCAAAGATTCAATAAAGATATATTAATTTTGCAGCTGACACAATGCATCAAAGAATGATAAATATACTAGATGACACTCAAAGTTCAAAATTATTTCTGTTATAGATGAAACCAAAAGGCTAAGATGTAAAAAGGCTAAACATAAGGTCCTGCATTCAGGTTTAATAAATCAATTACACAAATAGGTGGGGAGGCCATCAGGACAGCAGTCTGTGCAGACAGATAAGCAGGTTTTAGGTAATCCTGCTAATGGAAAACTCAACATGAATCTCTTGTGTGAAGCAGCCACTAAAATAGTTTATGTAAATTAAGCTTCATTAATAGAAGTAAAGATAATGTCTGGATCACAGGAGGTGATAGTCTGTATCAAGAAGAACCACAGTTTACATATGGGGTTCATAAGGGTGTCAGATTTTAAGAAGGGCCTACAAGAATCTGAAAAAATCCAGAAGAGGCTAGATGGTAGATGGGACTCTCTGAAAATCAATTTACAAGGAATATCTGAAAGACTGGGAGTGCAACGTTCTGAGAAGAGTATTCCAAGTGGTTGATATTCTTTTTTTCCCAAAAAAAAACTTAAGTGGCTGATACACCGAATAAAAAGGTGTTCAGTGCTTTTCCAAAGAGAAGATCTAGCATCAGTGCACAGAAGTAATAGGAGGCACATCCTCTTGGCCTAATAATTAAAGCTGCTATCACAGGACATAATGTGAAGAAGTAAGCTTTCATCCCTGGAAATACCAGGCAGAGAGTGGATGACCACTGGAAGGAATGGGCTGAAAGGGGCTCCTAAATGGATGTGGGCTGGGTAAGATGCTGATCAAGGGTCCACACAATTCTAAGACTATATAATCTTTCAGTTAATAATGGACTTAAATCAGTCTTGAATGACTAGTTGATTATTGTTTTTGTTCCAAAAGAATGTCAGTCGGTGCTTTCCCACAGAGAAGACTGTGTGAAGACACAGGAAGTAGTTGACAGTCAACTTTGAGGACTTAGAAGAAACCAGCCCTGCTGACACTTTTATCTTGGACTTCAGCCTTCAGAACAGTGAGAACTTTCTGTTGGTTAAGCCATCCAGTCTGTGGTATTTTGTTATGGCAGCCCCAGCAGACCAATACACTTTTTCCACCTTCTGTAACTAAAGTAGTTTGGATGGCTTATCTGGGTAAGCCAGGAAATACTCCTGGCTAGGATGGATCCTGACAGAGTTAATTAAAAAGTCACTTGCCTCACAACTCAAGATATCCTGAGTCGATCCCTCGGTTCCATTTCTCAATATTTATTTAAAGAAAACAAAACACTAAATTGAAAAGATATATGCACTCCCCATGTTCATTGCAGTGTTACTTACAATAGCCAAGATAAAGAAACAAACTAAATGTCCACTGATGGATGAATGGATAAAGAAAAATGGGATATATATATATATATATATATATATATATATATATATATTCAGCCATAAAAAGGAATTTTGCCACATGTGACAACATGGATGGACCTTGAGGGTATTATGCTAAGTGAAATAATTCAGAGAAAGACAAATGCCATATGATCTCACTTATATGTGGAATCTAAACAAAAAGCTTGAGTTCGTATATACAGAAAATAGATGCGTAGTTGCAAGAGGCAGGGTGTGAAGGGTGGATAGAATGGGTAAAGTGAGGTCAAAGGTACAAACTTCCAGTTATAAAATAAATGTCACGGGATGTAATATAAAGCATGGTGGCTATAGTTAATAATACTGTATATTTGAAAGTCGCTGAAAGTCAATCTTTAAAAAAAGTTTTCAAGGCTTCCTCAAAAAAAAAATTCTCATTACAGAAAATGTATTACTGTGTGATGTAACAGATGTTAACTAGACTTATTGTGGTGATCATTTCACAATATATATAAATGTCGAGTCATTATGTTCTTCTGAAATTAATATCGTGCTCTTTAATAGCTCAATTAAAGACTCCCTGGGTGTAGGAAGCCACTGGGAGAGTGATTCATTCCCTCATCTGTAGCAGTTCCAGCCCCAACAAACTTGATGAAAATCAGTACAGAGCACCTAAATAGAACACTTCCCCTCCCTTACTAACTCATTTATCTCAAGCAGGCCTCACTGCTAGCTGAGGTGGTTGCTTTCTGGCTCGGGAAGAATTTGTTTACTCTATTGTTATTTTCCTCTTTATATTCCTTCATATTTTTCAAGTTTTCTACCTGGACCTTGAACTAAGAAGAAATGAAAAATTTATAAATAATCTGAGTCATGAAAACAAAGCCTGAATCTTTTCCCTTGAAGTGTTTTGCCAAAAAAGTAGCAAGAACAAGAGTAAGCTCAAAACAAATGACCAGAATCACTGTTTACTCAGTAGAAAAGTAAATTCATATAATAAACCACTTTTTCAACAATCAGTTTTATGCTCTCTCCATTTCATACCTTTTCTGCTAGCTGACTGATATTTTGGGAACAGGAGTAGAAAAACATTATGAGAGATCACCTCATGGAAATACTTGCAGTCATCACAATGATGTCATGAATTACCTTCATGTCCACTGATGGGTCACCCTGCAGCAGTGTCCACTCATACTGGACAATGGCGTGGTCATCTGTACTCTCACGGCCATCTAAAACCACTCCGTCTGTAGGTAGATGCAAGACCACATCCTGCCCAGCCTTGCTAAGCGGGGGCTCATCCTTTTCTGTGAAAGAAAACCAATAATTCACAAGAGAGATGACTCTCTATTTTTTTAATGATATGTTTAAAGAAGAATCTTGTTTGCTAGAATGGATGGAGTCCAACAAACTACTAAGAGAATGTATAGCAACTAAAAGTTATTTTCTTATTGATTTTCATCGTATTCTCTTTACACAATAAAACAGCAACATTTAGGAATATGGAATTTATAATACATGCAGAAGAGGAGGTGTGGCGTATTGCTAGCACTAATAGTTAGGATAAGGTTGTGAGTACAAGACAGAGTACTAGGCCAGCTAATCTGGAGTAGTAGCTTTATTCTCTAGAGTCAAATTTGTATTTAATTCATAAATAAACTTATGTTCAAAATTCGATTAAATGAATTTATCAAAAAAGGACTTCTGAAACACATCTAAAAAAATCCACATGATATAGATTTTTTTTCTTAGCCTCAAGTTTTTAAAATAGAAGTGATATAAAGTGTTCAATGCATAGGAAATAAATTAAATTTGGAAAGTTAAAGCAAGTTCTTGGACTCACACAAAATAAAGCTCACTTAGAAATTTTCTGGAATACAATGTTTCATCTAGAAAAATAGAAGACCTTCAGTTTCTAACAACTACTTTTTAAAAAACATTTATTTATTTATTTATTCATGAGAGATGCAGGAAGAGAGGCAGAGACATAGTCAGAGGGAGAAGCAGCTCCCCACAGGGAGCCTGAGAGGGGGACTCGATCCCAGGACCCCAGGATCACACCTGGGCCCAAGGCAGATGCTCAACCACTGAGCCACCCAAGGGTCCCTCTAACAACTACTTTTTACAACAGAGCCTGGCACACTAAGTTTCTGACAATAGCAAAACAAGTATATATTTACCTTTGATCTGGAATTGTACTAAATAATTCAAGGCTAACTATGTTCACTAACTACTAATCCTCATCTGGTAGCTGCTTCAGTGCTGATTGATAGGAAAAGCTGTATACAGAAAACATTTCTAGGGATCCCTGGGTGGCGCAGTGGTTTGGCGCCTGCCTTTGGCACAGGGCGCGATCCTGGAGACCCGGGATCGAATCCCACATCGGGCTCCCAATGCATGGAGCCTGCTTCTCCCTCTGCCTGTGTCTCTGCCTCTCTGTCTCTGTGACTATCATAAATTAAAATAAAAATTAAAAAAAAAATTTCTAAGAACAGAGATGTGAATATTTTATTGATTTAAGCTTATTAGTAAACTTACCCAAATGCACATATATCTTAAAGAAACTTAGTAATATTAACCAAGGGAAAAAAATCTATAAGTTCTTGTAATATATGCTTTTTTGGCATTCACTATTTCCTCCCTCTCCAGTGCCAAAGCTGTCCAAATTCTGGCCTGGACTTGTTCTTCCTTAACTTTCTCTGAATGATGCTGCTGAGGCACTCACTAAACTTCCTCCAGAGCCCCAGTTGCCCTAAGCAAACTTCTAAGGGCCAACCCAAATATCCCAGGGCCTGAGATTTGGGGCTAGCAGCAATCTTATTCATTTCTCCCCAGGCAACAAAGAATAGTCACTCTTGATACATTAGCTAAAATTACTTTTCTGAAATTCTAGTCTGATTGGGTCATTTCCCTGCTTAAGAAAAACCCTTCAAAAAAAGAAAAAAAGAAAAACCCTTTGACAAGTTACCATGACATTTTAGATGTTCGGAGACCTGCTCATCCAGCCCTGTCTTCTCAGCTACTGATCCTCCCAATACCCAGAAACAGAGAATTTCTGTATGGGGCTGGCAGCTCTTAGAGCTGTGGCTTTTCTGAATGAGAATGCTGTTGGTTGGGGCAGCCCAGGTGGCTCAGCGGTTTAGCACCGCCTTCAGCCCAGGGCCTGATCCTGGAGACCCAGGATCGAGTCCCATGTCAGGCTCTCTGCATGGAGCCTGCTTCTCCCTCTGCCTGTGTCTCTGCCTCTCTCTCTCTCTGTGTGTGTATCTCATGAATAAGTAAAACATAAAAAAAAAAAAAAAAAGAGAATGCTGTTGGTAGCCTCAAAAAGAGAGGACTCTCTAATGAGCCTGTTTACAGGGAATAAACACACTTGCTATTGCCAATGGTTACATTTGCCTATTGAGAAGATGAGTCCCACTTTTTTTTTTGTTTTTTTGTTGTTTTGTTAAAGACTATTTGAGAGAGAGAAAGAGAGAGAGTGGGGGGGGGGAGGCTCAAAGGGAGAGGGAAAGAGAGCCTTTACCCAGACCCCGTGCTAAGGACAGAACTGGATGTGGGGTTTGATCCCATGACCCAGAGATCCTGAGCCAAAATCAGGAGTTGCATGCCTAACCAATTGCACCACACAGGCACTTCAAGGTGAGTCCCATTTTTATAGTCATTTAAGCAATGAAGACTAATAACAGATTTAAATAAGCCATAAAAGCAACTTGGCCTAAGAAGAAATTTGTTCTGCCTTTTCCATCTCTGAGCAAAGCCCTAGTGTCAGGTCTTTATTCTGCTTCTTCCAGGTAAGGAGAGAGGTGACAATTTCATTACTAATAAGCCATTTTACAGAGTGTTACGGAGAACTTTCTTTTTGTTCTGGAAGTTTCATTGCTTTCCACACAATGGTTTACCACTTTATAATTCTGGAAAGCAACTTATAACTCATGGTAATACATTATAGTTAGCAACTATTTGGATGAAAATTTATTTTAAAATACTTTTTATAAGTAAACAAAATATACCTATATGATATAAACAAAAATGAATGCTATAATATATGTTTAAGCCCTTAAAGTTGTAATCTCAAATACTTAAGATGGAAAAAGTCAGGTAAGTTCTGAAATATCCCACATATTACAAAACTAATCCTGCCACTCCGGGAAAAGGATAACAATCATTATTTTAATCATTTATTTTTCTTTAGGTACGCTTTAAGATATGATTTCTGAACACAGTGAAATCCTCATATCCTCTACATTAATCATTGTTGTAATTGAAACAAGAGATATATTTCCTCCTGTTGTTCCAATCTGGGCAAATTATGCTGCATAATGTATTTTGAAATAAGTTAGAGCTTATCTACTAAGAAACACTCCTTAAAGACAGACAAGTGACGACAAGAAGAGGAAAGGAGTGTGCTATCATTTAAAAATAGTTCACTTGCTGGGGCCCTTGGCTGGCTCAGTTGGTACAACATGGGACTCTTGATCAAGAGTTGTCCCTTGTGAGTTTAAGCCTCATGTTGGATGTGGGGATTACCTAAAAATAAAATCTTTAAGGGGTGCCTGGGTGGCTCAGCTGATTGCACATCTGACTCTTGATTTTGGCTCCGGTCATGATCTCAGGGTTGTGAGACTGAGGCCAGCATGGTGCTCTACACAGAGCACGGAGGCTGCTTGAGATTCACTCTCTCCCTCTGTCACCTTCCCCCCCAATCTCTCGCTCTCTCTAAAAAAAAAAATCTTTAAAAAAAACTTGACTTGCTAATAAAGAACAAGATAAAGGTAAATTTAAATTTTCATCATAAAAATGTAATACATCAGTGTTAAATACTATGGAAACATTGATTTCTTTTGAAAACTAAACACACTTGGTCAGATCTACTGAGGCAAAATAAGACTCATACCAATTCTGATGAAGCATAACAAGTTGACATTTTATACAGTTAAGAATAATATTGTTAAGTAATCTGATTTATAACACACTGCTGTGAACAGAGCCTGAATGACAAGGAGGAGGTTCTGGAATCTGGATCTGTACTGTGTGGGCACAAATGATAGAGTGGTGGTTTAGAAATCAGCAGGGAGTCCTGAAGTCAGGACACAGAAGTGGGGCCAGACTAAGGAATAGGCTTAGTTACCATTTGTCAAAATTCATGCGGTTGGTTGTTTTTGTGGTTTTCTTTTTTCATTGGGTGTTCTTAATTGTAACATTTCAGTAAAGGCTTATTCACAACCTCAGTCTGGTTATCATTTTTGGTGAGCTGATGATAATATGAGGTGCCATTTATTAAGTGATTTCTTTGTACTAGACACCAGGCTAAGTACTCATGAGCCATAATGTCACTCAACTTTCACAAGTCTCTGAGGTAGGTATTCCCATCTGCATCAGACTCATGAGGAGAGTCAGAGGTTTACTTGCCTACGACGATAAAAATGATACATCTGTCAGTTCTGATGTCAGCCCGGATATTTCTAATTATACTTGGGGGTACCCAAAGTATATTCCAGCTACAGGAAATATAAATTTATAACCTGAGTTAACCTATTGATTTATTCTATTTATTGATATTTATTCATATACTCTAGTTTCGCCCATGTTACTACATAAACTTCACAGCTGCCATTTTAATTTTTAACCTCTATTGGACATTTACTTTATCATTTTTTTCATCATTATAAATACTGTCACAGTAAATTTTCTTGCTTCTACTTTTTCTTTAGCATGGATCACTTTCCTACAAAAATATGCCAGAAGAATGAATGACCAATTTAATGGTCTGCGCTTCTTATTTCCTGTGAGACACTTGTGAGACATAGCTCTATAACTCATGTGTGGCAAGACTTTGGGCAGGTGACTTTCTCTCACAGAACCTTCCAGTACATTGGGGATTATAACAGAACCTAGATCTTTGGTTGTTGTGAGGAGAGTGAGTTCATGAGCTTAAGGACCTCGTAATAATGCCTAGCACCAAACTCAGTTTCCGCAACAAACATGGCTAATGGGTTCTGGTATAAATTTGTGCCATTCCATTCCACCTGCCCCTTCACCATTTCTGCATCATATTTTTATTCACATCAGGTGGCCCTGATAAATTCTCTGCAAAAGCTTTTCTAAACCATATTCACACTCCTTTAGCCTCCAACTCTGTATGGTCACAAGAGTTGGAAAATAAGAGGTAATTAGAGAAGGAAAAACAAGGAAGTTTCAGAGGCATAAAGAGCTTCAGATGTTATGCATTTGGGCAAGGGCAAACACAGGGCATTTGGGTAGGTAGCTTTGCCCTAGCTGCAAATGAGGGCACCTTGGGGTCTGAGCTACATCCTTTTAGTTTCTGTGTTGCTGGGGATCTGAAGTGTGAGCATGACGGTGTTTTCCAGAATGAGAACCAAGCCCTTATAGACACCCGTTTTCATCCCTAACATCTACATAATTGAATTGCCTAGGGAAGGGAAGAGCAAAGAAGGGAGTGGAAGAAAAGTGACTCGGGGGGCACCTGAGTGGCTCAGTGGTTGAATGTCTGCCTTTGGCTCAGGTCATGATCCCAGGCTCCTGGTAGGGAGCCAGCTTCTCCCTCTGCCTATATCTCTGCCTCTCTGTGTATGTCATGAATAAATAAAATCTTTAAAAAGAAAAAAATTAAAGAGACTCAGAAACTCCTACTAGTAAACCTAACTTTTCTTTTTTAAATTTCCTTGAGAATATTCTTTTCTTGTTTATTTTCCTTTGATTTCCCCTAGCTTATAAGAACACTTCCTTTGGCAACGTTGGTTTCCTCCAGATGTGCTGGAAGAACAAGGGAAAAGGATTTTGGTTCTTTGCTGCTGGGATTTTTTTGGTCCACATTTGAGCAAACAGGAAGGATATGTGTGTAATAGTCATGGGGCAGGCTCAAGGATGCTGGTGGAGGTCCAAGTGAAAGTATCTCTTGCCTTCCCTTTAGGGAGAAAACTTTGGGGTTCTTCCTAGTATCTGCCTTGGGGCTGAGCAGTCACAGGGTGACCTTTGATGTCTGCTCCCCTGACAAGGGTCCTGAGCTTTAGCTCAGGTGGAAATGAGTAGGAAGATGGGCCCTTGTGGATATGGTTTCCCAGACCCTTCTCTCTGGACCTTTGGGTCTTGGAGGCTCCAGGTTTCCAAAGTGGCTGAGGTTGCCCTCGACCCCCACTCTTACTATAACTAATTCTTATGTTATTATAAATCAGAGAGCAACAGAATGCAATCAAACACACAGCCAACCACACATGGGCCCAATCAAGGTTTTATTCCCTCAATGGCTTTAATCTCCAACTGCCACAATTTTCTTTTTGTGCCTCGACTGTCATTCAGAGCATCTGCAGGAAGTAAAACCACAGAATGAAATTTTTCATTATTAACTCTTTTAAAAAAGAGACATGCTGGGGTGCCTGGGTGGCTCAGTCTGTTGAGCGTCTGCCTTCAGCTCTGGTCATGATTCCAGGCTCAGGTCATGATCCCAGGGTCCAGGGATGGAGCCCCACCTCAGGCTCCCTGCTCAGTGGGGAGCCTGCTTCTCCTCCCTCTGGCTGCAGCTCCCCCTGCTTGTGCACGCGTGCTCTCTCTCTCTCTCTCTCTCTCTGTCAAATAAATAAGTAAAATCTTAAAAAAGAAGACTTGCCTTAAACTTTCTTATTTTCAACTAAAATCAAAACCCCCTCCTTTCCGTCTTTACAAAAGGGACCATAGTTCGTGGGAAATCAGTTGGACTCACTTCAAAATAACTGACATCAAGTTTCCCTTGGCCATTTTTGTGCGATGAAAGCCACTGCACACGCAATGAGGAGTCGTGAGAGCCAAGCTAAGCAACGAGTGTGTTATGAGCAATCTGGCATCTAATTAGATTTTGCTCCTGCAGTTACTTGACACAAACCACGACTTAATAAAAAATCTGAGCCTAAAATAAACTTTTTTTTTAAAAGGGGGAGCTTTTCCCCTCCTTTAAATCGAATTTCTGTAAATCCTCTCAGATCAGCCTCCCTCCCCAAGGCCAGAAAAATTCCAGGAGCAGGCCACGGTGCCCTCTTCTGCTCCGTCTTCTAGGCTTTCTCAGAAACCATCTACAACAGAAACCAGAGGCAGCCTTCCGGATGCCGCGGCCTGAAATCCCCTGGAACGCGGCTGTTCCATTTCCCCCCCCCCCCCGGGCTGCCGTGCCGGAGCAGTCCCCCGGGTGCAGCCGCCGACAGGCGCCGGGGTCTGCCGGGGTCTGCCGGGGTCGGCCGGGGTCGGCCGGGGTCGGCCGGGTCTGCCTCCCCGCGCGCAGTGCTCACCCACTGGAGGCGAGGCTTCCAGGTCTCGCGGCCCGCCCGCCGGGGCGCGGCTGAGGCTGTAGCTGCTGTAGCCGCGGTGCGGAGCGAACTTGCAGACGCTGCGGCCGCGGGCGGTGCAGTTGAAGAGGTAGCAGCCGAGCGCGGCGGCGGGGGGCGCGGGCCGCCGGGGCAGCTCCACCACCGCCACGGAGCAGCGCGGCTCGGAGCAGCAGGCGGCCAGGCACTGCCGCCAGTCCCGCACGGCCGCCGGCGCCGTCAGGAAGCTGGCGCCCGCCGCGAGCGAGTCCTTGGTGCGGATGATGGCGTCCGGCATGGCGCTGTAGCCGCCGCCGCCGCCGCCGCCGCCGCCGCCGCCGCCGGGGCCCGGGCAGCCCTCCTGGGGGCCGCCGCCCGCGCGCAGCTCCAGCTCCAGCTCCTCCTGCGGCCGCTCCCGCTGCAGCTGCCGGCGGAACTCCTCCAGCAGCTGCTCCACCCCCGAGAGCTGCGCGTGCAGCTCGGACAGCGGCGCGGAGGGCGGTGCGGCCGCGCGGCCGCTCGGCAGCCACAGGCAGAGCAGCAGCAGCCCGCGCAGCGCCCGGTGCCGCGCCGAGCCCGCGCCCTCCCGGGCGGCGAAGACCATGGCGGCCGGCGGCTGAGGCGGCGAGCCTAGGCGGGGCCGCAGAGCGCGAGCGGGGCGGGCGCCGGCCCCGGGCCCCTCCGGCGCGGCCGCGGCGGCCACCACGCCCTGGCGCCTCACAGCGCGGCCTCCGCGGGGCCCGGCTGCACCCCCGAGGCCGCGGGCGCGCGGTCGCCGGCGGGAGCCGCGGCCACGGGAGGCATAGCCGGCCCGGCCTAGCCCCGCCGCTCGCGCTTTCCGGCGGCTTCCGGGAGCGCCGGAGCCTCCCTGCGGGGATCCGGGGGCGCCCTCCGCGGCGGCGAGACGGCCTCGGCGCGGATCAGCACCCGGCGTGTGAACAGTGACCGCGACGGGGGCGGGGCCGCGCGGAGCCCCGCCCCCGCCCCGCCCTGCCCCCCCCGCCGGCTCCCGCGCGGAGCCCCGCCCCGCCCCAGCCCCGCCCCCCCGCCGGCTCCCGCGCGGAGCCCCGCCCCGCCCCAGCCCCGCCCCCCCCGCCGGCTCCCGCCCCCCCCCCGCCGGCTCCCGCGCGGAGCCCCGCCCCCGCCCCCGCCCCGCCTCGGGCTCGCGTAAGCGCCTGCGCACGCGGCCCCCTGCAGGTCCCCGCCGGGCTTGTGTCTTGCCTCCTTGGGCTTTATTAACCCGCCGGATGCGCGCGGAGGTCAGCTCCGAGGGGAAGCTGAGACCTCCGTGACCTAGGACGTGGTTGAACTGGGAAACCACCGGACACAGCCTTCGATCCTTCACCGCCCCTGACTGTTGTTGACATATTAGGTTCCCCAAATGTACTTGGCTAGCACAAGGTGGGCAATGCTGATGAAAAATACAAAAAATCAAGTAGTCACAGTCATAAGTCCACAGACATATCCGGAAATCTGAATACAGTCAATTATGGGGGCCTGATGAGTTATCTCTTTAAGTGTGTAGAGAGCCCTCCAGCTTCCATCCTGTAAGATCTAGTGAAGATGTGTTTTATTTAATTAGATTTAGCAGATAATCTTTTCCTTTATGGAGGTACGATTGACATACAGCATGTTAGCTTTAGGTGTGCACGATCATTCAACACTCGGCGTATACTGGGATGCCTGAGTGGCTCCGTGGTTGAGCATCTGCCTTTGGCTCAGGTCGTGATCCTGGGGTCCTGGAATCGAGTCCTGCATCAGGTTCCCCGCAGGGAGCCTGTTTCTTTTTTTTTTTTTTTTTTTTTTAATAAATTAATGTTTATTGGTGTTCAATTTACCAACATACAGAATAACACCCAGTGCTCATCCCGTCAAGTGTCCCCCTCCGTGCCCGTCACCCATTCACCCCCACCCCCCGCCCTCCTCCCCTTCCACCACCCCTAGTTCATTTCCCAGAGTTAGAAGTCTTTATGTTCTGTGTCCCTTTCTGATATCTGGGAGCCTGTTTCTGTCTCTGCCTCTCTGTGTCTTTAATGAATTAATAAATAAAAATATAAGAAAACCCCAAACCACTCGTATATTTGTTGACGGATCACCACGGAAACGGCTGTCACCACACAGTCACAAAACTGAGCAGCAGTGGGTTTTTTTTTTTGTTTGTTTTTTTTTTTAAGATTTTACTTATTTATTTGAGAGAGAGAAAGTGAAAGAGCAGGAGCAGGAGGGGGAAAAGAGGAGAGAGAATCTCAAACACACTCTGCAGTGAGCCCAGAGCCCAGAATGGGCTAGATCTCACGGGCCATGTCACTGGATCCATGACCTGCAGATCATGACCTGAACAGAAACGAAGAGTGGCATAATAAGGTATATGAAAATCCATGAAATGAGATCATGACCTGAGCAGAAACCAAGAGTGGCATAATAAGGTTTATGAAAAACCGCACATGAGAGTTGTAACTGCCTGCCAATAGCTTCTACATCTTATTTATTTCAGAGACTCTATTGATTCATTTTTTTCTCCTGATTATAAAGCACGTATTCTTGTTTTTTGGCATGTCCAGAAGTTTTTTTCCTTGGATGCATGAACTTTGTGAGTTTGTTTTTTAAGATTTTATTTATTTATTCATGGGAGGTACAGAGAGAGAGGCAGAGACATAGGCAGAGGGAGAGGCAGGCTCCCTGCAGGGAGCCCCATGTGGGACTCCATCCCAGGACCCTGGGATCATGACCCGAGTGGAAGGCAGGCGCTCAACCACTGAGCCACCCAGGCATCCCTGGCTACATGAATATTGTAATTTGCACATTGTTCAAAGTCTATACTTTTTAGGAGGGAAAGAGAAAATAATTGGATAGGAAAATAGCAGTTTATGATATGTATATTTACATAAATTTTAGAGCTTATATTTAGGAACCTATTGCTTTCAGATCTAGAACAGAGAAGGAGATAGAACTAGAAGGTAAAAATGTAAAAGAAGAAAAAATATTCCAATATTTCTTGCTATTCCATGAAAAGGAAAATTCATAGAGTTCCAGGGGGTGTGTATGTGTGTAACTGGAAGCTGAAATATTGGCCTCTTAGCCCTAAAGGGAGTGGCCCACTTTGGGCTGCAGGTTTTTCCACCTATGAGGTATTCACCCCACACAACTACTTAAAGATGTCCTTGACAACATAAGAATTCCTTTCACCTTAGACATCAGAGAGCTCCAGTAAGCTTATGATAAGGAGAAACTGTCACTGATGCACTGATGATAAAAATAGACTCTGAAGGATAGCATTCAAATCTTCTAAATACTAGCTATGATAAAAATAATTATTAATATGAAAAACAAACATGTATGGTAATAGGAGATAGCATTAACTAACAATTGTAATTGTAATTACTTCAAAGTTTGCCAAACACTTTCAGGTACATGATTTCATATGGCCTTCATGAAGATTTTAAGCAGGACACAGAACCTGTCCTGCCTTTGGGACAGTGAAAGAGAAATCAGTACAGAGTGAGACCCAGTTCACAAGTTCCATGGGGGAGATAATGAGGGAGAGATGGGTGGGACAGTGTTTCTCAGGAGCATTCATTTCCAATCCTGCCAGCACTGCCAAAGATTTCCCCTCTATAACTTCACAACAGGCTCCTTTTAAGAAAAGGGGACATGACTTAATGTGTTTACTATTAACACTGGTTATGTCTTGCGTGTGAGATGGGAACAGTAGAGGGGAATACTCACTTCTTTTTAAAAAAAAAAATATTTGTTTATTTATGATAGACATAGAGAGAGAAGCAGAGACACAGGAGGAAAGAGAAGCAGGCTCCATGCCAGGAGCCCAACGCAGGACTCGATCCGGGACCCGAGGATCACACCCTGGGCCAAAGGCAGGCGCCAAACCGCTGAGCCACCCAGGGATCCCTGGAATACTCACTTCTTTACCAGACTTCATATCAGCTGAAATTTTTATAATGAGCTTGTCATAAAGCATTTTTCATTAAGAAAAATAGGCTCCTCCTGCAGCAGCCATAATAAAGGGGTTTTAGGTGAAAATTCCAGAAAGAAAAAAAGAAACAATGTGCTTTGGACATCAGGTAACAGGAAGTGCAGGACCTTGGGAGAAGGGATACTAAGGAAGTGATCCTTCTCATTGCCCTGGCTTCCTGCCTGGAGAGGGATTCCAAACTGCAGGGCTGGGAGGGGAACCCAAAGGGAGCCTGCCAGTCTCTCTGAGCAGACAAAATGGAATTGAGAATTCAACTGGGGCCAGATGGCTAAAATCCATAGAGCAGAGTACCAGAGGGGAGAGAGGTGCACAGAAAGGGCTCTGGAGGGCTGCAGAGACACCCCCACCTCCACCCCCTGCCCCGAGCCTTCACCTTAGTACTGGTCAAGTGCATGCATGTGAGAAAACTATCCAAAGCTGGAGAACGAACCACTGAACAGAAGCAGGCAGAACAATTTCCCAGCTGCACAGGTCTAGGAAGAGTTGATGCTCTGGGCAGCCTGAGTAGAGAAACCTGTGATTCCAGGGTACGATGGGAGGAAGAGATTACAAAGAAGTGCAAGGACACCTTAGCTAGCAAGTGATAGGTATGTTCATGTTTTGACTGTGGTGATAGTTTCACTGGTGCAGGCATTTGTGAAAGCTCATTAGATGGTATACTTTAAGTGGGTATAGTTTATTGTCTTCAATTACACTTTAATAAAACTGTGGGGGGAAAAACAGGTTTCTTTGCATGGTATATTAGGAGGGAGATGGGCTGATTATGATTTGCGATAGAGGAAATAAATCATTGATCTCCTAGTTCTAGTTTTTCTCCTTTCATCTTTATCAGAAAGAAAATATCTCTGTTTTGAAAACCTAAACATCAAAACCTTATCAGTGGCTGCAGAATCTGTATATGAGGATACATATATCAGGTCTGTGGGCTGAAAAGATGGAGATGTGTTATTGCTTTATAAGATCATTAAGAGTAAAGTCCAGCAACTTGGGATTTGCTCATTATAGATCCATTTATGCAATGTTGGAAAAAGATTGTTATCCTAGTGACCACCATAAATGCTTTACAGGCATTAAGTAAGTTAAACTAGTGCACACAAAGTGCTTAGAATAGAATCTAACTCATGGTAGATGCTTGATAAATGCCAGTGATTATTATTATTATTTCCAGTTCCACTTCTCAAAAACTACGGTCCACAGAAATGAAGGAGCTTCTCCAAGATCAGAGATGTGCAACCCCTGAATCCTGAATCCCCTATAACCTGCCAGCCAGAACGTCATTATACTATGATTCCTCCTTGTCCACACCACTTCCCAGAGTCTACTCTGCCCACATCCCTGAAGGGACAGCTCCCGCTTCCAGGTGCCCCACCCCTGTCCACTCAGGGAACCGATAGTGAGCACCCTGCCCAATCTGAGCCAGTCAGTTCCTCCCTCCTAGGAATATTTTGTATTTTATATTATAGAATTGAGAAACAGATGGAATCAATGAGAAAAACACAGCTGGAAAGGCAAGTGTAAGAGCTCCATGTAAGGGGATGATGGAGCAGATAAACTGCTCAGCAGAGAGACAAATGGAGCAGTCAGGAGGGGCAAGCAGAGAACAGTGGACACATAGCCCTGAGGGAGGAACAGAGTGAAGACAGGAGCTGACAACTTTAAAGCCCCAGATGGCTTTCCTGAGTTCCCCCTTGGCCTTGTACTTGGGGTATTTGAATGGACTTATTACTTGCAGCCAAATGATCCAGGTTTGTCTGGATTAAATCTCTGCGATTGCAAACAACAAGTCACTTCATACTGACTTGAGGAAAAAAGGGCTGCTGTGCATAAACATGTAAGATGACTTGCAGACAGGGCCAGACGGGCAACTGGGCAGGAAGGAGGACTTGGACCCAAAGGTGGAGAGCCCTGAGCAACCAGGCAGCTGGTCTCCTAGGGGCTTCTTCTCTCTTCCAGGACCAAGTGGTCTTGGTCTCTCTGCACCCATGATTCCTGCCTCTCTCAGTATGGCATTTTCTGCCCTCCTTGTGCCAAGCCTCAGTTTACCTCCCCTCAATTCCAGCAATGCATGGAAACTGAGAGCAGCGACTGCCAGTCCCAGGAGAAAGATTCTGTTGCTGCCAGTGTGAGTCCCCAGGTGCAGTTACCAACGTGCAGAGATCATGACATACAAACATGGCCTCAGGCACTGCCTCCTCTTCCCTCGCTGAGGATGGAGTGAGAGAAAGTACGTGGTAGGGAATTGGGGAAGATCCTAAAAAGTTGTCTTCTACATTGACTAAGGCAATGCCCAGTGTTTGCTTGGATGCTTCTATTGTTTTTTATTTTAAATTTAAGAAACACTTATAAGAAGTGTTAGGATGGCCAGGAACTGTTTTGAGTTTTGCCCAAACACTGACTTTTTGACTTACAACAACCTATGTCGCATATATGATGATTATCCCCGCGTTTATTATTTTTTTTAAAGATTTTATTTATTCATGAGAGTCACAGAAAGAGAGAGGCAGAGACACAGGCAGAGGGAGAAGCAGGCTCCATGCAGGGAGCCTGATGTGGGACTCGATCCTGGGACTCCAGGATCACGCCCTGGGCCGAAGGCAGGTGCTAAACCACTAAGCCACCCAGGGATCCCTGGACTCTTCCCATGTTTATAGGGATTGGGAATATCCTACTTCACATATCAAAGCGATTCCATCTTCAGGCAACTCTACTATATTCATTAGAATGTTTTTCCTTCTATTCAATTATAATCTATTTGTAGCTTCCAAGTATTTGTCTCAGTTCATTTTGTGGGGTTTCTCAGAGCAATCTGTACCTTCTCCTGAGTGACAGTCCTTCAAATATTTAAAAACTGGCACAATATCTCCTCTGCAACTCAGCCTGGTAAATATAGCACCAACAGCAGCACCTGTGCCAATACTTACTGGTTGTGTGGCCTTGGGACAGGCCACCTACTCTCTTTAAATCCCAATACGCTCATCTATAATACAGAAACAATTGCATTACCTTACCTCCACACTTGTGGTGAGGTGGGTAGATACTGGTTTGGTGGCCAGGAGTGTTAGGGGGAAGGAATATCTGGGGGCGAGGTGGGGTGTGATGTGTAAGGGACAGGGACAGTGGGTGAGTATTGCCTAGATGCCAGAGAAAACCCACCAGCAAAGCCCCTCTATTGCTCACTCCATCACCCTCCCTTTTGCACATGTTCATTTGCCTGTCGGCTCCACCATTTTCTCCCAATGACCAAGAATTCCCAGCCTGTCATTTGCAATCATCTTTTAAGACCTTTGTGATAACCGTGCCTTTAATTTTCGTATGTCATGAGTGTTCACTTGCTAGGCCTGCTGTAACAAAGTTCCACAAAAAGGGTTCTGCACTCAATCCCAGTGATGGAGGAGGAAAAAGGTCCCAGCACCAATGAGCAATTTTCCAGACACTAGCTGTATATCCTACAATTTAATTCAATTCTGACACTGTCTATGTGGAGATAGCGTTAGATCCCACATGTCAAGAGTTCAGTCCTACAAGGCTCCCTGACTCACCACCCTTCAGATACCAGATGCAAGTCCAGACTGTCACCCATGCTTCTGACTGACCAATAATCCCCTCCTTGGATTTCATTAATTTGTGAGAGCAGCTCATAGAACTTAGAAAAACACTTTTCTTAGTGCATCACCGGTTTATTGTAAGTGGATAACTTAGGAACAGCCAGAGGGAAGAGATGCACAGGGCAAAGTATGGGGAAGGGCACAGAGCTTCCATGTTCTTTTCTAGAACATCAGTCTCCCAGTAAGTTCACCGACCCAGAAGTTCTCTGTACTCCAACTTCTTGGGTTTCTATGGAGATTTCATTACATAAGTAAGATTAATTAAATCATTGGCTCGGGAGCTCTGAATAGCTGAGTCTTCCTCTCTAGTACTGAACAGTCTTTGGACTTTAGAGGAAAAAAGAAAGTATTTACGCTAGACTCTGGATCAGATTATCTTGAATCTACCCCCTGCCTAGTGTCTCCTGATTTAAGACATTTCCCATCAACTCTTTTCCTCATCATTTATTTTTGCCTAATCTCCTCTTTCCTCTGTCACAACAGCAAAAGCAATGTCAAGAAATGCCAAAGGCCACAAAGTAGGGCTGTGTCATAAGCACACTAGCTCTCTTTATTCTTAGGTGCTCTTTATTCTTAGGTGCTTCCTCTGACGGGGAGACCTATGAGACACCAAAGGTGGAGGAAGCATGGGAGGATACATTTTTACTCCATATCTCTAACACAGCCTTTCCTGGGCCTGCCCTGCCTTCCATCTCCCCTGAACTCAGCGTGGGCATCGATATTCACCAGGTGAACCCTGCCCTGTCCCTGTCCAGACCTGTAGCCCTTCAGCAGCAGATTCAGGTAGCTGGCAGAGTTCCAAATCCCAGGTGTCCGTAGAGGCCCACCTTCCTTTAAATCCTCATTGTTGAGATCTAGTTTCTAAAATGGGTCATCTGCCTTCCTCCCTGCTCACTAATTCCCTTTGTGGCTGGGCATCTAGCCTAAACTCCAGCCTGCTTGGTTGAGGCAGGTAAGTCATCTTCAGGCACCTTCCATCAGGGGCTAAAGGCAGAGAACCCCGTGTCTGCAGCTCTGTGCATGGCATCCCCCACCCTATGAAGAGATCACCTGGATCCATCATGCTACTTCCTGTGCCCACATCTGCATATGTTTATTCCCTGGGCTCCTGCTGCCACCCTGCCACCCACCAGGTGGGCCCCTAAGGCAGCAGCCTGGTGTGACTTAAGCCAACACTTGCCAAGCATGTTTGGATAGTCTTACTTTGTAAGTTCACAATTCACTTCAGAGTCCAGCTTTTAAAAAGAAATAAGCCTCAACCTTCTTGGGGCTTCCTGCCCTTTTTCACTGCTCTAAAATAGTGAGGCTTCATCAAGGGTTAGAACTGAGCCTGCCCAGGTCAAGGTTACTTTGTGATAGGAGGCTCATATTTTTTTCAGGAGACAGTGAAGGGGTAGATGTGAAACTCAGAGGCTCTTTTCCTTGATTCTTTAATTTTTTTTTTCTTGAGAAAGAGAGAGAGAGAGAATGAGCAAGCAGGGGAGGGGCAGGGGGGAGAGAATCTTAAGCAGGGTTCCCATGATCCTGAGATCAGGACCTGAGCCAAAATCAAGAGTTGGAAGCTCAACTGACTGAAGCACCTGACCAAAAGTCTACCAGGAAATCTGTGACTGACTCGTTCTACACACACACACACACACACACACACACACACACACACACGGAAGGCATTCAATCTCCTCCCAGGAGAATTATGTGTCTGTGCCACCCAGCTCAGTTACTTGTCTGCTCCAGAATGTCCTTCCAGTGCTCCAAGAACCCTTCTTTTTGAGACCTTCCTGAGACAGTCAGCTCTTTAACATTCTCTTCCTGCTCTTTAATGATCTGGTTGGTGCTGGAATCAATGTCCAGTGGATCTTCACCAAATCAAAGATGAGAGAAATCTATCCATAAAAGCAGAATCCACGATCCACTGGTGTGTCCACCTGCCTCAGGTTTACTGAGCATCTTGACTTGGAAGGTGGGAAGACCATCCCTTGAACATCTACAGAGATCACTTGACAGAATCCTTAGGGCCCAACATGTCCTATAATTTCTGCGTCCAGAACGTCTATATTCTCTCTATGCACATTCCAAGCTACTGCTCTAAGTCCAGTTCTTTTTTTTTTTTTATGATAGTCACACAGAGAGAGAGAGAGAGGCAGAGACATAGGCAGAGGGAGAAGCAGGCTCCATGCACCGGGAGCCCGACGTGGGATTCGATCCCGGGTCTCCAGGATCGCGCCCTGGGCCAAAGGCAGGCGCCAAACCGCTGCGCCAGCCAGGGATCCCTCTAAGTCCAGTTCTTATTGTCAGTTAGGTTTTCTGGGCCCCTGAGGTTGGACCATTTCAGTTTTTCCACAGCAGCAAAGCTGCCCATCTCCTCTCAACATCTATTCTCCTGCCCACCCCATGGTCATCAGGGCCTGCGTCCCAGCACACCTTTTCTTGGGCCCACACTTTCTCCAGCTCAGTATCAGTCAAGATCATCAGGAGTCCTTGCTCTATCACTAACACCTCCTCCACCACTGGGCACATACATCCCCTTATCACATATACTTTCTCCCCTACACTCAAGCCTGCTTGCCTGACACACATATGCTGCACCCTCTGTAAAGACACACAGGTTCCTTCCTCTAGTTGTACCTTTGCTTTTCATTCACTGCATGTGATGCTTAGTGAGCTGTTGCTGGGGCAGGGGGAGATCATCCTTCTTTTTCTATCTTCCTTTTGGGGGGGGGGTTAAAAGATTTATTTATTTATTTATTTATTTATTTATTTATTTATTTATTTATTTATTTATTTTAAATTATTTTCCAAAATTTAAATTCAATTAACTAACATATAGTTATTATTAGTTTCAGAGGTAGAGTTCAGTGATTCATCAGTTGCATAACACCCAGTAATCAGTATATCAAGTGCCTTGCTTAACGTCAATCACCCAGTTACTTAATCCCTCCAGTCCCCTCCCCTCCAGCAATCTTCAGTTTGTTTCCTTCTCCTTTTTTTTTTTTTTTAGATTTTATTTATTTATTCATGAGAGACACAGAGACAGAGAGAGGCAGAGACACAGGCAGAGGGAGAAGCAGGCTCCTTGCAGGGAGCCCGATGTGGGACTTGATCCCGGGTCTCCAGGATCACGCCCTGGGCTGAAGGCGGCGCTACCGCTGAGCCACCCGGGCTGCCTATTCAGTTTGTTTCCTAATTAAGAAACACCATAAGTCTTATAGTTTGCCTCCCTCTCTGATTTCATCTTGTTTATTTTTCCCTCCCTTTCCCTATGATCTTCTGTTTTTTTTTTCTTAAATTCCACATATGAGTGAAATCATGTGATAATTGGCTTCTCTGACTGACTTCTTTTACTTAGCATAATACCCTCTAGTTCCATCCACATCCTTGCAAATGGCAGGATTCATTTTTTGATGTCTGAGTAATATTCCATTGTGTATATATACCACCTCTTCTTTAGCCATTCCTCAGTCGATGGACATCTGAGCTCTGTCCATAGTTTGGCTATTGTGGACATGGCTGCCATAACCACTAGGGTGCAGGTGCCCCTTCGGATCACTACATTTGTATCTTTGGGGTAAATACTCAGTAGTGCAATTGCTAGGTTATAGGGTAGCTCTGTTTTCAACTTTTTGAGGAACCTCCATACTGTTTTCCTGAGTAGCTGCACCACCCTGCATTCCCACCAACAGTGGAAGAGGGCTCCCCTCTCTGCATCCTTGCCAACATCTGTCATTTCCTGACTTGTTAACTTTAGCCATTCTGACTACTGCTGTGAGGCAGTATCTCATTGGGGTTTTGACATGTAGTTCCCTGATGCTGAGTGATGTTCAACATTTTCTTCACGTGTCTCTTAGCCATTTGTATGTCTTCTTTGGAGAAATGTCCGTTCGTGGCTTCTGCCCATTTCTTGTTTGGATTATTTGTTCTTTGGGTGTTGAGTTTGGTAAGTGTCTTAGAGATTTTGGATACTAGCCCTTTATCTGATAAGACTTTGCAAATATCTTCTCCCATTCCATAGGTAGCCTTTTAGTTGTGTTGACTGTTTTCTTTGCTGTGCAAAAGTTTTTTATCCCGGTCAAGTCCCAATTGTTCATTTACGCCTCTGTTTCCCTTGGCTTTGGAGATGTGTAGAGCAAGGAGTAGGAGTGGCCGAGGTCATAGAAGTTGCTGCCTGCATTCTCCTCTAGGATTTATCTATCTATCTATCTATCTATCTATCTATCTATCTATCTATTTATTTATTTAAAAGATTTTATTTATTTATTCATGAGAGACATAGAGAAAGAGAGAGGGATGCAGAGACACAGGCAGAGGGAGAAGCAGGCTCCACGCAGGGAGCCCGACATGGGGCTCGATTCCCGGTCTCCAGGATCAGGCCCTGGGCTGAAGGCAGCGCTAAACCGCTGAGCCACCAGGGCTGCCTCCTCCTCTAGGATTTAGATGGATTCCTGACGTTTAGGTCTTTCATCCATTTTGAGTCTATTTTTGTGTAGGGTATAAGAAAATGGCTCAGTTTCATTCTTCTGCATGTGGCTGTCCTATTTTCCCAAAGCCATTTGTTGAAGAGACTGTCTTTTTTCCATTGGATATTCTTTCCTACTTCGTCAAAAATTAGTTGACCATAGAGTTGAGAGTCCAGTTCTGGGTTCTCTATTCTGGTTCATTGATCTATGCATCTGTTTTCGTGCCAGTTCCATACTGTCTTGATGATTACAACTTTGTGATCCAGCTTGAAGTCCGGAATTGTGATGCCTTCTGCTTTGGTTTTCTCTCTCAACATTGTTTTGGCTATTTGGGGTCTTTGTTGGTTCCATACAAATTTTAGGATTATTTGTTCCAGCTCTGTGAAAAAAGTTGATGGTATTTTGATAGGGATTGCATTGAATATATAGATTGCTCTGAGTAGCATAGACATTTTAACAATATTTCTTCTTCCAATCCATGAGCATGGAATGTTTTCCATTTCTTTGTGTTTTCCTCAAGTTCTTTCATGAGTGTTCTATTGTTTTCTGAATATAGATCTTTTACCTCTTTGATTAGGTTTATTGCCAGGTATCTTATGGTTTTTGATGCAGTTGTGAATTAAATCAATTCCTTAATTTCTCTTTCTTCTGTCTCATTGTTAGTGTATAGAAATGCAACAGACTTCTGTGCATTCATTTTATATCATGAGACTTGGCTGAATTCCTGTATTGGTTCTAGCAATGTTTTGGGGGATCTTTTAGGTTTCTACATAGAGTATCTTGTGAGAGTTAAAGTTTGTCTTCTTCTTTGCTGATTTGGATTTTTTTTTTTTTCTTTTTGGTGTCTTATTGTGAGGCAAGGACTTCCAGCATTATGTTAAACAACGGTGGTGAGGGTGGACATCCCTGTTGTGTCCTGACCTTCGGAGAAAAGCTCTGTTTTTCCCCATTGAAAATCATACTCATTGTGAGTCTTTCATATATGGCTTTTATGATATTGATATATGTTCTTTCTATCCATACATGGCAGAGAATTTTTATCAAGAGAGAATGCATATTTTGTCAATGCTTTTTTTGCATCTATTGAGAAGATCATATGGTTCTTGTCCTTTCTTTCATTAATGTTATATATCACATGATTCGTTGGTGAATGTTGAAGCACCCTTGCAGCCCAGGAAAAAAATCTTACTTGGTGTGCTTATAGCAGCAATGTCCACAATTGCCAAAATATGGAAAAAGCCTTGGTGTCCATTGATGGATGAATGGATAAGAAGAGGTGGTATATATACACAATGGAATATTACCCAGCCATCAAAAAGATGACACCTTGCCATTTGCAATGATGTGGATTGAACTAGAGGGTATTACACTAAGCAAAATAAGTCAGTCAGAGAAAGACAAATATCATATGATTTCACTCATACTTGGAATTTAAGAAACAAAACAGTTGAACATAGGGGAAGGAAAGGAAAAATAAAATAAGATGAAAACAGAGAGGGAGGCAAACCACAAGAGACTCTTAATCATAGGAAACAAACTAAGGATTGCTGGAGGGGAGGTGGGTGGGGGCATGGGACAATTTGGTGATGGGCATTAAGGAGGGCCTTTGATATAATGAGCACTAGGCGTTATATGTAACTGATGAATCACTAAATTCTTCCCTTGAGCCAAAACAAAACAAAACCTGGGCAGCTTCCTTGTTCAAACTCTTTTATTTGTGGGCAAATAGCTTCCTTTTGCAAATTTAAAAAAATGACCATGCCAACACATTGTAAGAGCCCCTTCAAGGGCCATGGGAGGAGTCAGTGCAAAGAAGGTTTTCTGAAGCTGAAGCTTCATTAGCTTCTTAGAAACCCACCTGTGGTAAAAGGTCATATTTAACCTTGGCAGTCAGATTGTCATTAATGTCAGTTTTTGCCACCAAGGTTTGGTCTTACGTTGTAGTTCCCTCATGTCCAGAGAAGAAACTTCTGATAATGGAACAGCTATTATGACATTACAAAAATTGTTGAATACATCATGCTATCCTCCTAGATCAAAAAATTTTTTCATCAAAAAGCCAGAGGAGAGTAGCTCGCCTGGGTGGCTCAGCGATTTAGCGCCACCTTCAGCCCAGGTCATGATCCTGGAGTCCCAGGATCGAGGCCCACGTCGGGCTCCCTGCATGGAGCCTGCTTCTCCCTCTGCCTGTGTTTGCCTTTCTCTCTCCCTCTCTGTGTGTGTCTCTCATGGATAAATAAATAAAATCTTAAAAAAAACAAACAAACCAAATTTAGAAAAAAAAAAAAGCCAGAGGAATCTTGGGGTAGATTGCAACAAAACAACACCCTACCCAGGATATAGATCTTAAACCCTTCCCCACTTCAGGAGTAGATCCTTGGCTTGCCCCTCCCCTCACTGCACTATTGTGCTGCCTGTACCAACTTTTACCATCCCAACATCAGAATAACTCCAGCCCCAATATGAGGTGTGGAGACTCAACACTAAGAAAGATCTCATTTCTTTGTAGAGATGGATCAGTGGACAAGGGCTTGGATGAGACCCATGGCTCACCTCTCCCAAGTCCTTAGCAGACTACATTCTCCCCCACAGCTCGAGGCAAGCTTGCTATACACTTACTTGATATGCAGAAGTAATTAGGACTGAACTGATCACTACTAGGATGATCCATAGCCTTTTCAGGATGGATGAAGACTGGTTGGCAATTGGAACAGTTATTGATGGTGCTAAAAACAAACAAAAAATAGAAGCCCTGTCAAACCTAAAAAAAAAAAAAAAAGCAACAACAACACTGTCCTGATAATTGCCAGAGGGAATGATTTCCAGGTAAAGGGAATTAAGTATCCACTTATTCTGATGAGTGCTGAGTAATGCATAGAATTATTGAATCATTATATTGTATTGTGAAATTAATATATACTGTAAGTTAATTATATTGTAATAAAAACAAATAAAATACCTTCTTGAACACTTACCTTCCCTAGGCAACCTATGGCATGCCCAAATTGATTCATGCTGTGGCAGTCACTCTATCAGATCCAGGTTGTGCCCTATCCTCATGGAGCTCATATTCCTACTGAGGGATACAGCTGATGTCCACCTGGTTATCATACAGTTTTATGTGTTCACTGTGGGCAGAACTTTATAAAGGTGACAGAACTGAGGATGCTTCATTCTGTCTGGGGGAAGTTGTGAGGGCTTCCTAGGAAGTGACATTTGTGCTGGTTAAAGGATAAATAAAACAGAGGAAGAAGAGAGGGCTGGAAGCACAATGATATTTATAGGTTTAGGGACTGCCTAGCAGTGCAGGGTGACTGGATCATTGGTTAGCAGGGAAGAGAGCCCCTGAGCAGAGGGAGGGCAGACAGAAAGGAGCATAGGCAGGAGGGCCTATGGCAGTCACTGACTTTCCAGTCCACCAAGAGATCAGTCAGGCAACTGATCCATCAAACCTCCAATTACACACACATCCTCCTATCCACACAGGGAAGGCATTAGACCTATAAAGAGAGCTGCTGCAACCTTCTTACCGTGCTCATTTAGGCTCCAGCATTTTCTCCCAATGTTCTAAGAATTCCTGAAGCCATTGATTGCAGTCTCCCATTGAGATCCTCCTGAAATAATCTGCCATTCCCTTACTCTCCCACTCCTCCTTGATACCTCTGGCTCCAGGATTCACGACTGTTCAGCTTATTTTCATTGCATCAAAGAAGAGGGTCATTTGTCTGCTGATATTGAAGTGCTAGGACGCAGCAGTGCATCATTCCGCTTCACGCTGACAAGACAGCAGTTTGTGCGGTGTGGGAGGACCTGCAATCCACACACAGTCATTGGCTTGGACTCTTTGAGCTCCCTGATCTCCCAGTAGGTCCAGCGTGTCTCAGAGGTGGGACCTATGTTGAGGTTTTGTACATGAGCCCCTTCCCTGCATGTGCTGTGCTCTTTTCCTCTCTTGCTGACTGCCTCCATCTCCCCAGCCCCTTCCTCTACTTACCCTTGGTCATGTTGTTCTCCAGTCTGATGTCAGGCAGGATCATCCTGAGCTCTTGCCCCACATCTGCCACCATCTGGGTCAATTCTGTCCATGCTTTGGTGGCATTTACCTTCTTCCCCAGGAGACCCAAAGGTCTGACCTTGCTGCTATCACTGTCATACTGAAGGAAAGGCTTTTTATCCACTGAGCCCTGCACTTCATACCAAGGGTGTTCAGGTCTGGCCTGAGATTTGAGGGTGAAGTTGAGGCAGAGAGAATGAGCATCTGTGAAAGAAAAAGGCAACTGGGGTCCCAAGACTCTCTGAAAGGCCTACTGCAGAGAAAGGGGTCTCCATCCCAGCACGCTCCATCTTCTGCATCCTTAGTCCCCATCTCTTATGGCTGAGCTTCAGTAAAGCACTTTGATACTACCTGCCATAGAGCCCTCGAAGGGCACATACTGTTACCAGAAGGATATATGTGACAAATACTTTAAGTGACATCTGCCAAGTTCTTAGGTAGAGAAACTACAAGGCACTGTCTGCCCTCCTGGGACTTGAAATCTAGCTAACAGAGAGGACTTTCAACAGAAAGGGGGGAAAAAAGACAGTATAGGATGCATGCCAGATTCATGATGGTTCCTGGGTAACCTGAAGAGGCTTTCTGGAGTAGAAGGTGGGAACTGGCAGGAGACAGAGAGCTGCCCTATGGGAGGAGCACAGTACAGGCAGAGTGCCTTAGGCTGGGGTCCCTGTCCTTAAGAGCACAAGGATAGAGGCGGCTTCTTTCAAGCGGCCGCAGGTTAGCTGCATATGTTGAAGGACACAACCAGTGGAATTGCTACCTTTTGCAAGATTGAAACCATGGCAGGTCCAGAAACTGATGCCCAATTCCATTTTACTAGCATCAAAAAATATTTCAACTCTTATACTCTCACAGGTAGAATGAATTGTGTATTGGCCACATAAGGAGGCATTGCTTTGAAGATTTTATACTTCAAATTAAGGTCTAAAAAAACACCAGCTGTGAAAGCAACATAAATGGACTTTAACTTGGACCTCATCTGTTAAGTTCCCATGCTTGGAGATGCTAATGTCAACTCATCATGTGATACTCAATTTGTACAATAAATTATGAACCTGGAAAAAAAAAAGAGCACAAGGATAGCTTGGCACTTGCCTGAGACATGGGGAAGCCCCATGTCTTCCTCCCCTTTCTTATCTCCCCAGCCAGGTCCCCAGATCCCAGGATACTCACAGTCTTTCAGGCTTGTGCCAGTGGCAGCAATGACAAAAGACCTGCAATGTAAGATACTGGCCACATTCCTGATGAGCACACCCTTGGAGAGTAAGAGGCAGGAAGTGGCTGTGGGGCAGGTACCTCCCAAAGTCATCACATCAACATGGTTGATGGCTCTGCTGGAATCAGACAGGAGCAAGGGGTGCTGAGGGAAAGTTTTGTACATGGTCAAAATATGATTACTCATTAAAAAAAAGAAAAGAAAAGAAAAGACATCACAAAGCAAAGTTCACCACTCTCCTCAAAACCCCGTCCAGTGTGAGTGCGACTGTTGACGATAAAGTGAGTTCCTTTCCTCTCCACCGGTCACCCCCCTACCCCCCACTCCCATCACCAACTTCCTATTCCTGTCTTCCTACTGCCTCTTCTCCTCTCCCTGATTTTCCCATCTCCTCCTCCATCTCCCCACATTTTCTTCCCTCTCCCCTCTCCCACCTCTTCCTTGTCTACTGGATCTCTTCCCTCATAACTGATAGAGATTCACTTTCACCAAGTGCTCACTGGTTAATTGAAGTAGCTGGAGACACATAGCACCTGGTCTATCATCAAAGATGAGTTGACAATCAAGTCCAAAATCCCCTGGGAGCCAAGACTTATGGACCCAAGAAAAGCCAAGTAGTTCATCATTAGAAAAAGTCTTAGGGCTCTGGCTTTGGAGTGTGAAAATTAGTCTAAGAACAAAGATTTGGTGTCACTTTGAAATTTCTCATGTCATTTTTCTCTTGAAAGTTCCTCTTAATTAAAAGACTCGATGTTTTTAAGCCCATTTCCCCCCTCACTTTTACAGCTGTCCCACCTATTCCATCCAATGATCTTAGCCAGCTTGGGCTGCTATAACAGAATAGCATGTGCCAGGTGACTTAGAAAGTAAATATCTATTTCTCAGTTCTGGAGGCTGGGGAGTCTAAGATCAAAAGGCCAGAAGATCTGGAGTCTAGTGAGGACCCCTTCCCAGCTTGCACACAGCAGTTTTCTCCTTGTGTCTTCACCTGACAGAGAGAGGCAGGCTACAACAAGCAATTCTGAGTGTCTTTAAAGCCTATAGAGGCTCCACCGTCATATCCCAATTACTTCCAAAAGACTCCCATTCTATTACCTTCATGTTGGGAATTTCAACATGAATTTTGGAGGGACAAATTCAGTCCATAATATCATCTGTCCATCACATTTAAGTTCTCACTATGTGCCTGGCATTCTGCTGGCTATTTAAAATGCAAGTCACATCCATTTGGTGATAAATTGTGAGTCAGATTATAGGGCTTTCCTGATATCTATTAAGTGGGTCTGCATTACTGGCCTTCTTTTATCCAGATCAAACATGTTAGAGTAGGCAGTTAATTTTTAACCAAATAGCTGGAGGTCACCAATGAGGAAATCGGGGCAACTCTTAGAAATGTAAGAAGCCTGCCTGGTGGCACTTCACAAGAAGCTGAAGTCAAATCAAACCAGCCAGGCTCAAGATGGTGGTGCCAAGACAAGGAACCCCTGACCAAACAAGAAGAAAAAGCAGGAAATCCCTACACCAAGTAATAAATATTCCACCTCTAGTTAACAACTGTCAACCCCTGTGGATGCACACACTCTCTCTCTCACCTGCTCTCACATTTCAAGAGTATCACTTTAATAGCCTTTCCTGCTTATGTCACTCATCCCGTGTGTTGCATGTCTATCCTTGATTTCTTTCTCAGGACAAGACCAAGAACCTTCAGTGACTCCTTGGGATGGTCTGGGTTGAGGCCCCAGGGCCCAGGGTCTCCCTAAATCAACCAGCAACAAACAAACTTCAAAGAAAGTAACCATAGACTATGTGCAGGATTTTCTCTCTGGGAAAAGGGGGCTGTTTGCCCAGAGGAATCAGGGTTGGTGTGTCTGAAGGGGCTGGTAATTACATCCGATGTTCCCTGGCAAGTGAAGTTGGATAACCTCCATCTGAGAACATGTTTCTACCCCCTGTCCTGGCAGAAGGATCACAGATTCCTGTAAAGCCCGTTCTTTTTTTTTTTTTTTTAAGATTTTATTTATTTATTCATGAGAATACACAGAGAGGAGAGAGAAAGGCAGAGACACAGGCAGAGGGAGAAGCAGGCTCCATGCAGGGAGCCTGATGTGGGACTCGATCCTGGGTCTCCAGGATCACGCCCTGAGCTGTAAGCGGCGCTAAACCGCTGAGCCACCGGGGCTGCCCTAGAGCCCGTTCCGTGTATACCTTGCTGCCTGTGGGCAGGGAGGGTGACAGCTGCTAGTACTTCTAGAGTGGCAGGTCCATGAATAGAGTATGTGTGACACTGACAACATTAGCTTCTTTCAGGGGCCAGTATTTTCCACAAGCCACTGAGTAAATGTGTTTGAGGTCCCAAATCTAAGCCTAAGCTGGAGGTAGTACCTTGAATCCACACGAAGACGTAAACAGCACTGGTGAAGGCAGCTACATGGTAAAGAGACAGACACTACAAATTTACTCTTTTTGTAATCAATTATTTTCTATTGATTTTTGGAAAAATTGAGACGTACCCGACATATAACATTGTATTAATTTCAGTTTACAACATAATGATTTGATGTCTGTAAATTTGCTACCTGATTTAAAAGACAATTGCCTAAGCACCAATGATAAACCTGTTTGGTTTAAAATGTATGTGGGTTTAAAATGTATAGAGAAATAATCTGTATAAGAGTAATGGCACAAAGGGGGAGGAAGTCAAATGATAATGGTGCAATGTTGGTGTTATTCTGAACTAGATTGGTTTAGGTGGACTCGCTAATTGTAATCCCCAGGGCAACTAGTTAAGAAAAAGAAAAAAGAATAGAGGAAAAGAAACAGCAAGGGGATAGGAAATAGTTAAGAGACAAGTGGTTTATTGGGCATGGACCCTGTAGAATATAAAAGATGAGGGAACTAGAATTGTCCAAGGAAAAACTGTAGATCATTATGCAGGTTTGGATACAGTGTTCAGAAGGGAAACTCTAAAACAGAAAAGACTAAGTCAGAAGGAGCAGATCACCTTCCATGCCTATCTAGCAATGTTCCCTACCGGCTCCTCATCCATAATGGTTTCCATCCATAATGGTTTCCACACTTCACCCATGAACCTCCATAGTCACAGGCACAGAGGCCTATGCCCCCACACATGTACCCCTCATCTCACACCATCACCCACACTGACTCCATCTCCATAGTCTGAGGACCTAAAGGAGGGTTCCCATTTCTCCACATCCTCCTCCACATGCTCCACATCAGTGTCTTGTCTCTTGATGCTAGCCATCCTAGTAGATGTGAAGTGATATCTCTTTGTGGTTTTGATTTGCATTTCCTTGGTGTCTCACCATACTAAGGAACTTTTCGTGTGCTTATTGTCCATTTGTATACTGTTTTGGAGAAATGCACCTCCAATCCTTGTCCTATTTTTAAACTGGGTTATTACCTCCGATTATTCCATGTAAGAATTCTTTATATATTCTGGATACCAGCCTTACCAGATATACTATTTGCAATTATTTTCTCTCAGCCTGTAGGTTGTCTTTTTTACTTTCTTGATGGTGTCTTTGAAGCACAAATATTTTAAATTTTGAGAAAGTCAAATTAACCTTTTGTTGTTGTTACTTGTGCTATTGGTATATTTAAGAAGGTTTTTCCAAACAAGTTCACAAAGACTTACTTCTATGTTTTCTTCTAATGCTTTTATAGTTTTGTCATATGTATATATATATGTATATACACATATATATGTGTATATGTGTGTATATATGTGCACACACATATATGTGTATATATGTATATATGTGTATATATACATATATGTATGGAATATATATGTATATATACATATATATACAAATAGCTGTATATGTATATATATTCATATATATACACACACAGTTCGGGTTTTATATATATATGTATATATACGTATATATACACACACACACAGTTTGGGTTAATTTTTTGTGTATGGTGTGAAGGGTAGTAGAATATGGTATCCTCAGATATATTGCTTTGACATATAGATTATTTTGAGCCGAAGCATTTGAGAAACAGCTAATGCAGGGAAAGGCTGTCTCTGAGCACACCTCCACATCCAGTTTGTCTAAAGACAGATACTCCAAAAGGAACTCAGATGTTAACAATCTCCTGGTATCCAGAGAGGACTGACTCATCATAGGTGTGGAGACTAGAAGTTCACACATCACACCAGGACAACTTTGCCATAAACTATTTTGCCTCTTATCTATTCTGAGGGCTCATTCATCTTTCCAAAAAAAATCAGCTACTCTCTCCTAAAAGGCCTACATCCCTGCTCCCCTTTCCCTATTAATATGCCACTTAATCCTGCATTTTAAGCCCTCTCCAGGAGTTACTAATTTTTCCCTGGGTATCACCCCTGTGTACATGAGGTATACATTTTAATAAACTTCAGTTTGTTAAGGGGCAGAGTTTGTTAAGGGGCAGAGGGAGAGAATCTTAAACAGACTTCCCATGACCCTTTGTTAGTGACCTGAGCTGAAATCAAGAGTTGGAAGCTCAATGGACTAGTCACCCAGAGAACCGCACCTTAATTTTAATCAAAGATATCATCTGGGACTTCTGGGTGACTCAGTGGTTGAGCGTTTGTCTCAGGGAGTGATCTCGGGATTGATTCTCATATCTGGCTCCATGCATTGGGCCTGCTTCTTCTTCTGCCTGTGTCTCTGCCTCTCTCTCTCTCTCTTTCTCTCTCTCTCTCTCTCTGTGTGTGTGTGTGTCTCTCATGAATAAATAAATAAAATCTTAAAAAAAATCAGATATGATCTCCATGGGTACCTGGGTGGCTCAGTCAGTTAAGTATATCACATTAAATTGCAAATTCAAAGAAGCAGCTTCAAGTATGCCTTCAGCTTAGGTCATGATCTCAAGGTCCTGGGATTGGGCTGAGTCAGGCTCCCTGCTCAGTGGGGAGTCTGCTTCTCCCTCTCCCTCTGTCCCTCCCCCTGCTTGTGCTTTCTAACTCTAGTGCTTGTGCTTTCCCTCCCCCTGCTTGTGCTTTCTCACTCTCTCTGCTCTGTCTCAAATAAATACATAAAATCTTTTTTTTTAAGGATATAATCTCCAACAAGCAGGGACCCCACCTCTCCACCACCCTCTCATCTTCACAGTAACTGTTGCCATCCTAACAACCATTATGTAGTTATATTACGCAAGAGAGAATTGAGATTACTCAATTTATAGACCTGTCACATATTGTGGAGGTGTGGATGGTAGTGCTGAAAAGCAAACGGGAAATGAAAATCCTTATCTAGACTTGAGTCCTAAAAAGATGTCATTCCCAGAATCTGGTGTTTCCAGTTTAATGAAAACATTTCATTCTTTCCAAATTTACTGTTCATCTAGCATGAACAGCCACTAAGAATTTTTTGGGACACACAGGTGGATGAGGGATGGGCCCATCAGCAGGAAGCTCAGGTATCTACATGAAGGAAGACAGCCTATTAGGACACAATGGGACAGTGTTTCTGTGCTCAGAGCTTTCAAAGTTGAGAAGGATAGGTGATCCCATCTATCTAGAAGAGGTGGAAAGTGTTCATAGAAGGTGATTTTTGAGCTGAGTCTTGAAGGATTATTAGAACTTAACTAGGTAGTAATATGGAGAAAGAGAATTCTAGGCAGGGGATGAGCATGAGCAAAAGGCCCAGTGGCAAAACTGTGCACTTAGATTTCAGGAATTCCAGGTGACTCATGCATCAGATATTGGGGTACGAGATCTGCCTACCCCAGTGAGGTAGTATGGGATAGATTGGATGGTGGAAAATTCCTTTGGCCATCATTGATTCCCTGAGAAAGTCTACCAGGAAATCTGAGTGACTCATTCACACACACACACACACATACACACACACACACATTCACTTGTACTTACACCTAGAAAAGACATTAAATCTCTTCGCAAGTGAATTACCATATCCTTGCCACCCATCTCAGTTACCAGAGAAGTCGAGCAAGGATGATCCTGACTGACATTGAGCGGGAGAAAGTATGGGCCCAGGGAAAGGCATGCCAGGAAGCAGGCCCTGAAGACCATGGGGGTCATTTGCTGGGCTTGCTGCAGCAGCTCAATGTCAGTCAGGATCATCCTTGCTCCACTTCTCCTTGGATCTGATCTGACCACACCTTTATGGCATTTACTTCTCTAAGAGAATGAAGGGTTTGAACCTGTTACTGTCACTATCCCAATGAGATGAAAGACTTTTATCTATAGCCCTGCGGAGCCCTCCACCTTGCACTGGGACTTGGCTGGATGTGACTGTGAAGTTGCAGGGAGGACAGTAAGAGCTGGGGAGAGAAAAATTCAAGCGATAGCTGGGATGGGAATGTTACAGATTCAATGTCTGTCCCCCCTTTCAAAATTGACACCCTGAACCTAACCACTGAAATGATGGTATTTGAAGGTGGGCCCTTTGGCAAGTGGTGAGGCTATGAGGATAGGCCAGGAATGGGACTAGTGCCCTCATGAAAAAGACTGTGGGGGCTCTCAGAAAGAGGTCGGAAGAGCAGGGGATGCTAACTTTGTCTGCTCCCTGGAATTCAGCTAGACAGCTATCAAGTCATTCTGAACACTTGAGAACTCAACTGGAGATCTAAGAAAATAGTTGCTGCCATTCTACAAACAGAAAAGTGACCACTTTTTGCAAGGTAGAAGGTGCAGAGAAGTGAATCCGAGGTGGTATGTTGGTAGGTTAACTGCAGAGGGAGGGAACCTCTGTCAGCAGGTTACCAGAAATGCTAGGGCAGCAGAGAGCAAAATTGGAACTTTTAGAAGTCTGCTCTGGTGTGGGCCGTCCCTACCTGAAAGGCACTCAGGTGGTGAATTGGGGGTGGAATCTTCGGTGGGACAGTGTGGTCTCCCAGGGTCACAGAAAGAACAGAAGTGCCTGAGTGCAACGGAGTTCCCAAGCATTGGATGTGGAGGCCGGCTGCAATCAGTGAGCCCAGGAATGGGCCCTCAGCTCTGTGTTGCCATAACCAGAATCGCATCAGGATCAGGCGACAGCTCTCTGTCGGAGCAGGGGCCCAGCAGGCGGGGGAACCAAGAGGAGACCCCCCCTCACCCCTCAGGAGGAGCCGCAAGGGAGCGCACTACAGGAGTCTGCAGGGTTTGGCGACTCCAAGTGGGACCTGAGAGAGAAATGCTGGGTCACAGGCTAGGTGAGCACGGGAGTGCAGACAGAGGCCTGGGGGACCCCAGCGATTGCTTTTCCCTGAGAGCGTGCGAAGGAGTGGGGGGTACAATCTTTCAGCTCTGGGGCTGGAGCAGATCTGGGCGCTGCCATTTCATCCCCCAAATTGGGGCTGAATGTCTTCAGGCAATAAACAGCTACAGAGAGCATTCTGGAGCCATTTACACTGAGCCTATAGCCCTGACGAGGGGGCACGGATCTAGCATAGAAGATACTACAGAATCCCTTACTGGAAAAATAAAAGAACTAAAATCTAATCAGGTTGAAATAAAAAAAAGGCTATAATGAGATGCAATAAAAAATGGAAGCTCTAATTCTTAGGATAAACAAGGCAGAAGAGAGAATTAGTGATACAGAAGACAAAATGGTGGAGAATAAAGAAGTCGAGAAAAAGAGAGATAAACAACTACTGGATCAGGAGGGGAGAATTTGAGAGATAAGTGATACCATAAAGGAAAACAATATTAGAATAATTGGGATCCCAGAAGAAGAGGAAAGAGGGAGGGGGGCAGAAGATGTTTTTGAGCAAATTCTAGCTGAGAACTTCCCTAATCTGGGGAAGGAAACAGGCTTTTAGGTCCAGGAGACACAGAGAACCCTCCCTCAAAATCCATAAAAGTAGGTCAACACCTTGACATACAAGAGTAAAGCTTGCAAATTTCAGAAACATTGAGAAAATCCTAAAAGCAACTTGGGATAAATCCTTAACCTACAAGTGTCAAAGGCAGCAGCAAATCTATCCAGAGAGACCTGGCAGGCCAGAAAGGACTGGCATCATATATTCAGGGTACTAAATGAGAAAAATATGCATCCAGGAACACTTTATCAAGGCTGTCATTCACAATAGAAGGAGAGTTAAAGAGCTTCCAGGACAAACAGAAACTAAAAGAATTTGTGATCTCTAAACCAACCTTGTAAGGATATTAAAGAGTATCTTTAAGTGAAGAGATCTCCCAAAAATAACATTCACTCCCTGAAATAGACAGATCACCTAAGATCAACAGGAATCAAGGGCTTTGAATAACATGCTGGACCAGATGGACTTCACAGATATATTCAGAGCATTCCATCCTAAACCAACAGAATATAAATTCTTCTTAAGTGCACATGGAATATTCTCCAGAATATATTATATACTATAGATTACAGAATAGATTACATACTGGGTCACAAATCAGGCCTCAATTAGTACAAAAGATTGGATCATTCCCTGCATATTTTCTGTCCACAATGCTTTAGAACTTGAACTCAGTCACAAGAGGAAATTTGGAAGGAACATAAATACATGAAGATTGAGGAGCACCCTACTAAAGAATGAATGGGTCAACCAGGAAATTAAAGAAGAATTTAAAAAATTCATAGAAACAAATGAAAGTGAAAACACAACTTTTCAAAACCTTTGGGAAACAGCAAGGGCAGTCAAGAGGGAAGTAAATAGCAATAGAAGTGTATCTCAAGAAACAAGACAAGTCTCAAATACACAACCTAATCTTACACCTAAAGGAGCTGGAGAAAGAATAAAGACTAAACCCAGCAGGTGAAAAGAATTAATGACCTCAATGGAATAGAAACTAAAGAACAGTAGAAGAGATTAATGAAAGTAGGAGCTGATCCTTTGAAGGAATTAATGAGATCCATTAAGCTTTTTCCAGACTTCTCAAAAAGAAAAGAGAAAAAACCTAAATAAATATAATCATGAAGGAGAGGAGACATCACAACCAACATAGAAGAAATACTATTATAAGACATATTATGAGCAACTATATGTCAACAAATTAGGCAATCTGGAAGAAATGGATGCATTCATAGAGACATATAAACTACCAAAACTGAAACAGGAAGAATAGAAAACCCAAACATGCCCATAACCAGCAAGGAATTTGAAGTAGTAATCCAAACTTATGGAACAAACAAGAGTCCAGGGCCAGATGGGAATTTTCATGGGAATCCTATCAAACATGTCAAGAATTAATACCTATTCTTCTGAAGCTATTTCAAAAGATAGAAATGGAAGGAAAAACACCCAAACTCTCTGTGAGGTCAGCATTACCTTGATTCCAAAACCAGACAAAGACCCCAGCAAAAGGAGAATTACAGACCAATATCCCTGATGAACATGGATGCAAAAATTCACACCAATATACTAGCCAATAGAATCCAATGGTACATTAAAAGGGTTATTGACCACAACCAAGTGGGATTTATTCCTGGGCTGCAAGGGTAGTTCAACACCCACAAATCAATCAATGTGATACACTACATTAATAAAAGAAAGGACAAGAGCCATCTGGTCCTCTAGCTGCAGAAAAAGCATTTGACGAAGTATAGAATTATTTTTTTAATTTTTTAAATTTTATTTTAATCCAATTGATTTACATAAAATGTATTATTGGTTTCAGAGGTAGAGGTCAGTGATTCATCAGTCTTATATAATGTCCAGTGCTTATTACATCACGTACCCTCCTTAATGTCATCCAGTTATTCCATCACCCTGCTTCCCTCTAGCAACCCTCACTTTGTTTCCTATGATGAAGAGTCCCTCATGGTTTGTCTCCCTTTATGATTTTTGTCTTTTATTTTTTCTTCTCTTCCCCTATGATGCTCTGGTTTGTTTCTTAAGTTCCACATAGCATCCTATATTGATTAAAATCCTTCACAGTGTAGGGATAGAGGTAACATACCTCAATATAAAAAAATTCATATACAAAAGGCCCACAATAAATATAATTCTCAATGGGGAAGAACTAAGAGCTTTTCCCCTAAGGTCAGGAACACGACAGGGATGTCCACTCTCACCACAGTTGTTCAACATAGTACTAGAAGTCCTAGCCTCAGCAATCAGATAACAAAAAGAAATAAAAGGCATCCATATCAGCAAAGAAGAAGTCAAAATCTCACTCTTCCCAGATGACATGATACTTTATGTGGAAAACCCAAAAGCCTCTACCACTAAAATTATTAGAATTCATACAGGAATTCAGCAAAGTGACAGATTATAAAATGAATGCACAGAAACAATTTGCATTTCTATACACTGAGACAAAAGAAAGAGAAATTAAGGAATTGATTTAATTCACAATTGCACCAAAAATCATAAGATACCTGGCAATAAACCTAATCAAAGAGGTAAAAAGATCTATACTCAGAAAACAATAGAACACTCATGAAAGAACTTGAGGAACACACAAAGAAATGGAAAAACATTCCATGCACATGGATTGGAAGAAGAAATATTGTTAAAATGTCTATGCTACCCAGAGCAATTTATATATTCAATGCAATCTCTATCAAAATACCATCAACTTTTTTCACAGAGCTGGAACAAATAATCCTAAAATTTGTATGGAACCAACAAAGACCCCAAATAGCCAAAAAAATATTGATAGAGAAAACCAAAGCAGAAGGCATCACATTCCGGACTTCAAGCTGGATCACAAAGTTGTAATCATCAAGACAGTATGGAACTGGCACGAAAACAAATGCATAGATCAATGAACCAGAATAGAGATCCCAGAACTGGACTCTCAACTCTATGGTCAACTAATTTTTGACGAAGTAGGAAAGAATATCCAATGGAAAAAAGACAGTCTCTTCAACAAATGGCTTTGGGAAAATAGGACAGCCACATGCAGAAGAATGAAACTGAGCCATTTTCTTATACCCTACACAAAAATAGACTCAAAATGGATGAAAGACCTAAACGTCAGGAATCCATCTAAATCCTAGAGGAGGAGGCAGCCCTGGTGGCTCAGCGGTTTAGCGCTGCCTTCAGCCCAGGGCCTGATCCTGGAGACCGGGAATCGAGCCCCATGTCGGGCTCCCTGCGTGGAGCCTGCTTCTCCCTCTGCCTGTGTCTCTGCATCCCTCTCTCTTTCTCTATGTCTCTCATGAATAAATAAATAAAATCTTTTAAATAAATAGATAGATAGATAGATAGATAGATAGATAGATAGATAGATAGATAGATAAATCCTAGAGGAGAATGCAGGCAGCAACTTCTATGACCTCGGCCACTCCTACTCCTTGCTCTACACATCTCCAAAGCCAAGGGAAACAGAGGCGTAAATGAACAATTGGGACTTGACCGGGATAAAAAACTTTTGCACAGCAAAGAAAACAGTCAACACAACTAAAAGGCTACCTATGGAATGGGAGAAGATATTTGCAAAGTCTTATCAGATAAAGGGCTAGTATCCAAAATCTCTAAGACACTTACCAAACTCAACACCCAAAGAACAAATAATCCAAACAAGAAATGGGCAGAAGCCACGAACGGACATTTCTCCAAAGAAGACATACAAATGGCTAAGAGACACGTGAAGAAAATGTTGAACATCACTCAGCATCAGGGAACTACATGTCAAAACCCCAATGAGATACTGCCTCACAGCAGTAGTCAGAATGGCTAAAGTTAACAAGTCAGGAAATGACAGATGTTGGCAAGGATGCAGAGAGGGGAGCCCTCTTCCACTGTTGGTGGGAATGCAGGGTGGTGCAGCTACTCAGGAAAACAGTATGGAGGTTCCTCAAAAAGTTGAAAACAGAGCTACCCTATAACCTAGCAATTGCACTACTGAGTATTTACCCCAAAGATACAAATGTAGTGATCCGAAGGGGCACCTGCACCCTAGTGGTTATGGCAGCCATGTCCACAATAGCCAAACTATGGACAGAGCTCAGATGTCCATCGACTGAGGAATGGCTAAAGAAGAGGTGGTATATATACACAATGGAATATTACTCAGACATCAAAAAATGAATCCTGCCATTTGCAAGGATGTGGATGGAACTAGAGGGTATTATGCTAAGTAAAAGAAGTCAGTCAGAGAAGCCAATTATCACATGATTTCACTCATATGTGGAATTTAAGAAAAAAAAAACAGAGGATCATAGGGGAAGGGAGGGAAAAATAAACAAGATGAAATCAGAGAGGGAGGCAAACTATAAGATTTATGGTGTTTCTTAATTAGGAAATAAACTGAAGATTGCTGGAGGGGAGGGGAGTGGAGGAATGAGGTAACTGGGTGATGGACATTAAGCAAGGCACTTGATATAATGATCACTGGGTGTTATGCAAGTGATGAATCATTGAACTCTACCTCTGAAACTAGTAATACACTATACTTTAATTAATTGAATTTAAGTAAAAGGGAACAAAAGACCCTGAGTTCCCTCCATCCTTCTAAAATGTGAAGGCACAGTAGAAGATAGCTGACTAGGAACCGTGTAGCAGCCCTCAGCAGACACCTGCCAGAGCCTTGATTTGGACTTTCCAGACTCCAGAACTGTGGGAAAAGTTTTCTGTTATTTATAAGCCACCCAGTCTGTGGTAGTTCCTCAGAGCAGTATCATCCAACTAAGACAGGGAAGAAGGGAGTTATCAGAATCCTAGTGCTTGTGATACCAGGTACCATTGTTCTGGAAGCCAGGACTGGTGAGGGTGAAGAGGAGGCGTCCTCTCTCCCAGTGTTTACTGATGTCTCCCTTGAACCATCTGATTTTTCTGTAAGTTACACGAAGGAGCATGCCTGGCCCCTCCTGAGGACTTTCCCAGTGTACATACTCATTTCAGCACAGTAGATGTAACAAATATTTGGGAAGGCATCAACTATGTTGGGAGAATAGTGCAGGAAAGGTTACAACAACTTCTGATCCAACCTAATCTTCAGCAGTTAATAAAAATTAAGCAGCAAAGTACACAAGTATTATATATGCTAAGGACCCGGGAGTTGCCTGGTTTCCGGCCAAGAAGAACATTTGGGAGACCTAGGGGGACAGCCCTGAGGTGCCCGGAGGGCAGACTGGAATGGGGATGGGGTGCCTGTGGGGAGCCGCTCTGCGATTTCCTGGAGCGGGGCTGTTTTTTTGTTTGTTTTCCTTAAAGATTTTATTATTCACGAGAGGCACACAGAGAGAGGCAGAAACAAGGCAGAGGGAGAAGCAGGCTGGCTGCGGGGAGCCGGATGGGGGACGGGATCCCGGGTCCCCGGGGTCACGCCCTGGGCGAGGCAGACGCCCAACCACTGAGTCACCCCGGCGCCCCGAGGGCTGGGTAACGAGCCTCCGCAGGGGTGCGCCCAGCACAGCCGTCAGCCAGCGGGGGCCCAGGGTCCGGAATCCTGTTCTCCGTCCACGCGGCCACGGCTGCTGCTCCCCGCCAGGGTGGAGGGACCCGGGGTGGGGGCGGCGGGTGGGCAGCCCGTCCCGCTGGGGTTTCTCCAGCCGCGGCGGCCCCAGGACCAACGGGGGACGCGGAGGCGACCTGAGCAAATCTGGGGAGGAGGGGGAAGTGGAGAGGGCGAGAGGCTGGGGAGCAGGGCGAGCGGAATTGGAAGGAGGTGGGGAGGGAGAACAAGACGTCTCCCCAGGAAAGTGGGGGAACAGCGGTGGGGAGACGGCCCTGGGGAGGGGCGAGGGGCTGGGTGCTGCCCTCGTCCCCCGCAGTGGAGGGCTCCCGCAGGCACCTCGGACCGCCTCCCTCACTTCCAGCACCTGCTTCTCCCGGCTCTTTCCTCCCTTGCCTCCCCTCCTCCCCTGGGCCCACTTCCTGTCTACTGGCCTCCCCCAGCCCCTCTCCACCCCATTTCCGCACTCTCCTCTCCTCACACCCAACACCTGCCCCCCTCTACTTTCTTGTGAGGGTGGAGGTGGGTTTCTTCTGCTCGTTTTAGGATGGAGACGATCGAAGGGACTGATCGCTCAGGTAACAGGCAAGACTCTGAGGAGCCGATGCTAGGAGGGAGGACAAACCCGTTCGGTCCCAGCGCTCGGATGGGACCTAATGCCTAAGATAAGAGCAAACGCTAGGAAACCATAGCAACTGCGACGTCAGTGGTTGGGTGAGGTTTCTTGAGTCAAGCCAAACCACAACCACCCTCCCTGCCACCCAAAACCTCACAGACACACAAAATGAAACCAAAAAGGAAAAAAGGAATGTCACCACACACCCAATTTCTTAGCTGTCCCCCTCCCCCCGCCACTTTTTGGTTCCATTGCAATTTCATGGTAAAACCATTGTAGGTTGTTGACAATCAAGGCGGGACAAATCAGAGGGAGCAGACCACTGTCCATGCCTCTTTAGTAGCGTTCCTTATGCACTAATTGTCATACGTAATGAGCCTACCTTTCCCACATTGACACCTCCATTGTCAGACATGCATGCACCCTGACATCACAGCATTTCACACTATCGCCCACCCTCCAACCTGTCCATCTCCATACAGTCTGCTCCCCAACACTCTTCAAATAAACACATCCCCCCACATAGTCTTCCTGTTTGTTACTCATCCTCCTTCCACATACATACGTACAAGTCACCCCTCACCATGCCTTCTGTACAGAAGGACTCCTAACACCCCCTCCACCACTGGGCACACACATCCCCTCACCACATATCCTTTCTCCCCTACACTCAAGCCTGCTTGCCTGACACACACATGCACTCTCTGCCAAGACACACTGGTTCCCCCCTCCACTCATACCTTTGCTTTCTCACACTCTACACACACTCCTTCTACACAAAGTCCTGCCCACCTTCTTTGAAATTCTTCCACACAAAATATCCCAACTTACTTTTACGGCAATCTCCAGAAACATTCCTGTCATAGACATTTCCCTGACACTTTCTCTTACATACATGGTCTGGCCCAGTGCATTCCACTTCCTCATTCTACAGACACATACTACCCCTCCCTTCTTCCACCCTATGCTGACCTGTTCAGGGGAGATACAATTATCTCTGAAGACACTTCTGGGAAACACAAAACACACACACACACACACACACACACACCAAAACTTGCCAAAGTTCTCTCACGCAAGGTGTACTTGCCCCACTACACACCCATATCAACCTTATGAGAAACCAGTTGGTGAAACAAATTTATTCAGGAACAGGAGAGGAATTGCAGTTTGGATAAGCATAGTATGGCAAAGCATAGGGAAGTTGAAAAAAACTGGGAAGGTCAGCTTTTATTAGGGTTTAGGAGGAATTTGGGGCAGGCTATTTTGAACAAAGCTTCATTGGAAAAAAGCAAGAGTTTGAGGGTGCAGAGATTTCTCATCGGCTGCAAGTGGTGGTTAGTGGGCTGTTGCTGAGACAGGGGGAGACCTCCCTTCTTTTTCTTCACAGCAGGAGATAAATCCTTTGTGAAGGCGCTTCCCTTGTTAGGATAAGAATGATCTTCCTTGACCCCTGCTGGTCATGCAGCCTGCAAGGAATGATGCATGCCTGAGAGTGCTCCCTTCAGGGCTTCTCATTCCATTTTAAGTGAGAGTCTTTAGTTTTGTTTTTTACTCCTTTTCACACCCAAAACTCTTCTCCCCAGTGTTCCCTCACTCTCCTCACACTCACCTTTCCTCTGCCACAAATAAATTTGTGTCACTGTCACACATACACTTCCCTCTCTCCTGCCCCTCTCCTATCATGCACATTTCTCCTCCCCCCCTCTCTGTTTCTCTCTCTAACACACACACACACACACACACACACACACACACACACACCCTGACCAGTTCTGCCCAAGACACAGGGCCCTTCAGCAGCCTCCGAGTCCACAGTCAGGGCAATTCTGCAATGAGGCTGGCTGCCAAGAACTCTGCCCCCAGACTGAGATGGAAACTCTAGAACCTGCCTGGAGTAATGACTTCTCCTTTTGATGTTCCAACCCTATTTCTCAAGCTGCTGCCCAAACCATTCTCTTAGGTCAAGTATATTCTTGATCTAACTGGCGGTTGAGAGGAACCTTACCCTTCCCAGCTGCTCCCTCCCACATCCTCCCAGAGGTAGCCTTGGGAGTCTCTTCCCAACAAACAGCTCATGGTGGACCCACCCTGCCTGCAGCTGCCCCACCCAAATCAGAGTACTGCTTGCCCCTTGTGATTCTTACCACACACCACAGGGCCCCTGCTTGATAGAGATGAGATTCTGAATCAGGCCAGTATTTTCTTTTGCTCCCTTCTACACGGAAATTCAGTGCCCTCTTCAACCCACTGCCCAGCTCTAAATCAGAAAGGGCACCAAGCCTTGGTGTAGACAAATAGCCCACCGACAGCGTGAACTCTTTGCAACTTAGAGCTCATCTACTCAAGTGATGGCTACATGAAGTGGGTGACCTTAATCGTCTTTTCTCAGCCCTCTGATGAGAGGGCTCCGCAGAGCGGGACAGGGGTGACTGTAGCAGTCTGCGTGCCATCAGGAGACAGGTACCACACCATGACTTAAAGGAGGGGACTTAGTGATCTGCAAGGAGATGCCCTATGGTACCCCAGGGCTGAGGGGAGTAGTTGAGGCAGGACAGACTTGCGAGCCTCCCCACTCCTCAGGAGAGCAGCGCGGCCGGACTGCCTTAGGGTGGAGTCCGCAGGGCCCAGGAGGCGGGGCGGGGGAGGGGGCGCGGGAGGGGTGCGGGAGCCGGAGGCCGGGGGCCCTGGGCGCCTCGGGTCCGGGCCCAGCTCCGCCACAGACCTTCATCGGAAGGAAGTGCTCTCCTGCGGCTTCTCGGTTCCCGTGGTTCTTTCTTCCTCCTTGACAGTCTCGTGCAGGGCTCGAAAACGCGGCGTCCCCGGCGCGTCGCGGGAGCCCGAAGCAGCCTTCGGGGACACCTGGGAGGCCCCCGGGGGTGGGGGGCTCTAGTGACGCGGGGGGCCGCGGGGCCCCTTGCTCCTGTCCGGCTCCAAGGGACTGAGAGGGTTACGCACCCCCCCCCCCCCCCCCCCCCCGCCTCAAGCCACCTGCTCTGCGCAACACCCACCCTCCCTTCACACCCTGTAACCCCCTGCACAGTTCAAGCCCCAAGTTGGGCTTAGCCTAAGGTCCAAGTTTCCCCAGTAGACCTTTGGCTGCTGGGAACAGAGCAATTTGTTAGATGAATGGCTTCATTTCTAACACTCATAGCATTTGATGAGTAAAATGCTTCCAGGGGAAATGTCATCCAGCATATCCTATCTTTATATGATTTCCATTTGTGTGTCTCAGGAGGCTAGGGCTTTTGATAAAAACACTGGCAAAACTCAGGCACTTTTATCTTCTTATAGGTTCATATATAATTGAGTAATTATTAGTCTTTCTTTTTTAAACATACATTTTATTTATTTAAAAATACATTTTTTAGGCAGGCTCCACAAATAAGGTGAGGCTTGAACTCACTACCCTAGACCAAGGGGCAGATGCTCTACCGACTGAGCCAGCCAGGTACCCCAATTGCTGGTCTTTCAAAGTGGGACCAGTGGCTGTGGGAACTCCTGGATGTCGCACACAAAGGTCCAGAGCCACAGTACGCATTGCAATGTTTACATATCCTATGCTACCTGCTTGGAAAGGTGGAGACGGAAAGTGAACATGGTTTGGAAAGTATGGAGCTGAGCTTAGTCTAAGGGAAATTATTTTAATCATTAATTGATTCTAGTTGCACCTCTCCTCACAGCCTAAAGGTATGTGACTAGTGTTCTATTGCTGTGTGACAGATTACTACCATTCGTCTGTTTCAAGGGGACTCAGTCATTAGCTCAGAGATCTGTAGGTCAAAGTCTGGCATGACTTCCTTGTTGGCTTTTCTGCTCAGGGTCCCAGAGGGTGTCATTAAAGGTATCAGTCAGGTAACAACTAATTCCTAGAAAGAAGAGAGTTGAATAGGGGCACCTGGGGGCTCAGTCAGTTGAGTCTGCCTCTGGTTCAGGTGATGATCCTGGGGTCCTGGTTTTGAGCCCCTCATCAGGCTCCTTGCTCAACAGAGAGCCTGCTTCTCTGTCTTCCTCTGCCCCTTCTCCCCTGCTCATGCTCTCTCTCTCTCTAAGAAATAAACAAAATCTAGGGCAGCCCCAGGTGGCTCAGCGGTTTAGCGCTGCCTTCAGCCCTGGGTGTGATCCTGGAGACCTGGGATCAAGTCCCACGTTGGGCTCCCTGCATGGAGCCTGCTTCTTTCTCCCTCTGCCTGTGTCTCTGCCTCTCTCTCTGTGTCTGTCATGAATAAATAAATAAATAAAGTCTTTAAAAAGAAATAAAATCTGAAAGAAAAGAGTTGAAAAGGAGAATCTTGCCAACTCAGATGCATCAAGAAGCCAAATTTTGTGGCGTTTTTTCACAAACCCATGAAATGTCTTCAGTGGACATCCAGGGTTAGAAATGCTCCCAGTCAGATCATCCCCCAGCAGAAAGCTCTACTGTGGAGAAGTATAGTTCAGCAGGAACATGCAGTGGGCTCCCATGGGTCTGTTTGTTTTGTTCAGGCCAATAAGGTTGCAAAGTGGGAGGCAAGTCACAGAAGAGCCTCAGGGGTGTTTTGGTGGCAACATCCACTGGCAGCCAAGATCAGTGTTTTTACAGGCATCCTCCTGAAAGAGCTTAGAGTAGCCAGATCTGGCTGCTGATTTGATGAGCACTTGGCAAGTCTTTGCCCTTGATTTCTTCACCTGTGAGGTGGAATCCTAGGAAGGACTGGCTTTTACTTTAGGAGAAGATCCTGCAAGTCCTGAAAATCTACACTACACCCAAGCTTTGTCCCAAACTCTCACACCTCCCATCTGTCCTTCTAGGGCCCTGGTCATCTTTCCTAAAAATCATTTATTCACTCTCCTCGAAGAGGCCTATATCTCTGCTTCCCTTTCTCTCTTAAGATGGAATTTAAGGCAGTTTTAAACTGCCTTGGGAGTTATTTTTTCCCCCTGGGCCTCTCCCATCTGTATATGAGATACCTATATTAATAAATTTACATTTCTTTTTCTCTCATTGATCTGTCTTTATTTCAGGCATCTCAGCCTGTAACTCCAAAGGGTAGAGGGAAATTTTTTTTTCTCCCCTACAATACTAATATTTTAGAAAAATACATCATCCTTTCCCAAGCTGAGGGTTTATGTGGCTTGTGCTGTGCTGGCTGGAGAACTACAGAGTGCTCACTAGACCACGGGTCCCAGGCTATGCTCTCAAGTGCATTGCTGTGGAGGAGCCAAGGCCACTCTCCCTAGGGCCGCTCCCCGCCACTGACAGAGCCTACTAAGACAGGCCTCTTCCTGGGAGACCTGGGACTCCTCTGATGGCCCACTTTTACTTAAGGACTCTCCTGAGGCCTTGTGGTACTTTCCCTAGACAGGTTGGAGGTGAATGATGCCACCATTCAAACTCTGCCTCTCCTTCACTTGGGGTCTGAACTACTTTGATGTGAAAGATCTCCTAGATGCCCCCAGACTTCATTCTCTTTTCTCATGGGGGCTTCCTCCATTGAAATCACTGCAGGTTAATCCCATCCTGCTTTCTGCTTCTCAGGACTATCACATGGATTTATAGGTTGAAGTCCTATTTTGTGATATTTCATGTTCTGATAACAACTACCGTTCTGCATTGCCTGCAATACAGCAAAAGTGGTAAGTGATGTTCCTTGGTCATTTGGGTCCTTCCCTTAAATTCTGTAAATTCAGATCTTTGAATTTTTTTTTCATTCCATATAGGCAATTTGGGCAATGCCCTAAAATAAGGCATTTTGTTCGGTCATAGCTCACTAAAATAGAGATTGCATCAAAATATTATTCACTTCTCAAATCTTGAAAAAATGTCACAGTTGAGGGTAATTCTGATGCTTTGTTTCAGTTGGCACAGTAATTCATAAAAAGGTATACAGCACCAAGTCTGATTTGAAAGGTGGTAGTGAAGTAAAACTATCCAGAAGGCAAAGGTAAAGCTTCTTTTGTAGACCTTTTCTTATGTAAATTTGTCAGTGAACACAGAAGATGGTCCTGAGCTTCCTGCTTCTCCAGAGCTCCCTGAGGTCTTCCTAGTAGATGTGGTCTATCCAAAAACAGCTGAATAGCTACTCACCATCTTTTGCCTCCAGGCCCCAGGTGCTCATGTGTACTAGGTCCCACCTGAAGGTCCAGCCCCAAATTTGATGTAATATACTGGGATACTTATTTCCAACACCAACTAAGAAGTAGATTTGCAAGGCAGCCCGGGTGGCCCAGTGGTTTAGCACCACCTTTGGCCTGGGGCATGACCCTGGAGACCCAGGATCCATCTCACGTTGGGCTCCCTGCATGGAGCCTGCTTCTCTCTCTCTCTGTGTCTCTGCCTCCCCCCACCCCTCTCTGTCTCTCACAAATCAGTAAATAAAATCTTAAAAAAAAAAAAAAGTAGATTTGCAAAACCAAAATTGAACCTAAGACAAATCATAGGTCTCTGGACTTAACAGCTGGTTTATAGAAAATATTGTCAGCCAAACAACATAAACAGGCAGAAGGATGCAATTGGCCAAGTCCAAAATATGAAAATTCTATTGGAAAATTCTTTCTGTGAAGAAGGCAGGACTTAGCAACAGAAGGTGTGAAGAAGAATGGGAGGATTCGAAGGAGGAGTCCTAAATCAAGGCCCTGTGTTCCAGCACATCCAGAGTTGAGGGGAACAGTGCGAGGAAGGATTGCCACCTTGGGGTGATAAGAGTCAAAAGTAGGGAGTAGGCTAGGCTCTCCAGGAACTGAGAGGGAATAGCATTCCTGGTCACTGTCATGTTAATCCACAAGCCTCACTAAAACACGTGTGGAAGACAGAGGACAGACAGACAGACATGCCTGAACAAAGAAAGAGGCAAAACCCTAAGCTTCTGGCTCACAAGATTTAGGAAATGATGAAAAGGACCTGCCTTTCTGTTAGTTTTTTTCCAAAATGAACGGTGGAGAAATTAAAAAAAAAAAAAAACTCAGCAGAGCCAGGCAGTAGGTTCGAGAGTGCTCTAATGGGGAGTGCTCCTGGGCAAGGTTCCATGACTCGGAGAGGTGGCCCGAGTCAGGGAAGTCGCGCTGGGAGAGAATTGGCAATGTTCTTTTATTGAGTTGGGGTGGAGTCTTGGCTTGTGCCCCCAAAAGGTGAGGTATATGGTGATAGGTGAGTATGTGTGGGAAAAGGTGTGTCGGATCACCTCAAGGCAGGAGTATGAGTTCATATACGGTAAGGTATGTGGTGTTCAGGGGGCACGGGGCGGCGAGTAGGTGATTGGCACTTCCCAACTGGGAGGTTCCTGGGTGGAGAGTATGGGTCTTCTGGTGGTGACATGGAGGTCCATTGTGAGAGTGGCGGGAAAGTTCGCCATCTTGGTGCCCTAACTTCCCAGCTGGCCCATCACGTTCTTCCTTCACCAATACAGAAACTTTCAGTCCGGGTCAGACAAGGAGCAGTGCTGCAGGACAATGATGGATTCAGTGAGAGAAAAGAGACTGTGCATCCCAAGGCGATGCTTGCAAGCTGAAGCAATAGCAAGAATGCTATCATCCAGGGGCACCAGGATGGCTCAGTGGGTTAAGCATGTGCCTCTAGATATCAGCTTGGGTCTTGATCCTAGAGTTGTGGGCTCAAGCCCTGCTGTAGGGACCTACTTAAACAAACCAACAAAAAAGGATTGTCATTTAGGTGTCAGAGGGAGGAGGCATTGTGTGAGGCTAGGCCTGAAGCCATTACCCTCTCTTGGACTTCAAGTTCTTGCTCCTCTTTGGGGAGTTGGTGGGACCCATAGAGCAGCAGAAGCAGGCAAAAAAGAGGGATTCTGGGCTTGGGACTCAGCCCAGTTATGTTTTGGAGTAGCACAGGTTGTTTGGACTCAGCTGATGACACCAGAGACTGGAAATGTAATGGCTCCTGATGGCAAAGGCACACCCCCTCGGAGTGGCCACATGAGGTCTGGTGAAATGTTTCTGGATGGTTCGGTATTCCAGGATTGTAGTTTCTGTGTTGGCCTACAGGATGCAAGGGTCATGAACCTTTCTCTAAAGGATTCTCAACTGCCAAAGAGGTAAATGCCTATTGAAAAGTCAACAGGAGGGGTATCTGTGTGGCACAGTCTGTTGAGTGTCTGCCTTTCGACTTGGGCCATGATCCCAGAGTCCTGAGATGGAGCCCCAGTGGTGGTCCCTGCTCAGCTGGGAATATTTCTCTCCCTCTCCATCTGCTGCTCCGGGTTTGTGCTCTCTCTGTCGTAAATAAATTAAATCCTAAAAAAAAAAAAGTCAATAGGAACACAAAGAAAGTTCATCCTTGCTCACCCATTGCTCTCTTCTCTCCCTCTCCAAGGGCCACCTCCTTACCCTATGTGGTGTATATCCCACAGAACTTTGTTTTCCATTTAATATGTGCATAGAGGGCTATCCTGCTATTCAACACTTTGGTTCACTCATCGCTGAATCAAGGATATCCTTCCCTGTCCCACACATGTCTATTTTGTCTCTTTAATGGTTGTGTGGAACATTCTATGGTCTGCACTCAACACTTTGGAAATGCTTCCTTAAGGAGATGGATACCCTTTCTACCTGAATTTATCAATTAAATTAATTGGCAAAAAAGCCTGGTTTGTAGGCAGTAGGTGCTGAAGATAGCATGTCCTTGGTGTTAGGGACTTGACAAAAGCATTCACTGTATGTCTTTCAGGCCTATAATGCACGGCCCTAACCCTGTTCTGTTCTCCTGAGCCCTCCCCTTGCCCTTCCTTACTGAGTTTCCTCTTGATCTATGAATAGCAAGGTATATAAGAGCTCCTGCTCTTTCTTATGAATTTCCATGTCTTGGACCCCCTTGGCTCTGAGGTGGACAGTATTTCACTTTTCCTTGGAGCCCTTACTGGCAGCCTCCTCAGATGCCATGAGGCTCCTCTGGTAGTTTCTCTAAAGTTCTGCAGGCTTTCTCTCACTCTTATGTCAATGTCCTCCCAGCTTCCACCTACTGCTCCTTCCAAAACCACCCACACTGTTTATAAATTAATTTTTTTGATTTTGAGATAACTGTACATTATGCAGACAAATTCATATATAGTTATTAGAAATAGTATTGAGAAGTCCCAGGTATTCTTTTTCAAGTTTCTTCCAAAGGTAAAAAATTACAAACACTATGGTGCAATATCACAACCAGGATATTGACATTGCTACCATGCACATGTTATTCCAATTCAAGATGGTATTTGGAGGCTCTGGCAGCCTCCCTAGGTAGGTCACAGCGTCGGCCCTTTAGGATTTGGAGCAAGGCCCTGCCATTAACCACACATAACTAACTACTCTCCTTTTGAAAAAACAAATCTTGGTCTGCAGGAAGCCTTATTGGGCCTGAAAGCTTGACAGTGGGCCACCTAGTCACCATGAGACCTGAGCCGCCCATCATGAGGTGGGTGTTTTCTGAGTCATAGAGCCATGGAGTTGGTCAAGCACAGCAGTACGTACATGGTCTGGCCTGATCAGGCCTTCAGGTACAAGCAAGTTACACAATGAAGTTGCCTAAATGCTCACGGTCCCTCCTCCTGCCTCACTGCCTCCTCTCTCCCCAGCCTGTACCTCTGGCCTCATGGGAAGTTCCCTACTATCAGTTGACAGAGGAAGAGAAGACTCAGGCCTGGTTTTCAGATGTTTCTGTAAGATACTCGGGGTTGGGCCTCAGCATTATAGCCCTTTTCTGGATTATTCCTGAGTGTCAGTGGGTAAGGGAAATTTCATCAACAAGTACAACTTTAGGCAGTACACCTGGCTGTACACTTTCCTGGAAAGGAGAAATGGGCAGATGTGCAATTATATACCAATTTCAATGGTTTGGGTGGATGGCCAGGGACTTGGAAAATCCAATTGGAAATTTGGTGAAATTGGAAATCCAAAAGGAAATCTGGGGGAGAGTTTTGTGGCTAGTATTCTCTGAAAACATGAAGATATGTATGTTCCATTTGAATGCTCACCAAAGTGTGGCTTCAGAAGAGAACGATTTTAAGAATGAAGTGGCTAGGATGACCTGTTCTGGGGGTGCCAGTCAGCCTGTTTCCCCGGGCACCTCAAATTGCCCAGTGTGCTCATGAACAGAGTGGTTGTGGTGGCAGGAATGGATGTTATACATGGGCTTAGATGCATGGAGTTCCATTCACTAAGGCTGACGTGGCTGTGCCCACTGCTCAGGACCCAGTCTGCCAGCAGCCAAGACTCACACTGAGCCCCGATATGGCACCACTGCCCAGGGTGATCTGCCAGCTGGCATGGTGATTATACCCAACCACCCCAGCCTAGTAGGCACAGCATTCATCTTTTTTGAAATAGATACTTATTGTGGATATTGATTTGCCTTCTTTGCATGCAGACTTTTGCCAAAAGTCACATCCACGGACTTACATAGTTCCTTATCCACTGTCACTGCATTCTATACCCTGTTGCTTCTGATAAAGGAACTCACTTGACAAGAAAAGAAATGTGGCGATGGGCCCATGCTCATGGAACGTACTGGCCTTAGCATCTTCCCCACCATTCTGAAGCAGCTGGCTTGATAGAATGGTACAACGGCCTTTAAAGAAAAAACAAAAAAACAAAAAAACACTTCACTTACAGTGCCAGCTAGGTGGTAATACCTTTAAGGTTGGGGCAAGCTCCTCCAGAAGGCTATGTATGCTATGAGTCTTGCTCCTCTCCTTGGGATGCCATTTCTGTCCTTGCTGCCAGAGGTTGCCAGTCACCAAACAAAGGACTCCAGACAGTGGAGGAGCACTAAGGAGGGGGTGGGGGCTCCCCCTAAGGAAGAATTCTGTAAATATGTCATACCCATAACTGTACCCCTCTTAATCTCACCCTCTCCCATGTCCCTGAAGAGTTTTGTCAGCAAAATCTGGCAGACTCTTCCCCAGAGGTTTTCAGAGTGGACCTAATCAGAATGGATATTTGTAAGGTGTTGAAACTAGAGTTCAGATTAATGATTATAAATAGATTATCTGGGCTTGAAAAGAGCATAGAAGACAGTAGAGAATTCCTTTCTGGGGAAATAAAAGAACCAAAATCAAATCAAGTTGTACTCAAAAAGACTTTCAATGAGATGGAATATAAAATGGAGGCTCCAGGGTCGCCTGGGTGCCTCAGCAGTTGAGCGCCTGACTTTGGCCCAGGGCCTGATCCTGGAGTCCTGGGATCCAGTGCCGGGAGGAACTCCGGCATCTGGCTCCCTGCATGGAGCCTGCTTCTCTCTCAGCCTGTGTCTCTACCTCTCTCTCACTGTGTCTCTCATGAACAAATAAGTAAAATCTTAAAAAAAAAAAAAAACCCAAAAAACAAAACTCAGTACAGTAAAAGGAATGCAGACATGGAGTGGGAATCTTTAAGGCATGTTACATGAAAACTATGATGGCTGAGATAACTCCTACTTTATTAGTGATCGCAGTAAAGATAAAGTACTAAAACACCCTCCAATTAAAGAACTGAAAGTCACAAGTTAGATTAAAAAATAATCCAGTGCACATACAATCACTTCCAAGAGCCCACCCTGAAAATGAAACGTAAAGATTAAAAATAAAAGGCCAGAGAATCAGGGTATTCTAGGTTCACTGCAGAACAACATTAAAAGTTGAGATAGGAGGGTGAGTCATTCCTCCAAGCGCCCCCCCCTTTTTTTCATTTTCCTGTCTTTTTAATTTTTAAAATTTTTTTATTGGTGTTCTATTTGCCAACATATAGAATAACACCCAGTGCTCATCCCATCAAGTGCCCACCCCAGTGCCTGTCACCCAGTCACCCCCACCCCCCTTCCACCACCCCTTGTTCGTTTCCCAGAGTTAGTCGTCTCTCATGTTCTGTCCCCCTCTCTGATATTTCCCACTCATTTTTTCTCCTTTCCCCTTTATTCCCTTTCACTATTTTTTATTTTCCCCAAATGAATGAGACTATATAATGTTTGTCCTTCTCCGATTGGCTTACTTTCACTCGGCATATTACCCTCCAGTTCCACCCACATCGAAGCAAATGGTATTTGTCGTTTCTAATGGCTGAGGAATTTTTTTTTTTTTGGCAGAGTAATATTCAAAGCCCTTTTTTAGAGAGCCGCAGAGCTCAGTCCCCGCGTCACCTGACTGAGGCCCCGCCCATTTCCCCTGTGTGCTGCCTGGACTTGGCACCGCTGCGCTCCGCTGAACTCGTAGCACGTCCTGGCAGCGGATAGATGGGATCCTTCAGCAACCCGGCAATCCGCCCCCAAACCTGCGCTGGCAGCCTGGCCTCCGCGAGCAGGGCAGAGACAGCGGGAAGAATCTCTAGCCCTGAGTACGAGTCCCTCCCGGTAAAACCCGCAAGGAGCAGGACCTGTGCTGCGGCGCAAAGCCCTGGGGCGCCCGCCGGCAGCGCGGCCCCGCTCCGCCTCCGAGCCCCGCTCAGCCCCGGAGCTCCGCGCCGCCGGGGCCGGGGAGTGCGCCGGCGCCGGCCCGGGAAGCCGCTCCCTGCGGCCCCCCGCATCCGGCGGCACTTTGTGCCCTTCGGGCTCCTGGTCCTCCTGTACTGGTCCCGGGGGGCGTCAGGCCGGGCGACAGGTGAGTCCCGGGGTTTCGGGAACCTTGGGGCGGGGGGTGGGGGGGAAGGAGGATGGAGAGGAGGGAGGGGTGGGGGGGGGGGAGGGGGGTGCAGCCGCCCGTCCGAGGGACCCCGCGGAGGCTCCCGGGGCTCGGCGGCGGCCGCGGGGCGCTCGTCTCCCTCCGGGACCTGAAAGAGGCGACTTGGGCGGCCAAGTCCGGGGGAGGGAGCAGGGCCGGCCCTGAGAGTCCGCGCTCGCCCCGGGCCGCCTCCTGCCCCTCGGGGAGCCGAGCCCGAGCCCTGAGCCGCCAGTTGGGGGCAGGACCGGGCGATGGCGCAGGGCCTGGTCCCCACTCAGCCCCCCGACTCTGCGCCACCCCGACGAGGTCTCGGGAGTCCCCATCCCCACTTCTGGCCACTTCCCGGCGACTCTGGCTGAGCGTCCAGGGATGTGCCGCGCCTGGCGCTCCTCCAGCAGCCGCGCGCCAGCCAGCACGTCCCAGCTCTGGACCGCGGACCTCCCCGCTGCGGCTCCCTGGGCTGTCCCTGCCAACTTGTATTTTTTGCTTTTTAAAGATTTTACTTAGTTTTTCATGTGAAGCGCAGAGAGAGAGAGAGAGAGAGAGAGAGAGAGAGAGAGAGAGAGAGAGGCAGAGACACAGCAGAGAGAAGCAGGCTCCATGCAGGGAGCCCGACGTGGGGGACTCGATCCCGGGTCTCCAGGATCGCGCTCTGAGCCGAAAGCGGACCCTCAACCGCTGAGCAGCCCAGGCGTTCCACCTGCAAACTTTTGTATTTTAATTTTTTTAATTGGAGTTTGATTTTTCAACATATCGTATAACACCCAGCTCTCATCCCATCAGGTGCCCCCCTCAAGTGCCTGACACCCAGTCACCCCACCCCCCGCCCACCTCCCCTTCCACTACCCCTTGTTCATTTACCAGAGATAGGAGTCTCTCATGTTTTGTCACCCTCCCTGATATTCCCCCACTCATTTTCTCTCCTTTCCCCTTTCACTATTTTTTATATTCCCTGAATGAGTGAGACCATATAATGTTTCTCCTCTGATTGACTTACTTCACTCAGCATAATACCCTCCAGTTCCATCCACGTCCAAGCAAATGGTGGGTATTTGTCGTTTCTAATGGCTGAGGAATATTCCATTGTATACATAGACCACATCTTCTTTATCCATTCATCTTTCGATGGACACCGAGGCTCCTTCCACAGTTTGGCTATTGTGGACATTGCTGCTAGAAACATTGGGGTGCAGATGTCTCTCACTGCATCTATATCTTTGGGGTAAGTCCCCAGCAGTGCAATTGCTGGGTTGTAGGGCAGGTCTTTTTTTAACTCTTTGAGGAACCTCCACGCATGTTTCCAGAGTGGCTGCACCAGTTCACATTCTCACCAACAGTGCGAGAGTTCCCCTTTCTCCACATCCTCTCCAACATTTGTGGTTTCCTGCCTTGTTGATTTTCCCCATTCTCACTGGGGTGAGGTGGTATCTCATGGTGGTTTTGATTTGTATTTCTCTGATGGGAAGTGATAAGGAGCAGTGCTTGTTGGCCATGTCTTCCTCTGTGAGATTTCTGTTCGTCTTTTGCCCATTTCATGATTGGATTGTTCCTTTGCTGTTGAGTTTAATAAGTTCTTTGTAGATCTTGGATACTAGCCCCTTATCTGATAGGTCATTTGCAAATATCTTCTCCCATTCTGTAGGTTGTCTTTTAGTTTTGTTGACTGTTTCTTTTGCTGTGCAGAAGATTTTTATCTTAAGTCCCAATAGTTCATTTTTGCTTTTGTTTCCCTTGCCTTCATAGATGTATCTTGCAAGAAGTCACTGTGGCCATACATACACAGAGATAAACTCAAAATGGATGAAAGATCTAAATGTGAGACAATCCATCAAAATCCTAGAGGAGAGAACACAGGCAACAACCTTTTTGAACTTGGCCACCTGCACACTTTTAAATGTCATTCCCAGCTGCCATCACTAGGGGTCTCTTCCTGACCTTGCATCAAGATGTAAAACTGCACTTAGCATGTTTGCTACCACAATACCTCTGTGTCACAGGGTCTACAGGGTCCTGTGGCCCAAGAAGCAGGTCCAGGCCACACACTCACCTGTGTATGCCTATGGCTGTTTCCCTGCTGGCAGCAGACATGAGTAGTTACAACAGGCCTATGCCCTATTTAATATCTGCAGAGAATCTGTTCACCAGGTTCACACCCTTGAATCCTCAGCTTTTTTTTTTTAATATATTAATTTTTATTGCTGTTCAATTTACCAACATACAGAATAACACCCAGTGCTCATCCCGTCAAGTGTCCCCCTCAGTGCCCGTCACCCATTCACCCCCACCCCCCGCCCTCCTCCCCTTCCACCACCCCTAGTTCATTTCCCAGAGTTAGAAGTCTTTATGTTCTGTCTCCCTTTCTGATATTTCCCACACATTTCTTCTCCCTTCGCTTATATTCCCTTTCACTATTATTCATATTCCCCAAATGAATGAGAACATACACTGTTTGTCCTTCTCCGATTGACTTACTTCACTCAGCATAATACCCTCCAGTTCCATCCACGTTGAAGCAAATGGTGGGTATTTGTCGTTTCTAATGGCTGAGTAATATTCCCTTGTATACATAAACCACATCTTCTTTATCCATTCATCTTTCGATGGGCACCGAGGCTCCTTCCACAGTTTGGCTATTGTGGACATGGCTGCTATAAACATCGGGGTGCAGGTGTCCCGGCGTTTCATTGCATCTGAATCTTTGGGGTAAATCCCTAACAGTGCAATTGCTGGGTCGTAGGGCAGGTCTATTTTTAACTCTTTGAGGAACCTCCACACATTTTTCCAGAGTGGCTGCACCAGTTCACATTCCCACCAACAGTGTAAGAGGGTTCCCTTTTCTCCGCATCCTCTCCAACATTTGTTGTTTCCTGCCTTGTTAATTTTCCCCATTCTCACTGGTGTGAGGTGGTATCTCATTGTGGTTTTGATTTGTATTTCCCTGATGGCAAGTGATGCGGAGCATTTTCTCACGTGCATGTTGGCCATGTCTATGTCTTCCTCTGTGAGATTTCTCTTCATGTCTTTTGCCCATTTCATGATTGGATTGTTTGTTTCTTTGGTGTTGAGTTTAATAAGTTCTTTATAGATTTTGGAAACTAGCCCTTTATCTGATATGTTATTTGCAAATATCTTCTCCCATTCTGTAGGTTGTCTTTGAGTTTTGTTGACTGTATCCTTTGCTGTGCAAAAGCTTCTTATCTTGATGAAGTCCCAATAGTTCATTTTTGCTTTTGTTTCTTTTGCCTTCGTGGATGTATCTTGCAAGAAGTTACTGTGGCCAAGTTCAAAAAGGGTGTTACCTGTGTTCTCCTCTAGGATTTTGATGGAATCTTGTCTCACATTTAGATCTTTCATCCATTTTGAGTTTATCTTTGTGTCTGGTGCAAGAGAGTGGTCTAGTTTCATTCTTCTGCATGTGGATGTCCAATGTTCCCAGCACCATTTATTGAAGAGACTGTCTTTCTTCCAGTGGATCGTCCTTCCTCCTTTATCGAATATTAGTTGACCATAAAGTTCAGGGTCCACTTCTGGGTTCTCTATTCTGTTCCATTGGTCTATGTGTCTGTTTTTGTGCCAGTACCACACTGTCTTGATGACCACAGCTTTGTAGTACAACCTGAAATCTGGCATTGTGATGCCCCCAGATATGGTTTTCTTTTTTAAAATAATTTGTTCTAAGTCTCTGAAGAAAGTCCATGGTATTTTGATAGGGATTGCATTGAACGTGTAAATTGCCCTGGGTAACATTGACATTTTCACAATATTAATTCTGCCAATCCACGAGCATGGAATATTTTTCCATCTCTTTGTGTCTTCCTCAATTTCTTTCAGAAGTGTTCTGTAGTTTTTAGGGTATAGATCCTTTACCTCTTTGGTTAGGTTTATTCCTTGGTATCTTATGCTTTTGGGTGCAATTGTAAATGGGATTGACTCCTTAATTTCTCTTTCTTCAGTCTCATTGTTAGTGTATAGGAATGCCATTGATTTCCGGGCATTGATTTTGTATCCTGCCACGCTACCAAATTGCTATATGAGTTCTAGCAATCTTGGGGTGGAGGCTTTTGGGTTTTCTATGTAGAGTATCATGTCATCGGCGAAGAGGGAGAGTTTGACTTCTTCTTTGCCAATTTGAATGCCTTTAATGTCTTTTTGTTGTCTGATTGCTGAGGCTAGGACTTCCAATACTATGTTGAATAGCAGTGGTGAGAGTGGACATCCCTGTCTTGTTCCTGATCTTAGGGGAAAGGCTCCCAGTGCTTCCCCATTGAGAATGATATTTGCTGTGGGCTTTTCGTAGATGGCTTTTAAGATGTCGAGGAAAGTTCCCTCTATCCCTACACTCTGAAGGGTTTTGATCAGGAATGGATGCTGTATTTTGTCAGATGCTTTCTCTGCATCTAATGAGAGGATCATATGGTTCTTGGTTTTTCTCTTGCTGATATGATGAATCACATTGATTGTTTTACGAGTGTTGAACCAGCCTTGTGTCCCGGGGATAAATCCTACTTGGTCATGGTGAATAATTTTCTTAATGTGTTGTTGGATCCTATTGGCTAGTATCTTGTTGAGAATTTTTGCATCCATGTTCATCAGGGATATTGGTCTGTAATTCTCCTTTTTGGTGGGGTCTTTGTCTGGTTTTGGAATTAAGGTGATGCTGGCCTCATAGAATGAATTTGGAAGTACTCCATCTCTTTCTATCTTTCCAAACAGCTTTAGTAGAATAGGTATGATTTCTTCTTTAAACGTTTGATAGAATTCCCCTGGGAAGCCATCTGGCCCTGGACTCTTGTGTCTTGGGAGGTTTTTGATGACTTCTTCAATTTCCTCCCTGGTTATTGGCCTGTTCAGGTTTTCTATTTCTTCCTGCTCCAGTTTTGGTAGTTTGTGGCTTTCCAGGAATGCGTCCATTTCTTCTAGATTGCCTAATTTATTGGCGTAGAGCTGTTCATAATATGTTTTTAAAATCGTTTGTATTTCCTTGGTGTTGGTAGTGATCTCTCCTTTCTCATTCATGATTTTATTAATTTGAGTCTTCTCTCTCTTCTTTTTAATAAGGCTGGCTAATGGTTTATCTATCTTATTAATTCTTTCAAAGAACCAACTCCTGGTTCTATTGATCTGTTCCACAGTTCTTCTGGTCTCAATTTCGTTGAGTTCTGCTCGAATTTTAATTAACTCTCTTCTTCTGCTGGGCGTCGGGTCGATTTGCTGCTTCTTCTCTAGCTCCTTTATGTGTAAGGTTAGCTTTTGTATTTGAGTTCTTTCCAGTTTTTGAATGGATGCTTGTATTGCGATGTATTTCCCCCTCAGGACTGCTTTTGCTGCATCCCAAAGATTTTGAACAGTTGTATCTTCATTCTCATTAGTTTCCATGGATCTTTTTAATTCTTCCTTAATTTCCTGGTTGACCCTTTTATCTTTTAGCAGGATGGTCCTTAACCTCCACGTGTTTGAGGTCCTTCCAAACTTCTTCTTGTGATTGAGTTCTAATTTCAAGGCGTTATGGTCTGAGAATATGCAGGGGACGATCCCAATCTTTTGGTATCGGCTCAGACCCGATTTGTGACCCAGTATGTGGTCTATTCTGGAGAAAGTTCCATGTGCACTTGAGAAGAATGTGTATTCAGTTGAGTTTGGATGTAAAGTTCTGTAGATATCTGTGAAATCTATCTGGTCCAGTGTATCATTTAAAGCTCTCGTTTCTTTGGAGATGTTGTGCTTAGAAGACCTATCGAGGGTAGAAAGAGCTAGATTGAAGTCACCAAGTATAAGTGTATTATTATCTAAGTATTTCTTCACTTTGGTTAATAATTTGTTTAAGTATTTGGCAGCTCCCACATTCGGGGCATATATATTGAGGATTGTTAAGTCCTCTTGTTGGATAGATCCTTTAAGTATGATATAGTGTCCCTCTTCGTCTCTCACTACTGTCTTCGGGGTAAATTTTAGTTTATCTGATATAAGGATGGCTACCCCTGCTTTCTTTTGAGAACCATTTGAATGGTAAATGGTTCTCCAACCTTTTATTTTCAGGTTGTAGGTGTCCTTCTGTCTAAAATGAGTCTCTTGTAGACAGCAAATAGATGGGTCCTGCTTTTTTATCCAGTCTGAAACCCTGCGCCTTTTGATGGGGTCATTAAGCCCGTTCACGTTTAGAGTTACTATTGACAGATATGAGTTTAGTGTCATCATGATATCTATTTAGTCCTTGTTTTTGTGGATTGTTCCACTGAACTTCTTCTTAAAGGGGAATTTTAAGAGTCCCCCTTAAAATTTCTTGCAGAGCTGGTTTGGAGGTCACATATTCTTTCAGTTCCTGCCTGTCTTGGAAGCTCTTTATCTCTCCTTCCATTTTGAATGAGAGCCTTGCTGGATAAAGTATTCTTGGTTGCATGTTCTTCTCATTTAGGACCCTGAATATATCCTGCCAGCCCTTTCTGGCCTGCCACGTCTCTGTGGAGAGGTCTGCTGTTACCCTAATATTCCTCCCCATGAAAGTCAGGGACTTCTTGTCTCTTGCTGCTTTAAGGATCTTCTCTTTATCTTTGGAATTTGCAAGTTTCACTATTAGATGTCGAGGTGTTGAACGATTTTTATTGATTTTAGGGGGGATCTCTCTATTTCCTGGATCTGAATGCCTGTTTCCCTTCCCAGATTGGGAAAGTTTTCAGCTAGGATTTGTTCAAATACATATTCTGGCCCTCTGTCCCTTTCGGCGCCCTCGGGAACCCCAATTAAACGTAGGTTTTTCTTCCTCGGGCTATCATTTATTTCCCTTAATCTGTCTTCATGGTCCCTTAATTGTTTGTCTCTTTTTTCCTCAGTTTCCCTCTTTGCCATTAACTTGTCTTCTATGTCACTCACTCGTTCTTCCACCTCGTTAACCCTCGTCGTTAGGTCTTCTAGTTTGGATTGCATCTCATTCAATTGATTTTTAATTTCTGCCTGATTGGATCTAAATTCTGCAGTCATGAAGTCTCGTGAGTCCTTAATGCTTTTTTCTAGAGCCACCAGTAGCTGTATAATGGTGCTTCTGAATTGGCTTTCTGACATTGAATTGTAATCCAGATTTTGTAACTCTGTGGGAGAGAGGGCTGTTTCTGATTCTTTCTTTTGAGGTGAGGTTTTCCTTCTAGTCATTTTGCTCAGTGCAGAGTGGCCAAAAACAAGTTGTATTGGGAAAAGGAGAGAAAGAGAGAGAAGAAAAGGAAAGAGAAAGAGAAAAAAGAAAAAGAAAAGAAAAAGGAAAAAAAGAGAAAAAGAGAAAGAAAAAGAAAGAAAGGTGAAAAAAAAGGGGGGTGGGGGAAGCAATCAGAAATCAAAAAGAAAAGAAAAAAGAAAAAAAACAAAAAACACGGGGGAGTATCTTCTGAATCTGTAGACTTTAAGTCCCTTGACTTCCTCTGGAACTGGTCCTTCCAGCTGGTCTTCTGGGGGAGGGGCCTGCTGCGCTGATTTTCAGGTGTCAGCACTTGGGGGAGCTGCTCCGCCCCTGCCTGCTGCAGGGCTCAGCGGAGGTTGTTCACCCCGTGGGGCCCCAGGAGGAACAGCCGCAGTTGCTATGGCAACTCTGGAAGCCTGGATTCAGCCTCCTCAGGAACTACGGGGCTCGGGCTCTCGGCTCTCCGTCCGCAGGGCCTGGAGGCTCCGGGGCGGGGCCGCTGATGTGCTCAGCTCGGGGCATGAGCGTCCTCGCTGTCCTGGGCCCTCCCAGCCTCTGCCTGTCCCGGGGGAGGCCGGATCCTGGGCTGTGTCCCGGCGCCCTGTGCTCCCGGCCTGCGCCTGTTGGAATCCTCAGCTTTTAAGGTCAACATTCAACTCTGTCATTTGATCCAGGAAAGGGCCCTCTTTTACATTGTACTTGGAGAAAAGAGAAGACACCATAAGAATATCGTACTTGAAATTCCCTACTGCACAGCCCTCAACCCAAACAACTGCAAAGATTTCTCATTACTGCTACAAATAATAATCACTGTGGGTACTTGAACCAAATGACATCAAGTGAAGAGTACCTGGGACACCTGCGTTTTCATGACCTGACCCTCACCCCTCACCATGTACAACACACACATTACCCTGCACTACAGCAGTTACACGAGGCCATATTGACACTTGGATCCCTGACGATGATGTCAACTCACACACTAGGTCGCACTCTGAATGTCTGGATGGCCTCTGCTCCCCACTGTGTACCTACACCTGTAATGAGCACGTGGCTTTTTGGGGAAGGTGAGCAGGAAGCATTGCTCTAGCTGCAGACCTGAAGGGTCCCTACTCATCGGCGCTGGCTTCTGCTTCTACTAAAGGGTTCCAGCTCTGAGAAGCGCCTCAGCTCTGAAACCTGGCAAAAGACTCAGACTTGCTGTTGGGTAGCTGCCTTCAGCCTCATCCTCATGACCTCTGGGGCTTGGTCTTTGTTTTTATTAAATCCAGCGGCCCCTGGGTTGGCTGTCCAGCTATTTTGCCTCTCCAATCACGGTGTTCTGTGAGTCAAAAGGATGGAGAGCAGTTTGTGGGGCAGGGCCAGGGCTGGCATTCCACCCTCTAGGGTCATTTCAATCATTGCTGTCTCCCTGCTCTGACACTTGAGCACCTGTATCCCAAATCTCTTATTTCAGGATTTATCTCCCCAAATACATGCTACTGGGCATCTATCTCTGCAAAACAGTCTCCTACTGCCAAGCTTGGCCATCAACTACAACCATAACTGAGCTCCTTGACAATGCTGGTGCCTGTCTCACCATGCATTCTTCATGAGTTTAATATAGAAAGTCTTTCAGACCTATCCATGAGTATAGTTGGTGGATATATTTTTAGTTTTGTTTTTGGTATCTCTTACCATATGTTATCTGTCATATGCATGTCTCTGAACCTTTTAATCCCTTCTTCTGCTGTCTTCCTTGGCAATTCCTGATACTCGAGACTGTGCAGTGAGGACAACCTTTTTTTAAAGCTTCCAGGTCAATCGTAATGGCAGATGGTCACCATCTCCACAGCTATAGTAAATCCTGTGACCCCTCATCGTGACCTCTCACTTATCAAAGAAGGTGAGGTTTTGCAGGGGCAGGCCGTGCCTTGACAGCCCAGCGCTACAGAGATGATGCTATGCTGATGCATGGATGGGACAGAGGTCCTGCCACTCTCCTCTTCCAACTCCAACCACTACCTGCGTTTTTACTTCACAGATGCTACTTCTCTTTTTTGTGAATTCTCCGTCAAACCTCAGTCCAGTGCTGGACGACCATGGTGTCAGGTTCGAGGCTACGTCGAAAGAAACCTATTTCTTTCCTACAACTGTCAGAGCAAGGAGATCACACTTGTTGGTCCTATGAGGATGAGGATGAATGATACAGGGTTTAGGGAGACACAGAAAGAAACTCTGAACGACCTGATGGAAGAGCTCCAAAAGAAAGTGCGTGACACCAAAGCAGAGATTTACCCTAAGAATGGTAAGTGTGAAAGGCCCAGGATGGAAGCGGAGCAGTTTGGTAGGCCCAGGGAGCTATGGTGTTCATGGAAACCTTGGAAGTTGGGCCTACACGAGCAGCCCAACAGCCAGGCAGACAAGGAGAACAGAATAGGACTGGGAGGATTGGAGGGGAGCTGAGGAGAGGAAAGCACAGGTGCAAAGAAAGGATTGTTTAAGACCAGAGGCTGACTCTTTTCCTGTGGCGGGGCGGGGTAGGTTCTCTCGACCTGCATGGTGAGATGAAGTGTGTTCGTGGGGCCAGCAGATACACCAGTGCATCCTGGAAGTTTGCCTTCAATGGGCAGGTAACCCACCTCTTTGACTCAGAGAATGGAGTGTGGACAGTGCTTCAACCTGCAGGCCGACAGTTTCAGGGAACATTGGACAGTGACAGAGATGTGACCAACTTCCTCACGAAGGTCTCCAATGGAGATTGTAAGAGCTGGATGGAATACGTAATGAACCACTGGGATGAGAAGCTGGAGACAACAGGTAACTCAGAAGATTGGATGGAATCGTGTTCTCTTGAAACGGGTTTGACCTACCCCACTCAGTGTGCCTGTGTGTGAGTGTGTGTGAGAGAGAGAGAGAGAGAAAGGAAGAGAGAGAGATTAATCCATCCATGGTGACTTTTCTTGGTGGAATAATGGCCCCAGGTCTGTTCTAGCATCCTTCCTTTCCCTTCTCCTCTCCTGGAATCACCTCCTGGCTGTACCCACCTGTAGTCCTCTGGTATTTCTTAGATTTCCTGCTGGCCTCAAACAGGGGGGTGTCAGTCTGGCTCCAGAGATTGTCTTCTTACTGTTCCCTTTTCTGAGAATCACTGATCTTTTCTCGTCACCTGGGGCATTGCTGGAAGTCTGTTAGTGCCACCTGGGCTGTCAGCTCCTGAGAGGTGGTCGCTGTCAGCATCCTCATCCTCCAGCACTTCTGGTCCTGTCACAATGGAACAACTTATATGGCCACCCCTGCTTCCCCTAAGGCTATAGGAGCCCCTAGGGGACAGGATGTGTCCCTTCCCTCCCTCCAGACATCAGGACTTATCACCACAGCTGCCACAATGGGATGATAGACTCTGTCTGCCTGGTAGGATGGCCTTGGGGCTGCGGGCACTGAGGAAGCTTCTCCCAGTCTGGGTACCAGACTGGGGCTCTCACTCTTGTGTTTTCATTGCAGTGCCACAAAGCAGGCCTCAAGACATGGCCCGATCCGGGGCCTCGGGCAGCACACCCAGCACCTGGATTTTCCTCCTGTTCCTCTACTGTGCCATCCTCCTTGGCATCCATGTCGGGGTCCTTTAAAGGGACAGGTACCGGCAGCACAATGGGAGGGAAGAGAGGGCCCCATGGCCTGGGGCAAGGACAGGGACAGGGGAATCCCCAGGCTGCACCTGCTCACTCGCCGAACCTTCTCACAGAGCAACGAGACCAAGTGAAAGAGGTCTCACATCACTTGTTAGCAATAACCTGGATGAGCTCAGCCCTGAGTGCTGAAACACGCTCATGGTTCAGGTACCTGGCAAGAGAGAGGGGCCCCCAAAAATTTAAGGCCTGGGGATACTAAGGGGATTGACCAAGCCGGGCCTGGGCAGACCTGAGTCTCTATGGAGAGTCAATCTGGGCCCAGAGAGGGTGGTGTGGGACAGGAGGGACCCACAACCCAGGCGGTATTCACCTTTGAATGACAGCAGCCTGCAGGCTCCTTGTGATGTCTCAAGGGGGAGAGGACTCCATTCAGGGGCTTCCAAAGAGAGGGTCCAGAGTCTAAGCCCAGCAAGAGGGAGTGGGAAGGCCTCTGCAGAGCAGCTCTAAGTGCCAGAGAGTAGTGCTATGTACCCCCCAGAATGGGGCTCAGGTTTTTGCATGGAAAGCAAGGGTGAGCTGTAGAGACTGAGGAGGACAAGACTAGAAGGGGGCCAGTTCTGTGTGCACGGGTAGGAATTCTGGCTCAGGTTGGTGTAGTGCCTGGCAGCCGGCTTCCCGAGGACCTCAGATCCTGAGCCACTGAGCAGCCCCTGCTTTGAGCAGAGCTGACCTGGGATATGGGGGAACTGAGGCCCTGCATGTGCTGACAGTTGAGCAGCACCAGGAATGGATGGGGTGGGGGAAGGGATCATCATGCCCAGCGCTCCGTGTGCTGCTGGCCAGGAGGTGGGAGGGCAGGAAAGGAAGGATCTGTGCCTGCAGCGTTCCCCAAGGTTACAGTTGTCAAGTGTAGGTCCTTGCCTTGTCAAGTGTAGGTCAGATGCCGCAGCAGGTCCCTGAGGGCCTGCCAGGAGAGGGAGAATTAGAACCTGAGTCAAGGGAGCAGATCGATCTATGCCTCACTTTAGCCCTAAGCTCAGACCATTGGTAACACGGCCTGGGCTGACTCAGTGATTTGCTTCAGGAGGGAGGAGGTTTGTGAAGGTGGCCGGGCCCAGGGCTGGGGAGATGACTGGGTTCAAGTGCTGCCGCTTGGCGAGGGCTGGGCTCGGGTAGGAGTGCTGGCAGAGGGCAGCCCCGGGATCACCAACTGAGGATTTCCTCAGCCACTGAGACAAACCTGTTCTTTCTCCAGGCTGGCGAAGCTACCAAGGAGCCCAGGAGAGTAGGGTCCAGCTGCGCAACCCTGCCTTTGTGCAGGCTGCCTTTGGATGAGCTGCTGTTCAATTTTAGACCACTAGAACTTGTGGGCTTACATTCCAGAGACCTCGAACCAGACCACATGGTGCAGCACTTGGACATTTTGTGTCCCTTCCTACATTCAGTGCCTCTCCTGTTCAGCACTCTGCCTTGGCAAATTCCTGCCATTTTTCTTGATGCTAAGTTATAGAATCTTTGAATGGAAAATTTTTTTTAAATTTTTTTAAATTTATTTATGATAGGCACACAGTGAGAGAGAGAGAGAGGCAGAGACACAGGCAGAGGGAGAAGCAGGCTCCATGCACCGGGAGCCCGACGTGGGATTCGATCCCGGGTCTCCAGGATCGCGCCCTGGGCCAAAGGCAGGCGCCAAACCGCTGCGCCACCCAGGGATCCCAAAATCCACATTTTATTGAACTATTTTTCTTGTTCGAGGTTTTTTCTAGACCCTGAATTTCTTCTGAATCAACCACAAATTTGGGAACATTGCGAATGAAGTCCACTCTTTGATGAGAAAGTTCAGTTCCAACTGGGGAAAGTTACCTGAGTCCCAGCCTTTATAGCCTAACATTACACTTCACTTGGAAAAATAAACCAAACATTCAAGTGCCCATCTTGGGTCAAAGGAAAAATGTTATGTTTTTAGAAAACTGGAGCTACAGAATATAAAATGCCATAAAGTCAGAAGGAGCTGCATAAGGCATTTTTGCTTCTTTTTCTCTGGGAACCTCCCCCCCCCCCACACACACACCCATTCTTCCATGCCCAAAGTTGAAGGCAGGTCATACTAGAGGATCTGCCATATTTTCTGGACAGAAAAACCACTTAAGCCACCTTTGTTCCTGTCTTCACAGCATGGAAAACCAAGTCCCAAGTATATGTAAGAGTCCAAAAAAAGAATGAAGTTATTTGCAATATAGCAGCCTCTCTCATCTGAAGAAGGTGAACAGGGTTCCAACTGGACTTGTAGCTAGCTGTTTTGTTTCCCTTTTCCAACCTTTCAATAAACCCAAGCATGCATTCATAGAGTTAGCAAATGTACAATGTGATCCTTCCTTAGAAGAATGAAAAATCATTTAAAAATCTCCAGGGATCCCTGGGTGGCGCGGCGGTTTGGCGCCTGCCTTTGGCCCAGGGCGCGATCCTGGAGACCCGGGATCGAATCCCACGTCGGGCTTCCGGTGCATGGAGCCTGCTTCTCCCTCTGCCTGTGTCTCTGACTCTCTCTCTCTCTGTGTGACTATCATAAATAAATAAAAATAAAAAAAAATTAAAAAAAAATATTATAAGAAGAATGAAAAATCATTTAAAAATCTCCAAAGACTTCTCAGATAGAAGCCAACAACAGCTTCCTTTTCTAGGAGAAAAATCCCTCTTCTTGTCCAAAATGTAGATTTACACATGTAAAGATGTGTATTTTACAGAGATTCTGTTAGCCTCACATTATCTTGTCTTTATGCTTCTTTGTCACATCAAAGGTTTTACTGCAAAATTGGACCTTTGTTCTTTTCCAGCAAATGTACTTCACAGGATGAGTCAAGATTTAGATATTTAATATCTGTAGTTTTTAACCATCTCTTTCATTTCATATTAGAATGCACATTTGGAATTTACTCCTTGCAGACTCAACTGTGTTTATGACAGTAGCTGAAACTAGAAGACATTAAAAAAAAAAAACCTGATGTCATCCATACTTGCTATTTATTTAGTCTTCTTGTTTGGAACAAAAGGTAAATAATTCACAAATGCCAACATCTAAAAGCACCTGTTTCAAATTTAAATCAGCTTCAGCTTCCAAAATAATTTCTTTATAATTAGGCAAAAAAAGCAGAACAAGCAGGTCAGTTGCTTCTTTCTTCTTGGAGAACTCAGCAAGACAATTGCATCCTAGGAGCTTCTCAAGGTTGAATCTGAGAAGTGGAACAAAAAGAAAAGCAGCCTTTTCTGATCCAAATCATGGAGGTAAAATGTATAGAGAAGAGAGATCCACATTTCAAGAATAGGGAAAGTGGCTGGATAAAAGGAGGACTACCTACTCCAGGAGACAACAGAGAATCCTTGCCAAATCCTGAGTTCAGAATTTTGTTTTCTTCTCAAGATGAATACCAAAGCACCTGGAAGCCAAAGAAAATGCTCTTCCTCAAACCCACCAGAAGCCCTGCACTGTCCGGGGGCTTTATCGCCCCGTGTCCAACGGCCGGCTGGCAGCAGAACGTCTCACTCTGCCATCCTTGCTCCTTTCCAAGTCCGCCAACCCTCTTCTCTTGTACATAGTATTACCAGAAAGCCACTGAAGGTAAGAACAACTTACCTCAAAAAAGAGAACAAGAGGCAGTACTGACTGGTAGGGACCTAATTGGTATGTATATAAATAAGATATTAGAACTAGAGTTCAGATTAATGATTGTAAACAGACTAGCTGGGCTTCAAAAGAGCATAGAAAATACTAGAGAATCCTTTTCTGGAGAAATAAAAGAACTAAAATCTAATCATAGATCCTCTACGATGACAAAATAATCCCTCCAGGGTGACAAAAATAGATGAAATCAGAAAGGGAGACAAACCATGAGAGACTGAATCATAGGAAACTTATAAATATAGGCGGGGGAGGGGTTCCTGGAAGGGAAGGGCGTGGTGGATGGGGTAACTGAGTGGTGGGCATAAAGATGGGTCCATGGGGTGATGGGCACTGGGTATTATGTCATGATGAATCACTGAACTCTACCTCTGAAACTTCCTGCAGACTGTATTTTAATTAATTGAATTTAATTTAAAAATGAGGGCAGCCCGGGGGGCTCAGTGGTTTAGAGCCGTCTTCAGCTCAGGGCGTGATCCTGGAGACGTGGGATCGAGTCCCACATCGGGATCCCTGCATAGAGCCTGCTTCTTCTTCTGCCTGTGTCTCTGCCTCTCTCTCTTTGTGTTTCTCATGAATGAATAAATAAAAATTAAAACAAAATTAAAAATGATAAAATAAATTAAATGTTATTAAATATTGCATCATAAAAAAAGAAGGAAAGAAAGTCTGTTATGTTTCCGGGTCCGGAGAGAAATGGCCTCATAAAGAAGTGGTCAGGGATCCCTGGGTGGCGCAGCAGTTTGGCGCCTTCCTTTGGCCTAGGGCATGATCCTGGAGACCCGGGATCGAATCCCACGTCTGGCTCCCGGTGCATGGAGCCTGCTTCTCCCTCTGCCTGTGTCTCTGCCTCTCTCTCTCTCTCTGTGTGTGTGACTATCATAAATAAATAAATAAATAAATAAATTAAAAAAAAAAAAAAAAAAAGAAGTGGTCATATCCTACCCATGGCCTGGCCCTTCAGGAATCGTTTCTGGTGTATGCTGTGTGCACTGTGTTTTGGCTGCTCTTTCCCTCAAGCCAGTCCTCGACTGAGTCTCTCCTTGCTGGCAGTGAGGAGTGTTTGGACGTGGGCCAGAGGGTGGCAAGTTTTAACGGAGTGAGCTCTAGTCTGCTTGTCGAAAGGGACCTGGTGCTATTTCTACCAGAGCTGAAGCTTTTCAGCACTCAGGAGACGTGGTGCATGTGGGGGTTGGGGCCTGTCTTCTAGTGGGGAGACGGGGTGCAGCTCTGGTTCTCAGGCTCACTTGCAGAGTGCAGGGGATGGGGTTTGGTGTCAGGGGTTCAGGCCTCCACTCTGCTGCTCAGTGAAGACAGTCCCTGCTAATGGGGGGCAGGAGGTAAAAAGGGCCTCCGCCCTCTCCCTCATCCCTGGAGAGGGGAGTTTGCACCTGCCACTGTCTGGGAAGCCCTCACAGAAGAGTAGATAATCTCTCCTCGCACGTCCATCAGATCCCTGCCTTCACCCTGTCCGTGTCCGGACTGCTTGCCCACCCGGGAGTGCAGTGTACCCGTGTTCTATCCTGGGCACACCGGCTGAGTTTCAGAACTACAGACTTTAGGGACCTGGCATGTCATGGACCTGTGCTGATCCTCTGGGGGAGAGGATCTCACCACTCTGGGACTCATGAAGCTTTGCCCCAGAAGGGCAGTCACAGCACACACAGGAACTTGGAGTTTGAAGAGTGCAGCAAAAAGCCAGCTTCAAGGTTAGTCACCCTCAGCAGGTGTCTTTGCCACTGTGCTAAGGGGTGGGGGAGCCCAGTAGTGCCGGCTGGCTCTTTTGTCCCCTCAGAGGCAATGCCCCTCTCCAGATGCTCCCCAAGAGGAGAGAACTCTCTTTCCCAGCACGTCCCGGGGGGTCCTCAGATTGCACAGTTGCTCACCTTCCAGGTTATCTGCCCTCCTTCCCCATGGGAGCCTGGCTATGCCTGCCGGGCTCCACACCAGACACACCACAGACTTCTAGAACTCCAGTCTTAGATCTCTGCTGGTTGGAAAAACTCACTATAATCAACTCATCTCATTTTCCCATCTCGTCAGTGGCTTTGGAGAAGTGTTTTCCCTGTGCAGTCGCCTGTGTGCTCCCTTCTCCCTCTGTCTTTCTCTCTCTCTGCCACTTCTCTCCATGGCCAGATCTTCCTCTCCCCTGCCACACTTGCAGTCCTCTTCTCCCCCAAACCACACCTCCACAACTGCTACCTTCCACCATGTGGCCTCTTCTCTCCCTCTAGTCGTGTAGGTCGTTACGTCAGTTCTCAGATCGCTTTCTTGGGTGTTCAGAATGATTTGATATTTATCTAGCTGTGTTTGAGGGATGAGGCAAGCCTAGGGTCCTCCTGCTACTCTGCCACCTTAGCTCCACTCTCTAATCTTGTTTTATTTAAAAGACTTGAGGTTGTGTCTCAAAAGAGAGAAAGAATCTTTTTTTTTTTTTAAAGGTTTTTATTTATTCATGAGAGAGAGGCAGAGACACAGGCAGAGAGAAGCAGGCCTCCCCATGGGAAGCCTGAAGCAGGACTCAATCCCAGGACCCCAGGGTTACAACCCGAGCTAAAGGCCGATGCTCAACCACTGAGCCACCTAAGTGCCCCAAGAAAGAATCCTTGAGGTTCTCTCTTATATACTGTCCTATAGTAATATTTTTAAGCAACAAACAGGATCATGATACTAACAAGGATCTGATTTCTGATACCAAATGAGACCTTGGACAATAATCTCTTAGTACAGAATTCTTGTTTAAGCAGTTAAGGCAAATGTAGGAATCCCAACAATTAGCTCCAAGAGAAAATCGTATTATTGTTAAGAAAAGGTGCAGAGAAAGATCATCATGTCCCGAAATGAAGGCAATGAGATGCTCCATTCCTGCCATAATCAGGATGATCTGGAGGATTCTGTGTTTGCCATAGGGATTGATATGAAGGTAGAAAGATCACCCACCAGGAGGGAGGGTGGATGTTGGAGAGTATATCGTCAGGGCCTCCTTGGTAGCAATTTCAGCCTCTACAAGAGAAATAGGTGTTTGTTTAAACTTTTCCCTCATTAGCACAACACAGAGTCAGCTCCAGGACGCCCACTGGACAATGCGGTTCAGGACTAGAGTCAGGAATGATTCATGTGTTCCCTTTACTTAGATCCTCCTGGCCCACCCTACAGCTGGAAGCCCTACCCAAAGACAGGGACATGGATCCTGGTTCTTGTAGCCCTGGAGAAGGTTGGAGCCACAGATCATTCTTCCCTTTTCTTTGGCCTCTCCTCATCCCAGTAGCTGTCCTTGCCCTGCCACATTCTTTCCTGGCCGGGTCAGGATACAGCATCCAACTCCAAAGCAGCTCAATCCCATCTACCTCCTGAGTCTGCTCAAGGTGGGGCAGTTCAATGAGCTTGAGATCTGGGCTCTATAGGAGGCCGGCTGAAGGCAAGAGCACCCGGGCTAAGCCAGGAATCCCAGGGCTCCATGGAGATCTGGCCTCCTAAAGGCCTAAAGGGAGAGTCTCCCCATTGGCCTTCTTTCTTCCCTGCCACCTCCCAAGCAGAGTTGTGTGGGATGTAGCCCTAAAAGCCACCCTTTGGTTGGGTCTGCAAAGGCCTTCCCCCTCCTCTTCTTGGGGTCAGACTCTGGACTCTCCTGTATGCACCACAGAGAGGTCCTCTATCTCTAGGACATATCAAGTGCAGCCAGTAGGCTGCTCTCCCCCCAACCAGAGTGTTGTCTATGCCTTGTGTTCCCACTGCCTCTACAAATGCCCTCACGTGGGCCCCTCCCCAAGTGAAAAGCTGGTCTGAGCTAAGCCTGAATTTGCTAAATCCATTTAGCATCAACAGGACCTAAACCTTGGTGAGGGCCCCTGTGCTTTCCCACTGGCCTTTGACAGTGAAGAGCTATCAGAACTCAAGGCTGAGCTTGCCTAGGTCATTACTATCAAGCAATGTAAGGTCTTGGTCCTGCTTCCTTTTATATATTAACTTGATTGTGCTAAGGAATGCCCCAATAGCTGGGAAAACATTCTTTCTGGGTTTGTCTATGAGAGTGTTTCTGGAAGAGATTAGCATCTGAATTAGTTGACTGAGTAAAGAAGACTGTCCTCACCCAATCCATGAGGGCCTGAGCAGAACAGAAGGCAGAGGAAAGGTGAATTTGCTGTTTCCCTGGGGCATCCTACCTCCCCCCTTCCCCAGACGTTGGTCATTAGGACTCCTGGTATTTGGTTTTTTGGACCGGGACCTAGATTTACACCAGTGATACCCTGATCTCAGGCCTTCATGTTTGCACTGGAACCCCAACACCAGCTTTCCTGTTTCTCCAGCTCACAGACAGTGAATAATGAGACTTCATATACCTCCATAATCGTGAGCCAATCCCCTGTAATAATTATCTACGTCAACATCTACAGCGGCAGCTCCTGGTGATTCTCTTTCTTGGAGAACCTAATACGGTCGTATGCACAAGGTCTCATTTTCAGAGTGAGAAGGTTCAGGGGATAGGCCAAGGAGAGGCCTGGCTATTCACCTTTCTGTGTGCTTGCCTCAGGCTATCTGCCTTTCACTTCCCATTCAATTCTGTCCACATTGCCTGTTGCATAAAGGACTCTGCTTTAGATTCCAAAGAGGATTTAGCCAGTGAGGAGCACAGGGAGGATTGAGGTGATTGGTCTGATAGCTGTGGCTTGACTTGGGCTAATATGGGAGTTGTGGCTGATGCTCCAGACATGGAAACACAATAATGAAAGCCCTTGTAGACAAGGCTCCAAAACTGAGGGGATGAATCCTTAGCTCCTGCTCCTTCAGGTAATGCTATGATACAGGGCCTCCTGTAGCCAACTTTGTGGTAGCCACTGTGACAGGTGCTGGGAAAGGAAAGAAGACAGAGGGTGGGCTCATACAGATCAAACAGCTAATGGGAGAAGCAAGGGTTTCCATATAAACAATAACTCTTGCCAGGACAGAAGAGGAGGTGACAAATATGGATGGTGATGGACATCTTGTTCAGAAGCTGACATTTCAGTTGGCATTGAAAGATTTCAAGAAATAGACCAGGTGAGATGAAAAACGATCATGATGATGATTGCTTAGAAAAGAATAAGATAAGAAGAAAATCTCTGGAAACAGAATGATCCCTGTAGGATAGGGGCCAATAAGAAATCCACAGTGAGAAAACCAAAGGTGTGTGCAGTGGAGAGAGATGCCAGGAGGAGAGAAGGGAAAGGAAGGATGCTAGAACAGACCTGTGGCCATTATTCGGTCAAGAAGAATTCACCATGGATGGATCAATATCCCTTTCTCTCTAGCTCTCTATCACTTACAAAAACACACAATCACACACACACACACACACACACTGAGTGGGGTAGGTCAAGACCATTTCAAGAGAACACCACTCTATCCAATCTTCTGAGTTGCCTGTTGTCTCCAGCTTCTCATCCCAGTGCATCAATGGGTGTTCCATCCAGCTCTTATAGTCTCCATTGGAGACCTTCATGAGGGAGTTGGTCACTGTCCAATGTGCCCTGAAACTGTTGGCCTGCAGGTTGAACCACTGTCCACTCTCCATTCTCTGAGTCAAAGAGGTGGGTTATCTGCCCATTGAAGGCAAACTGCCAGGATGCGCTGGTGTATCTGCCGGCCTCACGCTCACACTTCATCTTGTCCTGCAGGTTGAGAGAACCTACCTAGCCCTGCCACAGGAAAAAAGTCAGCCTCTGGTCTTGAGCAATCCTTTGCCCCATATGCTGTGCCCTCCTTAGCAACCCTTGGCCCCTCCTGGTCCTGCTCTGTTCTCCTTGGCAGCTAGCCCCTCCTGTAGGCCCAACTTCCAAGGTCTCCATGACTCAGGTGGTTAGGGAAGGGGCCTTCAAACAGGAAATACCTCAAACTTCTCTGTATTGGCCTGGAGGTCTGGGAGCCCTGCTGGATCCCTGCCCATTCCTCTACCTGGAGCCGTGCCCTGGACTCTTTTTTTGCTCTCTTTCACTATATGGGGTAAATATAAGTGGTAATTCTGCTAGATTTCCTGTGGACACAGAATTTAAGGATTGCTCAGAAATCAACTTTCAAGCATTCAGCTGTCAGGATCCTGACACACCAGATGCAAACAAATAATCTGGGAATGAAGCATGTGAGAATCTTGATGATTTCCCCAGGCCCCACACGCCTGACTGACTCTTCTGTATCCTTCTTCAGTGCATAGAGAGTCTTTACATCAGAAACAAATCTGCTTCTTACAGTTGATTTATTTCCCCTTAACAAGGATCGGTATTGGGACGACTGGGCGGCTCAGCGGTTGAGCGCCTGCCCTTGGCCTAGGGCGTGATTCTGGAATCCTGGAATCAAGTCCTGCATTGGGCCCTCTGCACGAAGCCTACTTCTCTCTGCCTATGTCTCTGCCTTTCTCTCTCTTGCCTCTCATGAATAAATAAATGAAATCTTAAAAAACAAAACAAAACAAAACAAGGATCGGTATCCAGAATATACAAGGAGCTCCAACACATAAAAGTATAGTTCTCCTAAGAGTTGGGCAAATTCATATCACAAGTCACAGTGTATATAAATCTTGGAAATCATGAGTATATGCAAAGTAATCAAAATAACACAAAGCACAATAGGATCCTTACACACACATCAAACTCACAAAACCGGAAAGATACCTATAGCAAGTGGTGGACAGGAAATTGAATCATAGGATTTCTCTTAAATATTGGTAAGAGTAGAAATGGAATCACTCCTTGCCTGTATTTCACCCTATCCAGACAGTGGTTGATGTGTTCATCCTACTGCATGATAATAGCAGTGTTAGTTTCAGGCTGGAAAACATGGCCATCAAAAAGCATGGAGATGTATGGTTGTTTGCTGTCATCTTGTGTGTCATAGCAAAAAATGAGCAATATTCTATCCAACTGAACTACAATATATACAAGATGTTAAGAGATTTCTGCTTCTCTCAACTTGAGACTACATAGCCTGAACTAACACCAAGAAATGACACAAGGATGGACCAGTACATGGGAGGAACAAAGCTTACAAATATATATTTGAGGACTTCTGGATACATACCACTTTTCCTAGTCTATTTATTGATCTAATGGCTATTCTTAATTTGCATAAATCCTTTTCTGAAACCGTTTTATTAATGATGATGATATCTGCCAAGGCAATTTGCCTAGAAGCTCCATTGATAAGGTCATCAGGTTTTTCTTCTTCTAATTGTTTTATTTATTTATTTATGTATGTATGTATGTATTTATTTATTTATTTATTTATTTATAAAGATTTTATTCAACCAGTCATGAGAGACACACACACAGAGAGAGAGAGGCAGAGACACAGGCAGAGGGAGAAGCAGGCCCCATACAGGGAGCCTGATGTGGGACTCGATCCCGGGTCCCCACGATCATCCCCTAGGTCAAAGGCAGGCACTCAACCATTGAGCCACCCAGGTGTCCCTTCTAATTGTTTTAATCCATATTTTGAAATCACAACAGTTATGATGCCATCAAGATAAATATCAATTCCTAATTCAGCATCAACCCACACATAGAAGCTACAGCACCCATAGGTCTCTAGAAGTATGTACTCAAATTTTTCCTTCTGCATCAAATTCTCAGTAGTCCTAAGGCCATCGTCCTTTACTGAACAGCAGGGTCAACTGTTTCTAAGGTCCAACCATTTTCCATAGAACTCTCTGCCTTGGCTGTTAGCTAAAGATTTCTCTACTGCACTTCCTTCCCCAAATTCATTTAAAATAACTGCTACTCTTTTACTGTGTTCCTCTGTCAAAATATAGTTCAGAAGTGTTGTCTTCCTAGTACCTCAGAGATATTTGCTGTCTGCCAGAAGGCCCAGATGCCTAAGGTGAAGAGGCACCGGCAGCTCTCAAACTCGCAGGATGCCAGCGTTTATGGCATTTTCTGATCAGGATGGTTAGTTACCTAAATAGCCAGTGATAAGTGTGACGGGATCTTAGTTCCAGGACCAGACTTTTCCTCCTCCTCTATTAGCTTCGTCTCAATAGGAACCAATTCAGGACAGTCCCCCTCCCTCTGCTCCTCTTCCTCATCTGCAGCACCCATACTTTCCTTCTTAATTTTCACAAGAAATTAAAGTTTTTAAGAATGAGAAAGTCTAATATAGAAATGTAACAAATATTTTTTAAATAGTTTAAAATACATTTAAAAATATACATAACTGTGTAAATTGTAGTAAAACTTTGCCTTTGAGGAGAAATCATTAATTTTGGGTTTACCATGCAGGGTGGCGCTATAGGAAAACATGTAAGAGCAGGAGAATTGTACCTTTACGAGTTCAAATGAACAATGAAAATACATATTACCAGAGTTACCATGGGATGCTTAGACACTTCCGTGCAATGTGAGCATTTTTCTGCCTAGAAACTGCATAATTGACTGTTCAGCTACAGCGGGCAGACACCATGTGGCGTAGCAACAATGGAGCAAGAAAACTAGGAAAATTTTCTGTTAGAAATCAAATGATTTCAAATTTTCTTTGCAAAGCATTCTTGGTAAGGTTCCTGCTCCTCCCAACAAACTAACTAGTAAAGAACAACAGCAACAATGACAAACAACAGTTAAGTCTCTGATTTCTGCAGTAATGGATGAAAATTATTAATTAAAGGAATTAATATTTATCTGTAAAGAAAGATGTATGGACATAATATTAAAAGCTAGTAATATACATTTTCATGAAAATGTTTTGCTTTATTAGCAGAAATGTGCTAAACATTTAATTACACCTGTATTTACTAATCCGATTTTATTTTCCAGTTTTTCTGATTTTTTGTGTATATTACATTTTTCCCACAATATTGAATACTTAAAAAAATTGCTTTTGTCAGAGAATGTCATCTGTTTTAACTATTGTCAAAATATTTCTTAACTCAAAAAAAATATTTCTTAACTCTTTGTAACAGTAAACCTTATTTCAAAGCAATGTGCTTGCTTTCTGTTCGGTTTCTGCTTGAAGAATATTCTTACCCGATGTTATTTGAATTCTCTCTTACTTTTCTTTTTTTTTGGTAAGGACCCTTCTTGGTCTCCATTTTGAGCCAAAAAAGATTAATCTCTGCTATCTATCTATCTATCTATCTATCTATCTATCTATCTATCTAAATCATGTGAATGGGATGGGGGCGGGAGGGACAGAAAGAGAATCTTAAGCAGGCTCCATGCTCAGTGTGGAGGCCAACATGAGGCTTGATCTCATGACCTTGAGATCATGACCCCACTCAAGATCAAGAGTCAGATACCCAGCCAACTGAGCAACCCAGGACCCCTCATCTTCACCATCTTAATAGCCTCTCTGCTTCCCTCCTAGAAAACATTAACCCGTCACCGGTACTCCACAAGTGAGTCAAAGTTACTGAAGGTGATGCTCATTTTCTCTCAAAGCCAGGGCTAATCACCTGTTTGGTAGCCATTGGCAGAAAAGAGAATTGATTAGGCCATAGCATGAGTAGTCAGGGACATGCCCTGGAAAAGAAGGAGGAGGTGGAGGAGGGGAGGAAAAAGAAGAAACCTGTGGGAGAAATACATGAATTGTAAACAGGGGTGTCAGATGGTGGTGACTGCTGCTCTTCATATAATGAACATTTGTCTAAGAGCTCTTTGACTCATTTGTCACCATCCCCTTGGGTTCCCTCTAGTATGGGGGAAATCTCCTCTTGATGTTTCTTAAAGACACTGTCTAGGCCTTTCTCTCAGAGCTTAGGATTTTAGAAAAAAGAAAGGAGTCTTTTCTATTTTTCTACTCTGCTGTGAATCTCTCCTGGAGAAAGGAACCCCCAAACCTACTTGCTTATATGGGGAGAAGGGAAGGGGGAAATATTGAGAAAAATGTAATATTTATCTTTATGTTGCTATAAATAAATTCCACTCAGCTGACATAGGTCAGGTTAGATTTTATTCCCTTCAAGTTTAACCTGGATAAGATCACATGAGAATCATTCATTGATGCTATTCCTATGTGTTTTAACTGGTTAAGATTCAGGATAAATTTATCTGTCTTTAACTGAGAGGTATGGCATTTTAGGTTTAGAGTTTTGGCTCCCCATCTCCAAGGTGGGAGGAATATATAAATCCTTTTTAAAAAATACAACTAACTGGGGATCCTTGGCTGGCTCAGCAGTTAAGCACCTGCCTTCCGTCCAGGGTGTGATTCTGGAGTCCCAGGATCGAGTCCCACATCAGGCTCTCTGCATGGAGCCTGCTTCTCCCTCTGCCTGTGTCTCTGCCTCTCCCTCTCTGTGTCTCTCATGAATAAATAAATAAAATCTTAAAAAAAAAGTACAACTAACTGAGTTTACATGAGAGGGAAATTTATAGGGGCCAAACATGAAAAAAATGCTAAAAAGCAGAATGGTAAGCTAAGGGTGGACACTGAGTTTTCCAAAGGTTGGTGGGAAGGTAGGGAAGGTGGAGGTTGTTGGCCTCAGTATGCCAAGGGTTTAGATTTTACTCCTAGTCAGGGACAGGAATTAGGCTATGGGCTTTGTTAAGGTGAGGAGTTGGAACTGAGACCACATATAAAGCTGAGGTATAGTAAAAAGGTGGGTTAGGAAAAAAAATCTGCTCAGGTGCACAAGGAGATACTACAAAAGAACACAGCAGGCACATTTCTCTGTCTTGGCCTGGGTTCTGTGTGTAAAAAGAAAATAAACAGAAGACTATCCTAAGAATGAATAACTATAAGCTGTCCTTATTTGGCTTTCAGTTTAGAATTTACTCTGCCTGCCTGACTGATCCAGGTATCTCAAGCCACAAAATAACCTAAAAAAATTTCTGGCTGGTAGAGATCCATGCGCATCTAGCAGAATCAAACATAATATCCCTCTAGAGCACAACCTCAAATAGGCTGCAGAGATTTCCTATAGATGATGCTCTGCCAAAGGAAACTCCTGACTTAATTGACATTAATCCTCAATTTCTGGAAACACAAGAAATCCCAAGTAGGATATAGAAAAATAAATTCACTTGAAGGTACAATATGGTGAAATTGCAGAAAATCTTTGAGATCCTCAAAGAGAGAAAGGAGAAAAAATTTAAAAGCAACGATTAATACAGTTACCTTCAGTGGGAAGACAATCAAATTGACCATAGACTTGTAAACAGTTTTGAAAAATTCTCAGCTATTATCTTTCCAAATATGACCTTGTCCCTCTTTTCTTTTACCTCTCCCTTTAGGATGACAGTTAAATGTGGGGTGAACCATTTCATGGTGTTTGCTCTCTCACTCTTCTATATTTTTCTACTCTTTGGTCTTTCTGTGCCTTATTCTGGATAATTTCTTCTGATTCACCTTCCAGTTGACAATTCTCTCTTGAGCCATGTATAATCTGCTATTAAAGGCATTTGCTGAGTTCTTAATTTCAGCTATTCAATTTTAAAATTATAGATTATTCCATATTTCAAATATCTTATTTTACTTTTATATAATTTCCAGACCTATATTGAAGTTTTTCAATCTCACTTTTTTTTAAAGATTTTATTTATTTATTCATGAGAGAGAGAGGCAGAGACACAGACAGAGGGAGAAGCAGACTCCATGCAGGGAGCCCAATGTGGGACTCGATCTGGGGACTCCAGGATCATGCCCTGAGCCAAAGGCAGAGGCTTAACCGGTGAGCCATCCAGGTATCCCTCAACCTCACTTTTTAAAAGCTCATTAAGCATAGGTATTTCAACACTCCTGCCTGATATTCTAAAACCTAAAGCTACAAGATCCAATATACAAGTTACTAGCCACATTCAGCTAATGAACACTTGAAACATGGCTAGTCTGAATTGGGATGTACTACAAGTGTAACATGCACACTAGATTTTTGAATAGTATAAAAATGTCAACTATCTCATTATTAATTTTTATGTTGATTACATGTTGAAATAAAAGTTCAGGTTAAATAAAAATTTGAGTTAAACTGATTTAAATAAAACAGTTTTAAGAACTGATTTCATTTGTTTCTTTTTACTCTTTCAATGTGGTTACTAGAAAATTTAAAGTCGCATATGTGACCCACATTTGTGGCTTGCATTATACTTCCATTTAAGCACTGATCTAGATCTTTGGTGTGTTTTCTGTTTCTGTTGTATGTTTCTGCTGGTTCTCATTCTTGTTATTTTATTTCCCCCTGTGCTTGGCTATCTTTGTTAGTGTGCTGGGCATTATATTTTGAGAACTGTTGCTGAAAGAATTAGAAGTCTAGGATGATTATTTCCTTCCTCCAGAAATGACTTCTTTCAGGTACTTGGTAGCTCTGAATCCAGAATTGCTTTCATTACATTTTAGGAATTAAGATATTTTTGGCTATATAGACTCTTTGAAGCTGGACTGTAGTCTGTTGGAGGACCGGTTTACTGTAGTTCATCTTAACCTAGGGTCCAGTCTCTCAGGACTCCTACCCAAAGAAGAGGGGGGTTATCAGTGTCCCTGCCTTTGGCAGGTTCTGGACTTCAATGTTTGTTTGCTTTGGCCCATGAGTCTGTCCAGAGCCTGCATAAACCACAAAGAAGGCTACTCCTTCTATGATGAAAAAGCTTCTGGTTCCATTACCATCCTGCTGCTGCCACAATTAGGAAGCCGCCAAGACAAGGATAAGAAACTACTGTAACCAGGAGGTCACCACAATCAGAAGCCACAGCTGCTGGTGCTGTCTCCAGAGCCACACTGTGCCTGCAATGATCTGCACAAATGGATGCCATGTGCCACGTGCTCTGCTCTCAACACGTCAAAGCCAGTGATCAGAGCCCAGGACCTCTGCTAATGCTCCTACAGAAATACCACATGTCTCCACAACCAGGCTTGCCAGAAGGAACAACAGAAGCCTGGCCTCTGCTCCAACTTTGCCACATTTGATTGACAGAATCAAAATCACATCCAGGACTCTGGTTGTGAAGGAGTCTGGGAAATAGAGTTTTTTGTTTTTATGTCTCTATAGTATAGAAAGGCACACTAGAAAAAAGATGGGATGGATGTTAAGCACTGCTTCCTCCCATCGGCCCCACGTACATGCCATTATGATGTTATTTATTTTCTGGTATGGCTTAGTGAGTTAAATGACTTGTTGTAAGGCAAACACCCATGTATCCACCATCCAGGTTAAGAAGCAGAATTTTGCGAGCCACCTCAGCCGCTCTCCATCACCCCATCCCAACCTAACCTTACTTAAGTAACCGCTTCCTTATGTTTGTGTGTGAGTGCAAAACATTCTCAGGCAGTATAGTGTAGAGTTGCCTATTCAAAAAAACTGTTTGTGTCCACTAAATCCATCTCAATCCATGAATTTCCTCCTTTATTTGTTTCTCTATATCTTGCCCTTTGGTATCTCATATATACATAAGTACGTGCAGATACATTATTTGTGTCTATATAGCTACATACCTCCAACTATGCATGCATTTCTATAAAGGCTTCAAGCATAGTAGTGGTTTCAAGCATAGGTTCTGGAATCAAGCTACCTAATTCAAAACCTGTATTTGTGTGACCCCGAGCATATAAGTTTCTTCAACCCCTCTTCCATAGCGTATTTTTCTCTTTCTGTAAAATATGTATAATGATAGTACCTACTTCAGAACATTTGTTGTGAGGTTCAGATAAGAGAATGTATATAAAAGACTTAGCATAGTGTCTGGCTCATGAAAAGTAGTTCGGAAATTTCAGCACTTTTTATTATATGGTAGCAGAGGATCTGCATGATAAACCTACTTATTATATTACCTTGGCAAGTCATTTGATTTCTCTGGGTCCTGATTTTTTTTTTTTTTTTGTCTTTTGGTTGAGGGAGTTGTCCTACCTCCAAGTCCACTATTGGAGAGTGTGAGGCACTGGAAGAAGATATTTATCAGCATTTTATTAAGTAAGTGGGTTAGAGAGTCTGGCTTCTAGGCATCTTTCTTCTTTCTTTCTTTCTTTCTTTCTTTCTTTCTTTCTTTCTTTCTTTCTTTCTTCTTTCTTTCTTCTTCTTCTTTCTTTCTTTCTTCTTTCTTTCTTTCATTCTTCTCTCTTTTCAAGTCTTATACTTTTAATGTATCTCTGGATGCTACTTAAGTATAAAACTCCTGCTATTAAGCACTTTGAAACAGGACACAGAAACCAATGATTTTGGTTGCTAAAATCAAGAGTAACACCAGAGGGCACTTCCATTAAATGGTGAAGTGGAAGACAGTAAGGTTGAATGTAGCCAGTCTTTTTAGAGGGTGAGAAAAAAGTGTGAGCAGAGGCCTGCAGGTGAAAGTATTTAGTTTTTCATGACAACGAAGTGAAAAAATGTTCTTTACTCTTCAGCTAGGTGAATGGGCATGGTTTGGGAAAGTGGTTGTAGATGGTTTTGTTACCCTCATCTGGATTGTTCTTATAAAGCTTAATGAGTCACATTAATAAAACAAAACAAACAAAAACAGAGACAAAAAACTTTATTTTTTTGCTGTGGATTCTCATACAATAAGAAGTGCTTCCAGGATTTTCGTATTTGGTGAATGAAAAAATGTTCTTATTTACAGTGTCTGTCAACACTACAGTCTTTCACAATACTTAGGGGAAATGACCCCTGGAAATGAATTAACCTTGGAGCATGATACACACAGTGACTTCAGTGCCCAAGGAAAATTTAGTTTCAGAGAAATGCACATTTGACTATAATGAATATTGGAGATGGGTAAAGATGAATGAGTAATAATTGAAATATAATTAATTAAAATTATATGATTTAATTAAACCATTTTTAACTCTCACAGAGATGATACTTTTTAAAAACTGGAAATGGGGAAGCCTGGGTGGCTGTGGTTGAGCGTCTGCCTTTGGCTCAGGGCATGATCCTGGGGTCTTGAGATTAAGTCCCACATCCGGCTCCCTGCATGGAGCCTGCTTCTTCCTCTGCCTATGTCTCTGCCTCTCTCTCTTTGTGTCTCTCATGAATAAATAAATAAAATCTTTAAAAAAACCCAAAACCCTGGAAATATAAGCAACTTCATAGATGCCAGTATCTCATGAATGTTCAATGCTACACAGGGCTCATAGATTACCTTTCAGTATCTGTTTCTGTGATAAGGGTTTATATACTGTCCTATACTCTTTTTTCTTAGTTAACGTAATTTCACAAATTACGGAACAAATAAATGTCTTTATGACCTTTTGTAATACACTAAACTGCCCTACAGTTCAGAAATAATGAAAATCTAGGCAAATGAAACATCTCTTAGGTTAAAAAAAGATTTCATTAACTATCACCCTCCATCTTAATCTAAGTGCTGCCCGTCTAGAAAATTGAAAAGCTGGAAAGTCTCAGCAGCTATAACTGTAGCTTTGACATATGAAAATTGACCAAACTGAGCAGATGCCTATCCATGCACGAGGGACTTCCATGAAAGGAAGAGCTTAAAGACAGTTTTAGGATTCCTTTTGGTTACTCAGATCTATCAAAAGAAGCCTAGATGTTTTTCATAAGAAGTTCACAATAGACTAGCTTAGTGCTTAGTAAGTGATAGAGTAGTGATTCACATCTAATCTGAAGTCCTAGTTGTTGCATGCTACACTGAAAATCAATAGGATAGTCGTTCATTCGGCATGGAGCAAGTATGACTTTCAGGTAGACAACTCTTTACCTGGTATCTGACTGATCCTTTCTCAGGAGATACTTGGGTCCTGGGCCAGGCTGGTGTGGGTAGGGGAGGTGGGGGGCAGGTTCTGCTCATTGTGGAGCTTATGTAAATGTAAGAATCATTACTTTAATAGTTCACTCCTCAATACTCATTATCAAATGTGAGTATGATTTCACACCTTTTTTTTTTTGAAGACCAAGTACAGGATGATAAGATGTGGGGATGGAGATTTAAGAGATTTATAATTGCCTGCATCTCACACTGAGGTGTGTGCAGCTACTGAGTGACAGGGAGTACAAAAAAAAAAAAAAAAAAAAGCCACAGGAAAAGGCCACATATTGCCCTGGAGAATCTATTTTAGCCAGAAATTTGTATGGGATAAGCTTACTAATATTAAAAAACAAATCCAAGTATATTATGGACCAAAATGCAGACCTGCACATGATTTTTTTTTTTTTTTCGGTGAAAACAAGGGATTTTAAAGAAGCTTCTGTCTTGTGGAGCCGTGCCTGGGTTGGATGTCTTGGCCTTTAGATGTAAAGCAAATGCTTGTTCACATTCTTCTGCCATTAGTGATACTTTAGGGGAAACATTTGGAATTCTTGCCTAACAATCTCATTTGACATCCAAGGAAACTGAAGCACAAAGAGAAAACTTCTAATTAATGAATGTGGTTTGGGCTTTATATTCTTTCCTTCTTGATTTAACCTTGGCTATTCCTTCCTACTCCCCATCCTAGCAATAGCCAATTAAAAAGTTCAGAAAAACATGATCTAATGGGAATGAAGAACATTGTGCTGTCCATAATATTAGTTCCTGTTCTCCCACTAATGAACTGTATGATTTGGACAAGGGATTTAATTTCTCAGTCCCTCAGCAATAAAGATATGCACTTAAAAGTAAAGAAATAAAAATACTCATTGTATTTGCCTGGCATGATTATTAGATCAAAGCAGGTAACATGTGAAGTTCAAAGTGGTATAAAAAGAGACACCTGCTTTTCAACAAATGGTACCAAGAAAACTGGGTATCCATATGCAAAAGAATGAAGCTGGATCCTTATCTCACACCATGCACAAAAACTAACCCAATATAAGACCTAAAACAACAGAACCCTGGGAAACAAATAGGACAAATACTTCTTGACATTGGATTTGCAATAATTTTTTGGATGTGACACCAAAGGCATAGGTAATGAAAGAAAAAATAGACAAATTTGACTTCATAAAAATTTTAAAAATTGTGCATCAAAAGAGGAAAAAGTCAACCCCAAAAATGGGAGAACATATTTGCAAATCATATAAATGATAATTAAAATCTAGAATATATAGGAAACTCCTAAAACTCAACAACAAAAAGACAAACAACCCAATTTAAAAATGAGCAAAGGACTTGGACAGACATTTCTCCAAAGAAGATACAGAAATGGCTAGTAAACATTAAAAGATGTTCAACCTCACAAATCAAAATTATGATGAGATACCACATCACACCCATTAGAATGTCTACTATCAAAAGAACAAAAAAGGGGCACCTGGCTGGCTCAACTGGAAGAGCATGAGACTCTTGATCTCAGGGTTGAGAATTCAAGCCTCTGGGTGTAGAGATTACTTAAAAATAAAATATTAGAAAAGGAAAGCAGGGCTGCCCCGGTGGCTCAGAGGTTCAGCATCTGCCTTCGGCTCAGATCATGATTCCAGAGTCCCAGGATCGAACCCTGCATTAGTCTCCTTGCTCAGCGAGGAGTCTCATTCTCCATCTCCACCTCCTTCCCCTCTCTCTCAAGTAAATAAATAAAAAATCTTAAAAAAAAGAAAAAAGAAAGAAAAAGAACCAAAATCAAGTGTTGGCGAGAACGTGGAGAAATTGGAACGCTTGTGCACTGTTGGTTGGAATGTAAAAATGGTATATCTGCTGTGGAAACCAGTATGGCATTTCCTCAAAAAATTAAAAATTAGAGTTATTATATGATCTGGCAACTCCACTTCTGAATATATACCCACAAGAACTGAAAGCAGGGTCTCAAAGAAGTATTTGTATACCACGTTCATTGCACCATTACTCACAATAACTAAAACATGGAAGTAACTTATGTCCATTGGTGGATGAAAGGATAAGCAAAATGTGGTATACATACACACTCTGGAATATTATTCAGCCTTAAAAAAGAAGTAAACACATGAATCTTGAGGACATTATGCTAAGTAAAATAAACCAGTCACATACACAAACATGCACACAGAATATTGTGTAATTCCACCTATATGAGGAAGTTTAGAGTAGTCAAAATCATAAAGACAGGAAGTGTAATGGCAGTTGCCAGGGGCTGGAGGTAGGAGAGAATGGAGAGCTGTTATTCAATAGGTGTAGAATTTCAGTTTTAGAAGACAAAGAGTTATGAGGATGGATGGTGGTAATGACTGCACAGTAAGTGAAGATATTTAATACCATTGAACTGTATAATTAAAAATTAAGATGGCAAATTTTATGTGTATTTTACCACACTTAAACCAAAAGAGAGAGGTGGAGTCCAGTGCTTGAAGGCACTTTGTTAAGGGATGGATGTGGGCTTACAACAAACAATTCTAGTTTCAAGACTGCTGCTTTGTGGGGCACCTGGGTGGCTCAGTGGGTGAAGGGTGTGCCTTTGGTTCAGATCATGATCTTGGGGTCTTGGGATGGAGACTTACATCAGTCTCCCTGCTCAGCGGGGAGTCTGCTTCTCCCTCTGCCCCCCCCTCCTGTCTCATGTTCTTTCTCTCTCTGTCTCTCTCAAATAAATAAATAAAATCTTTAAAAAACAACAGACAAAGGCTGCTGCTTTGTCTGCATGGTCTATGACTTAATGATTCATCAGTTTGCTTCCACTGCTAAGCTTTGTTCTATTCCTTGGCTACCGGCTAATTCTGAGCCATGCATGCTAGAAACACACACTCAGACCACCAACAGCAATGGGTAAGAATAAGAAAGAACCTCCATCAATCCACCCCCCACTGTTGGGAACCAGGATCCTCTGAAGCGTGAGCCCTGGGAGTGCTGCATGATTGTCAGGCGCTGTGCTCACTATAGCTCTCTAATTCCCTCAGGAATGTCATTAGGTTGGGGGTATGTCTTCTCTCACTTTATACCTAAAGAAATTGAAGATTACACAAGGTAAGTGTTTTACTCGTGTGTCCTTCTATCTGCAATGCCTCTTCCTATTTTGGCGGGTGAATTTCTGTCCTCCATTTACTATCCAGCTCCTTGTCACCTCTCTGAGGAACCTCTCCTAGGTGCTTTTGTGAGGTGGCACACATGGGTTCCTCATTTTTCTCCCAAGTGTTTGAATCTCTGTCTCCTGAGATGCATTGAGAGCTGTGCGTATAGGACTCTGTGTCCCTGTCACCTAGCAGTGTCTGGCATGGGGAATGCTGTAAAATCCATGAATAAGTGAATAAAGGGATGCATGAACAAATAAATAAGTATTTTAAAATAGTAGGTCCTCAAACCAGAATTTATTCTGGTCTTGATTTTCTAGAACTTCTTATCAAGTCATCCTCTTTTTGGCTATTAATAGTTTGGCCCCATCCCAGCTGGTAGGAGTTCAAATGTCACTGAGACAATATTTAGAAAGGGGAATTTGTTCAGATCCTGCTGGCTCCGGCCCCATTAACACTTTCGAAGTCATTGTTAAGCCTGATGCTGGAAAGTTCCCTGATGGAGCAGTGTCTCATGAAGAACACACAATTTGAGTATGAACAAGCCAGTTTAAAGCAGCTTATCTCTTGGCAATTGTTTTCAGCCCTCCATAATTAATTTCATACTAATTAATTCTGTGTGCTCTTTAGAAAGACAGCAAATTCTCTCGAGATTGTGCTGGTCTCAGAGAAGATTCGATGGCCCAGGAGTTCTCTCCTTGTGTGGGATAAAATAACTGAGATGAGAAGGCGACTGCTTCTAGAAAGGCCAAGAAACACTCTTGCACACGGGTCTTAGTTTACAAGGCTGATAGGGTACTGACTTGACTTCTCAACCCCTGCAGTCACACTAGGGAGAGAACAACACAGCTCTGCATCTGGGACCTTAGCTGCTGGCAATGAGTGGGAGAGGGACATGCTAGGGGCGGGGAGACTCTTCAGTATTTTTTAAGTGTGGGTTACTTCTAATCTCAAAGTTGGACCAAACTGAAGGCATTGTTTTATGGCTGTGCCTCTGTCAGGACCAGAGGCTGATGACCCAAGAGCTAAGTAACACCCCTTGGCCTGCTGGTGGGTCGCACAGACCATTTCTAAGTATCCCCCCCAAAACTCACCTCACCCATGACATGTATTTGATATTAGTTGGGATATCGCAGATGTTTGTCTTTCCCGGGTGACTGTTGTCTACTTGTGATGCAGGGCAGGGGCCAGGGCTGGGTCACACATCACTTAATGGAGACTGCCATGCCCCAGGCTTTGTGGTTAGTATGTTATTGACATGTGTCCCTATCTTTGATGCACAGTTAGATTGGGTCCCTAGTCTCCAAACTGTGATGACTGCTATGGCAGGCAAGCACAATATAGAAAATGTGGAAAACACTGCTTCCTCAAAGAAGCCCTCTCTGATTTCCCGTAAGGTTGAATCTCACTGTCATAAGCCTCTATGTCACTTTGTACTAGATGTGAAATTCACAGAGGAGGAGCCATTTCCATCCTGCTCAGCGCTGTACTTCCAACACAAAGCACGGTGATTAGCATATCACAGGTGCTTAATGAATGTCTGTTGAATGAATGAGAAGTCCTGAAAAGCCTCACAGAGGTGGTGGCATCTGAGGTAGGTTTTGACAAATCAGAAGAGTTTGCCAAGAGAAGAGAATGAATAATTTTATAAAATAATTGCACACGATTCAATGAATGGCCCTCCTAGTTAGCATAGGGAAAATACCTGATGCTTACAAGTACTCTTGATGACAGGATGAAGAATAGGCAGATGAAGTGTTTTCAAGATACTCCTAGGAGCAGAAAGTATTTGTGATTGTTCCTCTTGATGTACCTGGGAAATTGATCTGTGATGTACTTGGGAAACTGATCTTGGTGAGCTGGAGGGTCCCAATCAGGGTGGGAGAGCAGAGCTTGCCATTCCTTCATTCTGGCTCTCTCCTCCTAGGAAAGAGAGTTGACACCCCTTCTCTTCACCCCATGAGACCATGAAGAATTAAGACTTGAAAGAAATCTTTGAAAGATTGCTGTTCTTTGGTGAGTACTATTTATTTATTTATTGAGGATTTTATTTATTTTTTTGAGAGAGAGATAGTGAGAGAGAGCACAAGTAGAGGTGAGGGGCAGAGGGAAAGGGAGAAGCAGGCTCCCCTGCTGAGCTCAATCCCAGGACCCTGAGATCATGACCTGAGTGGAAGACAGATGCTTAACTGACTGAGCCACCCAGGTGCCTCTGGTGAGTACTTTTTAAAAAGTCTTCCTCTACCTTCTAATTGGGATGAACATATTGGTGACAGGGCATTTACCAGTTGCAATGTAAATTAGGAGTTTTGTTCCTTAAATTCCACATATGAATGAGATCATAACTGTGTTTCTCTGATTGACTCATTTTTGCTTAGCGTAATATCCTCTAGTTTCATCCATGTCATTGCAAATGGCAAGATTTCACTTTTTTGAGAAGTAAGTAGTATTCTATTATATATATATATATAATGTGGTATTATATATACATATAATATATTATCTTAATATAATTATAATAATTCTATATTAATATTCTATATTAATATAATATATATATATACACCACATCTTCTTTATCCATTTCTTTAATTTTTTATTAATTGGTTTATATAATTGGCTGCTCCCATGTTAGGGGCATCAATATTTACAATTGTTAGATCTTCTTGTTGGATAGACCCTTTAATTATGATATAGTGTCCTTCCTTATCTCTTATTACTGTCTTTGGTTTAAAATCTAATTTGTCTGATATAAAGATTGCCACCCTAGCTTTTGTTTGATGTCCATTGGCATGATAAGTGGTTTTACACTCTCTTACTTTCAATCTGGAGGTGTCTTTGGGTCTAAGTGAGTCTCTTGCAGACAGCATATCGTTGGGTCTTGCTTTTTTATCCAATCTGATATAGGGCAGGGATTTATTTATTTTTTTTTTAAAGATTTTATTTATTTATTCATAGGGACACAGCTAGAGAGAGAGGCAGAGACACCGGCAGAGGGAGAAGCTGGCACCACGCAGAGAGCCCGACGTGGGACTCGATCCTAGGTCTCCAGGATCACACCCTGGGCTGCAGGCGGCGCCAAACCGCTGCGCCACCAGGGCTACCCCTAGGGCAGGGATTTAAACTCATGTTTGGTCTGACTCTGAAGCCTCTATATGCCTGTATACACTGTGGCATAAATAAGCTATTTAACTAAATATCTTGGAGTGAGGAGAAAAGTGGTGGAATTTTCAGGAAACTTCTTTGTCTACCAGATTTGTAATACAAAATTTTCCTCAATTTCTAAAGCACAAGGTCCACTGTCCATTGATCTGAGGAGAATGAGAGTTTGGGAGAGGTTCTTCTCACTTAGCAGTAGGAGGAATCCAAATGAAAAAAAATTGGTTCACGAACACTATAGAATTGGTTCTTGTTTTGATCAGACAGTTGGAATTTCATATCTGGTTTCCATTTTTTAATTAAAAAAATTTTTTTTTAAAAGTGAGGGCTGGAAGAAGGAAAGGAAGAGAATAGTGTTGTTCTCCATAGGAAAGAGGGCGCAGGAAAGAGAGGACCTCTTAATCATAAGCCCTGTGGGCTCAGTGAGCTTGTGGAGCTGCTGTAGTGCAATATGGATCGACAGCCCTGGGAAGAATGAGCTGGGAATCCAGTTCCCACGTGTAGGATGGTTTCTGATAGAGGGCAAGTTCCCAGTTCTAAAACTGGCAGTCAGGGGCTCCTGCCTGGCTCAGTGGATAGCCCATGTGATTCTTGGTCTCGGGCTTGTGAATTCAAGCCCCAGGTTTGGTGCAGAGATGACTTAAAAATAAAAATCCTTAAAAATTAAAAATAGTGGGCAAATGAAAGTTTGACTGCAACCTGGTTATAAGTTGAGGTCATAATAATATTAATGATTTTAGATTCAAAACAAATTTTAAAAACTTGATGAAATATTTATAAACACAAATTAGGGTTGACCAGAACACTAAACAAATGGGTATGTCTGACAATGAAAAGCTAATGGTCTTACAGAGTGAGATTAAAGATAAATCCACGTATCTTTGTCACTCTAATACAAATTAAACTAAAATCTATCACTGCCAGAAATAGCTGTCTCCCAGCCAAACAATTTCTGACCTGTCTCGATTAGGTAACCTTTGTTCGTCCTGGTTTGGTGCCTTTGATGGATCTCCCCTACCATGTAGCAAGTTGGGTGGTAATAAATTAATTCTTGCTGTATACAGCTGGTGCAGTGGAAGGACACCAGTGTCAGAGGTGGATGGGTCCCTTTTCTTCCTTGGTCACTATTGCTAAGGGACCTATTGTAACAGCAATCTGTCTGGTCGTAAGGGTTGACTTGCTTCAAGGTAACACACTCCTTGCTTGCTGACTTATGGTTCCTGATGTGGAAAAGAACTAATTTACTTTCTTTGAGATTTGCAGACCACTGGCCTCGGGGAATAAAGGACCAGAATGTACCCAGGCCACAGAAGCCAGCAAGTCTGTTTGAGGCCCCCTTACTTTTCTGATTAGCCCAGCAGTCTGTTCACAAAATGGTTTTCTTTTTTATGATCACAGAAATGACTTTATTGACCTCCCTCTGTGCATCTGTAGACTGCACTGTCCTTTGCAGAAAGGACAGAGGACTCTTGCACAACCCCTGGGTATCAAGGAACCAATCCTTCTTGCATAATGTCCCCCTATCCCTTTCCCAGAGCCACGAAACCGGCACTTCTCATACAACCTCCAAGCACCCAGATAACTCATCAGTCTGCCCATAATGGGGGAATGTCACAGACCACTGCACTCCCTTAACTGATTAAACCCCTTTAAAAATCCCTGGGTTAGGCAGAAAGCACAGAGTAAGGTGGTCTTTGGATAAGAGTTTGCTTTCTCCCCAGGTGGCTGGCCTCCTGTATAAACCGCACATTCCTTCAGAGTCAAAACTCCTCTCTTGAGTGTTGGCCTCTTGAGCCCGGGCAGCTGAACATGGGTTTTGATAAGCGCTGGGACAGACCATTTGACTGGCACAGATCAATTTGCTCATCCAGGTATGAGATGAGGCTTCATTCGGTTCTGAAAGTCTCTGATCCTATGTATAGAGCAAAGTTCTATAGTAGAGCTTCTCTGAAGATGATTTATAAAATTATTGCTCAATGAGTGATTTTTTCCACAACTCTCTACATACTGTCTTGCCGGAAACAGGTCATTGTTTATTCTTAAAGTCTGGGTTTCGAAAAGATCCATAGTTTGTGTTTTTAAAAACCTACCTGAGTGGCAATGGATATCCAGTAATAACTGTGGATCTTTTGTTTTTTTCTCTCTTTCCTTTCTGACATTGCAGCTGGCAAGTTATCTGATTCCAGTAGACAATATGGGAGAAAATGCAACTAGGAAACTTGCATCTTGGAATTAAGAATGTTGCTGGCTATACAAATTATAACTATTTTTTAATTCAAGAATTGGACTTCTGAGAAAAGAGGTGGCCTGAAGTATTTTAACAGGGGAAGAAGTATCATTTCATTCCCCTGTGGTGCATGCTTAGGAATAACTAAGCTGTTTCTCCATTGCAAATTCGAGCTGTCATTCTTCTTCTTTTTTTTTTTTTTGTCATTCATTTTAATCAAGCTACTTTCAGCTTCAGAAAGAAGCAGAACCTTGTGCTGTGAGTTTTTCTTCTGTAAACACGATTGCTTCATTCCAGAATGGGGTGGGCGAAGCAGAAGTTCATTCTTGCAAGAGGATCCCTCTATTTATGTGCTAACGGATGAGAATATTTGTGGTCATCTGGGATGAAGTGTGATTTCTCTTATAGTGTGTCCACCACATTAGCTATCCCACAGTGAGACCCAGGATGATATATATCTGGAGTGCAAGGAAAAGAAATAGCAAGAGGATACTTTTTTTTTTTTTTGTTTAAGCTTATGAATCAGGACCAGCTCTGCAGGAAAGCTCTGCAGAGAGAGGGAACCTAGCTTTAAGAAGGCAGGATTCTGCACAGCACTCCGTTTATAGGGAGAAAGAAGCCTGTACACGCAGGCATGCTGGGGGCACAGGGCCGGGGAGACCAATATCAGATCTGCCTTTGGCCAGAGCAGAGAAAGGTGGGGTGGAAGCTTCGGTGACTTCCACCTCTCTGCCCTTCCCTTATGCAACCATATTTCTACCCTTGCCACGCCAGACTCCTGTTTGGGCAGCATTTTCCATGGCAACCACTTGGCTCCTGAGTCTTGCAAGTTGGTCAGGAAAATTACTTCCTCCTTTTCTCCGTTTTCTCCATAGAAAGGTGAATTGAAAAGTAGATACGTGTGTTAGAGACCTTGGGTTTGAGCTCGCTTGACTTGAAACCAAATGCAATGCTCTCTTTGCATTCCTTGTCACTTCTGAAAGAAATTTTCAGAATACTTCCAGCACTGATTTGCTGCCTTTCTGTTATTAAACTTCTAGCAGAGTGCTAATAACATCCTTTGTGATGGGTGGTTTAACACTGTTCAGAGGCTGTACAAATCTTACATCCTGCCACCCTGGGAAAGCAAACTGCCACTCCAGCAAAGAGAGAGCAAGGGTCAAGAGGGGATGGCTCTCTGTCAACCAACTTGTTCTTTGCAGAGGCTGGCTGGTGGCTGGGCTGTTTGCCAGTCTGGTAGACTCAATGAGCTTCATTAATCCTCAGGGATGGGGCTGGGAGGAGAAAGGTGGGAAAGGGGCTAACGTTTATGGGACACCGGCGACCTATCCAGCTCCATAGTGGGAAGAGTGTGGACTGTGAGGGCAGTATTTTGTCTTTCAGTTCCCTGGCAGTGAGAGGGCAGGCTTCAGACCTGAGCCAGGTGACTAATGCTTCGATCTTAGAAATAGAGGCCCCAAGTGCATTATTCACAGCAGCAGTGTTGGAGCGAGTGCCCAGTGGGGCGAGTGTGGTTTTCCAAGCAGAATGTTCTATGGGGCATCTCGGCTGGGACTTGCTCGCTCTGGTCTCTGTGGTGGCAAGCCTGGATCTCCAGCCCTCCCATCTGTCCTGAGGGACCCCCTTTCAACAGGCTTTTCCTGCTAGAGATAGTTTCTGTTATGTGCAGCTGGAAAACCCACTGATGTGGCCAGGAGGTAGAATCAGAATTCAAACGAGTCTTCCAGATACTGTAAGCCATTGTTTATTCTTCTATGCCCAAAAAAGTGATTGGAATCTGAGTGACTCCCAAACCCTGTCTAGTTTGTGCCTTTATGAGAAAAAGTATTTCCAAGTACATCAGTGGTCTGAGAGATCAGTAGTGATCACACACACATATATATTTGTACACACACATATTCATACACACACACTCAAATTGATCAGCGAGTTTTCGTGAAAGGTGATTAAGCTTTCCCTTGCTGGCAGTTCCATGGGGAGAGAGCAGACATAACATGTACTGACTGGTTGTAAGTGTAAGAGGCTATGGGTGGGCCACAGAGTCGGGGTATTGGTTAAGAACAGATTTGAGAGTCAGATTTGATTTCATTCCTAGGTCTGTTATTTAATACACCTTTCTTACCTTGGACAAATTATTTATCTTTGAATCTCTGTTTCCTTATTTGTAGAATGGGGATAATAATACCTATTTCACAGAAATTGCATCAGCACACATAAAGCACCTCACACGGTGCTTGGCACATGGCAAGTGCTTAATAAATGAGAGTTATTATTATTATTATTTTTAAAGATTTTATTTGTTCATGAGAGACACAGGCAGAGGGAGAAGCAGGCTCCCCATGGGGAGCCTGATGTGGGACTTGATCCCGGGACCCAGGGATCAGGACCTGAGCCAAAACCACTGCACCAACCAGGCACTCCGGAAGTTATTGTTTTTATCTAAATATATTGTCTAGTTTAGTTCCTACAGCCTTTCTGGGAGGTGGATGGTTGTCCTTTATTGAATAAATCTAGGTATCTTACTTGCTAGCACATACCTTTGCCATCTTCTAGAAGGGGAATGCGGGAGTGGTTGAAAAGCAGGTAAGATGAGGAGGAAGACTAACAGATTTTTATAGAAGTTCTGTTTGAGCCTTAAAGGTAAATTGGGTTATCTTTTTTTCAGGTTCATTATCGAACTATTTGTTTACAGCTCATTTGACTTGTTCATTTTACCTGCCAAGGCAAATTTAGATTTAAAAGAGGCTGTCAGAAACCAAGAGCCCTCCGAATTTTATGAGAGACCATGATATAATTCCCCTGAATTGAGTTACCCACGTTTCCCCTGGCTTCTCAGCATTTTGGGTGCTTGTTGCACTCCGGGGTGCACCCCGAGCTCCTAGCATCCCCATTGTAGGATGTGGCTTATCCCATGAAGTGGGAGCCACAGGCAGGATTTGAGCAGTTCTAGTCTAGAAGCAGGCCACTTCACCAGCAAAGGGATGATGGATTCAGGGAAAAGAACTGAATCCACTTAGAAAATAAGTCTATCTGGCAAATTGAACACCAATAAAAAATAAATTTACAAAAAAATAAAAAATAAAGAACAACTTAAATCTAGTACTTCTCAGAGGAAAAAAAAAGAAAATAAGTCAATCAACACATATTCACTAATGAATACTTAGTAGTAATTCACATTGTTATTCTATTACACAGGTAACCTATAGGAAAAGTCTTTGTTAGTATGCTTGCAAGTAACAGGCATTAAGAGAATGTTAATTTCCCTTCTTCTCCTTTCTTCTCCTTCTTCAAACTATTTGTAGCTTGTAAAAATTTTTTTATCTGAATTAGCTTATAATTCTTATAATGATTTTAAGAGATGTGTGTTGTTTTTAGTTCCTGTTTGATAGAGGTGGAAATTTGGAATTTGGGAGGGTTTTCTTGGATTGTGCTGTCTGGCAGAGGTAGAGCAGGGACTCAAACCCTAATCTTTTACTCCAATCTTGTTTTCATTCACTCCTCATTTGTGGATCATCTTCCATGTGCCTGGAGCTGGGTTGCGCACCAGCCATAGCCCCTGCCATCAAGGACCTCCTGCTTGTTAGGAAAAGTCTTTGCTTTTTGCCATAGTGTCTGAGACAGCACCATTTTGTTTCTGGCCCTAATTAATGATCTATTCATATCCCAAGGCCCACAGATGAATAGCTATATTCAGATTTCCAATTTATGGTAATTTTCTTTGGAACCCAACCAGTTTTGAGTCTCCATTTCAATCTGCCCACACATTTCATAGTTAAACTGTCAAAAATGACATGGAACATGGAAATATTTTTTATAAGGCCCCAAAGAGGGGCATTTTAGGAGTCTGTGACACCCTGACTCTCTTCAGTAGGGGAAACAGGGATGCCTTAGAGTTAATGCACACCCAACTGTTGTGCTTTTTGGTTTGTGTTAAGTCTATTTTATTTTTCTTATAAGACAAAACTGGGTTTATTGCTTACCCTGGAAGAGAGATAGCTACTCCAACCAAGGCTTGCTAGCATCTCAGATGGGTAGATGTAAAGTTATTTATTGAGACTCTGAGGTCTAGTTTAATGCAAGGCTTTTAATGTGGTGCTCAAATAAAATTGTGTTATTTTGGGATCCCTGGGTGGCGCAGCGGTTTGGCGCCTGCCTTTGGCCCAGGGCGCGATCCTGGAGACCCGGGATCGAATCCCACGTCGGGCTCCCGATGCATGGAGCCTGCTTCTCCCTCTGCCTGTGTCTCTGCCTCTCTCTCTCTCTCTCTGTGTGACTATCATAAATAAATAAAAATTAAAAAAAAATCTTTAAAAAAATTGTGTTATTTTATTTTTATTTTATTTTTTTTTAATTTTTTAAATTTATTTATGATAGTCACAGAGAGAGAGAGAGAGAGGCAGAGAGAGAAGCAGGCTCCATGCACCGGGAGCCTGACGTGGGATTCAATCCCGGGTCTCCAGGATCACGCCCTGGGCCAAAGGCAGGCGCCAAACCGCTGCGCCACCCAGGGATCCCAAATTGTGTTATTTTAAAACTTGAGAGCACCTTGAGAAGAAAAGGCTCAGAGAATTCTTTAAAGGTTTGGGGCTATTGTCCAAGTCAGTCTTCCTCTCGTCATACTGTAAGATAATTAGTCCTGAGAAGTCCAGCTGTGCAATGTAGGGACTGTGATACCAGTGGCTGGTATATGCGCATGTGTGGCCACTTTGATTTTTTAAAAAAATATTTGTTTATTGAGGTGCCTGGATGGCTCAGTCGGTTAAGCATCTGCCTTTGGCTCAGGTCATGATCCTGGGATCAAGTCTTCCTGGAGCCCTGCCTGGAGCCATTCCTCCAAGGACTCAAGTTTGCCTTCTCCTGCCTCTGGGCAGCCTCAGCCCCTCACCTGGCCTTGGCCCTGCCTTGGGCTCTGTGCTCAGGGAAGAGCCTGCCCTCCTTCTTCCTCCCCACCCCCACTCTTACTCTCTGTCTCAAATAAATAAGATCTTAAAAAAATATATCTAATTTAGAGAGAGAAAGTAAGCACGCATGCATGTGCATGCAAGCTCAGGGAAACAGGCAGAAGGGAAGGGAGAAAGAGTCTTAAGCAGACTCCATGATGAGTGCAGAGCCCCACAAGGGGCTGAATCTCAGAATCCTAAGATCCTAAGATCAGACCTGAGCTGAAACCAAGAGTCAGACACTTAATCAACAGTGCCACCCAGGTGCCCCTGATTTTTCTTAATTCACTGCTACTTCCCAGTTTAGTCCAAAGACAAATCCTTCCTCTTTTCTTTTTTTTTTAAAGATTTTATTTTTATTTATTTATGAGAGTGAGAGAGAGAGAAAGAGAGAGAGAGAGGCAGAGACACAGGCAGAGGGAGAAGCAGGCTCCATGCTGGGAGCCCGATGCGGGAATCCATCTCGGGACTCCAGTATCCGGCCCTGGGCTGAAGGCGGGTGCCAAACCGCTGAGCCACCCCCCAGGCATCCCCTCCTCCCTCTTTTCAACCTGCCACCCTCCCCCTCCAAGGCTGGAACTTCCAGAGAACATCATATTCAGGACAAAATAATAACCATAGCAAACATGACAATACTAACAGCCAACATTTGTTTACCTTGGGCTTTGTGCAGGCAACTCTGGGCTAAGTACTTTGCATGGATTCCTTGCCTTAAAAACTCATGACAATGCTGTCAGGTGGGTACTATTTTATTCTTATTTATAAACTGGGATAATGAAGCATCCTGAGGTTTAATAACTGGGACGAGTTGTAAAGTAGTGCTGGAGCCGGATTTAAGCCAAGGCTATATGAGCTCTTGTGCTACAGAAGCTCTCTTCCCTTTTAAAATTTATTGTTCCTATAACGGATTTCTCTAGAACAATGCCAAAATGTTTGCTCACCAGGAAGAAGACTGATTCTCTGGGTACAGAACTCCTCCGTTCTTTCAGCCTGGTGGGGAGCTGAACATTTCGTCCATGTTTGAGTGATTGAATGATCCTCCCCTTCTTGGGGGCAGAGTCTCCCCCCTTTTGAGCCATTCTGCCCAATTCCCTGGGAACCCATCCAGGTAAAAACAGCTTCCTTAGTAACTGCCAGCCCACCCACTGGCCTCTCTGACAGAGTGAATCTGTTGCTTTGTGACTCTTGGTTTCCTAAAGGTGTTTCTGTTGGGATATTCCCAACTGCTTTGACGTGTGTTATGACAAATCAGTGATGGAGGAGACACTTTGTTGGGCTGGATGGGATGGTTATTCAAATAAATAAGAGAAAACTGTCAAAATAAAAGGTGGCTGCTAAGAAGTAGGAGGACTCTGCACAACTGGTTCCTTTATTTCCCTAGCTTTGGGCAGACATAGCTAATTGTTCCAGAGACATGAAATTCTCCCCATTTAAAAAGCTTCCGGGTGGGGTGCCAGGGTGGCTCAGTTAAGCATCCATCTCTTGACTTCCACTTAGGATCTCAGGGTTGTGAGATCGAGCCCCACATTGAGCTCTGCACTGAGTGTGGAACCTGCTTAAAATTCTCTCTCTCCTTCTGCCCCTGCCCCTCCTTAAGAAAAAAAAAAAAAAGAGCTTCCTGGGGAAGGAGATTCTACTCTTCCCTGTAACCAGCGTGTAGCAGTTGAGTGATTATTTCTAATAAGAAATCAAATTCTCCCACCTGGCAACTGTGACTTCATTTCTAATTATTTTTTCTTTTCTTAAGTAGAAATGGACAAAGGATTGTCCACTTGATAGAACGGGTCATGGCTGTTCCACTTTACTGTCTTAGAAACAGGGGCAGTGGTGAAGGCAAGGGCTTGTGGGCCTTCATGGAAGAGAGGAGGATGAGGGGAGAGGTGAGCCCCAAGCTCAAGCTCAGAAGTGGAGGGCTATGTCCCAGAGATCAGGAACCATGGCCATAAGAACTTCTGGAATCTCTGTGGTTGTTCTGTGTTTGCTTAGCTAGCACCCGTTTTCTCACTGAGAAAACACTTTATAAAGAAAGGCTGTCTATCTATGCTTGCTTCCTGGGCAGCAAAAAAGGTGATGATGAGGAGGTGGCAGGGTGATGCTTGACTCTTAGGCACCTGGGGGAGAACAGCCCTAATGGCAGGTGAGAAGGGTCACTCTGCCAGGGGAGGAGGCAGCCTGAGTCTCAGCCACCTGAACTAATAAAGAGATAGCAGCATGCCGACTGAGTTAGGGTCTCAGAAAGGACCCTGATAGTCAGCAATGGGAAGACCAGATTAGAGGTGACATGAATCCCACCATGGTCTTCAACACACTTGTCAATTCTTAGTAAAGTTCATAGCATCTTGACATGATGTAAAATCCCACCTCCTCCTGAACTGTGGCTTTTAAATTTCTTGTATTTTCATCTGTTCTTGTCCAAGATTGTTATTTAATAGGAACTAAGATGGAGAGAAGAATGAGACAGATTTCTTGGAACAGGTGGACTTTAAAGATGGAGCTTTGGGAATGGAAGCTATTTTAGTTTAGAAGGACGACACCACAAGTAAATAAGCAGAACAAAAGAAGAAACAGTAAAGAGAGAACACAGATATGTTATTTCAGTGCTATGTGTCTTTTCATATGCAATGACTTCACAGTCTTCCACTTGTTCAATAAGTATTTGTTAAATACTCCACCATGCCTAGTTACTGCACTGTTTGCTCTGGCGGAAGCATATAGGAATTAGACTTGGAGAAGCCGGGTCCTTCAGGTGAACTGAATTACCTAATGGGGGCAAGTGGTGACAAGTGAAAGATGGAGGTCCAGAGCTGGTGCCTTGGGGCTCAGAGAAGGCAGGATACATCTTGGTGGGGACAGTATGAGAAAGGCATGAGGGAAAGGAAGCCTGAGAACTAGGCCTTGAAGCATGGCAGATGGAGTTTGGTCATATCAACCTGGTGGGATGTCCTTGGTGGGGAGAATAGCAAGGACTAAGGTGCAGAATGAGACAGTGCAGGGCTCAATAAGAGGAGAAAGCCTGGGGTACCTGGGTGGCTCAGTGGTTGAGCATCTGATTTTGGCTCAGGTTGTGATCCCCGGGATCCTGGGATTGAGTCTTGCATTAGGCTCCCCACGGGGAGCCTGCTTCTCTCTCTGCCTATGTCTCTGCCTCTCTCTCTGTGTGTGTCTTTCATGAATAAATAAATTAAAAGAAAAAAAAAAGAAAAGAAAGCCTAGCTCAAAGGGGGCCTGATACAGACTAGAAGAAAATTATGTTGGAATGGAGTTCCAATGATTATAAGGTCTTGTTTTGTCTTGATCCATCCTGGTCACACAATTGCTTTTTCTGGTATCGATGTACTGTGAAATTATTTATGTCCAACAGAAGAACATCAGAGCCTAGCTGTGCATGTCAGGCCAGCTTCTGGAGGTCAAGAGTGTCTCTCTTTCTCACCAACAAATCATACAGAACTGAGGGGAGGTCTCCACCATGATTTGGATGACCTACAGGACCCAGGTGAGTATTTGAGAAGCACATAGAAAAGTCTCCCCTCAAAACTCTCAATACTAAAGTGTAGGCTCCATTTTTAAAACATAAATATTCTTTTGTGAAGGTGAAATTTGCATTTAACGTTTTAGTTGGTACTGCCTCTATGGAAACATAGAACAATTTTTCTCTAGTTTTGTACAAAAAATAGGTTTACTTAAATGTTGACAAGAATGATGAATTTTCAAGTTCTCTGCTGCTTCCAACCACATCAATATCTTTGTTGTGCATCAAGAGGGATTTCTTTTCTTGGGATCCAAACACCAGAGTTATTCTAGGTGACAGTTATATCCATAGACTGCAGACCTGGAGGTCAATAAACAGGCTTGAGATGGAATACAGTTGCATGCATTTAAGGAAAATTGCTTCCTGTTAAAACTCAGCAGAAGAAGCAGAAGTGTCCTAACAGAGGCAGGAGCATTACTGTTTAAACTCAGAACTTGAAGTTGGGCAGAACCTTATTTGAGGCCTCCCAGGCCTCCCATTGACCTGCTGTGTGACCTTCGGCAGGTTATCCAGTGTCTGTAACTCTCAGTTACTTCCATTATAAAGTGGTGATAAATATACCCATCAGTTTGTTGAGAGGAGTAAACCAATCATGACCATGGGAAACACATTACTTGCATATAATATGTGTGTAACACGTGGTAGCTTTATTTACAGTGTCAGCCTTAAGAATAAATAGCCCGTTAATTTTTCAGCAAAATGCATTTATTCAGGAATTGCAGAGGAATTGCAGATCAGGTTGGCAAACTGTAGTGACCCATAGGGAAGTCCGGAGAACAAAAGAGAGGGACTTGCCTTTATAGGGGAAAGGAGATAGGTGGGAAGCGCTGGTTGGAAGAAAAGTCCATTGAAGGAGAGCAAGAGTTTGGAGTTTTGGAGACTTCTCACTGGCTGAATTATGGCAGTTTTAATTGGCTGGGTTGTTGCGGGGTCAGGAGAAACTCTCCCTTCTTCTCAGTAAGAAATGCAAGGTAGGTTTCTTCCTGTTGGGTTCTGGGCAAGTGCATTAAAGCTCCCCTTCAGGGCTTTAAATGAGGTTTCACTTTATTCATTTTTAGAGTAGTTACCAGATAATTGCCAGTCATCAATCATTCCTTTAGGTAAGAGTCCAGGGAGAATCAGGGGGAGATGACAATGAAAGTTTTCCTAGGGTCCTTGCATTCTTGGATGAAGGAGACATGGCTGATGGTTGTGGAAGGATTGTTTGATTTGGGTTCAGGTGACCAACGTGTAGTTCTAGTTGGTCACGAGAAGTTGTGTCATTTGAATAAGTCTTTTCATCTCTTTGAACCTCAGTTTATTTATTTATATAATCAGAATGAGAATGCCTGACTCTTTGCACCATGTAGAGATAAGGTGAGGATGGAATGAGCCAGTAACAAGGCATGCATATTTATGTGAGGGGACCACAGGCAAAGCATGCTGCAAAGGTACATGGCATTATGAAGTGTGAGATGCTGTTAATGAAACTTAAGACTGATCATATACTTGCTCCTAAAAAGTTGCCTTTAAAGTGAATTCCTTTAGAGCATATTCCTTGTGTTTTTAATTTTGGGGGGAATATAACGTATAAAAGTACACAATTTTATATACATTCATCTCCATGTAACTGCTACCAGATTAAAACCAGTTTGCTGCACTTGGAAAATTTCATCATGCCCCTTCTGAGTTCTTACCTCTCTCTAAACAGAGGTCATCACTGATTTATTTTTGCCTATTCCGTAACTTCATATAAATAGGATCATACAGTGTGTTCTCATTCGTGTCTCGTTTACTTTGTTTTCATAATGATTATGAGAGTCATCCTGGCTGTGGGTGCCAGTAGGTTTTTTTTGTTTGTTTTTGAAATGATGAGGAGTATTCCTTTGTTTATCACAATGCTTCTGTCTATACCAACCATTCTTTTTTTTTTTTTAAGATTTTATTCATGAGAGACACACAGAGAGAGAGAGAGAGAGAGAGAGAGGCAGAGACACAGGCAGAGGGACGAGCAGGCTCCATGCAGGGAGCCTGACATGGGACTCCATCCCGGGCCTCCAGGATCATGCCCTGTGCTGAAGGTGGCACTAAACTGCTGAGCCACCCAGGCTACCCTATGCCAACCATTCTAATGTTGATGGACATTTAGGCTATTTCCAGTTTTCAGCTATTGTAAGTAAAGCTGCTGCGAACTTTCTTATCTTTTAATATTGGCTTCTATTATATAATTTCAGATGTGTTTCCTGGAAGACACTTTGACCATGGCAAGTAATGGGAAACATCAAACATTTAAATGAAGGCTTCCACATTTCAAGGACAACAATGATTTCAAATGCCATCAGTCTTGTAAGTAAATCACAATATTGTAAAGTAAGTGCCTGGCATTATTTTTCCCTTTGGCTCACAAGCAGAATAGTTCTCAGCAGCATTTTGCATCCTGCAAATTGGGAACCACCAGTGTGTTGTAAAGTAAGAAATTTTTTTTTTTTTTTTTTTTTTTTTTTAGGAAATTGAAAATAAGAGGAAAACTCTAACTCTTTTTGCATGGTAAGGGCAAGAATCATTATCTTTAGACTTCTGTTTCAATGATGTATGCAAGAATTTTCTGGGTTGTAATTATAAAGAGAAAATTGTTCGGGATCCCAAAGTGATGGAGTCTATGATTTTTTCTGGGAAGAAACTAGCATTCCTGATAAAGCTTAAAGCATGGAAGATTTTCTGAAGTTAACAGTATAAAGACTTGTTCAAGGAAACTGGTTACCTATCCACTCAAGTTACTGTCAGGGAGTGTCGTTAAGAATCTAGTGACCTTTATTCAAACATTCCTTTTCTTTTAGTTGTTGGTCTAACAATAACCATTTTCTTTTTCCATAAAATGTCTCTACCACAAATACACCTTTGAATGGCTTACTATAGCTTGTGGTTTTTGAACAGCAAGATTGTAAAAATAACTTTGAAATGTGTTTGTAATTAGATTGGTAAGAAGTTTCCTTAATACTAGGTAAAATATTTTTCTTTCTGTGAGTCAAGATTTAGACAAAAAATTCTGGAAGTTACTGATTCCAGGGACAGGACAGGGGCAGACTGGTGGGACAGAAAACATACAAGTTGGTGGTTTCCCAGATTGGGACCCTAGGTTTCTGCTGGGTGACAGAGGCTCTCATCCCCAGACAATACCTTCTAGAGAGGAGACCCAGTGTGGACTCACCAAGGATCTCTGAAAACAGGATCTGTGCCATGACATTGCTCTGGGCCAGTCCTGCCTCTGTGGGAGTGGGCTGAGAAGCCTCTGATAGGGCTGACTGATGTGGCCAACAGGTGGAGGTTGGTCTAAAGGACAAGGAGTGAGATGCTGGAGTCTACAAGAGCTCTTAGAACAATCACCTTATTATGATTAGGAGAGCTGATGGCAGAGTGAGAACATGACCTCCTACTGCTGGCTTTGCAGTTGGCAAAAGAAGGAAGGAAGCGACTTCTACAAGCTAGAAAAGGGAAGGCAATGATTCTTCCCAAGAGCCATCACAAGGACCCAAGCAGCCATGATAACACGTTGCTCAGCCCAGGGAGATCCATTTCAGCCTCTGACCTCCAAAAAGGGATCCCTGGACGGCTCAGCAGTTTAGTGCCTGCCTTCGGCCTAAGGCGTGGTCCTGGAGTCCTGGGATCGAGTCCCACATCGGGCTCCCTGCATGGAGCCTGCTTCTCCCTCTGCCTGTGTCTCTGCCTCTCTCTCTGTGTGTCTCTCATAAATACATACATACATACATACATACATACATAAAAAAATGCCTTATGCCTTCTTGGAGGCCCTGGCCATGAAAAGCAGCATCATGTGGCCTTACTAGATGATAAAACCTACAAACACATGAAGTTGTCTGTCTTGGTCTGTGGTGCATCCCCTAGGACATAGTGGGTATGCAATAACATCTGTACAATGAACGAGTGTGAACTTCCTGTCACCAAGGGGTCTTGATGTGTCTCCCTCTGCTCAGAAGTCCTCTCTACTTCCTTGGACAGGTCAGTGCCCAGCCCAGAGCTGGTTGCTAATTGCTCTCCTTGATCCTTGGGTTTCTAACTTAATCTGCTTCTTTCTAAAAGGGCCAGGGGCTTGAGCCTGACAGATGGGTTTTGACCAGGGCCCTCAAAGTATGTTATTACCTGGATCCTATTTAGGGACTTTGTGCAAGCTGTTGGCTCTGAGTATGACCAGTTGGAGGAAGGAGGAAATTAACAAAGAGAGAAAAATAAAGTATAGTATAGTACAGTTATTGTAAACAGGACAACAAGGGAAAGAGAAGGAGGGTATATGTACTGTAGCAATGTACAGCAAATGAACTATTAGATGAATAAATTACTGAAAATGCTGGAAGATATCTTAATATTCTATAAAGGGGGTTATTCGGCACAATGTACTGAATTAGTTGTCTGATATATACATTCTGAAACCATGAATTTTATTTTTTAAGATTTATTTATTTGTTTGAGAGAGAGAGAGAGACAGAGAGAGAGTGAGCAGGGGGGAGGGGCATAAGGAGAAGGAGAGTGAATCTCAAGCAGATTCTTCATTAAGTGTGCAGCCCGATGGGGGCTCAATCTCATGACCCTGAGATCACCACCTGAGCCAAAATCAAGAGTCAGATACTCAACTGACTGTGCCAACCAGGTGCCCCTGGAATCATGAATTTTAGAATATAATATCTAAAATAAACCATGTTGCATAAGTCTCAGTTTGTTACTCTGCTGGAAATAATTTGATCTGGGTTATAAAAACCAATTTTCAGAATGAGGTAGAAGGCAGAAGAGGAATGGAAGGTTTGTTGAGGATTTTACCGGGGAGTGTGATCCCCAGGAGAGAAGAGTGGCTGTGTTATTGAGTTGCCTGCAGCCATGTTCACTGGTCCCCGGATCATGGGGACCCCTGAGGAGCCATCTGAAATACATCTTGAGAGTACTCATCAGGGGAAGAAAGGGGAAGGACTGCCCACCAACTTCTGTGGGTTTGCCTGTAAGATGTTAACTCTCCCATCTTCCAGATTAGAGATTTGAGGGGCACCAAGTGGGTTCCTAAGGCATCCCACTCTGCAGCCACAGAGAGGTGCTGGTTTGGGTGGTAAGAGCCTTGGGTGTAGGTAGAACTGACTGGAGCTGTCAGTGGATGCCCCAGTGGAGGCTGAAACAAAAGACAGGTGGGGTTGAGGAGGTTCAGAGTGGTAAATAAGAGACATCCCATACAGGTGGTGAAGCAGTAGCACCACACAAAGTTATTCCTTGGGACAATGTTTTGGGCAGCAAGATAGATTGAAAATATTTAGACATTGGCTTCAGTCTTGGGTTTTGTTTCTTCCTAGTAGTCTCCTTAATATATCTGCTCAGAGCTAGAAAAACAACAAAGGTCCAGTTGAAGATTTACTGACAGACCTCACTTCTGAATGCCATCACAGGGTGGTGCCTTACAAGGCACGTATTGACCTCCAAGATCCTATTCACAGACTGGATGTCTGTATGAGTCCCATCTTGAAATTTCCATTTCAGCTTCTCTACTGAGCCAAGGGTCTATTTACTTTTTCACCTTTAAGAATCTTTCCAGTGGAGGGGCACCTGGCTGGCTGAGTTGATTGGGCGCCCAACTCTTGGTTTCAGCTCAGGTCATGACCTCAGGGTTGTGGGATTGAGTCCTGTGTTGGGCTCCGCACTCAGCATGGAGTCCGTTTGGGATTTTCTTACTCCCTCTCCTTCTGCCCCTCCCCCATATGCTCTCTCTTTCTTTCTCTAAAATAAATAAATAAATCTTAAAAAAAAAAAGAGAAAAGAATCTTCCCATAGGAACTTGCAATATAATCTACTGGAGGTAGAAATCAATACCAACATCTTGCCCTCTTGCCTTGTCAGTGATATGACTGGAAAACAGAGGGCTGGGACTGGGAGGGATCTCTGATCCTTCTTTTTCCTCCATCTTCATTCTCATCCCATGGTCAGCCAGATGTGAAATCCCAAGTCTACCCCTTCCTAGCTGCAGGCTGTCCTCTCTTCTCTTTTCCCTTAGGTGGCATAGTTCAGGCACTCATCTCCTCTGCTCTGGGTTGCAGCCGCAAATGGCCTCCTGACTGTTGCTCTGCTTTTAGTCTCTTGTCCAATTGTTTGGGAGGACATCACTGACTGCCTAGAGACCAGAGGGGACAGGAGAAGTCATGTAGTCTGGTGATCCTCAACCAACAGAAAACAAGTCGTCTATGTGGGACCTGAGGTTTTTACAACTACCAAAATTGGCTCTTGCTTGTTCTCCAAGCCTACCAGTATTTGTGATGTGATTCCCACTCCTTCCTGCCATGGCTTATCCACTTGTAACCTTCTGGGAGGTGGGTTCTTGGATACTCAGTATTGCTCTTGGTCCCCCATTAGCAAGTGTTGATGACATACTGAAGCGTGACCATAGATATACATTTAGTGGTGGTTGGAGGTCTGGAGGTGATACTGGACCTACAACACAGAGCACTCTTCGTAAATACCACAGGAAGGCATACCCAAAGAAGATAGTCACTGTCCAGCAGGGCCTTTCTGGCTCTTAGCCTGGTCTTAATTTCCTGTTTCACTTTGCTGGTTAGGGGAAGAAAAAGACGATTTTGGTCAAGCTCCCTTGAAGGGATGGGGATTTAACTGAGTGACTGTTGGAAAGCATTTAACACATAAACTCTTGCCTAATGTTACAGTAATATGGATATCCCACAGGCCAGCTATATTCAGTCTTAGCAGAGGCATTGAGAAACCTAAAATGTGGAAGATATGTTCCTCTCAAAACACAGGAGACAACCTATGTACATGGACCAAGTACAAGGTCAGAGAGTCCAGGGCTGAAATGTAGGGGCAGAGATAGAGGCTGTTGGAGATTTTGCAGCATCTTTAAGAGCCAGTCAAAAATCTACAAATGAACCACCCTGGCCTAATACTGTATTTTAGAATTGTAGCTCACAATATATCCAGTGTATTTATTTACCTGGTTTTCCTAAAGTAGTATATTTTACCTGACTAGAGTTTCACTGAAGGTTCACGAGGCACCTTTTCTTATAATTCTAGTTACCAGCTATTTTTCTCTGGTGCCAAAACAAGTGAATGAATGGAGAGAAATTCAGTCATATGTCTGGTTTTTTGCTTACTTTGCATGATTGAATTTTAAACTGTCCTTTCAAATGTGGGTAGCCTGTAGACTCAGACATGGCAAATCTCTGCTAGAGATTCCAGTCATGAGTTAATGAAAGCCGCAAGGAAATAAGCACCGACGTGTTGCCTTCTGTCAGTGTTTACTGTGTGACATGGAGATTAATTTTATTTTAATTAGAATCATCAGTGTGGCCTCAATTTCTTTAATGAATGCCAGGTTAAATCCATTGCTTATTTCCCAGCTGTGAATGAGTTCCATTCTTCGATAACATGTGCATATTCCACAGGTCAGATTTTTCTTTCTTTATGTAACAGAAATTTTTTCCTTTTGTTTCATGGTTAGGATATTTAACTTGTTGGTTCTGTCAACAACTGAACAGAAGTAGAAGTAACATTTATGATCACTGCTTCTTAGGTTGAATGGATTGATTTGACTGAGGGTAAAACTTTCCAACAATAACAAAAATGATTTATTCTTAAGACAAATGTTAGATGCTAGCTTCAGTTAGGTCACACTCAGCACACCTGTTATGGGTTGAATTGTAGCCCCCCCAACCCCAACCCCAACCATTCATATGTTGAAGCCCCAACTTCTCATTCTTCAGACTATGGCTATATTTGGAGATAGAGCTTTCAAAGAGGTGATCAAGTTACAGTGAAGCTGTTGGGTGAGCCTCTAATCCAACCTGACTGGTGTTCCTGTAGGAAGAGGAAATTTGGACACACACAAGGACACCAGGATGGGCACAGAAGAAAGACCAAGTCAGGACACAGCAAGAAGGAGGACATCTGTAAACGAAAGAGAGAGGGCTCAGGGGAAAACAAAGCTACTGGCACCTTGACCTTGGGCTTCGAGCCTCCACAATCGTGAGAAGTAAGTTTCCATTGTTTAAATCATCCAATCATTGGCATTTCTTATGGCAGCCCTAGTGGACTAATACAACATCCAAAACCAAGTTTATTATTTTCTTGTTCAAACCCATCCATTCATCCTGTGACAAAGGCATTTACTGCTCACTGAATATCCATGTAATTCCCTGAAAGCCCGGTGGACCCACAGTTAGGTGGGGCCATGCACTAGTTCTGGACTGTGAGTGACACCAATCTTATCCCCTGTTACAGTGACCAAAGAGGCTACTATTCCAGAGGTGGAGCTCCAAGATGGTGGGTGTTCATCAGGTCCCTGGGAGACCCAGTGGAGCAAAACCTCCCACCAACCAGGATGTCTGCCAGGTGAGAAATAATTCATTACTGTATTAAGCCTGGATTTGGAGGCTTTAATTTGTTTCTTCAGCTTACCTGTGTTTATCATGCATGACCAGTACAATCTTCATCCTTATAGTTCACCTGGGAATATAAATTTAACTGTGTGTTTGGACTCCTCTCACTCCCTAATCTCACATCCCATAGGTCATTAGTCTTTGCCATTCTACTTTTGCAACATTCCATGGTCCCTACCTTCCAGTCACAGAACAAATGATAGTGATGATGATGGTGATGATGGCCCATTGTTCCAGGCACTGCTGTGGTACATTACATATATGGAGTCATTGAATCTCATAACCTATAACGTAGATAATATTATCATTCCCTTTTTCAGGTGAAAAATTGAGGTACAGAGAGTTTAAGTAATTTGTTCAAGTTCACGAAAACTGGTAAATGACAGAGTTGGGATTTGAATCTTGTCAATCTGGTTTCCATAGTTTTCGCATAAATTCATGGCATTAATCGTCCCTTCAGGTTCTAAGCCCAATGAACACTCTCACTCTCTTCTCCCACCAAGGACAATCCTCCACCTTGATGACTTCCAATCTCTTAGTCTAGAGACAGTCTAGGTTGTTTCTGCAAACCAATCCTGCATTTGCCAACCTCTGTTTCATTGTTCAAGCTCTTCACCAGAAGCACTCTATTTCCCATTCCCTCTTCCCTGTGGTCCTCCCTATCTATAGCCTGTGCACTCTGCAATGCCTTATTCATTTGCTACCTCTTCTGGGAAGCTTTCCTTGGATCATCTTCATTCAATACTCTCCAGATCCCTTGTCTATACTTTCCTTTGGGCGTTCATGGTTCAGTTATTTGTGTATGTGTTTATCTCTCTCCCTAAAGTATAAACCTCCTGAGCACTGGGACCACATTTTCTATTTTAGATCTCTTCTATAGGTAATGAGTACCAGTCCATTGCACATAATCATTGAGTTATAGATGTCAGTTGCAATTAATTGAAACTTTCCTTGAATGCATTGCCACTTAATAGAATGTACTAATGTTACTCCTTCTCACTTTGGCCACCATAGCTTAGAATTTCCAATCACACTGAGTGTAAGTGACTTTGTTAACATCAGAACATTTTTTGTTCATTCCTCTATCTGCTTTCATTTCTCTGAGTTTGATGCTATCGCTTCTCATTTGTGTTATGTTAGCAAATTGCTCCTTTGGTTTTTATATTGGAACTGAGTTTCAATGGATCTCAATTATTCCTGAGCTTTGATTTATTGATTAAAAACAGTCTTTTATCCTTGTGGTATTTTTTCAAACATGTGGTGATATACATTCCAGCAAATTGAAAGAAAAGAGAAGGATGGTATTCCTGCCTTTTTCCTCCCTGCAGTCACCTTTGAGTATTTTATGAAGCCTCAGCCCTCTTCTCTCACAGGTAGGCAGGAAGCTGAAAGGATTGTACGTTTGGTCACTCCTGCCACCAGTGTTTGTGATTCAAATGCAGGATGGAATTGTAACTTGAACAAATTTTCTGAAGACTTCAGGTGATCATTTTCCCCCAAGAATGTATTTGTGTTAACTGAATTCTTACATAGGCATGTATTTTCCATGGTATGGCAGCCAGCCTCCAAGATGGTCTCCAATGGCTCTTGCCTCCTGGTATTTATGCTTCTGTGTTGTCCCCTCCCACACTAAATAACAGAGCAATCCCATGTGAAACAATAGAATATTGCAGGTGTAATGTGGTATAACTTCCAAGGCTATATTATAAAAGACATTCTGGTTTCTACCTTGCTCTATTAGATCACTTGCTCTAGGAGAAGCTAGCCTCCAGGTTGCGAGGACCTGGAAAAACCCTTTGGAGAGCTCCATGTGGCAATGAATTGAGGCCTCCTGCTAACAGCTAGCACCAACTTGACAACAATGTGAATGAACCCTCTTGGAAGTTGATGCTCCATTCCTAGCCAAGTCTTCAGATGATTGCAACCTCAGCTGACTTTAATTCAGGAAAGACTGGAGCTAGATCAGCTCAGCCAAGTTGCTCCCCAAATCCTGACTTACACAATCTGTGTGAGATGAAAAATGCTTATATTTGTTTTAAACCACTAAGTTTTGAGGTAATTTGCTGTGCAGCAATAAATAATACACATGGCATGTGCAGTTTGATTTTACTGGTTCTCTGAACCTACAGTCTTATGTTTTCAGTTCTAACTATTTTTAGCAATATATGGAGTATGACTGTTCATATGGTAGAAGTAAAAATCAATGATATAAAGGAAAAACCATCATGGTTTGTTCAAATGCTTAGCATAGAGAGATTGCCTCAGTTTCCTGCTTCACTTGTGCCTGGATCCCTGGAACTTCTTCACAGCATGCTCACCCTACCTGCTTCACCCCAAGACTCCTTTTGCTCCCTCCCCTTAGCCACCCTCACCCCCCTCCCTCAGGTGCATTATTACTGCCACCTACCTCAGGTCAACCTGGACCTCCACACTTCTTACATTACTATCATGCCTGATTGCTCTGCTGGGGAGGTCATGACTTTGAAGAACCTTGCAGAAGACATTCTTCATCAATCCTAGAAGGAGAGAAAATGTGCTGAGAAGTCCATACAAGGGCAAAACCACCAAAAGCAGTGAAGTCTGCATTTCAATGAGGTGGTGGTGTAGGTGGGGGAGAACATGAGTCATTCACAACATCTACAGACCAAATAGCCCCAGACACACAGACCAAGAGACCAAAGTAACCCCAGACACACACCATCCCACACTGTCACTGAATGAGCAAGTGAAAATGCCAAAGCTAACTTGCACAAGACAGGTCTTACATGCTGAAAGTGGGGAGGAAGAGGGTAGGAAATGGGGAGAACACGAGTCATTCACAACATCAATAGACCAAAGTAGCCCCAGACATACACAAGCCCATGTGTCTAGCCCCAGACACACTTGACCTCACGTGGGGAACCTCTTTGACACCATTACCTGAATGAGTAGGTGAAACCGCCAAAGCTAATTTACGCAAGACAGATCCTACATGCTGACAAAGCAGAGTATCTCTTGAATAACCTGGAGACAAACACAGCTAGAATGAGGTCCTGGGCTACCTCCCTCTGGCCTTGGAAAAGGTGCCAGGCCCACTGCCATCTGTTTTCCCTGGCTGGCCAGGGAAGTTTGCATCACCTGCCTGAGACCCTGCACCTTCCCCCTCTCCTCTTTTTTCCTTTCTCTAGCTTCTTCTTTTTCTACACTCTCACACACTGGCATGATTATAACATGGATTTTTACAGTTCTAAATAGTGTATTTGAAGCATTTAGTTAATCAGTGGAAATTCTGCATTGCTTTAGAGGCAAGGAGTATGGAAAATACTGCCCAAAATTCTGGAAGGATTAATCCTATGACTCTAGAAAGATAAAAATTGAAACAATTACTTTAAGCGTACGCACATCTCCTATAAAATGTTTGCTAACACAAGCCATCTCTAATTTAAACATTTGCCATGCATCTATATGATTTAGAGAGAAATGAAAGCTAAAATCTGTATGGTTAATGTATTCAGTGTTCAAACCAGACGGGGTAATTTAGGCAAGAAAATGTACCTCATTTACTTTGAGTGAATCTGCAAAATGCCATAGTTGCCAAATTTTCACTTGGCTCCATGTATTGCATGAATAAATTTTGGGGAAAGTGATCAATAATTCCAGTATAAGGGTACATAAAACACCTGTTTCTGCTCACCTCAAATCACTTAGGATTTTAGTTTACTAATGCTCCCGTAGCAGGTGAAACTTGGCTAAGTGTCTGTTGAGAGTGGCCTTAGGCAGTCTGAAGCAGTGCTGGTATCTTATCTAAGCCCTTAGGGTCTAAGGGGCCACAGAAGGTTCTAGTTCTCTCAGTCCTCCTTGGAAGCTCAGATGTTCTCTGAGGCTCATGTTCAACTCCAGGTCTTAGACATGGCCCTGACCTCTCTCTTCTAATGTCCGACACCCCCCGGTCTGGGTTAGAAAGCCCCCAGCCTGAGCCCACAGGGCAGGGTCAGCTTGCCCTCTAGCTCCTGCCCTTTCTTCCCCGGTCTCCCCAGGCTGGCCTGCTCAACAGGCTCTTAGTGGCACAGCATATCTGTGGGACACAATGGTGCCAGCCGCCTTTTCCTATTCCTGGTGTCAATCAGGTGTCTTACAAACTTGTCATCCCCATTCCATTCTTCCCACACCTCAACAAGAGCTATTGTGTTATTGAAACTGCCATGGGCACTTCCTTGGAATGAGAAATTAATCAAACAGAAACCCACAGTGAAAGAATGAACACATTCTAAAGTGTTTGCTCCTCCTGGGGCTGCCAGGTAGGAGAGTGTTCCAAGCCTCTTACCCTGAGCAAGAGGCTGGGGGCCCCCAGCCAGCAGCTAGCAACACTAGCTCCCAATCAGGAGTCCCATTCTTTTTTTTTTTTTCTTTTTTTCAGGAGTCCCATTCTTGATCTTGATCGTGGGTAGGGAACGTCTGGGAGGGAACACTGTTCTCCAGGGGCGCAATCCATCTACCTGGAGCCAAAAGGCTCTTCTAGTGACCAGGTCTCTGATGTGGCCTGGACACCCACAGATGGCCTTGGGGAAGCCCTGAAGTGCGGCTTGTCCTGTGCTGTCTCTCCGCTGAGGCCTGTCTGCACAATCGGTCCAGGTTTTCTCATCCTCTCTCTCATGCTCTTGTCCTCGGCACTACCCCTTCTCACCACGGGCCCCCCACTGTCCAGGCCAGCAGGCTTCATCCAGGCCGGCTTCCCCGGGGGCTGTTAGGGCACCGCGGGCTCCACCTTCCCCCCTTCTTCCTTTCCCAGGCTCCCCAGACTCATCTGCCGAGCAAGGAGGCCGCAGCGCCCCGCGGCCTCCTCTGCTCCCCGGGGTGGGGGTGGGGGGCACCCGGCCATCGTAAGATGCTCGGTGCACAGGTAAGACCTGCACTTGGCTCAGCCCGCCAGCGGCAGGGGGGACCCCAGTGTGCCTGACGGGGGCAGGGTGTGGGCAGGGGTGTGGGCAGGTGACCGGAAGTGTCTCCGAGGTGGTTAGGGTCCGCGGATAGGGTCCTCGGACCAGAAGAACTCGGAGACCAGAAGTTTCAGGCTCATAGATGTCTTCTGTTCTACCTGCCGGTTTCCTAAACTTTTTAATATATTTTTTAAATATTTTATTTATTCATAGACACACACACAGACACACATACACACACACAGAGCCAGAGACACAGGCAGAGGGAGAAGCAGGCTCCATGCCGGGAGCCCGACGTGGGACTCGATCCCGGGTCCCCAGGATCACGCCCTGGGCTGCAGGTGGCGCTAAACCGCTGAGCCCCCCGGGCTGCCCGGTTTCCTAAACTTTTATTCAGTTGTCAACATTTTAGAATTAGGAGATTTCACATTAAAAAAAAAAAAATCTGTATGTCTGGATTCTCCTGAAAACCTGAAGACGTGTCCTTGCGGGCTGGAATAGACCTTGGTGGATGTGAAGCGCATTCTCTGCACTTACTGCGCAGGTGGGCGGGCGGCCCTTGCCTCCTTGGGCCCTGGGGCCTGCAGGTCGGGAAAGCTTGCTGCCAGAGGTGAGGAGCCCCCGGGCCCCTGGGGAGCCCGAGCCTGGTGCCACTTTGAAGGGAGCGGGGGTCAGGTTCTCTGCTCAGAACCTGCACGCCTGGAATCAGAAGAAGGTGACAGAAGTAAGCGGTGAACTTGTTCCTGACTAACATGGCCTCACACTGTGAAGCTGATGTCAACCCTTCTAACCAACTCAGCCACTGTATTGCTGGGGAAATTCCTAATCGGTTCTGGGGGGGTGAGGGGTGGAGCTCAGGGCAGGCCTTAGGGCAGGTCACACAGCACCCATGCTTGGAAGGGCCTCATGCTGGGGTTAAGGCTCTGCTGATGTTGCCTTGCAATTATTACTACTCTTTGAAGGAGGGCTCCAGAGTTTCATTTGTATCATGCACCCTCCCCATGTGATACAGCCGGTCCAGGCAGAGCTTAACCAAAGCCCCCCCTCCTCCCAAGAGGATATTTTTGAGACTGGATGCTTTCAAGAGATGTAAAGTGTTGATGCATGCTTGTGCTGTTACACAAAGCAGAGAGTGACTTTGTGTAACACTGTGCTAATCAGAGAAATGAGAGAATCCTGTCAATTTGTGTAGAACTCCCAGGAGAATGTGGGAGCCATTGTGCCAGGTCCCACATTAATCACTCTATAACACAGAGTCAAACCGTATGATCTCATTTTATCCTCATAAGACCTCTCTATGTGATAGCTACTATTCTTGTACCCATTTTACTGAGGCTAAGAAAATTTAATATTTTGCCCAGATAACCAGCTACTAAGTGACAAGGCCCAGATTCCAATGAGGTTTCTCCAACTCCAGGGCCTAATATATGGCAATAGTTAAGAGTTTTGTCAGTTTTTATTTGTCCAGAAAAGCCCTAAATTGGAACTTTAAAGTAGTAACCAAAACTCTTCCTGAAGCCTACATTGTTCAGAATGGAACATCTTTATTGCAAGTGGGAAATAAGGTTCAGCATTTACCCATAATCTCACAGTTTAGACTATTTATTTATAATCTTTTAAAAGATTTTATTCATTTATTCATAGACACAGAGAGAGAGAGACAGAGACACAGGCAGAGGGAGAAGCAGGTCCCATGCAGGGAGCCTGACGTGGGACTCGATTCCGGGTTTCCAGGTTCACACCCCAGGCTGCAGGCAGCGCCAAACCGCAGCGCCACCGGGGCTGCCCAGTTTAGACTATTTAATCTCATAGTTTAGACAGTTTAATCTCACAGCAAGACTACTAGTGGCTCATCAGAACCTGTGTTCCTCTTTTTTTCCTGGAGACTTCATGGCTGAATTCTATTTCCCAGGTGTCCTTGCCTTGTGGGTTCCTGGACCCAATTCCAGTGCGTGTGTCTATGTGTGTGTTTTCCACAGAACACCAAGAAATTCTCTTACCAGCAGGTGAGAAATCAACTCAACTCAATTCTGACACTATCTACCTAGATATAGTATCAGATCTCACAGGTTAAGGATTTAGTTGTATAACATTATCCCCATTCCCCACACCTACCCCAACTTCAGATGCCAGTTTCAAGTTCAGGTTGTCACCAGTATTTCTGACAGACTGGCTATCAATCAGAGGTTTCCATTTCTCCTTGGGTTTGATTTATTTTCTAGACTGGCTCATGGGATTCAGAGAAGCATTTTACCTATGAGATCACTGGTTTATTAGAAGGGGATATACCTCAGGAACAGACTGATGGAGGAGAGGCAAAAAGTAAGTTGTGGGGAAAGAGTGTGTAGCTTCCATACCATCCTTGGGGCTCTACTCTTCCCAAATCTCCAAAGTGTTTATCAACCTGGAAGTTCTCTGAACCCTGACCTTTGGAGTTTTTTACAGAGGCCTCATTACTTAGGCATGGTTTATTAAATCATTGGCCATTGGCAATTAATTCAACCTCTAGCCTCTCACTTCTCTCCAGAGGTTAGGGAGTGAGACCAAAATTTCCAACCTTCTAATCACAGGACTGGCTCCATTGGCAACCAGTCCCCATCTCCAGGTGAGATTCCCAAAGCCATCTTGTTAATGTAATAAAAGATACCTTTACCCCCCTCAACACCTAGGACATCGCAAGGGCTTTGGCAGCTGTGAGACAGGAACTGTGGAGTAACTCCAACTATATATGAGAAATATATTTTGGCCATCTAAATAACCAAATATATATTTCTAATAAATCAAAATTTCACACCTTGCAATTAGGAGTGGCCCATGTGACTTAGTCCCACCCAATAGAATGTGATGTGTGCCATTTCCTGGCTTGGTCTATGGAAATCAACTCCATGCTGTCTCCAGGCTTTCCTTTTCTGAAGGATTGATTTCCACACCTGAGACTACCTAGAAAGTCACAATTGAAGATGATAAAGTTTTCCTAGTCTGAGTCTCTTTTAAGTGACTGTATGGAGGGGTCTGCTATGGAGGAGGGCTGTTCATCTGTCCAGAATTAATATGGGAGCACAGAACAGACTTCTATAGTGGTGGAACCATTATGTATTTTGGGTTTTTGCCATAGAAATGAGGTAATCTAAGGAACACCTACTGCATTACTGATATATAAGCAGATACATAAGCAAACTGTGTGGCTTATGGGTCAGATGGGGACAAGGGTCACATAAAATTCATGCATAGTGTCTATTTCCCCCGAAAATAAATGTGTTGATTAAAGTTTTTCTAAATAGTTTTAAGATATCATTTAATGTCAATAAAGACTCAGCCAACTAGTGATAGCCTAGGAGGTGTCCTGCAGGGCAGTTCAAGGAGTCCATAAATAACACGAACCACACATTATCTTGGCCACATCAGGTAAAACATCCCCATTAGCAAAAACCCCTCATTCCCATTCTAATTTCTCCTTTGCACTAAAAATATTTACTAGAACTTCCAGGAAGTTTGGCAAAAGGAAGTCATCACTTGATCCTGCAAATAGAATCATCACTTCTGTGCCCTGCCTGTCTGTTTAAAGTTTAATTTCAGTCTGGTCATTCTAACCATGTTCAGGGGAAAGATGACATCTGGAAAGATAGCTCTTAAAGCAAACAAACAGTTCAGCTTTTTATATAAACTAAATTAATTTATTTGCAAACCCTACCTTTCCGTTGTGGGAAGACAAGCCACATCTCCGGGTCCTTTCCAATTACACCATGATTTGTATCCTGTTCATGACGTGTTACATTGGAAAGGATCTGCTATACTTGCCTGACTCGGTAGGGAGAGAGAATTGAATAAGTGAAAGCTTGCTGAGTTTGAACATTAGCTTTATGAAGGATGCTGTCAAGTGTCAGAATCTTGGGTTTGCAGGAATGTGAGTGTGTTGTGACCAGGAAGAATTTTCCCTGCAGAGGTTCAGTGGTGCTTTTTGTCTCAGTGTGATGGCCAGACTTGCATGGAATGAGTATTTCACAAATATCTGCTGGAGGAATGACTCTGATCAGCGTGGCTCTTACTAGCTGTGTAATTTGAGCTAGTTACTTGACCTCTCTGTGTTTCTGTTGCCTCATCTACAAAATGATGAGTTGTGAGGGTTGAATAGTTAGTAGATGTAAAAGAAGCAATCATGACAGTAGCTGGCATTTAGTAGAGTATGTAAGTATTGCTGTTGTTATTACAGTGATAGTATTAATATTCTCCTTGAATATGGACTTTTAGAACATTGACATGATTCTCAGTGTTCCTTCTTAAAAGCTTGACTGGAAGAGTATAACGAGTTACAGCTTATTAAGATGGTATTTTTATGTCCAAATAGCATTTGGTATTTAAATATATGTTTTTTTTAAAGAAAATTAACATATGTAGTCATGTATTCACTATTAAATCTACTACTTGCCAAATATGCGAGGTAGTAGTGGTACCAAGCTAATATAGTAAGCCAAATCAATCTTTGTTTTTCTTCTGAGATTTTATCATCTTTTTTTAATATATTTTATTTATTTATTCATGAGAGACACACAGAGAGAGAAAGAGAGGCAGAGACACAGGCAGAGGGAGAAGCAGGCTCCATGCAGGGAGCCCGATGTGGTACTTGATCCCAGGTCCCCGGGATCAGGCCCTGGGCTGAAGGTGGCGCTTAACTGCTGAGCCACCTGGGCTGCCCAGATTTTATCATCTTAATCCTATTGGTTAGAGACCATGTTTTTCCAGCCTCACAAATTTTATGGAACCATCTTGACTTTGTACATTATATATTAAACTTTTATAAGCTGGTCCTTTCTTGCTAGGCCTTTCTGCAACATTCTTTTGTCTATTAACTAGGTATTGGATCTGGTTTCCATGAATTAAGAAATCAGCTGACATTCAGTTCATTTGCATAAGAATTAGTAATTCCACCTTTAAAAAAAGATTAGATCTATTTGAAAAAGTTAACATCTACTTGTGTTATTTTGTATTTATTTCTTTCTTTTCCTATAAAGCGAAAAACAGAAAGCTTTTAAAGATGGTAAGATTGTGGTGATTGTGGGAGTCACTGTCCAGAAAATGTGGGCTATGAGCCTGGGAAGTGCCACCAGCAAGGCAGGCATGAGCTGTCACTCTCTCTCTGGAGTCCATGGCAGACAATGCCAGTACCCAATGTCATTCTTCCTTGCAGAGCCTGGACATAGCCTTACAGCCCAGCTCCAAGCCTCATGCTAAGTGGCTCCATGAAGCAACGGCTGCCATTTGAGAAGAAACTTATTTTCCAACTCAAGTCTGCAGGAGGCTATAGTTAGCTACCAGGTACACACTTACTTTTAAAGGCTCTGTATTAGTTCCAAGGGGTAGACGAACAAAGTGGTGGCTTGAAAGCACAGAAATGTATTCTTTTCCTGTTCTGGAAGTTCAAAGTTAAAAAATGAAGATGTTGGCAGGGCCATGATCTCTCGGAAGGCTCTGGGGAAATATCCTTCCTTGACTCTTCTAGATTCTAGGGGTTCCTGGCAATCCCTGGTGTTCCTTGGCTCGGAGATGCATAGCTCCAATCTCTGCCTCTGTCATCCACAGTCTTCTCTGCGTCTCTTTGGTCTTCCTCTGTGGGTGTCTGCATCCCTGGGTCTCTTTTCCTCTTATAAGGACACCAGACATGTCAGATCAAGGGCCTACCCTACTTCGGTATGACTTCACCTTAGGTAATTACGTCTACAATGATCCTTTGTCCAATAGAATCACATTCTGAGGTTCTAGGGAGGATATGAATTTTGGGGAGCATGGACACTGTCCAACTCAATACAGGCACATTGCCTTGTGTCATTATCATATGACAAGTTTATCCCAGTCAGTAGTGCCACCTTGGTGCCGAAGGATGAGGGAAAGGGCTGGTGGAGGATGGGGGTAGGGAGTAGGAGATGGGTGGGTGGGGATGGGGGATGGCGGTTGGAGTTGGGAAGTTGGGGGTGGGGAGGATGTGAGGAATGGGAGGCATGTGACAGGGGAAAGCCTTGTGAGAAGCTCTGCCGGTGAAGGGTTGTGACGGAGGGAGAGGGCACTTGGAATATGCACCTGGGAGAGGTAGGGGACCCAGAAATCAGGAAGAAGGACACATGGCTCACAGCCTGGAGCCCACCCACAACTACACACCAGGATTAGCAAATGCAGATGGCCTAGCTGACCTCCACGGGTGTGAGGTCTGCCCGGTTCTTGTCCAGCTTGACAGATTTTACAGGATGGAATAGGGGATACAGCACAACAAGTAAATTAGATTCTTACCCTCTTCCCAGAAAGACTACACATTTCCTGGTTCACCAGAAGCATGAATTTACTAGCATTTTTATTTTCTGAAACGATGGCTGTGATTATAATTGCAGCCCTACGATATATACAGTGACAGTTTTGGAAGTACCTTGAGGCTTATCTTCATTCATTATGCTCTACGGCATTTCTAGGCTTTTCTATATAAAACCTTCAGAAGGGTTCAGACAGCCAAAGGGCATTTGTGGAATTTTTAATAATTTTCTCTTTCTGTGGGTTGGGCAGTAAAGGCAGAGGAGGTTAATGCCATTTATTACTTATTCTGCAGCTTATTGCTTTGCTGTCTACACTGAGGGCATTATGCACACTTCCTGCTTGGTTCATTTTCTGGGTTGCAGCATTATTCCTGCACCATGACATATAACATTATAATTTGGTCTGTTTTTCAAACATTATATATGCAACATAGTGCAATAGATTTTTCTGTTATCTAAATAAGAAAGCGAGAAAGAAATGCCATTATCTACTTTTCAACATGTTATGATTTCTTAGGATCAGTATAATTCTCTACACGAAGTTCTGAGAGACCATACTCTGTGAGGTTATAGTTTTTTTTTTTTTCTAGTTAGGTAATTAGATTTTTTGGTGGTATAATAGATTTACTTATATTTATAGAATCATGTAACTATATCTGATCTCTTTATTATTCTATAATCAAGGTGTTTTGTCTGTCAATAAATATCTAATCTTTATATTTCAAAACAGTTGCCAAATTGCTTTACCATTTTCAGATTGTACAATGAAACTCACACTGTGACCGAATAGCACATTTTTAAAAGAAATTGACTTGCTTGATCAAGCACTCTTGGAGGGTTGATGATGATGATTCTGAGGTTTTTGTGGAGCAAAACTACAGAGGAGAGAGTACTTAAGGGTGGGAAAGAATGGAAGAATATTGAGAAAGTTGTCGCATGTGAGATTGTCCCCATATGGTCTGCAGCAGTGGTCCTCCACTCTAGTAGCATAGAGGAATCACCTGGGATGTGGAATGGTGCACCAGCACCCAATTCTGGCCTCTGGAGCCTTTGGCTTAATTGGTGTGGGGAGGGTGCAGCGTCTGGTTTGCCTCCCACATGTCAGGGAACATGGGACTGAACATCCAGCAGATGCTATATATAATTGCTGATCTATTTCAGAGGTTGTCAGTTTTCAAAGCAGAGAAGGGGAAAGGGAAAGTGCCCTCATCAATAAAAAAACAAAACTCGGCTCCTCTAGATTTGGAAGTAGACTCGCAATCTTAGGAGGGGTGGGGTCATGCTCCTCTAAGGCTGCCTGTCCCCTGAGGGTCCCTCATGATGACTCCAAGCCAAGCCAGAATGGAAGGAAAGGGGATCCTTTGTGCCCATCACCTTGTGGCCTTGTCCTAAACACAGCTCTGCCCTAACACCCCTTCATCGAACAGAGGGCAGCCTGGAGACATTCAAGTCAGATTTTACTATCAACGAGGCCGGAAGATACAAAATAAGGTCTGAGCTCCATTATAAAACTTTAGATTGGAGTAGGGGTTACTTAGCTTCTTGTAGCTTGTTTTTGTTTTTTTTTTAATCTTTCAAATGAACATAGTCATCAACATTGCAGGTAGATTATCACGTGGGATTGTGAGAAGTTTAATGAGAGAGCATTTATTATAAAATGCCCGACACCTAGTAGATGTCAGTGATGGATAGCTTTTGGTATTGTTAGACTCAAAATATTATCACCCTGGGTCATCTGCTCCAGATAAGACTAGTGACCTTGTTGTGGGTCCAATTCCCCATGGAGGACACCTGTAAGCAGAGCAGAACTAGGTGGAGACATCTTCTCCAGTGTAATTACAAGGCCAGGGAAAGATCTTTTTCCCCATCTCCCTCTGCAGCATCTAAAGAGTTCAGTTTCCAGAAGGGCCTTCTGGGTCTTGAGACAATTGACACTGGGAATGTCAAGCCTTTCATGAATAACCTGCCTCCTGTCCACTGGGATGGAGCTCATTGTAACACAACGCAGCAGACAATACAACACAATCAACACAACATGATGATCTCCACAGTCATGAGAGACACATATGGGAACAGGGATGTTGATTTCTAACACAAGGGCTCTCGCACCGTCCTCTACAGCAATGGTGTGCAAATAGATCTTTCTCATATTTTCTTTATTCATCAGTGGCCACTTAGCTTGTTTTCATATCTTAGTTATTGTAAATAATGCTGCAATAAACATGAATGTGCGGGTATTTTTAGCTAGTGTTTTTGTTTTCTGTGGATAAATACCCAGAAGTGGAATTGTGGATCATATAGTAGTTTTATTTTTAATTTTTTGAGGAACCTCTGGACTGTTCTCCCCAGTGGCTGCACCAGTTAATTCCCACCAACAGCTCATGAGGGTTCCTATTTCTCCACATCCTCATCAACACTCACTATTTCTTGTCTTTCTGAAATTCTCATTTTAACAGGTGGGAGATGATATCTTATGGTTTTGATTTGGATTTCTCTGGATTACTGATGTTGAGCGTCTTTTCATGTGCCCGTTGGCTGCCTTTATGTCTACTTTGGAAAAATGTTCAGATCCTTTGCCCATTTTTTCTTTTTATTTTGTTTAAAGATTTTATTTATTTATTCATGAGAGACAGAGAGAGAGAGAGAGAGAGAGAGAGAGGCAGAGACACAGGCAGAGGGAGAAGCAGGCTCCATACAGGCTCCATACAGGGGCCTGGTCCCTGGGATCTCCAGGATTACACCCTGGGCTGAAGGTGGCGATAAACCGCTGAGCCACCCAGGCTACCCCTCTGCCCATTTTTTAAATCAGATTTTTTTTTTGTTCTTGAGTTGTATGAGCTCTTTTTATAATTTAGATATTAGCCCCTTATCAGTTATATGTTTGCAAATATTTTCTTCCATTCAGCATGTTGCTTTTTCATTTTGTTGATGATTTCCTTTGGTATGAAGAGGTGCTTTATTTTGATATGGTCCTACTTATTAGGTTTTGCTTTTGCTGTCAGATTAAAAAAACACACACACACATATCACCAAGACCAATATCAAGCAATTTACTGCCTATGTTTTCTTCTAAGAGTTTTTTTTTTTTAATTTTTTTATCTATTTACGATAGTCACAGAGAGACAGAGAGAGAGAGAGAGAGAGAGAGAGGCAGAGACACAGGCAGATGGAGAAGCAGGGTCCATGCACCGGGACCCCGACGTGGGATTCGATCCTGGGTCTCCAGGATCGCGCCCTGGGCCAAAGGCAGGCGCTAAACCGCTGCGCCACCCAGGGATCCCTCTTCTAAGAGTTTTTTAGTGTCAGGTCTTACATTCAAGTCTTTAATCCATTTGGAGTTAATTTTTGTGTGTATAAGACACTGATCTTGTTTCATTCTTTTGCATGTGGCTGCCCAGTTTTCCCAATGCCGTTTATGAAGAGAGTGTACTTTCCTTATTGTGTATTCTTGGTTCTTTTGTCATAAATTAATTGGCCACATATATGTGGGTTTATTTCTGGGCTCTCTATTCTGTTCCATGGATCTATGTGTCTGTTTTTATGTCAATATCATACTGTTTTAATCACTTAAATCACTTTAATCACTTTAGACTCAGCTCAATTTTTATCAAAGATTTCCAGAGGAGGAAAAAAAAAACAGTGTCTCATTTTCTCTGGCTAAAGGACAATGCCCAATTATTATTGCTATTATTATAGCTATTAAAGTTTATACACTGTCCATAATTACAAAATGGCACAGGCTTTTCAGGGCATGGTTCCTCAACTGGTGCCAGCTGGTGAACTATTTGTTTCTGGTCCATGCCGAGGTAAGTATAGAGCTCAAGAATTGGTGTTTAGAAAATTTCTGGGGCATTTGACACTGCCATAGGACCATGGTATGGCCTGGTGTCAGAGGGCAGGCCTTGGACCAGTCCGTGGGTTCTCAGACTCGCTCGCTGTGTTGAAGGCGGCTCCAGCTGCAGCTCAGTTGTGTGCTGCAGGACTACACCTCTGTCTACGAGGTCCTGGGGAAAAACAAAATTGGTGCTTCCTCGCAGGTGGCCTAAGCTGGTGGCCTCAAGGCTCAGTCCCACTTTTGAAAACAACTGGGGGAGATTATGTCCAGCTGATGGCAGAACCTGATAAGAGCAGAGTTGGAATGACAATTTGAGCTTACACCTGATGCTTCAGTCATGTCTCATAACAGCCTCAAACCGACAAGGTGCTCAAAAGCTGAGACTAACTGCTAAAGCAAGAGGTGACTAGAGATCCAGCTCAAGATCTTGGGAGGTCTGGGTGGCAACTGTTGCCTTTGCTTACTATGGAAACCTAGTAAGATCCCTGGGAGTGTCTCTGTAGAGGGGAGAAGTGTGACTTCCTATGACTTACAAGAACAGCCAACACCAGACTGGGCCTGGACTGAGGAGTGATGAGATCTGCATTTTTGTATATTTATATTGGAGAATCAAGAAAAAAATGTGTAGAGGCAGAATGTAGAGAAAGTTTCTCTCATATACTGTTTTGGGGTGCCCACCATATTGTAAGCACTGTTCTTGGTCCCAAGAATACAGACTCTACTTGGTTACATACTTGTCTTTAGAGGTTTATAATCTAGTGGGAGGGACAGATGACCCAATAGACACTTCTGTCATCAGATAATATATGCTATTATGTAATACAGATGTAATATGTAAAATATAATATCTGATATAATCATATATGTAATTTTCAAGTGGTCCTAAGAGTAAGGAAGAGAAATAAAGAGAGGGGACAGAGCTGCAGAGAGAAGGCTGTCTGAGGAGGTGGCATTTGAGCTGAGCAGAGACTTGATCACAAAAGGGCTTGATGGAAGGTGTGATAGAGAGGTGGTGGCCAAGGGGCAAATATGAGAGTGACACATTGTTAGGAAACCAAGAAGAGCTTAGTCAGGGAAATGACAAACCCCAGGGGTTAGGCTAGGTGCCATATGGAACTGGGACATGAGGTTGTAGGCACAGACAAAAGTAGACAGGGAGCGTTCCATATTTGGGAACCCCAGGCTGTGTAAGGTATTGAGCAGAATGAGGTGTATGTGTCTAGGGGTGTGGTGGGGAGTATTTGAACAGACGCTGGAAAAGAAAGCAAGAAAAGCCTTACATGCAATGCGAAGTTGTTTGAACTGTAGCCTGAGGGGAACAGGGAATATGGAGGGAGTTTTAAGCATATGATATAACCGCATTTGCTTTATTTATTTATTAAATGACTTTTTAGAAAAGATTTTATTTATTCATGAGACACAGAGGGCGGAGACGAGCAGAGGGAGAAGCAGGCTCCCTTTGTGGAGCCGGATGCGGGACTCGCTCCCAAGGACCCAGGATGATGACCCCAGCCAAAGGCAGATGCTCAAGTCATTGAGCCACCAGGTGTCCCGGCATTTGTGTTTAGAAAGCTCTCTATGGGGGTATGTGAGTGGCTCAGTGGTTGAGGCTTTGCCTTCACTGGGTTGGTGATCCCGGGGTCCTGGGATTGAGTCCAGCATCAGGCTCCCAGCAGGGAGTCTGCTTCTCCCTCTGCCGATGTCTCTGCCCCTTTCTCTGTGTCTCTCATGAACAAATAAAAAATCTTAAAAAAACAACAGCAACATAAAGCTCTTTGTTGGAGCAATAGAAAGAATGCATGGAAGGCAGGGTGTGTAGACAAGTGAGGAGGCCACAGGAGAAACCCAGGCAGGAGGGTGTGGACAGAGGAAGGGGCAGATCAGGCACAGAAAAGCATGTGATCATTGGGGTTTGCTCATTCATTGATTGGACACAGTGGGTAAGATAAAGGATTTCTAGGTGTAATAAGAAGTGAATGCTGTTAAACCATCCCGACAAAAGGAAAACTGGAAGCCAAGCAGGTTCAGCTTGGGAAGATGGCGTTTTGGTTTGAATTTGTTAACTTGGCGTGGCTGCAAGACATCCAAGTGGAGGTTCCAACTGAGTAAACAGTTGGAGATACATGTTTACCTTCCTGTATTGGGATTCACCAATGATGACAATTACTGAATCATTCTATACAGTGAGTTGCAGCAGGATGTCTATGGAGATGATTTCCCACTGCTTGCGTCACATCCTCAAAGTCAAGATGTGCCTGTGGCGATAATTTCTTTAGGACATTGTTGGAAGCATAGTGAATCAGTCCTCTCTGCTATGTTTATGGCATTTTGTGTTCACACATAACAACAGGCACTGTTTTAGGTGCTTTATTTGCAGTGATTCATTTTCCCCCAGAACAACCTGTTAGGCAAGCACTACCAATCATCTTCAAGATGGAGAAGTGAAGGCACAGAGAGGTTAAGTGACTTGCCAAGGTCACAAGCTGCCTAAGTGGCAGAGGGCAGATTCAATCCAGGAAGTTGGGACACACGGCTTATGCTGGTAACCACCACAACATACTTGTCCTCAAACTGGAGGTTTTATGGACCCCTACTGTCCTCCTTATCTTTACCGTCCAGGCCTTTTACCATGTCCAGGGAGGAGGGCCAGCAAAGGGTATATCTTTATATCTAGAATATTTTTCCTCTTTAGGTTTTTTTTTTTTTTTTTTGGTGGCATTTTCAGGAGGAGGATCACACACATGCCCTGTGTCAGCCATTTTGGGTCAAAGTTGTTTACCCGAACACTTGATAACCTAATAATGACAGAAAGAGAGCTCCAGGGAAATAAATAACCCGCCCAGAGTGTGCCATGGGGACTAAGGAGAGCCAGGATTTGTTCTCATAGGTGCAGCTCTGGCTGACAGCAGCGCTTTCCAAACTCTGGGCTGCAACCCTTCAGTGGGTTGGGAAGTCAACTTGGTAGGTTGTAACCAGCATTCCTTCCAAATAATGAAAGAGAACAGAATAGAAAAAGATGTGTAGCGGGTGTATTACATGTAACATGTGTAAGTTATGTGTGTAGATATATATTTGGATCATGACATAAGTGTACTTCTTTTGAATGTTTGGAAAATCCTGAGCTAGAGCACCCTTTACGGTGCAGTCCCTGGCCAAAAACATACTCACCATAGTACTGTAGTCCTTTCTTATCTGTGGTTTCAGTTACCCATGGTCAACTGCAGTCCAGAAGTAGGTGATGTCATTGTCAGAAGGTCAGTAGCAGCCTAATGCTATGTCATAGTGCCTATGTCAATCCCTACATGTCATCTCATCACACAGGCATTTTATCATCTCACATCATCACAAGAAGCCTGAGTGCAGGATAAATAAGATATTTTGAGACAGAGACACCACATTAACATACTTTTATTATGGCATGTGTTTGTAATCGTTTTATTTCATTATTAGTTATTGCTTCTAATCTCTTACCATGCCTCCTTTATAAATTAAACTTTATGATAAGTATGTGTGCATAGAAAAAAAACACAGTGTATATAGGGTTTGGTATTTGGTGTTATCTGTGGTTTCAGGTACCCATTGGGGGTCTGAGAACATACCCCTGTGGATAAGGGGGGTGCTATTGTATTTTCTTCTCTAATTAACTGATAAAAGTGTACGTTTGTGTACTTCAACTACAAACATATTTGCATGTGCATTGGCACTAAATATGGTATACCTGCCGATCTGAAGGTTGGACCAGAAACCTGAGCTAGCTCATGATTTAGGGAGTTGGTGGCAGGTAGATGGTAGGTTGTCAAAGTGGAAGCTTTATCAGGAGACAAAATAACCTGGAGAGAGGATGTGAATGAGCAAAGAGAAGAGAGTAGAATCTGGGGAACCATTTACCTTTAAGACAGGAATGTTGGAAAAGGAGCTCACAAGACCCGGTCAAAGAGGTGGGAGGAAAACCAGGGTGTTGGCATGGGAACCAAGAGAGGAGAGAGCTTGAAAAGCAAGGAGAGGTTCAAGATCGTCAAATGTGGCAGGAGGTCAAGTTAGGTAAGAGCTGGAAAGCACACATTGAATTGAGCAACATGGGGTTCCTTGGTGACCTTGGTTGGGACCTTTAGTCCAATGGTGGCAGCTGGGCTGTGGCGGACTGGATGGTGAGAGGGAAGACAGACACATGGGGATGGGCAGCTCTTCCAAAATGTTTGGCAATGAAATGGGGAGGGCAAGAAGCTGTTGGCTAGCCAGGGAATAATTGGCTCCTCCAGAAACAAATTTGCTCCTAGTGTTACAGAAAGGCGAAATAGTCACAAGTTAGGTTTATGTTTATAGGAAGGTGTGGGATATTTAGTCTCTGTTAGAAGGGATGAGGTGAAGACATGGATTCCCACCCACTACCCCCATCCTCTCTGAACAGTAGGGTAAGAATTTCTGGTAAGTGCAGAGACAAAATTTTAGAATTGTGACAGTGACTGCTGTTGCTCTGGTTATTCATGTAACAGCTAAGTTTATTTTGGAATTATGATTCCAATTTGTAATGCACAATACAATCAAAATCCCAGAGTTAGGAGGAGAAAAAAAAAGGATGAAACAGTAGCCAAAAGAAAAATGACATTGATAGACTATTAACAACATTAGTATTATCACTGAGTAAGGAATAATGAAATAATGGACTGTATTCTGAAAACAGAAAATGCTGTGGGTAACTGATAGAATCCAAAGGGACAGATTAAATTTCTTCTACTTTTATGATGAAAACTAGACTTGAAATCATTTTTGATTTGTCTTTTGGTTTTACCACATGTTTGAGAGAATTCAGGTGTGGGTACCCTATCACTGACACTTCCTAGTCAAGATAAGAGTTCTCTGTTTAGGTGTTGTGGGCCTTGGGGACTGTCATTATCACAGCCTCAAGGTAGGTTACGAGGTGTTGCATAATTATTGCAACATCTAGTCTGTAAGGAGTAAGGAAATTTGCATCTGAGTATAAATATTTGTATTTAATCCTTGTTTCCCTGGAGGAATGAAGAAAGCTGGCATCCCTTATAAAGTCACTTTATCTAACAAACTTTGGGCATGTTTTCAGAGATGAAGGAACTATATACAATTCCTAAAAGAAACTTTCTCCAAATCAGAGAGCAATTTAAGCAAATGCAAAGCTACGAAGAAAGGATATTGACGAATCTGCCTTAGGTTGCTTTCACAGCAGTGAGTGTAAAAGCTCATTTCTTGTGTTCTCAGACCATTCAATTCACTAAAAGTCAGTCATTGTTTTTTATTAACCAGCATGTGTGAAAAATCTTGTCTAAATGGGTTAGAAATGAAAGTGTTTGCCCTGAACAAAAATGTATAGTCTTGAAGATGAGAAATATGGCTGGTTTTGTTGAACTGAGTCATCTGTGAAAGGGTCTCTGCCTGAGAACAAACCCCTTATTCCCAAGTATTTTGAAACACGAAATTAAAGTGTGTGTGTGTGTGTGTGTCTGTGTGGTGGGCTGTTCACGTCAAGTGTATGTCTTGGGTAGAGCAAGTGGATTTTACAGGAAGAGGGACATTCATGTTAGTTCAGTTCCTAATTGCAAGTCAAGGTGACTCATTTGGGCAAGTGAAGGTCAATGTATGCATGTATGTAAAGAGACTACTGATTCATCACTGGCTGTCTTTTTTACAAGTGAAGATGCCTAAAACCCAAGTTTCTCCTTATTTGTCTCTTAGTGCCTGTCATTTTTGAGGTTGTAAGTGAAAGCTGAGTTTTAAGCACAAAGGCAAAACTATCCTACACAGTGAAGAAAAAAATTGACCCAAGAATTTCTCAGAAAAAACTTAGTGAATTTTTATAAGTTCTTTGAAGTTGTTCTTGAATGACTGAATTCATTGTCCAAAGACTCAAAGGAGTTGGAATGAGCTGGAATTTTCTACTCTGCCATTTTCAAAGTATTGGTAGAGCCAGGTCCTAGTGCCAGAATGTGGGAGAGATTTTGAATAGTTTCTCCTTCATTAACTATAATTTTAGCTGTTTCGGTTTTGATTGAAATTATCCTGGTTGGTTCAGTTGGTTAAAGCTGGTGTGAGCTAACTTGGACAAGTGCCAGATGTCTGGAGAGAGACAAGCTTGTTCTGTGTGGGGAGACTGTCACCTATCCCCAGTGCCTTCTATCCTCTTCCTCCGGGCCAACAGAGGTGCTCAACCTCTTGGCTCTGTGTTCTGGATTTAGAACAACCTCTGATGCCCCAGGCAGGTGGGGGTGGAGGTGACCTGAAAAATAGTCATCAGTCTCTGGGGGGCCAATCATGGTAGTTCTATCTCTGTTGTCTGTGAAAAGTTGGGTGGGGAACCTACCTGAGGACAGTTGGCCTCTTCCACGGGGCAGAGATGTGTGAGCCTTGACCCCTTCTCATTGTGCTAGGACTCCAGGGCCCCCATACCAGCCATCCCATTTCACACAGTCCCCCACTAGATCCTTTCCTTTCACTCTTCAGGGCCTGCCCTTTCCTGATGATGAGCTTCAGGCATAGGACTCCCTGGGAAAACCTCAGGCTCTTGGTGAAAACCTCAAAGGGAAGGAACAATGCTGATCTTAGATATGGGTAAGATATAAGAAATAGTAAAAGGGACTATAAGAGAAAAGAGGGGAACTGAGTGGGGAAATATTAGAGAGGAAGACAAACTGTGGGAGACTCCTAACTCTGGGAAACAAAGGGTTGCAGAAGGGGAAGTGGGTGGGGGGATGGGGTGATTGAGTGATGGGCATCAAGGAGGGCAAGCGAGGAGCTGAGCCCTGGATGTTATACTATATGTAGAAAAATTGAATTTAAGTAAAATAGTAAACAAAAAATAAATCTACGTAGAGCAGACCTGCGCACAAAATCTAGGTTGATCTCAGAGCCAGAAAAGCTGGGGAGAAAGTTGCTGGTTACGTCTTTTATTTCACTTTATGGCAGTTGGTCTAGAATCCCACACAGAATCCTCTGTACCTTAGAAAACGTTCAGAAGAAACTAACTTTATCTATTTTACCTCTGAGAAACTTTTTTGAGTGGCTGCCAGTAAGCCTCACCAGCTTTTTCAAGAAGTTCCTAAAGACCACTTACTGTATTTGAGCATCTTTGTGGTTTCTTTCAGTTGCCTGCACAGAAATGTAATGTCACGTACAACGGACATACATTAGTGTCTCCCTGTAATGTTACACACATACACATGCTGTTTTCTGTTTATGGTTTCCCTCCCCACCTCTTTGCCCTTAACCTTATAATAAGCTCATTCATTTGTAACTCTACTTGGCTGCATGATTTTAGAGTAGATTAAGTGCAATTGCTTTTCCCTGGTAAAAAGAGGTAGCTTGGCAGTGGTATTGAGAGAGAGGAAAGCTGGCCAGCCAGGGGATGCAATACTAGAAATGCAAGACCAGTAAACAGCACTGACTCCTTTAGAGAAATGTTTGTTGTCTGTAGAGAAATAACCCCAGCCTCTCAGCCGAGCGATGGATCAAGCCTTCAGTCCTTTAGACATAAAGATACGTTAATAAACAGACACTTTGCGAGGAGGGAAAAACTGGTCTGCAGGGAATTTCTCAGGCTTTTTGATTGTCTGATTGCACAAACATCGCCTAGTCAATTTTTCTCACAATCCGAGAGAGGAAGTGGCATGAATGGGAATGTGTTTGGAGCTGGAGGGTGGGGACAGGAGGGAGAGAGACGCTCCCCCCGCCCCCCCCCCCGCCCCCGGCCCCCATCCGAAGAGGCGCGCGGGCACAGAAACCCTTCCCCGGGAACCTGCGGCTCGGCCCCTCCGCGCGGCCCCTGCGCCCCGCAGCGCTGTGCCCGGGCGGCTGGGGGGCGGGTGTCGTGCGCCCCGGGGCAGCGGCGCGCGGGGAGCGCAAGGGCGCGTCTCGGCGAGGAGAGGCCGCGGCCACCGGCGCGGGGGCCACCGCGCGGCCCCGAGCCAAGCCGGTCCTCTCCGGGGTCCACACACGCGCGCCCGCCCACGCGCGCACCTCCCACGCCCCGGGCCGCGGGCCTGCCGGGCGCCAGACCCCCCCCCCGCCCCCGCGGGACGCCGAGGGTCCTCCGCGGCGTCTTTAAGGCCGCCGTCCCCGCCCCTGCCTCTCCCCCGCCCTCCTCCGCGCGGCCGCTCCTCCCGACCTCCCCTGGAGCCGCGCTGCCGGGCGTGCGCGGAGCAGGTGCGGCCGAGCCCGTCGCATGCCGCTGCCCGGCCCGAGGTGCTAGCGGCGCGGGGCGCGCTCTGCCCGCCGCTCCTCCGGGCCGCACTCGGGCTCCGGCGCGCGGGGACATGTCGGTGGCGACGGGCGGCAGCGAGGCGGCCGGTGGGGCCGGCGGCGGCGGCGGCGCGCGGGTTTTCTTCCAGAGCCCCCGGGGCGGCGCCGGCGGCAGCCCCGGCTCCAGCAGCGGCTCAGGCTCCTCCCGGGAGGACTCGGCGCCCGTGGCCCCGGCGGCCGCTGCGGGGCAGGTTCAGCAGCAGCAGCAGCAGCAGCAGCAGCAGCAGCAGCAGCGGCGCCACCAGCAGGGAAAAGTGACAGTGAAATACGATCGCAAGGAGCTGCGGAAGCGGCTGGTGCTGGAGGAGTGGATCGTGGAGCAGCTGGGTCAGCTGTACGGCTGCGAGGTAGCCGAGCGCGGGGCCGGGAGGGTCGGGGCTCCCTCGCCCCGCGGTGCCCGCACCGGGGATCTCCGGGGCTCGGCTCTCGGGTGCGCACCGCTGCCGCCCGGGGACCCAGCGCGCGGAGCGAGGCGCAGGCGTCCTCTCTCCGGGGTGCCCTCTGGCGCTGGGGCGCGACCGTCGGGAAGCTCCTGTCTGGGTGCAGATGCCGTGTGCCCCCTGGGTGCAGAGCCGTGCCCCCTGGATGGCTGCGGGGAGGACTGGGTCTCGCTAAGCGCATTGCTTTTCTCAGAGCCCGGCGCGCTTCTAGGCTCCAGCTGCAGCTACACGCAGCGGAGCTCGGGAGGGCTCACCCCAGCGGCGCCTAACCCCAGAGCAGCCCTCACTGCCGAGGTCTTGGCCATCCTGATTTTTGTGGGGAGGGAACGGGGGAGGGACCCGTAAGCTGCCTAACGGAGAGGAGAGGCCCAGGGGATCCCAGAGGACCCCTGGATTCCTGAAATTCCATATCAGAATCATGAGACGAGAGCGTTCCCTTTTGCAGCCAGCCCCGACGCGCGTCCCCATAATTCATCCTTGCATTTACCCAGGCTGGGCTTGGTAATCGGGCTTTGTTGGGCTTTGCTGAGGCATCTTTCTTTTCTTTCTTATTTATTTATTTTTTTTTCCTGGCCGAGCTCGGTTGCTCCCATTGATGGGCGCAGAGTGAGAGCCTTTGGCAAACCTGGAAGGGGGCCTGGGTGAAAGGAAGGTAGCTCTGTGGGTGGTGTGCTGGATGCCCGGGATCCACCGGCTTCCCCTCCGCCCGCCCCGACCCCGAGACTTCCCACGGTTCAGGGGCTAGTAGGCTTCGCGCTCAGGTCCGACGGACGCGTAGATGCCTGATGTTAGGAGAAACACTTAGAATAAGCCGTAACAAACGCCTGCTAGAAAAATGATTGAAGCCAAAAATGATTGCCCAGGAGAGTCTTTAATAACAGCGATTCTGAATGAAGTATTGTACTTCTCTTAAGGGCGTGGAGTTTGGGAAGGGTGGGAGAATGAAGGGAATTAATAATTAAGGATATAGCTTCTAAGTTAAAGCCAGGTTTGTGTCCATACAGCTGTTAAGCTGTTCAGCAAAAAATGAAAGCCAGATGAACTCATTGGCTTTTCTACTGGTTTGGGGTATTCTGTTTTTCACACATTTTATAGCCTATTGTGAACACATCCTTTCCTTAATATTCTCATTGCACGAGGCAACAGCATCCTTATTAGGGACTACTGATGAATGATTAGGATATAATGAAGCTTGGCTATATGACTAATGGGCTTGTAAAAATATGTTGTTTCTCCAGCCTGGCTCTTACAAAAAGCTATTTTAATTGCCTAGATAAAAACTGGCCAACATAGGAAATGTTCCTGGGATTTTTTTTTTTTTTAATGGGAAGTTGGTGAAACTCTTTCAAGAAACACCACATTTGATTTAGATGGGATTACTGTTGGGTGGATGGATGTGCTCAGTCTTGCCTCTGTAGAGTCCAGTTCATTGTCATTTATTTCACACTGACCTTTATACTCCATTTTGGATTTGGAGAAGATTTAATAGAAAAACTACTGTTGAAATTAACAGCACTTTAGCAGTGCTCCTTTTATGGGAGACTAATTAGGTGTAGTTGCGAAAACCAGAGAGTTCTGGCCCCTTAGCAGGTTGGCAAATCAAATATTTGAAAAATTCTTCAGAATAATTGGGAGGAAATGGTAGATTGGATGTTCACTAAATTGAACATGTAGGTTAGGTACGTATTTTAAAGGGCAAACATGACCTTGAATCTTTTCCTTGTGCATCTCTTCTCCTATTTTAGACCTTCTGACGTACAGCAAACAACTAGAGATATGAGAGAGGGCTATGTGCTGCCAGCATGTCATTACGATGTGGCAAGTGTTTCTCTTCAAGTTGTTTGTCATTTTAGGTTGAAGGGATATTGGTCATTGAGAAGGTTGTTGGCAGTTTGTAATTACCAAGCTGATGATACATCTTCCTTTAATGATAAAAAATGTGTGGACTTGTAAGTAGCCATATAAAGAATTATTTTCTTCCATCTATTTCTCCACTGGGGGGGCTCTATTTTTAGCTTAGCTTCTCTGGTCTGGTAGCCTTTCCTTGCTGATGGCTTCCAGCATGTCAGCCTTTACTTTCTTAAGCAAGAAGGACCTACCCTGGCTAATAGCTCTGAATCTCATGCGTATAAAGGGTAGGGAATGTTCCTTTTACACTTAAAATTGGTAATGTCAAATTTTTATGGCATGCAATTGAAACAGAAAGCAAATTTGCCAGACTTCAAACTGGCCAGAGGCCTGAGCTTTCTGCCAAGTTGGGGGAGATGATGAACCCATATTTAATTTCAGAAGAACTTATATTAGGCAGGTCAGCAGTTGGATGACTTGTCCTTTTTAGAATGGAAAATAGTGATCTTTTGGAGAGGCATAAAACATGATATTTAAAATTAGGAGTAGGAAAGAAGAAGTACACAGAATAAGTTTTTAGCTGTGGTCTTATCTAGAAGTTTGCAGTGACCAATTTTGTATGGAGAATAATATAAAGACAGCATCTGTGGAGCGATTATTAGGTGCTGTTCTCACAGTCAGTATGGACTAATTGATTTAGTCTTTGCAGCAACTCTGTGAAGGGTGCTGTTGTCTCTGCTTTCCAGACCAAGAAACTGAGACACACAGTAAGAAGAGGCTTTCCCAAGCTCGCAGAGTTGGTGAGGGCAGGGTGTGGGAGTGGGAGTATGAACCATGGCAGTGTGGCTCTGAGCCCATATGCTAACCACCGGGCCTGCCTCTTAAGTTTGCAAGGTCCGTGCAAGGGAACACATGGAGGCCCGCATAGCATATGCCTAAATATTTATAAATAATGAATATGTAATAAGCATTAGAAAAAATTTATTCTCTCTACCTGCCTTGAAATGATATCTCATAGTGGTCTGGAAGGCTAGGTTTGACTTACGAATTCTCAAACTTCCCAGAGCTCAAAGCTGGAATGTAGAGCTGGAGAATCCTGTGGTCTAGGGTCTGCTTCCTTTTCTTCCCACCCATGGTACAGTCTCACCTGGTGAAGAGCATTTTGTCCACTTCCATACCCAGTCTCTGTCTATACCCTTTGTCACCCCTCAATCATACCTTTGCCTCAGACCAGTGGCAGAGGCCCCCTTGGGAGGACAGATCTGGGAGGAGCCTGTTCATGTCCTGGAAGTGGCTTCATATTGGATCAGGAAACTTTGGGGATCTGCAGCGGAGCCTAAAACCAGACAGAGGAACAGTAGTTTTGGTTGGGTGGGTACAGTCGGTCATAGGACATCTGCAGGAAGATGGGTGTGGGAGAATTAGGGCTTAGGACCATGGCCCTCCTTACCCAGTCTAAGGGCAGGATCGCTGAACACCACATCAAGTAGCCTTTTGGATATAGAGATAAATGTTTTTATAAATTCTAAAATGCTTAGTTATGTTTATAGTTCTTCTCCATTTCATCTTCTTGTATAGATAAATTTTCAGCTAGGGACTTGGTTATAATGGAACTGTTAGGATGAATCTATATCCACATTTAAGAATTTCTGTTTTAAGAAAGAGATTTTCATATCTCTTCCAAACCCAGACAGTTTTTAAGAGCATTTGGAATCTGGCATAGTGTCTACTTTGACAAGTATTGCAAGATGGCTTACTGGATAAGTCATATCATTTTTTCTCATCTTGCCCAGCATCAAAGATAACATCTGTACTTCCAGTTTTGCAATTTGGTTTGCTTTGGAAATAAAAGCCTGTTGTTAACCTCAGATTATTAAAATGCCTGTAGCAGCCTCACCGTAAATAGACTTGTGTGCTGAGGGCATTTCCTGGGTTATCCTGAGGGTCCTCCTAACGAGGGCTTTCCTTTTGTGGCAGCTGTCTGCGTTTTAAAATGTGGTTTCTGGCGTATGATACCTTTTTATCTTCCCTGACTTCCTGTCATACTCATTCTGTAGGTCATGTTTTTCCAAGTTTTTTGATGGTGAGCCTAGTAAGAAATACCCTTTAGATTGCTGCCGGACTCACAGACACATGGATTCACAAAGCACCACTTAATATTACTATGTATTCTAAAGAAAAAATTACAAAGGTAATACAAAATATGACTTTATTAATGCTTAAATACTCTGTTCTGTTCTATTTCATTTTCCAGAATTGCTGGTTGTGACCCTCTAAATTGGTTTCAGGGGTGCCTGAGGGGCTCAGTCACTTAAGTTTGGCTCGGGTCATGATCACAGGGTTGTGGGATTGAGCCCTGCATCTGGCTCTGTGCTGGGTGTGGAGCCTGCTTAAGATTCTCACTCTCACTCTGTCCCTCCCCCCAGCTCATGCTCTCTTTCTCTCTAAAAATAAATAAGTAGATAGATTTCATAACACAAGTTTGGACGGTGGCATGCAGTTTTAAAGGTACCCCTCCAGAGGCTCAGTCGGTTAAGTGTCCTACTCTTTATTTCAGCTCAGGTCATGGTCTCAGGGTCATGAGATCTAGTCCCAAGTTGGGCTCTTTGCTTAGCGGGGAGTCTACTTGAGATTCTCTCTTTCTCCCTCAGCCCCTACTCCCTTTGTCTCTCTAGAATATATAAATAAATCCTAAAAAAATATATTCCTCCAGAGAGGAAAAAGCCTAAACATGTGTGATAGAATTAGCTGGTGTTTATTAAGTGTGCTCTATGCATCAGGTATGATTCATGTAGTCCTAGTAATAATTTCTGATATTCACATTTTATGAATATAGAAACTGAGTCACAGAGATGTCAGAAAGTTGCCCCAGGGCTTACAACCGAAATGTAGATTGCGTGCACTGTGTGCACGATTTCATTTTTGTAGTTTACACCCTGCATGTCCAGGAATTCAGATACACCCTTCCCACTGCACTGAACTGCTTTTCAAGGCAGGACAGAGCCAGGCACCTGTGAACTTCCATAAACCCCCCACTCCCCAGGCGTGGCTGTTGGAACCTCTCAGTTTACTGATCTTGCATGTAGGGGAGACACCACCGTCGGGGCAGTTGTTCTTGTACCTGGATCAGGCTTCTAGTTTTAAGTTCAGGTCCTGGTTTTGTATACAGTTTCCCTACGATGTCACATTCCCCATTTTGCTGCTTTCTTAGTACCTGAGCCAGAAGGTAGAAACTATTGCTTAGAACTTGTTTTGTGGATTATCTGGTGGCTCTCCATTTGTTTGGGTATTGGAGAGTGAGTAGGCTTTTTTAAAAAAACTGTTTTTTTTTTTTAAACCTCCGTAAACTCAATCTGTAAAATATTAAGGAATAAAGTAAACATACTAGAAGACTACGAATAAAATAATTCTAAATTGCCAAGGGAAGAAAAGTACTTCACACATTTCCCTTTGGAACAGTAGTTAGGAAAATTTAGGGCGGAGGCAGTCGTTAAGAGAGTAAATGCTCCTCAGCTAGAAGAACCTGAAGTCACATGACGGCCCCAGCGTTTAGAAGTGGTGAGAGAGTAGGCAAGGTCCTCAATCTCTCTTAGCCTCACTGCCCCTTATGTTTAAGGGGATCACCCTGTCCTCTTTGTAGGGTTGTTCTGAGGACTGGATGGGAAAGCCATGGAACACAGTAGCTGGAATGTGATAGGCTCATAGTCGCTGTCGTACCTTGAACCATAACCAGACATTAGCTATTGCTTATCCTCTATGATGTGGGCAGAGGACAGGAAGGAAGAGAAAACAAGGCACTCCCATCTATTTGGTGGTAGAATTTGGAGAAGGATGTGTGGATACTTTGGGGTCAGCGATGCTGGTACGTGTTTGAACTTGAACGTGGGCAAGTAGTCTCTTGTATCATTCCCCTTTCTCCTGGAATCGTCCTTATTCTGGAAGTTCCTCTGGGTTTTCATGTCTATATGGAGAAATTAGACTTCAGTCGGTGTTAATTTTCTTTGTGTGTGGCCTCGTATGGCAGAGCACAATTCTTCAACTATGAAGTATTTGTTTGAATGAACGAAAACGAGTCAATCATCAGAAAACGTTTTATAAGTCATTGATGTTTTAGCGTTGAATTAGTTGGTGGCATTTCTTTATTAGAGTCACAGGAAAACAAAATAGATTTATGGTTTTGTTACAGTAATCCATATCCTACTCTTGCATTATTACTGTTGTGTTTCAGGGTTGTTGAAAAGTAACACCTACCCTTGTTGACTTATTTGCTCCAAACAGGAATTTACAGGTCGTGGTTGCAGTGCATTGATTTGTCAGCTTAGACCAAGAGAACTCTTTCGAGAATCTGATGTTCCTTGGATTTCTTGCCCACCTGCTCTTCCTTGGCTGCTGTGGCCCTTGGCAAACGACCTCTGCCTGTGGTTCTCACCTCGGATTCGTGTTTGCTTCTGGGGTCTTCTGCTTTTCCCCCAGCTCTGAAACGACCTTGCAGCAAGGGGCAAACCTTGCCTAATCGATAGCTGTCCTTAGAGGCTCTCTTTCTAGATGAGGGAAGAGTAAAGTCTGAACCGTCCCTTCCCACGTACTGCGTGCCTGCACTGTGCACGCGATTTCATTTTGCCGTTTACTGCCTGGTCTCTCGTGCCCTACTTGGCCATTTCAAACCATCACCTGTCTTTTCCAGGCCACTTTTCTGAGCTCTTCCCTTCCCTTCAGCCTGGTCCCCGGCCCCGGCCCCCTCCTGTGCCAGTCGGTGCAGCCATCAGGGGGCTTCTTCCCTCCATCGCCCTCCAGCTGTGGGTGGCTTTGCAGCCCTGCTCCCCACGGGCCCAGGCACCCCAGCTCCCCACGGGCCTAGGCACCCCAGCATGTGCACAAACCCAAGTCTTTCTCCCCTGCTAGAAACTGCGACGGCGATCACCTGCCATGAGAAACACTCCTCTTCCTCAATCCTGTTTGGCTGTGGTTGCTACTCCTTCTCCTCTTTCCATCTCTTTTTTCCAGATCTTTCTCCACCCATGACAGATGCTGTTTATCCACCACAGCCGCCCTGAGGACCTTGCTGTTTCTCAATCTGGGAGGTTTGTGTGAGGCTTTATTTGCCTTGGCCTCCTGCCTCATTGGGCGCCCCTTGCCACTCCCCGTGGAAGCCTTTGGCTTCGGAGGCAGCCTCTGGGGGTCTCACACTCTTCTCTAGCTACTCTTCAAGCCCCCTTCTGGGTTTTCTTTCTCTGCCCATCTCTTTGGCCTGATGTTGCACAGGGTCTGTCTCTGGGGCCTTGCTCTGCCTTTTAGTTTTTTTTTTTTTTTTTTTTCCTCTGCTCTCTCACGTTCTTTCTGGGTGATACGAATATTCCCGTGGCTTCGGTTGCTGGCCATATGCTGACAACTCTTCAATCTGTATTTTTAGCCCAGATCTGTTTTCTGAGGACCAGACATATTCAGAGAGTTTTGCAATGGACAACTGCACTTCGATATTCTATGGGAGCCTCATGGCTGACTGGTCTGCAAATGAGTTTCCCTTCTTCCCTTCCCTGGTGAATGGCAGGTGCTGTGATCCACGGATGTCCCAGCCAGAGAGCCTGCTGGCATCCCTCCCCCTTGCCTCTGCCCTGCATGGCACACCTGGCAGCCACGAAGTCTTGTTGACACTTGTGCCTTACAGCTTTGCAACCCAGTGTCTTGACTTCTCACTGCCGCCACATTAGTGCAACACCTCAGAATTTCTCACCGATGGACACTTCCCACCTCAGTTCTCTCCAATCACTACCACCACGTGGTTTGGTACCACCGCCCGCAGCAGCCCCCTGCTTTGCTGCTGTTAGGGTGGCTTACCTCTGCCACTAATATAGCTCCACGCAGAGGGCCAGGTGACTTGTACATTCTCTCTCCCACAACCAGACTTTACAATAACTTTAGGAGGGGTGCTGGTATCTTCGTTTCTTCATTTTGTGGTGGAAGAAGCGAGACCAGAGAAGTTGTTACCCATCCCTGTCTAAGGTCATGCTGATTCCAGAGGCACATAGCTACCATACTGCCACTGCTCCCAGCAGCTCCATTCATTGAGTGCTCACTGCATACCCCATTCTTGCAGTAACTTTGCAAGGTGGGTAAAGAAACTGAGGTATAGACAGCTTGAGCGATAGGCCTTGGTCAGAGGCCACTTCATTCTCAAGGAAAGGGATAGGAACAGACACCTGTCTCTGGTTCCTGGGCTGGGACCTCCCCCATCAGAGCCCTCCCCTCCAGCTACCCCTCACTGTGGCAATTCAAAGTGTTTTTCTGAAATCCAGACTGGATCCTATTTACTCTCACTGCCTTCATGACAAAGCATGAGCCCTTAGGCCACAGCAAGGGCTCAGGGGCTCACGCTCCCCACCTCTGTAGCCTTATCTCTTGCCTCTGTCCCCGAGCCTTGAGATCCTAATGCAGGGCAGACAGGAACCCCTTCAAGCTTGCTTTTCCCTTCGCCAGAACTTCTCTCCCTGCCTCTCCTACCTTACTTGTCCACCTGTTAGCTGTTCTTCAAGCTCACCCTTGGGGGATCTCCACTATGAAGCTTCTCTGATGTATCTCCCCACGGGCAGGCTGGGTGACAGGCCTTTGCTGGCTTGTGTTTACCCCTTTCTTGGAACACTTGCTGTGATCCTGTCTCACAGCTTCGTGAGGGCAGGATCTTGTGATCCCTGCAGCCCCAGTGTCTCTTACACACCTGGGTGTACCAAGATGTCCAGCACCTGGCTGTCAAGTCAGTGTAACAGAAGCTGGCCCTCCAGACCATCTTCTGGAACTGCGCATTTCAGAAAGGCACGTCCCAAATTAACAGCGCTAATCTAATGCGTCTCTGCCTGTGTTAGAAGTCTACTCTTTCATTGTTGACTCAAAGTTTTCGGCTCTCTCCCCTGGTTGTGAATTATATTTGCAGTCCTTTGAAGCTGTGAACAGAAAGGAAGTTGTAATGGGATAAAGCACAGAGGCAGGGGGATGAAAGTCTTCCAAGGAAGTAATCACAGTTTACTGCCACACTTCTCTATAATTTTAATTTTTCAGTATGTACAAGAATCCTATTTTATTTGCACAGCCATTGTTCAGTTCTTTGAGAGTGGAAATGCTTGTTGGGCAAAAAAGGGGTAAGTGCTTTTCCATCAGCAGATAAGATTCAGAGCAACAGGCTTATACAAGTCTTAATAGGACAAGGAATGAGAGCCAGGATTCCTGCCTGTGCTTCAGAGTTGAGGCCAATAAAGTCTCATCAGGTTTTTCTGAGTCAGCACTGGTGCTCTGGAAATCTGTTCCACTGTGTAAAAGCTTAGAATAAAGAAGAGACCAGATTATGGATTAGTCTCAAAAACACTACTTTATGGTTGAGGAAAAAAGTGATCAAAGAAGGGCTTTTCCTTTTTTTAAAGATCCTTAGGGCAAACTGTGGAAGGAACTTTGGAGTATTGATTGATTGATTGGTTGGTTGGTTCATTGGTTCATTCATTCCAACAGATACTTGCAAAGATGAAGAAAGGGGAATAAGAAGCCTTCATCCTTTAAAATTGCATAAGAGGAAAAGAAAAAGAAAGGAACCTTTTCTGTTATAGGGAAAGAATGGAGGTGTCCATATGATTGAAAGCCCTTTGAGGGTGGAGATTATGTCCTGTTCACCGTCATATTAGTGGACTCAGTACGTTTATTTCCTGCAAAGTGGCTCTGTGCTTCTTCCTTTACTGAAAGCCTGTTTTCAGGAAAAGGTATGATAAATTTGCTCACATTATAATGTAAATGACTAAAGATACTTTAATAATCTTTTATTTTAATAGGAAGTGAAGTTTTAAGTTAAGAGAAAGTAATCTCTTAACAGCCAAACTTCAGAAATCGATAAAGCAGGGCGGGATATATTATTTTTGGGCTGTGGGACCTCGTTGGCATCTATTAAATCTATGGAATCAAAACATGTCGATTGTTCCCAGGCGGACATGGGAAGGACCCTGGCCTGTGAGACTTGATCTGGTTGGGCTGCTGCTTAATTAGCTTGATGACCTTGGCAAGTCATATTCATGATAGACTTCTGTTTTCGGGTTTTCTTTCCTTATCTGAAAAAAAGGAGGGTGGCCTGGGGTTTTGAAGCTCTGCCGTATAGAGCTTCTATAATAAAGGTGGCCCTGAGCTGCCAAAAATGAGATTTATTAAAAAGAGGGTGATATTTAAAGCGGTAGAAGAATCTTTCTCTCTTAAGACAAACCTGAGGGGATCCCTGGGTGGCGCAGCGGTTTAGCGCCTGCCTTTGGCCCAGGGCACGATCCTGGGGACCCGGGATCGAATCCCATATCGGGCTCCCGGTGCATGGAGCCTGCTTCTCCCTCTGCCTGTGTCTCTGTCTCTCTTTCTCTCTCTCTCTCTCTCTCTCTCTCTCTCTCTCTCTCTCTGTGACTATCATAAATTAAAAAAAAAAAAAAGACAAACCTGAGACAAGCATTAGGCTAGTTCACCAAGGGATCATCTAATTGCATAGCTAATTCCAGTAACTAAAATGAGAATGTAGTATCTATCCTTCTCTTGGCATGATCTCTTATGTGATGTGCTTTGGATAGGAAGAATCAAATTGAGAAACCTTTTTAAAACACCCTCCTCAGGATGTCTGGGTGGCTCAGTGGTTGAGTGTCTGCCTTTGGCTCGTGATCCTGAGATCCTGGGATCAAGTCGTTCCACCCCCCCCCCCCCCCAATCGGGCTCCCTGCATGGAGCCTGCCTCTCCCTTTTCCTGTGTCTCTGCCTCTCTTTCTCTGTGTCTCTCATGAATAAATAAATAAAATCTTTAAACAAAACAAAAGCCCTCCTTCCCTCCTCCAGCATGTCCTACTATTGACTTCTAAGTTAAATTTGAAATCTTGGCAGTGCAGATATCATAGATATCTATCTGCCTTTTTGAAAAAAAAATGTAATTGGGTTAACTTTTAAGAGCTGACATATTCAACTTAAAAATTTTCAATGTATAATTTATAATATTGGCTGTTGGGGGGCTTTTCCCATTCTAATTATTTGTCCTTTATCTTGGCAGCTCATAATTAACTAATAGTGGTATTTATCTTACCTTGTTTTGAGATACAAAATGAGCATCTGAGAGGGAAAATAGTAACAGGTTTTGGAAGTAAAATTTTTAAAAGGTAAAGGGTACAAAGTAGTCTAAATAAGAGGTGGAATAAATATGTATAAATATATTAATTTTCACTGGGGAATTTACTCCTAGAATGCCATTTTGTAGTTAGTTTTAGAACGTGCATGACAGGATAGAAAAAAGAAATTAAGATTTTCATGGACCGTTGTGGTGGGAATTGGAAAGCAGAATTTTTTGCTCTTCATAATATTTGTTTATTTTGTATGATGACAGAATCCATAAAGCACCAGCAGATATTCCCATTCAATCTACACAAAGACTCTGTGATATAAGTAGCTACTTCATGTTTTTAAAGATTTATTTTAGAGAGGTGGGGGAAGCACACATATGGAGTGGAGGGGCAGAGGGGGACAGAGAATCTCAAGCAGACTTCCTCCTGGGCGCAGGCTCACTTCCACAACCCTGAGATCATGACCTGAGCCAAAATCAAGTGTCAGATGCTTAATGGACTGAGTTGCCCAGGTACCCCAGTAGCTGCCTCATTTTTTTTGAGATTTTATTTATTTATTCATGACAGAGAGAGAGAGAGAGAGAGAGAGAGAGACAGGCAGAGGGAGAAGCAGGCTCCATGCAGGGAGCCCGACGTGGGACTCGATCCCAGCTCTCCAGGATCACATCCTGGGCTGAAGGCAGCGCCAAACAGCTGGGCCACTCGGGCTGCCCAACTGCCTCATTTTTAAAACCACAGAACTGAAGCTCAGGAGCACCTGGGTGGCTCAGTCCTTTATGCATCTGACTTGGGCTCAGGTCATGATCTCAAGGTCCGGGGATTGAGCCCTGTGTTGGGCTCCCTGCTCAGCAGGGGGTCTGCCTCTCCCTCTACCATTCCTCTCACTTGGGCTCTCTCTCTCTCTTTCTCTCAAACAAATTTAAAAAAATCTTAAAAAAAAATCAACAACAAAAAAACCCCAACAGAACTGAGGCTCAGAGAGGCTTAGTTCCATGCTCAAGTTTAAATTGCCTGCAGGAAAAAAGAGGAAGACTCACACTTGGAAACAAAGAGCATCAGTGTCACTCCTCAAACCTGGTCACTTGTTTTTTTTTTTTTTTTTAGTTTGTTTGTTTGTTTATTTATTTATTTATTTATTTTTACATTTTTTAAAATTGGAGTTCAATTTGCCAACATATAACACCCAGTGCTCATCCCATCAAGTTCCCCCACTCAGTGCTTGTCACCCAGTCACCCCCACCCCCCACCCATCTCCCGTTCCACCACCCCTTGTTCATTTCCCAGAGTTAGGAGTCTCTCATGTTCTGTCTCCCTTTCTGATATTTCCCACTCATTTTTTCTCCTTTCCCCTTTATTCCCTTTCACTATTTTTTATATTCCCCAAATGAATGAGACCATATAATGTTTGTCCTCTGATTGACTCATTTCACTCAGCATAATACCCTCCAGTTCCATCCACGTTGAAGCAAATGGTGGGTATTTGTTGCTTCTAATGGCTGAGTAATATTCCATTGTATACATAGACCACAGCTTCTTTATCCATTCATCTGTTGATGGACACCGAGGCTCCCTCCACAGTTTGGCTATTGTGGACATTGCTGCTAGAAACATCGGGGTGCAGGTGTCCCGGCGTTTCATTGCATCTGTATCTTTGGGGTAAATCCCCAGCAGTGCAATTGCTGGGTCGTAGGGCGGGTCTATTTTTAACTCTTTGAGGAACCTCCACGCATTTTTCCAGAGTGGCTGCACCAGTTCACATTCCCACCAACAGTGCAAGAGGGTTCCCCTTTCTCCACATCCTCTCCAACATTTGTGGTTTCCTGTCTTGTTGATTTTCCCCATTCTCACTGGTGTGAGGTGGTATCTCATTGTGGTTTTGATTTGTATTTCTCTGATGCCAAGTGATGCGGAGCATTCTCTCATGTGCTTGTTGGCCATGTCTATGTCTTCCTCTGTGAGATTTCTCTTCATGTCTTTTGCCCATTTCATGATTGGATTGTTTGTTTCTTTGCTGTTGAGTTTAATAAGTTCTTTATAGATCTTGGATACTAGTCCTTTATCTGATAGGTCATTTGCAAATATCTTCTCCCATAACCTTGGTCATCTGAACCCATTCTAGCACGTTTGCCCCATATACTGGGCAAAAGGCTCTTCTGCTTAATTATTTGATACATTTTCAAATATGCTTCATGTTAGCCAAACAGTTTATAGGATTCCATTCTATGTTTGCGGTTTATTAGATGAACCATTAACAGGATTCAGCTATTTCTTTAGAAAAACTCAAATCCATCGATTTTCAAGTATATATCATAGGAAGTGTGCTACTTATTTCTTGGATTGTAAAGTCTGCATCAACAGTTTGTATTAGAGCTGTTACGTTCTCCCGGTGTCCACATACCGGGATAGAATTTTGAAGTTAAAAGTTAGAAACTCGCTTTAAATAAAAAATTGGTTACAAAGTAAGTATTTTATCCTGCATGTTTGAAAGCATCAGATATTACCTGTCACATGATAGAAGTAAAGAAATATGCTTCTAATAATGCTTCTAAATAAAATGTGCAAAGGCCGTCACAACTTCTTTTGCTTCTATTAAAGGATATTTTTGTCTGAGCTGCTTGTTCAATCATCTGTTAGTATCTTTTATGTTTTTTAGTATATGTGCTGCCGAAGTGAGCACATATCTTTTATGTTTTATGTCAGTAGTACAATTGACATAGATGTTCTGTTCATTTCTGCAAATGTTAATAGAATCAATTCTGTTTCAAGACAAATAGGTAAGGTGTTGAGATTTCAGATTGGTAAAGATGATTTTTCTGTTCAGTTCTTATGAGCTAATACTCTACATAACAATTCTAATTAGTCAACTGGTTTTTCTTCTGTTTGTGCTGTTTGTGATAGGGCGTGGCAGCGCTCTGACAAGTCAAGAGAAAATGAGTCATTGATTTGTGCTAAAACATGATTATGCTTGCTATAATGAAAATAGCCTACAAATATTACAACTAAAAAAAAAAAACATGTACTATCTCCAGTAGGCAAGTGCCTTTCATTAAGCTAGAATATTCCGTTTCTTCATCAAACCCCAGATGGTTCAGCATTCAGCAATCTTCTGCCAGAAGCAGTTTATATGGATGGACGTTCAAATAAAAACGTGTATATTTAGGTAAATAGAACATTACCTAAACTAGCCTGAGACTTTCTTTAAAAGCATTTAGCTGCCAGTCAGGTCTCAGACCTCTAGGATATTTGCATGTGAAACTTTAGAGAGGGAGAGTGGGTTCCATTTTATAAGTGAAATATCCCAAATTTGAGTTAACATTACTCTAAAGAAGAAGAAAATGAGGAATTGGTCTGTTTATCATTGACACCTTACTGTAAATTGCCTTGCCTAAAGCAGCTTAAGCCAGGGAAGGAGGGCAAAGCATGAGATACAGAGTACATATGAAGCATTTAGTGAAGCGTGAATTCTCAAGTCAGCCATCATGAGGAAGACACTGGCCCACCTGCCTCTGCTGGTGGGAAGCTGGCCTGGTGGGTGTGGTGTGGCTGCTTAAGGAAGTCAGGCTTTCCCCCCTCTAGCCCCACTTTATAAAGCCAAAACAAATGGAACAGCTCCTAGATATGGCTTCCTGCTGGTGGTAGGAAATAGGTGGTCTCATTTCAGAGATCCCTGTTGTTTGCGATCACGGGTTCCTTTTAAATGCTTACCATCCAGGCCCAGTGCAGGGCATCGCACTATAAGGGAGGTGCTCCCATCTGGCTGGGGCAGGAGGGGGCTTGGTCTGCCCTGAAGGATGAGGCGGGCTCCCTGCACCTGCCTTTATTCACAGTGTGGTTATGAGTTGTCATCCTTGGCTTCCTTTAATTTCCCCTTTTAAATGATATAGCCCTCTCAGGGATGTTTTGAGGATTAATAATGTTAAAAAATCATCCCAGGAAAAGCCCAGGATATTTATAAAAGAACCATTAGCAACAGCTATGCTCTTTTTTGCCATGATCGATTCAGCCTTGTTACTAGAGATATTTGAGTTAAAGGTACGCTCTTTGGCCAAAAAGAGAATAGAGGCTTTTGGAGTTTTTATTTTGAGACTTTTTTTGAGGGGGTTTCAGCTGTGGTTGAAAATTTTGGTCACACACCAGGCTTTATGACTGTAGAATAACCTAGACAGTGTCTCAGAATGAAAAATTTTGTTGGGCTGCTTTAAGAGAATTGCTTTTTCAGTTCAAGAGAATTATTGCATTTGAGTTAAGTGATAATATGTCTATTACCATATAACATTCATTCTGGATAAAAATCTTTTCCATAGGGTATCTTTCATATGTATCTAGAAAATGGACTGCAAAGATACGTAATAAATATTAATAGTGTTTTTTAGTGTCATTATGGGTAATTTTTATTTTATTTATGTTTTGTACAATGAGCATGTGTTCTTTTTATATGATAAATCTAAGGTTATTTTTAAAAAGAGTAGGCGTGGCTATGACTGCTGTCAGTGGTAAGAAAAGGGCTCCTTGCTCTTCAATGACACGAGCTGTCCTGTTCTAGGGCTTTACGATGTTAAGAGAAGCTTTCATGGTACTTTGCCTTCTCTTCTTTTTGAGGCAGCCATGCGGTTTTTATTTTTAATTGCAAATAATTAAGGAAAGAGTAAGTTCACAATTTTGATCCTATTTGATTCTTTACCTTTGCAGACTAGGTGCTGATAACACTTTTAGAAATCAAGGTGTCTGTATCTTTCTGGGTGGCTGGACCACCATGAGAAACAACATGATCGGGGATCCCTGGGTTGCTCAGTGGTTTGGCACCTGCCTTCAGCCCAGGGCCTGATCCTGGAGTCTTGGGATCGAGTCCGCATCAGGCTCCCTGCATGGAGCCTGCTTCTCCCTCTGCCTGTGTCTCTGCCTCTCTCTCTGTGTGTCTCTCATGAATAAATAAATAAAATCTTTTTTAAAAAAAGAGAAACTACATGATCAAGTAGAGTGAAGGGCCACATGCAGTTTCTTTTGCACTTGGCTTTATAGGCTCCACACTCATATTCAGTTACTTAGGTCAGCAGTGAGGTTGTTTCCTACATTTGTAGTATAGTTAGATTGCTTTGTCATATTCTGTATTCCTTCCTAGCATTCCCCAAGTCTCCAAAATGATTTTTTTAAATGTGCGCACATCACACTTACTCTTTGTGCTGTAAAGTTCTGTGGGTTTTGACAACTGCATCTTGTCATGTATATTCTCTCACAGTATCACATCGAATAGTGTCATCACCCTAAAAAATCTCCTGTGCTTCCCCCATTCAACACTTTCCACTTCTCGCCAGGCCCCTGATAAAAACTGATCTACTTAGCATTGCCATAGTTTTGCCTTTTCTAGAATGCCATATCATTGGAATCATAAATATATAGCCTTTTCAGACTGGCTTCTTTCACTTAGCAATATGCATTTAATATTCATCTCTGTCTTTTTGTGACTTGATAGCTCAGCTCTTTTTAAAACTGAATAATATCCCATTGTATAAATGTACCACTGTTTATTTGTCTGTTTGGCTATCGAAGGACATTTTCGTTGCTTCAGGTTTTTGGCAATTATGAATAAACCTGATATAAACATTTGCAGGCAGGCTCTTATGTGGATATAAGTTTCAAATCAGTTGGGCAAATATGCCAGACACAGTTTTATTTTTTTATTTTTTTATTATTATTTTTTTAATAAATTAATTTTTATTGGTGTTCAATTTGCTAACATACAGAATAACACCCAGTGCTCATCCCGTCAAGTGTCCCCCTCCGTGCCCGTCACCCATTCACCCCCACCCCCCGCCCTCCTCCCCTTCCACCACCCCTAGTTCGTTTCCCAGAGTTAGGAGTCTTTATGTTCTGCAGACACAGTTTTAAATGCTAAGGGTAGAGGTGCCAGCGAAACTGCAGTGAACCAAAGGGGCAAAGTCACTGTGCTCTAAAAACAAATATAATGAGTAAACCAAAGTGGATTTGTCTCATTAGAAGTGCTGTGAAAGAAATAAAACAGGCCAATAGGATATAGGATAAGGGGTAAAATGACTATGGCCTGCTTGGTGGGACCAAGGAAAGACCTCCCTGGGCAAATTGTTTCATGTGAACCTGGACCTACATGATGAGAGATGACCCCAGCCGTGCAAAGGCCCTGGGAACATGAGCTTTCTCTTGGGGGCTCAGTTCCTGCTAAGACCCTGAGGCAGTCTGGACCTTAGACATGGTTGAGGGACTAGGGACAGAGAGAAATGTGAGATGAGATCACGAATGAAAGTGTTTTTGGAATTACCATTTTTTTTAAAGCATAATATACAAAGTGCACACATCCTGAATAGGTTGGTTGATGAATTTTCTCATATTGAACCCATGTGGTAACCATTCTCCAGATCAAGAAATGGAACACTGCTACCACCACAGGAGTCTCTGTTGTGTCCCCTTTCCATCATGAGCTCCCTACCCCACTGTAAGGGAATCTGGTTAACTTTGCCTCTTTAATGAATTTTACGCCTGTTTCTTTTGTTTGGTATTAAGTAGGTGCGATATGCCCACATTGTTGCGTGCCACTGAGGTTTGTTCATTTTAGTTATCATATAGTATATCCCATGTGTGAGTACATCACACTTCTTTCTAATCTGTTCTGCTTTTGATGGGCATTGGAGGGGTTTCCAGTTTGGGACTATTCTGAATCGAGCTGCTGTGAACATTATTGCATGTCTTTTGGTGAACATATGTCTGCGTTTCTGTGGGGTTATATACATAGTGGTGAAATTGCTGGCTTAGCGGGTGTGCATATGTTCAGCTTTGCTACATATTTCCAGATGATTTTATATGGCAGCTGAAAGTAATTATACTGACTTACATTCCCACTGCAGTATATGAAGGTGCCAGTTGTTTCCCATCCTTGCCAACACTTGGTGTTTTCTCTTTTCATTTTAACTGTTAGGTATACTACCACGTTGTGGTGTTTGCATTTACCTGAGGACTTATAAAGTTCAGTCAGTCCCTTTTCATATACTTATTGATACTTTGGGTATCCTCTTTGTGAAGTGCCTGTTCAAATCTTTTGCCCACTGAAAAGTAAGATGTTTAGCCGGGTTGTCTGACTTACTGACTTTTATGTATCCTGACTACTAACCTTTATATATCCTAGATATCAGTCTTTTGTCAGAAATACGTGTTGTTGGACTGTTTTCTCCTATCATGTGAGTTGTCTTTTTCACTCTTTTAATGTATTCTTTTTTAAAGATTTTATTTATTCATGAGAGACACACAGAGAGAGGCAGAGACACAGGCCGAGGGAGAAGCAGGCTCCCTGCAGGGAGCCCGATGTAGAATTTAATTCCCGGACCCAGGATCATGCCCTGAGCTGAAGGTGGGCACTCAACCGTTGAGCCACTCAGGCGTCCCTTAATGTTGTATCTTTTGGTAAATAGAAGTTCTTAATATTGTTCAATTTTCCATTTTTTTGCTCTATGGTTAGGGCATTTTGCATCCTGTTTGAGAAATATTTTCTCCAAGGTCATGAAGATGTTCTCGTATGTTATCTTTTGGATGCTCCATTGTTTTACCTGTTATATTTAGATCTGTGCTCTATCTGAAATTGATTTTTGTGTATGGTATAAGGTAGGGATCAAGATTTATTTTTTTCCCCTCCAGTTGACCCTGCACCATTCATGGGAGATCATCTTCTCCCCAGTGCACTATAGTCACAAATCAGGGGACCTTGTCTGTGTGGGTCTATTAGAGATTCTGATGAGTGTGTTTTAATGTTGGATTGGGCCTTCCCGTCTTGCTCACAGTACTCCCATTTCCATTTCCTGGCACAATGGCCCATGCACTAAAATGGTGGATGCTTAGTAAATATAAACTATGCAGGGGGCAGGTCTGAACTTGCCTTTAGGCAAGAGTATTTATAATCTCTAGGCTCAGGCTCAAAGAAAAGATACTCAGATTTCATTTTAGAAAAGACTTTACTTGACTAGTTAATTATATTTCTCCAACATACCCCAATATGGTTTTGGATCCATCCTGCTGATGAAAGTCCTAGGGAAAGTCAGTTAACTTCAGACTATCCAGTTAGTAGTACTACTGTATCTATTCATCCATCCCTCTAGCCATCCAATAAATATTTTGTATGGGCCTACTATGTGCCGGGCATAAAGTAGAACTATTAAATAATGGGATTCTGTACAGAACTTCTATTTTTAATTTTAGAATATTTGTTGTTTATTTCCTTGCAAGTTAAATGCTTCTTTCTTTACAAGTTGAATACTCAGTACAAGAAGGGTAATTTTGGAATTTTCTTCTATTTCTAGGATAGCTTTGTTGTTCTATTATAGTTATTTAAAATATTTTTGTGTGACAGTCTGGTTAAATAGACACTAGGCTTAAATATTAGAACTTTTATGTTGCTATCAGAATATTTTAAAACAAATAGAGCCCTACAAAAGAAAAGAGATTAATTTTTTTTAAAAGCACATTATTTCATCTGGTGAATTCAATGAGCAGTTAAATACTTTTCTTGTTTTCAGAATTTAGTGCCAGCCCAAAGACCACATTCAGTGCAATGGAGACACGCATTTTCAGGAGGTTGGCATTGTGCCCAGAAGGGGCCAGTTAGAGTCTTTATATCAGATTGTATTACGAGTGGGTGGCATGCTGAGCGCTGCTGTTGCTCTGGTACCTGTCCACTGGGGGACCTGTCTGTTGATGGCTTCTCTGTAGCTGCCATCTTGCTCAGTTATGGTAGGGCCCTGGTTCATGTCTCTCTGCTCCTTGCCAGGGATATGAATGAGGAGTGTGGGGGTGGGTAGATGGCCTAAGCCAGGGCCAGCCCTTGGCATTACCTGCTGGAAGGTGGAGCTGCCTCTGCCAACTCTTTCTTGCCCACTGCTGCCTGTTTCTGATGGTTTCCAGCTCCACCTGTTCGAGAGCCCTTTGTGGACGCTGGAAGAAGCTGGGCCATGGCCATGCTGGCTCTGCCCCCTGCCTCAGCAAAGGAAAGAGGCTTGCAAGAGAACAGGGTGTCTGTGTTATCGACTGTCGCTTACACGACAGAACTTTTATTCGTTTTTGTATTAGTCAGTGTTGGTTCTGTTTTTAGTTTGTCTCATTGAATGTTTTGTATATTTAGTGAAACCTCAGTTCTCCAGAGGTCACTAATTCTGTAACCTCAACCATTTGGAGCATAGAAAAGAACCTGTGAGAAAGCAGATGGGTAACTTTGAGAACCCGGGGAGCTGCCCTGGATTTTATGTGCTTTATTTATTAGAGAGAATCTGAGGGCTAGGAGGGCGCATTTACTCTTACTTAGCCACAGTTCTAACAAGCTTGGCCTCCTGACTTCTTAGTTCGCCAGGATTTCGAAGCAGCACACCAGGCTGCTTGCTCTAAGTACTGGGAGAAAATCTACAAGTGACAGCTGACAGCCTGACAGTAAGGGGGTTGACAGAGAATCTATAAAAAGCTCAGAAGATTGGAGCCGTCTCATAGAAGACAAAAAGAGCTCTCTGCATGCCAGTAGCCTGGAGGGTAATGCAGCACAATGGAACGTCTGCTCACAGGGCTGACCTGAGTCATTAAGAAAATATTAATTCTGTTGGTAGCCTCTGCTTCAGAAGGCAGACACACGAGTGATACGTTAGAGAGATTTTCAGAAAAGGAGTCCCAGTGTTGGTTCTCTGAAAGAATTTGCTTACAGAGAACCATGGTTTCTTTCAGGATAGTAAATATTTTCTCCTGCTCTGTCTGCCTTCTCTCTTTCTCCCCCATTTCCTGTCTCCCTCTTCTTGCTTTCTTTCCTGTCACTCTCTCTCCCCTTACTCTCTCCACTCTCCCACCACCCCTGCCCTGCTACCTCCCTGCCTTCCCTACCTCCTTTCCCCTGCCCAACACAGCACAGTTTCCCATTTGTCTCTGAAGGACACAAATATCCAGTGGGTTGCTGGTAAATGTTCAACAGCTGGTTCTCAGGGAAAAAACAAACCAACCCCGATTTATAGCATTCATCGATTTGGTTGGTGTGGGGCCTCCTCCATGGTTGATCTCAGGCCACCATTGTGAGGTCACTGAGTGTGGAACAGGGAGGACTATTTCCTCCAGACGATACAGTGGATGTAAGTAACCTCCAGAACATCTGTAGGAGTGAAAGGTAATGAAGCTGTTAAAAAGTGCTAAGTTTTGAGTATTTATTAACTTTATTTTACTTGTAACTAACTTACTTGGATGTTTTGATAATTTAATTTTAATTTTTAAAAAAGATTTTATTTATTCATGAGACACACACACACACACACACACACACACACACACACACACACACAGAGGCAGAGACACAGGCAGAGGGAGAAGCAGGCTCCACTCAGGGAGCCCAACATGGGACTCAATCCTGGGTCTCCAGGATAACGCCCTGGGCCGAAGTCAGCGCTGAACCACTGAGCAACCCGGGCTGCCCAATAATTTAATTTTTAATGACTGTGCTTGCTAGCTGGCTCATAAAATTCCTGGAAGGTTAACAGTTGTCTCTTGTGAGCTGTGAGTCCTCTCCAGCACACACCCAGCACCTCACAGCTGAAGGATATTGTGCCATCTTATATGAGCATTAACAACAATCTAAATAGCTCTTGAAGAGAATCCCAGAAGCTTGTAGTTAAAAGAGACCCCATATCTATTCTGACCTCCCTGCCTGACATTTTAATTCCATCCACAGTCTGGTGGATGGAGAGTCCCAGGTCTCTGCTGCTCAGATTTCTCAAGTCCCGGTACAGAATCTACCACTGACATACACATTTGAAGGTGGAGGGACATGGGCTCCTCAGGCCCCAAACCAGACTCTAATATAGTCTCTTTCTCCTGTTGCTCTCCAATTTCATTCTTATGAAAACAGCCCGATTCCCGGTTTCATTAATTTAACACAAGACATGTTTTATTTGTGGGGATTAATTTAAAGACCACTGTATCATTAAGTAAAATCAGCAAATGTTTATTAGCACTTGTTATATGGTTGGTGTTCAGTAGGTCCTATTTTTTTATGAAGAATTTATTTTACTGATGCATCACCCACCTATAAAGGATATCTATTATACAGGGTTTTTAAATATATTTATTCATAGGTGTGTATATATGGAAAACCCGTATGTGTGTATATATATGCATATATACTCATTCTTTTTTTTTATATATACTAATTCTATGGCATTTCTGACATTCAGAACTAATCGTTCACATTAGTATAGATAGGAAATATTTGATTCCCTTGGGCCAGTGAGACTAGACAGCTTTCTAGAAGATCTTTCTAACCCTGGGGAATTGATCCCTGGATGGCATAGTGGAGCTCTTTTGTAAAGCTGTATTTTAGTGTGTGTCTGTTAGTGTGGGGGACCATAAAGGCCTACCTATGAGGCCCTGTGGTGTGGTGGGAAGGCATGGCCTGCAGAGCAAGGTAGACCTGAATCGAAGCCCAGCTCTGCTGCTCACGAGCTGGTGATTATTCTTCGTTTGGACTATTGAGAGTTGGTGTAATGGATATTTCTTCTTTCCTTAAGAAGACTCGGTTTATTATGCGCCTCAAAATAGAAGCTCCTTAGTCTGAAGATAAAGTTCTTTGGAAATGCTATCTGACATCTCTCCTGGTGGGCACAGTTGCTGTGACAGGAAGCAGTGGGTGTGTGGGTGCTGTGTGTCATGGGTGGGGATATGTCCTGACAAGGAATGTGAACATAGTTCTTTGAGGGGACAGTCAGGCCACTCCTTGTCCCTAAGAGGCCAGATTCATCCAGATTCACCACCTGGCTGGATGTGGGCATGAGGTCGTGTTCTCACATCCATGCTTGAGTATCTCCTTGTCCTTGCATCAGCCATGTTGTCTGCATCACTCAATCAGATCACCTTAAGGCCAAACTGGCACTTGCTGTGGCTTCCCTCTTTTTATTGGTGGTGTGGTGAATCACCCCAAAAGACTTGGGTTTTGTTTGTTTTTGAAATAATTTTAGATTTACAGAAGAGTTGCCGAGACAGTTCTGATGAGCTTTCCCATTTCCTCGTCACCTGTCTGCTCCTGATGTTAACATCTTACCATGTACACTTATCAAACTCAAAAAGTCCACACTGGTACAATAGTATTAGCTACACTACAGTCTTTATTCGGATTTCCCTGTTTTTTTTCCACTTATGTCCTTTTTCCCTAGTAGGACCTAATTCAAGATATCACATCGCATCTAGTGGAGTTTGTCTTTGGCACCACTCATGTCCCACCCACTGTGAGCCACCTAATCCCCAGTCCCTTATACCTGCACTTCTTTTCCATTCTTGTGATGGTGCCTGGACTTAGCCCCCAGCTCCTTACTGCTCACATGTGGACTCTGGCATTTACTATTGGATTCCTGTCCCCAGATTCTCTGGCCTTCTTGGGAGCTGCCCAGAACTGCCAGGTGAACCATCAGAAAACGGACTCCTATGATGTAGCTCAGATCTTCTCCTGAATGGAAGCTGAGCTCCCCAAAGCCTCTTTTGTAACCCTTCCAACATGATGTTGCACCACCTCCCAGGTTCAACTTCAGCCCTCTTCTTCAGACAGGGGGATCTCTTGGCAGCCTCCCTGACATTGCTTCCTATCTCACAATTGCCAACCTGGAGTTCTGCTGTATGCAGGACCTGTATTCTCTTTCCACTTTATCTTATTCAGTCTTCAAGAGAGTACCTGTAAGGGAGACCAATTAGGAAACTGAGGCACAAAAAGGATGAGTAGCTGGCCATGGTCACACAGCCAGTATGTAGTTGGATGAGGATTTGGACTGAGACAGTCTGACTGTAGACCTGAGATTCTTAAGCACTCTAGTCTCTCATTTCAAATTCAAGATGGCCCTGTGAGTTTTACTCATGCCATTCCCATATTCCTTCACCAAACCCTCTTTTTTCTCAGTGAAGATCGCACTCACCCTCCAAAGCACAACTGAAATCTCATTTCCATGATTTTTTTCATTCTAGGCTGAAACCAATCTGCTTACCTAGAACTTCTTAATATTTATAAATCAATGAGAATAAATGCTATACCTCTCAGCTGGCACTTACCCTGTGCTTCCCATGGTGTGATGGGTCTGCATGTAATCCCTCAATTTGACTGTAAGAGGGTAGGAACTTTGGTTTCTAATATACTGTGTCTTCTGTTGAGTAAATGTGTTTTAAGTAAGTGTGATTTCCTGGAATATCATTTGATAATAAATAGCGAAGAGAGTCTCATTCTATTTGAGACCTATTATTAGTGGCTTGAACTTTGCTTATGGAGCTGCTATGGCATTTAATCACTCTTGACCAAATAAAACCCAAACCAACAATAATAATAGTCAGCGTAGGGTTTACTAGATTCTGGGCTCTATTGTAAGGCTTTTCCCATATTAACTCTTTTTCCCCTAACAAACCTTGGAGGTGGGTATTTTTACACCCCCATTTTAAAAGGGTAGAAACCAGGCACAGAGAGATCCAGTAACTGACTGAGAGGCAAGAAGAGCTGGTGGAACAAGAATTGTCCCTTGTGGCTAGATCTCTTGGATCTGCTTTCAGTGGGATCACGATGGACACAGAATTCACCTCTTCTTTTTGTGAGGTCAGAGTGGTCATTTACTAAGACTCCAGAACTTTGATATGCTGGGTGTCTTTCTTGAAAAAAGCGAGTTCATTACCATTGTGAGCCTTTATAAATCTTTAACTCCTTGCTCTTTATGATTGCTTCGTGACTTCCTTTGTAATATATTACTTTACCAATTAAAAGCACAAATAAAGGCAAGCTCCCTAGTGTGGAGCATTCCTAAATGCAAGAAAGCTGCTCTGACATTTTCTGGGTGGTGATTTGGTGCCCCCAGGACAGGGGAGTAGGTAATTATTGGAACTTTTACTTTGTGTGCTTTCCCTGTTCTAATGCTTAATCATTTTATAGCATCTAACCATGTGTTATTGGGTAACCATAACACATGGCTTTTCACTCTGCTAGGTTTAAGGCTGGTGTTTTTCTTAGAATCAGTTAAAATAAAACCTGGATGTCATACCCCTGGCCTGTTTCGGGAAATGCAGTTTTAACCACAAGCATACCTGTGGTATTTTCAACTGATGTTTGGTTTGCTGGTCTTAATTGCCTTGGTGGCTCCTGAAGGGGTTCTCTCTCTGGCAACAGGATTCCCCAAACCTGCCACACCTAACTCATAAGTTATTCTACTAAAGAGGAATTCAAAACTCTACTGTTTGAATACTGTTGAAAATCACATGGCCTCTGGTTTTGTTTTTCGCCTTTCTTGTAGGTTTATCCTTTGATTGATTACCTTTTTTTTTTTTTTGTGGGGTGGGGAGGGAAGGAGTTCTCATGATAGCAGTGAACCCTTGGGACCCTGTGGGGCTCCTATAGGGGAGGGGTGTGGGGTTGGGGGTGGACCCCATGCAACGCTTGCAGCCACCCCTACTGGCTGATCTGGACAGGACAGTCTGGAGCAGATCACCATCTCTACAAGGGTGCCCATGGCCTCCTTGAGTTACCATGCCAGGAATTGCTCCTAAAAACTAAGCTTGAGGCAAGATACCCTTGGTATAATTTGTGTCTGGCTCCCTTGGCAACTACCTCTTGTCTTGTTTCTTGCTTCATGGCTTATCAATCGGTTTAAATTGACCTTTCCTCTTGATTGTATGTCTTGGTGCTAAAGAGATAACAGAAAAGCAACATCCTGTTTCTATCTGTGCAATCTTTTTTTTTTTTTAAGATTTTATTTATTTATTTGAGAGAGAGGGAGAAAGCAAGCACATGTGCACATGAGCATGCAGGAGCAGGGGGAGGAGCAGAGGGAGTGGGAGAAGCAGACTCCCTGCTGAGCTTGGAGCCTGACCTGGGGCTCAATCCCAGGACCCTGGGATCATGACCTGAGCTGAAGGCAGATGCTTAACTGACTGAACTACCCAGGCGCCCCTATCTGTGCTATCTTATTTAAAATACCGAATAAGTAATTGCGCTCAGCAATTGTGACAACTTTCTTTGAAGGATTTGTTCTTGGTCTAATTCATAATCTGTTCCTTTCTGTGATGTTTTGGTGGATCAGTGGATTGGTGTCTTGGAGCCATTAGAGTTTTGTGATCATCTTCAACTAGTTCACATTCAGACACACCGTTTCATGTCTTAGAAATGAGATTTTCTTTTAAGCTGTTATTGGGAGTGAGGCCCATGTAAGGGCAGGTCCCTGTCATTGCCACTGGTGTGTGTTTAGCAGAGGGCTGGAAGGAGGGGCTGAATCAGGAGAATCTTATGCTGTGGAGGACCTTGCAGGCAAGGAGGTGGTCTTGATGCTGACTGATGAGACCACCCCGGGCAGTGGGAAGCCAGATCACTAGGAATGGCCAATTATTTAAGGCAGTCCTACTGGGTAAGTAACCCTCTTACCTCTGTCCTATGTGTCAGCAAGCCTTTGCCTTCTGGCTTCCTGTGTTCCTGACTCCATGTCCTGTTTGCTGCCTTCTCTTTACCAGAAATTCTAAATTTTTTTTTTAAATTTTTATTTATTTATGATAGTCACACAGAATGAGAGAGAGAGGCAGAGACACAGGCAGAGGGAGAAGCAGGCTCCATGCACCGGGAGCCCGACGTGGGATTCGATCCCGGGTCTCCAGGATCGCGCCCTGGGCCAAAGGCAGGCGCCAAACCGCTGCGCCACCCAGGGATCCCTTTACCAGAAATTCTAATGCCCGTGTGACCTAGCCTACAAACTTGGACCTACTTCCCAGCAGATCTCTTGCTGGGTGGTTTTGTGGTAGAAGTTTCTGACACCACATTACCCTTCAGACACCACTAAACCAGTCTTAACACTCAGAGGAAAAGATGCAGACCTTTCTCTGACACTATGTGCTGACCTGGATGGGCATGAGCTTCTGCTTCAAGAGATGCATCTTGACAGTTTCAGTAGAACTACTTCTCGACCTGTTGTTTCTGTGGAGCGATCTGGGGAGAAGAGATGAATGATAATTGGTGCCTATATCTGGGTCTTACTTAATGACGCCTTCAGGCCAGGTCTATATTGGGAAGGGAACAATCTTGGTAGGTAAGAAGTGAGACTTCTTGCCAGTATGACTAAGGACTGGCCTCTGTCTGTTGACAGCGAAGAGTGTTAACACATGGTCATGTGTGGAGTTCCAGGGTAATGGGGCTTTTGTGACGATGCAGTGATTTCATGCCCAGCCTTGCTTTCTCTTCTCCATTTTGTGTGCTCCTGTCCCTCTCTTTCTGGGAGAGGGAGCTAGGGGGCGGGTGGAGAGCTACTTTAATGGGGCCGATCAGACCTGCATCAGAACCACAGTGGCCCTCCTGTCCACTGAGGAGATGGCGACACACCTTACCCCCAGGGCCCCATCTCCAGCCAGGAAGATGAGCTTCTCTTTGCAATGCATGTTTTTCCTGTTTTCTGTGTAGTTGTCTAGTGGCTCATCAGTCTAAGGTTTTATCTTGCGTGTGAACATGCTTTCCCCCACAGCTGAGTGCTGTGACCATAATCCCTTAGAGGACTTGATTTGTGTGTCTCCTGGTACCTAGGATGGCCTCTCACCACACCAGCAGATACTGTGGGGCTTTTGTGCAGAGGCTTTGTGCCTTCCTTGTCTATCTGCATACTGTGATCAGGGGCAGGTACCACACTGGAAAGGCTTCCAGTGACCTGTCTTGGGCCCACCTGGGAGCCCTGTGAGGAGACCTGTGTGAAGAGTCCAGATGGTCTTCCTGAAAACCCAGCTCATGTAGGAGGCTGAAGGCATGCCATGTGTGGGCGGGGGAGTGTGTTGGGGCCACAGGGTCAGTGGAATCTCTATATGGGATCACAGAGAGGGCAGGACCAGCTCTCGAATCTCTGGAGACTCTCGGCTATAACTGGAGGGGAAAGGAGTTACAGCAGGCAGAGATTTGTTATTCTCCTAATATGCAAGAGTAGCTCTTTTAGTTCACTTTTTCAATTTAAGTTAAATCAGTATGATTGAAAAAAAAAGTCAGTATGATTGATTTATAGACCTACTGGAAGTATCTCAACCAAAGAGATGACTGTATGCCTAATCTAAACATAGTAATAGATGCATCACCTTGATTGCTTTGTTTCCTCTTTTGTTTTTCGGAATCATTAAAGATACAATTGTGCCTGGCTTTCAAAATTATCATGGTGATACAAAATACTGTATCGGAAACACTAGCAGATCTTTATGCCCTTGGTTATTGTGTTACTGCACGGAAGTGATCATCTAAGAGGAAGACCTAGCTGGCAGTGGTTTGTCTCAACACCCCTGACCCGGCTCGAGGAGACATGAAGGCATCTAGGTACACTCTCTGATATTTGGATTTTCAAATCTCACAGGTGACTAATGTCTTCATTTGCAGAGAAGGAGAAAAATGAGCTCCTCTTGGATGTACCTCTTGGATGACTGGATCCAAATGTGGATACTGCAGGCAAAGCAAACTCTCCAGGGAAAGTCAGCCAGCTGTACTTGTTAGCTTTCTAGAGTCTGTCTGTTACTATGAGTGCAGTCCTTTTCAAAGCTATGTTCTACTTCCTAAAATACCTTTCCAATCTACTTCCTCTTGAGAGGAAGAGAGGCCTGTGGTGTCTGCCTGTCTGGAGAGTAGAGCCAGCGTGAGGAGGCATGTGGAGAGACCCAGGGAACAGGGACTGCCTGCCCAGAGGCCTTCATCCTCACAGTAAGGAGATGGACTGCCCAGGTGCAGAGTCCCAATAAATGTCTAGAGCTAGCAGCTTGGCCACAGGGGTCTGTCTTTTTAAATGAAAACTAACTCTGCAGATTTACCGAATCCGAATATTTGTTTCATGTTAAGTCTTGTTGCCTTTCAGACTGATACAAATAATTGGCACTATTCATGCTGACTCTTACATACATGAGGTGAAACGACCTTATTATTTTTTTACAATAGGTGTGATGAAATTCAAGAATGACACCATGCATAGTGTGTGAGGGAGCCGAGGATTTGAGTCACGTACTGGCTGTGTGGTCTTGGGGAAGTTACTTGGCCTCTTTCTGTTCTTTGGGTTCTTCATCTGTAAAATTGGGGGTAACAAGATGTTGTGAGAATTAACAGAGGTGTTCTTTGTAATAAAGCACTTATCATAGTGTCTCGTAGATAGTAAGCACTCAGGAAATGTTCGCTATTATTATAGTTGAGGCAGAGTAGTATAGACAGAGAGAGATGTGGGTTGTCTCTCTGTGTTACTGTGGGCATAGAAAGGAACCTCTCTGAGCCTTAGTTTCTTCATCTGTAAATGGGGATTTTAGTTCTGCCTTTATGAAAGGGTAGTCACGAGAGCTACACCTGGTAGTGTTTGGGGAAAGCGCTTTAATGAAACACAAGCCCTTTGGAGTATAAGGCATGGCGTAGTTTTATATTTTATCTGGTGTTGCATATGGAACTTGCAGGTAAATCTCATGAACTTCTTTTTTTTTCCTAATGTAAATATTGTCACAGCCATACAAACCCTTCTTGGAATACTTGTTTTGAGTATGTGTCTTGAGGACCATCCTGAGATCACTTCAGTGGGTGACACAAGGGGAGCAGTCTGTGTAAGCTCCTTGAGATGAGTAATGCCAGGGTGGTTTTGTTGAGATCTAGGACTGTCCCCACGGGTGTGGCTGGGGTAAGGGGAGTGGGCAAACCGCAGGTTTAAATTTGAGGGAAGCCTGGTCACAGTGCCATTTGGAGTGATGCAGTTTTGCTGAACAGTGATCCTGGACCACATCCTCAGGTTGAAGAGGGGCTCTGGGTGAAATAGGAGGTGACAGTGCCAATCTGCATAGTCAGTAGGAAAATTTATCAGTGTCCGTATTCTTGTCACAGTACATCTGAAATCAGGACAGAGTGTCAAAGTTTAGGTTGATTTGGGTGAAAAGGAGGTAGAGAAACTATAGCTTCTCTCTTAGGAACTAATGGTCAGATTTAAATTTAGGAGTAAGTGGTGATGTGTGTGTGTGTGTGTGTGTGTGTATTAGGTGAAATAAAGTGGCTCTGTCTTCAGAATTGCAAATTTTTAATTAATTACTTTTTTTTTTTTTTTAGAGACAGAGCATGTGTGCCGTGTGGGGAGGGGCAGAGCGAGAGGGAGAGAGAATCTTAAGCAGGTTCCATGCCCAGCATGGAGCCTGATGCAGGACTCCATCTCACGACCCTGAGACCATGACCTGAGCTGAAATCAAGAGTTAGACACTTAACTGACTGAGCCACCCAGGCACCCCCAGAACTGCATTTTTCCCCTCTATTTTCATCTATTTGCCAGGAAGTGGCTGGCTGCTTCCAGTGAGGCTGGCATTTTAGGAGAGATTCTGAATGAGCATTGCCTAGCTCACCATGACCTGAGCCTCTCCTTGGCAGTGGTTATTTGGCGCTTTTTTGGGGAAGGGGTGCTCCAGTGGACCTTTCTCATCCTTTCTGCTCTGAGATTGAGGTTGTCTTGAGAGGAGACATTTTAATCGTATGGCAGCACATTTTTAAAATCTTGTCTTGGGCAGCCCGGGTGGCTCAGCAGTTTAGCACTGCCTTCAGCCCAGGGTGTGATCCTGGAGACCTGGGATCAAGTCCCATGTCGGGCTCCCTGCATGGAGCCTGCTTTTCCCTCTGCCTGTGTCTCTGCCTCTCTCTGTCTCTGTGTCTCTCATGGATAGATAAATAAAAATCTTGTCTTGAATATTTAACTGTGGATTAACATTTTTCTTTTCTGCTGCCCTAGCTCCTCCCATTTGTCCCTGCATCCCCAAGTTGCAAAACGGTTTCTGGCACATGATGGTTTTCTTGCTTATACCTTGATTAGGAAAAATGTCACATACAAGCCTAGTTGTCTTGTTTCTATATATAATAATATGCTTTGTCCTTTGCCTTAATTGTGGCACGCTGGAGAGCTGAGCCACTGAGGTTTGCTTAGAGTCTGTGTGAGCCATCTTTCTGACAAACAGAGCATGCTTTGAGTGTATCTTTGTTAAGATCTTTCATTAATGTGACTTGATTTATTTTTGATTTGGAGCTCTGACAGGTTTTCTTTTTCGTTGCTTCTCTAATTTGAGACTTGAAATAAAATTACTTTGTGCAGTAAATGATTTGCCATATATTTATCCCTTTCTTCTTCTCCTCTCATAGCAGTTGCTAGATAAAGTGGGAAATAGGATGCAGGGGAAGAATATGAATTAGTTTTTTTGGAAATGCTAAGTCTGATATGGGTTGTACAGCTAACTAGCCCGGGTGCAAATGATATTAAAGAAAGAGAAAACTTGATTTTTGTTATTTGACTGAATTAAGCAGTCTCACCAAAGGGCTGGTGTGTGTGGATCTTTATGGTCAGCAATGGAACAATTCTAGTTTAGTGGCCAAGGAGGCATAGTCCCCATCCAGAACTGCTGGGTTTGAATCTGGCTCTGTCAATTCCGAGCTATGTGCCTTGGAACAACAAGTTACTCAACCTCTCTATTTGCCCAACTATAAAATGGAAATAATACAGGCATGCACCTACCTTATAGGTGCCTACCCCCTTATATAGTAAATGAGATAATATGATACGTGTAAAGTGTACCGTATAGTACCTATCACCAACTAAGCACAATATAATTGTAGAAATCCATAAATACCCATTTAAAGCTTAAATATTCTGCTGGTTTCTGGGTGATAGCTTTCATGATTACTGTGGTAACATAGAATTTGCACTTTTGAAAGGGAATGATTTTTTTTTTTTTTTGGTATGAGTTATCTTGGACTATTAGCAAGCAACTGTGGCTAATGTTAGTTATAAATTTCAGTTGAATTTTCTATAGTACAGTTAGCCCTAAAATTATAAAAAGGAAAATGAGTTGGTGAAAATGGGTTTATAAATTCAACTTTATCTCTCTACCTTGACAGAAAAGAAATAGAATGGAAAATAAAATTTTGTATTTTGTCTTAGGATTTCAGGCAAGTTAATGTTCAGAAAAGTGCTTCCAAATGTCATGGTATATAGAGTCATTACAAACCTACTCTCTAACATCTGAGTGGGGATTTACCTGAGTCATCAAACTGGGTATTTCTTGAAATAAGTGAATGGAACAGAAAAGTTACAGTGGTTTATATAAAATTCATCTTGATGCAAACAGTTAAAAGCCATTTTAATTTAATTTAATTTTTTAAGCCTATTTATCTTAAACATCTTAGGAATAAAACCATCTTTGAAAAAGATGTGCTATGGTGTAATGCCCACTTTTTGACTCTTCACAAATTTCTCATGTTTTGAATGGTCCATTTTGATGTCAGGTCAGTGATTCTTCAGGCTCTAGAAGATTAGTTGTCAAAAGTTGATGAGCTAAATTGGGCAGGTTAAACATAATGTTCTTCTTTGATCTAGATGAACTCAGAAGTTAATGTCTGGGCTCTCCAGGAATGAATTTGCAGGTGTGCTCACATGTTGGAGTGTAGTAAATGCTGGACCTGGTGCTCAGGTATCCCAGGTAATATGTGATGCTCAGCATTTGGCCTGTTCCTATGTTGAGCTAGAGAGACTTTTAGGTGGAGCTGGAGCATGGAGGAGCCCTCTCTCTTGCTGGCTCCGCCTCCCGCTCACAGGCAAGTCTGACTTCTGGATGAGTCCCTGAACTCACCTTCTGGTGAATATGGAAGTCTGTCCCTATGTACCCTCCCCCACCCCATTCCCTCCATGACAACAGGGTGTGATTCACCACAGCTTGTGTTTTAGTGACATCAACTCCGCATGTTTTGAGCTTCTCTCTGCCAAAGATATAGATAAGAGACCCCTGTTTAGTCCAGGAGCCCCCACTCCCAGTTTAGGTCTGTTTTCTGCACTAGAAAGAAAGGCTTCTTTGGAACAGACACGGCACTGGTTTATTCACTGTTGTATCTCAGAGTGTACATAGTGACTCACATGTGGCAGGTGCCCCAGAGGATTTGTGAATGAACTAATAGATGAATGAATTTATGTCTTTGAGCAGACCAAAGCCGGAGCACACTTGGCCCAGCTGGGAGATGCAGGAGCAAGAAGTCAGGGTCCTGACTCATCCACCATGGCTGGGGATGGCCGGTTCCCCTTTCATGCCCTTGCTTCCTTGGTGGGGCAGCCGGCAACTTTTCTCAGCTAACCAGGCCACCTGTGGTAGGGCCTTGGCTGTCACACTATGCTGCAGGCTTTTCTCCGTTTTAATTCCAGATTTTTGTTACCCATTCCTAATTTCCAACGTATGTGTTCTTCACTTCCCTACCTCTTGGGTTAATTGAGATATTTATTTGGCTTATTTATTTATTTTTTTAATTTAACTTCTTTCTGTGTCACTTTCCTTGCCTAGGAAATGACAGCAGTGGAGCTCTGTCACATGGAGCTCTGGGGGGGATGCAGGGAGTGACTGCATGGGAGCACTTAGGAAAGTGCCTGCGATAGTTCTGATCTCTGAGTCACCCACACTGTCCTCCTACACATTCACAGCTGCTCCTCCGGAGACCCAGACCACCAATCCTGTACTCTTGGCCTTGCCAGCCACCTCATTGCTTTCCTGATTTTGTTCAGCTTGCTGGGGGGACCCACCTCACAGCACCCATAGGCATTTTCTAGCAACAGTTCACTGTATCCCTCACACTTAGCGCACTGATGGATAATGCATACCAATAAGTACCTGTTGATTGGAAGATGTTGAGGTTCTAGCCTAGCCCCCTCCTGGGGATTCCAGGTTCCACTGTGTAAGGCTGCTGTTGCATGGTGGTTCTGCAGCTTCCTGTCTATGATAGGAATCTAATGATCATTTATTATCCTGGCAGTCAATGACAAGTCAGCTCACTGTGTTGGTCAATATAGGCTAGGTTGTGTTGTAGTCAGGAGTGACCCAAAATTTCAACAGCTAAAAATAATAACATCTGATTTCCCATTCAAGCTGTGTATGCAGTGTTGACTGGTGTGGGGGTTCTGCTCCTCACCGTCAGTCAGGGTCCCAGACCCATGAGAGTCCATCTGGAAACATGCTCCTATAGCAAGGCAGGGCAGGGGCCCTGAGAGGTACCCAGTGGTTCCAAAAGCTTTCACCAGAAAGCGCACACATCACTCCTACCTTCTAGTTCATTGGCCAAGGCAAATCTTACTCCACATCTAACTTTAGAGGGAGAAGCAAAACAGACTTACCGTGTATCTGGAAGATACGCTAGAGTACTTGTGGCCAGAGAGTGACTTTTGCTGGTAAAGGAAGTATTGCCTAATTATTACTGTTGCTTTTCAAAAGAATTGTTCCTTGCCACATCTCCATCCTCATTTAAAATAATTATTTTATTTAGTCAGGGGGAAAAGACATTAATCCCAGGGAGTTTAACAAATAGAGATTTCCTTCATCATGGTCTACCAAAGCTCTCAGGAACAATTAACTCATCCACTTGGAAGGAAATAACTATCTGTCTGAAAAGAAAATGTCCTAAGTAATTTAGAGGTGGGCCCCCAAGGGGAGTGATTTACGTGAAAAGTCCCTCAGTTAACTTGATTATTTTATGGGGCTTTTGCTGAGACCTTTTGTGTGTTCAGAGTTTATATGGCCTTTAATCCTGACACTTATGTAGGCTGTCATTGTGTGGATAAGCTCGTGCTTCAGTAATCATCGTAGAAGGCATAAATAAGCCTCTGGGGGACTGGCCCCTCTGTGCTTAGCACTGAGCTAGGAGCTGGGGTTCTATGGTTATATGGTAGGGTGGCTAATAAACAAAATGACGGTGGTTTGAGAGAAAGAAAAGAAAAGGGAAGTGCTCCAGAGAATAAGGAAGAGAAATAGGGAGCAGGGAAGGGCCCCCTCCAGAAGATTCTAGAAAGCTGAGAAATCAGCTAGCCTGGGGTAAAGAGGAGGGCCAGGGATGGGAAACCATTATAGGTCATATGGCAGCAGAAGCTGGAGACTTGGAGAACTCTGTGGGTTAATTCAGGGGGTCAAAATTTTAAGCTTAGTTAGAAAGCATTGAAGCAGAGGAATGAGGTGATCAGATTTGGATTTTATTTTATTTTATTTTATTTTTTTTACTATTACAAAAGCTTATTTAACTAAAGAGTTCAAAATGAAAATGTGCACAGCCTGATTTTTATACCCTAGCAAAACAGGTGCTGTGGAGGGGGACGTGCAGAAACAGTTGATACTGCTTGTGAACACAACCATTGTTTATGCTCAAGCCAAGGCTTCTATGATAGCGGTACTGCTTCCTCCCATTACCATCATTCCCACATTGTTCTGCTGCCTACTGGTTGCCATACCCACGCGTTCATCCATCAAAAGATTCATAAAGGGACCAGATCCCTTCAGCATTCCTTGGCCGTGTCTGCCACAATTTAATTGTGACCATAACTTGTTGCCCATAAATTCTTTCATCTCAGTAGAGTAGTTTTGCTTAAAGTGTCTGCTTGGCGAGCTCAAAGATGCCTCAAAACAAAATGCCTTGAATTTTAAAATTTAACTTATGCTTGATTTGTTCATTATTTTTTACATGCCTTTCTTCATGGTATGATTTACATTTCCACAACTAATTACTCTTTGCAGTATTTCTGTTTTAAACCTCAAGTTATATTTTACACTGAATAACCACATTTAAATCTGATCATCTCCAGTATTTTTTCACTCACACAGACAACTTAGCAATGTGAGAAAACTAAAGTAGAATATTATACTCTAACGCAGATTCAGTCACAGGGGAGAGAGAGAGAGAGAGAGAGAGAGAGAGGGAGATCTGTTTATTATGGGAGCTTATTTGTTTCATTAGGTGATTGCTACAATTTGTTGTCAGAATTTAACTTTGTATGTATGGACTTAAAGCATTAAGGGTTCCTAATTTAGAACAGATTAATCAACTTTTGGTTTTGTTGGTTTTATGGTGAGATAATCTATTTATTCAAATCTTCCTTCTTTTGGTAATAGCTTATCAGATGGTCAGACAGATGTGTATACAGCACCTTCTGAAACCTGTAAATTTTGTTCCTGAATGATTGAAGGCAGATTAGAATTTTGAAAGGGCCTGTGTGGCTGCTGTGTGGGGAATGGGAAGCTGAGCTGGCAGTACCAAAGGTCAAGAGAGAGTTAGGAGGTGGGAGGGGGTCATGTGGTCTAGACCAAGGTGTTTGCGATGGGGATGGGGTGAGGTGGGCCATGCAGTGCTCTTTGGAGGTAGGATTGACAGGACCTGCCAGCGGATGGGTGTGATGTCTAGCAGGGAGGCAACAGTGTGGTCCTTTGCTGGGGGCATGCTGTCCTGGTGAGCGGTGTAACCGAGAGACAAGAATGGAGATCAGAAGCTTGATTGGTGGTGAACAGAGCAAAGGGAGCCACCTCCTTACAGGATATTTTAATTACCCTTTGTTCGCTCACAAAATTCCCACTTCTTTGAGTTAGTTTTTCTGGATATAACTGAAATCAATCCTTGAGGGCCTGTGTAATCCGTTTCCCCCAAAAGTGCCAGATGAAGAGCGATACATTTAAAGTGTTTTGCATTCACTCCCTATTGCCCTATATTTCTTTCTGTTGACACAGTGCCCACTCAGATAGTGGTCATAATGCGATAGAGAAAATTTGCTGTGTTCTTTGATGACTTAATTGACATCCTCATCCCATTTTTCATGGTCATGGTTATTGGATTTGAGGGGGGACTCTGGTCTCTTGATTGGATAAGGAAGATACTTGAATGTCCCTGATTAAATTTGGCACCAGTTCGAGTCTTCTCATGGAGGATTAGGAAAATACCCAAGTCTCATCTGCAGTATATTACCAAACCATCTTGTATGTCAGAGGGCTTTTCTGGTGGTGGCTAAGCTCATCATGTTGATATTGATTATTTTAGCTTCTCTTTCAGTGGGAACATTTTCTGACTTCACATTCTGGGCCCCTCCTATTTGGAACCCTTAATACCTTTCTTCAGACCAATATTGAATACTTTATTTTCCCCACATACCTCTGGAAAGAGTTTGAAAGCCACAGACACCTTTACATCAGCAACCAAAGCTTAGAATCTTAATTCTGGCTGGTTCTCTACTGAATCTTACAGTGACCACCCGTCTCCGCACTGGCCCCCCGCCCCTGCCCCGCTTCATCCTAGTTCATTGAATTGAATCACAGAGATCTGTTCTGGATTCCAGTCCCCTACTTCCTCCCCTCCTACCAGAACACCTCCAGGAAGCCACAGGAAGGTGAAGGCCAAGAAGGTCACTGTTTGTTTTTTAAGATTTTATTTATTTATTCATGAGAGACACACACACAGAGAGAGAGGCAGAGACACAGGCAGGGAGCCTGATGTGGGACTCGATCCTGGGACTCCAGGATCATGCCCTGGACCGAAGGCAGGCACCAAACCACTGAGCCACCCAGGGATCCCCAGGGTCACTGTTTAGCAGGGCTCTTAGCTGAATCTTAGTTTCCCATTTTGCTTTCAGGTTAAAGAGGGAAGAAAGATAGTTTGGTTCAAACCACCTTTAGGTCAAGCTGCCTGACCCAGGACAAATCCTATAACCTCCCAAAGTCTTCATGTCCTCATTTGTAATAATAACACCTGCTACAAGCGTCGAGATGAGAAATAATTAAACTCTCGATTGTAAGAGTTATTGGCACAGTGCCTGCTACAGTGGTACTAATATGAACTATTATTATTTTGAAAAGGAGAGGACCGTCTTACCCAATTTGGTACTTCTTGATGAGACCTGTGATCATACTTGGTGATAATTTGTGTTTTATACAGTTTTCTTAAAATAAACACATTGGCTCTAAGTCACTCGTTCATAGCTGATTCGTGGTTCAAGACTTTGTCTTTTTTATTATTAATCAATAGACATAATAGTTGCTGCTCTGGGACTGATTTACTGATTCTTAGAGGGTGTAGATCAGGTGGTTACTAAGCAGTCATCTGGACAGAGGCCAGGAGCCCTGAACAGCTGGATAATAAAACCTATATTTTGAGCTCTGTAGACAAAGGCATTGCTCAGGTATGATAAGGAATTTGGACAAAGACTGATCTGTTTTCCCGCCAGGGCCAGCTGTTGGCTTCCTCAGACTTATTGTAGCTCTCGTTTGTGAAGCACTTACTAGAGGGCAGACACTGTGTTAGGCAAAGGACACACTGTTTAATCCTTGGGACAGCCCAGCGAGGAAAGTCCTATTGTTATTTATTCCCATTTTAGGGATGAGGACATAGAGGTGCAGAGAGCTTCAGGTCACACAGCTTGTGATTGGCAGAGCTGGGGCCACACCCCTGGTGTGCTTGGCTTAAAGTCTGTTTCCCATTGAGAAAATAGGGGCAATTGGAGGCTCCACACGCATTGCTCACCTCCTGGTGCTGTAAATGAGCTGCCTGCAGCCCAGGAAAGGCACCTTCACTTCTGCAGTGGACTCCGCCCTTCTTGCCTACTCAGGGATAGTGTTCTGGTAATTTCTCCTCACTTTCCTGCATCTTTCACTCCCTGCAAAGCATAAACATGCCATTATTTTTTCATCCTTAAAAAAAACCGAAGAAAATTCTTTCTTGACTGCACTTCCTCCAGTGAGCAACCCTTCTCTTTTCTTCAGAACACCTTGAGAACGTTTTTGATACAGCAGCCCCCCTCTTTTGCAAGGGGTACATTCCAAGACCTGTCGTGGCTGCCTGCAGTTGTGCACAATACCAAGCCCTGCACGTAGTCTTTTTCCACCATGCATACCTACTTGTGGTAAAGTTTGATTCATACGTTAGGCATGATAAAGGTTCGCAACAAGAACTAATAATGAGACAGAACAGTTACAACAATATACTGTGATAAAAGTTCTGTGGAGGTGGTCTCTCTCTGTCTCTCTCTTTCTCACCATATCTTATTGCACTGCACTCACCCTGCTTCTGGTGATGTGTGAATTGATATGATGCCTGCGTGATGAGATGAGGGGAGGCGAGTGACATAGATGTTGTGACATAGTGTTAGGCTGCTCTTAACTTTCTGCTGCTTGGTCAGAAGGAGGGTCATCTGCTTCTAGACTGCAGGTGACCACAGGTTTTTGAAACTGCAGATGGTAGGTGGGATGACTGCATTCTTAAACACCAAACCCAGTCCCAGTCTCCCATTATATCTTGAACTGACTCTGGTTTCCGTCCCAGCACTGCTCCGAAGCTGCTTTGTTAGGTAACCATGAATTCCATGTTGTTCAATCCAATGCACTAGGCTTGGTCCTTGTCTTACTTTCAGGATCTGGTGCAGTGGATCTCATTCCCTCCTCCTTAAGGCAAGTTCTTCTTCTGGCTTTCCAGCCACCAAACTTTTTCCAGGCCCTTTGCTGGTTCTCACACTTTTAAATTTACTCAGAGGTAGCCTCAGGGATTAGCCCTCCAACCCCTATGTACATTGCACCCTGATTATAATAGCCAAGATATGGCAGCAGCCTGTGTCCATTGGTAGTTGAATGGATAAAGAAGATGTGGTATTTATATGGAATATTACTCAACCACAAAAAGAATGAAATTTTGCCATTTGCCATGGACCCAGAGAGTATTATGCTAAGTGAAATAAGTCAGAGAAAGACAAATACCCTGGAATTTCATTTATATGTAGAATCTGAAAAACACAATAAATGGACAATAATGAAACAAAAGAGACTCATAGATACAGAGAACAGTGCAGTGGTTGCTATAGCAAGGTAGGGATGGGGAGGGGGGATATGGGTAAAATAGGTAAAGGGGAGCAAAAGGTACAAACTTCCAGTTATAAAATATATAAATAACATTCAGGGATACAATGTATAGCATATAGGAATATAGTTAGTAATATGTGACAACTTTGTATGGTGACAGATGGTAGCAACATTTACCATGGTGATCACTTTGTAATGTATATAAATGTTGAGTCACCATGTTGTACACCTGAAACTAATACAATATTGTATGTCAAGTTGACTACAGTTCAATAAAAAATATAAATTAAAAAATTACTTGGTGGTAGATATTTGCTATTCTTTGGCAAGTGAAGAGGAAAGTCTACTCATTAAAGTACTAATGCACATTGAATACAATTATTGACAAATTTAAAGGTGAGACAGCCATTTCATAAATATAATAATTGATCCAAGAGGCTGTCTGTCTCGTCTCTCGATCGATGAAGGCAAAAGTTATAAAAAGAATATGTGTCTACTTTCCCTCTGCATTTTCTTTACTTATACACCTAGAGCAGTTGCTATTTATAGCCTGTCTTACATAAACCTACATGACCACTTCATCTCCAATTCTGGGTCAATTTCAAGAGGAAATTAAGTATTCATGCATTTACATGAGTTCCTCTTATTCTTAACCTCAGTATTATAGAAAATGTGTCTAAAGGTAGTTCTAGGCCTAAGTATTTTATTTTGGTGAGAGCTTCAGTTTATTCACTCAATAAAAATTCACCGCACATGCATGTGGGCTGGATACACATAAGGCTTACAAAATAAACAAAACACAGTCCCTGCCCTCAAGGAGTTTTTCATTTGCTAGCAGAGACAACAGATACACACCTTGATGGGTTATACTGGGCTAGTGATCATGATGAAATTTAATGTGCTAATGACTGCAGAGCTGTGGGAGGCCAGAGGACAGGAGATCCAGGTACTAATGCAGTGTCAGGTCATGGGCAGTGGTCATCCCAAATGACTTCAGCCCATCCCCTGTTGTGCACTGGATACTGAGGATAGAAGGCTTGAGATCCTTCAGCCTAGGCCCTGTCTGGGCTGCAGGACCTGCCTCTGTGAGTAGAGAAATGAGATTCTCCTGTTGTATGGTATAGGGGCTGAGGACTGTAGTCATGGTAGACATTCACTTTCTAAATAAGAGTACCACCAAAGGCTTCAGAAGGGAATCATCACAATATATTGTTATCATGGCTGCTGAACTACTAACTGGGCTGCTTGGAACAGCCTAGAGGTTGGCAAAGATTTATGGTCATTTGGGGTAACAGGGCAGTCATAAATCGTCAACCCTGCTTGCCTTTATAACAATTGAATTAGCTTGCTAGTGCAAAGAGCCATTGGGGCTCAGAATAAATCATGCAGTCGGTCACTCAACGGACAGTTATGGAATGCCCACTAGGTGTGAGCCATTCTGTTTTCCTCTCTCATTTATGTCAAAAGTTAGCAGAGGAGCCGGGCATCAGATTCTTGACTCTTAATTTCTGTTCCAAGGATTCTTTTGTTTTTTATTTTTATTTTTTTGAGTATGTCATCTTCAATCCAAATTGTTCCCTGCCCGGAAAAAAATAAATAAGATTTTGGGACATATTTGACCGTGTAACACCTCTTTCTGGGAATAAAAATGTAGATCGGTACAAGGCATTTGCACCTTTGTTATTGGCCACCGTTTTTTTTTTCCTTTAAAAAATAGATCTGTAGTTCAATCAGTTGGCTTGTAGAAATTAAAAATAAAGCATGGCATCCCTTTCTGTGCATCTGCCATTACTTGTGTTCTAAAATGAGTGTCTATTCCAGTAGCAAAAGTGACAGATGTAGATGAGGTAACAACTTGCCGTCTTCCTAGCTGAAGCTTACTTTGAGATTGAATCAGAATACCAGAATTGGCGTTTTTGGAGTTATATTTTGTGCTACTTGCCTGAAATCAAAGGTGAAACTCTGTCTTAATCAGGGCTGAGAGCATCTTGGAAGACAATGAGAATTTCTAGGCACAAGGAAGGTCTGGATGCTCTCTTTTTTTCCCTCCCCGCCCCCATAAACATAACCTCCCACCCACCACAATCTGAGGCTCGAACACCTGCCACTGGCTTCACCTGCTTCACCCTTTTAGTTCCCGGGTACATAACCTTGGGGGGAGGCTCAAATCTCACTCCAGTGTTTGCGAGGATTACCTCCTGGACTTGCTTTCCTCAGATCTCAGAGAGGGAAAGGATAGGAGGGGGTATTTTGCAGGGGGTGGAAAAAGTCAGGAGAGCCATAGGCTCAGTTCTGGCCTGTTGAATTCAAGCAGGACTTGCTACAGATCCAATTCAATTAGCAATAACTGCGCCTCGGATAAACCTCATTGGCTATGATACTGCCACTGCGCAAAGCTTACAGATCCAATCCAGGTGAAGACTGACCTTCTAGCTCCTAGTGTTTATCTAGGAAGTGATGCCGTGTGCCTCCTTGCATTGGCGGTCACTCCCAGGAGATCCACACCAGTGGATCTCTGGCTCCAGAGGGCACTTGGCTGGTGTGTAGAAGGCAGTAAGTGTTTGAATTGTATTGAGTGTTGGCTGCTTGCCTGGAATCTGGGAGATTAGGGAGATGGATGCAGGTGGCCCTAGAGTTAAAGGATTGTTTTATAGGATTGGCAAATTGCTGATTTCCAGACTGTTATGGGATGTCTGGTGGTGGGTATCCAAGTGGTTGAAGCATTGCTTTCCAGTGTAGAAACAATCTGGTTATGACATCTGTCTCCCTGTTGCTACAGGCTAGGAGGAGGAGGACTGGCTTTCGGGTTTTGCATGTGCTCTGGCTACAGGATGCCAGAAACCCGCCCTCTGCAGGGAGAGGAGGGCTGCTCCTTGGTGAGAGGTATGTGAAGGGCTCGGTCCCGTGCCAGAACTTTGTTTCTCCTCGACATTCCCACTGACCTCATCTCATCCTGTGTGTAAGACCTGGGCAATTACAAACGCAGAGAAAGATGGGTCTTTTGAGTCCTTTTCAAAATGAGGCCCCAGCAGGAGCCAAGGAGCACTCAGGTGAGCCCAGCAGTGCCATCTGTTCACAGAGGGTCTAGGAGAAGCAGAGATGAGCAGTGATTGAGCAACAGTGGCCTGGGGGCAGGGATCCATCCTCTTGTGGCTCTGACTTAGGATGAAACAGCCGGTTCTCACTTGTGTGACTGAGCTGTGCTTCCACAGCTGGGCAGGGTTCCACCATTTGCCTCTGTCTTGCTCCCCAAACTGTGAGGGGGGGCAGTCAAATGTCTTGTTAATGCTGGAACCCTCAGCACCCAGCCCATAATGTAGAATGAAGGTTCTAAACGAGGAATAGAAATCAGTGACCATATGTGAGGAGTAGTGACTCCTCCTTCCTGTTTTCACTTGCTGTCACGGAATGTCTTCCCTTTCTGCAAGACACTCAAAACCTTCCGAAGCAGTGGTTTGCAAACTTATTGGTTTGTGAATCCTCTGTGGCTCTTGTCACTTGTGTACACTTGGAGTTCCTCTGTGGCTCTTGTCACTTGTGTACACTTGGAGTTCCTCCTCCCACATTGGGGTCCAGTGGCTCTGGGGCTGCCCAGGGATCTGCATTTTCACTGGGCTGCACAGGGACTCCTGAGGCAGGTGTTCTGTGAGTCACGACTTGAGAAAGAGAACTTCCTGCTTCTAGCTGCAGAGTGCTTTGGAAGTAGGCCCTTCAAGTGGGGAGTCAACAGTCGAAGAAGGAACTCTGACTCATTCCTGCTGCTTTGATCACACGCCTAGAATTTTCCACACCTTTGATTTCTTTTGTGCTATCCCATTGAGTCCCGTGGGGGACACTTTAACATTCTCTTCAGGTACACCCAGAGTATTCAGTGTCATGGTTGAAGCCAGTTGACATTTAAAAAATTGAGTCCTTTTATAGGAGAGCAGTAACAAAAAAAAAAACATTACTAGACCTACAATTAAAAATCAGTTAAGTTTCCAAAGTACCAGATCTTAAATAAACTCTCTTTTAGCCTCAGGAGACTGGCAATATATCACAGCCATTTCTCAAGATGTCAGGATCCTAATTACTTGCTTCTGTGGAGCAATTGGCCTTTTTTTTCCCTCTACTATAATCTTGAATCCTTCCTGCCCAAGACTTAAGGTTTATCCTTGGCACCCCAGGGTAGATCTGTCCGGTTCCTGTTTCCGGTCTTGGGAGCACTCCTTTCCCACTGTGGACTAGCAGGTAGTGTAGACTAGTACAGACACTGGTCCTTTGCCCAGACCCTGGTGGCCTGTCCCTTTGGATCATATCTGCAGGTGTGGATATGGGCTTCTCTGGGACAGCTGCAGAGAACAACAGTATTTACATAAACCGTCTCCACCATGTTTGTAACAGGTGAGGCTCAGGCCTCCATCTGGGGTTTAGCATGTCCTCTGGAAATGGATAGTCATTCCCAAACTGGCCCTAAAACCCTGAGTCCATTCATGTGTATTTCATAAAGGGCGTGTTCCATGGAAACTTGGAATCACCTCCTGGATTCCAGATTGGTGAGTGCCTTGGCTATTTCTGATGGGCTGGGGTGCTGGAAGCCTTGACTGTGTAGCAGTGCCTCGAGGACTCTCTGGCTACCGCCCAGCACCACTAAAAGGCGTCTGCCATTATCTTACTACTCCCAAAGTCACTGAAATCAGCAGGGACAAATCTTTTGCTCAGCACTGCTGCATTCTGAAAGGCATGGCACATGTGTTGGCACAAGGCTGTACATATTGGGGTCAGGTTGTCTGAGTTTGAAACAAAGCCCTCAGCCCCCAAGTCAAGATACTCACACATTTCTGTGAAATAGTGGTGAGGATAATACCTAAGTCAGTGAATTGTTCATTCCTGAATTCAAAGAATGATTATCAAAGGTTTACTGGGCACTGTGCAAAGGCACTGCCCTATGGACTTACAGATTAGGGACAGACACCAACAAATGTAAATTTTTACCTGTGTGGTACATGCAACAGAGAAGCACGTGGTATTAGGCATACAGTTTCAGGGGTTGGGAGGTTGACCTTGAACAAGTGAGACCAAGGATTTTTTCCCTTAGAAAGTGATGCTGACTTCAGATAATAAGAGCATGCCACACATGCATGTGCAAAGGCTCTATGGAGGCCTACATGGGTAGCATGTTGAGAGATTGGGGACGGGCCAGGGGGTGCTGGCGTCCAGCACAGCTCATAGGCCGTGCTAGAAATTTTGGTTTTTAAGACTGATAGGAAATCACTGAAAGGTTCTCAGCAGGTTTTCAGTGTTCTTAAATTTGCTACCCTGGCTACTCAGTGAAGATTGGACAGAGGAAAGGATGAGAATGGATATGTGGCAGCAGTTGGGAGAGAACTGTAATAATTTACGCAAGACATGATTTAACGTATATTTGGGGATAGTGGAAGAGGTAAAAACACAGATTCAGGAGCCATTTAAGCCAGAGAATTGATAGATTTGATGATGGATTAGATGAGGGGGAGAGAGGGAGGGGTCAGGGGCCACGCTTCCTGGAATGGTGATGTTGCCTATGCAGTGTAGCACTCATTACATGCAAGTGATCATGGGAATTGCTTATGAAGCAGTGCTCCTTTTGGTCTGTTCATGTCACACAGAAGCGCTGGTTAAGTCACTTTTTTTTTTTTGGGAGGGGGCTGTCCTTTCTTTCTGAGACTGGACTTTGACCAAAGGCAGTGAGGCCCAGGTGCCCAGGGACCTGCCCTCTGATCCCAGTGTGGCCCTTGGACCAAGAGCTCCTCTCTCCCCTCCCTCCACTCCTGTGAGGGAGGTAATGAAAGGAACTTCTGGCAAGTTCTCCTCCTCAGGCAGAATGTCCTGTTGGGTGGCCTGGAGCTCTCACTGTACTCTAGAAGGTACCTGAGTGGAAATTATCCCCATACACCCTCTTGGCATCCCCTCCCCTTCCCCTGCTTCATCTGTTGTTAAAGTTTTTTTTTTTTTTTTTTTAATTAATTTATGAGAGAGAGAGAGCAGGAGAAGGGGACAAGGGAGAAGCATACTCCCCGCTGAGCAGAGAGCTCCATGTGTGGCTCGATCCCAGGCCCCCGGGATCATGACCTGAGCTGAAGGCAGATGCCTAACTAATTGAGCCACCCAGACGCCCTCTGTTGTTAAAGCTAGTATTACTCTGGTGTATTTCTTAAAACTGATGAACCAATATTGATAGCTCTTTATTAGCCAGACTCCAGAGTTTTCATTAGGGTTCACTCTTTGTGTTGTACCTCCTATGGGACTTGACAGTAATGACATTTATCCACCATTACAATGTCATACAATCTCACTGCCCTGAAGTGCCCTGTGCGTCACCTGTTCATCCCTCCTTTCCCCCAAGCCTTTGGCAACCACTGATCTTTCCACTGTCTCTATAGTTTTGCCTTTTCCAGAACGTCATATAGTTGGATTCGTATGCTGTGTAGCCTTTTTAGACTGGCTTCCTTCACTTAGCAATATGTTCCTCCATGTCTTTTGGTGGCTTGAGAACTATTTCAACAATAGTCTTTTACACTGCAAGTGGACCACACCCGCTGGTTTGCACTTGGCGGGCTCCATATGGGAATCACACCTTCTTTTCAGTACCTGGCATCTCTTCCTAATGGTGGTTCTGCCTCATCTCAGTCTTCTGCCTACCTGTCAACCCTGAACACATTTAACCATTGCAGATTTAGGAGCTTTCCCAAGGTGGGAGGTGGGCAAATGTCCACATTCAGTATTCTGTGTTCTGGAAATTCAATGCTCTGGTCACCCGGATTCCCATTGGAATGATTCAGTCGGGAGCAGTGTGGTAATGGGTTTGATCGTGTGGGAAGACTTTCTTCTAAGAACTGAGCTGTTGGGCATCTGCATGGCTCATCGGTTAAACGTCTGCCTTTGGCTCAGGTCATGATCCCAGGGTTCTGGGATTGAGCCCTGCATCAGGCTCCCTGCTCAGTGGGGAGCCTGCTTTTCCCTCCCCCTCTCCCTCCCCTTGCTTGTGCTCTCTCTCTCCTTCTTGCTCTCAAATAAATAATAATAATAATAATAAAGGACTGAGCTGTCACAGGCACTTGTGTTTGTGACACCCTGGGTCTGAGTGTTTCCAGCCTAGAGAGTTCTGCTTGGCCCTGAAGCAGTTTTTCTAAAAAGGTGGGTATTGATCATCTTCTATCAGAAGACAGTCTCGACCGTATTACTGAATGGATGGGAAGCAGGATGCAGCTAAGTGTGACTTCTTAGAAACAGGCTGCGCACCCATTGGCTCTTGCTCTCCTTGGGTGACACCAACCCTCTCTTCCAGAACAGCCCTTTATTCTCTCCCAGGTAGCATGAGGATAGTGGCTGTCTGTTCAGTGTAACCAGAACCTTCGGGACATCCATTATGCCATGGCTAAGAAGCCTGTCCTTGCCATCTCTATGAACTGCCTTAGCTCTCACTTATTTTCAGATACCTTATTAGGTTACTAGCTTCTGATTTTCTTGTCACGTTGGCGTTGTTCATGACCAGCTGCGCATATTTAGTGCTCAGACACAGAAATGCAGAGCAAAGTGTTGGTGTTTCCAAAAAGTTCTGCCGCTGGGGGGTTTTGCTTATATTCCCCCCTCCCTTTAATCCTTGTGGTTTTGAACAAGTTGGTGATGTGTTAGGTCTTTACTTGCAATTTTCAGGCACAAGGAGTCTAAGATGCCCTGAAAGAGACATTTACATTAAATTTTTAAAAAGAAGGATCAGCTGGTCAAACGTGCTCAGAAACCTTAGCCACATATAAGGTTGTGTTACTGATCGTTCAGTTTGTGCGATGTGCCCAGGCACCATTGTGCTGGCTTTTTGTATTTGGCCCCATTTTACAGGCATGGGAAACAAGGGTTAGGAGCGCGAGTGACCTTGCTCCAGCTCGCATAGGTTGTAAGTGGCAGGAATGCAATTGAACCTGGGTCTCTCTCCAACTCCGTGCAGCAAGGGGTCTCATCTGTGCTGAGAAGCAGGGCAGCTTGGGGCATATGTGGGAAGATGACACTTTCATTCCTGGATTCCTGTTCTGTGCTCTATTCACCTAAACTCCCTGGGGTCCTTTTTATCACAGAAAGACGTGGTTTCATGAACTATTGAGACCAAGGGCAGGACACAGAACACTCATCTACCCTGACTCTGAGTCCTCTTCTTTCTTTAAAAAAAAAAAAAAAAAAAAAAAACAAAACCAAAATCCATGTCTGGAGAGCTATGCTTCTCTCTCCAGAGATATTCATTTGTGAAAATAAATTGCTACACGTTGGGATTTGGGAAGGGCAGAGATTTGGCAGAGGCCAGCCTGGCGTAGCCCTTCAGTGAGGAACAATTTACATGGGGTGGGGGCAGGACGGGAAACGGGGTTCAGGGAATTCTGTCTCTTTCTTTTTAAAGTAATTTCTACACCCAGTGTGGGGCTTGAACTTACAACCGCAAGATCAAGAGTTGCATGCTCTACCAACTGAGCCAAATAGGTGAGCGGGAAACAGGGTTCAGATCTGAGAAAGCACCTCCCTGGCTTGGCTCTGTGCTGTTCGGTTGCTTTCCCACGCAGCTCCTTTCCTTAGCTTTCTCAGCCTGGCACCTCCTCACCCACATGCTGGCCCTCAGTCCCTAAGTGTGTGTCCCAGTGGCTCCCGCCCACGAATGTACTCACCTGCTGCTCCTGCTTAATAGGTGTGTACCTGATACCCACACCTGGTGGGATGCTCTAGCCCCACCAGCCTCGGGAACCCGTGGAGCTGCGTGTGTGCAGTCTGCTCTTCGAGGTCTGGATTAGCTGTGACCCAAATAAGAAGAGAATGTATATTGTGCTACTGTCGCCTGGTCTAAGACCGTATTGTCTCTTACCAGGTGAATTCTGCTGCCTCCTACGTGGACTCTGTTCACGCCCATGCCTCCCACAGTCCAGGGTGATTCTTTTCAAAAGGTCAATCAGATCATGTCACCACTGTGCCCAGACTCAGAGCAGCTTCTCTCTCAGAGGACATGTCAGTCTTTAGGGGGGCCTCACCCCAAGCCTTCCACAGTGACCCCTGGCTCCTCGTAGCTTCTCTGATACACCTGGGCACTTGCTTCTCCCGCTCGATGTTTTCCTCCAGACATCGACATGGCTTCTGTCACTCTCTTCAAGGTCTATTATTCATCTGTTTTTCTCATCCTCTGTAAAATTCTAACCTTGCTATTCCCTGTCCCTCCCCTGTGCCTGCTTTTTTCTTCAAAGTGTCTATTACCGTTTGCTATGCTGTATATGGTACTTACATGTTTATTGTCTGTTGTCCCCTATTGGGGTTTGATCTCCACAAGAACAGGCTTTTTTTTTCTGTTTTAAAGACTGTATTTATTTATTCATGAGAGACACACAGAGAGAGAAGCAGAGACACAGGCAGAGGGAGAAGCAGGCTCCTTATGGGGAGCCTGATATGGGACTCGATCCCAGGACCCTGGGATCATGACATGAGCCAAAGGCAGACGCTCAACCATTGAGCCACCCAGGTGCCCCATAACAGGTATTTTTGTCAGTTATTTGTTCTTTTTCTCAGGCATCTAGAAAGTGCTTGGTGGGTAGTAGGTATTCAGTCAATAGATGTTGCATGGAACTGCCTTGTACTCTTAGCTTTTGCTGTAGATCTGCCTGGTTCTAGAATAATCTCACAAGACCAGCAGTGTGAATCTTTCTATCTAAGAGTTGCTACTCATTTTGTATTATTGATTGTTAGGCCAGCAGCTCTTCCCTGGGCTCCTATGACATGAAGCTGTGTCACAAGTCATGTGCTTAATGATAATAGTAAAAAGTACTAAGTCAAGCAAGGGAACTATTGACAAATTAAAACATTTTATGGTGTTTGTAAAATAACATCAGTATTGCTCACTCATATCACATCATGTTTTCTTGACCAAGAGGAAAAGGGTGACGCTCTGTGTGGGGTGCTAGGTGAATGTGAGTGGTGACAATGGATGTCTTGTGGTTTTTCCCTTCTCTATGGCGGCTGGTCTGAGTGTTCCAGAAATGAACTTTAGCTGTGGGGTGTGTGGGATAAATGCAGGTACAGACTTGCTCTTCTGGGTGGCAAGAATAGCATCCTCTGGGGCACCTGGCTGGCTCAGTTGGTTAAGCGTCTGTTTTCGGCTCAGGTCATGATCTCAGGGTCCTGGGATCAAGCCCACATCGGGCTCCCTGGTCAGCGGGGAGTCTGCTTCTCCTTCCCCTTGCTCTTGTGTGTTCTCTCTTTCTTTCTCTCTCCCTTTCTCAAATAAATAAATAAAATCTTGAAAAAAAAAAAAGAAGAATAGCATCCTCTGTGGACATTATCTTCATTATCCCTTCACTACAGGATAAAGTTTGGTTAGGCTCGCCCTTTTCTTTTCTTTTCTTTTCTTTTCTTTTTTTTCTTTTCTTTCTTTCTTTCTGGAAGAGTTTGGGAGATATTGCTGTTTAGCTCTGAGCCAGCTTCAACCCTAGAAGCTTATTTAAATTTTAAAATAAGTAGGTACTAGGGAAATACTAGTAGCATGGGATCATACCACTCACCAAGGGTGTTGGAGCTAGGATGACCTACACTTGTTTCCCCCACTTTGGTTCCCTGTGAAGCCATCCTATTCCAGCCCCTCGGAGTGCCCCAAAGGGAGAGAGATATATTAAGATGTAAAACCTGATGTGTCTTGAAATATCTGTGATATTTCTCTGCCTCTTAGTTGGCAGTTTGTGGGCATGGAGGCATCCAGTTTGGAAATCGTTTCCCCTCAGGATTTTGAAATGACTGCTCTCTTGCCTGATGATGCCAATTCTCTGATTGCCTATGTGTGACCTGTTTCCTTTCTTGAATCCTGCTTCTAGGATCTCCTCCTCATCCCCAGTGTTTTGAAATTCCACAATTATGTACTGTAGGGGAGGCTAGGCTCTTTTTTCAGTGGAGAAGATTTCTTGCAGTTTCCAGGGCTGGTTTAAACATTTAATATTATAATATTTAAATAGATACCACTTAAGACCAAGTATAACTCTTCACACTTATCTTCCAATTATAAAATCAAATTGAAATTGCAAATTAGCCATAAAGCACCCAGCCAATGGAATCCAAGCACACCATGTGAATTTGGTGTGATGGCTAATGTCACTCTTTTCAAGGTTAGGAAGGAGGCACAGCCCTGTCCCTGCGTGTCCTGTGAGAGATGTCTTCTGGCTTCACCTGGTGTGCAGACGTCACTGAGGTATAAATCTAATGGGTATTAAATCTATTTGGTATTGAATCTCTGGCTTTTTCTTCATTAGCCCATGACAGTTAAAGTAATTCTGCTTGATGCCAATGTGTAAACACAGAATTGAGTTACAGGTTAGAGGATGGTCATCCAGATGGTTCTTAGAATAAATATGCTTGCTTACAGAAATTTTTGGGATTGTCATTAAAGTGAAAACATGGAATGTAAATATTTTCATAGGGAACGCGTGGAATCCCTCAGATTCAACTCACTTCTGTTCTTTTTAGGTTCTTCCTAAGCCCATTTCCCCTGTGTGCTTGCAGCAGGGCGAGTGCTCAGAGGTGCCGGCTGTGGGAACAGATGGTCCCCACCCCTGCCCCAGCTGCTCCACCTGTACTGCCCCTGTGTCCCAGGGTCACAGGCTCTAATCCCAGGGCACTCACGTCCCTATTGGAGATGGAGACTGCTGACAACTGTGAGCCTCTGGCACTTCCAGGGAGCCGTTAGGCTGTGTGTCACAGAGCTGGAAAACCATAATCCATTTTCAAGCTGTTGTAGCTCAAGCACTCCCGCCCCCATCACTGCTGTGGAGAGAAGTGAGCATTTGTATTTCTTAAAAATATAAACACACTTGACACAGTTCATGGTGTAAATTTTCTGGCAAGTTAGAAGTGTGTGTGCTTGTGGTATATGAGTGTGTACACACACGTGAGAAAGTGTGTGTGTGTGTGTGTGCATGGGAGAGGGTATGTGAGAGTGTGTGCATGTGAGTGTATGCACATGTGACAATGTGTGCATGAGTGTGTACAAGTATGTGCATATGTGCATATGAGTGTGTATGCATATGAGTCAGTGCATGTCTGTGCGTGAGTGTGCATGTGAGTGTGTGTGTGCGTGCGCATGTGAGAGGGTGTGTGTGCTCGAGGGTGTGTGTGTTGCCACAGGCCAGCCGTGCCTCGGGAGCCTGCGTGGGTGGCATGAGTGCATCCTCGTGCCCAGGCCTGTTGTGTGCTCCCAGCCGTGGTCACTGGCTCCAGGCTGCAGCTGCTGCCTGCACGGGCCCGACTCTGCCACTCAGCACTGCCATGTGTCCCTTTGTGGTGGCTGCGTGGGGGTCCCACGTGTGCTCTTGCACTGCGGGGAGAGGGTATCACAGATGGCTTAGGTCGGAGCTGCTTGTCGGTTGTGAACTGCCCTCAAGGCCCCAGACGTGCTCCCTATTACCGCATTTTCCTCCACCACCTCTTGGCCTCAAAACATAGACCTTCTCCTACCTTTTCCTTTTCCCTCATCCACTGCCCAGTTCATCAACAAATGCCATCTGTTTTCCCTCCCTGTTACTCACGGTTTAACATCTTTTCATTCTTGCCACAACTCATTCAAGCCCGGGTGGCTCACGCTGGGATGAGTGTGTGCTTGTCCACAGCCTCCTCATCTCCCCACTTCCTCCCCTTTGCTCGCAGCCCTGCGAGTCGGCCTGCTCCCCTTCCAGCATTTCCTACCCTTGCTCTAGAACCTTCCGTGGGCTAGTCTCTGCAGGATGAGGGAAGACTGCTGCCTGCAGTGTGATGGACTTTGTCCTTGACAGTATTTTCAGGAATTGTTAACCAACTTTTAAAATAATGTGATATTTTTCTATTTAAAATCTGTATTTTCAGCTTCTCCTGAAAAGATAGAAAATCTGGCAGCACTAAGCACGTGTTCTCAAAAGGAAGGTCACAATGGGCAGGAATGGAGTGTTCTGTGCTGTCTTTCTTGGGGGCATGTTTTCTCCAATTTGCCACGCTCCCCACTCCTCCCTATAGCACCCCCAGGCAGCCTTACACACATTTCTGTTACCTGTCTGCTCACCATAGGCATTAAAATTGGCAGCACAGGGCCGTCTGACTCCCAGGCCGAGGACCTTTCTACACGCCATGTTTACGACACACATTGTATTTTTCCCTCCTGTGTACCATTTTGCTTTCTGTGGCTGTTCTCCCTCTCCCCACAACCCTATCCACTCTGCATGGCCAGCTTACACACTCCTTAGTGAAACCCATCTCGGCAGCCCTTGGTGGAAGTCTTCTCTTCTGTTAATTACTAAAGCACTTGGGGTTTGTCTTTCTCTTTTGCTGCTATTGCACGTTATTTTGTTTGGAGCCGAGACTGACAGTCCCTCCCGGACAGAGTCTCACAGTATGTGACCCACAATGCCTTGCATGTAGTGGATTCTTAACAGATGTATGATCAGAAAGATGTGTGGTCGTGACTGAGGGACTTGTTCTGTGGGTGCCAACAGGAAGGCCTCTGACTAAAGCAGGGATATGTTAGCTGGTGACTTGGCCCAGGGACCTTGAAGAGATTGTTTCACTTACTGTCACCTTAACCACTGTTTTGAGATCTATTTTTAATGTGGTGAAGTTCTCAAATGCAACTAAACACTAGCACATCAGAGAGAGATGTGGCTGTGGTTACTCCCTTGTCTATGATGTCATCTATCACTAAAGTTCTTTATTCAGTGACACTGTTGAATACATTAAATAGAGCTTAAGATGATGTCAATTGAATGTAGAATATTTCTACACTCCTCATTGAAAATTGTAAATACCAAATATACTTGGGATTCAATATGTGATACTGGCTCAGTATTTTTCCCTTGGACTCTCCCACATGTACCTCCATGGCCCACGTCTCTATGCCATTGTGTCCCCGGGCTTTGGTTTTGGCGTCACTGACCTTCAGAACACACCCTCATGCCACACTCCTGGTGTATGCTGAGCTCAGATTCCTCTTAGCCAGTGACGGGTGTGTGAGGGGCAACGAGAAGGATCATAGGTTGGTAGAGAGTGTCTATGCCCAGTGATTGTTATAATTAGTTGGTAAAGACAATTTGCATCAAGTTTCCCACTTGGAAAGCCAAGTGACCCTTCGTGACCTTGTGGTGCTGGGCATTTCTTTACTCCCACCACACTCCTTTAAGAGGGAAGGAAGCTTTACTTCCCAGTATCTGGGCCAGGGGCTAAGTGGACTCCAGGTCAGTCCTGTCCAATGGAATGACAGGTTCTACATCTGTGCAGGAGCCATGGGCCACCTGTGGCCACTGGGCACTGAAATGTGGGTAATGTGACTGAGCAACTGAATTTTTTATTGTATTTCATCTTAGTGAACTTCACCTGGATCTTGAAGGTTGGGGAAAATGGGTCAAATGTCATGCCTGAGGGAGAGCTTCCTGCATGGGTGGGACTTTGCATTGCTGCACAAGTGAAGGCCCATTTGACCAACTTTGGCAGGGCATCAAAGCTGAATGTTTGAAGGGAGACCCATCGCTGCACTGTTCTGAGGAGAACGTTCTTTACTTATTGTATTGAGGAATAGCAGATGCCAAGCTTCCCTTGGCTGTGATTCCTTGAGCTGGTTCTATGTCCCACTTCCTGTGTTCAAGTACATTAATAACCTTGACTTAAATATATACCTTGTGTCCACCTCAAATATTAATGGCCAAAGCCAAAGGACTGTTTTGGGGGAGGAGTGGAGAAACTGAGGAGGATTCTATATAGATCATTTCGATAGGAACTTGTGGGTTTATCTCTTTTGCTTAGCTTTTCTAGAACCAGCTAAAACTGGTTGTGGGTGTTTTGGTCTTTTATGGTAGTTGTTAAAGCCACAATGTGCTGTGGATTAATCCACAGAATTAATCTCTAACCACATTTACACCCCCAGTGTGTGCTGGGCTCTGCTCCAGGGACCAATGGGATTACTTTGACATTTACTGGCTTGGGGAGGTTCCCTGCAGGTTCCGTCCACACTGCAGGTCCCCAGCTGTGGTCTGTGTTTGTGGGCTGCTGGCTGTTTTATAGTCTAGTGGTTTCTTTGTTGGTGTTTCAGTCCCCACCTGTCCTTTCACTGTGGAAAGTCTGGTAGACCCTTGAGAGCTGTACCACCATCTGTTTGTGGCTTCCTAAATGACTCTCCTTTTATCCGGGATTTCACATACACACAAAAATAGGAAGTGGGGCACAGGCAGTATAGAGTGACAGAGCACCAGCATGGATGGGGGTCAGGGGTGGCAGTCAGGGAAGCTGTACCCGTGGAGGGAGGGAAGGACATGCACATCCAGTGTGGTCTTTTGCAGCATCCTGATCACAGAGTGCAGCCTTGGGATCCTTCCAGCAACCTCAGCCTGGATAGAGGCCACATCTATACCCACCTCCATTTCCAGCCCCTCTCTCCTTCCAGGAAGGAGGGGCAGGGGTATGGTGGAAAGTTCTAAGCTATTAATCATGGTTTGGTTTTTCTTATGACCAGCCCCTAGAAGCCCACCAAGAGTCATCTCATTAGGATTAAAGATGTTCCAGGACGCCTGGGTGGCTCAGTGGTTGGGCCTCTGCCTTCAGCTCAGGGCGTGATCCCGGGACTCCGGGATCAAGTCCCACATTGGGCTCCCTTCATGGAGCTTGCTTCTCCCTCTCCTATGTTTCTGCCTTTCTCTCTGTGTGTGTGTCTCTCATGAAAAAATGAATAAAATCTTTGAAAAAGAAAAAGGACTAAAGATGTTCCTACCAGCCAGGAAATTTCCCTGGGGAAATTCAGAATTTCCTAAGGCATTTAGAAGCTCTATGTCAGGAACTGGGGTCAAAGCCACCACGCTAAGGGTAGAAGTTGGGTAGGAAACTGCAACTCTCACTGTTCTTTATATAATCTGCTGAGTCCCATGGTATATTAATAATTGTAGTTTTCTACCAGAATGTGGGAAATTTCCATCTTTGAAATATTAATTTCTACTGCTTCATGACTCTTAAAAAATCTCCTTTGCTCCCTCTTCCCCCTCCCTTCCTTCCCCCCCTCCTTCCTTCCACTTACCCCACCCCCCATCTTCCTCTTTTTTCCTGGCTCCCCTTTCTCCCCTCTCTCTTTCTCTTACTCTTCCCATTCTCCTTCTTTCCTTCCTCTTACTTTTGGTCTCTCCTTCCCCCTAATTGTTGATTCCCCCCCCCCTTCATTGATGATGTAGTCATTTATTTAAGTTAAATCGTTTTGGTGCAATATGATTTCTCACTAAATAGAATGCCTTCCCATTTGCCCCCCCACCCCACCCAACCAGGAAGAAGAAATGCCAGAAGTAGAAATTGACATTGATGATCTACTTGATGCAGACAGCGAAGAAGAGAGAGCTTTAAAATTACGGGTAAGCAGCTTTCAAGATCTAGAACTTGCCAGTCATGGATGCTTGAATCCACTTGGATCTCCAAGTCTGGCATACACTGATCCTGCCCTGTTGTGGTGTTACTACCAGGACTTGAGCAATGGCAGTTTGCTGAGAGGAAAGCAATGTAGTGCTAGGTATCTGTTCTCATGCACTGCCTCTCTGATGGTAGAGCAGTTCTTGACTACAGTCAGTTCTCAAACCACCTAATGAATATGAGCTTCTGTAGCTACGTCTTCTTGGAAGAAGAGCTGGTTCTGCCTCCAGAAATCCATTTGCCAGGAATGGAAGTGATGCTCCACAGCTGTATGAGAAGACGAGGTGCTGAGCCAGAACTGGAGTACCCAAGTCCAGGACTCTAGTCTCACAGTTGTGGATTATGTCATGTATGAAATCAATTTCTAGATAAGATTGTTTACAACATAATAAAAGACATTTTATTAGAGTATGTTCACCTGGTAGCATTCCAGTACAACAACGGATGTTGAGATGTTTCCTTAGTTTAGAGCAATACAACATTTATTTCTCTTCCCATGGGAGGTCAAATCTATCATTTTAAAATCTACATTTGGGAGTTTCTAAAACCAATTAACTTTTGACCTGTCACTGTTCTTAATGTTCACTGATAATTACTGTTAATGACTGTTGGTTATCGCAAATGACAAGTGATCTCTAAAGGCAATTAAAGGGCACATTTTAATGTATTAATGTGATCAACATGTTAATAATTACTAGTGTCCCTCTTGTGGCGAACCGTCTCAGCTTAATGATTACTTCTTGATGGTAAATTTAGTTGGGACATGATAGGATCTAGTTATGAAAGTTGAAAAAATAAAGCAGGTACCAGTTCTGTAGAAAATGTAATGATATATAAAAGTGTTTTTAAAATTGAGAGCTTTGCCTACTGTAGGCCACCCACTTTGGTTTCCCAGGGGAGGACACTGAAGCTTCTAGAGGTGTGACAAGTTGATTTGTGGTTGAATTACAGCCAGGCCCCTGCTTTCTGTGTCCAGGGTGATTACTACCATTTCCCACAAGCTGTCTCAATTTAAGCATATACAGTTTATTATTAACCATGTTAATAGGCCAAAGGAAAGGTGTGAGTGTGTGTTCTGAAGAGTGCAAGGCACTTCTGCATAGGAAGGTACAACTTTTGGTATCTTCAAGATGATCCAACAGGTGCTGAAACAAAGTGTGATTCTAGATTGTTGACATGAAATCTGGATTTATCAAGTTTAGAATACTACCATAAAGATAAAATGAAAATGATTTTTAATTTCACTTTTAAAATGATACTGAATTTTAAAATAATCAAACTTTCTTTCTGTGTATTTTATTCTAGGAAGCTCTTGTAGACTGCTACAAACCAACAGAGGTAAACAGATTGCTTTTCCTAAATGCCATGTTTGCATTAGTTTTTATGAAACCACTTTGTGTATTTTTAAAGCTAAACAACAGTATATGCTTCAGTTATGTATATACTAAGTAGTAGTTATTATCCCGTAAGTGAAGTGCAATGCTTGACTGGTATTAACTTCCTTAAATGTATGCCCAAGCATACCTGGTTCAGGAAGACTTAAAACTAATGGAATTGGATTTGCTTTGACATGGATGGAACTCACTATGCTGAGTGAAATAAGTCAATCGGAGAAGGACAAACATTATATGGTCTCATTCATTTGGGGAATATAAAAAATAGTGAAAGGGAATAAAGGGGAAAGGAGAAAAAATGAGTGGGAAATATCAGAAAGGGAGACAGAACATGAAAGACTCCTAACTCTGGGAAACGAACTAGGGGGGTGGGTGGGGGGTGGGGGTGACTGGGTGACAGGCACTGAGGTGGGCACTTGATGAGATGAGCACTGGGTGTTATTCTATATGTTGGCAAATTGAACACCAATAAAAAATAAATTTATAAAAAAAACTAATGGAATTGGATGTGTTGCTTGTTTTTTTTTAATTCTTTATTTAAATTCAATTTAGTTAACATATAATGTATACTAGTTTCAGGGGTAGAATTTAGTGATTCATCATTTGGTTATAGCACCCAGTGTTCATTATATCAAGTGCCCTCCTTAAATGCCCATCACTCAATTATTCCTAAAAGCCAAATTCAAAGGTAATTGTGAGAGGGTTGGAAATCATTTTAGTAAAGGTGTTAGATTTATAACTGGAGAATATATTCTTTTAGTATATAGATATGCATCTTTAAGAAGCTTTAAGTGAAATCTGTCATTCAGAAAAATTGCCTTTATTGGAAGGAGAAATATTATGCTTTGTTTGCATATTTATCATCAAATGGATAAATATTAATATAAAAATGGGTATTAGTTTGATTAGACCAAAGCAATTAATGTATACTCAAAGAGTGAAAGCATGGTGTAGAAATTAAGGACATGATCAGTTATGAAAAGATTGGTAAAGGAACTCCTTTTCATTTATTCCTCTGATGAATCAGAGAAGGCACAAGATCCATAAGATATTTTTTGCAACATCAAAATAATGGAGATAGGACTTCTGATTTTTGAAGTGATATAATTACAAAATGAGAAGAAAGCATACTTTCACAAGAGTGGGTAAGATTTAAATGACTAGGGTGTTTTGTGATCATTTGGCTTGAGGCCAAATTAGTTATTTGAGCTTTATTCTTATAATCTCCAGTGTTCTTTTATGTTGATTGCATCTTGTAGTCATAGATATTTTTAAAATTAACTTTAAAATTATAAAGTTATTATATTTTAAAATTAATGTAATACATATTCATAGTTTTGAAAGCCAAAATACAATTAGGCTTATAAAGAAAAAGTAACATTGCCTTTCCCCTTCCTCAGTACCTTTTCCTAAAGGTATATATATTATATTATATATTATATTCATATAGTTTTATACATCAACATTTTTGGCTGTTTTCCTGCTATTTACTCTTGTATTCCTAAATATGCAATTGCTGTTTACTTATTTATTTTTTTCATTTATTGGCTTATGGGGAAATATGATAGCTCTCTCACTCTCCAAGTAATTCATTTCCCTCCATTCCCTTAATAAAGGTATTGACTAGTATTTTATTGAATCAGTGGTCAAGGTTTATAGTATTATGATTTAAACAAATACTTTTCACTGCTAAGCCAAGCAGTGAAATATAACCATGGATCCTTCTTTATATAGCTCTTTGTTTTCCCTGAAATTGATACTATTTTTTCTTTTATTTTTGTCTAGTACTTATTATTATTTTTTGTTGAACTCTTCAATATCTTTGTCAAACATGTAGTATATTTTCTGTATACTCAAGCCTGTTATTACTATGCCCCTACCCTAGAAGTTTCCTCCTGGCACCCCTATGCAACAATCTAGTGAAGTTATTTTTGGGGTCTACTGAGTAGCTACTGTAATAAGATTTCTGTTCACTGCTGTCCTGTTAGATGCTTTGTTTCTTAAATCCCAATCTTCCTCATTTTTGGGAAGTATGTCCTCCAGTAGCTTTTTGGGAAAGGATGCATAGAAGGTAAAGTTTTTGAATCCTCGCATATTTGAAAATGTGTTTTGATTAATAATTTGGGATGGTATAGAATTCTGGGACAAAATTCAGTATTAAAACTGAATTTTAAGGCATTATCCTAGTTTGTTATTTCTAGCATTACAAAATCTGATGCCATTCTTAGCCCTTTGTATGTGACCTATTTTTCCCCCCTCAATTAACTTTTAAGATTACCTCCATACTTTGAAATTTTACCGCGATATGCTTTACTGTGCGTCCTTTATTACTCATGTGCTGGGTACTTTGCACTCTCTTTTAGTTTGAAGATTTATGTCTTTCAGTTCTTAAAAAAATATTATTTTTTCATCAATTTATTCCTCAGTATTCTGTAATACTGGCTCTCCTATTATCTAGGTGCTACATCTTTTGGATGGATCCTCTAATTTTTTTTTATCTTTTTCCTTTTGTTGTTCATCTCTTTGAGTTTTTGTTCTACTTTGTGAAAGACTTCTGACTTTATTTTCTAGCCTTTTAAAGTTTTGTTATTTTAAGTTCTCAGCTGTGTTATTTTTAATATTTAAGAGCACTTTCTTCATCTCTGTTCACTGTATTTTTTAGTATTTCTTGTTTCATTCACACATTTTATAATTTTTTCTCTTTGAGTATATTAATCAAATGTTTAATTTCTTTTTTTTAAGATTTTTCTGCTCTCAGCATTATCTCTTTTCTCTGAATCTCTTCTTTCTGTTTTTGTCTGTCTTTGCTGATTTTTGGCAGTGTGTTTATGTATGAGTATTAGGAGCCAGTAAACTGATTGTGTAGCATGAGCACAGCTTGTCCGATGGTGGGTCTCATTATGGAGTGACCTGGTTGCAAACCCCATTTTTTTTTTTTTAGTGGTGTGTGTGTGTAGGAAGTAGTCCTCACTCAAAATGTTGCTATTTAGACCTCTTTTTACTGGAGAGATTTGTTTTGTCTTTGCTTGCTGTCTAAACTCCTTGAGGAATTGATAGTTTGATTAGAGGCTTTCTGGAAGCAAGGACAGGATGGAGGCAATAGATCTCACTATGAGCTCTTTTGGAAAAAAGCTTCTTTATTTATAGTTGTCTGGGGGAATAAGAGTTAAATTAATTAGGTATTTTGGAGAGTTATATTAAAATGTTGTGAAAGGTTAGACAAGAACAATAGGAAAGTTAAGAAAGGTGATAGATTGTGTCACTGAATTCACATGTGATGTGGGGGTGGGAGGGTTCCTGCTGAGACTAGATCCAGACTGGCAGGTATAGGCATGCCATTTACTCAAACATTCTCTCCTCCTTCCCTTCTCCTCCTAGCAGGACAGTTCATGTTTTGTTATTTTGATAGAAAGGCTAGACTTTCATGAGCCCTAATATTTTCCAGTTGTTACAATATCTAGGAAGCAAAATATTCACACTTCTTAACAGCCATACAGTTAAATAAAGATGGTGAGTCTTGCTTCCTCCAGAACAAAAAGTATTCTTTATGGCTTTTATAAGGAATTTTAAGAGATGAAAGATGTGATATTTAAATATTTTTTGGAGTTCCAAAAGAAGAAAGAAGGAAAGGCGTTTACGTATGAACATCTCTGTTTCTTTAGCTCATGATTTCTAGAAATGGAAATGGTGAAAAATGCTAAGGAATTACAGTCAAGTTCATCTATCCATTAAAAAGGTCATTTCAGAAAAGGTTGGCAGTTGGGTTATGATGATAAAAATCCTAGCTTATTATTTTCCCAAAGCTCTAGAGTTCAATTATAGTAGCAAGAATTATCTTATTTAATCTTCACAATGGTGACTTGAAGGAGGAAGTTGGGTTATTTTTCCTACAACCTCATAGCAGTGAGCAAAGGGAGGACTCAACCCAGAGTTTCAGACACCTGATCTTGTGCTCATTCTTTTTCCCTGCCTGGCTTCCTAAGCTACTTGACTTGGAAAGACATTTAGGACATTAAAGGACTTTGTCCTATCTCAGCTAAGTGACTACCAATTAATGATGTTCTTTTTAAAGTAGTCATCTCTGAAGGTGCTATTTTTTGATCAAAATATTTTGCATACAATTTTATGTCACTTTGAAGTTAAAAATGTAAGGAAGATGTCTTTGCTGATTCAGGGACATTTATTTGTAGTCTCCATGCAGAGGTGGGGTGGGTGGTGGGAAGACTGGACTTTAAGAAGGCAAGTCTTTTTTTTTTTTTTTTTAAGGTTTATTTATTCTAGAGAGAGCCAGAGAGAGAGAAAGAGCGAGTGTGCACATGAGTGGGAAAAGGGGAGAGAGAGAAAAATCCTCAAGCAGACTCCTCACTGAGTGTGGAACCCCACCTAGGGCTCCATCCCAGGACCCTGAGATCATGACATGAGCCAAAATCAAGAGTTGGACACTCAATTGACTGAGCTACCTAGGCGCCCTTAAGCCAAGAGTCTTATGTCAGCACCAGCACTACATGTGTGTGACTTAAAGTGATTTTCTCAACCTCTCAGAGCCTCCATTCCCTCCTCTATAAAATCAAGGTAAAAACCATCTCTCTGGGTTTTAGTAACAATTATTTGATTTTCTCAACCTCTCTGAGCCTCCATTTTCTCTGCTATAAAATGGAGATAATAATCACCTCTCTGGGTTTGAGTAACAATCATTTGCACTGATAATAATTTTAGAGATAATAATAACAATAATAATAATAATAACAATAGTAGCTAAATAATTACTAAGCACATGCCAGGAACCGATCGAAGTATATCACATGTATTAACTTATTTCTTCTTCTTCATAACAAAGCTGTGAAGTTTACACTATTGTTATCAGGTAAGAAATTTGAGACATTAAAGGGCAATGTCATTTGCCTAAGGTGATATAGTTAATAATTGGAGATACCAGGATATGCACAAGAGCACATAACATAAATCTTGACTCGTGCTAGTTGAATTTGGTTTGATATAAGGTAATACTTCTCCATTACATATTAAAAATGAAAAATGCCCCAGTTCACCAATAATGATATTCTTGAATTCTTCAATTTGAAGAGGACACTTTAAGGAATTTGCAAATTTCACAGTGGTGATATTTTCTTTGGCATGCCATATGCTTTGGGTCCATGGTCTCATTTTATGTGGGACTCTGGCTAATCAGAAAATAATTTGCATTTTCTCATTTTGATTCATATTCCCAGCTGTGGACTCTTGATGTGAAAATCTTTGCTGACTTGGACCCTTCAAAACACAGAAATATTACTGTGGCCACCACACTAATGTATTTGTGGCTGATTAGTAAGAATGGTATTTTAATTTTTTTCCCCTTGAGTAAAGGACATTTCTGATGTAGCTGATTTAATATCAGCTGATTTATAATAATGATAAATAGAGCTGATTTAAATGTAGAAAAATAATATTTCTATATAATGCAAGAAGAAAAGGAGTAATTTAATTTTGGTTAATGTTTGGATTTGAATGATCAGTAAGTGACAGCCTGGTGGACATTATAGAAATCTGAGGTGAGGTGTTGGGGCCAGCTAGCCAGGCTGTGGAGGAGCCTCTTTTCCTATTTCTCATTCTTACTTTGCATGGTTTTCAAATCTTAGGATCACATAGGAGCACTTCTACTGTACTGATATGGTAGACAGAAAATGAATATAGTATGGGTTTGAGGGCATCTGTCTTACCATCTGTTAGGGGAGTTGTCAGTCCAGTCAACGGACACCTAGAAATCTCTTTTTATAGTGAATGATGGCTGTGCCATTGTTCTCTGATAAATGTCATATTTTTTTTCTGTGCATTTCATTTTTGAAATAGAGGTTATCGTATTACATATCATTTTAGCAATCGGAGCCTGTAGGTTGATATGCATCAGGGTTTTGTGCAGGATGACTAAGTCTGTGAGTAGGTGGTGAGAGGCATTGGGTCCCAATAATCTTTCGGATTATAGGAATGTCCCATACACATGACAGTGCGGGAAATGGATGTCTGATTGTGGTTTGCAAATAGAAATTGACCAGTGGTTGTGGAAAGGCAGATGTGCTTCGCTGTTCTCCCGTGTTGACAGGAGGAGAGCGGGATCTCCTTTTTTCGCCATGGTGTCATGGGGATTGCATCTCACTGTCCTGACAGACATTTGTGGTGGCCATTGTCAATTCATCCTGCTCACATCATTCTCACTCCATTTAGCATTTTTAACCTGCCCTACAAAAATATTGGTCAGTTATGTATACATGGAAGTAATGAAAGTGCTCAGAGCTCCTGTTCTGAGCTGATTGTAGTGGAGAGAAAAGATAAACTGGGTATTAATAACTCAGAAAGACTGTGTGTGTGACTAGAGGAGACATGGCTTGCCATTTTGCAATTTTCTTTCTATTCGTTTGCTCAACAAATGTTTATTGAACATCTATGCACCCATAACTAATCTAGGGCCTAGATAAAGCAGTGAACCTGGGCATCCATTGAAAAAAGTCTCTTCTAAGTTCACAATTAAGTTAATTGAGGAGACGTAAGTGCTCAAAGGATATTAAAATAGAAATAAAAGGACAGATATGCCAGGATGTCAGCTTAGTCCATAGTTTTCTTAGTTACCAAATTGCCTAATGGAATGTGAATTGAGCGGATCCATACTTGCTAGAGAAAGACAAAGGAAGTAATCATTTCACTCCGTTTTAATGGGTCAGAATGACTCCATGCAGGATAACCTGTTCTTCTGGGCTCTCATGGGGTTTCCTGGAAAAAAAAAAAAAAAAAGACTGCAATTTGGGGCCGGGTTGAGGAAGAGAGCTGGATTAATGAGTTGAAATACACCTGTTGGAAGCTGTCACCTTCAGAACAATGTTTCCGAAGAGTGAGAAAATTGGGACCTTCCAAAGAAAGCCTGGAATCAACGAAAATGACATTCCTAGTGGTTGTAGCCATTGACTAGGAAAGCCTTATGTTTTAGCATGAATAGGCAGGTAAGTAATAAAGGACTGGGATTTATTAACCAGAAACAAGAGTAACTTTACCAAAAGGATTTTGGTCACAGTCTGCCAGTTGGTTGCTCGTACACTTTCTTTAAGGCTCTTTATGCCTCAGGCCTCCATTGCCCAGGGAGAAAAAGCCAGGAGGTGCCAGAGCTAGCATGTAGATCCATTTTTGAGTCCACATCCTGTGATCTGTCTACTTCTCTACTTCTCACTGCCTTTCTCTGAATTCTTACTAGGTCAGCACGAGCACCACTTTGGAATATTTATAAATTTGGTTAAGATTGTTTCGTTGAGGAAATTAACCCAGAAGGGTTAAGTAAGCTTGCCAAAGACATGCGGTCATGGAGCAGAATTCTGCATTTATTTATTTTTAAAGATTTTATTTATTTATTTGTGAAAGACATACATAGAGAGGCAAGACATAGGCAGAGGGAGAAGCAGGGTTCCCATGGGGAGCTGGATGCGTGACTCAATCCCAGAAGCCCAGGATCATGTCCTGAGCTAAAGGCAGATGCTCAACCACTGAGCCACCCAGGTGCCCCAAAACTCTGCATTTCTTTTTTGGTCATAATTCAGCACTCTTTGTAGAGTTAGGGAACAGTCCACAAGCCCATACTCATTTCTGACACTAATTGTAAATTTAGGGGTCACCAAGGTGATACTCAAACTTGATAACTTGCTAGAAGGACCCATGGCACTCACTAAGAGTTTCTATACCCATAATTTCATTTTATTACAGTCACAGGTTATGGATGAAAATCAGCCAAGCGAAGGATACATGGGACAGAGGCCAGGCAAGTTCAAACACAGAGCCTCCAGCTGCCCTCTCTCAGTAGAGCCCGGTACAGGGTTAATTCAGTTATGATATGTGAGAATGTGTAGAGTACTGCCAATTAGGAAAGCTCACCTGAGCCTCGATGCCCAGAGTTTTTACTGGGACTTGCCTACATAGATTGGTTGACTGCCATGTGGCTGATTTTCATCTTCAGTCCCTTGGTATATGGAGCTGATATCACATGACCCAAAGTCTCCACCCAAAATCACACTGTTAGACTCTCTAGCGTGGCCCAAGGCCCTGGAGTAAACAAAGATACTTTTATCAGGCAAGACATTCAAGATCTTAGAGCTCGCTTCCCAGGAACTGAGGGCAAAGACTAGACTCTTTGGGAAGGTGAAATTTTTTACTACACACTCTTAGAAGCAGGATGACCATGAGAAGAATGATAATGTTGATGACAATAATAATTGTGACATAAGGAAAGAAGAAGTAGATGGTATAATAGGAAGAGCCACATAGGTCTGGCTTTGGATGTTTTTTCCCTCAGTAATTACTGATGGTTATTTTTTTAAAAAAACACATGATGGGGAACCCTGGGTGGCGCAGCGGTTTGGTGCCTGCCTTTGGCCCAGGGCGCGATCCTGGAGACCCGGGATCGAATCCCACGTTGGGCTCCCAGTGTATGGAGCCTGCTTCTCCCTCTGCCTGTGCCTCTGCCTCTCTCTCTCTCTCTCTCTCTCTGTGTGTGACTATCATAAATAAATAAAAAAAAATTAAAAACACATGATGGAGGAGGTACAGGCTTTAAAGGACAGTGGACCTTTAAGCAGCTGGCATTTTCAAATGATTGATTGTGATTTTATGGCCTTTTCTTCTTTCATTAAATTCAGAATGAATGATTATGTTTTAAAAGCTGATCAACCAGGCAGCCCCGATGGCTTAGCAGTTTAGCGCCGCCTTCAGCGCAGGGCGTGATCCTGGGGACCTGGGATCGAGTCCCACATCAGTCTCCCTGCATGGAGCCTGCTTCTCCCTCTGCTTGTGTCTCTGCCTCTCTTTATCTCTCTCTCACGAATAAATAAATAAAATCTTTAAAAAGAAAAAAAGCTGAATCAACCCTAATTATAAACAACTCCACATTCTCTTCTTGCATTTGGACTTATCCAGATAGAAGAAAGAACACGAGTTAAAAGTAATTTGACACGTGACTTTTGGATTTCTGTATCTTTAGCAAGAGAGTCATAATCAAAAACAAATCTCACAGTTCATAAATCCAGTAAGATTTCATCTTAACACGATTTAGGTATTTGTAGCAAATATTCATTTCAACAAAATTTGGGTATTTGTAGCAAGTAATATTCTCCTTCATTGATAATGGGGCCCTAAATTACTATAGCTTTTTTTAGTAATTATAAAGTTAGAGATTATAATTTTACTGGATTTACTCCACTGATCATTTACTGTGGTGGGATTATTTATGTGGGTCATATTTTACATTGTCTGAATATTAAGTGTACAGGTTCTGAGAAGCCAATTATTAGTAAGTGAAAGAAGAATTGAATGCTGATGCTGGTGAAGTTGACTATGAGGAGGGCAGGTGAACTGTTCTGCTGCATACAAATAAAGGTTAGAATCTAGGTACAAAATAATTAGTCTAAGAGCAGTGGTCTGAGTCTCTAAAATAGATTAATGGGACTGCTTTCACCAGCACAACAAATTAATCTCTGAAGGCAGATAGTCAAGAAAATGAATGTACAAAACAATGTCAAGTGGTTTTAAGTTAAAGGGAAGAAGAAAATAACCAGGATGCAGTTAAGACCTTCAGGAATTTTCTGTTGGCAGCAGTGATTATAGTGACAGCAGGCACAAACTCTTACCCATAACAGATTCATAAACCTCTTTTAAGATAATAAAAAATAAGATCAGTTCTGGTGTGCACTGTGAGCAGATGAACCTCTCTAAAGGTAAACAACACTCCTCCCAACCCCTGACAAAAGAAGGGGAAAGTTAAATATTCACTGGTGATATTGGCGCCTGTGGTGCTCAGGTGCCTAAGATGGCAGGAGCAAATCCTGGCATCACACGGGGCTGGGGACACCCCAGAGCTGTTTGTCAGTGGTGACTCACTGCCTGTTTGGCCTGCATGTTTGGCCCCCTGTGTGACCTGGATACGCAAGCTGATAAAAATTTACAGTGTGATTTTTAAATGCTTAGCTGGTTCTTTGGGCGAGTACATTTTGCCATTTGGAACGGTTCTCAGTTGTTTCCATCACTTTTAAAACAGGCAGGTACTACCCTTCCATTGCCCTCGCTTCTCTAAACTTCAGCACATTTGGAAATTCTTCTTTCCCTCCCCGGATCATGCTTTGCCTGATCCCCACAATATCTGATGCATACATGTCAGGCTTTTTGGAAGAAGTGTCAGCTAGCTCTGTAAAAGTTGTGTAGGCTGACTTGGTTTTACTATCATTGGGCAGTGAGACGCAGCACCTGGAGCAGCTGGTCCTTGTGAATATGCATTTTAAGGAAGTGACCGGTGCATTGATTGGGGTGACAAAGAGGGGACAGTACATGGGGGAAGTCACTGAACCACGTGACTGGAATCTTCACTTGCTGTCTCTCTACCCTGGACTCTGCGTCGGGGGTCAGGGGTGATATTTTTTTGAAAAGCAGATTGAGCATCCAGAGTTCTGCTGGGCACCCTTTGCGGGAGCTCGCATGATCTACATAATTATTGTGATTGGTGACACCACACAACGAGCAACGGTTTTAAGCATATCTTTCAAAAAGTCCTTTTGTGGGGAAATACTTCTGATTAAAGGGCTACCACATACTATCCATTTGTCTTTTTAAATGACCCTAAATGCTTGAAGGAATGACATGAGTGTGGTTTAATTATGCACAAAGCAGTGATTTGCAGAGACACTGTGGTTTCTCCTTTTCCCACTTTCTGATGGACCCATCTTTGTTAAAGCAGCACAGTCCATCAATGAGTGGAGCAGACAAATCCCTTTGAGGGACAAGGGAAAGGTCCCAGACGCCTGGCCACGGTGATAATTACAGAATGAGCGTCCATCTGCCGCCTCTGGTCCAGGCTGGAGCGGGTGGAAGGGTGTGGAGGCTGAAAGCCACGGGGCCCAGGAGGGATGGGGGGACGGGAGCTCCGAGGGGAGCGTGGCCCTGAGATGCCGAGCTCCGTGACAGCGCCACACGGCAGAAACTCCGGAGCGAGGAAGGACCTTCTGTTTTCATAGCTGCCGGCAGATCCCTTCAGAAGTGTGCTTTGGCTTTTTTCTTTCTTAGAAGTCTCTCATAAATCAGGTGGCTGCCTGTTGTATTGAGTCAGGTTCACGAGGTCACTGGCAATGTTTCTTTTCTTTCTATTGCTTCTTTGATCTCTCTGTGCATGTGTGCTTGTGTGTGTGAGTGTGCATGCATGCGCACAAGCATGGTAGGCTCCACCCTTCCCCAAATGCATCTTGTCTCCCCAAGCTCCTCCAGGTTGGCTGGTTTTCCAGTGCTTAAAGGAGAACCGCTAGGCTCTTCCTCCACAGTAGCTGGGGCCAATTTTTTTAATATAAATTTATTTTTTATTGGTGTTCAATTTGCCAACATATAGAATAACACCCAGTGTTCATCCCATCAAGTGCCCCCCTCAGTGCCCATCACCCAGTCACCCCCCCCGCTCACCTCCCCTTCCACCACCCCTAGTTCGTTTCCCAGAGTTAGGAGTCTTCATGTTCTGTCTCCCTTTCTGATATTTCCCACTTATTTTTTCTGCTTTCCCCTTTATTCCCTTTCACTATTTTTTATATTCCCCAAATAAATGAGACCATATAATGTTTGTCCTTCTCCGATTGACTTACTTCACTCAGCATAATACCCTCCAGTTCCATCCACGTCGGAGCAAATGGTGCGTATCTGTCCTTTCTAATGGCTGAGGAATAGTCCATTGTATACATAAACCACATCTTCTGTATCCATTCATCTTTCGATGGACACCGAGGCTCCTTAGCTGGGGCCAATTGATACTTTGTACAATCCGCCTAACACACACACACACACACACACACACACACACAAAATTAGTGCACAGAGATTCTAGTGTTTCCTCTCTCTGCTTCTTCACTTACCTACCACAATTGTGTGACTTAATTAGGCCATGCATGTATTCCTTTGCTTTGTAAACCTTTGTGAGCACCTCCTGTATTACATGCCATGCTAGGAAAAGAAAGGGGGCTAGGACTCTTGCAACTAAAAGCAGGAATGACAGATCTGCACGTTGATTATCCTGCATGCTTTATGCTGTATAAGTAACGTTTTGCAAATTTTCTTCAGTTTGCTTATTTTGCTCAATATGAGATTTCTGAGATTTGTTCCTGTTGATATAGGAGACTCTACTTCACTCGTTTTCATTGCTGTGTAGTGTTCCTATGTATTAATGTACATATCCATTCTTCTGCTGAGACTCACTTAGGCTGTGTCCAGTTTTCTTCATTATGAATGGTGATGCAATAAAAACTCCTGATCTTTTGGCTCACGTACAAAGTTTCTCCAAGAAATATACCAAGAAATGGAATTGCTCTTAAATGTTTGCATCAGCTTGCATGCCTACCAGCAGGGTACGAGAATTCTCTTTTGACCTCAGCATTCTCATACCCGGTATTGCCCAACTGTAAAATTTTTGTCAATATGATGGTATCTTATTGTTTTAACATACCGTTTCCTGACTGCTCGCTAGTAAGATTGGACACATTTTTTTCTCCATGTACTTATTGGCTGTTCATATTTCCTAATTTGGGAATTTCCATTTTGAATCCTTTGTCTACTTTCTTTTGACTTGTGTTTTTGTAATTGATTTTTAAGAGTTGTTTATATATTATGGATGGCAGTCCTTTGACCTTTACGTAGGTTGCAAATATATTTCAAAAACTGTGGAGCTTATTTTGGTTGAGTTGTCTTTTGTGTACAGAAGTTTACCATTTAATTGAAATCAGATTTACCAGTGACATCCTCTATAGCTTATGCTTTTAAAAGATTTGTGCTTAAGAAATCTTTCACTACTCCTGTGTCAAAGATAGTCTCCTTGGGGCACTTGGGTGGCTCAGCTCGTTAAGTCCCTGGCTCTTGATTTCAGCTCAGGTCACGATCTCAGGGTCAACTCTACCCTGGGCACGGAGACTTTTTAAGATTCTCTGTCTCCCTTTCCTTCGATCTCCCCCACCCAGCCACACACACACACACACACACACACACACACACTCTCTCTCTCTAAGAAAAAAAGATAATCTTCTTATATTTTGTTCTAAAACTTTTCACTTTTACTTTTTACACTCAGATATTTAAATCATCTTGAACTTATTTTTGTGTATGGTGTGAAATAGAGATCTAATTTTACATTTGCTGTGTTGCTCCAGCACCATTTATTGAACAATCTGTCCTTACCCTCACTGATATGTAATCATCTGGTGTTGTATATCAGATTTTCATAATATGCAGGACTTAACTTCTGGCTGTTTGTCTATCACCACACACTGTCACAACTGCCAGGGATTTATTTTATTTTAAATATTTTATTTATTTGAGAGAGAGAGAAAGAGCATGAGTGGGGGTAAGGGGAGTGGAGGGACAGAGGGAGAAGCAGGCCCCCCACTGCTCAGGGAGCCCGATGTGGGGCTCAATCCCAGGACCCTGAGATCAAAACCTGAGCCAACGTTTAACCGACTGAGCTACCCAGGTGCCCCTTGCCAGGGCTTTATAATTTGTTCTTAGCAAGGGCCAGGTGAACCCACAATTTTCTTATTAAAAATATCTTGACTCTTCTTGAATATTTATATATCAGTTGGTACTGCATTAAACTTATAGACTAATTTGCAGGTAAATGAGATCTATGTGTTGATTCATTCAGGACACAATAATAAAAAATGTGAATTCCTTTGGATGAGGGACAGGTTTGAAGCAGGGATAGGTAACAGTGAGTTCACTTTTGGTCATTTTGAGACTGATGTGCCTATGTCACATCCCTATGGAGACCTCTGGGAGAAACAGGAAATGCAGACCTGGATCTCATGGGGAATGACAGAAAGGAGACCTGAGAGTATGAGGAAATGGTTGGCTGAGAGTGCCTTCAGGAGGCTGGGAACCAAGCTTTGGAGAATGCTTCCATTCCATCAGCAGGTCATGGGGCAGAAGTAAGTGGGTGACAAAAGGGAGTGACGGGAGAAAGTCAGAGACTTACAAAGAGAATGTGGAGGAGAGTAAGCAACCTCCTTAAAAGAAAAAGAGAGAAGAAAGAAAGAGAGGAAGAGGGGAAGGGGAGGGGAGGGGAGGGGAGGGAATGGAAGGGAAGGTAAGAGAAGGGAAGGGAAGGGAAGGGAAGGGAAGGGAAGGGAAGGGAAGGGAAGGGAAGGGAAGGGAAGGGAAGGGAAGGGAAAGGAAGGAAAAGAGGAGTATTTTCTCACTATACACACCTGCTAGAATGGCCAAAATTAAAAAGATTGACAACACCAAGTGTTAGCAAGGATGTAGAACACCAAGGACCCTCCTCCCCTGTTGGCAGGAATGTAAAATGGTACGACCACTTTAGAAAACTATTTGGGGGCTTCATAAAAAGTTAAACATACATTACACAGCTCTGCCATGGCACTGCTAGATATTTACCCAAAGGGAAGAAAAAATATGACCACGCAAACACTTGCACATGGATATTCAATGTAGCTTCATTTACCATAGTCCAAAACTTGAAACAACCTAAATGTCCATCAGCAGTTGCATGGGTAAACATGTCGTGATAGATCTTTACAATGGAACACTAGTCAGCAATTTAAAAGACTGCAGGACTAACACACACAACAATATTGGTGAGTCTCAGAAACAGTATTGGAACGAAGTAAGCCAGGCAAAAAGAGAATGTGATGAATAATTCCAGTTACATAAAGTGCAAACTGTAGTGACAGAAAATTGGGCTGGGACAGAGGGAGGATGAGCTATAAAGGGAGATGAGAAATTTAGGGGAGTGATGGAAATGATTTGACCTTTAAATAGAAGCAGTTTTGTGATATTGTGATTTATAAGAAATATATATATTTGGTCATTCAGATGATCAAAATATGTTTCTCATACGCATTCTATTCCTCCTTCACAGTTCCTGATGCACAACTCTCCAAACCCTCAGAATGTCCTGAGCCATAAGAGCAATGGGTACATTTTTTTTTTTATAGTACGCGGGCTCTTGCCCTCAGTTCCTGAAAAGCTTCAGAGCCATAAAGGTCAAATTGTTATTTCTAACAAGCCCCTTTCTACCACAACTGGGTTTAGTTAATGAAATGATTTTTGCAAAGCACCGAAGGATGGGGGCTGGTTGCCAGGGGAACCAACCATGACTCTAAGGTTTGAACTTTCAGTTTTACCCCCTGATTTCCAGAGATGGAAGAGGGGCTAGAGATTGAGCCAATGGCCAGTGAGTTAATCAATCATGCTTAGTAGTGAAGCTTCTGTTACAAGGACAGGGTTCGGAGAGTTTCCATGCTGGGGAACTAGGATGCTTCCATGTGCTACTGTGCTGGCCTCCAAGCTCCATGAGGACAATTCTTTTGTTCAGGATCTTACCCCATGTATTTCTCTATCTGGCTATTGACTCATATCCTTTAATATCCTTTGTAATATATTGGTAATCTGGTGAGCAAATGGGTTTTCCTGAGTTCTGGAAGCAATTCTAGCAAATTAATCAAATCCAAGGAGGGGGTTGTGGGAACTTCTGGTTCATAGTCGGTCTGTCAGAAGCACAGGTTAACAGCCTAGATTTGGGATTGGCGTCTGAAGTAGAGGGCCTTCTTTGTGGGATGGAAACCTTTACCTGTCGACTCTGATGTTACCACCAGGTGGATAGTGCTGGAATTACATTGAATTCTTGGATTCACCCTACTGGTGTCAGAATTGCTTGTTGATGTGGGGAAGCCTACACACACACACACACACACACACACACACACAGGAATTGAGTCTAGGAACTCTCACATTTATTGCTCATAAATTATTCCTCAATAAAGTCAATAACTGAAAGCAAGCAAGTAGGCAGAAAGGAAAGAGAAAGGAAGAAAGGAAAGGAGGAAGGGAGGGAGGGAGGGAGGGAGGGAGGAAGGAAGGAAGGAAGGAAGGAAGGAAGGAAGGAAGGAAGGAAGGAAGGAAGGAAAAGTTGTCCTTAGCAGTGTCCAATGAAGAGACCTGAGCAGGAGCACGCTGTGGTGGGGGAGCCTTGAGGAGTCCGCGCTGGCTGAGCAGAAAGGTCAACACTCTGGCTTCCCTCTCTTCTTCCTTTTCTCCTCTCTTTCTCCCCTTTTTGCTCCATCTTCCCTCCTCTTTTTCTTCTTTTCTAATTTATAAGTTAGAGTAGAAGGCAGCAACTTGGGCTTTTGAGGTGTTTATGCGTTGGAAAGAGACTATGAGCAGAAAGGAAGGAAGGTTCCTGCTCTGGGGAAAGATTTCCAGAGATTACCTGTAAAGCACAGTCCTTTCCATATCTGGCCAGCCCTTCCCCCATATGTAAACATTAAAGGATTGCTGTGTTTATCACACACATTTCAAGTCATTTTAGTTTGTTTTGTAATTAGACTAAAATTACCTGTCTTGGTTGCTTAATAAAAAAAAAAGTTTCCCCCCTGGGTATCATGGTACAGAGAGAGGGAATTGTACCATCTGCTCCCAGGTAGTGAGTCCAAATTTCTTACGGCTTTATATAAATAGGGTTTGAATCTTGGTCTGACCATTCAGTAGCTATGTGACCTTGGGGAAACCTCGCAACCTCTCTGAGCCTGTGTTACAAGACAGTTGTAATGATTAAATGAAGCAGTCCATGAAAATGCCCAAAATGCTTGTCACATAAAAGGTGCCCATAAGTATGAGTTATCTGAACCCCAGACAGGAATTCAGTGCCCATGAGAGCATGGCATTATCCTAAACAAAATAGAAGGTACATACTGTGGGGGACACTAGTCCCTAGGTGAGTTCATGGGTAAAAAAGTGAATGCAGAGCATTCTCAGATACAAAAATAGTGCCTAGAACTGAGAGGTCGGGGGTAGGTGCCCAGGGTCATTTAGAAAGGTGCTTATTGGGGGGGGTACCTGGGTGGCTCAGTAGGTTAAGTGTCTGCCTTTGGCTCAGGTTATGATCCTGGGGTCCTGGGATTGAGTCCCACATTGGGCTCCCTGCTCAGCAGGGAGTCTGCTTCTCCATCTACCTCTGCTGCTCCTCCTGCATGTGCGCTCTCTCTCTCTCTCTCTCTGTCAAATAAATAAAATCTTAAAAAAAGGTGTTTATTAAGTGACACATTTTTCCATTGTTTTAAGGGAGAATAGTTAGGTGAAGGGAAGGGTAAGGATTTCCCCTGCAGTGTGATACAGGCCATAGTCAAAGACTCAGAGGAGTCAGAAGGAGAAGGAAGAGCTAAAGGAGGTGGGAGGTGGCATGTTTGCTGCTGCACGTGTGGCATATGTGTGCCTGAGTGTGCCTATTTGAGTGTGTGAATGTGTGTGCACCTCAGAGTGTGAGTGTGCCTGAGTGTGAGTGTGTGACTCTCTGAGTATGCATGTGCGTGTATGAAAGAGGGAGGTAGGTGGTTAGGAAATGCCACTGAGGAACTTTTTAAAAATATTTTATTTATTTATTCATGAGAGACAGAGAGAGGCAGAGACAGAGGCAGAGGGAGAAGCAGGCTCCCTTCAGGAAGCCCAACGTGAGACTCAACCCTGGGACTCCGGGATCACGACCTGAGCCAAAGGCAGATGCTCAATCACTGAGCCACCCAGGTGCCCCTGGAGGAATGTTTTCAAGTCTATTTTGAACACTTCATGATGTGAAGAGCAAATACTCCTTTGTAGCCTTTTGAGAAGGGGGTTGTGCCGTGGTAGTGGCTCTGCAGTGGCTGGTAGGCTGTGGTCAGATCTCAGGGAGGACAGTCGAAGGCAGGAATCTTTGAGGAAGGTGCCAATGGGAACTGAGACCCCAGCCCAGGCAGGATGAGAGAGGCTAGTGTGGATTTTCTCAACAATTACAGCCTTGTTGCCTGAAGCAGGGGAAACCCACAGCCACAGAGGGAAAAACACGTACTTGGCTGGGGTCACCAACAGCTTCTTCCAGGAAACACTTGTTTTGCTTACAGCCTGATGTTACCCCCTGACCTGAGCACTTTGGTCCTGCTGGATGTCACACAACGTACTTCTCATCTGCCTCAATTGTCAAACCTTTTCTACATGACTGTGTGTGGTGGTGGTGTGTATGTGGGGGGAGGATGGGATGGCTACATTTTCCTTAGTGTTCTTGATTAGGATTTGTACAGACTGGAAATATTCTTAATCAGTATAGTCTCGATGATGATGAAGATGGCAGAAAGCACTTTCACGGTGCTCTCTGTGGCCCAAGCATCTTCCCAAGCTTCTCACAGCTTTTAATTCATAAAACTATTAGATACACCAACCTTGAGGTTCTGCTTCATTATCATCACTCTCAGTTCATGGTGAGAAAAACTGAGCCATAGAGAAAATAATTAGCCCTTAAATGATGCACAACCTGGTGCATCATTTGAACCTGGTCCCCTGGTTCCCAAGTCCCACTCTTAACCACATGGCTACACTGCTTCCTGCTGTGTGTGTGCAGAGGGCAACTCACTCCATGTAGGAATGGACCCATCTTAGATCTTTTTAGGCATTTGTTTCAAAGGGCCCTCTTGGTGTTTATAACCCAAGATCATTATCTTTTGTCTTTCTGCTTCTTGTGTCACTATACAATTCACAGTCCTGGGGACACATGGTCCCTTCCATACAACTCATGGTCCTGGGGACATAGGGCCCCAGCCTTTTATTAAAGGCCACTGTGTGAGGCTATTTGTCCAGCTGCGGCTTGGCACCCTGCCCAGTTGAGCACAACCTGGCCCTTGGTAGCCCGCAGGAATGTTGCAACTGGGTGAGGCCTCCCTCAGGGTTGCAGACTGGGGATCTCGGGGAGCATTAGGAAGAGCATTTGGACAAAAGCTGCTGAGGTGACCTAAAAAATAGTTGCCAGTGGTCTTGAAATGATGGGTCAGAGCAATGCCTGTTTGCCTTTGTAACATTCCAGCAGTTAGCTGAAATACTATTTCAAACATTAGGAAACTAGAATGGCCAGATCTTAGACACTAGTAGAGGTATGTTCAGCTGATAAAAGATGTACCCTTAAGGAGGGAGAAGGAGAAGAGAAGGAGGGAGAGGAAGCTGGGCTGACACCCCAGAGCAGTGATTCCAGATTCTGGATTCCTTGTATTGACACAGAGCTTCTCATCTTTCAGTTTCTTGGAATCATGACCTTCTTTTAGCCTGTCATCCACCAGGAGAGGCAGAGTGGGAGAGGCAGGAGTGGTCCCAGGCCTGGGCTGGGCAGGGGTAGTGTGCACCATCCATCTGCCCAGGGAGCACTCATATACACACTTAGCATTGTGACTGGTGTCATACACCGACAGCCTGTTTCATGCTAGCCTGGGAGCCCCTTTTGGGCCAGGGCCTCTCCCTTCCTCTGCATCCCAGCAAGTAGTGTAGTATCTGGCACATGCTGGGGGCTTGGTACCCATTTATTGAGCTCAATTGGCTTCAAGAGACCTGGATTCAAATATTTGCTTTGTGACCTCAGACAATGACTTATAGTGAACTAGACATCCATTTTTTTTCTCATGTGTAAAATGGAGGTGATAAAACTACATTAGATCAAATATGGCAATATATATAAATAGGCTACACAGAAAAGGCCTCCAGCAAATGTTGATTCCCTTTGTTTTGTTTGGATTGAGCACAACCAGTGCCAGATCCTAATATTCAACCCATGTCCACTAGGGAGTTTGCATCCGTTCTCGCTCCTCCTTTCAACTGGGGATTCAAAGGTCGAAAAAGAGTCATAAATGCCTTTTTTTTTTTTAGTGTCACAAAAGATCATGTCTTTTGTGATTAGGGAATCATTTTCTTGTGGAAATATTGCATCTTGGGAGACACTTTATTCATCCCTTCTTTTGACATGTTCTGTATGTGTACAAGTCACATGGCAAGATGCCGAATAAATGCAGTGGTAAAAGACCCGAAGTTAGCCTATAATTATAGGCACACAGAACATAAATGCACATGGAATATTTACCAAGATAGACATGTTCTAGGCCACAAAGCAAGTCTCAAATTTTAAAAGATTAAAGTCATACAAAGTACATTCTTTAAATAATGGAATTAAGTTAGAAATCAGTAACAGAAGGGTGTCTGGAAAAATCCCTGAATATCTGGAAACTAACTGATACATTTCTAAATAACTGCTAGGCCAAAGAAGGAATCAAATGTGAAATTGGAAACTATTTCAAAATGAATGAAGTGAAAACTCATTATATCAAAATTTGTGAGATGCATCCAAAGCAGTGCTTAGAGGTGAATATATAACACTGTCTATATTGGGAAAGGTTTCAAATGACTTTAGAATCTATCCTGGGAACTAGGAAAAAAAGGAACAAATTAAACTCAGAGTAAGGTGAAGAATGAAAATGAAAGCAGAAATCTGTGAATATAAAAAAGAAAACCAATAAAGAAAATCCGTGAAAGAAAAGCTCATTCTCTGAAAAGAACAATAAAATTGATAAATCTCCCTATTCCTGGTTAAAAATTCTCAGCCAACCTAGGAATAGAAGGGAAATCCCTAAACTCTAGAAAGAACATCTGCAAAAGGTCTACAGAAAGGTGCTAGAACTAACAAGTGAGTTCAACAAGCTTGCAGAATAGGAGGTAGATATATGAAAATCTATTGCTGGCAATGATTGGAAATAAAAATGTACCACTTATAGTGACATCAACAATATTAAACATTTAGGAATAAATATGACAAAAGATGTACACTGAGAACTATAAAATGTTGCTGAGAACATTCATTGTCTTTACCACAGAGTGATTTATAAATTCAATGCAGTCTCAACCAAAATCCCAGCAGCGTTTTTTGTTTGTTTTTGTTTTGTATAAAATAATGAATTGACTAAAATTCTTAAGGAAATTTAAAGGACTTAGAATAGCCAAAACAATATGTATCAACAAAGATGGCAGACTAACATTACCTGATTTTAGGACTTGTAAACCTATACTTAGAAGACAGAGTGATATTGCCATAAAGACAAACAAATAAATCAGCAGTTCAGCCATCCTAATCCTAGATATTTACCCAAAAGAAATCAAAGCATGTTCCATACAGAGATTTACATGGATATTTTAAACAACTTTGTTTATAATAGCCCTATACTGAAAACAACCCAAATTTCCATCAACAGGTGAGTGGATAAACAAACTGGTACTCCAATACAACAAAATGCTACTTAGTAATAATAATAATAATAATAATAATAATAATAAAAATAAATGTGCAATTAAAATTTTGCTGAATCTCAAAATAATTATGTTGAATGAAAGAAACCCCAAAAATAGAAGACTAAAAAGTATGTAGTATTATGGTTCCATTTGTATAAAACTCTAGAAAATGCAAGTTAATTTAATAGTGACAGAGTTTTCCTGGGAATAAGAAGAGCAGAGGGAGGAGAGAGGGATTGCCAAAGGGCATGAAGATACTTCTGAAGGAATTGAATGTGTCCATTATGTTGATTGCACGGATGGTGTCCTTGTGGTTGTATGCCTTAAAATGTGTAGTTTATGGCATGCCATTTATACCTTAATAAATCTGTTTACCAAGAAAAAGTCACAGAGGACGTTTTAGTGGTGGGAGTTTCCATCCCAGCCAGTCTACTGACTTCTCCCAAGTAGGACACTATGGCCTCTTTCTTGGCAACTCTATGGTTTTGAATTTATCTTAACTTACTTAACCTCTTATTGGTACCTGGCTTGATTGAGCACCTCTTCTTTCTAGAAGCATGTTCTTTTCTTGACTTCTTAACAGCACACTCTTTTGCATTTCCCCCTCCTCATTGCTTTCTCCTTTTCAGTCTCCTTCACTGGCCCCAGCACTTCTCCCAGACCTCACTTGCTAGGGGGCCTCTGGCCTTGGTCTTCAGCCTTCTTTTCCTCTCTATTTACACTTTCTTCCAAGCTTATCTCATGGAGCCTTGCAATTCAAAGCATTGCCACCTGTGCTGTCCAATACAATTTTCTGAAATGGGGCAGCCCAGGTGGCTCAGTGGTTTAGCACTGCCTTCAGCCCAGGGCATGATCCTGGAGACCCGGGATCGAGTCCCATGTCAGGCTTCCCTGCATGGAGCCTGCTTCTCCCTCTGCCTGTGTCTCTGCCTCTCTCTCTCTCTCTCTCTCTCTGTCTCTCATGAATAAATAAACACAATCTTTATAAAATCTTTTTTTTGAAATGATGGAAATATTCTATAGCCTTAGTGTCTAGTATGGTGGCCACTAGCCATAGATGGCTACTGACTATTTGGAATGTGACTAGTGCGAATAAGGAACTGAATTTTAAATTGTATTTGTCTTAATTCATTTACATTTAAATAGTTATACTGTATCATTTATATTATAGAATATAGGCATATTTATTACATATAAATATACTATAAGTATATATCTATATTTATATTATTATATTTATACTACTTGTCTATGTGGTTGGGGGCTACTGCATTCATTAGCCTTGGTCTAGATCATTGTATTTACAAACTATGGGTGGTAACCTATGAGTTGGCCTTGACCCTTTTTTTTTTTTTCAAATAAAATATCAAGGGGTATCACATATCGTAAGAGTTACATCTTTTCAAGAAACCTTTGTTTCAGGCTTGTTTCTTTGTGAACTAGCTGATGTAACTATGTATGGATCACATGTAGTTTTTTAGGAGTTGTGTTTTTTAGTTGAAAGCCACTGATTTATTTTTTTTAAGATTTTATTTATTTACTCATGAGAGACACAGAAAGAGAGGCAGAAACATAGGCAGAGGGAGAAGCTGGGTCCCCCCATGGGGAGCCCTATGTGGGACTTGATCCCAGGATCCCGGGATCACAACCTGATCCGAAGGCAGATACTCAACCACTGAGCCACCCAGGCGTCCTGAAAGCCACTAGTTTAGATGAAAGTGATGCCTAGCTTTATGACTTCAGCCGTTGAGCTAAGACACCAAGTCATGTTGAACTGTCTTCCTGAGATCCCCTCATGTGTCTAGTAGGTACCATCTGGGTTTTCCTCATTTCAGCATAATGGTTACCTTAATCCCCCTTTTTCCTTGTCCCATCTCCCCATTTTATTGGAGGTCCCATTCATTCTAGCAACACAGTCTAGTGACTCTGACTTTGAAATGGATCCTGCTTAATTTTCATTGCCTTTAAGGCTGGGCATCCCTTGCCTGAATCTCTGCAAAATCCCCAAACTAGCCTATCTTTCAATCTTGTTTTTATACAGCCTGTACTCCACATGGCAGTCACAGGGGGCTTTTATTTTTTATTTATTTTTTTTTAAAGATTTTTATTTATTCGAGAGAGAGAGAGAGAGAGAGAGAGAGAGAGAGAGGCAGAGACACAGGCAGAGGCAGAAGCAGGCTCCATTCAGGGAGCCCGATGTGGGACTCGATCCCAGGTCTCCAGGATCATGCCCTGGGCTGAAGGCAGCTCTAAACTGCTGAGCCACCCGGGCTGCCCCACAGAGGGCTTTTATTTTATTTTTTAAAAAATTTTTATTTATTTATTCATGAGAGACACACAAAGAGAGAGGAAGAGAGAGAGAGAGAGGCGCAGAGACACAGGCAGAGGGAGGAGCAGGCTCCATGCAGGGAGCCCGATGTGGGACTCGATCCCGGGTCTCCAGGATCACACTCTGGGCCAAAGGCAGGCACTAAGCCTCTGAGCTACCCAGGGATCCCCACAGAGGGCTTTTAAAAGCCAAAATCAGACGATGTTGCTTCCCTACTTAAAAGCTGTCCATTGCATCAAGAATACTCTCTCAGCACTGTATTGTGGGCAGCGAGGCCCTGGCAAGCTGACCCTAGCATCCCCAGCATGGCTCCTGCCCCACTTGACTTGGCCTTTCTGTGCCAGGAACACCCACTTCCTTGCTTGTTTCTCTGCAGGGCCTTTGCATGTGTTCTGTGACCCAGACCCTCAACTTTCTCCAGGCTGCCCTCTCTTTGTTAATTCACATCTCACATCAGGTGTCATTTCCTCAAAGGGGCAGCCTTTCTGTGACTTGATTAGTGTCCACAACCCAAGTCTAAGTGATCTGTTTTGGAAGTAAATGAGGTATATTGTTAGTTACCTAGAGAATTTTTGAGTAATATGAACAAAGCTATCAAAGTATTTTTTTAAAAATGATTTTATTTATTTGAGAGAAAGCACCAGGGAGAGAGAGAGAGAGAGAGAGTGCACAAATTGGGGGAGCAGCAGAGGCAGAGGGAAAAGGAGGCCCCTCGCTGAGCAGGGAGCCCATTGTGGGGCTCAATCCCAGGACCCTGGGATCATGACTTGAGCTGAAGGCAGACACTTAACCAAGTGAGGCACCCAGGCGCCCCTCAAAATATTTTTGATTAAAGATTCTTGGATCTTCTTTGAGGATCATCTGTACTCATTAAAATCCTTCTGTGCAAGTTTCTATATGGGGAATAAGTATTGGTCTTGCTATTTTTTTTAACTTAGTGGAGTACCTCATTATGCAAATTTAATGAACATTTAGAAATATGTAAAATACAGTATATTAATGTGTAGACATAAAATTAGTTAATATAAAATTTTAGAGTTTCATTGATGTTAAATATAAATACAAGTTATTTATTGATGTTTTTAATCACTGACATGAATGTACATTATGATTGGTTCTTTGAGATAATTTGTATTTTATTTAAATTACCAAATTACTTTTGTCTTGAAGGAGAAAAGTCTGTAGTTTAGGGTATATTATTCCTTCTAATATTTGGTCTTTATAATGATCTTTTTGAAAAATATGTTATAGGAGTAGTGCAGAAGAATTGCTACTTATCAACAAGATAAGCGAAAGGATTTGTGATTCTGGCCTTTGCTTGAAAAAAAAAAAAAAGGAGATCTACACTGAAATGCTGGAACTTCCTACAGGAGTCATTTGAGTAGTAGATTCCCAAAACAATGAAACTGAAACTGTATGTTTCACATTATATTGTCGAAACCATATAGCAAGAGGAGAAATAGGAAATGTGTTAAATTTACAAATGCAAATTGAATATAAGTATGAAAATTTGGCATTATTTTATCCTAGAAAATTCTTTAAATTAGATAAAATAGTGTTCAGGAAGTTAAAATAGAGCCTCCTTTTATTTCATGTGTTCCATTCTGCCCAAGGTCAGAAATGATGGTGATGAAAATGTTCTCGGTCTCTGGATAAGCTCTACAAAGAGAATAATCTAAACTGCAGATTTTTAAAAAAATATTTTATTTATTCATGAGAGACACAGAGAGAGAGAGGCAGAGACACAGGCAGAGGGAGAAGCAGGCTCCCTACAGGGAGCCGGATGCAGGACTCGATCTCAGGACTCCAGGATCATGCCCTGGGCTGAAGGCAGGCACTTAACCACTGAGCCGCTCAGGCATCCCTAAACTGCAGATTAATGCACAGGGATGTTTCTTGTGGCATTGTTTATAATTCTGAAAAAGTCAGGAACCAACTACGTATTCTAGTAAGCAGATTGTAGAACATCTATGTAATAAAGGATCATATAACCATTGAAGTTAATTTTTAGAAGGCTATTTAATGTTGTGGGAGAAAGCTTCTTACATAATGCTAAATTGAAGAAAAGAACTTATTTATATGGTGTGATCTTAATTAGGTAAAAACCATTTTCATAGGAGAAAATACATTAGTGGTTCATTCTAAGGAGTAATTGTTGCTGGCTTATATTTTCTTAAGTTGTTTAGAAAAAGCACATATTAATTTATAATCATAAAAAATTATAAAAAAAAAGAAATTTGTGTGGCTAACAACATACTAAATGTTAAGCTTATTGTGTTTTTGAGCTGGAGAGTAGTTTCTGGGATCACTTGGCCTGGGAGCTTGTACTAAGGGTTGTGATTGGGAGGGGGGCTTGAGAGTGGTTTTTCAGTAGGCCAAATGGAAAGGAATATTTCATAGCATTTTTGTTCTCTATAAATTCCTGATGTACCCAGTCCTGTCATTCACCAACTGCAACTTGCTGATCAGAAAGTCTGGCTGTCTTCTTTGTCTGTGACAAATATAAAATAGGAAGACAAAGTAATTATTATCTAATAAATATGACTTTTTAGGTAGCCAAATCATTTTAAACAGAAGGCAGCAGTGAAAGATTCCTGATGGTATAAAGTAGGAACCATTCTAGACTGTTCTTTAGGCATTGGGTGTTCATCTATGACTAGGACATGAAATCATTTTAGTGGATCTCCCTCAGCATTACCCTTTAAATGAAATTAGCTTAAAAGAGAAAATATAGGATGTATTATAAATATTAAGTATTCGTTCTTGAGATTTTTATTTCAAATGTGCGTTTGAATGTACTGAATTGTAAATGTAAAATGTGTTTGGCTTTTAAAAAAAAACTGATTTGTAGTCAGAAAAAGTCAAAAGATTCTTTTAAGATCTAGATCAGTGGTCTCAGTATGATCCTGGAATCAACAGCAGGTGTCACTTGGGAACGTGTTAGAGATGCACATTCTCAGGCCCCGCCCCAGGACTACTGAATCAGAAATTTGGGGGCCCAGCACTCTGTGGTTTAATAAGTACCCCTGGTGATTCTAATGAGGACTTACATTTGTGAACCACTGGTCAAGCCCTGATGTTCCAGGTATGGTCCAGAGACTAACATAGGCACAGCCAGCCAGTTAGAAATGCAGAATTTCCGGCCCCAACCTAGCCTACTAAATCAGGATCTACAAGCTCCCTGGGTGATTTGTATGCTCACATTAAAGGTTTATTAAAGGTTGAGAAGGCTGATCTGAACCACATGTGCCTTCAAAGTCCATATAGATAAGGTCAGTGAGTGAAGAGAGCAGGGTGAGGCATTGATCGTGATGTGAGGTTTAAGCACACTTCATTTGTTTAAAAATGTCCTCTATTGGGACACCTGGGTGGCTCAGTGGTTGAGTGTCTGCCTTTGGCTCAGGTCTCCCTCTGCCTTTGTCCCTGCCTCTCTCTCTCTCTCTCTCTGTCTCTTGTGAATAAATAAATAAAATCTTCAAAAAAAAAAAGTCCTCTATCAAGGCAGCTGGGATTGATACCTCCATCCAAACTCATCAATTCACATTAACTACCACTGACCTTAGTGACCTCAAGCATATTTTAATTCCCAATTTTAGTAGAGTGAGCTTGTCATATTAACTTCTTCTGATCTCTTTTAGGAATTTATCCAGGAGCTGCTCTCTCGGATAAGAGGCATGAGGAAACTGAACCCTCCGCAGAAGAAGACGGGATAATTGTAACACAGGGTGGAACTCTCCCAGAGACGAAGATGGGTCCTGGGATTTGGGCTTCATGAAGACATTTATTAAAGCATAGTTGCCCTTATGAGAAACTTTTTTTGGGGGAGGGGGGTGTCTATTAGACATTTATTCAAGAGTGTTCCTTTTTTGTTTTGAAAGGTTATATTAGTGTATTATTTTAATAGCAAGAACATCATGACTCTGGTTTCAGCCCAACCAGGGGTTTTGAACCAGGCAGACATGCAAGAATGGGCTGGGCCAGGCAACATTTTCTTTGTAAAATCAAAGGTTTAGGACCTAACTATACAGGGATGGTGGTTTTCTTACGAGTTTGGTAATCTTTTTCTTAAATTGTACAACTGTCTCAGATGCCGAATTTCTCGTACTTGTATATATCCACACATGACTAAGTTGAACTGTAGACGTGAGTTTTATTTCACATTGATGGAATAAACTTGTGGTTGTCCTTTAATTGAAGGTCACAGCACATGTATTTTCAAGAGGCCACTGGATATTCTTCATGTGAATGCTGCTGACCGTCAGCATTCACTTTATGCACCAAAGTGAAAGAAGTCAGTGTATCTGTTATTTTAATGAGCTACACCACATGGAGTTGAGTTGGTCAAGGGCTTAATTCATGGACTTTATATTATTTCATTAATTGGGATGCTTTGCCAGGTCATGTACTTATTGCCTCGTTTGTGGTATTTTAAGGTTTTATGAATCCTTAATTTGAAGAACTATTCAGATTTCTCAAGAAAAGCCCATGCTGAGTGGTGTTTTGCAATGGGGAAAGGAAGCACTGTGTAGCAATGAATTCTCTGCTTTCAACCAAATACTGTGTATTACTCTCTCTCCACGAAAGCAGGTCATGTGGAAGCTAGCAAATTAAGTATCTTCCTCCTTAGAAGTCGATCTGGTCATTTCTGTGCCTGGGCAGCATTAGAGCAGTGCGAGTGAGCTGAGGGTTGAATGATGTGGAGGTGAGAAAGCCTCACCTTCCTTCAAGAAAGTTGATGCAAGAGCATCCGCTGGTTTGGAAGGATGGTGGAAATTGCATTTCTGGCTCCTCTCAATGGCATGTCCTGAGGCTTCTGGCTCTTGGCCCTAATGATGCACCCCAGTCTCCTTGCTTGGAGCGAGGTGTGGGGCGCCTGCCCTGTGCCTCCTGGTTATAGATCAGCTCCTTGGAGAAGGATCAAACGTCAGACGATGTGGGCTGGGTAAAAGGTCAGAGGAGAAACTCTTCCCTTCCCCAAGGAGGCCTCCACCGCCTCCCCCACAGTAACCCCATCTACTGTAAGATGTCTCTAGGGGGCCCTGTCAGAGGACAGGAGTCAGACATTTTATATCAAGGGTGCTCTGAACATATTTTATTTTTTAAAAGAACTATGTTTGTGAATTTTATGTATACTGGCAAGCTTTTGAAAATGTATTTAATTTTGTAATGTTTACCAATGATTTATTTACAAGCTATTTACTGAAATAAATGGAGCTGCTTACGACTCTGCTTATACACTTGCATTGCAAAACCTGTTCAAATGATAATTTTTCTGTGTGAGATGTTCTGCAGACAGGGGTACCAAGCACATATACCTAGCTTTTCGCTTTCCAGGTATTTTCAGGCATTTGACCCTGGTTCTCTCCTGATGAAAGCAAGGTTGCTGAAAGCAACATTCCTGGGTTGGAAAGGAAACGGAGGAGGAGCTCTGTGTGTTTGGTCCTGCCTGGCTTCTATTTCAACCCTCTCTCAGGCCATGTGCTTTGCGTTTAATTAGAACCCCCTTTTACCCATCTGATAAAAATTCTCAAGAAAATTTCAAATTAACCAGCTATTCCAGTTATTGTTGGAATGCTGTGCATCCTATAAACACAGAAAAATACTGAATTTGCAGGATTTCTACTAGGGCTGACCAGCCCAAGTTATGAGCTGATGAAGCAAGAGGCCCTTTGATCCTGCCACATAATACATACTCTTCCTTCCCTCCCCAAGGCCTGGCATCACCTGACTCCTTCTGAACAGGATCTCCTCCTTGGCTCCTCATCTCTGCCCCCAACATGCCCTCATTCACCAGGCTCTTCTTCCTCTGCTCATACCTCTCATATCTATCCCTTGTTAAATCTTGCCTTGGTTCCTGCAACCATTTTGAAATTGGTTTCCTCATGTCCAGACTTGCTTACCTCTGATCTGTTCTCCACCCAGTAGCCAGAAAGACAGCTGGGATCACTCCACCCCTTACTTAAAACCCAAACTTCTCCACATTCCTTGTAAGGAATTGGTCCCTGCTTCTCCCGCCTCCTTTTTTGATCTTCTACTAATATCCAGTCCTGTTGAATGACTAGAGTTTCTAGAGCATATATATTTTCTCCTCTGAGGCTTTGCAAAAACTGTTGCCTCAGTCTGGAATAACCTCACCATCCAAAGGCTTTATCTGGAAGCTGGTCTATATCGCTTCCTAAGTATGTCCAGAGCTTCTAGTATTTACTACCTCATCCCAGCATATACACACCACATTATTGCTGTCTATTCACTTGTTTGTCTCTTCTGTTTGACTCTAGGATCTTTGAGATTGGGACCCAATCTTATAAATCAAGCACCAAATCATGAAGTTGGCCCATCAAAGGGATCAATACATGTTTGCCAACTGAATAAATATGACAAAAGATGCTTCAAGAAAACTCAACTGTTTCCTTCCTGGCTGGGATAGTGGTTCTTAGGCCTGAATGCACATTTGCATCACCTGAGGAGTTTTAAAAGCAAGTCCTGACCAATTTAATCACAATTTGAAGAAGCAGACTTTAGGGTTGTTTTGTTTTGTTTTGTTTTGTTTTGTTTTCAAGCTCCCAGATTGAGCACCAGCTGACCCATTGGATCATTCTTGTGGAGCTGGCACACACGTTTGACCTCACTGGCCTCAGCTCACAACATGGATGCTGTTACCGTGGATGGCAGCTGTGGCATTAGCACATTGACTATTTCTCGTTCTACCTTCTGCTGGAGAGAAACTATAATCCAGCACCAGGGGAATGACCCCAAAGTACCCAACTTCTGGCTTAGTCTTCCACTTGAGCATTGAGAAATCCAAGTTTAAATTTTATCCATTTATAAAAATCATCATAATAGTCCCCATTTATTTATTACTGTGCTGAGTGTTTACCTTCCTTACCACATTTAATCCTAACATTAATCTTATGGAGGTAGATTGCATTAGCCTCATTTTATAGAAGAGAAGATAAACTCAGAATCATTCAGCAATTTCCTGGAGTTCCCATGGCCCCAGAGCGGACCTTCAAGACCAGTGCTGCTGTCTGCCTCTAAGTCCCTTGACCATTTAGCTTTCCTGCCCCTTGCAGGGGGTTTGTTCTCAGTTCCCCCCCCCCATAGGAATGAAAGCCAGGAGCTGCATCTAAAGTGATCCGAGCCCCAGAGCTGAGAGGTGGGGAGTGGGAGGCTCTGTGGTTGGAGTGGGTCCTCAGCCACCTATGGGTTCTCCCCCACTCCTGAGAACAGAGACCCCAGCTCCTGAGGAGCAGCACAGCCAGACTTTGTAGCTGGGCTCCCCTCTGTCCCCAGGCTCTTCTTCACTTTCCCCCTGACAAAAAAATTCCTGGTCTTGGCCTTGGTATCTCAGCATGGAGTACCTGCCAACAGTTTCCAGAGGAGGTAAAATTGGGAGAAAGAACATCTGGAGGAAATTCTTTCTCAATTCCTGTAACACTGGGATATCCGATTTTCATTTGCTACCTCAAATCCCCATAAGAGATTGTGTGCTGTGCAGAATCAGTTATTAACAGATGAGTACATGATTGTATCAGCTCTTTCCAAGAAGACACAATGGTTGGGAACATGAGCTATTCTTGAGCGATGACTACCATCTCCCCGAGGGACACTGACCAAAGGGCCACCGCCTAGAATAGCCAATCTGTCCCAGGCACTTGGTGCACCACTCAGAGAACCGGGTGGGATTGCATCTAGGGGTTGCCGCCCTCCCCTTCCATGGCACAGGCGAAGGTGCCAGCGGGGGCTGAAGTTTGCCCCATGGCTTAGTTCTGTGGTAGGCACTGCTCCCGTCCAGCCCGCTGGGATTTGCCTTTCTTTCTGTTGTCCCTCCAGTATTGCTCAGCAAGACCCTGGGGCCCTGAGCCAGCCTTTACTGTGTGTGCCTGACAGCTTGGGGGAAAGGCAGGCCGCACAGCTGACGGACACATCTCTACCCTTACATCGTTTTTGCTTCTGAGTCAACGATCCTGGGGATTCCCCCCACTTCTCAGGAACCTTCTCTGAGTGCAGCCACTTTGGAGGTGCTGTCTCCCTACTTCACATCCCCATTGTCTCCTCCTTTTGCCCCTGTCTTGGGTCACTACACTCAGGTCCTTCTAATGGCACAAATGGGCTAAGAGGGCCTGGTGGAAAGTACTGTGGGGGTGGGGGGACCCCTTGTCTGTGGTCTGTCTAAAAAAGCAAAAGAATTTAATGTATTTGGTAACTGGAACTTTGTGAAAGCCAGTTGCAAGTTGGACACTGACAGGAATACAGGTTTTCTCCCCTAGTGCTTTCTTCCTGAATTTACGATGATCCTGCAGTTATTAGTAAGAACTAGTGCCACTTCCTTTGGAATTCAGGATATCACTTACGGTGTGTTTGTAATTTCCCTGTGAAAAACTGGGTGGCTTCTCATAGTTCTCTAGGAGTAAGACCTATCCAGACTTCACGGAGTTTCCTCGCACCGCTTGCACCGCTATTCAGACACAAGTGCCAGAAATGTTTCACTTCCTCAGTGTTCTTATGCCACCATGGTGTATCTTGACTGGGGAGAAGTTGTTTTTATAATACTAGATAGTTCACCACTTCTCTTGGCTCTGTGGGTGCTCCCGCTACAACATGGTAGATAGGCATTTCAGTAGAATACTAATATTAAAATAGCTACAAATTAGGTCCTGGAAATCCAGTTTTCTAGTGCTTTCATTGGATCCATTGGATAAATAAGACCAGATTTATTTTATCTCTGGTCAGTTTTCCTTTATCTTCAGGATCTTCAAGCAGGGTGTTAAGTGACTCTGCTGGATGGCCTCCTTTAGTCTGACCTTGTTCTGGTCGGTTCTAGAGGTAGATGGTCCTAGCAAGCATATGAGGGTAAAGAAACATGCATTTTTAACATCATGGCTACATAGACTTGATCTCATTTATATGCATATTTTTAATTCAGTGTGATCATTGTTGGGAAACAATTCTACCCAGGCCTGTCATGTTCCTGCATGTTTTAATTAATGTCAATATTGGAAGATAGAAATAAGTTTTTCCCTCTAGGGCAAAGAGCAGGCAGGCGTTTGCCCATTATAAAAAATGTGGACTCCTTAAATTCAGAGTTTTCTCTCCTATAATGCAACTCACTGCCTGCACAACCATCACCTAGCCTTCTTCGCAAACCCCTATGGGCCTTGGCTCTGGGAGAAATCAACATCAAAAAGTGTTGTTACTCGGGCAACTACTATTGCCAATTAACAAACTCTTTGTTTCTCTCTGACCCAGGATTGTGGGGTCTGGTGCATCCATGAAACTGAGGCAAGCTAACTTGTCAGCCTATAATAGGGTCAAGTCTGAGACCCTATCAGTGTGATTTGTATCATTCTTATAACTATTAGATACTTTCTTATATTTAGACCCTAACTTGATTAATCATTTTCAATGGGGGTAGGGTCAGAAGTTAAAGACATTCCATGCCACAAATGGTGGTTCTGTGGATAGAATTTACTTTCACAAAAGCCACTTTCTCTCTTCCTCCTCCTTAGTAGCAAAAAGGGAACGCTGGTGGAGGTCAGGGAAAATGCATGACGGAGAGACACACCTGCTTCACACAAAAATGACTCCTTAGAGTGAAATGGAGAATACAAGCAAATGTCAGTTCTTGCCTCATATCTCTCTCCAGTACAGGCCTGCATAATAGGAGTAGCGCATTATCGCTTGCTATTGTCAAATTCCCAACTTCCACTGCAAAAGTAGTTTTTTTATCATAATTTCCTGGTGTATTATATAGTCCACCCTGTTATTTCTGAAACCAAAAATAGAAAATGAGCTCATGGTTCTTGTCAGTTCGCAGGGTGCTTCACAGAAAGTGTAACCCCCTCTGGGTCACAGGTGGCTTGAGACTAAGTGATTTACTATTTGGTTTTTCTATTGTTAATAGCAGGAAATGCTCCCTTGCTGCTGATGAGATTTATAAAAGGGAATATTACTGATAAAACCCCCTTTCTGATTGTTCATAGATAAGGAGATAAATAAGATAATGCATATTTAAGGAATGTTTTTATGGCACTTAGCACAGTGCCTTACCCTTTTAAGCTGTGCTCCCAACAGGGGCAGGAACCAAAATTTGTACAATAGATCGTGTAGGCTTGCATCACTTTAACAGAATACGCCAAAGCCCTAGAAACTTACTGAAATTAGTGATGAGTGAGAAGTTGAACAAAACCTCCAAACTCTTGGGAAAAAAAAGCATAGTTAGTTGTTTTTTTCCCCTTCCGAATCTTATTTTCTGTTGCAGACTGATGTGCTGAGAACTGCCTGCCAGTATCTTTAAGCTAAGTGTTCCTACAGCTATAGCTCGTGGAACTTTACAGGAGAGAGAGAGAGAGAGAGAGAGACAGAGCCAGAGAGAAAGAGAGAGAGAGAGAGACAGGGCCACACAGAGCCTCAGAGAGATCATGTGCCAGAGAGAGTACCAGAAAGAAAGGATACAGAAAGTGGCAGACAGGCATGGTAGGGAAGAGAGTCTGTGCTATCACTGGGTACTCAAAATGTCCATACCTAGATCTTCTGAAAAATCAGAGCCTGGAACATTGGAGGCCACAGTCGTGCAGGAAGCCAGGGTTCCCAGAAGAACCAGAATAGCTGGTGACAAGGCCAGCCGCCCCTCCTTGGCCTCAGACCTTCCCGAACAAATTCCCAAACTCATTCTTTCCCATCTCATACTCAGATGTTCCACTTTGCCGAATTCCTTCCGTGGTTGATAGGTTCTCCCAGACACGCTGCCCCAGAAGCAAGTAATGGCCTGTCTGCCTGGCAGAGAAGCCTGGAAGGGGCTGGTTCCCCCTGGCATGCATATGTTGGCTTGTTTAGGAGATAGATTTCAGGTGTCTTTCCTCTTCTGCTTGTTGTGATGGGTCCTGTCCGTGGGTTCCCATGATCATAAGCCTCTGGAGTAGATTCACCCCCAACATGTTCAGCTCCACAGTCTGCTTCAACTGCCAATACCACTGCCTAGCCAGGGAAAAGGTATGAAATGGCACCTGCAGAAAGGTCTAGCCTCACCCCAACCCCCACTCCCACTCATTTCTGCCATCTTGTTTAGGTTATCAAAAAACAAGTTGAGACAAGCATGTGAATACTGGTGTACAGTGCAGAGCAATGAGTGGGGGAAAAGCCCATACTTTTCCCCTGTCCCTGGGGGGGGGGGGAAGAAGGTAATACCTTGTCCTTTGGCAAACCACTTCTTCTGAGCATTTTTTGTTTGTTTGTTTCATAAGCATGCAAAGAAAGAAAGCCATTGTGTTATATTTGGGCTGGGAATTTAAATTCTGTAAAATATTGTATACCTTCTAAGAGGAAGTAAGCTCTTAACTGTTTTTGCTCGTGTCTCATCATGAGTCTCATTTAATCCAAAGCACTAGCCCATAATTTATGATCTTTGTACAGCAGGAACACTAAAGATACTTCTTAATGCCACTACACAAATCAGTTGCACACATAATGTTAGCAGCAGCAATTACCACTGCCTAAGTACTTGCTCACACTGCCACCACCTGAGATTCAAAATGGCTCAGCCACCCATATTGTGAACCAGACAAAGCCATATTTCTAATGGGCTCCAGGGCCTGAAGGCAGAAACCCTGAAAGAGATGGAATTCCCATTTTGTTGCCAACAATAAATATCAAACTTAATGTTCATTCAGTGATGACTGCCTAGAGAAAAACAAGCAGAAATGAAGGGGCTTTAGAATCCTAACCAATAATCAATCCAATATCTCCCTCAGATACGAATTTCATTACTAAGGGGCTCGTAATTTTTGTGTTGTCAGTTTTAGTGAAAAGTCCTTGAGGGTTATTCATTGGTAATTGGAGAAGTCAATGTTAATGTCTGCCGTGGATTAGGAAAGGATGTTTTATGACTAACTTTTCAGATGCTTATATTGAACTGGCCAAGGTTGGAAGTTTTATTGGGTTCTACCCAAAGCTCCATAAAAGCTTTTAAATTACCTATAGTTGTCAGAGGGGATTGTCTCCTCAAGAAGGCGAATGAAGTTTTAAGAACAATGGGTGGGGGAAAAGCCCATACTTTACTACATATCAATATACTACATATCAAGTTTTAAAAATAATGCCATGGCTCCTTCTGTCTTCCTCCTAAATGGTGGCCTTAGCTTTCAAAAGAAAGAATCCTCTTGGAACAAGCTTAGGTTAGTAGAGTTGGTGGAGTCCGCAGGCACAAATTGGTGAGCTTTTCAGCCTTTTGCCCTGCTCTCCTTCCTCTAGCATCCTGCAATCCTCCCACCACGTCTGTGCTAGAGGCCCCACAATCGACTGGGCATCCATTCTCCTTCAAGCTAACCAGCCCATACCCCTGGTAGGAGCCTTAAAGTGTAGTCATCTTCGTTTTTGTCCAATTCTTTACTGGGGTGGTGTGAGTCTGGGTGTGTGAAATTGTGAGGGCTAGCAAATGTTGGTAATGAAGATCCTACCAACGGTCATTTGAATGTCATTTATCTCCTATGGCAGCCCTGTGATGTTAGTAGAGTAATATCCCATTTACAATTACAGTCTAGGCTGAAAGAAGGTCAAACTCTGCCAAAAGACTGAGCAGGGTGGGCATATAAACTCATACCAGACTTTAAGAGGGGAACTTAGAAATATTTATTAAAATATAAAATGTTATTATTTCTTGATTCAATAGTTCTACTTTTTAAAATGTATCTAATACTTGTACAAATATACATAGAAAGTTTTTTTTATTAGTGTTGTAATAGAGAAAAGTGGAAGCCAATTCATGCATATTAGATAGTTTTATGAAGAATGATACACCAACATCCATGGTGTTGGTTCTCAAGAGGCAAAAGAGAGGATTTAATGTAATTCTACCTTTTAAAAACAGTGTATATATATATATATATATATTAATAATAAAATATTATTATATTAATATATTATATTATATAATATATCACATTAATATATAATTAACAATAATATATATTAATATATGATTATATACATTTTAAAAAGCAGAAGAATACATTGTCATCAATCCTTATCTTGGGGTAAGAGTATAGGGTCAATTGTTGGGGAGACAACTTACTATTGGTTACATTTCTATAGTGTCTGAGTATTTTCTTTCTTTTTTTTATTTTTAAGATTTATTTATATTAGGGAGAGAGAGAGAGTACAGTGGGGAGGGACAGAGGCAGAGGGAGAGAGAATCTTAAGAAGACTTCAAGTTGAGGAGGAGGACTGATGGAGCGCTCAATCCCACAATGCATGAGATCATGACCAGAGCCAAAACCAACTGTTGGACAGATCCAGCTACCCAGGTGCCCCATGTTTGAGTACTTTCTGCCAAGAAGACCATCTTCACTTTTAGTGAGGAAACACAGTTTGAGTAAGACACATTTGTGGAAGGTGACTTACCCAGTGGCTCTGTGAACCTCACACCTGTGTCCAGGGCTGGCTGAGCGTGGTCTGCACTGCCTGGACAGTGTGCTTGGGCCTGCCTGGGTGACTGTGCAGGGCGACTGGAAGATTCCAACAGGCCCTGGCAGAGAAGGCATTTTTCCTCTGGGAAGAGGCTTATGGTCAATTGAAACTCAGTTCCCTGATCCCCAAATGGTGCCTGTGGGGAATGTGAGAAAAAGGACAAAAATAGTATCCAGTTCTAGCAGGAAGGGTTAGGGCAGACCCTGAGAGTGCAGAGGGTAAAACTATATCCCTAAAGACATGGTGAACACTGGGGAGAGGGGGAGAGGTCTATTTTTTTTTTTTCCAGGAAAACAGAGGTGGCTAGAGGTGGCTAGAGAAGGCCCAAGATGGCCCTTCTACTGTTCATTTCAGGTGGCTCCATGAAGCATGCATCCAGCCTCTGCATGTCCTGTCTGTCTAGCTCCCACCACTACATGCTCTATGTGCAGAGAAACTCTGTCCAAGCTCAAGCTTTCGCTGTTGGGTTGGGTGAGAGGTGCTGTCATCATCACCGACCTTACCCTGAACAAGTGATGGCGACATCAGCTACCTTTCACTGAGTGTGCTATGCTAGTGCCCTTGGATTCAAGCTGTACTTGCCTCATGAAGCAAGTTACATATTACCTATATAATGTACCCATTATGTAGGTAAGGAAACCGAGGCTTGGAGAGAATACAAAGCCTGATGCCATATATCCAGTGGATGGTGAAGCTTCTATTTCAAGGTGGGCAACCTGATTACAAAACAAATTCTGTTAAGCTGTGTGTGGTTATAAATCAAACCCAGTGGGACAGTTATCTGGGCTAGGGAAGTAGGGCCATCATATCTTTTGGCTCCCATCTTGTGGTATAGGCCTCCCCAAACAAAGTATGGACATCTCTCAGTATTGAGAAAAAAAATAGCAAAACCAAGCATGTATTGAGGTAGGCCCTGGGTGCTAGATTCAGCAGCTTGTGATTCTGGTTTATTGTTCTGAATATCTCGTTCACAAGACACTTGACACAATGCAAACATTGCAGAGAAATGTCTAGTTCAGGAAAATATACTGGGGGCTGTGAGAGACAAAACTGCAAGGAAGTGGGTGAGGAAAGGTATGGTCTTTATTTTGACTTTCCTGTGGGTGTCAGGTGGGCCCTTGGAGGTTGATAGAATGAGAACATTTGGATCTGTCACAACTCAGCATGGTATCCTGGGGCAAGTGATTTTCCCCAGGCAAAGAAAAGAGCAAATGAATATTAATGCAAAAAGATCCAGCACTGGCTAAACACTTGCAGAAACAAGGCAGTATGTTTATTAGATTGGAAGCTTGAGTGGCTGCGAAGATGTGGTGCTCATCAATTCCTCACTCAACAGTGTTGGGCTTGGAATCACGCTGCTTACTTTCTATGTGATTTTGGTAACTCATTAGGTGCTTGCCCCTTCCTCTCTTTATCTAGAAATTAGGAAAATAAAATAATAGATTGTGCACATATATAAGCCTTTTATATAAAAAGTGCCTTATTAATAGTCTGTAATTAGGAAGATACTACACGTAGCTACTCAAAATACTCTTTCTTGCTCATTTTCAGTTGGAAAAATAGTGATCACCACCCTTAAAACTCTTGTTCTTTCTCCTTCCTTTTCCTTCTTGATTGGTTCCTGGGGTTCATCTGATTCCGCAAACCCACAAGTGTGGAAGCCAGAGGAATTCAGTGGAGTGGATGGCACATCTTCAGGCACTGAGGTTGTAAGGAGGAGGTGTCTTTAGAAGAAAGCCTGGAGCATCAGCCTGTGAAGGACAAGTGTCTGTACCCCAGAATTCTCAAGCTCTCAAATTCTGTAGTTAGATGCTTAGGGGACCTGAAAAAACTTGTGTTTTGATCTTCGTTACCTGTGTATTAGACTTTCCACTTTTTAATATTGAAATGTGTTTGGGTTATCTCTCCCTCTTGGGGTCACATTTGGCTGGGGTATGGAGGTGGCAGCTGAGCAACAATCCTAAGTCCAATAGCCATCCCAGTGGGCCAAATTATAGGTGGGAGATGGCCTTTCACATCCAAGGTTCAAAGAAGGAGAGATCCATCCAGCGAGGCGCACCTGTCTTTTCCTCAGCATTTCTCACAGAGAGAGTTCTTAAATGAAGGACAAGGTTATGGAAGATCATCTTTAATTAAACCTGCAGTCAGTCCCTCGAGGGCTTTGTCTATGTTCATCTCTTAAATTATATACTCCAATTAGCAGAGACCTCCCTCTGGCCTCGAGGTTTTATTCACAGGTCTTGCCTCTTTCTGGCAGCCCAGTCTCTGGAAGCGTCGTCTGTAGATTTCTTCCTGCTGTCTCGCTTGCGTTCTTTTCTCTCCCAGCGAGCTGAGGCTGTGAGCCAGGAAAGGGCAGGCCTGCTCTGTCTCTCAGCTCCCCACCCGCTGCTCATCACCACCCCACTGGCCATCTCTCCTGGCTCTCCCCTGAACTGGTCTCCACCTGTCCAAAGCCTTTTAATAAAGATGTTGACCCGCATTTCCTGCTGTTTCCAGAAAGAAGCGATGTTTCCTTTTCTCAGCCAGAAAGTCCAAGGGGTAAAGGATTTCTGGGAGAAGAGGTGGAGAAGCTTCTTGATCAAGCACGGACCTTGATGACTTTTTTTCCTAAGATCAGAAAAAGCCAGCTGATTTTTAAAATCTTCATCACTCAATAAATTCATCATTGGAAAAGGAACCAGAAAACATGGAGTTTCTTTCATGGGATCCATGTATTAATCCTAAAAGGCTTTGGCTTCTTGAAATATCTATTAAGAAGATCAGCAGTCATTTTTTAAAAATCACTATAATAAACTATTTCTGGTATACAGAAAAATCTAGGCAATGATATTGGAATACTGATCTCTGTCCATAGCAATCTATCATCTGTCTATTTATCTATTTGTTATTCTAGATAAAATCGGAGGCCTGGCTGACCCATCCTTTCCCTTTATAGAGGCAACTAAATTTTCTCTTTAGCCTTCCCATGCGTGCCTTTATATTTTTACTACTTATGTAAGTTCCACAAGTGACACTACACTTAAAACTCCATATACATAGTATCATACTCCATTTCTCTATCTGCACCATGCTTTTTACATGTGAGAATTTCCTGTTTTAATAATCATGGCCACTTCATTTATTCTAAGGGAGGTGTCCAATTGCTCATGGATGTAGGCCATAATCACTTCTCGTGATTAAAAACAATGCTATGGGGCACTTGGGTGGCTCACCTGGTTTAGTGTCTGACTCCTAATTTTGGCTCAGGTCATGATCTCAGGGTTCTGAGATCAAGCCCCACGTCTGGCTCCCCACTCAGCTCAGAGTCTGCTTGAGATTCTCTCTCTCCCTCTCCCTCTGCCCCTATCCCTGCTCGCATGCGTGCTTTCTCTAAACAAACAGACAAATAAATAAAATCTTTACAAAAGTACAAAATAAAAGTAAAAAAATAAAAACAATGCTATGACGGGCTTGCCACGGCAGGGATCCGTACACATGACAGTGTTCACAGTGAGTTTTAAGATGATCAGATATGTTTGGAAAAGTCCAGAGCAAACTTTTTCTAGAAAGGGTGAGATAATAGGTAATTTAAGCTTTGTGGGCCACAGAGCTTTCGACAGGCTCTTGCCACTTCCTCTCACCCCACTGCCACTTTTTTTTTACAACCCTGTAGAAATGCAATAACCATTTTTAACTCGAGGGCCATACTTACTATGCCAGCTGGATTTGGCCATTTTGTTGGCATAGAGACTGGCCCTGTTCTGGGGACTACTGGTAATGAGGCTGTCTGTGCCTCTGAACTTACCAGATATCATCAAATACTCAAGGTGATTTTGGAGAAGCACAATATCTGTCATCTCCCTTTCCTGCCTGATAGTCCGTGATGACATTTTCCTCCCTCCTTCTTTCTCTTCCTTCCTTTTGACATGCCACTTGTGCAAACATGGATCATTTCTTTTTACTATGGAACTTCTTGCTTGAGCTCAGATGTTTACCCATTATATTTGAAGAATTCTATAGAATTATAGAATGAGACTTATCTTACTTTCAGAAACCTGAGTGTGGCCTGGGCAGGGGTGCAGTATGGAAACAGTCTTCTGCCTCTGGGAGGTGGCATCCAGAGCAGATGCCATTACGGAGACAAATGGGGTAGGCAGTGCCCATTGGGCACATAGTCATAAACGTGCTTGAACTATTTGGCGTACTTAATGGTGCATGCTGATTAAGGCTTTTGATTTTTATGACTACCCAGGGGGAAGAGCATATGGGGAATGGAGGTAATCCTGGAAAAGAAAGAAAATATTAACAAAGAACAGTCTTGAAAATATAAAAGTATGACAAGTCTTGAGGGGGTGGGTATGAGATCAATATTTATGATGAAAATATATGGTAGGGAGCTTTGAGAAAATGAAGAATTCTCAGGCTGTGGGGCAGTCAGGTGTCAAATAAGCTCATGTCAGTCACACTGGACACTTTTTTTTTTTTAAGAGAGAGAAAGAGAGAGAGACAGAGAGGGAAAGCACCCAAGTGGAGCATATGCACATGCACCTATGAGCCTATGAGACCCTATGAGGGGAGGGGAGGGACAGAGTGGGAAGGGAGACAGAATTTTAAGGAGGCTCCATGCTGAGCAGGGAGGCTGACCTGGGGCTTGATCTCATGACTCTGAGATCATGCGTGAGCTGAAGTCAAGAGTCCGACACCTAACCAACGGAGTCACCCAGGTGCCCTCATACTGAACACTTTTTAAATTATAATTACAGTATTAGAGGACTGGGGCGGCTCTGCTGAATGTGAGAAGAAAGCGTTTTGTTCTCAGAAACAGTCTGTTGGCCTGGATACAAGCTGGCATCCTGGAAGACCAGGAGAATGCTAAATGGCCTGGTGGCCCTACAGGTGTGGTGCCATGTGGGGCGAGAAGGTGATGAGGCGGAGGCCTGGGGAAGCCTCCGATGATGACTGCTGAGCTCTCCGCAGTGCACGGGGCAGGAGCAAAGGCAGAGTCACCCGAGGCAACGGGAGCGAGGAGCTGGAGCGAGGAGTTTGGCCTCCGGGCTGGTAGCCAGGGGGACGCCTGGAGCGAGTGTCAAGCCGCAGGAGCCGCACTGGCTGACAGCCTCTTGGGTCCCGCAGGCCCTGGCCGGACGCTCCAATCCCCTGCTGCCCCTTCCCTTCCTCGGGCTGCTCACACCCAGGGAGGCCCCGCTGGGGACACCCTTCCCAGGTGACACCCTGCCTCGTGGGCAGATGGCCCACATCTCCGAGGCCCGTTTCCTGCTGTGCTGGATCTGGCAATTCCACGGCGGCCGCTCAGCTGTGCCTGGGGACACCCAGCACCGGCCCCGTGTCCTGGGCCAGCAGCCTGCCCGGCACTAGGGGGGCTCAGAAGCCACCGTGCTGCTTGTCGCTTTCCTGGTCGCATGTCTCCGACCCAAGGCGCACACCTTCTTCCTCCGTCTCCATGGCAACACTGAGCCCGAGGCGCCCTCCATGTCCCGTGTCCGTGTCCCTCCCATGCCTCCTCAAGGACAGCCCGGGCGGCAGTGTATTGATTACCTCCTTGACCTGACTCCCGGTGGCCTCAGGCCGGGCCCTCTTCGTTCGCTTGCAGCTGAAGCCCAGAGCCCTCTTTTTGCTGTCCCATCTGGAGGCCAATTGTGCAAAGTGTGAATGAAAGGAAATAGTTGCCTAGCATCTGTAAGAAATACGCCCTTGGAGTTTAATAACCGATATCAGGGTGGCATTTTAGTGTCAAAAACATATTTTCATCTGTGTCATTTGATACACACATCAATTCTATGGGGTAGGCAGGGCCGGTGTGACTTCTCACAAAGATTTTTTTATTGTCACTTTATAGACAGGGATTTAAAGCTTGAAGAGAATTTCTATAGAGAATTTTAGGCCTTCCCAGAAATTTCTGAAGTTCCCAGAGCTGGTCCATGATGGGGTTGTGACAGATCCAGATCTTTGACCCTTAATCCACGATTCTCAAATATTGCCTGTCAGGGTTCTTCAGAGAAACAACCAATAGGATACATATGTATGTGTATATGTATATGCCTGCCTTTGGATGAGAACTGAAACTCTGGCTCTCCCTGGATCTCTAGCCTGCTGGCCTTTGGGCAGGAACTATACCATTGGCTGTCCCGTTCTTGGGCTTTCAAATTTGGACTGAAATGAAACTATTGGCCCTCAGGCGTCTCTAACTTCCTGACTCACTCTATGAGTGAGGACTTGTGATCTTAGGACTTGTCCACATTCGTAATTATGCGAGCCAATTACTTATAGTAAATCTCTTTATACACACACACACACACACACACACACACACACACCTCTCTTCTTGCCTATTGGTTCTGACTCTTTTGGAGAAGCCCGAGTATACACTCTGTTACACCACGTCTCAGCATCTTTTTTTTTTATTTTTATTTTTTATTTATTTATGATAGTCACAGAGAGACAGAGAGAGGGGCAGAGACACAGGCAGATGGAGAAGCAGGCTCCATGCACCGGGAGCCCGAAGTGGGATTCGATCCTGGGTCTCCAGGATCGCGCCCTGGGCCAAAGGCAGGCGCTAAACCGCTGCGCCACCCAGGGATCCCCCACGTCTCAGCATCTTATTACTGCCTGTTTAATTGTGACTCTTCACTGGGTTGCAAACTCTGGATGGGCAGGGACAAGATCCACTTGTTCCTTGCCATATCCTTAGCACCTGGTGTGGTGCATGGAGCGTAAATACTAGCAGGATGCCTGTGGGTTGGCTCACTGAATAAATGAGATGCTGAGACCCCAAAGATAAGTAGGAATAAGTCAGGAGAAGGTATAGGAGGTGGTGGGTTAGACACTGGAGAAGGATGTTCTAACAAAGGGAATGGGACAACTCAAGTGTCTGGCTAGAATGGGTACCACGAGTTTGGATATCAGTGATTGGAGGTGTCAGCATGAGGCAAGAGGGGTGAAGCCCGAGAGTCAGGTCACAATGAGCTTCACATGCATTGTGCATTTTTTTGTTGTTTTTTTTTAATTTTTTATTTATTTATGACAGTCACATAGAGAGAGAGAGAGAGAGAGAGAGAGAGAGAGAGAGAGGCAGAGACACAGGCAAAGGGAGAAGCAGGCTCCATGCACCGAGAGCCTGACGTGGGATTCGATCCCAGTTCTCCAGGATCGCGCCCCGGGCCAAAGACAAGCGCCAAACCACTGCGCCACCCAGCGATCCCCACATGCATGTTGTAATGTGTTCACTTTATCCAAATGGGGAACTCCTAAAGAATTTGAGGGTTTGGAACTTATCTTGCAGTATGACCTTGACTGAGGTATTAAGTCCATCTGGGCCTGGGTTTTATTGTTGGTGCTTGGTTTTATTTGTTTCTTTTTGTCGTTTGACAAATGAGGGAAATATTTGCCTGAACTGATTATGAGAACCCCAGGGGAAGTACCCCTGGTGGGTAAAGGGTGGCCTGCTGGAAATCTGAAGGGGACCAGTAGGCAAGGCCCAGTGTGCCTGTGGGGATGGGACCCACCTCACCTTTGGTGCATGAGTACAACTCTGTGGTATCCTTCTGCTCTCAAGAGCAACTATCAGAAGCATGTGATGAATGAGTCTCTAGTGGCATCAGAGTTAGGATGCCTTCCTGGAGTACCCAACATCAAGGGAGTAACTTGTGTCTTGGGAGCATCTAGGTGAATAAATGATGTCTAGGAAGAGTCCCTGGGGAAGAATCACAATAGCATGAGCAATACTCTCTGTGTTAAAAGCAAGGGCCATTGAGTTCCAAGTTAAAAAATCTTGGACCCATTTAAGATCCATGTGTCTCCATGTGCTGGTTAGAATTTATCCATGCTCATACTATGCAGGTCAGCTGCTGACAAGATCTTTTCATTGGTCAAATATACTACACTGTATGGGCATATGTGAAGGATGAGTAGATTAAACAAATATTGCAAAGCCTTCCAAACCCCAGTTTGCTCCCAGGAGAAGTATTCTATTTTTCTGAGCTTACTAGAGGAAGAAAAGCAGATTGATTTTCCTAGCAGTATGGTAGATAGAAAAGGATGGATAGGGTTTTGTTTTTGGACTGAGATGATAGAACTATAACAGATGCTAAGAAAAGGCCTGTGCCTTGCACAGCCTTAGCTGATGGGGATTACAAATAGCAGGCTGGGGTTTTTAATTTGGGGGCATTCTTGGGAACTTGGACTCTGTTTTTACACTTATGTGGGCATCAAAAGAATCCAACATGACTCATATAATCTGAATGGGCACTTAGAAAGTCAGACTGTACCACATAGGATGGAAATGCTACCAAATGAAGACAGAAAAGTATTGTTCAGCCTAAGTGGCAAAGTTTTTGTTTTTATTTATTTATTTTTTAAAGTAAGCTGGACGCCCAATGTGGGTCTCAAGTTCACGACCCTGAGATCAAGAGTCACGTGTTCTTCTGAGTGAGCCAGCCAGGTGCAAAGTATTTTTTCCTTACCCTTTTCCATTTGCTTTCTTGTGTATTACTTGTACTTTTTCCTTCCTTTCTTGTCCTCTCTTTGCTCTTAAACTGGTCCCCCCATCTTCCTTGAACTCCTATTTCTGTTGATCTCATCTCAGGCCAGCAAGGGTGAGGGCCTTGCGAATAAGCAGGTGAATCATGAAGTGGAGGCCACTCACAAATCATATTACCCACTCGTTTATCCAGCGACCGCCACATGCTTGGTGAACAGTCCCTCGTTTCCAAGGGCTAGTGAAGCTAAATAAGCAGACCGGGGACAGTTACAAACTCTCTAGGCCCCACATGACAAAGACTGAGTATAAGACTGTGAGTACAGCCCCCAAGTGCTGTAGGAATTCAGAGAAAGTAGAGATGAATGAGAAAGAAATTTTTGGTGGGCAAAGAGGAACCCTCAAGGTGTTGGGGATTAAAATGAGCAAAGACAGAGAGGTGAGAATCATGAGAAGACCAAGGTGGCTGGAGTGGAAGATGGTAAGCCCCAGCAGGTGGGAAGCAGGCCAGCAGCAGTTGATAGCTGTCTGACATTGAGGGGGTGTACAACCCCAATTCTGAAGCCTATCCAACTCTTGCTCTTTCTTTTCTGCTCCTCCATAACTGTATTTAGATCTCCTCTTATAACACTAACTGGTTGCATCATAATGTACCATCTGTCATTATTTTTATGCATATCCAAATGTAATTATCACCAATAAGGTCTTGAAGGAAAGGGATTATCAGAGTGATCTCTGGCACGCAGGAGGTGCTCAATATGGATGAATTAATGTCTGTATACTCTCGGGTAGCACAGAACCTGGCATGTAGTGGGAGTCCAGCATATCTCTACTGGGACTCAGTGTTCAGTTGCAGATAAAGAGTCCACTATAGCTATTTTAAGCAGAAAGGGATTTAATACAGAGCATTAGCTGCTTATAAAATTGTTGGAAGAGCTAAAGGAGTGGGATTGTAGGCTGGGCTCCCAGGAATGACTCTCAGGAGAACAAGAATGCAGGACAGAGAGACTAAGGGAACTTCAGGAATCTGGGGAATCGGCAAACCAGTGTAGCAAATGCCAGGCTCTTCTGGTCCTATCCCTTAGTCATACTCCAAGGTTCAGGGGGTAGCCATTGCAAATACTGGTTCCAGAGACACACCATCCCAGCCTTGATCCTGGGATCAAAAGCTACCATCAAACCTATTGGCTGCAAAACTGAACCATGCCTGTGAGCCCTACCTCCCTCCCCACTTAACTCAGGTCATCCTTCAAGGCTTAAAGGAATGCATTTAAGTGGTAAATCCTAATCCCTTAGGAAACCCTAGCTGCAAAGACTCTGGGAAAGTCTACTTATAATCTGTTCAAAATGACTATAATATATGAAAGTCCTTAGAAAAATGTTGGACTGAAGAGATATCGAGTGGCCATTTCTACTTCACTAAATATTTGAATATTCCTTAGTCCAGGATATGCTGTTCAAGCTCAAAACAGGAAGCTGGCAAAAGGGAATATTCTCATTAGCTTCCTCTTTGAAGCCTATGTGATTTATTTTATTTTTTATTTTTTAAAAAGATTTTATTTATTAGAGAAAGTGGGTGTGCATGTGCAAGAGAGAGAGAGAGAGAGAGAGAGAGAGAGAGAAAGAAAGAGAGCAGGAGCAGAGGGAGAGGGAGGAACAGAGTCCCTGCTGAGAGGAAGCTGATGTGGGGCGTGATACCAGGACCCTGGGGTCATGACCTGGACAGAAGGCAGACACTTAACTGACTGAGCCACCCAGGTGCCCAAAGTCTATGTGATTTAATAGGTCTACCTAGAAAGATCCAAACACTTACTCTGTCCCCTGTCCTCAATTTGTAATCAGGGCAACTACAGTTTGGAGAAATGACTTGCTAAGCCAGTCTGGGGCAAGTCCCATAGTGATTTCTGACAATAACCACTTTATGCACCAAAGACAGGATCAGATGGGTCAAAAGCAGCTTATTATTTCCCTTTCTTTCTCTTCAAATCTTGTTTCCAGATCACTTTGCCAAGACTGGATGGTTGATGGTAGCTCTCATTAAAGTTGAGACTCTCAAACTTCTAAGAAAATTTCTTTATTTAAATACAATTTAATTAACATATACTGTATTATTAGTTTCAGAGGAAGAATTTAGTGATTCATCAGTTGCATATAACACTCAGTGTTCATTACTTCAAGTGCCCTCCTCGATGCCCATCACTCAGTTACCCCATCATCCCATCCACCTAGCCTCCAGCAGCCCTCAGTTTGTTTCCTAGAGTTAAGAGCCTCTTCTGGTTTGTCTCTCTGTCTAATTCTATCTTATTTTATTTTTCCTTCCCTTCTCCTATGTTCATCTGTTTTGTTTCTTAAATTCCACATATGAGTAAAATCATGGTATTTGTCTTTCTCTGACTAACTTATTTTACTTAGCATAATACCCTCTATTTCCATCCACGTCATTGTAAATGGCAAGATTTCACTCTTCTTGATTGCCGAGTAATACTCCATTGTATGTATACACCACGTGTTCTTTACCCATTCATCTCCCAATGGACACCTGGGCTCTTTCCATGTTTTGGCTATTATAGACACTGACGCTATAAATATTGCAGTGAAGTTTCCTCATTAAATCACTATATTTGTATCCTTTGAATAAATACCTAGTAACAAAATTGCTGGGTCATAGGATAGCTCTATTTTTAACTTTTTAAAGAATCTCCATGCTGTTTTCCTGAGTGGCAATACCAGTTGGCATTCCCATCAACAGTGTAAGAGAGTTCCCCTTTCTCTGCATCTTCACCAACATCTGTTGTTTCCTGAGTTGTTAATTTTAGCTATTCTGATTGATGTGAGGTGGTATCTCGTGGTTTTGATTTGTATTTTTCTGATGCTGAGTGACATTGAGCGTTTTTTCATGTGTCTGTTGGCCATTTGAATGTCTTCTTTGGAGAAAGAGGTTCTCAAACTTTTAAGAAGTTTTCTGGAACCCTTTAATAAGGGTTTAATAAGGCATTTAATAAGATTTATAAGAGATATCTCACCAGCCTCTACTCCCATATCTAGCTCAGGCCTAGGTAGGTTTAGGGTTTAGGCATATTGACCAGGGAGGACAGCTCCACCCATGTAGTAGAAGACTTCTTGATGCTGGATTCCAACTGCCGGATTCATGGAGATGTTGCCTTCATGCCTACTACTAACAAAGACCCATCACTAAATTAATTCATTTGCATAGCATAGCTTATAGCTCTCCCAGTGTCAGGACAGCATGGCTCCTTCCTTCAGATTATAGTGGTATTAAATGCTTTTCTTAGAACATTGGAAATATGTCTAATAAGAAGAAACTAATTTATAATTGTACCTTGTACCACACAGTAACATTTTGGCTTTCATTTTTTGTTTCAGAGTCACGGGATTTTAAGAACAATCTAACAAGATACATCTATATATCTGAGGGAGGACTTCATCATGTGAATGTGGATCTCTCCTCTTGTAGAGACATTACCAGGCAGACATTACCACTCACCATTGCAATGTTCATCATTCTGAGAAAATTATTTTTTTACAGCTAACTAAAAAAGAAAACTTGTATAGTTATAGCCCATATTTTTAGGCTATCGTCCATGGCGATAGATAACATTTGGCCCTCACTATCTGGAAGAGATGAAGAAAGGCCCACAATCTTCTTTAGTCAACAAAGAAACGCTTGATAGAATCATCAGGGGGCTGACTGGTGTCTGGCAAGTGCAGGGAAGTGGATTGAATTAATAGGGGCTTTTTTGTTCTCCAAAAAGTGTGTGGACAAAGGCTGTGCTAAACGGGCAGCATCTCCATAACTCTCTTGACATATGTTCTGATTCTGCTATGTAAGCCCACAAAAAGTTAGCATATGGCCTTCTCTCTCTTTCCCCAGGGAAAACAACAGGCCGGGACATGCCTGCTAGCCTGCTGCAGCCCTCGCTGTGGAAAAAGGAGTGTCTGTGGCATCGCTGCCAAAAAATATCCTTCAGAGGGCTCCCAGAAGGTTTGGCCTGGCTTGACCCCACCATGGATGAGAGGCAAGGCCAATTCTGGCTGGTTCCTAGGCCAAGCAGCCCACCCTGACAGCACAGTTGAGGTCTGGGTTTGGAGTTGAGGTTAAATATAGCCTCACACACCTGGAGTCACACTCGGGTGCCTCCAAAGGGCAAATTGGTCTTAAAATGATTCACTCACAGGGAAAAAATCACATCCATTTTCTCTCCTTGGGCTGTACAGTTCACAGAGACATAAAAGGTTTGAAATGTGTTGGCTTCTCAGATCTTCTGATGAGACTGAGCTGCAGAAGTGCAGCAGCTGGTGGCAAAAGCAGCATCTCAGCACTTTCTATTCTCCTGTTCTCTCCTCCACTCCGATTCCCCCACCCACGCTTTGCTTTTTATTGCTGACACCTCAGAAGCCTCCAGGAAACATGGCCCAGAGGCATAAGATCCGAGGTTTTCAGGTCAGAGTAGTGAGGGAGCTTCAGCCTTTTCTGAAGCGAAGCTATGGGGCAGACACACAGCCTTCCATCTGTTCTGGTGATAAGCCAGTCTGGTATTGATTGTTGGACTTTGACAAAGAACACGTGGATATGACAATGTTGCTTCCCTGCCCCACTCAATAGCAAGCAAACTGAAAGCACTTTCCAGGCAAAATTAACCAGTGAAAGAGAAGGTAGGTGTGATATTGTGATTTATAATGAAAATGATATATTTGGTTTCATCCCCATATCTGGCACAGAGCTCCTAAAACCCCTGAAAGTTCCTAAGTGATGGGAACAATAAAGGCGTCTCTGATCTTCTTGATGATGTCTCTTTTGGAAAGTACCCACCTCTCCCCAGGTAACCACAGGGATGGGGGCTGGGGGCCAGAGGAACTATCCATGGGATTAGAGGGTCAGAATGTTCCAGTCCCACCGCCTAACCTCAGGGGTCGGAGATGAGCTCAAGGTTGAATCAATCACCAATGGCCAATAATTTAATCCATCGCATCTGTGTAATGAAGCCTCTATAAAAACCCAAAAGACAGAGTTTGGAGAGCTTCCAGACTGGTGAGCATAGGGAGCTGCTGGGAGAGTGGTGCCTCAGGGCATGAAAGCTCTGCCTTTTCCCCTTACCTTGCCCTATGCTTCTCTTCCATCCAGCTGTTCCTGAGTTACATTCTTTTACAATATACCATTAATCTATGAAGTAAAATGTTTCTGAATCTTGTGAGCAACTCTAGCAAATCAACAGAATCCAAGGGGGGGGGGGGGTTGTTGGAAGCTCTATCCATAGCTGGTCAGTTAGAAGCACAGCTGACTACCTGGGCTTTCAATTGCCATTTGAAGTGGGTGTGGAGGGTGGGGCAGAGGGCAGTGTTGTGCATTGAGTCTTTAACCTGTGGGATCTGTTGCTATCTCTGGGTAGACAGCGTCAGAATTGAGTTGAATTGGATAACATGTAGTTGTTGTGGGAGAGTTACTTGTTTGTGTGGAGTTCCTGCACCCACCCCCCGACCCCCTTATTAGAATTCGGTGCTGAATATTGATTGGAAGGCTAACAAGTACGTTTGTGGTGAAATAATTTCTGTGCTTCCCAATCCTTTCTGCATCATGGCATGAATAGAAAAAGATATATGATGGCATCCTGGAGCAAACAGGACAAGCAGAAGTCGAGGTCACTGAGAGATTAGGCCTGTAACCCACCAGGACAATACCAGGGGAACATTCTGAATTCCATGAGCCCAGTCAGCTGTGTTATCTGAGGGGGAGAGGGCAATTCATTATAGAGCAACTTGAAATTCTTCTAGAGATTGATGTTCACATGATTGATTCCTCCCTCCCTTACTTTCCTTTGCCCCTCTTTGACTGATTGATTGATTGATCCTTTCCATCATTAATCAAAATCTGTCTTCAAGGATCTTGGGAAAATGCCCATTAAGCAACCACAAGGTAGTATAAAGTGTACAAAGAGAATGGAAAGAATGTTCTAAATCAGTTTCTTTCACGCATGTGTTGCGTATTAGAATAGTCTGGGGTCTTTAGAGATGTAGCTTCTGACCTTGTTCTCAGGTTCTTGGATAGAGATCAGGATTCTGTACTTACCACACCCCCAGGAAGCCCTCATTTCATGCTTTGGGTAACCTGCTCAAAGCAATGTCACCCACTGTCTGTCCTCCCTTTATTGACTGAATGTCAGGATGCTCAGGGTCACACTGTATTTCCAGGGACCATTTGATGTTTACCTTTTACTTTCTTCTGTCCAGACTTTCATACTTGTTGCTCAACACCAAGTATTTTCAACACTGAACATTTCTAACCTTTCGGTTTCCCAAAGAGTACCCAACGTCAAGCCAGAGTTTCAAGGATTAAAGGGTTTTCAAGCTTTGGTGTCACTGCTCTCCAGGACTGTTTGAAGGGTGTGGGCTGTTTTAAGGGGCAGGTACAGATGTACTGAATGGTGTGGCCTGCACCTCGTCTGCTCTTGGTCTAGAACTGGTTTAGTTTGAAAATGAACTGTGAGCTTTGTGCGCACGAAGAACATGACTGTAAAAAAAAAAGACTCTTTGAACTTGGACAATATTTTGGGAAACAGCTGGATGAAGAAAACAAATGCATGATTGAACACATGCTTTGGGCCATCCCAGTGGGCCTGCAGTCTTCCAGCTGGGTCGGGGACACCTGCCCTCTTATTTGTCCTGGAGGCTGGCAGACACTTGCAGGCATGTCCAGAAAATTAAGTTCTTTACCTCCAGTAACAGACCAAATCGTAGGGTGACCATTTAATTGATGTGCAGCCAGAGACTCTTAAGAGTGAACAGGGTGCTATTAGCTACATTGAAAAAATACACATAAGACTCTACTGGGCACCCAACCCAATTCCTACTTTCTTAAATAGGAGGAACCCAAGACTGCCAGTGTGAACTAGTGTCAACCCTGTGGTTTCAGCCAGTGTGGTCCTAGAAGTCTGTCCGACCTGTACTTCTCAGCCTGGAACAATGAAGCGCAGTTGCCAGCTGTGTGGACTTGGAAGACCCACCACTTTTGTGGACTCCTCTTCTCTGTCAAAGGAGTTGAGCCCTCACCCCTGAGCCAGTCCCGAGGCTCGGTATTGATGAAGGAGAGTGTGCTCCAGGCCCTTTTCTCCTTTCCTGTCCTCTTCCCTTTTCATCCAGCACCCATGCCTCATTCTGCACCGGTTTGTGGATGGCAGCTCCTATGGTTATTGTTATCATTTCAAAACTCCTTTCAATATACAAACCAACTCAATTACAAGTCGAAGGCTACCTAACCGTGGATGCATTGCTTCCATAGTGTATTACATACTTAGTGGTCTACATGTCACTTTCCTCCAGCGTATTGCAAGTCCCTTTCCTGGAGGTTGGGAGCCTAGAGCATCCGTCTAGTGTAACACCTTGTATAGATGGAGGATGCTGTTCAAGTGAGTTATAGCAACTGAATTGAGCTCATTAAGTCCTGGCAATACTCATGAGGCTAAAAGAAGCTCTTTCTCATTGGTGGCAGGAGCCTGGGATCCCCTCAGTTTAGAGTGATAAGAAATTTTCTGAGTTTCCTTCTGCTGCCATCTGAGACAGCACCTGCTGTCGAAGGAGGGATGAGATGCCACAAATGGTACCAGAAAATGGATGAGTCACTTGGAGGGGTTTCCCAAGCCTGGAGACAGAGAGTCTGTGAGCCCTCAAACATGAAGAGAAGAGGCTTTAGGTATGTGTTTTGCTAATGAGTTGATAGGATTCAGTGTTTATTTAGGACCATCCTTTAAAAGAGAAGTGGGTTTGATGGGGATGAAATGCACAGCACAGGGCATAGAGTCAGTGGTATTGTAATAACATTGCATGGTGACAGGTAGTGAGTACACTTCTGGTGAGCGCAGCATAATGCATCACTACCTTGTACACCCAAAACTATTGTAACATTGTGTGTCAACTATATTTCAATAAAATAATAAAAAATAATAAAATTATATTTCAATAAAATAATAAAATAAATAAAAAAATAATAAAAAACAGGATTGGGTAGTTTGGCCAGTGAGCAGAATCCAGCGTGATTCCTGTTTTGGTAGGATCCTGAAACTAAGCATAGTTTTTCCAATTTCAAATGGTTGGGGGGAAAATGAAGAGAAGAATGACATTTCACAACATGGAAAAATGACATGATATTCAAAATTCAGTATCCACAAATAAAGTTTTATTGGACCACAGCCATGCCCATTTGGCCACGCCCACTTGTCCACCTGTTGTCTCTGGCGGCTCTCTGCTATAACAGCACAGCAGTTGACAGGAGTTCACGTGATGCTTTGCTGCTTGGTGCATTATAAATTGAAGTGTTGTGATTGTGACTCGACAGCATTTGGGATGCCGCCCCCTCTGCCATACTGGGACATTTCATTTTACTTTTTATTAACCAGCTATTCCAAAGACTTCAAATTATAGCACATAGGAGAGTAAACCTGAAGCACTATGTTCTAACTCAGTAGTTGCTGAGGATGATTTTGCTGACAATTGTAGATCAAAGAATCCCACAATTTACCTTTACCTTGGCTGTTTTAATTTTGAAACCTATGCTCACAGGAGCCTTGGCAATTGAGATGGGGTGGAATTTGGCTATGCAATTGCACTAGACTCAGTTGTTTTCAAATACCTATGGTGTTCAAAAATAACTGTTCTTGGGGAGCCTGGGTGACTCAGTCAGTTGAGTGTCTGCCTTTGGCTCAGGTCATGATTCCAGGGGCCCAGGCTTGAGCTTTGCATTGGACTCCCTGCTCAGTGGGGAGTCTGCTTCTCCCTCTCCCTCTGTCCCTCCTCCCTCCAACCCACAGGTTGTGCTCTCTCTCTAAAAAAGTAAAAATTTAAAGAAATCTTAAAAAAACTGTTCTAGCTATTTTTCTTGAAATCCATTTTTGTTAATGGATAATTTTCTCTCATTATATAACACTAATATATGTATACCTAATATGCACAACTATATATGTATATACATATATTTTTATTTATAGTTATATAACAAGGACACATAATATCCTTGATTTCACCTCTTGTCCCACAGAATGTAAAGTATTTACTCCTTGGCCCTTTATAGAAAAAGTCTGCCTACCATAGCTTTAAACATTCCTGTCTAGCCCTAGAAAAGTTGAGTCCTGGTCTTCATTGGCTTGGTGGCCAAGTCCAGCTGTGCTCCAGTCTGATCTCACCCGAGTTCCCATGTGTACACTGGGCTGCAGTGATGCGTCCCGTTCCCTTTCACTTCCCTGCCCATGGAGAAGCTGCTTCCCGGGCCCCCTGTGTCCTGCCCCACGATGACTGCTAGGCCAGTGAGGGCACCGTTTCCCTGGCCTTATGTCTCCATGAGAGTAATGAATAACAGCTTATACCCGTTGAGCCCTGACTGTGTACCAGGGACTGTTCCACCTACTTTGCTTGTAGTATCTGATTTGAGCTGTCAGCCCACTGAGGTGTCTACTATCACCATCTCGCTCTTACAGATCACCAAACCTAGAGGCTCGGAGAACTCAGGCTTTGGGTCCAGGAGACTTAGTTCCCACATGCATGTGCTGATTGCTCTGCCAAAAGGCCTCTCTGGAAACATGTCTGGCCTCTTGCAACCTTTCTCTGACTCTGCGTGGAGGCCGCCTCTGTGACATGAATGGGGGGTCACAGCCAGTGGGAATCTTCCCAAGTCTGGGAGATTCAGTTTCCTTTCCTCATTGTCCTGGGCAATGGTGCTGAGTCAGGGGGTCTGCTCTGCTGTACCCAAATATCCACCTCACCGTCTACACTTGGATGGAAGCCTGGGGTACACTGGCAACCTGCTCCTTCTGTTTTTCTTTTTGACACCATATTTTTTAAAACAGTGTTAAATTTATAGAAAATTTGAGAAGATAATACAGAGAGGTCCATATACTCTGCATCCTTTCTGCTATTATTTTTTTTAAAGATTCTATTTATTTATTCATGAGAGACACACAGAGAGAGGCAGAGACATAGGCAGAGGGAGAAGCTCCCCTCAGGGAGCCTGACGTGGAACTCGATCCCAGAACCCTGGAATCATGTCCTGAGCCAAAGGCAGATGCTCAACCACTGAGCCACCCAGGTAACCCCCTTTCTCCTATTATTAACATCTTACATTAGTATGGGAGATTTATTACAACCAATGAGCCAAAATCGATACATTTTTTACTAATCGTAGTCCATAGTTTACTTAGATTTCCTTAGCTTTTACCTAATGTCTCCTTCTGTTCCCCAATCCCACCCAGGATACCTCCTTGCAGTTTTTTTGTCATGTCTCCTTGGGCTCCTCCTGGCTGTAGCAGTTTCTCAGATTTTCCTTGCTTTGATGACATTGACAGTTTTGAGGAGAACTGGTTAGGTATTTTGTAGAAAGTCCCTCAACTGGAATTAGTCTGAAGTTTTTCTCACAATTATACTGTGCTTATGGATTTTTTTTTTTTCAGGTTTCTCCAACATAAAGTTACTCTTTTGGGGCTTGCTTTTTTTTTGCTGTAGGTTAGGTCTAGAACCATGTTCTCTGATTGGCTTTCTCAGAAACAAACCTGAGATTTTGACCTCCATTGGTCCATCTATTATGTCTTATTTCTCAATCGATTCCACACTTGAGAAGGGAAAAAATAAATGAGGTTAAATGTTGAACCCCTAAAACCTTAATGGCTTCCCTCTGGCAAAATACTGTTCATCTTTTAAGATTCGCCAAGCATCACCTCCTCTTTGAACCCTTCCCTGACCTCGCCAGGCAGTCGATATGTCCTGCTTGTTCCCACAACCTCCACCTACATCTCCCTCAGGGGGCACTTCACTGCCATGATTAGTTCTTCCTACCCTTTCCTCCATAGGATCATCAGCCTCTCAAAAGGTACTGGCCATGTTTATTAATTAAACTCTGTGTCCTTGCAATCTGATGTAGAATCTGGAATTTAGAAGATACTTAGTAAATGTTTGTAGAATGAAGAGCCATTCACTCCAAATCAATGAAGGTGACTTCTCCAGGATGAGACTTAGTGGGACTCCTTTTGGTGATGGTTGGAGGAAGGCAGACCTGAGGACCAGCTCTATTCTCCTTCCAGTTCTTTGGGAAGGAAGCAGGGCTGCCTAGCCAGTGCAACTGGACTAACCCTTGAGCCCAGGACCCATGTACAATTAAGACCGAGAAACCCATCAATGTTTACAAGTCGTTGTTGCATGAACAGTAGGAGGAAGGTAGACTTCCCTTGTGCCTATGGCTCCTGTTTATTAGGCCTTTTATTTATTTATTTTTATTATTTTTAAAGATTTTATTTATTTATTCATGAGAAACACACACACAGAGAGAGAAAGGGGCAGAGACAGAAGTAGGCTCCATGCAGGGAGCACAATGTGGGACTCGATCCTGGGTCTCCAGGATCATGCCCTGGGCTGAAGGCAGCACTAAACCACTGAGCCACCCAGGGCTGCCCTTGTTAGGCCTTTTAAAAATTTTTCAAAAAAGGAATGTAGTCTTAGAAGCTGTTAAATAGCAATCATACTAATCGGTATCATTGTTGAGCAAATATGATGAGAATCATGCTAGATGTTTCATACTTGTAATATTTAATTCTTACAACTCTGCAAGGCAGATCACTGCCTGGGCCTTACCCAAAGGTCATATGACTAGAGACCCAGAGAGGTAAAGCAACTTGCTCAAGATCACAAAGCTATGAAGGCCTGGACCTCAGTGGGTCTAATTCAAAGTTCACCCTATTTCTGCTGTGATTCCCATCTTAACTTTCTGCTTTTCTTCATTTTCTGCTTCTGTAATTAGCTGAGTTAAGAAACTGATGTGAGAAAGGACACAGTATTGGCCAAAAGAACGCAGCAGATGGACCAAGGTTCTGTTCTTTTTTCAAAAATAAGATTCCATTTTTGTCATCTTGCCCTAAAGAATGCTGACTCTAAACTATCTCTGAACATTTTACCTGAATCCTCACTGATCGGACTTACTGTGCTTTCTTGATGTTAAATTGCATTATTTTCCTACATTTTAACATCCTTTAAAATTAGAAAGTCTCTAGAAATTGCATTCAACCTGGATTGAAATCAAGTTTCTTAACAGAGGATCTGCAGAGAGTTCTATTTACAGTTGTCTCAGTTGGGAGTCCTACCTGCTTGGGTTCAAATTCTCTAGGGAATATTTTTTTTCCCCCATCTTCACCCAGTGCAGGTTGAGACTTGTGAGACTTCTGCTGCTACTTTTTGTGTTGGGGATTTATTTTCATTTACTCCCACACAGAAGGCATAGTCTTTGGTAGACCAGCCTTATATGGAGAGTCTCCCAATATTTTTTCTTTCTTATTTTTTCTTTCTTTCTTATTGTTACATAAAACAAAAATGTGTCTTATATAATCAGTCGTATTTTAGATCCAATAAAATATAGTGTTTATTGAGGTCTGTTGTTAGTTTCAAGCAGTGTGGTTACCAGTCTTCAGGATACCCCTCTTGTCCCCTGTTATTCTTGCCTCCTAATATTCACATCCTTGTGAGTCTCCTTCACATTGAATAAGGCTGGCTTGTACAACCAGTAGGACCTTATGGAAATGACAGAGGGTGAGTTTCAAAGTTGGGTCATAAGTGACCTGGCTGCTTCTGTCTTATTTACTTTTGGATTGTCCCATTTTGGAAGAAGCCAACTGCTATGTTGTAAGGACTCAAGCAGTCTCATAGAGAGGTCAATGAGAGGAGTTTGGACTTTCTACCACCAGCCAGGTCTAACTTGTTAGGCTTGTGAGTGAGCTAACTTGAAAGCAGATCCTCCAGCCCCAGTCAAGCCTTCAGATGACCTGGCCAACATCTTGACTGCAACCTCATGAGAGACCCTGACCTAGAACCACCTAGCCAAGTCACTTCCAGAATTGTGATTCACAGAAACTGTGAAATTGTAAATATGTATTGACTTAAGTCACCAAATTTTGATGTAATTTACTATAAAGCAATGATGACTAATACAAATATATATATATATACATATATATATTTTTTAAATATTTTACTTATTTATTCATGAGAGACACAGAGAGAGGCAGAGACATAGGCAGAGGGAGAAGCAGGCTCCCTGCAGGGAGCCCGATGTGGCTTTCAATCCCGGGACCCCAGGATCACAACCTGAGCCAAAGGCAGACGCTCAACCACTGAGCCACTCAGGCATCTCTAGACAAATATATTTTGAAAAAAAGTTTTACTTGTTTTTTTCAAAAGCAGTTTTCAGTTCCTTGTTTTCTAATGATTCCTTTCCACATTAATGAAGAAATTGCTATTATTTTCAGGAAAATTGAGATCTACAGAAATTATGAATATTTGCTATGTCTAATGTAAAGGTAAAGACTTTCAAGTAACATTGTGGTTTGTGTGTGCTTCAAATTTTTAAATTTTATTGAGAGATTTTTCTAATAATGATATAAATAGGAATAGAATATATATTCTGTTTTTTTGTGTGTGAATGGGAAGTATTGGTTGGATTATTTTTAATCCAGAAGGATTACATTACTTACAAAGTTGTCCTAAATTATCCTAGAATGCCTTAATTTGGGGACGCCAGCTAAAGAGTTATGTTAGGTTACTCAAATATTAAAGAGACCTGGTTGTTAGTCAAAGCAATGCATTTGGGTATACTCTAGCTCTGCCTTTGGGTTTGCTGAAACTTACATTTTAATGAATATTTAGTTAATTCACCCTTTGGAGAGACTCTTGGTTTTTGATGTAGTCTTTGGAAAAAGCCAGCTTGTGCTGTCTTGTGCCCTATACATTTACAAAATCTATTGTAAGAGATTAATATTATTTTCCTCTTTGGTATTCAAATAGATTGTTTTAACCTGCATTTTAGTTCTAACCTGCATTATTACTGTCAGTTGTCATACAATCCAGTAGTTCCTAAACTTTGTTGCTCATTAGAATTATCTACGGAATTTATTTTGTTTTTAAAAATGTGGATACCGGAACTCATGCCTGATTTCCTAAATTAGAATATCCAAAAGTGAGACTTGGCAAGCTATGTTTATAGTTAACAAACTCTCCAGTTGATTCTTTCAAATTCATTCCAACATACAGTGCATTAAAACCCACTGGGGGGATCCCTGGGTGGCGCAGCGGTTTGGCGCCTGCCTTTGGCCCAGGGCGCGATCCTGGAGACCCGGGATCAAATCCCACATCGGGCTCCAGGTGCACAGAGCCTGCTCCTCCCTCTGCCTGTGTCTCTGCCTCTCTCTCTCTCTCTCTCTCTCTCTCTGTAGCTATCATAAATAAATACAAATAAAAAAAAACCCACTGGGTTTGCTTCTTGCCCATCCATTTCCCTCTTCCACTTCAGTCTCCATGTCTGCAGGGAAGAGAAGATAATGAAGAGTATTCACTAGAGGAAATCTTGGAGATCATCTGGTTCCTACTCTTTCATTTTTCAGATTTCCCTCAAACCTGTACTTCATTGAGAGACGTGAAGTGACTTGCTTTCTTAGGAGTTTTAGTTATCTTATTAGTATTATGACAATGTAGTTGGAATTTTAAAAGTTAGTAAAAACAATTACAGCAACACTGATTGCTACATATCTCCATCCTAGATGAGAGGGGCCATTTATGTTTTGGGCAGCAATACTGTCCAAAGACTTCTCATCTTGCAAGTGATTGATTCCATGATGATTTTCTTGAGGAGACTTTTCTAGTGATGAATATAAGTAAGAATGAACATATATACTTAATTTTTAGATTAGGTAAACAATATGAATCTAATTTTTAGGTTAGAATCAAATAGAATATTTTTAATCCAGAAGAAAATACAATACTTGACTGGGTGTAAGAGGTTTAGAAAAAACCCTAAACTTTTTCTGTATTACAGGTAGCAGGATTTCTTTCTTTCTTTCTTTTTTTTTTTTTTTTTTTAAGATTTTGTTTATTTATTCATAGAGACACACACAGAGAGAGGCAGAGACACAGGCAGAAGAGAAGCAGGCTCCATACAGGAAGCCTGATGTGGGACTCCATCCTGGGTCTCCAGGATCACACCCCAGGCTGCAGGCGGCGCTAAACCACTGTGCCACCGGGGCTGCCCGAGGTAGCAGGATTTCTTGATTAGGGTCTCATAGCCTGAAAGAGAGGAGGCGATTGGTACAAACTAGAGGGGGAAGTCCACAGGATCCCTATGAATGTCAGGAGGGAAGATCCATAAATGGAAAAAATGCCCACGAGAAAGTCTGTGGCAGCGGTGGCTGGAAATCTAGGACTGTGATGTCTAATGCTCAATTTTACATCAGGTGAATTATTCTATAATTCTCCCTCCATTATCCCAATCTTCACGGAACTGTGCTGCACACAGTAATCTTATGTTGATGGTGCTTTGGGGAATGAAAGAAGAGGGAGAGCCTAGGGTGAAGTGATGCTGCTTGAAGATGGAGAATTCAATGGAAAAGATAGAGGAGGGAGGGAGGGGGAGAGAGAGAAAGAGAGAGAGAGAGAACACCAAGAGGAATATAATCCCTCTGAAACTCCCAGGAGATATGAGGTACTGGGCTTCATAATGAATGTGGGATGGGCAGGAGCTATTTTTCTTGGATGTTAAAGGAAAGGGTGACCTCCCACCCCCAGAAGAAAGACTTGGGAACCAATATCTCAAGCAACACTTAGATTGCATCATAGGTTTCCTATCAGATGGGAGAATTATTCCTGCCACATAGAAACCTTGGGCCGTGATGGACATTCTCCCCAGAGGCTGAGACTGCCCTCTTTCTCATATATTTCCAGCTGTTTTTAGACACTGTTTCAGTGCTCCTCAAAGAATAAAGTCACAAGTTAAGTACTCCATCACAAGGAAGACAGGTTTACAATAGCTGGAGCCAAATGCTTAATTTAACCCCCAGGAAAGGGCTAGAGTTGTCAGGAGAGAACTAAGAGACCCCCTTCCCCGCCCTTGGCTTTTCCCAGCTTTTGTATGTTGTGATTCTTAGGAAGAGAGGGGCCAAACCCTGGTTTTGTGCAATGTTGAATAAAATGGTCTGGCTGGGTGTCAGCTGGCCTGCCAGATCTGGCAGCTGGTGAGGAAGGAACAGAGAACTTCCAAGGAATTGGCTCAATTTGCATGTGTAATGTGTTCATATATGCTGTCTGCATATAGATTGTATAATATCCATGACATACAGAGAAGAGCTTTGAGTTCCCGGGAAAGAAAGAAGCTTAGAAATAAATATTTCTAGAGTAGCACAAATCAGGATAGAGATTCTGGTCTCACACATGGGGTCATCTCAGCTGCCAGAGGACATTTTGGGAGCCAGGAAGGCACACATGAGGACAAAGGAAGTCATTCCCACAGTCAGGGCCCCAGGGCTCAGAGAGGGAGGGGGTTGCCTGGCAACAGCAGAGTCTTCCTGTCTTTCCAGTCACCCCTGCTGAGAGTGTGATAAGATGCCTCCTTTTTTTCTTTCTTTCCTGGACTTTCATTGTTCACTTGATTTCATCTGAAATTGTTGGGAATCCAGTGTGATTTGTCTGAGACTTCATAGCAATGCTGGTGGGATCATTCTTCATGGAGAAACTGAGCCCAGAAGAGCTAAATCTCATGTCACTGAGGTTTCAGTTGCACTTACAGCTTTGCCAATTCCTGCTGTGGGTGCAATGTGATAACAAAAGCTCACAGCTAGGAGAAGGGAGGTGACATGGTCCTGAAAGCCTGCAGAAACAGCAGATAATTGATCTACTAATTTCTATGATGATTCCTACTGCAGGCCATCCTGATGTTTTAGAGAATGAGGCACTGACTTCCAGTCCTAGATTCATCCCTGACTAGCCATAGTCGCTTTGACCACTGTCTTTGCACTCCCAGCCTCTACAGGAGGCAAATTCCTGCCTGCCCATGGTGTGCTGCTGCTTTGAGATTTGGTGCAAGAGTGAGAAAAAAAAACAAAACAACAACAACAAAAAAACACCTCACTGGGTTATAAAAGCTCCTGAGAACCAGACCATAACCTAAAAAAATTCTATGTACCTTTATAGGTTGAGTTTTGGTTTTTTTTTTTTTTTTTTTTTTACGTATTAGGTCTTCAAAAAAGATTCATTTTGTTGAGTAATACGAAGTACCTATATTACTTAAAAAAAAAAAACAGGGCTTCTTCTGTCCCCATGACTTCCAGTCAAGGGCTTAAGTATCTCCCCCAAGAGAGAGATCAGAAGCACCTGTATTACTGTGGCACTTCCTGGTACCTTCCTTTCCAACTACACTGTGCCATTTTGCTTGGATATTAAAGGCAAGGGTGATTCCCCAGGAGACAGTCTGTAATGTAATAATTGCCTTAGAATGTGCTATTTGGATTACATGATAAAGCATTTTCTATGAAATGGAAGAGCTGAGATCACAGCATGTGCACTTGTGTAGACTAAGGAGTGTGGATATGCACTCACCCATTTCACTCACCCACTCCTCTCAGGTGGAATATTGGAGAATGGAAGGGTCCAATGGAATTCAATACTCCCAGGTGTTTCAAGTGTTGTGGAAAAAGGGAGTTCGTTGTGTTTCCCTAAGATTACTTTGTGGGAAAGAGATGGTTTTCATTTCCTTGAAGCTTTCAGATCTCGGACTGGGGAGAGGGACAGAGCTTTCCTGGGGAGAGAAACAATGCTGCTGACTGCTGGGCATTTGCTGCCAAACGGGAGCAAATAAAGGGCAAGAGGCCCCTTCAGAAGGATCTGACTTGAAACTGAGTGAGTCTGTAGGATTGGAAGGGAGGCCCTATGCTGCTGGAGTTTGTGTGTGTGGTGAGGGTGGGTGGGCATTTGCATTAAGTCCTCTAGTTTGAATTCCTAGTCATGTGACCCAGCAACTTTTAAAAATGTCTCCTTTTTTCTTAAAACATTATAGTTTGTTTCACTTGCAAGATCCAAACCATAAAAAAGTGAACATTTATCCTTTATCTGTGCCTCTGGTTTCTCAGTCTTATGAAATCTGCCCTAAATGAACCTAGAGGAGAAGCAAAGATGCCCTTTGCTTCTCTCCAGAGTAGACCAGCCTCATTCCAGGACCCACACATCCCAGAATGCCCAGGAAGGGAGAGAGGTGAGCCCCGGGCCACTGAGCCTGATCCTCATCTTTGTCCATTCCGATGAGAATAGAGGATTTCTCTGGTTTATTGTTTTCTTTTCTTTTAAGATGGTGGTGATTTTTACATGTCAATTTTACATGTTCGGAAATGGCTTTTCTGAGATATTTTTCCTGGTCATTCTATATCCCGAGCTTCAAGAAAACTTATGTAATGGTGACTTATGTAAAGCACACTTCTCTGGTATTTTCTCCAAAAGACTGACAGCACCAAGTCTAAATTTATGGAAGCTAAAGCTTACAAAGAATTAACTCATCTCTTTATAAAAACTGAAAATTGATCCTTTAAAATTGCTGCAGAACATTCTGGTGCTTTTCCAGAGAAAAAGAAAGTAACTATGTGGAAGGTCACAGTCTGGTAATCTATTGAAATGGTGTTGTCATTTCTAAATATATGGGGGATGTAGCAGGTGCATAATCAAGCAGGGAAGTGAGCCGATACACATTTAGAGGTGAGACTTTGGGAAGAGAGCTGAGTCTGAAATAAATACTAAAATCATAATTTTATTATTTCTGTAATTTATTTTATTTTATTTTTTCCAGATTCACTGAAGGATAATTGACAAATGAAACTGGACTATATTTAAAGTGTATAATGTGATGATTTGATACACTTTTGCATTGTGAAAGGATCTCTCCATCAAACTAATACATCTGTCACCTCATGTATTTACCTTTTATCTTTTAAAAATTTAATTTTTTGGTGAGAACACAAGTTCTACTTTCTTAAGAGACTTCAATTATACAATATAGTGTTATTCTTCTAGTCACCGTATTAAATATTAAATCCTCTTATTTTATTCATTTTACTAAAAGTTTGACCCTTTGATCAATCTTTTCTTACTTCCTTCATTCTCCACTCCCTCATAACCACTTTCCTACTCTCTGTTTCTGGAAGTTCCACATTTTTCCACTTTTTTTTTTCTCCTGATTCCACATGTAAGTGATGTCGTGCCGTATTCATCTTTGTCTGGCTAATTTTACTTAGCATAATGTGCTTTAGGTTTATCCATGTTGTTGTAAATGGCAAGATTTCCTTCATCTTAAAGACTGAATAATATCACATTGTGTATATGTACTATATTTTCTTTATTCATTCATCTGTCAACAGACACTTAAATTGTCTTTATACCTTGGCTTGGGAATAGCCCTGCAGTGAGCATGGTAGTACAGATATCTCTTGGAGATAATGATTTCGTTTCCTTTGGATATGTACCCGAAAGTGGGATTACTGAATCATATGGTAGTTCTATTTTTAATTTCTTCTGGAACCTCCATACTGTTTTCCACAGTGGCCGCACCAGCTTCCTGCCAACAGCATACAAGGATTCCCTTGTCTCCACATCCCCACTAGCATTTATTTATGATCTTTTTTGACAATAAACATGCTAACAGGTATGGAATGATATCTCATTTTGTGATTCTGATTCATATTTCCTCAAAAATTAGTGATTTTTGAGTATCTTTTCATGGCTTATTGGCCATTTGTGTATCGTCTTTGGAAAAATGTCTGTTAAGGGCCTTTGCCAATTTTTCAATTAGACTTATTTGTTTTTATGCTATTGAGTTGTAGGAGTTTTTTGTATATTTTGAACATTAACCCCTTATCAGATATGTGCTTTGCAAATGTTTTCTGTCACTCCATAGGTTGACTTTCCATTTTGTTGACGGTTTCTTCGGCTGTGCAGACTTTTTAATTTGATGTAGTCCCACTTGTCTATTTTTGCTTTTTTTGGTAATCAGATTTAAGAAACTGCTGCCAAGACCAATATCAGGGAGCTTACCCTTTATTTTTCTTCTAGGAATTTTATGGTTTCAGACTTTACATTCAAGTTTTAATCCACTTTAAATTGACTGGTTATATGGTATAAGAGTCCATTTTTCAGTCTTTCATATGTGGATATCTAGTTTTCTCAACACTATTTATTAAAGAGACTATCTTTCCCCTGGTGTATTCTCGACTCCTTCGTCAAAAATTAATTGATCACATATGCAGGGGTTTATGCCTGGACTCTGTTCATTGATTTTTGCATTTGTTTTTATGCCAATACCATACTTGTTTTGATTACTATCACTTTGTGATAGAGTTTGAAATCAGGAAGTGTGATACCTCCAGCTCTGTTCTTCTTTCTTGATTGCTTTGGCTATTTGGAATCTTCTGAGGTTCCTTATGAATTTCAAGATCATTTTTTTCTATTTTCGTAGAAAATGTCACTGGGATTTTGGAAGGTATCGCATTGAATCTTTAGATCACTTTGGTTAGTATGGACATTTTAACAATAGTAAAGCCTGAATTCTTGTTAGAATACATGAAATCCTGTTTCCCAAAGTGCAAAATTTAGATCTAGGGCTATGTTTCCCAAACTGTGACTGAAGCATCCAGGAGTGCCTCAAAACTCAGGGCACCACAAGATATTTTAAAATTTTGAGGGATGCCAGTGATATCTATCAGACACAGAGTGAATGACTAGGTCAAGGCAGTTCACAGTTTTAACATTAGATCATGCTTTATTTCTATTGAAGACAGCATATTTTTGCAAAACTGGATTTTTGGTAGTTGCTGCAATAAAAGGCAAGTATTACATGAAAATCAGTGTGAAGCAGGAAATGACAGTGGTGGTCTCTGCCCTGGTTCCAAGGTTTGAGAAGTTGTGCAGTGCCTAATAGGAATACATATCCAGGAGTAAGCTTACAGGGTTATTTAAGGATGAAACAAATATATTATTTTTTTTCTTTCCATTTGTGTATTATTTTCCAAAAAGACAATGAAACATGAAGACTTAAGTATTTATTAAGGTTTTTGTACCTAACAACTTAAAAGAATGGAACTGCTAGATATCTTTTTTACGCAAGAGATGCCATGAAGAAGTTTCTGGGAGAGTAAGAGTTCCACAAACCAACAAAGTTTGGGAACCTTTGGACTGGTGCCTCCCTAAAGGGGGCACCCTAGTAAGCCCCTTCTGAAACAGGAGGGACCTTCCTAGATGATTCTCCCAAAGCTGATCTCTTTTGATCCAGCTCAAGTGAAAAGATCTTCAGGTTTAAGATCAGAAGAGTCAGATTTGATTTTGTTGTTACCTTGTAGCTGGGTGACATTGTGAAAATCACTTTTTTTTTTTGAAGTCCGTTGCCTCATATGTTAATGAGGATATCTATTTTATCTAGACCTACTCTATTTTATCTAATGTCTGTTTTAGAGGACTGCTGGTGAAAGTCAAATATGGGTGAAATTATACTGTGAATAGATGTTACTGTGACTGTGACTAATAATATGACCAGCTTCAAAAGGGCCCAGTGTTTCCACTCACTTTCTTTGTGCTGTGCTTGTTTTCTCTTGAGGAGTTTTTCTTCTCAGTCATGGATTAGAATATCAACATCCACTTGAGTTTCCTGGGAGGGAGGGGGAAGAAAATGGTACCCTCCATAGGTTAACTGGGCCAAGTTGAGAGAAAGGCTTGTCTCTTTGGGTCCCTGTACGGTTCTGGGAACCCGCAGGGAAGAAGGAGCTCCACAGGTGGTAGCAACAGGAAGCTTTACCCAGGGCTGTTTCCTTGGGGGCTGTGGCCAGTGTGATCCCTTGGGATCAGTGTTCAGAAGGTTCTCACACCTGGTTTAATGTTCTGCTCTCACATTCTTGAATTTTTTAATAATTTCTGTTTAAAGTAAAAAGTCATGTTTACTCAAAAATCCATGATTACACTTTTTAGTACATTCCCATTATTGTGTAACCATCATCCACCAACCATCTCCATCTTTCCAAACTGAAACTCCATACCTCTCACACAGTCGCTTCTCACTCTGCCTTCCTTCTGCCCTTGAGTCACCACCATTCTGCTTCCTGTCTTTAGGTACCTGGTGTAAGTGGAATTATGCAATTGTTTGCCCTTTTGTGTTTGGTTTATTTCACCTAGCATAATGTCCTTAAGGCTCATCCAGGTGGAACCATGTTGTCAGAATGTCATTGCCTTTTGAGACTGAATAATATTCCATTGTAGGTATATACCACATGGTTTTTCTTAAAAAAATTATTTAAATTCAATTTGCCAACATATAGTGTAACACCCAGTGCTCATCTCATCATGTGCCTTCCTTAATGCCCATCACCCAGCTACTCCATCCTCCCACCCACCTCACCTTCTGCAACCCTTTGTTCATTTCCTAGAGTTAGGAGTCTCTCACGGTTTGTCTTCCTCTTTAATTTTTCCCCACTCAGTTTCCTTCCTTGCATTCTAGTCCCTTTCATTATTTCTTATATTCCACAAATGAGTGAGACCATATAATTGTCTTTCTCTGATTGACTTATTTCACTCAGCATAATACCCTCTAGTTCCATTCACGTCTATGTAAATGGTAAATATTCATCCATTCTGATGGCTGAGTAATATTCCATTATATATATAATATATATCATATATTATATATAATAATGTGACATTTACATATATATCACATCTTTATCCATTCGACTGTTGAGGGATATCATGGCTCCTTCCACAGTTTGGCTATTGTGGACATGGCTGCTGCAAACAATGGGGTGTAGGTGTCCTGGTGTTTCACTACATCTGTATCTTTGGGGTAAATACCCTGTAGTGCAAATGCTGGGTCGTAGGGTAGCTCTATTTTTAAATTCTTAAGAAACCACTACAGTGTTTTCCAGAGTGACTGTACCAGCTTGCATTCCTACCAACAGCACAAGAGGGTTCCCCTTTCCCTGCATCCTCACCAACATTTGTTGTTTTCTGTCTTGTTAATTTTAGCCATCCTCACCGGTTGTAAAGTGATATCTCATTGTACCACATGGTTTTTATCCATTCATTCATGGATGGATTAATTTGTTAACAATGCATGGCATGTCCATTTTGAGTAGGCCCCAGAAATGACATAGCTGGTCTGTTTGTATCTCCTTTGGGTCTTGGACATAAGGAGGAAGTCATAATATTGGAACCAGGTGAGAGCCTCAGCTATGGGAGGGGCTCTTGAACATAGGCTGTGGTCTAGGATGCCATTTCCGTCTAAAATGTGGCTTCTCTGGAACAAGAGGGGAGAAATACCCCATCACTTCCTCCTCCACCCTCTGAACTCTGGCCAATACCTCCCACTGGCTGAACCACACAGAGTCTGTAGATTCTCTAGATTCAGGCTCGCTGGCTCAGAACAGGGGAGTGAAAGGCAAGTAGTGAGTGGATCAAGAGCGGCTAGATCCCTGACTGACTGCACACTCTGTATGTACAGAATAAAATGATCTGCCTTTCAGTGGTGCCTGCATGATGCTTCACATGTACAGTGCTCCTTCTTCCTCTCCTGATGGCAAACATCCTTCCCTGCCCCACACAAGTTCTACTTTTCCCATCAAGCTTACTTACCTCCTTCTAAGCACTTGTTTAGTGTGTCTAATCTGATCCCAAAGATTTTATCAATCATAAATGAAGCATTTATTTTAACATAAAAAAGAATTGGTTATATTTATTCATGTTAGAGTATCAGCAGATTTATTCATTCATTAAGGAGATACTTGAGGACCATTTGAAATAGGAAAATAAGAGACATGATGTCTCTTGGGTTAGTCTGTCTGTCTCTGAGTGGTCCCGGCTTGTTAATGCCTCTCTGCAATGGTTCCTTCTTGAGTGTGTGTAGATTTCATCATGTGACTTGTTTGGCCAATGGGACAATAGCAAGTGTGACACAAGGAGAGGGTTAAAAAGTTCTTGCACATTGAGTCTTGCCCTGTCTTGGTGCTAGGAACTTCCACCACCATGTGGACAAGGCTGGGTCAATCTAGATGGTAAGTGGTCCCAATGATCCCAACCATTCCAGCCAAGGCCCCAGAAATGCAAGAGAGCCCATCAGAGACCATCCAGCACAGCCAAGTCAGCCCAGACCAGAAAGCCTCCACCACGGAACGTTAGGACTAGTTTCCAGATCTGGAGAGGATGTAAATGTGTGTGCCACCAGCATCACACAGCATAGCAACTGCTCTATGAGTGAAGATGCATGCAGAGCAAGGTCGTGGGGGTGGCCTCCAGGCAACAGGCAAGGACAGGCAGAGGTGGTCATGCGAGAGTCTTGAAGGAGTGGCTGCTGAAAAAGCAGACCAGCGGGAGAAGTAGCAGCAGGGGGGCCTGGGTGCAAGGTGGAGTGGGGCAAAGCACAGAGTCTGACAGTGCCATGAGGACCATCTTGCTGCTGGAGGTGGAGGGTATATGTGTGGCCAAGTGTCTCCTACAGTGTCTGAGCTTCCTATTACTGGCAGATACTGTTAGGACCATGCCACCATTCATATGGGAAACTACGGGCAAAGATCTGTGACTCACACTTTTGGTGTGACAGCAGATCTTTTATAGACATCACTTTGTGGAACAGTCTGGGGTTATAAGAAAAAATGTCTTGGGGGCCAGCAGGGCTTATTTGTAGGATACAGACCACTCACCAGCTATGTCATTTGTGTCGTCAGTCCCACCATTCTCTGGGGCCCTGCCAGAGATTTTAAGGGGTTTGAAATTAGAGTTAACTTTATGTTGCCAGTTTATTAAACTTCTCTCTGTGTGTGTCTCCGTCTCTTTCTGTTTCTTGCAGTTCCTTGGAAGCACTGGAAAACACAGGCTCCAGGGGAACGTCTTTTTCCCCAGCTTCTCTTGATACCAGTGACAACAAAGAAGCCACACAGCGCTCTCTGTGTTTCTTGGAGCAGAGCCCTGGGCCCAATGGCCAACGGGGACACCAGTGATGGAACAGTCATCATTCAACTGTCATACCTAGAATGTCACACACCATATCTGCAAAAAAATCTTCATTCACACTAAATATCACATTTGCTGGTATCTTTCTTGACCTCTTCTGTCATAATTCAACACAATTCACACTGTTACTGTTGTGTGAAAGAAAACATTTTTTTTTTCTCACAGAGATTCTGAAGAGACTAATTTCTGAGCGTTCCCCTGACATGTTGTAAGAAGGCCCATTTTGACAAGACTGTGCTTTTCTTTGTTAAATCCACATTTGGTTTGTTTGTTTTTTGTTAAATGCAAATTTTCTGCTTACGGCCACAGACTGGGGGGTCTGAGAAGAAATTACTGGCATCCCTACAAAATGGGGAAGGGTTAGCATGGCTGTCTTAGACCAAGTTTTCATATCAATTGCAAATGTCTAGGCTAGATGATAGCAGAGCTCCAGCACCTTAGCAGCAAAAATGCAGGGCCTCTACTAGGTTCATTGACGACTGCTAGAGAATTTAGCCTCACTGAATGATGGTACCAACTGGCACAGAGTGCTGACTGGCATTCCCACCACATTTCTTCATCCCCCATGGCTTTCTCTGAGTACCTGGGCTTCTCACTCATGGACATTGTTCATACTCCACTGAGAGAACCAGTATCCGCAGGAATATTCCCAGGCACCATGCAAGAGCCATAATCTAGACTTTGGATTCCAAGCCTCGTATTGACTCGTATTATCTGTTATCCTAAAACTTCATGGCTTCACACACATCTATTATCTCACAAAGTTTCTGTGGGTCAGGAATTTAAGAGTGCTTAGCTGGGTGGTTCTGACTTGGGGTCTCATGGGAGGTTGCAGTCAAGATGGTGGCCAGGCTGACATGGGCCTGAAGATCTGACTGGCAGTTGGTTCCCTCCAATGACTGTTGGTGAGAGGCAGCAAGCATGGGGCATTGATACTGAAAGAAAGCCTTCTAAGCTGAGATGTCCTTCTGGAGCTCTTGTCAAGGAGCAGGGTAGGGCTCACCATGGGAGATCCAAGCAAAGAGGAGAGTTGACTGGTGAGTTGGCCCAGAGTGCCCCTGTGTGGCAGGGGCCAACACAGTCCAAGGGAAGAGGAGTTGAACTTAGTTTAGGCAATTTTGAAGAACAGAGCTGCTGCCTTCCTGGGCACAGAGATCTCTCGTTTACAAGAATGAACACACACTCCGGCTAGAGGTTTGGCAATCTGGCAGAGAGGATGTCAAGTAAGATGAAAGGCCCATCAGCAGCTGACATGAGAGCTTGAGAGTGACCTACTTCTCTACCACTCACAGCTGATTATGGGACAGAGTGAGGCTGAACTGTTCATAAGTCCTGTCAGAGAGAGCGTTCAGTGAAAACTACTCATGAGCAAAAGAGTTGGATTAAATGGTTGCTTTTTATGTTCTGGGGACTCCAGCATGTCCTGGTTTTCAGATACCAGCCATTTAACTGTGTGCTCTGGAGTAACATTATAGGCAAGCACCAGTAGAAAATGTTAGAGTTATTCCAGTATGGAGTTTAGAGATGATTCCCTTCCAACGACACCACCTTACAAGTAAGAAACCGAGGTTCTGGGAGGTTAACTGACATCCCCAGGGCTACTGAGTTATGTATGGGTGACAAGTCTGCTACTGGACATCCTATCTTCTGACCTGTAGGCTGGTGCTCTCTGTATTATACCCTGGAGAGAGTCAGGCAAGGTTTTATGTGACAATGAGCGGCCTCATCCCAATATACCCCGTGAAAGTACAGGGCTCCCCCCCCCCAGCTGCTGTGCAGCCAGAAGCATGTTTTCATCAGCAGACCTGAGGGCAAGGAGATGGAAAGGGATTGCTTCACTGCTAATGGACTTCCCTGCATAGGCCCTGAGATACCCCAAGCCTTACTCACACTGTGACAGGGGATGGATAAAGCCTGCTAATACCGACCAACCCTTCTGAAGGAATAAGTGATTCATGCAAAAAGCCTTTGGTTCAGGGCATCTAGCAGCTTAGTGTGACTGTCATGGATACTTGGGAATTAGCCTTCCTGTGACCTCCAGGGGTCAGAGAGCTCGTGCACACTCTTCTGTTCCCTGTGGGCCATCTCAGCTCACCCAGACAGGCCCTGTCGCTGCCAGGACAACCCATATTTTTTATTTCCCCAGGTCTTAGAAGCCTTCACATGGGTGAGGCAGGGACTCCAGGCTATTCCCTGCGGAGGCCGAGTTGATGGCCACTACCAACATATTAGTGTCAACTTTTCAGAACTCGGTGAGATGTGTTCATGTCAGATTAACCTTGACAGCGAATCCTATGAATTAGTGACTTGCTTTGTGAAGGCTGAGCCAGGAGAATAGAGGCTGTATAGAACCAGGAACTTACAAAACCAAGCAGGCAACTCTTGCTTTTCTGTGTTGTGCATGGGTCAGGGCCCTGGGTAGTTCGACAAGGAGGGCAAGAGAACAGTCTGTGCAGTTCCAGGCTCAATGGGCCCTGTGGGTGCATCTGCAGAGTGCTAATGGCTTTACGTGTTGGTATGTGCCCCTAGATCCTGGCCATGATTCACTTCTCACCCTCCGGCGGACATCCCTGATGAGACAATTATTGAGATTATCTTCAAATCTGTGGTCCTGATTTAATCTTCAACCCCCCTCACCCCTCACCATCTCTACTAGAGGAGGACTGCATGTGTCTATTGGCCCTTGGGCCCCAACAACCCGTCCCATTCTTCCCAGCACTGGGGGCTGGCTGTTCCTGGGCAGTGGGGGATCCGCTGGCATAAACCAGGGGCTCCAGCGGCCCTGGGGACAAAGATCAAAGCTAGCCACAACGTTTATTGCAAGTGAGTGAAACTCAGACAAGGGGAAAATCAGCAGGAATCAAGCAGGAAGTGTTGCAAGGTGACAGTTCTATGTGACTGGGCAGGCAGGGCTGTGCTAAATTTAGCATGTGGCTTTATTGGTGTTGGGCAATAGCATCCCACGAATGCCAGGCGCTAAGTGCGGTCTCCAGCAGTCTGGTGGGAAATAATAGAGGCTGTGAGGCTTGTTCGGCCCCAGGAACAAGGAGAGCTGGGGGCTGTGGGGAAGCAGGTCTCCGAGTTGGGACTGACATAGGCCAGGTGGAGTCCGGGGTGGGGGGTGGGGGGAACTTTCCCCTTCACCGCACCACCCGTGTGAGATATTTCAAAGACGTGGCACATGATGCGTCAGACTGTTTCTGAAAGCTTCCTATCACAGTGAATTTTGGCTTGCACAATTACAAATAGATCTTCTCTTTCCAAAATTATTAGACATACCAGACTGAGTAAATAAGTGTCAAGGATTCCCAGAAAAAGACACCCTATAGAAAGGGTCAGCACACTGCAGCCCCCAGCCTGGCAGTCTGTTTTTACAAAGCTGTATTGGAATCCAACGGCACACGTTAGTTTATGAATCATCTATGGCTGCTTTCAGGGGTACAAGGAGGAGCTGAACGCTTGTAAAGGAGACCCAATGGTGTGCAAAGCCTAAAACATTTACTATTTGGCCTTTTTAAAGGAAATTTTCTGGGTGCCTGGGGGGCTGAGTTGGTTAAGCATCTGCCTTTGGCTGGAGTCATGATCCCAGGGTCCTGGGATCAAGTCCTGAGTTGGGCTCCCTGCTCAGTGGGGAGTCTGCTTCTCCCTCTGCCCCTCCCCCTGCTCGTGTGCACGCTCTCTCTCTCTCTCTTTAGTAAAGCAATACAATCTTAAAAAAAAAAAAAAAACAAGAGGAAGTTTTCTGATCCCTATCTTAGAGCAATGGTCCTGGACCAGCTCTTTTCAAGAGTTCACAAGATGAACGGCCCTTGTGTGTTTTCTACTGCTCTCACTACAGAAACCAGAGCTTGTGGCTTTACAGAGATATCGCTACAGACACCCACCAGGAGTGGGCATCTTTACAGACAGCAACCACATGAAACAGCCGCTCAGAGTCAAATCCAGCCTGCCCATATGCCTCCTCGGGGCAGCACTGTTACGTTTTATCAAAATCATCAACATTTTCAAACTAGGAGATTTCACTAAAAAATATCCAATTTTTTACTACTCTTGAAAAATTGGGCAATCTGGCCACCCTGGATCCACATTCTTGCATGGCAACCACGGGCGGGGAGTCTGGCGACTGCAGCCTTCTTCAAAGGGGGTGTATCCTGTTCTACTTTGCCACAGGCCCCACCCTTTCCTACCGTCTCCCTGACACTAACACAGTGTCAGCTGCAATTTATCATGCTTCTTGCCCTGCTAGGCTCACAGCCCCGGGGGCTTGATTATCTATTACCTGCCATTAGCATAAGCTTACATCCAAGAACTAAAATCAAGGTTCTTTGCTTTGGGCATGAACTCTCTCAGGTGACTCTAAAATCCTGGTTGTGTCATGCTGGTCAGAAGTTCTGTTTGACTAACACTGGAAAGTGTCTGGAAAAAAACAATAAAAGTAATACTTCATAATAAAAAGACGGGAGACATTTACTCTAAAACAGCAAAGAAAATAAAATGCATTGTCTCATGTAATTTGAACCATCTTTCTTTACCAACCATTAGTAACTAGTAAACTGTCAGCTCCAGGGGACAAGGGTCAGGCTGCTTCTGACATTTTTTCCCTCAGGGAGGTGGGTCAAACTATCTGACTTACTACCATTTCCTCCCAGAGATTTCTCTAGATGGGGTTTCCCTCTACTGGATCCAGTGCTGGGTCCCATGGTGCCTACCCTGAATCGCATGGTGTCTTGTTAAAGATGCCCATTCCTGGATCCTCACAATTCGAACAGAATCAGAATCTGTTGTGATCATCAGTAATGCACCCAGGGAGTTGTATTTGTATTTATGCTACAATTTTTGACATTTTTCTTTACCTTCTGAACTCCTTGTGCTCTCTCTCATGAAGGTGCATGAAGGTGCATTTTTACCTTTTCCAGAAAATTGAAGCCTTTCCCTGCCATCACCGGGCTGTACTTGTTTTGTATGCTGAGAAGAGAAAAAATTATTGATTTTTAAAATGGTTTTAAAAATCATAATTGCATCTCCCTCCCATCTGCTTGTTTGTACAGTTTAGCACAGAAGGGGTTTATTTAATTCCTTATTCAAAACCTGCTGGAAGTTTGAGGTACAAAACTCTCAATTCTATGGCTAACTAAAGAGAAGATGTTAAAGTTATAAAGCCAGTTTCTATCAAAAGGCACGTGAGCAGAGTTTTAATTTTCCTCATTAGAGAAGCCAACGCCTGGAGGAATAGAGTCAGAAACAAAGGATCTTTAGGTGGTGACATTGGCCCTGTTGAGGCTGGGGTTGTGGGTTGTGGGGGAGGACTGAGCCAGCTCTACCCTCCCTGTTTGCATATACAACTAGCAGTATCATTAGCATCTTCTTTAAATGCAAAGAGACAGGGAGCAATGGAAAATATAACTCTCCCTCTAGAGGCATGGCTATTTCTACATGAAACTTATGAGTAATGTAGTTTTGTTTTCTTTTGAGGGAAGCATAGATCACTGGGGACTCACTCTGACGCATCATCAGTGTCTACCAGTTCAGAATCTAACAATCTGTCCTTGGGCAGATAAAGGGAGTTGAGAGAAAGCCACTCCCCGCACTTGCTGTTTTTCAAGTGCTTACAATTTAAAATAATCAACATGCCAGAGTGACATATTTGGGGTGGCATATTCAGCTGTCCTTCCCTTATTTTTCTAAATCCTAGCTTGGACTTTTTTTTTCTTTTTTTTTTTTTTTAATTGGTTTCTTCCATTGTTTTTCCTTGTCATTTTCATCTGTCCACCGTAATGTGGAACTTACTATTCCTAGGACTTCTTTCCTCTTCTTCCTCCACTTTGTAAGATTATGTTCAAAGGGAACATAATGAATGTTAACTGGGCACTGGCGATTGATCATTTCTTCTGATAACCCTCCCCTCCTCCCTCTCCCCCATCCGATCCCCCAACCCCCTCAAACTACTGCCCCACCCCTTCCCCATCCAAGAACTTCACCCTTTCTGCTCTGATGTGCACTGCCCTCCAGGTTGAATTCCAGGACTGACATACTTTTGTTTAAGAACTCATGACTGCAGAAATGTCCACCTCCTTAACCTGCGATACGGAGCCTTGAAATCATCTGACACCTCCTCCCCTGGCTTTTCAGATATTAACATCTAATAGCACAGCCTGCTGCCTTTTGGGTTTGTGAAACGTGAGGATTTGCTCCCAAGATGGTGTTTTTCCACCATGCACAATGTCTACAGCCGCCACCCCCCGATCTGTGAATTAATAAAAAAATATCAGCCCAAATATAGAAAAAAGCTAGATTTAGGGCGTCACAAATGAAGGGAATAATAAGACTTTTTTTTTTTTATAAATAAATTTTTTTTAATTTACCACATTTATTTATTTATTTTTATTTTATGATAGTCACACAGAGAGAGAGAGAGAGAGAGAGAGGCAGAGACACAGGGAGAGGGAGAAGCAGGCTCCATGCACCGGGAGCCCGACGTGGGATTCGATCCGGGGTCTCCAGAATCGCGCCCTGGGCCAAAGGCAGGCGCCAAACCGCTGCGCCACCCAGGGATCCCAATAATAAGACTTTTAAAACGACAAACCACTTTTTGAATCTACAAAGATATTTTTAAAAGCCTTGTTGGATTAAAATTAAGGAAATCATTAAAAAAATTAAGATTTCTGTTCTGGTTCCAACTTTGACATATAACTGACATCTTAGACGGCACACCCTGTCTGGCTTGAAGATTTCATACCTGAGTGTGAAATGGCATCTATACAGTTCTAAAGGCTGAATGTCCTAGTTGCTTATGAAAGCTTCTAACAAGACAATATTGTACCAGGAGACTTTCTCCTTGCCCCTAATGTAGGAGAATCTCTCCCTCTGAATCAGACTGAATCACTCCTTTTGCTTGTTTTTTCCTTCCTTGGAGATGGCAACTGTCACATCATATTAGAGCTAGCTTGTTTGCCTGCCAGTTTTCCCAACCAAACAACAGTCAAGTTCTATTATTGTGCTGCAAGTCAGACAAAATCCATATCAAGCAGGCTTAGTTTATAAAGATAATTTATTGACTCAAGTAACTGAAAGGTCTAATTGTGGTCCTGGCCTGAGGTCTGGCTGGATTCAGGGCTCACATGGTGTGATTTGGTCCTAATCTCTCTCCTTTCCTCTGCGCTGCTTCCATGATGTTGGTGCCATTTGCATGGATTCCAATCGGAAGAAAATCTTTCCTTCCCAGTGAAAATCTCCTCCTTCCATATTGACTATTTGGAACACGTGTCTATCCCTGAACCAGTCGCTGAGGCCATGATGATGAGAAATAGTAACTATCAGAAGCTACTCAGGTTGTCCTGCTTCCTGGGAGCTGAGGGTGTGGTCAGCTCCACCCACCTGCCTGGCTGGGGACAGGGAGGCAGTGACTTCTCAGATATCCAGATGACAGAAGGGCAGGAGTAGATGCTGCATCTCCCTTTACATGTAGTGAACATCTCCACTACAGCATTCACCACTGCTTGCTTCCTATAGAAGTATTCTTGTCCTCCCCATTAGAAAGTAAACACCTCTGGGTGATTTATGTCTGCATTTCTAGGTTCTAGCATACAACATGTGTCCTGTAGAGGTTTCTTATGGTCAATTACTTCAGATGCCTCTACTGGCTCTTGGTTGTTTCCAAGGACTTGGATTCCATGTCCAAGTGGTACAGATGGAGGTCAGTGGCATTGAGGTGGAATAAATGTGGGGAGCAGCAACTGGCTAAGTTTTTGGAGTTTGTCTCTACTGGCCATACTAAAAGCTTACTCCATCCATTTACCACTCAGGAACACTAGTGTGTTCCAGCATCATGGAAGCTAAATGACCCCTGAGTCTGGTTTTTGATATGACATTTGCCACAGAAGAACATGGGTTGGTATAAAAATAAAGCAACAACAGGCAGCCTGACTTCCTTCTGTCAGGGATAAAATTGCCTCAACTGACCTTCTAACAGAAAGAGACAGGTGAAAGACAGGAGTGGAAATTAGCTTCCCCACCCAACCCTGTTCTCAAGGTGCAATCTGGCATTTTGCTGGAGGCAGCTATTGCACAAAGATTTGTGGCAGTGGCTGTGAAACAGAAATGAAATATCAGAGTTTCCTCCCTGGTGAGGCCTGTATTAGGTCAGTGCAGATGGCATCCCTCACCATGCGGCATGCTAAAAATGTATTTTAAAGGGTATTTTGTGGATTTAGCAAACTATGGTATGGGAATGTAATGGAATATAGGATAGTTAATAAGATGCTGTGTGAAAGTCTTAATTAATATGGATACTGTATTTGAAAAAAAAAGTAAGTTAAAAAAAAAACAGAACTTGAAATAGCATGAACACACTGATTATAGCTCCATAAAACATGTGTTCATTTTTAAATATCGAAAGAGGGTTTGGAATAAAGTAAATAGAGTTTATGAGGTTGGAAGCCTTAGTTTGTAATTAGTTTTAAAGGATTTTTGCAGAATGGTCTTCTCTGGGTGAATGAGTAATGCGTTTTCAGGAATTGGATTCTGTTCATCTTAGGCTGGCTGGGTGTGTGTAGTGGTTTTAGTTTGAAGTGTGCAGTGTGAAGAGAGGAAAAAAGGAAGGGAGGGAATGAGGGAGGGATGAAAAAAAGAGATGGTTAAGGAAGCAGACAAAATAGTTTGAAAATCATTTTGCAATGTAAAACACTAGACAAATATTTGCTATTACTGTACATAATAACTCATGCTCTCCTCTGAAATAGCATTGCTCTCAGAATGAGGTGAGGCCTCCTGCCTTTATGTGAGATGGTTTTGGGTTGCTATTTTTTTTGAGCCTTTCTCAGAATGGCTTTAAAATCCTCACTTCCCTCAGCTACTCAACTCTGTGGGGGACTTTTCTCCCTCATACTTTTATGCTTGTATGATGGTGTTGTAAACCAGATAACCACAGTTATTGAAACTGAAAGTAAGGTAAGAATAAACAGGTTCTGAGTGAAACCTTGAGAAGACTCTCCCACTGGCAAAGTTATGAACTTTAGATCTTACTTTTTTTGGGGGGAGGCATCATTTTGGCTAGTAACTTTACTTAACAATAGTAAAAATATACTGAACATTTGGGGCTCACTTCTGGAATCCCAGATATGTTGTAGGTAGTGGAGGCTGGTGGACAAGTGACAGCCACATAAGAGAGATGGTATAGGCATTTGAATTATTGGACTTAGTGCCCACTTGGTTGATATTGACCACCTAGAGCCAGATAGTGTATTGGGATTCAACCAAATTAACATTTTATTCATCATATAAAAGGATTTTACATTTGAGTATATTGTAATATATTTGACAAAGGTGAGGAAGTTGGCTATAGGAACTGGCCTGCCATGAATATGGACTATTCAATTTTGGACATATTATATTGAGATGAGGGCAAGACACGGCTGTGGAATTATCCTATGGACAACTGGAAATTCAGGAGCAGAACTTGGGGAACAGAGAACAACTAGGAATAAACGTTGAAGGGTCAGCTGCCAATAAATGATAAGTAAAAATAAGTCTGAAGATCAGAGGACCAAGGATTGAGCCCTAGGCAAATCCAGAGTTAGGGAGCAGAAGATGGAAAGTGTAAAATGCCATTTCTTATCTCCAGGAGATTGCCATCCTGTTGGAAACACTAAATGTATACAACGTGAAGGAGTGGAGAGGGACATAGGACTGTAAAAATCACCACATAAACAAGTGTTGGTGAGTATGTGGAGAAAGGGGAACGCTCTTGCACTGTTGGTGGGAATGCAAACTGGTGCAGCCATTCTGGAAAACAGTATGAAGGTTCCTCAAAAAGTTAAAAATAAAGCTACCCTACAATCTAGAAACTGCACTACTACATATTTACCCAAAGGAGACAAACATACAGATTCGAAGGGATACAAGCACCCTGATGTTTATAGCAGCATTATTAACAGCAGCCAAATGGTGGAGAGAGCCCAAATGTCCATCAACTAATGAATGGATAAAGAAGATGTGATATATATATATGGATATATATATATATATATATATCATGGAGTATTACTCAGCCATCAAAAAGAATGAAATCTTGCCATTTGCAATGACATGGATGGAACCAGAGTGCATTATGCTGTGTGAAATAAATCAATCAAAGACAAATCATAGGGCAGCCCCAGTGGCTCAGCGGTTTAGTACTGCCTTCAGCCCAGGGCGTAATCCTGGGGTCCCGGGATTGAATCCCATGTCAGGCTCCCTGCGTGGAGCCTGCTTCTCCCTCTGCCTGTGTCTCTGCCTCTCTCTCTCTCTCTGTGTCTCTCATCAATAAGTAAATCAAAATCTTTTTTAAAAAAGACAAATCATATAATTTCATTCATGTGGAATCTAAAAAACAAAACAGATGAACATATGGGAAGGGGAAAGAAAAAAAGGAGAGAGAGAAATAAACCATAAGAGACTCAATGATAGAGAACAAACTGAGGGTTGATGGAGGGAGGTGGATGGGGGATGGGCTAGATGGGGGATGGGTATTAAATAGGATACTTGTTATGATGTTATTGAACACTGGTGTTGTATATAAGTGATGAATCACTGAATTCTACTCCCGAAGCCAATATTGCACTGAATGTTAACTAATTAAAATTTAAATAAAAATTAGTAAAACGGTTAAAACAAAAAAACAACAAAAAACCACCACATGATAATTTGGCCTCTTCAGATCATAAGTGCTATAGGCAGTCAGTCAGGGTGAGATATCATAGGTTGGAGATGATACAGAAGGCTTCTTGGGGAGGGAGGCAAGCTCAGCCCAAACAAGGTGGTTCTGTGGGCTCTGAGCCAACTGCAATATATTTGGGGAACCCTCTAGCCCAGAGTTACACAGAGAGAAATATGAGAGATCTGGCCAACCCAGTGGAAGAACTCATCCACCATGCTGCCTCCCATAAATCCCCCTTCCTCCCATCCAGGTCCACAAACCCTGAAGCTTGGTCTGGGCTGCCCCTCCCTTCCCTGGAAGGGCTTCCTCTTTCTCTCCTGCTGTCGTGCTTTCTGGAAGCCTCAAAAGAGCACCCTAGTTAACTTCCTTTCTCAAAACTCTAGTAACTTGGTTGGTTTGAAACTTTACATGTATTTCTTTATATTTTATTCATTTATATGCATGACCTGTTCCTCAATTAAATTGTTTGAAACTTTACATATATTTATTTGTATTTTATTCATTTATATGCATGACCTGTTCCTCAATTAAACTGACACCTGCCTTAGAAGATCCTTATAAGGATCAGGGCAATATACATAAGTCGTCAACACAGAATAGGTGCTCAGTAAGAGCTGGCTGTTACTATCCATGGTATTACGGATGCCCCTTGAGTTCAGTGGCCACTTCTGGTGTTCTCTCCACCTCTACCTAAGGGTAGGCACATGGTGAACGAATGCATGTCAATGTGATGGTAGATTCTCCCCACTTTCAGTTGGCTTCTTTAGTCTCTTGAGCAATTTTTGTTCAATAGCAGGAATTCTAAGAGCTCATTTCTGGGTGGTTTAATAGCTATTTGCCCATTTAATTTTTTTTTTAAAAGAAATGGCTGGAGAAAAGCCAATTCTCTTCACCTTTATTGCTAAAGGACAAGTTGCTTTTGTTAAATAAAACATTTCAAAAATCTTTCAAATGGACATACTCAACAGACAAATGGGGAATTACTGGCTCAGGAAGAAGATGCTCACACAGAGCTTTAAATCCCTGGCTGTCCCTAGCGCATCATCCATTAATGTGGGGAGCAATTGTATTCTTTCCTTTGTTCTAGTTGGGGACTTCACATTTCAGAGGACCTGCAGAATAAGAGGGAGGAGGAAGAGGAAGAGAGGTGGAGGAAAGGACAGTGATAGTGGTTTTCTTTTTTGGAATAACATGTATGAAGCCCAGTCTAGATGGTTTCCATGATAGTTTTTTTTTTTTTAAAGAGCCATTTTTAGAACTTGAAGTGGTTTCAAGCCAGATCAGCCCTAGTGTCTCTGATGTTGGCGGAGTGATGGAAGTTAGGAAAGTGTTTGTGTCCCTGGAGAGCGTTTAGATTTCCTGTTAATGACATTCATTGTGGTTTGGCTTGTAGCATTTGCTGGGGGAGGGATGGAGATGTGGCTATTGGAATTTCCAAGCCACATCTCTTTTGTACAATGACCTTCAGACTTTGGCTATTTTTAGAAATAAGTATCTCCAGAACCAGAACAAATAATTCTTATTTAATACTTATAATTATTTCACATCCATAGAGTGACTATATAAAGAGTTGTAAAAGGAAGATAGCACAGGGGCAAATTCCCACATTCTGTAGCTCAAGTCCAAGGTGAAACTATGAAATAGATGGTTTGTCTTCAGGGTCTGACACTTTCTCTTTTCAGAGGATCTGAAAGTAACACATCAGATGCTTCCTCAGCACCAAACTGGCCTGGTTTAGGGTAGGACAGCAATGGGAGGGGGGGGGCAGTGGGATTGACATGTGGGACCCAGGGAGGGGGTAGTTCTTGTGCTGTCAGGCACATATGGTGTGCTAAGGACACACGGTGGGAGGAGACTGCATTGGCATGCTGATTGGCCTGGGCTAGCTGTCAGCTTATGAGGGTTTGTGATTACAGCCTTACTCAAGAGGAGCAAAAAGATAAGCCAGAGTCTGTCTCTTTCTGGAATTTGCTTTGGAGAATCAGGAGGAAGTCACTAGTTGGTGATGGATCCTGCTGAAGGACTTGCAAACACCCACGGGGATGGGCCGTGAATGTGCAGCAGTGACCAGGGGGCAGAAGGCAGGGAGGCCGAGTGGCAAGGGTCACAGGGCAGACAGAAGCCAGGCAGGGGGTACAGCTAGGGCTGGCTCACCCTGACCTGGGGTTCCACATTCTCCGGCCACTGCGGATGGAATGGCCTTGAATGAAGCTCCTTCGGGGTCCCATGCTGGGGTCTCTGCCCAGTGCCTCCTCATTCCCAGGGCCACATGGTTGCTGGGCCAGCTTCCTCGGGACTCCCTCATTTCCCTTGCTTCCACATGTGCGTATCCTGAAGGTGAAATCCTCATTCCCAGACCCTGGTTTGACTCCTTGTGTGGCAGCCTGGGGTCTTCTCATCTTTTCACTGATAACTTCCCTTTGCTATGAATGCTTTTAGTTTTAGGAAAAGAAAATATGAGGACTCCATAGGAAGAATGACACAGTGAAGTCATGTCCATCTGAAACTGGACAGATGTTTTGCTTAGAACTAGGCCTCTGTAGGTTGACACCAAGGGATGAGAGCCAGGACCTTGGGGATTAAAAGACAAAAACTGCCAGGTCTCAGGAGGAGGCCCATGGGGAGGGGACTGTCTTCATCAGCTCAGTTGCCATTACAAAATGCCACAGATTACAGGACTTCCCTAAACTGTTGATTTCTTGCAGTTCTGGAAGCTAGAGGTTGGAGATCAGGTACATAGTTGGGTTTTGGTGAAGGCCCCCTTCCTAGTTTGTGGGCAGCTGCCACCTTGTCATCCCTTCACATGGTGGCAGGGGTCGGGTGGAGGGTACTCTCTGGTGTTAAGGATGGTAATCCTTTTGGATCAAGACTCCACCCTTATGACCTCGTTTAACATGAATTACCTCCTTAGAGGCCCATCTCCAAATAGAGCGGCTCTTGGAGTTAGGGCTTCAATATTTGAGTTTTGGGAAGACATAATTCAGTCCATAAAAGGCACCAAAGAGAAGCAATCCCTTGACATCCAGCCAGTGGTGGACTCTGAGTCAATTTATGGCTGACTTGATGTTGGCCTTTTAATTCACTTATTCATTCACTCAACAAAGATTTTTGAGCACCTGTGCTCTGAGTCCCCAAGCAACATGATAAGAACACACAGGCAATATCCCTAATTAATATTATTTAGAAAAAAATACCAATTATATAAAGAATAAGATATGTGGGGTAATGTTAATGCCCAGAAGAAAAGTAATGCATTGGTGTGGGCTAGGGACAATGTGTGTGTGTGTTTTTCATTTTAGATGACATTTTGAGCAGTGTTCTGATTATGAATAGAAACTCAGATGATTTCATAAGGTAATCACAAGAAGTTGTTCCTGAGACATCTCTTTCTCTCCTTTCTTGCTTTAAAAATCAGGGCACTGGCTGGAGTGGGTGCTAACCTTTTGGGACCCAGTCAGGAAGTGAAATTTATTTTTATTTTTATTTCTTTATTTTTATTTTTTAGGAAATGAAATTTAAAGAATTTTTTAAAGACTTTATTTATTCATGAGAGGCACAGAGAGATAGACAGAGGCAGAGACACAGGCAGAGGGAGAAGCAGGCTCCATGCAGGGAGCCCGACGTGGGACTCGATCCTGCGTCTCCAGGATTAGGCCCTGGGCCAAAGGCGGTGCTAAACCGCTGAGCCACCCGGGCTGCCCAGGAAGTGAAATTTAGAAGGAAGTGAGTGTTCATTTCAAGACAGAAATCTTTTTCAAGATAATGATTGATCGTTGGACATTCAGACGTACCTTCACTGCTTTGTCCTCACAGGTGACATGACGAATCCATTCCCTGTTACCAAGCCTACTGCTGTTGGCTGCTGTCCCCAGGCCTCCTGGGCTTTACTCAGTGACCACATGACACTCGGTAGAGGCTCCTGCACCAGAAAAGAAGCCTGGGTGAGCGTGCTCATGGGGCCCCTCGGGCCCCTGGTCATGGACAGACTCAAGGTATCTATGACCAGTTCTGGGAAACCAAATCATTGCTATGTCCTAGTTGCTTTTAGAAGCATATGACCCCATAGCTAAGGTAAGTTAAATATTTGAGCGTCACAGATGCTTGTTTCAAGAAATCAGCATTACACTGATACCCTTAATCTTTCTCGATGTAGGCTATCTCCTTTGATAAGGGTGTTGATCAGACTTGGATTATGTTAGAGGACCTTTGGGGATAATTCACTGTGAAACAGCCTGGAACTGCCTTGCAGGGCTGGGAGAGCAGAAAAGCTGCCCAGTGATAGTCTTTAGCATCACGACAGACTCCTCTCCAGAGTCTGAGGAATGTTCCGTAGACTCATACAGCCGGAGATGCTACCCCTTGGGAACCTCATTTAAAGCACATTAGGCTGGCTGGACAAAAGCAGCCACTCTGTCACCTACCCTTGCTTACATACACACCGGAACCGATGCATGGTGCTTAACGCATTTATTCTCTTAAAGGCTCCTCTGAAAATACCCAGAATTCCTTGCTGTAAAATGGCAAAGTTTACTGATCTTCCCACCTCAATGTCTTCGTGATCCTCTGTGACAGGAGATGACACAAGGAGCAGCAAGTAGTGGGGACAGGGGGCAGTGGCTGTGCATGTGCACTTTTGAGCTGTTACGGTGGGCCCACTCGGATGCAGCCCAGACCTCGGGAGGTCGTGCTTTATGCTGACTTGAGTCTGCAAATGGGGGATTAGAAGCGAGCCTGGTACTCTTGATCGCTTGCTAGCTGCACAGCACTTACAAAGTCCAGCACACAGCAGTTGGCTTGTGTGACCTGTCCCCAACTCTGTCCCACCCAGTGGAATACTGTTTTTGCAGCTTAGCTCAACAGAGCAACCCAAGGTGCTTGGGGCTTTCACATGTCCAGGCAGCATTTAAATGCCAAAGGCCTTCAGCAATTCATTCCACCCACCTTCAGGCCTGGAAAACTAAGGGCAGGAGTCCGAGGTGGGGGGCTGCTTCTCAGGCTGCCCCCCAAAGCTCACACCACCCCTTGGGATAGTGACAGCACGTCCTAGTGGTTAGCGCACACTGGATCCAGATCCCCACTTGGCCACCACCAGTTACAGGCAGGTGACTGACTATCTCAATATATGCTCCTGCTCGCATGATTGCCACTCAGAGACTTCACCTGAAAAATCGAATCACAAGTAGTCTGAAAAGTGATTTGCTTGCCGGGAGGGCTCCCAGGATCGAGTTTCTCTGCCGGGGGGTGGGGGGGTCTCTCTGTCTGGGACACGTGACTTCAGCAAGACTCCCTGAAGTGGCAAGTGTTCCCCGGGTCCCTTTGTACACGCCGGTCACATAGCAGGCCCTCAGTAAATGCCCACTGAGTACAGGGAAAGATGGATGCATCTATTCTGTCCTTGAGCAGAGTTTTGATTCTTATCAGGCTTTCATGCAGATGTAGGCCTCATGCTACTGGTCTTCTAGAGGCTGTGGCTCTTCAAAGACCCCTTTCGTTGTGCTTCTTCAGAGATATTTAGGTGGACAGGCAATACCTACAGTTTGATAAATGCAGTGTATCAATCAAATCACACTCAAAATACAGCCTCCAGGGAAATGACCTTGCCCAAAGTTCAGGACAAGAAGGGAGGAACGTAGTCTAATTACAGCAGCAAAGGAGGCAGAAGGCAGAGGCAGGTGGTGGCAGTGAGCCAGACACTAAATGGACAGCTACCGTATACATGAAGCCCAGATATGGTTTCGGCCCCGTCAGCAGTGGCTTCTCCGTGTCTCTAGGCTAATCCAGGTGCCGACCTCATAGAGCTTAAATTAAACAAAATAGAAGAGGGTTCCAGGGTGCAGGGTGTATTTTATTACTGCCCCTCCCTGAGTTGGGATACTTTGCAACAATGCTGATTCTCTTGGACTAGGAGTCACAGGGGGGCTCTTATTGCAACGCAAAGTTGGCATAGATACAAAATTAAAAGCAACTTATGTTCTGAGAATTGGTGTCCAGAGGAAACACACACTGGTTGTGCTACTTACCATGCCTGAAGTCAGGAAAGATGTAACAAGGGTCTTCCAACTTCCATATTGTTTCTAGAATTTTTAAGGCAGAATTTTAGAGATCTTCTGTTCAGTCCATTTTTGTTTTTTCAGGTGAGAAAAGGAGGCTCCAAGGGAATGAAATGACTTGTCCAGGGCCATACAGAGCAAAACCTTGATCAGAGTCCAGAGTTTCTAACTTTTTTCCTTCCTGGACTGTCTAAAATCTACTCTCTTTTAAATATTTTATTCCCAGTGTCCATACTGTGTTCAAGATGCTTATTTAGTTTTGTTATTCTGAAGTGACAACCAGTTTCAACTTTTCTCCCCAGGATTTTTTTTTTCCAGAAAAAAGGTATAGTGTTATAAGCACCAACCAGCCAGTTTCTCTGACTCATCCTCTCCCCTTCCCCATCGCCCCCGGGCCCATAACATCTAATCCACTAAGAGGTCCTGTTCTACTTTATATATATATAAAATATTTATTTATTTATTTATTTATTTATTTATTTATTTATTTATTTATTTATGATAGACATAGAGAGAGAGAGAGAGAGGCAGAGATACAGGAGGAGGGAGAAGCAGGTTCCATGCTGGGAGCCTGATGTGGGACTCAATCCTGCTACTCCAGGATTGCGCCCTGTGCCAAAGGCAGGTGCTAAAACACTGAGCCACCCAGAGATGCCCCTGTTCTACTTTTTAAATACATTTTAAATCCTTCTTCTTCTTTCTCCCTCTGCCTCTGTTCCCAGCCCCACCATTTGTGTCTTGCCATATTTGTTGCAAAACCTCCCTTCCGGCAGTTCTCTGCCCTGGAACCAGAATGATTTTTTTTTTAACTTTTTCTTTTGAAATAATTATAAATTCACAGGAAGGTGCAAAAAACAATGTGCAAGGAGATCCTGTGTACCCATCAGCCAATTTCTGCCAATAATAACATCTTACACGATTATCAAAATAACAAATAAATGCCAAAGGAGGATTTGGCATTGGTGCAACCCAGAGTTGATTTTACATGTGCTTCTGTGTTTGTATGCATCTAAGCAATCATATTATGTGTCCATGCACGTAACAACAACAAGACAAAAAGAATGATCTCCAAAAACTACATGTCAGTCATGTGGTCTCCTTGCCAAAATCTTTCATTGGCTTTCCATCCTTCTAGAATACACTTGAACTTGTGCCCAAACAACTTCTTAGCTTCCCCGGATCAGAGCACTCTGGCCCTGTTGCTGGCTGGGCCTCCACAAGCCCCTGGAGCTTTGGAAGCTGCTGCTGCTTCCATGTGGTTTGCTTTGCTCTTGGCTCTTCCCTTGGCTGGCATATTCTTCCTCAGATGCCACCATCCATGCTGCCTGCTCTGGCCACTTCCTCTCTGTCACAGTGCCATGGTCTTGGTCTTGCCCCATACTCTTGCTCCCTTGTTTCTTTATTCCTTACAGATATAAATGCCACAAGGGCAGGCATCCTGTCACCAGTTATCCTTTCAAAATGTCCTTCTGGGCCTGGCACCCAGTAAGCACCCAGTGAAATGAATGAAGATCAGGGTCAGATTCTGTCCTAATGTCCAGAATCAGCTAGGGCAACTCCGAGTCCAAATTATTTGATGGGAAAGCACTGTGTAGTTATATATGTAGAGAAAAATCTCATTTTAAAAAAGAATAATGGTCTTATACTCAATATAAATAATATGTCAAGCATACAAGGGTATAGACTTTGTAATTTTTTTCAAGTCCACATCCAATACGTTTGGAGGCACTGAAAGGAAATTTGTAATTTCTATTCATCAAGTTGCTTGTTTGGTAAATGTTTAAGATAGTTCTGCTTCTTTTTCTGCATTATATTTTGTATCCTTCAGAAAAGTATCAAACTCAACTCTGTGTATTAAGATAAACATTCCAAATAGAAGGCTGTACTGCACGCCAGCGTGTGCTTGGCTTACAGTTAACACTGCCTGGGGGTCTTTGCCTCAGTGTCCTCAGCCACTGCCGTACAGGAGGACTTCGTGATTGATGCCACTTTCTGAGTTTAGTCCCAAACGTATGGGGAGAGAGCACTCCCGAGTTAGGCCAACACACTGAAGGCTTTGTGCCAACGGGCCAGCAGCCTCAGCTACATTTAAAAAAAAAAAATTCCCTTAACACAGCCACCATGGAAGGCAATGGGGCCTTCATTGTTGGGACAGAGGGAGCTCTCTTTATTCACTCTGAGATGAGGGAATCACTGAAGCAACACAGGCTTTTGGAAGCACAGACTGACGCGTGAGGTTTATTGGTCATGTTTTCCGTGGTGGGGAGACATTGCTCCTGTGTAGGAACTGCTCTAGACAAGACTAAGGCATACAAGAAAATTGCTTTTCGTTTCTCCACACATTCCCCACTTTCTGTCTCATGAGGATGCTTTGCTCTGTTTTTTTCCAGCCTCGTCTCTGTCAGAAGTGTGCAGGCAGGGACAGGTTCTGTGAAAAGTATTCCGTGTTTGCTTAGGCGATCTGGGCTTTGAGGCTGATCTATTATTTCATTGGAGGCCCATGAATGGCATTCCTGTGGGTCAGGTACAGGATGAGAGGCTGAAAAATAAAATATATGTGTGGTGCCTGGTGGCTCAGTCAGCTAAGCGTCTGACTCTTGATTTCGGGCTCAGGTCTTGATCTCACGGTTGTGGGATCGAGCCCTACATTGGGCTCCACACTGGGTGTGCAGTCTGCTTAAGATTCTCTACCTGCACCCATCCCTCACCCACTTCCTTTGGCTCTAAATACATATCTATAAGATAAAAGGTATGTAAGTTTTTGCCATCTAGATACTTCCAAATCCATCAGGAAGTACAGATAAATGGACAGGCAATCACAGTAAACCATGAAGGCTGGTGCTAGTCATGTGTATTAGGCAACAAGCCTCACGGATTTCAGCACTGGGAAAGCCAGTGGAGAGGAAAAAAGGTAGAGTTCTATGAGGTCTGAGAGAGATAGCATCCCCCAAGTTGTCCTTTGAACAAAAATCAAACCTGGTGGGGCGTCTGGATGGCTCAGCCAGTTAAGCGTCTGCCTTTGGCTCAAGTTATGATCCCGGAATCCTGGAATGGAGCCCGGCATTGGGTGCCCTGCTCAATGGAAGTCTGCTTCTCCCTCTCTGCTGTTTGTGCTTTCTCAAGTAAATAAATAAAATTTTCAAAAAAAAAAAAATCAAAGCTGGCCATTGAGATCTCCTACTGACAAGTTCTGAGACAAGTGGGATCACTGTAAATTATACCTGGGGGCCAGTTTCCCCCCTTTCCCAACCCTTCACCAGCCTCCAGGAGGCCATGGGTGATTTCTTTCCCAAATCTGGGTGTTTCAAGTGCACAGGCACCCCCTTGATTGAAGTCCAGAAGATGTGGCCACAAGCGCAGGGACTATTGGCTACAGGCAAAGAAAGAGGCCTTGCCAGCGAAGCTCCAAGGTCACCGCCTCTCCACTTGGCTGAGTTCCACCTGATGGGCAGGCTTCTCCCTGCAAGGTCTGATCAAGATCTATTTCATGCTGCTGGTTTGTCTCCGCACTTAAAAGTCTTTTTTTTTTTTTTTTTTTTTAAGATTTTATTTGGGTTGGGGGCACAAGCAGGGAGGGGGCAGAGGGAGAGAGAGAAGCAGGCTCTCGGCAGAGCACAGAGCTTGATCCCAGAATCCTGGGATCACGACCTGAGCCGAAGGCCACCACTCAACCACTGAGCCACCCAGATGCCCTAAAAGTGATTTCTTAATTGTACTCTAAAAAATTAGTTCCCCTTTTCCTCTGAAAGAGTTTAAATTTCTTCCTCAGGGCTGTGGACAGTCTTCACCCAGTCTGTGGTTCTGTGGAAGACAAAAATATTCTCCTTACTTGCAGAAAATATGCTGTGAACCTAGAAACGTCCCCCCCCCCCCACTGCCTTTTAATTCCCATTTGAGATCTGCATTGCAGGTTGTCCCTGGGGCTACTTAGGACTCTGGTGTCTGCTGATTTTCCTTCCAGTGTTCAGAAGGACATGAAGTGGACCATGCTGAAGGAGAACTGGGAACATGGAGGTGACAGTGTCCCAGGGCTGCACTTGCCCCAGTGCCTTGACACCACTTCACTTCCAGACTTTCCTAAGCTTCCATTCCTCACCTGTGAAGTGGGGGCCAGGAGACTGCCTACCTCCCAGGGCTGGGTGACCACAGCCATGGTGCACATAGCCCGGAGCCTGGCTTAAAAGATGTCAGTGACAATAATCACTGATCTCAAATGTGGGCCAAGCATAAAGTGGAGATAAAGAACCATTGGTTCTTTCCATGATCACCTCGAAACCTAAGTGAGAAGCAGTCACAGAACCAGGGAATGGTCTGTGCCCTTGCCACCAGGCTTCTGTTACTGAGGGGCTGGGGCTCCGGGGTCCTGCGGTCTCGGGTCCCTGTTCCCCTGCATCATCTCCAAACCTCAGCTGCTCCCCCGAGTCTCTGGCCAGGGGAGGCGGCAGGTGGCAGCTGTCTCCAAGGGGCAGGGCTGTGCCAAATGACTTCAGAGGAGCTGCATGTAGTCGGCAGTGAAGGACAGTGCAGGAGGGAGCCAGCCTCCCCTGCATCACGGGTTCCTTCACACAGCTCCCCTGTCATGTAGCCATGGGGACCCTTTGGACACAAATGGGGTGTGACGCTGCCTGGTGATGTTCCTACAGGGATGTGAGTCATGCCCAGTGGTAGAGCCATCCACATGGTACGCCCAGCAAGCTCAGAACAAAGGGGAGAAGAGGTCAACTGGAGACAAGCCCAGTGGCTGCTAAGAGGGGCAGGACAGAACAAGAAGGGAGCCTGGGGGTGCAAAGAAGCCCCCAGCCTCACTGATCTCCCCAAACAGCCTGCTCCACCCTGATCTCATGGCTACACCGTGACTGTTCTGTGATGGCATCCAAAAGACTTTCCCATGAGAACCCACTCTTTGCTTGGTTCATCAGCTTTTCTCTGAGGTTGCAAAGAGTGTAAACACCCTGTCGTGCCCAGTCTTTGTTTTAAGAACATCCTCATTGCTAAATGGTTTCTTTCCCATTTTAAGCATCTAGAGGAGCAGGAAGCTGCAGCCCCCTCCTCTCTTCCTCCTGCCCTCTTGTCTGCTGTAGGCTGGGGCATCCAGGACAGCAGGACACACACTGGCTACTTGGCGGGAAAACAGAGCAAGGAGCAATGTGGGTATTGCCATTTATTTTTTAAAAGATTTATTTATTTATTTTAGAAAGAGAGAACATTAGCGGGAAAGGCAGAGGGAGGGCGGGAGAGACTCTCAAACAGACTCCATCCTGAGCACAAAGCCTCACACAGGGCTCTGTCCCATGACCCTGAGATCATGATCTGAGCCAAAACCAAAAGTCTGACACTTAACTGTCTGGACCACCCAGATGCCCCTGGGAATTGCCATTTTTAGAACTCCTTCCAATCCAAAAATGTAGTCATCTTTCCCCACCTGCACTTTCAGATTCCAATGAACCAGGAGCTTTTCTATGAATAAAAAGACCCATAAAAATGGACAAACATTTCTTGCCCTCACAAAGGTTATGATTTGGTGGGAGAGACTTACAACAATGCCAGATGGTGATAAGTGCCATGAAAAAAATAAAATAGGGACACCTGGGTGGCTCCGCGGTTGAGAGTCTGCCTTCGGCTCAGGACGTGATCCTGGAGTTCCAGGATCGTGTCCCACATTGGGCTCCTGCATGGAGCCTACTTCTCCCTCTGCCTATGTCTCTCCCTCTCTCTCTGTGTCTCTCATGAATAAATAAATAAGATCTTAAAAAAATAAAATTAAATTAAAAATAAAGCAGAGAATGGGGTAAAGAGTCCAAAAATGTTTGAGGCCACAGTTTTAAATAGAGGCAGGGACCTGAGTGAGGTTAGCAACGAGTCTGCAGCCACGTGTGGTAGGGAGAGGTCAACTTTCACACAGGGAACTGCAAGTGCAAAGGCCTTGACATACGAGGGGACCAGACACTTTCAGGGGAGCCACTAAGCAGAGTGAATGAGGGGAGAAGAGGAGAGGAGGAGTTTAGGGGGTGAGCGGCAGATGAAATGATGTGGGGCCTGTAGGATTTTGCCTTTTGCTTTGGGTAAAATGGGAAGTTATCCAAGAGTTGACAGAGTGCCATGATCTAACTTATGTTTTAAAGGGTCACACTGGTTAGCATACTGAGAATAGATGAGAGGGCAGGGACGGAAGGTTGCCACTGGATACATGATCACCTGTCCCCGGTTTGAAATGTGACTGGGGGATAACACTTTAAATAGCAGAAAGAATATACTAGGGTAGGAATTCATGAACCTGAGAATTGGGGGAGGCTTCCTCCCATAGGGTTTTTTTCTTCTTTCTGTGTTTAAACTCTTTTATCCCTTTTTTGTATTCCTGCTGTCTCTCGCGGCAGTGTCTTAGAATATTTCTCCTTTTGTCCCAGTAGGAATCGTGGTGAAGAGGATTCAAAGGTGATCAGAAGCAACACGACATTTGATTATTACTTTTCTTTGTACAGATTAAGCATAATAACCTCAGCCTCTACTTCTGTGTGGTGGTCTAAGAGGAAACCAAAATATAGTCTCTGAGGTTTCCCCTGGCTCACATTAGCCTACCACATCTGGAAATCAGGGGAGGTTCCTCTCCTGGAAGTGTGCATAGGGATTCAAACCTATAGCAGGTGACCTGGTGAGTGGCCGCTGGCAGTTGCAGGGAAGATCAGTCCAGTGGTCATGGGAGAAAAGCGGCAGCTGGACCAAGAGCCTTGGTTCACACCCTACTCGTGCTGCTCCCTTGTAACATGGCCTTGGACAAGTCATCACTGAGCATTTTAGTTTTTGCTCCTGTGAAATGGAGGTTATATTCCAGGGGAACCTCATTACTCATGGATTCTGTATTGTGAGTTTGCCCACTTCTAAAATGTATTTGAATCCCCCAAATCATTGCTCCTGGCGCTTTAGCAATCATGAGAGGGCTCATGCAGAGCAGAGGAACACTCGAGTTGCCTGATGCACCCGTTCTTAAATGATGTCAGACAAGGCAGCTCTCTGCCTTCTTGTTCCTGCTCCATACTGTGAACAAGTGTCTTTTCTGCAGCGTTTACTTAGTGCTACATTAAAAAAGAAATGTGCATTTTGATTTTGTTGTTTAAAACAGCCCCAAGCCTAGTGTAGATGCTGTGTGGTGCTCCTGAGTACAAGAAGGCTGTGATGTGCTTTGTGGAAAAAAATGTGTTGTCTTAGGTGAGCTTCATCCAAGCATGTGTGAAACAAGGTGTCTCTGAACAGAGCACACATGAAGCATGTTTATCTAATGATTAGCTGATGAAAATGATGTGACCAGGCCCTGGCAGGAACGGAAGCCGGTATTTCTCCCAAGAACATTGGTTCCATATTTTGTTAATTCTGTGTTTGTGGAGACTTTATACAACTTAACTACCACCAGCAACAAAAACCAATCATACTTGTTTTACCCAACCCAAGACATTGTTGTAAAGATAAAATGGGATACTAAACATAAAAAACTGCCTCTCAACTATAAGCAGCAAACAGTGAGAGGCGGTCACTCTTGTTCAGCAGCTGACAGTATACACAGTTTTTTGGACATCCATGATCTCAGTCCATCTCCCCTGCTTCCCTGTGATACAAGGGTTTGTTGGGATGGTTGCTCTTCATGTTCCTAATACAAGCAAGTAAAGCCAGAAGAAATGGGGTGCCCATTAGGCAGTGAGGTGGCAAGCATCCATTATGTGGGGGCTCTGTGCATGCCCAAAAATAAAGTGATGAATGTGTATGCCTCTGAAGCTTCCAGAACACTTTAGCATGGCTCTCGTCTTCCTTGGGCATCCACCTACCTCTCATCTAATGCGCTTCCAATCTGGGAGGATTAAAAATATATAACAAGATGCAAACAGGAAGCTTCCCATGTCTGTCTCCTGATTTCCCCTCTCTGAGCTTTGGCCATAGGGAAGATATTTTGGATGAACTGAGGATCATGTGGAAGTCAGATTATCCTGCCCTCTCACTAACTTGGAGTCCCAGTGGTAGTGGGGTGGGGAAGACACTGGCTTGTAGGGTCAGTGATTTGCCTCTATACCAGGTGGAGGGAAGCCAAAGTGGTAGCTAAGTGTAGTCAGGTGGATGAAGGCTTTCAGGAAGGGTTTTACCAAGCTTCCCTGAGGTTCTGAAGTGGCCCAGGCAGGCCCCAAAAGCAGGTGGGAGTCATCTGTTGGTCCTACCAGAGGAAGATTCTACAGCTAAAGGCAAGGAGGCTTCTGTTAGGGTTCGGCGTGTCCATGAACTGGGCCGAGTGGGAGTCTTGTCTGGGATCTGAGGGATCTACCATACTGTGATGTGGGGCAAGGTCTAGTAGGCCGGGGACACACGTGTAACAGACCCCATTCACCCCTGAGGACTCTGGCCAGATGCACCCAGGGCAAAGAGACAGAGGACAGAAAGGCTACTTAAGTGACCAGCAGTTGAATCTAGGAGAGGCTGTGCCCAAAGGGCCTGTTTCAGGGCCTCTCAAAAAAATAATGGGAAAGAAGTTTGCCTAGGATCTTAAAAAATACAGATTCTAACTCAAGAGGCCTGGGGTGGGATCTGAAACTTGAACAAGCTCCTAGCTAAGGCCAGTGTCACTATGGGTGGCAAGGCTCTATGTCAATGATCAGATCCTTGAACTGAACTGGAATTTTAGTGGTTTCTTCTCTGAGTGAGTAGCGATGGACCCTCAGGAGGAGAGCAGTTTGCATACTAAATTCAGAAAACACTTACATTTTCTTCTGCATGTCTGGATGGCCCCACTCATCATTCCAGAAAGGCAGAGACCCCAGAGAAGGGCCCAGGAGAACAGGTAGGCGGGTCAGACATGATCAAGTCAAGATTTAATGACTATGACATGATTCCTTTCCAGGATGAAGACATCAATTCAATGAGCATTTAAAGAGCACCTTCCAGGGCAAACAAAGTCCTTCCAGTGTCCTTGATGCCATCGGGAGCAGAAGGATGTCAAGAGGTGGTCCTGCCTGCCCCTAGGAATTTCCTGTCTAGCTGGGTAGATGGAGACACAAACAATCACGCTTTCAAGGCTTATATTTTATTTTATTCTATGTAAAACTTTGGGATATGAAGTGTCATTGTTTATATTGCATCTAATAAGATCATGTGGGGTCAATTGTACAAAATTGTCCAAAAATTGTCCAAAAATTGTCCAAAAGCTCCATAGTGGAAAAATAAAAAGTGAATTTCAACATTACATGGAAACTTAATCGCAGCCCTGATTCAGGGTTGATTGTACCGCTCACCCCACCCACTGGCTATTTACCTGAATTGCAGGGTTGGAACCTTGAGGCTTTCAGAAACCCAAACTACACATCATGAAATGTTAGTAAATGTCTCAGAGAATGATCTCTTCACTATTGAATGAAATATCTTTACCACATTGGAACCCTGGTAACTTATCACTGGTATTGTGCCTGCAGCTCCTTTTGAATTTGTGAAAAATACTACCTTCTGGCTTTGGAGATTTTAGTGAGTTGATTTCTACAGAAGAGAGGAGAATCTTTTAAAACTTTTTCAATAATTTTTGATGCACCAAAATAGCCAGAGAGAGAGAGCACCAGACAGACATGCAGAACCTACTAAAATATAAACAGAGAAAAGAAAAATATTTCTGCAAGTGTTAAATCTTAAATGGCACCCAAAGTAAAATGTATTTCTCAATATATATGCAAGAGATGTATATGGACACCCTATTTTTAACCACTATACATTACTGTATTTGTCCTTATCAAGACATGTTTACTGAGCTCCTTTTGTTTCTGATGCGAGGCACTGTCAAGTGAGTTAAGCGGATTGTGAACTCTGAAGTTTCAAAGTAGGAACACCATTATTAAAAGCTAACACTATTCCAGGTGGGGCTGGGATGAGGGGAAGAAAAACTCAGCAGTTTGTTTTCAGAAGTCAAAGGGCAGTTGGAGCCAAGAAGTGAGGAACGGGGACTCATTAGCCTTCCCCTTTTCTCTCATAATCTTCATCAGCCCATCTCCCCATTACTTGATGTGGACGTTTGACATTTTCTACACAAAAGCAGCTTTGATCCTCAACTTCCAACCAGACTGCCGCCCTGAATTCTCTCCTACATAAATTTTGGGGCCACTACCTCTAACTTCCAGCCTAAAACTACTTCCAGAAGTTAGCCAAAGCTCTCCTACACTCTAGTTCATTGACATAATTTTCATCTTTGAAGAGTGCTGATGGATATAGATCAGTTATCTGATTGGAAGACTGAAGAACTTTCTGGCAAGTGACTATGGCTACTACTTTGACAAGGTGCACATCAACCGTGTATGTGTATTAGTTAATTATACTGATATGACTCACAGGCCTGCCAGTCATTAAACAAAGTAGCCCATTCATTATGCTTAACTGCATGATCTGCAAGACTCAGCTGAAAACTAAGCTTCCTTTAGCTGAAGAGTAAATGTAATTCACATTTCTTATTCCCATGACCCTTAAGACTGCAGGCTAAAGTAAGGTCAAAAAGTATTCAAGCTTTCAGGTAGGAATGCACAATTCATGCTTACAAGGGCTTAATAAAACTAAAGAAGGAAATTATTGGAAAGATGTTGGCTAAGTATAGCATCCACAAATGAGTTCAGTGGTAAATCCAAAATTCAGCAAGCAGCTCCTGAGTCCAACCATCGAAGAGTAGCCAAGATGGGAGGTTTAAAGGAACATGATATAGAAGGTTATTTTTTTTTTAAGATTTATTTATCTATTGGAGGGGGTGCAGAGGGAGAGAGAGAATCTTAAGCAAATTCCCACTGAGTGTGGAGCCTGATGCAGGGCTTGATCTCATGACCCTGAGATCATGACCTTTGCCAAAATCAAGAGTTGGATGCTTAGCCAACTGAGCTCCCTAGAGACCCCAATACAGAATGTTATTTTACCACTCAGTGGAAAATATGGAACTCCCTGACACATGATACATGCAAAAGCTAAATTACAGGGGCTCACGGAAGAGCAGAGAGCCGAGGAGAAAGGAGACAGTGAGAACATTCATTCACTTACTCAGCATTTATTTATTGAGTTTACTTATTTAATTTCCTTCTTTCCTTCTTTCTTTCTTCATTAATTCATCTATTCATTCAGTTCAGCATTTATTTAAGTGCCAGATTCTATGCAAAGCAAGAACGATCTCAAATCCAGACAGTCTGAATTTATGGAGCTTACTGGCTGGAAAGAGAGGAGGATACATAAATATTAAGTACCAAATGGGATAATGGCTAGTAGGAGGGGAATACTGCGTTCTGGAGTATTTTAAAAAGGGACAAACAGGCATGGAATGGCTCCTGAGGAAGTGGCATATGAGCTGAAAAGTCTTAATTACTAGAGAAGAGGGAGTCTTTCAGAGAGCGTGAATAGTATGTGCAAAGGCCCTGTAGTATCAAGAGCCAGGTGAGTACAAAGGATTGTGGAAAGACCCCTGTGGCTGCAGTGCAGGGAGGGGACAGGTGGTGCTGGCCAGTGGAGGTAAAAGCTGGAGGATACAGGGTTCTGAGGGCCACACTGGGGAGGGAATGGATAATTTGCTATGTTCCCCAACCCCCTTCTAGTTGTTAAGGAAATCTCTTGCTCATCCCTTGGGAGAGGAATGGGAATAAGGAAGAAAACAGGAAATAGCTGGCAAGACTCTTCTTGGCTTTGGCTTCTTTAAAAATGTTAGGAGAATGCAAGGGACTATGAGTTCAGGTAAAATGTTTAGAGAACTATCAGAGGTTGAAGAAGGTCTCCTTCCCTCAAACTAGAAATGAAATTCTTAGGTAAGGAAAGGGACAGGATGATAGGCATGGAGGGCTCTGCTAAAGGGACACAATTTTCCTGCAGAAGGCAGGGATGTGAGGCAGGGAGCCCCTGGATATAGGACCTCAGGAAGTCCTGCAGCAAGGCCTGCAGGCTGTGAGTGGTGAGGGACTGCCCAGTCCCGACCTGGGGCGGCGGCGATCTTAGTTAGCATCTGTCTGGACGCTTCTCCACATGTGCTGTGGAAGGCCCTGGACTCTGGACCCAGTTCCAGGGAAGGCAGAATGGGGTGTGTGAAATCTGCAAATTGACTGGGTAAATGCTACTAAAATAGAGAGGAAAGGATGTTGGGAGGGCAACGCCCAACATGCTTGTATCATTCCAGGAGACTTGAGGGCACTATGCAAAACTGGTTGGCTGTGGTTGTCTTTGGGAAGGGAACATTCTTTGCTTGATTCTTTGTTCTTTTGAATTTTCAAAAACAAAAACAAAAAATCTCTTGCCTGTTTTCAAAATGTGATGAATGTGCCAAATTCTACCTCTGGATAAAAATGGATTTTTTTTTTTGGGTGAACTTTTTAATTTGCTTTAGCAGATAAGAAAACTTGCAACCTGGTATTTTTACAAACGGGCACCAAGTTGCCTTATTCTGGGGACCACAATGTGCATTATTTTAGGTACAATCTGGTCTTTTTTTCTCTCTGTGTTCAGTATCTTGTGTCTTGACTTGTCGATGTGTAAATTGTCTCAAATTCTTTTAATAGAACATGTGGTACAAACCTTAAGAGAATACTATTGAAACGTTTTATTTAAAAAGTTCAACAACAGAGGTTTCCTGAATCATTTCAGATAAGTGAATGTGTTTATATTCCTGGTAATGATTGGGATGTTGGAGACTTTTATTGGCTTGTGTATAATCTCTACTCCAATTATGATGGTATTTTCTCATCCAATACCAGAGTTTGCCTCAAATCCTTCAAAAGTGGCTAGAAATTTTCTCTCTATATGATTTCTTAATTGAAACCTCTTTGCTGGGGATCCCTGGGTGGTGCAGTGGTTTGGCGCCTGCCTTTGGCTCAGGGCGCGATCCTGGAGACCCGGGATTGAATCCCACGTCGGGCTCCCGGTGCATGGAGCCTGCTTCTCCCTCTGCCTCTCTCTCTCTCTCTCTCTCTCTCTCTCTCTCTCTGTATGACTATCATAAATAAATAATAAAAAAATTAAAAAAAAAGAAACCTCTTTGCCTATGGTGTATTCTTTTTATAATTATTTAATTGTGTAATTTTCTATTTTTCCAGTTAAAACACAAGAAAGCAAACATTGATGGAAAATACCCACAAACATCTGTGGCATCAGGAGCAGAATTTTGTGCCATTGACCTTTAAAGAAGGTGCTGGAACTTTGGAACCACATTCTGGAAGAGATACTTTACTTGCTCCAGAATTAGCAACTGTGATGTTGGAATGGCAAAGTAGATAGATATTGGCTGACTGATAGATGGTGTCTTATGAGGAGATTAGAGGATTAACTCACTTTGGATGGGATCTCAGATAATTTTTTGTTTTAGAATAAAGTAGACCTCTATCTCAAATGTAACCTCCATAGTTTGAATTATTTGCAAGTGATCTGAAAAGCCCATAGTATGTAGTAAGTTTTAGATTGGCTGAAATAGGGATCGGTGTGCTTTAAAGCTGGCGTGTAGGAACAAATCTCATAGCTAGTAAGTGAGCCTAACTACCAGCATCTCCATTTCTACTGGACTTAACTATTCTCCATGTATTGCCTCGCTTGCAACAGCCATCTGGAAGGGTCCAAAGAGATCACTTTGCTCTTTTCTATTGAACTAACACAGTTTTGTGAAGGAAATCGTAGTCAGTAATGGAATTTGTTATTTGGAATTCCTCAAATGCCAAGGGTCTACTGTTGTGCCTTTGAATGAGAAATGGATAAAGGGCCCCCTTGAGCTCTCTTCCAGCAAAAGAAATTCTTTTATTGTATAAATCTTCATTGCAATGAATAGCATGAGAATACATTTCAGCTCCCTACCAAGACACACAAAAAATATAAATATTTTCATCCAGCTTAAGAAACTACTCAAGTGTCCTTGCTGCATCTGGAATCCATGGGAAAATAGGGTTACTTCTTGTTCAGATCAGTACAGGATTGTAGAATCCTGGCAAAATTGGGCACATGATAGGATCCTTTGGCTTTCTGGTTTTTCTGACAATCACTTCTATTAACAAGTTCAGTGAAATGGGATGGCTTTAAGGAATGTTAAACAGAACATACAATTTGTGTGTAATTACATGACACTTATTATGGAGGAATTCAGAGTTTAATTTGATAAAATGTGCCAGGTACAAGCCAAAAACATTCTTTGAACAAGTCCAACTGACGAATTTTTAAATGTAAAAGTAGATATCTCATTATGGAAGAAAGGCCAAAATACAAGAATAAAAATGTTAATGATTCTATAAGGCTGTAGGTTTTCTATCTGTTCTGAGGCACCTGGAAGGGGCCTGAGGAATTTCTGTAGGGAACTGAGAGGCTGAATTGGCTGAGCAAAATATTGGAGTTCCAGATAAAAGTTTTTAAAATGAATTGTTTCACTACTAAATATTTTTAAAGTCATGAATATTCCCCACTCATTTATTCCTTCAATAAATATTTATTGAGTGCCTATTATGGCAGGCATTATGCTAGATAACCACCTAGCTCATATATTTACTCAGGCATCATCATAAATAATGACACTGATAGCAATGCTTCTTTATTATTTCACAATATATATTTTTTTAATGGATACACTCTTGGCACTATTTTACAGAGAGCAAGTGGAAATCCAGGGAAGACTGTGAATGTCTTACAGCAACTGTCCTTTCTCTTCCATTTTAGGTGAAGATGCCAGTCTGGCTAACATGATAGGCAACAGGAATGATGGGGCAGGGGATGCAGGCAGCCTCGCGGGCAGGTGCTAATGGGGCCGGCAGGGAGGGGGCGCTGATGAGAAGAGCCTGAGGAGCTTGGAGGAAGCAGGAAAAGGGAAGCTACATGTGGCTACATGTTTCTTTACAGGAAGGTGGATAACACAGCTGTGGGAACCAACTCTAAGGCTTCTGCTACCTGTGGCCTGACATCCCTAACTCTGCACCTTAAGGTATTAAAAAAAAAAAAAAAAAAAGGACCAAAGTGTTTGGGTATTTTCGTTAGCATCTCCTTGACAGGAACTCAAGAGCCCTGGCCTGCCATCCCCTCATTCGTCATCAGAGATGGTTAGTCCTGCCTGCAGACAGGAAGTCCTGCCCTCAGAGAAGTCATGATAATGTTTTCCCTTTGTACCTATGTCTGCCAGTTAGGAGCACTTACTTTGCATATGTCCTTTAAGCTTCACAATCATCTGTGAGACAAGAAGAAAGAACAGGTTTTGTTGTCTTCGTTTTATGGATAAGAAAAAGAGGGTTTTGGAGCCATTAAGTGACCTGCCTAAAGTCAAACAGTCTGTAAGTGGCTGAGCAGGAATTCCATCTCCAGGGCTGAATAATCAGAAGAGCTGATTAAGGTTTTGGGTCTACAGGCCACAGATGGTCTGAGCCTCAACCCTTGTGAGCCACTTGTCAACGGGTAAGTGAGAGGTTGGGTTTACCTGGGATCCCCAAGATTCTGGGACCGTGGTGGTGGGAAGCACGTCCATCCACTTTTCTCTCCCACTGATTCCCCACTCAGTAAGTGTCAGGTATGGAGATTAGGAATACAGGGTAATACTTTCCAGTGAGATTTCATTTTTTTTCCTATAAGTACATATTTGCTGAAAAAAATCACTGGGAAATGAGCAAAATCCCCCAGCGCCCCAAATCTCTTTAAGTAATTTGTACTGCCTAAATCCAAAGTTAAGCTCTGGCTCTGTCATGAGCTGCTGGCAAGCTGCCTAATTACAACAGGGCAGAAAGCTCCTGTAGGTCTTGCAGAGTTACAAATGACTTTACTGGTAATTCTTCCTTAGGAAAACTGTCGTTTTAGAGTGTGAGTGATAACATGGTGCTATAGAGTCTGAATTCTGGATGCTACGGTTTCTTTGAACTTTATGTCACCCCTGAAGGCATCTCTATATTTCCTTCAGTTACCCTCCTGCCAATGTTGTTTCTGACCCTAAAAACTAACTTTTTGGTTTTTTTTTGCAATCAGTAATGAGTTTCAAGTTCCTGAATAGACTTGATTTCTATGGTAACCACCCTCAGTCCCCAGAAGGGAAAGACAGACAAAGAAATAAGTTCCTGTTATGAGTTCCATCTCAAATCCCTGTGAGGAAATGGATTTGTTTGAGTGAGGAGCCACCATCAGCTCCTGGGAGCCCTGGTCCTGCCCACCTGCTCAGCAACACTGTCCCCGTCTCCTGGGGCAGTCCTGATTTTAGCATCCTGTTTTACCGCAGTGCAGTGGTAATTGATGTAAATGCTCTATTAAACAGATGGAGGAATGATCCGGAAGCATCTTAGTTAAAAGACAGCTTGATTCTATCAGGCTGTTGAAACACTTTACCCTCTGATTTAATTTTATTCTACTGGGATCCGCTGGGTGATGGTTCCTGGTTCTCATTGTTGTCATTCACGTGTGTACACTCTAGAAAAAAGAACTCTTTTCTGCCCTTCTTCCACCCAGATTAAGGATGTGAAGTGAAGACATAAACACTATCCACTGAGGGGCCTTCTCTTGTGAGTTCTCTGCTGCCAACAGGCAAATGGGGCAGGCAGCCTTGCTGACAGGTGACAAGGGAGAAGGGAAGAAATCATTACTGCCTAGTGAACCTTGAAATAGTGTGGAAGCTTGGTCTGAGACCATGAATCCAAACCTCTGAGTTTTACAGGATTCTCTCTAAAATACTGTTTAACTTCTTTCCTTCTGGATGGGTACCTGGATATAGAATCATATAAGTAGTATACCAAATAAAGTATTCAAACTGAAAAGAAGATAAATATTGGGATTAAACATGTTTTTAAAGAATAGTTTCTTTTAAGGACACTATATTAATAAAGGGAACAATCCAACAAAAAGATACAACAATTGTAAAGATTTATGCACTCAGGATAGGGAAACCTAAATACATAAAACAGTTAATAATAAACATAAAGGAACAAATTGATAATTATATAATAATAGTTAGGAACTTTAACACCACACTTATATCAATGGACAGATAATCTAAACAGAAAATCAATAAGGGAACCATAGCTTTGAATGATACACTGGTCCAGATGGATTTAATAGATATATTCAGAACATTCCATCCTAAAATAACAGAATGCACCTCCTTTTCAAGTGCACATGGATCTATTCTCCAGAATAGATCATATAGTAGGTCACAAAACAAACCTCAATAAATTTAAAAAGATCACAGTCATACCATGCATCTTTTCTAAGCACAATGCTATGAAACTAGAAGTCAACCACAGGAAAAAATCTGGAAGGGGCACAAATACATGGAGTTAAATAACTTGCTACTAAACAATGAATAGGTCAACCAGAAAATTAAAAGTTACATAGAAACAAATGACATAAAAAACACAACAGTTCAAAACTTTTGGAATGCAGCAAAAGTTATTCTAAGAGGGAAGTTTACAGCAATACAGACCTACCTCAAGAAGCAAGAAAAATCTCAAACAACCTAACCTCACACCTAAAAGAGCTAGAAAAAGAACAAAAACCCTAGAAACAGCAGAAGGAAGAAAATAACAAAGATTAGAGCTGAAATAAATGATATGGAAACTAATAATAGAACAGATCAATGAAATCAAGAGCTGATTCTTTGAAAAAAATCAATACAATTGATAAATCTCTAGCCTGACTTATTAAGAAAAAAGAGAAAGAACACAGGCAAATAAAATCACAAATGAGAGAGACCATACCACAAAAATATAGTTATAAAAGATGTTGTGAAAAACTATATATGCCAACAAATTGGTATATATAGAAGAAATAGATAACCTCCTAGACACATATAACCTACCAAAACTGAAGCAAGAAGAAATAGAAAATCTGAACAGACTGATTACCAGTAATGAAATTGAATATGTAATCAAAAAACTCCCAAAAAACAAAAGTCCAGGACCAGATAGCTTCACAGATAGCTTTTAATTCTACCAAACATTTAAAGAAGAGTTAATACCTATTCTTTTCAAATTATTCCAAAAAACAGAAAAGGAAGATAAACTTCTAAATTCATTCTATAAGGCCAGCATTACCCTGATACCAAATCCAGATAAAGACACCACACAAAAAAGAACTACAGGCCAATATCTCTGATAGATGCAAAACATCCTTAACAAAATGGTAACAAAATGAATCCAACAATAAATTAAAACATTCACCACAATGAAGTGGGATTTGTTCCCAGGGTGCAAGGGTGGTTCAATATTTGCAAAACAATCAATGTGATACATTGAGAAAAGATAAGAAACATATGATCATTTCAATAGATGTAGAAAAAGCATTTGACAATACATTCATACATCCATTCATGATAAAAACCCTCAACAAAGCAGGGTTAGAGGGAACATACCTCAACATAATAAAGGCCATACATGAAAAACCCATAGCTAACATCATCTTCAAAGGGGAAAAACTACGAGCTTTTCCCCTAAGGTCAGGAACAAGACAGTGTCCACTCTAACCACCTTCATTCAACATAGTACTGGGAGTCCTAGCCACAGTAATCAGGTAAGAAAAAGAAATAAATGGCATCCAAATGCGTAAGGAAGAAGTAAAACTTTCCCAATTGTAGATGACATACTATATATAGAAACCACAAAAGACTCCATCAAAAAACTTCTAAAATTGATTAACAAATTCAGTAAAATCGCAGATACAAAATCAATGTACAGAAATCTGTTACATTTCTATATGTCAAGAATGAAGCAGCAGAAAGAGAAATTAAGAAAACAATTTCATTTACAATTGCACTGAAAATAATAGGATACCTAGGAATAAACCTAACCAAACAGGTAAAAGATCTATACTCTGAAAACTATAGAACACTGATGAAAGAAATTAAAGATTACACAAAGAAATCGGAAGACATTCTTTGCTCATGGATTGGGAGAATAAATATTGTTAAATGTCTATACCACCCAAAGCAATCTGCACATTTAATGCAATTCCTATCATAATACCAACAGCATTTTTCACAGAGCTAGAACAAATAATCCTAAAACTTGTGTGGAACCACAAAAGACCCAGGATAGCCAAAGCAATCTTGAAAAAGAAAAGCAAAGTTGGAGGTATCACAGTTCTGGACTTCAAGTTATGTTACAAGTTATTTTATAGTGATCAAGACAGTATGTTACTGGCACAAAAATAGACACACAGATCAATAGAATAGAAAATTCAGAAACAAACCTACAATTATATGGTTAATTCATTTTTGACAGGGGATGCCTGGGTGGCTCAGTGGTTCATCATCTGCCTTTGGCTCAGGCTGTAATCCCAGGGTCCTGGGATTGAGTCCCATATTGGGCTCCCTGCAGGAGCCTACTTCTCCCTCTGCCTATATCTCTGCCTCTTTCTGTGTCTCTCATGAATAAATAAATTTAAAAATCTTTTAAAAATAATAATCTTTGACAAAGCAAGAAAGACTATCCAATGGGAAAGGACAGTCTCTTCAACAAATGGTGTTGGGAAACCTGGAGAGCTACAAGCAAAAGAAAGAAACTGGACCACTTTCTTACACTATACATGAAAATAAATTCAAAATGGATTAAATACCTAAGTGTGAGACCTGAAACCATAAAAATCCTAGAAAAAAAGTGCAAGCTGTAATTTGTCTGACAATGGCCATAGCAACTTTTTCCAAGATAGGTCCCCTGAGGCAAGGGAAACAAAAGAAAAAATAAACTATTGAGACTACATCGAAATAAAAACTTCTGCACAGCAAAGGAAACAACAAAACTAAAAGGCAGCTTACCAAATGGGAGAAGATATTTGCAAATGACATATCTGATAAAAGGTTAGTAACCGAAAATATACAAAGAACTTATAAAACTCATGCCCCCAAATAATCCAATCAAGAAACGGCCAGAAGACATGAACACACATTTCTTCAAAGAAGGCATCCAGATGGCCAACAGACACATGGAAAAGATGCTCAACATCACTTATCATCAGTAAAATGCAAGTAAAAACTACAATGAGATATCACCTCACACCTGTCAGAATGGATAAAATAAAAAACACAAGAAATGACAGGTGTTGGCGAGGATGTGGTTAAAAAAGAAACACTCATGCACTGTTGGTGGGAATGCAAACTGGGGTAGTCACTGTGTAAATGGTTTGGAGGTTCCTCAAAAAGTTAAAAACAGAACTACCCTATGATCCAGCAGTTGCACTAATTGGTGTTTACCCAAAGAATACAAAAACACTAATTCAAAGGGATACATGTACCCCCATGTTTATAACTGCATTATCTACAGTTGCCAAGATATGGAAGCAGCCCAAATGTCTATCAACTGATAGATGGATAAATAAGAAGTGATATATATATATATATATATATATATATATATTTGATTATTATTCAGCCATAAAAAAGGATGCAGTCTTGCTATTTGTAATTAGATGGTTGGAGTTAGAGTGTATAATGCTAAGTGAGATAAGTCAGTCAGAAAAAGACAAGTACCATATGATATCACTTCTATGTGGAATTTAAGAAACAAACAAACAATGAGCCAAGGGGAAAAAAAGAGAGAGATAGGCAAACCAAGAAGCCGACTCTTAACTGTAGAGAACAAACTGATGGTGACCAGAGGGGAGGGGGTAGGGAGATTGGGGAAATAGGTGATGGGGAGCAAAGGGTGTACTTGGCCTGATGAGCACAGGCTGATTAAAATAAAAACTCAAACAAACGAACAAAATACCAGTCTTTGGCTTTGCCAAAGAGAATAGTCAAGCAGCCTTTTGGAGAGATCCACATGGCAGTGAACTGATCCCACCTGCTCTAAGGCCTGTGAGGGAGCCATCTTATAAAAAGATCCTCCAGGGCCAGCGAGACTGCAGCCGACTGTAACTCCAGGTAAGTAACCTCATGAGAGACCCTTCCTGGACATAAACACACAGCTAAGCCACTCCTTAATTCCTGATCCAAAGAAAGTGTGTGAAATAGTCAATGTTTATTATTGTTTCCAGCAACTAAAAAAAAAATAGTTTAAGTAATATTCTAGGTCAGCGAGTCTCAAGGCATGGACTTCCTAGGTCTTCAGTATGCATTATGCAAATTGTGGCTCTTGAGAGCTCTATTCCTTCCAAAAGGCACTGGTTACTTTGCATCCAAAATGATGCCTAGTGTATTAATTTCCTAGGGCTGCCTTAACAAAGTATTGGAACTAAAAATAGCAGAATGAGATTTATTGTCTCACTGGAGGCCAGGAGTTGGAAAGCAAGGTGTTGGCAGGGCCCTATTCCCTCTGATGCTCGTAGGGAGGAATCCTTCCTTGCCTCTTCTAGATCCCGGTGCTTCCCAGCAATCCATGGCCTTCCATGGCCTGAAAACACATCACTCATATGCCTGCCTCTGTCATCACCAGGTTGTCTTCCTGTGTCTCTGTGTCTCTGTGTCTCTCCTCCTCTTCTGAGGACACCAGTCATATCAGATTTGGGGCCCACTGTACTCCAGGATGACCTCCCCTTTATTTACCTAATTACATCCACAATGAATGATCCTACTTAAAAACCATGTCAGGTGTTGTGGATTAGGACTTCAGCCTATCTTTTGGGGGGATACAGTTTAACCCACAAGAAAGGATACAGGCTCCCAGATTTTTCCCACTTATGTGTCCAAAGCACTTTTTCACAAAAGAGAATCCAGTGGAATGAATGACCTGTGACACTTACTTGTGAAATAATGCCCCTCAGCGTCTGGAATGCCCGCTCATGGAGTTCTTCAGTTTGCCTTGACTATTACCAGCAACAGGGCTCTCATGTCCTGCAACCTGGGACATCACTGCTCTTCCATTTCAGCTTTTGGGAGAACCATGGAACTTGCCACCACAGTGTGGGGCTCCTCTTGCATTTTGAGTGAGCTTAGATAGTGGGTCTGGATTGAAACTGGGACCCTCCCTAAATCCGTGTCTGCCATCTTGTGGTTGGGTCAGCCTTACCCCAGCAAGACCCTCTTTTTTTTTTTTGTTTTTTGTTTTTTGTTTTTGTTAAATAATACAGCATTTTGCCTCTGCTGGGATTGATACTGCTTCAAATCCCAATGTAATGGAGGCAGCCACTCACTCCAGCGTCTCTCTACCCTCCCAGAGAACATCATCTTGTTCGGGTCTTTACTCTGGTCTTCATACCTCTAGGCCCTGTGCTGTTTTCCCTGCTACTTCTCACAGGTGTCTCTGACCCCACTGACTCCTCTAGGACATCACACTCCCTTGGACCTTTGTCAACTCTCCTTCCTATTGACACAACCTGTAGATATCAATCAATTAATTTTGAGCCAATAAACATGTATAAAATTATTTCTAACCCCATTAAGTATCATGAAGCGATATTTATTCTTATTGAATGTCACACACTCAACTTTCTCTTCTATTTTATTCTATTCAAATCTAGCCTAGGTTGAGTCATTTAAAAAGTTTGCTCAAAACCATTGTACTGATTGCATTATCCATTAATGGGCTGCAACTTGTATTTTGAGAAGTAGCGGCCTGGATCAAGGAGAAATCTCTTGAATAGTCTCCCTGCTTCTATTCTTACCTCTCTGCAATCTATTTTCCACCAAGCAGCAAGAAAATCTTTTAAAACCCTAAATTAGATCAGGTCTCTGAAGCACTTAAAACCCTCCCGGGTCTTTTCATTCAGCCAGGATGAAACCCACACTCCTTGTCACGCCTGTCAGCTCCTGTGTGGAAAGGCCCTTTCCACCTCTGTGTTCCCCAGCTTTCCCTGGATCACTCTACTCAAGGCAAACACCTGCTAGTCCCGACCTTTGACTTCTCCAGTGCTTTTTGTCTCAACCCAAAATCCTTTCCTCAGAGGCTGTCCCTGGCTCCCCCAACAATCCTGTCCCTGCTCTTCAATTTTCCTTGTTTCATGTTCCTTTTAGGATTCATTTTCTTCTGAAGTTATTGGCTTGCTTGTTTGCTCACTTTCTGTATCTCCCACTAGGGTGTAAGCTCTGTGGGAGTGGATGGGGGACTGTCCTAGACTCTGAGGTGGAGATTTTCCTGCAGGCCTTTATCAGGGAGCTCTTGGGACCAGCCATGAAGCGGGGAGAGAGAGACATGACAGGCAGAGGGGGACATTGGGCCATGATGCCATCTCAAGAGATGCCCTACAGGGAATCAAGATGGGATGACTCTTCAAAACTGTCCAGATTCGGATTGGAGGCCCAAGCCTTTGGATCTCTGCCCAACTGACAACTGGGTGTGGACTCTGTGACATTAGGCAAGACTAACCAGAGCTGATAGCTGGGCTGAGTCCTGGCAGCACCCTCAGGACTCTCAAAGGGGAATGCCTCATGTCTCGCCACAATATTCATGTTGTTCTCTGCCCTCCCTTCCCCCGCTTCAGCTCCCTACTCCCCATCCTCAAAGTCACTTTGCGCTGATAACTTGATTCTCTTCTAGATGTCAGCATCTCCCCTTGGATGTGATCTTATTCACATACTGCTCACCAACTTTTGGAATCCATAGCAGACACTCCTACCACCTTTTCTGGGTCACATTCTAGGGTTCTCTGCCAGCACCCATGGCCAAGTAGTTCTTTTCCAATGAGAGGCCCTTGACATCCACATCCAGCCCTTGTGTAGGTAGCAGGTGTTGTTGCTGATCTAAGAGCAAAAGAAATGCAGAACATTCTCATGAAAAGCAAAGTGGCTGATTTGAGATTTGCTTTCATTAATATCTCATTGAATATCTTGAATAATAGTACTATTTTACAACAGGATGGTGACGTTGATGATGGTGGAGCTATGTTCACACAGTGACGGCCCGTGCCAGGCAGGTCACTTCTGAGGTTGGCAATGCTCAAGTAAAGGAGTATGAGGAATGGCAAGAAGTTACTAACCCTTTACTTTATGAGAACATCGTTATGGATTCCGCACTGTTGTCAAGGTTTTTGGTTGGGGAGCAGGTGGAGGGTTTTAAGATAAAAAGAACTAAGAGAAATAGGCCTTACTTTCAAGGAGCATGCAAGCTAAAACTCTTCCTTCTTTTCCTGTATAATAATAAAAGCTGTCTTTCCTAGCGCGTGCTCTATGCCCCTTACATGTATTAATTCAGTTACTCCTCACACAACCCCAGGAAGTGCAGACTCCTATTGGCCCTATTTTACAGAGAAAGAAACTGAGGCCCAAGGAGGTGAAGTAACTTGCTCAAGGACATTGCTGGCAGGTGGCGAGTCCAGGACTGAAGCCCTGGCAGTTTGGTGCAGAGTATGTGCATTCCCCACCACGTGACATCTGTTTTCTAAGTAATTCTAGATCCTAGAACATCACGAAAGGAATTCTTATGTATTCAGGCTTATATTTTAGTGAGTATATAGCCTTTACAACTTATAGGAATGTTACATATTGATGGCTGAAAATACAGAAAATGTAGAAAATATTACTAAGAACACAAAAAACCAATTCAACTCAGAAATCACCAATATTAACATTCTGATCCTTTAGTTTTCTAACATATTTCTAATATTCACATAGTGTAATTTAAAATTTTATATTATAATATATTTTATATTTAAAATTTTGTAATATATTTTTCACTTAATACTCTTTTCAATTTAATGTATTTTACTTATATGATTTCCCACTCATTTGCTCATATTATTAAATACTCATAAAACTCATACTCATCTTAATTTGTTATTTATTTATTTATTTATTTATTTATTTATTTATGAGAGAGACAGTGAGAGCACAAGGGAAGGACAGAGGGAGAGGGAGAGAGAGTCTCAAGACTGTGTGCTCAGTGCAGAGCCAGACACGGGGCTCAATCTCACGACCCTGAGATCACAACCTGAGCTGATACCAAGAGTCAGACGCTCAACCCAAGCACCTCTTCATTTGTTTTTTAATAATATCACAGCTTGTTTAATCACTTGTACATCTTTGCTTATTGTTGTTTTTAATCCTTTGTTATAATAGTGAAATGAAAATTTGCAGAAGCAGTTATTTCTGTATTTCAGATTCTGTAAGATTGACTCTTAAAGAGAAAATTCTAGTTTAAAATGACTCTTCAAAAGACATTTACTAAATGTTGGAAATACCTCAGATGTGTATGAAACAAGAAAGACTACCCTAGTCTTGCAAACTTGAGAATCATATTTTAATATGGTCCAAATGAGGAGGCTAAGGTCTGGCCAGGTTGGTGTACTGATTTGGTAAATTAAACCCGGTGTCTTATTGGTAATTTATATTTCTTTACTATTGAATTTGAACATTCCTTATATTTCTAGACTAATATATTTCTCCTGTGCTACTTTTCTGTCCTTGTTTTCTTGTCTATTTGAATCTAGATGATTTTTGTGTATCAGTTTGTTCATACTTTTAATATGTGAGGTGTATTTTCTCTTGGTCATCTTCATGATAACTGTGTTCTGATTTAATTGTCTTTCAATTTTGTTTTTTTTTAATTTTTATTTATTTATGATAGTCACACAGAGAGAGAGAGAGAGAGAGGCAGAGACACAGGCAGAGGGAGAAGCAGGCTCCATGCACCGGGAGCCCAATGTGGGACTCGATCCTGGGTCTCCAGGATCACGCCCTGGGCCAAAGGCAGGCACTAAACAGCTGCACCACCCAGGGATCCCGTCTTTCAATTTTGTAAATGCTATTTTGATATATAGTTGTTTTCAATTTCTAATAACCATTTAATCAAACTTTCTTCTCTTGATTTATTCTATGACTCTCTTACATAAAACATGTTATATGGTCCAGGTGCCACTTGTCTTTGTTGTATTCAGAGTGGAGCCCAGTCTCTCTCCCTTCATGCAAAACCATCACTGCAGTGGTACCTTAATAAAGTCTTCCACAAATGCTGGAATAATATTTCTGTTTAACATTCTACTCTGCTGATAGGTTTGCAGGAACCCTGTTTGGCATTATTTTGTAAAGCTGAACATTTGCCAACTCTGTGGCCCAGTAGTTCTCCTTCTTGGGATGCTCTTTTTAAGAGGCACCAGAACCAGTGCAGCCACGTGTGGGACAGAGGTTGTGCAGGGAGCCTGCCTCTCCCTCAGCTCATGTACTCTCTCTTTCTCTCAAATAAATAAATAAAATATTAAAAAAATAAAATAAAATGTATGAATACATTTAAGTTGCTAATTCTTTCTGGAAATTTCCAAGTGGGATTTATAAGCAAGACTAGTTTTTTTTTCTGTTGTTTTTATTGGTTTGCTATCTTTGTTGAACTTCGTTAATAGGATTATACTACTTTGTTCAATAAATTGGATAGCTTTCATATTTATATATCCGCTGAGATTTTTTATTTAATATTTAGCATTTTTTAACTTAATGTTATTTTTCGATTGTTTAAAAAGATCCATCAGAGTTAGAATACATTTTTTAAAAAAAATTCTTCGATCACATTTTTTAATTTTTTATCATAGTCACTGCCTTTTCCTGATCAATTTTGGAGTCTTGTTTTATTCTCCAGAGAATTGCCCATTTTATCAAGATTTATTCTTGTGTCATGCTATTTTTTTTTTAAAGGAGGAGAACAGAAGGAGAGGGAGAGAGAGAATCCTCAAGAAGACTCCCCACTGAATTTGGAGCCCAATGCAGGGCCTGATCTCACAATCCTGGGATCGTGACCTGAACCAAAAGCAAGAGTTGGTCGCTTAACTGAGATACCAAGGTGCCCCGTGTGCCATACTGTTCTTAACACTATTAACAGTATAGTTCAATTTGAGAAACTGAAACTCCGATTCCAAAATTGGTTGCTAAGAATGCATAGGATCTGATTCTGAAGAAAACATTATAATATGCAAGTGACTAATTTTTCTGAGACTTGCTTTTTTCCTTATCATTACAATTACCTTTAAATTCTTGTGTTTTAGCTTTTAAGTGTTTCTCTAGAAAACAAATTTATTTTTTAAATAAATACTAGATTTAACTCTTTAGAGAAAAAATAAAATGTACACTAGCAAATGTAAATTTAAAAACACAATTTAACAAAATTAAAACTAAAAAAAAAACAACAACAAAAAAAAACCCAAAATTAAAACTATGGTGATATCTAAAACAATTACAAAGGGACATTGTAAATCACATTAGCTTCACATCAAGTTTTATATGATCCAATATACAACCCAATATATAATCCAATAAAATCCAACATTTAAAAAATCTTGATAAAATGGGCAACATTTGTATTGAGCAATCTCAAAGTCCCAGCTGCACAGGTTAATCATTGAAGATGATTAACACCCTCCAGGGATCTGATTACAGACAAGTTGGTTGAGTGAACACCCTTGTCTTGAAGGAGAGAAATGAATTCAATTTCTCCTGCTCCCCCCACTTTACTATGAGAAAAACTTAAAACCTGGAGACTCTATGATCTGATTAAGAGTTCACACTGAACTTATTCTCAAAGGAAGCAGGCTGAAGTATCTTTACTTCCATTTTACCAGGTGTTATAGGTTGAAATGTCCCAAAAGAGATGTTTTCATGTCTACCTGGAACCTGTGAATTGACTTTATTTGGGAATAGTATCTTTGCAGATGTGATCAAGTTAAGATGAGGTCATTAGGGTGGGCCTTAATCCAAACTGACTGGTGTCCTTTTAAGAAAGAGAAGAAGAAACACAGTGGCAGACACCTATAAAGGGAAGATGATGTAAGAACACACAGGGAGTACATCATGTGTGTCCGTTGGTAGAGAATGGAATGAAGTGCCTACAAACCAAGGAGTGTCAAGGTTTGCTGGCAACCACCAGAAGCCAAAAGAAAGGTCTGGAACAGAGTCTCCCCTAGAGCCTTCAGAGGGAGCACCAACTTGCTGACACCTTGGTTTCAGACTTCTCGCCTACTGAACTATAAAACAGTACATTTCTGTTGTTTTAAGCTACTCAATTTAGGGTACTTTGTTACAACAATCCTGGGAAACTAATATACCATTACCTTAAATGCCAAGCAACCAATGCCTTTATCAAGAGCCACCTTGTTTTGTTAAAATAATGCTGCATAATTTATTCTCAGAGGAGAAGTAAGATTGAGAAACAATCACTAGTTCTGACTTTTTTGTTTTTTACTTTGCAGAAAAGTGATAATAAATGTCTATTGGGAAAGCAAATAAAGAATTGGTAAATGCTACATAATATTGCTCTGGAACATGCCATTTTCTATTAAAAACATTTGTGACTAATATCACAAAGTTTTTGTCATCTTGTCTAGAATAGATGTACTTTGTTTGTAGCTAAGTTCTTTCAAATAAAGACATGATTTTGAAAAGATAACATAATCCAGTGGTTGGAGAATTCCCGTCATCTTTCTCTTGTAGACTCCAATCCATGACCTGGTGCTACCATATGGATATTACTTAGGGGAGGAAAAGAAACACTTGGAAAATCTCCAACTCAGAAGTCCTGTTTTGATAGGGGCAGACAGTCTCACTCTATGAATCACGTTCTGGAACAATACCCAGGTTTTCTTTCAAGCTCTTTTCCTGAGAGTTCTTTCTAATGAAGCGTCTCTCTCTCTCAGGGAAATCATCAGTGACTCCACTTCAATGCTCACTGGTTAAATGGCACAAAAAGCCTGTGAAATCTTGCATTCTCTTCCCCAGGCCAAGGAAGGAGTGAGAAAAAAGCATGGGTGGAACATGTGATTTACTTGCAGAAGAGGGATTGTAAATTTTGATTCTCATTCTCTAACACCCATACCGGGACCTTATCACATCCACTTCCTTCATACTGTGGGCTGCCACTTGCCCTTCCCAGCCCCAGGGTCCCCTGGATGAGAGAGACTTTGCGAGCTATCTCATGGGGAGGCTGCAATCACTGCTTAGCTGGCCTTCCTGGCAGCTTTATCGGCATTGATTTTGTGGTCATACAAATCTTCCTTAATACAATTTAAAAGCATCACTTCCACTCTTAAAACTTTGAATTTATATTTATTGGGAGCTAATTATGTGCAGGTTACTGTTCTTACTGAGACATCATATAGGAAAAAGTTTCAATAAACATTTGATGGTTACAGTGCTTTACTCTTGTGGATGATGTAGAGAGATTGGAGCTTACTTAAAAACAAATAAATAAATAAAATATTTTTGAATCCTTTCCCGCCCCCAACTTCACACGTAAACTGAGATATGATTATGGTGTAGACACAGGCACATCTTGTTTTAAACCTCTAGCTCCAACACTTGCTATAACACTTGCTAAATGAGCATGTGATGGAAATGCTTGATAACAGTTGTGTGAACTATTAGAACTGTGTTACCTCCTCACTCAATGCCCCAAGAAGGTACTTTCCTGGAAAGTTCTCTTTCACCTTATATGACTTAGGGAAGCAGAAGTAAATGGGGACAGAATTAATCAGATTTAATATCAGCACTGAAAATGAAAACTCATGTCCTGGGAAACTGTTTTCTAGAATAGAGCTATTCACAGTATGCTCTGCAGACTGGCCATCCCATCCACTCTTGATTACCAGTCATAAAATGCGATATACGGCACACACTAGAATATAAACTCTGATAAACCAACCAAGTTACTATACACACAATTCAGGGTGACTGTTTTGTTTTTGTTTTGTTTTTTTTTAGTAAGACTTTTTTTTTAAAGATTTTATTTATTTATTCATGAAAGACACAGAGAGAGAGAGAGAGAGAGAGAGAGAGAGAGAGAGAGGCAGAAACATAGGCAGAGGGAGAAGCAGGCTCCATGCAGGGAGCCCAACATGGGACTCGATCCTGGGACCCCAGACCACACCCTGAGCTGAAGGCAGACACCCAACCACGGAGCCACACAGGCGCCCGTTATTAAGACTTTCTAAAGGAAGAGAACAATGTGTTGATTACATCATTCTGGCATAAGCTCCTTGAGTAGCACTGTCCCAGGAAACATTCAGTCTGTCAAAACTCAGTAAAAGATTTATATTTTCCAGCAATCCTGTCCTGTCTCAGGCTGAATGAGGGACCCTGAGAGCATATCTGGTATAGCACTCACCTGATGGTATTATAATAGTCTTTTTAAAATCTTGCAAAGTATTTATGTGTTATTGATTTAGTATCTATTTGTTAATTATAAAAATAGCACACATAAGCCATAAAAAGGAATGACATTCTGAGCCTACTAACACATGGGTAAACTTTGAACCTTATGCTAAGTGAAAGAAATGGTCACACAATGACAAATACTGTACAATTCCATGCATACGAGGTATCTAGAGTCAGAATCCCAGACACAGGAGGTAGAGTAGAGGTTACTAAGAGCTGGGAAAGAGAAAGTGGGAGATTATTGCTTAATTGTTTCTGTTTGGGATGATGAAACAGTTTTCTAAGTAGTGCTGATGAGTGTACAACATTGTGAATGTACTTGGTGCCACTGAACTATACACTTAAAGGGGGCTAAAATAACAAGTTTTATGTTATTATATTTTATCAAAATAAAAAATAGTACATGCTGGTTGAAAAAAATTCAAATAATGTACACATATATAAAGCAAACAGTGAATGAGAGAGGTAATCCTTCCCCTAGTCCCTAGGAGCGCAGGAGACTACTCCAGGGCATTTTAGAACTATTCAAAGGAGCAGGGAGATTGGTTGAGAATGGTTCAACCAGAAGGGCCCTGTGATCTGGGCTTGGAAGAGAGAGGTCAGAAGGAGGGAGATAGAATGTTTCATGTGGAGGCCACCCATACCATGCCCATTGTACTTTTTGGGGAAATCCAGTAAGAAAAAGGCATACACCAAGGCCCAGATGGCTCTCCTCTGATACCAGGACACACTGAGGGTTCCCAGGCCACGGAAGGGTGAGAGACATTTCTAATCATCTCCATTTTAAAATGGTTTAGGTTGAATTGTCTTGATAGTGAAATTAAGTTTTCTGCTGCTCTGTGGAAATGAAATAATTAAAACGGAAAATGAATCTGAAGTGAGTAATAAAAAATAATCATCATAAATGGCTTAAAGTGTCTCATACCGTGCTGCATGGCATCTACCTTCAGGACTCATTCCCCGCTCCTAACTTGACAAGGTGAAGCATGGGGACAAGAATTATCCCAGGATGCTTTAGGACTACTCAAAATAGAGAGGTGATGGGCCTCCCCCAAATCAACAATATGTCATCTCTGTCTCCTAGCACCCCAAGCTCTGTTTCTAAAGTAAAATTGATTTGAAACTATGATATTACCAGAAACCTTTACTATAAAGCTTGATGGTGACTATGGAGAATTTTGCTGTCCTGACTTTATGATGAGTGGGAAGCCTCGTCATGGGATTGTGTTGGTTGTAAAGAACTGTGAAGATCCACTCAGCTTTGCTCGGGTGACTATTGTAGGGATTCACACTGAGTGAATGGGGATATTTACACAGAAATATAAGAATAAGAGTCTTAGGCAGGCTACCCTTGGGACTCCTGCACCGCAAAGTGCTTCGGGATAAAAGGTGGCTCAGGTCCTGAAGCTTGGGAGCTGTGTGCCTCCCGTTCAGATAGCACCACCATTCACTGCCTCAGCTCCTCTGCACTGTTTCTTCTTCTCACCTTTTACCTGAAAACACCTGCTGAATTCCTTTATTCTGTGTTGTACATATTTTTAAACCTCTTGTCTGTGTTCCTCCTAAGCTAAGCAGGAGCCATGGGAAGCCATTTCTTGGCTTACGCTGCTGTAACAAAAAGACCACAGATTGAGGGGCTTCAACAACAAACATTTATTTCTCACAGTTCTGGAGGCTGGGAAGTCCAAGATCAAGGAGCAGGTATATTTGGTGTTTGGTGAGGACTTGCTTCCTGGTTCATTGATAACCACTTTTATGCTGTGTACTCACATGGTGGAGAGAGAGCCAGCTAGCTCTGTGGTCTCTTCGAGGAGCCCTAATCTCATGATAAGAACTCTACCCTATGACCTCATTACCTCCAAAGGCCCCATCTCCAAATACCATCACACTGGAATCAGGGCTTCAGCATATGAATTGGGGCAGGGAACACACATATAAGTGTGAACATTCAATTCATATGAACATTCAATTCATAAAATCCCACCTTCCCTTCCCCAGTCAAGTCAGTTTGGCTCCAGTGCATTTTGGGTTAATGATCCCATCTTGCTATAGAAAAGTAAATGACACAGAGGGATTCAGGCTAACATTCAGAGGTTATTCCTGGCCCATTTATATAACACTGACCTTGGGCATATTACTTGACCTCCTTGTGTTTCCTTTTCTTCATTTGTACGATGGCATCTATTGCACAGGTCGTGGTGAGGCATATGTGAGTTAATATGTATAAAGTGCCAAGAGGACCTGGTAAGCACTTGATAAGTCTCGGCTGATCTGTCACCTCCCATTTCCCATTCCATCTACGGTAAGGATGACAATTTGTTTATGTGACCCACAAAACCCAGCATCATCTAGCACCTACTTCTTAACCTCAATCGACTCCCTGCATTTCTTGTGTCTGCTGCCATTTCAATCCCTAGAAGTGCCACCTCCTTCCAAAGCACAGGCCTTGCCCATGTGTGCCCTACTGACTGGAAGGTTTTTTCCTCGTCTCATTACTTAACTGACTCCCACTCATGGTTCCAACCTCAGCTCAATTGTTACATCCTCTGGGAAACCTCTGATCTTACTGATTTGGCCCTTAATAGTTCTATGGAAGTTGAAAGAGTTTTAGTTTGTCCCTTAATAGTTCTTCTGGAGCAGCCCCAGTGGCGCAGCGGTTTAGCACCGCCTGCAGCCCAGGGTGTGATCCTGGAGACCTGGGATTGAGTCCCATGTCGGGTTCCTTGCATGGAGCCTGCTTCTCCCTCTGCCTGTGTCTCTGCCTCTCTCTCTCTCTCTCTCTCTCTCTCTCTCTCTGTGTGTGTGTGTGTTTCTCATGAATAAATAAATAAATAAAGTCTTTTAAAAAACTAGTTCTTCTGGGGTTGGAATGTGACACTAATTTGTGACATTTGGTCCTGTCTGCCTCCCCCTTAGCCCATGGCTCCACCATGGCATGTACTGTCTGTTCTGCCCACCATTTTATTGCTAGCACCTAATGCAATACCTTTCATGTTGATCCTCAAAAATATGTTGAATGAATGAATGAGGAAATGAATAAGGAACAAATGATAATCTTACTTTTCTTCTCTGCCTTAAGCCAAGCAATCCGGGGTAAGAGTTTTCTTTTCCCACTGCTAGTTGCCAAGTATGATGAAAAACATCTATCTACTATGGTTGTCCTTATGTTTTTTTTTATCATTTAGGGTTATTGATGGTTCTCCTAAAGACTTGTTTTGCTGGGCATATGGTCTGAAACCAAGGAGGTTTAAGGACTACCTTAAAGAGCCAACTAGCCACTGCATACCATGTGCTATTGGTGCTCCATCCTGAAATGGATGAGAGGTGGCAGCTGCCCATGCTCTGTACCTACCACCATGCTATACTAAATTCTCACCCTCCCATTTCCTTGGCTTCATCTTGTCCTGGCACTGATATGAGTTGGGCTCTGTGATGACAGAGGATCACTCTTATTCTTTGAGTATAAGAGCCATGTGGGCTGAAACAAAGCTAGACATAGGACCTACCAGGGACCGAGACATTCACCACCAATGGCCCCTCTATCTTTCCTCTTGACTTGTAAGGTGTTTATTCCTTCCAGGTTATGCCTCTCTGCATTTTTGGTCTGTGCCTCTCTTGCTACTGAATGGTTTATTTATTCTGTACTTTTGGTGGGATGAAAAGATGAGCTGGCCACAGCATGGGTTGCCACACATCACATGGACCAGCTGCCTTGGGTCAGGTGTGGGGTTGGATCAAATTGGACTACACATGGCCACCTCTGATGTCCCTTCAGAGGAGCTCAGGAGGGGACTTCCCTTAAAAGAGTAAGGCAGGTAGTACCGTCCCAAGTACAGTGTTGCTTATGGAGTCCAGTTTTTCCATCATAAACGTTGCCCACAATCTCACACAGTTCTCTGGAGTTAGAACCAGTACAACATGTATCAAAAGAATAGTTGTCTATTACAAAAAAAAAGGTTAAAATGTATAATAAAACAAAACAAAAAAGGACTATTTAAATAATATTAATTTTTGGATAGGTAATATAATGATAACAGTTAAAAAATTTAAACGTTATAGAATAGTATACAGTAACAATTCTCTCTCCCACCCTTGTCCCCCACTTTATCCAATACCACTGTCCATCCAAAAGAAGTAGCCACTGTTGTTCCTAAACTTTTTTTAAAGTAAATATAGACTCAGAAGAAGTTGCCAAACTAGTACAGAGAAGTCCAGATATAATCACTGTTTTAAATTTATGGTATAATCTTTCATGAAATGTTATGAATATATAAGCACATATAAATATGTGGTATTTTATGCTGTTTTCATTCCAGTGGTATTGTATTATACATAGTAGGGTATCTTGCTACTATAGACTGGATGCTTCTGTCCCCCTGTCCCCAAAATCAGATGTTGAAACTCTAACTCCCCCACCCCATGTGATGGCACGGGGAGGCAGGGTCTTTGGGAGTGACTTAGGTTTCTGTGGGGTCATGAGGGTGGAGCCCTCATTAGCAACAGTGGCAAAAAAGACAGATGGTCTCCCTTTTCCCTCATGTAATGTCACAGGAGGAAAGCATCCACCTTCAAGTCAGGAGAATACCTTCACCAGAAACCAAATTGGGTCCCACTTGATCTTGGACTTCCCAGCTTCAAAAATGGTGAGAAAAAATTTTCTGTTTAAGCCGCTTTGCCTATGGTATTTTTTGTTACAGAGACCCAAATCAACATTTGCTAAACAAATGCTGACAGTTGCTTAAAAACAAAAACAAACAAACCCTAACTAAGTCATATAATGAATCAAACCATCATTTTTAATGATTGTGGATCACTTTTCCTGGATCAAAAAGCATTTCTCTAAGGTAAAACACAAAAATGTCTTTGCTCTATCTGTTGTCTCAGGCTTCATTAAAAAAAAAATTCAAAACCTGTTGAATTTGTTTTTAAAAAATATGCTGTTTTTAAAATGCAGATCACCAGTCCTTTTTCCTGGACATTTTCTTTCACTAGGTCTAAGTTGGTGCCTAAAAATCTTTTTTAAAAACAAGTTTCCCAGGTGATTCCTAGCTTCAGGCAAGTTGAAGGCACCTTGCTCTGGGAGAAAAGTTATACGGGAAGATCAAACCCCTTCAACCACTGTTAGTAAGATCTGGTGCCTTAAAGTGTTTACTCAGATCCTGGCAGTTATTGTCTAAGAATATATTGATTGAGCGCAATTTTTAAAAATGAATGTACTTGTGCGTTACCAACCCCCCAACACACCCTGAATGCACATGCCATGATCTTTGCTCCTTTGCAAAGTCCTGAGTCAGAGAGTTCACCTCCCCCGGCAGCACACCTCTCGCTTCCTTCACCCCAGCCCCCACCGTTCCTCGTTCCTGGCTCTGTTTAAATTCCGTGTGGGAAGAGTGTGCGCCGTTTAGAGTCGGTCTCAGACCATGTTTTTCCTGACTCCAGTCTTGGTAGCAGTCGTCTGCATTTTGATTGCGTGGATCTTTAAAAATGCTGATGAAAGAAGCATGGAGGGGAGGAAGGGGGAGACCAGAGCCAGGGCCCAGACTCGTCCCTGGGTGGATGAGGACCTAAAGGACAGTACTGACCTCCAGCAAGTAGAAGAAGGTAAGGACACTGGCAAAGCTGCATAGCTGCCACCTTCTGCATTGTTTTGATGGGTGCCAGGGGGTGCCAGGGCTTAGGGAGGGCAGGAAACACGTGCAGGTCTGTTTCAGCAGCCCCCTCTGCTGTGCGGATTAGCATGTGACAGAGACAGATCATTTCTCTCAGGTGGTCGGCTTGGCACCTGCTGGCACCACTCCGATTGATTTCTGGATAAAGAGTCAGTAAACAGCTGTGGCGAGATTGCCATTCTCCTTGACCCTGTTCTGGCTGTTAAAATCTTTCTTTCTTTTTTTTTTTTAATTATTTTTTTTATAAATTAATTTTTATTGGTGTTCAATTTACCCACATACAGAATAACACCCAGTGCTCATCCCGTCAAGTGTATTCCATGCTCATGGATTGGCAGAATTAATATTGTGAAAATGTTAAAATCTTTCTGAAGGGGCACATCACAGGCTCATGGTGGTCACGGGGGAGGTGGTGAGGTTGGATCAAGGACTTGGAAATGTAAAAGGTGGCATCGGTCTAGGGGCTCTCTACCCTTCCTGTGGGTGAGAGGCCCATCAGCTGTGTCCTCAAAGCTGGGTGTCCAACTTAGCGGACAAGCCAATAAACAAGCAACATAATGAAGAGCCAAACTGATCATCAGGGGCTTCCAGGAGGCACAGGGGTGTGGCGGGGCAGCAGAGAAAGGACAAGTCAGGCCTGGCCGGTTAATAGGACGGGAATGGTCATGGTTAGGACGCATCTCAGCTAAAAGGAGCAGAAAGAGCATAAAAGCAGGGACAGAACTCCTGGGAAAGTTGCTGAGAAGATGGGATCTCACTGGTGGGGGAAGGGTGGAAGTGAAATGGGATGGTGAGCATGGGCCCGGTCGTGGCTGACCCGAGGATGAAGAGGTGGTAAGGAGCAGACAAGCAGGGAGAGGTTCCGGAGGAGGCTTGAATGATCGGCGTTTGAGATTCATCTGAGGTGGGTTGGTGGGATGGATTCAATTTTAGAAGAGGCTCAGTGATTCTCAGCTGGACTAGTGATGCTCCTGCCCTCCGAAGAGGCCACCTGGACATGTATGTGAGTGTGTTGGTGAGCCTGTGTGCACGTATGTGTGCACATGTTCAGAGTTGCCCTAATCTCAGGATATGGGGCGGGGGTTCACCTGGCACTCCGTGCTGGGAGCTAGCAATGCTGAAGGTACTGCACAGGATTCAAGCAAGGCAGCTCTTAGCAGGCCTGCCTCTCCTTCTTTCACTGAAGGACATCCCACCCAAATGTCAGTTCTGCAAAGTGCCCAGTTGAGAAGCACTTTTCCTGAACAAAGGGACATCCGTTATGAAGCAGTTGTGGTGGTCTGCCCTGGTAAGGATGGCCCAGACGACGGTGGCAGTGGAAATGCAGGGGAAAGAGTGAGTCAGGGCAAAGTTAAAGGAAGAACAACTGGGTTTGGCAATAAACTGGATAGGGGGAGGAGGAGAGGATGAGAGCTGGAGACTGGAGGAGGCACAACGATGCTATCATAAATGGGGGAGGGGAGAGGATTCATAGAAAAGAGGTTGAACATACACAAAGACGTGCTGGATTTGAGAAGATGACACATCTAAGCAGAGAGCGAAAGGTGGTCCAGGTGAGAGATCCATAGATACTGATTGGACAGTCACCAGCCCAGGGTGATACTTGAAACTTGGAAAACTGATCCCCTAACGGTATATTGCTGAGGGTGGATCTGGGGCATCTGCAGGTAAGAGGGCCTGTGGTATGAAAAAGGGACCACGGAGAAGACCATCTGCGGAAGGAGCTCCAGGATAATGACAACAGCAGGCTCCTACGGAACACTGGCTGTGTCTACTCAGCATCACACGTTATGTATAGTAAACCACTCAGTCTTTACGTCAATACAGCAAGGCAGCCACTATTATTTTCCCATATTACAGATAAGGAAATTGGGGCTAAACTATGCTAAGTTACTTGCCCAAGTAGGTAGTGGTAGAGCCAGGACCCAGGCTGTCTGCTCTGTAGTCCAGACACACAGCCAGTTGCTAGGTTGCCTATATTTTAATAGGAGAATAAGCTAGAACAGAGTGGGCAGGAGACCACCAGCAGACTCTCAAATTTCCTGAGAGATAGAGGTAGTTTGGGGGATACAAGAGGGATTGGTGAGGTTGGTGGGGAACCAGGGACCTGGGGCTGGGCCTAAAGGTTGGGAACACATAGCAAAGCTATATGGCTCCATCTGGTTCTGTTCTCTGCCTACTTATTCATTTTTGCAAAATCCTCTGCCTCTTATTCTCTACTCCTCACACAGAAGAATAACTTGAACATCTAGTGGCCCCCTCAGCAGCCATGGGCACCTCTGCTCTGAATGTAGAGTTCAGTCTCTCACTGGAATTTTTGTTGTTCACTTAAGTGGTACCTGCTGAGGTCTCATAGGTGATTGGTGAGAAGCAACATTTAAACCCAGGCTTCTCTGCCACCCAAGTCCCTGCTCCTGACCCCTGGAAGGGTGGACACAGTCTAAGAGAGGATTCACTGCTGGTACTGCAGGCTTACAGAGGACTGAGTGGGACATAAGAGAAATGATTCCATTACTGAAGAAACATGGAGTTGCTTTTGATGGCAGCAAATGGATACCAGATTCAAACCATGCTGAAAATTAATTTTAAGAGACAAAACAGTAAGTATTATAAGCCATTCTAGCGTGTATTAAGGAAAATAATGGGTACCAATGCAACCTCCTCCAGCTTTGGCTCACAAAGAATTCCCACTCCGGGTTCATAGATCTGATTCAGCATGTGTAGGGGAGGCTTGGGAGGGGTGCAGAGTGGCTCTGTTTACTAGACCTCAGGACAGACTTCCTTTGGCGATCGTCAAACATGTGTTCTGCTATTACTTTCAGTTTCTTTTTTTAAAAAAAAAATATATATATATATATATTTTCAGTTTCTTGTTTAACTGTAGGAGAGGTCTAAGGAGGAAAGATGACAAAGAGAAAGCCTCAGATTGTGTCCCTAAAACAAGCTAAAAATCCTGCATAAACATAGTCTAGTCAGGCCTGATTCAATGAAGTGCATAGAAATGGAAATAAGAGAAGATATAGGGAACACGTCTCATCAGGATGTGTTTTAATGTTGGGGGATTCGTCTTCACTTAGTCTTATGGACCATTCAAAAACTATTTTCCTAATTGAAATTTTGGTTGTCCCAGATGGTCCAATCAGTACTAAGAAAGGCTTGTGTTAGCAATTTCATATGGTTCAACCTAATACACTGTGTGACTTCCAAGTGAAAGATAAAATGGGGAAAACTCAATCATAACAATGAAAGGCAGGAAAGGAAGTGGAGGGCAGAAGCAAGGGAAAAGCATGTGTTAGACAAGTGAGTTCAGTGGTAAGGGTAGATATATGTATATAAGTATGAATATATGTATATGTATATGATTTTATAAATTTCATACACAAATTAATACATCCCTGTGTGCATATATATATTTGTATATATATTTTGAGGTAATAAACATCCTCAAAGTTTGTAGTTTGCCATTAAAAAAAAAAGAGGCCTGTGTTAAAATAATCTAGTGTGCGTAGTGTGGGTAACCCCTGAGAATTCAAATGTTCCCACAGACTTGGGAAAGGACAGTTTTTTATGTGCCTGAGGTAATAAGCAGCTGTCAGAGCCAGTTTCAAACCTATTCAATAGATCAATGACAACTCACATCAGTGAAAGTTTAGCAAACTGACCAATCAGTGGCCTCTTCTTGTTCTGAAAACCAACCAATCAGGGATGAAATCACTTCAGTACCAGCCCCTCTAAGGGCCAATCAATCAACAACAGTTTCAAACAAGTAACACCCCCCCCCAACCGCCCCCCTCAGATTATATTAATCCTGTTACATTCCTGGGAGTCTACCAATCCCTGAACGCCAAGCTTTTCAACCAAGTGGTGTGCTAGAGCTGGCCAACGGGAGTAACAAGACCAGTTGTTAAATATTCAGGACTTTGGGGGGTCATTTTGGAATCATCAGCTTGAAATCAGGACATGATTAGAGTATTTCCATAATGGAAATTGGCCAGCACTATGAATCAGGTTCCCCAAAGCCCTCCTAGGGCTGGTTTAGTAGCACACCACTGCCAACAACACTATAAAAGGTCAGCATTCTACTGTGTTCACAGAGACTCTCCTTTGCTATAGGAAGCAATAAATCTAGTTTTGTCTTTTCATTTCATTAACCTTTGACACACACACACACACACACACACAGCCATTAATACTTTTACATTGTTAATTCTAAATGGTTGGTTTACCAAGACTCTTAAAAGACCTTAAGACTTTAGGGCAAAGGACAGGTAAATTCAGACGAGAAATTGGCGAAGGGAAAGGACCTGCATGGAGACGTTGTCTTTGAGATCAAGTCTGGATGGGTCCTAGGGGAGAGTGAGGATCAACACTGGTGGGGGGCACTGGGGATACTGTAAGAGATGATGGGGCTCAGAAACAAGTTCTGTCAAATTCATTTAGGATAGTACTGGGGAGGAAAAATTTCTTTTTACCCTTCAAAGTTCTTCAAATTGGTCTTAGAATTAAGTTGACATGAGACAAATTAATAGGAGAAAAAAAACCCACAATAATTACATATGCACGGAGGCCCAATAATAAAATTGAGACCCAAAGAAATGACCAAGGCAGACAGATTTTATACATTTTAGACAGACAATAAATTTGAGAGGAAGTGACAGGACAAAGAAAACAAATGTTTGAGGAAGAAATTCCTTCAATTAGGAAGGAAGTCTAAACAAAATTTAGGCTGAGGTAGTAGACAAGTAAAAAGTAACAGGTTTGTTTATGCAGCTTTCTTGGCTCTAAAGTCCCTGTCTCTGGTGATAAGGATCTCTCTCTATTTTCATGAGAGATTTATTTTCTGCTTTCAGGCAGACAGAGGAGGGTCAGAGTGTCCTTCTTGTACCAGCTATTTTCCAAGTAGCTTCAATTCCAAATAATCAATATGCCACTGTGGCACCTTTTGGGGCAGCCTGCCCCAAACCCCTACAATAGCATTGCTCTATCCAGAAACTTTCCATCTGAACACCCCCAGACTCCCCAGTTCCCACACACCTCAGGAGCTGCTAGTGAAATATACTGCAGGGAATTGAATGACTGACAGGCCCATGTGGGAACAGAAGGAGTGCTGAGGCAGTTGGGAAGGAAGTGTTCTCAGAGCAGGGGTTGAGCTGTGACCTTGCTCAGTCTCCACCTTCGGAATCTGTCTCCTGCATGAGCTGTATCACCCTCATGAGCTTTAATATTGCTCCTCAATGTTTCCCAAAATTCTGGGGAGGGAACAAGGATGACATGACACAAATTAGCCTTTTAGCTTCATAGCTAGAAAATATTTGGTTCATTTGCAAAGGTTTTGAAGTGGAACTGCAGAAACATAAAAGCCACTTACGCAGAGATGCAGCCCCCAAACCCACCTTTGTGTTAAACATTAGAGAATACACGTGGCCTAGAACTTCTTGGCTGTCAAACCTAATTATGGTGCAGTTTAGGGTTCCTTGGCATTAAAGCTATGATAAAAGAGGAGTTGTTCCTGGTGTCAACAGCAAACCCCAAGTGTGGCAACACAGATTTAAAGCAAAAAGTAGACCATAATAGCAAGCATTTGTTTTGAAATAGATGGGTTTTATGTTTGAAGGAATTCCCCAGAGTGGCTTGGCTGGTCTAGCATGGAAACAGAATGACTCGAGTTACAGAGGCTGTTCTCTTTCTTCTTGGAGCAGTTAAGAGGTCAAGGGGAAGGAGAAAAGTAGTACCTTTGGTATCAGTTCACTGCCCTGCCATTCCCTGGGTGCTTTCTCTCCTAACCTGGCTCGCCTGCCCCCTTTTCCAGGCTAGATGCAGACCATCTGCCCTGGGAGAAGCACCAGGAGCAAGCCTTTCAGGACACTCCAACCCAGCACTGCTTAGGCCATTCCTCTGCCCTGCTCGCTGGCAACGTTCAGGCAGCAGCTGCTTCATTCTGCTACAGTGGGAATGCTACCTTGGACTTTAAAGATTTTATTTGTTTGTTTGTTTGTTCATTTATTTTTGAGAGACACAGAGAGAGAGGCAGAGAGAGAAGCAGGGTCCCTGTGGGGAGGCTGATGCAGGACTCAATCCCAGGACTCCAGGATCACATCCTGAACCAAAAGGCAGACGCTCAACAGCTGAGCCACCCAGGCATCCCCTACCTTGGATTTTTGAAGCTACAGAAACTGCCACGCCATGCACCTAGGCTGCCTTTAAGTTTATACACATGCTGAATGGGTATTAAGAATCGGTAACTTACCCTTCAAAGAGTTAATGAGGCATTTCATGCATTTGCTCATTTACCACTTACTAAGGACAGAGACCGTGAGACTTCATAACAAATGATACAGAAGGTAATGCTGGTGTTGAAAGTCTCTGTTGACACATTTGATAAGTTCAGGGTTGACACTGATGACACCTGGGTTCGGTTCAGAATTCATTGCTAGAAAGCTGATAGGTGTTTGCTGCCACTCCCCGATCACACCCACTTCCTTTTAACTAAGTAACTGGGCCTTCTCATGAAATGTGTATAGTTTGGGTCCAAGCTGTCCTGGCTAGTAAAATGTATAAGGAATTTTGTCACTAACAGCAATGAGAAAACCATGGTACTTACTGACATGGTATTGTCATTGAGGTTTTTAGTGTCTTTGAAGTCATTCCTTCTTGCCTTTCCCTTCCCTGGTCAATCTTCGGAGACCTCAGAGTGAAATATGTGCATGCAAGTGCAGGAGAAACCTAATCCTTTACCTGGATTCCACCTGGAATGTTCGAGATCGTCAGGGCCAGGCCCTGGATCCTCTTGTTCTTTTTCTTCTGTTCCTGTTGTCATTCTCATCTTTATGTGAGGGTGCCCAAAGTGACATCACACCTTCTGGACTCAGACTTTTACTTTCACACTAGACATCTCTGCTTGAACAGCTCACAGCCTCTCAAATGTGATGGACTGATGATTCTTACCTCTTCTTCCCTCAGATGGTTCATCACTCATCCTCTATCTCAGTAGACAGTCCCACTGTCTCCCCAGGTGCTAAAGCCCACCACCTGGGCCTCATCCTTAGTCCCTCTCTCCCACCATTCCAAGCTACACACTTTAGCAGGTCTCATGATTTGTATCTCCAAGATACTGCAAGAATTTGTCGTTCTTTTTTTTGCACATTATCCCACCCTGGCTATTGCAGTGGGTTTTCAATGGTTCTTCCTCCTTCCCCTCAACGGTTGTCTCCCTCTAATATATACCTCACCCTGCTTTGCTTTTTATGTTTTCTATCTGTTGGTTTCTCCGTGCTCCATTCCAGATATTTTCTCCTGAGTTATCTTCCAGTTCACTGATTTTTTCTTTAGGTATATATATCCTGCTTTAAATCCATCCATTGAGTTCTTAATTCTATCACTTTACTTTTCAGTTCTAGAGGTTTATTTTTTCATATTTTCTATGTCATCTTTTGTCTTTTCCTACAGATATGTTTGTATTTTTTCCCCTCTAAACATAGTAATCATAGTTGTTTTATCTTTTGAATTGGATAATTCTAATATTTGGAGATGTTTTTAAATATCATTTCTGTTGTTTCTTGCTCAATATGTTTTCTCTTTATGCTTGATTGTGTTTGGTGGGTTGCTAGTAATTGTACTTAAAATTATTTGTATATTGGCATTTGCTTCTGCTAGGCCATGGAGGTATTTTCCGGAGGTATTAGGTAGGACCACTAAATGCCACATTCAAGGCAGGACCCACCAAAGGATATAAACCATTGAGGCATGATATATTTATGATCCATGCTTTCTTTAAGGTTGTACCCTTGGGGTCCCAGCTTATTAGCCTTCCCATTGTGTGTGGGTCTAGGCTTTGATTCCTGTCTCCCATAATCTCTGAATATATAAAAATAAAAAATCAAATATGTAGAGATTGGCAAATACTATCAGGGAAATGTGACTTCTGTGCTTACTTGCCTCTGCAGGTTCATATTCCCCTTTTTAGCCTAGGAATTTCTTACTATGTTGCCAGCAGTTCACTAATATTTTAAAAGACTTTAAAAATACTTTATTTCATGATTTAATGATTTTCATCTAACAAGATATTGTTTCAAGTATACCAGTTCACCATTAATAGAAATTTTCATTCTTCATCTTTGTGTAGGTAAAATTTTCTTTTTCTTGATTTATAACCAGTGTGGAATTTGGGTAGTCAATAGTCAAGATCAGAATTCAGGATTCTATAGATCCATTCTTTTCATTTTTTCTTGATGCTTTTGAAATTATAAACTTGCAAACATTTTTGAGAACTTTATTTCCTTCTCCCCATTGGCCACCTTGTGACTGTAGGGGAGGAAAAATATTTTTCCCTCTACCCTTCTAGGTTCTTGATGAGACCCTGCCCCCACCCCAATAAAAGACAAATTAAGAGAAAAACAAATAGGAGTTTAATAGTATGTATACCTCCTGTATACATGGGACAGACCCAGGAAAATTGAGTAAGTCCCTGAAATAGCCCAAGCCACCTTCTTCATCTTCAACTTAAATACCATCTTAAATACCATCTTCAACTAACAACAAAAGAAAGATGCTGGGGGAGGAGGACCCGGTTATGTGAAGTTATCAAGAAGAGCACAGTATTTTAAACAAGGGTAAGGTTGTTGTGCAGATTTAAGTCCATCTTCTCCACTGATAAGAATTTCTTGTGAGAATCATCCTTTTCTTCATGGTACAGAGAAGGTTTATGAATGGAAGTATTCTTTGTAAAGATAAATGTCCCTTACAAAAAGGTAACTTTTACTCTGGTTTTCAGAATTTCTCTTGCATCTGTTGTTTCTTAAAAATTATCAGCTCAATGTTATCCTTATGTGCAAAAGGCATATTTTGGTGCAGCATCCCCTGCTCCCCTTCATGACCAAGAGAGATCATTTAATTTGCTGCCTTTCTTGTTCTTATTTGCAGATGTTGATGACTGGCAAGAGTCAGAGGAAAATGTTGAACATATTCCATTCTCCCACACCCGGTATCCTGAGAAGGAAATGATTAAGAGATCCCAGGAATTTTATGAACTTCTCAATAAAAGACGATCTGTCAGATTCATAAGTAATGAACAAATCCCCATGGAAGTCATTGATAATGTCATCAAATCAGCAGGTCTGTAATTGCACATTGTGTCTTTGAGAATGTCAGCTGCAAGTGACAACATAGGAGCAATAAAGTTTAAACTTAGTGAATAAAGCCCAGAGTGATACAATTATCTATAAAGTCTTACCCAGGTGTTAACTGGCTGCCAGAAGCCTAATGATGTCCACTTTCTACAAACTAGTGACTATTACAAACTTCCTGGGAGCAGCTGTGACAACAGTTTAAAACTTCTGAAATTGTTTAATATTATGATCTTTTATTAAAAATAAAAATTCCTGAGCATACTATTATACACTGGAAGAGAAACACCCCTTTACTTTTTCCTCCTTTTGAAACACATGTACACACATACACACACACTCATATTTATGCATTTCTCTTTTTGGAACCAAATTTTTTATACTGCATACCATGATGCTTTAGTACCGTTAACTAGGTATAGGTAAACTAGTGGCATTTACCTATATGAATTTGCAAAGTAAACCACAGCAAGGCAAACCCATCTTCAACACAAATTGATAGCTCCACAGAGGAAAATAAAAGAGTTATGGAAAAAGGGGGAGGAGATATAAGAGAAATCCCTCTATTTGAGTATTATTGGAGCATTGGAGTATTATTCCTATATAAATCACATTTAAGTTCATTTGCAAAAATTATCATATGGCCATTGTGAATCCAATACTCAAGTTGAAAGGAAACAACAATAAAGCATTTCATTTCAGTTAAGAGTGCAAATGCACTGGCTAGTTGTGTATCTACCAATAGCAGTCACTAAGTTCCCTCTGTGTATATATGTGTCTATATATGTGTGTGTATACATATATTGTGCAGATAAATTTGCCATAATCAAAAACATTAGGGAACACCTGATTTCCAATGTGTAATGACACAAATATTTAGTGAACAGATAACATGGGTACAAAGGGAACTGGAATCACTCTTTTCAGAAATTTGGGCTTTATGTTTAGCTTTTGACTTGCATTTCACAATCCAATCGTGCCCTCTCAACCATAGGGAGCAGTGGGAGGTAAACAAGAGCCCCATCAAGCAGGCAGTCCTGACCCCCTTGGTATAGAGTTTATATCATCAAATTATTCACTAGGGAGAAAGGAATAGTTGCTTCTGAAATATCCTACCTGTGGGTAGGACTGTGGTTCTCATTAGGAACAGCAGGCCATCTCTAGGACAGCAGAATTATACCCACATCAGAAGCTGGCCCCAGTTGGAATATGAAAGAGAATTCAAGCTCCTCAGGCACCGGGATACACTAGGAAGCTTTGTCCCAGAATACTGAAACCAATCCAAGTGTGGGTTGAGGGTTCCCATAGCCCATGAGAGCTGAAGACAGACTTATGTGTACTGAGCACCAGGGCCAAGAGATCTCATGTGTCCTCAGCAGGACCACAAACCTCACAGTGCCACACTCAGTGTTCTGATATAGCTACCAAACAAGTTACAGTTTAGCTACCTTTCATGAGAGATTTAATTAATTAATTATTTTAAAGGTGAGTTTTGTTTTTGTTTTGAGAGAGAGAGAGTGAGTGAGCAGGGAGAGGAACAGAGGGAGAGAGAATCTCAAGCTTAGCATGGAGCTGGTCATGGGACTCCATCTCACTACCCTGAGATCATGACCTGAGCTGAAATCAAGAGTCAGATGCTTAATGGACTGAGCCAGCCAGGTGCCTCATTTCATAAGTGTTTTAAAAACCCCCATTTAAATTTTTATCATTTTCAAGAAGCTTCATGACTTTATCCTTTTTCAAAAATATCAAAACAAATAACATTTTGGAGAATTTGGGCTGTCAGAACTTCCCTTCTGGGTTTCCTTAGTGGTCATGGTATGGTTATTTAGGAACGTTTCCCCCACGTAGAGAGTGATAGTAAATTCCCATAAACCTAGAACCACTAGTCTTGACCTCGGTTTAACTGGTTTGCATCCCCTAAATGATACAGAATGAAACAGAGTGGCAGCAACATAGCAGTGTCTGCAGCCAAGCACTTTGTTCCGTAGGTGATCGAACTTCATTTTGAGCAACTATGACTTACTATATTTATTCTTAATGAGCATTCTGACATTTTCCTGTGTTTTAATTTCTGATTTTAATTTAATGGATGGTAGGGACCGCCCCAAGTGGGGCCCACACGGAGCCCTGGACCTTTGTGATTGTGAAAGACCTGGATGTGAAGCACAAGATTCGAGAGATCATTGAGGAGGAGGAGGAAATAAACTATTTGAAAAGGATGGGACGCCAGTGGGTTACAGACCTGAAGAAACTGAGGTACAAAATGTTAGTGGACTTATTAACCTCTTGTGCCTTGATTTTTCTCATCTGTAAAATGGGAATGTCTAGGATTTGCTTCATTATGAAAATGACATTTGTAAGCATGTTTGCAAGCATGTAGAGCAGTGATGACACGTAGTAAATGCCATAAGCATCTCTGGTAAATAAGTAGGCTTTGACCCAAGTAATAGTAAATAAAACTTTGAGGACTTCACTTTTCTCCCATCTGGAATGTAAGATTGTAAAATACTTCTCAGGACCTTGACTGAAGTAGATTACGTCTGCTAAAGTGATAACATCTTCCAAGTGATCTTACTAAGTAGGCTTTAGTTTTAGTACATAGTAAGAGTAAAAATTTAGTACATATGTAATATTCATTAGGCATTAGTAACCGTGTGGGCTTCCTTATCTTCTGGAGGGAAGTGGGGTGAAACTCACTGTAATTAGATTTAATGCAGTGCCTTGGTGCACTAGGGTAGGTCCAGCGAGTTTTCAGTTTTTCTAGTAGCTGCAACTAAGAGTGATTTGTGGAGTCCTCTTTCCCCCACTGAGGGGCAGTCAGCCTTCGTAATATCTCAGACACGTTCCATAACTGTTCAGTCACCTCTGTCAATAAAATAGTCACCGTTCAGTTGTGTAGACTCATCCTCCTCATTGGCGTCATTTACCGAGCGAGAGCTCTTTACAGACACTGGCCTCCCCCCAAAAGGCCATTTCCTTTGTCTCCCATGTGCTCTGAGGCTGAGTGGGAGGAGGGACGGTGGCCAGTGATGATGGTTCTTACTTCTGAGAAGGGAAGCTTGCTCTATCCTTGGAAGTGGAAATGCTGAGGCACTCATGCTGCTGAATCTCAGCTATGGGCTGTTAGTGGCCAGTTCTGGAGTGTTATCTGACATCCCAGTGTGACACGAGGCTGTGATACTAGAAAGGGCCATGAGATTGCAGCCCTGGGGAGAAGAGGAGGCCTCTTCTTCAGCAGTCAGGGCTGGGTGATAGGAAGAGGATGTCTTGGCTCTTCTCCTGTTTCATTTATTTGGCTCCAGAGGACATATTTTTTCATAAGATATTTAAATCCTATTAAATTGATGCCTCGTGGAGTTGTAACTTATTTTCATGCTCTGGAACTAGTGCAGGATATTAATAATAAACATAAAAATCGTATGCATATTCATGGGGAAAAATGGGATGGGTAAAAGTTAAGTTAGAGAGATGTCCTGCCCTATGCATGCACAGTGCCTACTAAATGCTGCTAGTCCATTGCAAAATTTCCCCAAGAAAGGCAAAATTAGTTCCCAAGAAAGGCAAAATTAGTCACTCTCTCATCTCTGTACTCAAAACACTTAATAGACACCTTCTGTGCATTGAAAATAGCCATTTTGGGACACTTGAGTGGCTCAGTGGTTGAGCATCTGCCTTTGGCTCAGGGCGTGATCTCAGGGTCCTGGGATCAAATCCCACATCAGGCTTCCCACAGGGAGCCTGCTTCTCCCTCTGCCTATGTCTCTGCCTCTCTCTCTGTCTCTCATGAATAAATAAATAAAATATTTTTTAAAAAAGAAAACGGCCATTTTATCACATAGCATTTTAGTTATTAGTTTACTTTTCATCTTATTTTATAGGCCATTTTTTAGGAAGCTGATAGACTTTCTCTGCAGGCAATATGTACACATACATATATACATAAGAACTCTAGGGGTCCAGATTTAAAATGTCTTAAACTATACCATCTAGCATAGTGCTGATGCATAGTAGGTAACTGAATACATGTTTGTTGAATTGCAAATGAACATATGTCCTGACATTCTATTTGACTCAATTCTGAAACCAGTAGCTGTCATTAAAGACCCAATATACAACCTGGGTCCAACCCACCTGTCAAACCTTATATTTTTCTGTTTGCTGTATAAGCCCTCCACCCCAGGCAGAAGGTGCTATCTGTCCTTTTCTTCATAGGTCTTGTTGCTGTATTTTGATGAGTTTTAATGTGATGTCATAATAAATTCTTGTAAAATTGAACAAACCAGAAATATTAGATACCAATGTATGTCTAGAAAAAAAAAGAAGTACAAAAATCATTAAAAATTACTTACTAATCTGCCTTTGAACCAAGGTATATTGCTGAATCTTCATTTTGTATTAAAAGATTTTTTAAAACTTATTCACTGTGAAATAATAATAGTAGTAATAATACTAACAGACACACAGTAGTATGTGCTAGGTTAGGTACTTTTCTAAGCACTTTATATTTTTTACTTATCTCCGTCTCATGATAACTGTATGAGGTGAATATATCATAGTGCCTTTTACACATGTGGGAACTGAGTTGCAGGAAATTCAGTAGGTGGCCCAACACGGCAAAACCTATCAGGTCCAGAGTTTATCTTCTGGGTAAATGATGAACATTCTCCCTGTTTGTAAGGAGCAAAGGATTGGTAATAGCCCAATGGGACTAAGCTTCTTGAAGCATGGTAGGGTAACTTTGGAAATGTAACCTGTAGCAGTTAAGAGTGTAAGAAGAACCATGGAAAACTGCACAAGTGAGTTTAGTGTGTTTTACAACAATGAAGCAGGGATGCCTGGGTGGCTCAGTCAGTTGAGCCTCTGCTTTCGGCTCAGGTTGTGATCCCAGCATCCTGGGACTGAGTCCCACCTCAGTCTCCATGCTCCGTGGGGAGTCTGCCTCTCCCTCTGCCTCTGTCTCTCCCTCTCTCTCTGTCTACTCATCAATGAATAAATAAAATATTTTTTAAAAAACACGGAAGCATAACTAGGCTTAAAATGAAATCATCTCTTGTTAATCAATTACCTAATGTATCCATATCCTAAGAAAAATTCTAATATAAAACATTGCACGAGTACTACTTTGAATATCTGTGCTGGAATAAAGCTTTTGCCAAATGTATGGGATAGGGTAATGGAATCGGGAAAGATATACACTCCTGAGATGGAAAGCAAAAATTTAAACTTGATATTTATACCTCACACGAATTATCTCCCACTCCCAGAAAGTTCTCCTTCTTTTCTCCACAACCGGACTGACAGCATTACCATCTCTGCACCTGTGATTTTGGTTAAGCCTTGCCATCATCTTTTTCTTTTCCTTTGTTCCTGTACTAGACCTGTCAGTTCCAGCCTCTATACCTCCCCCAAATTCTCCTGGTCCCTTGCCCACACCAGTCTGCCTTTTTCAGGAACAGAGCTGATTATGTAACGCTTCTGCTCAGAGCTTATGGTCACTTTCCTTTATCTACCAAATGAAGTCCACGAAACTGTACAGTCTGTATGTAACCTGCTGGGCCACCTGTGCTCCACCATGCACCCCGCCCTCCAGTCTACCAGGCTTCTGAAAACTCCCTGGTCTGCCAATCATCCTCTGTCCCAAATTGACCTTTACTTATTGGCTCAAAGGATGCCCTCCCCAGTGCCCCCTTTTCATCCTGTCTTCAGTGCCCCACCTCAAGGGAAACTTGGAAATATTCTTCTAATCTGCTTTTTCAAAAATTATCAACAATTCATTTGGAGGGCTCCTAATGACTGGACTTATATTTCTTTAATTCCACTTACCAGGTTTCAGTTTGCCAAATTTCACATATTTCCTGTTGGATTATAGGATCCATCTTTGTATCTTGTGCCCATTCATGTGCCTTGGCATACTACACCCTTATTAACACATGTTCATAGGATTGAATGAGCCTGGACAGAAAAATATGAGTAAAACACAAATAAACAAATAAAAATCTTGCTTTTTTCAATTGAAATACAAAAGACAAGAAAATGCTCTTATTTTATATTTTTAAAGATTAATTTATTTTAGAGAAAGAGAGCAAGAGAGGGAGGGATAGGGGGAGAGGGAGAGAAATCCTCAAGCAGACTCCCCGCTGAGCATGGGGCTTGATCCCAGGACCCCGAGATCATGACCTGACCCGAAACCAAGAGTTGATACTCAACTGACTGTACCACCCAGATGTCCCCAGAAAATGCTTTTATTTTAGATGTAAATAAGCTAAGGTTGTAAAAAGAAAATCATTAAGAGCAAATTGTCTCTGGATTATCTTTTGTCCCCTTCAGAACCAACTGGATTAAGGAGTACTTGGACACAGCTCCTGTTTTGATTCTGATTTTCAAACAAGTACATGGTTTTGCAGCAAATGGCAAAAGAAAGGTCCACTACTACAATGAGATCAGTGTTTCCATTGCTTGCGGCATCCTTCTGGCTGCTCTGCAGGTTTGTTACCCACTCCACCTTGCCCCAAAGAGAGAAGTGGTGCTTGAAGGCCAAACAGTGGCCTTATTCACAAATTTCAGCTGAGTTTCTAGTTTGGAGATGTTTGGAAGTTGTTTATCTAAAGTTGAATTCCTAAGTAAGGTGGTTCTGGTGTGAAAAGTGACCTGGGAAACCTGGGTACACGGTGGGCATAATAGTGCAACAAGCTGGAATTCTTCCAGAAATTCACTTAGGACATCACTTCAGGCTGGGAAAGAGGGTCATGGTGTTTGCCTTCATCTGTAAAGACAAGAAGCTTCAAGGGTTTCCGGGGCCACACTGCCTAGCTGTGCTCATGTTGTCTACATCAATGGAATGATTAAAGGCTGTGAAGAGGACTCCATCATAGAACTCTTCCTGGAAAGTCGAGTTGACATTATATTGCAACTGCTACGGAGTAGCTAGAGCGATGTTAAGTGTGAAATAGAGCAGGACTGAGGTATACCGTTTACACGACTCAGTTCATCCACTCAACCCATAGTTTCTGAGCTCCTTCTGTGTGACAGGCCCCGGGGGGGTGGGGTGCTGGGGATCTCCGCCTTGTGAACTGTGTGCACATTCTGGATGGGGACTGCTGTCCCCGGGTGGAGAGAGACAGGAAACACACAAATGAAAAACAAATGAAGCCAACAAGATTGGAAGAGTGAGTGATCATACTTTCGAGGGACAATTATTTCCAAAAACTTACCTGCTTTTCCAAGAGAAATGGGTATATGCCGAAAACACCTTGCAGAATATAGTCATTGTTAACACAAAAATGAAATACACTCTTCGATTACTCAACAAGTCGGCCTGGAGGAGGTGGCGTCTTAATTACTTTCTGATCTGTGAGCATGCAGTAAAGGAAATGATGAGCAATGTCGAACCACACCGCCCCACCCTTCATTCATCTTGGGGTGACGCAAGAGGTGCCCAGTTCACAGAGATTTTTGAGCTCTGAGCAGCCTTGTCTCGTTAGTGTTGAGTTTGCTGCCCTCTAGTGTCCCCTCTGGCATAAATCTGAGGGGAGGTCCTGTTTGTGAGAGCAAAGAGGAAAATCTTGCTGAAGTTTCCATCTGCACAGATCGAATAGTGATGGACCAAAGAGCCTCTCCTGTGGGACTCTCAAAGTCAGTTCCAGAACTTCCGTCTGGCTCAGGTTTAGCAGTGATCCTCTGGCTGGGAGAACAGAGAGGATGGAGATAGTCTGCTGGGGAAGCATCTTGAAGCTGCACATGATTTTTATTAGGTGGTTATTATCTAGAGGGGCTCATTATCTGGGGAAGTTGATGGAGTAATCCCTCCACCCCCAACGGATCCCTGGGCCACTGGGTCTTCTGACATTGGGAATAGGTATTTTCAGCTGGGAATGATGCTCCGCCTCCATTGTTGGTTATAGAAGCATAGGAACTCCCTGGGTTGGGGGCCGTTCCTTTGGTATCTTTGGATTCCCCACATTTCTTTCCACGAAATAACCATTCCTATTTCTGAACCATCAATGAAAAAATCAGACTAGTACTTTTCTTCTTCAAGAAGCTTCTCACTGTTTGGTTAAAAGAACGTGGGGACCGGGAGATTGAGGAGAGGATGTAAGGTTCAAAATACAATTGCCCGAGGTGGCAGCTTCAGGGAAGTGATGGGACAAGCAGGCCTAATAGGGACCAGAATGTCCCCAGACTACAAAAAAAGCCGTGACTTCGCCCACTGACCTGCCAATGTGTTCTCTCCCCTCCTGTTGTAGAATGCGGGACTGGTGACTGTCACTACCACTCCTCTCAACTGTGGCCCCCGTCTGAGGGTGCTCCTGGGTCGCCCCGCAAACGAAAAGCTGCTGATGCTGCTCCCCGTGGGGTACCCCAGCCAGGAGGCCACGGTGCCCGACCTAATACGGAAACCTCTGGATCAGATCATGGTGACCGTGTAGGCAGAAGCCCATCAGGGATGCTGGCAGACAATGGCCTGGTCCTCTCTTGTTTCTCTTGGGTCTGCAGGCTGCTCTTTCCATGGGTGTTAGGTCTCGTTCCACTCCACTCAAGAAATCTTTCCACATCATCTGGCTCTTGGAGTCTGAGAAGCCCTGCTCCCAAGAGTGTGATTAGGTGAACAAATATATTAAGAAGGCAACATGTACTCTCATCCACTCTGGAAATGCATTAAACTTTTCCTAAGAACAGGCCTTGGTTTTTAAGTTTTAAAAATTGTTTCGAAAAATCACTGGTGATTTTTTTTCTCTTACATTTTAAAAGCTTTTAAGCAGTAAAGAGTCATCAGAGCATTCAATGTAGCCCTGAGAACTCAGCTGTGACCATTCTTGGATTTAAATTTAGATTCATCAAATAGCCTCCGCCCTCTGACTTCTGGTGGCTTTTCGGCCAGAATATGCTTTCGAGTTATACTCTTTTACTAATCCCCATGGATATCCTGCCAGTTTTTAATAAGTAACCATCAAAATAATTAAAATGTCACAGTCACAGAACAAAGAAGCACATGCTCTGGTAGGTGGATCCAACTGGCAACCCTCTGAACGTGTAAAGCGTTGGTTGCATCACCGAGTGGTGTGTTGGAGCTGGCTCACACTAGCTTCTAGAGGCGGGTTGTTAAGTACTTGGGAATTTTGTCAGTCAGTTATTAAACTGTTTGTGGCTGGAAAACGCCTCTGGTGGGAGAATTACCACTGCAATTGGCTGATACTACAAATCAGAGCTTGTTTCCTTTTTCCTAATAACTGTTTTCCAGGGGCACCTGGGTGGCTCAGCAGTTGAGTGTCTGCCTTTGGCTCAGGTCGTGATCCCAGGGTCCTGGAATTGAGTTCCACAGCAGGCTCCGTCCGGAGCTCCCTCCTGCTCCTCCCTCGGGGGAGCCTGCTCCTCCCTCTGCCTCTATCTCTGCCTCTCCGTATGTGTGTGTGTGTGTGTGTGTGTGTCATGGATAAATACATAAAATCTTTAAAAAAAAATGTTTCCCATACACAGCACTAAACTGTGTCTACCCTCTTTTCTACTCCAGCCCATAAAAAACTTCTCTTTTCTCCAGATGGCAGTCAAGTGATTTGGGACAGGTAGGGTATGAGGTGTTAGGTTGGGAATGCCAGACCTTGGCTTCTGCCCATCACCCTGCTTTCCCTTCCCGGGGTGTTGCACGCATGGGCACACTTATAGCTCAGATGACTTTTCACCTTGCAATTTCTACATACCTCTTTATCCCTTCCTATTTTTTTTTTCTCAGCTTCCTCAAGAAAAATCTCTCCTGAAAAAAAAAAAAATCTCTCCTGCTTCCTTTCAGTCCTCATGTGAGTCACACAGCCTAGGAAAAGCCCTTCGTACTTTTCTTTTAAGATCTTATTTATTTATTCATGAAAAAGACACAGAGAGAGCCAGAGAAACAGGCAGAGGGAGGAAGAGGCTCCATGCAGGGAGCCCGACGCGGGACTCGACCCCGGGTCCCCAGGATTACACCCTGGGCCGAAGGCAGCACCAAACCACTGGGCCACCCAGGCTGCCCCATATTTTTGATAAGAGTCAGAACTGGTGACAAATCTGTATCACAGAAAAGGAGCACTTTTTTTCCTTTAAAATATAATCAGATATTACAAGAACCTATGCCCTCAACCTCTGAAGCCCTTTGAAGGATTTAGAAGTTTCCTTTACAATCTTCAAAGTCTTCCATCTGTAGTTTTGTTTTTCTCTAAATGTGCTTTCCTGAAGGCTACACACTTTAAAAATGCAAACTTTCTTACATTGTGTTTCTATTAAAAAAATCATTAGTATTGTGACTGGTATTTGTTCCATACTCTTGATTGTCAATCAGCATTGTTTTAACTACACTGTGGCCTTATTGGACATACATGGGCTGGAATGGGAGCCCAACCACTGTATTTCAGATTGTTTTTAGTAGGAAAAAGATATTCTGAGTTCCAAGTACCAGAATAATAAACACACTTTGGCATTACAATGCAAAGAAAGTGACGTTATATTTATAAACTTCTGTTGCTACTGTTTCGAGACTGTTGGAGACCAGAGAGCTGTGTGCTGGTTTTCACTCACCCTGCTGAGGGGGGCTCAGGTGTACAAGGGAAATTTGCCTCTGGAATGTAGGGTAGAGAGTGAATCTGGCCGATGGAGGGAGTCTGAGTGCCATCGTTCAAGTACAGAGTCACTTGAGGGATGCCTGGTTGACTCTGGTTGAGCATCTGCCTTTGGCTCAGGTCATGATCCCAGGGTGCCAGGATCGAGTTCCACATTGGCTTCCCACAGGGAGCCTGCTTCTCCCTCTGCCTATGACTCTGCCTCTCTTTCTGTCTCTCAGGAATAAATAAATAAAATCTTTTTGAAAAATTCTAAAGGGCAGCCCAGGTGGCTCAGCGGTTTAGTGCTGCCTTCGGCCCAGGGCGTGATCCTGGAGACCCGGGATTGAGTCCCACATTGGGCTCCCTGCATGGAGCCTGCTTCTCCCTCTGCCTCTGTCTCTGCCTCTTTCTCTCTCTCTCTCTCTCTCTCTCTCTCTCATGAATAAATAAAATCTTTAAAAAAAATTCTAAAAAAGAGTACAATCACTTGAAAGGAAAGGGAAAACCCAGCCACATGAGTTCCTAACATGGTAGGTAACAGTGCTAGCTGTTACTGTTGTTAGTGGTGTTAGTCTTACAATGATTAATACTAGGTACTATGCATGTTTGGCAAAGAAAATAAAATGACACCTTTTAAGAATCTTGTCTTTAATGCACTAAGTGGTCTTAAACTGTAGAAGAAATGTATCTGCTATCTTAGCTTGAGCTTGGGCTGTTTTAAGGATTTAGGCTTGACCTTAGCCATATCTGATTGGGTTCTAGATAACTCTGCAGGGGTCTATTTAATGATACAAACCTTAATGTGGCCTGGAGTCTGCCACTGAGATAGATACCAAGCCCACAGACTCTTGTGAATGTTCCAGGAGAGCGCCTGACGCTGCTCCCTGAAGACGCCAGTGAGATGTGTATACAGCCCAGCCACTTAATCCAGTGGTGTGCAGGGCTGCAGCCAAGGAAACATCAGATGGATCTCATTTATCCAATAATACCTGATAAATGATTACTCTCTTTATTGTCTCATTTGAGAAAACATCAAAGGAAATTTCAAAACTTAAAACCCTCTTATCCATCATCCTCTAAATAGGTATCTAACCAACAATGTACAGTAGATGCACCCAATGTATACCTTCCCCATTTGTTAATTGTCTCAAGCTTTTACCACAAATTATCCCTACACAGGCCCTCTTGTAGTCCTTGTTCCTTTCCACTTGTGGGGTCTGGTTTTCTCTCTCATCTTTCAGCATCATCCACTCAGCTGGTTTTCCCCCTCCTTTAGGTTTCACCTCCACCTCCAGCACATATTATTCTGATCCTGGTAATAAAGGCCTAATAATAACAGGTGAGAGGAGACTTTCTTTAGCAGATCAGAGAGACACGAGGACATGGGGCAGGCTCGTGTGGCAGTATCACCTCACGGTCATGTCTGTAAAACAAGGGTGGCAGTGGGTGTAATAGGCACAGGAGCTGAGGGGCTGGCCTGGATTTATATCCCTGCTCGACCTGCAATCTAAAGAAAAAAAAAAAACCCTCTATTTCTTTGGTAACCTAGAGCTACTTGCTTAGCAGAGGTGAACAATGGCAGTAATCATACTTAGCTCACAGAGTTTAGTACAGTGCCTAGTACACAGTTTTCCTACCTGGTGGGTGTCTTTATTTTGGTGGTGGTGATGGCTGGCACCACTGTCATCACAAGGCAGCCCTACTTTGGGATCCCTAGGTGAGCAAAGGTAAGAAGGGTGGGCGAGAGACAGATGCCCTCCTCTTCAGAGGAGAAGCCTGGCTGGGGCTCAGGTGGCAGCTGCAGAACCATTTGAAGTTGGCCCAGAGGGCATCAGCCTCTCTGTGTCAGAGAGCTCCTCGGCAGGTATCACCCCTGGGAACTGTTTTTCTCTGCGTGGTTAATGTTACCAACTCGACATGCACTTAGTTTGTATGTTTGTATGTATTTTTAACCTTTTTCCTTAAAAATTACAATGGGAGGATGTGGTTGTCACCTTGACCCATTTGTTAATTGTCTCAATAGTCATATACCACCAAATGGAAAGATAACAGACATTAAGTGCCTCCCATTGGGATACAATATGGAGGATTCAGTATCATGTTTTGGACCCAAATGTCCAAGGGGAACCTAATCAAGCCCAAAAATCTAACTTCCAGTTTACAGTACAGGATACCTTGGACATATTGCAGGTCTGGTTCCAGACCATTGCAAAAAAAGTGCGTATTATGATAATACAAGTCAAATGAATTTTTTCCCAGTGCACATAAAAGTTGTTTATACTATACTGTAGTCTATTAGGTGTGCAATAGTATTATGTCTAAAAAAAAACCAATGTACATACCTTAATCCAAAAATAGTTTCCGGCTCAAAAATACTAACCATCACCTGAGCTTTCAGCAAGTCATAATCAGTGGTCACAGATCAGTACAACAAATATGATAGTAATGAAAATGTTTGAAATATCATGAGAATAACCAAAATGTAACCCAGAAACATGAAGTGAGTAAATGCTATTGGAAAAAATGATGCTGACATGCTTGACACAGGGTTGCCACAAACCTTCAATTTGTAGAAAATGAAGTATCTGCAAAGCACAAAAGTGAAGTGCAATAAAATGAGGTGTGCCTGTAAATACAGAAGTTAGAGAAACAAGTTAATTGATACACTGAAACAATCAGAAAAACCAAGCATGTGGATCATTCTACAGGAAATAGGCCTGGACTCTTGTCAAGTCAATGTCATGAAGAAAAAGAAAAGCCAGGAAGGTCACTTTTCTATCCTTGCTACTCAAAGTGTGACCCCACAGCTCCCACAAGGGCACTGTTGCCCATGGGTGGGTGCTAAATTGTTTTTGTTGAAGGGATGGATACAATGAGGGATATGTTATTTGGCTACCTTGCTGATGTCACTCCCTCATTATACTTCTATTTTTATTTTTCTGTGTGCTTGGAATTTTTCAAGGTAAAAAGATGAAGGAACAAAACCACTTAGAATTAAACCTGAATGGAAATGCTGCATATAAATAAGCATTTTTTTTTCAGTAATAGAAACCATTTGTCTAAAAATGCCCCCTAAGTCCATTGTTAAGTTCGAGATTTACTGAAGGCACCAGAGATCAAGTTTATTTCCTTGGATTATCTTGGAGTACCCCCAAGGAGATGTGTTGAAGGTGAAAAGATAGGAATCATAGGAGAAATAAGGCCAGAGGTTTAACTTGCTTTCAGGGAGCCTATTGGATAGTAAAGGAAGGGAGAAGAACTTGGGGAAAAAAGTAAAAATGCATTTCATCCTGCCCGCTCCTGGGGTGTGGAGCCTTCCAGGGAAACCGGTTATATCTGGCACTCCCACTGCCCCAAGCACACCCCACGCTAATTTCTGCTGCTGTGTCATAATCTAGGCAGATCAGCATAGACCCCAGCCAGTAGCTCTGCCTGGAAAAGTTAAGATAATTTTCTTTCTTCTCTCTGAAACCTCAAACTTTTTTCTTCTTTCTTCTATGTGTTCATTAAATGCAGTCATGTAACCACTTCTACTTGATGTATTCAAAGTAGAAAGAGTAATCTGGCAGATGTATAGATCCTCTCATAGTTCTGAGACCCTAACAGAGGGGGAATAATTGGAATATTTCATCACTGTGAGAAAGAGTAGTTAATGAAGAAACTTAGAAAATAATTTGTGTCTCATTGATAGGACACACTTGAGGATTCCCACTTTGCTGGGAGGACATTTGTAATTGAGAGCGATTTTAGCCAGGATGGGCCAGAGCAGTGGTCGTCAAACGCCGGCCTGCATCGTCTCCATTTGGAAGGATTGTTCAGGTGCAGATGGCTGGGTCCCACCTCCAGGGTGTCTGACTTAGTAGGACTGGGTGTTGCCTGAGACAGCATTTCTATCAGACTCCCAGGTGATGCTGCTGCTGCTTAGGTGCCACACTTAGAGAACCACTGGGCTGTGGCAATTAACAACTCCAACCCTTCAGTGACTAAACATGCTAAAATTGTATTTCTTGGGCAAGCAAAGTCCTCTGTAGGCTCTGGAAACCCTCCAAGACAATCATTCTCCATAGAGGTGACTCAGCTCTCCTGTGACTGCACCCCCCTAGCACTACTCAAGCACATTGCCTTCTTATGCAGGGAGGGGGCCAGGAGTGACTTTTTCACTCTCACAGCCCATTGACCAGGACTAGTTACGTGGTCTCACCAAAGGGTGGGGAAGTGTCATTCTCCTGTGCCTGGAAGGGGAGGAGATCCAGATGTGTACAGGCGCTAGAAGTCTCTTCCCTAAGAACAAGGAACTTTCAACTTAGGGAATAAAGCTGGATGTAACAACAAAAGAAGGGAGATGGAAAGTTGAAAAAAATGGTGAAAGGCATGAAGATTCTCTCCTGAAAGGTTAACATTGAGATAGTTGACATTTGTCATATGCAACTTTTAAATACAGGGTCAGTTTGGGCCAAGGAAATCAATACAAGTATGTAGAGAAAGGAAGTAAAATTCTCTTTTCCTTAATGTTTCTGCCTCCGCCCAGAAAATAGAAACTTCTCTGAGGTACGGAAGGCAAGTCCTTACTTTCGCTTCTTATTTGCTCAACCCTATGAAAGGAAAGGGACTTCTCTGATTAGTGAAATTGAGGGGAAATGGATGATTGCACATGTTTAGACCCAAACAAAGGACACTCTAAGTCCAATGTGCAAATTAGAAGGGCATGAGTCACCTTAGGAAGATGATTCACCAAAGGATATCTGTAAATATTACAGTTTTCAAAAGTGTATTCAAACTCATAGGATATTTTAAAACCTTTTTGTAAATTTCTTTTAGAAATATTTATAACAGGAAGAGAAACCTAGTTATCAACAAATATTTTGTCTGAGAGTAATGAGAAATGTAACTTATCAGCAGAGTGCTCCATGATAATTTGGAGAACTGGGAACAGCTGTAATATTTCAATCCACACATATCTACAAACAATAAAAGGTCTAAAACAATTGTTGCTTCGTCTCTCCTGCTGTGGTGCCCAAAGTTTCACACAAAAGAGGCTAGACATTCAAAAAGGAAGTACTTATCTACCTTTCACAAAGAGGTGTGTGAAAAGAATGGGAGGTGGGGATGGTGAGTAGATTCCCTGCACTGGAGTGGAGAGATTGGGCCAATGCATCGGAGGTTGAGACCAGATAAGCATCCCCTTTGGGTGGCCTCAGCTAGCTTAGAGGATGTTCAGTGACAGGCTTCAGGGAGAACAGAACTCAAAGCAGAGATCCTGTCCAGTTAAATGCAGTAGCTCTGATGAAATGTGAGATGCTGTAATCTCATTTTGGGGATTCCTAAAAAGTCACAAGGAAGAGGAATGCTTTGCCTTATTATCATGACTTTAAAGTCATGGCACGGAACCAATGTTCAGGATTAAACTGAACAGCATTAAAATGCCCTTAGAGCAACAAGAAAAAATGCTAGCAATGTCTGCAGAGGGCCAAATAAACATAGAAGCCAATGAAGTAATAAATGAAGTTTGTTAACTTGGGTGAAAGTGGAGTTGCAGACTCCCTTCTTTAGTAATTAAAAATAAAGAAAAACTAAGAGGTAACTGGAATGAAAGTTCTAAATTCAAACATCTCTAAAGGGGGTCCCATGTTGTCACAGAGACCACAAAAAGGGCCAAAGGTGCTCATTTTCCTTCTGACTCTGGCTCCTATGCAAAGTTGGCTTATCTGAGATGTCATGAGTCTTTGACCTGGGAACTTTGGCTCTCCTGAGGTAGAAAATCTGTTCTCTTCTTGAATAAGTGGCTTTTTTACATCTGGGAATGTTTAGAATTAAATATGGAGATGATGAAAATAAACCCATAATGGTGATACTTTCATGTTAATTTTAGGAATAATCTTGTATATATTTCTTATTTAAGTGACTTAAATGTTTACAAAATTCACTATGCCAATTTAAAATGTGAAATTGATTTTAGGCTTGTGCTTTTAAGTTGAAAGGTATAAGAAAATTTGATTGTGCTCGTTAACAGTATTAGCACAGATTCACTATTATTTTTTTAAGATTTTATTTATTTTAAGAGAGAGTTTGAGCAGGGGGATGGGCCGAGGGAGAGAGAGAATCTCAAGCAGACTGCGCTGAGCATGGAGCTCAATTCAGGGCTTGGTGTCATGACCCTGAGATCATGACTTGAGCCAAAATCAAGAGTTGGATGCTTAACTGACTGAACCATCCAGTGCCCCACCCAGCACAAATTCACTATAAAACAATAGGGAGTTCCCTCAAACAATTAAAAATAAAGTTACCATATGATCCAGTAATTCCACTACTGGATATTTACTCAAAGAAAACCAAAACACTAATTCAAAAAGATACATGCATCCCTTTGTGCATTTTTTTTGCTGCATTATTTGCAACAGCCAAGATATGAAAGCAAGCTAAGTATCCAGCAAGAGATGAATGGAGAAGATGTGTATATACACAATGGAATATTACTCAGCCATAAAAAAAGCATGAGATATTGCCATTTGCAATAAAAGGGATGGAGCTAGAGGGTATAATGCTAAGTAAATCAGTCAGAGAAAGACAAATACCATATGATTTTTCACTCATATGTGGAATTTAAGAAACAAAACAAATAAGCAAAGAAGAAAAAGAGACCAAAAAAACTCAGACTTGAGGCACCTGGGTGGCTTAGTAAGTTAAGCATCTGACTCTTGGTTTCAGCTCAGGTCATGATCTCAAGGTCATGAAATTGAACCCCACACCAGACTCTAAGGTCAGTGCAGAGTCTGTCTCTCTCTGCCTCTCCCACTCATACTCTCTTCCCTCTCCCTCTCAAATAAATAAATAAATCTTTAAAAAAAAAAAACTAGACTCTTAACTATAGAGAGCAAATTGGTGGTTGCCAGAAAGGAGAGTGGATGGGTGAAATAGATGAAGGGGATTAAGAAAACACTTATTCTGATGAACATTGAGAAATGCATAAAATTGTTGAATCACTATATTGTACACCCAAAACTAGTATGACACTGTATGTTAATTGTACTTTAATAAAAATGTTTTAAAAATTATCTATACATTAAAAAAAGAACAGGATGCCTGGGTGGCTCAGTTGGTTAAACGTCTGCCTTCAGGGATCCCTGGGTGGTGCAGCGGTTTAGCGCCTGCCTTTGGCCCAGGGCGAGATCCTGGAGACCCGGGATGGAATCCCACGTCGGGCTCCCGGTGCATGGAGCCTGCTTCTCTCTCTGCCTGTGTCTCTGCCTCTCTCTCTCTCTCTGTGTGTGTGTGTGTGACTATCATAAATAAATAAAAATTAAAAAAAAAAAAAGTCTGCCTTCAGCCCAGGTCATGATCTCTGGGTTCTGGCAATCGAGCCTCGAGTCAGGCTCCCTGCTCATCAGGGAGTCTGCTTCTCTCTCTCTTCCTCTCTCCCTGTGCCCCTCCTCCCTGCTCATTGTCTCTTTTTCTCTCTAATACATAAATAAAATCTTTAAAAAATAAATTAAAAAGGAACAAATTCACTATAAGTTTATTACGTTTAGAAAAGATGCTTAAATAAATATATGAGAATATTTGGCGTAATTGGCTCTCGACTTGCCAGGTTAATTATTTCAAATGCTAAAACAGAAAATCAAGTATGATAAGACTATCCAAGGAGTGTAAAATGTTTAAAAAAATTTGACAAAATGCTCCTTGTAAATGAAACTAATGGTTTAAGGTAGTTTAGCTTATTCAACTAGTCCAACAGTAATCAAAGTCTCTCTTCCCCAAAGTGATTAGTTTTATTTTATTTACACTTACTAGATCTATAAATATAATAATAAAACATGTATATTAACTTCGAGTGTTTTGGGCAGAAATCTCCAACTATAGTGGCTTAAATGAAGAGGGGTTATCTTTTCCCCAGAATGACAAGTTTGGATGTAGGTTCATCAGTTCAATGAAATCTTGGTGGCTCTCCAGGCCTTTCTTCAGGGCCACACAATGCTGTTATAGTTTTACCTGTCACAATGTAACACAGAACTTGAGACATAAGAGGCACTCAGTAAATACTGGTGAAACAATTTATGCAATTTATGTCATAAATATATATCATTTATATATGACATAAGCTATATGTCATAAAATTTTGGAATGTAAGATCTGCCCAGGACCTGGGAATCTGCATTTTTAACAAGTTCTCCAGGAGATTCTGTTGACCAGATGATTCAGGAAAACACGGAGAGCATTCTCTCGTGGGCTCATCTATATCAGGGCTGTAAGTACTTGCCATCTGCTGGAGCCTCCCAGTCTACACCTCCAGCTGTGACCTCTCCCCTAAACGCTTACACCCAACTGGTTTTTTGCACCTCTCCTGAGGTGTCTATTAGGCATCTCTACATTTATGCACTCCAAGTAGTACTTATGCACCCTTGTTACTGCTTGCCTGGGCCCTCACTTTAACTCCTTTGGGTGGAGCCCCAAATCTAGAAAGCATCCTAAAGTCCCATCATTCTCTTATCCTCTACATCCAAACCCATCAGCATGACTTGCCAACTCTATCTCTGAACAGTGCCCTTGAGAAGGGAGGAGGGAAAACTGGTGTAAACACAAAGCTCACACTGTCTGCTGCCGTGAATAATAAAATCTGTGGTCTGACCCAGATGTCTCACATCTTCTGTCAGCAGCCACAAGACTGGCGGGCTCCCTTGTTTGCGAGGAAAGCACTAACCTGAATTTGGCGCGATTCATTCCCATACATTTAAAAATACATCTTTGCCACTTAATAATATGTAATATTATTTTGCCTATTCTAACTTTGCGTAGATGGCATTGTCCTTTACATATTTTTCTGCAGCGTGCTTCTTCCAGCCAGAGTTATTTATGAGATATCCATGTTGTTCATTTTCACCGCTATACACAGTTGTGTATACGTCACACATTATCCATTTTCTGGTGAGTTGGCATTTAAATTCTTTCATGTCCATTCTTTCTGGTTGTGCAAATGTTAAAGAATTTCTCTAAGGTACACACACATATGTAGAATTTCTGGGTCACAGGCATTCATATTTCAATTAGATATTATAAATTGTTCTCCTAAAAGTCCCCCTGCACTGGTGTTTTAAGCTAATTTATTAATGATCTCCGTAATCAGACTAAATTCTAAGCCATCGTATCAGTCATGTCCACTTGTATATTCTCAGTGCCTAGAACAGAGGCTGCTACATGAATATGTGTTGAATTGCTGAAGAAATGGGAGCCCAGAGGAGTGCAGCGACTTGCCCAGAATTACAGAACTATCATAGTGACAAAGCCGGGCTGCTGACTCCGTAAAGCCTGACTAAGAGGAAGCAGTTATTGAGAATACAATCCCCCGAGCTATAGGTCTAAAGGTGTGGTCCTCAGGAAGACAGGAAGAAAGTCTGGAATGAGGAGTTCACATTGATTAACCCATGGGATTTCCCACAGTACCCGAGCTGGTGAAGGCCAGACACACTCTCCCAGTGCAGGTGGGAGTTATAGTTTCCCACGAGTCTTCAAAAGGTGAGGCTCTGAGCCCAGGTATGCAGGAACAGAACTGCTAGGAAATGGGGATACAGTGGTGGCGGGGGTACCCCCACAGAGGAGGGGGAGGAGGAGAGCATGGGCCACTCCGAAGGCAGAAGGAATGCTGATCCAACAGAGGCTTCTTGGTCAAGTCTGGAGATCACATCAACCTTTCGATGATAAAAAGGGAATGTGAAGAGACCTTCTCCCCAGGTACCCTGCACGTCCTTGGTGAGGACAGCTTGTGGGAGCATAGCGGGAAGTTCAGATGGACGCACAGACTTGGAAGCTGTTAGTTTGAGGTCATTAAGTTTGTGTTTCTTCTGGCCTTTCTTTCTAGTTGATTTGCATTTGATTTTCATCCCACAGAGTCTTGGATGTAGCCTGGAATGCATCAATCACTTAGCAAGCAAGCAAGCAAGCAGACAGCAGGGCCACCAAAGGGAGGGAAAAGAAAACCCTCAAAGTGGGGTTGAGAAAGGTCAATTGGAGAAAGGGGAGTTGGGGAAGAACAGGCAGAGGACGGGGAGGGGGGGTGAATAGAGAGCAGCTGGGAATGTGAGTCACCAAGGTAGTGAGTATCTCTTAGTTCTGGAAGACCAGCTGTGCCAGACTTGATACTTGGAGGGGGGAGGGGGTAAGAGAGAGAGAGAGATTGAGAGAGAGAGAGAGCCAGCATGCTAGACTAAGCATGTGTCAGAGCATGTGTGAGAGAGAACTAGCCCAAGAATGCAGCATCAGGGTGTCCGACCATCACTCAGGTGGCCTGCTTCCCCCCATGGGGTCCCACTTACTCAAACCCCAAGGTTGCCCTCCCTGTTCAGATCCAGAATGCCTTTCCAAACATTTCTGGTTTTAATCTCCCAACTTCTTGTCGCTTTCATGAGGAAGTCTCCTCAGGTTCTCTCGTCAGGCTTCACTAGGGAAGACTAAGGCTGGGCCATCTCTCTCTTCTGAGCATCTGAAGTGTCCCTTCCTGTGACACTTGCCATCTTCTTCCCCAGGTCAAGCCCTCTACTGGACTCTTGGCTCTTGGGAGAGCAGAGTCCAAGACTGGCTCAGCCCTGTGTACTCTCCACCCCTCATCCCTAGCCTGGCCCATGGTAGGGGCCCAAGTATTGGCCAATAGAACTCACACTACAGAGAAGGCTTGCAATTTGATGCTACCACTGGATGGTCCGGTGATGGCACCAAAGTCTTTTCTGCATATTTGGCAGGAAATCTTGGGGAAAAAAAAGAAAAGCCCAAGTCTCTCCGATTTAGTGGCTAGTAAACTACAAAGCCACACAGTCATGGGCAGAGTGGGGGCATGTATTTGGAGGGTAGGGTGGTGAGATGGAATTCAATTAAGCACAACCTCCTCATTTCCTGGTACTCTGAGTTCAAAATTTAATTCACAAACCAGGAGCATCAGGCTGACTAAACAGTACGTTTCTGTAAGTTTCCGGACTAAAAAAGGAATTGAAAGCCTCTTTCTAAGCCCACCCTCTGCCCTTGGAAGGAGGGAAGGATGGTACCCATGCTGCTGCATTCTAACAAAGGTATTACAGAGTCTATTAGACAGGCGCAGCCAGGCAAACACATATCATTCTAGGTATTTCCATAAAGAGGGTTTAAGACAAGAAACTGGTTGCACAGATGATGGGAATACTGGAAAACTAAAGGAGAAGGTGAGGCAATGGTTGATGAGCATCATCCTCTCCTTTCCCCTCTCCCTGCCCAGGTGCTGGTGGAGTGGGAGGTGGGGGATGGCGCCTCATTAGGGGACCACCTGGAGGAAGCTGGCAACAGGGATGGCATGTCAGGTTGCAGCTGGTGCCACAGGCAGTGTGGCCACAGACAAGTACTCTGACTTTGCTCTTTCTCCCACTTTCCAAACTCCCGCCAATGCTTCCAACTGGCTGAGCCTTCCTCCCTCCGTTCTTCCTTTCTTCCTTCCTTTCCTATTTTTTAAGACCAAAAAAAATTTTTTTTAAGAACAGGGAGGACTTTTCTGGAGCTCTCTAGATACATCTAAAAAAATGGCACATTTAAAATTAAAAAGTAAAAACTATAATGTCTTTGGCAGGCCCAAATGCAGCAAGGAATTGATACCTTTCTTGCCCCAACCTCAAAGCCCCCATGTGAACCCCAGGGGCACACTGGAGGTCTCACCTGAGAGACAGCAGGCCTGGTGAACAGGTGCATGGGGCCCGGTGGCAGGCAATTGTAGTCCAGGTTCCAGCTCCACTTCCCACCCGGGTGCTCCTGGACAAGCATCTACCTCGTCGTGGAGTGCTCCTGTTTATGGAAAGCAGGAGACGATCCCAGTGGTCCTTACCTTACAGGATGGCTGTGAGGGTGATGGAGTTAACACACGTAAGGGCCTTAGGACAGTGACTGGCAACCAATATGAGAGCTCTTATCAAAGGAAGGTTCCTAAGTGGTCCTGTAGTCCTCAACTGTCCCTTGGCAAGCTCCGGAGAATAGAAAGCTGCAGTATTCATCCTCCTATGGAAATATTTGGACTTGGAGATCAGATATTGTCCATTTTCAGCCTTTAATCAAACATACACTATTTCCACCAGTGCACCTCGAGCACTGCCTTGGCATCCTGCCAAATGTCAACTGGTGAGGACCCAATTAAACTAGCAGCAGGAAGGAGGAGAGACAAAATAAACCCCTCTTTTGTCTCACGATGGCATTTCAAAGCCTGCCGGGCTCAGCTGCCGCCCCAGCACAAATCAGGGTTAATGTGCTGCACCTGTGGAATTAGGGCCCTGGGCTTGCAGGCTTGCAATCTCCGTGCCCCCAACCCCAGCCCCAGGCCAGAGGGCTGAGTCCCAAGCACGCCTGCCTGCAGGGGCGGAGCAGTATTACCATGTGCAAACACTCCCCCCCACCACTTGGCTGGCTGGCTGGCAGGGCCTGTTCATCCAAAGCCTGTGCCTCTGTGAACTGGTTTCTAGAATCAGCTGCTTTCCTGGTTTCCATATGCTCTTGCTTTTTATCTTGTAAAGTTATAGTATGATTTCTGAAAAACGAAGAATCGGGCTAGAGATCCAGAAGTTTCTATGCCTTATCCTCGACATATTAACCACTGAGACAAAATAGGACTAATCAAACACGAGACCTTCCAAGTATCGATGATCCAGTTCGTAAAATGGAAATGGAGAAACTTATAAAGCTTTTATCACAAGCTCTCTGTATACCTAGAAGCTAGTGGACTTCTGATTTCCAACCAGGTGTTTAAACGTAATTAAATTAACACTTCTGCAATTCCCTTGATTAAGGTCTAAGGAAATGGAGTGATTGAACTTGGGCCAGTTTCCATGCAGGCATGATTTTTTTTCCATGCCGAAAGTAAAACTCATAATTTCCTCGCTTAGAGGCAGAAACTAGAGTGGAGCCAGCGTGACCTCTGTCAGTGACCTGTAACAGGAAAATGGTGTGGGGGAGAAGCTGGAGAGAAAATAAAGCTTAAAAGAGTCAGATGTCCACTAATGAAGACTAACAAGGGCCACAAAAATCAAACCTAATAGATGGTGGCTTTAGTTCTTTAAGACATCATGCCCAAACCTCAGTTTTCACGGCCAAGTCCACACTCGATACAACATGAGTATTTGCTAAATGTGGGACTCTCTCTTCCTTACTGTTTTAGCAGGTCTACTTTCAATAAAGATCTAAGACCTACTAATACTATAAAACCTATTTTTTAAACAAAAACAAACAAAAAATAGAAGAATTAAAGACAATAAGGAAGATAACTTCCAATGAGATATTGTCATCTTTCAGCATTCTTGGGTGCAAATAGATAGAATTCAAGATGATGACATTGCACTATTATCTCAGCGTAAGAACCCTTGCAAATAGTCTGAATGTGGAAAGGATTTTCTAAAGAATACTTGGGCGTTTGCTCTCTATCACAAAAAAAGTCTTAGTCACTTTCAATATGACATGTGATATATCAGTCATAGACAAAGCTATCGATCACCGCCATTGAGATAAATGGCCCACTTCGAAATGATGGATTATACTGAAGGGTTAAAACAACTCCAAGCCTTACATACAAATAGATATGATGTAAAATGCCATTTTCCTTTTTATAAGCCATATTTCTATGATTGATCATAAAAAGCAAAGTGAAATATGTGCCAGCCAATTATGAGATCTATCCTTTTCAAAGCCAAGGTTAGAAAGGAGAGACTCTGACAGCTCGCTGACGTTCTTCTACATAACAAATCATGTTCGGTGTTCACTAGTTTTAATCTGTAATTATTCATTTATAAAATGAAGCCTTAGTATGAGGATTCTTTATCATTAACTGACAATTAAGAAGCAAATACAGACAAAAACTGTAGAGCCAACATGGGTCAGCCAGGATCCTTTAATTATAGAAAATCTGTCATCTCAAGAACAGATACTGTGAGCTATTTTGAGTGGTCAAAAGCCTCCCACGCCAAGAGACAGAAAACAACCACTGGGTTCATCCTCTTTGGGTGAGTATCACCAGCCATGTCTACTCTTACTGTTCATTGTAAGACTCAAATATAAACCTTTATATTTTGAAGCTATTTATGTATGACATGTGATAGTCACAGTAGGGACAGAAATATTGGTGATTCAATGCAAACTATTCTTACTCCAAAAAATAACCCAAAGTATGTTCCTATGAAGTGGAATCGGTGTATCATTGCCTTGTGAGGGACAGCAAGTGAAGGACAGCCACTTTAAAGCAGAATAAAAATCATTCCATCAAATCTGAAAATCAAAAGACAGCCTCTTCTAAAATGCTCTGCAGCTTCAATACACTATAGATCCAACCATTGGCTTCTTGTGGGAAAATATAATCATAAAAAAGACATCTTAAACACTCAACCACTGCATAGTTATATATTTAATAACATTAATTCAATAATTAATAATATATCAAAAGAGGACTTTTCGAAAATCAATTTATAAGGTCCTAGTCCAAATAGGCTTGATCATGGGACACAAATTGTTAAATGAATTTGCTCCAAATAAAAATTGCTGGATTAAAAAATCAGAAGGCTGGGATGCCTGGGTGGCTCAGTCAGTTTAGCGACCAACTCTTGATTTCAGCTCAGGTCATGATCTCAGGGTCATGAAATCAAGCCCTAAGGTTCATGGAGCCTGGTTGAGATTCTCTCTCTCCCTCTGCCTCTGCCTTTCACCCCACTCACCTGGCTCACACTCTCATGCTCTCTTTATCTCTCTCTCTCAAAAAAAAAAAAAATCAGAAGGCTGAATTTTATCATCTAATAGTCTAGAAATAGAAAAAAGAGTTACTGTCTTGAGAATTGGTTTTGATTTTTAAGGCACTGCTTTTAGCAGCAAACGTAATTTCTTCATAGACTGTCTAAAGGTAAAAATGAGAAGTGTGTAGAGTTTCTATCAAATGACTTATTTGACAGAGGTTTGGATTTATAAAAATCTCAACCCTCTGGTTCACAAGTTCCAACCTAGAAGTGAACATTTTTTTCCCCTCAGAGCCTTAAACAGCTGTCACCAAACCCCTTCTAAAGACAATCTACAAGAAAACTTCAGCTCTTTATCAAAGTCTATTTATTTTACAAACATGTCTAAAAGGCAAAACTATTTCATTTCCTATCATACAATAAGTTAAATTGCTACTTGGAAGGTGAGAGAAGGTGACAAAAATAGGAAGAAGCAACGTGAAGAAAGACACTATAGTCTACTTGACAACAGGCAGCTCTAAGCCTAGATGCACTCACAGATAGCAGGCTGGGGAGAGCTCTAGAGTATTTGCAACTTTAATAGTGTTTAGAAGTGTCACTGTGTTGTAGTCTACAACTTCTAGATGAATATTTAAACATTGGAAGATGAGGGAGGGTAAATACTAAGACAAATTTTTATTTTCTCTGTAGAAAATTTGGAACATGTATGAAGAATATGAAAAAATCCCTCATGATCTTATAACAGAAATACTCATTGTCTGCCATTTGTATTATCTCCTTTTAGTTGTCAACATGGGCAGTAAGTTTGCATAGCATTAAGATTTTTTTATTAGCTCATTTCCTCGTGGCTTGGCCTAGCTTTTTATATAGAAGCTTATTGTTTGCAGCTCCTGAAAGGAATCCACAGAACCAAAGGGATTCTGGACTTTCTTTCCCCTCCTGTTGCAAGCTGAATTGGTCTTCTAGAAGAAATAAGAAGAATGTTGTTGCCATTATGAAGTGATTTTTAAGTTCCTTTTTTACTCACATATGTTAAATTTGTTGTGATACAATGTAAAAATTGAGGACAATTTCGTTGGTCTTTGACTAATTCATTGTCATGAACCACACAAGGAGCATCCTCTGCTGGGTAGCGTCTCTTCCCTCATGAGGCACCAGGATGCAGTTAAAATACCTGGTCATTTGTCTCTCCTGACATTAGGTAGGACTCTCATTGTTCAAAAAGAATGGCGGCTTCAGCAGTTTCTCATGTATCCAAATGTCCCCACATCTATGGATTTGCTTTCAAAATACTAGTTTTGTAACTTGAAAAAAAGGCCAGCAAGTACAGAGAACATAAAAACACACATGAGGGGTGCTTGTTTGGCTCAGTTGGTTAAGCATCCAACTCTTGATTTCAGCTCAGATCTTGATCTCAGGGTCTTGAGTTCAAGCCCTGTGTTGGGCTCCACACTGGGCGTGGAGCCTCCTTAAAAACAACAACAAAACCACACACATGAATCCAGCATTTGAATTAGTGCAATATTTACCTTTTGTAATCTTGCAGCCTTTTTTGGGGAAATAAAATAAGCAAAGCATTTGAAATGAATATACAAGACCTTACCAGTCTCTTCTTGGTCTCAGGCTGTTCCCTCCTTTGTCCCAGGCAACCTCTCTCTGTGATTCATTTTTGAAAACCAGGTATCGGTCACCAGCAGATATCTGTGTACCTTATAGGTTTGCTGTAAGGATGGAATGAGGTACTATACATAAAATATTAGCATACATCCTAAGAACATAGAAAAGACTAAAAAATATAAGCTATGACTATGAGAACTAGGGAGATAAAGGAGGATGTTAGAAAGTGAACTCTGAGCTATGCCGAATGTGTCAATGCACAGCTTTTTATTTTTTCCTTTACCATGACTTAACATAGCTCAATAGTGGGATCATAGCAAGACACAGGAGGTGTCTTGTGTGTTTGGCAAGTGGTCCTATCAGCTAAGCTCCTAGCTGGTATTTGAAAGGGAGATTCAGTTCACTTCCATTCAACAGACACATATTGAATGACTAGGACTTACAAGAACAAGGAGAGTCATCAGAGACACAGACAAGTGAACATGTATTTTAACTGCATCCTGGTGCTGCATGAGAGAACAGATACTATGCAGGAGGGGACACTTTCTGTCTAGTTCCTAACAATCACTGGTCAAAAACCAACAAAAATGCCTTTCTAATTCATGAAGGACACAAAGCTGAGAGAGGTTGTGTGGTGGAAACAGATTCATGAGTTCAAAATATTCCAGTAAGCTGAATTATAGACTAAAATTTAAAATATGAGATTTCATGGGGATAGATACAATGTTCCACAAACTGTAAAAACCAACTGCCCAAGAACAGTGGGGCAGCAGCAGATCATTGACAATAGTCTTGGGGATTAGCTGATTGGTGCAAGCAGGATTTGAGCTAATATATTACATAGCTGCAAAAAGTCATGTAGTCTTAGACTACTTTATTAGAGGAAGCCCAATATTATAGCCAAATAATGCTCTTCTTCTATTCCCCACTGCGTGCGGCACATCTTGCTCACATTTGAGTGATACACGTTTAGAAGGATACTGACACATTTTAACATGTAGAGGAAGGAAGATGGTAAAGGAATCGAACCCATGAATCTGTAGGAAAGGTAAATGTATAAAAGTAGTTAGCTTACTGGGGATACATATTGAGGGCAGGGATATGATAGATGGCTTGACATAGTTTAAGATTTTTCATGTGAGGGGCACCTGGGTGATTTTCTCAATTACACATCTGACTCCTGGTTTCAGCTCAGGTCATGATCTCAGGATCGTGAAATTAAGCACTGAGTTGTCGTCAGGCTCCACACTCAGCATGGAGTCTGCTTGAGGTTCTCTCTCTCTTCCTTTGCCCCTCTCTCCATTTGCGCTCCCCGCCCCCTGAAGTAAATAAGTAAAATCTTAAAAAAAAAAAGATTTTTCACATTGTCTCAAACTTTACAGGAAGTTATAAGATGACAAACTTTAAATATAAGGAAGACCATCATAGAAAATATAAATAAAATAGTAAGGTTTGTGAAGAAAACAGTTCCCTGTCATTGGATTAATTGAATGAAATAAATTGTCAGGTACATTGTAGATAACTTTCTTGCATCAGGTAAACTTCCTTTATGGCTGTTACTAGCTCCAAGACTCTAAGTGCCCTGGCAGTAGAATATTCACCTCTGGGTTATGTATGGTCAAAGCACATAGTTGACTTTACTATATTCACATCTTTTCTATGCCCAAAGATCATGCATTTTTTCTTAGTCTCTATTTGCCTAAATATTTGCTCTTAAAAATTAGTGACTACTCCACATTCACTAAAATGGCTATCATGATATAATAATGACAACAACAGTAACGATTTTTTTAAACAGAAAATACCAAGTGTTGATGAGAATATGGAGAAATTAGAACCCTCATATATTGCTGGTGGGTATGTAATGCCATTGGGAAAAACAGCTTGGTAGTTCTTCAAAGAGTTAAATGTACAATTACTATATGACCCACTAATTCCACTCCTAGATATATACCCAAGAATATTGAAGACATACATTTATTCAAAAAGTGTGCATTAATGTTCAAAGCAAGACTATTTATTACAGCCAAAAAGTAGAAACAACCCAAGTGTCCATCAACTACTGAACATATAAATAAAGTGAAATAGAGCTATACAAAGGAATATAATTCAGCTACAAAAGGGGTAAAGTACCATAATGCTACAAGATAGATGAACTTGGAAAACGTACGTAGTGAGAGAAGCTAGACACCAAAAACCACATACTGTATGATGCCATTTATACGAAATAGCTAGGATAGGCAAATCCAAAGAGGAAGGAGGTAGATTATTAGTTTCCAGAGACTAGAGTGAGGAGAGGAAATATGGAATGAGTGCCATGGGAAGGGGGTTTCTCTATGGGTAATGAAAATGTCCTAAAATTAGTTTCAGGCAATGATTACACACATTGTGAATGCCCTAAAAAAACACTGAACTATACAATTTCAAATGGTGAATTTTATGTTATGTGAATCATATAAAAATTTTAAGAATTTTAAAAATACCAGTAAAAATATCAGTTATTTGGAATGTTCTAGTTTCAAACATAGAATATGTTTCTAAAATTCTGAAACATTTCTATTTTTCTGACTTTTCCAAAGGATACAGAGGCTTTTGCCTTAGTTTTGCTTCCTTCCTGACTCAGCTAGCTTACCATTCTGTACGTTTATATGTTTTTATAGATCTACATGAAGTGCACAGCCGTTTCAAAGCAACTTATAAAATAAATTATGAAGATTGTTTTCTAACTTTCCTGAGTTTGTTTTGACTCTCTCACCATGGTGGGCACTGACCCGATCCCCCAAACTGAGAGAGTAGATGGCGGAGCACAGAAACTGCACTCATGTTAGGAAATTTGAGAGCAAGTACTATCAGAACTGGACAGGGAGGAAGGGATTCCAGGTAAAGCAGGAGAGAGCCAGAAGGTTAGTGTGGCTAGGCTTCACATTTAGAGCTAATATGAGCCAAGATCATCAAATTTCAGAGCAAAAAATTGGGGAGGTCAATGTTGCTTGGTGAAGAGCATCAGCCTTTGGTTATTTGAAGGCTGTCTACTGCGTGTGGGAATTCCTCTTCGTTGTCTTTTTTTTTTTTAATTATATTTTATTTATTTATTTATTTATTTATGATAGTCACAGAGAGAGAGAGAGAGAGGCAGAGACACAGGCAGAGGGAGAAGCAGGCTCCATGCACCGGGAGCCCGACGTGGGGATTCGATCCCGGGTCTCCAGGATCGCGCTCTGGGCCAAAGGCAGGCGCCAAACCGCTGCGCCACCCAGGGATCCCACTCTTCGTTGTCTTTATTAGCTGCTGCTAATGCTATTACTACCTCTTAGCACTTTCTAAACAGAAGGCAAGAGAAGTCTGCCGCTCCTCGACACCTATCTGGGGGCCAGTGGCTGAATCCACAGAGCCGGTTGGTGTATGAAAGACACCACGATGCTCGCATGATGTATTGAGTGGTGGCTTTTACATGGTGAAATCAGGCATTTGTGTGACGTTCATGAGCTTTCAAGCCATTGGCTTAGGTAGTTTGGAAACAGCAACATGCGGATGCCATGGAAAGACTTATTTGTCAACCCTCTTTTATTTCAGCTAATGGAAAATTCAAAGCTCTTTTCTGAGCAGGATGGAACTCTCGCTGGAGGCGGTTCGTGCGCGGCCACCAGGTGGCACCGTCTCGCCAGATGTGGCCAAGATCCAGCAGGGAGGAGGATGACTCTCCCTAGATAACTTCATCAGGTGTTAAGGAGCTGTCCTCTACTTCTATTTTCCCCCTAGAATTTTCCTATGTGCTCCAGATCATGTAAATACAGATGTGCTAGAGTTAGTCATTCAAATCAACTGTTTGGTGACTAAAGCCCTGCCGTAGAACTGATCATTGCCCTTTCAGTTCAAGTATTTTGACAATTCCTTTGCCACACATTCCTCTGTCTTTCCTACAGTTACATCAGTGGACTGGATCGCTCTTCTGTTGTACACAGACTGATGGAAGGGGGATCTTCTATCCTTAACGCGCTGGAAATTCTTTTCCAGTACATCAATTTCCTAGCCCCTCTTAAAGATGTCACTCATTTGGTTTGGCGCTTTGTTAGGGAGCTCCGGCTTGGAGGATGATGTTAGGGAAAAGAAATGTCCCAAGACACAAAGTAAACCCGGGTTTATTTGTCTTTGTCTTTTGAAACACAGAACAAAACAAAACAAAGATGAGAGGAAACGTTTTATTCACAGTCAGAAGCTGAACCAGCAAGACCAGGCATGTTAGTGAGACTGTGTCTTGTGCTCATTTGAGACAGGCTCCCTCCCAGTCTCCCCCTGGCCCCAGCCAGCACCCCCTCTAAAGCCAGACACACTTGGACCCCCAGAGGAAAAGCTAAGTAGGGCATCATTTGGAGAAAGTCCAGAGACAACAGAAGAAACTAATGCAAGAGGCTTAGGGCAAGAAGAAATGAGAGACATACTCAGTCTGAGGTTACAGGGTCACAAGTGCAGCCCGCAGGGGGCTCCTCGTGTGGAAGTACAAAGCTGGATCAACCCACAGGCTTGAAGCTGGAAGCTGGGAGTTCCACTTCTTGGCTGGGTCTCTGCAGCTGTCTCCAGAAATGCTTGAGTTTGGGATCTCACAGAATCTGAAGAAGAGACCCCTGTCTGGGGGGGCCCCTGGCAGCCCCTGGAGTGGGAGGTGTTAAGGAGAGGGCAGCAGACCCGACCCAGGAAGGTGGAAGGTGTATGGGGTAAGAATAGACACATTGGCCTGCTCTCCTCACTTTCCTTATGGTGCTCATTTTCCACCGGGGGAAAACAAAAAATACTAGAATCTAAATTACAAAACAAGGGTGTGATCTAGTTTGTTTAGTTTTGTTTTAAACATACAAAAAGATTAAGAAACAGCTCTCAATTGTGTAGACAAGATTTTGGGATCTATTTATAAGTATGTGACCAAGGTCTCCTGAGATGACCTTCAATTCTAGAAGCATATGGGTAAAGTTTATTTTATTTCATTTTATTATTATCATTATTTTTTTTTTACTAGTTCTGTCCTTGGGATATAAACAGAGCCTTGTGGCACTTTGACATTTATTAAGAAGTAGAGTTCTTTTAATTTTTGTATACTCTGGATCAATTTTTACATAGTATTGCATTTTTAATAATTCTTATTTATTTTAAAAAACACAATCCACCTTTCTGTTCTTTTGATCCAGATGTCATGTAGTAAGATGGGACATTATACATCTGTACCTTAGAACCATGCATGCTCTAGGGTCTTGATGCTCTTGTTATTTAAAAAATTGGTATGTCCTATGAGAAAACACAAATGTTAAAGAAAGTAGACCCAGATTCAGCTATGGAATAGTTAAATTGTATTCTGGGGTGACAAAGATTTACATATGATTTATAGCCGGCATTAGTCATAACAAGAAATGCCTGGCTGCAGTAACAAAACACTGAACATTTCAGCGGTTTTAACACAACAAATGCTTCTTTCTCACATTCTTCACAGCTGGCCATGGGTCTCTCAGGAGATCCACACCTTCATTCAGGGATTCAGGCTCTTTCCCGCTTGTAGCTCTGCCGTCTTCTGGTGCTTTTGTTTCCTCCACCAAGGCTTTGCATTCTATCAGCCAGTGAGAGAAGAGAAGAATGGAAAATCATACTCCACTTAAGTCTGGAGGTGACATACATCATATCTGCTGGCACTCCACTGTTGAGCTCTGTTCCCAGGAACCCACACCAGGAAGAAGAGAAGCTGGGCATTTGGTGTAAAATATTCTGTTGTTTACCACATCTATACACTAGCAATATAGAGTTTGGTGAGATACAAAATTATTTGTAGGGAATGCCATGTTCTGCTTTTTAATGTACTCCTCCAACAGAGCGAGCCCACTCATGCCACATCCAGCCAGGCAGGAGCAAAGTCTGGCCTTGGGAAAGAGCCCACAGGAAGAGGGCAGAGTCAGTTTTAGGGCCTGTTACATGCTGGGCGGTGAGGGACACTGTTTTTAGTCCAAAGTCAGTTTGGGGCAGTTCTATAACTCTTTGCTAAGCTCCAACTTAGTAAATTGTGCTCTTAGGTTTTACTGGCCTGTGGATTCTTGATGGTCATAATAATGATGGCAAAGACAGCAGGGTAGTCACCACTAGTCAGCTACTATCCTAACCCATTCCCATGTGCACTCATTTTCTCCTCACAACAAACCTATGGTAGGAACTGTTGTTTATGCTATTTGACTGATAAGGCACCAAAGCAAAGAAAGGTGACATACCCCGCCCCCCCCCCCCCCCCGCCAAGGCCACTTGAGGTGGTGTCTGTGCATTTACCTGGACTGTGTGCCATTCCAGCCTGCTTAATTGACAAGGTTAGGCTTGTCCTATACCTGCTGGTCTACTAACTCGCTGTTATGGGCTTAATTGTGTCTCTCCAAAATTCATATGTCGAGGTGGCTAACCCCCAGTATCTCAGAATGTGATTGTATTTGGATACAGGGCCTTTAAAGAGGTGATCAAGCCACAGTGAAGCTGTGTGAATGGGACCTAGTCTAATTTGACTGGTATCCTCATAAGAGAAATTTTGGATGTACAAAGAGACATGAGGGGCACCTGCACACAGAGGAAAGACCATGTAAGGGTACAATAAGAAGGTGGGCATCTGCAAGCCAAGAAGAGAGGCCTCAAAAGGAACTCAACCAAACCCAACCACACCTTGATCTTGGACTTCGAGTCTCCAGAACCATGAGAAGATAAATGTCTGCTGTTGAAGCCACTGAGTCTGGTATTTTGTTATGTCAACCCTAGGAAACTAAAACACCCTTCCCCATTCTCCCCTTCTGGCCTCTGTTTCCTCACCAGCCTTCTTGTGTCTTCCCTTCCACTTCAACTCCCACTCCAGCCACTGGTTCTGTTGCTCAGCTCCCTTGTATTGATGCCCTGTGGTCTGCCAGCTGCTTATGCCACATGGTGGCCATGCTCTTTGCCAGAGCTATATGGGTTCCAGACTGGAAAAACAAAAATATCGTTTTCCCAAATGTTTCTGTTATAGACTGAATGTGTCTCCCCCATTGCTAAATTCATGTTGAAGTCTTACCCCCATGATGTGATAGTATTAGGGCCTTTGGGAGGTAATTTGGTTTAGATGAAGTCATGAGGATGGAGACCTTTTAAGAGTTGTGAGAGAGCTTGCCTCCCTTCTGTTCTCTGTCATGTGAGGATGCCATAAGAAGTTGGCAGCCTGCAACCTGAGAAGGATTTCACCAGAACTTGACTACAATGGATCTTAGACTTGGAGCCCATAAACCCTGAGAAATAAAGTTCTGTTCTTTATAAGCCATCTGGTTTGTGGTCTTTTGTTATAGCAGCCCAAACTGACTAAGGCACTTTGTCACTTTGCACTAAGTGTCAGTAAGGCATCTTTGACACAACACGAATCAGTCTTCAGAAACAACCGAGGAGTCTGTGTTCAAGGAGTGTAACATGTTTATCTAGCGGCAATGTGTGGACAAATCACTTGGGGCATCTGTTTAAAATTCCACTCCCCAGGCTCCGCAGGTGATTCTGAGCTGTAGGCTTGGGGTGAGGCTGCTAATTCTGAAGCAGAAGGATATCTCCGGCCCTGGAAGAGCCTTCTAGCAGAGAAGCACCTTTCCTTTCACATGCCCCACCTCTGAGGGGCTCTCTCCTTCCCAAAGCGTTCATATGTTCCAAGTATCTCTCATGCTTTCCAAAATTACTACTTCCTTCACTCAAGACCAGGTAGCCTTCTGGCCTGCAGTGTCATTCTCACACCCTTTCTCACTCCCAGTGGTCTATTTTTCTCAGGGCCCAGGCAAATCAAGAACTAATATTAGTTTAGGTCGGGAACTGGCAAACTACATCCTGTGGGCCAAATCCAGGCAGTTGGAGCTTTTTATGCAGCACATGGACAAGAATAGTTTCTACATTTTTATTTTTTGTTTTAAAGATTTTGCTTATTTATTTGAGAGAGAGAATGAGTGGGGGTAGGGCAGGGTAGAGGGAGAGGGAGAAAGCAGACTCCCCATTGAGCAGGGAGCCCAATGCAGGGACTCAATCCCAGGATCCCAGGGTCATGACCTGAGCCAAAGGCAGATGCTTAACCAACTGAGTCACCCAGACACTCCTTTACATTTTTAAATGTAAAAATGTAAATCATTTTTAAATGATTGGAAAAAATCAAGAAAACATTTCACGACACTAGAAAATGATACGGAATTCTAATTCTCTGTGCCTATAAATCAAATTTTATTGGAACCCAGGTTTTTCATTTGTTTATGCATTATTTGTGGTTGCTTTCATAACCTGAGTAGCTGCCACAGAAATTGTGTGGCCTGCAAAGCCTCGAATATTTAATATCTGGCCCTTGAGAACACAAGAGTGACCACCTTCAGTCCAGACAGAGGCACAAGTTTGTCAGAGCAGTGTTGTCAGAGCGAGGAGGGTGAGGTGGGGAGAGGTGGGAGATGGAGCCAAGGGAACAGCATCAGGGTGGCCATGGGCTTTGCTTGGACATTGCCCTGTGTATATAATGGGGAGCTCCGGGAAGTAGGGAAATGTAGCAGTAAGAACCTAACACCGAAGTCAAGCTGGGAAAGGGTAGCCAGTCAGCCACTGAACAGTCTGAAGGATTGGAGGCCCAAAGGTGGAAGAAAAGTACAAAAAAGCATGTAAAAGGAGCAAAGAAGGATGAAGGAAAGCCCACTTTAAGCAATTTTGCAGGAGCAACTGTTCAAGCATTTCTGTCGACCTATCACTGCTCTTGCAGACGCTCAGTTTGTATAAATAGAGGTCTTAGCTTCATTATTTATTTTCCAAGTCCCTAATGAATGTCTCCAGTGGGAAGCTGCCCTTTTGCACTTTCTCAGATCAGGGACTGGAAGATACGGTAATGTACCTAAAGGCACTTAATAACCGGTAGAGTGCCATGTAAATGCCAGCTGCTCTTGATCTATAGAGCAAAATCAGGGTCAGGTCACCTTGGGACAGGTTCAATGGTTAAATATTGTCTTTTCTTCAATATTTACCACTATTTTTGCAATTTATCCAAGAGGCACTTATTCTTAATTCATTTCATGTCGCTCTCTGAGTGACTTATTTAACATGTGGTCGTGCTCATGAGTTGCTGGTTTGGCAAGCAAGTTATCCCTTGCCATTCATCTCTGTTCAGGGACAACTAGATAATCACCACGCACTTGATGAGCTCTCAAGATAGTTACACTCAATATTTTGGGGGTGGGGGAGACTAAAGATCCGTGACTAATCCAGTTCGTATTTGGCAATTAATCATTCAGCTGTTCTTCCAGTAAAAGAGGTGAAGGTCAGGAAGTGCGGGTGAGATCAAGGAAGGATGAGGCACTTTAGAGAATCTTTAACCTCAAGTATACCCAAGAAGCATTGTGTCCTGGGCGGTAAAACACGCACAAAGATTTGGAAGCCATATGAAATGCTTTCTCAGCACTATTTTGTCTTCATTTATCTTTTTTTGTTGTTGTTGTTGGGGGGGGATGAAGTCAGAATTATTTTTAAATAAGAACGATGATAAAGAACCAATCCATTAAAAGGTACCGATTAAATATTCATAAACACAATCCCACATCCTTCATGGGCAATCTTCTACAGGGAGGTGGCTGCCTCCCTCTTATGGGAGGAGATCTTCAACCCCACTGGGAGCTGCCCCACTGGTGGCTGACTCCGGTCCTGCCTCCACACCCATATCTCAAGTCATTTGTCCTGTGAACCTCAGTGCTGCCTACTATGTTCATAGTTCTTCACTTTTTCAATCTCCTTTTTAAACAATTACTGCAAATGCAAACTTAAGTTGGCTCACCTGGTCATTTCCCCCAAATTCTTACCCTTTGATTTCTGGGAAGAGGCAGGCAGCAGAGAGCAGGCTTTGGTGAGTGTACATGAACTTAAGCGTGGGTTTTGAATTGATTAGGGAATATGATATGTCCATTGGCCATGAACACTGGTGACATCATACCCGCTTCCATGATCCTTCCCACCACAATTAAAAGGGGGTGAAAAGTGGTTTCTGAAAGCTCAGTGACCTAAGTAGATGCAAGGATGCATGTGAGTTAACAAACAATTGGACAGAAAACAAAGGATACTGAAATAATATTTAGAAACGCCCTCTTCTATAATGATCTGGAGGCAGGACCAGCTACATAATTTGTGGAGTCCAGTACAAAATGAAAAGTGCAGGACCCCTCAGTTCAAAATTTTTAAGAATTTTTAAAGCTGAGCATTAAACCAGGAGCAGGCTTTTTAGAGTGTGGGCCCTGGGCGACTGTACAGGTCTCACACCCATGAAAGTTTAAGCAGCTGTCAAAATGTGCCTAATTTACTCAAAGAGAGTTAATTTACCCATCAAGAGTTTGTCTTAGGGAACAAGATTAAAATGTCATGAAATAATTTTTCTGTGAGCTTGCAGAGGAGTGCATCTGCCTATGACATGCATATCAAGAAGGTCCAAACAGGTTCTTGTTAGTGAGATTCTCATGTTGGGGAAAGTCATCAAGACCCACTTGAGTACCACACACTCTGCAAATATCCCCATGTTAGCAGAACTTAACACACTTTGGAATTATAATACCTTTGTATAAAAAAACAAGCAAATAAAAAACTTTACTGATATATGGGGTTTTGAACATACACTCAGATATTGAGGAATCCTTTTTTTTTTTGCTGCTGCTTTTTCCTTTAATAAGAATTTATTCACTACTGTCTATCTCACTCTAAAGTTTTGTCTATTTAAGTGCTTTCTTGGAAGTTATTTGACAAGTCAGTATGAGGAGCAGTTAGTGTGATTTTTGCTACAAAACAGAGGGTCAGTAGATGACGCAAGTCTTTCAAGTCTTAAAAGCTAACATGGATATGAGATCAGGTTAAAGAGGGAAGCAAGAGCCCTGGACGTGGTGGAGGAGCCCATGGAGGAGTCATCCCATGAGACAGAAAAACACCAGGGAGCCCTGCTCTTGCAGACAGTAGAGACAGAGCAGGGGGCACTCAGGACAGCTATCCAGGGACTAAGTTCAAGTAGCAGGTGGGCAAGCAGGCTATCATGCCCTGTATTCCCATATCCACCCTCCACCTGAGGTAGATAACTGAATGTAAACAGTGGCAGCAGGCAGGAGCCGTGTATAGGACCGAGAGAAAGGGCAGACTGAAGACCAGCAAGAGGACAAGACAGGCTCCACAGTTAAGGTAGGCCTCTGGTCAGACTGTGCCTGCCAGCATTTCATTGGCCAGAGTCATTCTACCCCAGCTAGTACTTCATGTGGTCACGTGATGAGAGGAATACAGAATCTAGAACAATCCAGATTGATGACACTGCAGCCAGGGTAAGGGAGGGCTTCCCACTAGAGGCTCTGCTTCCTTATCCAACTCATTTTTACAAACTCTGACCCATGAAGAAAGTTCAGGAAGGCCTTGGGCCATGGGGTACATCTGCCCCCAGGGGTAGAAGAGATGGGAACTGCTGTGAAGAAGCTAGAAGAACAGTTCTGAGGGGTTCTGACCTCCAGACACAGTTGTTTCAGTGGCAGTTACACCTCTGAATACCTAAAGGACCAGTTCTACTGTTGAGATGGTAAAGGGCACACCAGGATCCCCTCCCTGGCATGCTGACTGCTAGGAGTACCCAGAGAGAAGCAGGACCAGCCCATGGGCCAATGTCTAGCCAGGAGGCCATGCTGAGTGAGGGTGTGTAGGGACAAAATGGAGCTCCCCAAAGTCTGGAGTGTGAGGCCTTCATCAGCCATCCATCCCCAGGCCCATGAGGCTGGACCCAGAGGGGAAACAGGTGTGCAGAGAAAGGCAGGTTTTGTTCATCCAGGCTGAAGTGTCAGGTGGATTCCAGGAAAAGTTTGGCAACAGAAGGCACAAGTGGGTTGGAGAGATGGAGTCTGGAAGCATCCCGAGAGTCAAAGAAGGTCCTTTGGGAACTTCTGTGCTGAGCCCAGGGGTGTGGAGGCAGCTGGATCATGACTCCATCTTACCAATGAGAATCCTAGCGCTGGTTAAGAAATCAATGAAAGGGCAGCTTCTGCAGCTTCTGTAATGCCTTGGGTTTATGCAATCCACTCATTTGAATTGCTTTTTAATTAGATGACCAGTTGAGCCCTTCATCAGTAATGTTTAGAGCTCTTAATCAATAATGTTTGAAGTCCTTAATCAATCAGTAATGTTTGGATAAAAGGCCTTCTACCATGTGCATTGGGAGTCAGGATCTAGGGTTCCAAAATTTTTTCCAATGAGCAACAACTGATTTATATGTACACGGTGCCTTTAAATTTCCGCAGTAAGCCTGCCAAGTTAGCGGGGATTCCTGCTGGCCCTGACCTTGTGGCCCCGCTTGCAGGAAGAGGCTGCAGCTACAACAATGGCAAGAAGAAGAACTGCCGCTCCAGCCTTGCCCTGCTGGCCGGCGACTGAGCCAGCTGCAAGGGGACAGGGCCGGGCAGGCGGGGCTCCTGAGGGCACCCAGCCCATGTGAGCGGGGAGGCCGTTCTTGCACCCAGGCCCTCCAGCCCTTGGGTCGGTACTAACAGGCACAGGACATGGAGCCGCCTTGCCTCCTTTGAGCCACACTCCCTTCTGAGTGCTAGAGTACAACAGGCTCGCTCTTTGCATCCTGGATATTTTTTTTCCATAGTAAAAATGCAGAAAAAAGAAACAGGAGGGAACTGTACATATAGGTCATGTGTGTTCTTTGGAGTGTATGATACAGTTCACAGTGTAAAAAATGTTGACAAAGGGAAAGATGGAAGTCATGGGATGTTCATATGAGGTCCCTCCAGGCAGGGGTCTCATTTTCCTCCTCAAGATGCTCCCTTCTGGGGAGGGTTAGAGTGGGCTCAGAGCTTCGTGCTCCAGCCTCACTTTCTCATTTCAGAATGAGGGGGGCTCAGCTGGATGCTTGCTGAGGGAGCTCACTTCCTTAGCTCTAGCCTTCTATGATTGTGTTCCTGGCCCCCGTTCTGTAATGGAAACTCTTTTTTTTTTGGCCTGAGTTTGCAATTTATTCCTGAATGATGCTCAAATTTATTCTAATAGGGTCAAAGCCTCAAAAGTGAGAAGGGTCTCTCATTTTTCTTTGTCTGTCTTCATTTTAAAAAGTATGAGACAGGGGCACCTGAGTGGCTCCGTTGGTCAAATATCCAATGCTTGATTTCGGCTCAGGTCATGATCTGTGTCATGAGATGGAGCCCCACTTTGGGGTCTGTGCTGAGTATGAAGCCTGCTTGAGATTCTCTCTCTTTCCCTCTGCCCCTCTCCCCCACTCATACCTTCTCCAAAAATAAATAAGTAAAATTTAAAAATAAATAAAAAGTGTGAGGCAGGTGAATTGGGGGGGGGGCATGGAGTCCCCACGGTGGTTTTCTTTCTGCTGGTGGTTCCTGTCATGTGTCCAATAGCCTATCCCTCTACACTTGCTCATCTCATGGGGATTGCTGCCCTATCCAGGGGACAGACAACACTTCCCAAACCCCTGACTTGCCTGGGAACATTCACAGGGTCTTTAGGGTTTTGTTTTTCTCTTCTGAAGTATAACCCACAACCAGAATTTTCTCTTCTACAAAAGGATAAAATCTATAGACTCATTTTATGTTTAGGCATTGCAATGAACTCAAATTATTACTTCAAACTGAATTTAGAAAAGATAGTATTTAAATTCACTTAAAATGAAATCTGGTTTGTTTACAATAACAGTTTAAAAGAATCTGGCCCCATTTTACCTTGGGCCCTGCCACAGTAAGCAAGAAGCAGTCAGGTAGGGTGATGGACAAGGAACTTTATTCAGAAAAGGCCACAGCATTCAGATTTCTGTCTAGGAGGGATTTATTGTTTAATTTGGACCTAACCTAGAAGATGCCCACCAAATAGAGTTTGAGAGTGCCTTACTTTGTGCTGCAGGACAGACAGAGCAAGAGGAAACTGCTTTGAGAAAATGGCTACTAAGGTCTGAGGAGATAATTCGAGGATTGTTCCCTAGGAAAAGACACCTCCTTCTGCTGGCTTTTTAGCAACATTTCTTGAAAGAATCATCCATAGTTGATGTTTCCAGTTCCTCCTCTCTCATTCTCTTCTCGACCTATTCCAAACAGGGTTTTCACTTGCCCCTCTCCACGGATGCCACCTTTAACCATGTCCTATATCAGTCCAGTAGACAATTCTCAAATCCACTCACTTGATCTCTTTTTAAAAAATTATTTATTTTGTAAGAGAAAGAGAGAGCGCAAGGGGAGGGGCAGAGGGCAAGGGAGAGAGAGAATCTTCAAGCAGGCTCCCCACTGAGCATGGAGCCCGAGGCAGGGCTTTATCCCAGAACCCTGAGATTATGACCTGAGCCAAAACCAAGAGTTGGACACTTAACTAGCCACCAAGGCACCCCCATTCACTTGACCTCTTAGTAGCACTGAACCAACTGATCACTTCTTGAATGCCTGGCTGCCAGGTCTCCATACTTACATGTTTTTTCTTTTATCTCTTGGTATCTCCCTCCCCATCTTTGTCAGAGTGCTCTGGGACTCAGTCCTTAGCCTTCCCAAGCCACTCAGCCATTGCCATGGGCTTAAGCATCATTTATACATTGATCGTTCCCAAAATTATACCTCCAGTCCTGACTTGAGCTTCCATAACTGCCAACTCAACCTTACTTCTTTTTTTTTTAAGACTTTATCTATTTATTTGAGAGAAAGAGAGAGAGAGAGTGAGAAAGAGAGAGCACCAATAGGGGGGAGGGGCAGAGGGAGCAGCAGACTTCTCACTGAGCAGGAATCCCAACTCGAAGCTCCATCTTGGGACCCTGGGATCGTGACCTAAGCCAAAGGCAGACACTTCACCAGTTGAGCCACCGAGGCACCCCTCGACTTCACTTTTTGAATGTTTGACACATGCATCTCAAATTAAACATGGCAAAATCAGAACTCTTGATCCCTTCCCACACATCTGCCTTTAATGAATTTCTTTTTTTCTTTTTTTTAAAGATTTTATTTACTCATGAGAGACACAGAGAGAGAAAAAGAGGCAGAGGGAGAAGCAGGTTCCATGCAGGGAGCCTGATGTGGGACTTGATCCCGGGTCTCCAGGATCAGGCCCTGGATTGCCCTTATTCCAGCTTCTCCATGCCCCTACCCCAGAGCACAGGCATTACTCTTGAAAGGGATTAAAGAGTGAAATGTAAGGTGTGAAGAGTGAAATGTAAGGTGAAAACCTTACATGAATCCTTGCATGAAGACATCCTAATATTTCTTTTTTGTTGCTGGTGAAAGAATCGATGTGACCTAGCCTAGAGAAAGGAGTTAGTCCTAATTTTAGGAAATTCTAAAACATAGAGGCTCAATCAGTATATACTGAATGAATGAGTGAATGAGAAACAGGGAACATCCACAGCCAGCACAGAGCTTCAGGGCCTTGTTTACCTGGGCAGACATTTATCAAAATGTCGGTTTTCAGAGACTTAAGAACCTCTGTCTCTGGGTTGGCTAGTTCTCTCAGCTGTTGTCTGTGGATACTTCTCTGCCCGAACCCCTAGCCCTGAACATACACATCAACAATTGGGATGTAAAGCTTTGCAGTTGAATAGCAGCTTACATTTAACATGATAGGTAGAATGAATGCCCTAGGCCCAGCACACACCAGTTTTCCCTGTATCAATTCAAAGCACTTAAAATTGACCACTGGTTCTTTTGCTTTTCACGTGGCTTGAAAAGGACTTCTGATAAATGTTTGTAAAAATTTTCATTTTTCCCCTTGTCCATAAAATTGCACAAAAGAGGGGAGCTGATACATTCATTGAAAGATTGGCTCAGGTCACCTCTAAATCAGCCTAAGGAGTAAAATGGACAATATCAATGTAAGAGAGACTGTCTTTTTGCTTTTAAATTCTTCAACAATTTGCATCCTTAGTGTCATCCTCCTTTGGGAGATGATCCTTTTAAATAACTCCATCAGATTTTAATGTTAAAAATATTGGTGATAACAGAGAAATGAATAATGAAGTCATTAAGCCATTAGTTTTTTTCCCATTTATTTTATTTATTTATTTATTTATTTATTTATTTATTTATTTATTTGATTTATTTTTTGTTTGTTTCTTTTCCTTCAAATAAAACTCTCATTGTAAGCTAAAGAGCTACAGGTTCCTTTCTGAGATACAAGAAAGAGCTGGTGGCCCATGAATCAGGTTCTATTGACAATGTGTGGGGGAGAAAGTCAACTGCTCTGTTCACTTGGCTGACCAGAGATTAATGAGAATCAGAGCAGAACCAGATACGATGAGGAAAAGCCAGGGACAAACATAGGCAGAGGTTTTTATGGGGCAGCATCTCTAATCTCTACTTTTATACTTATGTACATAATATGTGTGTGCATGTGTGTATGCATAATCTTATATTTGTATACCTAGTATCAATACACACACACAAATACTGTATATATATATATGTATATATATACATAACCTTATATATACAGTTTTACACTTCAGAAACATTACAAACTAAATAGGGTTTTTAAGGATAGTCTAGGACCAAATTATCATTTATTTCAAGAAGTGCCACACATTCACAGGAGATAACTCAGTATTTTGTGAACTACCTGCATTATTTAAGTATTTGTACTTAATCATAAAGATAAGTATATCCCATATGAATCCTCTGCTCCTGTTTTGTTTGGTTTCCCTGAGACTCGACATGGAGCCGGGGAACTATGCACACGTGTACTTCCTGCTATTAGGAAAAGTGAAGCATTGAAAAGCAGGACAGCTGGGGAGGAACATTAGTAGCTGGTAAAAGTATAGCATGGGCTGATTGGAAGGTGCAGCTGAATTTTGAACATTTCTTTTGAGAACAGCTTGCAAAGCTTGATTGCATCATTCTATTTTAGAGATTCCCACCGCAGGATGTCTCAGCCACAGGATACTGCAGTCTGGTCGATACTTTTCCCTCTTACTCTCTTGTGTATTACCTCATTCTGGTCATGAGACATCAGGGTCATGGCCATTTCTATCTCTATGCACCAGGTAGGAACTCTAAGGTTATGTGGTCTCATTTATGAGTTTAACTCAAAACTTGGAATTATATCATAGTAACATCTCAGGGGACATTAGGATGAAGAGCAAAAAGAAAAGTGAGATATGGCTTTGGGGCTGAAGCAAGTTGAAAATGTTACTAAGGCATAACTGAGGACTTTCCTTCCCTACTCCACACTAAATAAAGAAATCTTAAGAGACAAGGAAAGGGAAGAAAGATCCTAATTCCAGGAAAAGAAAGCACCAGTAATTCCTACATTAATTTAACGTGTCTCAGCATGGTGTCAGAGAAAAGGAGCATGCGCTGGGTTGCACAAACAGGCTATGTGACTTGCAGCATGCCACCTCATCTCCCTGGGCCTCCATTTTCTCAGGAGTAAACTGAATGGGTGTGAGTGGCACAGACTGTCGGTTTCACTCCCAAGAACTATGCCCTCTTACTCCTCATCCATAAATAACCAGTTTGTTCTGATGGTCAGTGCTCAGGGAAGGTGGGCCCTGCTGTCAACCCCTGGGTATGAATCTGATGGGTGGGAGCCAAGCAGGGCAATTCCCCTTCTCTGGGGTTTGGTTTAGGAGTAGGCATGTGTTAAAATGTCCCCCACCCTACCCCCCAACACACACACACACACACACACATTTGTTTGAGTCTTAAGCCCACTGCAGTACCTCAGATTCTGACCTCATTGGAGAGAGGCCTTTACAACAGTAATCAAGTTAAAATGAAGTCATTAGAATGAGCTCTTACCAGTGCAATTGGTGTCCTCATAAAAAGGAGAAATCTGGACAGAGACATATACATGGAGGGAAGAGAATGTGAAGAGACAGGGATAGAAGACAGCTGTAGACAAGCCAAGGGCAGAGTCTAGGGCAGATTCTCTCTAACTAAAGAGGGAACCAACCTGCCAACAGCTTTACTCCTGAAGGCCAGCCTTCAGAGCTACAAGATGACACATTTCCATTGGTTAAGCCACTCACTTGGTTCTCCTGTGTTATGGTGGCCCTAGGACATTTCCTCCTTGATGTCTTGCTGATGAGGTGGGAAGCCTAGGGGCCCCAAGCTCTGGGCAGTCCTGTGACTATCTGTGCCAGGCACATCCTCAGGACAAAGTCTTCCCAGCTAGGAAGGGTGGAACGTCCCTGAAAGGGTGATCTAACCTGGGGCTTTCTGCTTCCAGACTTAGTGTTCTATGATAAAATTATACATATTTATTGCATAAACCCATGTTAGACACTGGGAAATAGTTACTTTGTCCCCAACAAATATGATTCTCCCTGTTTACCCTTAATCTGCCCCCAAAGCTGATCTTTGTAGTTCTCTTAGTGAATGATGACTGTAAGTTTTTAATAAAGAGACTGCACATAAAAGGTATTAAAGTTGGAGTGGCATATAACTCATTTCTATTCAAATTTTTTAAATGACTCACACAGGCTACTAAAGTTAAGAAATTGAAACTCACACTTTCCAGTGGCCTATAAAATGCTACCGACCAACCAAGCTATCATAGACAATCATGCACAGATTTTTGTGTGAACCTAAGTCTTCATTTTTGCTTCCATAAATACATCAGAGTGGGATTGTTGGGTTGTATGGAAAGTGCATGTTTAACTTCACAAGAAATTGCTAAGTGTCTGTGCCATATTGTATCAATGATGTATGAGAGTTCCAGTGGCTTCACATACTCACCAGCACTTAGAGTCAGTTCTGTTTTGGTTTGATTTGTTTTTTGGTTTTTCTTTTTTTTCTTTCTTTCTTTTTTCTTTTTCTTCTTTTTTTTCTGCCATTCTAATATAGTTGTATCTCATTGTGGTTTAAATTGCATTTTCCCAATGATCAATGATGTCAAGCGTCTTTTCATGTACTTATTTGCAACTGTATATTTTCTTTGAAGCAGTATCTACTCAATGTTTTTGCTCATTATTTATTTTTAAAAGATTGTTTACTTATTTATTTATTTATTTATTTATTTATGTATTTATTTATTTATGAGAGAGATAGAGAAGGGTACAAGTAGGGGGAAGGAGCAGAGGGAGAGGGAGAAGCAGACTTGCCACATGAGCAGGAAGCTCCATGCAGGGTTTGATCCCAGAACCTGGAGATCATGACGTGAGCCAAAGGCAGACACTTAACCGACTGAGTCAGCCAGGCACCCCAATGCTTTTGCTGATTTTTTTAAACTGAGCTGTTTGATTAATATTTAGTTCTGACCATTCTTTATATATTCTGGATACAAGATCTTTTTTTAATCAGATATGTGATTTTGCAAGTATTTTCCCATCTGTGCCTTCTCTTTTTATTTTTAACAGTATCTTTTTAAAGATCAGAGCCTTTTAATTTTGATGAAATTCAATTTATCAATTTATGAGACATGGTTTGTGTATTAGAACCAGTCTTATGTTTCAGTGGCTGGCAGCTCCCAGGCTCTCATGTGGTTTTAGTACTTCCTTTCCACTTACAGCACTTTCTCAGATAAATGGAAAGTAAGTCTTCTAATAAATCACACAGAGCAACTCAAAATCTATTATATGGATAGCATCTCCATCTGTCAAAGTCTTGAAGACTTGAGATAAACAGAACAAGAAGAAGCAAAGCCACCATCAATCCTTTATAAGGAATAAATCAGCCTTTTCTATTACTTCACTGCTTCACCCGCTCTGATGTCCATAACAAAAATGAGGTTATATGCACAATTTAAAGGACAAAGTGAACTGTAATCTAAAATGAAGAGAGTTAAGAACAGAAGTGCTGGGTAACCACTAATGTTGCTCACAAAGAGAAAATAACGCCATAATGTCGAGCTCCAAAGATTTGCTGTATCACCTCAACCTCCCTGGATTTTAGGGAGGGTGTGAGTTTCTAAAGACATGAAACTGATGCAGAGGAAAACTATTTGTAAATTGCTGATCTGAATATCTGCTCACTTTGTTGGTCTTCTACCTTTCAAGTTCAATCATTGTTTTTTGAAGGGTGGCCGCTTCGTAAAAAAAAAAAGATTTTGCTCGTTCACTGATTTTATCACCTATGTCATTACTCTTAAATCCTAAATGAGTTTTAAATAATAAAAAAATCCAAATCCCCAATAATTCATACTGAACTATTAATGTTTTCTGATTAGCTGTGATCATTGAAATATGGCCTTGATTGTTTCACATATATAAGATAAAATTCTTGTTTATCCTCTTAAAGGATCTTCCCAGTATTTTGGTTAGAAGTTTTTAAAGTTTGGTAATATCTTTTATCTCCTTTTCAAATCTACTAATAACCTTTTATATGCCAAAATAACACTGGATCTAGAGTCTAATAAAAAATCCCATCTAACTTCCAGTCTAGTAAAATGTTAATTAATACCCAGTAGGTATATAACAAGCAAGGTTTATTTCATTCATTAATCATTTCAGAAATAATTCCCAAACACCTACAGAGGTCAAACTCTATTCTAGTTGCTGGAGATGTAATAATGAACAGTAACTGATGTTTTCCCTATAACATGGAGCTTGTGGTCTATGTAGGTATAGGCATTAACCAATAATCCCACAAGTAAATATCTAACTAAAATATGTGATAAGTGCTATGAATGACTGTTAAGTCATGATGTGAGTGATCTCCTGGGAGTATGGAAGGTTTTTATATAAAAATACTGTTTTGGATGCGATCTCAATTAGAGTGAAAATTAACAGGGAAGGGGTAGTAGGGCAAATGAACACTACAGGCAAAAGTAACAGCATATGCAAAGGCCCTGTGATAATATTCAAAGAATGCTTTAGAGACAGGGCAAAGAAAGCATGGGAGAGAATAAGATAAAGATGGAACTCTGCAGGGCCTTTTAGGTCATATTAAAGATTTTGCTTTGAGAGGAATGGGAAGTCCTGTTTCAAGCCAAGAAGATGTTAGTGGTGAGGGGTGTGGAGTAAGATTTTTCACTTTGCTTACAGTGTGAAGAGTGTTACTGAAGACAGCAGGTAAGGGTAGACTAAAAGGACCAGTTAGGAGGGCATTGAAATACTTCAAGTGAGAGGAGATGGTGGCTTGGATTGAACGGGGGGTTAGGGAGATGGATGTAGAGGGATTGGGGAGATGTATGGGTAGATAGGAATGGGGTGGGGGTTGAGGGACAGAGAGGCCCTAGGCTTCCAGCTTCTAGAACTAAATGGAAAAGAGTATCTGTCTGGTAACAAATCCTAAAAGAGGAACACACTGGTGCAGAAGATCATGAGGTCATCATTCATGCTGTTTTGGTCACGTTGGGTTTGAAGTCACCCTAATGGAGATGGTGAATAAGCAGTCAGACCCATACATCTGGACTTAGAAGAGGGGTTTGGGTTAGAGATACACATTTGAGAGATCCTGGTGTATTATAATTGAAAGCAGCAGCAAGCATGGAACCAACCAGGGAACACATGCAAGGGGAAGAGAGAAGACTTGGCTGGGGTCTTGATGGATTCTCAGTGTTAATGGTCAATGAGAAGAGGATAAGCTCACAGAGAAGGGGTTGGCCAGAGTCAGATGGAAAACATGGGAGAGTTATAGCAGCACACAATCCACTGTATTGAGTGCTGCTGAGAAGTCAAAAGCCTAGTGAAAAAAAAAAAACACCCATATTTTACTTAGTGACCGGGTGGTTGTTGCAGCTGGTTTTAATATTATGACCAGGGAAAGAAATGGCCAGATGGAATGGTTTAAGAGGTGGCCGAAGCTGAGCAAATGAAGATAGTGAGTGAAGACAGGCCTTGAGAAGACAGCTCTTGAGTTGGACTCTCAATAAGAGAAAAAAGACGAGGTTGGCTGAAGGCATACATGTAGTCAGGGTTAAAATAATCAGTAAATCATGTAAATAATGACAGCTGAAGATATTGAGAGATTATTATGTAACACTAGTTGAAATCTGCTATGTAAAATAATTCAAATTCATGCATTAAAATCCAACTGTGCTTCTATTTCAGAGGTTTTTCGGCCTATTTTTGAAGAAACTGAATCCTTTTATTAACTAAAGTTCCACTAATAATTCCAGCCTTTAGAACAGATAAAAGCAGAGGTGGTCCTTATGACCCCTGCATGAAACACTAGGCTCCTCTCATTACAAACCAACATCTCATGCAAAGATGTGGAAAGGTGGCACCCTGTTACTAAATGAGCAATGTATTTATTTGAAGCAACTTGCAAAGATACATAAAATGCAAAAGAATGAAAGAGAGGAATAAATCAGAGCAAAGCCAGCTGTCAGAATAGCATACCTAAATTGGTTATCAGCAGATTCTATACAGCTACTAGACAGCATAGACTTTTGTCTCTGAGCTTCCCAGTAGTCAAAGCAAAGAGGTATAAAAGATTACTCACAAGAATCACGGCATCCATAACGTAAGGTGCCCAGCTGTTCAGGAAGGTAGCTTTTCATGATGACAAGGGCCAAGATAGATGTTTCCTGTGAATTGTCATATGGGAGGAACCAGGATGTAATGAGGCAACACCCTCCACATCTTTTTCAGTAGATAGAGTAACAAACTTTTTGCACCTGTTTCTTATGTTCCTCAAGAGGCCAACGAGATAACATCAAAGTGCAGTCTAATAAAAGCAGTTTTTGTGTGGTAAGGAAGTACAACAGGGAGAGCAAAGCAATTTCTGAATATCCAAAACACAGCCCTTTGATATTGTTGCAAATCTCTCCATTTCCCCTCCTTCACACGCTTATTTTCTCTAGAAAAAAGCAAACGAGATCATTTCTTTACAGTTACAAAACTAATGCACATTCCTTACAAAAATGCAAGTAATTTCAAAATATGAAGGCAGAAAAAGTGTAATTTCCAGTAATCCTATCCCTCAGAGATAACAGTCATTTCAGTTTGAGGATGTTCTCGTGAGCTTTTTGCATGCATCTATAGCACTAAGTTATGCACATATTTACTAAATGGGATCATACCCTACTTAATGTATAAAACCTCATCTTTTAATGATGAGGCTTAGCTCATCCCATATGTGTAAAATAATCCATCTCCTATTGATGGATATTTGGGTGTTTCCATTTTTCTCACTATTTAAAATAAAGCTTCCATAAATTTTCATAGATGTAATCTTACAAAGTTCTTTTCAGAATTCCATATCTGAACCTCCTCCTGCTAGCAGGACCCGATGTGAGCTCATTTGTTTTCTCTCTTTACCTTCAAAGTTGTCTTGTGCTTCATTATTTAAAGTCCTGACCTCTGTCTTATGACTCATAGTCTCAAAGAAAACAATCCCCTGCTGAATGTCACTAAATACTAATGGTCTTAGAATTTTCCCCTCTCAGTTAATTCATTTCCACTGCAGTGATGTCCTTCCAGAAACAATACTTCATCCACAGGCATCAACTTTTTGAAAGTTAATCAGATGGGCAGGTGAGGTATCTTAGTCCAGATATAGTGGGTCAGGTGCCTAGAAACCAAGCCAGTTTGCAAGTGTTACAAACATGCAACCAGCATATCGGAAGGCTGTGCTTTAGCACAGTGGGGAAGGGTGAAGAGTGGAACTCAGCTGCCTGGATTTGAATCCTGGCTCCAGTGCTGGCTGTATGTGACCTTGGGCAACTTTGTTTGCCAAAGTTCTCCATCTCCAAAATAAATAGACTGTTATGAAGACTGAATGCACAAATAACTACAAAGCACTTAGAACAGTGCTGGCACATAGTAAACTATTTAAGTACTTGAAAAATAAATAAAATCTACTTTTAACCTGCTAGACATGGATGCAGACACTTACAAGCCCTTCCTAACTTCATGCCACTATTCAGCTGGGCCAAAATGAGGATTTTCAGCAAAAAGGTCCAATTTTTCAGGGCTATAATCAACTCACACGTTGCTAAATGAGTCTTTGGCCATTTACACACTCGCTCCTACAACCAGAGTTTAATTTTGGTCAAACACAGCTTCATAAATGCCAATGAAAGCATTTTTAGGGGCACCTGCGTGGCTCAGCGGTTGAGTGTCTGTCTGCCTTTGGCTCAGGGCATGATCCCGGGGTCCTGGGACTGAGTTCCGCATTAAGCTCCCCACAGGGAGCCTGCTTCTCCCTCTGTCCATGTCTCCCTCTGCCTTTCTCTGTGCATCTCTCATGAATAAATAAATCTTTTTAAAAAGGAAAGCATTTTTATTCAATTTCTATAAAAATTACTCTTTCTTTGGATGAATTCGTAACTATTAGACTTTAGCTTTAGAAATGGGTACTATTCAGTTTGTAATAGATCAAAGACTTTGGGTGCTAGAGAACATGGACATTACTGAAGTATATTTTATTAAATTTAACTATTATATAAAATTTTTAAAATTCTGGACATCATTCCAAAACAGACTTGAAGTAGCTTAACAAATATCATTTAAAGAAAAGAAAACACTCCATCAGTGTGCCTCTAAAAACAGGCCAATTTTTTCAAAATAGATCCTACCTCTGCAACAGATTTTACCAGGCTTTTTTCCAAATCTGCCTACAAAAATCATGCTATTATTTTTTGGTGAAGAAAGACTCACAATAAGCAGCTTTATTCACCTACAGAAGCATATTCTAGAAACATCCTTTTGAGCACTTACAAACAATGACCTGTTTATACTCTGTGTAGTCTCCCACTGAGGCCCATACCAGGTGCTTTGAGAGGCTAAAAACACCAAAAATGTTCATCAACATACACATTCAACTCACGAACTTCTTCTGGGAACTTCTGGGCCACAGTATCTCCCTTCTGTCTAACCTGTATGACAAGAAAAGATACTTCCAAATTCTTTTTTCAAAAAATTTTATTTATGGGATGCCTAGGTGGCTCAGCAGTTGAGGGTCTGCTGTTGGCTCAGGGCATGATCCCGGAGTTCCAGAATCGAGTCCCACATGGGGCTCCCTGCATGGAGCCTGCTTCTCTCTCTGCCTGTGTCTCTGTTGCTCTCTCTGCCTCTCATGAATAAATAAATAAAATCTTTAAAATAAAATTTATTTTATTTATTTATTCGCACACAGAGAAATCTTCTTTAAGAGAAATCATATTAAAGTTTTTCAAAAAAAATAAAGTTTTTCATTAGTTAGAAGGTTAAATGCAAAACCAAACACACATGCTTAAATTTGTGGGACTGTCATTTTTTGGTAGCCAAATCAGTTGGGTTAAAAGAAAAATTGAATGAAAGAGTCAAGTTACCATCTCACGCCCAATTTGGAAAATTTTCTGAAAATATTATTTTTAAAGATTCCCTAAAGAAGGTATTTTTTGCTCAGTGGAAGGCAGGAGCCATAGCTGCATTATTTCTGTGTTCCTTATCACAACAAACATATAGGTGTTTAGTAACTATTGAACTAAAGTGACTGTTAAGAACTGGCAAAAATTTTGTTTTGGATACTGGGCATAAAAGCAAGAACATGGACTTGGGAGTCAAGCATGTCTCCGTTGAAAATATGTCTCTCCCACTTACTTGCCATGAAACCAGGCAGCTTAATTATCAGATAAGCTCCAATCTTCTCATCAATAAAAGGAGACAAAGAAGCTCCACGTCTCTGTGCTGCTGCGAAGAACAGATATTGGATGGCAGGTATCCAGTACGGTGAAAAGTTATGTTCTGATTATGAGGATATGAGAATAAGGTCTGGACCATACCATCAGAAAAGGAGTTTTTCCCTAAGGGTACAAGTCAATCAATCCCCCCCTCTCTCTTTGTTCTTCATTCTGTGAGTTGATATTTATGTCCAAAAACTCAGTTTGACCTCCTGCTTCAGAAGAATATATTGAAACCAGTAGGTCTCTTTCTGATGTTGGGTAGGGGCCCCCAGAGTAGCTGTTCATTCTAAACATCAGGCAATATTATTGAGAACATGTCAATAAGAAATTAACCCAATGCATTCCGGAAGATGTTTGGTTGTTGGTTCATGTTTTACAAAAACCATGATATCAGTTTGTTTCCTGTAGGTCTCCTTGCTTCTTTCCCCCAAAAGTACAGTGCAGCAAACATTTAAATGAGTGATTTGACTGGTTAGTTCCAGTGAGTATTTTAGCAAACAGAACAGACATACTTGTTTGACACATGAACCCAGGGGCGAACTGCTGCTTTAAGAGCAGGAGAGGGAGAGGGTAGTGAAAAACCTTAACCTGCCCAGGTGTCTAAGAGGCAGGATCTCAGATGAGGGTGGGCCATGCAAACAGGTGCTATACACACACATCACAGGATAAAGTCAGTATGTGAAGTGTGAAAAGAACTGCTCACCGCCCACTGGCTTTATCAGTGATAGCCCCTCACACTCACACACAGGACTCTTTGTGTGCCATCTTTGAATGGGGCATCTTTGAATGACCAAGGGCACCACACAGGGGAATTGCAAACAGCTTCTGCATCCGTGGAGTTGGGTTTGGAAGATGAGAGGTTCAAAGGCAGGTCAGGGGGTAAAATGTCTAGCTAGAAGAGAAGTTAGGAAAGCTTCATCACCTTACTACATTGGGAAGCCTTTGTCAAATGCGAATGAGGGATGTTTGCTCGCACAACTGAGTTCCTCATTGCTTGACATAAAGCTGAGCTATACCTGTCATCAGAGAGGTGTAAAAAAAGCAGGTTTTTACAGGACTGCTCAGATTGGACACCATTTGGCCTTCGGAGCCCATTTTTCCAATTGAGACATTTGAAATATTTCTTGCATAGTGGAGCATTAGCGATGTTATGGAATTAAAGCAAGATGTTTCTCCGGCTCAGGACCCAGTACTGGATTTAAGGACGTTCCCTATAATCCTCAATGAGCAGTCATGTTGACCTCTGGGAAATTCCTCCTTGCTTCATTACCTTCTCTTGGAAATGACATTGCCATGGGGGCCTGGTTGTCTTCCAACTGAAAAATGTGGTCCTCAGACCAGCAGCTTCAACACCAAGTAATGGAACTAGAGGAGAAAATTCTAAAACCCATGTAGGACATTTCTTGCTCTTCACCCAGACAGGCCATTAAGAAAGGCTGGCTGCCCAGTCACACACTTGCCTGGTTCCTTCCTTTGGGCCATACTGTGCCTACACCTATGACCTGATGCTAAAACTGGGGCCACACGTTATCATGTGGGCCATGGAAAATAAGGAGCCACCCAGTTTTTTGGATTGTTTCCCAATGTTCATGATTTCTGGCAACTGAAAACCACTTCCAGGGACAGGACTATGGGGGGGGGGGGGCGGAAGAGGGAGGAGAGGGAAGTGGGGCGAATACTGCTGACACAGTGGAAAAGCTGCCAGGGAGGGACCCTGAATCAGTGGGAGTCCACCTTCCTTCCCGTCCTGCTCTCCAGGCTCCAGTACTGGGGTCAGTAGTTCATGCATAAGAAATCAGGATTCTTTGGAGCAATTCATGCTGCCAAATCCACACTGACAGTCCAGGCCAATCCCCAACCCTTTTTGTATTTGAAGGTCAGTTGCTCTGCGTCAAGCACACTTGACAATTGCTCAAAGGGAAACAAGGGAATTGTGTATAAATGCGTCAACTTGCCTTCGATTAGCACAGCTCAAAATGAACCTTTCCGTGATAGTCAGACCAGACTGCATGGCTGTACCTGAATGTTATCAAGTAAAAACATAATATGTACTTCTCAGTTTCCAGTTCTACATCAGATTTGGGGAAGAAATCAATTTGAACATAACATATAGTCCAGGTAATTTCAGCAAGATGGGAGACAACATGCTAAGAACATGTGTTCACATTTTAATTATCCACAATGAGGAAGAAGAAATCATGAAACTGGTGCAAGGTAGAAGAAGGTAACCAGCCCTCACTTGCCTTCCCTCCATGTCCTAGCCCTTCATCTCTCTCTCTAGAGGTGGCTGGCCCTTTGGAGAGGTATGTATAAGTAGATGTCCAACACATGGCGCTGTGAGAACAGGGGAGGCTGAGGGCAGGCTGAAGGCATGGAGAGATGCCTTTTTGAACACGGTTAACCTGCACCATGGATAATGGACAGTTGGCTATGCACATACTTGGATAAATATTTGACAATACATTCGGTTGATACAATATTTATAGAGGCAATATGGGCAAAGAGGTGGGTGAAAGAGAAAAAGAAAATTGGGGTTTCCCCATCTTTTCCAGCATCTGCTGTGAGATACAGTGATGCTGGGGAGAAAAGTTCCTGGTGGTATCAGCAGTTTTGGGTGGAGGCATGAGGCAAAGTTAACTTTAGAAGGTCTCCCAACACTGTTGTGATCCATGTTACATAACTCTGTTGCCCAAACTGTTGCTCGTGCAGTGGAATTTGCCCTACTCGTGAGGTTCTCACAAACTTCAGCCATTTAGACATATATTTTTAGTTAAAGCCATATTAGATAGATATAGGTTCTAATGAAGAAAATCTTTACAGCCTATATCCTACTAGTTCCCAACACATTCTTGCTAGCGGTGCCGGAAGAATCTCTACAGAGATGCCCAAAATGCTACTTCGGGTTGGCTACTGCAGTCGCGTGGTGGCCCTTCCTCCTGACTTAGTGGGAAAGCCAAGCACCTAGTCTCAAGGCCTGCAATCTGACCCAGGAAAGAACCACCTGCCAACATCTCCTTGTCCTTCTATGTGGCACGCTCAGGACCTTAGAAGAAAATATTGTATGTTTCTGCCTCACTGAAGTTGAAGATTCATGTTATAGATTACAGCTCACCTAGAAAATCAGGAGGGACAGTCGAAGTGAGTGTCCATTTCTCTTGACTTCTAACCCTGTGCTCTGCCACTTAGCTGTCCCTCTCTGTGCTTCCACACTGGAAACTGATTCCCTGGATTCCCTAGATAATACCCCCAAGAGTGTGTGTGTGTGTGCACGTGCGTGTGTGTATTTGTTGGGGGGAAGTGGAATTTGCCTTAGAGATGTGGAGGAAAGAGATTCTAAGTCTTCCTGGTGTCAGAGGGTTGTACAGAACTAGTGAGAGCACTGGAGGCCAAGACTAAGTCCCATCAGGCAGGTGGCGTGAGACCTGGTGGTGCCCACTGGGTTGGAGGAGGAAAGAAGAGTTTCCTGCTAAAAAGTTGAAGTATTCTGGAAGTCAGGGGAGAGTACTGACATAGGCCTGGCATTCAAAGGGTCTGTAGAGAAATTACCACAAGTCTATTTGGGTTGAGAACAAGGCCCAGTCTCCTGGCTCCTTCCACTAACACCAACCTGAGAGGAAACTGTGGAAATTAGAGATCACCGATCTGAGGAGTTAGTAAATAAATGGAGACAATTCTTGGGTGGACTAAAAGCCAAAAGCAGTCAGGTCCAGGCATGGTGTAAGTGAGAGAAGGGAGCGTGGCTGCCTTCCAGGGCTCAGAGGTACACAGATTCAACGAGGGGAGCATAGTTTGGGGGCAATTTTTTGCATGTTGCTCTTTCTTCTCCTCCTCATTTCCTTGCTAGAATCTCAGAAACCACCCCAAAAGCAAAGCAAAAAGAGTGACTATCTAAATATTCCACGATTAAGCTTGAGATAAGTAAAGCTCTAACAGTCTGCGATCTCACTCTCTACCCCACGTCAGCCACCCACTCCCTGGCACATCTTCGACCCTAACATTGCTATCACCTCATCACCTCCACAATCTCAGTTCCAGGCGCCCTGCCGTCTGCCCACCACTTCCTATCCTCACAGCTATTACCACTTAGCCGACAATTCTTTAGCTGTATCAGGATCTACCATCCATTGTCTTTGCCCCCTTTTCTAGGCTACCTACAAAGTTCTCACTTCCTTGTGTCCCCGACAAAGGTTCCATATCGCCTCATCACAATCAGTCCCTTCTTAGACTCCAACACCCTTCACCCTTTCTCTCTACAGCTTCCTCCCCTGGAAATAACCCCAACTTTGATGAATCCCACCCTCACCTTCTCTAGGCTGCACCCAAGTAGATTACTTGACTGGAGAACATTAGTCAACACTGCCTAGCAGTTTGCCATATTTCCTGAGAACATTCAGTCTCTGACTCTCCTAGATAACCATAACTGACCCTTGAACAACATGGGTTTGACCTGGGTGGGTCCTCTTATATGTAGATCTTTTTTTTAATAAATAACAGACAGTACCCTAAATATATTTTCCCTTCCTTATGATTTTCTTAATGACATTTTCTTTTCTAGCTTCCTTTATTGTAGGAATGTAGCATATAATGCATATAACCTACAAAATATGTGTTAATCAACTATTTATGCTATCAAGAAGCCTTCTGATCAACAGTAGGCTATTAGTAATTAAGTTCTGGAGGGGAGTCAAAAGTGATACAGGGATGTTCAACTGCACAGGGAAGGGGTCAGTCAGCACCCCAAACCTCATGCTTTTAAAGGGTCGATTGTATTTCACACCTTCTCCTTGCTCCCTGGCAATCCAGCAGTCCTTCACCTCCTAGTTGGAGACGATGTTTTTTATTTGAGATAGCACCCTTATCTTCCCACTGCCAATATACCAATCTATCCAGGCCTTCTGCCTTCCTTCGCATTCATGGGACACTACCCTGCTCCCCGCTGAGGCCAGCTTCTTCCTGCTTGGGTTCCTCAGAAGGATACCTTGAGATGAGGATTTGTGTGAAACAATTTGTTCAAATACTCCCAGGAGACACTAGGTATTAAGGGGTGAAAGCAGACCAGGGAAAACAAAGGTGCAGTTTCAGACAAAATCCCTCAGAGCATGGTTTGACCTGCAGAACTCTGGAGTGTCCACTTACAGCTTAGATTTGTTCTGCCTAAAAGCCCAGGAGCTGGGCTCTCACATCCCTGCATTTATCAGCCACTGGCCAAGGACTGCCCACGGGGTTGCAAGCTCCCAGGTATTTACAGCAGTTGGGACTCCCATAGCCCGAGGGCAGGCTCAGCAGAAGAATGGTAGGTGCAGGCCTTTGGAAGCAACAGCATGCTGATACAAAGAATAATTTTATTACTGAAGATGCTGGAGTATGATCAGATATGGAAAAAAGGGATTGGGGGGTGGGTTTGGGAGACGAGGGCAGGGTTCATCATCAAACAGAGTCAGGACAGAACTCGTTGAGAAGATGGGATTTGAACAGATGGGACTGAAGGAATTAGCGAAGCAGCTATCTGGGGAAGATAGCCCCAAGCTAAGGAATCTGCTGGAGCACAGCCCCCTGAGGCAGCGACCCCCTCATCCTGCAGATTCTAGCAGCAGCATTTCAGCCTGTGTAGCTGGTAAAGTGAGAGAAGGAAAGAGAAGTAGGAATGAGGTCTGAGAGGTTGCAGGGACAGCGCCAGGTCAAGTAGGACCTTGTAGGATAAAGCATTTTGCACTGGGGTAAAATGCAGAGCCCTGGGGGGACTTTAAACAGAGGACTGACTAGATCTGGTGCATATTGCCTTTCCTTACTCTCCATTTCACTACCTGCCTTATTTATATATTGTGATTGATAGATTTAGCATTAACCACTTTTTTTTAAGATTTTATTTATTTATTCATGAGAGACACAGAGAGAGAGAGAAAGGCAGAGACACAGGCAGAGGGAGAAGCAGGCTCCATGCAGGAGCCTGATGTGGGACTCAATCCCAGGTCTCCAGAATCACGCCTTGGCCGAAGGCAGGCACTAAACTGCTGAGCCACCCAGGGACCGCCCGCACTTACCACTTCTTAACAATATATTTTATATTTGTTGCCTTGCTTATTTATTTTTTGATAACCTGTGTAGGATCCCGGCTCCCAAGGGCAGGGGCTTTCTAAATGAATAAATGGATGAACCCCTGTTCTGATGTGAATCAGTAACTGGTGGGCTGGAAGTTCTTTTCCCTTTGTGATTAGGAAACAATGGAGCCCAAGGACACCCAACACCCTGGTGTGCTCTCCAAAAGTACTTGTCTTGATAGGTAGATTTTTTTAATGAGCAGTGTCTTTTTTTTTAATTTTTATTTATTTATGATATTCACAGAGAGAGAGAGAGAGGGGCAGAGACACAGGCAGAGGGAGAAGCAGGCTCCATGCACCAGGAGCCCGACGTGGGACTCGATCCTGGGTCTCCATGATCTCGCCCTGGGCCAAAGGCAGGCGCCAAACCGCTGTGCCACCCAGGGATCCCTGAGCAGTGTCTTTAAAGGAGAAATTGTCCCTCCTTGGGACAGGGTCCTTGGTAGCTGGATCTGAACCATTTTATTTATTTCTTTTTTTTTTTAAGATTTTATTTATTTATTCATGAGAGACACACACACAGAGAGAGAGGCAGAGACACAGGCAGAAGGAGAAGCAGGCCCCATGCAGGGAGCCTGATGTGGGACTCCATTCCAGGACTCCGGGATCACACCCTGGGCCAAAGGCAGGGGCTAAACCATTGAGCCACCCAGGGATTCCCTGAACCATTTTCAGTTATGATTACAACCCCCATTTGTTCTCAAAGAAACACAAAATGGTCAGAAATACTGCATATGAGGGTAACGTGTGAAGCTCCTAGCAGAATACACTCTTCCAAAAGCGTGTGGGGAAAACTAAAAGAATTGAAAATCAAACAGAAGCTAAATGTTGAGATACATTATGTGAGTTGGTCTAAGACCCTAAAAGAATATTTCTTTTCCTGAAATGAGCAGAAAATACATTTCTAGCTACACCCCTTCAATCCTGAAATAGCCAAAGCACTAAATATTTGTCAAAGGCACTGCATTTAAGCAATAAAAATGGTTGAGAATATCTGCTTCCTCAAGGGTACTTTGAGGAAGTTTATTAACCACACCTCCCTGTGATCCTACAGGAGACACATAGCAAAAAATAAGATGATTATGTCAGTCAATCTTACTCCCAACTGTATCTATTTCTACAGTAAAATTAGCCCACATCCAAATTATTAATTACTTCCAAATATTAATCTAGTCTAATTGCCTGGTTGCACCATTATATTTATAATATTAACTTTTCTGATACAGCAAATATTTTATGTTTGCTTCCTTTAATCCATTGTTCCTTCCCCTGATCACAGCCCCAGGATAGAAGCGTCAAGAAATTATTTCTGAATTCACCCGTACTGACGATACCGTTTGTAGAAATTCCATCTGCTTTTGGCATGTGGCCCTTTGTGGCATTTACTACTCAGGAAATTGGAAAGCTTGTATTATGTGGGGGATGTGAAGGTGAAACGGTAGTATTTTCATGGAAGTTGGCAAAAGATGGGTCAGGAACATCGGGCCTGGCATCGTATTCATCCAGAATGCTGTGATAAATCCCATGTCATAAACATCAAAGGGGAGTGATAAATTCTAATTTTTAAAATTAGGTAAAAGGTATATATAATAAAAATAGCAAACACACGGTGCTAGGAAATGCCAGGCACTACTCTAAATGCTTTACCTTTACTCACTTTACCCCCCAACAACCCTTGAGGTAGATACTATCATTATCCCCGCTAGATAGATGATAAAACTGAAGCAGAGGGGTTGAGTAACTCACTTTAGGAGAGTTCAGATCAGTTACTTAGATCCCAAGGGGCAACTCTGGGACTCAAACAGGGAGGCCTGGCTGGGGACCCTGTGCTCTCGACAGGACACAGCACAAATCATAGTCTCTGCTCCCTATAAGCCCTGCTTTCAAATATGATACTTTCCGTGCTCTGGCCACGGCTGTGTAGACTTAATCTAGTCTGCTCTGTCGTTGGTTATGCAGCTCACTCTAGGAGTCTGTATACTGTGCTTCTCGAACCTGATGCAGCAGTGCCGGAGGAGGCCAGGCTCCCCACTCATTCAGGAAGCCATAAAAGTGGAGGGAAATGTGCTGTCCCGGTCAAATTTAGGCTCCCTGTAGCATTCTGCTTTTTCATTTTGTTTGTTGCTGAATTTTTCCCCCCTTATCTCTGCTCTTCTGGTTGGTGTAGACAAGCCCCAGGTTTTCCTCTATTTAAAAAACTCTGGATGTGAAGTTAGTAAACAATTTACGTGAGTGAACATATGCTACGGAAGTGGAAACAGCTGGTGCTGGGGAGGCTGGCTGCCATGAGTTGTTTTTATGTGGGGAGTCATTGGGAAAGCTCCCAAATCAGGCCTGGATTGTCCTTCATGGCCCCTGTGGGCTCTCCTCCTCTGCTCCCCTTCCCTTCCTTCTCCCTTCCCCCCTTTTATCCCCCCTTCTCCCTCCCTCCCCTTTCCCTTTCCCCTCCCCTCCCCTCCTCCCCTCCTCTTCTCTTCCCTCCCCTCCTCCCCTCCTCCCCCTTCTCTTTCTCCCTTCTCTTACTCTCCCCTCCCCTCTTTTCCTCTCTGCTTTCCTTCTCTGCCCTCCTTTCTTTTCTCTCTATTCTATTCCTTCCTCTGCCTGTGCTTGAATGTTGAAAATCACAAAGTCTTTCTTCTAGGACTTCCTACTTTTCTCCCGCCCCACCTTTTCGGAGGGAGTGGCTGTGACCATTATTTTGCCTCCAACCCCACGGGACACACAAATGGTGAGAAGGAATGCAGTGGGCTCTGTGGCCCGGGAGTCTGTGGCCTAGACACAGCTACTTTCCACCTCAATTCAGGACAGACCCTGGTGGAGAGCCAGGTCTGGAGGGTGGGCACCCAGGCAAGGGAAACCCAGAGAGGATGCACAGGCGGACAGGGTCAGAGGGCCACGAAGAGCCCCTTGCAGGGCTGTGCACTCAGGGAGTTGACTGGAATTAATGACACTGTGAAACCAAACTAAATGATTTCTTGTTTCTTAATAATAACAGGGATAATATTAATACACCAATAGTAGCAAACACATACAGCACTTCTTACATTCCAGGTACTACATTAAGGTACCAGATAATATGTTAACTCTTTTTTTCCTCCTAACATGTCTGTGAAGTAGGTATTACACATGAGGCAGCGAGGTACAGAGAGGTTAAGTAATTTGCCCAAGGCCACACAGCCTATAAGTAACAGAGCTGAGATTAAAGCCCAAGCAGTCGGACTACCGAATTTGAGCTGCAGCGTTGAGATGGCCCATTCTTGTGCCTCACTTAACAATCACAGAAAAGCAAGCAACCTGACAAATTGACACATTTGCTCCACCTGAGGGCTTGTTGTGACACATTCAAGTAGCAGTGCATAATGAATGGAATCTAATTCTGGCAGTGTCTCACACAATCATGTGGCTAGATGAAGGACTGCTAGTGGACACATTTTGTCTACATGTGTGTATCCTCTGGTGGTCTGCTAGCCCTAGTTGAGAAAGAATGCTGGAAATGCAAGTTACCTATTCATTTATTCAATCATTTATTGCGTGTCAGAACTGGGCCAGCTTGTAGGGATATAAAGAAAAGACTTGGTCTAGTTGAGAAAACAACCAAGTTAACATTAAGTAGAATAACACAGTGTGATAAGTACTATCAAAAGAGATAAGCGCTGGATAAGGGATGCTAGAAGAACCTCTCCAATCTCTCTGGTGGGTGCAGCTGAAGCTGGGGAGGCAAGCCGGCAGAGGGGGCGTCTTTCAGGAAGAGACAGTGTTTATGCCTCATCCTGGAGGATGAGCAGGTATTGAGTTAGTGAACATGAGGAGCATTTCTTCTCTCATGCCATAGTCCTCATGGGGACACATTTGATTGATCATGCTACCTGGCTTATCATCTCTACCATGGGTGAATCGATACATTAATTTCTTTTCTGACACAATCCCCATCCCACCCCCAACACACAGGTAGCAAGTGAAAAGTGTATGAGATGGCATTATGCAGTGCTTTTCAAGGTTGGTTAATGAAAAAAATCCTAATTACTGCCTGTTGTGGGCTGAATTGTGTCACACACACACACACAATAAAATTCATATATGGAAATCTTAGTCCCAGTAGCTTAGAAAGGGACTAGTTTTGGAGATAGGGATGTGAGGCTAGTAGTTATGTCAAAATGAGGTCAGTAGGGTGGGCCCAAATCCAATCTGACTGGTGTCCTTGTAAGAACATAAGATTAGGACATAGACATGGACAGAGGAAAGGCCATGTGAAGACAAAGCGAGTAGATGACCATCTGCAAGAGAAGGAGAGAGGCTACAGAAGGAAAACACCCTACCAACACCTTTATCTTGTGCTTCTAGGCTCCAAAACGGTGAGGGAGTAAATTTCTGTTGTTGAAGCTACCCACTCTGTCATATTGATTCACTGCCTTCACATACCCTCACTGACCCATGATGAATGAAGGTGTCCCTCATCAGATCTACGTCAATCGGGAGAAAATCCTGGTCGAAAGCACCATGGTTAGTAAATGGGGGAATCAGAGAAGAGAATGTCACAGTTCCTTGTCTTAGGAGCTCTTATGCCGAGAACAGACATCTCCTGTAGACTTGGCCTCTTGGCATGATGCAACACCCAGGATGCTGTGAGCCAGGCCTTCCTTTAGTCCAAGCTTTGCCAAAAGCTTTAACAAGAAGAGATTTCACAAATATGTATGGATAGTAGGACTCAAAACCCTTCAATTTGTATATAAGTTAAATTCAATGAGCTTTCATAGCATATGGTATCCAATATTTTCTCCCAGAGTGGGACAATAATTTGCTTATGGAGAGCCGATGGACAGACAATTCTAATCTTAGAAGCTTTCGAAAGTAGTGCTTCAAGGTAATGCTTGAGCAATTTTTTTAAAAGACATTACTCATTTATTCATGAGAGACACACAGAGAGAGGCAGAGGGAGAAGCAGGCTCCCTGTAGGGAGCCCTATGCAGAACTTGATCCCAGGGCCCTGGGATTATGACCTGAGCCAAAGGCAGATACTCAAACATTGAGCAACCCAGGTGCCCCTGCTTGAGCAAATTGAGCAACTGATTGAGATTTTTTTTCTTCTAAAATAGTCAAAGAGAGAATTGTGCTATTTTTACTAACCTAACTTGACTTAGAAGTTGATTACAAGCCACTTTCCCCAACCACTTATTTCTAGTAATAAAAAAATTAGCAGATGAGACAGGGTTGCTTATTAGCTAGAAATCCCATGTAATTACAGTGATAATATAATTTATCTTTCAAGTGAGGACATTTTTCAAAGTGAAAGAAGACACTTTTAAAAATTATGCCAGGATAAAGTCAGAACCCAGGGTTGTTCTAAGCAGACATACAGTCATTGTACTAGACAAATATTTTTGCCCTAGTTACAGCTGTCACTGAAGAATCTTCCAGGGCATTAGCTCATTGTTTCTTAAATCTTAAAAATCACAAGCATACTTTTTTTCTTCGGACAAAGCTATTTGGATAAGCTCAGGATATCATGTATTTCTGGTACTTCCCAAAGCTTTGCCATGTGAAGGACTGCAAGTTTGGGCACCCACATCTGAATGCTTCATGTGCCAGGCAATGCTGCTGACTAATGAAACAGCAAGTAGAGCAGAAATAGCAGTGGTCCAGGGGTCAGCTCTGCCACTACTAGCTGCTAGACAACAGATAGTTTTCTTAGCTATAAAGTGTGAAGATTGGACCATGTAATTTCTACAATCAGCCATGGCTGTGTTATTCCCATAGAGGAGCAGCTTAGGGACAACAGTGGGGTTGGGATGAGGCTGAGGGCCTCTTGTGAAGCTGCATTTACAGCACACTTTTTTTTTAAGAGAGAAGGAGGGGAGAGAGAGAATCCTAAGCAGGCTCCATGCCCAGCATGGAGCCCAACGGGGCTCAATCTCACAACCTTGAGATCATGACCTGAGCCAAAATCGAGTTAGATGCTCAGCCAACTGAGCCACCCAGGTGCCCCTACAGTAGTATGATTTTTATGAAGTGCTGGAAATAGGGCATCTGGGAGGCTCAGTCAGTTAAGTGTCTGCCTTCAGATCAGGTCGTGATCCGGGCATTCTGGGATAGAGCCTCACATCAGCCTCCTCCCTGCTTAGCGAGGAGACTGCTTCTCCCTCTCCCTCTGCCTCCTCCCCTCTGCTCATGCTCTGTCTCTCTCTCTCTCAAATAAAGAAATAAAATCTTTAAAATAAAATAAAATGCTGGGAGAGCCTGGGTGAGATCTGTCTTTGGTTTAGGTCATGATCCTGGGGTCCTGAGATCGAGTCCCACATCAGGCTCCTCACAGGGAGCCTCCTTCTCCCTCAGCCTGTGTCGCTTGCCCTGTCTCTGTGTCTCTCATGAATGAATGAATGAATGAATGAATGAATGAATGAAGTAAATCTTTAATAAAATTAAATGCTGGAAACAGCAATCGTCCATGTCAAAAAATGGGGAGGGGGGTGCTGATACAGGTGCTTGGTTGGGCTACAGCAACCTTCAGTCCTACATACACAATTCACCCCTAGAGTTCTGTCATCCTTCTATGGATCTAGGATTTGGTGAGAATAAGAATAGTGACAAAAAATAAAAGATGAACATTGTCTATAAGATTGGAATGAATCTGAAATGTTGAAATTCTTAGAGAAAGATAGAATGCATGGATAATTATCTAGAATTGAAAACCCGAAGAGGTCTAAATGATCACCGTAGTAGCTCTTTCTCATTAAGCAAAAGCTCCATTTGTAGTGACTTTTAGGCTATAACTCTGTAGTGTGGTCTTTGGTCAGAGATTCCTACTGCATAATATACAAAAGTTCATCTCAAAAGTTGGAAATTATGTTTTTACCCACCAGAATAGCAAAAAATTAAAGGTGCAATGGTAACTGGTGATACAGAGGCTAGCAGGAAACGGACACTTATATGTTGGTAGGAGTAGGAACTGGTTCAATCTTTTTTTTTTATACTGTGGTGCCCAGTGTGGGGCCTGAACTCACCACCCTGAGGTCAAGGCCTGAGCTGAGAACAAGACTTGGATGTTTAACAGACTGAGCCACCCAGGTGCCTCTCAACCATTTTTAAAATTAATTGATTAATTCATTAATTATTTTCAACCATCTTTTAAAAATAAACTTTTAAATTGAGGTATGGTTTCCTTACAATAAAATATATCCATATTAAATGTACATTTGAATGAGTTTTGAATAATGCACCCGTAAGTCACCTCCATAATCACATAGAGCATTTCTATCAGCCCCAAAATACTCTTTGTCCCATTCCAGTTAATTCTCTCAGTCCTTACCACCACCCCAGGCAACCATTGATCCATTTTCCATCATCATAGATTACACTTATCCTTCCTAGAAGTTCACATAAGTGCAATCATATGTATATATTCTTTTGTGCCATGCTTCTCCCACTGGGTATAAGGGTTTTAAGATTCATCTATGTCACTGCATGTATCTATCACCTTATTAATGTGTAACAGTCTATCGCATAGATAAGCCACAATTTGTTTATCCACTCACCTGCTGATAGACATTCGGGTTGTTTATAGCCTTTGCATATTATCAGCAAAGCTACTATGAACATTTGTGTACAAGTCTTTGTGTGGATGTATGTTTTCCTCATTTCTCTTGGTAAACACCTGTGAAGGTTAATGGCTGTGATTCTTACTTTTATGTATTTTTCATTTTTTAATTGTGTCAACCCAACTGACCACAGAGTGCCCAGATTAAATTTTATATTTGGATTGTCAGTGAGGGTATTTGTGAATGAGATTAACACTAGAATCAGTGGACTCAGTAAAGCAGACTGCCCTCCCCAGTGTGGATGGGCATCATCCAATTTGTTGAGGACCTAAATAGAATAAAAGGTGGAGAAAGGGAGAATCCATCTCTTTCTTCTGCCTCACTGTGTGAATGTGACATCTCATCTCATCTTCTCGGGCCCTCGGACTGCCATCTGCTCCCCTGGTTCTCAGGCCTTTGGACTCAGACTGAATTATACCACTAGCTATCCTGGGGCTCCAGCTTGTTGATAACAGATTGCAGGACTTCTCAGCCTCCAGACTTACTGTGATCCAACCTGAGTATTCTTTTTACATTCTCACCAGACTATTCTAATGATGTGTAGGAGGATCTCATTGTGCTTTTAATGTGCCTTTCACTGATGACTAATAATGCTGAAGACCTTTTCATATGTTTGTTAGTTTTGGGGAAACATCAGATCAGTGTATTCTTTATATATTTGCATATATTCTAGATAGAAAGTATTTTGGATGATATATATACATATTTCTCTCTGTATATATATGTATTATATATATATAATATATATATATATGTTTTCTCTCAGTCTGTGACTTGCATTTTCATTAACAAAGTCTTTTTGAGGAATGAAAATTAAACTTTTGATTAATTTAATTTTGGAGATGAGATTTAATTGAAGATATATATGTATATATACAGTGTGAGCTAGGGGTCACAGTTTCTCCTTTTTTTCCCTTAAGGATGTCTAGCTAACCTAAAACTATTTATCAAAAAGACTATTATCCCCACTGAATTACAGTGTTTGTGTTATTACTGAATTTTAAAAGTTCTTCATATACTCTAGAAGCAAATGCTTTGTTAGTTAAATATATTGAGAGTATTTTCTCCCTGTCACTTACCTTTTCATTTTCTTAACAATATCCTCTGAAAAGCAGAAATTTTTCATTTTGATGAAATCCAATTGATCATTGTTATTTTTAATATTATCTGTGCTTTTTGTGTCCTGGGAAATCTTTGTCTAACCCCTGGTCACAAAGATTCCCTCCTCTGTTGTTTTTTTTTTTTTTCCCTAGAATTATTGTATTTTTAGGTTTTACATTAGTGCCATTTTGAGTTGATGTTTGCATATGGTGTGATATAAGAATCAAAGTTTAATTTTTGGGTTGTTACATTTTTTTAATTAATAGGCTGAATTTTTAGAACAGTTGTAGGTTTATAGAAAAATTGAGCAGATCATAGAAAATTTCCATATATCCCATACCCAATTTCCCCTATTATTAACATCTTACATTAGTGTATTTGTTAAATTAATGAGTGAATACTGACACATTATTAGTTTATGTAGTATCTTTTTTTCTCTTCCAGCATCCCATCCATCCCATGACATTTAGTTGTCGTGTCTCCTTGGTTTCCTCTGGACTGTGACAGGTTCTCAGACCTTCCTGTTTTTGATGACTTTGGCCTCCAGTTGTTTATAGCCTTTGGCCCTGCTCACTGCTAGTCCTGAATGTCCTACTCCACTTCGTAATGGTTTGCTGCTAGATCTGCCCAACCTTTTGGTTTGTAAGTCTCACAGGACCTTGTTCAGGATAGGCAGCCCTGAACACATAGATACTTGATGTCACATGGTCAAAACCTCTGTCAGAGGCAAGTAGCATGCCAAGAGATGGTTTTCCAATGTTGTAGAATCCTGTCCTACAGTGGGTATGCTCTTTCTCCAAATCTCTGGGGTCTCCATTGATACTCTCTTATTGGGGCTTGCCTTCACTCTACAAAATGACTTTTCCTGCCACAGGTACTTCTGGTACCATGATGTCTGCTGGATCAACTGACCTGTGTCAGGGATTCTCGTACTTCTGTCTGGACTTACTCAGAACCTTTTCCTGCTCTGGGCCTGATTCATACCTTGTAGCCTTTCGTGGTACTTAGTGAATGGATCAGATAGCATTCTCAAGTGTGAAATACACTGGTTGTGGAGGCAGAAGCGGCCTGCCAAGAATTGTGCTACCTTCTTAGTGTTGATAAGTAACAGATGCAATGATCTGTCCTTTAATTTTATGGGACTTTCTGGCATCCCCATAAACACTTCGCTGACATGACAGACCCCTGAATCTTCAGAGAGCCTCCCTCCCACTTTCATGGAGCATACCAAAGCCTCCAATCCGCTAGGCACTTCTTGCCCATCTGGTTACTATAATGTCATTGGTGTAATAAACGAGGGTGATATTCTCTGGAATGTCCTATGGTTCAGGTCCCCGTGGATATATCATGACAGATGGCGGGAGAATTAGCATAGCTCTGGGGTGACCCTGTAGCCCTATGAATAAGAGCTGTTTTCTGATCCTGGAAAAGATAGGAAGAGAAACCATTCACCAAAGCCATGGCTGCCTTCCATGAACTGGAGGCTGTGTTGATCTGCTCTAGCAAAGACTTCACATCTGGCACTGCAGCTGCATTTGGGGCAGGAAGAGAGGGATAGTGGCAGAAGTTGGGACTGATTTGCAGGAGTCTGAAGGGCAAATGGCCAGGTAAGACCTCAGCCTGAACACCGAGAGGAGCCCTTACAGGTTTGTAGGCCACGTAGTCTATGCCCTCACTAGTTTCCAACAGAAAAATGTTTTCTAACATGGAATAGCTTCTAAATGTTCTGTCTCAAGGTGGAATGGGCGCTATGTGCTGAGATGACTGCCCAGCTCCCGCCTTCAGGCCTGAGATACACACTGGCCAGCCGCAGTGCTGGCCGAGGCCTCCCAGACCCGCTCAGCAGCCATCATCCCGGGGTCCATGTGCACTTGCAATCTCCCATTGCCTTCCTGCTCGCTCTTCTTTCTTGGGAACATTTCCTCCACTTCCTACACCTTCAGACATTCTCTTCACTCTACAAGACTTTCTTAGGTGTCTCCTCTCACCCCAGATAGGATTAACTGCTTCCATTTCCAGAGCATTTTGTTCATACTGTAAGTTTGGGAGTACTTAGAACCTGGTACCACACTATGGCTCTTCACTTCCTCAGCCCCTCTGCGGGCACCCTGGACACAGTCTAGGCCATGACTCTTTTGTCTTCATGTCACCAGAGGTTTGCTTGCAGCCTGACACACATAGGCATTCCAGGAATGGTTATTGAATTAAATTTGTTATTTAACTGAATCTGATTCTGATGTTAAGAAAGGTAAAAAAAAAAAAAAAAAAAAAAAAAAAAACCCAGGCTGAGATGCACACATTTATCCTTTCATAAAATGTGTATTTGTTGTCACATAGCAAAAAGAAGGGCTCAAAGGTTTCTTGTGCAGATACCACTTTGCATTCTGATTTTGCAAAGTAATACATACTGTCATAAACCAAAACTCTTTCTTTTCTCTCCATCTAAATTGGAACTGTTTAACTGTTTAATGCACATGACTCTAATACCTTCAAAAACAATTTAATTTCGTGTGTGCCTGTGTAGATGTGAGCTCATGCTGTATTTGGAAACTCCCATTCTTTGATTCATTGATCTTTTATCTTCAAGCATTAACTTCATAATAATTAAGGAAACAGGATAGTGCTAAAAGCAAAGATACTTTTGTGTATAGCTTACAGATTAGAACCTGGTTTTTAGTTTAACACAAACCCTAATTCTTTTTAAATTTTGACTGGGGCATAAACTATTTACTACCATGAAGACTGAGTTTGACACATGTTTACACTTTTCAGGTGCAAATATTCAGTGGCAGGATTTCCAGACTACAGCTTCTAGCACTTGACAATTTGTTTTAAATGTAAACTACAGGTTGACATACATACATAATTTGCCTGTTTCTGCATTATGGACCAAGTATGTGCATTTTAGACAACAAACAAAACATTTAAGCAAGCCAGAAAATTGCTCATGATATTGGTTAGACTCAACTCGCCACTAATTTTGAGGTCCTAAATCTCAGTGGCTTAAACATGATAAAAGGATATAGAATGCATATTTCTCTCATGAAAAATCTGAGTGTAGGCAGTTCACACAGCTTTTGTGATGGCTCTAGGATCATCTGGGCCATGGGTGCCTCCAATTTTCTGTTCCAACTTGAAGATCTGGTCCTCATTCTTACAGTCAAGATGGAGCATGGGACATCATACTTATATCACACTGGTGAATGGGTAACAGTAACAAGAAGTGGCCCCTGTCTCCTAGAACTTGTGGATGTCACTTTCTCTCATAACCCATTGGCCAGCACTTAGTTCTGTGGCTACAAACAGCTGGCAAATGAGACTGGGAAGTGTGGTCTATATTTAGCATGGCCATGTGCCCAGCTAAGTATTGATCTTATTACTGAAGAAAACAGGGAAGATATAAATTGGGGCCCACTGATATCTTTGCCACATGCACACATACCAAAGGGAAAACACAATGCCAGAAAACATTTTGCAAAGTAGTTCGTTGGAGGATTCCAGCTTTTGGGAAGCCGTTTTGTTTGTCTTCATTTCTTCCACTTGCCCAAACATAAGTCTCCCACTTCCATTTCCTGTTTTCGTGTGTGAGGCCATGTGTTCATCAGAGGCTCTATGGCCTGGCAGGCTCACTCCACAGAGGGCTTTGGAGATGACTTTTGTTATTCCGGAATGCATCTAATTTGTCCTACATGAGCTCAACTCTGAGCATCTGATTCATTTGGCAACAATAATTTATTTATAAATAATCATGAACCTTTTCATAAGTGTCTTGTTTTGCATTTGGTCGGCTAAAACTAAAACACTGGTTTTCCCAGAGTTTAGAAAAATGACACTAGCAATTTGAGAAGCAGAACTAGGGACATAGGTGGGAGTAGGAAATTGAAGTTAAAAACTACTCAAGTAGTTCTCTTGGAGCTGCTTCAACCCCCAGGGGAGTGGGTTTTCCATCTCTTTCTCTGGGATTTTCATCACTTTCATAAACTACATCAAGGCCACAAGTTTTGGGGGTTTTGCTTTTTTGTTTTTTGTTTTTTTTAAGATTTTATTTATTTGTTCATGAGATATACAGAGAGAGAGGCAGAGACATAGGCACAGGGAGAAGCAGGCTCCATGCAGGAAGCTCAATACGGTATGCCATCCCAGGACTCCGGGATCATGTACTGAGCCAAAGGCAGATGCTCAATCACTGAGCCACCCAGGCATCCCATGTTTTTTGGTTTTTGTTTTTTAAGGGCAAGAGACAAACTTCTATAAGCTTAACATTATACTTGGTGCTGTGGGAAATACAACAGATAATTTATTTTCTAGACTTTAGGAAGTGACCTACAACCATGAGAAGGAAAAGAGTATGAATTTAGTTGGGATAAAATAAGCTTAGTTGCTGTAACAAAGTGTGAAATCTCATGGGCTTAACATAATAAACATTCATTTCTTACTCACCTTTCAGTCTGGGGCAGGTCTGCCACTCTCCATGTCACAGGACTACCATCTGGAGCTCACATTCTTTACACTTGACATAGAAGAAGGGAGAAATGGAGGACCACATAGGATGTTTTTAAGGGCCAGGTCTAGAAGCTTCTTTTGCACAGGCCAGAGTTCAGTCATGTGGCTGGAACCATGGTGCAAGTTCAACGGAGTCTGGAAGCCTACTGTCCCTGTGTGCCCGAGGACAGGCCATATCTGCGTGGTCATGTCTCTGCCACACCTGGGGTTAAATTCCAGCTCTTGTGCTTTTTATCTTCATGATCATGGGAAGTTTATGCAGCTTTTCATCCTCAGTTGTCTCACATACAAAATATACACGATATCAACTGTCTGGGTGAAATTAAGTGCTTGACATCTAGGTCTTCATGAAATCCTGATTTTCTTCTTTTTCTTTTGAGGTATCTGCAGTCTTGGAACAGTATTTAACACATGTGTCCAGAGCCAGCAGCATCTCCGACCTCATCCTGAAGACTACCTGCTTCCAAGCACCTGAGAGAGATGATTAAAATGAAGATTTCTCCCCCTCACACCTAGACAACAACATCAAAAATAGGAATCTCGGGGGTAGGTATGATAACCTTCACCTTTATATTCTCTTCTCAGATTATTATTTTACTTAAAAAATTCTGATAAAATATACACAGCATAAAATTTACTGTCTTAGCCATTTTTAAGTAAACAATTCAGTTGTATGTTCATCCATGTTATGGTACAACCAATCTCCAGAACGCTTTTTGCTTGCAAATCTAAAATACCATATCTGTTAAACCCCCCTTCTTCCTCCCCTGGTCCCTGGCAACCACACTTCTATTACCTGTCTATGAATCTGACTACTCTAGACACCTCATCTAAGTGAAATCAATACAGTATTTGTCTTTTTTGTGACTAGCTTATGTCACTTAGCAGAATGCCCTTAATTTTCATCCTTGCTGTAGCATGTGTAGGAATTCCCTTCTTTTTTAAAGGCTGAATGATATTACAGTGTGTGGATGCATGTGTGTGTGTGTGTGTGTGTGTATACACAGCACATTTGCTTAGCCATTCATTCATCTCTGTATACTTGGATAGTTTTCACCTTTGGCTATTGTGAATGGTGCTGCTACAAACTGGGATATACAGACATCTCTTCAAGATTCTGCTTTCAAATTTTTTGGATAAATACTCAGAATTGGAATTGCTGGATCATGTGGTAATTTTATTTTTAACTTTATTTATTTATTTTTTAGAAAGACAGCATGTGTGTCAGTAGGACGGGAGGGGCAGAGGGAGAGGGAGAGGGATAGAGAAAATCTCAAGCAGACTCCACACCTGATGTGGACCCAGTGTTGGGCTCTATCTTATGACCCTGAGATCATGACCTGAGCCAAAATCAAGAGACAGAGGTTTAACTGATCAGCCATCCAGGCTCCCTTCTTTTTAATTTTTTAAGAAACCAGATGATTCTTCTGCCCATCAATGTTGGAAAAGCACGGGACTAGAAGAAAATACATAATCAAGTGCCAGACTTGTACAATACAGCAATAAATCCTATGGAATTTAGAAATGAAGAGGAGACAATGGAAAGAATGAGCATGGGAGGGAAATGCTGCAGAGAAAAGGTGTGGATTGAGAGCAGCCTCAACACTTAGGGTTGAATAAAATGAAGTGCAAGGAGAAGGAAGCCTAGGTGGGATACCACAGAAGGAAGTCAAGGAGGACGCTAAGAGGGAGCAAATAGCAGGAGAGAAAAATCATGCTGGAGGGTCATGGGAGATGAGGCTGTCAGGAGAGGTGAGTTAGAGGTTAGTTAGATGATTTTGAGCCTTGAAATTCATGCCGATGGGTTCAGATTTAATGCCCAGACTAGGCAACTCCTGATGGCTTTTTAAGAGATATTTTATTTATTGATTCATGAGAGACAGAGAGGAGGCAGAGACACAGGCAGAAGGAGAAGCAGGCTCCTCACAGGGAGCTGGATGTGGGACTCGATCCCAGCACCAGGATCACGCCTTGAGGCGAAGGCAGATGCTCAACCACTGAGCCACCCAGGTGCCCCACCTGATGGCTCTTGAAGAGAAGTGGCATATGATAATTGTCAGGTCATCATCCAGGAAAATTAAAGTCATCAATAAAAAAGCATTAAAGCGCATGTTTCTATAAATTCCAGTACAGTGGAATCAAATTATGTAAATCATTACTGTAATATTATAAATTTAAGTATATCATTATATGGTCCCGCTCTGCCCACCAGTAGCTTCTAACAGAAAACAGGTATAAAGAACAACTAAAGATATAATGGACATCTTCCACTATACCTGGCAAAATGCAGGGGGAAAAATCTTTCTGTCTGAATGGGATAAATAATATGAAAATCTGGGCAAGGAAAGTGATGTGTCTTTGGGGTTTTATGCAAAAGCTAGCCAGAATTGTGACATTTGAAAGGTTTGTGTATTATAGGTCTACCACCTACTGGTAGAGTGACAGTGAACAACCAAACCACTTTATGTGGTAGTTTCCTCATCTATGAAGTGGTGACAAGCATAGAATCTGACTCACAGAGTTTTGGGGATGATTTAATGAGTTAATGTATGTAAAACCCTTAGTATAGAGTCTGGTGCTGAAAAACAAAAAGTGCTATATTAACATTATTATCTGTATTCTCTGAAGAAATAAATGAAGACTAATAAAATAATTTCCTGTTCTAACAAGAAATCATCAAGCATCAGAAATTTTAAAACTCATACTTTCCCTCACCTGATTTAGGACTTGAAGATATTCTCTGCATGAGTTTTCTTATTTAGAGCAAAGCAAATTTAAGGCATTGTTTACAAAATACCTAAACTTTAATAGTGCTTAATAGGAACTCAAAGGCTTATTTTTTTCCTGATCAGTCCAATTTTCCATTGTTTTATCCCGTTTTTTTCCTGCAGTCTCTATGCCATCCTTCTTAAAATGTAAGATTCTACGCAAAAGGACCTGACCGGGAGTGGGAATAAAAGGGTTGGTTGGGCTAAATAAGTCTTGGGGGGCAGAAACCAACTCTGTTATGTTGGGAGCTGAATCTGTGCCTGGCTTGCACCTGCCCTGTGGGAGGAGACCAATCAAAGCAACAATGGCTTGTGGTGTCCCAGACCATCCTTCATCACAACCCATCAGTTGTTGCTATTACTAATTCAAAGGAGCAGATAATGATTCGATGAAAGACAGCAGATCATTGCATATGGCAGCTTTGACAGTGATGACCTCAGAAAAGTTTTTACTTCTGAAAAGTCTGAATTGGAAGAGTGGTATTGTACCACTAGTAACTACACGGTTTAATAATATATGAGCCAAAGAAGCCCCGGAAAAACAATGTGGGGACAAAAAGAAAGGGAGCAAGGTGGGAAAGAAAAAAGAAAACAAAAACACAACAGGAAAACAATAAACTAGGTTTTGCCTCTTGAATACACTTCTAGGCACATGCACATTTTAGAATAGCACCAATTTCATCAGGAAGAAATATTTGCTGACTGAGTACTGGTCAGAGATGTTTCTCAGAAATAATCATTATTAGGAAACATTTTGAGAGTTTATAATCAGAGACTGGAAGAGGTAGTCTGTTGACGTGACCAGGATTCTCAGAACCATACACTCAGTGTATTAAGTCACTGACCCATTTTCATCCCCTGCTGAGCTCCTGAGGGTCACTGGGGCATGAGACCACAGCAAAGCAGGACTCTCTGAATTGGGTTCATTTGTGAGTGTTTATGAAAGAGAGCCCTGGAGGGCCACCCAATGGTCTGCAGGGCCAATTACTCCATCCAGGCTGTGACTGTTGAGGCTCCCATTTGGGTCAATGATAGAAAACCCTAAGAGCTCTAGATTCCTTTATGAACCAAATCAAACCTCTGAAGAGGTAGTGAGAATAACTACCAGCAAACCTGTGAACTCTCTCTCTAAAGATCCCAGATAAGGAGCCGAGGACTTGACTGGGCCACCAGTCACCCAGGCACCTGTAAGCCACATATTGGGACTATCTCTCACGTGGAGTTGCAAGAAACCAAACATCTTTCCTGCCCCTGAAGAGAACCCTGGGCATCATAAAAGAGCAATTTTATTTTATTTTTTCTTTGCACTCCCAGTCAGGACTATCTTTGTATTACAAAACAGAATTATGTGAATTTGGGAGGAATGATGGTCAGTTTTATGTGTCAGCTTGGGTAGGCTGTAGTATGTAAGTATTCAACCAATTACTAAGCTAGGAGGTTTTGTGAAAATACAGTTGACCCTTGAACAATGCAAGGGTTAGGGGCACTGACCCCAATATGGTGGAAAATCCAGTTATGATTTTGACTCCCCCAAAACTTAACTATTAATAGCCTCACTGATAAAGTGGATTAGCACATATTTTGTTTGTTATATGTATTATACATGTATTCATACAATAAAGTAAGCTAGAGAAAAAATGTTATTGAGAAGATACATTTACAGTACTGCACTGTATTTATCAACACAGTAGTTAAGTTTATATCATGTTTACATGATGAATTGTCAGTACCTATACCAATATTGTCTTATGTGACACAAATCACTGTAGACATTATATGTTATTAACACTACACATTCAAAATAAAAAGATTACATGAAAGAAGAAATACATACTTACTGACACTTATAATGATTCATGCCTTGATAATGAAGAAGGAGCAATATGATTGTTTTATGGTAGCCTAGTGTAATCAATACAATTGCTTCAAGGTAGCCCAGCCTACACACTAATAAATGAATCATTATAAAATTTTGATGGCAAACAGTATTATACTCAGAGTCATAATAGAGTATTAGAAACATAATTCTTTTTTAAACAACCACTTACTTGTGATGATAAGCTGATGTGCAATTTCTCCAATTACAAAAGAGAAGCATACTGTACTATAATGTAATTCTTTGAAAGCAAAGTTATAAAACAGTAAAAAAATGAATACATTGTTAATTTTATATTAAATATCATTCACTTTATGCCTATGTAAGGATAGGCTCTCCACTTCTATATAAGCCAAGCACACCATATCCTGCAAGATGAATATTTAGGGAATGATGATAAGACCCCAAACATCTCATATGTTTTTATGGCTGAGTAATATGTCATTGTGTGTGCATACCACATTTGCTTTATCCATTCACTTAGTGATGGACATGGGTTACTTCCATATCTTGGCTATTGTAAATATGGCTGCAATAGACATTCAGGGGTGCATATATCTTTTTGAATGAGACCTTGCCATTTGCCACAGCATGGATAGACCTAGAGGGTATTATGCTCGGTGAAATAAATCACACCAAAACAGAAAAATACTGTATGATTTCACTTACATGTAGAATCTAAAAAACAAAAACACAAAAACAAAAAACAAAAACAAAAACCAAATGAATGAGCAAACAAAAAGCAGAAACAGATCTATAAATACAGAGAACAAAGCTGATGATTGCCAGAGGAGAGGGGGACTGGGGAGTGGACAAAAGGGGTGAAGGGGCATGGGAGATACAGGTTTCCAGTTATGGAATGAATAAGCCACAGTGATGAAAAGTACAGCATAGGGAATATAGTCAATGGAATTATAATAGCATTGTATGGTGACAGGTAGTAGCTATACTTCTGGTGACCGTAGCGTAACCTGTAGAGTTGTCAAAAAACTACGTTGTACTCTTGAAACTAGTGTAACATAGTCTGTCAACTATACTTCAGTTAAAAAGAATTTTTTAAGCCTTATGAAATTCTTGCCATAGTTACCAGATTTTCACATGAAGACAGGTATACAACAGATAAGTTTACTGACTGCACGGCATAATGATTATTTACTATTCATTCAGTGGAAGTGGATCATCATAAAGACATCCTTGTCTTCGTCATAGTGAGTAGGCTGAGGAGGAGGAAGAGGAATTAAGTTTGCTGTCCTGCGGGTGGCAGAGGCAGAAGAGGTGAAGGAGGTAACAGGGAAAGAGAGCAGGCAAGGCAGGCACCGTGAGTGCAACTTTATGGAAATATATCATAATTTCTGCTTGATTTTTTTTCTTGTTTGTTTCTCTAAAAATGTTTCTATGCAGTGCCAATGCTTCATTTACCACTTGCTTTAGTTTCAGGGCCCATATCATAGAAAGATCCATGTTGTAAAAGTAGTCAAAGCAATCTTGAATAATTGGAACCCATCTGCCAGGATGTCTAATGTCAATTTGTTTTCTGGCACCGCTTTTTCCGTGTCTTCTACCTCATGGTCTGGCACTGGTTTGGAAGCACTCGTACCCATCAAGTCATCTTCTGTTAATTCCTCTGGTGTTGTGTCTATTAGCTCTTAAATTTCTCTAAGATCTTTATCTTAAAACCCTTTATTCCCCTCCACCATCTTCTCGCCATATCCACAATCTCTTTCATGATTTCCTTAATTGGCTCCTTCATAAATCCTGTGAAGTCATACACAACATCTGGACATGGTTTTCTCTAGCAGGAATTTATTGTTTTGAGTTTGGTGGTTTTCATGACTTTTTCTGTAACAGTGATGGCATCTTCATTGGTGTAATCCTTCCAGATTTTCATAATGTTTCTCTCTCTGTCATGGGTTTTCTTCCACAGTGTTGACAATTCTTTCCAGAGAATATCGTGTATAATAAGCTTTAAAGATCCTTATGAGCCCCTGATCCAGAGGCTGAATTAGAGACATTGTGCTGGCAAGCAAGTAGACCGCTTTGACATTTTGGTGTCGAACTCACGGGATTCTGAGTGGCCAGGGATACTGTTCAATACCAAAAGAACTTTAAAAGTCAGTCTTTTACTGGCAAGGTACTTCCTGACTTCAGGGACAAAGCGTTGATGGAATCGATCCAGAAAAAAAATGTTTTCATTGTCCAGGCCTTCTTGTCACACAACCAAAGATTGGCAGCTGGTGTTTATCTTTTCCCTTCAAGGCGCAGGGTTAGCTCCAGAGATAAAGGCAGTCCTGATCTTAAACCCAACTGCATTTACACAAAACAATAGTTAGCCTAGCCCCTCCTATCTCAAATTCTAGTGATTGCTTCTCTTCCTTATAAATGTTTTTTGTATCACTCCCCCCCCCCCCCAGAATAGGGCACTTTCATCTGCATTAAAAACCTGCTCAGAGGGATATTCTTTCTCCTCCACGATTTTCTTAATGGCATCTGGAAACTCCTCTGCTGCCTCTTGGCTGCTTCTCCTGTTATCTTGACATTTTTAAAGCCAAACCTCTTTCTAAAATTAGCAAACCATCCTGGCATTTAATTCTCCGATATTCATTCTTTCACCTTCCTTTTGCTTTAAGTTGTCATATACTATAATGACTTTGCTTTTTCTCAAATCATATTAGAGTCTATGGGTATGCCTCTTACAGCAATCCTTCACCTACATAAATGCTGCATTTTCAATATGAGATAAAAAGGTATTTCACAAAAAGTACAAGGTTTTCCTGTCTGCTGGTGGGCTTATGAATTCCCTTTTCTTTTCTTCGCAGTGCTCCATATGCTGGATTTACTTATCTTGAAATGATGAGCAACCAAATCTGCAGCCGTGATCTACGGCACATCTCAAGCAATTCAACTTTTTCTTGTAATGTCATGACTTTTCTTTGCTTCTTGGGAGCATTCCCAGCATCATAAGTGGCATTTGGTACAGATCCCATGGTGTCAATCAAAGTTTGCCATATTGTACTAAACACGATGGAAAAATACACGAGAACTGTGATGGAACACTATTTACTAGGATAGACATTTTACTGGAGAGACGAATTGCTCATATGGAGATGATTCATGTCACAATGCGTTTTAAGTGGATACTTGGAACACACGAGCTCCCTGCAACAGCAACAAGAGGTGGCTATGAAGTTATTACAGGAGTACCACATGTACGATAGGTGATTTTATGCAGTCAGGTTTTAATTCTGAATCTTTATGTTTGTTCACGTTTCTCTTAACAGGAAATGGCACCATGTACTGTCTGTAAGTGTGTGCATAAGTTTTTATGGAAATTTCAACTTCTTAGAATAGATTTGTGTATATTTTATGGTAGTAAGTGATAAAATAGACTAGTATCTACATTTATTTTATATGTTTCTGACATATCTAACTTTTCCTTAAGATTTTTGGTATTTTTAACTGATGCAGTTCGTCTCTGAGCTTTAAAATTGTTGTAAATCTCAAAAAAAAAATTCCTAAAACATTTATCGAAAAAAATCCACATATAAGTGGACTTGTGCAGTTCAAACCCATGTTGTTCAAGGGTTAACTGTATCTTGTAGATGTATTTAACACCTGCAATCTGTTGATTTTAAAGTAGAGGAGGTTATCCTTTGTAGTATTGTGGGCCTTATCCAATTGGTTGAAGGCCTTCAGAGCTAAACTGAGATTTCCCTGAGGAAAAAGAAATTCCGTTTGTGGACTACATTATCAGTTTCTGCCTTGGTAAACCAAATCCTTGCAGTCTATATCTATTCATCTGTCCATCCACCCACCAATCCATCTATCCATCCCCTACTGGTTCTGTTTCTCTGGTAGAACTCTGGCTCATACAAAAGAGAATCATTTAAGAAATTTTAAACTCCAAAAGGAAAAGTTATTTTGAATAACAAAAACAGCAAAAGCCAATGGCCTCATTGCTTTTAACCGTTGAGTCCAAGACCAAGACCAAAAAACTCCAAAAGCAAAACCATGTGCTCCTTACATGGTTCACAGTGAGTTCCACTCTGGCCATCCCGATTATACACCTGCTATGCCACAGATTGTGTAACCCTGAGCAAATTTCTAAAACACATGAAGACTTAATTCCCTTAGGTACAGATTTTTTAAAAATTACAATGCCTATAAGATGAAATGATCTATTTAAAAGATGTAGTAAAGAGAGTAATACTTCATGGGTATGATAAATGTAAGTTCCTTTTTCTTCCCTCCTTTGAATTATTTCTCCCAAAGAAAGAGTTTCAACTGTTTTACTCCTTTCAAATGACCTTATATAAAAATGGGGCCACTAGGGGCCCCTGGGTGGCTCAGTGGTTAAGTGTCTGCCTTTGGTTCAGGTTGTGATTCTGGGATCCTGGGATCAAGTCCCACTCCTGCTTCTCCCTCTACCTATGTCTCTGCCTCTCTCTCTCTCTCTCTCTCTCTCTCTCTCTCTCTCTGTGTGTGTGTGTGTGTGTGTCTCTCATGAATAAATGAAAAAATCTTTTTTAAAAATTATGGAGCCATTAAAATAGGCACTTTGGATGTCCTTGGTACTTTTTTGGTTCACTTTATTTTTTTGTTTTGAAGTCTTCCTTTGGTATACAATATTTGAGATTAATAGGTCAGGGAAATTCAAATATGGACCCACACTTATGCATTTCTTTCATTGTTAATACTAAAATCATGCCCTCAGCTGCCCAAAGATATACATATGGAGCACCAAAGTCCCACTAAAGTACACAAATGTTTGTTCACTTATCCCACCGTGCTGCCCTGAACACATTTCCATTAGAAAACATCATTCTTTTTAAATATATAGTTTCAACATAACAACACAAAGGAAGCAGAAATATTTTTAAACATCAGGTTTGCCAATCTCTCCCTAATCCCACCATGTCCTGCTATTAAGACCCAGACATGCTTTCAATCCCATCCTACAAATTCAATATGGTTTACCCATACACACTTTCTGCTCCAGTTGGTCCCAACCCCTACTTCAGGAACCAAACTTGGTCCTACCTCCCTCTACATCTCAGGTAGAGAGCCAGTGGCATGAGGTCCATATATGGCCCCGAGAGCTGTTTCATGTGGCCTTTGCATCAAGCTCAGACAGGAACTGAAGGTAGCAAGCTTGGACATAATGGCAGCAGCCTGGCCTGCCTCTTACCCGGCCCATCACTGCACATCCCATAGGCTCTTAAGTTTGCCTTCTTCACTTTCTACCTGTTTTCAGAATGTTCCATTTGCTCGGTCTGCTCTCCTTCCTCCTATGCTAAGTGTCCTTCAAAATCCTGTTGTGCTGCCCTGCTTTCCCTGGCTGATCCTCTGTGTCTTAGGTGCCATTCCAGCCTGTCTTTGATGGGAATGATCTTTATGGCTTGGTCCTAGATTTGCTTCCCATTTATTCTTGCCTTAGATCATCCTTGGCTTTTAGCAATTCTGGTTTCCTCTCAGGGACAACCCATCCTTACAAATTTTGACATAAATAGCCATGCAAATGTAAAAAAGATTCTTAAATTCTTTGAACTCACAAGAGGAGTACAAATAGATATGACTACAAACATAAGATCACTATTTTTTTTTTTTTAACAGCGACCATGGGTTGTACGGGGCCATTTACTCATCTAGCCAGGCTCCTGGGTGAGCCACTCTGTGAACCTGAGCTCGTAGCTGAAGAATTGAAGTTTGAATCAGGTTGTGAAACTAGAAACAATCAAACCAGAAGAGCTCTTTCTGTCTATCCAGTGACTCAACCCAAATCAAAAGACACGTTCGGATGCCCCTGCTCAGCTCAGTCATAGCCTCAAATGACACTTTCTTTTGTTCGATGTCAGGAATTTGCTCCAGTTCCGCAACGGTTGCTCACCTCGCTGACAGAATGCAGAATGATTTCTGTTTCCCTGTTGTTTCCCGATGTATGATCGCTGACTTAAAATCCCTTTTGTCAACAAGTCTGGAAGGAACCCGACTTCACGTGAGCGCTTTTTCCGGTCCTGTTGCGGTTGTTTGTCACCTCAAAGGCCACAGCAGGATGTTTCTCTCCTCAGTTCCTCAGGGCTTCTCATCCCTCAGCTGTCCTTGAAGAACTAAACAGGAATGAGGTAATGCTCTAGAGGTCTCCTAATCTACATTCAAGGAGAATGAAATGCCTCCCCGTGCCTGACCACGACGCCTTGTCTTAGTAAATGGAGAACTGTGTATATGTGTGTAGAGATGCGTGTATATTTATGTTTGTAATCATATGTATGTATCATATATACATATGTATTCACATGTGTGCGTATATACACAAAAATAAATATATAAATTGTGTGTGTGTGTGTGTACTTAGAGCTTTATCCATACCAGCTGTATAGCCCTACACCAACACTTCCACAAAACTATTCAGCTCACTGCTGAGGGGTGACTTAACATTTCTGAGTGTCTGTCATATAAGTACCATGCCGGTGTCATACAAACCCGTGTAATGGTACTATTTTGCAGATGAGTAAGCTGAGGTCCAGCTCACATAGCGAGTGAATGTCTGGGCTGAGACATGACCTCAGATCCATCTGGCTCAGGGCCTTTCTCTCCATTTCCTCTCCTGCTCCTTCCTCCAGCTAACTTCTTGTAGAAGGCTCTGCCCCTTCCTCCTGAACCTTCCTGTCCTTAAGATCCTGCTGAGCTTCTGTTTCTTCCTGAAATCCTTTCAGAGTTCTCAACTTGGTGGAGTGCTAAAGCTAGCTCAGATTGGCTCATATTCACTCCAAGGGTCAGTTTAGTTAGCATCTCTTTCTGCTCTGTGTTTGGTGGCATCACCGTGGGAGCTTGAAATTGGCCAGGGTGGGAATATTTACACCACAGAAATAATTACACCACAGCTTCCCCCCATCAGTTGTCTATCACTTGGACAGCTTTCTTGGCCATATGACCACTTTCTAGGTGGGTTTTTGATTTCACTCCATACTTCTCCATGCATCCACTGATGGTATTAGGGTCCTCCAGTCAGTTCTACTGGTCTCTCCCAGTGGCCTTTCCTGGAACATGATGTGCCATAAAATATTTACTAATTCGGTTGAACCGAATAAAGCCAAATGCTAATAAAATGATGTAAGAGAATGTTTGTTTAGAGCATCTTTCTCACTATGTGTTCCTTGGTTCATCTGCCCCTACATCTCTATAAAAATATGGAATTCTGCATCTGACTCTAGAATCAGTAAATTAGAATAAGGAGGGGGTAGATTTGAAAATTCACATAGTTCTAAACTGCTTTCTTAAATAGCAAATAGTTTGTGTATAGAAGCATATATATATATGTGTGTGTGTGTGTGTGTATATATATATATATATATATGCTTCTATACTACTCCCCTCAGTGCCTCTCCCCAGTCACCCTTTTACCCCTTGTCCCCTATATCATCCTTTTTTTCTTAATGTAAGTATGCACATATATATACACACACATATATATATATATATATGCAATCTGTCATTTACTTTTTTCATATTACACTAGATCTGAAAGATCTCTTCATGCTAGGAGTATTTATACAGATATTCCCATTATTGTTTTATACTACATAATATTACATTGTGTGGACCTTCTTACTTTGTACTTGGGTTATTTCCAGTCTTTTGCTATTACAAAAGATGTCACAATAAATGACTGTCTGCATATGTTACTTATTATATGTATAGGTGTCTCTGTGGGACAGATGATCAGAAGCGGGGTTTCTGTGACCCCTTCTGGGTCAGAAGGTAAATGCACCTGTAATTCTGTTAGATATTGTCAGAAACGTCTTCACAGGGACTAGGCCAACAGCATATGAGAATCTCAATTCATACCAAAAGAAGTGTCATATATTTGCCAATTTGATAGGTTAGAATGGTATTTTGTGAATTTTGATTTGTACTTCTCTTCCTGTAAATGAAGTTAAGCATCTTTTCATGTTTATGGTCAGATAATCTACACTTTTAACAGAATCCTTGAATGATCCTTATGCACCTAGCTCTTAAGGTTTCTGGGCCAAAGCCATAGAACCTAAGGGAAGAAATGATGAAATGAAATCCTAATGCTGGGAAGTGGATTCTCATCCAGCCAACCTCCTAACGACTATCAGCAGTCTCTGGAAGGAATGGTCTCTAACTGGCACATGCTCCCTCCAGTGACTTGAATCCAAAAAATTTACCTTACCTATCCCAAGCAGATAAGCTGGCAGATTTTGTGAGCTATAGCCTATGAATCACTTGTAGGCTAGATAATGGAAATGCTAGTTGAAGACAGATTTTCTTTGGAGCATTAGCTATTGCATTCTGTTCTCCCACTTCAAGGGAGATGGGAGTATATACACTTCCCATCTCCCTTGTATGTGAGTGTATGCACTCACATACACTTATGACTCACACCTAGCATAAGGGCCCACTTGGAAGGTTTTGTATGAGTCCCCAGAGTTTGATGGGCATGAGAATGGATATTTGATTCACAATGGAAGAGCCTAAATGTGATGCTGTGGCTGCTTTGGTTCTATACATTCTAGGGTGACCAGCCATCCCAATTCGCCCAGCACTGAAAGATCTCCTGAGACGTGAGACTTCAATGCTAAAAACAGGACAAAACCAGAATGGTTGGTCACCAAGAGTAAGGAAAATATATTTTTCCAAGAAACAGGATGTGGATTCTGAAGATATTACCTAGCCATGAGTCATCCTGAAAAGAGTCCCATTGCAAAGGAGCACCTGGGACAGCAAGGGATCCCAACAGAAGGATCAACAACCCAATGCTAGGCCTGTGTGGGAACCACAAGCAGCTAAACTGAGAAGCTGTGTCAGTGCAAAGAACCGCAAGGAAAGGAAACCCAAAAGCACCCCACCAAGGATAAGCTTGCACTTGCATGTCTGGCAGAAGGCACGAATGGCAGGTCACACCTCTCCTAAATAAGATCGTGCTCTTTTTCTCCACCTCTGTATGGTGGACACTGGGGTGCCCTGACAGGACGAAGGACTGAGTCCCAGCTGCCGGAGTGCTGTTGACAGATGCTGTCAACTACCCACTACCTGGAGGGCTTATCTCTGCAGAGAGCCAACTGCTTGAGGCCACACTCCCTTCCTGGGGAGGCCAGCATGCAATGGCTGGTGGACGAAGAAAAATAAAGGCCTGGTCCCCTGGCCACAACTGGGATGACTCTGAAGGGCTGTCCCAGCTTCAAAACTGTCTGTGGTCAGAGAAGGTCCTATAGAGACACATCTCCACAGCTCAGCTTTATCTTCTGGCCTCCTCCCTCTCTTCCTCCTCCTCGTTCCCCTTGTTCCCCTCTCATTTCCCTCCCCCTTTCGTCCTCCTCCCAGGGGATGGTGACAAGTTTTCACCCAGAGGCAGATAAAACAACTGGTGTAAAGTGAGTTGACTGGGGCCAAGAGGGTTTTTTGTCGCATCCACTGAATTCAGTTCATTTCATACACCACTTACAGAAACTTCTAGTGACTTTCACTGTCCACAGAATGAGAGACAGTGCTAAATCTACTCCTTATTTCACAAAGACCTCAAAAAAGAAAAAAAAAAAGGTGATTCAAACTCTGAGATAAAGGGAGCCAAAGATCTCAAGACACTATTTTAAGACCAAACACAGCCCTCAGAACAGCACCACTCAGATGACCACAAGTAGGATGTGGGGATTTTCTGAGTCACTTAACCCAGTTAGTTATTAACTTAGTTTGCCAAGTGGGCTTAAAGGATCTCCTTAATAGAAATGATATGGGCCATGTGTTGGTCCCAAGATGTGAAAGTTTGAACTCTCACCTGAACTTTTTCTGAGCTTTTGAAGACCCCCTTATCACATCTGGTCAGAGGTATATGTTATTTTTTAAAAAGTGTTTTACATGTTTATCCGAGATCATGTCACCAGTGTCTCAAGAACAGAAACCTTGGCTGATGTTTTCACGGGTGTGAAAATCGTGCAACAGAGGTTACAGCCTTCCACCTCAATCTCACTATGTGTTCTGGGCCCTGGAGTACTCTAGAGGTTTACAGAACCTAAGAAATGAGTGTGCATCCAATGATGTTTTCATATTAAGGGTCAAACAAAAAAAAAAAAAGAAAAGAAAAGAAAGCCACAGGTCAAAAGGAACCAGGAAAAGGGAAATAAATACACTTTATCCACAAAATGTATTTTTAAACATCTGTTTTTCCTGTGCAGCTGTCTGGACTGATTCCTCCATTGAAGAGCAAAGAGTTTAAAAATAATAATAACAATTAAAAATATTTTTTTCAACTTACCTAGGATTAGAATATGTTAGGAATGGAAAGGATCATACAATTCATTTAGTCAAATCCTTATGTAGATGAAGAAATGGCACCAGAAAGGTGACTTTTTGGTTAGTGATGGGACCCAATTCTGCTGACGAAGGGCAGCCCACTTATGTATGTATTTACTGTATCCCACGGCTTATGTATACATTTATTGTATTCCAGGCTAATAATCTCACTTGAGAATTTCCAGGTTCTCCAGTGGGTGAGAAAGGCATTGTCTCTTCTAGATAAGAGAGTTTTAGAAACATTAGGTGATTTGTTCCAAATCTCACAGCTAATAACTTGTCACACTCTTGTTTAAAAGTATTCGATGGTTCTCTTACCTTTGGAGACAAAGTGCTTCCTGTTCCCACCCTCTCCCTGATCCCACCTTCTCTCTGGTCCATCGTATCCTCAGCCTAGTGGAGTTTCCCACCTGGTCCCCTTCTGTACCTGCTGTGCTTCCCTGCCACGCAGAGGTTCCTGGGGCAAATAGCAGAGTCCTGCAGAGCAGGGCTGGGGTCTCAGCTCCAACACCAGCAGTGCTGGGTGAGCCTTGTGATCCCCTGGGATCCAGCTTTCTCACCTGTGGAGGGGAAGCAGGGACTAGCCCACCTCTATAGCTGGCTCCTACAAGTCCAGCCTCTAGTTCCGACACCAGATCCACAGCGTGGCTCAGCCATGCAGCATCCAAGGCCCCAAACCCTTCTTAGCTCACTTCCCTAACTTCCTTTTATTCCTTTTTCCTAATAACATGTCAGCCGAAACTAAAACCAGGTTCCTGGGGAAAGACATTCCCAGGATCAATCCTTTCAAAGCAGACACATATTAAAGCATCTCAAGTGATTGACATGCACTGTTTAAAACTTAAGGGTATTTCCCAAAAGTTATTTTCAATGCAGAAATTTTATTTTCTTGAATGAGGATTGTGAATGAATGAATGAAACAATAATATAAATGTGTCCTTTGACACTTAGCTGATTTTTTTGTATATTTTTTATTGGAGTTTGATTTGCCAACATATAACACCCAGTGCTCATCCCGCGTCAAGTGCCCACCTCAGTGCCTGTCACCCAGTCACCCCTACCCCCTGCCCACCTCCCTTTCCACCACCCCTTGTTCATTTCCCAGAGTTAGGTGTCTCTCATGTTTTGTCACCCTCCCTGTTATTTCCCACTCATCTTCTCTCTTTTCCCCTTTAATCCCGTTCACTATTTTTTATATTCCCTGAATGAGTGAAACCATATAATGTTTGTCCTTCTCCGATTGACTTACTTCACTCAGCATAATACCCTCCTGTTCCATCGAAGCAAATGGTGGGTATTCATTGTTTCTAATGGCTGAGGAATATTCCATTGTATACATAGACCACATCTTCTTTATCCATCATCTGTCGATGGACACCAAGTCTCCTTCCACAGTTTGGCTATTGTGGACATTGCTGCTATAAACATCGGGGTGCAGGTGTCCCGGCGTTTCACTGCATCTGTATCTTTGGGGCAAATCCCCAGGAGTGCAATTGCTGGGTCGTAGGGCAGATCTATTTTTAACTCTTTGAGGAACCTCCACACAGTTTTCCAGAATGGCTGCACCAGTTCACATTCCCACCAACAGTGCAAGAGGGTTCCCCTTTCTCCACATCCTCTCCAACATTTGTGGTTTCCTGCCTTGTTAATTTTCCCCATTCTCACTGGTGTGAGGTGGTATCTCATGGTGGTTTTGATTTGTATTTCCCTGATGGCAATGATGCGGAGCATTTTCTCATATCCTTAAGTCCCTTGTCATTTGTTGACTCAGTATCTAGTAATTTTCCTCATCACAACTGTAACTAAATAATGATGTATGCAACTATTTAACATCTGTTTATCCAGCTAGACTATCCACTCCATTTCTCTTTGGATTGTTTTACACTGAACACCTGGTACAGCCTGTAACACAGAGTAAAATCTCAGTAAATACTTGCTGAATGAATGAATAGCCAATCTGATTGTGGCTCTCCAAGTGTGCTTGGTCTGCAGATCAGCAGCAGAGGCCTTACCCGGGAACTTGTAGAAATGAAAATTCTAGGGCCTCACCGGAGCCCCACTGAATCAGGATGGTGGGGCGGGGGGTGAGGAGCCCAGCACTCTTTTGAGAGCCCTCCAGGGAACTCTAATGAATCCTCAAGGGTTCTGGTGAAATAGGTTGAGGCTTAGCACAAAACCCTCTCCCATAAGCAATCTGACAATAGGCAGGGAAAGACACAAAGAAACTTAAACCTTTGGCTTTGGCAAACACAGAAGGATGAGGGGAGGGTTAAGTGCCCTGTGGGCTCTAGGGTGTGCTCAAGGGCACACAGATGCAACACAGGCTGGGGCTGCAGCTGCCTGAGCACAAAGACATACCCGTGGCATACGCAATGCACATTTGAGGATGAATTCCTGGTGTTGAGACACGAGACTGTCCCTATGCATGTGAAGTGTACATCCTCTGTAACAGTCCCTGAGCTCTTAAGGTCTGTTTTGTTGGAGTAACAAAGTGTGATGGGGTCCAGATTTGTGAGCCTTTGGTGGGAAGGATTGCTGGCCCTGAAAACACATTCTGGAAAGCGTTCCCTTCAGTCTGAGGAATAAGTCACCGCTTTTGAGTATGCATTAGCTCAAAGGATGACTGTTAGTCATTTAAAAGTATTTCCTTCCTCAACAGCTATTAGGTGGCTCCCTTCAGATCCTGCCTAGTGGTCTCAGGACATCTGGGGCAAGATCGTCCGACTTTGCTCCATTGTCTCTTTTTCCAGAATTAGTTACCTTTAAACATTATTTAGAAATTTTGACTTAGAAATTACACATTTCATGGTGGTTAGAATTATTTTTGTACTCATCTGAGGATGAAAGAGTGAATAAAGGAGGAGGACACCTGGATACAACTACTTGGATGATTGTCCCCAAAAGGACCAGATGCAAGTCACCCTCTTCCCCTGGACTCAAGGATTTGGACTGTTAACCCTTTCGTAGGGCATCTGACATTCTGTTCCAGATATTGTTCTTTCATCCCCAATGGATCCCCCAGTCTACTCCATCCCCCAACTCCATTCTCAGGGGTTTTCCCATTGAGCATGGTCTCCTTCCCCACCTGGACTCCCAGCATGCCCAGAGGTTGGAGCTCTGCCCATTAGAACTCTGTCGATGACTAGCTCATAGTTCAACAAACTATTTTTGTGGCCTCCCACTTCATAAGAACATTTGGCTTACTTTGTGTAGCCATATTTGTATAATTTTTTAAAAATTGCTCTTTTCATTAAAAAAGGCCAATGGCTATATTTGTTTAGAAAATAGTTACAGAGATGGGAAAAGAGAAGAGTCCTAGCAGAGAAGGGTGCTTGGCCATGAGGTGGGCATTGGTGGGTCCACCATATTGTAAGTCTAAAGGATGCAGCAGAGATATATGTCATACTGTGGAAATAGTACATTGAGATAAGAGAATGGGGTTTCTCAAGTAAGTGACATAAGTAGGTGGTCAAGACTCTCACATCACCAGGCACTGAAGCACTGTAAACTCTATCTTTGCTCATGATTATGATCTTGTGAGTCTTCCCTGTAGCCCACTAGGTGAGAGAGAAAGAAGAATTTAAAATGGAGTAGAGAAGGGGCTCCTGGATGGCCCAGTGGTTAAGCATCTGCCTTTAGCTTAGATCATGATCCCAGGGTCCTGGGATCGAGCCCCACATCAGGGTTCCTGCTCAGCACGGAATCTCCTTCTCAGTCTCCTTCTCCCATTGCCCCTCCCCCTTGGCTTGTGTTTTGTCTTTCTCAAATAAATAAAATCTTTAAAACGGATGAAAATAAAATGGAAGAGAGAAGCAAAATGCCAAATATCAAGTTTTATTTCTAAGAAAATTACCAGTTGATTAAAATACACATAAAGTATCCACAATGCTTTTGGAATACAAGTCAAACTTCATGGTGTTATCTTTCTAGTCTCTTTCATTATCTGAACTGCTCTGTTTAATCTTCCAGATGATTTCTGTTTGCAAAAATGTTCTTCCTGAAATACTCTTTAAGTCTATTTCCAGTGAATAAAAAAAAAAAATGAGCAAAAGAACAGTCAGGGCTTAAGCCAGCCTGAGAACTTTTGGGGCCCACTATTATATTAATAATCATTTTTTCATAAGTGTGTACTTATTCCCTAAGTACCAGGGTGTGTCCTGGATTCCATTGCAAACATCTTGATGACCATAGCAGTGTTTTCAGATGAAGACCCAATGCTTCATCCTAAGCACCTCTGCAGACTGAGCTCAGTCAGCAGGCTGGATCATGCCTGTAACAGATGTTCTGGCTTCCCCTGGCTGAGGAGCTCAGTCCCCTCCCAGTACATGAGATACTTCATCCCTTGGACACCAGAGGCACCTTCCTGATTTCATCAGGCAAGATGAGATATTTGTTTGGGAGATGACCCCAATGTCATGGCTTAAGCAAACAAATCCAATCTTCTATGAATTTAGAGCAGGAACTGTCTATGCATGATTAAGAAAATTATAATAGATTAAAAATAGCACATTGTTCTCTTGATGAGCCAGCAATATCCCAAAAATTATTTTGTAAAGGGAAAGACAAAGTAATCTCTGTAAGAAAACTTTGTGTTCTGGAGAACAAAACCAAATTGGAGAATTGGAGAACAGTGTATGCGATTTCTCAAGAAAATAAAAAATAAAAATAAATAAACTTTAAAATGTGTTTAAAGCCTTAAAGCACAATAAAGCCCTTACTAAAATATATGGTCAACATGTTTCTTTTGTGTAATACAATAAGGGCTCCTCAAAATTTAATGTGAACATGAAGAACCTGGGGAATCTTCTTACAAGGCAGATTTTGATTCAGAAGGGTCTCAGGTGGAGCCCCAGATTCTGCATTTCTAACCAGCTCCAAACACTACAGAATGCTGCTGGTCTGTGGCCCACACTTTGAGTAGCAAGGATGTACACTATTCTTACAGCAGTGTTTCTTCAAAGATGGTCAGTGGGGATGCCTGGGTGGCTCAGCATTGAGCATCTGCTTTTGGCTCAGGTCATGATCCCAGGGTCCTAGGATGGAGTCCTGCAACAGGCTCCCTGCAGGGAGCCTGCTTCTCTCTCTGCCTATGTCTCTGCCTCTCTCTCTGTGTCTCTCATGAATAAATAAATAAAACCTAGAAAAAAAAAACAAAGATGGTCAGTGGATTGCACATATGAGAATGTCCTGGATAATCAGTTAAAAAACAAAGTCCTATGCTCCATCTGTTTACTGAATCTGGAGTCCGGGGCTGAAGCCCAGGGGTCTGCACATAACAGACTGCTTACAGGAATCTTAATGCTCAAGCTTGAGAATGGGCACTGTTTAATGGATTAATGGTGAATTGGGGATAACTAAGAAACTTGTGTGGGAAGGACTTTAGCTGTGGTCAAGAGGCTCTTGTGTAGGTACCAGGAAGGGAAGGTGCCAGGCAGTTAAGCAAATGGAGGCATTCATAGACTGGCAGGTGCAAGGCACTCAGGAGCTCAGATGATAGGGAAGGAGTTCTATAAGCATCCATAGTGATATGATGCTGTTCTAATTTCCATTGCTAAAATAAACTTCAATTCTCAGTATTAAACACAATGCCCCTCTTTTTAAAAAATAATTACAATTTGGAAAAAGTTGCAGAAAATTAAGTTTTTTATTTTCTTATCTTCTCACTGACTTACATGTTAACTTTAGAGGGGTTTGGCATCATGTATGTGGATTCTTGGTGGTGTGTTCTAGCCTTTAAGTTTTTATATATTTCCACTTCTCAGCCCCCCATCTCCTCACTGGAGGAGAAAACAATTTGTAAACAAATGTTAACTTTTACCAATTTCGTTGCTTCTCAAAAAAAGTTTGTTAGAGATGGTACTTGTTGTGGGGGATGAGGGAGGCACCGGGGTGACACAGTCGGCTAAGTGTTCAACTTTGGTTTCAGCTTAGGTCATGATCTCCGGGTGGTGAGATCAAGACCCACACCAGGCTCTGCACTGAGCATGGAGTCTGCTTGGTACTCTCTCCTTCTCCCTCTGCCTCCACCCCAAATAAATAAATAAATAAATAAATAAATAAATAAATAAATAAATCTGTAAAAAACAGCTAGTATTTGCAATGCACTTATGCTCCTGGAACTGTGACAAGTAATTTAAATTTAAAATCAGTTAATCCTAAATACAACATATGTTGAAAAATCACCTACTGATTTTTCCTCCATCATAAATGTTAATTGATTTGTAAAGGATAGGGTTGTTCATTTCTTTCTTTTTATAAAAATATTTTATGTATTTATTCATGAGAGACACAGAGAAAAGGCAGAGACATAGGCAGAAGGAGAAGCAGACTCCTTGAGGCGAGCCTGATGGGGGACTCAATCACAGGACGCTGGGATCACACCTTGAGCCGAAGGAAGATGCTCAACTACTGAGCCACCCAGGTGCCCCTAGGACTGTTCATTTCTAAGGTGACACCAAGTAAAGTCATTTGCTGTCTCCACTAGTTTAATCTCTTCCAAGGTGACATGACGATTTTCTGTGAGAGAAGCTTAAAAACCAAGGGATCATGTTTCGCTTTTCTTATGTAACATGCACTTTTTTCCGTGCCAAACACATGCACTCGCTTTGGGTCAGGTATCTGGGTTGGTCAAAGCCGTAGGGAATGGGCAACCTGACTCTGGTAACCCGGGAGGCTTCTATGAATGGAGGGAAGATAGAGCATTGTGGAGTGATGCGCTGGCCAAGGACCAGCCTGGAACTCTGGCTCCTGTAGCTCACTTGGGGATAATATGTGTATATATCTCAGATTTAGTATTAATTGCAATTTTAAATTTAATTTACTTATCATGGCTCCAAGTGCAAAATAAACACCATCCTGACTCAACTCTTTCACAGCACGCATGTAATCTGCCAGCAAATCCTGTGGACTTCTTTGCCATCTTCCCAGATTCCCCAGCCGTTCCCACCACCTCACCTGTCTGAACTGTGGTCTCTCACCTATATTATGCAGGAGCCACCCAACTAGTGTCTGCTTTTTCTTCCTATGGTCTGTTCACGTTGCGGCTTCTAGAGTGACCCTTTTCACTTATAGTAAAGATCCTATATGATGTGGTCCTGTTTCATCTCTGACCTCACCTCCTTCTACCTTTCCCTCTGCTCTGTTAGCCTTCTCAAGCACATGCTAGCCCCAGGATGTTTGCACTACCTTTGTCCAAAATGCCCTTCCCCTCACATCTGCGTGGTTCAATTCTTTACCTCCTTCATATATTTTTTTGTTCTCAGTGAGGCCACTTTTGACAAGTTTTTCCCATCCTTAATGTATCAATTGCATTCATTTGTCTTGCGCTTATCATCATAAAACATGCCACATGATTTATTCATTCATCTCCTTTATGTTTCCAGCCACTAGGACAGAAGCTTCATGAAAGCAGATATTTTCTATGTTTTGTTTACTGCTGAATCCCTGGTTCCCAAAACAGTACGTGGCTTTTAGTAGGCACTTCATAGTATAATTGTTGAATGAATGAGTTTGGGTTTTCTCTACCATTTTAAACTTTGTTCAACCATTTTTTCCCCCTTTCTTGCCTTTTTTTTTTTTTTAAATTGAGCTTTTGTTTTAGTTTTTTTTTTTTTTTTATTTGTTCCCTTCCACTTGTTAGGAAGATATAGTATTCTATTTCTGTTCCTGGAAGATATAGTACTCTATTTCTGTTCCTAGAGTTGCTAGCCTCTCAATTTTGATTTTTTTTAAGATTTTATTTATTTATTTGAGAGAGAGCATGTGTTTGCACCCATGTACGTGTCAGCAAGCTGGTGCAGGGGCAAGAGGGAGAGGGAGAGAATCTCAAGCAGACTTATTTTGGGCTCACAGGGCACTCGATCTCACAACCCTGAAATCATGTCCTGAGCCAAAAACCAAGAGTTGGGCACTCAACCAACTGAGACACTCAGGTGCCCCTCAATATTAATTCTTATTTTACTATGCATAAATTTAACTGGATCTAATCAGAATCTAATTAAGAATCTAACCGTAATCTTAACCCTGGTGAATAATACTGTTTTATCTTTAAGTGACTCATTTCAAGCTGGCTTCCTGGATCATCTCAGTATTTAATAATTTTTATGAGATATAAATGTTCAACAATAAAACTGGCTGTTGTTACTAAAAAAAAAAAATCAAAAGAAAGGAGAAAAAGGAGAAGAAATAAAGACAAAAGCACCCATCCCTCCAGTTGCTCACCACCATAGGTTGCAGCCCACTACGCTAATGTTTCTCTTTGACCTGCGAGTTCTTTCACCATGAATTTCACCTTGTCAGGTGCGAGTAAGAAGGAAGTAGGGGTGTCAGTCATATATTTGCCACGTTTATGTATTTGTTCCTTTATTTTCTCTTTTTCCTTTAACTTTATTGTAGTCTTTAAACACACACACACACACACACACACACACACACACACAATGGCTGTCTTCGTCTTTCACTAGAATTCAGCCCTTTCATATCTACTGGACCTACTAGGAAACTCAGTGTTATCCCTTCCATGGTGATGATTTTTATTTCTTTCACCTTTTCTTTTTGTTCATTCTTCCTTCTTTTTTTCTTCATGGTGTAGTCATTATTATTTTTGCCTTTCCTGCCTCTTTTCAGAAGTCCTATCCTGTTTTACTATTGGGCTGTAGTAAAAGGTTGTCACCTCTGCCCAATATTCATTTTTTTTTAATTTTTATTTACTTATGATAGTCACAGAGAGAGAGAGAGGGGCAGAGACACAGGCAGAGGGAGAAGCAGGCTCCATGCACCGGGAGCCCAATGTGGGATTCGATCCCGGGTCTCCAGGATCGCACCCTGGGCCAAAGGCAGGCGCCAAACCGCTGCGCCACCCAGGGATCCCTCTGCCCAATATTCATAAACCAACCCTTACTTATTTTTTAACCATTAAAATATAGCAAGTATAGACAGATAGTGCCCACACTCACCACTTGTTCACATTCAGGCAACAGGCGGTCTGAGAATCAGGGTCAAATTGATTTTTTTCTGTACCTTCTAAACTTCTTTGTCAACTAGTGTGTGTGTGTGTGTGTGTGTGTGTGTGTGTGTGTGTGTTTTGTTTTGTTTTGTTTTTGTAAAAAATTCTTTCACTAATCTGGTTCTACTCTTTATAAAGGTAAGGACCAGAATGTTATCCAAGGGTCCCAGGCAGGCGTGCAATGTTCTGATGATGAGTGCAGGAGAGAGATGGGCATGGGGCAGGATGGGTAATGATTCGGCAGATGGACTGCCGGGCACATCTTGCCCTCCCCTTCTCACTTGGTAACTGGTCCAGCCAGGCTGTGTGAGAGAGAAAACTCTCCTCTGTGTCACTACAAAATTTATAGGACATTCCAGTAGCTATAATGTGTCATCCTTTGGGGGTTATTTGTACACTATTATTATTATTATGTTTCTATTTTACATTTACTAAAATAATGTGTACTCCTTGCAGGAAAGTTGGTCAACAGAAAAAGTGATAAGAAAATAGAAATTGTCATGATCCAGCAGCCAGAGAAGATGGCTATTTTCTTTTAAGTGTTTTTTTCCCCCTTGTATTCACATTCATTTTGAATTTTGACTCATAAGCTGTGTGGCTTTGAACTAGTTACTTAACTTCTCTGAATCTCACCTTCTCTTCTGAAAACTGGATACATAAATAGTACTAACCTCACAAACTTGTTGTGAGTGGGAAATAAGGCAAGGCATGTACAGCGTTCAGTATAGACACTAACACAGAGTAAACACTTGGCAGATGTTAGCTTTTTCCTCCTTCCCTGCTTCTTCTCTTCCTTCTCCTCTTTTTTCTCCCTCCACCATCATGATGATATAACCTTTCTCATATTACTAACCTTATGTCTTAGAGAGTTGTGAAGATAAAAAGGGATAACAACCATAAATATCAGCTTTGTAAACCACAGTCTCCCCAATTTATTTCTATATATTAAATGCCACAGATTTACAGTATAGAAGGCCAAATGTTTCCTCTTTCAAAAAATATTTTGCAATCACCACAGGAGCTAGGTGGATTCTAAGGGGAATACAAAAGTATTTAAGACAATAATCTCTCCCTTAATTTCTCATAACTGGGTTTTCCTACATTATTTTACAGGGAGATTCCAGATATCAAGTCATAGTCTAAAATTAAGAAATTAAACATTGTGCTATTAGCACAGATAGAAGAAAATAAATAATCAGAACATATTAAGAGTCCAGAAGCAAGCCTTTGTGCATATGGGGATTTAGTTAATCAAAACCATGGCATTTCAAATCAGGGATGAAAGAAACTTCAACAAATGGTGTTGAGAAAATCAGCCATACCTTTAGTAAAATAAATAAAAACCCCTTAACTACCTCATGCTATGCACAAAAATAAACTTTATATGGATTAAAGAGTTAAGGACAAGCAATGTTCAAAGAAAATATAAGTGTATAAGTGAATCAGGTATTTACTGCCGCATAGCAAAATGCCCCAAAGCTGAGTGCTTGAATGCTGCAATCATTTACTATTGCTCACACATCTGCAGGTCATCTGGGCCATTCTGCTGATCTGGGACAGGAGTGGCTGATGTCAACTGGGCTGTTCCGGAGGCTGTGGTCATCTGGCAGGTGGGCTGAGGGGAGTGGCTGGTGTGGCCTTACCCACATGTCTGTTAGTTGGCAGGATATTGGCATGGGTTGAGGGCAAGTAGGACACATGTCTTTCATCTTCCAGGAAGCTGGCTTGGATTTTTTACATGGCAGAGGTAAGGTTTTAGGAAAGAGAACAAATGGTGCACCTTTTTACTGCTGCTGTATTCCATTGGCCAATACAGGTCATGAGTCGGGAAATAGGTCAACGACTTGATGGGACACACAGCAAAGTTGTATTGCAAAGGGCACAAATATGGGGCATGAAAACTTGTGGCCATTTTTGCAATCTTCCACGACATAAACTTATTTTTTTTTATTTTTATGCTGTCAGCATCAATTTCACAAAAATGTACAACTTAGGCCCAGTAAGAAACTCTATAAAGTTAAAAGAGAAATGTTCAATTGAGAAAAACGTGAGATAGGAATAGTGTATATAGCAAAAAATAACTATATTAAACTCTCTCTTTCACACACACACACACACACACACACACACCAATAGTTGGCTTAAAGAAAGGAGAAGACAAATAAATAGTAAGCAATGTTGTTAATAGAGGAAACTGGGATTGATAATGTTTGAAGTTTTTGATCAATGTTAAAAGAGACTAGCATGGATAGGAAATGCCTTCACTTATTGTTTGGATTTTTTTTTAATCTGGTTAGTTTTGTTTTGTTTTGTTTTGTTTCCTGAGGGACCAATACCCTAGGCCCAGACTGTGTGGAATGTACCTCCCAGCAGAGCACTGGGGACTCTGAGCTGAGAGCCTGCAAGAGACAGGCCTGCCAGATGCTGGAGTGTGGCTTTGAGGCTACCTACCTGCTGTGTAAGGCTGAGCCCCTCCAGAACACAAATGGATTTATCTGGCATATGAATTTTATTACTTTTATTTATATGAGCTAATTTAATAAACCTTTAAAGTCCCTATAATTCATAAAAATTAGAAGGCACTTAGAGTTTGGATGGGGAAGATGTCTGTTTGCTTGAACTATCCCCAGGAAGATGGAGTGGGAACAGAGTTACAATTCCCTGGGGATAGAGGAAAAAAAGCAAGGTAACCCCCCCCACACACACACACACACACTTACATCCCAAAGAAAACCTGGTATGAAAAGAAGAGATCATTTTTGTGAAATGAGGTCATTTTGTATGACAAAAAGAAAGAGGCAGAGAGAAACAGAGAAAGAATGAGAGGAAGGAAGGAAGGAAGGAACGAAGGAAGGAAGGAAATGGAACCATTTCAGGAAAAAAAAAATACATATCACTCATTATATGTACTACATAACAAAAATTTAACCAAATACATTTGAAGATCCAAGTGGCTCTTTACCAAGTGATTCATGAACCAAGCAGCCACCCCACCTAGCAAGTAGAGGGGAGCTCTGAGAAGTATAAAATGGAAGGTTTTTATAGACAGAGCGTGGGGGCAAGAAAGTTATTAGCAGAAGAAAAGGATTGTTCCAGACCATGATGTTTGCTAAAGGGAAAAGCAAGGTGTCTTATTACACAGATGACCTTGTCTTTCATCAGGGGATGGAGAGGACCCAGGTGGCAGACCTGTGGGCACTGATGGAAAGAAAAAATTTCCAAACTGACCAGTTAAGGTCATGTTTCTGGGGAGGGTAGAAACTGCAATCAGATTGGGTTTTAAGCCCCAGTTTGGAAACTCGGTCTAAGTGACCCCATTTTAGCCCTGGGGTTTTCTTTTTTTTTTAACATATGTGAAAGCACAGAGTTCCTGGTACATTATAACGTAGGTGCTTGTCTGGCTTCCGAGGCTTAAAGCATGTATATTCACATTTTGTTAAAGCGTTTCCATTCCCTCTTATCCTGAAGTACATTGTATGTAATTACTACATTTTAATTCATGTTTTCTCTTTTCCACCACTAGTGAAAACCCAAGAAAATAGTTAAATGATTTTTAAAACTATGATCATGCAGAGACTTGTATCAGTTTCCAGACATGACACAATATTTTAAAATAACTTCAGGCATAATACCTATCAAATATGGCACTGGTTTGGCTTTCATTTGGAATAATAACAATACATGTGAAGTCTACAGTCTTTACTTGGTGTAAAAACTACAGAAGATTAACTAAAATATGCCAGCATTCTTTGAATTTTCTGAGAGCATAGATTTCATCTTGACACAAGAATGAACTTCTCCCCAAATGAAAGCACTCGTGATTTTCCCAAATCACACATATCAACTTAAGCTTCCCGGATTACTTACAGAACAGGTACTTTTTACTGTTAAATGCTGTGGATTAGCTGTTGGTTTATTGCTTTTAATGACTCCCAAAGGGTGGAATCAGACTCTATTTTCTATGATAAAGCCATATTTTCTGAGTATTCCTTCCGAGTGTTTTTTTGGGACTGAACTCTGGAAAGGACAGAAACTGGAGGTTTGGAAAAGAATAAAACAATCATTGGGGCTATTACCTCTTGTTGATTCATGATTTTTTTTTTTTTAAAGATGTGTTCCTTATTCTTCAGGAGTTGAGAAATATCATCAAACATCAGAACAGGGGTCACACACCCATCCGGTTCCACAAAGATCTTGCACCATCCTGCTTGTGTCTTCCTAGAGAATATTTTCTTCAGCCTCAGCCAATGCGGTGAACTCAGCTGCTTGACAAGTTTTGAAAGACAGAGAGGGAGTCCTTTCAGAGGTTCTCAAAGATGGCGCCTTCAAAAGCCACCCCCCCCCCCAGCCCCCAGCCATGGACTTCCCACCAGAGGTCTGATAGGTTTCATAGAAGAGCACACCACCATTGGGCAGGTTTTCTCTCTTTGTCGTGTTGAAATTATTCACATCTTGCATCTACAGGGATAACATGCTGTACCTTCTATGACATTTGTGTCCAATGTTTGTCCCTTGCCAGACCTGGCACATTCTGAAAGAGCCACCACAATACCCACAGCCCCGAGAACCCCTCCAGCTGAGGAAGCCAAGAAATGAGAGGGTGCAAATGGTTTCTCCTATCTGCAGCCAAACTTTGACAACTGACAAAGCCAAAAAAGTCAATATCACGCCCTTTGTTTAGGGAATACTTACTAAATGAGTTGGTTCCAGTAGAAACTTTAGCATAGAGAAGTCTTGGATTCTTCTGTAGTGTGTCTTCTGGCAAAAGTCTCCCTCTTCCCGGAGCTCCTTTGGAGAGAGGACTCATCAGCTCGTCAGGCAGTCTGAAGACAGATTTTCTCAAGGATGGTGGCACTATCTGGAGTTTGCAGGATTATAGCCAGTGAGTGTTTGCGTCGATTCCCAAACTATGTCTTTGTGGTTCTGAACCAACGGCATCACCTGGGCTCCAGAGTCAGCCAGCGTCATGATGCTGCAGGTGGGAGAAGGGTTTCCCAGCCGGTCAAGGGTCGGTACTTTGCTAACCTCAAGGGCAGGTTAGCTTTACACGCAGAGAGGGAATAGCTGGGATAAGCCTGAAGCTTTGTTGTTAAATGTAAGCTCAGGACTTTCTGGGGAGGTACTAAAGAAAGAAAAAGCCACACCCATCAAAGAGTCAATAAATAACTTTTAAAATTAACTTTGTGGGCTGTCTTCCAGCTTCCACTGCTTTTATGGCCTATCTCCTTTCAACTATTAAGTACAATTATTAAATAAAGACAAATATCTTTCTCCTTGAGATCCTTTTCTGGGATTGTAGCAGTTCCTGATCCTTTAGAAGTTTAGAGTAAAGATAAATCAGAGGCAGAGTTACCCTTCTATTAGCTAAAAGCAACCACTGGCTCTCTTTGAAGTGGTGTGACCTTAAAGGAGGGAGGTGTCTTCTGAGGGGTATTGCCATGAGAGAAATACAGCACAAAATTTCTTTTCCTGTCAATGCCAGAAGCTGTTGATTATAAACTTTTGAAAATGCTCAAATGTTATTGATACCTATATATCTCGATGGCATGACCTCCACATGTATTGAGTTAAAAAGCTAGGCACAGAGTGCTATGTTAGTGTGCTACCTTTTATCTAAGAAAGGGAGCAAATATAAATGGGTATAAGTATTAGCTTATGTATGTTTTTAAGTAATGGTAAATAAAACAAAAACTAATGAAAATGTAAAATATTTCAATAATATCTTATATTGATTACATGTTGAAATACTAACATTCCAGTACTGAGTTAAGTAAAAGATTATTTGGGGCACCTGGGTGGCTCAGGGCATGATCCCAGGATAGGATCCTGGGATCGAGTCCCACATTTGGATCCCCACAGGGAGCCTGCTTCTCCTTCTGCCTATGTCTCTGCCTCTCTCTCTGTGTCTCTCATGAATAGATAAAATCTTTATAAATAAAAGATTATTAATTCCATTCATTTTTAACGTGGCTACTAGAAAGCTTAATTACAATTTCATATTCATAAGAATATTAATAAGTTATCTCATGCTCCTAGATCTACTTAGCTCCCAGACCAAGTTCCCAGAGTCCTACACTTTTAAAATAGGAATCAGGAAATCAGGAAACAGAAAAATACAAACAGTTGATGAAAGAGCTGCTTTTTCTTCAGAATTTGGAATTTATATTAATGGTGTTAGCCTTGACAATGTAGCTTTCAACCCGAAGAACAATTTGTATCTATGAGAAATGAGAAACTCCTGCCAATTCCTCACAAGGTCCACAGGCATGCTTTGCCTATTGGTGCAAACCTGTGGTACCTACATTGTTTACAGACACTGAATGTCATCTGTGGAAGGACACAGTCTCCATTTTTAATGTTGGCATCCTGGAAAATGTAGCAAGGGATCAGTCGCTGCTCACACTGGAGATTAGGGAAGTTCATCTGGACACTGGGATTTTCCCTAAGAAGTGATCATTCTCACATGTATTTAAAGATTTATGAAGCTTTTGTTGTTAGTTTTATTTCTCTTTTGAATGTAGCTTTTGTTTTAATATAAAAATAAGGTTGCCCCAAATTTTTATAAAATACTCAAAGTTATATTTTAAAAACTCTTCTGAAAGGACACTGGTCAGAGGTAGTCTCTGTTAACATTTAGGAATATATTTTTTTTCTGGTAATTTTTCTCTGCATATTGTAATAATTAGGTATACAATCTTATTTTTTTAATAAAAATGGTATCATATGACACATCTGTTTTTAAATCTTGTCCTGATGCTCAAGAATATATTGTGGAGGGGATCCCTGGGTGGCTCAGTGGTTTAGTGCCTGCCTTCAGCCCGGGGCATGATCCTGGAGTCCTAGGATTGAGACCCACATGGGGCTCCCTGCATGGAGCCTGCTTCTCCCTCTGCCTGTGTCTCTGCCTCTCTCTCTCTCTGTGTCTCTCATGAGTAAATAAGTAAAATAATAAAAACAAAAAAAAGAATATATTGTGGAGATTGTTTCATGACATTACATTTTCAATTTACTCATCGCTTTAATAGTTGTGTACTATTTCATGAAACAGATGACACTTATTTATTCAGAGTCTCTTGTAAATGAACATTTGGATTAATTCCTTTTTTTCTCTGTTATAAATACTTCTGGAATGAATTCTTTTACATTGGTGTTTTCATTGGTATTTATTCTCTTGAGTAAAATAATTGTGTGAAATTTTATTGTTTTAAGACTTAGGACACAATTGCTTTCCAGAAAGTTTTCCACCACTTGTACTCACACCAGTAGTAAATGTTTATGTTTCTTTTCTAATGTTTTTATCAAAAGTAGATATCTTATTATTTCTTTTTTTTTTTAAGTTTTAGTAGGCTCCACCCGCAATGGGGGGCTCAAACTCACAACCCTGAGATCAAGAATCACATGCTCTACCAACTGAGCCAACAAGGCATCCCGGCTACCTTATACTTTTGATAGAGATGCCTATCAACTCTGCTATAATATAATAAGCAAATTATACAGAATTGCTGCTACTCAACATTTGTTGTCGATAAATGATCAAACCTAATAGCAATTTCTAGAAACACATTTTATTATCTTACTCTTACATACTGAATTTTGTTAACATAAATTAACTCAGTCACAAAGCCTTACAGATTACCCTTCTTAGTAGACGCCAACTCAATTCTCTCCTCTCAACTGTAAAATTTTGACCCCACATTGTTGTTAGGATGATATTCTTATAAATAAATAAAGCTAGCCATGCCACTGTCTGATAAAAAACCCTTCACTGTCTCTTTGGGCTATAGTGGTGCCATCTGCTGAAATCAGAAACAATAAGGAGGATCATGGTTCTGAAGGTGAGATAATAAAATTAGAAGTTCCATCTGGGGGCAGCCCCGGTGGCACAGCGGTTTAGCGCCGCCTGCAGCCCAGGGCTTGATCTTGGAGACCCTGGATCGAGTCCCATGTCGGGCTTTCTGCATGGAGCCTGCTTCTCCCTCTGCCTGTGTCTCTGCCTCCCTCTCTCTCTCTCTCTATGTCTCTATGAATAAATAAATAAAATCTTAAAAAAAAAAAGAAGTTCCATCTGGGCACCTTCACTCTAAGACAGGGTGAAATATCCCAGTGGAGATGCCAAACGGCCAGGTAGACATAGGATTCCAGAATTCAGAGCAGAAGCCTTAGCTGAACATGAAGATCTGGGTAACATTAGCCTAAGCATGGTATTTACACCTGTAAATATGCATGTTCCTCTCTCTTCCACTCCCTCTGTGTGAGCTGGCTCAGTGACGTTATTATCCTCAGTGAACCTGTGCAGGACGATGAAAGGCTTTCTTCCAGACTGTCAACAAGTCTGATTTATTAAGGAACATTTATGTGCACAGAGGAAAGGGAACATACATTTTCCCACCTGAAGGAGACATAGTAATTGTAAATATTAGTCAAGTAGTTGGCCAAATCTGCAAGAAAAGTCCTTTAAGGAATGTCCCTCTTGTTCAGCCTTTGTCACTAATCTTTACAGCTGGAGGGCCACAGTTGTTTAAGTTGGTCTGGAAATGACTGCACTCTATAAGATGTGAAGCAATGCCATGTGTCAGGGAGTGGAATGATTTCTGGTCAGAGAGACAAAATGAATTCTCCATCCCCTTTCCTAGCTCTGTGGTTTTGGACATTCTTAACTGCTCTGCACCTCCTCACTTGTAAATTCAAAACAATAATGCCTACTCTCTTGGGTGCGTAGAGGCTTGGTATACCCACTGCTATTTGGGAGCAGGGGTTGCAAGTGATCCTGTGTGAGGGTGGAGGTGAACTTTACTCCCTCCCTTAGTTATGAGGGTGTTAGGCAAGAGTCTGTTCTGTCCTTGGAAAAGATCTGAACCAGGGAACTCATCTAAATGCAGGTATTTTAGACAGTGAGTGCTGACATGTGGGCAGAGCGAGAGATCTGCAGAGATTAGGGAAATGTTGGGTATCCCATCCCCTCTGGGCAGAGACTCAAATAGGACAGGGATAAGGAACTCTCATTGGAGAGACCTTTTTTAGAGAAATACACCAGTAGGAGACTCCTGAGGGGAGGCATGACTCATGGATTTTGGTGCAGATACCTGATTTTTTAAAAATCATTTTTTAAAAGTTATTTATTTTACTTTATTTTTATTTGTACATTTTTTATTGGAGTTCAATTTGCCAACATTTGCATAACATCCAGTGCTCATCCCGTCAAATGCCCCCCTCAGTGCCTGTCACCCAGTCACCCCATCCCCCTTCCTACGTCCTTTTCCACTACCCCTTGTTCATTTCCCAGAGTTAGAAGTCTCTCATGTTTTGTCACCCTCTCTGATTTTTCCCACTCATTTTCTCTCCTTTCCCCTTTATTCCCTTCTGCTATTTTTTATATTCCCCAAATGAATGAGGCCATATAATGTTTGTCCTTCTCCGATTGACTTATTTCACTCAGCATAATACCCTCCAGTTCCATCCACGTCAAAGCAAATGGTGGGTATTTGTCATTTCTAATGGCTGAGGAATATTCCATTGTATACATAGACCACATCTTCTTTATCCATTCATCTTTCGATGGACACCGAGGCTCCTTCCACAGTTTGGCTATTGTGGACATGGCTGCTAGAAACATTGGGGTGCAGGTATCCTGCTGTTTCACTGCATCTGTATCTTTGGGGTAAATCCCCAGCTGTGCAATTGCTGGGTCTTAGGGCAGGTCTATTTTTAACTCTTTGAGGAACCTCCACACAGTTTTCCAGAGTGGCTGGACCATTTCACATTCCCACCAACAGTGCAAGAGGGTTCCCCTTTCTCCACATCCTCTCCAGCATTTGTTGTTTCCTGTCTTGTTAATTTTCCCCATTCTCACTGGTATGAGGTGGTATCTCATTGTGGTTTTGATTTGTATTTTCTTGATGGCAAGTGATGCAGAGCATTTTCTCATGTGCTTGTTGGCCATGTGTATGTCTTCTTTGGTAAAATTTTCATTCATGTCTTTTGCCCATTTCATGATGGAATTGTTTGTTTCTGCTGTTGAGTTCAAGAAGTTCTTTATAGATCTTGGAAACTAGCCCTTTATCTGATAGGTCATTTGTAAATATCTTCTCCCATTCTGTAGGTTGTCTTTTAGTTTTGTTGACTGTTCTTTGTCTGTGCAGAAGCTTTTTATCTTGATTAAGTCCCAATAATTCATTTTTGCTTTTGTCTGCCTTGACTTCATATATGTATCTTGTGAGAAGTTACTGTGGCCAAGTTCAAAAAGGGTGTTGCCTGTGTTCTCCTCTAGGATTTTGATGGAATCTTGTCTCACATTTAGATCTTTCATCCATTTTGAGTTTATCTTTGTGTATGGTGCAAGAGAGTGGTCTAGTTTCATTCTTCTGCATGTGGATGTCCAATTTTCCCAGCACCATTTATTGAAGAGACTGTCTTTCTTCCAATGGATAGTCTTTCCTCCTTTATCGAATATTAATTGACCATAGAGGTGAGGGCCCATTTCTGTATTCTCTATTCTGTTCCATTGATCTCTGTGTCTGTTTTTGTGCCAGTACCACACTGTCTTGATGAGCACAGCTTTGTAGTACAACTCGAAATCTGGCATTGTGATGCCGCCGGCTCTGGTTTTCTTTTTCAATATTTCCCTGGCTATTCGAGGTCTTTTCTGATTCCACACAACTCTTAAGATGATTTGTTCCAACTCTCTGAAGAAAGTCCATGGTATTTTGACAGGGATTGCGTTAAATGTGTAAATTGTCCTGGGTAGCATTGACATTTTCACAATATTAATTCTTCCAATCCATGAGCATGGAATATTTTTCCATCTCTTTGTGTCCTCCTCAATTTCTTTCAGAAGTGTTCTGTAGTTTTTAGGGTATAGATCCTTTACCTCTTTGGTTAGGTTTATTCCCAGGTATCTTATGCTTTTGGGTGCAATTATAAATGGGATTAATTCCCTAATTTCTTTTTCTTTAGTCTCATTGTTAGTGTATAGAAATGCCACTGATTTCTGGGCATTGATTTTGTATCCTGCCACACTGCCGAATTGCTGTATGAGTTCTAGCAATTTTGGGGTGGAGGCTTTTGGGTTATCTATGTACAATATCATGTCATCTGCAATGAGGGAGAGTTTGACTTCTTCTTTGCCAATTTGAATGCCTTTTATTTCTTTTTATTGTCTGATTGCTGAGGCTAGGACTTCTAGTACTGTGTTGAAGAGCAGTGGTGAGAGTGGACATCCCTGTCATGTTCCTGATCTTAGGGGAAAGGCTCTCAGTGTTTCCCCATTGAGAATGATATTTGCTGTGGGCTTTTCGTAGATGGCTTTTAAGATGCTGAAGAATGTTCCCTCTATCCCTACACTCTGAAGAGTTTTGATCAGGAATGGATGCTGTATTTTGTCAAATGCTTTCTCTGCATCTATTGAGAGGATCATATGGTTCTTGGTTTTTCTCTTGCTGATATGATCTATCACGTTGATTGCTTTATGAGTGTTGAACCAGCCTTGCATCCCAGGGATAAATCCCACTTGGTCATAGTGTATAATCTTCTTAATGTACTGTTGGGTCCTATTGGCTAGTATCTTGTTGAGAATTTTTGCATCTGTGTTCATCAGGGATATTGTTCTATAATTCTCCTTTTTGGTGGGGTCTTTGTCTTGTTTTGGAATTAAGGTGATGCTGGCCTCATAGAACGAGTTTGGAAGTATTCCATCCCTTTCTATCTTTTGGAACAGCTTTAGTAGAATAGGTATTGTTTCTTCTTTAAATGTTTGATAGAATTCCCCTGGGAAGCCATATGGCCCTGGACTTTTGTGTCTTGGGAGGTTTTTGATGACTGCTTCAATTTCCTCCCTGGTTATCGGCCTGTTCAGGTTTTCTATTTCTTCCTGTTCCAGTTTTGGTAGTTTGTGGTTTTCCATAAATGCGTCCATTTCTTCTAGATTGCCTAATTTATTGGCCTATAGCTGCTCATAATATGTTTTTAAAATCGTTTGTATTTCCTTGGTATTGCTTGTGATCTCTCCTTTTTCATTCGTGATTTTATTAATTAGTCTTTTCTGTTTTGTTTTTAATAATGCTGGCTAATGGTTTATCTATCTTATTAATACTTTCAAAGAACCAACTCCTGGTTTTGTTCATCTGTTCTACAGTTGTGGTCTCTATTTCATGGAGTTCTGCTCGAATCTTTATTAACTCTCTTCTTCTGCTGGGTGTAGGTTTTATTTGCTATTCTTTCTCCAGTTCCTTTAGATGCAAGGTTAGCTTGTGTATTTGAGTTTTTTCCAATTTTTTGAGGGATGCTTGTATTGCGATGTATTTCCCTCTTAGGACTGCTTTTTCTGTATCCCAAAGATTTTGAACAGTTGTATCTTCATTCTCATTAGTTTCCATGAATCTTTTTAATTCTTCTCTAATTTCCTGGTTGACCCTTTCATCTTTTAGCAGGATGCTCTTTAACCTCTACGTGTTTGAGTTTCTTCCAAATTTCTTCTTGTGATTGAGTTCAAGTTTCAAAGCATTATGGTCTGAAAATATGCAGGGGACGATCCCAATCTTTTGGTATCAGTTGAAACCTGATTTGTGATCCAGTATGTGGTCTATTCTGAAGAAAGTTCCATGTGCACTTGAGAAGAATGTGTATTCAGTTGCGTTTGGATGTAAAGTTCTGTAGATATCTGTGAAACCCATCTGGTCCAGTGTATCATTTAAAGCTCTTGTTTCTTTGGAGATGTTTTACTTAGAATATTTGTCATTTGCAGAAAACACCGTGTTGAAGTCTCCCAGTATAAGTGTATTATTATCTAAGTATGTCTACTTTGGTTATTAATTGATTGAGATACTTGGCAGGTCCCACATTAGAGGCATAAATATTCATGATTGTTAGGTCCTCTTGTTGGATAGATCCTTTAAGAATGATATAGTGTCCCTCTTCATCTCTTACTACAGTCTTTGGGATAAACTTTAATTTATCTGATATGAGGATCACTACCCCTGCTTTCTTTTGAGGACAATTTGAATGGTAAATGGTTCTCCAACCTTTCATTTTCAGGCTGTAGGTGTCCTTAGGCCTAAAATGAGTCTCTTAAAAAAATAAAATAATAAAATAAAATAAAATGAGTCTCTTGTAGACAGCAAATAGATGGGTCTTGCTTTTTTATCCAGTCTGAAACCCTACATCTTTTGATGGGATCATTAATCCCATTCACATTCAGAGTTATTATTGAAAGATATGAATTTAGTGTCATCATAATATTTATTCAGTCCCTGTTTTGTGGCTTATTTCTTTGGGCTTCCTCTTTCTTTTACAGAGTCCCCCTTAATATTTCTTGCAGAGCTGGTTTGGTGGTCACATATTCTTTCAGTTTCTGCCTATCTTGGAAGCTCTTTATCTCTCCTTCTATTCTGAATGAGAACCTTGCTAGATAGAGTATTCTTGGCTGCATGTTCTTCTCATTTAGGACCCTGAATATACCTTACCAGCCCTTTCTGGCCTGCCAGGTCTCTGTGGAGAGGTCTGCTGTTAATCTAATATTTCTCCCCATATAAGTTAGGGATCTCTTATCTCTTGCTGCTTTAAGGATTTTCTCTTTATCTTTGGAATTTGCAAGTTTCACTATTAAATGTCAAGGCGTTGAATGGTTTTTATTGATTTTAGGGGGGGACCTCTCTATCTCCTAGATCTGAATGCCTGTTTCTCTCCCCCAATTAGGGAAGTTCTCAGCTATGATTTGTTCAAATATGCTTTCTGGTCCTCTGTCCCTCTTGGTGCCCTCTGGAACCTCAATTAAACATAGATTTTTCCTTCTGAGGCTGTCATTTATTTCCCTTAACCTTTCCTCATGGTCTTTTAATTGTTTTTTCTCTTTTTTTCCTCAGCTTCCTTCCTTGCCATCAACTTGTCTTCTATGTCACTCTTTCTTCTACCTCATTAACACTCATCATTAGAACCTCCAGTTTGGATTGCATCTCATTTAATTGATTTTTTAATTTCAGCCTGATTAGACCTAAATTCTGCAGTTATGAAGTCTCTGATTCCTTTATGCTTTTTTTCCAGAGCCACCAGTAGCTTTATAATTGTGCTTCTGAATTGGCTTTCTGACATCGAATTATAATCCAAATTCTGTAACTCTGTGGGAGAGAGTACTGTTTCTAATTCTTTCTTTTGTGGTAAGTTCTTCTTTCTAGTCATTTTGATAAGTGCAGACTGGCTAAAAATGAGTTGTACTTGTTAGAAGTGCAAACTCTTCTCTCTGTAGCGTTCCAGCTGTTCACTCTTTAAATCTCAGGTCGAATTCATAGGTTTTCAGGATGATTTGAAAGTTATCTAGGTAAGTTGGTGGGGACAGGTGAGTTGGGGACCCTACTCCTCCGCCATCTTCAACCCTCACAAATCTAAGGGGGAAAGTACTCTTATCATGCCTGTTTTTCAGATGAGAATATGAAGCATAGAGAAATTAAGTAACTTGTTTGAGATAACTCAGATACAGTATGTCTTTCCTGCATTATAATCCCCATATACATTAGAGCCAAGCCTTTGTTGAACTTTTATTGAACAGTTGGATCTATTGTTAGCTAAGTTTTAGGGAATTGAGATAGGAGCTAGTCTATGCTTTGTATAAATCAGTAAAGAGCAAAGATCAGGGGTAAGAAGGAGATGAATAAGTAGAGACAGAATAATAAGTACAGAATATAGAATATTCTTTCAAAAAACTTGGCTGAAGAAGAAATAGGAAAAATGGGGCTATGGCTAGAAAGGGACAAAAAGATCAACTGATATATCTTTGGAATAGGAGGCACTTGTGCTTATTTAGAAGCTGAAAAGAAAGAGATAGCAAAATGGGAGAAGGGTTGAAGATGTAAGAGAGAAAGGGGACCATTATAGGATCTTCCACTGGAGGTGGGAAAGAATGGAGTAGAGTATAGGTGATGTAGGCTTTGGACAGGAAGTAGCATGGCTCACCCAGAGGGCCTGCAGAGAGGGACCAAAGGAGGGTGCAGGGCATTAGTTAGCTGACATGACTTTCGGAAATTTGATCTAATTCACACCTGATGACTTTAGTTCTCTTGATTGAACATATCTCTGGCCAAGGGTAAAGACTAGAGTTTGGATAGGGAATTAGAGGACACAACTAAAGATTTGAAAGAGTGACTGAGTGGTAAGGCATTAGAGGCCAACATAGATCAAGAAAAAAGACGTTTGAAAGATGTTTGAGGTTCAACTGAGAGAGGAGACCAGGAGTTTGTAGTGGATCCAGCAAATTCTGTTGTGGTTTGCCCCAGTGACACTGAGTAGCTTTAGTGACAGATTGTCAGACTGATCCAGTGGTTTGTTGGGCTGGACAAGGGGAGAGGAGGACAGGGGTTTAAAGATCTGAGAAAGAATGTGATTTAGTGATCCATCCTGCAGCTCAATGTGAATCAAAGAGTCAGATGTGGAAAGGGCTGCTAGGTTGAGAGAAGTGAAGGGATAAATGGCAGGTACAGTCAAGGGCAGGTGTAGGAGGACAAGGCTGAGAGAATGTGAGATTGTGGCTAGAGATAGGGGTACCAGAGCTTAGGATTTCAGAGGTAAAACCATTCTGGGTGGTGACAAAGTCTGGGGTATGGAGATAGACTGGGAGCAGAAACAGAAAGGAGAAAAAGCCACTGGAGAGAAGGACATCAAGACCTCGAGGATGTAGCTCTGTGTGTGTTGTTCACAAGGGCACTACAGTAACCCAAGAACTGGTGGTAAGGAGGAAGTCTGAGATAGAGAGGAAGCCTGTGATCTTTGCCTCTGGGAAGTTGGGGAATGTCCAGAATGTCAACAATGGCAATGATGAGCCAGGTGGCAGGAGCCACCAAGGAGGCAGCCTTAACTATGGAAAAATGGAGAGAGTCCAGCAGAAGGACCTGGTGATACAGGCATGAGTTTTGGAGCAAAGCAAACATGGGTTCAAATCCCAGCTCTGCCACTTAGAAGTTGTGGGACTTGTGGTCCTTTGTTTCCTCATCCCAGAAGTAGGGATAATAAATAATACATAGTCTGAGAGTCCTTGTGAGAACCTAGACCACATGTGCCACGTTGGGAGCACAGTCCTGATCCACAATAAGTACCTGGTAGAAGGCAGCTTCCCTCTGCCTGGAAGGCCCTTATTTTCCTCCTTTATTGAAAGTCCTATTTTTCTATTAGGTTCCAGTTCTAATGTCAACTCCTCTCTGTGAAATCTTCTGTATTGCAGGAGTTCAAACTGCTCCTACTCCTTGCTGAATTCCTCTAGGGAACTCTGTCCCTCACAACCATAGTTCTCATAGCTCTCCCTGTGATAACTCTTTCTAGATGTTTTTTTGTTTTGTTTTGTTTTGTTTTTTTGTTTTTTTTTCTTTTTGCCGCTACTAGATTACAAACTTAGGGAGAGAGGGAGTAATAGCTTACTTATCTATATTTCGACTAAATGATGAATAAATACTTGTTGGATTTTTCCTATTACCCTGTCAACATTAATCTAATCATTAAGATTACATTCTAAAGCCTTATAATTGAGAAAAAAACCCCAAAACTTCCAAATTTGCTGACAAAAGTCTTGGTGCCAGATCCTCTAAACATAAAGCCTAAAGACATGAAGAAAAAGATTGTGACATCACACCCACGAATTGTAGCTTTGGGTAGTTCTGGGATCAAAGATTTCTTGTGACAGTCAAGTCATTGGTAGCCTTCAACAGACAATAAAAGTATGTTTTAAAATCAGTGTGTCACAACTCAACACGTGTTTTATTTTAAGCCGGTTGTTTAATTGGTTTTTTAGTGTACCCTAAACTGTGTAGAAATCTCCATTTATTTCAGGCAAAGGAGACACTGTGGAATTTTACTCTGTCTTACTAGAATATTTATAAATGCCCTGAAAGACAAAAATCAGATCTTCATTAAAATCTTCTTAACAGTATGTGGTTGCACAAGGAAGTCCCTTTCCCTCTGTATACATATAAAAAGCCACAAAAAGGAAGGAATTGCTGATAGAACATGGATGAATCTCAAAACCAGCATGTTGAACAAAGAGGGAGCCAGACACAAGAGTAAACACTGCATGATTACATTTACATGAAGTTCTAGAAAGGGCAAAACTAATCTGCAGTGACAGCACTGGCTGTCTGGGGGATGGGGAATGATTACAAAGGGGCAAAGGGAACATTTGGGGATGACGGAAGTGATCCATGTTTCTATAGGAGTGTAGGTGACTTGGGTACATCATCTGTCAAAATTCACAGCTTCAATGAGTGCATTTTATTTCAAGTGAGTTATACCTCAATGAGGGTGATTTTAAAATAAAATTCTCAAAGATTTGAATAGGAACCATATTCATCTGACCAATTCTCTAGGTACCAGGACCCTCGAAAAGCTGGTGTTACCAGCAATGTTTGTAGATAGTGAAGGAAGCTTACAGTGAATTAATTAAAGGGTTCTAAAATGTGTGTTTTTGTTTGCTTTTTATTTATGAGAGAGAGAGAGAGGCAGAGACACAGGCAGAGGGAGAAGCAGGCTCCATGCAGGGAGCCCGACGTGCGACTCGATCCCGGGTTTCCAGGATCTGGCCCTGGGCTGAAGGCGGAGCTAAACCACTGAGCCACCAGGGCTGCCCTAAAATGTGTGTTTTAAGTGACAGTCACAACATCAAAATAGAAAGGTTTTTTTCTGAAATTGAAATTCTCCTTTCTCCTCTAATTAGTCCAAAAGAGATGGAGGAAGCAAACTATCAAAGGTGGATGAGGGCTTTCTCCTAACAAGGTCACATGTATGGGTCCTTCCTCATCCACAGCATTCACAGGCTGGATGGAAGGCTTGTGCAGGCACTTTGGGAGCAAAATTTCATTGGAGGAACCACAAGCTCAAGAGCTAGAAACAAATTTCCAGACATTCTGTAACACATTAAACACAGAGTGGTTGAACTAAGCAGTAATTGATAACAGCTGAAAATTAGAACGCTGGCTCCTAACATCTTCGATGGGTGTCTCTTAAGATTTTTCTATACATGGATCATCTGGCTAGATATAATAATGAGAAATTTTATCAAATTTTGACCTTGGTTGGCTTTTTTTAAAAAAAAGATTTTATTTATTTATTTCAGAGAGAGAGAGAGAGAGAGAGAGAAAGAGAACAGAGGGAAAAGGAGAGACAGACTCCCTGTTGAGTGGAGAGCCCAATGTGGGGCTTGACCCCAGGACCCTGAGATTATGACCTGAGCCGAAGACAGATGCTTAACCATCTGAGCACCCCAAGGCACCCGTGACCTTAGTTGGTTTAACAAAGACTTTTTTTCTGTTGTTGTTGTTGTTTTTCATTTTTAAAAAATCCTATCTCATTGCTGGAAAAATTCTCTAGTTCTGTGTCTGGAAGGAATCCATCTACTTGGATTTAGTCCAGATACCACCAAGAGTTGCTACCCAGTTGGTGGAGATCAGGGTAGATAGGCTTTGGAAGGATAACCTGGCAAGTCTTAATAAAGGAAATAGAATCAACAGACACATAAATTAGCATTTTATACAATGTTGTTTTCTATGCTCCCCAATGGGTTTCATTTGTGTTTTATTAGTTTTGTTTCCTAAACTAGAGGGCGAGTATCCTACCTTGCGTCTCCCAGAATATTTGCCACCCTCAAATTTGGCTCTTGGCCCCATAGTGCTCTCTTTCTAACAAGTATTCTGTTCATGGCGTCGCCTCAAGTCCTCTATCTGAAGATTGACACTTGTCCCCACATACCTCGCTCCAACCTTTGCTATGTTGTTTTTTAACATACTGAGAACACACTTCTCCTTGACTAACTCAACCCTAATACCCCACATTTCTAAACCATCCCCCAGGGGCACTTCCCCTCACCAGACTGCCCCAGTTAGATGGCATGAGGCCCATGTCTTTTCCTTGAGGCTGCTAATATTCCATTTATGCACTTTTATTCTCCAAAGACTTTGCTTTGGTAGACAGCATAAGCAGGGTTTGGCTACATGTGGCCCAGTGTAAATACATGTAGCTGCGAACACGAGAGGGGGCCCAGAAAACAAAATACAGATTTAATTTCTAAAAAAATGATATTACCTGAGTGTGACCAGTGCCTGTGAGTCTCCTAATAGCTGGCATCCATATCCCAGTGAGTTTGCTAATTCTTTACACCCCAGCGGACAGTCCACATGGTGAACTGAAATATACCCAGTTGGTTATATTCCTGCTTTCCAGAGGTCATGAAAAATGTGGGTTTGGAACAGCTCTCAAGTCCCCGCACAATGCCGAGATGCTGTACCTGGATGTTTTTCTTTTTCTAAAAAGGAATCTTCTCTCTCCTAATGGAATGTATTCAAAAACTGATTCTGATTCTCAGCTGTCTACTGGCAATCTCATCTACAAAGCAGATATAATCATTTTCTCTCCTTAAAGGCCTCATTTCCTCCAATTTTAAGGATTTGGGGAATTGCTATCCATCCTGAAAGAAGTCATCTTCCCTCTTGAAAAACAGTATATTTCTTTCTATAAAAATTAGAGATCATTAAATATTCTTTCTACTCTATTAAGAACTACATATATAATATACATTATAAAAATGTAATATATAGTATATGTATGTATGTATGTATGTATATATATATGCATTCCAGAATAGAAGAGACAAGTTAGGGTTTGCTGACTACCAAATACAGTAAGGAGGCAGGAATAAAATAAGAAAAATCTCAAAAAGAGCAAGACTGCTTCCTTATAGTGTTTGACAATGGGCAAGTGCTTTCAAAGAGAAATGTGTGGAAGAAATTAATCATGAGGGGAGAGCCTTTGCAAATAATTGAAAACTGTGACATTTGGTGGTTATTTTATAGGATGGAAGACTTTAACAAAGATGTCACATCTTTTTATGATTATCTTGATTAGTAGACATAAACCCAGAAAAAGAAGAGTCCTAACAGCAATTGTAACCTAGCGGTTGCTCAAAGCTGAAAACTCCAATGAATGCTTTGTGGGATTTTTAGATGACAGTTTGGCCACTTTCATCAGTTCACTTTACATGTAATTCACCACCAACCAGACAGTGGGGAAAGCCTCACAACCGTTTAGTAGAACAGAAAAGGGAAAATATTTTTCTCTTCACGTTAGGTGGCAAGAGCATGTAATCATTCTGAAAGAAAAAGGATTTTCAGTTGTTTCTCTTTTCTCACCTATGAGGGAAGCATGAGTCTGGGAAATCCAAATAAATGCAGAGCCAGATAATTTACAACTCTTTCAAAGATGTTTTCTATCTATATTCAAATAAAGGCGTGTCTTAGGTTCTAGGAATTCTCATTTCTGCTTACCATAATAATTTCCATATAGGCAGAGAGCCTTGTTTCATCCAGTCCGGGCTTGGTGTCTGACAAGGGCTACAGGTTACACCTTGTAGGAAGATGTGGTTATCATCTCTCAAATGTTAGGATTATAAACTGAAAGTACCCATATTCCTTAATAATCTAATATGGCCCTGAAATTCTCCATATACCCTTCCTCTCAGCCACCACCTCTGTATGGTAAGAAGAACCAAAGCTTATAACCTTAGTCTTGAACTATCCTCTTTGATCCAAATGGTTCCAAGATCTTCTCACCCTCCAGTCCTGACTGTGCTTTCTCATTGTTTCCATTCTGATTTTATCTTTCTAATTTGACCCTCTGTACAGTTTTCCTATCCCATGTTTTGTCTCCTTCCAACAGAGATTCTGGTTCTCCATCTTGGCTGCCTTCCCTCAAGAAATAGCCCTTCCAAACTGTCTTGGCTTAAACCTTCCTGTTCCAGGTTTCTCATTGTCCTTTCTGCATAAATAAGTCAAAATAAGTTGTAAAAAAATATATATATGCTCATTCTGATCTTTTCTAGAGGTAACGAGTACAAGTTATTTATTGTGGCATTTCAAGTGTGTAGAAAACTGTGTAGACTAGAACAACCATATTTTTCCAACTTTCTTTCCAGTAATGTTTACTATTTGGCTTTTTTTTTTCTTCTTTTAGTTCCAGAAGACAAGGCAGGGTCATTTCTCTGTATGAATTAACTTGCACATACCCCCCATGCAAACTTGACCCTACTCTTCTGGCCACTCTGTGAATCTCTAGTGATTTTTTGGTTTATTAACCTCAGATCAACAGTTGAGTGTATAAACATGATTAGTGCCATCTGTACACTTTGAAAATGTATTGTGCATCTTCTCTTTTCTTTCTAATAAGCATGTGAAAAATTCTAAGTTTCCGTTCCAATATCATGTCAGGTTTTTAAAATTTAGCCTGTTTTTGGGAAAGGTTCCAGTCCTTTGGTCAGTCAATCAACTAGAGTTTATTGAGAATAAGCATTAATATGCCGGGGATTGGGGAGATAAGGAGAATATATATGTCTGACCAACTTGTTAAGACTAGAAGTTTGAGTCATAGCTATTGGCTCACAGGGTGCCCTTCAGTGCCTGCCTAGGGATATAAATAACACTGATGGTTCAGAAGTTCTCTATGAAGCAGAGTGTTCCTATAAAATTAAAGTTGCATAATTTGGTCGATAAGTCAACAACTCCAGTCCACCCATTTCTAATGGTTTAACTTCACCTCTTTTGTTAATAGGTCTACTATATCCTGTTTATCTACTTACCCATTTCAAAAGACAATTTGGGAATTAGATTCTCCCTCTAGCTTTTTCTCTAAGGATAGTTCTAGAGAAGAGCACATTCCTCCTTGCGAAAAAAAAAAAAAAAGTCAGAAAATGAGTAATTAGCAACATCAAGTGCCAGCACTGAGTAGCTTCTATTCTTTGAACAGCCTCTTAGTATTATATTTGGATCCCCCTCAAAGGGTTTTGTCCTTTGCGAGGGAAGCCAGCCTGATTTCTGGTTGTTCCTGACCTGGAACATATTCAGAAGTTCTTTCTTGGGCCAACAAAGCATGGTCTCCAGCCTCCCTGGAGCCCCCAAGAGCGTCAGGAAAGCTCTCTGCATTTTCTCAGAAGGTATTGTCACTTATCTTTCACAAAAGCATTTCCAGTTGAATCCCCTCTTTTACAGAGTGTGAAGACAAACTGCAGAGTGAAGTCATGGTTAAGACTGTGGGCTCCACAACCAGGCTACCTGGTGCAAATCTGGGTTCCATGTGACCTTGGGCAAACTAATTAACCTATTTCTATGTTTCCCTTTCCTCTGCTTTAATGGGGATATAATAATAGAACAGCCCCTCACACGGCTGTTCAGAGTTCAAAATGAGTTCATATAGATGAAATGCTTGGAATATGGTAGTACATAACAAGTATTAATTTTTAGTATTAACAATATTGAAGAAAACAGAGCAAATCAACTGGAAAACCACTCAACTCCTGACACTAAACCTGCAAACTAACTTGCATGTACATATATCCTTTTCCCCCCTTTTCTCCATTATTTTCAGAGGTTCTTTTAGGTTGCCTGAGGTTAATTCTTCCCCTGTGCTTCAGATACATCTCATGACTGCTTGCTTTCTCAGGGACCTAATCCATTACACCTATCACACTTTTTCTTACTTCACAATGTGAAGGCCTGGGGAATCTGGGGAGGGTTGTGGGATAGTCTTTTCTTAGGTTATGTTTCATGAAAGCGCTGTCTTGCATGGGCAGACAAGTCATGTTGGAGACTTTGGGAGGGACTTTTGAATAGATTTTAGAATTTCAACTTTCTGAACTTTCAGGCTTCCAAGACTGTGGATTGTAGCCTCTATTTAATAAAGGAAATTTATTTAATTAAAAAAATTATTGGGATTTTTTAGATTGGGATTACATTTATTGTCTTCATTGTCTTTATAGTATTAACAATCCATGAACATAATATATCCCCCCATTTATTTATGTTTTAAAATTTTTATCTTAATAATGCTTCTTTATTTAGAAAGAAGTCTTGCACATCTTTGTTGGATTTATTCCTAAGCATTTTGTATTTTTGACACAATTTAAATAGTCTTTTAAATTATGTTTTCTATCTGTTCCTTGCTGGCATAGAGAGATTATATTGATTTTCGTAGTTTGTCAGAAGATCCAGCTCAGTGTCAGGTCTATTTATTCTAGTTATATATTTGTTGAATTTTTTTTTGATTTCTACATAAATCTACATATAATCACATCATCAGTTTTATTTCTCCTTCTTCAGAACTTATACATTTTGTTTCCTTTTCTTCCCTCAATAAACTGACTTGACTCCAATGTAATGTTGAATAGAAATGATGACATGGATATATTTGTCCCTTTCCCTAATATTATTTTTCTAATATAATTTTCTCTAATATTTTTTCCATGGTTAATTCCAAAGAGTAATAGTAGACTTATAGACTAATAGAGCTGGAAGAAACTTTGAAGATCCTCAGTTGAGATAGCAAGAGGTGCATTAAATTCCTTGATTGTTCAGTGAGAGAGAACAGGGATCAGAACCCAGATATTCTCACTTCTAGTATTCTTTTCCCTACAGCGAAAAGCCCCTCAAGAAAAGAAACACAATTAAGACAATTTCTTTTTATATCCTGAAGTTAAGGAGTGACTGAAGTTAAAGTTTTTAGAGTTGAATAGCATGTAGGCTATGCCATTAACAAAGCTGCCACAACCAGGCCAGAAACAGGGATACCTCATTGGCAAGTCCAACTCATCCCACTAAAAGCTTCAGATTTATTTCATCTCCAGAGAGCTTCCAAAATGAGCAATGGTCTTATTTTTTAAATTTTTATTTAAATTTAGTTAATTAACATATAAAGTATTATAGGTTCCAGAGGTAGAGTTCAATGATTCATCATTATATAATACCAGTACTCATTATGTCACATGCCCTCCTTGATGTTCATCACCCAGTTACCCCATTCCTCTATTCCCCTCCCCTCCAGTGACCCTCAGTTTTTTTCCTATGATTGAGTCTCTTATGGTTTGTTTCCTCTCTGATTTTGTCTTATTTTATTTTTTCCTCTATTCCCTCCATGATCCTGTTTTGCTTCTTAAATTCCACATATGAGTGAGATGATATATAATTGTTTTTCTCTGTTGACTTATTTCACGTAGTATAATATCCTCTAGTTCCATCCATGTCACTGCAAATGGCAAGTTTTCTTTTTTTTTTTTTTGATGGCTGAGTAGTAGTCCACTGTATACATATGCCACATCTTCTTTATCCATTTATCTTTCAATGGACATCTGGGCTCTTTGCATAGTTTAGCTATTGTGGACATTGCTGCTGTAAACATTGGGGTGCAGGTGTCCCTTCAGATCACTACATTTGTATCTTTGGGGTAAATACCTAGTAGTGCAATTTGATTTGAGAATCTCTAGTAATTTCACTGACCTCCTTCTTGATTCTATGTCAACCCATCCTGGCACCACAAGAATAGCTGGTGGTGAACAAAGCTGTTTATAGATGCCACACCTACTGTCCTTCAGTCTGATTTCCCAGGAGATCAAAGGTAATTATTTTGTCGAGCTTCCTCTTTTCTCTTTGGAGTTAAATTACTGGCAGAGCATGACCAGTGAAACTTTCACCTGTCCCCTGTTCTCTTGCTATTGTCAGCACCTTCAATTCCATGATTTCACTATTCTTCATAACTAGCTCAATGATACCTGCTGAGACCTAGTATGTCAATAATGTAATCAACAATTAGTGTAACTAATTGATTTCAAGACGCCGCCACAAAAAGCAGCATGGATACCATACATAGTGCTAGGCCTTTGAGAGTTTATAATCTAGTTGCAGAGACAAAATTAACACATATGAATTAAAGGGTAATAAATGATAATTAATGTACATATAATCTCTATTAGTAAATAAATATACAAATACATACAACATACAAATAAATAGTCCTAATCACTAAACAAATTCAGGAGTATTAAAGCCTGTGCCCACAGTCTTGACTTCTATATTGCAACTGCTCCTACATTCCCACATGTTGTCACCCCTCTGTCATCTCAGCTCCACTTACTGGTTCTTTCTTCCCCTTCCCCCACCCAAGTCATTGAGGGAAATGTTTGCTGTGGTTATTCTTGTTGGAACTTGGAATGCATTTAACTCCAAGAAACAGTGGTTAGGAATGATGTAAATACTTCAGCCACATTACAGGTTAAGTGGGCCTTTGTGAATGGACTGTAACTATTTCTTGGGAAAACCTGTTCTAAATACAAAATGATTTACAGAGTCTTGTTTTCAAATGAAGTTTAAAAACACATACTTTTCTTTAAATTCCAAATACTCAAACTTAAGCCCTCAGGAAGGGTATCCTGCCAATCCCATGATGCTCTCCTTCATCAGCAATGTTGACTATCTTCTTATTATATACATGCAAAAGGATAAATGTGGCTATAATGAGCAATACATGTTCTTTGACTTCATGAAGACTAGCACTCTTCAGCTCCTCCTGTACAAAGGTAAGAGAATTAACAGCATTTCTGGAGAACCGAGAATGGATTACAGATGCTTTGTTTAAAATCATAGCTCTCAAGTCTGTAAAATAAACATATTATCTTTGTTTGCACCATTGGCCTAACCTGAGGAAAACAGCTTTTAGAATAGATATTGTTCACAATCTTGGGGCTGTTAAATAGTACAAGTCAAAACTGAGAAGGACAAGTTCCTCGTGTGGCATTTGACAGTACTACTCAAAATGTGCTCCGTGGATCAATAGCATCCACTTCATTAGGGAGGTTGCTGGAAACACAGATTCTTGGCCCCATCCAGAATCAGAATCTCTGAGGTGAGTCCCAAATATCTGGGCTCTAACAAGTTCCCCAAGTGATTTTGTGCACACCAAAGAGAACTGGTGCTAAGTTTGTCTTCTCTCCACTCTGTGGAACCAGCATTGGTGGTAGCTGCTGGCACTTGCAAAAAGTCCCATAGCCCTCAGAGGGGCCCTATCTGGCTGTGATGGGTGCATGGATCAGAGAGCATTGGCACCAACGGGCGCTCATTACCCATGAAATTAATAAATATAGTACAGTCCTCATGGACATTCTGCTTCTCCTTACCCTCTATATATTTCTTGCTATCAGTTTTATCTTCCAATTCATATGCTGAAATGCTGACCCCTGGTATCTCAGAAAGTAACCATATTTGGAGGTAAAGTCTTTAAGGAGGTAATTAAGTTAAAATGCAGTCATTAAGGTGGATCCTAATCCGATAGACTGTGTCCTTATAAGAAAAGGGTGTTAGAACAGACACACACAGAGGAGTGATCATGAAAAGACACAGGGAGACGACTGCCAAGGAGAGAGGCTTCAGAAGAAACTCCCCCTGCTGACACCTTGATCTTGAACTTCTAGCCTTCAGAACTATGAAAAAATGTACTTCTGTTATTTGGGCCCTCCAGTCTGTGGTAATTTGTTACAGTAGCCCTAGCAAACTAATACACTACATACCTCTGCCCTCAAACACCGGAAAAAGTTTACACAGAGCTCTACCCAAAGTAATCACTAATTCCTATAGCAACACATCACTGGCTTTTAGAGTGAGGATGGTGCATGAGATTTTCTGTGATGGGCCATTTGCTCAGAGCACCTGTGCCTGGTCCTGACTCAGGTGAGAGTGTGCTCCCCTGTGCTCTGATGTCCAACTGGGGAGGGAGGGAGAATCAACCTAATACTCAGGGTTCCAGTGTTTACCACAAACTACACCTGTGTCCAAGGGGAAATCGCACCATGCTGGGTTTGTTTCTTCATTTGTAAAATGGAAACATTAATGACCTTCATAATGTCAACAATTCTGTCTTTTATAGGGATGTTGAAAAAGTCAAGTGAGGTAACATGAGTAAGAGCATTAAAATGCATTGTTAATGGAAGGTGGGGATGTGGACTATTGTTTTCACTTTTTTAATAGGACTATTATTAGCAAACCTACTTGTTCTACAGCTTGGGGAGAGCAACAGCTGGGAGCCCACAGTGAAGCATCTGCTTCACCGAGCTCAGTCACCTGGTAGAACTGAAGGGCCTTCAGATCCAACCCAGCAGCTACACGTTGGAAACTTGCCAAAGGGTCATGTAAAGATGTTGTATTTCTGTAATCTGTTTGTCACTGTACAATTTAATCTCAACTTCAGTGTGTGTGTGCATGTAACCAAATTAGCTCATCTATAATTTGGGCTCCATCTTACCTGTTCCCTTAATTTAAATCACATTCCATCCAACTCTCATAGAATTCTTCAATCTTGGATCGATAAAAGTACAATTTGATTGAAGATAAAGGCCCCCTTTATTTCTGAGTTTAAGTCGTCAGAACAAAGAACTCATATCAAGAACTCTGTTCAGCCAGGAAATGGAGCAGATTGAGTGCTAAATGACACCAGACAAAACAAGGGGATGTTTTGAGAGATCATTGGTTGAGTTTAGACTCAAAGACTTCTATTTAATTCGAACCACATAACAAATGATGGTGATATCATTAAAATAAATATCCCACATGGGCCATCCTTTTCCCTCCCATATCATAGCACTGACATCACTTTTGCATTTTATATCAATGGCATTTTCCATATTCTGCCGAAAGGTCACAATTATGTCAGTAATGAGATGCAGCCCCCAGTCAAGCTGTTCCAAGACACCACCGCCCATTTCCAAAACAATTTTGAGGGCAGCTTCCCAACAGTATGATTTCCAGAGAGCAGATGTCTCCTTGGGTGTGAGCCACAGTTAAATTGGGAGAGTCCACTCCAGATCACTGTGGTCATCAGAGCTGCAGCCAGGCCACCTAGGAGGACACATAGTAGCATGCAATATCCAGGAGGATAGATAGAGAAGGTAGACGAAAGCTGAAAGGGCTTAGTGGCATCATCTCTCTGGGCCAATCCCTAGAGTCCTTGCTAATTAGTCTTACTAGATACCAAACAAGGAATCTTTAAAATGAGATTGGTAGGCACCATTTGTCTAGGTATTAAGAGCTCTTTTATGTGAAGCAGAATTGAGACAGAGACCTGGCCCCATTCCTTGCATAGCTGTGTGGCTTTGAGCAAATTGTCCCACCTCTCTGAGGCTTCATTTCCCAGCTGGAAGATAGGGATGACAGTGATCCCTCCATTGTAGGACTGTTGTGAGGATGACCACATAATGCATGTAAGTCAGCCCTCCATGAATGCTGGCTGCTGTTATCCCCATTAATAAGAATTTTAGGGTTGGGCTGAATTTGAACATCTGTAGTAACAGGGACCTACCACCCCTCCGGTCCCCTGCTGGGGCCAAAAGAAGGGAGTGTAAGGTACATTTGACACTTGTTGAATCTGGTGATTTTTAGAACAGAAGGGGAGATAAGAGCATATTTTTAAGCATGCACTGGAATCCTCAGAGGCTATGCAATCAGTTCCATGTCTTTATCTCTTTGTAAAGATGGATCTGTGCATGGGTCCATTCTGAGCTCATTTGCTAAGTCAATAGGATTTATTTTCATTCTCCATTCTGCTGTGACTACACACTTTTATGCTTATATTAGCAACCCTCCCTTCACTTCTAGTATTCAGTGACTTCTTCACTCCCAGCTGAGTCAGTTAGAAAAGGGTCTGTTAGATTACTACCAGGTTAGTGTGAATTAATGCAACATGTTAGCTCTCCCAAGAGGGTTTGCCTTTCAAAAGAGAATGCATGGGAGAGGGGATCTTTTCATTACTGTATCAGGGGAATGATCTAGACATCGGCTATCTGGATTTCAGCAAGGCAATTGACAAAGGCTCTCACAATATTCATGTGGAAGTGATGGAGAAGCATAGACCAGAAAAAAGCACGGTTCTATTTATAACTTGCTCAGTGTCACTGACCAAGAAATGTTTATTAGAGAAAGAAGGCATAAGAGGATGGTGTCCCTACAGAAGGTCACAGGCTCTTTCTAAGGCCACATCCTGGCCAACATTTTTATCAGTAACTTAAAGGAAAACACAGATGTCATGTTGAGCAGGCTCACAGATGGCTGGGTTTGTAGCTGATATATTTTGACGATCAAGACTATTCCATGCTCTTATTTGACCAAATAGCATGGCATAATGGACCGGCTTGTTCTCAATGACAGCCCGCCTGCTCAGCCCAGGTGATGTGCCAGGCAGTTTGCACATATTATCTCTATCCCTGCAAAACAGAGACCATTGTCCTCATGTTATAAATAACGAAACTGATTTGTATCATGGTCAAGAAACTTGACTGGATCCTACGGCAAAAGGAAGGACAGAAGCTGGAACTTGAATTCAGATCCATGTAACTCCAAAGTCATTCATGAGCTCCGTCTATGGCGAGTTCTGCATGGCCCTTTAAGAGGCAAGTGTACGAGGTGCCCAGGGGAGGGGAAGGCCATCTAGCACAGGGATCAGCACATACGGACACAGAAATGTTGTGGAAGCAGCCAGTTGGAAGGAGGAGGGAGGAAAGGATAGTATCTGCTTTGATCTGGGCTGGTAATCACGACCAGTGGGAAACAGCTGACAATATTGTGTTTGGCAAGTGGAGACATGCTAGTTCTCTTCAAATATTTACAGGGCTGTAGTGTGGAAGAAATATGAAATGTAAACCAGGGAGGTGGATTTTAATTCAATGTGAACTGAAACTTTCTAAAGTAATGAGCACTGTTTGTCCATGCAGCAGGATCCCTCCCGAGGTGCTGCCTTGTTCCTGGAGGTCCCCAAGCGGGACCAGGTCGCTGCTCACTGGAGGTGACAGGGAGGAGCTGGAAGCAGGGGCAGTGCACAGAAGGACTCTACTTTATAAGGGTCATAGTGGTATTTCAGATATTTCAGCGCCAGGGTGGGGGACACCTTTTGGAGCAGAGAGAGTTCTCTCTGTCCTGAAGAATAGCACACAGATTTCTGCGTCCTCCGTGGAATATGCCAAGATTTTAAGTGTGAGATAGAGACTGCCCTTCCTTATACCAAATGCCAGCAAAACAGTGGCCTCATTTAGTTATTTGAGGGAAAGGGCTAAAAAATCCCTCAAGCAGGCTTCTGGTGGAAAGAAAAACCCTCGAAAGTACAGCAGGGGTGCTTTGGGAAGCACAAAATAGGCTTTGTTCTGCCCCCGCAGGCCTGTGCCAGAGAGCAGTGAGCAAATGGAAAAACGTCCTGACAGACCATGTTTATCACCCATGCCATCTTGCACTATTCACAGATTCTTACACAGACTTTCTTGCTGGGATACTCATGCTCATGAACTTGAGCTATGTGGAGATTATTTTTTCTTTTAATGTTCAAGGCAGTAAACCAGGAAGAGCTTTAGACATCCTCCCGGTAACTGGAATACTAACAATGAAATGCACCAAGAAGAGCACAGCCTACTTGATTATTTCCTAATTTTCTCTTTATGCTGGTTCCAGCCCGGAGACCCTGCCAGATGCAGAAAGCTTCCTTCATGGCAGCACAAATAGTTTCCATTTCCCAGTTGAGAGCCAGCATCCAAGAGGATCTTCTCATTTGAGGCTGAATGAAACAAAAGATGGCCCAGAACTCGACCGCAGCCAGGAAACAGAAGCGCACAAGCCAGAAAACTTCTGCAATGTCCCAGAAATCCCCATGAGGCAGAGAAGGCACATTGACTACTCTCTGCAAGTAAGCGTTCTTGCAAGTCAGTGCAGCCTCCCAGCTACTTTTCTATCAAAGATTTCTTCAGGCTTTTGGTGAAATTTTGCAAAAATGCATTCCACATTACATCTCCAATAGTATGCCCTCGTCTAACTCTCTTCTCATTCATCATTACAGGACTTCATAAATTCATCATCTAGTTATTTAATTTTTTTAATTTTTTATTTATTTATGATAAAATCTCACAGAGAGAGAGAGAGAGAGAGGCAGAGACATAGGCAGAGGGAGAAGCAGGCTCCATGCACCGGGAGCCCGATGTGGGATTCGATCCCGGGTCTCCAGGATCGCGCCCTGGGCCAAAGGCAGGCGCCAAACCGCTGCGCCACCCAGGGATCCCCAAGTTATTTGATTTTTTATTTGCTTCTTTCATTTATTAACTTAGCAGACATATATTGGGAATCTCATAATTCATTCATTTCTTGGTTATTTCTTGAGCACCCATCACTAATAAGAATGAGGTAGGGTTAAGGAGATGAATACAACGTGGTTTCTACTCAATATCATTTCCCTCATATTGAATCTTTACTAAATATTCTGCACTTCCTAGCAGCATTTGGTTACAAGCAAAATGTTCTCAACTGTGTATTTCCAACTCTGGCTGCTTTCCAGAGTTGCCTGCTAGGTTCAGTCTCATCGGGAATGTCCCACTGACAGCTGCACTTCAACATGGTCAGAATTGAACTCATGCCCTCTAAGCCTGCTCTTCTTGATGACTTTTCCATTTCTGTTCAATATCACTATCTTCACACTTGGTGCATTCAGGCTAAGATAACTTTGAAGTTTCTTTTCCCTTTTTCCAGGACAATTGTGACTTTTACCTCCAAGATGTCTCTTAAACATTTGATTTTTTTCCCATTTCTGTTGCTACTATTCAATGACAGGACAGGAACGCAGTAGTTCTTACTTGGACTATTGCAATAGCCTTTCAACTAGTCATCCCACCTTCATATTACCAAATTCTGGTCTGTCCTGAACTTTGCCACCAGAATAATCTCCCTGATTCACATTCTCATAATGTCACTTTCCTACTTGTTCCCTACGCAGTATTATCCTAAGGTGGTATATCCTCCATAATCTAGACTCACTGTCCAGTACTTCTACATTCTCTGTGCCCATCCAAACTGGACAAATACCCTTTGCCAGATATCCTCTGGGCTGTCCTGTCTCTATGCCTTTCCTTATGCTGTTCCCCCTGGCTGGTGCCCCTTTTCCATTTTCTGCCTATAGAACTTCTCCCAGGTGTACTCTTCTAGCCCAGGTCCTCCATGAAAATGTAACCACCTCTCTGGTGATAATTGACCTCTCCTTCCTTGAACTCTACAGCATCTCATGTCCATGCAACAGTAACTTAGAGCTCATCTCCCCTTTCAGATTCTGGGATTCATGATGTCAGCACTCTAAATAAATCATCAAAATGGAAATGTTTTTTTGCACAAGGGGATAAACAGACCATACCTTTTTCATGAAAAAGGAGTAGAAAATGAGATATCAAAGGTACAGAAAAGGAAATGTTTGGAAGAAGAGCTTCATAGAATAGAAGAGAATTGAATCAAGGGCAAGCATTTTGTTAGTTTTAGATCAGAGGTGAAGCATCTCTTTTTTTCTGACCTCTCAGGGAAGGATGAATAGTGAAGGGAATGTTCAAATGGTAATGTATGTGTGGAAGGAGCAGTGCTCCTGCTATGATGGGGGAGGGTGTGGCAGAGTCAGGAAGGGTATGTGCCTCACTCTGTGGTCTGGGCAAGTCACTCTGCAAGCCTATTTTGTCCTCTATGAGATAGAAGAGTAGTGCTTATGCATTTCCTGTTAGGAGTATCTGAAATAATCTAAGGGACTTAGCATTGAGTCTGGCCCCAGTCACATTAATTGGTGTGGGTACTTGCTGCATGGTTGCCCAAAAGGGGTGGAGCTGAAGGCTCTGGATTCTAGAAATGGCACAAAATATACAGGAGATGTAAGTAAAAAGCTAAGGAGCAGATGAAAAAGATAAGAAGAGGTATGATCACAGAAGGGTAAAGGTGTGTTTATGCGGAAAAGAGGGTGATTAAGAACTAAGACAATTTCTGCCTTTATCTAGAATGCTACAGATGGGGATTAGCTATCAACTCCCACTCTCCTGGGATGGGCAGGTAGTTTGAGTGGGCATCAGCTAGCAAATGGCTATAATCAGAAACTATTGTACAGAATGACACAAACAAAAGTGTTCCTTCCCCCTTGAATGCCATTTCCTTGATTGCATCATCAGTAAATCTTCTTTCTTAGTTCTTTCCTTCCTAGGACTCACCTCACTCCTCCCTTATGGGCTCTAGGACTATTACTGTCAGAGTGCCCAAGGGACTTCAATGGCCAGAGGTCCCCAACCACCTTAGCTTCTCCATTCACTCACATAGGAGTCCCACTTCCCTATAGCATGGTGATTTGGGAAGTGAGCAGAGGAACTAAAGGCAAATGCCCACCCAGAGGATGACATTCAACTAATCATTACTCAGAAACAGGAATTCCAGGATATCTATATAAGGGTTATTGAGGTAGCCCCTGAAAGAAATCCATGTCAGTTTGCGTGGGCCTAGTCTCCTTGCTAGAAAGATTTTCAGTGTTTTGGGGGTATTGGAGGTGATCGGGTGTTTTTCCAACCTATCTTAGTACAACTTGATTACAGATAAAAGCTCTAAACCCAGGATTGCCTCAGAGACCTAACTGGTGGCTCCAGCTGGCCTGATCTGTTGGCAGCAACCTGAAAAGGCAGCAGTCCCAAGATGGCCTTCTTTACCTTGGGAAGTGATTTAATACAGACCTATTTTCTCATTCTGAGTCCCCGATGAGAATCAAGAGTAGAAAACAACTCTAAGCAGTCACCTCTTTTTTTTTTTTTAAAGATTTTATTTATTTATTCATGAGAGACACACACAGGGAGAGAGAGAGAGAGAGAGAGAGAGGAAGAGACACAAGCAGAGGGAGAAGCAGGCTCCATGCAGGGAGCCCAATGTGGGACTCGATCCCGGGTCTCCAGGATCATGCCCTGGGCCGAAGGTGGTGCTAAACCACTGAGCCACCCAAGCTGCCCAGCAGTCACCTCTTTACATGTATTCTGATTAATTAGTATCTGAGGGTAGATAGACGCCAGATTTAACTTGAAAAGACCAAAGGCAGCACCTTTTCAACCAAAACGGGTAGCTGAATTAGGACTGCAGGTTGCTAAAGGCATGGGCTCATTCTTTTGGCTTTTATTTCATGGATATAGGAGGAAGAGTAAATTTCCATGGACTTTAACCCAGAACTCTTAGGAGTTGTTGCAAGTAGCATATTCTTTCTCTCTCAGTTTCATTTTCTTTCAATATGTGCATAATTCTTTTTTTTTTGTGCATAATTCTTTTAGTGGGAGGTCGATAACAAGGAGCTCGTCTTATTTTCCTGTTGTAATCTCTTGTCTGTTTTTAAACACATACACACGTAGATATTAGTTGGCTTGGGCTGCCATAACAAAACACCATGGACTGTGGGGCTTTAACAACAGAAATTTCTTCCTCGCAGTGTTGGAGACTGGGAAGTCCAAGATCAGGGTGGCAGGATGGTGGGCTCCTGGTGACAGTCATCCTCCTGGTTTACAGATAGCTGCCTTCTCGTGGGTTTTCATTGGTGGGGAAGGGGAGGACAGGGGTGGCTCTCTGGTGTCTCTTCTTATAAGGATAGTAATCCTATTGAATTAGAACCCCAACCTTAGGACTTCATGTAAACTTAATTTCTTCCATAAAGGTCTCCTCTCCAAATATAGTCACCTTGGGGGTTAGGGTTTCAACATCTGAATTTGGGGAGCAGGGAGCACAAACATTTAGTCCATAACAATATACAAATTCTTATCATGAGTTAGGGATGCTGACAAGCATCTAGATTATTAAGAGTAAGCTCATTACTTGGGATCCCAGTACAGTTTCTCTTTCATCTCCAGTTCCCAGATAAACATGAATAAGTCATTAGATGAATGCAAATCCCAGTCTCACACATTTCTTCCTCCTTGATTTTAATGTGATTCTTTGTTCATTTGATGATTCATAGACCTTGTTTTATTCAATGCATATATGCCTGAGAACAATATAAATACTAATTTGTTTTTTTGATTGTTTATTTCTACATTACCCTATTCCAAACAGAAGTGTGTGAGGAGGTTTACAGAAATGCAGACAGGACAGTAGAATTTTTCAGTGATAGGATGGAAAGGGAAAACCAGCATGGAAAAGAGAATGAAGCCAAAAGTAATGCTGGAACACAAAATGTTTGCCGTAAACTCGTGGGCAGTGCCCATGAAAGGCTCCGATTTTGTGATTAACCTCCCCAGTAGCTAAAGCAAAAAGAAAATCAGAAGACAGTTTTTCTCTGTTGACAATTAATAGTGAGTACATGTTCTTTGAAGGCTGATGAAGTGGGAGGGAAAAGAGTGAACATGTCCTTATGGAAATTAAGAAACCCAGTCAGATGACGGACTAACCACAGGTGCGCTGAAAGTATACCTATGGGGAAAGCCAAGATTTTCCTAAGAAGACTGCCTTTTCCGACATAGAGCAGGCGTTCTCAAGCTTTAGCATGCAAAAGAATCACCTTGGATTGTTTGTTAAAATGCAGCAGATTGTGGGATCTATCCTCAGAGATCTTGGTTTAGTAAGTCAAGGGCAGGACCTAGGAATCTGTATGTTTAGCAAGTTTTCAGGTGATGCTAATTCTGGTGGTCCACAGACCACACAGCAAGAAACATTACCAGAGAGCTCTTGTCTGTGATAACTTTGCCAAGAAACTTTTTCAAAACAAAATGTACAAATTGCTTACTGTGCATAGAAGTGTACGTGTGTGTGTGTGTGTGTGTGTACACAAAGAGTCCATAGAAATCTAATCTTAGGTGGTGCTCCTCCTGGTTAACCTTCCAACATAAACCAGTTGTAAAATAAGTCCCTAGGAAGTTAAATACATTGATTTGCTATACATGGATTTTGGATAGAAGCCAATTAAAACTCCCAGGTTTTTTTCACATGAGCTGCCCTTGAGTTATTGGGTTTTTTTTAAAGCTCAAATACAGGACTTTACATTTATTCTTGTTATTTTCCACCTGTGATTCCATTTGATTGGCTGGCCTGAGTCCAAGGAGTTGGCCCCATTTGCCTTATATTCTAAACAGCTGAATTCATAATGGGCACCCCTCCCCCCAACATTTAAGCCTATGGAAATTTATCAAAGCCAATTTTCTTGAATTGACAATGAACAACATACTCTATTTAAAGGTTTTTCTTTTTAAAGTTTTCTTCCTAAATTCAATTTCTTACTAGAGCAATTAAGAACCAAACAAAATAACTTAATGCTTCTTGAAGTCTCTCAGCACCTGAAGGCAATAACTGGACTTTATTTTCTTCCATAGAACTTACCACCAGCAGACCTATCCTTTCTTGGTTGCTGGCTTATCTTCTGTTATTTCCCACTAAAACAAGTCAGATCCCATCATGGCAGAAAGATCTGTAATCTTGGAGGCTTCAATAGTGCCAAGCACTGTGAACAATAAGTACTGAATGAATGAATGAATGAATGAATGAATGAATGACACAGCATAAATGAAAAATGCTTTGGAAAATGTGAAGATGCCACCGCCATAAAAAAAAAAACCCTGCAAGTAAGTGGCAGACTGGCAGAAGTTAATTTCAGCATGTATAATAGACCAAAAAAATGGAATCTATACCATATTTCTTAAAATCCTGGATATTGGTAAGAAAAAGACCAGCAACATAAAGAAAAAAAAATGGGTAAATGGCATTAATAGGAAATTTATAGTAGAGGGAATGTAGCAGCCAACAATCTCGGCAGCTAACTTGACCTCTGGGTCTAGTTTTCCTAACTGTAAAAGCACTCCCTGCCTCCTAGGACTGAAAGAATAAAATTAGTTAATACAAATTAACTGCTTGAAAAGTGGCTGGCCCATACTGCTATACAAGTGCCAGCAAGCATCACTGTCAGTGGTAATAAAAGAAATATAACTGAGAAAAAAAATACCACTTTTCACCCATCAGATTGGTAAAAAAATTTAAGTAGGTGATGGGGATTAAGGAGGGCACGTGCTATCATGAGCACCAGGTGATATATGGAATTCTTGAAGCACTATATTGTACACCTGAAACTAATATAACACTAACTGGAATTAAAAACATTTTAAAAATTTGCTAAGAGGGTAGATCTCATGTTATGTGTTCTTAGTACAATAAAAGAATTCTTTTGAAAGAGTAAAAAGTAAAATACACATAAAATATATGCTATATTTTCTGAGCATATATTTTATGTAAAATATGAAAATGGGCTTGAATCACACATCCAAACTCATGATATCATTGCATAGTTGGGGTGGTAGGAATGACAAAGGTTTCTGGGACCAAGAATAGTGCTTAATTAAAGTAATCTTTCGCCACAACTGGGAATGCTTCAATTATTTAAAAAATAAAAAACAGGGGGAAAAAGACACAAATCCAACAAATGCTAAGTTGATGAGTCTGAATGATGGAAATATGTGTGTGGTATTATTCTTTGTTTTTATTTTGAGAACTCAAAAAATTTTAAATATTAGAAAAAAACATTCTCAAGAACAAAATTTTTAAATTAAGACACTGCTGAATTTGAGGGGAAATATTCATATTTTATAGATGAGCCACCAACTACATGAAGTAGGTTTTCTAAATCATTTTAATAAGAGTGACATTTCTTTAAAATGTTTGTTAATGACTGAATCTGAAGAACAAAATGAAGCAATAATGTTTGTTACACCCTTCAGCCCATCCACCCACTGCTATAATATGCCACAAAAATTCCCTGGACTTTCAGAATGTCATTTGTTCTATTGTTAGTCATGAAACTGAAAAAATCTTGTTTGCTTGTAGGGACACAAAGATTGGAGCTCACCCACTCTAACAGAGTTGCAGAAATTCAGATGGACTGTCTGCAGCCCAAGCCATGGCTTGGCCCAGAGGATGCTCTAGCCAACACAATTGACTTCCTGGTCTCTCCACTGAGATAAAGCCATTCTCAAGGAAGGATGCCAAAAATAGGAAGTCTTAAAATACTAAGGAAACAACCCCTGTTTTTTCCTGACATTGATCCTCTTGACGTGGGCCACCAGAAGATAAGTTATCCCCCTTAAGAGAACGTCTCCCAGAAAAAGATTTAAAAAAAAAAAAGTGCAGCTATACCTGTGAGCTGTCTGATTTCAGGTTGGACATTTCTGAGCCTCAGGAACAGCTCTGTGACCATGGTCAAAAGCTACTGAACAGCTGGATTTTAGGCATCAACCCTTTTTCCTGTGTCTCTAAACACCTCCATTACAGCTTTTAATGTCTGTAATTTACAGCCAATAATTAAGCTTTTAATTGTTATTCTTTTCCTGTGTATTTGCTTAGCAGTGAAAACTATGCATCTCTTTGTTTACTTAGCTTCCTCAGCCTGGATGGGGGGCCAGCCAAAAATGAACAGGCAACTCAACCAGAGGAGGGGCAAATTTGTGATCAAGCCCATTGAATGTTTCAAACTCCCCTGCACAAGGATGAACCCATGTTATGTTGGTTTGATGGCTTGTGTTTTGTCCAGGATTCTCTTCTTTCCTTTTGGCCAGAAGTGCTTTTTGCATGTATTATTATTATTAGGGGAGAGGAAACCCATCTTCTAGCACCTTCCTCCTAATTCTCTAAGGATTTGGTTTCTTGGTCTTAGACAGCCAATCTCATAGTCATTTTGGAAAATGTGAAAGTTGATGTATCCTTTGGTGCCCAGAAGTGCTGTTCCTTGTCAAGTATGCCCTGCTTCAAGCCCAGTCCTCCACATGGACCTCGGTTCCACATCAACACTGCATGACTCATTTCTCTAGGCCCTCCAATCTTGGGTCCAAGGAGGGAGAGAGAAAGGGAAGGGGGAAAAGAGGGAGGAAGAGAAGGAGAGAGGCAGGGAGGTGTCACAGGGCATGGAGTCCCTGGAAGTAAAGGAGAGAGAGACAAAAGAAAGGAGTGTGTGCTTGATGGTATACCTAAGAAACAAGAATTTCTAGGAACACCTGGGTGGCTCAGGGGTTAAGTGTCTGCCTTTGGCTCAGGTGGTGATCCTGGGGTCCCGGGATCGAGCCCTGCATCAGGCTCCCCACAGGGAGCCTGATTCTCCCTCTGCCTATGTCTCTGCCTCTTTCTCTCTCTCTCTCTCTGTCTTTCATGAATAAATAAATAAAATCTTAAAAAAAAAAAAGAATTTCTAATGTGGCTAGAAACTAGCTCCAAAGGAAATCCCTGTGGGAAAGTTTGACAATCTAAACTTTGGGTGGATTTTGAGGTGATATTTTGGTAGGGGGAGAAATCTCACGCCTGGAGAGGGATGCCTCATAGTCAGCCTTTATATATACTCGCCAAGCAGAAAATGCAGACACCTAATAAGAGTTGCCAGTGGGATGTTCAGCAGGAGTAGCAACATGAATGAATAGACTCTTAATTTTATGGCATCAAGCTCAAATCTCTGTACCACATGCCTTTGACTTTACCTTCAACAAAAGTCAAAATTTGAAGCTCCTTGACATTGAGAAGTCACAATATGATAGAGGGTCAAAAGTTGGGCTATTGGCATTTGACATGAGGGAATAAACTAAAATGGCCAGTGACAGTGAGAGGGAGGCCCACAGAAAAACCCGAGGGGTATTGATGATGAGGAAGAGGGGTGAACAACAAAGCATAGATCTAACATACTGCTTTAAATATGTCTGTCACTGTCAATTCTAATCAGCCTTTCCAAATTCCATGAATTTATTGTTGTAGTGATCATATACACATATTATGTCATTTACAATATGTGTGGCTGGTCACCATGTAGTATTTTAAAGTTGCATATTCTTTAGAAATCTCCTTACATGGGCTCCTGGATGGCTCAGTCAAGTAAGCATCCAATTCTTGATTTTGGCTTAGGTTATGACCTCAGGATTGTGAGATCAAGCCCCACATCAGGCTCCATGCTGGGCATGGAGCCTGCTTAAGATTGTCTCCTGCTCTCTCCCTCTCTTTCTGCCCTCCCTCCCCAGTTCACACACTCTCTTTGAAAAATAGAGAAGAAAGAAAGAAAGAAAGAAAGAAAGAAAGAAAGAAAGAAAGAAAGAAAGAAACTATCTCCTTAGACCTGGGGGAAAGGGATCTTAAGGGGCAAATGGAAAATATGGAGGCTGTATCCAGGTCTCACTCTCTTCCCATTCTTGCTAATGTCTCCCTTTGACATACCCAGCAGGTGCCTAGGAGCAAGAAAGCCCATTGGTGAGTCCACAGAGGCAGCTCCTGAAACACAGAGCAGGTGGTTCATAGCAAATGCATCTAGAAGACCAAAGAGAGATGACCAATATACTGCCTGGTTCTTCATCCTGGGAGACGCCCCCATTAGTGGCTCTGGAGGCTGAAGGGATTACTGACCCTATGGCACACACAGAGGTGGTATCTAATGGCCTGAATGGTCTGCAGAACAAGCACATTTTACCTCATAGCACCACCTCTGTCCTGCATTGATGTCTGAAACTGTCATCCGAAGAGGGTGAGGGGCTCTTTTGGGTGTCTGAGGGGGCCACAGCTCTGCTGGGCCCATCCCACCTTGAAGCAGTCTAAGGCCTAGATCCCTGGGGGAGGACTGAGTCAACCATGTACTGAGGAACATCCATGCATCATTTTTGTGCCTCTGAAAGTCATGACTCAAAAAAAAAAAATCCCACCAAAGAGTCCAACAGAAGCTTATAAAAGTCTCATCACAGTCTTATCCCCACATTTCAATCCAATAATCCTCTTAGACCTTAGACCTAACAGGCTCTTCATGCTCTGGTGAGTCAGTGACACATGAGGATGTGCCTTTTAGTTGCCTGCAAGTCTTGATCAGAAAAGAATTTTTGGCCCTGGCTGCCTGGACTGCTTCATAGCACAAAGGCTACTACAGTATAAAAGCCTCAGTCCTGAGGACCTTGTTTGTTAGGGCCTTCCATCCCACTCAGTTTCTCCCTTCATCTTCTCCCATGAAATACTATCAGCGCTGAGAGGACCACACAAGCCCTCCCACCCAATGTCGTCCTTTGCTATGATGGTTGGAAGCTACAGATTTACACAGATCACATGGCCAATCATGCTGGGCTAGGACTATACCCGTGAACTCCTAGCAAGAGAGCATTTTTTCTAGGTGGTATTCCCTGTAGCTTTTCTAAAGAAAATCTCCTTTGAGAAGAATGGCAGCTACAGCCTCATTTTGATAGCTGGCTGCTTTAGAGGATGTCATAGGACTAACCTTGCTGGAATTCCTGTCATGCTTCTTCCCTCCCCCTACATCTCTTGGCCCTTCTCATCCTCCTGGCTCCCTATTCACCCCCTCTTCTCCCATTTTTTTGTCCTCATCACCTCTCTTTCTATCTCAGCATCTCCCCTTCCACTTACTTGCAAGAGATTTTGAAAGGGTGGGGGTGATGAGGAAAAAGCAAAGAACAGGCAAGACTGGGAAGAGAAGGGAGGGAGGAAGTACCTGGAGCTCCCACCAAGCTGTCTTTGTATTATTGCACTTTGAATAAATGACCTCATTTCTCAGGGAGTCTGTTTATGTGAATTTTTCATTGCACTCTATAACAAAGTTCTCCACATTCCAATGACTGGAAAGCCCATCTGGGTGCTCTCTCTCTAATTAAGTGCACTACTCTTGATCCACTTACAGTCTTGGAAAATTCTTTCAGAGTGACTCTGTCTCTTCTTCGTTAAACCCGGCTGGAAGAGTGGGTGGGAGACAGGATTGCAAGGGAAAGAAAATGCTAAGCTGCAAGCTCATGCCCTACCTTGCCCTGCTCTGGGCCTGATCAGGTCTGCCAGTGATGCCACGCACCACTGGTCTCAGCTCTCCTAAACTGGCCTGTTGCCCTGTCCAGGCGTCCTGTTACTCATTTCCTAACCGAGGTCCTTGCTTTCACTGAATATGGCCTGTTCCCTAAAAGACTGGCTTTTGACCTCTAACCTGCCCACAGATTGGTTTTGACAACCCCTGGATTCCTTTTAGCTCGAACACTCTCTGAATCAAAGTAAATTTGTTAAGGGTGCTATTTGCACATGCGCACATACAGACCTTCATCAAATGTGCATCTACCATTGCATTTTTCATATATACATTTTCTGTCTCCCATACAGTGGCAATTCTGATAGTGTTCACCTCAAACCCTAGTGCTGATGAGTCACTACTATATTTGAGCAGGTTTAACCTTGCAATGGGAATGTCTCCACACCACACCATGTAGCCACCATACCATATGCGCACCAAGGTGGCCACAGTAATTCTTTCTGGAGACTGACTTATATTGATGGCTGTTTCTGATCAGTAGGAACATGCAATGCAGCCAAAAGGCCATTCATATCTACAAAATAAGAAATTTATCTCTCTTATTTTTTCTAGTGTAGCAGGAGCGTGTCTTATGGAGAATAGTCCTTAACATTTTCCTGAAGCAAGAACAAAATTGATAACTGAGGAACTACAAACAGATCTGCTTTGAATATAAAAGCTTGATTTTATATCATGGAAGAGTGTTCCTTTTAAGGGAAAAGCTGCTTTATTGACCTATTAATAGTTCATTAATTCATTGTCCAATATTGACTAAATGCCAAAACTATATAGTTTCTAGGTTTATGGTGGTGGACAAAGCAGAGCCCCTGACATCTTGAAGCTTGCAGCATAGTAAAGTAGAAATACCATCAAGTAACCCAACCAATATTTAATTGCTCTGAAGTAAACAAACAAGATCTATGATGGATAATGATAGAAGTTCAATATAGACAAAGTGTTCATTATTTACGGAAAGTGAAGATCTAAAGAGTGAAAAAATGCCAGTGAAGCATGACAGAGAGGAGAGGACGTACTGAGCAAAGGAAACGGTATGTGTAAGGGGTGGGGAGGGGGCTACTATGGGGAAGATTTTGCTTATCCAAGGAAATGAAAGTGTGGCTGAAGTATAGTGTGTGAGGTGACCAGTGACGTAGAAGGACATGTTGTTGGAGAGGCAGGCAGAGATTAGGTCATGTAGGAAACCATGGGAATGAGTTTACATTCTATTCAAAATGTATGGAAAACCATTGTACAGTTTTAAACAGAAGAGCAACAGTGTTCAGTTTATATCTGGCTGCTGGGAAGAACACATCAGAGGGAGGCCATGGTATATCATGGAGACCAGTTGGGAGGCAATTTCTAGGTCTCGGCAGGAGATGGTCATTTGACCAGTGGAATGGCCAATAAACTGATAAGAAGTGTTTTGGCTCCTGGAGGAAAACATACAGTGGGAGTTACTGAGGCATTAGATTGGGGCCAATGAGGTGGGGGTGGGGGTGGGGGCACCTGGCGTAGGAGGAGATGAGGGAAAAAAGGAACTAAGAATGAGATGCAGGTTTCTGGCATGACAAAGAGCTCATGGAGTGTCATTCAGGAAAAGAGAAGCCTAAAGGATAGCAGTTTGAAGGGAGTGTAGGGGTCAGTCAGAATTTCCATTTGAGGTGTATGTGAGCCCACCTATGTCTGGACTTAGCCTATGTCTGTTAATTGATGCTCGTTTCTTTGAGTATGCATGCTGCTCGAGCACTCTGCAGAAGAGGTGGAGTTTGAGCAAGAAGGAATGTAGAAGAGCCAGCTCTTCACCTCAGTAGACTTGCTGTTGAGATGCCCCAGTGTGATTTGATGTTTTACACAAGATGTTAAATCTGATATTTGTGAAGTGTACCTTAGGCCCCAACTACACCCTGTAGATGAGTTGGTGGGGGAGGAGGGTCACTATGGGGAATGGATGTCCAATAGGTATCCACACTTCCAATTGTCCTCAGAAGTCAGAAGGAAGGCAAAACAGGAGGACTTGGCGATGCCCCTCTCAGGTAACTGTTTTGTCAATCTAAGCCTTCCATCAAACACAAGGACCATATAAAATAGTTCTCAGGTCAATTCTTGAAATGGCTACCAGGCTAACAGAACTCTACAAATAATTCTGAAGTAGGTTTTGTTCTTTTGTCAGGGACATATACATATAAATACCTACATTTATATTTATGGTTCATTTGAAATCAACTCAGTATTTCAACATATTTAAAAAACGTATCTATCCTAAATAACTACTTAACATTCACTTAGTAAACTTTCACCACATCAGACAAACTGGAGAAAAAAACATTTTGAATTAGTAAAAAGCTAAAATAGAGACACCATTTTGCAATGTACAACTCTAGGCAAATATTTCACTGGGCTAGCTACATATTTAAACAAACATTTCAACATCTTTTACTAAATAAATAAAGTTTACATTAAAAATAATAATAAAAATAGTGGCCGACTTTTTATAAGTAACAACTTCTCACCAGGAAACAATAATACAACATTTTTACAGTGCCAAAAAAAAAAAAAAAAAAAGCAAGCAAAGAAAGCAAGCAAAAACCCTGTTAGTTTAAAATAATATAGCCAAAGAAAATATTCATCAAAAATAAGCAATAAAGCTACAGTTATCAAAACATTGTGATACTGGCATAAAGATGTACAGACAAAGAATAAAAGAGAGAGCCTAGAAATAAATCCTCAAATACAGGTCAAATGATTTTCAACAAGGGTGCCATGACTATTCAATGAGGAAAGGACAATCTTTTCAACAAATGATGCTAGGAAAACTGGTTATCCACATGCAAAAGAATGAGGTTGAATCCTTACCTTACACCATATACAAAAGTTAACTCAGAATGGATCATAGACCCAAATGTAAGAGCTAAAAGATATGAAATCTTAGAGAAAAACAGAGGGAAGCTTTATGACATTGGATTTAGTAATAGTTTCTTGGATATGAGGCCAAAGTACAACAACAAAAGTGAAAATAGATTAATTGAACTACATCAAAATTTAAAACTTCTGTGCATCAAAGGATACAATCAACAGAGTTAAAAATAATAACTTACCAAATGGGAAAAATTATTTGCAAATCATATATCAGATAAGAGGTTAATATCCAGAATAAAGAATTTCTACAACTTAATAACAACAACAAAAAGGAACCCAACTTAAAAATGAGCAAGGAGGGATCCCTGGGTGGCGCAGCGGTTTGGCGCCTGCCTTTGGCCCAGGGCGCAATCTTGGAGACCTGGGATCGAATCCCACGTCGGGCTCCCAGTGCATGGAGCCTGCTTCTCCCTTTGCCTGTGTCTCTGCCTCTCTCTCTCGTTCTGTATGACTATCGTAAATAAATAAAAAAAAAATGAGCAAGGAAATTGAATAGACATTTTTCCAAAGTAGATATATACATGTCCAGCAAACAACACATGAAAAGATGCTCAGCATCACTAATCATCAGAGAAATACAAATCAAAGCCACAATGAGATATCACTTCACACTCATTAGAATGGCTACTAAACAAAAATAAACACAAAAAGAGAAAATAACAAAATCACAAATGTTAGGAAGAATGTGGAAAATTTGGAACTCTTGTGCACTAATAGTGGGAATTAATAGTGATGCCACAGGGGGATCCCTGGGTGGCTCAGCGGTTTGGCACCTGCCTTCAGCCTGGGGCGTGATCCTGGAGTCCTGGGATCAAGTCCCGCGTCTGGCTCCCTGCATGGAGCCTGCTTCTCCCTCTGCCTGTCTCTCTCTCTCTCTCTCTCTCTCTCTCTCTCTCTCATGAATAAATAAAATCTTTAAAAAGAAAAGAAAAGAAAAATGATGCAATGGCTATCAAAAACAGTATGACAGCTCCTCAAAAGATGAAAAATGGAATGATCTGGTAATTCTACTTCTGGGTATATACTCAAAAAGTATTGAGTATATCTCAGAAAGATATTTGTACACCTATGTTTACAGCAACATTATTTACAATAGCCAAAAGTTGGAAGCCAGAAAGTGGAAACAACATTATCAATGGATAAATAAATAAACAAAATGTGGTGTATACATACAATGGAATATTATTCAACCTTAGAAGAACAGAAAGTCTGACATATGCTACAACTTGGATTAACCTGGTGGGCATTCTGCAAAGTGGAATAAGGCAGTCACAAAAAGACAAATGCTTTATGATTCCATTTATTTGGGGGTACCTAAGGCAGTCAAATTCATAGAGACAGAAAGTAAGATAGTGGTTGCCAGGGGCTTGGGGAAGAAGGGTGGAAAGTTTAATGAATATAGGGTTCCAGTTTTGCAAGATCAAAAGATTTCTGGAGATTGATTGCACAACAATGTGAATGTATTTCACAACACTGACCTGTACACTTAAATACGGTTAAGATGGTAAATTGTATGATACATGTATTTCACCACAAAAAATAAGGCAATAAGATATTTTTAGAATTAAAAATGCTGAGAGATTTTATTTCTAGCATAATTCACCATAAAAATACTAAAGGAATTTTTTCTGGCTAAATGAAAATGCCATCAGAAACAACATGAAGAAATAAAGAGCACAAGAAATGGTAACTTTGCTATAGCTATTTTTTTCTTTACTTAATTTATATAAGGGATAACTGAACTATTTATGACACAAAAATACTAACAGTGTACTGTGGGCTTTACAATGAAGTAAAATGTAAAACCACAAAACAATAAAAAATGGGAATAAATGGAAGTTATACTATCTTAAGGCTCTTATATATGAAGTGATATAATATTAATTCAGGGTACATTGTATTTAAATAAGTATGGTGAGGGCACCTGGGTGGCTCAGTCAGTTAAGCATCTGCCTTTGGCGCAGGCCAGGATCCCAGGGTCCTGGGATTGAGTCCCACATTGGGCTCTCTGCGTAGCAGGGAGACTGATTCTCCCTCTCCCTCTCCCTGCCACTCCCCCTGCTTGTGCTCTCTCTCTCTTTCTGTTAAATAAATAAATAAAATCTTTAAAGTAAATAAATAAAATGAAATTTTCAGAGCAATGACTGAAAAAGTAAAACCAAGAGGTACAGCTGAGACAAAATGCAACACTACAGAATATACAATGAATCTAAAAGAAGGGAGGAAAATAAGAAAACAACAAATAAGACTTTGTGATAAATCGAAAACAAGTAGTAAAATGGCAGTCTTAAATATGGGACATTTCATAATAATAAAAGAATCAATTCATCAAGAAGAGATAACAATGTTAAATATATATGCAGCTATTAACGGAGCTTCAAAATACATAAAGCAAAAAGTGATAGAAGCAAAAAGAGAAATAGACTAATCCAGAAATATAGTTCAATGTTTTAACATTCCTCCATGAATAGTCAACAAAGACATGCACATAACTCTCAATTTGGCCTAATTGACATTTATAGAATATACATGTTCTTGCAAGTGCATGTGGAACATTCTTTAATATAGAGTCTATGCTGGGCTGTTAAAAAGTCTATAAATTTGAAAAAATTAACGTATTTGGAGTATGTTCTCTGACCATAATGAAATTAAGTTCGAAATCAATAACAAAAATATAACTGGAGAATCTCTAAATATCTGAAAATTAAAATGTGGGATGTAGCTAACGCAGTGAAATAGAAAATAGAGAAACAACAGAGAAATTTAATTAGACAAAAAGATGGTTCTTTAAAAAGACCAATAAAATTGATAGACTCAAACTGGATTGATTGAGAGAAGACACAAATTATCAACATGAAGTGTAGAGAAAAGAAACTGCTACAGGTATTACAGAAATTAAAAGGAAATAAGATAAAAATATTATATGTATATATATGCAATATATATATAATATATTTTCTAGGGGCACTTGGGTGTCTCAGTGGTTGAGCACCTGCCTTTGGCTCCGGTCATGGTCCTAGGATCTTGGGATCGAATCCCATATCAGGCTCCCCACAGGGAGACTGGTTCTCCTTCTGCCCATGTCTCTGACTCTCTCTCTGTGTCTCTCATGAATAAATACATAAAATTTTATTATATATAATCTATATAATAAAATTTAATATATTAACTACATATTATATTAGTATATTATAAACAAGTTTAGTCCAATAAATTCTACAACCCAGACAAAATGAACAAATTTCTTGAAGTACACAAATTATCAATACAGACTCATGAAGAAATAAAAACCTGAATAGCCCTATATCAGTAAAAGAAATTGATTTTATTTTTAACCTTCTCACAAAGAAAACTCCAGATCTAGATCCTAACAAATATATAAGGAGGAAGGTAGTATATCAATCTCACAAGTCTTTTCCAGAAGAGAGAAAAGTAATAAACACTTCTAAACTCATTTTATAAGGGCAGCATCATGATAGTATAAAAATTAGACAAAAATATAACAATGAAAGAAAACTACAGACATATATTCCTTATGACCATAAATGCAAAAACGTTAACCCAGTATAAGTACATAAATTCCCAGAAATATATGAAAAGAATAATATACCATGACCAAAGGGAGTTTGTTCCAGGAATGCAAGATTGGTTTAACATTCAAAAATCTACCCATGTAAGATATCGTAGTAACAGAATAAAGGAGAAAAACATATGATCATATTAATAGATGTAGCAAAATTATTTGAGAAAATTTAACGCCTATTCATGATAAAAATTAAACAAACTAAAAATAGAAACTTCATCATTCTGGTATGGTGAAAAGCTTACAATTAGCCCATCAAACTTAATGATAGGAATTTGAATACTTTCCTACTACGATTGAGAACAAAGCCAAAATGTCTACGCTCAAAATTTCTATTTAATAGTGTACTGGATGTCCTCACCACTGCAATAAGGAAAGAAAAAAAAATAAAAATAAATCGGATTGAAAAGAAAAATTTTAAACCCTCTTTATTCACATATGGCTTCCATATGTACATAGAAAATTCTAAAAGCCTATTAAAAATACTAGAACTAATAAGATAATTTTAAAAGGTCACAAGATATTCAGTTAGCACATAAAACATAACTTTAGTCCAAGATTCCAGCAGCAAACAAAACTTTTTAAAAAAATACCATTTATTTTGGCATCAAAAAAATAAGATACTTCAGGATAAATTTAACAAAAATATGAACAAGACCTGCAAACTGTAAAGCACAATGCATTGCAGAGAGAAATTTTTAAAAACCTACTAAGTGGAGAAACATATTTATGGCTTGAAAGTTTCAATATTGTCATGATATCAATTCTTCCCAAATTGATTTACAGATTTAATATTACTCCTATCCAAATTTCTAGTAGAGTTTTTGTAGTACTTGATAAGATTAATTCAAAATTAATATGAAAATGCAAAGGACCTAGAATAGGTCCTTGAATATTGGCCTACTGATTGTTTCAGGAAACATTTTTTAAAACTAAGAACAAAGGTAGAGGATTTACAATAATAGATTTTCAAGACTTACTATAAAGCTACAGTAATCAGAAACATACACTAGCTCTGGCATAAGGATAGACAAATAGGTTAATAGAATACAAGAGAGTCCAAAAATATTACACACACATATATATTGTCAGTTGATTTTGACAACAGTACTGAAGGAATTCACTAAGGAAGGGTTAGTCTTTTCAACAAATGGAGCTAGAAAACCTGGCTATTCATATATAGAGAAAAAATAAATAACTGACTTGTATTTCATATTGTGCACAAAAACGAATTCGAAATGGATTATAGACCAAAATGTAAACCTAAATTTTTTTTTAATTCTAGGGGAAAAACAGGAAAAAATCATGTGTTAAGCAAAAATTTCTTAGCTAGGACACAGAAATATAAAACATAAAAAAGAAAAAAGAATGATAAATTAGACATAAGCAAGCCAGAATTTAAGATTTTTTCCTCTTCCAAATGCATGATTAAGAAGATAAAAATTCAAGACATAGACCGGGGAAAACATATTCCAAAACATATATCAGATGAAGGACTTGTATTCAGAACATATAAACAACTCTTACAACTCAGCAATAAGAAAATAACCTACTTTTTTCAAGGGACAGAAGATTTGAGTAACAGTTCATCAAAGAAGTTGTGAAAATGGAAAACAACATTGGAAGAAGACATAAAAATTAAAACCACAATGAGATACTAGTATATACCTGATAGAGTGGCTAAAATTACAGACTGGTAATATGAAATGTTGACAAGTATAGGGAAGAACTGGAATCCTCATACATTGCTGATGGGATACAAATGATACATCACTTTTGAAAACTTTGGTGATTTCTTATAAAGTTAAATATACACTTAACATTATACTATAAATTCTGTAATTAGGCATTTATCCAAGAAAAATGAACAACTTTTGTCTATGAAAACACGTGGACATGAATATTGATAGAAGCTTTATTCATAACTGCCAAAGGGTGGAAGCAACCCCAATGTATATCAACAATGAATAAGTAAGCAAAAGGTGGTGTATTCACATACTGGAATAACAGTAAGCAATAAGAAAGAACAGAGTATTGATAAATGCAACAATTTGCATTAATCTCAAAAGCATTATAGTGAACAAAAGAAACCAACCACAAATTGGTATATACCATTTGGTTTTATCTTATGAAATCCTTGAACAGACAAAATTAATTTATACAGACAATAAGCTGATCAGTAGTTGCCCAAAAATGGGGAGCATTCACTGCAAGGGAGCAAAAACTTTGAGGTGATGGAAATATTCTATATCCTGATTGGACAGTGGCTACACAGATGTATGCATAGAGCTTAAAATAGGTGTATTCTATTGGAGGTAAACTGTACCTCAATAAGGTGGAATTAAAAAGAAGAAAAGATACACGTCTAGATATTGCTACACATCTACTCAAATGGCTAAAATCAAAAACAGTGATAATACTATTACCAAGTATGGGAGCAACTGAAATCTAATGCACCATTGATGAATGTATAAATTGGTAAAATCAATTCTGGAAAACTCTTGCACTCATCATGTGTGTAACCATTGACACATATACCTAACAGAACTGTGTATATGCGTGCACCAAAAGAATGCTCGTGGCAGCAGTAGCTAAAAACTGTTAACAACCTGATTTACCATAAGTAGCAGAATGACTAGTGGTATATTATATGATGGAATACTATACAGCAAAGAAAATGAAGGAACTGTTCCTATACACAGGAAACCTGAACAAATCTCACAAACTTTATATTGAGGGAAATAAGGCAAATATGAAAGTCTGTATACTGTATGATTCCATTTATATAAAACATTAAATGTGTAAAATTAACCCAAGAGGTTGGAAATTAAAAAGACAGATTTCGGGATCCCTGGGTGGTGCAGCGGTTTGGCGCCTGCCTTTGGCCCAGGGCGCGATCCTGGAGACCCGGGATCGAGTCCCACGTCGGGCTCCTGGTGCATGGAGCCTGCTTCTCCCTCTGCCTGTGTCTCTGCTTCTCTGCCTCTCTCTCTCTGTGACTATCATAAAAAAAAAAAAAAAAAAAGACAGATTTCTTCGGAGAAGAGGGAAGGGGTAACAGCCGGAAGGGGGCAGGAAAGGAACTTCTGGGAAGCTGTTAAGATTGCTGAAAGATGGTTTTGGATTAATACCATTTGAGTAGCCCCTATGTTGATTTACTTAAAACCAGTGAAGGGGAAGAATTAATGCTATAGGAAATAAATGGTTAGAATGGCGAAGCACTGTTTTTAAAACTTTCTGAAGAAGAGACTCATAAGAAAGCAAAAAGGGTATATGTGGATGTGCTAATCTTTTACAAGAAAGACTTTTTTCCTTCGAAGTCCCAAAAAAAGATAATGACGGTAATCTACAAAAGGATGGAGGAAGTGTGGGAAGTCTGGGGACCGAAGCTGAGAGAGTTTGCATCTGATAACAAAGCAAAGCTGAATGCCGACAAGTTGTGAATTAGGCTTGGGATCTTAAGTAAAAAGTAATCAGAGTTGGCACATTCACCAAGGGAAAGGGGCAGCTGCTAGGGATAAATGCAGGGAAAACTGAGCCGCATTGGGGATTCAGCTAAATTTAGAAACTACACCCTTCTCGTTGTGTTAACTGGCGCAACCATTCTCTCGGACACCCAGGCAGGAGAGTTCCAATTTACCGGTTTAGGAAATGTTTTATTCCTTCTCCCACACTGTGCTTACATTGTAAGCCGGTTCCCCTCCAGCCTCCTGCAGCGTGGCCCTTGCTGGAGACAACCCACACCACCAGCTTCCCAGCAGGTTCTCTGTCTCCAGTCTCCTCTCCCTTCCATACCTGTCTTCTCAGTATGACCATGGAGACCTTTGCATGCCCATATTCAAAAACCTTCCTTGGATCCTAGTGTTGGATGCCAGTTAAATGAAAATGCCTCGTAAGCCAAACCCATGATCTCGTATTTCAGATCATGGTGGAACCCTGAGCGCATGCATGGCACCTTTGGGTACCAAACACTCAGCAGCTTTCTCATGACAGCGCCAAGCCTTCGCCCAGCCACATATAAGCTGACAATAGCTGACACTGATGAACTATGATGTGTGACACATTGTTCTAACCACCTGGCATATGTTGGCTTATTCAATTCTCATAACAACCTCTGAGGAAAGTTCTAGTTTTCTCATTGGGTAGCAGGGAAAATGAGATACAGAGAGGCCAAGAAAATTGCCCCACTCAGAGTTAATGAGTAAGAGTGCAAGGATTCAAAGCCCTGGCGGTTGGACTCCAAAACCATGCACTTAACCCCCACACTAAGAAGAGGCACTTACTTGCCTTGCAACACCTGTATCTAGATCTGCTGTCCAGGCCAAAACCTGGGCTGTACAATCCACCTTCGCTCAGCATGGCCCAATTGGCTTCTTTCCAGTTCTGGAAGCTACACGCCATCTTGAAGCAAAACTGTCTCCTCCCCCAATTCTTTGTTGGGGCTCAACCCACAGCCACAGCCCATGTCTGTGATGTTTCTCAGTGATGTATTCGTGTTTCTGTTCCTCCCTATTCAATAGTGAGAAATGAGCACTAATTTTTAAATGCTGATTATAAGTATTAGCAAATTCAAAAAAGAAAAAAGGAAATTGTAAGGGGAAAGCGCATTCTTGTAATGAGTGAGTGGTCCCCTAAAAGACTATTTTCACCCTTCCCTCTTTTGTAGTTCCATGTCCAACACAAAAATATCTTTATTTTATTAATATCTTAATTCTGTTCTTTTGAATTGACTCTCTTTTGCAAAAAGATTTGTTCTTGGGCAGCCCGGGTGGCTCAGGGGTTTAGCGCCGCCTTCAGCCCTGGGTGTGATCTTGGAGGCCCGGGGATCGAGTCCCACATCGGGTTCCCTGCATTGGAGCCTGCTTCTCCCTCTGCCTGTGTCTCTGCCTCTCTCTCTCTGTCTGTGTCTGTCATGAATAAATAAATAAAATCTTTAAAAAAATTTTTTTAATGATTTGCTCTTTTATTCATCACTTTTCTTAAGCAAGTCATGGTTGGAGAAAAGAAATGTTTAAAGAATTGGCTTACCTTCCTCAGAAAGTTCGTTTCCCCATTCCAACCTCAACTGTTACCCCCTCCCACATCCCCCACCCTCACCCCAGAAGATTTTTTCCAGAATTTTTTCTTTTCTTTTTTTTTCTTTCTTTCTTTTTTTTTTTTTTTTTTAAGCATGCCAGAGGTTACCATCACCTTTGCTATCTGAGACACTTTCAAGATTCCATCGTGGATATAATCCTCCTCAGTGTGAATGTGTTTTCCATGCCACATAAGGTCAAAGATGAATGCTAGTATTCTACAGACTCAAATCCTGCAGCCTTTGAAAGTTCTCAGGCACAACTCTTTCCCTAAAGCCTGAAACCTCCACCTTCCCACGCTTCCATGTGAAAGCCCCGTCGTAAAAAACACGGGACATTATCCTTAAAACAAATTTCTCTCTGACTTCAGTGACACAAAAAAGGCAGTGCAAACAATGGCGCTGGCCTAGATCCAGTGTTTCTGGACACTGCCTCTTAACATAAAGTGAGTTCACAAAGGCTGGGGTTTCATTTCTGAGGATAGCAGATACTTTAAATACTGTACACTTTTGTGTCTACACATACAAAGTAAAGCAGTGAATTGGGGCAATTATCCTTGTAATTCAAGTGTGCCCTTTCCTGCCCATATACATACTTTGCCTTCAATTATCTGACTGCTGCAACAAAAAGTATCTTTTTCCCCCTCGGATAATTGTTTCGTCTCTCTATTTTGTGTATATAAATTCGAACTATTCCCTAGTCTGCACCTACAGATGAGAGAAATGTGTGCAAATAGATAATTTCAGAAGCAACACTTCTCCTTTTCTAATGGAAAAGCACCTCCAATATGGTGCAACAGCCAAAAAAAAAAAAAAAAAGTTTGCCTGTGAGGTTGGAGTCCCACCCAGGCAGGGACAGCCTGCTCCCCATCCTCCAACTCCAAGGAACAGGGAGGACAGCAGAGGCCCTGCCACGGGGGCTGTGACAGAAGCTGTCATCCAGTAGACAGGAACGCAATTCACCTGGTGGCCGGCACGTTATCACCAGACGTGCTGACAGGCAGAGGGGCTGGGAAGAGAGGCAAAGTCTTCTATGCCAGCAGGTGAAAGGCTGGAAGGTTCCTTCCGCTCTCTCCCAGCAGGAAGGAGAGACAACTGGGTCATTGTTGATGGGCATGAGCCTCTTCAGGTATGGACAGGAAGTTCCCAGACACTTTGGGGAGCCCTTCTCAGGGCTTCAGGGTGCCGGTGGGAGTAGGGAAGTAGGAGGTGGGGGGTGTTTGTTCACAGGATGGGATTTGAAATCGTGGTCCTAAAAAAATAAAATAAAATAAAATAAAATAGAGGAGAGGAGAGGAAAAAAGAAAAAAAGAAAAGAAAAGAAAAAAGAAATCATGGTCCCTAGTGTGTTGGAGTGCACATATTACGGGATTAGCTGGCCATCCCAGGACTGGGATGAATCACCCAACCAATTGAGTTCACATTAGTTTAAGGGAAAAAGTTTCTGTGCTTTGGCAGGTGAGCCAAGCAGTCTTTTTGTTGTTGTTGTCTGTCCCTTCAACCAGGCTATGAAAGGAATGTGTTGCTTTCTTTCAAAACTGTATAGACAGAGATGAGGACTTTGTTTCAGGAGCCCTTAATGGACCATAATTGAGTTAAACACACACACACACACACACACACACACACACACACACATTTAAACTACCTAGTAAGTTCATCCTCCGATTATATGCCAGAATCGCTGAAAATGACTGATTTTTAGTGTTATCAAACATAGGACAGGAAGTGCCACTCTAAAAGACCTCACATAACCGAAGGGGAAAACTGTATGGTTTTCATTGTGCCGTGGCTACAATTCCAAGGTCTCAGACTCCAAGAGATTCTAAAATATTCTTGTTTCCCTCGTGTTGAGCAGGAAAGCTTGTTGATTCCAAATAGCTGCAGAGTGAACCAGCGTGGGTGTATTCTGCTCGGAAGTGAATTTCTTTGTAAACCAGCTGGTAATGAGAACAAGATGCCCTATTTCTGGAAAGGGAGATCTACAGGGCCATATAACCAAGAGATGTCAAGAGGCTGGATTCATGAAAGCTGTGAAAAATGAGGTGACTGGTGGGAGCTGTTTAAGATAAATGGCCCAGATAAGAGGTCTGTTACCAAGTTCTGGGAATTGTCAACAACCCATGTGACCACACAGATGAAAGAAAAATTATTTCAGGATGCAAAGATTTTTGTTTTTTGGTCATAAATCAATATCTTTTGTGTGTCAGTTGACCTTAAAAGGAACATTTAGTTACATGGGCTATTTTACCCTCAGGTGTTATTACTTTGGGCCACAAACACCAGGATAAGGCCACAAACACAAGGCCTTATGGGGACTGAACCTTGCTTAGAGCTTGAATGGTTCAGTTGGGTGGTCAATGGCATCAGCTACTTGCTGAAGGTCTATAGCCATTCCTTTCTTCCTCCACGGATGTGTTTAGGGATCCCCAAAACTACCCCTTGCTGAAACTTAATCCCTAGGTACTCACCTACTGTCCAGCCTCTGTCATTTCCCCACTAAAATCTTCAAGCCTATGTCCATCCATTCGGCCCCCTCTCTAACCCCTGAAATTTCCACCTCCGCCTCCAGATGGGATGAAGCCTCTCAAAATCTTCATGATCTCTCCCTCCCTCCTGCTCCTCCTCCATGTCTTCCTCCTTCTTTCTATCTCCCCTGAACCCCTACCCTACTCTCCCCCTTACCCCCTGTCCCAAATTCCAATGCAATGCACTGCTCAGTGCATCCTTCTTCTCAGCCCTTTGATCTTGGATCTTTTGACCACCAGATCCTTTTAAAAATAATTTCTTTGACTTCCAAGTTCTCAGCAATTCTATATCTGATCCTGTGTCACCTTGGCATTTCCCTTCTTCCTCTCACCATTACCTGTGGGTACCTTCAAGTCTCTACTGTGTAGACACTCATTCCTCCCCCCATCTTCTTCCTAACACCTTTCATGCACTCTCCAGCTCCATCAAAATCCTCATCTCTGCCATTAATCCCTTTCGTGTCAACTATGGGCAGTCCAACCCACTCATCTGGTATCATGTCCCCATCTTATGTGTCCAACTGCCTACAAGATAGCTCTCACTGTTTTTCCCGATAGCACAGGAAGCCAAAAATGTCCAAACTTAGCATCTTCCCTCCTAAAACTTCCTCCTCTGCTCAATGGCCCCATTGCTGATACTACTCATTTTGCTTCCTGTCTTTGAAGCTAAGAACCCTGACATATAATTCTTTCCTGTTCCTCAGTCTGCACATCCAAGCTGTTGTGTTTCCCACTTCGATGGGGCTCTTTCTATAGCCTTTCTTTGCTCCATCTCTTAGCTACCATTTCTCTTGGTTTCTTTCCTCTTTGACAATTATATATCTATGGGTCTTGTACCAGTGGCTCTTCTGCTACTTCTTCCCTAAACCAGGCTGGCCTTTGATCCTCCATATCGGTCTCTCTGCCCATGCATCACAGATAATCTTGGTGCAGTCTATTGCCACGATGGCCCGTGTTTGAACTCTGACAGTAACACTTACAGACCATTTGCTACTCATCCTTAGGGGCTCTAGATTTTTCTTTTGCCATGTCTCTGATACTTGCCTCTTCCTTCCCATTCCCCCTTCTTCCACCCGAGTTCAGACCCACTTTATGCTCACCTGGGCAGGGCCAAAAGGCTCCCCAACTAGTCCTCATTCCAGCTCCCCTTTTCTGCTCATCCTCATCACCATGCTCCTCCTCCTTATTATCATCATCTGGTGCTCTACATCTCAGCTTACTGAAGGCTTTCATATACATTCCTACCACGTCATCCTCATAATAACCTTTTACAGTACAGAGAGGAGACAAACAGATGAAGAAACTGAAATTTAAGATGGTTCAGTGGTGCTCCAAGATTTCAGGGTTGGTGACCGGTGGAAGCAGGACCCACATCCTTCAAGTCCCAGGATCTGAGCCCTCTGTTCACTTATAGCACTCAGAAGAAGCTAAACAACAATCATATCACTTATGTGCTTAAATCTTCCAATGGTTCCTCACTGTCTACAAAACAGAGGCTAATGTCTTTAGCTTAGCTCTCAAGGTGGAAACCCCATGGCCTGGTTCCAGATTACTTCTCCGGAATTATTTCCTGAAGAAATTAATTCCTTTTGCAGTTCCTTATCTGTACACCAACCTCCAGGAAAAGGTGACCCCTCATCTCACAACCTCAGCCTATTGTATAGTCCTTTCCCCTTTCAGCAGCTAGCGTCATCTTTAAGAAATGTGAGGCCATGTCATTGCTCCATGTTACATGCAGGATTAAATGCCTAGTCATTACCATGATGCACAAATGTCACATAGTTGGCTCCCAACAGTCTCTCTGGCTTCATGTCCTGTAATTCACCTCTTCCAATGCTTGCCCCTTAGCTCACCCATGCTCCTCAGACATACCCAGTATGTTCTTCCCACAGGTCCTTGGTACCTGCTGCTCGCCTTGGTGGGGGCTTCAGCCACTGAAATCTGCAGGGCACCTCTCTCACTTCCATCAGATTTCTGTTTGTCAGAAAGAAGCCCCCCCACCCCCCTAACCTTATCACTCTCTGCCCCATTATCCTGCCATAGTTTTCTTTTCAGTGCCTAACACCACCTGGTACGTTACAGTTTTATTTATTGAGCATCTTTCTCCTGCCCCTGGAATGTAAACTCAGGCAGAGTGGGGACTTGGTGTGTTTGTTTCACTCCTGCACCCCAACACCCAGAACCATGCTGGTGCAGAGTAAATGCTCAGTGCACATCTGCCAGATGAATCAATCGATAGATGGAAATGAGGCTGCTTGTCATTGACTGTCTGCATTTTTCCTTGAGCTGCTCCTTCTGTCTGGAATTCAAGGAGTGTCCACTTTACACCGGGCTCCCCGGCAAAGGAATCAATGCCATCCATCAACATCCAATTCACCTGCTGAGCACCCCTGATCCCTTGCCCGCAGGTGAGCTCACCGTCCTCTGTGCTCCAATAGCAATGTCTTTGCATCCCTTTTGTGGCATTTATTGCATCCTATCTGCGGTGTGGATACTTGTGTATGTATCCCAGCTGCCCAATCAGACAGCACTGTCCCAGGGCCAGGGATCTCCTTGCATCTGTAACAGCACCAGGCACACGACTGGACACATAGTAATTGTGTAGGTAGAGCAGTATCTGTGAATAGGCGATAAGGGCAGGATTGCAGATGTAACGAAATACATAGGAAAGTAAATGCAAATGAAAGAATAGGGTGGCTATAGGAGCGTAAGCAGCAAAGGAAAGAGAAATATGGAGGAAAACCCAAGAGAAGCGTAGACTTATTATCCTTTCAAAAAGTGCACCCCCTTCTTTGGGTTGACCCCTTTCCTTGAGAAAATGTCCTGGGCAGCGTGATTGGGAGATTTCGGATGCCCTTGACTTCAAGTTGCTCATTCAGGGTCCAGGGCCGCGCAGGGGAAGGTGGTGAAGCCGAGGTCAGGCCGAGAGGCCTGTCTCCCGGGCCAGGAGCCCGCTCCGCCGACGCCCCGGTGGTCCCCGCCGACCCGCTCACACCGCTCCGCCCACCCCGTGCGCCGCCAGAAGGTTCAGCGGCCTCGGCCTCGGGCCCGCGGGGCCATTTCCCAAGTGGGGCCCGGCGGTGAGCGGCCGGGCCGGGGCAGCAGCGCAGGGTCAGGGCCCGGGGACAGCGTGAGCCCTCGGCCGCCGCCCGCGTGGATGCCCGCGTGGATGCCCACGTGGATGCTCGCGTGGATGCTCGCGGGGGGGGGGGAGGCGGCAGCGGGGCTGCGGGGAGCAGCGGGGAGCCTGGGGCTGAAGGCGGCGGGAGAGCGCGGCCAGGCCCCCTGCTCAGCCTGTCGCCGAGGGGCCGGGGCACCCCGCTGGGCAGGCAGCTGCTCTGTCTCCCGCAGGCCCGGTGTCGTGGGCCTCTGTGCTCACCCCAAGCTCATGCGCACCCCTCTCCCGCCCGCCTTTGTCCTCTGCAACCCCCCCCCCCAGGGGCAGTTTGGAAGAGACACTAAATGCGACATCTGCAAAAACACTGAAGGGGACACTTGATGGGATGAGCACTGGGTGTTATGCTATATGTTGGCAAATTGAACTCCAATAATAATTTAAAAAAAAGTCTTGGAGGAGAGTCAGGTACCCCACACCCCCAATTTTCCCCGGCTGTAAAATGGGTAAGATAATGTTTATCTGATCTGTGCCTCAAATAAAATGCTTATGAAACATTTCCTGCAAAATTGTTGTTCTTACAATACTGATGTTGGCTTCTTTCAACCTCTCCTTGGAATGTAAAACTATTAGTTACTTAAAAGTGAAATACGGGGGGATCCCTGGGTGGCTCAGCGGTTTAGTGCCTGCCTTTGGCCCAGGGAGCCTGCTTCTCTCTCTCTCTCTCTGTGTGTGTGTCTCATAAATAAATCTTTTTTTTTTTTTTAAAGTGAAATACGGTCACCTGGATTTTATTTCAAATCACCTTTGGTGGGTGCTGGAAATGGGGCTTGGCAAGCAGGTAAGTACTTTGTGTGTGTATAAACATTTAATTTTAAGCCCATCTCACCACTGAGGCAGCACCCACGCTCCACGGCAGATCCGTGCTGTGTGCAAACATGTCCTCAAGGCTCCTGGCTACCAGTCGGTGTCCTGCAGGTTCCAGAGGTAGTCGCTGATGAACTTCTTGGAGAGCTGGGTGCTGTCCAGGTGGATGGGCTGTGTGACACTGGGACCGCGATGGATGCCTTTGACCATCCCTGGCTCACACTAAGGATGACTTTTACAACAGCAGAGTTCCAGGCTGCCCCTGTGGTGGGATTCCAAGGGCTAGTGGGATCATTCCGCACCTGCTTTACACCTCCCACCCCCAAACTCTCTCTCTCTCTCTCTCTCTGTCTCTCAAGCCAATATCTGATTCTTAAAATGCCACCATCACTTAAGGCAAGAGTTCAAGGCTAAAATGGGAAACTGTGTTAAGTCATTGGCATGATCGAACCCTAGCTCCTTTCTAACTAAGAGGAATAGCTTTCCAGAGAATGACTCAGATGAAAAACAACTGTGCATTTGACATAGAAGACGGAGTTATTTTAAAATGTTTGTGAAGAAAAAAAAACAACAAAAAAAGAGGCTAATTAGACATTGTTTTTGTCCTCAAAGAGTTTCTACAATTTCGAGAGGTACCGAATGCTGGTACACTAACTCCAGAATCAGAGTTCTGTCTGGTAAGGATATCCCCGCTGGGGGCTCAGGAGAAGTAGGACCAACCAAGTAGACCACAGAGGGTCTAAGACACCTGAGGGGGTAGGGGGAGGGAATTTGGGGTCAGCCCAAAGATAGGAAAAAGCACTCCCATGTCAGGAAGAATGATCTTTCATACTATCCTTGTCAATGGCTGGATTTGGTTTGATCATACAAGATCAGTAAGAAGTAGGAGACATGACCTCATATTTATTGTGTCCTGCTCCAATAAACCAGCTACCGCCAATTGAATACTCGCCCTGTGCCAAGTGCTATTTTAGCCACTTTACATTAGAGCCTTTGCAACAACTCCATGAGCAAGGTCTGCTTACTGTCCCCACTTCACATATGAGGAAACTGAAGCCCAGAGTTGTGAAATCAGTTACCATGGGACCCCCGACCCTTAGGAGACAGAACTAAGATTTGAACCCAGTCGCTTGGACTTTAAGGTCCACTCTCTTACCAGGTGTCTGACTAATTTGTGCAAGGGAATGGCACAAGGCCAACGGAAGATTTTCCTTCTCTTGAGACACGGACCCAGCCAGAAGTACATTCTTCTCATCTCTGCACTCTTCACCTGCCACCTTCAACTCATTTCTCTTTCATTCTTATAGAAGCTAACTATGTTTTCAAGAGTGCCCACAGCACAAAGCTAGTCAGAGAGGGCTGGATTCTCCATCTTCCCTCTGCCTTGCTGTAGGGGCTAGTCCTTAAAGCCACTGTGGCCAGAGCTGGGGCCCCATCACCCTTTCAGGGAGGAAGGCGGAGTGAAGACTCAGAGCTCCCTAGGTAACAACAGCTGTTTCTCTTCAAGGCATGGACACACATGTGCACACACACACATGCACATGGGCACACGCATAGGCACGTGCACACACATGGACTCTAGGGAGCAGAGACCTTGCTGTGTTTAATCCCCTTTCAGTGATCACACAGGGAAGTTACTGATTGCTGCTTCTGAGACTGAATCGCTCACCCCTGTGTGCTTTCACCTTGCCCTCTTCCCTCCTTCACTGGAAAGGTCGGCTCCCCTCAGGCATTTTATCCAGGCTGGTTAGGTCTGTGCAGAATGAGCCTCCCTCTCAGCTTTGAGACATGGAGTTTGCAAAGAAGAGGTCAGGCTCGCATGTTTCACGAAGGGCTCAAAAGGATGGAGAATGAGTTTGGGAGCTTGGGGTCTGCTGTCCTTACCCATCAATGTTGGTAATTATCTGAACTCCTAAGCAATGAGCTCCAAAAGAATAGGGACAATTGCTTAACCATATTTATTTCTCCAAATCCTAGAATGAGATCTGGCATATGGGAAGAAGAAATGGAATGTGTAACTCACACACCACCCTGCCTTCAAGGGCACACACTCTCTGTATTTCTACATAGACATAGGGAAACCAAATGATGACAAGGGCAGGAAGAGAAGGAAATGGCATCTAGTTGGGTAGATTCAGAAAGTCTGGGTAAAGGCTCCAGCTTTGGAGAGGAACCTTGAAGGACAGGTAGGATTTCAGTAGAAAGAAGAGGCATGAACAAGGCATGCTTCAGGAAAGCGTGGGAATGTTCAGGAAACAGGAGGTGGTTTCCTTTGGCCAGAACACAGGGTACACATAAAAGAGCAATAGGAGCCAGAGTGAGGGCGGTGTTTGGACCAGGCTGACAAGGATGTGAGCAACCCCAGCAGCACTGGGCTGGATGGCACAGCAGGAAGGCCAAGGTGAAAGGGGCTGGCTGCCTTCCATGCTGTCCCACCTCCATTCTTCCTCTGGTTCCGAGAATCGGTTCCTCTGCATTAAATGGATGGCGGGACTTTCCTGGCCTCCTATCTGTGCTTGCAACTAGACTTCATGGAGCCTGCAACAATGGCTATTTATTTATTTATTTATTTGGCTTTCTATTTAGATACCAGAAATCAGGCTTTGGGACATCATTCTCCCCAGGTGGGGAAGGGAATAGATTGTTATTTACTTGTGGGAAGACTATCTGGTGGATAGAACAATTCCATCAAACTCCAATAGGCTGCTTTCTTCATTAATAACAATTAATAGCACAATCCTTTGGCCAAAAAGCATATCTTCAACTTCCCAAATTTGAATTATCCAACTGGACTTGTAAGTAGAGAGGCCTAAAGTGCAAGAATAATTGGAAAGCCTGCACAAGTTTCTAGGAATAAGGCAAATAGAGTAAAAAAAATATTCTCCATGTAAAGTGTTACAAGGCTGACAAGGCTAAAGCCCTGTAGGATCAAGTCCCTCTCCAGCCTCCTTTCTCCATCCATCCTCCCCCATCCCTCTACTGAGTCGACCATTAGTATCATGCTATTGTATATATCTCCAGAACTTTTTCCTATATATTTGCATATTGAGAAAATTTACATTCATTTTTGGGGTTCATCTACAGAAGTGTACTGCTTATGTGCTTTCAAAATTAATTTTGGAAAGGTAGGAGGCAGAAAGTCAACAGAACGTAGTGTGTGCTACAGTGGAAATTTATATTCTATAAATAAAGCATTTGTCCACTTATACTTGGATTTTCCTTTCATGCTCAGATGTGGAAGGATAAACTTAATACTGTATATTCCTGCTTGGATTTCTTACCCCCTTCTGGAAATCTCCACCATATATTACACCTCACACAATCATTAGCACACCTAACAGGCATAAGCAGAAGAAGAAATCCACAGATGAATGCGACTGTCACCCATTCTGCTCACATAGAGGTGAAGGAGCCTCCCCATGCTGGAAAAACATCTGGCAGTTGGGGGCTCCCAAAGTGTACACCCTCCCTTTCAACAGAGAAAACCTGTCTCTGCCTAAGTGTGGGAGAGTTCATCTCCTTGGCTTGCTTAGATCTCTGGTTTGATAGTGATATTGTGCAAGTTCTCTTGCTTTCTTTTAATTCAAAATCTCTTCTTATACCAGGAGACATGGGGTTCAAATCCTTGCAGATAGAGGCCCTGCATAGAGAAAAACAAACAAGAAAGATAACTCACAGACTAGAAACGTTTAAGTGAATTACTAATAAATTTAAGAATAAAGATTTCTTCGTTTGGATGATAAAGCACATCTTTTGGGCACTTTTGAATTCTTTTGCACTTCCTGTCACTACTGAAAGTGTTAGCTCCCACTGCATAAAACTTAGAAAGTGAGAACGCATTTTCACATCAACTGTTGCCAAAGATCAGTTTTCCCTCCAGATGAAATAATTATTGATCCTTATTCTTCTCTCCTATAGTGACACGGCTCACTTCACCTATGATGATTTTGTTAGAGGACAAGTTTAGGATACATCATCCTCCCCTGACAATCTCATCTCTTCATCTCCATGTGGCAATCCGGGTCCACGTTGCTGATTGCCAAATAATTACAAAAATTTCTTCTGCTTTCATTGCAAAGGCAAATGACAGGCTACTTTGGGGTCAGGTTTTATGAAGATGATAAAATCCTCTAATGGGCTTCAGGTGCATCTTTACCACCAGTCATGAGGCCAACTTGAGGTTGCTAAATGGATATTATCAAGGTTTAGGGATATGGATAGGACAGGTGCACCTGGCATTTTCTTTCGACCCTCTCTTTTAAAATCTGGAAGTCTTAGATGCTGAGATTTGCTATATGAAGGGAAAACGCTTTTACCATTCAAACTTCCTCCAAAATTCTGTTTCTGATGTGACTTTACAATCCTCAAGAGCAATCTTCCCTACTGCCTCTCTTGTGCCAGGAAGTGATGCATCTCTGCTTGTCACCAAGCGTGATTCCTTATCAGTATATAAATCCTGCCTGATGACAGTACCCCAATGGCAGCATCGGCTTTCGAAATCAGCTCCTACGGCCGCTCTCTTGCACGTGAGTGGTGATGCAGCACTACGGATTTGGGAATCTGAGTCTGATCTGATATGTGAGCATCAGGAAAATATATATTAAAAGAGGGAGCAGGGATGCCTGGGTGGCTCAGTGGTTGAGCGCCGGCCTTTGGCTCAGGCCATGATCCTGAGGGTCCTGGGATGCAGTCCTGCATCGGGCTCCCTGCAGGGAGCCTACTTCTCCTTCTGCCTGTCTCTCCCTCTGTGTGTGTGTGTGTTTCTCATGAATAAATAAATAAAATCTTTTAAAAATAAAAATAAAATAAAAGAGGGAGCATTATGCTATGCTAGCTTTGTAAGTTACAATGTATCAATTATACTCAATTATAACTTTTGCTGGATTTTTAAATCTTCATATTAAAATGTTCAAGATTGAGGCACCTGGGTGGCTCAGTGGTTGAGTGTCTGCCTTCTGCTCAGGTCATAATCCCAGAGTCCTGGGATCAAGTCCTGCATCAGGCTCCCCATGTGGAGCCTGCCTCCCCCTCTGCCTATGTCTCTGCCTCTCTCTGTGTGTCTCTCATGAATAAACAAATAAAATCTTTGAAAATAAAGTAAAATGCTCAAGATTCATATGAAAATAGTTATCTTCAGGAGACTGTAAGCTTGATGAATGAAAGGAAGGGGTTCAGTGTTCCCTTGATCATGCCTCAGAATGACAAGCACACCCAGGGTGTGCATCTGGAAAATCTTAGGAAGAGCAGCGTTGCCATGCCTCGTGGAACACCATCCTCCCCCTGGGCTTCCACAGCTCCTTCCTGGCCAGAACACCACTCTGGTCCTCCACTCCAACCTCCTGCCCACCTCTCCTCATGCCCGGCTGAGGGGAAGAATGAGCACCCTGTTCCCAGCAGCTTACCCTACAAGCTGCCTGCTGGCTCCTCTTTGGCGTCTACTGCCAGTGCTGACAGGGATTGTGGTGTCTCCACTCCCCGAAAGGCTGGAAAACCACATCCCACCAGCAGCTGAGCCTCAATCAAGCCCAACACCAAGGATCGCCTTGGTTACGTCACTTGTTCGTCTGCATGTGGTTTCCTCTTCTGAAGAAAAGACTTCTCAGTTCAGTCGGCCTGTAGAGCACAGCTTCCCTTCTACCGAGAGGCTAGGATCTGCTGTTACAGTACGTACCATGCGGAGCACATCAGTGACAGGCCTTACAGCTTCGGTGTCAGCCAGAACCACCCCAAGACCCAGCCCCGGACCTTCTAGCTAGCTGGCCCTGGGAAAAGTCCCAAACCTCTCTAGTGCTCCACTTCTCTATCAGGGAAATGGAAGCAAGGACAATGTGCTATCTTTTTCATAGGGTGCTTGGTTATAGTAATGAAATAATCCCAGCAAAGCACTTAGCGATATCCAGCAATATAGCGATCTCTCAAAAGACAGCCATAATGAAATGTCTTGTCCAGTTCCTACATTCTTTTGTAGTGCACAGTATGTATTTTTGTCCTTAATTATTAATAAATGCTAGACAACAGGATGTAAGAGTTCATGTCAGACACTAAATGGACCTCAGTTAACTAGATTAACTGCATGTGTCCCATTGATGAGGGAAGCATTACATTAAAAGAAAATAACCTATGGGAGATGCAGACAGATCTTCAAATGACTTCTATGATGACGCCCAAGCATCTGTTCAGTCTCCCCTTGGCACAGTCATCCCCGGCATTACACAGTTAGAATAAATATTCAGAAAAGTAACTCTGAGCTAATACAACATTGTATCATTGATAGGAGCATCCAATTATTTCAAGACAACCTTTTCAGGCATCAATATGTCTAGAGATTTTCTACATAATGTATTGCAAAAGAAAGCAAGTTCTGGTGTCCTGAAAACTCAGTGAGTCCTGTTCCCCAAGGTTTCATTTTATCCAAACTTGATTGAATTGAGAGGAGAACATTTCTGGATCAGAAGACTTTGGGCTGAGCACCACAGAACTAGCATACATCACGTTTCTCTTCTCCATCCTCTAAGACTGTGTCATTAATCATTATCTCTGGATTAAGCCTTGGAATAGAGCACATAAAATGCAGAATCACCAGATAATATGCTTCACTCAAATCATGTTTTTTCACGTCCTCCCATTAACCCTGAAGATACTCCTATGATGCAAATATTAATATGCAGAAATTACTGATTCCGTTTCATTGCTGGAGAAATGAGGGAATGTAAGCAATCGAAAGGCCACTTGAAATTACAACTGTTATTAGTCTTCTCCAACCAATACCAGTATTTTGGTCCATGGTTCCCCTAACACCTACCACACTGTCTTTGAAGACTTGTGAAGAGCTACAGTTCTGACTTTCCCCGAAACTGCATATGACTGATTTAGGGGAGAATGACCATTTCAGGGAGGGTGTGCTCCGTCTCCTGGGTGGAAGCACAGTAGCCCATTCACTCTGCTGATCTCTGAGTGACTCATAATGCAGCTGCTTGGATTTATGGCCAGTTGATGGATTTAAGGGCTCTTGGCTCTTTTGTTGAAATTCATATTTAATGAAGGGGGCTTTATAAAAACTTACTGTTGCATGGAGTGAATGCATGAAGCATTGCAGTGCAAGGATTATGATGTCTTCACAACTAAAAAAGTAGAGTAGAACCATGCTTTCTTTCATCAGTTTCTGCAGTCTTAAAAGCAAATAGGCTTTGAGGGAATTTACCCATAAAATTTGCTGGATAAAGTAAATTCTGGCAATTATATATAAAATCCTGTTTTCCTCTTCACCAACACCACCACTACCACCACCAAGAAGTTACTTTTACTGCCAAGACATATATTTTTTTTAAAGATCAGACATAAACACCCCAACGTTGAGTTCTGGCAAGTTCTTCTCTTGTCCAAGTTCTTAATTTATGCCTCTATGCAACATACATCAGTTCTCAGCTACTTAAGAGAAACCAAATCCTGGTTATGTAACACAGTAGCATAAGACTCTAAAAGAACTTTCAAAACTTGTAAGGGAGAAGACCCATTCCTCTTTTTTATTCAAAAAAAAAATCTCATCTGGCATTAGGAGTTAGCCAGATTCTTTTTTTTCTTTCTTTTTTTTTTTTTAGCCAGATTCTTAATGTACAAAATTGAATGTGAGAATCGGGAAAAGAGTATTACATATCTGCTGTGTTTCAGACAGTCTATCTTATTTTACTTATCAACACAATAATGCTTCAAGGTATGATTTTGCCCCATCATACAGATGAGGAAACTAAAACCAATACAGCTTACATAACAATTTTGTCAGGGTCACATTGAGAAATTGTGGTAGACAGAATTCTGAAAATGGCTCCTAAGATTCCATACCTTAATCCCCAAAACCTGTAAATATAATGAGATATCACTCCCATGATTATATCATAGGGCTCAGTTGACCTTAAAATAAGGACATTATCCATGGGCCTGACTTAATCACATAAAACCATAAGAGCAGAGAGTTTTCTCTGCCTGCCACTGGGAAAAGAAGTGGGAAGATTCAAAACTTAAGGAAGCACTGTGGCTTATAGATGGAGGATGGAGGATGCCACAGAGGATATACACAGATGCCACTAGAGGCTGAGAATGAACCTTGGCTGAGAGCCGGCAAGGAAACCAGGACCTCAGTCCCACAACCACAGAAATTGACTTCTCCCAACAATCTAAATGAGCCTGAAAGTTGGTCCTTCCCTAGAACCTCAGATGAGAACACAGCTAGCCAACACCCTGCATGGGAGGTCTTCAGCAGAAGACCCAGTTGAGCCATGCTGGATTTCTGACTTCAGAAAATTATGTCTTAATCTGTTAAGTTTGTGAAAATCTGTTATGCAGCAATAGAAAACTAATATAGCAATCAAGTAGACGAGCTGAGATTCAACTCAGTTCCATTTGGTTTCAACCAAGTAGATAACTTCTAACCTGCTCACAAAACTTGCTTCAATAAATTAATGTGAAATAAAGAACTATCTCATTTCCATAATAGATTACAAAATTTAGCTCTCCATTAACAGATCAAACAATTTAGGAGTTCAGAATTTGTGTCCACGCCATCCCTGACTTCATCTTCAGAATATCCATATTCTCTGGATGAACAAACTGAAGAGTAGTTAACTAATTTTTTAATAGTCATATGATTATTAAGTAAGAAGAAAACCACACCTGGCCTTCCTCCAAATGCAGTCTTTTTGTAGAGATTAGGAAACTAATACTCAGGGAAATCGAGCAATATGCTCTGGGTCACAAATCTACTGGCTTCATTGACCTGAAATTGCTTGTGCCTCAGCTATCTGATCACTATTGCTCTGCCTCCTGCAGCCAATTACTCAGATCAAGCACCCACAACCTCTGTTCAAGCAACAGCCTCTAACTTGGGTCCCCTCCTTACTCAAGGCCCTCCAACCTTTTCCGCAGTGGCTAACTATCCTGCCCTAGGGCCTTTGAATTGACCACAATTGTTCTCTTTGCCTGAAACACTCTCTCTGTTTTCATCTCTTCCCCTTAACCATGTTAACTCCTACTCAGTCTTCTGATCTCGGTTCAAATGACAGTTTTAGGGACAACTCCCCTGAACCTGTAGAGTACATTAATTTCTCTGTATACGTCCTTTGGTCTCTATAGGTGGAAATTTATACTGATTTGGGAATTAAGTCATTGAAGTCTTTTCCATCCATTATATGACAATTCCATGGGGACTAGAATAACATCTCTTGCTCACCTGTGTCTAGCATGGAGCTCAGCAAATAGTGGATGAATTAATGAGTACCTTAATGGATTTATGCATTAATGAAATAATGTAGCTACTCTCTAGGTAGGCAGGCCATTCCATCAAAGACTGCCCCTCCAAGGGGTCAGTTAGTGAATGTACTTTGGCAATCCTAGACCACACATTTCTACCTCTACCATGTCTATGCCAAGGCCAAGAAGTGAGTATAGGGCCTATCCAGTTCCTAAAAACAAAACAAACAAACAAAAATACTTTACAATCCTGATGGGAAAGCACCCTGTGCCCTCTGAGTACTTCCTCCACTTCATGGGCTGATATGGACCATGTTTTTCACCTACCTACAGATGGAGCTCTACTGTCAGATCTGCTGAGAAAGGGCGAACCACCCCCACACCAGGTGACTGGTTGTAACCCAGCCACACTGGGGCTGCTGTGTAGACCCTTACTTTCATGCCTGTGTCTATCTCTTCTCACAGCAGAGTTTAGTTTAAAAACTGTTCCACATATTAGTCATTCATGAAGAAATTGGCATTTTTATTTTATTTTCCTGACAGGAGTTATTTGGAAAATTGTTTGAAAAGTTGCACTAGATGGTCTCTAAGTTCTTTCTAGTTCTGGAAGATTGTCAGTCTGTGATTTTGCACCTCGGATGTCGCAGCCACAGATCCACAGTGTCGTCACGCTCATTAAATGAAACCAAACAGCATCAGATTCCAGGAAGTTATATGGCAACGTAGAGAATGCCCTCCACTGTGAAGAGGGCCTGGAGCAAGGCACTAAAGTTACTTTAAATCCAATCTAAATGTATGTGTCCCCTATGCTCCTGTCAAGTAGTTAGCCATCTATTAAAAAATATTTTGGTAGAGAAGCTGTGGCTTTAAAGAACCCATCAACAAATCAGTTTACTATATGAGTACCTTCGATTATATCAATTTAAAAACAAAAATTCATGTACATGCAAGCTGACCATTATGAAATTAAATGTCTCACCTGCCTTATTCTATCATTGTCAATAATTACACTTTGAGTGCATAGCAGGTAAAGGATTTTGGTCCTCATTACAGCTTGGGGGGGAAGATAATAGAGGCAAGGCATGGACATTCTGAGTAAGGAACTTCTTCCCTGGGATTTTAGGAAAACCTAACACAAGAAGTGAGACTAGAAGTGTTCCTTGAAGGAAGAGTACATCTCCTCAAAGAACACACAGGAAAGCACATTCCAGCCATGAACACAGAAAGTCACAGGCTAACAGTATGCTCTGATATGGTACTACTACTCATTGGTACATTTGGTTGACTAAAAGTTTTTGGTGGAAGAAGATGAAGAAGAAAAGCCAAGATGGTCAGATAGGGGCTAAGTTAATTGGCCTTCAATATTGGGCTAAGAAATTTGACCTTGATCCTAAGACTAGGAAGCCACTGGTTTATTCAAGAAGTGGCCGATGTGCATGTAACTGAGGTTCACCCAGCCTCATTAGCAGTTGTCCCTTACTTTACTCATACACTCTGAGTATCAAGTTGAGAGTGGGGTCCCCATAGTTTAGCATCTTTCTTTAACAATTCTGAAGGATTCTTTGAATACATGATATTGTGACATTATTAAACAGGAATTAATTGAAAATTCACATGTCCACATTATGTGATATGTGAATGCAGTTTTTAAAAGCAATAAATGTGGGTGCTTGGGTGGCTCAGGCAGTTAAGGGTCTGACTCTTGAATTCAGCTCAGGTTATGATCTCAGGTATGTGAGATCAAGCCCTGTGTCGGGCTCCACACTGAGAGTGACGCCTGCTTAAGATTCTCTCTCTCCTCTCCCCTTTGCCCCTCCCCCCTCTAAAAAATAAGCAAAAGCAATGAATGTAAGTAAATATGCACACAACATACAGCAAATAGTATACAGAAGACACAGTGTTTGAGCTTATCTTACTAAGAAACCTGTGAAATAAGACTGACAGGGTAAGGATTCACAACCACTATCTTCTTTTAAGGGAAATATCTTTGTCTTCAACCTGTCAAATCCTTCTTTTATCTTTCTGCTGTAGGATAATTAGGTGGTCCTTGTAGGTATTTTATGAATCCACTTTCTGTGGGAATCCACAGTGAGTTGAATACTTCCTTACATCAGAAATAAAACAATATAATTCAAAGATCAATTCCCAGTCAAGCCTGAAATTACTCAAAGCTAAGGACATAAGTAGAGCAACTTCCTCAACTATAATCCCAAACTCTAGCTACATCTTTTTCCACTTAACCCCTGGGCGAGTCTGGACAACACTGACATTTAATTAGATGTGTTCTCCTCCAGTGTGAGCTCTACAAAACCACTTGTCTCAGCCCCAGGTGACTTCCCAGTTTCCCTTCTGGACAGCAACAGCAGGAGTGGCAAGGGGTGATACACCTCATGCCTTAGGAAGAACAGTGGCCAGGGGTCAGGATGGAAAGAGTGAACACACAGGTTGCAGGCCACTGGGCCAGTCTCCCCACTACTCAGAAGTCTTTGAGTCTTGGTTTATTCTCTGGATCACACCTCTTAAAGTCCTTCCTGAGCACACAGGCTGGTTTTGCTTTTAACCATTTGGGGTCCCTTTACGTGTTGTTAGCTATGCAAACAGCGTCCTCCTGAGATCAGGCTGGTAGCAGTTTATGTAGAGTACAGTGGAGCCAGAAAGCAGACATACCCTAGTTGGGGACTTACTTGATGAGGACCTGAAAAGGACAGAAAGAAGAAATATATGTTGGTGCTTCTAGAAGGTATGTGGTTATTTCAGCTTCATGTGTTATATTTTGAATGTTAAGATTACAGATGCTTGTGAATTTAATTAGCCCACAGCAGGGTTATCTTCTTCTTTTGATAGATAGGTTTTTTTGTTTGTTTGTTTGTTTTTTACTTACTGAATAGTTTTAAAAGAGCCTTTTGGTTCTTGAAAGGATACAGTTCCTAAGAAAATAGGAGCTCAAAACATCCTACTTGGAATGTGGGAATCAACTCTCAGAAAAGTATTTGGTTGCTGGAAAGTGATCGTGAAATTGGGTTCTTCATAAACAAAGTCCTTCTGTTATTTCAGAAAAAGTTACTTTGAAACCTGTATATGGAATATGCCTGACGTTAATCGCATTACAAAGGACTCGAATCTACAGAAGCAGCTGAGTCCATGTAATCTGTGAGGTCTCTACCTTCTATCAACTCTCTGTCTAGGTATTTGGCAGGTGGTTTTCATCTATGCCTATGTCAGGTGTCCAACTATGGTGAATGAGTCAAAGGAAATTATATAAATAAGGAAATCATTTTTAAAAGGATGTTTTTTTAAGATAAATTGAGAAAAAAGTATGACATTTCTTTGGCATTTAGTTTAATCTATTCTATCACAAAATTCCGAAGAAAAGTGAGACATCTCAGAATAATATGTTAGTATTATGTAATCATTTTGCTGAATCCAGCTGGAAGAAAAATGCTAATAGGAATAAGGATTTTCATAATGCGAATGAAGTTGAGTTTTTTCGCAGAGCAGCCTCAGAAATTAAGAGAAAAAAAAAAGGAAGTCTGGAAGAATGGACCTGTACAAAGAGGCACAAAATACATATGCAAATGTGATTGTGATACGGAGGTAGATTTTATTTCTACCTCTGAGAAAGCTGACACACATAAGCGAAATAGCTATATCTCACCCATCTTTAGTTTATACAGAGGTGATTCTCCATACTTGGTTTATATTCACTGAGCAAGCATGAAAGAATTATATACAGTAAGGATCTTTCATTTATTCTTTATAATTCTTAAGTTTATCCAGGATCCTCCATACTAATAGAGTCTGCTGGGTAAAGGTGATGAATAAGATTGCTCCCAGTTTAATAACAAAGAAATTAGGAGGAAAAAAAATGAGTTTGAGATATTTTATTAAAAATGGCTTGTCTAACAGGGTGCCTCAGTGTCTAGTCAGTTCAGCACTCCACTCTTGGTTTGAGCTCAGGTCATGATCTCATGGGTGGTGGCATCAAGGCCCATATCCCGCTCAGTGTTGGGGCAGGGAGTCTGCTTCAAGAGTCTCTCCCTCTGCCCCTACCTCCCACTCATTCGTGCACCGTCTCACTCACTCTCTCTCTCTCTCTCAAATAAATAAATCTTTAAAAATAAATAAATAAATTGCATGTATGACAAAAACTCTGTCCACCATGTTTTAGCAAACCAGAAAGCTTGGTCATGCTAACTTGAAGATCTAATATTGAGATTAGATACTATTTCCAATCCTCTATTTCCAAGGAGCTCCCAGAGATGAAAGAGAAATCTCAGCTCCTCTCTTGGCTGTTTGATCACCCTTGTGCCCTATATTGTCCCAATGTTCTTCCAGAACTGAGCACTCTCAGCCTACTGATAACTTCTTTCATCATTAAAGTCTGTTTAAATTTCAGGTCTTCATATTTTCAAATATTGATGTTTCCCAATCAAAATGAATTTTCCTTTTTTTTTAAGAATATCATGAGATTTATTTTTTTTAATTTGCATTTGTCTTACAGGACTGGGCTACATCGTGCTATATTTCAAAGTTCACGTTTTAACTTATTATATATGTGATCTAAAAACCCAGTTCTAGATCACTGTATTCCTATTTGCAGTTGATGTGAGAACAATCTTGAAAGCCTGGTTTCACTGGAACTTTCCCTTCTAAAGTTCTTGCTTGGAATATGGTATGTTTTATTTTTCAGAAAACATAGACTGCCACCATTTAAACATGGAAATGAAAAAAGGAATAGCATTTTATTGAATATCCTAAGTCTCTAAATTTGCCGATAGCTTCTAAAGAGTTGTTATAGAGACCTCAGTGATGGCCCTAGATGATGGCCATTTCTGAGATGATGGTGTCTGAAAGAGCACTGCCAATTTACAGTCTCAAAGACCTTTTTTTGGTGTAAATGAGTAAGAATAATTATGGGGCTTTCCCCTTTCCGCTGATCAGTTTGTTCTTCATAACTATTCAGTTCCCTTTTAATTCCTTTCTATAGCATATACATTCAGATCTTGAGTGTAAAATTCCTTTCCTCACAGGTAGTGGAGTTAGTCTGAAGATGTAAAGAAAAGAGAACTGGATAATCACTAAACTCCATTTGAAGGTAGCAGTTTAGAAGGGCTTATTTGGGCTAAAAGTCTTTTCCCTCCAAATTTGTGTTGGTTCATATACTAACTGAGCTTCCCATGTGCTCTTCTTTCGATCCATACACTCCACATGGCATATAAGGTCTAAACATCTTGCCTGGTTGAGCATAGGAGGCATGGGACTCACAGGATCCTTATGACTGGCAACATAATGAAGCCTTTGCTCTGTTTCTGCACATCGCAGAGTCTCTGTATTTCTAGTGGTCTTTGGTGAACCATCTTTGCATGGTAACACCTTGATCTGACTATTTTTCATGTCTTCTTTTAAAAGAGAGAGAGAGGGGAGGAGAAGAAAATTCACACCTCGATCTTTATCACAAGGCTTGTAACACTGAGATTGCCCCAACATGGAGGCCATAATTTCTCACAATACTGAATTCCCTGGTGAGAGCTTGGATGGACATTCTGAGGTAATTCTACAGGATCTACTTTTATTGATGTACCAATAAAACACATCTCAAAAACGTAATTCCTTAGCCCCTTGTATCTCCAAATTCCTGCTCTGCTTCTTTATTTTGTTTTAAAGATCTTATTTATTTATTCCTGAGAGACACACAGAGAGAGGGGTAGAGACATAGGCAGAGGGAGAAGCAGGCTCCCTGCAGGGAGCCCAATGCGGAACTTGATCCCACGACCCGGGGATCATGACCTGAGCCAAAGGCAGGCACCAACCGCTGAGCCACCCAGGTACCCTTCCTGTTCTGTTTCTTACTTGTTATAAAACCTTGACCCTGTCACCCAAGTCTCTAAGCCCTTGTTCCCTGATAAGGCTCAATCAATGCACTAACAATCTTGCTCAACACTGTAAAAATTATCCCCACGACAAAAGATGAAGATAGGTTATGAAAAGTGTTTTGCTCCAATGAAACCAACATTACATTTTCTCTTCATTCTGGGCCATCTCTTAACACCTTCCAACTTGTAGGGAGGGCAGACTGGGAAGAGCTCACAGGATGGCATTTCCCCCCCTTTCTTATCTCATCCCTACTTCAGCGGTGGTGTGATGGTAAACGTTTAACAGTGAATTCAGGGCAAGACAGGAGCTTCATAGCAAGGCGGAGGAGGAAGCCTGATGTGTAGCATTTGCCAGTTTCTGCAGTGTAAATATTCCTACCACGGCTGATTTCAGGCTACCAACTTGATATCCACTGGGGTACAAAATTCCAGAAATGCTAACAACCAGCTCTTGCAAACTAGTACAAGCCAACTGCAATACGCCACGGCTTCCTACCATTCAGGAAATATAGTTTTTAATAGTATTTAGCCAATATAATGTGGGCTTTTTGAAACTTCAGATTAATAATCTTTAATTCAGGATTTTAGACATTTTTTAATGGGGACTTTTAGAAAGGCAATACAGTGCAATATACCTTAGATTATGTGCAGTAGTCTTGCAGGAGTCTGGGGTGGCACCCCGAAATCAAGCACCCACATATGTCTGCAGCTAAATAAAAATTTGTACCCAGTGAGATTAAAAGCAAAAACTACAAATAGTTGCCAACCACTGAAGGTGAGGTTTTATTGCATAATGAGTTCAGGGCAGGGCAGGCTTTGGTACAAATGATTTCAGAAAAACTTCCCATTTGCATAGTTGATGGACTTCAGATTGAGGCAAAAAGATTTTGAACTGCAGATGTTTACAGTACCTCCTTATCAGGGCACATGTGTACATTAGCCTATGAACTACTGTATGGAAGCCATAGAATTCTTGGCTACTGGTCATGAACTTGTAGAAGGTGACCAAAATGGAGAGATGAAGATGCATGGAGAAGCTCATCTCAATGGTACATGGCACTTAGAATAGGTTTGGGTTCACAGACCTGGTTCCAACTTCTGGCACTGCTTCTTACTATTTATAAAACCTTGACCACATCACCTGAGCTCTCTAAGCCTTGGTGTCCTCACTTATAAAATGGAGAAATTACACTGATTGTGATGATTAAATAAGATGTAGAGCATATTAATGTAGAGTTAGGACATGACAGGTGTTCAAGATCCAATAGCACTCACTGTCATGTCTACTAACTTGTAAGGACTCACTATATGTTATCAACATCAGAAAAGAGGAGACACAGAAGGAGGATGAGGGAACACACTAGAAGCCTCTGTCATCAGTTTATTATTTAAATTTTTAATTAACTCAATGTTTCATGGTTAAAATGTCTAATTTTCCCCCACTCATATTTATCATTTCAATTATAGCATCCATGACATTGAATTCATATAGGAGAAAAGCATTTTTCATCAATCTTTCCCCATGAGGTTGATTATATGTCTTTAAGAAAGACGTAGGGGGTGACAGAGGAGGGGAAGAAAGATCCTTTCTTTCACTTTTATGTGAAAGTTATCCAAAGCAATGGAAGTGAAAGGGAAGGAACAAACTGGTGATCCGCAAGAAACTCCTGGCTTTAGGGGATATATGTTTGGCCAAAACAGTGTTTAAGAAAATTTGAATCAAATGGTTTAACTGGGTACCATGAGCTATCAAACAATTTTTTTTTCTTTACTGTCCTGGCCCCGGAAGGCATTTAAATTTGTGACGCTCTCACAGTGGGCGCTTAAGGCGATGCTGTTGGTAATTAGGATGGGACCGCGGGTCATGGGGTAGGACTGTCCCAAGCATTGCAGAGAGTTTATCAACCCTGGCACCCTACTCCCGGTAGAGCCTATCTCCCATAATGACAACCGAAAACACCCACCCCTAACACCCACATTTCTACATGACTCTGAGCGCTGTGGTAGTACTCTTGTGGAGAACTTCTAAACCTAATATTTTTGAGAAATAAAGTTGTAAGCAGCAACTCCCTCTAACACATCCAACATGGAGAAAACAGCTCAAAAAATAGATTACATTTTAAAAGCTTCCACATATATACTGTTGTAAACTTCAAAATAAAGCTATTTTTGAAGCAGAAGCATAAACTATTCAGTGTTGCTTTGTTTCACAAATACAATTAAGAATGTTCTCTATTACAAAGATGTTCAGGCCAGTTACATAAAGTAATACTGGATTTAGTTTAACCAAGACAAATGAAAAGTTTCAAGTTTAGAGAGAATATTTTCTGCAAATATCAATATTTACAAAGCACGTACACGTACATTTTGCTTTGCTCTCTTGGTCAAAATTGAGGATACTTAGGCAATTAGAGAAAGAGATGAAATTATGATGTTGACTGTGAGCAATTTACATAAGCTCACAGGCTTCTGTCATCCAGGCACATTTCTGTTCTCCTTTTTTGCATTTGTTGGCGCTCCTTGCTCTCTTCCTACCCTGGTGGATACCTGGGGTCCTCTTCTCCAGGGGCTTTCTTTACCAGCAGGAAATTATGCTTTTTTTTAAAATTTTTTTATTTATTTATGCTGGTCACACACACAGAGAGAGACAGAGAGAGAGGCAGAGACATAGGCAGAGGGAGAAGCAAGCTCCATGCACCGGGAGCCCGACGTGGGATTCGATCCCGGGTCTCCAGGATCACACCCTGGGCCAAAGGCAGGCGCTAAACCACTGCGCCACCCAGGGATCCCCATGCTTTTTAAGAAATTGTGGTTCACTCAATATCCTAGTTCAATAATGGGCAGGATAACTCTTCACTCCTTTGATCAATAGTAAATTCACACTTGCCTCCTGGACACCAGGTCTTAGTCTATTTGGCTTCTAGTGAGAGGAATTTCAGACACTGCGCTGCAGGGGGCAACAGTGAAGATATTATAAAGTGTCAGGATTTCCAAATGGCCTTAAAATCTTCTACCTACTTTTAGACCCAACTCAGCAAGCTTCTAATAATCATGGACATTTCTTATTTTATCTTTCGCTCCTTGAGTTTAGCACAGTTTTTTAATTTTTAAATCTTCTAGCTAATTTGAGGCTTGAGAAGGATCAAATTAGGGATTGCCAGCACCAATATAGATGCCAATCTCCACTCCTGGCTGCAGAGAATTTGAAGGTGCATGTCACCCTCCCACGCACATACTTACACTCTTGGTTTTCTGTCTTCCTCTTCCCTACATGAGACTCTATACCAGTAAGATCCCTCTCTTACTCTAATCTCTCTAACATGGTCAGAATATTCTAGATCACTTCCTGGAAGCTTCATAAAATCAAATTTGAAATTGAAATAACTTTTCCAAAAACAAAACAAAAACAGACACAAAAATAAAACCGAATAAATGATACCCAGGTTTTTCCTGAGATACTCCTATAATCCAATGGACACAATGTTTCTGATCTTGTGTGATCATAAATTTGGTACAGCCATCATCAACATCATAAAAGTTATCACCATAAGTCATAAAATGAAAGCAAGGCGTAATCTATCCTTTTAACTCTGTAAGCTTTGCAAACATTAACTCCCATATGTGCATGGACCGGTGACCCTGAAATGTGATTCTGTACAAGATTGTGTACAATTGCGCTGCTTTTCATTAGAAACAGCTGAGTTAGTGGGACATGCAGGAGAGCTAAAACCTGCTCCACCATGTATGGCTGTGTGGCCTTGACCGAATCACTGAAACTTCCTGAATCCCTGTGACCTTGTATGTAATTTCAGGATTATAGTAACTATCTTACCAGGTCTGTATGAGGAGTGAATGAGATGCTATGGGGGACACTCAATAATCTTAAAAAGCAAGAGCATTTCTTCTGCAGAAGTATAATTGGTAGACCCAATCTTATCTGAGTAGGAACAGGTATGCTGTGAGGGATATGCTAGGCCTAGGCTGGCTGTCCTCAGATCCTCCTTTTTCTGCTCAGTATCATAGGATTACAGGAAAGGCAATGGGGCAGCCCTATAGGCTGAATATTCTGAGATCCTCTGTCAGCTGCGTTCAACCCATGCTGGATTATAGGGCAAGGGAAGGGAAAAACCAGGGTGTTTCTCCCCATTTCTGCAAGTATCTAAGGCAGGTTCTGGCTCTCAAAGACAGGTTCCCTTTATAACAATCCCTCCCTCTGCCTCTCCAACCTAGGGGAATGGAGGAGGGTGGTTTTCTGCTGTTGATAATTTCTGGACTGCCTCATCATCTCTCCTTTTGGATTCTTGGTTCTTCCATCACTTGTGGAATCGAGTCCTTGCATAAAATCTCTCTTTCTTAAATATATTTAAGTGGTTTCTTTTTCCCTTGTTTGAGCTTGACTATCGTTGGAATTAATAATAAAAAAATCTCTCACCCAAAGAATTTTCCTGTTTCTAGATGCACCATTAGGAAGTCATTCCATTGGATTCTTTTCCTTAAAGGAGAGAGTAGCACATCACTAACATGGAATGCTAGCTACATAATAGCATGTTTACAACTCTTGCATTTCTCTTTCTTTCATCCATCCCACCACCTATCCACCCACGGAACTTTTTATATCTATTGTGTTAGGCACAAAGTGCTGGGCACACACAAATAAACTAGATACGCGGTGTGATAGACCAGGTGATCTCAAGATCTCCTCTAATGATCTGCAGGGTGGAGTGCATTCATTTGGGAAATCAGGAATGACAATGCAGATTAGGTGCCTGGTGCTGCACTTGGCGCTCAGTATCAATAGAGGATATTCCGTGAACCTGTTTCTACTTTCTACCTCCCACGTTTCACCTCATTAATAAACTGAGATGAACTGAATAATAACCATTCCAAAGATAAAGAACCAAAGTTCAGAACTGTTATCTGCCTAAGGGTAAGCAGCTAGTAGGTGACAGTCTGCAGCTGGCGGTCAGGTCACACTGCTTCTCTAAGTCAACTGTGCTAAGAAATGTGTGAGTATGTGGGATAAGGGAGTAGAGTAGCAGAGAAAGCATTTTGCCAGGAATTGGGAAACCCTAGTTCTAGCCCCTTTTCCAAGTTGTCCCCAGCACCCTACCGGGAAGACAAATACATCAATTAGCTTCTTTGAGCCTGAGGCTCTTTGAGTGTCCTGTGAGACCGGCACATACCTCCCAGGAGTGATAAAGACCATCCGTGTGGTACTAGTTTACAAATGTATTATGCACGTGTGAGGTATTCCCGTTCACTTCTACTGTGAGTAACAGCATAGAGAGATGGGGTGATTGGCAAGGTCTTGTGTGTGTGCTCCGTGTACTGGAAAGGGTCCTGAGTAAGCCTCCCAAGCCTCCATTTCCTGTCTGTGGAAAGAAGCTAGCACCTGTCTCATGGACCTCACAAGGTTATTGCAAGCCCATCTGAAATGATGCTTTGAAGATGGCAAATATCTGTTTTAGTCTCACTGCAAATCCTCCGTGGTAATGTAGTCCAAGCATAACCCAGTCTCATCGCTTAAGGTAATATAAGTCAGTCGTGGAGGCAAAATAAACTGTAAAACTGAGCATAAATTGCACATTGTAGGGAGAGAACTGTGACACTGTGTCTTCTTACTGCACAAAACCGTATTTTGTTTCAGATCTTTATTATAATGTTCATGTACATGCATAAAAGCAGACAAAAAGGGAGAAAATTGACAACAGTAACAGCTAACATGTGTCTAAGCTCTATTACCCAGGTTTGTTTGTTTATTTACTTATTTATTTATTATCCAGGTTTAGACTCCTAAGCCTTTCCCGAGCATTACCTTAACCCACACACAGCAGCTCCAAGGTAGGCACTACCATCACTATCTCCCTTTTACAGATGAGACACAGAGAAGTTAACTAATTTGCTCAACGTCACAAAGCTAATAACTGGTAAAGCTTAAGGTCTGTAAACAAGTAATGTAGGAATGCATTCCTACAAATTACAAAACCTCGTGGAGTCAACAGGCAGACAGGCTATGTCTGCTTTTGACGGGGTAAGTGTTAAGAAACCACTTCGCATGCCTTTGGCGGTGATCCTAGGCACCTTTGACTGAAGTCATAATTTTACTACAGAGCCGGCGCCTTTAAACATTTATCAGGCTATTACAAAGGTTAGACTTCTCTCCTTTTCACTTTTACTTTCTCTAAGCAAAGGTTATTTGGTACATTAACTTAGGTGATTAGGGTAATGATGCCTGAAAACCTGAGCTTCCCCCCCCTCCCCACTTTTTGCATAGTATTACCCCAAAGCTTCTGTGCAATACTAGAGTGTTGACTTTAAAAAATGATTTGGGGGTATTATTTTAAGGAAATCGTAGGGAAATTATCACGTCCAAGAGAAAGCTAGACCCGAGGATCCCGGAAAATGAAGAAAAAAATGATGTGTCTGCGAAAACAGTAGCTGGGATTTAAAAAAAAAAAAAATTCCCCAGGGGTTGTAATTTGACTGCGCTCCTTGGCAACGCTCCAGTGACAAGTCCAAGTGCTTGATCTCGCTCCTCGGCGCCCCCCTCCTCCTCCCCACCTTGCTCGCCCCGGGCCGCGGGGGGGAGGGACCGAGGATCCGCTGCTCTCGGCGGGGCGGCGGAGCCCGCATCTCGGCGCTGGGAGGGGCGGGTTCGGGCGCGGCCGAGCCGAGGAAGAGGAAGTCCGAGCCCGAGCGGCCGTGCAGGGCGCTCCGCGAGCGCGGGAGCGGGAGCCGGAGCCGGAGCCGGAGCCGGAGCCGGAGCGGGAGCGGGAGCGGGACCCGGAGCCGGAGCGGGAGCCGGAGCCAGAGCCGGAGCCGGAGCGGGACCCGGAGCCGGAGCGGGACCCGGACCCGGACCCGGAGCCAGAGCCGCAGCCTGCGCCGCGCAGCTTCACCCCCGCCGACCTGCGAGCGCGGCCCCCGCGCTGGAGCCGCGCGTCTCCGGGTAAGCGCCGGCTGCGCCCCGACCCCCGGGGTCGTCTTCCAGGGACGGGACCGCTCGCCGGGAGCCCCGGGAACCGGGGAGGGAGCCCAGGGAGCCTCGGCCCGGCCCCCTAATCCGCAGGTGGCGGCGGGCGGAGCGTGGAGCCACCCCCCCCCCGGGTGCGGGCGGACGGTGCTTCCCGGAGCGCGCCCCCGCTGCCCGCCGCCGCCTGGAGGGGGCGACCCGCCGCGCCCCCGAGTGCCGGCCCCAGCCCGGGCGCAGCCTGCATCTGCCGGCGCCGCGGTCCCGCCCCCGCGTGCCCCCGGGATGTTGCAGAGCCCAGCCGCAAGGTGGTCCGAGCGCGCGAACCGCGGAGGGAGTCAGAGGCCGGGGCGCCGCGCCGGGCTCGGGGGACCCCTGCCCGTGTAGGAACCGGGCCCGCTGTCCCGGCTCTGCAGATACGCCGGGTCGGGGGCGGGGTGCGGGGGGTGCGGGGCTCCTCCGTCCGCCGAGACTTGGCCGACCTTCTGGCCTGGGGGGCCGGCCGGGGTCTGCGCCATGCCCGAAAGCCGCCTCTGTGTCCTCGGTGAGAGCCTAAAGCGGGAGCGCACGGAGGCTTCTGACCCGGGGAACTTGAGCTGTTGTGGTTTCTTGCGCTGCGTTGCAGCAACGGGGGCGGGCGGGTGCTGGGGTCTGGTTCGCAGGGGTCTGCTCCTCCACGCTCCCTTGGACCACCCCCAGCGGCCGTGGCTCCCGCACATACTTTTGAGATCGTTGAGCGGGAGTCCCACGCAAGGCATCACAGGAGGCTAGGTGGAGCTCGGGGGGCAGCCGGGGTCGGGGGTTTCCGACCGGGCGGGTGCAGAACTACCTCGCGTTTCGTACTTCAGCCAGGAGGCGTTCCAGAATGTTGACTCCAGGTCAAATTTGTCACCTCACAGAACTCCGGGCCTAGAAAGGTCATGCAATGTTATGAAAATAGTTATCAAGTGTTAAGATCAGCTGGCTTCTCAGTTTCTGTGGTTGGCTTACTTTTAAAGAATTTATAGGCTTTGGACTTTGAGTAGTCGCTTGTTGAAACATTTCCAAGCCCATCATGTCAGGGAATAAGAAACCTCTGTCCTGACTTGAGACCTGAGCAGGCTGCTGCTCCAGCTCTGCCGCCCTTGGCTTCCCCTAAAGTGATGTGCATGAACCAGAGAGTTTCTAAAGCTTCATGCTCCCTCCCCCTCACCTCCCAGGGATATTTATTTGAGCCACAATATTCAAGACTTAGATAGGAAAGTGATGGTTTGACATATGACCCTTCACTGTCTTTGAGTCCGGATTCCTAATTCTTTGCTTTCCTTTTGGTCCTATTTGAGGCCCCTGTAAAGCCACCAAACCCCACCCAAAGAACTCTCCCCACAGTTGTCCCATCTCGCTGACCTCTTCCTCAGTGGGTCCTCCACAGCCATCACTGCCTGACCATCCCTTTCTGTCCCGCATCTGCTCTCCGAAGCTCCCTGATGAGAGACAAAGTGAGAAACAATTATCTGAAAGTCCAATCCCTGACCTAAAAATCATGCTTTCCTTGATCAATTTTCCCTGCTCACCTCCCTCTGTACCATGGGTACCATTTCTTTCAGTGACTTTAATATAGATGATATTACCAGGTAGAAGCTTAAATATTTCCATGGGAGACTCGATCTGTACTGCAAAGAGGTTAAACAATCACTTTTAAACAAATCAATAGAAAGCAGCAACATAATTTTTCAAAACCAGGAATAACCAGTACTGTTTGGCTCTCCTTTGAGGATATGATTTTTAAGTGATTTAATTAAGATTTAATGGTTCAGAGTCTGACACATACACATGGGGAATGCTTGAGTAGCACTAAATCTTTTGAGCTCTTAGTAAACTAAAAACAATTCCTAGATCTATACTGTTTCTTAATGGCTGCAATCCATTTTTTTTTGCAGGCTTCTCCTCCCTTCTGCTTTCATTGCTAGTGGTTGGTCTTTCAAACAACTATCATCATTTAATCCTCCTGCAGGGATGTTTTGATGCATGGAGTATTAAAAATAGAATGGATCCTGGATGATCTAGCCCTACATCTTAAAGATTTGGGAAAGCACTAGTGGTGAAGAAGTGCTCTGGAATTAACTGACCTGTGAATGAAATTTGTCTCTCCATAGCTCTGTAGCCCTGAGACCTTGACCCCTCTAAGGAAGTTATTTAGACACAGATTATTTTATAATCAGGAAAATATAACATTTATAGGTGGTCACTCTCTTGGGATTATCTCACCTTTGCTCATTTCTTCCTCTGTACATTTGGGAAATAATGACTCTTCCTTGTGGAGTCATGCCGAGCATTGATGATTATTAATGAGATAATCCATTGTAAGTGTTTGCCACACTGTATGCTTTAAAGATGATTGTTGTTGATAAACCAAGTCCCAGGAGTGAGTGTTTTCGCTGGAGGTCACATAGTTCTCTCCTGGCAGAACTGTGATTTAATTCAGGTTCAGTTGTCTTTACCCCAAACCCCACTACCTAGAAATGATGGTGGCATAGAGACATATTTTTTTTTTATTAAATGTGATGGTTCCTTCTTTCAGAGAAAAATAAAAAATCACTTGTCTTTTTTGTCTTAGGAAAAATACGGGTCCTAAAGCAAAATGGTCATATGTTCAGCAGAGATGGAAATGGAAACATTTTCTAGACAAAGACCGTAAGCAGCCTAGTACTTGTAGGTAGCAGGCATTTCAAATACTAATGTTTCATCACAGCCTACATCAATCCTGCTTAGTAAAACAAAAAGCTGACCCCAAACCATTTGGGCAGTCAGAGCCATGGGTGTCTGTGCCAAGTAGAACTTATGACTGTAGAGCCAGCTTTCAAGTAATTAAGAGATGGCTACATGTTCGGCTTTATATTGCTCATGCTGATGAAAAGCAACAGATGTTTTAACAAAGATAGTGGAAATATAGGCTAATCCTCCTAGTGAGTGGGCCCAGGTTTGTTGTAAAATAACTAGGCCACAGGTTACCCAGATGCTGCAGAACAGCTTCCAGTATGCCTGAATGATTCCTCTCCCACTGATTAGGAGTTGACTGTGTATCTAGAATAGTTTTCATGTTTGAGTCATGCTTTGCTATCTTTTCAATCTGTATACATGAGGTTACCAAAAAATGTTTTTCTGATGAGATATAAGCCAAGTAAAAATTTCCAAGCTTCAACATCTTCTTTCGGTAAATATTGAATTACTGTTTGATGGAAAGCTAAAGTATGTTACATTCGTAGATCTGAAAACCCATAACCTTCTTCCTTCCCCCCATCCCATACATTCCTAAAGAAAAAGGCAACTCGAAGCATGCTAGGCTAAGTTTTGAAAAAGATTCCAGCTACACCCGCTTGATGTACGAACCCGATGGGAGGAGAGTCAGAGTTTTCACGGGTCTTTAATTAAGAAAGTTGTTTTGGTAAGCTTTAATAACCAGGCTGCTGCCTGCAAAAGCCACTTACCATCAGCATTAGAAGGTAAAACCGTTACAGCAGTTGGCCAAAGGCTAGCAAGCCCTTAAGTGTAAGGAGGATGTTTTTTTAAAATACCAAAGACAAAGTTGAAAGGGGTGTGAGTCTAATAATGGGCTAAAAATTTAGAATTCTCATAAGAGGAATTACTAAAGCAATAAATTATACCACTGAATTGGCCTTAATTTTTGAGATGGTAAATAGATCTATTTCTCTACATGTCCAGTCACATTAGACACTAACTCAGATGACCTGTGTCGGAATAGAGATGGATGAGGACGATAAGTTTTAGACGGTAAACCTTTCCCCGTAAAGAGCGAGATACCAAGTATTTTTTGGTACATGTATGCCTCTGACATATAGTCTTTGTGTGTGTGTGGGGGGGGAGTGTTGTTTGCTTACAGTCCTTTAAAAATATAAAAACCGATCTTTCCTTGACTGCCATGTAAGACAGGCTGCAGGCTGGCTTTGACCTATAGCCATAGTGTGCCATCTTTGTCCTAAATAAAATAGGGTATGTTTGGGGTATCCTTCAGTATTTTTGCAGAAACCCAAAAATAACAAACATAATAGGCTCTATGTAAGCAGACTCGATAGAAATGAACTTAGAGTCACATCTCCTTCGTCATTTCTTTTTCCACTTGTTCTCTATTTTCTCTTTGCACTAGCCTTGGAAATCTCTGTTCGACATAGCCATCGGTTGACATGGGAATGACAGTGCCACATTTCAGTATTCTTCCTTGAGCTGGATGTTGAATGGTGGAGAGAAGCTCAGCTGAGTTGGAATAAAGCCCACATTGAAATGGTTTATCGATGAAGAGTATCAGTCATATGAAGTGAAGTTCAAACCCCCCAGCATGGCACCCAAAGCCCTTGAACCTACTTTTCTTCTAGCACCTCCCATGTATACTCTGTTTCTCAGTCCAGAGCCTTAAGTGGGCTATGCTGTTGCTCATCGATGGTGGAATCCTTCCATACAAAGTTTAAATATCCATCACTTCTGTGGAGCCTCTCCTCATCTTACCAGGCAGAGATGTAGACATCTGCACTTTTATATTAACACAGGACCTTACACATGAAGCACTTGGAAGGACAGAGGAATATGGCAATCCTCAGTAGACGAACATTACTTTTCAAGGGTGGAGGAAGTTTTATTTTTCTCTGTGGCTTCAGGGATCTTCCCATATATCTTCAGACAGGCACAGAACTGTTTCCAGGCTTTGTATGTGATACACAGAATAGCACAGTGCCTCTAGGTCTAGCTTTTGAAGTCAAGATGTATCTAGTCCTGGCTTCTCCACTTAAGCTGCTATCTGCTATCCCATCTTTAAAGTAGATAATCAGAATGACCTCTAAATTGCTAGGATTAAATGAGATTTGCCTCTGTAAAGCATTTAGTTCATGGTCTCACATGTAGTAATTGCTCAATAAATGGCAACTTTCCTTCATTCCAGAGCCAGTTATTCAGAACTTACCATGTCTAGAATAGTGCCTGATCCAGTTCTGGGCATAGTGGTGAACACAAGAGATGTGGTCTCCATGAAGATGGGATGACTAAAGGGGAAGAATCAGAGTGATGGGTGGGCTGCCTTAGATCGGTGCTCCAGGAAGCCTCTCAGAGAAGGCAATTTATGAACTGTGACTTGAATGATAGTGATGAGTTCCTGTCTCCTAAAATCAAAGATACTTGTGAAATACTCCATCTTTTAAGATCCCACTAAGAAAGAGGAAAAAGTGTCAATAAAATCGACACCCTCTCCTATAAGATACATCCTTAAGGTGTGGGAAATGTACATCTTAACATCAATGAAATTTCTTGATGTTTGTTGCTAAGTAAATATCCATTGAATACATTAGTGTTACTCTATGGTTGCATACAAGGTTGGGCTCTAGTGCTTTATATTCCGAGTTTCTCTCTTTTGCTTCAAAGTTCTTAAAAGTTAACTCAGATCTGCCAAAGATAAATTAAGCATATAGTAAATTAAGACACTGTAAGCCTCATAAGACATTTGTGATCTGATGTGTTTTCAAACGAGTTTAAAACTTTCACTTCGGTCATTTAAACGAGCAAAGCATATTAGAGAATCCTGTCTAAGTGGAATTGACCTACACATACCTTGTAGGAATGAAGTCCAGTGGCTTCTGCAGCTGGATAATTCCTTTTGGCAGCTGTCTGCAGGGATGTGTGAATCTTTAATGCATATAAATGCCTTTCTAGAGGCAATGAAGGCATTAACTGGAGCTTATGTTTTCTAGAGTTAATTTAACATAAATACTCCTTCTCTCCTCTGTCTCCCAAGGGGCTGATCATTGCTCTGACCAAGTGGGTCCTTTCTGATAATGAAGTGGAAGGGGCTTCATTTAGAGTCAACCCCCTTTCCTCCTTTGGCAAGTCTCCAGGTTTTCACACTGCAAGGAATGTTCTCTCCCCATATTTCCCCACCCTTCTCCCTGTTCAGAGAGTAAAATACTGCTTAAGTCTTTGCTTTCTGACCACCCTCTAAACTCTGAATCCTTGTCAAGATCTTTTCCTGCACCCAGTGTGGAGCCTTATTGTCTCTCCCTCTGCAGCTCTCTCCATCTGTCCAAAATTCTTTTAACTCTTCAGTGTCTGGATGGATGACTCCATGGGAGCTTTGACAATACGTGGCTATTTCTGGCTGTCATAAAGTGTGCTTTCATGCTGTTTTGGTCTGAATTTCATCATGTCACCCAAATCCCTAGCACGCAGCAACATGCTATTCTCCTGCACGTAGTAAGCATGCCTTAGACCTTCCTGGGGTCTGTTCCTTTGGGCCCTACCCTCTCCCAATGGTCCACAGAAGCCCCTGCAAAGTTTCCTTCCATGCTCCCCCTTTCAGGCTCCCCCTGACAGGGTGGTCAGTGCTTGGCCAAGGAGGAGACAAAGCGTAGATCTTTTTCTCTTCCAGAGTCACCTCCTTCCTCCCTCCACCTTCTCCTGTGACTGAAGCCCTCATGTCTTAGGAGGTCTTCAGGATCGACAGCAATGCTAGCTGAAATATGAGGCTTTGCAAACAAGTAGATGCAAAGGAAAGGTCATCTGTAGGCATTCCAGGGATGCACATTAACCACAGTCCAGCCTTAGGATGATTTAAGGCTGCTCCAACCTGTGACTAAAAAGCTGGCTTGGGGGGGAGGGGGAAGACGTGAGGCCATGAGGAAGGGGTGGGGGCACTGAACCGAGGCCATCATAGAGTTCAGCTTCCTGGGGCTGTGTGATTACACATGGTCCTCAAACACTAACATCTGTGCTTCTCTGATGTGCTGGGGAGAGAGGGAAGACTGTAATCTGGAGCATAAATATATGATCCTGTGTTTGTTCCCTTTAAACCATGTAAACCTGTTATTAGTTTAAGCATCTGTGTTGTGCTAAAATATTATTGCTGCTCCAAAGGAGGATATGGTAGCTGGTCTGAAACAGCTTACAGTCTAAATATTCAGGTGTCTCACAGTTCTTAAAATGTGCATCAACTAAACACATGAATTATGGAGCCTAAGAGTCAGACTCAGGAATATAGGATTACCTAGTGGAACACAGAGGAACATAACAGAAGTAGTCCTTAGAAGTTAATTTTTTGAAAGAAAAACATTCTCTTACCTTATGCCTTTCCATCATAGATCAGACTTTTTGGAGATTTGCTGAGGAATAATTAGGGTGAAGCTCTAAGAGTGATGAAGTGGGCAGGAGACCGATGGGAAATGGGCATGTGGATGGGCGGCCTGGGATTGGCCTAGTCTAGGAAAGTACTTGGGGAAATATTTGGAAGCTTTTGGAATATAGTTATGGAGCAAAATCTTGGTGGTCTTGGCTTTTTTCCACTATTCTTCACTGTGTATATGAGATAAATGCTTATTTTCCCCTCTCTCCTTTAACAGTTGTTTGGGTTAAGCTCTAAGGAATGCCATTTAATCACAATATTTAATGATATCTGATCTTGAAGCTAAAATGGTAAGGAAAGTAATGTGCAAATAATGTTTTTGTGGCACATGGAATCCTGTGGCCCATGATATACCCTCTCACAGTAAGACATTACCTCTTAGGAACTTACAATCAGGATGAGTTCCACAAACTATCATTATTATGAAGCACTCTTGATTTTTTCTTTTGTTATTTCTTTCTTTTTAGAAGGTGCCCTGATATGAAAGCAAATACCATGAACCTCTAAAAATTAATTTGTCATGAGTCCCACAAAAACAATGCCTTTCAAAATACAGAATACCCCTGAGGAGCAAAAAGATATTTATTTCTCTCTATGGTCAACCATATCAAGATGTGAAACTATCTAATCTAATACTATATAGTTCAAGAAATTTCCAAATAGGAAGTTAACGGGTATTTGTTTTTACCTTCTTATGTAAATGAAGAAGAGACATGTCTGTATGAACTAAAGACATAATAGCTAGCAACAGTCATCCTAAAAATCCCCTTGGTTTTGATTACTAATATATGCAATAAACGTACTCTGTAAATATTCAGAAACTATATGCCATATGCCAATGAGAAGATTCTTATTTGATACTCCAATACACACAGTAGATACGGCAATCAAATGTCATACTTTCTTATTCTCTTTACTTCCTTTTTGTAGTACTAGTTCAAACACTCTTTCTGTGGCATCAGTGATAGGAAAAATGGTGTGCATGGAAAATATTAACTTGTTCTTCTAAGGTTTGAATGCTCAGAGTCGGGATGGGGGGATAGCCTGGAACTAGGCACTCTGTGTATGTCATTTAGAAGTTACTCAAAAATGCCTTCTGCAATGGGGATAAAACCACATAATGAAGATGTTATGAGATTTAAACATGCAATGTATGTGCAGTGCCTAGTAAATAATAAGCTCTTGCTAAGTAGTGGCTCTTTTAACTATGTTCAATGGGTGTCACACTCCAGTTTTTTTTCCCTGCTACTACATGCTGGAACAATAAACCAACGTGACAATAACCGAAGCAAAAGCCAATGGTAAGAGAGAAGGAAGAAGAACACATTCTTTTTTTTTTTTTTTTTTTTTTTTTTTAGAAGAACACATTCTTTTGGGTTTGTTTTACTGTAGTGGAGACGTGAGATTCATTATACATGAACATTCTGCTTAGAATTAGTTTATTCAACAGAGATAATTTCCTAAATTCTGGGAATACATTGAACAAAACAGACCAAATCTGGAGTGAAGGGAAAACTGTGTGTGACGAGTGCTCTGAAGAAAAGAAGATAGGAAATATGTAATGGGAGTGGGGCACTCTCTTTGTCCGGTGGTCTGAAGAGCCTATCTGAGTTGGTTACGTTGAGCCAAGGCTTAAATAATACATGACCCTGAGAAGATCTGAAGGAAGAACATTCTAGGCAGAGGAGGGGAAAAAGTAAGGAAAACCTAAGAGGAATAAGCTTGGTGAGTTCTAGGGAAAAAAAGGCAGGCTACGTGTGCGAGATAGGGAAGCAGCAGTAGTGGGGAGGTAAAACTGGACCGGTAGGCAGGACCTGGATTGTGTAGATCTTTATATTGTCAGAGGTCTTTACCATGGTTTAAAAGTGCAATGCGAAGCCACTGAAAAGCATGAAGCAGGGGAGTGACATGATGAATGCCCAATTATCACTCTGGCTGTTGTGCAGAGAAAGGACTACAGTGGAAAGTTCTGGAAACAAGTAGAACAGTTGGAACACTATCGCAGTGGTACAGAGGATGCTCACAGAGGAGGTGGTGAGAAGAGGGTTGATTCAGAACTGGAATGTCAGCCAAGATGGTACAGCTCAAGGAGAAGGAATTTATGGGGGTTAGGAAGCATCCTGGCTACTGTTACTTGTTTTGACCTCTGTGCTTACCAGTCCCCATGGTCAGTTCCGTCACCCTCTCTTTCTCAGCTCCCCTTGATGGGGTAACCAAAGCAGCACACGGCTGCCAGTCTCTGTGAAGCCATGATGGATCAGCTCATCTCCCCCAAACCCCTTCGCGGCCAAGTATCCCCTCCTTCCAGCTCCTCAGCATCCTCATTACCTCATTTCTAGTGCTTACAATGTAGTATTTTTGATAACCATTTAGTTGTTCTGCCTTCCCTTGCTAAACTGTGAGCTCCTTGAGAGCAAGTATTTGAACAGAATAATTTTTCTTTTACTGGGTAAAATGAGCATTACGAAATCTGGGCCAAAATCTTTGTTTTCACAAATTAGTTGAAAAAAGGAGATTCTGAGTAGGTTGCTAAATATTTGAAGAAGGAGGAGGCGTAAGGAAAGGAGAAAGAGAAGAAAATGAAAGGAGGAGAGAAATTTGCCAGAAGAATTCGGAGGCTCTTCAACTTCACACTTCATGAAGATTTGTTTAGCAAAGTGTTTGTGTTCAAATGATTTTCTGCAAGAGGAGTCTAGTAGCTATTGGTTTGAAAGTTGCATGGGTGTGCAGTAAATGTGGTACTCTATAAGTATGTATGTTTGTTGCCTGCCTTTCCCTGGTTTTTAGTGCACTTGGAAGCTCAGCAGTGTTTATTCTGGAGCAGAAACAACTATCAGAGAAATTGTAGTGTTAAGAAGTCTCTCTAATGTTCCAGCAGTTGAGTGATGGCTCTGCCTTTCCAAACAGGATATTAGCCCTATGCCAACTCTATAAACACGCTTTCTAATGCATGGGGAGGGCACCTCAGACCTATTGGTAGGTCATGAATCTCCTGGGGCGTAGAGATCCTGCCGTATTCATCCTTGAATTCCCAGTACAGAGCATAGTCACTAGGCATCCTTGACCTTTAATCAATTGATTGACTTGAAATTTGGTCCAGCTCTCGATTTCCATGATAAAGTGGGACCGAGAAGTCTGATGCTCAATGTTATTGTGTGGGTTTGGGATGAAAACCTTCATTCTAATTTACCAACTTCAAGCTTAGGCATGTAAAAACAAGTTTGAGAAGTCTGTATTTGTTATTCTCATATTCAGAATTTAGCATCCTTACTGGAAAAAAGAAACCAATATAGCTAAATCATGTTGTTTAGTGTTAAGTGGTGGAATGATTGTTCTGTTATTTGCAAATTTAATTTATTAAGACAGGTCTTCGAAGGATCCTTTCATGTTAGAAGGGAATGGCTTCTGGTAGCCTCGTTTTAGTAACTGACTAGGCCTACTAGGATAGAATCAAATGAAATTTCTTTTAGAATATTCTGATTTGAATGTTCTGGCTCAAGTGGGGAGGCCCTATTGTGTCTCAAAAGAAATCAAGAGGAAAAGCTGCAGTGGGCCTATCCGAGCCTCCCACTTTCTCCTGGGATTTATCTGTTGGCTTTTACACAATTGATTCAAAGTCATCCACCCAGAATTAGGCTCATAATCTCTCTTTCCAGACCCACCTCCAACTTCCTGGGATTGTTTTTTTTCCCTCCTTTTCCAATTCTTGGTTAATAGCACCATAATACACCCGTCACAGCAAGCCATTTCCTCATCTCTTGACCAGTTAGCAGTGACTTCCTAAACAGTTCTCAATCCATATTCACTCACTCATGCCTCCCATCCCGTCCTTTTAGACACTTATCTCTTGCCTAGGCCGTTAGAGTAATTGTTGAGCCAGCGTTGATTCATCTATCTAGAACACAAACTTGACCAGTGAATATATCGTCATTGGGGCCCCTTCTAATGGCTTAACCCAAAGGAAGGGTTGATGGTAGAACTTAAGATAGAGATAAAAGTTCCAGATGGAGAGCCTCTACCATTTCTCTGATCACATTCCCCCTCTCCTATCTCAGGTCCAATAGATAAACTCTGTGGGCTCTACCTCTAGAACATCCAGAATCCTACTGCTCACAGACTTCACTGTCCCCACTGGGTCCAATTCACTTGCCCCCTCTCCCTGGATTTGTGCAATAGGTTCCTACCTGGTCTCCTTGCTCTCTACTATCTCTTTTCTACACAGCAGCCAAAGTGATCTTGTCCCTTGGTTGGCTAATTCCAACTCACTTCATGGCTTCCCAACTCACTTGGAGTCAAAAGCAAATCCGTGAAACAGCTTCCAAGACCCTCCCCAGTTGGTTCCTGCTCCCCTCTTTGTCTCTGATCCCATCTCCTGCTCTTCCTCACATGCTCACTCTGCCTCAGCAAACTGGCCTCTTCGCAGTTCCCAAATATGTCAAACAAGCTCCGGCCTCAGAATATTTTCATGACTTTTTCCTGGAAAATTCTTCCTGGATACCAAAGCCGTACTATCTCTCTGTTTGCAACTCCCTGCTTAGGTGTCCCCTCATCAAAGAAGTCTTCCTCATCATGCATAAATTAGGAGCCCCCTCACCTTACAAGCCACAGCCTTCTTGCCCTCCTTCATTTTTATTCATAGCATTTATCAACTCCTAACAAAGGATACATTTGTTTCTTGTCTGTTCTTCATGAGAAGAGAGGCTTTGTGTTGTTTTCACTGTATTTCCAAGTTTTAGAACAGTGCCCAGCAGGGAGAGAAGCTTGCATTCTTTTGAATAAATCAATATCACCATTACCATCTCTTGCCTCTAAGTAAGGTAAGTTCTGGTTGTCTGATACTGTTAGACCACATTCTAGAATGAGATCAGCTACCTATGGTGTTGTGTGTGGATGCTGGTGAGTGGGTGGGTGAGTACCTAGGAGTAGAATGGTGGAGAACCTGCCCTGTGATTCCACCTTTTTCCATTCCTGCACTCCTGTCCCTGGGCTTCTAAAGATATTTCCTAGGTGGTCCCCCTGGGCCTCTTGCCTGCAGAGTCTGCCCTCTGACACCACCTAACACAGGAAGCTTTGCTCTTAGCTGTTCTCCTATATCTGCCCTGGACCCCACCCAGGTTGCTTCCCCACACCGTAGTACTCCTCCCGCAGAACCAAACATCAACTCACATGTCACCAACACACACAACATAGCAAGTCCCTGCTTGATATCTAAGTCCACTCACTTACCTTCGTTCTCCAAATGCTACATATCCATCAAAATAGGCAGTGCGGTGCCAGCTAAAATGTTCAGACTCTGGAGCTAGACTACCTGGTTCCACACCTCATTCCCCAACTTAGAGTTGGCATGACTTTGTCAAGCTCTCTGGCCTCCTGAGCTTAGGAACAGCACCTCACAGACAAGGTTTGAAACACTACCAGCTCCTGGGCTTAGGATGAGAATCAGACCCAATCATTCATTTTTTTTTAAGATCTTATTTATTTATTCATGAGAGACACAGAGAGAGCGAGAGGCAGAGACATAGAGACAGAAGCAGACTCCATGCAGGGAGCCTGATGTGGGACTCGATCCCAGGACTCCAGGATCACGCCCTGGGCCTAAGGCAGGCACTAAACCACTGAGCCATCCGGGGATCCCCAGACCCAATCATTCTTTAACATGCTTGCAAAACCGAGTTCTAGCATCCGGAAAAAGCTAGGTAAATGCTAGCCATTATTTTCCTTGGCATTTCTTTAAAACTGACATCTTTCAGAAAACTCAAATTGCTCTCTTTTTTCTCATGAAAGCCAGATGTCCTTTAATTACCATGTTAATCAGCTTCATGTATATTAATGCCTTACCATGATACAGATTACCAACTCATCCATGTCTTATTAATTTATATGTACACACTAAATATTTTTCTAAGTGCATTTAGAAATATTACATTTATCCATTCTCTTCTCAGTATTTCCCTCCTCCCTTCCTTGCTTTTTCTGCATAGCCCATATTTCTGTCTGATTGGCATACTGTAAATTACTATTTACCTCTTTAAGCTCCTCAGGGAGGAATCTCTCTTCTAATTTAAGAAATTTCCAAATAAACACAAGTAGAGAAAAGACTATAATAATGTAATGAAGCCTTGTGTACCCATCTTGCAGATTGAACAATTATAATTGCCAATCTTGTTTCATTTGTTTCCCCATGAACCTCCCTCCTCTGCTTTGGAGTAGTAAGAGCAAATCCCAGGTATCCTGTTGTTCTACTCATAAATATTTCAATATGTATTTCCAACTGTTAACACTTTTCCATAATAACCACCAATTAATTAATATGCCTACTAAAAATAGCAGTAGTTCCACCCTATCTATTCCTATACTGTCTGTACTCAAATTTCCCTGTTGGAGCAGGGTGGTTTTTTGGCCTGTTTTGTTTACTGCCACGTGCCAAGTACAAACAGGCACTGCCGTATTTAACCAAACGAGTGGATAAGTTGTATTCTCAAATTTTATTTTTGAAAGACAACTCCATAAAAATATTATAAATGGTGATTGCGATCTTGGGCTAATGAAAGAAAGCCCACTTGACTCATCATGCAGCTGAGGCATACTTCTGTCTGATGTTCACACGTCCCGTAGAACTAACACCGGTGTCTTCAGTGAGTTCTCCCTTGGGATGGGCCTCTTTGAACCCGCTGCTCTTGCTTCAGAGGATGTGAAACTTCATCTCCCTTTGCCTTCTTGGGCAGGGAATGAAGACAGCCTGGTTCATACTTTGAGAGTTGAATGGACTGTCCTCGAATGTGAGCTGTACTACTCACCTGCTATTGCTTCTTCCAAAAAGTGGGGAAGAATGATGACTACTATATAGGATTGTTATGAACATGTAATGATAGTAGATCAATTTGTTCCTCAGTGCTCGACCTTTAGCAGCTGTTTCGTGAACAACCGAGATCTCTCCCCGTCACCAAGCCATTGTTGTTGGCAGTCTCCAAGGCAAGAGTTCCCAGGAGAGACAGGAAGGCCCCCAAGGTTGAACGGAGGACTGCAGGGTATGGAATGGAAGCTGTGCCTTGCTCTGAGGCAGATTAACTTGGTATTTGAGGTGAACAAAGCTTTGTGTAACCTACAACCTTTACAGAGCTCAGTCTCTCTCCACCTCACAGAGAGGTTCAAAATGTTAGATCTAACTCTGATAGCTTCACCGGTGAGCCCTCTTCTGCTTTCTGCATCTGCAGCCCCTCCCCTCACACCAACCCCAAAGTACCATGCAGAGTTTTCAGTTTGCTCTCACTTGGCCAGTTTCCCCCTCTGAGAGCTGGCATCGGCTTGATTTCCTTCCCCGCCATTGCAACGTTCCTCCTTTCCAAATCTCAGTGGAAATTTTGTAACATGCATATACTTCAATTCTCACAACAGGAAAAATATACAGATATAGATTCGTATAGGCTAGAGTTTTTTTTGTGAGAAGAATCAGAATGAAGAGGCATTACAGTGGGGGAAATCTGCTAATGAGGAATAGAATGGAAATTCTAAATAGGCAATGAGAAGACTGGAAGGGGCAGGGCATTTGGGGAGTAGGCATGGGGGGAAGGTAAAGTAGTACAAGGCTAGGGTAATGGGTATGAAGCTATACCTTCTGATTCTCATTTGCTTCCTGTTATACCAAGGAATAAGCAGACCCTGGATGAACTCCATGGTGGTGGAGGTGGCAGTGGAAGTGATAGCTAACATTGACGGAGCACTTCCCAGCCCTGGAAGAGGTCCAGAGGCTTTGCATACGTTTGCTATCTCATGCTCACAAACATTGTGTACACAATCATTCCCATTCTGTAGATGAGGAAACAGTTGTAAAAATAGTTAGGTGTCTTTGGACAAGACACCTAACTAATCAATGGCAGTGCCGGGGTCAGTCTCCAGTGGACTGACTCCAGACCTCATGCACATAGTATGCTTGGTATATGGGTTGGGATTGGATTTAACTGCCAGTGGGGTGGAGGAAGGGGGCACAGAATTCACAGGTCTGAGTAAGTCCAAGGCCAGTAAATAGCTGTCTGCTTATAGGGACCCAAATTCCCTTTATCTTGTTGCACTGAAAGATATCATCTTAAGTATGGGCAGCCATATGCCCAGTTAAAATTGAGGATTGCATTATTGCAGAAAAAAAGAGTGGCTATTTGGAGGGACAGCTCACCTGCTAAGAGAAAAGGAAGGTGGCATTGCAAAGTGTGGCATTCCAGAGGGAAGGACCACCAATGGCCAGAGTCACTAAACTGTCCTGCTCAAGTGCCTTGCAAAACTGTGGCTCATGGTAGCTACTAAAGTATTTGATTGACAGCTGTGGTATCTGTCTTCTCTAAAAGCAAAAACCATATTTAATATCTGGCGAGATGCCCCCACTTAAGTAAAAATAAATATTAGATTCTAGTGTTTGATTAACAACTGGGCATTTCCAATGAACACTTTATTTTGGCAAGGGCTGTTTACTAACAGTCAGAAGCAGTTTCTTCTGGAGAGGAAGCTTCTAAAGCTGCTAATCATCATAGGATGTCAGCCATTCATGGTGACATCAGGAAACACCTGAAAACCGATATGGTCTACTTGCCTCCACCAGCTTCATGTCTTATGTGAACTTGCTTTTTTGTCAAAGAGCTGGACTAATCAGACACTTGCTTGAAGGACTCCACATTCAGAATGAATTGACTAATCAAAGAAATGTTTGCAGTCTCAATATTCTCCATCTACTGTGACAGAAAAGAAACCATTGGTAAATGCTGAAGTTCCAGAATTAAGACCTACATTGCAGGTGGGATGATTTCAACATTATTGAAAGGATTAGAAAGAAAATTGACAACTAGGATAGCAAAGATTTTTTTGCCAAGATGAGGAATTTGAAGAAGTGCAATTGAGTTAAATTGTATATTTTCAGAAGTGTAGATTCTGTGAATTTTCTTCTATTGCATATCCCCAGAGAATTACAGGAAATCCTTTGTTACAGGGTATCCTGAGTTGGAGGGTTTGTTAAGTTAAAAAAAAAAATAATAACAACACTCATTTGGTGGCAGGCTTCTGGTGAAGATTATAGAATCCATTTATGCTCCGCTGAGTTTGAGGAACAACAATCACTTTCATCACACTTGTTTGCACGGTGGCCCAGAGAAGAATTAAGCGACTTCCTTTCTAAAAAGTTTTTGCTAAGACAGCACTTTTATTTTCCAGTTGAGTCAATGGGATTGTCTTCTATTGGAATTCCAAAATCAAACTTGATGTCCTAGTGAGATCTAAAAGTAAATTGGTGAGAAGTAATTAACTAGTTAATTACCAGCGTGGCAAAATAGACTTGTGCTTTAAAAGTTTTTAAACTACTCAAATGGAGGGGACTTTCAGAAGAAGGCTATTTGTTGATGTCACCAAGCCTCTGGCAGCACTCTAAATCGCCTTCACAAAGTTTCCTGTAAAACTCAGTAAGGTTTTGGTCCAGTTTAGAGGTGTTTTCTCTTTCCAAGCTGCCCAAGAAAGTTAAGAACGGTGATGCTGATGGTAGGTGGTGAATAAAGCTGCCAACTGGTGTGAGTGGGCTTATGAGGTGGAGCACAGAGAGCTCACCAGGGCTTATAAATGCAAAGGATTTCCTTCTATTCTCTGAGGCCGTTTGACAGACAAATGATTACAGCTTATTGATGGGCATATCAGCAAGCATTGTTTTGTGGACGGCCTGGGGTGTGGGAACAGGTCTTAAGGGGCGAGGGACTATACCCAAACACAGGAGGATGGAAAGTGAATATGGTATGTGTGCTGGTAAATGTTTAATAACCTCCTGGGGTGGGGGTGAAGGGCTGTGTGTGTGTGTGTGTGTGTGTGCATGCACAATACTCATAGGACGCAATTTGCAAATAATAATTCAAATGCAAAATGATTTTGACAGAATGCTTTTGTGAATGTTTGCCAAACTTCTTATATTTGTAACCAAACTGTTAATAAGCGATTATGGTTTTGACATGAATATTGTTATTTTCTTTCACATTAATAAGACAAAAGTGAAACAATGAAGATGTGTGTCAGAGTTTCACTCACTCATCAATGACAGGTGTGACTCCTCTACTGAGTTGAAAGCTGGATGAATATTTCGAGATTTTTTTTAATCCACGTTATTAATGTTTTCTTTAGCACTTTCTTAGACATGAGAACAAATCAAGCCCAGATTTATAGTGTTTCCAACTTCCAAGGTGTAAATATCCGCACTGTGGCTACTTTCCTGCTACTGATGTGACATCATTGAATGCAGACATGGGAAGAAAAGTGTGCTAGCCCACCATTAATATAGTATTTCTACCACACAGATAAAATAGATGTCAGTGACCTCAATGGCATGGGTAACAGTAAAATAATTAAGAAAGGATGAGTTTGGGGCATTAATAGCTTTGTTTTTAATATAATTTTAATATAATTTAATTTATATAGTTATATATTTTTTTATAATTTATTTAATTTCAAGTTTATATTTTTTTGTGTTTTAATTCTGCCTCTGATGATGGGCTTGCAACATTCCTGAAATTTCACACTGAGTTCTTGTGAGATGCTAAAGGAAGAGTTTTGAGGAGGAGAGTGCCCACTCTCATGGTCTAGAGAGGAAGGAGGAAGCATAGCTGAGAGTGGTCATCAGGGCAGATTTTGACCTGACAAAACATTTTGAAAAGCAGCAGTGATTTCCCTTGGAGTGTGGGACAAACTAAATAAAAGTGGTCTCTAAATTACTAAGGGCAATTAAAATCCCAAGAAAGGGTGGTGCAGCGCCTGCCCAGCCATTGCCAGAGGTTCCCCCACTGGTTACTGTAGGCTTTTCACTTGGGGGAGAGAGTAGTAGCGGCAGAGCAAGAGGAGGGAATGTCAAATTTGTGAAAAATCTAGCTATTCAGAAATCAAAGGGAAGAAACTATGGAAAGAAAAAACAGAGTAAACTTGCTTTGGAGACAGATTCTAGACAATTTGACTCCAGTGATGACTTTTCTCAAAATTCTACCTATTGAGAGATCCATGTGCTTAAAGACGGCCGGGGGAGGGGGTGCGGGGGGCAGTTCAAAGGTCACCTGTGTTCCACGCTCCAGGTTCCTTCACACTCCTGCTTGCTTTAGCAGGTCCCACCTCCATACACTTCTGCCCCCCACCCACTCCCATGCCCCCAGAAAGGCTCTCACATCCTCACACTCTTGCATATTCTCCCTTCTTCCATCCTTGTAGTTGGGTGTTTAGCTTTTTCCACCCTTGTGTTGGCTCATACCTGACACCCAGGTCAAGGAAGACCCTCAGAATTCAGACACCTTTGGAAGGCAATAGAAGATTGTAAATATAGGCATATTTCTGACACATGTACATTTGAATTAGTTCAAAATTAACTGCTTTATTCCTAATGCCCACTGAGACACTCCATAGTAAGGGAGCAGATGGTTAAGTGGGAAAGGAGGCAGTTTTGGAGCAGGCAACTTTGAGGGCCCAAGGCAGGCTTTAATGGAACAGATGTTAGGGTAAAGAAAATACAATGCATGCCTCTAGATGTTTCTCCCCTCCAACTTGAAAGAAAAAATGTCTTTTTTATTTCCTCCCTCCCACTTTTTGCTGCCCACAGCTCCTCCAGAGACTCAGGCTCTGAATAGCACCACTCTGCTTCTCGCAGGAGTGAATCGTGCAAACCAACCCTGGGTTCTAGCTAGGACGACAGAACTTGTAGAGGACAACCCATTTGCTGCTTGGACTGTTTACAGTGTGGGCATCAGTTGATTTCTCTTTCCCAAAAGATGTGTTTTGAGTTAAGGAGCGTGATGTGTAGCATTAACACTAACACGGATCCTGCTACATCTTGTGTATAAATGTCACATTCTATCTGGTCACAATCATATCATCATTATCGTCTTTGTAGTTTTATGATGTTTGCTTATTTTTGTGTTTTCTGTTACTGTTTATTCATGGTGCATATTTGTACAATTTTTACTGAATTTCTAATCTGGTAGGAGATTTTTATGTATGTGGAGGGAAGGAAAATCACTTGAATCGGTTTGGTCATGAGAAGTAATTCCAAAACTGTACTCCACAAAATCCCTGTCTGGCCATTGGCTGGTAGCCCAGACGCAGGGCAACCTGTGTTCTCATGGCAGGAAGACACCCTGCCTCAGTTGCTCCTCTGCTCTGCCCGTTGCTGGCCACACCCGGGCCAGACCTGGCAGGTCCTGATTCCACAGGAGTTTGCTGCAGCGGCCCGGCCTGTCCTTTGTCCCTCCAGACCCCTTCGGTATTTGTGCAAGTGGGGAAGGGCTCTATGTAAACACTGTCCCTCCCTCTGTGACCGCTGGGCACTCCACACCCACTTAATCCAAGTGAGGGTGAACAGAGCCAATTGTGTGTTCTATTTTGCTTGTCTTTTAAATTGCCAGATCTTTTCGACTGACTTGGCTATTTTTTTTTTTTGAAGTTGTCTAGACTTCTGCTGTAATGATGAGTATATGTATGTGTGTGTTCACTCAGTAAATATCTGTGTGCCTGTTCTGTGCCAGGCGTCATTCCTTTGTTGGGTGGGTTCAAGGGTGAACAAAACTGAGGATCTTCTCTCTCAAAGTTTGCATTCTCTGCAGAGGACAGTTACAAATGAGTAAACATTAAATGCGATCAGTGCAATGAAGGAAAGTGAGACAGGGTGACAGGGCAGAGAAGGACTATGGATTGGAAAAGGTGGGCTCTTTTTCTTTAACCCAAACAAAGCTCATCTGTTATGTTAAAAGTGGCAGTCGGAGGAAGTAAATAAATCTGTGTGATTTATCCTGCCTCCGTAAGGAGAAGAAAACCTCTGGCTTCTCTTTCTCAGATCGAATCTCCAAGATTTAGTTCCTGTGCCTTGGTTTTCTCATTGTAATATGGACTAGGAACACACTTCTGGAGTTGCTGTAGGGTAATTGGGTGAATACTTGCCATGCGGCTAGAGCGGTGCCTGCCAAATAGGAAGACGTCAGATGTTACCTCCCAGTCCGGGTGATGGCATCGAGTGAGTGTCTAGCATTGGTGCACGGAGGTTCTGCTCCAGATGGGCAGGATGCTAGAGCTGCTGATTCCTGGGGGATAGTAAGTGAGCCACAAGCCCTGAACCTCAGCTTCCTTCTTCGTAGGATGGGTCCACCTAGTCACACAGGGTTTTGTTGGACTGATCATCTGGAACAATGTGAGAGCACAATTGGAAAGCTGGTCAATACTGTGAAGGTAGGTGGTGATACCAATCACAATAGGGACCAAGAATCGGCCTATTGAAAATATATAATTAGGAATGCTATCGAAATATCCATCTGTAATCATTTATGCTCCCCATCCTGTCCTCCTTACTTTCTGATGCTTGTTTTCTATTTCTCTTTCCATCCTGTCACTTGAACACCTTACGGTTCCCTGGGTGGTGGCAGGTTCTCTCCTACCGCGTTGTGCTTCTTGCTGGGCACGTCCAGCGGTGCTGTGTGAGCGCACTGGACTCTGAGCTCTAGATGACGGAGGCACAGCTGAATCCAAGTCACATTTGAGCCCTGTTTCCCTGACTTGTCCCCAGCACAGTCCCCTCCTCTGGGAAGTCTGTCAGCCTCTGGGGTCTGCTTGGTTGTGCCAGCCAGCACTTCACATCACACCAAGTGGAAGGAAGCCAAGAGCTGCATGATATCATACCGTGGGGCAGCAGAAGGAGACTTGTGTTAAATTAGCAAATCTCGATGAAAAGCAAAAATGTCATCTGCACATTTCTTACATATGAGGCACCATCTTAGTTGCCATATGGTGAGTGGAAATTTTAACCCAAAGATCAAGAATAAGAGTTTGTTATGCTACCTATTGTAACAAAGGGGAAGGCTTCCCGGTGCAGATTTTTTGGGAAATTTGCAAAAATTAAAATAACTGGCGACATCAGGCTGTGTTCCAGTGTCGGGGGGCAGCCTGGTACAGCACTCACCTGTGCCTTGTCTTCCCGGCTTACCCTACTTTATTATGAGGCAATCTTGGGCAGCAGACTTTTGTCGAGAATCCTCCCCAGTGTACCCATCTTCTTGAGCCGGCTGCCCGAGCTGGACCCTGGGAGACCCCATCAGGAAAGCCAGGTTGGTAAATATTCCTCCAAGGTACTCCACCCCCCTCCCCAGCTCTCCTCACCTGACTGTAAAATCAGCAGGAACCCTTCTCTTACCCCTCCAGACAGGTTTTGTTCAAGGGAGATATTTCCAGTGGGTGTGTTTTTAGGAGCTCTCTATAGATGATGTGCTCGTGCTGTTTTATCGCTACAGAAACCTGGAGACTTTTCCCATTATTGAAATAAGAAATTAAAAACTATTTGTTTTAATGCCTCCCAAATGCCTAAAAATGTGTAAGTCTCTTTTAGGGGATGGAAGAACAGATGAGCAGACCCTTTCCTAAGGAGCAGACCCAGCCAGTGGCATTGTCTCAGCCCATCTGTCAGAGAGGACACGACACTTCCTTTTGTGTCCAATAGATATGGGGTCTTCACTAGAATCTTCTTCTGCTGTTGTTCTGTAGGAAATGAGTGAGCAAGCTCTCTGAGGCCACTTCTGTCATTTGTTAAGGATCCTGTGCATCAGGGACACATTCTTACAGTTTCACTTCTTTTTACCCCAAACCTCACTCTGGTGTCATTCATCAGGTGGTGTTGAAGTCACCTTTGATGTGATCCTGCCTTCAGCCACACAGGTGCAGCCAGAAAGAGGAAGATAGATGGGGAGATTTCCACCCTCCCCATTTTGCAAGTTAAATAACGTTGGTGGTGGTTGGGACAGGGTGTTGTCTACTTTTGTGAGACCTTGTGCTGTTGGGGGATGTAGTACGGTGTGAGGATGTTGGCACCATTTTATTTTTTTTTAGACATTTATTTATTTGAGAGAGAGAGCATGTGTGCATGTGAGTGGGGGGCGGAGCAGTGGGAGAGAGAGAATCTCCAGCAGACTCCTCGCTGAGCATGGAGCCTGACATGGGGCTCTATCTCAGGATCCTGAGTTCATGACCTGAGCCAAAACCAAGAGTTGGATGCTTAACTGACTGAGGCCAGCCTGGTGCCTCTGTAAGTACCATTTTAAATACTCCTTAGTAAAAAGCATTAACAGGGCATTTTGGGTTTGGGTTTAGTCAGTTTCCCTACTCCCCATCACCTAGGAATCATTAGGATCTAGATCAGCAGTCTTCAAAGTATGGTCTATAGTTCACAGGTGGGTCCCTAAGATCCTTTCAGAGGGTCTAAAAGACCAAACTATTCTTATAATAATTCTAAAACATTATTTGCCTTCTTTTACTCCTTTCTCTCACAAGGGGCCTGTGATGTTCTCCAGGGAGTGCATGCCATATGATATCACAATATATTGAATGCTGAGGTAGATATGAGAAGCCAGCTGTCTTCTTTCTATAAAGCCAGACAATCAAAAGACTTAGAAGACTGTAAAACAACACCAGTCTTCTCACTAAATGTTTTTGGTTTAAGAATTTTCATGTCCCATTGAAATGTTTTTTATATTAGCATGTAATGGGTTTATCAATGTTATTTTTAAATAAATTAATACATATTTTGAAAATTGTTTAAGTTTAGTTTCTAATATGATAAATATTAGAATTCATAAGTCACATAATCAAGAGCTCTTTGAGTTCCTCTGTAGTTTTTAAGGATGTAAAAGGAATCCTGAGAAAAGTTTGAGAACCACTGATCTAATACAAGAACTCTTAACAGAAGAGTAGGAAAGATCAGTTTTTCGTCACCAGCAGCACCTAGGAGGGTGTGATACTGTGGTGAAATCCTACAGTGATTGCCTGTGTCTGCAGAATGCATTATATATTTTTCACTCAACCCTTAACCCCTGAGATAAGAGCGTTGCCTCTTCTTCCAGCCCTTTCTCCCATTACTGCCCTGTGCTCCAGGTAGGCTGGAATGGAAGCCTTCCTACTTTACCCATCTCTGCTCCTTGTCCTTGGGTCCTGCCCCTGACACCAAAGACACTACTGCAGGGGAACCCTTGATCCTTCCCCATACCCCTAATACCCTGAACCTCAGTTTGCCTCCCTGTCATGTCCTATAAGGAGAAAACAGTGCCTGCGTCACAAAGTCATTAAGGAGAATGAATAAACTTGTTTCCAATGTGTTTGTGTTTGTGTTGACACAGGACCCAACGCAAATGGAGTGCTCAAGTATTACAAAAATGCTTTTGTCGTGTATATTTCATCTCCATTCAGATTTCAACTCCTCATGGAGAAAGGAAGCCAGTGGTATTCTGTGGGACGAGGCCCAGCCAAGGCTGGAGGGCAATCTCTTTCTAAGAAATTCAACTAGGAAGGTGGTCATTTGCAAAAGAAAATGGAGGAGACTGTTATTATCATCATGATTCTTATAGACTCAGAGATCTATTCTTCATCCTTCCTTCAAACAGAAATGTTGAAATTTCTGTTTGGATTAAGGAATGAGAAGGACATTTACTGAAAATTTCCTATGCACCAGACACTTTCTGTAGCTTTGGGTTTTTTCTCAGCCATCCTAACTTCAACAGTGATGGACAGTGTTCACTATCCACTCTAATGAGGGGCCTTGCTTCAAAGTGCTTAGCACTGAGAAACTCTCTGTCTGAGAAATCCAAATTGTCTGGAATAAAAGCCCATAAAATTTTCCATAATGGGGCACCTGGATAGTGCAGTTGGTTGAGCATCCAACTCTTGGTTTCCATTCAGGTCATGATCTCAAGGTCATGAAATGGAGCCTTGCATGGGGCCATGTGCTCAGGGTAGAGTCTGCTTAGGACTCTCCCTCCCTCTCCCTCTGCCCCTCCCCCACTATCCATTTTCTCTCTCTCTCTCTCTCTCTCTTTCTCTAATAAATCTTTAACAAAATTTTCTCCATAATAACCAGATGTAATGAGTATAACCTGATTGCATCAGAGATCAAAAAACTGTAAGATAATCTTAGGATAGTATGTTAACTTGCTAAGGCTGCCTTAAATTACCATGGACTCCATGGTTTGAACCAACAGAGATTTATTTCTCACAGTCTGAAGGCTAGAAGTCCAAGATCAGCATTGGTTTCATTCTGAGGCCTCTCTCCTTAGCTTGTAGATGGCTGCCTTCCCCCACACCTTTATATGGTCTTCTACTGTGTATGTTAATCCAGATTTCCTCTTTTTACAAGAACAGGAGTCAGATTAGGGCCCACCTTAATGATCTCATCTTAATTTAGTTACCTCTTTAAAAACCCTTCCTCGAAGTATATCACATTCTGAAATACTGGAGGTAGGACTTCAGCCTATGAACTTTAAGGAGACCCAGTTCAACACATAATAGACAACCAGCTAACTTTGAACATGGACTGGATATTAGAGGGCATTATGGAATTCTTGATTTTCCTAGGTGCAACAATGGGTTATAGTTCTATAGGAGAATGTTACTTTGGGGGATGCATGATGACCTATGTAGAAGTAGGGAGTGACATCTGTATAATATCTTCAAACAGTTCAACAACAACAGAAGTTGTGAGGACAATGGAAAAATTGCAAAAGACACCAAAACAGGGCAGACTCAGAGGAAGTGTCTGCAACACAGGCAATGGACAGTATAGTGTCCCAAATATGTCAAAATTCCTGCAGGTCATTTAAAAGGGAAGGGACATATTTTGTTTCCAGTAGGGAAGGGTGTGTGTGTGTGTGTGTGTGTGTGTGTGTGTGTATTGCAAATTTGCCCAAAGACAGCGTATTGTCCTCTCTAGAGGTCTTTAGGCAAAGGTTCAGAGTTCTTTGGCCTGGGTGAGTGTCATGTGGTCTTTCCTGAAGGCTAAGGGTTGAACATAGAGGCCTTGAAAGATCTGTCCAGTGCCTTGAGATCAGGAGTCAGTATTGATCTTCTGTGTGTTTCCAACTATGAAGGGAGGTGTTGGGGACCTGGGAAGTCAGTTCTAGCCACTGATTGGGCTTTTGAGTGAAGGGAAAGCTTCTACAACCCCTGCACCCAGGTTGGCAACTCACTTTTTCTGGCCTCACCAAGACTCAGATGTACGCTGTTGGCAAGCATTCTTTATGTTTTCAAGGTTCAACTATGACACCAGCCAAGTATCATGGGATATGACTAAGATAAGTAAATCTCTTTAAATAGGTGCTGACCCATTCCATTTTAAAAGGCTCAAGGTCCAATATCAAAGAATTCAAGCCCATTGTTTGGTATGCCTGCGGGATAATATCCTATCAAGTATTAGGAGTAGTTCCATTTTCATCCTGAAACTCTGTGTGTGTTTGGGGGTGGTGGTGGTATTTTTACCCTCACTTTAGGTCAAGGCTATAGAAAACTATTTAAAGTTAAGTATCTTTGTGCTCAATTGTTAGCAAACTCAGGAAATCTTATGAAAGAAAAATAGCAAATAAACCATGTTTTATGGTGAATGGGACACTTTGAGAAGAAGGGAAGACAGAAAAGCCACTGTCTAGACTCCATGGTGTGGCAAGTTCCCTTGTAATAGATCAAGGGAAGGGTGTACTGCCTGAGTCTTGTTCTAGAGATGTGCTATGACAAGTCAAATCAGCAAGTCCATAAACAGACATGTTTGTTTATACCATGTCAAATTCTGGACAAAATATTTATTTGAAAAACAAAAAATATTTATGTCTTGAAAGGTGTTTTGTGGCACACAGAGATGGAAAGAAAGTTTTTAATCATTTTTCTTCCCAAACTCTATTATAAGCTACAAAATCTGCTCTTAAGTAACTTGCACTTGCAAGAGAATCAAAGGCATTATTATCTCCACTCCTGAATTTTGCTACCATTGCAATAATCCTTGTTCCGAATAGAAATTCTTCCTTTGTTCAAAAATCAGGTTATCATGGTTTCTTTTATTAGGATAAGTGAACATTTCCACAGATTATTGTGGTGCAAATCTCAGGAGTAAAGAGAAATGAAAGCTTAAGTTTACAAATGATAGTGGTCTTTTTCTTTTTTTTTTTTTTTAAATCACTAACATCATTTTTGAGAAGAAAACTTAAACATCTGGTTTCCTTCTGGGAAATTGCACTGTTTTCTTTGAACTTCATCTTAGGGAAAAAAATCTTTACTCATCTAGTCTCAAATATGAAGTGAAAATAATTACTACATACCTGAAAAATCCAACATTGACACATAGATTGTGTTCTATTAAGATGACAGGGTTAACAAAACTGAATATACATGTGTCCTGCCTGGCAAAATTGAATATAAATATTTGTGTCAACATATGCTTGCCACAATTATAAAAGATTTCCATCACACTCCTGCCTTGAGCACTTTTGGAGGAGTTGATTGCCATCTGTGATCATTAGAAACTTAAATCCCAGATTAGAGAGATAATGATGAACAATTGCCGCTCTGTTGCCTTCCAAACATGATGCATGTTGCTGTATGATATGCAAGGAGTTTTATGGAATGCGGGCTTTATTCTGTTTTAAGAACAGACATAAGCCTCTATTAATATTGATTTTTAATAATATCCTTGTAACCACATAATAATGGGATTTTTAAATAGAACCCGTCCTTGTACGGAATCAGTATTTGCACCACATTTAACTCTTCTTACATCTGACATATGGGAAACAGACTGAACCCAAAGTAAATGTTTTAAAGGTTTGGTAATATTGGAATGATTGAGGAAACGCTGTTTCTGTAGTGAAACTGAGCAGTGAAGCAATGATTTAGGCATTTGAACTCCCACTTTGAGAGGCTTGAAATGTAATATGTTTCTGGTTGTTTTCTTCTCGGAGTGGGATTTTCTGTTTTACTGTAAATTGCCACTGCTGTTTAATATGTGTGTGTTTGTCTTGGTATAAACTTCAAAAAGGATGTTGACCTAGTAGAAAACCCCTCGCCTGAAAGAATAGCATAAAGTAGCAGCCTTCCACACATAGCACTTTCATCCTGGTTTCTCTTCAGATTCCTTTGAGATCAGTTTTCAAAGAACCCTCAGCAAATGGGCATTTGTTTTGGGATGGTATGTAGGTAGGAAAATACACATGTGCACACGCACACACACGTGGTAGTCCTTGCCCTGCTGTGTTATATACAGTGTATATCTAGATTATGTATTAACTTGACTCAATTGGAGAGACTTGGGGTTGAATTCATTTAGTTTGGTAGGGTTGGTTAATGTTCTGCTATACTATTCTGGCCTTGCAGTCCAGCAGAGAGGGTAAAATGGTTGCACAGTCATCGTGTTATCCTGGAGAATAAGAATCTGTGTTGTCATGATATCCCCAGGTGATTGTCAGGCATGCGATGGTAGAGAAATGCTTCCACTGATAAGTGGGCATGCAGAGCTGTCCTCCATGTGCAGATTATGAAGCTTCAAGGTAGACCAGAAAGCAGTGGAAATGGAGAAGTCGATCCCAGAGAAAGCATGTGTGTGCATGGGTGAGGCCATTCCTCATACTTGAGTGGTACTGTCCATAGTGCTCTCTTTGAGCAGCCTCTACCTTGTCAGCTGGGAGGCCATGGGAAGCGGAGGCACTCAGGAACAGATCCTGGTTCAGAATGTGACCTCACTCTGAGCATGATGGGAAGCCCCTGGAGAGGTTTGAACTTTCAAGTGCCATGATCTTGCATATGAGTGGATTTGCTCTGGCTTCTGTACACAGAATCAGATGTGAGGATAGCAGGGAGATTAGTTACAGGAGGCTTATAGCAGTCCAGATGAAACATGATGGGTGCTGAGCTGTTGAGTTGGTGAGCCATGGTTGTATATCTGCTGAGAGTGGACCCAGTGGGAGTTGAGGACAGCTAAGTTGTGGGGCATTGGAAGAAGATAATCAAGATGAAGCCAAGGATCAAGCCTGAACTTCTGAGCCCATCTGGCATCATTGGCTGAGGTGGGTAACACGGGGAAAAAGCCAGTTATGCTGTGGTCATGCTAGACCTTGAATGGGTATTTCAGCTCTAAGCAATGATGTCAAGTAGGCACCTGGGAATGTGAATCTGGTGTTCCAGAAAGAGGTCCAGGGAAGAGACACACACCTGGAAACTATCGGCAGATCTAACCACGGGATTAGATACAATCTCTTAGAGTAGATGGGCAGGCTGATTTGGGGGCACCCCAACACTAAGGATGAATGATAAAGAAGACCCAGCCCAGGAGACTGGGAAGAAGCAGCCAGCAGGGGAGGAAAGCCAGGAGTCTGTGGTCTCTTGGAAGCCAAGTGGAGAATGTAGATCATAATAGCTGCAAAGTAAAGCAAGATTCTGAGAGCTGATCACTGCATTTTGAGGTGAGGAGGTCAAACAGTTGAGCTGTTTCAGGTTGATGAACAGTTTCAGTGGCGGAGAAGGGGCGAAAGCCTGATAAATCCTCTTGGAAGAGAAAGTTGAAACTCTCAAAGGTTTTACAAACTACTATAGAAGAGTAGGAAATGCAAAGAAAATCTCATATGCCCAGGAATTCAAAAGCTCATGGAATATAGGTTTCTGGATCTTCTGTGGTTGTGACTTCCCAAAGCTGTGTCATCCTTCAGCCTGTGATCTCACCATAGTTGATCACCACGAATTTTCTCTCTCTTTCCTAATTAAAACCAAAAAGCCAATACCACGTGCCCTCCAGCTAGCAACCTTCTTGCCAAGTCTGCTTTCAGGTGATAGACAGACAAGACCACAGAGTGATGCAGTGGATAATGTTGCTCTTTTGGGAATACCCCACCCCCTATACACAGGGAGTAATGGGAGCCCTAGACACCCAGCATAACAGCCCCACCCCCTTACACCTAGTCTTGTCTGACAAAGCTCATGGTCACTCACCATCATGACAGCCTCTTTAGGTCGCCTAACAAGATGCCCAAAGTAACTGAACTGCCATGTACAGTAAGAGTCCTAGGAAAATACAAGGTCTGAGTTTGTGTTTCAGAACACTTCTCTCCTGGCCACAGTGGATTTAGGGCTTCCTCTCCTCTTGTGGCAACTACTCCCCACTCGGCTGGCAGGAGATCCACAGATGCTTCAGAGCATGGGTGGAAGCTTCTGAAGACCAGGATGAAGGGTTGAACCAGCTGGTGAAATGAAGATTTGGGCTCTTGGTGATGGAGGGAGGAAGGCCCCAGGGAGCAGAGGACAGGGCTTTGGAGGAGCCAGACTCCTTCTAGGGCTTCTCAGCCACAGGCATTCCCAGGAGCCTACTTTCTCTGCCACTGCCACCAGGCTGTCCAGTTCCCCTGCTCCCAGGGCCACTGAGGATGCCAGTAGTCTCTCCTCAACTCACAGTTCTCTGATTCCTAAAATAAGTGTGTGCCATTTCTGACATTTTCAGAGGAGCTTTTGCTACAAGTAGCAAAAGGTCAACAGTTTAAACTTCTAAGAAATGCCTGTTATAATACTCAGTGAGGGGGAAAAAAAGGGGAAAAGGTCAGGGTGCACTAAATTATTTAATCTCCACTCTCCTTACAAACAAACAGTCAAGACTGGAAGGAACGTACCACGGGGTTAGCTGTGATTGTCTCTGAGTTGTAAGTGATGACTTTTCCTTGTTTTTCTTTAGAGTGTGTATCTATGATTTATTTGTACAATTAACAAAATATAAATTTTAAGCCCTTTTCCAAAGTTCAGTTCTCTGTTTATACACTTTTACAATCTGCCTTGGCCACTTGGATGCCAGCAGGCTTCCATCACAGTCTCATGTACAATAGTAGGTGGTCAGATGGTCAGTGGATGGACAGAGCTGGAGCTGCGGCCCAGGCCAACCCTCAGCCCACAGACAAGTGCTGCCCAAGCTGGCTCTGTCTCCCTTCCTGGCTTCTCCTCCCTCTTCCTTCATGCCTTGTTCCCAACAGAGTGGCAGGGGCATGTGCCTCTGGCAGAGAAGATAGGCCAGTGGCCATCATCCATCAGGAATGTAAGTGTCAGGACTAATGTGTACTTTTTGTCATGATCACCAGGTAGTCCTATAAAGCAGGCAAGAAGGGTACTCTTGCTTCTTGGCTTCTGATGAGGTTACTGATGTCTGAGGGGTTACACCACTGAGAGATTCCCAAGTTAGGACAAGGAACTCTGAGCCCTTGTTTCCTTACGCTAGACAACAATGGTTTTCAAGTCTCTTAAAACCAGAAGATCTGGGATGCCTGGGTTGCTCGGTGGTTGAGCATCTGCCTTCAGCTCAGGGCATGATCCCGGGGTCCTGGGGTCGAGTCCTACATCAGGTTCCCCACAAGGCTCCTTGTTTCTCCCTCTGCCTCTCTCCGTCTCTCATGAATAAATAAATAAAATCTTTTAAAAAATGCAAGATCAAAAAAAACACAAAATCAACATAGAAAATTTTGCATGAAAAATATATGCATGTGAAACACATAGAGTTGAACTGTTTGGAACAGGAGTGAGAAGTAAGGACTTCCCTCCCCCATAGGGCAGGGCACTGTGTGATTGCCAGCGCTCCAGGGAGCAGAGACGGAAGCCCACTGGCTCAACCCATAGTGAGTACTGAGGATGGAAAGAAGAGGCCAAAGCTAGCAGAGGACATGGAGAAGACAGCAGAACTCTGGGAGTACTTCAGGAAAGTTTGGGGCCACATAACTCTAGAGGCAACGTTTGTGAGGCTCAGTGTTGTTAAAGGTGACCGAGGGGTAAAGGCCAATTGGCACCAAGTGAGAGCTGACCTTGCAGTAAGAGGAGGCCCGCCTCGGTTAACCGAAGGGTCTCTGGAGTGGGAGGCAACTGAAGCTGCATGAGGGAACCAATGTCTCCGAAATGTGTAGATTGGAAATTCTCTGCTCGTTCAGTGCTTTCCTTTAGAAGTGAACAGAAACAGGACTAGCCAGAAAGATGAGCAGGCATTCAAAGAGGGTGACCCTGAGTCCGAATTGGGAGCTGAAGAGAAAGAGACTCATGAGGGGGACCAGACGAGGCCCTGGCGGGGCCGACGGGGAGCCAGGAAGGGATGTGGAGTTCTGTGGCAGGACGTGCTGACTCATGGTGGTGAAGACAGAAATCCTTTCCTCTGAGAACACCTGTAAAGAAAAGTAAAAGCGGAGGGTCTGTTTGTTGAGGCAAAGTCCAGGGTGCCCCGGATTGATCCTGTCTGAAATCAGAGGTGAGCTCGTTCACAGAAGACAGGTGTGCAAGGGGGGAGACAGAGGTATGGAGGACTAGTACCGAGTCCAGCACAGCTTTCTTCTGCGGACAGAATTTATCTGTGGCTCCCCCAGCTTGTCACGGCTCTGTCCCCGCCAGCCCCCCGTTATCATGCGCCTAGAATCTCAGGTGAGAGGCTGTGTGTTTGTGGTGCCGGGGCACCTATCTCAAAAGCTTTGACTGTGGGTATCCTTGACTCCGTCCATGTTTATTGAGTTAGTCCGATCCTCTTATTTTTATACGAACCATTAAGGTACAAGAAAAACAATAAGGAGCACGGGCATGTTCCTATTTAGAAGTCTCATTGACTCACTTATGGTGAAAAGTACTCACCTAGGCCACATATCACAACCTATTATTAATAGGATGAGGAGGGGTCACTTTCCTTTTGAGAAAAGAAAAAGCGGTGTAATAGTAAGATTAGGCTTTACAATTCCAGGGTCACCATGTGCAGATGGCACGAGCATCCAGTCCCTGCAAAGGGTCATCTTTTGCCTAAATAGTATACACAGGCTGTGATGTTGTCATTTTTAATCTTATTATTCATTCTTGTAATTTCTTTTCCACAAAACATCTCTTAATGATTACAAAACACAACAGTCCTTTATTCATGCATAGAATGGATGTTTGAAAGCAACAAGGTTTCTCCTGGCCCTGATTTGTCCTGAGGTTTGTGTCCACTCGTGAGTGTCAGCTGCTTGGGGGGACATGACTCGGAACACAAGGTCTGCCTTTTGAATAGTTTCCTTCTATTTACTTGCTTTTCATGGCTGGCAACAAAGCTGTCCATGGTTACAAGCACAGCATAAAGTTGTTCTAATAAATATATGTGGTTCAACTACATGGATAAGTGAGAACTGTTCAGCTGGTGGGGATGAGGGGGAAGGTAAGGAAGCAGACGCCTCTCTGAGAATAGCTCTGCCAACACGGAGACGTGAATCGCCTGCCCAACAGGCCCAGAGGTGGTGCACGTAAACTCACTAGGTTTCTAACACGTGTCGCAGGGCTTACTGTAGGAAAGCAGGAATGGTGGCTTGCAGAGGCAGCATGCTCAAGTGCAAGCACCCCTTGATCCAGCAATGCCTGAAGGTGCATCCTTGAGTATGAAAACTGCTCTGACCAGGGTTCTGAGACCCAATAGCAACACAGTTCTGTAATAAGCTTTGGACTCTTGCATGTTAGGTGAGATTCCTGTTCAGATGTGAATCAGTCCAACATGTTTGAACGCTACCATGTGAATGGCACTTTGGGAACACCCCAAATTACAGTTACAACACTATTCTCTAGCATATATATAGTAGGATAAAAGACATAACCACACATTTCCATCTAACAAATGACCAAGCATACGAGAGGGCACACATGGTCTATTGTCAGTATAGAAAGTGTGTAGGAAGTGAACTCTGAGTAAAATGGGAGAAAAGATCACTGTTGATCTGAAGAGGAGTGACATGTTCCCTGCTCCATGGGGGCTCCACGTGAGAGAGGGAAAGACGGAGTAAGGACCATAGAGGCAGTGGAGGAATCAGGCCAAGTGGGGAGAATGGGTTAGTCTGGAGAGATGTGTAATGTGCTTATTTGTGATGTGTGTTTGCCTCAAACACGCCGTGTTTCTTCCTGCCTCTGACTCTTGCTGTCAACATTCTCCTTCTAGAAGTTCTCCCTTCCATCTTGAAGACCTGCCTGAGCTTTAAGACATGCCCCTCTCACTGCCTTCCCGTGAGCATTGCTGGGCTATCTCAATCTCACTTAAAAGCCTCCTGATCACATTGTAGGCCAGTTTCTGGGGTATTCTGTTGCCTTTGCTGCTTGGGACACAGACGATTGCCTACCCATCGTGGAACGGCACCCACCACTGTACCCAGGATTCAGGAGAGTACCCTTTGTGGGTGGATTCATTCATTCATTCAGTCGATGCTTATTGAGCATCAAGTAGCATGTGTAAGGCACTGTCGTCAGGTGATGAGAAAAAGAGGCACCCCCTCGTCACCCAGAGTCTCTTTGGGAACACAGACAGGAGAAAGGTATTGCAGTGCAGGGGAGGGAATGCCTGGCTGGTAGAAGTGTTCAAAGTTCAAGAGCACATAGGAGGCGCACTTAGCCTAACCCAGACTGAACAGAAAAAGATTCCCAGAGCAGGTTACATATGGACTGAGTCTTAATGAATTAAACATCAAGTATAGATGAAGAAATACCCGTCGAACCTGTAAAATGCACTTAGAAATCTTGTCAGGCACACATATGCAACTACCTGAGTTTCAATCCCTTTCCTACATTTTTATATTAAATCATCTCAGCCCTCAGAAACATTGTCACAGTTTTCTTGCAGATCCAGCTGCTCTCAGGCTGACCTTAGGGCTCAGGCTAATGTACCTCCAGTGAGTGGTGTGAGGAAGGCTCAGAGGGGATCAGAGTTTCTGAGGTCCATGAAGTGCATCTCAGTTTACTTATTACTTAAAATACTTAATATATATATATATATATATATATATATATATATATATATATATATATTCATATTCACGAAAGAGGCAGAAACACAGGCAGAGGGAGGAGCAGGCTCCCTGGAGAGAGCCTGACACAGGACTGGATCCCTAGGCCCCAAGATCATGACCTGAGCCAAAGGCAGATGCTCAACCACTGAGCCACCCAGGTGCCCTTAAAAGACTTTAAATAAAAAAGCATGTAAGTGATACATGATGCCTGGGGACAGGGAGGGGAAAAAAGCTCACACACCTTAATCCCACCAGCCAGAGGCAACCACGTGGAACATTTTTGTTTTCTGTCCTTCTAGGTGTTTTCCTGCAAACATCTTTTTTCCAAAAATGGGATCCTACTATCCTATATATCCTAGTCTGCAGCCACTATCTTTGACCACTTTGAGCATTTCTTAGAAGATAAGCTTTGTAATAAAGTATTCTCAAGTGCCTCATCAGTCATAATGCCTACAGTTAGCTTTGTGAGTCCAACTTCAGGAAACAATAAATGGAGGTACAGAGAATCATTTTGCAAACTTTTTATTCTGAAATACACAACATTGGTGTTAGGGGCATTGGTGGTTAAAAGACAAGGCAGAGGAGAATAAGGAACTGTCTCGACGTGATGTTTTCAAGAATACTTTTGAAAACGTTTTGTAATGAGGGCCACCTGGATGGCTCAGATGGTTAAGGTCTGCCTTTGGCTCAGGCCATGATCTCAGGGTCCTGGGATCGAGCCCCACGTTGGGCTCCCAGCTCAGCAGGGAGTCTGTTTCTCCTTCTTCCTCTGCCTCCTCCCCTGCTTGTGCTCTGTCTGTCTCTCTCTCTCAAATGAATAAATAAAAAGAAATTTAAAAAATTTTGTAATGAAATCATACATATCACGGCTCGCTGGTTTTATTTACCAAAAAGTTCCTGAGGAAACCAGCTGGCTTTAAGTTAGAGGTTACCAAATAACTAAAGTTTGCAGGCACTTCTAGTATGATTTCATTTGAAATTCCCTTTTCCAATTTAGTTGATATTTTCCTAATGACTTACTTATTTATTTAGGCTTTTAAACCATTCTGTGCAAATACCTTATGCAATGCTTTTTTTTCCCCCCCAAAGTTTATTTATTTTCACTAAGCCAAAAAACACACTTCCCATCTGGGAGCAACCAACGAATGGATTTGCTCTCCTTTGAAGAGTCATAATTCAGCTTCACATTTTTGAATACTGGCTCTGGGCCTGAGGTCCCACAGATGAGACAGCATTTGCCCCTGAGGTCACAGTTCTAGTGAAGAAGCAGAGCAACAGCATCCACGGGAAATGCAGTGTTTGGGGTGTTGTCCTGAAGGAGGTCATTGGTGCTAGAGACATGTCATGAGAGATGGAAGAGAGTAGGCCAAGCAAAGAAGGGTGGGAGTGACATGCCAGGTAGAGGTAAGGGCAGGACAGAGTCCAGAGAGGCAGGAGAAGGTGTGTCCATCCGAGGTGGCTACGGGCAGTGCAGTCCTGCTAGCATTCAAGGCACAGTGTGAGATTTGCCGGGATCCAGGCAAAGCAGGTGGGATGAGGGGCTTTCCCCTACTGGGTAATCAGACAAGACACTGTCATGGAGCAGTTTGATAGGTGGTTGGAGACCCAAGACTGAAGACTTTGCTTAAAGCTATTAAGTAAAGATCAGGAGCCTCTGAAGACCTGTACCTCACCTGTTCCTCTTTTGCTCTCATCTCAGTAGCAGAACAAGAGAATAGAAGCATAAGTGGAGTCAGTGAGAGATGAGGGAGTAGAAGATCATAAACAGTGACCCTGGGATGCCTAGGTGGCTCAGTGGTTGAGTGTCTGCCTTTGGCTGAGGTCATGATCCCAGAGTCCTGGGATCGAGTCCTACATCGGGCTCCCCTCAGGGAGCCTGCTTCTCCCCCTGCCTATGTCTCTGCCTCTCTCTCTCTCTGTGTGTGTGTGTGTGTGTGTCTCATGAATAAATTAAAAAAAATAGCAAGGTAATCTAAACTTACAACAACAAAATGCAAGTTCAAGGTGGTAGTGAGAGAAAACCATACCGGGTAGCTTTGGGAATTGGTGATGGTATCACATTTGACTCAGATAAATAATTGTGGCTGGGAGAAGTATCAATGTCCAGCACAGGATTAAAAATTCAATCTAGGGGGATCCCTGGGTGGCTCAGTGGTTTGGCGCCTGCCTTCAGCCCAGATCCTGGGGTCCCAGAACCGAGTCCCGCGTCTGGCTCCTGCATGGAGCCTGCTTCTCCCTCTGCCTGTGTCTCCGCCTCTCTCTCTCTCTCTCTCTGCCTCTCTTTTTGTGTGTCTCTCATGAATAAATAAATAAAATCTTTTAAAAAAATCCAATTTGGCTTTTTTTTTTCTCCCACTGAGAATCAAAGATTGTGCTGAATGCAGGTTGATGGCTAAAATATGTACTCACCCACTCAAAAATGGATGACCTACTACGTGCTGGTCAGTGTGTGGGGTACTACTTACATGCAGAGGGCCATGAGTAAAGAGAAGGCATGAGAGACGATCAGACTGGTTTCTCATGTGACTTAGGAGAAAGGGTCAACTAACCTACATGTCTTTTAAAACAAAGCGTGTGATCCAGTGGCTGCATGAGTGCTGGAGCATAAGTAGTGTAGGGAAATATGTAGCCCAGGGGAGTCTAGGAAAGCTTGTTGGATTTGGAGACATTTTAAACAATTGCTGGAGAGAAAAGATATAGGATGCTCAAAAAGCACATAATATACCCTTGGTTCGTTATCCGTTGCCATGTTGATTTCTATCATTGAACCACATTCAAGACTAACTTGAAGACTGCATGGAAGCCTGAAACTTAGCTTTGGGATAAAGCTTAAAAAAAAAAAAAATATATATATATATATATATATATATATATATAATATATTTATTTATTTTTATATTTATTTATATTTATTTATATATAAATATATATTATATATTTATTTATATTTTTATATAAAATATATTTATTATATTATATTTATTATAAATATATATATAAATCTTATATATAAGATTTATGTGTATATATATAAAATAAAGTGAATAGAAATAAACCTTTAAAATATCTTAACTGAAATATAAATCAGTTTTTCCATGACTAGATCAAGTGGTTTAAATTCAGACATATGGAAAATTTTAACTTTCAATTCCAGATTCAAAGCCTAATTCGGGAAGAAAACCCACTAAAGTGATCAAGCAGTCAGACAATAAATCTTTATTTTGTAGAGAATACAGCGAGTGCTTGGAGGTACATCGTCATTTCCGTGCTTTGGGATTATTACAAACACCAGCGTCTTTTCCTGAGAGTTACAAGGCTGTGATTTGTAACTGACTTCAGGGGCAGGGGTGGGTAGGAATTTATGGGATGTTATTCTTCCCAGAAGAATTAGGACAATTTTTTTTTTTTGGATGAAGATACTTAAAACAACCCAAGTTTTAAAGTGGTTGAGTGACTCTTCCTCTGGAAAAATAATTAGTTCTCAATCCCGTTTAATTTGAATATTCAATAGAGCTGTCACTGAAAATGGAAGGAAATGAGTATGTGGACAGATACGCTCCCTACACATGAAGGATTTATAACAGAATACTTTGAATTTCACACAAATGTTTTACATTATTTCATTACGTTTACTCCAGTACATTTCAATTTGCTTCCTGGAGTGCGAGTGAATTACAGCTTTCGCTGCTTTAAAATATATATATATTTTTTGTTTTGGGGAGTTGTAGAGACTTATGCACTGCAAATTTCACTTTTAATAAATGATATTGAAATATTTTTAATGCCCTGAAATAATTGAACGAGCATTTTAAGAGTCTTGTAATTAAAATAAATGTAAAAGCTATGGGTGGACCTAGTTGAGCAATCATGGTTCTGTTTTTTTTCTGCTGGAATTTGTGGATTCACTATATATAATTTGTAGTTCACAAGAATTGGAAAATATGTCTATTTAGGTCTGATTTTGTCCTTTTTAATATTTCTAATCTTAGTTGTCTTCACTTATACGACCAACATTTCAGCTTCTCTGGAGCTAAATATTTTTATATTTCTTTCCTGGGTTCAGACACATTTCCAGTGAGTTATGGGTGGGATATTTTCGGATTTTCTCAGTTTCTGCACTCTGGATTTTTAAGATACTCAATTGATTGAACAGCATCAGGGAGCCTAAGTAAACCCAGCCACATTAAATGTTGTTGATTATAAGCCACATCCTGATTTCAGGTATGTTTTTAAAATGTCAAGTGAATCTTGAAATAAGGAAACTTGATAAATGTGCGGTGATTTGGCAAGATACCCACTAAGGTGTTAAATGCATCACGGGCCCTAGTTCTGTGTACTGGATGATGCTCATAATGGATTTTGATTATGTGCTTGGTAGTTAGTGACTTCTAGAAGGCAAGACTATGTGCTTTTTCCATTTTAAATTTAAAATAATGTGTCTTTGAGGTGTTAACAGAGGGCATTCTTAAGTTGAAGGGAATGAAACAATCATTATCTTTCAGAGTTGTGTTATCCTTTGTAGATAAGTCAATAGCTTCCTGTGTAAATAATTGGCTTCAGCATACCTAAGATTTGGGTTCTCTTTAAAGACAAAAAAAATCTATAGATACAAATCCCTCTTCAGAGTCATTAGACAGACTTCAAAGTGTTAATGCTCATGAAAAGAAGCCCTATTTTGAATTATTTTTAAAGATTTTATTTGTTTATTTGAGAGGGAGAGAGCACAAGGAGGTGAAGAGAGGCAGAGGGAGAGGGAGAAACAGACTCCCCACTGAGCCCCAGAGCTTACTCCATCCCAGGATCCGGAGATCATGATCTGAGCTGAAGGCAAACCCTTAACCGACCAAGCCACCCAGGTGCCCTTGAATTTTTTATGTAACAGTTTGGCATAAAACAACCAGATCATGGTATGTCATTCAGGCTTTTTTTTCTTCATGTGATATATAACATCCATAAGTAGTCATACTTATAGAGAATGTCTTTTGAGCAGCTTTTAGGTGGAGGGGCCCCGACCACTCAGGTTTACCTAGCAGCAGCTGTGATCCTGTGATTTCTACTGGCCTGTTATGTGATTAACTGGACTCACTTGGTCCCTTTTTCTGATTCACTAAAGACTTCTTCCCCCGTCCTTTCTTGTGACCATCCATACTTCACAAAGAATACAGGCACTGCTTCTGAACAGGGGAGATCTTCCTGTCCTCAGTTTTGTTTATACTCTTGCTTTCAAATCACAGTTTGAATACAAATCTCTTGTTTGATCATTTTTTATTTAGCTCCCCATGTCTGCGGCCTTAGGTATTGCTCACTTTGAAACATTCTCTTTGTTAGATGCCTCATGAATAAGTCTTGGCCTATTCAACTCTAAATGGATGTCTTGTTTTAAAAATCTAAATCATTTGCAAGGGGTTGAAATCAAACATAAAAACCTCATTTGCAAGTTCAGCCACTGCTAACAGTTGCTATATTGATGCTGGTTGTCACCAACTTATTTCTTTTCTAGAGCCTCTGTTGAGCCTTGGCTCTGCAAAGTGGGGATGTTAGCGTCTTTCACTCACCTCTTCTCCACCCTGACTAAGGTGACAAACTAGTCCTGGTTTACCCAGGACTTTCCCAGTTTGGACACTGGAAGTCCCATGCCCGGGAACCCCCTTGGTGTCAGAAGGGTCAGCCCCTATAACCTCCCAGCGTGTCAGACTGTAATTTTTTTAATGGTGTCATGGTTTAATACTTCTGTTGTACTTATTGTTTACAACATAACTATGAATGTTTATTTTGTATATGGATGATTTCTAACACTTGAAAGTCAATATTCAAATTCAATATTCACATCTATAGAGAATGAAATTCCATTCTGGCTCACTGAATTTTGCTGCTTGAAAGAGATTTTTCCAACAGCTTCATTTATACACTCCTCTACTTTGGGATTATATTGGGCTCCTATTATTTTTTTCATGCCATGTCGTCCTGTTCCTTCGATTCCCATCTTCGTTTTGTAGACTATTCCTTGGAGTAGCTTTTTGTATATAATATGCATGGATGATAAGCTCTGTTACTGCATGTTTGAAAATGTCCGATTTTGCTTTCACACTTGATTGATAATTTCAGTCTAGATTCAAAATGATAGTTCTTCCACTTCGAAGACATTGCCTCTTGGATACCTACAATCTAGTGTAGCCGATAAGTCTGGTGCTAGATTGATTCTTATAACTTGGTTGATTGTACATCTCTCTGTTTACCTCTTTGAAGCTTTTGGGAATTTTCACTTTATCCTTAGTTCTGATATTTCACCAATGATCTTTTTCCATGAATCTTTTTTGTTGATCTTTGTGATCTGAAGTCTGCTCAGGCTCAGGATATTTTCTCCCCATTAACATTTAAGCAGTCTTCACAGAGAACTCCAATAGATGGGTTTAGGACCTCTTGGAATCAATTCTCCATGTCTGTCATATTTTCCTTCTCTTTGTTTTTTGCTATATGTTCTGAAGATTTAAATTTTGCAGCCTACTGAATGAGTCTTTAGCCATATAAATTCTATGATTTAGTCCATTGGTTTTCTGTTTGGGCACTTATTTATTTAATAATCTGAGAAGAGGGATCTCTGGGTGGCTCAGTGGTTTAGCGCCTGCCTTCAGCCCAGGGCCTGATCCTGGAGTCTCAGGATCGAGTCCCACATCAGGCTCCCTGTGTGGAGCCTGCTTCTCCCTCTGCCTATGTCTCTGCCTCTCTCTCTCTCTCTCTCTCTGTTCCTCTCATGAATAAATAAATAAAATCTTTTAAAAAAAATCTGAGAGCATTCCCATTCTTTTTCTTTTTTCCATGAAAGGAATATGACTATCTGAGTATTATACAGCCCTTGAGAAAGTATTGCTCTTTACAATGGTGAACTTAACAGATGATCCTCTTCGATTGCTTAGAATTTTTCTTTTCCAGCATCGAACACTTCTTTAATTTGTTAATTTTTAGATAGAATATATTACTGTTTTCTACCCAAATCCTAGCTCTGGCTAAGTTACCGATCTTGGTTTTTTGGAACATTTAAGCTTTCCTACCTTCCTATGTTCTCCTTTTGCTTGTAAATGCCTTTCCTTCCATTTCCAGACTCTTCCCTAGAACTTCCTCTGATGGCTCTCCCTCCACCCCATTTACTTAAAAGGTTCTGAGGCCCTGTCAGCCATAGCAGTCTCCCCTTTCTCTTAACACTCCTTGGCCCTGCTTGAACATTTCTTGTCATTGTCTCTCTCTCTCACTCTTGCTGAAGGTCACCCCTCTACTGTATAATTCCTGAAATAAAGGCAAATAAGGGTGTCAAGAAGGCCAGAAAATGCCCAGGCATGGGAGGGAGAGGATGGGGGAGTTCTAGTGACCGGATAGAGCTGCCCCTGCCGGGTACCTTTCGTGTAAAAATAGCAAATCTGTGGTTAGGGGCTTACATTTCCACCTCTCACATAGAAACTTCACTGGATTACAACAGTTTTTCAAATTATTTTGTGTTGTAAAATTCTTTTAAGTAACAATTAGTCAATAGATGACCAAAATAGAAACTATTAAGATTCTCTTTATATAGCTGAGAATAGAATAATACAACCTGGGTGCATTCCTGAAATTTCTCTGTGGTTTGACTTCAGTAAATTACTACTTTACCTACAGCTTTTAAAATATATTTAGATTTAAGTTTAAAGAGTGAGAGCCACTTGTGTAAACATCATTGAATACCATTCTTTCAATGAACGGGGTAATGTTATTTATATTCTTTCTTCACTTCCTCTGGAAAGCCCATTTCTTTTAGGAAGGCTTTAACTTATATTGTACTCACCTTGAAAAGTGAAAGGAATTTACTTCAGTATATTTTAACTAAGCCACAAATTCTTACTGTTGCTACAGAGAAGTGATTGGCCCACATCTCCGAGTCTGATGTTTCTAAATTGGACTATCTATCTTAAAATAGCAAACAATACCTATATCCCTAGAGTAGTAAATAGGAATGTTTAGGGGATAAAGAACCCTATTTTTAAAATTTTTGCTTTAATAGAGAAAATGCTTTTTCTTTCTTCCTTCCTTTCTTTCCTTTTCTTTTCTTTCCTTTTCCTCTTGAAAAATCATTTTGCAATTTGTGTTTCAGGGAAGCCATGAGTGAGGCCAGAACTGATGACACAGGGTTTCCTGGGCTGGACTGAGTAGTCTGGATTCACCCAAATAGCAGTGGGGGGACTTTTGGAAGGATTGAAGCAGAGAAACAGTCACATGATCATATTAGTTGTAGAGATGACAGGATGGAAGTGGGATTAGGAGCAGACCAGAGGGGAGGTGGTGGTGTAATCTAGGCCAAACAGTAATAAAGCCATGCACCAAGACAGTTAAAATTCTGAATTTTTATTCTGTGTTAATTATGTAGCCATTAGACCATTTCCTGGTTATTTTATAAAGACTTAGCCCTTTTGGAGCTAGAAGGGACCTTGGAGATCTTTATGCCACCCTATCATTTTTACAAATGGCAGAAACCTAGGAGCTAAAGAAACAAAGTGATTCCTCCAAGTCCAACAACTCATTGCTAGCAGAGCTTGGGCATGGATGCAGGTCTTCTGATGCCAAAGCCAAGGCTTTTCCTGTGATGCTCCTTACCCTTCCTACCTGCTCTCTGCTACGCACATGCCCAGGCCAGAATCTTACCTACAGTTCCATCACCTGGCGGTTGATGACACAAAGTATGATACTGACAGACTTAGCTCATGCCCCATTCTTCCAAGTGCTCTGAATCTTGGCTTCCCTACTCTTCCCAAATACACATTTTTGCTTATCACATTCAGAAGATGATCTGGTCTTTTACTTCCCAGAGAAAAATTAGAAATCACCTAAGAACATGCTGGCCACGGCCTGCCATCAAACCTAATAACTTTCATATGCCTGTCCTTTGTGATAACAGCTGAAGTATTCCAGCCTTATTTATCACTGGGTTCCAGCCCCTAAGTCCCAGTTCCTCCTGTTTTTTTCAGGGAACTTTTGGTGATTTCCCCATTCCTATATTTTCAGCCCCTTCTTCTGTAAAAGATGTTTGTCAACATTTATCCACTGGACTCTTGAAACCCTGCTTACCATACCGACTCAATAAGCATATTTTACTCAATCATTCATTTAATAATTACTTGTGAGCAACTACCCTATGGTAGACATTGGGCATGCTGTTGCACACAAAGGAAATGGGGTCTTACATGGTCCCATGGGGCAAATAGATGTTAAACATGTATCTGTAGGCGCTGAACATTTAGAGAGTACAATTCTTTTTTTTTTTTTTTTTTTTTTTTTAGATTTTTATTTATTAACTTACTTGAGAGAGAGAGAGCATGAGCAGGGTGAGGGGCAGAGGGAGTAGCAGACTCCCCCCTGAGCAAGGAGCCCGATGAGATTAGAGGCTCTATCCTGGGACTCTGGGATCATGACCTGAGCCAAAGGCAGAGGCTTAACCGAGCCCCCCAGGTGCCCAGGAAAGTGCAATTCTAACTAACTTTATGGCAGTAGACACTACATTTCAGTGTCTTCATAGCTACCATATTTCAGTGTCATAGTGAAAATTGTGGCAGTGTGTCCTATCTAGTATATCTGTGCACTAGAGTCCTGCCCTTTGTTCTGGGTTTAATATCACGTGACCAAAGGCCCATGCTATTACAGGCTTTTGTAACTTGTATATACTGAAGTATCTGGCTAAAAAGTGCATCTAAGCAGATGCTGAAGAAACATTTATCTGCTCGTGGTGTTAAGTGTAGACTCCCTGAAATATTTTTGAAATGGCATTCATGTCAAGTTTGAATCTTTAAATCAGCAAAATAACTGTCTAAGCACATACTACATATGCTAATGACATATTTAATAAAAAGACAAATCGTTTTCTCAAGGACAGATTTAAAATGACAGGGTTTCTATGCATATGTCAATTACCACCCATCTATTTTCCTCATGGGCTACATAAGTCAATTTTAGCATTTCCCTCTTTTAGGAGGAAAAAGAGACCACATTTGCAAAACCAAAGATTTCCAGGAAGTCCTAGTTGCTGTAATGGCAAGGAGCAAGAAGATGAATAAATCACTGTTAGGTAGGAACTGTAAAATGTTTTATTGGAAGTCTGCCCTCCACATGCATGTTTCCTTTTTTTTCCACCCTGAACCCGAAAGCTCATTGAAATATCCTCAAGATGGATGTTAAATAAAAACTCGGTGATATATTTGGTAGTTCATTTTTTAAAAACTGAAGTCAAAGGCTGTTTTTCTTGACTGATGTGGAAAGGTTTAAAAAAAAAAAAGGCCTTCAGTGAAAGGAAATTACCTTTCTAAATATAACATTCTGAAATGATGTAACAGTTTTTTCCATATGTTGCCTGAATAAAAGTAGTGTTTTTACAGAAGCCTAGTTTAAAAAAAAAATTCAATACTCCACCATTAAATAAACAGGCAACTACAAAGTCAGATTTTTAAAGCTATCTCCCAAAATACTAGATTATCAAATAACTAGCACAACAAACATGGTATCTTCTATTTCCTCCTACTAAAATCAATTTTTCTTATAAAATTCCAGCTTTAAAAACCACATCTATCTGAATTCTGTTCATTTTAGGGAATTTCTCTGCATTAATTAACATCATTCATTCTCCCTGCTTGCCAACACATCTGAATTGCTCCAGATGATTATTGATCTAGATTGAAAGAAGCTCATGCACTCTAATCTATAGAAAGTATTCCTTATAAAATTGTTCTGCTTAGAAAAGTTCATCCATTTCTGTGACTTCCTCCATGTTATTAAGTACAGAATGCACCAAATCTTACTAACTTCCAGTCATCTTCCTGCTTCTTATTTATGTCTGGACCTGAAGATCTTTGGAAACTTTTGCCTTACCTATAATATTTCTCCACCAATGTGTTACCAAGCCCCAAGTTTTAATATTAAAATTGTATTATTGTTATGCTTTCAAGAGCACACTGTGTAACTACAGCTGCCTCTGGGCTTGGTTGTTAGCCGAATCTGTGACTTCACCCCCACCTTATCCCACTGACTGGAAGGTCTGCGAGGGTAAGGACCATATTTGTCCTAGTGACTGTTGCATTGTCAGCGCCTGTGCCTGGTACATGGTTGGTGCTCGGCTGTTGGATGCATTCCAGGCACTTCAGGAGTAGCGTGGGTTGCTTGGGTGATAGGAAAGTGAGTTAGGAATGTGTTGATAGCTGTACAGTAGCACTTGTGATATAGCTACCATCCATTCTGTTCACTGATAGGCATCCCTCCAATGCCTGCTGTCTCAGGCAAAGACTCAGTATTTTTCTTTGCAGTGCTAGTGCCTTTAATGGCACTTGAATGAAGGTCATTCATTCAAGAATCATTCACTACTTCACATTTTTGCCCAGTGTCACCTCCAACATTGAAAAATAAGAGAAAATGATGTTGAAATCCCCAGTTCTATGTGGCCAGCTTTTCCTTATTAAGAGACCCACTTTGCTGTAAGAATGAAAAAAAAAAGGGGGAGCGCAGGGGGAAACATGAGGAAGGGGTCACCTGCTGGAACTCCTAATTTCTGATTATTAGAATTAACAATCCTTTGTCAAGTAATTATGTCAACTGTTAGTCTCTTCAAAAACAAAACAAAACAGGAAATAGCAAAATCAGGTGTGCACGGTTTTTTGTTGTCTATCTGCTTTTGGTTTCTTACCATGAAATATACCTCAGAGTTGGGAAGTATCCAGTATCTGCTTACCGTATTTTAATAATGTGTAGCTTCAATCATTTCTATCCAGTATTGGTTCATGGTCCTGTGGATCCCAGGAATTGATGCAAGCTAAAAACTGCATTTGTCGGGACACCTGGGTGGCTCAGTGGTTGAGCATCTGCCTTTGGCTCAGGGCATGATCCTGGGGTCCTGAGATCAAGTCCCACATCAGGCTCCCTGCAGGGAGCCTGCTTCCCCCTCTATGTCCTGCCTCTCTCATGAATAAACAAATAAAATCTCTAAGAAAAAAACCAAAACTGAAGTTGTCTTAAGAGTTTAACTCACTTCTAAATTTTATTTATATGCAGCATGCAGTGCCTGATAAGGTATACAAACTTGATATCTAACATCAGAGTTGAATGAGTAAAACCTTCATTTTGACAAATTTTTCCTAATGTATCTGTTAAAATGCCACTGAAAACAATTCAACTCATTCAAACTGCTTGATGTGTACAGTTTTTCCAAGGACACATCCATTTTGTATTAGGAGAAGATTTTCTTGTAGACCACTGTCCTTTGCTCACTTCATAACCTCGCACTGGGCACGTATCAGTGCTCACTAAATAATTTAATAAAATTGTAGGTAAGAGTGGTATATTGACTAGTAAAGAAACTAACAAATACTAGCTATTGAAAGATTTGTACCCCTTTTCCATAGTCTCTGCTTCCATATTCTGGGGTTTGGGTTTTTTTTTTAAGTGGTTAAGGCCCACTGTATTTCTTTCAAAGAAAGAAATGACCAATTAGACATGTCAAATTAGAAATAAAAATGGACTTGAGCTCGAAGGGAAAGCTATAGAGTAGAGTGTCTGTCTTTAGAGGTCTCTTTGAGAATTGAAATGTATGCTTATACATAATAGATCCTAAATACTTGTTGAATGAATGAATAAAAACCAAGTCTGAGGTATTTAAATAATTACCTGCATTGATTGAAAAATTCATGTAATTGTTTAACATTCTTCTTCTGAAATGCTTGATAATTTTAATTCTCCCCCTTCCCTTTCCACCTTGGTCAACCAGTCTCTATTGTGAATTCCATTGCTAGTGGGTTTCCTTGCTTATATCTGAAACTATGTGTACATATGGCATCTCAGAACCAAAACCTGTTCCATGAAAGGACAGATACAATAAATAATACTTCTCTATTTCCAAATATAATTAAAAGTTGTCCTCACCAGTAATAAGAAAAATAAGGTCCCTAGAAATATGTCTAGTGAGAGATCTGTGAAACCTGTATGTAAAAAATGGAATAACTTTAACTTTATTGAAAGATACATTTAAAAGACCTTAACAAATTGGGGGGGGGGGAGTAGGTAAAAGATGTCAATTCTCCCATGTATAAGTCCAGTACAATCCCAGTCAAAACCCAAGAAGTTTTTGGTGGGCCATAGATTGATTCTAAAATTTATACAGAAGAAAGATCCAGAAATAGCCAAAAGAATCCTGAAGAAAAAACAGGTAGAAGGATTTAGAGATGTTATTTATATTGTTATAAAGTCATAGTATTTTTAGACATTGTGATTTTGGCAATAGAGGTAAATAATTAGACCAATAAAACAGAAGTTCTGAAACAGGTCCTTGTTTATATAGAAATCTGATATGTGGGGATCCCTGGGTGGCTCAGTGGTTTAGCGCCTGCCTTCAGCCCAGGGCATGATCCTGGGGTTCCGGGATCGAGTCCCATGTCAGGCTCCCTGCATGGGGCCTGCTCCTCCCTCTGCCTGGGGTCTCTGCCTCTCTCTCTCTCTATGTCTCTCATGAATAAATAAATAAAATCTTAAAAAAAATAAATAGAACGTTTATGTGTCAAGACAGATTTAAAAAAAATCTGATATGTGACAGAGCTGAACTTGAAATTAGTTGAAAGAATAAATTAATAAGTGATACTGAAGTAATAGGTTATCCTTATGGAAAAAAATGAAAATAGAACCCTGCCTCACAGCATGCATAGTAATTTCAAATGGATCAAGGACTTAAATGTGAAATGCACAATTTTAAAACTTTGTTAAAAATGTGATATCTTCAGGTTCCTAATGTAGGAAAATAAGACACAAAAATCACTATTCCATAGAGATATATATTAGAGCATCATACTTAAGAATTTCTGTTTGTCAAGAGAGACACGGAAGATAAACCATAATCCAAAATAAGCATATGGATCTATATATATTGGGGAACATATAAAAAGCTCCAACCAATTCACAAGAAAAAGATAATTCTATAGTAAACTGGGCAAAATTCATGAACAAGTTTCTCAAAATGAAGGGAACACAAAAGGTCAACATACATATGAAAATATGTTTAACCTCATTAGTAATTAGGAAAATAAAAACTTAAACCACAAAAAAATACCATTTCCTACTCAGAAAGCTATAATTAAAGTATTATAATATAAAGTGTTGGCATAGCATGGAGCAAAGTGAACTCTCATGTACTGTGGGTAGGATATAAATTGGTACAATTACTCTGGAAAAAAAATAGTATTACCCAGTAATGTCCATGTATATGATCAGTATCCCACAGTTCCAAAACAGTTAAATAAAAGGTAGAAACATGAAATCAAGGGTCACATACAACCTTGCTTGTAATAAGGAGGAGAAAAGGGAAATAGTCTAAAGGCCCAAGAGGAAAGCATGTAAATATACCACAAAGTATCCAGTGAAATGCTGTCTATCAGGGCAAACAATTGCACTGCATAGTTAGCAAAGTAACATAGAGGAATCTCACAAACCTAGCCTTGAATGTTGGAAAGCACGGACGGTTGCAGTACCTCTGGCCTCTAAATCCTCTCTCATCTGTGGTGGATAGGAGCAGTAAAAAAGTCTGTTTTGCCAGTAATTTTAATAAAATACCCCAGTTTAGGTCTCATTGGCCCTGGTTGGTCAACTTGGGCCATGTGCCTATTCATAAATCAATCACAGTAGCCAGGGGGATGAAACATGATGAACAGTTTAGCCTCATTAATGTCATTCAGAGCACAGGAGCTGGGAGAAGGGGAAAGGAAAGTGTTGATGTGGTTGCAACAAGGAGGGTAGATAGATGTTGGGCTTCTGAAACCAGCAGATGATATCACTCCGCCCAACTGGTTTCAGCAACCAATTTAAGAAGGTTTGAATTACACTGGCTGTTGCTACTCGCTTATGGTTTACGAAGGATGTGAGGTAGCTCAAAGAGCGGCAGGTAGAAGCAGCAAAGGGGTTTTATGCGGCCCGGACTTAGAGTCACAAGTTGCCTCGCATTCTCCAATCGGAATGGACAGACGTGGAGTGGCGCTCCAGGCAGGTAGGTCTGGGGCAGAAGCAGAGCTCTGGTCCAAGTACAGAGATTCACGCTGTGGATTTACATGATCTAATTGCCTATCTCCTCAGAAATACTTTGTTTTTTGTCCATTTGACCGTTTGTGCTACTGATTTAAAGAATACTTTCTGGGGCGGGGGGGCACAAAAAAGGAATACTCTCCAGATATTTATGGGAGGAACTTTGGAACATTTGCCCTTTGTTGGCATTATTACTATTAACTACATTATGGTCTACACTTGTCTAAAGTCCTGTGATTTCTGGTAGCCCCTTATGTGTATTTCCACCCTTTCTTTGTTTCTTTTGTGAAGTTCATGTGTTTCACCCAAGAAAAAAAGATAAGAAATTTTGTGCTTGTGAACAGATCTCTGGGGCTCCTGTATTTCACATAGTTGACATTTTAAGGGAATGTTTATGCAGCGAGTCTTTGCAAAGTCATGATCATAATACAAGTGTTTTATCAGACGTGACTTTAAATTGCGCCTTGTTAAAGCCACGCTTACTCAGACCATTAAAAGCTGCTTTTACTAGTCACTGGGTATTACGGTTCTGCAAAGCTAACAAGCCTCTTATTGTGTCCTCCATATAAAGAGCAAAGTTGGTCCCTTTTGTGTATAATTTTTAACATTCATTCTGATTAACTAGAATCAATCGTGTAGTTGTTGTCAGGGCATTTAGCATTTAGTGTCCTCTTTTTAATATTAAAGATAAACTTATTTTAGACACCATAGCTAAAAGGACATGGAGACACATTCTGGACTTCTGTCTCCTTTTTATAAGACCAATACTGACATTTTATTTATATTTTTTCTCAAACTCACATTACTTGTATTTTGCCCATCTAACTTATTTTAAACATCACCTTGCCTGAATTCTGTAAGTTTAACGTTGTTCTGTGGCCAAGAGCAATAAAACGTGACCTGTTTTAGCATGATTCAGTGACGTGCAGTCAGCATTTCCTTTTCACAAATATAACATCAATAGCTATTTATAACCCTTCCTTAACCTTTAAAAGTGTAATGATGTGTTTTAGGGTTTTTTGGGGTTGGTTTTTTTTTTTTTTTTTTTTTTTTTTAGTATCAAATTTTGTTTGTTTCTAATGCCCTGAGTGGATTTTGCACTTAAGGCCGGATAATCAAATATTCTTAATGTGTTTTTTTCTAGAAGTCCCATCTTGAATTTATAGAATAGTCTCTGAGGCCCTCAAGTACTCACCTATAAATAAGCATCTCTGATTGTAAAAAGTCTCTTGCTGTTCTCATACAGGCAGGTCACTATCTCCAGACTAAAACTATAAATACATTGGTTGACCTCATGTTTCCTGGCTAAGTACTGCTTTTTTTCCTTTTCTAAAAAAGTATATTTGTACTTTTCATCATTTCTCATGAGGAAACCATTGTCCTAAAGATTTCCTTAAATGTGTTCTATGTAGATTCTTTACTTATGCAAGCATCATTTTTCTGAATCTGATCTATTTTCAGACTGTCTCCATTTTCATTCATTTGTGACTGGTCATTGCTGCAAATGGACAAAAAACATTGCTTCTTATGTACGGTGCTTCAGATAATCTTATGACACCTTCACTCTTCCCGATAGGCTTTTTTTTAGATATTTCTCTTGACTTTTCTGCATTTTCAACCTTGTCACCTGGTGATTGGTGGTAATTTGGCCTGTTCATTTCCTTTCATATTGCACTGTGAGCATATTTTATTATCGACTTTTCAATAAATATGCTGTTGCTGTTTTTAGTGTTTTTTTAATATTTATTTATTTCAGAGAGAGTGAGCATGAAAGTGGGGGTGGGGGAAGGGGGGTGGGAGAGAGAATCTCAAGCAGAGTCCACACTGAGCATAAAGCCCTATATGGGGCTCGATTCCATGACCCTGAGATCATACATGCCCTGAGCCAAAACCAGGAGTTGGACGCTGAACCAACTGCCACCCAGGCACCTTGTTGTTTTTAGATCTTTTTTTCTTTTCTTTTTTTTTTTAAGATTTTATTTATTTATTCATGAGAGAGAGAGAGAGAAGTAGAGACATAGACAGAGGGAGAAGCAGGCTCCCTGCAGGGAGCCTGATGTGAGACTCAATCCCAGGACTCCAGGATCATGCCCTGAGCTGAAAGAGGCACTTAACCACTGAGCCACCCAGGCGTCCCATAGATCTTTCTAAAACTCGTGGTTAGTGACACCTGGGTGGCTCAGTGGTTGAGTATCTGCCTTTGGCTCAGGTCGTGATCCTAGGATCCCAGGATGGAGTCCCGCATTGGGCTCCCTGCAGGGAGCCTGCTTCTCTTCTGCCTGTGTCTCTGCATCTCTCTGTGTCTCTCATGAGTAAATAAATAAAATCTTTAAAAAAATCATAATCAATGATCTTTCTATTTCTAGGTTATTGAGAGGTGATCATATATAGACACTGAGTTTAACTCAGCTATTTTAGCACCTTTGAACATATAGATATGTGTTGATTTCTTGTGACCTACTGACAGCACAAGAGATCCATTTATATAATATTTCTAGAGTAAGCCCAATTTATATCTTTGTGTCATTATTTTAATATACTAGAAATTGAGTTTTCTAAGCACTTTACTTAGTACTCTTCTACTTTAAGTTAAACAAACCTCTTCTCTGTGTCCTATCATGTTTGGTTATCAAGCTTGTATACTAGCTTCATCAAACAAACTGGGGAGCCTTGTCTGTTCTTGATCCTCAAAGCTTTTTATGTAGTTTGGGAATTATTTAATTCTTGCAGTAAACACTATTTATGAGTTCTGTAGTTGATATTTCTGGTTCAGTTTTAGTAATCAAATGCCATCTGAGAAACTATTTCTATTGAGATGTTAAGTTATTCACAAGGATATTTTTGAAGAACACTCAGTTCTTAATCTCTTCCATGCCTGTGATATATTCCTTTAGTAATTCTATTTTCATGTTGGATTTTAAGACCAGATTTGCCTAAAATCTATCAATGAGGTATTTCATTCTTTAATGAACCAGCAACTGCTTTTTAAATATCTAAATCACAAATTCCTGTTTTTATTTCTATGTCTGCCTTTCCTGTATTATATTTATTACTGTTTTCAAAGTTAACTAAGTTTAAATATATCTATCATTTCTTTATTCTCTCCAACTTAAAAACAAAAAAGTTACTAGTGCTATAAGTAAAACTACACTTTTAATCCCTCATATACAAAATAAAATTAGCTCACTTTCACTATGTATCCCTACTAATTTCTCCACTTTTTGTAACATGATCAGGGCTTCAGGCTTAGGTGAAGCCAATTATTATAGTAAAGTTTTTTTAAAAATAATTTTTCAAAGTCTTTGAAAGTTTTAACTCCATTTGGATTGTTCCTAAAATAGTTAACATACTTTACTCCTTGTTTACCTGCTTTCAACACTCTTTACCAGTGCTACTCCTAACTTTTTATTTTGATTCATCCCTCAATCAACTGGAATATTTTAAAGTTTTTATCATGAAGATATCAAGCTGATAAATTGCTAAGCACATTTTGTTTTTCCTTTAAAACTCTACAAACAGGGATATCTGGGTGGCTCAGTGGTTGAGCATCTGCCTTTGGCTCAAGTCATGATCTCAGGGGTCCTGGGATCGAGTCCCACATTGGGCTCCCTGCAGGGAGCCTGCACCCTCTGCCTGTTCTCTGCCTCTCTCTGTGTCTCTCATGAATAAATAAATAAAAATCTTAAAAAAAATAAAATAAAACTCTACAAACATGGAAATATCTGCGGTTCCTTCCTTTAAAAATATTGACCAGAAAAAGCCACCCCAAATTTTACCACTGTAAATACCACCTAAGGACTTCCATCCCCCACCACAACTACTTTGCAAAGATAGTGGGATACAGTCATGGAGAGGCACTCAGAGATAAAGTGGCCATGACCTTAGAAAGTTGTTCATGACCTGTACTTCATAGATAGAGATAGTGTGGTTGATACTGAGTAGAATCATCTACTCTCTGGTTTTCATCTCTCTTCCAAGAAGGGGAATTTCTTCTTGGCATCTGGAAGGTCACTAAACTTAGTTTTTTGTTTTGCTTTTGTTTTTGAGAGAGATAAAAAGAGAAAGCAAGAGAGCATGAGCAGAGGGAGGGGCAGAGGGAGAGGAAGATAGAGAATCTTCAGCAGGCTCCACGCTCAACATGGACCCCAACGCAGGGCTCGATCCCACAAGCCTAAGATCATGACCTGAGCCGAAATCAAGAGTCGAATGCTCAACTGACTGAGCCACCCAGGTGCCCCGTGGTTACTGAGCTTAATTTTTAGTGCTATTGGAAGTTCACATATTTTTTTGAATTTTACATGGATGTCAAGGGAAAGGAAAAATCAAGTATTTAACATCACTAACTTTCTAATACTGCATCCTATAATTTGTTTTTAATGAAATTGTTATGATTATTGTTATAGGCCTACTATAGAGACCAGTAGCATAGATGTGGCATTTTTCCTCAGAAAACACTGGTCTTTTTGTGGCCAGTGGTCCTTCTGGACTTAGAATTAGCCCTGATGTGTCATCTATGTTCCACTGAAACAATTCTAGAAAAGTGATAAGAAACAAGTTAATTTTTGTCTTTCTACTACAGGTGAAGACAGACATTGGGAGTCTGAGCACAGACACTAGAAAGACTTCAGCTGTAAATGTGAGCTTTTTTCTTTTTTTGTCACTTGGATGTGAAATATGCTAAAAGATTAATATGTTCACAATTGAGATTTGTTGGCTATTTTTGTATATGTACACCACAGGAAAAATTTTTCTTGCTTTTAACTATTTTGGAAGCCAGAATAACAAATATGGTAACTACAGGATGAAATAGGAAAGAAAATGCATACTTTGCATATATGTATGTAAGGAAGAGTAAACCACAGTGTGACCAATTTGGAGTCATTTCTCCCCATATTAATGAGTTGGTCTCTTAGGGAATATTTTAAATGCTTTTTATCAGCTAGAAAAGTTCTTCTCATCCTTTTAACTTTTAGTTTTTCTTCAAGATTTAAAGTCTCAATCTAATTTTGTGGTGGTAATATTTGAAAAACCACAATGAATGATAAAAGGCAAAGGAAGGAAGGGACATGCCTTTTTTTTTTTTTGAGATTTTATTTATTTATTCATGAGAGACACAGAGAGAGAGAAAAAGAGGCAGAGACACAGGCAGAGAGAGAAGCAGGCTCCATGCAGGGAGCCTGACATGGGACTCGGTCCTGGGTCACCAGGATCATGCCCTAGGCCAAAGACAGTGCTAAACCACTGAGCCACCTAGGCTGCCTTTTTTTTTTTTTTTAAGGTCAAGGCAGTTATTTTAGTTTGCTTCTTTTCTAAGTACTTGATCGTTCTCTGACCACATGATAAGCTATTGGTCAAGATCTGGAATGTTGAGCTAATGTTGCTCAGTGATATATCTGATGCTTACTAGAACTGTAGAAAATAAGTGAAGAAATTCAGTCTGCTGAGCATAGCATTATCATTTTTTACTCCTAAGTTTATACGTTAAATTCTATACCAGGCCTTTTTTTTAACCACTAGTAAAACAAAACAAAAAAAATTAAAAGCGTAAGTGCCCCAGTGGATTAGAGTTTTGTTGCCTTTCACTAGCAAAATAATAATGCTTTATTGGAATCATAAATATTTGATACAGGGCATTCTTCTTCTTGAAGTACTCAAAGATATTACAAGGACAAATGGTATTTTAATGGAGTAAAGATGACTTTACTGTGTCAGAGTTCAGAATTCATCAATGTTTTGTTAACTGGTAAAAACAACGGTTTTCTTGCTGTGGATCTTCATTGCTGGCAACAAAGTCCTAGTAGTTCTTTTGCCTAACTTACAATAGAACACTGAGTAGCTTAAAAACCAAGAGTTGAGATGTACCTGGATAGTTCAGTAGGTTAATTGTCTAACTCTTGCTCTCATCCCAGGTCTTGATCTCAGGGTTGTGAGTTCAAGCTCTATGTTGGGCTCCACACTGGGCGTGGAATCTACTTAAGAAAAAAAAAAAATCAAGAGTTTGTGGTCCAGAGCTGACTTACTCCTAAGGCACAGTGCCTAGGATTCATGATATTTTTAAAGGCCCACGAAAATGTTTTAATTTTAATTTCTTTTAAAATCAGGGGTAAGTGAATATGATAGTGAATATATCATAATGAAGCTCAGCCTGGATGATGTTTTTCTTTATAACAATGCAGTCGTAAAATACAATTTTTTGGTCTTTTTTATGGAGGAAGGGCCGAGAATACCCACAAAAGTCTGAGTCACAGTCAGGCATCCTCACATATGTGAGATTCAGTCATTTGAATGTTTTTTTCTTTCTTTTTTGGAAGAGAAGTAATTCCTTATTTTTTAAAATGATTGTCTTCTCTGTGAATGAGTCCATAGACTTGTCTGCTTATCAGAAATAGACAACATTCTAGCTACAAAGAAAGAAATGACATGTTGTTAAATTGAGTAGCTGTGACTATTTGCACTGTTTTTCTAGATTAAAATAATTTTTCCCTCGAGAGATCCATTGATACTCTGTTTGCTTTGTAATATGATACTGAAAAATAAGGGAAGGGAAAGCAAAACTTGACTCAGGATTCTTTGGTCCATTTCAGACAAGCATTTTTGCCTAAGGGGTGTGTGTTCATGAGAACAGCGGCTCACCCTGCCTCCTTGCTGCCGTGGGAGTCTAGAATTTTAGTTCTTCCATAGTTGTTGATCTCTATTACTGAGTATACATTTTCAACTACCATGACTGATCTGGTTTTGTTTGTGTCTGAAGCCATGATCTGGTTTTGAAGAAAATATTTTTGTTACTCTTCAACTGCACTAACTATATAAATTGTGTCCCGAATATCTTTTGAAAGTCCCTTGTTGATTTAAAGTAAAAAAAAAAAAGTAAGAACTTTTTTTTCAAAATAGGTACTCACTCAAAGATAAACTCCCTGAGAGCTAGGATCTTTGTCTGTTTTGCTCGTTGCTATATACTCTAGAAAAAGCCAGACATGTAAGAGAAGCTCAAATATTTGTTCAAACAATGAATGAGCTAATGTCCTCCTATAGAAAAGCCACGTTCTACCACCGAAGTATTCTGAAATTGCTTTGGGTGTATAAGTAAGCTGCTAACCCTCTGCTCCTCAGACTAGCAGGTGTCTGGGCATGTACATAAAAATGTACTTAGCACATTAATATAATTGTAATCTACCAGACTGTTACCTGCTAACTATATGTAAGAGCTGTCTAGATTAACAAGGCAGCATATGCCATTGGGCACCACTTAACCAAATTAAGCTGGGAAAGTAAGAGAATTCTAGAGAAAGGTGTCCCTCTCCCCAGCTATTGAAAACATAAGTCTAAGATTATAAACCGAAGGAATCAACTGACTTTAATTAATAGTACTTGGTTAGATGGTCCTGGTTTACTGCAAAATCAAAAGAATGTAGGTCTATTTCACATGATTTGTTGACTCTAGGAGAACTAGAATGCATTACTTTTCTGTTGACGTGACATGAGTGTGTGTATGTGTGTGTGTGTGTGTGTGAGAGAGAGAGAGAGAGAGAGAGATTCAGCTTCAAGACTACATTTTAAATTCACCCCAAAAATGTATGCACACATACACACCCACATATACATAACTTTTTTCTGAATAAACTTGCCTTTGCATTTTATTTTTCACACCTTCTTGCCCAGTGTTTCACCTGCCCCCTGATGGAAGTGTGCTGGGGCAATGCTGCCCTGAGGAGTGCACAGTATAGAGCTGCCCCAAGAGCAGAAAGATGCCAACTGAACGTTCCAAGGCACACACAAGGCACTGAAGTGGTCCAGTGCCCTGATCTTTACTAATTTTGTGAGCAATTTCCAAGATCCCACACTGTCAAGTGGGCTTACAGGATAGTGGGGTGCTTTTTAGTGAAGATACCAAAGACTAGCCATCTCCCCTGCCAGATTTGCCATTAAGCACTGCTGTGAGGGTGCCTTAGGGACCTGCATGTGGTAGTGCTCTTCCCTGGAGGGTGAGCATCTTTCATGTCTTCCATCCCCTTCAGAGCACTCTTACTGCCCTTACGTGAGCAGTTGGAAGAAGCACACTAGCTGTTTCTGTGGTACCTCAAACATGTCTAGTCTTAGAGCTGAAGGCTTTGTGGGATTGACATATTGGAGCTTATTACCCCTAGGATTTATGAACAGTAGAATGTAGACATGCTCAGGGAGGGATCAAGTCTGCATAGCTCTTCCCTGTCCTGCCCGTGTCCTTGCCACTGTGTTCCCAAGTCCCCGTAAGTGTCTTACCTGCGGCAGGTAGATTTGTTGGAAGGCAGCTAAAGAAGGCTTATGAGTGGCTGTAGCATAAATGGTTCACATTGTGAATATATAACTTGTTGTCTTGAGCTAGACACTGCTAATAATATAACCATCCAGCATCTTGGCACAGTTCTAGAGGACAGGAACTTAATGCAGTACAGCATCTTTAAAAAGTCATTGAGATGCTTTCCTTCCATTTCTTCCATTGTAAAATCCCCTGAATCCGTGTCATGAAAATGATTTTTTAATGTTTAATTGAAGATTAAAGGTGTTGTAACTGAATGTCGTGGTTACAAAAATATAGCAAAGATTACAGCCCTCAGAAAGATGTATGGATTTGACTCTGCCCACCTATTGGGCATCTCTCCCCCATTAAAACTTATCTTCTTTAAAGAGTTCTTGAGATTGGTTGCACTACAGTGTGAATGTGCTTTCACACTACCACTATACACTTAAAAATGGTTAAGATTGGAAATTGTATGTTATGTGTATTTTACCACAATTAAAAATTTTAAAATATCTCTAAAAAGTATCTCCAGAAGTTTGTAGAACATAAGCTGGTGTGTAGAGATTAGACACCCTTTTAGGGATGAGGAGAGGATGAAGGAGGAAGTCTTTCTCATTGTAGACCTTTCATTAGAGATGGTGAAAGGTATGAGAGAGTCCCCAAACATTCTCAAGGAAAAAAAAAAGGATATTAATTTTAAAAAAAAGTACTTTATTTTCTCATGAAAGGACGATCTTTGGAATGAGGAACTAGTTCCTATTCCTGGCATTGAGCACTAGGGGATTCTCAGGACAGTATGACCTTGATTTCATGGAATTATGGGAATAGGTTTCTGTCAAAAATAAGGAAGGGGGGTGGGCTGCACTGCATGATCAAGGAAGTTTGAGATTTAAGCAAGGTTACTGAGTTCCTTTTTCTGCAGAGCCTTTACCAGGCTGCTCTGAATTGTCTGTCTTCAACAAGGAAGTGCTACGGGCAGGCTTTCTCAAACTTACCGAAGTGTGGAATATCTCCCCACAGCCCCTCCCTGGCCTTATAGCTTTTTTAAAAAATTTTTTTAAATTTATTTATTTATGATAGTCACACACAGAGAGAGAGAGGCAGAGACACAGGCAGAGGGAGAAGCAGGCTCCATGCACCGGGAGCCCGATATGGGATTCGATCCCGGGTCTCCAGGATCGCGCCCTGGGCCAAAGGCAGGCGCCAAACCACTGCGCCACCCAGGGATCCCTCCATATAGGTTTTTGATCTATTAATTGTGTTGTTCTGTGGAAGGTAGTTTAGTAAATACAGATATAAGGTCGAGCATGGGAACACAAACACAGAAATTGGTTGTAGAAAGAAATGTAGAAGAACTGAAGCCGTAATTGTGACCTGTCCCTGTAGGAGGGCCTAGAAGGGCAGACGCTTCTGGAAAGCAAAGCCCTGTACCACAGCTCTGTGCACTCCATCTGGAACCCAGTAGTGGAGCCAGGCATCGGGTTTACTCATTAGGGATCCCTCTCCTTTTGTTCTCCCCTCAGAGTGACCTGCAATTTCCATGTATGGAACTTGTGGGGCGTCTTGAAGCATTTAACTAAGCCACTGCCCCAAGGATCAGCAAAGATGATGTTTGGCGTTTGGTCATGTGAAATTCTAAAGTGGAAGAAAGTTTCCTTAAATCTTTCATTATTAAACCACTGCCAGTCTAATAACATTTGGTAGATTCTGATGGACTCCTTGTGTAACACATTATTGGAAGTAGCATAAAATTATGTAGCCTAAGTTGTAAGTGATGTGTTGCTGAAAGTGACCTGTTTCAGGGTGATTGTTTCATAAATGAGTGCCTACTTTGTATGAAGCACTAAGTATAAGGCACTAAGCATTGTGAGGGGTGCCAAGGTGTAAAGGCAAGGCTTCTTCCCTGGGAGAAGTTATAAAGTGAGGCAGAGAAGGTAAGACATGTCTAACAAATAACCATTCTGTGAAGCAGCGTGTGATAAAAAGTAGTATCAGAAATTTATTATACCAAAGAGGTTAGAAATGTGACCAGAAGAGATGTACTTCCCCTACAAAGCATTCACTTGGGTATGTTCTGTGCCTTTGAAAATGATGCTTAGTTTTGGTTGGTTGGGTATGAAGTTATTAATTAAAGCAAAAGTGTTTGCTATTCAGCGCATCGATATCCTCACTTAACTTTTTTCCTACTTGACCTGTCATTTTCTGAGCAAGCTCTTTCAGAGATCTCACTGTGTTGGCAGATTGTTGCTTTTTCCTTTTAATTCTATCAGTTTTTCCTTTATATGTTTCAAATCTATGCTTCAGATATAATAAGGTTCATAAGCTATTCACCTGTTACACAGCTAGGTGCAGGTCACTATCATACTTTAGAAAGCAGACAGATGATCAGATCCCCATGAAATATGGGGCCATAGAGGATTGTTAGAGGTTTCATGTTCTTAACATCTGCAGCTGATGGTGAACCTCAGCCAGGGCTGCCAGGGGCTTGCCCAGGGACCATCTAATAGGCATGAAAAAGCCGTCACATAAAATGTCAAAAGAACCAGATGCACTCAGTGGTGCCAGATCTGCTTTCAGCAGCTGTAGATAATGAATCCAGTGTCTGGAACCAACAACTAGTTTTAATATTTGAGAAACTTGTAGAAGCAGTGGACCAGATTCACCAAGCATAAGAAGTCAGTAAAGCAGAATTATCCACTGTGGCTGGCGGGAGTCCAGGCCTGCGTTCCTGTGGCCTGCATAATGCCGACAGCACCTCCACCTCCGCCTCGGCCCCTTTCTTCCTGTCTCATTCGGACCCCAACCATCTCTCCTTCAGCTGGTTTTCCAAGATGCACGTGCTTTTAGAAATGTGTATTTCATTGCCTTACGCCACCATGGCTTTTCTACACCATAAGGAAAGCCTGTTCTGGAGGAAGATTACATTCGTGATAAAGACTTTTAAAAGTTAAGTTGGGTATTAAAGCAGTCATTGTGTCTTAAAATTGAAAAACATGGACTTGCAATTGATCTTAAGTCCTGCATTAAGTAGAGTATTTTCTTTTAATATTCTTTGTCTTAAAAAAGTGGGGTCTGGTTTCTTAAAATGTTGTAACTTCATATATATATTCCTTTGATTTCTAAAGCATGGTCATTCAAAGAAAAACAAGAGTTGAGCAATTTCACAGGTCCTCATAAATGGAATATTAGAGCAACCAGGCTCTGAGGCAAGTGGCCGCTGAGTTCTATTTCCTGGTTTCCCTGTTTTTCCTAAGCCTTCTGCTTTAGTTCTAACTCTCCTCTGAGTCTTTTCATTTAAGGATCTCCCAGTCACCTCGAAGGTCACTTATTCCTAAAACTAACTCCTAACTCCTATATGAGGAAATAAAGATATTTTCATGTGGGCTTTCATTTTATTTTTTTTAAGATTATTTATTTATTTTATTATTTGTGGGAGAGAGATTGCGACCAAGAAACAGGGCACAAGCAGGGGAGGAGCAGAGGGAGAGGGAGAAACAGGCTCCAACTGAGAAGGAAGCTCGATGCAGGGCTAGATCCCAGGACCCTGAGATCATGACCTGAGCTAACGGCAGATGCTCAACCGCTGAGCCACCCAGGCATCCCATTCAATGTTTCTTTCCCTCCTTCTCCCTACTCCAACCCCCAATATCTTTTGTCACCAAGTCTCACTGGATTTACATCACCATCTGTTTCATCCTTTCTTTTCCATTTCCACAGTCATCATAAAGAAAAAAAAACTGAACTCTTGAGCACTTACCACATGCTATACAGTGCAGTTGACCCTTGAGCAACATGGATTTGAACTGCACGGGTCCACTTCTGCGTGGATTTTTTTCAGTAAATATAGTACAGTCCTGTAAATATATTTGCCTTATGATTATATTAATAAGATTCTCTTTTCTCTAGCTTATTTATTGTAAGAATCAGATATCTTTTTAGTTCATTCAGTGCTTCATACACCCTGTAATTCATGTTCCCATGATTTGACTTCATTAAAGAGCCTCAATAAGACTTTATTGTAAGAATACAGTGTATAATACATGTACAAATATGCATTAAACGACTGTTTATGTTATCCATAGGCTTCTGGTCAACAGTAGGCTATTGGTCGTTAACTTTTGGGAGGAATCAAAAGTTATGAACCCATTTTCAATGACTTAGGAGGGCGATCGGTGCCCTTTACAACCATATTGTTCAATGGTCAACCGTATATACTTTTTCTTAATTCTTTTAGCCTTCTGCAAGTTATAATCATGAATTGGACTTTGCATGTTAGGAGACTGAAACTCTCATAAATTGAAGTCATTGCCCAAAGTTACAAAATTAGTAATTTTTGAAACAGGACAAGTTATACTAAGGTACAAGTTCAAGTCAAGTATCTTCTTTGCTACAGTGAAATGTGAATTGCTACCTGCAGCCCAGCCATGCCGTGTGCCTCTGTGTTGCCACAGTGGGGCAGAAGGACCAGATTCTCTTTCTCTCTCATTTTTCTGAACTTGTGAATCTCCTGTTCCTTTTGCCTACCAGTCGGATCCACCCAACATGCTGGGTTAATTATGTCAGGTATCTGGTCTAAAAATTCACAATGACATGCTGCTTGCTCTGTAAGATCTAACCTTTTTTTTTTTCCATCTTTAAGTCAGCTATTCTAGAAAAATGTCTTTTGTGCCACCCAAAACTCTCTCTGCTCCCTAGAGTTGGTCTGTAAGAAGCACAGTGGGCTTTGGGGTCACCAGGACCTGAGAATGTGTCTCGACTCACCTCTTCCCTGGGACCTTGGGCAAGTGTTTTTGCTGTCCTCATCTATAAAATCATGGCACTAAACTCACTTTAGTTTCATTGTGAGTCTAGAGAGTGCACGCACGTTCAATGCCAACTATAGTGAGAGCCTGGCCTTTGGCAGGCTCTCAAATGGAGCTGGACAGTAATAGCAGTAATACTATTATCTAGACCATATCTATCCTTTTAAACTCAGTTCAAATTCCTTCTCCTTTTTAAATTACTCCCACCTGATTTTATCTGTCTGCTTCTCAAAGCTACTATATCAGTTAGACTCTGAACAATGCATTTAGCAATTTTAATTATGTGACACTGCTGTGTGATTTTTAAAATCCATCTTGAAATGCCTTCTCAGGTGCTGTTAATTCCTGCTGTAATGGACTGAGGTAATTCAAAGGCAGAACTAGGTCTTACACATGTTACATAGCCTGGTCCCTGATACATAACCATTCACAAACTTTTTTGATTCAAAATTAAGAAATGTCACATATATTCATAAGAAATCCATAAGCTGGGTTGGTTTTCAATGTAGAGATATTCAAGACCAGGTAGGTGCCTCCATCTTACATGATGAGCCCTAATTTCTTTATCCATAGTTCTGAATGTAAAGACTGTAGCAGAGTAAGTTTTAAAACTCCAGGACATTTTACTATCCAATATTTCTGATGAAACTGTCTTTTAAACCCTTAAAACCTGGATATAAATGTGGTAACGTGTTTCTTGGAAAACTCCAAATTAGAAAATATTCTAGTTTTCCCCGTAACTGTTATTCTCCAGGCTTAATCTTTTCCCCCCCCTTAAGCAGAACTCCACCTTTCTTCTTTGCTTCTTCAGTCCACATCACTTTTTCTCCCCTCCACCCAACCAGGTCCCCCCTCCCCCCTTCCACTGGTAGGAAGGACTATGCTGTTCTTTATGCCTGAGGAAATTTTAGAGATGAAAATCTGGTGGCACTTTTAGACTCAAGGTATAGCTTGGTTAATTATGTGCTTTTTAGCTTCATCAAATCACCTTTTATTCAGAGCAGGTTTTTAAAACCCCATACTTTATTTATTTAAGGCCCCTCTAAAAAAAAAAAAAAAGCCTCCTTGGTCTGCCAGGTGTAAAGTTGTAAAATTGAACTGTATGAAATCCTTTGGAAAAGCCCTCCCCAAGGAAATGGCCTTCTGCCTTTTTGGGGTTGGGGGCAGAGGGTGGACAGTGAAGAGTTGGAAACCACTCCCCCAGCTGTGGAGATGTGTCATCCCATCAAATGACTGGCTCAGCAAGCCAATCCTTTGATCTGTGCCCTCAGTTTCAATGTCTGCCTATGAGACAATGCTGATAAAGCCTCAGAGGGTACAGAGGCACAAGCTAGCTCGCCTGCATCACTGTTGGAATCTACCAAGATCTCCCTCTTAGCAAAATGTCCTTTTAACGAAACTTTTCAGAATTTCTAAAGAAGATTTGAGCATTCAAGACTAGGATTCTATAGGGAAAGGCTGGAAACTAATCAGGGTTCAGGCAGTAAAACTATGTATATACACAGAATATGTTATGTGCAAGCAATCTTCAATTTAAGCCAGGATTGTTTTCCAAAAGTTCATTTGAAAAATATTTTGGAGTGTATTTTTTTCTCCTTAGACGTAAAACTATGCATGGGAAGCCTTCAAGCTAACAGAGCCTAGTTAACCCATACTGTTCCTAGTTAACCCATACTGTTCCTGAAATGCACTTAGGGCCATTTGCAGGGCCAATTCCTGTTACCTATATTCTTCCCCACTGTTCCCACAAACAATCGGAAGTCCAACATTTGTAAACAACCCTCATCTCCTGGAGAACTTCTCACAACTAGAGAATGTGTCATCAGCATTTTGTATTAGGTCATGTACCTTGATATTGGTGTTTAGAGATATGCATGGGAGCTATAAAACTATAGTAACACAGACATGAGTAGTTGTGTATAAGAATGAATCAGGAGAGCTTCAGTAACACATCAGAGCAATAACAGGAACACATTACAATTATATAGCACTTTAAAGTTTTATGTATTTGTATTTTATCCCAGTTTTAATTTTCAAACTCTAAGACCCAGGTGTTTTCATTTATTTTGTAGCAAAATATGGTGGAATGCTTTGGAATGGGCAATAAGACAGGGCCTCATATGCTGAGAGGGAAATGAAGAGATGATGAGGACGGTGCCTCTTTGAGCCTCATGGGGGGTACTGAACATATCATGGAAGAAGAAAGGAAAAAGGAGAAACATAACTATTGTGACGGTACATCCCAAGGCGAGGATTTGCTAGTTATGGGTGATGCGAAGTTGAAGGAGATAAGAAGATAAGAAAATCTTTGCCTTTCCCTCCTCCTTTCAACTCCTTGTCTTCCCAATAAGGGTTACCCCCTAGCCTCTTAGACATGTTCTTCCATAAAGACACCGATAACCTACAATTGGATCCCACATTGAGGATTATTGTGTGTTAAAAAGCTTTTATATGGCTTTTTTTGTGGCTGGGAACCATATATACCATTAGAACCTGGAATACATTTTCCTGTAGAAATAAACAACCATTTACCAGGAGTCTTTTGGAACATGCTCCATATTTAAATTGGTTCTGCCTGTACATGTACAGTTGAGTGATCCTGAGAACAGAACAGTAAAGCACTGGATTCTCATGGGGTTTGTAGGGCTTCTCTCCATTGGAACTCAATGAACTGGTCTACCACTTGGTATACTTGGAGACCAGTCTCAACTGTGTATTTTTTAGACACAAAATACAATTTCAAAGTTTTCCATGTGATTTCTTATGAACATGAGCTTTCTATCTGAGAAATTTTAAGGACTTATGAGATGATTATGATGTTCATGGGGTCACTTAAGAGTACAAAAAACAGATGGTAAGAAGGTTCGTTGACATGACCAGCTGACCTGCTGTGAGATACTGGACACATTAATTTATTTTCTTTCCTCCATGATCGTTCTTTTGACCATCTTGAAAGACAGCCAAGAAAACTTTTTCTTCTAATTATTTCCAACCACTTCTCGGCAGTTTATTCAGACTTACGATTAAACAAATCTCCTATGCTTTGGGAGCACCAATTTAAACATCAAATGTTTGCATTTATATTGCAGAGAGAGGATTAATTTTCTCTCCTGCCACCAGATTTTAGCTTGAAAGGCAAATCATTTACTGTTGCTCACTCTTGTATATTGAATAGTTGTTGAGTAAATGGATTAAATAATGTGGTATCTTGATTAAGGAAAATGTGCTTCCCAAGTGAGCCATTTAGAGAAAATGATGAGCATAATGTATTGTAGGTTTATAGCAAATTAAACACTTATCTTCTTAAGAATTTTTATTTTAGCAGATCAGTATATATTCAGCAAGAAAATGCTAGAGATATGTAAGCACTTTCTTTCCTAACATTCAAAACGCACTAACATTTATTACATCTTCTGTCTCCCACTCCCCTATCCCCGAAGTTTCATACTTTCCCTGGTTTACTAGTTTCATTGTTTTTTCTCCCCCACTGGCTTTTCACTTTATAAGATAGAACATTTTCAGCTATGGTAAAGACTAATTGAAAGGTGCTAAAACAAAAAGAATTCTTTTAAACCACTCTTGAGGGAGGATGACCTTTAAGGTTCATTAACTCAGTGACTTAGGAACATCACTGATGCAGTTTCTCTCCGTCTTTCTGCTCTGCCATCTTTCTTGGCTTCTTTCTCTGGCGGGTTCCCACAAATGATCAGAAAATGGCTGGTAAACACAGATTGATTAGCAGATCCCCTTGTCCCTCTGCACCAGAAGAAAGACAGGAGTCTCTCCCTAGCCATGGAAGACGAGTCCCTTCTTCCAGTCCGATGGGGCTCCTTACATCACAGAGAGGAATAGCTATACTATGAATGCCATGAACTGATTGGCTTAGATTAATCAGGATCCACCAATACAGCTAGGGATGGGATCCACTACTGTATCTATGCCATGTGACTGTGAGTAGAAGAGATGAAGAGGCAGACACCTCAACAAAACAAGTGTTGTTGGGAAGGGAGAAGTGGAGAGCAGACATAGAGTAAGCAGCCTACAGTGCCCATGAAAGTGGGGCTGTTGTCCTTAATTGTTGCATTCGCATTTTCTAAGTATAACCTAATTCTGAGTGTAATCTGTCAGCCCCAGCTAGGCTCTTATCCCTTTGCAGACAGCCCATTCTTCTCTAAAGTCCCTCAGGTTATTTCTTGGCACCTTTGGGGAAGGAGAACATGCCTCCTATTCTGAACAACTGTCTGGTACCCTCATCTTCTGGTCTTAAGCTGCTGAGGTCTCCAGGACTGGGAGGTGCTCACCATCCAGCTGACCACTGTCCAGAATCATTCATGCATAGAGCCCACCATGGGCCAACTGGCACTTTGTTTTTTGGATCATGTGCCAGAGTCATACTGTATTTTCTGCAGAATTGGAGATGTCTCTAGTATCTCATGGACTTTTAAGTGAAAATTATTCTGTTAGAAAATACTGTCTTCTCTCCCAATTTCTCTATCTGTAGGACTCAGGAGTAGACCATAGGGCCTATGGGGCCTGAGGACAGTAGATCAATAACTGAGCTGCTGAGAGTAGTTTCTAGGCTTCCGGCTTGGACAGATGGGTGGAACTAGGTTGCAATCAGGAGATGGTGATGCCACCAGATGTGCACAGGAATACCTCACAGGCTCCCTGTGCTGTTTAGTGCCAAGGTTAAATAGACCAATCTAGGCAATTTCATTACCTACTCATCCCTTAGAATGTTACATCCATAGGAAAGTGTGTTCCAGACTCCAGACTGTAAGTCTGGGCTCACAATGATTTAGAATGCAATCTGTTGGCAGGTTGCAAGTTACTTAAGTAAACTGCAGTTCTTTGTGCTACTGTCACTGGGAGGACAAAATTCCTCATTGTCCTCTTTTTCCAACACTAAGTCATTGCAAGAGAAAGTTGTAGGGAAAAAAATGGAACTTTTTTTCTGCTTGTGTCAAGGCTTTAATGATTTGATTTAATAATTAATGTCAAGGCTAGGCACGGGGCTTTCTTCCTGCTGGATTGTGTTTCCCAATTCCTTAAAGTCACCAGCACAGTCCACTAGGGCAAGGCTGCTGTTTCTCTCAGCTATAAAACAGATGGTAAAACCTCCAGCTGCTTCTGGCGTTTGTTCCTTAGGGTTTGTCGATCCAGGAAAGTTGGTGAAGGTAGCCCTACTCTGGAGCTCAGGTAATATTCCAGTTAAGACCAAAGAAATGGGGATCCCTAGGTGGCGCAGCAGTTTGGCGCCTGCCTTTGGCCCAGGGCGCGATCCTGGAGACCCGGGATCAAATCCCATATTGGGCTCCTGGTGCATGGAGCCTGCTTCTCCCTCTGCCTGTGTCTCTGCCTCTCTCTCTCTGTGACTATCATAAATAAATAAATTTTAAAAAATTAAAAAAAAAGACCAAAGAAATGTATAATCTACAAACTCAGCCTCAGTGGGCCAGTGTCCTGTAATGGGGCCTTGCTCCCATCTCTTAAGTGGAAAGGGTTATCTGACAGATTATCTGATGTTCCTTCTCTTCCTTCAACATTGGAAATGTCCTTGTTTGAACAAAAATACCTCATTCAAAGCAACAACAACAAAACAACAAAACACTGAACAGAGATGTTTGATTTTTTTTTTCTGAGTCTTCCTTTACCCTGGCAGTACTCTGGGTAAAAGAAGCAAGTTATATAAATATAATGTGGACAAAATGTGTTGAAAGGGTCAGACGTTTCACTTTCTGCAGTTGGGTGGAGTTGTGGTTGTCTGAAGAAGCCAATAGATGCAAATTGGAATGTTGCCCAAAGAAGAGAGTTTTTTTAGGAACAGAATAGACTTGGCCTTCCTCTCAACAGCTGAGGTCACCAGTATATACCATTGACTACTCCTTCAAGGGCTTCTGTAGTCTGGCTCTGTCCAGCCATACCTCCAGTTACCTTCCCGTTCCGTATCCCTCTGCTAACTTGAGTCCGTTTGTCATCTTGCCACATTCATGAAACATCTTTCTTATCTTCTTGGGCCAGAATTCTACCTTCCAGATAACCAATAGGCCTAGTGTGCTTCTTCCACTCTGTGCCTGCCAGGCACACCAAAAGACCTAGTCCTAAATATCTCAGGTTACTTATGAGAAGATTGAGGCCAAGGGAGAGTTGGTGATGCCACCAAATGTGCACAGAAAGTATGCATCAGAGAGTGAACTGGAATCAAGATATCTTGTCTTCTAGCTTAGCATAGTTACCATCAGACCAAATACAGATTCCTTATTTTCTTCACAAAAGATGTGTATATTGTATATATATTTATATAAATGCACATATGCATATATACACACATATTTTAAATTAATGAGCAATAAGAAAGGTAGATCTTTAAAAATTGGTCTGCTAAATTAGTCTAGAGCTAGAGAGGCCAACCATAAATATCACAATGTGAAAACTGGGCCTATTTAAACATATATTAAGGCTGGGTTTGTATCACTTTGGTTACTGAACTACTAAGATTTCAAGTTTCTCGTATCCCTAAATATTTGATTTAGGCTTTTGAAATATTGTATTGCTGTAGACATAACTTCTTAAAAGAATGCCCGCACATGACCTTATGGGTATTCAGTCCCTGACTGAGAATCAACTCTAAGAAGGCTGCTTGCTTCTACTCTCAGTTCAATTGAATCTTGTGTTTTCAGCCAACTTGTAAGAGATGGCATTATGTTGTCTTAATACAGCACTAAAATGGGGCTTGTGCAGAATGGGCTTCTGTTTGTTACATATAATCTCACATTATCAGGTATCTTGGAGGAGAGTAGTTTGAAGTGCAGAATCCAGGGACAACCTACAATGATAAAATTTTCCTTGTTCATAGCAGTCTAGTTTTTCCAATTTGCAAGAGATGGATCTAAACAGTATGCTTCACTAATTCAAGCAGAAATATTTTCCTGCCTCATAATTACTGAATATCATGTGGTTTTTCTTATACAGCTAGGAACATTCTTATACATTCTACCTAGGAACTTCTAGAGAAACTGAATTCAGAAGTACAGAAATTAGTGGAGCAGTGAAAAACAGAACTGACCTCTCTTAGAACTAATAGTGACATTAAATCCAACAATAACAAGGGAAAATGCTATCTTGTTGTTGTTTAGTGCCATTTATTAAAGATGTCTCAATCAGCAGGTACAAAAGGTTTCAAGACCTCTTGTCTATATGTGCGATGTGTGTCTAAAGAGACATAAAGAGCAGAAGTATTTGAAAATTGACAGATACCAAAGTGGCTAACAAGCCTGTATACAAATAGGTCTTTCCAGGAATATAAAAGTGAAGACTGATTCTAAAAGTCTACTTTCTGGTTTGTTTGTTTTAAGCTGGTTTCCGTTGAGTGTGAGAGCCTGTTTGTGAGCTAGAAGCTTCTTGTGCCCATGTATTGCTGTGTCCTGGTGCCAACACATGGGCTGAAAGAGGACCTTGCTGCCATCTGTACCTGCCAAGAAAAGACATAAAGCACTGGCTGCCCTATCATAGCTTTCCTAAAACCATAACAAGAAAAAAAATTATCATGGAAGCATGAAACAATCAGAATTCCTTCCAAACAAAGTGCAAAATGGGTTCTTTATGGCTCCCTCAAATATTTTTTAACCTCTCTGTAGCCTTGTTCCAAAGAATTATGGTTTTCTTTGAAAGCCAACAGTTCCCTTCGTAAATTTCTGGATTTGGGGTGATATTTTGAGTTCTATAATAAAATTTAATGGTCCATTTGAGAAATTGTGCCCTGATTGAGCATAGTTTCTATTATTGGGTTGTTTGAGGCAATTGTTGAGTGCTAAACTCTTTCTTTGATCTGTTAGGACTCACTGGTTTCCATGGAGTCTTACTGGCTCAAGACCAAGGGAGAGCTCAGTGTTCCAGTCAGCTGGGGTTGAGTGTTCCTAATCAGCCCTGACCTGAAATACACAAAAGACTTTGAAATTGAAGTGTTTTATATGGGATCATGAAAATAAGTTGATTATTTGGGGGAGGCAGGGAAGAGTACAGTAAAGTTTTAAAAACTTGTTTCTTTCATTTCATAAAATTTTGATTTGTTTCTGGAAAAATAGCCTTCTGATGATACAAAATACATGGTTTTCCCAATCCTCCTACTTTGTACAAAGTAATACAAAACAGAATGTCTTATTTGACCTTAAATGTAAATAAGATGAGAGCTAAATTATTGTGACCAATATATTTCATACATCTGGCAGTAATCTTTTTATTTTATGGCAGTGACGACACAAAGCAATTGCTAATTCTAATTTATTTTTAAACACTTTAACTTAAGCCTTCTTCTCGGAGCTTCTTTGTTTCTCCTCCACCTAGTTCTGGAGGGTGGCTAAAATAAGATCACTGTTAAAAACCGACATTCATTTTTTTAACTCAAACATTTGCACAGCTACATTGGATTCAGGAGAGACAAAAGGAGATCTGTGGCTTAGATGTAGCCTTCAAATAGAGGGAGCAAAAGCCTTCAAGGCTTCTGATTGTAGAGAGTTGGGATGTGTCTTTATTGCATAGAATAAGTAGGAACAAAGAGCAAGAAAAAGTGACTTTTGCCTGGGTGGACAGGGATTGAAGAGGCTTCTGAGATGGCATTTGAGCTTCCACAGAGGACATTCTCTGACCTAGTTTGATACCTGATTCCCTTGCAGTTACTTCTGCTTGAACCCACAAGGCTTCAATGTAAGGGGAGAATTAACTCTTTAGCAAACATAAGATTCTGAGATGCTCTTTGGGGTAAACTTTTACCTACATTACTTTCAATGTCATACTTGTTGTCAGAGTTCTTGAACTATTGATTTAGGTCCTTTGGCAGAATCCTGTGAAGCAATTGATTCTGTAAAGAATGATTCTTAAGCTCAATTAAGTTCTCACCTAAGGTGTTCTTCATTTGACATTGTACTTACCCAGATTTTGACCTTAAAACGTATTTCTAATTTCCTTTTGAGACCATTCCTGGGATTACTGAGGGATTTTTGTATTGAAAGAAAGCAGTGACTTTATTAATTTTTATCCTTGCTCCCTCAGTGAAATAGACATTTATTTTTCTTTATAAACCCCATGGATTTTGATTGAAATTTCAAGAAAAATAATCAAGAAAAAACTTTATACAATATTTTCATATGTGCTTATGTTTTCAAAGTAAATAAACAATGTGAGGAATCAATGTTCAAATGTTCAATGTTCAAATCAGTAATGTTAGGGGGTGTTTTTCTAATAAAAAATTGACTTAAGTAGATTCTCTTTTCATGGCCTCTTACTGACTTTAATTTCATTGACTTTATAAGGAATATGATCCATTTAATCATATCTTTAAAGAAGTATATAAGATAAATGTTGGGTTTATAACAAGGTATAAACCTAGGAGCAAAGCATAGAGCTTAAAGAATAATCCAAAATGAAAACAATAAAGAACTGAGCAGGGCTATCACCTAGAGCCACATAGATGTACTCTACACAGTCCACCAGAGGTTGATCACAAACCCTTCTGGGAACAGAGTCCCCCCTGGAGTTGTGCCAACATGTCAGCCCTAGAGCTAAGAGTTATAAGAAATATATATTTTGCATTCTTGGATTCATTCAATATATTTTGGGGTTCCCTAATTATCCTGGGAGTGAGGGGACCCTGGATCATATTAGCATTCACAGCTAAAGGGCCTATTAGTTGTTGACTCCAAATAATAGTCCATTTAGCCAAGGGAAATAACACAATGTTTTAACTCTTATGTTGCTTCCCTTTGGTCCATCCTAAAGAGTGCGCCTTTAATGAGGGAAAGGCAGAGCTATTTTGGGTGAGAAGGAACCAAAGCCTAGAACTGTTGAGGAATTGGTCAGGTCAGGAGTCCTCTCAGTCCTCACTTGCGTAGGCTTTCACGCAGCCGACACATTCAGAAAGGCTCCATAAGCCAAGCAGTGTAGCAGGTGCTACAGCTAAAGTGTCACTCACAGGTTGCCTTAGAGTCTAGAGGAGCTGAAAGATGGCTTTTAAAACCATTATAGTCCATAATTATAAATTGTGGCGAGTGCTATGAATGAAGGCAACAGGTTACTCCCAAGAGTATAGACTTTCACTGGCAGAGGGAGATTGAGGAAGGCCTATGTTAAGTTGGACTGTGAATGAGAGAATGAATGAATGAATGAATGAATGAATGAATGAATGAATGAATGTCAGAGACATTAGTGAGCAATGGACAAGCGGGACAATGAGGTAGGATGGGAGGGATGGATAGGGGTGCCATCACGTGTGGCCTTGCAGGCCACATCAAGGAGTTTGGCTTTTATTCTAAATGCAAGGAGAATACATTTCCAGGTTGTAAGCAGGGGAGTGATGCAATCCAGTTTAAGTTTTTGAAGACTGAATTCAGCTCTTGGGTGGAGATTGAATTGCAGATAAGAGTGGGAAAAAAATGGTAAGCAGTTAGGAACCTTTCATAGGAGGCTGGTCAGGAGCTAATGATCCCTTGGGCCAGGGGGTCCCTGAGGCTAAAGAAATTACCCTCTAGGGTGCACAAAAGCTGTGCAGATGCTATCAAGGAACCACTGTCTGGGTAACAGAAAGGGAGGGTAATACCAAAAGTCTTCATACCAATATTTCTCTTACGTAACCCACCATGTGAGTGGTGCAGGGGCTCCCTTGGCCTGTGTTCTCTCTATGCTGAGGAGAAAACTAGAGCCCAATGCCATGTTACCCAGTGCTTTGCAGTGCTATGCAAATTCTAAAAATTGCCGCCGTCTTCTCTGCTTTCTCCTCTGTTCCTTTAAGTTCCTGAGGGAAGCTAGAGGGCATTTATGTTGTTTGATCTCAGAGACGTGCATGTCAAAATTAAGGTTCTTCCGTTGTCTCAGAAGTTGAACCCTTTTAAAAAGCTCTCATTAGTTGGTCATTTTAACTAGACGCCTATATTAAATTGATGTTGTCTTTCACCAAGAGTAGCATTTAGGTGAAGTAAGAGAACACAAAAACTTTTAAGTCATCATTGCTTTGACACAGTAGTATAATTAATACAAACTATATATAACATACATATTAATTATTACATTTATTACATATATAAGATATGACCACTAATATATTTATACTTATATTTACAAATGATGTACATACATTAAATTATAAAATACAATATGTATTCGGGGAATGTTTTCCATTATTATTTTACATAATATTAAAGCACTGTTGTTTAATACCTTCAACTCTTTCCTGGTATGCTAGGATTTTTCTCTGAGTGTTAAAAGAGAAAAATCATACCAAAGTCTTTCAATTTAGAAGGAAGGAATTTTTAAAGATGAGTGTGTATAACATCCCAGTTTGGGGTTGTCTGTTTGTTTGTTTTACAGAAGTAAAAGACATTAAAGCACTTCTTTATGATGCTCTTCCCCTCCCCAGAAAAGAAATACAGGCACAGTCCAACTGTCCAAACTGAATAAAACTTTAGTTGGTAACTAATGAAAAGAGAAAAATGTGAGTGCTTTTTTTCTTTGCAGGTACTTTCTCTTTTTCTGGTTGATGTTTAATTTCATTCCCACACAGGTAATGAAAGGAAGGTGAGAACTCCTCATTTTTCAAGTTTGGGTGGGAAGAAAGAGCACCAGTTAGAAATAAAAAGTAAGATGAGATTTAATAAAATAACGCCCTCTGAGGCTCTCTTTTCCCCTTTAGTATTTCTGCAGGTAGTCTGGGTGTCTGCTTCTGAGCAGCACGAAATAAATAATTCAGCATTTTCTGCTACATATCAACCCTCTGCTTATTTTCCCCCTCAAATTACATATTCTGGCAAGATTTCTCCCTTGTTAAAGCATTTAATTATTGTGTTTGGCAGTCATGGTTGGTTGCATTATATAAACAAATGCCTACTTCAAACATTGAAACTGATTTTTTTCATAGTCTGCCAGAAAGCGAGACTATTTGATGTGCAGTTCGAATGCTCTATTTCTGATTATATAATTTAGGTCTGGGAATAGAATTTTGGCATTTGTCTGCAGTCTTTATGCCATAGAAAATTAACCTTTAGCATCCTCTTTAAAAGGGCAGATCGTCATGCATACAAGTTCCAAAAACACTTTTAAGGTAAGCTCTATTCTATTAAAAGATCCTTTTATCTTGAAGCATATGCACATCTGTCTGCGGCTGCATTGTTTTGAAATGTTCTGAGTAATCCGCGACCTCTACAGAGCGTAGCTAACTCAGCCCCGCTTTTAGTCAGCATTTGGATGAAGAGCCTGATAGACAAAGCAGATGCTCTTGTGTCTCTCTACAGCCAACTATTAGATGCTATTAGATGCTTGAATATATTCACTTCTCAGGGCTTTACACTCTCAGGGCATTACATACACCTGTAGTCCAGTGAAATGTAGGTAAGCCAAAGCCCTTAATGGACTCCTTTTTTTCTAAACTCAGTTTCTAGAAGAAAATTGAACCCTCCCTCTCCACTGCATACACAAAATATTTAGGCGTGAGGAATTTATTTCAGGAAATAAGATCATCATCCTGAAGCGTGTTATCCTAGGTCTCCATTCAATCTCTCTCTCTCCTCCCGGAGTCTGTGGTGATGCTTCTTGAGCAGAGCTGACCCTGAGGCAGAGCAAGCGCCTGAATCATCCGAGGAAGGTGACAGTATAGTTTGGACACCATACTTATTTATGGGGGTGGGAGAGCTCGTATCACCCAGTTTAGAGAAAAAGAAATTTAGCAGGGCTTGAAAGAGGGCTTTATTGTTAACTCTAAAGTGATCAGAAAGTTCAGTTAGGCAAAACTTCTCATCTCTTGAGGAATTTGGATAATTGCTATGTTACTCTAGTAATCATGACAGAACAAATGACCTCAGAGGTCAAGCGGTCTTCCCCCTGTCTTTCCCAGAGTCAGCTTGCTACCAGGGGCAGGCAGGGGGAGCAGGGAGGTTTGAAAGCTCATCTAAGAATGATACCCACATGAGGAGCAGAGAGCCAGCCGAGGTCAGGCTACTGTTAAAACATTTGTAGACCTATATTTATGACACCCGGGTTTCACTTGTATTTCAAATGGCATAATGCCAGGTTATACCTTGCACATTTCCTAGAAGAAGTGCACACAGAATAGAACTGTTTCTTATTTGAAAAGTGGGGTGATAAACTCAAAACTTTCATAGCAACTGATGAAGTGGCCTAGTTGAGAAAAGTTCAGCAATCGCGAGCGCCATTTTGAGAGCTTACTGGGTGTGGGCTGGCAGTGTGGGCTAAGTGCTTTGTGTGCACCTTGTCATTTCTCCCCTACTGCCCTGTGAGAGCAGCTCCTGACCGGTCTTCCTGTGCTCATTCCTGTCCTTCAGTGCACCCTCCATGATGTGATGGGGGAACTTGCCTAAAGTCACACTGCTGCTAAGTGGCAGGGGCAGTACTCAAACCTGGATCTGTTGGAGACCAAACTGCATGCCTTTGACCACTTGAGCTGTCTCAGGAGTATTTTTTCACATATATTCACATGTTCTTGCTATTTTTTATGGTTTTCCTCTCAGGCTTTCCAGGTCAGGGTCAGGAGTTGGGAGAAGGGAGGTCCTAACTGTACAACCATGTCTTTCATTTTTTTCAGATTTCTAATATATTTGGGGATCTTGAGTCTTTTACCCCCTTTCTAAGGTACTTTTATTTTGGCATCTATCTTTAATGGTAAAACTTATTTTTCTTAGTGGAAGAATAAGCATGAGGATTATTTAAATCTAAGACAATAAGTTTAAATAGCAAAAATGAATCTATATAAATATTTCTTGCCAATATCATAAAATATTTATAAACTATAGATGAATCAAGTAAAAAACTAGTAAAGTTACAAACCACAAGATATAATATAAAAGAAAAAATATCCAAGATTCAGACCGTGTACCATAAAATATATACCTCAACAAACTCCCAATGAATTAAGGAATAGTAGACTTGGATAGCACAGTTTCAGCTACAAAGAAGAAAATTGGGTTGAAAGAAACAAATCAAAAAGGGAAAGATGCACAACTGTATTTATATAAAATTTTAAAACTTTCTAAATATGAGACAGAATAAAAGCAACAAAATGGGGAAATATTACAAACCAAAAATTAAAGACTTGATAACACATACACATGAATTTATATAATTTGAGGACACCATCAGATTCTAACTGGAGTGGTCAAAGGATACAAACAGCCATTTTCAACCAAAAGAAAACAAATAGGAAAAAATCCGAAAACACATCCCAACTTCAATCAATTTTAAAATGAAAACATTTTACACCAACCAAGTGAAGAAATGTCAAAGGCCAAAGCTGGAAAGGCTGTAGGGAAAACGGATGTCCTCATGTGTTATTGTTGACAACGAAAATCAATTCAATCTTTTTGGAAAAACCTGGCAGCATATAATAAGAATTATTAAAGCCTTAAGTCTTTAAGCCTACAGCACTCTTTCTGGGAATTTATCCTAAGTATATCATGAGACAAACATTTCTTGAGCAACTGCAATGTTAGAAAGTGTGAGAAATGAGGATAAAGGAAATAGACTCTGATCCGAAGGAGTAACTGATGCAATTCAAAAGCTCTAAAAAAGTACATATTCAAAAATGCTTTCAAAGGATTAGCTATAATGGAGAAGAAAATACTAGAGTAGCCTAAATGTCTAAAAAATGGAAAACTATTTACCTGAATCACACACACACACACAACCCAAACTCCTCTGCTTTTGTATGCGTAGCCCTGTGAGCAAAGGCAGGAATAGCTCCAGACTGTCTATACCACAGGCCTTAGTACTTGCCCTGACCCCTCCCTCTCCTTCACACTCACCCCAATCTAACCAGCCCCAAGCTATAGGTTTCCCGCCACTCCAGAGGTCTTGATACAAGCCACTGTCATCTCTTTCCTACCTGGTCTCTCTGCCTCCCCACATGCATTCTTACTCTTCATCTGTTCTCCAACTTCATCAAGAGACTTCTTTGCAAAACACAGATCTAATCATGATATTCCTCAATTTAAAACCTTTCAAGGGATCCCTGGGTGGCGCAGCGGTTTGGCGCCTGCCTTTGGCCCCTGCCTTTGGTCCAGGGCGCGATCCTGGAGACACGGGATCAAATCCCACGTCGGGCTCCCGGTGCATGGAGCCTGCTTCTCCCTCTGCCTATGTCTCTGCCTTGTCTCTGCCTCTCTCTCTCTCTGTATGACTATCATAAATAAATAATTAAAAAAATTTTAAAAAAATTATAAAACCTTTCAAGACCTTCCCATTGCTCTAGGATAAAGTCAGACTCTTTGTTAAGATGTATAAGGTCTTTGTGGCTTGGTTCCTGCTTACCTCTGTTGTCTTCTTGTTACTTACTTTTTGTCCTTACAATTCCTACACACACACACACACACACACACACACACACACACACACACATCCCTGAACACTCATGTACATGCACAGACCCCACAGTTTCTACTTACTACATTGTTAGCAGTTACCCCAAAGAGGCACCACAGGTCTTTGCACATGGCATTCCCTATACCTGCTCCTCACCTCATCCTGCAGCTCCAGGCTGGTTGGCTCCTCTTTATTCCTGTTTGCTCTTCTGGGCTCAATTGATAGATCAGGGGATGTCTTCACAATACACATAGGCCTAAGACCAGGTTAGAGGGTAACCCACTTGTGTTCAACACCTGAAACATGGCCCTCATGTAAAGTATTCTTAACTGGGAAGGAAACTCTAAATTCTGGCATCTGAATAGTCTGTTTTTTATTTAACTATATACTGGGGCAAAATACACCACCCTGCTTAATTCCTTATACTGTGTAACACTATCTTTCACTGTTTATTGATAGTGGTTGCTCCAACCATTTAAAGTTGTGCATAAGACTATATTCCTGAGCTCACTTCTTTGCTGTCTATGGAAGCAAGAACAGATTTCTGGAACTACATATTTGGGAGTCTTTGATGACCATAGCAGAAGAGGAAGGAGAGGAGGGATATACCTCCAGTGGCATCAAGGGGGAGGTTTAGACCATTGGGAGGTAAAAGAGAGCTTACTATCAAGAGTTGACTGGGGTAGAGGTGTTCTGATCTGGGGCTGTCCAAATTCTGTTTGCTGGAAAATCCAGTTAGCAGACTGTTTGTTAATTAAAATGTCTAATGTCAGGGGTCCCTGGGTGGCTCAGTGGTTTAGCGCCTGCCTTCGGCCCAGGGCGTGGTCCTGGAGTCCCGGGATGGAGTCCCGCCATCAGCTCCCTGTATGGAGCCTGCTTCTCCCTCTGCCTGTGTCTCTGCCTGTGTCTCTGCCTCTCTCTCTCTCTCAGTCTGTGTGTCGCTCAGGGATAAATAAATAAAATCTTTAAAAAATAATAATAATAAAATAAAATGTCTAATGTCACATGCTTTCAGCAAGAGTAAAGAGAGGAGTCTTATAAGGTCTTTTCAATACGTTACCTTGTCTTTCATGTAAAAGGTATTTATGACCTCTGAAATACCTGATACTTACAGACAAAATGCAGCCAAAAAGCTAAATGTGTTTCCTCACTTTTTCTAGTCAAATGTTTTAAAACCATTCCAAATGAACACCTAAATTCGGCAGTGCCTGCATAAGCCCTAATAATTCTATAAAGTGAGCATAGAGAAATTTAACTCCTAGTGCCCTTAATAACTCCCCGTATGTAAACAAGAATTATTTCTTAAAAGAAGTAATCCATATTCAATTCAGATGCCTTAGTAAACAGAAGTTTTTATATTAAGTTCAGCCCCAGTTCCCCATCTTGACCCAATCTAATTGATGTAAGTGGTAGGAATTAATTTTGTGCAGACAGGGATAAGGACTAATCCCGGTCAATCAGCACCTTATAATTAATCCGCATACTCTTTTTATAAGAGAGAGAGAAATGTTGGCACGGTCTCCGGTTTAAGGTTCTGCACCAATCTAATATAGAGGCCTAACATTTTATGGGGTTCAGATTTCAGAGTGGAATCACAAATAACAAAGGTTTTGCTAGAGCAGATGGTTATTTTCAACCGCCAAATGTTGAGGTTTTCTTGGGACTCCATTCTAACCATCCATGAGTGAATGAATGAGCATGTGAATTAAAGACAAAACATTTCTAGGTGCCTTTTAAATTGGGTTAGAAAGCCTGGGTTTTATCAACGGGGCTAGCATTGATATTGTAGTTTTTAAAGCTTTAAATCTCTGGATACTTAGTAATTATGAACTGGAGTTCAGTCTAAACCTGTTGTTTTTTTTCCCCTCAGCCTACTCAAGTGCTCTCTCTTTTTTTCTCTCTCTCTCTCTTTCACTTTCCCTTTACCTAAAATAAATAATTAAAAAAAATAAGGGGCGTCTGAGTGGCTAGTCAGTTAAGCATCTAACTCTTGATTTTGGTTCAGGTCATGATCTCAGGGTCGTGGGATCCAGGGTCCACGCTCAGCACAGAGTCTGCTTGAGATCCTCTCTCTCCTTCTTTCTCTGCCGCTCCCCCCTCAAATAAATAAATAAATCTTTAAACCTGTCACTTTTCATGTCTGAGAATATAAATAAATCCCTGAAAAACTAAAAGGGAAAAATTTTTTTAAAGGTTTACCTATAAACTTTTATTATTTTACTTATTTGCTCTTTTTTTAAATAATAAATTTATTTTTTATTGGTGTTCAATTTGCCAACATATAGAATAACAGTGCTCATCCCATCAAGTGCCCCCCTCAGTGCCCGTCACCCAGTCACCCCCACCCTCTGCCCACCTCCCCTTCCACCACCCCTAGTTCGTTTCCCAGAGGTAGGAGTCTTTCATGTTCTGTCTCCCTTTCTGATATTTCCCACTCATTTTTTTCTCCTTTTCCCTTTATTCCCTTTCACTATTTTTTATATTCCCTAAATGAATGAGACCATAGAATGTTTGTCCTCCGATTGACTTACTTCACTCAGCATAATACCCTCCAGTTCCATCCACGTCGAAGCAAATGGTGGGTATTTGTTGTTTCTAATGGCTGAGTAATATTCCATTGTATACATAGACCACATCTTCTTTATCCATTCATCTTTCGATGGACACCGAGGCTCCTTCCACAGTTTGGCTATTGTGGACATTGCTGCTATAAACATCGGGGTACAGGTGTCCCAGCGTTTCACTGCAACTGTATCTTTGGGGAAAATCCCCAGCAGTACAATTGCTGGGTCATAGGGCAGATCTATTTTTCACTCTTTGAGGAACCTCCACACAGTTTTCCAGAGTGGCTGCATCAGTTCACATTCTAAAAGGAAAAAATATTGAGTGATTTTTCTACAAAATCAGTATATTAAACAAATTCTTGGTAAATTATAGCTGTAAGTGAGGTGCCACAATAATGTAGGGTATAGCCTTACTTACTTCAGTGCAGAAGAGAAAGTAGAGCTGACCCCAGAGCAGCATGGGCTAGAAATACATGGGTCCACTTACATGCTGCTTTTTTTTTTTCAATAAATACAGCACAGTCCTGTATATGTATTTCCCCCTCCTTATGACTTTCTTTTTTTTTTTTTTAATTTTTATTTATTTATGATAGTCACAGAGATAGAGAGAGGCAGAGACACAGGCAGAGGGAGAAGAAGGCTCCATGCATCGGAAGCCCGATGTGGGATTCCATCCTGGGTCTCCAGGATCATGCCCTGGGCCAAAGGCAGGCGCCAAACCGCCGCGCCACCCAGGGATCCCCCTTATGACTTTCTTAATACCATTTTCTTTTCTCTGGCTTTGTTGTAAGAATACAGAATATAATGCATATAACATACAAGCTATGTGTTAATCAACTGTATGTGTTATCAGGAAAGCTTTTCATCAATAGTCAGCTATTAGTAAAGTTTTGGGGAGTCAAAACTTACATGTGGATTTTCTACTGCAGGAGGAAGAGGGAGTGTTCCTAACCCCCCATGTTGTTCAAGGGTCAACTGTAAATGTGAAAATCGTTTTTGCACTACATTAAAAGTGAGGCACAAGAAGGTTCTGCTGCCTGCCTTACTTTTATTTCTTAGTGGTTATGTTAATTGAGTGCAAGTTTAACAGGTTTTTTTTTAATATGACTGAAGCTAGGTTTTAATCTTATAATGAATACTAAGCTGCAAAGAGATGTTTAGTCATTTGTTAAACGTCTGGAGCTTTATGGCTGCAGATAGCAATACAGATAGGATTTCTAGGGGCACAGAAGATGCGAATCTTAAATCTAAATAGGTGATAGAGACAGCCCACTTGATACCACAGTGCTCTTTGAAGAATTCATTAAATAAAGTAGATATCATAAACTAGATCATGTTTTCCCACGAGAATGATTTTATAATTATGGGCTACTTTCTTGAACAGAACTTAGTTTCTAATTATAACAAGATCATGTACTTTTAAATTACAACAGCTATGATAGAAATATCATGCACACTAATTATACCAATGCCCCAGTGCACGGTAGTTGTTCATTCATTCATTCATTCAATAAATATTCATTGAATATGTACTAGGTGCCAAGCACTATTCTGGAGGTTTGATGTGAGTAAAAAACACATGACCTCCCCCACCCACATCAAGGGTGGTTGGGGGACCAGTCCACAGAGTGGACTGTGTTGGGGAGAGGACTATAAACCAAGCATTCATTGCAAATTATAAATGCTACAAAGGAAAAACACACAGGCAGCTGAACCTCATGACAGTAGTTTCAGCAAAAGATTGTCCATGGCAAGAAAGCAATGTGTTCCCTGGAGGAACTCAGAGAAGTGTGATGATTCTGGAGCTGTCCAAGAGAGAATCCAGTAAGTTACCAAGGAGGCTGGGACTGGACATGCCAGATGTTGGCGACCATGTGAAAGATTTGATCATTATCCTCGATGAAACAAAAAGGCACAGAAGAACTTTCAGTGCATGAAGTAAGAGTGAGGTGACATCATATTTGCAATTTGCAAAGGTTGTGGCATGGTGGTCCTATGCCCTCCAGAGAAGGTTTTGGAGAATATTTTACTAGTACGTGAAAGATGACCATGGCAGAGGTGGAGAAAAGTAGGTGACATTTGAGAGTGAGCTAATAAGTAAAAACAAACAAACAAAATCACTGATGGGGCTCATGATGTGAATATCTGGAGCAGAAAGGTGGAAAGGATGGCTCCAATTTCAGGCTGGTATAGCCACACAAGTGGGGTGGCATTCACTGGAAGAGGGCCAGATTTGGGAGGAAGATTGCATTTTGCTTTGAGTTTATTACATTTCAGCTTCTTGTGAATTCTCAAATATCAGTCACTTGGATATAAGTCTGATGCTCAGACTTTGGGCCACAAAGATGAGTCATTGGTGACCTTACAAGGAGACTGAAAAGAAATATCAATACAGGGAGTAGGAAAACCAGGATAATAAGGGACCATGGTCCCCAAGGGAAGACAGTGCTTCAAGAAGAAAGGAGAGGCAAAAGGGTCAGACACTGCCAGAAGTTATATGAGAAAGAAACTAATAAATACCATCTGGATTGGGCCACAGATCTGTTTTGATGGTTGGAAACTAGATTGGAGTGAGTTGGAAAAGAGATGAAGAGGTGAGTGCAGAAAACCCTGTGTGACTTTTACCCTTAAAGAGAAGAGAGCGGCCTCCCAAAGAGCTGGACACTAGGAGAGTCAAGCAAAATCTTCTTAGATGGGTGAGTTTGAGCACATTTTCCTACCATTTGGATGGAAAGAGAAGAAATGCCTTGGCAGCTAATAAATGTCTCTGGCAAGACCTGGCTGTGTATGTGAGAATCCAGATTGCATATGAGTTTACAGGTAAGATTTTCAGGCATTAGTTTTTATTCACAGCACCACACATGCTGATATTTTTCCTGTATGTGAGCACTGCAGCACTGAGGACTGTAAATATGGCATTTAGGAGTTAGAGTTGGTTGAATTTTGTACAGCATCCAGTTTAGAACAGTTGCAGCCTGGGTTGTGGTTATTATGTAGAGAGAAGTGACATGAGAGCATCATCTTTTTCTTCTCATTTTCATTTTTCTTTTAACTTTAGAATTTCTTCCAGTTCTTCATGTTAAGAACTAAGTTAAGGCCCTCCAAATTTGAAAATAGGTTTTTATTTCCCATCCCCTGGAGCAGTTAGTTATCTTCCCAACATGGACTTTGATCCAAAGACCATTGCTAACTCCAGAGGAGAGTCTCAGTGGTATGTGACTGAGATAATTGATTGATCCAGAACCCACTTAAGTCCCAAAGTGTGGGAAGACTCTCAACCCTGTGGATGAGACACCCAGATCCAAAAATTTTGCACTCTTCCCAACTTGACTTCCTCTTGGCCTTGAATACAGAATGGAATTTGGAGCAGCTCATCTAGTGCTGCCTGGATGGGCCTGTCAATAAGCACTCAAAGCTACACTCCACTCGGCAGTCCATACAGAACTTGCTGCCTTGTAATACTCTTCCACTCTTCGTTTAAAAAGCCTGTAAACATAAGGACTCTCCTTTTCCTATTGTTGATTCTTTGCCTCAATACACCTTCAGAAACCCTGAACCTTTGCAGGTCAAGGGCAAGCAGCAGTCGCCTGCCTCCTAAAAACTAAGCTGGCACTTGCTGGGGCCACCTAGCCATCTGCTTAGGGGAGCGGGGCTGAGCCCTACTTGCAAGGGAGGGCCTGATGCCTACAGGCCTGACTATCTTATCTATCTGACTATCTGTGTCATGGAAGTATAGTTGACACACAATGTTACATTAGTTTCAGGTGCAAAACATAGTATTTCTACAACTTAACACATTAGGTTGTACTTATCACAAGTGTGGCTACTCTCTGTCACCATATAACACTATATTAGGATCCCATTGACTCCAGTCCCTGTACTGTATCTTTCATCCCTGTGACTTACTTGTTCTGTAACTAGAAGGCTGTATCTCCTCTTGCCCTTCAACCATTTTGCCCCTCCCCTCACCTCCGTTCCCCCAACTCTGGCAACTACCAGCTTGTTCTCTGTATTTAGGGCCTGTTTTACTTCTTTTGTTTGTTTATTCATTTGGGTTTTTTTGTAGATTGCACATATAAGTGAAATAACATGGTATTTGTCTTTCTCTGTCTGACTTCACTTAGCATGATACCCTCTAGGTCCATCCATGTTGCCACAAATGGCAAGATCTCATTCTTTTTTGTGGGTAATATCCCATCATGTGTGTGTATGTGTATGTATGTGTAGATGTGTAGATAGATAGATAGATAGATAGATAGATAGATAGATAGAGCTTCTTTATTCATTCATCCATTGATGAACAGCCCTGATACTCTATAAAAAGCCACTTACCTGTGGGCAAAATTATCTTAAGCTGAATGAGCTGCCAAAGTAAAAACTGCACATTATATAAGGCTTAAACCTTCTCACCAAATTACCAAAAAAAAGCTAACTGCAGAACCCTAAAAGCTAACTGGCATAAAATAATTTGCTCAAAATCACCAAATAAACACCAAAGGCATGCACTTAGGATATTGAGGGACAGAGTAAAAAAGATGCCAAGCTCATACCAGATTCTAAACCAATTTGAAAATTTAAAACATAGGAGTACCGGGGTGTCTGGGTGGCTCAGTCAGTTAAGTGTCTGCCTTTGGCTCAGGTCATGATCTCGGGGTCCTGGGATCAAGCCCCACAGTGGGCTCCCCGCTCAGTGGGGAGCCTGCTTCTCCCTCTCTCTCTTCCCCTCCCCCCGCTCGTTCTCTCTCTCTCTCTCTCTCTCTCTCTCTCTCAAATATATAAAATCTTTTTAATAAAAAATAAAAGAGGCCGAGAGAGACCATACCCTTACCTTGATTACTGATAAAGCTGACATTAGAGACAGTGCCTTCTATCAGTGGCCAGGTCTAATACTAAACTCAGCATCTGAAGCTTTCTCATGCAGCAGGGTGAATGGGGCAGCCTTGCCCCTCACAGGAAAGGATTTTGCACATGTCACACTTTTACAACATCCAGAAGTAAAGCAAAATGTGTGCTTCTGTGAGTAGTTCTCTGCCTAAAGAGCCAGAGTGGGGCTACATAATGTCTGCCCAGTTTTCCCTTCTACACTTGCCGATCAGATTCCTGATTTCTGCCCCAAAGAGAAACCCATATAGGGAGGGTCAAAGAGACCAGAATCTCCTGGAACCACAGCCAGAAACAATGGGCAGAAACAATGAGGAGCTAGGAAGAAATACACACACACACACACATAGCCCTGCCCTCTGTCCCAACAGCTCCTTCCTGACATAATAATAGGAGAATTGATATTTGCAGCCGAAATAGAAGTCATACTTAATTCTGATGGCTTAATGCACCTTTTAACAGTTGAGAGCCACATCACAGCTTGACATGCTTTTAGAGCCTGCAGTTGATAAGTCTTCTCTGTGTGCCCTAAACCATGATAGGCCCTAAGAGATTACAGAGAAGCAAATGGCCCAATTCAGCCCTTTGCTGGTGGGGGTGGGGACAGTATTGATGATTTGGTTTGGTTTTTTAAAGATTTTACTTATTCATGAGAAACACAGAGATAGAGGCAAAGATACAGGAAGAGGGAGAAGCAGGCTTCCTGTGGGGAGCCCGATAAGGGCCCCTTGATCCCAGGACCCCGGGATCACACCCCGAGCCAAAGGCAGATGCTCAACCACTAAGCCACCCAGTCGTCCCGACAGTATTGATATTAATGAAATTTAGGGACCAGTTGGTAACTCATAGTCACCATGGTACATTAGAAGCGAACATCTATGAACCAAAGTTTGTCATGAACCATATTGGCCTTCAAAGAGCCTTTAGTGGGATCCTGGTTTTCTAGATCTCCGGTCTGAAGAAAAAGTGTGTTTCCTTCCTTGTGTCCTTTTTCATGGAGAGGAGGAGGGTATATCATAAGAAGACTAATTTGGAGGAGAATGACCTCATGGGCTCACAATTAAGCTGTTTCCCTTTGCTTCTTGGTAGAAGAACACTGCCCAGCGTATGGCAGGTCTGTTTAAGGAAGTATATGCGTATGAATTAGGAAGGGTGGGGTTGACCTACAACAGGCAGGACATTACTCTCCTTCCTCTTCCTGACCACGTTTCCCACAGCAGTCATGGTCATTGCTCAACTTCCTGTTGGGGAAAACCTTGGATACTGAGCGTCCACCTGCCACAATGGGCAAACCAAGGATAGCAGGGCGTTCAATGCTGCTGTGAAACCTGAGATTTGAGCTTGCATTCAGACCCCTTTTCAGTGGTAGCTGAAGCAAAGATGGAGCTATTCTGCGTGGGGCGGAAGGGCCAGGAAACTGCAACCCCGACAAATCATCACTGCCTGGAATAAAACATCACAGGCAAGCAAAATGTGGGGATTCAGAGGGGTCTGGGGTGGAGGGGAGCAGAGAAGACAAGGGGATGTCCTGAGATGGCACCTGCAGCCAGGGTATTGGTTGGCAGTAGCGGCAAGCGAGAGATGGATGGGAGGTTGGGGGTACTGGGCAGCCTGACAGTGGTGGACGTGGCGGGGCCCCTGGCCACAGTGCTGATTTGCTTCACCCAACAAACTGTGTCCTGGCTACAGTGCTGCACTGGGCACAATGATAATAAAGGTTGTGGCCCCTGGCTCCCAGAAGCCCACAGTCTGGTCAGTGGGTTTCACACCCTCCTCAGCTGGATTCCAGGTTGGTAATGGGAGAAAACATGGGGAGCCAGAGGAAACACAGCCCCCGGCACTGTCTTAGACCTCGTGAGGCAAGCCCTGGGAATCTGCATTTTATGCAGGGTTCCTGATGCACAGTGAGGTTTGGGGATAGCTGGTTGCATAGACAGAGCAAGTAGAGGGTGGCAAGGGCTGCCCTTGTGTGCCCTGGAAACCAAGACAGCACAGAGGAAGCAGACCTATAGGGACAATTCAGGTGTGAGGCTCAGGGAATTTTATTGGGAGTAATAGCCAGTTCCATTTACCTACTTTTTCTGCATGTATGTCACCTCTGGTGATAAGAGCAGCTGTGCAGCGTTCTCAGGGTTGGAGTTTGGGCATTTCCCTGCGCTTCAGACTCTGGCCATCTACCCTGTGGCTCTCACCTTGCTTGGACTTCTCATTCATCCACCAGGGACCAATGTCTGTTGTTCATGGGGCTCAGGGGCAGTGGTAATGATGGAGACCTCAGAGGAGAGCTCCATTTGGAGAATGTTAGTTCTTTATAGACTTCACAGCAGATCTTTTGCTTTTTCGCTATCACTGTGTTATCTCTGCCACCCTACCTGGATGACGGGGCGAAGGTGGCTTTTGCTTGTCTTGACTGAGACTTGCCCGGAATCCCTACTATGCCTCATCCCCAGCCCGCTCGGTCTCCCACAGCTGGACACAGAGTTCCTAATCAAAATGATTCTAGGCAAACGCACAGGCTGTGTCCCCACCTCCTGAACCAGTCCCCTGATGAGTGATCCTGGACCATCCCAAAGGTTCCTGCTTCATCCCCCACCTCCAAGGCAGAATCAGACCCCAGGCTTGAGCACCTAGTTCCCCTGCTGTTTTTTCTGGATGCCACTCCAGGCCCACAGGCAGTGTCCCCAACAAAGGCATTTTCAGCCTCCTCACTGAAGGTCACGAGAATGGAGAGACTGTTCAAGGCCTCTTTGGCAGTTTCCCTAAAAGGCAGGTAGCATCACTGCCTGGGCAGCTCTTTGCTGACCCCGTCAGAGCCCAGCTCTGCCCTCTATGGCAGAAGGCGTGCTCCATGGCAGAGAGAGTCCCCTCTGGGGAGCACCACAAGGAGAAACAGGACCCGTACGTCTCATCAAATGCTGCCCCTGCCGTGATCACACACTGTGCCCCAGCTTCATGGCTTAACCTCACCTTGAGGCTGGGATGAGGAGGGAGTAGTACCAACATCTTCCTTCTCTCGTACCGTTTCAAGTCCCCATCCCCCATTTCTACTTCCCCTCCATCTGCAGTGATACTAAAGTGTTTTCAAATTTGGGGAATGTCAAAAATAATGAGGAAAATTTCAACTAAATGAATACGTAAGGTGTGTATCCTCAAATCTCTGCTGCTTTTTTGGTAAACTGTAGGCATTGTTTTTTATTCTGAGGAATATGGAGGGATTTGGGGAATTTGCCTCCTGCAAAAACAGTCTTCATCTTGTTAAATAAGGGGTCAGTGGGAAGGGAGAAAAAAATGAAGTCACGTGTGGATATGGATCATTTCCCTGGCATCATCTACAAAAGTCGTAAGACTACAAATAATATCAAAACGTCTTAGGTTAGCTACAGTGAATTTAGTTTTGGTACCACCCAGGGTGGATGAACATAGCATAGGGAGACACTCAAAGGATTCTGGAACTTTCTACTACTTGCCCCTCCCACAAGATTAGTGCAATCATTGGTGTCCAACCAATGTGCACCTGGCACCTTGACCAGTAGGGGCCATAAGTGAGCAGTGTACTAAGTGAGTGGAGCTCAGGTCTCACCTCCTCAAGATGAGGCAACTCCAGCCAACTCACCAGGAGAGAGAAAAAAATGAGGCCATTGGAATCAATTCATTTTTTAAAAGCCTTTGAGAGTTTACATGATTGTGAATTTTAATTCCCTGAATCAACTTTCCTCATCCACAAAAGCTGATACAATTCTGTGAATTGAACACTCAGAACATTAGAAATATTTTTCATATATTATGAATAAATTCTGTTTATCTAGAAGAATGGTTTCTCTTTGGAAAAGCAATTGACCCAAAGCTGTTCTAGCTCAGAAGAGAAATGGGATGGGAAAAGAGAAATTGGTGCATAGGTACAGGCCTCACCCCCCATGCACCTCCCCCCTCGCACACCCACATTGTCATTTTTAAATTTGTTTTAAGATTTTAGTTATTTATGAGAGACACGGAGAGAGAGAGGCAGAGACACAGGCAGAGGGAGAAGCAGGCTCCATGCAGGGAGCCCGATGGGGGACTCGATCCTGGGTCTCCAGGATCACAACCTGGGCTGAAGGCGGTGCTAAACCGCTGAGCCACCCAGGCATCCCATGTCATTTTTAAATGTTAAAAAATGAGACTTCTTTAAGTAAAAAGGGAAGATTTAAAAAAAAAAAAAATGTTCCCTTGTGTGAAGAAGATTGGCGCTTCTGTAGTACTGACCATCCCCTCCTATTGATTAGCTCTATTCCTATCCCTCATTTTTATTTTTTCATTGTCTGCTTTTCTCATCCCATCTCCCAAACTCTCCAAGGGCCTCCTGAGGGAAGGCTGACAACACAAGCCTGAGAGAATGTGGGTGGAGGACCAAGGCGGTACAACTGCCCAGACCTGTCTGCCTTGGGTGTAGTACCTCCTCCTGCCCCAGCCGGACATGGTTCTCCTGACGGTGGCGGCCTGACAGGGCTGCCCACCCCTCCCTGTCGCCCCGCAGGGCCACAGCTGCCGGGGAGCATGCTGTCCACAACCATGGTGGGCACCCTAATCCGAGGGTGGAGGAATCGAAGCTCCCCTCGAAGGCCTGAATCCAAACTCCTTCATCCACAGAGCCAAGATGGAACTCAGACTCAGGGTATGTTTGACACTCTGCTATGACTGTGTGATTTTTTTTTTTTTTAAGGGTTTGGGAAGGTGATGATGAGCTTCCAATCTTCCCCACCAGCCCCCACTTCAGATAGAATTTGACAAACCTGGAGTCTGTTTTTCTTTTTGGGTTGTTCTGAGTTATGTCTAAGTCACTGTGGACAGTTTATTTTCTATTTTCCTAGTCAAAGACATAGGTGACTTCAATGGTCATCCAGTAAAAGGGCATTATTTCCATCTTATTTTCCTTCCAAATCTTTTATTTTAAGATGTAATCCTTATTTTGTGATATTTGTATTTGACTAGCAAGACAAAAGGTGTACTGGTTTTTGGCAGATTCTAGTCTAAAGCCTATCACTTTATTAACTCTGGTATGGGAAATGGTAAAACAGAGTTAGCTTCTGGGTTTCCCCATTAATTATTTTTATTTTCTGTTACTATTGTTTTGAGGTGACAAGAAAAGGAGTGACCAAAACGTAGTTCTCCTGTTAACTGAGTTCAGAATGTTACTGTGGCCTTTTCCGAAACAAATTTTCATTGGAATGAAATACTGTTGAAATACCTGACCTCATTCTGTTCTGTCTAGACCTTGAACTTTTTAATGATACTTATTTAGAAAGGAACTCTTTGGTCTTGCTGATGACTGACCTATGAGAGAACCACAGAGCCAGCAGAGGAAGCAGGCATGAGCCCAGAAGTAATAAACTCCCAGGGGCTTTCTGAGCTGGCCTAGAGCCCCTCAAAATACTTTTATCTGACCCATAGCCCTGAGGGCTAAGCAGTAAATGCAACTGTTCTATGATACTTATTTAGAATAAGAACTTATTCTAAATAATGATACTTATTTAGAAAGGAACTCTTTGGTCTTGCTGATCTAAGCAGTAAATGCAACCGTTCTTTCATTTCAACAAATATGTATTGAAAGTCAGCATGTGCCAGGCATTTTTCTAGATACTGGCATGCTCTGATCTGTAGCAAATCTACAATTGAGAGGTACAAAAACTCAGTGTTGTAATTTGTTTTGTTCTGACGGTGGTTTCCAGCCATACTTTTTCAGGCTGACTGTATTCAAGAATGAGGCCAAGAGATTATTTTGAAAATAGTCTGATAAGTGTTCATTGCAAGATGGTAAATTAGTTATTTAACCATGTATGCAAAAAATAGAAGGCTCTTCTGTGTTCAAAACTGCCAAAATGATTAGTGATTATTTGTAAAACCTAGCTATTCAGTAAGAAGTATGAGTCATAGTATTTCAAAAATTGATCACCTGGTTCTGCTCCTGGTAGATTTCTTTAGCAATACTCAGAGCTTTACAAGATGACAAAGTAATATACTAACATGAAAGGGATGGTGTTTTTTTTTTTTTACCATGTTTTTCTTGAGATATAATTTATAATTTTAGAATTGAAATTCACCTATTTAAGGAGTACAATTCAATAGTTTCTGGTATGTTACATTATTCATTTTTTTAATTGTAGTAAAATATATATAAGCCATAAAATTTGCCATTTTATCCATTTTTTAAGGGCACAATTCAGTAGCATGAATTACAGTCACAATTTTATGCCACCATCACCACTGTCTACTCCCCAAACTTTTTCATCATCCCGAAGAGAAATCTCACAACCATTAAACAGGAGCAACTCCCCCCCCCCCCCCACCTCCACCCTTGGTAACCTCTCATCTACTTTCTATCCATAAATTTGCCTCTTCTAGATATTTCATATAAATGTGATCATATAATATTTGTCCTTTTATGTCTGGCTTATTTCACTTTGGACAATGTTTTCAAGAGTCATCCATAGCACATATCAGAATTTCATTCCCTTTTTTGACTGATGCAATAGTATATTTTAATTCCTTCCTATTTTATTCTCCCTCTCTTAAATATACCTTAACTTCTAACCTACTCATGAAGGAATCTTCGAGAGTTTTCAGTCTGATGGCATTTTTATATTTAAGTTATTTAAAGTGTGAAGAGACTCTTAGGAAGGTATTTATTTTTCAGTTATTTCTTTAAAGGCAGGGGCCACAGATGAATCTTTTCAAAAATCTTTTTATCCTAATGCCCAGTCCAGATCCTGGTGCAGAGTAATTATTCAACAAATTTCTCTTGAGAGAGACTGATGAATGGTTTTAAGGTTTTACTTTTAGGAAGTGGGAAAGAGCTTTTTAACTTAAAAAGAATATGGTTTTTATGCTTTAGTTCTTTGTTCTCTGGAGTATTGATATTTCCTTTTGACATAAAAATTAGTTGCCTTTGTTTCACACTCTATAGAATCACTAAGTATGAACAGTAGATCTGTCATATAATGTAAATATTTCATTGTGTCATGGAAAAGTTAACTCAGGAAATCTGACAACACCTAGTTTGCACCTTTTGTGAATGTTTAGTGACACTTTTTAATGGGAGTGATCGGAATGTCCCAGCTGGTAGGCAGTGTGACCTGAAACAAGTCTTTTCAACTCATAACTGCTCTTGGCCTTGCCTACCTGGCTGTTCTTTCTCAGTGCTGAGCTCAGGAATTGAGAACAAACTGAGGCAGGAGCCGCTTTTATAAGGAAATGGAAGAAGAAGGCAGATTTGGGTCACTTCACAGTTTTGATCTTTAAGTACAAAATGTAACTGTGTTGTTGCCAGTTCTGCCCAAATAAAGCAAGGATGCGTATTTTCCATATGGGCAGCCCCCTACTCGGCATACTAAAACATGCTGTAATTGTGCTTTGACTATTTTAGAAGTCGTGAAGGACAGGGAAAGAAGGTTAGGGTTAGAAATGCAAAACGATGCCCTTGATTAGGGCTTGAACATGGATATCTCTGCTATAGGCCATTTCCCCACCCACTTTCTCCAGATCTAATCAAGGATGAAGACTTGCAAATTTTAAATCGCAACTAAGTTATTTGCTTTGTTGTGTGAAATCATGTTCATTTTAGCACATGTGTTCTTTCAGAAATTTTGCAATTTGTTGTAGCTCCCATGAGCACCAGAAAGACTTGATACAACATGCATCATTCATTCACTTTCCCTGTGGCCCTTCCTCCTTATCCAGATGGTGAGTTCAGGTAGAGCTCCACAGCTTGATACTCTGAATCCACCATGCCCAATGTCCTATGTACAGTAGGCACTCCGTGACTATTTGATAACCAGCGACTTCAGAACCATGAAATACAAGATGTTATAAAACCAGGAGCCTGGTTTTCATATATGGCCAGTGGAATCTATCTTGATGCTTTGAAAGCCATACCAGGTACTTAAGTTATTATTGCTTTTTCATTTCAAAGACATACAGACTACCATTGGCCTAAATATAAAATAATAATTTCTGTGTGTAGAGCTATACACCCTGTAGTCGAAAAGAAAGCCCTTCCTTCCTCATTTCTCAGTGACAGCCTGTAATCATCTTTGAGTAATTTTTAAGATTCTTTCTAAACCACCATTTCCTTCATTATGTTGGCTGGGAACAGCTTCTCCTTGTATCAATGGAATGATTCTCATTCTTTCCCAAGCCCAACCACCCACCTAGTAAGAAAAGGTAGCTGTAAATCTCAGCCAACTTTCTTTTTCAACAATTATGCTGGATGGAAAGTCAGATGATAAAGTCAGATAACCCACCAATTATTAATTGAGGACCTAGGAGGAGTTTCGGGTAGCCATTAAAGAGGTTATGACTGAATTCTACCCAAACCTGATTCCCTCACTCAGTTCTACTGTAGGTTGAAGGAACAGAGACCAGGGTGCATCTGGGGTCCTGTCCAGCCAGGGTGTGGCCCATTTCTTTCTTTAGGACCAAGAACAATTTGAAGAAGCCTGGTTAGGCTTCTATAAATTCCAAATGGAATTGTTAACCTTACCCCACATTTGGCCTAGCAACTTCAGGCATGGATGAGAAATTGCACCTCACAGCTTGGTGTATGATATGTTTATAAACTAAAAAGTATTTTATCTTTGTAAGCCAAAATTAGTATTAACCTCATTATATATTTAACAGTAATGACTATGGCAATAATACTTTAAAATGATTTTTATACCCATCACTATTTTCTGATAGAATTTTAGAGACTCTTATACTCTGACCTGTACTAATTGTTCTTAGCTGAAATGAGCCTATATAAGCCTTTTCCCATATTTCCCCATAATTAACTATGCAATTACCACTTATAAGAGCCCTTTATTTTAATTAGAATAATCACAGGGCTTATGATTCAATAAATATTCATGGAAAAGCTGCTATGTATAAGATATTTAATGGGCATGCAAGAAAGATAAAAGAATTACTAAGGCTTGTCCTTTTTTTATTGAGGCACAACTGGCATGTAACATCATATTCGTTTCAGGTATACAACATAATGATTCAATATTTGTATATATTGCAAAATGATCATCACAGTAGGTCTAGTTAAACATCCATCACCACATATAGTTACAGAATTTTTTTTCCTTGTGATGACTACTTTTAAGATCTATCTAAAGCTTATCGTTGGCCTCAAAAAAGTGTTTGTGATCTAAGGAAAGACAAAGGTAAAGAAATGCAACAAATATAATATGAATAGATGGAACTAAGTAAGTGCTCATGGACGTCGGAGGAATAAACGGTTAATTTTAAGAGACAGTGTAGAGTTTCCTGAGTAAGTAGAACTTAAATTGGGCCCTGTCCTCAAACCATTGAGGACATGTTCCAGTCTGGGATTAGGGCTACTAGAAAGTAAATAGTTGCTCCTGTTACACTGTCAGTCTTTTTTTAAACCTCATGAAGGTTCTACTAAGTCAAACTGAAGGTTTGAAATTAATTTAGTTGTATACTCTGAGGAACAATTATATCAGCAGATTCAAAAGTCCCAAACACCCTGTGATTTCCATACTTAGGGAATGGTGTGAAGCATCCCAAGGACAGGTACTACCTAAGCAAAGACACAGAGGTGAAGAGGTGTGAAAAGCTGTGGTCTTAGTGGACAATGTTGAGTTGTCCAATATGGCTACAGTTCTGGGCCGAGCCCTGGAAGGTCTAACTGCCAAAATAAAGAGTTGGACTGGATCTTTAGACCAGAGGGAATTATATCAAGCTTTCCTGGCAGAGGATAATCTACATCCTGACTTTTAGAAGAAAGCCATGTGAAGAGATGTATTGAGGAAGCAAGAGATTGGATTTAGCAAGAGGTACTCAGGAGGCTATTGCAATGATTCAGGTCAAAACCACAAAAGTAACAGCAAGGAGAGAAGGAATAGAGAGAAGAGACATAAGCTAAACTGTTTTATGACCTATGGAAAAATTATCATGGATCTTGTTTACTGGGCTCTATTGTCTCAATGGCTGTACCTTGGGATTTTAATTTATAGGAGGGACTGAGTGATTGCACAGAGTAATGCCACTCAAAGGAGATTTTTTATTACTTCCATTTCCCAAGAGGAGGGACATGGCACGCCATGCAGGACCACATGGGGAAGCACCAGTGTTAGTCAGGAGATGGAAAGGAGCAAGAGGAAAGCCTAGGCCAAGCCTTTATAGGGAGTTCCGTGTGGTTGCCCATGTAAGGCAGGACAGGCTAAATGGTTTAGGATTGGCTAGTCTGAATAATCCCAGCAGGCCTTGGGAAATACTGGCTATGCCCAATTTTCTGGTCCCTGGCCCTGAGATAAGTAGGGAGGGAAGTATTGGTTGGTGCCTATGAGTTAGTTAGAGGTGGTTCTCAGTATGGTTTCTGGATTCCAGGGGAGATGTGAACAACTTTGGCTATTAGTTTGACCAGTAATTAATGAATGTCAGATAGATGAATATAGAAGCTAAGAAAAGACAAATTGGAAAATCTATCTATGTATTGGAACTCTTGGCTAAATGCTTTATGTGATTTTATCTCATTTAATCCTCCCAGCAATCTGCAGTAAGTGCTAAATCGTCTCCATTTTACACCTGAAGCAACTGAGACCTGAAGCAGGTTAACCGTTCAACAATTTATCCAAGTTCACACAAGTAATAATGATTTTTCAAGCTGGATTCAATCCTAGGCATTGCCAATTCCAACCCACTGCTACTGAACTCTGTGCTGTAGGGCACATGGGCTTCTCCACCTAATTATCCTTCCTCCCTTTGGGCTCAGGGCCTAAGACTAGCCCTGCTGAAAACAGAGTGGTAGAAACTTACAGAAGCTTCCCCAGAGCTCACTGGACCAAGGAACAGAGGTGAATTAATGACGTCCACTGTCTCTCTGTAAGACTTTCTGTTTCTACCTGCTTTGTCAGATGCATACATTGTATACTGGCAGCCTACCATTCAGCATGTTAAAATTAAATAAATAAAATGTGTGACTTAAGCTCTGTCTTCTCCCTTCCTGGAAATTGCTTCTTGACTTTTGGCTTCTCTGTCTCTGATCATTCAAACTCTGGGACTTGGAAGCTCTCCTGTCAGCAAAGCCTCTGGCAGATTGCTTCCTCCCGGGTGTCATCGGCCAATGAGCCTAATTGCCTATGTAATCTCCAAATTCCCTGGGATAGGCTGTGAGGTCCCACATCAGTATCTACCCTGTTTGGTCACAGTTCAACATAGTTCCTTGGTTCACACCAACCACTCCCCATGACTTCTCTCTTCACAACTGCCATGGCTTTGTTCTCTTATACTCAACTGCCTTCTCACCCCCTCTTTCTTTCTTTCTTTCTTTCTTTCTTTCTTTCTTTCTTTCTTTCTTTCTTTCTTTCCTTTCTTTCTTTCTTTCTTTCTTTCTTTTTTAAGATTTTATTTATTCATGAGAGACACAGAGAGACACAGAGACACAGGCAGAGGGAGAAGCAGGCTCCATGCAGGGAGCCCAATGTGGGACTTGATCCCAGGACTCCAGGATCATGCCCTGGGCCGAAGGCAGTCGCTAAACCACTGAGCCACCCAGCCGTCCCACACCCCCTCTTTCCACATCTGTTTACACATCACTTCCCTGAAGAGTCAGCTCAGGGCTTAGTGTCCATGAGAAGATGTCCACAGCCCATGTAAATCATGCAACAGCATCTATGAAGCATCTATTTTACGCAAGCTGTGAGGAGAAAACGGAGCCATGGGTGGCCCAGGGCAGGAGTTCAGAGAGCTCATGACTAGCTTGAGAGGAGGGGTAAAATGGAAGGAAGATGCAAAGAACACGTCAAGAAAATGGAGGGTTAGAAGTCATTCCCCACCAAACTGGCACCCTCTTTGTAATTATTACTTTGCTCATCCTCATCTTTCTACCTGCTCCTCATAGCTCACCTGGGAGCTTTGACTCTGACAGGACTGTGAACCATCAGAGAGAGCCACAAGTCCAGCCATAGGAGACCCTGCTGGGCAGCCCGGGTGGCTCAGCGGTTTAGCACCACCTTCGGCCCAGGGTGTGATCCTAGAGACCCGGGATCGAGTCCAGTCAGCTCCCTGTATGGAGCCTGCTTCTCCCTATGTCTCTGCCCCCCTCTCTCTGTGTCTCTCATGAACAAATAAATCTTTAAAAGAGAGAGAGAGAGAGAGACCCTGCTGAAGGAACATGGCAGAAATTCCTGGTTTATCTCCACCATTAGTTCAGCTATGTGGGGACAGTCCCTGTCTTTGCGTGCAGGCTTTGCACAGCAAGTTATCAGAGATGAAGGAGTAAGTCTCAGTCCCAGAATCAGACTGGCTGGTTCCAATGCCAGTTTTACCACTTCCCAGGTGCATGACTGTGAATGTTACTTAATGTCTTGGTGACTCCCTTTTCTCAGGTGCAAAATAGGGGTGATAGTAATAGCTACCTCTTAGAGAACGTGAGTTAATTTAAATTTTTATGAAATCTTAAAAATGACACTTGGCACATAGTGAGAAATCGGAAGTGTCAGCTCTCATGAGCTGTGACTGTGTGGTCCTCGTGACTTTTGGATGTGGTCTTGTCAATTCCTAGTAACTGGAGCTGCCTATCCTTGTACATCATCATCTCCATCACTCTTCCTTGCTAGTAAATTTTTACAAAACCAAAGTTTAAAAACTTCAGCATAAACATTTTCTCTGGAATACTAGAGTTATTGGTATTTTATTATTTCTACAATGACATTTTAATAGCCAACAATGGCTTTTAAAAGAATTGGGAAGACATGCAGCATCTGTTGGTCTCCATATTGGAGTTCCTGTTGTGTTTTTGTTTCCATGTGAACCTTATTTTTTCAAAAGTTTATATGCCTTTCGCTCCATGGTGAGATTCAGCAACAAGTTTCTGTCCAAAGAACAGTATTTGTTCTACTTGAAAATAGACCCTGCTTTGCATTTTCATTACAAAGAAGTTGCTCAATGCTTTATTGAGAATTGAATTTAGCTTGATGTTTTTGCATATGTAACTTTTCACATTTGACATTTGGAGAAAATTCTCAAAAGCTGTAAATATAGCACATTGTCTTTCTTTCTTTCTTTCTTTCTTTCTTTCTTTCTTTCTTTCTTTCTTTCTTTCTTTCGTTTGTTTATGTCCTTTGGTTTTTAGATGCTTAGTTGCCTTTAGTTGGTCTTGTTTGAGGTAAGGGTGTAGTAAGTGTTAGGAATTTACTAGAAATATGTCTGTGTTTCACAGACTACGATCCTAGACTGCAGAAAGAATTTCTTCTTTACAAAGAAACTGCTGATTCCTATTTCCTTGAAACTTTCAACTCCAGGGTAGTGGTTGAGAACCTTGGTTCTGGATAGAACCCTGGCTCTGTGCTTACCAAGTTATGTGATTTGGGATATGTTACATAGCTTGGGTGAGCTTCAAATTGCACATCTTTGAAATGAGAATAATCAAATCCTTACAAGGACTGAATGAAACGCTGCATTTCATGGACTTAAGACACTGCCTAACAAACATGAGAGCTCAAATGTTCATTACTGTTGTTTTACAGAGATCTGACCCTCAGGTTTCTATGATGAATTATATCTGGTTGTTGAAGCTTTCTTGAAACAAAATGTGCCCTCCTTGAATGCAGCGGGATGTTGTAGGAAAATATCTGTATGGTGAACAAGGGTACCGATTGAAGTATTTAGAAAGAAAGAAGAGAGAAAAACCATTAAAATAATAATTGAGATTTAGAATTTTCACCTTAAAAATGTGCATTGATGTTTTTCTTGGCCACTTTCACAACCAGTCCAGTGAACTTGGGGTACTCTTTATAAAAGTTAGGCAGAGAGTACAGAAAAGTGGTTATCAGCCTAAAATGGTGTCAAAAGACCTGTCTATACATCAAGGCTGTGATGAGGAAGACTTCAGATCACAGAGAATATTTTAGAACACTGTCCCTCTGTAAATATTTTTAAAAGTCTATATATCCTTCAAATTATTTCATTGATGGTTTAAGTTGAAAGTCTAAGAAATCTGGCCATGGAATTCATCTGAAAACCAAGAGACCCATGGTAGAATAGTATGGGGGTGGGCAGCAGAGTGCTTCATGACTAAGGTTTCTCCCTCTCTCCCCAAAGCCATGAGCCACTTTAGGCCTACAGGGATGGCAGGCCGCCAGCTCTGGAAGAAAATCTGCAGATTTTAATTTGAAATCAGAGGATGACATTTAGACACGTTAATCTTGCACTAAAGCACTTTGAATAACTAGTTACACACACACAAATGCACAGACCCCTCTCCCCTCTTTTAGGACGCATTAGTGCGTGTTCCCATGGTTTGTTTTTCTTCAGCCCCACTGAGCTCACTTGGTGGCTGTGCTTCTGAACAACAGTATCTCTGTGCAAACTGGATGAACAGAATCTTAGGCCAACCGGAGTTTGAAATATGAATCGATGATTCATGAGCATATTTTTATAAGCACTTTTTAAGTCCAGAGATATAAAATTCTGTGCAGAAGAGAAAGGTCTCAAGGTAAGTATTTTAAAGGTATTCTTTGTATTCATGAGACCAAGTCCACTGATGGTGTGACTTTAGAAATCAATTTGAAAGCTTTTATGGAGGTGGTTTTCTCTTTATATGTTTTCTACTAAATAGAAGACTTTGTTGTATTTCCAAGAATAAGTTACTTTTTATTCTACTTATGGACTACCAAAAAATATGCTATGGTCAATGAAAAGTTCCTTGGTTTTGATTATTTTGGTGGTTTTTAATTTTATATATACATGTTTATATGTATATGTATATAGGCACACATGCATATATATGTGTGCCTATATACATATACACATACACACACACACAGTGTGCTACATTTTGCTGAAGATTGATTGTAAACCATATGTTATGGGCGCCTGGGTGGCTCAATCTGTTATATGTCTGACTTAATTTCAGCTTAGGCCATGATCTCAGGATCCTGGGATCAAGCCCTACACTGGGTTCTGGGCTAAGTGTGGAGCCTGCTGAATATTCTCTCTCTCCCAACTCCCCTCTCTCTCTCTGTCTCTCTAAAATTAAAAAAAAAAAAGTTACTATCAGAAATGCTCTTAAAAATAAAAATACTTTTAAGCAATTTAAAATTTCTCCAGGAGCTAAAATAGCATGTATCTGATAATTCAATTCTAAAAAAGTAAAGACCATCACAAATAATTCGTAAATTATTGAGCTTAAGAAAATTCTTTTTTTTTGAAGTAAGTATAAATGTATAAGAAGGTGCAAAACACCAAAAAACTACAGTAGGAGGTCTCCTGTATCCATCACCCAGCTTCTCCCCATGGTAACATTTGTGTGACTCTGGGACAGATGAAAACCAGGACACCGATACCAGTCCACACCATGAAAAATGAATAAAGTAATAAATTTCCAACTACTTTGACCTACAGAGCAATTCAACACACTGCAGGCAATGGAGAGAGCACTAGAATGTGCAGTCTGGCCTACAGCTCTCTAGCTCTCTGCCTTGGGAGAGTTATTTGAGGGCTCTCCCAGTGTCCCCAGAACCTTTGTGAGGTGGCCAAGCTTAGAGCACCAATCCTTAAAGGAGAGAGTCCAGGTGGGCAGGGGCAGGGGCGGGGGGGGGGAGGGGGGAGACTTTAGGACACTCAACTGAGATGAGTAGGGATGCCTGGGGATGGGGAGACTGCACCAGTGTGGTCCAGGGAAAGCTTCTCCTATTTCAGAGCCTTGCCTAGGGCAGGCTATAGAAGGGGAGAGATGGGGGGAGCTCCGCAAAAGTTCTGTTTGGTCATTTAGAATTCAGATGACCCCAGCGGGGGTCAGCGCTCTTTGTATACAATGGAGGGGAATTTGGCTCCTCCACCTAGTGAAATATCTGTTTACCCTGGCTGGCCTTGCTGGTGGGAGACCAACACAGACTGCTCCCCACCATGTGAAAGGAAAATGCTGTGTTTTGTTTCCTAATACCAGAGCAGCTTTCTTAGGGTGAATTAACAAAAATGTTACCACATCGTTACCTGCTTAGAAAAGTACTTATGGTCCTTTCTGATAGACCTGGAGAATCTGCTTCTTATGAGCTTCTGAAGACATTTTGTTCTTCTGGTGGGCTGCTATTTTTTTTTTTTTAATATTTCACCTAAAGACTAAACACTGGCAAATGCATTAAACCAGGAGGTCAATTGTGAACTACCTCATGTTATTATCAGTTTTGAAAGAAGTTGTTAAGGAAGATGTTGGCATATTCATGGTTTGACGTCCTAACCTGACTAATATATTATGAAAATGAGATACACAGTAAAACCTTACCTATGCCAGATAATTAAAATATTCCATTTTAATATCTCCAAATATATGTACACATTTCATATATATATAAAAAGAAGAATACTCAAGGAAGAATATTTGGGAAACCTTTAATGACTTGCTAAGACTAATTTATAATGAATGCAAGAATAGGGGCTTCTAAAGATTACTTAGGGATGGTACCAAAATCCAAATGCCTTCTACATGCCATTCCAGGCCTGGCAATATAGCAAGTTCTAAAGCTCCTCGTTTAATCATTTTTTTGGATTATAAAGATTGTGAAGATTGTATGTGAGTTTGGTTAGGGCTGGGATCTGTGTATGGCAACCCCCTCCCCTTATCCATGGGGATACGTTCCAAGACCCCAAGTGGATGCCTGAAACCACAGCTAGTCCTGAGCTCTATATATACTACCCTATATGTACATACCTATGATACAGTTTAATTTAAAAATTAGGGCCAGTAAGACATTAACAACAATAAGCAATAATAAAATAGAACAGTTATAACACTAGACTGTAATAAAAGTTCTGAGAAAGTGGCCTCTCTCTCACACACAGTATCTCGGTGTAGTATACTCTCCTTTCTTCTTGTGATGATGCGAGATGATAGAATGCCTATGCGATGAGATGAAGTGAGGCAAATGACCTAGGCATTGTGACCTAGCACTAGGCTGCCATTGACCTTCTGACGTGGCGTCAGAAGGAGGATCTTCTGCATCCTGCCCACCATGGACTACGGGTAATTGAAACCATGGAGAATTAGGAACTACTGAATAGCAAATCTGGGATTCACCTCTCACGTCTCTAATAAGTGTTCACATTTGCAGATGATTTGAAAAACAGCTTAATTTGGTTACCATTGTTAAGCTTCGTCTCTGGAGAAAAAGAATTTGTTCAAGGTCTTTTTTCAGGTAGAGTCTTGTTTATATAGTTTATGTGCTGGCCACTTAGCTTCTGCTCACGACTAGTAAAAAGGCAGATCTCAAAATAACACCAGATGATTTGGCATTGCTACCTGTGTTCATTGTCTTTACATCTCCTTTTTGTTTCTTCTTGTTTGTTTTTGTGTCCTTCACAATCAAAATGCTCCTGCCCTTAAAAAACTGATGAAGTTTGAACGTCTTTCATGGTGTGGACTGGTATCGGTGTCCTGGTTTTCATCTGTCCCAGAGTCACACAAATGTTACCATGGGGGGAAGCTGGGTGATGGATACAGGAGACCTCCTACTGTAGTTTTTTGGTGTTTTGCACCTTCTTATAGATTTATACTTACTTCAAAAAAATGTTTTTAATGTAAGTGTTCTTGAGAATCCTTGCCTGAAATCTCCAGCACCTAGTAGGTACTCTGCAAAGATGCTTTGGTTCAGTAAGTGACGACCAAGTATTAATCCTATGAGGTTTTGTGGGTGACAGCTACCTTGTAAATGTAGATACTTCTTGAGTATCATGCTCTTTCAATCTCCTTGCTCATGGGGAAGAGAGAGTTCTGATTATGAGATCTGTTTTCTCTCTCGGGTTACACCATTTCATCCTACCTACGTGCCTGGGTAAATGGGCGAACCCCTGGGCTCTCCTAAATAATAGAAGCAATAACTTTTTAGCTGGCTAGCACTCCGGGCACACTTACTACGTGCCAGGCTCAATCATCCCTTACACTCAGAAGGTGCTGGAGCCTCAGAACACCCCGTGACAGCACAAAAACTAAGCAGTTTCTAGTGTGGTAAGTTTAAACAATAATTAATGTTCCTACTTCTAAAATAGTTCACTCTAGTAGGGATCTTAATGAAAGGCAGGGGATCCTCTTGCTGAACAAATAAGCAAAATATGTCCTTTTGAATTATAATGGAAACCAAAGAAAACTTTGAAATTGTCTCATCATCCTCTTCTTCTGAGAATATGTACTGGCAAATTGTTCATGACCCCTGTTCCTTTTCCTAAAACTCCTGCTATATTTATCATTTAAAGAGCCAAATTTTAGATGATAAGTTTTGGTAAATGGCTCAGAATGAGAATAGTGCTTACTATTGGCAGTGAGCAGGTTTGTATTATTTTAGATTGGTTATGTGCAGAGATAGGTGGGAGGGTCATAGTAAAATACCAGCATTATAGCGAATCATGGTGTAATGTGCCTGCCTGCTGGAAAGAAGCTTCCAGATGTCTCAGCTAAATGAGGAGGAGGAGGGCATTTTATGCCTGTGTCCAGGACTACTCTAGCAGGCTGCCCGGTCTCCCCCAGACTCTGATGGTTGTAGAACAGCTGGTACCCACCATTTATGGGGCAGATGCACAGTGAGGGGAGCAGAAGCTTCATTCTGGCTCAGGCGGGGAACTAAATAGGTCATCGGTTCTTAAAACGTATTCCCAGACCAGCAGCATCAACACCATGTGGGGACTTGCTAGCGATTCTCAGGCCCCACCCCAGACCCACAGGATCAGACTCTAGGGGTGGGTCCCAGCAATCTGTTTAGCAGGCCTCCCGGGTGATACTGATGCCAGCTACAGTGAGAGTCACTAGCCTAGCTGACCTTAGATGATCTTCTTTCCATTCTTGTAGAATAATTTCTTCTTCTATGCAATGAAAGATTTATAGTAACTATTTCTGAGGCTCCTCTCTGAACTTCTAAGGCACACACCCCAAGCCCTCTAATTCTGTAAATCTGTGGTGTAAATGTACACATCTGGCGGAATTGCATAGTGAGTAAGAGGACAGGCTCTGAAATCTGCCGGCTTCAAATTCTGGTGCCTCCACTTTGGTAGAATTGTACATGCAAGCAACCTACTGAAAGTGCCTGTTTATTGAATTCTCCATCCATAAAATTGAGATAATAGCATCTATGTCCTAAGGGGATTGTCAGGAGTTGACCCAAAGCATGTAGAACAGCACTTAGCACAAAGGAAGTAACTCTTGGATACTATCTCTCTCCCCCTAAAAAATTTAGGAACTTCGAGGATGGGAATCAGCTTGTAGAGCTTTATTTCCTATATATGAACTATATATTAAAAATGCTCTTAAACACTTGCTAAAGAAAAAACATAAACTAAACACATAAAAAATGTTTATTGCTAGGACGGTTCCACATTGGTGTTCAGCTAAGGCTGGCATGGACACTGAATTTTTCAAGAATAAGCAGTACTTCCTCAGGAAAGCATTGGTGATTGTTACAGATGCATGTAACACCTGCAACTGCATCCACGTTATAACTAGAAGAAAACGAATAAAATGTGTTTATCTTATTTGTGTTTTGGGTTCTTTTTAAACCATTTGACAGTAGTCTGTCCATAATGGGAAGGAAACTAATAGGACTAGATGCCTGTTGGTGCCACGCACTATGGTGGGTGTAAGTGTCCTATCACTGAAATTAAAAGGTAACCCTGTGAAAATAAGATGGTTCCTGATTTTATTTTTTTTTATTATTTATTTATTTATTTATTTATTTATTTATTTATTTATTTATTTATAAGAGAGAGAGAGCTAATAAGCAGGTAGTAGGGACAGAAGGGAGGCTGAAGCAGGCTTTCTGCTGACCAGGGAGCCTGATGTGGGGCTTGATCCCAGGACCCTGAGATCATGACCTGAGCCAATGGCAGATGTTTAACTGACTGTGCCACCCAGTGCCCCCAGATGGTCCCTGATTGTAAAGAGACCAAGCTTGATTGAAATTCAGGTTCATGATCATACGGTAAGTTAGTTGTAGGTCCAGATTTGAAGCTTAGTTGTGTTTCTCTCCGTAATTCACTCTTTGGCATCCCTAGTGTAGCCATTATACTTTTAAAATATAAACTAAACTTTCCACAGATGAGACACAGACATCTACTAATTCACAAGCAAAATGGGACAACACAGTGTTTCTCAAAAGTTCCAGTGTGGGGAGCACTTTCTGAAGGGCACTGGCAGCTTCTGAGCATCAACAGCGCTTCTCTCATTTGTGCCCACACAAATCAAAGGACGTCACCTAGACCTACGTTTTGATCTTCATCATTCTCCCTCTGTCTGTGTGGCCTTCAGATGAGAAAATGACTGGTGTTCTTGGAGAGCTACCAAGCTGCCAGCGAGGGAAAGCCACACCCAAGTTTTCAGACTTACAGTGGAGAAAATCATCCTCCCTCTCTCTTTACAGACCTCATTCCCATGATTTTAAGATCAAAGCAAATTAGAATACACAGATTATCTAGTCTATTATCTACTGTATTATCTACTGGCTATTATTATATTTTCTTTCTTTCTTTTCTTTTGAGAGAGAGAGAGAGAGAGAGAGAGAGTAAGTGTGCACACATGGGGGTGACAGGGGCAGAGAACGAGGTTCCTAAGCAAGCTCCACATTCACCATGGAGCCCGACTTGGGACTCAGTCTCAACCCTGAGATCATGACCTGAACTGAAATTAAGAGCTGGATGTTCAACTGACTGAGCCAACCAGTCACCCCAAAGGGGCTTTTAGATTTTGGGTTTTTTTTTTTTTGTTTTTTGTTTTTTATTTTTTTAAAAAATTTATTTATGATAGTCACAGAGAGAGAGAGAGAGGGGCAGAGACATAGGCAGAGGGAGAAGCAGGCTCCATGCACTGGGAACCCAACGTGGGATTCGATCCCGGGTCTCCAGGATCGCACCCTGGGCCAAAGGCAGGCGCTAAACCGCTGCGCCACCCAGGGATCCCTAGATTTTGACTCCATACCTAAAATACAATTTTATCCTGTCCATTAGAAAAGCCCTATTCTACTTCAAGGGTAACTCTTGTAGTATTTTTTTAAAATCTAGAAAATATTCTGCTCTTTTGTTAAATTTTATCTTAATTTGGAGGTATGGTAACATTCTTGCAGTCCAGCATGGCTGTCTATCTTGGCAATAGATAAAGTTCACTTTAAGAAAAAAAATCCTCATGCCCTGGGCTCTCCCTCCAGAGAATATGCCATTTTTTAAAATAGTGTTTGATTGTTGTTTAATATCATGATTTTTGAAGATTTGCAGGATTTTGTGTAGCATTTTTATATAGTTGAATGTACTTAGTGCCTTTCAATTTGCTTATATATTGTTATTCCTGGCAGTATAAGTCAATTTCATATTTTTCAGTTTGACTGACTTAGTAGAAAATTCACTCTGATGATTTTTCATGAGTGATTTTTACAAGAGTATTACAATAAACAATATTTATTTTCTATAGGCCCTGGATTTTCAGAGTCAAAAGTATCCTCAATGGTTGGTGGTTCAACTCCATTTTTTACCTTTTAGGACATTGAAACTCAATCTTAGTTGATTCTTTGAGGAAAGGGAAGAGACAGCAAGGGTCCCAAGCTTTAACCCCTAGTATCCAACCAACCACCTCCACTCTGGCCCATACAGGCGGATGTGGCCACAGCACAAAGGTACTTTAAACTTTACCTTTGCTTCATACCAAATCTTTACATGATGTCCTTACAGTGGAATTGAACTGATCTCATGTGGGTCTCAACAGCTCCTCTTGTCCTTCTAAAACCAGCCTAAGTATGAAATTGATGTGGATTTTCCTACGAAGTACTTCACCTCTTGCTCCAACCTGATTTCTGACTAGTTCTACTTATAATCTTCTATACCCCTTTTGGAGAACCTAATTTTAAGTGCTTGAGAGGCCTATTTGATCATTGACCCCATAAACTTTTCCTCTTTGGGGTGGTGGAATAGAGGAGGCTGAAGGGGGCCTTGGGAGCTAGTGGCAGTCTTGAGCTCCTTCCTGAAATAATGATTCTCAACCTTCACCATGACAAATACCACCCAGAAAGTTCGTGCCAGTGACCAATGGCCATTCCAGGATTCCATCCCTAAAGATCCCTATTTCGTGTCAGGGGCCCAACAGTCTGGTGGCTTATTGAAAATACAAGCTGACGGTGATTGTATTAATCTGCCTTGACTCACATACAGGGTACCGCAGCATGGGTCCCTTAGATAAGAGACATTTCTTTTCTCCCAGTTCTACTGGCTGGAAGTCCAAGATGAGGGTGTCAGCAGGGCAGTTTCTGGTGAGGCCTTTCTTCTTGGTTTGTAGATGACTGCCTTCTCTGTGTCCTCACATGGCTTTGCTTTGGGAGGGAGCAAAGAGAGAAAAAGATCTCTATGGTCTTTTCTCCTTCTTAAGAGTCCAGTCCTATCAGATTAATGCCCCACCTTATGATGTCATTTAAACTTAATTACCTCTTTCAAGGCCCTATCTCCAAATACAATTATGTTGGGCTTCACCATATGAATTTGGGGATGGGGAGCGCACAACTCAGTCCTTATCAGTGACTTAGGAGGTACTGCCCCAGTCCTGAAAAAATACTGGGTTAGAGTTTGTACTAACAGTCACCAACTTCATTTGTCAAGTATTTGGTGTACAACACCATTATGGTCACTGATGTATTAAAGTATCTAAATAGATTAAAATCTCGAAATGTCTACAAAAGAATGAAATGCAGAGTATATCTGGAAGGTAGGGCATTAGGGCACTCATTTTCATGAATTATAAATTCATGAAATGAATATAAATTTAGCTCACCTTTGGAAGAACTTTGTTGGTTTGTTTGTTTGTTTTTAAATAAAACCATGGAATGGGATTTATTGACACAGAAGAGAGAGAGAATCCCTGCTCTTTAACATTTTCTTGTCACAGGGTTCCCAGAGAAGCAGCCCAGAAAAAAGACATGAGTACCAACCCATCCTCATTTGGCCTGGATTGGGGGTTTTCAGGCCTCCCTGTGTCTGTCCTTCACGGGGGAATGTCTAGCCCCACCTGAGCCTGAACCCCAGGGAGCCAGCTAGGAGGTGTGCTGAAAACACGTGGCCTCATAAACACATTTCAAAAACCGTCAAGAGAAATGTAAGCAAGTTAAGCAGTCTGAAGTTTGTTAAACTTGCTTGATCCATCTCAGTCTGGAGTAGCTTTTTCCCTCAGGGAAGCTTTTAGCTTTCTGCTTTTCCGCCACAGTAGGATTAGGGGAAAGTAGTTGGTTTTGTTTGCCTATCCCCCTCACCAATTCCCTCCTCCTGGTACTCCTGAGGGAAGAGATCACATATCAGAGACATTTCTTCTTCAGAAAGACTGGGGTATGCACGTAAATCCTCATTGAAGCCTCTGTGTATTAAAATTTTTATCTCCAGGGTTCAGAAAGAAATAAACACTGGGATGGGGTGCAGGATGGGGTTTTTTTCCCCTTTCTAGGAAAAATGCTGATGATTAACTAATGCCTCTGGGTGTCTTCTTAAATGCTCTGTGTCAAAATGCACAAATGCTCTTCCAAGTTAGGGGGACTGTTTATTCCTTGTTTTTTCTTGCCAGTAAACCCAATCTTACGGTCTTCATTTATTTTGATGGGACTGGAATCTCCACTTCTAAGTCTTAACTTCTGCCCTATTATTTTTTTTCTAAAGTTACAACAAAAGTAATGTTTTATGAGATGAGGATCTGATATGTTAATTTTGACATTTATAGCTGATCTTGGCTTGTTCAGAAAAGTATCTACCAACAAATCCCCACTTCCATACTTGTATAAGGGTCTGTCCATGGTAGGGACCCCCATGTGTTGCCGGATGACTCAAGTGTCATTCTTCTGGGACTATGGTTTTTTGTCTTACTGTCCCCGGGCTTTTATGTTATTTTTTTTTTAAAGATTGTACTTATTTATTCACGAGAGACACAGAGAGAGACAGAGACACAGGCAGAGAGAGAAGCAGACTCCCTGTGGGGAGCCCGATGCAGGACTCGATCCCAGGACCCTGGGATCATGACCTGAGTCAAAGGCAGACGCTCAACCACTGAGCCACTCAGTCATCCCTGTCCTGGGGTTTTTAAATGTCAAAACTGCAATACCAGTTATTTGGGTATTTGGTTTGGCAGATTTACCAATTAAATTGTTTCTTCTGCCGTAATTCTTTCATTAAGACCCTGAAGGAATTTTAAACTTTATCAATCTGTCGTAGGCTGCTCAAAGACGTGGGAGGATAGCAATTTTGATTAACAGATCGAGAGTGGAAAAACAAAAACAAAAGCTGATAAGGTTAAGTGGTAGAGACAATTTAAATTTCCTGACATGCAGTGGACATTTTGCCCACCCTCCACTGTAAACATCCCTCACTCCTTTCACTAAATTTTCCCATGGTGGTTTTTGGTCTTATAGCACTCCCCACCCCCACCCCACCCCCAGTATTTCTAGAATAACAAACAGGTGATATTTTAAATTCTTTGTTTCCTTTTTATATTACTTACAAGCTGCAGAGAAAGAAATTGTTCTCACCAGATTATTTCCAGTCATCTGATCATCCTAGGACTCTCACCTAGTGTACTGTGTAGTGTCCAAATGTGTCCCTACATGTAACCCAGAGTCAAATGGCTCCAGGCTTCAGGGCCAGGCAGGTCATGGAAGGGAGTGAGGGGATGGGTATAATCCTGAAGAGGGTGGCAGGGATGGGGGGACAGACAGGGAAAGTGCATGGCCTGAGTAAAGGAAGCAACTGCGGCTCCCCCGCCTGCCCCCCATCATTGCTGCTAAGCACAAATGTTTGACCAGTGGTAATTCATGTTAATTGTCCCTTCATTTGATACTTTCCTCCCCAAACAAACAAAAAAGTCTGGATTTTTTTTTTAATTTTTAAAAGATTTTCTTTATTTATTCACAAGAGACAAAGAGACAGAGACCTAAGCAGAGGGAGAAGCAGGCTCCCTGTGGGGTGCCTGATGCAGGATTTGATCCCAGGACCCCAGGATCACACTCTTAGCCAAAGGCAGGTGCTCAACCACTGAGCCACCCAGGTGCCCCAGAAGTCTGGACATTAATGGGAAGTATCCTGACGTTCAAAATTTGGTTCATCAGTTCAAAGGAATTTAAAGAAAGTCTTCAGGTGGGGCAGCCCCTGTGGCTCAGCAGTTTAGCGCTGCCCTAAGCCCAGGGCGTGATCCTGGAGACCCGGGATCAAGTCCCACGTCAGGCTCCCTGCACGAAGCCTGCTTCTCCCTCTACCTGTGTCTCTGCCTCTCTCTCTCTCTCTCTATGAATAAATAAAAAAAATAAAATCTTTAAAAAAAGAAAGTCTTCAGGTGACACTATTCCTGCTCAGGCTCAGATCCTAACTTCAGAGGGAGCCTTCAGCCCACTGCAGGTCTCCCAGCCCTATGGGTATGGATTCAGTCACATTAAAAGACTGAACTTTGCCAGTTCTGTGTCCCTTCCCACTGGCACCGGGACAAGACCTCACTCCCTTTCCTTCTGCTCACCTGCTTGGCCACCCATCCCTGGTCCTAAAGCTGCTGGTGCTCACCTCTCTCTCTTTATGGGGAAAAGCCTCCCTTCCTCTTACATTTTCTTCCCTTCAGCAGAAGAATCTCACAGCTAAGTTGCCTGTCCTCTCCCTTCCTCCCACTCTTTCTCTCTCCTCCTCTCTTCCCACTCTGTCCCCCTCTCTCCACCCAATTTCCATGGAGCCTCAACCAGGATACCTATTACAGTGAATTTGTTCTAATCACCATAATTGCATGTATATAAAGTATATTAGCTCCTAGGATAATTTAGAACTAGCCATAACTTTTCACTATCAGTGTATTATAAGAGCATAATTTTTGCAGTAGTACAGTTATATTGACTTTTATGTTACCACTGTTCCGGTAGTATATTTGGGCTGGTACTTGGTTGGAATACAAGCCTAAATTATATACTTCTAAGGTAAATTGCGCTATTTGATAATCTCCATCCTAACCTGGTTTCCAGAATGCAATTTTGCAGAAAGTGGAGATAATGTCAGTGAATAAGTAAAAAGCATGATCGTGATGCTAGACATTGGTCTACTGTCAGATGATGATGTTAAAAATTTTTGTGGGGAATCTTTCTGTTGATAATAGTTGAGTTAAGGTAGACACCACATAAGGGATTATAGGTAATTTAAAGTAGCTTCCCTGCACAAATGCCTCGTGCTCCTGGTTTTTGCATCAAGTCATGATTATCTGACTGCACTAGTCAGACCACATTTAAGATCCTCAAGTTATATAAGAGCCTCAAGAGAGGAGGTCTAAGGAGTTAAGAAGTGGGTCATCATGTCAACATATCACCACTAACTGTGGAATTTTAGGTTTATTGATTTTAAAAGCATTCTTAAATGTCCCAGACTCCTGAGTTCTCATTTTACTAGTCCAGAAGGAATTTGGAACCTAGAAAGGTTAGTGACTTGCCCAAGATGACACAATTGTCAGTAGAGCTAAGATTCCACACATCTCAACTCTGTATCTTGTGTCCTTTCCACATGTCATTTCATGAGCAGTAAATGATGGTTTAGATTGAACAAAGTAACTTCTGTTTGGGGAGTGGCTTTTATTATTACATCACTAGGAAGATAACTAGTGGTCATTATACAAATCTAACTCCCCATTACTCTAAAGCAGCTTCATTCATTGGAGTCTGCCATTTTGTTCTATCCTAATATATGTGGACTCTTAAGTAGATGTCATGCTTGGAGCCATACTAGTAGGGGGAAGTTGTCTCTGGCCTTGGATCTCCTAGGAAAGGGGACCAACAGGTCATGGGAAGTACTCAAGACTCAAATGCATATGGTCAATCCTCAAGTCCCCTGGAACTAGTAAGACAAACTTAGTGGGGTGACCCACTCCCCCAGTCTGTTATTTTGTGACCCTTCTTGTTTTAGGGCTCCTCTGATGTTTGAATCTGATTATACTTTGATGAAAGTGCTGGGTGAGGAAATTTACATTGTGATACACTGTAACCATACCTATTTGCCACCCCACACCCCCCCCACACCCCCGCTGTCCAAGTGATTGGGCAAGAACAGAGTCCTGGTTATTGTCTAAGCAGCTCTGCCTAGCGTCTGGGGGTGCAGAAGAAAACCCAAGAAGAGAGTGGCTGATACATTCAGAATGGAGGAGGCATCACCCCAGAGTAGAGAAAGAAACTAGAAGATACTTTAATATGGAGTCATAGTTACACTAAACATAATTATTTAATGCAACAGTATATTTGCAAACAAGATTATCCAGGGAAAAAATCTAGGCTCAGTGGTCACTGCTGGTGAAATGCCAGGTATACTAGCAGTCTGCACTTAGAGGACCTAAAACCGTGTGGACAGTCTCTTCTCTCTTTTGGCTTCCCCAGGTTAGCATCTTCTCAGCCTTCAGATGCCAGCCAGTTCACACATCCCTTCCACAGAAGCTTCCCTGACCACCCCAAACCAGGCCTGGTGCCTCCTTTACATGTTTCCATAGCAGGCCGTGCCTTCCTTGCATAGTATACATCTCACATAGAATTCATCACTTCTTTGTGTGATGGTCTAGTGTCTGTTTTCCTGACCACACTCTGTGCCTTTTGGGGACAGGGTGTTGCTACACCTAAAAGTATGACTTAAGAGGAGCAAGGAGAACATTTACTTTCCAGAGGAATGGTATCTTTACAACATTTTTAATAGTAGTAAATTGGCATAAAGATTAAAATTCTGAAAATACTTTGGTGGAAGCCATAGGAAAGCAAGATCTTGAGACACACAGAGAAAGTGGTCACAGGGGATTGCCATTTTTAAGCACGCTCCCCACGGCACAAGAGGCAACTGCCCACTCCCCACCCCACTGAACCCTGCCTCCAGGAATCACTTAGGGTAGACAATAAATATTGGAATGAAGAGGCAAATATGTATGGGAGACCTGGTGGCCTCTCAAATAATTAATGAACTTAAATGGAGGTGAAGTGTGATTTGTCTTATGTTTTCCTGAAGTGGTCCTTGAAGAAATTCAGCTAAATGTGGGAAAACACTCTAAAGATTAGGACTGCCCAAAGTGTGATGGACTGAGCAGGGATCAAACAGCTGGTAACTAACAGGACGCAAGCAGAGACCGGCATATCTGGTGAACTACTGTTCGGTGGTAATTTGAACATCAGATAAGGGATTAGATTAGAAATACTCAAAGTATCCTTCCAATACTGATACACTGCTGTCCTAGGATTAAAATCCATATATCTCCCACTCAAAAATAAACTCCATAATGGCAGGAATTTTTTAAAAAATTTTTATTTATTTATTCATGAGAGACACAGAGAGAGAGTTAGAGACATAGGCAGAGGGAGAAGCAGACTCCCTGTTGGAAGACCGATGTGGGACACTATCCCAGGACCCTGGGATCACGCCCTGAGTCAAAGGCAGATGCTCAACCACTGAGCCACCCAGGTGCCCCAAAGGTAGGATTTATTAATTGTTCATTGGTATATCTTTTGTGCTTAAGAGTGCCTTGCACATAATAGCTACTCAATAAATATTGTTGAGGAAATGAATTATATCAATAGATACCAAATTCAAAAACATGTTTCTGGCCTAGAATATGTTCTGATTAAGTATCTCTTTCATTGACATGAATCAAGCAGGCCATAAACCAAAAAAGGGCTAAAATTTGGCAGTATGCCCCCAGGAAAAAGCTCTGGTCAGCATTCTGACTAAGCTTGTGAAGTGAAACTGCTATCAGCTTTTCAGACCAGAGACTCTGAAGTTTGTATAAAATTATATCAGCCAGATACCTAAAAACGAAACTGAATTAGCTCAGCTGGCTCAAATGGAGAATTTAATGAAGGGGTTACTTCATTTGAGGTGGTGTGGCTAAGGGAGCCAGCAAGGAGTGTGACCCACCCAAAGACTGCAGCAACAGCAGGCAGCCCAAACCACTGTTCTTGGGGATGACCCACAGGGACCCCCAACGGACAAGGAGACCCAATGAGAACTGGAACCATGGAGGTGGGGCTGCTTCTGATGCAGCCACTGATAAACACCAGGCCCCTAATCTACCAGGGAGTAGGAAAAAATGTCCCCTTTCCCTCTCCTACCTCATAATATTGGGGCTTCCCAATAGCCAAACCCAGTAGAAAGCCCACCAGCAGGCTTGGGCAGAGCAAGGCAGAAAAAGATGGGGGGGAGGGCATCACCACAAGGGACGAACTATCACAGAAATTAATTTTGTTCTTTTTTAAAAACTGTATTTATTTATTTGAGAGCAAGAGTGCACAAGCGAGGGGAGGGGCAGAAGGGGAGCCCAATACAGGGCTCGATCCCAGGACCCCGGGATCATGACCTGAGCCAAAGGCAGACACTTAACCAACTGAGCCACCCAGGTGCCTCCTCTACTTTGATTACACAAATACTACATATTCATGAAAGAGATTGTAGAGACTAGATCACAGTGCATAATGAGAGGGGGTCTCTCCCATAATCGCACCTCTCAACTGCTGGTATATTTTGTTTTTTTCCCCTTCTTTTTCTTTCACGTACTTGTATAGGATTTGAAAATTTCTATTTGAATAAACCAAAGTAAACTGGGTTACACTTGTTTCTTGGCCTAATTAAGATTAAACCTGTAGCCTAACAGAGAGCTCTGTTTCCCTTCCTTTGTTCTCCTAACATAAACAAGTTACTTCATGTATCTCTGTGGGAACTGGGAAGTAGGCAAGTGTTTAGACTCACAAAAACTTCCAGAAAATTTGGCTCTCAGCTTGGTTACCAAGTAATTAAATATAAGATGAAAGATGAGTCTAATGGAGCTCCCTCTCCAAGACTGGAAGGGAAATTTAGAGAAGGCAGCTTGGTTTCACTGTCAACATAAAGTTACTATCCACTTTTAATATGACTTGAAGGGCAGCTTGAAAATAGGAGGAAAGACAGTTTAGGAAAATAGAGCCGATCCGCATGTATATGGTTCTTGTTACATCTGACTCATAACACTGGTCACACTTGTCACTAACTCTGATGTTTGTCCAGTCTCTCTAGACAGGAACATCTAGAAGGCAGAGCCAGGGTCCATTCATTGAGCCCAGCACAGAACCTGGCATTCACTGGGTCCCCAGTTAGGGGGGTGAGTGCTTCGATATGAAGGGAGAAAAAATGTAAAGGGAGAGGAAGGGTCAGCATGTGTATGTGCCAAAGCTCTAAAAAGCAAAGAACTGATCAGTGTTTGAGACCATCATAGTCATATACATCTCGCTCGGCAGCTCTCTTTGCCTTCTTTAGTTTAAAAAGGAAAATCCTGGAAAGTAATAAATCATCTCAACTCCTTTAGAGAAAAATAAGTTCTGCTTTCCTGGAGTGGGATCTATCCTTAGCCTTCTATAAGTGTCCGCATGAATGGGATTGGCCTCGTGACTTGACGCAGGAGGCCCCGTGAATAACCCAACAGACCCCTCTTCAGTTCCAAGAATTAGGTAGCCTCCCCTGTAATAAATCAATTTGCTTTCAGAGGTTAAGCTGTCAGCCACTACGATATTGAAGGTAGCCTTGGGATTGGGGGAAGGAGATGGATGATGGTGACTCCAAAGGATGGCAGTAACCATGGGGAAGACTGAGAATCAGTTCAGAACAGATTCATTCTGCTCCATGCAGCTTGGGGCACCCCACAAGCCTAGTCCTCACCTCTGCTGCTTTTGATAATCAACTCTCTGAACCCACCTTGCATCCCCGAGTCTACAAGATAGGGGTGCAGCTGGTGATGTCGACCTGGCCACATCCTTCCCTATCACTCTATCACCGTGGAGTTGTGGGGGAAGGCTGGCCATGAGGCTTTGTCTCTCTCCTCTGCCAGCATGGGAAATGGTTTTGCAAGCTCACATAAAGGTTATGAGCCTCCATGGTTGTTACTCTGAAACAAGAATCGATTCTTAATTTAATTATTATTTTGGAAAATTGTACTGCAGATTATCAATAAAGTATCCAAGCCCTTTCTAAAATTCAAGTAGATTTTTTTTAAAGAGTGTTTTCAGAAGTATAGAGCATGTTGAATGCCTTTCGTTATGAATGGATTAGATGTGTGTTATCTCCTGGAGAAAAATGTGTCTGGAAACATACTGCATTCTTAGAGGGATAATTAGTTCATTGTGCTTAGCACAGCGAGTCCTCCCATGGTGTCCTTAAAGATGGGACTGATCTAGGATTGAAAGCAAGAGACTATTTGTAACATATTGCTTGCTCAATATCTAAAAATTGTTCAGTTCAGAAATAGCTAAGACTTGATTTCATCCTCTCTGGACAATAAAGACCAAAATATCCTGATAAAAGCACAGAGTGAAAAACAGAGCTAATGATTGTCATACAGTCAGAGGAATGAGGCCATGGAGGAACTCCTGAAACAGCAGAATTTTCAAGTCCAAGAATATTTGCCATTCGAGGGGGTCTCAGCTCACGTTCGTGGCGAACTGACATATGATCAAGAAGTTAAAGCATGACTTGATTGTAAGGTAAGGGTTGGCTGTCAGAAAGTGTTGTGAATAATGGGCTTTGTGTGTTTGTTTTCTAAAATTCTTATGACCATGACTCTTTACTGACATTTTAGTGCAGTAGGGGGTGAGGAATTATGTTTTCAGTTGGATGATTTGAGTGCTGGAAACCATTTATTATTTATAGTTTGGTTTCTATTCTTAGATTCAATGCTTCAAGACTAACCCAAAAATACTATTTTCATTTAATTTCTCCTGTACATGAGTGCTTTCGTCTGCCTTAGATCCGTATCTTCTGTTGAGAGTAAACACTTTTTAAATTTGCAAAGACAAACTCACTTACCATTCAGATTATTTCACCTTGAGAGTCAACTTTAAAAAAACAGATTAGCTTTTTTGTTTAACAAAATATATAGCTTGGTTTGTATAACAATAGCAAGACAGAATTTATGGTTAGGTTCATTTTCTGGATTTAGAGTAGGCTGTCTAGAAGAGTGTATATAGATTTTTAATGAACATTGGTGATGCAGAAGGGTGTTAGCAGGGATCCCTGGGTGGTGCAGCAGTTTGGCGCCTGCCTTTGGCCCAGGGCGCGATCCTGGAGACCCCGGATCGAATCCCACATCGGGCTCCTGGTGCATGGAGCCTGCTTCTCCCTCTGCCTGTGTCTCTGCCTCTCTCTCTCTGTGTGACTATCATAAATAAATAAAAATTAAAAAAAAAAAAGAAGGGTGTTAGCACATTACATCTCACTATCAGGAGGAAAGTCAGTATGTCCTTCTAAGGGACATCCGTGGGGCGGTGTGGCACCCCTTGGCAAGCGACTGGCTTCAATGTTTGTCATATTTTGTGGTATGCACTTAGAAAAAGAATCTTGTGCCTTTTTCTTTGAAAGTAAAGAGTTCTAATAGACTAAAAATATTAAGACTAATAGACTAAAAATATTAAGACTGCTTCGTCAATGACCTGTGCTTTAGAAAACAGTTGGCTTTACCATTCGTTTTGGGAAATGTGTTGCAATGGCAATATCTCAAATCACAAGATAACCAGGCCCCCGCTCCAGCATTTCAATTACTACACTCCGGGTGTAAAATGTTAGCTGTGTTTTGAAGTGCCCCTTGTAGTAGGTTTCAGGCCCTTTGTATCTGAAAATATGAGATTATTTTCTAAATCTGCTTTATCCAGTATTGATTACATAAAGCAAAATCTTGCCCTGAATTCAAAAAACAGTATGTGTGCCTTTGTCCTTCTTCCTTTCTCCAGGACATTCTTTTACCCTTTGTTGCCCAGCTTCTTGGCGCTGTTGCCTGGCTGCAAAGTCAGCAGAGGATGTCCATTAGGTCAGATCTTAGGAAGCCCCTAGAACTATGTGCTCTCTGTGCTTCCCCCAGTCAGCCTCCCCAGCCCTCCCAGAGGATCCCATCCTGGCCTCCTTCCTAAAAGGCCTGTAGCATTCCTTGGAAGGATGTGGACGCACAGGCTAACTCACACTACTGTGGCAATGACTGCGTAACCCTTCCCAGGGGAGATGAGAGTAGTAACTGGCGACTTTTACCTTCAACCAGAAAGAGCTGGTTTCTCAGAGTGAAGTGCTGGCCCTCCAGCAAATTGCTGGGAAAGGATGTTTTTAAATAGTGGGGCTTTCTGGTCCTCCTCCAATTAGGCCAGAGGGCTGGACTGCACTTGGCTTGCCAGCCAGTTGGTGCCTGCTGGCTGTAGACATGTCCTGTGGGTGCTGCTGTTTCACCCCTGGGGCCCCACCCCTGGTGGTGGTGGGGGGGACTGGGAATCTTTCCTATACTGCCTGATTGTGTAAGTAGTGCTGCAAGCAAATTGACAAGAGCTGATTTCCAATAAGAGTATCTTTTCATCTAACAAGGCACAAATGTGCAGTTTATCTACAGCCAATCTCACTATCATTTACAACAAGATTTTGCAGAGCAAAAACAGTCTTTTCACCTGCTGTCAATAGTGGCAAATAAATTATACAGGAAGCAAAAGCAAGGATGCTGATGTTGATGCCTTTTGCATCTCTTGGGATTTATTTGGCTCCAAAAGTCCAGCAGGGCACCTGCAAGAATTGGGGTGATTATGTGTGGGATTAGAGATGGGGAAGACTGGAAAGCCAACCCATTGCAGAAAAAGGTAGAACAAAGAGAGGCCTTAAGAAAAGACCAAGGTTGGGATCCCTGTGTGGCTCAGCAGTTTAGTGCCTGCCTTTCACCCAGGGCATGATCCCAGAGTCCCAGGATCGAGTCCCACATCAGGCTCCCTGCATGGAGCCTGCTTCTCCCTCTGCCTGTGTCTCTGCCTCTCTCTCATGAATAAATAAATAAAATCTTAAAAAAAAAAAAAAAAAGGAACACCAAGGTACAGAAGGCTCCTGGGCTCTCAGGTGTGAAAGAACCTTGAATGTTGCTCAAGAAATGTTCCTTTCCCTTCCCTTTTCTCTTCCTCTCTGCCCTTAGATCTTTGTATTGTCCCTCTGGGGGCCCTATGCTCTGTTCATTTGTTAGTTCATTTAGCAGGTACGTGGTACTTAGATAAATATAAAGGCAAAAAGAGTGTGTGTGTTCCCTGCTCTGAAAAAGCTAGATTTTTTTTAAGTTAGATTTTTAAAAGACTAGCTTCAAAATCCTATGAACCATCCATGTTTGCAGGTTTGATGGAGAATGATTCCAGCTACTTCTGAGTAACTGGAAAGGTGTTTCCTTACTTAAGTTGATGATTTTACTAAAACAGGAAACAGGGGTGAACTGACAAATGACCGACCCATGGGACCAAATACCCGGTGCTGTGGCTACAGAGCTGCCCTTCAAGTCAGGTCACTTGTCCAATGTAGACGTTTACAGACCACCCAGCCTCCTCACTGGTTATAGCCTTGCTGTTTTGTTCACTTCTAATGTACACAACATCTCTCAGAAATGGCTTTTACAAAATGTGTCTTGGCAAAAAAAAAAAAAATCCAAGTGCAATAATACTTTAGTGGAAAATAAAACTGGTTACCTGTGATCTGAAGACATGAACACCAAACAGAGGAGTCAAGGGAAAACCAGGAGCCTCTGTATATCCTACCTCATCTAAGAATTTAGATCTTTGTATCTTCCACATGGAAATCAAATCTACAGTATAGGAAGGTTTTCCTGCTCCCCAAGCTATAATCCAGGCGGGAAACAAGTCGATTAAACAATAATTACATAAGAGACTGTGTGATACTATGGTATGAAGAGCCATCGAACAAATAGAAGGTGCAGGGGGCTGGAGTTGCTGTGGGAGGTTTGGTGGAGCTTATGAGATTTGAGCTGACTCTTAGCTAAGCAAAAACAGAGGTCTTGGACACGAGTCTAGGGGATGTCATTTGAGGGGCAAGAGATAATAGTGTGGAGGTCATTGTGCGGGATTAAGAAAGTCCCCACAGCCCAGGGAGGACCTTCCTCACAAACTACCTTTTCAGCATCTGTGATTTAGCGATTTCCATCATACGGGTGAATTTTGTGAGAGGGAAACCATTCCAAGCGTTGACTTCTGAACTGACTGATCAGTTTCCATCAAAATAGTTTACTTAAGTGGCCCTGCATATGTTCAGCCTTATTCAAGAGGAAATAGGCATTACTGCACATTATCCTATTATGTTGTTAGTTCAAAATCACTTAATAGGTATGATAGAAATAGCTATATTAAAGATGATCAGCTAATGCTATTTTCCATAACCACAAACAAATGCTTTAAATGAAACTTCTATTTAAGGGATTTTGATTCTTTGAAAGAGTTTAGGTTTCCGTGTCTATACATGGGCATAATCCATAATTTGAGTTTTAACTCCATGGTGCAGTCGTATCAGTTTTCAGCTACATTTTGTGCTTTTAAAGACCCTTCATCTAAAGAACTCAGTAACTTTTTCAACTATGAATATTTTGAGTCTTTCTATAAAAATACCTATGGTGTTCTGAGAAGGACAGGTGGCCTCAGGGAAATCGCAATTCAAAATAATATGAAGGTCTCTTATACTAAAGTGTTGGAGCTCGATCATTCCATCTTTACTACCTCGCATTTATGAATTATAAGATTACAGAACTTGATTGCTTTTCTAAGAAATGCCTTTTCTTCAGATGTATTTTTAAACGCTGTTTTTTTTTTAAAATCAAGCTTAAATATATTCATGTTTCACTTTGCCTACTTAAAACTGTATTAAATGCCTTGTTAAAGGAAACAAAGTGAACTTCCTCCAACCTTATTATTCACTGCCTCCCTCCAACTTCACTTTAAAACTTACTGTGAAAGATGTGTCCACTTATTTTGAAACACACTTCTGATTCAGGAAGTGAACTTGAAAATATCAGTGCTCCAGAGATAGTGATCCTTATGTGGAATTTTTTTTTTTTTTTTTTTTTTTTAATGAGAACGGTGGCCGGAGCCAGGAAGGTAAAGCCCAAGCCGCTGTAGGCGAGTGTGGGTTGCATTTGATGTGCACAAAAGAATGGCAGTCGTAGGGTGTTGCTCAGCGAAGTGTGCATTTTCCAGTTACCCACAGTGGTGTCTATTGTCCTGTTTCTCAATTGAATGATGTCATGTTTCATTTAAGGCTCTTGGTGATGCTGAAGTCTGTGGTCTGCCCACTAGGGGGGAAAAGGCAGCGAGAAAGTTGCAAATCAGGTTTTTGTAAAGCCTTTGTGTGTTGGGTCTTGAGAGATAAAAGCTGACTCATGCAATATTTCTGCCGGAGGAGCTGCGCGGGCTAGTCGAGGCTTCTTGCTTTACCTGCCTGAGCTCCCGGTGAGGTCACTGCATCAGCTGGAGGCGGCCGCTGAGGCTTAGCCTGGGGAGAGCACAGGTAGGTGCCCACGGGAATGTGCCCGAAGAACCGCTGCCTGCACTGGGCCAGGCTCGTGCCCCCTCCTGGGGCAGCTGAGACGGTCCACCGTGGTAAGAAACTATCCCGGGGGGGGGTTCTTCCCCACAAGGTGCAGGGACAGCAGCTCCGGGGATACATGACAGCTCTTCTGTTATAAATGCCATGCATGGAAACAAGTTATCCAACAATGGAACTAGTCTAGAAGGTGATTTTTTTTTTCCTCCATATGAACTGCAGGGTCTAAAGTGGTTTTTGCCCTGTTTGGGTTTGATTTTGATCTTTGCTTAAAGTTTGGTTGCAATATCTAGAGAGCCGATGTTTGTGATCCTGGGGGAGAAAAATGAAAACTCCAGGTTGTCCTGCATCGAATGCCCAGTATTTTAATGCGCTTTCTTCCTGAGGTTCACTGCAGGCTGAGCAGGGGGGGGAACAATAAACGTTTGCACATTTTGTGCTTAGCAACTATAGTGGTGAAATTTAGTCTGAGTCTAGAGGGAACCAAAGTTGACTAAGTAAATGCAATTTCCATTTTGAGTATTTATCGGTAAGAAATCCTTCTGTTAGGAGGAATAATTGGGCTGAAGGAGGCATGCATTGTATTCAACACTGTTGCACACTGGAACCTGATTTTATTTTGTTTTATTATTTTAATTTAGTGAGAGTCATATGTTAGAAGATATATGGCATTCTTTTCCATTAGTCATATTGAACATAAAGACCAATTATTTTAACATAAGGTATTTAAATATGTGATACAAGCTGAAGTTGTGGTTTTAATTTCTTAAAGTAACTTTTTCAAATTACAAAAGCAATATACATGTGGAGGAAAGTGATGTTTACAGATAAATATCAAAGGAAAAAAGATCACCCATTCTCCTACTTGGTAAACCCAGTGCTGATATTTTATTATATACCCTTTCAATCTTTTTCTGTGATAGCTAAAAAATCAGCGGCGTTTTAAATTCCGAATTGGGATCACATTGTACTTATGTTTTATAAGCCGTGCCTTTTACCAAACTGTATATTATGACCATTTTCTATGCCCTTAAGAATTTGAGAGAGGACATGACATTTAATAGTTTTATATTGTTCCTTCAAAATGGATGTATTTATTCAGATCTCTATTGTTGACACTTTGAATTCTCTTCCTCTTTTTCTCTAAGAAAATATTTAGTGTACTTTGTGGATGGATTTATTTACTCAGAGTGCTATTTTAGTCAACTGAATTTCTCCTCTTCTTCTTCCTCCTCCCCACCCCTCACCCCAGAAAATGTTATGTGGCCTAATGCCTCTCTTTCAACTGCACAGAGATGTTTTGGGAACTGAGTGTATTCAGTACAGACAGAGCCTCAATATATAGCTACCCTTGTTTAGTTACTGCCCTAAAACTAGTATTTCCACACTAACAGGAAGGTGCTACTCAAAGTGAACCTGATTTTTCATCTAAATGTTTAGATTTTTCATCTACATTAAAAATAGAGATTTTTTTGCAGAATCAGGGACATACATTCTATCATCCAAGACCTGGCAACAGTAGGATGTAAAAGAAAATTGCTATTTTGCAGTTACTGCTTATGCTGTGATTCCAGCTGGAGATACACTTGCTGTTTATCTTGGGGCTGGAGTCACATCCCAAAGGTTCGATGGGACCTGGGAAATCATGTAGTCCGACCACCTCACTTACGCGTGAGGAAACCTGAAACCCAAAGACTGTAGTACAAACCTGGATGGTACAAAGCCAGGGCAGAAATGCAAACCCTCCAACCAAAAGAGAGAGTGTTATGTCATAACCTAATTTCTGGCCCATCCTTTTGAGCTCTTTCTATAAACACGGTTGAGTACATATTCATTCCTTCACACATACACACACATATACACACACACACACACACACACACACTCTGTGTAGGCCCTACTGGCACCTTGGTACCATGTGCTTTATGCAAGGAGCTTATGTTTCAGTGCATTTCCTGATCTCCAGGCGCTTTTTCTGCCCTACTGTTTTATGCATTTGTATCCAAGTACAAAGAATGGTGGACTAGAAATCAGAAACCATAGTCTCTGATTCACAGTTCAACTTCAAGCACTCTCTGTTTATTTTTCTCCCCTATAAAACTTTAAGAAGTAATGACACATGTGAATGAACTTTGAGGCTTCAGTTTGTTTTGATTCGGGGAGGTTTTTTAGGGTAATTTTGATGCAGAGTTAGAGCAGTGGCATATTATGGTAAAGCTAATCTGTTGTAATAGAGACTGTTCAGGTTATCTCTTGCTACATAACAAATCATTCCAAAGCCTAGTGGTTTGGAACAACAACAATCATTTATAATCTCTCCAGGTTTTGTGAGTCAGGAGTTCAGAAGAGGTTCTGCTCTGTGGTTCTGAACCAGGGACTCATGAAATTGCAGTCAGACATGACAATGCTGAGGTCACTTCAGAGGCTTACTCACACAGCTGGTACCTTGGCTGGAAACACTCAAACAGAAGGCCCTGGAACTGCTATGGTTCCTCGAGCATCTCTCTACATATCAGTGTGGTCTCACTACATGGCTTCTCCAGCATATCAGCTTCAGGGTAACCAGACTTTTCTATGTGGTAGCTCAGGGCATGTCCACACCCAGTTTTAATGCAAGTCTTCTGTCTTCATGGTCTACCATATTCTGGGGCACTGGTGTCGTGTTCATGGTTCAGGCAAGGTCCCGGACACATCTGGGTTCCTGTGGGAAGGGAAAAATTGTGGAGGAATGATGATGAATGCTTGAGAAACTGACCCCCAAAGGAGCACTTATCACTTCAGTAGCGAGGAGAACTTGACTGCCATGTTGTTATGTGTGGTGGGAAGGCCAGGAAGTGTCCTCAGCTGAAACTCTATTCCCTGAAGCTGACCATAAAGGTAAAAACAGTTGCATTTGTGTAAAAAATCCTAAAGGAATTCCCTTTTAACCAAACTAGTGTGTGTGAGCCCTTGAATATAGAAATTCTGGAGTTCACCACTAAGCTGAGGCACTTTACTTATTAGCTGCATTAGCTATCCACTACAGTAGCCACTTTATCTCTTAATTTCCATACACCGACCTGGGAATCCATTAGGAAATACCCTGAATATTTAGTATCAGACTTTACAGCTTAAAAGATTCTTTGTTTTTGTTTTCTCATTTAACCTCTCACCTCTTGTTTGAACAAGAGCATCTTCACAAACTATCTTTTTTCCTATCCCCATTCTTTTTTTTTTTTTAAGATTTCATTTATTTACTCATGAGAGACACACAGAGAGAAAGGCAGAGGGAGAAACAGGCTCCATGCAAGGAGCCCAATGTGGGACGTGATCCTGGGACCCCAGGATCACGCCCTGGACCGAAGGCAGGCGCCAAACCGCTGAGCCATCCAGGGATCCCCTCCTATCCCCATTCTTGATCTTCTTGTACAAAATACTTAACTGACTCTTCTATGGTAACATGATTTTTTGAACTATTTACTTTGGAAAATTTTTTGTTTACCGAAAAGTTTCCAAGATAGTCCAGAGTTGCTTTACATCGTCCATCTAGCTTTCCCTAATGTTAGCATCTTGCATAACTAAGAAATTAACGTGGTAGTATGATTTTTTAAAATTTCTGTATTACCAAAGAACTTCAAATAAGTATGAAAATCATGTTACCTGTAATAAATACTCTGAGCATTAAGGAACATGTGGAATTGCAGTCCTGGCCCTGCCATTAATGCAAGAATCACATTGGTATTTTAGAAAACCAAGGGGTAGAGAGTCATTTTGCTATCTGGTGGTTTTTATCTGCTGAGATATCCATTATCTCAGAGTGTATGGGGAAGGAGGATTCTCCTCAAACACCAAGTGCTGTCTTTGAAATATAGAAATGCACATTTCTTATAACTTCAACTCTAAGAAGTTTTTTTCATTTGTTTTACTTGTATTCAACATTGAGGCTCTACCTAAGCCTGGCTCTGTATTAAATGACTTTGCTGGCTGATAAAAGAACTTCTTGCTTATACTTTAGTGTCTCTGTTGGTTTCCCCTTGGTGATAAATTCACAGGCAGTATAATAAGGAACTACAGGATTTTAGTTATTCATTGGTCTCGAGCATAACACATTCTCTTGATTTCCATGACCGCCCTGCCAAGGAACTCAGACTAGCTATTTGAAGTCTAGAATAGCAATGAGCAGAACTTGGAAATCCTGATCACGCATCTGCCCCCACGGTGCAGAGTTCTTGCCTTGCTGTGTGAAGCTGCCCTTGGGAGTTGTGGCAGGGAGTGGTCGGCTGTGGACCCCTCCGTCCCCCCCTTCAACATGTAAACATGGTCACAGGAAGCCTGGGCTTTACTTGCCATGGAAAGTTCTGCCTCAACCCTAAATCAGCCTGAGACAAGTTAGAGCCAAGAAGTGCTGCTTCTGATTCTGGCGGTGACATTCCAAAGGAGAGCAATTAAAATGATGGAAGTTTGAAGAGCAAATAAAGAAAAGCCACGGAATTAAAGCTCTCTCACCTAGAAACGATGAGAGAGACATGTCATGAAGTAAAATGTGTGAAAGCATACTACATGGAGCGCTATACCACTGTTTTCTTGTTCTTGAGGATGGCACAAGAAGGAATATTTTATGCTGATGGCTTTGAGGCTGACAGTATTTCTGGCTGTAAGAATCATTAAGACTCTGAGATCCTCGACTTGTGCTTCTAGCACCACCACCTCCAGGTTTACCAAGGATCAGATGGACCAAGACCCTCCAGGCAGGCAGAACCAGCTTATTTTCAGATATTCACGGTCAGAAGACCCACTGACATGGGCCATCAGCAATGTTGGGCAAGTGTTCAGGAGTTGCTATGGAGTAGCCCAGTGTTTGGGTTTTGGTAAAAAGAAAGAGTGGCTATAAGAAGAAAAGCAAAGCATTGCATTAGCCAAATATTAATACAACCTGTCAGCATCCTTCACTCAAGGTGGAAGAAGAGGCTTTCTTGCTCTACAATTTTCTATCTGGGTGTTTCTGTTTACCATGGAAATGATTTTCTCAATATCTAGTATACAGTGACAGTCTTGCACTTCTGTTTTTGTTAGCTCATAACAATATGGTGTGTTAATGAATGGAAGGGAAGAGAAGACAACAAGTGGATGGACATCTGCATTCACTATTATTTGAATAAAGATGGATAAGGAAATAAATTTAAATCTCACAGAACAATATACTCATCTAGAAGACTTCATTATTCTAACTAAAATACAATGCAAGCCACATGTATAATTTGTAATTTTCCAGTAGTAACGTCAAAAAAAGCAAAATGAAACTAAAAATAACTTAAGAGATTTTATCCAATAATACCCAAGTATTATTTCACATGTAATTAATGTAAAAACTATTAATGAGGTGTTTTGTACTTCTTTGTTTCATACTAGTCTTTGAAATCTGATATATATTATCCTTACAACATGTCTCAATTTAGATTGGCCACATTTCAAGTGCTTAATGGTCATATGTGGCTACTGGCTACTTTGCTGAACAGTTCAGCTCTGGAGAGAAATATCAGTAATTGGTGTGCTATAGTAGGAAGGATAAGCCAAAAAAAAAAAAAAAGATAAACCAGACAGGATGGAAATTTTAAATTATTTTGAGGGAGGTGAGAACAAGACTAGGCAGTTTTTATGAGGTCCATTTCCTTATGTGAGAAAACTATAATTATCTCCTAAGCAATGAATCAACATAAAAATGTGATCTATTAGCAAATATAGTCTCATATTATATACCATTATGTGACCTAGTGTTAAATGTTTCACTTCTATCTTTGGCAATTTTGGAAGGTGTTTTAATTTGGGGCAGTACGCTTAGTTAAATATGACAGATACCAAATATCTCAAATATTCTATTTTAAAAGAGCCTGGCTGGGACAGCCTGGGGGGCTCAGTGGTTTAGTGCCACCTTCAGCCCAGGGTGTGATCCCGGAGACCCGGGATCGAGTCCCACATCAGGCTCCCTGTGTGGAGCCTGCTTCTCCCTCTGCCTGTGTCTCTGCCTCTCTCTCTCTCTCTCTCTCTCTCTCTCTCTCTCTCTCTCTCTCTCTCTCTCTCTGTCTCTCATGAATAAATAGATAAAATCTTTAAAAAATAAAGGAGCCTGGTTGACAGTCTGAAGAATAGGCTGGCCCAGTGGCCTAGAATACATGGCCTGGTATTAGAATATATGAGGCCTTGACTGGAATGAGGCCCAGTTCATGTTGCCATTTAAGATTTATCCATGAAGGGACCACCTGTTGACCTGAGTTTCACATCCCACTTTTCCTACCTTTGAAAATGTAAAAGACACTCTACTCTCCTCCCTAGCAGCCCAGCTGGACTCCTCTGAAACACTTGGCCATTTTTGTTCCCCTGCAATTCCTCAGTCCCAGGATTGGCTGGCTAACTTGGCATAGAAGTAAGGAAACGAGTCTCTATTGTGTTCATTTTCACCCATCCCAATAATGCATATTTCCCAGGAGTTATATAAATGTTAAATATAATTTTTTTTATGCTGGAGAGAAGGAGTATGTCAATATCTATGGGGAGTAGGTTATTCTGGACCATTCCAGATGCTCTGGCTTTCACATACAGTATATCCAGTTTATTTCTGGTACTAAATCATTGCTTCATTGGACTTTTGGGACCTTAAGAATAATCATATACTTCCCAAGTTAGTGCCCATTTCTGAAAGATCAACCTCACAGTTCTGGTTATGACAGATGCCATCAAAAGGGGAAGAAAATCTTGCTGGGTCTGCTTCACCTTTCAATTGCCTAGGACTGACTTTCTTAACACCAGTCCCAAATGTGGGCAAGTGTCTTCTGCTGCAAGCACACCTAAATGCCTGCTGATTCTTGGATTTTTGCCTTACTCAGGTTGGATCAGGCTTTTTAGGGCAAGTGCATTTTAGCTACTATAACCAGTCTATGTTTTATAGGCCATAAAGTTGTTATAGAGCAAGCAGAAAGAATATTGCAAAAGCTTTAAAAATATGTGGCAAGTTTATACCATGTGGTAGTGGTTATGTTGATAAATTACTCATTTCCTACACATTTCTTACCATTTTTTCTTGTTGACCAAATTTAATTCTTTTATATTTATAATTGTAATATCTGCATTATAAGTTGGCACTAATATTTGCTGTGAATATAAACTACCCAGAGAAAGTCAGGATGTTGAAGGATACAGATTTGATGGATTCTTTATATTCTAGAAATATTGCTACCAGCTGTTTGACAAGCTTTATTATAGAGTCAAACCCAATTCATGTTCCTTTTGAAAAATGATCATTCATCTACATTCTTCTTACTGTGTCTGTTTTGTTATAATCTTCCAAACGTAAGTTGCACCCTTGTATTTTTCTAAGAAAACCCATGAACATGGATCCTGGTGGTAAGATAACCTGCCAAAATGAAGCCAAGTTCTTCATACATCACACTGTTTATTGCAAAGCATATTGTTCCATAAACTTGGGATTTCATTAGGGGAAAACGATGTTGGTCCTGCCTTGCAATTGAAGAAGATTGGAACTTTGTGTTTCACGAAAATAGCTTCTGTGAGTTTCAATCCCATGTAGGGCCTTGAGATTTAAATGCTGTATATATTACATGACCTTTTGACTTTGCAATTGCTCTCTTCTTGTGCCCTCTTCTAGATACTAATGGCCCTGTCTCTTCAAAAATACATAATTTTGGGCAGCCCAGATGGCTCAGCGGTTTAGCACCTGCCTTCGGCCCAGGGCATGATCCTGGAGACCCGGGATCGAGTCCCGCATTGGGCTTTCTGCATGGAGCCTGCTTCTCCCTCTGCCTGTGTCTCTGCCTCTCTCTCTCTCTCTCTCTATCTTTCATGAATAAATAAATCTTTTAAAAAATACATAATTTTTCTCATAATTGAGTTTCTATATTATTTAATTGTATACTTAACACTGCCATATTGCCTAACTTTATGTGGGAAATGTTGTAGTTAGTCAAGCATCCTCTGTAATCATATAACTTCATATGCACCACAAATGGGATGTCAACTTTCAAGTAGAGATTGAGAGAGGAAGTTTGAGAGATGGTATGGGTCTTAATAGTTTGGCTTTTGTTGCCCAGTATCAGAAAATTGTTGTCCACATGACACTTTTTCTTTCATGCAGTATCCAAGTAAAATGTGAAATTGTCAGCATCCATTAAGCAGTGGCAGTTCCAGGATGGTAGCTTAACATTTTGTGGAATTACAGTAGAATACTTAAAATGTAGAACAGTGTTTTGTAAAATCCCATTAAGAGTCGTGGAGGGGTGTGTTTTAAGTACATAAGAATCACTTGTGGTGCTTGTTAAAGCTACAGAGTCCTTACGCCCTGACCATTGAGCCTTTGATTTAGTAAATCTGGACAAATCTGGAGGCATTAGGCATTCCAGGTGACCCCACTTTGAGGCAGTGGCTTCAGGGCTGCTCGAGTTTTCTGTGTGCACCAATGGCATTGGCGTCTTGTGAAAATGCACACCGAGGTTCTGTAAGTCGAGGCTATTTTACCTGAGACTCTGCATTTCTCACGTGTTCCCAGGTGATGCTTTAGAAACTCTAACTTTGCAACTCAGCCTACCATGGGTGCTTTTCCTTTTCCTTCTATAACAAACTCACTGCCTTCTTACTCTTGACTGAATCTACACTTGGGCTAGCTTTTAACCTCCTTTAAACCTTGTTTGATATAATTTTAAAATACCTTGTCCTTTTTCTCTTTTGTTCTTTTTTTTTTTTTTAATGAATTAGATGTGCAGCAGTTGTGTCTTGAAGTGCCATCAGCTGTGACAGAAATTCCAGATCCCAAGACCACAGCCCGGCACTCGGGCTCCCAGGACCTGAGGACCATGGAGCTCTCCGACAGTGACCGCCCGGTCAGCTTCGGCTCCACGTCGTCCTCGGCCTCCTCCCGGGACAGCCACGGTTCCTTCGGCAGCAGAATGACCTTAGTCTCAAACAGCCACTTGGGCTTGTTTCACCAAGATAAAGAAGCCGGGGCCATAAAACTGGAGCTGATTCCAGCCAGGCCGCTTTCCAGCAGTGAGCTGCAGCGGGCTGGCCCCGCTGGGCCACAGGACACGGGCGACAGCGGCGACAGGCAGCCCCGGGCCCAGCGGAGAATGGAAGCAAACGGGGCCACCAGAGCAGGTGCAGAGTCGGCCACCAGCCCCAAGCTCCTCTATGTGGATAGGGTTGTTCAGGAGATTCTGGAGACTGAGAGGACTTACGTGCAAGACTTGAAAAGCATCGTAGAGGTAAGGCAAATTCTTTTGTTTTGGTCTTTTAAAGTTTGTCATGCGGGATAAATATGCTTGCAAAATGAAGAGCAAAGCCGAGTGTCCGGGATGTTTTGTCTCCTGAGACTCAGAAGTAGGGTGAATGTTTAGACTGATTGTAACTTAAGAGGAACCCTAGGGCCATATTCGTTGCATTAAAAATCCTCTTAATATTTGCAGTAATGCACTAATCGTGTGTTAGAAGCAAGAATGACAGTCCCAGTGTGTCCACCTGTACATTGTGTTAATAACTGCCCACCAGAGGCTCCCAGTGCTTCCCAGGTGCTGGAGCAGGAGGTCAAGCATCCAGACCTGCTGATGTCAGATGTGTCCTGACTGAGCCCACCAGGCTATCTTCACTTTATCTTTTTTTTTAAGATTGTATTTATTCATGAGAGACAGAGAGAGAGAGAGAGAGAGAGAGAGAGAGAGAGAGAGAGAGAGGCAGAGACACAGGCAGAGGGAGAAGCAGGCTCCATGCAGGGAGCCTGATGTGGGACTCGATCATGGGTCTCCAAGATCACACCTTGGGCTGAAGGCAGCACCGCTGAGCCACCCAGGGATCCCCGCTATCTTCACTTTAATCACAATTGTCTACTGGTGTCTGGGAGCTTCCCAGACAGGTACTGATACCAAAGTCCCACCTCCAGAGACTGTGATTGCATGGGCCTGGGGTATGGTCCAGGCAGAAGGATTGTGGAAGATCCCCAAGTGATTTGGGTGAGCCAGGGAGCCACTGTTTAATTCTATTCTCTATTGATTAGTGTCTTGGGGAAGGGAAAAACCATGGGCTTTATTTTGTCTCAGGCATTTACTTTCTGTTCACTTTTATTGTTAAAATGTTTACATAAATTATTTGACTCCAGGTGAGTTTTGCTCAAGACTGTAGGCCAATCAGGTACTCTGGAAATTGAGTTATGAATTGACTTCAATTTATAAATTGGTAATTTTTACTTTATCCTTAAAAACTTGAGCAGCTCAGATGTTAACTCATTTTTAATGAGTAAAATATTAATATTTCAAAGGTAAATTTATCTATTATAAAACTGTACCCACGTTGCTGCTGGTAATAGACCAAGTTCTTTCATTTGTTAGTACCCACTTCCTGTTGTAGACTTATAATCGAAGATGTTTCAGAGGGGGGCACCTGGGTGGCTCAGTCAGTTGGGCGTCTGCCTTCGGCTCAGGTCATGGTCCCAGGGTCCTGGGATTGAGCCCGGCATCAGGTGCCCTGCTCGGTGGGGAGTCTGCTTCTCTCTGCCCCTCTCTCTGCTCATGCTGTCTCTCTCTCTCAAATAAACAAATAAAATCTTTTTAAAAAAATCTTTAAAGGATAGTAGAATATTTGCTGATGAGCACATTCTGCTCCAAATATATGCATTTTTAGAGGTTTAGAAAAAAAATCTGAGGCATAATTGTGTGTTGAATTACATAAATGACAGAACCAGACACTACCTACTAAAAATAGTAATGACATAATTTCCCGGTAAAAATAGAAAAATCAATTGATGCTCAACCAAAACAATATGTGATACCAAATGTAGACTACACCAGGCCAATTTTCTTTTTAATTTCAACAATGATGTCATTTGTACTTGAGAATAAATACCTGTGAAACTGCCAAAAATTTTGCAGCCTCTCAGGAAATTCATGGTTGTCAAAGCTTTCTTTGGTCTCTCTTTTCTTTTCTTTCTTGGAAATCCCTCCGCCTGATAAAAAATCACCATCCTGAGAGAGAAGCCCTTAGTTACTGGCTGATATTCCATGAACACAGTTGTTTATTTCTGAGACTGGTTGATAAACCTTGGTAAGAGGAAGTAGGTAAGATCTGAACAAAAGGGAACCGTTAAAAACAGGATACTTTTTGCTAAGTTTCAGTAGAAGTTCTATTCCAAGTTGCCCAGATGTTTTTGCCCCTTATTATTATCAGTGAGATAACCATGTTTTACACTGGGGCTAGATGGACCTTTTCTGTAAAAAGCCAGAGAGTAAATATGAGGTTTTCTGGGACCGAAGTTCTCTTACAATGGCTCAGCTCTGCTGTTGTAGCTCAAAAGCAGCCACAGACACTATGGCAATGAGTGGGTATGGACTTTGCAGTAAAACTTTAGGGCTAGGTTTGACCCAGGGGCCATAATTTGCCATCCCCTGCTTGACGCTATGAATTGGTGCCTATGTTTCATTAACTCTAAAATGAGACTAATAAAGAGTACCCGGGGATCCCTGGGTGGCGCAGCGGTTTGGCGCTTGCCTTTGGCCCAGGGCGCGATCCTGGAGACCCGGGATCGAATCCCACATCGGGCTCCCGGTGCGTGGAGCCTGCTTCTCCCTCTGCCTATGTCTCTGTGCCTCTCTCTCTCTCTCTCTCTGTGACTATCATAAATAAATTAAAAAAAAAAAGAGTACCCGCCTTTTAGGATTTGTATAGGAATTTTTTAAATGCATGAAAATCTCTTAGAACAGGATGTGGCACATGGCAAACAGTTAATAAAAGGAGACTATCCTCATCACCAGCCGCCTCTAAATTTGCTGGTAGAGACTGGTCACCATTTAACTATGCTGTGTTTCACCTAAAGTGTTTCACAAAAATAAAAAAGTTACACCACTGATTCCACCATTATTATTTTGGTACTTGGGATTATTTCCAGTGAATCCACTGAAAATCTGAGGTGACACATAATTAGGGAGAGGAAAGGTAAAAAAGAATGTTGGGAGGAAGGGTATTTGGGGAAGAAAACCCCGACACATAGTGGGAGGCACTGGTGTAGGAAGAAGTAAATGCTGCTTTGTTCCAGAATCCGCCAGAATGCTTTGACTTATTTACCCTCTCCACCTAGAACAAGCCAGACTCTTTAGATGAGGGATTAGTTGTCACAGGCTTTTCTTCACATACTTTTGTTATGTGGCCCCACCTCTGTTTCTCAAGATCACAATTTTCACTGAATGGTTAAACTCATTTTATCTAGTTCTTTCCCTGATGAAGAATAACCAATTATTTTTCCACTTGCTGCAACTCCACCCAATAAAGACTGAAAATCAGTATTCTTTCAAGATACAGAGCATCCATTCCATTCTAATTTGTTTCCCTTGATCAATTTCTAACTCATTTTTATAATTCTGTAACTGACTTCTCTCATATCCTCAATTTTTCAAATGCAGAATTTCAAGATGGGAAAGGGGGCTGCTCATTAGCAACCTGCTAATACAAGTTCTTACCATACCTAAGAGGCAGAGCTTTGTTAGTTGGCTCCTTTTCAGCAAGAATTATTTCTGAGGGGGCAAAAACTTCTAAGCATTTCCAGAGATATTGCAGGAGCACATTTCTGACTTTCTACACAGTGCTTTACTGAATCCCATCTAACTAATGCCCTTTGACAGCCTTCCTTAGCTTAATCAATTTCTCCTGTAAGTAGCACATTTTATCCATATATAGTATTCAGACATCATTCCCACAGGTCAGGTTTAGTTTTGTTTTTAGGATTTATCAATGGAAATATTTTTGTGAAAGATCATTGATATATAGGATTTATGAGACATTAACACGGGCACCTGGCTACCTCGGTCAGTGGAGCATGCAACTCTCAATCTTGGGGTTGTGAGTTCGAGCACCACATTGGGTTTAGAGATTGCTTAAAAATAAAATCTAAAAAAAAAAACAAAACAAAAAAAACCACCATAAACACAATGTGCTTTGACCTGTTCAACCTGGTCCCAGGATAACTGATTTTGGAGAAGAGATCCTTCCAAAGTTATTTAGACAAAAGAATCCCCAGATGTTGGTTACACATACAAAGAAGGCTATACACCTTTCTTTCCCATATGTGGAGAGATTGTATTAATCCCAAATATATAGATCTTTTTCCTTTCCTGTTTCCTGAAAATTTTTAAAATGTTACTAACCTTATCTCTATTCCTCTTTATTCCTTTGCCTCGCATCCCTCGCCAGATCCATTGTTTTGAGCTCCCTGCTCCTCTGTCCCCACCATGGCTGTTCCACCCTCCGCTTCTTTGCCAGACATGCTAGCTAGTCATCTAATTTTGTACACCTGGCATTTGAGAGGGGAGAGAGGAAAAGAAACAAGTGAAATCTTGACTGTCCCCCTTACTCAAAGGAACAGCGGAGTTATTTGCATTTCTATATATAGCTCCCAATAGCATTCACAGATAAAATGAGGTAATAAATAAGAAAGCAAGTTTTAAAAGGTAAAAGTAAAGTAGCCAATGAGACAGTTTGTGGAGAACTAGAAATCTGTGGTTGGAAAGTGGAAAATAAGGATCTCTTTCATGTTTAATGGAACCTTACAATGACTGTGTGGAGACTCTCATGGGTAGAGGGGGATTCTTTAATCTTCCTAAATGATCTATAAAAGAGCCTTTGAAAGCCTCATAAGATTTGGCCCCTGATATAGTTTATGGCCTGTTTCAACCTTTTAGGAAAGTTTCTAAATAGTTCATAATGTAATATAATGCTATGCAATTAGAAGTTAATTCCCTACTACAAAATGTCAACTTGGATGCTACCTTAAATCATCTTTTGGGACACTGAGGACACGTGTACTTAGTAGAAAAAAGTGGGTAAAAAACTAAGTGTAACATGAGTTTATTTTTTTCTTTTTTTTTAATTTTTTTTTAATTTTTATTTATTTATGATAGTCACAGAGAGAGAAAGAGAGAGAGGCAGAGACACAGGCAGAGGGAGAAGCAGGCTCCATGCACCGGGAGCCCGACGTGGGATTCGATCCCGGGTCTCCAGGATTGCGCCCTGGGCCAAAGGCAGGCGCCAAACCGCTGCGCCACCCAGGGATCCCTGAGTTTATTTTTTTCTATCACCTTCTAGAGAGCTAAAATTCTTTTCAAGCACCTTTGTCCACACAGTGTGTAAAAAGCTGAGAAGTGAATATCACAGCTTAATGCATAAAACTTAAAGACCCAAAGCCTTAAGCATAGCTTTGTTGAAAGCATTTAGCATTGTTCAAAAGCTCTAGCTGAACAAGGGTTAGAATGCTGATCTCCGACCCCAGCCCCCCAGCTCTTGTGTTTATCAGTCTACAGGGACTCTTTGTTTAGTGCGCGATAGTGTACACAGTGTCAGGGTAGGTAGAGGAAAGAAGGATGCTTTTCACACGCTTGGTGACGTGAAACACATTGAAAGCTGTTCTGCCCATTTCCGTGGCTTCAAGAAGAAGCACGAGGTTCATTGGAAGGGATAACCTCACATTTGGGAAGCAAGCCTTCTCTCACATCTGCAGAGGGAAAGAAAGAAACCTAGTGGCCAGGCCTGAGGAGTCTATAGGGCCTGTCTGCCATTTCCTCTGTCTAGAGACTTAGCTTTGGGACTCAGACTCAGATAGAATGGAATCTGAGTTAGCTTCTGTCCGGGGAGGCCACCCCCCACTCCGGTACAACACTGTCAGTTTTAGATGTGGTTTTCTGAGGAACTCTGGCTTTCTATGGATCCTATGGGAGAAACAACTGTTTGGTGTGGGAAGGGGGCAGTTCATGTCTCTGCCTCTCTGTTCCCTGAGCCATTAAAATAGGATTCTCTGTGGGCATTCCCTGAACCAGTCACAACTGCTTAGGACCCTGGAGAAGAGGAGAAAGAAAGAAAGTTCTGGAACCAAGGGAGAAGGCTGTTGAGAAGAGGTGAATTGTCATGGCTTTTATTACCTTTTTATTTGCAGATGTCCTCACTCAATACTTCCCCTCCAGTTTAAATAACATTTATTACACTGACACTTTTTATGAGGTCGCGCAGAGTGTTTTGAATACTGGGGGAAATATGTGTTCAATGCTGGAGTGTAGGACTTGGCAGGAATTGTTTTTAATGAAGGCTTGTTATGTGGGTGGATTTCATAAAGAACTTACACTGTGGGATTTGGCACAAGCTAATGTACTTTTTCTTTTACGTGGCATTTGAGTACTTTTATTTGAATGTCTCTATTTGTTTCTTTCCCTCCAAGGGCTTTTATCGTAATGGGTGAAAGAGATCTTTCTTAAAACCATTTAAGATCTATGATAATTTAAAAGCAAACCTGTTAAATAGTTTTCTGTTTGTGTAGGGAGCTATTCCTTAGGTAGCACATCTCATTGCTGTACATAAAAATCCCTCCCATCTCACTTTGATTATGCGTGTCCAGATCTCTTTATTATTGTTGTGGTGGTAGTGTTGTCATCATGCTCCCTTCTTCCCTACCCTACCTCATTCTCCTCTCTCTCCACCTCAATGACAAAAACTTAGAGGATAGGAACACAGTGATTTCTTTCCCCTTCTTTTGTTTGTTTTTATTGAAGCATAATTGACATACAATATCCTGTTAGTTTCATGTGTACAATGTAGTGATTTGACATTTGTATACATTGTGAACTGATCATCACAATAAGTGCATTTACCATCTGTCATCCTACAAAGTTAATACAGTATTATTGACTGTATTCCCTGTACTGTACATTATATCCTCATAACTTATTTTCTTTTTTTAAAGATTTTATTTATTTATTCATGAGAGACACGGTGGGGTGGGGGGTGGGCAGAGACACAGGCAGAGGAAGAAGCAGGCTCCATGCAGGGAGCCCGACATGGGACTCCATCCCCAGTCTCCAGGATCAGGCCCTGAGCCAAAAGCGGCACTAAACCGCTGAGCCACCCGGGCTGCCCAAATCATTTATTTTCTAACTAGAAGTTTGTACCTCTTAATCCCCTTCACACATTTTGCTCCCCGCTCCCAACCCCCATTCCCTTGGGCAAATACCACTCTGTTCTCTGTACCTGCGCATACTCATTCGATCTAATTTTGTCTGTTTTGGCTTCTAGATTCCACTTATCAAAGTAAAATGATGTGGTATTTGTCTTTCTCTGACTTATTTCACTTAGCATACTACCCTCCAGGTCCATAAATGGCAAGATCTCATTCTTTTTTGTAGCTGAGTAGGATCCCATTACAGAGAGAGAGACCCCATCTTCTTTATCCATTCATTTATCCATGGTTGTTAGGTTGTTTCATATCTTCATATCCATATCTATTGTAAACAACGCTGCAATGAACATGGTGCAGATGTTTTCAAATTAGTGTTTTCATTTTCTTTGGATAAGTCTGAGAAGTGGAATTGCTGAGTCATATGGTAGTTCTATTTTAAATTTTTTGAGGAAACTCCATACTGTTTTCCACAGTGGCTGTGCCAATTTGCATTCCCACCGTGTATAGCGTTTTATCCACATCCCTGCCGACATTTATTTTTTCTTGTCTTTGTGATAATAGCCATTGTGACAGGTGTGAGGTAATATCTCATTGTGGTTTTGATTTGCATTTCCCTGATGATGAGTGATGTTGAGTATCTTTTCATGTGCCTATAGGCCATCTGTATGTCTTCTTTGAAAAGTGTCTATTCAGATCGTCTGCCCTTGTTTTAATGAGATTGTTATTAAGCTGTATGAATTCTTTGCATATTTGGATATTAACACCTTATTAGATATATGATTAGCAAATATTTCTCCCACTTTCATTTTGTTGATGGTTTTCTTTGCTGTGCAGAAGCTTTTTAGTTTAATGTAGTCTCATTTGTTTGTTTTTGTTGCCCTTATCTGAAGGGGCAGATCCAAAAAAAACATCAGTAAGACTAATGTTGAGGAGCTTACCGCTTAGGTTTTCTTCTAGCAGTTTTAAGATTTCAGGTCTTACATTCAAGTCTAATTCATTTTGAGTTAATTTTTGTATATGGTGTGTGAAAGTGGTTCATTTTCATTCTTTTGCATTTGGTTGTCTAGTGTTCCTGACATTGTTTATTGGAGAGACTCTTTTCTCCATTATATATTCTTGCTTCCTTTTGTAAATTAATGAATAACATATACATAGGTTTATTTCTGGGCTCTCTATTCTGTTATAGCCTTGTATTATAGTTTGAAACCAGGCATTGTGATACCTCTGCCTTTTTTTGTTTTTCAAGATAGGCTTGGCTAATTGGGTCCTTTGTGGATCCATACAAATTTTAGAATCATTTGTTCTAGTTTTATGAAAAATGCCACTGGAATTTTGACAAGGATTGGAGTGAATCTGTAGATTGCTTTGGATACTATTGACATTTTAACAATAAGACTTCTTCCAACCCATGAGCACAGAATATTTTTCCATTTATTTATGTCTTCTTCAATTTCAACACAGTGATTTTGAGTGTTCATCTATTCTACCCATTTAATGTGGGAGGGAGGGCAGAGACCTGGGTTTTCACTTTTTTCCAGTCCTAAAGAGTTTGCCAATGTTGAATGTTCTGTTGATCAGTCAGAAGGTATTAACAATGAAAATGTCCAAGGTAGACAGCATTTAGTGAAAGCAAAGTGTGTAGAAGTTCACAGAGTTGATATATAAAAGTGGGTGGGTTGGCTGTTGACAAGAGTTCTTGTGTACTTAATGACTGCTGTCAGTTTAGGTTATTCTCTTCACATTTTATGGTTAGACCTTCAGTTAAAAATTAGGAACATTGTTTAAAATACCTATATTGATCAGATTCTCCTGGGAGCATGGTAAGCAGTGACATCATCAACTGACACCTTAAGCTTTATGACCATTCCTACCACCTCACTGGTTCCCAACATCTGTAAACATACTATGTATCTAACACTTCTAAATTTTTTAAATATGTGCCTTGATAACAACAACAAAAACACTAGGAAATACTAATAATAACAACTAATATTTGAGTACTTACCATATATCAGGTACCCACTTAAGCCCCATCTTCACTCACAGCCCCATCATATGAGTATTATTGTAATTTTCCTATTTTAGCACAAGAATATTGAATGTACAAAGAGCAAAGTAAGCTGTCCAAGGCCACCAGACAGTGATAGAGCTGGAACTGAAACTCGGGTTTCATTCCAGAACATATTCCTTCTACCAGTAGTCTACCCTGTTATTGCAAATCTTCTCTTAGAATCTAGCAAAGAATTCAAGGTTTTTGCCCTCTTTTTACCCTCTCTAGAGCAGGGTTTTGCAACAGGAGTACCACAGACATTTTGGACTAGATAGTTCTTGGTTGTGGGGTATTGTCATGAGTGTTATAGGATGGTTTCACAGCAAACCTGGCCTCCACCCATTAGCTACCAATAGAACCACCACCATCTCCTCTTTTAACAACCAAAAACATCTAGACATTGCCAAACATCCTCTGAGGAGCAAAATCACCTCTGGCTGAGGATGTCTGCTCTAAAGATTTGCAACACATCTTACCTGTCTGTAAGGATAGGCTAAGCCACAGTCACAAATAGAAACCCCTAATGTAGTGGCTTAATAGAACAGAAATACATTTCTTTCTTCTGGAACAGTTACTTGTGGATGTTCAGGTAGGCAGGAGTGGTGCTCCTGTATATACTCATTTGAGAACCCTGGCTGATGAGGCTCTGCCGTCTTCAGCACCTGACTTTCCAAGATTGCTACAGTCTGCACCATCTCATTGGGCTAGAAGGGCAAGGAGACAGGGACACATGCCTGGGGGAGGTTTCTAAGACAGGCACAGAAGGGGCTCACCCCCCTCGCCTCCTTCTGCAGATGCAACTCTTCTCAGGTGGCCATAACAAACTATAGATATAGTCTCGCTGTGTACCCAAAGAAGGTGGGAAATATTTTGTGAGCAACTGGCAGTCTCCAATGACACATTATATAGAATTAAAACATCCTCGTTGTGAAACTACACTGTGTGTCCCCCACTCCCATCACTAAAAATAAAAATAAATTAGGAAGAAAGCAAGAACAATTTTGGAGATGCTTATTGCTGAGATTATGGTGACTCCCCCTGCCAAGTGGTTCTACAGAATGTTGTAAATGAATTCTCCATTTCAGTCTTGGAACAGACTCAGACGGAAGTGTCTTCTCTCCCTTCTCACATACCTTCATCACCTCCTTTTTCTTTATCCTTTCTCCCATCATTCTACTCCTTTCCATGCACACAACCAGCCAATAGGGCTCTTTGGAATTAATGAACACCATTGGTAGTATTCCAGTTTAAAAATAGGGCTGCGGGCAGCCTGGGTGGCTCAGCGGTTTAGCGCAGACTTCAGCCCAGGGCATGATCCTGGAGTCCGGGGATTGAGTCCCACGTCAGGCTCCCCGCATGGAGCCTGCTTCTCCCTCTGCCTGTGTCTCTGCCTCTCTTTGTGTCTCTCATGAATAAAGAAATAAAATCTTTTAAAAAATAAAAAATAAAAATAGGGCTGCTATGTCTAGCAATAGTTCAAAAGCAGGGTTGGTGCTTATCTTGCTAGTGTCCTGGGAACCTTGTGAGCAAAAGGGAATCAATGAGGATAATGGACTGAAGCCATTAACCATTCAACAGGATGATACTTGGGATCTGCAAGTTTATGGCCACACTGTTAAAGTTTATATGAAACTGAATGCCCTTCTTTTTACTGCCCTGCCCTTCTTTAAAACTCATTTCTCAGCCATCCTGAGAGGCCAAAATGAGAATTATGGGTATCTGACCCCAAAAAAATGAGCAACAAAAGACCAAATTGTGAAAATTGTTTTTATATATTCTTAGCCTTATATGCGCCAAATCAACGACATTATTATGGATGTTTTTCTGTAAGAAGTTGAAGTCAATTTGCATCCTTCCAGAGGTGAACTTATAGAAAATGTATTTACCATTGATAAACAGTAGTCTGTTTACATTGTTAACCTTCACCTTGGATAAGGTTTTCAAATTACTTTGTAGCAATAGCTTAATGATCACCCATTGTTATAAAAATATGAGTGCGGAGATGGTCCTCATTGTCTCCCTGAGAAATACTCAACTTCAGATAATGGAAAGGTCACTCTTGAGTTCCCGACAGCCCTGATTTGTGACTTGCTTCTTGAAATGTGGGGCGGGATGAATAGTTGAGGTCGGTCTAAGGATGTCGAGAGTATTGGAGGCCGTGAGTCAGGCTTTGTAGGGTATTCTTACTGGGTTGCAAGAGTTCATAATTTGAGAATAGATTATAGATGAGGATTGTCTTAATGCCCATATCAAATGTCTAAGACCCAAGAAAGAGAACATACAGATGAGAGCGGGAAAAGCTATACGCATGTCGAAGTGCCTGCAATTGGTTCTAATATGACATGTGGCCTGTGTGTATCTAAAAATCCCTCGCTGTGCAAAACCACATGGGGGAAAAATAAGACTTATAGGAAAAATGAGTTTTGAGCACAACATTCAGAAACATTATCCATGATACTTAAAAAAAATAAGAAAAATGAAGACAGTTTTAGACATGTTAAATGGTTAAGAAATACATATCTCCTTTAGTACACATGGCATCTGACCTTGAAGTTGTTTGTGGAAGCCACCTGGTTGCCACACCTGCCACCCTCTGTAAGAGAGGAAGAGTACAAGAGGGAGTGAGTGAGAAAAACAAACAATGAAGAGGAAAAAGAACAGAGAACAAAGAGGGAAAATACAAGATAGGCTACGAGGAAAAAGAAAAATTAAAGAGAGAGGAAACCATCCACAGGGTTGCAATTTAGGAGTTATTTTGAAGTAAGGTTACCTGACATGGAGGAGTGTGGCACAGGACGCCCGTGCAGGTAGACAGAGTTCACTGGTAGGCATTGAGGTGAGTGTGTGAGTATGTGTGTGTTTTGTATTCCTGGGCTGCTCCTTGGAACTGGGGGCAATTTTCTGCATCCACCTAGTGTTTCTCATAGATGAAATCCTACATAAGCAAAGGCAAAGTTAGGAAATTTGAAATAAGTTCAAATTGTTCCTTTGTATGTTAATCATGTTGGGGACAAATTCATGTTTTCAAAACAAATGCTATAGCAGAACTGACTGTACTTACTCTGAAGTATTATGACTTATTACAAGTAAGTCTCCCCACCACCACCCCCTATCTTTACTCAGAGTAGAAGATTGAAGAACAGTATTCCTGCTGTCAAAAAAACATGGTCTTCCATTTATCTTCAATGAGACTAATAAAGACTATGACAAATATCCTTAAGGCTCTTTCCATTTCCACCTTTTAGGAAAAAATGATTTGAAAGAATTTCAAGTTCTCTTAGCAGTTTGAATTCATTCATATTTCTGGAAACAAACAAATAGATTTTTTTTACCCTAATTTCAAACCAACAAATATGGTTCCTTATAAACACAAATAGTGGTAGGAATTTTTTTCTTTCAGCGCAAGGATTTCCGTAATTTGGTCGAATGTCTACAGACTATAGGATTTTCTCTCTATGAAACTCTTAGTGTACACCAAGAAGATTTAAGGGGTAAATGTTAGTATTTCGGACGTTAAAATTTGAATGATGTTTTCCACCTACACTTGCAGATACAGTTAGACGATGTATTAAAGGAAAGTATAGCCTTACAATGTAATTAGAGGGGAAAAGAAAACAGAAACTGGCCTTTTCACAGACCTGAGTACATTCATTTCTTTTGCATGATCAAGCACTTCCAGAAATACCTGCAACCCTAAAGTCCTTCCCCTTCTATTAGGCTTTGCTTTTAATGCAACATTTTGATTTTTAACAAAAAGGCATTTCAAAAACTTGAGTTAACTCAAGTGATTGAGTAGCTATTATTACTGGTCTGCTAAAGAACTGCTCGTATATTTCAAAGACCGCCTGTGGGCAAATTCTATTGAAGATTTGCTAAAACAGGTCCTGTTCAGTTGGGTTAGAATCCTGCTGCCTTTTGGATGTGTGCCATCTTGAATATTCAATTATACTGAGTGGGTAGAAAATTACAGAATTCAGGAAATTATGCTCTAAACAAACCAACCTTCAGTTAGGAGAAGTTTCCCATGGCCAGAAATATCTTCCAAAGATGTTTGCACCTTGTGAAACTAATCACATAGAAGGATCTTGGATTATGTGATAAGCCTAAAGCCAAGGGCAACCCCGCTCTTTAACACCTGGAAGAAGAAAAGGCAGCTTGGGCTGATACACAGCGTGTCCACCTACATCATGTAATAGTTTACTGTTTTCTGATCATTCATGTTTTTGCTTTCTCCTTCGTCCACCAAGACTACTTTGCCACTTAAGGGGTGTATGCAAGTAGCTTGCATAGAATCTTTTAATCTCTTTTTAAAATTGTGGCAAAATAAAAAATATATATATTCATTTTATTAAAATGATTAAAATGAAAATTTATCATTTTAATCATTTTAAGTGTACAATTCAATGGCTTGAGTACATTTACATTGTTGTGCAACCATCACCACCGTCCTTCTCTAGAATTTTTCTAGCAACTGAAACTGTGTACCCCTTAAACAGGAACTTCTCATTCTACCCTCCCTCAGCCTCAGGCAACCCCCATTCTACTTTCTGTCTCTATGGAATTGACTACTTTAGGTACCCCAAATAAGTGGAGTCTATACAGTATTTGTCCTGTTGCCTTAGCTCATTTAGATCATGTCTTCGAGGTCCATCCTTATTAAATATAGTATGTGTCAGAATTTTCTTCCTTTTTAAGATTATATAATATTCCAGAGTCTAAATAGACCACATTTTATTTGTCCATCCATCTGCTTTGGACACTTAGGCTGTTTTCAGTTGTATAGAATTTTCAATTAAGTAAAATCATACCAAATTACGGAACCAGGAAATAACTCAGTGAGGCTTGCCTGACCACAGGTTCTGCAAGAGTTGAGGCATGTTGGTACATTTTCTTCTCCAAGCCCTCAGCACTCTGACCCTCAACGGGCCATCTGCTGAATGAATGCTCTAGTTTTACCCAATCATTTTTATAGATGAGATTTCCTCAGCTGGATGCAAACCCTACCTGTCGCCACCTTTGATCTTAAGCAGTTTGGTGACTTCTGTAACCTGCAGTTTCTTCATCTTAAAATGAAGCCAAAGGGTGCTTGGGTGGCTCAGTCAGTTAAGTATCTGCTTTGGCTCAGGTCATGATCCTGGGGTCCTGGGATCGAGATCCGCTTCAGGCACCCTGCCCAGTGGGGAGCCTGCTTCTCCCTCTCCTCCCCACTCGCGTTCTCTCTCTCTCTCAAATATTTTTTCTTAAAGGAAGTGATATTGCATACTTCATAAGACAGTTGAGGATTAAGGTAATGCCTGTAATAGCCTTGGCATGGACCTGACTCCAAGAAGCGCCCTAGCACTGATAGCTGTTCAAGCCCAGATCCTGAAGCCAAGTATTAGTGCCCAGACTAAGGGCCTGTCTCCTGGCCATTTCATTTAGAAACAACTGGCATTGTAAAACACAAGATTTAGCAACTGCCCCTTACACACCAATTGAGGAGAGTTCTCATACATACTTATTAATGAAATTTTTTGGAAGCTTATTATCTGATTGCTCAGTCTCCTATATCTTGGCCACTGATGAGCATAAAATTGACATGGGCACGTGTGAGGAGAGGAGCTTGTGTCTTCTGTGTCTAGCCACCACATAATTGAGGCACAGCCAGATAGGTGATACAGAGTGAAATGGCAACAGTTAGAGTCACCTCCTAATACAACCAGTGAAATTGTCCTTTCCCCCCCAGCACAAATGTAGGTAGGCTTTGGAGGGGCTCCTGCAAGCCCCAAGAATGTGTCTGGGCTAGTCCACTTGTGAAAATAGTCCGATTGGTACTCTAGGACACTTTTTGCCAACTCCTGTTCTTTTTTTTTTTTTTTAAGAATTTTTATTTATTCATGAGAGATACAGAGAAAAAGGCAGAGACATAGGCAGAGGGAGAAGCAGGCTCCCTATGAGGAGCCCGATATGGAACTTGATTCTGGGACCCCAACCCCACCCCCACCCCACCCCCCCCCAATCATGACCTGAGCCAAAGGCAGATGCCTGGCCACTGAGCCACCCAAGCACCCCGCCAACTCCTGTTCTGAAGTAGGAGCTGGCTTTGAAGTTCACGTCCTGATTTTAAAAAGTATAAGGTAAAGAAGGTTACCGATTAAATGTATAAATTTACTTAATATTGAGACTTATCCAGCATCTTCAAAAACCACTTTTGTTAAGATCCAGTAGAAGAAAACTGCTTCAAAATAGGAAAAAAGTAAAACATAATGAAGATCCCTTATGAGGAACACACAATTAAGAGGTCATCAGCTAGATTTATACCAAGGATAGTAAGCCTCATAAACAGGTTCAAAGGGGCTATTATTTGAGCAATTAAAAGCTATCACCTAAGAAATCTGGTTAGGAGGAGCAACTAAAAAATAGGAATTTCTCTAAGGCAGAGGCTGAACTTGATTATCCCCTGGAGAGCAGGTACTAGTCTTGTCCCAAGCCACACCCTGGGCCAAGGAAACCTGCACTGGTTTTTCTAAAGTGCTCCAGATCCCAAAAGGCAATCGATGTTGAGGCCTACAGTCCTAAAGGGAATTTTTTGTTCCATTGTCATGAAGCAAACAACCCATATCTAAAGACAACGCAAATTACCACCCCACATTCCCCGCAAAATATAACAAAATGATGAAAAGCTAAAATCTGTGAGAACTAGATAGACCCAAATCCTGACTCTGCCACTTTCCTGTGTAATCTTGGACAAGTTACTGAACTGTTGTCTCTACATTTTCACCTGTGAAATGGAAATAATAGAGTCATGATGAAAATATATAAGGCTTTCCCTGCAAAATGCTTCGCACGATGCTAGGCACCCAGCAAGCACTCAAATGAGAGTTGTTATTATATGATTATTAATATAATTGGAATTATTTGGAAAGGCCAGTAATTTCTGGTAGGTTTTAAAGTATCATCCATTGTTGTGTTTGCTAATCTATGGTAAAATATTATTTCCGAAAATTATTTTAACTGTGCAGCTTAAAAATGGGTGGGTTCTATCCCATTGCAGTTTTTAGTTTCCCTGGTGTATCTACATGTAGTTGGAATTTGTTTCCAATATAAAGGGCTGCAGCAGTGGAAAGAAATTATTTGCAGAATTTTGATTTGAGCTGGGTCAAACTGAGATTGATTGAAGGGCCAGATGCCAGCCGGGCCCTGGTCCCATAGCTGTGTGCCCATGGACGACCCGCCAATCTGACCTCAGCTTCATCCTGTGTAAATGAGTTTAATTCAAAAAGCTGAAATCTAAAGATGGCTGGAGATCTCATCTCCAGTCTCAGCTCTCAAGAATGTAACCAGGAAATAAGCAAGTCCTTTGAGCAGCCAAAATAGATTATTTCAAACACTGAACAGTAATTCCTATGTCTTTACCCCCAGGAAAGGCCTCAAGCTCTCACCAAGTGCCTATTTACCCCACATATTTAAAATAAGCTTAATTATTTGGTTTCCTCACTCTCAGCAAGGGAGGGGTGGGGGGTGGATGTGACAGCCCTAAGGAGCCAGGGGAAAGAACTTCTTAATAGATTGCCTGATGTAAGGCCATCGGTCCCCCTGGTGATTTTCCTTGTGAATTCAGGCTTGGAGCATAACCCAAGTCCTTACTGATGAGCCAGAAGAGCAAGAAAAAACTTTCCTTAGGTTTGGTACACATCTAAAATCTAGCCTCTGGGCAGCCCAGGTGGCTCAGCGGTTAAGCACCGCCTTCGCCCCAGGGCCTGATCCTGGGGACCAGGGACCGAGTCCCAAGTCCAGTCCCAAGTCAGGCTCCCTGCATGGAGCCTGCTTCTCCCTCTGTCTGTGTCTCTGCCTCTCTCTCTGTGTCTCTCATGAATAAATCTTTTAAAAATAAATAAAATCTAGCCTCTGATGCCTAGCCTTCATAAACAGTGATTTTCTAATTAGAGTAATTGATTTTTTAAGCATCTTCTGCTCTTCTAAAATATACATAATGTAAAATTTGCCATTTTAGCCTTTTTTTGAGTATACAGTTCAGTGGCATTAAACACATTCATAATGTCACCGCTGCTCCTTTCTAGAACTTTCTTGGCATTCCAAAGAGAACTCTGTATCCATTAAATGGCAATTCCCCATTTTCCCTTGTCCCCAGCCCCCGGCAACCGCCAGTCTGCTTTGTGTCTATGAATTTGCCCGAATTAAACAATATTTGTCCTTCGGTGTCTGACTTCTTTCGCTTACCATAATGTTACCAAGGTTCGTCCATGTTGTAACACGTACCAGGATTTCATTAATTACAATTCACTTTTAATACTTCGAGAAGATTCTTGTATAATAACCGATCCATTAACAGACGTGAGATGACACTTCCTGAGAAGTGAGAATCATCCTTGCTCCGCAAGGGGAAGTATTAAGAAAATAATAAAGACGTGATGAGAAGTTGCAAACATCTGTCCAACCCAAAGTGAAATGGAATGCTTGTTCTAAACGCGAAGATTCTTGTTTTGTTAAGCTAATGGGAAAGAATCCATAATGATTCTCGTGTCTGAATCATCGACACCCCTCTTCCCTAAAGTCGGCTCCTCACGGAAAAAGGCTGCAGCCTACATCTGTGCTTGCAAATGGCAAAATCAAAATCACATTGAGGCAAAATTACTCCTCAATTTTCTCTGCAAGCTGCCTAAATGACATTATGGTGTGTGTGTGTGTGTGTGTGTGTGTGTGTGTGTGTGTGTGTGTGTTGGGAGGAGGCAAAGCAAGCCATTCCTTTCAGCTGCACTTTAAAATATTTTCTTCTGAAACAAACCTTTTTTTCTCTTCAGATCAACAAGAAATGTTACAAGTGTTCCCTTCAGCTTTATAATGGGGCTCCCAGTTATGCTGTTAACCTTTCAGAAGCTGTAAGTGGGAGATGAGTTGGGGGGGGGGGCGGGGGGAGCACAGCACTGGCCAGAGCGGCGGCCCTGCAAATCCAGAAGGGCTGAAAAGACACAGCTTTTGTCCAGTTTTCCATAAAGCAGTGGATAAATCTTACGACCCAGGGGTCTGTTTGTAGCCTTGTAAAGAGTGTTCCAAATGCAAATGTAGGTAGAGAAAAGGGTGTGAGTTAATCTACTTTTGATTAGGGGAGCCTTTATTTTCTTGTGCTAAGCGGGGAGTTAGGTGGGTGGGAAGAGAGTGGAGAATGAAATGCGTCTTCAAGAGGTTGCGTGGCAAAAGCAAAAGCAGTCCCCGGGACAAAGGGAGGGGAGGGAGCCGAGGAGGAGCCGAGGAGGAATGCCGGCTTGAGTTACAATTCAATACAGCTTCAGCCTCAGGGAGTTTGAGAGCAGCCTGGCTCCTTAACCCTTGCCTTCCTGGCTCTGCTTCACCCAGTTGGCCCGCAGACCTGGTATCAGGAATTCACCGCCTTGGTTCTGCACACGTGCAGGGCTGGGAAAGCTAGAGGCAACACCTGCAAATTGTTGACGTCAGTTTTGAGGGAGAGCAGGAGGTACAAAGGCATTCTTCACGGAGCTGGCCCAGTATGTGGATGACTCCAGCTTCCCCATTGTGGAATCATAAATGCAAACGCTCAGGAGTGCCTGACCCTCAAGGGGTGAGAAGGATCCAGAAGGATTCCTGGGAAGAATCTTAGCCTGGTTTGCCAGTAGGAGGGGCCACCTTGGCAGGGAAAATAAAATGCGTAAAGACAGTGAAGCCAGGGGACAGGGGACATTCCTGAAAGTGCCAGGAGTGAGTGCCTGTGGCTTGCGGGTAAGGGAAGAAAGTGGTTAGAGATGAGTCTAGAAAGGTAAACAGTGATGGAGGTCTTGAAGGACCTCTCCCTCCATGCTGAACGCTAGGGGAAGTCATTAAAGCATTTTATGCAGGAAGCATAACATCAAATTCGCTAGTTCTAGAAAGATCACACTGGCTTCATTCTGAAAAGTTGGGGTCAGAGTCCCATAGAGGGATTAGTTAAGATGCTCATGCAGTAAGCATGGTGGGAGATCGCCAAGACCAAAGCAGGGATGGGAGAGGGATGGGGTCAGGTTCAAGACAGGTAGGAGAGGCAGGATTTAGTGTCTGGCTGGACAGAGCCAGTGAGAAGGCCGGGGTCTGGGAAACTTCAAAGTGTCATGGATGCTTTGCATACATATGTCTCCGCTAACCATCTTTCAGACCTTCTCCCCCAAACGATGTTAATAGCAGGCTGTGCAAGCTTCCTGTGAGTACCCATGGTAGAAGTTGTTATTGTTTTTGTTTGTTTGTTTTTGGTTTTTTACTACTAAACATCACATAAGTGTAATTCAGATGTAACAGCAATGTTAAAATCAACAAGTTTAATTTTTAACTGCACCAAGTAACCTTAGCCGTTTAAGTATTTTTAAAGTTAGAAGTTTTTATTGTAATTTGTCTGTGCAAATAGTTAATCTGCTTTTGAACCATAAGGGGTTCCAATCTGGCTACTTCCTTGCCCTCCTGAGGAGGAAGCAGGCACACAGTAAGCCACACAACAGCCATGCTACTAACCACTGTGTGCTGGGCGTCGTGTGTAGGCAGGGTTCCTTGGATGGTCCTGGTTGGGTTTGTTTTGTTTTTTGTTTTTTTAAGATTTTATTTATTTATTTATTCATGAGAGATACACAGAGAACGAGGCAGAGACTGAGGCAGAGGGAGAAACAGATTCCCCACAGGGAGCCCGATGCAGGACTCGATCCCTGGACCCTGAGATCATGACCTGAGTAAAAGGCAGGTGCTCAACCACTGAGCCACCCAGGTACCCCTGGGCCTGGTCATTTAACTCACTGAATGGAGTCAAGGCACAGGTTGTTGCATTATCCCTACTCAGAGGCTGAGGCAGTGGATTTTGAGGAAGGCCAATAGGGGAGCTTCCGAGGGGCAGCTCCCAGCCCCAGGCTGTCTGCCCTTGTGGTCCAGGCACTTTCCACCATGCTGCATCAGGAGCAGAGGCCTTGGTGACGAATCTGCCCTTGGGCCTATGTCATGCTCTCTCCTGATAGAAACCTACTGTCTTAGGAAAGCAGGTTTGCCACAGATGGAAGCTGCATCTAGTACAAGGAAAAGCATGTAATGTAACTCTGTACAGAGTTTTAAAGTGCTGCTACACAATATACACAATCTCTTGAAAGTTCACTTATGGAAACTTCATCCTAGGAGGTCAGCCTCCCTCTCCCTCACTTCTAAGTACCAAGGTGACCATGGGCCTTGTGCCTGAGATTTAGGATAGGAGAATAATTAGTTTTACCCACATCACACATTTTCCCCTGTGGGCACGAATTGAGACCAGGCTTCCAAGAGGACAGAAGGAAACCCCTGGATTTACCCCATTCAGGAGGCCCAGCACTCTGAGAAAGTCAGGTTTCTGAGGAGTGTCCCAACATGCTGGCCCACCTGCACTCCCATTCTACCCTCTGTTCCCCTGCAAATCTCCAAGCCCAGGCTGTTTCTGTGTCAATAAATAACTTCTGGTTAAGATTTTACTGTGATGAGATCAACAACAGCATAGCCAGAGAAGCAATAAGATATGTCCTTAGGGCTACTCATTGTTTTTGGTACAATGAACGGAACAGTTTAGCCTATGCATCTCCATATTTAGCTGTGGATTACCTAATGCCGCCAAGGCATAATCACATTCATCCGCATTGAAAAACTGCCCATAAAGAGATCAGCCCTTGTGTAGTTCTTTATTTTAATGTATACAGCCTCGTTGCATTGCAGTTTTCAAATAGAATAGCTTGACCTTGAGGGTCATTACCAAACTGTGTGACTCGGTAGATGGGAAGTTGAGCTAATGTCTTCCAGCTTTTTGCTCTCCCTACTTCATCTGGCCCAGGTAGCTCCAGCCCTTTGGCCTCATGGAAGCTCCATTTCAGGGTTAAAGTTCTAAGTAAAGTAGCCCAAATAGCACTAGACTTTTGTCTCTGAGGCCTTGTTTCCCCTCCATCAAGTGAATGGCTGCCTGAGCACCTACTGCGTACAGGTCAGTTGCTAGAAGCATGACCTGTATTATAGTTCGTGTCCCAGTAAAAGAGACTAGAAAGTGTTCCAACTCCTTAAATAAATCATTTAGTGAATTATCGTCCAATACATGCTTAGGTTAACGCGTACAATCACCGGTGATGCATATGTAGCAAACTGTGTATCTGTTTTAATGGGCCATTATTTGGTATCCTTATTTCACAATTTCTGGCCCCTTAGAATTTGGAGTGACAAGTGGGTGGCAATTTGATTTGTGAGCAGGAAATGTTTTTGCTGCAGAAATCACATGCATTTGATGTGGACCTATAAGCCATCCATGTACTGAAGTGATATGCAGAGCTCTGTGAAGGAAGTTGGAGCCCCGTGATAAAAATTCAGGCTGACTTATGCAAAAGGGCATTCCAGAAGTTACTCCAATAAGCTTACCACTTAAATGCGTCCCATGTGAGGCAGCAGCACACCTACCACAATGGCTCTCCAGAGTTGAAGGAAGCATTCCTCTGCGGGTCCTGCACTTCTACGTGCCTGCATCCCATTTCATCCATCAGCCTTTTCCTGTGGCAAAGGCCATGCCGTCAGAGCTGCTACTTCTCTCTTCGTTTCTGCTTGATCTTCATTTGATAGCAATTGCCAATTCTAGAGTTTTTAAATGTTCTGCTTTCGAGGGTCTCCATCGTGTGAAGTTTGTTCAGTATACTTAAACATAGTGTGGTCCTGGGAGAGCCAGAAGGATTCATTTGTGAGGCTCCCATATGGCTGCTTTGGAAAAGAATGTGTTCCTATTGGGGGGAGCTACACAGAGCCATGCACAGAAAGAGGAAGGGAGTGGCTGACCTGTGGGGTGGCCAGCAAGGGAAGGGGGTAACGGTTTCAAGGAGAAGCCAGAGGGAAGGAGGAGAACTTGTCAACTGAATGGGACAAGGAGGTGTGTGCCAACGTTGAAGGCCAAATGCCAGTTGGTTGAAAACTGGCATGCTTGGCTGCTGGAAAAGCATGCCCTGGGACATGGGTCAATGAACACACGAACGAGGTGGGCTCGATGTGTAAGTGGACTGATACTAATTCAGTGATGTGACGATCCTGGAATGTGCTAGGACGTGCTAGGGGCCAAGTCAATGGTTATCTTTGGTGGGCTCCTTCCTCAAACCTAAGAAAAGCCACATTCAGCCCTCAGATGAAGTCGACAGCAAACATGTCCTACAATTTAAAGATCCTGTGTTAATAAGGACTAAAGCTTTAGAAGCAGTAATGTAGGCTTTCAGTGCACGCTACGGTCAGCTGGTCCTGGTTTGAATGTGACTGAATCACTCGCTCTCTGTGTGACCTTGGAAAACAATTGAAATTTTCTAAACTCCCAGTAAAGTGGGACTAATAAGCGGGCCCACCCCCCGGGGCTGTTGTGAAGATTAAGTAAAATAATGCATATAAAGTAGTGAGCTCGGTACCTAGCAATAAACCTAAATGTAATCCGACTCATAATAGTAAAGAGCAGTGAGGAGGCGTTAAACTTCAGATGATCTAATAATGTAAATTTATTTTACTGATCTTTTATTTTATTTTCTTTCCCATATACAAAATCCTTTGGGCTTTATTTAATTTTCCTTAATTACCATGTTTCAAATTACACCAGCAGGACTGTGATTATAATTGAGATGAATCAGTTCTCATTTTCAGGTACTTAAAGCTTTGCCAGGACATCACATCTCTTTGCTGTTTTCCTCTTTAAGGATTATAGCCACATCTAATTGTCTCTGTCTGCTTCCTTTCCCGGTTTGGGGGACCTGGAGAGTAAAATGGCAGTAAAATAACGATGCTGAGTAAGTTAACCCAGTGAGGGGGAAGACTTAAAAAGAGAGTTGGAGAAAAGTAGGGTGATGGTGGGGGGTGGCTACTCAAGAAGTGTATAATAAAGGTCCATTGCTTTCCTGTCTCCTTAGCACCCACTGGGATGCTGTTGTGCTTCATTCCAGATGGTTCTGGCAAATTCTCTGATTGCCCATTCTGAAGATTTTAAACATACTTTGCATTTATGCATATTCCATAAGCCTTTAGATTTCCAAGGAATGCTTTGCTCTTTTTTGGTCCTTAGAAATGACAATGGGATTAAAGAGTATAGGAAAAAAAGCAATGGTGGGTATCAAAAAAGTATGGGAAGATAGCTTCAGCAGGACTTCTTCAGGGGCATGTGTCTACCACTCTTCTCTTAAGAAGAGCTTTTACATGTGAGAATATTGTCAGTATAATCTGAAAACTCTAAACACAGGTTTTTAAAATAAATATCTAACAAAGCCAATAGAAAATTAAGTTTCCTGCCATGTTTTTGTTACAGAAGGGACTCTTGTAGGAACTTTTCGGTTCCAACATGGTAAGATAAGAGATTAATTGTAGTGGTATTTGCACCAAACTTCTTTTTAACTTTATGACATTTTTAGATCTATTTGCATTTATGTACATCAAATTCTTCCTCTGGATGTCAACATGAAGTTAATAAAGATGATTGATTTCCATAATGGTTGTCGGAAGCACAGGAAAAGATGGGCATCCAGTTGCTTGAAGAACTCTAATATATTAATGCTAATCTGGTTTCTTCTATCATTTGATTACTGTAGACTACCAGTTTGCATGTATTTTCTGTTTAAAGTCTTTGGGGGAAAACCAAATATACCCAGTCATCTTTAAGCAAAGATCTATTTCTCTTTCTACTCAGCATTGCTGTTTGTAACAGAATTCCTGTCTGCCCTCGCCCGGTTTCTCTTTCTGGGAAGACCTGCCCAATCCTCCCCCATTTCTAGGCAGGCTGCTCCATCTCCTGCCTGAGAGGAACCTCCTAGCTCCCTCTCCAAGGAGGGAGACCTGAAACAATGGAGGGGACTGAACCCACCATATCATTTGTCACAGCTTAGCAAGAAGGCCATTCCTGACATTTTTTACTGATGTCTTAGGTATTGAAAGTATTATACTAGGTAAATGAGGCTGAAAGCTCCCAGTTTTTTTATGATTCTTTTACTCAAATATCTCAGAGCCATTAATTCTGACTTTCACATATCGCCAATTAAGATCAGCCTCTCTACCATCAGTTAGGGAAACTGAGTGAGAACTGATATCACACCAGGAACAGAAGTGGCTTTGAACTCGCCCCCTTCTGCTCCCCCCTCTCCTGTGTGCCTGTGGGTCTTCCTCTCTTGCTCTTCCCCCTCTCTCTCTCCCTGTCTTCTTTCCCCTCCTTTACTTTCTATTCTCCTTTTTCTTGCCTCTTCTCTTCCCCCCCTTTCTGCTCCCCTCCATTCATTCTTCTCCCCCCTTCCCCATCTCTACCCTCCTCCCCCACCCCCAGCAAGATTGCCAAAAAAGAGTTTGTCCTGCTGATGATATACTGCATTTTCAGCGCGGTTCTCCGCGGTGTCAGGAACTACGTTATATAGACTCAGGGAAAACATTGTTCCCACAATAAGAGCTTTGTTTCCAGCTTGATGAAGTGGCCAGAGACCCCCAGCTCCCATTTCTTTCACTGTACCTTCCTCCCCATGGATGTAGACAGAGAAATAAGAGAAAAGAGATCAGCTGGAAGATTAGACTTCTGATACTTTATCTGCAGGTTACAGAGGGAGATTTTACTATTAGCCCTAGTCAGTGGCTTATTTGGAAGAAAGATAAAGGGTTTCTTTCTTTATATTCCCACAGCACTTTGTAAATAATTCCCATAACACATCGTCTTACTGTGACTTCTTTCTTTTAAAAGTGTCTTTTTCCTGTCTTCTCTCATGAGCCCCTGGAGCTCAGGGATCACAACTACTTGTTTCCAGATGCACCCACTTAATACAGAAACTCGCATTGGATGGACCCCCAAAAATCTTAGTACATTATAATAAAACTATTGAATACAATGCAGCCACTATAAAAAAAAACGAGAAAGAATTCTATTGACATATAGGAGTCATGTGTGTTTATATACATTGAGTGGAAAAAGCCAAGTTGTGAATGAAGCATAGATCTCATTTTTGACAGATGCCATCATGCCCCAGAACACGCCCAGAAACATGCATACCAGATCATTAACCAGAGTTACTGCTGGAGAGTGACACCTGTGGAGAAAAGGAAGGTCCTTGAAGAGGGAGAGGGAAGTTTTTTCATTATATGCTCTGACTCATTAGAATTTTTTCTATGGCAAAAAACGAAGCTGACGCATGTCATTTTGACCACTCCCTGTCCCACTCAGATAGACAGTGTTCCTATGCCGGACTCCCCAGGAGAGGGGCTTGTCTTCCTCTCTTCCACCTCTTACCTTGTCCCTTGACCTGGCTCTAATAGTCACCTCGCCAGAAATTATTTTCTTGTCATTCCAGGCTTCCTCCATCTACCTTCTACCTTCTCCTTCCCTTTACCCTCTCCTTTTCCTACACCTACCACCATCCTGTTCATGGGTGCATGGGTGTGTGGGTGCATGCATGGGTGCACGGGTACATGGGTGTGTGGGTGCATGCATGGGTGCATGGATGTGTGGGTACATGGGTGTGTGGGTGTGTGCATGGGTGAACAGATCAATCAATCCTCCCTGGTCCTATATCTCTTCCAGTTACTGTTCCTTCCCGTGTAACATCTCAAAATTTATATTCCTGGTACCCACTTCCAAATCAGCCTGCAACTCTCTCTAGTTACTGTACTCAGGACTCCGTTATGCTCACTCAGCCTCCCTGAGACTGTCTGGAAGAGGTGGGCTGGCCAGACTCTGTCTCTAAGACCTCAGGGCCCATCCGAGACCCCTCATCACTGCTCCCACTCAGGGGTGAGTCTCCTCAGCATGAGCCCCAGCGTTCTGTGCCGCTCTTGGCCTTGCAGCTCATAATTTACTTTTCTGATTTCCTTTGCAAGGGCTCTTTGGTGTCCTCACTGCCACCGGAGACTCCCTGGAGGTGCATGGCCTGCTGACCCTCACCGAGGTTGCAATTCGCAAACACTGAGCTAGCTACCCTGAAACTGCGTTTTTGTGGTTAGGTGCTTGACGTGGCTGTGGACTCTGAAGAATGGGAGAATATTTTGGCCTCCCTGTTCTGTCCATGCTGCCGAAGCCCAGAGCTGCACAGCCATGCGCTTCTAGCTCCCCATGGAGCTTTCTGAGCAAACTGCTCTTCCAGATCTGGTGCTTAACAAACTTCTCCTGGGAGATGTCCTGCTGTTACCTCTGTCTTCACACATGCAAAACCCATGCCCTGTCTTTGCCCCTGGACCACCCCCCTCTTCTCTTCAGGTCTCTCAGGAATGGGGAGAGGAAGCACATGAGTGGGGATTTGGACAGGGCCAGGGATTCTGAACCAGACATACTCATCGGGATGTTCCTGAGAGCACTATTTGTACAGGAGACAATGCCTAGAAAACAAAACTATTTCTTCTCAGATCTTTGATTCTAAGAAGAACATGATGAGCAAGCTAGAGCCCTGTGAAGACCCACTATGTATGTAGATGAGCTAGGCCAAAAGATAGGCCTGGTCTCCTTTAACTGCAAATCCATAGAGGTGTTTCTCAGTGTTTTACCTGGGCATGAGGCAGTCCAGCACAGCATCTACCAGCCAGCCAACAAGGCCAAGAACCACCCCACCAGGGCGTCTGCAGGCCTCGCCAGCAGAAGCCCAGAGTGAGTTTTGTCTCACCAACAACCTGACAAAGAAGATCAGGAAGAAGGAGGAGAGCTGGTGGGTCCTCTTCCCAGAGGGAGCATTCCAACTCTCTCCAGGCTGAAGCCAAGTAGATGGGAAGATGAGGGGCTGGTCTTCCTACCTTTCAATTCACTCACTGCCACTTAGGACAAGAAAATGTCTTGTTGGTGGGAACCTGGGTGGCTCAGTGGTTGAGCATCTGCCTTTGGCTCAGGGTGTGATCCTGGGGTCCTGAGATCGAGTCCCACGTCAGGCTCCCTGCATGGAGCCTGCTTCTCCCTCTGCCTGTGTCTCTGCCTCTCTCTGTGTGTCTCTCATGAATAAATAATTTTTTTTTAAAAAATGTGTCTTGCAGTAAGGGGAACAGTGCCCCTCCTCTTCAGCATGGAAAGCGAGGAGTGAGAAGCACAGACTCCCTTCTCCTTGTTGGGGAGAAAGAATTCCTGTCCCCTTCAAGGTCCTTCCAGGCAAACTAGAAATCAAATTGACATGAAAGGGTTTAACAGGAGATAATAGAATTTAATAGCATGTATACAGACAGACATGGAAATTCCAAAGACAGGCACAGTGAGGTATACAAGTTATCTTGTACTGAGGAGATGGGGCAAGGGTCTGGGACTTCAGAGGAAAGGAATGCAATTTACAGGAAGATGAAAAAAAGTAAATGTTTGGTAAACAAATGTTTGCTGGGCCACTCAGCAACAATGGGACAAAGAGAGGACTTTGCTCAAAGTGGCCCTGCCTAGGTCCCTCCCCATCTACCATAGGTAGTTCCTATTGTAATGTAGTTATCTATGATGAGAGCTCTCTCTCTGGAGCAGTCCTCACTCTCAATTCTTTTAAGGCATTTGACAGGGAAGTAAAGAGCTTTCTCTGAAATTGCTAGGTCTTTATTGCCTTTTTTAAAAGATTTTTATTTATTTATTTGGGGGGGAGGGGCACAGAAGCAGACTCCCAGCTGAGCAGGAAGCAGAATGGGATGTGGAGCTGGATCCCAAGGCCTCAAGATCACAACCTGAACCAAAGGCAGACACTTAACCGACTGAGCCATCCAGGCATCTCAGGTTTTGATTGCTTTCTAACTCAAAATAGTCTTCACGCTAAAGCTGCCCATCTTGGGGCAGCCTGCCATCGGCCTCTACATCCTGAAAGCCGACAGTGTCCTCGCACCGTGACTCACCCTTCACTGGCTCCTTCCTCTCCTTCACGCCTCTCTCTAGAACCTGTGGAAGGCTTGGTCTGGGTTTACCTGCACTGCTGTGCTGGTCTAACTGGCCTCCCCACCCCAGTTTTACAGCTTCTGTTTTTTCTTTGCTGATGCTGGGGTGGTCTGTGGTCTCCCTCCATCCTTCAGTGGTTGCCACCGCCAACAGAGCATGGAAGATCTCCATGATCAGTCCTATCGTTGCACTGCAGCCCACCTCCGGGGTCTGTGTATGGGCTCTGGGGCCTCGCTCTCTTGGCCTATCTCTGCACCTGTAAATGTCCTTCCTGACTGCAGCCTGCCTACCTGACCCTGTGCCTCTCTTGGCACTCTTCTACTTCCTGGATGCTGTCTTCTTCCTCTACATCTAGACTGCTGGTTATCCTTAAAGATTCAGTTCTAGGGATCCCTGGGTGGCGCAGCGGTTTAGCGCCTGTCTTTGGCCCAGGGCGCGATCCTGGAGACCCGGGATCGAATCCCACGTCAGGCTCCCGGTGCATGGAGCCTGCTTCTCCCTCTGCCTATGTCTCTGCCTCTCTCTCTCATTCTGTGTGACTATCATAAATAAATTAAAAAAAAAAAAGATTCAGTTCTACTCGTGCCTCCTCTAGAGAGCCTCTCCCAGCCTTGGAGTCAACCACTTCTTTCTCCTCCGCCTCCCCTCTCTGCCGCATTGAATATTTATCAGCCATGTGGCCTACACACTGTATTCTACTTATTTGTTTACACTTGCCTTTCAACGACACAGGGAGCTCCTTGCAGGGAGGAATCATGTTTTATTCATTTTTTTTTAATTCCTAGCTTGTAAAACAGAACTTGGCACACATCCTTAGGTCCTCAAAAAAAGGGGTGGGGGATGAGGAGAGAGGGTTTGTATGAATGAATGTGAACGCTTTTAAACTATAAATGGTTATACAAGTGTAGGTTATTGTGATATCAATGGCGTCCCAATGTAATACATGGGATTTGGAGGGCAGGTTTTGGGAGAAACAGATGACTGCATTCTAGAAAAGGTGGGGGGTTTGGAGAAACAGGAAAAAATGGTTCCTTCAAAATAAAGACCAAAGGAAAAAAATCTTACATAGGAGTTATATCAAAGGGCTTGGAATTTGGAAGTGCTAAAAAACAAAAAAAACAACCAAAAAGAGTCAACTATAAAACCACTAGGTCAAACTTTGAAACGTCAGCAAGAAGATTAAGGAACGGAATCTTTTTGTCTCACATACAATGGACTCTAGCAAGAGAAGGGGCGGGAAGGAGTGGTAGAGGTGTGACGTATGGGGAGACTTCAGAGTTCTGAATCAGCATTTCTTTCCCTCTTGTGGTTTATCTTTGTTGAGCAGGTTATAATTTTAAAATGTTTTAAATGTTATTTCAGAGGAAGAAGGGAAATGGGGGTGGGGACATTAATTCTATAGGTGTCTTGGAGAAATAAGAGGAACTAGTAAGGATGTTCACTTTGAGTTTAAACCTGAATTGGAGGGATCCCTGGGTGGCGCAGCGGTTTGGCGCCTGCCTTTGGCCCAGGGCGCGATCCTGGAGACCCGGGATCGAATCCCACGTCGGGCTCTCGGTGCATGGAGCCTGCTTCTCCCTCTGCCTGTGTCTCTGCCTCTCTCTCTCTCTCACTGTGTGCCTATCATAAATAAATAAAAAATAAATAAATAAATAAATAAACCTGAATTGGAATTCTGTCCATTTTTTTATGTATTCATAAGAGACACAGAAAGAGGGAGAGATATAGGTAGAGGAAGAAGCAGGCTCCCTGTGGGAAACCCAATGTGGGACTCAGCCCCAGGACCCCAGGATCATGACCTGAGCCACCCACGTGCCCCGAATTCGGTCCATTTTTATAGCATCTCTGCTGGAGGGCTGCCTAGACCAGTGCTTCTCTATATGTGGGGAGGGACAGGGACACGTGTGCGTGTTTTCTGTCAGTTACATACTGACACTTTGTAAAATACAATAAAAAGTGAATTGCGGGGATCCCTGGGTGGCTCAGCAGTTTAGCGCCTGCCTTTGGCCCAGGGCGTGATCCTGAAGACCCGGGATCTAGTCCCACATCAGGCTTCCTGCGTGGAGCCTGCTTCTGTCTCTGCCGCCCCCGCCCCCTCTGTCTCATGAATAAATAAATAAAATCTTTAAAAAATAATAATTTTTTTAAAAAGTGAATTGCTAGAAAAAGAAAATAGAAGAAATCAGACATGCAAATGACAAGCCTCAATTTACCATTAGAGCCAATGGATTGATCCCATTCTGTCAGAATGCTGTAAGTTTCCACATGCTTACTCTCAATTTCTGCACTTACCTCGTTGTAGTTTGGAAACAGTTTGCAAACTGGCTTCCCTTTACATTTACCACACTTTAAATTGCACCAAGTTAGTCTTTACTTAGATGTTTTCAACATTACAGGCAATGAAAAAGTTAATGTGAAGAGGACACTCACAAATTGTGGAATCTCAAGGAGATCCTAAGGACATAAATTGATTCAAAAATAAATAGGATTTAAAATGGCATAATAGGTATTTTTTTCCAGTGGTGGAAAGCTCTTGTGTTTATCTCCCCGCCTTATCCTTTACCCAGTAGAGTGAATTCTTTGATCTTCTTGGAAAATAATTGTTTTCAATGCTAAAGTTTTAAATTGATCCTTCATTGTTAACTGTAGGGTAGCCATAGATGCTGACATCAAGCCAATAAAATTAATAAGCAGTGTGACAGGCTCTAATAAATTTCATTGGTGTCTTTACTCTGTCATTTGAGCACAGACCCAACTGTTATTATCACTGAGCTTCGAACCTCTTATTTTGGCTGGAGATGATTATAGCTGCTAATACAGTGCATGCTACAGTAGTTCCCAGTAACTGGTTTAGGGTTAAAGTATCATATTTAAAAGACTTAATTATGATCAGTAGGGAGAACAAGTTGTGGCCATATGACTTTGATCTGTTTTCTAGAGTGGCCTACAAAAATTTGGACTCCTAACGATCTATTTTCTCAACAATTTCAGAAAACGAGCAGCTTTTAAAATCTTGTTTTCCTACCACGGACTGGGGGGTTTTGAAACTCTTTCATTTGGAAAGAGGCCATTATTTGTTGGAAGTGGGCCATGCTTCTTTGTCTCTAACCCCAGCTGAAATTCTTGAAGCCCCTTAACTCATTCTTTCTCTCACATGAAGAATTTGGTATCAGGTTTCCACAAATGAACAAGCTCTTCCCTTGAAGTAAGAAAGAGGATTGTGCATTTTCTCACTTAAACCCCATGGCAGCCAACAAGGTGAATTTGGCATGCATACGTCATCCTTGTCCTACCCTTTATCCTGCTATTTGGTGTGGCTCATGCTTCTCCATATCCTTCTGTTTTAAGTTCACGCCCGTCTCTAACCTTCTGTTTTACTGCTTTAACTTTGCATATGATTTGTCCTTTGAAAGTGTTGATCAGAGTCTAAACAGCTATCCAATGTAAGCTTTCAATGCAAGTTAAATATTAGCCCGTCTTTTTGTACCATGTGTAATTTTATATAACTATCGAAGAGCACATTTATGTTTTTGAGGAAGTACAGGTTAGGTTTACATGTTGTTCAGAAGATATTCGCTTCACTTCTAGCTTTCTTTAGCATTTTTTTTTATTTTTAATTTTTTTTTATTTATTTATGATAGTCACACAGAGAGAGAGAGAGAGGCAGAGACACAGGTAGAGGGAGAAGCAGGCTCCATGCACCGGGAGCCCGACGTGGGATTCGATCCCGGGTCTCCAGGATCGCGCCCTGGGCCAAAGGCAGGCGCCAAACCGCTGCGCCACCCAGGGATCCCTCTTTAGCATTTTTTATTTAGGTGCTAACTCCGTGTCTTCTGCAGATACTTAAGCTCCTTATAATTGTTCTGGTTTTTTTTAAAAAGATTTATTTATTTATGATAGACATAGAGAGAGAGAGAGAGAGGCAGAGACACAGGCAGAGGGAGAAGCAGGCACCATGCAGGGAGCCCGATGCGGGACTCGATCCCGGGACTCCAGGATCGCGCCCTGGGCCAAAGGCAGGCGCTAAACCGCTGAGCCACCCAGGGATCCCCAATTGTTCTGTTTATACAATAAGGAGGCTACGTCTTGCTATTGTGGCCCTGGGGCGCCAATTAGACTTAAACCTTGTGAATTTAATTTCTTGTTGAGATCACCACTGTCTTGGGGGCACCTGGGTGGCTCAGTGGGCTAGGTGTCTGCCTTCAGCTCAGGTCATGATCTCAGGGTCCTCGGTTTGAGGCCCGCATGGGCTCCCCACTCAGTGCGATGCCTGCTTCTCCCTCTGGCTCTGCCCCTACCAGCACCCCCACCAGCTCATGTTCTCTCTCATTCTCTCTCAAATAAAATCCTTATAAATAAATGAATGAATGAATAAGGGAAAGGGTTTCTAAACACTGCTTCCTGCATGCCAATGATTGTAGTGTTAAAGAACTAGGTTGGTAAGTTCTGTGATGCAGTCTGTGCAATGTGCTCCTGAGAACGTTAATGGCGAAGCCCTGCCTGTTTTTCCTTTGAGGAACATAAAGAGCATGGGAGAATGAATGTGGCTTAGTAAAAGGGAGAAAGAAGAATTATCTGATGGTTCTTAAATTTCAGTTTCTCCTTTGGCTGGTTGCACCTCCTACATGCTATTGTGTTTGCAATGGGACATTGGAATGTGGCTGGAGCCTGGGATTTGCACAAGGCCCGTTCCTTCTCAAGCTGCACAAGGCCATGTGACGTTTGGTTGAGGGCCATAGTACATTATGCAGCCCAGGGCAGGGGATTGTATTTATTTTTTATTTTACGTTATTTCAGCTGTTTTCACTTTTTTCTTTATTGTTTTCTTACCTCCTACCGAGTTCTTTTTTCAAGCATTGCTGGGGAAGTGGGGGGAACACTCAGTTATGAACTCTCACACCCAGGGTGGAAAACAGCTTTCTCTCAGGAGCTCGAAGCTTCTAAGCCATGAACACTTAACCCACTGTGGCTCTGAGCCCGCATTAGCCCTGCTTGGGGAGCTGTTGCTATGTTAAAATATATAAAATCTTCCAAAGTTTTCCATGGCTCGCCTAACATAGCCTACTAGTTAGCATACGTGAGTTATGTGCTCATTAAAATAAAAAGAGAGGATTTTTTTTCTATAAATTGATGTTTGAGGAAGAATTTGGTTCTATACTTTAACAAAACGTAGCTTCCTGATTTCAAGGTTATGTTTAAACAACGCTTTCTTTCCCCAGTTTATTGAGATATAAATCACATATAACACTGTATTAGTTTAAGGTGTACAACATAATGACTTGGTACGTGTGTATTTTGTGAAATGATCACCACAATGAGTGTAGTTAACAGCCATCACCACACACAGTTATAAATTATTTTTCTTGTGATGATAAAATTTTAAGATCTGTATTTCTGGCTTTCCACTAAATTAATTTGAGTAACTTTTTATCATATAAATAAGTCAAGGAAGCAGAAGATGATGTTTTTATGCCAAAACTCTGACATTATGAGAAACTACGGTCATTATATTATCCATCTAGGGAAGCTCTAATACACTTGGGGGGTATGTAGCCTAATGTATACCATAATCCTTCTTGCTCAAACTCCCTGTTCTATAAATAGGTAAGTATTGTCATCATTAATAAAAGAGACACTCTGTATTCCATAGTATAATTAATGAGCACATTAGTATAGTAATTACTTGAAACTGATATGAGAGATTCATCTTGCATAACTAAAGATGACTTGGAGAAGGACAGGAGTGTTTAAGACATCCTTCTCATTAATTTCCCAGGATTACCTTGACTGCATCAGGGACCAAACAAAACTTCCTCTGGGGACAGAAGAAAGATCAGCCCTCTTTGGAAACATTCAGGATATCTACCATTTCAATAGGTAAGTGAACACTCAAGAGATGGTTCTCACCTGGGAATATTAGGACTTTCAGATGAATACAGCCGAAGAACACTTTACCTGTAATCCTTGATCCAACTTCATACATTTCTGTGTGCTATCATTGCCATGAAGTCTTTTTACCTAGAAGCATCCTTGTTCTAGAAGAGCCTCACATTTATTTAATATTCCATCACAATCCATCCTCCTGGCTCAGAGAAGAGACCTGTTTGCCCTGACAGAGCAGTGACATCGTCCTTCTGCAACACAACATGAACAGGACATCCAAAAATGCATGCGCGCTTAGTCTGCGGCATCCCCAGCTCCACTGGAATTTCTAAAATTTTTCTTCTGCCTGGGGAGTGGGCAGGACAGAGTAAACACACAAATACTTTAAGTCAAAATGTACTAAGTCAAATTAATTAATAATTTAAATGATTAATTGAAACATACATTAAGTACTTTCTACGTAAAAGACACAGGGCTTAGGAAATCTGCTAAAGGGGCTGGGACAAACAAATTGGTTAGTATTATATATTGTGAAACTGCTACCAGGCAGCAGGCAAGTTAAGAGCACAGACTCTCATTTCCACTGTGTCTGGGTTTGCAACGCCCCTGAGCTGTGTAGATATTCTTGGGTGAGTCTTTAAATGGAGTGGAAGGACTAACTCCCTCCCTACAGGTCTGTGTTTATGTCTTCCTTTCTCAGTGAAGCTTGCCGGACACCCACGCAACACCTCACCTGCTCTGTTCTTCCTTCTGGCATTTGTCAGATTCTAACACCCTCTACGACTGACTTTTGGTCTACATCTGTTGTTTCTTTCCTCCCCACCCCCACTCATGGAACACTCCCCAAGGACAGGGGTCTGTTTTGTCACTGCCCAGGTGCCTAAACAGTGCTTGGCCCATAGGAGACATACAAGCTTCTGGGGAATGAATGAATGGAAATGATAAGAATATCTGTCTCTGTGGTTACTGTGAAGCTTCATTGTGTTCATTCACCAAAAGTGCCTAGCTCATTGCCAGCACAGAAAAAGCACCAAAATATCCACCAATGACGAAATTGATTTTCTTATAGTAAAATCCCATTATAAATTCTGCAGTGCCCTGTCATTGCATGACTCAACCACAAAGCAAATTATAAATCTTACCCATTTTTGCTTAATGAATTTGGTATATGTGACACCTGGTGCACAGGATCCGCATCTCCTTTGCTACTTTTGAACCCCTAGCACCTAGCACAAGCCCAGCCTCTTGGAGACCTGCATATAGAATTGCATCAACTCCTCCTTTCATTTTGAAAGCCTAGGATATAAAACCGGTCAGTGTTGCAACATCTCCCTGATTTGACTCAGAAGACTTTGGAAATTGGTCTGCTTATTCCAAGACTGTGGTTCTCAACCTGAACTATACTACTACAATCACCTGGGAAGCTTTTAAAATATATATATATATATATATATATATATATATATATATATATATATATATATATGATGGACCCCACCCCCAGAAATTGTAACAAATTGGATTGGGATGGGGCCAGGGCATCAAAAGTTTTTAAAAGATCCCCAGATGTTTGTAATGTACAGCTGTGGCTGGGAAATACTGTGTACATAAAATAAAACATAATAAGAAAATAAAGGAAGGTCATAAAGAAATTGAATTAGGCTGGGGCTCCTTGGTGGCTCAGTCGGCTAAGTGTCTATTCTTGATTTCAGCTCAGGTCATGATCTCAGGGTTGTGAGATCGAGCCCCACATCTAGCTCTGAGATAGGTGTGGAGTCTGCTTAAGATTCTTTCTCTCCCTCTCTGCCTCCTCTCACCCTCCCCACTGCTCATGCATGCACGTGCTCGCTCTCTTAAAAAAAAAAAAAAGAATTAGGGAATTGGGAGTCTACATGTTCATTGGTATTAAAACAGGCTCCTATTTAGCAGTTGCTGATGGTGAAATACTGTGAGGCCCGCAGTAGCTTCCCTTTCCAGAGCCTATCAGTGGCACTATAACATAGGGAGAGGGCTGAGGCATATTTGCTAAGTCTTCTGGTGGTTTGGCTGTAAGTTGACGGTACTGAATGTTTATCTACTGCTTACTTCATGCCAGAGGCCGTAGACCTTTATGCACATTATCACTTAATATGCCTCATCTGGGCTTCTCTGACCCCAAACCCCAGGCATTTAGCCACATTTCCTCTTGCCAGAGTGGAGCCCTGCTTTCCAGGCCATGGTTTGGATTGTGGTAGCATAGTCCAGAAAGGTTTTGTTTTATTTTTTGTTTTCTACTCCCTGGAGTTTAAATCTGTTTCTCCCAATTTAAAGAAAGGTAAGAATGAAGTAGCCCCCAAGGTCAACAAGAAGGGACCTTGGTGGTGGAGCTCATTCTGCAAAAGTTGGAAAACTGAGAAGACCTTTGTTTTCCTTCATTGGTTCTCTCTTCTTTGCTCTTCAGTGTCCTCTGAACAAGGAAGTCAGACACGTAACCCTGAGTCAGAGTGAATGAGCACCCCGATGATATGTGAGGGATCAATGCAATGATACGATGTGCACACAATGAGCACGTATTCGTGCCTGTCCCTTTCGTAGATTCCATTTATATATCCCTGGCACATGTACGATCTCCTTTAATCCTCTTAACAGCTCTGGGAGGCAGATAGAATGTGTATCTTATGCACATCTTGTAGATGAATCAGGAGTACAGTATGAAAAGTCCTTTGCTCAAGGACATAGAACTAGGCATCAAATCTAGCCTATTTTGAATACCTGGTTTTGGCACATTTCTATAGGTATTCTTATTATTTTAAAGTGTATCTGCATGTTTAACTCTTGCAGCTGAGTCATCTATACTATCATGTCCCTATTTCCTTTCCCTTAAATCTGGAGTCTACAGTTAGAGCTCAAATGTCTTTGCTGTTGTATTTGGTTAAGTAAGAAGTATGGATGTGACTTTTTATGTTAAAGCCTCTTATGAATTTTTTATTATATACCCTATACCAGTTGATTTCAAACGTCTGGCTATCTGGTAAATCTATGGTTGGGGCTTGAAATCATTTTAAAGTTTCTATTAGTTCAGGTCCAGGTTTTTCAACATAATATAATATTATTGTGACCAACTAAGCAAGATTTAAATCTCAAAAATTAAAGAGGGGGAAAAGAAAATAGTTTTATGCTGGACCAAAAAAACTCTGCTGACTAGATTTTGTTTTCAGGGTATATGTCCAAAATACATAAAAGCAGCATGATGAATACCCATGAACCCTACTCTATCAAAGCCTTTTCTTGTGTCGTACTTACTTTAGGAATTCTTTAAAGCATAAAGACATTACAAATAATGTTGAAGCCCTTTCTATATCCCTCCCAACTGCATTTCCACTCTGTGGAGCGTGGCACAGCAATGTGCTGGTAAACCAGTTCTCCGGCATTAGGACAAGAGAGGGGGAATCTAGGATTTATATTGTTTACTAATTTCTGTGGTGTAAATATTTCATCACAGCAGATTTCAAGCTACTAGCAAGACATCACTGAACATGGAATTAGGAAGAGGTAGCAGAATTGGCCTAGGAAAACCAGTATAATCCAGTTCAGTATACCACTAGAACTGTAACTATTATCCAAGACTTGGTGTTTCACTCCCAAGTAAGATTTTGTTGCCATGACTGTATATGTAAGCATTTATTTAAAATACGTAACATGCTTTCATGTATTTCAAATGTGGCATAAATTGTGCCAACCTTTCACACATTTTTTATCTCTCCACATTGTTTTTTAGATTTATACCTCTCTTTTATTTTAACCATGATGTCGTATTCCATTGGAGAATATGTTACCTTGCATTTTATCAGTTAAGAAGGAGCGTCTTTTCTTGGTTGTTGGCCACTGAGATTTTTTGTATATGAATTTCTGCCTTCTATTCACTGCCCATTTTTCCATCAAGATGTTTCTTTTTCTTATTGCTGTATAGGCATTCTTTTTTTAAAAAAAGATTTTATTTATTTGTTCATGACAGAGAGAGAGAGAGGCAGAGATACAGGCAGAGGTAGAAGCAGGCTCCACGCAAGGAGCCCAATGTGGGACTCGATCCTGGGGCTCCAGGATCATGCCCTGAGCGGAACGCAGATGCTCAACTGCCGAGTCACCCAGGCATCCCTATATAGGCGTTCTTGATGAATTTTGGCTAGTGATCTTTGTGGATTATTTGAGTTGCAAATCATCTCCTGTGAGACTTGTTTTTTAACTTTAATTACAGTTTCTTTGAAAAGAAGTCATATAATTCATAAGTTCGATTACAAATAAATATACATTTTATAATATATAGATATTGTGTTGTGCTTAAAAAATTATCTTGTACTCTGCTCATAAATACGCTCTATTATTTTTCTAAAAGTCTTAAAACTTTGCCTTGTCTTTTATCTTACTACAGTTGATGGAGGTATGGAATATGGTGGGAAATCCAAATTCTTATTTTCCTACGTGTAGCCAATAGCCCAATCACCACTGATTGAAAAGTATATCCTTTCTGTGCTCATTTGAACCTCCACATTCCTCCCATGTGAAGTTTACATGTATTTATGGGTCTGTTTTTGAGCTGTGCATTCTGTTTCATTACTCCATTTGTCCATTTCTGCCCCCATACCACATGGTCTTCTTTATTAAGCCCACATTACTCTTCAACATTGGCTTAGCTTTTCTTGACTCTTTGCACTGTCGAGTGATTTTTTTATTTTATTTTATTTTTAAGATTTGATTTATCCATGAGACAGAGAGAGAGAGAGAGAGAGAGAGAGAGAGAGAGAGAGAAGCAAGCCCCATGCAGGGAGCCTGACATGGGACTCGATCCCAAGTCTCCAGGATCACACCCTGGGCTAAAGGCAGGCGCCAAACCGCTTAGCCACCCGGGCTGCCCGAGTGATTTTTTTAAAATTAGTTTGTCAAGTTCTAAGAAGAACTCTGTTGGGATTTTTTATTGGAACTACATTTTAATATAAATTAGTATTGGCAGAATTGACATCTTTATAATATTGAGTCATCCCATCCATAAACATACTGTTCTTCAATCAGGCCTCTTTTAAATGTGCTATCATGGGGTTTTATAATTTCTCCATCACATTCATGTAGACAACTTCTAAAAATTTATTCCTTTTGATGTTATTTTGACTAGAATATTTGTTCTATTTTCAAACTATTATTATTATTTAGGAATGCTACTGATTTAGTGTATCCAACTAACTTTCTAAGCTTTTCCAACTAACTTTTCTAAGTTCTAAATCCTTTTGGATTTTCTGCGTAGACACTAGTCTGAATATGAGGAAATATTTTTGTTTTCCTTTATAGTTCCTCTACCCATTATGTTTTTTTGTATCTTATTGTTTGGGCAGGTCTTCTCATACAGTGTTGATTTGATGTTGGTATCCTTATTGTCTTCCTGACATTATTAGGAATACTTTAACTCTCTTACCATTAACTATGATGTTTGTTCTGGGGTTCACCTAAACGCTTTTTCCTATTTTGCTAGGATATCATGAGTGAATATTACATTTTTGGGGGGAAGCCTGGGTGGCTCAGTGATTGAGTATCTGCCTTCAGCTCAGGTTGTGATCCTGGGATCCTGCCTAGGATTGAGTTCCACATTGGGTTCTCTCAGCAGGGAGCCTGCTTCTCCTTCTGCCTATGTCTCTGCCTCTCTCTCTGCCTCTCATGAATAAATAAATAAAATCTTTAAAAAATTCTTTAAATTTTGCTTAACCTTCAAAATGCTTAATCTGCCTTCAAAATGCTTACTCTGCCTTCAAAAATATTAGCATATGACTTTTTCTATTCATAATATAGTAAATTAATAGGTATTATTTTTGAATCATACATTCATTACTGAAATAAACCCTGCCTGGCCATGATGTTTTATATGTTTGTGACCTGATAAGTTTGATTCGTTCGTATTTTTTTACAAAATTTTCCATGCATGTTCATAAATGACCATAACCCATAACTTCTTTCCTTGTACTATCTTTAATTTTGGTATTTGACTAGATTTAAATTGTTTTTGTTTTCACAGAATATTCCAACATAAAACATTTGGGAATGCAGCTGATACTTCATTTTTGTTTTCCTTTTTGTAGCCAAATCTCTCTTCTCTCATAATCCCCCCAATAGTCTAGAAATTTAAGTCTCTGGTTTGGTGTCTGGAAGAAATCCCTAAATGGTCAGAAAACTAGGTCAGTCAAAAGAAGCCACTTTCCCCCTTTGAACAGGCTTCTAAAATCCCAAAACATTTTTCTTTTTTTTTTTTTTGTTTTTACTTCCGATTAAAGAAAATGCTGGTTATTGTACACCCATCCTTCTCTTGGAATAGAGAAGAGTTACCTATACTGTGTTTGAATCTTTAAGAATGAAGAGTGAGGCTGGAATGCCTGGGTGGCTCAGTGGTTGAGTGTCTGCCTTTGGCTCATGTCATGGTCCTGGGATCGAACCCTGCATCAGGCTCCCTGGGGGGAGCCTGCTTCTCCCTCTTCCTGTTTCTGTCACTCTCTCTGTGTCTCTCATGAATAAACAAAATCTTAAAAACAAAACAAAAAACAAATGAAGAGTGAGGAAAGAGAAACCATTTCTTTCTATTGAATTTCTATTTTAAAATTATTAGCAGGGATGCCTGGGTGGCTCAGTGGTTGAGCGTCTGCCTTTGGCTCAGGGCATGATCCTGGAGTCTCCGGATCAAGTCCCACGTTGGGCTCCCTGTGCAGAGTCTGCTTCTCCCTCTGCCTGTGTCTCTGCCTCTCTCTTTGTCTCTCTCATGAATAAATAAAATCTTTAAAATAAAATAAAATAATTAGCAAATTAAAATTATCTTAAGTTCCTTTCCTCAGAATATGAGAGTAAAATCTTCCCTTTCCCTTTAACTCTTTCTCTTTATTCTGCATATGTCAAGTCACTGCTTATAAAACACTCAGCTAAATCTAGTCCAAGTCTAAAAAAAAAAAAAAAAGTTATTTGGGCAGTCCTTTTTTTTCTTCCTTGAAATGTAATTTAGAAAGTGAATCATGGGATACATACAACATTAAGGCAGTGGAAGGTGGGGAAAGTTATCTTCTCTTTTAGTACATTTTCCCACCCCCAAAATCTGTTTAACTTCTGAACAATGGTAGAAATATTTTTACCCATGGGCTTTTTTCAAGTGGACTTTCAAGGCCAGGGTTAATGTAACAGTGAAATTATAGGAACATTTGGTGCTGTTATCCTTGCTCCACTCTGTTCCCACTTGAACATGTGCCCGTGTGGCTGCAATAAGTTAAAATGGCAGCTGACCTAGTTATGTAGGTGGGGAAAGGAAGTGGTGCTCAGAGTCTATTGTAGACCGGAAGGGGAGAGGCCCCATTCCTGACTCTTATTCCATGTAAGGCAATAGAATCTTCAAGGTCAAAATAGAGTTCCTGCCTTCAAGTTCACATCGCTGGTCAGAGAACATTTTACATGTAATATGTTCTGTAAAAGAGAACAGTGTTTCCTCTAATTGCACACCCAAACAAGGGACTTGCACTCAAGTTAGAAAGATTACCTTCTTTTTTATTGTCCTAACTCAAAATGGGAGAAATATTTGGAACTCGGGAAAAAGAGAAATAGCCAAAATCTGAAGGTAGGATGACTCTAATTTTAGTTCTGAGTACGAAACACATTCTATGAATCACTCCTTCCTGCCAATGTACATGTAGGGTTGTTCATTAGATACACTGATGCAATGGGAAACCTGGTCCCCCCCCTTTGGGCTGTAACTCTAGAAGGATGGTCCTGGTCTTTATGGTGCGTCTTCAGTGTTTGATATATACCACATTCCGGCTGCATCTGTGCTCCCCTAGTATAGGGCATGTTATTTTATAGTCAATCTTCTTCCTGTATCTCCTACATTGCTTTTGTTCACCAAACTCCGGCCACAATGGCTTCCTTTCTACAACCTCACACAGCACAGCAAGCTCATTCTGGACTACAACTGATTTCATAAATGACTTTCTCTTTCAGCCCTCAAATCTCACCTCCTTCAAGAGTTCTCCATGACTGCTCCAGGGCTCTTCCACCCCCATCCAGCCTTAGTTGCTCTCCCTACATTGCTCTTTTTGCTTTGTATCATGTAGTAAAGTGCCATATTGTGTTGTTTTCTTTCATTTTCCCAGGTAAAACCAATACTTTATCATTTTTACATAAACATTTCTTATTAAGTGATCATGTATTATGGTATGTGAGTTTCTATTGTAATTTCATTTAGGTTTTTCTGTTTTTAACAAAATGGTGCTTTCAGATTTTATTATGTAGGAATGCTTAACATGAAATCTACCCACTTAACAAAATTTTGAGTGCACCATACATTCGCGTTAACTTAGGTATATTTTGTACAGCAGATCTCTAGAATTTGCTCATCTTGTTTATCTGGAATTTTTTGCCCATTGATTAGCAACTCCTCCATTTCCCCCATCAAACCCCTGGTAACTACCGTTCTACTGTCTGATTCACTGAATTTGACTACTTTAGATTCCTCAAGTAAGTGGAATCATACTGTGTGTCTTTTTGTGACTTGTTTGTTTCACTTAGCATGATGTCTTCAAGGTTTACCCATGTGGTCACATATTATAGAATTTCCTCCCTTTTTAGGGCTAAATAATATTTCACTGTATGTGTATACCACATTTTCTTTATACATTCCTGGGTTGAGTTGTTTCCACATCTTGGCTATTGTGATTAGTGTTGCAATGACTGTGAGTGTGTTAATATCTCTTCAAGATCCTGATTTCAGTTCTTTTGGATAATACCCAGAAATTGGATTATTGATGGCTCGTATGGTAGTTCTATTTTTAATTTTTTGAAGAACTGCTTTGCATAGTGGCTGCACCATTTGTATTCCCACCAACAGTGTACTAAGATTCCAATTTTTCACATCCTTGTCCATACTTGTCTTTTGTTTGATACTATGTTTTTTATTTTTTAAATTATTAACATTTGCCACCCGATCAGAGCATAAGCACCATAAGACAGGACTTTCACCTATGTTCTTTATCCCATACCTCCATACCTATAACAATGACTGGCATGGAGGCTTTCAATACTTACAGTGGAAGAGAGAGCAAACAAGATGGTGGGCTAAATGCATTAGGACAATGGCCCTCTGACAAGAGCACAAAAGAAATCCCATTACTTCTTCCTCACTGTTCCCATTCTTAGTGTTTATCCTATTTTATAGAATGATTGTGAAGGAAAGCTAGCCAGGTGACTCAAGCTAGGGTTCCCAGGTAGACAAGGTCTCCCACCAAAAACAACATAAGGCAGAGTCCAGCCCTTGGCTTTCTGGAGTTGGGTCAGGAAATAAATCTTTCAATACGTGTGTTTATAATAGAGTATGTGAATGGGATTCAATGGCCCTGATACTAACCCCAGCTGTGGCCATTAATTATTAGCTGTGGAAACTAAGGTAAGCTACTTCCCTTGTATGAGCCATGATTTCCTCACCTTAAAATTAGGGTTTGGACTGGAAGGTGTCTGAGCTCCCTCCCACCCTGTGGTTTGAACAATGAATGCCAGTCATTCATTTACAGGTGAGCTATACCTGGAACCTGGGTGGGTCCCCTGAGATACTTCCTCCTACCAGCCAGTCCACTCTGGAAATGAAGTTAAAGCATAACATATAGAACACAGGAAGTTAAATATTGTCAGGGAGTATTTCTGTTAAGCCATGTTGGATTCTGCTCAAAATTCTTCTCTGATCAGAAAGAGGATTTATATTGAAAGACCTGGACACAAAACCTAGACCTTGAGCACTCCATCCTCCAATAATGGAAATCACTGGCTCAGAAATGTTGCTTCTTTGGCTATTACTTTTCTTCATCGATTTCTCTTCATCCAGTGTTTAGGTTCCAATTATTAGATTTCAACTATCGTTAATTTATTCATACCCATTTATTTGCAAGAGATATTGATACAAATATCAGAACTGTATTTTACAAAGTAAAAATAATCTTGCGATGGGAATATTTTCATAGGAATATTAGGAATGAATGTTTGGAATTGAGACTATCCTGAAATCATGCATTGATAAAAGATCCTCTCAATGTGCAAGGTAGACCAATGGATTTTCAAGCAGCAGGGTATAGTGCACTGGTATGGTTTCAGGCTCCAGTAGATCTCTAAGAAACTATCATATACTCAGTTTCAATGTAATATCAAAGAAGAATTTCCATACTCTTCTGAATAGGCTTTTTGAAGACTCTTCTCTTTTCCAGTGACATATCTATGTGAAGCTAGATTGATTTCTGAGTATTTCAATCAAAATAACAGGGGCGCCTGGGTGGCTCAGTCAGTTAAGCATCTGACCTCAGCTCAGGTCATGATCTCAGGGTCCTGGGATTGAATCCTGCAAGGGGCTCCCTGCTCCTCAGGGAGCCTGCTTCTCAGCCTCTCCCCCTGCTCATTCTCTCTCTCTCTCTCTCTCTCTCTCTCTCTCTCTCAAATAAATACATAAAATCTTTTAAAAATAATAACAGATTGTGACAGACTGAATGCAGAAGCAGATATGAGAATCCATCTGTGTTCCATTAAGGTCAACATTAAAGATTTGCAAAAATGTAAAACAACACTACTACTCACTAAATTTTATTTTATAAAATCTATTTTTCACAAAAATTATTTATATTTACATGTATTGGGTTTATTAAATGACTTGATCCATTTTTAAAATATTTAATGTTAATTTCTAATAAATATCAATAGATATAATCCAGATAAAGACTTTTTTAGAGTGTATACAGGTCATGATAGCACAAAGTTTGAGAAAGGCTGCTTTGAGTGAAGAGGGCCCCATAGAAAGCTCCACTTCTCACATAGTTTACAGTTGCATTGTCATGTCTCACTTTCAAACAGGAAAGGACAATTGAAGATCTCAGATATTTGGTGAGAGCCTCTAACGTAAATGTCAGAAGCCAAAAAAGGATCAAACAGAGTAAAGAGAGCTCAGCAGAGAGCAAAAAGCAGGAAAGAAAAGCCCACGATAACTAATAGTAGTATCATCATCCTTGGAAAGAAGAAATTTTGCACTCATAAGAACAGAAACATAACCATTTAAGGAACATATTTTTTAAAAAAACTTTGAAATTAAAAATCAGGCAGTAGAAAGGAAAATATTCAATAGAGGGTACAGAAAATAAAATTGAAGTCTCCCAGAAAACAAACAATAAACAAGAAGATAGAAAAACGATAAACAAGAAGATAGAGGAAAAATAAGAAAGATTAGAGTATCACACCAGGAGATCTAAAATGTGAATAATAGGAGCTTCAAAGAGAGAAGAGAAAATGGCCAGGGGGTGGGGAAAAGGGGGAGGAAATATCAAAGACCTAATTTAGTCATAGGGGTTCCTTAGCTTTTTGGTCCCAAGATCTCTATATGCTTCAAAATTACTAAGAACCCAGAAAACTTTTTGTTTATTGTGTATGATGTTTTGTTTACCGTGATAGAAATGGAAACAAAAATTGTTAAGATTTCAAAATATATGTTATATTTTAACATATATAGGAATTGGTTTACATTTTTACAAATTTCTTTATTGTCTGACTTACTAGAAAACTGCTGGATTCTTAAGTGTTCTTCTACTTTCCCTCTGTTCCATCATCACAAACCAGGTCACCTCTGGACAAGTCCACTGTACTCTCATGAAAGAATGAAAGTAAAAATGCCAATGTTGCCTCAGAATTTTTACAAAAACAGTGACCTCATAAACCTCCTGAAGGGGTCTCAGGAATCCAGCAGATGTGATGCTCAAGAACATTTCCCGAATAGTCAAGTTGGTTCTGTGCATGAAAAGACTCACCCCAAAATCAGCCATCACAGAATTTCAGAATTATGTTAACAAAGAGAAAGCTCTTAGGAGCTTCCAGAATAAAAAATCAGGTCACATGAAACATGGATCATGGATCAGAATGTTATTGGACCTCACAGCAGCATTCGAATTCATAAGGCAACAGATAATTTCCCGAATACTCAGAGAATATTATTTCCAACCAAGAATTCTGTATCCAATGACATGATCAACCAAGGGTGAAAGGAGAACATTCTAAAATAGGAAGAGTCTCAGAAAGTTTATTGCCTATTACCTTTACTCAGACAGCCCTTGGATTTTGTGTTCTTCCAAAGAAGGATGCATCTAAAATGGTAGCTAAGAAACAGTGCATCTAACACAGGAGCCAGGTGATGCACATCATCAGGATGGTGTTGGGAGAATCTGGCAGGCGTGGAGAGCAGGTTAACCTGTTCAGATGAGAGCAGAAGGACCAAGGGCCCTAGCAGCGAGATCGCTAAGAAAGAATACAACCAATGGGTGATCTGATGTTTAAACACAGGGAGGCAAGAGGTATGCTTCCGGAACAAAGTTTGAGGATAAATTAGTGATGTGTACTTTGAAAACTAAGCGAGAGAGAGAGAGAGACAATTTTAACTCCAGGGAAAACATGGTTGTACAAGAAAGGAAATGTAATTATGGTACACTCCCAGGCTCAGCTGAGAATAATATTTATACAGTCTTCAAAATGTAAGCTCTGACTTTTAATCTAATCAAATTTCATAACAGAAATCATTGAGATCAGACAAGGGGAAGTTTGGGCAATTAAGAAGTAAATAATATCTCAAATTGAAAAACACTGAAAATGCTATATCAGCATGTTTAGAACCATGGAAGCATACGGCAGAAATAGCAAGAAGTTGGGAATGCTTCTGGAGAGTAGCAGTAGAGAACAGGAAACAGAAAAGAAGAGACTGCTTGTTTTTATTGTAATTCCTGTAGAACTATTTAACTTATTTTTTTAAAGTAGGCTCCATGCCCAATGTGGGGCCCACACTCACAACCCTAAGATCAAGAGTCACATCCTCTACCAACTGAACCAGCCAAGCGCCCCTACTTAACTTTTTATTAAATCTGTAATATACCTCTAATTAAACACAACATAATAAAAATATATATATATATAAATACAATCTATATATAGTGCAATTGGAACTGAATTACTGCATGATGCCCTTTGACCCAGGAATTCTATTTATCGGACTTTAAGTTGGTTGGGCACATTAATTATACTATATCCACACAATGAAATAGTATGCATTTACTTAAAATAATACTACTGCCATTAAAAAATAAAATAGTCATCTGAGGAAATAGAGCACTATCCTTTAAGCACTATCTCTGTTTATAATTTTTTTTTTAAGTGAGCTCTGTGTCCCACGTGAGGCTTGAACTCATGACTCCGAGATCAAGAGTCTCATGCTCTTACCAACTGAGCCAGACAGGCTCCCATCTCTGTTTATAATTTTAAATTTGTTAGTGTGAACTTCCATGGAATGTTGGAGTCTTCCAATGGATTCTGAGCTCCGAGCACTGAGGGATCATACCTCATCTGGCTCAGTGATTTGTACTTATGCCTTGCCCGCATTTGGTACCTAGACAGCTGTTTGATGAATGAGTAAGTAAGTGTGTGTGAACATGAGTACAGACAATGCCAACTGTCTGGAAGACCTAAATGTCAGGCAGGGCTTATATCTAGGTGGGAGAGTTATAGGTTGGACCTGTGTTTAAATCCCTGGGGCAGGGCAGCCCGGGTGGCTCAGCGGTTTGGTGCCGCCTTCAGCCCAGGGCATGATCCTGGAGACCCAGGATCGAGTCCCACATCAGGCTCCCTGCATGGAGGCTGCTTCTCCCTCTGCCTGCGTCTCTGCCTCTCTCTCTCTCTCTCTTTCGCTCTCTCTCTCTCTCTCTCTCTGTGTGTGTGTGTGTGTGTCTCATGAATAAATAAATAAAATCTTTAAAAAAAATAAAAATAAATAAATCCCTGGGGCACCAAGACCTCAAGCAAGTCCCTAATCTAAGCCTTGGATATAATGACAATAGGTCCTCAGTTATTCAACTAAATATGATTCCTTGTAACTGTTGCCACCTCTGGGCCTGCTTGCTCTCACACCTCCAGAGTGTGTACTTTGGCTTTGACTACTATTAAACATTTGCTTTAAAAAAAAAAAAAAGATTCCTTGTAAACGTCATATAAATGTATAGACCTCTTTGTTATCTAAAATGTTCTCAATCATCATATTAATCTAATACTTTCTGACTTTTTTTTTTTATTAGTGAACTTCTACAAGATTTGGAAAACTGTGAAAATGATCCTGTGGCCATTGCAGAATGTTTTGTATCCAAGGTAAGCAGAGTTCATTCCTCTGGGCCGACCAAGACAGACACAGATTGCAAATTGTTTTCATTTTAATGTTAAAATGACTGGTTGGTTCCATACTGGATGAAGTTAGCCACAAATTTCTCTCTTTGTTTTTCCTTTTTTTTTTTTTTTCCACTAGCAAGGAAAAAAAATAGTGTTACGTGTCCCTACTAAGTTAGGAAATGCTAACTTAGCAGTTGACCTAGAACTTGTATAGTTACTGGATGATGTTTAGGCATCTTTCCTAAGAAAAAAAATTAAGGTTAGTGGGGACCCAGAATAGAATAATGTTTGAAAATTTAAATACAGAGATGCTGGGGTTGCTCAGTGGTTGAGCGTCTGCCTTTGGCTCAGGTTGTGATCCCAGGATCCTGGGATTGAGTACCTCATTAGGCTCCCTACATGGAGCCTGCTTCTGTCTCTGCCTGTGTATGTGTGTGTGTGTGTGTGTGTGTATGTGTGTGTGTGTCATGAATAAATAAATGAAATCTTAAAAAAAAGAAAAGAAAACTTAAACACAGAATATTTCAAGGCCAGTTATAAAGATCTGTTAGAATCTAGTATTTTATAAAAATATGTGTGGCATTAGCCTAGGCTGTATAATTATCATGGGGGCTGCTAAAGAGAAGCAGAATTAATCTCTTATCTTAAAAATGCATTCTCGTTTCCCTACATTTGTTTTGAAAAATAGAAGAAAAGGATCTGACCTTTCAAGCTTATTAAATGGTCAGCTCAGACTCTGCACCAGGACCCTGAAACATATGAGACAATCCTTTACATTGTTTGCCCACAGGACTCTATATAGTTTCTCTTAAACATGGCACAGCTTTTGTTTGGAAAAGGTCAAGTGGAAATCACTTTGCAGCAAAACGTCCTGTGATTTCTGCAGTTGGGGTTTCAAGTCTAAGGGTTTTTTTTGTTTTTTTTTTTTAATAAATTAATTTTTATTGGTGTTCAATTTACCAACATACAGAATAACACCCAGTGCTCATCCCGTCAGTGTGTAAGGGGTTTAAGCAAGGTTCATGACGGTGCCCGGGGAGCAACCAGGAATTAGCACCTCATTTAGAGCTCCAGTGTGCCCTGTGACCTCCGAGACCTGACCTGGCTCAGGACTTGTTTCACAGGGTCATTTCTTATGGCCACAGATCCATCCTGTGGTTTTGATTCCAAACATAACACTCTGGGTTTCGTTGGAGCATGATCCCTTAAAGGCAGTTGATGGACTTGCATATCAAACACCCCTGACTGTGGGCGGGTGTGTGGTTGTCGGCGTGTTAACATGTAAAATGTACACACTTGGTTACACACGCAATTCTTGTCATACGTTGCCTGTGTCCTAATGAATTCTCATAAAGGGTTAGGAATTTGAGAAAAGAGGAAAGTGGAAGAAGGAAGAACGGGCAGAAAGATGTGCCGAGCATATCAAAGGAGGTCTGTAAGAATAGCCACAGCCTGTAAACAACATCGGAGCGATCGGAAACGCTCGGGCTCTTACTGGTAACTGTAATCACAAGTTGATTAAAGACGGTCCAGCATACGCTTAGCTCCGGCTTAATTATTCACATAAAAGTTTGTTTATGTGCCACGTTGCCAACTCCCAGATCTTATTTTTCATTGTAATATTGCCAAGTTTAATTAGAAGACTGACTTCAGCACTCCACACTTTCACATGGAAGCAGGGAACTGTGAGAGTGTCTGGTTCTGGCACACGCTGCTTTTCACTCAGCACCCTGAAATTTAGAAGATGTTACGTTTTCTGCAACACAACCAGCTGCTCCACTCTGGGAAGGAATGGAAAATTGCTTTAATTGAGGGGCCATTAATGAAAGAGGTAAAGCTGGCGGTTGACTTTTGCTTTTATCTGAATCACTGGGGCTGACACAGAGGTTCATCTTTGACCTTGCTTTGTGGTATGTGGACGTTACAGAAATCCTTCCTGACAAAAGGAGAATACAGGACCTCTTACCTGCTGCTTATAAAAGAACAAGGGGTTGCGGGGGCCATTCCCTTGAGGGAACAGAAATAAAAGTTCCCTGGTGGCCAGGCCAAGCTGTCTCCCAGCTGATTCAGCTCCCATTTGTCTGCTCGGAGGGCTCTAGGAACACCCGGCACAGGTTTCTTTGCTTTCCTGCCTTCACCTCCATCCTCATTTCTGTCTCTTATCTGGACTACCAGCTGGACCGACCCTAGGCAGCATTTAGGAGGGAGAGAAAAGTTTATCTTCAGAGACCCAACCTCCCCTGAACCTCCTCCTCAACCCTCCCATTGGTGGCCTTCCCCCTTTGGTCCCTAGGCACACGCGCGTGCATGCACACACTCACACACTACCCACTTACTGAAATTATTCTCGTAAAAGTGCTGACATTGAATACTCATATCATTGGAATGAATTCAAGTCCATTATACCTCACCCATATGCTACTTACATATTCAGCCTTTCTCACGTGTCCAGAGAAAACTCAGGAATCAAAGTGTGTGTATGTATATATATGTGTGTGTGGGTGAGAGAGAGAAAGGGACCTCATGGCAGAAGAAACCCTAAAATCCTATGAATTTCTTTACTCTGGTTATTCAACCAATAAATAGCTGAGTGCCCCATGTGCCCAATTGGCCAGCCCTAACCATCTCTTTTTTGGGGGGGTTCTTTCATAATTAAATGTCTCACTGTTACATCTCTAATTATAATTTAACAGACTTGAATCAGAAGGAAATATCTATTTTTGTATAATTTCTTTATCATTGTCTTCTTTTTCCCTAATTCTACAAAGGTTTTAGGGTAGCATATATATCAAGTAAAAGGCATTTAAGGATTAACGAACTAGGAGCTATTGATTTTTTTTTGCATAAAACCATTATTTGGATTGTCCACAGAGCTTATAAATCTAAGGTCAAACAGATATATTTGATTCGATATTGAGAACAGACAGCCGATTTAAATCAAAATCTAATGTTGGAATAGGGCCATAATGTCACAAAATGTACAGCAACTCAATTGTGCAGAAGTCTTGAGGCTTTATTAGGGATAGGTATATGTAGGTCAAGTATATGATGTAATTTATATATATTTTCATTGAAGCCCTTTTTTTTAAAGATTTTATTTCTTTATTTAGAGAGTGAGTATAAGATAGTGCAAGCGGGGGTCAGGGCAGAAGGAGAAGGAGAGAATCCTAAGCAGGCTCCATGACCCTAGAGAAACCAACATGGGGCTTGATCCTGAGATCATGACCTGAGCCGAAATCAAGAGTTGGACACTCAACCACTGAGCCACCCAGAAGCCCCTGAAACCATTGTTTTTAAGTTTGGCATTTCAGATTATCCTAAAGGCCCCTAAACTTAAGGAAAGTCAACCTGACATTATTCAATCCCATGGAAAATGCAGCAGGAAGCAGGCAGGAAAGAAGCAAGAAACTCAGAACATGTGAGCAAATCCAGAGAAAGGCTCCATCTGACATTATATATTTTTTAAGATTTTATTTATTTATTCATGAGAGACACAGAGAGAAAGAGAGCCAGAGACACAAGCAGAGGGAGAAGCAGGCTCCATGCAAGGAAGTCCAACGTGGGACTTGATCCCAGATCTCCAGGATCACGCCCTGGGCTGAAGGCAGCACTAAACCACTGAGCCACCTGGCTGCCCTCCATCTGACATTAATTCACTAGATGACCTTGGGCAAATCACTTTGCCCATCTTGTCCATGGAGCCAGGGCTGGACACTCCAGTGCTTTCGGAGCTACACAGGTGAATATATCACATGAGTGGCCCAGGTGGGAGCTAGAGCAACCTAAGTACCTGTGTTGTGAGGACATAAGGGTCACATGAAACTGGGCACCAGGCCCTCTGGATCTATACTTTTTCAAGAGAAACCAGAAATCAAGATATTTTGGTCTTCCAACTTTTGGAAACTGGCAACTAATTTAAGTTTTTTAAAAAGTACTAGGTTTGAAAATTTGGCAGCATATGAAGTTGGTGAGGCCATGGGGAAACAGGCACTGCTCTAATTGTGGAAGAATAGGATGGTACAGACCCTGTGGAGGAGAATTTGAGTATATCTAGCAAAATTACATTTGAATCCATCCTGTAATCCAGCAGTCCTCCTTCCAGAAATCTGTTCCAAAGATACAGTGACAAAAATGCAAACGGGTGCTGTTCTTACAGTAATAATTGTTACAATATATAAACATATACAATACATAGAAAATTTTCACCTATGTACATACACATATATGTATAGAAGTAAATGTATGTGTATAAATATATGATACATAGAAATATGTAGTATATAGAAACAAATGTCTATAAACAGGAAGCTCTTTGAATACATCATGGTAGGGGCCCCTGGATGGCTTAGCAGTTGAGCATCTACCTCCAGCTCAGGGCCGTGATCCCAGAGTCCCGGGATCAAGTCCCACATCGGGCTCTTTGCAGAGAGCCTGCTTCTCCCTCTGCCTGTGTCCCTGCATCTCTCTCTCTCTCTCTCTCTCTCTCTCTCTCTCTCATGAATAAATAAGTAAAATCTTAAAAAAAAAAAAGAATACATCATGGTATATCCACATAATGGAGTACTATGAAGCAGGAGAAATCACGAAGAGTAGCTCTATATAATCCTGAAAGGGTTTGGGAGAGAGTGGATAAAAGTACATATAGCACTGTGGCTCTCAAACTGTGCTCCCTAGACCAGCAGCACCAGCATCATTTGGGAACTTGTTAGAACACAAATTCTCAGGCTCACCCCACACTTACTGAATTAGAAACTCTGGGAATGCAATCCAGTCATCTCTGTTTACCAAGCTCTCCAGGTAGTTGTGACATATACAGGTTTGAGAATATGGGCAAAATAACTTGTTTTTATTTATCTAGAAATGGGGAAGGACATGCCTATATTTAAATTTGTATTATTTCAAGAATAAACTGAATATAACACTGTATGTTTACTACACTGGAATTAAAAAATTTTAAAAAGACTCAACTGAAAAATTAAAAATTAATCATTGATAGGGAATGGAAGGATAGACCAGAATGGAAAGGAAGAGAAGCTAGACTTCTTTGAATATGCATTTTCTTATAGTTACCCCTGAAGCCATGTAAATATTTTTTTCATAATTATAAAACTAAAGTTAAAAAGACAGTCTCCAACAGTTGAAAGCAAAATGAAATGATGAGCCTACTGATATAGCCACTTTGTGGCATAATCACACAAAAGAAATCCTAAGTTATTTTAAAATGGACGATGGAGAAAATACAGCAAATACATTTTTAAGTGTTGTCAGTAATGATATCAAATCTGGTGGTGTTGGTATTGTTATGCTGAAATTGAGTATTGTGGGATAAAGCAAATGAGTATTTATGTTAGTGTCATTGAACTGGAATTGGTAGAAGACAGAAAACACAGGGTAAGCATGAGGCTAATTAAAAAACACTATAATCCTGAATCTGAATTGCAAGTTTGAACCAGGATTGTATTTTATGTTTTAAAAACACCATATTCCTCGGGATGCCTGGGTGGCTTAGCGGTTGAGCACCTGCCCCTGGCTCAGGGCGTGATCCCACAGTCTCGGGATCAAGTCCCACATCAGGCTCCCTGCCTGGAGCCTGCTTCTCCCTCTGCCTACGTCTCTGCCTTTCTCTCTCATGTATTTCATGAATAAATAAATGAAATATTTTTAAAAAGAAATTAAAAAAATAAAAAATAAGAACACCATATTCCTAACTCTGTCCACTGAAAGGGCCTAGGAATAATGACTAACCCAGTAGCAAGACCATCTCTGATACCCAGACTGTGATCTCCAAGTACTACTTGCACCCAAAAGGAATCAGGGCCCTGTGAAGAATGAGTGTGAGGCAGGAAATGTACAAGATGATCTGGAACATCTTGTCATTCCAGAAAACAAGGAAGCTCCCAGAGTCTGTAGGTCAGGTCATGAATACAAACGAAGAGGCTCCTACTGGCCAAGGATGGGATCATTTCAGCATCAGTAAAGATAATTGATTTAAAAACAACTGAAACTCATCAAGTATGTTTATATTCATGAATTCACAGTGATTAAAAAACCCACAGCGGTGGCCTTTGTGGCATGCTAGAGAACCAATGCATTATCTTGAAAATTAAGAATTGAGCATTCATCCTGTCTTTGCCAAACTACAAACTGCAGGGTAACAGCTAATATAAGGAAGTTCCTTTTTTGGAAAGATTCTGGCTTTAAAAAGGAGGGAGGAATAGTGGAGTCAGAACTATCACCATCTGGCAGCTCCTAATGAATTAATACATCAGGCAATAATTACCAGTGGTGGTTAACATCACAAAAAGAGAGACAAGCAGACATTTTGTGCCTCCTGATGGAACCACAATGCAATTATGATATATTCCTGCCAAACTATGGAACCTAAATCTGTTCAAACCTCCCCTAAACCTCACAACTGCAGGGGGAAGGGGAACATATTAAAAGAAATCATAGAAAAAAATAAAAATAAAATAAATCATAGGGATATAACTAGCAAAACAGACCATAAGAAACTGTAGGACAAACTATCTGGTTTCTTCAACTGAATTGCAAGGGGAAAAAGGATAAAGGGAGGAATTATAGATCATAAGGGTCTTAAGAGATATCAACCAGTTGGTTTTTGTAGTTATTTGGAGTCCAAATAGGTAAACTATTTTAAAAAAAGAAAATTAAGAAGATAGGAAATTTAAATAGTAACCATTGAACATCCATGATATTCCATAATATTTAAATGTGATATTTAAATTTATCATTTAAATGTGATAATGGCATTGTGGTGATGCCTCTTTTTTAAAGTCCTTATGTTGGAGTTATATACTAAAATATTTTACAAGTGCAATGATCTGATGTCTAGAATTTGCTTTAGAGGGATGAGAAAACAGGAAGTAGGTAGATGCAGATCATGAGTTACTATTGAGGTCAGGTGATAGACACTTGGTAATTCATCATACCATTCTCTCTCTCTATGTGTATATATATATAAATATTTATATAAATATAAATTTATATATACATATATAAATATATATATACACATACATATATATAATATGCTCATGCTGGAGTTTTTCTGTAATAAAAAAATTTAAACTAATCTTAGTCAAGTGAACAGAAGGGTTCTAAGACATTCCTTTTAAATAAATGAAATTAATTAAAATTAATTTTTTTTAAAAATAAGGTCATTAAAGTTACAAAGAAAGGTCACTATCTTGGAGTCACATGTGAATCTAACATGAAATAGGTTTAAAAAGTAAATAGTAAAAAGCAGAATGTGAAATACCACTAAATTGACATAATGTCTCTTTTCCATAACGTAATTCCATTTTAGAGTTGATAAGAACAATGAATCCTGCTCTCAAATAATTTTCAGTTTAGTAGAAAAGAGGGGGATTTGGTGGTTCAATAAAGCAACACATACCAGATAAACACAGTATAGCTCCTACCTTAAAGAAACTCACAGCCTAGAGTGGGAGATATAGATGCAGAGAAAATGTCACAGTCATTTGGTAAATGCTACTAGATATTTGGCTGTTATGGAAGCCCAGAGGAGGAGCAGTTGGCTCCACCCAAGCTCGAGAAGCCTAAATTCAATGTCAAAGGATGCATCGTGACTATCCAACGCAAGAAGTGGGAAAGGCAGCAGGCAGAGATAATTGTGTACACAAGGGCTTGAAAGAATACAGCGGTTTTCTTGTGCCCTGCACATACTTCCACCATGTTCTTACCATCATAATTAATTTATCTACTTCTATTTTTCTTTCACATTGCAAATCCACTGGAGAACAACAAATAACTAGGGCAGAAACCTTATTTTCTTCCTCTTCCCTTTTGTCTTCAGATTCACCTAACACAGCAGGTGCCCAGTAAGTGTTTATTGAACTCAGATAATTCAAGTCTATATGGATTCTAGTATGAAACAAGGTAGATAAAAAGGCGTGGGTAATTGCCATAGGAGGTCATACAGGTTCACGTGATGAGAGAGCCTAACTTATGGGTATGAATGATATTTCTTTTTATTGTTTCTAAATGAATATTGATGCCTGTGCTTTTTTGCCCCTAACGGTCCCTTTTGTTTCCTTTCAGAGTGAAGAGTTCCACATTTACACGCAGTACTGCACTAACTATCCAAGGTACATGTTGTCACTATGCAGCAGTGTATATATATATCTGTGCTTTCGTCCTGTTTCAGGTCAATATGCTGGTGGTAGGTGTTATGTGCTTGGCACTGCACTGAATACCATGGAGAGACCGCACAGCGTGCTGAGAATGGATTACAGAGTACCCAGTTTTGGGACTCCCAGCAGAGCCAGTGGGAGGGAGATTGTGAAAGAGACCAAAAAGATTGTGAGGTGTCCTTTAGGGGGAAACTAAGTGAACCAGTTGTGTTCAGCTATAATTCTTGTCCTTTATACCTCGTGTATGTGTGCCATGTTTTGAGGGCTTTGGGATGTTCAGAGGGTGTCATATGGACAACATAATGACCTCCGAAAGAGGGCGGGCCTAGAGTCACTGTCATAATTTCTTTTTTTCAGCAAAAGACTTTTACTGAGCATTTCTTGAGTCCTGATCATTGTGTTAAATGCTATAAATGCAAAATGTTATTGAATTTAACTTGCACAATAATCCAGAGATGTCAGGGGATTGCAGAAAAGCAAAGCATCCATCGCAGTGCCAGACGTGTGATGGTAGGTTCTCAACAGTTGCTTCCTCAACATCACCCCTGCCCCAAACCAAAGTATGCATGAGGTAACTGAGACTCCAATAGGTTTGTTGGGGCCACATAGCTAATGGATGGCTCAGCTAGGATTTCAATCGAAGTTTCTCCAACCTCAGACCTCAAACTACTACATCCTTGTAAAGTTTCTGAAGATTTGTGATTCTCCCCACCCCATGCCTTCTTACTGTCTGTTTTCCCACATGATCGGCAGAACTTGAGTTATTATCTTAGGGGACCGGCCAGGAAGATAAGAGCTATATGCTCTGTGGTCTGTTTTGGTAGAAATATGTCCCTAAGGGTGAAATGGGTGGCAGGATCCGCTTGGAAGAGAAACCAGCAGGCTGTTCCCCCAGGCTGCCTCAGCAAAGAAGGACAAATGGGATCCCTACTTAAAAGCGGCCACAGAAAGCCAATTTGGATTCAAATGCATGAAGCCAAAGGCCGAGACTTATGTACAAATACTTTCCATTGGAGGATTTTAGACTCCCTCTCTAAACATTGATTAGGATATTGTGCTGTAATGATTTATTTGGGTAGCAGCCAACCGTGCTTTTACCAGGTTTCCCTAAAAACCAAACAAAAACCACCAAAGCCTACATGCCAGTCAGTACATTTATCACCATATCCTTATCAGTAGACACACCCATAGTTTACACAGTTTCACTTAAGCAATGGTCTCTCCTATAGTATTTGTTTCCACCTCTACCCTGAAGGTTAGCAGAAAATTGGAGGATGCACCAACTATATCCTGTGAACCGGAAGCTAAAATCCAGCATGGCACGACACCCTAATCCAGAGAAATCAGAGTCAGCCCTCAACTCCTCCACTGAACTTCTAAGGGAAGGGAAAAAAAAACATTTGAACTCTGAAGAATCAACAAATTTCTGGACCCAATTATCAGGATGGGAGACACTAGAGGGGCTTGTTTGGGGGATTATGTCTGTATTAAGTTTCATTATACACATGTCCTTTGAAGGAAATGACTTCTAAATTTGCAATTTGGGAAGTTTATATTAAGATTTTTCTGACTTAGCAGTAAGAAGGAAAGTACAAAATAAAGGCAGCTTTTTCTACAGGAGGCTGCTTCAGGCTCAAAGGACAGGCAAAATCATTTTGCAAGAACACCGTGAAGTATGGTCCCAAGCTCGCTGTGTGTTAGCAGAAAACAGGAACTAATATCCCTTGTTGCCTTCTAGCAAGCTTTATGTTTTTTTGAAGCATCAAACTCAACTAAATGTAATCATGGAATAGGGTGTTAGGGAAGATCAAATCAAAAAATACAAATTAATGTAACATGAACTCAGTCATGTGTTCTAGAAGCTAAAGGTACATGAGAGAAAGGAGTAGTGAGTCCCAGTGAGGGGACTTAAGAACACTTCCCTGGAAGAAGTGTTTGTTTTTGTTTTGTTTTTTTCCTATTTGGGGTTTTATTTTAATTTTTTTTTATTTTATATCTTCAACTTTGAAGAAGGAAAGAGACATGTTAGCAGAGAGATGCTCAGAAGGCAGGCTCAGTGAGGCAGGCATGTCCAGTGCTTGCCCAGCTGTGTAGTTTTCATATTCATAGGAAAATATTTCCTCTTGTCCCCTTGTCTCCAATCAATTTGCTTTCTGAAGTCCGGGTCTCCTTTCCCCTGTGTTAACAAGCCAAGACCGCCAGGTGTTTCAGCCCATCTGACAACATTTCCTCTCCCTTGGGATCTAGGCTAGAGATATTAAATGTCGCCGGCACACCTTGACAGATGTCCACCTTCTTCATACCAGTCACGCCCCAGCAGTTTCTCTCTGTGAAGAGACACGGGCACTCCCTCCTTTCCTCAAGGAGGGGCCCAGGCCCTGTCAGGTCATTGTCCTCAGATGTCTCCTTGGGCACTGAATCTGGAGTTCAGTGTGCTCTGAATTTGTTGCAGGTGTCCTGTCCTTGGGCACGAGCTCAAGGCTTCAGACGGCCAAAGGGCAATTGGGTAGCTGATTCTCACCCTGGAAGCAACTTTAAAAAGACCTTCAGCTATATGATAGGGAGTAGTCTTGAAATCTCCACTTATGGGGGAAATAAACCTGTTTGAACAGATAATTGTCAAAGCAGATGGGCACAAAAGCGATTCTAATAGGTTAATTAGGAGACCTCCATTCACTTCCTTCCAAGGAGGCTTATTTTGTTGTTTGGCTCTAATTTTCCAAATTAATCATGAAAACATATTACTGACTTGGGGGGAGAGAGGTTGAAATTACTTCCACCTGCTTTCTTCTAAGTTATGAGACCATAAGATTTTAATTTACTTGTGTGGGGACTCCACAAGCCCACTTGCTTTCATGTATAAGATATGAACATTGTTTCAGCTATTCCCCTGGGATGTTAGGGGGATTATACTTACTACCTTTAGGGGAGCTGGGATGCAGAAGGAATCCTGACCCACTTTCCCAGTACATGGAGGCACACTCCCTAACAAGTGAGGTTCTCTAGCTGTTTCAGAAACTGTCTTTGGAGAGATCTGTTCAAAGATTCTCAAAGAGAAGTTAATCTGTGGGCCACAGTCTCTGAAGATCTGCACGGAGTGTCATGCAGTTTGTGCGTTACACAAAGGCAATCAGCAGAGGGGGTGACAAACATCCAGCATGGGGTTGGCTCTACTGAAGAAGGAGAGTTGAAATTAAAACTTCTTTTCATCCAGAGTTGTCCCATCCTTGCAGTCTGACCTGTGGAAATGGAATACAGATGTGCAGTTGGAACACTGTGCAGATGCCCATATGGGATGGGGGCTGACATCCAACTCAGATCCCTTTGCCAGGCGTGTGTCCTGACAGGGGACTGCATCTCCTTGAAAAAAAAAAAAAAAAAAGGGGGAGCGTGCTGCTTAGAAGCCATGTGTCCCTGTGCTACCAGCTTTTTATAGTGCCTTTTTCCAATAAATCCACCCAAAGAGACACCTTTTTCTAATTTGCCCAGAAGCACTTCAGTCTAGCTATAGCTCTGTTGCTACCCTACCTATTTTAGGGCATTTACACTTACACTGGCATTTAAAACTTGAGTACCCATCCTGCTATTACAATTTAGATAAAAGCATGTATCCTTCTTGTAGATCAGTGGCTGTGCTGACAGAGTGCATGCGGAACAAGATGCTGGCCAAATTCTTCAGGGAACGTCAGGAAACTTTGAAACACTCACTGCCTTTGGGGTCCTATCTCTTGAAACCAGTTCAGCGGATTCTCAAGTATCATCTCCTTTTGCATGTAAGTTTCTGCCTGCATTTGAATACTTTCCAGGGGATGGCAATTTTGTGTGTATATATAAAGTTTAGGGGAAAAAAATATCAGAAGAGGCTGTGGACATATGGAAACGTTTTCCACACTCCTACTTTACAACGGACTAATCTGCTTTGAGGAATTAGAGATATTTATATTCTGGGCCTGCAGCCCCATTGACACCAGCCAAGTGAAAAGATTCATTTTAGTTCTGATTCTGATAGGGCTTAGGAGTACCTCACTCTGGGCAGTGAACAGTTTCAGGCAGAGAGCTATCATCTTAATGAAAAACAGATTTTTTTTGTGTGTTTTACTTCCACGAGCCTAGATTCAGTAGGTAGTGTGGCAGGAGAGCTATCTGTCATAGATTGGCTTTTGCATGAGCGAAGAGAAGGGCCGGGAAAGGAGAAGACTGATGAGTAGTGTGATGAATGATCTTCAAGCTGGGCTTAGCATCGCTTCAGGGTACTTATTGCATTTCCCATTATTTGCACACAATGCAAGGAGGCTTTAGAAACAACAGTAGACAGAGCTTTCGTATTCTCCTGTCTTCCCTCTATAGGAAACAGATAAAATTGGGGGAAAGTTTTGTTGCAAGTAATTTCCACTGAGTAAGTAGGATTGGACCGCTCTTACAACACGAGGAAGGCCTAGTGCAATGGTTAGGAGCCAGACTCTCGGTCAGCCCTGCCTGAGTTCAAATCCTATAAATCGTCCATGTTCACTGTAGTTCACAAGCAGTCTATAAAAATGAGCTATTGTTTTTGTTTTATTATCTTTATACTACATTAAAAATCTTTTCTTAAAAAGGTTCTAATTCAGAGCTCCTATCTGTATCAACATGCCTACAATTTATATTATCTCTTTTTAAATGATTCCTGGTTTCCAACTTGGTTAACCATTCCCTTTTTGCTCAGTTCACACACATCCACAGTTTTCCTTCCAAGGATGCTGATGGTCCGACTTTGCTAGAAATTTCTCAGCTTTGTCCGTTTGCCTGAGTGGCTCATGTTTGGAGAATCTTGTGTCCTGTTAAGTCACATCAGGGATATTATTTTAATTGTTAAATTAATGACCTCTTAGATTAGTGGTATGAATTTGCTAGGCCAGTGTCCAGAAATTCTTAAGTAATACCTGTCCCAGGATCAATCTCTGCTGGACTGTGCTAATATGGCATTACTAGTGTGTCTCGATAATCTCTAATAGAGCCTTTTAGATAGGTGCCCATCAATCAGAAGCAAAGTCTAAAATGACAGTTACTTAAGCACATGAGACACAAGTCAAGATCCTTATAAAAAGGTAATTAATAGGGAAAAATAGCCCTCACCCTCTAAATTAGGAGCTGGTGTCTTAGTTTAGGCCACTATAACAAAGTACCATAGCCTGGGTGGCTTCAACAACAAACATTTATTTCTCACAATTCTGGAGGCTGGAAGGCCAAGATCAAGGGTACCAGTCTGGAGAGGTTCTGGTGATGTGGCTGTTCTGGGTTAAATTCTCGTTTCCTTATGTGGTGCAAAGAGGCAAGAGGCTCCCTGAGATCCCTTTTAGAGAGCACTAATCCTGGGATGACTGGGTGGCTCAGAGGTTGAGCATCTGCCTTTGGCTCAGAGCATGATCCCAGGGTCCTGGGATCGAGTCCCACATCCGGCTCCCTGCATGGACCCTACTTCTCCCTCTGCCTTTCTGCCTCTCTGTGTGTTTCTCATGAATAAATAAATAAAATCTTTTTAAAAGGAAAAAAAGAGCACTAATCCCCTCTGTGAGGGCTCCACCCTCATGACCTAATCCCCTCCCAAAGGCCCCACTTCCTTAGACCAGCACAATGGAGGTTAGGATTTCAACATGTGGCTTTTGGGGGGTGGGGTGGGACAAATATTCAATCCATAACAACTGGTAATGAAGAACAGTGGTTAGATTAATGAAAAACTAACTTCTGGTTGCCTTTGAAGTATTTTTGCTTTTATGGTTGATTTAGGGTGTTCTTTCTGTTTCATTTACATCACTTCAAAGTTGTGTAGCCATCCATGAAGATCCACACAAGAATACACTCTGTACTCCTGAGTCTGTTTGTTGTTGAACAGGATTGCCTCTCAGACCAAAAGAAGAAATTTTTTTTTAATCTAATGTTGATCTGGAGCTTACCTGGGAGTTGTTATTTTAGTGGTACAGTTTCATAAGATCTTTCTTAAGTATAGGAAGAAAATGTAAATTCCTTCCCACTTTCTAGCTAGATGGAAAACTTGAGTATTTAGTAAAAGTAAACAGAGATTTACAAAGTAGGACTATAAAATAATGAAACTAACCTTCATCAGTTATACAATAAAATTCAACCTCCACCCTTTGGCTGAATGATTATGCATATAATAGATGTCCTAGAAATGACTTAATTGGCTATAATACCTTCTTACTGTTTTGCATATTTATACAGGTTACTGTTATTGTTTTAAGGAGAGAGAGCTTCAACTTAATAAGTGTTTGTTGACCACCCAGCTGTCTGGTAGTTATTTTTGAGTAAGGAATTAATGATACAACAGTCCCTTTCCAGAGGCTCTTGAGGAGTCTAGGGACACGTGTCTAATGTGCTGGAAAGAATCAGAGCCGAGATCATGTCCTTTTCCTGTCCCTGGGATTGTGGAACTCAAATGCTGAGTGTTGATCCCCAGAGAATACTTGAACCGTGAGATCATCCTCAACACTCTGAAGACTTGTCTTTCATGAACTTCATTTGGGCTTTAAAACCTTGACTATATGAAAAGGCATTTGCTATAGAAGTACTTTAATGTCCACTCTATGTTTGAGTCTGTTACATATTAGGTCCCGTGTGACACATTTTATTTTCTCTGGGAAACAGAAAAAAAGTATGTTTTCTATCTGTAAGTGCGAGAACTCTATACATTGGCCACCAGGAAGCTCTACAGTCTCCAACCACAATAGTGACTCTCATATCTATTATAACTATAACATCTCTATGAGACTTAGTGGACTGTATAATGTTTTCTTTTATCCTCCTCAGCATGAAATTCTAATCTACCTCTTTTTTTTCTCACTCCATTTCATTCCTGCAACCATTTTGTTGCAGGTCTTTCTAGTAAGTCATCTGAAACTCTTAAAGCCTGATGATAATGTGTAAATAAATCAGCAAAAGTAAAACACAAGGAACTAATCATAGAGATGCCATATTTGTCATTGGCCATATAAGAAAAAAAATGAAAAAAACTAGTTATTTACTTTTTTTTTTTTTTTTAAGGAAATAGAAAATCACCTTGACAAGGACACAGAAGGGTATGATGTGGTGCTTGATGCAATAGACACGATGCAGCGAGTAGCCTGGCACATCAACGACATGAAGAGGAAGCACGAACACGCAGTCCGGTTACAGGTGAGCCCTCGAGATGGCAGCACTTGGCAGTGCTGCGGGGACACTGACTTCTTACCATCTTCTTTTTTTTTTTTTTTTTTTTTAAGATTTATTTATTCATTCATTCATTTGAGAGAGAGCACGAGAGTACCAGTCAGGGGGAAGGGGCAAAAGGGAGAGGGAGAAGCAGGCTCCCCGCTGAGCAGGGAGCCCGATGCAAAGCAGGGCTCAATCCCAGGACCCCTGGACCACGACCAGAGCAGAAGGCAGACACTCAACTGACTGAGCCACACAGGTGCCCCTACAATTTTCCAAATCAGATAGTAAGGCTGCTCAAGTATTGCATTTCATCCATGATCTTTATCATAAGTCTCCTTGATAAAGATCAGGATGTGGCTAATACTGATCACTGTTTAACGTGGTATTTAAGACAAGTTACATTACAACTTTTAAACTAATAGTTTGCTCATGGCCCCTTCAATTACCCAAGTTAAAACTTGGAGTCTCCCACGCCCTTATCTTCTGTTATTTACAAATAAGTAATTCTTGTTGGAAGCAACTTTCTCTAAGCTATTGAAAGGGTTTTTAAGCCTCACTTCCTGTCTCACTAGTTAATGCAAACTTGTGGGTTGATATGTGTGTGGTATGGGGCAAGGCCTCAGAGAAAGGAGAGCTAAGGCTGGAAGCAGGTTCTTTGCAGTCCCACTTGCAGTGAGGCTCACCACTGCATGTTAGAGTCCTCATTTCTAAAATAAGACATACAAGAGAAAGAGGTTTGCTAAGACTCCTTCCAACACCAAGCTTTTGGACCCTAACTCCTTGGAGACATTTGATAAATGTTAAGCCAATGATCATGTCCCAGGCACTATTTAAAAACAAAAGGATGGGGCACTTGGGTGGCTGAGTCAGTTAAGTGTCCGCTTTTGGCTCAGGTTATGATCTCGGGGTCCTGGGACCATGCCCCATGTCAGGCTCCCTGCTCAGCGAGGAGTCTGCTTCTCCCTCCGCCGCTCCCCACCCTGCTTGTACTCACTCCCTCTTAAATAAATAAATATAACTTTAAAAAAATTTTTTTTAAATAAAAACAAAAGGTCATATGGAGCTAGAGGCTGGTCACAGGGCCCTGTGTGTGCCTGAAGTGAGACCTAAAAGCCCAGGGCGACTCCACACTGCAGGGTGCGTATGCCAAGCTCAAGATACATTATTCAGCTCATAAATTTAAACAAAACTCTAGGATTTACCTACCTATAGACAGCCAGGGTGTAGAGTGATGCAATTGATTCTCACAAATCAAGGGAAGACAGCATTCTCATCTTCCAGGCCATGTCTCGTTTCTGTAATAGAAAAGGTTTAGTGTGTCATCATCATCCACATGTTCTGTGGACGTAGGATCCATAGAATATTCAGAAATGACTAAATGACTGTTTTTTTTAAAAAAAAAAACCTTATAAGTCTGTTTGGCATTCTGAAGACACTGCTAAGTCAGACCCTAGCTCAGACTTTTATCTCCATTACTACTTTTAACCAGTGAAATTTTGGGTTGTCCTGTGGGCTGCTTAATTAAATGCTGTGTGTGAATACTTTTGTTTTTCAAAAACGAAAGTCATCTTCCTTAAAAAACATTGATATGGATGTACAGTAAATTCCAAAGATACTTCAAAGTTCTCTATTTACATTTATCAAGTACCATTAAGAACACTGGTGATAAAGTTCATTTCCTTTCCCAACATAAATGGGAATAAATCGGGAAATTTCTTAAGATGTATCTTATGTGATTTCTCACAAGCTTTAGTTCTGAGTTACTTATATGTAGTATGGACTTCGGTTTCTGGAAGGTTTGCACATGAATAGTTCTGAAGGTTTTGGCACAGAAAATATGAGTAAAAATGTCAAAAGAAGGATAACTTCTCTGGAAGATCACATACCTGTGGCCTCTTTACCCAGCTATTTTTTTCTAAGGTATTATTTATTTATTCATGAGAGACACAGAGAGAAGCAGAGACATAGAGGGATAAGTAGGCTTCCTGTGGGGAGCCCAATGGTAGACTCAATCCCAGGATCAAAACCTGAGCCAAAGGCAGATGCTCAACCACTGAGCCACCCAGGTGCCCCTTTACCCAGCTTTTGAGAGATATAACTACTGTTCACCAGCCATAGAAGATGGATTATCAAGGAATGGAAATAAGTAATTGGCAACTCATCAGTGAACAACTTGATTCATTTCTGTTAACCCTTAAGTGACAGCACCCATAAATGTGGATTTAGATCATGGATCATTAGACACCAGTGGACACCAAATAGATCCGTTAGACTCCATCATAGGTATTTAGACACCATTCTTGAGACTCAGCAAATGGGCCAGCTTTTCCTGCTGTCACATCTTCCCACCTCCCTTTTAATCACACAGAATGGTCACTTTTTCAGGAGATCCAGAGTCTGCTCACCAACTGGAAGGGGCCAGACCTGACCAGCTATGGGGAACTGGTGCTCGAAGGAACCTTTCGCATCCAGCGGGCCAAGAATGAGCGGACACTCTTCCTCTTTGACAAGCTGCTGCTCATCACAAAGAAGAGGGATGACACGTTTACATACAAAGCTCACATCCTTGTAGGTTCAAGTGCTGGTCCTGGGGAAGGGCTTCATTCCAGTCTCTTCCAAGTGCACCTCACCGCTCTCTGCTCTCCCCCTCAGTGTGGCAACCTCATGCTGGTGGAAGTGATACCTAAGGAGCCGCTCAGCTTCAGCGTCTTCCACTATAAGAACCCAAAGCTGCAGCACACAGTCCAGGTAACAGCAGAGCCCTCACCTCCCTACAAGGCTCACTCTTGGCAATGATGAGCACTGTGTGCCGGCCAGCCCTTCCAGAGCCTTCTGGCCACATGATGTATTTTCCATCTTGCCAGAGGATTATCAGAGGGTCTGACTTTTGTGAGTGGTAGAGGCATGAGTTGTCTGACTATCCACGTTGCCTTCTGGCAGGCTAAATCCCAGCAGGACAAACGCCTCTGGGTTCTGCACCTGAAGAGACTGATCCTGGAGAACCATGCGGCTAAGATTCCGGCTAAGGTAAGACAATGGGGTCAACAAACAATAGAATGTGAAGGAATTCAAGTCCTAGAAGGCAGCCTGACAGGAATAAATGTTCAACTTCAAAATAAAGAAAACTGAGAGAGAGAATACATATGGGATCAACTAAACCTATCAGGTATATTAAGAAGATTCACATATAAGGAGATTGTCAAAGGTTTTTGGATATATTTTTTAAGGATTTATTTATTTTAGAGAGAGAGAGAGAAAGCAATGAGGGGGAGGGGCAATGAGGGGGAGGGGCAATGGGAGAGGGAGAATCCTCAAGCAGACTCCCCACTCAGCCTGTAGTCCAATACAGGGCTTGATCCCAGGGCCCTGAGAGCATGACCTGAGCAGAATGCTGAACTGACTGAGCCACCCAGGTGCTCAGGGTTTTATTGTTGTTGTTTTTATATTTTCTTTTTGGGCTTGAGCAAGTTAAAAATAAGGAAAAGTCTATAAGAAAATTTCTAAGGAATTAGTAGAATGTAGTTGTGAGGAGTATTCGAAACAACACTAAGCACCTATTGTGAATAGAGCTAGCTTAAGTTTTGTGGGAATGCTCAGAAAAGAAGGTACAGACTCATCTGTGAAGGAGTTTGTAGATGAGGGAGCTAGCCATATATAAAACAAACTGCTAACGAGGATGAATTAATAGAGGTATAAGCCAAGTGTTGTGGAAGGATAAAGTGTTCAATGACAGTTAAGCTTGGGAAGGAAGGAAATACATTTTAGCTCAGTCTTGAAGGATGAGGAGTATTTTTAGTAAGTGGAAGAAGAGGAAAACCAAGTTGAGGGAATAGCATAAACATAAACAAAGAGATACAAATGTGTGTACCATGTTCACAGCACAGAGATGGTGCCTAGGTGGAAGGGCTGAGTCCTGAGGAGATGCAGTAGGCCGTGAGGCTGGAGAAGTAGAAAGCACACACTAAGGAGTGCTCTGCTGGACTGAGAGGTCTTTGAAGGCACACACTAAGGAGTCTGATTGTATCAGTGGTAGGAAACTACTGAAGGCCCCTATTTTCTGAGAGTGTAACTTTAGGGATAGTGTGATAAATGAGCTGAAGGAGTGACACTGGAGGGAGGAGAAGAATTAGCAAGCCACCATCATGGGCTAGAAAAGACATGAGGGATGCTTGCAGGGAGCCCTAGCCACTGAGGGGAGCAGAGGCAAAAGCTCTCGCAGAGGCAGAGGGAATAGTATGTGGCCCAGCAGGTGCATGAGGAGAGAGAGAAATGGGAGTCAGGGATGAGTCAGGGGTTGGGCCCAGAGGACGGTGTTGAGTTCTGAGCTAAGCTGCCAAGGGGAGGACTGGGTTGGGTGGGAGCGAGCAGGAGCTCTCGGTGTTGCCTGTGAGGAGGCGAGTCAGCCCAGGTGGAAATTCCGGTCTCGTGAGCTGCCAATCCGGAGGCTCTTGACGCAGACAGTAATTGCAGCCCTGAGCTTGGATAGGATGGCCCATATGTGTGTGAAGGAAAGAACCCCTGGGAATCGCAACACCTAAGTGATCTGCAAGCAGGTGGAGACTTCAAGAATCAGCAGGGGAGAGTGACCAGGGAGGCAGTAGGAGAACCGAGGGAGAAAGGTGTGGTGACAAAGAAAAGAAAGGATTTCAAAGAGGGAGAGGCTATCAGCAGGCCCAAGTGCTGCCGCCGTCACAACAGATTCAAACATAAACAGATCTTCAGTTTGGCAAGTCAGGGAGAGTTTGCAGTGCATTGAAAAGTGGAAATGAGGGGCGCCTGGGTGGCTCAGTGGTTGATCATCTGCCTTTGGCTCAGGTGGTGATCCCAGGGTCAATCACGATCCCCAGGATCCCAGGGATCGAGTACTGCATCCGGCTTCCCGCAGGGAGCCTGCTTCTCCCTCTGCCTGTGTCTCTGCCTCTCTCTGTGTGTCGCTCATGAATAAATAAATGAAATCTTTAAGAAAAAGAAAGAGAAAAGAAAGAAAGAAAGAAAGAAAGAAAGAAAGAGAAAGAAAGAAAGAAAGAAAGAAAGAAAGAAAGAAAGAAAGAAAGAAAGAAAGAAAGAAGAAAGAAGAAAGAAAGAAGAGAAAGAAAGAAAAGAGAGAGAAAGGAGGGAGGGAGGGAGGAGGGAGGAAGGAAGGAAGTGAAGGAGTGGCAGGGTACTGGGTGCAAACTTCTTTAACAGAGTTCAGAAAAGATACAGGTGGTGGTTTGAGAGAGGTGAGATCAAAGCAAGACATTTGGTGTAGGTGACGAACATGGTGGACACGACAGTGGTCCGTGGGAGGAAAAAGGGAAGGAGAGCATAACGATACGTGAGGGGGGTGCTCTTTAGCGTCCACCCTGGGGTGCCAAGAGGGTAGGATCAGGAGTGCTGGGGGAGAGAAGAGTCTGGGAAGGTGGAAATATCCTTCGCAGAGCTGGGAGAGAAGAAAGATGAGACAGGATAGAGAACCTTTGAGCTGGACTTGAGTGAAGGTAAAGAGTTGGCTTTCACTGGAGTTGGTGATGGTGTCGTGTGTCTGGGGGGGAGCCCAGGTGGGTCTGGGCGCCTGAGGGAAAGTGGAAAAGCTCAGAATACTTGCCGAGGGAAATGCAGGGATGACTAAAATAATTTGTGCATCTAAGACCTGAATGAAGGGGGTCACCGTGGATTAGTGTGATGTGGTCATTTAGAAATCCACTCAGTGGGGCGCCTGGGTGGCTCAGTTGGTTAATCATCTGCCTTTGGCTCAGGTCATGATCCCGGGGTCCTGGGATCGAGTCCCGGGTCAGGCTCCCTGCTCAGTACGGCGTCTGTTTCTCCCTCTCCCTGCCACCCGCCTTGTTTGTGTGCATTCTCTTGCTCTCTCTCTCTCTCTCTGTCAAATAAACAAATTTAAAAATCTTTTAAGAAATAAAAAGAAAGAAAGAAATCCACTCAGCAAGTTGGAAACTAGTGCTGAGGAAGCACAGTGCAGGGAGTTCCCCGAGGTGAGGCTCAGCAGAGCTACTCTGTAGTGGAAGGAAGATCAGTGGCACAGAGGGAACCAGCCAATCCGCACAGTGGCACGACCGAGCAGGATTTCCAGGCTGAGCTGAGAGTGAAGCCCATGGGGAGAATAGGCACATGAAGGGCTGCTGGCCTGAAAAGTCCAAGAACTGGCTCAGCAGGAGTTAAAAGTGGGGAGATGGAAATGCAGAGGGTCTGTAAGAGACTTAGAGTCCCTGTCTCTGAGTCCAAGCGGTTCTGGGTGCTAAGGTCCTGGGGGCTGCTGTGATTGTGTGTCGCTGATCCGGTGTGGAGGGCAAGGTCAGCAGAGATAAAGTGGCAAGGAGCTATGGTGAGGGCGGAGGATGGATGGTCCATGTGGATGGTGAAACGCTCCTTGCTGGCTGGGGGAGGAGTGACGCGGAGCAGAAGGTGGGATAGGGGGCATGAGAACAGAACTTGGGAGGGAAATAAGGAACGGGGACATTTCTGAGAAAGGAGAGTCTATGTTGCTGTGTATTTTGAAAAGCGTTTGAAGCTTATTCTCAGTGGCTGTCAGCATTGATCTCGTGTCCAGGAAATGAATGTGCATAGGTGTGTGCTTTGTGTTAGGCATGAGTCTCATTTCATCAGGGTGTTACGAGGTGTAAGGTAGCTCATGCACAGAAGTGATTGTGTTTTCTTCATGGTTAGTTATTGGGTTGCTGGCCCTGTGCCGTGGAATGCCCTTCTGAGCAATGACAAAGTGTCTTTGATATGCCCCACCTATGGTTCACCTGTCTCCTGGGAAAATCAGAGCTGCCAGAGGATTCTGAAAGGCCATTACGAAACCAGACTAGCTTGCATACCTGTCCTCTTTCTCCCACGCAAGATGTGTGTATTCCAGGCAGTTTTCCCTTTATGCCTTAAAATGGTTCATATAGTCACAATAGAATTGCACTTTTTAACCCAAATTCCTGACCCTTTTAGAATCTAAACATTGCTCTTTTCAGGTACAACTTCTTGAGCACACATACAGTGTGCTAACTACTTTATATTTCACCCTCAGCAAAACACCTTCTGAGAAAGTCTTATTCTCCCCATCTTAGAGGAATAAAAGCTCAGTGACATTAAGGTGCACTGCCCCAGTTTACGTAACTAGTAAATGACTGAGCCTGAGTCAAACCCAGGTCTGTCTGGGTGCAGAAAACAAGTCTGAGCCACATTGCTGCCAGTGGCAATGAAGATACATCTATTTAATATATTTTATCCACTATGATGTTATAATAATTTTCTATTTGATTGAAACAGATTTATTAAGCTGAACTTTTCACTTCTTTCTCCAAGATTTTTCCTTAAATTTTTTTCTCCAAAGCTTTTAAAATCTGTTTATTCCTCTTAAATAAAAGAAACACATAATGAGAATTCTTGTAAACATCAAAAAACACATCACCGGTCTGGCACTATTACCACAAGCTGTTGGAAATTCCTTTGTGTGGCTCCCAACCTCCTTCCGGTCCTTTAATTCAGTGATGGTCCCTGGCTGACTCCTAGAGGAAAATGTGGGAATAGTACTTTTCTGAAATTAAAGGTCGCGACAGGATTAAAAAAAAAACAAAACTGAGTTCTTAGTTCTTAAAGTCTACATGTATAGATAACCAGGAAACTTCTTGGAACTAGCCATTTTATTTATTCATATAGGTGATATATAAACACACTCTCATCTAGATTGAGAACAAAGAGAGCCAGGAGAGACTTTTGCATTTTATATATTCCACCTGGATCTGTAAATGCACTTTACAGAAATCAAGCTCACATCTGCACTTGAAATTAATTCCAACTAGTAATCTCAAACTCTGACTATATGATAAAAATATCAGTGTTATAAAAATCTAACCATTTGTTTTTTCAAGCTTAAGATGATTGCATCAAGGCTTTTTTTTTTTTAGCCTCTCTTTTTTTTTTTTTAACTAAATATTATCATTTAGCCTAAATATCTTTGCTATCCCAGATTGTGGCAAAATACAAGTGCAATTATTTGTGAGATGATTTTTTAGCCCAATGTTTGTAGGCTAAGTTATATGACCTTTCAACAAAGAAAGTGACATGAGGGAGCAAGAAAGCCTACGTAAAGTAATTTTTCCCCCTCTTTGAATCCTTAGGCAAAATGATTTGCTTTAGAGTAACTAACAATCTTCCTTATATTTCCCTAAACATTAATAATATTGGCAGCAGTAACAATAAAAAGAAGCTTCAAGACATTAAAGCTGCGAAGGTTGGGGTTGAGGTGGGGAGATGTATGAAAGAAGCCAGAGTGGAGGTATACCTGGGCCAGGCCCTTGGCAGATGGGTGGTAACTTCTCCGGATTGAGTGCCCATCATTTGGGTCTAGTAGCAACCCTGAAAGGTAGGTCCTGTCTTGCCATTTGTGGTTAAGGAAACACATCCAGCTATGAAAGCACCCAGCCAGGTAAGCGGCAGAGGTGGCATCACAAAGTACATCCTCAGGACCCTCCCCCACACCCACACCACAGCTCCTTTAGGGAGATTTTAGGGCACATGAAAGAGGTGGTAGTTGCAGGGGTGCTGTAGGGAGCCAGGAGAGTTAAGCTAAGGATAATCACATAGCATTTGGAAGGAAGAAAACAGGAAACTTCTAGCAACCTGTTTTGCAACAATTCAAAATAGTTATAAGGCCCCAGTGATTTGGAGAAGGCTAGTGGTATATAGGTCCTAGGCCCTATCCCTAGTTCAGTAGATCAAGGTTGGGTTCAGTAGATCAGGGTTGGGTAGCAGGAATCTACATCTTATAATGAGCTGACCAGGAATGCCTGGGTGGCTCAGTGGCTGAGTGTCTGCCTTTGGCTCAGGTCATGATCCTGGGATCGAGTCCCACATCGGGCTTTCTGCGTGGAGCCTGCTTCTCCCTCTGCCTATGTCTCTGCCAACCTCTCTCTCTGTCTCTCATGAACAAATACACACACACACACACACACACACACACAAACATATATGTAGAATGAGCTAACCAACAGATGCTAATGATCAGCCAGGTTTTAGAAACTTTACTGAAAGGCTTCCCGCTCCCTCTCCTTCCTTCCTCTCCTTTTCCCTCTCCTTCTGTCTCTCCCTGTCTCTCTGTCTCTTCCTCTCCCTCTCCCCTTCTCCCCTTGCCTCCTTCCAGATGAAGACTTTAAGCTTAGCTCTAGTGCATCAATTGTGTAGCACCTATTGCTCACCAGGAGGATGCTCATCTGTTTGAAGCCCTTAACTATGTGTTAGTGCCTAAAAGAAATAATGGGTTCTTTAAAGCTTTTCCAAAAAATCCCTTATTCAGGTGGATAAGACCTATATTATTATTGGTAGTTTAAAGAAGAAACAGAAAGTAATTACAATTATAGCTATACTTTCTCTCTTTCAGGCCAAGCAAGCAATACTTGAAATGGATGCCATTCGTAAGTTTTGGGTTTTTTTTAATACAATTTGACATTTTCCTGTCTACTTGCATCTATCATATTTTCTAGCTTAAAGTTTATTTAAAAAAAATGTCAACTGTAAGAAAGGAGCAGTTCTCTATTCACTTTTAATAGAAGAGCTCGCAGATGGTGTAATCTCTTCTAACACATTGACTTGTTTGTACATTGATTTTACCTGGTTTATCTGTGACTCACCTGATGACTGGCCATGGGTCTAGATCTCTGTGTCAACTAAGAATGTCAGATATGCTGCTAGGGTCAATTCTTACCCTCCCCTCTGCCACCACCAAATATTAAAGCTTCACATACACTTCCTACCACACCCCATCAGAGGAAAGTCTCTGTTGATTACCTGTAAGAATCATGCCAACAGGATAGTTAATGGTTTCCCTGGTGCAGCACAGATTTCAAAACATAACTGCCCCACATATGTGATTGTATGTCTGGGCTTATAAAACAGGCAGAAAATAAATACAAGTGAGGTCTTTCCTACAAAATAAAACCTCATTCAACATCATTTATCACATCCTTGTTATCTCCCAGATTAAATAAGAATCAGAGGCATTAAAGACTTACAACCAAGTCTAACAAAAACTTTTAAAGTATTTGAAATAACTTACTTTTGAGGAATCATTCCCCAGGTGCGAACACCGATTGGCACACCCTCCACACAGCTGGTGGTTAACTCTCCAGGGGAAACAAGAAGCATTAGTGAGGTAGAAAGATGAGCCCCCCCCCCACCCAGCACCATGTAGCTAAGATCCCCCATTTCACTGTCCAGCAGCTCCTGAGAGATGACATGAGTCATCTCAGAAGGCTAGGCTGAGGCCCGCTGCCCTGTCTTTTCCAAATCCTCCCATTTTATTCAGCAGAAAGCTCTTTAAGATTTTTTGTTTTTAATAAAAACACTCTAAAGAGAAAGTAACGTCATAGATGGGCATGTTAGACTTAAGAGGAAGATGAGGCTCTGAAGGAGTCTGCTATTTTTATGACTGACATCATTTAACAGAATCAAGTCCTTACCCCCAGCCTCTGAGCTAGTTCATGGACACCAATGAGGTTCTGTGCGTGCACAGAATGATTTCAAGCCACTAATTGGTACCACACGCCTTTCTTCCAGGCCCAGGACAAGGCCAGAGTAACCCAGCCTGGGAAAATCACCTCATTTGCCCTACCTTGACTTTGGACTTGGCCGGGTATGAGCAGAGTAGGCCAGTCCATTGGGCCAAATGACCTCATTTATGTAACTTTGCTACGGACTTTGGACAAATGTGTGTGGTCTTTACAATCCTCAGAATATTCTCGAACTTTAGACACCCTTGAAGAAGCTGAACCCTATTACAGCCACATCCTAAAATTGTTTAACCTCAGGTTTCAGATGTTCAATGAAAGTGCTAGAGGATTAGATCCAATTTTCTTTCTTTCTTTTTTTTTTTTTTAAAGTGGGTTCCTTGTTGGGCAAGGAGCGGGGCCTGAACTCACAACCCTGAAATCAAGACCTGAGTTGAGATCAAGAGTCTGATGCTTAATCAAATAAGCCAGCCAGGTGCCCCTAGACCTGATTTTCTTAATCTGCAGTCTGTGTATGTATCCCTTAGATAGATAGAGGCATAAACTATGAAATTAAATGAAAATCCCTTTTCTGGTAAGAGAACCTAAAGCATTCATCAATGTTGAAAAGAGTAATATCTAGAAAAGTATTAAGAGTCACTCTACTGGAGGACAGCTTCCATAGGGTAGGAGTAGCTCGACATCCTCCACCACCAAGCCAGACAGAGAAATTGTTCTTTGATTGAATTCTCCAGGTCGCTTTGCACTGAGAGTCTCTGCTGTGGCCCATCACCACAGGCAGCCTGTCAGGGGCCTTGTTGACAAGTTCAGCTGCAGTGATGTTTATTTTAATAGAATTTTCTGACCTCTGGGGGTCATCAAGTTGCAGATGATCCTGCACGGCAGTAGGAGATTAACCACACCATATACATCTTAATAAACTTCCTACAAAGGGTAAAGATACGGTTATGGCCCTGTTAATGCATGAAAAAGGAGAATACATAGGGAATGTGTGTGCCTGTGTGTGTGTAAGTGTGTAAGAGAGAGCCCGAGAGAGCACATGTGTGCAAGAAGGGCAGCTTACCTTACTGACAGACTTCTGAAAGTGTTAACATAAATGAAAAGTCCTGTGATATATATTCAAGGTCAGCTGTGGGGAGATTTTTTTTTAAGATTTTATTTATTTGGGGAGATTTTTTTTAAGATTTTATTTATTTATTCATGAGAGATAGAGAGAGAAAGAGAGAGAGAGAGGCAGAGACACAGGCCGAGGGAGAAGCAGGCTCCATGCAAGGAGCTGGACGTGGGACTCGATCCCGGGACCCCCGGACCATGCCCTGGGCCGAAGGCAGTGCTCAACCACTGAGCCACCCGGGCTTCCCGAAAGGAGAGATCACACCAAGTCTGATGAAAAAGAATAAAGTCCTAGAAACCCAAAACAAGTTGTACCGATCTTCTGAGAAGTCGCCAAACACCTCATTCTTACGGTGCCTGTGGTTATCTTTGCAGATTATCCTGGTTTCTGTTACAGTCCTGAGGGAGAGACGAAAGCATTGTGTGGTTCTAAAGATGGTTCGGCTCCGTATCGGCTGAGAAGAAAATCTGGTAAATAGGATGCTGTGATCAAAATTCAAGAATCTGAAAAAAAAAAAAAAAGAAAAAAGAAAAGAAAAAAAAAGAATCTGGCAGGCGGGGGTGGGGGACAAGCAGTGAAAGATCCTTTCAGTCTGACTGTCAGGCTTTCATTCTAAACGTTTCTACATAACCCTCTATTTCCCGGGGAATATAAAACATACCAATCAACTAGTTTCGCTTTGCATAGCATCTTACCACTAGCATGCAGGTACTGAAAGCCTATTGACTAAGACTGGGGGAAATTATATCCTATAAATGGCACACACAAAAGATCATTCAGACCTAAACCTTTAGCCTGTGCTTGCTGAACCAGGCTCCTTGTAGTGTTCTCTTAGCCCTCAGATATTTTTGTCATTTGAATCAGTATCTCTTGAGTACCTACCTAACACCTCCTGCACTGCACTGAGGACAGGGAGTGTAAGAATAAATAATACATGTGACTCCTGCTTCTTAGGAGGTGATAGTTCAATGGGAGACTCAAAAAGGGTGAATAAGAACCAGTCTGCATAATGGACTGCGGCAGAGGTTGAGTGCAAGGAAGCTTAGAGAGAGATAAAGTAGAGAGAGGGGGCATTAACTCTCTAGGAGAGAGAAGGCTTCCCAGAGCAGAGCACCTGGGATGGAGTCTGGGAGCTGAGGAGGCAGATTGGGCAGGAATAGCACATGCAAAGACCCTGAGATTTGAGCCAGCACACCTTAGAGCAGACCTCTATTGCCAGTTGTTTGTCCTGGCTGGAACATGGGATGGAGCTATGAGTGGAGGTGGAGGTGTGCAAGGTAAATCAGAAAGAGAACTGGTTGGGGCTACAGAAGGTATGGGCTTGATCCTGCAAGCTACAGAAGGATTTTCAGCAATAAAATGTTTGCCTTTTAAAAAGAGAATTCTGGCTTGATGTGGAAACTGAAGTAGGCTGTCCATCTAGTCTGGAGGAGAGATGATAAAGGCCTAGATTAAGACAGTGATGAATGGGTTGGCAGGGGAAGGAAGAATGTTGAAATCCCATAGGACTGTGATGGAGGAAAACAGGAGAAATTTAGAATGATGTCCTGATAGCTAACTTGGGTGGGTAATGTCCATGACAACCAAGATAAGAACTTGGATGAAGGGTGCTTGGGTGGCTCAGCGGTTGAGCATCTGCCTTTGGCTCAGGGTGTGATTCCCACTGTGAGGATTGAGATCCACATCATGCTCCCAGTAAGAAGCCTGCTTCTCCCTCTGCCTATGTCTCTGCCTCTTTCTTTGTGTCTCTCATGAATACATAAATAAAATATTATTTAAAAGAAAGAACATGGATGAAAGAACAGTTATAGGGGAGACTGGTGAGTTTGAGGTGTGTTAGGTTTGTTCAGTCTGCAGGCACACTGGGGTTATCGCCAGATTGATTGATTGTTAGCATTAGAGGTCTGAGGCTCAGGAGAGGGGTCTGGCGTAAGGATATAAAATTGAACACTGTCACCCTGTATGTGGTAGGTAAAGCTCGGGAAATTGCTCTACTAGTTGTGGGTAGGGTCGTTTTCCATTATGGGACTTCTTATTGCGAAGCTTAAATTCTATCCTACAGTTTAGTCAGAGAGAATGTCTTGCTGTTAAGTGTCTCTAAGTGACAGGGATTCAGGTATATTTAATTTTAAAAAGTGTCTAGAGCCCAAATAATTTGCTCAAATAATTTAAAAGAAAAAACTTTGATTTGGTTTTGCAAATGATGCTGACCTTATTTTTTCCCCTAGAACCTTCCTCAAGATCACATAAAGTTTTGAAGACCAGTGGTAAGTCCTAAAATATCTTGTCTTTTTCATTCTTGCTGATATCCACTGAGTCAAACCACACAAAAGCATAAACACCATATAAATTGACAGATTTTATTAACTTCTATAAGTAATAGAGCCCCATTATATAATGTAAAGCCAAATGACATAAAATATCTGCAATGTAGATAACTGGTATAAAAATATTAATATCACTATTATGTAAAGAAATTCCGTATGTCAAAGAGAAGAGACAAAGGACTGTCTTTTAAAGGGCAGAGGGGCATCTGGGTGGCATAGTCGGTTAAGCATCCAACTCTTGGTTTCAGCTCAGGTCATGATCTCGTGGTCAGGGATTGAGCCCTGCATCAGGCTCCACACTCAGTTCAAAGTCTGCTTCAGATTCTCCCTCTCTCAAATAAATAAATATTTTTTATTTTTATTTTTTTAATAAATATTTTTTAAATAAATAAAAATCAAAGGCAAAGAATGTAATTGGGCAGTTTCACAGAAAAAAAAACACAAATCATGAATAAAATTTATAAATGGTCACTCAAGTTAGTAATCTGAAAAATCATTTAAATACATTTAAAGGAGATAGAGAAGGGAAAGCTATAAGCTCAACCAAAAAAATATAGAAAAACAGGCACTCCAAAATGAATAGTGTATAAATATCTGCAACCCTTGTGGAGCAAAATTTGGTAATGCCCATTTAAATTTAAAATACACATTTGCTACTGACTCAACAATTTCCCTTTTTTCACCTTTATAAATTTCACAGTGTACACTTCCTATATATAAGTGCTCCCCCAAGTGTGGCTAGATCCAAGTGTGTGTGTTCTCTGCAGCACATAAAATGTCCATCAAGTAGAAAAGAGTCCAGTAAGTTGTAGTATATCCTGGAATACTATGTGGAATATTCTGTAGTAGTCAAAAAGAATGGAGTACCCCTCTACCTACTGACAAGTGTGTCCACATATATTTAGCAGGAAATACAATGCTGCATATTGCACTTTTATTTTAAAAACAAAACCATGCATTGTGGTGGGCTAGGGCCAGTGGGTATGGGAGCTGGGAAGAGGACCATCAAACTGCTATAAGTATGGTAACTTCCACAGGGTGGGATTTGCTGAGAGGAATCAATCACTGTTTTCTTGATATGCTTTCATAATTAAACAGTGTTTAAAGATGAGCCACATGTCATTGGGGTATCTGAAAGGGAGTTTGTCAGGATGTGGCTAGGTACACCTTCCCCAGAAACCCACCTGAACTGCTCCTTAGCACAGTGCCAAGGTGACCCTGGTATTAAGTGCTGTCTGTATTGTTCAGTGAAAAGCAATAAAATGTTTAAAAACTAACAAAAGCATAGCCTTGTGTTTAAGTGACTTTCATGGCTTAGGGCATGTACTTCAGATAATACATATTTGGGGGGAAGATTTTGAAACTTATTAACATGAACTAGTCTGTTGCCCTCAGGGATTAAGAAAGGTACTTGACACTCAGATGTATGTAAGGTTTTTTCTTTTCTACATATACTACAAGCTATATAACAAGGATAACTGAGAGACATTTTCTGAAAATGAAGTCTAAAGGGCCCCAACGCCTCTTGGGCTTCAGTTATTGACAAGTTTTAAAATCCTATAAAATAGGGGTATTTACATATGCATGCAGTACATTTTTAATCCTTAAAATTAATTCTTTTAAAATCTTTTATTTTTCAGAAACAGCACAAGACATCCAAAAGGTAAACACTATTACATTTCTTATTTTGAAATGTTTACTTAGGCACCCCGTATAGATACCCTTATATATCTCACCCCCAGCCCGTATTCCAAATGTAAGCAATTATTTTACAATTTGAGATGGATTTAAGTAACGATTCATCCTTATAACCTCCCTCTTCCTCTGGCTTCATTTCTCAGAACTAAGGTAATGATCTCTTCATTCCCCTCTCACCTCAAAAGCTGTAAGCTTTCCTAGGGTGTACTACACATATCCTAAGGACTAGTGTGACGCACCCCACATTGCCCTGCACCTCTAAGCATGTAAGACCAAGGCTCCTGCCTCCCGAATGTTACCCTCTTATCAAAACATCAGCCTTTGGTCACAGAGCTCCCCTTCTAAGAATATGGGCTGGCTACTAGTATGAGAAGCATGATGAGAAGTATAATGAAACTTCATCATATGAAGTTTGGACTTTTCTTCCTCTGATAAAAGGTTAGGAGAGAGGAGGAATAAAAATGATATGCCCTATTGGAAGATGTCTATCCAAATTTATTACCTATGAAGAATAGATATTGTATCCTGACCTTAGTAAACCATGTCCCATTGTCTACTGACTAATTATCTAGGTTAACAATTCTTAGAGAATGGATTGTGGGTTTTGTTTAATGTTCTATATCTGTAAGGATGCGGTTATGAAACTCTTTCCCCACAATTCCACCGTAGCACTCCTGAGCACAGGGCCCAAGTAACCTTATTAATAAATGCTGTATCTTTCCAATAACTCCAATCACATGTCTAAAAATCAACAGTCTTACCTCAAAGTAATTTTCTTAATTAGAGCATGTGAATTTTTTTTTCAAGTAGCACATATTTGGAAGCTTTTGAAACTTATTAGTTGGTTATTCTCCTGAAATACAACATGAAATTTTGATTTTTTTAAATCTACATTGTTTTCATAAACAAGTACTGCAGAAGGCGCCCTCCTCTTTAAGGCAGCCAAACTAGGATCATGGAGCTAGGCTCTCGGTCGTGTTAGGTAGAAGGGATCGCTCCACCAGTCCTCAGGATAGAATCTCAAGAGCTTGCTGGAAACTTTCGACAATAGTGATCAAGCCAAGCCTCCATATGGGGACTAACTAAACCTCATAAAATTTGAAGACAAGAAAGAAGTAAAGCAATGTACTTTTTCCTTAGTGGTAAAATTCCATATCCTAACAAGAACAAACAATACCAAATGCAAGGAGAACAGATTTACTAATGGTTAAAGAGTTTATAACAGGAAACATTCCTTAATAATAGCTTCATATTTCTCCCAGAATACATATTCTAAGGCCGTGTGTGTGTGTGTGTGTGTGTGTGTGTGTGTGTGTGTGTGTGTGTAGACAAAAGGGAAGGAAGGAGGGAGAGAGAGCAAGAGCAAGAAAGAGAGGGGGGCTGTTAAAGTCATGCTTGGATTCAGGTATAGATTCAAATCCATTTCTGTCAATCCTATGCTATATGATGACAGGCAAGTTGCTAACCTTACCAAGACTTAGTTTGCTAATGTACAGAATCATTATAAGACTAAATGCAAAAATGTATTTTTAAAAGTGCTTAGTACAGGGATGCCTGGCTAGCTCAGTCAGTGGAGCATGTGACTCTCTATCTCGGGATTGTGAGTTCAAGCCCCACATTGGGTGTAGAGATTACTTAAAACTAAAATCTTAAAAGAAAAAGTACTTAGTACAGAATATGGAGCAAAGCAAGTGCTCCACAAATGGTAGCTATCATCATCTTATTATTAATGGCTCTAAGGCTAAGAATGTAGAAAAATGGGGAGGGGGAAATGTTCATCATGGCTCTACTGAAATTGAGATATCTAAACCACACACGTCTATGTTATGTCAAATCCACATACTGATTATTTCTCCATCTAAGAGCTGTTTCAGGGATCCCTGGGTGGCGCAGCGGTTTGGCGCCTGCCTTTGGCCCAGGGCGCGATCCTGGAGACCCGGGATCGAATCCCACGTCAGGCTCCCAGTGTATGGAGCCTGCTTCTCCCTCTGCCTGTGTCTCTGCCTCTCTCTCTCTCTCACTGTGTGCCTATCATAAAAAAAAAAAAGAGCTGTTTCAGTTCTCCTAATGATTTACTTGATGTAAAATATCAGTTTCCAAAGTCCTGCTATCTTCCTTTCTAAGTAATTACCTTAAAAATATCTTTTGATATTAAAAATTCAGGTTTTCTAATTTTCTGAAGTGTCTGGGAATCTTTCTGGGATGGAAGATTTTAAGAAGGTATTACTTCTGGCTGTTCACAAAATCCTTTTGTTACACTTTTAGATTGTTTGTCACGATTTCACTAGTTAATACTAACTTATTTTATAAAACATAGTTACTGGGTGTCTGTATTTTATAACATGATACCAGTACAATCTGAGTAAGAAAAAAAGGGAGAGATACTAAAGGGTAAAGAAAAAAATAGAACCATAAATAAAATAAAATATTATATATGTATTTAGTGTGTATATATCCATATATGTGCATATTCATACATTCCTAGGCCTCAAATGATCAACAATTTGATCTTGTGAAAAAAAAAGCAAAAGATTAAATGAGATTCTTTTTAATTTCAAAGTTGTCATGGAAAAATAGCATTCAGGATGAAATTTTATTCTTGTCTTCCCTACTCTTCCTTCCTGGTAGACATGCAGGCAGGCAGATAGAAAGACATATTGTTAGCAGGTTATTTCAAGGTAATATGTATCCCAATTTCATCGACAAGTGATGAAAAATTCTTGTTAATTTTCATTCTTCTAATTTGACATTTCTAATAGGTTACTGTAGTGTTTTGACCAGAAAATATGTCCTTGCTATTAATGAGTTTGAACAGGTCTTAACTCTTTCAACTCTTTGAGGCTAATTCTTATACCTACAGAGGGCGTCAGAGGGCTGTCCACACCCTCTATCTGCACAATTCAGCTCCATCAAGAAAGGTTACAAGTTATAAATGACTCCATTGGGTTTTTTTTTTTATTAGAAATTGTTAATGTCACAATATTTTATTTCCTAACAAGTATCTAAATATTACTTAATTAAATGTATTTTGAAAGAAAGTAAAATGTTTATTAAATTAACAATGGATTAAGTTATATGTCTGCAACAAAGGCTCTCTGCCTAGAATCTATAAACCAAGGCAATGCCAGTCAAGTGCATTGTAGGTCTGCAGATTTCAGGGAAAGCTTTAAGGTGTGGAGTCGGATTACTGACAGAGGCTTCTCATATACCAGAAATCACAAAAAAACTCCTGGGAGTCAAGCCTCAGATAGAAACCAGATACAATGGCCCTTGATACCTATATATGTTCATTTATATAATGTTATTTACCAAGGGCACATTATTGGAAGTATTTAAGAGTTTTCTGTATTTTGCTGATTCCCTGCATTAGGGTAAGGGGTTTGGAGTCAGACTTAAGTTTGTGCCCTAGCCTTTCTACTGACTGGAGAGATCCTGGATTACCTTATGTGAAATTGGTACAATCATGTCTAATTCACTGAGTGACTATGAACGTTAAGTGTGGAGAATGTCTGCAAATGGCCTAGCCTATTTCTAAGTAAATATCAGTTCCTGTCCTTTCAGCCCCTTTTGTAAAAATCTGAAGAGGTGCTTTTTAACTACATTAATATCAACAACATGTACTGATCATTGGCTTTATGAACATTATAGTCCAGCGGGAGAAGCAATGTGTAAAAACCAAGAGAGCGTCATATGTTATGTGTCCATGTCACGGCAGTTCAATCAATATGTTTCTATCCACTTCAGGCTTCCAGAGAGGAAGGGTCTCCCCAGCGGACCTCAACCCGGCCATCTCCCGCCCAAAGGAACAATCAGCCAAGCAGTTCTGCCATTATCAACGTGCTTCGTGGGGGTGGAGCCATCAGAAACATCTGGACAGACCACCAGATCAGACAAGCCTTGTTTCCCAGTCGTCGGTCCCCTCAGGAGAACGAGGATGATGAAGATGATTATCAGATGTTCGTGCCGTCCTTCTCCTCCTCAGATCTGAACTCTACCAGACTGTGTGAAGACAGCACTTCCAGTCGCCCTTGCAGTTGGCACATGGGACAGATTGAGCCCACAGAGACCACCAGCTCCAGCCACCGGGTTGTCAGGCGGGCCAGTAGTGCTGGTGAGAGCAATACATGCACTCCTGAAATAAGAATTAGGGACAGTGGTGGCTCTCAGTACAGCCCCCGAAGGGAACTACAGAGTGACCCTAAAACAGAAGGGCAGGACGGAATGACTCCCTTTGGGTCATCTATAGAGTTGACTATTGATGATATAGACCATGTCTATGATAACATAAGTTACGAGGACTTAAAACTAATGGTTGCAAAACGGGAAGAAGCTGAATCCACACCCCTCAAAATAACCAGGGACTCTGTTCGCCCCAAGAGCACCCCAGAGCTAGCCTTCTCAAAGAAGCAAGCTGGCCACGAGAAGAGCTCTCTGCACACAAAAAGGGAAGGAGCTCTAACAGGTTGCCAGGCATCGAACCAAAGCACACACGAACTCCAGATGGTTGAGGAAAACATCTATGACACCATAGGGCTCCCAGATCCACCCTCGCTGGATTTTAACTGCAGCAGCCTGAAGCGTCCCAAGAGGAGCACCTTCTTAGGTCTGGAAGCCGACTTTGCCTGCTGTGACAGTCTGAGGCCCTTCATTTCCCAGGATAGCCTCCAGTTCAGCGAGGATGAAGCTCCTTACCACCAGGGGCCTTCTGATAATGATTATTTGAGTTTGCTCTATAACTCTTTCAGCTGTAACCTATCTATAGGTGATAAATCTATATCTGATAAGTTGTCTGAAGAAGTAGATGAAATCTGGAATGACCTGGAAAATTACATCAAGAAAAACGAAGTCAAAGCTAGAGACCGGCTCCTTGCAGCATTTCCTGTCAGCAAAGATGACGTGCCAGACAGGCTGCACTCCGAGAGCACGCCTGAGCTGGGCAGAGATGCAGTGCATTCTGTGTCTACCCTCTCGCTTCCTGAAGGTCACACTTTCCTCACGCCCCTGAAAGACAAGCCTGGCAGAGCTGGCTGGGCCAACTGCCCTTTTGAAGAGGATCTGATTTCTAAAGAAGCCTCCTTTATGAGTCTTAACCGGCTGTCTTTGGCCAGTGAAACACCTCCCATGGAAAACCCCTATGACTTGGCCAACAGCAGCACTCTGTCCCAACCAGACTTGGAAATCCCTGACACCGGGATGGATGTCAGTGATAAGACAAGAAGCAGGGTTTTTATGATGGCCAGGCAGTATAGTCAGAAGATCAAGAAGGCAAATCAACTTTTAAAAGTGAGAAGCCCAGAGTTGGAACAGCCACTGGCCAGCCAGCAGCATAAATCCATGCACAAAGACCTGGCAGCCATCTTGGAAGAAAAGAAGCAAGGGGGTCCTGCCATCGGTACGTTGCTTCACACTGCTTTCCCTCCTTCTTGAAATTAGGATGTGAGGGCAGCTTTCAGGTTCTAAAAGTCCTCGAGATGGTGAGAACGTTGCCACTCAGACATTTGTTCTCTCAAATAGAGACCACAGACCTAACTACAAATACCTACAAGGCCATGACTAATCTTTTCCCACTTTAGCTCACAGAGTCACACAAGTTGGAGCCAAGATTCAGTTCTCGGGGATTTTGTTGTTTGTATAACGCTGTCTCTACAGACTTGATATTTTAAGAAGTTTTCACTAATCTGAAGTATGAAAAATAGCAATTAGTTGAACTTGTGGCAGGTAGAGCTTTTCCCTGTGTATCACCGTGCCGGGATGTGTCATGGCTCGTGTCAGCTTTGAAGATTTGGAAGCATGTGGAATAGGGTTGCTCCAAAATCCTAACAAAAATGCCCACTCATCCTGACAGATGAATAGGAGCCTTTTCCCACTTTTAAAAAGCTGTCCATCCTATATACCTCAGATATTTTCTCATGTATTTCTCTTACCAGTTGACTTTTTAATAGTTGCCATAGAATAGCTGGTGTCATGCATTTAATACTGTCTCACTTGGTATTCTCGGATAGCTTCCAAAAAGTATAATTCTTTCAGTCAAGCTTCCTTTGTGGGGCAGAAAACTGGGATCTCAGGTATGATATTGGTATGATTAGGACTAAAGGAAGGTTTGACTTCTTTCTCTGTTATAAAAAAAGTACAGAGACAAAACCTGACACTGAGAAATCAATCTTGATTGAAGAACACAGATGCAAATGAGACACATGATTGTCATGGAAAGAAGAAACCCAGGGACCCTGGCTCTCACCTTAGGAGCTTTTCACCTCTGGACCCAGAAAGATTTCTGAGGTTAGGCCCAGGAATCTGCAATTTAAAACAGTGTGTCCTTGTGATCCTATTTTAAGAATCCCAACCCTAGATTTTCTGACAAAGGACCACCTTGGTATCAAATGAGAGGAGACCTGTCTCCAATTAAAAGTAGAACCCAGATGGCTCAATATCAAGGCACATTCAGGTAGTTAGGATGGTGACATGGCTCATCTGGCCAGATTGATGCCACTAGCCCCCTTTCTTTGAGATTGATTTCTTTATCTCTGCAGAAAGTGAGTAAGAAGGAGATATCCAAATCCTAAATGAAGCCACAAGTTACAACTTACATGACAAGAATCTATAGGGAATTTTAAGTTTGGGAGTGTTTAAGAATTGTCCAAAGCTTTAATCTTTTTCTAGAGCTACTCATACAGTTTCATAATAAATAGGGAAGGTAAGCCCTGAAATTGCTACCTAAAGGATTTTACGGACTCCCTTGAATTGTTGTTCTTTTTAAATACAGTGAAGGTGAAAAGTGATTTTTGTATGAATGTGAGAGATGAGATGCCATATATTTTTCTCCTTGCAAGAATTTGTTTGAATTAATTTGTGTACCTTTTCCATTGCTAGCATTGCTAAGCTGGTTGTTGTTACACATGGAAAAAGTGACAGAGTTCCAGCTATGGAAGGGCTGTTTGGGGCATAGATGGCACTGGAAACAGTAGTGCATGCACAATGCAACCACCAACTCAACATGGAAGGAATAGAATAAGGTTTCTGATGATGAAGGATTATACCAGACTGTCGTTTAAAAAGTGGTAATTGCCTGAGCCAGGTTGTTTTGAACATGGACCATTCATTAAGTTGCAAAACTCAAACCTTGATAGAAGCACATCCTTCAATGTGGAATCATTAGGGCTTACAACCACCTTGAATAGTCTTTTTTTATCCACCTTTTAAGTATTCATAGATGTCCCTTTGGGGTTTTCTTTTGCTTTTTACTTTTGGTTTATTTTCCATTTGTTTTGCCTATTGATGTCTTCTTAGGATCCTATGGGATCTTTTTCTCAGCTCTGCGTCTGGGTCCTTTCTTGACATGGTGGGTTACTACCGACGTTCTCCCCAACAGAGAGGAGGAGATCTCTAAAGTCATCTTCTGAGAGTGGGATCTCCACCGCTATCTGGCAGGAGCACGTCCCTAGGGCCTGCCATCTCTCGGACCTGAGGAATCTTCCATCTGGGTGGATCGAGACCACTTCCTGTGCCCACTAGGCTTTCAATCAGTTGACATGATGACTCCTTTTCTCTCTCTTGTTTATCTGGGCACAGGACGTCATAATCGAATGGACCGATTCTCCAGACTTCTTCGTATGGGCCTTGCCACTTTGCCAGGAGCTTGCTCTCGGTGTTGTACGGAAGGAGGAACGCCCTATTCACCTGCTGAAACTCTCCAGCACCTTTATTGAACTCTCTGGCGGGGGTCTACAGGCCCCGGGTCAGATTTCTGCCTCTAAATCACCCATCCAGGTCTAGTGACTCCCACTGTTCAGAGCCTGTTGTAGCATGCCAGCATTCCTGTGTAGTCAGGCCTCCCCCTTGATAGTCTTTGAGGCAAACGAGGCCTTTGGGTTCCTTTTTTGTGATGTTTTACATGGGAGAAAGCTCCATATAGGCTGGAGGAATTTTCCTGTTTGTGTAGAAAAGGCAAAATAACATTTTATGCTTTGGTCTACAACGCAAGCAGCATCAGAAGCTTTGATTGTAATCCTCTGTCTTGAAAACAGTGTATTTCATACTTATCTCAGCAAGGATCACTTCCAGTTTTTATCTGGAATTCTAAGAACACCTCCTCTTAAACTTACAGAGGATAAATAAACCAGACACAGCCCTGAGGTTGTCACATAATGATAACATATATATTGTATACAGGATATCGATGCCAGAACTAAGGATGATGGGGAACTTTGATCTAGCTGACTAATACTAAGGTTTTTAGACCAGAGGTGTCATCTTGGGCTGGTTATTTCCTATAAGTCTGGTTAAAGAAATCTGTTTAATGACAGATGTTGTTTTGGAAGCATTCTCTTATTCACATTGCCATCGAACAAATTACAGACTCTCTTAGAGTGCCAGCTGAGACAGACAAAACACAAATCCCTAAAACTTAGAAAGGTATAGTATATTGTCTATTCATGTGATACTTTTTATTCCAAATTTATAAATGGCCAACTTTTTATTATCCAAAGATAAACTGTGCCCATTTTGAGTTATCTATAGGAAGCATTTTGATCAAAGACTATATTCCTGCCTCTTTTTCTTTTTTTTTTTTTTTTTCTCCTATGCCCCAGATTTTCTAGGCTGCCCATCCACTCTCTGTGGTATGGTCTTAGGGAAAGCACGTCCATTTTTAACCCTAGGCTTAAAATAAAAGGCAGTCCAAAAATTGTTTGAATAATTATGTAGTTCTTGAGACCAATTTGTATCTAGAATTATGCTTGGTGCTCTGCAAGGATTGTTCTCCAAGATTAAGTGCTCATGGACTAGCTAAAATGATAAACTAGCCCATGTAAAGCAACTAGCAACACAAGATTATGTGTGTGTGTACATGCATGTCCATGCATTTGTGTAGCCTATAGCTAAATAATATGGTCCACACTAAGAATATAAGATTTCAGAGGAGAGAAACGGGTTAGAAAATGATTCATGGAAGGGGTAGGGCTTATAGAGGGTCTTGAGCTATAAATAAGATTTGATTAAGCAAAGGAAGAAGAAGAAGAGAGTGTGATTAAGGAAGAAAGAGGCATGAAAAACACTGTGGTTATCTTGGTTTCAGGTCATCTGGCCTATCGTGTTCCAAAGTCAAAAGCTAATTGTTCTTACACAACTTTATGGTTAAACATTGGTACTCAAATAGGTTAACCAGATGTTTTCATTAGCTCTCATTGTATTCTCCAAAATTGTCGCCTTTGGGACTTTATGAAGGTTAGGGCCTTCCTGACTTAGCTTTGGGACCCTATTCAGGGCCACAGCATAGAGGAGAATGGTTTGGGCAGAATCATTTGACAATCAGGTGCCACTAATTACCAGTGACTGTCTCAAGGTCTAGCTGCCATTGTTTGGGCTATTAACTATAAAGTTAATTAAACATTATAGATTTCAGAATGGCTAACATAGGCACTTTGGTGTTCACAGAAACTTTCAATCTCTTAAGGGGTTGCCAAATTTAATTGGTATTAAAAGTCTTTACCACTTAAGGAATAATAGCTCAAGTTTTTGTTACTAGGAATTCTAAACTAAGATTCTCTGTTCTTCCAAGGAATTTGGGCTTAAAAACCTGGAGGATCTAATTATGGGATCTATGAAAACGTAAACAGATGATTTACTCCAATTTGGGAGATTTGGGAGGCAAACAATTTGAGAAGGTTGCAGTTAAAGGCACCCAGAATAACAGCCAATATCTTCTGTTCTAAAAGAAGAGTTGAAAGAAATGGCAGAAACTCAACTAAATATTTTGTTTAAATTCAAGGAATAATTTGCTAACAATGGACTACTAAAAATATTAATAGCTTAAAGAAGAAGGAAATATAATGTCACTTGCTGGCCATCATATATGGGATAGCTCCTTTTGTAGAGACTGTGTAGATGTGGTATGGGCAATTTATCGGATGCATGGAATTATTTGATTCTAGGGCAGTCTCATGGGTACCTGGATTGGGTTGATGGGGGGGGTGGGTGCAGTAGCTCTTGAAATTGACATCTTTGGGCTCTGTCTCTTAAATCATTCCTGCCCCAAGAGAGTATTCTATCCATAGCATGGTTTGGTTCTGTTAACGTCTTTAGAAATGTCTGTACTAAGAAGTGGAGCGGAGAGGAGAATGGCCTCATAGCTGAATGTGAAGTGGCAATAGCTTTCATGGAGTAAAGGCCAAATCCTGTTCTGGACAAATACTAGAGGGTATTACGTTATCAATTATATGCACAGATGACTCATTCTCAATATCTTAGGAGCATAGACTTTAGTGAATGGCTTCTTGGTGATGGGAAAGAAGATGTGGGTCAGTCAATACACATGGTTTTGAAATCCTGGAAAGGAGGCCCTCCTGTAGACACTAGTTTCCCAGACAGTGGCAGGAGACTGCTGCCCAGAAACAAGAAATACAGGAACAGCCACCAGGAGAGGACTCTTCTGGGAGTCCTTGTCTGAGAGCAGTCAAGGCTAGCGAAAACCCAAAGGTAGCCACTGCATGGTAGATTGTATCATCTTCCTTTTAATGACTACTTGAGTTATTTTTCATTGACCATGGTTTAAGTGCTGACCTTCTTGTTTTTACAATGCCTGTTTGGTTTTTTTGTTTGTTTGTTTTTGTTTTTTGTTTTTTATCATTGACACTATTTCATGCTTGTAAAGAACACTAGAAACTTTTATTACAAATAGCGAACATTTGCAGACCTAAAATAAAATAATCCAGAGTTAGATCAATTTAAATGAACCTTTAGGTGACATTCTTTTTACATTTTTATTTTTTATTAAACTATGGCTTATTTTATTAGTTCATGTTGCTTAGTATTCAATGATTAATGACTCATCCTCAAACTTAAAGGTCCTGTGTATTTAAGTTTTCAAAATATGTTTATTAAAGTGTTAGATTTTTATTTCTTTAATATTTGCATGTGGAAATCATCCCACGTATGTTTATTGTTTCCATATTTGCCTTCCAGGTGCCAGGATCGCCGAGTATTCCCAGCTGTATGACCAGATTGTGTTCAGAGAGACTCCCTGTAAGACTCAGAAGGATGGCTGGGCCAGCCCTCAAGAGCCCTCCAACCTCAGATCTACATCATCTTCCCAGGCCCAGCTTAACAGTGAGGATTGGCTTTTGCATTCAACCTATAGTAATGGAGAGTTAGTGGATTTCTGTCCCCGGCCAGAGCAAGACTTGAAGTCAAAACATCCTACTTTAGAGATCAGTACAAAAAGCATTCCAAGACAGCTGTCCACAGCTTGCTCTGTGCCTTCTCTTCAAACCTCTGACCCTCTGCTGTGCTCCTTGCAGAGACACAGTGTGATAGTCAGCCAGCCCAACAAAGATAACTCGTATCAGGGCCACCTCTACAATTCGTTGGGTCGGAAAGGCATCAGTGCGAAATCTCAGCCTTATAGCAGGTCTCAGTCCTCTTCTTCAATCTTGATAAACAAGTCGGTGGACTCCATCAGCTACCCTGGTGAAATGGGAAAGAAACAGCCACTATCTATCCACAAAAGTTCAAGGTGTGAGAGTCACCAGGATTTGCTGCCAGCTATGGCTGACCCATGTCAGCAGGGCCCTGAAAAACACTCAGATCTCACGCTCCGAGACTCACAGAAGGTTCTGGTAGTCAATAGAAATGTACCCTTAAATGCCCAAATAGCCACACAGAACTATTTTTCCAATTTCAAAGAGACTGACGGAGACGAAGATGACTATGTGGAAATAAGATCCGAAGAAGACGAGTCAGAAGTAGAGCCATCCCATGGTCGGAGGAAGAAATCTGACCCAAGGATTGCAGAAACTGACTTTTCGGAGGACCCCTGCACCAACAGCACCCCTTACTCTTTGAATAGTCCATGCACTCCAAAAAAGCCGATAAGTGACAAGCTTGGGATTTCACCCTACCTGGCATCGTACAGCGATTCGGACAAACTGAACGACTATCTCTGGAGGGGCCCGTCTCCCAACCAGCAAAATATTGTCCAGTCGCTGAGGGAAAAATTTCAGTGTCTCAGTTCAAGCAGCTTTGCCTAAGGTTCTTGGCAGAAGCCACCGAGTTACCGTCGCATTATGCTCCTACATGACAGATACTGACAGGTGTTTTCTATGTACCAGATTAAAACAATTTTGTAACAACCAGAAGTGTAAACCCTGCTTTCTTTTACAGCACAACTTTTTGAAACGGCTGACACTCCAGCCGGGACCGTACTGTAGAGCCAGTGTCAGCATCTAACAGTGTGTTCCTGATGCTGACTGTCTTCATGCTTCATGTAAGTCAATCTTACTTGAATATTTTTAGGCTTTGTTTTTTGTTTTTTTGTTTTGTTTTGTTTTTAACATCATGGCCATGATATCTGCTCCCGTATCCTGACAATAGTGCCCAGAGTCTAAGAAATGCAAGAGTCCTCTCCTATCATCCAGAAGCCACGAGTGATTTTATTCTAGGACCCAAAGGCAGCAAGGAGACTTTTCCACATGTTTTAAAAAGGAAGGGAAACTAAAACTATTTCAAGGGATCATGCTTATTACGCCTGGCATTTTGGTTACATTGGAAACAAGACCCTAGAGTAGCTTAAGCTAGAGATCTCGAAGGGGAGTATACATGCTCGTCTCACTCTGCATCACTTACCCCTATGTCTGTTCACTCTATGGCAGAAATTGGGTAGCTATTGGACATTAGAAGGGAGCAAGACCAATATTTTCTGTAAGCATATATCCTTACCTGTATTCCTGGATACGTTCTGGAGAATGTGCTGCTTATCCTGTTGATTTTTGATTGCTGGAGTAACATAATTCCCTCAGGTGCTCAAAGGAAACTTCCCAACAAGAAAATGCAAATTGACTAACCTGTTAGAAAGGATGGGGAACAACTTGGTGATCTCCTCATATTGCAGTTGAAGGCAGGGGTGGAAATAGGAACGCTTCGGGCTATTTTTTGTGCATATCTCTGATCAACACACAGTAATACATGAGCCAACATAAAACAAAACACTTTCAGGCCAGCCTTTCCAGAGCAGTTTTTCATGTGTACTTTCCTGAGATTTGTACCTCAGCCAAATGACCTGATCCCAACCTTGAGGATTTCATTGGCTGCAATGAAATTTATTTTCCGAAGTCCGCATAACATGGGGGCCTTTTCTAATTGTTTTGAGGCACATAAAAGACAAGAATCTTTGCCTACTAAGCTCTGACTAATACCGTCTTTGATGTAATTGTGGTCTTCAACTAGTGGTCCATTGTGATAATCATGTACTAATCTAAGGCTTTATGGAAGGAAACAGAAAAACGAAAACAAGATCTTGTGCTTAAAAAGCAAAATAAAAGAAGTGAAAGAGAAAGGTGAAGGCGGATCTGTTGCTATTTTATAAAAATGTTCTGTTTTCTGGAAGACTCCAGTCAATGCAACAAGAATGTTTTCTCAAACACAAATGTTGTATTCTCCTTTCAAGCATTTTTACATTCTGGAACCCCTTCCCCGATGGGCTCAGTTTTCATTTATGTATGTGTAGCAAAGGGGACCTGGGCTTTCATTTGAAGGCAAGCAGTGATACTGATTTCAATTGGTGACATCCAACCGTAATTCTTTTCCTCTTTGTAAGTCCTGTTCCTCTCTTTCTTAACCATGAAACATCAGATGTAACCATCCTTATTTTTACAAACAGGTACCTGTGGCATTCATTTTTCCTTTTAAGTAACAAAAAATAACCCAACTTTCTTGCTTCTCTATACTATTCTTTCTTCTTGTAGCTTATAAAACCAAGTCCATGTTAAATGGCATGGTTCTAGAAACATTCCTGCTTTCACTGCCTTTCTTTAAACTTTATACAAGTCTTTAATAGTGAGAGTGTCCGAAAAGACAAGCCCTGTAGGAAAGTATATTCTTAGACTTGCTAGAGGTATCCCTAAGTGGTTTTTCAAACAGTTACTGATTCTTCTTGTCCTAAGAAAGCAATTTCCTATTTTTGCTTTTTTAGTTTGTGTGACCCCCAATTCTATATTGTCCATATTACTGTGGTGTCTTGCTCTCGGAAATTAATTCTTCACACCAGTGTCTCATTGCATGACTTTGATGTTGCTTATAGGAATACACCCTGCCGCACGAAGGTGGATGTCTTGCTGTATAAAATGTCTATGTGGTTGTCTTTAGGTTCTAGGACAAATCTTTATAGATCACTTCTGTCAGCCAGGATGCAGATTTGGAGAGCTGTGTGTATATGTATAATCATGTTTGTATTTTTCCTCAGTGTTACCAGTTAAATGCTTTTGTTTAAGATAGTTTCTTTTGGAGGTGGGTTAAGATTGTATATAATTGGGGGAAAAGTTATATGTACTTAAAAGTATGTCAAGTTCTTATTAGGTCTCTGTACTGAAGGTTCAATTTTTTTTTTAAAGTTCACTTTTCACCTACTTTTTGTGCAAAAAAAATGCATCTAGGAAAAGATAGTTTAAATATTGTATATAAGATAATGAAAGTTAGTAATGCTCATTATTTAATAAAGTTTGTAAAGTGAAAGTAAATTATAGTGTGAATTGGTATGTTTATTCTAGGTAGGTCAAGGTTTTTCCAAACAAATTTAGTTCTAATATTTTGTCTTGTCTCGCAAGCCATGCAGACAGTGGCTCAGGGTTAATGACAATATACCATGTTTCAGTGACAGAACATTTTCTGTATGTTTGGATCACTTTTAAAATAATGGTAAACGTTTTCTTGATCGGTGGCTAAATTAGATCAATCACTAGATTATATATTTTTGGTAGTAACAGAAGACATCTTTTAAACTATTTCATTATTGAATCAAAACAAAGCTTTGGGGGCACAAATTAATGTGGGATTTTTTTGAGTATAACAATGTTCCAAATTTTTTTGACAAAAATTTTATACAGAACAGAAGCATGTTACTGCAAATTGGTAATTACAGACCATTTCTTAAGCAATTCTACTTCCAAATACAAGTATAATAACCTACCTCAACATAACGAAAATATGTTACCTAACTTCTTTATACAGAGGAAAATAACTTTTAAATTTTTCTTGAGAGTGTTTTAAAGTAGATAATTTCTAAACTTCACATTGAGGATCCATCTGACTTATTTTTCTGTCTTGAGGTTGAAAGTAGATGGGGTTTTCTGTAAGTCATGAAAGGTCAATTTAGAGAAGTAAACAATGTTCTGTGTAAATTCCATACATAAATCCTTAGGGAAAAGCAGAAAAATATTAAAAATCAGGCTTGTAATGAACTATAAACACAGCTGTTAAATAATGAATATTTATTAACATTTTTCTGTTTTCTTTTGTTAAAAACAATGTTTTTTAATCTCTAGTTTGAAGTGCAAATGTTAATAAGAGCTTTCCCATCCTTGTGCTCTGTTGGTTCAGCATCAGACACTTGATTTCGGCTCAGGCCATGATACTTGGGGTCATGAGATGGAACCCATTCGGCTCTGCCCCTCCTCCTCAAATAATAAATAAATCTTAAAACAAAACACTTTCCCATCTTCTCTACATTACATAACTTCCACTATCTAGGCAGTGGTAATTGTGCTCAATTGTATCAGCCAGAAAGGGATTACACTAAAAAGAAACTGCTTCAAACTTTTTGTTAATTTATATATGTCTTTAACTTAAACCTTGTTCTGTGGGTAAGACCTGGAGCTTTCTTAGGCATGCTTTTTCAATGATTTTGGTTTTTTAAAAAAACATATAGAAACATAATCATTTCCTCACATTTAGTTTCTCACATTTTTCTTTCCTTACGAGTGATCTAGACCACGAAACAGCAAGATAATGTGGAATTATGCCGCATTAAAAAGGTTAATAAATGCAAAATATTGTTGCATATGATCATAAATTAATAAATTTCAGAATGTGGATAGTGCATTTGAAAAAACCTTTTTTTTTTTTTAAACATTTGAGAGAGTGAGGGTGAGGCAGGTGGGAGGCAGAGGGAGAGTGAGAGAATCCTCAAGCCAACTCCCCTCTGAGCATGGAGCCCAATGAGGGGCTTGATACAAGGACCCTGAGTTCATGACCTGAGCCTAAATCAAGAGTTGGCCGCTCAACATCAAGGAAATACAAATCACATCCACAATGAGATACCACCTCACACCAGTGAGAATGGCAAAAATTAACAAGACAGAAAACAACAGATGTTGGAGAGGATGTGGAGAAAGGGGAACCCTCTTGCACTGTTGGTGGGAATGTGAACTGGTACAGCCCCTCTGCAAAACTGTGTGGAGGTTCCTCAAAGTTAAAAATAGATCTGCCCTACGACCCAGCAATTGCACTGCTGGGGATTACCCCAAAGATACAGATATAGTGAAAGACTGAGACACCTGCACCCCAATGTGTTTTTTTCACCCCGATGTTTATAGCAGCCATGTCCACAATAGCCAAACTATGGAAGGAGCCTCGGTGTCCATCGAAAGATGAATGGATAAAGAAGATGTGGTTTATGTATACAATGGAATATTACTCAGCCATCAGAAAGGACGCATACCCACCATTTGCTTCGACGTGCATGGAACTGGAGGGTATTATGCTGAGTGAAGTAAGTCAATCAGAGGGCAATTATCATGGTTTCACAACAAAAACCTAAATGCTCTAAGAAAAAAAAAAAGTTGGCTGCTCAAACTACTGAGCCACCCCGGTGCCCCTGAAAACAACTCTTTTATAGGAGACCATAAATTTCTTTTTGGAAGAATATTCTAAAATTTAGCATGTGATTCATTTGACCCCTTGAGATGGAAGTATTTTTACCAGCTCTACAGCATGCCTGACTATTTATAGTGTTCCATAAATATTTAATGATTGAATAGTCAAAAACTTGTTTAAGCACAAAACATGAGAAAAAACATTCAAATCAGAGACATGAAGGAGGGAAGAACAACAGGGACTACATTCCAATAGTAAAATTCACAGCAGCCACCCTCAGAAATCCAACATCTTGAGGTGCTTGGGTGGCTCAGTTGATTAAGTGTCTGCTTTGGCTCAGGTCAATGATCTCAGGGTCCTGGAATTGAGTCTGCATTGGGCTCCCTGCTCAGTGAGGGAATCTGCTTCTCCCTCTCCCTCTGCTCCTCCCATTCACGCTTGCTCTTGCTCTCTCTCAAAAAAATAAATCTTAAAGAAAAATCCAACATCCTGACTTGGAGTTTCTGTTGGGTGGGTCAGAGAAAAGCTGCTAGAATTCCAGGGAAATTTACTCTGAGAGATTTCCAGATTTCTTTCAGACTAAGAATCTACATGGTAATGTGAGAGTCAGGTGGTCAGGCCCCTCTCTGAAATTCCATTTAGCCAAAACACCTTTCCCAATAACTGTTTTTGAGGATGTTAGGACAACATAGAACAACCAAAAGTGCAGCTGTAAGGTTGAAGTCCGGTGAGGTAGAGGGAAGGGCCCAAAAGCTGTGATGTTCTGATGCCAGAAGATAAACATGCCCACTTTACAATGGTGGTGCATGCCCATGAGCAAATTCCACTTTATGAAAAACAATAAAGCTTGATTTTCCTGACAATGGCTTAGACAGGATGCATCACACAATAGGGGGGAAAAAAGCTGCAAGCAATTCTACTTCATTAGTTCTAAAACTGTGTTTATTCAGCTGAATGTAAAAGAACAGGGCTTGGATCGTGAGCAAATTATCTGCTCTGTGGGGCAAATACAAGCTCCCGAATGTCCTATTGTTTGAATGGCAATGTATGGCTCTCCATGTGGTCCTCAGATAATCATCCACGACCAGACCTTGCCCCAGAAGCTGAACCTGGCTTGCACATTTTTAAACAGTTTTAACATAAAAATCCCAATTCCCAGCTTCATTAAAAGAAAAAAAAAAAAAAAGTCTGGCCTGTTTAGCCTGGACTCTGAGGCAACTCCGCGAGATCTGAGGGAATCTAAGGGCAAAAATCATGCTAAAACGTGGTGACTTGCTTTAACCTTTGGGGAGGCTGTTCCTTTGTTCTCCATTATAGACTTCATCAGATTTAAAGCAACCATGGAGCACTTGCATGCAGATGTTTTGGACAGAAAGTAAAGGCTCTTAAAACACGTCCTAGAAAAGTCTGCTGTACCTATTGCTTCTTTTGGGGGAAATTTTACATGTGGTTCACTTCACTAGTGTATGTCACCTGCCTGGCCTCCATAAGTCTCAAGTTTGTGAGATTAAATGTTCTCCATCCCATTCTTGTCTGATTTTATGAAGTCACCTAAGGCTTAAACTTTGGTTCACACTGTTTCCTAAAACACCAACTCTAGCTTAGACTTCCCTCCTGAGTGCAAAGAGATTTTTTCCCCATGGGACATCACCTGAATTGTCACTTTCCCCAATCTAATATTCCTTTATTCCTCTGAACTCCTTCTCTGGTTTGTACCTTTGTTCTTGGCCTGGTACAACAGCTTACAACCTGGCTGTTTTGCCACTATCTTTATCACATCCGGACTCATTCACCTCTATTCCCCTGGTCTTAGCCAGCATAAAATTTCTACACAAAAAACAGAATCAAATCCTCTACCAAGCCCTCCAAAATCTGTCTCTGTCTTTATAGGAACTACTCCCTCTGCCTGCATCGTCCTTCCCTGAAATCCAGGAGAAAGCCTGCATGGTCAACAACTCAGCTCAGAAATTACTGTGAAAAAAAATATTACTATCCAGAACTGTGTAGGGGCTGGAATGTTACTCAACTTGCAAGCTAAAAGTTAGGCTGTATCAGACTCGTGGATTGCTGGCAGAAGATAGGAGACTCATCTGTCAGAGATAAAGGACATTATTTCTCCCAGCACAGCAGGCATGAGCTTCATTCACATTTGCATTGGTTCCCCTTGTTCCTCCAAACCCATGTGTGCAGAGTAGCCCAGGTGCATACTGGACACAGCTGGGGAATCCTGAATTTAGGAATCTGCAGTCATAAACGGCTAGTAGCAAATCTGTCTCATCTTTGCACCTGAAGGGAGCCATTATCTTTACTCTCTAGACAATAAACATATCTCCCCTCTGCCCCAGAGGGAGATACTACATCTTCCAAGGCTGTTTGCTATACAAATGTCCTTGCAGTTACAGCCTAGGATAAGACTAAGACAATGCAAGAAGAAATGCAAAATAAAAGCGATAGAGTTAAAAAAAAAAAAAACAATAGAGTTGTCTCAGAAACATGATGCAGTTCTGTGACATATAAATTTTTTTTAGTGATCCAATATCCTTAAGGATAGAGAAAGATGGTCACTCTAACCCAATGAGAATATAAGTTGGTATGAACTTTTCATAAATGAACCTTGGATCAATAATACCAAAAATTCATCTTTGACTCAGAAATTATACATGTAGGAATTTATTCAAAGAAAAGCATCAGCTGCAGTTAAAGATAAGGGGATCAAGTATCTCCAAGCCTTGCCTCACCTGCAGAGCTGGTTGATAATGATGTGGATTTTGCAGGTCAGCGTTGGTGTGGGCCACTCTTCAGGAGCTTTCAATGAGCTGCATTAAATTCAGAGCTTCTCTAAGTCCAAGCAAACCATTCAAGATTCAGGTGGTCCCTCCTGTGAGACCAAAGTCTCCTCATCCATACAAGGATGGATGGAAGTGCAATCTGTCCTGATCCTTGAAAAGTCCAAGTGTCCTCACTACACTTTTAACCTTCCTGGTAGTTATGGGTTTGTCTCTTTGGCATTTGGACTACCCAAATCCCCGTGCTCCATTTCACTGATATCCTGGGCCACGTCCCAGGACGTATGCCCGTCTCACCATCTTTCCTTGATCACACTCCTGTCTTGCTTTTTCCTCAACCACTCTCCCTTGCTGCTATTCTTCCCCTATCTTTTCCTTGTGTCCTTCCGTTCCATTGCTTAAACTCTTCTACATCCTCATCTTTTAAATTAAATAGTCCCTTTAATTCATTATTATTTTTTTTACAATTTTATATATTTATTAATGAAAGACACACAGAGAGAGGCAGAGACACTTGTAGAGGGGGAAGCAGTCTCCCAGAGGGAAGCCAGATGTGGGACTTGCTCCCAGAGCTCTAGGATCTCACTCTGAGCTGAAAGCAGATGCTCAACCACTGAGCCATCCAGGTGCCCTAATTCATTTCTTTTTTCAAACTAATATTTACCTCTTCCTTCAGGATGCTGTTCCTCCAAAGGCTGCCTTACAGAGAGGCTGTTCCTTTTTCTACAGTCCAACATCTCTAATTGGAGAGGTGGAGTCAGCACTCTCTCATTCCAGACTGTGGCTCACATGGTTCCTTCTACTCAGAACATTTGTTTCCAGCACCATCCTTTTCTTAGCTCCACTCTTAAATCATCTTTAAGTATTGCCTTTGGGCATCATCTCCTTCAGGAAGCTTTTTATGACTCTCCAGGTCTAGGAAAATTCCTCTTTGCAGTACTCTTAAAAGCTCTGAACTATCATGCTTCTAACTTTCCATTCATATGCCTGTGTTCTACTGTATAGTTGTACAAAATAAACTCAGTGAGACCAGGGCTGTGCTTGTCTTGTTCACAGATTGATTCCTGTTGATTCCTTGACTACATGCCCAGCATAGAGCCTGGTATAGAGCTAATGCACTCTCCTGCTATATATGTAGGAAAATTATTTTAATTTCAAATACATATTCCTTATGCTGAAAATGAAATTTCTTTGGCTTGTGTCCAAATGTTATCTCAAAGTGCACCGAATGATTTCCATCCACTAGTGGAAGAACATTAGTGAGTGAATTTTTAAAGGCCTCAACATAATGGAACCCTTTTAGTGTGGTTGACCTTTGCCAAGCAGACTAATATATATTTGAGTTCTGGGTAAATGAATCCAGATATATCTGTCAAAAGGAGATAATTGTCCTCATGAAACAAACCTGGGAATATGAAGGATCCTCAATTTATTTTCATAAATCTTTCTCTCTTTCCTATTCTTCTGTCTGGCAAATGTGCAATATGAGTGAGCAAGAACCCAAATCCCTTTCTTCTGGAACATGAGCATCTGGGACTCAGGCTATACTGACTTCAGGGCCAGGCCCGTGAGGGAGTGAAAGTGAACAGAAAACAAGGCCTCCACCTCAACCACATCAGGATTCAAAGAGGTCAAGTCAAATATTTTAACTGGCTCGATCAGCACAGCCATTTGTTGTCCTGGACCTTTCAAAGAAATTTTTTTTAAGGATTTTATTTATTTATTCATGAGAGACACAGAGAATGAGAGAGAGAGAGAGAGAGAGAGAGAGAGAGGCAGAGACACAAACAGAGGGAGAAGCAGGTTCCATACAGGAAGCCCCATGTGGGACTCGATCCCGGGACTCCAGGATCATGCCTCGGGCCAAAGGCGGTGCTAAACTGGTGAGCCACCAGGGCTGCCCTCAAAGAAATTCTTAAAAATTACAAACTAAGGTCACAATCCTAATATATTTTAATTAAGCATCAACTATTATAAAGCAAACATGGGCCATTAATTTGTCCTACATGTCATGTACACAATGTTCCACCCTCATTTTGTTCCACTATTTCACAGCCAAAGCAGAGTGGGAGATCTAACAACTTTAATAGCATTTATTATAACTCATGAATCTCTGATTCAAAAAATGTTTTATTACCTTGATGTTAAAAATAGCAATTTATTTTCACCTAAAATTGTTTAAGATTAAAAAGTATATTAGTTCAGTTAAAAAAAAAACATGCCTCTAGGTACAGGACATTATTACAGTTGAAAGTATCATCTATTAAAGATGTAGAGGGATCCCTGGGTGGTGTAGCGGTTTGGCGCCTGCCTTTGGCCCAGGGCCTGATCCTGGAGACCCAGGATCGAGTCGGGCTCCCTGCAAGGAGCCTGCTTCTCCCTCTGCCTGTGTCTCTGCCTCTCTCTCTTTCTCTGTGTGTGACTATCGTAGATTAAAATAAATAAATAAATAAATAAATAAATAAATAAATAAATAAATAAATAAATAAATAAATAAATGTAGAGTATCACCTTAGAGGTGTGAATGGCCATGGGCTTCTGCTGATGACTGGGAACAGTCTCCAGAGGTGCTTTATCCAAAATGGCTTTGAAGCACATATATATAGTCTGAGTCATTTCAGTATTAGGTATTTCCAATTAACAAGTAAGTTTTGTGGCTCCTCATTAGTTCACTAAGGTGTGATCTTTTTAACTTAATCTTTTCTATTCAAATTTTTAATCCATACAGGTTATTTATTTAAATGTTGAGAAGTCCTTTGGAAATTACTATGCCATGTGGAACCATGGAAATCATAAAAATGCAGTACTTTCCTTGCAATTAAGTATGATCAGGAGGGTTGCTTTTTTACATGAGGATGTTGTGCTAGTTGTCATCACTTCTCTGCACTGCTTTTTTTGTTTTGTTTTGTTTTCAGTTTAACAATTACTAGTTCTGAGTTTTCTGAAAACTGCTTCAGCAAAGGGTGACTGAGAGGTCAGTGGCCTCCCCAATGAATGAAAAAATATTCACAGCAGCACTGTCAACATCGAAAATTGGAAATAACACAACCAGCAACAGAGAGAAGTAAAATAAATTATGGTCTACCTACAAAATAGATTATAATATATAACCATTTTTTCAAATGCTTTCCTTTCCAACATCATTAAAAGAGATATATAGCAAGTGAAGAAGAGATGTATATATAGTATGGTTGCAATTTTATAAAATAATTTCAAATAAAGAGATCAAAATTAATAGTTACATTTCGGTGATAGTGTTAGGAGTGGTTTTATTTTTTACTTTATGTTCTTCTGTAGCTTATAAACAAATAGTATACATGGATTTAAAGACCACTCAGGTGACACTCAGCGGTTGAGCATCTGCCTTCCGCCCCGGGATTGAGTCCCACATAGGGCTCCCTGCATGGAGCCTGCTTCTCCCTCTGCCTATGTCTCTGCCTCTCTCTCTGTGTGCCTCTCATGAATAAATAAATAAAATCTTAAAAAAAACCAAAACACTCAGCCCAAGCATCAGATCCTTGGGTGTTGTCTCTGATTCTCTTCCAGAACAGTTAAACACCAGCACTTGTGACATACCTTATTTCATAAACTTTTTTTTTTTTTGGTAACAGCTTTACTGCAATGGAATTCACATACCATACAATTCACCCACTAACGTGTACAATTCAACAATTTTCAGAATATTCATGAATTTGTGCAACCAGTACTATTATTAATTTTAGAACATTTCGGGGATCCCTGGGTGGCGCAGCGGTTTAGCGCCTGCCTTTGGCCCAGGGCGCGATCCTGGAGACCTGGGATCGAATCCCACATCGGGCTCCCGGTGCATGGAGCCTGTTTCTCCCTCTGCCTGTGTCTCTGCCTCTCTCTCTCTCTCATTCTATGTGACTATCATAAATAAATAAAAATTTAAAAAAAATTTTTAGAACATTTCTATCAACTGTACCCCTTAGCTATCATTTCCCCATTTCCCCTACTCTGAGCTGTAAGCAACCACTAATGTATTTTCTGTGTCTACAGATTTGCTTATTCTGGACATTTCCTATAATTAGGATCATACAATTTGTGGTCTCCACTGTGATTTTAAATGTCACTATTGTCAGCAATCATCAGGTGGAGTAGCGAATTGTCACTACTGGGGCAGAGTTACTGTTGGAACTTCTTGAGGGCAGAGACTGGCTATTTTTTTTTAAGAATTTATTTTTTAGAACAGTTTTAGATTCACAGCAAAATTAGGAGGAAGATGCAGAGATTTCCTATATCCTCCCTATGGACTGGGTGATTTTCATCTTGGTTACCAGTGGTCAGTGTTCACTACTGTCCAACAAATGTCTGCTAAATGAATGGTCATGAATTTATAATTGGAGGCAAGCCTCCAAGGGGTTTTATGACTTGCCTAAGATCATCCTCTGGCAGCAGGTGAATGACCAACATTTATATGCTTGTGCAAGGTATAACTTCTGTGACTTTGTTTCCTCTTATGTAAAATGGTAGTAATACCTACCTCACAGGGATGTAGAATGTTAGCTATCTCTCTATCCTATGAAGTCAAAAATGTGTCACATGAAGCAATCATCCTTGAATGAAAAATGCAGATAACAGTATGAGACTAAGAACATGATTATTGGGCTCTAGCTCTGTCAATGAAACAAGTGACCTCTCTGGACTTATTACCCCCAGGTTGAAAGGACAACACTCAACACATTACACAGTCTCTGGCTTACAACTGTTCAACTTAAAATTTTTCTACTTTACAATGTTGTGAAACCAATAAGGATTCAGTTGAAACCGGACTTCAACAGGATTTTGCTCTTTTACTGTGGTGTCAATATACAGCAGTATACTCTCCTGATTCCGGAGCAGTGGTAGCCAGAGGAGTCTCCCAGTGAGCCATGTGGTCCCAAAGGTAAACAACCTACATACTGACAACCAATCAGTACCTATATAACCATTCTTTTTTCCACTTCCACTACAGCATTCAATAAATTACATGAGCTATTCAACACTTTATTGTAAAATGGGTCTTGTGGGAGATGATTTTGCCCAACTATAGGCTACAGTAAGTGTTTAAGGTAGTCTAGGCTAATCTATGATGCTAGGGTTAGGTGTATTCAATGCATTTTCAATTTACCTAGTTTCGATTGAAGATCAGTTTATCAGGTCACCCCATCATGACTCCAGAAAGATCTGTACATTTGTTAGGATTAAATGAGATGTCACCCCAGCACCTTGTATAGGGTTTAGCAACTGCAAAAACAGTGTTTGTAGTTTGCACTAGTTTTATTCCCACTCTACTTGGGAATTATAATCCTGAGAAGATTACAAAGTATCGATATCTCGTTTTAACTGTGAAGGCAGTTGAGGTTCACAGAGATTAATTTGCCCAAGGCTACAAATTGGCCTGTGAACTCCAAGACCCACACATTCTTCACTACTGGTTTTTTTTTTTTTTGGGGGGGGGTATATATTTTATTGGAGTTCAATTTGCCAACATACAGCATAACACCCAGCGCTCATCCCGTCCAGTGCCCCCTCAGTGCCCGTCACCTAGTCACCCCCACCCCCCGCCCACCTCCCCTTGTTCATTTCCCAGAGTTGGGAGTCTCCCGCGTGCTGCCCCCCTCTCTGATATTTCCCACTCATTTTCTCTCCTTTCCCCTTTATTCCCTTTCACTATTTTTTATATTCCCCAAATGAATGAGACCATAGAAGGTTTGTCCTTCTCCGATGGACTTCTTCACTGCTGGAGCACCCCCAGCCTAGTAAATCCAAGCCCGGGTTCTCTGAGGCCGAGGCAGGGCCAGGCGGCCTCCAGGGCGGGGGCCCACCTGGGGCAGGGTTGCGGAGCATCCCGAGCCGAGCCCAGCCGAGCCGAGGGAGGACGTCCTAGCCCAGGGCGGGGCCGGCCCCCCCGGTGCCCCATCCATCCTCCGCCGATCTTTCTCTCTAGTCCAGTTTCCAGTGGCGCCCAGGCAATTGCGGGGCAGGCCGCCTCGGAGGCCCGGGCCCCCAGGACCAGCCCCGCGTCCCGCAGGCCCCCGCCCCCTCACGTCACGGCCTCTAGGTGCAGTGCCCCCTAGGGGCTCCGGCTGCGGCTGAGGAGGAAGGCCAGGTCCTTTCTGCCGCCCGCCGCCGCCGCCGCCGCCGCCCCATCCCCGGCCGCAGAGGGGGACCTGCCGCGCTCGCGCTCGCCCTCGCCCTCGCCCTCGCCCTCGCCATGAGCGCGCGCCTGCCGCTCCTGCTGCGCGGGCTCCGCCGTCCCGGGCGGCCTCCGGGCCCGCCGCTCCGCCCCCCGGCCCCGGCTCGCGCCAGCGGCGGCGGCGGCGGCGGCGGCGGCTGCGGCGGCGGGGAAGGCCTGCTCGGGCAGCGGCGGCTGCGGGACGCCCAGGTGGGGAGCAGCCGCGGCCAGGGCAGCCGGGCGCCTCCGGTGCGGGGCTCGATCGTCAGGTGAGCGGCCGGGGCGACGGGGTGGCGCGGCGCTGGGGGCCCCCGCGGGGGTTGCGGCGGGCGCGGGCTCGCGAGTGCTTGGGGCTAACTTGCCCGGGGCGCGGGCGGCCGGGAGGGCGGGGGGCGGGGGGCGGGGAGGGCGCCGGGCTGGGGCCGCGCGAGCATCCCCCCCGCCGCGCCCCAGCCCGCGGGCCCCGCTCTCCACGTGCGCCGCCGCCGCCGGCTCTGATGCAACGGCGCCGGCTGCGCGGCGGGAAGGGGGCGGAGGGCGGGAGGGAGGCGGAGGGCGCGCGGGCGGGGCGGGGCGGGCGGGGCCGAGGGGCGGCCGGGGGCCCGGAGCGCGGGCCTCCTCGGGGGCGAAGCTCGGCCCCCCCCGCCCCGCCCCGCCCCGCCCCGCCCCGCCCCGCCGCAGCCTCCCGCGGGCCGGAAGGCGCGCTTTCTCCAGTTACATAATCGTTTTCTGGGCGTGTTAACGCGGAGCCGCCCGGCGCCCAGGGAGCCCCCAGCGCAGCTCCGTCCTCCCCCCACCCAGAGGTGCGCCGTGGGAGCCCTGGGCCCGGCCTTGCCCCGCTTCCCCGTTGCGTCCCCGCAGGCCCCCCGCCCTGCCCCCTCCCCCTCCCCCTCCATCCTCCTCCTCCCCCTCCCGCTTCCCCTTCCCCCCGCCCTCCCCCTCGGGCAGCGGGAGGGAGGGGAGAACGAGCCTTGAGTGACCCTCCTGGAGAAGTGGGTTCACGGGGGGCCTAGACCTGTACGTGGAGCGCTCAGGACAAACCTGGAGGTGGCGCAAAGCCCTTGCCTGCCTCCCCACCCACAATGAGGATTCCCGGTTCCGGGTGGCCCTGTCACTGACTACACTGTCCTCCATCCGTTCACATCCCCTTCCTTTTTCCTTCTATCCATCCTTGGTTTTTGTTTTGTTTGTTTTAAAGATTTTATTTGGGGATCCCTGGGTGGCTCAGCGGTTTAGCGCCTGCCTTTGGCCCAGGGCGCGATCCTGGGGTCCCGGGATGGAGTCCCACGTCGGGCTCCCTGCATGGAGCCTGCTTCTCCCTCTGCCTGTGTCTCTGCCTCTCTCTCTGTCTCTGTGTCTCTCGTAAATACGATCTTTAAAAAAAGATTTTATTTATTCACGAGAGACACAGAGAGGCAGAGACATAGGCAAAGGGAGAAGCAGGCTCCCTGTGGGAACCTGATGTGGGACTTGATCCCAGGACCCAGGGATCATGACCTGAGCTGAAGGCAGATACTTAACCACCGAGCCACCCAGATGCCCCCCTTCTATTCCTCCTTGTAAAGGTAATTGCCCTTACCTCCTTTGATTCCAAAGCCCTTTAGGATGTGGCCGATGACTCTTAGGAGCCTTTTGCTTAGTTATCTTGTCCTTCTGAATGTAGGAGTCATTAGAATTTCACCAGTGTACAGCTGAGCTCACCTTAGATTAGGGTTTGAAGACGGTATGGGTGTCAGAAACTATCACCTCATCACCCTTTTATTTTCTGGGTAGCTCTTTCTTGTTTATTTATTGTCTGTCTCCCCCACCTGGAATGAAAGCTCTTTTGGGTCACAGGCTTTGTGTCTTGTTCACTGCCAGATCCTTCCTAATGGGAAGAGTGCCATGTGTAGGGTGAATGCCTGTGACATGATGGGTGAATGCTTCACTCAAGATTTGGGTTCATTACCAACAACAATAAAAAATATGGGTTCATTTGTGGATTCTATTCGTAATCATTCTTGTGAGTCACTGCCTGACTTAGAGATAAGCAGAATGGTCATGATCCTACTGGTACTGGACGCTAGTCTCAATTCCTGCACCACAGTAGGGGAATGGTAGTGTTCCTTAGAGGGTTATAGAAAGGAAGTCAAGAGAGAACACCTACAAGATGCATAATCCAGGAACTGTCATATCAATACCTCCACAAATCCTGGCTATTATTTTTTTATTTTTAGAGCATTTTATTTTTAGAGCAGGGGTTGGCAATTCTGTCAAGGACTAGATGGTAAATAGCTCAGGTTTTGCAGGCCAAAAGGCAAAGTAGAAGTTATTAGGTAGGTACTTTTATGTGAGAAAAAACAGATTTTCATAAATTTTTTTAATTAATGAAAGTCCATTGTATTTATGGATACTGACATTTGAATTTCATATGATATTCACATGCTACAAAATAATATATTATTTGATTTTTCTAACTATTTGAAAATTCAAAAGCTGTTCGTAACCCGATGTGCCATAGTTTGCTGGCGCTCCTGTTCTAACTAAAAGGAGAAAGTGTTGTACAATGAATTACTGTTTCATAGGATTATGGTTCAGGGATAGGTACTTTGCTTTGCCGTATGACTCCAGATGTGAGAATTGGGGCAAGCTGTTTGTTTGGTCTGTGTTCATATACAAAATGGAATCCATCATCACCTACTTCAAAAGTTGTTATGGACATCACTATACTCTGCTGATCCTAAGAGGTATATTCTTAATATCTCCAAAACTGGTCTTTCAATTGATTGTGTCTGATAATCGCTGTTGGCCACATAACAGTCATCGCTTATTAGTCGTTATGGGCTGTGCCTATTGTTGTAACTTAATTGACCTATGTGCATCATCTAACAAAACTTTCCTCCAGGAGATTCTCTAAGGGCTTGGAGGAAATAGGGGAAGGTGGGCCTAACTAAAGTCATGTAGAGGGCAGCCCCGATGGCCCAGCGGTTTGGTGCCGCCTTCAGCCCAGAATATGATCTTGGAGACCTGGGATCAAGTCCCACGTTGGGCTCCCTGCATGGAGCCTGCTTCTCCCTCTGCCTGTGTGTCTCTGTCTCTCTCTCTGTCTCTCTGTGTCTGTCATGAATAATAAATAAAATCTTTTAAAAAAATTAATAAAGTCACGTAGAAATAGAGATCCAGGAATCTGTGTAAGGTTTTTAAAATGTGTTTCATAGACATATACCAGAAAAGTTATCGAATAAGCTCCCCTAAAAAGCACAGTGACCACTCATTTCCCCAGGAACCCTCAGTATTTCCATGAACAAGTCATGGAAGGGCTGTTTTAGGAAATAAGATGATTTCTGGTTGTCTGACAACTGTCCATTGATAACTGGTAGAATCAAGAAAGCCCTAGTATTAAAACTTGCAGAATGGGTGTCAGGAATTTAATGAGAACCCCAGGGACAAAAGTGATAAGGTTTTTCAAAAAATACTGCGTCACGAACACCCTTGATGGTAGTCTTATGTGGGAGAACAAAAAAGAAAGTGCTGCCAAGGACTCAAATCAAAAAAGCACTTAGGGGGTGGCTGGCTGGCTCAGTCCAAGAAGCCTGTGACTCTTGATCTTGGGGTCATGAGTTTGAGGCCCCATGTTGGATGTAGAGATTACTTAAATGCTTGGGGAAAAAAAAATCTCAGAAGAGTCATATTCTGAATGTGAACAAGTTTTAGGAATATTGCAGTTTTACTTTTTATGCCCCTATGAGTGGTTTTATGGCAAACAAACAAAAATCTATGTCTAAGTCTTAAAAGTTGTTTTATTTTTTTATTTTATTTATTTTTTAAGATTTTATTTATTTATTCATGACAGACATAGAGAGGCAGAGACATAGGCAGAGGGAGAAGCAAGTTCCACACAGGGAGCCCAATGTGGGACTTGATCCAGGGTCTCCAGGATCACACCCTGGGCCCAAGGCGGCGCTAAACCGCTGGGCCACCAGGGCTGCCCAAAAGTTCTTTTAATACTTACAAAATACATACTATGTTAAGAAAGAAAAGGTCATACCGTAGTTTAACTGACAGCTTGGTTTTCTTTCTTAGTGGTTTGTGAAACAATAGTATGTCTTTCATTGGATGTCACACAGCAAATAAGGTTAGAGCTCCCAGATCAGCCTCTGCGTATTTGGAAACAGGCTAGTCTGCTTTAATAAAGATACCCCCAAGTGATATGGACCATCCTGGCCAGAGGAAGGTAGACAGGGAAGGTAGGATGATGACTCTGATATTTGCTCACTGGTCCAGATCTGAATAAAAGGCAGCTGCTCCTGTCTCCCAGCCAGCAAGATGGAAAGGGAACCGGGGTGCTGGTGTATCTTTCCCTTTGCCGCACATTCCTTGCTTTCTTCTGGCCAGTGCTCCCAACCTTGTTGACCACCAGGTAGTGACGTGACCCCATCAAGCTACAGGTGAAATGGGGAAATGTGCTCTCTAGCCAGGTGGCCATGTGTTGCTCACACTCCAAATTCTGTGAAAGAGGAAAATGCTAGGAAGTATTCATAGGAAGTACCCAATGATACAAGCCATCATCAGTTTTATTAGTACTATTGTTACTATTATATTGAATGTATCCAGTAAATTACCAGTGCTGTGGGTTTATTAAACTGCTCTGTGGTGCTTTCAGCCTGGGCTATTTCTCAGAATACTGATGGCAGTCTTTGGAAGACACCATATTGGCAATTTTAACTTTACAGGTGCACTGCTACCTCTTTTGCCTTTGAAATTAATAAAGTGGCTCTTCACTCAGGGGTTTACTTAAATTAGTAGTTTTAAATAGTTACCAGCTGCTGACTCTGACTCTGGCATCTGGCCATAGCTAGCTGTAAAGGAGGCTGAGAAATTAGGTCATTATTCCAGCAGCCATATGCCCAGTGAACACATTATTTCACAGCCAAAGGGAGACCAGCATGCCAGTGGAATCGCTGGTGGTGTAACCAGGGCGCCAGGGTTGCAAGAGCGTCGGGCTCTGAGGATCCCAAGCAACAGGTTCAGCCACTTACCAGTGACCGAATCCAAAGGCAAAGAGACAAGTGGTGAAACGAGAAAGAAATTTATTTCAGTGAGGCCAACACCAGGAAGATGGTGGACTAACATCTCAAAAACTGTCTTTAATGTACTGAAAATACTTCTCTGTTTATATAGGGAATATGGGTGACTAAGGTCAGTGGGTGCAGGTGGTGGCCAGTAAAGGTCAGGTCATTGTCTTGAGGTCAGTCATGGATGGGGGTGTCTTGCTGGCTTGGGGCAGTCCTTATGGCTTGAAGGGGTAGTTTGCATTCCCCTCTACTAGGGATGCTTTGCCTTCCAGTTCTGCCTGAGTTAAGAAATAAGCTGGAAGGAAGAATTTAATCAATTAGAAAGTTAAAGGTCTAAATGGAGGTAATTGAAGTCCTTCCAGTAGTAGATCCTTTAATCTACTAGTTATATTGTTACAAATTATTACAATCTTCTTCAGTATAATAAAGTTCTGAGTTTTAACTGCACACGGGCAGCCTGGCTGGAGAGTCCGGCCTGCCTTCTAGCTGGAAGTTGACACAGCAGCTTTTCCACCAGGAGTGAGAAAATCTCTGATTGGAAACATTATGCTACTTTTTAGATTTATTGAGCCTAGTGACTGCTTTCCTGCTTAACTTTGTTTATCACTGTAGGAATAAGGAGTAACCCCAAAGAATGAAACATTACACCTACAACAAGAGAATTAGCCAGCTTTATTAGCGTTATTAGTGACAGGTTTGGGCTTTTATGGAAGTGTGTGGTCCTTTCACTTTATTGAGGGGTAGTCAAGGCTATGAATGTTTTGGGGTTAACTGTTGCCATCAAATGAGTATTTTTTAGTGTTCCAGGGTAGCTTTGAGTTGTAGAAAAAGACTACAACTGTGAGAACAAAGGTATCCACCATTGGACACCCATTTCACAGATGAGGCTACTGGAGTTGGTTAGAGACTCCGTGAACTGATCGTGTTGGTCTGTGTGAGGCCTGCATCCCAGAGGTGCAGGGCTCTTTCCCCTCTACTGGTGCCTCAGAGCCACCTAGGTCTCTTATTGAAAATGCACATTCCTGGGCCTCACCCAGCCCTGTTGAATCTGACTTTCTGAGGTGAGGCACAGAATCCTTGCTTCTTACCAAGCTCCCCAGACGATCCACCCTCAGGCTGCCAAGAACCACTTGGAACCTCCGCTCCAGTGCCTTTTCCAGAGCCAGGGAGAAATAAGAAGTCAGCCCAAATTAGCAGTCAGGAAAGGCAGGGAAACGGTGTAGCGTGTGGCCCTCAGCCACGCATGATGTGAGAGGAGATTAAATTTAGCGCCCATTTGTATGGCAGTTTGTGAACTTCCACGTAGTTGCGTTTATTCAACACAATAATACAGTTATTTCTGGGAGGATTAAGTTGTTTCGGCCAAGTGTTTGGAAACAAAACACGAAAATCTTCACAGGTTGTGTGCAGTTGCATGCCTTGCCCATTCTGTCCCCGGTAGGAAGTCCCCAGTGTCAGGTAGGAAGGCTCACCCTGGTTGAGTTTTGAAACCTTAAAATTTCTGCTGAGCACCCCTCTCTTTTCATCTACCTCAAGAGCAGTTCCCTCCAGTACGTTCATCTGCTTCTTTGAAAGCTGGGAGAAGCTGACCAGTGCCTCCGTGCCCTCAGCCATTTACTGCTGCTGCTATCTGCCTGGAGCTTCACCTTGTAGCTTTTGGAAGATTGTTAAGACCCTATCGGAGGAAGAAAGCAACATTTAACGATGGTCTTAACATGGGGTTTGGGTGCTGCCTTGATTGAGCCTTTTGTCTATTATTGTGAGAGAGCAAAAGCCAACTTCATATGCAGGACCACTCCACAGCGATGGTGGTGAAGGGGTCTGAAATTGCTCATCCCCCAAAGACTGCAGAAGGAGCACATGACTTGTACCACATTATCTAGGTCTGTGTTGTCTGGGCTCACACCCCTTTCCTTCCTCCCAGTGGTGCTAAGATGGAGGTGGCACCTGCTGGGACTTTTAGAAATCCAGATGCAGACTTGGGTGGTAGGGAGCCCAGAGGACTGACAGGCTCTCTCCCTAAGAGGCCTTGGGAGCGTATCAAATTCCGATGCATCATCCGGAGTATTTCTGTTACCACCCCCCCACCCCCTCACTTTCCCTCTGCTTTCTTCCCCACCCAGTCCCTTCACATTCTTTTAAATTCTGGGCCCTGGCATTTATCCCCACAGTGAGCCTCCTCCCTAGTCTCTGCTACCCTCCCTCAGTGTTTGCAGTCCCCAGGGGGTCACATGGGTGTGGGGGGAGGAAAGGGATTACTTAAAAAGAAATGGAAGAGATGCCTGGGTGGCTCAGCGGTTGAGCTGCTGCCTTCAGCTTAAGGCATGATCCTGGGATTTGGGATCGAGTCCCACATCATGCTCCCTGCAGGGAGCCTGCTCCTCCCTCTGCCTATGTCTCTGCCTCTCTCTCTGTCTCTCATGAATAAAAAAAATAAAATCTTTAAAAAAAAACATTTTTATTAAAGTAAACTTGGAAAATGCAAGAGACCTAATTGAAAATTAATTGTTGACATTTAGTTTGCACACCTCTGCCTATTTTTAGGGTTCGACGGTTATAGCATACCCTGTGTTGCACTTAAATATCAGGATTGTGCCCTCTCCTCACCACACTTCCCACCTTGCAACGCATCCTGTACCATCTAATTTCAGTTACAGTAATGAACTTTCTAGGAAAATGTGTTGTATCTGTCCTTTCTGGTCGTTAACAAAGACATGAATGACTGTGTGTTGTCTTTTTGTCTCATTGTAGAGAAGTCATTCAGAATTCAAAAGAGGTTCTGAGTTTATTGCAAGAAAAAAACCCGACCTTTAAGCCGGTGCTTGCTATTATTCAGGTAAGCTATGACCATGGTTCAGTGCTGCTCTTTTAGGATGCCTTTCAATGTAGAAGATAATTGTATACAGAAAGACCAGGGGCATTTGTTGTCACAGAAGTCGTCTTAACAGGGAAGAGAGGCCACAGATGAAAATACTGTCATCACGCTCTTCCTTTGGTCATTTTGCTTTTTACTAGATCACTGGTTAGTGACCACCCTGCTTGAGTGGGTCATTTGTGAGTCCTTGCTTTTGGCATGAGTAGCTTTGAGAGGTTAGGAGGTAGGTACCCCCAGAAGTTGTGTTACATAGGATGAACTGTGTCTGTACGTGCTCATAGATGCTTATCAGATGCGATTTGAACACGTTGTGAGGAAAGGTTCCCCCTTTGTTTCTGTGGAAGGCAGATGCTTGGAGAGGCACGGTATTTAGTAATCTTACTACTAAATCGGGTAAAGCCTGCTGTAACTTTGGCTCTTCAAACGTCAGTACATGTCAGAAGGTCCTTGCATTTCATGTACATCTTTTGGCTGCAGCCCCTTCATTTGCAACTGTAGTTGGCACTGTTTGCCATCCTTCTTGGCATCCCCATTGGGTGACAGGTGCAGGGAAATAAGGAGGTGAGCCAAGCCTGTAAGCTAACACAGCGCAGCAGTTGGGCTGCCACTGTTGTTTTTGGCATGCACTTAATGTGTCAGAATAGCAGCCTGTAGTTCCATCGGCGCCGTGATTTTCAGGATTGGAGCTATGCTCAAGTCAGTCGCATTCTTGGGGTCTTTGTCCACATCCCTTTATAAAGATAGGCAAGCAAGAAGGGTAGAAAATAAAAATGATCGGAGCCTAGACCTGCTAGGATTCTGCTTGCTGGAAGCTTTCCAGCTATGGGCACATGATCTAAACCGTGTCTTCGGTGTCCTCACTGAGGAAGGGGTCCTGGCTGGGCGGCTGCATGTGCCTTAGGAGGGTTGTTACTTTTTAAAAGTAACATAATTTGAAAGCTGAGAGACTGATAGGTGAATAAATACCAGCTATTAGTCTCCTTCTGTGAGCAATAAGATTGTGTATATCCTTCTCTTTCTAATTAATTAGGTAATTCATAATCACAAAATTAGTCTCTGTATCACTTTTTGTGCTTTTTTTAGATATTTTTGTTGTACTTACGTTCTCCCTCTTACTCCCAATCTCCTAAGGCAGGTGATGATAACTTGATGCAGGAAATAAACCAGAATTTGGCGGAGGAGGTGAGGATCGTTGAATTCTACATATTTGTTATAATTTTTTGATGATACGTTCTCTTACAGTGATGGAATAACCTTGTGTCCCCTTTGCAGGCTGGTCTGAACATCACTCACATTTGTCTCCCTCCGGATAGCAGTGAAGACGAGGTAACTACCATGGGGACTTGAACACTTTAGAGGTGCTTTTCTCTTTAGATACAATATACCTGTTGGTGTCTCTTAGTTGTTATTGGAACAGATCAGTCTTTGCTTGTGGCTGAACTCTTAGAGGGAAGAGTTTACTATTCCCTCTAGTGTGAATGCTCCTTGACGTATTTGGTATGTTTCTGTTGAGGACTTGAGCTATGACTTGGCGACTTTCTTTGGCTGCAGCAGCAGCGTCTAGTGGAAATCGTCTGGCAGTTGGGGTCTGGAGGACTAGTTCTGGTTTCATTCTGTCCCGACGTGTTGTTTGCCCTTGGCCGTTCCCTTGGCTTGTCTGGATCGTAGTTGCCTTTATCAATAAAATAAAGGCATAGGATGAGATAATCTTCAGCGTCCTTTCCAGGCAAAACTTCTGGGAGTAATAGCCTTTGCAAGTGTCATCTGAAGTCTGGGAGAAGCAGCCAGTAGAGGTGAGGAAACTGGACCACCAGGCATGTTAGCATTTGGTCCTTCTGTGGCTAGCTTTTCCTCATAAGGGCTGCGGCAGTGAAGATTTGGTTTGACTGCCAGTGATGGAAAACTTCAAATAACAGAATATGAAATAACACAGACATTTATTTTTCTCATACATAGGTCAAGTTTAGAAGCAGGCTGGTATGGTGGCATCACAAGGCCACCAGAAACTTAGGCTCCTTTGATCTTGCTCCCCTATTCCCTATTGTGCTACATCATATCCCAGATGGCAGATTCAGCTCTGCATATCACATCCACATTCTAGCCAGTGTCAAATCCAGACTTAGGAGAGAAATAATTCAAAAGAATTACTGCAATAGGGAGTACACTCTGACCATAAGATCTACAATCCTCTGAGAATTAGGCAAAAGGGTTTTTCTTTTACAGGGAGGGAATAGGAGGCTAGAAAAAAACCGGTGTGAGAAAGTGGGAGGAGAGGGTCCCTTGATGGGATACTAGGTCACAGAATGTTTTATCCTGTGGCCAGACTATTCTCTGAAGGGAGTATATGCTAATCAAGTGAAGGATCGGTCAAAGTTTAGCAACCTGGGGGAAGGAAGGAAACTTATATGTTATCTCTGGACATTAAATAGATAAACAGACAAGATAGAGCTTTTCTTCTTGAAAGACACACCTAGCCATTCATTAGCTTTTACATGACCTTCCCAGACTGTACTTTGGTCTTTTTCAGGAAGTTATTTTTGTGTTTCCCATAAAAAGGAGATATCTGTGTGTAGCATTTATCAGCCATAAGCCTTTGGAAATGCTTTCTGTATCCATTCAGGGCTAGGGAACACAAGGACCTGAGTGATGGCTTCTTGGGTGTGACAGTTGGGAAGCGTTTGTTGAACACATTGTATTTGAAATACGGGCTTGTCTGGGCTGGGTTGGAATGCTCGAGATTCATGCCTTCTGGTCTCCCTAAAAACTGGCAGTGTGTTTCGCTTGAGTATAATTGTGGACAGGAAATCGTCTTTTGCCTATCTCAACGTTTGGTTTTGTTTTGTTCTGTTGTGGCAGGGAGTAGCACAATAAGAAAGACTGCACTAGAATTCAGCCATACTTCTTTTGAGTTTTTATCAACATAGTGAAAAGAGGAAATAGACTTTCTTCATTATGCTTTACAGCAAGTCTTCAACAAGGAGTGAAAAAGAAACAATAACATGCATTTTTATGAATCTGTTTTTCATATAAAGCTTTTTTGGTTGGGTCTTAGTTTTATAAAACTGATTTTAGGGTGTTGTTTTTTCTCTATAGATTATAGATGAAATCCTGAAGATTAATGAAGACACCAGAGTACATGGCCTTGCCCTTCAGATCTCAGAGAGCTCATTTAGCAACAAAGTCCTCAATGCCTTGAAGCCAGAAAAAGATGTGGATGGGTGAGACAATATAAAAGAAAACAATCAGCTCTATGGCTAAATGAGTGTTTCTCCTGTGACCTTTTTTTCTTTTAGTTCTACTGTCACAATTATGTCAGTAATTAAGAGTTGAAGAAATATTTTAACTATTTCAGGAATGTGAGGGCTTCTTAAATTCCATATAAGATGGGGCAGCCCGGTGGCTCAGGGTTTAGCGCCGCCCTCAGCCCAGGGCATGATCCTGGAGACCCGGGATCAAGTCTGGCTCCCTGCAGGAAGTCTGCTTCTCTCTCTGCCTGTGTCTCTGCCTCTCTCTCTCTCTGTCTGTGTCTCTCATGAGTAAATAAATAAAATCTTAAAAAAAAAAAAATTCCATATAAGAAAGTTAACCTATTTTTGGAAAATGCACTTGCCCTTTTGTAGTGCTTGAGTGCCATTTTGGAAATAGTGTGCTTCACAGCAGCATATTCATTTTACAACCTCCTGCCTGACTTCACGGAGCCTTTGGCCAGCCTTCATCTTCTAATAAGCTTTTCCTTGATAACTCTGCCAGACCAAAGAAACAGCCCAGAGTCCTGAGTCACCAGCAGTACCATATTCTCCCTTAGTCATAGGCCAGTTGAGAAAAGCAAAACAAGCACTTCTATTCATAACACAAGGTTTTATTTGAAATTAGAGGGGGAAGCTACAAATATGTGGTGTGCTAATATTTGTCTGTGACTCATGTCCTGGCGTGACATTAGCTTCATGAGACAAGGAGTCCTGCCCATTCATGTGGGCGATCAGGACTCCCCACTTTGGGGAGTTATAAACCTCACTTTCCTACATTGAAATAAGAAGTGTTTTGTACTGTGACCAAAAAGAACATAATATATTTAGCATTATAAGGTTGTAAGCAAATTTAAAAATTAGACTCCCAATCCAGTATATCTCATGGGAGCTGGATTGAAAGGCTGCCTCCTCTTGGGCACACCCAGGCTCCTTCCCTTAACTCTAGCCTCTGCAGGCGTTCAGACCACGGAAAGACCCAAACACAGCTTGAAAAGTCATGAAAATCTCTGATCCTATACTAAGCTAACTAGAAGGGAGAAGAAGCCTTAATCAATTAGAAAGCATCCAGAATCTGAAGTTCTCAAAGTGTAATTTCAAATCTTTCATAAAAAGAGAGAACTGTGAAAACTTTTCTGTGTGTCCCATTTTGTTACTACTTTGTATTGAGACCATTGGTTTCCACTAGATACGTATGGGCTATTTGCTTCTGGATTTGAATGAGGAAGAGCATAGAAGCCATTGAAAGTACATGGTCACTCAGGTTTTATTTCTTGATTTCCCAAGAAGATAAGTACTGACTTTAGATGGGAATCAGACTTATGAATCCCAAGCCTTGCTAGGTCACTACCAGCAGATTTTTAGGATTGGTCCTGGATTTTGATACTCATGGAGTTATAAATTCCCGAAAAAGTGGGCTCAGCTGCATGACAATGGTATTGCACATGTTAGTGGCACCATTCCATGTAGTGCATTGGAACAGAGCTCCCTGCACTTGTGCACAGAGAGGCCCAGCATGGCCTTATGCTGTGGTCTTTCTATCCAGGCAGAACCAGAATTCCCATGGTTTTCCCAGCCCACAGAGACTGCTTCAGAGTTTCTTGAGGGACTACTCTAAGCTAAGAAGCAAGAGGCCTTCATTCCTGCTCACTCTTTAATTTATATTTAATGACTTAATATACTCTATTTATCCAGTGTTGTTTGAGATTCATACTTGTGTTACAGATGAGTACATTGTGACCAAGTTTTGACTTACAACTTTCCTTATTTTCAAATTCAGAGTAACAGACATAAACCTGGGGAGGCTGGTCCGTGGGGATGCCCATGAATGTTACGTCTCACCTGTGGCCAGAGCTGTAATTGAACTTCTTGAAAAGTCAGGTAGGATGGCTCCTTCAGAAATAAGGATTTATTTTTGGAAGATTCTAATTGAAACATGGAGGTGATATTCAATGTCGGCTCTTTTTCTTATCTTTTGGGAGATACAAATGACTGACAAATTTTTCTAATAGGATTAACTGTATTACAATTTTATAAAGAAACTAGTAAAGATGAGTGACCTATTGTAAACAAATGCTCAGCTTCTCTTATGAACACTCAGAATAACCACAATGAAAAATGTACCAACCTTCAACTTCTCAGTCTGTCAATATGTAAACTTAAATAAAACTTATGTTTAAGATTTAAATGAGGAAGCTTTCAGATATAGTTCAGAGTATGGAAACTTTGGGATTTATCAGGGAGCATCTCTTTCAATAATCAGTATTTAATTTCCAGTATTCTCCCCTTGACCTTGCTCTTTTATGTCAGTGATAGAGAAACGAATAATTTCTTTCTTAGTTATCAGATTTAATTAGTAAATTATTATTGTGTGTTTCATATATTTTAAGGTCTTTCTAGTTGAATATATAAAAATTTAACTAAATTTTTCTCTATTCCAGCTTGAGTAAAAAAGCAGCAAATGTCCCTCTTTTACACCCAAACTTACAACAATCAAACAAAAATTCCAAAATATTTAATATCCCAAACATAAAGAACTTACACAACTCATTATCCAATAATAATATGATTGAAATAATTAGAAATGTCTGAATAGACATTTTTTCAAAGAAGCCATACAGATGGCCTACATTCACATGAAGAAATTACTCAATATCACTAATTATCAGGGAAATGCAAATAAAAACCACAATAAGATGTCACCTCACACCAATCAAATGACTAGAATCAAAAACGAAATAAAAGTGTCGATGAGTATGTGGAGAAAAAGGAACCCTCGTGCACTGTTGGTGGGAATGCAAACTGGTGTAGCTTCTGTGGAGGATAGTATGGAGATTCTTTCAAAAAATTAAAAATAGAAATATCGTATGATCTAGTAATTCTACTCCCTGGGTATTCACCCAAAGAAAATGAAAATACTAATTCCAAAAGATATCTGCACCACTATGTTTATTGCAGCACTTTTTACAGTAGCCAAGATATGGGAGCAATCTAAGTATCTACTGATCGAGGAATGGGTAGAGAGGTTGTAGTATACATCTACAATGGAATATTACTCAGCCATAAAAAAGAGTGAGGCTTTGCCATTTGTGACAACATGGGTGGATCCAGAGGGTATTATTCTAAGTGAAATGAGTCAGAGAAAGACTAATATCATATGATTTCACTTACGTGTGGTATCTAAAAAACAAAGCAGAAACAGACCCATAAACATAGAGAATACACTGGTGGTTGGGAGGGGGAGTGGGCAGAATGGGTGAAGGGGAGTGGAATGTACAGGCTTCTGGTTATGGAATGAATATGTCATGGGAATGAAAGGTACAGCATAGGGAATATTGTCAATGGCATTAAAATACCATTGTATGGTGACAGGTGGCAGTTACACTTATGGTGGGCATAGCATGACATATAGCCTTATTGAATCACTATGTTGTATACCTGAAACTAATGTAACATTGTGTGTCAATTATACTTCAGTAACTTCAGTAAAAAATCTCCAAAATAGATACCAAACTTCCATTAGAAGGTTAACTTTTAATATATACCTTTAAGACATTAGCCATTAAGCTGAGATAACCCATGTAGACCCTGTTTTTCCATCATATGAATTATCAGCATGATGATTCTCAGTCACTCTACCATAATATTCACAAAGAGTAAATTATGGCTGATAGTCATCATAGGCTATACCATGGCTCAGAGGACCAAATTTTAAGGGGTTATTTTTCCTTATCTAAAACTGCATGGGAGGAAGGCTCTCACGTTTTGATTATAATACTGAATTCCCATTCGGTGGGTAGGTGTCAACCTAGATGGAAAGAAGATCTTGATAATAGGAGCCCATGGGTCTTTGGAAGCTGCTCTGCAATGCCTATTTCAAAGAAGAGGATCCATGACAATGACCTCTCAATGGAAGACATCTCATCTTCAAAGCAAGGTAAGCATCTTTTATGTGGAAAACATAAATTTTAAGTGCTTATTATATTAGAAAAGGGAAAAGACTAGAAATGTATAGACTAAGCACTGAATGTAAGAAGTAAGAGAAAGAAGAGCAGAAAAATCTCAGAGGATGAAAACAATAAAGAGCAGAGATTAATGAAATAGAAAGCAAAATGTGAGAGATTATGAATTAAGCCAAAGTTGGTTCTTGGAAGAGTCTAGTAAGACGGAAATACCGCTAGCCAAAATAATCAAGACAAAAGGAGAACACCAGCAATGTTAGGAATGAACAAAGGGGCATAACCACAGAACAAAACTCATTTTCTAAAAAGGAGGTGATGAACAATGTTAGACATAAATTTGAAAATTTATATGAAATGAAAACTTCTAAAACCTGTAACTTACAAAATGGATTTAAGTAAAATTGATTAGACTTTTACACAGTAAAGACATTGGATCAGTCTGCCCACTAACCACACAAACAAGTTCTGCCACCATCGAAGAATAGATCATAATTTTTTCTCCAAAGAATAGAAAGAGAACACTTTCTAGCCTATTTTATGAGTGTCCAAACCAGAGGACAGGATGCTGAAGGGCAATTATAGGCCCATTCATCTGTGAACCTAGATAAAATAATCATTATCAAAATGTTAGCAAACCAAATCCAGCAGCAGGTTGGGGTTAGCATAGGATTGCAGGGGTGGTTTAATATCAGAAAAATCCATTAAAATCTGTTAACATCATTCAGCACATTATCAGATTAAAAACCATGCTGTCACCTAGTAAATACAGAAAAGTCATTTGATAAAATCCCTTATGATTTTTTTTCCTAAAAAAACTCTTGGTCTAGGAAATTAAAGGAATTCCTTAACACAATAAAATATCTATAAAAAGTTAGAGCAAGTATCTCATTTAATAATGAAATATTAGAAACATTTCTTTTAAAATTTGGAAAGATAGAAGGGTGCCTGTTATCAGTACTTCTAATCAGCACTGTATGGGAATTACTAGACAGAGGCATAATGTGAAAAAAGGATTTATAATGATTGGAAAGGAAGACACTACCCTGTCATTAATCTTAGATGATAACATTACCTACATAAAAAGCCCAAAAGAATCTATGAAAAAGAGCAGAGTGAGTGAGATTCACTTGGGTTCTTGGATATAAGATCAAGATGCAAAAACCAATTGCATTTCTAAACACTGCACTCACAGTTCAAAAATTCTTTTTAAAGATTTATTCACTTGAGAGAGACAAACGGAGAGAGCTCATGCATGTGAGCAGTAGAACGAGAGGGAAAGCCCTAAGTGGACTCTGTGCTAAGTACAGAGCCTGATGCAGGGCTTGATCTCATGACCCGGAGATCTCAACCAGAGCTGAAACCAAGAGTCAGATGTTCAACCAGCTATGCCACCCCAGGTGCCCCATAATTTTTTATTAATTTTTTAAAAATTAATTTTTAAATTATAGTTGATAATAGCAATGGGAATACAAGGTACTTAGGAATATATTTAACAGAAGTTATTTCTGATCTTTTGAAAGAAATTATGTAATTTTGATGAAGGTGATTGAAGAATCAAAAACAGAGATACCATGTTCATGGATAAGAGGACTCAATATCTTAAAGATACTGATTCTGCCCAAATTAATCTATAAATTTGAGTTAAAGTCTTGACTTATTATTATTTTGGATTGTTTGACAAGATGATTCTAAAATTTACCTGGAGGCAGAAGGGCAAAAACAAGACAATTTTGAAGAGAACTTGAGCTATAAATATCAATGTGAAAGAATTTTCCAATATAGTGCTTTCTAGAAAAAAGCATTTGCAAAAGGGATATTGCATGTGACACCATTTATTTAAGGTCTAAAAGCAATACCATATATATCTATGTTTTAGGGCTTCATATATTAAGTAAAAGAATAAAGAAATGTATGGACCTTGAACTAAATCAGTAAACTATAGGGACAAAGAGGTGGGTGTAGTTGGAAAGAAAACTCACTTAAATTGATCGTGCCTTTTTTCTGGGCAATGGGCTGGGTGTCCAAGTGCATTATGTCATTTTTTTACAATTTCATGGCTGGAACAATTAATAAAAGTTTTTAATTTCAGAAATTTCAAGCAAATTTGTGAAGTTAAATTAAAAGGGTTAAGTACAATAGAGTAACTGCAGAACAACATCGAAAAATACACATTCCTCATGTGCCCCATGAGAACAGAGATGAGTAGTTGTAGTCCTGTCCAGGGAAGGCAGGTGTTTTGACTGAGAATTGTAATATTTGAGTGGCAGATGGATCTAATAAACGAAGTTCTCTCTCCCATTAAGACAGCTAAGAAATGTGGTCTCACATTTAAGCTCAAACCTATGTGCCTTTTTAGTGGTCACCACATGGTGGCAGCCTATTCAAGAAAATTCAAAGACTAGGTTTTGAAATTCAGAGCCGAGGATTTTTGATTTGGAAGCTTAGTGGAAGAGGAAAACAGACCTTACTCTGAACTGAACAGCTGTGGCAAAAAGAGAAAAATACCTTCATTGGCAACTGAATGTTTTCACAGCTGTCACAGATACTTTGCTAGTTGTATCTGTATTTTTGTAAAACAAAGACATCTTTCAAAGTACTTTTTTATTATGGAAATAAATCACCTTGACTCTTCTTTGGGATAAATCTCATCCTAACTTTGAGAACAATCAAGTGGCTTTACTCTCTAGAGAATCCAGAAATGGGGTAACTTTCCTGTTTTTAGATATCCAAGAAAGTTCTCTGGAATAGTTTGTGTTGCACACACATTCTGTTTCCTGATTCCTGGGCACTTATAATGGCATCACTGTAAATCTTCGAGACTGTGGACTTTCTCCTTATTGCTTCATCTTTGTAGCTGGAAATTTGGAAAGGAACGTTCAGGGCTCCTCATACTCATCTTTGAAATTTTTTTGGCCTCTGGAATTCAGCCCCCTTCTACCTGGCCTACTTACTACTTGTCCCACCACGAGGCAAAGCCTTTATCTTTCTATTTTCATGCCAGCGTCTAGAACTTCACTAGCCATATACCTCCCCACAATATGCCTCCTGACATTTGACTTTTCACTCTTCTGTATTTTATTTCTAAAACATAGGCCGTGGCTAGGCCTTGTTTCAAAGGGTCAGCAGACCTCTGCAGACTACAGTGGTAGCACCTCAATGTGGGTTGGCATCCTGGGGTCCTGCCCAGGACAGGGTATGTCCACCCTCGCCACACCCTTAGGAAACTTTCCTTCACTGTGAAAAACAGTGAACATGTAAATGTAACCACAGTTTGGGATTTTTGTTTTCTAATTATATCAAGAAGGAATAAAGAGCACAGTGTAAGATGGTAGTACATTTAGGTTCTCCTTATCAGCAATGATAAGTGTTGGGGAAAGAAGAGGGGAAATAGAAGATTATGGCTGTTAGGTCAAAGGAACTCATATTTGTAAAGCATTTCTTAATAGACTTACTTGTACTTGACATGGAACAAGAGCCCCTGTTGGCCATCTGGTTGGGGATTTCCTTCCTGAGAGGTTGGGCATCAAAGGTGACCATGTAACATTAGAGTCCTGTCTACCACCTCCTCCACTACACATAACCTCTCAAGTTTGGTATGACTTACAAGCAATTACAGCCTGTTGCTACCGGTAGGAACTGCCTTGGAGGGTGTGGAGTCAGACATGGTATTTGTGTTCTTGGTAAGGATTAGGACATAGGCTTTGGTGACAAACAGCTCTGGATTCAAGCCTTTTCTGAACCTTGTCTCTTGTCTCTTTATGTGTAGAATGGGGATCGTTATACCCCCTACCTCATAGGGCTGCTGGGGGCATTCCGTGGTATAAGTTCGCTTAGCACAGAACTTAGCACCTACAGACATCCACATTAATTGCTTGGCTGCTGTTAATGGTGAGTCAGGAAAGGCACTGGCAAGCTACACAATGTGGAAAAGTCAGTGGGTTGATTAAATCATAAGGAGGTAAGCTAAAAAATAGTGGGACCTAGGTCCCTCATTGGAAGCCCGGTAGATATGCTTCTAATGTATGGCTGGCAGAAGGAGAGACGCCTATGTGAGGCTTCCCCAAAACATGTGGAGGTGGAGGGAATGAGACCAAAGCAAAAAAGAAGAGAGACTGTCTTGGAGAGAGTGGATGCCCAGCTTTGGCCTGTCCAGGGTCACCCCCCACTCTCTACCAGGCGTATCCCCAACCTTAAGTAATTTAACAGAGATCCTTTGCTCCTGGCTGTGGGGGACCTCTCTTCTTTCCCATGAGTTCTGTGTTACTCAGAAGCTCCTGTACTTCAAGTTGTGTCTGGTGGGTGTTCCTTGTTTATTAATTACTTCTTATGGGAATGTTATTCCTCCCTACAATATAGAGGGATGGTTACATAGAGTTAGTTAAGTAGAAATGGATGCTGATTATGCATAAAATCTCCATGGGGCCTGAACATGAAGAATCGAGATGTACCTTTTTAGAGTTTTTTGCAAAATAGAGTAGACTTTTGTAATTTGCAGCTTTACCATTCTATGCCCATCTGAGTGTGTCACTGAAAATTAAGAATAACTTTCCTGCTTTGTTTGAGCATCACTTCTGGGCTTTGCTATATGTTATGCATTTATGCGTGGGGTAGGGGAAGAATGTCTGGGCATTTGTCCAAATTAGCTGCATGCTGTGGAGGAGCATCTGATGTTTTTGGGTAGGGCTAAGGAATCACCCTCCTTCCTCCACCCACACAGAGGCCCCACACTCAGCTTCCCAGACCCCTGGTGTGGAATGTCTCCCCAGTGTGGGGACTGGACAGAGCTGCTGCCCAGTGAGAACTGGCTTATCTCTTCCTCACCCTGATGAGTTCACTCTGATGCCAAAAGCAATTTGAGGTGAGGGAATGTTCTGCATTTGGTATTTATGAGTTGGAGTGGTACCCCTCTCCAGGGAAGAGAGGTTGACAGGTTCCTTGGGGCCCCATGTGCACACCCCCTTACTCGGCACTGCTAGGAGAGCCTCTTCTGAATTTGTGGTTAGACACAGCTGGAGGACCGGGTGAAATGGCCTCCAGCTGTGACAGATCGGGTCAATCCCAGCTGTGTGTATAAGAAATAACCCAGAAATAAGAGAACCGTTTTATTTTGTTTTTCTCAAAGGATCTCATTTCTCCTCCTTCTAACCAAAGAGACCCTCGAAACTAGTACTAACACAAGAACAGAAAAAATCCAAGTCTTTCCCATTTAAAGGATCAAAGTATGTTGGGTTTTTTTGAGCAAAGCTTAATGATCACAGTCATTTCCAGTCTAAATTCACTGCACAGCATGGCTTATAAAAGGCTTTTAAAAGTGATTTGGGAAATTCTAAATATGTTTGTATTGTACATATGAAATCCTGAAAAAAGAATAATCCTTTTTTCGAAAGATTCGGAGGGAAAAAATCCCTAGCTTTTAAACTGGATAGGATTAGGGACACCTAGGTGGCTCAGTCAGTTAAGCCCCTGCCTTCAGCTCAGGTCGAGCCCCTCATTGGGCTCTCTCACCAGGCCTCTCTCCCTCTCCCTGCAGCTCCCCCTGCTTGTGCTCTCCTTCTCTGTCTCTCTCTCTCCGTCAAATAAATAAAATCTTTTAAAAATATTAACTAGATGAGATTAGTGAGTTACACGATTGGGGTTTTTAAAAAAATATTTTTAAATTTATAATGTATTTGCCTTTTAAATGCTGTGGAAAGAAAACATACTTACAAACCAAAATTACAATAATACTGGTTTTTCTGGAGATCTTTATTTCATCATAAGGCTTGGAGTTAATGTCAAGTGTCCTGTCATTTCTATGCTGAGGACTCCTTTTTGCATTTCTTGTAGGGCAGGTCTAGTGATAATATACTCCCTTTGTTTTGTTAATATGTGAATATACTAATTTCTCCCTTGTTTTTGAAATACCTTTTTTGCTGGATGGAGAATTCTCATTGACAGATTTTTTTTTTTCTTCAGCACTTTATGTCACCCTACTATCTTCTGGCCTTCAAGGTTTCTGGTGAGCATAATAACTTTCACAGTAGAGGCCACACTTAAACTAATAACCTATTGTAATCACAGTAATGACCGCTCACATTAGTTGAGTTCGCACCATGAATCAGGCTCAGCACTTTGCTCACGTTGTCTCATTGATTCTGCACAGATTTCTTGTTCAGAAAATTCTCATTCTCCCCATATCACAGATAAGGAAACTGAGACTCTGAGAAGTAGTGACTTTCCAAATCTCTAAAGTCATAAAATGGTAGAGGTGGTACAGCCTGCATTTTTAGCCACTGTCCTGAGTCAGCTCTTATTCTAGATCATCACAAAACCCAGTCTCTTAAAAGTACCTTTAAAGTCTAGCCTTTTTGGGATGCCTGAGTGGCTCAGTCGTTGAGCCTGCTTTTCCCTTTGTCTGTGTCTCTGCCTTTATTTATTCATTTGTTCATGAGAATAATAGCTTAGCACATTCTTATGAATAAATAAATAAAATCTTCTTTAAAAAAAAGTCCTATTCACCCCCCTCTCTGGCGTTAGTAAGTGATGCAATGATTGGGGAGTGGCAAGAGTGAGAATAATGGGAAGTGACATCCAGAGACATTTTCAGCCCATGAACACGGAAAAATCCGTTGAAGATTGCTCTGTGCCCTCCATGACTCAGGTCACTTAGTCACACATTACTGAACAACCTTGGTATTTGCTTGGCACAAAATCTGTGGTGCCCTGGGATCTGGGACAGTCTCCTCCACCACCTGCACCTGTAACTGGTGTGGTGAAAGAAGAGGGACTACTATCAATGTGACTGGGACCCCCCCACCTGCCCTCTCAAGGAGGTTGACACCCTCCCTGGCAGGCTGGTGACAAGCCCAAGGCCTCAGGGAGGGAATGGCATTGAGTCTACTTCTGCTACTCCTCTATCTGGGATGACAAACTGTTGGGAAAAAACAAGAGTGAACTCAGTGCAAGTCTAATGTCTTGGGACTGATCTCTGATGTTCTTCATCTGAGCTGTTAGGTACTGGCAGGTACAAAAGGTTAGACATCATTATTTTATTTATTTATTTATTTATTTATTTATTTATTTATGTTATTTTTTAAAAAAAAAATATTCATGAGAGACACAGAAGCAGAGACACAGGCAGAGGGAGAAGCAGGGTCCCCATGGGGAGCGCAATTCAGGACTCGATCCCAGGACCCTGGGATTACACCCTTAGCCAAAGGCAGACACTGAATCACTGTGCCACCCAGGTGCACCTGAATAGGACTTTTTTTTTAAAGTCTCCAAATCAAGCCAATTATATCTAGCATTGGTGAGAAAAGGATTTGTGAGAGAATCTGTTGGAACCAATGGGCATGCACTCCAGGGGTCCATATATGGTTACATGCCTGTTAGTTATACAGAGTTTGAGGTGCATAAGCACAAAAGAAGGGCTCCCAGTGCATCCTGTGGCAAACAGGCCAGAGGTATCCCCTCCAGTCCACCTAGTATCGTCCCTGTTGGGCTCTTTGCACCTTGTCAGAGCCCAGCTCCACCTTTCACCCCTTCTTCCCCAGTGTAAATGATGTTCCCAAATTAAAATAGGATTTAAAGAATTAGAATACTTGAATTGGTAGGTATTAAACATAATCCACAACAATAAAGCACCTTACATTTGAGTAAAGATTTGGTCCTCAAAGCTTTTTTCCTCTGTCATCTCATTAACGTTACACATGCAGATGAATGGTGGTGAGCCTGGTCACCCATGAGAAGCAGCAGAGCCTGCAGTTGAGCCGAGGTCTTGTAACCCCAGTGAGCACGCTCCCGACCGCACCTCAGGCCCCCCTCTGTCCAGGGCAACTTCTTTGCTTTCCAGGGGAGGTGACCCAAAGCCTGAGAGTGACTCAGAGGAAACAATGCAAAAAAAATGTGCAGATGTGTAATCCAAAGTTCAGAATTGGAAAATGCAAATGGGTCAGGAAATACAAAGTTAAATTTTCCACAGCTGCATCACTTGCATTAACTCCAGCAGGCTGTAGCTATTTAGGTACCAGGTTAACAAGAAGGTAGTTCGTCAAGGCTGTCCTGCCTCTCTCTGTGAGGCCTGGCTGGCTTAGTACTGCTCTGGGAACTATGACTTAGGTATTTCCTCCTTTTTGTGCCACGTGGCTCTGGGTCTTTGTCATATTAGATTCTCCTTAACACACACACAGACTCTCTCCTCTCTTAGCCATCCTTTTTAATTTGATTTTCTCCCTAGAGTGTGAGGAAGGGAATTATTTTTGATGAATCCTTCAAAATACTCTCATTACCAGATGTGAGGTTGTACTTTCCTTCTCTTATGTGTTATACCTTGTGTCACATCAGCTACACCTGAAGGGAAAGTGTCTTGTCTATGATTCTGGACCCACCTGAATCTCGTTGGTACTCTTCTCATTACATGGAGTGGTAAGTATGTTGAATGGCGATGTAAGAGGTAGACTTAGAACATGTAGGAAAAGCAAGGTCATTTCTTATCCTTCGGAGGAAAAAGTTGATAGATGAGTGCTGTTAATCATAATCCTTAACTGTCCGTTTGGCTTGTAGTCATTCTGATTTATGAAATAAGCACAAGATAGGTCTTAGTTTTAAAAGCCAGTGATCTGATCACAGAGGAGTGGAAAAAAGATACATGCCCAATTTCTGAAAGGAAAAGAACTTTTGCCAAGATGAGATCACTTGGTGTGCAAGGAAGGGGATGGGAGGAATGCCTTTTGCCGAAATTGTCATTCTCTTATCTTGCCAAAGTTTTACAAGATCTGAATGAAAATGATTTGATGTTCTTCTTTTAGATTACTTTCTCTTTTTTAAAAAAAATATTTATTTAGTCAAGAGAGACACAGAGGGAGAGAGGCAGAGACACAGGCAGAGGGAGAAGCAGGCTCCATGCAGGGAGCCCTATGCGGAAACTGGATTCCGGATCCCAGGATCATGCCCTGAACTGAAGGCAGATGTTCAACACTAAGCCACCCAGGCATCCCCTTTTAGATTACTTTCTATTTGATAACCTGCTTAATATTTCAGTAAAATGTGGATATAGATCCTTAGGTACAAAGCCTTAAATGCTATCTATGGTAGATGTTCAGTTAATTCAACTAGAAAGTTAGACATCCCAACTTAAATTAATGGATGAATAAACAGAGTCTCTGCTCATGAAACACTCAGCCTGGATGAAGCCTCCATCTGCAGGGAACACACTTGACTCAAATGGCAGGAATTTGCCAGGCAGAGTTGCTAATGCCCATTTCTATAGGAAAGTCACTGATGAATTCCTAATCGCCCAAAATGGATTTTTTTTGCTTTTTGTTTGTTTGGCCATTGGGTGTCATTCATACCTGTTGACCATGCCCTCTCCCCTTTGCCTGTGTGCCTACTCCACTCTTCCTACCTCCTGGGCCACTACAGAGTCACCATTTGCTTCTCTTCTCTTACCATGAAGAATACTCCCAGGGATGTACATAAGGCCCCTTTCCTGCCCATTCTACCTGTTTCTCTGAGATCACCAAGTTTCTGAGTTTAACTACATCTGTATGCTGACAGATCCCAGCTGACGTCCTCTCCTCCCTGACCATCCTGAGTTCGAATCTAACTTCCTACCAAATGTCTCCTCCCCTTGCATGTTTCCCTCCCACTCTCTCAAACCCATTCTCAGTCCAGCTTCCAGAGTAACCTTCCTAAAACCTGTCTGGTGGTGTGAAGGCAACCAAAGTAACTCTGTTAAAGAGCTACTTGTCGGTTAGTGAGAAAAGGTCAGCAAATTTGGAAATTTGGTGTTTGTAGAAAGAAAAATGACATTTCATTAGAAAAAAAAAGAAGAACCTAACTTTTTAGGACTTTGCCATGCAATACTCAAGGAGCCCCTGTGCCACGTAAGATTTCACAGACACACCTTACATTGCAAAGCAGTCTAAAGAATCTGCTGTGGAACATATGAGCCACTTAACCAGGCTCACACGACCAACGGTGTGTCCCAGTTTATCAAAAGTGGGAGAACACGGGGTGCCTGGGTGGCTCCGTTGGTTAAGCATGGGACTTTGGGTTTCAGCCCTGGTCATGATCTCCTGGATTGTAGGATCAAGTCCCATGTTGGGCTCCATGCTCAGTGCAGAATCTGCTTGAGATTCTCTCCTCTGCCCCTCTTCAACTCAAATTAAAAAAAAAGGAGAACAAGTTCGAGCTGCCCTTGCCTCAAGACCACTCCCTGTGTGTGTGATGCCTGCCCAGCTCATGTGCAGGGACCGATCAAGAACACCGATGTCTGTGTTGGCAAAATAAGTAGAAATTGGATGTTTAACCATTTCTTTTCCTATCCCAGTGGTTTGTCCTATGCACCACTAGAAGATAGATCTTCTATCTAGAAGATCCTAGTTCTAAGTTCTTGTAGGCAGGGATTTTTTTTTATTTTCAGATCCTCAGCAACCTCAGCGTCTGTCCCAAGTTGCACCTGAGAGTTGGCTGCTGAGTATACTCACTAAGAATTCTTGACCTTCTTTATTCTCTTTAAGTTACTGTAATTTTAGAAGCAAATCTTTGCTGGAGAAAGGACCTGTTGATTTTTTTTTTTTAACTTTGTTTTCTGAACTGTGTTGGTAACCTGAACAATATAGAAACAGGTTTTATAGGTCTCAGGTAATATCACAATTCATCAAGACTTATTTCTCGACTTTTTTTTTTCCTAACTCATCCCAGCTTTCAGATAATATACATATCTCATACCTAAGATTTCCATATGTGTCCTTTCAAAACACATTGATAGCGGAAGATAAATTCTGCCTGGGGTGGGGGGGGGCATTGTACTTTCTGTAATTTGAATTTTAAAATGCCTTTTTTTTTTGTTGCTGGTTTTGTTTTGTTTTGTTTTTGCTAAATACAAAATCATGGTGTTCCTTAGGACCTTGCAGATCACATCTTTCCTGCATCTCCCTCTGTCCATTTTCTGATGCTTGCCCCTCCACCCCTTAAAAATCAATGACGTAGTGAAAAATAGTTTTCATGAGCTCTAAACTATGTTACTCCCACATGCTCCACGTTAAGGTCAGCATATCTGTGTCTTACCATTGTTTTAACATTTGGTCTTCCGCCTGGGGAGTGGGCGGTGCTCTGTAAGCTGCTTCTACTCAAGCCTCAGCAGAGAAAGCAGTATTTTGTTACGAGGTAGAGTTTCAAGGCTGGCTTTGGCCAGGGTCTTTCCCATTTGGGAGGAGGAAAGTAGAAACAGCCAGCGAGACGATAATTCTCCTTGAATTCTAGCTCATTAAAATCTTCCTTACTCCTCAGTGAGTTATTTATTGATTTAAACAGCTAGCAGTTTTCCTTCCAGAAAGAATTAGCATCTCCAATGTGATCATTCCTAATGGTGGAGATTTTTGTCGTTTCTCTGTGGGATCAACTGTCCTCCAGTTGCTTATTAGCACAGCCCACTTGAGGGTCGTGTTTAAATATGGAGTTGAGGAGTCAGAATGAGATCCCCGAGTTTTATAGGTAATGAAAAGAACAGGTTGTATCAAAGGCACCATGTGTAGGAAACTAAGTGTTCTTGGGGGACTTACGTGAACCTGTGATCCTTGGCTTTTTCCAAAATGAATGTTTCGGGCTTGTACTTATTAACTTCCCTTTTTTTTTTAAAAAACTTCCTTTTTATAAAAGTTTTAACATACTCTGTTTTTGCTGCTCTTGTGCATGAAAATGTAGCAAAAATGGCATTTCTTATCTGCTGATCATTTCCAACGAGAGTTAAACATTTGAGTTTTCTCTTGAGGCTTGCTATGTTTGAATATCTCCAGTAGTATCAATAGATGAAGAAGTACATTTTTTAAATTCAGATGTTTAAAATCCTCTTTCCTTAACACTTTTTTGTCCTTAAATGTAACATCGCTCAAAAATTTAGCGGCTCTTAGGATCTGCCTTTGGAGAACATGTGGCACTAACCGTACTAGATTACTGGGGATGTTAGCGGTAAACTTTTGAATTCCGTTTCACAGTGTTGTGGTCCCACAGCATTAAAAAAAAAAAAAAAAGGATGACGGGCAGCCCGGGTGGCTCAGCGGTTTAGCGCCGCCTTCAGCCTAGGGCGTGATCCTGGAGCCCCAGGATCAAGTCCCACATTGGGCTCCCTGCATGGAACCTGCTTCTCCTCTGCCTGTGTCTCTACATCTCTCTCTCTCTCTCATAAATAAATAAAATCTTAAAAAAAAAAAAAAAGACTTATTTCCCTGTCCTCTTGGGCCTTCTCAAAGCCCACAGAGCCATCCTTTAGGAGAGACAGGGCTTGGGATCGAGTCCCACGTCGGGGTCCCTGCATGGAGCCTGCTTTTCCCTCTGTCTCCGCCCCCCCCCCCCGTGTCTGTCTCTCATGAATAAATAAATAAAATCTTAAAAAAAAAAGGATGACAGTTGTAGTAGGGGCTTCTTCTCTTTTTAATGTGAGTCACGCAATGGATTTACTGTGATACCATTTCAGCATACTCTTCCTGTGTCTTAATGTGTGGCAGTGGAAAGCAGCAAGCACTGTTTGGGTCCAGTGAATGAATGTGTTAATTCCCTTTTCCCTGTTGACGTGACCAAATTGATCAAATAGATCAGGTGTTCCTGGGATGCTAACTCTAAAGGTTGCCTTCACCTGCTCTTTGAAAAGACATGCCTTTTAAATTGTTATCGTGTTCCTCCTCTGTCAGAGGAATTTGGATCTGTTCTAGATCCTGGCCTTTTTCTTTCATAAACCAGCTAGGCCTGTCATGGATCCGCTTCCCTGCACTGCCATCTCTTGTCCTGAGATTTTTTAGAGACGTTAGTGGATGCAGCCTCTTGCCCAAAGTTTGTTACAGAAGACTTAGGCTGAATTGTTGACCTGGTGCTTCCCGCAGCAATCAGCCTGTCCAAGCAGAGAATGGATGAGGGCGCATGAGCACCTTTAGTTATGGGGAACTTGGGTGGTGGTAGCGGCAATGGGTATGTCTATGTTTTGTCTCCCTCTCCTCTATCTGTCTGATTCTAAAGAGTCTGCGGTTGGTTGCAGGGCATTGAAGTCTGCGGGCAAAGCAATGTGGGGAGGAAAGCAGTGTGGGGGAGTGGAGGACGGGCAGTTGTCTCTTTCTCCCTCATTGAGTGTTCTAAGACTGTCTCCTCTAGGGGAAACAGGACTTACGAGAGAGGTGCTTACGTTTTTCTGAGCCTCGGTTTCCTTGTCTATTAAGTGGGTTGGTAGTAATGCCAACCCACATAGCTGGCACGTGCAATCAGAGCTGTTTTCCCTCATAGGTCCTTCAGATTCCTCCTCCGTCTCACCTCTGCACATGGATCCAGATTGTGATCGTCTTTTGCTTAGTTGGGATAGTACTGGGACAGGTGGTCATTATTTGGTTGAGATCAGAGTCAATCTCTTCTAAATGTCCCCTTCCTACCAGACATGTTTCTCCAGCACTGTTATCAAAATTGGACAAGACGGTTGTGATGAATGTGTTTTGTGTCAATAGTTGCATTCTTTCCTTTTTCTTAAACAAAAAAACAAAAAATAAAAAAAACAAGCAGTTTGACAGGAGACTAAGCAGAGCCTCCCAGAAAATGAGATTCTTTCTTGAGCTTTTGAAATTCCTCCCATAGATCCAGTAAAAGTTCCATATGGGCCTAATTTTGACTGTGTAGTTGTACAGGCCTGCAGGCCCCCCCCAAACTGTCCAGATCTTCAAGTGGCTCCCCTGCAACCTCCCCCACTCTCCTCCTGAGCCACTGCATGAATCCGGACACCGCCCATCCTGTACCCCTTTCAGTCTCCTGCCTCCATCCGTGTAGTTTCCATGGTCCCATCCTTTCTCTGGAGACTGTAGTTAGTGGTGAAAACGTGTAGATGGTGATACTGCACCCAGTGGACATGCTGAACTGGCTACCTTGAAGAAATTGTGCCCCTTTTTCTTTCTAGGATACGATAATCATGCCCTGTCCTGACATGTGCTGCATTAAGAAATTAGTGAAGTGATTCTGTCCATGTTCTTAGGGTGGCACCAAACTGGATGGCTGTTATATATTGCACGGAAGTTAGTTGACACAGATTGCTAGTCATGTGTCTCTGCCACAGATTAAAACACATGTGATGTTTTTCTTTTTCTTTCTAGCTTCTTGAGGCTGATATTGTGGTGTTAGGCTCTCCTAAGCCAGAAGAGATTCCCCTTTCTTGGATACAGCCAGGAACTACGGTTCTCAACTGTTCCCATGACTTCCTATCAGGTGGGCAAACGTCTTAAAATTGGTGTTGGGCTGCTAATGAAAGCAGGTAAGATTGTTATGAGAAATGTTAACCTTATTCAGAAGAGAGGATGTCCCTGAAAGGTTGGTCATCATCAGCATCTGTATAGAGAATAGGAAACTCAGAATGTTGACGGCCTACTCATTGAGTTACCGGATACTGAAACCACATCGTCAGGTGAAGAGAAGCCAAGATGCCAGCTACGGTAGCTGCCTCCCACTCCCACATGCAGACATGCCCCTCCTGGCCCCTAGCATGGAGTAGTCAGGTCAGTTGTGATCTGAAGTAGATCATCCGTCCATGTGTGAGATACACTAGAAATAGTGGTTTCCAGTCTTGTCCAACAAAGCAGAATCCATTCTCCCAAAGAAATCTTTAGATGAACCTCAACATGTCAAAGCAAATGAAAACAGTTGCTGGGAGGGATGGGAATGGAGACCAGCCCTTGTGCCTGATTTCCCCTTGCAGTGACCCCTCAGGCACTTCCTTGGAGCCCCAGAGCCACCTCAGAGCAGTGTGAAAGTCGCCATCAGAAACAGGTGGTCTTAGGATGGTGTTTCACCAAGGGATCCAGAAATGTCTGGGACCATACCAGACCTCCCCGCCCCCACCACCCTTCAGAGGAGCTCAGGCTGTGCCCACATCAGCATATCCAGGAGAGGGGCCAGTAGAACAGGCCCAGAGGGATGCTTTTTTCTCATTCACTGAAAGACTCTCTGAGACTAAGAAAGCTTTGCACTGTACCTAGCCCACCTTTTCAATCCTTGGGTAACGTGTATAAGAGATCCTACTTCCCTGTTACCTGCAGCCTTCAGGTTTCAGTGTTGGAGAGGACCATGCTAAGCTGGCCTGTTGGGCAGCATTTTTCCCCAGGGTGGTCAGAGGTTGAGCCAAAGTGGGTCTCTGTCCTCTTTCACTTTTGCTAGATCTGGAAACCTAGACTGCTCCACAGAAGAGTGAAATAGAGAATAGTATCAAATAGTGTGTGTGTAAAAAAAAAAATAAAAAACAAATTGTGTGTGTGTGTAAAACTTTGATCCAGTCACCTTGAGATAACCATTTTACATTCTTCCACAAAAAATGCACTGAACTTAATTGGATTGGAATGTAATAGGAAAAGAAAACAATGTATTACTGAAACTCATATAACTATTATTAATATATAACTGTTACTTCAAAAAGAAAAATAATAGACCCACCCCTCTAGGAAATTTTCTTCCTCCCAGGGGATCCCTGGGTGGCTCAGTGGTTTAGCGCCTGCCTTTGGCCCAGGGCGCGATCCTGGGGTCCCGGGATCGAGTTCCGCGTCAGGCTCCAGGCATGGAGCCTGCTTCTCCCTCCTCCTCTGTCTCTGCCTCTCTCTCTCTCTCTCTCTCTCTCTCTCTCTCTATGTCTATCATAAATAATAAATAAATAAATATTTAAAAAAAAAGGAAATTCTCCTCCTCCCAAAATTAACCAATCATATTAAAAGCCCTCTGGGGCTGGAGGGGGTGGGGTGGATTGGAGTATGCAGGGATGATGCCCAGGAATTTCCCAGAATGCTCAGGTACTTGGCTCTGCATGAATATCATACAGATGAATAAAGCAATTAGAGGTATAATATAATGTGAATATAGGATTAATTTCTCCTTTTAGCAAATAAAAGGCTTGCACTAAATAATTTCTTTGAATTATATGTAGTTTCGGGATATAACTTTCTTTCCCCACCTGAAAAAAAGCAAGGCCCAAACCATAAATGATGGCCATCACAGATTTGTTCCTTGCTTAAAATTTGGATGAGGAAAGTCAATTATGACTTTATATTCTTTTCTTTTTAAGATTTTATTTATGTAGGCAGCCTCAGTGGCTTAGGGGTTTAGCGCCGCCTTCAGCCCAGGGCATGATCCTGGAGACCCGGGATCGAGTCCTGCATCGGGCTCCCTGCATGGAGCCTGTTTTTCCCTCTGCATGTGTCTCTGCATCTCTCTCTCTTTCTCTTCCTCACCCCCCCATCCCGTCTCTAATAAAAAAAAAAAAAGATTTATTTATGTATTCATGAGAGGCACACAGAGAGAGAGAGAGAGAGGCAGAGACATAAGCAGAGGGAGAAGCAGGCTTCCTGAGGGGAGCTTGATTCAGGACTTGATCCCAGGACCCCAGGATCATGCCCTGAGCCAAAGGTAGACACTCAACTGCTGAGCCACCCAGGCGTCCCCTTTATGTTCTTTTAAATGAATGCTGCTTTGCTGTTATATTTACTTGCATTATTTTCTTTTAATTAAAGTTCATATGTTTAGGGAAAACTTTGGCATAACCCTGGCTGGAGAGAGACACTACTTCAGTGTTCTTTTGGAATACCTTTGAGCTCTATGATTAAATAAATGAAGGTGACATATATATATATATATATATTTTGGTGAAACTGTGTCTTTTTTTTTTTTAAGATTTTATTTATTCATTCATGAGCTACACAGAGAGAGGGAGAGAGAGGCAGAGACACAGGCAGAGGGAGAAGCAGACTCCATGCAGGGAGCCAGACGAGGGACTCAATCCCAGGACTCTAGGATCACGTCCCAGGCCGAAGGCAGGCGCCAACCACTGAGCCACCCAGGGATCCCCTGTGTCTTATTTTTAATAGGTTTCTTTTGAGGACCTTTACTTTTTTAAAGGCATTCATAAAACATTAGATTTCAATGTAGTGAGCCTTCTGGGGGGAACAAAAAGGATCAAGGCATTATGTTTTGACAGAACAATTCTGTATGTAGACTGATTACAGTTAGTTTATTTTAAATGTGTCTGGTCCAGTACTAGCAGTTTTCATCTTGATTTTTGAATGCCTACTGCCCAGAATTAGTACATGACACGTAATACATGCTCAGTAAATACTGAGTGTTGAATGAGTGAATCAACTTGGACTCAGAATTGTACTCTGGTTGATTACAGTTTGAAGTTTGTAGATACATAGATATCTCCTTGAACTTGTCTCTCATGCAAACACAGGGCTGAGAGGGCAAAGACAAGATGAAAAATGCTCTAGTGATTAAGTAGAATGTTCGCACCATTCATATGAGCATGATTTTTCCTGATAGTGAGTTTTCACTTTTATTTATTCAATTTTAATTTTTTGAGAGAGAACCTTTTAAAAGATTTTATTTTTGAGTGATCTCTCTATGCAACATGGGACTAGAACTTACCACCCTGAGATCAAGAGTCCCACACTGTACTGACAGAGCCAGCCAGGAACCCCAGGCAATTTTAATTTTAGCAACTTTGATTAGTATGAAAATTTAATCTCCGAATAGATTGATGAAAGGCTTTTCTCCCTTTTTTGCATTACCTCACCACCTTAAACAAAGACTTCTTAAAGCATTATTAAAAGGAAAGATGCTTTTATTCACACTTAAAAATGAAATGTTCCTAAATAACTGATGATTGGGTGAATGCAGGGTTTATAATGAAATTTTCATACTCCTCTTAAAGGTACAGGGCTTCCTTCCCCCCCCCCATAAAGATAGATGGGATATGGTGATTTATAATGAGATAATTCTATAGAGGCATTTTATTGAATACTTAATCCCAGGAGAGATTTTTCAGATGGCTGATATCCCAGAGGCAGTGCTCAGAAAACAATTACACCTAACTTGTTGGATCTGTTCACTCTTCTGTGGCATGAGTCTAATGTTTTGATTTAAAAGAGGAACATGTATCTTCCTTGAGTAGTACCAAATTATACTATGGTTCTTTACTCTGGCATATAAAAATCTATGACATGCCAAAGGGAAAATCTGATCTATTGGAAGTGAGTTGAGAAAGCGAATGACTTAATGATTGGATAATAAATCCTTACCAAGTAAAAATAACTAACTAAATAAACAAATAAAAGAAGGACATGTTAATGTTCAGTTTTCTAGCTATAACAATAATATTTTATTATTAAGTTTCAAATCACAGAAGCTGTGATTTTATAATGCTCTGCTTGCTAAAGAACAGAATTCATCCTAAGCAAGACCATTTTGTACTCTAATATTAAGACTTATTTCCTGATGGGACAAAGGAGAAGCTGGTCTGATGTTGGGCCCAGAGAAGAATATCAAAACAGCAATTTTGTGGGTCAGAGTACTTGACAGCATCATTGTAAGTGAGTGTAAGTATATTTAGTGTGGAGTGATAGGAGAACCCCAGGTGCATCTCAGGGTTCATGCTAACGACCTGGGGAATCCTGGGAGACCTGAAACTTTCTCTCTCATGAGCCCAAAAGGAGACAGTATAATTAATACAGTGTTTGGAAAAGCATGGAATTTGGGTCATATTGATTTTACTCAAAGAGAAGAGAGGTTGTTTTGGTTTTGGTTTTCTCTTAATTGCATTGTATTTACAAGCTGTGTGACTGAGCAAATAACTTAAGTTCTGTGATCTTCAGTTTCCTTGTGGGTACGATGGAAACAAGGCTCTCGAGAGGAATAAATGAGCTCTCACCTCATAGCACCTCTTTCATAGGAGCTGTCACTAAGTGGTCCACCACCTCCTCCCTCCACTTGATTGTCTTCAAACCCCTAGCACACAAAGTAGCTTTCAGATTTCATATTAGCAAAATGTAAGTCTATGTTTGAAAATCCAGGCCAGGGAAGGTCTCTTCCCAATGAGTTTCTTAGAATGTAAGAAGGTAGCTTTAAAGAAATTAGACACACTTGTAATACAATCTTTATCTTAGTGCACTTGGAATAAAATAAGGACATTTGCTTATGAATTTTGAACTCTAATTATTCCAAAATCCATTATATCTATTACCTGTTTCCCTTACTTCTTTTTTTTTTTCCCAGGAAATTCTAAAACATTGGACTCAAATGTTATTGTCAGGTTTCATTTCAAATTTTAACTAGTTCTCAGTGTAATACATTTAGTGTTCTCACTTTTTAAAAAGTCTCAAGACGTTTAGAATTACAACTTATTATATACAGATTCTGTTAATTTCTTCCTTCTTTGGTTTCAGTGATTTCAAAAGAGCTATTTATTTAAGTTGATACTAATTTAATTCCTCTTTTTTTTGAAAATTCTTACATTATATTCTGTTAAAAAAATAAGACATTGTTATTTGATGGTGGAATTCAAATGTTTTAAGCTATGAGTTCAACCCTTGTGAGCATTGTTACAAAAATTATATAAAGATTTCATTTATTGCATTTTTTGTTATCCTATAAGATGAATATATTTAACTTAAAACTAATCGCCAGTGATTTCGAAAATGTGATCTATACTAATTTATAGTTGTTGTTTTTTTTTTAGTTTTTCCTGTTTTCAAAACTTCACATAAAGTTTTTCTAAGTTACTCATTTCTCCCAGAGGATGAGAGCATATATCTGAGGGTTCATACAATGCTTTTGTGATAAGAAGGGTGCCCTGGGCCAGACAGCAGAAAAGCTGAAATGTGTCCATATAGCAGAGATGGCAGGAAGACCAAAGAAGAATTTGCATTGGTCCCTCCCAGTTCATTTATTCTGGCAAAATTCCCAGGGTGGTCTCAAAACAGCTCCTGTCAGGGAAAGTACCATTCTGATTTCCAGGGAAAGCATTATGACACATTAGCCTTACATTTTCTTGTTGTAGAAAGTTTGGTTAGGAAGAAAAATTATAAATGAAAGGCCATCTTTTAAAGTGATTCATTGACCTGTCCTTGGAAGAACCACGAGTAAATGGGGAGTGTTTAGTGGGAAGTGAAAAGACCCATTTGGTTTGGGACGGGACCCCTGGGACCCCTGCCGGACTCGTGGGCTGAGTGCAGACAGCCTTGGCAGGCAGAGTGTAGACAACCTCCGGGTGGAGCCCTGCCTCTACACAGGCAGAGGGGTGAGGTCATGATTTCCTTTCTTGATTCTCTTTAGCCATGAAATTTGTTAAGAATGTTATTCCCAATTCACTGAGTTACCATCTTCATTGCTTCAAATTCTCTGGATTCAGAACTTTTTAACTAGGTTATCCTTAACATTAATATCCTACAATACAATTTCTCAGTTTCTATGGAAAAATGGTCTTACCACTTTTATGATAGGGGTTTTTTAAGTTTTCAAATTTAAAAGTTCTCAGTTTTAAGATGACATCTATTCATACTACAAAAACAATACAGTGTTCATGACAGTTTGTGAAACAGAGAAAAGTAGACAGAAAAAAGTAACAACTTCTGATCCAGTCACCTTGAGATCACCATTTTACATTTTCCCAGAAAGAAAACATTAATCATAATTGTCTGGGATGGAATGTAGTAGAAGGAAAAGAAAACACTATGATACCAAAAGCATTATTGAAATTCAAGTAACTTTCTTCAGAAAGCGAAATGTTGGTTCCTGCAAGATGCTTCTTCTTTTCTTTTTTTTTTTTAAGATCCCAGGACCCCCAGGGTCATGACCCAGCCCAAGGCAGATGCTTAATCACTGAGCCACCTAGACATCCCCTTGCAAGATTCTTCTAACATTTAAAATATATGTGTAGGCACATTTTGTATTGTGTTTTAAAATCTTTGTTGATTTTAATCACCTTCTATCTTATGCAAGGCAGTGGCTGAGATTATGGGAGGAATTGCTTACTGTGTAACTCTGTAGGTGAACTATTCTTCACTTGCATGGGTACTTGTGATTCTGTTCTGGGACTATGCATTAATAAATTGCATTATTAATAAATTAATAATACCAGCTCCTGGCATGTAGCTTTTTCTTATTTCTTCTTCATTTAAAGATAGAGATTAAAAGGAAAGAAGTATATTTCTTTTCCATAATGTTTGGACAAGACCTTTAGATCAGATCTCTAGTGGTTCAAGCAAAACAAAACAATCTCATTCTCTATGACTCTTGGCTTTTGCCTAAATATGATTTATAAAACTGTGAAGTGTTGCTAATCTTTAAACAATACCAGAGGGATATGATTTTCCAACACCCTTAATACGTTTGACTGTAGAGCATCACAGAACACTTAAGGGTAAGTGTTTTGTGCTCTTTCTTGCAAAGGACTGTCAGCAAAATGGATAATATAAGAGTCAAGTGGTCCAAAATAGAGGAAAATAGTTTCTTAATTCAAAAAAGTTGCTATGAGAAATGTTTCTTTTTCTCTAAGGGAGAATATAGGCTAAAGCATTTTACATGTGTGCTCGCTTTTCATAACCTTTGTAAGTGCCCACTGAAGAAGGGAGAAGTAGAATTCTTACAGTTGCCTCTGTATTTTGAAAACCAGATCATCCTGAAAATGAATATCCTAAAAGACAATTTCTCATTTTTTTATGGAAACTTGGTCATATTACTTTTATGGCAGGGATTTTTAAGGTTATCAAAGAAAGCCTGATCATCTACACAGCACTTTGGCTGTGATTATGCTGTGTTTCAGTCCTCATTCTTATGCTTTGTATACATGAGTGAAATTGCTTTTATTTCATATGTACTGTTTAAACATATACATCAGATGCCAAGCCCTTTTCGTACCACATCACATTTCATTCTCACAGACCTCAGTGGGGTTGTAACTACCCACAGTAATTAACAGACCCAAAGTCACAGTTCCTGGTTAGAGATGAAAGCAAGATTTTCACTCAGTGTGACTCTAAAATCTGTGGCGCAGTCAAGAGTCCCAAGGCTGTGCCAGGGACAGGTGACCCCTCAGGAGCTGTGCCATGACAGCCTAAGTTCCTTGGTTGAAAATGAGATTACTTAGCACACTGGCTTTTTACTAGGAGCAGTTGGTTGTAAATGAGAGTATCCTAAAATCTTTTTTTTTTTTTTCCTCCTCAAATTTTTTTCTAGGGAAGCTTGGATGTGGTTCTCTTGGGGTACATTTTAATGGTCTCATTGCAGAGGATGATGTGAGTCTCCTTGCTGCTGCTTTGCGGATTCAGGTTTGTTTGCCACAGCTCTTTGAGAGTTTTTGAGTTGGTAGCTGTAATTATAATAGTTGCTAACATTTGACAAGTATTTTCTGTTGAGCCGACACATTGTTAAACACCTAACACACAGAATGTCATTTAATTCTCACAATAGCCCTACAAGATAATGTTGTTCCCATTTGGTAGATAAGGAAATGGAAGCTTAGAAAAACTTGTCTTTCGTTAAATGACGAGGGTGGGATGGGGACCCAAATCAGGGTCTGTTGTTAGTTATCTATTGCTGTAGAATAAATTATCCAGAATTTTGCAATTTAGAACAATAAACATTTATTATCTCACAGTATTTGTGGGTTAGAGATTTGGGAGCAGCTCAGCTGTATGGTTTTGGCTCAGGATCTCTCATGCAGTTGAAATCAGGAGGTCAGCAAAAAGGCTTGAGTGGGGCCAGAGCCTCCACTTCCAATATGGCTCAGTCACGTGGCTGTTGACAAGATGCCCTAGACTGTCACCATACAGACTTCTTAGTAGAACTCTCATGATGGGGCAGCTAACTTCCCCCAGATTGAGTGATCCAAAGAAGGAGGCAAGGAGGAAGCTGCAGTAGGTTTTATGGCCTAGCTATCCAAGTTACCCATCATCGCTCCCCTTTTTCCTCCTTGCTAGAAATAAATCAGCAGTCTAGTTCACATTCAGGGAACGAGAATTTGACCCACCTTTTGAAGACAGGAATATTCAAGGTTTTGTGGACTGCTTAAAGCACCACCATCTGTATGACCCAAAGCCCAAGATCTCCAGCTTGCTACCACGCCGGCTGTGCATTCTGCTAGTGCTGGAAGGTGGTGAGGACTGCTGGCAGTGATGTTGAATATCAGGAGAGAAACCTGAGCCTGTAATTTCTGCCGCAGTAGAATTAAACAGAAGCAACTTTTAGTTTCTTTCCTATATACGTGGTGTATACAATTAAAACTTTTTACTTCCACGGGGGCCTGGCTGGCTCATTCAGTAGAGCAGGGTCATGAATTCAAGACCCACAATGGGTGTAGAGCTCACTAATAATAAATAAATAAACTGACCCCGCTTTTAAAAAATAAAAAAATAAAAATAAATAAAACTTGTACTTCCAAATGGAATATAATACCTTTCTATAAGGATTGGGTGTCGCATTTTAACCTAAGCCAAATTTTATTTCTCTGTCTCTCTTTGTGTATCATCATTTCACAATTCAATGTTCTTGTTTTATTATACCAACTGTAAAAGGATTATTCTCAAAACAGTGTTGCAGATTTTGAAAGCTGGGCGTCCAAGCTGATCATTCATGCATTCTCCAATTTCTCATTGTTCTCTTCTGAGATGAAGAACACACTATAATTTTATTCTATCTTGATGTCTTTAGTGAACACTTAACCTATTTTAAAAATACCTATGTCTCACATTTTCCTTTTTAAGAAAAATTTACTATGCTAATTGCATGTGAATAAAATTGTTCCTGGTATTCACTTGGATTATTGTGCAACTTTTCATCACATAACATCCCCAAACAGTATTTTCATAGTTGTAGATACCTACCCTGTCAGCCTTTACTGGTATAACATGCTTTCCTTTCTGTCCCTTGAAGAACATGGTCAGTAGTGGAAGGAGATGGCTACGTGAACAGCAGCACACAAGGTGGAGACTTCACTGCTTGAAACTCCAGCCTCTCTCCCCCGTACCAAGGTATTCACGGGATTTGTTTATAGTGATGTCAGGTCACCAAAGTGCCTCAGATGTCCAAAGTTACCCTTTGGGTGGGGGCATAGCTCGTGGTATTATGGCTTTGGTGGTGGACAATTTTCTCTAATCACATTGCTGCACTAGTTTTTCTGTCATTTAAGTCCTAAATATTAAATGATAATGAACATGTTTACCATATTTTATCAGTTCTAGCATGTATAGAAAATATCCATATTTTTTCATTTCTGAAGTCAGTATGCTCCTTACTGTCAACAGCATATCCTGTTTTAAGTGGCATCGTTTTTTCTTCTTACTGATCTATAACATAATGGTGTCTTATAGTTGACAAAATATGGTAATATGATGTTTGGAATATGCTTTTCAGTGTAAAAAAATGCCCAACTCCTCTGTCAGCTTGGTCTTCATGGCCAGGTAGGTGTCTACCCTAGGGGCAAATGACCAACCAAACCAAACACCATTCAACGTGGGAAGTGAGTTCAACTTTTCCTCAGAACATGGTAATATCTATTATCTGACTACTCTGTGATACTCCAGATGGATATTTTCTTCAGAATAGCATTTAATGAAGTGCAAACTATATATTCTCTGCATAAATTTGGAAATACGTAATGCAGGAATAGTTCATTAGATAAGATACCAGAGCCAGAGAAATGCATTTTCCAGCCTCATTGTGGGTCCCCCTGGCTGCCCTGACTCCAGTGAATTGGCCTCACCCTCTTCATCCAGGGTATGCATGATGCTGTTGGAAAACATTTCTGGGGGATCCCTGGGTGGCTCAGCGATTTGGCGCCTGCTTTGGCCCAGGGTGCGATCCTGGAGTCCTGGGATCGAGTCCCATGTCAGGCTCCCGGCATGGAGCCTGCTTCTCCCTCCTCCTGTGTCTCTGCCTCTCTCTCTCTCTGTCTATGATAAATAAATAAATAAATCTTTTTTTAAAAAAAAAAAAGGAAAACATTTCTGTAGATAAAACCTCTAGGAATTGACTAACATCTCATTTCATTTCGTTCATTAGATCTGATCCATTTCTTTGAGTCACAGCTGAACATTCATGGCTTTATTCTATCCACCAGGCTGTGTTTTCACCCCTGAAATAGACTGAACATTGTAGTCATCTTCTGTGTTCGTTAATACATAAATTCTAGAGAACCTTGTTCTTTGTAATGTCACCCCTGTTGTTGTGCAGTCTGTTTCATCAAGTATCTTAATTTTTTGAAGTTACTTACGTTGTTAAAGGACTTCAATTTTTAAAAGTAAATGAGTATGTTCTACTTACAGAGAACTAAAAAAGAAAAAAATTGAAGTGGACCCTGCCCAATTATGTACCAAAGGCTTTGCATAAATCTAAATAAATTCCACTTGGGGGTAAGAAGTGTTTTAATTGGTGAAGTAAATTTGACTTCTGAGGTACTAGAGGAAGAAAGGCAGGCTGACTAATTTCTAAATTCCTGAAAAATCAAAACAATGTCACTGTCGCTTTTTAGCTAGTGAAGAAAAAACTTTGGAGGTTTTCCAAGAGTCAGCTCTCCCATTTAGGAGATTTGGGGAGGAGAGAAAGAAAAAAAAGATGCAGACAGGAAGGCAGAATGAAGGGGACCATAAGCAGTGAAGGGAGAAGGGAAGAACTGGAAGTGGCAAGGCTGGTGTGGCTGGGGAAGGAAGCACAGAGCTCAGCCCACATCCAGGTTGAAGCACACTCTCCCTCTGCAAGCTGCCGTGGCACACTTCAGAGAAGTTCCCATTGGAAGTAGGTTCGCTGTTACCGCTTGCACCAAGGTCAGACTTCCATGGAGTCATGGAGGAGAACAGAGTCATGTGAGGGCTTAGGGTTGATTATCAGCAGGAGCAAGAGAAAGAAAAAATCAGAGCAAGGGGCCACCTGCTAGTGGAGACTGCTATACCCCAAAATAAGGGCTCCAGGGTGAGTCAGGGCACTGCTGTCTTCTCAGGTATCAACCCTGATGACTGACTGAGTCTGACACCTGCTCTCCCAAGCTCTGTCTTGTGTCTGCCAGGTCTTCCTCTCAAACAGATGGTCATCCTGGCAGGTGGATGGACTGAACCCCCATTAAAACCAATAGCTGAGCTCAGGAGCCCCAAAGGACTCTCCAGGAAGTTCAGCATATACTGATTTTCATAGCACTCCTGGAAGATAAACAGTGGTGTTCTCTTCTTGCTGGTCAAACGGAAGAAATTTTTTGCCTGGTGACACTCCAGAGCATCTAAACTTTTCCTGTGTCTGAAGTTGAGCTTCAAGCACTAGGTCCTTTTACTGACGGTTATGCAATTAATAAAATATTTTGAAATACAATTTTGGATTTGAAGTAGGAAAAAGAGAGGGAGAGTATGGACACAGATAAAACAAAATAGCATTTCCACATTTCTGAATCGCCAAGAGACACATGAGGCTAGCCCAGTAAGCGCATTATGCAATAACCCATCTATTCATGGTTAACAAAGTCAGTGATGACCCACAGAAAGCACTCTACTCTACAGTGAACGTACAGTTCTCTCCTATAGCATTGGTATTATCTTTGTACCTGGGCAGAATTCTGTGATCTTCATGAGTTTTTAAGAGTTGCTTCTCTAAAGAAATGTACCATTTTTCATGCACGTTAATTATTAGCAGTTGTGCTCAATACTGCTTGGGAGAGAGGACCACAAAGCAATTGCTTTGCTTGAATTGTTGCTGTGGCGTAGGGCTGTTTTCACTCTAGCAGTGACCACCTAAGCTGAGGAGGCACTTGCCTCCTATGTGTTTTCCCCGCAGTGATCTTGAGATTTCAAGAGCACAGACTCCAAAAGCCGTGGATGTCCTTGCCAAGGAGATAGGATTGCTTGCAGATGAAATTGAAATCTATGGCAAAAGCAAAGCCAAAGTACGTTTGTCCCTGCTGGAAAGGTTAAAGGATCAAGCAGATGGAAAATACGTTTTAGTAGCTGGGTAAGACTACTTTTAAAATCTATTGTACTAAGAAGGCATGTTTATAAAAGTCTCTTCCCTATTTTTACCTATCATCACACCCCTCAAATTCATCTGTTTCTCAAACTTGATATTTTTGTGCATTTCACTTGGCATTCCTTCATTTGACATGAGGTAAGTTTTCATTTTCAGTGCAAAACAAATTAGTCTCCTCCACAAAATACAAAGTATAACGAATTCCTCGTCTAGTATTTTTTATTTCTTATATTGTGTTTTGGTCATCTTTGTTCTGTCTTGGATTTTTCATTTAGTTTCTCATGATAAGAATTGAAAGTAAAATATTTTTAACTGAGTTGGGGGTACATGTGTTCTACTCAGAGATAACATTTTAATGGAAAATGTACCGATAATTGTGTGAAACTAAACATTTTCCTGTTAATATCCTAAATATTTGTGTATTTGCGTTGTCAAAGTTCATTATTTCTCTCCTCTTGGATTTTAAAATTAATATTGGGCCATTTTCATTTGTGTTGGTCGTTTTATAAAAGACAAATGCATAGTTTTTGTGAAAAGGAGTGTTTGTTTTCCTTCTTTTTTAAAAAAGAAATATGTTCACTGGCTGAAAAATGACAGAAAACAAGGGATTTAAAATATTTTTTCAATGTGACCTAAGGGAACATCAGGAGACCATAGAAATTCCATTGTTGTCTTGAAATTTCATTGCAGTGACTTATTGATGATATATAAGCCAAGGCTTAAGACACAAAAATCTGTTTATTAACAAGCAGATACATTTCTTCTAACTGGACTTGACTCTTGGTTAACTATCTTTATATATTTAATTATTAATATAAATGCCTTGCTTCTTTTTCTGGTTTTAAAAGCCTTACACACTCATAAAGCTATTCTAAAATGCAGAAAACTATAAACAAGAAAGTAAAATATCCCAAATCCTACCACCCAGAGGAGGGGGCTGTTAACCTTTGAGACCATCTTGTCTTTCATAAATGACATCATCTTCCAAGCTGTTCTGTTCTTCAATAGCATGTTGCATACTTACTCCATCTGAGTCAGTACAGAGCTGGGTTATCATTTTGTCTGACTGCATATCATTCTGCTGCTCACATCCTAGGTTCTGGGGGCAGGGGCAGTAAAAATGCCTGAGATGTGGGTGGATTCCATTTCATCCATCTTTCCAGACTGCAATACACTGGGTGGCTCAGTGGCTGACAGTTCGTCGTGCTTTTAATTCTTCAAGTATATTCAGGCCAAAAAATGATTTGAAAATATCATAAGGATGTTCCACATTTATTTAACCAACTCTCTGTTGATGGGCACTTAAATTGCTTCCCATTTTTGGACACTATCAACAGTGCTGAGATTAACAGCCTTGAGCATGCTCATTTGTGCACTTGTCCAAAGACCTCCTTAGGAAAAATCTCTAGAGGTTTTAAATTCAGTGTTTTAAAACTACAAGTAAAGATCAAATACAATCTGTATCACCTCTTTAATAGCCAAATTTCTTCATATTTCTTTCTCTCCCTACCTCCCCTCCTCTGTCACTCTTTTGTAAAGATAGACAACTAGGGCTTTCAGAGTCACTTGGTGGCTATGGTTTCAAAGAATTCATACTTTGTTGCCTGTGGCTTAAACCTCCTCCAGGCTTCCAGGCTCAGTACAGTTGGACTCCCCGTCTCACTAGGGTCCTTTCCAACTTAGGACCCCACCCCTAATATCTCTGTCACTGAGCTACAGGGATGCTCTGTGCTGAGAAGAGAGTTGGCCTCGCTACAGGCACCCTCTGGGCAAGATCCATGAAAGGAGCCAGCTGACTTGGGGAGTTAGTTGGGGGACCCCTGGGTCCCGGGTTTGAAGCACACATGGAGTGTAGTATTGCTTTTCTGGAATGTGCTTAATACAAGTTTTGTTTTGTTTTGGTTTGGTTTTTCAGAAATAAACTCTTGGACATTTAGAACTTCAAAAGTAAATTTAGTATTTTATCCACAAATTTGTTTCCTTTTTTCCAGGCTCTAAGTGATCTTGGTAGGTGGATTTGCTGGTTTTCTCACCCTGCTTAACATGGGAAGACGTAAGGAAAACTCAGGAGGGTGGGTTCTCAGGATACCAAGGAAGACTCAAGCAGTAATATTCCATATGGAATAGCTGTGATTTACTCTTTTGGGTGCTTGTTATTACTGGAAAAAAAAAAAAAAACAGTCTACACGTGGCCCTGCCCTTAGTTGGGAATGCAGAAGTGATACTTTAAAGCAAAAACTCTGATGGTGTTATCAGATTCCTAACTTGAATTCATACTGTCAAGGGCTGGCCTCCAGCCACATGCTGGAGAGTGACAGCTAGTCTGTCCTAGGATTATAGCTGTGTTTTGGTCCATGCCCCTAGAACATTGCTGCTTGCCCCACCCTGTCTCTTTCTTTGCCAGCATTTGTATATGCATCTGAGCTGAAGAAGCCAGGTTGTCATTGTCAATAGAAATGAAAGGAAACCTGAATTCTCAAGTACAGATTTAACCCCAAGAGATAAACAATTCTTTCTCTGAAATGGTGGTATATGTTCCTTACAAAACAAAGATCTATGAAGAACAAAATTAAATTGTTTTCCATTCAACTGCATTGAAAAAAATGCTGTGAGGGTAGGATTTCGAGACATACCTATGTCTGTAGGAAAACTTGAAGAGTTTTAGAAAATATATACCACACTGTGTAACCCACACAAACAACTGTGTGAGTTTAAGTGTGTAAACTACCTTTTTAAATCTAACCTTTTAATAGCTGGATGTTTGAGATCAGTTTAAAACACCAGACAATCATTTTATTTAAATCTAAAATGAAGGGCGCCTGGTGGCTCAGTGGTTGAGTATCTGCCTTCAGCTCAGGTTGTGATTCCGGGGTTCTGGAATTGAGTCCCACATCGGGCTCCCTGCAGGGAGCCTGCTTTTCCCTCTGCCTATGTCTCTGCCTCTCTCTCTGTGTCTGTTGTGAATAAATAAATAAAATATTTTTAAAAATCTAAAATGAAAAGTTCATTTGCAATAAAGACCACCTCCATAGTTTTACTTTTGGCCACATTAGTTATGGAAAGTGACAATTGACAAACCATTTTACATGCTATCCCTACTTCTTCAGAAACAGAAAGGACCCCTCCATTAAATGGGGAATTATTTCCTTTTCTGAAAGATTTTTTTTTTTATTCTGGAACTTATACTGGCTTACAGAATAAAAATTTAACATAATGAAAAACAAAAAGGAGAAAATGAAATCTCATTACTGAGAAGTGTTAAAACATTTTTTATATCTCCTTCCAGGATTTTCTCTATATGTATCCTTTTTACACATGGAGATCATGCTATAAATACCATTTTGTGTCCTGCCTTTGTTTCTGAATGCTATAACATGAGTGTTTCCCCATGCTTTAGCAGAATTCAGATACTCAAGTCTTCAAGAAACCTAAACAATATATTTGTGGTTGTACATTTGAACTTAAGCATAAACGTGATTTAAATGTGTCAACAGTAGAATTAAAATATAAAACAATGGGATTTTTAAAAATCTTCTGTTAATAACCCAAATGCAGAACAGATTAATTCGTTTTAAAAGCTATTCTTCAAACTTTAGAATTTCTCAATCCATCAGAATCATCTGTATTCCATCAGCTACACATCGCGTGGTATTTACACCTATACATCACTGTATTTGCTTTGCCTGATGAAATGAAAAGTATTGGGAATTGTTCAGGGAAATCTGCCAAAAGAATCTTAGGGGCTCTTGAGTTTTACATATTTTCCCAGTTACACTAATGAAAAGGAATTTGTTTGAGAACTTGCCGTGGAGTGCAGCTGTAGGGCATTGAATGTGTGTGCAGGCTCCCATCTCCACTGGCCCTTTACCGATTTCTGTGCAGAAATTTTTAGAGCTACTCTGAATTGCTCAGACAGCAGTTAAATATCACATTAAAGAATAATTAAAATCATGCACATCACTTTCTTATACATGTAGAATGCCAAATACCTCTTTTGATTTTTTTTTCCTTTTAATATTCCAAACCATTCCTTTGGTACATGTAAAAATAACCTTTACTGACTTTTTAAAGATTTTGCTTTTTTGCTTTGGGTAACTATTTAAATATCTGTGAGTTTTTTGCTATTTGCACAACCTGAAGAATAAAACAAAGGTATTTAGAAGAGACCACTACTGGCTGGGCCTTTGAACTGTTCACATCAGTCAAATGTGATGGGAAACACAACCCAGTGGACTATAGAATTTGTTGTCAGGAATACAAGCCTTTAAAAACTTTCCAGTCAGGAAGATGCCTGGGATGAGTGATTGATATATTCATATGCTGCTTGAGCATGGTAGGTTTGGAGCGCATGGTTAGAGCCATGGCTCATGACAATAATACTGTTCTTGACTCAGATTTTGAGAACCATGCGCAGTTTTGCCACTACAACCTGCATAAGCAATCTCTTTGACCTTGGAGTAAATGGTACACTTCTTTAAGCATGTGTCTAAACTGTCACAGAGTACAATAAATTGTACTATAGTCAGCAGTACACATATTTGTCTTAGAAAAGGCATCTTTGCTTTGTCAGGCATTTTTTTTTGCTCATGTGTGCCTCGAAATGCACTGAGAATGGGTGTTCTTCACCTTAGTGAGCTTGTGGACTGGCTAGGCAGGGCAGCTGTGTCACAAAGCTTGTAATGATACCCTCTGAAAAGTTACATAATACATACGTATAGGGGCTCTGGGTGGCTCAGTTGGTTAAGCATCTGCCTTTGGCTCAGGTCATGATCCCGGCATCCTGGAATAGAGCCCCACATCAGACTCCCGGCTCGGCAGAGTCTGCTTCTCCCTCTGTCCCTCCCCCTTCTCATGCTTTCTGTCTCTCAAATAAATAAATAAAATCTTTAAAAAAAAAAGTGATGCTTTGGGGTACAGAGGGGAGGAGATAGAGCTGCAGGGAGATGTTAAGGGAGAGAACTAAAAACCATAGTTCCCTCTCCATAAACTCTAAGCTCTTAACCAAAAAAAAAAAAAAAAGAAAGAAAGAAAGAAAGAAATTAGGTTAACGTTGTGCTCATTGTTTTCTGAGTCAACTTGATAATTTTGGGGTCAGAGTTAAGGAGAATGGCACTACAATTAAACCTAAGTCTGATATCAAGTGTAGGAATGAAGTAAAATACAATTTTTATTGTAGCTCTCCTTTTATTGCTCCCAATAAATACTTCCTGCTTTTTTTATTTTCCTGAATTGTATTAGTTGGCAGAAAGCTGAGCAGTCCTGTGTTTCTAATTAAGAATTGGATGGTTAGCTGAAGTTTTGAGGAGGTCATCTCTGGGCGTGTCTGCTTTGGGCTGTCTCCAGCAGCTATGTTAGCACATCCTTGGGAATGAAAATGTAATTCTTCATGTGACATGCTGAAGTAAACCACCTATTCCTTTGCAAACAGTAAATGGTTGGTACAGTACTTAATCCACCCTATCTTTGATACCACATTTTTTTTCTCAGGCTATCATAAGATCGTGATGCCTGTGGTTTACCAACTGCTTTTATTCCTGCTGTGCTAAGGAAAGAGAAAGTTGACTCAAAGTGTAAACACTTTCTTGTAACTGAGTCTTCACATTGACCAAGTGTCAAGTGGTTTGAGGAGTTTGATGTTTGCTTCACCTGGCGTGTTTAGGTTGGTGCACCAGCTGCCTACGGGAGCCCTTGTTGCTGTGTGTAGTGATGCAGGGCCCTCACCCCGCAGCGGGTGTCTCTGGGCCATGTGACTCTGTGCGCACTTCCTTGGTTCCCTTCAGAGACTCCCGTGGCACACCCCTGCCTCATCATCGTGTTCTCTTTTCTGCTCCTTCTGAATTTTCTTTTGCTTTCTTCTGACTGTTCTTTAAGAGAACATGTTCTGGACCATTCTGTCCTTAATCCCTCTTTGTCCTGTGTTTCCCCTCACTGAGTCATCCTTCCTATTCCCATGCTTTAATTTGCTAATTAGTGGTTAACAGCAGTTACAATTTCTATCCATAGAAATAATCTAGAGAAGCTGGGTGGCTTGCCTGGTTTTGATATCCAGATCTACTGCTTACTAATTGTGTGGCCCCGGGTGAGTTACTGAGATTTCTTATGCCTCAGTTTCCTCATCAATCAAATGAGGGTAACAAAGAACCTAAAAAATGTGAAGAACAGAGCCTCACATATTAACTATGCCAAACCCACCCTCAATTTTATTTGGCTAACATTTATTCATTTGCCAGGTCACAGCTTAGGTGTTAACTTCCTCTATGAAGACTTCCCTGATACTCCAAATCTAATCAGATCCTCCTACCATGTGCTCTCATAACACAGTCTCATTGCCAACTTTCTGAAATACAGGTTTTTCACTTTCATTTCAATTGCCAGTTGATCTGTCCATATCTCCCATCATCCATAAGCTCTGGGAAGGCAGAGATGGGATCCAACTTGGTCATCATTGTGTCCCCAGGATCTAGTGGCCTGACACATAGTAGTACTTAGTAAATATTTCTTGAAAGAAGGATTGATCATATTGCTGTGGCAGTCTGAGGTAGTTGGGGATGATGATATATCTAAGGGCTTTACTTCCTTGTAGTTATACCACTAGGTTTTATACGTCAGAAAACTCTGATTATGAGTTTTGTTGTGATTGAGAATCCTGTACAACGTGACTCACACCATCTAACTCATTGGAGACCAAGTTGTAAACCAAAATGACAGTTTTTAAATCTTATAACAGTGGCTAGAGCATGCTAAAGAATAGTTGTATGGGTCCTTACTTGGGAACATCACAAACACCCATTCTTTTACTTAATGCTGTGATGGTGTAACTATTATGTGATGCTTGATTTTGTAGGGTGTTGTAGTCAACAAGCCCCTCCAGAGCAGTTTTGATTTTACTGTGCTGAGGAGTGTTGGACTAAATCTTTCCCAATATTTGAGGAGCTATTATATGAGAAGGGATTGAGTTTAGTATTTTGACTCTATGAGATTGGAGCTACAGGAATGCAGACATCTCTTCTTTAGGACAAAAAACTCTCTCAGTGTAAACATTATCTGGAAATGAATGGGCTATCCTAGAATGGGCCTCCATCATTGTTTGTGTTGAAACTAGAAGGAAAAAAAAAGAAACATGGTGGGGACAAGCCCTGAGTGCTAATATCTAGAAGGAAATGAATGAGTGGGGATGATGGGATGCCTTCCAATCCTGAGACTCTGGCCACAGATCACTGAGTAGGCCTTGTGACCACATTGTGCCCCCAGTAAATGGCCCTAGCAGGATGAATGCCAAATCACCCATCAAGAAGAAATGACATGTCTTAATTATTTAAACCATTTGATGGGTAATTCTATGACATTTTGTGAAGCTGATAATGCTATTACCACTGAGTAACTTTTCTTTTTTGGTCTCTTGCTGAAGGTGTGTCTATATTTTGGCTTTAGATTAAGTGTGGCCTGTGTGATGTGGGTAGACCATAAAGATCCATGAAAATTGAAATACTAAGTGAACTTGGGGATGGCGTGTTCTCTACCATATCCTCTGATTTGGTTCTGGCACCTTAGATTGATTTGCATAGGTTGTTTGGGAAATGTTATTAAATTCTCACTTTTTTTTTTCTTCCCCCAAACCAGGATCACACCCACCCCTCTTGGTGAAGGGAAAAGCACAGTGACAGTTGGCCTTGTGCAGGCATTGACAGCACACCTGAATATCAACTCCTTTGCCTGTCTCAGGCAGCCTTCTCAGGGACCAACTTTTGGAGTTAAAGGTACTTGATGTAACAACTGGTACATTTTTCAGAGCAAAACTTTGGGCAGAGAAGGTTTGTAAGAATATTATCAACAGATTGGGAGCTAAAACCTGTCGGAGGAACTGGTATATTTCATCACTATGCCCCCCTCCCACACTCAATATGTCATGCTTACTCCACAGCGGTCCTCCCACAGAGGGGGCTGCGGTGGGGATTTCAGCCAAGCCTGCCAGGAAGCCCATTTCCCTGGGTCCCTGGAGCAGTCATGGACCCAAGCTCACCCTTCCAGCCTTAAGCAGAAATCTTCCAGCCCATCAGCACCTTTTTTGCCAAGCCATTTTGTGATTCTTCCATTCGTATTGGTGTCTTACCATTCCTGCCCCAGAGAAAGGTCTTCCCCTCTACACAGTAAGAGAGCTTTTCCATTGGGCCCTAGGGCTCATCCCGATTTCGCTGTCAGACCTGCAGAGCTTTAGAAACTGACCAGCTATGGACCGAGATGTGGTGAAATTTCTGTCTGTCTGTGCCGGGCTGCCATCTGGCAATTTCACATTCACTATTCTTTCTCCACTGATTTATCATGAGGTCATTCTTCAGCTCACATTACAATAGCATTTACTGCTGCAATTACTATTTGTTCTTGGCACTTTGTGGTATTTAGTGGTATTATATTTATGTTACTGTCACAGATGTTAATAAGTCCTAGCTCATTAAGTACTGGTAACTCATAGAATGTCATATACTATGCAGTGCAATGGACACAAAATTCGGAAAAAGAAGACCGGTTTTATTCGTTGCTGTGTTCCACCACTGTGTGACCTTTAACCAGTTGTAACCTCTCTGAGCCGCATCTGTGAAAGTGCAAAATGGTTTATAGTATCTGGCTTCCTGAGTTGTGAGGACCAAATGAGATAGCATATAAAAAAATATGGTACACTGTAAAATGATAGGACACAGAAGGCATCACTATTGTTTTAAGGAAGAGAAATCTTTTTAATGTACTGACTTCACTATCTTGAAGGATAGCATAACAAATTGTAACTATTGTCTAAAATCAGTTGTCCAAATTTTACAATGTCTTAGTTCAGAGTTCACCAGATGGATTTTTTTGAACAAAGTTTTCTGATACTTAAAGCATGTGCAATTTAGATAACACAGAGCCGCACAGATCTAATAATAAATTAATAAAATAATCCCATATGTGCTGTAATGACATTTGCTATATTATTTTACCTTTTTTTAAATCAAGAAACTGAAGTCCTTAAATTGCATATTTGGACAAAATAGACTTTTTTCCCTCCTTTATTTTGCTTTGATAGATAGTTTTTTACTACCTGTTGATTCATCTTGGGGATGCATGCCTTCCTGCTAGGTTTGGGGAGCCGTATCCCTAGGGCCTTGTTCATCCTGTGTAGCTGTACTTGGTGAATGATTTCAAATGTGCCTGCTCTGTTGTTTAGGAGGAGCTGCGGGTGGCGGATATGCCCAGGTCATCCCCATGGAGGAGGTAAGGACTCAGTGAAAAACATGTCATGTGTCACTGTTTTTCCTTCCTGGAACCTTTTTTCTGTGCCTCATAAACACAGGCCCACAGTCCTTTATCCTCAATCCCAAAGTCCTAAAGGCTCTGAAAACCATAAATGTTTACATGACTTACAGTGGCAAGACCTGATGGTTATGAGCTATGTAATGTCTCTGCCATTTGGTGTAAATGTTCACATATTTTGCTGTAGATTTGATTAATGGATATGGACCTAGACCCTGCTTGGAGTGTGGTATTAAAAACTTAGAGGTATATCATTCTGTGTTTCTAAATTACCAAAATTCCTGAACCCCAAACCCCACATAGCTCCAAGGCTCCGGATGAGAGAGTGGAGACCTGTGTCCCAATCAATCATCAGTTATACTGCCCAGTTCAGGGAGCTTGACTCCCCTTAGGCAAAGTGAGACTCCAAATGAAATAGTTCCAAGAGAATGGCAAAAGGGGCCAAAGGTGTCCCTTTTTAATTCTCCAAGAACTCCTACCCTCTGCATAACCATCCGGTTTTGCCCTGCATCTGATCACCTGCCCAGGTCTCATCACTTCTGCTCTCTGCATCAGCCCTTTGGTTCTGGTCCCAAGAAATCTTCCCCAAACCCAAGTTGAGCTGGTTGCTTTCCTATCTGGTGTCTTTCAGGAGTTACCCTGTCACTCTGTGTGCCACAATGTCACATGGCAGGTCCTCATGTGCTTCTCCTGTTCCCCCTCTCCCCCCGCCTGCCTCACTGTCTGAGGTCCCCATGGGCCACCCTCCCTTTCAGCATCCCATCAGACTCCTTGCAGACTCTGGCCCGGTCATCGTTTCTTGATTCCGAGACTGGGAGCATTCTCCCTTCCTGTTCTGCCCTCCCTGCTGCAGCCAGTCTTGTAGGTTTTGTTCCACCACCCTTGGTCCCCTCATCTCCTGTTTTTCTCATTCAGTTCTGGAGGCTGTGGTGAGTTAGAGGCTGTAGTCCCAGCACTCAACACGGTGCCCAGCACACACTGTTGTTGTTTGGTTGAATGAATAGGAAAGGTGTTTACCTATGAAGACCTGAGTATCAGGGAAGCTGTAGGGAAAATTTGGATACTATTCAAGTATTAAGGTTGGGGAAAGAATGAATAGTGCGAGGCATTGATGAAAAAACAGCCCCAAGCCTCCCATCAGAACGGGGGTGAGTAATATTCACAAGCCAGGAAGAACCAGAGCCAGGAGGCCAGGTTGGGGATACGGAGTACAAGGAACATGCCCAGGGGAATGGCTCGGGAATTTCTGCGCAAATAGTCAAAGGGCATTGGTGTCCTGCTGTCATATGGCATCAGCTGCATGGCTCAGACTTGGGGCAAACTTAAGGCATATGATAGTTGTAAGTGCCTTATGATTGTTAAGTAAGCCAAAAACAATCAGGCAGTGTGTTCCTTGAATTAGAAGACCTCCCATATCTTCTTCATCTCTCTATCCCCAGCTCTGAGCACAATGCCCGACACTCAGACCGTGTTTGTTGACTAAGTGCATGAATTGACAATGTGTCTGAAAGAAACATAATAAATAATCATGGGAAAATGTTTGAATAAGTTCCAGATGGGTTGAAGAATTGAAAGTGAAAATACCAAGACTTGAAGGGTGAGATGGAGCCAGAGTTGTACAGAATGGGGGGGATGTATTCCAGGTAGTAGGACCTGCTCCGGGGCAGCGCTGAGGCAGGAAGAGGTTTAGTATCTTCTGGGAACAAGAGACCACCAGCATGTGTCAGTGGGTGACCAGAGGTGAAGCGAGTGAAGTCTAGAAATGGCCAGGGGTTAGCTATTTCAGGCTGTGAAGTTCATGACCAACAGCCTGGATATTATTTGACTATCATCATGGTCCACCATTGAAGGGATCTTGACAAAGTAATAATATGATGTAAATTGAATTTTATAAGAATTCTCAGGCTTCTGAGCGGAGAACAGATGCCTAGAAGTCCAGAGTGGATGCTAGCAGTCTAGTAAGGAAGCCCAGGGGAAAGATGGTGCTGTGACCCAGCATGATGGTAGTGAGGATGGAATGGGGGGATGACAGTGATATAAGACGTGTTTGCAGAATTGGATGTGGGGTGAGAAAAGGGGATGGTATCCAGGATAGTGGGCCGAGCAACTCTAGAGTCATGTATTGAAATAGAGGATAGGGCATGGGACACCTGAGTGGCTCAGATCTTGATCTCAGGATCGTGAGTTCCAGCCCCACATTTAAAAAAAGAATGTGGATCAGAAATGGAGGATGAGGGGAATAATGGCCATGAGGTAGAAGGTGTGGTGGCAAAGGCATTGTGGTCAGAAGAAGAGAGGCCTGTTTGGGGCCCGTGGACACCCCAGTGGGTATCAGATAGGCAGCAGGAAAGAAAAACAATCTAGTTATAACATAGGAAGGATTCAATAGAAACATCAGAAAAGAAATCTTAACTAACCAATGATTATTTTCATTAATAATCAAATTAATCTACATTAAAACGACTATCAGTTATTTGATTTGTCAAACTGACAGATTTGGATTTTTTTTAAGTAGTAATAATAACACTAAATTTTAGCAGTGAGACATTGAAATACATTTTTATATACTGCTGGGAAGCATATGTTGGTAAAACTTTCCTGAAAGGCAAGTTAAAATATAAGTGCCTTAAAAACAGTATCATACCTTCTGGCCCAAATAAATCCATTTTTAGTTTATCCTAAGCAAAAACTGGCTGTGTATGAAAAGATTTAATTTTAAAACTATTTTCACACAGCTTGTAGCATTAAAAAAATTTGGGGGGGGGCGATCTTAAATATCTAATAATAGGATATCACACAGAGTATATTTTGAAGACTATTTGTTGATGTAAAAATGCTAGTAATATTAACACTAAGTATAAAAGCTAAGATGTACAGGTGCCTAGGTGGTGCTCCCAGTCTGTTGAGTGTCCATCTCTTGATCTCAGCTCATGTTTTGATCTCATGGTTGTGAATTCAAGTGCCATCTTGGGCTCCACACTAGGGGGTTATGATGTTGATATTAAAAACTACAAATTTTATAAAATATACATACGTAATTCATATTTTCTACTGGTCGTATATTTTAGGTTATAAAATGAGGTTTTAACTGACCAGCTGGTGTTTGGGGGTGGTACTTCAAACCTTTCAAAAAGCAATTTGGTGGTATTATCAAGATCCTTTAATTCAGGAACCACACTGCTGGAAATATATGGCTTATTAGCAACTAATCGAAAAAAAATTATTTACGTGTAATCTTTATAATTGTAGCCTTCTTTGCAAAGATGAAATTTTGGAAGCAATTTAAATATGTAGACATAGGAGACTGAAAACTTTTGGTACATCTACTCCACTATACAGACCCTGTGAACTGTAACTACATATGAAAAAGACTATTACATTAAAATACATAGTAAGAAGTTCCTTAAATGAAAAGTTACCGAATGAAAAGTATTGTTAAGTATGCTGAGTCTACAAATAATAAATATGCATGCACATAAGACTAGAAGGAAAATAACAGAATAGGGTTTTGAGGGTGATGAATTTTTTTACTTCTTGGACTTTGTCTTATTTTATATTATTATATTGTTGCTGCTTATTTTATTCCCTGCCTGGTTTTAAAGTATAGTTGATGTGACACTATTTTCTAAATCATAAAAAGAATGTGTGGAAAATAAGGAGATCAATCATTAAGTCCATCAGAGTGTCTCACCCTTAATCCAGGAGTGAAAGATGAAAGAATTGGTGGTGAGATAGTCCACTTAAGAGTTCTTTGTTGTCAAGTGGAAAACTCTTGACATTGATTTTTTTATTTAGTCTATTTTATGGACTTAACTCATTATGAGGGATGTTTAATTAGTGCAATAGTTTATTCGTACTTGTCCAAGGCCGGTAGAATGAAGTGTCCATGTCATTTATAGTTCAACCTTCATTTGACTGGGGACATCCATGCCATCACCGCTGCCAACAACCTGCTGGCTGCCGCTATTGACACAAGGATTTTGCATGAAAACACTCAAACCGATAAGGTTAGAAAGTTTCCTTGTTGGCCATTTTGGGCATCTTATCCTGGGATTTCTGGATTCCTAAAGGGTTCATGGGAAAACTTTGATGTCTGTAATTTGTATGAAATTGTATTAAACATTTTGTGAACTCTCTATGTCCTTATTTCTTGGGGAGAAGATCCATGCTTTGGTCAGATTCTCAGGGGAGTTTATGACCATTACCAGTTGTTGGGTAAATTATGTGAGTTCTATTATTTAAGGTAAATTTTCTTTGAGACAGGATTTTATTTGTTTTTTAAAAAAGACTTTATTATTCATGAGAGACAGAGAGAGAGAGAGAGAGAGAGAGAGGGAGAGAGAGGCAGAGACACAGGCAGAGGGAGAAGCAGGCTCTATGCAGGGAACCTGATGTGGGACTCGATCTTGGGTCTCCAGGACCATGCCCTGGGCTGAAGGCAGTGCTAAACCGCTGGGCCAATGGGGCTGCCCGAGCCAGGACTTTAGTGATTCAATCTCTGGTCTGTACTAAGGAAAGATCTCTTTTAAGACTGTAATGTTACGTGTAGCCCTTCTAGATGTGCTGAGACAGAGATTAGACCCTTTGTTGGGCTTCAGGTGCATCCAGCTGATGTAAAACCCACACCTGATGGGGGATAGAGTCCAGGTGCTAATTCCTCGTAGACCTAAGATGTGGATAAAAGTGGAACTTTCTGGCATATTTACAAGGGTCCTGACTTCCTCTAATTAAAGTAATCTCTTGTGAGTTCTTGAATCCAAATACAGATAAATATTAATTTAATGGTTGTGAGGCTATGTAAATCAAGAAATATTTATATTTATGCAAAGTCTTTGCAATGTGCCTTATTTCAGATCTAGTCAGATTTATTAAAACGATAGAACTTAAGGCTACATTGTTTATATTACCCAGGAATTTTAATAGGGTCTCTAATCTAAACAGTTGGGTTATAAATGTAATGAACTTTGTCATATCCTGTGACTTATCCAAGTCATAGTTGGCCCTTAAACTTTTGTGGGGTTTTATTTGTGTTTTGTGTTTTTAGGCACTGTATAATCGACTCGTTCCTTCAGTGAATGGTGTTCGAGAGTTTTCAAGCATTCAACTGGCTCGGCTGAAAGTAGGTTTATAGTTCGTGGCTCTTCAACAAGAAAATAATCCTAGAAACAAATCAGAAAAATGATCAAAGCCAGCAATTTTAAACTTGATTTGATTTGGGTTTTTAGATACTCTTTGGGGCATTAAACTCTAGAGACAGAACAACATAACAGAGAGAAAAGAACCAGAAGCCTGAGACATGGCTACACCAAAGAACAAGTAGGCAGATTAGTTCCCCTTTTGCGTTTCAGTCCTTTCAACTATAAACTGAGAGAACTGCTTTGCTGACCTAGAGTACCCCAATCAGCTGACAAATCAAATTTCAAGAGTCCTTCTCTTTCATGAATTTTCTTCGATTTCTAGGAAATAAGATCTAGCCTCTGAAAACATACCTGTATCAGGTTTTATTACAGGAAGATGCTAAGGTTTTACTAGTAGAAGCAATCTTAATTTTTACCCATATTATCATTTCCTTGTTCTGTCTGTTGTTATTCTACTCATCACATTGATTGCCCCTTGCTCTTTTCATAGACCAAAAACTAACTTTGATGGTATAAGTGATGGCCACTGGTTGGTGATAATTGATTTAAGAAACTCAACCCTCCCTGCTTCTTCCTGAACCAAATTTGGTTAACCAGTTTGTTAAGAATACTGTATAATATACTAACCTCAGCAGCCATGACCTATATAATTTCTGTTGGCATTTGTACTTTCAGATTATTTTCTTATTCTTCATTATGAATTTTCTTAGACTGTTTCCTTTACAGAAATAGGTGCACCGAGAGTTATAATGGCCTTTTTTTTTTCACAGTGAATTAGAAATAACTTGTTTTAAAAACATAGGTATCAACTTGAGTTATTGGTATTTGTATTTGAAAGAAGAGTTAATGAACTGGAACATCAATTATGTGGACAGCGGTTTATGTCCCTTCTGAAAACAGCACATTTGGCCACGTAGCACAATCCCAAGAGTCTCGGGCCTAGACAGCAATAAGTAATATTCTTTGTGAACTAGCAACCATGCCTTATTTTGATGTCATTTTAGGGTATATTACAAATATCAATGTCTTCCATTTTAGGGACACTTGGGCTTATTTATGCATTGGCCTGACCTACAACTTTCTTAAGTTAAGTGTAGCTTTAAAAAGATTTTCTGGTCATGGAGAAAATAAAATAAGAGGGATAATTTTGGTTACATTTTGCTTTCTATTCCTTGCTAAAATATATCACATGTTTTTGTCTTCATTGTTAGAAACTGGGAATAAATAAGACTGATCCAAGTGCGCTGACGGAGGAGGAAGTGAGTAAATTTGCACGTCTCAACATTGACCCCTCCACCATCACGTGGCAAAGAGGTAGGTGCTGGTTGCCCGGTCGGGGATGACATTTGTTCCAGCTCTTAAATCACTTTCAAGCACACAGTTTCTTTCTTTCTCTTTTTTTAAGGATTTTATTTGTTTGAGAGAGAGACTGAGTGGTGAGGAGGGGCAGAGGGGGAAAGAGAGAGAAACTGATTCCCCACTGAGTAGGGAGCCTGACTTGAGGCTTGACCCCAGTACCCTGGGATCATGACCTGAGCCAAACAGATGCTTAACCGACTGAGCCACCCAAGCATCCTAAGCCCACAGTTCCATTTCTTACCCCTTGCCCTCCCGGCCTGTAGTCTGGAATCCCTCATTGATTTCAAGCACTGTTTTTTGCCTCTCTTCTTTTCTGACACCCCCCACCCCCACCTCCTATCTGGGGAGGAAAAGTCACTCCCCTTCTTGACTCAGCTGCTCCGCTGGGCTCGCCCTATCCCTCCCCCTTACACATGTCCACAGAAAATTACTTGGTTCTCTCCTCTGTGGATAGTAGCACATGATAATGCTCAGAGTGTCTTAGAAGGGTTAGGTGGTCTGGATTCCTGACCCTTCTCCTGACCCTTCTGTGTGTTCTTCTCAGACCTGCCCACTTGCCTTCATCGCTTCTACTGACTTCCAGAACATTTCTATCAGATGCCTGGTTGACTGCAGCTACCTTTTAATAGACGTTCTTATGTGCATATCCATCCCTGGTTCACTAGGTTCGTAATATGGAGATGCTGTTCTGTCACTTTGCTCAGAAGCCCCCATCCTGTGTGATAAAATCCTGAATGGGGTACAGTGGCCATCACGTAGCTTGGCCTGAAGCACCACCGCAGTGTGGCCCTATATACTTCCCTCTCTGTCTGCTTTCCAGGCAGCTGGGCCTGACCTGTCCTTCTGCCTGTCTTGGCCCACCATCCAGTCCATCTCCTTGCGTAGACTCTCCCAGAGACAACCCTGGTCTCCCCCTTCATGAAGCTTTCCCTCTGGGAATCCATTTAACCAGTTCATTAAGAACTTAGTGTTTTCCCACAATTGTGAGGTGGAGAGACAAAAACTAGAAAATGAGTCTCGGCTCCACCATTTTTTAAGAATTTATTTATTTATTCATGAGAGACACAGAGGCAGAGACACAGGCCAAGAGAGAAGCAGGCTGCTTGCAGGCAGCACCACGTGGGATGAGATCCGGGGTCTCTAGGATTACTCCCTGGGCCGAAGGCAGGAGCCAAACTGCTGTCGGCTCCACCATTTATGAGCTGTGCAACTTTTAACAAATAACTTCTTCCATTTTCTCATTTGTAAAATGGAATAATAATAACCAGTATCTGTCTTATGTAGCTCCACTGTGATAGGAGAGTGCTTTACAAACTCTACAGTTCCCCCTGAGCAATCAGCAGATGCCATCGTGGGAATAGTTGTAGGATATAGTTTTCTGAGTGTTTGTCTTGCAAACAAAAGGAGAGTAACCAAAAAAAAAAAAAAAAAAAGGAGAGTAACATCATTTTGGAAACTCAAAAAAATGTTTTTATTATAAAAGTAAAAATGTTATAAAAATTTTGCAGATGTCTAGAAAGAAAAACACGTTGCCATACTAATAAAATACTATTCGTTTTTTTTGTGCATCTGGAATTTGTGTATAATTAATTTTAATTTAGGCAGATCAATTTTAGATCCTACCGGCTTCATTTATATCTTAAGTAGCATGCTCCGTTTAGTTAGCTTTTTGTTGTAATGGTAATTTTAAATGGATCTAGAATATTTGTAGATGAACCATAATTCACTCTATTATTTAACAGACAAACGTCAGTTGTAATAATGGATATGAACATTATTAGCATTTTATTGGGAAGCCTATTTTTTTTTTTTTTAAGAATGGAACTTTTGGGGCAGCCTGGGTGGCTCAGCGGTTTAGCCTTCGGCCCAGGGCCTGATCCTGGACCTGGGATTGAGTCCCACGTCAGGCTCCCTGCAGGGAGCCTGCTTCTCCCTCTGCCTATGTCTCTGCCTCTCTCTCTCTCTGTCTCTCATGAATGAATGAATAAAATCTTTAAAGAAAAAAAAAAAAGAATGGAACTTTTGGGGCACCTGGGTGACTCAGTCAGTTAAGCATCTGCCTTCAGCTCAGGTCATGATCTCTGGTCCTGGATCTAGCCCCCATGTCAGGCTCCCTGCTCAGTGGGGAGCCTGCTTCTCCTTCTCTCTCTGCCCCTCCCCCTGCTTGTGCTCACTCGCACTCTCTTTCTTTCTTTACCAAATAAATAAAATCTTAATAAAAAAAAATACTGGAAGTGACAACTTAAAAAAAATTATTCCAGGTAAATACTAGAATTATATGATTTTTTATGGCAGCAAAGTGAAGAAAACGTTATTGGTATAAACAAGCAACCCAGATTGGGGGAGTTTACTTAGCAAATATCATTCTAGTTTTGGTCTTATTCTCATGAATTAATATAAAAAAATGGTACTCTTTGTCAAATGAATTGAGGACATTTAATGCACTTTTTTTTTTAAGATTTTATTGATTTATTGGAGAAAGAGAGCATAAGCAGGAGGGGAGGGGCAGAGAGAGAGGGAGAAGCAGACACCCCACAGAGCAGGGAGCCCCATATAGGCCCAATCCCAGGACATGGGGTATTTTTTTTTTTTAAATTCTATTTAAAGGCAATATAAGATTTGACCTGGAAATAATGTAACCTTAGTGATGAGACTAGGTCCTTCTATGATTTGATAACTAGAGGGGGACATTTAGGGACTGCCTGAAGCTGAACACTTCTTTTCAGACTATACTAATGGCATATATTTATGTAATAGCCACCCTTTCCTTTCTGCCTTTGTAAGAAATGTAACTGGTGGATCTTTCATTCTGTGCCTCCTATCAGAAGTCTATAGGCCTCATTGCCTGGCAGTAGTGTGGGACCAGAGCCAATAGACTATTCCAGAAACAATGAACATTAAAAGCCATCGAGCCATTTTGTGGCTCCTAGAGGAGTTTGAGTCTCCGGCTCTCTGAGCACCACCATCCCTGGGGATGGGGATCCAGTCTTCCGTTCTTCCCTTGCTCATTGGTTCATCCACCTCCTGGACTGTTAGACCAAGGTCCCACAAGCCTCAGTCACCCTCAGTAAAGTGACATCAATTACTAGCTCCCAACACTGCCTCGACAATGCTCAGAGAATCATGACAGTTCTTCTTTTGAAGCCAAAATAGTAGCCCTGCCCCCGATGCCACCTTGTACAGCCCAGAACCTGAATGGCTATTGGTTGTTCCATAAGCCACTAGGCACGCCTTGGGTGGTCCTCAAGACCCAGGCATCATAGCAGTGCCAGAGGCACCCTTCAAACGCATACTCACCTGTACTTTCCTCATCTCCCCAGTATGTGTAAATGCATCCAATCAGAGATTGGAGGGTTTTTTTTTGTTTTTTAAAGACTTTGTTAATGAGAGACACACAGAGAGAAACAGAGACACAGGCAGAGGGAGAAGCAGGCTCCCTATAGGGAGCCTGATGTGGAACTCGATCCCAAGACTCCAAGATCATGCCCTGAGACAAAGGCAGATGCTCAACCACTGAGTCCCCCCAGGCGTCCCTCAGAGATTGATGTCTTGTTCATCTTTGCATCCCCGTACAGCTAGCCTGAGACCTAGCATAAAAAGTGCCACTCAGTAAGTATTCCGAGAATGAATAAATGTATTTCTCATTCCACCTTAGCTCTATCATTTAGAACCTGGGAATTATGTATCACTAACTTAGCATTCCCTTTTGCTATCTATCGTATGTACAGGAATTTAATTTTCACGTCTCTTAGGTGGGCAGCACCAACCTATCCACATGCCTCTCCCTGAGCATCAGAAGCCTGCTGGGGGGGTAAGGCACCCCACTTTGCCCGGGCCACACTGGATGCACCCTGTTTCCAATGCCACTGCTTAGAGCTGATATTGCCAGCCTTTTTTTTTTTTTCTTTTTGGCTTGTTTGTGTTCTCTTTGCTAAATAACAGACAGCTGAATTTCCAACACAAACATCATACCCATCTTATGCCAAGATTGTGTATACTACAGATGAGAGTAGGAAGTGTTTTTGCTATGACTGCACCATGGTTCTTGGGAATAAGTACTAGCTAGTGATAGTTTCAAAAAGTGTTCCTTTCTCTGTATATACTCTGCTTGGACCTTAAGATCATACAGGCTTCTGTGCGTTTGATGTGTGATGTTTGATGCATGCCTGTGTGTTAGTGTGTCTGAATGTGTGCATAAAGTGTGAGTGAGAGAGGGCGTGTCGTATGGAGAGTGGCACCATCAGAGTCAGGCAACAATAGGTGGGCAAGGTGGGCTGGCCGGCTCGTGCTTTGTGTGTGAAAGAAAAGGTTAACATTTTCATGTGATAGATGCTTTCAGCCCCCAAATACAGAATTCTGGTTATCATTTTTGTCGGTGTCATATAATATGTTTAACATATCAGCTGTATCTTGTCAGTGTGGGCAGCTTGTTGTTTGAAGCCCATAAATTATTAGTGAAGCCTATGTCCTTCTGGCTTATTTCCTGGCATTTTAATTTTGGTTTTCACTGAACAGACCTAATTTTAACAAACAAATGCAAATCAGTGCAGTTCAGGAAAATCAGTGAAAGCAGGACAAAGAATTGGTTCCTGCTTTAATCACAATTGACTTCTTCCCCCCATGTTACTACTTTATTTATTGTATTGGAGCAAAATATACATATTGTGACATTTTAACCATGAGTGTGCAATCCGTGGCATTAAATACGTTCACAAGGCTTATGGTGGTTATGCCATCCCCACGATCTATACCCAAAAACTTTCATCATCCCCAGGAAAAACTGTGTAGCTGTTAAACAATAATCCCCCTCAGCCTCTGACAACTACTGTCCCACTTTCTCTATGAATTTGGTACCGCATATAAGTGAGATTATACATTTGTCCTTCTCTATCTGGCTTATTTCACAATGCATAATATTTTCAATATCTATCCATGTTGTTCATTCCCTTGGGGTTTTCTGCTGTGTAATATTCTACAGACCACATTTTGTTTATCTATTCATCCACTGATGGAAGCTTGGTTGTTCAACCTTTGGGTTTTGGAAGTAACGCTGTAGTGACTGTGAATGCTCGGATATGTGTTCTTGTCCCTGCTTTCGGTCTCTAGTGTAACTGCTGGGTCATCTGGTTGTTTAGTGTTTTAACCCTTTCAGACACTAAATTGGCTTCTTATGACTTCAGGTTAAGTGTAAAATGTGACCACTTCAGAAATGTTTTTCCTTTACTGCCTAGTCAAAAATGACACCCTGTCCTCCCACCACCCTGACACTCTCTCATATTACCTCCTTTATTTTCTTAAGGCATTTATCCAGAACTGATATTTTCTTGTTTATCAGCTCCCTCTTGATGTCTGTTCACTGCAATGTCAGCTGCAGGCTGGCCAGACCTTGTCTCTTGCTCCCTCCCCACTGCTTCCTTGGCACTCACAACAGCTCCAGACATATACAGGGCAGCCAGTCCATACTTGCTGATTGAAGAAGCTTTTTCTCTTTTTCAGTATTGGATACAAATGACCGATTTCTACGAAAAATGACGATTGGGCAGGCACCCACAGAGAAGGGGTATTCCCGTCAGGTATGTGGCTCTGTTCTTGCTAGCATTGGTTTACACCAGCCCTGAAGCTGGTTCTCTGCTTTTCTCTTCCTGGTCATCCACCGAGCCAGCGGTCAGTGAGTTTCTCATCAAGGTGTTGCTTCCAATCCCTCAGCAGGACGAGGAGAGGATCAGGAGGCAGAAAGGCCCTGGTACTTTCTTCCCATCCTTTTCCTGGGTAATCTTAGTTGTAGTTCTGGGAAGAGCTGCTCAGGGTGTCTTTTGAATATAAATTGTTACGTATTTTATTGCAAATCTGCCAAGTTAATACTACATCTGCATAACAACTGAAGAAAAAAACTCAAACACATTACTCAAGTCTCATAAACCAAAGAATAAACACCTCATTGTTTAATAGCCTGAAGTGTTTTTAAAGAAATACAAAAGGTAAATTATGATGTTTACCTTCATTTCATGTAGAGCGGGATACTTAGGGAACATAAAATCATTCTGTGATTTTTTTTTTTTAATCAGGTACAGCAAGTGTCTAGATTTTTAAAATTTTTTTTAATTTTTTAATTTTTTTTTTAAGATTTTACTTATTTATTTGACAGAGAAAGAGCACAAGCAGGGGGAGCAGCAGAGGTGAGGGAGAAGCTGGCTTCTCACTGAGCACAGAGCCCATTGTGGGCTTGATCCCAGGACCCTGGGATCATGACCTGAACCTGAGCTGAAGGCAGACACTTAATCATCTGAGCCACCCAGGCGCCCCTAGATTTTTTTCTTATAATAAACTTCATATTTTAAGATGATATTAGATATATGGCCTTTTTTACATTGTCAAATTTTTGTTAGTGAAAAAATAATCCCTTTTACTATAATATTCAGTTCTCATACCTAATAGACTTTTGGACCTTTTGAATAATTTTTAATTAAGCAGCAAATATAAGAACTGAATCAAGACAAACTAAGCCCATGCACCTTTCCTTCCTGCTCCTCCGCATCCTGGAACTTGCACACGTGAACTGATTTCCAACAGTTAGTCCATATCTGGGCTAGAAAACCAGAATTATTGCCGCATAATTTCAGGAAGCTTCTGAAAGATGGGAAGATGGAGTTGGATTTGTGGAGGAAAGTCCCAAACATGGTGGGAGTGTTTTAGGGGGGTCTCTACATTCAGTGGTAATAGATACCCTACTTCAGAGTTAGAGTGGGCCCACACACTCTTCCAGGTCAGCGGATGGGGACAGCCCCCAAGAAGGAAACAGCATCTCACAACACCTGTGCTGAGCTGCAGCTTGGGAACCTCAGTGTGATCCTGAGGCCAGTGCACCGCCGAGCCCCAGGATAGCCGTCACACCACAGTCACAGACTTGTGTGTTTACTCTGCCTCCTGTTGGCAGTGAAAAGCATCTTGCTCAAAGAAAAGCAGTGTATTGTGGCCCTTTTAAAAAAAAAATTATTTACTTATTTTAGAGAGCATAAGCAGAAGAGCCAAGAGAGAGAGGGAGAGAGAGTCACAAGCAGACTCCCTGCTGAGCATGGAGCCCAACGTGGGTCTTGATCTCACCACTCTGAGATCATGACCTGAGCTAAAACCAAGAGTTGGACATTCAACCGACTGTGCCACCCAGGTGCCACAATTGTGGTACTTGTTTTAAGGAAATGGCAGCCTTTTCTCATCTTGCAGAGGGCATCCGAATGACTAACTATGGCCCTGTGAGTGAGCACAAGTCTGGAAACAAAACATCAGGGAGTCCTGGGCCCTGCCCTCTCTGATCTCTAGAGATAGGCTAGATCCATCAGAAATGAGGTTCACTGATAGGTCAAAATGAGTTTTAAAGCCAGGCATCACCAGCATCAAAAGTAAACCTGCATCATGAAATGTGACACCAAAGCCAGTAAAGGGGAAGCTCATAATAATCCAGGGGAAACAAGATGATAAGTCCTTGTGGGAGGAGTCTACAAAAAATACCATCAATGTTCTCAGAGGATTGAGAGAGCCCTCATACAAGGAGAATTGGCTGCTGGGAAGAAAATAGGTGAAAATCTTGTAAGGAAAACAATGATGTAAAAATAAAAAATTGTGTCAGAAAAAGAACTAGCCTAAGTGGATTAGGGAGGGCAGTGCAACCCAAGGAATTCTGTCCAAACATGGTACCAAAGGGAAAGCCATAGCAAGTGTAAAGAGAAAGGCAGGAGACAAGGGACACACATCAAGAAGTTCTAATATGCATCTCCTAAGAGTTCCAGGTGAGAGGAACAGAAAAGGGAGGGAAGAAAGTGTGTACAGAAATAATAGAAAGCAAATATTCTGATTTGATAGAAAACATGAATTTTCACATTAGAGACTCTACCAAATGCCCCACAGGATGAGTGTAATACACAAACACTAAGGGTACAACAAAATTCCAGAGAGCTGCCACAGAGAAAAAGTCCTGATTGTTCACACAGGAGCAACCCCCAGGTTGGCATTAGATTTCTTATTGACTGCACCCCAAGAGAAGGGACACTGGGAAATTGATTCCGACTTCTGGGGAAATAAAATTTTCAACTAGAATCCTTGAGAAGGAGAAAAGGCCCAGCAACAGACAAGCTCAATAGAAAATACAGAAGCAGCAGCTGGGACAAGTCAGACCCATTAGCAGTTGCTGTAGATGGGAATTGTCACTGACAAGAAATGCAGAGACTCGGAAGAACAGATAATTTTGACATCATAAAAAGTTACGATCTTGAACATGAAAAGTTGACATGTACAAAAACATAAAAAGACCAGTAACAGAGTGGGAGGGAATGCTTGCTTTAGATATACAAAGGATTAATGCACCAAACATGAGAAGAACTTCCACAATGTAATATTCAACATACAACTCTCAAGAAGGCTTTCACAGCTCACCCTTTAAAACTGAGACTCCCTGGGAGCACCTGGGGGGCTCAGTTGGTTCAACATCTGACTTCAGCTGGGGTCATGATCCCAGAGTTCCTGGATGGAGCCCCACATCTGGCTCCCTGCCAAACAGGAGTTTTATGAGGGCATAGATTTTTGTCTACTCTCTTCCCTGCTGTATTGTCAGAGCAGAGAACTTTGTTATATAGTAGTAGTAAGTAGTAGGTATTCAATAAATAATTGCTAAATAAATGCATAGAATAAGAGCAGTTTATAAATACAGAAATAAAATGCCAACAAGTGATCATAAACTGCAAATTAAACCAAAGAGGTACTGGGCACCTGGGTGGCTCAGTGGTTGAGCATCTGCCTTTGGCTCAGGTCATGATCTCAGGGTTCTGGGATGGAGTCCTGCATCAGGCTCCCTGCAGGGAGCCTGCTTCTCCCACTATGTATGTCTCTGCCTCTCTCTCTATGTCTCATGAATAAATAAAATCTTTTTAAAAACAAAACAAAACAAAAAAACGAGGTACTATTTACCTGTGAGTTTATAAAAGCAAATAATATTTAATGTTCCTGAGGGTAGAAAAAAATAGGGGCATTTATAAATAGCTTAGCTGGAGTATAAACTGATAAAGTTTCATGGATGATCATTTATTTGTATTAGAATTTGAAATGACCCAATAATTCTGGCTTCAGGACTAAAGATGTAGAAAAATAAAGAAGGAATTTTTGCTCATATACCCCCCCCCCAAAAGGCAATGTTTTAGGATATTAATTGCAGCATTATTTGTAATGGTGAAAATTTGAAATAGTCTAAACATCCATCAGGAGGGGCAGTTACATATCTTTGGCAGATCGTTCTGAACCACAGATACATGCATCAGGTGAAAATATTATAGTGTATATAGGGGAAGTGATAGAGTTCTCACCACAATTGTGAAATGGAAAGATTAAAAAAATTTTTACACATGAAAAAAGTTTGAAGTAAAGTACATATACAGGAATCCAGGTTATGTTAAGAAAAAGCCAAAATACATCTTCATGTTTGTATATAAACGCTGGATGGAAGCTGGAAAGATGTATGCCAACTTCTGATACGAGTTACTCATGAAAAGAGGGTTGGAAATGGGGATGGGTAGTAAGTAAACCCTTTCACATTTTCTCTGTGTATTTTTGTACTGTAACCAGGTACTGGAGAGATAAGAGGTTAATAATGGCTGTGATTTGAATGCCTGTTAAGTGTCTTGGATCATTTGCTCATTACACAGATTATAAGTCTGATTGACAATGGTTATTGCCCAAGGTTATATCTCGTATTGCTTTATGCATACGTATCTTTAAATAAAAAGGGATTATTTAAGAGATTTAGCTGGTTTTTTGTTTTTAACCCTAAGACTCTATTGACATTTCTTTATTTCTTTATTTTTTTTTTAAAGATTTTATTTTATTTATTCATGAGAGACAGAGAGAGAGAGACAGGCAGAGAGAGAAGCAGGCTCCATGCAGGGAGCCCGACGTGGGACTTGATCCCATCCCAGGACTCCAGCATCACGCCCAGGGCGGAAGGCAGGCGCCAAACCGATGAGCCACTCAGGGATCTCCCTATTGACATTTCTTTAAAGATTTATTTATTAGAGAGAAAGAAGGGCAGAGGGAGGGGCCAAGGGAGAGGGAGACCTGAGTTCGGAGCCTAATGCAGGGCTCAATCCTGCAACCTGAGATCATGACCTGAGCCAAAATCAAGACTCAAACACTTAACCAACTGAATCACCCAGGGGCATGGCATATTTTTATGTTAGTAAAGGTAGATCTATATCATTTTTAATGGCTATATAATATCTCATCTTGTGGATGTACTGTAACCAATACCGTAAATGGACACTTAAGATGTTCTGTGTGTCAGACTATCATAAGCTATAGGAACATACACAGATTTGTGTGGTTTGTCTGATAATATCCTTAGGTCACATTCCCAGATCTGTGTTTGGAGAGTATAGAAGAAGCAGATTTCCAATGTTTGAAACACATTTCGACATTACCTTCCAGAAAAGCCACATTGATTCACAGACTCCTAACATCATATATTGTCCTTTGTTTAAATTTGTGAAAAACAATGAAAATCTCTGTATATAATTTTGAGATACTTTACTTGCAAAACAAAAATGAGCAGCCTGACAATAAGTACATTTTTGAGTCCATAAAATTGATAAGTGATATTTAAATGGACCTTACTTGTTTCATTTCTGATGTTATTTAAGGTACAAAATTTTGAAATTATAATTACAAATGAAGAGCTTATATGTGTATTATAAATTCCACTTCTTACTTACATGCTTAATATTTATCTCTGGTCTCATGTTTTGCATAGAAAACCTCAAAATTCTCAGGCATTTTTAACATAATATTAATATATTCCATTAATATTAGAATAGTGATATAGAGAATCCTAAGTATCATGAAATGAAAAGTCTCTGATATTTTGTATGGCTTATATTGAAAATGTTATAATTGAGCATAGTTGTATTTGACTTCCAGGTAATATTTTTTCACTACATCAGTGACTAATGAAATCTCGACCTGGAAGTAGCTGGAAAGCTCCTTATTTCCTTCATTTACTTTCTTGTCAGTGACAGAAATGGATGATAAAATGTCTCATAAGGTGACCCCACTAGGGCACAGCCATTTTCTCTCTATGTAAGCTTGCAGTTGGCTGGCTCACAGGCCCCTTGGGAAGAAGAGAATTCAGGTAGAGCCTAATGAAGTGATTTCGTCCAGTGGATGAATTAGGAGGAAGAGGAGGAAGGCATGTTCCTTGTTTTTCTTTTAGTTCCTTTTGGACCGTGTATAGCCCAGAGTGAGAGAGACAAGAAAGGCCCAGGCATATTTCACACAAAGTAGCTGCTGTCCAGCATTCATTGCTGGATGCTTCAAGGCCTGAGGGGGAAAGCCCAAGTGGGCTGCTGAAAATTGCTTCTGTGTCACCTTTTGACTTGGGGGCTATATATACATGCCAGGGCATCCACACTGCTGTGTGATGCTCTAACTCTGGGAGACTGGCCTCAGAACCATCTCTCTGTCTGCTCCTCGTCTCTTTGCTGGACGAAAATTAGGGCACCTGATTAGCTGTTGTAATCGTAGCTCAGCTGTCGATCGCCTGCCTTTGGCTCAGGGTGTGATCCCAGGGTCCTGGAATGGAGTCCTGGATCAGGCTCCCTGCAGGAAGCTTGCTTTTCCCTCTGCCTCTGTTTCTGCCTGTCTCTCGGTGTCTCTCATAAATAAATAAAATCTTTAAAAAAAAAAAAAGAAGAAAGAAAAGAAGAGTGTGGCCCCCATAGAGAGCCTGCCATTAGAGAGCACCAAGCACAAGACTATGCGTGTTTATAGCACTCCAAATGCCTGTGAATGTGAGACTGTCCCATTGGGGGTAAACCCCCAGGCCTATGGGAAATAGGGCTCCCTGTGCAAATGGCCGTCCAGACAGCACTCTCAAGAGCCAGTATTTCTGCTTTTTGCTTTCAGGCCCAGTTTGACATCGCGGTGGCCAGCGAGATCATGGCAGTGCTCGCCTTGACTGATAGCCTCGCAGACATGAAGGAGCGATTGGGGAGAATGGTAGTGGCCAGTGACAAAGATGGACAGCCCGTGACAGCAGAAGATTTGGTGAGCATGTCTATCTCTGGAGCTCGAGAGAGCTCGCCCTTGTCTTTGTTCTGCGTCCCGGAGAATGAAGGTTTTCTTCTTACCAGCATGTCTCATAGAAATCCCAGACAATGCCTGCACACACATTTGTCCCTCATGGCCTGTTTGTCTTATGGCATCTGTACTGTGCTTGTCTCGGGCTGCGACCAAAGCTTGTGACATTTATTTCATAAGCTTTTCAGGACTCTTGGCTGATCTCTGCTCTCTGCCCTGGGTGGGGCCACCTCCCGTTCACTCATGATTTTTTCACAAAGAGCGAGCTGTGCTTGCTTTAAATTGAGGGCAAATGGCCTTTCAAAAGAATAAGAAGTAAGTGACTCCACCTTTGTGAAAGGGAAGGTAAAGTAAAAAATTGGCCCTGGCTTGTTTAATTCTGTGCTTTATAGTTGGGTGTCACATTATCACACTAGATCTTCACTTTAATCCCTCTTACTCATCTAGCACTCTTTTGAGTGCACAGATGCTTTCTCTCAGCTTTCTCAGTATCCTGGAGCATCACTGCCTCTTGTAGGGTTCATTCTCATTTGGCATGCTCACCCTTTTTCTTCTTCATAATTACCACCTTTGCTATTGGTAGCATAGCTGTTTGATGTGCTTGCACATGTTTCTCAGTGTGTAGGTAGGACGTAGGCATTGGAAAAGCCGTTGAGTACTCTATCTAAGCTTAAGCGACTTTCCCAAATATTGGTCACATACCGTGATGGCAGGGAAAACGTACACTGATGGCTGAAAAAGGCAAATTAATATATTGTTAATTTCAAGGACTTAGGATGTAATTGGAATCCTCTGCCAGAGTGTCTTGATTACTTTTTGGGTCCTTTTGAAGAGATGAATCTGACCGACTTGTCACATAGGTCTTGTCAACTAAATTAAATATATTTTTTTTTATCAGCAGCCCTTAGGATGCTTAGCATAAAGCTAAGCAAGAAAACCGAAATCCAGGTTGCTGTGAAGTACTGTTTTTTTAAAAATTATCCACACTGCAATATTTCTATGTAAACCAACATATTATGGTTGGTTTCCCTATATTCTCTTGGGTATCAATAAATATGTATCAGAAATAGTTCAAACCTTAATCTACAAATGTTATTTCCCTGCATTTATTTTTTTATGCGTGTGATAAAAATATCAGATCAGAAAATAAACCCCATAATTTATTCTCTTTAGTCATCTTTTGTGTTATTTATAAGAAGTGCCTAACTTCTTCAGACTGTTTCATCTAGCTGGAAATATCAATTGTCATGCAAAATTGAGGGAGGATTTTAGGAGTTTCTGTCTTTTCATGTCACTGCTTTATAATTTCTTATATACTCTAATCTGGCCAAAAGGATTTATGCATTGCCATGAGAATTCAAGTAGATGGCTTCTAAAAGTTTCTCATAAGATGATCGATGCTGGCATCCGCAGGAAGAATATGTCCAAACTCTTCCCCAAAACTCGGGATATGGAATAGGTGGCAGAGTTTCGAGTAGCCATGACTCTTTGCATGGGCTCGAGGATGGTCAGTGTGTTAGGAGCCACACAGGATTAAGAGGTATCAGAGGAAAATAATCAGATGTATGCTACCTGAGACAGTCCAACAGAAATGTCCATCTTCCTTCCTCCTCTAGTTTCTTGAGCCAGGTTTATTTGATGGAAGCATAAGCAAGCACAGCATACAGAAAGCTCAGCAGACTACTACTTTTCTACCTGCTTTGTGTAAAGAAAAGAGAACTAATTTCTCTGAGCCCTTCCTGGCCAACAGCTTTCACAGTAAAACATCTTACTCTTATTTATAATAGGTAGGTGGCATTTCTGATAATGTATATTTTGTACAGTGAAGCAGAAAATAAATTGGATTTTCCTGTAAGCCTGTATCCTCAAGATCCTGCCACCTGATGTGTTGAGATCTGTCACACACCATGTTGATCTTTTCAAGGCAGTGTTCACATGGCATTTATTCATCCTGTTGCCTTATCATCACCGTGTTTTGAAGGCACTTGCCCAGTGTCTTTCAAAAAGGTGGTTATGTTTTTTAAAGCTTCCTTTGTGGCCTCCTTTGGCACACTTTTTCCAATAGCTCTCAGATTTCTACCCCGTGTCTTCCTTCTCCCATCTGTCTTTTCCAGGAATGGGGAACAGGGATGCAGTGGGAGCTCCACCCAGAGCTTTGTAGAATTAGGTGGAGGCAGCTGCATTTTATGTGCAGGTGGCATCAGCTCCATTCCTGGCAGACCAGCAGCATGAGAGATGGAAAATGAGAAGCTTTTCAAATGTAGCAGTTTTCTGAGCACCTTCTACATCTTATTGGGACAAGGCATTGGGAAATCAGTGGTTTCTTCGTTGCTTTTAGAAAAATGGTTGCTTTTAGACATTTCCCTTTATCCCCCTCCATTTCCCACTCAGTAAATAGCCTTATTTTCTTTATCTGATTTCTTCAGGCAATAATATAATCTCTGGTAATGAAAAAATAATATGCATAATTTCCAGAAGACACTGTAAGATCTGCTTTATGGCAAGCTTCTTAAACACCACCAAGGGAGGTTTTTTTTTTTTTTTTTTTTAAAGGCAAGGACTGGCCACTTCCTCATCACTTTACATCTTAGAATGGTTGACATCCATCCAGGTAGGGGAGAGAAAGATACAGCCAGCCACTCTGTGTTCCCTGCAGCTCAGAGGTGAGAACAGCCTATGGGAATGCCCATGTACAAGCAGGCTGGTGAGAAAACACCCTGAGACTCACCTTGGCACAGACAATCTTTTGTCAATAATCTAAAGCAAGCTTTTTTTTTTTCTCTCTCTCTCCTTTAGGGGGTCACAGGTGCCTTGACAGTTTTGATGAAAGATGCAATAAAACCAAATCTGATGCAGACCCTAGAAGTAAGTAATTTTCAATTTATAGAAATTGTTAACAGAGTTTGCATTCATTGGATTGCTTGCATGTCCCCATACAACATGAGCATTTCCAGCCAAAGTGAGCCCACAAGGAGCATCAGGATAAGTCCTTCGTCATCCAAAAAAAAAGTTGGAAGTGTATCTGTAGATTCTTTTCTTGGGAAAGGCAGTACTAATTGACCAGAGTAGAAACATAAAAGCTCCATATGTAATATCTCAGTAAGTTGTAGAATCATGTTTACGTGACATTTTCAATTTTGCCTTTTTTGCACTTAGCTTCTCATAATCATTAGGTTTAGGGTTTTGGGGTTTGTTTCTCCCAAGCAAAACAGAGTATATGCTGAGAAATGCTTCCCAGGAAAGTATGCTGTGCCCCCCCCCCCCTTCATAAGATTTACCCTGCTCTTGCCCAGAGGACAGGTATGTTGGAGGAAGATGAGCGGAACCTCCATCCATTTATTCATTCAACCAATAGAAAGCTCAGTTTGAGTACCCTCTGCCTTTTACAAACTGACCTTGGGCAGATGCTTACTGATCTCAGCCTCTGTTTTCCCCTATGTTAAATGATGATAGTAACAAAAACTAACTTAGCAGGGTTTTGGGTTTTTTTTTTTTTAAGATTTTTATTTATTCATGAGAGACAGAAAAACATAGACATAGGCAGAGAGAGAAGCCAGCTCCCTGTAGGGATCACACCCTGAGCCAAAGGCAGATGCTCAACCACTAAGCCACCCAGGCGTCCATTAGCAGGGTTATTGTGAAGATTCAATATTCATTTAACCCATGACATGGGCAGGGCTTATGGTAGGAGCTCAGGACAGCAAAGGCCTGCCATCCTGGAGCCTGTCCTTTAATAGAGGAGATAGATGATAGAGAAATGAGTCCATACCTAGCATGTCAGCTGGTGGCAAGGACTGAGTTAGAAAAATAAGAGAAAGACGTGGGTGTGTCTGGGTAGCACCTGATGACCAGAGATGTGAACAAACCAGGAGAATGGGCTGTTTGTTAGAAGAGCTCTCTGGGCAAGGGTAACTTTGAGTGCAAAGGCCTGTGGGCAGGAATGTGTTCTGCAGTCAGAAGGGCTCCAGCAGAGAGCAAGAATCCAGATGCAAGGCAACATGAACGAAATGGTGGAACCTGCCAGAGCTGGAAGGTTGGAAGTGAGGGTGCAGTGCTGAGCCAGGGAGGGGAGAGCACAGGCACCATACAGTTGGGCCTCTCCCTCCTGCCACGTGAGCTCCTTCCTCCCTCCTGCCATCCCATCAGTGTGCAAGCATGCTCTGATATAGGCCATCTTGAAACAAAACAGTCTTCACTGTCCCCACTCAGCTACTGCTGCATTTCTCTGATTTCTGTCACAATCAGATATTAACGTCTGTGACTGGGGTCTCTGCTTTGTTACCTACCTCTCAATAACTTTAGCCTGACCTGAGCTTCCACCTCTCCTGGATGCTCCCCTCAAGGTCACCTGTTCCTCCGTGTGGCCAAGTCTTCGTTTCTCTGTCCTCACCTATGTGGCCTCTTTGTAAGGTCCGAATCCAGCTGATGTTTCTTCCTTCTGGAGCACTTGGTTCTTTTGGCTTCTGTGACACCTTGTGGCCCTGGGCCTCCCACTATCTTCCACTCCATCTCCTTTGCTACCCTGGCCTTAGCTTCTAAATTTTAGAAGGTCTGAGCCCTCACTTCTCCAACTGTACTTTGCCCTCCCTCCAGCCACATGCTGACCCCAAGACTTTTTTTTTTTTTTTAAGACTTTACTTATTTATTTGACAGAGACAGAGAGTACAAGCAAGGAGAGTGGAAGGCAGAGGGAGAGGGAGAGGCAGGCTCCTGCTGAGCAGGGAGCCCGATGTGGGGCTTGATCCTGGGACCCTGAGATCATGACCCATGCTGAAGGCAGACACAACCAATGGAGTCACCTAGGTGCCCCCTGACCCCCAAACTCTTGTTCTGAATCTCCTGACCTCAGAATTTCAGAGTTGTGGGTGTACTTACTAAGAGCCATTGCGTATCAGACTTGGTTATAAAATAGGGTCTTTCGGAGAAGGACAAACAGGGTATGTTCTCATTCATTTGGGGAATATGAATAATAGTGAAAGGGAATATAAGGGAAGGGAGAAGAAATGTGTGGGAAATATCAGAAAGGGAGACAGAACATAAAGACTCCTAACTCGGGGAAATGAACTAGGGGTGGTGGAAGGGGAGGAGGGCGGGGGGTGGAGGTGAATGGGTGACGGGCACTGAAGGAGACACTTGACGGGATGAGCACTGGGTGTTATTCTGTATGTTGGTAAATCGAACACCAATAAAAATTAATTTATTAAAAAAATTAAATTAAATTAAAAAATAAAATAAAATAAAATAAAATAAAATAAAATAGGGTCTTTGATTCCAAAGCTAGTCAGTGATTCTAGCCAAAATCCTAGGAATTGCGCTGGAGTCCGTCTTCCCCACCCCATCCCAACCCCGCCCATCTCCATCCCTGCAGAGTCTTGACGCGTCTCCCTGACGTGTCTCCAACTCTGTGCACGTCTGTCGTTGCCCTGGCCTCCAGTGTGCCCTCCTGCCCTGCCACAGTGGCTGCTGCTACCACTCTTTCTATCAGAATCCTTTGCTCAGCCAAGAGCTCTGAAACTGAATCAGGTCCTGTTGCCCTCCTGCTTAGAGCTCTTGAGTGCCTTACCCTGGTCTTCATTCTGGCTGGAAACCCTGCAGGATCTGGCCCTTCCCGCCTCTTCCCTCATCCTCCCTGTCCCTGCCTGGGACACCCTCTGCAGACACCACTGCCTGGGATGCCCCTCCCGATTTCACCTGTCAGGCTCCTTCTTGTCCTTTGGACTCATGTCCTTTAAATATAAGAGCCCTAGAGAGGCCTTCCCAGGCCACTCAGTCCAATACAGCCCCGGTCACGGTGTCCTGCCACTGTTCTGTCATTCTTTGCATGGCACGAGATACCATCCAGGAGTTTCCTTCTTCCTTGTCCATTCATCCACCAGGAAAAGAGCAGAACCTTTTCCACCTTGTTCACCACCAGATCACAATCAGCTCCTAGAAAGTGCCTCACACATATTAGGTGCTCACCAAACGTTTGTTGATTAATTAAATTAATACTTATTAGTTTTACTATGTTGCTCCTAAGAATACATATTTGTTTAATAAATGAGTGAATGAGAAAAAACTTACAAAGAAATGTGATACTGCTTCTTCATAACACCCCCCTCAAAAACGAACATGTTAATATCATTATTAGGGATAATCATCAGCTTACTGTTTTAAAACTTTTTTCAATCTTCCTTAGGTTAAAAATTACTGATACCTTTAAGATATAACCCTTTCTAAAAGTAGTTTCCTTTAGGGAATGAATCAGTGAGCTGGGCTGCTCCTAGACCATTCTAGTTGTACTCACATTTCTATCAATTTTTCATTTAAGACTAGGCCATTTTGGGTGCCTGTGTGGCTTAGCTGATTAAGCATCTGCCTTTGGCTCAGGTCATGATCCCAGAGTTCTGAGATCGAGCCCCATGTCAGGTCCATGCTCAGAGGGGAGCCTACTTTTCCCACTCCTCCCTGCTCATGCTCTATCTCACTATGTCTGTCTCTCTCTCTCAAATAAATAAAACCTTAAAAAAAAAAAAAGACAAGACCATTTTGTCATTACTTTAATAAATAGGCACTGTTTAAAAAATAAATGCAGCATTTAGTGAAAATACCTGCATGTATGAATTTTGCTTCCTGGGTCCTAATCATTCCAGATGAACCTGACTAATGAATGGCACTAGGAATCTAAATTGGCCAACAGTCGGGGATCCCTGGGTGGCTGAGCGGTTTAGCACCTGCCCTCAGCCCAGGGAGTGATTCTGGAGTCCCAGGATCAAGTCCCATATCGGGCTCCCTGCATGGAGCCTGGAGCCTGCTTCTCCCTCTGCCTGTGTCTCTGCCTCTCTCTCTCTCTCTCTCTCTCTCTCTCTCTCTGTCTCTCATGAATAAATAAAATTTTTAATAAATAAGTAAATTGGCCAATAATCTAAAAATCCTCAATCAGTATACAGATGGTGATGGTGCTTTAGTGCTCGTGTTCGAATACACATGATTGTTACTCCTATAGTGGGTTGTCCAGGGTTACTTTGCTGCAGGTTGCCAAGAGACTGGTAGTCCTCAAATCTGGCTGCACATGAGAATTTCCTGGAAAGATTTAAAGATTCTGATGCGAGGCTCCACCCAGACCAAGTAAATCAGAATGTTGGGGAGGGAGGGCCTGGCTATCCTAGGTGATTCTTATTCTTATCTATAGCCAGAGTGAGAACTTCCCTGTGGAAGACTTCAAGAAGAGAGAGAAGTAGAAAGGTCTGAACATTTCACCCTGAATTTGCCATATGTGTGTCAGAGTGTGTTGTCCAATATGGCAGCCTTTGGCCACACATGGTTGTTTTGATCTAAATTACTTTAAATTATACCTTTTTTTTTTTTAAGATTTTATTTATTCATGAGAGACACAGAGACATAGACAGAGGAAGAAGCAGGCTCCTCACAGGGAGGCAGATACAGAACTCTATCCCAGGACTCCGGGATCATGCCCTGAGCTGAAAGCAGATGCTCAACCACTGAGCCACCCAGGCATCCCTAAATTACTTTAAATTAAATGCAATTTAAGAACCTGTTTCTGCAGTCATGCTAGCTACATTTCTATTTATTTATTTTAAAAAATTATTTTTTACTAGCTACATTTTAAGTGTGTAGTGGACATGTGGACAGTGGCTATTGTATTGGATGGTACAGATATAGACTATTTCTAGCATAACGGAAAGCTCTTTTTTCTTTCCCCAAGGCAGGTTGCCACACGCAGCTCCTCATTTGGAAAATATTTAGCTGTTTGTTTTGTGGATTTTTTTGTTTCTTGTTTTAAGTAAACACTACACCCAGTGTAGGGCTCAAACTCATTATCCTGAGAAAGCTCTTTTAGACAAAGCTCTCTTAGAGCTCTGGCAAGCAATCAATTGAATTATTAATCTTTGGAAGTGTTTGAAAAGTCCATTAAGGAGACTATCCATACCCTTGTCATCATGAGAAACCAAGACATTTCCTGCATTACTTTTTTGTGTGTTCTGCATATAAAATGAAGTAACGGACTCATGATAGGTATTTTTATATCTTTGGACTAGTGGTAGAGGTTGGGTTTTTTTAAAATATTTTATTTATTTATTTTAGAGAGAGAGAGAGAAAGCACGAGTACAAGCTGAGGTAAGGGCAGAGGGAGAAGGAGAGGACAAGAGAGAACCTTAAGCAGAATTCATGCTCAGTGGGGAGCATGGCAATTGTGACTTGAGCCAAAATCAAGAGTTGGCCACTCAATCCACTGAGCCACCCAGACATCCCATCATAGAGTTTTTTAGACTAAGTACTTAACTCTGTGTATTGTATCAGAACCATAAATATTAGTTGAGCCTGTGAGCATATGTGTCTCTGTGTTTGAATGTCTAATGATCAACAAATTTTTCATTCAGACTCCGTAGTGGAGTTTGAAAACCAGGGCTCTAATCCTGCTTCAGTGAGTAATTTACTGTGTGACCTTTAATTTTAAATTAAAATGCTGCTGAAGTTACCTCAGTAACTTTACTAATGAAGTGTTTGTTTATGCTGATCTGGCCACACCCTGTCACCTGTCCTCCGCCAGAGACCAGTGTTTGGTACTTCTCAGGCCGATGACCTCTCCGAATGTGGCAGGGTGTAGATTGAGGGCCAGAGCCTGTGACCTTCCCCTCACTACTCTGTCCCCAGCTCCACTAGCTGGCCACAGGCAGCCACATTGCAGGGCTGCAAGGGGAGGAGGTGGAGGAGACTTGAAGTTCTAAACAGTGTTTTCTTCAGAGCCCTTGGAAGGTTTATCTGGACCGAAGTGAGAAGTTAAAGCTAGGTACACAGATCTAAACTCTAAACACACACACATGAATATATCCATAAGCACCCGTACCCATAAGCACTGACATCCATAAGCACCTGGATCTCATTTTGCCAGCTTTATTTCCACAGACATCTGAGTGACCTCATCAGGACCCCATCATTGTCTGCCCTGCGGACTCTGGGAAGAAGAGTAAATAGAGAACACACAGAATGGCTTTGATAAACTCTTTTTCATTCTCCGAGATGATTTTTCCTTCCCTGCCTTTCTTCCTGCTTTTGTTCAGCTCTCGTCTTTGAAAAACGTTCGGCTAGCAGCCCATCGTGGTTCATGGGAATTTCCCGTGGCTCCCAGCCTCCCAGCTCCCACATCACTCCCTGCCTTACCCCCTGTCAGTAAGAGGGCAGCCTCTATTTTCACAGGTGGATCCAAGGCTTCCCAGACACAGACTCCAACAGCCCCAGCTGGGCTCAGAATAAAACCTGAACATTTCAGTGCATGTGGATAAATGCATTTAGAGAGGGCACAAGTCTGTTCTCACTCATCAAGGAAAAGTATAGATATGGCATTTAAAATGAATATATTGACAGATTTTCTTTAATGAATTAAATCTAAAGGTTTTGATGATTCCCTTATATTGGGATTGGTTTGAGTGGTTTTTTGGTGTTTGGTGGGGTTTTGTTTTTCTTTTTAGTAAGAATTACTCTGGCATTTTACCAAGAGTGAAAATTTTCTTTGCTTTTATTGTCTTAATAGTTACCAGATTTTTAACCTGTAAACCAGTTAAACAATGAGAAGGACTTATAAATTATACAGAATTTTTAAAAATCAGAAAAAGCTTATTGTTATAAATACAAAAACAAGTGAGGGGTGCCTGGGTGACTCAGTTGGTTAAGTGTCTGCCTTCAGCTCAGGTCATGATCCCAGCATACTAAGATCTAGCCCCACATTGGGCTCCCTGCCCAGTGGTGAGTCTGCTTCTCCCTCTGCTTGTCCCCCTGTTTGTATGTGCGTGTTCTTTCTCTCTCTCTCTCTGTCAAATAAATAAAAAAAGTTAAAATTAAAAAAAAAATCCACAAAACAGCCAAAATGAACTTAGGTTGTCCTACATTAATACACAATTCATGAATTAAATTGATTTTTTTTGCTTTCTTTAGATGTTTCTCTTTTTTTTTTTTAAGATTTTATTTATTTATTCATTAGAGACACACAGAAAGAGAGAGGCCAGAGACATAGGCAGAGGGAGAAGCAGGCCCCATGCAGAGAGCCCAATGTGGGACTTGATCCCTAGACCCCAGAATCACACCCTGGGTAGGCACTAAATCGCTGAACCACCCAGGGATCCTTCTTTAGATTTTTCTTGAAGTGATTGATTTCTCACTAGAGAAAAAGTACATTTAAATAAGCCTCTTAGACCATCAGGGTTTAGTTCTATTCTTTTAAAAGATATATAATTCAGAATACTATGAAGTGAGGTAAGTAATTTACTTCATACTGAGGCACTTAATGAGTGCTTTATCAAAATGATAGTAGGAAATTCTTAGAGATTTTTCTCCCTAGTTCAGCCTTTAGAATGACACTGTTGCAGAGTATACCAGGAATTTGGTCCATTGAGAGAGTCAAGGCGATTTCATGTTCTTTGAGAGAAGTTGGACATTGAATATACAATCTTAAATAAAAGCAGAATGGCTTTGGTGAGTCTTGAAATACCAGGACTCGCCGTCTTGATTCATTCTTCCCTTTGTCTTTTGGGATTTTAATTTGTTCTTCAATTTCTGTAGGGGACACCTGTATTTGTGCATGCTGGCCCCTTTGCTAACATTGCCCATGGCAACTCTTCTGTGTTGGCTGATAAAATTGCCCTGAAACTGGTTGGTGAAGAAGGATTTGTAGGTAAGTCATTTCTTTTAAATTTAGTTGTTGTAGAATATGGAAGAAATCTAAAAGTTGATGACTGAACAAGAGTGATATCCATTCTGACTTGAAATATATTCTTTTAGGCCCACCTTTCATAGATGGTCTCAATTCTGCAAAAGCCCTAGGGTCTGGTTTGTAAAAGTGAAATGATGTTGTGTTTGAACCATAGACTCTGATGTCAGATACCTAAGGGTTTGAATATGAACTCTGACACTTGCTGCTAGAGTGATTTTGGACACATTTTAAGGAACATCTGAGCCTCTGTCTTCTCATCTAGAAAATTGTGATTCTGATATTATATAAAAACTTCTAGAGTTATTGTGAAAACCAAAGGAGATCATTTATTCATTCTGCCAATATTTAATAAGAATCTCCTATCAACAAGGCATGCTACTCAACTGAGAATACATGGTGAGGAAACCAGACCTACCACCCCCACCACCCCCATGGAGCATACTGTCAAATGCTGTATATAATTAGTAGAAGAAGTGCTTGTTAACTGTTATCCATTATCCGTGCTAGAAATCAGTTTACTCTTCCTCAAATTAGAGGATGTTTCTTTGACTAATGGGAGATTCTCAACTACCGGACTTGGAAATTGTAACTGGTAGGACTTTGGACATTGTACTACTTGATAAGGTGTCCTTTGTGGTACCTGCTTCTCTTTGGTTTTCATTGGAAATTCCAGTCAGGTAGGAGGGGGCAGCTGCCATAGAGTCTGCTCCGTCAGTGCTAGCCCCAGTCCCACCCATGAGCTTAAGGCAACAAAGGGCAAACCAAGAACAAGGATTCTTGAAGTAACACCATCATTTGACATCAAACAGACTATGCTGGCAGATTTTCACATGCCAATAGGTAATCTCCACTTGCCACTTGGTGCAACCATCAAATCTAGCAGTTGTTTCCTTTACACTCATCATCAGCCTTTTATCAAACTCAGAAGTGAGTTATTTTATTAGACATGTTCCTACTGGTCTAAAGAGCTTAGCACTGCACTTTTACGCTCAGCCATTAAAAAGTTCCCGGGTTATCAAGACTGTTTTTAAGAATTCTCAATAGATATACAGTCAGAATCCGATGAGAATTTATGTAGTTCACTCCTCAAGGTCTGTATTATACAGTTCTTGTGTACTTTGCTGCTTTGGTATCAAATCCACTATGAGAGTGGCTAGACATGCCATCTAAATGGATTTGCTCAATTGATCACAGCATAATTGTAGAGCTAATGGACCAGGAGTCTGGGAAGGGCGGGAACTGAAAAATTGGGTGCTTACGTGAAGAGGTGGTTCTAATGCATCAGCTACGCAAATGAAAGAGCTTCCAGTAGAAAGTACTCTATTTGTGCTGACAGAGCTCTCTGCTTCTGTACCCATCCTCACTTTGTCCATATATATATTTATAGAATATGTGTTACTGTGGCAAAGCATTTTTAAAGGTATATATTGATGATGTGTGCAAAACATACTAGCTTTCTATGTGACCTTGGACAAACCATTAGCCTCTATGGGAGTGTCCCTTGTAGATGTTCTCATTTGAAATAGGAGAAATGAGGAATTTGGTATGGATGGGCAGCTGTGACCCTGAGGTAGAAGCTATGGTATCATAACTCCACCTGGTAGTGCGATCTGAGACAAGTCACTTAACTTATCAATTTCCTCTTTTGATAATAAGAGAATACCTTGCAGTATTTTAATGAGTAGTATCAAATGAGAAATTGCTATGTAAACCATGGCCAACCAGTCAAACATCAGTGATTTTGCTAATGCTTTCTATGACCTCTTCTAGTCTAAGAATTTGTAAATGGTGGAGAATTCAGCGACAGAAATCTGTCCATGGCAAGACAGTCAAGAGTGCTAGCTCTAGAGTCAGAGTAGCTGGCTCAACTCCTTTCAAGTTGTGTAACGTTAGGCAACTTAACCCTCTTAGCCTCAGTTTCCTCATCTATAGAATAGGGCTTTAAGTAGGGCTTGCTTCATAGGATTGAAATGAGGTTTAAATCAGACTGCTTGTTAAGTCCTGGTATAGCACCTGACACATGCAAGGACTCTGTGATAATTCTTAGCCACTCCTCATTATTATTCTCCCTATCATTAATCCGTGACTGATAAAGGTTAAATTTCCCCTTTTTAATTCACAGTTTGTTTTGTTTTGGATAACGATTTTATTTTTTAAGTGTGGTAAAATACATGTGACAAAATGCATCATTTTAACCATTTTTAAGTGTACCATTTAGTAGTCAAATACTTCCACATTATTGTGCAACCATCGCCACCACCCATCACCAGGACTCTTTTCATAATGTAGAACTCAAACTCTGTACCCATTAAACAACTCCTCATTCTCTATTCCTCCAGTCCCTGGTAACTATTCCTCATATCTGTATTGTGCTCTCTTGTGACTGGCTTATTTCACTTAGCATATTATCCTCAGAATTCACCCATGTTGGATCATCTGCTCAAATTTTCTGGCTTTTCAAGGCTGAATAATACTCCAATTTATGTATGCCACATTTTGTTTATCCATTCATCTGTCTAGGAATGCTTGGGTTGCTTTTACCTTTTGGCTAATGTGAATAATGCTGCTATGAACATGGTATGCAAATAACTCATTTTATGTTAGTTTTAATATATCAAGATTATCCTTCAGTACGTATAACTAGGTGACGGCAGTGACTTGCATAACTATGTGTAGACCACACACATGACTCAAAACCTATAATGTTAAACTCTCACAAAGGTGGTGCCTTAATGCCATGGCTTCATTGGAATGTTGGAAGCAAAGCCAAGGTATTGAGCAGTGAGAGTGGGGCATGATCAAAAAACAGTACCCTTACCCCCATTGCCTGGTCAAGTCTGGTCTGTGGGCTGCAGTGGATGAAATTTATGGTAGATCCCTCCCTCTCCATTAATACCTGGTTCCTCTAAAAAACTTTTTAAAATTTCTCTAAGCACTTTCTGTCATAAGAATAGTCTCATTTTAATTTTAAAAAATGTGGGTGCAGTCTTATATAAAAATAACTCCAGATTTCTTTCAAATTTAAGTCTCTTTTATCTTGGGCCTGCATTTGGCTGATGATGGGACGGGAAAAGTGGCTTCTTTTATCCTCCATCACCTTGCACTTAGTGTGCCTCTGGCCCCTCTAGAGTTGAAGCTTTGACTTTCAATGGTACCTGTCCAACCTCTTGTAGCAGAGGACCCACACTCATGGCAGAAACCCTCTGGGCAGTGTCCCTTTGAGACAGTCCTACTTCTAAGCCAATACCTGATCTCCAGGTACCACAACCCTCCAACCTGTGACCTCACCTTTGGCAGGAGTGCAGTTACATCTCTCACCCAAGACTCTCTTCTGCTGTAGGGGCTGTTTCGCTTCAGCCTGCAGACTTCTATTCATCCCCAACTGACCGCTGTGTCCCTCTAAGACAGGGACACCACTTCTAGTCATACATTTAAAGCCTCACTCACCAGCTCCACATCCTTTCCCCTGGGGTGTGGGCAGTGGGATTGTGCATACCGATAACTTTCTTTGAAGACATCCTTTACTGGCTTCTAACGCTATCAATCCTATGAAAACTCAAGGTACCTGTTGGGCTAAGGTTACATAGTCTATTTTCAATATTGTCTTTGCAAATGCTGCTGAGTTTAGCATCATCCTTTAACTTGAGAGCAGTTGATACTGTTTGGGGGCTTCAGACCAAAGTGAAACCAAAAGAGCCCCATTTTAATATCCTCCCACAGAAGTTAAATGCAGTAGTCATGGGTTTATCTGATGCCTGTGAGAGACTTTATGTCCTTAGAAAAGTCATTGTAGAAGTCTGTGTCTCTTTTTTTTTTAATATTTTATTTATTTATTCACGAGAGACACAGGCAGAGGGAGAAGCAGGCTCCATGCAGGGAGCCCGACGTGGGACTCAATCCCGTGTCTCCAGGGTCACGCCCTGGGCTGAAGGCGGCACTAAACCTCTGAGCCACCCGGGCTGCCTGAAGTCTGTGTCTCTTAAGATATAAAAAGCCCAAATCCAAAAGAAGATTGATAACTTGGGTCATGTTAAAGAATAAATTGTGTATGATAAAAGGTACAGGATTTAAAAAACAAGTGACAGAGTAGGAGAAACCTTTGCAGAGGTAACAAATGACTAACATTTGGAAAATATATAAACCACCAAGTATTATAGATTAATTTTTCTTAAGTAATCCAATAGAAAAATGGTAAAAGGATTTAAAAGGTTAATTTACAGAAGAAAAAAAAGCAATCTGACAGCATTTCTGGGTCAAACTGAAAATGAGCAAATGATCTGGCAACTTCAGTTCTATGTAATACCCTGGAAAAAAAGTAACTGAAGATTTATTTATTTAAGTCCTTTGAAATAATTTATCTCAGTACACATGTATTGACCTTCTGTTGTTATGTCAAGTAATATATGGTAGGAGCTAGGAATCAGAGATATGAGACATGTTTCTTAGCCTCCAGTAATTTATAATATGGTGTGAGAGAGAAGCCCATAGACAGAACCTCAGTGGTAAATACAATGCACTTCTGAGAGTAAGTATCATATTGATTAACGAAGAACCTTACGAGATGATGGATGTCTCTTAGAATTTTCCTCTTACTATGGGTTTTGTGAGGTATATTTAGTCTAATTTTTTTTCTATCCCAACACACACAGGGAAGGAATTATTTTGTCTACTCTGAAAACATTATTCTAAGATAATGGAATCAATATTCTGTTTAGACTAATAATAGAGTGAAATTTATTAAATTACAGTTGACCTTTGAGCAAGTTGGTGGTTGGGGCACTGACCCCCATCCTGTGCAGTTAAAAATCTCCATATAACTTTTGATTCCCCCAAAACTTAACTATTAATAGCTTATAATTGATCAGAGCCCTTCTGATGACATAAATAGCACATATTTTACATGTTATATGTATTATATACTGTAACGTTACAATAAAGCAAGCTAGATAAAAGAAAATATTTTTAGTTTTTTAAAGATTTATTTATTTATCCCAGGGTGGAGATGAATAGAGGGAAAAAGAGAATCTCAAGCAGACTCCTCGGTGAGCACGGAGCCCAACACAGGGCTTGATCCTAGGATTCTGAGATCATGACCTGAGTCAAAATCAAAGAATCAGCCACTCAACCGACTGTTCTTACCCAACCACCCCAAAAAAAATAGTATTAAAATCATAAGGGAGGGGCACCTGGGAGGCTCAGTGGTTGAGCATCTGTCTTTGGCTCAGGTCATGATCCTGCGGTCCTGGAATCAAGTCCCGCATCAGGCTCTGCAGGGAGCCTGCTTCTCCCTCTGCCTATCTCTGTCTCTCTCTCTGTCTCTCTCATGAATAAATAAATAAAATCTTTTAAAGAATTATAAGGGAAAGAAAATACATTTGTAGTACTATACTGTATTTATCAAAAAGAAAATCTGTATATAAGTAGACTCATCCACTTATCAAACCCATGTTGTTTACCAGTCAACTGTAAATGCACAAATCTGACAGATTAGACCAAAAGAGTCCATTAGAATTTGGGGGGGAAATGCATGCTCCCCGTGATAGCTATTTCTATTCCTCCTCTAGCCAGCAGTCCTCATGGGAATCCACTTAACCTCCATTCACTGCTATAAAAGCAAACATTTCTTTGGCATCAAATCCTAATCATGTGTTATTTTTTAAAAAATAAAAAGAAAGAAAAGAGAAACAACATTGAGTTTCTAGGCTTTAATAAATTATTTCATTTTTAAACTATTTGTAAGGATTTCAAACTTACACATGATCCTTGGTTTTTAAATTTTGCTTTCTGTTTTCTTAACTTGGTTTTCATTCCCGTTTCAAATGAATACCTTTCCTTCACTCTGGAATTCAGCATACACTTGTTCGGATTTAAGCTAGGAGTTCTTAACTGGTGGTTACCATCGCCCCTCCCATAATTAAATGCAGAATTATATACATATGTATACAGTTTTGTTTTTGTTTTTTTTTAAACAAGAGAAGGGCTCCACAACTCTAATTAGATTTTTCAAAGGGGTCCATGACCCACAAAAGATCAAGATCCAGGGTCTTCTCATAGCCTAAGGGATGCTGTATGGCATTTCACCATACTTACTTTATAGTGACCTATATGAAGCAGTGGTGGATTTTGGTGTTCTACTCACATTTGACATTTAGCATCCTCTTCCAAAATGCTGGTCAAGACATTGCCTAAATTGACTGTGAGTCTTCTTGCCATCTATAGAGAGTGCTATGGACCTGCTCTGGGTTCTCCCCATGCTGCCTGGGTCCCTACCCTGAGCAGACTGTGTGTCAGAAGAAAATGTTAGACCGTGCACTGAGCTGCGCCCTGAACATTTCAGGATTAGGGTTTCCAGATCAGAATAAATAACCATGGTCATTCTAAGACAAACTGAGTAGGGTTGGGACACAAAGGCTCATTAATATTTTCATTACAAATGCTGCCATTCTCTGCATGGTTCCCGACTTCCAGACTCCTGCTCCAGACCAGATGTCATCTGCATTCTCACCGAAGACTGAAACAGTTCTATGGGGTGGGTGTCATTATCCTCATTTTACAGATGTCGTAGGTGAAGCTCAGAGAGATTATAGCACATGTCCTCTGTAAGGAGGACACTTACCCAGCCAGTAAGTGGCAGAGGACTCAACCCCAGGGCCCCCTCTCACCGAAACCTGTACAGGTAGTCCGTTGGCTGCCCTGCCTACAGTGATTTTCTCATTTCTCTTTAGCTGATTCCCATCCACTCCCATGAAAAAAACACCAAGTTTCAGATGACCTGTGTACAGGGGACGGCCACAGTTTAAAATTGTACCAGTATAATTATATTGTGCCAATCTGTAATAATGTAGGCCAACAGTGGTGGGATACTTTGGGGTTTTCTTTCTTTTTTTTTTTTTAATTATTATTTTAAAAAATTTTAATTCCAGCGTAAGGGGGGATGGTGTTGTGGTTGTTGTTGCTGTTGTTGTTGTCGTCGTTGTTATTGTTGTTGTTGTTCTTCTTCTTTTTCTTCTTCTTCTTCTTCTTCTTCTTCTTCTTCTTCTTCTTCTTCTTCTTCTTCTTCTTCTTCTTCTTCTTCTTCCTCTCCTCCTCCTCCTCCTTCTCCTTCTTCTCCTCCTTCTTTTCTTTTCCTTACTACTTTAAATGCTGTTTCTCCCTAATATGCTACTAATTAAAGATTATCTGGTTGAGTCACAACATCTTGGTGTTCTCCTTACTTATCCAGTGCCCTTTTGCAAACCGTTTAAATCTTGCTCCTTGGGCTTCAGGAAACTGCTGGCAGCTTCATCCAGTCACCAGCTTGTCTGTTTCAATTTTTATTGCCATCCCATTTTAAATATCCTTTCACTTCAGTAGAAGAGAACCAGACCAAACTAAATGTTCCTACCATTTCACCCACCCTTTAAAAAATTCTGACGTCAAGTGGTCTCCCATCTTTCTAAGCTCTAATTTTCCCAGACCTCGCTCAGTTTACATTATTTAGAAACACAGATCTCAGCCAAGGCCCTATTTTTGTTAGGATACTTCCATTTTTTTTTCCTCTAGCGATTATATTCATAATTAAATCAAAGACAAGAATTGTGGAGGTGTCAGTCACATGCCAACCTTCAGAGAAACCCCTAATCACCAATCGTGTTTGTTAACCCAAGTGTTCAGGAAGCCCAGTAAGAGAAGGTGCTTTTCACTGTCCCGGGAGTTCTGGTGTCTCTCATGTAGCTTAAGATCTAATCTCATTCTCCCTCGCTCTCAGGGCTGATCTTTATTCCACCCCACCTTTCTCTGCCCATGCTTTTGTGTAAAGTCACCCTTTACTTTAAGGGCTATTCTTCTGCCCTTAAAAAAATGTGGAAAACAAAAGTGAAATATATTGAGTAGACAGTATCCAGGAAAGTATGCAGATTAATATGATCACCGCTCACATTCCCATCATTCACTCAGTTGTGTCAAAATCATGATGAATCACATAACAAATCATAAGAATCATAACATGCGCTTTAGGGTTTTTTTTTTTTTTTTCAGATGAAACATTAGACACAGAGTTGAGGTCCCTGTGAATCCCTCCCTGATCTCATCCCCTTTTCCATTCCTCTAGAGGAAGTCACTGTCCCAATTAAGGGATTACCATTTCCAGGCATGATTTATACTTTTATTCTGTAAGTATCTATTCACAAAAGATTGACAACAGAGATTCTTGGACCTTCTCTGTTCATACGTTGTCTGAGCAATTGCTTCCTAAGGCACATGAGGCCAACAGAAATACCTAACACTACTATTTATTAAGTAGTTTAGGTTTAAACAAGTTCGTGGATGTTTATGTCTTGACAACTTAGTAGCTGTCTCAAAAAAAGAATACATATCAATTGAAAGGAAAGCTATTATTTCATGTTTAAGTTGCCACCATAACTTATTGATAAGATGTGTGTCCTTGCTGGGCATTGAACAACTTCTCGATCCTTGGGATTGGTCGACGCTTCAAAGCTCCTGTTCCACACTGGCTTTCACACCATTCTTGCTCTCACTGCAGCAACTGCCAAAAATTTGGCTTCACAAATATATGATGTCATTGAAAGGACAGCAGAGGGATAAAGTTGAAACTATGAACTACCTCAACATAGTAGAAAATGCAGGGCTCAACAGATGTCAAGTATTACTGAGCTTCCCTCCAAAGTTGAAAATACCCCATGGCTCTTCTGAGTTCAATGCAGAGCCTTGGGACACCACAGCACATAAATTTGAGAACCACAGATATGCAGGGTATTTTTGTAGCATTTTATATGTTTTAAAATTTTACACGTTAATAAATCTTACTACCTGCTTTGCACTACAGAAGGGATCAGCAAACTTTTTCTATAAAGAGCAAGACAAGTATTTTAGGCTTTGTGTGTCATAGCATCTCTGGGCAAATATTAAAGTGAAGAAGCAGCCACAGGGAAGCCCTAAACTGCAAGAAGGGAGCCATGTTCCAATAGATTAATTTATTCATGGACTCTGGCATTTGAATTTCATATAATTTTCATATGTGATGAAATATTATTCCTCTTTTGTTTTTTTTTCCAACATTAAAAAATGTAAAAAAAAATAGTATAAGAAAGTTGCAGGCCACACAAAAGCAGAAGGCATGCTATTTTTGTTCAGCCTGACATTTCTGCATTTATCTGCATAGCTATGATCAAAGCAGCCTCATCCAACCTGTAGTGTTGTCTTTGTTGGCATGAATATAAGCATGTGCATTTGTGCGCTCTTCCACCGGGGGCAGTGAGATTCCTTTTTGGTGTTCTGTTTCAAATAACGCTACTGGAAACATTCTTGCTTGTGTCCCTGTGAATATGTGCACAAGTCTTCGAGGGTCTGTTCTTAGGAGTGAGATGTTAGGGGTTATATTCTGAATATGAACACTTTGCCATTATGTGTTACAAGTATCTTCTCCCACACGTGCCTTATCTTTTTCTTTTCCATCCTTTGTCTTCCTGATTTCTGCTTTTGGAATCATAAAGATAATGTATAATGACTTATAAAATGCTACCTCTTACATTTAAGCCTTTAATTACCTCAAAATTTGTGTGCATTTATGGTGCCTCTTTTCCTGAATTCACACCACATGTGAAATTTTTTCTTCCTTGGTGTTCTTGCAGAGGTGGCTATCTAGCCCTAGCCCTAAAAAAAAAAAAAAAAAAAAAAGGGTCAAGAAGATTCAGTAGATTTAAATCAGTTGGGAGCCCAGCACTCCTTATCTTTTGCCCTGTTCTAGGCCAACGCAGGTAGTGGGCCCTGCGTGGAACTGCTTTTTAATCCACCTGTTCTGACAACATAAAGGTCTCCCTCCTTCTCTGCCTCCCCAGAGAAGAGCAAATGATTTCTCTAGCACTGCTTTCACCCTCAGAGACCAGGACTTTTCTGCAAGGAGATCCACACATCATCTCCCCGGACTATTCTATTCACCTGTTGATGCTGGACTTGTCTTGGTTTTTGGAGAAGTGAAAGTCTGTCCTGCTGCCTATTCTGCTCCTGTGTTGTCCAGTTCTGAATATTTGTCATAAAAGGTTCTGTGGACCTTTGAAAAGAAACGGTTTAACTTTATGGCCTGTTTACTTTTCTGTTTTACAAGCTGCTTCATTAAAAATTGTTCTTTCTTTTTAATTTATTTGAGACAAAGAGAGAAGAGGGCAAGCACGAGTGAGGGGAGGGGCAGAGGGAGAGAGAGAAGCAGACTTTCTGCTGAGCAAGGCACCCAATGCCGGACTTGATCCCAGGACCCTGAGATTATGACCTGAGGTGACGCTTAACTAATTGAGCTGCTCAGACCTCCGAATAAAACTATCGTCCCTTGCAATACTTTCAGTTTATCTATTTGATTATTTGTATTGTTGATATGTTCTCTAAATATAAATCAATCCAAAAGTGTTTTTGAAATAAGGAAGAAAGAACCTTCTCTATTGAAGATGACAAACACTTGAGGTCTTTATTATCTAGCTCAGCAGAAAAAGGAGTACATGATACCAATTTTCTAGAATTGATTTGCAGAAGAATACAAAACATTTATCCCCTTTCTTATAGTAAAGTAATTGAGGAACTTTTAATTGGAAGCCTAGTTTCTGTTTTTCTCCATGGTGCATTTGGGATAGTAAACTATGATAAATCATGCCCCCCCGCCTTTGACCCCATTTGCTGCCTCCACAAAGTACCCACCATCCTAAATTTTATGTGTTGATCAGATTTTTTATTGTATATAGCAGAAAATGACCTAAAAACAGTTATCGGCCAAATAAGAACCACAAAATTATTAGTGTGACTTAATATTACTCTAACTTAATTCCACCAAGACTTTGAAAAAGATCAGGTTGTAAAATTTGGTGACCATTAACAAATCCTGTTTCTAAGTTTAAAAAAAATTTTTTTATGAAAGAGTTGATTCATACAAAATAAGTTGCTTCCATTTTCTTTGCTGTTGTAAATAATGCTGCAGTTAACCTAAAGGTGCATGCGTATTTTTGATAAAATATCCAAAGAAAACTAAAACACTAATCCAGCTGCCTGGTTTGACTTGTCCTCTGCCATGTGCTGGACGTCTCTTTGGATCGGTCATGCAACATCCCCAAATCACAGTGTCTCCAATACCTATCACAAGGCTTGTTCTGTGGATGAAGTGCAGTAACACTGGAAAAAGTAGAGGTTCAGACCCACACTCAGCAGTGGATGCCAGCTATTACCACCTGAAGATGTTAAAGATTTTTACTTTTTAGATAACTTTCACAGATCTAATTCATTTTCGAAATGAAGAATAGCTGTGTGAGTACACTATGAAACTCACTGAGGGGCGCGCCTGGGTGGCTCAGTCAGTTAAGAATCTCCCTTTGGCTTAGGTCATGATCCCAAGGTCCTGGGATTGAGCCCCATATCAGACTCCCTGCTCAGTAGGGAACCTGATTCTCCCTCTCCTGCTCCCCCTGCTTGTGTTCTATCTCTCTCTGTCAATTAATAAATAAAATCTTAAAAAAAAAAAAAGGGACGCCCAGGTGGTTCAGCCTTTGAGCACCACCTTCAGCTCAGAGCCTGATCCTGGAGACCTGGGATCGAGTCCCACGTCGGGCCCCTGCATGGAGCCTGCTTCTCCCTCTGCCTGCGTCTCTGCCTCCCTCTCTGTGTCTCTCATGAATAAATAAATAAAATTTAAAATCTTTTTTAAAATTAAAAAAAAAAAGAAACAAGCTCATAGAGCTGATTTGAGTTTTGCCAATGGGAAGCACTATTGCCTGTATCCCTTCTCATACAAAGGCATCTGGGACCATCCACAGAGGGGATCTGAGAGATCTAAAGGAATTGGATTGCTTCAAATACCCTCCTTTTGGTTAGGAAAATCCTTCCAGAAGGCCTTGTTTGAAATTCTCTGTAGTTACTAGAAAGAAAGCCGGATGCCCTGCAGCCCAGCAGATTCACAGGTGCACGATATCATTCCAGCACACATCTCCCTGTCTGCCTAAGCCTTCCACTACTCTGGAATGCAAAAGAGCTCAAGAAACTTAAACTCAAAAATTGTTGAGAAACAATGCAGAGAGTCTTTGCAGTGGCATTAAACATTAAAATTAAAAACATATGGTCTGAAATTCAACTGGCATATTTAACATCTCAAATATACTCTGATGCCAAAAGGGATGCTAATCAAAACATGAGGGATTCGGCTTCTTATTTGGGAAAGACCATCACTGCCAAGGGGAGAGAGGCAGGATGCAAATCATTTTGCGATTTGAAAAATAGAGTAGCTAAGTCATTTAGTATATGCTGCTTTTAGGCAACTTGCAGAGTCAATAGGTCCAGTACTCTTGCTTTTATTTGCAGGTACACTTGTGTAAGAATTTCACCTGGGGGAAATTTAAATCTCTTGGGAACATCCCACATAATATGTAATATAAAACAAATAATTTTTGTTAGTTAAAGTAATACTCCAATCATTATAGAGGAGTCAGAAATTTTTCCTAAGTAGAGAAGAAATTCAAATCATATCCAGTTTATCCATACAAAGATAATTCACATTTTATTCTCGTACTTCCCGACTTCTCTGTGGACTTCCTTTTAAAGGACAATTGTAATCCTCTTGAGATGAGTTACTCACTTTTATCCACTTATGTAGATCTTGTGGAGTCAATAGGTCCAACACTCTTATGAAAAAAAGCCACTTTCCAAGCTATTTCTCCTCTTTCCACTGGGCACCTCCCAACCATCCTCTGCCATTTACTCTCTTATTTGGGAATCTATTCTCTCTGATGCTTTAATGGTCAGTTCTGAGCTTCACTCTGCTCCAGATTTTAGCCACATCAGGCAGGGCTTCTCTCCTCTTCCATAAAGCTCTTTCTAAACATCGGCCTCTCCTGGCTCTCCTCCCAGCAGCTCTTTCCATTGCCGTCTCGTTGTTGGAGTGTCCCATCTGTTCACAGCTGTATCCCTAGTTTCTCAGTAAATAGTGAATAAGTGCCTCCCCAATTCAGAGAACTTTGTAGAGGCAGGGCAGGGAACAGTCCATAACTTTTTCATCACAGAGCATATGAATTATAAACAAGAACTCTAGGGAGAGCATTGGTTCAAATTCTGGCTCTGTCCTTAACCAGCTCTGTGACAAGCAAGTTTTGTGGCCCATTCTATTCTCAAACTTGGCATGCCTCTTCCCTCTTTTTATAACAAACCCTCGACCTGAGGTAAAACGTAGATGTACTACAAACTTCTATGTACAATTTCAGAAAGCATTATTATGTTAGTTTTGATATAAAAGAATTTTATGGTAACACAATATATATTGATTGGAAGAAATATTTCAACTACATTAGAAGATATTCTGAGTTGCTGGTGTTTGCACACATCTACAAGACCTAGTACACGGGACAAGCATGAATGTGGAAGGATTAAGTGGTGTTGGCCACTCAGATCTCACAAGTGGTTATTGGCATTGGCGACATGACTTTCTGAAAAAGTACACAGCTCGTGGCAAAGTTAAGGCTAACCTTTCCTCAGTGTTCACTGTTGTTTGCATTCCTTGAAAATTGTGTACATATTGATAGGTTGAAAAAATATTTTATATTTCTATAACAAAGAAACTTGAGGGAAGGTCTGTCAACTACAGGAGTATCTGGAAGGAAGATCTTGTGGGGGCAGGGGACAAATCTTTGTGGGACTGTCCTGCATGTTTCAAGATGTCCAGCATCTTAGCTCCACTCCCAGCTCCTCACACTCACTGGAACAAACAGAAATCCCCCCTAGGTGGTACCTGTGGGGCACTGTGCCCTGTGGTGCACTGACAGCCCTTCTGCATCTCTGTTCTTTCATCTGTAATGTCAGGGAAATCCATGCATCTAAAGCACATGAGGCAGTTCCTGGCATGGATAAGTGTTTACTCCCAGTGACAAGAGTTTACCTTTCTTGAGGACCTGTTGTGTGCTGGGCACCCCCCTGGGGGCTTCGTATGTGTTACATGTGTTCATATGTTTTATATTAGCCCCAGGAAATAGTTCCCAGGATAACCTCCATGTTATAGGTAAGGCAACTAAACATCAGTGTGAATCCGTAGTTTGTCTGAAGGGAAACAGCTAATGGGGATTAGGGATTTGAACCTAAGTCCTTGGCCCCAGGGCCTTTGATCTTCCCACTGTACCCTACTGTTCCGTTACGGTCACTGTCATTCCATGTCATCATAGTAGAGTCTATGTAGAGGGCATAATGGGCACTAAATGTTTTTTTAATGAAAAACTATTAATACACATGAGTTCACTGAATGACTTACTTGCTGGCAAATGTATCTGAATTTCCACTAGGCTCTTAATGGTGAATATAGGCATATTTTTAAGATTTTATTTATTTGAGAGAGAACAGAGGGAGAGTGAGAGAGAGAAGCAGAGGCTCCGTCCCAGTTCCCCAGATCATGACCTGAGCTGAAGGCAGACACTTAACCAGCTGAGCCATCCAGGTGCCCCATTCAAACAGTATTTAAATAAATTAATAAAAAGTGTAAAAAAGTTTGGGGAATATCTTGAAAGAAGTTTTAAACTTTAGAAATGTCTAACCTGGGATCCCTGGGTGGCGCAGCGGTTTGGCGCCTGCCTTTGGCCCAGGGCGCGATCCTGGAGATCCGGGATCGAATCCCACGTCGGGCTCCCGGTGCATGGAGCCTGCTTCTCCCTCTGCCTGTGTCTCTGTCTCTCTCTCTCTCTCTCTCTCTGTGACTATCATAAATAAATAAAATTTAAAAAAAATAGAAATGTCTAACCTAACATTAGCTATTTGCATTTACAAAATGCCAATTTATTTTCCATGAGCTATCTAGCCCATCCCTAGTTAAGATTCATGCATATTCTTTTTTTTTTAAGATTTTATTTATTTATTCACGGAAGACACAGAGAAAGAGGCAGAGACATAGGCAGAGGGAGAAGCAGGCTTCCTGTAAGGAGCCTGATACAGGACTCGATCCCAGGATTCCAGGATTACGACCTGAGCCAAAAATAGACACTCAACCACTGAGCCACCCAGGTGCCCCACATATTCTAAATAATATGATCTTGATACAATTGTGCTTACCATAATAAAATGTAGAGTTAAAGTAGACCCTTGTCAAAATATGTTTTACAGAGATTAGTGCTATGAAAGTTAACATACAATGATTTTAGAATGTGATACAGAGGTTAAACTAAGGTTTGAAATTCACAAAAGGCATAGGCTTTTTAAGAAGGTTATTAAGATCCAGTGTGCAGTGAATGACTTGAATTTCCATTGTGTAATTGTTATCATACCCTATCATGGCTGAGAACATTCAGCCTAAAAAGAGTCAAATTATCCTTAGCTAATATATAAATTATAGTTTACAACATTGTAATTCCATGAGGTTGTTTTAAACTTTTAGCAATGTTTGGTATAATTACAATATTGTACTGTTCTTATTCAAAGAAAGCAATAGAATTTCCAGTAAGGAATATTTGGAAGCTAGTAACTGCTAAAGGAACAATGGAGACTTTTGTAGACCTCTTTATATCTTTTGGGGGATGGAGAAAGAAACATTAATTCTTCGTGTTTTCTAAAACCCTCCCCTCTTATCAGATTCAACGATAAATGTTATTTTATCTATTATTACTTTGATACAATTAATACAAATTTTTAAAAACTACCCAAGATTTAAAAGAATTATGGTAACAAATGTTTGAGTATCGTGTCCAAAATAAAGCAAAGTAGGGATGCCTGTGTGGTTTAGTCGGTTGGGTGTCCAACTCTTGAGCTCAGCTCCAGTCTTGATCTCAGGGTTGTGAGTTAGGGTCCCGCATTGGCCTCTGCTGGGTGCAGGGTCTACCTAAAAACAAACAAATAAAGCAAAGTAAAGAAGTAACTTTCAGGATGAAAGAGGCATGTCGATGAAATAATAAAGACCTCATGCAGTAGAATAATTTAAATAGAATTGTAAAACAGACACTAACAATCAGCCTTATATTATACAGTGAACTCCTAAAGTCATACCTGGTATATCAGAAACATGACAAGAATGCTGATGACCAGTGTTATTCATCAATATTCTAGGAGTCCTAGCCAATGTAATAAAACAAGAACAAGAACAAAATTAAAAAATTGAAAAGGAGGAGACTAATGTTCTTTTATTTATATATAGTATGATTTTATCACATCACTAGAAAATTCAAGGATTTTTTTAAAATAGTAAAAGTTATGGTTGATGAGTTGCATGCAATGTAAATATGTAAAAGCCAATAATTTCCCTTTACAGCAGCAATAAAAAGTTAGATACTATAATGGGGGAAAATACCCTACTTATATGTGTTCTCAAAACAATAAAATACTTAGGGATAAATGTAACAAGAAATGAGCATGGAGGGCAGCCCCGGTGGCCCAGTCGTTTAGTGCTTGCCTTTGGCCCAGGGCGTGATCCTGAGACCCAAAGATCGAGTCCCGCATCGGGCTCCCTGCATGGAGCCTGCTTCTCCCTCTGCCTGTGTCTCTGCCTCTCTCTCTCTCTCTCTCTCTCTCTCTGTGTGTGTGTGTGTGTGTGTGTGTGTGTGTCTCCCATGAATAAATAAATAAAATCTTAAAAAAAAAAAAAGGGATCCCTGGGTGGCGCAGCGGTTTAGTGCCTGCCTTTGGCCCAGGGCGCGATCCTGGAGACCCGGCATCGAATCCCAACATCGGGCTGCCGGTGCATGGAGCCTGCTTCTCCCTCTGCCTGTGTCTCTGCCTCTCTCTCTCTCTCTCTCTCTCTCTCTCTCTGTGACTATCATAAATAAATTAAAAAAATTAAAAAAAAAGAAAGAAATGAGCACGGAGGAAAAAAAAATCTGTGAAATTTTATTGAAAGACCCAGAGCAAGACCTAAGTCCGTAGTGAGGTATGTCCCATGTTCTTGGATGGAAATAATCCATCTTGAACAATTATCATTCCTCTGTCAAGCTAGCATATAAAATTGCTATGGTATACCATGCCATACTATCTTATGCTATTCAGTACTATACTGCACTATATTATATAGTTACCATAAGAGCTATGCAGGAAGATGAGCTTCATCATTAAATTAATAACATGTGTCTAGATTCTACAAAAATAAATTCATTAGGATAAACAAAAAATTTAAAAGAGTAATGATGGTTGAACTACCTAACTCTCCATATCAAAGCAAGGTAATGCTGCCATAATAATAAAGAGGGATAGAGAAAGAAATAATACCAAAAGAACCCTCTGTAGTGTCCCTAAATAGACTCATTCCATTATATGTAGAAATTAATGATTTGATAAAGATGAATTCAAATCTGTAGCTAATAGATGGGTTAATGATTAAATGACATTTGGACAATTGACTATTAATTTTAAAACACAAACTTCAGGGGTGCCTGTGTGGCTCATTCCATTAGGTGTCTGACTTGGATTCAACCCAGGTCATGAGCCTCAAGGTTGTGGGATGGAACCCAGAGCCAGGCTCCATGCTCAGCAGGGAATCTGCTGGAGATCCTCTCCCTCTGCTCCTTCTCCCTCTCACACATATGCACACTCTTCTTTCTCTAAAATAAATAAATAAATCTTTAATAAAAACCCACAAATTTCAGACTCCTGTATCACAATATATTCAGAATAAGGATAGATAAAAAATTTTAGTGTGAAAATTAAATTTAAAACTTCAAGATAAAAGCAAAAAAGTATTTAGTATTATTGGTGTAACATCAAGGTAACTAAGAATAGATTTATATGAAACACGAAAAGGTGTTCATGATATATACAGTAAAAGAAATGAAATTACAGAACAATTTTATAATATTCTCATTTTTAGAAACTTTGCAATGAATATCCATACCGTGTATGCAGTGAAAGGGTGTAAACAATGTATAGCAACGGTGCCTGGCTTGCTCAGTCGATGGAACGCACAACTCTTGATCTTGGGGTTGTGTGTTTGAGCCCCATGTTGGGTATAGAGATTACTTTTTTAAACAAGATACATATCAAATGATTGCTTTTCTCTATGGAAAATGGGGACATGCCTGATTTTTACTTTATACTTTGTTTTACTGGTATTCTTGAAACTTTTCTACTTAGGGTTGTTAGAGTGTGTTACTTATGTAATTTTTAACACAAGGAGAGTTGGCTTGAAACATCTGAAGTAATTTGATGTGCAGAGTTAGGGAGACAAGCATTGTAGGCAAAGCGCACAGGACAAACGCATGGTGAAGTGTTGGTGGATTCTGGGGATGGTGTGGCTGGAGTGTAAGACATAGGGGAATGAATCTTATGCTTAGATCAGGTCATTTGGGAGGGGAATAAAGGTTAATCTGGAAGGCTGTGCTTGTAATTAATAGTGGAGATAAATTGTCAATTTTTAAATAGTTATTCCAGGAAGAAGCCTGAGAAGATGGCTTTTGAGACAAGCAGTGACAAATGGTTAAGATGTAATCCAGTAAAGTGGGGCAGTCAGGGCAGAGAGGTTATGTGTTTAAGGAATCACTAGTAGTTCAGTAGCCTAAAGCTATGGCAGAGAAGACAAATTGGAGGTATATTTTCAACATCCTTAAAAGTCATGGAAAAGAGTTAGTACAGCTTCTAATCTATGAGGGTTTCCAGAACAATAATGCAGAGTTACTATTGCCAGAAACCCCCATGTAGATGGTGTTTCTTTCCAGCCCTGCCTCCCTCACATAAGTCATTCCAACTTCCGGAAGTAGAATAGGGGGGAAGGGCCAAAATCCTACCCAAGGGTGCTCCCTCTCTAGGAAAAGGCTCCATCAGCAGGTAAAGATGTGGGTGCTGTAAGACCCACAAGATGATCACTGTGCATTTCCACAAAGCAAGATCTCACAAACACAGTGTTGAGTGAAAAAGCAGATTGTGGATTGTGAGTACATTCTAACACGTTCCAAAGACACAAAAATATATTTTGTATGTATGTACAGGTAGGAATGCAGCACCTGGATAAGCACCAGGTTAGTAAGAGTTTCCCACTCTTGGGGGAAGGAGGGAGCTCAACTCTCTATGTGCTGTTTACCTTCTTCGTAAAAGGAAAGTATGCAACTGTGACAAAATGTTAATGTTTGTTAGTTATGCACTGGGGAGGGAGAGGAGGGGGGGAAGTGGGGAGGAAATGCAGGTCTATAATTTAGGAGAGAGGTTGAGGCCAGCACCTCAGATTAGCAGTCATCATTAGAATGTGGTCAAGTATTTAGCTTTTTTGAGCTAAATCTGGTTGCTAATAGTCATGCTTAGAGGGTCAGGGCTTTATGTTACTTTCTAGTGGAAGTGATGGGTGAATGCCAGTAGCTGCCATAGTCAGGCCGGCTCAGCCAGATGAGCCTTCCTCTACATACTGATCTGGGAGAGACTGAGGCTGTGTGCCCTGCTTTCCAGGGGCAGCGAGAATGGCTTATTCATCCACAAAGTGCTCCTTATTCCACATTGAGATTTTCTAATGAATGAGATTCTTTAACATTTTCCATATTTTTTGGGTCTTTGAGTGGCTCAGTCAGTTAAGTGTCTGCCTTCAGCTCAGGTTATAGTCCTGGGGTCCTGGGATCAAGCCCTATACCAGGCTCCCTGCTCAGCAAAGGAGTCTGCTTCTCCCCCTTCCTTTTCCCCTCCCCCACTGCTCATGCTGTCTTGTACTCTCTCAAGTGAATAAATAAAATCTTTTTAAAAAAATTTCCATATTTTCAAGTGTTGGGGCACACAAACATTCTGAATGTCAAATACCAGCAATCTGAGTACCTTCTTGATTTCCACCTTGTTTAGTCCTTTTTTGTTTGTTTTATAAAATTGCATGAATGCTTTGGTTGAGTGTGGATTGTTATTACTTTTTAGGGTTAGGCAATAATTTAGTGATGTAACTTCTAAAAATATTCAAAACAACTATAAAAACAGGTTTGTTTTTTTTTGTTTGTTTGTTTTTTTAATTTTTCCTCCAGAAAGCATTTCTTTGTTTAGCACGTAACACACACAGGGAGGTAGAATTGAGCGAGAACCATCCTTGATGTCAGATGAGCAGGAAACCAAAGAGCCCTACACGTATATCCTGTGCTTCTGCATACTGGCATACATACTGGTTCCTGCTTCCCTGCCTTAATTCTGAAGCTTGTGATCGGATTCTCTTTCAGTTACTTATCAATCACATAGCTTTGGGACATTTATGGGCACATCTCAACCTCTAAAATTTCAGCTCTTTCATCAGTCAAACTTTAAGCAAATTTCACATCTTTTCTAAATCAAAAATGTAACCTTGAATTCAGTCCCAAAGTTACTATTGTTCACAGAAAGAAAACACTGAGTAATGTTGAAATAATGTGCAAACTGAAATGATAGAAATGAAAAATGCTTTCATGAATCTGAATAGGCTTTGTTTTCACAAGCACATCAGTTTTTGTGGAAACTTAACTAACATCAGTTAAGATTAGGTTCACCCACAAAGAACAGAAACAGTGAAAGAAAGGGACCCAAAGCAACTGCAAGTTTATTTCTCTCTCACATAAAAGAAACCTAGTCTAGGCTGGAATGGTAGCTCCTCAATCATTAGGGGCTCTATACTGCCTTGTAGTCTAAGATGATTGCCCAAGCCCCAATCATCACATCTATATCCCAGCCAATAGGAAGAAGGAAGAAAGCACACCCTTTATTAAGAGCCTTCCTGGAGGTTATACCTAACACTTCTGTTAATTAATCACCTTGGTCACACTGCTGCACTTAGCAACAAGAGAAGCTAAGACATTTTCTTTCTGATTCAACATGGTCTCCTCCATGTCTTTCTCCAAAGAGATATCTCCAAAGAGTTAATAACCCACTGTCAGCATAACATAGCTCCAGAGGTTTTCCAGATATACAATTGAGTCAATGCCACATCAGCCATTTTATAATCACCATTCGTTTTTGACAGTACCTGCCAGTTGACCAGACAGGGTCAAGGAGAGCAGACTTTTGGCTTTTCTACAAAACCATACTTAGGATTGTCTTCCAAGTCAGCCAAACCAACCGACTCACTTTCGTTCTTAAGTACATCACAGATCATTTTTGTAGAAGAGTTTAGAACATGGCCAAAAGTAAGACCGGGTTTATAAATCATGACTTCTTATAATGCAATAACTATATAATAAAATATTATCTGGCAGATGTTAGTATCTTGAGGAAATGTTCCACATTAGGTTCATTGAAAAGAGCAGGATACCAAAGTATCTATAGAGCATGATATCCATTATGTTAGAGATGAAGGCGTGTAAATAGGGATCCTTGTCCTTGTGAGAACCACCCCTGGCTGTCCTACAGACCCATCTTTGAAATTTGCAAGCTACGTGGGCATAATGAAGCCTTGTATTAATGCTTATCTTTTGCCAGTATAATAAACATAATGAATATTTCTACACACTTGCATTTCCCTGTATAATACAAATAATCCTATTGTAATGAGCAGCTTTACCCAAGTCAGACTCACTTTTAGATTAAAGGCCAGGCTGGGAACCTCCAAAGGGAAGCAGAGGAGAAAGAAGTGGCAAATTGAGGATTCATTCTTGGTTTATACAAAATGAGAAGTATGGCAAACTGTAGTTTTGGCTCCTTTGGCTTAAGGATAAGGTAGAGGTTGGGAGGTGGGAACATTCAAATTATTCCTGATTGTTACCTTTGCCCTAGAAAATATATTACTGGACCTCTCAAAGATATCTTTTCTCTGTCAACAGTAGAGTGATAGCCAGGAAATAGATTATAGTGAAAATGGTTAAAAGTACCTGATTTGGTTCTTTCTTCACATCACATTTTCCAATAATGTATCACGAATAATATATTCATATTTTTTAACGGAAAAAGTCTTTATCAGAAATAAGCCAAAGAAAAAATATGTGCATACCTCCTTTCAAGGTTATTTCAAGGTTATTTTCTTGGAGTTTTTTATAGATGTAAATAGGAATTACTGGTCTTTTCAGTGTATTCTCATTTTTTGTCTTAAAATCAGATTCTTTCATGATCCAGTCCTGTAGGACAGGCACTGGGGCTTGTCCTATCCTGTCCATATCACACATACTGGAGGAAATGTGGAAGGCAGGACAGTGCAGACCATTCTTGCCTCTACCCCCAAAAATAAATATCGCTTATAGTGAGGGTGCCGTTGCATCCATGACCCTAAATATAAATGTAATGGTTGATAACACTAAGGTCGGGGTCATTGTTCCTTGTGAGCTGTCATTGCTGTTTGCACCAACCCTGAGCAGAAGGGAGCCAGGCCTGAATAATCATTACATTGATCTTACAAGTACTACGGCACTACCGTACTTACCACTGGCTGTTGTCCGAAATTGAAGACGTGAAGCCGGCCAAGACTGTCAACTCTTAGCTACCCCTCTGCTGCCCTGGGGTTTCGGTGGTCAGTCAGGTTGCCCGGCTGGTGACTAGCCCACTTTCATCACAGAATCCTATATATAGTGAATAAGATCCCTCTATTAAAGCATCTGAGGATTTAAAAAAAACAAAAAACAAAAAAAACAGTAGGACTAGACATGACTGTAAAATGAGCAGGTCTCCCTCCTCCCGTCTTAGATAAGAAATCTGCAATCCGGGCCAGTAAGTCTTGGATGTTTTGACCGAGACTCAAAGCGTGAAGTCCATTTTTTTTTTTTATCACAAATGCATGTGCCCACGCACAGGTGTATGTACACAGAACTGAATCAATCATGTCTTCTGAAACAATACTACTTACTCTCATTATGTGTAATGTATCCTAATATTCCCTATACTGTTTCTTTTTCTCTAATTCTGGTTGTAACCCAGTACGTTGATTTTGGGACCCATCATTGGGTCTCTACCTTCAGACTGGAGAATCCCTGCTCTGCCTGCTTGTTAAATACATTGTAGTATCTTCCAACTTTGAAGCTTAAAATGTTTTCCTCTGTCTTAGTTTCTTCTATTAGAAGTTGTCATACTAGGAATGTTGGTGTATTTAATTCGTTCTCAAGGTCAGTAACCATAGTTTCACTTGCTGGGTTTCTTGTACTTGCAGAAAAAGCTATTACATAGGTTTTTTTATGTTGATTTTTCCTGGGAATCTTTCAGATAAAATATATTTATCTTAAGGCATCTTTACTTTTTTCCTTCTTGATTTGTTTTCTTGAAATGCTCAATAAAAAAATGCTCTATTTCATCTTTTGATTACTGTAGGGTGAGACATGTTGGTAGCCAAACCTTTCCAGATTTCTCTTTCAAATTATCTTCCTTGTGACCAGTTCTTGGGAGCAGCAAGAGAACAGCTCCGCCCCCATGCAATCATCCAAAATTCCAGGCCTCTAGCCAGAACTCTGGGACTCCACTGTTCGCTAAAAACAGAAGGGTTAAAACCCTGGTCATGGCGATGACATTGTATAAATGCTCGTGATTGCTACAAGAAGATGGGAACTGTTTGGATAATGGGTTCATGAATTTAATTCAGTTGGATTTTTATAAGGGAGGTAAAAATAACATGTATAATTTAATTTTCATATTTTAACATTTTTTTTCCAAAATTAAATTTCACTTTGGTCAAAATTATTTTATAAAATAGGATGAATAATGATGGTTTCAAATAATGGGAATCAGTGTCTATAACTAATTAACTCCAGAGGATGGAAATTCTGGTCCTGACACCACAGCGCATCTAAGTGGCATTACTGTCCTATTTTTTTTTGTCATTACTGAAAACATATGGTTCAAGTTGATCTGTGTCCTTTTTATACTTTGCTTATCTTTTTCTTTCCTTTCCCCAGATACATCCTCAATAACTTTCTCATGCATTCTATACTACTACCAAAATTCCCTAATATATATAAGCATTGTCATCACCAAAAGGGTAAGTGGAAAGGCTCAGGCTAGTACTAATACTGTTTTCTTACTGATTTCCTTCTGTGGGTCTCCTTATATGTGTCTGGTTGGTTCTACATACTCTTAGGGAAATATGACCTTAAGACATTTAATAAAACCAAAAAGGAACATAGGTTAAATAGACACATCCAAAAGAGCAGGAAATATTTGATTTTTTTTGTAAAATTTCAGAGAATTAAGATGAGTTAGATCCTCAAAATTAATGTTGGACAGCAAGCTTGCTGCTTTTTTTTCCAGCTATCATGGTAATGCTAAGCTTCCCTTATAATTAATGATTCATCCTGGTTTCCTTAGTCTCCTTCTAGTCACTGAAAAAAAAAAAAAGAATTAAAATGCTCAAAGACTAGGCTATCTCAAGCACAAGCTCAAGTTCAGAATTCATGTGCTTCTGTGACTTTGAACAGAGTCTTCCCTGAGTTTATCGGCAGACAGCTGCAGCTGGATAGACATGTTTACACAGGGCAAAGAGAGTCAGTTTGAAGAGTCTAGTTTCCACTTCCTTTAGCACTGTTTAGGAATTATAGCCCACAATGCTTCAGAATGAAGTCTAGCCAACCTATTCCTTGCTTCCCCCTGTACAAAGGTTTTATTTTTATTTCTGATTTGTTGCAAGAAAATAAAGTGCTGACTACATGGAAGCTACAGTTTCATTCCTCCCTCTGTTTAGAAGAAATTCTTTTAAGGATTCAGGTAGCAAAATTGGCCCTGTACAGACATATTTCTTATCTCAACCGCTTTTGAGCCAAGTGGATTGCAAGGACTAGTTCTTCTATGAGACCTCTCAAGTCCATAAACTGAAGTTCATGTCCAAAAGTCATGGGGAACTCAGTATGTCGTATATTTGAAACCTCTGTTTTTACATGTATGATAAAGACAAAAATTATTGCCATTATAAAGTGGCTATGAAATCTGAAGGTTTTGATCTTCTGAGTACACATGGAATAAAGGGCCCCTTGGTTACACAGCAGGTGGAAATTCCATTATTGATTCTTATGACAACATCAGGCATATCCAGTAGCCAGAAACTCAGGGAAAAATGATCGTGGTGCCTCAGTTTAGAGTCCAAGGTGGGGTTTCCTCAAGGTAAAAGCAAAAAAGAATCTTAAATCTAAAGCAGTTGTTGCCTGTTCTCCCACCGTGTATACATAGTGAGAACAGGAACGTACGAGAGCGTTGGCGTCATTCATTTCCCCAACCAGTCATGGGAAGGCAGATGGCTGGCTAGAAGAGGCTGGGAAGTCAAGTCTAGGGTTCTGACTTGCCCCATGGAAGGGGACCATTTGGTTCTCAGGACGCTAGGTGGCCAAGCAAGGGTTCTCTGCCTGTGGCCTGTTGATGCGTTGGGTACCAAGCCCAGTGGAACTGCTCCGGAAAGATTCATTTCTGCGAGCTCTTTCCTTGTCTACCCATAGACTCCCTGTTGCTATCCAGGACTTGGCACAGTTGGCACATAGACCAAGAAGTGAAAGAGTACTGTGTTCCATAATCCTTAGATTATTTGCTCCAAGAGAGAAAACAAATTTATGAATTCAGTTTAAAAAACATTATCATAATGAAGAAGACTCCAGATTACATACTTTCTGTTATCAGAAGATCCATATTGCAATTAGAAACAAGTCTGGACACACCTGTCAGAGTTCAGGAAAAGAATTCCTATACCAAAATATTGAAGTACAAGCAGTCAAGACTATCGGTGGAAATACAACCCACCAAGCAGTTCTGCTGGAGAAATGCTGCTGATTAGTTGGCTCGTCGACAGGACAGCAGGGGCATGGGACACTGGCATAGACTGTGGTCAGATGGGCCATGTTTTCAACCCAGGCTCCATCCCGTATAGCTGTATGAGCTTGGGAAGCACTGTTTATCATTAGCCTCACAAGCCTATGTGGCAGGTAAAGGTCTCTCATGGGCGTTGGAGAGAAAAACAAGACAGACAGTGTCAAGTATGTTGCCTGGCACATAGGCAGTGCTTTAGCGAATGTTAGTTCTGTGCCTTTCTCATGCCCAGTCTCTAATTACAGTAGCTTTCCCCATCATATGTGTTTGTTCCTGACAGTAAGACTGATCATTGCTACCACCTATGTTGTCCTATTTGTAACATTCTCAGGAAGAGTATCTAGAAAGCATAAGGCTCCTTCATCATACTTGAACCACAGTAGTATCAACCTCTGTTGTTATTTTGGTGGATAATTCTAGTTTTGGAGGGTTTTTGTAGAGGGAGTACTGGTGAGGGGTTTTTGTAGAGGGAGTACTGGTGAGGGGACATTGTAGGATGTTTGGCAGCATCCCTGGCCTCTACCTACGAGATGCTGATTACAGCAACCAAAAATGACTGCAGACATTGCCAAATGTCCCGTGGGGAGCATAATCTACCCCTCATTAGAGAACCACTGATCTACCTTTAAGGTCTGTGATTACATAGAAATGGATTCAGTAAATGTACTAAAGCTTGAGACCATTCAGAAATAAATGTGCTACCCCTGACACAATGCAGTATATGTTAACTAAACTGGATTTAAATTTAAAAAAAAAAATTTTAAAGTAGTAGATGTGAAACACTTGGATTCAAATTTACTATGTACCGGTAAAGAAATTAAAATTTTAAAATAATGGGAATTCAAGCAAGAAAATGTAAAAGGGGAAAGGTCAGAAAGATGTTCCTTTTTAATTAGGTGTTTAATATTTCTGATCTTTGTCATGTTAAAAATGTACTGTTTCGGGACGCCTGGGTGGCTCAGTGGTTTAGCACCTGCCTTTGACCCAGGGCCTGATCCTGGAGGCCCGGGATCGAGTCCCACATCGAGCTCGTGCATGGAGCCTGCTTCTCCCTCTGCCTGTGTCTCTACCTCTCTCTGTCTCTCATGAATAATAAATAATATCTTTAAAAAAAATGTACTATTTCCTCACTAATGAAGACATGGGTACGTAAGAGCCAGGCAAAATAATAGAGGCTCAGTAATTATTAAATGAGAGAAAATAAGATTTTTCCTTAATTCTGAGATGCAGGTGTTTAATTAAAAGCTGCTTTTAAATAGAATGCGAAGAGGCAGAGAGCATGTAGAGCAGGTAGGAAAGTGCTGAGGTGAGCATCAGAGGGACCTGCAACAGTATCCAGGAAGGAAACTTGCCAGGCACATATGAGCCCTGAGGAGGCTAGTTCCCTCAGAGCTCTAGAATTTTATGAAACCATGATTTTTAGGTCCCACCTGTGAGATTGTGATGTGAATGTTTTTTTAATTTAGCTGATTGGTGCTTGCTTACCTGAGTCCTCACTGTGATTAAAATCTTCAGCGCATTGTGTACTGCAAATGGGACACATGATAGGACAATTTGACATATAAAAATCATCTCTCTGCCTCATCGAAGAATCTCATAGACACAATATGTGCCTGCCAGTCATGTTTTGTCATCGTTTATGTTCATTTGGTACACTGTTACTCAGGATGCAATCGTAGAGCATCACAGAAAGCAAACCACTTGGTTGTCCAGCATTGGTTTTTACTCTCCACCTGAACCCTGAGCTCTGTTTCCTGTGAAAGTGTGAACAGTTTTTGTCCAAACAGCTAGTCCTTTCCCAATGCAGACCCATGCACACTTCCTTTATGAACACATTATGGGCTATAAAGTTTGAATCAAGCCATGCTACCAAATCACAACCTAACAGCTTCTGTGCTTACACAGAAAAGTATCAGTTTCCTGTTTTCCCTCATGTTGTAAGTTGACTAGTTGTGACCACCGCACCCCCCTCCCCCAGAAAAAAGAGATTGCCAAGACAAATGATTGTTGCACTTGGGAACATTTTCTTGCAAGCTTTTTTAAATATGCAGCTTTCACAACGCTACATTATGTGTTTATCCAAAATGCAGAGTCATAGTAAATATCCTTGCTTCATGACTCAAGAACAGGTGCCTATTAAAATCAACATTAAGTAATTCTTTAGCATGTACATCTTTTAAAATTTATCAGAAGCAGCAAATATGATAGGTGACTGAATTGCTTATTTCGGATCACTAGGAAAACTTAACAGGTTTTCTCTGTTGACAATTCTCAGGAAGTGCCTGGGAAATAGAATGGCTCATCCCCTGCTCACATCAAGACCCACTGACGTGCAAGACACAGATACATAGCACTGCACACTGTCCATTTCCAAGCCAGTACTTGTTGATGTCACTTTATTATGTGGTCCTTACTTGTGGGATTCGCGATTGTGCACCAGCACACCTTTTCCCCACTCTGTTTTCCTTAGCAGCCCAGTATTTGAAAACAACATAGAAATGATTCCATGCCATACATATTTCAGGACAGTCGGCAAAGTATGAGAATCTGGCACTTTCTTCTGTTTTCAACACATTGCTTGCACCCTGTATTTCCTTTACATTTGGAAGCCACAGCCCCTGGACCTTTATAACTGTATCCTGTTTCCTTCCCCAACTTCAGTTCTCTTTGTTACTCCTTTTTTTTTTTTCAATTTGTCTCTTAAAATATGAAATTAAGCTTATTAGCAAGCCCATGTAGACATTTGCAGTGGTCATACCTTTATCACATACGACATTTATACCTTTTATTAAAACTGTTTTGCTACTTCTGGGAAAAAGGAAGCATGACAGGGAGGTATGAAAACATTTTTAATTGGTTAATTTTATTTTTTGTGTCTACCTGTCTTCACTGAACGATGGCCTTGACTTGATCACCACTGGCTCTGAATCCCACTCTGCTAGTTTCTTCATATCTTTAATAATTTGTGTGCACCAGGTACCATGACAAGTTCTGGGCATACTAAGATGAGTAAGACATAGTCACTGTCCTCTGAGTAGGAGATGACACGTAAGTCTAATTGGGACGCTGCATGAAGAGATCGATGTGGGCCTGGTGAAGGAGCAAACCAGAAGGCCAAGAGGGGCAGGAGAGCCAGCCAGCTCTCCCTGAGAGGATCAGGGCAAGCTTCTGGAGCATCTGAGCAAAGTCTTGGACAATGAATTTGGGAGAGACGAACATTCCAGTTGTTCCTATCTGGAGGAGGGTCGGATATGACAAACATAGTATGTACGGGCTCTACAGGAAGTTTGATATTAGTAAAGCACAAAACTTCAGGCAGAGTGAAGATGGACATGGGTGTGTGCTTGACGTAACATTGGGTGGTCTTCATTTTTATGTTAAGGAATTTGGATGTTTTCTGTGAGGCAAGAGTGAGCCAATGAAGATCGGAGAGCATGGTGACTACATTGTGTGAAATTTAAAGAAAAGAAGAGATGGTTTCTGAAGTAAACTTGAGCTTGCACCTTTTCAGGGGAGTGAAATGATTATAAATGATCTGTGCTATTAATAGATTTGTGACCAGGTGTTATAAAACTTTGCTATTCTCCTGCTCCCTCTTTTTGTTTATTTGTTTTAGAGATGTACCCATTCATCCAGTGCCTACTGTGTGTCTGGCAGCATCAGTCTCTTGGAGCTTAGTCTAAGAGAGGAGCTTCAGGTGGAAACAGGCATCCAATTGGAAAGACTTTGCACCAAACACTGCACAGAAAAATCTACTTCCATCTATAGGGCGATATTAAGCAGTTTTTCAAATATAATGGCATTGAAAAAAACCCACATACACCACTTTGTTACTTGAATCCCTACTCCTCAGAACTGATCAGAGAACAAGTCATGTTGGTTGAGGTAATAGACTTCTCCAGTCAGTATGGATCATTTCTCTTCATCTTCACAAGCTGATGTCTCCTCTTGCTCTCTCCTTTACCTGAGAATCTCTTTGCTCCTCCCTAACCTCTCTCCCTCCCTCCACCCCCAGCTCCTTACTTCTCTGCCTGGAGAAGTCCTAGTGTCCCTCAGAGCCTGACTCCATTGTCACCATTCTCCAAACCTGCCCTGCAACATCCATTCCTCCCCATGCACTGCACCTGCCTTCTCTCCAGTCCAATGTCAGATGGTCTCTGCCCCCAGGTCCCTGGAGAGCTTGACATGAGGGATCCTAATCCTCACATCACTGAGCCACTGCCCTGAGAAAAATGCCTGGACATAGCAGGAATTCAACAGATGCTGAAGAATTGATTATAATCAATTCATGGGAGGGTTGTTCTCTTGGGTAATGATGATGCGGACCATTTATGTGAGCTCCCAGTACATACCATAAAGCAATAATGGAGTACTTGATGTGCTATCTCACTTAATTCTCCCAGCAAGTCAAATGGGGACATTGAGATTCAAATAGGTTCACTTGTTGGTTGTTACTGTTCAGTTGACAGCTCATATGCACAGCTCTCTGGTCTGGATCCAGACTGGACCCGGTCTGTCTGATACTAATCAGTAGGATCTCACCTTTCCCCCGATGGGAGCCCACTCTATAATGACCTTTGACAAAATTAACTGAACATTCCTCTTCTGGGGTCCACTATGCCACTACTATGCTAAAGTCACCACTGCTTTTACCAGGAGTACCACTGAGATAGGGATTGTTACTGTCAATGATCTTCTCTGGATTTGACCACCACTAATGAAATCACTAGAATTGTCCCAAATAGTGTGTAAAAAGGAATGTCTTTTACTTCTGTAGCTCATTCTGCTATATCACTTATTCAAAGAAAAGAAAATAAAGGAATAAGTGACTTTATAGCTAAATTCATTCCAAATTGAATATTTTTAAAGAAATACTTTTCAGTTTGTCAAAAGCATAACAACAGTTATAAAAAATTTTTACATCCTCTGGCACTATGCTCTCACCCTTGGGAATTTATTCCAAGAATATAATTTTAGAGAGGTTAAATCTCATATGCACAGATATTTTGCAGCATTATTTATATTGGAAACAGCCCAAATGTCTAATAACAGGGGGAACAATTTAGTAAATCTTGATACGTCAACCTAACAAAATTATAAGTTACTACTTATGAGCATAAATTTTGGAAGTTTGTAGTACAGCGAAAAAACTAAAAATTTTAAAGTAAAGGAGCAAACTACAAAATGACATGGGACACTTCATGACTTTATTTTCTTAATTGTTAAAATGTGCGCATTTGGTGACTGCTCAAGACAATATCTTCAGTCGTTCACATTTTTAAATGTTTTGATTTTATCTTAGTAAATTGTTTTACTGCCAATTCCTGTCTCTGCCATAAATTATGGCCTTAGTTGAAATGTCAATACATAGTGCATATTTCATAAATTTTTACTTTCTATTACATTTTTATTATTCTTTCCCTTGAGTTTGCTTCTCAAACTTTAATGGGCATTCGTCTCACCTGGGGATCTTGTTAAAATGCATGGTGCTAGTGCTGCCCATCCTAGAGCTCTCCTTTTTGTGTGGAAATGATGCTTCTGACCACATGTCAGTCATTAGTAGTATCTAGTACTCTCTCAGCTACCTCTACAGTAACATTTCTAGCAATTTGGGGGCAGCAAAGGAGATGGCTAAAAATAAATGTCATCTGTGCTTATGGAATAAAGATGCTATCTTATCAAGCCTGAGGATGAATCTTAAGCCACTCAACAAACTTGAATTTTGTCAATCAACAGAAATGACTAGGTGGGTTAAATAAAATGATTTAGAACCGTGCATGTTATAAGATGTAAGAAGGCTCTTCTATGGTAATTATGCTAGCAATGTCCTTTGGTACAATTTAGAACCCAGTTAAAAAGTTGACAATCTCACCTGTGGTAAGAAACACTTTGCTTTGAGTGTCCCTACTGGGAGAGGAATCTTGGCCTTGGCAGTGAATCCTTAAGGCATGGTGGTCTAAAGCAAGGGGGAGAGCCATCTTTTTAGAGAACGTAGGCAAGTGGAGCATTTTCTATGATGACAGGAAAATGAGTTTACCGTAGCATATGAACAAGATGCAATACCGTGAAATAACATGGATGTGGTGGGGAATTTAAACTGCACTTTGAACCTGAGTCGTGCCAACAATGGCCAGAACTTGCTCTTGTTTTGAGAAAATGATAACTAGTTTCCACCTTGATTCTCCACAGTAACTGAAGCTGGCTTTGGTGCTGATATTGGGATGGAGAAATTTTTTAACATCAAGTGCCGAGCGTCTGGCTTGGTGCCAAATGCAGTTGTGCTGGTGGCAACGGTTCGAGCTCTGAAGATGCATGGAGGCGGGCCAAGCGTAAGTCTCATATTTCCTTCCCGGTAAAACACATTTTAAAATGAAGGTGAAGCAGAATTTCTCATTTGAAGCCTTTAAACCTGCTGCATAGCTGTGATTTTTTTTTTTTAATACATCTCTTTTTTTACAAATCACCATTATAAGGCACTTACCATTTGATAAATTCAAATCAATGGAACACTTACAAAGTCATTTGTCAGCAGTATTTTGGAAAAGAGTATAATATGACCACTTTTTAGTCCTAAGATTTCTGTCTGAAACTCGGGTCAACATTTTCTAACCCCACGTTGATAGGAGTATGGAGGCTCTTGTTCCCGAGCAGAGAACATAAAGGATTACAGTGATGGCATTTGTGGGTGAGGTTTTTCAGTGTTTGTACAAATAGTTTTTTGGTTCACTGATGCAGTGTCTCATCAAATTTCTTTTTTTTTTTATCTCATCAAATTTCATCTAGAACTATTTTCCTTCTGTTTCTGCTTATTCTGATTTCACTTTATAGCTCTGTTATAGCACTGGATTATTTCTAAAAGAGCTTTGTTTTGAAGACACCCTATTAACATTTTTTACAGATTTTTGATATTAACCTGTCTTATATACATAATTCATGTACATCTGAAAGAAAATTTTTTCCTTTCCACAGAAATGATGTAATGTTTTTCTTTTTTCATTTTAAGTTTTTTTTCCCCAAGGGGAGAATAAGAAATGTTATACTGAATAATTACCTTTGAAGTAAAATTAAGTTGGAGCGTTGTTATCATTTATACTATTGTTGTATTAGACAAACTACCAAATCTGATTGCTTAATTGGTAATACTCTGTTTACGGAAGTCACATAATCAATGATCATTACACAGCAGGAACAAATAACATTTTTGCCATTATGGAATACATCTCTGATCATGAAATACATTGTATAACCATTTTAGCAATTCTTTGTCCTAGAAAAAACTGACATTATTTATCCCATTTTATAGATAAGGGATTTGAGGTTCAACCAGTTCAGGGAATGTAAGACAGTATGATCAAGCCTACAGAGAACCAGATCCGAAGTCTGAGGTTTATTTTTTATTTTTTTAAAAGATTTTATTTATTTATTCATGAAAGACACAGAGAGAGGGGTAGAGACACAGACAGAGGGAGAAGCAGGCTCCATGTAGGCAGCCTGACGTGGGACTCGATCCCTGGACTCCAGGATCACACCCTGGACCGAAAGCAGGTGCTAAACTGCTGAACCACTCAGGGATTCCCAAGTCTGAGGTTTAGAACCAAATTCCCTTCTCTGTCCACCAGGCAGAGCTGAGCATTAATGAAGGGTAAACATTTTCTGAGTCCCAAATCCACTAGTAATACCAAACACTTGAGTAGTTCACTGTAGCCTAAAGCTGCATCATTGATTCAAATTCAAGATTGACACAACAGGTATTATTAAGCAGTAGATCCTAAAGAATTCTGATTTTGTTCAAAACACCATTTATTGCTACAATGACTCCTTAACTTTAGATTTTGAATCTGTATACCAATTTCCATTTTCAAAAAACTATTTCTGCTTCTGTAAGATGCATTTGAAATTCTCCCTCCCTGTTTTGTACCCCAAAAGTTATAAAATCAAAGGGCTTTGATATTGGAAAGGGCTTAGAGATTGTCTGAGTCTGGCTCAGTCCTTGTAAAGATGAAATGACTAAGCTAGCAGAAGGATTTGGTGATTTGCTTTGTATCATCCAGACTAAGCAGACTCAAGGTCTCTTGAGTTCTAGTTGAGTGTTTTTCCATACTCTCCTATCTGTCCCATAAAAATTCTCTACATGACTCATAATCCTATTTTAGTTTATATTAATGAATGCACTTGTTTTACAGTGGTTGCTTTTCCCTCTGACTTTACTCTTTTGCATGTCTTCCACTTCACATCATGGTTCCAGCCCAGTGATTATAACAGGGCTCATGTGCGGTAGGCGCACATCTGGGTGGAGGATGATAGAAGGAAAGGATTGGGAAGCCTGGGAAAGCTTAGTAATCCTCTCCTGAGCTCCAGAAGAGCCTTCTGTATCACATTGCTTTATCAATGTCTATATGTGTGTCTCTCTACTCTGAATTCCTTGAGATCGGGGACTATGTCTTATTAATATGAGTATCCCTAATGCCTAAATAGGGTTTCCCTCTGCCTGATGTAGAGTCTGTATCCAGGAAATGTTTTCAACAAAATAAAATAATAAATTAACTCTCGTCTTCTTAATCCTATACTCTGAATTATCCATCTCCGTGTCTTTCCTTCTTATTTGAAACAACTCTATGATAATGTTTTTGATCCATTTTAATTTCTACTTCCTTTGGGTATCATTACACAAATAACCATGGTGGCCTCTTATGTTTATTCAGCTTGTTTTTTTTCCATAATATGTGCAGTGGAAAATCCTGTCACTCTTGAACTTGCCCATTTTAGCCCCAATAATTTTAAATTCATATCCTGTCTTTCAAAGTACTGACCATTCATGCTGTAGTGCAGGAACTAATATTGTTACTCTTATGGATCTCGATATCCCTTTATAATTAATTCTTTAAATACATTGTGTAAAGAACCGATACAATGTGTATTTATGTAAAAAGAGATTTATCTTAAGGAATTGGCTCACATATCTATGGAGGCTGGCAAAATCTACCGAGTGGGTCAGCAGGCTGGAGATTTAGGAGGGCTGATGATCCAGTTCCATCCCCACTCAGAAAGCAGTTGCTGGAGGATTTTTCTTGCACAGAATCTTTTTGTTCTATTAGGGCCTTCAACTGATTGGATATAGCCCGCCCACACAATTGGGGGCGAGGGGGACGTGGGAGGGTAGGGCATGGGTCTGTTTTAACTCAGAATCCACCAATTTAAATGTTATTCTCATCCATAAACACCCTACAGAAATACTCAGAATAATGTTCAACCAACTCTCTGGCACCCTGTGGTACAAGCTGACACTTAAAATTAACCATCACACCCATTGCTACTGATTATCATGTATGGTGCAATCACCAGGTCTAATTTTCTTTTTTTATATATTAATAGCGAATTGGCATAGTACCATTTATTTAAATAGTCCCTCCCTCCATCTGATCTTTAAGCCTACTTTATAATAAATTGGTTCTCCATATATGTGTAGGTCTTTTTCTGGGATCTCTTTTCGGTTCTGCTGATCTATTTACATATAATTGTGTCTGTGCTACACTGATAGCTTTTATGGTGAACTCCACCAGGTTGTTCTATTTCTTCATGCATACCTGGCCTGTTATTGGTCCTTTTCATTTCCATATTTATTTTAGAATTCGATCATAAAGTTCTATAAAGAATCTTTTCAGGATTTTTATTGGAATGGCATTATATCAATAGTCAATTTAGGGATATTTGACAGGTTGCCCTCTAAGCTGATGGGACACCTCTTCACTGATTTTGGGTTTTCTTAAGTGTATTTTAATAATGATTTACAGTTCATTTCACAAAGGGCTTCTCCATCTTTTTATGGATTTGTTACTATATACTTTATATTTTTGTAGTTTAACAGGTTACTTCTGAATCCTTATATATTTTTGTATCCACTGACTTTTTTAAGTTAAAGTGTAATTGACTCAAAATCTTATATTCATTTCAGGTGTAAAACAATGATTGGACATTTGTATGCTACAGGAGAATCACAAATCTAGTCAACATCTGTCTCCATACATAGTTACAAAAATTTTCTTGCAACAAGGGCTTTTAAGATCTACTCTTGGGGCATCTGGGTGGCTTGTCGGTTAAGCATCTGCCTTCAGCTCAGGTCATGATCCCATGATGAGCCCCACATCAGTGGGGAGCCTGCTTCTCTCTCTCTCTCTCTCTCTCTCTCTCTCTCACACACTCTCTCACTCTATCTCAAATAAATAAATAAAATCTTTTTTAAAAAAAGATCTAGTCTCAGTGAATTTCAGTATGCAATACAATAGTCACTAGGCTGTACGCTACATCCCTGTGACCTTAAAATCATCTTATTAATTGTACTAATTTACTCTGTAGACACTTTAGAGTTCCATTGGGCAATCATGTCAGAAAAAATGACAGTTCTGTTTGTTCCTTTTTTAAAAAAATTTTCTATATTTATGAGTGGGATGTGAGCCTAAAATAAACTGGTAGGATTCCCTCTGTTTGATACACTCTATATAAGGGATCTTGTAACATTAGAATAATCTGTTTATTTAAAGACAGGAAGAATTCACCTATAATAATAGGTAGGCTGGTGGCTTACTGGTGCAGGGTAGATTTTTAACTCCAAATTTAATTTTTTAATGACTAGAACAATTTAGGTAAACCTAAAACCGTAAATCTAAACTGTTTCCTCTTTCTTCTTAAAAGAATTTAATAAAAATTATACCTGTATGAATTTCTCTCTGTTTTTAAATGTGTTGGTATAAAGTTGATCATAGTATACTGTTCTATCTCCAGCATGTGTGGTTATGTTTTCATTCCTTTTTTAAAAAAAAAAAAAAAAGTCTTACGAGAGTGTTACAATTTTATTAGTCTTTCTAAGAACCAACTTTTGGGTTTGTTAATCCTCTCTACTTTCTGGCATTTATGTACGATCCATTCTTCCTGTGCTTAATTTTTGATTCCACAGAACTTTGCATGTGTGCAAGCTCAGCAATACCTTACGTTCTTTATTTAATCTAGCATTTAGTTGTCCTCATTGAAAGGTTCACTCCGTGTTTTATTCCATGCTAATGCTGGAAAACCCCATCTCACAATCCATTATTATGTTCCCACACACTAACAAAAAAATAATCTACCTCAGAGGTACCTTGTTTTCAGAGGATTTCCAGTATTCTCAAGGCCTCTTCTATAAGAGGGGAGGAAGTTATCCATCCTCAATGGATCAAAATGTGTCAAGTAGCAAGCCATAGGCAAAAACAACGTGGAAAGGTGCTACATTGGGGTTTCAGAACCATTTTATAGTCAAGTCCCCATTCTACATCTTGTTTGCTGTGTAATCTTGGGCAAGACACCTGTCTTTCTCAACTTCAGTTTCTTCATCTTTAAACTGCCCTGGCCACTCTGTACATTGTTGTGAGAAATAGGGCCGAAAAGGGGAAAAGTAATGGCAATGACTTTAACATTATTTAAAATGTATTGAGAGTGATGGTACACCTGGTGTAAGTCGGGTTTTACTCAAATTAGAAGTTCTGTTTATGCTAGGATAATGGGCACCAGTAAGGAACTTCTCAATATTGGCTCAAATTAGAATCACCTGCGGAGCTTTTCAGTATTACTGATCCTGGATCTCATTCCCAGAAATCCTGGTTGAATTGGTCTGGGTGGAGACTCAGACATCAATGTTTTTTAAAAGCTCCCAATAAGACTGTTATGTTCAGCTAGGGCTGCCAGTTATTAGTTTAAAAGCACATTTTCTCCTTTTAAATGCACCTTCCCAAAAAGTGACCACAATGTGGTTTTCCTTCAGATCTTTATCAGAGTAAGCATTTTTTAAAAAACAAAAGAAGGAACAGTATAAAGTGGTCCAAAGTCCCAGTGACAATAAATAAGCCTTCCTCACTTCAGTGTTTAGTGTGATGCCAATTTACTGCCGTTTATTTCTTTAAAAAAGATAAGAAAAACAAGCCACCAGAGTGGGGGTTGCCAGTTTCCGAGCCTATTACCCTTGTTGAATCTGCTCTAGTTTGTTCAGTATATCTGGGCTTTTCAACACACCCAGCCTGCTGGACACAGTTAAGTAAAAGGCATATGCTCAAAGAGTTCCCTGCTATGTTTACCTTCCCCTTGTGGAAATATTTGGATTCAGTGAAGGTGGGTACAGGAGACAAGTAATAGAACTGGGGGTTCTGCATCTGCTGGGTGTCAGCACCATGCACAGGAGTGGAGGTGGGTGCAGTATGTGGCAAGAGGTAGGGTAGGAGAACAAGTCCCTTAGCCCCTGCAAGAAACAAACACTGCAATCTAGTAGGGCTTCTTCAGATGCATTTTATGAAGCTGCTAGAAACTTAACCAATGAAGCTACTTACCCTTAAGCAATAAGTATCAGAATAAGCATTTTAATGGATTTTTTTTTCTTCCTTTTTACCTTTCCTTATCTCAGGTAACTGCTGGTGTCCCGCTTAAGAGAGAATATACAGAGGAGGTAAGAGCGGGTATCTTGAAGGCTTGTGTGAAGAACCATTGAAATGCAGTTAACCATTAGCTAGCAGTTGAATTTCAGTCAGTAAATGAGTCTCCACCTATGGCCTCTTGGAAAACTGCTTTTCTAGCAATTCAAAAGGAAGTGGGTGGGAGCGAAGGATAAAATCCATTCAGTTAACTTTTCATTCTTAAGAAATGATGCAACGTATGCACTATTCCTTGTCCTCTTGGCAGCCATCAGAGCAGGAGCTCAGTCTCCAGCCCAGAAACAAATATGAAACTTATACCTGTCTATTCTTCTGGTGTGCAAAAAATCTGCCTCTGGTAGTGTATATATTTGGCTTTATCACTTGCTTGAGTTACTGGACTCTTGGGTAAATAAACTTTGATTTACTGGCAACAGTACCTCTTAGCTCCTACAGGTGGCACCAGGGCCTTGTGCCCCCTTGTATACCAGCCTACAGAGTGTGAGCACATTGCTTATGCCCTGGCCACCGGACAGCAGCAGAAACTGCCCCCTGGCTCAAGACCCCGATACACTATTGGACCCGGAATGATTTCAGAAATTATCTTGAAAATGAGCCTCCTTCTTCTGTAACCACTTTTTCTTGGAGGAGAAAGTATTTTATGGTCTTATTTAATAGCTTTTATGACAGTAAAGTGAGCAAAATGGAAGCAAAACCTGCCAGAGTGGACTTGCCAGTTGAGTTTGGCAGCTTTGGTGGGAGGCGTACATGGGGGTCTGGTTTTCTTCCAGAACATCCAGCTGGTGGCAGACGGCTGCTGTAACCTTCAGAAGCAGATTCAGATTGCTCAGCTCTTTGGGGTTCCTGTTATTGTGGCTCTGAATGTCTTCAAGTAAGTGAAGCCCCCTCCTTTAAGTGTACTCCTCTTGCTGGGCCACCCTGTGAACTAGATTTGTGTCTTGAGGGTGTTTGGTCTTTCTCTGCTTCATCTAAAACTATAGAGAAAAAGTCTGCTCCTTCTGTTTATTTGTTTGGGTTGGGTTGGGTTGGTTTCATTTTAACAGAAGTTTCTCAGATGTTTATGGGAAATGAAATCTATATAGTGAGTTAACATATCCTTGGCTTTTATTTTTTCCAATTCCGTCCAGCATTTCTGTCTGAAATACCGTGGATGATCAAAGGGTTATGTTATGGAATTTTTCTCGATAAAACCCTTAACAACTTGAAATATTTGAGTCCTGTTAGAGAGGCTTTTTTTTCCCGTCCCGTCCCGTTCCCCCCCACCACCCACTTTTCTTTAAGTCTGATTTATTAAACACAATGTAACCACTTTTGATGTTTAAAATATATTCAGTGTTAGGGAGCAAAGTTCTGTATAAACGGTTAGTCTTTCTTTAAAAACATCACTAAATGAATACAGATGCAAAACCACAAACGTTTTCATCACTAGGACCGACACCCGCGCTGAAATTGACTTAGTTTGTGAACTCGCGAAGCGGGCTGGTGCCTTTGATGCGGTCCCCTGCTATCACTGGTCCATCGGTGGGAAAGGGACGGTGGAGCTGGCTCGGGCTGTGAGAGAAGCTGCCAGTAAGGGAAGCCGTTTCCGATTCCTGTATGATGTTCAGGTAAGCTCCAACAGCAGTTGAGAGTGGCGTTTCCTGCCCTTCCACTGCACCAGGCCAAGTGCTGAGAGTTTTGCCCAACTTGTCCCATTTGTTGGCCATGACAACCCTCCAGATATGGAAACTGCAGGGGAAAGAGGTTGAGCCACCTGACCAAGGCCCGAGGCCAAGGGCAGAAGCTCTCCTTGCCCCAGAGCCCGTGACTTCAAAGCCGTGCTCTCCTTCCCAGGAGCAGGCGTCAGCGAAGAGGGGCTTTGGGGGCCAGGGTTCGACAGCTAGTTAACACATTTCAGGGCTTGCTCTTTTGAGCAACTTAAGGCTTGTGAATTCATGAGCACAACTTTTCTTCGTCCATTTCTGCCATGGTTCTCATCCTTTGTTGTGGTTTTTTGGAGCTATATGTATGATATTTTAATTGTATAATACACGTAACTTAACACTTAACATCTTTTCCATGTTGGGGTGTAGAGTTCAAAAGTGTTAAGTACATTCACATTGTTGTGCAACCACCACCCATCTCCAGAGCTCTTTTCATCTTGCAAAACCTAGACTCTACACCCATTAAACCCCAGCTCCCCATTCTTGCCCCCTCCCACCTTTCCTGCTCCTGGTAGCCACCCTTCTGCCCTCTATGTCTATGAATCTGACTGCTCTGTGTATCCCATGTAAGTGAAATCATCCAGTTATTGTCTTTTTCATGACGGGTTTATTCACTATCTCAGTCCCTGGGAGGAATAGCAGAAACGGGGTCGCTAATGAACATGAGAAGTTTATTGCTAGCAGTTTGGGAGGCTGGAATGTCCAAGATCAAGGCTAGAGCAGGTGTCTAGTGGGGCTAGCTTCCTGTGTCATGTACAACTGTCTTCTCATTATATCCTCATATAGTGGAAGAAAAGTATGATCTCTCCAGGGTCTATTTTTTATGCGGGCATTAATCTCATTCATGGGGGCTCCAGTCTTATGACCTAATCACACCAAAAGACCCACACACACAGACTCCTAATTCCCTTACCCTAGTCGCCCCCGAAGTTCCCATGTCCCCTAACACTGATCACATTGGCAGTTAGGCTTCATCATATAAATGGTGGCAGGGGTAGGGGCCAATTATTCGGTCTCTATCATTTACTTAGAGTATTGTCAGAGTTCATCCATGTTATTGCATATGTCAGAATTTCCTTCCTTCTGTCTTGTGTATATGTCATGTTTTGTCAATTCTTTCATCTGTCAGTGGCCATTTTGGCTAATTATACTTCTTGGCTCTTAGAAACAACGCTGCTATGAACATGTGTATAAAAATATCTCTTTAAGACTCTGCTTTCAATTCTTTGGGGGTATACACCCAGAAATAGAGCTCTTGGAGTGTCCAAGACATTTTTACATAGCTGTATAATGAGCTTTTGGTCAGAAAATCTGAACTTCCCAGGACCTGACACAGTTCTTCTTGGCACCCACCTGCACATCTCTATTTTGAATTTTATGGCTTTAGCTCGGGCTACTGGACTTGTCCCCATCAATAGCCCATGATTTCCAGAGCTCTCAGCCTTGAAGCTGGTTGCTTCTTCTCCCGTTCCTTCATCCCTCGCACATTCTGTTGCTCTCTCAGATGTTACAGACATTAACATCATACCTCTTTCCAGCTCAGATGCATAAACCAACAGCATAAGTAAAGACAGGACATAACACCATTGTCTAAGTCCAGAATCACATCATCCAAGAGCATGATGTTAATCATATTGCCAAACCTCATGCTTACCGAGGGCTTGTTGTGTGCCAGGCATGTGAGCACCTTGTGCATGTTAACTGCTTTAGTCCCAGCATTCCCGTTGGGTAGGAACTGATGGTATTCACCCCATTTTATGCATACAGAAACTAAGGTTCAAGGATATTACATAACTGCCCAATGTCCCATATCCTGAAAGAGGCAGAGCTGAGATGGTATCTAAAAGGATGGAGGAGGGGAGTCCTAGTGGCTTAGCGGTTTAGCACCGCCTTCAGCCTGGGGCATGATCCTAGAGACCCGGGATAGAGTCCCACGTCGGGCTCCCTGCATGGAGCCTGCTTCTTCCTCTGCCTGTGTCTCTGTCTCTGTCTCTCTGTCTCTGTCTCTCTCTCTCATGAATAAATAAATAAAATATTTAAAAAAATAAAAAATAAAAATAAATAAAAGGTTGGAGGTAATCATCTGGCTCTGTTCTTCGAAATTCAGTACCGTGTCCAAAAGTGGGGGTGAGGGTGGGGAAACTACTCCTTGAAGAAGGGACCCACCTGTAGAGGAAGAACGGCAGTGACAAGCACAGGATCCATGCCAAATGCTGGACATGGGCACTCTGTAAATGTATGTGAACGGAAGAATTTCAGGACCAAGTTAGGATGGTTAACCCACAAAATTTTGTCATGCTGAGAGGCCGTGTCATGAATACGAGCCGAGCATGTTCTGGGTTACAGAGGAGATGGAGATCAGTAGAGGGAGGAGACCCAGGTTCTACATAAAGAAAAATGGTCTAATTAGAAGAAGTGAGTTCTCTGGCCCTGGGATCTGAAGCAGAAGCTTGTTGCAGCCCAGCAGTGGGCGTGCTGAGAGGGTTGAAGGCAGCTCATTGGGGGCCAGCCAACCTGTTCTGTGTTCCTTCCTTTCCCTGCCCACCTGGGCCCTCTTACAAACCACTCTCAGGGACCTCACTCTCTGTGGCCTGCTCCAGGAGCCTCAGACTTTTGCCATTTGATCTGGATCCACCCTACTCTGAGTGGCAAAGGCAGTTTTTGAGTGAAGGATTTCACAAAGTAGGACTGTTTTCAAGGAAATCGTCCCAAGTGAAAAGAAGATGGGTAAAGAGAAGAAATGTTTCTGAGTTAATGCTGTCTCATACACCCACTAACCGAAAGATGAACCCCTTCCCGATATTTTAATTTTTTTTTCTGAATTCCCATTCTTCATGGAGATAATGCTGTTAAAATGTCTGCTTCCCTGTAAATGGGGGGAGGGGGCGGTGGTGGTTATAACAACATGGGAAAAAAAAAAAAAAAACAATGTGGACCAAAGTCCTGTGTCTGATAGGAGTCTTGCCTCACTTGTCAACATTCTCTTCTCCTTTTTCTTATAACAAGAAATTAGATTTGAATTGCATAATTATTAAAGAACCAGCATCTCAGCGTATTGCTGCACAACGAAGAGTGATAGCTACTTCTGGCTCACTACGTACTGCCTCCCTAATAGCTGTGTTCTTCACATTGGCAAGATGATTTTAGATAATAGAAGACCATTTATAATCCTGTCTAGAAATCTATTCCTTTGTGCAGTCTGTAACACGGCTCAAACGTTTCTTACCTCCTCATTTCTTGTGTATCGTGCTGGTGAACTTTTACAGACTAATTCATGGTTTTCTTGAAACTCTTCATTCCGCCACAACTAACCCTTTAGTGCTTGGCAGGTTGATATGTGTGGGATTGCCCTAAGGAAAAAAGAAGTAATAAAGTACTTGGGATAAATCACCTTGCTGCCTTTACTTCAAAGCTCTAACTGGGCTCCTGTGTGCCTTCTGCTATCTCCCCAGACTGTATTCCACCAAGAATTCTTTCCGTGCAACGTTGATGGCATCCTATTTCTGCCCCCGTCTTGCATTACAGAAGAAAGTCTCCTAAGATCATTTGGAGGCCTTTGACATAGTATAGGAGTATAGGACATGATTGCTTTTGATGGGGAGTGGAATCATCTCAAAACCCCTGCCGAAGGAGGAACAGCTAGAGAGCAGTAGAAACACTTGACCTCAGAAATACTGTGGGGCTGGACAACTCACACGGTTAAAGGCTTTCTGATGATTAGCCGGTAGTTGGAAACAAGCTGCACTTCTGGCTTGAGGGGGAGGTCTATGCTGAACTTCTTAGAAAATTGAGTTAAGCAGCCACTGTCCTTCAGAGAACAATTCTGTGCCTCTTTTATCAGAGTAGCTTCTTTTTTTTAAGATTTAATTTAATTTATTTTTTTATTTAAATTCAATTTGCCAATATATAGTGTAACACCCAGTGCTCATCTCATCATAAAAGATTTTATTTTTAGATAATCTCCACACCCAGCATGGGGCTCTGACTCACAACCCTGAGATCAAGAGTCGCACGTTCCACTGACTGAGCCAGCCAGGCATCCCCAGAGTAGCCTCTAATTCAAGAGTAGACAACTTTTTTGTTTTTAAGTAGGCAACTTCTTTTTTTTTTTTTTTATAAAGTCTTTTTTTTTTTATTTTTATTTATTTATTTATTTATGATAGTCACAGAGAGAGAGAGAGAGGCAGAGACACAGGCAGAGGGAGAAGCAGGCTCCATGCACCGGGAGCCCGATGTGGGATTCGATCCCGGGTCTCCAGGATCGCGCCCTGGGCCAAAGGCAGGCGCCAAACCGCTGCGCCACCCAGGGATCCCAAGTAGGCAACTTCTTATTATGGTACTGGGGGCAGCTGATGAGTAATTCCAAATAATAAATTTTTAAAACAGGGACAAAGAGGGTCACCTGGCCGGCCCACTCGGTGTAGCTCTTGATCTCAGGAGTTGTGGCTTTGAGCTCCACATTGAGTATAGAGGTTACTTAAAAATAAAATCTTTAAAACATTTTTTAAATTAAAAAAAATAAGAATAAAGCAGGGAATAAAATACAGTGGCCTAATTGCTCAAAGGAAGTTTATCCTGTGAGAATGAGTATGTTTAAACTTAAATTCATGGTTTCCTCACAACCCTTTAGGAAGATCACAGTCCCCAGAAGTCATCTTCTCTGTAACTTTCCATTTTGTAGCATGACTTTTGATAGATCTTTACAATTGACCAATATAATATCTCCAACCCCACAAGCACATAGGAAAATAGTATAGCAGAAAGAAAAGCTAATCTGTATTTACGGTTTATTAGCTTTCAAATCCCTTTCCATTTGTTACTTCAAGGACATCTCACCAGTGCCATGGGGTGTGTGGGCTCAACTCTGAGTTTCAAATGCAGAAGCAGAAGCTTGGAGAAGATGAGAGACTTGCCCCATAACAAATGGGCACTTGATGGAAGGAGAAACATAGAGTTAAAAGGGGAAAGCTTTGAGGTCCTGCAGAATTAAGTTTAAATCTTGACTGGACCTCCTAAAATGGATATGAATTTGGTCAAGTTAACTCATCTCTCTGAGCCTCAGCTTTTTTTATCTATTAAATAGTGTCTGATACTGACACCTGGAGCTGCTGTGAGGACCAAATGAAAAGTCTCAGAGTAAAATGCAGGAATGTAGGAAGCAGGCAGTCAATGTTAGCTGGCCTTCACATTCACTTTTAGGAGGAGAGAGGGCTTTCCTGAATTGACCTTCAAGAATTGTAACTCAGGTGACTGTCTTGGGCTCTAGGATTGGTTTCCTGTTCAAGTGGATTGAAACCAGGAATTAGAAGCCAAGTTTCCTATTGCACCAAGAATGAAAGGCACCACCAAATTAAAGGAAGATGTTTAGCATTCTTTCTGCATTAGAACTGGGAGCTCTTAGTGATAGAATAAAAAGTCAGTCACTTTTGCAAAGGCCCTGGGCCACTGAAAGTCAGCTTGCGAATCCGACTCTGAATCTTGTTTGTTAAATCAGGAGTTAAGGTTGAAAATCATCTTCATATCCTTCCTCTAACCTTGCAAACATTTCGATGTGTAACCTTGACAGTGAGAGAGGATAGTGTTTGTTTTTATTAAAAGGTCTTTCCTGTGCTTTGTGTGAAGCCACTCTCTTGATCGCAGCGGGGGCTAGATGGAAGGAGATCAAAACGGACCTATGGACTGGCCAGGAGGGAGGACTCGGCCCAGGGCAGCCAGCATCCCTGATTTCTGAACTACTGCACTTTCACTGCCTGTATATGTAGGAGAGTTTTCTCTCCTGCTGGTCTGTTTAAGGCAGAGGGCTTGAGGGGAGGTATTTGGGTTGGTGACTGAGGAATTGTTTTCTGTTTCTTAACAATTCAAACTTAAACACATGTCGGCTGTTAGAGTGGTTTCGTGAGCTCTCTTTTCATTGGCCTCCAGGCATTTGCAGCTAGAGCCTCAAATTTGAAATAAAGTATAAATGCTTATATATGTATATATAGTTTTTAAAACTGGTAAAAATATGCATAATATAACATTTCCCATTTTAACCATTTTTAAACATATAGTCTGGGGCATTAAGTGCATTCCCATTGTATATATGGTGATAATAGAATTTTAAAGCTTAAAATATTTATGAACATCTCTGTATGTCTTTTATATTTCACAGTAATAGAAAGAAAGAAAGAAAGAAAGAAAGAAAGAAAGAAAGAAAGAAAGAAAGAAAGAAAGAAAGAAAGAAAGAAAACCTGTAAGGAGAAGGGATGTGCTCTATTTGTGTTGCCCTGTCCTTACCATTATCTCCCTCTTGGGCCCGTTAACCTCCCCTGACTCTTTCCTCTCTCTTTCAGACTCACTCCTGGCCTGCCTGCTCCCACTGACCCTTTTAGCTCTCCGCCCTTGCTGTGCAACAGAATGTTTGAAGTATTCTATAGAAAGCGGCCCCTTATATTTTCCAGACAGTTGGGTATCTCATTCAGAAATCCTACACTTTCTCATGTTCTGCTTTCTATTATGATCCAGCTCTGGTCTCTCAAGCCCATCATCAGCCTCTTGTCCGTGGCCTCCTTTCCACGATTCAGCTGCAAATTCCCACATTGCCTCCCCTTAACCCAACCACACCCTTCTGCAGACACATCTCACACCTCCATCTAACTGAGATTCTGTTCCAGCCCTGACCACTGTGTTCTCTGTCAAGTCTCATTTAGCCTCAGAATATTACTTCCTCAGCCCGCTGGCTGCCTCACTCATCTGTCTTTGGTAGGACTTATCAGATCAGAGTCTTTTGTTAGAACCAGCCCGCCTCTTCAACACATTCTACTCCACCCCCTGTGATTGTGGCAGAACTTGTCCAAGCTTTGTTTCCTTGGTGCCAGAAATAGCACCTGATGGGAAAGAAAGAGTGGTCTAGAACTGTTTCACTTATGTGTTCCACAAGGATTCCTGTAATTTCTTTTAAATGCTCTCTTGTAACATGAAAAATGGAATGTCGCTAAGATAGAAGTTTCCAGAAATGCATTATTGAATCTAAAATCATGGGCCAGGGATGCCTGGGTGGCTCAACGGTTGAGTGCCTTTGGCTCAGGTCCTGATCCCAGGTCTGGAGATCGAGTCCTGCATTGGGCTCCCTGCGAGGACTGAACCTCTGCCTATGTCTCTGCTTCTGTCTCTGTGTCTCTTATGAATAAATAAACAAAATCTTTTTAAAAAATAAAATAAAATCATGGGCCAATCAAGAAAGGCTGAGGGATGTGCAATGAACTATCAGTGTGCCACTACATGTTAGCCAGCCACCTTCTACCACCACACCATCCATTACCCGGACCTTCTGACTTAAATTTAGGTGACAGGAGACCACTGGGGAGGGACAGTATCTATTTCTCAACCTAAAAAGCAAGCCTTTAAGGAATATTATCATAGATATTATCATTAAAGGTACCACTTACAGCATACCTCTTCAAAAAAAGAAACCAACAAACTTAAGAGTTTCATGGGAAAAACACTCAAAACATCATACTTTCAGTCACTCTAGTATCAGAGAGTTTGGGGACTTGTTTTAGTAATAATTTTTTTATCAAAATATGATTTCTGTTTCCTTTCGTGAAAGTACAGTTGACCCTTGAACAACACAGGTTTGAACTGTGTGGGTTCAGTCGAGCAGATCTTTCTCAGTAAATACGGTACAGTCCTATAACTGTATTTTCTCTTTCTTACGATCCTCTTCATAACATTTTCTTTTCTCTAGCTTACTTTATTGTAAGAATACAGTCTATAACACATGTGACATACAAAATAATGTATTAATCAACTATTTATGTTATGGGCAAGGCTTTTGGTCAGCAGTATGCGATTAGTAGTTAAGTTTGGGGCAAGGTAGGGAGTCAAAACTTAATCATGGATTTTTGCCTATGTGGGAGGGGGTGTTTAGTGCCCCAAATCTCACATTGTTCAAAGGTCAACTGTAGTTTACTGTGCTTTTCAGTGAGACTTTGACACCCAAAGTGTTTTCTTTGGAAGCACACCTCCAGTAGATCAATGAGGGAAATTATGAGTCTGTGCTGAAGAGCCAAGAAAGAGAGACAGGGGCTCCTTGCACGTGAAAATAGAGCCCAAACCACACCTTGCATGCATTCGTGTACATGCAAACAAACACATGAGGTTTATCAGCAAGGTTTGCTGAAAGAGAATTAACACATCTGCCATAAAAAACATGTTATGTGTTAGTTGGCAAAGCCACATGCTCAGGCCACAATCATCCCTTCCCCATTTTGGGTAGGAATAGATCATTAAAATCATCTATTCTTATATGTTCCTTGACATGGCTGTGACATTCTATCTGAGAGTATAAAAGATCACCCATGTGAATTCCTTCTTGCCATCCTTTGATGTAGACAAATAGAGATTCTTTGGCAATGAGCATTTTTTCCGTTCCCAGACCCCAGCTATATCCACCACACATCCCGGTTGCCTAAAGAGAACGAGATTCCTCTGGAAGTCTTCTGGGTGAAACTGTTGTTCAGGGCCAACGAGCCAGCAGGATGGCTCCTCAGTGAGCTGGCTCATGGAAGTCAGCACGTACACCTTTAGGAGCTCAAATGTGCTGGTTTCCAGCCAGGGACAAGCTTTGTGTCAAAGATACAAGGGTCTGTTGTTCTCAGTAAGAGCATGTTCCCATGACACTGAGGTATGTTAAACCTCATGAACCCCTTATACCTTGTATGTACTCAGGATAAATTAACATCGATGGTTTCACATTATATTTTTAAGTACCAGAGAGGCCATTTATACTAAACTGCACTTGTAGATCATTTAAAATTCATGCCTCATTTAAAATACAAAATACAAATTGACATAATTACTATGTATCCAGAGATTTCTGTTCAACTAACAAGTTTCTTAATTGATCCTTCTCTTTAAACATTTCATGGGCATTGGAATACATTTTGCTGGTATCACAGCTTAGGATCACTTAGCTTAATTTTTAAGTTTTTATTTAAATTTCAATTAGTTTACATGCAGTGTCATATTAGTTTCAGATGTACAATTCAGTGATTCAACATTTCCATACAACACTCCATGCTCATTGAAACAAATGCACTCCTTAAGCCCCAAGATCACTTAACTTCTATGAATTTCAGCCTATGGCCTTGTTAAAACAATAGAACATTCAGTATAGCTGCAGAAGAAACACGGATGTGTTCCAACACTTCAACAATTGTGGGCTTAAGAATTTCTAGAGTATTGATGGTAGAGTATGGCTTAGTGTCTTCATGGATCTTCTAAGAAACAGCCAGGTGACTTTAGAACTTGACCTCCAAGTAAAAGAAGATGCCACAATATTGTAATACCTTCACACTTCATTTTCTTTGATTCTAGAAGCTTCATTTTTAACCCTGGTTTTAAATTTTATTCTATTTTACCTGTGTCCTGGTTCACATTCTTTTTGTCCATTTTCCTCTCACAAAAAAATATTTTAAAATTTTAAGTAATTGCTTTCCTAGGATTTTTAGATTAATTTTATTTCACTGAAAAACAGTTCTTAAATAATTTAATAGGGATGCCTGGTGGCTCCATCAGTTAAACATCTGCCCTCAGCTCAAGTCGTATCTCAGGGTCCTGGGATCAAGCCCCACATCGGGGGTCCCTGCTCTGCAGGGAGTCTGCTTTTACCTTGCCCTCTGCCCCCTCCCCTACTTGTGCTTTTGCACGCATGCTCTCTTTCTCTATCTATCTCAAATAAATAAATAAGATATTTAAAAATAATAATAATAATTTAATAATTCTAACAGGTCTCCTAGACTTTATCAAGAAAGATATGCTATCTAACTTGGACTAACTCAGCTTCTATGAGCCTGAATTACCATAAATACAAAATGAATATAATGAAACATGAGGTCCCTACATCCTCCAGTGTACCTGTGTGGTGTCAACTCTGTGCAAGAGGTTGTACAGCAGTATAACAATAGGTCAGAGTTGTTTTCCGGATCTGTCCTGCCCAGGGCCATAGCAACTGGTTATAGGTAGCTACTAAAATTTAAATTAACTAAGATTAATTTAGTGGCACTAGTAACATTTCAACTGCTTAGTAACCACCAGCTACTAGACTGGGAAGCATGTATATAGAACATTCCCACCTTCTCAGAAAGTTGCCATTGGACACCTCTGTTCTAGAGTATTTCCATTTTTTGAATATATGTTTAAGAGGTCTAGAAGGGAATAAATGTAGAATATAGTCAGAGTTCTGATCTTGGTGAAGATGAAGATTTAACATAATGTTAGTTCAAAAATGATCCAAGATACTGGCATAGATGCCAGGCTTTGTGTAGAAGCTTATTAACGTGTTCAGCAATTGTGCATAGTACACAAATAGAATAGTCCTGTTTCCAGAAGATGCATTGTATTTGCTGCCATTCACACCTTGACATGTGTCTTCCCCTTTGTATAGGATAACCTTTCCTTCCGTGGCTTATTAAAATCTTACATGTCCTTCAAGCATGACTCAAGTTCCTTTCTACATCTCGCCAGCTTTTGATGATCTCCATGCCTTGCCCTGTGCTCTGGGATCTTCCATCTTTAGTCATGACATTTATGTAGAGCCTTTTTTACACTCTTCTGTCACATTTGTGTGTTGGGTCACTTCCCCATCCCATTAGGTATGCTTTGTTCAAGTAGTGCCCAAAATTCTTTTCATATCATGACATCTTGAAAGTACCCACCCTCAGCAGTAACTTATTCATTCAGCAGATGTTTCTGGAATGCCTACTAATTGCAAGCCACTCTAGACTTTAGGGATAGGAGGGTGAACAATGTGGTGAACAAATAAATTAGTAAATCTTTACAGTGTCCGGGAAAGCCAGGAGTGATTAATACATGAACATTCCTAATTTATTTTACCATATTATTTGTTTTATAAAACCTATCATTTAAAACAAAATAGTATAAGTGAATATCAAGTTCAGATCAAGATCATTGGAATGAACTTGGCTCTGTTTTTTCTTTAAAGATTGTACTTCTCCCCCAAATTGAGCAGAGGCACAGCCAAAAGTCCCTTGCCTATTGATGTAATATAAATAGGTTGTACGCAATGAAAACTATCAGGGCAGTTTTTAGTTTTTCTATTAAACCCAGAAGATATATTAACTGAGATAATGTTTTTATTTGTTCACTTGTACACAGGAGTGAAAAGGAAAAATTGTAGTAGCAGTCCTAGATGGATTTTGGTCTTGAGATGTTTAGCTACATCAGCTGAAGCACTCGATTTATTCAGCATGAGGCTGCGGGACACACACGAGGGTTTGGGTGGTTCCTTCTTTTAGGCTTCCATTGGACAGCATTGCACATGTCAAAGCTGTCAGGGGAGTACTCCCACCTTCTCTAAGCATAAGAAGATTGGGGCCAGGGCATCAAAAATTTGGAATGGCAGGGGGAAGATTTCAGTGCTTTTTGGGAAGCATGGAGATCTAGCATCTGAGGCTAAGGAGGAAAAACAACACCCAGCTAGGACTCAGGCAGCTGGCCCTGTCCTGCTTTTCTGCACTTTGTGGTTGGGTTATCTGTTATGTTTGGGTGGTTGCAATTTCCCTATAGGAATTTAAAAAACCATAATTACACAGCTCACAAAGTCAGTCTGGCACCTGCTTGAAATTCCCAAAATACTTTCAAATAAGCATTAAAAAGGAAGGCAATATAGTCAGAGACCAAAAGTATGTATCTCAAATACATACTTTCAAATAAGCATTAAAAAGGAAGGCAATATAGTCAGAGACCAAAAGTATGTATCTCTGAATTGATACATTGATACAGCCCAAGAGAATTGAAAGCTGGGTGTCGGAGGTCCTCGTCAACCCATGCTCATAACAGCATCAGTCACAACAGTGAAAACTTAGAAACAACACAACGCCTGGTGGTGGATGAATGGATTTTTTAAAAAGTAGTGTACACATACAATGGAATAGGAAGGAAATTCAGACCAAGGCTACAACATGGATGAACCTTGAGGTTCATGCTAATTGAAATAACCCTGATGCAAAAGGACAAATATTGTCTGCTTCCACTTGTATGAGGTAGCTAAATGGACTAGCCAAATTCACAGAGACAGGAAGTGGAAGAGTGTTTGCCAGAAGCCAAGGGAAGGGAGTTAGAGTTTAATGGGCACAGTTTTAGCTTTGCAACGTGAAAATAGTTCTAGAGATTGGTTTTACAACATGAACTTACTTAATATGGAACCAAAGACGTCAAAATGGTTAAGATGGTTAACTTTCCACTATGTATATTTCACTACAATTAAAAATGAAATACATGTATTTCCTGAAATATTTCCATGTTTAAAAACCTGTGGTACATCAGCTAAATGCCCACTCACACTAATTCCTTCACTATTCATCCTTTTACCTTGTTCACATGTGAGCTCTTTAATTATCATCTTAATAGAAATTGCTGACCTTTTAATTTCCAATCATAACCTAGAGTTCAGTAAATAGTGTACTGTATTCATTAAACACGCTATAAGTTGTAATATATGTATTGTTGTTTTGTTTTACTTTCAGAGCAAATGTAAATCTTTCTGCCAATCCTGTTAGCCTTACTCCATAATAATGTTACTTAGGGTTTGTGTGGAGTGACATGCACAACTCATCTTCTCTATGTCACTTCAGTGCTTGTAGTAGAATAGCGTACAGTTCATACCTGCCCATTGTACAGATGAGCAAATGAATTCTTAGAGTTTACATGATTTAAGCAGGTATAAAAAGGGGCTGTGTTCTTTCTTAGGCCTCTCGCCCCAGAGCTGCCACCTAGCTGTGCTGTAGTGCCCATGGGGACACTGCCTGTCACCCAGGACCCACTTTTATGCTATACTACTTGGGGAACACAATATCCTGAGATCTGACTTCCCCTGACAAAGCATGGTCATTGTGCTTGCTCTGTGTAGATTCTACAAGTATTTTCCAGCATCCTATTAACTTCTATTTCTTAAGAGGTTTGTTACTTGCAAAGCATTTATTGACCAGCAGAAGAGATCATATTAACTTAAGTGCAGTGTTGAAAGCAAGCACTTTGGTGCCCATCAACATATAATGCTGATGAGAAAGATCTGAGGTTCAGTAAAAAGTCCCTTCTCATTGTTTTCTTCAGCTCATCAGCACCTGAACTTTCTTATAATTATTGTGAACATCATACCACACGGAATCCTTGCTTGGTCTACAGGTGATATTCAGATTCCAAAGGCCATATTTCATCCTACCTCTGAGTGGGCCTTGACCTTGAAGAATTTATAGGCCGTTCCTTCTTTTCACCTAATATGAATGTGGCGTCTTTCACAGTAGAAGTCACCCTGAAAGCTATCTCTGTAGTCCAACCTCAACTTTGCATTTGCGCAGTAATTCTTTCTACAACATTCCTGGCACTGTCCCTGGCTTGTACTGATCTCTCCTGGGGTGGACAGGCCACTGTGTAGTTAGGCAGCTCTAGTTATTACAGCTTTTCCTTAAACATTGGGCTAAGAATTACTTCATCCTCATTTCTGTCCATTCTCTACATTCTGTCTTCCTGGAAAATAGTGATCATTTCTTTTTTAAATGGTTCCTTCTGGAGGTACAGATTATTTGCTGATGTCTCCTATAATGTGGTTTACAAAAGGCCCCTTGCCATCTGGTAGACTTCAGTATCATAGTTTGATCCTGGGACCATTATCATATCCATCAATGCACCTTAAAATAGTGTGAGCTTTGCCACGCCTCACTGCCAGGCCTTAACTCACTCAACTCCTCACTGCCAGGCCTTGTCTAACCCCTGGTCCTGCGAAGCACCCACAGAAGAGACTTGCCTACATCTCCTTCGGGAAGATCAGTAAAGACTTTCTGGAGATGCTGGCCCATGAGATAGACCTCAAGGAGCTTTAGCAGAGATTGATCTTGCAGTACTACAAAGAGGCTTTATGTGTAAGGGCCCAGAAGCAAGAAAACATGGGGAAAATTTAAGATATGTGAGCTTATCCTAGTTATGCTTCAGAGCACATATTGTGCAGATACTTAAATGTCACAACCAGATTGTGTCCTTCAGTAGGTCATGGCAAGCCTGAGATTTTTGAGTTTTTCTTAGGCGCCTTCTAGGGAGGTTAGACTGGTAGAGTAGGGTGTATTGAGAGGAAAGAAACCAGATAGGAAGCTTCATGATGGGGTAGACCATGGGCATCTCAACCAAGGCAAGAGTACTCAGAAGAATCATTTTCCCCACATCCTAGCCTATGCCTGATACTCTCATGCTTTTCATTCCTGCTAATCTAATGAGTGTAAGTTGAATTTTCATCATTTTAGTTTGCCTTTTCTGATTATTAATGAGATTGGGCATTTTTTCATTATTAGTTACTCCTTCTGCCCAGTATTAAATATTTGTCTTTTTTCTTAATTTGTAGGAAGTTTTTTAAATTCATTCCAGTAACTAATCTTTTGACTTTTAAATATTTGCATGTAACCTATCTTCTCCCAGACTTCCTTATCCTATCCCCTATTTATAATGTCTTTTTTAATACAAGAAATTATAAATATTGTTGTCAGATCTGTAAAACATTTCTTTTAGGGTGTATCCTGTTGCCTTGTTTAAGAAATCCTTCCCTACCTCATAACCATAAAGAGAGCTCCCAATGTTCTTTTTTTCCAGTATTCAAAGTTTTAATTTCAAAAGTTATGTCTTTGTTCTATATTGGATTTATTTGGGTACCAGTTGTGAGGTAGGAATCTTAATTTTATTTCTCTCCAACTAAAGTCACTTGAATAGTCAGCTCTTTCCCAGTTTTGTGTCATTTCTACTGTATACTATCCACACCTGCTGTGATATCCTTCTGGGTTCTTTCTTATCTTCCACTGATTGATTCATCCAGTTGTGTGCCAATACCATATGGAATTAATTACCATAGTTTTATGGTGTGATTGGTACCTGGAAAGCAAGTCTCCTATCTTTGTTCTTTTGGTTTTATTTATCTTTGAAGTTATCTCACCTATCTATGCTATTACTCTTCATTGTGAATTTAAGAATTGGTTGGCCAACCATCCCAAAGTGCTGTTGGGAATTGTATTGGAATTGCATTGAACTAATAAGTTAGGTTTAAGAGAACTGACATCTTTATAGTATCAAGTCTTCTCATCAGTGAACAAAATATATCTCTCCATTGATTCAGACCATCTTTTATGTTCTTCAGTGAAAGGTTACAATGACTTGCACCTTCACTTATTAGTTGTTGAAATGCCCAACATTTAAGTTCCAGAGTACAGAACAACTCTATAGTTATAAAATCTGTAGTAAAGAAATCACATTTTAAAGCAGTTAGGGGTTCCATCAGATTGAGAGGGTAGAGCTAGCTTTTATTTTCTCCTGTCAGATAACTCTCCTTTCCTGTGTACATCAACTCTAAGTCCTACAAATGTACCATTTGCCATTGCCAAGCAAAGCTTTTGACTAGGCCATGAAAGACTTCTGCCCCTTGCTTGACATTCATTCTAACAGTGGGCACTTGGTCCAATAGCTGTTCACCAAACAATAAATCAATTAACTGCATTATGCTTATGTATGTTCTCTGCACAGTAAAATTATGAATGACTTTGTCAAATGATTTACTTAAATAAGAATCACTTTATCTATGGCATGTTCCATTCCTAACGAACCATTGTTGTTTCTCAGGATCACTTTCATTTCAGAATTTTACCACAATCCTCATCCAGGTTTCCACTCCAGCATTATGGAAGGTTGTTTCTCTCCACCCCACACACGAATTTGCCCATATCTAAACTTCTTGTCTTTTTTCCCAGTCTTCATGATTTCTCATAATTTGCTAAAGTGATGCTAGATTCAACCTCTGACTTCCCAATAAAGTGATCACATCAACATTTAAAATATCAGCCCATTCCAGGGTGCCTACTGGCTCAGTCATTTAAGCATCCAACTCTTGATTTCAGCTCAGGTCATGATCTCAGGGTCATAAGTTGAGTCCCACATCAGGCTCCACACTCACAGTGGAGTCTGCTTGAGATTCTCTCTCTCTCTCTCTCTCTCTCTCTCTCTCTCTCTCTCTCCTGCTGCCTCTCCCCTTCACTCATGCTCTCACTCTCTAAATAAATAAATAAAATCTTTTTTAAAAAATCAGCCCATTTTTACTCATACGAAAATATACTTGTTTTTTAGCCTACTATGTTCTGTCATATAACCTGAGTTCAGAGGCACTTAAACACCAGCATTAAGTATTTAGTTAGGATACTCTTATTCTGACTTCTGAGACCATTAAAACCATAGTATTAAGTACATTTTTAAAAACAATGCAATGGATAAAAATTATTGACTAAATAAGCAGCCTTTGAGTTGGCTGAACATCTATAGCTTCTTGATACTTCTTCATACCTTAAGGGTGATAGAGGAAAGAATATTTGTTTCAAGTGCCATGGATGTTGAAGAGGAAATCTGGTAGAAAATTTTAAGCAACTACCAAAAAGCTCATTGAGCTTTCCCTCAATTCTTTAATGGGATTTTTTAAAATATATATTTATTATTTATGATAGACAGAGAGAGAGAGAGGCAGAGACACAGGAGGAGGGAGAAGCAGGCTCCATGCCAGGAGCCTGACGCGGGACTCGATCCCGGGACTCCAGGATTGCGCCCTGGGCCAAAGGCAGGCGCTAAACCACTGAGCCACCCAGGGATTCCCCTTTAACGGGATTAACATTAACAATTTTGTTGTCATTTGTGTTTCTCTAGCTTCCAATTATAGAAAAGATAAGAACCATTGCCCAGGCTGTGTATGGAGCCAAAGATATCGAACTGTCTCCTGAAGCACAATCCAAAATAGATCGTTACACGCAACAGGTAAAAGTTACACTTCTATGGGAAAAATTCACGTTGGGCTCTTAAAATACTCACCTTGACTTAAAAACAGTTATAAATCTCACCAGCTGAATGTGGCTTAATCTACTTAGTCTACAAAAATTGAATTAATATCCTTGGGTAGTTTATTAACTCTAAATAGAACATTATGGCATGGGTGTATACCCTGTACATCATTGACTTGTAGTTACAAGTCGTCTGATATGGGTGATGCTGTATCTATGACATGTTATGGTTAGTCCCTCCTACTCAGCCACAAACACGGAAATTTTCTGGATGTGTCACTGTGGAATCCGAGTTAGATGATCCATAATGCTGCTGCTTCATTGCAGGGCTCTTACTACCTTAAAAATATTAGCACAGTGCCAGGTAAGGCAAGTCATAATGCAGCTTTTAAAGATGGGGGTGTTTGGTGTTCCTTTTTTATGCAAGTGGTTCACTGACTTGGTGCTGAGATTGTCCACCAAAGATGAAGGTTCTATCTCATCTTCTACTTCTAGAGAGTGACAAAGGCAAGTCGGCAAGCAGCTTTGAAGGTGATGGGAGTCAGCAGCCTGAGCCTAGTCCCAAAATAGCCATACTTCATGGACTTCATCCACTGCAGCTCATTCAGCCATCCCAATTAAAATGACCATTAGCCTCAAGTGCCCCTTCCACTTTGCTATGATACAATAGAAGTCAAAGCATTTCAAGAGCTGGTCAGCAGAGGAGCTCCATTAGGCATATTATTGATCTATTTTGTTAACTTCCCAACTCCTAAATCCTATTTGTAAATCATATTTGACATCGTGTTAAATACTACCAGTGCTGACCAGAGTAGTCTCCCTGGTTTGGTAAGATAGCAACTCGTTTTTTCTTAGAATTTCCCATGTATGCCCTCAGCTTGTACTTTTAAGAAGTAAATAATTCCCTTGGAGCACTTGCATAGACCAGTTGGGTAAGCATCCAACTCTTGATTTCACCTCAGGTCATAATCTCAGGGTCCTGGAATCGAACCCTGTCAGGCTCCACGTTCAGTGGAGAGTTGGCTTGAAATTCTCTCCTTCTCCCACTGCCACTCCCCCCTGCTCTCTTGTTCTCTCTCTCTCTCTCTCTCATAAATAAATAAATAAATAAATAAATAAATAAATAAATAAATAAATAAATAAATAAATAAATAAATAAACCTTTAAAGAATAAATAATTCCCCAGAATTGTTCTGTGTACCAGAATGGATCTGCAGTGAAATTTCACTCATGTGTATTGAAATGAGTAACGTAAGGTCATTGTCATGAGTCTTTTTCTTTCATGAATTTTTAATAATATTTAAGGACTATTATTTATTCTAACGTTACTTCCTTCCCTTTTTCTCAGTCTGAAAAACTTATTTTTTATATGAACTAATATGGTGCTAGTATATAACATTTTGATTCTTTCTTTTTAAAAAAATATCTGTTCTAGCAAAATATTAAATTGGAAATTAAATCAGTTCAAAGTATTTCATTAGCTGAATGATCTCTGAAACTCAAAATTCCCGCCCCCACTTCTATAGAGCAATTGTGATTATCCTCCAGCAAAATTCTGATCAGTATTTAAGAATATTCCAGCCTTTCAAAAAGGAATAGCACCACCCTCCAAATGAAAATATTCTAAAATCTTCCACATACTTTTAAATTGAATCATAAGAATGTCTGCATGTGTTACCTCTGAAGATTGCATTCCTTTAGCCCTGTCTAGTGAGGGAATGTTCCTTAAAAGTTATGTGTCCAGTATGTGGTTGCCATTAATTAGCAAAGTCACTAAAGGGACACTATGTACCCTTTAATCGAAACCAGGCTACAAGGACACTGTCCTTTTTGTGAGACCCCCACATGTGACTTCCTGCCCTTTCACCTTTGGAACTCCGGGTCAGGCATTGCCTTTGGTCCTTAAAAATAAGAGGCTTAAAAAGTGACCTCATCTTAGTTCATATAATGTAATCGCAGATCAAATAGCCATGATTCATAAACCAACACAAAGGGACCCTTTGCTTCCTGACAGCCTCCAAGAATGAGTGAACAACATGACTAAGAGCTTCATTACAGACCCTTTCTCCAGATTACCTTTCTGAGCCCCGGGTATTAATATCCTTGGAAATAGTTTCGGCAGCTGCCATTGCTTCTGCTTTGCCTGAAAATAGCCACACTTTCTCCCAAACACACACATCACGCTGCCTTCCTTAAGGAGAATTCTCTGAAATAAATAACAGACACCCTCAACCAAGTGGTGATCACATGGAGATAAGGGTTCGCCCCATCTCCTTACTCAGTGAATAAGTAGTAACCAGCACCTGCCGTGTGCCTGGATCTGAGCCTCAGGGATCATATGGAGTGTAACATTGAACATATACAGGAGACTAATCTGTGCTCAATGAACACATTTCCTTTCCTTTCTTACAGGGATTTGGAAATTTGCCCATCTGCATGGCAAAGACCCACCTTTCTCTGTCTCACCAACCTGACAAGAAAGGTGTTCCCAGAGATTTCATTTTGCCTATTAGTGATGTCCGGGCAAGCATAGGCGCTGGGTTCATCTACCCTTTGGTTGGAACGGTGAGTAACATTCTCCAAACACCTTCCCCAGGCTATGTTGTCATGATGCCTTAAATTCTTATGTTCCACCAACACTTTACAAATCAGGTTTTGGGAAGTAATAATATTTGCTATTTTTCTGAAACATTCTCTTCCACCATATAATACTCCTCTGCTGTCATGGTATGGATTTTTCTTTTTTCTTTTCTTTTCTTTTCTTTTTTTTTTTTTAAGATCTGGTATTCAGGATCTCTTGAGTCATAAAACTGATTCCCCTCATAAAACTCATTTAGAGAATGACTTGGTACAGTTCAGTCTGATATTTAAATGGTGGAATGGCTTAGTGTAGTGCCTCTGGACTTTTTCATATTACTGTACTCAAAATGATAAGACTTTTCTCTAGTCAGATAAATGAAGGTGACTACTCATGCCAGACAGGCCCAGCCTAGCACCTCCAAAGGCTGGGAAAATCAGCATTTCACCCTCTTCCTTGCTCCTCAGCACATCAAGCAGGAGGCTCCACCTTAGAAAATGAGCAAATTAAATGAGTTTTCATTTTTAGCAATGTGGGATGACATTTCTATAAGTTGATAATTATGTTATTTCAGATTTTTTATGGATGGAAGGGAGATACCAAATACATGAAAATTTATCAAAGCACTTAAAATCCATGAAGTTAGGCTTCCTACATAAAATGCTTCATTATAGCTACATAATGATATACATTACATTGGTAATCGTCGATAGCCAAAATCCAACTTCTCATCTTCGGAGTGCTCCTGGATTAGATTTAGAACAAAATATTCTAAGTCATAATTATCCTTACTGTTGTTGTTATGATCCAAGTCCACACAGGAAACATTATAACAATTTTTTAAATAAACCATGTGACTGGTGTTACGTAAATAAGCAATGGATAGGCAAAAGTACATAAAAAGTGCAGAATCTTTGCCTTGATATTTACACATTTCACCTAATATTGGACAAAATGTTTTTAATAAGCATTTCTTGAATTCTTTTTACATGTAAGGCATGGAGATACCAAAAAGGTGTGAGGAGCACAGGTTTGCACAGTACAGGGGCATCTAGAGAGTGAGGTGTTGGCATTCTGAATGCCTTCAGCACAGGAGTACCAAGAGCAGCTTCCACCTGAGGTGAGTGAGAGAGGAAGGTATGTGAAAGAAGAAGAGAGTTGAGAATACTTCATAAAGACCTCAACCTTTGAACTGGGCAAACAAAACTCAAGGACACAAAAGTACATGACAGACCCAGAGAAGTCTAGTGTGGCTGAGATTGGATAGGATGGGCTAAGCTGTTACAGAGCTTGATTACCATTGATGAGAACTGGGGTTTTTCTCCTGTGTGCACTACAGAGTAACTCTAGGGTAGTCTCTGTATTTGTTTGGGTTTTTTGTTTTTTTTTAATTTTTATAAAATAAGGAAAAAGAGTTCTGGCAGCAGATGGACAATGGTCAGAGGGCCAAGAGCCACAAACGGGAATGTCTGTCAAGGCCAGAGTTCATCAAGGTCAAGACTGCAATCACACTGAAGCTAAACTGGAGAGAAAGGCGACTTTGAGACATATTTTAAAGTAGCCACCTACATGTGGAGTTGTGAGGTAGGACATTTGTAGCTTGACTGTGATGGCAGTGCCATCGGTCCTGAAAGAACATGGTGGGAGGCAGGTTGGCAGAGCCAGAAATGAGACTGGCTACGATGTGGAGAATTGCAAGGGTTAACTTGCATATATAAAATGGTCTTAGGATCTATTAGAAATACAGATTCAACACTCAGAGGAAAGGAATAGGAAGGAAGGCCTTGAGAGTTTTAGAATATAGATGAAGGCAGATGTGGAACAGGGGAAGTAAGGATAAGCACAACAGAAATGAGAAGAGGAAAAAAAAAGAAGAAGAAATGAGAAGAGGGTGAAGGATGATCTTCTAAAAATGTCTACATTTACAGAGCCCTCCAAGGCATCTGGGAGGAACCATCGAAGGTCTCAGGAGAGACCAAGGAATCCCATGGGAGCCCAAGGGAGGCATAGAAACAGTGTTGATATAGGGAGAAGGGTTCAGATATTATGAGTGCTGGATGACATTTCCATAGGGGAGGGGAGGTGGAGGAGGAAAGTGACTGCAAAGGGGCACAAGGGAATGTTCTGGAGTGATGGAAATACTATATTGATTATTTCAATTGAGAGACAGATCCATGATTATAGACCTTTGTCAAAACTCATAGACCTACATACCTAAAAAGGATGAATTTTATTGAGTTTAACTTAATTGTATCTCGATTAACAAAAATGGTTAGTGAGAAGAGCTTGCTTTTATGTCCATTAGAATGGCCTCACTGGTGGCAGCTCCTCAGTGCTAAAAGCCTCCTGAGCTTTGGTCAGTGAAGACCTTTGCATGGGAATAAGAGTGCAGCCGGGAGAGCCACCCAGGGAAACTGGAAGGCCCAGAGATGCAGAATTGTGCCAGGGGACATAACGAAGGAGAAAGTCAGCTACGTCCAAAAATCCATCATGTCTTGCCCTATACAGATTGAAAACCCCACAGGAGCTCATCCAGCAGTCATTCATTTATTCGTTCAGTGTACATAAGGCACTGTGCTCAGTGCTCTGGGGAACCCCCAAATAAAGACGCTTTCCACTCCAGGCAATTTGCAGCTTTTAGAGGTGGATAGAAATGAGTTTTTAAAAAAATGATTTGCTATAAAAATTAGGAACCAGGGATGCCTTAGTGGCTCAGTGGGTGAGCATCTGCCTTTGGATCAGGTCGTGATCCCGAGATCCTGGGATTAAGTCCCGCATCAGACTCCCCACAGGGAGTGAGTCTGCTTCTCAAATATTAAAAAAAAAAAATTAGGAACCAATAATTGATAACCTTAATAGTTCTGAGCATTTAATTAATAGTCATTAAATAAAAATCGTAACATAATTTAAAATCCTGTAGTCACTAAACAAACAGATCCTGTGGATCTTCTCCTATCCCAGTACCACCACAGCCTCACGTGAGACCAGTTCTGGGAAATCAGAATTCTCAAGCTGCCACTGCTGGTGTGGGAACCAGTCTGAGGTTTGACTTGGAGGGAACGATGGTGGGGTACAGTCCAGTCCCTAAGGGGCGGCTGCTGGCTTTCCAGGTGTCCTGAAGAGAGCCCCTGCCGCTGTGTGGCGCCCCCACCACAGGGCACTGCCACAATCCAGGGTGAGGAGCCAGGCAGGAAGTGTCCAGCTAAAGGAGTTCCTGGAGGTCAGGAAACGGTCACGGTCATGTGGAGCCAGTGGCCTTAGAGGTCTGCTTTCTAAGCCGGCGGGAAGTTGCGCATGTATCAGGGCAAACACACCACTGGGAAGCCAGGATCGCCTAATAAGGGCTGGTATTTACTTTTACTTGACCCCATTCTGCACCCTGCCACAGTCTGCTGAAATGCTTCTAGCATTCATCACCCATGTGGGAGACGCAGTGTAGTAATTTCCCGCTGAAATGACCGAGGGAGAGGGGAAGGGTGACACCAGAGGGGGGCTGGTTCCTACAGGTGGGAAAATTCTAGCATCGTGAATCATTCTTACTCTTAATCACAAAACATGTGCTTATGTGAGTACTTTTGAAATACACATCCATCCATCCACTCCAGAAAGAAGCCCAAACTCAGAAAGCTTCTCACTTTTTCTGCAGTGTTCATTCATTCATTCAGTTGTCCATACAGCCCTGTGAAGGTGAACAAGACCAAGTCCTTCCCTGATGGGTCTTAGAATATATGTATAGTACAGAAAGCTGTGAACTTGAGAATGAAAGAGAAACACCCTCTGGCTACGTAGTAGGTCTAAAAGGGGAGAGTGTTAATAAAGCAAGCGCATCCTCAAGCAATAAACGTCTCCAGCCCTGCTGACTTCGAGCAATCATGTGGTGAGATGCTGGGGAGTTCAGTTTTCCCTCTCCAGATTTAGCTTTGTAAATATTTACTCTTTAACCCCCTGTCTTATACACTAGTGGGTTTTTTTTTTTTCCATTTAATTATTTCATCATGTTCTATTTACTTATCATGCAATACAATAATAATGATAATGAATACCATTGACTGCATAGACACTTCACCGGTACCTTTCACTACCCCAAACTGTTTCTATATAAGCACCCAGTACAAGAATTACTCAGCTTATGGACATCTGCGGCCTTTGCTACCGTTCTAACACACATTCACAGTGTTTCCCATCTGGCTATAGCTAATTTTTCCTTCACAGAGTAACAGTCTTCATTCCTACTAAGCGCCATATGTATTCTTGCTTCATTTTAGTGACATTATTTCCAGCATATTATTGAAAGCTCCAAATTCGTACAAGATTCGTGACCAGCTCATCACTACTTAGTACGTCACCTTGTAAGAAATAGTTAAGCAAATACAGATCTTTGATGTGGGAAGAAAAGAACAAATTGTTTTCAAGATTTTCCTACCCTGTATTCTACAGATTACCCTGTTACGTTATGTTTCCAAAATTCTTTCAAAGCTTATGGTTTATGGGGTTCAATAAACCTAATAGCTTATTAAATTTCTCCAAAACAGTCTTGGGCCAAAAGAAATCTAGTAGGTGGTCTTTGTCTTCTGATCACATTGTTTTGATATTGTCTCTAAGTTTCTATAATTTACAAGGGCTCTTTAATCATTTGGTGTAAATTTCATGACATAAAAATATTAGCCTGTAAGCAAAGCATATGCCATGATATTACTGAGAAGTAAATTACACTCCACATAGAAAAAGACTAGAAAGACCCCAAAATGTTAACATTGGGCTGCAATATTATAGACAGCTTTTCTTTCTCTACTTTTCTGCTTATTTCAACATCTGCATTGAGCATGTGTCCCTTTTTTATAATCTGAAAATAAATAGGCAGGTGGTAAACTAAAAGTACTTGGAAACAATATTTATATAGGGCCAGTCAGTTGCCAGAGAGTCAGCAGCAGGTGGAGTCCGGCAGGTCACACCACCTTGGCCATCCCAGCTGTCCTGCAGTGTTTTAACACCTGTAACGTTGAGACACTGAAGGAAGGACAGAAGATCTAGGATGTTCCCATAAGAAATGCACTCCTGGGTGTGGTTTGTCAGGTTCCAAGGTCTACTGACCCCAGATCGGTCTTCGGAAACACAAGATTGTGTTTTCTATGCTAATTTGTCCAGGGCTCTTCTTGACTACCATTGGGGTAGAAAGAGGATGAGTACCCTCTCCTTCTCAGGCGTTCTCACACAGCTATGCACTGTCAAAACAGTGGCATGGAGAAATGTCCAACTAACTGAATTCCACCAGAAGTCCATTTGATGTTAGTGTTCGGTGTATATGACTACTCTCCTTTGATATCACACTGAGACTCCTGAAGAACCTAGGAGTCCTCCTGGAGTGAGGTTCTCTTGAATATGAGATCTTTATTGACAAACATGGGACATCAAATGAGGACATAAGAACTCCAAGGACATGAATGTGGGCTAGAATCTTAAGAGTCAGCAGCCTCACAGTTCATGCAGAAGGGATTAAAATGTCCTAGGGTGTTGCTCTGGTGATCACTGCCAGGTAGAGCATTTTTGGGAGGCAGAGTGGCCACTTGAACCACTGTACAGAAATAGACTGAGTGCTTTCGCCTCACAGACTGATAAGCAGAGAAAGACGTCAGGGAGGGAGGACTAGCAGATGCAGCAGATCAAAGCTTCCTTCTCCTTCCCGCACCCTTCACTTTGGTCCCCGTGCTCTTTCTGGAGCAGAATGGTGATCATGGACACTGCCTGTGTGTCCATGTGTATTTTGCTCCTGCTGTGATTGACCTGGCCTGGACCCATGACAGTGTGCAAGTCTATCCAAGGAAGAGGGGCCAAGAGGTCAGTGGTAAAGCATGCAGTTTATTGAATGAACAGATGGACGAGCACTGGTGTGGCCTTCATTTCCACTCTGACCTGACCCGGCCACATCTCTGCCCAGGTGCACCACTGACTGCCTTGCTTGGCCGGGTCCTGGAAAGCAGGAAACTGCTGGAGTGTTTGGGAAGTGAGTGATGTCATCTACAGCTCATGCTGGGTGGAGACTTATTGGACTGGGATTGGGGGGCAAGGGGGGTGAAAAAGTAGATTGTGGCCCCACCCAGCTAAGTCATGGCCGTTTTGTTCTTTCTCATGTTTCAGTTACGCTTACCTTGTTTTCCGTTCTACTCCCTCTACTGTAAAAGTATGTACTGAATGTTTAGTTTACACTGGATCCGATTCAGGTCAGCGATGATGTTATTCTCAAGCACAGTGGGGATATGTTATCTCCTCTGTGTGCCGGCCCCACTTAGGGACACACGGTTATAAACTTGCTTCACTCGGTTAAGCATGAAGGTGAATTAATTCAGACCTTGTAGGTTCAAATCAAATGCATTGCTCCTCACATTTTCCAGAGATTTATGACCAGTTACATAGTGAAAAAATTAAACATTCACTCCCCAGGCTGCACTTGAAATGCAATGGATAAGCAGTCACGTAGCAAAAGGGCTCACTGTCACATGAGATCACACGGAACTCCCTTAGCCCCAGAGTATCCCTTAGACCCTCAGAAGCTACAGAATCCCCTTTTTACTCCTTACCTTCCCTCTGCTTTCCCTGCCTCCCAACCCCTACCCCCACAAATAAATTCTAAGCTGATTTCTTTTAAGTCTTGCCAATAGCCTATCTGTCTCCCCTGCTGCTTGGCCCTGGTTCCCCAACACCTGTAATGAACCAGCCTCCTACCCTACCCAAGGCTCTCCCTCCCCAGCGGGCCTCCCTTTCTTTGTACCACGTCCTTTCACTCTGTTCCTGGGGATCTGCTTTGTCTCCTCTCCCCACCCAGCCGGGGTTCCCTGCCCACTGCTCTTCCTCATCTCTACATCAGAATTTCCTGCTTTCTCCCAAACATGCCTTCCTCTGACTCAGGCATCCACTTGGCTCCTCTTCCCCTGACATCCCTGCAGTAAGCTGCCTGGTTGCTTTGTGACCACATGTTCCTCCCCAGTGTCCAGAGGCCAGCTACACATGTGTGTCCAGTAGGAAAGAAGTCATCCCTGTCTTCCTGTGTGACGTCTTTTAGGGGAAAGGAAGATGACCACAACACTCTTGATTTCCAGAAACTGTTATCAGATTGATGAGACAAGGGAAGCGTGACTCATGAAAATGACATTTCTTCTCTCTCGCCTGGAGTTGTCGAAGCCCAGTCCATTTACTTGCAGTAAATGGACTGGACTTTTTTTTTTTCTCCCCTACTTTGGTACTAATTTATTTTTAGCGTAAGTATAAAATTATTTTAAATGAAATCGGCTTCAGCCAGGCTAATAGGCTGAGTAATAACATTTTCAGATATCTCTCTCATTGAGTTAAAATTTTAACCTACTGTTATCATTCCCCTCGTGTCGATTCTTTTTTACTTCCTACAAACCAAGAAGAGGGTGCTTGTAGTGGTTACACATCCAGCCCTGCAGTCAGTATAGTGATCTTTTGTTCTCTCTAGGGATTGGTGAAGTACTAGCCCATTCTTCCTCCACTTCCATCTATTGTTTTCTCCCTGGTTTTAGTTTGGATCCAGAGCATAAAATTGATGATCAAGGCATACCCCAGTCCAGAATTTCTGAAAGACACCCATAGAATTATCTGGTTCTCCTGGAGCTTCTTCTCTTTAATGCTTCTTTGTTGCATTCATTATACTTTATCCCCTTATTAGTGAGAGGCATGTAATCAGAAGCAGTTAAGTAACTTATATAAGGGAAATAGAATTAATACCAGTTTTCCAACTAAAGGGCCCACTAGTCCTCAGAGTCAGTTTGAGGGTGTGGTGGGAATGGATTAATAGAAAGAGAAGCTAGATTTGTTGGAAAATTCATATTTTAAACCTACAATTATAGTTTTTGAGGAAAATATAATTGATAATATCTAAACTCATGCCAGTTTACAGGCGTATATATATGTGTTCATTAATTTATCCACCCATGGATACTAGATTAAATTTTAAGATACATAATTGACATATTATGGTCTCCATAAAACATTTGCTGTATATCACTTTTGAAAGAATCAGTTGTCCTTTAGTCTTTACTAGGTATCACTGAGAATTCAAAACATTTACACCAGTAAGTATCACAGATCTAGTTTAATCACAGACCAAATGTAAAGCTGTTAGGTTTTGGGGATATAACTTAAGTTAGATTAAATGATCAAATGGACTTTACTTATAAAGTCCCTGGAAGACCCATTAAGAAAATTCATAGACATTTGCCAAACCCGACAAGAATTTGCTAGGGTGTCTGCGTTAAGTATTTGTGATAAAGGTACTACATTCTGCTAAAGATGAGACCTAGGGCTGGCAACATGAGTTGCTGCATAGGTCATGGACATCATTCTTCTGTTTTTAGGGTCATTCTTCTGTTTTTAGAATCAGCTCTAGAGACTGTAGGACCCATGAAAACTACCTACCATGCCTCTTTACACATTCCAAAATCTATCATCTCATTCCCAAATTTAGTGCTTCTCCTCTGAATACAAACTTTCTCAAACTCCCAATCTCCCCCGTCCCCCGCCCCCCCCCCATGCTGGCGCTGGGGAGATGGTGCCCCTGTGACACCTGCTCACTTCCAATTACTCCATCGCTCACTCAAGGACACTGTGTTTGTGCTGCCCATTCCACCCAGCTAAAATGTATTACAGTTATTTCCTTTGGAAGTCTGTGTCTTTCCCATGTCACCTTGCCCAAGTATCTCCTTTCATCCAGACCCCTCTGGTTAAGGAACACGTCTTCAGTTTTCTTGACCTTTCCACAATTGGAAGCCCATTGTAGAACATACCTTTGGAGGGATGCCCGCTCAGCAGTTGAGCATCTGCCTTCGGCTCAGGGCGTGATCCCACAGCCCTGAGATGGAGTCCCACATCGGGCTCCTTGCATGGAGCCTGCTTCTCCTGTCTCTGCCTCTCTCTGTGTCTCTCATGAATAAGTAAATAAAATCTTTAAAATAAAAAAAATTCATTTAGAGCCGTCCATGTGTGTTGGTAGCCTGCCAATTCCACAGAGAGCAAGGGAATTTTAAAAGAAAGCTCTACCAGTGTGAACTCACCATTAATATGATCCCAAACTTAAATTCCAGATGGGAAAAGCGGTCTTTTAAGGAGCTAGTAGCAGAGGCTCTAGTGTCTACCAGCTGTATCTGTTGATAACTCCAGCCTTTCCCAATTAGTGCTCTAGCCTTTGTTCTTGAACCAGTTACTGACCAGCAATACTATAAACTAGAGGTCCAAATGTATTTTTATTAACGTGCTTACATAGGGACTTACTTACAGATCAAGTATCCCACTAAACAGTATTGCTTGGCAGTATGGGATTTGTGTAGAAACTGCTTATCCACATTTTGCATAGATGTATCCAGTCTTTCTCCCATGTGCTGCATCCTATGTCCTTGCCCCCCTTCTCCTTGACATAAGGGCTGTTTTAACCACAAGTCAGACACTCTTCCCTGTGCTTCATATAGATGAGCTCATTACTCTCCGTACCAGCCCTCTGAGCATGGTTGATGATAAATGGGAGAGTGCTAGTGTTCTGAATATTAAAGCGTCTGAGATCTTTACCCAAGAATAACATAGCTTAGCTTTTCAACATCTTGATTTTTTTTCTTTTCATAGATCAGTGTGTATTCATAATACCAGGTGTGTTGAGCACTGATACATATAACAAAGCATAAAATGTGAGCCACCCTAAGGGGGTAGAGAATATTTGGATAAATAAAGCATCAACATTTTAAAAATTACAGTAAATAGTTTGTGCATTGGCTTACCAAAGGAAAAGTGTGAATGATAAATGCAGTAGAACTTCAAAGAAAGCAAAGGCCACTTGAGAGGAATGGTTAAAGAGATTATGGCTTTAGATGACATACTGGGTGCACTGGGGTGTTTGAGATTTTGTGGGCAGGGAGCCACCCTGGCAGTGATCTGAAGGACAAAGAAGCTGAGGCCAGGCTGACTTTGAGGGGCCCCCCATGCTGGAGGAATGACAGTAGAAGTGGAGAGGAAAGTATGCTGGGAGGCTGGTAGAGGTCACAGGAATGAAATGTGAGGAAGAAGTGGCAGGTGCCTCCTGGGACCTAGAAGGATGTACCTGGAAAGAACAAAGACAGCAAGCTGCTGTCACAGCAAACATGGAAAGTTACATGTTTTAAAGATAAAGAATGAGTTGGAGATCTTGCATCATGAGCATGCAAATTCAGGCCCACCGAATTTCCTGTCAAGTCGTCTGTGAGACAGTTAGAAATTAGTTCCCAGAGTTCAGGAAAGAGGCCAGAGCTGATACTTGGAGAGTTTTTTACATTGGAGTGATGTACAGTTTCTCAATTTCATTCTAATTTAAAACATGGTTGTGTGTTTAATTTACACTATGCACTGAGGTTACCAAGACCGAAAACACCCAACCCCTGCCCCAGATGCTTCATGCTCAAGGAACGCAGACACACTCCTGTACACCAGCAAAGTGCTGATAGTACCAGGGTGCAAAGGGATACTGAAGACTCACATGTCCTGTGAGAAGGGGCAGCAATGCAGAGAACCTCCCAGCAGTGCCTGTGAGATGTCCTGAGAAAAAACAATGCTGATGGGGGTGGGCGGCTCAGGTGAAGCATTCCAGACACAGCAGTGGGCAGGAGCCCCACCACAGAGGGCTTTAGTGGCCAGAGCTGGAGAGAGATGCAGTAGGAGTAAGCCATCAGAAGTCCTTAGGCAGCTCACTAATGTGAGCAGACCATTCCCAAACCTAGCATTCTGAATGGTGGTCCCTGAGGGTGTGCAGGACCACCTCCTGCAGGCCCATGATGCAAGATCTCCAACTCATTCTTTATCGTCTTTAAAATGGATAAACAGGGCAGCCCCGGTGGCTCAGTGGTTTAGCGCCGCCTTCAGCCCAGGGTGTGATCCTGGAAATCCAGGATGGAGTTCCATGTCAGGCTCCCTGCATGGAGCCTGCTTCTCTCTCTCTCTCTCTCTCTCTCTCTCTCTCTCTCTCTCTCTCTCTCTCTCTCTTTCTCTAATAAATAAATGAATAAATCTTTAAAAAAATAAAATAAAATAAAATGAATAAACAGAATCTCTAGCAGTTTCCATCACCCAGGCTGTGTGAGCCCTTCTACAGGTGGATCTTGTGCTAAGTAACCAAGGAGGCTAGAGGTGTCAAAATGGGCAAGTCGGGACAATGCTTTTGCACTACAGAATCGCCAGTGGGGAGAATGGAGAAAGAAACACTATTTCTATATCCATTTAGTCATTATGCCTCAATAAGTTGATTTCTGAGTGAGCTGTTATTTGCTACGAATCAAAAGCTTTTAAAGTTGCTTCAAACTACATTACACAAATAAAGAGAATTGGCCTACAAAGAAAGGAAATAATCTCTTCTCTGAGACGCCATGCATTATTTTCTGACTTGCACAGATATTTCCGATCCATTAGAATCCTCCACTTTCATCTTATTTGCTGCTCTATCACAGTTATTGTAAGTCCGCTGGGACCAATAACCTGAGTTTCCGTTAGCTTTGCTCTTTTTTATGGCATAGTAGAAGCTAATTCCAAATGGCAAAGAGTTAACTTGTCATCAGACCTATAAAATCACAATGATATGTGAAAGGTTCCCTCTAAGCAGTGAAAAATCCTGACTACCACTCATGTTAAGAGACAGTTTTTAGTCTGGGCCCACAAATCCTTGTTACAAGAACTGGTCTGCTAAAGGTCAAGTTGAGGATGGTCAGTCCAGCTCTTAGATCCACCATGGTGTTGGCCTTCCATCCCTAATGAATTTAGCAGATTACTCCTTCACAGTCCTTCATGCCAATTAAAACTATCTACTTATACTTCTCACGTGGGTAAAAATCATCGCATAGATGGCTGTAAGTTCTCTCTTATTTATAATAACCATAACTGACTTTTTCTTCAAGCTGTTTTGACAGCTGGAGGTCATTTTAATTTTGATAAGTTTGTCATAAAGAATGGAATGTGCTCCATTTTGGAAATGGAATAGTCTTGGCAGGAAGACACAGAAGAGACACCAAACCACCTAACAATGGGATTCCAATAGGACATCTCTTCGGCTTCTTTGAAGCCTATTTAGTTTGCATTCAGGGCATAAATTGGAACCTTATATCTTTCTGTCGAGTAGGAAGTGTTTCAGACAGAAAAAAAAAAGAAATGATGGCCACCACCACATCACTGGAAGAACAGAAGGTTTTGGAAGATTATATTAGGTTTTACAGATTACAGCTTCAGACAGATTCTTTTATTTGGACGGTATATAGTTAATAATACGTGGAAGCCATGATGGGGAATATCTGTGTGCTGAAAGAACATATGCCCATAAATCCTGCTCTAGCACTTCTTTGTGATCACAGATTCAAGCTGGGGACAGTGATGGAGTGTCCAGTTCATCTCAAGTGCACCAGCCTACTCTGCATTTCTCCCTGACACCCCATCCTCCCTCTTGGGTTGTCAACATGCACACACTGCTCTCCGTGTATTATAACTCAAAAAACAAAAACTATGCCTATACCCGTTCAGTAAATTTTCATAGGTCTTCAATTATGATTCTATTTTTTTCCATATCTCCTCTATGAGCACATGCACAGACAGCCCCAAAATAATACATTCTTTTCTCCTAAGTGGAATGTGTAATTTTAAAAAGATTCATTAGGGAGAGGGTTAAAGATACTAATGTCTGGATAGTTTCAAGACCAGAATGACGGTCTCTAAATATATTCCGTGTTTATGATGTTTAATGACTTGGAGAAATAATTGATTTGCTTAGTGGGAAAATAAATGAGATTCCTAGCCCATAATTCAGTGATGTAAAAATGCATAGAAAAGCAGCTAGAAAGAAAGGGAGGCTTACATAAATTATAAAAATAATAAAAATTAAAACTGTATTCAGAGCGAACATTTACTGAGCACTTGCTGGATGCCAGGTAGTATTTCTAAGCAATTTGTATGTATTGATTGATTTAATCCTCACAGTGCCCTTTCCAGGTAGATAATATCACTATCCTTGTTTTACACACAGGGAAACCAAGGCACAGAGAGGTTAAGTAACTTGCCCTGATCAAAAAGCTAGTAAGTAGCAGAACCACATTCAACCTTGGCATTGCCCTGTAAGAAATAGTATACCATCTTTGTACTGATTATATGGTCTTATTTTCACATCCTAGGAGTTACTTAAAGTGGCCCTTGGTTCTGGTAACCATCTAATTAGAAAGAGTGGCTTTAAATAATCTACTCCAAAACCAATCCCATTATGGGAGCAGATGGTATCCAAAACCATATTGCTTGATATTCATTAATTTCCATATAGTCTTTAAAACTGTAGTAAGTCAGGATAAGCTTTCTGACTCATTTTTCTAGTTGGTTAGCAGAAGGCTGTGTTACTCAAAAGGCAAATTTCATTGTGACATATTGAGATTTTCCTGTGACTTTCCTCATAGAAACCTTTGTTTTGAGTATCTTTGAATATCAGCCAGAATGATGTCAGCCACTTTTTTATGGCGTGGATCTCAGCATTTCTGTCACCCATTAGTTAATGTGCTTGTATCAGGTTTAGAACTGTTTTCAAAGTTGAGTCCTGGCCCCTGTCTCTTTAGGATGGCTTGGTTATCTTTTTAGGTGAGAGATTTGGTTTGGTTTCTTGATTTCACAAATATATTATCAACCAGCCATATGGTTGATCTGCCAGGTATAGGAGCACAATGCGGTAGAAGAGATTCACTCCATGCCATTGCCAGGGATTATAACCTTGAACTATCAGCTGCCTGATTTTTTTTTATCAGGCCTGCTTGGGAAATGGTATTTCTGGCAGACTGTGTAGTCTGTTTCTCTTGAACAGTGTCCGTTTGAGGAACACCGGTGCTGTCAGGAGCTGTTTTACCAACATGCTAATGCAGGACACTCCTCTGACCTGGGACCCCTTCCAGACAACTCACAGGAGAGGGTCCTCTGGTTTCCGTAACTTCTGTGTACTCCTTTTATACCGTGACTTCTGTTGTAGCGTCATAGCTCCAAGTTATGAGACGTGCGTGCTTGTCTTTCCCTAGAAAGTAATGGATTGTGGTTCTTCGAGGAGTCCTGGGAGGGTGGGGTCATCCTATTGGTCCCTGAGTTCTAACTGCCAGGCCTCACACTTAACACACAGTAGGTTCCAGGCATTGAATGAATTCTTTCCATCCTAAGTGTCAGTTTGGGTTTTGTTTGTTTTTTTTTACTTTGTTTTCTGCGCTGCTTTCCCCAGAGAATGAAAATACATTTTCAAGGCACATCCTAGGCCTGAGTGTTTTCCCCTTTTTGCTTCGGTTGTCAAGAAGTTCTAAAACTATTAAACAGCTGAGCCCTCATAATTGTAGGATGCCTGGACCACACACCTACTGTCTGATTGGATCTTGACTTCTATTCAGTTTGTATCTTCCATGATCCGGATTTCTATCAATCTAATTTTTAAATTTTATTGAAAGGTAAGCTCCCTCAAGTTCTTTACTGAAAACCTCCATCTCCTGGAACAGGCCTACAGAAGATTAGGGAGCAAAACATAAGTAGTAATTCCATGTCAGCATGTTCTGAGACCAAAGAGATCTAGACTTAGAATAGACACATCCATACACATTAAGATATATTCCCATCTTATCTTCTCAATTAAAACATGCCAGGAAATAGTCTTCTCTTTGAGGAAAGCAGTACACAAAATCCTCACTCTCCAAAAAAAAAAAAAAAAAAAAAAATCCTCACTCTCGTTGCCTTTCAGCGACAACGCATAGCTTAGGTACTGAGCGTTTTTGGTTTCTTTTCTTGTTTCATTTTGGCACCTAGCAAGACCTTACACTGACTTCCCACGTTGACATTTTGATGAAATATAAACAGCTTCACAAAGAGAGTTGAGCATTTGGTGCAGCGTGAGCCTCTGGGAGGGTCAGGGCCATGTTGGGGTTCGTGGAGGAGCAGGACAGAGAGAGCATTGAGTGTTGCGGTCTGTCACATCTGTTTTTGGCCTTTGTACTGGTGGTGGAGGCTGCATTTCTAATCTTTCGGAAAGCTCCTTCAGCATGCTTTGCAGAATCGTGTTTTGCTTGTTGGTTTTTAAGGGTGACCTACAGGCCGACAGCCCTCAAGTCATTCAGTCCGTTACACCTTTGCAAATTTTTCAATGTGTAGATGGTAATTAGCCTACAGGAGCCCATTTAACCCTGAAGATAGAGCTCTATCATAAAAGTTATGGTTTAGGAGGAAAGGTATGGTTTGTCATGCAAGAAGGAAAGGCCGTGGCTCATGTGGCCCCCTGACTCCATGCTTTAGAAAGCCCTGGTCCCCTCCTCTCCGAGGACCCCGCCTGCAGGGCTGGGTGGGTGTGGCCTGGCCAAGCAGTGGGGGGGAGAGGACATCTCACATGTGTGCCAATTGTTGTTATTTTGCCATTTTAACTCATTAGATAGCAATTCACCAACATTATACATTTCACAGTATTTCTAAAGGAACTTCTTTTTTAAACCAAAAGACAGCTAATCGGTGAAGGCCAGGATGGTGCAGTGGTGAATAGACTGAATTGGGACATCTGCACCCATGGTCTTGCCTCTGCCACAGAGCCAAGTTCCTACACCTCATAGGACGGATCCTTTCCCCAGGTACCTGTTAATTTTAAGCCTCTGTAGTTATAAACTGGATCTTGACTGGTGTTTTATAAAATCAGAATATAAAATTTAAGATTGTTCTTCTTTCTTATGAAATGACAACTACGAAATGATGCAGATGTTATAAAACCTGTCACGTACTTCCCTAAGGAAAGCTTTTTGAGGCTTTTTTCTTACCATTTTGTTGAGTAGTTTTCATTCCTGGAAACTATTAGAGATATTGAGTATTTACTGCTAACCAAACTGCATGAAGATAGTCATGTCCCAGAGCAGTTCCTCCAGTGTCCTTGACATGGCATTTAGATCCTCATGCCGGAGACTGGCTATGCTGTCTGTCCTGTGGGCACATATAGATCAGCCAGGACGTGGTAAGGAGAGGCTCCTCCTCAGTGTATTACATAATGTACCAGGGAATCATCCGTTTTATTTATGAGGAAGTCAATGCTTCCAGTAGATTTTGGCTTTGCTTGGTTCCAGACTCAAATCCTTCATGTAATGTAGGGAGGAAACAGTAGAAACTTGGAGGAAGATATTAGGATTTAAGTGAAGGGCAAAGCCGGCCAAGGTCAGTAAGCGGACATCTCTAAGATAAACAGCACTGAATTTGTGGGAAGTAATTCAGAAAATCTGATCAAAACAACTCCAGTAATATTTACATAGCAAATAATTAAATTCATAGCCCCGGGGTGGAATACGGGCAGCAGAAGGTATAGGACTACCTGGAATTTAGAAAAGGAGGGCACTGAGGAATGAGATTTTTTTATTGTTATCACCAAGACAATCAGGTGGCAGAGTCCTCTCATTGAAACTGATCTTCTCATTGACTAATCCTCTTCCTTTAGATACACTTGAGATACTCAGGCAAACAGTGATGATTCATGGAGCCATTCTAGCTAATTAAATGCATCACTGTGCAACCACACAAATTCCTTATTTCTGATTCACTCATTGGATATTTATTGAGGAGTGCTGTGCAGTAGGCCATGAGAAAGAACAACAAATCAACAAAGGCCTGGACCTTGCCCTTGGGGAGTTCAAAGGCTGGTGAGGGACAGCATTTAAATATAGAGATGCTTGAAAAGTGGAGAGCTCTTTCCTTCTGAGAGACTGAGCGCATGAATGTGCTCCAAAGCCCATGGAGCAGGTGGCACTCAGGGCTGGCAGGCTGGGCATGGGGCGGCCTGATTGTGAAAGATGAGAACAGGTTAGCCAGATGCTATATGACAGGAAAGCAGTAAACAGAAAGCATCGAGGCATTAGAAAGCACTGCTAAAATTCTGTGTCACAGCGATCGTGTGTGCAAGCAACAAGGATTCTGAGTGAGTGTGAGCAATGACAGTGGGCAAGAATACAACCCCCAGGGCCTGGAGATTTTAAATAGAGGAGCATGATCACTGTGTTTACATTTCAGAAAGATCCCGCAGACAGCAGTCTGGAGGGGGGAGTGAAAAGAAGAGAGATTGGGATCCCTGGGTGGCGCAGCGGTTTGGCGCCTGCCTTGGCCCAGGGCGTGATCCTGGAGACCCGGGATCGAGTCCCACGTCGGGCTCCCGGTGCATGGAGCCTGCTTCTCCCTCTGCCTGTGTCTCTGCCTCTCTCTCTCTCTCTCTCTCTCTCTCTCTCTCTCTCTCTATCATAAATAAATAAAAAAAAAAGAAAAGAAAAGAAGAGAAATTAGAAGGGTGAAAGCCTAGTTAAGAGGTGGTAGTAATAGAAGGCAAATACATGGGTCTAGACCAAGGTCTAGGGAGATGAGAGAAGGAGGCAGGTGTGAGAGATACAAGGAGGGGGTCAAATAAACTGGACTGAATGAATGCAGAGAGGAGGAAAGAATTCAAGACGGGCTCATATTTCTGACTTGCTCCTCCAGGCAGTCTATTTGTCCTTGATTTAGATAAACAATAAGAAAAACAAACAGCTTTAGGCAGAAGATAACAGAACCCAAGACAACCCCCAGGTTCAGTGAGTCACCAGACCAAGTCATAGATCATGCATATATTCATACTTGAGGCTATGACTTATTACAACAAAATCCGCAAAGGGAAAAGGCATGTGTGGTAAAGACCGGAGCAGGCCAAGCTCACGCTTCCTAGAGCCCTCTTCTAGTGGAGTCACACTGAACCTGTTTAATCCCTCTGACATTGAATTGTGACAACACATAGGAACTGTGGTCTGCCAGGCAAGCTCATTAGAGACTCAGCACCTAGAACTTTTTCCAGGGGCTGATCACCACTCTGCCTGGCGCATACCAAATTCCAGACTCTAGAAAACAAAGCATGCTTGGTGTAAACCATGTGGCTAGCCACCGTTGGGAGTTAGAGGATGGAAGGAACCCCTCCCAGAGTCCAAGTTCCAGATACCAGCCTTGCAAGCAGGTGTAAGGATAGCATTCTTCGGCCTGCTATGTTAACTCTTTGCTGCACGATGATGAATTCCACTTTGAACAGGTTGAGTGACGCATCTGTTATTCATTCAGACATTGACATTGACTGGACAATGGGGTATTGGATCTAGGGTTGATAAAAGAGATCTGTGCTATAAATTCTGGAGTCATTAGCACCTCAAAAGTAGTTATTATAACCAAAGTCAGGCGGTGAGAAAGCCCAACATTGTGTTTCTCCAAATCATCATGCTAGAGGTCATCTGGTTTACCTGTCTCATTACATAATCAAGAAAACAGAGGCTCCTCAATGTGCCCTGGCTACACATTCTTCTGTCTCACGTCTGTTGCTTTTCCCATCATTCCACACCGTCTCTCCAAATGGAAGTCATACATTGTTTGTAAATTAATAAAATGGCATTTAGATTATAAAACAGGCCCTTTGTAAGTTGCTTAATGCAACTCATTCACCAAAAGCCTGATCCTTAGAACCTGAAAAGTCAAGTTGATCACATCAAGTCCTTCACCTGAATGGAATTTCTAAGCCAGTCAGTGATGTTCAATCCACCTTGGGTATCAAAAGGCAATAGATTACTAAGACCTCTTTCTCCTCTTTACTCTCCTGTCTATTCATGTATTTATGTTTCCAGGCACTCTAAGCCACTGCAAATAAAAATAAATAAATGTGACAAAGCCTTTGCTGTGACATTATTCATACCCTAGGACTAAGAGTGAGATAAGTAAGCACATTTTGTGTATTAGGTGTATGTTGGAGGCAAAGGTGAACAGGGTGACCCCTTGGATATGGGAAATGAAAATAAGTCAAACTCAAAACAAGTTAATTATTTGCTTGAAGCTCTGATAAAGGATAAGGTGTAACTTGAATACTGTAAAATGAGGTTGCTGCATATTTATTCAGTTTTGGATTTCATTCTTGGGTGGCCGTACACTTACTTGCATAGAGCAGACGAGAAGGCAGAGAGACTGCAGTCCTATGAGACATCCATTCAGCTCAACACATGTAATTTGGCTTTGGTTCTAGGAGGTAACCTTGGTGCCTAACCACTTAACCTTCTCTAATGTTCATTCTGGCCTATTGATGGCTAGATTGGTTACTTTTACATGTGTTTGCTACTTTTTGTGTGGTTATTAATAGATAGTATTGCATTATTTTCATTTGTCTCGGAATGTGAGAAAACATGGACAAAGTCAAACTCAATGGTAGAACTTAGATTATAAACCAAGTTGGAATCATTTGTATCATCCGATCATATAGACTGAAAAAGAATCAAAATACCAGTCTTTATCCCTCCAGTCTTTATTCCTATCTCAGCTTCATTTACTGTCTCATGTGTCATCAAAACAGTCTTTGTTCTTTCAGCTTTCCAACATGATTAATTGACGTTGTGCAGCATAGCATAGGAAAACTGAATATTTTGCAAGATGAGTAATCCAGTTAAACACCCATCTTTCTTTTCTTTTCTATTTTACCAACAAATATGTTTTATACAGATGTAAGAGCAATTTGCTTATTTCCCTGTTCAGAATTTTGTGCTTTTAACATAGCACGTTTCCGTTCCATGAAGCAAGCCAAAAATAATATTGACAAATTCATGAATCCTTCCATTTGATACTGTTGCAAACTTATGCAAATGTATTTAGACATTTAAGAAAACAGAATAATTAAACACCCAAAGTCAAAAATGGGAAGGGGGAAGTAATGGCAGCTGTCATATTACATTATCTTGCCTCAAGTTGGAAATTAATGAAGGGTTTGAAAACATACCTTTAAAACCAAAGATCTGAACTGTGTTCCAGTTTTTGGTGTGGTTTTTTTTTTTTTTCCAAGGGGGCAATAATTTGAATTGAGTACAGTATAATATTATAGTTGCTGCAAGGAGTTGTGAGCATTTGGGGAAGTTTAAAAGATAATCAGTGTATCTTTGTCATGAATCTTTCCACTGGGACCCGGCCACTCCTGGATGAACTCACAGATTGAGAGTTTCTCAAAATACATAATCAAATTGTTTGTCTTAAATATACTATTTTAAAGACTTGGAAAATCAAAGAATGAAAATAAGGTCAATATTTGGCAAAAATAGTCAATTTGAGGAGTTGTCTCTTAAAAACCACTGATTTCATTTGCAGAGTTCACTTCCAAAGAAATTAACTTCATTTTTGTAAATCTAAAATTTGTCTCTTTGTGCCATTTCTTAAATTCCTGAAACATTCCCTTGAAGTGTTAAATTGTTTTTAACTTATTGGAAATAGGGGTTTGATTTTTTTTTTTTTACGATTTAACAAAGATTAGTTTTATACTCACCATTCTTCAAATATACATTTATACATTCTTCAAATATATATATATACACATATATATGTATATATATATATATACATAAAATTGAACCAAATCATAACCTACAACTTTTCAAGATAGCAACTGTTTGCTAATCTTGCAAAATGTGTTAATATTCTTAAATGACCTCCTACACATTTATGTACAGTTTTAAACCTTTGGTGTGATTTGATTTAGGAGTATCTGAAAGACCACTCCAGGCAAACAGAAAGGTTAACAAAAGGAAGAGCTTCTCAGTCAAGCGAATGAGCATGCAGGCCTTCCTTCCCATAGATAAGGGAAGGAAGGCCTGCAGGGGACTCAGGCACCACAGCCGCAGCTCCCCTGGTGGCTTCTGACCCCTCTCCTGCCTCTTTCCAGCACCTCGCTTCTCTGGAGACCTAGGGCCCTGAGCAGGGGCCGATGGCAGAACCATTCCTTGCCAGTGTGGCCTGATGCTCACTGTCAGGCTGTTTTAGGTGCAAATAAAAGAAACTCAACTCAAAACTTATACAAAAAGAGGGAAGGAATTGACCCAGAAAACAAAAATTCTAGGGTTGTGTGACTTTAGCCTCAGCTGAGGTCAGGATTCTGGCTTTTGTTCTCCAGTCCTCAGTCTAGCCTCCCTTGGAGTGATGCCCTTCCTGTCACCAAATGACCTACTTTACACTTAAAACTCACTGTCTCAGAGGAAGAGGAACCTCCTCTATCCTTATAAAGTCCTTTAAGGTCATTAGCACTCCATTTACAGTGGTCCTTCCTCTGACCTGTTTTCATGCTTAACGGATTCTACACATAGGAACTCATTTTCTACTTCAAAAAGAAGTCCTTATACTCATAGAGGTTGGATAGCACTTGGTTTCTTAAAAATAATGATTTGGCTTAAAAAGAACAACAGGAAAAGTGGGTTGATCCTTCATCTGTGACTAGCCCTTCCAAAAAGTCAGCAACCAGAGTGCATGCATCCTTTTTGGAATGATTGAGGGCCCCCAGCTCCCTAAGAAGGATCCTCTCAAACTTAAGTTTTCTCATCTTACTCCCACAAAATTCCTACCATTGTTCATGTCATTCCTTTCATGCTCAGCATTAAACCAGTGTATGTAGGTCTTTGTAATACATTTGAGTAAGTGTTAAAACCATATCCCTTTCATTATCATAAAATCAACTCTTATTGGTTTGACCACTTAAAAATATCATATATATTTGTGATATATATATATATCACAAATTATTTCATCCCTCTTTTAAATCACAATTTTTGTTAGATTCACAAGGAATAAATAACAGCTTCTTGCCTACTAACACTGGAAATAAGATTGCCTGTTACACATAAGTAAGGTAGATGACTCCATACGTAAGCACATATCTCCACGTACTCGGAGAGTGAAATCTCTCGAACCCAGTGACCCAGGCCTACCACAAGGTCACTTCTCCAGGAGCTGGAACGTAAGTGGCAACTTGCCATCACCATTCATTCTTCCTTTCTGCTGATGTCGCGTGGACACAGCATCCCATGTATTGCGTGGGGGCCTCAGTGCCTGCAAACCACAGATGGTTATTTTTTATTGCACGTTTGTAGTTTTTTGTGAGGCATGAAGGGACATCCAAGAGGACTTGAAAGTAGCATTTGAATAATAAGTTTACTCCCAGGCATAGCTACATGAAAGAGATGATTAATGCTAAACAGATAACACAGTTCTGATTCACTCCATTGGCAGTAGAGGAGGCTTCTGGGTAAACAAACTGAAATAACAGCTAGAATACAGATCTGATAGCAGCACTGTTTTGATTAAATCAGAAGATGACAAAGGGGAGTTTATGCTGTCCTCTTGTCTGTAGCAACAGAGGCATGTGTGCCCGACCACACCGAAGTAAAAAGCCACATTGTGATTTCACGGGGCACCGATGCCTTTTGCCTACTGACCCATTGAGTGGAACTTGAGCCAAGATCTTATCAGTGATGAAGATGGAGACACCTCAGGATTTTCCAGTATCAGTTTTCACTTTTTATTCTTGGATGCGGTTAATAATGCTACCAGGGCTTTCAAATCCTGAGGCATTTCCTCATGGCTCCAACTAGCTGCCACAGGTCAGCTTCTTCTTGAACTGAGGATTCAGTTACAACATCCATATGCTTCCCAGCCCACTCTCTGACCTTTCTTCTTTTTCGGGCTTTTAATGTTTCCATTCACGAATCCCAGGAGACTCTCTCGAGACTCTGAGTATACAGCTCAAATTATTTTTTTTTCAAAAGTTGAGTAGAAATTTCTGAAGCTTCTTAAGAATTGCATAAACTTTCAACTTAAAAACCCTTTACTTACAATGCAGGAGAATTAAACTTGGCAGAAAATAAAAGCTAAAAATTTCAGAACTTTCTTACGTAGGCCAGAAAGTAACCATTTTGCCCACATTTAGCATTGTCAGCAGTGGTCCATTCACGGGATGGACCATCAGTAGCCTTAAGAATGGCATCAATACTTTTCCACAGCCTTACTTCTTTTGAACTCAGCTCAGTTTCTTTGAAGCAGTGATCATGGTATCCAGCTTTGATTCCTTTCCTGTGGACTTGTGCCAGTATGTCTGATTTCATTAAATTTTTGGAAAGGATTAAAACTATGGTATCGTTTTATTGCAGTCCGTACATCCATCATAATTTGGGATGGTCTTGGTGAAAGATGAGGAATTCAGACTGGGGTGCTGGGAAAGGCAGGTCCAGTGGCAAGAGGCCGGGGGGCTGGGGTACATTGAGTATTGACTTCATATTTTAAGTTCATCCACCTCTACCGTATGGTATTTTAGCTGTGGCTTCATTCCAAAACGATGGCAGTCGTAAAGCCCATACCCAGGTACATGGAGATCACATTGTTTTTAAAAATTAGGTACTTTTTTTTTTTTTTTAAATGGGATCTCCCTAGCCCTCCCAGTGATACAGCCAGGAGGAGTATGGTGTGGTCAAAAATGAACCAGTTGCTCTCTTGCTTGCTTGACAGGCCACAAGACTTTTGGATATTGGCCATTCATGACAAAAGCTAAATACAAAATCCATACAGTAGATTCTAGGTCACTCTGTGCTTTTTTCCCCTTTACTATTCCTCCCCCTCAGTCAAAGTCACCACTCTATTGTTTTCCTGTTGCAGTCCCTTACCCTGGATTTATAACTTTGGTTTCTCATCTAAGAAAGTGCCCCTTTCCACTATTAGCCAAACCACTTTGCCATAACAACTTCTCTTCTGCAAGTGGGCCTCAGTGTTTCTGGAGTAAGCATCATGTGTCCTTGGTTCTTTGTAACTGCCTAGCCAGGGATCACTTCCCTCCTAAGGTCCTTCTGGTGACCCTCTCATCCCAAAGCCAATCAAGGCCTTCAGGGCCTGAGGCAGAGAGCCAGTCCTAGTCCTTTCCCCATAGAAATCCCGACTGACTGCACAGAGGGGAAACAGCTGGTCTGGAAGCCCCCTACCGGTCCCAGTTATTTTAGAGAAATTGGAACCCTGCTCCAGTCACCTCTGAAACATAACAGTGTATGAAACAAATGTTTGCCATCCTGCTTCATCTAGATGTACGTGCTTGAAATTAAATTTTCATGTAAGCACCAGGTTGACTTTTGGCTTCCAGAAAATGACATTACAATAGGTGTAATGGTTGGGGAAGTAGATGAGAAGGAAGGAAGAGTGAGATTATGGTGAAAATGAAACTAAGCTGGGAGATAGGTGGTGCTGATACAACTGCTTGCTGACGGAAAGTGCATCTGCATTGATAATTTGTGTTCTCTCTATATAGAAGTATATGAAAAATTCAGGCTTTATTGGCTTGGTTTCTGTGGGAAAATAGCTAGTAGGCTGATGGTATCACTGTACTTCAACATGTTAGTGAATTAGTCAGACACTTGTCAGATGCCTGAGCCACAGATTTATTTGAGAATGTGCCATCATGAGAAGCTTTCATTCACCAAGGTCACCGAGAGGGCAGCTGATGGAGGCCCGCTGAACTTCAAATGGTTCTCCCTGCTTGTGTCAGTAGCAAAGCAATGAAGTAAGGAGCTGACTTGCCAAAAAGGAAAAGTTAGAGAAAACCGGCTTGTTCTGAGAAAAGCAGGTAACTAAGCAGTAACTAAAGAAGCCTCTTATTTTTAATATTGGTTTCCAATTTAATATTGGTTTCCGAATTAAACATAAATGTATGTTCTTTTATTCCTCATCATTTCTACAATTTGCTTTTTAAAAAGCACACACGTTAATCTACATTACAAGTATAGAATTTCTCATGCTTCTTTTTAAAGATTATGAACTTTTTACACACACACACGCAGAAAATTCTTGTATTTATTTTACATGTTAATAAATGAATGGAATTTAGGCTCCGGGTTTAAGAAAATGATTTTTAGCTCTGTGTATTGTGCCATTGGTCCTTAATTATTAACGTAATTTCATTCTTGGACTATATGTCTTAAAGTCTAGGTCTGTTATTGTATGTAAAAATACCATGTTTCCAATAACCTTACCTTGTAGGTAGAGTAAGTAGCATAATAGTAACCTCTAAAACCGCCATCACCTATAAAATTCATACTCATATTTATAACATAATAATATTTCACCCAATGGCGTATAATTGTCTTAAAAGTAAATTGCATTCAGGATCCCTGGGTGGCTTAGCGGTTTGACACCTGCCTCAGCCCAGGGTGTGGTCCTGGAGTCCTGGGATCGAGTCCGGCATTGGGCTCCCTGCATGGAGCCTGCTTCTCCCTCTGCCTGTGTCTTTGCCTCTCTCTCTCTCTCTCTCTCTCTCTCTCTCTCTCTCATAAATAGATAAAAATATTAAAAATAAAAAAAGTAAATTGCATTCTAGTAAAGACAGAATAAGAGGGACAAGATTTACCCTTCCATTTGAAATAACTAAAAAACTAGACAAAGTATTTGAGAAAATACTGCACAAGACTGGACATCAGGCAACAAAAGATCCCTGAGAAATGAGAAACAAGTTGAGCCCTACAAGTGGTCTCCACTACTGCCTGGAGGAAAGGTTTCATGCTGCTGCATAGTGAGAGGAAACCTAGAAGATTTCAGCTATCTCACTAAGTTGAAGACATGTGGGTGGGGTTCCAGGGAAACTAAAGCATCTAGAGTTTGCAGGGCAGATACCAGAGATGAAAGGCTGTGCAGAGAGAGAGCAAGAGAGAGCTCTGAAAGCCCACAGAGGGTCATTCTTGAGTTTTCAAGGGATCAGTGCCTGTCTGTAGAGAAACTACTGGAAGACAGAGAAAGTATCACCTAAAAGAATTAGAGGAACTAGTGCATGGCTTCCACAGATGGCCAGGAAGGAGGCACCTGCTTCCTGTGCTTTAACCTCATTATCAAGAGACACTGGTTAGAATACTAAGAAAGATCTTGCATCTCAGTAGAAGAAAGATGAACCCTAACTAGATACAGTTCCAGTCCCACCCAACAACACTGTAAAATAAAATCCCAAAAGATCAAATTGTTTCTAAGTAACTAAATGTGTCTCAGAACTAAGTATAAAAATACAAAATTATCCAGGATCCAACAAGATCAAATATCTGACAATCAGTCGAAAATTACCAGGCATGCAAACAAGTAGGAAAATACAACCTATGATGAGAAAAGTCAATCAAAATTAACCTTTAAGTGACAGATGATAGAATTAGTAGGCAGGGACATTAGAACAGTTACTATAATGGTAGTCTATATGTTCAAGAAACCAGAGGAAAGATTTAACATGTTAAATGGAGCTAGAAGACATAAAAATGACAAACCAGATTTCTAGAGATAAAAACTATAGTGTTTAAGATGAACAAGTATTCTAATTAATAACAGATTAGATAATACAGAAAAAAAGATTAGTCAACTTGAAGACATAACAGTAGAAACTATCTAAAATGAAACCACAAAGGCTAAAAAAAAAAAAAAGTATCTGAACTTTGGGACAATTTCAGGTGATGAAAGTTACATATAATTAGAGTCCCACAGGAGAGAAAAAAAGAAGAGTGGAGATATTTTAGAAATAATGGCCAAAATTTTCCTAATTTGACAGAAACTATAAACCCACAGAACTGAGATATTGAGCCAATTCCAAATACAAGAAACATGAAGAAAATTACATCAAGGCACATCTTAATCAAATTCCTTAAATGGGTGAAGGGGGTCAGAAGTTCAAATTTCCAGTTATAAAGAGGCAGTGTCACAGGATGTAATGTACAGCAGGATGACTATAATCAATTTGAACATTGATAAGAGAATAGATCTTAAAAGTTCTCATCGCAAGAAAAAGTATTTTTTGACTATGCATAGTGACAGATGTTAACTAGACTCAGTGTGGTGACCATTTCTCAAAATAAATATCAAACCAGTATGTTGTACACCTGAAACTAATATAAAGTTATAGGTCGATTATACCTCAATAAAAATATTTTTTAATATACAAAATTGCTTGGGGCCAATGATAAAGAGAAAATCATAAAAATAAGCAAAGGATAAAAGACACATTATGTACAGAGGGAAAAAAGATAAATTGACAGCTGGTTTCTCATCCAAAAAAATGCAGACCGGAAGACAGTGGAGTGACATCTTTTAAAGTACTGAAAGAAAATTCTCAACCTAGGTTTCTTTACCCAGTTAAAATGTCTTTCAAATGCTATGGTGAAATAAGGACCTTTATTAGAGAAGCAAAGGCTGAAAGAATTGATCATGAGCCAACCTGAAGTATAAGAGATATTAAAAGACATCCTTCAGGCAGAATGAAAATTAGACCAGACAGAAACCTGGATTTACTCAAAGGGCTGAAGAGCACCAGAAATAGTAACCACATGGGTAAACATAAAGACTTCTGTTCTTAGTATTTAAGCCTCTTTGAAAGATAAATGACTGTATAAGACAAAAATAATAAAAATGTGGGGTATATAAAATATATAGAAGCAAAATATATGGCCACAATAGCATAAGATCTATATATGAAGTAGAATAATATCACTCGATGGTACATTGTGAAAAATTAAGTGTGTGTAGCATAAACACCAAGGAAACCACTAAAATAATACAGCAAAGAGTTGTAGTAAATAAACCGACCACGAAAGAAAATGAAATCAATAAAAATACTCAATCCAAAGAAGGAAGAAAAAGAGGAGACAAGGAACAAAGAGAAAAAGAATAGCAAGGTGGTAGATTTAAACCCAGCTATGTCAGTAATCACATTAAATATAAATGGTCTAAATGACAGAGTTGTCAGATTGACCAGAAATGCAAGTCTCAAACATAGGAAACAAAAAACCCATGTTAAATGTAAAGACATAAGTAGTTTATGAAGAAAAGGACTGGAAAAATACTTGGAGCAATCAAAAGAAAACTAGACTGGTATCAAAACAGAACTAGAGCAAAGGACATTAAATAGGTTCTCTACAATGGAATTAAATTAGAAATGAACAATGAAAGACATCTGGAAAAACCCCAAATATTTGGAAACTAAATAAGCCACAGAGCAGAAAGAACATTTGCAAGTCATCTATCTAATAAGGACTTGTATCCAGAATGTAGAAGGAACTCTCAGAACCCTATAATGAGAAATCAAACAACTCCTTTAAAAAATTAATAAAAGGTTTGAGTGGATACTTCACCCCAGAAAATATATGGATTATAAGCACATGAAAATTAGGGAAATGCATACTAAAGCCACAGGGAGATCCCACTACATGGCTATTAGAATATCTAGAATTAAAAAGACTGACCATACCAAATGTTGGTGAGGCTGTGGAATAACTGGAATTCTCCTATGCTGCTGGGAGGAATGCATGACAGCACAACCCCTTTAGAAAATAAGTTGGTAAGTCTTTATTTATTAAACATACCTACCATATGCCCCCCCCCAAAAAAAATCCTAATTATTTACTCAAGAGAAACGAAACATACAAAGACCCCTATAAAGATCTGTATATAAGTGTTTATAGCAACTTGTTTTGTAATAACATTTAGTAAACTTAATCCTTGAACTTGGGCAGCTTATTGTATTCCAAGTTACTAAATAAAGACCAGTTTTTAGGGATCCCTGGGTGGCGCAGCGGTTTAGCGCCTGCCTTTGGCCCAGGGCGCGATCCTGGAGACCCGGGATCGAATCCCACGTCAGGCTCCTGGTGCATGGAGCCTGCTTCTCCCTCTGCCTGTGTCTCTGCCTCTCTGTGTGTGTGTGTGTGACTATCATAAATTAAAATTAAAATTAAAAAAAAAAAAGACCAGTTTTTAAGGTAAAGTTGCAGTGGAGTTTCTGGGTGGCTCAGTCAGTTGAGCGCCCAACTCATGATTTTGGCTCAGGTCATGATCTCAAGGTCATGAGATTGAGCTCCATCCTCACCATGGAGCCTGCTTGAGATTCTCTCTCTGCCTCTCCCTCTGCTCCCCTGCTCCAGCACACCTGCATGTGCACGCTCTCTCTAAAAAAAAATATATAATGAAGTTGCAAATAGAAAAACACTAGGAAAGGTGTTTGAAAGAGGAAGATATGGGTATTCATTTTCTATTTTCTATGTTGTATAACAAATTCCCACAAATGTAGCAACTTAATACAATATAATACACATTTATTATTTCACAGTTGTCATGGATCAGGAGTCCAGGCACAGATTAGCTAAGTTGTGTCCTTTGTGCCACAGTCATGGCTTCAGCTGGTACTGTGGTCTCATCTTCACACTCACAGCATTGTTGGCAGATTTGAGTTCTGTAAGAACTCAAGGGCCCAGCCCTTGTAAGACTGAGGGCCCAGCTTTTTGTTGGCCATCAGCTTTTGGGGGACTACATGTGGCTTTTGTGGCTGACTTAGCTCCTTTCTAACATGGTACTCACTGAAAGCCAGCAGGAGCAAAAGACCAAGCACCATCCCATCACCTCTGCTATATTCTCTTGGTTTAGGGCAAGCAACAGGTCTCACCATGAAGGCGCAGTTACTGAAAGTCACCACACGGTTTATCTACCATGATGTGGGTACAGCACATGGAAACAGACAATAGAAAGGGCTAGAAGGGAATTCCCAGGAGCATGGCAAAGAGTGATCCCACCAGACGGTTGTTTTGTTGGCCTGCAAGAAGAAGGGCACTGGCAGGCTACAAGGGAGGCTCGTGTCACGCTTGGCCACAGGAAGGCTGGCCTGGAGTTCTGTCCCAGGGTGTTGGTGCATGGATGATAGGCACATAGCAAGCTGAGCTAATGACCGTGCAAGACAGTTTCTAACTCTAGAAGAAGTGAGAACAGCACCAGAATGGGAATGTGCTCAGCATATGTATGATGGCCTCACTCTGAGTCATATTTATAGTCCTGTAAATCCTGACCCAACCAAAGGCAATGATAGTTGTACATTTGAGAGATGGAAAGAGGAGAGGAGGGCGACGGGAGTGGTAGGATGTAAAAGAACTAAATCCTCATCATCCGTATGAGAAAGCCAACAGACAATAACTGATGCTGCAAAATCCAGAGCAGCGAACAGTAAAAAGCAAAACTAGGAGTTGGTTGGGGCTTCCTCTGTGGAGTAGGAGTGTGGTCGGGGCCCGGCGAGCAGGGGCAGACGGGAACTGTCCTTTCCTACCACAACGAACCATGTGACCTTTTAGGCAGTGTACATGACTTACTTTGAAAAAAATTAGATGTATATGAAGAGAATCTGTCATCTTGCTCTCGTAGCATCTTGCCTTATTCTTAATGTAGTCTATGTGTTTGTGAGAAACAGAAGTGGGGACATGAATTGTGAATGATGCAGACAAGGGGTCCCCAGTTTTCTATTTCTTCTACGACATTAACCCAGAGGAAGCAGGTCTAGGCAGCTGCGGGGCCCCCGGAGTGCTGGAGGCATGGGCAGGGAGGAAGGGGGATGACACGGTGACGAAGGTGAGGAATCCAGGAGGGAAGGCTCCGAGTGCCTCACCCGGCTGTGGCCACACCCACACACCCAGGCCTGTAATTACTGTCTGCCTTTCCATGAGAAAAAAATGTTCTGTTTAGAGAAGCCTCTGGGAGTAGCGGAGTTAGGACTGTTTCGGTCCGGGAACCGGGGAAAGTGACAGAAGAAAAACATGTTCTGTTGCTCCTCAGGAAAATGTGTCCAGGGAAGGAACTACCCACATAAGGACCACGTGTCCATTGGCTTGGGCCCCTGTCACAGAGTACCACTGACTGGGGGTTGGAACAGCAGGAGGTATTTCCTCACGGCTCTGGAGGCCCCAAGTCCAAGAGCAGGGTGTCAGAAGGGAGGGCTTGTCCCGAGGTCCCTCCTTGGCTTTCGGGTAGCCTGACCCTCCCACAGCCTTTCCTCTGTGTGCGTGCATCTCTGGTGACTCTTCCTCCTACAGGGCCACCAGTCCTATGGGATCAGGGCCCCTCTCCTAGAACCTCACTCCAAGCCCCGGTTCCAGGGGAGCCTGCGTGGCTCAGTGGTTGAGTGTCTGCCTTTGGCCCAGGTCATGATCCCAGGGTCCTGGAATCGAGTCCTGCATTGGGCTCCCCACAGGGAGCCTTCTTCTCCCTCTGCCTATGTCTCTGTCTCTGTCTCTCTCTCTCTCCCCCTCTCTGTCTCATGAATAAATAAATAAAATCTTAAAAAAAAAAAAAAGCCCTGGTTCCAGCTAGTCCCATTGGAGCCAAGGGCCTCACCCCATGGCTGAGGGAGGGGCCCCATTTGATCCATTCATTACATGCCTCATGCCTTCCCTCAGCCAGCATCTGATCTGAACCACTTTAAAAAAAAAAGTGCAGAACAAAATAAAACTCTAGTTTTTAATATAGTTAAATTAGGTGGCACAGTAGTCCTAAATCTTGCCCTAATTCAATTTCCTTCTCGAGACTTGGCCAGCCACGGGTGGGTCAGGGAGCCCTGGAGGAGGCAGCTCCTACCCCTCCCCTCCTCCAGGCAGCCTCCCCAGACCACCACTCCACTTCCATCCCAAGAGCAGCACAGAGGGGACGTTCAAGAAATAGATATAATTTCCCTCCGTCTTGTTGTATTTTCCTGCTGCAGGAGCTTATTATTCCTGCGGAGGAGCTTCGCCGGGGTTGGGAGGGCCGGGTGGGGTGAAGACAGAAGGGAAATACTAAATGACAGGGCAGCCCCATCTCTGTAACAAGCTCCTTGGGGAGAAAGACCAGAGCAGCTAAGTAAAAGCAGTTTTCATCCCCCACGCCTGCCTTCCTCCTTTTTATTCTCCCCTTCCCCTGCATCTTCTCTCCCCTTTAAATGGGTTACAGAATAATTATTTAATTGCCATTAGGACCTTAGGATAAAACCATGCCCAGAGCATCATGGTTAATTTTCAGATGATGAGCTTCTCAGAAACCAGAATTTGATTACTTAATATCGAGTTTCCAAACGGCGAAGCACTGTTCAATTGGTTTGTTTTGCCAGAGCTGATGGAGATTCTCCTGGCAAGGCACTTGGCCGTCAACTGCAGATAGTGCCTCTGCCCCCACAGCCCCCCTCTTCTTTGCCCTGCACAGAGGCCAGAGCCTGCATTTCCTCCCCACTCACCTCAGGTTAGAGTCACACCAGCTTTCAGGTCATCATCACACTTCTAGAGGCTTCTCCTTTAAAATAAGATCTGTCCTCAATCAGAACAGTCCCTGTTTGCTTGAGTACTTTAGGTCTTGACTATTATGGAGCTAGCTTCAGATTTGATTACCGTAAGTAGGAAGGCCAGAAAGCGTGGCTTTTAAAATTGTTTGTAGAGCCAGAAAAGTTAAGGGAAAATCTCATAAAACCGCTGAACATTTTTTTTTCTTATAAAAGAAATCTGAGAGTGCCTAGGTGGCTCAGTTGGCTAAGCGTCTGCCTTCGGCTCAGGTCATGATCTCGGGGTCCTGGGATCGAGCCCCGCGTTGGGCTCCGTGCTCTTCGGGGAGCCTGCTCCTCCCTCACCTTCTGCCCCTCTCCTCATTTGTGCTCGCTCTCTCTCAAAAAAATAAAATGTTATTAAAAAAATCTATAATTCATCATAGATCAGAACTATTTTCAAATTTCCCTTTCTACCATAAATAACTTACAACTCACTCCACTAGACAATTACAACTGTACATTCTGTAATAAGATGACAGTAGCGGGGATCCCTGGGTGGCTTAACGGTTTAGTGCCTGCCTTTGGCCCAGGGCCTGATTCTGGAGACTCGGGATCAAGTCCCACGTCGGGCTCCCTGCATGGAGCCTGCTTCTCCCTCTGTCTGTGTCTCTGCCTCTCTCTGTGTCTCTCATGAATAAATAAATAAATAAAATCTTAAAAAAAAAAGAAAAGATGACAGCATCTATTGTGTAGTAAGCACTAAACTGCAGTCCTTCCTTTATCTCATTTGAGTTTTGAAATAGAACCTATAATGCAGATATTTTGATACTCCGACTGTATTTCCAGATAAAGAAACAAGGCTCAGTGAAGTAACTTACCCAAGAACGCACAAGTCGTACAGGCATGAGCCCTTCCCGCCATACCTCAATCTAGATTGAATTACTGCTATTCACCAGACTTTCACTGAGAGCCTTTGCCCTGGTGATTCCCCTTCCTCATGGGCCCCAGGGAAGGCCGCACAACTGCTGAGAGCCCATTGCTGCACCTGTTTGAGCGTGGCTTTCATGGATCTTTTTGGTAATGAATAAAAACAAAACCTGTAAGTGACAGAGAAACCAACTGGTTAATCCACAGTAGCATTGCTTTAGATTTGTCTTAGATTTTGCCATCCTGCTAAAATTAGTTACCAGAGCAAATTCCAAACTTAGTTATGCAACAGTTTCCCTGAAATCGTTAAGTAAGAATTGATGTGGCGCTTCAGTTATTTCAGTGGATAATGGCATTTACACTTTTCAGATAGGAGTAAATAATCCATGTCTCAAGGATGATCTTTAAAGAGTAGCAAGCCTGATATTTTTAAGAAAAAACTCTTGATGTTATTGTATGTGTACCATGTTAGGGATTGTTTTTTAACAGTCATAAAGGTATGATTTACTCACTGCTAACTTCTATGACGAGATTTTTAAGATGTAATTTGGAAAGATACTACCCCAAGCGTAGGCTGTATAACATATCCCTAAATAAATATTATAATTTAAAAGAAATCCAGGCTAAAGTTGTCAAGTAACTGAGTTTACTTTACAATTCACAGAAATCTATTTACCTGAATGCTGTAGCTGAAAAATCAGCTTGATAGAACATGTCGATTTCCATCATGACAGTGGCTCCACATCTCTGTGCAATTTCAGATCTGGGATGATCCTCCTGCCCCTTTGGGACCCAAGAGCACATGCTGCCAGCAAGGGGCAGTGAACTAAATGCCATGATTTTAGGGAGGTGTAGGGCTCCACAGTTGGCGCTGGGACTTGGGAGTCACGCTGCCTTTGAAGTCCAGTCCACCAGGTCAGAGCTATGTGATCTGAGGCACATTATGATGTCTTGTTTTCCTACTGTGCAAAATGGAGATAATGGCAGTGGGGTAACACCAGCCTTGTAGGGTTATAGGAAGTAAATCGGATATAGCGCATGTTAAGTGCTTAGCATAGCACCAGAGGTGTGACCACTGGACTTGTCAGGGCACCACATTATGAGTTTGAAAACTGATAAATAGAAAAAAGGAATTGAGAAAAAATAGAGGACATCCTCTCTTACACTGGGTGTCTTTGTCCCGGAGCTGCCCACACTGGGCAGGAAGCCAACACGCAGAGAGCATACAGAAACCAGAGGACCCAGCCACACCTTCCATGTGCCACCTCTGAGCTTCCAGCCACGGTGACCAGCAGGACATTGTCCTCCTGAGCAAGCCAGCATGAGGACATTCCTGATAACCATAAACGAAAGTAGACTAAGAGGTACCATCCTTACAATCAGAACAAATAAAGGAAAAAATTATGGAGTAGGGGGAGGCATCTCAAAGTCTTTCAACTCGAAACTGCTAGTCCTTTGTAACATGAATTTTTTAGCTTATGCTTGAGGCATTGCAAAAAAGTTGCAGGATTTCTCCATTTCCTTTGTGTATTTGGTCAGTCAGACCTTGATTCACATTTATCTTTGTTTCTGTCTAAAAGGACTCCTACAGTCTCTCCTTTTCCAAAAGGCAGGCCCATGGACTTTGCACATAGAATGTGTTAGTGACAACTCTAGCCTCACACACTCCAGTGAGCATTCCATGGTTTAGAAACTACCCGTTACCTATTTTCAGTATTAATCTCCCTGAAAATCAAATTTCAGAATTGTACTTGTGGAACTATCCAATTTCTGTACAAAATGATATAAGAATACATTATAGAGAGATGCTTAAAGAGGAAGAGAAACCCAGGAGTTGACAAAAGAAATTGTTTGCAGGGCTTCCCTCTGGGAAGCATAAGAGCAGAACTTTGCCTTTTACTTCTACTGTTTTTTACTTTTTTATTTAAAACATTTTTTTTTTAATGGAAAGAAAAGTTAGTTAGGGACTAGCTCCCCACCACTAAAAGAAAATTATAATCGTCCCTTACAAAAGATGAGAAAAATAACTGTGTTTGCTGATTCTTTCATTCAAGGCCATTGACATAAATCCAAATAATCTCAGCTATGTGATACTGGCACGATATGTAAGCACAATATGGTAATGTTTATAGTAATCAAATATGAGTTACATCTTAGAAAGTCACGAGTGAAAAATTTATTATATAAATTCCTTTTATATAAAAATCATAGAATGAAAAATATTTTTTTTTAACTGAAATGTAAAGTGACTTGGTTCAAATATCCCAATGGTCTGTTTTATTGGTCTTTCCGTCTGGAAGTGGGGGACTAGGTCCTGGGCACCTTGGTGTCCCCATAGTGAGCCCTCATCAAAGGCTGCTGAGTTGAATGAAACATTACCGCATCCCGTCACACAGGAACAGGACCTCATAGGCCACCAGGAAAGATGTGTACTCCAACAGGACACATCCCCATGCTCTCAGAGTATCGCTAGCTACTAAACAGAGATATATCTACTGAGGGCTAATATTGCCGTGCTCTGTATTTATGCTTGATCTTAGCCAAGAGGCTGAGAAGCAATGGACACTGTAGTTACAACTCAGAAAATACTTTGGCTTAATAAGAGATTCACATTTTGGAGTTATTATTTCATAAGCAGGAAAAACCTCTTTTAAGTTATAGCATAATGTAGTTAACTATTACAGTCTTTTTCAATTCTTACATTTTCTTACAACCGACATTCAATTCTTAAAACCAAGGTGATATATATCAACTGTGCTCTATCATCTTTTGGAGGGAGGGAAGATGTGTGTAGAACGGGATTTCACCTCAGATCGTGAACTGCTAGAACAAAACAAATGTGAGCAAAAATGCTTATTTCTGAACCAAAATGAAACTGGTTGATTTATGCAGTATGAAAAGTAGTAGATTTAAGGAGAAGTCAAAAAATTTCAAACACAACAAAACAACAACAATCTTGTGGTTAAGTAGAACTTATGATCCTATCATGAAACAGAATTTTTAATAATCTCTCTACTCACATGCAAAATATTCTTTTACTTACAATGACTACTTTTAAGTATATGAATATTTTCTCTTTAAGTAGGCTTAATGTATGTTGATACCATAGAATTCATCATTTCTCCAAAGTTTAGCCCCAAACCACTAATGATTTGGAAGATTTGTTGTAGTTAAAACTGCAGTCATGAAGGGCAAAAGCCCTTGTTTTTCAGCCTTTGTAAAAGAATCCATTGATGTAGCATGACAAGTAAGTACAATTTAGTGGCCTCCCGGTTTTTTTAAGCAGGGGGCCTTCTTGGAGGACACACAAACAAAGTCAACACAGATCACCTCTGACCCCAGGCGTGGGGCCAGAGGTCAGCTCCCAGGGCTGTCCAAATTCCTTAACATAGTACAGTTCTGGCTCTTGTCTAGAGACACAGCCCTTGGATAACAGAGTTTTTCATTGGGAGAGAATTTGATGTGAGTGTCATAGGCCTTGTTAACATAATTCCATATTGTGTTGGCTAGGCAGGAGAACTTTTATTTTAAAAGGAGATTTAGGGACGCTTAAGTGACTCAGTGGTTGAGTGCCTGCCTTTGGTTCAGATCATAATCCTGGAGTCCCAGGGTCGAGTCCCGCGTTGGGCTCCCTGCATAGAGCCTACTTCTCCCTCTGCCTGTGTCTCTGTCTCTCTCTCTCTATAGATAGATGATAGATGATAGATAGATAGATAATAAATAAATCAATAAAAGTAGATTTATTGGGGATCGCTCTTTGTCCGCAGGGTGGGGAGTCCCTTCACTCTTCAGACTTTTCAGACTGCTTTTCTGTTTGCTGTTGCCAGGCCCCAATAAGTAGCCCTAATTCTTGGAAGCGATGATTGCATAACCGGAAAGGAACATGGAACTCTTCTGATAGAACTTATTTTCTCCCACTGAGAGAAATAGGTTGAAAATAGAGGAAACATATTTCACACCTCCCATCATTTGATATTTTGGCTCCTCTTAGTTCCCAGTTTTGCTCTGAAAGAATCGGAATGACAAAAAAAAAAAAAAAATGCAAGCTCTGCTTCACTGCAGCCAGTAGAGGAGCTCTAGGAATAACATGAATCACACTCTGTCTTGACATCAGCCAAAGAAGTTAATGATGAAGCGCTGAATTTTCACGTCAATAAAAATTGCATCAACAAGCAGCCAGTGGAGTTGTGTTCTCTACAGTACAAGCTGCCACTGTGGCTTTGGTCGGATGGGCCAAGGTGCACAGCATTCTTCCTGAACTTTCTCACCGTGTGTGGATTTAGGCCTGTCTCCGAATGCCATCTGCCCCGGGGGACAGGACTGTTGCAGCCTCCAAAGCTTCAAAGTCTGGGCAACATTCTAACTACTAAATGTGCCTTCGACCTCCAGAGTTGATTTAAGAGATGGGGCTGCATTGCTGTGGCTAAATATGATTATTTCTTTCTCTTTTCTTAAGATTTTATTTATTTATTTGACAGAGAGAGAGAGAGCACAAGCAGGGGGAGCAGCAGAAGGAGAGGGAGAAGCAGGCTCCTCGTGGAGCAGGGAGCCCAACGCGGGGCTTGATCTCAGGACTCCGGGATCATGACCTGAGCTGAAAGCAGACACCTAACTGACCAAGGCGTCCCTTGGTCATTCATTTCTGAAACTATAAAATGCTGGTTCCTTTCTCCAAATGCACACCCCCCACACACATTATAAAGGCATCTTCGAATGCCCATGTCAGAATGTAGTGAGGCAGGAAAACTGCTGTAGAGTATCCATTGTGAATTGTACACAGGCAACTGGCAAAAAAAAAAATCGGAACAGTTGCCACCAGTGACCTTGGTGCTTGGTGTCCCAGTGCTAGAAGAGCAAACGTGGGTTTCCTTCTGGGGTTCCTCAGATGTGTGCAGCCACTGAAGTAACCAGAGAAAAATGCTCTGCTAGGAACAGAAATGTAACAAGGATAAGTAGCCATCCGTATCAGTAAAGTTTTAAAATACAGCAAGTCGTTCCCCCCACTCCCCACCCTCAAGCAGGCTCTGTGCCAAAACTTTATTTGCAGTTAGTTGTTTGAAACCGGAGTGGAGCACATTTTCCCAAAGACATGTTATAAATGGTAGCTATATTCCAGGCAGGGCTCCGAAGCCTTTTTAACCCATGATGTCCCTAACATGCAGTCCTATGCAATTAGCCAGACAGGAGCTAGCCACTGTACATCTCAGTGTTGATGCATTCAGCCACACGGAGAACACACTCGCAGCCCCCCTCGCCACACTCTCGAGGAGCAGATGAGCAGATGGTTAGTGAGGCCAGCAGGTGCACGGATGTCCTCCCCGCCTGCTGCCCTGGAGGGAGGGAGAAGCAGCCCTGCCAGGGGTGAATCAGGCTTTCCTGTCCCCTTCCTCCTCACCACATCTAGCAGGGGGAGCCCCCTTCCCTGTGCTAAAGGAGGCCTCCTCGGCCACACTGTCCAAGTCGGCACATCTCAAACGGGAACGTGCACATGATTCACGTGGGAGTTGCTACAGTTGCAGATTCTGGCTCAGCAGGCCTAAGGTGGGTTCTGAGATTTGAAATTTCAAACAGGCTCACAGTGATGTCAATGCTACTGGTCCACAGACCGTACCTAGTACAGGCAGCAAGAGGGTGTCGCATCATGGACTGGGGTCAGGGGGTGGGTGGCGCATGGCAGAGAGGGATGTCCCAAGTCATTGCAGAAGGGATGCAGCAGGTAAGAGAGCTGAGCTCTGCTGCTGGGGGGAAGCGGTGCGTGGACCCTGGAGCTGTAAGGGCTAGCTATTTCACAGCCTCATCTCACTAGAATGTTCTCCAGCCAGGGCAGGCAGTTTTGCAAGACACAGCACTTAATCCTTGAAGAGCTAAGCTAAGCACAGTCCCAGGTGTCTTTTCTCCAAATGATTGCATGCAGCACTGCTTAACGAGCATCCTTTTTGTGAAAAGTGCAATATTAAAGCATAGTAGGAAATACTAAAATAATCAATGAAGACTAGATCATCCAGGAGCCTCACAATCTAGACCCTAGACCGTGTTTTAGTGTGTGAGTCACCGGAGGAATCAGCAGTTTTCCCCAGGATACCAAGGGTTTCTGGTTCAAGTGGGCAGAGATGTGCTTTGATAAACTCTGATCTGGACACACTGCCCCAGAGCAGCAAGGAGGGTAGGCCTGGTTTTAATCCTGTCTCCACTACTGACTTGCTGGATGCCCTTGAGCACATGCCTTTGTGCCTGAATGCCCTCTGTCCTATGGAAAATTGAGACTGAAATTAGTACCCACCTTCAAGGGTAGTAGGGGACTTAATTAAGTTATCCGTGTAAAAGCCATAGACTCATAGAGTGCCCCAGCAGTCGTGGTAGTTGTTCAACGAGTCATTTGAGGTGATAGGCATGCAGTCCAATTTCCCATTTTGCCACTCACAACCTGTGTGATCTTGGGCAAGTGGTTTAACCTCTGTAGACCTCAGCATCCTTCCTTGTAGCGTGGAAATAATAATCAAATTACCTACCTTGTAGGTTGTTGGGAGGGTAAAAAAAAAAAAAGAGAAACTTGGCATAGCGTCTAGTACAGAATAAGGGGTCAGTAAACATCGGTTACTGTTCTTACGGTGAGCAGAGCAGATGCCATCAGGACAACAGTTTCCAAACTGGCCTTGGAGAATTGTCGATTTTACAAAAATGTGTCTTGCAGGTGAGGAGGAGGCTGCTGTTCACTTCACCCACACTCCCTGGCCCCTTCAACCAAAGGGTCTCCACTTTTTTAAAGGTGTGATTTAGAAAGAAACGGTTTGAAAATCAGTCTCAGAGCTACGATGTGCTATGGGGCCATGGGGGGAGGTAAATGGTCTCCATTTCCAGGAAGTTGACATCTGCCATTTCTATTTCATTTCCTAAACAAAGATTGAAATAGCAGATGGCAAATTTAAAGAGCTACAGGTATGTCTGACCCGAAGTGATGGGAAGCTGAATTGAATTATGTAGGTAACGTTGGTCATTAGATGTACCGTGTTCGGAGTTCTCACTTTGCAGCATCTGCTGATATATCATATTCTGTTTTCTCCTCCAGATGAGCACCATGCCGGGGCTGCCAACCCGGCCCTGCTTCTATGATATAGATCTTGATACGGAAACGGAGCAAGTTAAAGGCTTGTTCTGAATGAACCCGACTTCCACAGATCCCAGTTCAGGTACGATGCTATGCTTTCTACTGGCTTTTTTTTTTCTTTCTTTTTTCCTTCCTTTCTTTTAGTTTTCCTTTATTTGGGTTTTCTAATATATCACCGGTCACAAAACACAGTCTGATAAGTCATTTCCTGACTTGGTTACTGTGAATTCCTACCTAATAAGAGCGTGACTCCAGTCACTCCTAGATGTGGATATGCAGTTAGATGGGCTCCAGTCCAGTGAAAGTCAAATCATTTCCCCTTTGAATACAGATTTATTTAAGGCATCTCTTGCCACAAAAAAAAAAGGAACCCTGTAAACTCATAAAAAGAATATTTCCAGAATTAAAGTTATACTGTGTCCCTCCTCATTCATGTGGATACAGTCTAAGAACACAACCCCTGCCCCACCCCACAGTAGATGCCCGGAACCACAGATCGTACTGAACACCGTGTATACCATCCTTTTGCCTATACATTACCTGCATGTGATAAAGGTTAGTTTTCAAATTAGGCACAGCAAGAGATTAACAATAACTGCTAATAAAAGAGAGCGGGTCATAGCAAAATGCTGTAATCAAAGTTATATGAATGTGGTCTTTCTCTCTCCCTCTCTCAAAATATTTTATTGTACTGCACTTGCCCTTCTTCATGTGATGATGTGAGATGATAAAATGACTATGGCTACATGATGAGGTGATGTGAGGGGAATGACGTAGGTGTCGTGACATAGCTCTAGGCTGCTATTGACTTTTTGACACTAAGTCAGGAGGATCATCTTCTTCCAAACCACGCTGATTGTTGGATAACTAAAACCATGGAAAGAGAATCCACAGATGGGGGGGACCCCAGTGTTTGCAGTCATTTTGAAAGGAGGAATCTGGATTTGTTCACTCTGTAGGGCTGCCATAACAGAGTAGACAGCTCAAAACCACAACACTTATTCTCCTGAAGTTTTAGAGGATAGAAACCTAAAGTTAGGGTGTCAGCCAAGTCATGCCCGCTCTGAGACTGGTAGACTTTTCCCAACCTCTAGTAGCTGCCAGTAGTCCTTGGTGTTCCTCGGCTACAGCCACGTCACTTCCACCTCCACCTCCGTGACCAAAGCATTCTCCCTATGTGCCTGTCTTCCCGTGGCATTCTCTTCTTGTAAGGACACCGGTCACATTGAATTAGGACCCACCTTACTGACTTTATCTGGGGATCAGGACATCCACATATCTGTTTGGGGACAATTTAACCCATAACACTCACAACTGTGGCACAGCAGATGGATTAGGCTCTTATACCACTGGAAAGACACATGAAGACGCACCTGGTTGTCTCACGCAGAGGACCCAGTGAGTCATAGGAAGGACAGAGCAGCAGAAATGAGACCCCTGGATGGCTCATGGCCCTCACAGTTTAAGGGGTCAGGGTTCAACTTGGAGCTCCCTTAGGCAGCCCACAGTGGGGGTCCCTGGGTCTTACTCATGTCTGCCCCTCAGTACTCCAGCCACAACCTCCTGGCTACTGTCCTCGCCTCCCTTCATGAAGAGAAATGACCACCCTCCTAATCATGCTCTCTGTAAACCCCATCAGCAGTTGTAAAGGCTTGAAGCAGTGTTTCTCCATCCCATATATCAAATGTGTCCTCACCATATTTGCAAAACACATTCCTTTTCCAAAACAGACCCGGTGCAGTCTCCCCACTCGCTCCTTTCCTGTTCCTTAGCCCAGCACCCCACCCCGCCTTCTGCCAGCATACCATGGGCCTGCCAGACGAGCTTCCTTGACCTAAAGACACTTACCTCCAGTTCCCTGAGTTATGGCCCTGAGCCAGGCCTCCAGGATTCTCACTTTTGTTGGTTTCACTACCAGTAGTCAACATGGGGAGACCGTTTCCTCTTTTTGTAAGTCTTTGTTGCTAAAACGCTGAAGACCTAGGCTACAATGAGAAAAGTAAGGGACCATACCTCTGTGAAATTACATTAACACAGGTGTGGAATTGTTTGGGTTGGGTCGTATGTGCCCATCACTGAGGAGTGGGGGCGATATCTAGCTTTAACCATAACCGCATTTCATATCTGCGTCAGTACTGGCAAAGAGATTCCACAAAATAAACTAAAAAAGACTAATTTAACAAAAAAGCCTGCACACAGAAGCCTTCGTAATGATGCTGTTTTGGTCTTTGGGGATAATTGTGCATTTCATGTCAAGAACCCATTGTGCCAAAAAAAAAAAAAGAACCCATTGTGCCATATTTCTGCCATTTGTCACTTTTTCCCAGTACCTAGTACAAGTGAGTATCATCCTTCGCCTCACGTAGATCGAGCTTTTCCTGCTTTGTGATCCATTTTCATTTGTTCTCCAAGTGGGTGATAAAAACCCAGTTATACCTCAGTTATCACAACTAAGACTCGGGTAATGTTGAGGGCTACATCCTTAGCTTTCTTATCACATACACTTAAATTGTTAGGTTTGTGTTCCCTAGCAAGCATTCCCCCGGATTTTATTTAAAGGCTGAGCAAGGGTTGGAGGTCAGCATCCCTTGGAAGCAGGTGCTGTCCCAAGAAGTTAGGTCCTTCCCCTGTGGTTGCGGAGCAGAGGTAGCTGCAGAGTGGCCCTGACTCACAGGCCTGCAAGCCTCTTTCTCCTGCTCAGCCCTGCCTCTCCTTCTGTAGCTGGCACAAGTCACTTTGCCATCCCCATCACACATCATGCTGGCATCAACCCAGCGAGATGAGTGCTTTTATTTCAGCGCCACGTAAACTGACCCAAGAAGGCCAGCAGCATGCTCAACTTGCACAGCTAATAAACACAAATGCCGAGACTTGGTCAGGATCTCCTTTCTCTACCTCACCCCACACTTTATGCCCAAACCAAAGGATGCCCTCTGCATCTCAGTCACAGAGTAAGTGAACTTTGAGCCATTCTAGAAGATGGTAACCAGTTATTTGCGCAGACCTATAATTTTGGGATCACTGGGTGATTTTATATATATATATATATATATATATATATATATATATATATATATATATATAACCAAAGATAACTATTTGGGCATTAAAAGCTATGACTTTGTCCAAGTTCTCTTCAATTCAAGTATAATAGGGCTGTCTCTCGTTGAACTCTCTCACTGAATGTCACTTTCCCTTCCTACTCCCTCATCCAGGGCTCCTCCCTGCTCCGTGAACTGCCCAATCCCGTTTCTAGGCTGGTTGGACAGTGGTTCAAAACCCCATCACTTGACCCTCCTTACACAACCTAAAATGGATCCAGTGTCACAGGAGCAAACCACGGTACAAAGCAGATATTCCTTCTCAAGGGCTCCCCAGGATCATGACCCCACAAACAGTCTCTCTGTCCTGTGCCCTCACACGTAGGGCAGTCCAGGAGCACCTCCACTAACAGAGAGGTCTGTGGCTAGTAAACGTACAAAAAATTAAAATGTTAACACTTGGGTGATAGTCCACTTAGACATTTGGGCAACAGAAAAGGAAATGTCTGGCTGGTTGCTCTGCTCCCACAGCAGTCAGATTCCAGATAGTTCCATGCACTCAGCTGCAGAGCAGCACGCTCGTTATACTTTGTGGCACGTGTTGCAGACGTGAGCCACATGGAAGACTGCACTCCGTTGACGACTGTTTCTTTCTTTCTACTTCCTCCCTCTTCCTGCTTACTTCACCCTCTAGGGAATAGTGTGAGACTTCATATGAACAGGAGATGCCAGGAAATCACCAGAATGTGAGCTCTTGCTCCTTGCCAGGGCTTCCCTGTGGTGCTTTCACTATTGTTCGAAGAAGAGCATGATTCATTCTTCTGGATGGCACCAAACAGAACTAATTAAAATAAGTTGTTTGTCCCAATGAAACTGATCCTGCCACATTACTCTTCAGTCTTTTATTTGCAGATGGTTGGAGTTGGGGCTTTGATTTCCCCCCACCACCACCACCCTTTTGGTTTCTCATTCTGAACCTTTCTCATATTTCTGAGCCTCAGCAGGCTTCAGATGGACAATAAAGTCTGGCAGATTTCCTGAAGAATGCAAAGACTCCCTTACTTCGTCTTGATGTGCAGTTATGTTGAGTGCATCAGATTGACTCGAGTCCTGCTTTAATGTTATTACCAAAAGAAGTTTTTCTTGAACTGCACATACAAAAAAAAAAGAATATAATACCAGCTCACTTCTTCCCTAAGCTGCCTGTGAGCAGAAATTTTCAGTGATATTTAATAATCATAAATGGATTAATCTTAATCTTGAGAGTGTGGTTGCTGCCTGCAGCCCTTCTGCGGTCAGGGTTTGTCATTCCCAGTTGGCAAACCACAAGGTTTCAGGGTTCCCATGGTAGCACCTGGGCTCTGTGACTTGGGTCTTTTTCTTTTTTTAATTTTGTTTTTTTTTTTTTTTTTTTTTTTATGATAGTCACACAGAATGAGAGAGAGAGAGGCAGAGACACAGGCAGAGGGAGAAGCAGGCTCCATGCACCCGGAGCCCTACGTGGGATTCGATCCTGGGTCTCCAGGATCGCGCCCTGGGCCAAAGGCGGGCGCTAAACCGCTGCACCACCCAGGGATCCCGACTTGGGTCTTTTTCTTTTCTTTTTAATTTAAATTTGAGTTAGTAAACATATAGTGTGATCTTGGTTTCTCGAGTAGAATTCAGTGATTCATCACTTACATAAAACACCCAGTGATCATTAAAACTGTCTTTTCAAGGAACAGCTCAGGGATCCCTGGGTGGCTCAGCGGTTTAGTGCCTGCCTTCAGCCTAGGGTATGATCCTGGAGTCCTGGGATCAAGTCCCACGTCAGGCTCCCTGCACGGAGCCTGCTTCTGCCTCTGCTTCTATCTCTACCTCTGTGTGTGTGTGTGTGTGTGTGTGTGTCGTGAATAAATAAATAAAATCTTCAGGGAACAAAAAAAAAAAAACATCTTCAAGGAACAGCTCAGAAACTGTTGATTGTCATTAAACTCCAAGAAAAAGGTCAGTGAGTACATCACCTCAAGCCATCCTTAGAGTACACAATTAGAAGCCCAAACCACTTAAATAAAAGATGATGGTGACTAAATCTAAAGATGCCCTCTTTAACATCTCATTGACATCTGAAAGGTGGTAATAATCAAATCTCTCCTATCTAACTAAAATGGAATATTTTGAAGTTTAACAATTGGGAAATTCTTAACTCCCTTTCAAAGAAACTTTTTTGGGGATGTCTGGGTGGCTCAGACGGTTAAGCATCCGATTCTTGATTTAAGCTCAGGTAATGATCTCAGAGTGCTGAGATCAAGTCTGCATTGGGTTCCACCGTGGGCATGAAGCCTGCTTAAGATTCTCTCTCCCTCTGTCTCCCCACTGCTCACACGTGTGTGTGTGTGTGTGTGTGTGTGTGTGTGTGTGTGTGCACATTCTCTCTCTCTCACCCCTTCCCCTCAAAAAAAAAAGAAGAAAAAAAACTTGTTTGGGCACTTTGGTTTCTTACCAGTCCCATACCAAGATAGAATGTTTCATATATTCTGTCTTCATAAAATTCTGATATTGGGTTTGGTTTTTTTTATGAATAACTAGATAACAATAAACAGCTGATTCCTTTTTAAATTCTCACCATAGCTATTGCATTTCCAATTCGTAAAATCTATATTCAGACTTTCTGTACTTGTACCAACACTCTGACTCTTCTTAAAATGTGGAACCACATACTCTAAGCCCCACAAAACCCCTGGATACTAAGGTCACGTGGCTAACCAGCTGGTCTTCCATGCATCTCACGTTTGAAAGGTCTTTCCAGACTTGCCCTCCTGGGGTTATTTCCAGGCCACTAAGCCCACCCTCATCCCCCTTACCCTCCTTCCCTCCTCACAAGTCACCGAGCCTCAGGTCTAGGATCATCAGAGCCACCAAGTGACGCTGGCCACCTCTCTGAAGGGGTGAGGTCTGCACCAGGCAATCTCCTTTCGTAATCTCAAAAATATTTTTTTGTTGTTAATGATTATGCTTGCAGTGCTTCTGTCTTCTCTTTACTTCCCTGACGTGAATCAGGTGCCAGGGGAGTGTTCTGAGTCCCTTGTCTTCATCACTGTCTTCTGTTCTGAAGCTAAGTAAGCATCCTTTCTGGCTCCAGACCCCTCGCTCATCTGTGGGAGGCTGACTCACTGTATTCCAGCCAAGTGTGAACTCCTGGCCCAGCAGATAAATTCTTCCATGCACAAATTCAGGTTAAAGTCCAAATCCTTGCCTTTATATTTCTTCTGCAGTGATGAACACATATATTCTGGAAATGAGGTGTTTGTTCTTTCTAAAATGTTGTTCGTTCACTTCTCTAAGAGATTGCAGGTCCAGCAGTGTCCGAGAGTCTTAATATTCCTTGAGAGAAAACAGCAAAGCTTTAACATCAGTAAGAAGGCCCAGATCTCCTCCCTTCTATTCGTGCCCTAAATGCATTTTTCAGACCTGCTTTCTGTGCCTACTATAAAAGAGAAACCAAAATCAAAGACGACAGGATTCCTAATCTAAAATCCTGAGTGTTCTCACTCAGCAGGATCCTAGAGACTGTGGAGCCCAAATTTAGAATCTTGGAATTTCTGCTTGATGTTTTCAGAGGTTCAGAGCGCTGCCTGCAGGGTCATGCTGACTCGGTCCCAGAGTGATGCGGAATCGAATTCTCCACTGCTTTTAAAAGATTCCAGATAGGGATCCCAGCCTCGTCTTGGGAATAGAATTGCTTATCTGCTGTTGAATTTTCTTATAGTCTCCGGCTTTTTTAGAACTCTATTAACAGTTTAACACCATAGAGTAAAACGCTGCTCTTAAACCCCTGAAACATGTTTTGTGTCCCAGGCTCCCAAAATGCAGACAACTCCTCGCCTTTTGCTGCTGTTGGAGAAGAAAGCGAATCTGAAATATGCTTCTTGCGCAACGCGGGAGAAATGGGGAAACAGGCCAAAGATGTATTCTTCGTTCAAGACCGAATTCTGTGTGCAACCGAGTACAGTGTCCGGTGGAAGGACCTCCACCGGGTTTGAAAGCAACTAATTTATTTTCCATTTCAGCAGAGTTTACATTATTTCCCACTGCTTACACTTGAGAATGTTTATTTTACGAGGACTAAGGGATTAAGAGAGCGCGAACGAAAAGGTAGCATCTTCTACTCTGGAGTTTTCTATGTTGTCTTTGAACTGCAAATAAACATGTATCTAGAAAACCAACCAGTAAGTTTTTCCATGCCAGATAAAACTCTCTGCTCTCTAGAGATAACTGTTCACACTGGGGTTGTGACCCGACACTGATTTTCTAGAAAATTGTGAATGCAACCAGGGCTTTGTAAACCCAACAAGAAAGAATTCTCGCTCACACAGACACACACACACAAATACATGGTCCATTGTGACATCGTCTGACTGCCAGACAAGTCGTAATATACTGTAGAACAAAGTGCATTTTATATCCAGAACTGTTTTTCAGTGCCAGTGAAGTTTACATCACTTAACATAGAAACTAATGGGTTGATGCTCATTTCTTCCCCCAATGAACGAATCTCAGTGGCCATTAAGCTTTCAAAGGCCTGTAGGGCAAAGGAAGGAGACTCTGAAAGGTCAGGTGTTTGGCAAATGTTTTTCCATTTGTCCAACCCTTCATCCATAGGGGAGAACGTTCTATGGCCTGTACCCACTTCCCGGGAGTTGCTGACCCTTTTTTGTTAACATTTTTTCCTACAGTAACATAAAATTATATAAAAGTTAAGACAAAACCTAGGATTCAGGAAAAAACAAGAAGTGATTGTCCTCTAAGCTGTGTAAGTAAAATAGTCACCATAAATATCCTAAATGTCCCGCAGGCACATCCTGCAGGAGACCTCACCACCGGATCTTTCCTGTGGTCCTTGCACAACACCCTTCAGTGACCCTGCTCATTAGTTGCTCTGCCCAGAATGTGTCCTTATGCACATTTCATTTGTTCCGAAACATAGCTTAATAACTAGAGAGCCTCCCCACACAAAGACTGGGTCTCGAGAATGATCTTGCTTGGTGTTTCTGAAGAGTGTGTGGCACACACCCCCTCCCCGCCCTTTACCTGGGAGTACACCTCTCCAAACACACAGTCAGCTAGTGGCCTCCCTATCTAACTCTTCTGAGATCTGAACAGTAAACGTGTTCTCCGTGCGAGGCCCTCAGTAAGCAGTCTTGTTCATGAGTTCGTTTTTGAGCAGTTGCCTTCTGTTATTTGACTTCTTATAATTTCCCTCTGCTATTCAGTTTCATTTTCCATTTTTGTAAGTGTCTTAGAAAATATATTTTTAGAAACTTATATTCCAAGGGCTTTAGACCAGAGACTTCTTTCCTTACCTCCTTCCACCAGACACTTCGCCAGCTCATCGAAAAGAAAAAAATAGAAGCGTCCCGCACACAGATGTGGAAGAGCTTTTCAAACACTCCCAGTGAAGGACCTGTAACCCAAGTATTGCTGCACCCCAAACTCTTTTCCCCATTGTGTGGCCTCATTTACCTCCCCTAGATGTCCTGCCTATGCGCTCTGATGGATTTGTCTTCTCACCTGCTACAGTGCCCTCATGCCGAGTGATTAGCAGCCTCCACTGACAAGAAAGGGCTGCAGCAGGTTCATCAGTGGGCTTACCAACTCAATGACTTGAGGCATTCATGGACTGGAGGTGTTATTTTAGGGAAGAGCTCGTTATCTCCCATTTGTTCTGAGGCCAAGGCATAAGGAAAAGCAATCCTACCACCTTTGACCTGGTGGATTTAAGTGAGAAGACTTCCCCGGGAGTACAGATCCTGATTTCTCTCTGCCTCTAATTGTAATGTGAGAAACCACTTACCAGAAATGGCAGGGGACCCTGGTGACACCCTGGCACAGACAAGCGGGCTTGCTCCCTCTGCTTTCAGGCCTGTAGCAGCAACCTTTGCAAAGGTTAAGACCCAGACCAGAAGAAGCCTCTAAAAGCAACCAGGGGAACACACCGCGGGGGGGGGGGGGAGGGGGGGGGATTAACTGCTAATGAGGGAGAGAGGAATGCGGACTCCGGAAAATAGCAGCAAGGCAATTAGCCAATCCATTCATTAGTATTCTTTTTATTCTTCTATTTCTGGGGTTATTTTGTTTGTTTTAACTAGAATGTGCTGACCCCATTAAAACAATATATGAGTATTCCTCACAACAGATATCCTCAGGTCTGACATTAGCCAGATTTTTTGTTGTTAATTGTTTTTTAATATATAATTTACACATTCCCATAAATAAGAAGGTATATGACATTTACCTTATTTATTCCAGAAAAATCTGCATACACATTCTTGTCCATTGCTTTTACATAAATATATATGTACATGGGGGTACAAGTTAACTAATAATACGTGCACTTTCTAGCATTTGTTACGAACCTAGAATACCTTTCTATTGAAGTTGACTACTGTGGCAGACCAGTTGGTTAGTAAACAGACCTTCATGTGGTTCCTTAAACTCTAAAAGGCAAACACATACACACACCCCCGCAAAGAAGCTTTTCTATAGCTACACTTTAAACAGGGGAGAACAGACTAGAATTCAGGATTCCACAAACTTGAATGGAGGAAAAGAATTTCCATCTTTGTTTTTACTATCCTCTAACTGATATAGCAATTCCTTCAATTATGAATGTTGACAACAAACCACAGCAGTAAAACAGTACCTGTGTCTGCCACCAAGAGAAATCACTGATATTTTAATGTTACATTCCACTTACTGCAGATATTCAGAGTAGCATTGATGCTCCCCATGAGCTCAAAATGATGGCTACTAGACCAGCCACCACCTTGTTACATCACGTGTAAAAAAAGAGCCACATACATTGCTATCAGCAAATTTGATTACCTTCCCAATATTTTAATAATCACATTTCACTCTCATCGGCTTGCTTTATAAACTCATACGTGGCATTTAAAACATTATTCTGAGGAGTGGTGTACAGATTTCACTGCACTGTTGACTGGATCCATGCCACAATAAAGGTTATGATGTAATTCTAACAGCCTAAATCCTGGTTCTATGGCAGCATTGCACTGCTCTTGGATGTTGATGCGTCTACATTTGTGTCCCAGGTCATTCCTGAGAGTCTCTCCTCCATCCAGGGCTCCTGGTCTGAATCTGAAGATTCTTGTTCTGGAAGTGGTACAGGCAATATAAAAGAAGCCTAATACAGATGATATAAATGAAGCTCTGGAAACTGCAGTGTCATGTCAGTGTAAGAAAAGGAAATGAACAGGGATGCCTGGGTGGCTCAGTGGTTGAGCACCTGCCTTCGGCCCAGGCATGATCCTGGAGTCCTGGAATCAAGTCCCACATTGGGCTTCCTGCATGGAGCCTGCTTCTGCTTCTGCCTGTGTCTCTGCCTCTCTCTCTCTCTCTCTCTCTCTCTCTCTCTCTCTCTCTGTGTGTGTGTGTGTGTGTGTCTCGTGAATGAATGAATAAATAAATAATAAAATGTTTAAAAAGAAAAAAAAAAAAAGAAAAGGAAATGAACATACAAGTTCCACGACTGAAGGACTCATATTATGGCATTCCCCACCATATCCCTAATCCATAGAAATTGTGGGGTGGATTTTATGGCCTAGATGGATTGCCCTGAGACCCCAGATCATAATTAGGACCACTCTTAAAAGGAAGCCTTCATGTTCAGATTTAGCTATTGGTCAGTTAGATTTGGTTTGACATCAAGCCATTATCCATCAAGAGGTCTGCAACATTTCTGCTAAAGCCCGTAAACTTCTTGAGAGCAAGCCAGTGTCCACAACCCTGGGCAGATAACCATCGGTGATTGGAGCTGGGATGCAGCTAAATAGCCAGTGTCCCCCTACTGGACAGCTATTCATGCAATGTGACCTACGGATGCATTATGTTTTGAACGTGCACTAAAATAACCATAGATTCAAGAGACTATTCTTTGGATAGTCTTAATGATTACTGCTGGGCATACAGACCTCAGTCAAATGGTTGTTTCTTTCTTTTTTTTTTTAATAAATTAATTTTTATTGGTGTTCAATTTACCAACATACAGAATAACACCCAGTGCTCATCCCGTCAAGTGTCCCCCTCAGTGCCCGTCACCCATTCACCCCCACCCCCCACCCTCCTCCCCCTCCACCACCCCTAGTTCGTTTCCCAGAGTTAGAAGTCTTGGGATCCCTGGGTGGCGCAGCGATTTGGCGCCTGCCTTTGGCCCAGGGCGCGATCCTGGAGACCTGGGATCGAATCCCACATCGGGCTCCCGGTGCATGGAGCCTGCTTCTCCCTCTGCCTGTGTCTCTGCCTCTCTCTCTCTCTCTGTGACTATCATAAATAAATTTAAAAAAAAAATTAAAAAAAAGTCTTTATGTTCTGTGTCCCTTTCTGATATTTCCCCACACATTTCTTCTCCCTTCCCTTATATTCCCTTTCACTATTATTCATATTCCCCAAATGAATGAGAACATACACTGTTTGTCTTTCTCCGATTGACTTACTTCACTCAGCATAATACCCTCCAGGTCCATCCACGTTGAAGCAAATGGTGGGTATTTGTCGTTTCTAATGGCTGAGGAATATTCCATTGTATACATAAACCACATCTTCTTTATCCATTCATCTTTCGATGGGCACCGAGGCTCCTTCCACAGTTTGGCTATTGTGGACATTGCTGCTAGAAACATCGGGGTGCAGGTGTCCCGGCGTTTCATTGCATCTGAATCTTTGGGGTAAATCCCTAACAGTGCAATTGCTGGGTCATAGGGCAGGTCTATTTTTAACTCTTTGAGGAACCTCCACACATTTTTCCAGAGGGGCTGCACCAGTTCACATTCCCACCAACAGTGTAAGGGGTTCCCTTTTCTCCGCATCCTCTCCAACATTTGTTGTTTCCTGTCTTGTTAATGTTCCCCATTCTCACTGGTGTGAGGTGGTATCTCATTGTGGTTTTGATCTGTATTTCCCTGATGGCAAGTGATGCAGAGCATTTTCTCATGTGCATGTTGGCCATGTCTATGTCTTCCTCTGTGAGATTTCTCTTCATGTCCTTTGCCCATTTCATGATTGGATTGTTTGTTTCTTTGCTGTTGAGTTTAATAAGTTCTTTATAGATTTTGGAAACTAGCCCTTTATCTGATATGTTATTTGCAAATATCTTCTCCCATTCTGTAGGTTGTCTTTTAGTTCTGTTGACTGTATCCTTTGCTGTGCAAAAGCTTCTTATCTTGATGAAGTCCCAATAGTTCATTTTTGCTTTTGCTTCTTTTGCTTTCGTGGATGTATCTTGCAAGAAGTTACTGTGGCCAAGTTCAAAAAGGGTGTTGCCTGTGTTCTCCTCTAGGATTTTGATGGAATCTTGTCTCACATTTCGATCTTTCATCCATTTTGAGTTTATCTTTGTGTATGGTGCAAGAGAGTGGTCTAGTTTCATTCTTCTGCATGTGGATGTCCAATTTTCCCAGCACCATTTATTGAAGAGACTGTCTTTCTTCCAGTGGATCGTCTTTCCTCCTTTATCGAATATTAGTTGACCATAAAGTTCAGGTCCACTTCTGGGTTCTCTATTCTGTTCCATTGATCTATGTCAAATGGTTGTTTCTAAGACAAAAGGTGGATGTCATGAACCAAAAGAATGGGGAAAACACTTGATAAAGTGAGACCGTGTCATTGAGCCTTCAGCAGGAGACCAAAAAAAGAATGAAATTCTTCCCGTGATCTCAGTCTTACCATTGTGGAAAGTCATCCCAGGTCATCTAATGCTCACTCCTCTCTGCTGCATAAGCTCTGGGGTAGGCCCGTAAGGGCCCAAAGGCCCTTATGCAGGACCTCTCCAGGCCCGAAGTATGGTCTCCTGACCTAGCATTGCTTCCCAGAGTCCCAGGCCACGGGTGTGCCCTTTCAGCTATAATTTTTCATGGAGCAGCACTTTGACTGGCTACATCTAGTGTAATCAAGGTAAGCTAAGTGCGTAGGAACTAGTTGAATGCAGAAATCCTCTCTGGACAATTAACAGACTCCAAAGCATTTAGGCTACTTTTATAGGTGTTTGGTTCTATTTTGTTTTGTTTTCTAACTGATCCCAGGACTATCTGCATTAAAACTACCTGAGATTAAAAATGCAGATCCCTGTCTCCATTTAAATCTAATAAATTGGACTCTCTTGAGTCCTGAGAATCCATATTTTGACAAGTTCACTAAATTTTTCTCCTGCATACTAAAGTTTAAAAATAAACCGCAAATCCACATTTGCATCACCATTGTACCTAGCACAATGTTTAACAGGTAGACAAAGCTAAACAAATACTTGAAACAATGAGTAGGGGCTCCTGGGTGGCTCAGTGGTTGAGCATCTGCCTTCAGCTCAGGTCTGGATCCCGGGGTCCTGGGGTTGAGTCCCACATCAGGCTCCCCACAGGGAGCCTGCTTCTCCCTCTGCCTGTGTCTCTGCCTCTCTCTGTGTGTCTCTTATGAATAAATAAATCTTAAAAAAAAAAAAAAAAAGAATGAATGAATGAGTAAATATTTATAGCCAGCAAGCTCCTGGCCCTCTGTGGCCCCACCTGGGTGTTAGGCATCACCATTACATCCTCTCGATTCCTGATACCCCTTCAGAGCCAAGGAATTCAATGTTTTTTCTCGAATTTCTTCCCTGCCTTACTCAGCTTTGGCCTCTCAAGCTCCCCAAGCATCTCAAGTGTAATCCTGACACCATCTTGGCAACCATAGACCCTTAGGAAGGCTCAGTGGACAATGAATAAGTGTATGGGGTGGGTCAAATTCAGATCTCCCATCCAAATCTTGTCTAACAGTCCAGATATGTTGAGCAAGGCTCACACCATGCTCAGGGGGTTGAGGAAGACAGTTGGGCTGAGGGAGAGGAGGCAGTGAAAAGATCCCAGAAGCCACTAGAAGTACTTGGAGGGACGGGGTGGGGGGTTGGGGGGGAAGCAGGAGCACCTGCAAATGGCTTGAGCTGGCCCTGGGGTGATGGCTTTTCACCCATGTGCCAGGCGTGGGTATATATGCATGCGTTGAGTTCATTTTCATAAAATCACACTTAGTGGTGGGCTTCCCTTCTCTTTAGCACCCAGATTTGTATTTTAGTCTCCTGAGATGCTTTGCAAATAAAAAACTTGCAAAAACCTTGTCAAACAGTATTTCATAGCAGGATTAGGAGGAGACTATGGACAGGTTCTGAAAACAGCCCATGCCCCCTCCGTTTTGGCAGGGCACAGCCCAGAGAAGAGGGATGTAATTGCCCAGACTGAGTTTGAGGTTAGAGTGTTTATGTAACAAATCCACTAACTTTAAATATTTCTCGTGGTGGGTTAGGGCCTCAAACCTTTGCCCGGCCCACCACCCTGAATGTCAAATGTTTACTCAGCCCTGTGTGGGCACCTCTATTTATGTGAAAGGACCCTGCTAGTTTAAAGCCTGTTAATATTTTCAATCACACCTCATGTTGCTTACGTATTTTACGATAAGGATGGCAAGGACAATTTTTCAAAAACAGTCAGACCACTTAAATTTGTGTGTGCACTGATGAGCTGATACATTTAATGAGTGTTCATTTGGCAAAGTCTTACAATTAAGGAATTTGTCTTCCCCAGAGAATTACACGAGCCCTGATCATTTTCCTCCAAGTCAGCCTCTTGATTACCAACCCCCCTTGACAGAGACAGTGTGTCCCAGACAAACAGCCAAACAGACACCCTGCAGGGACTGAACGGATTCTCCTGGGTCGAGAACAAGCCAACTGTATGAGAAGTGATGCTTTCCAACTTCATCACGGACTTGAGAGCCAAAGAATATTTCAGGGGCCAGATGAAAAAATGCTGAATAACTCCCCGACTCCTCCCAAGGCTTTTTATACTTTGGCTTCGTTACCAAGTTTGACATGTGAATTCCCAGAGTATCAGACACCCTCGAGCTCAAATGTTGAGTCCAGAAATGCCTTCCAGAGGCAAACGTAAATTATTTGGAAGTTATTCGTGCCACCTAGCTCCCCGTTAGAATGGATAATTGGCCAACTGTCAATATGTATAAACAGAAGTGACAGAGACAGAAACACCTACAACAAACCACAGACGAACAGAAAAAAAAAAAAATCCACCGAGGTGCCGAATAATCAGGGTGGAGGGGAGCCAAGGGAGGTGGGGGGCCCTAGCTCTGAAGTGGTGAGCAAGCTGGGGCTGAACTGGGAACACCCCCGGGGGGGGGGGGTGAGCAGGGGCCACCCTGGCAGGGGAAGGCGGATCCGGGGTGGCTTCTGGCTTCTGACAGATCCGAACTCGGCGAGGCCACAGTGACAGATGGAGCCGTGGCCAACGCGGAAAAAAAGTATGCAACGTATGGACGTTTGAGGTCCTCCTGGAGCCGCATGGAAACCCATTCCATGGACAGCACTGCACCCCAAGTCAGTGCGAGGCGCTGTGCCGGGCGCCAGGGGTGCGAGGGTCCCTAGGGGCAACATCCCCGCCGCCAGCGGCCACCTGGGAGCAAGATCATGCCCTTTGGGAAGTGGTTTGGGACTCCCCGGTTTTAACATTAGAGGGGTCAAAGCAGCTGGTTAGAACACACAGGGTTTGTTTTTTTGTTTTTTTTTTTTTTATTCATTCATGAGAGACACAGAGAGAGAGGCAGAGACACAGGCAGAAGGAGAAGCAGGCTCCATGCAGGGAGCCCGAGGTGGGACTCGATCCCGGGTCTCCAGGATCACGCCTGGGCTGAAGGCAGGCGCCAAACGGCTGAGCCACCCAGGGATCCCCAGAACACACAGGTGTTAAGAGGAAAGGAATGTGATGCCGTCCCCCAAGAACAGCCCCCTTCACCCCCCTTCACCCCCGTGTTCCAGCTGAAATACTCGAAGGTACCCAACAATGCAGAGCTCCATCCCAACCTGACGATGTCCTCAAGCCAACCTGAGGACAGAAGCCCATCCAGCTGGCGCTATTGATGGTTTCTAAGGACAGATCAAGCCATGAAAAAGTTCAGTTCTTGGCCGAGTTTGAAGTGGGAGCAGCAATTTGAGCAGCTGCCCCTCATCCGTGCAGACACCTGGCAGCGGCTGGCAGCTCCCAGACTGAGCCAGTCGGCTGCCGGGAAAGGGGGTGGGGGGGACAGTACCCAGTCCCCACCCCTGCCACACAGGGTAACAACTGTCTACAAGAAGGCTCCCAGCCACCCAGGTGGCTCAGTGGTTGAGCATCTGCCTTCGGCCCAGGGCTTGATCCCAGGGTCCCAGGATCGAGTCCCACATCGGGGTCCCTGCAGGGAGGCTGCTTCTCCCTCTGCCTGTGTCTCTACCTCTGTGTCTCTCATGAATAAATAAATAAAATCTTTTAAAAAAGGAAAAAAATAAGCAACCTCTCCAGACCAGGACTGTAAGATCAGTGTGACCAACATGGGTGAACGTCCTAGAAGGCAGACCTGTGAACCAGGCCCCCAACCCAGAGGATGGAAGTCCAATGAGTCGTTGTTTGTACAACCCCATCTCCCCCACCCTCCGTCCCGGGGCCCCTTGCCCCCTCTCCTTCCTGGTGCCCTTGACCACCCCTCCATGCCTCAGGGATGCCCTTTCCTTCCTGCTCCACCCTCCCAGGCCCTGGGTCTGGGCTCCCAAGCATAAAGCCCCCTTGCCTGGGCCCCGGGTCTTTGTACAGAACTGCTGAGTACAGACAGGGCCAGTTCTCACCATTTCAAATATCATCTCAAGGACAGAGAGATTCTGATTCTTAGAATGCAACCACAGATTCACTCCAATAAGGCTGAACTTTTAATGCAGTTTTCACCACAACCCAACTATTTCTTATCTTTGCATTATCAAATTGAAAATATATCGTCAAAGGGCACCTGGCTGGCTCAGTTGGTAGAGCATGTGATTCTTGAACTCAGGGTCATGAGTTCAATCCCCATGTGGGGTGTGGAGCCTACTTAAAAATAATAATAATAATTTATTATAAAATAATAAAATATTTTTTAAAAAATCAAAAAATACATCATCAAGGATATCACTGTCATTCTAAACCACAGATGGGATTGTTTGGTTTGGTTGTTAATTGTAGCAATGAAATTGACTCTGTGCAATTGCAGTTTATCCCATTTTTAAAACCTGTTTTTTTTTTAAGATTTTATTTATTTATTCATGAGAGACACACAGAGAGAGAGAGAGAGGCAGAGACACAGGCAGAGGGAGAAGCAGGCTCCATGCTGGGAGCCCGACGTGGGACTCGATCCCGGGTCTCCAAGATCACACCCTGGGCTGAAGGAGGCGCTAAACCGCTGAGCCACCCGGGCTGCCTAAAACCTGGTTATTTCTACCATAACAAAAAAGAATTCCTCAAAATTCAAATATAGCATTACCCTACGACCCAGTGATTCCACTCCTAGGTGTACGCCCAAAGAATCGAAAACAGGGACTCAAACAGAAACTCGTTCATCCATGTTCACAGCAGCATCATTCACAACAGCCAAAAGGCGGAAACAACCCAAGCGTCCATCAACAGATGACTAGATAAACAAAATGTGGTCTATCCACACAATGGATGTGGCTGGTGCGTGTGCCATGACATGAGTGGACCGTGCAAACATCATACTGAGAGAAGTAAGCCAGATATAATAGCACAAATATTGTATGATCCTACTTTTATGAAAATATCTAGAGTGGGCAAATCTGTAGAAACAAAAAGTGAACTCGAGGTTAACAGTCCGGGATACAGAACTTCTACTTGGGTGATAAAAAATCTGGGAATTAGGGAGTGGTGATGCTTACACGATGTTGTGAAGGTCATTAATACCATTGAATCGCACACTTTTCTTTTTTTAATTTAACTTGCCAGCACATTGAATAGTACCCAGTCCTCATCCCATCAAATGTCCTCCTCAGTGCCTGTCACCCCAGTCACCCCATCCCCCCACTCTCCTCCTCGTCTGCAACCCTTGGTTTGTTTCCCAGAGTTAGGAGTCTCTCAAGGTTTGTTTCTCTCTCTAATTTTTACCCACTCAGTTTCCCTCCTTTCCCTTATAATACCTTTCACTATTTATTTGAATTGTACTTTTTTAAATGGTTAAAATAGCAAATTTTGTGTTTTGTGTATTTTAGCACCAAAAAAAATCGAAAAAAAAATCAGGCTTTTCATGAGTATGACAATTTTTGGCTACAGAGTAATTATCATTTTTACTGGCCTATATGTAAAGCCATCATTGGGCAGCCCGATGGCTCAGCAGTTTAGCGCCGCCTTCAGCCGGGGCATGATCCAGGAGTCCCAGGATCGAGTCCCACGTTGGGCTCCTTACATGGAGCCTACATGGAGCCTGCTTCTCCCTCTGCCTGTGTCTCTACCTCTCTCTCTCTCTCTCTCTCTCTCTCTCTCTCTCTCTTTCTCTCTCTCTCTCTCTCTCTCTCTCTCGTCTCTCATGAATAAATAAATAAAATCTTTTAAAAAATACTTTTAAAAAATAAATAAAGCCATCAAAATGACATTATTTCCAACACACAGCTCCAGTTCTGAATGTCTTTAGAACTCAGCCGCAGTGAGCAGTGCCTCCCCGCAGATGGCCTGGGGATGCCCTTCGCTGGCGGATGGGGCCAGAGCTGGCAGCAGAGCACAACCCCCGGCCTCATCGTACCCAGCCCTGGGCTTCCTGCTGGAGCAACTGGCCACACTGCTCACCCCCAGAAATCCTCAGTTTCCCCATCGCACGATAACAACAGCAATTATTTTGCAGAGTTGTGGCGAAGATAAAATGTGTTGTAAGTGTAATGTGCTTATACAGTGCTGGCACACAGGAGTGCTCACAATTAAGCTATTATTCTTATTCATATTATCAGGACAGAATTCAGTCGTTTTTAATGAGTAATTGAAATGTAAGGGGAAAACAATGAAAAAGCACTGACAACTCCAGAGACAGAAACTGCCAAGGACGGAACTCAGTCCTGGGAGACGGGAGGGCACAAAGCCCTCCTGATCACACTCCCTGCCGGCAGGGCTGAGCCTGCTGGTGGCTCACTGGGGAAGCAGGACGAGCCCACTGGCACTTTCTTGGGGTCCCTCGGCCTGACCCGGAGGGAGCCCCTGGTTCCTGGGAGCCGTGAGTCACAGCTGTGGGCAGTGGACCTAGTGTGTCCTATCATTGTACTCCTGGTGGCTCTTCTCACGGGCACCTGGTCGGTCCTGCTCCTGGGGTGCATCACTAGTTTGGACCCCTTAACTCCCTGATATTCCCTTAACTCTCCAGGTTCTCAACAACCGTGCCACCCCAGGCCCCAGACACCCAGAGAGGTGTTTGACGTGGCTCCTGGGTCGGTCTGGCTTAATACTGGGCTTGACAGCAGGTGCCTGGCCTGATGCAAAAGCACCGCAGGGAGAAAAGAGCATGCTCAGACAGGGTAACAAGTAGCTCTCTCATCAACAGACGGGGTTCCAGGCTGTTCTTTGTGCAGATGATACGGGATCAGCCATCTCCGGTAAGAAAGAGCACATTTCTTGCATCCCGTGTTACTACTGTGGCAGCAGCGCCAAAACTCAATGCGAGACCGACCACAGGATCCTGGAAGCTGGGAGGCCAGTGGCTGGAAGCCCAAGTCCACACTGTAAAAACGAGTCCTAGAGATTTGGGGGGCTCCTCTCCAGCTGGCCCAGGGCAGCGTAAGCGCACCCCAGGGATGGAAAGTGGAAAACAGCACCCGCAGACCCAAAATGAACAGTGTTCCTAAGGAAAAGCTGTGGAAAATAATGCGATGCTCCACCCATAGGTGAAGATATGGAGGAAAGTTTGAGGTTTCACGTCATAACTATCAGTGAGGCTATCCTGGACATTTCCCAATTCATAATCTCTCCTTTTTTTTTTTTCCTGACTCAAAAGTACACTAATTGGGGCGCCTGGGTGGCTCAGTCGGTGAAGCATCCAACTCTTGATTTCAGCTCAGGTCTTGATCTCAGGGTCGTGAGCTCAAGCCCCACATTGGGCTCCAGGCTGGGCATGAAGCCAACTTAAAAAAACAAGAAACCAAAATCCAAAACTACACTAATCATTGGTTAACGGGGATGAATTTCAGTACGTGAAACGGAAGACGTTCCGGAGGTGGGTGGTGGTGATGGCTGCACAGCAGTGGGAATGTACTCTGAGCCGCCTACTTAAAAATGGCCAAGATGGTAAATTTTATGTTGCATATATTTTGCCACTTTATACAGTTTCTTCAAGTATGGTCATTATCAGACACCTACAAAACTTTTCACCCGTTCGATACAAACTTTGTCTCCTCATTCTTACCCATTCTACCTCTGGGCCTTGGGTAAGCTCCAGCTCAGATTACCAAATTCTACTCTAATTATGTGACCTCGAACAAGTCATCTCACCTGTCTGGTCTTTTGTGACCTCAGTTATAAAATAAGAAGTTGGAAAAGAATTGTCTGTTATGGTCTCTTACAGCTCTGGTAGCAGAGATTTTTTTTTTAATTTTTATGTATTTATTTGAGAGAGAGTAAGAGAGAGCACGAGCAGGTGACAGAGGGAGAGGGAGAAGCAGGCTTCCTGCTGAGCACAGAGCCCCACACAGGGCTCGATCCCAGGACCCCGGGATCATGAGCTGTGCTGAAGGCAGACAATTAACCAGCTGAGCCACCCAGGTGCCCCGACAGTTGAGAATCAATAACAACTACCATTTACTGAGAGCATGCCATGAACCAGGCTGCCTGCTACACGTTTTACCAGCATGACCTCATTCACTCTGCACTGGGTCCCCTGAGGCTGCTCTGATTATCCTCAGCAAACTGACGTTTAGAAGGTTTGGAGCCTTGTCCACCAACAAGTGAGGGAGCGGGAGGAGCAGGATTTGATCACAGTTCTGTGGGACCCGGCAGCAGGATGCACGTCAGAGCCAAACCCCCAAGGAGCTTTCTTCCTGGAAAAACTATTAGCCTGGAAAATAAGACCTGCACCCAGCCAGGAGCCGTTTCTTCGGTGCTTTTTTCCTCTGCTCGGTGACGATGCATCAGGGATGGCAGGCTGCAGGGCACGGGCAGGAGGCTGGACAGACCAGCTGGTCAGTATACTGGCTCTTGCAAAGTCTGGTCTTTACAGTACATCTCATAATTTCGTCCTAAGCTAGTGAAATCCCCTCCAAATTAGATACATTCCTATTTCAGTGTGATTAAAATATGTATGGAAAACAGGCATTATTTTTAGATTATACTTGCTCCGAGTCCCACCACTAATATATTCAAGAGGTGGTCTGAGCATCCTGGCTCTGAAGCAGACATTCTCGAACTCTCAGCTATACAGTAAAGACCCACTGTCCTTCCCATCTTCTCTTTTTTAACCATGATCTTTTCTGTCACCTTATCCACAGCAATAACTAGAGTTCTTAGCAAAAAGCACAGTGGGCATGTCCATGCATTGCCTCATAACCCTCAGCCAGAGAAGCAGGGAAAAAAGCAGGAAAAGGCAACAGAAATACACAAAGCGTTGGCTGCCATGGCATATAGAAACCCAGGCAACCTTTAATTTGTTGACTAAAATCGTGGAAAATCAACCCAGGAATGAGATGATTACAAAATTAAAAATAAAAACATTGGGCCATCCACGCAATGACACTATGAACAATAAGAAGTCGGGTCTCCAGTGGAGCAAATCGTCATTCAAATTCACAGATGAAGATTTGGAACTTGAAGCCAAGTTGAGCAATCACCCTTGCAACATGGAGATAGATCTAAAAACAGTATGAAGATCCTTAAACAAGAAGCAATCAATGCTACAACAAATACCCTGGAAAAAGAATCCCAAAGGACACAACGGAAGACTAGCTCAGGGGCACATAACAGAAATCATAACCCAGGAAGGCCTTTCTCCTCAATACCACAGTGGCTCTGATCACCAGGGCTCAGTGAAGAGGGACTGAGGATGGCTGCTCCAGGACTCCAGCGACTAATGTTTCTATCCCATTAGATTTATTCACACTTATGGTACTAGATACATGCATACATACACATGGACACATACATCCCTCATTTTTAGTATTCAACTATTCTCTTTGTTGTTCCTACAAAGTTTACTATTTAAAAGGCCTCTGGTGATACCTTTGTATACAGACTTCTGTGCCCAAAATCTGTTACCTGGCGTGGGTATAACCTAGGTAAGCAGCACTGTATTAGTTAGCTATGGCCGCATAACAAATTACCCCAAACCTTCATGACTTAAAGCAGCCATCATCATTTATTACCTCTCTTGGTTCCTGTGGGTCAGAAATACAGGTCACAGAGGGTGCACGGTTTTATCCCTGCTCCATAAGGACTAGGCCTCAGCTGGAAAGCTTGCAGGGTGGGAGTTGGAATCATCTGAAGGCTTACTCACTTACATTGCGACAATTGATGCTGGCTGTCAGCTGAGGGCCTGACTGGGACTTTTGGTTGAACTCCCACACATGGCCTCTCCATGTGGCCTGGGCTTCCTCACAGTATGCTAGCTGGGATCCAAGGGCAAGCATCCCAAGAGAGAGAGCCAGACAGATGCTGTGTCCTTATTATAACCTATCCTGGAAGTCAAATGGCTTTATTTCCACCATACATCCACTTCCCTGCCCCTATAGAATTCTGCTTTAAAGCTGATTTCTGTAGGTATGTGCTCCATGGAATAAAGACTTCATGAAAGAGAGAGTCTTAGGTCCTAACAAACAAAGCAGTTTGTTTGTCTGATGACATGGTGGGAGACAGGATTAGAAAGGCATGTTTGGGCCAGATTTCGGAGTGTTAAATAACATATTAAAAGTGTGGTCTTTATTTGAAGGATGCTAAGGAGCCATAAACATATTTTAAACAGGATCGCCCTCGTGGCCATGGAGAGGATGGGTTGCAGAAAGGAGAGGCAACAAGCAGGGGGGGCAATTGGGAGCTAATTAAGGTGTTCCAGGTGAAATATGTCAAGAGTCTGGACAATGATATTTATCTCCATCTCTGAGCCACCAGCGTATACCATCTGTCCATTTGTGCTCCTAATTATAAATTCATTGAGGACCCTAAATAATTATAATTCCAGCATTTAATACCAATAGAGTACAGGTCTTAAAATACATACATATATTGGTAAGCATACACATACAGCATAGAGCAATTTGCCTTAAAATTACATTCACTTAGCATATGACTATGAAATCTTACAAAGCACGACTGTTTACTTATAAACCCCACAAATTTCCTCCTACAGCTTCTTTGACTTGTTTTAAATATATTTATTGAATGTATTACTTTGGTCGATCTGTCCTTTTCTGACTTTGCTTAATTAACCCTTATGATGAGCCAAAGTCATTGAACAAATTACAACCCTGGTTCTCTAGAAGATTGGAGTGGTGGTTGAACTGTGATTCAGGAGTTCTAGGTATTCTTGGGGTAGGAAAGGGGAGGGGGACATGTCATAGACATCTCCTAGAAATATGATGAAAATTCACAGCCAGTATAGACACTCCTGCTCAAGCATGCTGTCTCATGAGTAGGGAAATAGCTTTAGGGTACCAGCCTGAGTCAATAGGGTCATATGAATCAGCTGTAAATTGTCACCTGGACTAGGTCACAGTGGTCACGGGTATTCCTGGCCCCTGAAATGAGGGCTCTGTCTGACTTGAGGCAGTGGCTCATCTCTTTGAACTTCAGTTTCTCAAGATGAGCATGGTAATGATGAAACTCATCCCCTGGAAGCAGCGTCCTGACGTGCGGGCCATCTGCTTGCAAATCTGTATTCACTGGTGTGCACAATCAAGGCAAGTGTAACCTGTCCTTTCAACTGGCCCTGCCAAGGTTGCTTTTACAGCTAGGACTTGTAGTTTAGTTTACTCTGAGGTTGCTTTATTTAAACTCTTATGTAGTTATATAAACATACCTCAGAACAATTTATAGGTTTGTGATTCTTGCTATCATAGCTGGTTTGTTTTTCTTTTTGAAACAAACTCTTGAGTCTAGACTTTGTCAGGTTGATGCATGAGTTTGGGGACTGTTTATATGGAAACCATATACACATTCCAGAAATGTGCCTTGTTACCCATTTGAAATAAAGATGATGAAACTTAAAGTCATAAAGAGACACCTAAGAAATCGTTTGAAGTACAAACTCTGATCTATTACTAAGAAAAAAAACAAAGAGTTCCTCACAACTGGCTTTGTTGTTTTAAGAAGAGCCTAGCGTTAAGGAGAGAGCAACTTTAGATCAATATGGGAGAGAACATTCTCGTGATAAAAAGTGTTCACAATGAAGAGGGCTGGAAAATCTCTAAATAGTGACTTTTCTCTGGAGAAGTACTGAAACAGAACTGATTGACCATCTTCAAGAAATTGTAGGAAAGCAGATGGATCTCCTGGAGGTAACTTTTGATTCAAATATCCTATCTTAGATTTCTTTAAGGAAACTATGAAGATGAAGACAGGATCATGCTAATGATTCAACCCTAAATAACAGATCTTTGTAAAGAGTAAATGTGTGATCCTAACTGTGGGTGATGTGTGGAGTGAGGGGAGTGGTGTTTGTGTGGTGGTAGTACTTGCGGGGTGGTAGTACATGGGGTAGTACAAAGAACACATTTCTAAGCCTTCAAAACACAGACAAATTGTACTCAATAAGTTAGTGTTCAGTGACTTCTCTTTTCTAGGGCTGAGAGAACAGATCTAGAAGTGGCAGTTAACCTTGCCAACCTGCCATGGACTGGACTATGAGAAGGGGATTCCAATCAAGGCCAAGTCTACAGTAGTGAGGCAGAAGAGGAGTTCATTGGCCTTCAGAAGCAACTGACAATCAGATTCAAGCTAATGTGCATGAGAAGCAAATCAGTCCCTGTAGCTTGATGGTACATACTCATCACAAACAGCCCGGATGTCATCACCTGGTCTCTCCAGGACATCCTATGGATCAGCATATGAAGAGTGATAAAGTTCAGAAGTTGTGTCTTTTAATAAAAAGGGCAACATACACATAGCATGGAATACACGAACAAGTTCTTTCTCCAGGGAGTAAGGATACCAACATGGAGGTTGTGCTCCCATTACTTTCTTCTACAGACTGTCAACTCACTTCCTAATATGTAGTGGACAGATTTTGCATTTGCCTGCCCAGCATCCAATCCCCTATTTCTAGAAAAAAAAACCTTATTTTCCTTTGGAACAATCTTGGGTGATTCTGGTGAAGAAGACCTCATCACCAGCTCCACATGTAAGCTAGTGACCCGAGTGTGCCAGTCGTACTACGATTGGAAATGTGACTTAAATTAGCCTCCTAGGACTTTCAGGGAAGCAGGTTGTAATGGAACAAAGTGTAAGTTTTTCCACTGACATTATTGAGTTGGTAGGAAGTAAGCCTGGAGACGGCAGGTACCACCTAGAGATTGGCATCTGGAGAATAAAGCCAACAGAAAAGAGAGTGAAAGAAGGAGAAAGGGGTGCATCCCAGTGACATTTGTTTAAGCCATTGGATTCAACTGACAAAACCATTCCTTAAAATATTTAGTTACTGAGCCAATAGAAACACTCTTTCACATGACACCTATTTGAGTCAAACTTCTATCACTTGCTAGCTCAAGAGACTTCATAAATCAGAACAAAACTGAGCTATAATGACACACTATGAAGAGCCCAGTCCTGTCCCCCATGGTGGCACATGCCAGGGTGTCTGGTTGGGCTGCTATCAACAGGCCCAGTGAGACTTTCTGATTCATGTCTGAGATCTTTATTGTCTGGGCTTTGGAGATACTGTTATATTTTTTAAAATATGATTTGCTCTCCAATAGGGAGTGCTCATGAATCATTTGGAGTTAGGTCTGTGGAGTATAAGTGGTCCAGCAGGTAACTCCCAGTGCATCCTTGAGGATTAACATTTTATAAGGAACGCTGAGATACAGTTATCTTAAAAAAATATTGCTCGTTTTAACTTGATTTTTTGCATTTGCTGAAGTAGGGTAGGTTTGCATGGTCTCAAGTGAGTTAGATTTGGGCCTGGGCTATCCATTTCTTTATCCTGTGCTAGCTCACTCATGTATAAGGGAGTTCTGTGTTCTCAATTTTCGATGAAGTGTGGAAAACTTAAGAAAATTATCTCATGCTAGGTTCTAAAGGAAACTGGTTGGCCATACAGAACGTTTGGAAATGTGCTTCCTCTGAGGGTTATGGAGTTTCCAAATCCACTTTACTAAGTATACATCTTTAATTTGCATCCAATTAGATAAAGCAGCTGGATAGAACACAGAGCGCGTGATATTAATTCATTAATTCAGGAGTCAGAGCGGCAGTTTATGCACAGCCATCATGCAGATGAATGCATTTAAATTGCTCTAATCCACAAATTGGAGCACATTCTCTGTAGTTTGAATGCTTTTCCAAGCTTTAAATGTTTCCCTTTACAATATATCTTGTGCAATACTCAGAATGCTAGTGCTGGTGCAGTCCCACTTTTTAGAAGCAGGCTTTTTAAGCAGGGGAACGATGGGATCAGATTTATATCTTAGGAAGATCATGTTGATGCTGCACACAGGTCAGAATAGAGGAGAGCAGATGGGGCAAGAAGGCAAGTTTTATGATAGTCAAGAAATGACAAGGAGGTGATCCAGAATAACGGGAGAGTGTATCTGACAGGCATTTGTTTAGTAGAGCACTGGTCAGGGGTAGAAGAATGCCCCCCAACACACACACACACACACACACACACACACACACACACACAAAGGTATGTCCATCCAGAACTTGTGAACATGACCTTATTTGGAAAAAGGGGTCTTTGCAATGTAATTAAATTAAAAATCTTGACATGAGATCATCTTGGATTAACCAGGTATATCTATTTGGTATCCATTACATCATAGGGCCAGTTACCTTCAGGGCATTTTCTTATTTGCTCTGTTCTTAAAGCGTGGCACCTGGGGGCCTCACAGAGAAGGGGAGAGACCCCTACCCCCAGGACAAGCGAATTCCTAAAGACAGTAACAGCTTGCCCATACCCTTTACATGTAAACCAATCCTTAGTCTCCAGCCCCAATTACCTCTTTATCCAACTCACACACCCAGTCAATATTTCCCCTGCCCTAAATCATCCTGGGCCAGGTGCCAGGCATCTAGAGACTATCCTATATCCCACAGCCTGCCAGAAACATTCAAATTAGCCAATCCTAAAACATTGACTCTGCCTGCCCTGGCTTTCCCACAGAAACTCCAATAAAGGCTGGGTCTAGTATTTCCTCTCCTGCTGCTGCCTCCTAATCAAACCTGGCACTCCCCAGGGGACCCTGACTGCCACACTGCACCCCTTCTCTTGGGGAATGTGAGCAATAAATTCTTCTTTCAAAGGCATTGACCAAACTGTGATCACTCAGCCTCCATAAGTAAAAAATCCCAGTACAAATAAGACAATGGGTCTCAAATCCAGTGCTGGGTGTCCTTATAAGAGACAGAAGGGGAGAAGACACAGAGACACACACAAGAAGAAGCCACATGAACATGGAGGCAGAGACCAGAGTGATGCTGCCACAGGCAAAGAGGACCTGGAGTCACCCAAGCAGGACTCTTGGAGGCAGCATGGTCCTACCTACCCGCCTCCAGAACCAAGAGAGAATGAATTTCTGTTGTTTTAAGCCACCAAACCTGTGGTGATGTGGGAAAAAAATGACCACCTTGAGGCAGATCTGCCTTATTCTATAGGGAATTACTGACTGCAAAGAAAACTCTCCCCCACTGACATAGAAGAATGTAATAAACCACTTTCATCAATGAAGGGGAAGAGCTTCTAAAATGTCTCTTTAGGAGAAAGAACGAGGGGGAGGGGACCTGGGTGGCTCAGTGGTTGAGAGTCTGCCTTTGGCACAGGCCGTGATCCTGGGGTCCTGGGATCGAGTCCTGCATTGGGCTCCCCGCAAGGAGCCTGCTTCTCCCTCTGCCTATGTCCCTGCCCCTTTCCATGTGTCTCTCATGAATGAATAAAATAAAATCTTTATGAAAAAAAAGTAGGAAGGTGTGAGAATGCACTTACTGAGAAAGATGGACGGCTGACAACGTGAGAGTCCCAGTAAGGTGTGGAATCAAAACATAGTAATAATGCTAAAATGTATTGAGCTGCTACTATTGGCCAAATATGTTAATCACCTTTCGGCATTATCTCTTTCAGTCCTTCTGATAATCCTATGAGTATTATTATTATCCCCATTTTATAGATGAGGAACATAAAGTGATACCAGTATACCCTGCTGAATAAGTTCTCCAGCTGTGTACCACAGTCAGGTGTAGAAGCAAAAACAGGTAAGATGGTAGGACTGCTTCACAGCTGTGCCTCTGTTGGTCAAGACGTGGGGGAAAGACAAGTGTATAAAAGTCCTAAGGGTTTATTCGTTTACCCAACAGGATACCAGTGAATGAAAAATTAGTTCAAGGGATGACCAAAAGATCTAGAGTGGTACTGTCCATAAACCTTCCTGCTGTAATAGGAATGTTCTATAATGTATGCCATTCAATACAGGAGCCATTAGCCACATGAGCCTATTGTGCACTTGAAATATGGTTAGTATGACCACAGAACTGAATTTTTAAACTTTATTTAAATTTAAATAACCACATATGGTTAGTGGTGACTGTATTGAACAGCATATTTGTATGGAATGCTGGAGAAGGAGCTAGAAGGGAGCTGAGAAATGAGAAATGGGAGGAGGGAGGGACTCCTCAGCTTCAAGAGCAGGCTTGATGGGTGTGTGAGAGAACTGAGAATGGTGTTGGAATTCAATATTGGTCTTCAAGATTTCAGAGGTGGGTAGTAGCTTCATGTGATTGTCAAGGTCTACACCATATCCAGGGAGCAGATTCCAGAATTGAAGAGAAACAAAGGTGAAGATCACTTGGGTGCGGAGGATGTCAAAGAAGTAATAGGCGCAGATGCGGACTGGGCTGTCCACGCAGGGGAAGTTATCCAGAATGGTGGTGGAAATGAACATGGAGAGGAAATCTGAGAACGACTGTCAAACTGCATATGGCATGATGACCTCTGTGGGCGGAAGGAGAGAGGCAGAGTCGAGGGCACAGCAGTGGGGAAAGGGGACATTGGAAGAAGGCGGGAAGAGCAAACACTTGGAGTGAATGAATAGTGGGGTGTGGGAGGATATTATGGGTAGATCCATGTCCCCCCACATTCCTATATTGAAGCACTAATCCCGCATACCTCAGAATGCAACTTTTTCGGAGACAAGGCCTTTACAGAGGTAGGTAATCAAGTTAAAATGAGGTCACGGGAGTGGACTCCAATCCGATAGGACTGGTGTCCTCATAGGAGGGGACGTTTGGAGACAGACATGCATGGAGGGAAGACAGTGTGAAGAGGTACAGGGAGGAGACAGCCCTGTCCCAGCCCAGGAGAGAGGCCTGGAACAGATTCTCCCTCACAGCCCTCCAAGGAACCAACACCACCCACATCTTGATCTCGAGCTTCTAGCCTCCATAGCTGTGAGGCCATAAAGTTCTGTTCTCTAAGCTGCCCGGTCTGTGAGAATTCATTAAAGTAGCCCCAGCAAACTAATGCAGAGGACCCGCAGAGCCAGCTCCCTGCTATCCATCCCTGGACTCCTTCAGAAACCGGGGGGCTACTCGCCTAGTTAAAAGAATTAGCTTGAGGCGAGTAATTGATCTGCGTCTCACACTTCGACCTTTTTCTCTTTTTTCCCTCCTGGCAAATAAAGGCTTGTGTGCAGCCAGCAAGGAGTCTAATAATTCAGGGGGTGGGGAGGAGACACATGAAAGCGGCAAACCCCACAGGGTCCAATCTGCCCTAAGAGGCTAAAGGCCTGCAGGTGTCTCTGGGGCAGGTTGACTGTGGAAGCAGGGGAGGAGCTGTCCGCTGGCTCCTGAGCATCCTGACTACCGACACCCAGGAAACGCCTCCTGTGTTTTTATTCCCATAACCCCGGCTGCCACACGCTTTCCCCTCCCCTTCCACCCCCCACCGTCACCACCCCCACACCTCCATCGAATGCACCATACTTTGTGTGAGTCTTTGGGCAAAAGGGAATGCAACCGGCCCACATCCCTGGCAAAGGTCTGCCCTCTCCCCAGTCCCGACCTCTCTTCCAGGCTTCGCATCTGCGAGTTCTCGGAGGGACCCTGAGAGCCCGAGACCACTTTCAGATGTCAGAGGAAGACATCCTGACAGTGCCGGCTGTTAGAACACAGTGCGATCGCCTCCACGTGAGACCTGGGACATTGAAAATCTGGTGAATCAACAAAGCACCAGAAAACAAACTTCAGCCAGACATCACAGCTTAGGCTTTTTTTTTTTTTAATTGCATTGACTTTTCTGTAGTTAACACAGACCATCAAGGAGTTACTGAAAAATTGATATAAAGGAAATGAAAATATGCTTGGAAAATGTGAAGCTCTCTATAAATTGTAAATCACCTTTCTTGGCTAAGGTTGCTCTTCATCCTCTATCCGTCTCATTTCTCAACTGTCATCAAACACAAAAGAATGTGCAATGCTGTGCTCTATCAACCTTTAAGCTAAGGATGCCATGACTGCAAGGCCGAAGGAGCCTATTTTGTAGAAGAGTCAGAGAGGCTTTCTGCTTAGACAAAATCCTTCGTGGGATGAAGGAGGGGATAGCTAGCTAGATATAAGTGCTATAATGTCTCGCCCAAGGATTTTATGTGTATATACCAATACCTATGCAAATATTGACCAGGGCTCAGCAAACTTTTTCTGAAAGTGCATGTGTAACAACAAGCCACCTACTTGTCTCTGTCACATATTCTTTGTTTTTTTTTTCTTTTAAAGATTTTATTCATTTATTCATGAGAGACAGAGAGAGAGAGAGAGAGAGAGAGAGGCAGAGGGAGAAGCAGGCTCCATGCAGGGAGCCCTATGTGGGACTCGATCCCAGATCTCCAGGATCATGCCCTGGGCTGAAGGCAGGTGCTAAACCGCTGAGCCACCCATGGATCCCCCCATATTCTTTGTTTTTATTACAACCCTTATAAATGCGGGCAGCTTGGGTGCCTCAGTGGCTTAGCGCCACCTTCAGCCCAGGGAGTGATCCTGGAGACCTGGGATCAAATCCCACATTGGGTTCCCAGCATGGAGCCTCCTTCTCCCTCTGCCTGTGTCTCTGCCTCTCTCTCTCTCTCTCTCTCTCTCTCTCTCTCTCTCTGTCTCAAATAAATAAATAAATAAATAAATAAATAAATAAATAAATCCCAAAACAACCCTTATAAATGCAATGATCATTCCTATCTCTCAAGCTGTACAAAAACAGGCCACAGGCCATGGTTTGCCAACCCTTGATATGGACGATTTGGGTTAAAAAGTTTATTAGTATTTAGAGTTTCAGAGAAAATGCACCAAGATGATAATGCCTCACAAGTAGGAAAATAGAAATGTTTAAAATCTGATGAATAATAATAATTAGGAATAATCTAATCTGAGCAACGTAAGGCCTTTTTTTTTTTTTTTTTTTTTTTTTTTTTAAGAAAATGCTTTCAAAGGACACCTTGGTGACTCAGTGGTTGGGCATCTGCCTTTGGCTCAGGGCGTGATCCCAGGTTCCAGGATCAAATCCCACATCAGGCTCCCTGCATGGAGCCTGCTTCTCCCTCTGCCTATGTCTCTGCACTCTCTGTGTGTCTCTGATGAATAAATAAATAAATCTTAAAAAAAAAAGAAAATGTTTTCACTATTAAATGTTTAATATTTACATATTCCAATGTTAGCCTTTTTTAAAATATTTTATTATTATTTTAGAGAGAGAGAGAGCATGAGCAGGGGAGGAGCAGAAGAATAGGGAGAAACAGACTCCCTGCTGTTCGGGGAGCCCAACAAGGAGCTCGATCCCAAGACCCTGAGATCATGACTTGAGCCAAAGGCAGACACTTAACTGACTGAGCCACTCAGGCACTTCCTTTTTTTTTTTTTTTTAAAGATTTTATTTAGGGATGCCTGGGTGGCTCAATGGTTGAGCGTCTGCCTTTCACTCAGGGTGAGATCCCAGGGTGCAGGATAGAGTCCCACATTGGGCTCCCTGCATGGAGCCTGCTTTTCCCTCTGCCTATGTCTTTGCCTCTCTCTGTGTGTGTCTCTCATGAATAAATAAATAAAATCTTTTTAAAAGACGATTTTACTTAGCCTTTAAAAAAAAAAGATTTATTTATTTATTTATTTATTTATTTATTTATTTATTTGAGAGTAAGAGCAGGAGCAGTGGGAGAGGCAGAGGAAGAGGGAGAAGCAGACTCCCCTCTCAGCACGGAGCCCAATGTGAGGCTCCATCCCAGGACCCTGAGATCATGACCTGAGCTAAAGTCAGATGCTTAAACAAATGAGCCATCCAGGCGCCCCTCCAATGTCAGCTTTTAAGTTAGAGGGGGGGAAAAAAAACCTTCATTTGGCTTTCCCGTGTCAAACCAGAATTTTACTTTCTTATTTTCTGGCATATCTTTTTGTCATTTTCAAAGAGAAATACAGCCTTTTCTTCCTAATTGAAATTTCTTTCATAATAGACTGGGTCAAGTATATGAAAAAGGCCTGGGTTTCATCAAAACCTGCTTTTTGAAAGCACAGGGAGCTCAAAGCCCCAACAGGAGCAAGGACATCTGAGTTCTAACTGGCCAAGCACTAGCTCCATGAACTTGAGCAAGAAATTCGGTCTGAGCTTCTCTCTCAAGGATGCATGAAGATCAGATTAATCATGTACTAAAGGGCTTTCTGAATGTTAAAAGCATTTATACATGTAATTTGTTATCTTTCTCATTTACCATTCTGTTTTTTCTTTTCTTTTTTAAGTAGGCTCCACACCCAGCATGGAGCCCAACACAGGGCTTGAACTCACAACCCTGAGGTCAGGACCTGAGCTGAGATCAAGACTCAGACGCTTTTTTTTTTTTTACTATGTATTCATTTATTTATGATAGACAGAGAGAGAGAGAGGCAGAGACACAGGAGGAGGGAGAAGCAGGCTCCATGCCAGGAGCCTGACGCAGGACTTGATCCCGGGACTCTAGGACCACACCCTGGGCCAAAGGCAGGCACTAAACCACTGAGCCACCCAGGGATTCCCAAGACTCAGACGCTTAATGGACTGAGCCACCCAGGTGCCCCTCGTTTACCATTCTTTATGCCTAAATGTACCACCACTCAAAATTATTTTCAAAAGGTATTAAAATCTTAAAAAAAAATTCATCTCTTTCTATCCATGTATTCATTCTTTAACAAACACTGAGAGCCAGATGCTATAGTTGCACCAGTAAGGAAACAGAGTTGGCCCTGCCCCAAGGAATTTAGGGCCTTAGAAATTATTGCAATTATGGCCGGAGGAGAAAGAGAGGTGATATTAGGCCTGAGCATGTGGTTCTTTTTTTTTTTTTTTTTAGTTTTTTAAGATTTTATTTATTTATTCATGAGAGACACACAGAGAGAGAGAGGCAGAGCCATAGGCAGAGGAACAAACAGATTCCCTACAGGGAGCCTGATGCGGGACTCGATCCCAGGACCCTGGCATCATGCCCTGAGCCAAAGGCAGACGCTCAACCACTGAGCCACCCAAGCGCCTCTGAGCACGTGGTTCTTGATGCGATGCTTTGCTTTAGGGATTTTGATTGTTCTGCAATTAAATAAGTCAAAATACACTCAACAAATAGGCATGAGGTGCCTAGTGCGTGGCTAGTAATACATTTAACATGAAAAATTCAAAAGATACAGGAAAATTCGTAGCCAAAAATCACTGCACTAAGTTAAATAGTTTCCTCCAAAAAATTTATGTCTACCCAGAACCTATGTCTGTGACCTTATTTGGAAATAGGGATTTTGCAAATGTAAACAAGTTAAGATGAGGTCATGCTGGATTAAGGTGGTCTCTAATCCAATATGACTGGTGTTCTTATAAGAAAAGGAAAATTTGGGGGGCGCCTGGGTGTCTCAGTCAGTTAAGTGTCTGCCTTTGGCTCAAGCATGATCCCAGGGTCCTGGGATCAAGCTCCACATCAGTCTCCTTGCTCAGCAGGGAGCCCGCTTCTCCTTCTCCCTCTCCCTGCCACTCCCCTTACTTGTGCTCTCTCTCTGCTAAATAGATCTTTTTTTTTTTAAATAGATCTTTAAAAAAGAAAAAAGAAAGAAAAGAAAGGAAAAGAAAATTTGGACATAGATACCAAGGAAGAATATCACGTGATGATGAAGGCAAAGATCAGATCAGAGTAATGTACCTGCAAGCCAAGGAATGCTGAGGATTGCCAGCAACTCACCAGAGCTGGGAAGAGGCAAAGAAAGATCCTCCCCTAGAACCTTCAGAGAGACCCCAGCACCACTGATACATTGATTTCTGGAGGCCAAAGTTCTGAAATCAAGGTGTGGCAGTCCATGGTCTCTCAGAACACTCTAGGGAAGGATGCCTTGTTGCCTCCTCTAGCCTCTGATGGTATCAGCAATCCTTGGTGGTCCTTGGCTTGAAGCCATACAGCTCCAATCTCTGTCTCCACTGTCACACAGTGTTCTCCTGTGTCTGTCTCTGCATCTTTTTTCCTCTTTTTATAAGAACACCACCCTACTCCAGTATATTCTCACCTTAACTAATTATAGCAACAAAAACCCTATTTCCAAATAAGGTCACACTCAGAGGTACCAGGAAGGGATCAGTTTGGTGGTAAAACTACTCAACCCAGTAGAAATGACAACTGTCACTTGGAAGGAGAGATCTCCAAAGCAGGGTGTGTAGAACAAGAACAAGTCTGAACACAGAGCCCTGGGAAACTCCTTCAGGTAAGGGGAGGGTGAAAGATAATGGTGTCCACACAGAGACCTGAGGAAGGGTGGGAGGAGAGCAAGAGATAGTGGTGTTCAGGAAACCAGAGATATCAAGGAACATGAAAGAGCTGACCTTAGAGCAATTTCTGTGGAGTGATGGGGGCAGAAAACAGACTTTAGTGGGTTGAGGAGCAAACAGAAGACATGGAGGACCAAGAAGCAAAGAACAAAAGCATGGCTCAGGGAAAGAGAAAAACAGAGCAATACTCAAGAGTGCCTTGCCAAGTGGAGGAGGAGAGGTGACAGAGGAAAATGTTTCTTTCATAGAATGGAATTCTGCAGGAAACAGGCTAAGATTCCAAACACAGGTGGAAGAATGAGGATCATACAGAGAAGACCACACCTCCTCTCTCGAAGTGGGGAGTGTGGGAGGGGTGAATGTGGAGACAAGTCGCAGCATGGTGGGTGGGATGGATGGTGGGAGATGGGACACTGTGAAGCTCCAGCTCTGGCCTCTGTTTCCTCTGTGACATGGGAGGCAAGGTCAGTCATCTACAGGGAGAGGGTTGAAATGGGAGTGAGATTTGTCCGAGAGGGAAAGATTGGAAAGAAAAGACTGGAGGGTGGGGGCAGGAACATCATTTCACCATTGATATCGGGGTCTTCTGGTTCCTATGTTGTGTGTGTTGTTGACAGCCTATAATCTGTGTTGATATTTTTCTTTTTTAAAGATTTATTTATTTATTCATGAGAGACAGAGAGAGAGAGGCAGAAACACAGGCAGAGGGAGCCCGATGCGGAACTCCATCCTGGGGCTCCAGGATCACGACCTGGGCCAAAGGCAGGCGCTAAACCGCTGAGCCACCCAGAGATCCCCCTGTGTTGATATTTTTCTTGTGAAATTATTCCTTTACCATGATGCTAAAAGTGAGGATTTCAGGGAGTCCAGTAGAGTGTGTTTTCTCATGTTTCTGGCGGAGAGGTCAAGTCAAGGGAAGCATGGCATCTCCTCCTGCAGCACCCCCTTCCCATAGAGCCACCAGAACTCCATGCCTTGGGCATCTCAGACACCAGGCCTGTCTGCAATCCACGTCGATAATGCTCAAGGCGAGAAAAAGTGCACTTGGCCAGGCCTTTTATGGCGCAGATGGAACTGCTTCCCCTGAACAACCAGGTTGACTTGTGAGGTTCTTTTTACAAAATTCACCTTATTCTAAAGTTATATGCAAAAGAAAAAAAAATTTTTTTCAGTTTGTAACACGCTGACTTCTCACAGCTACATTACCCACATTTATTGGAACTCCAACACACATCTGTTAATTCCTGGTAGTGTCTTCATTTGAAAGCTGAAAAAAAATGAAGCTTCAGGAATTATATTAAATTGCCTGTAGTCAAATGAGGATTGATGGGGAACCGGGGATAGGGGCCTAGCTCTTCCAACTCTGACATGCTTTCTTCAGATAGCCAGGGTCGCTCAAGGCCAGCTCAGGGCCTGTGGGCAAAAGAAAATGTAGTCTCAAGTTTCATTCTTTATCTTTAGTCCCTGTGGCAGCCTCCTCCCCCTTCTCCCTCCCCCCTCCCCATCCTCCTCCCTTTCTCCCCCTCTGCTCCTTTCCTGCCCTCCTCCTACCCTACCACTTCCCTTCCTCCTCCTCTTCCTCCCTTTCTCCCACATCCCTCCTCTCCTTCTTCCCCTCCCCCATCTGTCCCCCTTCCAGTCCCCATCTCGCCCTTCCCTCCTCTCTTCCCCCTTCTCTCCCTGCCCCTCCCCCTCCCCCTTCCCTTCTCCCACCCCTCTTCTTTTCCTTCTTAGTTTCTTGGCACCGATATTAATGAATGCCTGTCATCTGCTGGGCCTGCGCTAAGCTAGGAATAGTGGTGAACATAGAAGGCTCTCCTATCAGGCCCCCCGGATATTCAGCAGGGGGGCAGGAAGCTGCTGAGCATTGAGGCCCATAAGCACCGAGTTGGGGGGATGGCCCAGAGGGCACCCCCCAACCGGGATGGGCAGGAGGGTCTCCCACAGAAGGCAAGTATGGGCAGCTGGTGAACAGTGCCAGGCAGGGGCAAGGGGAGGTCTGTGCAGCCGCAGAGGCACACGCACACAGGCCCAGGCCCCCACCCGCCGGGGCAGGCTCTCCACAGTCTTCTCTCCAGCCTCTGCCTGGGGAGACCCTCTCCCCGAGCACCCCCCCCCCCACCAGAGCAGGACGCTCCAGGAGGATGCCTGTGCGGCTGTGGTACAGTCTCCCGGCCCCGGGCCATCGAGGAGCAACAAGAGGGCTGAGAGAGCCTAGGAAAGGGCCTGCCAGAGGCGGCGCTCAGTTTACCCAAAGAGGAGATGAACTGGACTGACACACCTTCCCTTGCAGACTGCCTGGCCCACCCCTGGGGAGGAGGGGCGGGGAGCACCCTGGGGCAAGCAGAGCTCCCTGACCGAGGGGCTTTGGAGAGTGGGAAGTGCACTCTGCAGATGCTCAGCATCTCTCACCTGCTTCAATCACCAGCTGGCACTTGGCACTTGGCACTTGGAGGATGGACCTTGCCAGCTGGAAGGTGCCTCCCCAAAAGGAGGAGAGTCCATTTAAATGAACTTCAGTCAACAGTAGATGGGAGGCATTTGGGCAAGTTCAACTCAGAGTATTCTCTGCTCATCCACTAAATGGAGCTTCTCAAATCGAAATTACTCTTGCTCTCCTGTCATAAAAATGCACAAAGCACTGCTAATCAGTCACTACTGATTGACAGTGATTGGCGGGGAACATCAGGCCCCTAGAAGAAATTTTAAAACCCAGCTTCTTTTAATCTTTGGAAAACCTCAAATGAGGAGGATCCTCTTGTGTCCTCTCTGTTGGTCTCCCCATGATGCCCGGTCTCTCCTGCTGTATTTCTATTTATTTTGTCCCACGTTGATGGCCAAGATTGCTCTGCTTGGAACAGAACTTGAGAGTGGCTGTTGTCCAAACCTAAAGCTGTTTCCAGCTGGTGCTAACCCTCCAGATGTTTCTCTACAACAGCTGAACAGAGATAGGAGATTGGCCTACATGCTGGGCAGCAGCGGCTCCCAATGAGCCTGCCTATCTCCTTCCTATGCTTGTGACCTTGCCACGAGGGTCCCCAGTTAGAGCTGCAGCCTTTGGACCAAATTGTCTATTGGTAGTAATATTTATTGAGCACTTACTACGTACCAGGCATAGTTATTCATCCCCATACCACCAAGACAGAAACAAAAGCACAGAGAGTTTAAGTTACTTGTCCAGAACGTACCAGGCCGGAGACCTAATAGGCAGGCAGCAGAGACTAGACTGTGATTAGCTGCTGTGTCACATAGCCCTTGCCCTTGTCTTGTCTTTATTGTTGTTGTGGCCCTTTTGAAAAAGTACTGAACACTTGAAAGGTGTCTAAGGTGACTCAGATGCCGCAGGAACATTCTCCTTAAAGCTCAGATTCTTGGAGAGGAATGGTCCCCAGTGGAAAAGGAACTGGGTGAGGACAGGCTCCTCTTTATCTCTCTGTCCAACACTCACCGGGCTAGAGCATGCTCAGTCAGGATTTGCTGAGTGAACTTTGGGGAGTAACTAACAGCATTGCGTACATGGTTTAGGAGACAAATTTTTGTGGAATGACTGTCTTGGCCTCCTACTAGACAAGTTAAGCCCCAATTGTAGTCAAGAACAAAATCCAGCCCTTGCCCCAAAGGAGCTTCCAGACTCCTGGGAGAAGAGATCCACCAGTAAACTGATGATTACCAAAAAAATACTGCCACAGTGGGGTATGTGGAGCCCTGGTGAGATGACCTAACCCTGTTGGGATGGAAGTGGTCAGTGGAGGCTTCACAAGAAAGTAATATCTAAGTTGAGGCCAGAAGAATGGGGGTGAGCTGTGTGTGAAGATGGCAGAGAGAACAGCGTGACCCGGAGTTATGAGAAAGAAAACAATAAGACACATTATGGAATTTCAGGTAGTCCAGGGAGCCTGGGATCTCTGGTAGGGTGTGTACCGTGGTCCCAGGAGGAAAGTGTTTGGAGGAGGGCAGAGGTGAGGAGCAGCCAGCACATAGACGGTTCACACAGAGAGGGTGTACACCCAGCTGGTGGGGTCACACCTGTTTCTCCACATAATTATTAATGGTGTCCCCTTCACTTGCTGAAGTATATCCCAACTTGGGTAATCAATTAGAGGGACATCCTAGTTATATGCTGTAGACTACGGATGGGGACTTTATCCACCAGTTGCATCAGAATGAAGAGGACCCAGCTGAGAAATATTGAGATGATCAAAGAAACAGATTTCCATGTGAGCAGGTGTGAGGGGAGCACTAGGGGTCCAGCTGTGCCAGCAAGTGCCTGCCAGCCTGCTGTGAGTGGTTCTACAGCACAGATCACTTGGGTTTGTTTGGGTTTTTGTGTTTTGGGTTTTTTTTTTGCAAAGCAGATTCACCAGAATGTAGCCTCTCTCCATCAGTGTCTAGGTGAGGAGCAGAAAGCTGCAGGGTAGCAGGCTGTCCAGGTGATTTTCCTGCACAGGGCAGCATGCTGAGCAAGCAGGAGCAGGAGGAGGGGGGGGCAGCTTTCCTCTAGGGTTGGAGGGCAGAAGGCCATCAGCTCCTGGGGTGGGTGGGAGAAAACGGAAGGTAAAAGCCAGAAAAAAACTAAACACCAACTTCCTCAAGGCACGTGGTTCCTCGTACCACATGTCTTGTACCAAGAGAAAGCAAAAAAAAAAAAAAAAAAAAACTAGCAGAGGAAAGAACAACAGGAAGAAGAAAGGCAGCCGCAGCCAGGACTCCGCAGGGAACCCGGGGTGTTTGGTCAGAGGGGCAGGAAGTGAAAATCCAGGAGTGTTGTCCCCAACGCAGGATGTCCCCTCACATTCCTTTCTGTCCAGAGCCTCCTGCATCCTGTGCATGCTGGGGAGCCATCCCCAACCCCCGCCAGCCTGGGGCGGGCTGCAGATAGAGTTCGTGCCTCTGGGTCCCTAAGGGCACATTCTGGGGGGAGAAGAAAAGAATGAAGGGGGGGGAAGAAAGAAAGAAAGAAGAAAGAAAGAAAGAAGAAAGAAAGAAAGAAAGAAAGAAAGAAAGAAAGAAAGAAAGAAAGAAGAAGAAAGAAAGAAAGAAAGAAAGAAAGAAAGAAAGAAAGAAAGAAAGAAAGAAAGAAAAAGGAGTAATCCAATTTAGAACTGTTAGTCCATGGGACCCCTGGGTGGCTCAGCGGTTGAACGTCTGCCTTTGGCTCAGGTCATGATCCCGGGGTCCTGGGATCGAGTCCTGCATCAGGCTCCCCCCAGGGAGCCTGCTTCTCCCTCTGCCTGTGTCTCTGCCTCTCTCTGTGTGTCTCTCACAAACAAATAAAATCTTGAAAAAATAAATAAAAATAGAACTGTGAGCCCATTGGGGCAGGTAAGCCACCCTGACCCAAGACCACGGTCTGTAAAGGGCCCTCGGGGAACAGCCCTCCTCCGGCAGACCTGAGTGCCTGCCGCCCTGTCCTGGCAGGAGCTGCCCTTGTCCCCACTGGCCAGCCCAGGAAGACGTTTGCTGGCAGCTTTCTCTTAGGTACACGGACTCCTGGATGCACACGACAGTCGTTCATCTCGGCTCCCCTCAGGCGTCCTATAACTGTCTCTTACATAATTGTTGCTAGCTGGCATTATCAGGCCCCTCTCTAACATTTCTATACGTCTTCTAGAATACAGAGCCCAGGGCAGCCCAGGTGGCCCAGGGGTTTAGCGCCGCCTGCAGCCCAGGGCCTGATCCTAGAGACCCGGGATAGAGTCCACGTCCGGCTCCCTGCATGGAACCTGCTTCTGCCTCTGCCTGTGTCTCTGCCTCTCTCTCTCTCTCTCTCTCTCTCTCTCTCTCTCTCTCTCTCTCTCTCTCTCCCCCTCGTGAATAAATAAAATCTTTAAAAAAATTAAAATAAAATAAAACGCAGAGCCCAAACAGCCCAGAGGATCCAGTCTGCTCCATGTGCCTTGTTCTTATTTTTCAGACTTTTAGTATGGTTTTAGGACACTGTTGCTTGTGTTCAATTTATGGCTCATGGGGAGCAGCCAGCCTTCCTGAGCAATATATAAACTGGAAACATTCTTCCCTATTCCATATCTGGGTAGTTTTGCTCTTCACTTAATTGGACTGTTTTTTGTCAAACAGTATTCCAGACTTTCCCCAACTGTGTTTCTCAGAGCAGGAGTAGTATCAGATGTTCCTGCCTCAGTGATCAAATAATGTGGGAGGGGAAATGTAATCCCACGTGTCTCTTGGAGACTTGCCGTGGCGTTAGCATGTAGAACGTTCTGACAAGTCCTGCAGTTGTCTAGTTGACATTCCCCTGCTCACTAGCTTGCTCCTAAACCAGCATCATTCTGACCTCCCAGGAATGAGGGCTCCTCTGGTGCTGGATTGACCCTTTCCCAGGCCCATTTTCCTAAATCCTCCACACAGGAAAATAACATTTCCCATTGTGTGGCTGATGACAAGTTTCAGGGTTTTTTCTTCCTCCAAATGAAATAAATGCCTGTCATTGCTTTTATTATCATTGTTGTTGTTGTTGTTGTTGTTACAAATACCTTGCACTATTATTATAAATTACATATTAATTCTTGCCAACCCAGAGAAGCAAAAGAACCTAAAATATCCACTCTCTCAAGAAAAACCACTATTGACATTCCATTCTAGATTTTTCTACGTATTCATACATAATATACACACTTACATATTTTTTAAATGAGATCATATCATAATGTATTTTTATACAAGTCAATTGGCAACATCTTTCCACATCGGTAGCTACATTTCTGTAATGTTATTTTAGTGGCTACATGGGATTCTCTAAATGGCTGTCCCATAATTTATTCAGTTGATCCCCTATGGTGAGACATTCAGATCGTTTCCAACTTTTCCCAAACAGCACTGTGATGAACATATTTAGAGTCAAATTTTTCCATGTTTTCTTATTTATTTCAGAATCGACTCCCAAAAGTTGAATTATAATATTTAACACAGTGCAGAGATTGGTGTACGCGGAAAGTGTCCTGGTCCTCGTGATGGTTCTACTAGCTTCCAGTGGCTGCTGTAACAAATCACCACAGACTTGGTGGCTTACAGCAGCAGGAGTTTTTTTTTTTTTTTTTTACCTCAGTCTTGGAGGCCAGACGTCTGAAATCACAGGCTCGGCAGGACCATACTCCCTCTGAAGGCTCCAGAACAGAATCCACTCCTTGTCTTTCCCAGCTTCTGCGGATCAGGAATTCCTTGGCTGCTAGCTGCATGACCCCATCTCTGCTTCTGTCCTCACATGGCTCTCTTCCCTTCTCTCTGTGTCTGTGTCTTCTTTTATAAGGATGCTTGTTATTGGATTTAGGACCCACCCGGATTATCTAGGATGATTTCAGCTCGAGATTCTTTTTTTTTTTTTTTAAGATTTTATTTATTTATTCATGAGAGACATAGAGAGAGAGGCAGGGACATAGGCAGAAGGAAAAGTAGGCTCCATGCAGGGAGCCCAACGGGGGACTCGATCTTGGGTCTCCAAATCATGCCCTGAGCCAGAGGCAGACGCTCAACCACTGAGCCACCCAGGTGTCCCTCAGCTGGAGATTCCTAATTACGTCTGCCGGGAACCCCTTTTCTGCATAAGATCACATTACAAACTACAGGGATTAAGGCAAGGACATATCGTTTGGGGGACCACTGTTCAACCCACTGTCATGTTCTCCCAGACCATGAGGAGTGCTTTTCAGATTGATGCATACACATATACATATGTCAGCAGTGGACTGTCTTTTAAAAAGCAATCTTAAAAAAAAAAATGAAATCTTAAGGGCACATCGAGCTCCCCGCATGGAGCCTGCTTCTCCGTCTGCCTGTGTCTCTGACTCTGTGTGTCTCTCATGAATAAATAAATAAAATCTTTTTAAAAAATTAAATAAAATTAGGGGAATCCCTGGGTGGCGCAGCGGTTTGGCGCCTGACTTTGGCCCAGGGTGCGATCCTGGAGACCCGGGATCGAATCCCACGTCAGGCTCCCGGTGCATGGAGCCTGCTTCTCCCTCTGCCTGTGTCTCTGCCTCTCTCTCTCTCTCTCTCTCTCTGTGACTATCATAAATAAATAATAATAATAAAAAATTTTTAAAAAAATTAAATAAAATTAAATTAATAAATTAATTAATTAATGCCATCTTATGTGGAAGCCCAGTATACGAAGTGATCAAGTTGAGCTGTGTGGCTGGGCGCAAGGAGACCAGCATGCAGAACCACACAGTAGATCAAGGACACAATAGGTTGTAGGGAATCCAGTACTCAAGCCCCTGCTGTCCCTTTAAGGAGGTCAGACGGAGGCCCAAGTTGTACTTGCTGTCCTGGGGGAGGACTTCTCCATAGCCTCCCTTTCTGGATCAGGGTCTCGGCCTACACAGGCCCTATTTGCTTCACCACGAGGAGAATCAGGCACCCAGACAAGCTCTGCACATGATCAGCTGGACTTGTGCGAGAATCACATGGAGGTCCTGATTTACAGTTTTTTAAAAAGCAAATCATTCACATGTCTCAGCAAAAGTCCTCAAAGGACATTCCTGAGTTTCAGTGGGAGGAAAAATGAGTTGCTTTATGAGCTCTTTCAGCATGTTTCTGGACTGTTGAATGTTTCAATCTGCTGCGATGTTACAACCTTATCTATAAACTGGGCCTGAGTGTCAAACATAGGCCATCCCTGAACTCACAAATGACCGTGTTCCAAGAGTTCATTTGTAGGCGAGTTATTTGCAACTCTGAGTGCCTTTTTCTATATATTCTGGGCTAGAGCTTCCAAAGCCTATTGATTCCTACTGCAAGCAAGAGAGAGCCCTGACCTTGACCCTGGCCTCCCAGAGCTTCCAAACTCTGAGCCCTGAGCTCTTCCAGGCCTGAAAGCAGTGCAGAAAGGGGAAGGAGAAATGTGGCATAGGATCTCCCAGGGCCTCAGCAGCCATGGGCATTATTGGGGGAGGCACCAAGGACGAGAGGATCAGGGGTAGGGCTGTCACCCCCAGGAGTCACAGGTATATCTGAGTGTGTAGATGTAAGGCCTGCAAGGCCAGACCTGTGTTGCTATCTCATTAGTAAGAGTTCAGAGGCTTCGAATGGATTTTCAAGGTGTATTCAACTACCTAAGACTGCTGTTATAAGGACCACAAACCAGGTGGCTTAAAACCACAGGATTTTAGTCTCTCTACTTCTGAAGGCTGGAAGATTGAGAGCAAGGGGTATCAGCAGAGCCACACTCTCTCTCCCAGCTTTTGGATGTGGCCTGCATGCTTGGCATTGCTTGGCTCTCCGCAGCAGCACTCCAATCTGCTTGTGTCGTCACAAGGCCATCTTCCCTCCACGTGTCTGTGTCTCCACGTGATGTCCTCCCTGTTTGTCCCTGGTCCCTTCTTACAAGGACAGCAGAGATTGAAACCGTTGGATGATGTTTCACCCTAAGACCTCATCCTAATCTGATTACATCTTAAATCACATTCATAGGACCAGGAGTTAGGACTTCAACAGCACTTTTGGGGGAACACAATTCAACCCGTGACAGAAGGCAGAGAACTTATCATAGAAATAGAATTTACAGTGGCTATAATGCACAACCATAGAGTTTCTGTTTAAATACTGCCAGTGGCGGGCAGGAAATCCATTCTATCTTCAAGACACTGCAGTCATGAGCTACTTCCTTCCTTAATATGATCCAAAATTGAGACTTTCATCTATTGAGTCCAGTTTTCCCTTATGAAGCTACATAGAATAATTTTAACTTTTGACAAATTCCTTTCCTATATATAAAGGTCTTTCGGTCACCCTCCAAGTATTTTCTAAGGCTAAATTCTCCAGCTCTTCCTACAACGTGGTTTTAGGCCCTTCTTAGGATCCTAGCCACTGACCTCTGTATGTACCCGGCCACTGGCTTCCATAACCGAATGCACATAAACGGGTGTGGTGTGACAGATTCAGCAATCAGTATGTTCATTTACCTCCTGGGATCTGAGTATTACACATCTATTGAAACCTAAAGTTGTGTTGAGGTTTCTGTTTCGTTCTGGTTGGGTTTGGTTTATGTTTGCTTATTCGTTTTGCCATGGCCATAGAGCTTAGTGGCCACGCTAGACTGTTGAGGAAAATCAAGTTTGCGGTCAGCTGAAATCTTGGCTATTTCATAATGATCCTCTTAAGGCACATCTCCCACTCATTACTGCACTGTTTCCTTTTGGACCTTCTGTATACTAATTCCTATTACATTTTATCTCTTGCCATTCAGTCCTTTCATGTAACACATCTAGGCTCTTGTGAATCTCGGTCCATCATTCCTGCATTGGTCATCCAATCCAACTCTGGTCACTTGCCTTCCAACAGGAAAAGAAAAGGGGTAAAGACAACGAACATTCGTAATATTTATAAGCTCCTACAAAGCTGGACTAGATAGTTGTTTCTAGTTTTTTTTCATTGACGTCAACACACAGAGAAGTGCACAAACATAAATATACAGGTCAATGAATTATCACTAGCAAATGCCTGTGTAACCACCCATGTCAAGAAAGAGAACATTAAGCTGAGAATGTTTTAATAAGCATTTTTTTCTTTAAATCCTCAAACCTATTTGGTAATTATTTTTAAAGCTGATTCACAGATGATAAAACAGACTCAGAAAAGTGAGGTGATATGCCCAGCATCCTGTAGCCAGCAAGTAACTAAGAAAGCACCGAATGACCCCCCACAAAGTGCTCTTCCCACCTGCTGACACTGGACTTGAAGAATGAGAGATGTGGCCAGTACCCAGATCAGGCAGGTGGAAGGGTGTCCCGAACAGGACAAACCAGGAGAATGAAAGCAAACAGGCAGGAGGCATGAATGGGGGTCAGGTGGTTCAGGATTCCTAAGCTCAGGATCCTGGCAGAGGAAGAGTAGCGGGAAACCAGATTTGGGAAACTAGGCCAGATTTGGCTTATAGGCTCACAGATCTGTACATTATTCCGTATCACTAGAAAAAGCCACTGAAGCTCTTGAGAACACTGCTTTACGGTAAAATAATTCATTGTAAAAAACACTGTGCCATCAGGTTAGCAGGTTTTTCAGATTCTTACTGCATAATCAGGGTTTCTGGAAGTCTTAGAAAATTGAGATTCAGGACTTCAGGGGATCAAATATTTATGGGTTAAAGGGGGCAGAAGGAAATGACAGGCTAAGCCCTTAGGAGGCTGGCCCAAGAAACTGCCTAAGCATCTAGAGAGGCTGGCTGTAGGGTCCCAGCCTCCTGCCAGGAGGAACATCACGGTTATAGCTGAAAAATACCATGTGTTGTCCAAGCCTTTCAGGTAAATGACTAAAGTGGTTCTAGTAAAGTAAAATGTTAACCTTGAGCCTAGTAACTTTAAAGTATTATCAATAGACTGACTCGCTAAATGACCAAGATCTATTTTGGTGGGGTAAAACCAAGCAAAATGGGCTAGAAGATTCCCACAGTGACATGGGGCATCTGACCATTTCTCCTCAGGCTAGTGGGGAGATTAGTCATTTCCTCTATAGACTAGGGAACTGCTTTAACAAAGGAGAGAGGTAAATGAACATTTCTTTGACTTTCCAAAAAATAGAGACCAGTGATACAATTGTTTTAACAGTGTTACAAACTATGGGAATAAGTAAAGACCAACCAAATGAGAATAGGCAAAGGCTATTTATTCAGAGGTGGATACAGCAAGGGTGTCAGCCACTGTCACTTGGGTGTGACAGAGACTCAAAGGCAGACAGAAAGGTGGGAGAGCTCCAGGGGTGTCCCGACAAATGCTTCTGGCATGGGGAAGTTGTGGGCAGCTAACTAGAAGTGAGGCGTTCTCTGTGATTGCTGAAGGGTTCATATTTGGCTTTCCCTGGCTGGTCCTAAGTTGGAAACCGAATGAAAATTAAGAAAGCTGTCATTTATTAATCATGTCCTGGCCATTTGGGGCTTACTGTTAGAGAAGTTATTATTTAGCTTCCTGGGTTGTTACTAGAGATAGCAGCTTAATTTCCTACAAGTCTGACTTACAGCCAGCCAGTTTCCCAGGCTGTTTATTGTAGATCCAGTACTGGTTTCCTTGGCAGGTTACTACAAGTTTTGGCCCAGAGTTCCAGTTTTAGAGATAGTCTGGCCATCATCCATTTGTATATCCAGTCTCTCGAAATGAACCAGGAGAAGAAATAAACTCTGAAAAATGGGAGTGAGCAAGGCAGTAAAAGCAGAGGCGTGGGGCAGGAAGAGAACTGCAGGATGATGGATGGGAACTGTCTTAGAGAAATGGGAATACAGCTTTTTCAAAGAAGAGTCAATAATCCATGTGACCAGAGCACAAGAAGGGAGGTGATTGGTGAGTATAACAGAAGAGATGGTCTGGGTCATGAAGAACCTTGAATATAAGACGGAAGAGTTAATCATCGATGCTAAAGACAGTGGGAACCCCCAAGAACTTGCAAACAGTCTAACAGAGGGTCCAATGTGCGATGCTAAAAGATGAGTCTGGAGATAAATCTACAAGCCCCAATCTAGTCATATTATTCCTCTGCTTAAAACTGTTTGGAATGCTTTCTCCCTCCAGCCCTTGTCTGCCTGATAAACTCCTCTTCATCTTAAATTCAGCCTCACTTCTTCTGGGAAGCTCTCTGAAACCTTCTAAGGTTGAGTTAATCATGCCCTCCTTGAAGACCTGGAAGGGACTGGAAGTTCTGGGAGCCGTGGGAATGGAGACACTCAGGGCAGTGGCTCCTAAATCCTAGTCATCATTGAACTGCATGGCGAAGGAACTGGGGTGAGGGGAGGGTGCTTTATATGCAGATCCCTGGGCCACTTCTAGAGCTACCAACTCAAACTCTCCAGGAATGGGATCTCAAATCTGAATCCGCTTACACTTTCCTCAGGTGATTCTGACACTCAGCCAAGTTTGGGAACCACTGACAGAGGTAGCACCATGGATAATATTTGGATAATTCACTGACGGCAGGTATAAAGGGAGAAGGAGTTATTGAGGCCCGAGAACTGATCATCAAGGAAGATGGAAATGCCATCCAGAGAGGGAGTCCTGGAAAAGGCGGGGGTTCCATTGCCTTCACGCAACTTGGGATGTGAGGTGCCTACCTGAATGCAGGTGAAGATGTCGCTTTGGCAGCTGGAGATTGGACTTGATGCTCAAGCAGTCTGGTCCTTATGACCTTGAAAATTTAACATTTGGGTACAAAAAAAAATCAAGCTTCCATAATCACTCTGTCCTCTGTAGTTTAGCAGAGAGAGGCAAAAATTGCATTTACTTCCTATAATTGATTTAGGCAAGTAATTAGTAGTGATAATGTAGAAATAGCTAACTACATTTAATGTGCTCCCTATAGTCCTGGAACGAATCGGCATTTGCACAGTTGCTTGTTTATCACGGTTACACAAATACCTTAAAAGAAATTAAAGGAAAGATACCTTTACTAAAATATGAACTTTACAAATGACCACTTTTCAACGCTAGCGAATGTTACTAATTGACTTGAAAGTCTGTACAAATAAATCCTGGATTCATAAATGGATCCTGGACATCCCACACACATCCCAAAAGGACAAAAACCATGTATGCAAACCATCTGACCTAATCAATTTTAAAATTAATCTGAAATTACTATTTGAATTCGGATTTAGCAAATGTCATGGATCACTGCGCTAGGGCACAGATATAAACCTGATCTACTAAATGACATAAAATAGAGAACAGAGTAATTTCTCTGGTGAAGATGAACAAGCTCTGGAATCCATCTGGGTAATTTACATAAAAATTGGATTTCCCCCTCTTGAATTATCTTTTTATAGTGGACATCTGCGATATGGTCTGTTCAGTTCCCTGCTCCACTGTCCTCATCTATGCGGCTACCACAGTAACTGCCTTGTTTTTCTGGGAGTCCATCCCACAGGCCAAAATTTATTGTCCATGGCCTGGCACCCCAAACCCCATGGGCTGCTAGCTCTCTCCTCCAGGATGTATGCCTCTAGTGCTAGAAAGCATAAGCATAAAATGGGAACTGAGAATAGCACGTTACCTGCCTTTAGGAGAATTCCTTTGAACAGAGAAAGAAGCCCGAAGAAGAGAATGGGAGAAATCCTTACTCACTCCAGCTCTTGTTCCAGTAGCTTCTACTGCGGGGCTGAAATGTCCTCTCACTGTCCAATTGGTTCATTCTTCTTTTGACTCTATCATCCAAGAATTCCTTTCAGCCTAATCTAGAGGAAGATGAATTTCTAGTCTCTTGAAACCAAGAGCAATAATGCACAATTGCATACAAATGTACTGTCCAGCTCACCCTCTGAGATCCTAACTTTCCTTAGAGACAAACAGTTGGAACAGGAGTTGGTTGGACGAGTTGATCTCGGGTTGCACTGGGTCTCTACAAAAGATATGGTGAAGTTCTAACTCCCACTATATCAGCATTTGACATTCTTTGGAAGCAGGATCATTGTAGGTGTAACTAGTTAAGATGAGATCATATTGAAGTAAGAGAGCCCTTAATCAGATGTAGCTAGTGTTTCCATTAATGTAGAGGACACACAGAGACAGAGATACAGGAGGAGATGCTGTGTGACAACGGGGCAGCCAGGGGAGCCAGGCATCTAGAACACCAAGGAATGCCAAGGATTGCTGGTTGTGCCCAGGAGGTAAAGGAGACGCAAGGAAGAATTGATTCTCCCTACCAGGTTCCCCAGGGAGCCAACCCAAAACTTTAATTTCCAAATTCTAGCCTCCAGAACTATGACAAAATAAATGTCTGTTATTTTAAGCCCCCCAGTTTGTGGGACTCTGACTGGCAGCCCTAGGAAACTAATAGCCTCTAAGACATTTTCTACCTAGAAATTGTAGGGCTTTGGTACTCTGCTGGGGTTGAGAAAGGGCAAAAAAAGTGTCAAACTCTTTTTCTTTCTGCGTTCAGGAAATGAACATCTAAATCACGGGAGCTGGAGAGATCCGCAAAAGGAAGCAAGACTGTGGGGACAGACTTTTCCCACAATGCTTCATACCCTGTAGGTGTCGATGGAGGTTGTAGACTGACACTTGGCTAGGGGAGCACTTCAGACAGTGCCTGACATGGAACAGACCCTCAGAGAAGGCTATTCTCCTAGATATGCCATACAAGGAACATAAAAAAATACATCCAAGAGGTTTGCAGGGAACTTTACTGCCATGAGTTTTACTGCCAACACCACACCCCAGCTCTGTGGGGCTTGCTTCAGCTCCTTTTTCAGATTTTTGCCAAAGCACCAGAATATGAAAATCTCTTCTTTAAGAACTATTTATTCAGAATGTTCTGCTCTACCTCAAAATACAAATCCTTCTTGGTTTGTGCTGTTGTTGTCTTAGAGAAATACCTAGTTGGCGGGGGTGGGAGGGATCAACTTTGGCCTCCTTTGCTGCCCCCCTCAAACCAAGGGGGCAATTTCTCACACATTTTCCATTGTTTGGAGGCTGTGTGAGTGTGATCACAAATAGATTTTCACACAAATCTAAGGTGAGAACATTGTGCTTTATTGTCCTGTGAACGAATCTTCAAGCACTTGCTTTTTAATTCATTCTCATATAAGAAGTTAACTGTATTTACACAAGATAAATCTGGATGTTTCAGTAAACTTTAAATTATTCACACTAAACAGCAGTGGGTGTGTCAGGAATACAGATCTCCAGGAAAAAAAAAAAACAACTGGGGAACAGATTAGCAAAAGTGTTTAAACCTTTATTTTTAAAATTCTATTTATACTTGTTTCCAGATTAACTAGGAAACTAAGATGCCCATTAATTGACTTGCACTTCCTTTAGAGATTGTATTCGGTTTCTAGGGCTGCATAGCAAAGAACCACAGAGTGGGTGACTTTTTTTTTAAAGATTTTATTTTTATTTATTCATGAGAGACAGAGAGAGGCAGAGACATAGACAGAGGGAGAAGGAGGCTCCCTGTGTGGAGCCTGATGCGGGACTCGATCCCAGGACCCCAGGATCATGACCTGAGCCAAAGGCAGATTCTTAACCACTGAGCCACCCAGGTGTCCCCAGAGTGGGTGACTTAAACAAGAGAAATCTATTTCCTCACAGCTCTGGAGGCTACAAGTTCATGATCAAGGCGTCAGCAGGATTGGTTTCTGCTGAGGCTTCTCTCCTCAGCTTATAGATGGCTGTCTTCTCCCTGTGTCTTCCTGATGTCCCCTCTGTGTCTGTCTATACCCTAATTTCCCCTTGTTAAAAGAGCACAAGTCATATTGGACCAAGCTTCACCTTTAAGACCTCATTTTTAACTCACCTCTTCTAAGACCCTGTCTCCAAATGCAATCACATTCCCAGGTACTAAGGGTTAGCGCTTCAGCTTATGGATTTGGGCAGCACTGAATTCAGCCCATAACAAAGATCTTGCATCAGTTAGAATTAGGTCCAACCACACTGCACAACAACAACATTAAAATTAAATAATGGTAGTTTAAAAGAGTGGAACTCTTTTTCTCTTTTATGAAAGACTGGGGTCAGGCATTGGAGAACCAATATGACACCTCCATGATCATCAGAGGTCCCAGATCCTACTGTTCTACTGTAGCTGAGCCACCTTGAGCGCCACTTTATGATCCAGGATTCTCAAGCATCAGCTCATGCGTTTTGTTTGCATTCCAGCCAGCAGAAAGGAGGAAGAACAAAAGGAGACTGTCTCTTCCTTTTGAGGGGACTCCCTAGAAATACTACATCATACTTCTGATTTTATACAATTTGTTATACATATAATTTATATATATGACATATGTATGTGCATATGTAATTTTAGATATATAATGCCACAACAGAAAACAAAGAAACAAATATTCTATGTTTTTATATTAGTAGGAACTGTTTGGGGCAGATCCAACCACTTTGGTCAGTAGAGCCTCAGGGCCCCGTGATCTCCATTTGGTGAATTGGCCAAGATCAGAGCTGCCTTTGGAGCAGAACCATGGAGTTGGACTCCAGCCCCAATGGCCTGTGCTCTGAATCAGCCACACTCCAGAAATCTAGAACCTGCAAGACCTGGCTCTCACCCAGCCGTGGTGAACCTTTCAGCAGTCATCGGTCGCATGCCTCCATGCCTTAGCTCAATTTACTTACCCGCCAGTTCACTATGCCCTCCACCTACTTTTGCCTGGGAAACACTTGTTTGAGCTCTAAGACTCCACCACTTCCTCCTTTTCCGACTTCTGCCTACATTTCAAGCTCCTCTGAAACACTGCTTGTTCCCTCTGTACCTCTCACACACCTTCCACACTTCACCGGATATGTTTGGTTCTTCCCTATGTGGCTGTTTCCCATCTAGGCTACGAACATCTTGAGATCAGGGACCACAACTTATTCATCTTATATCTTCAGCCATGGAATATCTGATGAATGGGTAAATCTCAGAAATGGAAAGGATGTGGACGTGAATCTACTCTACCACCTCTGATCACAAGCAGTCACCCAGTGCTACTTGAATGCCAACAATGATGGGGAGCTCATTAGGCATAGGCACCCATTGTATCCGTTAGGCTAATGGGTGCTAATGAATGAGGAAATAAATTATGTTACATTTTCAGTGGGCATTTCATTTGTATTCAGATGTAAAGTTTACTTACACCAGAAAGCTGACAAATACTTTTCATAGGATCAAAACAAACAAGGAAACAAATACATTTCTAATTCTGTGCTTGCTATTTATTCATTATTCATTTAATAAGTATTTAAAGAGAGTGTACAATGTATAAAATACTGTGTTGTTGAGGTGCCTGGCTGGCTCAGTTGGAAGAGCATACAACTCTTCATCTCAGGGTCATGAGTTTGAGCCCCACATTGAGTGTAGAGATTATTTAAAAAAATAAAATCTTGGGGTGCCTGAGTGGCTCAGTTGGTTAAGCATCTGCCTTGGGCTCAGGTCATGATATCAGGATCCTGGGATCCAGCCAAGCTCAGCATGGAGTCTACCTCTCTCTCTCCCTCTGCCCCACCCCGTACTCATGCTTTCTATCTCAAATGAATAAAATCTTAAAATATATATATGTATATATATATTCTAAAGCTGAACAATTTCCATTCTATATACTTCATAACATACTATAATACCTTGTAATACACTGCTACTAGATTTTATCCCATAGAACAGTACAATAATGATATTCAACTAAACAAATCAAAGGAATATTATATAAAGTCCAGAGATAAACCTCACTTGCATAAGGAAATGAAATATATGATAAAAATCCATCACAAAAATAAACAAGAGAGATAAAGAAAAGTTGGATTTTCTTTGAAAATAATTGGTAAGTCATCTAGGAAAGAAATCCTACTAGCCATTTACAACGAGTTTACACCAAAATAAATTCCAAATGATTTTAATATATTTTTAAATGCAAAAAATAAATAAAATAGAATTAAATAGATAGTAAATATCTGGATAGAAAAATGACATTCTATACCGAGAAGCAGTTGAAAAAATCAAAAGATGAACAGATTTTCCTAAATATGTTAAATTGCTCTCCGTCAAGAATAAAAAAAAAACCAATAACCAAAAATAAAATATCAACAGACCGAAAAATGCAAATGACAAATATGACACAAAGTTAACAGGCTTTTTATAAAAAGATCATAAAGTATGTAAGAAAAATTACTAAGCCCTCACCCCTAAAAATAGATAATCCAGCAAATAAAATGAGTAAGTATATGTGTGTGTGTGTGTGTGTGTGTGTATGGGAAAATGATCAAATATATTAGTAGTCAAGACCTGTTTAATTTTTTTTAAGACCTGTTTAATTGTTGCTGTAGCCAATTAACCTATTTAGACAGATAAGATGAGATTCCTAAATTCAAAATGATATTTTTAGATATCTATCTTAATAATAAAATAATGCTGAAACTTGAGAAAAGCTTGATACACAAAGACATTCAGGGCAAAGTGTCAGTATGTAAATGAATGAATGAGTTAACTCCCAACAGAAGATTAGCTAAATAAAAGGGAATATGCCAACTGGATGGCAGATCATACATTCATTTAAGTTGTTTTATATAAAAAATATGTAATAAAGAAGTGATTTTCTGTTAGTGGAGGTAAGTCGATGGTTTGTTATCTCTGGAATATTTTCAATTCTTAGCCCAGTTCTTGATCCATACATAACAGGGACACAGTGCAAACTTGGTAAATGAATGAAAATCATACGCACGGTATGATTTTTGACCGTGTGAAACAAAACCTACTTATAGAAAAAAGAACAAAAAGAAATATTAATTAGGGTAGGACTATTGCCACTCTTTTCTACTTTTCTGTAGAAGATAAGAGGCAATATCCCAAATGCTGCATGATACTTAGCATTGTCTATCAAACTTCAGGTTTAACTGGGTATCCTGATTGTTATTTACTACTGGCAACCCTACTAGACATCAGAGTTGCTATCTTTATAGTTAAAGTATAGTCTGTGGCCAGAAGTTCCCTTTGATGGGCACTTAATTGGAAGTATGTGGTTATTTTTTCTTTTTCTCACATATAATACATGTGTATGTGCATATTTTTCTGTGTATAAAAAGTATAAAGGGAGGGGGAAAATCACCCCAAATTCCACCACCCAACAATAACCACCACTTACATTTTATTTAAGACATTACAGACATACATGTACATACAAATTTATATATGTAATGTTACATGCACATAGAATCATAGTATATATGCCTTCCTGTAATCCTGCTTTTTGTGGTTTGTGTTTTTTTGACTGCCAATTTCGCTGCCTATCTAGAGGTCTGACTTCCATAAAATCTCATTTATTTCCATTCCCAGGGGGCCAGCAGTACGTGAGCTACATATGCAGATGATTAACTAGTAGTTTGTTATTTTTATGGCAAACCACATAGTGCCGGCTTACAGCAGGGCCTCACTGGAGAGGGCAGGTCCAGAACCTATTATTGAAGCCTCTAGGAGTCTTGAGAAAGGCACACAATTTTGTAAGAAATACGTTTGTGCTGATTGGTATTTACTAAACTTTGTTCATTTCATCTCACTTTACCTATTTTGTTCCAAAAACTTCCTTAATAGCTGTGAAAACATGACATGATAAAAATGGATATTTGGGAGGGGTGCTCAGCCAGAGCAATCCTAACAGCTGAGTGTAAAATTTACTGAGTTTAAAAACTACTGAGCCAGGCACAGGATTAAGCACACAAAGATTATATGAAAATGTGCCCCTGCCCTCAAGGAGGCTTAAATTTACATAACATAAAACTAAATAGACACATCCATGATGCTACCCAGAAATACTACTATTAATATTTTAGCATATGTCTCTTCAGATTTGATGATTATCATAGCTAATGCTTACGGAGCATGTACCGTGTGCCGACTTTGTTCTCAATGTTTTGCTCTTCGCTCATGTAATCCTCAGAATCGTGTTACAAGATGCTCTTCTTCTTCTTTTTTTTTTTTTAAGATTTTATCCATTTATTTAAAAGAGAGAGTGAGAGAGAGCATGAGCGGGGTGAGGGGCAGAGGGAGAAGCAGATTCCCCACTGAGCAGAGAGCCCAATGCAGGGCTGGATCCCGGGCATCTGGGATCATGTCCTGAGCCGAAGGCAGATGCCTAACTGACTGAGCCACCCAGAAGCTCCTAAAGATGCTATTCCTATTTATCCTGTACGGATGAAGAAACGGAGACAAAGAAAGATTTCAACTTTCTTTTAAAATTACACAGCTACAAAGTGGCCAGGATTCAGACCTAAAGTCTCTCAGTAGATGATGACTGATAGAGGGATTGACAGATCAGATCCCATTGTTTTGGAAACCAGATTTTGAAACATAGGATATAGCATTTATTATATGCCAGTCACCATTCTAAGTGTCGTACATGTGTTGATTTATTTTACTGGTAAAGCCAGCATGTACAAGTTATTGTTATCCAGACTTTTTTAGGAACCACAAGTGACTTTGAGGACCTAAAAGGGTGGCAGTATGCCAGGGGGACCTGGGGTCACCCTGCCTGTCAGCAGAGCTTCTGCAGTAAGTTCACAGAATCCTGGCTCACCTGAAATGCAAGGTAGCTTAAGAGGAGCTTTTCAAGCCCACTTTCTCAGCCTTGAATTTCATGGTCATGTCTGAATGAGCTTATCTCTGAACCCATCTGCAGGAGGGCTCAGGCAGGAGTGATAAATGCCCACCCACAGGTGAGCAGCAGTCCCAGACCTTTTGATGTATAATTTCATCCCTAGACCTAAAAAATGTAAACAATTTTGCTCTAAGCCATCAGGTGGTTTCATGTTAACAGATTCTCAACTGACAAGGAGTGGGAACCTTTTAAAATGCAGTTGTCAGCCTGGGGAGAAATGAGCACAACCTCGAAGAAAGGCCTGTCCCTAGGTGGGGCACTGTCCGAGACTGCTGGGATCCCAATCAATCAGGGGTGTCTCATGAGGCTCCACCACAGCGAATGTGCCAGGGCACAGCTTTAATTTCCTCTCATCCTATTCTTCCTCTTGGGCAAAATAAATCATAAAGTTTTTTTTAATCATAAAGTTTATATTCACTTTAGTATGTACATTTTAAATATACCCTATAAAGCCATAGGTTTAATGAATTCAAGATGCCCACATCATAGTAATTCTGCATACTAGCTGTGTTTTATAATTTAGATCCATCCAGCTTTCTTAGGATTTTTCTTTTAAGATTTTTGTTTGTTTGTTTGTTTTTAAGTAATCTCTATACCTAACATGGGGCTCAAACTTGCAACCCTGAGATCAAGAGTCACATGCTCTCTACCAACTGAGCCAGCCAGGTCCCCCAGCCTTCTTAGAGTTTTCGATAGGAACAGACTTCAGACTTCCAACGCATTGAAAAGAAGAATAATGATATGAGGTTTCAAATGACTGCTCAGTTTCGAACATTATTGTCCTGGAGCCTGAAAGTGCTAGAAGGTAAGTAAAAAGCTGAAGTACATTCCTTGTGAGGTAGGGAGATGGCTCCAGGGTGAGATGCACAAGGAGGAGGGATACTTGAACTTCCTGCCCTCCTCCCGCTGACCCCCTGATGCTCTGTGACTTGTGACGGGTCACTGAGCCCATGGCCCTGTGCAATTTCTGCATTTCTGGGGTAGCCCCACCCTGCAGATACCAAGAGAGACACATTCCACCAGAGGGGTTAGAATAGTCAGTCATCTGTGCTCCTTATTGGAGAAAGAGGAGTAGCCTTCCAGAAGAATTCAAACATATGAAGGTGCTTTCAGAACTCAGTGAACCTTGGTTCCCCAGAACTGTTATCCCAACTTCTTGTGTTGCCCCCTGCCCCCTGCCCCCCAATTCCACCTCTGGAAGAAGCCTCTACAGGGCAGGCACAGTCTGTTCACTGGGAACAGCAGGCAGCTCGCCAGCCCTCAAAATCTCTGCTCTCATTCCCAAGAGGGGTTTGCTGCATTTCAAACAGCAGGACAGTGTCTCCAATCCAGGGGAGTCTTTAGAAGTGGGGGCAGCGAAGGGTCCCGCTTTAGCCTGGCTTGTGCTCTGCAGCGTTCTCATGAATGCAGACCAGTTGGACACGAATGTCGCCCGGAATGCTCACCGTGAAATGTAAGGATCTCTTGTTCCGTGTAACATTAGACGAAGTCTCAGAACACAGAATCCCAGGCCAAGCCAGCAGCGGGGAGGTGCGCTATCTCAGAAGCAGATAGAACAAAAGATTGGGTCCCTAGTTCCTAGGGTGAAACAAAAGGGCAAGATGTCAGCCCAGGACCACCCAGAGAAAATTAAATACAGATCAACTTTTGATGGCTTATGTTCACAGAGGGGAGATAGAGTTTTGATCTTGGGAAAAGCAAACACCACAAACTTTACCCATAATCACTGTTTATCACACTCCTATTCTGGAGTAGCAAGGACTGCTAAAATAGCCACAAATACGCAGTGGAGAAGGGGGGCTTCTGTTTCCTGCCGCTCAGCTCCCCCCTCTGTGGGCTGGAATCCTCCGTGGGCTGGGGAGCTGGGTGTGATGCCAAAAGAAAGAGCCTCGGGGTTTCCCAGCCATTGAGTAAAGAGGAGAAAATGGATCCTACAGGGGTCAGCTCCCCTTCTCAGCTCCAGGTCGTGACCACAGACCACCCTGGCTCTGCCTTGGAATGAAGGGCAGCCCACCCACCTCTGCCACCTACCCTGCCACCCAGCCTACCTGCCCACGGCAGTGCTGTCTGGGCTCCTGCCCACCTGGGATTACAGGTGGGAGGACTCTATACTCCTGCCCCGAATCTTTGTCCAGCTGCTTTTAAAATCTTAGTATGGAAATTTTCAAACACACTCAGAAGGAGAGAGCGTGTTACAACAAACCCCAGATGCAGCAATTACCAAGATTTGCCACATTTCTTCATCTATATCCTGTATTCTGCTCTTTCTCACGGCAAATCTCAGACATCATGTCATTCCAGTCCCTTATATACTTCAGGAAGCATCTCTAAAGACACAGGCATTTTCTACATAACTGGAGTTTCACTGCCACTCCTTTAAAAAGATCAAGTTTTTCCTTAAAATTATCTAAATCATAGTCCATTTCAGATTTCCCGTATCTCCCAAAACTGTCATTTTTTGGTTGGTTGGTTGTTGGTTGTGGTTGGTTGGTTGGTTGGTTGGTTGGTTGGAGTCAATAGGTAAAAAGGAGCCACGTATTTCATTTGGTTGTTAATGGTCTCACACCTCCTGCTTTCTTCTTAATGCCACTGACCTGCTGCAGAAATCAGGCCAGTTGTCCATCCAGTTTCATCTTCCAGTCGACCCCTCGTGTCCTCCATCCGAACCTCCACCCTCTGATAGTGCTGCAGGATTTCTTTTCCTTTGCTGCCCAAGGTTCTTGGTCACACCACTTGGAAGGATAAAGAGGTGGACCAGGTGAAGAGCAGCGGGCAGCAGAGCCAACTGTATTGAGCAACAGTACAAGAGGCAGAGGACCCAAGAGGGTTGCCCATCTGGCAGTTAAGTCTAGGGATTTTTATGGGCTTTTTGGTGTGGGCTGTTTTAATCTGATTAACCCTCCCTGTGCCTGTCACCCAATCAGGTTTTTCTCCATGAGCTCATTTATTGATCATGTAGGTGTTCACGCGGGAAAAGGTGGAGGGCTCCTTCCTGGGTGGAGTTTCATAGCCTTGGGGACCCAGAGAGAGGCTGGTCACCACTGTTCTAAGGAAGGCCACCAGATCTAGCTCTTTGTTTAAATATCCCACTGGTGGTTGAGCTGGCCCCTGGGGCCTGGGTTAGGACTGCAAGGGCATTCCCTTCCGTCACTTACAAGGTTTTAAGTCCTTTCAATGGGAAGACTCAAAGCTGAGGTACTGAGTAAAGTCTAGAACAGGGTCTATCTCTTTTTAAGCATAGTTTCCTCTTTGGATGGGGGACCCCTTATCCCTGTCTGCCTTTCTTCTGACTATCCTCCATCAACAGAAGTTGGGGTTGAACAAGAGGACATCATTTGCACTGTGTGCAGACACTTCTACTCCAATCCAGAAACTTGGCACAGTCTGGCCCCAATTTATCCTTTCCAATATATGCACAAAAATCTATCCATAGGTTCTCCAATGTAACCAAACAAGATTATCAAACATTTCTCAATTACCCTTATTTCCCATCTCTTTACTTCTGCTTTTGCATTTACCTTAATGGTAAGACCAAATTTATTGTACCAAATTTATTAAGGTGTGGCCCTCAAATCTTAATGTACCAAATTTATTAAGGTGTGGCCCTCAAATCTCAGCCTTGGAGAGCCCACATTTTGACCAGAACTGGAATTTCATACCAACCACCTTCCACCAGATCCAGAGCCAACCTTTTGGCCCCTCCCTTGCTCACAGCACCGAGCTCCCCCTGGGTTTATTGCCTTCCCCTCCCTGCTACCACTTACCTTGATTGCTTTCTGCCCTCAACTCCCAGACCCCTTCATCCACCTATCCTACTCACTGTCCATATCCAGGATCGATTCACCCTGTCACCCCTACTCCTACTATATAATAGGCTGCTTCGAGGAAAAAGAGAAGCACACAGGGATCCCTGAGTGGCGCAGCGGTTTGGCGCCTGCCTTTGGCCCAGGGCACGATCCTGGAGACCCAGGATCGAATCCCATATCGGGCTCCCGGTGCATGGAGCCTGCTTCTCCCTCTGCCTGTTTCTCTGCCTCTCTCTCTCTCTCTCTCTCTCTCTCTGTGACTATCATAAATAAATAAATTTAAAAAAAAATTTAAAGAGAAGCACACAGATCGCTGTCACTGGAAATGTAGAGTTGCCCACCTCAGCCGGGCATCATTACCCACAGATCCTGCTACTAGTCGCTAGTCAGCAATTTCCATTCTTTGCTTGTTAGAAATATACGGAGGAGTATTACTCAGGTCTTTTATAGAAAGCCCCTTTATTGAGATATGTATGTTTTTCTCATGGTTATACCAGGCTTATGGGTTTTATGTGGAGGAAGAAGTAAAGTGTCATTTTATCACATCATGTCAAATGGATATATTGTCAACCTAACTCAGCTCTGTTGATGTTGACCATGGTCACCTAGCTGTGATGCCATGTATCAGGTTTCTCCACTCTGAGTTACTCCTCATCCCCTTTCCATACAGTACTCTCTGGAAGGAAGGCATTATATGCAGCCCACACTTAAGATGTCAGGCATTATGCTACATCAGTATAGATTCATTGATAGTTATTTTATACTTTAGGGTAGAATCAACACTATTTTATTTATTTTGTTGCTCAGATTGTTCAAGCTTTGAGAGCTCTTTCCATTGGCTCTTTTTTGTCCCTTTGATTCTAAATTTTGATGAATACCATCAAATGGCTTTCCAGAAATGTTGTACTCATGCATATTCTCACCAGTAATACATGTGATAGTGTCTTTTTCCCAATCCCTTACCAACACAATAGTTACCAGATTTTTTACCTTTGCTAGTCAAATAAGTAAGCAATGCAATTTTTAAAATAAAATTATATTTTGTATATCTTGTATTATGAATTAGGTAAAGCAAAGTTTCATGGTTAAGGATTACCTGCACCGTCTGTGTGTGTGTGTGTGTGTGTGTGTGTGTGTGGCTTGTTTCTTAATATCCTTTGCCACCTTTTCACTGAGAAGTCAGTCTTTTCTATTGATTTTTTAGGAACTCAATGTAAGGGGCACCTGGCTGGCTCAGCAGTTGAGAGTCTACCTTCAGCTCAGGGCATGATCCTGGAGTGTTTGGATCAAGTCCCGCATCAGGTTTCCTGCAAGAAGCCTGCTTCGCCCTCTGCCTATGTCTCTTCCTCTGTGTGTGTGTGTGTGTGTGTGTGTGTGTGTGTCTCATGAATAAATAAATAAAATCTTTTTAAAAAAAAAGAAAAGAAACTCTAAGTAAGAAAATCATGCACTTACACATCTGTTTCCCCTTCTAAGTATTAAACCCTGGAATCAAGAACTGTATTCCATTCATGTTTACAGCCTCAGTCAAAACAAAGAGGCTGATAGGTGGCATATATTCAAGAAATATTCCTCTAGGGACGCCTGGATGGCTCAGTGGTTGAGCATTTGCCTTTGGCTCAAGTCATGATCCCAGGGTCCTGGGATCGAGTTCCGCATCAGGCTCCCTGCAAAGAACCTGCTTCTCCCTCTGCCTATGACTCTGTCTCTCTTTCTGTGTCTCTCATGAATAAATAAATAGAGTCTTAAAAAAAATTTCCCCTCCTAGGGTGCCTGGGTGGCTCAGTCAGTTGGCATCTGACTCCTGGTTTCAGCTCAGGTCATGATCTCAAGATCATGAGATTGAGCCCCACATCAGGCTCCACACTCAGTGCAGAGTCTGCTTGAGGTTTTCTCTCTCCCTCTCCCTCTGCTCCTCTCTCCCCCGAATAAATAAATCTTAAAAAAAAAAAAAAGAAAGAAATATTTTTCTACGAAGAAGTTTTCACATATCTAGTTCTTGATTCTAGGGTTGGGAAATGAAAGTGGAAAAATATCATTGTCTCATAGGACTGGTGATCTTGGTGAGGATCAGATGAGATGAGATGCACAGGTGTTTACCCCAGTGCCTGCACCTGGTCAGTGTTCAATAACTCCAGAACCATCTGCTGTGAATGTCTAGGTCCACAAGACCAGTGACTAGAGTTCACTAGCATGCCCTCAGAGAATCCCAATCTAGGAAACTCATCATTGTCCAAGCAGGAGCTTCATGATGCTGCCAACTCACCAACTACCGCAAATTACCCTATTTAACCTAATGGAGATTTATTTCCTCTTTACTGTTTGGCAGGACTCGGGCAGACATCATCAGTCTTTTCCAGGCCCTGGTATTTTGGATTCTGGTATTTATTGCTCATTCTCTCTATCACTCCCTCCCGATTTTACCAAACAAATATGAGTGTTTTAAAGTTCCCTTGAAAAAGAAACATCTCCAAACCAGTCCTGTAGTGGTTAATCTCACCAGCTTCCTAAACAGGTTGATGAACTGCACCCAGACAAAATGATTTCAAGTTCTGAGATGCCAGCCAGCAGGAAGAGTATCTAAAGGGGATTTTGAGCCATAATGCTATAGGAGAACCTTCTTTGTGGGTTTCATCACAGGGAGTATTCTAGACACAGAGGCTTGGCAGGCCCCCAGCCCTCCTACTCTACCTCACCAAGGAAAAGCACACATCAACTTCAAAACTGTTGCATGGGGATCCCTGGGTGGCACAGCGGTTTGGTGCCTGCCTTTGGCCCAGGGCGCAATCCTGGGGACCCGGGATCAAATCCCACATCGGGCTCCCGGTGCATGGAGCCTGCTTCTCCCTCTGCCTCTCTCTCTCTCTGTATGACTATCATAAATAAATAATATAATAATAAAAAGATTTTAAAAAAACCTGTTGCATGAATATTCATGTACATTCAATCTATTGTGCCCCTTCTGGGATCCTGAACCACTCTGCTTACCTAGGCTGCAGACTCCAGCACAGACCTGAGGGGCAGCCCGGTACCAGGTTGCAGAAAGCCTAGGACAATGAGCCATGCATCTCTTAAAGTGGAGAATTACTCATTCATTTGTTTGGATTTTTTTTTTTAACATTTTATTTATTTGTTCATGAAAGACACAGAGAAAGAGGTAGAGACACAGGCAGAGGGAGAAGCAGGCTCCCTGTGGGGAGCCCGATGTGGGACTCAGTCCCAGGACTCCAAGATCACGCCCTGAGCCAAAGGGAGACACTCAACCACTGAGCCACCCAGGTACCCCTCATTCATTCATTCGTTTACAGATTTTTCCTAAGCACCCACCAAGCTCCAGGCATGTATTAGTTGCCAGGGCTATAGCAGTAAACAAGACAGATAACATCCTTGGTCACATGAAACTTGTATTCCGATTGGAGAAAATAAAATTTAAAAACCAGTACAGATAATACACAAAATTGTTGCAGATCATGATGAATTCTAAGGAAATGAAAACGGTGATATAAGGGGAAAGTAGGAGGAGGTTAGGCTGGAAGGTAATGCAAGTCTTCTCTAAAGAGACATCATTTGAGCAGTGACTTAAATGACAAGAAAGAATCCACTGCAGATATCTGGGGAAGGGGTTTTCTGGGTGGTGGAAACAGCTGGTAAGAATGCAGGACAGAGCTCCATGTGGCATAGAAACAGAGAGACCCACCAGGTAGTGCACTGAGAGAAGGTGAAGGTGTACTGAACAACATCACAGGTGGGCGGGGGCCGCTTCACACCTACCTGACGGACTCTGTCTAGGGTGAGTTGTTTATTTTGATGGCAATAAGAAGCCACCAAGGGTTTTAAGCAGATTTCAAATCTGCAGGATTTGGGTTTGGGCACCTGAGTGGGTGGTGGCTACCTTAACTAAGATGGGGAAGATAAAGGAAGAGTGTGTTTGTGAGCAGGAAAGTTAGGATGGATAAAGAAAATCCATTTGGGGGATGCCTGGGTGGCTCAGTGGATGAGTATCTGCCTTTGGCTCAGGGCGTGATCCTGGAGTCCTGGGATCAAGTCTCATATCAAGCTCACCTCAGGGAGCCTGCTTCTCCCTCTTCCTATGTCTATGCCTCTCTGTATCTCTCATGAAAAAAATAAATTAAAACTTTAAGAAAAAAATGCATTTGAAGGGTGCCTGGGTGGCTCAGCTGTTTGAGCATCTGACCATTGGTTTCAGCTCAGGTCATGATCTTGGGTCATGGGAACAAGCCTGGTGTCAGACTCCTCACTAAGCAGGGAGTCTGCTTGATATTGTCTCTCCCTCTGCCCCTCCCCCTGCTCATGTGCTCTCTCTCTTTCTCAAATAAATAAATAAATCTTTTTTTAAATTCCATTTTAGAGGGGATCCCTGGGTGGCTCAGCAGTTTGGCACCTGCCTTTGGCCCAGGACGTGATCCTGGAGTCCCGGGATCAAATCCCATGTCGGGTTCCCTGCATGGAGCCTGCTTCTCCCTCTGCCTGTGTCTCTGCCTCTCTCTCTCTCTCTCTCTCTCTCTCTCTCTTTCTCTCTCTCTCTCTCTCTGTCTCTCATGAATAAATAAATAAAATCTTTTTTAAAAATTCCATTTTAGAACTCTTAAATTTGAGGTGCCTGCCAAACAGTCTTGGAGAAGTCCAGAAGGCTATTGAATTGATGAGTCTGGTGTTCAGAAGATAGGTCAGAACTAGAGATATAAATTTGGAAGTTATCAGCATACAAATGGCATTTATAGCCATGACATATGGTGAGATCACGAGGACAAAAACAGAGAGAAGAAAAGTAGAGTACAGGACAGAGAGCCGGCAAAAGAAAGCAAAGTGGAATAGTCCATGTAATAGGAGTACAACCAGGAGACAGTGTTGCCAAAAACAAAAACAAAAAACAAAACAACAAAAAGAAAGAAGAAAGAAGGAAAGAAAAGAAAGAAAGAAAGAAAGAAAGAAAAAAGAAAGAAAGAAAGAAAGAAAGAAAGAAAGAAAGAAAGAAAGAAAGAAAGAAAGAAAAAGAAAGAAAGAAAAGATAGTATTTCAAGAAGAAGTGATCTACCACTAAATCCTACAGTGAGGCCAGGAAGGTGAGGATCTTCCCCTGGTCTGGGCAAATGGAGATCACTGGTAATCTTGACACTAGTCATTTCGGTTGAGTGGTAGAGGAGGAGGCCAGGTGGTAGCAGTTGAGGACAGGACTGAGGTTAAACAGGATAGGCAATTTTTTGTTTTTTTGTTTTTTAATATATTTTTTTTAATTTTTATTTATTTATGATAGTCACACACAGAGAGAGAGAGAGGCAGAGACACAGGCAGAGGGAGAAGCAGGCTCCATGCACCGGGAGCCCGACGTGGGATTCGATCCGGGGTCTCCAGGATCACGCCCTGGGCCAAAGGCAGGCGCTAAACCGCTGCGCCACCCAGGGATCCCAGGACTTTTGAAGAACTTTTGCTGTGGGTGAGAACAAAGAATAGGGGCAGTTGCCAGAGAGGAATACAGGCTCAGGGGTTTTTCTTTGGTTGGCCCTTTGGTTGTTGTTGATGATGGGCTACTCATGGGTCTATTTATGGGAATGACCTAGTAGAGATGGAGCCATTGATGATGCCAGAGACAGAAAGGAAGCTACTGGAATGAAGTCCTGCCACTACTTTGCAACCCTTTTTGAGGATGTTTAAGAACAGCTTCCTCTGAGATAAGGTTAAATTGAATATACAGAGTGCCCCAGAGTATGAAACACTACACTGAGAGCTCCGTATGGTGGATGTAGGGCGTTGGGAAGATGGAGGGAGAAGAAGCAAGAGAGAAGAGGGAGACACTAGCCTTCAATGCGCAGTACCCTGTGAAGGGCAGACATAGGAACTATGTGGTACTATTCTCCTTCTTTGGTGTTTTGGGGGTTTTGGGGTTTTTTTTAGGTTTTGAGTATTTATGCCTTTATTTTGTTTTCACTTTGATTATGATAAAACACATACAGCATAGAATTTGCCATTTTAACTACTCTTAGGTACACAATGCAGTGGCTTTTAGTACTTTTTAGTACATTGTTGTGCAACTGTCACCTATATCCATCTCCAGAACTTTTTCATCATCCCAAACAGAAGCTCTGGCCCCATAAACAGTAACTTCCATTTCCCCTCCTCCCAGTCCCTAGTAATCTCTACTTTCTACCACTGTGAACATGCCCCTTCTAGGTACTTCAGATTAAGTGCAGTCTTGCATTGTTCTTTTACGTTTGGCTTATTTTACATAACGCATTTTCAAGGTTCATCCACAAAATAGCCTGGATCCAAATTTCCTTCTTTTTCATGGCTGGGTAACATTCGGTCGCATATATCTACTATCATTTGTTTATCCATTCATCTGCTGATGGACATTTGGGTTGTTTCCACCTTTGGGCTCCCGTGAAGAGTGCCGCTATGACGTCGGTGTACAAATATCCAAGTCCCTGCTTTCTATTCTTTTTAGGCACATATCTGGAAGTGCTTCCACTTATTATGTTTGCTTACTACTCATAGCCATCCATAGACAGATTTTCTTCAGAAGGGGGCTGCCTTCCTTCCTTCTTCCCTCCATGGAGATTTGTATGCTCCAGCTTCCAAGGCAATCCCCAAACTGGAATTGTCCATTGCTTTTGCTCTCAGCCAGGCTCAGCACCTAGATGAGCCTCTAGCCCTCAGTCTCCAGCCTCTAGCTCCTGCTCCTGCAGAAGGGAATCCATTCACAGGGTCTAGTGGACAGGGGAGAAGATGGGGAGGTCGACCATATCTCTTCCTCTCCCCGTGACAGTGAGACACTGATGTACTGCCTAGGAGTGGGTGTAAACGCTTAACTCATTTGCTTGTAGGGGAATTCCAGCTCACTCTTCGGATCTCTTGGACTTGGAATAGAGCTTTCTCTCCTAAATTGTGCTGCTTCTGGAAAGAGCTAAAACCTGAAATTTCCAGGCAAAATAAGTCCTCTGATAGGAAGGACAATACCATGGCCATTTGGATATTTCAGATGTGCTAAAATTCAACACTTTAACCACTAGAAGTTATCATGATAGCATGATAATAGGTGGAGCTAGGAAAATCATTTGCAGAAAGCAACTAAGACAATAGGATTGGAACAATTTTTTTTTAAGATTTTATTTATTTATTCATGAGAGACACAGAGAGAGAGAGGCAGAGACACAGGCAGAGGGAGAAGCAGGCTCCATGCAGGGAGCCCGATGTGGGACTCAATCCCGGGACTCTAGAACCATGCCCTGGGCCGAAGGCAGGTGCTAAACTACTGAGCCACCCAGGCATCCCCGCAACAACTTTTTAACAGCAAAAATTTTCTGTAAATTGTTCTACTTTCTCCTTTAAGATATAAAAGTATCTTGTGATCCAAAAATAGCTGGTCTCAGCATTATTTCAGCAAAATTTCCCTCAAAATAGAGTTTTACCTTCTTTTTAAAATGTTATGATCTGCATGATTCTACAGAACTTAGTTCTTAGTTCTTAGTTCATCTTGAAATAAATGACAATTTAGTGGCCCAAGGAAGGGGGTCAGGCAGAGTAAGTTCTTTGTTAATAATTCTGACTCCCTTGAGAGGAATTCCCTTGAGAATTCCTGAGTGGCTCAGTGGTTTAGCGCCTGCCTTTGGTCCAGGGCATGATCCTGGAGCCCCGAGATCAAATCCCACGTCAGGTTCCCTGCATGGAGCCTGCTTCTTCCTCTACCTGTGTCTCTGCCTCTCTCTCCTCTGTGTGTTTCATGAATAAATAAATAAAATCTTCTTAATAATAATAATTCTGACTCCCTTCTGGATTGCAAGAGGCTATGAGGACCCCAGGATAAGTCCCAGGGGCAGAAGAGGGGATGAAGGAAGCACAGGACTTGGGGCTTGTATCAGAGACACAAGACATCACTGTACCAGAGCTTTTTCCCCACCATGCAGGGGCAAGTGTGGTGCATGTGGCACAGTTCATTTTTTGAGGAGCAGTGAAGTGCATTTTTCTTTCTCTTGTTCTTTCTTTTTGCTCTGTTCTTATAAACTTTGAACTGATTTAAATTTATCTTACTTTCCTTTTTTTTTTTTTAAGATTGTATTTATTCATGAGAGACACAGAGAGGCAGAGACATAGGCAGAGGGAGAAGCAGGCTCCCTGCAGGGAGCCTGATGCAGGACTCAATCCCAGGACCCCAGGGTCACGCCCTGACCCAAAGGCAGACGCTCAATCACTGAGCCACCCAGGAGTCCCTAAATTTATCTTACTTTCCTAACACAGTGTTGATATATCCTGTTCCTTAATCATTAACACAGGACATATTTTTCCTGGAATTCTGTGAGGTTTTAGGTTTTTTTTATTGTTGTTTCAGTTGTTTACTCTTGCTTAACCTTATCTAGAACTTTTTCGAAAATGGGGTTTTTGTTTGTTTCATTTTTTAGTGTCCCAATATCCTTCTGGAGTACTTTACTGCAGTTATGTTTGTCAACTTACCTTTTTTCCCCTTATTCCACTTCAATAAATATTTTCATTTTAGCTTTCAGATTATATTTTCTTGAATTTATTTTGTTAAACTAATTCTTCCAAGTATAATTAAATAAAACTAAAATCAGTCTTTGGATGATTATTGACTTCCTATGCTCAGTTTCAGTTGCCTGTTCTCTGGAAAATCAGTGGGGAAGATTAAAATGATAAAGTAGTTTGTATTATATCCTTGTTTGAATTCTTTTTACTTGGAGAGATCCTTTATCTATCCCATTTAAATTCCTCTATGGTATAAATAAAAAATTGTGAAAAAAATAAAAAATAAAAAATTGTGAAAGCTTAAAAACTAATAGACACATAATTTTTAATTCTATAAATGTGTTCTTTCCTCTTGAAGTCAGGAATAAGACAAGAATGATTCCTATCATATTACTACTCAATACTCTTTTGTAAGCCCAGCAAATGAAATCAGACCAGGGAAACAAAGATGCATAAATATTAGAAAGGAAAGGACAAAGAAGATGGTGAGTTAAAGATGGTATCTTGAATTACCCAGAAAAATCCAAGAGAAGCCTTTTCTTTTCTTTTCTTTTTTTAAAAGATTTTATTTTTTAAGTAATCTCTACACCCAATGTGGGGCTCAAACTCACAACCCTGAGATGAAGAGTCCCATGTCCCACAGACTGAGCCAGCTTGGGACCCCAAGAAAATGAAATGTTTGAAGCAGAAACTTCAAAAACAGAGAAAATAACAACAAAACCCAACCATAACCCCTCTAGCTGCAGAAAATATTGTTAAAACTAACAATGTGGTTTATATCTTCCTTTATGTTTTTGCACATATGTATGTTCGTGTGTGTATCTGTGTGTATAATACCTTTATTTCAAACATCTACTATCTATTTATACTGCCATTGAATTTTAGGTAAAATATAAAATGATCCTCAGGAGAGGTTTCTTGGTATCACCCTGGCCAGAATTTAGTCTCTGCTCTGAGAAGGATGATGAAAGCAGAGCACAGAGTCACAACACTGACCCACAATTTTAAAACCAGAAAGCCCCAAACACAAGAATATATAAAGCTCATCTGGTAACAAACTTTGACCTACAAGACCTACAGTCTTAATTAGTGTTAATATTTATATGATATTCAAAGAGATCACTACTGTGCAATGGGAAATTCCTTGAGGCTCCAATGGAGATTTTTATACTCTATGTCACCTTTCTAAATATTATGAATTCTGAAACACAAATGGCCCCCAGGGCTTTGGCTAAGGGATTTTGTTCCTGCCATATGCTTTGGCAGTTTCAGGCTTGCCAAAAAACGTAAAAATATGCATGTTACCATCCATGACTTCACAAAATTGAAATGGTAATACACATGCATTAGAAAAACTTTAAACCTTTCGAATAAGCCTTTAAACAAATAGGCAGTCCTGGTCTGCTTTGAAGTGACGGGAGATATACCCTACTGCCTATGAATATTTAATATGTGTATGCCTCAAATAGTACAAGTTCATATTTGATGGATAGAGACTTAGCCTAAAATATAGAAGAGATATGCTTAACATAGGGAGAAGGAAAAATAAAGATTATTTATAGGTCCTATATAATAGACTCCTCCTGTTGTAAAAATCAGCAACTTCATATGAATTAAGCATGAAAGAAGTCTATCATTTCCCATTTATGAAAAGTCCAGGCTTGAATGAGCCACCTGTTGGTCACTGGGCTCTCTGTCAGTCTATTTTCTTCTCTACTGTTCCATTCTCAGGCAGGCTCTTTCTGCACAGTGGGAGAGATGGCCCCTGGCATGGTCCCTCCAGGCTGCAGTCCCAGAAAGGAAGAGATTGTCCCTCCTCCTGCATCTATCTCAGTCCCTTAAAATGATTTAGCCTGGCCATGCTGGCATTTCAACTTGAATCTGTTTTAAGGAACAGGGAACGCTGGCCAGCTCAAGTCACATCTTTGCTTTGTAACTGGCAATCACACTTGAGTCACGTGGGATGGGAGAAGTGTAATCACAAAAGCCAAAGGTGCCACAGCAGATTAATTTAAAAAATTAATAAATAAAGGATTAGATGTGTCTCCTCCAACACTAGACTCTCCTCCTAAGAAAGACTTTTTGCTTTGCTTAGGAGGATATGCAGGCAGGAAGGGGAGCTATGTTGTGCCTGTAGTCACAGAGAACAGAGGATGAGAGCAGCCTACAGGTGCCCAGTCCTCTTGGGTCACAAATGTTGATGGTTCTGCATATGAAAGAGCAACAATAATCATGGGGGGAATTAAGAGGGATGATTAAGAAAGAGCTTTCAAAGTGCCTCATGCTAAATTAGGCGAGTCTTGGGATCCCTGGGTGGCGCAGCGGTTTAGCGCCTGCCTTTGGCCCAGGGCGCGATCCTGGAGACCCAGGATCGAATCCCACGTCGGGCTCCCGGTGCATGGAGCCTGCTTCTCCCTCTGCCTGTGTCTCTGCCTCTCTCTCTCTCTCTCTCTCTCTCTGTGTGACTATCATGAATAAATAAATAAAATCTTTAAAATAAAGAAATAAATAAATTAGGCGAGTCTTAAGATGTTTAAAGGAAAGAAGAGAAGTGCATTGCTGGAAGGAATGAAGAAGTGTTACAGCCAAAGGTGCAGCATTTATCTGTATAAGTGATCTTGCCCCTGGCTGAGTCTAAGTTGGAATATCCTCCTTGTGAGTAGTTCCCATTTTCTTCTAAACATGAGAGATTTTTGGATCTCTTTTGAACTGAGACAAGCTGGTGAGGACAGGCTCGTGTTTGATGGATATAGCCCTGCTCCAAAATACAGAAAAGAGATGCTTGACTAGGGGCGGGGGGCATCATTTATAATCTCTGTGTGTTAGACTCTTGCAGGGGCAAACATCAGAAACCTTCATATGCATTCAGCGAAAGATTAATCTGTTGGCTCATTCAGAGAAATGTTTAGAAGAAGGAGAAATTTTTCTGACCAAGGGTTAATCCCATTTTAATTCTGACATTTGAGGACCAAGAGCATCCTGTATTCAAGCTTCAATAGACTTCTAAATAACTTGCTGAAGTTTGCCAGGGACATGGTGTGTTGACCATCCAGTAGAGGAGGATGCAAAGGTGAAGGACTGTGTCTGCAACTTTTCTGCAAAATTAAGTTACAGTTGCTGTTTGCAAGTCATGACAGAAGAAATCTTCCAATAGACGCTACTTATTCAGTCACGTGTACACACCTAGATACTTCTTATGTTAACATTGTGATTATATTTTGGATCATCCTTTGTTTTGCCCTTGAAGGAGAAAGATTAAGTCTTAAATGCAGAAGTGAGAGAAAGAGATGATACATTTCGCCTGGCCTAGAATAATCATTTCTCCTGGCCTAGAATAATCCAGATCTGCTGAGTTGGACGCATGCAAAGCTGGATGGCCTCCAGCTACAGACCAACCCCCAATCCATTAGCATTTACTGTAGATTAAAGAAGAGGATAAGTGAGTCCCATAATGTGCTGGGCATTTACACAAATTGTCTTTGGAATTCTTACAACACTGAAAGGAAGGTATTTTCCCTATTTTAATAAATAAGCAAAATAAGACACAAAGAGTTTTGCTAGCTTTCTCATAACCATCAGTTCAAAGGAAGTAAAGCCAGGATTCTAGAACTGAACTATCTAAAATTCAAAGCCTGAGCAAGACTCTGGGCCTGGCTTCATGCTGGGTGGTGTCTCTGGGGGACTAATTAAGCGGTATAACACCTAGCTTTTGGTTTCCTGTTACAAATCCACCTCTCCTTACCAAATATAGACTTATGATCATGAAGATAGAATGTAAAAAGCACAATCCAAGGAGCTGAGAAAGCAGACGTGAATACAACTTTTGCCCATCAGCACTTCACAGACTACCTGAGGAAAGGGAACCCAAATGTGAAACAATAAACAACAACCTAAGAATGGTGTTGGGCTGAGCAATCAGAGAGCAGAAAAGACTCAGAGGACACAGACTCTCTGCAACCCCCTTGTCAATTTCCCCATCCTTAGTAAGACAACTCCCCCTGCCCCTCCTAGCTGGGACTACAGCCACCTGGAATCTAGACTACATTTCCCAGAATCTCTTGCAGCTCAGTGTGACTAAACTCTGTCCAATGGGATGAAAGCAGAAATGACAAGTGCAGCTTCTGGGGAGGATTCACAAAGGAAAAGAAAAAACAAAAAATACAGAATTCATACCATACTTCATCCCTTCCACTTTCCTCCCTGTTGGCGCTTCTGCAGCCATCTGGAATCATGAGGAAGGATTGGGAGTGGAAGTCACTCAGGCCAGAGCTACAAGATGGAGGAAGCCCAGAGATGTGACACTGTGTGGCACAGCCTCTGCTCTGGACTGCCAACCTCCATTCTTCTATGTGAAAGAGAAATAAATGTCTATTTAATTTAAGCCATTGTTATTTTGGGGTTTTGTCATTACAGGCAAAATTAATCTTAACTACTAAAAGGGCACAGTTTTATAGCCCCTCTTTCCCTCTAGATCCTACTGTATGTCTTTTAGTGAGTCACTTAAACTTTCCCAGGATGGCTGGAAGAACCCAACAAGACAAACCAGTGAGAGAGCAGAAAAAGCACTTGGAGATTTTAGTTGGCCTGTTGTGATACAGTATGGCAGGCGGGCTGCAGGGGGCAGGCAGTGGGGAGGATGGAGGCGAGGGTCTCAGGGAGTCTGGGGGTGAAGAAAAGAAAAGAGCTATATTAACCAGACTATTCAACTCACAAACTTAAAATGCTTTAAGAAATCAGAGAAAAGAAAATCTATGTGCTGGAGGAAGTGGTGAAAGATTTGACTTAGGAAATGAAGTATGAGATGGGCCTTAAGGAATGAATTCAATTTAGTTTGTAAGTGTGACTCTTACACTTTTTTAAGGCTTAATTTTAATTCCAGTTAGTTAACATACAGTGTTATATTAATTTCAAGTGTATATTATAGTGATTCAACCCTTCCATACATCACCCGGTGCTCATCACAAGTGCTCTCCTTAAACCCCATCACCCACCTAACCCATCCCTCCACCCCCTCCCCTCTAGTAACCATTAGTTTGTTCTCTAAAATTAAGAGTCTATTTCTTGATTTCTCTCTCTATATATATATATTAATTTTTTTCCTTTGCTTATTTGCTTTGCTCTTTAAATTCCACATATGAGTGAAATCATATAGTATTTGTATTTCTCTAATTTCACTTATCATTTTACCCTCTAGCTCCATCCATGTCTTTGCAAATGGCAAGATTTCATTCTTTTTATGGCTTAGTAATATTCCATTGTTATGTATATATATATATACACCATATTTTTATCTGTTCATTAATCAGTGACACTTGGGCTGCTTCCATATTTTGGCTATTGTAAATAATGCTGCTATAAACATAGGGGTGCATGGATCCTCTTGAATTAGTGTTCTTGTATTCTTTGGGTAAATACCTAGTAGTAAGATTGCTAGATCATAAAGTAGTTCTATTTCTGTAAAAACTCACAGGGAACTCATCAAAAAAGAGTATGAAATATAATAACATATGACTAAAAGGTGGGGAGAAGAGGAGAAAAGAATGGGTTCAAACTCAAATGACCATCGACTTAATACAGACTGCTATATGTGGAATAGGTTATATACAAAACTAATGGTAACCATATATCAAAAATCACTAATAAATATGCAAAGAATAAAGAGAAAGGAATCCAAATATAACACTGAAGAAAATCAGCAACACATGAAAGAAAGACCAGAAAGGATCAGAAAAAAATCTTCAGAAACAACCAGAAAACAATAACATGGCAATAAATACATATCTATCAATAGTTACTTTGAATGTAAATGACTAAATGCTCTAATCAAAAGACATAGGGTAACAAAATGGCTTTAAAAAACCAAGACCTATCTATGTGCGGCCTAAAAGAGACTCTTTTGATTTTTTTTAAAGATTTATTTATTTATTTGAGAGAGAGAGCTGGGAGGGGAAAGAGGAGGGAAAGAGAAACACAAGCAGACTCTGCTGAGCACTAAGACTGATGCAAAGCTCAGTCTCCTGCCCCTGAGATCACAATCTGTGCCGCTTCACTTAACCAACTGCACCACCGGGACACCCCCAAGAGACCCATTTTAGACCTCAAACACCTGTAGATTGAAAGTGAGAGGATAAGGTGCCTGGGTGGCTCAGTTAGGGTCAGTTGAGCATCTGCCTTCGGCTCAGGTCATGATCCCAGGGTCCTGGGATTGAGCCCCACGTCAGGCTCCCTGCTCAGCGGGGCGACCGCTTCTCCCTCTGCCCTTCACTCTGCTCGTGTTTTCTCTCTTTCTCTTTTTCTCTCCTCCCTCTTTCAAATAAATAGATGAAATATTTTTAAAGAGAGAGAGAGTGAGAGGATGGAGAAACATCTATCATGCAAATTATTGTCAATAGAAAGCCGAAGTAGCAATACTTACAGTCATGACTCTTTCAGCTACAAGTTACAGAAACGCAATCTAACCATGCTTTTAAGAAGAAAAAAAAAAGTAGGCAGGGAGGGCATTGGTGGTTGGATCATGTAATTAAGAAGGCAAGAATTAAGCTCAGGAAAGGCTGGATTGAGACCAAATGACATCATTAGGATGTGGTCTCAGCTCTGCTTTCCTGAGCTCACTGCATTTTCAGAAGGCAAGTGGCCCATCTGGCAGCTGTGGATTGACAGCCCGTCAGCCAGGGGTCTCACGTGGAGATGATCTCCTTCCTTAGCACTGCACAGAAGTCCTCAACTTACCTGATTCCCCGTGACTCTGCTCCTACAGATCTCATCATGTTCCCACCAGTAGTGGGCATGGGGGGCAGAGAGCTCATGTGGCACTAGTCCCTCCCAAACTACTTGGATTGAGCTTTTTAAAAGGGTGATGAAAAATTAGAGAGGAAGACAAACCATGAGAGACTCCTAACTCTGGGAAACAAATAGGGTTGCAGAAGGAGAGCTGGGTAGGGGGATGGAGTGACTGGGTGATGGGTATTAAGGAAGGCACATGATGAGATGAACACTGGGTGTTATACTATATGTTGGCAAATTGAATTTAAATTCCAAAAATTATTTAAAATGTTGCTGTTTGAAGGAAAAGCAAGATGCTCTTGGCAGTAGAAGGGAAATGGATGCTGGGAAGAATGTTGCATAGATTTCAGGGCATAGGAGAGGAAAAGCCAGAGATGCAGTCTATGGACTGAAATTAGTGGAATGGAATTGAAAATTCATGTCAACAAGAAATATGCTGGCAGGGGGCCCCTTCTTCCTCACCGTATCAGTTTGCTAGGGCTACCATAACAAAACAGATGGCTTGAACAACTGAAATTTAGTTTCTTCCAGTTCTGGAGGCTACAAATCTAAGAACAAGGTGCTGGCAGGGTTCGCTTCCCCTAAGGACACTCTCCTTGGCCTGCAGGTGGCCGTGCTCCTGTTGCCTCTTCACAGGCTGTCCCTCTGTTCACATGCACCCCTCGTGTCTCTTCTACTTCTTACAAGGACACTAGTCATATTGGAGTAGGCCCACCCATATGACTTTATTTTATTTTATTTTATTTTATTTTATTTTATTTTATTTTATTTTATTTTATTTTATTAAGTAATCTCTACTCCCAACCTGGGGCTTGAACTCATGACCCCAAGATCAACAGTCATATGCTCTTTTGACTGAGCCAGCCAGGTGCCCCATGACCTCATTTTAATTTAATCACCTCTTTCAAGGCCTTATCTACAAATACAGTCACCTTCTGAGGCATTGGGGGTTAGGATTTCCACAATGAACTGGCGATGGGGGAACATAATCCAGTTCGTAACATTCAGTATTGTCAACAAAGGTACAAGGGAAACACATAGATCGTGGATTTTTCATATAATTATAGAATATGGAACGATTGCAACTGAAGGGTGTGGGCACACAGTTCTCAGCAAATCTTCTGTATTATCCTATATCAGTAAAAGGGGCTGTCTTGAATGGTAAATCTGTCCTGTACAGCAGCTAGTCTTCCAGAACCCTTAGCCTTCTGGAATGGCTCTGCCTCCTAACCCAACCCCCAATGTGATGGTATTTGGAGGTGGGGACTTTGGGAAGTGATTAAGATATGAAAGCAGAATGCTCATCCATGGGATCTGTGTCATAAAAGAGACCCCAGAGAGTTTCCTTGCCCCTTCCGCCACATGGGGTTGTAGTGAGAGGAGAGCCATCTAGAAATCAGGAAGTGGGATCTCACCAGGCACCAAATCTGCTGGCACCTTGATCTTGGACTTCCCAGCCTCCAGAAGTGTGAGAAATATATTGCTGCTGTTTGTAAGCCACCCACCCAGTCTATGGGATTTTATTATAACGGCCTGAACGGACTAAAGTTCTAAACCAGGGCATAGCTAAAACCAAGCAAACAAACAAACAAACCAAAGAAACTAACTAACTAAGAGCCTAGCAAACCAAAAGTGCACTTCCACAAATGCTCTGCAACCAGCTGGCTACCTGTGGGAAGGGCAGTGACACTCCAGGCCTTCCTGGGCATGACCAAGACATACAGAGCTAGGATGGAATGAAGACCTGGCACCTAATACGGTGTTCTCTCTAGAGGAGCACACAGGAAGCAATAGCTAGGTTGAATTTCTCTAAAATGAAAGCAGAAAGAGGGAGAGAGAGCCCCTTGAGGGTTGAGTTGCCTTTGTTCTGACAACAGACATAAGGTGGAAAAACCCTCAACATCTGGTGCAGTAGGATGGAAGTGAAGGGGTAAAATCCACCTGCACTTTGATTCAGAAGCCCTTGGAACCCTACGCATGATATAAGATACCTTCAGAACGAATCCAAAGAGGAAGGGATATGGGAGGAGGAGAAGCCAATGGATTGATTATGCTTCTTAGTCACGAATAAAAAATTGACTCTTCCCCAGGCTCATCCTATGGTGCCTATTAGTTCCCCATCTTATGTATTTTTTTCATAGCACTTATCACTGTTTGGAGTTGTCTTATATAATTGTTCAATTCCTTTTTTCTAGTCTACCCCCACCACCTCTAGAATATAAACTCTAAGACAGAAGGATTTTTTCATGGTTCTTGCTATGTCTACAGTACCCAGGATATAGTAAGGGCTCAGAAAACAGTGTTGAATGAATAAAGGAGAAAGCAAAGGATATCAAAGGCTTATTTAATAAAATAAAGGTAGCCATGCCCAAATAATCAATAATTCTATGGAGAACTTGGCAATTCAGAATGCTTCATACTATAAAGATATTACATAATTAACATACACAGTTTGATTGGAAAATTTGTGGCGGTATCATGAAAAATCAGCTTAGTTGTTTCCTTATTTCTTTTGCAATATTAATAGAAAAAACAGGGGTGCCCAGGTGGCTCAGTTGGTTGAGTGTCTGACTCTTGATTTCACCTCAGGTCATGATCTCAGGGTCTTGAGATCAAGCCCCATGTTGGGCTCTGTACTGAGTATGAAGCCTGCTTGAGACTCTCTTTTTCCCTCTCCCTCCGCCCCTCACCCCTTTACCCCTCACATTCATGCTCTCTATAATAAAAAAAAAAAGCAGAAATATAATTTTTTAGTTGCTTTTATTAAGCTTTTTGTGAACGTGTGTATTAACCATGTCTTTTATATTCTATTTTCTGATGCTTTGACATCTGGGGCCTTGTGACCCTGGAGAGACTTCTTTCCCAGGGTGATGAGCCAGTTCCAAGAGATAGTAAATAACTCACCATGAGCATGCTTTTTAAACACAAATCAACCAATCCAGAGCCCATGCCCCAACACTCCTTGCTAGGGTTCTTGAACTCTGGGTCACTATCCACTGCCCTAATCACCCCAGCACCAGGTACTAGACAACTAGGGACAGACCCTATGCCCTAGAGCCCACTGAAATTATTCAAACTAGTCAGTCCTAAACCTTTTTACCATGGCTCCAAATTCCTTCCCACAGAAACCACAATAAAGGCTCCTACCCAACTGTTCTCTTTCCTCTGCTCCTAACCGAGCCAGGTGCTTGGTGGGCCCCTTGCATGGCATGCCCCAGACTCCTTGGGAGTTGTGAGCAACAAACAATATTTTTGAAAGTAATTGTCTCCTCATCTGTTGATCTTACCGCACCTCAAAATTTCGATGAATATACAGTGTTTTAAAAGTAACATACCAGGGCCACCTGGGTGGCTCAGTGATTGTCTGCCTTTAGCTCCAATAGTAATCCTGGGGTCCTGGGATGGAGTCCCGCATCAGGCTCTCCTCAGGGAGCCTGCTTCTCCTTCTGCCTATGTCTCTGTCTCTTTCTCTGTGTCTCTCATGAATACATAAATAAAATCTCAAAAAAAAAAAAAAACATACCAGTCATGCACTCGGTTGTAAGAAATAGAGAATCCAATTCAAATTGCCTTTTTTTCCATGAAGGAGATGTGTTGTGGGTTGAGCGTCAGGACCATTGGTTCATTTCAGTCTCCACTGACCTTATCAAAGATCCAGTGTCTTCCAGTTTCTCATCTGCCCTTGGCAATGTCAGCTCATGCCTCCATTCCCTAACCCACAGCCTTCCTTATTCACTGAGGGAAAGAGCCACATGTCCTTCCTTGAACTAGGGAGTCAGGCAGCTTGCAGGAAAAACGTATGCTGAATAGCAGAGTGCATGGGGGAGGTGTGGACACCCAAATGGATGCTGAGCAGTGAGTTAAGTGGAAAGGGGGAAGTGCACATTGAATGGTACCATGATGTCCATGCTGTAACGTGATAGGATGTAAATATGAAAAATGAAAAAGTATCACAAGGCAAAAATTTGTATTGGAGTAGGTGGTGATTTAAGAAGAGGGGATGAAGTGCCGGAGTGGCTCAGTCAGTTAAGTATCTTCCTTTGGCTAGAGTCATGATCCCGGTGTCCTGGGAGAGAGCCCTGTGTCAGGCTCCCTGCTCATCGGGGAGTCTGCTTCTCCCTCTCCTTCTCCCTCTGCCTCTCCTCCCCACCCCACTCATACTCTCTCTCACAGTCTCTCTCTCTCTCTCTCCAATAAATAAATAAAATCTTTAAAACAAAAAAAGAAAAGAGGATAAAATTCACAAAGCAGCTACACTGTCAGTATCACGTTGGCAAACAAAGCCTTCTACCTTTGGTGGCTTTTACTAAATTAGAGGGGGACAATTCATTTATCATGAGACATGATCCTGATTTTGAGATGGCCGTATTAAAAAGGAGGTCATTACATTTATATTTTTCATTTCTATCTTACATTTGCCTGTCTCATCTTTTCAGGTTGTAAACTTGATGGGAAAAGAGGTCATAACACTTTTACAGCATAGCGGTATTTAAAATGTCAAGAAGCAAAAAAATCAGAATACCTTTCAGCCTCAGAATTTTAATGCATGTTTATTGCTTTTCCTCAACAGTTTCTCTCATTTCATGCATACCCATAGACGTTAGTCCTCCGTGACTCCCACCCCCAGACACACATACTTAGTCCAAGGAAAGATGTGCTATCAAACAAACACAATTCTTTATGAAAGTATCAAAGAAGGCTAATGTAATCAGTGTCTAATGTGGAAGGAATGAAAAAAGCATGTAATGTAGAAAGGTTATTTGTGATCTGCTTCTTGAAAAAAATGTCTGCTTGATTTGTTTCTTTCTGTGTCTGTCTACAATAGAGGTTTGCTCCCCTCTGCCACAGACCCATTTCCAATCACCAGGCTTGTGTGGATTTATGCTCTCTTCCTGATTTAACAGCAGCTCCCAGAAGTGCCTTTCAAGCATCGTGAAATGGAGGGTATGTCAGACATTCTGCAAGCATCTATCACATTTATCACCAAATTCGAGATAATTGTGAGCAAAGAAGAATAATTATAAAATTCATATATTATGCTACTGATTAGCCCAACCATAATGATTTTAATATATGGATCTTGCCTTGATTTTTGCATTTGGTGAAAGTAATATATGGTATGAAAACAGGACTAACAAGCAACATATTATTTGTTCCTTCAAACAAATGCAGAATGAGAAAATGGATGTGAAAGCACTTCGTAAATTCTAAAGTACTATACAAACGTGAGTTATTGATTTCATTAGTTGGTAAGTTTTATTGGAGGGAAGAAAGATAAACAAAGAAGTGCATAGGTTAGCTCATTTCCTTCCTTTACTGGCATTCTAGATGCATTAGTGTTATCTACTTATTTTCTAGGTATTTTAACATGTTCAGATGGCAAATCCTACCCTGATGAATGTTTTCACAGTTCAAAAAGTGGTTTGCTTTTAATGTAATTTTTGAAATGGGCAAAAGACTGGAACAGGCATTTTACAAAAAGAGGTCATACAAATGACCAATAGATATATGAAAACATATTCATGATTAATCGCCGAGACAAATGCAAATTAAACCCACATCTATTTACCATTACATGCTCAACAGATTGGCTAACATTAATGAGAGCTACCAATACTGAGAATTAGCAAGTATGTAGACCAACTGGATTCTCATAGACTGCCAATGGGGATGTAACCCGATACCTTTTGAAAAACTATTGACAGTGTCTGCTGTTTGAATTTATGCACCTCTTATTACCAAACATTCCCAGGCACATACCATTGGTGGGCACATACCCCGCTTCCCCAAGTTGTCCACCTCCGAATCCTGGGAACCTGTGACTTTATCATCATACATGGTGAAAGGTAAATTGCAGGTGTGATTAATGTTACAGACCTTGAGATAGAGAGAATTATCCTGAGCTATCAGTGGGCCCAATCTAATACCACATCAATCCTTAAAAGCCCAGAACCTTTCCCACTGTGGTCAGAGAGAAAAACTACAATGAAGGAATAGCCAGAGACATGTGGCCAGAGAAGGAATCAAAGCTATCTTTGCCAGCTTTAAAGATAGAGACAAGGTCATAAACCAAGGAATGCAGAGGCCACTAGGAGCTGGAATGACGCTCAGTTGAATCAGCAAGAAAATGGGATCTCAGTCCTACAGCAGCAAGAAACTGAACTTTGCTAACAACCGGAGTGTGTGAGATAATGCCCAGTGAGACCGTGGCAGACTTCTGACCTACAGACCCAAGAATAACATATGTGTATTGTTTTAAGTGAGAACTTTGGGGTAAGTTGTTGCTGCGGTCATAAAAAGCAAATACAGTACCCAACAGAAATGTGTCTGTGCACCAGAAATGTGTACAACGATTTTCACAGCAGTATTATTTGTTAAGAGCCCCTAATATCCCATGTGACCACTCACAGTGAAATATCCCATGTGACCACTCACAGAATAGGTAAATAAAGTGGCCTGGGCACACGGTGGGGATGTAGGGAGGTGAGAATAGAGGGTGGTGACAGCCTCCAGATGATGTTTGGTGTCATTTCTCACAGCATGAGTGGAGTACGGAGGACAGTGGGGGACACGCTATGTGGTTTCATGTATGTATATAAAGCTCAAAACCAGAGAGAACTCTGTTCCACTGGTAGAGGTCAGAACAGTGTTTGTCTTTATTGGGGGGAAAGAACAAAGAAAAGGCACAAGGGGGCTTTTGGAGGTGCTAGAAATGTCCTATATTTTGATCCGGGGTGCGCTTCCCTGCATATACATTATACTTCAGTTGAAAAGTTCATATAAAAAGTAATCTAAAAAAAGTAGTAATCTGTCTAAATTACGAAACGTTTAAAAAATATACCCTATACACCACTTTGCAATAATTATCTTTTCTCTCTCATTTATTTTTTTGGCTTTCCTGATCTTTTTTTTTTTTTTTTTAAGATTTTATTTGGGGATCCCTGGGTGGCGCAGCGGTTTGGCGCCTGCCTTTGGCCCAGGGCGCGATCCTGGAGACCCGGGATCGAATCCCACGTCGGGCTCCCGGTGCATGGAGCCTGCTTCTCCCTCTGCCTATGTGTCTGCCTTGTCTCTGCCTCTCTCTCTCTCTCTCTCTGTATGACTATCATAAATAAATAATTTAAAAAAATAAAAATTAAAAAAAAAGATTTTATTTGTTTATTTGAAAGTGAAAGCAGAAGAGATAATACAAGCCAGGAGAGAGGCAGAGGGAGAGGGAAGAGCAGACTTCCCACTGAACAGGGAGCCTGATGCGGGACTCTGTCCCAGGACCCTGGGACCATGACCTGAATTGAAGGTAGATGCTAAACCAAACGAGCAATCCAGGCACCCTGCCTTCCCTGTTTTTTTCATCATGGAATATTCCTCTTACGCCAGAGGAATAGAAAAATGCAGTGAAATGCCACCAGATATCATAGCAGTTATGAATGAATTTAAATGTATGCACTGTCACACACTTTGCTTTTAAATTGCATTTATTTGTTTGTTTATTTCTTTCTTTAAAGATAATCAATTTTTTCTCCCAGAAGCAAGTATTACATTGTTACCATTCTTTTCTACTTCTTTCCAAAGATTTTTCAATCACATTGTATGTGTGTATGTGTGATTTTTTTACATGATTGATAGCAAACTTGTACTTGCTTTTCTCACATGTTATAGCATGTGAGCAGAGTTATAATATTTAATAGCTGAGTAGATGTTGAACCACCAATCATTTGACTAATTCCCCTACTGATGAACATTTTAGGTTGTTGCCAGTCTTTTGCTATTATAAACAACCATGCAATAAATATCTCTAAATGTGCATCATTTTGCATAATTGCAAGTTAACTTTTCAGTAACTTTTCTAATCAATAACCAATGGTGGTTGCTAAGTTTTGTGGGTTTATTTTTCATTTTAAAAATGGACTACAGGGGGGATCCCTGGGTGGCTCAGTGGTTTAGCACCTGCCTTCAGCCCAGGGCATGATCCTGGAGTCCTGGGACAGAGTCCCATGTTGGGCTCCCTGCATGGAGCCTGCTTCTCCCTCTGCCTGTGTCTCTGCTTCTCTCTCTGTGTCTCTGTCTCTCATGAATAAATAAATAAAATATTAAATAAATAAGTAAATAAATAAATAAATACATAAATAAATAAATAAAAATGGGCTACAGGGGATCCCTGGGTGGCTCAGTAGTTTGGCACCCGCCTTCCACCCAGGGTGTGATCCTGGAGTCCCAGGATTGAGTCCTACATCGGGCCTCCTGCATGGAGCCTGCTTCTTCCTCTGCCTGTGTCTCTGCCTCTCTCTCTCTCTCTCTCTCTCTCTCTCTGTGTGTGTGTGTCTCTAATGAATAAAAAAACTAAAATTTTTAAAAATTAAAAAAAATTTTTAAATAAATAAAAATGGACTACCTACTGAGAAGAATAGTCTTATTGGTGAATCCATTCATCCAAAGATACTTCAGTACCTAACTTCAGGTTAGACAAAGCCTAAGCAAACAAACAAACAAAAGTTAATCATATATATACAAAGGATATATTTTTTAAGTGATGTATTAGTTTCCTAAGGCTACTGTAACAAAGTACCAAGACTGGGTGGGTGGCTTCAAACAACAAAAATTTATCATCAGAAAGTTCTAGAAGCTAGAAACCCAGACAAGAGTATTGTCAGAACCATGCCCTTTCCAAGGCTCTTTATTTTTAACCCCAAGGGTCTTTAAAGAGAAATCCTTCCTTGACTCTTCTAACTGCTTCCTGCAATTCTTTGGCTTGTAGATAATCACTACAACCTCTACCTCCAGCTTCACCTGGCTGTTTGCTTATAAGGAAACCAGTCATATCAGATTAAAGGTCCATTCTAGCTTAATCTCTTCTTAATTATGTTTGCAATGACACTTTTTCCAAACAAGGTCACATTCTAAAGTACTGGGGGTTAAAACTTCAATATACCTTTTGGGAGTGGGGGAGTAAAACACAATTTAACCCATGTTATGGACTGAATGTTTGTCTTCCTCCAAAATTCATATGTTGAAATAACCCCCAACATGATAATATAAGAATAGTACATTACTTGCTACTTCACTGAGGGAACAAATAAATATATATATACAAGTGTTGTCAGCATTCAGCAAATATTTAAAAAGTGCCTGTGAGGTGCCAGGCCTTGTTGTAGGCATTAAGATAGAACTCTAAAAAAGGAGGCAATTTCTCTGCTCTTTTGGGGCTCAGTGAGTAGACAGACAATAAACAAATAAACAAAATGTATCTTATGTTTAGACATTAATAAGCTTGAAGAAAAAAACAGAGCATGGAAGACAAATGTAAAGTGTAGGGAGCTGAGTTAGAATCTGAGACAGTGTGGTCCTGGGAGGTCCCACTGAAGAGCCTCTTGCATAAAAATCTGAAGGAAATGAGCCTTGGGTTGGCTGCCTGAAGAGGAAGTACAAAGGCCTGAGTCAGAAGGAGCATATCCAATCTGTTCGAGGAAGAGCATGGCATCAAAGAAGCTGCAGAATGGGCAGAGGGGGCCAGAGGCAGCACCGAGGTCCCAGGGGATAATGGAAGCCTGCCACACTGAGGCCATAGGAAGGACTTGGTTGTACTCTGAGTGATGTGAGAGCCTTAGGCGTGTTTAAGCAGAGGAATCACACCATCTGACATAGGTTTCAACATGGCTACTTTGTTGGAAACAGGCTCAGTGGGGGCCAAGGGTAGAACCAGGGACACCAGTTTGAAGTTTACTGCAATCATCCAAGCAAAAGATGATGTGTGGTTTGGACTGGGTTTGTGGCAATGGGATAGGGAGGTGTAGCTCTATTCTGATCCTATGCAGAAAGTAGAACTGACAGTATTTGTGGTCAGATTCAAGATGCAAGAGGGGAAAATGCAAAGATAGTCCAAAGGCAGTTGATCTGAGCAGTTGAAAAGACTGCATGCTCATTAACTGAGACGACTCTGCAGGAGGAGCAGGCTCAAGGGAGAATACGAAATACAGTTTGGGATATGCTAAGTCTGAGAAGACAAGCATGAGTCTGGAAGTTCAGGGGAGCAGTCCAAACTCAAGAGACACAGCTTGGAGTCTAGTACCTGAAGTTGCATTGAAAGCCGCAAGATGGGACGCCTGGGTGGCTCAGTGGTTGAGCATCTGCTTCGGGCTCAAGGCATGATCCTGGAGTCCTGGGATCGAGTCCCACCTCGGGCTCCCTGCGTGGAGCCTGTTCTCCCTCTGCCTGTGACTCTGCCTCTCCCTCCCTCTCTCTCTCTCTCTGTGTGTGTCTCTCATGAATAAATAAATAAAAGCTTTAAAAAAGGAAGCCACAAAACTGTTGAAATTATGTAGGAGGTGAATACAAATCTGAAGAAAAAGGAAAATAAATCTGGTTCTGGAGTTTAAGAAGTCCATGGAACATCCAGGTGGAAACTAAAAATACTAGAAGAAGAATTTGACTAAAAAAATAGACATTGGCCAATAAGAAATAGCTGAAAAATGAAAGTGAACACTTAGACATGCCAATGTTTACATGGTGGTCAAAAAGTCAGTAAATACAAATTTGGGAGTGGATCGGGGAGGAGGGGAGAGGAGGGCCAGGAGGAAGGCATGTCACAGAACCAGGGGAGGAAAAGGTTTCAAAGAGGAGAAAAGTAGAACATTGCAGAAAGGTAAGTGGGCTGCAAACCTAACAGGGACCACTGGATTGGGTAATTAGAAGGTTTTTGTTGACTTTAAAAGTCAGATTGCAGAGCGATCCAGGTGGCTCAGCGGTTTAGCGCCGCCTTCAGCCCAGGGCCTGATCCTGGAGACCTGGGATGGAGTCCCCTGTCGGGCTCCCTGCATGGAGCCTGCTTCTCCCTCTGCTTGTGTCTCTGCCTCTCTCTCTCTCATGAATAAATAAATAAATAAATCTTTAAAAGAAAAAAAGTCATATTGCAGTAGATGGAGGAATAGGTGTGAAGTGAGGAAGTAGGGTAATATTACCTGAAAGGAAAATAAATTCCATCTTCTGGCCTAACAATACACCTCAGGTTGATATATGACAGTGCTGACCTTTCTTTCCCTCCACCTGTGTGAAGATGTCTGAGCCCTCATTTAGTGCTTCCTTTTGGAGGATCCCATCCTTCCAGATCTGTCTGACAAGTGCAGCATCAATGCTGATCTCTGTTCCTGAAATGCCACCCCTGGCTCAGATCCCGACTCAAACACTCCCCTTTCCTAGAAGCTTTCTCCAATCTTTCCAGCTTGGAGCTATCTTTACCTACTCTGAATTTCTATAATGTTTATCCATACATCTTTTAAAGTACACTTTGCTTTAAACCTTTATTTCCTCTCATATATTTATTGATGTTTTTCGGCTGTTCTTCTCTACTAGACTAAATGCTTCAGATGGGATCCATAGCTGATTCACCTTGCCATTCCCAAGGATGTCATATTTCTTTACATTTACACTAGATATTAATATTTAATACATGATGGCTGCTCAATAAATATTTGTTTAATAAATTAATAAAGGGAGACTAACTGGACCCAACAGTATCCCATAAAAAAGAGTCCAACAATCTGGCACAATGTGCATATCTGTAGATTAAATGCTCTTTGTGGATGAAAACAGGAATTTCAAAGTCAACAGAGAGTTAAATGCCAAATATCTAAGCCAATTCAAAATCCAGAAAGTAACGTAAATGTCAGGCAAGGGTGGAAGCACCATAGTAAATCATGTGACATGGGCTAAATTGTGTCCCCACAAAATTCATATGTTGAAGCCCTAACACTCGCACCTCAGAATGTGGCTGTATTGGAAATGAGGCCTTTAAAGGGGTAATTAAGTTAAAATGAGCCCACTGTGGTGGGCTGTAATCCAACCTGACTATATCCTGAGAAAAGGAAATGAGACACACAAAGGCAATATAGGGAGGCCCTCTTTGTAGTCAGAAGTTGGAAAGTGTGATTTGGGGAGGTCATGTTTTCTGCATATAGACAAAGACAATTGTAGTGAAGAGGAATGAGGCATAGGGTGGGGTCTAGAGATGGAAAGCCAACTGAAGATGTTAAATCTCCTGGTTGCAGTGGTTCCAGTGGACCAGCTGGATTCTTACTCTGCTATAGTTCCATTGCTCAACCGTTCCTTAGGATCTGGAGCAAATAAATCCCAGTTTTGGCCTAGATTACTTTTTTTTTTCTTTTTTAAGTAGGCTGCACTCCCAGTGTAGAGCCTAATGCAGGGCTTGAATCCACACCCTTGAGATCAAGACCTGAGCTGAGATCAAGAGTCAGATGCTCAACTGACTGAGTCATCCAGGTGCCCCTTGCCTGTTAGTTAATAATCAGGTTTTACCCGCCCTGTAACATGGAGTCCTAACTCATTCAGTATCAAACAACTATAGTCATATTTACATATCCCCTTTCAATTGTGTTAATAAGTATGCATCATTTCTTACAAAATTATAACTAGCAGCCTTTTATATAATTTTTATTTTGCTTTCCTTTAAAATAGTATATTATTGGGCAGCCCGGGTGGCTCAGTGGTTTAGCGCTGCCTTCAGCCCAGGGCATGATCCTGGAGACCCAGGATGGAGTCCCATATTGGGCTCCCTGCATGGGGCCTGCTTTTCCCTCTGCCTGTGTCTCTGCCTCTGTCTCTCTCTTTCTCTGTGTCTCTCATGAATAAATAAATAAAATCTTTTAAAAATTAAAATAAAAAATGATAGTATATTATTAATGTTAATGCTTAGATTTTATTATATTTTAATACATTAATATCTTAAATGCATATTAATAATAATCAGTAAAAGTGTCATAATAAATATAATATATAACAAGACATAGTTCCCAGGGTAATCATTTGAATGCTTGTATAACATTCTCTCATTGTTGTGATAGTTAACAGTGACCCTTTATTGAATGTTCCTTATGTTTCAGACACTATATATATTATAGTGTGTGTGTGTGTGTGTGTATTCATCAAAACAACCAGTGAGGAATAATTGTTTCCAGTGTAGTGGTATAAAAACTGGCTTAAAGGGGCAATGTGACTTGCTCAAAATCACATAGAAAGTAATAAACCAAGTTTTGATCAGTCTCAGTGCAAAGCCACCCCTCCTTTACCACACGACGTGGCTCTTTACTACCATGGTACATTAGTCTACTCTGGCTGTCATAACAAAATACCCCAAGTAAATAAGCCACACATACCTATTTTTTTCTATTCTCAATCAAGGCTGCTGTTTAGCCAGTATGCACTGATCATGGATACTGACCACCATCCCTGGAATCTGGTTCAAATATCCCAGAGAAGGGAGTCATTGGAATTACCTACTGTTTAATGGAACCTGGACAGGGGGCCAGGTCACAGAAGAGAATGGCTGCTCCCAAGAGAACTGTTGGTTGGAAAGATGAAAGAGTAGTCCTCAGAAGGAGAGCTGGTGCTGCACAGATCAAGAAATACAGGTCTACCTATTGTGCAGTTCTGACTTTTCTTTTCCAAAATGCTAAGATAAAATAACCTACAAAAGGAAAAGAAAAAAATGTTGGTACTAAAAGCCATCTTTCTCAGTTTTATTTCTACTCTATCACAATTAGAACGTGTTTTCAGCATCTTTGTCCAATTTATGGTTAAGTGTGGTCACACTATACCGGAAGTCCTTGAAGAAACAGGAGGTTACTAGCATCTGACTTAGTGTCATCTTTATATCTCCCCTCGTTGAACATCAACATAGCTCATTCATTTGGTGGTAGAACAGCTTCGTATTTGATATATCCAATTTCCTCCAAAATTTTCCACATTTAAGTTAAATTGAATTCATTCATTCATTCCTACACTTTAACCTCCCCAAGGCTCTAACCACATGAAAACAGTCCCCGTACCCCCCACAGACCTACCCAGACATCTCCCTTTCTCTCAGCATATGTAAATAAAATTTTAAAGACTAATTTGCATACAAATGTAATGAACCTGTTTTAGTTCTTTAGAAAGAGCTTCCAAATTCTTAACCCTTGCATATCCCCTAGTAGCAGGAGATAATTTGACTGCTGAGATCTCATTCACAGAAGAGGCGAGAAAGAATGATTTATTTCTGGGCATGTTTAATTTCATAGACTCTTATGCTCATAAATGAGTGGTTGATTTCCAGTTCTTCCAGGCACAACCACCCCATGGAGAAAGGATTTTAAAAGATGAAGATTTAGTGAGGGCTTAATAAGTTTTTCAGGCCAGCGCTCAAGGTTCTCTTAATTTCCTATGTACTATTAAAGAGTGACACATGTCCTGTGGTTAAAATGCTCTGGTAGTGCACCTGTGGACATAAATGACTGGATAACCAATAGGATCTGCCTAAGTGTCCAAACAACAAGCAAACATAACTGAAAATGGCTAACAGATGTGTAGAATGATCCCGGGGTGGCAGCCCCAACCCAAAGTAAAACACCGCCTTTGGGATTAAAGTCAAAGAAACTTCCAATGGGTGCTCAGGATGTGTGTTCCAAAAGAAACCCCAGGGCTCTTGTGGTTTGTTTCTTTCCTTGGCTTGTGATGCTTGCAGTGGGACTGCCTTCCCAAACTCAAGAGCCTTTCCAGAAATGCATGGGCAAAGCTCTGCATCACTCCATAGGGCAAGGTATGGCAGAGAAAATACCTTATTATGTATTGTTGGTTTTAAATGAAGACTATCCTAATAAACAAAGAAGCAAATGTTAGAAATCATGCCTAGTCCAACCTGCCAGAGAGGTGGACCCATAAATGTAATAAAGAATGATTTGTCATGGGGAAGCTGGCTGACTCCGACTCTTGATCTCAGGGTTGTAAGTTCAGGCTCCACATGGAATGCAGAAATTACTTAAAAATAACATCTTTTTAAAAAAAGATTCATGAAAAAAAGACTCATTTATTCATGAGAGACACAGAGAAAGAAGCAGAGGGAGAAGACACAGAGAGAGAAGACACAGAGGGAGAAGCAGAGGGAGAAGCAGGCTCCCTGTCGGGAGCCCAATGTGGGACTTGATCCCAGGATCACGACTTGACCGAAGGCAGATGCTCAACCACTGAGCCACCCAGCTATCCCTAAAAATAAAATCTTAAAAAAAAAAAAAAAAAAAAAGAATGATATGTCAGGGTCATTTTATAAACATTGGTTTAAAATTTTGTTCATAGAGAGCTAATTCTAGGGTTTATTACAGTTTCTTTAATACCTGTGTTTTATACTATCTGGCACCTGTCTAATTCTCCCTGGGGTAAGGTGTCTTGATCTATCATGAGATGAAAATCACAGCAGCACAGGTTTCCAGTCCGTATGCCAGAACATTGCCCCCACCCCCCTCCACACTTTCATTCCCTAAATGTTTGGGAATAAAGTCATTAATCTTTTTCTTTCTTTTAATCATAAGGGCCCTACTGGCATGGTGATTAGCAATTTTAGCACAGAAAAAAAAAAAAGAAAAAATTCTAGCACAGCTGCAAAAAAACAGACAAACAGAACAGCTGGGAAAACCTGATCTATTTTTGCTTTCCATTTTGTTGGAAAACAAAATTCCCTTTTGGAAAGAATTTCCCCCCACCCACTCCACTCCATTTATCCTCTCTTTTCCTATAGCTTTCATTTGGCTTTTCTTTCCTTAATGCTGCTATCTTTTCATTCAGTGGACATTTCCTTACTTTTTCACTCATTTAACAAATATCCATTTTATGCCTCGTACAGATGAAGTACTCTGCTACGTACTGTAGGGCCGCATAAAAAGAAATCAACCTGAATACTGATATCAAAGGTTTACCATCCTAGTAGAGGATATGTCTGGTACATAAATAAGTATAATCAGGGACACCAGGGTGTCTCAGTGGTTGAACATCTGCCTTTGGCTCACATTGTGATCCCAGGGTCCTGGGATCAAATTCCACATCAGGCTCCCCGTGGGGAACCTGCTTCTCCCTCTGTCTATGTCTCTGCCTCTCTCTGTGTGTCTCTAATGGATAAATAAAATCTTAAAAAAAAATAAGTATAACCAAAAATACAGGTGGGCAGGGACAAAATAAATAGAAAGTGACACAGAAGCTCAGAAGGTGGAAGATTCACTCCAGCTTGAGGGTTCAGTGAAAGTTCACAGAGGAGGTGTGTAGATAAAGGGCATTCCAGGCAAAGCAAAAAACAGCAAGAGCAAGGCATGGAGGCATTTTAATAATTTTTAAAAACAGAAAGAGATTTCGTGGCTAGAGAAGCAGTTCTCAAGATGTGGTTTCCAGACCAGCAGCATCTGTGTTCCCTGAGAACTTGCTAGATATGACCAAGTTGAGCCCCACCCAAAACTCTGTGGTGGGACTCAGCAGACTGGTGTCACAAGGTCTCCAGGAAATCTTAATGCATATTCACATTTGAGAGTCACTGAATGAAGGCATATGGCGCAGGAGGTCTATGGGGGGTGGGACATCAGCTTTAAAGAGAAGATTGGGAAAAAAAGAAAAAAGATAAGATTGGAAAAATGGGGCTACATCAAAGTGAGAAACTTGTGCATCCAAGGACACATTCAACAGAAAAAGCAGCTTCCAGAATGGGAGAAGACACAGTTGACCCTTAAATGAGCAGGAACTACTCAAGTCCACTTGTATGTGAATACTATACAGGTCCACTTGTATATGAATGTTTTTTCAATACATATATTGGAAAATCTTTGAAGATTGGTGACATTTTGAAAAAACTCAAAGACAAACCAGGTAGCCTAGAAATATTAAAAAAAATAACAAAAAATTAGAAGTTAGGTATGTCATAAATGCATAAAATATATGTAGATTTTTATCATTTATTATAAAAGATACACAAATCTTTTATAAAAAGTTAAAATATATTAAGGCTTGTGCACACAAGCATTTATAGACTACATTTGCAGTCAAGAAAAATGTAAACAAACATAAAGATGCAGGGGTTTTTTGTTTTTTGTTTTTTTTTTAGATTTTATTTATTTATTCATGAGAGACACAGAGAGAGAGAGGCAGAGACACAGGCAGAGGGAGAAGCAGGCTCTATGCAGGGAGCCTGACATGGGACTCCATTCCGGGTCTCCAGAATCACACCCTGGGCTGAAGGCGGCGCTAAACCGCTGAGCCACCCAGGCTGCCCCAAAGATGCAGTATTAAATCAAAATTGCGTACAATTTCTTTTTTTGATTTTATTTATTTATTCATGAGAGACACACAGAGAGAAGCAGAGACATAGGCAAAGGGAGAAGCAGGCTCCTCGCAGGGAGCTCGATCCCTGGACCCAGGATCATGCCCTGAGCCGAAGGCAGACACTCAACCATTGAGCCACCCAGGTGTTCCCAAAATTGCATAAAGTTAACTGTAGTATATGCTGTACTATTGTGTTATTTTGTAGTGATCTCCTGTTGCTATTGTGGTGAGCTCAAGCACTGCAAGCATCAATGGCAAGTATCTACTTAAAATGCAGTGTGATGCTAATCATCTCCCCCTGAGCAGTTTGTCTCTCCAGAAAATTACTATGACGAGTGATCTCTTGTGGATCTCCCTATTAGTAGTTAAGTTTTAGGGGAGTCAAAAGTTATATACGGTTTTGAATTGCAGGGGGAGGGTGGTGCTCCTAACCCCAGGTGTTTTTCAAGGGTCAACTGTACTTGCAAATCATATATATGATCAAGGGTTAATATCCAGAATGTATAAAGGATTCCTATGGGGGATCTGGCTCACTCAGTGGGTAGTGCATGCAACTCTTAATTTCAGGATGGTAAATTCAAGCCCCACATTGGACATAGAGCTTACTATAAATTATTATTATTATTAAATTATTATTAATAATAATATAATTATTATTACTTATTATTATTATTAGGGCACCTGGGTGGCTCAGTTGGTTAAGCTCCCAACTCTTGATTTTGGCTCAGGTCATGGTCTCAGGATGGTGAGATCAAGCCCCATGTGGAGTCTCCTTGGGATGCTCTCTCTCCCCTTCTCCCTCTGCCCCTCCCCCATCTCCCACTCTTGAAAAAGGGGGAAAAAGGGATTCCTATCATGCAGCAACAAAAAATCAACTAACCTAATTAAAAGATGGTCAGGGGTCCCTGACTGGCTCAGTGGGAGGAGTGTGAGATCTTAATCTCTCTGTTGTGAATCTGAGTTCCACATTGTGGGTAGAGATTACTTAAAAATAAATTAAAATTTAAAAACTAATACAATTAAATAAAACTAGAAAATGGGTAAAGGACTTGAATAGACACCTCTTCAAAGATGATATATAAATAACCAACAAGAATATGAAAAGATGTTCTACATTAGTAATTATCAGAGAAATGCAAATCAAAATCATAGTAAGATGCCATCTCACACTCATTAGAATGGACACTATCAAGAAAAAAGAGCAGCCGGGGTGGCTCAGTGGTTTAGCGTCGCCTTCAGCCCAGGCGTGATCCTGGAGATCCCGAATCAAGTCCCCCGTCAGACTCCCCGTGTGGAGTATGGCAAAACAGCATGAAGTACGAAGTTTCTCAAAAAATTAAAAATAGAAGCACCATAGGATCCAGCAATCCCACTTCAGGGTATTTATTCAAGAGAATTAAAAACAGAATCTCAAAGAGATATTTTCACACTCATGTTCATAGAAGTACTGTGTACAATAACCAAACTGGAAGAAACCAAGTATATATTGATAGATAAATGGAGAAGCAAAATGTGCTAAATACAATGAAATATCATTCAGCCTTAAAAAACGTAAGAAATCCTATCACATGCTATGACTTGGACGAATGTTGAAGATATTATGTTAAATGAAATAAACCAGTCACAAAAAACACAAGTATTATATAATTCCACTTATTTGGTATGTAAAGTAGTCAAATTCATAGAAACAAAGTAGAATAGTGGTTGCCAAAGTCTAGGGGGAGGGGGAAAAGAGGATTGTTATTTGATGCATATGGAGTTCCAGATTTGCAAGATAAAAAAAATGTGTGGAGATCTGTTTTACAACAATGTGAATATACTTAACACTACTGAATTGCTTAAAAATGATTAAGATGCTAAATTTAATCTTAAGTGGGTTTTTTTGTTGTTGTTGTTAATCACAATTTATAAAGAAAAGGAGGGTTGGGATAAGTGAGGGCTTGGAATTCTATGTGCTTTTCCTTCCTTCAGTCTATTATGAGACTATTACTCTTTTCTTTTCTTGAATTTGGTCCTGGGGTTTTCTTTGTGGGAAGTTTGCTTTGTTTTGTTTAGGGGCTTTATTGTTTTTTTTTTTTTTTGGGGGGGGGTGTTACTACTAACTCAACCTCTTTGTTATATTTCTTGGTTTTTTCCTTTGTTATATATTTTTTTAAAGATTTTATTTATTTATTCATGAGAGGCAGAGAGAGATAGAGGCAGAGCCATAAGCAGGGGGAGAAGCCAGCTCCCTGCAGGGAGCCCCATGAGGTACTCCATCCCTGGACTCTGGGACCACGCCCTGAGCCAAAGGCAGATGCTGAAACACTGAGCCATCCAGGTGTTCCTCCTTTGTTATAGAAAATTACAATTTTCTATTTCTTCTTGAATCAGTTTAGGTAGTTTGTGTCTTTCTAAAAATTTTTACATTTCATATAGATTATCTGATTTACTGGTATACAATTGTTCAAAATAGTCCCTTATAATGTTGTTTATTTCTTTAAGTTCTAGCGTTATGTTTCTTCTTTCATTCCTGGTTTTAATAATTTAAAATTTTCCTCTTTTTTTCTTGGTCAGTCTAGCTAAAATATTGTCAATTTTGTTGATCTTTTTGAAGATAAACTTTGGTTTTGTTGATTTTGTATTTCACTTATTTCCATTATAATCTTTATTATGTCCTTCCTTCTATTTGCTTTGAATTTAGTTTGCTTTTTTGTTTATCTGGTGTCTTAAGGTAGAAGTTTAGATTTTTTAAAAAAATTTATTTATTCATGAAAGACACAGAGAGAGAAAGGCAGAGACGTAGGCAGAGGGAGAAGCAGGCTCCAGGCCAGAGAGCCCAATATGGGACTCGATCCTGACACGGTGGATCATGCCCTGAGCCAGGGTCAGGCGCTCAACCGCTGAACCACCCAGGCGTCCCAGAAGTTTAGATTTTTTATTTGAGATCTTTTTTCTTTGTTATTCTAGCCATTTAAGCTATGAATTTCCCTCCGGTCAGTGATTTAGCTACATCCCACAAGTTTTGGTATGTTGTGTTTTTGTTTTCATTTATCTAAAAGTATTTTCTCACTTCCATTGCTATTTTTTTTTATTCATTGGTTTTTTAGGAGTGTGTTATTTAATTTCCACAGATTTGTGGATGTCCCAAATTTCTTTCTGTTATTGACTTCCAATTCCATTCCACTCTAGTCAGCAAATATATATATATATATATATATATATATATATATATATATATATATATTCATTATAGGCAGAGAGAGAAGCAGACTCCCTGTGGGGAGCCCAATGTGGGACTCAATCCCAGGACCCTGGGATCACGACCTGAGCCAAAGGCAGATGCTCAACCACTGAGCCTTCCAGGTGCCCCAGAGAATATATATTTTATAAGATTTTCAGTCCTTTTAAATGTTTTAAGGCTCATTTTATTGCCTGACATTATGGCCTATACCAGAGAGCATCCATGTACACCTGAGAAGGTATATTCTGCTGCTGTTGGGTGGAGGGTTCTAACAATTATATGTTAGCTCTAAATGGTTTAGTGTTGTTTATTTTATTTCCTTGTTGATCTTTTGTCTATGTACCCTATCTAGTATTGAAAGTAGGGTATGGAAGTCTCCAACTACTATTGTCTATTCCTTCATTTGTGTTGGTTTTTGTTTCATATATTTTAGAACTCTCTTAAGTGCATATATGTTTATGTGTTAGTTTGCTAGGGTTGCCACAACAGATACCACAGACCCGGTGGCTTATGCAATAGGAATTTGTTTTCTCACAGTTCTGGGGGTTGCATGTCTGAGAGTAGGGGACCAGCAGGCCTGGGTTTCTATTGAAACTTTTGTCCTTGACTTGCAGATGGCCTCCTTCTTGCTGCTTCTTTATGTGGCTGTCTCTCTGTGCCCCTGGTGTCTCTCCAAGTGTCCTAACTTTCTTTTTTATAAGGATAGCAGTCAGATAGGGTCAGGAGATAACTTTCAGGCCTTACGTTAACTTAATCACTTTTTAGAAGGCTCTATCTCCAAATACAGTCACATTCTGAGATATAGTGGTGATGAAGGATAGTTGGAAGAAAGGCAGATAGGGACAAGGTTCCTCCCCTGCCCAAGAGGAAATCTTAAGTATTTTACTTCACTCTGGAAGAAGCCCTCCACCCTTTCCCACATAAAAGATAGATGACAAAAACCTGTTTGAGGGGATCCCTGGGTGGTGCAGCGGTTTAGCGCCTGCCTTTGGCCCAGGGCGCGATCCTGGAGACCCAGGATCGAATCCCACGTCGGGCTCCCGGTGCATGGAGCCTGCTTTTCCCTCTGCCTGTGTCTCTGCCTCTCTCTCTCTCATTCTATGTGACTATCATAAATAAATAAAAATTAAAAAAAAAAACCTGTTTGAGTGACAAACACCTGGAGGGCTATAATCAGATTAAAACAGACCTCGAACAAGCCCATAAAAACCCCTAGACTTAGAAACTCCAACAGCAACCCTATCAGGTCCCCTCCCTCTTCTGGAGCTTTGTACATCATTCAATAAACTTTGCTTTGCTGCCCAACACTCTGTCTGGTCTACCTCTTTATTCTTTGAAGGAGAAGGAAATTCTGCAACACCAAGAGTTAGAATTTCAATATGTAAATTTGAAGGCAGGGCACAATTTAGCCCATAACAATTTATAATTGCTGTATCTTCTTGATGGATGTCTTTGTCTCTATTAAGATTTTTTTTCTTAAAGTTTATTTTTGTCTGATATTAGTATAGTTACTCCAGTTCCTTTTTGGTTACTGTTTGCTTCTACTTTCAACCTACTTGTCTTTGAATCTGAACTGTGTCATCAGTAGATAGCAAATAGTTGGATCAAGGGTTTGTTTTTATCCATTCTGTCAATATTTACTTTTTGATTTTGAGGGTTTAGTCCATTTGTATTTAATGTACTACTGATAAAGTAGGATTTATGGCTGATAAATAAATTTTGATTTTGAGGGTTTAGTCCATTTGTATTTAATGTACTACTGATAAAGTAGGATTTATGGCTGAGATTTTGTTATTTGTTTTCTGTCTTATGTCTTTTTGTTCCTCTATCCCTCCACTCCACTACTATCTTCTTATGTATTATTTTGTAGTATATCATTTCAATTCCTTAGCTATTTCTTTCACTGATGCTTTTTAGCTATCTCTCAGTAGTTGCCTCAAGGATTAAAATTACCATCCAGGGATGCCTGGGTGGCTCAGCGGTTGAGCATCTGCCTTTGGCTCAGGATGTGATCCCAAGATCCTGGAACTGAGTCCCACATCGGGCTCCCTATGGGGAGCCTGCCTGATCTCTGCCTCTCTTTCTGTGTCTCTCATGAATAAATAAATAAAATCTCAAAAATAAAATAAAATTACCATCCAAATTATAATAACCTAATTTACTTTTTTCAAGATTTTATTTATTTACTCATGAAAGACACAGAGAGAGGCAGAGAGAGAAGATGGCTCCCTGAGCAGAACCCAATGCAGGACTCAATCCCCAGAGTCTGGGATCACACCCTGAACTGAAGCAGATGCTCAACCACTGAGCCACCCAGGCATCCTATAACAACTTAATTTAGATTAACACAAATTTAATTTCAATCCTATATAAAAACACTGTCCCTGTATTGATCATTCCCTCTCCCTTCTTTGTGCTGTTATTTCATACAAGTTACATTTCTCACTCTGGAAAACAGTATGGAGATTCCTCAAAAAGTTAAAAATAGAACTACTCTATGATCCAATAATTGGACTACTAAGTATTTAGCTAAAGAATACAAAAATACTAATTCAAAAGGATGCATGCTCCCCAATGTTTACAGCAGCATTATCTACAATAGCCAAATTATGGAAACAGCCCGTGTCCATCAACTGATAAATGGCTAAAGAAGATATGATATATATATATATTATATATATACTGAGTGTGTGTGTGTGTATATATATATATATATATATATATACTCAGCCATAAAAAATAATGAAATCTTGCCATCTGCAACCACATGGATGGAGCTAGAGATTATTATGCTAAGCAAAATAAGACAGAGAAAGACAAATACCATATGATTTTACACATATGTGGGATTTAAGAAACAAAACAAATGAGCAAAGGGAAAAAAAGACAGGGGGTAGGGCAAACCAAGAAACAGACTCTTAACTACAGAGAATAAACTGATGATTACCAGAGGGGAGGTGGGTAAGATGGGTAAAATAGGTGATGGGGATTAAGGAGTGCACTTGTGATGAGCACCAGTGTTGTATGGAACCGTTGAGTCACCATATTGTACACCTAAAATTAATATTATACTGTGTGTCAACTAAATGGAATTTAAATTAAAACTTAAAAAAAAAAAAGACTATACAAGTGGTGACAATAAGGTGAATGAAGGGTATACCCTTTTGAATGAGGCTATAGCCCAAGGTAGAGACAGCTTAATGGTTGACTCTTACTTCTTTTCTACCATTTGTGCACAGGCATGTCCTTAGCTGAGGTTTCTCTCAATCCCAGATTATACTGCATGATCAAATTAGACTGCAAATTATGCTATCTCCAATATATATTTTTTGTTTTGTTAGGTTAATAAAGATACTTTGGTATTTTATTCTCGGTATATTTCACTCTTTCACATTCTTTGTTGGAAATAAGGAAATAATTTCCTACTATATCATGTAGTGTTATTTAATAAATGAACATTTTTGGAAGCCAAATTGATCTTTGAATCCTAAATGAATCAAAAATAAGGCTGTGTTACCTTGTTGAATTTTAATTCACATATCTGAGTCTCATTTTCTTATTCATAAATTGGGAATAATAACAAAAGCAGTTAAATTAATGCATATAACATAATGGCATAGAGTAGGCATTAAAGAGTGATAAGTACATTATTTTTATTGTCATTTTGTTGTATTTTGTTTCCATATTAAGGGAAATACAACCTGTGCATGTGCAAAAAATAAGTTACATTTTTATGTTGTGTGCCCTAACACAGGTTTATGATTGCGGTTTACAGTTCTCTTTTAAAATCAGATAGGAGGGGGAAAAAAGTGTTACAAAGAAAAAAATAAAGTTATACTGCATTTTATACCTACCAGTGCCCTTTATTTTCCCAGGTGGATTCAAGAATTTCTTAAAGGACTCCCTTTAGAATTCTTCTAGGGAATTGAAATGGTACACTAGAACACAGGCCAGTTTTCTCACTATTTTTATGGAAGAAAGAATTTCCATTTGCCATTTTGGCTGATACCATTTTTTCTTGCATTTGGAACCTGGGTGAGGGCTTTGTTTTCTCTGCTCAGTGATATCCTGTGGCCTAGAACAAGACATACACACACACACACACACACACACACACACACACACACACACACCCTGCCCCAGGCCTCTTTCTCTGATCCTTACCCTTTTCTCTCTGAGTAAGGATGCAAATGCAGAAAACTGCTCCAGACAGGGCTTATAAAGCATAAGTACAATGCTAATGACATTTATTCAAATCTAAAATAATTTATCCGGGGCACCTGCGTGACTCAGTCATTATGCATGTGACTCTTGCTTTCACCTCAGGGTTTTGAGATAGAGCTCCACGTTGGGTTCAGCACTGGGCCTGGAGCCTGCTTAAGATTCTTGCTCTCCCTCTCCCTCTGCCCCTTCCCTCCTGCTTACATGCATGTGCTCTCTCTCAAATGAATGAATGAATGAATGAATGAATGAATGAATGAATGAATGAATGAATGAATAAACTTTAAAAGGATTTTATCCTGAAGGAAAAATGTGAGGTTTCCCTTAGCTTTGTGCTGGGCTCATTACCTGGAGACTTCCTCCCTGTGAGGTCATCCTTTGTCCTACGTTCCTCCTTTCTCTCTTCCTCCCCCTTGTCCCTAAGATAAGGCAGGGTTGGGGTCCTCATGAGGTGATTTGGTCATCTCCTAGTCTGAACCAACTCAAGACCATGGGTCCTGCTGATATGGGAGCAGAAGTATTTTAGGGTCAAAGGGTCAAATATAACTTGATCTAAACCCAGCCATGCCATTCACTACATGTGTCCCTGGAAAGTCCCTAAACATCACCGAGCCTCCGTTTACTTTTCTGTAGAATATGAGTAATAATATTCACCTTGGAAGTTCCTAAAAAGATGGAACAAAGCAATGAATGTATTTGATGTGCCAGTATACTGCCGTGCATATAGTTGACACTCGACAATAATTAAGGCAATTACAACTATAGGCCATGCATACAGTGGGTGCATGAGAATAATAATCATGCCTCCACATTATCCAGGAAAGGGGACTAATACAGCCATGTTTATAATCGTTTCCTTTATTAAACACACCTTACTCCCTGAAAGTTTTTACATCTAAACTAAATTCCAGATTATATTCAACTCTTTTGCTTTGGCCCTAGTTCGGGGGGAGGGGAGGAGGCAGCAGGCAGAAGAAGTGGCCATGAACTTTGTTACCACGATGCTCGCCAGCCTGTTGTAAAGTTACCGTTAATCTGGATTTCTCTGGTCAGCCCGCTCAGCTCGACCCCTCTGGTCTTCCTTTGGTAATCCTTTGGCTTCTTTTGTGTTTCACTTTCTTCCGTTTCATCCTATGTGATGTACTTTGTAGGTCAGTGTGCTATTAAGGTCAAGGTCTGTGTCTCTGGGACTTGGATTCAGCTGTCAGCCCTCAGCCTCTAAAACAATTCAAGACAGAGTCAAAGCTGCTCTCACAGGCAGAGGCTGCAGAAGAAACAAAGGCTGGATTTGATGGACCAGTAGAGGCAGCTGAAGCAGTCCCTTTAGACCTGTTTTCCTGAGGTAAAAAAAAAAACTCGGGAAGCAGGGTAGGGTAAAGAGTGTTCAGGAATAACTATAAACACCAGCCTTGAACACACATAAAACACAGGTCAGGAAATGCTGGTCCTATTTCATTATTTTTCACAAAAGATTCCCTCAGTCTCCTTTTGCTAATAGATGCTTGCCCTAAATCCTATTCATTTGCTCTTCCTTCTTTTGTTTATTTTTCATTACCTCCCCCACCCGATTTATTACAACACTTAATTGCCATATTCCCTTTTCTTGCGAGTTCCCTTGGCCTTTTACGGAATGGTCACCCTTGTCCTCATTACAAATCTTTCAAGGTTGTTTATTTGATATAATGGAAAGAATGAAATTTGGAATCTGACGGCTCAGCCACTGGGAGATGTACAACTTGAAAAGAACAATGGCTTATTTCATAATTACCTCCCTCGGTTGTTAGAAGATGAAACGTTTTTATGTATATACAAAATTGGGACCTAGAGCTCTAAAAAGTATAGCTATTATTGCTGTTTTATATAACTCATGCATTTATGTTTTGTATTGGGCGAGGCAGGGTTATTTGGCTACAAGGACAACTAACATCTAGTGAGTGGGGCCTGTGTTTAGAGTTTTTTTTTTCAAGAATAAGGATAAGGGAGACTGAGTCATTCATTCACATGTTTGATTTCCCTTCAACCAATGGCTGGCATTTCTGAGGATGAGGATTTACATTTGTCTGTGGGGAAATTTCCAGGGAGGGGAATGGGCAAGATATGAATGCCTAATTAGATATGAACTGGAGGGAGAAACAAAAGTTTAGGATAAAACCCTGGTTTCTGGTCTGGAAGAAAAGAGGAAGTACAAAATAGAGAATTTGGGAAGAGGAATGTGATGCCAGTCATGTCAGAGACCCAGATCTGACCTCACTGTGGAAGGTCTTCATGGAAGGATGCGAATCTGTGAAGTGCTGGTGCATAGCAGAGGCTCAATGAAGCACAGCTGCTTGGGAACCCAGGGATCCCAAGCACAGGGCTGATGCTGCAGGCACAAGTACAAGGCACTGTCACTGGCCCTGACACGTCAGACCTGTAAGCAGTTATTTTTTTTTAAAAGACTTTATTTATTTATTCATGAGAGACAGAGGCACAGACACACACACACACACACAGGCAGAGGGAGAAGCAGGTTCCATGCAGGGAACCTGATGTGGGACTTGATCCCAGGACTCCAGGATCACACCCTGGGCTGAAGGCGGTGCTAAACCACTGAGCCACCCAGGGATCCCCTGTAAGCAGTTATTTTAACGTAACTACAGGAAGTGCTAAATTAGAGGTGCAGGAGTGGCATTTCCAAAGTATGCGGGAAGGACCCTTAGCTCAGCCTGCCTATCAGAGATGGCTTCCTTGAGGAAGAGGAACTTTGATGTAAAATCTTTCCTTTGAGGCAAATGCAGTCCTCCAAATGGAACCATTTATAATGTGAATATTAACCCAGAGAATAAACCTGGTTAATATTCGTATTATTGGGGGTACCTCGGTGGCTCACTTGGTTGAGCACCTGCCTTCAGCTCAGGTCGTGACACCGGGGTCCTGGGATCAAACCCCGCATCAGGCTCCCTGCTCAGTGGGGTCTGGTTCTCCCTTTTCCTCTGTTCTTCCCTCTCTCTTTGTCTGAAATATATAAAAATCTTTTTTTTTTTTTAAATTCACATTGCTGACATTGGTAGATACTACTCTGCCTTAGGTAACCAGTTCATCTGAAGTTAAGATTGGGGCTGGAAAAGTTTGAGTGGAGGATGGATGGCATGAAAATCCACCACATGGGAGTAGGGTTATCTAACATGGGAAAGCTGGCTAGAATCATCTGGCAGCTTTTTAAAAATTCCCTGTCCCCTTTTATTCTGGTCTCATGACCACTGTCTTAGTTTCCTGAAATAGATGTCTGTCTGGTCTCCTCCTCTGTCAGCTTTCTTCCCATCTCTTCTTCTTACATCTAAAAAAATGCTTCAGTAAAATGTCCTTCAATGGGGTGAGTAGAGAAACTGTGGTATGTCCATACAATGCAACACTACCCAGTTACAAACAGGAAAAATACTGATACAAACAACTTGGAGAAACCTCAAAGGCATTGGTATCACTAAAAGAAGCCAATCTCAAAAGCTGACATAATATATGATTCCATTTAGGGGCACCTGGGAGGCTCAGTCAGTTAAGCATCCAACTCTTTGATTTCAGATCAGGCCATAATCTCTGAGTGGTGAGATCTGGCTCTGCACACGGTGTGGAGTCTGCTTGAGATTCTCTCTCTCCCTCTCCCTCTGCCCTTCCCCCACTCTCTCAAATAAATAAATAAAATCTTAAATATATATATATATATTATTCCATTTATATGACATTCTCGAAAGAAAGAAAGAAAAGAAAGAAAGAAAGAAAGAAAGAAAGAAAGAAAGAAAGAAAGAAAGAAAGAAAGATAGAATAAAACACTACAGTGATGGCAAACAGATTAGTAGTTGCCCCTGGCTTGGGTGGGGGAAAAGTGTGACCACAAAGGGACAGCAGAATGGAACAGAACTTTTCTGTATCCTGATAGCCACACAAAACTGTACAAGTGTTGAAATTCATAGCACTATTTGTCCCCAGGAAGGTCAATTTGAGATAAATTAAAAATTAAAATTAAACAAATACAGTGAAAATCCTGTGTTTCTAAGTTTAATTAATAGAATTTCCTCTATTTAGAAGTCTTACTGATGAAAACAAACGAGAAGCCAAACCAGGGGTACCTGGGTGGCTCAGTGGGTAGAGCATGCAATTCTTGATCTTAGGGTTGTGAGACTGAGCCCCACGTTGGGTGTAGAGATTACTTAAAGAAGATAAAAATCTGGGATCCCTGGGTGGTGCAGCGGTTTGGCGTCTGCCTTTGGCCCAGGGCGATCCTGGAGTCCCGGGATCGAATCCCACGTCGGGCTCCCCGTGCATGGAGCCTGCTTCTCCCTCTGCCTGTGTCTCTGCCTCTCTCTCTCTCTCTCTCTCTCTCTGTGACTATCATAAATAAATAAAAATTAAAAAAAAAGAAGATAAAAATCTTTAAAATCCAAACCCAAACCAAAGAAAAACCCTTCATAACTCCTAGCGGCCATCCGGAAATGTCCTAGTGCCTCCAAAGATCTGTTACAATCTGACCCTAATTTGCCTATGGGGCTATCCCTGTAATATCATATTTAGCCTTCACCCCAAACACCCCAGAACACACACTGCTCCAGTCCTGCTGAGTTGGACAAAGCTCCCCAGATGCACCAAGCTCTCTCTCATTCCCTGCTGCCGGCTACATGCTCTCTCTGCAGATGGCTCTCCCAGTCTTCTGCTTCCTGATGTCTTTGTGACTAGTGGGTGCCTCAGCCTTCACCCTGTCACCATTCTGGATTTGGTGCATGCTCAGGACCACCTTCCCTGAGCCACCCTGCCCTGGTCTCTCTGCAAGACCTTTGCTCAGAAAACCCATTGGATCCCAGCCCTATCTCCATTTCCCTGATTGTAATCCTGCACTCATGTGGTGTCTGTCCGCAGATCCCATGCTCAGAAGCTGTGGCTTCTCTCTATACGTTCAGTGTGTAACACAGGGTCTGGGGGTAGACTTGCAGTTTGAGGAGCAAATGAATAAATGATGTTCCTACCTCATAAGCAGGACCAAAACACATCATAAAGGAATGGAAATGGTGTTTTAAATGATCCCTTGGCCAGTCTTTCTAGGGGGTTCCAAATACAATGGCTTATTGTGTAAGATCAATCTAAACAATTAATAGGCAGGGGGGCCTGGATGGCTAAATCGGTTAAACATCTATCTGCCTTGGGCTCAGGTCATGATCCCAGGGTCCTCCCTCTCCCTCTGCTCCTCCCCCTGCTTGTTCTCTCTCTCAAATAAATGAATAATATCTCTTTTAAAAAAGCAAATAGGGATCCCAGTTTAGCGCCTGCCTTTGGCCCAGGGCGTGATCCTGGAGACCCAGGATCGAATCCCACGTCGGGCTCCCAGTGCATGGAGCCTGCTTCTCCCTCTGCCTGTGTCTCTGCCTCTCTCTCTCTCACTGTGTGCCTATCATAAATAAATAAAATTAAAAAAAATTAAAAAAAAAAACAAATAAAATAAACAGGTAAATATTAACAGCCCCATTTTCCAGATGGGGAGCCAGGCTTCGGCAGCCATACCCACCATTCCAGGGTCTGTAAGCACCACAACCACTGTTGCCCCAATAACAACAGCTAATGTTTATCTATTGGGCATCCCCCTGCGTCTTTTAACTCATGGAATCCTGTTAATAATATTGTGTACATTGGATTTTATATTCCACGCGAGAAAACAGAAAACAAAGGTCAAGGTGTTGCAGGATTTCTCTGCCTTTACTGCTCGTGGTTCTGGGTCACACCGCTTCAAAGAATGAAGAGGTGGACTGGATGAGAGTGAAGGGCAGCAAAGCACAGTTTGTTGAGCAAGAATATAAAGCCCCTGGGGAAGGAGGGGGCGCCAAGAGGGTTGCCCTGGAGTTTCTAAGTGTGGTGGGTTTTATGAGCTCTTTTGTGGAACTATCGTCAGCAATCAGGATGTGTTGAGTTGTGCCAATCCGGGCTTTGGTCATGTATCTGCCTGCCTATTAGGTTCATGTCCCCATGCTGATGGTCTATTTGGCTGACATCTGGGAGCTTTTGTCTTCCTGCCTCCTCCCTGTGATAGGGACAAGTGCCTTGTGGTTAATTGTCTTATTTTAGGACCTTTCACAGAAGTCACTTCTGCAAAGGCTGCAAAGCAGAATGCTAGTGCACTCCTGCCTAAGCTGCAAACAGGATGTCAGTGCTGTTTTATCTTAGCTGTCCTGACTCCATATTTTCTTGTTGGGGACCCGGGCCCTGACTACACCTATCCAACTCACTCCTAACAAAGAAACATTAAGCAATCCCTCCAAGGTCACACATGGGGAGAGCTGAGTCTGTCCCACAGCAAAGTTCAAGCTCGGCCACATGACCCTCCTCATCATTCCGCCCACAAAGTCTACACTGTTGCAGGCCCTCGATGACCCCCAGGACTCAGCCCCCACTCCCCTACTGCCCTGCCCTCACACTTGCAGCTCCTCTCTTTGCCCCCCAACCAGTCTTAGAGAGACTTGCCCAAATCTGACAAGGAGGATCCCGGGGAATCTCACAAATTCCCATCACCAGTTTTACGATAAAGAAACCCAGCCAGTGTTACTAACCAAGAAAGAATTCCTTTCACAGATCAAAGCACAAACAAGGCTGTTGGAATCATAGCTAATTTACCTAAGGATAACCATTCCTGTCGGTTTCAGGACACTTTGATTTATAAATTACACCAATTTAAAGGAAGTATTTATAGTCACTGCAACCACACGGTGAGGCCTCGTCCATGGTGGCAGGTGTGAGTTCCAGTTATTGTATACATTTGAAAGAAATAAAGCTTTATCCAGTTTCGATTTGAGAGGCCTAAACACAAAAGCAAAACAAAAAAACCCTACAGCTAACTGGGAGAGTCAGTTAAAAAAAAAAAAAAAGGAATTAGGACTTTCTAAAACAAAAAAGCCCATTTGACCTCTATTTAACCTCTGCTGGTCTTCGTATTAATTGCAGTGCTTGCCAACTCACCCCAAGCATTTGCTTGCATGAATTAGCCAGATTTTATTGTGTCCGGAACATATACTAATGGAGCCTCCAGCACAATGGGTAAAAAAATCCGAGAAACAGGGGGAAGGGACGGTCCTTTATTACAGGTGGATGAATCTTTGAGCTTCTACTGCAGATTGCGCTGGGAAAAAACTGTGACTCAGAATAGCTACACCCCCAGCAGGGCTTGGGCCTGAGAGCCTGCAGGCGTTGGCAGATGAGGTGGTTGCCTTCTGTTTTAAGTTGCCTCCCGGTGGCTGACACTTAACTGTAATTGAGACTGAGTTCAGGTTTATTTTTTGCTCATTCCCCTGCCTCCTGCCCTTCTTCCCAATGAGCTTTCCCCTCAGCCTGGTCCCCACCCCGCCCTCGTCTCCCAAGGAGCCCTGCTAGCCCTGCAATCAGATCACCAGCTCTCCGGAGGCCCGAGCTGGCGCTTCTGCTCTGCGCCTGTCTCGTCGGCAAGTCAGCTTGCAGGCCACACAGGTCGTGGTGCCAGAGGAGCAGGTGAGGATGTGCCCGCTCAGCACAGCTGGGAGGTGCTCCCCGCAGGGGACACCTCTTATTCTCAGGTGCGGCTTTACAGCACAGGTTTCTTGGTTTCTCAATGGCAATCAGCTACAAACACAAGCCCTAGAACACTGTCATTGACTTCTTCAGGGTGCTATTCTGGATCTTTCTGTTGTCATTAAGTGAAAAACCCAAAGTGTTGGTTCCCTTGAGTGACTTGAGGGTTGGCCTTCGGCTCAGGTCCCAGAGTTTTGGGATCGAGCCCCACTTCGGGCTCCCTGCTCGGCTGGGAACCTACTTTTCCCTCTCCCTCTGTACCACTCCACCTGCTTGTGTGTGCGTTCTCTCTCTCTCTCTCTCTGTCAAATAAATAAAATAAAATCTTTATTTATTTTTTTAAGATTTTATTTATTTATTCATGATAGACATAGAGAGAGAGAGAGAGGGAGGCAGAGACACAGGCAGAGGGAGAAGCAGGCTCCATGCAGGGAGCCCGTCGCAGGACTCGATCCCAGGACTCCAGGATTGTGCCATGGACCAAAGGCAGGCGCCAAACCGCTGAGCCACCCATGGATCCCCTAAAATGAAAGAAAGAAAGAAGAGAAAGAAAAAGAAAAAGAAAGGAAAGAAAGAAACCCAGAGTGTCACTTACTCACATTTCCAGTTTTAGCCAAAGTCCTAAGAAGAGCCTCAGGCTAGAACACAAGCAAATGAAGAATCTAGAAGAAAATGCTTTTCCAGAACTTGCCCAAGGAGATGCCATACGAACGAACATTATCTTTTGTGGCTGTTCCAGGTTAACATGTCCCTGGCAAAAAATCCCGACAGTTTTAACTCTTATTGTAGGTGCCTTTCCTTCTTTTTCTTTCCTCTGGAGGTTAAATGTGCTTCTCCTAAAGAAATGATTAACAATCTATTTCAGCTTTTAAAATCCTTTCTTCATGACCAATTGAACAAAATTGAAAGTCAAATTACCTAATTAGACTTTACAATGTCAGACTGCTAAACCAGCTCTTCCCAAAGCAGAGAGATCAGGCCACCCCAGGCAGCCAAGCCTGGGAGGACCCAGAGCACTCGCCATCAGAATGAACCCCCAGGACTTTGTTCTGCAGACCTGGCAGCCTGGTCAACACTCAACCAGCTACAAAGGAGCTTGCAAACTCACTCCCAGATGCCAAGGACAGGTCTCTGCATTGCTTCTCAAAAGAGAGGGAGCCAGGAACCTGACCAGATAAAAAAGAAGGGTGACTGCCCCCTTAGGTCTCTCGGTCTCTCTCCAAGGCAGAGCAGTTTCTGGTTCTCCTTGCTGCGTCTACTTCGTCCTTCTCTCTATGCAAATGGGATGATTTCATAGCTGCTGAAAATATCGTGTAAAAAAGGTAAAATTCCAGGCACAGATGCTGTCATTTTAGGCCAGGACTTGGTGCTCCTGATCCGGCTGTGTTCCCTGAAGCAAAAGCCAGCACGTTTGGGGAAAGAATAAAAGGCTATGTGCAGAGGTATGAAGATAGGAAAGATGAGGGCAGGTTCAAGGGTTGGTGTGCTGGGGTCAGAACAAGATGGAGTGGGGACGCCTGGATGGCTCAGCATTTGAGCATGTCTTTGGCTCAGGGCATGATCCCAGCATCCGGGATCGAGTCCCACATCGGGCTCCTTGTGGGGAGACTGCTTCTCCCTCTGCCTGTGTCTCTGCCTCTCTCTGTGTGGGTGTCTCTCAAGAATAAATAGGTAAAATCTTTAAAAAAAAAAAAAAAAAGAACAAGATAGAGTGGAGAGCAAGAAGGAAAAAGAAGGCGGGGTCAGATCTGGAAAAGCCCTTGTACCACATTAGGCACTGGGAGTTCACTCTTTGAGTGGAAGGAGGGGGTAAGGGAGGGGGTCCACCGAAGAATCTGGAGTGAGAAATTGACATGACCTGATTTGCATCTTAGGAAGATTACTGGAGAAATTCAGTGCTAACAAGGATTGGAGGCAGCCAAGAGCTGTCTGTCTTCTCCCCTACAAGCTCACTTGAGGCTGTATGCTGAATGAAAGCAGCCTCCCCAGAGTTAGAAGAGGCACTAACATTCAGGAGCAAGCAAACAAGGAAGCAATCCTGTGAATTGCGCACTGGGGACCCAGACACCTCTCAGGAAGGAGCCAATCCATGGCAAACGTGACCATGCTCTGGGGGACAGCAGGATGGCAGCAGTTAATGGGGGAGTGCAGGGAGGGAAGGAGGTACACCAACAGATTTCTAGAATTTCTGATCTAAGGAGCCACTTTGATGGTGTTACACTAGTCACCCTGTTCTTACACCCACTCATCCAGAAGGGAAGTACCTGAACAGCTCTTTTTAATAGCCACCTGCTATTGGGGCTATCTTGGGGCTCCTGGGTGGCTCAGTCAGTTAAGTGTCTGCCTTCAGCTCAGGTTATGATCCTGGGGTCCTCAATTCAAGCCCCACATTGAGCTCCCTGCTCAGCGGGCAGCTTACTTCTCCCTCTCCCTCTGTTTCCTACTTCCCCTGCTTGTGTTCTCTTTCTCTCTGTCAAATAAATAAATAAAATATTTTAAAAATAATAATAATAATAAACATTTCTCAATCACCTTGTTCACCAATTAAAAATGACCTTTAACATCTCTTATTCTAATCAATAAATCCTCTAGTCAGATTAAGTGAGATATTTGAAGGGCTTTCTGGGAATGAGCTTCTGATTAGGGTATTTTTTTTCACCTTAAAAAATTATGGTAAGATATACAAACCCAGTTGATCATTTTAACCATTTTAAAATCATTTCAAACCAGGGGCGCCTGCATGGCTCAGTCAGTGAAACATCCATCTCTTGATTTTGGGTTAGGTCATGATCTCAGGGTTTATGCGATCTAGCGGCATGCTGGACATGGAGTCTGCTTAAGCTTTTCTCCTTCTCCTTCTGTGCCACCCCCTTGCTCTCTCAAAAAAATTTTTTTTCTCCAAACCATTAAATACTTCATAGTGTTGTGCATTTTCAGAATTTTTCAGCTTCCCAAACTGAAACACTGTCCCCATTACACACTAATTCTCTATTACTCCTTCCCCTAGCCTGTGGCAACCACCAGTCTACTTCCCATTCTAGGAATTTGACTATTTGAGGCACCTCATGTAAGTGTGTCCTTTTGTGTCTGGCTGATTTCACCTAGCCTAATGTCTTCAAGTTGCATTCATGTTGCAGCATATATGTGAATTTCATTCCTTTTTTAAGGTTGAATCATATTATGATCAGGGTCTTTTAACTGTCAACAAAGCACTCCTAGATCGGGTGACCGGATGACTCAGTTGGTTAAGTAGCTGCCTTTAGCTTGGGCTGTGATCCCAGGGTCTGGGATAGAGCCCCTCATTGGGGTTTCTGCTTAGTGGAGAGTCTGCTTTTCCTTCTCCCCCTGTTCATACTCTCTCTCTCAAATAAATAAATACAATTTAAAAAACACACTCTTAGAAAGTAGATTAAAGTTAACTTGCACAAGCATATGCCTGTCACACTGGCGTGTATGTGTGGAAGCTATCGATTAGGACAAATTAACAAGGAAGAATAAGAAGAGTCTAAATAAGAAGAGTCAATAGCAGTGAAAAATAGATGGAGGGGAACAGGTGCCAAAAACTTCCAGGGGACAGAATTAATCGAGTTTGGCTACTGGATGAGGAAATGAGGGTGATGGTGGAATTTTGCTTGACCCACAGCTTTTGATGGTTTGATGAACTAGCAAGACATGAAATAGAAGGGGAGTAAGTATTTAGGGAAGAGAGGTGAGCTCATTTTGGAGTGCTCTCCGATGTACAAAGAGGGCAGCAGAAAGTCTGTCCCGGATCCCAGAAAGAGACCCCGGGCTGAGAGATGCTCTGGAACATCCTCGGTAAGTGAGTGGCCGCTGCGGCTGTGGCGGGGGTGAGCTCACTTAGGAAGGAGACAGAACGTGAGACGGGGCAAGAGAAGAACAGGAGAGCTGCTGGGGCAGGGCCTTGATGAGACTTCGCCTTGACATAAGGTCGAAAGCACAGCTGCAAGACACCAGTGGGCAGTAGCCCGAGAAAAAGTTAAAACTGGGGTGCCTCAGAAGAAGAGAGTTTCCAGGGGACCCCTGGGGGGCTCAACAGTTTAGTTATGTGGGACTCCATAACTCCATAAGCAGTTTAGTTATGTGGGACTCCTCCAGCCCAGGGCATGATCCTGGAGTCCAGGGATCGAGTCCCGCATCAGGCTCCCTGCATGGAGCCTGCTTCTCCCTCTGCCTGTGTCTCTGCCTCTCTCTCTCTCTGTCTCTCATGAATAAATAAATCAAATCTTTTAAAAAAAAGAAGAAGAAGAAGAGAGTTTCCAAGGACAGGTCCCCAGCATCAAACTGCAGAATGGTTCCGAAGACGGAGGCTGAGGCATGTTCTCTGCTGGTGGTGGCTGGACCAGCAGAGAGCAGCTTGCCAAGGGGGTGGTGACAGATGCCAGATGGCAGTGTGTTGAGCAGTGATGGAGGGCAAGGTGAAGACCAATGAACTGTAGAGACTTCTCCCAAGAAACTTGATTGTGAAACAAAGGCAGTCTCTAAGGGCATTTACTTGTTGCTTGTTTTTAAACCTAAAATAGATTTTGGGGAGCCCAGCTGCCTCTGTTGGTAGAGCATTTGACTCTTGAGCTCAGCACTTTGAGTTCAAGCCTCAAATTGTTTGCAGAGCTTGCTTATAAAAAATAATTTAAAAATAGATTTAGGGAGCCTGGGGGACTCAGTTGATTAAGCATCTGACTCTTGATTTCAGCTCAGGTCATGATCTCAGGGTGGTGAGATAGAGCATTGCACCGGGGTCTGTGCTCAGCGTGGAGTCTGCTTGTCCCCCTGCCTCCCTACAGTGTACTCGCAGATAAATAAATAAATAAAATCTTAAAAAAATAGATTTAAACATTTATATGGAAGAAAAAAGTCAACAGAGGAAGAGAATTATGGAGGGAAGGGATGAGGTCCTTTCTGTGGGGCCCATGGAGGAACACTAGCCCAACATTCAGATAGAGGCCTCTGTCCTCTCATGCTAGGATACCAGAATAAGGACAATGGCATTGCTGATGCTTTTGGAGTATATTAGTAGGCCTCACGTGGGGATATGCTACCTGGACACACACCCAGAGCCACAGGCCTCCTATAGCGAATGGCGACCAGGGCTGTCTGCTTGCCATGCACCGAGGGCAACAAGGACAACAGCCTCTTCACAGCCATCTCCTGTGGAGGACATAATTATGAAACATGAGACAAAAACACAAGGCCCGTAGTTTACAATTTCAAAATAAAAGGTTTTTTTTTTTTAAGATTTTATTTATTTATTCATGAAAGACCTACGGGGGGGGGGGGCAAAGACACAGGCAGAGGGAGAAGCAGGCTCCATGCTGGGAGCCTAACATGGGACTCAATCCCAGGACTCCAGGAGCATGCCCTGGGCCGAAGGCAGGTGCTAAACCGCTGAGCCACCCAGTGATCCCCCAAAATAACAGTTTAACGTAAGAGATTTCCTACTGCATTTTGCCCTGATAATAAATAGGGGGAGAGGGGCACTTGGGTGGCATGGTGGGTTAACCATCTGACTCTCGACCTCACCTCTGGTCTTGATCTCAGGGTCATAAGTTCAAGCCCCGCATTGGGCTCCACCTTGGGCATGGACCCTACTTAAAAATACATATGTATATACTACATATGGAGTCACATTTATCAAAGAACATAGTGCCTGCTTCTCCTTCTCCCTGCCACTCCCCCTGCTTGTGCTCTCTCTCATTTTCTGTCACATAAGTAAAAATCTTTTAAAACAAATAAAATTCTGTATTTAAATTTACATATATTTGCAATGCCACTATTAGATCTGAAAATAGGTATTGTTTTAGTGTCATCTTATAAATTTCTGGACCCTTTCAACAACCCTGGAGTATAAGAAAAAGGCCATTGCATCTCCAGTCCTATTTAAATTGGTTCGCACTGAGCGCCTCCTGAGTTTTTATTTGCACATGGAATTATCACAGCGGATCCTGGCTCTGCGGTCAGGTCCTCTTTGCACAACGTTTTTGTTGTGAAAGTGTTTTGCGGCTCTGCCTGCCATTCAATGAGCTCATTTCCTCGTCATACATCTGCCTCTGAGAGCTCCATCCAGATCATGTTGGAAACAAAACCTCTCAGAGCTCAGCTGTCGCCAAAATGACATGACAAACGCCAAGGTCTCAGCTCAGGTCTAATGACCACTGGGAATATGCATTTGCTAAAAGTCATTAGAATCTACCACCTTCTTTTATAAACCTCTGAAAATTCTCGGGCTTGCAAATTCCAGTGTGGTTTCTTCATCCTTGAAACACAAACAGAGCATTTTTAAACACCTTGAAACAACAAACACTTATTATTTCACAGTTTCTAAAGGTCAGGAACCCGGAAATGGCTCAGCTAAGGGGTTCTTGCTGAGGATCTCTGGAGAGGTTGCCTTCAAGCTGTCAGTCAGGGTTGGCATCATCTCTAGGCTCATTTGGAGCTCAAGAATCCACTTCTCGGGATCCCTAGGTGGCTCAGCGTTTGAGTGCCTGCCTTCCACCCAGGACATGATCCTGGGACTCCAGGTTCAAGTCCCACATCAGGCACCCTCCATGGAGCCTGCTTCTCCCTCTGCCTGTGTCTCTGCCTCTCTCTGTCGCTGTCTCTCTGTGTTTCATGAATAAATAAATAAAATCTTAAAAAAAAAAAGAACCACTTCTCAGTGCACTCTCGTGGTGGCTGGTAGGCACCAGTTCCTAGCTGGCCCTTGGCAGAAGGCTTCAGTTCCACTATATACAGGCCTCTCCACTGGGCTGCTCACAAGATGGCAACCTGCGTTTCTCAGAGGATGAGATGAAAGGAGAAAGAGGGAGAGAGAGACAATATACATCCAAGATGGAGCTGAGGTCTTTCTATAACCTAATCTCCGTGATTAATCAGGCATGCAGTCCAATCCTGGTAAAATAACATGTAGCATTTTGCTTTGCAGTATCAATGCTTAAGGGTGTGGATTAATAGAAAGAACATATTGGGGTGCCAGGGTGGCTCAGGCGGTTGAGCATTTGCCTTCAGTTCAGCTCATGATGCCAGGGTCTGGGGATCCAGCTGTGTGTTGGGCTCTCTGCTCAGCAGAGAGCTTCTCCCTCTGCCCCTCCCACCACTCATGCTCACTCTCTCTCTCTCTCAAATAAATAAATAAAATCTTGAAAAAAATCTTAATAGAAAAAAATTATAAATAAGAATATTTAAATAAATAGCATTTACATATGTCGAAACCGAATGATTGTTTTCAAAGACTTTATTTATTTATTCATGAGAGACACACAGAGAGAGGCAGAGACATAGAAGGGGGAGAAGCAGGCTCCCCTCTGGGAGTCTGATTCAGGACTCAATCCCCAGACCTGGGATCACGACAGGAGCCAAAGGCAGACGTTCAACAACTGAGCCACCCAGGCACCCCTAAATGTTTTTTTTTTTTTTTAATTGATAAGAGTATATAGTCAAAAAGGCTGGAGACTACTGCTCTGGAGAGAAAGAAATCCTGCTTTGGAAATACTTCCTAGGTGTCAGGCACTGTTCTCAGCCTTTTATAGGTTTCCTCACAATTACTCTTTACGTCCTTCTAATTTTATTCTTACTGTACGGCTGAGCAAACCAAGTACAGAGAGATTAAATACATTGCTGGAAGTCACACAGCTGCTAAGTGGACGACCAAAACTCAATTCCAGGTAAACTAACAGAAACAGCTTCTCTCCATCCTTTCAACCCCCAGTTTCACAATCCAGTTTACTCTTCATTTACAATTCTCTGATATTAAAAAAAAGTTATATTTATTTACATAATCACTACACCCCACGTGGAGCTCAAACTCACAACCCCAGTATCAAGATTCACATGCTTCTCCTGACTGAGCCACCCAAGCATCCCCAATTCTCTGACATTTTCAAGGACTGTGCTAGGTCACGGAGAAACAAAAATGTGTAAATGTGGCCCACCCTTGAGGATACATGTAATGGGGATGCCTAGGTGGCTCATTGGTTGAGTGTCTACCTTTGGCTCAGGTCGTGATCCCAGGGTTCTGGGATCAAGTCCCACATCAGGCTCCCCACAGGGATCTACTTCTCCCCCTACCTATGTCTCTGCCTCTCTCTCTCTCTTTCCCTCTCTCTCTCTGTCTTTCATGAATAAATAAATAAAATCTTTAAAAAAAAAAAGGAGACATGCGATGTGTAAATGAATTAACAGGGAACCACTAATGATAGTTCTGAATTTCTGGTTATAAACCACAAGTCATTTCCATGGATTTGAGTGACGAAGACTGATTTTCTCTGCCTTTAGCAACATGGTCTCTAGCCTTATTGATTGTATACACCATCACTTTTTAAAAACTGAGCATTCAGATCCTATATACATACTTCTACTTATGTATATTTATAATGCTATAGCACTAATATATTATGTATATCACATAATATATTCAAATTAGTAATTTAGATAGTATGAGATTAAAAATGTAAGTTTTCCTGTGTTCTTCCTGCCTCTCATGAGTCCTCTGAGAACTTGCCCGTTAGGGACAGCCCTCTGAGATGCACCTTTGTGCCCACTCAGAAAGGTTGCTCATGAAAAATTCCTAGAGAATCTCAGAATCTTGTATTAGTGGAAATTTATGATAAGCCCAGAATACAACTGGAAGAGATCACCTGAAATAAAGCTGCTTCAATGATGAAATCCGGATGACTATTTTCAAAATAAGTAATTCTTCCTCATTTTCTTGGTCTTCAGGGCAGATTAAACAGGCTGTAATTCCTTTTGTTTCCACCAATGCTTCCTCTAGAACATCCCTCGAGGGGCTAAGCCAGTAATAATCGAACCCAGTCTTGTACATTAGCTGTTGCTCAATAGAATTCTCAAATGACCCCACCATAGTTGAAGTAAATTACGTTTTAAAATTTCCCATTTTGGGCCACCTGGGTGGCTCAGTGGTTGAGCATTTGCCTTTGGCTCAGGGCATGATCCCAGGGTCCTGGGATCAAATCCTGCAATAAGCTCCCCACAAAGAAACTGCTTCTCCCTCTGCCTATGTCTCTGCCTCTCTGTGTCTCTCATGAATAAATAAATAAAATCGTAAAAAATAATAATAAAATAAAATACAATTTCCTATTTCATGGCTGAAAAGAAAAAAGAAAAAAAAAAGAAAGAAAAATGTGCCAGTTGAAAATGTTTCAAGTTATCAAGAGAGAAATATCTTTGTCTGTGGGCCTTCCCAGGCCGGCCCCTCCTCCTTGCTAACACCTTACCAGAGACCCAAAACTGGGCTCACTTCTCCAAGACTCTAGAGGTTCCAGGCCATTTGACTCAGCCTGCAGAGGTGCCATGAAGAGCAAGGCAGCTCTTGAGGAGTTCCTGCTACAGAACGCGCCCCCATACTGCATCCTCAGGATGTGGAAGGCAGGACAGGGGGAGCAAGAAGTGGGTGGCTGGGGTTGGATGAGTAGGGATAGGGGCCTTCAAATCGGAACAGCAATTTCCACAGTGAATGTATGAACCAGACCAAAATAAAGAAATAAAGAGGTAGTGACAGAAGACAAACTGGAAGTTTGCAGCTTTAGGAAAGAAGTCAAACGAAAGCCAAGACCAATTTCTTTTTTTTTTTTTTTTACCGGTTCCAAACACTTTCCTGAATCCCAACTGTGGCTTCGGTGGGAGAGAGGGGACTCCCATTTAATTATCTACATGGTTTTGAGTTTGGGAATGATAACTTAAAGGAGTTGCTTTTGCAACTTGTGCTAAGAAAAATTATGTCTGTAAAAGGGGAAATTATTCAATAATAAAGGCAATCATTCTTTAACTTAATTGCTAGTTTCTTCACACCAAGCTATCTCATGGGCATCCAAGAAACACTGTAGCCAGAGACAGTGATTTAGTGCTGTCAGCCCTTTCTTTTCAGGAATGGAGACAACTGAGTGTTTTCCTTCCCAGGCTGGCAAAAAAGCTATTTTAAACCATTCAATTCTCTAAAAATCTTCTTATCCCTTTTCTCTGCCACCAAAAATTAGGCTTACTATTATTTTTGAAGGAAGGCTAAGATGAATTTTTTTTTCTCTGCATCTCCAAAGTGTCTAGAAACCATTTTATCTGAATCCAATGAAATGTGGGAAATAAAAACTCATCTCATATGGATATTATAAGGTTAAGTCCAGCTCCTCTACCAATGTCTATGTCTTACTCTGCTTAAAAATTAGCTTCTTAATCTTTTTTTTTTCCTTCTTAATCTTTTTAAAAAAAGTATTTATTTAAGTAATCTCCACCCAACATGGGGCTTTAACTCAGGACACTGAGATCAAGAGTTACATGTTCTTCTGAACAAGCCAACCAGGCACCCCCTAAAAAATCAGCTTCCAATGTTGGTGGTCACTAGGTGCTAGCTATCATTATTGAAGCTTTTTAAAAAATATGATTATAAGGCATTATCAATTTGTTAATCTTGGGGATTACATTGCTGCATTGACTTTAATGTCACAAATATTGATAGACAAGCAAATATATAACAGTTATTAAATATAGGCCAAAGAAGGATATGGATTTTTTTAAGCCAGAAAATATAAACAACAGTCAATTTTTGTTAAAGTTAAATTTACCCTGGGAAATTAACATTTTAAAATTTTATTTAAGGCAGTTCGGGTGGCTCAGCGGTTTAGCGCCACCTTTGGTCTAGGGTATGGATCCTGGAGGCCCTGGATCAAGTCCCGCATCATTGGGCTCTCTGCATGGAGCCTGCTTCTCCCCCTGCCTGTGTCTTTGCCTCTCTCTCTCTCTCTCTTTGTGTCTCTCATGAATGAATAAATAAAATCTTTTTTTAAATAAATAAATAAATAGAATTTTATTTAGAGAAAGAGTGCATGTGTGCTGGGTGGGGAGGGAGGGAGATGCAGAGGGAGTGAGAGAGAGAATCTTAAGCAGCCTCCATGTGACCTCTCCACCCTGAGATCATGACCTGAGCCAAAACCAAGAGTTGGACACTCAACTGATAGCCACCCAGGTGCCTCTGGTAAATTGACATTTTAAAACAGGGAAGCACCCCTTCCCATTCTTTATCTGCTTTCTTTTATCTTTCTTTATCTGATATCTGATATGATATTGCTAGATTTACCAATTTGTATTTTGCTAAACATTAGTGATGAGGGAAGCACAAAAGACAGGGGGCTTTGCAGAACCTGTTCTTAAGGGTGAGACGTTCCCTCGTAGCTGATCTCACTGCTCCTCTTGCTTCATTTCTTGTTTGGTTTGGTTCCTTTAAGGTCTTTCAAAAGCCGAACTTGGACATGATATCGGACAAGGTGATTACAGGTGGATCCACTCCTTTTTTATTGGCAAGATGAAACCAAGGTGTTAAAAGGGTGTATTTATACAGCAGGGCCGAGTCAGGAAATCCATTGTTTCTGTATTTTATCAAGTCTGATTGTTTCAGAGTTAAAAAGCTTAGAAGCTAAACAAAATACCAACCTCTTAACAGTGTGTTGACATCTAATTTGGTTTAGTTTTCATTTTAAAGGATATTTCAAGCATGCTAGAAAACCGAGAAGACTGGAATTTGAATAAAAACAGATATCTAGGATCTTAATTTAGCCCATCTGAGAATATATAATAAATACATTGCTCTTTCTTTTTAAATTAAACCTCCCTCCTCCCCAGTTAATCCCATGCAGTTGTACAAAATAATGCAGAGATCCCAAATACCCTTCACCCGGTTTCCCTATGGTAACATCTTGCAAAGCTATATAGCACATATCACAATCAGGATATTGACATTGATACAGTCAAAGTACAGAGCATTCTCATCCAAGGATCTCTTGTTTGCCATAGCCAGAGCCACTCCCTCTTCTCCCTTCCTTAACCCTTTGCTACCCGTAAACTCTTCTCCATTTCTATAATTTTGTCATTTGAAGTATGTTTTATAAAAGGAATCATATAGTATGTAACTTTTGGGGATCGGTGGTTTGCTTTCAGCATTATTCTCTGGAGATTTATCCAGGTGATTATATATACCAATAGTTTGTTTCTTTTTGTTGTTGTGTGAGATGTCTTCAAACCTTTTGCCCATTTTTTCTTCTTTTTTTTTACTCTTGGGTTCTGAGAATTCTTTGTACATCTAGATACTTGTCCTTATTGGATTTATCATTTACAAATATTTTTTCCCAGTCTGAGGATTGTCTTTTCATTCTCATAACTGGGTCTTAGGCAGAGCAGAAGTTTTAAATTTTGATAATCTCAATTTTTCCATTTTTCCTCTTACGCCTTTTATGTCAAGTCTGAGAACTCATTACCTAGATCTATATCCTATGTTTTTCTCTTATTTTTTGAAAAATGTTATAGTTTTATGTTTTACATTTAAATCCACAATCCATTTGGAGTTAATTTTTTTAAAGGTATGAGATTTAGGTCAAGGTTAAACTTTTTTTTTTTTGCCTATGCATGTCCAAAATGTTCAGCACCATTTATTAAAAAGGCTATCTTCCCTCCATTGAGCTGCTTTTGCAAATTGTGAGAAATCAGTTGTGCATATTTGAATGGGTTTATTAAAATTGTTATAAAATTATTTTACATTCATTTTAAAGGCATTTAGCAAGTCAACTTAAAAGAATGCAAAAGAAATCTTAGACCAACTTATCTGCCTCTCTTTAATTTATTACTAGTTAAGATATTTATCAGCTCACACTCTGATTATTTTCATGACTGAAGGCATGTAGGTTTTGGCTGACCAAATATTTTCTATAGTGATTAAATTCTATACTTTACTTTGGAGCAAATATTCAGTATTTTGTAACCTAATGGTTTTCTGCTTAGAAAAATGATAAGCAGTATATAATTGCATATAGATAATTTTATACTTATCTGTAACTCTATACTGGAATAACCATCCTCTTTGGCATGAGTTTAAAATGTATAGTCTTACTATAAGGTATTTCCAACATAACACAAAATTCATTACGCCATGAGGCTCTATGCTGGATTCCTTCCAGGTGGATTGATTTCCTTGGAAGGACCTGATTGAATATATGTAATTATGATGATTCCAGAGCATAGACTTTCCTTCTCCTAATATCATTTAAAAAACTGTGCAAAAAGGAAATTGCTTTTCTCCCATATCCTTGCTTAGCTGACTGTTAATACCCATCAGGAAGCCAGGCAAAACCAAGAAAGTCAGTTCAATCTCAAAGCTGGAGCAGTCATTCTAGAGCTCAGTGGCACAGTAGCATCACCCAGGGAGCTTTTTACAACCCCGATACCCAAGCTGCACCCTGGACCAATTAAATCAGAATCACTGAGGTTGGGATGCAGGCATCAGTATTTGTTAAGATTCCCAGGTTATTCCAGTATGCAGCTAAGTTTGAGAACTACTCTTTACTTCTTTATGAAACTTATTGTTAGCATAATTTATTACTCAATACTGTGATAGCAGTATACTGGGTTGTCATAATATACTCTATGAACTTATATTCTTCAGGATATAGTGTTCCTTGGATAATTAAACAATCGCTAACATGCTTTTTATTCTGTTGGCAAAAGTAACCCACGTTCAATGTAGAAAACTGAAAAAAGCAAGCAAGCATAATGAAGGAAAAAATTATTTTAAATTCTATCTTCCAGAAAGAATTATAGTAATATTCTCATCTTTTTTATAGGCATATATACATACATTAAAAAATATGTTTATACATATGTATGTTTTCAGCATTTATCCTATCAAAGTTGATGATAGTGTATAGTTTTCTAAGTTATTTTAGATATCTGATAAATAAATTAGTATCAATAACAGAAAGCGTGAAATTAATATTGGTTTGCAATGATCATAATTGCTATAGTTTTTGTCAAATTTTGCAATAGTCAAAATTGTTGAAAATGTCATAATTTTTACACATTTTACATACACACCTTGATCTAAGTTATGGATATTAGTAGTTAAGATATACTTTTAAAAAGTCATTTTACATTGCTATAAAACAACATTTAAGGTATTTGACTAAAGGGCTCCTGGGTGGCTTAGTTAGTTAAATGTCTGCCTTTGGCTTGGGTCATGATCCCAGGGTCCTGGGATTGAGCCCTGCATCGGGCTCTCTGCTCACTGGGGAGCCTGTTTCTCCTCTCCTTCTGCCAGCTACTCTGTCTGCTTGTGCTCTCTCTCCCTATCAAGTGAATAAATAAAATCTTAAAAAAAAAAAAGTATATGACTATCCTTTCCAGAATATTTTCCCCCTAAATTGACAAATTACAACTGATACCTCTGCTATCATTGCATAAATTTAGAATTATGGCCAAAAATGCATCATTTGCAGCCAAACTCATAAATATTATGTGAAGATAATTAAGTTATCATTTTTCCCCCAGATCTTTCAATACTTAGATTAGAATAATGATATGAAGTGGCAAAAGCATATAAACTGAATATAGACTTATTAAATACAGAATGGATTTGCCTCTAGCTCTAATTCAGACTCAAATGCCAGTTGATTTACTATTCTCTGGATTTCAATGGGATATGCATGCATATATCAGGCACATGTGCCTCAATGTTTTCATTACAGGGAAAAAAACTCATACATATTCATTATGGAGTGTTTAGGGAAGTCATAGAAGAAAAAAAATTTTTTTTAAATAAAAATCATCTATAACTATTGTTAAATATAAAATAACTCAATATAATTATGGATGCATCTCAATATAATTAGGCTGAATAAAAATAGCCAGATCAAGAAAAGTATATGTACAGTAGATGACTCCATTTCTATGAATTTCTATAAAATTCTAAAAAATGCAAACTCATTTATAGTGACAGCGACTGCCTAAGAAGGCAGGGTGGGGCCCAGGGTGCTAGAGAGTGGAATTACAAGGGTACATGGAGAGATTTTTGGGTAAATGGTTGTGCTCATTATCTTGACTGTGATGTAGATTCCAAGGAAGTATGCATTTATCAAAACTCATCAAATTGTATGCTTTAGCTGTGTACAGTTCTTTCTACACCAATTATACCTCAATAAAACTGTCAAAAAATATTCTAAGGGACTGTTGGCAACTTTCAATCAGGGAATTTGTTCTGTATAGTTTTGCTTCAAATACTGAATACTGCAATCACTCACTAGATATTATTTTCACCAACCCATCATTTTTACTTAGGAAAACACCCCGTAATTTTGCACTCTGAAATACTCAGTGTTTCAAATTCTCTCAGAGAAAGTAAAATTCGAATATTTTACTCATAATTTCTTCCAAAGAATTCTCGAGAGCACAATAACATTCAAAACAACATATCTAAATGATTATTTCATTTTTTCGAAGTTTTCACTGATTTAGTAGCATAAGCAGCTGCAGATTTTGGAATCCTTTTCATGTAATTAATTATGGTCCCAATGAAGTTATAATGGAGTAACATGCTGAGAGGAGGGAAGGAAGGGGAAGTATATCTAGTTTCACTATTGATTTTTATCTTTTATTCTGATTTATCACAGCTACCCCTCCTACAGATATTGCATTTGTAGGAGTAACCAGAAGTCATTAAAAAAAAATGATAATAAAAAGGCAGCCAACAGAATTGAGATCAATCTCCAGGAATATAGACTCTCACCAGGCCTTCAAATGAGATTTAGATGGGAACTCTCTAAAATGGGCTAAAATAGTCAATCGCTCCTGTGTACTTGATTTTGGTAATTCTTCAGGTCAACCATTGGTCAATTACTGCAAATAGTAATTGAAGTATTTTCTGATGTCAAAGACAGCAAACATATTGTAGATCTGAGATTAAAAATTCACAAGGTGGGGGGCGGGGGTCGCTTGGCTGGCTCTGTCAGTTTTGATCTCAGGTTTAGAAGTTCGAGCCCCAGGTTGGGTGTAGTGTTTACTTAAAAATAAATACATAAAACCTTTAAAATTTTTTCGACTGTCTTTCTTCCAATGGATAGTCTTTCCTCCTTTATCGAATATTAGTTGACCATAAAGTTCAGGGTCCACTTCTGGGTTCTCTGTTCTGTTCCATTGATCTATATGTCTGTTTTTGTGCCAGTACCACACTGTCTTGATGAACACAGCTTTGTAGTACAACCTGAAATCTGGCATTGTGATGCCCCCAGATATGGTTTTCTTTTTTAAAATTCCCCTGGCTGTTTGGGGTCTTTTCTGATTCCACAAAAATCTTAAAATAATTTGTTCTAAGTCTCTGAAGAAAGTCCATGGTATTTTGATAGGGATTGCATTATACGTGTAAATTGCCCTGGGTAACATTGACATTTTCACAATATTAATTCTGCCAATCCATGAGCATGGAATATTTTTCCATCTCTTTGTGTCTTCCTCAATTTCTTTCAGAAGTGTTCTATAGTTTTTAGGGTATATTTTGAGAACCATTTGAATGGTAAATGGTTCTCCAACCTTTTATTTTCAGGTTGTAGGTGTCCTTCTGTCTAAAATGAGTCTCTTGTAGACAGCAAATAGATGGGTCCTGCTTTTTTATCCAGTCTGAAACCCTGCGCCTTTTGATGGGGTCATTAAGCCCATTCACGTTCAGAGTTACTATTGACAGATATGAGTTTAGTGTCATCATGATATCTATTTAGTCCTTGTTTTTGTGGATTGTTCCACTGGACTTCTTCTTAAAGGGGAATTTTAAGAGTCCCCCTTAAAATTTCTTGCAGAGCTGGTTTGGAGGTCACATATTCTTTCAGTTCCTGCCTGTCTTGGAAGCTCTTTATCTCTCCTTCCATTTTGAATGAGAGCCTTGCTGGATAAAGTATTCTTGGTTGCATGTTCTTCTCATTTAGGACCCTGAATATATCCTGCCAGCCCTTTCTGGCCTGCCACATCTCTGTGGAGAGGTCTGCTGTTACCCTAATATTCCTCTCCATGAAAGTCAGGGACTTCTTGTCTCTTGCTGCTTTAAGGATCTTCTCTTTATCTTTGGAATTTGCAAGCTTCACTATTAAATGTCGAGGTGTTGAACGGTTTTTATTGATTTTAGGGGGGGATCTCTCTATTTCCTGGATCTGAATGCCTGTTTCCCTTCCCAGATTGGGAAAGTTTTCAGCTAGGATTTGTTCAAATACATATTCTGGCCCTCTGTCCCTTTCGGCGCCCTCGGGAACCCCAATTAAACGTAGGTTTTTCTTCCTTAGACTGTCATTTATTTGCCTTAATCTGTCTTCATGGTCCCTTAATTGATTGTCTCTTTTTTCCTCAGTTTCCCTCTTTGCCATTAACTTGTCTTCTATGTCACTCACTCGTTCTTCCACCTCGTTAACCCTCGTCGTTAGGACTTCTAGTTTGGATTGCATCTCATTCAATTGATTTTTAATTTCTGCCTGATTGGATCTAAATTCTGCAGTCATGAAGTCTCGTGAGTCCTTAATGCTTTTTTCTAGAGCCACCAGTAGCTGTAGAATAGTGCTTCTGAATTGGCTTTCTGACATTGAAGTGTAATCCAGATTTTGTAACTCTGCGGGAGAGAGGGCTGTTTCTGATTCTTTCTTTTGAGGTGAGGTTTTCCTTCTAGTCATTTTGCTCAGTGCAGAGTGGCCAAAAACAAGTTGTATTGGAACACGGGGGAGTATCACTGGTCGGTCCAGCTGGTCTTCTGGGGGAGGGGCCTGTTGCGTTGATTTTCAGGTGTTAGCACTTGGGGGAGCTGCTCTGCCCCTGCCTGCTGCCGGGCTCAGCGGGGGTTGTTTACCCCGTGGGGCCCCAGGAGGAACAGCCGCAGTTGCTATGGCAGCTCTGGAAGCCTGGATTCAGCCTCCGCAGGAACTACGGGGCTCGGGGCTCTCGGTTCTCCGTCCGCAGGGCCTGGAGGCTCCGGGGCGGGGCCGCTGATCTGCTCAGCTCGGGGCAGGAGCGTCCTTGCTGTCCTGGGCCCTCCCGGCCTCTGCCTGTCCCGGGGGAGGCCGGATCCTGGGCTGTGTCCCGGCGCCCTGTGCTCCGGGGCCTGCGCTGTTGGATTCGCGCTCCCGCCCCGCAGCTCCCTCCCTGGAGCCGCTCCCGAGCCCCTCCGAGCTGCTCCGGCCCCGCCGTGCGCGCTGCAGCCCTTAGGGAGCTCGGAGCACTCTCATGGGGCGCAGGTGTCTGTTAGTGTCCCAGGGAGCCCGAGGGCATCCCCGCCCTCCTGGGTCCTGCTCCAACTCCCTGTGAGCCCCTTTCCACCCGCCCGGGAAGGTTGGTGCAGCTCCTGCTCCTCCGGGACGGGGCTCTCCTGTCCTGGGGACACTCGCCCCGGCCTCAGCCCGGCTCCTCGCGGGGCCCCCCCCCCTCGGAGGCCTTTTGTTCCTTTATTTCTTTTTCCCCGTCTTCCTACCTTGATAGAAGCGCGGACTCTTCTCACTGTAGCATTCCAGCTGGTCTCTCTTTACATCTCAGGCCGAATTCGTAAATTTTCAGGATGGTTTGAAGGTTATCTAGGTAATTTGGTGGGGACAGGTGATTTGGGGACCCTGCTCTTCCGCCATCTTGCCCCTCCCCCCTAAAATTTTTTCAAAAAAGGATTCAAGTTCATAGAGGAACAGAAAAATCTCTCAGTAATTTACAATGTGTGTTTCTAATGTCTTTCACAAGTCAGCAATGTTGACTTTGAAACCCAAGTTTTCAGCTCTGAAAAGTCCCAAGTTTTCAGCATTTTGCCTGGTACTTAACTCAATAAAAGTCTGTTGAATTAGTATGTTAAAATATAGTTTTTAGGGCAGCCCCGGTGGCTCAGAGGTTTAGCGCCGTGTTCAGCCCAGGGTGTGATCCTGGAGACCCGGGATTGAGTCCCACATCTGGCTCCCTGCATGGAGCCTGCTTCTCCCTCTGCCTGTGTCTCTGCCTTTCTCTCTCTGTGTCTGTCATGAATAAATAAATAAAAACCTTAAAAATAATAATAATAAAATATAGTTTTTAAAAATATTGGATACTTACAGGACCTGTATAGAATTTATGAAAAGATTTGAAGTTATGAGGATTACAGTAACTTGGTCAGCCCTAGTGAGTAGGAACCTTCTGGATACTTTCGGATACCCTCCAAAAATTTGTCTGGAGAAATCTCTCTATATATTGGGCAAATCATTAACCACAGTTCTAATCATAAGTGGGTGGAGAGCAGCCTAACCCTAGAAAAATGAGGAGTCAAAGCTATCCTGGCTTATTGGTGACTGCATTTCAATTGTATTCATACATTTGTTTGTTTAGATTTAGAACATCTTGAACAAAGTGTGGCAGTTATGTCAAACTAGTTCTCAGTGAAAATTCCTTTTTTTTTTTTTAAGTTTTATTTATTTAAGTAATCTCTACATCCAACATGGAGCTTACATTCACAACCCTGAGATCAAGAGTCACAGGCTTGAGACGCCTGGTGGCTCAGGGGTTTACTGCCTGCCTTTGGCCCAGGGCATGATCCCGGAGTCCTGGGATAGAGTCTCACGTTGGGCTCCCTACATGGAGCCTGCTTCTCCCTCTGTCTGTCTGTCTCTCATGAATAAATAAATAAAATCTTTTCTTTTTTTTTTTTTAAAAAAGGAGTCTCAGGCTCCTCTGACTAAGCCAGCCAGTGTACCAACACAAAAATGAAAAAAAGATATATATAGTAACTTCTCTCAACCCCGCTACCCTTTTTTGTTACTTTAGCTTAATCTTAGATTTGGGTCAGGAGCCAATCTTAAATCTTAGTAAATGAAACAGATATACAAAAATCTGGCTTAACCCAAAGCAATAGATTTCTTCAAGTTTAGAAATTTAGCATTTGGCTGTATTTATGATGTATGTCTACAGTTGGTTGATCTTTGAACTTCTGTATATTGAACTTTTTCTGTAGCTTCTATATGAATGTTGGATTATTAGTCATGAAAAAAATAAAATTGTTAATTCTTATAGTTTTCTAGTTCATAATTAGCCAATTCAAGAGAGGAGAGGAGGAATTGGGCTCTTAGGTGATATAGATATTTTGATGTAAGTAATTAGCTCAGAAAAAAAGCAGATTTATTTAGTGAATACAATGAAGTAATATGTGGTAGTTTCAAGGTTCAAAGTTGAGTTTCCATGTTCTAAGTGAAATTGCCTGAAGGCTTTGTAGCTAGAGAATGAATCTGTGAGGGTAGAGTTAAGTGCTGGTTTTAAATTATTTCAATAATTATAGTAACTACTGCCTTTTCAGGGGGTCTGTGTTAACTCAGTGGTAAAATGTTTCACATTTGTGAACTCATTGAAAACATATTTGAAGATGTTTTGGTACATCACAAGATGCCCAGCTATGACTTTAGCTTTTATTGGTAAATCCTGTGTGATCTGTCTTTCTGGGGAAGTTACGCATGAAGCATACAAGTTCAGCCTGCTGTACGGGCAACGTGTGTTTGTTTTTCAGAAATCTTAAACTGTTTTTATGAGAGTATCAACTCTCTCAGGGAAACGACTCAACCACCAGCTGCCCCATGGGGGACGATGTGTGGGACACCTGTGTCCTGCTGTTTGGAAGAGAAAGGGCCGCTGGCCAGAATTTGGGGTAACTGACAGCCTTGGACTGAGAAGTGGAAAATCGAAAACAGCTGCCTTCCTCTTTATCGTTGATGCTAATCCACGCAATTCTAAAGGTATCTCCAAAACCCTAAAAAAAGAAAACCTTGGTGACTTGACTTAGAGCCTTGAGGGGAAAGCACAGTAACTCTGCTTGGTACCTAAGAGGCATTTGATAAATATGTGTTGAGAAATAAAGGAATCAGACACCTGGCTGGTTCAGTGGGCAGAGCATGCAACTCTTGACCTCAGGGTTCCAAGTGTGAGCCCCAGGCTGGGTGAAGAGATTACCTAAAACAATACAACCTTAAAAAAAAGAAAGAAGGAAAAAGAAATGGATGAAAGAAATGAATATAGTGCTCTGAATAGCATATGTTCTATTATACTGAATGTTCTAAATAGTATATCCAAGAGGTTGGGACATGTCATTGCTAGGGATAATAAATAGCACAACTACTCTTCTTAACAAAAATGACAGTAACTCCCCAGTTTACAAGTAAGACGGAAGAGGATTCTTTGGGCAGTCCAGAAACCAAAGGTGCTTGTGTGAATCTTTTTGTAGATGTTTGTTTGTTTGTTTGTTTGTTTCTTTCTTTCTTCTTCTTTCTTCTTTTTTCTTTTTTTCTTTCTCCTTCTCTTTCTTTCTTTCTTTCTTTCTTTCTTTCTTTCTTTCTTTCTTTCTTTCTCTCTTTCTTTCTTTAAGAGCCTGTTATTCTTAATAACTCCTTATCAGGGAGCTGTTTCAGGCAGATTAGGGAGTACTAGAATGTGTGTATTTCTTCTTAAAATAAGGTTTTGCCTGGGTGCCTGGCTGGCTCAGTTGGTGGAGCATGTGACCCTTGATGTCAGGTTTGTGAGTCTGAGCCCCACATTGGGTGTGGAGATTACTTAAAAATAAAATCTTTAAAGAAAATAAGATTTTGCTTTTAAAAAATCAGAATATGAGCATTTTCATGGCCTGAAAAATAAACCCAAAGCAAGCAATTGCTAATCTAGGCAGACACTGGTGATGTCTTCCTCAGCTTGTGTGTTGTATACTGTTGGCTTGAAACCTATGACCTTGTAATTAGAGGCTCTGAAAATTTGAAAGCTCTATGTGAAAAGCTTTGTTAAGAATTTCCCAAGAACTGAATAAGTATAATCTCACAGAATGGGACATTTTGATAGTGTTTGTACTACTTACTGATACATTTTCATATGTGCTGACGTTAATCATTCTCAATAGGCTTTAGTAGGAGGTTTAGCCCTTGGTATCTTAGGTGAGGCCTTAAATGCCGCTTTTCACAGATAACCCCGAGAAGAGAGAACACACTGGAAGCGTCCTACAGAAGGGGAGTGAAGTGTTGTACTCAAGCTCAGTGTGGGATGAATCCTGTCCTTTTTGCCTACCAGCTGTGAAATCTTGAGCACCTGATGTAATTTCTCTGGGCCTACTTGCCTCCGCTCCATTGGTAAAATGGGAATGATAGGATCTATCTCCTAGAGTTGTTGTAAGGATTACATATGACTAGATGTGCAAGGTGCTTTGAACAGTGCCTAGAACATAGTAAGTACTGGAATGTTTCCTAAGTAATAAGAATTTAAGTTGAAATGGATGAAATGCTTAAAAATCATGAAGACCAACCATTTTGCAAATATATTGCTTAAGAAGCGATATATTCCGGAGCAGGTGGCCCTTATGTACTTCTTCAACTAAAAATGATACGTTTAGAAAAATTTTATGCTGGATCACCATATGCCGTTATACTACATGCCACAATTAATTAGGCACAGAATATTCTACCGCTGAACTCACTGCTGGCTGACATCAATTCTCTACTAACCTGTACAAACACTGAGTATGGGACATTTATATGGCATCTCGTGTGGATATTCCGAGGTTCTTCATTCTTCCAACTGTTTGAGAAAACTAAGGCACTTAGCTGTCACTTAAAACGGGGGATGATCTTTCTTTGAGTCCTACCAGCTTCATGCTTAAGCGCCAAGCAATCCAGCTAAGAATCTGATTCCGTTCAAATATGTGTCGGCCGCGTTCTCTATCTGTTCCTATATTCAAGAGTACGAAGGACGAGAATGCAAGCCAACCGGGCTGATGCTCCTTAAAGCCTTTATCCGTGGAGAAGTCCTGACGGCAAATGAACCGATCAGTGTCATCGTGTCTCCGCCTGGCCGCGAGAAGTGGCCCGGGCGTCCAGCATCCCGCCCTCCAAGGGGGACCGGGCCATTTCCAGTCACAGTCTCACTTGCCCGAACTCCCCGGGGACGGAGGGCGGCCGGTGTCGCTGATGGCATCGCCTGACATCACCGGTTCCGGACGATAGGCGAGCGCCGGGCCCACCTCATCCGTGGCCTGACTGCGTTAACCTCTCGGTTCCCTGCTCCTGCCACGTGAGGTGTCCTAATATGGTCGGAGAAGCCGGGGAGCCTTAGCCTGTCTCCGGGCCGGTGAGGAGGAGGCTGGGACCAGCCGACGATCCCACGGCCCCAAGGAGAGCCGCGGGGGCTTGGGGTCCGCCTCGGGGCGACTGGAAAGTGCGCTGCCGCAGCAGCTCTGCCTTGGGTTATCAATCATCTAACAAACCTCCGCAAATCCAATCTCCCCTGGGGGCCTTCCGGCCTCCCCTTCCCCTCCGCAAGCCTGGGCGTCCCCCCGGCTGGTGTCGCCGTGCGGGGACCGGGAGGGCCCGCCGGGACCCCGGCTGGGGCTCGGGCGCGCCTCTGGTCCCACGGCCCGGGGGGAGATAGATGCTGCTGCAAGGCGTGTCTGGGGCTGCGCTCATGTGATGAAGCGAGGGAAAAACAAGGGGGAGGAGGAGGAGGAGGCAAAGAGGTGGCTTTTTTTTTTTTTTTTTTTTCTTTTAAGGAGTTTGCCGCGAGCGCGTCTCGTTCATTCGCAGTCTGGGCGCGTTCGGAGGAGGACGGCGGGAGAGGAAGGCGCTCCCGGGACCTCGCGGGCGCGCGGCTTCTGCTCCTCTCCGCGTCCCTGGACCCGCGGGAAGCCGCAGCCGCAGCCGCAGCCGCAGCCGGGCGCCTGGGCGCGGGAGAACCGCCGGGGAGCCATGGGTGCCGGGAGCTCCACGGAGCAGCGCAGCCCCGAGCAGCCGGAGGCGGGGAGCACCACGCCGGCCGAGCCCCAGCCCGGCGGCGGCGGCGGCGGCGGCCTTGCGGCGGAGGCGGCTCCCGGCGAGCCGGGGGACCCCGCCATCGCCGCCGCGGACCCCGCCACCAAGGTACGGGCGCGCCGGGCCACCTGCCCCGGGGACGGGGGTTGGGCGGGGGGCGGCGTGAGCCCCCGCGGTGTCAGCCGGCGGGAACTTCCCGGCGCGCCCAGCCCATCTGCCAACTCGGGAGCACGTACCCCTGTGTCCAGCTTTCCAGGGTCTCACGCGCCGGGGCGGGACCGGAGCGGCGGCGGGCGCGGCGGGCTTGCATCTTTGTCGCGGGTCTCCGGGGGACGCGACTGCGCCATCCGCAGTAATAAAACCCGCCCCCCGCCCCCCGCTCGCCCAGCCTTTCTCCGCGCTCTTCCGGTGGGGGCGACCCAGCCCGAGACTCGCGGGCTGCGCGGGGGAATCCGGGCGGGGGGGGGGGGTTAGGGACCCGCCCGCCGAGGGTCCCGCGCGCCCCCCCCCGCCCCTCCCCGCCCCTCTTTCTCCCGGAGGCGGAAAGTCAGCTGTGGGGCCGGGACCCGCGGCGCCGCGTGGCGAGCCAGCCCCGTGGGTGCCCCGCCGCGTGCGGTCCTGGCAGCGGCGGTGCCCGGGGCCACCGGGTTTGGTACCCAGTGCTGCGGCGGCCCGCGCCGACACCGCCTTCCTGGTGCGGAGAAAGCCTGCGGTGCAGCTCGCTCGGAGCCAAAGAAAACCTGGGCAGGCGCTGCCCTTCCTGAAGGGGTGACAGGTTTCGCAGGCGAGGCAGGGTCCTCCCCTTCGCTGCGTTCGCGGCCCGGGGGCTCCCGTGGATGAGCCCTCCGGGGAGTCGCCGCGAGCTCCCCGGGGATGCGGCCGGAGGCGTCCGCCAGCCTTCCTGCCCCCTGCCTCGGGACGCAGTGCTGAACCTCCAGAAACTGTGTATTTTATAGTCTTCTGTCTTCAGAGCTGAAATATTTCCTCTGGGCCAACTACAGCCGCCAAGACTGTGACTTGTGTGGATCGTTGTATTTTAGATCTATTTTCCAGCAAGTGTGTTCGTTAGCAAGGCGTCGCCTAACCTGTTTTGCGATATCCTGATAGGAAGATGGTGGAGGACTTATGCTCATATATTAAAAAAAAAAAAAAAATCTGTTTTACATGGGTTGGGGAGATGGTGGATGACTTACATATTTATGTTTTGTTTTTTTTTTAAAGACCCATGTTTTACACGGGTTTATTTATTTATTTTTATTTATTTTATTTTTTACACGGGTTTACAACCTGTGTTGTATCCGAGGATACAAAATGGGAGGACTTGTAGATGTTTACAGTGTGAAAAACACCCCTCCCCCCCCCCCTTACAATCTAGGTGAATTTCACAGAACTGTGACCTCATTGCCGTGACCTCTTTTAGCTGTCCTAGTCTAGTTTGGGCGGAGAGACGGCTCTTAATTAGATTACTTCTAGTCTTTAATTTATAACTACTTGTAAAACCCATGGTCCCTAGAGCTATAGCTACTACCAAGTAAAAACTGCTGGAATATCTAATTTTCTAAGACATGCCAAAGCTTTGGGCATAAATAAGGTGCTAGCCCGTTGAGGTCTAAGTCACATTTTAATACCTACTGTACATCACCTTTTGATGCCAACTACTGCCAAAATGGCCACATAACCAGTATTTAGGATCTGGTAGTGAACGTAGTTTTAACGTGTAATTGCTAAAAGCTTGCAATTGGAGACATTTTTTTTTTTCCCTTGGTTTTTACTACTTTCAGGTCTTCTTAACAGTTCATGCTGAAATAGGATACTTGATCCCTTTCCTGGAAACTTGAGTTTGTTCATTTAAAAATATTCCTTCCGTTCTTTTTGTCCTTCTGCCATAACCTCACCCTCCCTCTTTCCTAGTCACCATCTTGAAGCAGCCAAGCAACCTCCTTGAAAAAAAAAAAACCTACTTAAATAACATCTAGACTATCATTGAACTCTCTGGCACGCTGCCCAGTTATCAATTTGGAGACAAATCAATACACTTACATGTATCCTTGGAAAATGGTGTCGTTTTTCATTTCAACTAGCAAAATTTATTACACAGGTTTTCAAAAGTCCTTTTGAAAAGAACTCCCTAATTAAGAATGACTCAGCACATAGCTCTTGCCTCCCCTCTTGGCCCTGTGAAACTTCAGTTGCTGACCCCTGAGTAATCCCATCTGCCTATCCAGGCTCCTGTAGTACCCCTGACCCATCCTAGCAGTTTCTACATTTGTGGGGTAAGTGTTCATCTGGTTCTGGATGCTCCACAAGAGCATGGACCCCCCCCCCCCCATGCGTTTCCCCAAGTGTTCCCCCATGTGTGTCATGCTCCTGGGCATGGAGGATAATATTAACTCTCTGGTTTTGATTGGATGTTGTCAAGTTGGAAATACCTTGGGCCATCTCCTTTTTCTACAATTTAACCTTTGACTGTGTCCTTATTGTGCTCTGTGTCATGTATCAGATAGTGCCTAAACCAAATCGGCCCTGTTATTAATAGACTGAGGAAATATTTTGGCAAAAAATGCTGATTTAGGGTCTTTGGTTTCTACTTTTCCAGAAATAAAGTGGCTTGTTAGCATTGCAATTTCGAATTGTCTTTAATCTCAAATAGACAAAATATTATAAATGCAAGTGGCTCAAGTGAGGCCACTTCATACATTAAATTAGTCCTGAATTAGGTACCTGGGTGGCTCAGTTGGTTAAGCATCTCCCTTAGGCTCAGGTCATGATCCCTCAGGTTGTCATCCTGGGATCCAGCCCCTGTTGGGCCAGCAGGGAGTATGTTTCTCTGTCTAACTCTCCCGTCTGCTCTGCTTGTGCTCTCTCTCTCACGCTCTCTTTCTCAAATTAAAGAAAAAAAGAAAAGACAACCTTTGAATTAGATATGAATCGCATCTTGAGCTATCTTGATTGGATGTGTGGACATTTGGAGGTTTAGACTAATACAACCTCCCCTTTCCTGGTAGAGTGCTGATCATTAACTAAAGGCTATTAACAGATTTTTTTCCCCCTATCTAACTAGTATTTATATCAGTTGCCTGCTGCCTATTTAGTAATCCAGTTTACTTTTTTTTTTGGTAAATTGTAGTTATCTGTCATTTACTAAGTACTCAGCCCTCAAAAGACATTACACTAATTGAATATCATTTCTATCAGATCAGATGGAGTGTAAAAAACCTTGATTACTGAAGCCTAACATTCAGGCACACTGAGGTACATGTCTTGGGTTTATCTGGTGTATTTCTTTTCATTTATTTATTTATTTATTTATTTATTTATTTATTTATTTATTTAAGATTTTATCTATTTATTCATGATAGACATAGAGAGAGAGAGAGAAAGGCAGAGACACAGGCAGAGGGAGAAGCAGGTTCCATGCTGGGAGCCTGATGCAGGACTCGATCCTGGGACTCCAGGATCACTCCCTGGGCTGGAGGCAGGTGCTAAACCACTGAGCAACCCTGAGATCCTATCCTTGGTGTATTTCAGTAAAATGGAAGGAGTCTTATCTGGTGTATTTCAATAGAATGGAAGGAGTCTTATCTTACAGTCAATCTTTTACAGTCTTATATGTGTAAATTCTGGGGGGTGATGGTGTGATCAGTTATTTGCTAGGTTTAATTTTGAGACTGGGCCATTTTGGCCACTGCAGGGGTGGAAATATAGACTACCTAAATGCAAGTAGCAAATAGAGGCTCCTGTTCCCCAATCACCTGTTTTTAAAAGTTTGAAAGAATATTTTCACTCAGATGTCAATATAGCAATATAGGGTGGAACAAATTTACTTACAGTCTCTGGCAAATCTTGATTTCTTGAGCCAAGTTGTAAGTTCAGTCTGGACAATCATAATTCTGTGAATTATTTCTGTTGTATTTTCTGCTCAGTCAGTGACTTCAGAGCTGAAAATGGAGCAGTGGTCAGTTGCAACCATGAGGCCCATGGGGACTATTATTCTATGTCCTTCTGGCTATGGTTCCATTAAAATTTTTAGATTTTTAAAAGATTTTATTTGTTTGCCAGAGAGAGAAAGCATGCGCAAAAGCAGGGGGAGCTGTAAGCAGAGAGGGAGGGAGAAGCAGACTCCCCACTGATCAGGGAGCCCAAGAAGGGGCTCGATTCCAGCCCTGGGATCATGACCTGAGCCAAAGGCAGACACTTAGCTGACTGAGCCACCTTGGCGCCCTCCCTATGGTTCTGTGAATCACCAAAACATAAAGCTGTACACAAATAGAAATCATCTGATAGGTAGATTTAAGGATATGTTTGCTCTTTATGCACTAAAACAGACAACTGAACTGGCCAGCTGCATTTCATATTTCTTCCCAGGCTGAGATAGGATACTTTGTCCCACATGTCTTCTGTTTACAGAATGGAATGGAGAACGACAATGACCTTAGTGTGATTATGTCACCGGTTTTATAATAAAAGGGCCAGAATTTAGGACGATTACGAGAGAATTAAATATTTGTTAACAGTGGTGTGTGTGTGTGTGTGTGTGTGTGTGTCTACCTGTGTTCCTGTGGCTTTCCCCCAGATTACAAGAGGTGCTGCTTTGTGAGTAGAACACAGTCCAAAAATTGGAGATGTGGTAGGAGAATGATCATTTAGGAGACATAGATTGCAGTGCCACCCCTTTAATCCGTTATAGGTTATCCCCGTAGGTTAGTGGATGTGTGAAATCCGTGAAGATTTCCATTTGAAATACTTCTATAATGAAGAGGCCTCAAATATGCATCCTTTTGAATCTACTTTAGGTCTGCTAATGTCTGCTTTGATCACTTGAAAGCAATTAGAATAAAGATTATTCTAATTTGGTATTTTATAGGATAATTAATAAAACAGGGATACTTGGTGGCTTGGTTGGTTAAGTGTCTGCCTTTGGCTCAGGTCATGATCTCAGGGTCCTGGGATGGAGCTGCACATAGGGTTCCCTGCTCAACGGGGAATCTCCTTCTCCCTCTGCCCCTCTCCCTGCTCATGCTTTCTCTCTCTCTCTTAAATAAAATCTTAAAAACAAAACAAAACACAGAAATAACATGTTTTGCTTTAAAAAGGCATTATGAAATTATTTCTTTTTCTCTATCAGCTTTAACACATTCAGTCTTATAGAATACCACTGAAAGGAAAATCAAGCTACATGGTGCTTATCCTAGTCCTCTATACTTCTATATGCTATAGTCCATTCATGAAGTGAGAAACTAGAATATATAGCAGTGAGAAAAAGATATCAGTACTTTTATCTCATGAAAAAAGCCAAACTGAATATCCTTGAACACAATTCTTTGTTCTCTTATAACCTGAAAAAAATTATAATATAGAATGTTTCATTTTCAAATAATGGAAAAATATGAAAAAAAAGCTGTGTTTGGAAGAGAGAGGCACTGTATATTTTTTAAAAATTTTTCTTTTTTATTTATTTTTAATTTTTATTTATGATAGTCACACACAGAGAGAGAGAGAGAGAGAGGTGCAGAGACACAGGCAGAGGGAGAAGCAGGCTCCATGCACCGGGAGCCCGATGTGGGATTCGATCCCGGGTCTCCAGGATCGCGCCCTGGGCCAAAGGCAGGCGCCAAACCGCTGCGCCACCCAGAGATCCCGGCACTGTATATTATAAATGTAAACTTCTTTAAAATTTTCAAAATCTAATTATAATGGACTTGCCCGTTTAGATTTTATTTTTTTTAAACTATTTTTTATTTTTTATTTATTTATGATAGTCACAGAGAGAGAGAGAGAGAGAGGCAGAGACACAGGCAGAGGGAGAAGCAGGCTCCATGCACCGGGAGCCCGATATGGGATTCGATCCCGGGTCTCCAGGATCGCGCCCTTGGCCAAAGGCAGGCGCCAAACCGCTGCGCCACCCAGGGATCCCCCGTTTAGATTTTAGATAATTTTCTTGCAAATTAGCACCTTATTAGAGATTCTAAGGGTAGGGTTTTGTATGATCATCCTCTTGTTTTGTACTTGTTTTGTACATCTAATAAAAGGATTAAGGTGAAGATGTTAATCTATAATAATTTCAGTGATACATACCTTCATATTTCTTATCTTGAATAATTTATTTAAACATATAATCTGACTTTCTTGAATCACAAAGTCTTCATAAGATCAAAAGTCCTTCTTGTAATAATTTTTATTTAAAAGCATTACAGGGCAGCCTGGGTGGCTCAGCGGTTTAGCGCCGCCTTCAGCCCAGGGCCTTATTCTGGAGACCCGGGATCGAGTCCCATGTCGGGCATAACAGGATTTATTTAGTGTTTATTTTTATTTTTTTTATTAAGTAAAATCTATGCCCACCGTGGGACTCAAACTTACAACCCCAAGATCAAGAGTCATACCTTCTCTGGACTGAGCCAGCGGGGTGCCCTTAATATTTTATTTTTATAAAAAAATGTTAATGGTTGAGAACTTTGATTTGTAGAGTATGGTAAAAGTAAAAACCTCCTATTACCTCCTCATCCCCCAAGCATTCACCCCGCTGGCTGGTAAAGAAGCGAGCTTGAGTAAAAAGGTGGCTCAGGTACTACTCGTATTTACTCATTCCTTCCCAAATTCATAAATGGTCTTAATTTTATTTGCTTGGACAGGGACCTACTTCTTTAGCAAACAATTTTTAAATTTTTCCTCTGGGAGCAGTCTAAAATCATCCAGTTGCCAGAAATTTCTTCCTACTTCTGATCCATGAAATTTTGGAACCTGGGCCTGGGACTGGGGGCAGCAGAATTCCACTCCTGGGAAACAATAGGCTGAAGGCCTTCCCTTGGGTTCTGTTCTTCTTCTCATGACAAACTACAGCCTGCCTCTGTTAACTGGAATAAATGTCCTTTCCCAGAAAAAAAAGTAGATGCTCCAAAGCACAGAAACTAAAAGATCTTTCCCAGACCATGTTAGGCTTCTCTTAAGACAAGCATTCATGTAAGTTTAAAGGTTTCTGTCTTCCATGCAGCTTGTCTGTGATCTTTTAAAAAAGGAGGGAACCAAAAAAAAAAAAAAAAAAAAAAGGAGGGAACCCTGTGGTTTCATTCTGCCCAGCTTTACTCCCCATTTTAGCAAAATACCAATTTTATGTTTGATTTGTAAAATAGATAAGCCAAAATTTAAGAAGGGGAGATGATTGCAACTCATTGGCTGATTTTTTTTTTTTTTTTTAGATTTTTATTTATTTATTCATGAGAGACACACACACAGAGGCAAAGACACAGGCAGAGGGAAAAGCAGGCTTCATGCAGGCTCCATGCAGGGACCCTGATGTGGGACTTGATCCTGAGACTCCATCCTGGGACTCTGGGATCACACCCTGGGCTGAAGGCGGCGCTAAACCGCTGAGCCACCCGCGCTGCCCACATTGGCTGATCTTTTGTTATGTGCAGACGTTGCAAATCTGACTGTACAGTTGAATCACCTGGGAGCTTTTCAAAGACCCCATCCTAGGTGCATTGAATCAGAATCCCAGGCAATGGACTTACTGCTCATCAGGTATTCTGATGTGCCTGGTGTGGCTATCATTGCCTTGAGGAAGGGGTACAGGATGTAGGAGTCAATAGAGGGCCAGGGAGATGTGTTTCAGGCCAACGTGACAGCATAGGTTGACCAAGGTTGGATCCTGTATGGGAGGGAGAGTTTGAGATGATGTTGGGAGAGTAGGACTCCCACCACACATTTTCAAGAAAAAACAAAGGGAAATATTTCTCCTACATAATTTCATCCCTTTATTCTACTGCATTGAAAACAAGTGTGCTGAGAGTAGAGGCTTTTCTAAATGGAATGTGCTATTCAGGAAAAATAGATGTTGAATTCAATGTGATTATCTTTTCTGAGCAAGAAGGAGCTGCTTGTCAGTGTTCATTTTCATTTCCACCTGATGCCTCTTAAACCTTCCCTCATTTATCAATTTACAGCTTCCACTGTGCTGGTAAGTAGGGAGTAGCTGAGAGCTCAGTGAATGGTATTTGGCTGGTCCAAAAATCCTTGAAGAAATCTTAAAACCTAACCAAGTGGTTGCAGATCAGAGTAGGGTTCTGGCTTTGCCCATCCTATATTTACTAGTTAGTCTTGATTGCATAAACATTCTATTAGCTTCTGTACTACAGGCACTGTACCAGGAAATGGGGATACACAGAGTGAGCTCCAAGAACTGAGGACTGAACAAGTCACAAGCTTTTCTTTCCACATATTTAGCTCCTGAATCTGCTAGAAACGAATTGTTTTATATCTGGAGGGAGAGATCCAAATTTCATTTTCCACACCGGTTACCTGTTGTTTCCAGTAGTATCGATTAAATAGCACCTCCTGTTTAAAATTTAAGTTTCCAAAAAAATAAAAAAAAAATAAAATTTAAGTTTCCGCACTAGGCATAAACCTGCTATTGTTTTTTTTTTCTCTCACTTTAAACAAATTCCCTACTGTGCTTATTTGTAGAGTAAATTAAATGCATTAAGGGAGTGGCTAAAATGTAGTCAGTTGTAATAGCAAGCCTGGAGTTTAAAATACTTTTATATTTGACATCTTAGGTGTTACCTATAGAGGCCTCTTTGAGGCAGCCGGCTTGAGCAGTGGAAACTTGTTCAAGGCAAAAGGGCCCACAGCTGAATCCAGACGGGCCCATCGGGTGACCCACCTCAAAATATCCATGAGCCCCAGCTGACCCATGGACTACAGTTACCAAAAAAGGGAAAGTTTTGTATGTCCCTATACCTCCTCACCATCCTGCTTAAAAAACGGCCCCCACCTGCTGCCTCCTGGCAGACAGACGCTCCTCTGCTGCCCTGCCCACCGCTCTCTGGCAGTGTGTTCAATAAACGTCTGTCTCCTTTGTTCTGCCCTGGAGGAAGCCCATGCCACCGGCTTCCACCTGATTGTGCCCCACATTTGGGGGCCCCATCCACTTGAGACACCGAGACACTTGGCCTGCCATGGCTCTGATAAGTTGAAACACCCCTAAATAGAAAAAAGTAAGTGGGAAGCAGATGTTATCTTCTAGACTTAATTTTTCTTGATATGTAATAACATGCATTAAAATTGGTCCAGTATTCCAGGGGCACCTGGGTGGCTCACTTGGTAGCATCTGCCTTCTGCTCAGGTCATGATCCTGGGGTTCTGGATCGAGCCCCACATTGGGGTCCCTGCTCAGCAAGGAGTATGCTTCTCCCCCTCCCTCTGCCCTGTCCCCTGGATCTCTCAAATAAATAAATAAAATCATTAAAAAGAAATAGCCACGTGTTCCATAACCACTTACCATGTGAAAGGCATTGGTCTAGATGCTTTGAGAGATGAAGAGACAGGAACACGCAGCATTATCCCCGAGTGCCTCAATCTAGGTGAGGTGATAGGGTCCCTCTAGGAAATATTCAATAACGACGATTCAGACACACTGGAGAGACCATAGAAGAATCACCATTGCTTGGTACCTGTCTTCTCAGTGAATTGTCCAGTTGAATTGTCCAGGTAGCTTCTGGGAAAGGAAAAGGACATTTTGAAAGGTGTGGCAGGCACATGAGGCCATTGGTTGGGAGTCCAGAAAGTGCCAGAAGATGAAGGAGCTGCATGTTTGTAAGGGAGGGGTGGGAAGAGCATGATCCATGGGGTTGCAGCCGGGCATCGGGAGAGCTTCACAGGCAGCAGAGAGCTGGTGAAGGCTGCTCATGAATAACACAGCAAAGATGCAGTTGCTACATGAGTGGATCATCTGGGAGAGTGGGGGGAATGAGACCAGAAAGCGTGATTGGGGGAGCTTGTTTCGTTATACCCTCTTTTTTTAAATAATAAATTTATTTTTTATTGGTGTTCAATTTACCAACATACAGAATAACACCCAGTGCTCATCCCATCAAGTGCCCCCCTCAGTGCCCGTCACCCATTCACCCCCACCCCCCGCCCTCCTCCCCTTTCATTATACCCTTGATAGTCTTCCTTACTCAATACATGTTGTTGTAGTGCATAAAACAAGATTGTTGATGGATTTTACGGTGTCTAATCTTTGTTTACATTTTCAGTGCTGAGTGATATAAGTTTTCACTAAGTTAGCCGAATGCCTCTTAGGAAACTTTGGTTTGAAGTTATCCTTCATTTGGATATTTATGTAAAACAGTCTTACTCCATACCCATAACAAATCACAGGCTGTGCAAAGTTCAACCTTAGATGTGGTCTGTCGACTTTGAATTTATATGATAGACACTGCAGTAGAAGGGAGGAAGGGTTGGAGATAGGCTTATCATCTGTAGGACCTTGCTAAGAATTAGCCAGTCTCTCTATGATGAATTTTCCTTAATTATTTGAGAAATGACATGTTTAACCAATATTTAGACATGAGTTTTTTTTAAGTTTTTATTTAAATTCCAGTGAAGTGAAATACAGTGTAATATTAGTTTCAGGTGTATAGTTTTGTGATTCAACACTTAGACATGAGCTTCTGACTCCTGTAGTGTTAATCTAAATATTTAAATGGAAATTTTTGTTCTTTGGCCCTGTTTTATATGAAGAAAGTTATTGAAAAGTAGTGGAAAATGTCACACTAATGTTTACTGAATCAGTCTTGATCATTACCATCTTTTCTCCAATCCTGACAAAAGTTAGTGTATAAAATTTAAACAAAAAGTAGTTGACAGTAATGGGGGAAAAACCCCAGTTGGTTTGGTTTTAGATCTGATGTTTTTCTTTGTAAAACTTTCAAGAGTTTAAGTTAACTTTAAACCCAATTTAATGGTAGTTTTAGATTTATCTTTTGTTTACAATATAGAAAGTTGTTTTGTTTTGATTAAAACGAAGGTTGGTTATTCTCTTGATACTAATTAAAGACATAGTAAGGTCTTTTGAATGCTCAAAAGATTTTTGTCGTATATGCTGAGTCTGTGGTGATTGAAGAGGACCAACAATGTTATCTAGAAAGAGATTTCAAGTCACTTCTGGAACCATGCCTGATAAACAGTCCTCCGGGACAGGGAGGAATGCAAAGAATGCTTAAGTATTCAGGGAACTAGGTCATGGTTTAAAGTATTACATTTGTCAGAGAAAGTTTCTCAAGTAGCCCCAATGGTGCTTGGTTTCCTGCTTACCCAGGGTGCTTTAGTCTTAGGCAAATTAGGAGGGCTGGACTAGAAGTAGCAGACCCGCCATATTCGCCTGAACTCACAACACCAGAAAGACAGTTGAGGCTCTAGGTTAGTGACCAGAAAAACCAAAGATGTGATAAATGGATGTTTTTTTCCCCCTTAACTGCATGATCTCAGACTAGAAATTATTTAAAGAGTATATAGGCAAGTGATGATAGACAGTAAATATATAGGAAGAAAAGGAAATTCAGAATTCCTTTTAGGTGAACTGGGGGTGTTTCTTGGCTGCCAGTGTTAAGCCCTGCAGGGGACCAGGTGGGTTTCTTGTAGTTACATGTTGACCACAGTGCCCACATGGACTTAAGCTCATTGAAAACCATATTTTGCCATGAACTGTAGCTGAATGTTGGACAAGGAATCATGAACATGACAGGCCCTGAAGGCAAGAGAAAGAGACATATTAAGGTACCAAGGAAGGTGGCATAGTGGATACTATGGATGGAGTGTCCCTAAAATCCATATGCTGAAACTTTAATACCCGATGTGATGGTATTAGGAAATGGGGCCTTTGGGAGGTGATAGGTCATGAAGATAGAGCCCTCATTATATGGTTAGTTACCTTATAAGAAGGGATGACAGCCAGCTTGCTTTCTACTAACCATGTGAGGATAAAATGGGAAGACAGCCCTCTGCAAACCTGGAAGAGAGCTCTCACTAGGACCCAGCTTGGCCCACACCTTCATCATGGACTCCCAGCCTCCAGAACTGTGAGAAATACATGTTTGTTGTCTAAGCTATGGTAACTTGTCATAGCATCCCCAACTAAGGCAGAAGAGATGGAACTTATGGTGAATTGTTGAAGAATGGAGATGCGTGAGAGGAGGCAAGAAAATTGAAAAATAGTAAGATAATAATAAATATTTAAAAGTGATAAAACAAAGCAAGAGGGAACCTTGTCACATTGGGAGAAATGCTGAGTGAAAAACAGTCTGGGAAAAATTGGGCTACCTACTCTTTCTTAACTGCAGAACTTTGCAGAATCTTTAATATCTGGCATCTTTAACCAAATGCAATTGAAAAATGCTGGGCTAGAGAAGAGAATGAAGCTGGAAAAGTGAGGAATCTGGAGAGGTAGCTTGTGGCTCTGCTGTGGAGAATATTGAATTCTAGGTTTGACTTCTGCATTTATTGTGATTGGCAATGTGAAGCCAATAATTGGGATCCAAATCTACATCTGTTAGCATGTAGGCGGGGACTGCCACTTAGTTTCTAATCCGAGACAATAATTATAAAACATTAGGGAAATTTGTGCTTTTTGGTGGGGGCATGGGAAAGATGAGTTTTCATTTCATTCATATCAAAAATGATTGCATTTTTTTTGTATATCTAATTTTTAAATTAATCACATCACATGTAGAGAGATTCCTCTGGTTAAAATGGGAAAATGTGGAATATGTCCCAGCTTTTAATTGTATGTTATTTGGGAAATGCCTCAGATTATCCTGAGATGAAATATTTCATGTTTTCATATCTTTATTAAGTGATGTCTAGATTTGCGAATATATTTTGGTGGGGGGAGGAGAGAGAAGTAGAAAGTTTAGGCAATAATCAGGATCATTAGAATTGGGGGGGTTGAAGATAGTTTGAATTAATTCCATTGTTCAGATAATCCAGATAATTGTATCAGATTGAGATTATCTTCAGTCTGTAGTGAGTCTAAGAAATGTTTATAGACTCTATTTCTATGGCATTTAACTGCACGTAGAGCTAAACATCCTAGCAGAAACCACGTTATGCCTTCATACTTTCCTTTAACCGAATTTTCTGGAGCCAAAGACAATTGGACTACTGTGGAGTTAAATGCTGTCAATTATTGTGTTCCTCAAACCCTTTCCAGCTCCTGCAGTGAATACTGGAGGTATTGTAACTGTATGTGAACTTGAACGAAGATCAGGGGAAGGTCAAAATAGAGCCTTCTTGAATGGAATTGCAAATTCTTCCTCTGGCAAATAAGAGTAAAGAGAATTGTCACCCTTTGTTGCTTTTTATGGTCATGAAGAAGAAAAAATTCTCAAAGCTTATGATTCCTTTGCTATGAGCTGATCAGCTGGCTTACTTGGGTTTTGGATTAGAAGTTGAGAAAGACACTGATGTATTTTCTTCAGTCTGATCAAAGCAAATCAGAGCAAATAACTGTATTTAAGATTGTAACTAAGCTAAATTTTAAAGAAGGTTGCCACTTTTAAAACCTAAAAATCGATGTAGGACTATTCTTGTAAGATTATTTTAGGCCATAATAAGCAGGAACAATTCAATTGAAGCATAAGATACTGATTCTTGCTTCTAAATAATATTTGCTATTACTGTATTTATATTTTTATTTATTTTTTTGAGAGCAAGCATGAGTGAGCATGAGGCGGGAGAGGGGCAGAAGGAGCCAGAGAGAGAATCCCATTCAGGCCCCACCCCCAGCACGGAGCCAATGTGGAGCTCAGTCCCACAAGAGTTGGAGGTATAACCGGATTGAGCTACCCAAGTGTCCTACTCTGTTTTTTATTTTTTAAAGATTTTATTTATTGGAGAGAGAGTGAGTCTGAAGAGAGAGGACAAGGAGGAGGGAGAAGTAGAGTTCCTGCTGAGCAAGGAGCTGATGGGGAATTTGATTTTAGGACCCTGGGATCATGACCTGAGCTAAAGGCAGATGCTTAACCAACTAGGCTACCTAGATAGATGCCCACTGTGTTTGTTTTTTAAGTTAGTGTATGCATAGTATATTAATTGAATTGCTCACTTAACTCTTTTCTAAAGTGTAACTTTTGTGCTTATTCTCAATGCACTAACTTGTTTTCAGGGGAAGAAGACTTGTCAGTCCAGGGACTGGACTTGTCAGTTTTGTGTCTTTGCCTATGTTTGACATCTCCACACAGTTGTGCATGGTGTGTTTCTGTGTTGATTTTAAGGTTGAAATCTGTAGAAAATGAATTAAAGATATGCATAAACTGTAAGGTCAAGTATATATAGAAATATTTTAAAAGTTCCTCCTCTAAATAACTGTCAACTCACTGTTTGTCGGTTTTGAGTACCCATTAGGTCCCAGGCAGTTTTTTTGGGCTCTTCTACATACTTTTTTTATTTTACCAATAGCTCATAGCTTCTGTGTGGTAAATGGTATCCCTAATCCCTATGAGGGATAGGGATGAGCCAGCAAAATGAAAATTTAACTAGGAAATAGAGCTTTGGTTCACTAGCTCCTGTGTTCAATACTAGAGGTCTCCCCGTGGTTTGCTCAGCTCCCAGTCTTGGGGCTGGTGGGTATGGAACCACTGCAGTGTGTAGGGGGTCTTGGCTATGATGCCAAAGAGATCTCTCTTTATTTTTTTTTTTTGTCTCTTACTAACTTCTGGATACTAGATAGTTCCTGTGATACCAGTGCCCTCTGTTTTTCTAGGTATCTTATAATCTATTACTCCATCTGTAAATGTCGAATGGTTACTTTTTATTAGCCAACCTATTTCCACTGACCCCACTCTTCCTACCCCATCATGACCTGGAAATAGCTGATGTGAGGTTGTATGAGCAATTTGGGTTTGGAGGCAAGTCATATAACCTAGATGAATCGATACCACGTATTTTTCTTTTTAATTTGGGTATACTTGAGTGCCAGGCCCATATAATCACCCTCTTTTCCCTTTTGGTTTTGCTCTGCCCTCCTGACATCCCAGTTTATCATCCGTCCCACTGTACGCTGTTGAACTCCATTCCATTTTAAACACATTTCCTCCCTTAGGATCATCCTCCAACTGATTTGCCCTCTGTGATCAAGGCATTGTCCTTAGGACATTTTGTCCTCTCCCAGGGTTTTAACACTAAATTATGTCCACCAACTTTCAGTCTCATGTATACATCTGTGTATTAATTAGACAAGTGGACCTCACAAATAACATTCCTTCTGTCCCTTTTGCCTGCTTCTGGGAACCATCTTGGAATCTGGCCATCTCAGAGAATGGTATCCCAATCTTCCTCTTGCGCTTCCTGTCATTGATCAATGTCCAGGCTGCCATGAAGTTCTGTTGGTTTTAGTTCTGCTTCCTTAGACCTTTTCCTTATTTCCCAATTTTACTTATTTATTTATTTTTATTTAAATTTTTTTTTATTTTTTTATTTTACGATAGTCATACAGGGAGAGAGAGAGGCAGAGACACAGGCAGAGGGAGAAGCAGGCTCCATGCACCGGGAGCCTGACGTGGGATTCGATCCCAGGTCTCCAGGATCGCGCCCTGGGCCAAAGGCAGGCGCCAAACCGCTGTGCCACCCAGGGATCCCCTTATTTCCCAATTTTAATTATCCTATGCAATATATGCAGCATTCATCTACACTAGTCTTCCTACCTACTGGTCTGCCAGCTTCCTCTGCTCAGGCCACCAAGTGGGTAGGAACATCCACTGCATGTTCATAAGCTGCTCTTGTGCAAAGGCAAACAAAATGGAAATAAAGTTGATGGAATATAGTTTCTAAAAATTGAAAAAACCCACTAGCCTTCCTGCTTCTGGCTATTTTTCTCTACATATAATTGCTTTATAGATGTAGGCAATTATAAAGTAGAAGTTCCCTGGACCCTGTAATTGGAGAGGCCCTCTGCTTGTAGGTATATAAAGCTCTCCAGACTTTGCTTTGCTTCTAGTCGTGCACCTATCATTCCCTTATGGTTCATTCCCAAGTTGAGTCTTGAGCATTGAGAGAGAAGACAAAAAACAATGGTTTACTAAATATTTTCGATCTTCTATACATTTTTCTTCTTTTCAGTCAATGAATGTGGTAATGAGAAGTTTTCTTCATTGCATGTTTAATTTTAAGAACTTTTCTGTGTAGCACAGCAGCATGGCCTGAGAGAAAAGTCAACACGACTAAAGTAAATTTTCCACCACCATGGGCATAGTAAATACAGAGTATGGAATCTTGATCACATTTGTATGGAAACATAATTGTAGTTTGGGTTATAAATTTATTTTGTTATTAGATTGGCTTTTTTTTTGGGAATTCTGTTTGAAGCAGAAGTAGGATCAGTTGACCTAAAGTTTCAAATGTTTGATTTTATTGGTGTTTTGATTTTTAACAAATAGTGTCTGGTGTGAATTAATGAAGTTGAAAAAGGTTTTGTTTTCCTTCTCCCCATCTCCAAAAAGAGAAAATCCCTAAAGCCTTTATGATTTTTATTACAAACAGCAGGCTTAGTATGGGAGAGATCTTAGTGAAGCCATGGTGTATCAGGACTATTTCACAAGTGAATACCATCTCAAAGGGAGGCTCAGGGCAGCCCCCGTGGCTTAGCAGTTTAGCGCCGACTTCAGCCAGAGTGTGATCCTGGAGACCCAGGATCGAGTCCCACATCAGGTTCCCTGTCTGGAGCCTGCTTCTCCCTCTGCCTGTGTCTCTGCTTTCTCCCTCTGTGTGTCTCTCATGAATAAATAAATTTAAAAAAAATCTTTTTTAAAAAAAGGGGGGCAGGCTCAGCCCCTCCCTCGTCCTTCTAAAGCTGAGGAGACATTCTACAATGCCTGCCAAGTATAAGGTTTTGACCAGTTTTCTGGGTCTTGGTTTCCTTATACTTTAGAGTTTAAGCCCATTTCCTTTGCCTGCAAACCAAAGGTAGTTTACTACCCAAAGTTTGCAGCCTTTATTTATTTATTTATTTATTTATTTATTTATTTATTTATTTATTTTTAAAGATTTTATTTATTTATTCTTGAGACAGAGAGAGGCAGAGGCACAGGCAGAGGGGGAAGCAGGCTCCATGGAGGGAGCCCGACGTGAGACTTGATCCCTGGTCTCCAGGATCAGGCTCTGGGCTGAAGGTGGCGCTAAACCGCTGAGCCACCTGGGCTGCCCAGTTTGCAGCCTTTAGATTTATTTTTTGTATGTGTAAAAAGAAGTGTTGATGTGACTTCCAGAGTCCTTTCTTTTCTTAAACTTAAATTTTCTGACTCACGGGCTGATTTCTGAGAGTCTGGTAACCTAAAGGCAAAAGTACCACCTCCTGAACTAGTAGCTTTGGACTTTGTCTAACTCAGAACTCATATAGTTATTGCCTTGCAAACTGGTCTATGAGGTATCCATTCAAAAAATACTCCACTGGAGTGCCTGGGGGACTCAGTTGGTTAAGCATCTGCCTTCGGCTCAGGTCATGATTTTGGAGTCTGGGTCCTCAAATGGAGCCCCATATCAGGCTCCCTGCCCAGCAGGGGAGTCTGCTTTTCTCTCTGCCTCTCAAATGAAATCTTAAAAAAAATATTTTTTTAAATTCTCAATTGCTTCTGTTGGTATTTTTTCAGTCATTACTACTTCCTAGGCTCTGTTGAGATCACAGTGTTCACTAACTTGGCTTCCATTACATCTATGTGCTGTTGAATTCTGAAACTATCCATCTCTACCTGGGACACCTATTCCATTGTCTTTTTTTTTTTCCCCCCAAGGGAATCTGCTTGAGATTCTCTCCTTCTTTTTGTCCTCCCCCACCAAATATGCATGCACATATGCATACTCTCTCAAATAAGTAAGATCTTTTTTTAAAAGATAGATTTGTTTGTTTGTTTGTTTGTTTGTTTGAGAGGGATAGAGTGAGCACACAGGGAGAGGAGCAGACTCCCTGCTGAGCGAGGAGCCCAAAGTAGGGTTCCATCCCAGGACCCTGGGATCATGACCTGAGCTGAAGGCAGGCACTTAAACTGACTGAGCCACCCAGCTGTCCTAAGTAAGTAAAAATATTTATTTATTTATTTATTTATTTATTTATTTATTTATTTAGTGAAATATTTAAAGAAAAAAAAAGAATTTAGCTTTAAAAATCTCATTTGCAGAAAGTAATATACTGAAGCTTAAATCTGGGAAAACAGAATTTTTCTAAAACTTTGTTTTAGGGACAAAATTAAATTTATAAATGTAAATTAAAGCATTCTTCTTACAAAATCTTTATTAAGATAATAATTCACAAAAAAAGATAATAATTCACATAACATATATTTTACCCATTTAAAGTCTGCAGTTCAATGGTTTTCAGTAATTAAATCTTAATTGAAAAATTATCTTTGAACAACTGGAAGCAAATGACTGATCTGAGGTAGGTGCTTATGGCTATTTAAGTCTTTTTTTCATAGGAATTCAGCTTGGTCCTTCTTAATTTTTTGAAAATCAAAGTATAGGGAGGTTCTATTTGAACTTTAGTTAGTGTAGGGGTTTCCATTAAATCACTTAGCTAGATTAACTTCCATCCAGTAGATTTAAAATACAATAGAAGAAAATGAACTGGAAAAAAATGTTGCTGAGGAAAATAAATTTGAGGGATGCCTGGGTGGCTCAGTGGTTAAGCATCTACCTTCAGCTCAAGTTGTGATCCTGGGGTCCTAGGATCAAGTCCTACATCAGGCTCCCTGCAGGGAGCCTGCATCTCCCTCTGCCTATGTCTCTGCTTCTCTCCCTGCATCTCTCATGAATAAATAAACAAAATCTTAAAAAAAAAAAAACCAACTTGTATATATTAAGGAGAAAGGATAATAATGCTTATTAAAAATCAAGCAATACATAGGTATGTAAAAGCCAATTTTTATTTTTATTTTTAAAGATTTTATTTGACAGAGAGAGTGCACACAGCAGAGGGAACAGGCAAAAGGGAGAGGGAGAAGCAGGCTTTCCACTGAGCAGGGAGCCCGATGTGAGGCTGGATCCCAGGACCCTAGGATCATGATCTGAGCCAAAGGCAGTTGCTTAACTGAGTCACCCAGGCACCCCAAAAGCCAATTATTTTTCCATACCCATCCATCCCTCTCATCAATCACCCTCATCAGATAGAGCTACAGTTATCAGAGGTTATAACATTCTTCTTGGCCTGAGAATGGATTACACAGCAGATGTGAAAAAAAATTAGTGATCACTAGGAGTCAGGTTGGGTTCACTAAAAATAAACCGAGTAACCACATTTTTTAAATTTCCTTTTTTGTTCTTCCTTTCTTGATCTTTTGTTGCTGTACAGATTCCTGTATTATAGGATTTTTGAGAATGGACTGATAGTGTTTCTGGATTTCACTAGAGATTTGACAAAACTGAATAATTCAGTAACTCTCCTTAAATGTAGGCCAGTCAAACATACGGTTGAATAAACATAATTGATGGGTCATCCTAGTAAGAGTTGCCGGCTACAGAACTCTACCTGGCCTCACCCAGAGTTAATATTTTATCAACTTGCATAAGAAGTGAAGGCAAATGTCTCAAATTGATAGATGATTAAAAAATTGAATGGAAAGCAAATGCTATATTATATATTTTTTTTGAATGTAGACATGGCCACAGAGTTGGGACAAAGGGGAAGGACAGTATAGCTCTCCATGCACCAGAGCACACAGTATAGGACAAAGGTACTGGGTCTGTGTAAGGACAGGGAGAGAAGTGCATCTAACAGAACAGAAGAAAAACACCCTGGAATGCATTGATTCTTATGTTTTTGAAAAATCAAATTATAAAGCAATTTGGCAGTGCATTGGACCGTATTAAGTGTTCACATCGTTTATTCCAGCACTTCTAAATCTGGAAATTCAGCAAATAGATAATACAAGGGAAGGAAAACTATATGCCCTGTGATGTTTATTACAGTATTTATCACTGTTTTGTTTAAGATACTGAAAGATCAGCAAAATTAATTATGTGTGGTGCATATACCGTATCCTTGTCATTGAGGGACATGGGAAGAATTTGTAGCATCCTGAGCAAATATATGGTTTCAGGATGGGAGAAATATGCAGAACTGTACTCAAAGTCTATGTATGTGGCTAAAAGTTGAAAGGAGTACATGAAAATGAAGAGGTGTTAGAATGACAGCGTTTTAGAACACTTCAGTATTTTTCTTTTTTATGATTACTGAAAACCCAGCAGATCAACATGGGAGGGAATTGAAGTTGAAAGGATCTAAATTATAAGCAGGAGGGAAGTAAAAAGCTGGGGGTTTGGGCAGCCCGGGTGGCTCAGCGGTTTAGTGCCACCTTCAGCCCAGGGCATGATCCCAGGGTCCCGGGATCGAGTCCCACGTCGGGCTCCCTGCATGGAGCCTGCTTCTCCCTGCCTGTGTCTCTGCCTCTTTCTCTTTCTGTATCTCTATGAATAAATAAATAAAATCTTAAAAAAAAAAGCTGGGGGTTTTAATTGGTTTTAATCACAATCACATTGGTTTTAAAATGGGGGAGGATGGCTAATACACAGCATTTCAAATATATACTTATGCTGTATTAATAAGTTTGCACTGGTCCGTATGGAGTATTGTACTTAGGACAGAGCCACATTTTATTTTATTTTAAAGATGTATTTATTCCTGAGAGACACAGAGAGAGGCAGAGACGTAGGCAGAGGGAGAAGCAGGCTCCCTGCAGGGAGCCCCATGCGGGACTCCATCCCGGGACTCTGGGATCACGCCCTGAGCCTAAGGCAGACGCTCAGTCACTGAGCCACCCAGGTGCCTCAGGGCCACATTTTAGTGTCAGATATTGCTACATTAAAGTCAGAAGTGTAGCTTTCAGGTCCTTGACAAATAGTTGCCCTGTCAGAGTCCATAAAATGCCAAACTCTGGTGACAGAATGTGGGGTTTGAGGAGGATTATTTGGAATAAGATGGTCTTCAGAGGAACAGTCCCATTTCCTCTGCAAATTTTGCCAGGTCAGTTAATAGACTTAAAGAACAAAGGACCAGATTTTGTGGCTATAGCCATTGTAAATGATTTTTGATCCCTGTTAACATAGCCTGTTAAATTTCTAGAATGCAGCTGTAGAATGATACCATAGTTATCCTCAGGTTGGTGAAGTATCACTCTTAATTAAGGAGGATTTTTCAAAGGTGAAGTATCACTCTTAATTAAGGAGGATTTTTCAAAGGCAAAGGTACCAGAGATAATCACAGGAACTTACAGTGTGAACGGTTCCATGGAAGGTATAGGATGTGGTTTCTTTTTAGTGGCAGCTGAGATAATTCAAGGGCAAGGTCTCCAGGCCATTTTTTTCCCTTTGCCAACAGGGAACATCCATTCTTCAGGCCGTTTGAACCTTTTTGGGGTTGCTGATGGAAAGAGCCCAGAGACCCTTAAGCCCTCCCTAATCCTGATTATTGCATACACTCATTGGATGTCACTTTCTTGCCATTTTTCCAAGACCCCATTTTATCTTTTTAGTTCCTACTAAACTAAATTCAGGGAGAGCTTCATGGGACTGAGCAAGACACCACTATTGGGATAATGGGACATGTTCTTAAATATACATATTTAAAACAAAAATAAAACTTTGGCAGCTATGTATATCAAACTAAGTTTTGTGTGAATCTGTAAATAGTGGTCTTTTTGCTTATAAGAGAAGGCCTGGGCAGCCCCGGTGGCTCAGCAGTTTAGCACCGCCTCCAGTGCGTGATCCTGGAGACCCGGGATCGAGTCCCACGTCGGGCTCCCTGCGTGGAGCCTGATTCTCCCTCTGCCTGTGTCTCTGCCTCTCTCTCTCTCTCTGTATCTCTCATAAATAGATAGATTAAATCTTTAAAGAGAGAGAGAGAGAGAGAAGGCCTGATAATCTAACCAAATACCTGTGTTATATGGAAACTTCCAGCTCTGTTCAGTGTTTCAGTTTTAGAATAGACTTGTGTTTATAATTTACAGGGTATCTTCGACTCTCAGATCCTTGTTTTAATATTCCAGAAAGAAAACTAAAACTTGGGATATATCAAGGTTGAGTAGACGATATATACCATGTTACAAATGTAGGAAGGAAGCTGTTCCCAATAGTGGGTATGGGAAACATTTAATGTTAGATGAGTGAACTTCATGGTTAAGATGAAAGATGTTCAATCTTAGGTGAAATCTTTGATGTAGAACTGATTCAAACTGATGTAGGCAGTTTGAATATAGATGCTACAATGGCTTTCCTAGGTTTAGCTGTCACCTATCAGTAGAATCAATAGTAATCCCCAAATATTGCCTGAGTCTTTATTTATTTTTTTATTTATCTTGTATATCCTTCCTAAAGTTTTTATTTTGTGCAGAATTTCTATCAATATTCTCTCTTCCCCTCCAACTTTAGCGGAGAGGAAGCTTATTTCTACCATAAGACCTTGCCAAGATATCTGGAGGAGGCTTTCATAATTAAAGAATGTATTTGCTTTCCTTCGGGAATCAACACCACTCAGATCTGATTGTCATGACATTTTACTGTTGCTCAAGAAGCATTGTAGATCTTGTGATTAATCGGAAATGAACACCCTGCAGCAGATAAATTTATCCCAGAAAATATCTGTGGGTAACTTTACTTGGAGGTATTTACTAGTCTCAATTGCTGAAAGAGTATTAATTGTTCCTGGTTGTTGTTTTTTTTTTAAGATTTTATTTTTTCCACAGAGAGAACAGGAGAGCACAGTGGGAGGAACAGGGGGAGAATCACAAGCAGATAAGCAGACTCCACACTGAGCACAGAGCCCAAGGTGGGGTTCGATCTCAGGACCATGAGATCATGACCTAAGCCAAGACCAAGAATCAGATGCTTAACCGACTAAGCCACCCAGATGCCCCTTGTTCCTGGTTTTTAATTTTTTTTTAAAGATTTTATTTATTTATTCATGACAGATGAACAGAGAGAGAGGCAGAGACACAGGCAGAGGGAGAAGCAGGCCCCATGCAGGGAGCCCGATGTGGGACTCGATCCTGGGACTCCAGGATCGCGCTCTGGGCCAAAGGCAGGCGCTAAACCGCTGAGCCACCCAGGGGTCCCCTTGTTCCTGGTTTTTTAAATAACAGCTTTATTAAGATATAATTCACATACAATTCACTATTTTAAGAGTACAATTCAGGGCAGCCCCGGTGGTGCAGCGGTTTAGCGCTGCCTGCAGCCCAGGGCGTGATCCTGGAGACCCTGGATCGAGTCCCACGTCAGGCTCTCTCTGTATGATGCCTGCTTCTCTGCCTCTCTCTCTCTCTCTGTCTCTATGAATAAATAAATAAAAATAAATAAAGTGTACAATTCAGTGTTTTTTTTAAAGAATTGTTTAACCATCATGACAATCAATTTTAGAACCTTTTGACCCCCAAAAGCAACCCTATAATCACTCCCCTCTTCTTCCCCTTAGTTCCTTGTAACTGCTAATCTAATTTCTATTTCTAAAGAGTTGCCTATTCCAGACATTTCATGTAAATGTATGGTTTTTTTTCACTTGGTGTAATGTTTGTAAGTTTCATCTATGGTATATAGTACATGTCAGTACTTCATTTCTTCTTCTTGTGGGATAGTAAGATTGTATGGATATACCTCACATTTTATTTTATTTTTTATTTTATTTTATTTTTAAAGATTTTATTTATTTATTCATGAGAGAGAAAGAGAGAGAGAGGAAGAGACATAGGGAGCCTGACATGGGACTCAATCCCGGGCCTCCAGGATCACACCCCGGGCTGAAGGCGGCGCTAAACCGCTGAGCCACCCGGCCTTCCCACCTCACATTTTATTTATCCATGCATCAGTTGATGGACATTTGGATTGTTTCCCCTTGTTGGCTATTATGACTAGTACTGTTATGAACACTAGTGTACAAGTTTTTGTGTGGACCTGTGTTTTCCTCTCTTGTGGAGTAGAATTACAGGGTTGATGTGTCAACTCTATGTTTAATTTTCTGAGGAACTAACAGACTGTTTTCCAAAGCAACTGTACCATTTTACTTTCCCACCAGCCGTGTAAGCGGGTTCCATTTTGTTTTTAGGGAACTACATTTCCAGTGTGCTTATTCACTCATGCAAAGCTAAAAATTAAGGTTGCCTTCTGAATAAATGTGTGTATGACAAACACCATAATGGATCCAAGCGCACATTGTGCGCTCTGCACCCCTGGCAATTAAAGCAATGTTTTTTCTGTTTTCTGAGAAATGGACCTTACAGCCCTGTTAAGCTCTTGTCTTTAAGAAGTTCTTTTTCTAGATGAAAGAGTTGCTCAAATAATAAAATATTTCCATGGTGGGCAGGGGGTAATGATGAGAATTTCTGTTGGCTAAATGTTTCTCACCAAATACATGGAAGCTGTCTAACATTTACCAGTCATCAACATTTTGTCAGATTTGTTTTCCTTCTCTTACTGGTATCCCTTTGCTGTTGAACTCTTAGATATCACAATACTTCACTTCGAAAGAGGTTAGCACTTAACTTTTAAGAATAAATTCCTCGTTCTTAACCACAGTACTGTTATCACACTTGAGAGATTTAACATTAATGTAATGATATCATCTAACAGAGTCCATATTCAGACTTCCCCTGTTATTCCTTAAATGGGTTTTATACTTGCATTTGAAAAAACCAGGATCTAGGATTTCCTCAAGGTTGTCAAATTTCATTCTGTTATGTTTCTTTTAGTCTCTTCAACTAGAATAGGTCTCCCACCTTCTTGTTTTTCATGGGGTTTATTTTTATGGAGAGCCCTGGCTAGTTTCATGCATATTGGGTTTGTCCAATTTGTTTTTCTACAATTAGGTTCAGGTGGACATTCTTAGCCAGAATATACCTCCCTGATATTGAGTACTTAGTATTACATCACACTAGGAGTCCTAGACCATTGAGTTGCTCCACTGTAGGAGATGCTAAGTTTGATTTGGTTAAGGGCTCCTACCAGATCTCCTCATTAGAAAGATGCTTTTCTCTGTGGGGTAATGTCACACATTGATGTGGACTGTTGTGTTGCCAAACAATATTTTAGCATCCATTGATGATCCTTGCCTGAATTTCATTGGAGCTTTGCAAAATGGACATTCTTAGCCACCATTTTTTCCTACTTTTCTCTACCTGGCATTCTTACATAGAGAAGAGTTTTTCATTTTTACTTTTTTCTGTCCCTTTATTTTCCCCCTGAAGTTAAAAATATTTTTTCAACAAGTTTACGAGCATATTTCCAATTGTTATTTCAAACTTGCCTCAAGGAAGGAAACCTAGCAGGTCAATTCAAAGACTCCTCTCGATAGAAACATGTAATAGAGCAAAGAGAATGGTTCGATGATTATTGGTTGAAAGAATTGAGACCAAAGTGGTTACCCTTAGTTCTTGAGGATCATCTGGCCGTGAGTGGTGATGGAGGAGGGTGGGTAGGGGACACGGAAGTGATGCACTAAAGTAGCAGATCTAAATTTCATTGAAACATAATCAGAAATTTTTTTCAAAATGTTATTTTTTTCTCTTGGAGGAAGTTGTAGGGTCATATGATAAGACAAAATGAAGTTCTGCACCTGACCCGGTCAGGGTGTGTAAGCATTGTAAATATGGAAACTAGAAATTGTAGAAAGATTAAAAAGTAGCAGGGGAAAAAGGTGGAGGTTCAGACTTAACACAGCCATTATCTCTTTTGTGTGTTTTTAGAGAAAGGAAAACTGCTTCAGTGTTTATAATTTTTAACTTTGGGGGTTGCCTGGGTGGCTCATTTGGTTCAGTGTCTGCCTGTGGCTCAGGTCATCATCCCAGGGTCCTGGGATTGAGTCTTGCATCGGGCTCTGTGCTCCACAGTGAGCCTGCTTCTTCTCTGCCTGCTGCTCCCGTTTGTGCTCTCTGTCAAATAAAGTCTTTTTAAAAAGTAATTTTTAGCTTCAAAAGCATTAAAAAACAAATTCCAGTTCATAGCCACAATGGTATGAAAATGGAGGTAATATTTCTAAGCTAGTTCTCACAAGCCCATAGGCTGATGGTGTTGCACTAACTGCCATTTTGTGTTGACAACAAGGATACCTAAGATGTCTTTTTTCTAGCTTTTCACCTGCTGCATCTGGAGGACTTTTGCCCCTGAGGGAATCCAGCGCTAGACAGTGCCCCTCATGTTACGTTTGAGGTTTCTGGTGTTTGAGTCCTCAGAGCACCCCTTTAAGAATGCATGTCCAGGGGCACCTGGGTAGCTCAGTCTTAATCCTCTGTTTTTGGCTCAGGTCATGATCTTGGGGTCCTGGGATCCAGCCCCTTACGGGCTCCCTGCTCAGTGGGGAGTATGCTTCTCTCTCTCCCTCTGCTCCTTCCCCTGGCTTGGGCTCTGCCCCCCCCCCCCAAGTAAATAAATAAAATCTTAAAAAAAAAAAAAAGAATGCATGTCTATTTTACATTGAAAAAAGGGAACAAAACTGTGGAATACAGTTTTGAAAGATGAATCTACCCTACCCTCTAAGAAGGTGATATTTAAAAACAGCTTGACTCCCTTAGAAATTCCATCATAGGAGACATCACACTGCTAAAGTTCACATTTTGCTGTAGAAGACCTTTGAATGAATCATTTACAGGGTTTTTTTTTAATTAGAATACACATTTTATATTGATTCAGTAATTCGAACGATAATTTTTTTTACACTATCACTAGAAGACATAAGATTTTATAGAATTATTTTCCTGCCATCTGTTTCAACAGGACCACCTACATATTTTTTACCCGCCAAGTTGTACATTTATATTTTCCACTCTGGTGTGGGATTGCAGAAAGCCTGTTTTTATTATTTTAGTTGAATGACTTTATGCAGATTAAATCATTAAGATACCTCAGTGGCTTGGAAAACTGTTTTAATTATCTAGACATCTAGACTGGCTTTGTTTAATTGGCTAGCATTCATCTATACAGGAAGAAAATAGCTAGTAAATAATAAAAATTAGATTGAACATAATTATTAATAGACTATACCACTGACCATTTGTCTTGGTCTAACAGTTGTTCATTAACAAATTGATCAGACTGAAATTCAGAATTATGGTAGTGTTGAGCCTAAACAGACCGTGAAATAGAATTTGCAGAGTTAAACAATAAATTTTGCATTTGATTCCCTTCCATGTTCCCCAAGTCCTTTTAAATCTTGAACAAAATTTAAATGTAGCAAAGCTAAAACTGCAAAAGCTGATTTTCTTAGCATGGTGTTCTAGTGGTTGGAGTCATTTTTGCAAAGGCTCGTTAGGAGGGCCAGGAAAGAGGTGAAGATGTACATTTCTTCCTGCAAGTGTTGGAAAGTGATTAAGACATTTTTATAGGTGCCAATACAGTCAGTGATTGCATATTTCTGTTTTTGCTTAGGGCTTTCTTTAGTGGAACTGAGAAAGGTTGGCTAATGAAACCGAGTTAGCTTTGTCAGCATTCCTGGCAGTTGAAGGGATATGGTTCACACCCAGCTCTGCAGTGACTGCAGCACATTTCCCTGTGGACACAGCCTCCCCGATCCTCACACAAAGGAAAGCCAGCAGGACTTGGGAGTGGCTGGAAGAGCACAATACACCTGGAGATCCAAGATTTGGAGGACCTTATTATTTATTTATCATTTATTTTTACCTTTTTCTCCCTAGGAAGTCACTGATTGTGTTTTATCACAGTCCTATACCTTTATAAAAGAGATAACCCATTGATTTCTCTGTCCCTTTTTATTGATATATCTATTTAAAAGAAGAATACGAGGGGACCTGTCCTTTAAAAGACTGTCCTTCATGGATTGATATGGAAGGATTGACTTTTTCCTGGTAGTTTCGAGGTGGAACTCTTGGTGTGTGCATCTCCACAGGCACATACTCCGTTTAAGCAATTTAAAACAAATCTTGCTCACAGTCATTTAGTTAACAAGAATACAAACCTAAAAACAAATACAACAACTTATAAAATCTTGAAGATACAGAAGAAAATGAATCCGTCCTTCCCTAGGGGTAATTACTTCTGCAGCTGTTTAAAGGTGGGTTCTGTGCTCTGGGGCTCCGATTACCATCAGAGCAGATGGAGCTGTTGAACAAATGTCTGAGCGTGGTTATTATCCGACGGGGCTGCAATAAATGTTTGTCAGTTATAAATGTTATGTAGACTGGAATGCTTTACTAAGCAATATGTATGCTCTTAATTAAAAAAAAAACTTGGATTTTTATCTTTATGGGGTGGAATATGCCTATGATAACCACACCCTTGGAGATAAAACTCATTTTCTGGATCTTCTCTGAGTTTTTAAAATGTAGGATGGATGGAACAAGGACTCAGACAAATTATTTCTAAATGTCTTGATGTTACAAAGGGAGAACTTTATAGAACTGAAATAATATGAAACAATACCTGTTAAATTCCTTTAACTCAAAATTTGTTGCTTAATAAATAATAGTCACACAATAGACATTTATTTAATGAGTTTCGCACTTAGTTCTTAAAATGAAAATGTTTAAAACTGCAAATAGACTATTGCCTCCTATTTAACCATATTCTTTGGTATACTATATTTTAACAGGGCTATAAATCCTACTTCTTTTTTAGCTTTTCCCTTCTGTTCTTTTTGAAAAAAATATAAAAAGCCATTTTAAATGCTAATAAGAATATACATAGGAACAGATTTTAGGAGTAATGTGTAAATTTGGTAAGAATTTATTCTCCTGCTGTATTGGTTTGCCAGATACTGGTGCATCTCCTAATATTTAAAAAAAAGTTTATCCCTGAAATATATGAGACATGACAAGCCTTTTCTTTTCAGATCCTTATGGAATAACTCATAAGTGTGTGTGAGTGTGTATTTAGTAGGGAAGAAATATTTCTTGTACTACTGTGAAAGGGGGATAGTAGAAGTTATTAATCATACTTAAATTTTATTTAAAATCTATAATAATGAAAATGTATCATGCCCAATAATTGAAAATTTCATGAATTAATATTAATTTCTATGTTGAAGATAGTCATTGGGTTTATACTGTATGAATGTGGATAGACTCACAATGAAGGATAATCCAAGTGCTGTTTTTTTTTTAATTTTTTTTAAATTTTTATTTATTTATGATAGTCACACACACAGAGAGAGAGAGAGGCAGAGACACAGGCAGAGGGAGAAGCAGGCTCCATGCACTGGGAGCCCGACGTGGGATTCGATCCCGGTCTCCAGGATCACGCCCTGGGCCAAAGGCAGGCGCTAAACCGCTGCGCCACCCAGGGATCCCCCAAGTGCTGTTTATCGTTATCATAGATGTACCAATTCAATCAAAATTGAATTTTGACTTGGGAAACGTCCATTCTTTGAACATAGATCTCTTTCTCTCTGCAGTGATGTTATCGGTGCTGTAGTCATAAAAGGTTAATGTCTAGTTCAGGACTTAGATTGGGACAATGAGTTTAAACGTGTTCTATCAAAACCTCATGCTTTTCTAAAATCCTTCAATAAGTTTTTAAATACAATGGATTTGAAATTGAAAACGATAGACCTTGAGTGTCATTACAACCTATACTACTTTAGTGGCCTGGAGTGCCCACAACCAGAATCTTATTCCAACTCTTGGAAAGATTCTTGTTAGTGTCTTAAAAGATTGTATTCCCTGGGGCACCTGGATGGCTCAGTCAGTTAAGTGTCTGACTCTTGGTTTTGGCTCAGGTCCCGACCTCATAGGTCATGAGATGGAGCCCCATGTGGGGCTCTGCACTGGCAGGCAGTTCACTTGAAGATTCTCTCCCTCTGTCCCTTCCCCCATTCGCTCATGGGGCTCTGTCTTCCTCTCTAAAATAAATGAATAAATCTTTTTAAAGAGATTGTGGGGCACCTACGTGGCTCAGTTGGTTGAGCAGCTGACTCTGATTTCAGCTCAGGTCATGATCTCAGGGTCATGGGATGGAGCCCACATCGAGCTCTGCACTCAGCCTGGAGTTTGCTTCTCTCCCTCTGCCCGTGCCCCCAATCACATTCTCTGCCTCTTTCTCCCTCTCTAAAGTGAATAAAATAAATCTTTTTAAAAAATTGTGTTCCCTAGTATCATCTTACTAAAATATTTTCTTTCTTTCTTTCTTTCTTTCTTTCTTTCTTTCTTTCTTTCTTTCTTTCTTTCTTTCTTTCTTTCTTGTTACCATGTCACTTAAATATACTACAGTTGACTACACCATTATTTTTATTTGCCAGTGAACACACCGACGGCCGATTTCCATTCTGTAGGGCGTGTCTTGGTTTACAGGCCCTTCTCCTGTTATTTCTGGAAGGGAAGCTTCCAGGCTTCATGACAGAATGGGAAGAGCTTGTGTTTTGTAGGCAAGACATGAATTTGAATCCCCAGTCTGCCACTTACATGAGATAAGCGGCTTAACTTCTAAGTCTTCCTCTACAACTTGGATAGAAGGCTGTTAAGGGCATGCTTTTACAGGGTATGCTAATTTTGATGCCACTGGGAATGAGTAAGTGCTCACATTTCACTGCCACGTGGCTGATATTGGTAGTTTACTTTGACAGGTGAAGGATGGTATCTTTTTTTTTTCCTTAACATTTTATTTATTTATTTGAGAGAGGCAGAGATAGTGAGAGAGAGCATGAGCAAGGAGGAGAGGGAAAAGCAGGCTCCACACCGAGCAGGGAGACCAACGTGGGGTCCATCCAAAGGCAGACGCTCAACCAGCTGACCCACCCAGGCGACCCCAAAGGGTGATATCTTATGTTTGCTTTGTTTTTTGCATTGCCTTAGTTTCTTAGACCAAATAATGTTTCCATTTGTTGATTGATTTCATTTCATGTTATGAAGGGTACTTATTGCCCACTTGATCTATTGGGGTCTTATTATAGGTTTCAAAACTCATGCTTTATATTTTCACATTTGTAGGCAGTCCCTCAGCGATCTGATTTTTCCAAATTGTTTTTCTTGTGAATTGAGTTGCTGACAGCCTCTTCTCTTGGGTTTCCAGGCAGAGGTCCTAGTCCTGACTTCACCTGTTGTGTCCTGATGATAACACAGATTCCTGGGTTTTGGTGGGTAAAGCATTCTCCATGAGCTTGGGACTCAGTTTCTTGTGGCTCCTTTTTTTTCTCCACACACGTTGTTTATTGAAGAAACACATACTCTGTTCCAGGAGTTATTTCAGACACTTTACAAACATCAACTTGTGGAATTCTCTCAACAACCCTACAACATAGGGAAACCGAGGCACACTCTGAATGGTGGAGCATCTTGCCTCCTGTCACACTGCGTCAGTAAGTGGAGCCTGGGTTGAAATCTTGGAGATCAGGCTTCAGAGATGACCGGCTTTACCTCCCTGGGTTTACTTCAATGGAGCATGCTAAGTTTTTCCCTTTAGGTATGGACTGGTCATAACCCAGATTTGGTTCTCATAGAAGCTCACCCCTAACATTTGGCAGGGCCCAGGACAAGAATATAAATGAGGATCCACATACCACATGTCAAAATATTTTAAATTTGTTAATTAAGCTAATAAACTGTTAAATGAAATGTTGTATCCTCTTTCCTGACAATTAAACCTTCACAATGACCAAGAAGGCCAACTCTCAGCTTAGAAATCTTAAACCTTAGGACTTCCAGGCCAGAATGTGGTGATGCAGGGAGCAGCAGTTTCCAGCTTGTTTTCTTCTCACGCCTGGCTGACCCTGCTTACATCTTGAGGGGCCTCCAGCACATGCATATCATTGCCCAGTCCCTGTCCAAGCTTTATCCCTACCCCCCAACCTTCATCGTAACAGATGCCCTTTGGCTAGCTTCTAAGCCCTGGGAATGCTGTGATCTTGGCCCTGGAGCAGGTGAGTCTCTATCTTGTTTCCTCTAGAGAGGAGAGGACCTGAGGAGGGCCAGAATGAAACTCTCTAAAGGGAGGGGTTCTTTGGTCTGAGTCTAATGGTGTTATTGCTCATAGGGATTATTGAAGCAGTTGCTTTCCCTTGATGCTCTTGTGTGTAGACTTGATGCGATTCCTGCTGTCTTCCTCTATTTCATGTTATTACTCTCGAGGTTCAGGCTAGACAAATGTGAATTCAGTAGTTTACTTAGAGCATATTATGTGTAAGGTGCTGGTTGTGTAAGAGCTGCTGTCCCCACCCTCATGAGTTTATAGTTTTCTCCTTTGGCTTAGCCCTCGCTAGCTTCCCACAGTATAGCCTGCATTCATGCTGTGTAAAAGTACAGAGGTGACTAGCAAAGAATGTTGAGGATTTTGTCCTGATTAGCCCAAGAGTGATCGGTAAGGAAGGAGGGTAATGGAAGAAAATGGAATGTAGAGGCTCTTCTAGAAGAAGGCTTAGCCTCATGCTATAGATGGAGAGGAGTTAAGATTTAGGAAGTAAAGGAGACTCGCATGGCAGATAGAAAACTGAAGTTAACAGAGGGGTCAGCTCCCAGGACACTGCAGTCTGCGGTAAATCAGACATGCAGTATTGATGCCTGAACCAGAAGCAGAAATCAAAGAGTGGATGCCGACAGCATTGAAAACATGAAATATGATGGGACTTGATGGTGCATCAGTGTGGGGATGAGCAAGAAGCAGAGAAGCCCAAGAGGATCCCCAGGTGTCTAGGTTTTTGTACACTTGGGATGTTCTCCCTTTCCTGGGAAGCAGTAGTATCCAGAAAAGATGACCCAACTGTTGAGGCCAAGTGGAAGGAAAGGAACAAAAACAGTGATTCATTCCTTGTAATGCTAATAGCTGAAATTAACTGGATGCTTACTATGTGTCAGTTGCTTTCTTAAGCACCTCCTAATATGTACAAACTTGTGAATCCACTTTCTACCAACGGCCAAAACAGGCATCTAGAGATTAAGGAACCCCATACAACTTGGGGTGGGGAAGGGAGGGAGAATGAGAGAATGAAGATAAAGATAAAGCCCAAGGTTAGAAACCCTGAACAGGCAGAGTTTTTTCTAAGCTCAAACTGGCAGTTACAACCAAGCCTCTAATTGGAGAGCTCTTTTCCTAGTGTCAGGTCCTATGGGCTTCACTCCAAAATACATGACAGACAGATTGGGGGGGATTGTTCTCCCCAGGGTCTCCTCTCTAGTTCCAGTCTCCCTGCCTCCATTCTTGGCTTTTTGCATTGTCTACTTTGCAGCCAGATTGATGTTTTGGGCAATTTTTGTTTGCTTATGGTCACCTCACATCCAATAAAGCATTATAAACCTCAAGTGTGTAGCTTTGATGGATTCTTACAAAATGAATGTGTGTAAAGAGCTCCTGGTCAGTTTTTGTAGGACATTCCCAGTGCCCCAGAAGCCTCTTCCAGGGATTACTCTTTGCTCTGGATGAATCCTGACCCCTTCAAAATTCATATGTTGGAGCCCTAGCCTCCAATGTGGCTGTATTTGAAGATAGGCCTTATAAGCAGGTAATCAAGGTCAAAAGAGACCTAGAATGGGATCTGATTGAAAGGATTGTATCCTTATCAGAAGAGCTATCAGAATGCTCTTATTGTCTCTGTGTATCTTTCTCTCCTTCCTTTGCCACGTGAGTGTACAGTGAGAAGGTGGCCATCTATGAGCTAAGAAGCAGGTTCTCATCAGAAATTAAATTGCCTGGCACCTTGACATTGATCTTCCCAGTATCCAGGAATTAAATTTCTGTTGTTTAAAGTACCCAATGTGTGGTATTTTGTTATAGCAGCTCAAGCTGACTAATACAGAGCCTTTGGAAAGTGAACCTTGAAGGTCAGTAAGGAGAACAAAAATGCAAGAAGTTGTATGAGTATGTAGTGGTCTGCATTGCCAGAGTCCATGAACTTTTTTTTTAAAGATTTATTTATTTATTTATTTATTTATTTATTTATTTATTTATTTATTTATGATAGAGAGAGAGGCAGAGACACAGGAGGAGGGAGAAGCAGGCTCCATGCAGGGAGCCTGACCCGCGACTCCAGGATCGTGCCCTGGGCCAAAGGCAGGCACTAAACCGCTGAGCCACCCAGGGATCCCTGAGTCCACGAACTTAAAGAATAGTGTGCAGGTTGGGGCGTCTGGATGCCTTATTTTGTTAAGTGTGAGACTCTTGATTTTGGCTATAGTCATGATCCTCAGGGTCCTGCGATTGAGCCTTGTGTCGGGTTTTTTGCACTCAGTGGAGTTTGCTTAAGACTCTCTCTCTTTCCTTCTGCCCCTACCCCACCAAGTGCTCTTTCTCTTTCTCTCACTCAAATATATATTTTTTAAGTCTTTAAAAAAAATACTGAATGTCATGATGCAACAGTATGAAGTATGAAGCAACAGAATAGGGAGTGTTTTGGGGTCAAGTAAGACTAATTCTAATTCCATCAGACCATCTTAACTATTAAAGCAGAATGTTGTCTCCTACTCCCCATGGGCAGTAACTGCAGACAGTTTTATAAGACATTTGCTAATTTGTTTTTCAGCCGTTATGACATGATTAGATACCAAATAATATTTTTCTGTCTCAGCAGTGATTCGCTTTATTGAGTTAGCCATTGAACTATTTTTTCTTGCCAGAAGGTGATCATGCACATTAGAACTGCATTTCATTTTTTGTGTCTTTTTCAAGCTGATTACCAGAAAGCTTCTAATCCTCAATGGAGAGTTTATGGAAAAGAGGGAATGGAGGTTTTTCAGAAAAATAAAACATATCGGAGACAAAATGAATATTAAATAATCAACATTCTTTTTTGCTGTAACTTGTCTGGTAATCTACCCTTTTGTTTAGAAAAATCTGTTTTATACCAATAAAAGGGGTAGGTTAAAACCAGATAAAATTGGAAAATAACAGCATTCGAAGGACCAGGAACAGAAGTCTGACCCTAACATGAGTGCTTAGATGAGACACTTGAACTAGACAGTGCATGTAATGATGAAAAGAAGGCATTTGCAAGACCCTAAGCACTATCTTCCATAAGATGCCTGTGTTATTTTGGAGAAAATGAAGTTTGAAATCTCCTTTTCATCTTCAATACTTTTCAGTGTTGTGATACCTTAGGAATGATGTCATTTTAATATAGTTCTTTCAGGGTGCCTGGCTGGCCCAGTCAGTTAAGCGTGACTCTTGGTTTGCACTCAGGTCATGATCTCAGGGTCCTGAGTTTGAGCCCCACATGAGGCTCTGCACTCAGTACGAGTCTGAGATTCTCTGCTTCTTGCTCTTCACCTGCCTCTCCCCCTGCACGGGCATGCATTCTCTCTCTCAAATAAATAAAATCTTTTTTAAAAAATGTATAGTTCTTTCACTCCTGTGTATAGGTAATTATGTATTCTGTATCACAAAATGAACCTATGTTTTACTATCTTTAAACAGTCTAAACTTCCAGAAATCATTTACTTTGCTTATGAGGTTTTTGCCATGTGGGTAAGGAATCGGCCATCTCTGTTTAGATGCTAGTTATTAATCAAAGCATTTATGGATGAAACAGCCAGTCTAATATGTCTGTCTAGGTGTCAAAGCAGATCCTTTGTTCTTTCTGAGATTCCTGAATATGACCTGTTTTAGGTTAGAGCTCAGAGTGCTGGGTTTATACTTTATAGAATAAAAAAAAGCAAGAACTAGAGCTGCCAGTGTGGACCTGACCAAGATCCCACCGTTGCTGGCCTGGTGGAGCCAGCTCAGATGGGTGCAAATTTATTAAATTAAGGAGCCCAGAGCGTGCTGTTTAAACTGACTTTCCAAACCATAGGTGCTAACATTAATTATGTGCTATTGTAAAGTTGGTAGTTAAAACTCAGGATTGCAGAGATCTCCTGAAATGTTTAATTCATATCTTTGTTGGATTTGGCATACATCTGTCTTGTCCACCCTGACCAGCCCCGTTCAGAAGTAAAAACTTACACATTTGAAGAGATGGAGTGAATTCTTCCAAAATTAATGCTGCCTTGTAAATCAGGACAGGACTCCTGGTGTGTGTTTATGTGGGTAATGAGGCCTATTCTGTGTTCCACTTTATTGCTGATAAAGCTAAAAATCAAGGTATTAATGGCATTACTAGATGTTCTCTATGATAGCTGGCAGCTCTAAAAGCTATTTTGACAGGTATAACTTATGATTTATAAATTAGGTTAATGGATTCCTTTTTTACTGGAAAATGCACTTGTATGAGATCACTTATATTCGTGTAATAATTAACTGCCAGCGACAAGTGCAGATGAAGAGATTCAAGCTAATACTCCCCATCCCGAACGCTGAGTGATGGTTATACAGCTTTGTTTCTTTGCAAACTCACCATGATGCTTCACCAGACTGAGTGGACTTTTAATTAGGTAATGCTCTTTAGAGTGCTTGCTCATCTATTAGTGAATATTCTGACCACTTTGTAGGTAGCAGAAGCAGAAGTATGAGGGAATAAATTTAGTAGTAAAACCAACCAAACAAAAAAACTCCAAACACCTTGTACTTGGTGTGCTTTTCACAGGGCTTTGCTGGTGATAAAGCTATTGAACGTCCACTTTTTAGAAACACCTTCCAGTGGAGTGCGTTAGATCCCGAGCAGAATGTTGGTTTATGTGCAATGCAATTTATTTAAGAACTTTGGGAAATTTTTAAAAAGTAGGAAAATAAGGAGGGGCGCCTGGGTGGCTCCTGGTCTCAGGGTGCTGAGATCGAGCTATGCTCGGCTGAGAGTCTGCTTCAGATTCTCTCTCCCTCTCCGTCTGCCCTGCTGGCTCACACATACTCTCTCTCTAAATAAATCTTAGGGGGATCCCTGGGTGGCGCAGCGGTTTGGCGCCTGCCTTTGGCCCAGGGCGCGATCCTGGAGACCCGGGATCGAGTCCCACGTCGGGCTCCCGGTGCATGGAGCCTGCTTCTCCCTCTGCCTGTGTCTCTGCCTCTTTCTCTCTGTGTGACTATCATAAATAAATAAAAATTTAAAAAAAAAATAAAATCTTAAAAAAAAAAAAAGATTCCAGAGCTACCATATTTCTATCTAGGTGCTGTCTTTCCTAGAATAACTTGAATAATACCGTCTAAACCAGTTGAGATTTACCTAGGGAAAAGAAGCATGGTGGCTCTTGAACATAGATACTGTGGAAGGCTTGGTTTTGTAAGGGGAGGGCAGAGGGGTGTCCCAGATGCCTCTTTCCTTCCCCAGGTTTTATTAATAATAAATAGCCTGTCTCAGCTCATTCAGAATGAAAACTGAGGGATGCACAGAGATGTGTGTTGTATAATCTGGATTGTGACTCTTTTCCTTCGGTAACACGATGACTGGTGTGTTTAGGGTTTGTGACAGTTTTGTTTTTGTTTTGTTTTGTTTTCATATCCTTTTCCTTCATCCAGAAGGCCGGGTTTGGGAAGAGGCACCTGAGTGAGATTATTTGGAAGCTTACTGTTGGCAGAAGAAACACATTGACCAATATAAACCTGTTCTTAGAATAGTCAGTATTTCTTTATGGAAAATATTGGGGTAAATTTTGGGGTGCCTGGGTGGCTCAGTTGGTTAAAGGTCAGCCTTTGGCTCGGGTCATGATCCCAGGGTCCTGAAATCGAGCCCCAAATCAGGTTCCCTGCTCCATGGGGAGCCTGCTTCTCCCTCTCCCTCCACCTCTCCCCTGGCTAGTGCTCTCTCTTGCTCACTCTGTCTCCAATAAATAAATAAATAAAATCTTAAAAAAATATTTTAGTGCCTCTGAATGCTTATAGGGCCTAGTATTATGGTGTTTATTTTCTGTGAGTCCTAGTACCTTGATCAGAGCCATATTGGTGACAGGAACACTGGGCAGTGTCTGGGTGTTTGCTGAGCCTCCTGTAAGGGGGTTGGGTCAGGAGATCCTTCCAGCACACCACTGCTGCGCCAGCTGGACACTGTGATGAGCCAAGTTTCGGGCTGGCCGGCGGGACATGAGAAGCAGCGCCTGCTGTCATCTCTTCTCTTCCACCTCGGCCCCCTCTCAACCTCTATCCCACCTCCACTCTTCCATCCCTACCAGAGGGAAACTTGAAGCCAAGCCAATTGACCCCTGGTGCTAAGGTCTCAACATTCAGTTAGGCTGCCTCACTGTCTTTTTTATGAAATGTCAGCTTCCTTTCCTCTTCCCTTTGTGGTGACTCCCAACCTTCATCAGTTTCTTACACAGGCAGAGGGAGAAGCAGGCTCCATGCCGGGAGCCCGATGCAGGACTCGATCCCAGGACCCCGGGATCACACCCTGAGCCAAAGGCAGATGCTCCACCACTGAGCCACCCAGGTGTCCCTAGTTTCTTCTTTTTACCTCTCCCCCTCCTACAAAACACCCGCATTCTGATTTTCCTTTTGAGAGCTGTTTACCAGCCCTGGCAAGTGACCAAACCTGGTGTCCCCATTCACCAACTGTCAGTGTCCTGTGGTCACTATCATGTCTCTGAGACAGTGGCTTCCCTTGTGAAGCACCTGAGCAGCTCTGGATTGACTGATACCTGGGTACCCCTCCCCAGGTTCTGATTTCATTGGGTTGGGCTGCGGCCACAACAACTTTGCAAAGTTTTATCCCCATTTTATAGGCTCAGGATGAGAAACGTGGTCAGACGACTCTCAGCTAGTGAGGAGGCTCAGCTGGGATTCCCTCCCCAGCTGCCTGACGCTAACCCTTGCCTTTCCCTTTCCTGCACTGTGCCATGCTGCTGGGGCTAGAGAAACTTTGCAGAATTTTTACCAGTTAAGGGAATGGCCCTGCCATCACCTGCCTTTTATGAATCTGTGGGAGGTGGGAGGAGGCAGTCTTTGTTTGACTCGGACCAGACTTAACTGATAAACACTGGCCGTGCTCAAGGACCTGCAGGACTGAACTCACGTCACTTTTATTTTGGTATGCAGCAGGCCGGCTGAGTCCCAGGGAGCCCAGAGCTAAGCACACACGTCAGAGAAACCCATTTCAATTTATCATTTTAATTCTGCTCTTCACCATCCACAGACCCTAAATGGATTCTCCCAAATGGCATCTTTGAGACCATTATCAGAGCTAAATGTTTAATAACTTTATTAAATAATCCATGCCATGGTGAATCGGAAACTTTGAGTTTTTTTTTTTTGTTTTTTTTTTTTGTTTTTTTTTTTTTTTTTTTTTTACATCAAAGGAGGCATTTCTGGAAGCCCCTCAGGATGGCTTAACCTAGCCCCCTCGCATCCTTCCTTGCTGAGCCCCTTCCATCCTAAAAGCTCCAGGCAGGAGAGGTTCTGGCAGCGGGAACCCCTGCTTGGCAGGCTTCAGAAAGAAGCAGATGTGAGGCAGACGTTTAATCAATTGAAAAGCCGTTCAGAATTCAGTCTGGGAAGCTATAGATACGCGCTTTAGCAAGCACAGCACGGCGCTCTATGGCTTAGCAACGTGTGGCTTTCCTAGTCTGTATCACATTTTTTCGGTGATTCTGCTAGAAGTGTTGGGAGTCGGACATTGTAGGATAGCAGTTGTCGATTCTTTGTTAAATCACATTATCTTTGATAGGCGTCTTTGAAAATTAAGTTCATTCTACTGAAAATAAGACAAGCGATTTTGCGTGTTCGTTTTCTTTTTTAATCAAAGGGAGCTACAGACGTAGAACTGAAGTCACCACGGGGTGATCGATAAATTTGCTCCACCTGGATTTTAATCAGCAGTTATTTTAAACAATGTGCTTCAAAAGGCGGTACAGCCACTACATTTGCATGCCAATCGTGCATGTTATTTAACTCTGACCTCTGTTATCCTCCTAATTAAATATTGCTTATGTTGGGCGAATCTTGCAGTAAACTTACAGTCTCATTTCCATACACTGGGGTGGAACCTGCAAGAGGTGGTAATTTGTGTTGCCTTGGGCTGCTTAGAAAGTAGTTAGGGGCAGCCCTGGTGGCTCAGTGGTTTAGCACCACCTTCGGCCCAGGGCATGATCCTGGAGACCCAGGATCAAGTCCCACATCGGACTCCCTGCATGGAGCTTGCTTCTCCCTCTGCCTGTGTCTCTGCCTCTCTCTCTCTCTCTCTCTCATGAATAAGTAAAATCTTTTTTAAAAAAGAAAAGAAAGTAGATAGCCTTTCTAAGGCAAGCAGTGGATTTCAGAACTTTCTGTATTATTTTAATTCCTAAGCAAGGATGTGGTATCCTATTTTGCTACTTAATGCAGATCCCTTTGAGAGGATCTTAACGAGAGTAATTACATGAGTGTGAAGTGGTGTATAGGATTAAGTGGGAATTGGGATCTTCTGCATCTACCACGAACCTAATGAGTATGAACCTCATGGTATAGGGACTCAAAAGGAACAAGGCATGAGAATAGTTAGAAGTGTCTCAGAACACCAATCTTGTGTTCACCAATCTCATTCTCATTGTTCTCTTCACAGTAAGATTTTGATTATTTTGCATTTGGATCTGCAGGGGCCTATGAAGTCATTATGGCAGGCAGTTGATCTACCCTGTGTATCTTGCAGGTGCAACAACTCAAAAGGGAAAAATAATCTGTCTTGGACATTTATGATGTCATTACACTCGAAAATATGCTTTAGGGACACCTGGGTGGCTCAGTGGTTGAGCATCTGCCTTTGGCTCAAGGCATGATCCTGGGGTCCTGGGATCGAGTCCCTCATTGGGCTCCCAGTAGGAAGCCTGCTTCTCCCTCTATGTCTCTGCCGCTCTGTCTCTCTGCGTCTCTCATGAATAAATAAATAAAACCTTAAAAAAAATGCTTTAGGGATTCATAGCCTGAGATGTCTAACATGGCCAGATCTGGAGAGTCCACCATCAACTCACTAACCAACCAATGTTAGGTGCCTACTACGGTTAAACATGGAAGTTCAGCATTGCTTGGAAGCTTAACAAGAAAGTAATTAACTTCAGAGTGGAGCTTGATTCCTGTCCTTGAATTGTTGGGTTGCTTAGTCTGTTTCAACCAAGCGGACACACCAGTTCAATCATTGTTCCCTTGATTATCTGTATTAGAAAGATTCTATCAGTGATGTAACCTAATATAAGTAAGATCACATTTTCTTGGTTTAAGGGAAGACTTGGAGATAAAGAACACAGTTAAAGTTCAATCTTTACAGTTCTTTTCTGGTTCAGTGGGGCTGAGCAGTGACTCTTAGCCAGGAGTGTTAGGACCACCACCCAGAAGCAGCACATTTTGGAGTAGAGGATACCAGGAACGCCTCATGCCCTGCAATTCCAGCACATAGTGTCCACATAGGAGGATGCTGGTGCTGTCAGCACGTCAGAATCCATGGCCTAGGATTCATATGTTACTTTAGTTGTTTTATTGAGCATCTCTCTGTTCTAAGTCCAATACAGATCTAAATGTTAAGGGAGCTCCAGACATTCCCAGGTAGGCCTATCACGTACTGGAATTCTGGTAGACCATCCTCATGCAGTGAATCACTGTAGTTGGTAGGTGGTACTTTTTATTTCCCTCATCTCAAGCAGAGATCTTATAAATTCCCTTTGTCTGAAATCAGCATGGTTGATCTCTCCCACCTCACCAGATTTAGAGCTTTGTTTTCTTTCACATACTTTCCCAGAGAACTGAAGATCTTTAATATTTTTTAAAACAACTGTAACTTTTTAAAGTAGGGGAAGATCTGACTGAAAAAACAGATTGCATTTACCCTGGTGTCTTTAGTTACAGGGGCTGTTCATGGATGTGGCTCAAGGGTTCTGTGGGCAGGTCATTTAAGAAAATGTTACCATGGGGAGCTTGTCTGGCTTAGTCCGCAGAGCATGTGATTCTTGGGTCTCAGGGTTGTGAGTTCGAGCCCCACACGGGGTGTAGAGATTACTTAAAAATAAAATCTTAAAAATGTTACAATGATTTCCTCCTTAGAGGTTCAGAGTATACAGATTGCCGTAAAGATTGCCTAAATTTAAGCAGATATGCTTAACTTTGTCTAGATTACAGTCTTCTAGGATGATTTGAGCCCAGAATATTACTGAGATAATGCCTGGCACACTGATGTTGATACATCTCGTGTGCTGATACTCTTGGGTACCTGTTTGAAAAATGCTGATCTTTGAGATTTAGAGAACTAGTTTATACTTAACATTCCCAATAAAGGGATCACCTAGAGTGGCCCAGGCCTTGAGATTTACATAAACAACCTGAGATACATTATTTTCCATTATTTTTAACCACTTAAATATTTGAATACTAGCATGCAGTTGAATTAATTGTGCATGCTAAAAGTAACCTGGTTATTTTAATGGATTTCTCTTTACTTTCATTCTTTCTCATGCCCAGGGGTGACTCTGGGTTATTCCTCCTGAAACTACATTAAGGACTTGGATGAATTTTGCTGATAATTACAAGAAATAGGGACAGAGACTGTAGACTTTGTATTTGTATATATCCCCTTCGCAAAGTGGCATCTAAGGACCCACAGATTCAATGTGCTGTGCAGATAATCCAGAATCTAAAATTGTAAGCATTGAAATCTCCGAAACATGGACTGTCCGATCGTGTGTGTTTTTTGTGTAAGGCTGGAGAGAAGGGAGCCACATTAACTCTAGATGATAGCGATGAGACCCCTAACCCCCTTTGCTGGGAACTTCAGATTAATTCAGTTTGGTTTAATGTCACCAACCAGGAAGGAAATATTTTTGTTTGTTGGGTTTTTTTTTTTTTTTTTTTTTGTGAATATATGAGTGGGAAGAAATGGCATGAAATTGGGGACACCTGGGTGGCTCAGTTGGTTAAGCATCTGCCTTCTGCTTGGGTCTGCATCCCAGGGTACTGGGATGGAGCCCCATGTCAGGGTCCCTGCTGCTCCTCTCTGCTTGTGCTTTCTTGCTCTTTCTGTCAAATAAATAAATAAAATTGTTTTAAAAAAAAGAAATAGCATGAAATTAAAAGCCAGCAGAGAGAGGTTTTATTTAAAGATCAGAAGCTTCAGGGCATTAGTATTTTAAGAAATAGAATTGCTGCCACACTTTTTAGGAGAGCCTCTTTCAGGAGGAAAATTGGGATCAGAAAGATCTCCAAATGTCACTTCTCAAAGATAAGGACATTATTATTATTATTATTATTATTATTATTATTATTTTGAGAAAGAGAGAGCTTGGGTGCAAGGGGGAGGGGAGGAGAGGGGCTGAGGGAGGAGAGAGGGAATATTAAGCATATCCTACCTGTCTCCCTGCCCTTGCTGAGCAGGGAGCCATGACCTCACAACCCTGAGGTCAGGACCTGAGCTGAAATCAAGAGTCCATCACTTAACTGAGTCACCCAGGTGCTCTTTTCAATTTCATGTGGTTTGAAGAGTTTTGGTGCAGTGTTTTGGTGATACCTCTGAAACTTGAGAAGCAGGTCATTTTCTCTCTTTAAAAAGCCTTGCAAGTTTTAAGGTCTTCTTTTTTTGTTTTGTTTTATTTTGTGGATTATCTTGCATCCTTTCTAAATCCAAGGACTATAGAATAATAAACACCCACGTACCCATCATTCAGTTTCAGCTGTGATCAACATTGTACTGATCTTATTTTGTCAAATTTTATTTTTTTATTTATTTTTTAAAAGATTTTATTTATTTGAGAGAGTGAGAGAGCATGTGCCTATGCAAACTGGGGGGGGGGCAGAGGGAGAGGGAGAAGTAGGCTCCCCACTGAGGAGGGAGACCTGTATAGGTCTCCATCCCAGGACCCTAAGATCAGGACCTGAGCTGAAGGCAGGTGCTTAACCAACTGAGCCACCCAGGTGCCCCAATCTTACTTTGTCAAAGTTTAATTTTTATACTTTATTTGCTTATCTTAAATACAAGATTGTATTGTCTGCATCATCATTATAGACCTAATGGTTGAAGACTTCATAAAATAACATGACCACATTATTATTGTCAGACTACAGAATTGACAACTTTTTTTTTGGAATCTTAAAGAAAACCTTTAAAAATCATGTTACCACTCTTATTTTCATGAGATTTGTTTTTGCATCCCAGAGCTGGACTGTCCCTAGAGTAGAGTGCTTTCATACCCAGGCAGAGCATCGTAAGGCTGACTTGTTAGAAAGCATGGCTTGTAGGGGAGGCCATAGAGAGATTAAATAATTCAGTCCAGTTAGCTCACAAAAATTAGGACTATGGCTCATCTACAGTTTTTATAAATATAGATTAGTGATGGAGTCATCAGTTTCCACATTTAGCCTTCAGCTTATTTCTAGAAATTTAAAAATAGTTTGGGAAATTCTCTTTGTGCTTGTGTTTAAATAAAAAGGAGAGATGAAATAGTTTCACCATATTCAGTTGTGAGCTGTTTGGACAGTTTGGTTTAGAGTAAATTGGAGCCATGGCTGTTGACAGTCATAAAAATGGTCAACTTTTTTTTTTTTTACTTTTATGTAAGTTCTCAGCCCAAAATGAGGTTTGAATTCACAACCCTAAGATCAAGAATTACATGCTCTACCAACTGAGCCAGCCAGGCATCCTAAGATGGTCAGCTTTTTTTTTTTCTTCTAAGACTTTATTTACTTTTTCATGAGAGACACACACAGAGAGGCAGAGACGTAGGCAGAGGGAGAAGCAAGTTCCCTGTGGGGAGCTGGATCTAGCAGGACTGGATCCGAGGACCCCGGGATCACACCCTGAGCCAAAGGCAGACACTCAACCACTGAGCCACCCAGGCATCCCAAGATGGTCAACTTTTTAAGCAGTGTTGGTAGACGGGCACATTAATACCATGCAGCTCTGTGTGGTGGGGGGCGTCTACAATCTTATTCTCACAGTAGGATAAGTTGCCTTTGCTTCCAGACGGTCAGACCAGCCAAGAACCCCAGGCACAAGAGCCGATATTTCTTTAGTCATTGCTTCCTTGTGGCCAAGTCTTTTCCAAAGCTATGGCCCTCCTACTGTAGTGGTGCCCTGTGTCTTGAGCTGCAACCCCATTTGTGTGCAAGATTGGGTAGAGTGAAATGCCGTCTCTGTACACAGCTGTTTCTAATTTTGTTAGATCCCCTTGTCCTTTCAAATCTAATGCTGCCAATTCAAACACCATCCTCACTACAAACACAAGAGTTTTTAAAAGGTGGCCTTCGTATGATATAAAAATACTGAAATAGAACGCATACCTTGATTTGTACAAGTGGACTGAGACTCACACAGTAGCTTCCGGGAGGTTTTCAGTTGAGGAAAACTTTCTCAGATATTTATTTGAATCATCAAACAGTCTGAAAATTGAGATGATCATAGTCCACATTTATAATTGGGAGAATGAGCAAGGTCCCTCAGCTGATGAGAGCCATGCTGTGCCGTCTGCTGTTTCCTCTCTACTTTTTATGGTTAAAAAAAAAAAAAAAAAAAAAAACAGTACAAAACACTCCAGTGTCTCTCCTCCATTTAGTCCCTTGTGTAAACTTATTGCCCCTCTCTTCCCACCCAGAGCATTAGGAAATTAGAGCATTGGCAACCTTCATGCTAGATGTGTTAGTGCAGAGCGTGACCCAGTCAGGAAGAATTCTTAAAGCTTTCATTTTAGAAATGGGCCTGGGACAAATAGTTCTTTCTAGATCATAATTGTTGACAGCAAATGGTATAATAAAAACAGGTAAAACTTAGGTTAACGGTTGACTTACTACCAACTTAACATGTGTCAGGGGATGTTCCAAATATCCTGTGTGGTAAGATAAATTCTTAGCCATTTTACAGAGAAAAGGAGGCAGGAGGGCAGCCCCGGTGGCTCAGCAGTTTAGCGCCACCTTCGGCCCAGGGCCTGATCCTGGAGACCTGGGATTGAGTCGCACATTGGGCTCCCTGCATGGAGCCTGCTTCTCCCTCTGCCTGTGTGTCTGCCTCTCTCTCTCTCTCTCTCTCTCTCTCTCTCTCTCTCTCTGCCTCTCATGAATAAATAAAATCTTTTTTTAAAAAAAGAAAAGAAAGAAAAGGAGGCAGGAGAGGCTAAGGCCATAGATCAGACTCTGCTTTCCTGGCCACCGCCTCTTTGCTGGCCCCAAGCTACCACGGTTCAGCCTGAGACAATGATGGGATAATTATAAAATGCTGAATTGAAGTACTTAAATCGGCCCCAGAGTACCCAGCCCTCTACTCTGCTTCTGAGCCCACTGTGTCATCTCACCTTGAGGAGGGAATTTGGATTAGTTTGCATGAATAAACTGAAATATGATTTCACTGTTGTTTCTTTCTTTTTTTTTTTTTTTTAATTTTTATTTATTTATGATAGTCACAGAGAGAGAGAGAGAGAGGCAGAGACATAGGCAGAGGGAGAAGCAGGCTCCATGCACCGGGAGTCCGATGTGGGATTCGATCCCGGGTCTCCAGGATCGCGCCCTGGGCCAAAGGCAGGCGCCAAACCGCTGCGCCACCCAGGGATCCCTGTTGTTTCTTTCTTAAAGCAGTTCTGTTTTCCCATGAAAATTCATGTGACTGGTAGAAATTAGAATTACAATGCTTCACTGTAAAGCAGAATTTTCTTAGCTGCCTTTTGCCCATACTAAAAATAAACTGAAACAAAATAACTTGCAGAGGAAAAGCTCTCCCACCACCCAGTTGTAAAAGTAATCATGTTATTTAGGTAAAAAACAGAAAACAAAAAAATAGAAAAATAAAGGATATCATATATTCATAGTCCGTCCCCCAATTTTATTTTGATACGTTAGTATATTAACAGTTTAGTAATGTTGCTACTTTATGGTATGTTCATATAGATACATGTCATCATTGTGTATAACTGTTAGTTTGAGTTTTATTTAGGTTGACTATTACAACATAAACCACACCTCCATACTATTGTATTTATTTTTTTATATTTCTTAAAGATTTTATTTATTTATTCGTGAGAGACAGAGGGCGAGAAAAACAGAGGCACAGGGAGAAGCAGATTCCCTGGTGAGCAGGGAGCCCAATGCAGGACTTGATTCCAGGCCCCTCAGATCATGACCTGTGCAGACACTTAACCGGCTGAGCCACCCAGGTGCCCTACATCTTCATACTATTAAACACTTTGTAGGTACCATTTTTAATACCTAGAAGATTAGGCTATAATCATCCCCCAAATTTTAGATAATTAGAAGAGTTTCTTATTTTATGTTAACTTTTTAAAAATCTTGCATTCCTTCCTCTGTTTTTTTGCAGTGACCTTAATTAACTATGGGAATTAGACCCATTTCATTACGTAAAGCATCCCCTCTTCTCTTCCTCACTCTCTGACCTGAAGGTTTGTATGGTGTTTAGACTTGGATTTTACAAAGTTTTCTACTTAAATTAGGTTTTACAAAGCTTTCTGCTTAGATCAGTTTGAAATAAAAATGGTTACTTCATAAAAGGAATGCAAACCTTTTGAAACCCATAATTGTGTTGCTGTTCTGTAAGTGACCTCTAAATTAGAGGGAAACTTTTAGCTTAAACATAACCCAGGCTGGTTGGTATTGTCACGATGACTTGTATTCTTATAGTCTTTGCCATCTTTGTGAAACGAGTTGGCTGGTTATTGTCTAAATTAGGAATTCTACACTTAAGAAACTCAGTGCCGGAGCAGATCACTATCGCACTGAGGCTGTGTGTGCAGTGCTGTCACCTGGGTCGAGTCCCAGCTTCTTTGCATCCTGGCTCTGTTCCTCTCAGTACCTCTCAGCTTCTGCTTCTATGGCTGCTGTAAAGCAGGGGTGATGATAATCATTGCCATAAGGCAGAAGATCAGATTAGCAAATGTATATAAATCCCCTTGTGGGGGATCCCTGGGTGGCACAGCAGTTTGGCGCCTGCCTTTGGCTCAGGGCACGATCCTGGAGACCCGGGATCAAGTCCCGTGTCGGGCTCCCTTTGTGGAGCCTGCTTCTCCCTCTGCCTGTGTCTCTGCCTCTTTCTCTCTCTCTCTCTCTCTGTGGGTCTATCGTGAATAAATAAATAAAATCTTTAAAAAATTGTTTAAATCCCCTTGTGAAATGAGTCCATGCTACATGCATTAATGTATCAGGGCCTCTGGTAGCTTGCTGTAGAGCTGTGATATTCTTGGCTCTGTCTTGGTCAATATATATATTTTAAAGATTTATGTATCTATTTCAGGGAGAGAGAGAGAGAAAGAGAGAATGCACCAGGTTGAGTGGGGAGAGGGGAAGAGGGAGAAGGGGAGAGGGGATCCTCCAGCTGATTCCCTGTTGAGCATGGAGCCTGACCTGGGGCTCAGTCTCACGACTCTGAGATCATGACCTGAGCTGAAATCAAGAGTCAGATGCCTAGCCTTCTGAGCCATCCAGGCGCTCCAAGTCTTGGTCAATATTTTTGATAAACGGTGTGGCTGAGGACATTATTAATGATCACATTTGGAGATCATACAAACCGAGGAGTGAAAGCTCTATGAGAGTAGTTTGGCCCATGGCTCAGATGATCTGAAAAGATTTGTGAATCCTGGAAATCTGGGATTAGCATGCTTATAGCCAAGAATCTATGGATTTTAGGGTTCAAAGTATTTTCACCTTTGCACTGATAAAGTGAGTAAAAAGGAAACCATGCCTTCACATGATACGTATCAGTTATACCTCTTAGTAAAAAAAAAAAAAACTCTCAACACCTTTCCAAAGGGGAAAACAAACAAGTCTACAAAGGCAGATTTTATGTAGTGTTATTATTACAGAGTTTTGTTCTGTTTTGTTTAAATGCTTACAGAGATCATAGGAAGTCCTCTCCTCCCCTTGTACCCTCCCTCCCTCCCTGTTAGTGGGACATTTCTGTCTTATTTTAAACACATGAAAGGATCAAACATTCTCCATGGCTTGCTTTTCCCACTTAAACTGGAGACATCTACCCATATCAGTGTCTAGATTTACTGCATTCCCTTTGGTGCTGTTACCCAGATTGTGTGTTGTACATCACTGTACCTATGCCTGCATAAGTATGTAAAGCCATATCTATTAGAATAGTGTGGGGGATGGGGTGCCTGGGTGGCTCAGGCAGCTAAGCATGTGACTCTTGATTTCGGCTGAAGTCATGATCTCAAGGTCATGGGATCGAGCCCCACAGCAGGGCTCCATGCTCAGCAGGAAGTCTGCTTGAGGATTCTCTCTCCCTCTCTCTCTGCCCCGTCCTTCCTGCTCACACATCAGTGCTCTCTCCCTCTTAAAAAAATAATAGTGTGGTGGGGTGGGCATGCATATTTATATTGTTCGTAGCTTATTTCCAAATTGCTCTCTAAAGACATTGTATACTGATTTATTCTCTGATGTTTTCTTCTGTTTGACGTTTTTAAAGGTTTACCTTCAAAAACACTCCCTATTAGAATGAAGAAAAAGACATTGAAGAGTTTTCTTTACAGATTTCATCAGGGATTTAAAATACTCCTCCTTCCACCCTCCCCCAGATAAGGGTACCTGGCTGGCTCAGTCAGAAGTATGCAACTCTTGATCTTGGGGTCATGAGCTTGAGTCCCATGTTGGGTATATTTATTAAATTTTAAAAACTTAATAAAATAAAATTCCCCGCAGATAATCTTTTTTATTCTGATCATTTGTTTGTGTGTCCTTGTCATATTGACTTACTTCTGATTGGTCCTACCTACATCCATATAACAATTTTAGTTCTTGCATTTTGCCAGAATTATTCTGATCAGAGCCTCATTTACTATGTGCACAGCAGGATTGTGAGGCCAGTCCCAGCTGTGCTGGTCATCCAGTGAAGACGTAGACAGAGTATCACTTTTGTGGTGAAAGTTACTTAACCAGGCTCCTCTCTTCTTCCCCCAATATCTTGAGAGCTGTCAAGAACTCATCTGTTTTGCTCATAGTTTAACTCCCTCATTAAAGAGCTTAACACTCCTCATTAAAAAGCTTAATACTCCTGGAGCCCCTGGCTAGCTCAGTAGAGATTCGGACATTTTGATCTCGGGGTTGTGAGTTTGAGCCTCTATTGGGTGAAGAGATGACTTAAAGATAAAATCTTAAAAAAAAGGGGGGGGTGCCCGAATGGCTCAGTTGGTCAAGTGTCCAACTCTGGATCTCAGCTCAGGTCTTGATCTCAGGGTTATGAGTTCAAGCCCCGTGTTGTTGGGCCTCACGCTGGGCATGGAGCCTACTTTAAAAAGCAAAAAAAAAAAAAAAAAAAAAAGCAAAAAAAAAAAATCTTGATATTCCTGCTGTTTTCTCTGCTCAGAGCAAATTGTGGGGAGTCCTATAGAGGAGGAAGAGGAATGGAGAAGTCTGATTTTTTTTTTTTTTTGGCTGCCATTTTGGATATTCTCTGTTGTTCATAGAGCAATGAGAGGAAAACACGGTTGCTGGAAACATTGAGATTCTTTTTAAAGCTTGTTGAGTTGTAATGTGGTAATACTTTACGGGAATAAACTCTGGCTGACCCACTCAAAGGATATAAGCTTGAAAACATTAAGGGTTTTGATTTGCTCAAAAGAGGTGGTTACCCTTTTTGAAGCACAAATCCAGTGGGAATAGAGGTTTTCTGGTGCTGCTCACTGTGTATAAGTGCAGGGAGCATGTCTTTCAAGTTTAATGTCTATCTTAACAGTCAAGGTTCTATAATTGTGTTTGTCCAAGTGTAAAAGTAAGTACAAAAGGTATGGAGAAATCTGTGAGGGAGCTGCAGAGTGGAAGAGCGGAGACATTTTCTTTCTTGTTTGGAAACTTGAATCCTAATAACTGTTTTCTTCCCTGAATTAGATGGCCTTCATATTTCATATACTTCATCTGGCTCCAACATTCTCATCCCCTGTCACTAAATTGTGTCCTTTGCTCTTGGTGTTTACCTGGGCATAATTGATAAATAAATCCTTGTGTTCTGTGGGCATTTGAATTACAGACAAAAGAGAATGACTGAGGACAAGCCAAATACATATGAAAAAACATGTATTTCTCAGAGCACTGTGGCTCAGTTGGTTAAGCGCCTGACTCTTCGTTTTCTGCTCAGGTCATGATTTCAGGGTCATGAGACTGAGCTCTGGGTTGCACTCTGTGCTCAGTGGGATATTCTCTCTCTGCCCTTCCCCCACTCTCTCCTCTCAAATAAATAAAGCGTAAAAGTATATATTCTTCCCTTTTTACAAATGCTTATGAATATATATAAGCATAAAGACAAAAGGGACTTTAATGTTAAGGGACAGTGGGCTTGGTTTCTTACAATTTGAGGTGACTTTAACTTACTGATGACTCAGAAGCACCTGGATCTTTAACAATAGTATATAAATGTTTGGGGGTGGGGAAAAAAGAAAACACGTTTTTTTAGATTTTATTTTTTATTCATGGAGATACAGAGAGAGAGGCAGATACATAGGCAGAGGGACAAGCAGGTTCCCCGTGGGGAGCCCCATGTGGGACTCATCCCAGGACCCTGGAATCATGACCTGAGCTGAAGGCAGATGCTCAATCTCTGAATCACCCAAGTGCCCCAGAAAACACTCTTTTTGTCATGAAAAAGTGAATTATCCATCTATATGGACATATGAGATTTTGAAACAGCATCTCTCTAAATGAAACTCAGAATGATGGAGATAATCCAAATATGGTTAAGAATGAAGTCCTAATTTTGTGTGTGGAGTGTGGATGTGTCATGGGCTTTGAATGCTCACTGGAGATATCACCTGCGGGGGTCAAAGCTTGAGTTGTCCCCTTGCTTTGAGACCCAAGCTATGCATATAATAAAATTGGCTCAAAGCTCAGTTTTTAATAATGTCCTTATCATCAGTTGTCTGTTACCAAAGTTGATTCATCAGGTGCCTTTTGGAAGTAGAGACAGTTGCACTGTGGTCACTGGGAAAAACTAATCCACAATGATCAACTTTGTAAGGAGGGCTAGCAGGTGATCTCAGTTTTTAAGATTCATTTGATGTCATTTAATGTGCTTTGTTATATGTATGTAACATTTAAGGGCAGAAGAAAGTTTGTGCCTGTATCCTATAGGTCTTTCACATTTAAAGACACTCAATTTGGCTCTGGATATGAGATATCTTGAGTTTGACAATTCATAAAGAAGTATGAGACCTCTTTCAAGAATTGTAGAAATTTTGTAGGACTCTAGGGGATCCCTGGATGGTTCAGCAGTTGAGCGTCTGCCTTCAGCCCAGGGCATGATCCTGGAGTCCCGGGATTGAGTCCTGCATCGGGCTCCCTGCGAGGAGCCTGCTTCTCCCTCTGCCTGTGTCTCTGCCTCTTTCTCTCTCTCTCTGTGTGTCTCTCATGAATAAATAAAATCTTTAAAAAAAATTCTGTAGGACTCTAAACTCTGTAAAACTTCAGAATTCTGTTTCCTAAACAAGGAGCATTGTTTATTGCATTGAAAAATTGAGGCATTAAACCTGCTTTCTCATGATCCCCATTTGGTTTGCCATATCATGGTGTGTACATCAATGTTTCTTAGGTTAGAGTCATTGGGTTTCCATGCATCCGATGGTAATAAGTGTTTCTTGCTTTCCTTCTCTGGTTCTTCTTCATGTTGTTAATCAAATCTGAGTCTGACATACTAACATAACTAGCAATTTTTAGTCCAGATACTCTTAAAGGCTGACATTCTTGCTAATGGGCGTTGTGGAGACCTCCCCCTCCCCCTGCTTTTGTCCTTAGGTTTCATTTAAGACTCCTCTATCTTTCATATTTTGGTAAGAGAAGACTTAAAGTGGAAATGTAATCCAAGGATTCTGTCTAATAAATAGACTCAGCATGCACATTTTGAAGCCAACTATTCCATCTGTAGAGTATGTATTAAAGTACAGTGGTATTATTTCAGGAAGCAGCTCATGTTGAAGGGCAACTTTGCTGGGAGCTGGGAACAGCCAGGTGAAATCAATTTAGCTCAGTTCTAGTCTTCTGGATTGACGGTCTTGAACTTGCTATCCCCTCAAGACTCTGATCAAAGTCAGTGGTTTGGCCAGTGTGCTCCATTAGCCTCTAAACAGCATGGAATGATGCCAAGTGGAGTGCCGTGGCTTTGAGAGTTCCTTGGAGTTGGTAGGTCCCTAGACTATGGAATACTCTAAATGGCATTTTATCATTATGCATAGCAATAGGCCCTTCAGCAATCTGTAGTGTTGTGAGAAAAGCCTGGAAATAGTTGGTGGTGAGTGGTGGCCTTTTTGGGCTATGGTGCCTCTATTCTAGGGTGTGGGACCTGTGGCCAGCCAACCCCCACCCTCTGTGATCACACTGAGTTCCAGTGTCCTCTTCTGTAAAATGGAAATACTCCCCCCGTCCATATTGGTTTTGATAAAATGGTAAGTGTGTGAGCTCTAAAGCTTTGTCGAAATCCTTATCCTAATGGTTATTGTACTCTTTTTGTAATAGCCTTAAAACTTTTTACCCATATTCTCAGGATTTACAAAATGATATAAGGGCATATCTCATGTCTACTGTTTTTGCAACTGAAAACATCCATTGCACAGGTTATCTTGGGGGTAGAGGACAACTGACCATTTTAGTGATATTTTAAGGAAAGAACAAGGACTCACAGAAGCACAAGTTACCCATCTCTCTTTCTTCTCTTGTCTCTGGTTACACTGATCTTTGATCCTTGGGATTCCATATTTGCCTCCTTTCCCTGCTTCCCCTGTACCCTTTCTCACACGCCCATTGTGTGGGAACTTAGATCTAGCTTTGTCTGTACTTCCTCCCTCTCCAGACATCCCATAGGTTAGGGCTCCTCTATTGTGACTTGTATATATTCCTCTGTTATGAGTCAAGACCATTTCCCTAATTGTTTATTTACATGTCTCTCCTTTTGTCTGAGAAGGACATATTGACACATAAGTATATTTTGGTCAAATATGCATACCCTGTATCACAAGGAAGTGTTGTTTAAAAGAAAAAAAAAATTAAGTAGACTCCACACTGGGCTACTTGTCCATCACTGGGCTTGAGCTCATGACCATGCAGTGCCAATAAGAGGTGAGAATCAAGAGTCAGTCCCTTAACCAACTCTGCCACCCAGGTGCCTTGAAAAAAACAATTTTTAAAAGTCTACTTTTCATAGTCTGTAAGCTCAAAGGGGCTGGGACCACACCTGAGTTACTCCTTGTATCTTGAATAGGCCTGGAATGGTGAGTTTGTCTATTATGGCTTTTGTATGAGTGGATAAAGGAGTGGTGTGCTCATTTACCCAGACACAAAGCCCTACCTGCTGGTTAGTAGCTCCTGGGGTACCTTTTGTAATGTAGCTGACTCATTCAGACTAATGCAAGACTTAAATCTTCATTATCACTGAAAGTAAGTTTACATGGTTTTGTGTTCCCTGTAGCTTCTGCAGAAGAATGGTCAGCTGTCTAGTGCCAACGGCTTAGCTGAGGAAGAAGAGTTCAGCCCCCAGGAGGGAGCCCTGAATGGCCAGGAGGAAGAAGTCACTGTCACAGATGGTAAGTGCCTTTTCAGGCTCTGGGCAGAAGCAGGGAGGGACTGGGGGACTTAAAACACCTGCTATGAATCCACCGGAAACAATAAAAACAGGCCTGGTTGGACCATACATGTCCCACCTGGGGGCAGATGGTGTGGACAACAAAAACAATCCATTGGTTACAAAAGGAACTATTTATCTGACCTTTTGGGTGGCCTCTACACTCAGGTATAAGAAGTTCTGTCAAAATTTGGGTAGAGGATATGAAGTCATGTTTCATCTTTCTTAGACATTTTTGTCTGGGACTTAGGTTGGATTTTTTTTTTTTTTTTAATAGTTGCCTCTCCTAACTACTTGTCTGGCGTCGATGTGAATTCTTGTTGGAAACTTCAGAATTGTGGTTGCCTTTAAGAGTCAGTAGCTCTCACTCTGGGAGTAGCCTGATCCCTTGCATAGATTTGTCTAGAAGTGTATATTTCAAGGCGTATGCCTCTCTGCCCAAACTAGGATATGCTGAGTGTTATTTTTTTTAGCTCTTGAGCCTAGAGGCCCTGTGGTGGTAGTTATTGGAAAGTGAATCTTTCACCACATTGTCACCAGTTTGAGTAGGCCCACGTGAAGTCACGGGACCACAAATAGGGTCATAATCAAGCACCTTGACTGATAGGTCTTTATATAAGGGCCACAGGTTGAAGAAGAAACTTTCTCTGTTCATCATTCCATTGAATCATAAACAAAGGAATAATTTAACAACCACTATCGAGGATACATAAGATGGTGATTTGGCATGGAGTGAAGTGAGCCTTCATGCAACGTGAAGAAGACAGATGAAGGAGAAAGTCCCATGTGAGGAGACTGGCCATTGCTTTGGTTCAATGAGACTCTCCTAACATGTGGAACCTGTTTCTCTTCTTGTTCAATGCCCCCATGGAGCTGCTTCCAGCAGCGAGCTGCTTTTGAACTTGGTGGGAAGACTGATCTTTATATAACACCACAGGAATAATATAAAGTTAGAAATATATACAGTCTCACAGAAGGGAGGATTTGCATGACCTGGTGTGAAAGTTTCAAATAATCTCCACCAAAAGAATTGGAATGGCCCCAACTCAAATTTCAAAATCCCGTGCTTTGTCCTTCCCATGGCAACTTTTGAATACAGCCAAGCCACAGAAGTTCTGGAGCTTTCTATGGCCAAGCCACTGTGCTCAGTGCTGCAGGGAAAATGAACAGACTGACAAACAGCCCACCATTTACCCATTGCAGGGGACAGGAAGCGGGTCTGTAGAAGGATATGCAAGATAAAAGGAAGGTTAAGACAAGGCAAACGTGGTGGTTATCAAATGAATTTTGCAAGAAGTGAGAGCTGCTCAGAGTTCTGGTGGTGCAATCCTTTGGGGTCAGATGGTGGGTAAGATCTGGGGACTGAGGGGAGATAAGGGGGTTAGATTTGTTGCCAAGGGATGCGAGCCAAAGTGAGAGTAATAACAGCCAACACTTTGCAAGCTTTTACTATGGGTCCTGGGAACTGTGCCTTTTGTGCATTTTGGTCTTTAATGAGGTAGGTCATATCAGTGTCAAAAGATGCAAACCCAGATCAGCAGATGTCCAAGCATGAGCTCTTGACTGCTGTGCCTTCACTGTACTGGGCATGTCTATAGGCTTGTCTTTTGTGACTGCATCATTTGAGCAGAGTAGAATGAAAACCCAGAAAAGCAAGTGTAACAGGGCTGTGAAAGCAGAGTGCACCTGGGGAAGTATTTGGTAGCAATGTGGGATCACTGTCATAGGCCACCAAGGGAGCCCCTGGGTCAGGCAGGCTTCTGACACTGATGTATGCGATTGATAACAGAAGCTAGAGAAGAAGGAGCAAGGACAGGCCTTAACAGACCAGTAATTCCATTGTCTCCCTGAGCTGACCCAGGCTTCTGATCATGGCCTTGGCGCTCTGAGCAAATATCAAATACCTCTTGCAAGAAGAATGGTAATTAATATACCTTGTCCTTAAAAAGATACTGAAAAGTTTCCTTGTCACCTAGGAAATGACTGGTGGGTGTCCTAGAGCTGCAGAGGCCACCACCCGAGGCTCTGCCTCTAGGATGAGCTTTTACTGTTTTAGGCAGAGCTGTTATTCCATCGGCTTATTAGGGTCTGCAATAAGCTTGGTACACGTGGTTTTTCTTCTCCCTTTTGCCTGGATAGCATTGTAAATACAGATAGTCTTTTTTAAAAATTTATTCATACTTTAATTTTTTTAAAGATTTATTTATTTATTTGAGAGAGAGTGCATGTGAGCAGGGGAAGGGGCAGAGGGAGAGACTATCCAGACTGACTCTCACTGAGTGTGGAGCCTGATGCAGGGGTTAATATCAGGAGCCAAGAGATAAGGCCCGGAGCCGAATCCAGGAGTTGGACACTCAACCGACTGAGCCACCCAGGGATCCCTTTTTCATGCTTTTGACTTGCAGTGATAGCCTATGGTTAGATTTTATGCTTATTTATAGAAATGCATTCTACACAGAAGCTTACTATATTGTAAATGAAGGCATAATTTTAGTATGTAGCACTGTCAACAGTAATAAGAATAGATTTGACCCATCTTGTTCCCAGGAGGATGGACCAGCAGTAGAATTTGGTCCTGCCATACATGGATCAATTAATGGGAGAAAACTACGAACAAGGGGCATTCTGGCTAGAAGGTTTTTTATTTAAAGTGGCCAACTCTGTTTAGAGAAAGCCAGATGTGAAAGTATCTTCTGACCTTAACCTTCTTGCTTTGTTTCTGAAACCAGACATACTGGTAATTCAGAACCAATCCTCTTCCTACAATGAAAGTACAATCCTGTTTCCTTATAAACTTTCCTCAAACGACAGAAGAAAGAAACTGCTTCCTAAATTTCTTTTCGTCTGTGCAACAGGGTTAGATATGTATACAGGGATTCTGGAGTGGACTTGAAGATTATATAATTCCACGGGCCTTCTTTTAGAAAGTACATAATCAGGGTTGAGAACAAATAATTATTAAAATGAAAACAATTCACAACAGATTACATTAGCCTTGGAGATTTGTCCTTCTGAATTCTTTTCAGGTGGTTTACCGTTTATCAAAAGTCCTTCTGTAGAACAGCAGCCTTTTCCCAACTAGAAAGTTCTTTCATGCCATGCTATTCCTAGCGTTCACAGGGGTCACATAAGTGCCATTTTTTTTTTTTTTGTGGCAAATCTGCTTCTATTGAAAGATTTTTTAAAAAAGCCCTTTCCTAGGGAGACAGAACATAAAGACTTCTAACTCTGGGAAATGAACTAGGGGTGGTGGAGGGGGAGGAGGGTAGGGGGTGGGGGTGAATGGGTGACGGGCACTGAGGGGTACACTTGACGGGATGAGCACTGGGTGTTATTCTGTATGTTGGTAAATTGAACACCAATAAAAATTAATTTATAAAAAAAAAAAAAAAAAAAGCCCTTTCCTTCCCAAACTGCCATTTTTCTGTAGTCTGTAGCTTTTAGATTTTCTAGGAATTAATGCCTCAACAGGAATGATTTTTAAAACATTACATGTTGGTCAAGGCCCAATTTTAGATTTAAAACTTTGCAAATTTAAACTTTTAGATTAAAAAAAAACCCCTTAACTTTAGTATCTGTTGCATGGATTTTTTTTTCCCAAACAGATGGGAAAATTCAATATCACAAAATCAAAAAACTTAAGACCTTCTTTATTTGGATAATAATATTTTTCATTAAATAAAGTGCCTTCTCAACTTTTTTGCCATATGCAAATAATCAAGTGATTGTCTCAGATCTTAATTTTAATTTACCATTTACAAGGCAATTATTTCTGTTTCATTTTTGAGATTCACCTTTCTGCAAAGTAGACAGAACAGATATTATAAAGCCGGTGAACGTCATGATTCCTCCATCTCGTCAGGTCACATTTATTAAAAGTAGCAGCCAGCTAAGCAGATGGACAGGCTTTGTTAATGCTGATCAGGATGGCGAGAAATGGTGATGCTGGGGGTGCTTAGTGGGTTAAAAATCCAACTTTTGATTTTGGCTCAGGTCATGATCTCAGGGTCATGAGATTGAGCCTTGCATGGGACTCCCCACTCAGCAGGAATTCTTCTTGAGATTCTCTCCCTCTCCCTTTCTCTTTCTCTCTAAAAGAATCAATAAATCTTTTTTAAAAATGTGGCGAGGAAGGTTACTACTTGCAAGTAGGAGGCAATCCTGGGAAACACCCTCTCAACTCCCAAGAAAATTTCAAAAACAAGGAGACACCCAAATGGACAGAAGTCTTTAAGAGAATGTGTGTCCTTACATTCTGCAGGATTCCACTTTTTCTACATCTGGATACTATTCCCCAGATACAGTAACAAAAATGCTATCTAGCAGCTTAATTTGCCCTATTATAGAGAATATCATTTTCCTCATGGTGTTTAATGTCACTGTCTTAGCTTTTATTAAATCTGCTGTTTGAAACCTACCAGAGTCTGGTGTTTAAGTGCCTTTGGGATATGGGAAGGCCGAAAGGTTATTTACTGCCAAGTGATCACAACCCTCCCTGTGGACCTTGTTACCTTACAGAAAATCCATTCTGGAGTTACTGGTAGTTCTTTGCTTTTTTGATCGTTTAATACCTTTATCTGGACAGTGAGTACCTAAGATCCTTTCCAGGTCTCTGTTAGAAGATGACCCTCCCCACCCCCATACTTGTTCTTCTGTGAGAGGCTACACTCTTCAGCTGTGAAGAAATACAGATTCCATAGCTTTTCTATTTCAATTTGTGACATAACTGGTACCCTATTAGTATCCTCATGAAGACATACATGGCCTGTTGCCCACATTACTTACCCTCCATTCTTCCTTTATTTTTTTTCACATCAGTTTTTAACATGTGACATAGGACCTGCCCCTTACCTCCACCTCTGCTAAAATATAGGTGCCACGAGGGCAGAGGTTTCTTGGACTGAAGTGGGAGGTCTATAAGATGGTTCTGTGCCGAATCCCCTAAACAGTGTCTGACACATAGTAAGTGCTTAACAAATACTTGGACCTCATTTCCTTTGGTGCATTAGCACTAGCAAAGCTGGATCCTTTTCCACACACCGTGCTGTGCTCTCACAGGTGCTTACTAGAGGTTTTCCAGGTGTTGCCTGGAAATGTGAAGTCAGACCCCGACCTGCTTGCGATGAAGTGACTCCTAGGAATGCTATCCAATGTGAGTGCTCAACCGACAAAGAGACCCCCCCCCCTCCCGCTTTGGTATTTCGAATACTGTATTATTGCATGACATTTTCTCAAGCTGTATCCTGTTTTGTAATGTTTTGAAAACTAGGGGAGAGCACTCATGAAAATAAACCTTGAACATCATCAGGAGTCCTGTACTTTGCAGTTCCTGGAAACCGGTTTTTATTCATTCCTTTGCTCTGCAGGAATGTTTTTAGCGTTCCTCTCTAAAATTACTTATGTCATTGACAAATTTCTGGTAACAAATAACTACTACTTTCATCTTTAAGGAAACAGAATTATTTTTTTAGTAATTAACAGTTAACCTAAACAGAGAAGACTTTCTCCTTCCAACTGCATTCAAGTCTGGCAGTCCAATGAACCTTTATTTTTCCTTCTTACTTGGTAAATGGTAGGGGTGTGAGGCAAGAAGGAGGACTTCTGGTCCTCCATGCCCTTTACGTGCTCAGTTCATTCTCAAGAATAAACACTGCTAAGGCTGCTCTAGTCATTTTCTCCGTGACCTTGAATAGAATCTACCCCTTTATCTCACTGACCCATCAGTTTTCATATGTAAAACAAGCATCCTCAGTTATCTCTGAAATTCTAGGACTCAGTAACATCAGTATTGCTAGTAGTATACATAAGCATTGAAAACCAAATGATGGGGTTAGCCCTTGAAGTCACCCTGGTGACCTTGGGCAGGTGGGAATCGACCTGTTAATTTCATTATGCCTTTTTGTAAAAACACTTTATAGTCTCATCTCAAAAGTCACCTTCCAGATTTGGGGCCTGACCGGCTCTGTGGGTGGAATGTGCGAGTCTTGATCTCAAGGTCATACGTTTGAGTCCCCTGTTGGGAGTAGAGATGACGTTAAAAAAAAAAAAAAAAAAAAAAAAAAAAAAAAACCTTAAAAAAAAGTTGTCTTCTAGATTTGAAGTTTAAATTTATGAACAAAAAGTTTAAGAGGGGAGAATTTATTCAAGAATGTCTCAATAGGTAATCATTTAGGTATGAAAGAAAGGTAACATGTCTCCTGCTATATAGGAGATTGGAATTATGTAATAGGATTGGTTATGGCCCCATTCAGTGACAGATATTGATAAATGCCATTATCTATTTGCCCTAAAGACTGTCATTCAATCATAAATGACTGTGAAGACTCACCTAAAATATAGTTGCTTTTTTTTTTTAAGATTTCATTTATTTATTTTAGAGAGAGAGCACGAGTGGGGCTGAGGGACAGAGGAAGAGGAAAACAGACTCCCTAGTGAGCAGGGAGCCCAACGCAGGGACTCAATCTCAGGACCCTGGAATCATGACCTGAGCCAAAAGCAGATGCTTAACCCACTGAGCCACCCAGGCATCCCTTTCAACCTTTTTAACATGGACATGCAGTGTGTGGACTGACACATAAGCACAAGGCGGTTATCCTGCTATATTAGTTTGCTAGGGCTGCCACTGTAAAGTACCACAGAGCAGTGGCTTCAACAACAGAACTTTCTGTTCTCAACAGTTCTGGAGGCTGCAAAGTCCAAGTCCATCAGCAGGTGTACTTTCTCTGAGGCCTCTCCTTGGCTTATGCACGGCCACCTCCTGGCTGTGTCCAGGCTTTCCTCCTACATTACTGGCCACGTTACTGGCCTCTGTGCATCTCAGTCTCCTTGTACAAGGATACCTGTTATTTTAAAAAAGGGCAAAAAAGGATGCCTATCAGGTTGGCTTTCTAAACTTAATCTCTTCTCTAAATAGAGGCGCATTCTGATGTGCTGGGCATTAGGCACTTCAACGTATGAATTTGGAGAGGGCACAGTTCAGCCCAGAACACCTGCCTGCATGATTGATTTAACTTTAAAATCTGGTTTAGTGGCCTCAATGGAAGAAAACTTGGAGGTGGTCTAGACCAGGCTCCTGTCCCCACGATGGAGGATCTTCTGCTTAAACACAAATTTAGGGAGTTTCTCCATAACAGGAAGCCAGTTACTCCACCTCAGGGAAAACATGCCTCCCTCTCACCCCCCAGCTGTTCTCCTCCGTTCCCTGTGCTGCCTTCTGGAACTGCATAGAACAAACTCCCCTCCCTTTTCCACATGGTGGCCCTCTAAGTATTTGAAAACATTTATCCTGTCTTTGCTTTAATCTTTTCTACTTTAGGCAAAACATTTCCAGAGAAAATAAGCTGTCTCACATTTAAAGAAAAATGCTAGGGTTTATTATATATTTGGAGTATGAATGTGCTTGATGGAAGCTTGCCAAGCATAACTGGGTTTCAGTTTCAATATTCCCTCCTTTTAAGAATAATGTCTCCAGCTCTTTAGAACGTGAGGACTTAGTTTGCTTTAGACCACAAATTATGTACTGAAAGAATGGCTTAGAGAGGAGATAAGTACATTGATGGAGAAGCATACAAAGGAGTCTCCTTATCAAGGATGTTGCTAAATGAGCCAAAGACAAGCAGAGTGAAGAAAATGTCAATGGTTATGTATATCGAATGTTGGAATTACAGCCACTCTTTGGGTATTTACCCATCACAGCTAAAGATGAGAGTAAGATCATCTCCACTTTGCAAGTAATTGCTTGTCACAAATAAATGGAGGATTCCTTAGTTTCCACATTAGTAGCCTCCTGCAGAGCCCTCAACTCAGTGGCCTCACTAAACTCAGTGAATGAACTTTTTACAAAAGAGTAAGATTTTCCTCCCGTGTGTCATATTTTGGCCATAAACATACACCAGTTGCATTAATGTTTCCCTTCGTCACATAAACACATTAGGATTCTCTCAGTGTTGTCCTGATACATGTCTCACTGTTGGAAGCCATTGCCGACCTGTAATCCCTGGGATGGCTCACAGTCTCCTTTCTGTCCTTAAAGTCTTCTGAAAGTCTGACAGTGATGGATCTCCTTGTGAATCCATTTGTCACACGCTGGGTTCTTAGGAGTTCTTCCAGCTGAGAAGCCCATGCCTTTCACTTCTGAGAAATTATTTCATCCATTCCCCTCTTTTTCCTTTGTTTTCTTTTTGGAATTACTAATATTCAGATTTTAGACCTTCTAGAATGGGCCTCATTAAAACTTTTTTTTTTGCCTCTGTTATTGATCTTCTGTTTGACTCTTATTTCATGGGAAGATGTGATGTCCTAGAGACTAGATTTCATTTTATTATTTTATTATTAACTGGTAAGAATTAATTATTTTCTAAACATTCATTTTTGAAGTATCTGGGTTTTTTTTTTGGCTATATTATTTTTCTGAGGATTGCTCTGAAGGTTTATTTCTCTGCATAGCCTCTGTCTCTTCCAAATTGCTTTTTTGTCTTTCATAACAGGTGTTTTCATTACATATCTGATTTGGGGGCAGATTTGTCATATTTAAAAATTGATTTGGGGAGGGCACCTGTGTGGTTCAGTGGCTTAAGCGTCTGACTCTGGATTTTGGCTCAGTTCATGATCTCAGGGTCATGAAATCAAGCCCTGCAGCCGACTCCATGCTGGGCGTGGAGCCTGGTTAAGATTCTCTCTCGTTCTCTTCCTCTGCCCTACACTCCTGCTCCTGTATGCTCTCTCACTCTCTAAAAATAAATAAAGAAGAAGAAACAATAAAAATTAGTTGGTATTTATGTTACTGGGGCAAAACGGCCATCCCTGGATGGTGATCTGCTTGATCTTAACATGTCTTTACTTGGGCTCGTCAAATTCCCCCAGGAAGACTTGTGTTTCATCGTTCAGGCTCATTTTTGGAGCCTAGGAAGGGAGAGAGTCTGGGAGTGGGGTGCATAAACTCACTTCCTTCTCATGATGGTCTGCTCTAATGTGCCTTCACGTCTCTGCTTTCTCCACCTCCCACTCCTGTGGCCTGGAGACTTTTAAGTTTCACTCCTGTCATCTCTGGGACAGGTGAATGAAGAGTATCTGGCTATTCCAAGTATGGGAGGGGAAACCTAGGATCTTTTTTTTTTTTAATAAAAATTTTTTAATTGTGGTAAAACACGTAACAAGATTTGCCATTCTAACCACTTTTAAGCACCCAGATCTGTGGCATTCAGTAAATTGCCATGTATGTACAGCCAACACCACCATCCATCTCCAGATCCCTTTTTGTCTTGTAAAACTGAACCTCTGTACATTAAAAACAAATGTCCAGGCAGCCCAGGTGACTCAGTGGTTTAGCGCCGCCTTCAGCCTGAGGCCTAATCCTGGAGACCAGGGATCGAGTCCCATGTCAGGTTCCCTGCATGGTGCCTGATTCTCTTTCTCCCTGTGTCTCTGCCTCTCTCTCTCTCTCTCTCTCTCTCTCTCTCTCTCTGTCTCTCATGAATAAAAAAAAAAAAATCTTAAAAAAAAAATGTCCCATTCCCTCCCCGTCCCCCCAGGCTCCTGGCAATCCCCATTGTCTCTGTCTCTGAATTTGATTACTCTAGGTACCTCCTATAGGAGGAATCTGTCCCTGTCTATAAAGTCTTGAGGCCTAGGTGAGTTGTAATAATGTGACCGGATTTCTGTCCATTTTAAGGCCGAGTAATATTTCATTGTACGTATATATCACATTCTGTTCATCCATTCATCCACGTCTTGGTGGGACTTTTGACCAGTCTTCTTGCTTTAGGTGCCCTGAGGCTTTTGGAGATTTCTGTAGCATAAATTGAGTTACTTTATCCACTGCTAGTCTAGGATGCAGGTATATGAAGGTGGTCAAACCAGTTGCCACTGCAAATTTCTTATCTTTTCTCTGTTTTTCTGACCTTGGAGTTTATGCACTTAGTCTTGGTGATCCAGGAGTATGTTTTCTGGAGGGAGTAAAAGTAGATATGCTGTTATCTAGAATTTACTCTTTATCTAGACAGTAAATTTTACACTGACTTAAAAAAAATTATATACTTTCAAACACAGTCTAGATTTGTAGAAAAAGTCATCTTTGTAAGTAAACTGTAATTTATGTGACTACATATGTGATTAAATGTATTTCTTCTGCAAGTGTCAATTTTTGCTTTGCAATTATTTTTTATGCCAATTTAAATATAGGTTGACCTTTTAAGAAAAAAAATCATTTAAAGCATTTTCTCGATGTATATGATCACAGTAAAAGTTGGTGAGAAAAAGAATAGATTTTTAAACATATTAACTCATGTTAACAAACTAAGAGTAAATGAAAAAGACAAGGTGTACCTACCTATTAAATCTATTTGTTTTATTCCTTGCCATGTAAAGGTCACCAGGAACTCATCTGTAGTCCAACTAAGTTAGGTTTATTTAAGGGCTCAATCAAGGGAAGATTCCTGCACAGGAGCCCAGCTTTAAATTGGAAACTGAGGTGTTAAGGGCCTTTCTGTGATTATCCTAATAATTTCTATCTAGAAGGCTAGGAAATTAAAGGTATAGAATTGTCATTGGCAAAGTGGAAGAAAGAGGGGAACACTTGGGGAGCCTGGCTGGGTCAGAGATAGAGCTTGCAAGTCTTGACCTCCGGGTCATGAGTTCAAGCCCCATGTTCAGCATGGAGCCTACTTAAAAAAAGAGAGAAAAATGGAAAAAAAGAAAAAGAGGAAATGTTCAGTTATGTTTGAAGTTTCCGAGCTGTTCTCTAGCCACATCTCACTATCTAGCACTTGAAATTCTTCTAATCCTATTTGAGATGTGCTTTGTGAATAAAATACATCCTGGGTTTCAAAGTACAAAAAAAAAAAAAAAAAAGATCGTGAAATATCTCATTAATCGTTTTTTATTTTGAGTATATGTTGCCATAACATTATGTTAATATTGGGTTAAATAAAGCATCATAAAATTAACCTTGATTTTTTAAAAATTCATTTTGATGTGGCTAATCTAAAATTTGACCTTGTGTATGTGGCTTGGTTGGGGGTTCACACTGTGATTAAGGAGAACAGATGTGGAATGCCAGTGGGTGCTAGGCAGGTCATCACCATTATACCGAGTCTACATTGAGCTAATTTCCCCCACTCCGCCCCAACTCCCTGACTCCTTTTGGCTACAACTTTAGGCAAATTAAGATCCTGTCTTTCTCTTCTGGAAAAGTGAGAGGAAAAGAAGCTCAAGAGTGATTACTTCTAGCACAAGATGATACTTCTCTTCTTAGGATGCATTCCTGAGAAATTGATAATAAAGGGGCATTCTTGCCTTTCCAGAAATATTTTTCAAAGGATTCTTTAAAATGAGGTTTATTGTATTGAAAACAGTATTTCTCCACCTTTTTTTCATTATTGCTCCAGTAAGGGATATTCTTAGATATTTTATTAGCATCCCCCCCCCATAACATTTGAATAGCACAAGATGTATGTCAGTTTGTTATGTACAGTATATCTCTATCTATCTATGCTTCATACACACATAGCCTCCCCATTCTGAACCAGTTTTCTTCCCTTTGGAAGCAATATCACCCTTGTTGAGAAGTGCGTGGTTTAAAGTGAACTGATAACTAACATTTATTCTGCTTCTAGAACATACCCAGTAGTGCTAATGTTAACTTTCATTTGTATCTCAGAATAACATTACTGTGAGTGATATATTTATTCTCCCATGAGTTGAAGCCCAGAGACTTCAATAGTTGGCCCCTACCATACAGCCAACAGAGTCAGAACTAGAAGCTTCAGCTTTTGAAACTTTGGAATCCTGTTTTTTTTTTTTTTTTTGGAATCCTGTTTTGACAATACTAAAGACGGATGTTCAGACTTAAGATGAATGGAGGATTTGAACATGAGGCACTCAGCAAAGAATTTATTCCTATTCGTGTATCTTACCGGATTTGGTAGTGAAGCAAGTTTTTCTTATTTCATAATTTTTAAAAATCACACTTTTTAAAAAAGATTTTATTTATTTATTCATGAGAGATGCAGAGAGAGAGAGAGAGGCAGAGACACAGGCAGAGGGAGAAGCAGGCTCCACGCAGGGAGCCCGACATGGGACTCGATCCGGGATCTCCAGGATCCCACCCTCGGCTGAAGGCAGCACTAAACCACTGAGCCACTGGGGTTGCCCTAATCTGCTGTCAGCTTGCTAATTTCTATATTCCAGTGATTGGAGAGTTGGAGATCTGTATTTTGGACCACTGTGCAGTTTTTATAAAATATCAGAGGCATTGCTCTGGGGTTCAAGATCTGGTAGTGCTGGACCACCCTGTCCAACCCAAGCCAGGGGTCAAATGTGCTTGCATTCTAACCATAAAAGCAACAAAGTTGTGGAAGATTTGTAAAATGTAGGAAAATATTGGGGCGCCTGTGGGGGCTCAGTTGGTTAAGCATCTGACTGTTGGTCTCAGCTCGGGTCTTGACCTCAGGGTTGTGAGTTCAAGCCTCATGTGCTGCTTACTTTAAAAAAAAAAAAAGGAAAATATTGAGTTGAGATTGCCCATCATTACACTATGGTTGGCTTTCATTATTTTTCTTTCTGGGCTTTGTTCCTCAGCCTCACAGATATATATGCATTTTAAAAAGCAGAATTGGGATTCTATTCAATATATAGTTTATATGGTGTTTTTTTTTTTTTTTTTGCCCTGAACAAAGGTGTAGACATACATATCCATGTAGCCATTTTCTTTGTCATTAACTGCTTCAAAGATATTCCTTTTGCCAAATATTCCACCGAAGGGGTTAGAGACACCATTTTCCTATTAGTACAACATTTAGGCTTTTCAAATATGATACACCCCAAGCAATACATATTTTCATACACAAGTCTGTGCTCCTTGTGCAGTATATTTTACAGAAACAGAATTGCCAAATCAAAGAATATAAAAATGTATGGACTCAATAAAGGGAGGAATAAATACTTTACCTCACTTTTATTATATTTGTATTGAGTCTTTAAATATTTTCCCCTCGCTTTTTTTTTTTTTTTTTTAGCTGTCTTGTGAAGTGATTTTTAAATCCCCTTTTAGCTTTTCTGTTGTATTATGACAGACCCTTTGAGGAACTACTCAGATGATTTGTCTTGAGGATTTTGAGTCAGAGTAACCATGTCTATATAAACATGTCCAATTCAGCTGGACCATAAAAATTCGATTAGCTGGTATCCGTTGGGGTTTATAAAGCATGGAGACAGAGCCCAGCAGAACCTACCCATCCTGCATGTGACTTGCCAACATCATCGAGATAGTGTCTGTGTTCATCTCTTTCAGCAGCTTTGAGCTCACCCTTAGATTGATTATCTTGAAGCCTTTTATTTAAGATTTTGTTTATTTGAGAGAGAGGGAGCAGGAGCAGAGGGAGAGAGAGAAGCAGGCTCTCAGCTGAGCAGGGAGCCTGATGTGGGGCTCAATTCCAGGACCCTGAGATCATGACCTAAGCGGAAGCAGACACTTCACCCACTGAGCCACCCAGGCACCCCTTGAAGCCTTTTAAAGGAGCCACAGTGGTGAAGCCGCTCCCTTGGATCTCACCGGCCCTCTTCTTACCAGAGGAGGAGACTTCACAGGTTTTTGGTTGCCTTCCCTCCAACTTTAATGCCACCTTGGAAAAGCAGTGAAAGGGGGTGTAGAGGCCTGGGTTTGCTGTCCACCTCCCCATTTCCCTGGTTCTCATTGAGTTTAATACTCAAGCTCCCCTGAAGGCAGCCAGTATCTGTGGTCTTTCTGGTGTCTGGGCCCCTGTCCCCTCCCTCTCAGGAAAGAGTAAAGCACTCATCTTTATGGTGGTTATTTGTCTCCTAGTCACTCCTCCCACCCCCCATCCATCCTCCCCCGCCCCCCCCACCCGCCTCCCCTCCCGACTGAGGCCTCTGAGTTCCTGATCTGTGTCCCTGCTTTGTGTGACACACCAGGCTGCTGTCCACCTCTGCCATCTTTAATCCTCTGCACCCTTGGCTTCTGATGCCACTTCCTCCTTGATTGTCTCTAATCTCTGTCCATGTTCCATCGTGGTTCCATTTCGGATGATCTCAAGGATTTACACGACTTCACCTGCCCTCTATGGGCATCTCTGAGTTAGGGCGTAACTCCTAACGCCTTGCTCAGCTTGCTCACCACTGTGTCCATGCATCATGCTCCTTGGCATTGCTTCCCTGTAACCTTTTAATTTTATTTATTTATTTATTTATTTATTTATTTATTTATTTATTTATTTATAAAATATTTTATTTATTTGAGAGACAGCAAGCATGAGTTGGGGGTGGGGTGGCAGGGAAGGCAGGTGTTTGACTGAGCCACCCAGGCGCCCCTGTAGCCTTTTAAATATCACAGTTCAAATTATGTGTCAGCTCTCCTCCAAAGCTTCTCATGGTCCCTTGGAGTCTTCAGAATTAATATAATAAATTCCTTAAAAAAAAAAAGCTTTAAGGAGATAAAATTCATATACCGTGCAATTGACCCATTTAAAGTATATTTTTCATTGGTTTTTAGTGTAGTCACAGAATTGGATGACCATCACCCCTTTGAATTTTAGAACATTTTAATCCTCTCCTAAATAATACCCAAACCTACTAGCAGTCAGTCCTTCCCTCCCCACCAATCTGGTTCTGCAACCATTAATCTATTTTCTGTTGATTTGCCCCTTCTGGTCATTTCATATGAGTGGAATTAAATAATATTTCAAGGGGCACATGAGTGGCCCAGTCAATTAGGTATCTGACTCTTGGTTTTGGCTCAGGTTGTGATCTCAGGGTGGTGAGATTGAGCTCCAAGTTTCCTTGAGATTCTCTCTCCTTTTCCTTCTGATCCTTCCTGCTCTTTTTTTCTCTTGCTCCCAAATAAATTTTAAAGTATTTCAATATGTGCTCTTTGAGGATAGTTCCTTTTTTTCTTTTCTTTTTTTTTTTTAAGATTTTATTTATTTATTCATGAGAGACACACAGAGAGGCAGAGATATAGGCAGAGGGAAAAGCAGGCTTCCTGTGGGGAACCTGATGTGGGACTCGATCCCAGGACCCCAGGATCACAACTTGAGCTGAAGTCACTCAACCACTCCCAGGTGCCCCTGGGGACTAGTTTCTTTTGCTTAGCAATGTTTTCATTGTTCATCCATGTTATAGCATGCATACTTAATTCCTTTTTATTCCTGCATAACATTCTATTATACAGATCTATCTAATTTTGTTTTTTTTATGCATCAGTTGATGATTATTTGGGTTGCTTCTAGTTTGGAGCTACTATGAATAATGAATACTGTTATTAGCATTCCTGTAAAAATTTTTGCATGGTTGTAGGTTTTCATTTCCCTTGGTTATATATCTAGGAGTAGAATTGCTGGGTCATATGGTAAATCTATGTTTAACATTTTGAGGAACTACCAGACTGTTTACCAAAGCAGCTCCACCATTTTACATCTCCACTAACAATGTATGAAAGTTCTGATTTCTTGATTCCTTATTATTGTCCATCTTTTTGATTAAAGCCATCCTAGTGGGTGTGAATTGGTATCTCATTGTGGTTTCGATTTGTATTTTCCTAATGGCTAATGAGGTTGAGTGTCTCTTCATGTGCTCATTGACCATTTGTTGTACATAACTTTCTAGAAATGTCTACTTAGAGCCTTTGCCCATTTTTTTTTAAAGATTTCATTTATTTATTCACGAGAGACACACAGAGAGGCAGAGACATAGGCAGAGGGAGAAGCAGGCTTCCTGCAGGGAACCTGATGCGGGACTTGATCCCAGGACTCTGGGATCACACCCTGAGCTGAAGGCAGATGCTCAACCACTGAACTGGCCAGGCGTCCCACTTTGCCCATTTTTTATTGGGGTTATTTGTTACAAAACTATTAAATTGTCATTCAAATTCGTAAGCCCCAAATATTATATTTCTCGTTCTCATTTCAGTTACCATCTTAATTTTGATTTAACAAGAACATGGAATGGAAGGAATAACAAAGTTTCCTGCATAGTGTACTGACCTTAGAGGTCTGAGCTTTACTCCTGCTTTCATACTGATTGATGACTTTTCTTTGTAAATGCAGACACACGGGGGCGGCAGCTGCGCCACACGCCCTGTCCTTGATTACTCAGGGGTGGAGATCAAAGCAGAACCGGCTGCTAAGAGAGTCAGCAAGTTGCCACCTGATCACCTGCTCTGCCTGGTGGTTTTAACTACTTTAGGAATTCTGGATCAGATGTGGTAACGTCTTTAGCAATGTCATAAAAAGAGAAGAAGTTTAAGAAAATCACACAACAATATATTTATCTCTGTAAATGTTTGGGGCCTTAAACTGGTAACCAGTTGAGGTTTCTTCTAGTTCAGCTCGGTGGAGCAGCTGGTTTTGTTAGATCTTAGACTTCTAGGAAGGAAAGGACCCAATAATACAGTTAAGTAAGCTCAAAGCCAATGTACCTCTCAGTGGAACGTGTGTATTTCCGAGGTGGCACCAGATGATGGCCATATGCTGTCCCCAACAGCCAGTGCTGAGAAATGATGCATAAGTGAGACCTCAGATCCCTGAGGTAGCCTGGGCTCCTGGGACAGTTCAGGTAAAGGGGATGTAGGCTCCACCCGGGGACACACACTTTGGGCTGATGCTCGTGCTTGGGAGGGCGGTAGACCATTTAACGTAGACCACCAAATGCAGCCTTTTGTGCACGGTCTGTACAGCCGGGACTCCCCAGGGTTGGGGCTGGGGGCGTAAGAGGGGAGACGGGAGGATGCAGAGCTGTCCGGACCCCTCAGCTGTGTGGACAACAGAGGGGCTATTCCACCAGCAATCTCTCACACACACCAGACGCTCAGTATAATTGAGGCAATTTGTGAACCCCAGTTAAGAGTCCTCTAGGGAAGATGAAAGGTTAGGATGTGGCTGCTCTGGGCATTAGATCCCAGGCGTCAGGTCAAGGAGCTCATCACTCGGTTCCCTGGGGGCATTTACAGCCAGGCTGGGTATTTGCTGGAGTATAAGAGGGAAGCCCTGTCAACGGAGAGGCTGAAGCTGATTTTTGTAACATTGATGATCTGAGTACTAGTAAGGTTGCCTCCTTAACTTGGCTCAGTTTTGGTCTGACCCTGGTGCGTCGCGCCTCCTGGTGGCCAGAAGAAGCAACTAGGTGTGGGCCAGCATCCCCACACTCCTTTTTCTTGACTCTTCTCCACCCTTCTCTATACTGCTCCCTCTCCGCTCCATCCCAGGCCTCTCTGCCCTGCAAGCAGTAATGAATAAGGCCTGAGCCTCTCCATTTGAAGAGAAGAGCAGCAATGGTAAAACTTTCCTTTTGTGGCTGAGGGGAAGAGCCAGTGGTAATGGGGCAAGGCAGGCAAGGCATGGGGTGATGAACAGGGCAAGAATGAAAAGGAGAGGAAGCCAGGGGTCTTAATGGCCTTAACCCTCACAGAACATTGACATACAAGAGCGTGTCAAAGTTGTAAGACTTGTTCATCACTCGCTCATCTTGTATCTTTACATGGAACATTCTAAACCTCCAGGAAGAAGGAATTTGAGGATTTGGGGTTGCCTGGAATTTTTCATGAATGGTCCATGGAGGTTCTGACCGATTCTCATGCTGTGTGCTTAACTATTAGAGATACGATAGTGTCTATGTTTTGGAATATGGCATAGTTTGATTTAAAAATTTAGTTAGTGGGATCCCTGGGTGGCTCAGCGGTTTAGCGCCGCACGGCCTTCAGCAGCCCAGGGTGTGATCCTGGGGACCCGGGATCGGGTCCCACGTCAGGCTCCCTGCGTGGAGCCTGCTTCTCCCTCTGCCTGTGTCTCTGCCTCTCTCTCTGTGTGTGTGTGTCTCATGAATAAATAAATAAAATCTTAAAAAAATTTTTTTTTCAGTTAGCTTCTACCATTAAAAAAGAAAAAACAGGGGCACCTGGGTGGCTCAGTGGTTGAGTGTCTGCCTTTGGCTCAGGGCATGATCCTGGGGACCTTGGATCAAGTCCCGCATCGGGCTGCCTCTGGGGAGCCTGCTTCTCACTCTGCCTGTGTCTATAAATAAATAAAATCTTTAAAAAATAAAAAATAAAAAAGAAAAAAGAAAAAACAACCCTATTGCTCCTATTGGGCTTTTTACAAGGTGCCTTGATCGAGCGTTGGAGACGTAGAGTTTGCTTTGCAGCCCCCTTCTCGCAGACTGGAAGAGACGGGACAACTGACATCAGTTGCCAGCCCTCCGGTGCGTGCAGCTCGCGTGTGTCCAGCAGATGGGGAAATTACACGATACTGCAGGTGCGAAAAAGCAGACCGCGTTTTGCACCTCATCAGCCTTGACACAAGCAAGGATACAGAACGCGGTATTTAAAAAAAAAAAAAAACAAAAAAGGTATAGGAGAGTGTAGTCCTCTGTGCTTTAAGTCATGCTTTAAGTCATGCTACGAGCTGAGACACAAAAAGCAGGTCGGCGCCAGGAATGGAGAATCGGTTCAGATAAAATGCTGCTGACTCCGGGTTATTCGGCGCAACTTTTACGCCCTCCCCGGTGTCTGTGCGGAGCCTCGCTGACCGTGCACGGGGACCAGCTCCGGGGGGGGGGGGCGCCCCTTCTTTAAAGGGAAGCACGTGACCCTCTGGCGGGCCGAGGCCGGGGCGCAGGGGGCGGGCCGGGCCGGGCGGGGGCGGGGCGGGGGCGGGGGCGGGGCCGCCTATAATTAGCCGGCGAGGTGCGCCCCGCGTCCCTTCTGGCCGAGGCTCCGCAGGCGCCTCGAGTCCTCCCTCCCTCGTGGGCGCTTCCTCCTGCTCGCAGCAGGGCTGCACGGGGTGGGCGGGCGCCCCAGGAGGGCGAGGACCAGCTGTCGCTCTCATCTGGAGGGAGGCGCGCCAGGAAGTATGCTGGGGATCATCACTATCACAGGTAAGGCCCAGGCCAGGCCCCGGGGTTCTGCCTCCGCGGCAGGTGGAGCAACCGCCTCCTTCCCTCTAAGCTGCATTTGCCCGGAGAGCGTCGAGGTCCCTGGCCCAGCACGCTGATGGCCGTTCGTTTCTGTGTTTGCTGACTTTCCAGTGAGAGGAGCCCTCTCTGGGGCTCAGAAAGAACCCAGCGCTCCCCGAGTTTGCTTTTTGCCTAACGTGGGAATCTTCCTCACTGTACTTAGTGGGGAGACCTTGAGTGCAGTTGAGATACGTGTTAGACTGGGGTGAATTTGAAAGCCTAATCCCTGGTTGTAGTCCTGAAAAAGTAATAAATTCCTGTGTGTGGTTTTTTTTTTTTTTAATATTTTACTTATTCATGAGACACACACACACACAGAGAGGCAGAAGCAGGCTCCCTGCGGGGATCCACATGGGAGACTGGATCCCAGGACCTGGGATCTCGCCCTGAGCCAACTCAGGCGCCCCCCCCCTAAGTTCCTGTTTTTGAGAAATTGCGGTATTTGGCATTTTGACCTGCTTCTTAGAAAGTTCCAGTGAAGATGCACTTTGTGGTTTTTAGGAGACTAAAATGTTAGCTCTGGTTAAATGGTGGTTTTGATGAACACAGTATAAAGTTGATGGCTAGCAGGTCATAGCATTTAGGCACTAATAGTGAAAATGTATGTGTTTAAAGCATGCTTTCTAGAAATCTGGCTGTAAGTATGAATTATGATACTTAATCTGTACCTCTAGCAAATGAATCACATATATCAGATTTGTAGAAAACACTGACAGCTCTTCTCAGCTGGTATTTGATCGTTTATGCAGTTGTGCTGTAGCCTGACCCCTTAGGAACCCGCCTGCCTGTTTTTTCCTGTCTCCTTTCCCATTCAAGAATAAAATGCCTATTGGCTACTTTAGATTTCTAACACCAGCTCTATTCTATTTGACATCACTGCTCACCGGATCTACATATTTTCTTAAGAACACAGTGTAGAATTTCTAGACTCCACACTTTTCTCAATATCATGGCTTCTGCGAAGCCTGCTTCTTCTGTGGAATCTTAAATAAATGTGAAAGATGAGCAAAACTAAAAATATCTCTCATTTCCTATAGATTAGCTTTACTTTGGGATTTCCTTAGAATCCCTTTCTCAAGGTAATGCTGTAAGCCTTTCTACCATTTGTATTGCACTTATGTTTAAGGAGATAGCTAGAATCTATTATTAAATAGACTATACAAAATAAAATAAAACCAAAATGTTTCATTTCTTCCAGATCATTGCTTTTTCTCTGAATGAAACATAGACATGCCAAACCCTGAGAGAGGCTGCTTGAGAGTGTGGTTTGTGGGGTGTCACGGTTGGTGGTGGGCCTTCTATGATTATATCTTCTGGGTGCTTTTTGTGTATAGCATGATCCATATTATATTCACTGTTTGCTTTATCACATGCTGGATTTCTTATGGGAAAGGAAGGTGTTTCTTTTTCGAAGTAATTAAGAGGTTAACAAAATTGGGGTACTTGGGAGGGCTTTTAGATATTGATTCAAATAAGCCCAATGGGCTAACAAATGAACAGAAACAGTTTGAAGGACGGTCTCATTTTTAGGGCAACTCCAAGTAATTGCATCTGTTGCCTTCTGAGTTTCTCTTGTATTAAAATGTTGGTATGGAAGATGTGGCAAAATCTGGTACTTTTTCCTAGTAAAAAGATAGTGCACAGAAATTCTTACCTCCAAAAATTTAACAGCAAAAAAACATTTTGCAGTGGATGAAGGGAGTTTGAACTGTCGCCCCCCCCCCCCCCCCCCCCCCCCGTTAGTTATCCTGATAAGGAAGATTTACAGTGACTGGTCTTTAGTTAGTCAGAATCTTGCAAAGCAACAAAGGCTTTTAAAACTGGCGTTAAGTGTTAATTAAATATCAGATTACTCATCTAAATAACGTGAAAGGTAGTAATTCTAGTGCTCTTCAGTGCTACGTGGAATATGCATGGAATATTTCACAGTGAACAGGAAGAGATCAGACTCATAACATTTTTGTACTTAGGAAGGAGTTTCCCTTTCTGAAAGCAGGGAAAAACTGCCACGCACAGGACTGCTCCCACCCCCAACCCTCTATCAGTGAAATTAAGGGAGTAGAACTTGAACTATGAAATGATTGCATATTCACATACGTACTTGGTGTTTCTTGACATCTTACCATCACATCACATGAGCCTTACATAGCTTAAAAACTGGAAAATAGGCATATGGCTGGCTCAGTCAGAAGAGTGTGCAACTCCTGGTCTCCGGATCATGAGTTTGAGCCCCACGCTGGGTGTAGAGATTATTTAAATAATTTGAGGAAGAAAAAAAACCCTAGAGAATAAGTGATAAGATATGATGATGGGAGGTGTCTTCTCCCCTACCAGCCTATTAATGGTATGCCAGGAAAAAAAAATGCTTTTTTAATTTTGTAAGATACTTTGAAAATATCGTCCCTATTTTTTCTAATTTGCACACGTTGAGGCTAACTGGAGTATCATGAGGAATTAGGGCAGCATTATTCTTTGTCTCTAAAATAAACAGAAGGAAGAGTCCTCCAATGTTCATGCAAGTTCTGGATGATTTAAATGGCTTTCTCTATGCAAACCATTTACAAGATTAAAAAATATATATATCCTTCACATGGCTGCTTCTGTATACCAAGGAGGCAGGTTAGTTGTCTCAGGACTTATGAGACATTAAATGAGTAGTACCCTCACACCTGTTAGAGTAGTAACTACCACCGACTGAGTGCCCATTCTCATTTTTCTGTGTAATAATCCTGCACAAAGTGGGTATTTAACCCCCTTTTGAAGATGACAACTTCTACAGTTCAGAGTACCTTGTAAAGGATCTTTCTCTTTTTTTTTATTTTTTTTTAATTTTTATTTATTTATGATAGTCACAGAGAGAGAGAGAGAGAGAGAGGCAGAGACACAGGCAGAGGGAGAAGCAGGCTCCATGCACCGGGAGCCCGATGTGGGATTCCATCCTGGGTCTCCAGGATCGCGCCCTGGGCCAAAGGCAGGCGCCAAACCGCTGCGCCACCCAGGGATCCCAGGATCTCTTTCTCATCATGTAAAGGATATTAATATCGCTTTAGTGGTGCCCTTATCTTTGTATGCCTGCCTGGATGTCCAAGGGACCATTTAGCCTCATTACTGAGGCCAGGGCCAAGATGATCATCACCTGTACCCCTCTTGTAAATGAGGTTCTGCTTCTCTGAGTTTTAATCCCGGTTAAACATCTCTCCTAGGTTTTGTGGTTTATGAGCATGACAACATGGGGAGTTGGGTGTGTAGGATATAAGGGATAGATTTAGAATGCAGAGAATTTCTGGAAAAAATCCAGGACAATGCTGCAGATCGTAGGAGAAAGTTAACCAGATCCAGATGTTGGCCTCAAGCAGGCCTGATGTGCCTACAGAACAGAACACACTGGTTACACTAAACGTAAAAAATTAATGTTGCAGCTTTTGCGATATCGCACTTTTTCTCCGACAAAATGACTCCATTTGTGCCATGGGAATTTGAGAGGTAAGTTTCGACAAAAGCCTTAAAATTTTGGAATATATGGCAACATGTTTCTTAATTCTTTTCTTCTTTTAAACCTCTAAAGTAAAAGAAACAAGTTATATTCTTATGTCTTAATCTCTTAAGTATTTGGAAGAGTGAAAAAAGACCCTGTAGGCTTTGGACCTGCAACTGTTTATTACATCTGTGGAACTTGTGGGTGGGGTATCTTTGTGGAGCACAGCATCCATAGCCTCCTAAGAGGCCTTTCCCGTTGACATGCTGACCGGCTTCCCTTCCAAGCCTTCTTGCTGTCTTTGATGCCAGGCGAGAATGTAGAGTTTCTAGCCCAGTCACCACACCAGTGATTAAATGAGCACTGTCTTTGGACTTTACAGGAATTTGGGAAACTTGCTGGATTAATAGCCGTGTTCTTCATAGTAGGTAATTTGGATAGTTCAATTCCCCCATGGAGTGATACTTAACATGTTATGTCAGAAAGGCCTACTCTAAAACCAGTTGTTTCTGAGGAAGGACTTTCTGGGTGCCAGGAATGTACATCCCTGAATCAGTGTTGCTTAGATTATCAAGCCTTTTGATCTTCCTCATCCTATCCAATCTGACAAATCTAAAGCAGATAATACTAGAGGGAGCTAATGTGTTGGAAACTATTGGAGAGGAGGTTCTGAAGTCCTTTAAAAGTAAAATTATTAATGAAACATTTCTGAGTGTGATTGCAAATGGATTCTGCTGTGCAGAGTGTGGGTTAGGTGAACACTGGCCTGTCCTTCCTGGAAGATCTTATTCTCACCAGCCTACTGTTTCTCCTGCCAAACCGGGCCAGCAGGTTTGCTCACTGGGCTATGATCTTGAAATCATTCAGAACCATCATGCAGCCAGCACATAAAACCTGGAAAAAGGTGGCTGCTAACCACAAACTAGAATAGGGATGGGAATGAGGATGGTCTTTTCTAGACATTGCCCCCTTCAGGCAGCACTTGGGAAATGTATTGTGTACAGCTGGGCTGGGAAAGTGGGGGAGAAAGGAGTCCACAAAAAGGGCTGTAGCTCCGTTTGATCCACACTTGATCCAAAATGGGGTAAAGGATTTAGATCCTCACATGGTGCAAGTAAAGGAGAGGGAGGGAGCCAATTCAGGATGTGTGTGTCCCTTTTTTCCCCTTAGTATCTAGGTTGGGAGTCAAAAAGGAAAACTTAGATGCAATATGGCATTAAACTGTACAGAATTTGAAAAGGAACCTAAGCTTTATGGATTGGTAGATTTTTGAATTGTCTTCTGGTCCAGGTCTGGGAAATTTGCAAGGCCTCCCGCTTGACACATTTGAAAACTGTTCAATACTGCCCTCTTCTGTTCAAACATTTGCTCAGGGGTTTGGACGGTGACTTCTACACGTGAACATTCATTGCATAGTATGGTGGTGAAAAATTACACCAACAAATGATCTGCCAGTAGGAGGGCGTTAAAATGAATTATGTGGCCATTTTACCATAATCTTGAAAACTATTGAATAACTTAGAAGAAAACAATCTGTTTTTTTTTTTCAAACTGTATACAGCTTTATTAAAGATACTTTTCATAAACAATCATGGTATTTCAGGCAGGACATGGGCGGACGATGTTAACAGTATACAACAACTTTCAAACTCCCTTCTTCAATGGACTACCAAAATCAGAAAGCCACTATAAAACCCAATGAAGTCTTCATGTGATGCTCTGAACAGGGAAAGTTTAGAGTGAGGGTTGACAGTTCACATTTAGCATGTTGTTTAACAACTTTTCACAAGCCGACCCTGACTTTCAGGAAATGAAATGAAAATGGCAGAATTATCAATCTGAAGATCCACAAGCTAAAAAAAAGGAACTCTTTTGAGGGATGCCATCTCAGTGGTGACACTGTAAAGTCCAGATGGCCTGACATACTGGGAACCATTTCATGGGGTCAGGTTCCAACAGGTTTCTGGGTTTAAGGGAGTCAAGTCTATGTTGAAGGCAGAGAAGGAGAAGAGGACATTAAAAAATGAATTTTAGTTTTTCCACACCACCAAGGTGGCTCATGTGTGTCAACATCAAGGAATCTCTCCTCCTGGGAGCCAAGAGGAAGTTTCTCAAAACTAGAAGGCGAAGGTGTTTTTCCCTCTTGTTATCAATCTAGCTTCGGAGATATTCTATTAGTGACATATGTCCTTCCCCCAAAACAACAATGAAGTGTTCCGTGTGCTAACAACATAGCTTAAAAAGAAAGTAAAACAAAGTCCTGCATTTTTATAAAACTTGATAAAAAATAGTATTTCAAACTGTACAGTCACCAGAAGTACACAGTTATCAAAAATGCAGGGCAGCCCCGGTAGCGAAGCGGTTTAGGCCACCTGCAGGTCAGGGTGTGATCCTGGGGACCCAGGATCAAGTCCCACATCAGGCTCCTTGCATGGAGCCTGCTTCTCCCTCTGCCTGTGTCTCAGCCTCTCTCTCTCTGTGTGTCTCTCATGAATAAATAAATAAAATCTTTAAAAAAAAAATGCACACACTTCACTTGGCATCGCTAGCACCTTCAGCTTTCTGTGCCTGATCTGTTTTGGCATCTCCATTTTCCGCAGGGTTATTTCCATCCTTGCCAGCACCAGCTTTCCCCTTTTCCCTTTGGGAACCTTCTCTCCCTTCTTTGCAGGGGCCTTTTTAGCTTGGGCTCTGGCTTTGGAGGAGCAGGTTTAGCAGATAATCTTGCAGATCTCTGTGGCTCATCCTTCACCTTGGCTTTATCTCCTTTAGCATCCCCTTCAGCCTTTCTCTTGGGCATGGTGGTGACGGCAGCGGGACGTAAGCGCTGGACGCGGGGATGCGGCGGCACACTGGCTTTGGCCGGTCTGGGGGTCGTTCTCACCTCTTCTTCACACTGCTCCCACAATCTGTTATTAATAGTGATCCTCTCTGGACATTGTCTTTATGCATGTCATTCCCAATTTGCCAAATTTCAAAATCTGCGGTTTATATACATCAGTTTTGGAATTGGTAAAAAAAAAAAATAATTAAGTAGTCATGTTCTGAAGAAGACAATGAAGGGGAAAAAATTATAGTTTTTGTTTTATTTTACAGACAAACAACTGTTACTTCCTCCTAACAAGCCTTAGCAGGAAGAATGAAAGGTGACCTGCTTTAAGTGAGGATGCTAAGAACAGAAACCTCAGGAAATTTGCCCAAGGGCCCAGTGCTAGATGTGGTGCAGCTGAAACTTAAACAAAATCTGTCTCCAGAACTTCTGCTCTTTTATCTTCCCCTCTTCTGAATTCTCTTAGGGGTTTGGGAGAGAGTAGTTTTTCTGTCCCTTAATACATTGATAGAACTTACATTATGGTATACCAACCACTACCCTCTCCATTTTTTAAAAAAGATTTTCTTTATTTGTGAGAGTGAGAGGGTATGAGCCAGGGGGGTAGGGATAGAGGGAGAAGCAAATTCTCTATTGAGCAGGCAACACAATGCGGGACCCAATCCCAGGACCCTGGGATCATGATGTGAGCAGAAGGCAGACACCCAACTGAATGAGCCCCCCCCAGGTGCCCTATTCTTCTGAGTTTTTTTTTTAAATTGAAGTATAGTTAACTACAATGCTGTATTAGTTTCAGGTGTACAACATAGTACAGCTCTGTACATGAATCACTGCTCACCATGGTATTGTCACCATCTGTCACCATAGATTCCCTGTGATATACTTTTAATCTCCATGGTTATTTTATAACTGGAATTTTGTACCTCTTAATCACCTTTTTATCTATTTCACACATCCCTGCATAATTTTTAAAAACAATAACCTCAAACTTACAACAAGGTGCAAAAATTAAAAACAAAAGTGCAGAAAACATCCATATCCTTTATCTAGATTCATGTACTGTTAGCATTTTTACCTCATTTGCTTCATTATTTGATTTTTAATCTCTATGTTGGAAAAGGCAACAAAACCAAAAACCAGCATATAGGTTCCTGTTATGTTTTATATAGGCAGGAGATAAAAATTTGTCTGAACCTTTGAGGATGAGTAATCCACATAATTTGTTTCTGAATGCTCAAGTGTGTATTTCCTAAAAAGAGATATATTCTGTTTTATAACCAGAGTACAATTTTCAGTGTCCTATATTTATATCATTACAATAACTGTATATGATCTATCATCCTTATTCCAATTTTGTCAGCTAGTTTAACAATGTGCAGTTTAGCAATTCTTGCTTTGCATTGTCAGATCCATCCTTGTGTCAGGTATTATGTGTTATATTCCTTAGCTGCTTTTAATCTGGAACATTTCTATAGCCTTTGTCTTTTAAGACACTGACATGTTTGAAGCATATAGCCCTCCTCTCTCCATTCACACTGTATTCCTTTGTTTATTTGCTCCTTTTGGTTATGCATTCTTAGCCACGGATGTTGCTGTGTCCTTGTTCGAAGTATCACACACATTATGCATATGTCTCTAATGGAGGTTGATATTAAGATTTTGACAAATTTCTCCATATATAGGGTTTCCCTACCCTTACAACTATTAGGCATGTAAATATCCTACCCACTCGCTCTCACGTCCACCACTTAGCACCCATAGATTCTTGCCTTATCCAGTTTTTATCGTAACGGTTTTTAAATGATAGGTGAGGAGTGATCGTTTGACTCAATATCTGCCAGTGGGTGGATAGGATATAAATGTTCTTTCTTTTTTTTTTTTTTGTAGCTGACTATAACCACCAAAACTATTTTTTTACACTGAAATAGAATTTAAAGTGCTGTCTACATCAGACATAATAAGACACAATAGCTGTTTTTCCATCTAAGTATGGGAGTTGACATGTCTAAATACTTTTGTCATATATGGCTCTTACAGACTATAAAATGTTACAACTTACAGAAAATAAAAGAGTTTTCACCCTTTGAAAGTATATGGAATTAATTTTTCCTTTAAAAAGACAAACTTTGTTTTCCTATTTACTGCTCCCCCCGCCCCAGCCTTTGGCCCACCAGAGATGCCACACCCCCACTATATGACACTTGCCAAGTCATATGACCGTTTTTAAAAAATAGACTGTATAGTTAGAACAGTTGTGGTTCATGGCAAAAATGACTGGAGAGTACAGAGAGTTCCTATATCGTCCCCTACACATGCATCGCTTCTCCCACTATCAAATCTCACACAAAGTGGTACATTTGTTATAATCCATGAACTACACTGACGTATCATTATCACCTAAAGTCCATAGTTTATATTAGGGTTCACTCTTGGTGATGTACATTCTGTGGGTTTTGAACAAGTGATATAATAATCCTATGTATCCACCCTTATCATAGCGTATAGTTGCCCCATGAACAACATGGGGGTTAGGGGCCCAGTTGAAAGTCTAAATGTAAGTTTTGACTCCCCAAAACCTAACCTACTATTAGCCTGCTGTTGACTAGAAGGGCTACTGATACTATAGTTGATTAGTTACTGATTATAGTTGATTATATTTTGTATGATAGGTATATGATCTACTTTATTCTTAAGGTAAGCTAGGAAAAGAAATGCCTTTAAGAAAACCATATGAGAAAATACATTTACAGTATTATGCTTTACTTATTGAAGAAATCCATGTATGAATGGACCTGCATGGTTCAAACCCATGTTTGAGGGTTAGTTTATAGTTTCACTGTCACAGTATCCTCCATGCTCTGCTTATTCATCCTTCTGTCTCCACAATCCTTGGCAATACAGATTCTAAAAAATTGTCTCTGTAGTTTTGGTTTTCCAGAATGGCATACGGTTAGAATCATACCGTACGTAACCTCTTCAGATTGGCTTCTTTTACTCAGTGATATGCATTTAAGGTTCTTCCTCTCTTTTCATGGCTTTGCCAGCTCATTTCTTTTTACCACTGGATGTGGATATTTTCTGAGGTTTATTCATTCATCCATTCGCATAATGAACATCTTGGTTGCTCCCAGGTGTGTTCAATCATGAATAAACCTACAAACGTCCATATGCAGGTTTTTGTGTGGACATGTATGTGTTCAGCTCATTTGGGTTAGGTACCAAGGAGCAGGGTGGCAGTTTAGCTTTGCCGACAACATGCCAAACTGTCTTCCAAAGTGCAGTAACCACATAATCATTTTTGAAGTCCAGATCTTCCTTCAAGCCCAAAGGCACTGTGATTCCAGATAAACTCCGTCATGGGAACGTGCACGAGGTCCACAGTTCTTGTTCCTAAACTCAAGAATTTAAAGTCCGTACAACCACGCAAACCCCTCGCTGTGCACAGGATCCCGCTGTCTCTTCATTCACCGCTGTGCACTGCGATTTAGGAGTCCGCCACCTACTAGCACATGCAGATCAGAGAGGCAGCCCAGGAATGCATCAGTTGTTGTTGTTGTTGTTTTTAAGATTTTAGCCATCCATTCATGAGACACACACACACAGAGAGAGAGAGAGAGAGAGAGAGAGGCAGAGACACAGGCAGAGGGAGAAGCAGGCTCCATGCAGGGAGCCCGACTCGATCCCGGGTCTCCAGGATCAGGCCCTGGGCCGAAGGCAGGCGCTAAACCGCCGCGTCCCCCGGGCTGCCCCGTGACCCTCAGTATTGATGTGTTTAGCCGTTTGGCTGTCATTTAGCCATGTCGGGTTTCAGCCTCGAGCGTGCTGGAGTTTGAAGGGATCCCACTGTGATGATGCACCTCGCAGCCTTGCGAGGCCAGAGCTCTGGGCCGCCAGGGCCACGAGGAGGCTGCGCCCTCTGTGACGCGCGCGGTGGCCCCCAGGGGGCGCCCTCGGCGTCAGCGGCCCAGGGGCCGTCCCGCGATGGGGCAGGCGGGAGAAGCAGCCTGGGCCTCCCCGGCCCCGGTGGCGCCGCCCTGCCGCCTGGCGGCGCGCGATGCCCTGGTGGAGTGACCTTTGCTGTGAGTAGCGCGCCCCCCAGCGGCCGTTCGCCCGGGCCCGCGGCGGGGCGGGGGCTGCGGCTGCGGAGGCCCCGAGCGCAGCCCCCGAGCGCAGCGCCCACCACCGCAGCCCAGGCTCCCCGGACTGCTTAGGTCAAGAGAGACTGCGGACTAGGGATCCAGTTTTCCATGATCCTATGGCCCTTTTGTTTTTGTTTATTCATGGGAGACCCCAGAGAAAGAGGGGGACAGAGACACAGGCAGGGGGAGCCGCAGGCTGCCTGCGGGGAGCAGGACGCGGGACTCGATCCCGGGACCCCGGGGTCACGCCCTGGGCCGAAGGCGGACGCTGGACCGTGGAGCTCCCCGGGGTGGGGGGGGGGCGCCTGTGCCCCCCCTGGAAGTGCCCCAGTACCAACCTGTAGGAAGAGACCGGGTCTATATGGCAGCTCTCAGGGCTCTTTGGTGCTAGTTGGCAGCCGTTCGTCCTTGTCTCTCTAGTGGTGACTGAACACTCCAGTCACCCCCAAATCGAAGGAAAAAAGGGTCTCAGGTGGAAACAGATTTGGGAGGAGGAAAGGCTGGGTGTGTGATGTGACCCCTGTTTTCTCCCACTATGTTAGCAAAAGCGTCTCTGCATTTTTCCAGTGACTTTTAGAAAGGTTCGTTAATGAGCATTTGTTTTGCTCTCACGTTTGCTGGCAGGAAATTTAATTTATATTTGTGTTTTTAGTACAACTGTGCTGGGATGGAGTTTATTGTTGTGGTTTGACTTTTTTTTTTCTGTAGTGTTTTCAGTGGTATTGAAAACACTGTATTCAGTGGTATTTCAGTGGTGTACATTTAAAAATAGACACATTTTTAAAATCCCATCTCTTTTGTTAGGTTAAAAGGGTTTGGGGCAAGTTTTTTTTCCTGAGTGTGCTTTTATAGTTGGGGAGATGATTATTATTATTATTAAAGATGAGAGACACAGACAGAGGCAGAGACGGAGGGAGATGCAGGCTCCCCGTGGGGAGCTCCATGCAGGGCCCGACCCCAGGATCACTGCATGAGCCAAAAGCCATGCTCAGCCACTGAGCCACCCAGGTGCCCCTAATGGGGGAAATTAAAATATATCTTAAATTATTAGAGAGAGAGAGAGAGAGAGAGAGAGAGAGAGCATGGGGGAGGAAATGAGAATCTCAAGCAGGCTCTGTGAGCCAGGAGCCTGACACGGGGCTCAATCCCACGACCCTGAGATCATGACCTGAGTGGAAACCAAGAGTCTGTGCTCAACGGAGCCACCCAAGTGCCCCTTAATTGGGGAAGTTTGTACAAAGTAGTTCATGTCATGGAAATGGAATTAATTTAAAGCAATCTTTAACTTTTAATGTAAGGTTTATAATAACAAATGGAAATTTATAGCATTTTCTCTTACCTCAGAAGGTTATACATGGTGCAAAAAAAAAAAAAATAAATAAATGGGGAGAGAATATTTCCAGAAGATTTGCAGAATATCCATCTTCTAACTTGAAGGAGGGGGTGGGATACTCTAGGGGCATCTAATAACATGTCTAGACAGTCTGAATTTTTCTCTCTTGAAATATTTGCCACGGTGTGGGTGCTGATTATTTCTTTATTGTTTATGAAAGTTTAAAGTTGGTCATGTGTATTCCTGTGATTTTTTTTTTAAAGGAGACTTTGTTAGGAAGTGTACTTTAGATGAAAATTATTATGCCATTTTTCAGTTGTGGGACCTGAGCCTTAAAGAGCACATATTATTTACCAGTGGTCATTAACTGGAAATGCTGGTATTTGAAACCACGTCTGTCTGATTCTAGAGCCTGTACTCTTTTCTTATAAGAATGAATTTATTTATTTATTTATTTATTTATTTATTTATTTATTTATTTATTTATAACTGAGAGAGAAAGAGGGAGGGAGAGAAAGCCACGTGCAAGCACCAGCAGAGGGAGTGGCAGGCAGAGGGAGAGGGAAAAGCAGACTCCTCGGTGAACAGGGAGCCGGATGCTGGCCTCCATCCCAGGACCCTGGGATCATGACCTGTGCTGAAGGCAGATGCTTAACTGACTGAGCCACCCAGGCGCCCTTAAATTTGTTATTTATTTAATGCTATCTTAGATGCTGACATCTGTTAAAATCAATGAAAATTGGCTGCTTTCCAAAGTTTTTACAGAGAAAGGTAGAGACAACTATGTCACTGATGTCACCAAAGGCTCTATCTACACTGTGGCATGTGATTAGTGATAGAATGCTTCCGCAGTGTCTCTTCCTGACTGTCTGCAGAAAACCCAACAGATACTATGATGGAAATTTGTAGAACATAGATTTGTAATATTTCACGTAAAAAACGAGACTGTTTTCATGAGGAAGTAAGATTCTATAACCTGAATAAACATAGGAATTTGGGGGAGCATGTTGAATATTATTTCCAAATATATCTGTAATTCATATATTTATGGATACATTCTAGGTATCGGTATGGATACTACTTATAATTAGGTTTCATTTTACACTGTGGGTATTAAGTATAATTTTATTAAGACCTTTTCTGGGTCTATTTTAATTGACCTTTTTTGTTTATTAGAGAAGTCAGTACATACCCTATAGAGAAAGGAAGAAAATTCATAGAAGCAAAACTAAACTATATCACAGGGCGTCTGAGGCTCAGTTGGTTGGGCATCTAACTCCTGATTTCAGTTCAGGTCGTGGTCTTGAGGTTGTGGGATCGAGCCCTGCTTTGGGCTCTATACTGTGTAGGGAGTCTGCTTGAGGTTCATTCTGTTTCCCTCTCCCTCTGCCCCTCCTCCTGCTCATGTGCTCTCTTTCTCAAATAAACAATCTTCTAAAAATATAAAAATAAAATAAAACATATCACATATCCATCCCCCAGAGATCAGGTGAGGTTGGGATGTGTGTGTAGGGAAGTTAAACCAAAATGAAATCATAGTATATATACTATTTTGGTAATCTTTTTTCTTTTAGTCAGATTTCAGCTCTTTCCTTTCAGCAAAAGTTCATTTCTCTAATCCCAAATCATACATTTTCCCAAGGCAAGCCAAACATGTCTTTTGGCTAGTTTGCCCTAACTATCCGATTTAGGACCATGACCATCAGGTCTTATTATGCTTCTTAAATGTATTAATCTAGCACAGTGTCCTCCTCCCTTTATTAAATCACATTGACTTACTTTTTAAACAACCTCAATGATTTTTTAAATTTCAAAACTATAGACAAATACACAGCATATACACTTGACCTAATTCACCAGTTATTGATACTCAGCACATTCTCTCCTGCCCACCCCTACCCACATTCTCTCTCCTTAAACTATTTTAAAGTTATTTGGAGAAAATCTACTTGTGTTTTTGATTTTTGTCCTTTGTGACATTGACATATCAGGCCAAGCTAGTTGTCATACAGAAAATCCTTCATTGATTTATCTTATTGTTTCCTCACAGTTAGATTCTGTTAAACATTTTTGGCAAGAATACTAGAAGTGATTTATTGGCTTTTTCAGGGCCTCACATCAGAAAGCATGATGACAATTCTGTTCCATTATTGGGGAGCTAAGTTTTAGGCACTACCTGCCTGATTGCTCTGCTGTAAAGGAAATTTTTCCTTTTGCTCGTGTGTCAATACACTAAACTATAGGTTTCCTGACAACCTTTGACTCAGTGGTGTTAGCATTGCTTGATTTTTGACTGCCTCAAGTTACAAGGTATTGGTAAAGAACAGTTTTCTCAATCTGATTACAAACAACCAACTAGGATTTTTCAAATAAGATGACCACTTAAGCTATCATAAATCAGAGTTACCTTGCTCTGCGTTCAAATCTTTTTTTTTTTTTTTTTGCTTTCAATTCTGTAAAAACTTCTCCCCTAACTCCTGTCTTTTTTTTTTATTATTATTTATTTATGATAGTCATACAGAGAGAGAGAGAGGCAGAGACACAGGCAGAGGGAGAAGCAGGCTCCATGCACCAGGAGCCCGACATGGGACTCCATCCCGGGTCTCCAGGATCGCGCCCTGGGCCAAAGGCAGGCGCCAAACCGCTGCACCACCCAGGGATCCCACTCCTGTCTTTTTTTGTTTGTTTCTGAATGGCTGATTTTTAATGGAGATAGAACTAGTTCAAAATTTATCCAATCACACCCACATTCAAAAGAGTAAAACTTCTTGTAACCACACTTGCCATGAAACAGTGTTGCCTATTATTTTATATTTAATACAATGAGAAATGATTTTTTACTTTTCCAAGCAATTGAAAGTCTGGTTCCAATGATCCTACTGATGAACTGAGCTAAACATGGCTTTCTCCTCCCTAAATAACTATAAGAGAAAATCCACTTGTGTTATTTCATGTAAGTGGATCATACTTGATGAATGACACAAATACATCCATAAAGACAATAATGCTCCACATTTTTCAAGGCTGAACAGCTGTTTACCATGGTCTAGGAAGAGCCTGTGTAATCAGCTGTAAAAGAAACATTTTTGTAAACTCTTGTCCCTAATAAATGATGTGTGAATCTCAATGCAGTCTGAATTTTGAAATTTTAAAGAAAATGACTAGATCAAGGTGGAAATTCTATCTAAATTTATTGATTGGCATTTTTTCATAAAGAATTATTCCCTGTTCCCTATTTATTTTTTGGTATCACTCTTGATTCATGGATGATTCTTCTTCTTCTTCTTCCTTTTCTTCTTCTTCTTCTTCTTCTTCTTCTTCTTCTTCCTTTTCTTCTTCTTCTTCTTCTTCTTCTTCTTCTTCTTCTTCTTCTTCCTTTTCTTCTTCTTCTTCTTCTTCTTCTTCTTTTTTTTTGAGATATTTTATTTATTTATTCATGAGAGACAGAGACATAGGCAGAGGGAGAGGTAGGCTCCCTATGGGGAGCCCGATGTGGGACTCAATCCCAGGACTCCAGGATCACACCCTGAGCCAAAGGCAGACACTCAACCATTGAGCCACCCAGGTGCCATGTGCCGTGTCGTCCATTGCCCCCCCCCCAATCATGGATTCTTTTTTTTTTATTTTTTTTAATTTTTATTTATTTATGATAGTCACACACAGAGAGAGAGAGAGAGGCAGAGACACAGGCAGAGGGAGAAGCAGGCTCCCTGCACCGGGAGCCCGACGTGGGATTTGATCCCGGGTCTCCAGGATCGCGCTCTGGGCCAAAGGCAGGCGCCAAACTGCTGCGCCACCCAGGGATCCCGGATTCTTTTTTTCATTCAGTGTTGTATAAGCCCCATCATTGTCATTATTCTTTCTTATGTTTCAGTGTTTGTCCAGCAGAAACCCCTCAATCTGACTCCTGTGTTCCTCTGAAATACGCCTCTCAGCTTTTGAGCACTGCCTTTCTTTTTTCTTTTTTAATTTTTTGAGTGCAGTTGACATAGATCGTTACATTAGTTTCAGGTGTGCAACATAATAACTCTTCAAGTTTCTGTGTCATGCTATTGAGTATCTCCTTTCTGTCATAATAAGTTGTTCCTTGTATTTTCCCTGACCCATTCCATAATTTCCCTATGGGGCTCCGGTCCGTTTTTTGGGACTCGTTAAAAAGACCAGCTAGTTGTCACGTAGAATGCCTCTCTTTTAGATTGGTCTAGATTCTTTCGTTAGCTTATTTTTCTAAGATGGGATGGATTCTAGATCATGGGTGTGATGACTGATTCCATTTAACCTGCAGCAGAACCTATGCCATCTTCTTGCCCCACTTTAGTGATTTTTTTTAAGGTTTTATTTATTTATTCATGAGAAACACGAAGAGAGAGGCAGAGACATAGGCAGAGGGAGAAGCAGGCTCCATGCAGGGAGCCCAATATGGGACTCGATCCAGGACTGCGGGATCACACCCTGAGCCAATGGCAGATGCTCAACTGCTGAGCCACCTAGGCATCCCACTTTAGTGATATTGCAACTATTTCCATTTAATTAATGTTCTAGTACTTGAGTATATTAACTCTTCCTTCACAGGGAATAGAAGGAGCAAAGTAGTATCTCTAAACTTGAATTTTTGAAGGTCATTTGAAAGAAGTACTTGCCTCATGTACTGAGATTCTCAAATCCTGATAAGACTGTTACTGTGAAAAAAAAAAAAAAAAGACTGTTACTGTGTCCTGAAATTGCCTGACATTAAAGAGAGTATTACTTGGTTATATTTTTCAAATATGTAATTTTTCTGAGCTGTAATAATTTTCTCCCTTCTTCCCCACCATTCTCCTTTTTCTGTTAATAGTTGGACAGAGAGAGTCTGAAGATGTGAGTGAAAGAGACTCAGAAAAAGACATGGCTGCTGGTTCTGTAGTTGTTCAGGACATCACAAAGGATGGGCAGGAGGAGATGCCTGAAACCATCGAACAGATTCCTTCTTCAGAAAGCAATTTAGAAGAGCTCATACAACCTACTGAGTCCCAGGCTAATGATGTTGGGTTTAAGAAGGTGTTTAAGTTTGTCGGCTTCAAATTCACTGTAAAAAAGGATAAGACCGAGAAGTCTGACACTGTCCAGCTACTCACGGTCAAAAAAGATGAAGGTGAAGGAGTGGGAGGAGCAGATGGGGCTGGTGACCACCAGGAGCCCAGCCAGGAGACTGGAGAAGCAACAGCCAAAGAAAGTGAACTGAAACAATCCACAGAGAAACCTGAAGAAACCCTTAAAAGTGAGCAAAGCAGCACACAAATTTCTCTTCAGGCTGAGTCTGGTCAAGCAGCAGAAGAAGGCAAAGATGAAGGCGAAGAAAAGCAGAAAGAACCCACCAAATCTCCAGACTCTCCCACTAGTCCAGTGGCCAGTGAGACAGCGTCCCCCTTCAAAAAATTCTTCACTCAAGGTTGGGCCGGCTGGAGAAAAAAGACCAGTTTCAGGAAGCCTAAGGAGGATGAGCTGGAAGCTTCGGAGAAGAAAAAGGAGCAAGAGCCAGAAAAAGTAGACACAGAAGGACAGGAAAAGACTGAAGATTCCTCTGAGAAGTTGGCTGCCCCTGAACAGGCGCACCCACCGGAGACCACCGACAGTGCTAACGTGGCCAGATTGTCAGCGGAATATGAAAAAGTGGAGCTGCCCTCTGAAGATCAAGTGCAGGGACCTCCTGAAGAGAAACCTGCCCCTTTAGCAACAGAAGTATTTGATGACAAAGTAGAGATTGTTGCCGAAGTCCACGTTAGCATGACAGAGAAGACCGAAGAGCAGAGAGCTGAGGTAGAAGAAGTAGCAGAGCCCTTACCATCTGAAAAAGTGGCGGAAACACCTGCTGAGGAGCTGGTGAAGACCAAAGAAGTGTGCGCCCCTGGAGGGGACCACACCCGGCCAAGCGACCTGAGCCCCGATGACAAAGTGACGACTGCACACCCTGAGGGCGTCGTGAGTGAAGTGGACATGCTGTCCTCGCAAGAGAGAATAAAGGTGCAAGGAAGCCCTTTAAAGAAACTTTTTACTAGCACTGGCTTAAAAAAGCTTTCTGGAAAGAAACAGAAAGGGAAAAGAGGAGGAGGGGATGAAGAGTCGGGGGAACACCATCAAGTTGCAGCAGAGTCTCCAGACAGTACAGATGAACAGAAGGGCGAGAGCTCCGCTTCATCCCCTGAGGAACCAGAGGAGATTATGTGTCTGGAGAAAGGCATCGCGGACGCCCACCAGGATGGCGAAGCTGAGGAAGGAGCTGTTTCTGATGGGGAAAAGAAGAGAGAAGGTGTTACTCCCTGGGCGTCTTTCAAGAAGATGGTGACACCCAAGAAACGTGTTAGGCGGCTTTCAGAGAGTGATAAAGAAGATGAATTGGATAAAGTCAAGAGTGCCACCTTGTCTTCCACGGAGAGCGCGGCCTCTGAGTTGCAGGAGGAAGCAAAAGGAAATGGAGAAGAGCAGAAACCAGAAGAACCGAAGCGCAAAGTTGACACTTCGGTATCTTGGGAAGCTTTAATTTGTGTGGGATCATCCAAGAAAAGAGCAAGAAAAGCATCATCTTCTGACGATGAAGGGGAACCAAAAGCCGTGGGAGGAGACAGCCAGAAACCAGATGATGCAGGAAAAGACAAAGAAACCGGACCAGACGCTGCCTTTGCTGGTTCCCAAGAACATGATCAAGGGCCAGGAAGCTCCTCACCTGAGCAAGCTGGAAGCCCCACCGAAGGGGAGGGAGTTTCCACCTGGGAGTCCTTTAAACGATTAGTCACTCCAAGGAAAAAATCGAAGTCAAAACTGGAAGAGAAAAGTGAAGATTCTGTAACTGGGTCTGGTGTAGAACATTCGGCTTCAGATGCAGAACCTGGGAAAGAAGAGTCTTGGGTTTCGATTAAGAAATTCATTCCCGGACGACGGAAGAAAAGGTCAGATGGGAAACCAGAACAAACCGCTGTGGAAGACGCAGGACCAGTAGAGGTCAATGAAGAGGATTCCGATGTCCCGGCCGTGGTTCCCCTGTCCGAGTATGATGCAGTAGAAAGGGAGAAAATCGAAGCACAGCAGGCCCAAAGAAGTGAGGAGCAGCCTGAGCAGAAGGCAGCTGTTTCTGTGTCAGAGGAGCTCAGTACAGATCTGGTACGTGGGGTCACGGTGACTGTCCTTGACGGGGCAAGGGCTATTACCAATGTGGAAGAAAGGTCGCCATCTTGGATATCCGCTTCGGTGACAGAGCCTCTTGACGAAACGGAAGATGAAGCCAAACCCCTAACCGAGGACGTGTTCGAAGGAGAAGTCCTTGTAGAGGAAACCTCTGTTACCAAACCTCTACCAGAGGGTCAAGATGCCATTGACGACACAGTCGTAAGTGAGGCGGAATTAACTTCGGAAGCTGTGACAGCCGCAGAAGCTACCGGGGCCCTTTGTGCTGAAGAAGCAGCAGAAGCATCTGGTGCTGAAGAGACCGCCGACATGGTGTCCGCTGTTTCTCAGCTAACTGACTCTCCAGACACCACAGAGGTAGCAACACCTGTTCAGGAGGTGGAAGTTGGCGTACCACACCTCGAAGACCAAGAGAGGCGGACTCAAGAGGTCCTGCAGGCAGTTGCAGAAAAAGTGAGAGAAGAATCACCACTGCCTGACACCAGAGGGCCAGAAGACACCACTCAGACAACGCGGGAAGTAGAAGCCAAGATACCAGAGAAGGTGGAGGAAGCGGAAGAGGATTCTCAAAGGCTAGACCTGAAGAAAGAGACGGAGGTAGCGCTGGAAGAATGTGCACAAGAAACTAAACCTGAGACTTTGGCACAAGGGGAAGTAATCATACAGGCCACCCCAGAAAGCTTGGAGAAAGTTCCTCAAGTCACAGACAGCGTGGAGTCCAGTGAGCTTAGAACCACTTGTCAAGCTGAAACCCTGGTTGGGGTAACATCAGAATCGATTCTGGAACAGGCTGTTGCCCCGGACTCAGCTGAAACCCTCACAGACAGCGAGACCAACGGGAGCACCCCAGTAGCTGATTTTGAAGCTCTCCATATAACACAACCAGAGCAGATCCCGGAGATGCACGAAGGTCCTGAGGTTGCATCGGGCGCACCGCCCCAGGTCACAGAAGCAGAGGCAGTTCCTGCACCCGAAGAGGGGCCTCCAGCACCTTCTAGTTTCCCATCCCAAGAAGAAGATAAAGGACATTCAAAAATGGAAGAGATTCTAGAATGCACGGACAAAGAGGTATCAGTGGAAGCTGTACCCACTCTTTCAAAGACCGATGAGATAGAAGAGGAAGGCCAGTTCGCCGATAGGGAAAGCGAAGACGAAGCTCTCGTCGACGGCCCTGATGTGACAGCGGCCCCTGAAACAACCGTCAGTCAGGAAGAGACGAGTGACCTTGCCCTTCAAGATGAAGCTACTGAAGACCCCGAATTTCAGAAGAAGGAGGATGATACCGAAGTCCACAGCCGTACACCCTCTCCCACCCCGGTGGGGAGAGAGCTGGTAGTTCAAGTAGAAAAGGAGGAAATAGAAGCAAAGCCAACCCAAGCCACCGAAGAAGAACTTGAGCAAAAACCCACCGTGACCGTCTCTGAGGAGCTTAGCAAGGGACTGGTGCAGACAGTTAGGGTGGCCGTCATCGACGGGGAAAAGGAGGTTACCATTTGGGAAGAGAGTTCTCCCCAGCTAGTTGAAGAGGAAGCGGTATGCACCGAAGTCCAGGTGCAGAGCTCTGAACCGTTACCTCTAACAGCCGCAGTGGTGGAGGAGAAAGTCCTTGGAGAAGCTGTCAAGAGTTTAGACACCAGTGAGACCCTGGAACCTGCGGGCGCACATTTAGCCCCAGAAGAAGAATCCTCCACAAAGGATGAAGGCCTGACGGCCCAGCCAGGGGCGGTCGAGGTGCCCACGGGGACTGAGGCTCGGCCAGAACCTGGACCGGGAACCGCACCGGGAACCGCATCAGCTGAGCCTGACGGAGGCACGAGCGCTGCCCCGGAAGGAGAGAAAACCGCCCCCCAGAGACAGACCTCAGAGGAAGAGGACGGGCCGGCTGCTTGCCAGGAAGTCCCGGCAAGAGAGGAGGATCTAAAGGCTGAAAACGACCTTTCGAAACTTCAGACCGAGAGTAGTAAACTTGTACAGAATGTGATCCAGACAGTTGTTGGTCAGTTAGGAGGCACGGAGGAAACCGCCGCTGACCTCCAGACCCAGGCTCAGCCGCTGACGGCGGACGGCCAGGAGGCCAGCTCGGAGGCCAGGCCGCACGTTGAGACGGAAGGAGGCGAGCTTCAGGCCTCTGCACCAGATGGAACCCACACTGTTGGCGCCAAAGAAGAACCCCCACTAACCGCCGTGGAGCAGACCCCTTCTGAGGTTTCTGAAGCCTCGGAAGCTGTGAGTGAAGCTCCAGAAAAGATCTCAGCCATCGAGGTAGAAAGTTCGAGCGTCCGTGACCAGCAGCTTGAAGAGGCAGCTCTCCCATCTGAGGAAAAGGAAGAAACAGCCAGAACCAAGCCTGTCCCAGAAGATTGTGATGGTGCCGGGTCAGAAGGAAGGATAGAGGAGTCGCTCTTTGAATCCCAAGAAGATAAAAAAGGTGATGAGGTTGATGACCCTGAGAGCCACCACTCCTCACCCCTGGAAGATTCTGAGGCCCCAGGAGACGTAAGCCAAGAGGCCCCGGACACGGATGGACCAACACGCAAAAAGAAGGAAGGTGGCCAGGAAGTAGAATTCCAGGAAGCCAAAGTCCACAGCGAGCCAGAAGATGAGATTCAAACCCAAACACGGGACGAGACACAGAAACAAGAGGGAGAACCGGCCAAATCAGAACCCACAGGATCCTAATGCATCATGTAAGCAAGCTTCCTTTCCCCCTAAAGCAGTCTTTGCCTCTTTGTGGCCATTTGATGGCACATTCATTCTAAGGGAAGCGGGAGTTTAATCCTTATGACTTTGTGCAGAACCTTGAGTTGAATAATAACCAAGGAGATCTAGGCTCCCTTCCTTTGTTCCCCTCTCACCGATGTGCCATTCAGTCTTACTTGTGTCAGGAAAATAATGGCCTCGGTTCACCCCTATGTGACTGCTTTCAAGGAAAATCGGGGTGTGTATGTATGTGCGTGTGTGTGCATTTGTATGTTTGGCTCGAAGGCATAAGAAATATGTTGTGTTCCCAGCACCAGACTAACCAGTTTATTGAATTTTTCCCTATAACCAGAAGTCCAACATAAGTTTATATCCTACAGCTTGAAATTTTAGTTGATAGCTCTCTAGAAAAAAAAAATTATCCCCCCATCAGCAGTAACAAGCATTTAAAAATTTCCCAGTGCGTGTGATGCGCCTGGATGTTGGTGCTGGGGAGCCACAGCTGCGGGTTTGGGGAGCCCCCAGCCTGACCTGCCAGTGGGCCCTGACCCACTCACTTTCCCAGGGGCTGCACTCCTCTGTCAGGGCTTCCGCTGCTCCTGGAGTGAACGAAGAGGAGAGGAGACTTGATCAAATTTTGATTCTTGCTTCCTCCTACAGGTCCACCCTGAGTGTCTGCAAGACCGGAATGTGAAGACGAGTGGTAGGAGGAAATGGACGCTGCTGACGAGACTCGAGACCAGTGTTTCAGACTCAGAACCGAAGAACAGGCCCCTCGACTGACCTCCTTTCTGGAGCACCCTGACAACCCTGAGGCTGCATCGGGAGCTAGAGCCATTTAACGTTTCCTCTTCGTAGGGCCACCCCATTACTTTCCCTTGATACCCTTATTATAATGTTTCTGATTTAAGGTCCTAAATTCTTAACCTGGAACTGGAGTTGGCCAAACCTAGTTCTGCTTCTCAAACTGGAGTATCATCCTTTATGTATTTATATGTATGTTTTAAGTAACCCTCCTCCTGTATCTATTGTATATTTTTTTTTCTTAACAATTAAGGAAATGTGCAGTTTTGTATCACACAGCACGTGGCGGGGGCATGCAGCCGTGGTCAAGCCTTGGGAAGCTCTAAGCCTCAGCTGTAACCTGTGAAAACAGCTTCCTGGAGACAACATTCCTGATCAGAAGCTATAGTTTGTACTTTAAAATCCACTAAGGAGTAGGTCTGTGTTTCATATCGCTCTAAAATTGGTCACTCTCCTATTATGCACAGTGTGCTAAAAATAAGCTTTTTTTGGGGGGGGAAACATACAGAATGTTCCATTGTTACTGTGAAATTTTTCTTTCTAGCTCAGTGGGGGTTGGAAGGGAGTTTTTTTCAGTAGCAGATTAACTTTAAGCCTTTTCTCTGGGTTGTGGTGGTTTGGACAGATGAGTGTGCTTAAATCCTGAGGCAAAGCAGTGAGAAATGTTTTTCATCTTATCAAGAAAACAATCTGGCTGTTTTTTAAGTTTTTGATTCTACTCTTCTATGCTGGACCACACTCACACGCAGCATGAAGTCAGTCAGGTTCTTGACAAATGGTATTTTGATAGGTACTGGATTGTATCTGTGCCATATTTGTGCCCACTCTTTTAAGGACAATGTTGCATTATGTTCATTTGGATAAACTGTGATTTGACAACTGATTTAAATAAAATATTTGCTTCACTTAGATTTGCTGGTTTTATTAGATACTAGGAAGCCTGGGGCGTGTCTCCTGAGTGCTAAAAGCAGATAAAGTAGAAGTTTCTGGTGTAGTTGCCACATGATGTCACCACTTGATACCAGTTTGAGGTCATGTGCCGAGGAACTCCTAGCAGAGAGGCATCAGGTAAAATAAACCAAGGGCTTTTGAGACTGACAGTACTGACACAGTGCCACCATCTGGTGGTGCGTCTTCCTGAAAAGGTCAATTTTCTTTTATTAGTTTCGGTCTTAAACAATGAAAGATGTCTAGAAAGAAATCTTAAGAAGGCTTAATGATAAAAATGCCTTACCTAACAGGTGCTTTTAGAATTTTTTTAAAATGTCAAAATGATTTATGATTCATGCTAAGATGTAAACAGTTTTGTCAAATTGCCACAGTCACCTGTGTACTCTATATAGAGTTCCACTTTTTCACATGTAGAAATGGCGTGGCACGTAAAGAAAGGTTTCTTAAATTGCACTGAAACGTAGAACTCTGGTGTGCAAACCCAAATTTCACCTGCTAGCTAATGATTTTAAAACATCCTAGATGTTCTAGAAACACTAGTTTAGCAGAAGGAAAATAGGCTGTTAAAATCAGAAAGTAGTTGATGTTATATCAACAAACCTGACAACCAAGTAAAATGGCAATATTAGACATCTCGTGATAACAGTGCACGGCCTTGTAGTTGGAAAATGTTTAATAACCCTTTAGGAGTTACTCTCATATGTAACAGTCACCCAAGCTTATTTTTAAGCTTTAAAATACCCAAATTAAAAAAAAATAACACAACCCTGATCTAAGTATCTTTTACCAACTGGAGACTTAAAAATTAATCCAAATGCTGGTGTCAATTTTCAAAGATCAACCAGGAGATAGTAGAGATGAGAGGAATGTCTAAGGGGCTCCTGACCGGTCCAAACACCTACTTCGTCTCTATGGCCCAAGGAGGCTTTGCTTTGAAGAGATTACAGATTCATATAGTCAAGTGATAGATGAAATTTTTTTTTGTTTTTGTGTTTTGTTTTTTGTTTGTTCAAACCCCATCCTGCCATTCCACTCTGTATTTGCTGTTCTCTGACCACATGTGGCCAAGTTATCCTGGCCATTGCAAGTGAATTTCCAGCAGTCGTTGCTTCGTGACTGTGCTTTTCATACTCCTACCTGGATGTGCCCTGGGTTCCTTCTGTACGAGCTCTATACCAATGTCTGTTGAGCAACTTTTATTAACCAGAGGAATGCAATTAACAGTAGCATGAAATAGAATACTGTAGTATAATTCTAAAGCTGCTGTTAATACATAATAGCCAAATGTAAACTGCAAAAGTCCGAACAAGTGCCTATATTTTGCTATTTTTGGCATTACTGTAGAGCCATGTACAATAGAAAGCAATGCAAGACTTGTAAACTTCTCACCTCTTCTTGTAATCGAGGAATACCAAATGCTCCCCCTCAGGTTATTTTGCTAATGGTACACATAAGTTGCCTCTCTCTGTTACAAATACTGTGTTCCAATATTTTACTTTGGTGTTTGGAGCTACAAATAGTTAAGGGCTGGAAATTTTAGCTTTCAGTAAGCTTCAAGCCTAGCCATTTCTTTTTAATCTGAGACAATATTTGATTCCTAGTTCTGTTTGGGGGTGAATTTTCATTTATCTAAATAAAATGCAATGCAATTAAATACCATGGATTTTCTTTCTGTAATTTCACCTTAATTCAATTTTGATTGCTTTTCTCAATACTGTCCTGATACTCATCACACAATTTAACTTCTACTTTTAATTACTTACCCGTCCTTTGCAACATTTTCCACAAATCATCGTGGGAGTTTGGAATGTATCGGGGATGTGTGTAAATGCACAAGACGCTATCAGCGATTCATAACTGTTTGGGGCCAAGGGCCCCTTTAGTTAGAATCTCATTAAGCCTCTGGCTGACCTCCAACTCCCCAGAATACAGCTTTTGGGTATTCCCACTTACCTCCCCTGAAATCCCAACCAGTAACTAGAACCAGAGTTAGAAATCCCTTCCCCAACTCTACCATAAAGGAAATGGGCCCCACCCCCCAGGGTCTCCAGCTGGTGAGAGGATGGGAGCCAAGCACCCAACCAGTGCCTGTAACTTCAAGTCTACCTGCCTATTCATTTCTAATTTGATTCTGGGATTGGATTTGCTGGACATCCTGGCACAGTCTTGTGTAAATGCAGATTTCTCCTCCCTGCCAAATTCCTTACCATTGCCAGCCTGTGTCACTGGAAGTGAGCTGGGGATCTGGGTTAACCCATAGGGGAAAGCTGAGGTTTAGATCACCAGCTTTTAAGTCACTTAAGGTTTTTTGTTGCTATTGTTCTTTTTAACCTTTATGGCTTTGGCTAAGGTGACCAGGACTTGGGGATGGCATGGTGGTGAAGATAGTTATGACTTCTTTTAATGCTGGCTTAGAAATCAACCCTACTTTTTTGATATCTAACTATAAAAGACATTGTGACAGTGCCATACCTCCAGTTATGAGTGATCTCATAACTCTGCATATGCTTCCATTGCTTGTTGACATTAAAAATTCTAACACAGGGATCCCTGGGTGGCACAGCGGTTCGGCGCCTGCCTTTGGCCCAGGGCGTGATCCTGGAGACCCGGGATCTAATCCCACGTCAGGCTCCCGGTGCATGGAGCCTGCTTCTCCCTCTGTCCGTGTCTCTGCCTCAATCTCTCTCTCTCTCTCTCTCTCTCTCTGTGTGACTATCATAAATAAATAAAAATTAAAAAAAAATTCTGACACAAGAAGTATTACATTAACCTCGTAAGAGCAGCTTCAGGGGGCACCTGGGTGGCTCAGTCGGTTAAGCATCTGCCTTCAGCTCAGGAGCCCCGAGTCAGGCTCCCTGCTCAGCAGGGAGTCTGCTTCTCCCTTTCCTTCTGCTCCCCACCTCGCTCGTGCTCACTATCTCAAACCTTAAAAAAGCAGCTTCACTGTAACACGTGATATTAAAGTCATGGCCATTTGGCTGCCAAGCCTTGCTTGAGCTCAAGAGAATGGGAGGTAGAATCAACAGGGCAGGACGCCTTATTATCTGTCATAGGAACTCGGTGGGTTGAAGGAGGAAGCTTCTGGGTTACCAGCCTGCATATGGAGCCAAACCCTGACCTAGGCGGGGGCCAGGAGATAGTAGTTAGTTTGGGCAATGTTCAGTGAGGCCCATGAGTTATCGAAGGGCAAAAGCAGGATTGGTAGCTGGATATGTGTCAAAGGAGTTGAGAACAATGAGACAGCAATGGCTCTTCTGTTCTCTGTCCTTGGAGACCCAGAGGGGGAAATAACCTACACGGATCCTGCAATGTGTCTTAAAAGCTCAACACAAACTTTGGTTGGGTGACTGAGCGAGACGAGGCTTTAGTTACTTGTCACAGCAGAGTCATTTCAGAACATAGAACTAACTACACGCTTCACGAGTCTTTCCTGTTGCGAATGTGCTTTTAGAAACTAGAAAGCAAAATGCATCGTGATGCATTCATATTAGTCATTAGAAGAGAAATTTTTGAAAAAATGTTTATCCATGAGAGAGGCAGAGACAGAGGTGGGGGAGAAGCAGGCTCCATGCAGGGAGCCCAACATGGGACTCGATCCCGGGTCTCCAGGATCACGCCCCAGGCCAAAGGCAGGTGCTAAACTGCTGAGCCACCCAAGGATCCCTAGAAGAGAAATTTTAATAAGACTGTCCACCAGAGGCAACATCGTGACTGCTAATGACGGCTGTCTCCTTGAAGATTTTGATAAACTCAGAATAAAGACACTGATCTTTCTACAATGTTATGAACATATACATCTTATTCAGACGTGCTCTGTTTTAGACATGAAACATCCACTTGGGTGTCATCTGCATTTCTTTTCTTTCCTCCCTTCTGCCTTTTCAGCTTCTGTGGCCCACTGTGCTTCTCCCCAGGAAGACTTAATGGGCCACACATGCTACATGGGGTGGAGGGTCTGTGGGAGGGATCTTAAACTCATAGTGTCCTGGGCACTCCTTGGTTCCTCCGGACACTGTATCATGCAGGCTCCTGGTTCTCTCCCACCTTTATCTGCTTATGGGCTTCGCTACGTAACTGCAAAGATGATTCTTTAGTTCCATTTCTTTTGCTGACAAAAAATTATAGAAATACATTGAAACTACTAACAGCTTGGAAGCATTTCCCAGCTAGTGTGATGGTAGCAGGAGGGCCCTGGCTGAGGAAATGGGGGCTGTGTACCTACTGCTAGGTGGTTGTGTGGCCTTAGCCAACTACCTAATGCCATTTTGTTGCCTCATTGGAATCCCTGCCTCTTTAACGAAGGAGAAAGCGAAGTGGCCTCCCCAAAAACTACTTAGGATATTTGTTTACTTTGGCTTCATTCCTTTCTACGCTCATAGGTTGTAGGGCCATTTCGAGTGAGAAGAGAGAGGTTTAGAATGAAGCTCACTTCTTCTAAGGGCTCCTGTACCAATGTGTACGGTGCACATATCTCATTAGGTAGCACATATCTTTGCTTCAAAGAAAGAAGAATGCTAGAAATGTCACAGGTCCCTGTCTGACCCTTAGGAGCTCTCCTGGTCATCGCATTTCTGAGAAGCAAATAGAACTAAGAAAGGACAGTAATAGAGTAGAAATAATACAGTATTGCTGTGGTTCTCAAAACGTGGCTCCTGAGGGTGCCTGGGTGGCTCAGTTGGTTAAGGGTCTGCCTTCGGCTTGGGTCATGATCCCAAGGTCCTGGGATGGGGCCTTGCATTGGGTTCCCTGCTCAGCGGGGAGTCTGTTTCTTCCTCTCCCCCCTGCTCATGCTCTCTCAAAAAAATAAAAACATCTTTTAAAAATATGTGGCTCCCGGTATCATCATCATCTCATTTGACAATCTGTTAGAAATGCAAATTCTTGGGCCTGACTCCAGACTGATTAAAAAGTCTTGGGACTGAATCAGACACTCTGCCAGGCTGAAAGTCTTGTTAAATCAAGACCTCTAGGAGATTCTGATGTGCTTGTTTCAGGATCACTGCAATAATATTAGGCTGTAGAACGGATTTAAGTTAATTGCCTCGATAGCAGAACAAATAGGTTACCAGGTGAAAAAGATTTCCCTTCCCCCGCTCCAGGCACCTCTGCCCCAGTAATCGCTTCTAGCCTGTAGAAATGTTTGCACATTTGGGAAAATCTCTTTTTTCCCCCATCTAATATAATTTGGACAAACCTGGTCTGAAACCAAACACAAAAAAGTAGGTCAGGTGAGCAAGAAAAGCCGTGCCTTGTACTTCTTTTGCTGAATCAAAGGCTTGTCAATTAGAACGATACAGGACTTGTCAATGTCCAGGGCTGGTCATAGGTGCATGGTAGGTGTGTAACATCCCTGGGGGAGTAGAAAGAGCATTGCTTTTTGAGTGAGCCACATGGGGATTTGAATCCTGGCTGTCTGAATTTGGCTGGATAACCTCAGAAAGGTTATTTAATTTCTTTGGGGCTCAATTTCCTCATTTATAAAAATGGGACACACGTCTGCCGGGATGGGAGAGTAAATGAAAGCACCTAGCAGACGCACACAGTTGAGGATCTTACATCCCCCTAACCCAGCCCTTCTGTGACAATGCCTTTTTCACAAGGTGAGACGTTCATAATGAACAGGAAATTTAGGCAGGGCAGGTCATTATGTATTTCCCAGAGAATAGCACAAACTTGAGTCCAGAATAACCGTTTTAGGTTCAGGAATATTTTGATCTGAGAATGAAACCATAGAATATCATTTCATCCTGGTCCATTTTTTTTTCACGTTAAAGATTCTGGGTCTAATTTTTTAAAAAGATTTTATTTATTCATGAGAGACACACAGAGAGAGAGGGGCAGAGACACAGGCAGAGGGAGAAGCAGGCTCCATGCAGGGAGCCCGACGTGGGACTCCATCCCAGGCCTCCAGAATCACGCCCTGGGCCAAAGGCAGGCACTAAACCGCTGCGCCACCGAGGGATCCCGGTAAAGTAGAATCCTACAGTATCTTACAAATTTATTTTTTTAGCTGTATCTGTTGAACAAATAAGTCACTTTTATTTTTAATTTTTTAAGAAGATTTTATCTATTTATTTGAGAGGGAGTGAGAGAGCAAGGTAAGGAGCAGAGGGAGAAGCAGACTCCCCACTGAGCAGGGAACCCCATGCAGGGTTTGATCCCAATCCCAGGACTCCAGGTTCATGAGTTTAACGGACTGAGCAATCCAGCCCCACCCCGCACCATGAGTCACTTTTGTTTTCCCTATGAAACGAAAGGTTGTAGGACCAGTGGCATTAATAAGGGCTGAAGCGTGGAGAGTGACAGCTTAAATTAATGCTGAGGCTCAGGTGTTCAGATTGATCATACTATTACCTGAAATTTCCAAAGCTTGTTTAAATTGGTGCCATCAAAAATTAAGAATGAATTGTTAAATTTAGAGCCTTTTGTGATGAAATAGCCAGTGAGCATTCTAGGGTACGGGGGGTGGGGGGACTGGCTGGTTTGTCACAGAGGACGAGGTGGCCACAAGCTAGGGCTAAGAGCCCCTGCACCCCACCCATAAGGAGTAGCTGCATACAGCTCCTGCCCCTCCCCCGTCACCACACGGTGGGAAGTGAGCTGCGGCTCCCCCATCTCAGCCTCACCCCCAGTATCCCTCGGGACTCCCATGACTTTCTGCTCTTGAAGAGCCTCTGGCCGAGTCCCATGTCGCTTGGAACCTGCCTGGAGTGCTGTGGAGGGCAGCGGGGGCATGCCTGGATTTCCCCTTCCACATATATTCACAGAAGTTAATTTGGCACAAGACTCACATTTAAATTGGGAGATTTGAATATAGTGTAAAAACAAAAAGATGAATTCAGTGGAAACCTCTCAGTATTTAAGAATCTAGGTGAAGGGGCGCCTGGGTGGCTCAGCTAGTTCAGTGGCTGCCTTTGGCTCAGGTCATGATCCCAGGGTCCTGGGATGGAGCCCCGCATTGGGCATTGGGCACTGGGCTCCGGCTCCCTGCTCAGCAGGGAGCCTGCTTCTCCCTCCTCCTTTGGTCCTCCCTACCACTAGTGTGTTCTCTAGCTCACATACGTCTGTGCTTTTTCTAAAATAAATAAGTAAAGTCTTAAAAAAAAAAAAAGGATCTAGGTGTATATAGCATGATTTTGTGTCATTTTTTGTTAAACACCTCTTGGGGTCTTTTTTTCTTCCTTGTAAAACAAAGATGGGTAGGATGGCCTCCAGATCCTATTCCTAGCCAAGGCTGGCCTGTCCATAGCACCTTCATTTAGTTTACTCATTTGATTTCCACAATGTGATGATCCAGCGGTCATCACTGTCTTCATTTTACAGACGTGCACCATGCCACTCTAGTGAAGGGGGCCGCCCTAAGCCCTGCCGACAGAAGGAGTGCAGCAGGGAGATGCCTCCTCAGGTAACTTCCCCCACCCTGCATCTATTTGGGTAGACAAAAGTCATACGCAGATACAATAAAATGCCCATTTAATTAAATGTTTATTCAATGAAAGTATGTATAAAAACTTACAAATCTGAGAACGCAACTATACATGAAACAGGATGACGGGATATTCAGTTTTTCACATATACGTACAGCACAGCTATGAACTGTTCTTCCCTTTTCCCTTCGGTCCTTGTTTCTGGCTCCTGTGTTGTCCTGTCAGACCATTCTGTGATTGGCCCAAGGAAAGATTAGTGGACACATTTTACTGCTTTCAGGCCAATGGAGGAAATTTCAGGTGTTTTTTTTTAAAACAAAAAAGTGGAGACTAAACAACAAAATCAAATTTTTTCCCAAACAGCAATTAGGTGTTTTTTTTTTGTTGTTTTTTTTTTAATCCTGATTTTTCTCTGCCATTTTTGATGCTTCAATGAATGTTGCCGGTAAACTATTAGCATTAACGTTTAAAGTCATTAAAGTTACTACATGCTTTGCCCACAACTTCCCCCTCTGAGATGCACTTTCCTGCATCCTTCTTCCTGCAGCACATACACTGATTTAAAGCAGCAGGTCTGTGCTAAAACAAACTTAGCACTGGAATAATGCTGCTGGAATGGCGTGTCGTGTTCAGAAAGACAATCTATAGATTAGTACTTTCAGATCTGATTTTTAAAACAGCCAACAGATTTATCAGAAACTAAAATAGAATTTTGTTCTTGTTCAACTTTGAAAGAAGCCAGCAATTTGATAAGGCATGTGCGTTAGTACACCTGTTTATCGCAAATATCCATACATTTTCTCTTACAAACACACAAACTCACAGCTTTGTCATGTTTTATCCAAAAATTAAGATTGCCATCACATTATTACTTTTTCTCTTTTGTGTTGTGTTCAAGTAGATTTCTTAACGAATGATTTTTCTTGACTGGACATAATCTCAAAGGATGCATTCTGAAATAAGACCCCTGGAGGATAAATACTAAGAACATTTTCTTGGGTTTAAAGTTTCCCCACACCTTCTAGATTTTGCATAGTACAGAGCCCAGTGGTATCTCTAAGAAGCATGCTGTATTTTCTGACATTTTCTGAGAAGGAAGACTTATTACCCAGGGAAAGTCATAATTTTAGCTTACCAAATTGCATTCTAGTTGTTTTGTTTTGTTATATACCCTTCATTAGTTCCAAGTATGCTTTTTAAATAATCTAAAACGTCTCAAAATCTATTTGAGTTTATAAGTACTACTGACCATTATCTTTCCAATATCCCCTGAATTGAAGTAAGTATGTTCCAGGTTTATAATGCACAAAGCCTTTGTGGAGGAAGGGCTGGGGACGGGGAGGGCGTGGGGAGGACAGAGGGACCAGGGACTTGTCTGTATCATGCCATGGAGAACTACAGTTCTGAACTGGGGGAAGAGAAGGGAGATCGTCTCTGTAAAAATGACAGTTTTTAAAAAGATAAAGTAACATTCAGTCTAACAACACCGTTTCCTGTTCCTTTTTGATGGAAGCTAACACCGGGTGGTCAGGTTCCGTGACTTCGGAGTCCCCGCTGCCCAGGAGGATGGACCGCCCCTCGTCTAGGGCAAACACGTCCGAGTTCTGGTTTTGGCATGAGTGTTTAACCACCTCATTGGGGGTCGAGAATGTTTTGTCACACAAGTTGCATTTGTAGGGTTTGTTGGTTTGTACCAGCATGTTGTCCATCTGACTGCCTTCCTCAAACGTGCAGAGTTCCAGAGTCTGTTTGTCCACCATGGTGTAGGTGTCGATGCTCTGATTGAGGCACACGTGCCGGGCCGCCTGGTTGGCCCTGCAAAAGCTCTTGTCGCAAGTGCTGCATTTGAAAGGCTTCCCGGTGTGTATGTACATGTGCTCCCTCCAGTGGCTCTTCTGGATGAACTTGCGGCCGCAGATGGTGCACTCGTACTTGCGCCTCTTTACCTCCCTCTCCTGGTCCGCCTGCTCCAAGTTGTCAATGTCCGCGATGTCCGAGGGCGGCGGCGTCTCCGAGTGCTGTTGCCCGTCGATGATGGGAGAGTCGGAGATGTGCTGCAGCTCGCTGTCGCTGATCATCCCGGCCTCAGGCACTTCCATGGCGTCTTTGCCCAGGTCGGCCGCGTTGCTACAGAGGGACAGGGGCCCTCGGCTTTCACCGGGCTGGCTGGGCGGGAAGGGTACTCCCGTGTGAATCTGGAGGTGCTCCCGCAAACTGCTCCGGAGGGTGAAGCGCCGGCCGCACAGGTGGCAGGCGTAGTACTTTGGAAAGCTGCCGTTCCTCTTCATGATGCTCGGCTTCACGTGGGCTATGGTGAGGGATGCGGGCTGTTCGTCGGAGGAAGAGGCTTCCAGGTTGGTCTCCTCCCCGGGAGGCGGGGGAGGCACGGGGGTGGACACGAGTTCTGGAGACAGCGAGGTCTGCAGCGGGTCCGAGGGAGTCAGGTGCGTCCGGTTCACCTGGGCCAGGTTGGAGGTCAGTTGAGAGAGCTGCGAGGCCTCGGGCACCGGCTCCTGGCTCATCCTGGGGGCCTGTGGCCGCGGTTCCCGCCCGAGTTTCTCGGGTGCTGAGGCCAGCTTGCTGGCTTGTCTCAGCTGGTGATCCGCGATCTGAATGCCGTACAGGGAGGAAGCCAGTGGGAAAACTTGGTCGGGATGAGAGAAGGCTCCTTGGCTGGCCAGGCTGGCCTCCTGGATCAGCGGGTAAGCGTGCAGGAACTTGATCCCCTGCTCTAAGCGAACGGGATCAATCAGCTGGGGCGCCATCTTTCCAGTGTACATCAAATGTAAGAGATAGCTGAAAATGTCCGGCTGTATGTCAGTTGGTTTCAAACGGACACACTCGCTGGAAGAAACAAGGGGACAGTCTGTCAGTAAGGGTCACCCCGAGTCTCCAACCATAACACGATCTCTTTTATTTTAGAAGATTTTATTTGTTTATTCACGAGAGACAGAGAGAGGGGCAGAGGGAGAAGCAGGTTCCCCTTGGGGAGCCTGAGGTGGGACTTGATCCCAGGAGCTGGGATCCCCGTCCTTCCTGAGCCAAAGGCAGACAGATGCGGATGCTCAACCACTGAGCCGCCCAGGTGCCCCAGGGGGCCCTTTCAAAGGCAAATAAAACAAGAGTGTTCCCCGTTTCCCATTATTAGCGTTTCCTGAAATGGAATCCTCAGGGGAGATTACTGGAACCTATGTAATTTAATCGTATCAAGAACAGGGAGAAAGACATTAAACGTATTTTCAAGGGCTGAGAAAGAAAAAGTTCACGGCAAGCTTAACTCTTATCTCAGACTTAAGTCTTGACTTAAGTCAGGACGTCTTAACTCAGACTCTTGAAGCCCTTTTTCTCCTCACGGTGTATGTGAAATTCAGTCATATTATATTTTTAGATAGAACGCCAAGAGTTCTATATATATAAAAAAATTGTGTGTTTTGCACAGAGGCCCTATTGCTTTCTGGAAGTGGCCTGTGACCTAGTGACGGGTAAGAACCACCCACCCAGCAGATCTCTGGCTAAAAGTCTATGATTTTCTATTGATCCGATGCCATCCTGGGCTCAGCAGGAGATCTTTTCAGGCAAATCAAACAATCCACCCTATGAGAACGATTTTTCATTTGTAAAATGACACAGGGGAGCTGGACAAGTGGAGTATGAACAAGTGCTAAGAGCGACACGACACAAGTGAGAGAAAAATAAAGCCGAATTCTCTCGGTGCTCTGCAGCTCTCTGATCTGTGTCCAGCGTGAAGGTGGAAGCACTGTAAGAGATGGAGAAACATCTAGCTCTAATGGGGTCAGATCACCTTCCCAGTATTGCTAGATTGCATTAAAAAGTGGTTCCAGGACAACTCCCTTCCTTACCAAATGTAAATACCAGCACTGTCAACAGAACTACCACTGGGCTTTACAGGCATTATCTCATTAAATTGCCATTAATTCTCATTTTACAGATAAGGGACTGAGGCTCAAAGAGATTTCATGTCGGGCAGCCCTTGTGGCCCAGCGGTTTAGTGCCGCCTTCTGCCCAGGGCGTGATCCTGGAGACCAGGGATTGAGTCCCACAGCAGGCTCCATGTATGGAGCCTGCTTCTCTCTCTCTCTCTCTGTCTCTAATAAATAAAAAAAATCTTTAAAAAAAAAAAAAGATTTCATGTCTTGCTCAATATCACGAGTCAGTAAGAGGGATTTAAACCGCGGTCTCATTCCAAGCCCATGCCACCAAAATTGTTTAGAGTATGAAAACAATCCTGTATAGTAGTTATGGTAGATCTGATTGTTCCCATTTGAGAGATCTGGAAACAGATCCCCAAAAGTTAAGTGATTTATCTGAGACACTTAAAGCATCTGATTTTCTAACTTTTAGATGCTAGTGTTGGCCTCATTCCAGAAACATCACTCTGATCAAGCAGCTATCATCAAAAAGTCCCAAAGAACTCTCCCTAAACCATCACTAATGACAGAAATTCTAACACATCATTAGAAAGTAATGATTATACCTATACAGTATGAGGTATGTGCTATCATCCACTGAGTGGAATATATTCTATAGACAATGCATTTTCAATTTCAAAGACATCTTCCTTGAGTGCCTTTAGAATGTATAATCATTTTTTTAAATGGATCAGTTATTTAATAGGGTTCTTAGAATTCATAATCATTTTCGATTATACGACTTCTTATAACTTTTGGTCTCCTTTAGCTGTTTATCTTACTAATAAATACTTTCCAATATGCTAAAAAAGTAACAGTAGACCTTGCTCTTACAAATTTAACACTTACTTTTTTTTAAAAGAGTGATTTTATTTATTTTTTTTAAACTTTTATTTATTTATGATAGTCACACACACACAGAGAGAGAGGCAGAGACACAGGCAGAGGGAGAAGCAGGCTCCATGCACCGGGAGCCCAACATGGGATTCGATCCCGGGCCTCCAGGATCGCGCCCTGGGCCAAAGGCAGGCGCCAAACCGCTGCGCCACCCAGGGATCCCTAAAAGAGTGATTTTAATAGCAATCTGTGACAAAACAGATGTGAATGATTCCTGTCTTGCCATCAGTGTGTGTATATTTCAGGATGACTGCATACAAACAATCATGTAAAAAATGACTACAAAGTATGGAAGTCAAAGAATAAGGATGACGCATAAAAACTAGTAGCATTTTGATGGCAGAAAAGAACAGACCTTATGTGACTCTATTTTTTTAAAAAGACACACAGATCATTCACTCTTCCTTTAGAGTCTTTTTATAGTCCTTTATTTATATTCCCTTAAATAGGAATGCAATTACAGGTGGCCTGTCCCGTCAAGCACAGGGTGAGTGCCAGCAATACTATGTGTATACTAGAATACGTTTATGGGGCTCTAGGGAAGTTCAATATTCAAAATAAAGGCTCAGGGATCTTGCATGGTGAAGAATACTTTAATAACATAAACAATCACCTCCAAAATAGAGAACTGGGAAACCATCGGCCTTTAAGGATACAAAGTACTCCCAGGGGACTACAGGGCATCTTTGTTCTGCCAGGAGGGAACGTTCCTCCAGGCAGAAGGGACAGAAAGAGAAGAAGCAGGCGAAATCTCACGGGTGGGGGAGGGGCTACGTATTATAGCATCTGTGAGTGGTAACTACCAAGCAGGGCCCCTTTCCATCAAGATTTTGTTGTAAGTTTTATGATTTTCTTTCATTTGTTATTGTATAGGTTGTCCTCTGTCTACTGCCTGTGATGGGCAATGACTGAGTAGAGCTCAGGTGTTCCAGAACTGTGCGCTATCTCTGAAGGCAGGGGCTGGGAGACCCCTCCAGGCTGGAGAAGGGCTCTGAAAGGAACCTCCCCCCCCCCCAAAGGGAGGGGCGCTGGTGAGAAACCACCGGGGAGAGAGATGCAGCCAGTCTCTGGCATTTAATGCCAATGCCTGGGGCCCACACAGGTTCCTAGAAACCAATTATCTTGATTTTAGTTTTTTTTTTTTTTTTAAAGCAGAAGAACACATGTACACATATACACATAGAAACACTTAAAAATTATTTTAAAAAGTTCCTTAGGTTGCATTCTAGCAATTTCCATCCTTGACTGCTTTCCCTCCCAGGCAGCTAGACCTCTCTGCTCACTATGGGCCAGACTTTGGTCATTTCCAAGTCCTTCTGGAAGGACACACCTCTCCACCAGATAATTACTCCTTTGTGGTTTGATCTGCAGATGTCTGCCTGACAACACTTTTATAGGGAAAAGATGGTTTTAGCACAGCGGGGGGGGGGGGGGGGGGGCGGGGCTTCGTAAAACTTTGCATTTTTCATTTTTCCTTTACTTAGAGTCTCTAAGTAAAAGATGGGCTTAAAGAACGTTGGAAATAACTTTTAAATAATGTTTGACCTTATCAGGAGGTTGTGCTTTAGCAAAACCAGCCTTTCCGCAGCTTTGCTTTTAAGGGAGTTCCATGTCTGTAGTCCCACAGGATTTAAAACTTAACTACTGAGAGTGTTGCACATGAGACAGAGACATCTAGTGGTACTACAGACATTAAACACTCTTAAGCCAACTGAAAACACGGTATCCTCAGGCCACCTTTAAACCTCGCAAAAAAGGTTTGCGCTGGTTTAAGAAAGGGGCCTTGGGCCTTTGCCTTACATTTGCTTTGTCTAAAAGAGAAAAGGCTTGTACTGCCTCTAGCACAGTAGCACTCCATGGCTTCCATTTGGGACTCCTACCTACACAGATACCACACTTCCATTAAAAATGGAATGCCTTTTACAAAGGCATTTAAGTGCCCTACACTTAAGATTCTTGTATCTGTTTAAAACTCATTAAACTGTATTCTTCTACTTCTCAAAATGAACATCTTCCCCCTTTCAATTCAGTGTACTGTAACTTCTAAGAACCCATTAGTTATGAAGTCCCTACAATGGGGTAAGAGGGAAGATCTTTAGTTAGTGTAGTAAGACAATGCATCCTCTGCTTGCCACTATTCGTATTATTCACCCACTCTGCTCCTCCAGACATTGAACTAGTGGCTATTCTGTACAAATCCCTGACCTATACCCTGAGGCCTTCAAAATGATATGTCAAACCCAGTCTCTGCCCTCAGGAAACTGACAAATGAGGAGAGGAGATAAGTATACCAAGAATAACACAGGGAAAATGTGCTGATATTGTCAATGGGCATAAAGTACTAGGAAATGGGGATCCCTGGGTGGCGCAGTGGTTTAGCGCCGGTCTTTGGCCCAGGGCGCGATCCTGGAGACCCGGGATCGAATCCCACGTCGGGCTCCCGGTGCATGGAGCCTGCTTCTCCCTCTGCCTGTGTCTCTGCCTCTCTCTCTCTCTCTGTGTGACTATCATAAATAAATAAAAATTAAAAAAAAAAAGTACTAGGAAATGTGAGAGAGGAAGAGATGGCTTTGGGTCACTTCGGGGAGGGGTCATGGAAGAGGCAATAGGGGAGCTGGGCTGAGGGACTGGGTGGGCCGGAGGGGCTGGCCCAAGGTGGCAAGGTGGCCTAGGAGGCTGGAGGTCAGGCTGCCAGTCTGTGGGGCTTTGAAAGAGGAAGAATCTGTGTGCTGTTTTGATGTGCAATGGATGGATATCCTCTAGGTTTCTGATCAAAAGAGTAACAGAATGGAGTAGAGTTTCTGATCAAAGCACTGTTTAGGAATATTAATCTGATGGGAATGATCAGGAAATGGAAGGGAGTAAGAAGGGGAAGGAAAGGGCTAATGCAAAAGGGACTGTGAGGGAAAGAGGATTTGGGGACCCAGAGAATGGGCTGCCATTGCAACATTGTGCGGGTTACTTGGAGATAAACAGGGAAGTCAGGACTCAGGAAGGCCTAACCTAACACGCTGGCATTCAATTCTGTCCCTTGAGCAGCCAGCCTCACAGCCTGGGGAAGCAGAGTTCTAGACGACTCAGAACAAGGTCAAAGCCAGAACTGTAAACTTGTGGTTTCCAGTGGTGGCCAAATCCAGGAGAAATAGAAGCTCCCCTCAGGAGAGTGCACATGGAAAGACGCAAGGACAGCCCAAGACCAAAACTCCCAGGAAGGTCCTGCCCAGAAGGCAGGAGAAAGGGGAACGTTGTGCCTTATCAAAGTGCAGATGACGGCCCTAAAGAGGAAGCAAGCAGTAGCAAATACTGCCGAGGACAAGGATGTCAGAGGCTGAGAAGAGTCATGGTTTTAATGAAGAGGTGACCTCCGAGAAATGATTTTGGTAGAGACAGAGCACAAACCACAGTGCCACCAGCCAGGAGGGGTGCGGGGGGAGCACCAGCAAGGTCATGGCTCAGCTCACCCTCTGAACACTTTCTTGGTGAGATAAAGGAGAAGCTGCCCCATAAGTCAAGTAGACAGCACTGTCAGGGTGGCAGGGGAGTGTTGGGTCCTTGAGAGACTTGGGTGTGGGGGTGGGGGGAGTACACAGTGACAGGTACAGAACAGAGAGGAAGAGGTAGGATCTGGTAGCCTGAGAGCTGGAGAAGATTACTTTTCCTGAGACATCAAGGGTTCTTTTCTCCATATGGGAGAGATGAGAAGGAAAGATCAAGCAAAGATACTGAGATTGAAATGTTTCAAGAGAGAAAAGAAGGAAACTGGGGAATCCATGCCCTCAAGCTTCTCTTTAGGCTGGCAGACAATGATAAAAATAGGGAAGAGAGTGGGGGGGGGGGGGAGCATGTGTGTGTGTGTGTGTGTGTGTGTGTGTGTGTGTGTGTGTGTGGCAGCAGCCAGTAGAGTCAGAGAAAGGGATTCTGGAGGCTGGGGCCACTGATCCTGTCGTGCGTGGGACACCTGGCCAGGGAACTGGGGTGGGGGGGCCATGGGGGACGTGAAGGTCAGTGAAAGTGTGAGTAACCAGGATGGGCAAGGGGGCCAGTGAGGTCACGAGGGGAAACTGGGAGCCTAGATTCCAGGGAGGGGAGGTGGGCCCCATGGTCTGGATGGGCTAAGAGCAGGTTCCGGGGGTGGGGGGGGAAGAGGGCCACGAAGTTCAGCGTCGACAGTCATTAGATTATTATCAAGCACGTTAGTTACCTGGTCTGATGGACAAACAACATCTTAAAGTAATTGGAGAATGAAGCAAGAACTGATTTGTGTGCCTTGAAGTACACATCGCCGATGGCAACCGTGCAGTCACACAGGAAACCAAACTCTCGCTGAGCGTTTAACTGTTGCAGGAGAATAAGTCCATGGTTGGCCAAATCCATTTTTTTAAAAATCTGCAAAGCAAACAATTTTTTTTTTTAAGAAGGTGATTCACAAGTAAGTATGTGTCCTTTATAGTCACCAATAGTAATGAGCACAGCTCACAGGACATGCTAACAATGTGGCATCAATTCACTCACTCAGTCTCCACTGCAGCTGTGTGAAGGAGCTGCTCTATCTTCGCTCCCATGTTACAGATGATGGCATTTACAGTGACTTGGGGGATTACATGGTCTGCTCATGTTTACACAGACAGTGAGTGGACAAGCCAGGGAAGGAACTTGGTTGTCTGCTCTGGATACAGCAAACATCCCCAGATCATTCAGTCTTTAGGTTTACCATTCCAAAACGCAAATTCTAACGACCTATCAGAGGTTGTCAAACCTTTTGGAGAGATCAGTAAATTAAGGTCCTGGGGTGAAGCCACAGCCTGATAGGGTGAATATCACCCAATTGGGGCAATTTTCCAGCTCCTGCTGTGTGGCCAGTGCTGCCCCTGGCAGGGATATAATAACTAACCCATCCATTATTCCCCTGGACACCTGTAAGGTGGGAGGGAAGAAGTAGGATGGAGGGAGGAAGTAGGATGGTATTCTTCTTTTTTTTGTGGAGGAGGAATTGGGCTTTGAGAGGTGGAAATAATTTGCCCGGGGCCATCTAGCTAGAAGGTAAGAGGGCACAAACTGAAATCGGAATGTTCTGACTCCAAATTCTAAGGTCTTCACTCTCACACTTCATCCTAGTAAACCACTTGGCCTGTATCATCCACATAGTAGGGGAACTGCCTCTAAAGGAGATAGTTCATCAAATCTGTAGACTGCTCCTTTCCCACAAAGAGCATTTATAACAGTCCACTACACATAGATCAGCATTGTACTGATGCTGATAACAGTAGACTCCATGTTATGAAGAACGAATGCTCTCTCGCTAAGACCGTGAACAAGGCAAGGATGCCCACTCTCACTAGTGAACATAGTACTGGAAGTTCTAGTTAGTGCAATAAGGCAAGAAAGGAAATAAAAGGCACATAGACAGGAAAGAAAGAACTAAAAAACTGTCCCTATTTCTAGATAACATGATTGTTACCTATAAAATCCCAAGGAATCTACAAAAACCTCCTACAACTAATAAATGAGTTTGGCAACAACCACAGGGAGGCTATAAGATAAAGATGTAAAAGTCAACTGCAATTCTATATACAACTTTGAACTTGTGGACAATGAAATTAGAAATATAATATCATTTACAATCACTCAAGCTATTGAAATACATATGTTGTCAATCTAACAGCATATATATGACTTGCATGTTGAAGACTAAAACACTGAAGAAAGAAATCAAAGAATATCTAAAGAAATGGAAAGACATACCATATTTATGGTTAGGAAAACTCAACATAGTAAAAACAAATTTTTCCCAAGTCAATATATAGTTTTAACAAAATTCTTACCAAGATTCTCGCAAGATATTTTTTATAGAGATAAGAATATTCTAAAATGTATAATGTAAAGCCAAAGAAAGCAGAATAGCTAAAATAACTTTTAAAAAGAATACTAAAGTGGGACGAGTCAGTCTGACTTCAAGATGTATCAAATAACTACAGTATTCAAGACAGTGTGGTATTGTCAAAAGGATAAATATACAGACTATACAGACTAATGAAACAGAATGAGATCCCAGAAATAGATCCACATAAATATGCACAATTGATGGTCGACAAAGGCACAAAAGCAATTAATTGCAGGAAGAGTAATCTTTTCAACAAATGGCGCTAGATCAACTGGACTCCCATAGGCAAAGAGAAAAAAAGAAAAAGAAAAAAAAGAAAAAGAAAAAGTGAATCCTAGACACAAAGGCAAACACCAAACTATAACTTTTTGGGGGAAAAATCTCAGGGATCTAGGGTTAGGTATAGAGCTTTTTTTTTTTTTTTTAATTTTTATTTTATTTATGATAGTCACACAGAGAGAGAAAGAGAGGCAGAGACACAGGCAGAGGGAGAAGCAGGCTCCATGCACCGGGAGCCCGATGTGGGATTCGATCCCGGGTCTCCAGGATCGCGCCCTGGGCCAAAGGCAGGCGCCAAACCGCTGCGCCACCCAGGGATCCCAGATATAGAGCTTTTAAACTGAACATCAAAAGTATAAAATGAGAAACTAGTAGGTTGGATTTCATCAAAATTAAAAATTTTTGTTCTGTGAAAGAGCCTGTTAAGAGGATGAAAAGACAAAGACCAGGAGAAAATACTTGATAACCTCTGCAAACTGTTGACAAAAGACAGGTATATAGAATATATAAAGAATTCTCAAAACTCAACAGGAAAAAAAACTATTTAGAAAATAGGTAATAAACTTGAAGACCCATTTCACCAAAGAGGCTATGCAGATGGTGAATAAAGATTTGAAAACACCTTCAACCTCGTTGGTGACTGGGAAAAGCGAATTAAAACCACAATGAGGGCAGCCCAAGTGGCTCAGTGGTTTAGCACCGCCTTCAGCCCAGGGTGTGAACCTGGAGACCCGGGATCGAGTCCCACATCGGGCTCCCTGCATGGAGCCTGCTACTTCCTCTGCCTCTCTTTCTCTGTGTGTCTCATGAATAAATAAATAGAATCTTAAAAAACAAAACAAAACCACACAATGAGATTTCATTATGTACCTGTCAAGACGGCCAAAGTGAAAAATAATGGCAACACCCGATGCCGGCAAGGATGCCAATGAACTGAATATGGGTGGGAAGAAGGTGAAAGGGGGTAGCCACTGTGGAAAACAGCAATTTCTTAAAAAACTCAATATGCAACTATTGTACCACCCAGCAACAGTGCTCATGGACATTCATCCCAGAGAATGAAAACTCATGTTCACACTGAAACCTGCCTGTAGATATCCATAGCAGCTTTATTCCTAATAGTCAAGAACTAGAAACAACCCGGATGTCCCTCAGTAGATGAACAGTTAGGCAGTGTGGTATGCCCACACTGTAGGAAACCACAGAGCCGGTAAGGAGAAATGCACCACTGATACATGCATACGGCAAGGTGGGTGATTTACGCGGAGTGAAAAAAGCCAGTCCCCAAAGGTCACTGTACAATTCTATGTATATTACACTCTCGAAAATCATAGGAACAGAGAACAGATTAGTAATAGAGGGTGAGGGGAGCAGGAGGGAAATAGGTTTGGCTATAAAGGTCAGCACCTTGGTTGTGATGTGGAGCTACAGTTCAGTGAGAAGTTTCCATCAGAGGAAACTCGGTAAAGGGCTCATGGGATCTCCGTTATTTCTTGTACCTGCATAGTTATCTCAAAATAAAAAGTAAAAAAAGAAAGTCCTACCATACATTAATTAATTAGCCAGATTTCAAAAGAAAAAGATAACTATGATGCTTAACTGCAGACCTGGGAAAGCTACTGTGGAGAATGCATTATCAATAAGCTTTAAACAAAACAAAACAAAGCGGACCCATGGCAATTCTTACTCAGCTGGTACTGAGCTCTCCACTCTCCTTCCTGTTCTAGGCATGATACAGCAGATGCAGAATTAACAAGTGTGACCTAAAAGAAAAAAAATGGAATGGAACAATACTTTGAGAGACCCATCAGATCACAAAGCAAGGATCGAGGTTGTCAAGTCTCATGTTTCCTTTTCTTCTTTTCTTTTCTTTTTTTTTATTAAAGATTTAATTTATTTCTTCATGAGAGACACACAGAGAGAGGTAGAGACACAGGCAGAGGGAGAAGCAGGCTCCCTGCAGGGAGGCCGATGTGGGACTCGATCCCAGGACCTCGGGATCACGCCCTGAGCCAAAGGCAGAGGCTCTACAACTGAGCCACCCAGGTGCCCCAAGTCTCATATTTTCTATCAAGAGCTTTCTCCAGGGATGAAAGGCAGGAGAGTCACCTGAGTTAGCAGCAATCTGAGTGCAGAGACCTAAGTGTTGGGCTCATTTACGCGTCCACAACCAGGGAGTGTATCAGGACCTTAGTTCCCCCGATATTTTCTGCACATGTCAGAGAAGTAAAAGCACTAAGATTAGGAAAGGGACACAGAAACAAGGCCTGGGGTTGACGATGAAAACAAGAGTTGGTGGCAGGTGATGGGGGCCCAGGGATTACACAGAAACATCACCCTAACCTGACCTCACCAGGATCTAACCTTAGAAGCTGGTCTCCAAGGCTGCTGGCTGCTGAAAAGTGCCAGAATACTTCCTTTTCCATCTCTAACCTTCCTTTCTCTACAAAAAAGTGTAACATCCTCTGAGACCATGTTACCGTCGAGCTGCTTTCTCCTGCGCTCTGTCTCTGAGTGGGGTTCCCGAATATGCTCCCGCCGCTCCAGGTGTCACTTCAATGACAGCAGCTTCAAGTATGGTAACACGTTACTATTTATTCCCTGATGATAATGACAAGAGTGGCTCTTGTTTATGGAGGAGTGTTTACCGCTGACCATTCATTTCCATATGCCATTCATTTAATCTCACACCGACTTGTATCTGAGGGACTGCTACGCATATCTTACAAACGAGGAACCGAGAGGTTCGCTAGTTTGCCCCTGACTACAGAATCAGTAAGGGCACGAAGTGAGACTTAAGCCGGGTTATTTGATTTGTCGGAACGTGCTCGGCGCCAGTGTGTTTAAAATCAATCGGAAACCTTCTTTTTATTGCTGCTTTTAAGTATTTATAGTTGTTAGAAGAGATTCAACTCTCACGGACGCACAGAGGCGAGCTGCCCATCCACTCCACCCCTGCTGGTTTCTCCGCTCTGACAGCCCTGGGTATTACCTCTTCTTCCAGAATCTTTGCCAAATCCATTCTCCTTTTCTTACCTTCTATGGATTTAGTGATGAGAGGAAGTATATTTTTATGCTTATTGATCATTTACATTTCCTCTTCTATTTCTTCATGAGCTCTGGCTGTTTTTCTATCAGGTTGTTTGTCTTTTTCTTATCGATCTGTGAAACCCTTTGTATAGAATAAAAATGAGCCCTTTATCACGTAAGTCGCTAACATTTTTCTCACTTTCTTTTCGTTTTCTTTTATAGAGAATTTTAACGTATAATTTTATGTTGTGATGTCATCAAACTTCTCAGTATTTTATAGGATTTTTGAAGCATTTGTTCTTACAGTGAAAATCTCCTTTGATATAACAAAAGGTAGAGCTCCTTCTCATTCCACAAAAAGACTAAGGTTAAGTATTTTTTTCAGACTGTAAGAATGAAGTCATGAGAAACCTGTGAAATGTTTCTTTTTTTAAGAGGGTCTATCAGTTATTATAGGATCTCGATTTAGAGATTTCCTATTCGATCTAGAATAGGAAACAAACTGAACATGTCTTTCACATGCGGAGGGAAGAATACATGTATGGGAGTCTCAGGGATGTGAAAAAGCCCAACGAGAGGAGGAAACACGGAAAGAACAAGTCTTATGTTCAAAATTCACACAGAGAAGACAAAACTCTGCACAGATAAATTTTTAAAAATCTTACTTTGGAGACCCGAAAAAACCTTTCTCAGGAGAAAAATCAGAACCCATCCCCCGACCCCCGCAGATCTGACACATGTGAATGAGTCTGAGAAAAGGGGTGGGAGGGGATCTCCAGCCTGGACTCCATCAGAAGGGCATCTTGCGTGGTGCCCCCCGACCCTGCCCAGCTGACAGCATCCCCTTTTCCTAAATCTCCTTTCTTCATCACGGCCCCCTTCAGAACCATTGCCATGTAGCCTATGCTGCACAGGCTGAGGCCACAGCATCTTCATGGGGGGCTCTGCTCTTCGCTCCCCACCTCCATCCACTGCTCATGGGGCACATCACTCCTGCCCAGTGCACTGAGATGGCTCAGCAAGGTCACCCAGGACCTCTACTCCCCGGCCCCCCACACTGAGCTTACTCCACCTTTCTGCGGTATTAAAATACTCTTCCTTCTGCTCCATAAATATTGTCTCGGGCTCCAAGGCTGCTGTGCTCTGGTTTTCTCTCACCTCTGGCTGTTCTATTTTAATCTCTACCAAGAAAGAGGACCTCTTTTGCTGATGCTCCTGTGTCTTTGGTCCAATGAGCCTACTTCTCATTCTGGGGACTCTCTGTGGGGATCCAGTTCACTCCCATTGGGCCATCTCACATGACTCCTCAATTCAGAATAGGAAAAACAACTCAAATCCCTCCTCTTCTCACCCTCATTTCCTCCAAAGGAAAGTAAAAGCCATGAACACAAATCCCTTCCTTCTGTATCCCCAGCTTAGTGCATGGCGCCACCACCCATCTCTTGACCAAACCAGGAATCCCAATCCCCCTTTCAGGCAGGGCTCCATTGCTTCCCTAATTCCTTACTCACTCACTCATTCACTCACTCACAGCCCACTAATTTCAACTACTTATCCCACCACCATGCTTAGCCCCACCTCCCTACTCATCTCTCCATTTACAGCTTTAGCTCTTGAATCCAACCACATGGAACAGCAAGAATGATCTTTCCAAAGGGCAAATCTGATGTTACTATCTTGCTTAAAGTTCTCCTGATTCCCTACTGCCTTTAGGATGGAACCCAAAATTTTCAGCATAGCTTACCTGATCCCACATTGACCCAACCCCTGCCTAACTCTGCACAACACCCTCTCATGCTGATCTAATGGTTTCCAAACTTTTGGGTTTCACAGACCTACTAAAACACAGACTAACCAACCTTGAAACAAGCAGTCCAATAGCATATCAGTACCTCTTTATTTTGCAAGAAAAGATACAAAATATTCACATACACAGTAGGGATGGGGGACTTCTAAATATAACTGGACACGAAGGACATACGGTCAGAGTGCTTTTCTAAAGGAAGGACTGTTGGCACTATATTCATTACATGGAAGAAAAATTTTCTAATGCAAAAAAAAATCACAGTGTAAAATTTTACTTTATGATATTAAGTTGTGCTTAATTGTCTTCTTGATGTAAGATTACCCATTCAGTGATCTTTACGAAGTGATCAAGCATCCAACTTGTTCTGAAATTAAGGCCATCACCAAAAACCCAGTTTCATCTGAGTATGTTGATGATAATGGAGACAAAATGATGTTATTTCACTCACTTGAGAAACACTGGATGAATTAAAATAAGCTGAAAAAGGGCCTTTTTCTTTATAACTAGCCCGAAAGCCCAGGCCATTCTTGGACTCCTTGCAGCCTGCAACACTCACTGCTCAGAAGCCTTACTCGTAAAGCTGAACCCAGCACCACATTTCTACTCCCACCATTGGGAGTGGGGGCCTGTTGAATGGGGCCTTAGAACCTCTATGCTTGACCTTCAAACATGCCCCTTCCAGAGGGAGCCACCACTTACTGCATCCTCTTTTCCCCAGTCCCAGCCCTACTTGTCCTCTGCAGAATTTCCCTGACCCTCAAGTCTGGGAGGCTCTCCTTATCTCTGGAGCATCTGTGAACATTCCAGTTTACATATGTCTGTATGATGCTTCCAGAAAGCCAGCACTGAGTCTTATCATTTATTACTTTATTCCATGTACTTAGCATATTGTCTGGTGTTCAATATTTGTTAAAAAAAATATATGTTCAGAGAGGAGAAGAATGTTGAATTCTTGGTCCCTGAGTAGCTGGGTGCTATGGAGTAAGAGTTCAATTTCTATTTATCCTAGATTAACCTAAAAAATTCACATCAGTTTAAAGGATGCAATATTTTAGAAAAAGGTTTTGATATTTAAATGTCACTTTGTGTTTCTTCATGCTAACAATTAAGTTCTAAATAGTGCTTTATATTTTATAGTAACTCTTTACACTCATCATCTTTTTTTTTTTTATGATAGTCACAGAGAGAGAGAGAGAGAGAGAGAGAGAGAGGCAGAGACACAGGCAGAGGGAGAAGCAGGCTCCATGCACTGGGAGCCTGATGTGGGATTCGATCCCGGGTCTCCAGGATCGCGCCCTGGGCCAAAGGCAGGCGCCAAACCGCTGCGCCACCCAGGGATCCCTTTACACTCATCATCTAATCCTCAGTAATACCATGGTATATCATTTTCTTACTCTGCATGCACTATTAATTATAATATTAATAACTATAGCATTAATAATAAATGACCAACTATGTGCCAAGGGCCAATTACCCTCTCTCCAGAAGAAATCTGTTAGACTTAGGAAGTTAAGTAACTTGCCCACACGTAGTCCAGCTCTTAAGAAGCAGATCTGGGACATAGTCATGTACTTGGTGATAGCTTTCTGAGGTGCTGGGTGTAGTGGATACAAAGGTATGCAGAACGCAGAGTTTGAGGGCAGAATCAAATCAGTATACCAATTTACAATGTGAAGAAAAATACAAGGAACTGTGAGGTCATGAAATTAGGGTCTAATTTGGGGGCTAGAAGTCAGGGAAGGCTTTCGTGAGGAAATGCCAGGTAAGCAGCTATTCAAAGAATGAGAAGAGTTAACTGCATGAAGATGGAGTAGTCCAGGCTGAGGGATCAGCATGCAAAGGCCCTAATTAGGACATGCAGGAACAAGGTGAAGCTGAGGAACTGGGAGGAGGCCCATGTGACGGAAGGTCAAAGAGCCAGAAGACAATAAGGCAGGGCAAAGTTGGAGACTCAGGTCTACTTAAGGGTTTTGGTCCATATCTGAAAAGCAGGGGGAGCCACCAGAGGAGATTTTGTAGGACGAGTAGTCAGATGGTTGCACTGCCAAGCCAGGCAAATTTGATGACGGGAGTGAAGAGGCAGGTGAGGGTGGGAGGGGAGACCTTCCCATGGTTCTAGAAGAGAGATGACTGGGTGGTGGTGATCTGAATGGATGGTGAGGGATGGGATCTGAAAGGTAGTTAGAAGATAAAGACTCAACAGAATTGGTTGGTGAATTAGATGGAAGAGGGTGGAGGAAATCGAGTTGTCCAAGACAACTCCTACTAGATTTTTTGCTTGTGTAACTAGAGAGATTGTGGGGATTCCTGCCAGGAGAGGGAACACGGGCAAAAAGCCAGCTTTGGGGGGGAAAAGGATTACGAGGTTACGTTCAGGCATGCTGGGACCGAGATACTTCTGAGACAACCAAGGAGACACCAATTTACAACGCGAAGAAAAATACAAGGAACTACGAGGTCAAGAAACTGGGGTCTAATTTGGGGGCTAGAGGTCAAGGAGAGGTTTACAGTAGACATTAGTTACACTGGTCTGGGGCTCTGAAGTCCCTGCTGGGATTTATGTTCCAAGTCTTTCGAGAAGCTGGGTGTATCTGACTCCAACCTTCCATCCCTACATGAGAGGTTATGGGTATAAACGGGAGGCAACTGAACTCTGTCTTTGGGGTGTAGATTACACATGTTTTCCTCTGTCCTTCCTGGCTCCACAGATCAGTCCCCAAAATTCTTAGTACCCCTAGTCACAGAGGGCTGACATGAAATCTTGACAAACTGAAGACCTATATAAAGCCCCCAACCATCTAACGCTATAAATGGAACTTAAAAAACCCAAGATTAAAAAAAAAAATCATGTCTCTCTTAAATCAGAATAGTGAGCAGAAAGGAACTGAAGCAACAGAGATGGGAGAGGGGAGGCAATCCTTTTCTTTTTTAAAAGATTTTGTTTCTAAGTAATCCCTACACCCAATGTGTAGGGCTAGAATGCATAACCCTGAGATCAAGGGTAGCTTGTTCTATTGAATGAGCCAGCCAGGTGCCTGAGGGGAGGGGAAGCAATTCTTACAAGTGGGTTTTCAGAAAATTCCTTCTTTATGCATGTATAGGTGTATGAAGTTTTTTGTTTTAAAGCAAATTCTGAGACTGGGAGACACATGTTGAAATATGTAAAAAACACTTTGCAGAGCCAAATATAAATGACCATTCATATTATTTAACGCTTCATCACTGTTTTCCACACTGATAATGCAATGCTGCCTAGATGTCAAGTGCTTTCACGTCCAACATGTAGCACAAGTGGCACTGATTCCTACATAAGTTACTCATCTTTTGGAGGTGCAGCTGAATGGGACAATCACATTATATTTTGACAACCCAACTTCCGCCTACATTTTCAGTATAAGTAGACCAAAACAACTTTTGGGAATTGATGACTCACTTTTTAAAGATAATAGCTCTCCTAAGATACTAAATACCACTTAGACTACCCATTTCCAGGGCACTAAAAGGGTCCTCTGAAGTCCTTAATTTTATTTAAGTGAAACATAAATGAATACTGTAATGCACAGGACACATCACTAACAGAAAAAGCACTACCCACAAGTAAGATTGATTCTTTCAAGTAGTTCAGACCACTTACCAGGATGAAAAAACTGCTTTTTCAATTAGTATTATTAATAATTAATATTCATAGCTTACAAAGTAAACCTGAATGAGGCTGGTCATTTGAATTTTAATGTTTTAAAATTGTAACTCAAAGCTAGGAAATGTATCTTAATGAGTTGTGACAGGGTGGTGTATTTTTCTTACCATTTCTTTAGTCAATCCTCTTCCACAGTAATTAGAAAAAGGTGGGGGGACATAAGCTAATCAATAGCAAGTATTTTGACTTTGAAAAGCATTGAATTTGTAAGAGATTGTCTTTTCAATTACAGGTTGCTGATGTTAACTTTGGAGTTAGTTTTTAATTTCTAAGTGAAGGTCAGAAGGAGGCAGTTCCAGGACAGTTTGTGTCAAGGTGAACCAAGTCAGAGATTTATGGCTAATAAAGAGTTGATATTAAAGCGACCGTTTTAAAGGCATTACGCTATACTCAACTTTAAGGAAAAATACATATGCCTACATAGCAAAATTTAAAACCTAATCTAACTTGCTATTTTAACAAATCTCTTTAACAGAAGACAACGGGATTCTGCATTTACTCTATTTCTCCATTTACTTTGTTGTGATATCTGTTTTGGTTGAGTATTGAAAAAAATCCGACCTCACTCACATATGTAGTGAGAAAAAGAAATATATTAATAACTTTTCCAGGTAATTGTGGATATTTTTCTTTGATACTATACCAAAACTTACCAAGTTGTAGTTTCTTAAAGGTTAGCAGTCTGATCTAAAAAAAAGTAACGAATGAAATTTTCCTTCTCTGTTATAGTAAAATACATTGCTCTAGCTTGCATGTTGAACGGATCTTTTACCCATGTGTGGTTTTTTTGAGCATCACCCATTGGTCACTGGAAAATGTCAGCTCAGTGAGTTATGCAGCAGATCTTTCCAACGTTGACACATTTTGTCAATAGTTAAAAGGGCCGATAACATCTTAGCATTATTATAAAAATTGCTTTGACCTCATGGAGATTCAGAAGGGTTTGTAGACCACACTTAGACAACCCTTGGTCAGAATCACTTTAGGGCTAAGAATCTAAGCAGGTAGGTGTGGTGTAGAACACAAAGACACTTTGAAACTGTTCTCAGATGCTTCTGATAGTTCATCCTTGCTTGATGCAGAACTTAGGTGCGTGCACAATTTAAAGAACTATACTTCTTGTAAAGTAAAAAACTGTTTTGTAAGTACTTAGATACATCAAAATGCTTTACAACTTCCTATCTTTGCACATGGAGCTTTCTTGAAGTGAGAAAGTCATATGATGTATACCTCATCCACGTGAACTGGGAATTATGTATTTGAGTATAAACACAGCCTCTAACTTGGCCCTTATAACACAGAAAAAGAATGGTCCTAAAATGTCTTGGACTGCCAACTCCTGGTAAGTATTTTGTGGCTACTCACTCCATCTCTTAATGGCATATTGGCATTGTAAAACACTATTATTTACTATTGACTCAAAGTAATACTTTCACTATTTAATTTACGAATAAAATTACAACTTACTTGAGCATAAAAAAGGTTCAGAAAATCTTCTCAGTCTAATGCTTAGAATGTTTACAATTTTTTTTTCTTCTTCAGGAAAATAAGAATTCTCAATTCCCTTGTAGGTTTTTAGAGTCATGCTTTGTGACTGTAAGGAAGTAGGAAAAGTGATAAATTCCCGTTTCTGCCGGTGCATTCTGAAATTTACGGTAGTCTTCAGTAGACCAGCAGTAGGCTGGAACCACACCACTTGCTCAATGTTTCAAAGTTACTTCAGGGAAAAGTCAGTGGGTCTAGACATGAAGTACCCAGACAGTTAAGTAGAGATGGCAAAAGTCTCCCAATTCCAAAGCCATTCCCAAGCCAATGCCACACATCAGCCTTCGAGGCCTCCTTCACTTTCTACCTCCGTTATCAGGAATTCTCAAGCTGGGGAAAGCATATCCCCATACACAGGACATGCAGTGTTTAAAAGGAGCATCTTCTTAGAGCTTCAAGGTGAAAAAATTTTTATATTTTAGGTAATTTTTATATTACAAAAGTGCAGATCTTTGAGGACAGTGCAAAATTCATATTAATCTTTACGATAAAAAAGAAAATGTCATCGTGGCAGCTGTTATTCTGTGATCTAAAGCATGCTTAGTGTTTACCCTGCTGCTGGAGCATCTCAGTGGAAGTCTGCAGAGCACCATTTATTTACACCCTCTTTGAGAGCAGCTTTAAAACCGGCAAGCGGTTGGACTACACATTATAACAAAGCTTCAGGGGTGCTTTATCTGCAGCCCTTTAAAAGATTCCTCCACTACTATTTGCGGCATTACACCACTGGTATGAACTTGTACTTGGGAGATCGTACCATGGTGTCAATAACGGGTCGATTCTTTGGCTAGAAAGCACACTTCTATCAACCGTCAATTTACTAAGTGAGAAATCCCCAGCTTAAAGTAGTGTGGAACTTTTTTTCTTAAAAATCACCTTTTAATTGTTTGAAAACACCCTGGATACACACCAAGGTTATTCAGAGTGCAAAATAAGACCTACTTTAACAATTGATGTTGGCTTTTAAGAAATCGCAGGCATGAGGACTTGAAATGTCTTCGTTCTGATTTTGTATTAAAGTCTCAGGCCTCTCCAACTAAAATGCTAGTGATAGGTCCACCCTGCTCCAGTTCTGCACGGATGGCCTGTCCTCAACAGGACGTGGCAGCCCACTTAAGGAAAGCCTGAGCGCCCCCAAGTTCTGTGTGAGCCCCTAACTCTGACCTTTTTAATGCTTTATTTCACTGAAACAATAGCCTCTGAAAATGAACAGAAGGAAGACTCCCACACTACGTGGGCCCACTGCATTTGAAGAGCAAAGGAACCCTGCGGCCGGTGGGGGGTCAGTGCCTTATTTCCCTGAGGCACCGTTGAGTTCAGCAGCTCACGTCCTTGCAGTGACTGCCTGCATTTTCGCCCTGCCCAATCTCGTGCCCGCTCTGCTACCCTCGCTTTCACCGCCAGCTAAAAGCATCAAGAACCTTGCTCCCTAAGCACATCTGTATTCTCAGCTCTGCTCGCAGCCTGTTTAAGGAGTCAATGGGGGTTCCGCTCCGCCGGAAAGACGCCTCGGACCCGGGGGCAGCCTCCCCCTCTCGGAGCCCCCCCCCCGGGTCGCGAGGGTCGCGAGGGTCGCGAGGGCCGCGCCGACGGGGAGCGCGGCACGGACGCCGGGCCCACACCCCAGGCGGAGCAAGCAGCCAGAAACCACAGCGCAGCTCCGGGGTAACCGCGGCCTCCGCGGACGCGCAGATCGGCGGGCAGCGGAAGCCCGAGGCTGCCGGCCCAGCGTGCCCACGCCCGCGGCCCGGGCCGCAGCGGTCCACCCGGGCGGCGCCCCAGGAGGCCGGCAGCCCAACGGCCGCCCAGTCCCGCCTCGCCCCGCCCCGCCCCGTCCCGCGGGGAGGGGGGAGGAGGAGGGGGAGGGGGAGGGGGAGGGGGGCGGGCGCCCGGGCGGGGGCGGGGCCGGCCCGACCGGCGGGGACCCGGCGGACCCGGGCGCCGAGCACTCCGGCCCCGCCTCCATCCCCGAGGGGCTGGGAGGAGAGGAGGGGAGGGGAGGGGCGACGCACTCCGGCCGCGCCGCACGCTCTCCGCTCCCCTCCGTCCCGCGTGCGCGCGCGCGCTCGCCCCAAGTCCCGCGGAGTTTAACACAATGCCGACGCCTACGCCGTGCGCAACGCCCCGGCTGGCGCAACAGCTCCGGCGCCGGGGGCGGGGGGTGGTCAGACAGGGCGAGGGGAAGAGCGCGCGCGAGAGCCGAAGACAGCGCGAGACCCGAGGAGGCCGGAAGCGCGCGTGCGCGCCCCCGCCCGCGAGCGGGGAGGCGGAGCCGCAGCAGTAGCGGCAGCAGCTGTAGGAGCCGCTGCAGCTGGGAGAAGCGCCAGAGAGGCCGGGCCTGCTCCGGTCGGACCGGATCCCTCCCCTCCCCCTCCCTCTCCGCTCCCCTCCCCCAAACCCACTTCCGCAGCTCGCGGCCTTGCCGCCGAAGCAGCAGCGGCGGCAGCAGCAGGAGGCGGCGGCGAGGCGTCGGAAGGATTACGCACCTGACGGGCCCGCCTCTCAGGGCTCCAGCGCGGGACGCTCACCGGCCGCCGCCGCTCGGGACGCGCTTCGCGGTGGCGGCGAGAAGGGAGGGACCGGCAACGGGGAACGGAACGCGAATCGCCCCCCTCCCCTTCCTCCCTCCCTCCCTCCCTCCCTCCGATCCGCCGCCCGCCCTCTCGGCTTCCGTCCCCTCCCCCTCCCGCAAAGCCCCGGATGGAGCCGCCGCCGACTCGCCGCCGCCTGGCTCCGGGGGATGGTTTTGTCAGGCGGCCAGAGCCCCGGCGCCAGGCGCAGCCGCCACCGCCCCCGCGGGGCGCCCCTGCCCTCGCTTCCCAGAACTGGGTCCCCGTGCGGTCCGGGCCCTCCGCCTGCCTTCACCCGGAGCCCCGGGACCGGGGTCGTTCGTCTTCTTTGTTGCCACCGTTGGTGCCGGAACCGTTTGCGAGCTCCGGTGGCCCCCGCCCCCCCTCCGCCTTCCCGGAGCCCGGGCTGGGGGCGGCACGTGGGCACCGGCCCCGGGAGGTGGAGGCGTTGCGCGCTTACCTGTCGCCGGTGCTGCTGCGGCGGGGGGTGTGGAGGAGGCACCGCTGGGCAGCCTCGGCCGTGCTCTCCCCGCCGCCGCCGCCGCCGCCGCCGCCGCCGCCGCCTCTGCCTCTCGCTGCTGCTGCTGCTGCTGCCGCCGCGGTCGGTGTCTCCGGCGCGGCGGCGGCGGCGGCGGCGGGGCTTTTCCTGTCCGGTTACGTTAAGGTCACATGACCGAGAGAGCGGAGCGACTAGTGCAAAGAGGCTGAGAGCGGCTCCCGCCGGGGGGGAGAGGCGGCGAGAGAGCAGTGGCGGCAAGAGCCCCCTCCGCCCCCCCAGCCGCCTCCCCTCCCCCCGCCCGCCTCCGCCTCCTGCTGCTCTGCCGCCGCCGCCGCCGCCGCCGCCGCCTGCAGCACTAACTACACTGCCGCTCCCACCCAGGCTCCGCTCTGCTCCAGCCAAACTTCTGCAAACCATGTGCAGCCGAGGCGAGGAAACTTCTCTCCACCTATTGGGGCTGGAGGCCTGAGTCACAAGCCCCGTGTTTACATAAAGTGTTTAGGTAGGACAATCCTGGAGATGCTCGGGGTAGGGATGCAGAACTGCTCGGATCCTTCTGCAAGCTTGTGCTTGACATCTCTTGGCCAATACCATCGTCCCTTTATTTCCCGTGTGTCATAAGTATTCATCTGGAGAGTTGAAAGGGGTGGACTTGAGAACTGGGGAGAAACTTGTAAATCACTAGTACCTTTCTGTCACCAGTGGATTTGAAAAGTCACACCGTAGTAGATAGGTCTGTCTGTGCTGTGTTTGAAGAGGTGCAAGTGCTTCCTTAACAGACTGGTTGAGTGTGATGTCAGACGTGCCTGTTAGTATTGAGTTTGATGTTTATTTCAGCAATTGTTTTAGTTTTTGAAGCGTTGGTCCAAAAAAAAAAAAAAATCCAGTTTGCAAAAAGTATGTTTGTTACTTAAGAACAGTTCACTTTCCTGTAAAGTTTTCGGTCTCTGAGGTACTGTTAGAGTGGATTTAGAGTTGGCCATTCTGTTAAATTTGGAGGTCCTGTAACAGGTTACATGGCAAGCAGGGGACTTAGATTTTCTGGTGGTCTTTTTTTTTAACATTTTGAAGTTTATTTTTGTGTTGCCATTTTAGTAGAGTTTTATTTTTGTCTTTGGAAGTACAATTTTTGAGGACTGGATATAATGATTTCTGTGTTTTACACAGTTAGGATTTGGGGAGATTTAAAAAGAATATGGCTTGATTGTTAAGGAAATGGAGGTAGCAGTTTCCAGGATTCGCTTTGGTTTTAAAGCATGCAATTCAGCTAGAAGTTCCTTAATTTGATGTTGAACCCATTTTGGTTTACAGAGCCAGACTTTAGCAAAGAGATCTGGCACATATTTCCCAAAATACTTAAGGTAAGCGTAATATCTTAAGACAGTTACTTTGACATACAGAAGTGTCCCCTCCTAAAAATCTGAGTTTGATTTAGTAATCCAGTTACAGCCAGGGCTACCGATGACTAATTCCTCCTTCTTTGAAGACAAAATAAGCAGCTGTGTAACTTTAGTGGTCCAAAAGTGAATAATAGATTTCATACATACCTGCCTTGAACTTTCTTACTCTTTGATCAGCTAGATAAATGACTTGAGTGGTTAAATGTCTGCCTGCAAAACTAAATTCTGACTCTGATACAAGTATTCCTAGTGCACTATCACTAACACATCAAAGTTGGCCTTCAGACTGGCATGCCAGGTTCCTTGGATTGGCTCTGCAGTTGAAGTCTGTTTCCTCTTACTTGGAAACTAAAGTGATTCTGATTGGTACACAGTCATAGTTAGAGATCTTTGGGTTCTTAATTCTTTTAGACCTTGACTGTGAACTTTCAAGTTTATGGTCTGATGGGAGTGCCTACATGGAGAGTGAACTGACTTGAGGGAAACTAAAGGAAAAAGTGGACAAAAAAAAAAAAAAAAAGTGGACAAAACTGATGCTAAAGTTTTGGGTTAGTTTTAGCCATTGTGTCTAGAGTAATTGGCCATGAGTCTCAAAGTAACTACTTTCTCTTAAGACTAGTGAATAGTTTCTCAGTACTGTACTCTTACATAGTTTTACAGAAATAAACTAGGGTTATTCCTGAAACCCTGGATCACATTCCTAGAGAAAGTGCTGTCAGGAGCATCCTAGTCTTCTCTTCAGAAGCTGCTGCTCTTGACTTTAGAACGGGGCTGCTCTGCTGCCAGTGTTCTCAAGGCATAGGCATGCCTACTTGAATTTTGCCAAGTATGCTAAGTAATAGCATTATAAAGAATGCTGTACAGATTATATCTGCTTTCTGCGACTTGCTGAAGTGGAATATTTAGGTGGATATATATATAAAGGTTGGGGAGAAAAGAGTCCTTGTAAAGAAAGAACTAGTAGTGTATTTCAGCATTGGGACAAGGAAAGCTGTCTGGTGGTGGGAGAGCCACAAATGCCCTGAGTTCAGTTATAAGAAAAATCAGAAGTTAAATCATCTCTTTAGTGCTTATGTACTGACTTATTTTGGTATTTTGAAAATAAATTTGGTAAATTAGGAGTTCAAAAATAGTTTCACACATTTTACTTCAAAGAAAATCACAGTGTAAGCAAATAATCTAAGTGGATTCATCAAATGTTGAGTTATGTATAAATATTCTACAGTCATGTGCTGCTGAAAGTTTTGATGCATGTTATGCTGAAATACAATTAGAAAAGTAGGCACTTGCTTTTGTTCTGAAGAGGATAATTCCAGTGAGACTTGGACAGTGGGCAGAAAGCAATTTAATAGTATTGTACTTACTTTTTTTTTTTTTTTTTGCAAAAATTTGTGCTCAGATGGAAGATGGAGTTTCCTTGAACCGATAAAAGTAATCGGGGAAGTAATAGATGTGGGTAGATCCCAAAGCAGCTTTTTCACTACATAATTTTAGAAGGATGTCCTCCTGAGTAACCTCTTGAATTAGGAAAATGACATGATTTTACATGCTTAAGTCTACCATGCCCTCTGTGTTTTATATCAAGTTTAAAATATAAGAAAAGATATTGAGAGTGTCTTATATTTCATTGATTTGGTTATAAAGTTTGTAAGAAATCATATTTTATAGGTGGTTGTTACTGAGTCCATATTCCCTCAAGGATTCTATATACTTTAGAGGACTTTTTGTTTTAATCCCATTAGTGTTGGCTTTGGGGTTTCAAATCTTTTTGGTTATAATTCTAAGATGTACGTTTTATTCAATGCTACCTGGTACACATACATAAAGTGTAAGCAGTTTTCAGAAAATAGTACTTGTTATGCTGAGTTATAGAATGTATTTTTTTCTAACTTAAAAAAAATTGGTGGTTTAAATGAATCAAGGTCCACTTTTTGAAAAACACTGGTTGGTAGATTATTTTTCTTGCTATTACAGATTATCCCAAAACTTCATGGCTTAAAATAATAAACATTTGCTTATCTCATACAGTTTCTGTGGGCCAGGAATCTGGACTAGGATAGCGTGGTGGTTCTGGGTTAGGGTCTTTCATGAGGTTACAGTCAGAATGTTGACTGGGCTGGAGGATTTGCTTCCAAGGTGGCTGGAAGCATGTTAATCTCTGGCAGGTTAATGCTGGCATCGGCAGGTCTTAGTTCTCAAACAGACTGCTTGAGTGTCCTCACAACATGGTAGTTTGTCTCCCTCAGTACAAGCTAGAGCAAGGAGGAAGCCACACCACTGCCACATGCTGTTAGTTAAAAGAAAGTCACTTAAGTCCAGCCTACAGCCAAGGGCAGTGGAATTAAATTCCATATCTTGAAGGGTGGAGTATCAAAGAATTTATGACATATTTTAATAACTACCACAGTTCTGTATTTTTCCTGTTTATGGGTGAATTAGGATTGAACCAGAAGCCTTGTTGAAGTCAATCTGTAAGTAATTATCTTAGTTAATTAAGTCAGTTTTTTTCTCTGAGGGCTTTTAGTCTCACGCCCTCAATCTTAAATTTGAGAAGGGAGGCTCAAAGAAGTTAAGTAATTAGCCAGCACATGGCCATTCAGTGTAGGAACATTAAACAGATTTTTCTGTTTATTTTTTTTTTGTCATGAATGATGTGTGTGCTGATTAAGATGAGAAAACTTGTTAGTGATTTTTAAATATATAAAGAAGTTACAGTATAGAACTGTTTTTTCCTAGTCTCGTGGTTTGCAAACTTCTACATGATAGTAATACTTTCAGTTTACTTGGCCTACAGATAATACCTGATGTCTGTGAATTTGCAGACTCCTCATACCAGTACCGCCTTCCCGTTGATTTTTAGAGGAAACAAAATATACTTATGAATTTAAAGGATTTAAATGAATGAATTTATTTTTAAATATTTTAAAAAATATTTTGTTTATTTATTCATGAGAGACACAGAGAAAGAGGCAGAGGGAGAAGCAGGCTCAGGCTCCATGCAGGGAGCCTGATGTGGGACTCGATCCCGGGACTCCAGGATCATGCCCTGGGCTGAAGGCAGCGTTAAACCGCTGAGCCTGTTAAACCGGGCTGCTCTGAAGGACTTTACTTACTGTTACCTCCAGATGCTGCATATATACCGACCTGGAGACTGTAATCTGTAACTATTCCAGATAGCACATTTCTAGGACCTAAAAGAAGGTATTATAACAAAGATAATCAGGGTTTGAGTATGAAAGAAATGGATACCACTTTCTGCTGTGAGACAGTCATAGAAACTTTGGATCTAGTAAGATTTGTTCTAAGACCGGTTTTTTCTTTGTGGTATAAAGGAGTAGGATGGGACCCTGATATACATGGATAATGTGAGTAGAGCCAGGATAAATTTTGAAGGCCTCCCGTAACTTTTTTCTTTTAAATCCAGTAGACTTTCCTGAGTAATAGGTTAGGGATACAGTAAATTTTCTTACACCTCTGCTATTGCAGAATTGACAATAGCTGCTTTGTTCTTAAACTGCTTTCCAGTTTCTCTTCAAGCAAGCCATGAAGCACATGCTTATGTGCATTATACTTACGTGATTGCTCTTGTTGTTTACCTGTGTCTTGTAACTCCCATCCCCACTGTAAATTTTTTACAGGGACTTATCTTTCCTATATATTGCTGGTACTCAAATGCTTGCAGAATTGCATTTGTAGTTGAGGGACCTAACAAGATAATTTTTCCCACTAGAACTGAATGAAAAAATGTTTATTGTACAAAGCCTTTGGATACAGGTGGGAGGTGCTGGTGATATATATGTTAATATCTGTCCTTAAGATATTCACAGTCCAGTGGCGGAAAACACAGTCATATACATTATATACAGTTTGTTCTTTATATACACATATTTGAAGTGTAATGGTAGTATAAATAAAGTTGGTATTTAAACTGAATCTTGAAGGGTGAGTAGATGTTTGAAAAATAGACTTAGTTTTGTGACCTGTTTGGTTGTGCATTTCCTTCTTTCCTTCCTTTATTTATTTGAGAGAGCGAGAGCAAGCGCGGGGAGGAACAGAGGGTTAGGGACAAGCTGACTCCACGATGAGCTCAGAGCCCGACGATCCTGAGATCATGACCTGAGCTGAAATCGAGTTGGACGCTTAACTGACTAAGCCACCCAGGTGCCCCAAGTGGTTGTGCATTTCTCACCTTTACTCCTTTATTATACATCTACCTTTAATTGTTTTATTGTTGAGTTGCCATATTTTGAGAAGTTGCTTTTTTCTCTCTCACGCATGTTCTTTTTAAGTTACTTCTCTAGAAGTGTGCTGTCCAATGCAGTTAGCTACTAGCCACACATGCCTTTGCAAATTAATGTCACACTAGCCACATGTGGATATAGGCTACCTATTGGACAACACAGATACAGAACATTTCAATTGTTGCAGAAAGTTCTCTTGGACTGTGCTGCTCTAGAATCATGTTTTGCTCATCTGCATATTTTCACTTTATTATAATGTATTGAGTTAGGAATAGAATGAGTAAATTTAATAGCTTTCTGACATCATTGGAAGAGACAGAGTGGTTGGTATTTATGACTAGAGGGGAGAGAGTATAGGATATTTACATTGATGAAGAATATAGGCTTTGCAGTCAAATCTAGGTTGGAATCCTGCTCTGTAACCTTAAGTAGTTTGGCTTTTGGGCATGTTCACTTCTGAGCCTCAGTGTTTTGTTTTTGTTTTTACTCAAATAGGGATAATATTTATCTCTCAGGTTTGTGTGCCTATAAAATAAGAATGTATGTAAGGGGGCTTAGCACAGTACCTCAGTACATGATAAGGTCATTAAGGTATTTTTGAAGTAATCACTGATGAAAGAAATTTTTAAAATTATACAGTGAAATTTTTTCTTTTGGTGTATAGTTCTTTGAAGTAACATAGATAAATATATGTGTAACTACCATCAGTTAGAATACAGATCACTTCTACCACTTTCAAAAAACTTGCCCATGCTGTCTTTTTGTATACTTAACCTCCTCCCACTTGATATCCCCGACAGCCACTGATTTGTTCTCCATCATCATTTTTGTCTCTTAGCATGTTTTATAAATGGAGTTGTGTAATATGTAGCCTTGGCTTCTTTCCCCAGCCAAATTGGGTGAAGGACTCCAAATTGTAACATGAATCTCAGTAGTCACAACTGATTTTTAAGACATTTATTTTAATTTAGAAATCTTTCTTAGAAATCTGCATCTGAATTTTTGTTCATAGAATTGTGTTTGACTTGGGATTTTTATGTTTGAAAGTGAAATCAGTGACGAAATTTACAGGGAAACACTACTTCCCCTGGTAACTGTGTCTGTGTATGATACCCACTTGTTTTTCTTTATGAAAGGGATTGATCACTGGTGGGGGAGATTCCCATTTTTATTATTTATTAAAAGATTTTATTTATTCATGAGAGACACAGCGAGAGAGAGAGAGAGAGGCAGAGAGATATAAGCAGAGGGAGAAGCAGGCTTCATTCAGGGAGTCTGAATGTGGGACTCGATCCTGGGATTCCAGGATCATGCCCAGGGCTGAAGGCAGCGCTAAACCGCTGAGCCACCCAGGGATCCCCTAGATTCCTATTTTTAGTAGTTTATCCATATTAAAGATCTGCGAGTGGCAGGAGAGTCCTGTGAAAAAGTTGTCTAAACATTAATTTCTAAAATGTGGTCTGAAGCTAGGATAATCAGCTGGCTGCTTTGCTCAGGTCTTCCCTAGCCTACCACTGGAAGTCTGGCTGCTGCAGGAAACCTCTCAGTGCCAGGAAATCCAGGATCTGAAAGAACCATATAAAATTTGAGGATTCCAGTTTATCAGATTTCATTAGTGAACCACAGGACAAGTATTCAAACTAATCATACTTGCCATCAGAGTGCTTAGAGTCAAAATCTCTAAGGTAACCAGAACCTAAACCACATGAGACTTTTTAGATTAAGATCAATACTCTGAATTTAAAGACGAATGTTTGGTGGCTTAGATTTGACTGGAATTCATTTTTTTGTTGGTTTGTTGCCCTCTGTCTTTGTGTGATGAGTTCAAGAAGTAGTCAAGTTACATATTTCTGTATTAGCAGTATTAAATTCTTGTAAGCAGGTTTTTAAGACTTGTGTATTGAAGCTTAGATTAGGGGCAGCCTGGGTGGCTCAGTGGTTTAACGCCGCTTTCGGCACAGGGCGTGATCCTGGAGACCCGAGATCGAGTCCCCATTCAGGCTCCCTTCATGGAGCCTGCTTCTCCCTCTGCCTGTGTCTCTGCCCTCTTCTCTCTCTCTCTCTCTGTCTCTCATGAATAAATAAATAAGTCTTAAAAAAAAAAAAAAGCTAGATTGAAAGTCAAATTCATACTTACCAGGATCTCTCCTGTTTTGGGCTTCTTTTCAGTTCTAGTGCTGTCTAAATTGCACGTAAATTTTAGGTTCTTTAGTTTAACTGTTGTGTTCACCTTTCCTGATTTTTTCAGAGATTTCTTTGTGGAACATCTGCTATCTTTAAGTAGATTAGTTGTTTACTTGTCCTACAACTTTCATTTAAATGTAAGCTTCATGAAAGTAGGAGCCCTTTTCATGATCTCTGCCAACTATATTTTGGAGCGTAGAGTAGCACATCTTGAGTATTTGTTGTATTACATGAAAAAAAGGGTCTCTGTGACTAGGTTTTACAGTTGTGTGCTTTCCAGCCTATTCTGTCATAACAGTCTAGGACATGTTGAAACATTTTGTTTTTTATTTTTAAAATTTTTTAAAGATTTATTTATTTGGAAAGAGCACGCAGGCACGGCACAGGAAAAGGGCAAAGGGAGAGAATATCCAAGTGGACTCCCCCTGAGCATGGAGCCTGATGCCAGGGCTCTATGCCATTACTCATGAGGTTAGAACCTGAGCAGAAACCAAGAGTTGAACATCTAACCGACTGAGCCACCCTGGTGCTCTGAAGCATTTTGCTTTTTAAAGATAACATTTAAATCTATGTTTCAAATTGTGCAGAAGGAGTGAAAAAAATGTGGCCTTTAAAAAATCCTGTTCCCTTAAATCCCTGAGGAAAGGTCCCATAAGGAAAGGGAATTTGGAATAGTGGCCTTAAAACTAATTTTAAACATGGCAATTCATAATAAGTGGAAAATTGAAAGTTGATAGGCTTGGATTGGAAGTATTTGGAAAAGCTTCCTCTGCTCATCTTCATCATCTCACAGCAAGGGCCCCACACATAAAGTTTGTAAAGGCAGGGAGAGGAGAGCATGAGGAGATTGGGGTAGGGAAAGAAAAGGAATTACCTGAGGAGATTCAGTACTTAGTACATTAAATGGAACAAGAAGGTGCTCATTAATGAATTACTGAAAAATCTGTATCTTTGCTTCTCAGTATAGGGAGTATGGGAATCTCTTGGAGAGTTGTAAAAAAATATTCCTTAGTTGCAGCCTCAGAAATCCTGATTGCAAAACACAAGAATATAAATCAGGGGCACCTAAATGTTTGCTGGGGAATTGGTCTGAGCACCACACTTTGGAATTAAAAATAGGTGAATATGATTAAGTTTTGTAAAAAAAATGTTTGAGAGTAGAAGCAGTATATTAATTTTATATGTAAAAATATTCCTGTTTCTGACTGCTGTGATTATCTGAAGGCGGCACTCCAGAATGCCTATTGGCAGCTGCCTGGTACATACAAAATATGTAGAGTTTAAAAGCCTTTTGGGGCATGCACTGAATAGTCAACTTGTTTTATTTCAGAATCCAGTAGATTTTATACTCAGATGGTTTGTAATAACAGTAAACTGGTAGCTTCACATGTGTTAATTCCATTAATCCTCACAGCAGCTCTCTGAGGTAGTGGTACTGTTAAAACCATTTTACAGATTAAGAGACTTAGACCCAGAGAGGTTCAGTGATTTGCCCAAGGTGATAGAGCTAGTAGGTGGTGGTGAGGAATGCAAATCTAGGTTGGTCTTAGTCACTCCTCTCATGAGTGATAGAAATTTGATACCACTTTGAGGAGTGCTTCACCAAGGTGAAGATACTTTAGGCTTTCCTTAGTCTTCTGGTAGGATTTCTCATTTTGTTGTTAAAGAAGTTGTGATCATGAAAAATTTTCTTCTGTTACACCTAAAATAATTAAAAGAAAAAATAAAACCACTGGGGCACCTGGGTGCCTTTAGCTCACATCATGATCCCAGGGTGCTGGGTTCAAGCCCTGTATTGGGCTCCCTGCTCAGCAGGGGTCTGCTTCTCCCTCTCCTGTCACCCCCCCCCCCCCCGCTTGTGTTCTCTTTCTTTCCAGTAAATAAAATCAAGTTCTAGGAAAGAGGTTTTTTTTTTACGTTGAAGCTTTTTCATAATTTAAGGATTTGAAAAAGATGCAGTTTCTGATGAATCATTAAGTATTGGTATTTAAAAATAAAGGTATTTGTCATTAATATATCTAGTAGAATGTAATACCATAATGAGTGTCTGCCATGATTGTTTTAATAAACATAAGTAAACAATTCATACTTAACTGTTCCTTTTTTCTTCTTGAAAAACTGTTAATTCCTCCCACAAAATGTTTACCTAATAAATTTTTGCTTGAAGGTCTTACTGATTATCCTTTTGTTTTTTGTGGCATATTTGTATATAAGTTGAAATGTTAGGTTTTGCAATGACCATAAGACACCAAATGTTCATATTTTGTTAAAATTGTTATAATTAACACACAGTTGACACAGCAAATGTACATATGATACTTAGAGTAAAACTTTATTAGAAATGCCCCTCTTAATAGGTGGGGGCTTATATGGTTCCTATGAAATTAGAAAGCTTTGTTGACCAGTTATTTCAAATTGTCTTCCTGTTGGCTTCCCCAAAATTTTTAGATATTGGTTAAATACACTTACAGGTTTTTAAATATAGCGGACCAAACTAACATTGAAGATTGGGTGAGAAGGGAAGATGTGAAAGGGGAGAACAGGCTTCAGGCTTCATACATTGGCTGCAGGTGTGTATACAGGCATAGCAGCTTTATATAAAAGTGCTTCTGTGGAACTTAAAGATCTAGAATGCATTACTTGAACTCTGCATGCCCACGTGTTCCTAGGGAAGTCTTACGATTTAGGATATAGGTGTTTTAGCAGACTGCTAATCAAACTCTGGCACTGTGCTAAAAATGAAAATGGTACTAAGATGTTTACCTTTGCACTATTAGAGCAAATAAATATGTAAATCTGGTAAGGGTATAGGTATATGTATATTTTCTTTGTGAAATAGTGTGTAGCAGTTAAGTTGCAAAATAAGTTATCAAGTTAGAACAGTAATACTGTTTTCATGGATATAAACCTTGAACAACAGGTTTTATTGAGTTTCACAGTTCCATTCATATGCAGGTGGATTTTTTTCCCATACATACAGTATGTAAATGCATTTCTCAACCTTTTTCCAACTTGCCTTATTGTAAGAATACAGTAAAAATACAAGAAATGTGTTAATTGACTTATTAGTAAGGCTTCTGGTTGACAGGCTGGTAGTTAAGTTTTGGTGGAGTAAAGTTATAGAGATTTTCAACTGTGGGGGGTGAGTATGTCTAGCCCCTGCCCCCCCCCCATTCAAGGGTCAACTATAATGCATGAAAAAAAATAGAATATTTAATGGTGAGGCAAGTGGAGGTTATGCATAAAAATGAAGATAAGGAATCTGCTTTTTAAAGACTTATTTTAGAGATGTTAAGAGCGTAGGGGGAAGAGGGAGAGTCTTAAGCCCAAGATGGGGCTGGATCTCATGACCCTGAGATCATATCTGAGCCAAGACCAAGAGTTAGGAGCTTAACCAACTGTGCCACACATGTGCCCCAAAAGGACTTTGCTTTTTAAAAATGTTCATCAATTCAAGATGGTAAGCACATAAATGTCAAGTTCTTTGTTCTTGGCATTTTTTCATTTCCCGAAAGTATGTGTGAAGCAAAAAAAATGTGTGGGAAGAATATTTTGACTAGGTTGGTAGTAAAAGTATGGATAGTCCTGATTAATAAAGGGAGAAGTGCCAGTGAGCAGCCATACTGAAATTATGCCATCCAAAGTACGTATATAAAATCCATTCTAGTCATCACAAACCTGTCCTGTATTTATTTCAACAGTCCAGAGTTTCCTATTTGGCTCTCCTAGGCTGGGATTGATATTTCTTGGAGACAGCTGAGAGGTAGTGTCCAAAATATAAGCCTTTTGGCTTTAATAAGTATCTGCCTGCATATCCTAGGTGCTAAGCTTTCTATAGTTCTTTAAAATATCTTCCTTTAAAATTCTCAGTGTTAAAGACCCAAACACCAGATAATTCATATTTTTTATTCAAGCAGCAATACATTTAGGAGCTGAAAAAGATCATCATAACTTCTTGATTTAAAAAAATTAAATACCTATTAAGAGATTTCCCCAACAGTGAGCATTTATTTTTGATTGTAGAACTTGAATATCTCTTGTACTGTTAACTCTTCTCTGATTATCACTTGATCAGAAAAATACTCGTCCCAGCTCAAACATTACCTTAGGGTGGTAAAAAGTGAGATTTATTAAATTTCATAGCAAGCCACTGGTAAAAACTAAAAATGACTTTTCCAAAATTGTGATTAATGAAAAATGCTCCTAAAGTCTTTCCCATACGGCAAGCTGCAGATCTGAGGCAAAGATACTTGCTGCTGGGTCGTACATGAAAAATATGCAGCTAGAACTTTCTCTATATGCTGTCTTTAAAAATGGAACTTCTCCAGAAATCACACTTCATGCATTTGCAATATTACCATAGTCACTTGAAACTTAACCTCACTTCCAAATATACTTAGTAATCAGAACAAAGCCATGCTCTTTTCCACTGTCATTTTCTACGTCAAAAAACTTTTTTTTTTTTTTTTATATTTTTAATGTTTAAGTCATCTCTACACCCAATTTGAGGCTTGAACTCAGAACCCTGAGATCAAGAGTTGCACACTCCACTGAGCCAGCCAGGTGCTCTTACTTTCATTTTAAAAAGCTATTTACCTCGATGGTGATGAGGATGACAATCATCCACTCCAGGCGGAGCGCCCTCTTCTCAGTCAGGTGATTCCGCATTAGATCTGTCAGCTCCATACAGTGCTGAAGTTTTTCATTCATGACCTGCGTTAGAAAAACCTTAGGAAATCTCTTGTATTTACACTTAAACAAGTTTAAGAAATAAGTTAACGGCACACTTCAAAATTTGAAAGGTCTAAAGTAGGTACACGGTGAGAATTTATCCTTCAATTCTTGCTCTTCGTTACCGTGGCCACTTGCCAGCAGTACCTGCCTCTTGTGAGTCCACCTAGAGACATTTTGTAATGTATGGATTAACTGCAAGAAGTACTTTGCCTACTGATGCTCTTACATTAAGATTTTGAATAGAAGATATAAAAAAGTTTTGAGTCCTTGTTTTTGGGACCTGCCCCTGGGAGTGTAGTACTTAAGAAGGGCAAACTTGAAACATGTGCTGTGGCCAAAACATGCCCTATAGATGACAAAAACAATGATTACCTTCTATAGTTCTTCAAGTTCTGTGCAAACCCCCAGGGTTCTGTACCACTTGAGCTGCTGCACATGTGCCACTAGTTGGTACTGCTCTCAGTGCTAGACTGCAGAGCTGAGTTCTGATGCCTCCACCACATGTTGGTGGGGGTGGGGTCACAGAAAACAGAGTCTTTGGGATTTTTTAAAAGATTTTATGTAACCTCTACTACACCCAATGTGGGGCTCAAACTCATGACCCCAAGATCAAGAGTCGCATCTTTACAGAACAAGCCAGCCAGGTGCCCCCAGAAAACAGAATCTTTGAATTTAAGACTTGGATGTGACCACCGGTAGTTCTACCTCCTTGATCCCTGTATCTCATTTTCTTTTGGAACTTGGAAAGTCTGGAAACTTTTTTTTTTAAGTTTGACTTCCCCTGATTACTTACGGGGCATGCCGAGGGTGTGGGTTTGGTCTGGAAATCTCAGACAATCCTCACAGATGCATGTTGGGGATTGATGGAAATGCGTTCGTGTGCTGTATGTACTTGTAATGATTGTACAGATCATTAAACCGCCTCAATGAGAACATATGGAACCACAATCATAAGCATATATTTGCCATGTTCCCAGCCTTTATGGCCACCCTGTAAATGCTTAGAACACTGCCTCCTTTCCTCCTTCCCTTGCTTCTCTTTTGGCTGCTCCATCTTAGTCTATAAACACACTCATCCTCAGGCTTGCTTCTGTCTTCAAGGTGCTGTCCCAACCCTCTTCCACTTTCATCTCTGAGTAGACAGACACATTCTTCCTTCTACTTCATCACCCTGTTACCCCGTTTATTCTTTAGCCCTTGGAAGTTGCATATTACAACTCCTCTGAAACTTCCAAAAGTCTGCAGATTTAGTTAAGTCTAACAACTTTTCCTGGTTCTAAATCTCAATCAACTCAAGCATTTGACAACATCTTGAAACGCACACTTCCTTTGGCTTTTTCTCCCCTAAGAACTAGGTTCTACCTCTGACCATCCTCTTTTCCTGGGGTTTCTCTATCTCTTAGATGACATTCCCCAAAGTCCTGATCTTGTCCTTCTGGCTCTATGCTCTGCTTGCACAATCTCACCCACTTTGGCTTGTGTAGATGTTCCCTAAACTTCAGTCACTTTGCATCCCACCATCACTATTTCTGTGATGTATATGTGCCACCTGTACTATTATGTAATTTCCAAAAGACTTTGTTTAATATGTTTATTTTGAAAGTAAACTGTCATTACCATCAATGGACAACAGTGTGATGTGAAACTGTTGCCTATAGGAAGCGGAGCCCGAAGCCTGGGCAAGTGGGGGAGCAGCATATACCAGAGGGCCCATCAGGACCCTAAAAGCAAACTAAGTGCTTCTCCTGACAGTAAAGAGAAATATGACTTGCTTCAATGTTACTCAGTTCAGAGTCCATGTGTTACCTATATTCATCTTTTTTTTTTAAGATTTTATTTATTCATGAGAGACACAAAGAGAGACAGAGAGAGGCAAATACACAGGCAGAGCGAGAAGCAGGCTCCACGCAGAGAGGCTGACATGGGACCCGATCCCGGGTCTCCAGAATCACGCGCCAGGCTGAAGGCAGCGCCAAACCGCTGGGCCACTCAGGCTGCCCCTAAATTCATCTCTTGAACAAGTATATGTATCCCACATTTTGGGAAAGACTTAAACTACTATTTCTTTTCTACTTCCAAATAGAACTATTTAATCCTGGTTTCTTCTCTGGATTTCTAACTGCCTATGAAATATCTTATGGGTTTCCTGACCACATCTCAAATTTAATGTTTCTCAAGCTAAAACTGACAACCTGGCCAAGTCTATCCCTTGTCTTGGCTTCCCCTTTTATCTGGTTATGCTGTCTTCCCAGTCACGTGGGGTGGAGACCTTTGATCTCTAATTCCCACTCCCTACAATTATGCACCATTGTGGACAGTCCTGGATCTATCCCTTTCTTAGCATTCCTTAATACTATGTAGTAGGTCTTTATGAAATAGTCATTATTTAAGAATGGATCCATTGCTCCATCTCCCTGGGCATCAGAGTTCTCATTCTAAATAGCTGGATCATGTCACTCCTCTGTTTCATGGCTTTAAACATTTTACCGTATATTGCCTTCTCGAAATCAAAGAATCCCAGATCATTTGGTCCTGTGCATGGCATCCTATGCTTCCCAATGTGCTCTTTCTGTGGTGCTCCTAGAACACTTTGTTTCTTTGTTTTAGTGCTTCCTTCATTTTGCCTCAGCTATCTGCCCAGCACCCTGCCCTGCTGACCCCCACCCTCTGGGGGAGTTACTTTTCCACAATTTTCAACCACCTGAGGCAGCCAGTCATGATCCCAGCACCCCCCAAAAGCTCCGGAGTGGAAGGGGTGCATATAAGACCCAGGCTTAGTCGACCATAATGGCCACTTCCCTCATCATATGGTTGGTCAAAGCTTGGACACATGGCCCAATCCTTTGATGTTGCCAGGTAGAGTGAAATATAAACTCGGGACATTCCCTCTTCCCACTCCCATTTCTCCCCATTCTCACAGAGAAGGCCACTGAGAGGCAAGAAGGAGGCCAACTTGGCACAGAAGGTGCTGAGGAGGGATCCCTGGGTGGCGCAGCAGTTTGGCGCCTGCCTTTGGCCCAGGGCGCAATCCTGGAGACCCGGGATCGAATCCCACGTCGGGCTCCCGGTGCATGGAGCCTGCTTCTCCCTCTGCCTGTGTCTCTGCCTGCCTCTCTCTCTCTCTCTCTCTGTGACTATCGTAAATAAATAATAAAAAAAAAAATTAAAAAAAAAAACAAAAAAAAAAAAAGAAGGTGCTGAGGAAAGAGTCTTGATTGACTTATTTGGGTCTGCTACAGACACTATTCTCCTGCTCTAACCTTGTTCTCAGCTGTACATGGCGATAGGTAAGCTCATTCAAAATTTTCTCTGGTGTGCAAGCAAGAGTGTCTCCATTAGTGTATGCTTCCGACTTCATTTAGCTAGAGTCCTGCATGTTACATGCACACACAAGGGAACACGAGAAAATGGATGGTATCACAGAGGTGGTAAATGTGAAGTAGGCTCTAAATAGGCAGGTGCTAGGAAGAAAGGGTAGAGAGCCACGGGAAGGGGAGAGCATCGCAGGAAAGAGCACAGAGGCAAAGCATGCTAGATAGTTGGACGAAGTGCTTGAAAATGAGGTTAAAAAGGTAAGTTAGTGCCAAATTGTGAGAGGAAATGGAGACTGTACATGGTAGGCACAGTAACGGTCCCCCCAAGGGCATTCACACCCTACTTGCTGGGACCTGTGAATATGACATGGCAAAGGAGAGTTATGACTGCATATGGAATTAACGCTCCAAATCAGCTGGCCTTAAGATGGGGAGATAAAACTAGATTATCAGGGGGAGGGGTGTCCAGTGGAATCACAGGGGTCCTTACAAGTGGAACTGGCAAGTGGAACACTTAAAGTGATGCCCCGTGAGGAGTCATCAACTCACTTCTGTAACATGAAAGAGGTTGCAAGCTGAGGAATGTGGGCAGCCTGTAGGAGCTGCAAAAGACAAGGAAAGCCTTTTCCTATGCAGAGCCTCCAGAAAGGAACACAGCCCTGCCAACACTTTGATTTGACTCAGTGACTCTCATGTCAGACTTATGACATACAGAGGTGTAATACAATACATTTGTGTTAAGCCAGTTTCAGGTAATTTGTTACAGCAGCAAGAGAAACCTACTCCATGATGCTAGAATGCTGGAATTTTATTCTGTAGGTAATGTGAAGTCCTCTGTGTGGTCTTCAAATATTGGTTGTGTTGACTATACTGAGCTGGGTGAGAAAATGGAATGGTGCTAGCTCAAGGGGCCAGTGGAGAGGTGGGGGTGGGGTGGGTGGGCAGGAAGGGAGTCAAGAATGTCTGAGACTGGGTGGGGGGGGCGGTGGAGAGGAGGGTGAGAGGCAGCAGGAATGTCACAGGAGGACCTGAAGGCAGGGGTCAGTGCAGTGTCCCCCCCCCCCCCGCCCCGTTTTTACTAGCCTATCCTACAGCCTTTGATAAGTATCTGGCAATGAACGAATGACACTGAGGAGAAAATGAAAGGAAGGCGTGACAGGATGTGGAGGGTGAAGCAGAAAGAGGAAACCACTGTGCATGTCAGTTTTCTGGTTGACAGGTGGATGAGGCTAGTGGTCCTGCCACAAGCTGAAATGGAGAATAGAGAAGATTCAGTGTTTTCTGGGAGAATACCATGGGTTTCATTTTGAAATCTTAATCACTGATTAATTCTACAAGTATTTGCTGAGCATGTGCTCTATGTGAGGCCTTGCCAAGAACTGGGAATATAACAGGGAAAAAAATAACCCTGGTCTCCGGTCTCAGGGAGCCTACATTCCAGTGTGCAGTGATACAGAGAACTGATTCTCAAAGGGATGCTATAGGGTAGGTCAGTGTGGATGCGTGAGAGATTTAGTAGGCAATAGGAAACACCTGGAAGGCCAGCAGAAAACTGAGGTTACAGATACTTGTTTGAAAATCATCAGGACAAAACAGCAGTGGAAGGAAACGAACAGGAGCACTGCTGGAGCAGGCCGCACGAGGAGAGCGCCCAGGACAGAATGTTGGGGAACATCAATAAAGAAGGTGCGGTGAGGGACCCACTGCCACCTGGCTTTTCTGCCCCTACTGCACTTCTGGAACTTCTCTCTGATCTTTTCCAGGGCTTAGTTACTGAATGAAATGTCTTGACCCCCATCCACAGCTTCGTGGACTGCTTTCAGCACATCTCATGCCTCCTAATACTCTTATTTTCTTCAAGATTATTTCCTCTAGGAAAAAAAAAAAACAAACAAACCAAACAAACAAATGGAACAAGGAACAACTTTCTCCTGGCATTACCACTAACTCTCTTTGTTCTGTGCATTTTCTTATTAGATAGTAAAGCTTGCTAAAGGGCACCGCCAGCTCTTAATTTTCTTTTGTATCAAGTAAAGCGCCAGCGTTGTATTCAGCATGCTAAGGAAGGCTAATTTCTTTTAACTCCTTCTAAATAATCTTCACATAACCCAGCGAGTCCTAACTGCCTTTGGTGTGCTAAGAAAATACTCTGAGAAATGTAGTTTGGGAACTTTTAGGCATGCTTGCTAACTCGTGGAAGATTTCACACCAAAGAGATGGCTCAGAGTGGGTCTCGGAAATGAACAATTAGCTGTAATGACTGAATCAAGCCACAAAGGTGACAATGGTAATGATTATAGGGCACCTCTGCAACAGGGGAGACAGTCAGTGGAATGTGAGGGGAGTTCCATAAAAATTGGCAGTTACCAAAGGAATTTTGATGAGCCTTAAGTTTTAGCTGCTATATAATGAGTTTTCAGAAACGGAATCTCCAAATCCATTACATAAAAATGAAATGTATTCAAACCCACGTGGCCATCATGCTCAACAGCCATTTACGGGCTAGAGATCCCAATCCACATACCTTGCCCTCTGGGCCCATGAGCCAAATAATCCCTCTGTCTCTGGCATGCTCATTATATGTTTAGCTATTTCGGGGGAAAGTAGCTTCTATCCCTTTTGCTGCTGTGTTTTAAGGAGAGGGGGAATCCCACGAGTGTAGCTCCAATTTCATATTAAGTCCCTTTCCCCCCTAATACTTTGCTACTTCTACTTTTAGCAATCTTGCCCCAGTTCCTAACATAGAATCCAATAAAGATGTGGTAGAAGTATGTAATTTATAAAGATAATTAAAATGAATCTTGACTTTTGGCTCCAAAATAAAAAATAAAGTGGATTTTCAGGGACTGTTGGTATTATGGAATTAATGTTTGTGTCCCCCTTAAATTCTTATGGTGAAAACTCTAATCCCAACGGTGATGGTTTTTGGAGAGGGGGCCTTCAGGAGGTGAGGGTGGGGTCCCTATGATGGAATTAGTGTCCTTTAGGAAGAGGAGGCGACATCAGACAGCCACGTGAGGACACTGCGAGAAGGTGGTGGTCTATAAACCAGAAGAAGGCCCTCACCAGGAACTTGGTCTGCACATGTAATCAGAACACTAAGATGCGATGTGTGAAGTGCTGCAGCTGAAGGATGCAGACCAAGTACTCCAGAAACACAGACCAGATGGGACAACTTTCCTAGAACATGACACTTGGGCTCATCAGGCAAAATGCAACCAGGGATGGTCCTGGCCCAAAGGTATCAAATGAATCAAATCGCATCAACTTGGAAGAACATAAGCTACAGATAGGTCTATGATGGTGCCGAATTTAAAAAGACTCTTATTTTTATTCTGATTAACTGCAATGTATGCATTCTCCTTATGTACTCAGTTAAGGACTGAGAGGCAAATAGTACTGTAGTTATATATAGTTCATATGAGATTTAAAAAAAAACTGCTACAGAACTGACTTGTTCCAGGATTTTTCCAATTTTGGGACTGACTGGACCCTACCCTACTTGCTCTCTGGGCTGCAGAGTCAACTTTCCAATGGTGTCTCCATTGGAGGTGCCCTCTTTGGTCTAGCATCAGTGATGATGCGGTGGCACTTTCTCCAAGTTTCCCCTTTCTTCTTACCATTTTGATTCTGGTCCCACTAGTTGATTATTTCATTGCACTTCTGGTTTCATTATTAATCCTGCTTTGACATTTCTCACCTTTAAAACTGGCTTTCCTGTTGAACGTAGCATTCATGCTGAGCAAGTTCTTGAAAGACATCCTTATTCTTTATACTTCTCCTCTAAACCATTGACTCAAATCACCTTTATAACTGGTGACCATGATCTTGTCCACAAGGACATATGAGGGACACCTTGGGCATCAATATTACAGAACCATGGTTTGAGGGAAGACAGGATGGGCTGGGGGGGGGGGGAGCATGCCTGAGCTCAAACTTCCAAGCAGCTGGCTATCTTGGTTATTGCTCAGCCACTTTCATTAACTCAATTAAGCACAGCAGGCTGGTTATCAGAAGAGGTAGAGAAGGTTTATATCTGCTTGGTGTAAATGACTTAACACCTCATCACAATGATCACGATTCCACAAATCTCCATTCCCATCCAAGAACATTAATACTGAGTTCTTAAATTCATCCCCAGTGGGACGCCTGGGTGGCTCAGCAGTAGGGCTCCTGCCTTTGGCTCAGGTCGTGATCCTGGGATTTGGGATCAAGTCTCACATTGGGCTCCCTGTGAGGAGCCTGCTTCTCTGCCTAAGTCTCTGCCTCTCTCTCTCTCAGTCTGTGTCTCTCATGAATAAATAAATAAATCTTTAAAAAAATATAATAAAAATAAAGTTAAAAAAATTCATCCCCAGTGTATTTATCTCATCAATACTGATTATTTTGTTTAGTATTGTTTTTAAAGAATTCTCACAAAAGGCTTTATTTTAAAATTAATTTTACTGAGGCATAACTTACATACAATAAAATGAAGCCATTCTAAGTACACAAGGTTTCCTTGTGTGCTCCTTTGGAAACTACAGCCCCATTTCACCCACCCCCGCCCCAGCTCCAGGGAATCATTGATCTACTTTCTGTACCTATAGATTCAATTTGCCTTTCTAGATCCCATAAATACAATTGCACATATGTTTCTGTGTCTAGATTTTTTCATTTGGCATAATCATTCTGATATTCACCCATGTTGTGGCATGGATCAATAATTAACTGTATTGTTGCTGAGTGGCATTCCACTGTATGGATATACCACATTTTGTTTTTCTACTCACTTACTGATGGGCACTTGACTGCTTCCAGTTTTGGGCTATTATGAATACAGCTGCTGTGAACATTTGTATATGAAAGAGTGGGAGGACATGTGTTTTCACTTCTCCTGGGTAAAATACTTAGGAGTGGAATGGCTGAATCTAATAGTAACACAATGGTTAATTTTCCAAGAAACTGCCAACCTGTTGTACCACTTTACATTCCCACAAGTAATGAAAGTTCCAATTGCTCTATATCCTTACTAACACTTGGCATTAGTCTTTTAAATTTTAGCCATTCTAATGGGTGCGTAGTGATATCACATTGTAGTTTTAATTGCACTTCCTTGGTGAACAATGACACTGAACATCTTCTCATGTTCATTTGCCATCTGCACTACTTTCTTTCGTGAGGTGTCCATTCAAATCTTTTGCCCATTTAAAAAACTGAGCTGCTCTTTAAATATTGAGTAGAAAGAGTTCTTTGTATATGCTGGATAAGTCCTTTGTCAGGTATATATACTGAGAAAGTTTCCTCCCAGACTGTGGCTTGCCTTTTCACATTCTTAGCAGTCTCTCAAAGAGCAGTAGTTTTTAATTTTGAAAAAGTTCAGCTTATCAAGTTTTTTCCCCCCAGGTTCATGCCTTTAAAAATTTTTTTTAATTGGTTTAAGAAATCTTTGCTTGGCTGAAGGTCATAAGGCTTTTTTTTCTATATTTTCTTCCTGAAGTTTTATAATTTTAGCTATTACATTAGGTCTCTGGTGTGAAGTAAAGGATAGAGTTCAGCTATCCAATTGTTCCAGCACCATTTACTGAAAATATTATTCCTTTGTTACTGAACTGATTTATATTTGTCAAAAATCAATTGCTTTTATGTATATTTCTCAACTCTCTTCCATTCCATTAATTTATATATTTGTTCTTATGCTATATTCAAATATCTTGATTACTTGTAGCTTGATTTACTGCGAGTCTTAAAATCAGATAATAAAAGTCCTACAACTTTGTCCTTTCTTCGACATTGCTGTGGCTAGTTTAAGCCTCCTTGCATTTACATTTTAAAATCAGCTTGTTACTTCTAAAATAAAAAAACCTTGCTGAGGATTTTATTGAGATTGAGTTGAATCTATAGGTCAACTTCCAGAAGTTAGATCTTTATAATGTTGAGTCTTCTGTTCTATAAACATGATACATGTCTTCATTCATTTGGTTTCTCAGCTATGTTTTATAGTTTTCAGGGTACAGATCTTATTTTTAAAAATCTTTCCTAAGGAATATGAGGTTTTGATGCTATTGTAAATGATATTTCAAATTTTTCATTTTCCAATTGTTCATTGGTGTTATAAAGAAAAAGAATTATCTTTTATACAGTGACCCTGAATTTTGTAACCATGATAAATTCACTAATTAGTTCTAGTTGCTTTGTGTAGATTCTTTAGGATATTCTACGTATAAAATCCTATCATCTGTGAATAAATTCAGTTTTGCTTCCTCTCAAAGATGTTAAATCTTGGGGCTATAAATATAACCACCCACAGGGATTAGTACCTTGAATAGCTGGAACTGCATGGACTTTCCCTACCCAGAGACAGGATCTGATTCTCCCAACTGCTGATGTGTGACAGTGGTTACATGTCAATACCTTCATGGAGGGACACAACCTCAAATTGGCCTGATACTTGAAAACGAGAGTACTCAGCATACAATAAGTAGAGGGGGAGCCTACACAGCTCTTTTGCTGTCACTGATGTTTTTTCTTATGTTTGCACTTGAATTAGTTGACCATTTGGTTGTCACGGTATTCGTCACTCAAGGTGTCCTCAGTTGTAGACTTGATGCCAATAATTCCATCTAGTATTGTGAGGATAGACAAATAAAGATGGTCACCTTCCAGGTGGAAGATGAGATAATTTCTCTGGCATCAACCTTCTTGCCCAAGCCAAATGGCCATGGCAGTTGGCTTACTGATGATTCAGAACATGAGACCAGTGATGCTTGCTGGCAGTACCTTTGGTGGTGTGAAGGAAGGAATCACTAAAGTAACAGCACTATGAGGATGATGTGGGTCACAGTGCCTCCCAAGTAGGCTTCTAAACTTTTCTCCACCTTTTTCAAAACCTGAAGTCTGTGTTAGGCAAACTTTTAGGATGCCACCCAAAGTCCTGGTTTCTGGGCACTCACACCCTTGTGCAATTCCCTCCCCTGGGCTGTGGGCTGGGCCTAGTGACTTGTCTCTAACAAAAAGAATACAGCAAAAGTGATAGGCTGTAACTGCTGTGATTAGTTTACAAAAGATTGTTTTAGAGTCTGTCTTGGCAGTGCTCTGACCCCTTCTCACTTGCTCACCCTGATGAAACAAGCAGCCATGTTGGGAGATGCTTGCTCTCTAGAGAAGACTATGTGGCAGGGACCTAAGGGAGGCCTCTGGCCAAGAGTTCATAAGGAACTGACACTTCAGCCCAACACCCTGAGAGGAACTGAATCTTGTCCACAACAAACACATGCATGAACTAGGAAGTTAACCTTCTCAGCCAATCCCTGAGATTACTGCAGCCTTAGGAGAGAGCCAGAGGCCCTGGCTGAGCTGGACCTGGGTTCCTGACCCAAAGAACTGTAAAATAGTAAGTGCTGTCTTAAGCCACTTGATTTTGAATAATTTGTTCCATAGTAATAGCTAACTAATACAACCACAAGATATCCTTCAACTCTGTAAAACTTTCAGCATCCCTTTGACAGCCCCTGACTTCAGCCTATCTACATAGTCCACAACCATGCAAATCCAATGCTTTTCATGTCTGACCAGACATCTGTATGGTCAAATCCTGTCTAGCTAGATGTAGTATCTAAAACCATATTGGAATCCACTGAAGTTTGAATCTCATAGTATCACTGATCAATCTTTTTGGGTCAACTAAAAGCAACATAATTTGGGATGGGCCTCTTTCCCTGACCGCTGGCAATGACCTCCACTCTCCTGTGCTGGAAGATGCTTGTATAGGAAGGGTTGGTAACAAGGTCAGTGACAACTAAGGTAAATTCAATGTTATTCAAGGGCAAGTGTCTGGCCTGGAGAAAAAATATGTAGATACCAGAGCTGCCATAGTGTTTAATGAGCCATGATGGGCTGCTGAAATCATAAGTCATTTTTAAGATTTTATTTATTTGAGAGTGAGTGTGCATGCGCACAAGCTGGGAGAGGGAGAGAATGTGATGCAGGGTTCAATCCCACAACCCTGAGACCATGACTTGAGCTGAAATCAAGAGCCGAATGCTCAGCCAACTGAGCCACCCAGGCACACCGTAAGTCATTTATTTTTGATGGGGCGTAGGATGAATGTGGGTAAGTGGTAGGAAATAAGACTGAGGAAGAGTAGAGAACATGAAGGTCCTTGTATATCAAGCAAAAACAAACATAACACCTGAGGCACTGAGAGAAAACTAGAGGTACTGACAGAGGGATTGAAAAAAGGCAATCAGGAGATACTAACATCAAGATAAGTCAGATTCTGAAATGATCTGACAATCATTTTAAAGTGGTTATCAATAAGCAATTATGAACATGCTTGAAACAAGTGAAAAAAAACAATTTCAGCAAAGACATAGCATAAGAATCAAAGGAAAATTTTAGAACTGAAAGATACAATAAGTAAAATTTAAAAACCCAGTGATGGGTTTAGCATCCGAATGAGGGTTATGAAGAAAAGAATTGGTGAACTTGAAGACAGAATGATGGAAATGACCCCATTCAAACAACAGAGAGAAAACAAGTGAACAGAACCTCACATATGCATGGGAGTGTAAGAAAGGACCTGATATTATCCCATTAGAAACCAAGCAGCCCAGCACTAAGTGCCATAGCAATTTTTGGGTGCTGGAAGAGAACTGCCAGCCCAGAATCCTAGAGCTGGTAATAATATTATTTGGGAAGGAAGGGGAAATCAATACAGTCTCAGATGAAGAAAAATTAGAATGTTTCTTTTTTTTAATTTTAAAGATTTTACTTATTGATTCATGAGAGACAGCGGGGGGGGGGGGGGGGGGGCAGAGACACAGGCAGAGGGAGAAGCAGGCTCCATGCAGGGAGCCTGACGTGGAACTTGATCCTGGGTCCCCAGGATCACACTCTGGGCTGAAGGTGGCGCTAAACCGCTGAGCCACCCAGGCTGCTCTAGAATCTATTTCTACAGACTTATCCTAAAGGAGTAACTAAAGAATATTCTCGAATTAGAAAAGAATCAATAAAAGAACTCATGGAACATCACAAAGGAAAAAAGAATGACAGAAAGAATAAAAATACAGGTAAACACAATGGAATGTCCTTTTCCTCTTGAGTTTCCTAAATTGTATTTGATGGCTGAAACAAAAATTGTAACTGACGGAGTTTTCAATGTCTGCAGAAGAATAGTTCAGACAACTGGTAGAGGGTAAAGGGATGTGAAGGGTAGATTTCTGTACTTAACTTAATCTGGTAAAATGTCAAAATTAGTGGACTATGATAAACTACATATATATAATATAACATCTAAGGCAACCATTAAATACCTAAGAGATATACTAAAAACAGATAAATCAAAATAGGGTTCCAAAAAATGTTTAAGTAATGCACAGGAGGGCAGGGTTTGACACATACAACAACTTAGATGAATGGCAAGGACATTATGCTCAGTGAAAAAGTCAGTTTCAAAACAAAAGTCACACATTGTATGATTAATTGATGTAACATTTTCAAAATGACAAAATTATGGAGATGGGGAAGATTACTTGTCAGGGGCTGGGGATGGTGGGGGAGAGGAGGAGGTGTGACAAGAAAGGGGCAGCACAACGAGATCTTTGTAGTGACAGAACAGCTCTGCATCTCGACCGTTATGTGGACCATTATGTGGACCGTAACGTAATAAACATAAAACATAGAACTATGTGCAATGGTCATTCAACATCCATTTTGTTTCCAACCCTCCCCCATCTCCATCATGAGGTTTATCTCCATCACGATCACCTCCATCCACTTCCATCATTCTCTTGATACCTATGTCACTCTTCTCAATTTTACTTCCATGCATCTAAATGCTTGTGTGATGGTTCTCATTGGATGGTTTCTTGCCACTTACTCTCACCCTATCTTCGGTTTTGCCTTTACACTCCCCTTGACCCCACCTGTTTGTTTTGTCATCTTCCTATCTGTCACTCACAGGCAAACGTCAGTCATCTTTGACTCTTCCCTGTGTCTGTCCTCCCATTAACCGGCCACTGGATTTGTCTCAGAGAATTCTTTCTTGAATTCATTTCTATTCTCACTGCCACCAACACAGTTCCAGGGCCTCTGAACTCTTGAGACTTGATCAGAGCTTGCTAATGGAAGAGTAGGCCTCTATAAACTCTCACTACCTTTATCTAGTCTGCAGAGCAAGTATCAGAACATGATCTGATACAATAAAGAAACATGTTGGAAACTGTATCTAGTAGATGGGCAAGGGGGAAATCCAGAGATATGAATAAAAGTCAAAGTATTTCTCCAAAACTAGTTAAACACATTAACTTCATTTAAAATTTCTCTTTACATAGTCACACAAATTAGAAGAGAGTTGTCTTTCTCAGTAAAAGTGCAAAATACATACCTTAACTCTACGAGTGATGCTAAGGAACTGACAGGTTTTATCATAAAGCTGTTCCAGGTTTTCTCTGTCCCAGTAGAAATCGGGAGTGATCAAGAAGTCTGAACTCAAGTTTATACGGTGTCTTAAAAAAAAAACAAAATAACTTTTTAATTCTGAATTATAAATCAGTCCTTATTTTCTTTTTACAAAGTACTTTATGAAAATGTCTACTAATGCTGACCTTTCTGAGAAATATGTAAATACAAAAATTTACATAAGCATTTTGAAATTTGCAACCAAATTACCTCAATCCTTAACATTAATGTTATTTATGTTGTTAGAAAAATAAAACCTCTCATTTTGCTTTCAATATCTGAGCTTTTTTGTTTTCTTTAAAAAATTTTACAATATAGGGATGCCTGGGTGGCTCAGCGGTTGAGCGTCTGCCTTTGGCTCAGGGTATGATCCTGGAATCCTGGGATCAAGTCCTGCATTGGGCTTCCTGCATGGAGCCTGCTTTTCCCTCAGCCTATGTCTCTGCTTCTGTGTGTCTCTCATGAAAAAATAAAATCTTAAAAAAAATTTTTTTTACAACATATATACATTTTTTTTTATTGGTAAGTAATTATATGGCTTTAAAGTAAAAAAGACAGAAAAGGTAAACTGACAAATCCCACTCCTATTCTTCCCATCATTCCCTTTCTCCCACCCATGACAGGTTAACCCTTCCTCTGTTCTTCCAGTGTTTCTGCAAACGCTGGACAATACACGCATACACAAACCCTTATTTTCTTTTTGTGTGAGACACCTAGGTTTACTTTTATTTATTTATTTTTAAAAGACTTTATTATTTATTTATTATTCATGAGAGACACACAAGAGAGAGAGAGAGAGAGAGAGAGAGAGAGAGAGAGAGAGAGAGGCAGAGACACAGGCAGAGGGAGAAGCAGGCTCCATGCAGGGAGCCTGATGCAGGACTCAATCCTGGGACTCCAGGATCTCGCCCTGAGCCAAAGGCAGGCGCTCAACTGCTGAGCCAGGCATCCCCCCTAGGTTTATTTTTAAATGAAAATTTAAGGCACGGAAGTAACACGTAAGTGGCTGTTCATTATAACAAAGAAAGCCCTAGAGAAGAACTCGGAAAACAGTAGTTGGTTCTCTTACCCTAAAACACAGCCCAAATCCTCTAGGCTCTGTGAACACTCTACTGTGTCCTTCCAGACCTTTTCTATGCATATATTCATGTATGTGTGCATACACAAACAGATGTTTGCTATGCATACATATCGAGATAAAGATGATTATTCATTTTTGTTTACACAAGTTGGATCATACCATACATAATGTGGACTTGATTTTTCACCCAATGTTGTAACCTGCCATGTATCCTTTTTTTTTAATAAAAGATTTCATTTATTCATGATAGACATGGGGCGGGGGGGTGGGGCAGAGACACAGGCAGAGGGAGAAGCAGGCTCCAGGCTGGGAGCCCGACCCGGGACTCCAGGGTCACGTCCTGGGCCAAAGGCAGGTGCTAAACCACTGAGCCACCCAGTGACTTCTGAGTTTTGATAGGATTCTAATCTGCCGTATCAAATTCTACTGGCATCATCAAGAGAAGAAGACAGAGACACTCTCTACCTCGCTTCTTAGAGAACTCAAGGCTCAACGCTTCAGATATGCTACAGAACGCTCCTGATGGATGGGTTTTCATCTTGTTGGCATCCTGAATGAGGGCCCCTGGGTTATGAAGAACACAGAGATGAAGAAATCCTGGACCACTTCTCTCCAGGCCAACCTCTATGGGGAATGTGGAAAAACAACTCTAAACTATTTACAACGATCTCTAGCAGCTCACACAGTAGACTTTGAGGGAAAAGACCTTGAATGATGCTGCCTGGTAAGAATAATGCCAAGATTCAGGATGTTTCATTCCATAAATCCTGGGAAAATTACAAAATTAAAATAAACTGGACACCTTTCCAGAAACTTATTTAAAATGACGCACTGATGTACTTCATCAGTTTTAAGACACTTTTCTTTCCAGTCTCTGAAAATGGACGGCAGCTTTAAAGCTGATGATGTCTTACAGGTGGCAGGTAGGACTTAGTTGTCATTGCCTTAACTTCCCTCTTGCCTCCCTTTTATGTATGCCCAAGGAGGAATGTGATGGAATCCACACCCAAATACAGCTAAAGGAGTTATTTCAGCGTAAGATGTGAATTCTGTGATAAAAAAGCATCGTATCATAGCTTCACTGACAGCATTTGTCTCTGCTGTGGCGTCTTACCGTGTGTCTGAGTCAATATGGTACATAACTTTTCTATAGCACTTGCTTCTACTTAGCGACAGGCAATTTTATATATATATTCTTTTAATTCCAATGTAGTTTACGGTGTTATATTGGTCATACTAGGTGTACAATATGGTGATTCATCAATTCTATATGTTGCTCGCTGCATGTCATGGTAAGTGTATTTTTTTTTTAAGATTTTATTTATTTATTCATGAGAGAGAGGCAGAGACACAGGCAGAGGGAGAAATAGGCTCCTCACAGGGAGCCCAACATGGGACTCGATCCCAGGACTCCAGGACCATGCCCCAGGCTGAAGGCAGGCACCAAACCGCTGAGTCACCCAGGGATCCCCAGATAAGATGTATTCCTAATCCCCTTCCCCTACTTCCCCCACCCGCAGCAACTATCGGTTCTCTGTTTTTGGTTTGTCTCTCTCCTTTTCCCTTGTTCATCTGTTTTGTTTCTTAAGTTCCACATATGAGTGAAATCATATGGTATTTGTCTTTCTCTGGCTTATTTTGCTTAGCATTATACTCTCTGGATGAAATGAGATATTTTTACCGAGAATTCTCATTCCCAAATTCTAGAATATATCTTTCTACCTACAGAGAGCATCTACTGGGCTCCCTCACATAGCTTTAATGTAGATTAATTATGATCTCTGTGCATATGCAGAATTTCTTGCAGCGAAGTCCTAGTACAGCCTATGTGCCTCTAATGGGTAAGAGATTCCCCTGCTTAAAATCCATGAGATATAAATGGCTGCACTTCCCATAAAGGCACATGTTTGCTTTTTACTATACAAGTACAGGAATGTCTTCTTCAGACTGTTAAACACATACATTAATTTTATTTACAGAGAAAATTCTACCTCAGGGCAAAGAGTTCACCCATTTTCTGCATAACTTCTTCATGAGATAGTTTCACTTTCTTCCCAGCTTTTAAAGCCTATTTGGGAGGGAAAAAAATACACACATACATACATATACGTACAAACATATCTCCAACAAGTAACAGAACCATAAAGCACATTCTAGAGCAGATGTAAATGACATCTCTTGAATGATGTCTTTGAGTCATTTTTCTTTGAAATTTCAACATCTTATTAGGTAGAAATTTTGTATTCCCTTGTTCTATTTCCCTTCCCACTAGCATTTTCTAGGATCTATCCCTAATCTCTTACTGAAAAAAAAAAAAAAAAAAAAAGCAGGACCTCTTTTCTCAAGTATAACTCCATTATTCTTACAATAAAAACAAAATAACAGTAAACACGAGTTTTGGTGTATTCTGAAAAAACTTTATATGTATTTTCAAGCCACTATTTGTCTCATAATTCAGCAAAGTACTTTTCAATCAAGATAACTGGTCATAAACTTTTTCCTTAGAGAGTAAACAGCTCACTTTTTAAAAAATTCAGTTACATTACAAATATTACACCATCAGAAAGAATAATTAGAGTTCTAAGTTTTCAAAAGTAAAAAACAAAAAAAACCTATAAAATTTTTTATTATATATGTAACAAGTGTTCTGTTTTTGCTTAAATTCAGTGTAGTGTTTATTACTACTTTATTGTACTCCTAAGTATATTGTTAAGGTGGGAAATTTGTATTTTTTCCCAAATACAAATCAATTCTTGAAAACAAGCATAAAACTGGCATAATTACCTCTGGAATTGACTGAATAGACTCAACAAATTTATCCAGTGATGCCTCCCAAATAGCCAGTTTCACTGCGGAAAAAAATAACAACAACGGAACATTTTTTTCATCATCATATTCATGTTAATACAGAATACATAAATTAACTGCCCAGTACCTTTGCTGCCATTTCAACAAGACTTTAAAAAGCAATGAGCTAACAATATACAACTGAAAACTTAAGAATAGTTCATTATCATAAAGGGCAGCACTAAAGTGAAAAAGATGGAATATACAGAGTAGATACCCAAGCCCTGCTGGCAGACCAAAGCGGTATTTAGTAGAATTCCTGATTTTCTAACACAGGATCTCGGAAGCCCAGAGTGTGTGTAAGGTACATCCTGAAGGGGAATGGAGCCAGGCCTCCTCTACCTTCCCCCACCCTCCTTCCTTTTTCTGGGGCTGTGTGTAAAGCTCCCAAGTCCCGAAGCCTCTAGAGTGGTGTGGATAAGACCATGTCAGACGCAGCCTTGTGGAGGGGGCACTCAAAAAATTCTTAGAGAATTTCTGCAGTTTTATTCAGGGGCATGCGTTTCTGTCCCATTGCTGTGAGAACTGGTGTGCACTTTTTCACAGAGGCCTGGGGCTTTCTCTGCCTGGATCAGCAACAACCTGAGAGCAACAACCACGCTGGAGAGGACAGGAGAACTAAGAGAATAATGATACTACAGAAAATATTTTTTGGGAGGGTAAGCTTTATCAATACGGTTAATAATGAATGAACAGCTTCTGCAACAGATACTCTATTCTCTATATGTTTTTTTTCTCTTGAGAAGAAATGTTATGGCTTTGCTGAGTAATCTGAAAATATGCCGAAATCTTTACTGAATGCTTAAACTTCCCCAATGAAATGAAAACTATGTAACATTTTTTCTGATAAGTAGCAATAACTTACCTGAAAGGCAAAGAGCATTAGAGAAAGCAAATTTCTCTAGAATGGCGTCATCTAAATCTAGCTCTGAATTTAATCTGATTTCCCCTCTGTGAAGTCTCGACTGTCCCCTGTGAAGAGGGAAAAAAATGATCTTCTAAATCTTAAAAAGCCTTTAAATTTTTTTTTTTAAACTTTTCCTTTTGAAGAAGTAGTCACCTTATACTCTTTCTAGAGGTCATTTTGGCAATTTGTACCAAGTCTTATAAAAGTTCTTAGGGATCCCTGAGTGGCTCAGCGGTTTAGCACCTGCTTTCCACCCAGGGCGTGATCCTGGAGTCCTGGGATCAAGTCCCACGTCGGGATCCCTGTGAGGAGCCTGCTTCTCCTCTGCCTGTGTCTCTGCCTCTCTCTCTCTGTGTGTGTGTGTGTGTTGCTCATGAATAAATAAAATATTTTTAAAAATAAAAAATAAAAAAAATAAACGTTCTTATACCCTTTGATCCAAGTAATTCCACATCTAGGAATTTATCCTAAGGAAATAATTAGAGATGCAAAGAAAGATCTGTGTGGGAAAAATTTTTTGACAGTCAAATGCTTAACAGTAAAAAATTAAGAAAGAAACTAAATGCTCAACAGGGGAATGGTTCACTTATAGCAAATCCACATGGCAAAAATTAATAAGCATGTTTTGATATTTTGTTAGAAAAGGAACATGATCACAGTAAATTGCTAACTGATCACATGGTGAATATAAAGCTATCTATACAATGTGACCTAAAGCCACAATGACACGGTAGAAACAGGGAGGGAGGTGGGGAAGCGGTAAAAAAAAGTGAAGTGCACATGTAAGGGCTTTGGGAGGACTGGGAATTTGGAAATAGAAATGTCAAAAGCAAATAGGAAAAATATAGGGTAAACCGTATGGAAGATTGAAGCAGGAGAGGGGCAAAGCTGTGGACCAGGAGGCCCAATGGAGAGCAGTGAGGTACAATGTGCTGACAACCTCAGGTGGAAGGAAGAAGAAAAGAGGAGAAAGAGCAGAGTTGACAGGATGCTTTAATGAAGGAGCCCAGCCAACATCACAGAACTGCTGGAGTCAGCAAACAGCTGGAATCATTGGCAGGACTCACGTAACAGCCACAGTGGTGGCAGCTGTGATGGGCTTTTTGACAAAACCAAATATGGGATCCGGGATCCAAAGAAATCTCAGGTGGGGACTTTACCCCTCCACAGACTATGAGGTAATAAGTGAGCATGCCTGTGTGTGTGTCTGTAAGTGCCCAGGAACAGTCTAATCTGGATGTAGAGTACAGAAGGGAAGTTCAGGGGAAACAACCACAAGGCCGAGGGCTTAATAAGAAAATGAATAACATTCTATTAGCTCTTCCTCTGTTGTGTCTCTCAGGTTCACAACCTGACTTTCAAGTATATACACTCTGGGCCCAGGCCCTCACGCACTAGTCAGGTGCCCAGGGCAGGACGAAACATCTCCAAACCTTGTCCAAAAGCTGGCTAATGCCATTTGCAGGGTTTTTTGTCAGGACTAAACGAAAGGATGCCTGGTAAGCACCTAGAACAGTGCCTGGTGCAGGGTGAGTGGTTTATCTTTGTTGGCTGTTATTATTTAGCTCTGATCCCATCTTGTCTGTCTACAGCTGGTGTCTCTTCCAGATTTTCCTAAAGCTCTGCTTTCATCACTTCCTTTCTTCCATTCTTAATACAAAGAATTCTTTTTCCATGTTCCACTAGGTCACTCCCCGAAGAAAAAGGCATTGCAGTTTTGATCACACTGCCTTCTCTCCACCCTGACATGTCTCCTCATCTCTCCCTGCCTGCTGAGACAAGAAAGTCAGCTGGTATGCTGCCTACCCATGCACCTTCACTGAGAATGCTGTGAGGCCCCCACTTCCTGCAGGCATCCCCATTTCTTAGATCACACCCTAATCTGTACTCAAAAATCAACAGGGAAAAAACAGACTTACTTATGAGAAACCTTTACTATAGTAACTTGACAGGTTCATTTTGATGAAGGCAGAGCATTTTACTGATTTAGGTTGCTTAGGACACTCAATCATTTTGGGATTAAACTATCTACTTGTTTTAATTTATGGGTAGCCTAATAAGTGCAAACCATCATGTTTACCTACTAATATTTATTATATAGTTTAGGCTTTATATTTGCACCAATAACCTTTTTCTTAAAGTCAGTCTCCAGACACATAAGTTGTTTATCACCTCCAAGTTATACCAAGTGCCCTTTTCGTAAACTCGATAAAATGCTTACTCTGTCTTTATGTAGGTAAGCTCTTCATTTTCCCAGTGCACCAGCGCGATTTCATAGGGCTGGATTTCATGCTTTTCTAAGACCTGCATCACATGCTTCATCTAGGAAAGAAGGAAGACAACCCGAAATTATACCTGACTCTCAGTACAAAACTATGGTACAGTGTTAAATGCTTATAATATTTTTCATCACATCAGATGACGTTTCTTCTGTTTAGTTTTTAATTAACAATACTTGTGCCTCAGAGAAACCTCATTGGCTACGATCCTGCCACTGAGCGAAGGTCTTCTGTTTAGTTTTTAAGGAAAAGGCAAATTCTTTGTGATATTAAATTCATCAAGATAATATATTGTTTTTATACTTAGAAAACACAGATTAACAAAAGGAAAAAAATTAAAATTATCTTATTCCAGAACCTAAGGAAAACCAACTAATTAACATCATGGTTTGTATCCTTTAAATCTTTAAAAAAATATGTAAGTTACATACCTGTAAAAATGTAAACTACATAAAGGTACAGAAAAGTGACAGTCTCTCTGCTTTCCTGAATTCTTAACTCCCAAAGGTAACCCTCACTAAATTTGCTGCATATCCTTCCAGATATTATTTTTTTAAAATGGGTATATATATTTGCTTTTTATAGAACATGAGATCATACTGTGCATGTAAACATTTTCAGTGATATTCTCTTAATACAGAAATGATTTATTTAATCTTCTTCAATGTCCACCCACAGATTATTTCTACTCTCTACTGCTACAAGGGCACAAATGTACTATTTTTATGTGTGTATCTTCATGGTCTTATGGGGCTATTTCCTTAGGAACTGCTAGATCAAAAGACATGCACACTTACAATTTTGATAAATGTTGCTAAACTCTTAGCAACATTTTTTTCCAGTTTTAGAATCCAAATATTTAGGAGAGCATTCTTAAAAAATATTGGGTATTATCAGCTTTTTATATCTCTGCCACTTCAAACAGCCAATTTTTCTTATATTTATTAGTCATTTATATTTGTTTTTTCTTCAGGAAAACCCCACCCTACCATTGTCATGTGTACGTGTGTGTGTGTGTGTGTGTGTGTGTGTGTGTGTGTGTAGGGAAGGTATATTACCTTTTAGTAAAACTGGGATTGTATGAGGCATGTTTTTTCACCAGCTCTGGCATTATAATGGTTATATTTTATAATCTGCTCTTTTAATTTAGGCAATTTCCTAGGAATAGATATTTTTCTACATGATTTTTAAGAACTGTAGTATATCCTATGGAGATATTTAATAAACTGCCTATTACATATTTTGGTTATTTCTAATTTGACCACAGTAAGTAGTACACTGATGGACATATCTGTACATCATTTATCACACATAACTGTGATTATTCCCTTTAGATAATTTTCAAGATGTAAAAACTTTGCTGAGTTAAATATAAAGCTTTTATGTGTATTACCAAACTGTCTCTAAAAAGACTGTAATAGTAGTAACAAACTGTGATTGAGATAACAAAGAAATTATTTCCTGTGCATGAGTAGGTTCTAGAAAACTTTATTTTTAAAAGATTTTATTTATTTATTCATGAGAGAACAGAGAGAGAGAGAGAGAGAGCGAGAAAGGCACAGACACAGGCAGAGGGAGAAGCAGGCTTCATGCAGGGAGGCCGACATGGGACTTGATCCCGGGTCTCCATGATCACACCCTGGGCTGAAGGTGGCGCTAAACCGCTCAGCCACCCGGGCTCCCCGAAAACTTGATTTAAAATAAGATGTAGTGCAGCCAGCTTCCACTGAATTGTATTTCATTTTTTAGATTATTATGTACAAAGTATACGTCTTTCTCTCTGCAGTGTAGCTAGGATTGTTCTGATTCTCACAAATTAGACTTTCTCACAAAGTCCAGGGGATAAAAAAATGGAAGAAACTTGTAAGCCAAAATACAATCACTTTAGAAGATAAAAATGCTAGGATAAATGATGACACATAATGCAGAGCAAATAAGTTGTGAATTATCTGCTAATTTATCTTCTAGTGGTTTGATTATTGAGTGATAATTAACAATTTTTTTTCTCAGAAAACTAAATTTTTATATTTTTATACTTTATATATACTTACAGTCTTGTCTTTCACATTCCAGAACACAGCAGCTCCTTCTCTGATTTAAAAGAATAAAATAATCAACTAAGTTAATGCTGGAATATATTCTTTAGGGCCATACATAAAGCCATGCTTAGGTAACTTCTACAATATATCCAGAAGGCAATTTTTAAAAATGTGATTTATTACTTATTTGACATTATGGTTCCTAGATGGATTTGCTAAAACAAGAGCTATTATTGAACTCTTGATAAAACCTGAGCTCCCCCAAATTCATGACTTCTCACATGGTTTGCAGAATAAATATTATTGTAATACTATATAACTTCATGTATCTAGACTGTTTCATACCTGGTTCAATTCTGATGTACAGAATAAGGAAAATTTTGGGACCCGTCTTAGCTGTCATTAGGCAGATTCTGCTATAGGAAAAGAATAAAGGATCATGCTTTTAATAGTTGTGGAATAAAAAGACTGAGATAAATTAAAGCCAAAGATGGCTAAAAGCACCCATGGAAAAATGCCACCCATCCTTACAGTGCTTGGAGCAGTACAATGAGGCCATCTATTTCTGGCTTTGAAAGAATATAGGGTCTAAAAACTAGAATGAACTTGTTTTGATTCCTAAAGTTTGACATGGTGAACTGTTTTTGGTGGTAAATAAAAAAAAAATGAGAGAGAGAGAGGAAAAGAGAGAGAGAAGTTATGGCTCTGAGTTATTGCACTGGAGGAAGGAAAGGTGGAAATGAAGGAGAAGGTAAAATTCTGTGGTCCCCGACCGTTATTTAAATGTTTCTTAAGCACCGTGCTTAGTATATGTGTGGATCTCTGTGTTGCATCAAATACAAAGATGAGTATGGTCTAGTTCCTATCCTCAAGGAATTGCCAATTTAGAAAAGACTGACAGACCTCTAATTGTAGTGTGGCGTGGTTGGTGCTCTGGGAGTTATGCAGCTTGTACTCTGGGATGTCCATGGGAGGGACACAGTTCTCACAGGACGAGCAGGACGAGCCAAATGAGACAATGGGAAGCGGCAATACAGCAGAGGAAATACTCTGGCTCCGTGAGGAGGTATGAGGAGCACGACAACATCTCAGAATAGATAGCTAGTTGTCTGCAAGGCTGTGGATGCGGGCAAGCAGGAGGCAATCAGACCAGAGAGACAGTGACAAGGAGTTTAGTCCAATTCCACAGAATTTTAAGAAGGAAAGTGGAGTGATCCAAAGCACCTACTGAAAAATGATCCTGTTTATATACAGGCAAGCAGACTGGCAGAGGGGTGAGTGGACAGGCAGGGGGACCAGAAAGCAAGCTGGGCAACCAGCCAGTGTAGGATCTATGATGTAGATGTGATTGGTATCTTAAGCCACAGGTGGAGTATTCTTCGTTCAGACTATCACTTCTAGGCAGATGAGAAATCTGGGGATCATATCCCTCTCCCTTCAGGGAGCTGTGCTATGCAGTGTGGCACTCAGAGACCATGTGGGCTGTGGAGCACTTGAAATGTGCCTGGTACACACCAAGTAATGCTGGAAATGTAAAACATGCACTGAGTTTCAAAGACTTAGTATGAAAAGAACAGTGTAAAAATCTCATTAATTATATTGACTGATCACATGTTGAAATGAGAGCATTGTAGATATGTTGGTTAAATAGAACACATTATTAAAACTATTTTCAGGCAACATATAATACAATTCGTGTTCAAATTCAAATCTTTTTTTCTAACTTTTAAAAATGTGGCTATTAGAAAATGTATCATTACATATGAGGCTTGCCTAGTGTTTCTACTGGATGGTGCTAATATAGAGGCCCTCAGAAATCCAAATTTCAAGGGGATGCTATTCTAAAGCTATTCTACTTGGGCTGAATGTTGAACTCTTGATTATCTCCAAAGTTATGTCAAAAGAAGGTAAGGCACTGATGGGAAGCAAGCTGGAGCTGCCAGTTATCATCAACTACACAAAATGGTATCACAAACATTTTATCAAAGTTTGAGTTCTTCCAGACATTCTATGTGTTTCCCTTCTGCCACAGAATAGTCCCATGACTGTGGTTAATTCCCTGAATCTCTCTCACATTAAAAAAAAAAAGAAAGAAAAGAAAAAAATCTCTCTCACACTGAGTTTCCCCAGCTCCTTAAGAGCTGTGAGGACAAACAAAATTATTTTAAGTGGTTTCTGTTATCATAATCATTCTCAATCAGCTACTCGGGAGTATCTGGTATTAAAACAACCTTTAAATAAAAGGATTAAGTATATGTGACTCAAGGTTCTAGTCTGAAGTCTCTGGAGGGGTAAGGTGGTCTGAAATTATAGCAAAGATGCTACAGAAGGAGAAAAAAAAGGAAGAAAAGACAGAGGGGTGGGAACATGAGTCTGATAAGGAGCACTGCAGATGAAAAATAGGATACTTTACCTACTCTCAGTAAACAAAACTCCAGACTTGTAAAGACAAGCCATGGAAAAATTATTTATTTTAAAAATTGTTTTATAAGAGGATTTACCAGAAAATTCCTAAAATTGACAAAATCTCCCAGATCAAATAAGAATCTAAGGAGAAATTTAAATCACAGTAAGTTTTGAACACATTTACTATTAACGGAGAAAGTGCACCTTAAAGTTTAAAGATCATGTTATCTGGACAGCCACATACAGAAGAATGAAACTGGACCACTGTCTTACACCAGACACAAATATAAACTCAAAATGGATGAAAGACCTAAGTGTGAAATAGGAAATCATCAACCTCTGTGACCTTGGCCATAGAACTTCTTACTAGACATGTCACCAGAGGTGAGGGGAAAAAAAAGCAAAAATAAACTATTAGGACTTCATTAAGATAAAAAGCTTCTGCACAGTGAAGGAAACAATCAACAAAACTAAAAGGCAGCCTACAGAATGGGAGAACATATTTGCAAATGACATATCTGATAAAGAGCTAGTACTCAAAGTCTATAAAAAACTTTTCAAACTCAACACCCAAATAATCCAGTTAAGGCATGGGTAGAAGACACGAACAGACATTTTTTCCAAAGAAGACACACATATGGCTAACAGGCACATGAAAGGATGCTCAACATCACTCATCATCAGAGAAATACAAATCAAAATCATGAGGAGATACCACTTCACACCTGTCGGGATGGATAAAATTAGCAACACAGAAAACAACAGATGTTCGCAAAGATGTGGAGAAAGGGGAATCCTCTTACACTGTTGGTGGGAATGCAAACTGGTGCAGCCATTCTGGAGAACAGAACAAAGTTTCTTAAAAAAGTTAAAAATGGAACTACCTTACGATCCAGCAATTGCACTACTAGGTATTTACCCAAAGGACACAAAAATACAGATTTGAAGGGACACACGCACCCCGATATTTATAGTAGCATTATCAACAATAGCCAAACTATGGAAATAGCCCAGATGTCCACTGACAGATGAATGGATAAAGAAGACGTGGTATGTATACAATGTAGGATATATAGATATATAATGAGTATATATATAATATATATATATAACTTAATATATATGTGTATATATATATATATATATATATAATTCAGCCATCAAAAGAATGAAATCTTGCTATTTGCATCTATGTGAATAGAGCCAGAGTGTACTATGTTAAGTGGAATAGGTGAGCCAAAGAAAGACAAACCAAATGAGCTCATTCATATGTGGAATTTAAGAAACAAAACAGATGAACATATGGGAAAAGGGGAAAGAAAAAGAGAGAGAGATGGAAACAAACCATAAGAGAGTCTTTACCACAGAGAAGAAATGGAGAGTTGATGGGAGGTGGGTGAGGGATGGGCTAGATGGGTGATGGGCATTAAGGAGGGCACCTGTTATGATGAGCACTGGGTGTTATAAGTGAGGAATCACCAAATTCTACCCCTCAAACCAGTATTATACTATATGTTAACTAACTAGAATTTAAATGAAAATTTGAAAAAGGAAAAAAATATTACAATGTAGAAAATGTGCAAAATGCAGAAAGACAAAAATAAACAAACCGTCTGTAGTTCTACCACTCGGAGAGGAAAAAAAAAAAAGACCACATTATCGGACAGCAGGCCATTTCCCAGTAAGGGTTGCTCACTTGTCCTACCTGAAGAAGAATATTGTTCCAGGATCGCCTTCTTTTGCCGAGTGCTCCACACCCATCACCAAAATATTTGCTGCATCTGTGATTTAAAATAAATGAGTGAAAAGCTACAATCAGAAACTGATACAAGGTTTAGGAGTCACCTATGAACTTTTAATAACGTATCTATGATCATTCCTTCATATACCATTGAGTGTTCGGTAAGATTCTATCCAATTTTAGGTTTCTGAAAGTATTTGACATTTGAAAATGAAAAGACTATAAGAAATTACTTTCACGAAACACTGAAACACCTGTGACACTATTATTAGTACTATTTAAAACTACTCACTGACACTCATTTTCATTCAGTAGTCACTAGTCCAGTTAATAATTATTAAAAGTCTTAGTTTTAATACAACTAAGATTCAAGACTTAAATTATCTACAAAATTCTCTTCTTTTAAATACCATTTTATTAAAAATATAGTATTACAAAACAACTCATTTTGATGAATTTTATTTTATTTTTTTATTTATTTTTTGAATTTTAAATTATAGAGAGAAAATACACAGAAATGAAGATATTGACCATTTCAAAACATATCTGAGTTCAATTAATCATGAGAACTACCACAGTAGCCACCCATAACTATTTTAATATTTTAACCTTTCAGATATTATTAAATATACATATTATATACATATATTTATCAATGAGTAGTTGCTTTCTATATAAGCATCGTTAATATTTGTTATAAGTATGTAAATATTCTACAAATTATAAACATACATGAATATATCAATACATATACTAATATTAATATGCAAAAAATTATATGTAATTTCTTAACCAAAAAGTAGGACCAACAAAACTTCAAGTTTCTAATAGAGGTTGGGGTACAGGGTGTTCAGATAAAGACCAAATTCTAAACTACCATTTTTGGGTGAGTTCTAACTTCCTTAGGCACTACATCCTACAGAGGGCAAAGTTCACCCATGTAGCCAAGAGCAATGTAAATAAAATAGAAAAGACCTGCCAGGGCTGAGGGACTGGTGCTAGAAGCTAGCCCAGGGTACCAGGGTCACCCTGCTGACAGCCCTTGGAATCAGCCAAGGATATACCTGGGAAATTTTTTATCCTCAGAGTTCTGGATATAACTGTTTTTCTCAGTTAATTTATGTTTGTTTCTGCCATCAAACAGCACAAAAAGTCTGTTTCGATCCCTGAGGCTGAAAGAGCACAATGACATTTCAAGAGTTTCTCATGGGGTCAATGACTCTTTGAAGAATTTTCTATGTAGCAGGGAGGTTTTCAACCTGCTATTTTTGCTACCTTGTGGTAAATTCATGAATTTCCATCAGAGTGCTCCAAGTTACTTATCTTTTAATAAAAATAGGGTTTTTTTCCCCAAGAATCCTTCCTGATATTATCCTAAAGTCCTCTTTTTATTTTAATTCTCTTTTTAAATATTCTTTGTAGTTCTCTTTTAGTTCATTTTCTTAGTTTTAAAGTATCAGATTGTACTGGTAAATTTTTCTTTAAAGGCTCTCCCCCATATTTCTGTCAATTGCATGGTTCTTCTATAATACTGAAACAACTTTTTAATGCAATAGAAATGAAGTGTCACAGACTTTGATCATCCCAAGTCACAGTGATCCTACAAATAAAGCTTAATAAATCATACTGATTTTAATCTGTGAACTAAGTTCTCTGTAAATACATTTTAATTTTTTATCTTTGCCATTTGTATAAAGAGACTCAACATTTTTGTGATAATCTTTTATTTTTTAAAAAGATTTAGTTTAGAGAGAGACACAAAGAGAGACAGCATGAGAGTGCAGGGGGAGGGGCGGAGGGAGAGGGAGACAGTCCCAAGCAGACTCCCTGATGAACACAGAGCCCGATGACCTGGGCTTGATCTCATGACCCTGATAATCACCTAGGTCAAAAATCAAGAGTTGGATGCTTAACTAAGGGCACCACCCAGGCGCCCTTGATATAATCTTTTAAAAAGAAAATGAAATGTAAACAAATGCATATTTAAGGTATATCAGAGGAAAATTATTTTCTCATTCATTTTAACATACTTGGCCCCAGGTTCAAGATGTACCTCTAGGCAAGCTTGTTACTTCAACATATCCACGGGAGGTCAGATCTTGAGAGAGAGTCCCAAGATGATATTCATCTGCAGTTGCAAATGCTGTGCAGTGCATCAGGTCCTGTGTTGGCGAGATTAGCATGACATGGGTTACCAAGAGGTTAAAATGTCTGTGATGGCTATCATCTTCCAGGACTCCATTTTGCAAAGCAAGCACTTGAGAGTTTTCAATAGACATCTCAAAAGTTCATACAAGAGGTTCCATAAGGGTGAAGAGAAAGAAGGTATAGGGAGACAGATTTCAGCCCAATCTGTGAAAGGACTTTCTCTTGCCAGCCACCAAAAAGATATAATGGGCTAACCAGAAAAGAGAGCTGCTCCCCCCATTGGTAGTGTTGCAAGCACAGATTGAACAAAAGATATGGAGAGGATTAAGGCATCATATGGCCCAGGGTGGAATGATATTTACAGTCTCTCCAAACCTTTTGCTTCCAGGACTTTTTCACAGCAACATAATTATTAGAGATCATCTAATTTGTCACTAGCCTTCTACAGCAGAGATTATTTCAAATCTATAAAGGAAGCACAGAACTTTTACTCTGGTTAATATTAAATAAAAAGTTGTTTATCTGAGAATGTGTCCCAGTTTCATTAGTGCATGTTATCTTGCCTGTGTACACACATGTACATCTGTGCTATGTATGTCTATATAGTACAGAACATGGCACAACACAGTGCTTCTGTCACATTGTAAGTCACAGCCCATCAGTGAGTTCCTGCTACCGATTTAGGTGGCTCAAACCAGCTTTTAAAAAAATTAAATACAATAAAATAGAAAATGTTACAGTCCATTATTCAGAGTAAAGCTAAATGTTATTTTATGAAGTTTTTTTGGTCACTTATGTGCGTCTAAGTATGTATAACGGAAAATATGTTTCTCACTAGGGGATGAAGTCAATTAAGATTAAAAGCTATTGGCAAAGGCTTCATGAGTTCAGCACAGAATCTGAATAGTATTTTTTAAAAAATCAGAATGACAAAATGCCTATTACAGAGTTGTGAAGTTGAAACAAGCTGATGTCAGCTGCTCAAAATCATGGCTAGCATAAATGATCAATTATTTGTTAGATTATAATTTTTTTTTTTTATTTATTTACGATAGTCATACAGAGAGAGAGAGAGAGGCAGAGACACAGGCAGAGACACAGGCAGAGGGAGAAGCAGGCTCCATGCACCGGGAGCCTGACGTGGGATTCGATCCCGGGTCTCCAGGATCGCGCCCTGGGCCAAAGGCAGGCGCCAAACCGCTGCGCCACCCAGGGATCCCTATTTGTTAGATTATAGTGATTTCTGTTGCATGTACAGGTATGTTTAAACCATCAAAATTTATGGGAGGTGAAAAAGTTTATCTAGTAATTTACATCTGAATTTTCATATGGTCATCATTTTATATTTCTGATCAGGACATGAATGATTCTATACTCATTTGATATATATGCTGCTTTTGCCCATCACTGGTTAAAAGAGGTTTATGAGTCACTGATTCAAAATTTCCTCCTAAGAGTTCTTCATCTCAGCATTGAACTCTTTCCCTTTGTGTTACGTGCCTAGTACAAAATTTCAAAAAGTAGTATATTTATTCCTTCCTGTATCCCACATTTGTTACCTAACTCCTGGTCCTATCTCAAAGAAATGGCCTAACCCTGCTTTGCCTTTTCCTTAGTCTGTTACGCTGTTTTAATGTGTGGTTTAAAAAGTAGCAGAGTAATAAACAGAGGACCTGAAAATACACACAAACCAAAAAGCCTAAAATCAATCAAATATCCATTCATCAGCAAAATGATTTTAACTTAATTGTGAGGGGATAAAGAAAAGAAAGTCAGATGCAGAAATTGTCGTTGAAATGTGAGGATAAATGGATGTAGCACCCCTTCTATTATCAGGTAGGCTGATAAGCTGATTCCCAGAGTCACCATGAAGGGTAAGAACATACTGATACACAAATCAAATGGATCCGTAGAGCCAGAGTATACATGGTATAGATTACAAAGGCATCAATTACATGCTCCAGGTTTAGAACTGCTAGCAGTTATCTGTTCAAGGCTCCATGGTGTTAGAAAGAGCTGATAGGACATGTGATTAAGCCAGATCAAAGAGAGGAATCCTGGTAACAGGCATCAGGGAAGGCCACAGTGGGTGGGCTCGGCTCTGCAGGAGACCCAATTTATCGAAGCTTGCCAAGAAAAATCAGTCAATTAGGTTGGATGTCAGAATTACTTCTGTGACTACTACACCTGACACGCTTTAGTCTGGGCTGGAAGGAGAAGGGCAGGGGGCACAAAAAGGCAAGAGATGAGGAGAGGGGTGCCCAGGTGGCTCAGTCGGTTGAGTGTCCAACTCTTGATCTCAGCTTAGGTCTTCTTTTTCCTTTAAAGATTTTATTTATTTATTCATGAGACACACACACACAGAGAGAGAGAGAGAGAGAGAGAGAGAGAGAGAGAGAGAGAGAGAGAGAGGCAGAGACACAGGCAGAGAGAGAAGCAGGCTCCTTGCAGGGAGCCCAACATGGGACTCGATCCAGGACCCTGGGATCATGCCCTGAGCTGAAGGCAGACAGTCAACGGCTGAGCCACCCAGGCATATCTTTTTTTTTTTTTTTTAAAGATTTTATTTATTTATTCATGAGAGACACACAGAGAGGCAGAGATACAGACAGAGGGAGAAGCAGACTCCTCACAGAGAATCTGATGTGGACTCGATCCCTGGACCCAGGATCATGCCTTGAGCTGAAGGCAGATGCTCAACTGCAGAGCTACCCCAGGCGTCCCTCAGCTCAGGTCTTGATCTCAGAGTTGTGAGTTCAAGCCCTGCACTGGGTTCCACACTATGTGTGAAGGCTACTTAAATTTTTTTTTAAAAAATTAAAAAAGAGAGATGAGATAAGGGGCCCCAGTCCCAGAACTATTCTAGTAGAGGATCTTTCTAGAACTGTACTGAAAATGGCAGAGGCTGATTGTCTCTAGAATCAGAATCGTAGACTGGCAGCTCAGAGAACTAACCAACTCAAGAGCTGACCCATCCATTGTTTTTTTTTTTTTTTTTTTTTTTAATTTTTATTTATTTATGATAGTCATACAGAGAGAGAGAGGCAGAGACATAGGCAGAGGGAGAAGCAGGCTCCATGCACCGGGAGCCCGACGTGGGATTCGATCCCGGGTCTCCAGGATCGCGCCCTGGGCCAAAGGCAGGCGCCAAACCGCTGCGCCACCCAGGGATCCCCCATCCATTGTTTTGAAGATTTGAATTGTTCATCAACAACGAATTAAAATTTCACACAAAACCCAGATTTCCACCAACTTCTGATCAAGTGGAATATCTGGCAATGATCAACTAAGATTGGGGTGTGTGTGTGTCTAGTTCTCCAGTCAACCCAGTCCCTCCCCTTCCCTACTGTCCCCTGCCTGCCTTAACATCATTTGTCACCAACCAGACCCATCCATGCTAAAAAGGTATATTACTGCGCATGCTCAAGGATGGGACAAAGCAGTCGCTGCTTCCATGAGAAAGTATATTGATTCCAAAGAGATTAAAAATAAATCTTGAAACACAATCTGTTTTTACTTAGCCATTCCAAGGATTTTTGCAGACTTTCTGAAGATTGTCACCTTTCCCTCTCTGTCTCCTGTTTGGTTTGGCTCAAAGTTCCAGCCAGTGTCACACAGCTTACATGGTTTGCCACACTACTTCCCTCCTGCCCACTGTGGCCTTCCTTGATACCCATTACCGCTTACCTCCTGAAGCACCTTGGATCTCAGTCTCTCTTTAAGTTGTGGCTGCTTCTATTAATAAATGATTCACTAAGTTTTTCAGTTTGCTAGCTCTTTTCTAAGTTTTATATCCTTTAAATTTCAGGACTGTACTCAATCTATATGGTAAAGGGAAAGATGGGCCCATGGAATGTGTTCTAGTCACATTGTTTCCCTATTATATTCTCACACTGTGAGAAGCTTTTGTTTCCATACATGTCTTTTTCTGGATTTTTATAATGAATCACATATCTATATATAGACAGAGAGCGTGCAAATTTCAGGGTTTAGGATAAGGATTAACAACTCATTCTTAAATGTGCCAAATTAACCTAAAATAGTTACTGCATTTAACATCTACGTTTAGGCCTTTCTATTTTAAAATGTTAAACAAAAACAAAAACAAAAACAAACCCCTCAAACTCAAAGCCAAGAAAGCCCCTGTGTTTCAATATGTGTTTCATTTTTCTGGCCACAGAAAACATGTTCCAGCAGATGGGGCTAGAAATCTATATATGATTCTTGTTTTAGCACATTACACACTCTGATGGAATGCTTTTCTTGAAAAAGAAAGTTTATTTTTATTCATATTCTAGTACTAAAGAAATTTAATGCATTACTGCAACGTTACTTCTGTACTGTCAAAGAATGCATGTTTTTCCTGTTATGTATACATTAGAGATAAAGTTTTAAAACACAAATACATTTTATGTTAGCAGTACAATGCTTCGGCTTTCAAGTTTTTTGACTACACTCCATGGTGAGAAAGCCTTTTGTATACATAGTACACATATGCATATGTGCATACATACCAGTAATTGGTACAGAAAATTCACAAAATAGTATTTAGCTCTACCACAGTAATACATTCTGATGCTTTTTATTCTAGTCACAAAAAAAGAAAAAAAAAACAACCAACCCAAAACAAACAACTATTAACAACCCACTAGTTAACTTTACAGTATACAGTGGTGATCCTCTGAAAATCATTAGCAGGCACCCAGCACCTTCCCTTTCGTGCCCACCTCCATGCTGCTCAGAGCAGTGGCTGTCATCCTCCAGCATGTTCCTCCTGAGAGACAGGACATACCAATAGGGAGCACTGCTGCTGCCAGAATAAACTATGAGCCAATGGCACATGGGCTGAATATCTTAGTAGGTTATGATCTCTGCAAAATGACACCAGGTAAAGACTTGATTCCAGTGGAGAGGGTGCTTAACCTCATTCAGTCAATTTGAGAGCATGCTATGTGGCAGACGAAGAGGGCAAGTTCAGAAGCATGAATGGGGCAAGTTCAGAAGCATGAATGGGGCAGTTCAGAAGCATGAATGGGACAAGAGAAAGCACATTCGCTCTCTGGTACAAAGCAGAGTCCTTCTTGTCTCAGTCTAGAAGGGGAGATAGGGCTATACCACCAAAAAGAATTTGTCAGCCCCATGATGCCCTCCATCTGGGCCAGACAAAAGCCAGTCTTTGGCCTTGGGGATAGAATATCCAGTCACATCTCAAGACTATGCTCACCTACGAAAAGTAAGATCATCACAAATAACGTTCCATGGGGCACCTGGCTGGCTTGGTGGGAAGCATGCTACTCTTGATCTCGGGGTCATAGGTCAAGCCCCACGCTGGTGTAGAGAATACAAAAAATAAATAAACAAACCAAAAAAAAGTTCCAAAATTGTATTACCTGAAATCATTCTAAAAATGCCATCACAAACCTAAGTTTTCTATGATTTCCTTGTGCTTTTACAGTGACAACACAGCTTCTGTTTTTGCAAGACTCCAACTGAGGTCACATCTATCATGTTACATTTCTCTGATATAAGAACTCAAGAAATAGGACTCCTTAAATTCCATGATACAAAATCATGATTTTCTCATAAAATATTGTTATGCTTTTCTTTTTTTCCTGTTAAAGAACAACAAATGTACAACCCAGGAGAATTTCCTTTTTTTCTTTAATCATTGGGCTTCTCAGAACTCAATATTCATACCAGGTACTTGGAGCCAGTTACTTCTCTGTTTGTGTCAATTGTTGGTTCCTTTAAAACTACACTGAATTTTGAAAATCTACCTCAAACCCGTTCCTGGAAACAGGGCGGGGGGGGGGGGAAACCCTTAAAAAAGAAAAAACTAAACAATTCAAAAAAATTGCCTCCAAGTCTGAGGATAGCCCAAAGAAATAATGCCTCTGAGATAGTTTACGACCAATAACTACAAAAAAGTGGTATCTCCACTATATCAGCCTCTTCATTAAGAAACTTGATTATTCTGTGATGTTAGATATAACAAAAGAATAAAGGGAGCAGATCTTCCTCTTTCTTGGATTTGCCACGAATTAAGGTTTTTATACCTAATATCATCTGTCACTTAAATGCTGAATTTCCCAAACTACCACAAAGCTAAACAATACAATTAAAAAATCAGGAGCTACAAGGAAAAGACTAGCACACGTGCAACACTTCCTTCATTTCTACTCTAGGTTCAGAGACCCCACACAAGAATTCAAATAAAGCTAGAGTCCAAACTAAAAATCATGAATCAACTCCTAACTTCATAACCTGAGGATCAATACTGAAGGCCTTTAAGACCTTTTTGAAGGAAGTCAACTATGCAGTAAGGAAAAAACCCCACAAATTACACGTTTAGGGTACCCTCAGAATTAAAATTTTAAGACTGATATTTTAATCTGTTTTCTGATAGATTCAGAAGGCCTGATCAAGTTTTGAATATTTTATATTTCCAGTGTTAATGCTGATGACCATGGACCTCAAAAATCCCTTGTCTCTCTTCCCTCTTTTCCAATTTAACAAATGTTTATTAAGTAGAAGGCAGAGTCCTAGGTATTATGCAAGATACAAAAGTTATTAGCAAAGGGCTCAATCCTGATCTTAAATAGTACTGATCATTCAGAAGCCAAATGCAATTGTAGCTGAGAAACTCCCATAAACTTCTTAACAGTGAATGAAAAAACCCCCTTTAAACCTCAAAGGCTAAAGAAGCAAAACCCTGTTTTCTGAGTGTACTTCCCATGTCATCTCACTAACCCATCCCATACAGTTACCACAGACTAATGAGCACTCACCTGTCTGCAGAGCTACTAAAAAATGGTTATTTTAATTTGATGAAGAATTTCTATAGTTTGAAATTTTTTAACTGGGTGTTTTTATGGTACTACTCCAACACTGGACTTAATACTGGTCTTCTTTCTCAGTTTCCTTAAGTCTGGAACTTGTCACAAACTACATTTTTATATTTAATTTTTTTTAAAGATTTTATTTATTCATGAGAGAAACAGAGAGAGAGAGACAGAGACAGAGAGACAGAGACATAGGCAGAGGGAGAAGCAGGCTCCATGCAGGGAGCTGACCTGGGACTTGATCCTGGGTCTCCAGGATCATGCCCTGGGCTGAAGGTGGCGCTAAAATGCTGAGCCACCGGGCTGCCCTATTTTTGTATTTAATTTCCTATACTTTGTCTTTAAACATATTCTTAATTCTTAAAACTAAGATGCCGATTCCCTGGGATACCTGGGTGGCTGTCAGTTAAGCATCCAACTCTTGATTTCAGCTCATGTGATATCTCAGAGTCCTGGAATCGAGCCCCACATGAGGCTCTGAACTCACCATCCACGCAGTCTGCCTGAGATTCTCTCCCTCTCTCTCTGCCCCTCCCCCTACTCATATGTGCATGCTCTCTCTCAAATAAATAAATCTTTTTTTTAAGATTTTATTTATTTATTCATGAGAGACAGAGAGAGAGAGAAAGGCAGAGACACAGGCAGAGGGAAGAAGCAGGCTCCATGGAGGGAGCCCGACGTGGGACTTGATCCTGGGACTCCAGGATCATGCCCTGGGCTGAAGGCAGGCTCTAAACCACTGAGCCACAAATAAAGAATAATAAATAAATAAGTAAATAAATAAATCAAATCAAATAAATAAATCTTAAAAAAAAAAAGGATGTTGATTCCCTTTGGATATTACAGGCTTTTACTACTAGGCTTCAAAGATCTTGTTGCCAGCCCTCTTAATGTTCACAGTACAGCTGTGGTGCCATGGATACTAGTTACAGTGCAAGCAATGATTATAAAACAGACTGCCACCACCACACGTTTTTACCTCATTGACAGACAGAACTGGAAGGTTGGTCCTGGATGGCTGCCTGGTCCTCGATGCCTTTAGTGGTCTCTTGATTTGCGGAAAGTCTTGCTTAGGAACAAGTGTTTCTGTTGATATAGATGAGTAATGCCGCTCTAATGTTTTTATAAACCACTTAGAACCTAATAGATTTGGTCTGTGAGTCACTTTCCTGTGAGTACCAAAAGATTTCCTGGTTGGAAGGTGCACTTTTTCTTCTTGGCAATGCACAGCATTTAATGGAGAGAGTATGCTTGTATTTGAGATTTTCTGATTCCTTTCCAGGACCTGGGACTTATTCAAACCACCAGCTGCTGTATCAGGAAAGAACAAATCCAAGTTTTGACTTGTTGTGGTGTTGCATGTCGTAGTCTTAAATTCCTTAAGTGGTTTTAACGTTCGCTGGACAAGTCTTTGGCACTGACACACTTTTGATAAAATACAGTGAGATCCGGCCAGGGCTCTGAAAAGTCTGGATGACATTACCACATCCCAAGCTAAAAGAAAAAGAGTTTTAGAAATTTGTTTTTTTCGTTTTGTTTTTACATATTTTCAAATATATACAATATTTTCCTAAGTAATAAACAGATTTCTGTAAAAACATTTACAAAACAAACATACTTTAACCTGAGTCTAGTAAAAGAATGAATTTAAAAAAATAAATACAGGTGTTTCCACCACGTTTCCTTTGATCAACCTTTGGCCTTCTTTCTGGAAGATTACAACATTATAAAGCCAATGACATGACAAGGACCTAAAAAAGAAAAGCACAGTAATGGGATCTCTTCATATATTTCATTGGCATACGAACCGTTTAAAAGAACGATTCTCCTGAATTCCTTTATTCAAAATTTATTCAATGAGATATACAATGAGTTAGGGCCAGGGATGCATCCATGAAAGGCACAGTCCCTGCCATCCAGTGCTAGTGGTCTCCTAGAGACAGACATTTTCAACAGCTCATTATAACTCAGGGGGATAGGTCCTAGGTTCTACAAAAATCTACAGCACAGGGTGCAGAGGAAACATACAAGAAGCTTGCCTGATTCTACATCAAGAGTCAGGAAAGGCTCTCAGAAAGATTTGAACTGCTTCTTGAACAGGAAAGTGCTTTTCAGGTTGAGACTGGGCCTGGTAGTGGGGGTAAGGGATGTGAGGCACTGAGAGAAAGAAACACTCCAAAGGAAAGAGACTGCATATGTAAGTAATTCCCCCTTTATTTACAGCACAAAATATTTGTTCTTTAAAAGCAAGCCTAATTTATAGGGGCATCTGGGTGGCTCAGCCGGTTAAGCATCTGACTCTTGATTTCGACTCAGGTCATGATCTCAGGATCCTGAAACTGAGTCCTGCCTCGGGCTCCACACTCAGCAGGGAGACTGCTTGAGGATTTCTCTCCGCCCCCCCGCCGCTCTCCCCCCAACTTGTTAACATATTCTTCTCTCTCTCTCAAATCTTTTTTCTTTAAGATTTTATTTATTTATTCATGAGAGACACAGAGATGGAGGCAGGGACATAGGCAGAGGGAAAAGCAGGCTCCATGCTGGGAGCCTGACGCAGGACTTGATCTCAGGACCCCAGGATAACAACCTGAGCCAAAGGCAGATGCTCAACCACCACTGAGCCACCCAGGCGTTCCAATAAATAAATCTTAAAAAAAAAAAAAAAAAAAGTAAGCCCGGGGCACCTGGGTGGCTCAGATGGTTAAGTATCTGCTTTCGACTCAGGTCTTGATCCCAGGGTCCTGGGATCCCAGGGAGTCTGCCTCTCCCTCTCCTTCTCCCCCTCCCCCTGCTTGTGCACACACATTCTCTCTCTCTCAAATAAATAAATAAATAAATAAAATCTTAAAAAGCCTATACTGGGGAATCAATAATAATAATTTATAAAAATAGCATGTTAGGTGCTAGGGGTATATGAGTGGATCAGTCATCTCAGAATTCAGTCTAGCTGGGTAAACAGAATAATGTAATAAGTTCTGAACAGAGCGATGTACCAACTGCTATGGGGACCAGAGGAGGGAGCATCTGGGGTAATGGGTGGGTGGGACATATTCACAGAGGTGACATCTGAACTGGTCTCAAAAAGCCTGAGGAATCATCAAATCAAACAGCTCAGATATAGACTACTGTTTATCTGACAACTGGAGTGCAATCACAGGGGAGGCAGGAGTAAGTTGCGGGAGATTAGGACAGAGGAGGAGCCAGGCATCAGACAGTGAGTGATGCAAAAGAGTGTTTACAGATAGGGGGAAGCCAGAGGTCTTAAATGAGACGCTCACACGATCTGATGTTGTTTAAGAAACCTATCTTTGGTAACAGGTAGAAAAGGAACAGAGACTAAGACCCTACTCACTGAGTATTGTCACACATGAGGCTCTGGGCTTTACCTGAACAGAACCCCAGGAGGCATTTTACAGATGATGAAGCTGAGGCTAACAGCTCAGGTAGGAAGTTACTGAGATGTAATTACATCCCAGGCTTTTCCAATTCCAAAGATGACACCTAACCACTGTGCTCTATCACCCACCTCCTAGAGGAGGACCAGGGTGCCTCACAGCAATGTTTAGAAGCTAGTGCTTTCAAAAATATTTCTGGAATTATGTGTTTAGTTCTAGTCCAATTAGCTATTATAGTTCACCTTTAATTACTACTATTCCATGCCAGTTGAGCCAGTGGGTTTTCGAAGAACCTAATTATAAAAAAAAAAAAGTTAGAAATTTGTATTCACTGATTCTTTTCTAGGAAATTCTTACCTTGAAACTAGAGACTGCCTTAATATAGAGGCCATGCAAAGCATTAGGACAAAGAATGCAAAAGCTACAGGACAAACAAGAAGTGTGTCTTCTGTCTTTGCAGAGAAAGATGTAGCACTTAAGGTATCCAACACACACACCAGATTTAGGCTTTGTTAAAAACTGGGGCACATCTCAGGAAAGTTAAATTGTAATTGCACAAACTAAATTTAAAGGTTAAAAGTTTATTAGATTGTTAATTACTCTAAAAGCTCTGCATAAGCTCTGCGCAGATCAGTGGTGGACACGAGTCTACCAATCCCCTAGCCTGGGTTCTCTGCCTATCTTGTCTTCCATTCTCCCTCAATCACTCCCTCCCGGGCTCACATGCTCCCAGCAGTATAATAGCCACTAAACACAAACAACGACTGACCACTTGAAATGTGACTCAAAAACGCTAAACATTTTTTGTACTTGGCTTTTACACTTCATACAAAAAAAGTAAAATATCTCCGTAACTTTTACATTACTTGTTGAAATAATATTTTTAAATATATTGAGCTAATAAGTAAAGTAAATTAAAAGTGATGTCACTTATTTTTAAGGTTAAAGCTCCTAGAAAACTTCAAATGCCGTTACATAGCTTGCATTGTGTTTCACCTAGAGGGTCTTGCTCTAGATCCGTCTATATCAACAACTGCAACCTCACCCGCTCAATTTCAGGTGTGCTACTCCAAACCCCATGTCTGGTCTTTTAAGCTCACTCTTTCTTCTCTTACTCAATTCTAACAATTCTTCAGCCTCAATAGGACCTAACCATAGAATGATCCAAACACCCTTCCGGTGTCCTTCACTCCCCACACCTCTCTTCCACCACGCTCAGTCTACATTCCGCGGCCTATCGTCTCTTCCTCTCCCATATACTTCAAACCCCTTGCATCCCTCTCTCTTCCACATCACATCAACCAGAATTAAATATAATTCACCTAATTTGTGGGTGTACTCCTGCCTCTGAACATGGCTACAACCAACAAACCAAGCCAACTGGTCTCACTTTAAAATCATGACTTCTTCCTTCAGGAGTGCCTTTCATGCTGCTCGACAACCATAAACTGTTTCCCTACCACAGTCTATTCTGTGCTCTCTCCTCACCTCCGATGCCTCCTCTTCCATTCTCCTTCTCATTAATGACCTTGTTTCCTCTTTTGTTGACAGGGCAGAAACAATCAGAAGAGAATTTCCACAAGTTCTCACCAGGATCCACCTGCCCACCAGCTGCTTCTGTGTGCACGTATTTTGTCTTCCCTTCTGCTGCCACAGAAGAGCTGCCCCTGGTCCCATCTGGAACCAAGTCCTCCATGTGCATACCAAGTCTCATCTCTTCCTGCCTATAGCAGGAATGGTTAAACTCTTCTTTTCTATCTCATGCTATTTATTTTTCCTTCTTTCCAGTAGTATATTCTTTTTTATTTATTATTATTATTCTTTTTTTACGATTTCATTTATTAATACCAGAGAGAGAGAGAGCAGGAGGAGCAGAGGGAAAGGGACAAGTGACTCTGGGATGAGCATGGAGCCCACTATGTGACTTGATCTCAGGAACCTGAAATCATGACCTGAGCCAAAACAAAGAGTCAGATGCTTAACCAACTGGGCCATTGGGGTGCCCCTCTCCAGCATATTCCTATTAGCATATGACTATGCTTTGATTTCTTTCTATCTTATAAAAACAATTCTCCCCTGACTCCATCTTTCCTTCCACATATTACACCTTTTCTCTGAGTTAGTTTCCTTTAAAAGTTTATTAACTGTCTCTAACTCCTCTGATTTTCTTGAATCCACTCCAATCAGGGTTTCCTCCCTACCGCTTCACCAAAACCCACTTGTCAAGGCCACCAATGACCTCCATATTTCTAATTCCAATGGTCACTTCTCGGTCTTCATTTTACCTGACTCACCAGCAACATCAGATAAATTGATCACTCTACCCTCCTGGAAGTACCTTCTTCACTTGGCTTCTGAGATATGACACTGGCCATTGTCCTCCTACCTCATTGGTTGTACCTTCTGTCTCTTTTGTGTTTTCCTATACCCTCAACAATCGAAAGCACCACAGCTCAGTATTGGGGCCACTTCTCTATTCTCAGCTCCTTATATACAATCTATGCTGTAATGAATAGCAAATATTTATCCCTAAACCACTCCGATAAGCATGAAAAATACAACATGCTCAAAACAGAGCGTCTAAAATCTTCCCACAAGTTCTACTCTTCCCATAGTCTTCCCCATTCACAAAATAGCGATTACACCCTTATCTTTGCTAAAGGCAATAACCTATAATCCGCTTTGCCTCTTCATTCCCCATACCCAATCTGTCAGATTGGCTTTTTTTTTTTAAGTTTTTTCTTTTTCTTTTTTTTTTTTTTTTTATTCATAGAGATGCAGAGAGAGAGAGAGAGAGAGAGAGAGAGAGAGGCAGAGACACAGGCAGAGGGAGAAGCAGGCTCCATGCAGAGAGCCTGACGTGGGACTCGATCTAGGGTCTCCAGAGCACGCCCCGGGCTGCAGGCGGCGCTAAACCGCTGCGCCACCGGGGCTGCCCTCAGATTGGCTTTATTTGCACCAGGTCTCAACCAACACTGCTACTATCATGATCCAAGCTGCTGTCTTTCCCACAATTACTGAAATAGCCACCTAACAGGTCTCCCTGCTTCTGTTCTTTACCTCCTACAGATTCTTCTCAGTGCAGCAACCAAAGTGATCCTTTTTTAGACCTAAGAGGGATCACGTCTTTTCTCTTGCACAAAATTTGATGCCAGCCTCTCATCTCACATGAAACAAAAGTCAAAGACCTTAAACTGGATGCATGATCCCACTTTCTGGCCCTTTATCTCCACCTTAACATCTCCCACAGCTCTATGCCTTGCTCATTTTGCTGCAGTCACTCTGTCTTTTGGTATTTTTTTGGTACTTACTATTCCTTGTGTTCTTCTCCTAGGAACCTGTAAAGCTCACTGCCTCACCTCCTTCAGATCTTTGCTCCTGTGAAGTCTTTCCTAACAACCTGATTTAAAATCCACAATCCAAGACCCACTATCTTCCTTCACTTTTTATTTTTCCATTGCACTGAACATCACTTGGACGCCTCATATTTCTAATCTGTCAATTCTTACAACAAAGATGAACTGAGTTCCTACCATGTGTCAGACTTTCTCTTCAAAGAATTAAAAATAGACCTGCCCTACGACCCAGCAATTGCACTGTTAGGGATTTACCCCAAAGATTCAGATGCAATGAAACGCCGGGGCACCTGCACCCCGATGTTTCTAGCAGCCATGTCCACAATAGCCAAACTGTGGAAGGAGCCTCGGTGTCCATCGAAAGATGAATGGATAAAGAAGATGTGGTTTATGTATACAATGGAATATTCCTCAGCCATTAGAAACGACAAATACCCACCATTTGCTTCAACGTGGATGGAACTGGAGGGTGTTATGCTGAGTGAAGTAAGTCAATCGGAGAAGGACAAACAGTGTATGTTCTCATTCATTTGGGGAATATGAATAATAGTGAAGGGGAATATAAGGGAAGGGAGAAGAAATGTGTGGGAGATATCAGAAAGGGACACAGAACATAAAGACTTCTAACTCTGGGAAATGAACTAGGGGTGGTGGAAGGGGAGGAGGGCGGGTGGTGGGGGTGAGTGGGTGACGGGCACGGAGGGGGACACTTGACGGGATGAGCACTGGGTGTTATTCTGTATGTTGGTAAATTGAACACCAATAAAAATTAATTTATAAAAAAATTAAAAAAAAACAAAGGTGATAATATTCATGAAAATGAAACACAAAAATTCCTGTCGTTTGAACCTTACATCACATTGGAGGTGACAGACCATAAACTGGATAAGTCAGTGAAATATACGTTAGGTAGTGACAAAGCTAGGGGCGCCTGGCTGGCTCGGTCGGTGGAACCTGGGGCTCCTGACCTCGGGGCTTTGAGTTGGAGCCCCATGCTGGGTGCAGAGATTACTTAAAAATATATGTAAGTTTTGTTTAAAAAAAAAATAGTGACAAAACTAAAGGAGAAACCAGAAGAAGAAAGAATAGATTCCCCTCTCTCTTTAGAATATAAGCTTCTTGAGGATAAGATTTGTCTACCGTTCCTGCTGTGTCTTCTGTAACCATAGTGCCCAGTATACAGTATTCAACTCCTATTTTCTGAATGAAATACAAGGCAGCTACTGGCACATTTCCTACTTCTTAAGAACAATACCAAACAATAAAACAGTATCAGCCAGATTACGATTCAACGGATAAGCGGCGCTAATCCTTTGGAGCATGCCTTCCAATTCCTTAAACTCAATTTTATAAAAAAAAAAAAATCTTTGCGGTAGGCGCTATGCACTGGCTCAAAAAAAGGTTCAGTGAGTGTTTGTGGACTGCGTGCTTCAGTCCCAGCTAAGTCAACCAAAGATCACCGCAGCGGTTCCGGTGGAACCTGTGACCCCAGCGGTTCCGAGCGGCCGCGATCAAAGGTGAGGCCCGTGGTGAGGGAACCATACAAGCTACCGGGGAAAAGCAGTGCACTAACCTCTCCGCCGGAAAAGAAGAGGGACGTGCCAAGCGCGCAAGCTTCCGCGACCCCGCGGCAGGTGAGAGAAGAGCAACAGCACCCGCACCTCCCGCTTCCCGCAGCCTGCACCGCCGCTCCCGCGGCCCTCCCGGCGCCCGCACTGCGCAGGCGCACAGAACGCCAGGCCCTGCGGAGCGTGAGCCGCCGGGGCCACGTGACCGGCGGACCACGTGACCCGCGTCGCCGCGACCTTTTCCGCTCCCTCGTGCCAGGGACCTCCCGGTCCCTGCTTGCTTCCGCCTCCGCCCGCTTCCTTATTCCGCTGCTCTCGTCGCCCTCCGCTGTCCCCGCCCTCGTCCCCGGAAGACCTCCGCGTCCTCCAGCCGGCCGTTGTTTGTCTCTTCCACGGGCGCTAAATAAAGTTTCTTTATTCAAACGCATTTTTTTTAAGCCCCGGCCCCTCCCTCTCCCGGCTCCTCCTCCGCTCCGGGACCGCCTCCCTCCCTGCGGCGGGTGCGACGCGGGCGGCGGCAGCGATGGCCGGGTCCCCGGCGTCCCTCTCGGGACGGGACGTAGGGTTCGTGTCGCTTTCCTCGCGCAGTCCCTCCGCTGCTCTTCCTCCTCCCCGCTTCTGCGGGAAGCCGGGCGTCGCCGGCAGCCTCTGGGTAACCATCGGGGGAGTGCGGCGGGCCGCGGGGCCCCGGTGCCGCCGTCCGGCCCCGCTGCTGCCCGGCGCGTCTGCTCGGCGCCCCCCGCTCGGCGGCCCGGGGCGCGGGGCGGGCTGCGGGCTGCGGGCTGCGGGCCGCGGGCCGCGACTGCCCGCCGGGGACCCGACTCGGATCGGCTCTAGCCGTGTGGCCGAGCGCCGGCCGCCGCCCGCGCGCCCTGCCGGAGTCCTCCGGTCACCCCGCTTCCCCCTGCGTCCTTCTTCGGGCCTTTTGGGAGGCGTTGGCCTCCCTTCCCGTTAAACAGCTTGTCTGTCTTTGAAGCGACCCCATCCCATGCTGCTCTTTCCTTTTTTTTTTTTTTAAATTTTTTTTTTTTAATTTATTTATGATAGGCACACAGTGAGAGAGAGAGAGAGAGAGGCAGAGACACAGGCAGAAGGAGAAGCAGGCTCCATGCACCGGGAGCCAGACGTGGGATTCGATCCCGGGTCTCCAGAATCGCGCCCTGGGCCAAAGGCAGGCGCCAAACCACTGCGCCACCCAGGGATCCCCCCTTTTTTTTTTTTTTTTTTAAGACTTTTCATGAGCGTCTCAGAGCTTAAGCCTCTTCTGTCCCCTTTCGGGGTGTCCCAGCGCCGAGGCTGTGATCATTTTCTATTTTGCTCTAACTAAGCGCTCTTTTGGGGGAGGCTAAAATTCTCTGCAGAAGTCAGGAACCTCAGATTTGTCGGGGGAATAAATGGGTTTCTTCCCAGGGCCGTGGAGACTAATGGGTGATGTCGCTGTCCGGTGCCTGCAGCTCTTCCCCCTTCTACGCGTCGTGTCACACATTTCTGGATGAGGTTGTGGAGGGGCATTAAAAATGTGTGTTCGTATAGACTGGGCGGCCGAGTTGGTCTTTGAGATTCGTCTTGAGGCTCGCGCGCGCGCGCGCACGGGGAGAGCACTCAGGACATTGACCTTGTCAAGAGTAAGGCTGAGGCTGGAGGGGCTCGAGTGGCCCAGAATTTGAGCAGACCCGCGGGTCCGTCGTGCAAAATATATTATAGGGGGTGCGCGGAACCTTAAATGTTGAGCGCTGGGTTCCTCTGGCTCTACCCTGGTCTCTGACCTGGGACTTCACCCTCCCAGATGCAGGCCTTTGAGGAAGCTCTGAGGAAATCTAGTACCGTTGACTCTTAGGCAAGGTGGTGGCGGGTTGAGGTTAGGGGTCCCTGACACCCCTCTTTCCCCCTTTGCTGGGAAACCTGCCTATAACTTTTGACTCCCTCAAGATTTAACTACTGCACTTGGGTGATCTGAAGATATACATGAACTGATAACCTAAGTTTTGTGCTCTAAAGATGCACAGAATTTCATCACTTACCGAAGTCTGATTTTTTTTTTTTTAAAGATTTTATTTATTTATTCATGAGAGAGAGAGGCAGAGGGAGAAGCGGGCTCCTTGTAAGGAGCCCGACGTGGGACTCGATCCCGGGTCTCCAGGATCACGCCCTGGGCCGAAGGCGGCCGCTCAACCGCTGAGCCACCCAGGCGTCCCCCAAAGTCTAATTTTCTTTTTCTTTCTTTCTTTCTTTCTTTCTTTCTTTCTTTCTTTCTTTCTTTCTTTCTTTCTTTCTTTCTTTCTTTCTTTCTTTCTTTCTTTCTTTTTATTTTTATTTATTTATGATAGTCACACAGGGAGAGAGAGAGAGAGAGGCAGAGACACAGGCAGAGGGAGAAGCAGGCTCCATGCACCGGGAGCCCGACGTGGGATTCGATCCCGGGTCTCCAGGATCGCGCCCTGGGCCTAAGGCAGGCGCTAAACCGCTGCGCCACCCAGGGATCCCTCTTTTTTTTTTTTTTTTTAAGTCTAATTTTCTAACTGAATCTTATGCATTTGCTTAAAAATTCATTGTATAGGGATCCCTGGGTGGCGCAGCGGTTTGGCGCCTGCCTTTGGCCCGGGGCGCGATCCTGGAGACCCGGGATCGAATCCCACGTCGGGCTCCCGGTGCATGGAGCCTGCTTCTCCCTCTGCCTGTGTCTCTGCCTCTCTCTCTCTCTGTGACTATCATAAATAAATAAAAAAAAAAATTTAAAAAAAAATTCATTGTATATAAAATGATCTGTAAATTTTGATTTTTGTATGCCAAGAATCAAGAGTATCCTTTTTTTTTTTTTTTTTAAATGCAAGTCTCAAGTTTTTCCTCTAGCTTTTTCATTCTTTGGCGCTTCTGGAAAGTCTCCTAATTTTTTGGTTGGGAGAGTGTGATGGTAACCTGCCTTAATTTTGTTTGGGGGCAGAGTGGGATGGATTGGATGAAGTCACTGTGTAGGTAGAAAAGGCAGGAGAAAAAAAAAAAAAACTTTGAGGAGAATTAAAATTGGCTAAGAACATAGACTAAAAAGAGAGAAGCAGGTTCATAACTATCTTTATATTCTAGCACATTAGAGGCTTTCATGCAGGTTTACATCCATTGCCTCATTCATCTAAGTATATGAAGTCACCTACTAAATAATAAACCTGGCACAAGAGCCTGTTTTTTTTTTAAGATTTTATTTATTTATTCATGAGAATACACAGAGAGGAGAAAGAGAGAGAAGCAGAGACACAGGCATAGGGAGAAGCAGGCTTTATGCAGGGAGCCTGACATGGGACTCGATCCTGCGTCTCCAGGATCACGCGCCGGGCTGGAGGGCCGCTGAGCCACCAGGGCTGCCCACAAGAGCCTGTTTAAATTTGCGGATCAATTCTTTTAGTTTTCTTTTTTTAGGATAAGTCCTTTTTCTGTCTTATCGCATTGTTAAGTTAGTTTCTTATTCGAGAAAATAAGAGGAATAGAATGGGAAAGATAAGAATCACGAAACGGGATCCCTGGGTGGCTCAGCGGTTTAGTGCCTGCCTTTGGCCCAGGGCATGATTCTGGAGACCTGGGATCAAGTCCCACGTCGGGCTCCCAGCAAGGAGCCTGCTGCTCCCTCTGCCTGTGTCTCTGCCTCTCTCTCTGTGTCTCATGAATAGATAAATAAAATCTTTATTTAAAAAAAAATCATGGAACAGACTCAAGGGGAGAATCTGAGATTAGAGGTACAAAGGCTGTTTAGCTTTCATGACCTGTAAAATCAGCAAAGTTTCAGGATTTTCCTATGTCTTAATATAGTAGTTGAACAACGGTGACTTACTTTATAATACTTGTATGAAACGGAATTTTGATTCAAATGAAACTGGAAGGTGGCCAATCCGCTGATGATAACGCTAAGTAATGTACTGTGTATGTGGCTCTCTTTTCTAGATCGTTTGCATATCTTACAATTAAAGACAGAATACCACAGATCTTAACCAGGGCTATTGATACATTGCATCGACATAAAAGTGAATTTTTTGAGAAACATGGAGAGGTAATACCGTGTTTTCAGTTTAATTTTTCGTTAACTCTTTTTTTTTTTTTCTCGTTAACTCTTTAACAGAAACACAATAGCTATTTTCCTTCTGTGGTAAAGATCTTGCCTCTAGAAGATAAGAACCAAAGGGTTCCTAAGAAGAAACTTAAAAAAAAAAAAAAAAGGATAGAATCGATAAGACAGGATAATGTGTGTGTTCTTTGCTTTTCAACTGAAGAATTCTGAATTTCAGTGTTTATAATGGTTTGTAAAAGACATGAAATGTAGTTTGGAAAGCTAGTATTTTTTTTCCTTCTTTAAGACCTTAAAAATGAAAAAAAAAAAAGACCTTAAAAATGTTTTATGGTAGAGGACTTATTCCTATATAAATTAACTGTTTACATATATGAGTTATATATTTATGGATTATTTATATATTTTAGGTATATAAATTTTTTTCATTTTTCTGCAGAAAGGCACAGAAGCTGAAAAGAAAGCAATTTCTCTTCTTTCTAAATTACGAAATGAATTGCAAACAGATAAACCAATAATCCCCTTTGTTGAGAAGTTTATTGATACTGACATATGGAATCAGTACCTAGAATATCAGCAGAGTCTTTTAAATGAAAATGATGGAAAACCCAGGTGGTTTTACTCACCTTGGTTGTTTGTAGAATGCTACATGTATCGTAGAATTCATGAAGCAATTATCCAGAGGTAAGTACATAACATCAAATTATAAATGTTTAGATGACTTAATGCTTTTTTGAAATTATAAAATGATAAGTTTAAAAATAAAAACCAGTGGAAGCGAGAATTCAGTTCAACAGATACTAGTGGCAGTATTGGACATTTCTGCAAATGTTATTGATATAATAGATTCTTGGCAATTATATCTTAATATAATATCCGGGGGTGCCTGGTTGGCTTGTTTGATAGAGCATGTGACTCTTGATCTCAGGGTTGTAAGTTCCAGCCTCACATTCAATATAGAGATTATTAAAAATGAATTTTTTTCAAACTCCAATAAAAAAATACAAAAAAAAGGCAAATCGAACTCCAATAAAAAAAATACCAAAAAAAAAGAATTTTTTTAAAAGGTTATAATATCTGAAATGGGAACTAATTAAAAATTCTCATGAAGACTTAGTTTTAGAGTAAAATTATATTTCCTGAACAAAAAATGTTAATTTCAAATAATTATTTCTTTTTTTAAATAATAAATTTATTTTTTATTGGTGTTCAGTTTGCCAACATACAGAATAACACCCAGTGCTCATCCCGTCAAGTGCCCCCCTCAGTGCCCGTCACCCATTCACCCCCACCCCCCACCCTCCTCCCCTTCTACCACCCCTAGTTCGTTTCCCAGAGTTAGGAGTCTTCATGTTCTGTCTCCCTTTCTGATATTTCCTACCCATTTCTTCTCCCTTCCCTTCTATTCCCTTTCACTATTCAAATAATTATTTCTGTAAAACAAGACAGGACAAAGGAGGTAAGTACATAACATCAAATTATTTATTAAATTATTTATAAAAATAGATAATATGTCAGTTAATTTGGGGTAAGAAGTCAACAGAAATGTGATCACTACAGTGTTTTTTGCACTACCTTAATTCTTAGCCCCCCTTTTTTTTAATGGCTAGATTACAGACAGACTTTAAAAGTTAAACACGAATCAGAATTACTTTTTATAGGCTTGTTTATACTAATTTTATTTTTCCTAGGAAAATTCTGATATAGAACCGATTTAGAAAGCAGAAGAAAATGTGTATCATCCTTTTAGGTCATTGGTTAAAAAATACAGGTTTGCTAAAAGAAATTCTTTGGTAGTAGTTCAAAACATAGGAAAGGATAATTTAGAACAATTGGTCAAATCAGCACTAATAATAAAATAAAATAAATATTTGGGGAAACAAGTTGAGTCTATTCATTAGCTTTTTCTATCTAAATCTTTAGAAATTATTTTTTAAAGTGACAGCTTGTTTTTGCTGAATAAGTGTATTTAATTAATTAGTTGTGTCTCACTCTGCAACCACTGCTGAATAAATGTGTTTTAAAACTTTTGCTTTAAAAGCAAAGTATATACACTATTAAAAATGTAGCACATTGCCTGACACAGGGGAGGCACTTAAGCAAGATGATAGCTAATACTAGGATCTGTCATGTTTTAGACACCAGCTATGTTCCAGTTACTTTGCAGCCCACTGAAGTGTAGATATTAATTATGGTTTTCATTTTACAGTTGAGGAAACTGAGGTCTGATGATGTTATTAATAAGTTACCTGGGGTTACATGGATACATGGCTGGTAAATGGTAAAGCCATTACTTGACCTTGGTCTGTGTAAATCTGCTTAGAGCCCTCATTAAACCTTCTTTTTTCAAGTAGCAGATTTGGATGTCTGTCAGGGACTAAGATGAGTCTGAAATTCTGGGTGATGGTTTCATAAATCTGGAAAATATCCATGGTATGAGTCAAAGCTGCTGAACTGTTGAAACATGGGGTAGCTCCCTGTGTGGGATTGAGGGAGTCTGGAAGATAGAAAGCTAAAAGGAATATGTTTCTAAGTTTGATTTTGGAGGTACATTAGGTTCAGAATTTAAAAATTTAGGGTAGAAGTTTACAAATCTAGCTGCACATTTATAACCTAGTTAGAGGAGAAATTTTTTTTTTTAACATGCAGGGTTTGAAATCATTATATTAAAATAAACACCAATGGTTTAATTTATTTGCAGTAGGGCCTGGGCATCAGTTTTTCTTTCCATGCCTCAGGGAGATTCTGGACATCCTGGCTTGATATACCCACTGGTTCAGGAAGAGCTTTATTAAAAGGGGTCAAGGCAAAATATAGCTTTAAGTTGCAGGAACAAGAATGTTAGAGCTCTCCTCAAGTGATCTCTGTGGCTGACACTCAAAAGTCAGGAAATTTGTAGCAGAACTCAGGTTTTAGGTCTATGTGTAGAAGATATATCCTTTTTTTTTTTTTTTTTTTTATGATAGTCACACACAGAGAGAGAGAGAGAGAGGCAGAGACACAGGCAGAGGGAGAAGCAGGCTCCATGAACCGGGAGCCCGACGTGGGATTCGATCCCGGGTCTCCAGGATCGCGCCCCGGGCCAAAGGCAGGCGTCAAACCGCTGCGCCACCCAGGGATCCCTGGAAGATATATCCTATAGGAGAACTAGTGCTGAATATTTTTAAATGTCCAATTCATAGAAGGAATTCCTCTCCTGGGCCTGTGATAACTCCAGTGACCAAAATAGGATCTTTACTTTTCTAGGCTCCCAAAGTACATATTAGCTTTAAGACATGTTTATGTTGATTTTGCCCCTTACACTGAAATATACTTCTAATTTTCTTTGCCAAGACGCATGTTTTATAGTTTTTATAAGAGTTAAATAGGTTGGGCAGCCCGGGTGGCTCAGCGGTTTAGTGCTGCCTTCAGCTCAGGGCCTGATCCTGGAGACCTGGGATCGAGTCCCACGGGCTCCCTGCATGGAGCCTGCTTCTCTCTCTCTCTCTCTCTCTCTCTCTCTGTCTCTGTCTCTGTCTCTGTCTCTGTCTCTCATGAATAAATAAATAAAATCTTAAAAAAAAAGAGTTAAATAGGTAAGTAATCTGCAGGTCTAAATTAAGACTTAAAGCATCAGCCGTATGCAAAATTTAAATAGATTAAGTGAATGTACTTCAGATATTGAAAAATAAAAGTACAAAGAAAATAGCAGACATTTTTAAAGCTTTTAATAAAGTATAATGTATATCCAGAACGTATCTTAAGTGTTCAACAATCTTTACTAGAACACACTTAACGTCCCAAGCACCCAGATCAAGAGGCAGAGCCTTACTAGGACCCAAAGAAGCCTCCCCTATGGCCCCATTCCATCCTGCCATTCCCACCCCTCAAGGATAACATATCCTGACCTGTGTTAGTTTTGCCTGTTTTAAAAACTACATTTAAAATTAGTGAAAATTAATTATGAAATTATTTTGGAGATAATTTTGTGTCTGGTCTCTTTCATTCAGTGTACATTGTCAGGATTCACCCATATTTTTGCATATAAATGTAAATAATTTTTATTGTTACATCAGATTACATTATATGCATATATCACAGTCTGTTTATTCTATTGTTGATGGATATTTGAGTAGTTCCCAGCATGGGGTTATTATGAAGAATACTGCTACAAACACTTTAGCACATGTTTTTGGTGAGCACACACATGTATTTCTGTTGGGTGTAATCTAGGACTGGAATACCTGGTCATAGTTTGTGCACATATACAGCTTTAGTAGATTCTAAAATAGCAAACACTTTTAGAATCAGAAATCATATATAAGTGTAGGAGTTTACTAAATACAAGGAATAAGGCTCACTCTTAATATAAGTTGTGACTTTAATGATTGACTAATAAAACAGTAGAACAAGGATTGGCAAATTGTTCTGTAAAGGGCAGAATAGTAAATACTTTAGACTCTGGGGGCCACATGGTCTTTGTTGCAGCTCCTTGGCTCTGTCCTTGCAGTGCAAAGCAGCCACAGATAGTGTGTAAATGAACAAGCATGGCTGTGTGTCAATAAATGTTCTTTATGGACACTGAAATTTGAATTTCATGTGTTTTAAAATAATCCTTTTTCAACCATTCAGAAGTATAAAAATCATTCTTAGCTTACAGGTCATACAAAACAGAGTGGGCCACGATGGGTCTGCGAGCTGCAGTTTGCTCACCCTACTCTTGAACCTATGCATCCAAATAATTTTTATCTTTTTAAGTCACTTTTTTTTTAAAGATTTTATTTACTTTTTGAGAGAGAGAGACATACTAAGAGAGAGAGCACAAGTGGGAGGGAGGAGCAGGCTCCCCAGTGAGCAGGGAGCCTGATGCGGGGACTCTGTCCCAGGATCATGACCTGAGCTGAAGGCAGATGCTCAACTGACTGAGCCACCCAGGCCCCTCCCCACTTTGTAAAGGTTTTATTTATTCATTTTAAATCACCTTGAGAAACTAATTTATTTCAGCAAAGCTGCCATTGCTGAAGTCATCTTTTAATTCTTTGGAACTTCTTTCAGAGCCGGTGTACAAGTCTCAAAAAGAAATTAGTCTCATTATTAGTCATTCTTCGTTTTTGATAGAAAATCTATTACTCCATTTGATTTACGCCTGTCACTCTACTGAAATTTCTCCGAGTGACTTGGCTCCAGATTAACTCTAGAAAATAAAGATGTGCTATCACTGATGGGACGTTCAGTAATGTGCCACAGGTTCTAAAGGAAATTCCAAAAGTGCTTTGAGCAATGGCAGCATCCTTGGAGTAAGGATGTAGCTTCCCAGGTGACTGGAAGGAGACCACAATTGTGTGGATGTATGAATCCTGGTATGTGTTTGCTTTTTCAGTGAGTCTCACATCAGTCATATTGGTTTTATCCTAAGGCGGATGACCCATGGAAAGAGGTGCTAACTTAGAAGATCAGCTGATCTGAATGTCTCTTCTATTTGGTTCTGTAAAGTCTATGATGTTCTTATTTATACTTGCTAGATATGTTATTAGGTCAGTATTAATATTATTTGATCTCATTGGACAGCATAAAGCCCCGGCATGTATATCACCATTGGTCAAAACCCAACAAACTACATATATGTCAAAATTTGTCAAAATTTGTTATTACAGTAAAATTTATGTTAATATTTTCTGATTTCTTGCTAGTTGTGTTCCCATAGTACCATGTGTTTGACTCTATTGGTAATTATCATATTATATACAAATACATGCATATATTTGTTTCGTGAAACCCTGCCACATTTAGCATGCAAAAAATATTTGTTAAAGTAAGGCAGTTATCTTGAAAAGTTGTTTCTTTCTCCTTTTGCTCTAGAAACCTTACTGGGTAAATAATTATGGATATGGATATATCAGTATAATTATTCCAAATTCCAGTAAAATATTTGATCAGGGAACTTCTGACAGTTAACTAAAATGAGTTTGGGGATTTATTTTTGTGTAATTTGATCAAATTGATTTATTTTGTGTAATTTGATAATTATTTTTCTGTAACCTGATTTATGTTTGATACAGTGTCTATTACCAGTAATATTCTCTTTCCTTTAAAAAAAACTGCAATTACCCAAATGTTAAAAAAAAAAAGAAGGTACAGAGTCTTATAAATGTTTGTCCTAAATGATTTTCTCCTCCTATAGTCCACCAATTGATGACTTTGATGTATTTAAAGAATCAAAAGAGCAAAATTTCTTTGAGTCACAGGAATCTATTGTTGCTTTGTGCACTCACCTACAAGAGTTGGTAACAGCTATCAAAGACCTAGATGAAAATCAGCTGAAAGATGAATTTTTCCGACTTCTTCAGGTAAATGTGATAATTAATCTCATGAGCCTATTCATATATTCAATTAAAAAATGGTATTAATTTAACAACAAAGCACATGTATGTATTGTCACTTAAGTTATAATGGATCTTTTTTTTTTATCATTTTAGTGATAGTGTTTCCACCTAATCTCTGAAAATGTTTTTTTTTTTCTTAAAGATTTTATTGATTTACTCATGAGAGACACAGAAAGAGAGAGAGAGAGAGAGAGGCAGAGACACAGGCAGAGGGAGAAGCAAGCTCCATGCAGGCAGCCCGACATGGGACTTGATCCTGGGTCTCCAGGATCATGCCCTGGGCTGACGGCGCTAAACTGCTGAGCCACCTGGACTGCCCCTGAAAATGAGTTTTGAAATCTTCAGTTGGAAGTGATTTTAGTGGCACAGGAGTCATCTGGCTTTATAGCTTCTGTCATTCTTGAGAGAAAATATTTCACAGTCATTTGGTTGGCCTAGCCTGCCTTGGGCTTGAAAGCTGGTTCTGTTACTTTGTTATTGGACCTGAGGCAAGGTACTTAATCTGTCTGAGCTACAGTTTTCTCACCTGTAAAATGAGGATGGCATATTTACCTTGTCATTTGACGTGAGAATGAAGGTAGATTCAATTGTGTCAGCGTGGAGCACAGAGCCTAGAAGAGCTAGCATGCTGCTGTTGTCAGGTGGAAACACTCAGGTGGTCAGTGGCCTGTTTAATATGATTTTATTACATTTCTTCATCTGTCTTGCATTAAGTTTAGTTTTTAGTTCTCATTCAAGAGATTTAAGATGAGTTATTAGAATCAGAACTATTTGAAAATGTGTGGTTTTATGCAACAATATACCCAGCCCTCATCTCCCAGACAAAGTTAAAAACATTTTCCAGAAAGAGATGCTGTTAGGAAATGCCAGAAAGAGAGAGAAAGCAGGGCAGGAGAATGGGGGTGTTGGGGGAGATGCAAGGGAGCAGTTTTAAGTGGGCTGCCAAGCAGTTTTAAGCCTCAGAGGGTGATGGGGTAAGACACGAGACAGGTGAGGGAGTGGGTCACATTGCAGGTGTGGGGTAGCGTTCCTGCCAGGGTACCTGAGGTGGGAGCCTGGCAGGTCTGTGAGAGAAACTGCAAGTAGATTCTGCAGAAACGAAGTGAGATGAGAGGACTGGAAGGGCCACAGAAGGCCTCATAAGCATTTTTACTCACATTGCAATCATCGGGGAGCTATTAGAGTATTTTCATCAGAGGAGTAAGAAGGATCGACATGTTTCAAGGATTACTTCTTGGGACACATGGAAAGGGTACAAGGCTAGACACGGGGAAGTCTGTTACTAATGCAACTTGGGTGAGGGATGACTGGACCAAGAAGAAGTTTAAATGGCACCAGCACTCTGGAAATACTTTGACAATACAGATGGTGGAATCCTGTTAAAACTTGAAGGACACGCAGTGTAAGGTGCATGATTAAGAGGAAAGGCTTATTTTAAGTTGGGAAGAAAAGTTGTTTCAGGGTATTGTTAAATAATAAGCCTAATTATCCCCACCCCCCCACTCCCCCACTCCACCCCCGCTGGAACTATCCTTTATGCACAGTTTAGAATTTTAAAAAGAAGGAAAAAAAGCAGTATCTAGTCAGTCTTTACCCCTCGATGGCCCATTGTTTCAGGGAGCGACCTTTGACTTATCTTTGTCCCATGAGTCTAGTAAGTTGTAAAGAAGGAGAAATACCACTGTGTTTTCTGTCCTTGAATTTGGCCGCATAAATGAGGCCAAAGTTTCAAAGTTTCCCTCTGTTAGCCCTCACGATGACCAGCAGGTTAACTTCCCACAAGAAACCTGAAGGTGTTTTAGTTTGCAGGGAACACTGATCTGTTTTTAGAAGCCAGAACACCACCACCATCCACAGAGTGAACAATTCAGTGCCTGCTCTGTCAGACTGGATGCTGGGCTTGTGATGGCAAGGAAAACAAGCAGTTCTTGCTATCATCGAACCTGTAATCTTGAGGGAATATATATGGACAAATAATGGCACAAATCAACATGGAATTACAAACTGGAAGATGGCATGAGGGAGATGTGCAGGCAGTGGACGGAGATCCTGACGCCAGCTGAGGGGTACCGTCGCCTACACTGCTGTGTTCCACATCAGGTGGACACTTAGTATTAAGCCTCACACTGAAAAACATCCATTTATCTTATTATTCATAAGATGATATTATTATTCATTCATCCACAATATTATTTAAAATAATATTCTTAGGATGTGTATTTTCCTCTTATTTTGAATCACACAAGAGTAGAGTCTGTTTTGGCAAATATTTACTGGGTATTGTGTATGTTACTTAAGTGTATTATGTCAATTCTCACAGTAACTCTACAAGGTAAGTGCTGTTATGTCATTTTTCAGTTGTGGATGCTCAGCCTTAGAGAACATACATAATTGACCAACAGTTATTAACTAGAAAGTTATATAAGTGTATTATGTCAATTCTCACAGTAACTCTACAAGGTAAGTGCTGTTATGTCATTTTTCAGTTGTGGATGCTCAGCCTTAGAGAACATACATAATTGACCAACAGTTATTAACTAGAAAGTTATATTAACTTTCTATTTATATTATTTATTACATTATATACTATATAAATATATATTACAATATACATTAATATATATTATATATAATGGTATATTAACTAGAAATGTTGGGATCTGAACCCCTATCTGTTTCTAGAGCCTGTACTCCTAAACACATAATTTAATTACATACCATCTTCTATAAAATAAGCCTCAGTATCATTTCAATTTAAAGTGGAATGATACATGATTGGAGTTGGAGGGTCTTTAGACATCACTTTGCCCAATTTCTTTATTTTTCAAGTAAGAGAACTAAATACCAAAGAGATTGCTTGGTCCTAGTTATACAACTACTGAAAGAAACTGAGCAGTTTGGGGAGGGAAAAGGGAACTTCTTTTTCTCTTGACTTTGAATTTTTATTTATTTTACTATTATTATTATTTTTTAAGATTTTACCGGCAGCCCCAGTGGCACAGCAGTTTAGCGCCGCCTGCTTCCCGGGGCGTGATCCTGAAGACCCTTGGATCAAGTCCCATGTCGGGCTCCCTGCATGGAGCCTGCTTCTCCCTCTGCCTGTGTCTCTGCGTCTCTCTCTCTCTGTCTCTATGAATAAATAAATAAATAAATAAATAAATAAATAAATAAATAAATAAATAAATAAATCTCTTAACTCTTAAAAAAAAAAAAAGATTTTACTTATTATTTATGAGAGACATAGAGAGGCAGAGACATAGGCAGAAGGAGAAGCAGGCTCCCCGAGGGGAACCTGATGTGGGACTAGATCCCAGGACCCGGGAATCACAATCACAATCACAATATTTACAGAGAAATATTCTAATGTCTGCAAGATGCAAAATCATTCTCATTTAAGCCATCCAGGTCATTAACCTCATTCAAACTAGTTTTTTTTAAAAAATTTATTATATAGTGACCAATAAAATGTTTCATTGTCTTAACCTGGTTTATACATCATGATGTAAACACAGTGTTTGTATTATTAGAGAAGGTGTAGATCTGAAGGTTATTTTATATCGAGTGTTGTGGAAATGAATTTTATGAATAGTTTTAACAACTGTTCCCCCCACATTTTATGTAATAGACTTTTTTGTTGGTTATTCAAAAGAAGGGTAAAAGTTATGTACTTTTTCTTTTTCAGATTTCACTGTGGGGAAATAAGTGTGATCTGTCTCTATCAGGCGGGGAAACCAGTTCTCAGAAAATCAATATAATAAATTCTTTAGAGGAACTAAAACCTCTGATTTTAGTGAATGACATGGAACATCTTTGGTCGCTGCTTAACAACTGCAAGAAAACAAGAGAAAAAGCATCTCTTACTAGAGTTGATATTGTTCTGGATAATTCTGGGTTTGAACTTGTTACAGATTTAGTTTTAGCTGACTTTTTGTTGTCCTCGCAGCTGGCTACTGAGATCCATTTTTATGGAAAAACTATTCCGTGGTTTGTTTCTGATACTACTATCCATGATTTTAACTGGTTAATTGAACAAGTCAAAAGTTCTAATCATAAGTGGATGTCCAAGTGTGGGGTTGACTGGGGAAATTATATTAAAATGGGCAAATGGGTTTACCATGACCATATATTTTGGACTCTGCCTCATGAATTCTGTGTAATGTCTCAGGTTGCTCCTGACTTGTATGCTGAACTACAGAAGGCACATTTAATTTTATTCAAGGGTGATTTGAACTATAGGAAGTTGACAGGTGATAGAAAGTGGGAATTTACCATTCCATTTCATCAGGCTTTGAACGGCTTCCATCCTGCCCCTCTCTGTAGTATACGAACATTAAAAGCGGAGATTCAGGTTGGGCTGCAGCCGGGGCAGGCTGAACAGTACATGGCCTCTGAGCCCAACTGGCTGACCAGTGGCAAGTATGGAATATTTCAGTTTGATGGTCCGCTCTGACTTGCTTTAGGAACTCTTAAGTTACATAGAAAAATACGACCCACACTTTGCATCCCCAGACAAAGCAGTGTGTGAATTTAGTCACATAGCTCTTCTGCATCAGCTCTGGGAAACATGGCTTCTCAGTGTTCATTTATGTACACTCTGGATGCTTTTCTCTTTGGGCATTTTGCCCACTACATTGTTTGGGAGATAAGTGGATTAATCTAGTTGTAGATATTTATGTTGGAATTTTAATAACATAATTTTAAGCGGTTTTAATGAACTTTTAATTGGTCAGAAAGTAAAATATGAGAGGATTCTGCTTTTAAAGTCAGTTAACATTGTTTTAATGCTATGCTGCATGGTATTTAATATTCAAGGAAGCATGGGATTTTATTTCACTTGTTTTGGGCTCTAGAAATAAGGGCTCTGAAAACAAACCTCTTAAATGAGACATGCTTAGAAAGAGACATTTCTTAGAACTGTGATACTTGAAAAATGAAAGTAAAGATTACCTCATAAGTTAATTGTAAATTTTGTTCTCCTTGAACTTTTGCACGCATTTGTATTTTGATTGACCTGTGGAATGGATAGTAGGAAACCCAAAATTGAACAAAATGAAACATGGTATTTGAAGAACTGATATCTTTTACTTCTATTTGTGATATTCATAATCAACTGAACTATATTAATACATAAGTGCTTTACATGAACAGATTTTTAGATTGTTCTGAAGTTTTTAAAAAATGGTTTAGATAGAAAAGATTCTTATGCATTGAATTTGGAGTACTAAGTTAATTTTTTATATGCTTACCCATTTTTTGGTGACCATTAGATATTAAAGTATATAAGTTTCAGGCCAGTTTGTTTTGAAACAAATCAGCAGTAAACCTTGAAATGTTTTTCTGATGGTATAATAAAATGAATCATACTGAAAATCTTGTTGGTTTTATTTTCCAGTGGGAGAAGATCCAGAAGGGAAGATTAAATATGAGTCTATGTAATAAACTGATAATGTGTATGTCGCCAAAGCAGTTCTTAAATTATGTCACAATGAGGTTATGGTCTGTGTCCTTGCTAAGTGTATCTAAAAAGTTTTGTAAAATGTTTATATAAAACTACACGTTTTAAAATATTTTATTTAAATTCAATTTGCCAACATATAGTATAACACCCACTGCTCATCTTGTCATGTGCCCTCCTTAATGCCTGTCACCCAGCTACCCTATCCCTCACCCACCTCCCCTTCTGCAACCTGTTTTGTTTCCCAGAGTTAGGAGTCTTCCTCTCTCATTTTTCCCCACTCAGTTTTCCTCCTTTCCCTTATGATCTCTTTCACTATTTCTTACATTCCACATATGAGTGAAACCATATGATAATTGTGTTGTGCCCAAGATTGCGAATCCAAGAAACCACCAAGGAGCCGACACCGATGCAAGCGCACAAGGGTTTATTAGCAAGCTCGAGCTTGGGTCCAAGTGTGCCCGACACAGCGGAGCAGGGACTTGGACCCCGAAATGGGTTACAGCTGGGTTTTTTATAGGCTGGTCTAGGGGATTTTCAGAAGGGGTGGAAGAATTTCTCCCAAGTTCTGTTTACATTCTGATGTGGGGCTTTCAAGGGCATTGAGCTCTGTTCTCATTCTAACATGGGACTTTCTACCATGGGCGCGGGCTCTGTTGTCTTTCTGATATGGGATTACCTGCTGAGGACATTGAGGAAATTCTGCAGTTTTTCACATAAAGTTCAGCTCTTATTCACAGGGGCCTAAGATGGCTGTACTCGTGCTAATGCTAAACTTTAGGTGGGATGGCCTTAATTTTTCTTGGCCTCCATATTGTCTTTCTCCAATTGACTTATTTCACTCAGCCTTATACCCTCCAGTTCCATCCATGTCAATGTAAATGGTAGGTATTCGTCCTTTCTGATGGCTGAGTAATATTCCAAAGTGTATATATATCACATCTTTTTCTATTCATCTGTTGAAGGATATTGTGGCTTCTTCCACAGTTGAGCTATTGTGGACATTGCTGCATGTGCCCCTTTGGATCACTATATCTGTATCTTTCGGGTAAATATCCAGTAGTGTAATTGCTGAGTCATAGAGGATCTCTATTTTTAACTTCTTGAAGAACCTCCACACTGTTTTCCAGAGTGGCTGTACCAATTTGCATTCCCATCAACGGTGCAAGAAGGTTTCCCTTTCCCCACATCCTCTCCAACAGCCGTTGTTTTCTGGTCTTGTTAATTTTAGCCATTCTCACTGGTGTGAGGTGGTATCTCATTGTGGCTTTGATTTGTATTTCCCTGGTGGCAAGTGATGTGGAGCATTTTTTCATGTGCTTATTGGCCATGTGTACATCTTTTTTGGAGAAATGTCTGTTCATGTCTTCTGCCCATTTCTTGACTAGATTGTTTCTTGGATATTGAGTTTGAATAAGTTCTTTATAGAACTTTATCTGATATATCATTTGTAAATATCTTTTCCCATTCTGTAGGCTGTCTTTTAGTTTTGGTTACTGTTTTCTTTGCTGTGCAGAAGCTTTTTATCTTGATGAGCATTTTTGCTTTTGTTTCCCTTGCCTTCATAGATGGGTCTTGCAAGAGGTTGCTGTGGCCAAATTCTAAAGGGTGTTGCCTGTGTTCTCCTCTAGGATTTTGATGGATTCTTGTTTCACATTTAGATCTTTAAACCATTTTGAGTTTATCTCTGTGTGTGGTGTAAGAGAATGGTCCAGTTTCATTCTTCTGCATGTGGCTGCTCAATATTCCCAATGCCATTTTTTGAAGAGACTTTTTTCCAGTGGATATTCTTTCCTGCTTTGTCAAAGATGAGTTGACCATAGAGTTGAGGGTCCATTTCTGGGTTCACTATTCTATTCCATTGATCTATGTGTCTTTTTTGTAAAGCTGCACGTTTTGAATTTACTCTTATCTACATGTCTTCCTGTTTTAAGTACTAAGTTACTAAAATATTGAACATGAGAGAATTGTTTGTAGACACTTGACATAAGTTAGAACACCACTGTATATGTGTATTGAGTTCATAGCCACAGTGTGGACTATGGTGTAATATATTGCATTTTCTAAAGCAATGGATTTTTTTTCTGTTTTTATCATGTTTTATTAAGAACACAAAATTAGAATTTGGGAAGAAATAGTTCTTCCCCTCCTATAAGAGCAAGGAAGCAAAAGAGCAAGCAAGAAAAGTGCCAGTTTGGAAGAGGAAGTTGGTTTAAGATGGCATTTTTCAAAAATGCTTAGCAGTGGTAGGACCTGCCTGAATAGGGTTGGGTTTTTTAAATTGGAGTTTAGTTGGCACACAATATTACATTAGGTTCAGGTGTACAACACAGCGACTAGAGAAGTCCACATGTTCTGCTATGATCAGCACACATGTACCTTCTGTTACCACACATTGCTGTCACAATACCATGGAGTATTCCCTATGCTGTACCTTTCATCTGAGTTTATTCCCTAACTGGAAGTCTGTATCTTCCACTCCCCTTCACCCACTTTACCATCCCCCCATCCCTGTCCTCTGTGGCAACCACCAGTTTGTTCTCTCTATTTGAGTCTGTTTCTGCCTTTGTTATTTGTTTTTATAGTCTACGTATAAGTGAAATCATACGGGCTTTGTCTTTGTCTGACTTCTTTCACTTTGCATAATACCACTTCGGTCCATCCGTGTTATTGCAAGTGGCAGGACCTTTTTTTTTTCTTCTTTATGGCTAACACTGTGTGTGGGTATGTGTGTATATCACATCCTTGTCCAGTCATCTATCAGTGGACATCTAGGTTGTTTCCATATCTGGGCTATTATAAATAATGCTCCTGTAAACATAGGGGTGATATATCTTTTTGAATTAACATTTTATTATTCTTTGGGTACATACCTAGGAGTGGAATTACTGGATGTATTATATTTCTATTTTTAATAGTTTGAGAACCCTCAATACTAAATTGGCTGCAACCGATTTACATTCCCACCCACTCTTCCCATGCAAGAGTTCCTTTTCTATTGTCTTTGAATTGTTTTAAAACCAGCTTTCTTGAGAGATAATTCACATACAATTCATCTATTTAAAGCATACAGTACTTTAGTATATTCACAGATGTGCAACCATCACCACAATCTAATTTCAAAACATTTTTGTTGCCCCTAAAAGAAACCCTGTACCCCTACACAGTCATTGCTCATTCCCTTCTTCTCAGCACTTGGCAACCAGTAATTTACTGTTTATGGATTTGTCTATTCTAGATATTTCATGTATAAAGAATAATCAAGTATTTGGGCTTTGTGGCTGGCCTCTTTCTAGGCCATCAGTTGTAGCATGCAACGCTTTGTTCTTTTTTGTTGCCTCATCATATGGTTAGGTGGATACATGGAAATGTCCTATTTATCCATTCATCGGTGATGGACATTTGGGGTGTTTCCACTTTTTTGGCTATCATGAATAATGCCACTATGAACATTCATTTACAAGTGTTTGTGTGGACATATGTTTTCAGTGCTCTTGGGTACCTTACCTGAGAATAAGGTGCAAGATCCCATGGCAAGTATGTTTAACATTTGGAGGAACTATCAAACATTTCCAAAGCATTTGCAGTGTCTTACATTCCCACAAGCTCTGAATGAGGGCTCCAATTTCTCCATATCCTTGTCAGCACTTTTTATTATCTATGTTTTTTATTACAGTGTGCTACTGGGTGTAAAGTGGTATCTCATTGTGGTTTTGATTTGTATTTCCCTAATGACTAAGGGTTAGAGCATTGGAGCATATTTGCCTGTGCTGATTGGCCATTTGTGTATCTTCTTTGGAGAAATGTCTTTAATTCCTTTGTCCATTTAAGAATTAGATTATCTTTTTATTATCAAGTTGTAAGAGTTTCTATATATCTTCCTAAGATACATCGGTCTCATTAGATCCATAATTTACGAATATTTTCTCCCATCCCATGGCTTCCTCTCTTTTCTTTTTTCTTTTCTTTTCCTTTCCTTTCTTTTCTTTTCTTTTCTTTCTTCTTTTTTTCTTTCTTTCTTTCTTTCTTTCTTTCTTTCTTTCTTTCTTTCTGTCATTTCACTTTCTTGATGGCATTATTTGAGCACAAAAGTTTTCTGTTTTGATGAAGTTCTTTTATCTATTTTGTCTTTTGTTGCAAAGCCTTGGTTTTTGAACTACTTCTTGATGTACCCTGCAGGGCCACTGAAGTGAGAGAAACCCCCAGTGTCAGGGTTCTGCCTACAGTCTTCTGCTCTCCCACTTATTTCAGCTTAGCAAGTTTGGCCCTTCTTTGTTTGGCACAGCTACAGAGCAGGATAACGGGTAAAGCCGAGGCGCCAGAGTCCATTAGTCGTGGGGTTGAGTGATCCTGGGAAACTTTCCCAAAATAGCATCTGCAATTGTTTCAACTGCTGATACCATACTTGGTTAAGTATGAAGTAACTTCTGGATAAAGCAGCCATTTTATGCAATGCATTTTTATCAGGATGTAGATCCAGTATCTTATGTATGTTATGATGGAAATATGGATGAAGGGCAGGTAAATAATTAGGGGAGGATGGTAATTTATACTCCATGGGTTTATGTTACTTTCTGATTAAACAGCAAATGGAAAAGATTTGTTAGGGGTGATCCAGCTTTTTTCCCTATAATTTGAGGTGGTATTTTGTGTTGGATAAAAATGCAGTAATGCTTTTGAATCTTTATCAAGCCTGAATCCATGTTGTTCAAACTCAAGGTCATGTTTCTCTAAAAGAAATATCCACCACAAAAAGCAGTATCAACGTAGTTCAAACTCTTTACCTACATTTTAAGAAAACTTCAGAATGGATCAAAAGCAATTCAGTTATATGTCTTAAAATTCTCTCCTGCGCATTTTTATAACAGTTCTTTCTGCCCAAACGTCCACTGAGTCTTGTTCTAGAGACTCTCCCTCCATAAAACTTTTATTTTCCCCTCTACTCTCTCTCTTTCTCACTCTCTCTCACTCTTATTTTGGCTGAACTGGGGGTAGGGGTTGGGGAGACCAAACACTTCTACACACACCTGTCTTATTACCTGAAGTGTTAATGTAATGTCTGCCGTGGTAGTAAGCAGTCAGTGATATCTTGAAATTACAGAAAATGAATAAAGCAGAAGGAAATAAAAATAGGAAAAACAACATAATCCTAGCAACTTCAAATACCCCTATGGATTTTTATGTATTATTTTTAGGTTTTTCTCCATATTTAGACATTTTTTTACATACCTAAGATAAAAAAGGATCATACTGTCTGAAATTTTTTTTTGTAAATTCTGGAGTGTTATTTCCAACTCCTGAAGTTTTTATCTGGTTAATCTATGTTTTTGTTAATGTCATTTTACTTTTTTCTAATTTACTAATTAGTTCCTGCTGGAGGCATAGAAGTCTGTTGAGGTTTTTGTTTTCGTTTTTTCCCTGGGGTATCAGTATGGCCTGGGACTCAATAACGGACTCATAAATACTGGATCTCTAATCCCTGGTCTCCTATGAATCATGTGACCTGTCACATTCTCACCATTTTACTGGAAAAAGAAAAGTTATTTCTGGTCAACTTGAACTATGCTCAATCTCAAATCCGGAGTCCCCTAAGGAAAAAGAGTCATGCAGGGATATTAGTGTTCTGGCACCCCCTAGTGGCCACATGGATATTCCGTAAAATCTGATTTTTTCCCTTGGTAATGTGCTGACAGGGAGATGCTGTTTTGAGTGGAGCATCAGGTTAAACTAAACCATCCCTTAGAGACCACCACTCACATTATTCTTCCTTTCTGGTTTTCTTGGATGGGTCACATTCCCCCTTTCTAGTTTATTTAATATTCACTCCATTTTCGGACCTTTTAGAAAATAAGAGGGAAAATCATATAGAAGACATTTCTAAAGGGTTGAATCCCATTAGTTGTACATTTTTTTGGGGAAGCAACCCACTGTGGCTTCTGCATATTTGTCCCACACACGGTTGAGGTAATGAATGGCTGATTGATAGGTGATGAATTTTAATTTTAGCATTTGAAATAATTTTTAAACCTCTGAGGTAATACTATTTACATTGAAGTTTAAGGATGAAATGAATCTGTTAGCCTGATCAGTAAGATCAAATAGTAACTGTTGGATGAATGAAGAAGTACATATTATGTAATTGGGAGTTTTCCATAAATATATGCGTCTTTGGATACTACTTTATTCCTTCAATATTATATTGTGGTCAGTTTTCCATTGTTAAAAATTCTTCAAAAATATGATTTAAAATTTTAAAATGTTTATTTAAACTCATTTTAGTTAACATATAGTGTATTACTAATTTAAGGGTAGAATTTAGTGGTTCATCAGTTGCAAATAACAGCCAGTGCTCATTACATCAGGTGCCTTCTTAATGCCCATCACTCAGTTACCCCATCCCCCACCCAGCTTCCCCCCAGCAACCCTGTTTGTTTCTTGAAGTCCAATGTCTCATATGGTTTGCCTCCCTCTCAATTTTCATCTTATTTTATTTTTCCCTCCTTTCCGACCTGGGACTTGATCCCGGGTCTCCAGGATCACCCTGGGCCAAAGGCGGCGCTAAACCCCTGAGCCACCTGGGCTGCCCATTTGTTTTGTTTCTTAACTTCCACATATGAGTGAAATCATATGGTATTTGTCTTTCTCTGACTGAGTTATTTTGTTTAGCATAATACCCTCTAGTTCCATCCACACCGTTGCAAATGGCAAGATTTCATTCTTTTTGATGCTTGGGTAATATTGCATTGTATATATATACACCACCTCTTTATCCATTCATCTGTTGATGAACATCTGGGCTCTTTTCATAGCTTGGCAGTTGTGGACATTGCTACTATAAACATTGGGGTGCGTGTGCCCCTTCGGATTACTATGTTTGTATCCTTTGGATAAATGCCTCTAGTGCAATTGCTGGGTCATAGGATAGGTCTATTTTTAACTTTTTGAGGAACCTCCATACTGTTTTCCAGAGTGGCTGCCCCAATTTGCATTTCCACCTACAGTGTAAAAGGGTTCCACTCTCTGCATCCTTGCCAATACCTGTCATTTGCTGAATTGTTCATTTTAGCCATTCTGACGGGGGTGAGGTGGTATCTCATTGTGGTTTTGATTTGTTATTTCCCTGATGCTGAGTGATGTGGAGCATTTTTTTCATGTACCTGTTAACTATTTGTATGTCTTCTTTGGAGAAATGTCTGTTCATGTCTCCTGCCAAATTATTTACTGGATTATTTGTTTTTTGGGTATTGAGTTTGATAAGTTCTTTAAGATTTTGGATACTAGCCCTTTATCTGTAATGTCATTTGTGATATCTTTTCCTGTTCCTTAGGTTGCCTTTAATTTTGTTGATTGTGTCCATTGCTGTGCAAAGGCTTTTTATGCTGATGAAGTCCCAATAGTTCATTTTTGCTTTTGTTCCCTTTACCTAAAAAATGTGAGTTTTAATGGCTACAAACATTTCATCATAGAGCTAGATCATATTCTCTTTTGCTGGGTAGATTGTCCAAAACTTTTGCTATTATAAAAGAGGCTGAAATGAACATCTTTGGACAACTAACTCCCATTAAGATTTGCAAGTCTTCAGTTCCTGCGAATTATTTGAAGCCACCCAATTATTCTGGTCCTGCTAGAATAATAATGTATTAGACTGATAGCCCGAAACATTCAGTATTGAGTAATTGCTTGATATGAGAAGGGAAGTCTCTTTTCCTTACCTTTTTTTTTTTTTTAAATTCAGGCCATATGTCATGACTTTCAGTTCTTTTAAGTTCAATACAAAGTTTAGGCACAAGGGGGAGATCCTTTAGCATAGTAAAGTGGCTAGATTTTCCTTCTGTATTATTTAGCACAGAGATTTCATTTCAGCAAGAAAAACTGGTGGAGTATAATTTTCATTGTTGACTGCACACATTCTTGTGGTTTCAACTTTAAAATCATTACAGTGGAGCTAGGATTCTGGTGTTTGCTGTGGTAAAATGGAGCAAGGTCAATGACAAAAAAATTGTCCTCATTCCTTTCTTGGCTGAAATTTTATGTATACATGTATTTGCAACAAAATATATAGTGGTTTATCATAGAAGTATATCAAAATAGGTGAGAAAATACAATTAAAACTCAAGAAGAGTAAAAAAAAATTTTGTTAACAATATACAAAAATCACACCAGAAAAAACTTTGTAAGAAAATAAAAATAATTGCTTTCCATTCATTTAGCCTTTGCTTGAAGGGAAAAAGCACTACTACTTTTGTTTCCTTATTTGGTTAATTTTAATATAGCAAATTAATTTATACTGTGATTCAGAAAATTTAAAGGAAATGATATGCCAATCGTACCTTACATTTAAGAAGATATGAATTGAAAAAAAAAAAAAAACGAATTGGGGCAGGGGATGGCGCCTGGGTGGATCAGTCAGTTAAGTGACCAACTCTTGATCTCAGCTCAGGTTATCTTCTTGGGGGTGAAGATAGAGCTCTGGGTCAGGCTCTGTATTCAGCCAGGAGTCTGCTGGAGATTCTCTCTCTCCCTCTGCACCCCCTCCCAGTTCACCCTGTGTGTTCTCTCTCTCAAATAAATAAATACATAAATCTTAAAAAAAAATTGAGTGTGGTTTGCCTTCAATGCAGAAATTTTTCAAGTGGTGTCAAGTGGTTCATCAGACATATCCAGGCAGACAGTAAACTTGGCTGGGAAAAAGATTCATCTTTATTTTCATTTATCCTGAACTGAAATTTAGTATTTCCTTCAGCTTTTTATGTCAATTGTACATTTTTTAATGGCTTAATGATTTTTAATGATTTTAGTTGCAGCAATATTGGCAAAAAATTTTTTATTTTTTTAAAGACTTATTTACTAATTTATTTATAATAGACATAGAGAGAGAGAGAGAGAGGCAGAGACACAGGAGGAGGGAGAAGCAGGCTCCATGCCAGGAGCCCGATGTGGGACTCGATCCCGGGACCCCAGGATCGTGCCCTGGGCCAAAGGCAGGCGCTAAACCACTGAGCCACCCAGGGATCCCCCCAAAAAAGTTTTAAAATGTCAATAATACACTCTTAATTTTTTAGCTTATTCCCTTTCATGTAATTTATGTTTATACCATTGTGATTATAATGAGCACATTTTTAGGTTTTTACATGGCTTCTTAAAGTATTTCCTCCAATTTTCTATCTGGGCCATAAACTTGAGCAATATTAGTGGTACCTGTCCCTTTGTCACCTGTGGAACTCATAGAGCTTTTCATACTACATAACAGTTGTTTCAGCCCTCTTGAATTATTGCTTCGTCATTATGTCAAAACTTAAGACACTTTATTTGGGGACTTGATAGCACAAAAACAGTTAAGAAGAACTGCTCTTATTTTTCTCATTTCCCCCCAATTTTTCTTCTTTCTTTTTCACAAAGCCAGTGGAAGACATGACTGGATTTATTCTGCCAGAGTTTTTTTCTTTGAGGCAAACAGGAAACACGTTCTACTGTATTTTTATTTCTCATCTCAACCTTCACTTCATGCTAATCCTCTATCATCCAGCTTGGCTTCTTTCAGGGGTCCTTAAAAAAATAAAAGAAGTGGAAAAATCTGACACATGCACATTGGTTGAGTCATCTTTAATCAGTGAATATCAAGCACATATAGATGTGTTATCATCAGAATAGATACCATTTATGGAACACTATGTTCCAGGCATGGTATTAAGAGCTTCACTCATAATGTGGCATCATATCCTCATAGCAATCCAGAGGACAAATATCTGTATTCCATTATACATACAAGAACATAGAATCTCAGTGATTTCAAGTTACAGGTCACAAGGCCACTCATGTAGTCAATGACAGAGCCAAAATTTAAACTCTGATTGGCTAAATTCCAAAACTCAAGTTATGGCTTTTATTGAAGTTGTTATGCTGTTAGAATAATCTGTAAACATGTAATTAATTTTTAAAACAATAAGTAAATATACTATCATTAGAAATTAGAGTCATAAGATTATGTGAATCATAAGCCATATTATCAATTATTAATATGTTGAAATCTTAGAAGTAGAAAAAAAACCTCAGCTCTAATTTTAGAATAATGATCTAGAATCTATGAGGCAGTAATAGGGATTGTTTTTCTGAATTATTACATTTTGTATCATTGGACATACACGAATTCATGGAATTTTACAACAGGCTGAATATCACACTGAGAAAGGAATCTTCTCTGAGTACTTTGGTGCATGGGGCTGAATATCGGCAAATTCGGTAATGAAATGGAAGCCTCTCATGTTTCAGGCCACCAACCAGCTGAAAACAAGTGGGTAGTTATTTTGAAGGGAAATTATTTTTGTGAACAGATGGAAGTGATTTGACAAGAATGAACTGGTTCATTCTTCTAACCAAAGGGATGATATAAAAATGTTTTGCTATCTTGGTGAAATCCAAAATCTGTTCATGTAAATTATCTCAATTCTTGCCTGGTCTTTAATAGCAATGCTGATAAGTTGTTTTATACTAAATGAGGCACACTATACATATCTGTAAAAGTATGCCTTAATTTTTTATTTCTACTTCCTTTCTCATCAACTCCCAAATAGACTGTGATTTGAACTTCTGAAACCCCAATAATGGTGATCTTAGAGAAGACCTGTCAGCCACCTTCCATTTCTAAGGTGGGTTCTTGTTCAAAGAGTTGGTAACTGGGCCAAGGAATCTGAATTCCCATCCCAGCTCTGTTATTAATTAATTATGTGATTTTCAGTTAGGTGTTCAATTATTCTACTACTTAACATTATAGATTGCTAGAGATATAATTATATATGTTCGTAAGACCTGAAGGATACCATTTATTTTCAGTTAAAATAGTTGATTGAAAATATTCCACATTTTTTTGGGATTTTTATTTTTTTATTTTTTTATATAAATTAATTAATTCCACATTGTAGACTGTAGGCACTGTAAACAGAAGTTCTTCATGGAGTGGAGGAATATTTTATTTTATGGAGGGGCTTGTCTTAGCAACAAGGACTCCAAGGATAATACTTAGAGGATATTATCCTAAATGAAATGAGTCAGACTGAGAAAGACAAACACCATAGAGATCACTCATATGTGGAAGCTAAAAGACAAAACAGGGCAGCCCGGGTGGCTTGGCAGTTTAGCGCCGCCTTCAGTCCAGGGCATGATCCTGGAGTCACGGGATAGAGTCCCATGTCAGGCTCCCTGCATGGAGCCTGATTCTCCCTGTGTCTCTGCCTCTTTCTCTCTCTCTGTTTCTCTCTCTCTCTCTCTCTGTCTCTCATAAAAAAATATTAAAAAAATAAAAGACAAAACAAATGAATAAACAAACAACAAAAAGCAGAATCAGACTTATAAATGCAGAGAACAGACTGATGATGCCGGAAGGAAGAGTGGAGGTGGGATGGGCAAAGTGGGTGAAGGGGAGTAGAAGATACAGGCTTCCAGTTCTGGAATGAATAAGCCATAGGAATAAAAGGCATAGTATAGGGGGTAAGCAAGGTTGAAGAAGAGACTAAGACAGAATAGAATGGTCAGTGAAAGCCCTGTGAGCAGATCAGATCTGACCAGAGACCTGAATGAAATATATAAGTGAACCACACAGCCATCCGAGGAGTGAGAGTTGCAGGCATAGGGAAAGTCAACTGTAAGGTCCCTAGGCTGGGACCACCCTTGCCATGTTTGAGCAAAAATAAGGTGTAGATGGTACCAGGGGAGTGGAGATGAGGCCAGGTCATGTAGAGTCTTGAGGGCTATTAAAAAGCATTTGGATTTTTATTCAAAGTGTGATGGGCAGCCAGTGGAAGGTTTCAAGCAAGAGTGACCTGCTCAGATTTATATTCCATAAAGTCTACTCCTGTTGCTGGACAGAGAATAGACTCTCAAGAGAATGTGTGCAGGGGTTCCTGGGTGGTATAGTGTTGGACTCTTGGTTTTGGTTCAGGTTGTGATCTTAGGGTCCTGAGATTGAGTCCTGAAATGGGTTCTGTGCTCAATGCAGAATCTGCTTAAGTTTCCCTCTCACTCTTCCTGCTCTATGCTCCCTAAAATAAAAAAAAATAAAGCTTTAAAGAGAGAGAAAGAGAATTGTGCAGGATGGATTGGAAGATTTGGAAGAAACTGAGACAAAGCAGTTCAGGGCCTGAGCTAGGCTGATGCTAGCAAAAACTGGAAGAAAGATGAATGTAAAAAAATAATATTTTAAAGGAAAATAGAGTTTATTGTGTAAGATGTTACACAGGTTGGAAATTTAAATGATTTCCAAAAGTGCAGATAAGCTGGTAGATGACAAGGCAATCATTATAAGAGAAACTAAGGATGTTTAGCATGATGTTTAGCATGACTGTACCTGTTATTGGTGATTGAATTAATCTAAATTGTGGCTTTTAAATTATGCTCTTAAGTGCCCCCTGGGGTTTTGTAAAGTTGTTTCCAGGGATGCCTGGAACAGTTTGGGGATGGAGCCACATTTTCAACCCCACTTCAACCAGAGCAGTGCCAGGATGATCTGTTTTATATGTTTGCTTTCTTATAAAATTTCACTGGAATAAAGTGTTACACAGAAGAAAAAAAAAAGGAGGAAGGATTACTCTGTGGGAAACCATACACTGAAAACTTTCTTATTCAATGAATGAAGAGCCCCCCCACCGCCCCGCCCTCCAAACACTCTTCTGGCGCACAGCATAGGGGGCAGGTGGGCAGAGTGGATTGAGTGGGAAGGGCACAACTACTTATGTTGCAGATCTGTTTTAAAAAAAATTCCCCTTCAATAATTTTATCTCTCCATGTTGTTTTCTAATGGTATCTATACTTATAGATTGGGTTTTACTCACTATTCAAATGCTTTACTTTTTACTTTAAAAATTCTAAACATTCTCCAACAAAAATTCTCCAAAAATTCTAACATTCTCCAACAAAATTCAGCAGGATCACATGTCTTTTTGCTTTAGTTTTCAGTGTTTTAAAAATGACACGTCATATATGCTAGTTGTTATACTAGGTAAACACCCAAAGCTCAGCAGTTTAACAGAATAGAATGTACTCTTGGAAGTCCAGTTGGTTGGTATGGGTGTGTGGGAAGTAACGGCATTATTTGCTCTATGCAGCCATTCAGGGGTCCAGGCTGTTCAATCTGTGGAGGTCATCCTGGAATCAGAATCCTGCCAGAAGATAGGAGAAGAGAGAGCATACCAAATCACACAAGAGGTTTTTAGGGGCCACACTTGGAAGCCACGGACCTTACTACCAAAGGCCAGAATTCAAGGTCACATCTAACCAGGCTTAGTGAACAGCTAACCAGTCTCTGCCACATTACAAGATTGTGATGTCAAAATCGGAAAACAAGCCTGGGTCCTGGATTTGGTTTTGCTGTGGGGCAAGTCAGGCTGCATCGCTGTTTGAGGTTTTTGTGACTATGTGTGAGCACTGCACCATATAACAATGGATTCAGTGCGTTTTGTTCACATGCGTGTTATAAAATGGTGGCTCCTGAAGCATGTTGTGCTGAGTTAGGGAAGTTCTTACTTTTTTCATTGTCTCTTTGTAGTATGGTAAGAGTCAGCCCCTCAGTGAAGTCTTTCCCTGGGTATTATCAGGTGCTTTTACTCCAGCTATAACTTACCATGTTTGCAATATTGCTCAGTGACTGATTTTGTGTGTGATTGTGTTCTATGGTTTTCCTCTTTTCCAGGCCTCATGGTTCCTCATTAATCTGAAAGTCCTTGAGGTTAGACTAAAATACATTTTCCTCTCTTTTTAACTCACTGTACATTCTGATCACAGCTCTGTATGGGGCAGGTATTAAGTAATTGTGGCTAATTTATCCAATGAAATAAAGGCAGTTTACCCTCATAAATCAGTGTTTTATATCAAGGATGAAACTTTGAGAAACAACCTCAAGAGACATCTGTCTTTGGGAAGGCTAAGGCACTCATTAAAAAAAAAAAAAAAAAGATTATCTGAGGCTCAGCTTTCTGTATTTTGCTTTCTTCTCTTTCTCTTTTATTAGAGGAAGCTTTGTTGATCAAGGACATTTATAACTAGTAATGTAAGTTTATAAAGAGGTTATTTTAATTCAGGCCAAATCTCTGAATCAGGAGAAGATAAAAATCTCTTTCAAAAATTAGGTTAATTTACTTTTATGATATTGTTGAGAAGAGTAGAGGAGGATAGCTTTATTTATATATATCAGTTTTAATATATATTATATGTAATATAGTTGTTTAAACCTCAGTTGGTAATAAAATCTAGCCTGGTCTGAATCAGAAAAATCATCAAAATGTTTTTGATTACTTTTGTGAAAACCCCAGCAGGAAGCCAGGACCAATCCTGAGAAGCCAGAGCAGTGCATATGAGAAACTCTTCACTCTCAACTTTTATAAACGTTTTATTAACAAGAATTATTTGTTGCTTTTTGAAAGAAAGTTGGCGTTATTTTAAAAGAAATTTAAAGCATGTCTAAAATGAGGTCAGGAAAATCCCACACTCCCCCACCCAAAGCCGTAAGATTTTCCAAAATAATAAAGACATTTTAAAGATCCAGAAGAGGCTGGGATTTTGCTTAATTTAGAAACCATATTTGCTTTTGAAAGTTGATTTAATGGAATGCTTGGCAAATTATCATATTTTTTGGTGGAATTTTTAACATTGGTCCTGCAAGCCCAATTGTTCCAACTTGTGGGAGCAAAAAGAACCTGAAAAACTGCATTCATTTTCTTTCATTGCTGTTTTAGAGTATGCTGTGACATTAGGGTCCTGTTCTTGGAACATTCCTGACATATCCTGTGAATGAATGGGGAGACTAGCCACAGGTTTGCAGGCTTTGAGGGTGGAATCTGGATCTTCTAAAATCTCCAAAGCCCATTTATTAATTTTGATGAGAAATAAAGTATCATGTGGACAAAACATTAACATTTGAGTTCCAGGGTCTTTTCCATGAGTTCCTATTATAGAATAATCTCTATTGTGATTATCACATTCCCTTTTTATGTGTGTTAAGGTACTCAATTAAGTTACAGTCCTATCTTGGCTGGAGAAATGGCTCTTTATAAAGTATCTTGCATATCTCTATTTTGGTTTAATCAAAAGAGCCCAATTGATTGCTAAATTTTTGGAGATAAGACACTTCTGTTGCTTCTAGGTGCTACCTACAAACCCTTTCTAATATCCTTATTTTTCAAAGTAAAGAAAGTACTTTAAGAATTTGTTCATATATACTGAGTAGTTAAAAAATTTTTTTTAAGACTATGATTTTCTAGGATGCCTGGGTGTCTCAGGGGGTTAAGCATCCAACTCTGGATTTTGGCTCAGGTCAGATCTCAGGGTTATGAGATTGAGCCCCACAAAAGGTTCTGCTCTGGGCTGGGTGTGGAATCTGCTTGAACTTCTCTTTCTCCTCCACTTAAAAAAAAAAAAGACTATGATATTCCAGAGTTCTAGGTAATTTAGAATAAGAATTGGAGTAAACAGGGGATCCCTGGGTGGCTCAGAGGTTTAGTGCCTGCCTTTGGTCCAGGGCGTGATCCTGGGGCCCCGGAATCGAGTCCCGCATTGGGCTCCCTGCATGGAGCCTGCTTCTCCTTCTGCCTGTGTCTCTGCCCCCTGCCCCATCATGAATAAATAAATAAAATCTTTAAAAAAAAAGAATTAGAGTAAACAATTTTGCCTTTCTAGTCCTTTTTGCAGTGTTTTGTGAAGGAGCTTTCTGTGTTTTAAAGTAACAGTGCTAACAGCTAACACTTACTCTGTACTTTGTTCCAGGTTCTGTACTAGGTACCTGAGATGCATTTACTCATGTAATCCTTACAACAACCCCATGGGTTAAGTACCATTATTATCTTGATAGTACAGACCAGGAAATAGGCCCAAGGAGGCAGAGAAATATACCTAAGATCTAAGGCTAGGCAATGGCAAAGCCAGGATTTCATCCCACACAGCCTGACTCCAGGGTCCATCCACTTGACCTCTATTTGAGGGCCTTAAAGTCCAGGGATAAACCCAAGGACTTTTACTATCTTTAAAAAACAAAAAGATCTCTCACACAAGCTTATATTTTACTGGTACTTTTTCTTCCCCTATATATATGAAAAGAACTAGATCTCATTTATAATCTGATTTCAATTAAGAGTGAATCTACTGATTGCCAATTTTGTTACAGCAGGGGAAATGCTTGACCCTACAACATTTTCACTTGGTAGTCTATTATTTCCAGCTCCCAAGGAGGGCTGGCTTTTGTCTTGGAAAAATCTGCCAACTACATGGATCAAGTTCTAATTTTTCAGTAATACATCTACTGAAATAATATGGCAGCAATAGTCTTTCAATATTGTAAACCTCTCTTTTAAAGAGTATATCGTTGTACAACAGACAAAATATTTTTCTAAGCATTATTGCTTCATTTTTCTTCAGAGACTTTTACAATTTCATAATACGATGCTTTCAACTACACAGTTTGCAGCCTTTGGCCAACGTTTCATTCCATTGTTTAGAGAAATATTTAAATCAAATATAGTCTTTTTAAACAACCTTTAGACAACTAAAATGTCATAGGGGTGGTTTCAGTGACAGGTTTCTAAATATAAGTCAAAAGCCCCCAGTTATTATCGTATTACAAATTTTCCTATGAGAAATATATTTGCAAGACGAACAAGCAAACTAACAAAAGGAGAAACCAGAGCAATAAATTTGAGACATTATAAGAGAGCCTGTTTATTTAACATATACCTCAGCAATTCCAGGTTTAATAAACACAATTCAGGATAAAAATTTAACATTATAGAATGAGCTGGAAATTCTGGTTTAACCTGGATGTGCCCAGGACTTCCTGTTCCCAAATTGCAGAACGTTTGCCTTTTTCCTATCAGCACCTCAGACTAAATTTGTCCCAAGCTGAACTCTTTCTCTCCTCCTTCCTCTACTTTATCTCCTTGCTGCTTCTCAGGCCTCCCTCGATTCCTAGTGGGGCTGGAAGTTCGGAGTCCACATCCTCCCCCCTCCTCCTCATCTCCATCCCCAGGGCACAAGTGCCAGCTCTCAGGGGCTCCAGGACAGCTCCTCTGGAAGACCTCCTCGCTCCACCTCCAGCTCCTCCGACATCTTCTGCCTCCTGTTGCTCTGTTGACTTTCTGTGCAGCTTCCCAACGCTGCTCTTCCAAAACTTGAGCAGCAGAAGAGTGCCTAGACACCATGGCCCAAACTCAGCCTGGCATCTTATGCTGAAGGAGCAGTTATATGAGGTGTACTCGGCTAGTAGCTTTCTTTCTCATTACAAAGAAAAATAGAAGTCTGTATGGAGGTATGATGGATCCTAATATATTGTCCATGCGTGCAGTTTTGTGAGAAATCTGGACCTGGAACTTGCTTTGTGCATTTTCGCCTCCCTCCCTTGCTTAAACTGTCATCATGTCCAGCACTCCCCACCGCGCCCACTGCCAGCCTGCATTTTCTATCATCATGCCACTATCATCATGCCCCTGGAAGGGTCCAACTCAGACCTAAATCCAGACTCTGTCCTCCCTCTCAACCCTCAAAGACACATCATCAGATGCTGTCTTGAAGACTCACTTGGCTCATGCTTTGACATCCCAGAAAGTTCAAAGGCAGCTGGGCAGAGGCCAGCCAAGCACTTTGCTCCCACTTAGACACAAGTGCATTGCTATCACTTAGAGAAAAGTTTGTTTTAACACTGATTAATTTTTTTATTGTGCATATTTGTTTTTCTTCAGCTTTACTGAGTTATAATTGATAAGTAAAGTTGTAAGATATGTAAAGTGTGCACAGTAGGGATCTATGTATGCATTGTGAAAGGATTCCTCCCATCCAGTTAATTAATGCATCCATCACAAACACTGATTTTTCTTTTTTTAAACTTGGCTCCATGTCCAGTGTGGAGCTCAATCCAGGGCTTGAACTCATAACTGTGAGATCAAGATTTGAGCTGAAATCAAGAGTTGGATGCCTAACTGACTGAGCCAACCAGGTGCCCCTGACTTTTATTTTTCTTAAAGATCTTTATTTTTGAGTAACCTCTACACCCAGCATGGGGCTCAAACGCACAACCCTGAAAGATCAAGAGTTGCATGCTCTACCAAGTGAGCCAGCCAGGCACCCCAACCAATGCTGACTTTTAAAAAGATTGTGGGAATTCATATCTTGTGTTGTCAGGAGGAAGAATTACAAGGTTGACCACAGTGACCAGAATTAGACTTCATAAAATCGAGTTCTGAAATAACTAGATGCAGAGTTAATAGAGAAGGGACTTTCTCAGCTTGGTTCTCTGCCAGATGTCTTGGGGTTTCATCAATTTATGTTTCCCCCCGTGGTGTCTTTTCCCTGAAAATTTAAAAAGTGTGTAGTAATTCCACTGCAAGGAAAAACTGCAACTCGAAAACATGGGTTATTAAAAACTATACTATGCTAAATTTTTTTTTTTAAGAAAAATTATACCATTAACAGGAGAATTCTGAATGCCTTAGTTTCCCTCAAGGATTCTTCTTCTTTTTTTTTTAATGGTGCTCCAAGTGAAAATCTTTGAGATGATTATGGACTGGATATGTGGCAATATTGACTGTAAAAACAGAAGCCATTGTCACGGCCAAGAAATCCTCAGCCAACAGTGGATGCATGTAGGATAGATACCTGGATGGAATCCAAGGAGAGCTGCTCTCTCTCCGATTTTGTTTAATTTCAGTATAGCACACAGGCCCACCATGCCTACAAGTGAGGTGAGTGGGGCTCCACTTTTACGTTCTGCTACAAAGAGTGGAACCTTGGCAGGATACTCTCCTTCTCTGTGCTTTAGTCTTGTGGTCTGGGGTCTGATCCTCATTCTGCCCCTGACCAGCTATATACTCACCAATTTATTTCATTTCCTTGTGATTGTTTTCTCACCTTAAAAATGGATTATTCTAGGGACATCTGGGTGGCTCAGTGGTTGAGCATCTCCCTTTGGCTCAGGTCATGATCCAGAGGTCCTGGGATCCAGTCCTGCATCAGACTCCCCCATGGGGAGCCTGCTTCTCCCTCTGCCTATGTCTCTGCCTCTCTCTCTGTGTGTGTCTCTTATGAATAAATAAGTAAAAAATTTAAAAGCATGGATTATTCTAATGTCCACTTCATAATCTTGTTTTATTCAATAAGATCACACCTGAAAGCACTTAGAATAGCTCTTGTAAGAACACCTAAGTATTTCGTAACGAGAAGCTATGGCTGTTGCTAACACTAGTATTACTATTATGTTTTCCTGCAGGTTGTTGAGAAGCTCAAAAGCAAGAACGCTCACCAGGACAGGCTACTTAATTTGCGGAGCCCAGTACGAAATGAAAATGTAGGGTCCCGTGTTCACACATCATTAAGCATGTCAAGGCTGGTACAGCCCAACATTAAACCAAGCGCGGGACTCCCCGGAGCACAGAGCCTGTGCCGTGGCTCCGCTCGGCGCGCGCCCTGGAAGCCCGGCCCCCGCCCCAGGGCTTGAAGGGCTGCAACATTTGCACACAGTAGGTGCTAGATAAATGCTCCTGACCTTTGTGTCAGCACGCTCCTACCGCTCGAGCGCGCCAGCACGGCGACGTTGACCTTAACCCTGGCCACTCGCTGTCCCCTGTGCCTGCCTGGCAGGACACGACCTGGAACCGCGCTCGCGGGGGAGTCCCACGGCGAAGACCGGCCTCTCACACCCGGGACCAGCCTCGGCCTGGCCGGACCGGGCCGCCTGCGCCGCCCAGGACCCCGTCGGGAGGACCCGGGTCTGTCCGCCGCGCGGGGCGCATCTCAGACGCTCAAGGGTGCGGGGCCCCGCGGGTCCTGCGAGCGTCGCCGGCGTCCGGGGTGAGCCGTCCGGCCGTGTTTACTGGTTGCCGGAGGAGACGCGCCCCGCGCCCCGCCCCGCCCGCCCCGGCCGCCCCGGCCCCCGCACCCCGGCCCCCGCACCCCGCTCCGCGTCCCGAGCCCCGCCCCGAGCCCCGCCCCCAGCCGAGCCCCGCCCCCAGCCGAGCCCCGCCCCGAGCCCCGCCCCACCCCGCCCCGAGTCCCGCCCCACCCCGCCCCGAGCCCCGCCCCCAACCGAGCCCCGCCCCGCGCCCCGCCCCACTCCGCCCGAGCCCCGCCCCACCCCGCCCGATCCCCGCCCCCAGCCGAACCCCGCCCCCGAGCCCCGCCCCCAGCCGAGCCCCGTCCCGCCCCGCGCCGCCCGCCCCTGCCCCGCCCCGAACCCCGAGCCCCGAGCCCCGAGCCCCGCCCCGCCCCGAGCGCGCCGTCCGGTCCGCCGCGGCCGCTCCTCCCGCTGCAGGCGTCGCGACCCGGCCAGCGAGGCCGCCCGCAGCGCCTGCCGCCCGCAGCGCCTGCCGCCCGCGCCCGAGGTACGTCCCAGCCGGCCCGCCCGCCCGCCCGCCCGGGCCCCGAGGCCTCCCGGAACGCCGCGGAGCACCGCGGAGGGACCGCCGCCGAGCGCCTGGGCGCCGGGTCCTTGCAGACTTCTCCGTCCCAGGGCGTGGGTGCCTCGTGGGCATGGCTGCGCCTTGGAAGCGGCCTGAGGCTGCCGGCGGCCGGTTACTGCGAGGAAGTTACGGGCCGGCTGTGAGTCTGTGAAGTGCCTCTCAGCTGTAGTTGGTACCAGTTTGCTTCTCCGAGCATTTAGACGGGTGGAATTCGAGAGACGGCGCCTGTAGCCCCTCCGCGACCCCCGCCCCCCCCCGCCCCCGTTCATTGCACTTACACTACTCGCCTACTGAGAAGTGATTCAGAGCAATGTCTTCAAAATCTGGTGTGGTTGGGTTAATGACGCTCCAGCGAAGTCGCTGGCCTTGGTTGCTGGTGACCCTAGAGACGTTCAGTTGTCCTTGGATCCGGTTACTCAGTTACTCTCAGGAGGTGCTTAGGCATTGAGGATTTGGGCCTCGGGCTCTAAGACAAACACATCAAGTTAGGGCTGGCTTGGCCCCGTTAAATACCCCCTTTTGGGGGGATCCCTGGGTGGCGCAGCGGTTTGGCGCCTGCCTTTGGCCCAGGGCGCGATCCTGGAGACCCGGGATCGAATCCCACGTCGGGCTCCCGGTGCATGGAGCCTGCTTCTCCCTCTGCCTCTCTCTCTCTCCCTGTGACTATCATGAATAAAAAAAAATAAAAAAAAGTACCCCCTTTTGGACCTGGCATCAGGGTCCCACCACGCATAGTTTGTTAGTGGTGTTGCCAGAGCCAGGGGAGGAGTTGTGTTGGGCAAAGCTGCTAACCTAGGAGTTGTCCTCAGCCTAAGCATACTGACCTCAGAAATCTCGGGGACTCTCTCAGAGTCAAGCATAGGGTGGATTCTCCAACATGTTAGAGGAATTCTAATATTTAGAAACTTTGATTGCTGCCTTATATGGGACCTGTGTTTAGATTTCTCTGTTTCCTGGCTTATTGTGGAAAATTAGTAATATACTGTACAAATAAAAGTGATATTGTTTCCATTTGACATCTGCAAATTTTATTCCAATATGGTATCCTCTGTGAATTAAGAATGTTAGCGGCGCCTCAGTGGCTCAGTCCACGGAGTGGCCCACTCTTGATTTCCCCAGGGAATGATCTCAGGGTCCTAGGATGGAGCCACCACAGCTCCCTGCTCAGCTAGAGTCTGCTTGAGGATTCTCTTCTCCCTCTGCCGCTCCGCTGCTTGTGCTCTCTTTGAAATAAACAAACAAACAAATAAATAAATAAATAAATAAGTCTTGGAAAAAGATGTTAGCCTGTGCATAAGTATATAGTGTTTTTATATTATTTATATTTGTTTGGAAGAACAATTGAAAGTGAACTATAGACATCATGGGTCTTCATTCCCAAATATTCTAGTAGGTATCTCCTAAGAGCAAGGGCATTCTCCAACCAAAATGCAATGATCACATCCAGGGTGTTTGACATTGTTGCAGTAACTTTATCTAATGTACACTATCCACAAAAATTTTGCCAGTTGTCCCAATACTACTACTTGCTGCAGAATATTTTTCATTTCAGGATCATGCATTGTATTTAGTTATGTATCTTTAGTCTATAAATGTGGAAGAGTTCCTCAGTCTTTGTCTTTGGTGATACTGATAGTTTTAGAGCCTAGGTCATTTGTCTTGCAGAGTAAGTTTGTCTGATTGGTTTTCATTAGATTTTTGGTAGAGGGATCCCTGGGTGGCTCAGTGGTTTAGTGTCACCTTTGGCCCAGGGCGCGATCCTGGAGTCCCGGGATCGAGTCCTGCGTTGGGCTCCTGGCATGGAGCCTGCTTCTCCCTCTGTCTCTCTCTCTGTCTCTCTCTCTGTCTCTGTCCCCCCCTCTCTCTCTATCATGAATAAATAAATAAAATCTTACAAAAAAAAGATTTTTGGTAAATACTATAAAGTGATGTGCCTTAGTGTATCACACCAGGAGGTGCATGATGTCACTTGGTCCCACTTTTGGTGATCCTGATGGGGGTGGTATTTGCCAGAGTTTTCCACTGTAAAAGTGGGGAAAATAAGCTTTAGCAATAAATAAGTGATCATATTGATTAATCTTATTGATTCATGTTGAGATTTTTAGGATAAATTTTACTACCTACATAAAGGAAAATATTCAGGGTGCCTGAGTGGCTCAGTTAAGTGTCCAACTCTTGATTTTTGGCTCAGGTCATGATCTCAGCATCAGGGGATTGAGCCCCGTCTGGGGCTCTATGCTCAGGATGAGTCAGTGTGAGATAACTCACACCCTTTCCTTCTGTCCTTCCCCCCACCTGTACTCACACACATGCACTCTCTCTAAATAAATAAATAAATAAAATCTTAAAAAAAAAAGGAAAATACCAAGCCCAAGATTTTAATTGACCCAAAAGACCTAAATTTTACTGAGACAGGGATCCCTGGGTGGTGCAGCGGTTTGGCGCCTGCCTTTGGCCCAAGGCGCGATCCTGGAGACGCGGGATCGAATCCCACGTCAGGCTCCCGGTGCATGGAGCCTGCTTCTCCCTCTGCCTATGTCTCTGCCTCTCTCTCTCTCTGTGTGTGACTATCATAAATAAATAAAAAAATAAAAAAAAGATTTAAAAAAATAAATTTTACTGAGACAAAAAGTAGAAGCTGAAAGAGCAGCATTTATCATAGTTCATCTTTCAGTTTGCTAAATACTTATATCTGAGATAATCTTATAACTCAGGTAAGCAAGGCAAGAATTTCCCATTATATAGATGTATTAGGCTTATCCAATTAGCAGCTGATGTAGCTGGGACTTAAACTTACTTTCTTTCTTTCTTTCTTTCTTTCTTTCTTTCTTTCTTTCTTTCTTAAATATTTACTTATTTATTTATTCATGATAGACATAGAGAGAGAGAGAGGCAGAGACACAGGCAGAGCGAGCAGGCTCCACGCCAGGAACCTGATGTGGGACTCCATCCCGGGACTCCAGGATCGCGCCCTGGGCCAAAGGCAGGTGCCAAACCGTTGAGGCACCCAGGGATCCCTCTTAAACATCTTGTCAAAGTTTAGTACTTTTCTGACCACACTATCATGCACTGAAAAGCAGACTAAAATATAATAGCATGCAGCTATATGAGGAAGTAAAATACTGCAGAGACCAAAGGTGCTAGTTTGGGGTTCAAGCAGTCCTGATTATATCCCTTATCTGTGATGACATGGGCAAAGAAATTACATGTATCTCTGAGTTTTAGTTTCTTCATCTGAATCGTGGGATCAGAGAACTTACCACAGAGCGTAGTTTTGGGACTTCACGGTTAATATAGATAATGCATCCAAGAACGAGAGTAAGTGCTTATTAATATTAGCTATCTCTCTGTAACTTTCAGAATATGCTTCAGCATTTACTCCACAACTGCCAACTCAACAATCAGTAATTGAGGATTTGTACAAGGTACTGAAGGTAAAAAATGAATTTGACATAGTTTCTGCTCTCAGTGAAGAATCAAGAGTTCATAATCAAGAGAAACAGACACATAAACAGATGGCTTTTGTTGGTATCATCCATGAACCAAATTTAATGCTGCATTTTTCTCAAGGTGGGTTTACCTCTAATCAAGTCATCAGCAGAGCTGTACTAGACTAGAAAATGTTGTGAATACTGCAAGTGGTATTATGTGACTTGAAGTCTAACCGCTCAAGCATGGAGGGCAGAAGCACCCTTTGGGGAAATTTACAAATATAGCTTTGAGCGGAACAGGTTAACTTTGTTGTGGTGTTTGAAATAAGGTATTGGGGCGGGGGAGAAATAAGGAATGGAAGCTGAAAAATGTTACCAGATTATTAAAATAATACCAGTTAGCAAAAAGGTGTATCAGCCATTTGGTAAAAAGTGATTGGATTTGGTATCATAGGCCACAAATATATGGTGGCTCTGCTCTGTTAGTGTTTTCACATACCTAAAAGACCTGAACCAAGTTGAGGCTCTCGTATATAGCACCTTTGAGACTTTGAACAACTTTCTTCTCTGTAAAACAGGTTTGCTAACTGTCTGATGGGGTTGTTATGAGAAGAAGATGTAAATAGCAACACAGATTATCAACAGCTATAGCTCCTCAAAGCAAAGGCCCTGGAGCTGGTCAGGTATAATTATGAAGGAAGTACAGTCAGTTTTCCCTTTATTTCCCCACTATTTCCAACTGTAAAAAATTATGAAAAAATACACCTAACATAAACTTTGCCATCTTAACCATATTTACGTGTACAGTGCAGTGGCAGTCAGTACATTTATATTATCTTGCAACCATTGCCACCATCCATTTCTAGAACTCTTTTTTTTTTAGAACCGTTTTCATCTTACAAAACAGACTCTGTACCCACTAAACAATAACTTCCCATTCTCCTCTTTTCCTTGGCCCTGGAAACCCCCATTCTATTTTCTGTTTCTGAATTTGACTATACAAGGTACCTCATATAAGTGGAATCATTCAGTGTGTCATTTTGTGACTGCTTTATTAAAATAATGTCCTCAAGACTCATCCATATTGTAGCATGCAAAATTTCCTTTCTTTTTGAGGCCAAATAATATTCTATTGTATGTATATATCACATTTTCTTTATCCTTTCATCTGTCCGTGGACACTTGGGTTGTTTCCACCTTTTGGCTCTAGTGAGTAATTCTGCTTGATCACGGGTGCACAAATATCTCTTCAAGACTTTGCTTTCAATTCTTTTGGGATTGCTGGATGATATGATGTTTCCATTTTGAATTTTTTGAGGAACCACCATACTGCTTTCCATAGTAGCCTAAACCATTTTACATTGCCATCAGCAGTGTGCGAAGACTCCATTTCTCTATATCCTCATCCACACTTACATTTTTCTTTCCTGCCTCCTTTTTTCTTTTCATAGTATCCATCCTAATAGGTATAAGGCAGTATCCATTTGTACTTTTTTAAAATAGTATTTTTATTTGAGAGAGAGCAAGAGAGAGGGAGCATGAGCAGGGGGAGGGGCAGAGGGAGATAGAGAAGCAGGCTCCAGGCTGAGCAGGGAGCGAGCCTGACATGGGGCTTAATCCCAGGATCCTGGGATCTTGACCTGAGCCCAAGACAGATGCTTAACTGACTAAGCCACCAGGCGCTCCTCCATTTCTACTTTTTAAAGAATCATTTCTTCCCTCTCTGGTTTGCTTTTTTGTTTCCCCTTCTCTTTTTAATCAAACTCAAGTTTAAGAAAAGACATGACTCTAATCACCTGTCTTTGTGATTAGAAGACATCTAATCTTCTTCGTGATTAGAAGATTAATTAGAAACATCCCTATTGAAAAAAGCTTATATCCCCCAAAAAAGGCAAGAAAGAAAAAAGAAACAGAAAAAGCAGAGGAAAAAAACCCCAGAATGATGGTGGAAATAAATATATTAGTAATTACAATGAAGGTGAAAGGACGAAATGCTCAGTCAACTGGCAAAATTGTCAGATTGAATTTTTTTGATCTAGGCACGTGATATTTGTGAAAGACATGTAAACAAAAGTACATGGAGAAGTTGAAAGCAAAGTGTATAAAAAGATTCATCAGGCATGAGGTGCCTGGGTGGCACAGTTCGTTAAGCCTCTGACTCTTGGTTTCCCCTCAGGTTCTCAGGGTTGTGAGATGGAGCCCTATGTGGGCTCCTGGCTCAGCTCAGAGTCTGCTTATGTCTTTCTCTCCCTCTGCCTGCCCCTGCCAGGTCTTTCTTTCTAAAATAAAAATTGTCAGAAGCAAAAATCTGTAAGGACATATAGGCAATCAAACTAGAGTAGAACTTTTTCAGTATTCCTCTGTTATTATCTGAAATAGCAACCAGGGAAAAATTTGGTAAGAGAGCTACTTACTAAAGATACAAACTTGGTTAAGTAGAATTAAAATGTATAAGATATTTGGGATGTGGCTGTGAAAGTTAACAGGATTACTTTTTCTTTTTGTCCAAGGGAGAAAAACACCATTAGACTAGGAATCAACTGGACAAAATCCTAGAAAATATACTCTATTGGTAGGGATTGAACTAGATAAATAATAAGATGTTTTTCCCTTGTAAATAAGTAAGGACTTTCTACTATCAAAAGTAAATGATGAGGGGCGCCTGGGTGGCTCAGTTGGTTAAGCATGTGCATTTGGCTCAGGTCATGATCCCAGGGTCCTGAGACTGAGCCCCTTGTCAGGCTCCCTGCTGGGTGGGGAGTCTGCTTCTGACTCTGCTAGTGCTCTTGTTTGCTCGCTCTCTCTCAAATCAATGAATAAAATCTTAAATAAAAACAAATGATGACAGTCTGATCAATGAAAACAGTAGATGCACCCACCTTGAAGGAAAATAACTGAAAGGACTCTGAAGTGTGAAAGACATGATTGGAGCATATCAAGAAGACAGGATACTACATGGGATGTGGGGGCCTGGACCGGTGTCTGGACCACAAGCAGAACATTAGTGAAAAAAATGGTCGCTTAATTAATAGTACCATACCGATGTTAGTTTCCTTGTTTTAATAGACGCCTTGGTTATCCTAGTTATTATCATTAGGGGAGCAGACTACAGGATATACAGAAACTTCTAATTTGGCAACTTTTCTCTCAGTCTAAAACTATTTCAGAATACAATGTTTAAGGGGATTCCTCGGTGGCTCAGCGGTTTGGCTCCTGCCTTTGGCCCTTGGCACGATCCTGGAGTCCCGGGATCGGGTCCCGCGTCGGGCTCCCTGCATGGAGCCTGCTCCTCCCTCTGCCTGTGTCTCTGCGCCTCTCTCTCTCTCTGTGTCTATCATGAATAAATAAATAAAACCTTAAAAAAAAGAATTTTTTAAAAATAAATAACTAGTTTATTTGTATATCTAATTTTGTTTCTTTTAACTACAATACTTAGTTCGGCTTTAGAATGCAGCATTAAGACCTAAGGATAAGTTCAAAGGACAGGTAGCAGAGCTTTTTGAACACCAAACAGAGCAAGTTTTTCTTTGCATATTTTTAAATGTGTGTGTGTTTACTTAATGTTCCCAAATATAATGTGTAATGTATTTGAAGCCATAGTGAGTGCTCCTTGGTTTGTACTTGAATTAGGTTGACTCATTATGAAGAATTTCTTTTTCTGTGTTGAAGGACAACTTAAAAACACTTAATTGAACAAGGGATTTACCTTTGCCGCGCCAGGAATTATTCATGCTATGTACTTTACCCAAGTTTTTTTTTTCTTTGTTTTGCTTGCAGTTTCTTTTAGAAATTAGTACTTTGGTGGCTTAGATCTAAGGCAGAGAACTTCAGAGGCGTTGCTGAGGTGGACCAGTAGCATCTTTCTTTCTTTCTTTCTTTCTTTCTTTCTTTCTTTCTTTCTTTCTTTCTTTCTCTTTTTTTTCTGATACCAGCATACCTATTGATTATGGCTTCTCTACTATGTATTTAGATAGTGCTTGAATAGAATATCTTAAATATTGCTTATAAAAACAAATAGATGCCTTCTATTTTTGAGTAACCGAAATAACTTCCTTTTCATTGAATTTACCCTGTGATTTCCCTCTTGAATCTTCCCTGTTAACATTGTACAGAAATGCATATTTCAGCTTAGTCAGGCCATCATAGCCTAACCTTAGTGTCAGTGCAAAGGGGAAGTTTTCAGACTATATTTATGTTTCACTATAATTATCACATTTCCCTAAGTCTCTTCCACTTCGAGGTAAAAGAAATGGGTAGTAGTGGAGAATACTTCAAAGGAAGTGTTGATGTTGATACCTTTTTTTAAAAAAATTTTTAAAAAGATTTTATTTATTAAGAAAGAGAGCACAAGCAGGGGGAGTGGCAGGCAGAGGGAGAGGGAGAAGCAGGTTCCCTGCTAAGGAGGGGACCTTATCCAGAACTCTATCCCAGGACCCCAGGATCATGACCTGAACCAAAGGCAGATGCTGAACTGACTGAGCCACCAAAGTGCCCCTCAGTGTTGACATCTTATGAATGTTTGATGTAAGCAAAAAATGAGATGTTGAGAGGAAATCTGAATCAGAAATATTCTGCTTAGTGAATTATACATCGAGTTAGTCACCTATTTGGCAATCTCCCATTGAATCCTTAGCTCTCTGTTAGGCACAGAAGATAAATTCTTTACTTGAGCAGCTATAAAGTGGGGCTGTATTCTGAAACTGTCACTGGAAATGACGGCCATGTGCTTAAAAAGAGCCCAGCTTGTAGAATGTTCCTCAGTTGGGGTATGTCCAGTGTTCCTGCATAGATTCAGCTCAATCCTTTTTGGCATTTATGGTAATTTTCTATGAGAGATGTGTTCTCAGTACACTATGTTAGGAGCCCTATGTCAGTTTATCTCATTGCTGATGTTATGAAAGTCAAAGAAAGGCTGAGGACCTATTGCACATCAGACAGGCTGAAGGTACTTGACAATACATGCCATGCAGATAGTAGTTGCTCCAAGGAACATTATTGAGATAATTGGTAAATAATATGATGTCATTGTCAAATTTTGCAAATTTGACTGTTTTATGCAAAGGGATGTTCTTGTTCTTAGGAGATACATGCTGAAGTATTTGGTAGTGAGGTCCATGATGTTGGCAAATTACCCATGATTCAGTGATCATAGTTGTAATAAACACTATTCCTATGGAGAAGGAATCATCAAATGTGGCAAAATGTTCTCACAGTTGGTGAATCTAAGTGAAGCATATACTTGGGTTTATTGGATTATTCTTTTTTTTAATTTTTTAAATTTTTTTAAACATTTTTTTATTTATTTATGATAGTCACAGAGAGAGAGAGAGAGAGAGAGAGAGAGGCAGAGACATAGGCAGAGGGAGAAGCAGGCTCCATGCACCGGGAGCCCGATGTGGGATTCGATCCCGGGTCTCCAGGATCGCGCCCTGGGCCAAAGGCAGGCGCCAAACCGCTGCGCCACCCAGGGATCCCTATTGGATTATTCTTGCAACTCTTCTGTGAGACTGAAACAAAACTTAAAAGACATATGCCTGCAACAAATGGAGTGACAAAGTAGACGACACTTTCTAACTATTGAGCTTGCAGTGTAGTTAAGTAAACAAGAATGGTAATACATAAAAGTTTTAAAAAGGCTGGAGGAATGCATGCCCGGGGTAAAGGCATGGTCTCAGAAAAGGATCTAGCAGGAAATACAAAAGCAATTACACAGTCTTCTCTAGTAGACCAGGGGCAAGGATGGAGGTGGGCAAGTTTTGCTTCTGGTGATGGCGGGGAGATGATGTTGACTTTGAAGTACCAGCAGGACATGTAGGTGTTGTTCAGTAGACAGTGGAAATAGGAATCTCTAGCCAGAGGTGCAGGTTTGGGAGCCATCAGACACTGGGAATGGTTGAAATCTCAGCAGTTCAAGAAGTTGGCCAGAAAGAGTTACCCTCTTCAGTAACAGAGGGTTGAGGACAGAACCCCATCAGGTTAAAGAGTAGTGAAGGATGATGAGCTGCAGGAGGGACAGAGGATGAGGGCCAGGAAGTCAGAGGAGGAAGCAATGCAGGCATGGGAGACAAAGAGGGGTTCAAGGAGAGTGTGCATTGTGTGGCACATGCCAGAGGGAGGTCAGGTCAGATGAGGAGCAAGAGTGTTCCCTGGAAACACTCTTCGCTCTTGGTGGGAATGCAAACTGGGGCAGCCACTCTGGAGAACAGTATGGAGATTCCTCAAAAAGTTAAAAATAGAGCTACCCAGTGATTCAGCAATTGCACTACTTGGCGTCTATCTAAAGGATGCAAACATAGTAATCCAAAGGGGCACATGCACCCCAATGTTTACAGCCTAACTGTGCAAAGTTGTCCATCAACAGATGAATGGATAAAGAAGATGTGGTACATATACACAATGAAATATTACCCAGCCATCAAAAATAATGAAATCTTGGCAATTGCAATACACAGAGGATATTATGCTAAGTGAAATAAGTCAGAGAAAGACAAATACCATATGATTTCACTCATGTGGAATTTAAAAAACAAAACAAATAATCATAGGGGAAGGGAAGGTAAAAGAAGATTAAAATTGAGAGGGAGGCAAACCATAAGAGACACCGAACTCTAGGAAACAAACTGAGGGTTGCTGGAGGGAAGGTGGGTGGGGAAATGTGGCAATTTGGTGATTGGCACTAAGGAGGGTACTAGATGTGATGAGGACTGGGTGTTATATGCAACTGATGAATCACAAAATTCTACCCCTGACTTAAAAAATGTTCCCTGGGTTTGGTGGTTAGGGCAGTCTTCTCCCAGGAAGTGAATTTTAAGCTGAGCTTTGCAAGGTAAGAGTTGGTGAGGCAAAGGATCAGGGATGGTTGTGTTGGATGTCTTCTGGATAGCACAAAGCATGGCTGATGGCTATGGGAGAGGAGGAAGCAAAGTCCCCTCAGGCAACTGCAGGAGGCTTGTGTGGCTGGAGTGTGCTTGGAGAGCATAGTGAGGTGAGAACAGTCATGGGTGAAGAAGCTGGTGAAGTAGGCAAGGGTCAGATCATATAGGACTTTATAGGAGTTTGGATTTTGCCCTAAGGGCGAGGGATGCCACTGGAGAATTTTAAGTCTTGGGATATATTGAACAGTTCTGCATTTAAAAAAGATCCCTTTAGGGAGCACCTGGCTGGGTCTGTCAGTAGAGGATGTGACTGTTGATCTTGGGGTCCAGAGTTCAAGCCCCGTGTTGGGCTAGAACCTACTTAAAAAAATAAAAATAAAAAGATGCCTTTAGCTACAAATGGACTAGCACCTTGTTGTGGGGTAGGGTGGGGATAAGTCTGAGGTTGGGGAGACTCTGGAGGCTACTGTGGTAATCTAGAGTAGCATGGCAGGCACAGATGTTGAAAGTCAACAGTTACTTAGGTGTGAGAATCAAGATAGAGGCCTTGGAACTGGGAGGAGAGAGAGAGAGAGAGAGAAATAGAGAGAGAGAGAGAGGGAGAGAGAGAGAGGGATTGTAAAGTATGGGCTTCTGGCCCAAGGAACTGGGTGGGTGTTTGCTATCTTTTGCTGAGATGGAGAAAGAACAAGTTAGGGGAAAGTAGCATGAGTTCAGTGTTGGACATGTTGGATGGGAGGTGTCTGCGTTATCTGGGTGATATCCACTGGGCAGTTAGATCTAGATCTTGAACCTAATAGAGAGGTTTTGGGTAGTGATCATCATATACTTGAGGCTCCTCAGCACATAGGTGGGTCTTGAAGTCAGGAATACAGGAAGGTCTGAGATGTAAGAGGTTTTCTCAGGAGATAGTGAGGAGGAATTTTTAAACCATTGAATTTGACCATGTCATGGTTGAGGGGGAGCTGACAGGAAAACTGAAAAGGTCTGAAGGGAATAAATTGTTCCTGTCATAGGCACCTATTAAGAAAATTGTTTACTGTGCACCTGGGTATCTTCAGGTGCTCAGGTCATCCTGGGGTCCTGGGATCTAGCCCCATGTTGGGCTCCCTGCTCAACGGGGCGTCTGCCTTTCCCTCCATACCTGCCCCTCCCCCAGCTCATGCTGTCTCTAGCTCTCTCCCTCTCTCTCCAATAAATAAATAAAATTTAAAAAATTATAAAAAGGAAAATTGTTTACTCATCAGCTTATTCATTTATTGAGCAAATATTTGCTGGCCTAAAAAGAATATTAACCTTGGAGTGAAGAGACCCGGATATTATTGACTCTGAAACAAGCTGACTTAATCTCTACAGGTCTGGTTTCTTTATGTTGTCAGATTCACTTCCACTTCAAATTTTCTAAGAAATACTAATAAACTAATCATAGCTTCCAAAATATTTTATACCAGAAACCTATATAAAATAGTAAGTTAGAACATATGGTATAAGTCAGCCCCACTGATTGCTAAAGGTGAGACCTTATGAACGTCCCTTAACCCTTCCAGGCCTCACTGTCCTCTTTGGCGCATGAACACTTGATATGGGCTTTTCACTCAAGATAGACTGAGCACATGTGCTTATGTCCACTGCTTCACTGAACCGAATTAAAAGAGGAAAGATTAAAAACAGCATAATTTCCCAAGACTGCTGGGAATAAGACCAGATTGTGTGTGTGTGTTTGTGTGCCCATTCTGGAAAATATAAAAGCAGTGGCATCATCAGGTATATCAGTGACAGAGGAGAAGGCAGCAGTGGAGGTAGAACTTTTCTTCCCAGAAACTTCTGGAAGCTTCCATGCTTGGAATTGGCAAATGTGGATATAGATTATTAGGAAGTAGGCAGAAATTGGGCAGAAATAATTGATGATTGGAGATGTGGATCAACTACTTAAATCCCCAGCGCCCCACAACTGCTTATAATTTGGATTTATCAAAAAAAAATAATTTGGATTTATCTGTTCCCACTCTGTGCAAACTCAGCTTGCAGTCCGTTGTGCATTGGGTGCTTGTGTCCCTCCCAAATTCATAGGTTGAAGCCCTTACCCCCAGTGTGATGGTATTTGGAGATGAGGCCATCAGGAGGTATTTGGATTTAGATGAGGTCGTGAGGCTGGGCCGCCATGATGGGATTAGTGTCCTTGTAAGAAGAGGAAAAGACTAGAGCTCTCTGCCTGTTGAGGACACTATGAGAAGATGGCCATCTGCTAGCTAGGAAGGGACTTCTCACCAGGAACCAAGTCAACTGGCACCTTGATCATGGACTTCCCAGCCTCCAGAAACTGAGGAATGAATATCTGTATCTGAAGCCACCCAGTCCACCTGTATTTCGTTACAGCAGTCCACCTGATGAATAGGCAGTCTTTGCAAAAGTTAGCCTAACCACTCACATCCTCAGAAATCACCCCCAGCCCTCCCCACTTCGGGCCACAACCTTCCAAACAGATACGACGAAGTGTTCTGATGACACACAACGGATGGTGTCTTCAGTGCAGAACCTTTCTCCGTGGGAAGCTTTCTCATCACATTTATCCGTAAAGCTGAAGCACATTCACCTGTGCCTTAAGAAGTTACTTCTCTGGTGAAATACTTTTTGCCACTCTAATGTAGAGAACCTGAGCAATATCTAGTTAACCTGTTTCTATTACTTTCTTGCTCACATGAGGATATTTTTTAAAATTTATATTTAAATTTTTAAGTTTTTGGTACTTAGCGGAGGATCGATGGCTCTCTCAGGTGAGTGCCTAAAGTACAGATACTACATAGGTGGTGAGCATAAAGTGTGTTGTCACCTAGGCTGGTAAAAATGAAACTTTTTGTAACAACTTGGCTTAACTCAGGAGACACTGTTTCCTCCCTTTAGAAGAAAAATACCATCTTGTCAATTCAGAGGAACTTACTCCAGTTGTTTTCCTCACTCTCTCTCTGAGGTGAACAAAGTTTCTGCAGGTGGGAATGGGTGTGGTTTTGAGGATCTTGGCACTTTGGGCTGAAGACCACCCTCCCCACCATCCCTTGACTTGGATCTCAGTCTCTGCTGAAGTCCTTTGCTTCGCTCTGGCTTCTGAAGGTCCATTGGTGTGGCATGTTTCTTATTCCCACCTCAACCCCCTTTATGTCTAGAGTCTTCTTTATGTCTACCATTTTGCTTTCCTTGGGACAAATGGGGAACCAGGCTATGGTTTCCCTTCCCTGCTTGAGAAGTGAATTCTGGGGGTACCTGGGTGGCTTCAGCTCAAGTAGTGATCCTGGGGTCCCGGGATGGAGACCCGTGTAGGACTCCCTACTCAGTGGGGAGTCTGCATCTCCCTCCCTCCCTCTCTGTCCCTCCCCCTGCTGGTACTCTCTCTCTCAAATAAATAAAATCTCACAAAAAAAAAAAAAAAAAGAATATAGGAGGCAGAGCTGCCTGCAGGCCCCATGGGCATATCATTCAAACATTGTTACTCATTTCCCAGGAGCTGTGCTCCGGCCTGTAGGGCTCTCCAGCAGCCATCCATCTTCAGGGGCAACAGCGTGGGAAGCTAGGGAGTTAGCTGGAGTTTTTATTATTCTCCTTGCTTATTTCAGGTGTTAGGTCCCAAGAGGGCAGGTAATACCTAGGCACTGGTCATGTCTCCTTTTTCCAGGTACTGGAGCCACACATCCTCTTTTGGGTGGGAAAATGATTCTCCAGCATGGACTGTTCTCTACAATTTAAAGGAATAATTTTTGTGCTGTGAATCCCAAGGATTTGTTATTTATATGCAAAGCTGTGCTTTTGAAATTTTAAATATTTTAAATCATTCTCTTTCAGAAAGCCCAGTTCTGAAAACACAGAACATGATAGCTCTTTTTTTTAAGATTATTTATTTATTCATGAGAGACACAGAGACATAGAGATAGAGGCAGAGACATAGGCAGAAGGAGAAGCAAGCTCCATGCGGGAAGCCCAATGTGGGACTCGATCCTAGGACTCCAGGATCACACCCTGAGCCGATGGCAGATGCTTAACTGCTGAGCCACCCAGGCATCCCCATGATAGCTCTTGAAAGCTTCCCTGGATCCTCTAAATATGGGCCTGAGCTACATGCTCATGGACCCACCGGCAGTATCTACTCACATGATGTACTCCCAAGTAATGGAATGAGTTGACTTACTGGATAGAATAACCTAGAATTGACAATTAGAATTTTAGGGAATAGCTGCCCAAAACAATGATTATGGTTTTGGCCATAGTGACTCTTAATTTTTTTTGATAGTAATTAACCAAGTTTTAAGATTTTATTTTAAGGATTTTTATTTATTTGAGGGAGAGAACACAAGTGGAGGAAGAGGCAGAGGGAGAAAGGCAAGTAGACTCCCTGCTGAGTGCTGAGCCTGATACAACACAGGGCTCATCCCAGGACCCTGAGGTCATGACCTGAGCTGAAACCAAGAGTTGGATGCTTAATCAACTGAGCCACCCAGGTGCCCCAATAATTAGCTAAGTATTTTATTTATTTTTTTATTTTTAAAGATTTTATTTATTTATCATGAGAGCCAGAGAGAGGGTCAGAAACATAGGCAGAAGGAGAAGCAGTCTCCCTGTGGGGAGCTTGATGTGGGACTCAATCCCAGGACCCTGGGATCACGCCTTGAGCCAAAGGCAGATGCTCAACTACTGAGCCACCCAGGTGCCCCTAGCCAAGTATTTTACATCCATTTTTGGTTCATGATTTTAAAATCATGCTATCTGGGTAGAGAAGACTTAGACTTCTTAGATTCCTGTTCATGAAGGCAAATGGGTAGGCTGGCATTTCCTTAAAAGCAGTAGTAAAATATTTCTATGTATTTAAGTTTATGACATTAGGGAGATGAAACTGTGTATGGAAGCACTGTCTAGAAAGCATTGATAAGTAATAGAAGAGGTAATGCTAAGAGATAGGTAATGGAAAAATTATCTTAACATTGCTTGCTCCTTCCGTAGGCTGATATAGAGCTGTTGAGTACTGAAATGAGGTCCCACAGGAATTAAGTCTCCTCATGGCAGTTCTCTGGAGCTAAAGAATTGATTTTTTGGAAGATGGGATAAACTATGTCTCAAGTCTCTTACAAGGGAAATATTTCTGAGAAGCCTGTTTGAGTAAACAGCTTTTTAAAGTTTGAAGCACACTACTCTGCATAGCAGCTAAAATATTACATCTTGAAATCTTTTTCGCTTTACAATAGTTTATTTACCAAGTGTTTTATAATAGGTAGAGTGAAGAAATCTCATTTGGGAAGAGTTCTAAATCTTTAACATGTGAAAAGATATATATATATATCATACATATATATATCATACATATATATCATACATATATATATGTATGATAATAACAAATAAAGTATCCCACCTGGTTGTCAATGGAGATTTCTGTTTCCACCATTTCTCTCACAAAAACTAATCCATATGTGGCATGTTTTCAAATCTGCATTCATTATCAGTCTTGACAGTCAAACCCAGTACCTCCCATGAGGCTGTATTCAATATGAATGCTGAGAAACTGCTAGCACTTAAAATACTGCCTGAAGTTAATTAATTTGCCTGTGATTTTCCTTGCATTCAGTCTGAGAAGTTATCTTGCTAATGTAAATAGATTTAAAACAACTTCACAGAGCTTTATATTGAACTAAAGTATTAGCTTCTAAATTGGCTGGATTGCCTGGACTTGACCTGTACAATATTTATGAACTTGTAGAAAGCAGAATGCACCTTCCAAAATGTAGTTGGAAAGTTTAATTATGAATTTATTAAAGTTATATTCTTTGAACTTGACATACTTATGGAAATGCAACTCATTATTACGACTGCTGGATTTGCAGACAGCAATATTGAGAGTGAGAAAATAATTCAGTTTAGAGAAAAATGATCGTTTCAACATTTAATGAGATATATATGCGACAACAGAGGTGTGACTAGAAGCATGGGCTTTGGAGTCAGACAGCCTTGGTTTTGATTTTGGCTGTGCCATTTCATTCAGTCCTTCATTCCTTTTTTTTTTTTTTTTTTTTTTAGTATTTAACCGAAACCCAGTCACACAGTGGTGAAAAAAACAGGCATTTTTCTGCCTCCTATGGATCTCATAGTCTAGCAGGGGAAGTGAGTATGAAATAAATAATCAAATAATGGTTAAGGATAAGTACTGGGTGTCATGAAATCAAATAACACAAGAACTAATTTAGATTGAGGCTCCTGAAGGCCAGTGTAAGGAATGAAAGCAGACCATAAGGTGGCTGGGTAGAGGGAGCCAGAATAAAGAGACTGAGAGAGGAGGGGATGAGTCAAAAATACAGCTGTAAGATTTAATCAGTGTTTTCCTTTTTTTTTTTTTTTAAAGATTTTATTTATTCATTCATGAGAGACAGAGAGTAACAGCTGCATATAGTTCTCGGAATCAAATAACATTGTATTTGAATCATGCTTAATACAGACCTAGCATGATAAGTATTTACTACCTGGTGGCTATAAATAATAATAATAATAATAATAATAATAATAATGCCCTCATGGAGTTTACATTCTGGTGAGGTGATAATCTCCACTGTAGGAATGGAAATAAGCAAAGAGGGGCTGACAGTTGCTTAAAGAGCTTCAGAGAAAAGTTCTACATTTTTAGTAATTTTAGAAATGAGTTAATCATTACAGTCACAACTGAAGGAAAAAGGCAAGACTTTTTCTCATTAAGGCAAAACATCTTAATGCTTTCTGAGTGAACTTAAGTGACATATCAGCAAGGTCACAGAATAAAGATACTGAAATTATAGTTGATTGATGTAATTTCCCATGTATAAAACTTTATCCATCTAATCTGTAAAACCTCAAGATCAAGACTGCCTGTTGCTTGGGCCCTGGCAAGCTTGTAAAGGCAGGATGAGTTAAAGAAATAATTGCAAACTTGTTAGCTAAGATATTTTCCTAAAAAAATCCAGAAAAATTATAAATTAAATTGTAATGGACCTTCATTGTAACAAGGATTAAGATTCATTATTTTGGTTCCTTCAAGGGAAGCATTTTATAAATGTTTTGTACTTTTATCCTTATGTGACAAGATGTGGATGAACAATTCATGGCCTCTCCTCCCCACTATACCTTGGTTAATTATCTCCTGTCCTCTCCAACTTCTTCTAAAGCTCATCTCTCTGTTCTAGGTTGACTTCTAGCCAGGGTTAATTTTAAAAATATGAGGTCTATTATTTTCTATTTTTATAAGAGGTGAGTGAAATTCCATTTATACTTCTTCTGAGGGGCCATGGTTTAGTGCTAGTAAGATGTTATTAGAAATAAGTAAATAAGTTCAATGAGATATTTTTATGTTTAATATGTTAACCTTAGAGATGTGAACAAAGGGGAAGAAGCCTTTCCATTCTGTTGTTTTATTTATTCCATTCATTCATTTATTCCACAAATATTGAATAGACATCCACTCAGAGGACATTTATGGAGGTGTTCATCATGTCCTAGGAAAGGTACCTCGTTCTAGGGATACAAATATAATTGATTTCTAGGTTTTGCCTTCAAACGTACAACTTTGTAGCCAAATTGTTCATTCATTTATTAGTACTCTACATATATTTCATGAATGCCTTCTCTGTGCCCAGCATTGTTGTAGACACTGGACACAGGATGTGCCCTGTAGTAGACACTGGACACAGACACAGGGTGTGCCCTGGGGCAGTTTATATTCAAGTGGTAGACCTGAAAACAAGTGTAGAAGGTTAGGATGGTGCTTCCTAAAGTGCTCTGATGACTACAGGGAGTGTACAAAATTATTTATGAGAGGTTCAGGAAGAAAATATTTTGATTTTTATTTATCTTAATCTCATCTTGCTTTATTTATATTTTTGTATATATTTGGTAATATACCTAATCTGGATAGTAGTACTTGTACACCATTTATACATAAATAAATATTTAAATTCATTAATTTCATACTTGATAAACATTTGCAGACCCCAGGATGAAAGCTGGATTTATTTGCTTATTTATTATTTAAATATTTTATTTATTTATTCATGAGACACAGAGAGGCAGAGACACAGGCAGAGGGAGAAGCAGGCTCCATGCAGGGACCCCAACGTGGGACTTGATCCTTGGTCTCCAGGATCACGCCCTGGGCTGAAGGCAGCGCTAAACCGTTTTTTTTTTTTTTTTTAAGATTTTATTTATTTATTCGTGAGAGACAGAGAGAGAGATAGGAAAGCATGGATTTAGAATTAGACGGACTTATGAGTTTGAAGTCAGTTTCCATCACTTACTACACGTGGGTCCTTGGGCTAGCCAGAGCTCTACATCCTTACAGAGATGTTGTAAGGGTAGGCTGCAATAATGTTAGTAAAGTGCTTATATTGTGTCTGTTTATATCAAATCCTCAAAAAAATGATGGCTAATGTTACTATTGTTATTATTTATGTGATCAATATTAAAATACAGGCATTTTCAAAGTGATAAAGAGAATTTTGAGAAGGGACTGGTTAAGCTGTGACCCTAGTGCCATGAAACTGTTATAATAAATTATTGCTGGGAATGTAAATCGGTTCTACTTTTTATACACTTATATACCAGAATCCTTAAAATTTTTATTTGCCTTAACCCGGTTGTTTCCCTTCCAGAAATTTATCTTAAGGAAACAATCAGAATTCTAATAGATTTATAATAGTGACTGATAGGAAAAAAGTAACTAAATGTCCAAATATAGGAGGATAGCAGTTTAAATTACAACTTTATGATGGAATATTGTACAGCTTTAAATATTTTTAAAGAATACTTGGGGAAATAGTAATATTTAGTGAAGAAGATAGGATATAAAATTATAGTGTAATCCCAATTATGCTTTTTTTAAACATATAATTTAAAAAACCCCACACAACTTAATTAAATGGTATTGGGAAAACTGGACAGCTACATGGAAAAGAATGAAGCTGGACTACTTTCTTACAGTATACACAAAAATCCCAAATGTATAAAATACCTAACTATGAGGCTTGAATTCATGAAACTCCTAAAAGAAAACATAGGTAGTAATCTCTTGGACATTGGTGTTAGCTACATATTTATGAATGTCTCTGCAGGCAAGAGAAACAAAAGCAAAAATAAACTTTTGGAACTACACCAAATAAATTCCTGCACAGTGAAGGAAGCTATTAACAAAACAAAAAAGCAAGCTACTGAATGGGGGAAGATATTTGCAAATGCCGTATTCAATGAAATGTCAGTATCCTAAATATATAAAGAACTTATGCAACTCAACACAAAAAAAACGAATAATCTAGAAAATGGAGAGAAGACATAACAGACATTTCTCCAAAGAAGAGATCCAGATGGCTAACAGACATGTGAAAAGATACTCAACGTCACTCATCATCAGGGAAATGCAAATCAAAACTACAATAAGATTTCCTCACACTGTCAGAATGGTTTAAATAAAAAATATAAGAAACAACTAGTGTTGGCAAGGATGTGGAGAAAAGGAAATTCTCTTGCACTGTTGGTGGAAATGTAAATTGGTACAGCCACTGTGGGAGCAGTACGGAGGTTCCTCAAAAAAGAAAAAATAGAACTATCCTGTGATCCAGTAATTGTACTACTGAGTATTTATAAAAACACTAATTCAAAAGGATATATGTACTCCTATGTCTATTGCAGCATTATTTACATAGCTAAATTGTAGAAGCAGCCCAAGTGTCCACTGAAAAAAATTGAGTCTTTTCATTGGGTGGGGAGGAGCTGCAGTTAGAAAAACTGAGATGCCAAACCTTTGGGAGATTTGTTTCACATGCTAATTCTGGTGTAATTCATATATATATATATCATCCTGATGTAATTCTAAAAAATCCCCGTATATTGTGTGTGTGTGTGTGTGTTTGTATAAAACACATTATATATATAGGATATGTATTTAAGATGTATATATGTATAAGATATATATATATACACACACACATAACTAATATTCACTGAGCCAGAAACTAATTCCATTCACTCTTTTTTTTTTAAAGATTTTATTTATTTATTTGAGAGAGAGAGAGTGCATGAGTCAAGGGGAGGGGCAGAAGGAGAGGGAGAAGCAGACTCCCAGCTAAGCCAGGAGCCCAACACAAGGCTTTATTCCAGGTCTCTGAGATCATGACCTGAGCCAAAAGCAGATGCTCAACCATTGAGCCACCCAGATGCCCCAGAAAAAAATATTTTTAAAGACTTATTTATTTATTTTGGGGGGGATGGGGTTTGGTAAGGGCAGAGAGAGAGGGAAAAGCAGACTCCCCGCTGAGCGCAGAGCCCCACGTGACCCTGAGATCATGACCTGAGCCAAAATCAGGAGTTGGACATTTAACTGACTGAGTGACCTAGGCACTCACCCAAAATACTTTTTTTTAATGGTCTGAAGGATACTCAATGAACTTATCAAATAATTACCTCTGGACTGGAAGAAGAGAGTCAAGATTAGAGATCATAGGGGATCCCTGGGTGGTGCAGCGGTTTAGCACCTGCCTTTGGCCCAGGGCGTGATCCTGGAGACCAGGAATCGAGTCCCACGTCGGGGGCGGGGGGGGGGGCTCTCTGCATTGAGCCTGCTTCTCCCTCTGCCTGTGTCTCTGCCTCTCTCTCTCTGTGTCTATCATGAATAAATAAATAAAATCTTAAAAAAAAAGATTAGAGATCATGGAGAAAAGAAATTATAGCTCCATTTGTGATATTCCAATTCTTAAAAGAAAAGTGACTCTAATTTTAATATTAAAATTAGTTTCTTAATTAAGTCAAAGACAACTGAAAGTATGCTTAAAGAGTCTAGTTTACTAGGTTCTCAATTTTCACATCCCAATCTCCAGCCTTAAGAAACCGAATATTATGTTTGTGCATTCCTTCCTGGCTGCAGAGGCAACAGGAAACCCCAAACTTGAACCTCAGTGTGCACAAAGAAGGCAGAGGCAGGAAGCAGAATCACTGAGTTCCCAGCAATACTTGGAATGTGTTTGTTATGCAAGTACATCGTTTTGACTACATTTGGGACAGGAAGTTCACCATGAAAATAAGTGGAATATAAAAAATGGTATAGCCTAAGTAGTAAGTGTCTTTAAGGATTAAAACAAGAATTCAGTGATTTCTAATATTTTCATTAACTGTAAAAACATCTTCAACTAACAAAGGACAAGCTGGAGAGAGAATGTGACCTACATAGCTTGTGTGTTGCCGCTAGATCCCTGCTTTCTCTTCCAAGGTGACTGGCCCTTACCTCGGCCCAAAGAAAACTCAATAAAAATTCTGCTGCTTTAAAAAAAAAATGCTGCTGCTTCATTACTTCTAGTGGCATTGTTCTGTGAGAAGGAAGCCATGACGTCCAGTTTACACATTCCTGATAGCAACACAGCCTCCACAGAGGCCTGCTTTGTTAAAAAAAAAAAAAAAAAAAAAAGATGGCAGGGAAATGTTATCAATATATATAATCCCCACAGGTTTCACTTTAGAAAGAAATCAAATCATGTTTCACCTTCCTGTAAGCATCTCTGCAGGGAAACAAAGCCAGATCCACAATTAAGTTTTTAGAATTAATTTTTCTCTCTTTTCTGTCCAGGAAAGATTGGATTAATGGCTGATTTCAAATCCTAAACCTCCATGCTGAGCAACTTTCGTGGCTTGTCAAGCAGAGGCTAAGGATGTCCTCGGCACGCTGTGTAGCACAGACTAAAGTGAGTAGACTCCCATTTGGGAAGCCCTTTCTTCTGAAACATAGAGCCCTTGATCTCCTTTATAACTGGAGCTCCTCCTGGGAGCGTTTCTCCCCAGGACCTTATCACACCCTCAGTGCAGGCCTGACCTGAGCACAGCAGGAGGTTGCTGGGCAAGGCAGAAGAAGGAGGGATCAAAGCCAAGGAAAAAAGTCCCCTAGTGGGCAGTGTATTCACCTAACTAGCAATCCTGTCCCTCCTTTCATATTTGCAATTTAAAATTAGTCTCCCTAACCCATTTTCCCTCTAATTTTCCACAGAACCTGACCAATCTGACCACACTGCTGTCTTTCAGTTATTCTCCATAGCAACCAAGGCTTCTCCTTCACAGCACTTAACACAATGGCAAATAATAAATTATATGTGTAATTATGTATTTAATGACTCCCTCCCTCAGAAGATTGCGAAGTTCACGGAGTCGTCCCTAGCGCTACTTGGGACCTCACAATGAAAATGCTCAACAATTATTTGTAGAATAAGTGAATGAATGGATGGGTAGATGACCACTCCTTTTTACCAGTACCCCAGTCCTCCCATTTGATTCATCCTACAACCTCATCTCATTCTCCTCCGCTGTACCAAATTCCATCAGCCTGTGCAGTTGATTGACCTCTTTGGAACCCCCTGCCCCAGCAGTGGGCTGGTTTAGGAAGCCCGCAGATTCTAACACTGTGCCCCATTTCACCCTGTCCCTCTCCAGTGGCATTAACAAACCAAATTTGCCTTCCTTTTAACTCTGCAGGTGTTCTGAAACATCCTCCCCAGTAACCGAATAGCTTCTATACCATGGCAGGATTATAAACTAAAAGCAAGTCCCCACCCTGCTAGCCTTTCCCATAATCTTTGCAGATTACCGAAGGTCTCACTCTCAGAGAGTAACTTCTGACTTCCATCCAAAGTTTCAGATTTATTTCTCATCCAATGTCAAAAAAAAGAGGAGACAGTAAATGGCAATAAAGAAATATTAAAAAATATTAAAAGAGGGAAAGCATGAGAGGATGTGAAAGAGTATCACGCATATGCCACTGGTGCTGTGCATTTATGCAAGGTACGCCACCGTTTGACTTGGCTCTTCCAAGCAGATCAGCAGGAGTCACACAATCCACTAAGACCACAAGGTGGAGCAGACAAGTTGCTCAGTAACAGCATACCTGTTCACTACAGGAAATCTTGACAAATTTCAAAACCCATGAAACAGTTCAGTGGCCTAATGTAAACCATTGTTCACTTTTATAGCACTTTTATAAAAGCACTTTTATAGCAGAGTCAAAGCAATGGGGTCCAAATAGACATCCCTCTGAGGTTCTTGGCTTTTCAAGGATAATTCTGAAGTAGAGCCTAGGATGCATGAGTGCACATTCTTCAGCCAATTCTCTAAATACCACTTGACAACATTAATTTGGTTAATATCAGAAACATATTTCTGAACCTCTTGTCTGAGTATGAAGGCTGCATTCCTCATCATTTGGATCCGGCTTCCTGCTGACAAACAGGGAAGTATATCCTGTCACTTGAGGGTAGAGGGCTCATCTGTCTAAATTCAACTTATGGCATATATTCTAAACTGATGTAATGATTGTAAGGCATTTCAACATTAGGCTTGAAAATGTCCTTGCCAAAGCTTCATCCAAAAATAAATGTAGGCTGATGCAATCACCTCCTGGCTGTTCTCCCTTTCTTCCATCTCCCTTTGCACTGATCTAATCTTTTCAACACCACAGAGGTGATACAATGACATGCAGACTTGATTAGGTCCCTCCTCTGGTGGACAAGTGCTGTCCACTTTAGACAAGGTGAAGAATACAAAGGCTCCTTGGATCAGCCAAATCACGTTACCAGCGTCTAATATCTAGCCAAACCTTCAGTCACTTGGGAGATTAGATTTGTCTAAGCTTGCCATGTATCTTTAAGTATAACTGTTTCTTGTCCATGGTGCCTTCTGCCCTCCTTCCCAGGCTCCTTTTCTACTTGACCAGAGTTGGAATTAGCTTTCCTGCATAGTTTTCATGGGACACCCAGGAAGAAATTTTTATTCCAATTGCCACTTCAGCCTTCATCCTCATCTCATTTTATCTATTTTGGTTAATAATTCTCTGTGCAATTAAAAAGTCACCCCCATTACTACCAATCAAAAAACGTTACCAATATATTTTGGTACATTTCTTTATAGTACTGTTCCTATACATATATATATTGTGTGCTTTTAAAAAATTATTATTGAAGTGTAGTTGACACACAATGTTAGAATAGTTTCAAATATACAGCACAATTATTTGACAATTCTATAATTTCTCAAATGTTCACCACAGTAAGAGTGGTTACCATCTATCACATGCAATGTTGTTACAAAATTATTGACTATATTCGCTGTGCTGTACTTTTCATCTTCATTTATTTTATAACTGGAGATTTGTACTTCTTAATCTCTTTTACCTATTTCATCTATCCCTCCACCCACCGCCCCTCTGGCAACAATCAGTTTGTTCTCTGTATTTAAGAGTCTGGTTTTTGATTGTTTGCTTGTTTGTTTTGTTTTTTAGATTCCACATATAAGTGAAATCATATGGTATTTGTCTATCTCTGTCTGACTTCTATCACTGAGCATCACACCCTCTAAGTCCATGCATGTGGTTGCAAATGACAAAAATCTCATTCTTTTTTGTGGCTGAATAATATTCCTTTACACACTCCACATCTTTATCCATTCATCTGTTGATGGATGTTTGAGTTGCTTCCTTATCTTGGCTGTTGTAAATAATGCTGTAATAAACATAGGTGGTGTGTATATCTTTTAAAATTAGTGTTTTCATTTTCTTTGCAAATATTGAACCACCCTTGCTTCCCAGAAATAAATCCCACTTGATCATAGTGAATGATTTTTTAAATGTATTGTTGGATTTGGTTTGCTAATATTTTTTTTATAAAATATTTTATTTATCCATTTGAGAGAGAGAGAAGCATGGGCAGGGGTAGAGGCAGAGGGAGAGGGAGGAACAGACTCCTCACTGAGCAGGGAGCCTGATGGAGCTTGATTCCAGGACCCTGGGATTGTGATCTGAGCTGAAGGCAGATGCTCAACTGACTAAGCCACCCAGGTACCCCTGGTTGCTAATTTTTGTTGAGGATTTTTACATTTATGTCCATCAGAGATATTGACCTGTAGTTCTCTCTCTCTCTCTGTCTCTGTCTCTGTCTCTAGTCTATTTATTTGGTTTTGGTATCAGTATAATGCTGGCCTGTAGAATGAATTTGGAAGTTTTCCTTGTTCTTCTATTTTTTGGAATAGTTTAAGAACAGGTATTAGCTCTTCTTTAAATGTTAAATAGAATTCACCTGTGAAGCCATCTGGTTCTGGACTTTTGTTTGCTGGGAGTTTTTTGATTAATGATTCAATTTCACTGCTGGTAATTGGTCTGTTCAAAATTTTCATTTCTTCCTGATTCAATTTTGGGAGGTTATATGTTTTTAAGAATTTATCCATTTTCTCTAGGTTGTCCAATTTATCGGCACTTCATTTTCCTAATATTCTCTTATAATCCTTTGTATTTCTGTGGTGTTGGTTGTTATTTCTCCTTTCATTTCTGATTTTGAGTCCTCTCTCTCTCTCTCTCTCTCTTTGATGACTCTGGCTAAAGTTTTATCAATTGTTAGTCTTTTCAAAGAACCAGTACCCAGTTTCATTGATCTATTCTTCTTTTTTTAAAAAATTTCTATTTCATTTATTTGTGCTTTAACCTTATCATTTCCTTCCTTCTACTGGTTTTGTTTGTTCTTTTTCTAGCTCCTTTAGGTATAAGGTTAGATTGTTCATTTGTGATTTTTTTGCTTCTTGAGGATAGCCTGTATTGCTATCAACTTCCCACCTGGAACAGCTTTTACTGCATCCCAAAGGTTTTGGACTGTTGTGTTTTCATTTTCATTTGTCTTGATGTATTTTTTTAATTTACTTTTTTGATATCTTGGGTGACCCATTCATTGTTTAGAAGCATGTTCTTTAACCTCCATGTATTTATATTCTTAACAGATTTTTTTCTTGTGGTTGATTTCTATTTTCATAGCATTGTGGTCAGAAAAGATAACTTTTCTATGACATTAACTTCAGTCTTTCTGAATTTGTTGAGACTTGTTCTGTGGCCTAATATATGATCTATTCCGGAGAATGTTCCATGTGCACTTGAAAAGAATATGTTTCCTGATATTTTAGGATGGAATGTTCTGAATGTATCTGGTAGATCCATCTGGTCCAATGTGTCATTCAAATCCATTGCTTCCTTGTTGATTTTCTGTTTCGATGATCTATCCGTTGATGGAAGTGGGGTGTTAGAGTCCCCTACTATGATTGTATTACTATAGATTACTTCTGTTATATTTATTAACTGTTTTGTATATTTGGGTGCTCCCATGTTGGGTACATAAATATTTACAATTGATATATCTTCTTGTTGGATTATTCTCCTTATGATTATATAATGTCCTTCTTTATCTCTTGTTACAGTCTTTTTTGTTTGTTTGTTTGTTTATTTATTTGACAGGGAGAGAGAGTGTACCCAAGGGGGGGGAGGGGCAGAGGGAGAGGCAGAAGTAGGCTCCCAGCAGAGCAGGGAGCCTGCTGTGGGACTTGATCCCCGGATCCTGAGATCATGACCTGAGCTGAATGCAGATGCTTAACCGACTGAGTCACCAGGTACCCACAGCCTTTGTTTTAAAGTCTATTTTGTCTGATATAATTATTGCTACCCAGCTTTCTTTTTGCTTCCATTTGCATGATAAGTGGTCTTCCATCCTTTTGCTTTCAGGTCTGAGATGAGTCTCTTGTAGACAAGATATAGTTGGGTCCTGTTTTTTTAATCCCTTTCATCACCCTATGTCTTTTGATTGGAGTGTTCAGTCCATTTACATTCAAAGTAATTATTGATAAGTATGTACATATTGCCATTTTGTTACTTGTTTTATGGTTGTTTTGTTGTTCTTCTCTGTTCCTTTTCTTCTCTTGATCTCTTCTCCCAGCCAGGTTTGCTGGCATTCTTTAGTGACATAGTTGGATTCCTTTCTCTTTACTTTTGCATATCTATTACTGGTCTTTGGTCTGTGGTTACTATTAAGTTTTTATTTGATATCTTATGCATATAGCAGTCAAGTTATGCTCACTTAAGTTTGAACCCATTCTTCACTCCTCTCACCCACTCAACCCTCTCACCTCTTCACCCACATTTTAGGTATAGTATGTCATAGTTTACATCTTTTTATTTTGTGAATTCCTTGACTGATTTTTATAGATATGCTTATTTTTACTACTTTTGGGTTTCCTGTTTTTCTTACTCGTACTTATGGTTTTTCCTTTGCACTAAAGGAGTCCCCTTTAACATTTTTAGATCATGAGCTCTGTTAGCTTTTGTTTATCTGGGAAACTCTCCATTTCTCCTATTCTGAATGATCCAGCCTTTACTGGATAGAATATTCTTGGATGCCAGTTTTTGTCATTTAATGCTTTGAATATATCATGTCACTCCCTTCTGGCGTGCAAGTGCCTGCTGAAAAATTAGCTCATAGCCTTATGGGATTTCTCTTATATGTAACTGTTTTCTCTTGCTGCTTTTAAAAGTCTCCCCTATTGCTACACTTTGTTGTTTTAATTACTATGTGTCTTGATGGGAACCTCCTTTGGTTGATTTTTTTTGGAGATTCTCTGTGCCTCCTAGATCTGGATTTTTGTTTCCTCCCCTACATTTTGGAAGTTTTCAGCTATTCTTTAAATATTTTTTTTTTTGGCCCTGTTTGTCTCTCTTCTCCTTGTGAGATCCCTATAATGTAAATGTTATTACACTTGATGGTGTTACTGAGTTCCCTAAGTTGGTTTTCATTTTTTTATTATTATTTTTTCTCTCTCTTCTTCAGCTTGATTGCTTTCCATTAAGCAATTACTCCAGGTCACTGATTCATTCTTCTACTTTCTCTAGTCTACTACTTATTTCATCCAGTGTTTTTAAATTTTAGTTATTGAGTTCTTCATCTCTGGTTCTTTTCTATGTTTTTTTATATCTTCGTTAAGGGTCTCTCTGAGGTCCTCCACTCTTCTCTCAAGTTCAGTGAGTACCTTTATGACTATTACTTTCATTTCTCTATCAGACATCACTTATCTCTGTTTTGTTTAGATCTCTTGCTATGGTTTTTGTCCTGTTCTTTCATTTGGGACATATTCCTATGTCTCCTCATTTTGTCTAACTCTCTGTGTGTGTTTCTATGTGTTAGGAAAGTCAGCTATGTCTTCTGCTAGTGAAAATAGTGGTCTTATGAAGAAGATGTCCTGTAGTGCCCTGCAGCTCAATGTCATCAGCACCTGGAGCTTCAGGGGTATCTCCTATGTGTGTTGTATGCACCCTGCTGTTGTGGCTGAGCTCTGTTTACCATTAGTCTGGTCATCTGCAATGGCTCCCTTTGCCTGTTGTGGGTAGTATTTGGTTCCTGTGGTGTTAGTGGGCCAATCTGAGGCCACCTCAGGCTTAAGTTAAGTCAGACTAGGTGTTTAACAGAGATACAGTAGCACTCACCTTCAGGAGAGTGTGGGGGTGGGGTGCACAGAGCTAGCAACATCTGTAGTAGTGGGAGAGGAGCTGCATCTGGGTTGGCTCTGCAGGATGTGTGGTGGCTGGATGTGTGGTGTTAGCAATGCTCTCTACAGTGGTGTGGCTCCACAGGACAATATGCGAGCAACATAGCAAGTTAGGTAGCAAATGTTGGCTCAGGGCTTGTTCCCACAGGTGTTTGTGTGGTTATTGGGAGGAAGGGGGGTAGGAAATGATGTGTGCCACCAGCTCCTGTGTTCCTGGAGAAGTCTCCCAATGGCCCTTGCCCCACTAGCCCGTGCTCTGAGATTAGTAAAGAAATCTCTGTTCCATATACCCCAGATATTCTTAAATTCCTGCTTCCATGCTCTATCTCTGTGGGGTTATGGTTGCACTGTTGCTTAAAGTGCAGGGGATCAGTTTCCTCTTGTGCTCCTGGTTCTCCCACAAACCTACTATTTTTAAAGTTCTAGGTTTTAAGCCCCACTGATTGCTTTTTATTTTTATTAAAGATTTTATTTATATATTCATGAGAGACACAGAGACATGCAGAGATGTAGGCAGAGGGAGAAGCAGGCTCCCTACAGAGAGCCTGATGCAGGACTTGATCCCAGGGTCCCAGGATCATGCCATGAGCCAAAGGAAGATGCTCAATCACTGAGCCATTCAGGTGCCCCTAAGTCCCACTGATTGTAATAAATTGTAGAATTTGATCCCTGTGGTTTTGAAAGCCAGATGTTATGGGGATTAATCTTCCCTGTGCAGGCTTCCTCTTGTGAGAGTCTGTTTTCCTGCCCTTTCGGCACCTGTGGTGACTCTCACTACTGGGGTCAATTCTGTAGGTCTGTTTCCTGCCAACTTTGTCTCAGCCCTCCCTACCCTCTTCCATGTGGCCTCCTCTCTACATTTAACTGTGTTTGGTTAGTCTTTGGGTCATTTTCTAGGTCATTTACACTGATGGAGCTGTTATCTAGTTGTATCAATGGGATGAGGTGAATGTAGGGCCCTCCTACTCTGCCATCCTCCTCAGAAGGGTTTTTAAATGAACAAGAATGATATCCAAGTGGCAAGAAATTGGAAAATAATGTAAAAGCAATAGATAAGTTTTTTCACAAAACTTGATTTTCTGTAGATATATCTTCTTCTGAACCTTTTCCCATAGCTGCTCAGATTTATTTCCTGGATGCCGCACCCATCACACTAAGCCCTACAGGCACTTGTGAGCCCCAGGAACCGAATCCACGTATACAAAGAAAGAAAAGTAGCAGGACCAGAAAAGTCCCTCAAATTAGGGATAAGAACTAATGAGTGGTCAAAAATCAACCGGAGCACTGATTATGTTAGAGAAATACAACTTGCAAGACTTAATTTATACACTGGAAATTAGGGAAGAAACTTTATTTTGTGGGAAGAAGTTGGAGAGCAGAGGAGAGGGTCTTAGAGATGAGATTGCTCATTGACACAGCATTGGAAGCTTGAAGAAGCGGGAGGGAGAGAGAGAACGGCTACTGGAAGCAGTCCATACTGGGGGAGCCTTGGTCACACACTTGTGCACTGCGGTATGGGATAATGCTGGAACAAAGGGAAGATTAGGTATGGCCTAGGGAGATAGGAATGGATTAGGAGCTTTTGTGTGTCACAGGTTGGCAGTGATTTTCTTGTCATTTTTTTTGTTCATGGGGTAATAAGACAACTAAGTATCATAGTGGTAAGACTGCCCAAGATGCTGTCCTCAGGTCAGATAATTGGGCACATTATGTACTAAATTATGAATAAATTTATATCTCTTCTATGCCATTGAGGTTTGGAACCATCCTTTATTCTGAAAAGATTATGAGCCACCCTGGGAGTCAATTTCAGTCATTATCATAATAATATCAGTAGCAGACTCAAATAATATGTAGTTGGTTTTCTAAAATTAATATGAAATTGCTTCATGGCTTAGCTGAGAGATGCTTAATAACTATATTATCCTCACGTGAGGCTAAATGGGTGAATTTTTAATCTTGCCATTTTGAATAGGGTAAAATTAGTTTTTTTAGAAGTGGAGATTAGAAAAAGTTGAAGAATTTAAAAAAACTATTGCCAACTACAAAGAAAATTAAGAGAGTAAATCCCCTGAAATGTCTGCTGTCACATGTGTTGAGCCTTCTATGCTGCCTAGTGGCTTCATTGTGTTCATATTCCCTATAAAGACACTTCATAGTAGGGTTTGTGATTTTAATCTATTCTTGGCCTTGCTCTTTTTTTGTCATTCTTTTTTTTTTAAAAAAGGTTTTATTTATTTATTTGACACTTTCTTATTTTTGTTTAATGGTATATTTTGGAGATATTATTATGTTCAAACATACAGATCTAGTTCACATTTTGTGTTGCATGGTATTCCATAGTATGGAGATGCCTTGTTTTAGTAATTTCCCTGTCAAGGGGAATTTATATGGTTTTAGCCCTTCTCACTTCCTTCTTTCACTGTTATAACTAATGGTATGATGACTATCCTTATACATATTTTATGCACATGTATGAATATTTTTCATGGGGAGATAATTGGAGAGTAGAGCTGTTTAGTCCAATGGTGTTTACATTTAATAGATAAAATACATAGATTTTATTTTATTTTACTTTAAACTCCGGTTTCTTCTATTTATTTGTTTAATTAATTTTTGAGAGAGAGAGCGCAAGGGAGTGTGCATGAGCAGGAGGAGGTGCAGAGGGAGAAGGAGGGAGAGAATCCCAAGCAGGCTCCCCGTTCATTGTGGAGACTGACATAGGTATTGATCCCATGACCCCAGAGATCACAACCTGAACCAAAATCAAGAGTCTGATGCCTGGGGATCCCTGGGTGGCGCAGAGGTTTGGCGCCTGCCTTTGGCCCAGGGCGCGATCCTGGAGACCCGGGATCGAATCCCACATCGGGCTCCCGGTGCATGGAGCCTGCTTCTCCCTCTGCCTATGTCTCTGCCTCTCTCTCTCTCTGTGACTATCATAAATAAATAAAAATTAAAAAAAAAAAAAAAAACTTCTCTAAAAAAAAAAAAAAAAAAAAGAGTCTGATGCTTAACCAACTGAGACAACCAGACACCTCAATACATTGATTTTAATACAGCCAAACCAGTAGAACATCCAAGGGTTTAGCCATTTCATATTCCTAGCCCCTACATGTGAAGATAACCTTTTCCTTATACTGCTAACACTTACTATAAACCTTTTATTTTTTCCAAACTGATGTACCAAAAATGGCGTGTCTTTGTTTTAAATCTTATTCACCTGATTATTAAGGAGATTAGATGATCTATTTATATATTTTTCAGCCATTTGTATTTGTCTTAATGAGAATTCTCTATTTATTTGTATACTTATTTTTTTGGGTTGTGACTTTCTTATTAATTTGTAGGTGTTCAGAGTATTCTAGGTTTTAGTTCTGTGCTCAACGGAGAGTCACTTGATATTCTTGCTCTCCCTCTCCCTTACCCCCTCACTCTTTTTCTCTAAAATAATAAATAAATCTTTAAAAAATATTCTATGTTTTAATCCTTCATCTGGTACATATAAAGCAATTTCTTTCAGTCTGTTGTTTAGTGATTTGTATAAATTTTTGAACATGATTGGGATGAAACTGTATGTTCAATTTTATATTTTGTCTTTTTCCACTAAAATTATATTGCATTTTCCCCTATCACTAAAGAGTCTCCAACAGAATGATTTTTAATGACAATATAATTTTATTGTGTGAATATAACATTTTATTTTTCTTCTTTTTTCCTTCATGTTTTTTTTTAAATTTTTTTATTTATTTATGATAGTCACACACACACAGAGAGAGAGGGGCAGAGACATAGGCAGAGGGAGAAACAGGCTCCATGCACCGGGAGCCCGACATGGGATTCGATCCCGGGTCTCCAGGATCGCGCCCTGGGCCAAAGGCAGGCGCCAAACCACTGCGCCACCCAGGGATCCCTTTTCCTTCATGTTAACATGCTTCTGTTGTTAAGCTCTTAATTGTGTCTGCAGTTTTGCTATTGAATATTTTTGGAAAATTTTGCCAATGATTACTTTTCTGAATATCTTTTTATTTAATCTTATCTTTTATTTAATCTTTGGGTGTATTTCCATTTCTTTAGATAAGATTATAAGAGGGAAACTCAGAGCAAATAATATTAATTTAAATTTCATTGATACATACTATGAAATTTTTTTATGGAAATTTTGTACCAGCTTACATGAGTAGTATGTCAGCATGTCTTTCTCACAGAACTCTCTCTCTCTCTTTTTTTAGAACTATCTCTTAATATAGCTGATTATTAAGTATATTTAAAATGTCAGTTTTAAAGATCAGGAATAATACTTCACTGATAGAATAATTTGTACTTAATTGATGACCAAGGAAGAAGGATACTTCTCAATTATTAGCCATTTATAGTTCTTCGGATAACTGTTAGTTCTTTTATATAATTTTTCTCTAGGGTATTTGTTTTCTTACTGGTTTGAGTAGGTTCTTTGCATATTATAGTTTTTATGTTTTTTATCTTTTAAATTCATGAGAGACACACAGAGAGAGGCAGAGACACAGGCAGAGGGAGAAGTAGGCTTACAGGGAGCCTGATGTGACTCGATCCCAGGACCCTGGGATCATGACCTGAGCCGAAGGCAGATGCTCAACCACTGAGCCACCCAGGCGCCCCTGCATATTACAGTTTTGACTCTTTAAATTACTTTTGCAAATATTTTTACAGTTTGCTCTTCACTTTAAATTCTGTTTTTATATTTTTAAATAAAGTCTTTATCTTTTTAGTATCTAGAAGTTTAAGAATTTTGTTGTCATGTTTTTTTCTTGATGTTCTTTCATTGCTTTTATGCTTAGAAAATTCTTCTCAAGATAAGATACATATAAATTTATAGTACTTTTTATGATTGCATTTTTAATATTCAGTACTTCAAGTCTATCTTAAATTTATTTTGGCTTATAATGTGTAATGCAGCTCTAAAATTTTTTTCTTTAGTAATCAGCTTTATTATTCCTTGACCGGTATTTTTCCGCTACTATTTAAAGCATCACCTCTTTTGTCATACACTAAATTCTTCTGAGCGCTAGAGACTAAAGACTGTTCCTGGGGTTTCTATTGGTCTTTCTGTTGATTTCCTGCTGAGTATGATTGTTTTTGATTTTTTTTTTAAATGAAAATTTTTAAAAGGGTATTTTTTTCGAATCCAGCAAAGGGCTGTTTAGTTAAAAAAAATCTATCTGTGTAGGTATTTCTAGTTTAGAAGTGATGATACGCAGGTATCATTTCTCTATTCTATTCCTGGAAACTAGCCACAAGCAACAAAGAAAATGAGAAATAACTTCCATTGTTGGCACATCCAGGAGGAGATGGCTGAAATCTTGCAACACAAAGTAGGTGGCAGGCCTTTCTAAAGCAGCAGATATTGAGGGGAGGTGCATGTGGGACACACCACGGCTGCAGAGCGTGGGAATTGTTGGGAAAGCTTATTTTGCAAAGATGAATGGCAAACTCGGAGGAATCAAGCCAAAATCTCTTGTTTGCAGGAGAGGGTGGAGGTGTGTGGACTGGCAATGGGAGCTTCTCTGCAGTTTCCCGGCTTCCAAAAAGTAGGAGAGCGAAAACCAAATAAAAACCATGTCACAAACCAGATTTATAGGAAGCTGTGGAGCCGGGGACTTGTGGAAAGTCTGCATTGTGATAAGCTCTCTGGTTGCCTCTCTCCATGGGCAGAATGACAGCAGGTCAGATGAAGTTATACACAAATCCTGTGTTTTAGGGAAACTCCTGCTTGGCTGGAACATGAGTGACTCCACTTTCCCATCCCTGTATGCACATTAACCTCTTCCACAGCTGGCCCAGCAAGCACTCACCTTCTGAGCAATCAAAAAGGAAACAACACAGGAATTACTTAAAGATACAACAAATCCTCCTAACCCCCCCCCCCCCAGGAAGAAAAGGAGGTAGAATAGGAAAGATGTGACAGATGAAGAATATCCACCAGAAAACTATTGCTGTGATTGAAGGAAAAACGACCAAACATTCATCATGAATAAAACAATTGAATAAAAACAAAACAACAATTGAATAAAGCCAACATGTACCTGAGGTGTGTTCAGAAAGCAAGAGCTATAGGACTTCAAGAAAGATACAGCAAGGTGAGGAGAGAAGATAAAACATACCTGGCGGGGCTCAGGAAAGAAAAGACAAAAAAAGTGAAGCCATCACAGAAATAACAGCAAGACTGAAAGGTACACAGGGAGGCAGGCAAGTATAGAAAAAAAGTGGGAAGAATAAGAGAATTGGAATGGAAATAAAGAATAGAAAGGAACAGAGAGGAAGTGAGTGAAATGCAATACATACAGAAGAGATTAATAAGCCTGTGCATAATTCTTCTGAAAAGGAGACACCACCATAAGAGAGGAAGAAAGGGGGAGAGGTAGTGTAAGCATTTTGGTTTCTTCCATCTAATAACTTGCTGCTACACTAGCAAGTATTTAGAATGAGAATATAGAGATCAAAAATTAGAAGTCGTAAAGGAAGAACGAGAAGAGCAAGGAAGAGAAGATCCACTTGTAATGAATTAACAGATGTTGTCTAAAAGGTATTATTTAAAGTGACAGTTTTTTTTAAAAAAAACATTTTGTTTATTTATTTGTGAGAGAGAGAAAGCATGCACACACTAGTAGGGGGAGGGGCAAAGGGAGAAGCAGATTCCTCGCTGAGCAGGGAGACCAACACGGGGCTTAATTCTAGGACCCTGGGTTCATGACCTGAGCCAAAGGCAGCTGCTTAACCAGCTGAGCCACTCAGGCATCCCAAAGGTTATAGTTTTAAACTTAAATCTAGAACAAAAATACAAACCTTCCCAATGATCAGACCAAACAAAGTAAAGCAAACAGATTCGTGGTGAAAGATTTTTGAAAGAGCGATAAAAACAAGAAGCGTAACATAAAATATTGCAACAGAGCTAACACCAAAACTTATCTGTCATGTGAACGGGTGTAAAGGTGGAGTCATCCAGTGTGGGAAGAAGAATTTTAGGATTGATGACAAAGCCAAACCCAACTGTGTTACATATGAGACATCAAAAACAAAGTGATCCAGGAGAGTTGAAGATAAAATGTGGATCAAAGACATATGTCATCAGATGCAAACAAAAAGAAGTCAGGGATCATGGTCTTAATATGAGAAGAGGCTGGGTTCAGAACAGAAAGGAATAAGTGAGCATGTTATGATGCTACATCATAAGATAAAGCTCTGTACCCCTAAAGCAAGAAGACAGCGGTACAAGGTGATAGAGATTTACAGTAGTGCTGGGAGGTTAAACTCACCTCTCAGCTCATGAGAGAGTAAAGCATAGAAATGAGGTTGGGCCAGAAGTGCCCAATTAAAATAATAAGTAAGGTAGAATTGACAGATGTTGAACTCCATGCCCTGAAGACAGAGAATACACCTTTTCAAGTGCCCCTAAAACATTTAGAAAATTGAGCATTCACAGAAACCTCAAGAAATTCCCCAAAGTAGAAGTAACATAGACAAGGATGATGGGGAAAATAGGTCCTGGCTGGTAGAGCAAAGGTACCTTCCAGTCCGAAAAGACCTAGTTCTGAGTGGAACTTGGCCCACCTCACTGAAGTACACCAGTGAGCATCAGCCCCGAATGTGGACCAGGTGCTCCGAGTGCAGTAGAAGTAGCATAGTCTACTTCTATGGAAGTAGAAATCCGTAACAAACCCGGCAAGTAAAGAGCCGTGACAATAGCAAAGCTCTTAACTCAGGTGAAAGAAGAATTCCAAACCAAACGGGAGACTTCTAGGAGATAGTATGAATGCTACGGAAGGATCCATTGGGGGTGCTGAAGAGCTTTGTCATAAAGAAATACATTCAGGTATTATTCTTTGCCGCTCTTGTATTGTCTTTTCTTGTCTCTGTAACCCTCTCCTGCTACCGAGATTCATTTCTTCTCACTCAGGCTACCTCCGAGTGTCTTGAAGGAATGGATATCCGTGGCATACTCCAGAGCCCTCTCAGCACAGAGGCATCTCTAACGCTCAGAGTTTTCTAGATTTTATATATATATATATATATATATATATATATATATATATATATATTCTTCCAATATATATACATAGAAAGAAATTTATGAAAGGGATTTGGTTTGTGCCTAACGGAAGCTAAGAAATCCCATGATCTGCAACCAGCAAGCAGGAGAACCAGGAGAGCTGATGGTGTGACTTTTAGTCTGAGTCTGAGTCCAAAGGCAGGGCTAGATTGATGTTCCAGCTGGAAGCCAGTCTGACAGAGAGCAAATTCTTCCTTACTCCACCTTTTTGTTCTATTCAGACCTTCAGTGGATTGAAGGAGACCCACCCACACCTGGGAAGGGCAGTCTGCTTTTCTCAAGCTACCAATTCAGTTACTCATCTCACCAGGAACACTCTCACAGACACACCCACGATAGTGTTTAACCAAATATCTGAACACCCTGTGGTCCAGTCAAGTTGACGCAGAAAACGAATCATCCCGACTACTAGGAGACCAATGAGAATTCCTGAACAAATGGGAAAAAGAGTGATTTTTGTTGGAAGCCTTAGTATTTAAAAATGTCCGTTCTCAAGTTTATTTGTAAAATTAACACGATCCCAATACAAATACCAACGGGATTGTTGGGAATTTGATAAGTGGATTCTAAATTTCATATAACAGAATGCACAAGTTAGAATAGCCAGGAATATTCTGAAAAAGCAACCCTACCTGGCAGTAATGTGTGTGATTGAGCTCCTAGCTGCCTTTCAAGCCATTGTTCCCACTTGCTCTTGTCCTTCAGCCTCATTTTCTTTGCTCAGATCTTTGACCATGCATGTTCCTGCCACAGGACCCTCGCTCAGACTTTGACTACTTGCATGATGTACGTTTTGGCCTGCTTCATTACCTCTTGCCTGTTTAATACCTGCTCAGTCATCACTCCTTTAGAGAAATCTTTCCTTCCCATTTCTCTGATCATAAGTCACTTTCCTTTGTTCTCTTCTTTTTTTCTTGTGTGCATTTCAGTTTGTAATTATGCAACGATTAGTGTTGTTGTCTGATAAATGCTCTTTTTCTAAGTAGGGTGTAAGCTCAGTGCCTGACTGTAAGTTTTCAGTAAATATTTGTTGGCAAATAATCTCCTCTCTGCTGGACTTTGAAGGGTGATTTAGACCCACCACTCTCCTCTGAACTCAGTACTCAGGAGTCTGCACAATGTGGGCCCTGTTCTGGTGTCCATGGTACTGAGATCTTAATGTGTTATTTCTTTCACCTGTGCCCATCTGAAGATGTAAGTGATTTTTGGTAGTGTTTTGCATTAGATTGTAACCTCCTACAATGAAGAGCCATATCTGAGCTGTCCTGTATGGCTTTTAATATCATGTCCAAGGATACTATTTTTTCATAAGAAGGCAATATAAGATTATGGAATGATTATATCATTTCCTGAAAAAGGATGTTAGTCATCGAAAGAAATAATCATAGCTATTGAAAAACTTAACTCTCCTGATGAATTTTATAAAATAATGTGCATACAGATTCCAGGGAGGCTCAGTTGGTTGAGCATCCAACTCTTGTTTTCAGCTCAGGTCATGATCTCAGGATCGTGAGACTGAACCCTACATCAGGCTCCCCACTCAGTGTTTAGTCTGCTTGAGATTCCCTCTCTTCCTCTGCCCCTCCTCCTCCTGCCCCCCCAATAGACAAATACATAAAATCTTTAAAAATATAAAACGAAATGATGTGCCATGCATACTCTACTTCAAACATCTCAGAGGTCCTTATGTGGCCTGTTGTAGGAAATCTTGCTGTGGTGGTTAGGGTGGAGAAATCACTTCTGAATATAAAGCTAGGCTGAACTGGATGTGGTTCTCTTATGATGTAGTTAAACTTTTTATGTGTTCTCCCCAGGAATACATACCTACCATTTTCTGGGATATGTTGTGATTGGCAAATACGGGCTGTTACTAGGTGCACTGAAGGTTTTGTTTGGCATTTTGTGCATTGAAACACACTAGTCATGACAACGCTTGTTGTAAAGTTAAGGACTTTGAGATGACTTTTGCATTCATGAGTATTTCCAAACAGTAGTCTTTGGCAGTTCAGTAGCTGAGCAGTCATAAACCAGTTTTACTAGTGTGTCCCCTGTGGCCTTGTGGATAATTCCAGGAAACTCTCCTTTATGTGACCTCTTTCATATTCCTTCAAAAAGGAATGGCTTTCCTGTGTGTCTTTCGCAAAGACCATGGGCCCTAAAAACTTCACAGAGGTAGACACATAGGTATCTGTCCAAGCTCAGGAATAATTCTTGAAGGAAGCAGGCTTCATGGCCTGAGTAAGATGGAAAAAGAACTAGAGGTTGCAGACTACAACCCACAGGCCAAACCCATCAAATCTGCTCTGCAGATGTGTTTATTTGGATCATATGGTGTTTCTTTTTTAAACATTGAAATTCCTTGCCAAGCTGCAAAAACTGTGAATTTTTACTTCAAAAATTCTGAATATATAACTTGTCTTGAAAAATTGGAAAAAAAATTGGCCATGCTGGGATCCCTGTTCCTGCATTTGGCAGCCATCAATGGAGCGGAGAGCTGTTTCCTTGTGGCCAGAGCAAGGACTCCTCAAGCACTGCCCCACTATTGCTGGTCTCCTGTATCTGTGTCACCTTCATGATCCCAAGATGGACTATGGGGTTGAGAATAAGTGGTATAATGAAATATTAGGAAGGAGAGAGCCTTTTGCATTTAACTCAGATGATCTCTTTGATAAATGACACATTTCATTCGAAAGATGAGAGAAGTTGATAATTTTTGTAGTCTGGAAACAGAAGGACAATGAAAACTGCCTCTTTGCTGTGGACCTTGTCACATTGTGTCTCTTCTGACAGTTCTTTGGGGACTCTGTTGGTTCTGGTCAGAGGTCAAATGGCATTTGAGTTGGGTAGAAGGAGGCTCTCTAAAGTGGCAAAGGCCAACTCTTTATTTATTTATTTATTTATTTATTTATTTATTTATTTATTTAGAGAGAGGGAGAGAGCGTGAACGGGGGTGAGGGGCAGATGGAGAGGGAGAAGCAAGCTCTCCTCTGAGCAGGGCACCCAATGCAGGTCTTGATCCTAGGACCCTAAGATGGTGACCTAAGCTGAAGGCCGATGTGTAACCAACTGAGCTACCCAGGTGCCCCTCAAAGGCCAATACTTTAATGCCATCCTGGGAGAGCACATCATTCATTCCTGGGCTGCCTCCTGCCTCCTTCAGAATTTTGAGAATGAAATGTTCTGGATGAGACACTTCCCTGGGCAGCATGTTTGAGACATTTGCACTACAAAGAATGCTCTGTTTATCTTACTTTGCACAGCTGCATTAGAAAAGATTGTTTAAAACTCTTTTTTGCATTCTGTCTTTTGGGGGAACCCTGTCAGGAAATTTATGACCATCTCCTGGAAGTCCCAGTCTCTCGGGACCAATTAAACCACTATCGGAATGTGGCTGAAGACGCTCGAAGTGAACTGGCGGCAACTTTGGTCAAATTTGAATGTGCTCAGTCTGAGGTAAGACTATGCATCTTCATGACTTAGAAATGGGCCATTTTAGCGTCTTACAGAGTGAAGCAGAATGTAGAAGTGAGTAGAAATAGGATGGGAGGACACAGCTTTATATCTTTTGGCAAAGGTGATAATTACTCCTATGGTGCGCCTGCTCCCCTCACTGTAGAGAATTCCTGAAAGGTTATGCATTTGCCATGGTGCAAAGCATGATGACATGGGCTGGATCCTAGAGGTCAGAGATGCTTCACAACCTTGAGAGACCTGGGGACACCTGATGACTTTGGTTGAAGCTTGGCATTGGGGCACTTTTAGCATCACCCTGAATATGTACATTTAATATAGTTTGCTTGGCAATCTGGATCTCTTAGGATAGAATTCTGGGTCCCTTTCTAGTGCTGGTTCTGACTGGCTGGGGGAGATTCTAGGACGATGATTGGGATCCATCTATCCTCTGGGCTGGATCAGGTCTGTTGTGGAGTTTCTGAGAGAGTCTCTCTAGATCCATTCTGCTCACAGCCTGGTGGCCCTGAGACATCCTAAGCTTGCCTGTGAGGTAACGAGTGCTGCCAGGAATCCACTGAGAGATGATTTTATACCTTGTGTGTGTGTGTGTGTGTGTGTGTGTGTGTGTGTGAACAATTGTATGCATGTATACTCACAGTTGCAAAGAAGTACATGCATTCATAAAGTCTTCACATAGGGTGGACCTGACATCTTAATAGGGGGTACATACATTGTTAAGTATTTTGATGCCACAGAATTCATGAAAGTTAAAGTGCTTGTTTTATATAAATTCTATAAGGATTTTCCTTTTCTTCCATATTTTTCTCAGAAATCTGAATATTATTTTTTTATTATTAATATATATATTTTTACCATCCACAATAAGGATCCATCCAGAAGGCAAGTGGGAGAAATACAGTGATATATCAAACAGTCTGTATCTTAGGAACCAGTTGTGGCCATGAAATAACAAATATCTTAGCTTGTAGGTTTCTTTTTTTTTTTTTTTAAAGATTTTATTTATTCATGAGAAAGAGAGAGAGAGAGAGAGGTGGAGACACAGAAAGAGGGAGAAGCAGGCTTCTGCAGGGAGCCTGATGTGGGACTCAATCCCGGGACTCCAGGATCACATCCTGGGCCAAAGGCAGGCACCAAACCGCTGAGCCACATGGGGATCCCAGCTTGTAGGTTTCTTGTTTCGTTGTCTGTCAGCAGCAATACAGATTTATTTATTTTTTAAAGATTTTATTAACTTATTTGAGAGAGAGAGAGAATGAGCAGGGGGAGGGGCAGAGGGAGAGGGAGAAGCAGATTCCCCACTGAGCAGGGAACTCGACTTGGGCTCCATCCCAGGATCCTGGGATCATGACCTGAACTGAAGGTAGAAGCTTAACCGAATGAGCCACCCAGGTGCCCCAGCAATAGATTTAGAAAACAAGTTACCATTGCAAAATATTCCATTGCTTTTTGCAAAATATACCATAAATGTCTCTGAGTGACACTAAATCATCCCAAGACATTGCTCAATTGATGTCGAAAGAGACAGAGTACGAAGTCCATTATTTGGGCAAAAGTACCCATCTGGTGGTGCAAATACACATATGAAAAAAAAAAAAGAAAGTTGGATTAAGTGACGAACGAAAGAGTGAGATTTGAAATTACAGTTTTGGGTTCCTTAAAAGTACATCATACTTAGGCCATCGAAATCGTTTTCCTCCTTTTTATGTTTTTTCTGTGTTAGCTTCGAGACCTCCGCTCCAAGCTGCTTTCTAAAGAAGCCTTCTGTCAAGAGTTGAAAGCTGAAATGGAGAATTACAAAGAAAATAATGCTAGAAAATCATCTCTCCTCACCTCTCTGAGAGACAGAGTTCAGGAGCTGGAAGAAGAATCAGCAGCACTTACCGCTTCTAAAATTAGAACGGAAATCACAGCTCACACTGCAATCAAGGAGAACCAGGAGTTAAAGAAGAAAGTTGCAGAACTAGATGAGAGCTTCCAGTAAGGGTATTTCAATATATTTCTTAGTTGTTAGCATTAAAATACTAGCTCCTGTAGCTGGATACGCCTTGGAAGGTACTGGTGTGTTGTTGTTGTATTTGGCCGTGAAACTCAATTTGAAAAAAAAAAAAATTTGAACCTCAAATATCTTTGGAGTCTTGAAAATTTTTCTCAAGCTCTTTTCCAAATGTTATGAGGGATCTTAACAAACAAGGCATTGTCCTAAGCATGTTTATGTACGATTGATTAGGGCTGCAAATGTTCATATATAGAATTTGGAAGATTTTCTGTAAGTAGAGGTTTAACCAGAGGTGGTAGAGTAGCACACAGAGGGAGGTGTTTATTCAGAAGCTAGCTGTAAAAACTACCCTGGAAGCCCAGACCACTCCAGACCACCCCGAATGCTCCTCATTAGGTTTTATTGCAGGTTATATGCAGAAAACTCACGAGACCTGGGTTTTCCACACTTAGTTCTGGCAAAAGGTAATTTTGAGACAAAACTGGGAACTGGTTGTTCCTAAAATATACTTTTAAAATTTTACAGGTAATAACTTAAATAACTTTAATAATATGATACTTGATATTTATTTTACTTATTTATATTTTTATTCCATCTTATTTTTATTTTACTTATTCCATCTTAAAAAAAAAAACAATACCTCCAACTCTTGTCTTCTTTTTCTTTTTCTCTCTCCACTGACAGCAAAACTCCTTAAAATGTTTGCATAGACTCACAGTCTCCACTTCTTCTCCTTTCTTCTCTCTTGGGTCTCCTCTCCCAAAACCACTCACCACAGTGACCAGTGACCACACATTGCAGATGATATGGTTAGCCTTTATCTCACTTGATCCACCAGTATATCAGGCACAGTTGGTCTCTCTCTTTGAACCACCTTCTTCTTCTGGCTGCCAGGGTATGACATATGCCTGCTTTGTATCTTTCCTTTCTAGATGCCGTGCTGTAGTCTCTTTTGTTTTTCCCCCTCTCATCTTATTGACTTCCAAAGACTGGAGTGCTCTGGCACTCAATCTTTGAATCTCTTCTGGTTTCTATCTAAATTCACTCTCTTGATGATCTCATCTAGTCCCATGACTTTAAATATGATTTAAATGCTACTGACACCCAAGTTTCTCTATCTTTCCTGGATGTCTTCTTAGAGCTCAAGAAAGACCCACATGGTTTACTGCCTGGTGGGAATTGTCACGCAGATGTTCAATGGGCATCTCAAACGTAACATGGGCAAGACGGAGCTCCTGTTGTTCCCACAGAGCCCTCCTGCTCCTTTCCTTGTCTCTAATGATAATCCCATGCCTCTAGATATCAGGTCAGCAATCTTGGTCATCATCCTTGGTCCTCTTGCTTTCACACCCTGTGTCTGTTCCTTCAAGTCCCCTCATCTCTACCTTCAAAATAAATTTACATTTTAACTACTTCCCATTGCTGCCCTCATTGCCACTAACTTGATTCAAGGGACTGCCATCTCTCTCCTGGATTTTTGCATTAGCCTCCAAAGTGATTTTCCTGCTGCTGCCTGTGCCCCTCACAGCCAGAGTGATCCTGTAAAAACACAAATTAGATCTTGTCGGTCCTGTGCTCAAAGGCCTGTAGTGACTTCTCTTCTTACTCAGGGAAAAGACAAAGGATATTCTATGACCGAGAAGACTCATCCTGACCTGGTTTTGCTTCCATTCTCTCTTATTCTTTCCATTTCAGCTCACTGGCTTCTTTGCTGTCCTTTGAATGTAAGAGGTGTATTCCTACCTCAGGACTTTTTCACTCACTAATCACTTGGCCTGGAAAGCTCTTCCTCTAAATATTGCATGGCTGTCCCTCTGCTCCCTTTAGGTCTTCACTCAGAAGTCACCTTCTCAGTGAGGTCTTCTATGAGTGACAACATCTAAAATTTTACTCTGCTCCTCTCCCCCCACCGCAAATATTTCTTACTCCCTTTCCTGCTTAATTTTTTCTCTCCAGCTTTTTTTGGGTAACAGTATACATTTCATATACATTGATTTTGATTACTATCCCTCTTCCCAACTAGAACGTAAGCTCCATGAAGGCAAGGATGTCCATCTGTTCTTTAACTATTGTATTTTTAGTACCTTTAATAAGGCTTGATGCATAGTGAGTACCCAATAAATATTTATCAAATAAATGAGTAACACAAATGATACGTACTAATTGTAAAAAAATATTTTTAGGATATATAAAATTGCCAAAAATATTAAAATTACTCAAGACCTTATGATTCCTGAGAAGCCATACTTCAGATTTTAGTGAACGGGTTTTCAGATAGTTGTACATCTATGACGACATGTAATGAATTCTTTTTTTTTTTTACTGAATAATATGTTGTAGATATATACTTTTAAAGATTTTATTTATTTATTTATTTATTTATAGATCTGGAGCAGGGGGAGGGACAGAGGGAGAAGGAAAGATAGAATCTCAAGCAGGTTCTGCAGTGAGTATGGAGCCCGATGTGGGGCTTGATCTCACGACCCTGAGACCATAACCTGAGCTAAAATCAAGAGTCAGACGCTTAACCAACTGAGCCACCCAATTGCCCTTATGTTGTAGATATTTTAAAAAGTCATTCATTATATCATCTTCAATGGCCCATGGTACCCAATGCCTGAAATATCGTAATTTACTTATCAATTCTTTTTGTTATTTCCTATAGAATTAGTTTCACTCAAAAAATTATTATAAACCAAGATGCATGGGACGTCTGGGTGGCTCAGTGGTTTTAGCACCTGCCTTCGGTCCAGGGCGTGATCCTAGAGTCCCGGGATCAATTCCCGCATTGGGCATCCTGCGTGGAGCCTGCTTCTCCCTCTGCCTGTGTCTCTGCTTGTCTCTCTGTGTCTCTCATGAATAAATAATAAAAATCTTTAAAAAATAAAAAAATAAACCAAGATGCAATGAATATTCGTGTATAGTCATATTTTCATATTTATGTGATTATGTCCTTAGGGTAGATTCCTAGAACTTTGTTGGGTCCAAGCGAAATGCAAATAGAAGTGAGAATAGTTCGGCCACCCTTAGGATGAAGAAAGCAAGATTGAAGTCTTGGAGTGAATGGGTGGAATCATACACATAAATCAACCCATGTCATAGCATTAGCTGTGCCTTTCGTGAGTCAGAGAGACTGAATAAATATTACCTTTTAAATGCTGCAGATAAGAGCTTAGAGATATATTGATGTTGGTCTTTTATTGTTCTACATTTTTCTAACTAGAAATATATGCTTTTGAATGTATGCAATTATATGCTTTGTTAATCTTTGAATAGAGTGAAAGAATTTGCAGTAAACACTTAACATGGTAAAAAGGGAAAGCAATAATCATGTTTATTATCTTGGATACTGAAAGAATGATACCAGATTACCAAAATGATTCTAATTTGCTTTTAAAGTATGTTCATTTTTTTATGATCTTTTAGTCTCTGACATTTCATTAGAAATAGACCTGTGCTATTTCAGCAAACATATCTGAGATTTGAAATGAAATATTCAGAGCAGAGTATAATCAACGGATTTTCCTTGACTGGCCCATATCAATACTCTAAAAACTCTGGATGTGTGAAAACTAATAATGATCTTTGCTGATGATTGAACATCTCTTTTCTATAGGGAGAGTATCCCCCTGCTCCTGTTATATTTTTTATTATAGTTATGCTTGGCCATTACCTAGGGTATGCCCTAAGCAACCCATATAGATCACTGCATAACATCTGAAAATAAAACAAATGAATAGAAGAAATACAGCAGCACTGTCCTTCATGAGGACCCAACAGAGACTCACAACTAGATACATCCATTGTGACCTAGAGATTTACTGCCACTTTTACAGATTCTAAATAGTAGGAGATAAGAGGCAGAGTCTATCTCCTCTGCTGTTACTAGATCTAAGATGCCATGAAGATTTCTCTACATTTCTGCAAAGTGTAGGTGCCTGTTTTTCACTTTTCTCCTTCCCTCACAGAGCTTGCGTGACAATGATGTGCTCTGTGTCCAGGAAATTGGCGTTATGATAAAAATGATGATTGGATCAGAGAGCTTAAGTGCTGAACTTTGTTTGATGACTGATCTCTTCTGTTGTGTTACAACTTGACTTATGTGTTATTTGCCTTATAGAAAGTGTTTAAAGGAAAATGAGGAGAATAAGAATCAAGTCTCAAAGAATTGCAGGCAACATGAAGAATTTCTAGCTCAACTTGGTGACTGCTTAGATCCAGACAAGAAGAATGAAAAGGCATCATATGAAGATTTAATTCTAAAGGTGTATGCACATGAACAAGACGATAAATGTAGTGGCCATTCTGACATGTGCCATGAAAGGAAGTGCTGTGGTTGAGTCTGTGTGTGGCAGGAGAGTGGGATAGTAGCCCAAGCATAGCATTACTTGACTGTGCAACCTGGGATAAATCTTATTACGTCTCTGAGCTGAGTTCCAAAATCCTTTCTATCATTATTTGGGATTAATACTCTCTGGAAAGGATTGTTTTGTCCAAAATACATTTACGCTGCCAAATACAATTAATTATTCATCATAGCAATGAGTTTTAGGGAGTTTTTTAAAATTTTAGTTACAAACAGAAGGACATATACATAGAACTCAAACCAAAACCAACTGTGTCAGCTTTGGGATACTAACTGAGTATAAGGTTAAGATTAGTTCTAAAGTACTTTTTAATTTTCCATTGAAACCAAATAATAGAAATCCTACTTTAATGGTAGGTTGCCAGTAAGAAGGAAATTAGTTATATCAAGTGAATAATTCACTTGGCACATAGTGATTCATTAGGGAAACTGACAGTGTTGGAGCTCTCACCATGTCTGCTCATTTCTCACCTTTCATACCTTTGCTTCCTGACAGATCTTCTTGCAGCCAATTTTTTTTAAAATTAAAATTCGGGTGTAATTGACATGCGACATTATATTCATTTCAGGGGTACAGGGTAATGATTCAACACTTGTGTACACTGTGAAATGATCACCATAATAAGTCTGGTCACCATCTGTCACCATGAAAAGTTAGAAAAAAATTATTATTTTTTTTCTTGGGATGAGAACTTTCAAGAGGTACTTTCCTGGCAACTTTCAGATATGTACTATGATACCTTTGACTGTAATCACCATGCTGCATACCACATCTCTATCATCTATTCATTTCACAGCTGGAAGTCTATACCTCCCAACCACCTTCACCCATTTCACCCACTCCACAATCCTCCCCCCCACTGGCAACAACTGCTTTGTTCTCCATATTCTTGAGCTTTTGTTTTGTTTGCTCATTTGTTTTTTAGATTCATATAAGTGAAATCATAGAGTAATTATTTTTCTCTGACTTATTTCACTTAGCATAACACTCTCAAAGTCCATCCATGTTGTCACAAATGGCAAAATGTTATTCTCTCTCGGGTGTGGTGGGCAGAGAGAGAGGGAGAGAGTGAATCTTTTTTTTTTTTGAAGATTTTATTTATTTATTCATGAGAGACACACAGAGAGAGGCAGAGACACAGGCAGAGGGAGAAGCGGGCACTCCACAGGGAACCTAATGTGGGGCTTGATCCAAGGACCCCGGGATCATGCCTTGAGCCAAAGGCTGATGCTCAACCACTGAGCCACCCAGTCATCCCAGAAGAGAGAGAATCTTAAGCAGGTTCCATGCCCAGCACATAGCCCAGCTTAGGGTTCCATCTCATGAACCTGAGCCAAAATCAAAGTTGGATGCTTAACTGACTGAGCCACCCAGGCACTCCATTTCATTCTCTTTAATGGCTGAGTAGTATTCCAGATTTTATATGTATACTTTTTTATATGTATATAATTTTACATATATATGTAATTTTTATACATGTATCTTTATTCATCTATTTTTTTTTTTTAAATTTTTATTTATTTATAATAGTCACACAGAGAGAGAAAGAGAGAGGCAGAGACATAGGCAGAGGGAGAAGCAGGCTCCATGCACCGGGAGCCCGACATGGGACTCGATCCCGGGTCTCCAGGATCGCGCCCTGGGCCAAAGACAGGCGCTAAACCGCTGCGCCACCCAGGGATCCCAAATAGACACTTAGGTTGTTTCCATAGCTCAGTTATTGTAAATAATGCTGTAATGAACATATGAGTGCATATATATTTTCTTTATTCATTTTAGAAAGATAGAGCGTGTGAGCATGAGCAGGGTGAGGAGCAGAGGAAGGGGGATAGGCTGAGTCCATGCTGAGCATGGAGACTCATGTGGGGCTTGATCCTAGGACCCTGAGATCATGACCTAAGCAGAAATCAAGAGTCAGATGCTTAACCTACAGAGCCACCCAGGCAATCCACATAAATCTTTTCTAAATAGTGTTATTATTTTCTTGGGATAAATACTCAGAAGTGGAATTTCTGGATTGTATGGTAATTCTATTTTTAATTTTCTGAGGAATCTCCATTCTGTTTCCCATAGTGGCTGCACCAATTTGCATTCCTAGCCATAGCGCACAACGTTTCCCCTTTCTCCACATCTTCTCCCACAGTTATTTTTTTATCTTTTTGATATTAGCCATTCTGACAAACGTAACCTGAAACCTCATGTGGTTTGGATTTGTATTTCCTGGATGGTGAATGATGTTGAACATCTTTTCATGGGTCTCTTTTCCATTTGTATGTCATCTTTGGAGAAATGGCTATTCAAGTCCTCTGCCTGTTTTTTTTCCTCTATGAGTTCTTTATATATTTTCGATATTAACCCCTTATGAGGTATATGATTTTCAGATATTTTCTTCCCATTCAGTAGGTTGCCTTTTCATCTTATTGATGGTTTTCTTTGCCATGATGTAATCTTGCTTGTTCACTTTTGCTTTTATTGCCTTTGCTTTTGGAGTCAGATCAAAAAAAAAAAAAAATACATTGCCAAGACTGATGTCAAGGAGCTTACTGCCTGTGTTTTCTTCCAGGAATTTTATGGTTTCATGTCTTATATTCAAATCTGTAATCCATTTTAAGTTCATTTTTGTATGAACTATAAGATGGTAGTCTAGTTTTTTCTTTTGCATGTGTCTGTCCAGTTTTCTCAACACCACTTATTGAAGAGACTGTGAGGGATCCCTGGGTGGCGCAGCGGTTTGGCGCCTGCCTTTGGCCCAGGGCGCGATCCTGGTGGAGACCCAGGATTGAATCCCACGTCGGGCTCCCGGTGCATGGAGCCTGCTTCTCCCTCTGCCTGTGTCTCTGCCTCTCTCTCTCATTCTGTGTGACTATCATAAATAAAAAAAAAAAATTGAAGAGACTGTGAATCTATAGATTGCTTTGAGTAATAGGGACATTTTAACAATATTAACTCTTCCAGTCCATGAGCACAGAATACCTTTCCATTTATTTGTGTCTTCTTCAATTTCTTTCTTCTACGCAGCCATTCTTAAAGGTCACTTCTCAGACTTTTATTAGTAAGCTTCCCCACTGTATTTCCTGAAAGCTGTAAAATCATTTCAGTTAACTTCAAGAAGTGTTCCACTTCACTGATGGGTTTTGAAAGCTCAGGCCTGATAACCTCGAGAGTTCTGGATGCATCTCCTCTTCCTTGTTGCTCAATAGTGACCAGGAGCCTGGCTCTAAAAGTCCACAGGGCAGTGTAGCTTGGGAGATTGTTTGTAAAGCCACATGATGGGGAAAAGAGAATGAAGAACCTCTCCTTTTATGACACACTTTCCCCACATCAGAGCCTAGCTCCACATGCTAGTCTGGGAGTTGATACTGTATGAATTATGCCTCATTGTTTTCCGTATTTCAAATGCTTTGACATTCTCCTTGCTGACCCAGGAGAGACTGACTCAGAGGGTTAGCCAGTTCCTTATAAATGACTCTCCCAGGAGCAGGGCTTCAATATGCAAACGAACTGCTCCCACATTGCAGCCATTTTCTGTCTCAGGCTCTGGGCCACTGTCCAGCTCCCCTAATCACCACAGGGCTAGGTACCAGACAACTAGGAACAGTCCCTGCACCCCTCAGATTTCTCAAACTAGCCAGGCCCAAACCTGCTTCCTTCACCTCACTTACTCCTTCCCGGAGAAACTGCAATACGAAAAAAAAAAAAAAGAAAAAAGAAAAAAAAGAAACTGCAATAGGGACTCTTGCCCCTGGTTTTCTCTTGCTGTCCAAATCTCCTGACTGACCCGGTGCCTCCTTGTGTGGCTATGGCATGGTGTGCCCCCTCTTCTTACTACACTTGATCTTAGCCAAAAGGCCCAGAAGCGATTGTGCCCCCTCCTCTTGAGAACTGTGAGTAACACATGGTTTTTCAATGGCGGCTCTCTCTAGATCTGTTCACCTCATTGTACCTGAATAACAGAAGAAACTATATTTTAAAACAGATTCTGGGATTCTAGGGCTTCAGCATCTCAAATTAAAAAAAAAAAAAAGTCACTGGCCAAGAGCAGAAAGGCTGTTGTCTTGATCAATATTTACTAGGAGTTCCCCTGAGAAGGGAACAAAACCACTCCTTCAGTTTTTAAACCATTTCCTAATGGTTTCCTAACCACATGTGCACACACGCTCCCAAGAAACCAAGAAGGCATTCCTAAGGACTTATTTGACATTGATCTATTTCACAGATATCTATTTGTCTTTATTTTTAAGAAAGTTTTTATTTATTTATTTGAGAGAGAGAGAGAGAGTACACAAGTAGGTGGAGAAGCAGAGGGAGAGGGAGAAGCAGGCTCCCTGCTGAGCAGGGATGTGGGGGTTGATCCCAGGACCCTAAGATCATGACCTGAGCTGAAGGCAGATGCTTAACCAACTGAGCCACCCAGGTGCCCCCATTTTCCAGATATTTGGTGAGTGACTACTCTCTGCTAGATGAGGTCCCAGGTGCTGGTGGTGCCACAGTGAATGAGATAAGACTAAATCTGTGCTCTTCTAGAAGTTTGTTACTGTGAGATAATGAAGAAATAAATAACTAATATCCCACATAGTAAAGGTGAAGAAAAACAAATGGGGATGTGGGGATAGAGAATGAGGCATATTTAGAGGCATGGCAGGCTAGTTTAGGGAGACAGGCTGAGTGAGGAGTGCCCCTTGAGGGAGGGACATTTATTAAAATTATTTTTAAAATTCAATTAATTAACAATAGTGTATTATTAGTTTCAGAGATAGAGTTCAGTGATTCATTAGTCTTATATAACACCCAATGCTCATTACATCACATGCCTTCCTTAATGCCCATCACCCAATTACCCCATCCTCCACCCTATCCCCTCCAGCAACCTCAGTTTGTTTCCTATGATTAAGAGTCTCTTATGATTTTTCTCCCTCTCTGATTTCGTCTTATTTTTCCCTTTCTTCCCCTATGAACCTTTGTTTTGTGCCTAAATTCTACATATGAGTGATCTGATATTTGTCTTTTTCTCATTAACTTATTTCACTTAGCATGATACCCTCTAGTTCCATCCATATCGTTATAAATGGCAAGATTTCATTTTTTTGACAGTTGAGTAATATTCCATTGTACATATATCACATCTTCTTTATCCATTCATCTGTCGATGGACATCTTGGCTCTTTCCACAGCTTGGCTATTGTGATATTGCTGCTATAAACATTGGGGTACAAGTGCCCCTTTGGATCATCACATTTGTATCTTTGGGGTAAATACCTAGTAGTGCAATTGCTGGGTCTTAGAGTAGCTCTGTTTTCTACTTCCTGAGGCAAGTCCACAGTTTTCCAGAGTGGCTGCACCAGCTTGCCTTCTGAAGTTGAGACTTTGGAAGATGTTGGGGACTGAGCATACACATATGTGGAAATGTATTTAAGAGAGTGGAAACAGCCCTGAGTTGGGAGCAGGGCACCATGTTGGCCAGGTGCTGAGGCTGAAAGCTGTATTCCTTCCCCCAGAGTGCCATAACACAGATACTGACTCTGTAATGTGGGGTGCTAGCTCTTCCTGTAGGCGTCCTCATGGCCTTAACAGGCTAAGCTGTTGGCTGGTTCCCTGGGCCAACGAGCGTGTCTGATTTCATTTTCTCTACTTGTAAATCTTAACAAATCTTATTAATGCTTTCAGCTGACAATCCAAATGCACAACATAGAGAGTGAAAAGCTCTGCTAATCCCAATGGGAGCCACTGTATGAGCATGTTATTCAGGATTTTTCTGTGCTTGTATTAATTAGAAAGATTTTCTTTTTAAAAAGAGTCTGGCTTTCTTCTCTGTATTTCCTCCCTGTGCCAGGTAGTGCCTTGCATGCAGTTGGTGCCAGTGGACGTGGGCAAAATAGAAGAACTCCTTTGCTTCCTCGCCCGCTGTAATCTCTGTAGACCATCACCTTTCCTTGATTATTTAAACTGGGGGCTTGCTGACGCTGGCTCTGTTGGGAAGCATTTGGCAAGACTCTCAGCAATGTTGCCCTGGAGCTATCTTTTGATTAATTTTAATTTGATCACTGGGTCTGTGCATAACAACAGAGTTTAGAAGCTGCATTTGAAAATGTGTTCTTTTGAGTGGAGGGAGGAATAGTGCTTTCAGTGGTTTCATGTGATAATGCAGTCAGCAGGGTATGTAGATCAGAGTTGCTTGGAGGAAGCGGTATGAAATTGTTAATTTTTATAGGATAGCTGTAATTGCTTTCTCTTCAGCTTAGAGAGCTGTGTGAAGAAAATGCATTCGTCAAAGGACAGATTGTTACTCTTGAAGAGACTATAAATGTCCATGAGATGGAAGCAAAAGCTAGCAGAGAAACCATCATGAGGCTGGTTTCAGAAGTAAACAGAGCGCAGGAAAAAGCTGTCTCCTGCACTAAAGAGAAAGGCAAGCTGAACCAGGTACAGTATGTGAAGTGTGAGTGTGCATCTCTGATCATGTTTATGAAGCAGAAATTGAAAACCAGATGTGGGTGAGCACACTGGCATTACTGACCACAGTTTCCAAAGGCTGCTGTCAGCAGGAGGGCTGTGGGGGGAACTCAGTGACCTGAGCAGGCCATTTGATACAGTTTTTCCCTAATTAGAAAAAAAAGAAATACAACACACTTAAAAGTAGAGTTTGTTGAGACTATGTCCGACTTCAGTTAGACTTGAAGGATTTTTAAAACTCACACATTAATTTTTTTGGACTAATAGGTAATGCATACAGCAGATACAAAATTCCAAATAGACATAAGGGTATATGGTAAAAATCTTCCCCTACCCCCTCCCGCCACCCACCCATTTGTTCTCTGTCAACAATTATTTTATATATACCTTTCTAGATATGTTCTATGATATATATACTTATTCTTTTTTATTTAATTTTAATACAAATGGCAACAGGCTCTGCATTATATATTTTTCTTTTTTGCATTATATTTATCTTTAATATAAAATGGTAATATACCACGCACTATTATGAGCAAGGCTGCTATGCGTAATCATTTATTATTTGTCATGCATGAGAATGTATCAATAATTAGACAAAACCCTTGACATATACTTGCGAGGACGAAGGATATAGGTATTATTTAGAAGATACTGTCAAAAGGAAGTGCCTCAATGCTAACTAGACCTTTATTTGCACAATGAATTGTTTGTTCTTTTCAAATTACCTAAAACCCTGTTTGAGCATGCAAATTGTATGATTTTTGAACACTCTATAATCTTTCAGTTATATTTTTATATTTTTGCAACAAAGAAACTAATAATGGGATTAATAATAATGATGAATTTTCAAAAGTGAAAGTGAGCCAGGGCAATCAGTTAAGAAAATACATAAGAGACAATTAAGAGGTAAAGAAGATGTAGTATATACATATTTTTAAGATTTTATTTAGTTTTTCATGAGAGACACAGAGAGAGGGGCAGAGACATAGGCAGAGGGAGAAGCGGGCTCCCTCTGGGGAGCCTGATGTGGGAGTGGATCCCTGGATCATGCCCTGAGCCGAAGGCAGATGCTCAACTGCAGAGCTACGCAGGTGTCCCAAGGAGATGTAGTTTAAAATTAGGTAATGACTAGACTGGATTCAGGTTAAATGTTTCTGGCAAGGATATTTCAAAGGTTAAGTTGTATACTTCATGTTGTAAGCAAGTAATGCTAGTTATTACTCATTGGCTGACACTAAATTTGATTGCCCATCTCTTTAGCATAAAGGGACATTATTTCTGATAATTGGCAGGTTATTTCTGTTCCTCATTAACTTTACTAAGTGGTGTTATCATCATTGATTCTTGCCTGGATTAATTTACATCATGGATTGCAAAAAGGTAGTATTATAATTTTACTATTCCTTTTCCTTATTAGCTCTATTCTCCTGTAAAGAATAGCTTTTTATTTCTTTTCAGTTCTATGGACACATGGATTTTTATTTATTTAGTATGTTACCATCACTTTTTTTTTGTACTCCAGATTCACTAAATTGGCCCAGCAGCAGCCCCTTCTGGATGGTCTCTGTGATCTTGTAACCTGACTCTAGTCCTTTAACACTTCTTGCTTTTTCTGACCAAAGACAGCATTTTAGGCTCACTTAGAATTTTCAGACCACAAAACTAAAATCAACTTGTTCCGTAGGGAGCATTAGTTCCTTTTACTGGAGAATGGTGCTTAAAACCAAGATTTAGGCTGTAGGTGTGCTCATTGCTGTTGGGGTATCATTTCTTTTGGTGGAAAAAGCTAGAAATACATTTTTAGTAGTAAACTAATATTGGTATTTTTATTTTTTATCTTTTTATTTTAAAAATATTTTATTTATTCATGAGAGACACACGGAGAGAGGCAGAGGCATAGGCAGAGGGAAAGCAGGCTCCCTGTAGGGAGCCTGATGTGGGACTCTATCTTAGGACCCTGGGATCACACCCTGAGCTGAAGGCAGATGCTCAACCACTAAGCCACCCAGGTACCCCAATACTGGTATTTTTAATTAAAAGCAATATTTAGAGTTTTAAAATATCTTTTTGTTTTATATCTTTTGAATCTTAATCATAATATATACTCGTTTGCTTTGCCTTACAGTATATATAAAGTTATTTCAAAATTAAACTTTTAATATTTTACATACCAGCTAGCCTTCTGAGTGAAGTTTAAGGCTCTCAGAATTTTTGCATAATGTTATCAGCAGTCATTACTAACATGGTCACCATTTATCGATCATTTACCATTAGCACAGTCATTATGCTAAGTGTACTTTGCCCATGTTCACATAGCAGCAAAGAGGCAAGGCTGGGATTTTAATCTTGGTCATTACATGATTATGTTATCATCAGTAACCCCTTGCCATGTACATTCACAGCTATCTCTTACATACCAGTCTGATGCCAAAAATTACTTGTTGGTGGAACAAGTAGGTATGCAGATTTCCTTAGTGAATGAATGACTTTAATTCAATTACAAATAGTAATTATTAAATTAGCAAGGTTTGAAAATTAGGAAGAATTTAATATTTATCTATACGAATACATTTCTGAAGATTAGCAGTAGGAAATGAAAATGTGTTAAGAGCACCTTAACAAAAACCAGAACTATTTCTTTTCATATATGTGTCTTTACTTGTAAATGATACCATGTTGTTCAGACTTGGAAACATACTCATTTTGGAATGAAGTTCCTGCCAAAATAATAAAAATTGTAAAAAAATATATGGGCAATAAAAAACTTGAGGTCTTTAATAAAGTGCTCATTCATAGGATTATGACTCCAGAGATTTACTACTGAAAAATACTGTCATGTGGTTTTAGTGACACATTAATGACTTTAGGAAGGGTCTTCATAATGCTTTCTAAAGCTCTATTTTTGAGCTAGGAAACTTGCTTTATTAGTGAAGCCCAGAATGACTTCAGAAGTAGTAGTATTTGCAGGCTGGGGTGCCATTTTTACGAAACTCAACTTTTGTCAGTTTTCTTAATTGCTCTGTTCACTTAATGACTTTTACTTTATGAAAATTTCCCAAGTAAAAATCAAGATGATTTATTATATGTATGGAAAATATATTACTTGAAAATCTTGAGTTAATATTGAAATATGTTTTAACAACTATCAAAGATTGGCACTTTTTCTTTCAGTTATTTTGAAATAATCTAGTATTGAAAAACATAGGCACTTTCCTTACACAAGCCACATGCACTTTCTATAGACTGTACAAGTTCAGATCAGCAGATCAGAAACTAAACTTACTTATGGGATTTCAGACAGCTTCATTTCTTTCTTACTGCTCACATTTCCTTTAATTCTGCTAGCTAGCATTGAAGCTAAGAAAGAATACTGGTTTTGGAGTCAGGCAGGTCTGGTTTGGAAGGATGTCCCTTTTGCTTTTTTTGGTTTGTTACTCTAAAGTAGTGAATGAAAGAGAGAACAGAATGAAACAGTTAACAGGGAGTAGAGGGGTTAAGAGTCTAGGCTGTCAGGTTTTTATCCAGAATCATTTGGCTGTGTGATCTGAGGCACATGACCTTACCTCTTGGAACCTCAGTTTCTTGTCTGTAAAATAGAAAAATAATTTAAGGATCTATCTCTTACAATTATTCTTAGCATTGCATGACATAACATACATGAAGTAGTCAGGACATGCCCATCACATAATTGATGATTAGTGTTTTTATTTCCTTTTTTTATTAAAGATTTTATTTATTTATTCATGAGAGACACAGAGAGGGTGGGGGAGAGACACAGGCAGAGGGAGAAGCAGGCTCCATGCAGGGAACCTGACGTGGGACCCGATCCCGGGTCTCCAGGATCAGGCCCTTGGCTGAAGGCAGCGCTAAACCTCTGAGCCACCTGGGCTGCCCTATTTCCTTTTCCTACTTATGTACTTTTACTTAGGGATCCAAAGAAAAAATTATTTTAAGGGTACGGGCATATGGAAATAAGTTCCTGGAAGTGAGGACTTACTAGGATAAATTACTAAAGGAATAGAAGATCTCTTTACTATCCTAGATTCACGACATTGGAAGTGACCTTAAGGCCTTTTAGAATCTAGATCACATAACCCTGTATGTGAAATCAGAATCTTTAAAATGTTACTGTCTAGCTAATTTCCAGCCTTCCCTTAAACTCTTCCAGAGACAGGGAACTCACTACTGGACAAGGAGGTCTATATTCTCTCTATAGTTCTTCTTCTTTTTTAAATATTTATTTGAGAGAGAGAGAGAATGTGTGGGAGGGGCAAGAGGGAGAAGGAGAGAGAATCCCAGGCAGACTCTGCATGGAGCTAGGAGCCCAGATGCAGGGCTCGATCCCATGACTATAGATCATGACCTGAGCCAAAATCAAGAACCGACTGCTCAACCCACTGCAGCCCCCAGGTGCCTTGCCCCTCTCTGTGTAGTTCTAATTGTTTGACAGTTCTTCATTATAGCAAGTCAGGATCAGCATCCCTATAATTTACATCCTCATCCTGGTTCTTCCTTAATGAAACTTCATAGAATAAAATAAAATTTCTTTCTTATGGCTAACTTTAAAGCATTTGAAGCCATTTATCATGGATTTCTAAGTCTTTTCTTTCAGTTAAACAGCCTGTATTTTTCAGACTTTGAACCTTCTTTCTTATCATCTGTGTGAGGTTGGGAAAATTCTAGCCTCTGGGTGAGGAATTAAAACGAAAATAAACACTAAAATAATATCTGCTCATATTATAAAACATTAAACTGTTATAAGACTCTGAAGTAAAATTTAAAACCCTCTCTGCTTCCACTTCTAGCCTTACTGGGGCATTCATGTCTTAGCTTCTGATAGTTACCACTGAGACTTTTAAAGGAATACATTTCTATTACTGATTCACCGACGTGAGATAGTAGTTTTAGACTTTTTGCTACAGTGTTAGAGGAACTTAATGCCTCTTAGTTTTTTACTTCCCTCTCTACTTCCCTTTATTTTATTATTGTATTTACATTGTCAAGGTTTGTAATATTTACATTTTGTTTTATAATTATAATTGAGTCTTCCAAGCTTTGCCTTAGGTTCATTCTATGCATTTAAAATAAATAAAAATAGTATTTTAGATAACACAATTACAATAAATATTTTTATTACAGCTTTAATGCTAGCATGTGATGCTGAATCCATTCCATTTTGACAACGTCCCTCTTAAAATTTCCAGCTGGGAACTGTCCATGGTCCTCCAGGCACACTGACCAGTTTAGGGCAGACTGTTTTCAGTATGGTAGTGAAGCCCAGGAACTCGTTGGCCTCATGTGCAATCAAATTCGTTGTCAACTTGTGTTGTGTTTGTCAATAACAGGAATTTCAAATTTAAGTTGAATTCTTAGTATTTTCAAAGGTTGATGATGCTAGTGGGACAGCCTAAGGGGTGTATGTGTATGTGTGTGTTCCTATCACAATTGACTCAGCACTTCATTTATTCTTAAAGATTTTGTTTATTTATTCATGAGAGACACATACAGAGAGAAGCAGAGACATAGGTAGAGGGTTATGCTCCCTGCGGGGAGCCCAATGTAGGATTTGATCACAGGACCCCGGGATCACGACCTGAGCCAAAGGGAAACGTTCAACCACTGAGCCACCCACCTGTCCCACATATCAGTGAATATTTGTGTAGTATCTAATTTTTTGCTGTATTTTAATGGAAGAGCTTTGCAAATATGTCATTTTCCACATTTAGTAATCCATCCTACAGATCTATTCTTGGACCACAGGGTATGTGCATATTCTATTTTGGTAGATGTTTTTTTTTTTTTTTTGGTATATGTTTATACCAGAATAACACCTATTCACATTCCCACTAACAATGTATAAGAGCACCTATTTGGGCAGAATTTCTAAGTTTATTTGTTAATTTTAACTGCAGTAGGTAAAAGTAATCAACTGGTTTTTAATTTTATAAAATTTGTCTAGGGTTGGATGAATTAAACTCAAGCTGGAGGTTTTCCACTGGATGATAATTAATCATGTATTTTTGAGAGGCAGTTTGATCTCAGGCCTATCCAAATCCACATAATAGTTAGCACCATTAAAATAGGAAATGATTGCATTAAAAAACAAAACAAAACCTTTGAATGGTTTCATCACTTAATGGATTTTCGTTGGGAATTGATAAAGACATGCATTTAATTGGGAAGGTAAATTGAATGCCTTAATCATATTATTTACAACCGTTTTTGTTAAAAGTAATTGTGAAGGGAGGGTCATTATTCATTTCTTGCATTTGGTAGGTCTAAAGCTAAAGACAAATGAAAAGTTAAAAAATTTTGTTTACCAGGTGATCCTTATCACTATCTCTATAAGGGCTGTCCTTTTTTGCAAATGTGATTTCCTATGTGGAGGTCAGCCCTGATTTTTGCTCTGAGGGAGCTACTTGTTTCTTATTCTGTGTGTCAGTCTGGTCTGACAACAGTCTTCAGGACCTGGCCAGTGATACTGATGTCACATTACTTGAGTGTATCCTTGAGGTAGCCATGCAACCAGATTCCACTCCAGCACTGTCTCTGCTAGCTCTGTGGGTAATTGCATTTGTAGTCTGAGGACATCTGTTTCCAGCAGATCGGCTTAGTGCTTCTAAATCCTGAATCACTTAATCAGAGCACTGAGGAAACAGCCATCCCTAAGGCCTTGTCAGTGGCTTCCAAGGCCTGTACTGCATGTGAGAAGCACCATACAGTTCATTGGGCTGAAACGTGCCCAGAAAAGAAGTCTGGCCTGCTGCCATGTGCCTTTGTATTTTATGCCCACACATGCATTTTCTGATTTTTAGCAGTCGTAAGGGTTTCTGCTTTGGATTTGTTAGGGAGTGTCATGTTTATTGGTCTCTGGGCGGAGCTGCCAGTTGATTAGTACACTCCAAACTGACAATCTATAGTACTCAAATGAATGATATATTTTTTTGTGTGTGTATTTTGAGGATCTTTTGTACTTAGTCAAAAATGTCACTCTCTGGGTCATGGAAACTTGTCTTTTGCATTAGGGGTCTTCTCTCCATAAAAGTTAATATATAATATTCTAGAGCTTTAAGGGGATTAGTATTAATTTTCATCTTTATATCATTGAATTTGGAACCTTGAGTTTTCTAACCGCATGTTAGATGGTCGTTTCTAAGTGAAACACGGGCCTAATTTATTATCATTAGTACGGATCCTGGTTACTTGAATTGAGTAGCTATTGTATTACTCTCCGAAAAGAAATCTGTAAAGTGTTAAAATATTGTATTTGGGATAAAGTGTCCTTGACTCTACTTCGAGGGCCGTGATTTAATTAGCAGCAGTGGGGCTTCTCTGCAAAGATGACTGGTATCGAAAGGGAATGGCGAAACTGGGAGCTGCTGCCAGGACTTGAGCAAAGCATTTCACAAAATAGGTTCCACAATTAGTTTAGCCATTACTTTTCTGAAGGCCAGGCTTCTCTAACTTACCTATCCACACTCGATGACTTTTATTTCAAATTGATGCCAGAGACTCCTTGATTTAAAAAAAAAATCACCAGAAAAAAGGTAAGATATTCTCTTTTTATAAAATAAAAAGTAAAGAAGTAGCATTTTAAGGAACGTCTTTCTTGTCTCCAAGCTGTTGGTGGAGATAAATTCCTTTTAAAGTCCAGTTCTGGTGCAAAAGGGATGAGTGTATTTTAACTGGCAGCCTGAAATGTTACTGGCCTGTTTAGAGGTAGAATCTGTTATTCAAAGATATTTGACCCTAACATGCTCTTTTAAATAAAAATTTTATTTATTTATTTATTTTTTTGCCAGCTAACTAGGCTACAATACTGTAGCAATGCTGGTTAAAAAGTTACTTATTCTTACTTAATGTGAACTCATGTATTTTAAAAATTGATATCAACAAGTTTTTTAAAACTATTTTTAAATATTTTATTTACTTATTTGAGAGAGAGAGACAGAGAGAGCATTGAGAGAGAGAACAGGAGCAGAGGGAGGGGCAGAGGGAGAAGCAGACTCCCTGCTGAGCTGAGAGCCCAATGCAGGGCTTGATCCCAGGACCCTGGGAATCATGACCTGAGCCTAAGACAGATGCTTAACTGACTGAGCCACCCAGGTGCCCCTTTAAAATTACTTTTAAAGATGTCCCTTTTATGCCTCTTTTGACCATTCTAGATTATAGTAAATAGAAGTAGGTGCACAGGTAGCCTCCTTTATGCCTTTCATTTATTTTTGTGAACCTAACAATACACATTATATTCTTTCAATGTAATAATTCAATAATAATTCTTTCAAATTATTATTTTTGGTGTGGTACTTTATTTCCCTCCACTTTTAATTCTCCCACCCACCAAATGGCTGGATATTTCTGTATCTTTTCTTTAGGTTCTATCAGTTTTATGAGACAAGGAGATACACAGTAAGTGAGTATTGAAAGAAAGATATGATTCTCCTTTATGCACTGATGTTTTTATGAAAATGCCACCCTATTACTTAGAATAGTGTTAAGGAGGCATCTTTCTTTAAACAATTTTTAGTGTGTAGGACTTTTAGTAGGTAGGACTCTAAGGGTTTATGGTTTATTCAGAATCAATTTCCATGTATATCAAGCTTTAGAGAAGATAATTCTTTTTTTTAAGATTTTATTTATTTATTCACAAGAGACACACAGAGACAGGCAGAGACATAGGCAGAGGGAAAAGCAGGCTCCCTGCAGGGAGCCCGATGCTGTACTTGATCCCTGGACCCCATGATCAGGATCTGAGCTGAAGGCAGACACTTAACCACTGAGCCACCCAGGTGCCCTAGAACAGATAATTCTGTAAACATTTCTATCTGTGGATTGCCTCTACCAGCATGCTAGTCAGCGATATGTTTTTATTAACTCTTTCTCAAGGTCCACACAGAAGAGGGTTATATGTCAGTTTCCTTCTTTTCCTAGCCATGATTTTATATCCCTTCTCTTTCCTAGGCACCTAAGTTTACCTGACATAGCCTTTACAATTCAATAACTTTATGATGAGATGGTGGGGAACTTACAGTTAAACTGGGAATGTAGGGGTGCCTGGGGGGCTCAGTTAAGCATCTGCCTTTGGCTCAGGTCATGATCTCAGGGATCTGAGCTTGAACCCCATATCAAGTTCTCTCCTCACTGGGGAGCCTACTTCTCTCTCTCCTCTGCCTAACACTCTGCCTACTTGTGCTCTCTTTCTCTCTGGCAAATAAATAAATAAAATTTTAAAAAGTAAACAATGTAATGAAGTTAATCCTTACTCCTTGAAGTCTGTAAGCAAGGTAAATGAGAAGCAAATGCAGGTGTCCCTCAATGGTCGCTAATATTCCTGTCTTCACTATCTGTAACTGTTTCAGGACTTGCTCAATGCTGTAGAGACAAAGGAAGCTCTTGAGATGGAAGTTAGGATCCTCCAAGAGAGGCTGCTCGCTGGCCAGCAGGTCTGGGATGCTTCAAAGCAGGAACTGAACCTCTTGAAGAAAAGGTCTTGTGAGTTGGAGAAGAGTCTAGAGGCCAGCGTGGATGCGGCTGCAGCCTCGCGAAGCCAGTACTTCTCATTTAGGGAGAAAGTCGCAGCCCTGCTTAGAGGCAGCTGGGGCACGACTGGGCCAAAGGAGGATGCCATTTTGGAAAGGATCCGAGAAATGACCAGCCAAGAGGAAAGCAGGAAAAAGGCGAGTGGGAAATGGCCACTTGTAAGATTCTTAAGGACAGTAATTTGCTGTAGCATTTAAATGTGGTTTTCATTACTTTATTTTTTTAAGATTTTATTTATTCATGAGAGAGAGAGAGAGAGAGAGAGAGAGAGAGAGAGAGAGAGGCAGAGACATAGGCAGTGGGAGAAGCAGGCTCCTTGTGGGGAGCCTGTTGCGGGACTTGATCCCAGGACTCTGGGATCAGGACTTGAGCCAAAGGCAGATGGTCAACCACTGAGCCACCCAGTGGTTTTTATTACTTTCAATTATATATCATATTTAGGGAGCCTAGAGAGTCACTTAAGTGACAGCTGACTACGGAGGAGGGTTCTGGAGTCAGAGCTACCTGTGCTGAATCCTGTCTCTACTGCACTCTTGCTCATGCCAGGTGTGACATGGACAGGTTCCTAAGACGACTGCCCCTGAGATTCTGTATTCTAATCTACTGGACAGAGAAGGCTTTGGGGCCACACTCCTCATCTGAACCCCCTGGGGTGCAATGTGTTTTTGAATTTAGAATTTTTCAGGACCCAGAAAGGTAAAATAATAACACAGAATGGCAATGGTGGAAACGCTCTTGCACGTTGCCCCTCGGTGGGGTCTGGGGCAGCACTCCATACTCAGCCACATTCATCGTTCTGCAGCCAAACCCGTGGCAACTCCATCACACGAATGTAGCGGGACTGAAGAGGTTCCTGTCATTTCGGGTCAGGCTTTGCTGCCAAACCCTTTATCAGAGAGTTATGAAAAAGCCATCAGTTTTCAGATGCATTTGAATTTTGGAATTGCAGATAAGATACTCATAGACCTGGAGGAGTACCTGTTTTGCTAGGTTATTGTTTATTGAAAATATTAAATAAAAAAATCGTTAGGAAGTCCTTAACACACTGCCTGGCCAATAATGATGATAAATTTAACTCTTGCTGCCCCTGCTTGTCCTCCTCTCTCTTCTCCTCTTTGTAATGGTGCCTGAACAGCCTTTTCAGGAAGTTATTTAACATGTGGAGAAAGATGTTTTAATTCACGTATATGACTGAAGATTGTAGAATTTTGTTATCTCGTTTATACTATTAATAATGCTTCTTTACTCTATAGCTTTGCTTAGCAGAGTCAACTTCAGCCTGACTCTGCTTAAATGACCATAAAATCCAAATTATTGAAGTCCTAATTAATGAGTTTTTAAAGTAAATAATACCCAATTCAATAATACCCAAGTAAATTATACCCAATGGTATAATTCCATTGTGATCAATTTCTTCTCTGAGTTCATGCTGGTTTGAAGGAGAAACTGTTTTTTTTTTTTTTTTCCTCTCTCTTTTGATGTTTCTAATATACCCAGAGCAACCACTCACTCAGAGTTTGGGATTGCATTTGACAATATTTAATGATCAAATATTTTAAATTCTCTTTAAAAATTCTCTGAAATTTGGGGTGCCTGGGTGGCGCAGTTGGTTAAATGTCCAGCTTTTGGTTTCGGCTCAGGTCGTGATCTCTGGATCATGAGATTTAGCCCTGCATGGGGCTTCCCACTCAGCACAGAGCCTGCTTAAGTCTCACTTTCTCTCTCTCTGTCTCTCTCTCTCCCACGCCCCCGCCCCTCCCCTCATGTGTGCGCACGTGCACATGCTCTCAAATAAATAAATCTTTAAAATTCTTTTTCCGAAATTCATGTATATTCTTAGGAGCAACCCAAGTGACCCTTTGACTAGCAGTTGATGTACGTCAATCGCTAATGGTTCTTTACCATTTCGTTTTATTGCTTCCCTCTTCTGTTTTCCCAAAATTATTTTAATTCAGCATGTGAAACATGGCATAAAATTGTCAGCATGATGTATGTGTTTATTTTCTAAAGTAAATGATGTAAATTGGTTAAGCTGGCTATGCCTCCCCCAGCCCCCCATAAAAATCAGAATGATTCAGAGTCTTTTTAGTGTCTTTGTGTGCCTTTTCTACCATGTAATTTTTTTCAATAGCTCTTCTCACTATTTAAAAGCCTGAAATCAAGCATATAGCTGAGGTCTTGTGTGACTCATCTTCGAGTGAAATCAGGAGAAAATGGATTTCATATATTGTCTGAGAAATGTTTCCGCAGAATGGGAGCTCTACAGATGGATGAACCTGTTTGTTGAGGAGGCTGTGCACCCCTGCCAGCTGTCATGGTTAAACGCACACCCAGCGGTTGAGTAATGCCCATGGGAATGCCCAAGGCTGAGTTTAAGCTGGGCCTGACAAATTCGTGGCTTCAGGTCAACTCCTACTTTCTGAACCTTGCTATTCTTGTTTACCTAGTTGCTACTCATTCTGATTCCCCTATGTTTGCAATTCTCAGAATTCGGACACCACCCAGACTTTTTCAATTGGTTTTTTCTGCTTAGAGCAAAACCACATTCTCTTTTTAAAAGCTTTACTAAATCTTAGCACTATTGACATTTCAGGTTGGATGATCCTTTGTCAGGGTCCCATTCTGTACATGGTACGCTATTTAGCAGCATCTCTGGCATCTACCCACTAGGTATCAGTAGCACCACTTTTCCCCTCAATTTATGACAACCAAAAATGTCTCCAGATAAATATCCTCAGACAGTAGAATTGCCCCCACTTGGAAACCACTTTTTTCGAGGAATGCCCTACTGTTAGGTTCCTAGCAATTTTAAATGAGCATAGATGTTATTTAGCCTTGAAATTTCAGTACATTTTGTAACAGGTGTTTTTGAAATGATGATGTCTTGCACAATGACAGAAAGTTGCGACATTTTAGTGTGCAATTGAGGCAAACATTTTTGTCTTCCTTTTAGATATTTCCTAATTGGCTAATTCTCTGGATGAGAAATGATTATGTACAGAAAGTACATGGCCATGATTGATTTCTATGTCATTTCCTACGTTAAAGAATTCATGCAAGCTCACAAATGTTTATCTACATGGCTCTTTTGTTCTTCTTTAGGCACACATAGGGCTTTATTTCCCCCACTGGAGTGTTTCTTGGTCCAGTGGCTCTGTGGGAGCTCTAGGGACCCAGCCTGATGCCTTAAAGGACCAGAGATGTGTTCCACCTCCTCCCCCTGCTTCCCTCGTTTGTTCTGATCATTCTGCTATGTTCTTAATCCTTCAATACCAGCTTTGGTGGACTCCCACTGACATTTCATTGCTCCAATTTATGTGACGTGGTCACACCTGGCTACAAGAGCATCTGGGAGAGTGAAAAGGTAGAGATTTTGGCTCTCCTAGCATCTACAGTGTAGTAATTTCCTAGGATGGCCATAACAAAGTCCCACTTACTTGGTGGCTTACACAATAGAAGTGTATTGTCTCCCAGTTCTGGAGGCTACAATTCTAAAATCATGGTGTCAGCTGGATTGGTTCCTTCTGAGCCCGTGAGAGAGAATCTGTTCCAGGCCCCTTGCCTAGCTTCTGGTAGCCTCAGGTATCCTTGGCTTATGGGTGGCATTCTCTATCTTCACATTATTTCCCTTCTATTTGTATGTGTCTCTGTGTCCAAATTTTTCCTTTTGTATAAGGACCCCAGTCATATTGCATTAGGGCCCAGCCCTGTAAAGACTCTATTTCCAAATAAGGTCACATTCTGAGGTACCCAGGGACTTGAACGTACCTCTTTTTTGGAGGACCCCATTTAATCTGTAATAAAAGTTGACATGCACAAAGATGAAGGGAGTAGGGATAGCATGTCAGTAGGGCTGGCCATATAAACTGATATGAAGGAAGGAGAATTTGATTGATGTTTTATTGCTGGGTTCTGACAACATATTTTATATATTTCCTAAGTAAAAATTATAGCTTGAATAATAAAAGAGTTTTTTGTCTAAAAGCCACTGTCTTATGCTTCCATTTGGCTTAATTTTAGGACAAAAGTGCCTTTCTTGTGAAATTGACAACTACTTGTCCTTGGGAAGTGGATTCTTTTAGGGCATTATGACTTGACTTCCAAAAACCAGTCTACTTGTTTTTTTTTTTTTTTTAAGATTTTATTTATTCATGAGACACAGAGAGAGTGGCAGAGACAGGCAGAAGGAGAAGCAGGTTTCTCGCAGGGAGCCTGATACGGGACTTGATCCCCAGACCAGGATCACGCCCTTAGCTGAAGGCAGACACTCAACCCATGAGCCACCCAGGCATCCCAAGTCAGCTTGTTTTTGAAATATGATTTACTTCAGTGTCTTTTTTGTTTTTTAAAAAATGAAGTATGTTTTCTTTATTATAATTCCCCTCCCTGCCTTACATCGCTAGTATTGAAATCCTTTACATATTTTGTCCCATGGAATATCAGGGATGTATTAACAGATGATACTGAGAAAAAGAAGAAAAATAAAAGGAAAGAAAGAAAAGGTTACTGTCCTTTGGAGTTCTTGGTGTGAAAAACACAACGCAAAAACAATGCAACGTGTTTTGGCAAGACTTGTATGTTCACCCAGGCACTGACATTTGATGTTCCCAAGGATGAAGTCAGATTGGAATGTTAATTTATTTGAATAAATTTATGTAAATTTATCTCTGAAAAAAGATGCTGTGATATTACATGTACTGAGACCTAAATAAGCTTAGTGCTGGGATGCATAGAAAATGAAGAGCTTCTCAGCTGTTTGCTCTTCTCTGGACACCAGAATCTTGGCAGGGCAGTTTGTAGATTCTGCACTGTTCAGCCATCCCCGTACTGGTGGTTTTAAAAGTTATACTCTGCTGAGTCTTCAGGTTTTGTGGAACACTCTTGGGTCCACACAGAGTGGGGATACAGGAGGAACGCTTTCATCTTTGATTTAGCACATTGTCCCTTATTTGTCACTGCTCATTTGTTTTTACTTGAAAAACAGGCTCTCTAGGCCATAAATGGTTTGAGAAACCTGACATAGGACAATTCCTGAAGGGCCCCTTTAACTCCCTATGACAAAAGCATAGGATTGACTGAACCAGCATACTGGCATAGTAATGCTGATGATAAAAAGGGATGCAGTGTGTTGAACTTCAATTGGGTGTAAAATACTGTGCTACTCAAATGATCTAAATTATCATCTGATCAAAAAAAATTATAATCTGATCATCATGGCAAAGACACAGTTTCAGAGAGGTGATTTACTTGCTTCAGTTAACATGCTGGTGAGTAGTAGAGTGGGAAGGAACTCTGGACTGGGACTATCTGACTCCAAAGACACCATGCTGCAGTCTGGTCTCCATCGAGACATCTTTTTTCTTCAGGGTCATTACCACTTTCTTAGCCTAACTTCCTGCAGGTGCCTAAGGGGTCATCTTCTTAATGGAGTCTTTACTGATCAGTTTCTATGATAGGCACTGCTTTCCTCAGGGAAGGTCCTTTGCGTGTGGATGGTGGTGCAGTGGTCACACGGTCCTCTGTCTCTCTAGCTGAGGCTCCCTGTGTCTCTTTTTTCTTTGGTTTCATTCTCTTTGTTAGGTTGGCTGTGAGATACGAGAAGTATTGAAGGACCTTCAGGTGGAAAGACTCACTTCCTCCTCGTGGAATATGAAACCACATTTCCTACTGTGCAGAATCACGGGCCATACCTTGTGTAACATAACATCATTAAACAGTCCCCGGTACCCCAAGACAGTATCTTGGGAGTGTTTTTTGATGGCTGTTGTTTTGTAGGTTACTTTGTATATTGTACCAAGACAAGCACACCTTTCTCTTGCATTAAGATCATATCTGTTATTAGGAAGTGCGAACAGTAGGAAATATGACATGAGGGTTCTCTGAGGCTCATATTCTGTAATTAAATTTGAAATTTCCTTGGAGAATATAATTCCTTGGATTTGATGCTAACAGCTTGCCATCAAATATTTTATTTCAAGCCCCAACAGAAGTGTAGAATTAATTGAATTATAGGCCTGGGACCTTGAGAGCCATAGAAGCACAGGATTAGAGCATTTAGAGATCCAGTAGTATACCATTCCTGATTGGAGCACTTCAGTTCTCTCCATAACACTGTTAACACATGGTTGGCCAGTTCCTACCATCTCTGGTGACTGGGAGTCCACTAGCTGACATGGGAAGATGCTTAAAATAATGAGGTAAACACAGACATAAAATTGCAAATATAGTATCTTAACTCTGTCTTAACAGCGCATAAACAAATTTAAATACCTTTTTTTTTTTTTTAGGGTGGGAGGGAAAGAGAGAGGAAAGGGAGACAGAGAATCTTTTTTTTTTTTTTTTTGAGACAGAGAATATTAAGCATAGATCCTGCTTAAGATGTGGTATTGGATCTCACAACCCTGAGATCATGACCTGAGCTGAAATCAAGTCAGATACTTAACCAACTGAACCACCCAGGCATCCTATTTGAAAACATTAATAGTTGTTGCTTCTGGGTGGAGATTATTATTTTTTTATTTATATATTTTTTTATCCTTAATGAATCTTTTATAGTGGGCATGTATTACTTTGTAATTATGGGGACCAGGAGAAATTCTTCCTTATATTGAAGTGGAATCATTTCTCTGATTTCTGTCTGTTGGTCCTTAACTTAAGCTCTGAGGGCAACTCAGAACAAACCTTATTGTTCTTCCATATAATAGCCTTTCAAAATATTTGAGGATGGCTTGAGTGTTTTCTTGCTTTTAAAAATGGTTACTGATAGGGTGCCTGGCTGACTTAGTTGGGAGAGTGTGCAGGTCTTGATATCAGGGTCATGAGTTTAAGCCCCACATTGGACATGGAGCTTACTTAAAAAAGAAAAATGGTTACTGATAGGTAATCAGAATTTTTTTGAAACTGAAATTGTAAACCTGAAACCATCAAGATATTTCAATTTTTGTAAGAATGGTCCTGAGTATTATGTAAATATCTTTTTTCTTTTCCTCTTTTGAAACAAACCATCAAAACAAATTTTATCACCCCAAACTGGTGTTTTTATTGAATTCAGTGTTTCATAAAAACTGGATTTGGTAGAATCAATTCTCATGAGTATTCTCAGAGTGTACCTGAGATGTTTGGTAAACTAATGTTCTTCATTAAGGGAAGATGGGTGCAAAAGAGAAACTTCAGGAAAAGGTGGAAGCATTGGGCAAGTTAGGGGTGTGTGAAGAGGATTGGGACTTTTAATGGAGAAACTGTGATTTCATTTTGTAGGAAAGGAGGTAGTAATCAGATTCTCCTGCCTTCTTGTATGTAGAGTCGCTGTATTAAATGTGACCTTTCAAGTGCTAAAATGATAATATCACTACATAAATACGCAGCTCAGAGGTAGCACCACTGAAGTTTGGTGTGTGAATAACCAATATTCAATGGAAATTGAAAAGGCTTGAAAAATATCTTTATGCATTTGAATTCCTGATAAGTTTACTATCAGAATGAACTCACTGTATAACCTTTAATACAGTATATATGGTGGAAGATTTTTTTCTGGAGAATGACACACGGGTTTAAAAGCACTTTCTGTCTGAACTTCTTATTCTAGCTAAGCTTTGAAACTCTTAAATTAATGGCAGTTTAGGAGTAAGTAAATATTATCCATAAATATTTATTGAGTAACCTGTTTAAGAAATTATATAAAAATAAAAAATACCAATAAAATATTTTGTTAGATAATGAATGCAGATTTCTTTTAAGGAGAGGCAAATACAGCTATCACATTACCTGTTTTTTATTAAAATTTTACAAAGAATCTGGAAGTTGATGTTATAAATAGTTATGTTGCTTGGTCTGAGCGCTAGATTTTAACACTTTGTTGCATCTAAAACAAGGCTTATCCTTGTCTGTTTCTTTGTTTCCAGATGGTCTCCCAGCTTGAAGCCCAAATATCTGAGCTTGTTGAACAGTTGGGAAAGGAGTCTGGGTTTCACCAGAAAGCTCTACAGAGAGCCCAGAAAGCAGAAAACAAGTTGGAGGTTCTTCAGGGTCAGCTGACACACCTGGAGGGAGAGCTGGTTTCTGGAGATGTTTTGCGAGATAACTTGAATTTTGAGAAACAAAAAGTAATAACCTGAGGGTACATCCATGGGTAGAAAACAGCTGTTGCATTGTAAAATTTTACCTGAAAATATTATAAATTTATAGTACTTTAGTAGAATGGTTACATCTGAGTAATGAGTAAATGTCAAGGAACAACAGATATTGTCTTGGGGTGTCTTCCTATTATTGGGGTCTTTCTTGAGTCAAAATAATCCAGTTAAAACTCAGCAGATATTTGTTGCTTATTCTATATGAGACCCTGAAGGTCTGAGGGCTGATGTATGAATAACACAGAGTTCTTGATCATTAAAGGCTCATAATTCAATAGAGACAGACATATTAGTTTGCTGTGGCTATAAAGCTGTATGTGTTGTAAGATGTATTGATTGATGACATGCTATAGGAGCTCAGTGAAGGGATTGAATACTTCTGGATAAGAGGAGGATTTTTACAGGAGAGAGAATAATGAAGTTCATCTTTGAAGAAGTAGGATTTTAGTGGGGGGAGGGAGCAGATTCTGAAGGGCAAATTGTTTGAGCAAAGGAATGAAAGCCTGTAGGTGCATAGCACAGTCAGTCCAGAGCAATTGTTCTAGTTTGGCTGCAGCACAGCACTCTTCATGGGGCTGTGGCAGGAGAGAAGGCAAGAATGGTTTGGATTATGAAGATTCTTTATTCTCTGCTTTGTAAGTGACTTTGAGCATTGTGATGTTTTAGAAAGTTGGCATGATGTCACTGTGAGGCTGAAAGTGCAAACTTTCAGACTCAGAAATGCTAATGGTGCAAACCCAGTGGGTGAGAAGGAGAGAATGAGAAGAGGAGGGATCCCCATGTATTTGACCATGGGAAGATATTCTGTGGCCTTCAAGAGGCCTATCTATCTATCTAGGGATAGAAGGAGAGGGAGGAACAGACAGCTTGCTGAGCAGGGAGCCCTACTGGACTCAGGGCTCAAGACCTGAGCTGAAGGCAGACATGTAACCGACTGAGCCACCCAGGCACACCTGTAGAAGTAGATTCTTATGAAGTCTGGTGACCAGAGAAAAAGAGGCATTAGCAGGAGGACCAAAGAAAGATTTTAATGGATGGAACCGGAAGGTACATATTTGTGGGTCACAGGAGTCTGCAGGGGAAGAAAAAGACAAATGAGATTTCATTTGGCATGAAAAGTGCTCTTAGGTTAAAAAATTTGTACTCTGGAAACTCATTCATTCTCATTTTTGTGTACTTAAAAAAGTTGAGGAAGCATCATGCCTGCATTGAGGGTTGGGCAAAGGCGCAACACATATACCTTATACGAGGCAAAGATGCGTAAGGAGTCTGTAGAAAATCCTAGTCTCAGTGGATGAGACAGGTAAATGAGGACATAATAATTAATTGATGGAGATAGGCATACAAGTCAACAGGAGCTTGGATAAAGTTTCCTATTTGTGTGTGTGATGAAGTAAACCCTCTTCACACAGGAGGCGGCATTCACGAGAGGCTATATTTTTTATTTTATTTTTTAAAAGATTTTATTTATTTATTCATGAGAGACACAGAGCGAGAGGCAGAGACATAAGCAGAGGGAGAAGCAGGCTTCCCATAGGGATCCTGATGCAGGACTCGATTCTGGATCCCGGGATCATGACCTGAGCCGAAGACAGCCACCCAACTGCTGAGCCACCCAGGCGTCCCTCACGAGAGGCTTTAAAGAAGGAGTAGGACTTTGTCAGGCAGAAGAGGTAGGGAAGAGGTTCAAGGTACAGGGAACAGTAGGAGGGATAAAGGAACAGAGGGGTGACAGGGTGCTTGGGAGATTGAACACAATACATGGTGAGGCCAGAGGCATGAGGTAGCTCTAGAGGCCTGAGGTATGGAGGGATAACTGGGATATGGAAGGCTAATTAATTACCCAAGGCTTTATCCTATGAGTGATGAGATGCCATAGAAAGTTTTTGAGTAAAAGAAAGGTTTCTCTGAAGGCAGACAGGCTCTGAGGGTCTAGAGACTAAAGGTAGGGAGCCCAGCTAGGGGATTCTTAGAACTGCAGAATAGAAGATAATAACTATTTGGACCAAATAGTGGTTTTATGAATGAAGGAGCAGATTTGAGAACTTTGGGAGGATGAAGGCTACCTGAAAAAGGTGTGTTGGTTAAAATATTGAGTTTGAAAGGACACGTTGCATCTGAATACAATATGTTAAACTGGAAGAAGTCTGACTGCTGGACTGTCCACCTAGATGTTCCATGAACACCTTGGACTAAACATTTTCCAAATGGAAGTGATCACTTCTCCACAAATTTGTCCCCTCCTGCCTCAGTGATGATGAGGTAATCTGCCTCCAGGTGCTGGAGCTGACAGCCCCAGAGTCATCCTTAGTGCTTTCCTCTTTTTAACCAATTCCTAAACACTATAAATTTCTTCTTAATGTATCTCACATACTCCCTCACTCCCACTGTATATTTATACACTGTGTATTTGCAGTGCTTTGATTCCAAGCATTATGATCACTTCCATGGGCTACAGAAACAACCTTCTAACAGCTCCCCACTGCTGCTGGGGAGGGCTCAATAAGATGTATGTCTCATCTTACCTTTCTCCATCTTAAAACTGGCCAGGGGCTCTCTGTGGTTCTCAGGTTCAGCTACAGATTCCTTCTTTCCATGGCTGAGCATTCTGTGACCTGACCAGTTTGCCTCTTCAGGCTGCCCATCACCTGCCATCTCTCCAGCCCATGATGGCAAACTCAAGGCCTCTGAGAATCATCGGGGCCCCGCAAGGGTGTGTGGTGATTGAGTCCAAAGATATCCACATTCAAATTTGTAAAAAATACTTTCCTGGCCAAAAAGAAAAAAAAAAAAAGAGAGAGCCCCTGTAGCATTACATATTGCATGTTGCTATTCTTTCTGAGAAAATGTCCTTCTTATCTTCTTCAACTGTGGCTGTCCCTTGATGATGTGGCTCCAGTATCACTTCCTCTGGGAGTCCTGTAGAGACTTGGTTCTCCTTTGGGACGCCTGGGTGGCGTGGTTGAGCATCTGCCTTCAGCCCAGAGTGTGATCCTAGAGTCCCGGGATCGAGTCCTGCATCTGGCTCCCTGCATGGAGCCTACTCTCTCTGCCTATGTCTCTGTGTCTCTCATGAATAAATAAATAAAATCTTTTTTTTAAAGATTTATTTATTTGTGAAACACACACACACACACACACACACACACACACAGAGAGAGAGAGAGAGAGAGAGAGGCAGAGACACAGGCAGAGGGAGAAGCAGGCTCCATGCCGGGAGCCGGATGGGGGACTCGATCCTGTGACTCCAGGATCGCGCCCTGGGCCAAAGGCAGGCGCCAAACTGCTGAGCCACCCAGGGATCCCCTATAAATAAAATCTTAAAAAAAAAAAAAAGAGAGAGAGAGAGTCTTGGTTCTCCTTCAGGCAACACACACCTATGTCTATCACAGCACTTTGCCAACTTAAGTCTTCACTGTCCTTTATAAGATTTATTTATTTATTTATGGGGGGGGGGAAGATCGTAAGCATGTGTGTTTGGGGGGAGACGCAGAAGGAGAGGGAGAGAGGGGGTCTTGAGCAGACTCTGTGCTCAGCGTGGAGCCTGTGGTGAGACACAGTTTCACAACCCTGAGATCACCATGGAGTGGAAGCCAAGAGTCAGACACTTAACTGACTGAGCCACTCAGGCCCTCCCCCACATCTTGTATTCAGTTTTTAATTGTTTTTCTCTAGTCAACTCCAAGATTCTTGAGGCCAGGGGAAATATTTGTTTTCTAAGTCTCTCCAGCATTAAGGGGGAAGGGTCAATAAATAGTATTTAAATTATGAAGAAACAGGGCAGCCCCGGTGGCCCAGCGGTTTAGCACCACCTTTGGCCTGGGGTGTGATCCTGGAGACCTGGGATCAAGTCCCGTGTCGGGCTCCCTGCATGGAGCCTGCTTCTCCCTCTGCCTGTGTCTCTGTACCTCTCTCTCTGTGCTGTCATGAATAAGTAAATAAAAATAAATAAATTATGAAGAAACATAATAAAAGGCAGGAATTTTAGGTAGATTGATGTCTCTTTCCTGTTTTTTTTTTCATAGAAATGACTCATTAATTTTAATTGAGATTGTGTCAAAAGAACTCTCAGTTATGAAAGCAAATTATGTAAACAGATTCCATCCTGGTGAATAGTCTGTAGATAACTGTAAACTGAAAAAGCTAAGTTGTACAGAGTTTAGATTTAGATACAGATGATTGAAGTTCACACTGAATAGAATATATTTATCCTAATCTGTGACTCAAAGAAACAAGATGTACAGCAAATCCTTCTAGTAACCCTAGCTTTCTAGGCACAGCCAAGATCCTTGAAATAGGATCTTGTTCTGTGGTGTGTTGGCTTGGACCTTTCTTTATCCTTTTTTGCCTCTTATAGATCCTTGGATGCTAAGTGGATGGGTCACATATAGACATAGCAAAAAAGGCTTTATACCTCCACGTGAAAGGTACTGATTCTATTTTATTTATAAAACAAACAATAGTAGTTATTTTCCGTTCATTCATACATATTAGAAATGAATAATTCCAAGGGCACCTGGGTGGCTCAGTCTGTTAAGCATCTGACTCTTGCTTTCAGTTCGGGTCATGATCTCAGGGTCATGAGTTGGAGCCCTGCATTGGGCTCTGCACTGGATATGGAGCCTGCTTAGGTTTCTGTCTTTCCCCCTCTCTCTGCCCTCACCTCAACTTATATATGGGATCTCTTCCTCTCTTAAGGAAAAAAAAAGAAAATAAATGAGTAATTCCAAGGGGAGAGCTAAGAGCATTAAGAAGTCATAAACTGATAACGTGGAAACAAAAGCAACCTGTGGTCTTGTAGCACAACATGGGAGCCCATGGTCTTATAACACAACACAGTAACCTGCATCTGGTAGCACAGAAAATAAACAATATTTGCTATGGCTGTGCCTCTCGAATAAGAGATTAAATTTTAAATATGCCATTCAGCAAAATTTGAAAATACAATTTCATCTTGATGCCTAAAAGTATAGATAGTTCTGGGCTTCACACTGGCATGCTTTAGTCATCAATAAATTATACTTATTTAAACATATGAATGCCTCAAAAATGCCAGATAGATGAGGATTTACTGCAATGAGAAGAAAGCTCAAAGAACCCAAATCATGAAGTGATGATACAGAAAACTCATTGATTGGTTCACTCATCCAGTAAGCATTTAGGAAGCATTACTCTGTCTGATATGGCCAGATAAACCACAGAAATCAAATGGAGGACCCAAAAAATACTGGTTTGAAGGGATACGTGCACTCTGGTGTTTATAGCAGTGCTATCAACAATACCCAAAATATGGAAAGAGCCCAAATGTCCACTGACTAGTGAGTGGGTAAAGCAGATGTGGGGAGGGGAGTGTGTGTGTGTGTGTGTGTGTGTGTGTGTATGTGTGTGTAGATAATTAAACATGGATGGAACTATAGAGTATTATGCAAATAAGTCAGAAAAGACAAATACCAAATGATTTCACTCATATGTGGAATTTAAGAAACAAATGAACATAAGGTGGGGGGAAGAGAGGCAAACCATCAAACAGGCTCTTAATTATAGAAAACAAACTGAGGACTGCTGGAAGGGAGATGGTTGAGGGTGGGCTAGATGGGTGATGGGCATTACAGAGGGCACTTGTGATGAGCACTGGGTGCTGTACGTAAGTGATGAATCACTAAATCTTACACCTGAAACTAATATTACACTATATGTTAACTAACGAATTTAAAGAAAAACTTGGAAGAAGAAAAAAGGAAATCAAGTGGATAAAGATCCTAGAACAGTTTTGTAATGCTAACCTATTAAAATATGAACCTTGACTTCCTCAATACGGCTCTATTTTATGGTGGTGTTCCTTAAAGTGTGATACATTAAAGATTCTTTTTTTTTTAATTTATTTATGATAGTCATACAGAGAGAGACAGAGAGGCAGAGACATAGGCAGAGGGAGAAGCAGGCTCCATGCACCGGGAGCCTGACGTGGGATTCGATCCCGGGTCTCCAGGATCGTGCCCTGGGCCAAAGGCAGGCGCCAAACCGCTGCGCCACCCAGGGATTCCTACATTAAAGATTCTTAAAGACATTTTCTTTGGTATAGGATTTTAACTTAAAAAAGCAAAAATGTTGTCCACGTGTGTTTTTATGGAGAGCTTTGATTTTGGAGTGATCTGTAGAACCCAAGGAAAGTACAGTGGTGACTGTTGTCATTTTTTTTTTCACATTTGAGGCCAGAGTCCACTTAGGTGAGAAAAATTGCCTTGGAAGATTTGTGGGTGAGTAGATCCCAGGGGCTGGATTAACCTGGAAGAGGCATAGTGACAGCAGCAAGTAGCCTAAACAGAGATGTGTAGATGTAGTCAGGGCAGTGGCAGGATGTTGAGGCTTTCATTACCAAACACTGGGCTCAGGAGCTAAGCTACGTGCTGGGTTTAATGAGACCAGTCTGTAAGCTTCAGATGAAGAGAAGGATGCTGTGAGATCACCAGTTAACTTTGTTTTTGTGTCTCATTTTTATTTTTGTTCTTGGGTTTAGTATCTTAAGTTTCTGGATCAGCTCTCAGAGAAAATGAAACTGGACCAGATGGCTGCTGAACTTGGCTTTGACATGCGTCTGGATGTAGTTTTAGCTCGCACGGAGCAGCTGGTCCGTCTTGAGAGCAATGCAGTTATTGAAAACAAGACACTTGCCTACAATTTACAGAGAAAGGTAGGGGATGTTGAAACTTGCTAGTGTTGATAGAAGGAATTGCTGAGAGACTTAAATATTGAGAAATAATTTACTCCTTCATATTTGCCACTGTAGTTTGGAAACATGCAAATATGTATTTAGAATTAGAGTCTCTGTTCAAGTGTGAGGGATGGTAAGTATATCACCTAAGGTTATATTTGACTGTGAGTAATAGAGACCCCAAATAAAAGTGACTTAAATGACTAGAAGTGGTCCCTTCCCCCACTTCACATAAATTTCTGGAGGTAGGCCTCAGGGTGAGTGCGGTAGGTCTGCTCTGTAAAGTCGTCAAGGGGTCAGGTTGATGCCGGCTCCTTAACCTCTCATCCCTAGGGTGGTCCCCATCCTTATGGTTCAGAATGGTGCCTAGAACCATCATGTCTGTGTTCCAGACAGAAGTTTGGAGAAGGGATGAAGAACAGGATGCGAAAGCATGTGTGAGCTGTCTTTTGACGGAGCCTTCCAAAGTTTGCTATGTGAACTTGTATTTATATTCCACAGTTCCGAAGGCTGAAACTAACTGCAAGGGAAGCTGGAATCTGTCGTCTTTACTCTGGGTAGCCACCTGCCTAGCTAAGAAACTCACTGTTTCTGTTGTTAAGAGGGATGAGGAGAACTGGGGAACATGTAGCAGTTTCCATTTGGATAAACCCTCTTGCTTTGGATAGTAAAGCAAGAAGAGCTTATTTTCCACTCACCCAAAAGAAGAGTTAGAAACAGTTTAGATGAAAGAAATGAATGAGTAGATGAAAAGGATAAAAATATAATTATTAGTTATATAATTATTGGCATTGGTGAAAGAAAGAGCAAAACACAGATGTGTTCTTATAATAGTTCTTAGGAGAAAATTCTATGGTGGAATTATAGTGTACAGGCTGTGTAATGAGTCACATCTGGGACCCCAGTTTGGTTCCACCAAGCTGTGTGACTTTGGGCAAATTATATACCTCTCTGTCTCCTCATATTTAAGATAGTGATAATGTCTTCCTTGTGAGGTTGTTCGTTTTTAATAAAATACATTTTTAAACTCTTGGCTTATAGGTTGTACTATATTCACATTTGACCTACTCTCCATTTATTAGATTTTTAAGAATATTTTATAAAAGAAAGTAGATAACCCCATTACCACCAGAGACATTGAATTGAGCTACAGTTCTTTCAGTTCTCAGATCACTGATTTCTTCCTTGATATCCAACACTGTTCTTTAAGTATTATATAATTATTAAAATTACCAGTGTACAGAACTTACCAGTACAATTTTGTAGGCGAGTGGAATTTGACGCGAAGAAGCTCAAGGAAGGGAACTTGGTTAGAGAAACATGAAAAGGGCTTTGTTGAAGATGGATCTGGGTATAGACCATGCTGTCGTGGTTAGACAAGATCTATAAGCCTGTGTTTCAGTCTGCCCTGCACATCTCTGAACACTTTACAAGTGTGCAGAGTATATAATTAGGGAAAATGCGACAGTCTTATGCTCTAACATTCTAGATTCCAAAGCTTGATGTTTGCAACAGATGAAAGAGGTTTCTGCATTTAATATTCTACTCACTAATTGTGATATTTGAAGCCTAAGAGGGTTTTTTCCACCCTTAGAGTCCATAATCTTTTTCTAAAAACCACTATAATTTCCTTCATCAAGTTTGAGTGTGAATGGTAAGTGCTGTTTGAAAAACTTATTCTCTGCTTGGTTTGTGGATGATACAGGCCAGGCATATAATAAACACCAATTAAAACCTTATTGAAGTCCCTTCTATTTCAGAGTTTTTAAACATGAAACAAAGCTTTCTTTAAATTCTCCCTGGTATTATTTACTTTACAGATATATCAACTCTCATGTTTGGTGTCACTCGGTCTGGACCTAAGGGATTGAAATTAGTCTAGGTTTTTGGTATTAACCTGCACTCTCTCTTCTTTTAAAAAGACTAGTGTGAGTGTAGTTGCCATGGGGTGGTGGAGAGGATTTTGTCTCTCTACCCTATTCTGGTCTTTAGTAGTTTTAAAAGTAATTTTACATGTCTGTTATGATGTACGTAGTGTTGGAAGGAATCACATGTTGAAAGCTTACTTTTTTGTGCATTCTGTGGCTCTTTTGTCTCATCCTTTCCAGCTACAAAATTAATTCTTGGAAAAATAAGAATTAAAAATGCAACCAGGAAAAGAAATCTAATAGCCTTTTTTTGATGGTTTACCAATTAGTCTGATTGAAGTGTAGATAAAGATCAACATTATCTGAGTGATTCATTTATATTTACTGTTCAGTTATTATTTTTTTTAAAAAAGATTTTATTTATTTCAGGGAGAGAGAGGGAGAGCGCATGAGCAGGGGGATGGGCAGAGGGAGAGGGAGAAACACACTCCCCACTGAGCAGGGCTTAATCCCAGGACCCCAGGATCATGACCTGAGCTGAAGATAGATGCTTAACTGACTGAGCCACCCAAGTTCCCCTGTTCAATGATTATTTTTTAAAAAACCCTGTTTATATCAAATCAGCTTAGGACTCAGAAAGAAAGACTGGAGAGCAAAGAACTGCATATGAGCCTCCTGCGGCAGAAAATCGCCCAGCTGGAGGGGGAAAAGCAGGTGCGTTCGGCCCTAGCAGTGGAGAGAGATGAAGCCAGTCTCACCCTAAGAAAGTTGCAGAAGAAGGTGGAGAGGCTGCAGAAGGAACTGAGTGTGTGTCGAGAAGCGAACACGGAGCTCAAAGCCAAGCTGGCTGACACCAGTGAGCTTAAGGCAAGTGCTCAGCTTCCTTCCCTTATTGCTTTTTGCAAGTTACTCTTTTAGTTTATGTGAAAGAGCAGCAGTCTTACAACAACCAGAAGAGAAAAAGGGACAAAATCTTCCTCTGATTTTCTAGAGTTGTGGGGGAAATGCAAAAGCTACACAAATCAACAAATTATTATTATTTTTAAGATTTTATTTATTTGAGAGAGAGACAGCACGAGTGGAGGAGAGAGGAGAGGGAGAAGCAGGCTCCCTCCTGAGCAGGGAGTCCAATGTGGGGCTTGATCCCAGGACCCTGAGATCGTGACCTGAGCTGAAGGCAGACGCTCAAAAGACTGAGCCACCAAGGTGCCCACAAATCAGCATATGAGATCAACTGAGTGTCTCTTCCATATTTGAAATGAAGCCATAGTTGCTACGTGAAAAAAAGGGTGATGCAGGTAGAGGGGATGAAGACACTTACTGTGATGAGCACTGAGTAAGCTATGGGAGTGTGGAATCACTGTCTTATCACCTGAAAGGAATATAACACTGCATATTTGCTGTACTGGAATTAAAAGAAAAAGAAAAGAAAAAAAGGGGGTGATATTAAGTACAGAAAATATAAATGTTTCTTCCTAATATGGGTAACTGATATTTGGGATCATGTAGGGAGTTATGTAGGAATTTGCTCAGGAAGAAATGAGCAAATGAGCACACCTCTTCACTGAGAAGTCAGCCAGGTAACAGTGTTTCATGAGCTCCATGCGATGACTTGCACCATGAAGTGAGGCTGGTACCCAGGTCGGGACAGTGTCTTCCTGGATTTGAAGTGTTCAACTCTTTTTTTTATTTTTATTTTTAATTTTTTTTTGAAGGTTCTACTCTTAATCACTATGGATAAGAAAGGCATTAAAACTTAAAAGAATTTTTAGGGGATCCCTGGGTGGCTCAGCGGTTTAGCGCCTGCCTTCGGCCCAGGTCATGATCCTGGAGACCCGGGATCAAGTCCTATGTCAGGCTCCCTGCGTGGAGCCTGCTTCTCCCTCTGCCTGTGTCTCTGCCTCTCTCTCTCTCTATCTCCATCTCTCATGAATAAATAAATAAAATCTTTAAAAAAAAACTTAAAAGAATTTTTAAAAAAGATTTTATTTATTAATTCATGAGAGACACACAGAGAGAGACAGAGACATAGGCAGAGAGAGAAGCAGGCTCCCTGCAGGGAGCCCAATGTGGGACTCGATCCCAGAACCCTGGGATCACGCCCTGAGCCAAAGGCAGATGCTCAACCACTGAACCATCCAGGTGTCCCGAAAACTTAAAAGAATTTAATCAAAATCTTGAAATGTCCTGTATGCGTGCCACTGGAAAGAATGTGTTACTTCATATGCACATATCCTTTCTGGCTGATGTGCGTGTTGTGAGTACAGATGCGAAAAATGTCCTGGTTCTTCGCAGATGAGTGCTCTGTACTGGACTTTTGGAATGTTTCTGAATCAGGAAACAGACTAGTAGGGAAAGGGAATCTGTTTTTTTTTTTTTTTAAGATTTTATTTATTTATTCACAAGAGACACAGAGGCAGAGACACAGGCAGAGGGAGAAGCAGGCTCCACGCAGGGAGCCTGATGTGGGACTCGATCCCAGGTCTCCAGGATCACACCCTGGGCTGAAGGAGGTGCTAAACCACTGAGCCACCAGGGCTGCCCGGGAATCTGGTATTAAGTTAGCACTTAAATATGTGTGGTGGGGACATTATTTTAGGAAATATTTCCTTTTGTATTTTTTCTCCTGAATCATTAGCTCTTTTCCTCTGAAACCGTTCTAAGTTGAGGCTTATTTCCCTAGAGAAAAAAGGGCAGACATAGGCCATGGGAGGGAACAGAATTAAAAATAAGGAAAGCAAGAAGCAAGGAAAAGCAAGCATCTGATGGGGTGCAAAAGCTGGTGAGCAAATATCAGGGTAAATGTCTTCCACACCCTCTCACACCTTGAGACTGATCTTTGCAGTGGGGGTGGGGGAGGGTGGCGGTGTGCTGGGGAGTCAGCAAGCCACCCCTCCCAGCAAGGTCTGGAAGGGGCTGCAGGAGGTGTTGAGGCAGCATCTGTGTTGTAAAGCCAGGTTTTCAAATGTCCTATGGTGGATACAGAGTGTTTCTAGGTGGTGCATGATGGGGCATAATATAATGTTCCGTCCTTAAATGATAAATGGGTTTCCTTTAATTTTTTTCTTCTAATTCTTCCATTGTCAAGGAGAAAATGTTAATTAGAAGTTATTGTGTCTTTACTATTACTATTGCTGTACCACTGGCCTTGGGCCTAGGAAGAATCTGTTCTCTTCATTGGCTTCCTCGTGGTGAAGGAAAGATAAGAACAGTTCCCATAATTGGTGTTAAATATGCAGGTAGCAAAACACAGACTAGAAGCATAAACAAAGTGAACTTAGATTTGAAAACAGGGAAGTAAATTCAGCCATAAAGGAAGGGACATGTTTCACTGTAAGCATATATCTGTGGAATAGTTCAAATTCTTCAAAGAAATCTGTGACAGGAAGAAAGGGCAAATAGCACTGGGGATTTTTATACACTGAGCTGCAGAACTCCACAAAGCCCAAGGAGAAGGGAGTGACATGGAACAATCTGAGTGATTGCTAAGGATAACTAAGCAGTGGTGGGGGGGGCACTAGCACTTCCCAGAGGAAGGGCCTGAGTGAGGATTTCCTAATAAGACTACACTGTGGGGCACCTGGGTGGCTCAGTGGTTGAGCATCTTTTGGCTCAGGTCCTAATCCCGGGGTCATGGGATTGAGTCCCCCATCAGGCTCTTCTGCAGGGAGCCTGCTTCTCTCTCTGCCTATGTCTCTACCTCTCTCTGTGTGTCTCATGAATAAGTAAATACAATCTTAAAAAAAAAAAAAATGACCACACTGTGTTTCTGAAACAAGGTGCAGTGGTTCTGGAAGGTACAGTATGAGCTGCCTGGTTTCTTATCCCAAGCTCCCTCCACCCTATAGCTAGGGACATCTGGTCCCTACCAACAAATTTTTCCCTTCTCATATACTGTGGTTTTCTGTCCTCAGGAGAAATTAAGAAGCTTAATTGAAAAAGTCAGGGTTGACTCAACCTCACTGTGTATTTTACTGCTAACCTTGGTTGTGAAATCTGCATCGCTTCCGTGGCTGAGCATCTATTCTCCATAATTGGGTGGCTGTTGTGTTCTTTCTACTCCGCCCATCCCCTTATAATCACAGAGAACCTTGTTTCCCTTGGTAGGAGAGCCCTGCCTTGCTTTTTGCCAGTTGCTAAGAATGGAGATTCCGTCTCTGGATGAAGTGGGTTGGGCCCAAGAAGGGCTGTCAGGACTCCGTGACATTACCTTGCAGGTTCCAGCTCATTTTCTGCATGTTTCTAGATACTGGAAAGCTAAAATAGAATCATATGGTGAATGAAGATACTATAAAAGCTGGTACAAACATTAGTTGCCATTATAGCTAATTTTATCACTGCCGAGGGTGGCAGTTGTACTGTTGGAGGAGCCCTTAGAATTGCCACAGTTGAGGATCCTGAGTAAGATTGGCCTGTGTGGAGTGTAGCAGCCCACACAGTTCAGCCACTAAGGAGGTAATGACAGAACAAAAGATTCCCCCTAGGTAACACCCAGGAACCAGGCCCAGCATCTGCTGGGGGAGAATGGATAAAGAGTGGTTTTAGAAGTGGGGCAGCTCTTGGTGAATGGCAGTGTGGGGGGGTCCATTGGGGGTGTAGGTCTGAGGAGGGGGTCTTCTAGGCTAAGTGTATTGAGAGTAGTGCTGGGAACCCTTAGTCAAGACAGCCCCATAAACTGGAAGTGGTGTTGGGGAGAGAGTAGCCCACACTTTCTTCTGTAGCAGAAGAAGGGAAACAGCTAGTGGGAATTGAGCCCTGTATCTCTCGAATATGTTCCTGTTTGGTCCCAACAACATCTGCTGCACATCTGTATCATATTTTCCCTGGATTACTGTAATTATGTACAAGTGGTCTTTCCACTTAACCTTTCACAAGCAAACTTGATTCTTGTAAGTAAATTTTGCTCTTTGGGTGATGTGATTACACAACATGTAGTTCTATTGACAGTGTCAGGCTTAACAATTTCTTATGCCAGTGTTAGTGGTGTAAAGCAACGTTTTCAAGTGTGGGGCACATAGCTCTTGTGGCATATAAAATGCTTCTAGGTGGTGCATTATAGAGTTCAGTCATGAGGTGAAAAATGGATTCCCTTTCATTTTTCTTCCAATTCTTTCACAATGAAGGAGAAAAATCGTAGAGGTTACTATGTTTTTATGCCCCTTGAACATTTACTAGTCTATTTTTTAAATAAAGAATAAGCCTTTAAGCTCAGTGCTGGGAACAAGCAATAGTACCTGGTAATACTGTTTTATTTTTATTATACAGTGGTTTCTTCTTCTCTCTCTTTTTAAAAGATTTTATTTATTTAGAGAGACACACAGAGAGAGGCAGAGACATAGGCAGAGGGAGAAGCAGGCCCCTGTGGGGCGCCTGATGTGGGACTCGATCCCAGGACCCCGAACCTGAGCCAAAGGCAGATGCTCAACCACGGAGCCACCCAGGCACCCATTTTTCTTTGTATTAAAACATTTTAATCCCAGAATAATTAACATATAGTTACATTAGTTTCAGGTGTACAATATAGTGATCAGCTATTCCATACATTACTCAGTGCTCCCCATGGTATGTTGTATAGTATTTCCTTTTTTGTTATCTTCCAGTTGTGGAAAATTCTATGGAAATCATACAGAATTCCTTTTACTAGAAATAAATTTGAGTAAGTTCAAAAGGTGGTTGAGTTAAAAAATTATCATCATAGGTGGTATGTGGATATGGGAAGAATTGTGAGTGTGGAATGGGAGTAACAGAACTACAGACAAATAGATGGGAGAAGGGAATGATACCAGTGATAACCAGATGCAGTAAGCAGGTGAACAGAAGCTCTGGCCAGTTGCTGCTGATACCAGGATGATATCCAGAGTCAGGGAGTGGTGGAAGAAGCAGCTGGGCAGCACATAGGGGCCAGATCACACAGGGCCTCATGTGTTTCCTAAGATGCTTGGACTTGTCCTCTGGTTCCTGAAAGCCATTGCAGACTTTTAGGCATGAGAGTTAAATCATTGGGGAAGAGACTATGAAAAAGGAAACAGAGACATGGGAGAGCAGGGGGTCTCCAGAATGAGGCTGTGACCAACAGCATCATGTGCAGCAGTAAGGTAGAGGTTGAACAACTATCCACTATACTTGGCGCTGGGACACCTATGGCTCAAGCACCTGTAGTGTAGATAGTTGGGATTGTGGGTGAGGGCATTGAGAATAGACCAAATTCCAGTATGCTGAAGGATGAAGGAGAAATAGAAACAAAAGTCAGTGGCCTGCTCTTCTGGGATACTTGGATGAAAAGGGGAAGAGTCGGGAAAATAAAGTTGGCTTGTTTGTTTATTTGCTTTATGTTGCATAAAGAGATCCACACGTTTTTATAGCTAAGATTATGGGAATGGTGTAGGAGAGGTGTGATTTGACTGAGTCAGGAATTATTCAGGCCTTTGCCAAATAGGATGCTAAGTCTGCCTTCCACTAGAGAATAGAGATCTCTCTAACTTACTAACATGGTGAATGCTGACTTCATGAATTTGTCAGAGATCTTAGCTACAAATGACTTTTTATTTTTTTTGTTTGAGACATATATTAGTGTTCAGGACAGACTAATAATATCAACTATTTATCTTTGTATGTTGTCTGTGCTTGTCCTTGTATTGACTTTATTATTCATAAGGTAACATTTCTGAATGTTAGCAAAGATGGCTTTTCTGTATAATTTTCTACGGGTGCCATAACCAGTGATCACAAATTGTGTGGCTTAATACAATAGAAACTTTTTCTTCCGTAATTTTGGAGGCCAGGAATATGACATCGAGGTGTTGGCAGGGTTGATTCCTTCTGGGGAGGCTGAGGGCCCATCTGCTCCATCCTCTCTCTGGACTTCTGCTTGCTGCTTTCAGTCCTCAGCTTGCACCTGCAGGATTCCTCTCTGCTGCCACCCGTAGATGACCATCCACTTGTGTGTCCCTCCTTCTCTGTCTCTTATAAGGACATCCATCATTGGTTTTACGGGCCACCCTATTCCAAGATAATCTCATCGTGAGATCCTTGCCTTAATGATACCCCCAAAGGCCCTTATTCAAAATAAGGTCACATTCTGAGGTTCTGGATGGATATATATTTATTATTTGGGAGAAAGGAGACACACACTTCAGCTCACTACACTTATTAAGTTAAGAATTAATTTCACCAAAGTCAATTGGAGAAAGACAATTGCATGGTTTCACTCATATGTGGAATATAAGAAATAGTGAAAGGGACTATAAGGGAAGGAGGGGAAACTGAATGGGGAAAAATCAGGAAAACAAACCATGAGAGACTCTTAACTATGGGAAACAAACTGAAGGCTGCTGGAAGGGAAGTGGTGAGGGGATGGAGTAACTGGGTGGTGGGCATTAAGGAAGGCATGGATGTGATGAACACTGAGTGTTACACTATATGTTGGCAAATTTAACTTAAATTAAAAAATTTCATATTCCAAAAAAAATGAATTTCACCACTTATGGAGGTTGATATAAAAGATAATAATTTTTTTTTAAACATTTTTTTTCTTTATTTATGATAGTCACACAGAGAGAGAGGGGCAAGGCAGAGACACAGGCAGAGGGAGAAGCGGGCTCCATGCACTGGGAGCCCGACGTGGGATTCGAGCCCGGGTTTCCAGGATCGCGCCCTGGGCCAAAGGCAGGCGCCAAACCGCTGCGCCACCCAGGGATCCCAAAAGATAATAATTTGAACTACATTTCTGTGCCTTTAAAAAAGTCAAGATATAACTTACTTGCCATAGAATTTGCCATTTTAAAATGTATAATTCACTTTAAAAAATATTCTATTTATTTGAGAAAGAGCGTGGGAGGGAGGAGCAGAGGGAGAGGGAGAGAAGCAGGAAGTAGGATCCCCTCTGAGCAGAGAGCAGGATGCAGGACTCTATCCCGAGACCCCGGGGTCATTATCTGAGCTGAAGGCAGACACTTAACTGACTGAGGTGCCCCACTCAGGTGCCCCACAATTCACTGGTTTTTAATACATTGATGGGGTTGTACAGACATCACCACTTCCTAACACTAGAACATTTCTACTCTGCCCCCACCTCCCCCTCAAAATCTCATATCTGTAGCAGTTACTTCCTATTTTCCCCTTCCCCAACCTCTGAAAACCACTAATTTATTTTCTGTCTCTATAGATTTACGTATTCTGGGCATTTCCTATAAATGTTTTGTACAACATGTGGCCTTTTGCCTCTGGCCTCATTCACTTAGTTTGCTTTCAGTGATCATCCACATTGGGCACATGTCAGGACTTCATTCCTATATTAGAGCTCTCCAGAGATACGGAACTAATAGGAGATGTCTGTCTCTCCCCACCCTGTCTGTTACATACAAACAGAATTAATAGGATATGTAGGAACTAATAGGGTTTTTCTCTATATACTTATTTATATCTTCTATCTATCTCTGATATATATATGAAACATGTATTTCATCCAAACATTCCAGAGGAGCAGGCTTAATATATATATATATATATATATATATATATATATATATATATATTTCACATATATTATATCAGAGAGAAAGGGAGGGAAGAAGTAGAGGAGGGCGATAGTGAAGGCGACAGGGATTAGTTGATTTTCAGAAATTGGCTCACATTATAATGAAATTTGTTAAGTTCAAAATCTATAGAATAGACGGGCAGGAAGAGCTGATGTTGCCATTCAAGTCTAAAGATTGGATTCTTGTAGAATTCATTCTTGCTCTGGGCGCGTCACTTTTGTTCTATTCAGGCTTTCAATTGACTGGATGAAGCCCACCCACACGATGGAAGGGAAATCTGCTTTACTGAAAGTCCACTAATTTAAATGTTCATCTCTCTCCTGGATACCCTCACAGAAATATCCAAGTTTCACCAAATATCTGGGCTCTGTGGCCCAGCCCAGGTGACATGTAATGTTAGCCATCACAGTTCCTTTTTATGCTCAATAATATTCCATTGTTTGGATATACCATACATCATTTATGCATTCAGCATCTGATGGACATGATTGTTTCCATTTTTTGGCTATTATGAGCAAGGCTGTTAGGAACATTTGTATGGAGTTTTTGTGTGCATTTCTCTGTTGCAAAACTGTGCTTGAAGACCTTGACTTCTAGGTCATCCCAGTCTTCCTTTTTAAGACTCATGCAGTACATTTCTCCCTGAATTCTCAACCAGGAAAATGTGGACCTTTCCAGATAAACTATTAAATTTTAAGTTGGCAGGCAAACATGATGATTGTAGAAAATCTCTTTTGGAAAGAAAAATATTCTTTCATGGATTGCCCTTTCTGTGTTGAGTCAAAATAATTTTATTATAGTATTGCTTTCATATATACAAATTTAATAGCATATAAAAATTTCTTAAGCTTGGGCAGTCCGGGTGGCTCAGCAGTTTAATGCCACCTTCAGCCCAGGGCCTGATCCTGGAGACCTGGGATTGAGTCCCACGTTGGGCTCCCTGCATGGAGTCTGCTTCTCCCTCTGTCCATCAGTCTGTCTGTCTGTCTCTCTCTCTATCTCTCATGAATAAATAAATAAATCTTTTAAAAAATTTCTTAATCTTGCTACATTTTTTAAAAGTGGTCAGCAGATTTCCCCCCCACCATTTTAGAGATTTTATTTATTTTAGAAAGAGAGAGCACACAAGTTGGGCAGGGGGAAGAAAGGGGAAAGAATCTCAAGCAGACTTCCTGCTGAACATGGAGTGTGATATGGGGATCCATCCCATGATCCCGAGACCACGACCCGAGCCCAAACCCAGAGCTATAGGCCCAACTGACTGAGCCACATAAATGCTCCAATCTTGCTAATTTTTTACCATTACAAAATTCAAACCAATTTGGAAAACAAAATGAAGTGTAAAAATCAAATTAAAAATATTAATGCTATTGATTCAATATGCTAGATTATGTTATTTCACTACAGTCACCATTAAGAATGTGTGGTATCAATTGCTTGTGGTACAGGTTCTTTTGAGTTTGGCATGCCTGTGGTTTGTATTGTCTAAGGACAGAGCATTTTTTCTACTCTGTGCTTTAATGGAATGCTGCAGATACTTTGTTTGTATATGTACCGTGACATAGTTTGGCCTTCACTTGGCATGAATACATTATTTATGTATTAACTCCACCTTTGCTCTTCTCATTAATCTAGAATAATTAAAGTAGTACTACTAATTGGCACAAACAGATTTTTGCACAAATGCAAATACAGACACTGAAATCATATGATAGAACTCCAGAGGATCCAGAAAATGCTTTGTGTGACTCATATAACACTAGTTGCCCCTTAGCCTGCATTGGTTATGATTTGTTTCCACTAAAATTATTTAAACATCTCATAATAACAGTGGCTTAGGCAGAGGAGATATTTATTACTTTCTCACCGAAAAGAAGACCTGCCATGCTTAGCAGGATGGCTCTATGGTCATCAGCAACCCTGGCTTGTTCTTTCTCCTTCACTGTCCTAGTGATAGCTTTCATCCTCAATTCTTCTTCTTCTTCTTCTTCTTCTTCTTCTTCTTCTTCTTCTTCTTCTTCTTCTTCTTCTTCTTTTGAAAGATTTTATTTATTCATGAGAGACAGAGAGAGAGAAGGAGGCAGAGGCAGGGAGAGGTAGGCTCCCTGTGGAGCTGGGAGCCTAATGCAGGACCCTGGGATCAGGACCTGAGCCGAAGGCAGATGCTTAACAGACTGAGTCCCCAGGTGCCTGCTCAATGCTGCTTCTTAACACAAGCTTGCTGCTGGGGCTCTGGCCTCATCCCAGCCACCAGCACGGAGGAGAGGTGGGAGGACATGCTGTAGGCCACTTTCCAGGAACAGTACAATGCTTTGTATCCCACTAGCCAGACCTTCGTCTCTGGGCCTCACTGAGATGAAATCAGGCTGAGAAATGGATCTATCCTGGGCAGTAAGAACAAAAGAATAGATACTTGGTGGCGAGGTGTCAGCTTCAGTCTGTATCACATGGCCTGATTTTAGTAGGGAGCTGTGCCCCCAAATCAGTAGCCAGACAACCAGAAACTAGTGGAAAGTCATTGTTATCTTCCCTGTAGTATCCCAAGGAAACACTGAAAGGGAATAACATCCTTTAGCCAACAGCAAAGGTCTCTTCCCCTTGCTACCTCTCTTGATAATCTCCCACGCAAGACAGCTGCTCCCCATGCTCCTTCTCTGCTCTAGAACTTCTCCAGCCCAGTCAGTGCAGCCTTTCTTTATATGCATTTTTTGTAATCTACCATCTTGGACCTGGACTTGCTTTGAGCTCTCCCTACCAAGCAGAACCCTACAGTAAGAACGTTGGGCTGTAGAATGGTATGGGAGTGTGCTTAGGCTGCAAAGTCAAACACCTTCCTTTGTGGTCTGCCTCAGTTTCCTTCTGGTAAAATCTTCATGGTTCTCTTTAGTAGGGACACCGCATGTATTTGGGCCTAGGGGAGAGTCTCCCACTTGGTGGTCCCACTGTCTTCAGGGAGCCTGTGGACATTGCCTCACTCCTGCAGGGTTGCATTTTCAAACCCTCCAGCTAGAGGCTTCAGATCCTCTGGGGGATTCAGCACACTACATTTTAAATTCAATCACCACCTCTTTCAGGGCCTTGGGCCCTTTTAACGTGAGAGAAAATTATTCACCAGATTTTGGAATTTTTTTCACTCCAGGAGGCTGACACCACATATGGTGTTTACTGGAAGTTAAGCACGCTTGGAGCCTTCTCCATCTCTGCTGGGGGGTCTGGGTGGCACATTGGTCTTCTTTATGACCAGTTCTGGCCCCCCCTAGAAGAACATTAGGGGCACAGGCTCTTGTTGAACTCTGGGCTGGATCTGGGAAGCTCCTTAGCCACGCCCCACTTCCAGGAATCTTGTTTGTTGGATTTGATTTAGGAATCCGAGGTCTCTATCATCCCCGGGCTTTCAGTTCTGTTCTGGTGGCTTGGCTCAGAGCTCTATTACTTGCCTTTGCTCACTGATGACAAGTATTGAGGCAGCCCTTAAGATTGTGATAAAGTCTCATATTTTTCAGACATTCTTGGCTATGGATTCTTCTCATTAGGACCTGATTTATGGACTTCTAGCTCTCCAAGCTGTGTTCCATCACTTTTGGTAGATAGCCCACTGTAAATGTTTTTCCAATCTGAGCAGAAAGGCTGAACATATCTGTTAATACAAGGTTTTGAATTCAATATTCCATTCCCAGCAACTTCCCACTTGGCCACATATTTTCTTTGCAACAGTGTGATAGTTTGCACACGAAGGGAAGCTCCTTATTTTAAAGTGAGATAACTTTGTTTTAAAATTGATAAAGATTTCATTCAAGTAATGTCCCTCAATTTGTAAAATGTTTGATAATCTACAGACTATATTATTTAGAACAGTTGCTTATGTAATTTATAAATAAACATACATGTATATTCAAAATCTTTACTGGCAGGATTCACGTTGTATTGGTCATGCATGGGACAGTTCCCTTTCTTGATTTTTTATTTTGAAAAATTTCACATCTATAGAACAGTGGCACGAAGGAGAGAATTCTCCGATGTGACCCCTATACATCGTCATACCCAGGAAGCAATGCTGGGGCAATTGTTTATTATACTGTGTCCATCGTGCTGTTCATTTTCCAGTATGGGTTTTGATAGCTTGGAATCCATGAATGATCTTCAAGGTCAGCTTCATAGACTTGTGCTTAGTGGGTGGCATTAACTTGGCTCAGGTGCTGGGTCTTCTAGTGTCACATCATTGGCTCAAAAACTGAGTCCGTGTTCCTTCCCCCAACTATTGTTGGGATAGTATTGCTGGCAGATTTCTCAAGCTGCAGTGGTGCTTTCCACCTTTCTGGCCGCTGGCAGTTTCCCAAGGATTTCCTCTCTCCTGAATGAAATCAGTTCAGAGCTTTGAACTTGTTCAAAGTATGGTTGCCATTGGCCTCCTGTCTGCTGGAAAAGGAGCTAAATATCTTAAGTTGTGTGTATGATAGTAGATGAAAGCACATTTCCATTATCCAATTTCAAAACATTTTCATCATCCCTGAAAACAACCCAAGTTCCTTCCTGTCTCCCCTCCCTCCAGTCCCTGGCCTTTTCTAGATCTTTCATTTGAATGGAATAATACAAGGAGTGGTCTTTCGTGACTGGCTTTTGCCCCTTAGCAGAAGGTTTTCAAGGTTCATCCATAGTTGGTATCAGTACTTCACTCCTTCTTATTGTTGAGTAATATTCTGTTGCATGGATATTCAACATTTTATTTATCTACTCATTGGTTGATGGATATTGGGTTATTGTTACTTTTTGATGATTGTGAATAGTGCTGCTGTGAACATTTGTGTACAGATTGTGTGTGACAGACATTTTCGATTATCTTGAATATATAAACCTTGAAGTAGAATTGCTGGCTCATGTGTTAACTCTGTGTTTATTTTGAAAACTGGTAAATGGTTTCTCACAGCTGCACCATTTTGCCTTCCTATAAGCAGAACGTGAAGGTTCTGATTTCTCCACACCCACGCCAACACTTGTCACCGTCTATCTTTTTTGACTGTGGCCATAGTGGATGTTAAATGGTAGCCCATTCATTTTTATTTTTAATGGTCAGTGTTAAAAATTTTGTGTCAGATATATAAAACTACTTCCAATTCTTTTTTTTTAATTGTGGTAAAATATCTGTAACATAAAAATTACCATTTAAACCATTTTAAGTGTACAATTTGGTGACAATAAGTATATTCACAGTGTTTGCAACCATCACCACCATCCGTTTTCAGAACTTTTTAATAATCCTAAACTGAAATTCAGTTTCCATTAAATAACTCCTCCTTCCTCCCGTGGGGATGGAATTTTATTCCACGTTTTATCTCTATGAATTAGTCTATCCTAGGTACCTCATATAAATGGAATTATACAATATCTGTCCTTTGGTGTCCGGCTTATTTTACTTATTGTAATGTCCAAGGTTCATCCATGTTGTAGTATTTGTCAGAATTTTGAATTTTGTCAGAATTTCAACTTTTTAATTCAAATTCTTTTTAATTCAAATTCAAATTCTTTTTGTAAACAGATGTGGCAAAAATTTAAATACTAAGCTAATAAAGAAAATGTACCTCATGCTCCAGGATGCTCTTTGTTTTGGCTTTAAGATCCTGGGACAGCTTCCTAGAGAGAGACCCCTCCCCCCTTGTTTGCAGTGGAATGCTATGGCTGCCTCAAGCCTTCCATACTCATTGGTAAACTCAGAAGACCTTCTGAAATATCACTGTTCTAAGTTTTCCTTACATCAGTAATGAAGACTTAACTGAGGGGATTTTAGATGAGCTTCCTTGTCATAGACTACTTGGAGGGGAGATACTTTACTGTTGTAGTGTTTCTATGGCAGGGATGACCCTTTGGTAGGGCCAAAAGTACAAGTTGCTTTTGCCTATGGAGCTCATGAGAGTCTGTATAAGTACCAGCAGACGTTATTTTAATATTTAACCCCAGAATCATTTGTCTCATTGATTTTCCAAATAATGGTCCTCTGACATGTTGATAAACTGTAACTGCCTTAAGACATGTTTGTCCAGTGTGTATGCTTAACAAAGTCTGTTTAACTGGGATGGATTCCATTCTTAATTCATAAAGAAGTTATTAAATGAATCTCATTGACTTCTAGTGTATCCTGTTGATACAATTGTCATAAACAAATATGAAAAAAATTATTAGAATTCCCTTGATTTCTTAGATTAAAACTTTGGAACAGACCAAAGCCATTGAAGATCTAAATAAATCGAGAGACAAACTTGAGAAGATGAAGGAGAAAGCTGAGAAAAAGCTAACGTCTGTCAAGTCAGAACTGGATACCACAGAGCGCGAGGCTCAGGAGGAGAAAGAGAGAGCCAAGAACATGATAGAAGTGGTAACCAGCGAAATGAAGACACTAAAAAAATCTCTGGAAGAAGTAGAAAGGAGAGAAAAGCAGGTGGGTAGAAATCTGGGGGTGAAATCTTGTTTAGGAAAGATAGGACAATTCGAAAGCTAGATAATTATTCATAGGTTTCTTCAAAAACAATTTACAAAGCTTGCTTTATCATTCCAATGTATCTACTTGCCCTCTAGCATCTTTTTAGAATTAAAATAACCATTATGATTTATTCTGCTAAGAAAAGCAATTCACATTTTCATGACACGAATCTTAGGAAACAAAAAGACATTCTCATCAAAGCAGTGGAAAGCCTATGGAGAGCCAGGTTCTGGTAGTGGAGAGGTTTTGATTATGTTCACTGATGACCTCTGAAGTTTGCATCATCCCAGGCTTCAACCTTAGGATGGAAAGCTTATCTCCAGGAGAGATCAGTGGCAGGAAACAGTCCCAACTCTGAAACAGTGGCACTGAGACTCAATGGCCAATCTAGCCCAGATGTAAGCCATAAAACAGTACTCGCTGGCTGGTTGCAAGGAGGAGAGTTTTATCTGGTGAGCACATCGGGAGGTCAGTCATAAAGAGACTGTACTGGGCAGCCTGACCCCCGTTGCTTTTGGCTTTTATCTCCCTCTCTTTCTGAAGCTGAAAAGGGCAGGGAGTGGACTCTGATCCTAGGATATTTTTTTCTCTTTGACTGCCTCTGCTTTGGCTCATGTGTCAGGCAAAGTTGAGGAAGGCTAAACTATAAAGTGCGTGTTCTCAGAGGGAAACCTCCCAGGAATTAAGAGCTTTGACTGTATTTGAAAGTGGAGAAAAGTTTGAGGGGAACATTTTCATCAGGGACATTAGGCTGGAGAGAGTATTATGTTCCCTAAATTGGACTCAGCATAGGAAGGAGGTTGGGAAGTGAATGAACACATGGTGAAAATGTTTGGAAGGCAGTTTTCCTGGAGGGGAACATCTGTCGTATTGCATCTTTTCTAAAATGGAAGGTACCCCTAGCAAGAGGTTACCCAGATAGCCCTGACTTACCTGCTTCCGTTTTTGCACAGAATCACAGCAACCAGTATACGAGAATTTGAAGGGGTATGAGGTACATCTTCATCCACTGTCTCCAACCCCCTACCTCTTCATTTTTCCTCTCATGATGGATGGTTGTTATGGGTTGTGAAGGAGGCTGTTTATGTGATGTGATCTGGTCATTATTTAGAAGTCCTTCTGTGTTTATCAGCTAAGACTTTCTTGCCCTTTGTTCTTTTAGTTTAAGAGATTCCATGCATAGGGGTGGCTCAAGTCAGGTAAGTGTCTGACTCTTGCTTATGGCTCTTGCATAATCTCACAGTTGTGAGATCGAGCCCCACACCAGGCTTCACACTCAGCATGGAGTCGGCTTGAGATTCTCTCTGCATCTGTCCCTCTCCTCTCCCTCATGCATGTGCTCTCTTTCTCTAAAATCAATCAGTCAATCAATCAGTCTTAAAAAAAAAAAAGTTCCATGCTTAGTTAAAATTCCACTGCAGGGTAGCCCGAGTGGCTCAGTGGTTCAGTGCCTGCCTTCAACCCAGGGCATGATCCTGGAGACCCAGGATTGAGTCCCAGGTTGGGCTCCCTGCATGGAGCCTGCTTCTCCCTCTGCCTTTGTCTCAGCCTCTCTCTCTCTCTCTGTCTCTCATGAACAAATAAATAAAATCTTAAAAAAAAAATTCCAGGGCAGCCTGGGTGGCTCAGTGGTTTAGAGCTGCCTTCAGCCCAGGATGTGGTCCTGGAGACCTGGGATCGAGTCCCAAGTCAGGCTCCCTGCATGGAATGAAGCCTGCTTCTCCCTCTGCCCGTCTCTCTCTCTCTCTTTCTGTGTCTCTCATGAATGAATAAATTAAGTCTTTAAAAAAATAAATAAAATTCCAGTGGGTAGGTACTTATCACCCATGGACACAACCACACCTTCGTAAAACACTTCTTAATATGCAGAACACATACATAGTCATTGTTTCAGTTGATCCAAATTTTAGAACATCCCTGGGAAGTAGACATATGGTTATTCCCACCTGAAAGTGAGAATATGGAGCATCTCATTCATGGTTGCTTAACTGAGATTCTTGACTTGGTAGCCAATGCTACACTAATTGGCTCATCAGAAAAGAAGTTATGAAATCACTGAAAGTTGGGGATGAAAGCATTTTAGAGGTAATTTAGTAGATGTGCCTTCTTATTTTAAGGTTAAAGATGGTGAGTAATTTACCTACCTCATGCACACCTGGGTTTTCCACAGGTTTTTTTTTTTTAATTGTTTGTTTGTTTGGACTAGCAGTAGTCCTCACCCTTAATGTGTGTGTTTGATACTGCAGCTGGTGGACTTCAGAGAGGTGATTTCCAAGATGCTGGGCTTGAACATGACCAGTCTTGCACTTCCTGACTATGAAATCATCAGATGTCTTGAAAGACTGATCCATTCACATCAGCATTATTTTGTCACCTGTGCCTGCCTCCAAGATGTGCCACCTAGAGGAGAGAGGCACACACAGAGCCACTTAAAACTTCTTCATTAAACACCATCTCTCTTGGGGGAAGTGGAGCTAAGAGATGGGATGCAACTGTTGATTTCACAAATTCCCCAAACCTTTGAAATGTGATCAGTGTGTGAATACCATATACTTTGATGATGGAGTGAGAATCCATCATTTGCAAAAGAAGATCTCAGAGGTTCCAGCTGTAGGTAAATGTTTCACACTAAAAACACCTATTATTTTATTTGCTAGCACTATGGGACCCAGAAGGATTCCAGTAGATTGAATATCTAGATGGGCAGTGGCAGTTGGGAATTAACATTTATGGGATTACTTTTATAAGTTAGGGGCTTTACTACCCAATTTAATTCTCATAATAGCCACATGGAGAAGCTTTAATGTTTCATTTTACAACCTCTCTGGGGCTCAGAAGGTGTTACCTACTCTGAGATCGCAATTGGTGGTGATTGAACCAACAGTCTTACCACATTGGCTCTGAATCAAAGGCTGTGCCTTCTCTGTTATTCCACGCTCCTCTAGCTTCTCCCGAGATCCTGTGATCCTGGTGAAAATTGCCCCCATAAGGGACTGAGGATGTCCGAAAAGTGACTGAGATTCATGATTGCTACCCATATGATTTCTTTAAAAAGCAGTATACCTAATTATTTGGATAAAACATACATAGGTCTGAGGTCCTATAGGAAACTTACCTGTTTTAAATGTTGCTGCCAGATTGCCTTTGGTGGTAATTTTTCATGTTTGAATAGGGTTGGTCTCTGTCCTTTAAGAATGAAACCTTTAATGTGAAACCTTATAAAATGAAGGAATCCTGCACAGGTTTATTCCCCAATATATCACATGTACTGACGGCAAGAGTACTTTTTAAGGATCGGGATTTTATTATGAATTTCCATCGCTTTCTGCATTCTTTTTAAATTTCTATTCCACAAGTATTTTTTTAGGAAACTGTATTCTTAACTTTATTGACAGAAATTTTTATGTTTTGGGGGTGATTGTCTTATTTTTGCCATATGGAATTTTTTTAAGAGTCTCTAAAGAAAGCACTAGGGTCTGATTAAGGGAAAGGGGAAAATAGATTAGACCCAAAATTAAGAGGAAAAGCAAATTCTAGAGGAAAGGAAATGCATTTGACACTTAGAGTTTGAATGACAGATCACACAGAGGGAGAGTGATCAAGGATGTGTTCCCTGGGGGATGGATCATGGTCACCCAGCCTCTTCCTCTTGTGCAAGGACAGTATGAAATAGTATTTATGATAGAATACACATACCTGCACAGCCCTGATTGAGGACATGAGCTAGATTTGCAGCAGGCAGGAGAGGTGGCCTTGTATTTTCCCAGCAGAAGACCTGCAGTCTCTGGAGACCCCTCACATGATCCAGAGATACAGTGGCTGCTGCTCGAAGCCACATTCACCCAGAGTGGAGGAAGCGATTTTACCATGTGGGTCTCTGGAGGCCTGAATTGCTGAATAGCTCTGCTTCATTCCACACCATGGAAAGGTGGAGGTGTTTATAGATGCAGGGATTGTTTTTATACCTTCCCTCTGTTTTCATTTTCCAAATACAATCTTTAATGAACTTCATTTCTTTTCTCCGTAAATTCATCTTCAACACTCTTCAAAGACACTTTTGACAACATCACTTTAAAAATATCAACTGTCAGGATGCCTGGGTGGCTCAACGGTTGAGCATCTGCTTTTGGCTCAGGATGTGATCCCTGAGTCCTGGGATTGAGTCCCACATCGGGCTTCCTGCATGGAACCTGATTCTCCGTCTGCCTGTGTCTCTGCCTCTTTCTCTTTATGTCTCTCATGAATAAATAAATAAAATCTTTAAGAAAAAAACATCAACTGTCATAATTTTTTTTTTCCATTTCTGGCAGAAAGACTACATGGCATAAGAAAGGTAAGTTCTGCCTATGTATATAGGCCATATGCACATTAACTATTTGTCATTTGGACAAATTGAAATCCCTAATAAATCCATCTCCCTCCTTGTTGAAATGCCAGTTGATTATTGGCTTTCTCTCTGTGGCATTCACTCTGGAGTTGGCAGCCCAGCCTCACATTTTTGTGTTAGATTTTGTTCTTCCATAATGTCCATGTATATTTTATGTTGGCCAATAAAATGTGTTAGGCTGATGAGATTTTTCTAAATAGAGCTTTAAAATATTTAACACTAACTCTCCTACCGAATACACTTGAGTGATAATTGCCTTTGAGATTATTATTCTGGTCATTGTCTGAGACATTTAAATGTATGCATAAAAACCTCAATTAGGAAGAAAAAAAGAATTAAGCCTCAGCCATCTAAATTTTCTGTTCTACCTTCTAGTCTTACAGATGAGCAATGAGTGTTTCAAGGTCAAGGTGTGGTGGACTGAAAAGTGGTTAAAGGGTGTCTGTTATTTATATTGTTATAATACTTAGTACTTAGAAGTGGAGTTTATTTTTCACTGGGAAGCATTTCATGGCTATATAACCTTGGATCAGGAAGGCTCTGCCCACTGTATGCACAACTCCATTTAGCTTCTTGTCAGTAAGTGGGGTTTGGACACTTCTTTCTCTCCTATGCAGCCTCCATACTGTTATGCCCGCACATTTGTATGAAAACCATTGCTCATTTGAGGCTCCTGCTGACTGATATATAACTTTCTTCTTGCCCTCATTGTAGTTACCTACTAACATCCTGTCTCTTCTTCCTACTTAAGACATTTCAGGTGGTTCAGAGGTGTCTTCTTCACCCCCACTAAATACTGCCTTCATCTTGGATGACTTTAGTGCCCATAAGGAAAACTCATACAACACTCTGTCTTTAGTTCCTTGGCTTTCTTGACCTTGACCCTCAGACCTTTACCTCATTTTGTTTCAGTTATTTAAACCTTAGATTGCAGTTTTATAGTAATCCAATTTAGACTACCTAAAGCCAGAGAATTGGTGGTGGTGGCGGGGGGGGGGGTGCTCATTGGAAAGATTCAGAGGGTAGACTAGCTTCAGCATGGCTAGATCTAGCACTTTCAAATTGCTATTTGGATTTTTCTTGATTCTACCCATCTTTCATTTCTCCTTGATTGCTTATCTTTGCATGTTGGTCTCACTTTCTCCTTCTGGAGGTAGTTCCTCCATGCTGCCAGGAAAGTTGGTCACAAGTAGCTACATGGTCTTTACAACTCATGAGCTTAGAAAATGGGAGACTGTCCACCTCCAACATTCAGGGAAGGGATGTCAGGAAAGAATAGTGTGGTCATCTTTTCTTAGTCATGTACTCATCCCTGAACTAAGCACTTTAGCCAGGGGATGAACTCACTGGCCTGCATCCCATGCCAACCCCTCTGTAGCAGAGGTGAAGTGGGGTGAGGTTCTGGGGTGATCTGTTCAGCAATGACAGAAGGAAAGCTCCCCAAAGGAAGAGAAGCTGGACAGGCACACAGCACCCATCTATGAAACATGGTCAAATTTAGGATTTTCTAATCACAACTTCTCCACCTCTGGAATCTTCAAATTTCCGTAAAGTCTTATTGCAGACTTCTATCTCTTACTCCCACACAGCTATTCTTTGAGTCTCCTTGATTCTCATATTTTCTCTTTAGTAGCCTTGCCATCTGGGGTCTGTCTAGATACTCTGGTTCCTTTCTTCAATTATTTCTTTTCCCAACACCTTGAACTCCTTGTGCCCTAGCCCCTTTCCCCTCAGATTTCAATTAATCCCAACTAACAATGTTTCTGCTGCTTTTCCCTCCCTGTCAGATGAAGTTGAACGAAATCACAAGTGGGCATGCCAGACTCAAGCCTGTGGTCTCACCTGAGCCCTCTGTACTAACTGGTAATCTTTCACACTTTTCCAGTTAGAGCTCACTGCCATTTTCCAAAATGACTGTTGCAAATCTTCTTCACTTCCTCAAGGCTCTTAATCTGTCTCTTTCTTCACTGTCAGCAGATAATCTCGTCTCCTATTTCACCCACAAAATAGAAGTCATTACAGGAAATATCTTCAATATCAGATCCTAAAATAGCCTGCTGTGTGTGCACACCCATCACTGTCTCCTTCCCCATTCCTGTCTCTGACTCTTCCTTCCACCCAGCTGCTCAAATCCTCAGCAACTTCACCCCCTAGTTGTCCTCCCTCCAAAGTGTTTTCAACCTCATGTTTGTTTATGCCTCCTTGCCCTCTGCATTTAAATGTATTCATTTAAATCAGTCCCTCTACTCGGCAACAACATCTATGTAGGACCATACTTCCCTCTTTTTCTTCAGAGTCAAGGTACTTGAAAGTGGTTTCTGTGGCTGTCTTTCTGGTCAACTGGTTCCTGCCACCATCCATGGCTTTGGTCTTCACTCACCCAGCTCTCACATTTTTTGTTAGCAAACCTCTGTTAGTTTTAATGTGCTTATCTTGGTCTTTCTGTAACATTTGATACAATTGACCATTTCCTTCTTCAACCATTCTTTCTCATTAGCTTCTATGATGCGGCATTTCACTCGTTTATATCCCCCTGCCTCTCTGGGTGCTTAAGTCAAATTATTTTAAGGTTATAAGAAGCAGAAGTGAAATGAAAGTTTAAAGTAAGGAGAAGTATGGATATAAGTGTGGGTGGGAATCTTGACCTCATAGTCAGAACTCAGTGAGGATCAGTTAACATCTCAGAAACCAGAATGTAGTTGACGGTCCAACAACTGCCAAATGCAGGATACAGTGAGGCTCTCATGGCTGGATGCTCTTGCTTGTCCTATACATCCTGGTTTCCTTTGATGCCATGAAGACTCAACTTCCCTCTGTTTCTGCTTCTACTGTTTCAGCTGGTATCTCAGACATCTGGCCTCCAAACCTCTGTGACAACACGTTTATGTTGTTTAAACCACACAGTTTTTGGGATTTTGTTATTGTAGTCCTAAGAACCTATGTCCTTACAAGATTGCTCTAAGGATTAAATAAGGTAGCATTTAAAAGATATCCTGGCACATGGAGAGTACTCACTGCATGTTAGCAAATACATTATTGTCAATACCACTAACTAGTTCCACCTATTCTTGTGGCTTTGATGACCATCTATGCAGTGATGATGCCAACTGTTATCTGTCTAGATCAGATTCCTGTCCTTCTCATCTGTAGGATGGTGTGGAGAGGACACCTGTAAGAATTGAGCAAGATAGACTTGGGTTCAAATATAAAGTCTGCTGAGTAATTTGGGCCAGGTAATTAACCACTTGAAAACCCATGTGCTTCAAGACTAAAATAGGAATAACAAGACTAGTTTTGTCTATGAGTCAATGAGGAATCCATATATATATATATATATATATATATATATATATTTTAACATTTTATTTATTTATTCATGATAGACACACACAGAGAGAGAGAGAGGCAGAGACACAGGCAGAGGGAGAAGCAAGCTCCATGCAGGGAGCCCAACGTGGGACTCGATCCCAGGTCTCCAGGACCAGGCCCTCGGCTGAAGGTGGCACTAAACCACTGAGCCAACTGGGGCTGCCCAAGGAATCCTTATATAAGGATTGAATGAGTCAATGGATATAAGATGAGTAGCTTAGAACATGGATGTTGCAAGTGCCCAGTGAATGTTGTTATATCCTACAGATATCTCAAACTCGACACAGGCAATAGTGAATTTATAATTTCTGCCTCCATCCTCTTCTCACTGATAACTTATTACTCTCCTGGACTCCCTGCCTCAGCCAACAGCCTGGCATCTGCTCAAATGTCCAAGGCAGGGTTAAGGGAGGGAACTCTGACTTGTCCCTCTCCCTCCTCCCATAGCTGATAAATCACAATGCCCTTTCTACTCTACCTCCTGTCTTTTCTCTTATCTGTCTACTCTTTCCTTCCACATTAATACCACAATAGTTTATACCTCATTTTCTCTCCCTCACTCACACCTCTCTGGGCTCTGAGAAGATGCTGTGATTCACCACCCAGGTCCCCCCTGTAGGACCAAAGTGCTCCTTCTTCAGCTTCCCAGAGCTCTTGGCTCTTGACAACCCATGGCTGAGTTCCTTGTAAGGACTTGCTCTTACTGAAAGGAGCTACCTCATCCTGGGTTACAGACTTTTCCCAAAGGCAATTTGTATCTAGTGACTGGTCAATGTGGGGCTACAAAGACCTGGCCTTCTTGCCTCAATTCAGGACCACCCTGGAGGGTCATGTCAGATTCAGAACTACACCTCCCTGCCCATGAGATCAGCCAAGGCCTTTGTGGCACCTGCATCACACTTCAACTGCTTCCTCTGCTTAGTCCTGCTTTCTGACTTTCTTACAGGTTTCATCCTGAGCATGCAATTCCACAAACCCCCTGCCTCCATATTCCCATCTCAGGATCTTTCCAAGACCCCTTTTTACGGTCTTAGTTCAGACAGATTCATTCATTCTCCTTGCAACTAGTTATGAAAGTATGAAGCCATTTGGTGTTTTTCCATTGTGTGTGTTTTTTTTAAATCCATGAACAATTATTTATTGATCACTTGATGGTATAGGACCCACAAAAAACAGAAGGGCAACAAAAACTCCCCAAATATCTATGACTTTAAATTATTTGGTTTTTTTTCTTCTTTTCAGAATTCTCTGTTAAGATTCATAACTAGGTTCCAGTATAGTGTTGAGTACCAAAAGAAGATTTTATTCTGTTTTTCCATTTCCTGTTAGTTTTAACAGTGTAGAGCACAGAACAGACACTACTCCAAGTAGCTTAACCAAGAAAGGATTTATTATAGGGTATTAAGTGGCTTGCAGAATCATGTGAGGGCTGAAGAATAGACTTGAGGTTGAGTTTTCCACAGCAATTCCCAAAGGCACATCATAGAATGAAACCACCAAGATTGCTGCTACTTCTGTAGTCAGAACACCAGAGGATCCAGAATCTCATTGATACTACCAAGATCTGGAAGCTACCACTTTTACGGTGCCTCCTCTCCTGCTAAATCCATTTCCTGCTGCCATCTGGACCAACAGGAAATGGATGCCTTGTGCCTTGCCTCTCAGAATCCACGCGTCTTGTGACTGTATGCTGCATCCTCTGCCAAGGATGCCACAGAAATCCACAAGTGTCCACCACGTGCTTGCCAACAGAAATAGCTGTGGAGTAGAGGCATTACCACTGTCATTTTCCAGATCTCATACACGGGCATCTAACTGGCAAAACCCAAATTACACCTGGAGTCTTTTCTGGAGGGATTCTGGGAAATATTGTATCTAGTGTCTCAATGTCAGAGGTACAGAAAGGTGTGCCAGAACATTGTTTTCCAAGCTGTTTGATAAACTCTACTCTAAAATTCAATTCACACGTACACACAGTCGCATTCATATCTACCTGAGATAAAAGATTCACAAGACAATGGGATGCCCTGATAGATTCTATTTTAGTATTTGCTGTGCAATTCATTGCTACTCTAGGATATGCCACTCCATTAAGAAATGCCAATCTTGACTCCCTAAGTTGATTTCATGGCAGACTAATGGATGGCAACTAGCAGTTTGGAAAAAAAAATACTGGACCACAAGAAGGGAGGAGTGGATGCTGAGTGCCAATCCACAATATTCATTACACTATACTATTCCCTCTTCTGCCCCTAAGTTAACAAAAAGGATTGAAGGCTGCTTATAGAGGGACTTAGTGCATATCGTGCAGTGGACTGAGAATCAGGAGAATGGGTTCCAGGCCTTCCAGCAGCTGTCTCTCCTTCTGTAAATGAGGGCATTGCAGAGCTCTGTGTGCTAATGACCCAACTGATCCATACCTGGAAAAGCTGAGAGAAAGGGTGATTGGTATCTTGTGATTTTTTTTTTTTTGTAGAGGATGGATGAAGCTCACGAGGCCTTCTTGGCAGCAAATGCACTTTTGCATCAACTGTTGTACTCCTAAAAAGTATTAGTTGGCTTTTATTATGTTCCTGGTTATGCACATAGGTGTAAAATCTAATGATTCATTCTAGAAGCATGATGGTAGGTACTGGTGAACTGTATGATTAGTTCACGTACTCCATGTTTGGAAGGCAACTGTTAATTTCTCTGTTAAGGTTTGCAAAGAATTTAATCCCTTAATGTAGAGCTTTTAGGTAAAAGCTTATATTTTGCCAATGACTAAGGCTTTTAATAAGGACTTTTTTTTCTAATGTGCAGATTTGAAGGTAATTGGTGTTAAGAAAGAAAAGCCTATTAAGAAGGCAGAACAAAATAAACATTTAATAAATGCCTGTTCTGTGCCAAATGGTGTACCAAGCATTTTCATCCACAATGACTCATATAATTCTCACGTCAATTCTCAAAGGAGAAATTATGATTCTCATTTTTACAGATAAAGGGGCTCACTCTTGGTCACTAAACTAGCAAGTGGATGAATGTGGAGTTTGCAGTTAGTTCCAGCAGATTCAGCTCTCGCTTTTCCTTCTGTACCAGGATGTCTCAATTGCTTTCATTATTTGTTCAAGGTGCGTGAAAGTGAAAAAAAATTCAAAACAGACCTTATTGAGAAGACTGAAATTTTCATGTTTTAGAAAAAGAGACATTTGAATGGATACTTACATTTCCCACTTTATATAAAAGTTTCCTAAACCATCCTTCAACTCTTTAGAGGACCTTGATTTCCATAAGCAACAGGGAATTGTGAAGATTATTTGTGGGCATTATTCTGCTTTCATATCTTTTATGGCTTCCTTTTGCTTGTGATAGTGTTTAAAGGGACCAGAAGAGTTTGTACGTGACACAAAATACTTCCCTAGGCACCTTCATTTTCTAAACTTCACACAATGCCCATCATACATGTGGAACTCTAGTTGTGCACAATTGTAGCAATGTGAGGAATGCTAGTCTTGTAAAATACATGAGAAAATCTACAAAGTGTTTATGTGTCTTTAAACATTAGACTCTTAACTCAGTACTTGTTTTTGAATTTTTCTTCTTTTAGCAATAATACATAAAATTAAGTAAAATATTAGATTTAAAAGAATGCATTTCCATGTGATTCTTCACCCATGTGATTTGATTTTATTACCCTTAGTACAGAGGTTGAGCTGACATACAAACAGACAGGATATATAACATATGACTTTGGAAACATGGTTTGCATACTTTTGAGAATCACGTTGCCTGTTTTTTTCTTTTTTTTTTTTCCTGGCCAAGTCAAGTAGCTTCCTTATAACTTTTCTTTGATTATTTCTTATAAATAAGCTAATATAGAATCTACATGTTTCTGCTGATTATCCTTAGAAGGATCGCCACAGGAATGATAAAGCCCCAGAAATGCTTCTCTCAAAGTATATGACTAGCAAGGAAAAGGTGACTTCCAAAGAAGTTCTGAAAAGCACTTAATCTTAATAACAATAGTTACCATTTATTTATGTACTAGAGATTGCAGTTGAGTTCCTTGTAAGCTTTATCTAATTTAATCTTGCCCTAAACTCCCTGAAGCAGACACTGTTATTAGCCTCTTTTTTAAGCTGAAAAAACAGTCCAAGGGAGGTTAAGTGACTGGTGTCAGATCATGCTGCTGGGTGGTCTAACCGGTGTTTTTCCTACTGTGCTGTTCTGCTTCCTCCACAGAGGAGCCTAGTGCCAGGCTCTGAAGCAGCGGTGGCTGGCCAGGTTGTGTTCTACCCTAAATGAGAGGGAACTGTATCTAGGTGTGTGTCACCCGAAGTCAGGTGAATTGGACAAGGAGAATAGAAGTCTGCTCAGCAGAGGGCTTTGTTGACAGGAAGCCATTCTGACTCACTAGTTTGGGACTTGGGGTGATTGACTTCAATTTAAAGTTAAAGAGTAATTTTTAAAGACATGCCACTGTCACTACACTGGGGACCTCTATACCATCTATTTCAAAGTATGATAATATGGGGATTAAGAGCATGAACTTTGGAATTGTACTCACTGGATTCTCACCCTGAACCCTACCTTTTACTGCTGGCTTCCATATCTGAGCATTGGTTCTTGGTCCATAAAATGAGGATTTGTAAAGGTACTAATCTTGTAAAGTTGGAATGAGGGTAAAGTGGAATAGTAAACATGAAATATTTAGTTCAATGCCTGGCATGTCATAACTGTCAATTTGTATATTAGTTATTATTGATATTAGGCCCTTATATGTCCAACCATTGTTTTTATATTTAATGTCTTTGTTCCTAAACTAAATCCATTCAATCAGATAATTATTTTTTCCTCCCTCTGGGTAGACTGTTACATGGACAGCCACCACAGAATCACACCTCCTGCTATTGATGCCCTTGTATAATCCTTGGGCTTGGCCATGTGACTTGCTTTGGACCATAGGACATTAGCAGATGTGATGTAAGCAGAAGTTTGATGAAGTGCTTACACACTGAGGCTTGCCCTCTTGGGACCCACAAGTCAGATCTGGAAAGAGATCCTAAGATCACATGGAGAGTAATTTTTTTCAGCTGAATGCAACTACATGGGGGACCTAACTAATGAACAGGAGTGTCCAGACAACCCATAGAATCATGAGAAAGGAAAAATCAGTATTGTCTCAAGCCACTGATTTTTGGGGAGTGGTTTGCTGTGCAGCAGTACATGATTGAAACATCCTCTGTGATGCATGCATAATACTGTGAAACATGACTATTTGCCAAACCTGTAGTAATAAAAATACAGCATGAATACTATAATTCCTATGGCATATGGACAGCTGTGGAGAAAGAGAAGAGTTTTCAAAGACCTTAAAGTAGCACATCTGCATCATGAGCCTGGGTCCTGTTGCCAAGAAGTCTATCAGAAGGTCCCTGGAGAGTTGCCAGGACTCCTGCTTGATGAGAAAGCCATCACTGTGGCCACCAGCCTATGGAAATATGAAAAAAAAAAAAAGAAAAAGAAAAAGAAAACCGCAGGCACTCCAACTGCCTTGCCACAATAATTGTAACTCATATTTCCATTTGCCAACAAAACCAGTGCTTACAACAGAAAAATAAGACAATTTATACTTTCAGAAATAAATGTTTTATTTGGAAAATATCAGTGCCAGTTGCACCCTAATGGTGTTTTTCCAAAACATGTGGTTAGTAAGAAGAGTAGAGTAAGGACTCGGTCATTTCCAGAGAGCTCCAAGAAGTTGCCTACATAATATTGGACATTCTTGTATTTCGAAGGGATGAGAGCGTTTGTACTGTGGCTGTTGAATAGCTGTGACATGCAACTTAGTCTTTCTACATGGGCCAACTCAGGTACATGCACTGAACCAATGATCAGTGATCTCAATGATTCATATTCCCTTTCTGGAACTTCTTTTATTCATTGCATTTAGCTGAAATGAATTGAGTGGTTTGGCCATTGGAGAGGATTATAAATCCTTAGGGGAAAAATCCTTAGGGATTAAATAATCCATGACTAGGATAGAGTAAATAAAATAAATTTTGAATGAATAGTTTTTTAAAAAATAGACTACTTTTTGGAGGAGTTTTATGTTCACAGCAAAACTGAGTGAAAGGTATAGAGATTTCTCACATACTTCCTCCTCCCCTTCCTTCTCCCTCCCCCCAGCCTCCCTGACTGTCAAAATCTCCCTCCAGAGTGGTACATTTGTTACAATCAATGAACCAACATTGGCACATCATTATCACGCAAAGTCCATAGCTTACACTAAGGTTCTCTCTTGCTTTTGTCCAGTCTATGAAGTCTTGACAAATTCATAATGACACATATCCATCATTATAGTAGCAGACAGAGTAGTTTCACTGCCCTACAAATCTTCTGTGCTCTACCTATTAATCCCTTCCTCCTCTCAACCACTGAAAATCATTCATCTTTTTTTTTTTAGTGGTCTGCATAGTTTTGTTTTTTTCCAGAATGTCATATATAGTTGGAATGATATGATATAGCCTTTCATATCATATCATATGATATGTAGCCTTTTCAGTTTGGCTTCTTCCACTTAGAAATACGCATTTAAGATTTATCCATGCCTTTGATGGCTTGGTAGGCTTATTTCTTTTTAGCATTGAATAATATTCCCTTGTCTGGATTACACAGTTTATTTATCCTTTCACCTACTCCTAGAACATCTTGGTTGCTCCAGTCTTTGGCAGTTATGAATAATAGTGCTATAAACATCTGTGTGCAAGTTTTCATGTAGACATGTTTTCAACTCCTTTGGGTAAATACTAAGAATCATGGTTTCTGGTTTATATGGTAAGAGCATATTTAGTGTTGTAAGAAACTGCCAATCTGTCTAACAAAGGAGCTGTACCATTTTGCATCACCATCAGCAATGAATGAATGGTGGAAAGTGCCGGGCCTATGGTAGAAGCTCAACAGATGGTGACCATTATTATGTTATAAATAAAACAGACTAATCTGATGCGTAAACAATCATAAAATTGTGTTTACACAAGCTGAAGGAGGAATGCCAACTCTTACTGGTTGGGGCAGGCCTACTCCTGGAAGGGACAGGAATCGAAAGGTAAAATTAGAATAACACAAAATTCTAGGAAGCAAGAGTGAACCTTGCCTTGGTACAGGGTGCATTGGGTGAGCATATTTTTCTGCTGAGATTCTTTCTCTATATCGTAGTTAAATTTAGGCAAGGACACTGCTCTTGTGGATTCCTGTGACACAGGCATATCCTAACTGTAGGCAGGGCAGGAGTGGGTAAAGGGGCAAGGTTATGAGCCAACTTCAATCCTAGAAGTCAGTGCCATCATACAGTGACCCACTAGTCTTTAGAGACCCTACAAGGCTCCTACAGAACCCCAAGTCCCCAGCTCCTGGGATTTGGATCGATTCATGATAACCGGTGATTTCTTAGTTTGCTATCGACAGTCATAAAACCCCAAAAACTAAGAAAACTTTGTTGATTACGTGATTTTCAGTCCTGCTCCACAGTTTTCTCTGTGGCCTAATATGGAAGAGAGTACTAAGGGTGACAAGAAGTTAACTATTAGAGTTATTGATATTTTTACAGAGGAAGCCAAGATATGTGCTTTTGCTACTATTAGGAATTGATGTGCGGCTCATGTAGTATTAAAAGGTTTCACTGAAGAGATAATAGGGGCGGATGGATAACTGCAGGCAGATAAATAATTATTCCTCTTCAATAAAGAGTCCCATGAATGTGAGGCCGCTTAAGTAGAGACAGTACTGGATCCATTCTGGGTAAGATTCTGTGGTTCCAGGCTTGTTCTTCACTAAATTCTTTATCTACTTCTGAGTCTCAATGACAGAAGCATTAACCACATTAAAAGAATGACAACCAATGGTTCTTACAGCCCCTGACCTGTCAGGTTTTTCTACCTGATGCCTAAGCCGGATCACAAGAAATATAAATTACAAACAATTTGTAATATTTATGTGTAATGTATATTTTAATGTATCTAGATAGCTATTGAATATATGTGTTTCTTCTTGTCTATCAGCAATATGTCTATCTACCCACCTACTTAATCTTGAATGAATCCTCTCTTAGGATTTAAAACACATTTAAAGTTAAAAAACATTTTAAAACATTAAAGTTTAATTTAAAACAGTTTAAAAACATTAAAGTTTTCTAGAATTAAATGTTCTATGGATTCTTCTCCAATAACCATGCAGTGTTTTTCTCTCGAATTAGTAGACACAGAACTCCTAGATAATGTGATTTCTTTGCAGCCTTGATCTTTGAAGGAGTTTCTAGATCCCATATGTGTAATATATACCATTACATGCATTGTTCATGAAGCCTCAGATATTGCCCAGAGCCCCAAGGAGAGAAGGAAGAGAAGAATTGCTATCACTTGAATTTAAAAAATATGTATATTTTCCCCATGAAAATAAAATATGAAAATTAACAAAATACCAGGTAAAGTAAAATTTCCCTCACCATGCCTAGTTCCATTCCTCTATCTAAATACAGTCACTGATACCAGTTTGTAAATGTGTGTGTGTGTGTGTGTGTGAGAGAGAGAGAGAGAGAGAGAGAGAGAAGAGGGAAGGAGAGAGAGGTATAGATTTTTGAATGTATTGTAAACATAAATGGTATTACATAGTATGTATTACTCAACATCTTACTTTCATCACTTAATAGGATGTCTTGGATCTTTCAGTACATATAGATCTATCTTCCTTCCTATGATGTCCTGCATGGAATTTCATAACATAGATATTTCATAACCTGTATAATGATACGGTTGGATATTCCCAGTTTTACATTATTACCAAAAATGTTGCAATGAAACACCTTATGTATCCTCATTGCACATATTTCTCTAGGATGGTTATGAAGATGCAGAATGGCTAGGTTAACGTGTGTACTCACTTCTCAAGTTGCTTTTTTGTGTGGCTAAACCAATTTACTTCCAGTAGTATGAGAAAATCTGTTTCTCCACAGTCACCAATAATTGATATGGTCCAATTTAGAAATTTTGCTGATCTCAGTGAGTGAAAAATGGAGTGTGGTTGTTTTATTTTGCATTTCCCTAATGCAAAAACAGTCAGGGGTAGCAATTTTTACATGTGATGCTAGTTCAGGTCATCTGAGAAGCAGAAACCAAGACAAGGTTCAATGTGTAAGAGGTTTATTAGGGATAATTCTTGTGAGGAGAAAAGGGGAGAGAGCAAAGGATGTGGTGGTCAGACCACCATGCAGGTCTAGGCTCACAAAAGAGGGAGGGACTCCTCTTTCTGTAGAGGATCAGATGGTAAATATTTTAGGCCTCTGCCTTTGTAGCAGTGAAGCAGCCCTAGCCTGTGTGCAAAACGACTGGGTGTGGCTGTGTTCCGATAAAACTTTATTTACAAAAGCAGGTGAAGGGCCAACCTATTATGTAGTTCCCTGAATGTTGGTTAGTTTATATTACCCATTACTTGAGAATTTTGTAGAGTTTGTCTGCCTTAGTGTGTTTCTTAGGAGATAGACTTTGACTAATTTTCTACTTTACTCTGTAATTACTGGAATGTTTAGCTTTATTTATTTATGTACCAATATTGATAATTCATATTTTTTGAAGTTAACCATAATCCATAGATTTCACTTTTCTTGCTACCAGTTTTTACCTTGACTGCCCTTACTTTTCAAAGTCTCTATATTTACCATCTTTTTAATTCTACTTTTTAAAAAATTGATGTTTTAGTTTTGGATAACCAACATTAACTCTTTTTAAAAGCCTTAATTACAAATAGATATAAATCAAAATTAATGTATAGAGCTCAAGGTGATATCAATTCATTTGTCTAAATCTTGTTGTTCTGTGGATGAGGAAAAGTAATAGCCAGTTATGTTGACATTTTATCAGCCAAATTTGTTAATATTTTTCTTTTTAAAAATATTTTTATTTATTTATTCATGAGGGACACACAGAGAGAGGCATAGGCAGAGGCAGAGGGAGAAGCAGACTCCAATGGGAAACTTGATCCCAGCTCCCTGGGATCACGACCTGAGCTGAAGGTAGATGTTCAACCACTGAACCACCCAGGCATCCCAATATTTTTCTTTTTAAAAAATCTTCATAAATAAAATCATTTACTGAGTCAAGGTGTTCTACTGCTCTTTTGATTCATGTCTGTTGTAGCTTTTTAAAGTACTGGGATTATTTAAAGTGGCTAAGAGCATTGATTCAGGAGCCAGAGGCTTGTATTCAAATCCTGGCTCTACCATTTACTAGCGTTGTGAACTAGTGCAAATGAACTAACTGCTCTGTCCAAGCTCTTACTTGTCAAATGGAACCAACCATAGCATTTATATAGCCATATTTTGACAATTAAAGGGTTTAATACACATAAAGGACTTATGCCCCGCATGCCTAAGTACTACCTATTGATGGCATATTATTAATTCCACAGCTCTGCTTGTAAAGGTTGCACTCCATATGGTTTTGTTTCCTTGGGTTTGACTTTGATTCATTTTACATAATCATAAATGTGCTTTTGGTAAAGTTCTTTTGTGAAATTAAGCAAATGTGGGTTCATGACTGTGTCAATACCAGAGATCACTGAGGGGTCTGTTGCTGCGCCCTCAGAACCTCAGAGGAGGTCTCAGAGTGAGGCCCATCAGTGGTCCCCGCCATCCCACTGACGGTTTTACTCCCCACTCTGGGTATTCTCACCACCTTCAGGATATTGTAATGTGGGAGAACTTTCACATTGGCTGAGGTGGTTTCCATGAGCATCAGAGGAGATGATGGTGAAAGCACATGGATGCTGATTTTGCAGGGTTGGGGGAAAGGTACGTTGTGGGAGGACAGTGCTTTGGGGAGTGTTGCAGTGAGAGATAGAAAAAAAAGCAAGTCATACAGAGAGCACCTCCTCATATTATTATCCTACCTTACTGTTCTTTTCGAAGAAAAGAAAGAAAAATAAAAGCAGTAAGTCTGATTGGTCAGTTATTTAAAAATTAACTATTTAGTTTATTTGTAGATTTATTTTTTCTGCCTTTCTCTTTATTCATTCCTTTCTTGTATTTTTTTAAGGGGGGAATGTTTTGTTCTTTAATTTCTTGAGTTGAGGCTTACCTCATTTTTCAGTCTTTGTGGTTTTCTTTCTTTTTTTTCTTTTTCTTCTTTTTAGTCTTTTTGATTTTCTAGTGAATACATTTAAGGCACTGACTTTTTATCTGAATACTGCTTTAGTGGCACACCCTTGGCTTTCCTCTCTTCATAGTTTATTGTAATCCTTTTCATTATACACCAATGCTCATAATACTATCTATGGAACTATCTAGTTATTTAAAAAAACAGCTATATTGAGTTATAATTCATATGATATACAATTTACCCATTTAAAATTTAGAACTCAATTTTTTTTGTAGAATTCAATTTTTTAGCATATTCACAGCATGTACAACCATTACCACAATCTAATTTTATAATTTTTTTTGTCTCCCCTAAAAGAAACCCCATTCCATTACCTCACTCCTGAGCCACCACTGATCTACTTTTTGTCTTTATAAATTTGCCTATTTTGGATGTTTCATATAAATGGAATCCTATAACAAATGGCCTTTTGTAACTAGCTTCTTTCACTTAGCATAACGTTTTTAAGTTTCATCCATGTTGTAGAATATATCAGGGCTTCGTTTTTTTTAAAGATTTTTATTTACTCATGAGAGACACAGAGGAAGCCGAGACATAAGTAGAGGGATGAGCAGATTCCCTGCTGAGGAGGGAGCCAGATGCAGGACTCCATCATGCGTGTGGGATCACGACCTGAGACAAAAGCAGATGCTCAACCACTGAGCCACCCAAGTACTACAGTGTGCTTCATTTTTAAATGGCCAAATATTATTCCATTGTATGGATGACACAATAAATACATTTTAAATCTGGTTATCTGTTGATGAACATATGGATTGTTTTACCTTTTTTGGTTCTTGTGAGTTATGTTGCTATAACATTTTGTACAAGTTTTTGTGTAGATACCTGTTTTCATTTCTCCTGTTTCTACACCTAGGACTGGAACTGCTAGGTCATATGGTAGCTTTATGTTTATCTTTTTTGAGGAACTGCCAAACTGTTTTCCAAAGCAGCTGCACTGTAATACATTCCCACCAGCAATGCATGAGGGTTCCGATTTCTCCACATCTTATTGTGGTTTTGATTTGAATTTCTCTAAAGACTTGTGATATCCAGCCTATTTCAGGTGCTCATTGGCGATTTGTATATCTTCTTTAGAAATATACCTGTTCAGAGCTTTAGGCCATTTGTAAAATTGGATTATTTGTCTCCTTTTTATTGAGTTGTAGCTCTTTAGATACAAGTCTCTTATCAGCTATATATGGTTTGAAAATATCTTCTATCATTCTTTGTTCTGTCTTTCATTTTCTTGATAGTATGCTTGAATTCAAAGGTTTTAATTTTTTAAAAATTTTTATTTATTTATCCATGAGAGACACACACACACACACACAGAGGCAGAGACACAGGCAGAGGGAGAAGCAGGCTCCATGCAGGGAGCCTGACATGGGATTCAATCCCCTGTCTCCAGGATCATGCCCTGGGCTGAAGGTGGTGCTAAACCGCTGAGCCACCAGGGTTGCCCAAGTTTTAATTTTGATGCCGTCCTAATTATCATTATTTTAAATTTTTATTGTTTCTTTTTAGTGTCATATCTAAGACACCATATCCAAGGCCACAAAGTTTTACACCTCTGAATTCTTAGAGTTTTATAATTTTAGCTTTTACATTTAGATATTTTATCTGTTTTGAGTTAGTTTTTTGTATAGAGGTAAGGTAGTTGCCCTACTTCTTTCTTTTGCATGCCACTATCTAGAAATACCCCATTGAAAAGACGCTTCTTTTTTCTCACTGAATTATTTGGGTGCCCTCACCAACATCAGTTGACCATTACTGCACGTGTTTATTTCAGTTCTAGTCCATTTTTCTATGCCTCTCATTATGCTCATCATCATTGGTTTTGGTCTCACATCTCTGTCTTGGATTAATTATAATTAATTAATTAAAACATCTCCAGTAATGCTTTAAATGATAGTTGGTGACTAATGAACTTTCTATAACCTTGCAAGTTTGATAATTTGCTCTTACACCTTGCTTGGGTTTAGAAATATTTGTATTAATGACCATTGAAATGTCTACTTCCTGTCCATAGGACATTAAAAATAAGAAATAGGAACTAGACCTTTCCTTTTTTTTTCCACCCCAATTTTAGGGATGTGCAATTGGGAGGAGGCAGTTCAGTCCACCATCTTGTTTCCCTCCTACCTAATTAAAAAACCTTTCTGGTGGACACAGACATTTTCCTTGAGATAAAAAAAGAAAGTCATCATAGAATTATCTAGTCATGTGAATTATGGAAACAAGACTTATTCAATCTCTATCTGACTACATAATTTCCAAAAATAACCATTTAAGAAATAGTTGTTGACTGCCTTTTATATGCCAGGCACAGTGATAGGTTTTCAGGACACAGTGATGAATAAGACAGTCTTGGCTCTTTAGAAACTCTCAGTGGAATCCAACAGGTTGAGAAAACAGAAATTTCCATCACTTAGCATTCTATTACTAATAACCAACATTTGTGTGGAAATTTATAGGTTACAAAGTGCTTTTTAATAGAGGGAGTTTTGGGGATCCCTGGGTGGCGCAGCGGTTTGGCGCCTGCCTTTGGCCCAGGGTGCGATCCTGGAGACCGGGGATCGAATCCCACGTCGGGCTCCCGGTGCATGGAGCCTGCTTCTCCCTCTGCCTGTGTCTCTGCCTCTCTCTCTCTCTCTCTCTGTATGACTATCGTAAAAAAAAAAATTTAATAGAGGGAGTTTTGGGGATCCCTGGGTGGCTCAGTGGTTTGGCGCCTGCCTTTGGCCCAGGGCGCAGTCCTGGAGTCCCGGGATCAAGTCCTGCGTAGGACTCCCAGCATGGAGCCTGCTTCTCTCTCTGCCTCTCTCTCTCTCTCTCTCTCTGTCTATCATGAATAAATAAATAAATTAATTAAAAAACCCTCTAAAAAAAAGAAAAATTTTAATAGAGGGAGGTTTTGGTTAATTCTCACTACAACCTAAAATGTACATATTGTTTTTGTGTTTTTTTCATTATACCATTTTGCTATGAGAAAACAGTTGGACTATTTTCCTCAACTGTCAAAACATAAATTATTACAGATTATGTATATATTATTAAATGACATACAAAAGATGATAGAACTGGCATGAAGCAGAGACACAACTCAAATTCCAGATCCTAAATTTTGTAATCTTTCTGCTATCTTCTCTGGGTCTATGTTACCTTGGAATGTTACATAACTTCTCTGATCTTCAGGTTCATGATCTAAAAACAGAGGAGGGGGATGATGGCTAGAGTAATAATTTCTAATGTTCTTCAAATTTAACATTTTATGAGCCTACCTCGAATTGGATTTCCATTTATAGATAAAAAGTTTTAATAAATTACTCTGGGCTCTTAATTATATTATTGAAATCATCATGAGAGCTAGCTCCTATTTTATGGCCTATGTCTCGTTTCACTGATGTACTTTATTGCAAGATACATTTGCTAGAATGATCTATTTTTCCAACCCCAAATGGGATATTGTTGAAATCGCAAAATACAAAACATGGAGAAAGAATTTTTACAAGGCCATCTTTTCTCTAACAGAGGAGCACTAAGAAATCAGATTCTGTTCTGGCCTGATACTGTCACATAGTCAAATGCCCATGCCTATTTGACAGCTGATGCTGTGCAGAATGATATGTCACATTATATGCCATCCTTGTAGAGTACCATTGAGGCTTATTTCCTTTAGGTAACATAACCCAAAATATTTTGTATATAACTGTCCCAGTTTTAGGACTAGAGTAGGGAACAGTTCCAGTATCCATTTCTTTTATACACATATAAAACTTTTTTTTCTTCACACATAGCCAAAGACATTATTTAAGTCACAATACCAGCGATAGTTATATCTTGATTTTTGGCATGGGAGTTGGATATTTCTGAATTAGACAGTTGTAGGTGTGCCAAAAATAATTGTTCCAGAAAAAAAAATATGAACCAGGCAAGGGAAATCAGAAAAGTAGGGTCAGAACTTTGATTCTGGACCTGGCTCTGTCCTTTACTCAACATGATGCTTCAGTTTCTCCCTTTACAGTAGGAAAAAGAATATTTGCTTTATTTCATGTGTCTGTTGCAAGGACACAATGAATGATATAGATAAAGTGACATGAAAACCTAAAGCATCATAAGTTCTTTTGTCTTTAGGGGACAGGAAGGAGCATTTTTTTTCCCTCTTCATTCCTCCTCCTCCTCCTCTTCCTTCATCTTTAAGTTGTCTGATGCATGGCCAAAGTCTTAAGAAATATTTACTTTCTGTCTGACAGTTTCAGGAGTATTATTATAGAAACTCTTATTTAGTACTCCAAATAATCCATGAGATAGAGATATTACCTTCAGTTTTTGGAGAAGGAAACAGAAGCTCAAAGAGGTCAGGTCTGTCACACAAGCTCTTAATACCAGCACAGTAATTGATGACCAGGGTGTCCAGTGAGGTCTGTTGGATTCCAAAGTCTGTAGCCTTACTTGTGATTAATTTATTGATTTCCTTTGCTTAAATAAAATGCCAGAGAATGAAGACCATCTGACCAAAAAATTGATCTGGGAGAGAAAACTGGTTGGTGAAAGTTCCAGTTTGGAGACCCATAAGACACAAACGATAAGAATCTGCTGTTAATTTTTGGCAGAGTTGGAAATATTTTAATTTGAGCTTTTATTATTCAAAGAAATTATAATCTATGATCAATTGTCCCTAAATGGAGGAGAATTCATGAGAGGACAAATTCACTTAACACTTTACTTAAAATAAGCCTGAATGAGACACCATTATAATTCTATATAACTATAGTCATAGTTCTTTGCTCACCAGCTTCAGGTAACTCAAACAAAAGGGAATGTACTGGAAGAATGCTTGGGAGATCACAGGATTTACAAGCCATTGGAAGAGCAGGGCAAGTGCCATGTGACCCCTCAGGAATGAATAATCTCTGACTGTCTTTCCTTCATTACATCAGATGTAAAGCCCTGGAGAGAGATGCTTGAGTTAGACCAGCTTGGATTGAGTCCCTAGGCCTTGGCTCTGAGAGGAATTTTCTTACTGAAGTCACATATGATGGCCAATCTAGATGCATTTGGGTTGAAAGTATAAAAGCTCCTTGATTGAGAATTCCATTGTCTTGTGTGCAGTGTGGGAATATTTATACCATTTTACTCCAAAAGGAAATGAAATGATCTCAGAAAGGAGGAATGGCTGCTTAAGCAGGCCCCCTTTTCCCCTCAGAATTGCCCATTACAATGTATACTTCTGAAATATTTTTCTTTTAGAATAAGTTTAGACTTACAAGAAGTTACAAAAACAGAACAGAGAGTTCCCGTGGAAGCTTTATCTGGCTTCCCCCAATGATAATGTCTCATATAAAACCATTGAACATTATTATAATACGGAAATTGTCATTGGTAAAATACTATTAACTGAACTACAGACATTATTCTGGTTTTGCCGGTTTTGACGTGTCTTAATTTCCTCTTCTTATAAGGATGTCAGTCATGTTGGATTGGGCCTACCCTAATGACCTTTTACCTTAATTACCTATTTAAAGAGCTTATCCTCAGTACAATCAACATTCTGAGGTACTTATGAATTTTTGGGGGGTACAGTTTAGTCCATAACAGCTCCATTTTAAACTTGTAATTTGGGGGCACCTGGGCCTTGTCAGTTCAGTGTCCTACTGAATGCTTAAGTCTTAATGCTTAAGTCTTGATCTCAGGGTTGTTGAGTTCAAGCCCTGTGTAGGGCTCCACACTGGGCATGGAGCCTACTTGAAAGAACAAATGAACAAACAAAAAAACCCCAAACTTATAATTTGGTCACATGAATGAACTGTCTTTCACTGCATCAATCTTAGTTTTAAGCAATGCTTGATTATAACCTGTAGGGTAACTCTTCTTATTCCATTTCAGATATATTTAGGCTTATTCTCATGTGCTTATTTCTTCAGGACCTCAATTTAGAAACTAATTTTGAAAATAAAAATACATTTATAATACTAAGTTTCTGAGTCTGTAACATTGTGTATTTTTAGAGATTTTCTATGTGTATAGATTTTTTTGGTTTTACTTTCATGAATGAGGTATTTTTCAATTATATTATTTTGAAATGTAGATGAGACAATAGGAAAGCTTTTTTCCCCCTTCAATGTTAAGATTTTGAGCTGAAGTCATTTCTCTCTAGGAAGGCTATAACAATTTGTGCTTCCACTGATAATGTGTCAGAGTGCCTATTTCCTACATCATCAGACCATAAATGTAATTTCACAAATGATCACATACAGTCTTAAAAATTTATAATTCTTTGATTACCAGTGGGGTTGAACTTTAAAAAATTTAAGTTTAAAGACTTTAAGTTTTCAGTCTTCTGTAAGTCTTTTGCTAGTTTTTCTGGTCACATGTTCCATTTTAATTTTTTTTATTAAAATTTTTTTTATTGGAATTCAATTTGCCAACAAATAGAATAACACCCAGTGCTCATCCCGCCAAGTGCCCCCCTCAGTGCCCATCACCCACTCACCCCAACCCCCTGCCCACCTCCCCTTTCACTTCCACTACTCCTTGTTCATTTCCCAGGGTTTGGTGTCTCTCATGTTTTGTCACCCTCACTGATATTTTTCACTCATTTTCTCTCCTTTCCCTCTTTTCCCTGTCACTAATTTTTATATTCCCCAAATGAATGTTTGTCCTTTTCTGATTGACTTACTTCACTCAGCATAATACCCTCCAGGTCCATTCACATCAAAGCAAATGGTGGGTATTTGTCGTTTCTCATGGCTGAGGAATATTCCATTGTATACATAAACCACATCTTTATCCATTCATCTTTCGATGGACACTGAGTTTCCTTCCACAGTTTGGCTATTGTGGACATTGATGCTATAAACATTGAGGTGCAGGTGTCCTGCGTGTCCCTGCATCTGTATCTTTGGGGTAAATCCCCAGCAGTGCAATTGCTGGGCTGTAGGGCATATCTATTTTTACACATGTTCCATTTTTAAAATAGATTCAGGGACGCCTGGATGGCTCCATTGTTTAAGATCTGACTCTTGATTTTGACTTGGGTCATGATCTCAGGGTTTTGGGATTGAGCCCCACTTAGGGCTTTGTGCTCTACATGGAGTCTGCTTGGGAACCTCTTTCTCTCTCTCTCTCTGTCTCTGCTTGGGTGTGCATGAGCTCTCTCTCTCTCTCTCTCAAAGGATAAATAAGATCTAAAAAAAAAAAAGAAAAAATATTTAAAAGAGCACTTTATATAGTAAAAATATTATGCCATTGTCTGTTATAATTAGTATTTTGCAGCATCTCTTTTCTCAATATACATTTTCACCTCTAAGGCTCAGAATGCAAAATACTTGTTACTCCAACTTTTTCACTAGCTTGTGCTGTGTCTACCCTGAACACCAGTGGCCATCTGCACCTCCCTTCCCTGTGCCATCTTTTGAAAAAAAAATACTGGTGTATATTGAGATAGTTGTTCTGTGCTTTCTGAAAGCAGAAATGAGTCTCTCAGGCATGCTATCAATGCCTAAATAAACAGTGTTGGCTTTGTCCAAAAAAAATATTTGATTTATAGATCTTATTTTGGTAGGTTCTAAGGTTCTGGTCAGTCAGATAAATGAACGTGTAGCTTCAAATATTTTCAGAATCTGGTACCAATCCATTTGATTAGGAATTACATTCTGTAGCTCTCAAAGAAGGTAAGTTTTATATCTTTTTTCCTATGCTACTAAATTTACCTCAGATAATCAAATATTAGAATTGCAAGGAAAAGATGTAATCAGACCATGGCCTTGCATATTATCTTAAAATCACATAAAACAGAAAGAGTACTTGTCTCTTACAAAATGATGCTGAGACATGAATGTGGGATATATGTAGGCACAGTAGTTGGTGTCTTCAAGGATTTGATATATGATTCCTAGATTTTCAGAGCTCATAAATTATAATGACAGTCTTTTTCATTAGGAGAATTTTTAGATTATCAAGGAATGAAAGCCAAACAGCTCTTTAACTATATTAAATAAGTCAATATCTTTTGTTTGCTTGCTTGTTTTAATTTGTTTGTTTATTTAGGTAAGGTTATCATCTGTCATTCTTAAAAATTCAGATTTTAGATTTATGGTTGTAAATAACTCACTGTTGTGTGGAAATTTAAAATTATTTTTAAAATGTATAGCAAAATATAGATGAATTTCAGATTTTAAGATCCACTGCACCATGGAAAAAGGTACATTGGTCAAATCGCACAACTTCTGAAGATATGAACCTTTAAAAAAACCTTTTTCTATTATATGGAAAATTGAAACATTTAACTATTCATTGTGAAGTTAAATATTTAGGGTGGCAATTGTAGTCCACATATGTTCACAATCTGCATAATCTTCTAAACAAAACAATTCTTTTTTGGGGGGAATTATTCTCAAATTTGATGGTTAGATGATCTCACTGCACTAACATGGTTTACTGGAGTGGATCTACCATGCACGTTTATTTTTGTTTTTTATGAAATGTGTTGGGTGAAATTTTTCTGCATAACTGATCAACTTTTTGTGCTAGTTTTTCAATCCTTGAGTTTAAACATAATGTAATTTTTTTTCTCCCCCCAATTTCCCTCAAATCTGAAAAAGCTCTAGAAGAAACAAGCAAGAGTTTAGAGTGGATACAGTAGACCGGTATGTACCGACTTAAAAAAAAAAATAACACGTTGAAATGAAAGTTGAACCATATAAAATTTTTAGTTGCTCATGTAAAAAAAAAAAGGTTGAAATTGGCATTTTTTATATCATTTGATCTAAAACTTTCTTTTGTGAAGCCATTGACAAAAAAATTGTGATAGCTAGAGCACTGTTTACTCTTTGTCTCAGAAGCTTTATGTTTTAAAATATTTTTTTTCTATTAGAGTGATACAGGCACATTCTAAAAAACATTGGAAAATTTTGGAGGCTGGCTTTTTTTCACCATGCTTTTTTTTTTAAATGGATTTATTTTTGTATTATATTCTGTTCCCTCAAATTAGATTGTAATCATTCAAGACAGGTACCTTATTGTATCCTTCTTAGTAATTCTCCAAATCACTTAACCAAAAATGTCTTGAGTGCAGTAAGCACTCAGTAAATATTAGTTGATGGTCATGATTATGGTGTGATGACATATGCTAAAGGTAACTTAAACTTTTGTCAATAAAATTTGAGTTCAGGTTACTTTGACCTTTTTAGTTTCTCTAAATATTCTCTTTCATATAGAGGAAACAACCCACAAAAGCACCTCTTAACTCTGCAGTCCTTTTTCCTTTCTGCATTTCTGAACTCTAAATTTAAGACGTATTTTATAATCCTTACACTCAAACACAATCAGTGTTGTTGTTTTCTTCTTTTATTAAAATTGTGCCCACGAGTAGTCCTTTTTTAAAATAAAAGTCAGCGATTCCCCAGGATTGCACAAAGCACTATCTAAAGACTGTTGTTCATTAATTTTTCCTTCTGTGAAAAAGTTAGATGCCAGTATTAAATATGTATTTATAAATAATATCTGTTTCTATTTAAAAATTGTTTTTTAAAAAATAATAGTAGATGTATAGTAAGCACCTAATGTGTTGTAGGCACTGTTCTAAGTGCATTAAAGTTATTATCTCATTTAATCCTCATGCAATCCTGAGAGGAAGGAATGTTATTGTCGTTTTATGGGTGAGGAAACTCAGATTTAAAGCCTTTATATCTAACTAAGATTACAGAGTTAGCAAAGTAGCCAAGCCCACATCTAAATCCAATTCTAAATACTATAGTTCAAATGTGCATAGATTAAGCTAGAAAAAGTTTTCCTGAAAATAGCCAGCTCAGGGCTTACTAAAGGGAGATGCAAGGAGCATCAACCAGGAAGCACTAAGGCAAACCTTGACCAATAAACAGGGAGACCAGAACCCCACACTTTTTCAGTCCCTGTGGCAGCCTTTCCTACATAGAATCAGCTAGCAACTCCCACGTTTTTCTGGTTGCATTGTTTTTCCTGCAAACTTCCATTCATAAAATGATTTCCTATTTGGTTTGCCCAATGATGCAAGTGTCCCAGATTTTTACCATTGAATTTCTCATGGCTAAGGAATAAATTGGTATTTGGGTTTATTTGTAGGACTCTGTAAACCAGCCTGTTAAAGATGGCTTCACGCCCTAGCTATAGGCAAGGTCTGGGGGTTAGATCCTTGATTGGAGTAATTAATCAAAACAAAAGTCTTCTTGGTCAAGACTCCTAACTTCACCAAGACATTTCTTTTCAAAACAAGTTTGAAGGTTTATAGGGTGAATCTCAACTAAGTAAAAAACCAAAAAAACACAACAACCCAGGAAAGAATATACATGATGTATATGTCAAGTCATAATGTTTACCACTGAAATTTATAGCAGATTATGGCTGATCATTAAAGCCAAATTAAGGAGGCAACAGATATGGAAAGAAAAGGAATTATTAGGCATAATTTGCCTTTAAAACAACACATTACTTTTCACAGTTGCTTGTGAGAAAAACCTACTTTTATTTAATATAGCAAAAGGATAAGAGAATTGACAGCATTTATACCTAATATATCTAAGTAGTAGACATGTCTGTGTAAGTCACCAGTGTAGCACTTTAAAATTCAAGAGTTTCAAAGAAATCAGAATGGACATCAGTTCTATACACTTGCTTGGTAGGTGAAATTCATATATCCATTCTATGGAAAGATGTAAAATTCCCAATAAACTCTGCACAGAACTGTGTGACTTGCTCTGGCAACTTCAGTAAGCATAGCATAGTTGAGGCAGTGAAATAGCATAGTTTGTGTTTCTAAATTTTCAGCTTTGTTATCCAGAGATTTGACTTCCCATGTTCCTCACAATTTTGTGGCAAGTTCGGTACGATGGTTAGCTAGTATAGTTCAACAGGTAAGCTTTGAGATGAACAGATCTATGTTCAGATCTATTTCTACTACTGTTAGAATGTGGCTCTGGTCAAAGTACTTGCTCCTTCTTTTTTTCTTTTTTCATTTGTTTTTATTGAAGTTCGATTTGCCAACATATAGTATAGGGATGCCTGGGAGACTCAGTGGTTGAGCATCTGCCTTTGGCTCAGGTCATGATCCCAGGGTCCTGGGATCGAGTCCCACATCAGGTTCCCCACAGGGAGCCTGCTCCTCTCCCTGCCTATGTCTCTGCCTCTCTCTGTGTCTCTCATGAATAAAGAAATACAATTTTTAAAAAGAGTGGCTCTTTCAAGCTTCAGTTTGCTTCTGTGTCAAACCCATATTGGGATTTTTGGGGGCATTAAATGAAAAATGTATAAAATTAATCAGATATAATTTTGAGCAAAAAATAAGGCACAGAAGAATATATCTAGTAGAAATCAGTTATAAAAATTTGAAAACTGGCAGAAGCAAATGATATTTTTTTGGAAGTACAAAATCTATGAAAAAAATCATAAAGGGAAAAAAAAAGGAAGGAAAGAAGCGAAATTCTAGATAGTGGTTACCTGGCCAGAAAGAACAAAGAACACTAAAGTGGGGAGAAAAAATAGGCTTTACAGATTTTGAAATGTTCCAGTTCTTTAGTTGAGTCCACTCAACTATTTGAGTGTTTTGGCTGTTCTTTTTCCTGTTGTAATTTAAAAAATATATACATATATCATGTGGGATCTTTTGTATGTGTATTTCACTCACATTAGATACTTCTGAGGAGCTTTTTTCTTTCTTTCTTTCTTTTTTTTTTTCTGAAGAGCTTTAACACATATAGTGATGCTCAGGTTTCACCCCCAAACATCCTGATTTAATTGATTTAGGGTTGGGACCAGGCATTAATATTTGTATAAAATCCAGGAGATTCTCACATGAGGTTAAAATTAACTAATACTGGAATTGCTTTATAAGAATTAGTGCAATAGGGGTTAATTAAACTAGTTCAATATTACAGATTTTTAAAAAGCACTCATGTAGATATCATGGGAAAAACCATAACTTTGTTGGACTTCCTTATAAAGATTTTGCAGCTTAGTGTTGCTTCTGTTTTGAAGTATGTATACAGAGGATTAGGGTGCCATGTGGAGAGCTGCTGTATAATGAGACCGTGCCTTGCAATAGGGTGTCTAGATGAAAGGTAAAGGCTAGCTAAAGTCTAGCTGGCTGGCTCCCCAAAGTGTCTGTCTCCTCAATGTGTGTCTCCTAGTGTGGGGTTGCATCCAAGAGGAGGAAATAGTGCTTTTTCTTGTTAACACCCAGCTTCCAAAGGTGCTTGCTTACTTAAGCCCCATAGGCATGGCTTTCGTTTTGGTGCTTAAGACTACTACTGAATGTCACAAAATATTCTTTGAGACACAAATAGATATTCATAATAGTTACAGGCACAGCCTGAATAGTATAGACACCAACCAACTAGAAGGGATGTGGCCATTGGCACATGAGCAGGGGCTGGGGTGTCTCTCCCACCGCTCATCTACCCCCGTGCCAGGTACGAACCCTTGAGCTCCTGGGTGGGGTCAGATGGGAGGAGCCCTGGCAGCTAGGGTGGCTCAAAAGGGCACTCCAGGCACTTGAGTTAGTGGCCTTTTAACAACTGGTGTGTGGATATTTATTTTGATATTTTAACAACCCACATGGCCTTCCTGGTGTGTACAGAGTAGTTATTAGCTCTGCCTGCCACTTATCATGGACTGCAAGTCCTTTCTTTCTCCATTTGTTTATCCGCTAGCATACAGTTTATGGGCAACAACATTATTTCCAGTTTTGAGAAATAATAGTCATAGTTAAATTCTTGAGAATCTATTGTTCCGTTGCACTTTCACACCAACCTTTGGGATAAGCATTATTTTAAAGAAGAAGGAAACAGATAAATAACTTGCCCCCAATCATCAGTTGGGAAGTGAAAGGAGCACACTTCAAACCCAGGTCTGTATGAGTCTTGAGCTGAGCTTGGAGTTGGTAGCATGTTGTTCAGGAGTGCTACTGCCAATTCTCTCTGGCTCCTTGTCCCTTACTTCTGCATCAGCCAATCAATGGGTCATGACACGAAATGCAGAGAAGGCCACAGGTGAGTGAGCGACAGCAGTCAGAAGACCCAGATCAGTAAGAGTGCTTAGATTAGAGGCTCTGTTCTTTCTTCTGTGGAGCAGCCGTTGGCCCCAGGATTCAGGAAGTAGAGAGAAATGAGTAACAATTGCACGACTTCTCAGTTTCTTTTTTTTTTTTTAATTTTTTAAAATTATTTATTTATGATAGTCACACACAGAGAGAGAGAGAGGCAGAGACAAGGCAGAGACATAGGCAGAGGGAGAAGCAGGCTCCATGCACCGGGAGCCCGACGTGGGATTCGATCCCGGGTCTCCAGGATCGCACCCTGGGCCAAAGGGATCCCGACTTCTCAGTTTCTATTCAAAGTTAGTTGTGAACTGAATTCTACCTCTGAAACTAATAATGCACTATGTGTTAACTAAATTGAATTTTAAAAAAAGGAATAGATTTAAAAATCTTTAGCAGGGGATCCCTGGGTGGCTCAGTGGTTTGGTGCCTGCCTTTGGCCCAGGGCATGATCCTGCAGTCCTGGGATCGAGTCCCACATCGGGCCCCCTGCATGGAACCTGCTTCTCCCTCCGCCGGTGTCTCTGCCTCTCTCTCTCTCTGTGTCTCTCATGAATAAATAAATAAAATCTTAAAAAAAAAATCTTTAGCAAAAGAGCACCTGGGTGGCATAATCGGTTAAGTGTCCGACTTTTGGTTTCAGCTCAGGTCATTATCTCAGGGTCGTGAGATTGAGCCCTTCATTGGGCTCCATGCTCAGCGTGGAGTCTGCTTAAGATTCTCTCTCTCTCTACCTCTTTCCTTCTTCACCCTACACCCTCATGCCCCATGCTCGCTTGCTCGCTCGCTCTCTCTCTCAAAATACAATGAAAGTCTTTAGCATGTGTTTGGAAAACAAAGGCTTTTGTTTATTAAAAAAAAATATGTGGAGTGTTCCCAGGCTTCTCTGGAAAATTCTTGTTAAACCTTTGTGCAGCTAGTAAATGAAGTCATTGTTTATTCTATGTAATGGAAAGAGTGCCTGAAGTGTGAGTCAAGAGACTTGGTGTTCGGAATGGTTCAGTCCTCAATTCCCTGCCAGTGGCCAAGTTACTTCAACTACCTGAGCCTCATGATTCTCATCCAATAAACCCAGGGCCTGGGCTAGTCTACTGGCAAGGTTTGCTGACTGCAGGCTCTTGGACATGTTCTCTCATGTATTGAGCCTCGGTTTCCTTTTCAGTGATTATTCAGTTACATGATGCAATAAAAGAAGAGCATTTATACAGAGTCTGGGACACAGGATGTTGAATTTGTGTCTCCACTATAGGAAGGAGTTGACTTAGAAATTAGTTAAATAATTAGGGGCCTGTGGATCATTACAGGAGTTGGGCACTTCAAAATCTCATTCACCTTTACTTACTCATCACTTTTATTTCAAGACCTTTTCTTCTGCTATGACTGAGAATTCTGGACAATTATCCACATCAGCTCAGGATGTTTAGGAAGAACTAGGCTAGTACAGATGCAGACTCTGCCCTCCGAACGGTTGGTACCTTTAGTTTCTAAATTTTTTCACATTAATTGCCCATAATGATCGAAACATTGGTGCAGTTCCTTTGGGTTATTAATCACTGACAGGAAAATTAGGTTTGTTCTTCTTTGTTCAATGCCTTTCATTTCCTACAGAGCTTTCACTATGTTCCTAGAATTGTGTGATGTGCTAACATGACCTAAAAAAGTAGGGTCTTATATTCAAAGAGATGACAGTCTCATTGGAATAAAAAGCCTTACACATGGAACAACAAGGGAAGAAGAACAGGAGACAGAACAACACATAATGGAAGTTTGGGTTGTATGTGCTTTATGACTGTGGTCTAAAACAAATCACCAGTTCTTCCAGATTGTGAAGAAATAAAACTTAAAGAATAGGCAACCTAAAAGTGAAATGAATTAAAAGAGAAGTCAGAACATGTAAGTTTCATCGAAGCTCTATTGTTGAGTGTGGGCTATTCTTAGTGGTGGCTGTGTTGGATGGAGCTCTCTGCCTCACACGCTGTTCTTTGGAGATGTCCTTTCTCTGAAGGATCATGGATGTGTTTCAGCAGTTTTCCCATCGCCCTGTGGTTTAGGTTCTTTGGTGCCATGCCAGTTGCATCACACTCTTCTAGGTGAGTAAAGGTAAGCATAATTTAAAGGACAATTAACAAAAGAGATAACAATGGTGATATGGAACAGAGTAAATACAGATCCCATAGAGAAAATCATATTTATTTTAGATTGTAGACCATGCTGAAAACTCATATTACCACCAGATGAAGTGAACGCTGCTTTTACAGATTACTGGGACAAGGTCAACCTTCTGTATAAGCAAATAAACAAGGACACCATTACCATATCTTCAAGTAAATTAATTTGGAGAACTTAAGTAATACTGATTTTATCGTAGTTTCTAAATGATCTACTATTAAACCCAGTAGCTTATTGGAAAACTATTACCACGAAAGAACTATTTCAAATGTAGCAGGCTATCATAAGGACAAAGCTTTAGATAACATGAGAAGGTAATTTTTCTTTAGGCAGAAAAATACCAGGCACAGATTTATCTTTGACAACGTGACCTGCCCAAATCCTTGCTCTCCAGCCCATCTGATAAAGGTCAACGACTGAACACCCAAACAAGTTCATACACACAGCACCTGCCTGACAAAAACAGTGAAATTGTTTTTCCTGACCCAAATTACGCCATTTTCTTAGAGTTTGGAGAACAATACATTGAATTTCTCAATCTTGTATGTAAATTTTTATTTTCTTTTTTTCATATTAGAGACAGGTCAGTGTTGTTCTGAGCATCAATGAAGATGAGTGTGATGTGTTTGGTTTTTTCTGCCTTCAACTCTTTCTTTTAAACACCCTTCACAGAACTCTCTCATGTCTAAATTGAGAAGGAAATTAGGAAAGGAAGACTATGAATTGTCTCTAAAATGGACTTTGAAAAAAAAAAAGAGTTAACACTCATAATTGTTTTATTCTTATGAAAAATTTGGGTTTACAAAGTAATAAAGCATTTTCCAAATTACTGCCTTCAACTGTAAATTAGGTAGAAAACATGCCAAATCTAACTGCCAAAAAACTTGCAGTCCCTAAATATTTTTTGTAACATTACTATTATTATTATGAACAGAAATAGCAGTGATAAAAATCAAATGAAGTTTTGTGAACACCCCAAATTCCATTTGTGTGGGTGGTGGTGGTGGGGAGGGTAGTTTTGAAGTAACAGAAATAATGTTCTTCCTTGCTCACAGCTGTGTCCTGCACAGTTGCTTTCATGATCTCATTTTCCTGGCGGGGAGCCCCCTCTATTAACTCAAGAAAACAAGGTTTGGAGGGGGGCGAGATGGTCAGAGACATAGCAGGTAACAGGGAATTTGAACTTGAACTCAAGTATCTTCCAGTCCATTGATTTTTTTAACTGGTTTGTTTTTTAGAAGAGTCTGTCACGACATATAAATCATTGTTAAGGTCATCATTAAACTAGCTTTAGAGACATTTTGTTTTAAAGAGACAATGCAAGTAGAGAATCCTGAGCCCCAAACTGGGAAGAGCAGGATTCCAGAGCTGGAAGCCCTAAACCTGCAGACCTGTGCAGGTGCATCTCCAGGTGTTTGGGGCCATAGGTTTGTTTCCTGTCTGCAGGGCCCACTCCCCTCTGCACAACCTTTTACTTATAGTTGCTCATGCCTCCTCTCCCTCCTCTTTCAGCCTGCCTTGAGCTTAGTGGAAGTTAATGTTGACTGTTTTATATTCAGGGTGAATTTTGATTTTTGGCAAATATTGAGTTAGTGCTCCCTCTTTGTATCGATGCCCTAATTGGAGGTGAGGGGAAGGCGTGACGACCAGCTGGTCACAGTGATGGGGATGGCTAGCTCTGCCGTCATCTCACCAGGCCAACTCTGTTCTTTCCACCATTCCCAGCACCTTTATGATGCCTTCTTTTCTTAAAAAAAAAAAAAAAAAAAAAAAGATCTTTCCTCCCTTTTCTAGTGGCAAGACTTAAAAGGTTTCAAATACTTCAAAAATAAATGATTTCCAAATCACTTCAGACTACTAACATAAAATGTTTTATCACATTTCCAAAAGCAGAATGGCATATTAAGAAGTGATTTCATTCTTATCCATATTCTCTTTTAGGAATATAGAGACATTATCTCAAATTATCACTCCAAAGAGATAGAGACAAGAATTTTGCACCATTCTACTTCTCAAATCATTTCAGTTATTTTATTTCAATTCCTCCAAATCTCTTGGACAGCTATTTCCTTCTGTATTTTCTTGTATCACTTAAAAATTATATTTTACTTTGTCGAGGTCTAAAGAATCGCATTGAAAAACTAAGAAATTATTGAAAAAGAATTCCATTAGCACAATTATTGTGATCAGAAGAAATTGGCTAATTTCAGTGTCTTTCTTTGGGCTTTTCATAGAAAATTGTTGAAATGTATCAACCCTAAGTAACTGACATTTTGAAATTGATTTCAAGCTGTAGAGGAGAAGAAAAGCTACATTGAAAAAAATTAAATCTTAGGTTTGGAGATATTAAAAAAAAGTCTCCTGCCTAGAGGATCCCAAATACTGGCCCTTTGGTTCAGAAGTGAGAAAAAGAAGTCACAAAGCTGGTGTGGAGGGAGAGAAACATGCTTCCTTTAGCTGTTATTGCATTGAAAAGTATTTTTAAAGAGAATTTTTGGTTGATAATTTCAACTATTTCTGTAGAGAGCTGCATGTTCCTGCTGCCCTGTGGAAGTAATAATCAGGTTCCCAGTGGATGAGTATGACAGAGGTACCCACAGCTCCTGGGCCACTTGTCTCCTCTATCCGACCTCTACTGACCTTGCCATGCCTACTGCAGTCGTCAACTTGATCTAGCTCTATGATCTCTGAGTTCCTGGAAAGTGCTGGGGTTCCTGGTCTTCACACATCTGCTTCTGTGGCCAAAAGCATGTCCACTGTGGGGCCAACCTTTGCTTGGCCAATTCCTACCCACCCTGATGATGTTTCTATGCCCCCAGGAGACACGTGGTTGGCAGTGAGTGTTTGCGGAGTGATCACTGCAGGTGCTAGAGATAGAAGGCTCTGTTATCACTCTCAGAGCCCCTCAACTCAGTGAAGTATCTTGAACTCTTTGTGTAGGGACTGTTGCATGCTCATGGGAATACATGGAGGATGGATGGGAGGGGTTAGGGGAGAGGCAGGAAAGGAGGATGGGAGGGAGGCAGTGGAAAGATGGAAGAGTAGTTGGAATGTCATAGAAATTCAGAGCTAGAAGAGGAGGATTAGTGAAAAACAGAGCTAGAGTCAAAAACAGTGCTAGAGACAAAAGTTCATGGAGTTGCTACCTGGTCCAGATCTCACTAGCTAACTAGATCCTCTCTCCTTTTTGCTGACTCATCTCTCTCTCTCTCTCTGTCTTTTTTTTTTTTTTAAGATTTATTTATTTATTTATGATAGACATAGAGAGAGAGAGAGAGAGAGAGGCAGAGACACAGGAGGAGGGAGAAGCAGGTTCCATGCCGGGAACCCGACGTGGGACTCGATCCCAGGACTCCAGGATCACACCCTGGGCCAAAGGCAGGTGCTAAACCACTGAGCCACCCAGGGATCCCTGCTGACTCATCTCTGCTCACCCTTTACCTCCACCTGCTTTTCTTCCACTGGGAGGCTGTAGGTTCTCATGGAAATTTATGCTTTGTATATCAGAACACTAGTTGACATTTTATTAAAATTGCTTTTTGTTAGCTTTCTTTCCTGTTAGACAATTTCATGAAGGGTCTTTTTTTTTTTTTTTTTTAAACCGTAATGACCCTAACACCTAGCACAGTGATTGCTGGTCATCGTAAATAACTAAATATTTGTTGAAAGGCTAGCATTTGGGGTAAGTCATTTCAGGTTTCTGGACTGCATGGGCCTTATCTGCACCATAAAGAAATTGGTCAGGTTGATAAATCAACATGCCAGCCTAGCACTGGTCTTCTCTGACTCTGTACTTACATGGTACCCAAGAAAACAGGGATGTTGTCTGTAAAGACATTGAAGATCTTGGGATGCAAACTGTGGCTGCCTGGTAGACTGTTCATATATGAGCTTCGCCCGGGCCAGGGTGGGGGGAAGTGTGGAGGGTAGGACCAGTCCTTATTATCAGGGAGAGGAAGAGAGGAATGAGTCATTTCTATGGAAAGACCGAGTTGCCCATCAATCTATCATGAATGTGAAGATATGTTGATGAACTTCGGCAAGTTCACTGCAGAGACAAGCCTGATGCTTCAGAGTGATCAGGGACAGTGATCCAGAAAAGGAAAGGGCAATGAATTATACCTATTTTCATATACTGCTGTATGTATATATTTGTTTGGCCAGCAAATATTATTGACTGTACTCTTGGGCAAGTGCTAAGGGGATAGAGATAAATCGGACTTCAAGGATAATGAAATCTGGTGGGGGAGGAAAAACCTATGCATACTGAGAATATAGCAAAGACGATGGTAACTGGACTGAGACAGATATTCCTCTTGGCTGTCAGTCTTCCCATTTGGTTTTCCCATTTGTTAAGGCTTTAATGGGAAAGGAATGTTACCTCCTACTGCATCACAAAAGAAGTGATATTTGAGCCTGGCCTTTAAGAATGGTGGGGTTTAGGCATTTGGAGATTAGAGGTGACATCCCAAACAGAGAAGCAAGGAGAATGGAAAAGCACCTGGCATTTCTGGGAATGGGTGGGAGTCCCATTCAGCTCTAGCAGATTACACGAAACTGGCTCATGGCAAATTAATTTGGAAAGGTGGCTTGTGACCCGGCTAAAGCCATTTGGACTTTGATCTATAGGAATCCGTGGGATCACAGCAGTTATCTGAGTAGGGTGTTGGCTGCAGCTGGGTTTCAGAAAGATCGATAGCTGTGGTGGGGAAGCTGGGAGCTGGGAATAGGATGCGTGTGGAAACTATTATAGAGTCCAGGCTGGGGTGCAGATTTCTGGAAATGAGGCCATGGCATTGTGGTGGAAGGAGAACAATTAAATGTGGGCTACAGAGGAACCACAGGAGGAGTGGAGTAGGTCTTTAACAATACGAAATCTACAGAGGACTTGAGGAAGGTAAAGGAGAAAAGGACCCAACACCCTTGAGAAAATTGTCTGAGGAACTTGAGACAATAGTCTGATTCCAAAGAGGGTGGGGACACACTCCGCAAGCCCCAGGGGCACCAAGTCTGGATTAAGAGTGAAGACTTTGACACTAAGAAGGTTTTTGGTTTTGTTTGTTTTGTTTATTTATTTGAGAAAGAGAAAGAGCACAAGTGGGAGAGAGAGGGAGGGAGAATCTGAAGTAGATCCCCTGCTGAGCCAGAGCTTGATGTGGGGCTCAATCCTACAACTATGAGGTCACGACCTGAGTCAAAACCAAGAGTCAGACACTTAACTGACTGAGCCGCCCAGGCACCCTGACACTAGGACATTTGTGTTGAAATCATGGGTTGCCACTTGCTAGCTTCGTGAACTTGGGTAAGTTATTAACTACTTGGGCCTTAGTTTCTTTATCTGTAAGATGGGGATAACAAGAATAGCCATGTAATAGGGTTGCTGTAAGGATTAAATGGGTTACTAAACATAAATCTTTGTACTACCTGTGTCTGTTATCTTTAGGATGCTTTTTAAAGAGTTCATTGAAAACAAGTATAAAGGGGTCTGGCTGATATGAGTAGCAGAATCAAGGGGAGTTTCTTTCCTTTAATTAGTGGGAGATCTTTAAGCATGTTTAAAGGTGAATGGAAGGACATATGGAAGAGGGGAGAAATGGGAGCTAGAGAAGAGGATTTGTTGGAAGTAAATTCAGACCCAGGCCAAAGGCTATAGAGTAAGTCCATGGGGGTAAATGTAGTCCCAGAGGGAGGAAGAATGGCCCCACTTTGCTCCTGGAATAAAATCTAGGCTCTTCACCTGGGCCTTGGAAGTAACCTAGGAACTGGCTTCTGTCAGCTTTCCAGCTATAACTCCTCCCATTTCTCCCTACAGGAGTTCCCCCTTAGGGGTGGTTTCACTTTCCGGTTTTAGTTCCTTGGGTCAACTGATCTGATCAGGAAGTAGATGACCCTCTGGACATATCAGGTCCACAGCAGCCTAACACTGCGTCACAGTGCCTATGTGATTCCCTCATTTCATCTCTTCTCATAGGCATTTTATCATCTCATATCATTGCATGAAGTAGGGTGAGTGCAGTGCCATAAGATATGGAGAGACGGTCCACATTCACAGAACTTATATTGCAGTATGTCGTTATAATTATTTTCTTTTATTATTAGCTAATTAGCTATTGGTGTTAATCTCTTACTTTATAAATTAAGCTTTATTGTAGGAGTGTATATATAGGATAGCATATTTAGGATTTGGTAATATTTGCAGTTTCTGTCATCCCCTGGGGGCCTTGGAACATATCCCTGGAGGATAAAGGGGATAACTCTATTGTCTTTTATATTTCTTGTGTTTCCTCAGCCCTGTGGAGATTATTCTTTTTTTTTTTCCTTAAAGCTTTTATTGATTTATTCATGAGAGACAGAGAGAGAAAGTCAGAGACATAGGCAGAGGGAGAAGCAGGATCCCTATGGGGAGCCTGATGCGGGACTATATCCCAGGAATCGCGGATCATGACCTGAGCCAAAGGCAGATGCTCAACCACTGAGCCCCTGGAGGTGGCTGGGTGTGTGTTACAGCAAGTTCATTTCTGCTCACTTCCCTTCGTTCAGGTCCTTACTTGGCTGGCCCCTTTGCTATTGTTAGCTATCTCTTTAAATTTGTGAAGACCTTCCCTAAGTATCCAATCCAAAGCAGTTGTGCAGTGCTTATCCCATTACTCACTTTCCATCTCTACATTGCATTTCTCACCACTCTAATGTTTTCTTGTTTATTTATTGGTTCAATGTCTGCCTCTCTGCACCAGATATAAGCTTCAGTGGGGCAGGGGCCTCTTATATTTTGCAGTCATGGTTTCCTTCTACACACACAGTGGGAGTGAATGAATGAATATGGGAGAAAAATGGGAAGCAAGTATAGGTAAAGATGGATTTTGAAGTGGAGAGTTAGGATGTTGAGGAATTGGAGCCATGTTACTCTTCTTTTTCTGTAAATCATGAAGTAAAATAATATGTAGAAAGGAGGGAAAGGGGGCACTTGGATGGCTTAGTAAGTTAAGCCTCTGCCTTGAGCTCAGGTCTTGATCCCAGGACTTCCTGGGATTGAGTCCCACATTGGGCTCCCTGCTGAGCAGGGAGTCTGCTTCTACCTCTCCCTCTGCCCCTCCCCTCTGCTTGTACTCTTTTTCTCTCTCAAATGAATAAATAAAATCTTAAAAAAAAAAAAAAAGAAAGGACGGGGGTGAGACTGAGGCTCTGCACTCAGAATAGATCTCAAAAGATTATCTTACAGAATCATAGAGAACATGGAGTGGTGCACAGAGAGGGAGCTATAGGGCAGCTATGCCCCCAGGGAGTGGAGAAGAAAGTTCCTGGAGAGGGGGCCTGGGAATTCTGTTTTATTTTATTTTATTTTTCTTTGTTTAGGTATATTTTTATTTATTTAATTAATTTATTTTTCTTCTTTTTCTCCTTTTTTTTTTAAAATTATAAATTTATTTTTTATTGGTGTTCAATTTGCCAACATATAGAATAACACCTAGTGCTCATCCCATCAAGTGCCCCCTCAGTGCCCATAACCCAGTCACCCCCACCCCCACCCACCTCCCTTTCTACCACCCCTAGTTTGTTTCCCAGAGTTAGGAGTCTCTCATGTTCTGTCTCCCTTTCTGATATTTCCCACTCATTTTTTTCTCCTTTCCCCTTTATTCCCTTTCACTATTTTTTATATTCCCCAAATGAATGAAACCATACACTGTTTGTCCTTCTCCGATTGACTTACTTCACTCAGCATAATACCCTCCAGTTCCATCCACGTCGAAGCAAATGCTGGGTATTTGTCGTTTCTAATGGCTGAGGAATATTCCATTGTATACATAGACCACATCTTCTTTATCCATTCATCTTTCTTTTTTTTTAAAAAAGATTTATTTATTTATTTATTCATGATAGACATAGAGTGAGAGAGAGAGAGAGAGGCAGAGACACAGGCAGAGGGAGAAGCAGGCTCCTTGCAGGGAGCCCGATGCGGGACTCGATCCTGGGTCTCCAGGATCACGCCCTGGGCCAAAGGCAGGCGCTAAACCGCTGAGCCACCCGGGCTGCCCAAAATGCTATAGTATTAATGTTACTCTTTTTCATAGCTCATAGGCACCTCTGCTTCTGTCATGTAGTAGCGGGCCTTTGGATCCATCTTTCTAAGACTATAATATCTCAATCTTGAGTTTATCCAGATAATCTATAAAAAATCCCATGTCCTTCTTTTCCATTTTTTAAAGACTGTGTATCCCCAATATGCTTAATTTGAATATTCGTTACAACCAAAAGATTGTTCTATTATAAAAAATAATGCACAATTTTCTATAGGACCTAATTTGCATTTCCATTCTACCTAAGACCATTTAGATTCACCAGTCCCACTACATACCTTCCAATGTAGAGGTGTAATTTTTAGATCACTATTTTCTGAGCCAGAGCAGTGAAGTGCTTTGGTGATTCATAAAAATAAATAAATATTTTCCTACTTCCAGGCCCATTTTTGACCAGTAATATGGAGCATAAAGGTAGGAATAATCAAGGCCATGAGAGGAGAGAGGATGTGTATATACTATTAAGTATCTGTGCAAATGACAAGCGAGTGCTGTAACTTCCAGGCTATATAAAGTAACAAATATTTATAGTGCAGTGAATGAAGGTATGGTTTACAAAGTGCTATTAATTACATGTGCATACGTTCATTCAACAAATATTTGTTGAATATCTGCTAAATACCTGATTCCAGCCAGGTGCTGGTCATGTGGAGGTGAACATGTCAGGCACATATGCACATCCTGCTATTTGGGTATGAATGGCTGGATGGTTAACTCAGTGTCTTCAAGTGCTGGAATTTGTTCTAACAAGTTTCTTGTTTACCCAGTAGCATAACTCATTACCTGCAAGCATAAATTCTGAATTGTTTCAAAAACCAAGTATTTCCTCTTCCTCTTCCTTTTCTTTCTTCTTCCATCTCATTTGTTTCTATTATAGGAAATTTGAAATAGAAAGCAAGAAAAAAATTAATATTACATAAATAGTCGCTTTTTGGAATAACTCCATATTTATATACTGTGTCCTAGTGACTTTTGAAAAATCCATCATTTCAAGCTGGACTTTTCGGAATGCTTACCACGCTACCACTGTTCTGCATTTACCTTAAAATGCTTTCCCTAAAGTAGCTTGTTTACCCACTAGCATAACTCATTACCTGCAAGCATAAATTGGCTATTAAAAATGAAGAGTTTTTTGGAACCCATGCATTAAGTCAGGCTACAGTGAGACAAAATTAGCAAAATTCGAGTTGTTGCCGGAAAATAGGTGAAGCTGCTTTGGACTGAAGGGCCAGTTTGTCAGATTAACCATCTGTAGATGCTGCTGTGGACCAGGTGGGGGCAGCAGAGAGCTGGTTGAGGTCCACCAAAGGTTAGGGCCACACTTCCCTTAGGATCCCAGGGGACAGGTGGAGGTGGCAATGAGACTCTGTATCTGAGAGAAGGGGAGGAACACAAGAGTGTTAGAAATATCACAAAGTTCAGGATGCAAAGGAAGCAAGGATTGAGGTAGAACTGATAGAAGTCCAAGAGCTGGGGGACAAAAGCAAAGTGAGCAGGGGAAGGAGGAAGGCCAGTGTGGGTGGGTACACAGGAGGTACCAGGAGGATGACAGCCTGCATCCCTAGCATTTCTTCCAGTGCCTTCCCAGCACAGCGGCAGGTTCCTACTTGGTCCTAGTTGGTCTTCTAAGGGCAGTGGTTCCTACTGGATAGAGATATGGGAGGTGTCAGCCCCATGTCTCTCTTGAGCTGAGACTGTAATTAAAGTTCTCATTTCACTAACAAGTACCCTCAGCATCATCCTGTCCATATTTTAGAAGATTTTTTGCAACCGCCCAGGAAATGCTGTTCAGTACTCCTGTTTACTTGCTGGTCTACTCCACTTGAAACATCATGCTCTCCCTGTGTGGTCTTGTCACAATTATCTTCAAATGGTGCTAATTAACAGAGCCAACACATGGGCACCATTCCCTCCCCTGACTTGGCATCCTCACACACCGCAGTTAGCATTCCTCGTGGGAAGGCACTCTGGTGATCCCTTCTCTGTACTCTCTCCATCTACCTTTTACCACTCAAGTAAGCTGCCATCCAGTAAAGAACTGTCATCCAGTAAAGAACATTACCGAGTCCTAGCAGATGGCTGCTTATCTCAAGACACAGATAGTCACCAACATCCTAGCAGTAAAAAGACTTTTCTGTAGCCCCTCAGAGCTAATTATAACAGTTTGAATCAAGGAAGGCAATTTGGAAATGGAGCAGTGCACAGAGAAAGACAAAGGATATAAGACTGTCTTTGCAAGAGCAAAGGAAGGAAAATTTGGGTTAGGCTGTAGACAGAAAACTATAGCCACCAAAGAGGTTGTTGGTTACTTGGGGCTGTGCCTGGAGGTAGCTCAACCGCCACTTTGTGCATCAGAGTAGTTAACCTTTTCCTGTCTTTATCTCCCTCTTTGTAAAATGGAAGCTAAAGGCTGACAATGTTTCAACAAGCTCTCTAAGGTATGAATACAGACTGTTGGTGACAGCCCAAAGGTTCTCTGAGTGAGAGTTACTGTGGAAACACAGCACATTTTATTAATGAAGTTCAGGGTGTCCAGTTTTTCTTTCTAGAACAAACACACGGCCAGTAGTATTGACTCATTTTGCATTGTTTTGTTGCGTAGTTTGTAAATCTCTTGAATTATTACCCTGTATTTCTTCTCTATTGTTCAAAATACTCTTTTAAAAGCTGGATATAGAACTTCAGTCCTGCTGGTTTTGTTCTTTTCCACTTGGCAAAGGTTGATTGATATTATCTTTCTTTTGGCCTGTGTTTCTTGGTGGCTTGAAATGAGCATGGTTTTTTGTTTTGTTTTGTTTACTTCTTTACCCACATTGTCAATAATAGAATCTGGGAACGGGGTGCACACAGTAATTTCTGCAGTAGAGTTTCCAAAGGGAGGAGGTCTTGGTGTAAATTTGGAATACTGTATTGTTTCAGCTTTCTTTTCTCAGATGCTACAACTGTTTCTTGGGAGTTATTGCGTTTTTTTCACAAATGAATATTCACACATTGTCTTAAGCAGTACTCTAAACCACGTTAAACCTGTAACATGGCATGAAAAATGAAAAATGCTAAAGCAAATGTAATGAAAGAAGCAGGAGTGAGAATATAGAAATGGTACTATGAGGCACTGGCTGTGTCATGGTCTGGTTGGATTATATTTGTGTGAGGTATATGAATGGGCTTGAAGGGGACAGATTTATAGAAATGGAGAGGAAAGCTTTATCCAAGTCAGGGGTTTATACGTCTCATTGCACATTAGAATCATTTGGAGACTTAAAAAAAAAAAAAGATGGTTGGGTCTCTCTACCCAATCAGAATGTCTGAGGGTGTGGTTTAGGCACAGACATTTGTAAAGACTCCTCAGTTGCCAGCCAGGATTGAGACCTACTGACAACCAATAGAAAACCACTTCTTAGAAGTGTCTCTAGGCAAAGGTCTTAGCCTCATACCAGATACCTGTCTGGGCCAACACATACTTGTGGATTTTATCTAGCTGTGAACTGACCTCCTCTTTTGGCACTGCTCCTGTGTTATCTGGCTCTTGCTGACTTTCAAAAAAAAAAAAAAAAAAGCTTTTCTTCAGTTGAATGCTCAGAGCATTTACGATACTGTGAAAATGCTGAATGAAATGATATGAAATAATATTGGTTGCCTTTCTTTTCTTTCTTTCTTTCTTTCTTTCTTTCTTTCTTTCTTTCTTTCTTTTCTTTCTTTCTTTCTTCTTTCTTTCTTTCTTTCTTTCTTTCCTTTTTAAAAGATTTTATTTATTTATTTATTTATTTATTTATTTATTTATTTATTTATTTATGAGAGACACAGAGAGAGAGGTAGAGACATAGGCAGAGGGAGAAGCAGGCTTTATGCTGGAAGCCGGATGTGGGACTGGATCCTGGGACCAAGGAATCAGGACCCGAGCTGAAGGCAGACGCTCCCCTGAGCCACCCAGGGGTCCCTGGTTGCCTTTATTTAAATGATAATGGACATATATACTTTTTCAAAGGGCCTGATCCAAATGTGGAAAGAGTATTTTTGAATGTGGATTACATGCATCTTAAAGGCAATGCCTTCAGGCTTGGAGCAGCTGTCTTCCCCCAATCAATTCAAAAGAGACTGCATGTCTCAAATGTGATCTGCTTCCTTCCTTTGACATGGCTTAAGAGTCCCCTATTCAAAAGAACTCATATCAGCTTAGAAACGGCAGTTTACAGACATCTAAATTACACCCATTAATTTAATTTATATGTATTAGTCAGTTATACTCAAAGCAGAACTCTCTGAGAGAATGGGACTCCGAAAAAGTAAATGTGTTTGGGGTAGAAAGAGGTAAGAGCCAGGAGCAGGGAAAGTGAACCTGGGCAAAGCCAGATAATAGGGACATAACAGGCAACCTGAGAATAGGGAGGGCAGGGCCCTAAGAAGCTGACCAGAAGGAAAATGATGATGGTGTTCAGTGTAACCGACCTGAAGTCGTGGTCACCAAAGCTCTAAATGCCATCTGTGTACGGATGACCCTCAAATTGATATTTCCCTTCAAACCCTTTCTATTGACCTTCAGTTGCCCATGTGCCATACCCATTTGGCTCTCTAGATTGGCATCTTGAATTTAACATGTCAAAAACTGGATTCTGGAACCCTCTTTGACATTTACCCAAATAAATTTTGGATACACCAAAATTGCACCAGCTGGGTGGGGTCTTCCTAGCTCTAGCAAATGATAGCTTCAATATTTGGGTTCTGGAGGCCAAAAGCCGGAGAGTCAGTCTGACTTCCATTCTTTCTCTCACTCCTAGAACACCAACTCTATCAGCAAATATGTTTGCTCTACCTTTCAAATACACTGAGAATATAACTCCTGTGCGAGCACCATTGGTTCTTACCTGGAAGTGGAAGTGGCTTCCTAGTTGATCCCTGCCTCTCCCACCTCCCCACCACACTCCTGTCTATACAATCAGGTGTAGCAAACTCTCTAGAACATGAATCAGGTCATGTCAGACCTGCTCAAAAGCCCTCAGTAGTTTTCCATTGTACTCAGAGTCTTCCTCCTTTGGGGGGATGGCCTGTGAGATCCTACACAACTTGGAGCTCCTTTACCTTTCCTTCTATTTTCCTTCTCCCCTGGGGCATCTATTCAGCCACCTTCACTTCCTCCCTATTCCCAGACATGACTGAGACACTCCTGTCTTTGCACCTGCTATTTGGGGCTTCTGAACGTCCAGAATGCTCTCCCCCAAGGCAGCTGCTTGTCTCCTCACTATCTTCAGCTGTTTGTTCATTGTCCTCTTCTTGGGTCACCTTGTCTGGCAGCCCTACTTAAAAGTTTCACCCTTGTCCTTATACTCGTCCCCATTCCCTGCTTTATTTCACCTCAGTTCTTGTCACTATTTGAACTTTTCTGTATTTTATCTATTGCATATCATTTATTCCTTCACTTTCTCCACTAGAGTATAAACTTGATGAGGTCAGGATTTTTGTCTCTTTTGTTTACTACTATGTCCCTAACACCTACAAAAATGCCTGGCACATTGCTGGTACTCAGTAAATAATTATTGGATAGAAAAAAAATGAGCTGATGTTTTAGATAATCTCTAGAATTCTGTCCAAGTGACTGAGCTTGCCTTGCTTGTCTATGACCCAGGCTTGGCCTTACACGCTCATCTTCTGGATGAAAGACTCCCCATGCCTGGGAGAACCTCAGGCCTCATGGCCTCTTATGCTACCTCCTCACTTGTCCTGCCCATCTGGACCTCTGCCAATTGTTCAAGCCAGTTGCTGGTCCCTTCCTTGTCCATTCTCAGCCAGCCAGTTGGAGTCTTGGATTGGAGCCTTCACTCTCAGCACTCCTGCTCCCTCTGCCCCCACCTCTCTGCACTCATTTCCTGGCTGAGACTTCACTTGTGCTCACATCCTTACTTCTCCCTTAAACAAATACCCCTTGCCCTCACCAGCTGTTCATCTCTTGAAATCATGATATATTGGTCAACCCCAGTCCTGCTTGGGCATCCATTTTAATAATTCTTAGTTATACTTCAGTTGGCTCTGCGTAGCAGACCGCATAGAAAAATTATTCTAGGGGATCCCTGGGTGGCGCAGCGGTTTAGCGCCTGCCTTTGGCCCAGGGCGTGATCCTGGAGACCTGGGATCGAATCCCACGTCGGGCTCCCAGAGCCTGCTTCTCCCTCTGCCTGTGTCTCTGCCTCTCTCTCTCTCTCTCTCTCTCTGTGTGTGTGACTATCATAAATAAATAAAAATTTTTTAAAAAAAAAGAAAAATTATTCTAAGGTTGCATTCTTGAGAAGGTGGGAAATGTGCTTCAGGGTAATCGGAATGTTGTTGTTCTGAAATGAGTGATGAACAGTGAGTGGCAAAACCTTGTGGCCTCCATGAGCTCTCATGGGGGAGGGGATGGTGCTTGATGGGGGAGGGCCTTGAGCCTGCCATTCCTCATCTGGCTTCCCCAGCTCTAACCCTAACCCCAGAGCCCTGGGCTCACAGAAGCTTCTGGGGGCAGGAGTGGCTCTGGAAACTGGAGGTTGTCCCTAGACTATTTCACAACACTTTTCTCCAGGAAAAAGAAAAAAAAAAAAAAGCAAAAGCCAACCTCATTCTCTTCATCCCCAGTGTTACATAACCTAACATTTCCCTTGCTGGTTGAAATGAATATCCTTTCTCTGCCTGAATAAATAGGGCACAAACTCTTAGGATAGGCTGCTTCCTCTGTTTAAGCCTTCTGAAGGATCCGGCTGCTTGTGTTGGTTTAGCGGTGGGCCGCAGCTCGCCGCTGGCATGGGCCAGGTCTTGCCTCAGGCTCCTTCTGGGAGTGTGGATTCTGTCCAAACACCTTTTAAATGTCTCAACAAGTAGCACACAAAGCCCCACTGTGGCACTTGTGGTGACTCTGGATGGTGGCTCACCTCTGTGTGCGGGGCCAGCCTCCGGCCCTTCACCGCTGGAAATCTACTGTTGCTCCTCACACATGTCCCGAGGGTAGCAACCCCACAGAAGGCACCAAAAATGGGCAGTTTAAAAAAAAAAAAAAAACAGAGTCACCAACACAGCCCTATCAACTGTCTGTCTCGCCTTTCCAGGACGGCTATTTTCTTGATAACTTGGTACAGATCTTCCTCTACCGACAATAGGATTATGTCTCCATAAACCCATCCTAAGTTGAAAATATCGTTGAGTCAAAAATGCATTTAATACACTAGTACATTCTTCGTTTCCTAAAAGACTAAGCGTTAGTGGTGTAAGGCCAAAGAATTGGATCTCTTTGGCACGAAGTCCGTGTGTTACTCATTCTGAACTCCAGGAGCTGCTTCATATCGCAGCTGGAAATTGCTGAATAGACTTAAAGTTTTGGAAATCAGGACCTCTTTGGAGTTTTACAGGTAGAATGTTCAGAAATGAGAAATTGACTATCCCAATTTATTGTAGAAGAAAAGTGCAAATTGGATAACTTTATTAAGTTGGCAAAAGGTGCTAACTTTTTTTTAAAGTTTATTCGAGAGAGAGAGAGAGAGAGAGAGAATGAGCAGGAACAAGAGGAGGGGCAGAGAGAAGAAGGAGAAGCAGGCTCCCCACTGAATAGGGAGCCGGATGCAGGGCTCGATTCCAGGACCTTGAGATCATGACCTGAGTCGAAGGCAGATGCTTAACAGAGTGAGCCACCCAGGTGCCCCAAAGGTGCTAATTTGGAAAAGGAAAAGTAATCATTTAGTCAGTGTTAAAATGTTAAAGAAACAGTAGTGTATGTGGTAGCACATTAAACATTCTGTTTACAACTGTAAGCCCATTCCTCTTAATCTTGCTTAGGCTTCTTAAAAAATCAGATGAAATTTCTAGACTGTTCTCAGAAAAATGCAGATGTGTTTATGTATTCAAAAGATTGGATATAATTTCAGAGGTTTCCAAAATCCCTTGGAAGCATCCATGTGGATCTTTGCTTTAAAGAGTGGAGTAAGCAAACCGCTCAAGGCTAGGATGATTTTATGAAAGAGAAATATAGATGTACAGTAATCAACCAAAATTTATGAGGAAAATGATGTTAAATACATTTCCCAAGTGACAGTACAAAATTGTACTCATATTACTATCCATTTTAAGCACATTTTATACTTATGGTGACCTAGTGATCTACATGCTTGCTTTTTAAATGTTATTACCTTCCCATTTAACTTAATGCCCAAACTGCAATTTAAGTGTCCTGTCTCTAATGTAATTATCTATTTTTGTTCCTTGTTTCCTATGTTTTATTTTTCACTCTGTGTCTCTATTTCAAGGACCGTGAAGGTACTGGGGCTTGGGGAAAAATAGTTTCTAGTATAGATTTTGACATTGTAGAGGAAGCTTTCTAAACTTAGTGATGTACTTGGGGGTTGGGCTACCCAGTACCCTTGTAAATGTTCTATTGCTCAGAGGGCAAGGTGTGTTCTACTGCTCAGAGGGCAAAGTGAAGGTAGGTCTCTAGGCCATGGGAGAAGGCAGAGGGTTGTGGATTGGAGAAGGACAGGCCTTTCTGTCTCTTTTATTCAAGTTGAAATTTGTTTGAATGAAGAAAATATCTGTGTGCCAGGCGCTGTGTGAATTACTGCCATTGGGTAGGACTCATTCCCATTCAACTGCAGTAGACTAGAGGTAGGAGGTGTGGGAGATACATACATAACTGGAGCCAGACTAAATTTGCCATTTGCCTGAGAGTGTTATCAAGTATTCAGCAGAAGTATGCTTCAGTTCTAATGCCTCAGTTACCAGGGTGTCCTGTAAGTCATCTGCTGAAGTGTCTCTCTCCCTCCCCAGATATAAGCTCTTCAAGGTCATGTCTATTCATCCTTGTCTGGCACAGAGGAGATGCTTCCTAAGTACTTGTAGTCAGAAGGGAAAAGTGCAAGCAATGTGCTATCAGGACTCAGGTGGGTGAGACCAGGGTGATGTTGAGCAATCACAAAGGGCTGCGTGGAAAAGGCCATCTTTGAGATGAATGTGGAAAGAGTGGTAGAGTCATAACTCACCTGGATAGGGAAGAGGCAGAGACCAAGGCATAGGATACTGGATGTATGGAAGGAGGCCGCTGGATCAGAGCTTGAGGCTGGAGGGGTAGGCTGGGACCAGATTAACAGAGAGATGGTGAGTGGTTCGTACAATATTTGATCTTGTAGTGACACGATGGTGATGATTAGTCAGCTTATCACCAGGTTAGGTGCATTGAATGGGTTAGAAATGGGAGAGGCTGGAGGCAGTCAGACCAGTCAGGACCCCACTACATGGTCCAGCTGAGAGTTGAAGAGGCTTGAGTAGTGCTATGGAGAAGGAGATAGAAGGGATGGAGGCTGGAGAGATTTTGGAGGTGGAGTCTGAAGTTCTTGTAATCCACAGTTCCCTAGAATAAACTAGCCCAGGGAAACAATAGGAAGCAAATAATAACGAAGCAATATTTTTCTCCCCCTGCTCTCCACGACCGTTCAAAATCTTCCTTTCCTGTAGCACCTGGTGAAGAAGCAGATGCTGTAGTACTTGTCACAGGTACTGAGCATCACTGCAGGCCTGAGGAAGCGACCAAGGTTGGTCAAGTTTGTTGCTGCTGCTGGTCATTGGAGGCACCAACATGGGCAGGACCCACTTGCCACTAAGGTAGCCCACTCTATCCTTAAGTGGGGAGTACTTCTCACCCCTAATCATGATCTGGTTTAGGCATCAAGGCTTCCCTTGGCGCTCGATGTCTTACAGCATCTTTTTTCAGCCCCTTAAAGGCAACTTCCCCTTTTGCTAGGATTCAAGGGTTTGTGCTAGTTGCTGATGAACTTAGTGACAAATACTATGCTGTACTTAGAAATCATTTTTCTCTCTCTTTGACCTTGGATGATATTTATGGAGTTCTTTTTCTCCTTAGATGTACACTTTTGTAGTCGATGACAATAAACTACTGGAAGGGCTACCCCTCTCTGGACCCTAGCTGAGACTTTGCTTCTCTCTGAAGAAGAGTATGTGAACTTGTGGGTCTGCCTGGTTATTGAGATTGATGTGGTCAGGTGACAGTTAGAAAATGGTATTTGGGGAGAAGGAAAACTAAGGGACAGGGTTTTGAGGGAGTAAGAAGGGTCAGGGTGCTATTTTCTATGCTCAATAAAGGGAATAGCTTTTGCATTTGAAATCATTGTATTCTTCAGATGTTATTTCTTTTGTCACCCTGATAAATAGGAAATCCCTTTTATTCTCCTAGTAGAATTTTTTCAATAATATTTCTTCATATGGGACCTTTGTGGTTTGATATACATCTTTTTGTATATAAAGAAGAGGCATGTGATTTGTGAAGGCAGGATTTAAAAATCTTTTTAGTTTATATTCAATTTAAGTAACCTGTACTATATTAATAGTTTCAGTGGTAGAATTTAATGACTCATCTGTTGCATATGACACCTAGTGCTCTTTCCATCCCGTGCCCTCCTTAATGCCCATCCCCTAGTTGTCCCTCCCCTCCAGCTCCCTTCCAGCGACCCTCAGTCTGTTTCCTTCAGTTAAGTCTCTTATGGTTTGCCTCCCTCTCTGTTTTCATCTTATTTTATTTTTCCATGAAGGCAAGTTTTAAAAGTCTTTCTTAAGATGAAGTATAAGTTTTAATTGAATTTATTGATCATTTTTCATAAGTTTCTTGTGTCTGAACTTGTTACTTAAAGAAAGATAGTCTTCTTTTGTTTTTGTTTGTTTTTGAAAGAGACTATATTTTTCCCTATGAACTTCAACTACAGGGCATCAATGTTGAGTAAATGATAGTAGAAAGACTCATCAGGCATTGGTCATATGAAGATTCTGTTTCAAATATCCAGGACCTGTACACCGCAACCAAGACTCCTGGATTTTGTGTCTTCTGCTACAAAAATTAGTACCTGTGATCCAGAATGAGTGTTTTAGTTACATTCTTGATGGAAAAGAACAGAGACTCCCCCTTGGATATGTGCTAATAAGAGTTAGTGGAGAATTTGTGTGACATCCACAATCCCACCAGTGGCCAGTGCAGCCATAGCCAGGCGCTGTCATGTGCTCAGGGGCTTAGGCCCCCTATCTTTCATTTTGGCTCACTGGGTTTTCCTATCACTGCATAACTTTACTTGCTAAAGGGCCTTTGCCTACTGTGGTCTCTGGCCTACCCCAGGACATCCTTCCTGCCTGTGTGCCTTACTAGCTCACTCTAGTTTTCAAAATTCATACTCCAGAGAGCTAGAATATGATTGGTCAAGTTTATCTTTTCACTTTAGTTCATGTCCTTGGTACTATCTATCTTGGTTAGTTTCTTATCCCTGGCCCAATTAGCTATGATCTGAGGGTCATTGGGATGTGATGTGGTTGTCTTGGAAACAGAATGGGGGAGGGACTGAGCAGGTTCCCTTAGAAAGATGAGTAAGTTGATACTCAGGTACTGACAGGTATCTCAAGGCAAGCAGAGTTTTCAATTTTGGTTGCTCCTCATAAGGAAAACCAGAAGTTCAGAGCTGCTTGTATAGTGTGATGGAATCTAGATAGTAGTTAAAGCAGTGTCCAATAGAAAAATCTTTGCTAATGAGGACAAGTGAAGAATTTGGGCCACTATCTATATAACCGAGCCCCAGTTGAGTCTGCTGTCATCTGAGGTGTTAGACAAAAACACACACTCCAAATCAAACACCTGATTTTTATTCCAACCCAAATCACCCAGATCACAGCAGGATTTTGCTTGGTCAATTTTCTGCTTTACTTTGCTTGTGGGGACCAGGCTGTTAGTAGTTACTCCTGGAATGAGAGAATGTATTTTAAAAAGGTTGGAACTTGGGAAGATTTCTAGAGTAGCATTATATGGCTTTACTTAAATTGTTCTTTTCTTCTTACTTTTTTCATTATTTAGTGTAATCTAATAATGGTGAATATAATTTAATTGGAAAATGTTCCTCACAAGAGATTTTTTCCCTATAAGAAAGCACAGAATATTTTAAAGCATTAGTCTGAGCCAACATTTTAATTTTTTAGTAAGCTCATTAGAATGATAAACTTTAAGATGATTCATAATAACACTTCTATATCAATCTATAGAAATTGTTCTTAGCCATCCATTGATAATCTTCCCACATTTTTCTCCCCAACACACATAGAAAACACGTGTGTTCCCTAGTTTTGATTCTGAAGTGGGGTGTTAAAAACGTGGGTGCTTATGTCCTTTGAATCCTGATTTCAGCTATAACATCTTGGTACAGGTGTATAATGTTGGCATCCCATGATTTCCTCCTCTGTAAAATGGATTTGCGATAGTACTTATTTCACTGGATTGTTGTAAACTTGCTTAGAAGAGTATTCGGCTTCTAGTTTGTGTCCAGACGACATTTACTGTTATTTTTATTCCCTCCTTGAGAAGGCACATATGGAATGCAAATGAATGTCATAATGGTCTTTTAAGAATAATTAATTGAATGCATATTTTGTAAGAATATTATGTTATATATTTATATTTTCTAATGAAAATAGTAATCTATAGCCTTCGGTTCAGAATCAAACAGATGTCGTATTTTGAGAACTGTCACTCTAAGCGATTTTTTTTCTGTATTGATGTGTACAGTGGATTTTAACAGGTAAGTAAATCGTGTTTGAAAAGCATAGGTCATTCTGCAAAATAAAATAATTGAAGAATTTAATTAGTTTAGACAAAAATATTTTGCTCTCAAGATGTTTAGACTGTTTAAAACATCTTATTAAAGAATTTATCTTTTGCCAGGAACCATAATAAAAATAATAAAAAGCTAATAAAACCTGATATTGCATTAGTATGTGTGATCATTCTTTTTTGTAAGTGAATCTTGTTGAAATTTAGTTTTTTAAACCAAATTAAATACTGTACATACTAGCTAAAATATGTCCTGTTCTACATATTCTGCAGAAATCAATCTTAGACAAATTTGCATGTTCAAATTATTTTATGGGCTAACACACTTATAGGCAAGATTGAAGATAGTTAAGATGCTTTATTTCAAAATGTTTTAAAGTGTTGATTATGAGAATTCTCTTTCTTTCCTAAGCCTGTTTAGAGCTGCATCTCCTGCCCTACAGATATCAACCTGCACTTGGAGATTCTAGAAAGCCCAGTAGCAAAATAGGCTCCTTCACTTTCTCCTCTTTCTCAATTCTAGAAAGCCAGCCTCTCCTAAGACTTGAAGAGTAGAAAAATCTAACATATTAAAAAACAATCTTTAAAATATATACTATATAAAGCACATCTGTTAATATTTTAATGTTATTTCTTTAATTTCCATGTCACTTCTGAGCCCATTTTCTACTTCAGAATGTTTATCTCAGTGTAAACAAAACAAAAACACGCATAAACTCTTAACTGGCTGCAGGAAATGCCAGACAGTTTATGGAAAGATCAGATGACAGAAGGAATGGCCTAGGAGTTGGAGAGAAGCTAAGCGTCTGCAGGTTAGTGAAGTCAGGAACCTAATTCATCAGTGACAAGAAGTGCAGAGTGAGTTGTTGAGTCAATGGCTGAATGAGAAAGTTATGGAAATGCTCACAGAAGACATGTCCTCACTCCTGCTCTTAGCTGTAACTAATTTTGGATTAGCAGAATTTATGTGCTGAATGAGTGCTTTATTTTTTTTCCAACCCGACATGCCTGTCTAGACTTCAAACTTTATTAGCAGTGAAGAGAAAATCAGCTGGATTACATAAAAAATTTTCAGGCAGATTAACAAATTACTAACCCTTTGTTAAACATGTGTCCTGACCAAAGCGCTAAGAAAGTTAGAATCGGGCCTTGTGCGGAGAAAGGAAGGCCACCCCCTCCTCTATTTTGTACAGGAGATTTTCCACTCCTAGTCAAATGGTGGTGCTAGCTCTTTAGTTTTGAGTTGCTGCATTTCCTAATTTCATGGTCATAACAGCCTCCTGTCTACTGCCTCAGAACGGATTTCACCAAAACTGAAAATGCAGTCTCCATGCTCAGAAGCTCCTTAACGGGCTCGAAAGGTTAGTGTTCCTTTCTCTTGCCCATTCTGTATCATAAGAAGACAGTCTTTGAGTGACATTCTTCTCCTCAAGAAGGTACTCCTATTTCTTTTTCTCAATATAAGTTTTTTTTCTTTTTGCTCTATGTGCTATTTACCAGCGTGATGTAACTTTAGAGCTTCCCTCTCATGTTAAAAGATGTTCATTTTTCTCTTAGTGCTCCAGGGATATTTTGCAAAGTTGTTGGCAAGCATTACTGCGACATTAAAATGTTGAATCTAAACTTGGTACAAAGTGGAAACTCACTTTTGGAATAATGTTCAGCTGAGTCAGAGGGCAATACAACTACCCTTTTCTTAGTATAGCACTGACAGGCTGTCTGCCTGCCTCAGATAACGTATACTTACTGAATCCAGCCCTAGCTAGGAGCTACCGTATTGTGGAAATGCGTTGGAATTTTAGAAGTTCTTATTTGGACTGATCACAGGCTAGTAGGAACACACTACCTGCTTTCTTAATCTTTGGTGGCATAACTTGTGTTGAGTTTGAACGAGGCAGTCTGAACAACCCATTATTTGTTTCCCAAAGGCAGTCAAGTTTTCTGAAAAGCTACGCAATCTAGCAATACAAAAGTGAGACAGCCTGTCTTTAGATTGCCCTGTGATTTTAGGCAACTTCTTTTGAGTCCTGCTGCCTCAGTGTGCTATCACGTGAAAACAACTCGCAGTCATTTTTTGCAGTGGGACAGTGTGTACATTAATGCCTCCCCCACATATGGCAGTGAGCTACTTGAGTAATGATGTGGCAGTCACAAAAGACAGGGCAGGATACTTTCATTTTGGTTAGAGGAATGCCACACGTTTCAGGAAATGTGCGTTGAGTTGTAAGTTTCATGCTTTGTCAAGAGGGTAACCACCTTTTGTTCTCTCAGACATGCTCATAGAAGCCAATCTGATTTTTTAAAAAAATAAGTTTTGGGCTTTATCAGAACTTGGGATCATCACACTGATGCTTGTTCCAATTTCTTTTGGCTCTTTGGGCCAGATCTAATAGGCTTGCTGAGCAACTCACACGAGGACGCTGGGAAAGTCATCTGGTTTTGAATGTGATATGTATTAATGTTATATATTATATATGTTAATGTTGAGAGTGAAATTATGAATATGAGGTAGAAGTATTTGAATTTTATATTAAAAAGCTCTGAGAGCCAAAAGAAATGAAATTGGATGAGAACTTCGGAGACCAAGGGTTCAGAGCCCATTTCTGCTCCATACAATTCCTTCCTAATTCTCCAAAGCAAATGTTTGCTCCCATTTTGTTACTATTTTATGAAGACTGTCCACTAGGCCTTGGCATGCATGGCTATAATGCTCCAGAGGTTAGATGCAATGCTGTAGAGGTTGTTAGATTTTCAAAGAAATTAGGAATAAAAATAATGTAGGTATGAGAGATATAACATGTAGTAAAAAAGCACAAAATTTTGGTTGTAAATAGAAAGGTCACATTTACCACCAGGATCTTTTTCTTGGATCCTTGCAAATATAGGTTTTGTTTTATTGTTCTTGACACTCAAGGAAAGGGATAAAGCTCATGTGTCTTAAACTTGCTGCAAGAATGGTAAAAAAAAATTAACTTTAATTTAGATTTTTCATTTAGATTTCAATTAGATTCTAATTTTTCATTCAGCTTACGATTTAGAGCTAGCTACCTCCACCTTCTCCCCAACACTCACTGGAAAATTCTATACAGTATAAATATTTATATTGGGTGTCTGCTAACATTTTTACATAGTTATCTGTGGGTGTTTTGAGTATTTGTCTATATTCATTCAACCCAGTTGGTTGGAGCAACGTCTTGGGCTTCAGTTTGTTTGAACAGTGACAGTTCTGTTCTATGGTAGCAGATTGGCTACAAAGAAAAGTAGCCAAGAATGAGAGTGACCAGCTCAGAGTAGACTATCCACATTGTGAAATGGCCATGACATATGTTTCACTAATATCAGTTGAGATGTGGTCCTGCCCACCACAGGGCAGGGCTCTTTTATCAGGGCTCTTCTCCATTGTGAATCCCTACAGAGCTTCCTACAACAGGTGTAATAAGGTGCTATTTTTTTTAAGGGAGGTCCTTTACAGGTGGTTTTTGATGATAGTGATTATGGTGAGGTTGCCTTCTAGGCAACATCTCAGTAGACTTCCTCTGGATCATTCCCACTGGACCACAGCAGCAAAACCTTGCGCATCAGTGAGTTTTTTGCTTCTTTCTAAGGAGTATAACATTTTGCTCTCTGAAAGCATGTGATTCTTTTTGAGGATGGAGAGCCTTGAACTGTCTATTCACCCATAAAAATATTTTGCTAGAAATCTTATACTTCTGCTTAGGTCTTCCATAGCAGTAACTCTTTGGTGAGGATGCAGACATTAGATAGTTCAATTCAATCCCCAGAAGGTGTCTGAATCCAAGCCAGAGTACGCCCTGCGCCCCTTGTGCAACCTGTGCAGTTCTTCTCTGGCCTCACATACCTCATCCAACAAAGTTGGGAAAATAGGAGCGGCTGTTGGATATAATTGTATGGGATAAGTGAGGTGAAACTCATTTTTAACAGATTCGTTTATTTATTTATTTTAGAGAGAGAGAGTGAGAGTGAGCATGCAGGATGTGGGGGTGGGGGGTGGAGGGAGGTAGAAGGGGAAGAGAAGCAGACTCCTCACTGAGTGCAGAGTCTGACACAGGGCTCAACCTCACGACCCTGAGATCACAACCTGAGCTGAAGTCAAGAGTTGGGGGTCTAACCGACCGAGCCACCGAGCACCCCAACAAAGTCATTTTTACTGCAAGCATAGTACAGTGCCTAATAATAAGTGTTGGTGGAATAAATGACCAAACTCATGGTGAGCACCATGGCTACTAGGAATTTATATCCATCTGATCATAGCTTTTGACCTATAAAAGAAACGGGCAATAAATCCAGCCAGCTGAGCGTGCCACCTGTAGAAATGCCAATGCTTTCGTAATGAGCAAAGTGTTGGAAGAGAAAGCACAGACACCTCCAACATCCCTCCCTGCATTATTCCTTTCCCTTGTGTCTGTTAGGATAGCCACATCCCTTAGTGATGAGAAGAGTAGCAAAAAAAAAGGGGGGGGGGAGGGCAAATTCTTGCTGAGACAAGTATGTAAAAAAACTTGTTACAAATGCTTCACATTTGTTTAAAATCAAAAGAAGCATTTTGCTTGGTTGTTAGACAAGACCTGAGTCTGTTCACATGTAGAGTTGTATGCTAATTTCTGATTCAATGTAATGCCCAACATCTGGACCAGTCTCTCACTCCACAGCTCCATAACAAATACTTAGTGCCCATGAAGTGGTAATAAGAGCAATTATACTAGAACCTGAGGTGTAGGGAGCTCTTTATATAATACTTTTTATAGGTATTATCACATTTAATCCTTACAATAACCCCAGATGATAAACAATATTATGATTCTGATTTTACAGACGAGGAAACTAAAGCTTTGCAAAGTTAGTGTCCAGCATTAGACAGCTTTATAAGTGATGGTCCTAAGACTTGAAGATAAGCCTTTGCAAAGCCCATGCTCTTAGCCATTACTTGATACAATATTATTTTCTGAAGTTTTTGATTCATGTAGTCCTTGCCTTGGAGAAGCAAGGTGAGCATCTGGGGCTGACAAGAGATAATAGTACACCTTTTCTACACTGCAGTATCTTTGTAAATGGAGAATAATGAATCTGACTTACAAAAGTTTTATGGCTATTGATGAGGTTTAATTAAATAATGTGTATGAAAGGGTTTTTATAAAAAGCTCAGTTTTATAAAATAAAGTTTTTATATGGAACACATAAATTCTTACTTAGTTACATATAAAATCTTGTTGCTAACTGGATGAGAGTAGCTCTGGTGGGGTGCTATGAAATGCTGTGAGAGGTGGGTCAACTTATGTCCTGAAGAACTGAGCCTGTGCACCATGGTGGAAGTGTGGGTGGCAAGGTTGGTGAATTTGGCAGGCGGGATGGGTGAGGTTTTGGAGGGAGAGTGGTGGATAGGCTTCAAGGCCAACATGTTACTTCTCTGAGTAATCTTCCTGGGACCTCCCTGGAGTCTTTGGGACGCTCTCTGACTTTTTTGGGAAGCCAAGTGACTAGAAGCTATCCTAACCTTCTATTCTAAAAGCCACAAAGGTTTATCTTGGTTGCACACCTGGAACTCCACTTTCCTATTCCCCAGCATTTTAGAGCTTAATCTGACTTCACTATCCTGTTTATAGGTGTCACTCATTTTCAGTTCTTTGGTGTTTCTTTTGTGGATACTGCCAATCAGAAGGAGGAAGAAACGCCATACCAAAATGACAATTCTGGGGAAGATGAAAAGTTGTAGCGTTCCTTCTCTTTGCTGGGATAGTACGTTGCCCTCCTTGTCTTATTCCTTATGTGTTTATCTCTAAGAAAATGACATATATATAGTTTACCTTTTGCAAATAAGACCCCTTATAGTTTTATAGCTTAAGTTATATATAAGCTGAAAATGCAACTAAATTAAGTTTTAAAATGAAAACAATAGAAATATTATCACTACAACTATGGAAATAGAAATGGTTATTTAGGATACTCCTAATTTTGGTTCTTGAAATTCTAGGTTAGAGTTAAAATTAAACAGGAACTATTTCATGTGTTTCGAATGTAAAAAAAAATTTTTTTTTGAAAATCCTACTCGTGTCAAGTTTATACTAAAGAATATTTAGAGATTAGAGTTACTCAGAATCCAGTGTAGTTTAACTTGCCACACGCTGTAAAATTCTTTTCTGATTTTATTTAAGGAAGAGGTAATATTTTAAGGGCACTATCACAGAGTCTCTGCTCCTTCACAAACCCAAAGTACCTCAAGTACAAAGATGGGGTATTTAAGCCAGGTTTGCCCTCCTGTGCCTCAGGAATCACAGCGATTTTCAAAAATCCATAACAAGGACTCCAGGATCACTCCCTGGGCCAAAAGCAGGTACTGAACTGCTGAGCCAGATGATCCCCTAAAAATAAATTTATAATCATATTTTTCACATAGTTTTAGAGTGAAATATATATAAATGGATTATTACAGGTAATGTGCTTGTCTTTATTAAATACCTTTCTGTACATGGCATTAAGAAAATAGATCTTAACAAATGATTGGCCATAGTAAATAAAAATGAGAGTACAAAAGACTAATGTTTTAGTCCCAACACCAGGGTCTTGGGACATAACTGTTGGGTGCAGTAGAGCCTGGTGTGTTCTCTGACACTCACTCTCAGTTATGCTCAGTAAGGCACATAAGGTGACAGGTGACTATTACATAAGTGTCATGTGCTCTATAGACTGTAATGTTACAGAAGGTAAGGGAGTAGAGTAGAATGTGCTGGGTACTTTGAGAGTGATAAGCACTGAGGTGTGAAAGCACAAAGAGGGGAAATTATTTCTGGTTGAGATGGGTGGAGGATGGGTGGGGGAGGGAAGTGAAGGGTGGGCAGGGAGTGGTGAAGGATGGTTGCATATAGGAAGTTTTATATACACATTTGTCCATGAGTTTGGAGGATGGGAGGGAAGAGCATAAGCCAAGGCATGAAGAGAAAGGCTTTGGGGAACCATTCATCAACTTGCAGGTAAGAAGAGTGCTGGGAGGTGGTGTGAGATGATCTAGGAATGGAGATGTCAATGCTACATCTTTGGGCCTGATAGTGCGGTTGTGAAAGATTTTCAGGTAGGGCCGGAAGGAGATACAAACTTAAGCTAAGGGAAATACTGTGTAGGTTGATGTTTTCAGACAAAGAGTGAGTACATCAGTTTGGAGGTGATTTGGATAGTTTAATACAGTTTAAACAATCTTTTAGGACATGCTTCTTGAAGTCATGATTGTTTATGGTTGTAAGGAAGATTTGAGGGCCAAAATATATTGTTCTGCCACCAATATGCTGAGTGACCTTAGTAAAAAACTTGCATGCTCAGTGCTCTGTGTTCCCAAGTGTAAAATGGGCATGATAACTACCAAACTCCTATCAAAGATTCTATTGGTGATACCGTGAAGATTAAGTGATAGGACTTTGAAAGGTAATATACCACATACATGTATAAAATGCTATTAACTTGGAATACTTTTATAGCAAAATTATTTTATTTGGACAGGCTATAGATTCAGAAGACAATTGTTCCTATTTCTATTAGATTGGATGAAAATCACTATAATTTGTTTCTAGTTATTAAATAGGTACTTATATTGGGTACTGAACAAGTCTTTGAAGAAGTTCATTGTGGTAAGAAGAGTTAACATAGGATCTATCCTCTTAACTAATTTTAAGTCTACAATACATTGTTATTGACTGTAGGTCCAGTGTTGTACAGCAGACCTCTAGACCTTATTCATCTCACTTAACTGAAACTTTGCATCTATTGATGAATAACTCCTCCCCCAGCCCTTGGTAACCACCATGTCGGGTCTTTGCTCTTAGGAATTTGACTGCTTTAGATACTTTGTAGAAGTGGAATCATGCAATATTTGCTTTGGTGTGTCTGGTTTATGTCACTTAGCATGATGTTCTTAAGGTCTGTCAGTGTTGCATGTTGCAGAATGTTCTCTTTTAAGGCTAAATAGTATTCCACTGTGTGTATATAGCATGTATTCTCAATCAGCTCATCTGTTGCCAGACAACGAGGCTGTTTTCACATTAAACAGACTACTGTGAATATGATTCAAAGGAACATGGGAGTGCTAATAGCTCTTCCATATCCAGATTTTAATTCCTTTGGATATATACCCAGAAGTGGGACTGCTGGATCATCTAATAGTTCTATTTATTATTATTATTATTATTATTATTATTATTATTATTTTATTTTTATTTTTTGTAAAGAGAGAGACATAGAGTGTGAGTGGTGGCATGGAGGGGCAGAAGGAGAGGGAGAGAGAGAATTTTAAGCAGGCTCCATGCCCTCTGTGGAGCCTGATGCAGGGAAGGGGGGTCCATCTCACAACCCTGAGATCACAACCCAAGCTGAAATCAAGAGTTGGGTGCTTAACTGGATGGCACCCCCTCATAGTTATATTTTTAATTTTTGAAAGATTGTTATTTATTTATTCATAAGAGACACACAGAGAGAGGCAGAGACATAGGCAGAGGGAGAAGCAGACTCCCTGCAGGGAGCCCAATGTGGGACTCGATCCTGGGACCCCAGGATCACCCCCTGAGCTAAAGGTGAATGAGCCACCCATGTGCCCCTATTTTTAATTTTTTGAAGAACCTCCATAGTGGCTGAAGCATCTTGCATTCTTACAGTGCACAAGGGTTCTAATTTCTTCACATCCTTACCAATACTGTTTTGCTGATAGCCATTCTATCAGGGATGAGGTAATATATCACTGTGGTTTTGATTTGCATTTCTCTAATGATTAGTGATGATGAGCACTTTTTTATATACCAGATGGCCATTTGTATGTCTTCTTTGGAAAATTGTCTAGTCAAGTCCCTAGCCCATTTTTAATCAGATTATTAGTTTTTCTGTTACTGAGTTGTAGAGTTCCTTATGTATTTTGGACATTAGCTCCTTATTACATATATAGTGTGCATATATTTTCTCCCACTCTGTAGATTGTCTTTTCATTCTATTGATTTTTAATTTTTTTTTTTTTTGCTGTGCAGATACTTTTTAGTTTAGTGTAATCTTGCTGGTATTTTATTTTTTTATTTTTTAAATTTTTTATTGCTTTAAAGATTTTATTTATTCATAAGAGACACAGAGAGAAAGGCAGAGATATAGGCAGAAGGAGAAGCAGACTCGTTGCGGGGAGCCCAGTGTGGGACTCCATCCCAGGATCCCAGGATCATGCCCTGAGCCAAAGGCAGACACTCAACCACTGAGCCATGCAGGCATTCCTTGCTGGTGTTTTTAATTTTAATTTTTTGTTGTTGTTGCCTGTGCTTTTTGTCATGTACATGAAATCATTGCCAAGTTCAATGTCATGAAGCTTGTCTTCTATGTTTTCTTCTAGGAGTTTTACAGTTTCGGGTCTTAACTTAAGTCTTTGATGTATTTGGAGTTGATTTTCGTGTGTGGTGTAAGATGACATCAAATTTTATTCTTTTACATGTGGATATCTAGTTTTCTCAAAACCATTTGTTGAAGAGATGATCCTTCTCCCATTGTGTATTCTTGGCACCCTTGCTGAAGATCCATTGATTTTATAAATGTGGACTTACTTAGAGCTCTTTCCTCTGTTCCCTTAGTCTACATGTCTGTCTAGGCCAATACCTTTCTGTTTTGATTATTGTAGCTTTATAGTATATTTTGAAATCAGGAAGTTTGATGACACTAAGTTTGTTTGAGCAAGTATTTCATTTTTGAGGTCCCATTTCCTCACCAATTAAATGAAGATATTGGATGTGGGAAGCTGTATGGTTCCCCTGCTCAGACCGTTTTATGATCCTATAATTCTTGCTTTCAGCAATCTCCATTTAGAACAATGAGTTGAGATTCTATCACAAGCACACATAGGCACCTATGTTGAAAACAAAAGAACGACATGTTATCATTGATTTAGAACTTGAGTTGGAGAAGACAGTGGTGCCTCTTGCTGCTGCCTAAACTGCTTTCTGCTCATGGGAGTAGGGGAGCTGAATCCAATGATTTGAGGATAGAGAGAAGGGAACAGATTGTGTTTTCTATTTTCCTTTCTTTTTCTTCTATTTTTTTAAAGGGGAATAAAAGACAAGGACACCAACTAAAAAAAAAAAAAAAGCAGAGTCACTGGGGTGTGTGTTGAAGGGAAAGGCCAAGCACACTAGGTAATTTAATTTCAGTTACAATACATCTTAAATTATGATACTATACTCTTGAGAGTGTTCCATGGTGGGCAATGCCTGGGCTTTGCATTTCAAGCCTAGAAGTACAGGGAGAGGATGACATTCTATTATTCAGCATGAGGAACATAGTTCATATTGGTTTGTTGGTTATACCTCCATGTCATTGAGGCCTCGCAAATCAAGGAAAGAGGTACTTCAGATCTACCTTGTGAAGGAAAAGTCTCATAGAAAAATGTTTTCTAGGAAAGGAAAAAGTAGAAAGCAAATGTTTCCTGCTTATGGCATTCATGTTGCTTAAGCAATATGAACGATGAGTATTAATCATGCAGATCAGTTCACAAATTATTTACATTCAGACTACGCAGGGTCCTTGCTTTACTTTCTTCACACCATCTGGATTTTATCCATTTTACTCCTCCTCAGCACTTGGAATAGAAATGAGATTTAAATGTGCCAATTTTTACTTGCTAGCAGCCATGGTAATATGTTCAGTGGGAAAGGGATTTATCCTGTTAAATAGAAGGAGGTTTTTGGATTAAGGCTTTAATTTGTTGATGGGATTCCTAGAATCCACTACCATCGATATTTGAGGACTGAGTACATTAGACAAGTTTGTAGATTTACAAAAGTGTAGTTAATGAGGGCTGCACTTGATTTTTCTTATCCAGCCCTTTAGTTCTAAATTTATTGCCAATTTTATTTATCAGACTTATTCTCAGGGGAGTAGTGTTTGCTGTGGCCACAAGGAAACATCTGTGAGCTTAAACCTTAGAGGCAGTTAGCCAGTTAGAACATTTGGCATATGAGGCTTGCATTGCAGAAGAGAAAAATTAATCAAGGCAATCCGTAAAAATATTGAGAAGGCAACTAAGAAAAATGTCTTATCACTGACACACTGAAGTATTGAGTTCATGTTAATTAAGAAATGTCAGAATACATAATGAATCAACTAGGAGTGTCATATTATGGCAAGTTTGGAAGTTGATGTCAATCTCTACTGCCAGGATTTATGGTAGATTATATAATGGAATCTGAGTTCTAAGAGATCAAAGGAAAATGCTGGCTCTTTCTTCATCCATTTTCTTAGGTCAAACCTACCCAGCAAGAAGCCAAGTGGAGAGTTGAGCAATTATCTGAAGTGGGCAGTAGAGACAGCCAAAACCAGATAAAACATAACCAGAAAGTCACCATGGGGGGAAAATGTGGACTGAAAATAGAAGGGATGGGGGTAGAATGTCAAACAATTTGGTCAGTGTCCACAGTTCAGATTCACTGGATAACAGCCAATTCCTTGCTTCGTATAATTAGAGCAAATCTAAAGGACTGGGGTTAAAAAAATCAGTTCGTTACCAAGGTTGTTGCATGTTTGTGCAAAATTTCTTTCTATCTGTGTTACTATGACATGTCTAATTCTGAGTATTTCCAGGGATCACATTTCACAATTTTGGATTAATGGGTTGAGGTGGTTGAGGAAACCCATATAATCTGTAGATTTATGTGGAGAGAAATTGTCTTTTAGAGATTAATTGAATATTGTATTTAATTAGTTCCCTCCTTCTCCCCCCCCCGCCCCCACCACAACTCCAAGTATATCCGTATGGATTTTCCAGTGAAAACCCTTATAGTCTCTTACTTTATCATTTTCTCATTCGGCATTTTCTGAATCCCCTTAATTTTAGGAGAATATATTGATGAGGCATACAAGTACCCTAGGATAGAATTTGCATTATTTTTGGTTAAAAAAGTCTACCAAAGTCTTAGATCAATGTGGTGGTTGGTTTTTTTTTTCTTTATTCGATGTGGAAATCATAAACTACTTATTCTGAGCAGGTGTTTTCTAGACCTAAAATAAAGTTACCTGTCCATTGCCCCTATAAATATGTCATTGTATACCTGCTAATCTTGAAGACTTCCTAACTCAATGTTAAGATTTCCATTTGTTGTTTTTATTTTTTTTCCATTTGTTATTTTTAAATTGAGAAAAAATTCATAAATTAGGTTCACTGCTGTTTGGAATTAAGAAAAAAAATTTCACTCTCATATCCTGTACATTTGAAGCTGTTGTATAGCATTTCTTAAAAAAGATTGTATTTATTTATTTGAGAGAGAGCACTAACCTGCTGGGGGTTGGGGGTGTGTGGAAGAGGCAGAGGTAGAGGGAGAAGCAGACTACCCACTGAGCAGGGAGCCTGATGTGAGGCTTGATTCCAGGGTGCTGAGATCATGAACTGAGCTGAAGGCAGACACTTAACTGACTGAGCCACCCAGGCACCCCTGTTGTATAGCATTTTAGAAATAAAAAATAATGCAGGGCCTCTTTTCAGTAGCTCAGTTTGATGTTTGAAATCTGGCGTAAAAATTGCCCATGGAATATTCTTGAAGCACCCCAAGGGAATCTACTGGAATATCTTATAATAAAAATTTAAAGAAGACTTTTTCTTGCAAGTAAGGATTAAGAAAGCTGTTTTATAAGTAATAGGATAAAGCTAAGTATTAAGTGGCATTGCTGAATTCCTTACTTGTTCGGTGCAGTGACTGCTTTTCCCATCATATTAGCAATGACTGAATCTGTGGAAAACCCATATCACACAGCCACAGCAGGTACACCTCTGCTGCTGAACACATATTTGAGAGACTATGAGCCAGGACTTTTTGGTCTAATGGCAAAATTGATCTACAGAAATGGAAGTAGACCTGAATCAGATCTATGGACCTGAGTTGGTATAGCTGGTGGTGGCATTTGCTTTCTCCATAAATGCTTGCTAATGGTGTCAATGGCGAATAGCTTCTGCTCTGCTTAGCTTTGCAAAAGGAATTGATCAAGGAATTTGAACTGAACAGACAAGCAGAACATTGATTCTTCAGTGCCTATTGATGAATGAAACCACTTTGATCTTTAACCACCTTTTTTCATTTAAGTGAGAATTAAACCAGCTTTAAGGAAATCTTCAGAACCTACCTATATCATCCTTTTGCTTCCTGTTCAAAACAAAATGAAGAAGAAAACTAGAAGAACTTAAGCACAAAAACTTCTGCACTTTTTCCAGGACTGTAATACCTAATCCTAGCACAGCTCTTTTCAAGAAAGGATGTAGATATTAATCTGAATTTTGAATCACCACTGAGGTATGTGTGAACATGTCAGTTTCCTCTTTCTCTCTCCCGACTTCTTCCATGAATACATTAAGACCTAATTTGGCCACTGATTTTGGAAAATTATTTTTCTTTTAACTTCTGTGATTATCAAGAATGTATTACAGGGACTTAGCAGTACACCCGATATCTTATGAACACTCCGCATTTGTTTCCTGAGTTGAAGTGAAGCATATAGCCTATGAGCTATCATCATTTTAAAAAATCCTCTGCATATACTGTGTGGTCAAAGTTTCTTTTCATGTCATCAGGGAGGTTAACAAATTTATCTACAATGCTTAACAGTTTATTCACCATACAGAAAACACAACCTTTTTTTTCTTTTTTTTTTTTTTAAGGAAAAAAAAAAAGCTCTTTTGTTTAATTCTTTTTCCCTCAGCATAGCTGCAAGCAAGTGAAAACACTTCCCGATTTGAATTTCACAAGCTTTTCCCCTTGCCAGTTGTATGGTGCTAACAAGAAACAAAACGTTTGTGTCTAACTTAACCCTAAAATAGGAGAACATATTTAGAATATGACTTTGCCTACCCCAAAACAGAGACATGAGGCTTATATTCTCAATCCTTGAGAAATGTTTCTATTGAATTTAATTATTCAAAGTGACAAGTGGCAGTTTCATCATGGGGAAAAAAAAAGCCTATCAGGTGGACGAGTAACCATTTCACTTGTATTTATGATCACCAAGTAATCACATCATTTTTTATTTAAATGTAAAAGAGAAAAATAACTTACTGACTTTCAAGTCCATTTCTCATTTCCTCCGTAGAGTACTTCACCAGTTAGCAGACTTCTTAAAAAGACACACACATATTTCAATGAAAGCACAAGTTGTCATCATTGCCTGGAAGCCAACTAGAGAGGCTGTGTGTTTATTTAGCAGTTTGCAAATCCAGTACCAGGCATGTGATATAAAAGATTAAAAGCCTCTCTTATTTGTAAATACCATGCTGTCCTCCAAAATGGTCAAATGCACAGGAAGTCTGAGTCAGTGGAGTAGTACCATCAAGTTTATTTTTATGAAACCTGTCCGAATTGCAAGGGAGGGCTGCAATGTGGGACACAGGTCTGTTTGCCAGTCAGCTAGTGGACAAAATCTGATTTCACTAAGGACCAAACTGGTGTGTATTGTTCAGCGGGATAACTTCCTCGTTATAGAACTGGCCTGTTTTCATGAATTATTTCAGGAAAGTCTCATTTGAACCTGGTCTACCCTGCTGTACAGGAAATGAAGGTTTCTAGGCAAAGACTTTACTTAGTGACTAACCAAAATGTTTAATAATGTCACCAATTCCAGACTTTTCCACTGTCCTCCAAAGTGCAGTGGGACTGGTCAGGCCAGTCTTCTAAGGGCGGATGCACAACGGTTTCTGGGCATGTAGAACCTCCAGCCTCATCAGCAAGGACACGGCTGACTGTAGGCTATTGTCAGAAGAAGCCGCAGAATCTCCTCTGGCTCAGGAGTTTTAAACAGCTCGAGTTCTATTCCTTCTCTTAAGAGTCTGAGCATCTGTGAAGGAAATTTCATGTGAATCACAGAACTGCAAACAGGGTAAAGTGCCACAGCTTTCTACTTGCAAGGAGATAGTGCCTGTAGCTATTTGGCAGCTCAAGGCTCATTGGAGAGCCAGGAGAAAGCCAGTGAAGAAAGAGGGAGGAAGGAAAAGCTTCTGACAAATCCAAGTCCTCTCCTCAACTGCTGCTGAAGAAAGTAGAGCCAGTGCAAATCATTGGGAGTTGGGGTCCCACACGGTTTTCTACTTCCTTTCTCAATTTTGTGTGTTTCTACACGGGGATCAGTCTCTGGGTGGTCTCGAGTTTCTCTTTGTACTTTGTGATCCTGGATTCAAAGTCTGTTATTCTGGAAAGGCCTAGGGTTGTGCTGTTGCTGGGACTTTGATAAAGGTCTGAAACAAAACCATTGGGATTCTAGATGCCATGGAACCTTGGACTTGTTGTGCATCTATCTGAATAATTCTGCCACTTAGGCAATAACACCAGAGTCATACTCCCTCCTTTTAATTGCCTTTCCATTTATTAACTGCTCATAACATCAGTGTTTCTTCCATTGAGAAATATTTGGCTCTGTTAATATTAAATGTTGGTTTTATGTAGAAAGAATCAAAGGGTTAAAGAACAAAATACATAAAATATATATTAGTAGGTTACTGTGGTGCCCACATTTAGACATTGATATGTGTGTGCATGCTTTCTTTCCTTCTCCCTTCATCCTTAGCTCCCTCTCCTTGTTTTCCTTCCTTCACTTCCTCCCTCCCTTCATCCCTCCCTCTCTTCTTTCTTTCTTTCTTTCTTTCTTTCTTTCTTTCTTTCTTTCTTTCTTTCTTTCTTCTTCTTCTTCTTCTTCTTCTTCTTCTTCTTCTTTTCTTTCTTTCTTTCTTTCTTTCTTTCTTTTCTTTCTTCTTTCTTTCTTCTTTCTTTCTTTCTTTCTTTCTTTCTTTCTTTCTTCTTTCTTTCTTTTTCTTTCTTCTTTCTTTCATCCAGCTCTCACACTACAAAAATCAATTCTATAAAGGCTATTGTTTTTAGGATCTACTTTGCTCATTCCTGGAATAGTCAGTTCAGTCAAGTAATTAACATAATGACAGTAATACTACCTCTACACTTATTGGTCACATTTTCTGCTAGATATGGGGCTGTGCACCTCACAGAGGATAGCTTATTTAGTCATTACAACATCTCTAGGGGTGGGTATCATTTTACACGCTTTCTAGGGAAGCAAAGCAAGGCTTAGAGAAATCAAGTAATTTGCTGAAGATCATCCAGTTCGTAAATGGTATAATAAGATTTGAACCTAGAGTAGTAAACTCAAGATCTTGACCACTATAAATATGGATTTTCAGATTATGTTTGCAAGCAAAGGGCTTAGATGCTGAAGAAAGTATAGAAGCAGTATAAAGAGGAAAAATCTCTTGCCTTAAGGTTATGATTCACTAGAATGAGGCTCAGATCACCACTGTGAAATGATATTTATGTCCTCATTGCATGGGACAAGTTCTTATCATTTTCTCTTTGCCGTTTGGAACTCATCCACTCAAGTCGAAAGCTCTAAGTCTGAGCTTTTACAAGGCATGGGCAGTGACTTTTCTATTTTTCCTTATCACATGAGTACCTTTTCTTGCCTATAAGTGACATTTAATAGAGTTGATTGATTATATCTGGATCAGTTTTACTTAGTAAAAAGACAATACACAAGGATTAGCTGACCAGTGTCTCAGTTTATTAAGTTCAATTTCCACTTTGACTTCTCTTCCACTAGTGAAAATGTGTCACCAGATTTGATCTCAAGCTAGAGAGGTAAAGGGGTTCTTTGACTACCTGGCCGTAGCCATACAAATCAGGTTTGCTCTGCTAATGAAGTTTGACATAGATTAATGGTAAACATTATTTTGGACACATATGAAGTAAAGATGGCAAGAGATGACTCAGATGTAAAAAGACTGGTGGAGGGAAGGATAATCCACAAAATTGATGAATCACTCATGAATAATCAATAACTGAATACAATGTAATAATATATGTTCATTTCTACTAATAAATAAGCTATCATTATGCTCTCTTCAGTCTTCATTTGGATCAAATTCTCTGCTATATTTCCACTCTTACTGGTACCTATTTGCTGTGATTTATTCCAGTTTTGACTCTATCTTGTGGTTCTAATCTTGCTTGTCTCTAGGTAAACTGCAAACCAGTAAGTATGTTTCAGTATTATTTACTGTAATTCTTGCCTTTATGCCAGGTGTCAAGAGAAGGACTTCTTTTATTAATGTATCTGTCTGGATATGTGCTAATATGGGCCTTAATACACACTTTGATTATGGTTGGTTACGTCTAGCAGATTCAGTTTGGTTCATTTAAATTATTTTGGCCTGTCTACATACATGACAGTGCCACACAGTTAATTATAGTAGTTTTCTACTCATCTTGTTGACCCGACACATAGTAGCAAGTGGACCAAAATTTTCTATCCAGTCTGAAGTTATATGTATACAACAACAATGTATTCTCATAAGAGGTGAAAATCATAGTCATCTGGAAGTTTGGGTTCCATGATGCCAAAGAGAGCTGGACACCAGGAGTGAGAATCAGCTGAGGACATGCATACCCACATTCATGCCTACATTTCCTTCTCATTGCAACATGTAGCCATTGTTTTGGCACCTACATAAATAATAGCACGTTATCGCCCTTTAAGGTATGAATAATATTTTGTTACTGGTTGGGTATTGGAAAACTTTTCAGAATAGTTTTGTGATTTTTACTTAGCTCAGGCATGCGGAACACATTTCTTCTACCTACTTTGCTAATGAGAGAGGTTGACTAAAATGTTTTTAAAAAGTGTGTTCCTATTTCTGTTGATCTTTGTTCAGTCCTACTGGGACAAAATGTAGTGTGGGGAATCCTTGTTGTGTCAACCACAAAGCAAAAGACTTTCCAAGGGATGAGTGGGAAGAAGGTGGGAGGAGAGAAGCATGCCTCATAGAGTTCATGTTTATCTTGTTGGCTTGTTGGATCCTCTCAGGGAAGATTTTCTGAGATAAAAACAACAAATCTTCTTCATTGTCCTTGCCGTGCCATGAGGTTTCACCAGCTCCCTTCATGGCAGGCTTGTCTTTCCACACCAGTGTCTTCACTTTGCATTTCAGCTGAAATTTTCTATCCAGGAGGATAACCAAGAGAAAAAATGGAGCAAGTGTTTTTAATTTTGAGATCTCAGACCAGAACTATAGAAATCTACTCTAACTGGAAATCTGAAGAAATTAAGTATGAATATTGTTCAGTAGAGGCAATGGAAAACACAGCTTTGCTGATTTTCATAGGAAGGCTTTCTGGATAGCCTCTCTGAGGCCTGACCTGAAAGATGCATCCTCAAAACTTGAGGATTCATAGTGTTCTGGGGTTTATATGAAGCTGAAAGGATGGTGTGACAGTTTTGTCAAGGACTCTGTACTTCAACTTTTATCTGAGTGCTATTGACACAGGTTTACATTATGAGAGACCTGGTACTGCTTTCTAATGTTGCAGGAGCATTGGAGGAAAAGTATGCTTCTGAATATTTAAAACTGACTTTTCATTTTTAAATGAATTCATTACCTTTATTATGAAATAATAATATGGATTACCATTTTGAAATAGTTACTGTGATTTTGAATAGTGTAGAATGCTTAATAATTTTAACAAATTTTGAGAATAAAGATCTAAATAGAAATCATCTCTATACTAACCAGCCATAGATAATTATGAGTAATATTTTAGCATATTGTCTTATAGTCATTTGTTTAATATGTGTGTATGTATATTAAGTAAAATGAAAAAAAATTCACACAAAATAATAGTAACAAAACTAAATATATAACACAATTTCCATTTGCAAAATACACATATACATATATATCCATATACAAAATGTATATTTATAAATTGAAATTATATTGTATCTTGGGTTTTCATTAATATTATATTGTATGGTATACATGTAGAACATGTTTAAAATACACACATAATGTGTATATACACATACACACAGGTATGTATTTTGCAAATTGAAATTGTGTTGTATCTTATAGAATTCATGTAACATTATAATTTATTTAATTACTTAGGTGTTTTTTTTTAAAGATTTTATTTATTTATTCATGAGAGACATAGAGGGAGAGAGGCAGAGACGCAGGCAGAGGAAGAAGCAGGCTCCATGCAGGGAGACAGACGAGGACTCGATCCTGGGTCCCCAGAATCATGTCGCAGGCTGAAGGCAGCACTAAACCGCTGAGCCACCCAGGCTGCGCCTACTTAGGTGTTTTAAGAAGCATTGTGTTCACATCTCTGTTTACTTCCTTAAAACTAATTCCTGAAAGTAGAAATACAGTGTCAAAAGGCAAAGCCACTTTCAAGGTTCTTGAGGGAGTATTGCCAGATATTTTCTATTTCCTTTTAAACCATTATTATATTGCAAAAACTCTTTAAAGTTTCCAAGCAAAAATTATTGACAATCCCATTTGGAAATCAGTATTTTATTTGACTTTGTCACCTCTGGTTCTTGTTTATAAGTTTATTCTATTCTTATTTTCATTACTGCAATGGATAGAATTTATTCTACTTTTTCTTTTGTTCTTGGGTTAGGCATAGTTTCTACTATACTATAGCCTTTGTCTTTCTTCCTCCTCCTTCCTTTTTGCTTTGCTTATATCCCTTTAGAGAAATCAATGAATACAATTTGATGTGTGTCCTCTACTCCTTCCTCTATGCTTACACACGCTATACAGACACATCCAAGGGGATGGATCCTACGTCTTTTAAAAGGTATAATCAGGCCATATACATAGTATATATATGTGTGTGTGTGTGTGTGTGTGTGTATTACTCTGTATCTTGGTTTTCTCACTTTGAAATACATTTTGGAGACTCTGAGATAGACCTATTTTATTCTTTTCACTGGTTGTATGAGGTTTGAATTTGTTAAAATTTATTCAAGTGTTCTGCTATCATTAGGGATTCTGTTGTGAAAAATGTTTTCAACACATAAAAAAGTACTGCCTCTACAAATATTTGTAGATACATATTCTTAGCTATTGGTGGCTTTATTTTTATGGTTTAATTCCCAGAAATAGAATCACTGGTTCAAAGGGTATGTGTATTTTAAATTTTAATGGGTTTTCCCATATTGTTTTCTAAAAATATTATAGCAAATCACATCCCCACAGCAATGTTTAAGAATATTATTTTCCTTACATTTCCACTAGTGCTTTTATTTCTCCACTTTCTAATTTTTGCCAATCTGATGAGTAAGCATTATTAATTTAATTTTAATTTTCTTGACTTCTAATGAGGTCGAGTGTCTGTTCCTATTATTACTATTCCTTTGGATTCTTTTTTCTTTGGTGAAGATTTTATTTATTTATTCATGAGAGACACACAGAGAGAGGCAGAAACATAGACAGAGGGAGAAGTAGGCTCCCTGCAGGGAACCTGATGGGGGACTTTATCCCAGGACCCCGGGATTAAGCCCTGAGCCAAAGGCTGATGCTCAACCACTTTTTTTTTAAGATTTATTTATTTATTTATTTATTTATTTATTTATTTATTTATGATAGACGCAGAGAGAGAGAGGCAGAGACACAGGCAGAGGGAGAAGCAGGCTCCATGCCGGGAGCCCGACGCGGGACTCGATCCAAAGATTTCAAATATCCAAAGGCAGGCGCTAAACTGCTGAGCCACCCAGGGATCCCCTCTCTTTTGGATTCTTATCTGTCAATTACCTGCGTGTATCTTTGACCCATTTCCTTCAATATAGTTGCCTTTCTCTTATTAATTTGCAAAAACTCTTTGTATATTACAGATTTTTTGTCACATTAGTTGCTATATCTTTCTCACCAATAACTTCTTCTTTGATTTTATTTTTGTAACTTTCTGCCACAAAATTTTAAAAATAGTCTTATGATATCACATCTATCTCTCTTCCTTTACAGAATCTGGATTTCCTGCCTTAGTTTAAAAGGTCTTCCTGCCTATTTTCTTATCCTCTAATTTAAATTCTAATCTCTATTTTTTCTCTTTTCAGTGTGTTAATATTTTTTTCCATCTGGAATTTGTTTTTGCCTGTATAGAGGGTCCAACCGTGTTTCCTTTTAGATGGAAAGCCAATTGTTTAAGCATCATATATTTAATAAACTGTTTTTTTTAAGTGAATTAAATTTCCGTATATCCTAGTGTCTGGTTTTTAAAATTTTTTCTCTGGCCCACTGATCTATTTTTCTACTTCTAGGCCTGGACATATTGCTGTGAGTGTAATAGCTGTGAGTATATTTTAATGTGTGGCAAGTTGATGCCTCCTGCTCCTTCTTAATAATTTTAATCTAGTTTTCAACACTTCTGTATGAAAATTAAAGAAATTTTATTAAAAATGAATCAAAAAATAAGAGCAAAGCATATTCGGTTTATGATTCTGATTAACTTAAAGGTATGTTCTGATTTTCAGTGGTTTGTCAGTTTTGTGGCCTTTACATTTGTTTAGACCTTGTGTTAGGTTCTTCCATAGGATTAATCCTCATGTTGGTCTTGTATCTTTCTCATTATGTTTCCTTCTGGAATAAGAGTAATCCAGTAAGAGGAATAATACTGGAAGGAAATATGTCAAACCATTAACATTAGCTGGCCCTGGTGTTAGGATTATGAATGAATTATTTTTGCTTCTTCAACTTTTCTATATTTTCCAACATTTCCATATGGATCATGCCTTATTTTTATAATGGTAAGAGGTTAACAAAATTTACTTAAAAAAAAAAGATTTTATTTATTTGAGAGAAAGAGAGAATGCAAGGATAAGAGGGGCAGTGGGGAACAGAGGTAGAAGGACAAGCAGTCTACCCGCTGACAGTGAGCCCCACTCAGGGTCTTGACCCTAAGACCTTGGGATCATGACCTGAGCCAAAGGCAGACATTTAACCGACTGAGTCACCCAGGTGCCCCAATAAAGTTTACTTTTAAATGGAATGGCAATAATAGTATCTTGGAAGATTACATATACAATAGTTCCACATGGAATTCTACTAGTATCTCCCTGGATCAGTGATTCTTAAGGAGGAAAGGTGGTAAGACATAGGGAAAAACTCTTGGTTAGTGTTATGTATGCAATTTAGGAAAACATTTTCTCTATTAGTCACCATTTTAACCTAGTACTTGGCTGGTATCTAGGAGCACTCTGAACATTTGATAAATGAATGAATGTTATACAACATTTTAACAAAATGCTGTAATACTTTGTATTTGGAAAACAAATAAAAACATCTATTGTTTTCTTAATGTGAAATAGGAAAATGAAATTCAATAAAAATATCTCTTCAATTGGTGAGAATATATGAAAGATACATGTTTTCTTCTATGAATCAGTGATAAGAAGTTGTACTGAGAAAGCCAGTTCTCTCACAAGGGTTCCATCTAGAGAGGGAGCATGAGATTCATCTATTTATACAAAGGAAGAGAAACACTGCATTGGATTACAACAGAGGCTAGCACTTAGTAAGTACTCACAAAGTATTGATAAACTAATTAAAAATATTGCATTATTTTTGGTGGCCAAAGAATTGAGTATTATGAAGCTTCTAATTTTCTAAACATACATTAGATTTCTGCATTTCTACCTATTACTGAAATATTATACTAGTGAGAAAAATTATACAAGGTCTGGGAGAAAAAATTCACATCTGTCTTTGCCAAGGGGCCGAATGCGGAGGTGATGGAGTGGTTTTACTACCTAAATGACTGAAAAGCAGGTTATGGTGCCCCAAGGAAGTCCTTGTTGCTTGCTGATAATTAGTAGTGCTTGTTTAAATCACACTGTTTTATTGGGCCTTAAAAATATCTTTCAGTTAGTTTCAACTCCAGCAGGAAAAAAGAGCTGAGGAGGGTGGAATGCTGCTCACTGTTTTGCTGGAAGCTTTAAACTTCATTCTGTCTCTTTTCAGATGATGGCCTTTTGAAGTTCTTCCTCTTTACCATCTTTGTTTTACTCCCCTCTTCTTTCTTATCTTAGTCCTTCTTTCCTTCTTCCCCATCTTTCCTTCTTCCCCATCAGTAAGAGGCAGGGAAAGGAGAAAAGAATCCATCTTGCTGTTTCTTCATTCTGCTCTCTGCTACCTTTCTTTCATCAAGCTCTGCCTTCATCTGCAACCCTAGATACAATCCAATTTTTAGTGTTGATGTACTCATTCTAAAGATATTGAGCTCCTACTATGTTGAGGTAGAGTTTTGGATGCTCAGTTCCAACACGTAATTAGCACAAAGATCTAGCTTTTATGGAATTTGCATCTTGTGATGGAGGGGGACAGATAATAAAAGGTAAGCATAATGAGTAGTTATAGATGTCATAGGTGGTAGGCGTTCCGGCAAAGAGCAACAGTAGAGCAAGAAAAGGTGGAAGGGTTGTGTGAGTGTGGAGGGAGGATGCAGTGGGATGGTTAAGGTAAGCCTCCCTAAGAAGGGAGCATTTGGAGCATTTGAGCCAAGACATGAACGAGATGAGGAAGTGAGACACTAGATATTCAGGGAAGGAATTTCTTGGTAGTGGGAAGAGCCAGTGCTGTGCCCTTGTGGCAGAAGCATTTCTCCTGGGAAGCAGTGTGTTTAGAGCCTAGCAAGGGAGAAGTCAGAGGGGTCAGGGAAGAGGAGGGGCAGGTGAACTGCTTTTTAATTGGAGAATTCAAAAGTTAGTGCTTTGATTAAGTTTATATTAAAACTTTCTCAAATTTGTTTTCATACTATTTATAAAAGTCACTTTTGATGAAAACTTGATTGGCAAGAAGAAAGCTATGTGTTTAACCTTCCCTCAGAACTCTAGTTAATATTATTTCATAAATTTTTCTCCCTTTTTAATTCACCAGTAGAAAAAAGAATTAGAAGAGAGCCCCCCCCCCCCATTAAAGCAGAATTGTTCCAGAGCTACTGCGATACAAATACGCTGCAGTTGGAGACAACAGGATACTGGAGTGATCCACGAAATTCTAGAATGTGGAACAGTGATAGATGACTGGTAATCAACTTAGCAGATCAGTTCAGGTGAAACCTAGGCCTGTGGGTAAAGGCAGACATTAAGAAACAACTCCATTAAAATATGGAGTCCAGAAAGGCTTGGCATTTGGAAGTAATAGTTGCCTCAAGGTTAGGGTTGGCATGCAGCTGAAAACAGAAGAGTTGGTTGAAAGTCTTTAAAAGGAGCAGTAAGAGCTGCAGATACCCTCTTGATTTCAGAATCCTCTACAGTTTGGTGGAAAGAGAGAAACATCTTCCTGAAAATAGAGGGATTTAATAAAGGCTGTCATGCCAAATGGGAGGCACCCCAGCTCCTTCTACCTCAATACTAATTGCAAGGCGTATATCACCCAGGCAGGAGTTGGAGTGGTCTTTGAGAAAACTAACCAACCAGTCCAAGTGAGAGGACCCTCAGAAACTGACAGTTAATGGTCTCCCTTTGAGGTGACTAGGTCCCCACCTGATTACTCTAGAGATGCACACACAGAAATGTGATTGGACAATCAAGGATCACCACGTAATGCTGGTAACACCAAAGATAGACCCCCCTCCCGCCACACTTCAGTTCTGTTGGAGTGACTATATAGAATGAAGGAGGATTATAATCTTCCTTGAGCTACTATTTGCCAAAAAGAATGATTGCAAGTGTTTGTGGCTAAGTTCACTCCACCCTTCAGACAGATGTCTGTGAGGCAGAGAAAATCTGCTTGGTGTTAATAGAAACAGTGTCCTGGGGCCATCCTGGTCTCTGCCCTTGCTCTTTCTCATTTTCAGATTCAAATCCAGATTTATTACAGATTATAATACTTAGAACAAATTTATGAATCTATTTTCAAAATTCATCTTCTAGGGATTTCTAGGAATTCCTAGGCAAACTAGGAAATATGCTTTTGTTTAGTCATTTTAAGAGCTAAGTTTCTGGATTTTAAATATTTTATCCTATAGTGTCAACAAAATGAAATTAGGGAAAGCATTTGCTGTGACTCTATGCATTTTGCCTCATATTTCATATTCAATGTGAAGGATTTAGAAAGATAAGATCTTTCATCTCATGTATGACCACATGGAGGGCTTTCTGCCATAGACTTATTATAATTCTCCCACCTCTGGTCTTAGATCAAGGAATTGCAGACTCTTCTCCATGACAACTCATTAAATACATATTTTTTCCCTCAGGGTAATTGGTCTACTCTAAGTAGTTCTGTTGATTGGAGCTTTAGCTTTTGTGTTTGCTGAACAGCCATTCATGTGTTTTGAGGTCATGAGGGGGTGGTATGTTTAATTGTGTCCCTCTAGTATTATAAAACTCCAAGAACTTTTGTTTGCTTTTCCAGGAAACTTTGCAACTATGTTCTTTGATTTCGGACTACAGAATTTCTGGTTAAAGTTTCCAATTCTTAGTTTTCTGGGTAAATTCTTGGGAATTGGTAAGGCTCCCAAGATGATTGTCATACTGTTCAAATTAAAGGGAAAAGGCCATATAAATCTTAGACTAAGCTATTGGGATATTGTATCTACTTGGTTGGAACCAAAGTGTTGTCTAGTTCTTACCCAGTAATTGTAGCCACATCTTGCATATGAAACAAATTTTACTTGTACATGTGTGCTGAGCATTTCCTATGTGGAAAGCATTATGCAAGAATGAAGCAAAGAAATAAAAGATCTCAATATTTTGTTCTTGGAGTGAAGGCATTCTAGTTGGAGAGATGAGTTGTGAAAAGTTGAATTAACATATTTACATAACAGATGCTATAAGAATTTGTAAATATTAAGACTAATTATATATCTAAAGTATTATAGAATTCAAGGCAAGAGAAATGGATTTGAAGAAGGAAGAACTGATTAAAAAGTGGAATTTTGTTTGAGGACTGGATTTGGGTAGAAATAGAAGAAAAAGAGGAGAAAAAATGAAGAGGTGAAAAACCACAGGGCATATCAGATTGAGAGGAAGGAAAGGTGTATAGGGGAGGAGCACCCTCAATTCAAAACCTCTGTACCAGTCAGGGTGCTTGGGTTTTAAGGAGTTTAAGCCAGGTCTGGCTTACTTAGGCAGAAAAGGAATTTATAATATTCGGTCTTCTAATCCATGAAGATCACCTTCCATTTATTTAAGCCTTATTTAATTTCTTTTTATTTTTTGTAAGTTGAATAATTTTCTTTGTTAGAAGACTTGCACATCTTCTATTACTTTTTTTTCCTAGATAGTTGATACTTCTGTTATTGTCAAAATATTTTAGTTTCTAAATGTTGCTATGTAGAAATACAGTAGATTTTTGCATATTGTCCTTATATCCAGCAAATTTGCTAATTTAACTTATTAATTATAATAATTTTGCCCATAAATTCTTCTGAATTTTCCAAGTATATGATCATAGCATGTATGAATAATGAATAATGATATTTTATTTTCTTCTTTTTGGCCTTATAACTTTATTCTTTTTTCTTGCCTTATTGCACTGACTATGACCTTTTAATACAATGTGGATAGAAGTGATGGTGGGCTTTCTTTTCTCATTGCTGATCTTAGAGGGACAGCTTTTAACATTTCACCATTAAGAGTGATGTTTATCTATGGGTTTTTGTAGCTACTTAAAAAAAACCCGGATTAAGATAGTTAATCTTAACCAGTTAGCTAACAGTTATTTTAAAATACTGAATTCAGGCACCTGAGTGACTCAGTTGGTTAGGCATCTGCCTTTGGCTCAGGTCAAATCCTGGAATGCCAGGATTGAGCCCTGCATCAAGCTCCCTGCTCAGCAGGGAGTCTGCTTCTCCTTCTGTCCTTCACCCTTCTGCTCTCTCTCTCTCTCTCTCTCTCAAATAAATAAATAAATAAAATCTTTAAAAAATAATGAATTCATATAACATTTAAGTAACCAATTTGTTGTTATAATTTTATTAATAATATATTATTAATTAAAATAAATTTTATCAAATATTTTTTCTGTATCTTTTGAGTAATCATATGAATATTTTCCCTTATTCTGTTAGTATGAGGAATATGATGAGTTACATTAGTTGATTCTCAAATGAATTTTTCCTTTCTGAACTACATCCAACTTGATTGTGATATATTTTTTTTTACCAAAGGACAAGTTCATCAATCAGACTCATAAAAAAATAGGACTTAGGACAGGGGAGGACAGAGCCCCTTGATTAACAGTCTTCAGTGGAAGAAGAGGTCTTCCCCCAATTCCCTTAAAGTCAGATCAGGAGGCAGCATAGCTTTGTGACTAAAAGCATATGCTCTGAACTGAGACTGCTGGTTTGAAATTCCAGTTCTGCATCTTACTTGGTGTGTGACCTTCATTCTAAGGGCCCTTCTCTATAAATGAGGATAATGCTCTACTTCATAGGTTCATATTGAGGACTAAATGAGGCAACACATTAAAGTCCATACGTCATTCTAGACCATAGTGAATGCTTTATTTCCAGCTTTTTATTATTGTTTATTATTATTAGGAAAAAACTCTCCTCACAGCCTATAAATAGAAAATTCAACTGAACTCTGAGAAATCTATAAATTTATCAGAAAAATTTTCATTTGCTAAAAACAGTTATTTGATGTTTCAACTTGATCCAAAACCCTGAATAATTTTCAAAACTAATTTATAATATCTGAACTGTTCAATGACTTCCATCCTTTAAATTTTCTAAACACCTTCATCGAGATATGATCGACACGCAATAAATTGTGCACATTTAAGTTGTGCAATTTGTTAACTTTTGGCTATATATGTACACCTAAAAAAGCATTACTGTAATCAAGATAAGGGACATATTCACCCAACGTTTTGCTGTGCCTCCTTTTTTAATCCCTCTTCCCAGAACCCCCTACTCCCACCTGGCCATCAAGAGATGGCTCCTGGTGCTCTGAGGCAGTGCGATCCTGCCTCAAAACTCCATAAAGAAAGACAGCAAAAGTGCTTCTCTGCTCTGGATTTCTACTGGCTTTTAATGGACATAGATGTGGTTTGAGTCACATATACCTAGTACTAAAATATAGGATTCGTTCCAGAAAGACAATGCTAAAAATGCGTGTAGATGGAAGCATTTATTTGTTTGATTTCCAGTGACTAAGGTGAGACTAGGTCTGCCATGACAAAGAAATACTTTCATATTCTACAACCGTTGTACCATCCTTTCATTGTCCATTCACTGCCAGTCAATCCACCACACTGTGTGCATGGGGCCTATGTGTCGCTGGCACTGAGGCAGAACTGCGCAAGATACACAGGGGAATTAATAAGGCTTGGGCCTATTTTTAAGAATCTTAGAGTTTAGACTAAAGTAAAAAGGCTAGCGGTGTAAAGGAAAGTAATGTTTGTTGAGCCCTGCCACATGGTAGATACCATTCTGATATGGTTTGCACACATTATCTTATTTAAACCTCTCTCTAGGTCTATGAGATAGGTCCTATTACCTATTTGTACATGGGGAAATGAGGATTAGAGAGGTTCAGTAACTTGTCCAAGGCTCCAGAGTTATCTGTGTCAAAGTTGAAAGTGATAAAAGGGAAATTTAGAGAGCTTGGGGTATTCCTTCTATAACTCAGCATCACATTAGTTTGGTTGCTACCTCTGTTCTGAATTGTACTTAGGTCTAGTAGCTAATACCTTCTTGGTCTCTGCTGTAGCATCTGCCTCTCCCCCAGGTCCAGTTTTTATGTACACCAATATGAGTTTCTGAGGCCCTAGGCTTTGGGCTTCTGTCTCGTCCCTCTTCTTCTTCCCAGGGTCAATGCCAGGCATCTGGGTCCCCAGTGTGCCCACTGGGGTTTCTCTTCCTGCTGCCTTTAAAACCCTGTTGTAACCACCTGCTGGCTCTGCCTTTTATCCTGCCTGCTTCACCTTCCCCATCTCAGTCTGTGTATCCATCATTTTAAAAAATTATTTTATTTATTTATTCATGAGAGACAGAGAAAGAGAGAGAGAGGCAGAGGGAGAAGCAGGCTCTATGCAGGGAACCTGACGTGGGACTTGATCCTGGGTCTCCAGGATCACGCCCTGGGCTGAAGGCGGCGCTAAACCGCTGAGCCACCCGGGCTGCCCAGTATCCATCATTCTCGATGGGAATTCCCTATTTTGTCTTGTTTGTCTGGATCTGGCCCATTCCTGGGTCCTCCTCTCTCTAACCTTCTTCTTTTGGACTGGGCCAACCTTCCATTTTCCACAGCTGATCTATCCTCAGGGTCTGTTCCTTCTCAGAGGGGCTCATGTTCCACCTGTTCAGGTCTTAAGGCCGACAGACACCCTTCTCACCTGTCTCATTTGACTTTGTCACTACCTCCTTTTTGGAAATTCTTTCCTTTTTTAATCTAGCTTTGGCCCTGATGCATGAATCATTAACAAACAAATATATGTCTTCTTCATAACTGATCACTTCCAATTTGGCATTCACTCAGGTCTAGTAGGTTCGAGGAAGCAATAGCTCATATTGACTGACTTGACATCACTAAGTAGGACTAGGCTGCCTGTGTTTCAAGGACATGTGATGATATGAAGGTCACAAGCATAAAGTATAGCACTGTAGGCATTCTTACTAGTCTTTCCTGGTGAAATGTTCATCCTCATTTCTCGTTTTGTCTCTGAGACTATGTTCGTACCATCTTTAATAGGTCATTAAACAGATTCAATTTTCTCTGTCTATCCAAATTGTAGTTAGAAGGATCTTTGTATAAAACTAATCATTTTTAAATAAATTTATTTTTTATTGGTGTTTAATTTGCCAACATATAGAATAACACCCAGTGTTCATCCCATCAAGTGTCCCCCTCAGTGCCCATCACTCAGTCACCCCCACCCCCTGCCCTAAAACTAATCATAAAAAGACATCTTACTCACCTCTTTTCTCTGAAAGGCACCTATGTATTGAGTCACCCAAGGGGGAGAGGCACACTTGTTCTTTGTGACTTCTTCTTCTGCTCCTGATAAATAGATTAGCAGACAGAAACGTGGATACAGATGTGGTTTTTGAAAAAAAGTTTTTACAGTTTAAATCCTTAGAAGGATTGGGCTTGGCTAGCCAGGCACCTAAGAATAATATGGACATGGAACAGCAGCTAGTGATGCCCACATGGGGGCCTAGCACAGAGTCACATGGGAAGCGATTTGAGATGTCACGGGTCTCTGTGGCCTCTTGTCAATGCTTGATCCCCACATTAAGTTTTTGTATAAGACTTTTATAAACTCCCTAAGAGTTTACAGCAATCTAGTGCCTCATCCCTGTGATAGGATACTAATTAAATTTCATCCTGACCTCATGGAAAAATAGCCAAGGAATCCAGTGAGATGAAGTTGCAGGGCCTTTGGGTTCTACTAGCCTTCATAATCTCCCTTCTTCCCCCATCAGGGGGAAAGCTTAAGGTGGCTCCATTGCCACTTTCACTATGCAGTTGTAAGAACCAGATGGAGGTGAAATCTATGGTTATGACAAGATAGACTGCAGCAAGCAGGCACCTGCCTTAGTAGGCAATGCTGTTTTTCCACTCATTGGAAAGAGAAATTGCTAGTCATAATGAAATGGGCCATGTGAAATGGAAGACTGGGTATGTGGAATTAGGAGCAATGACAGAAGGTACCTGCATTGCCTTTTCCACCTTATATGTCAGATCCCTGCTATTCATTGGCTGCTGTTTACTCTGAAAGTCTGTTCAGTTTCCCTTTTTTAAAGAAAAGATGCAATCTGAAAATGCAAGTTTCTTCAAGTTATAATGAGTAACTTTTTATAATAAGATTTTAGAAAGCTATGCTTCTTTTCTTCTAGGATAATATTTGTATTTCATTTATAAAATTGCTGCTATAAATAGCCAGCTCAAGTTCATAGGGTATCAGTCTTATCAGGCAGTTAGTTTACATTGTGAAAAAAAAAAAGTATGAGTCATTAAACCAAAAAAAAAAAAGTAACTGGTATCTTCTTGTCATATATTGTATATGGCCCTTTTTGTCAGAAATGTGAAAAATAAACAAATAAAAATAATTAAAAAAAAAGAAATGTGAAAAATGATTTCTTAGTCTTGCCAGTATAATTTCAAAGCACTAAGAATTTACTTGTATTTGCTAATTGAAGTTATTCTGGTTATAAGCAAGATACCAATTTCTCTCATTAAAAATAAAGAAGACTTAGGGTTCTCGGGGGGCTCAGTTGGTTAAACGTCTGACTCTTGATCTCAGTTCAGGTCTTGATCTCATGATGGTGAGTTCAAGCCCTGCTTAAGAAAATAAGTAAATAAAATAAAAAATAAAAAAGACTTTTGACTTTCAGGATTTTCATATAGGTATATAGCGTTTCCTTGATTTTGAGTGTGTGTATGTGATTATATGGGATGCATATAACTCATACTTCTATGCTAGTAGGTGTTAACCAATTTGGTTATCTTTCCAGTTGACCTACTGCATTTTAAGAGAACTTTTTGGATACAGTGCCTTAATCTAGAAAACTAACTTCTTTGATGTGAAAGACCCTGTGTTCTCATAGAGGTTAGCAAGGGACATATTTTAAGGCAGAAATTCTTTTTACCAGCCATCAGATCCAATTTTGTAGACCATGGCTACTCTAACCATGACCTATGATGGGTGTACAAACCATGATATTGAGATTTAAAGGGATGATTCCCTTTTGGACAAGAGGGGAACTAAAAGTTTTTGACCTCTTGAGTCTAACCTCCTTGGCCACATCTCCCAGGGCTGCCCAGCCACATACCATGTGCTCCAGTCTCTCTCCTCCCAAGACTACTGCCCTAGGTTTCTCTTATTCCTTCATCTGGAGTTCTCATATCCTTCTGAAACTGTGAAAAACACAGACAACAATAACATAACATTCATTTCTGGAGCACTTGCCATATACCATGCACTGTTCTAGGTACTTTACACATACTGAGTCTTTCAATCTTCACAACAACCCAATGAGATAGGTTCTTTTCATACTTCTGTTTTACAGTTGGGGAGACAGGCATAATGGGGCTAAACAACTTGTCCCAAACCATACAATTAGCAAGTAGTGAAGCAAAGATTTGGATCCAGGCAGTACAATTCTAGAACCCAGTTTATTGGCCACCATGCTATTCTGCAGCTTGAACCAAGTCAAGTGTATGGCATTGGCCGAGGTTGAAGAAGTTGCTGCCTGTGTTCTCTTCTAGGATTTTGATGGATTCCTGTGTCACATTTAGGCCTTTGATCCATTTTGAGTTTATCTTTGTGTATTATGTGAGGAAATGGTCCAGTTTCATTCTTCCGCATGTGGCTGACCAACTTTCCCAACACCGTTTGTTGAAGAGACTGTCCTTTTTCCATTGGATATTCTTTCCCGCTTTGTCAAAGACTAGTTGACCAGAGTTGAGAGTCCTTTTCTGGGTTCTCTATTCTGTTCCATTGATCTATGTGTCTGTTTTTGTGCCAGTACCACACTGTCTTGATGATTACAGCTTTATAATAGAGCTTGAAGCCTGGCATTGTGATGCTACCACCTCTCATTTTCTTTTTCAACATTTTTCTGGCTATTCAGGGTCTCTTCTGGTTCCATATAAATTTTAGGATTATTTGTTCCAGCTCTGGGAAAAATGTCGGTGGTATTTTGATAGGGATTGCATTGAATGTGTAGATTGCTCTGGGTGGCATAGATATTTTAACAATATTTGCTCTTCCAATCCATGAGCATGGACTGTTTTTCCATTTCTTTGTGTCTTCCTCAGTTTCTTTCATAAGTGTTCTGCAATTTTTTGGATACAGATCTTTGGTCAGGTTTATTCATAGATATATTATAGTTTTGGGTGTAGTTGTAAATGGGATTGATTCCTTAATTTCTCTTTCTTCTGTCTCATTGTGCATGTATAAAAATGCAACTGATTTCTGTGCATTGATTTTATATCCTGCCACATTGCTGAATTCCTGTATGAGTTCTTAGCAATTTGAGGGTGGTTATTTACCCCAAAGATACAAATGTAATGACCCAAAGGGGCACATGCACCCCAATGTTTATAGCAGCAATTTCCATGATAGCCAAACTATGGAAAGAGCTGAGATGTCCATCAGCAGATGAATGGATAAAGATGTAGTATATACATACAATGGAATATTACTCAGCCATTAGAAAGGATGAATACTTACCATTTACATCAATGTGGATGGTACTGGTGGGTATCATGCTGAGCAAATTAAGTTAATTAGAGAAAGACCATTATCATCATATGGTTTCAAGAAACAGAGCAGAGGATCATAGGGTAAAGGAGAGAAAACTGAATGGGAAGTCATCAGAAAGGGAGACAAACCATGAGAGACTCTTAACTATAGAAAACAAACTGAGGGTTGCTGGAGGGGTGGTGGGTGGGAGGATGGGGTAGCCAGGTGTTAGGCTCTTTAATAAGAGAGCATGTGATGTGATGAGCACTAGGTGTTATATGCAATTGATGAATTATTGAACTATACGCCTGAAACTAATGATGTACTATATGTTGGCTAATTGAATTTAAATTTAAAAAAAGAAAAAAAACCAAATGAATGGCATCATCACATAATATAATCAGCCCATGTCTATCTCTTCTGCTTACTTGTATGCTACTGGTGGTGAGAAATATATGCCATTTCCAGCACTGGGGGCTAAACATAGCAGATGCCCTATAACTTAATCATAATCATAATCATAATCAATCATAATCATAATCATCATCATCATCTCTCACATATTAGGCACATTCATGTGTCAGGCACATTTCACAGACTTAGATTTAATTATCACAATTATCTTATGAACTTTATGATATTATCCCCATTTTATAGTTAAAAGAACTTGCATTTAGGAAAGTAATATATTTTTTAAGATTTTTATTTATTAATTCATAAGAGGCACAGAAAGAGAGGCAGAGACACAGGCAGAGGGAGAAGCAGGCTCCAAGCAGGGAGCCTGATGTGGGACTCGATCCCAGGACTCCAGAATCACACCCTGGGCTGAAGGCAGATGCTTAACCACTGAGCCATCCAGGCGTCCCACATTTAGGAAGTAATAAAATGGGAATTTGAGACCTCTCCATTGGGTTCCAGAATCCTTTCCCTTTACCACTGTACCTTACATGCTCAATTAATTAACACAAAAGGAACTGAGTAGATGAGAAAAAAACCCAAAACGATGGCATGATGAGTTTTTCTCCCGCAGGTGTTAGGATTTCTTTCTTCCTCATGTTATATCCTAGAATTCCCAGATCACATGTAGCTGTCTTCACAAAGTGATGGGCCATGTTTTTTATCTTGGTTTTCTTGCAGTCACAATGGTACCTCTCTCTGCCCTCCACTGCATACCTCCTCCTTACACAATAATTTTCTTCTATGCATTCTGTTGAGTACATATTCACTTGGGATAATTAGATTATCCCTCCCATTTTAAAACTGAGACAGTTCACTTAATTTCCAACTTAGCATGAAGCTTTCGAATCAGATTGTTTTGTTTGTAACACTTCAGCTTGCACTCCAGGAATGGGAATTTTAAATGGTTGCAGAATTGAGAAGTTATTTTGCAGCATAGGGGTACTTTAAAAGAGACAAACTGGTGTTGAAATAATGAAGCATTTCCCTGGGCTTTCTAGTTTCTAGGACTGCCAGCTGGCCATGTCAGAGGCCTGACTGCTTGCAAGGGTTGTGAAAGGTTATTATGTATAAGGGAGATGCAGAAAAAGAAGTAGTCATAAACCAATGTGAGTTCCATCCTTCTGATTTGCCAAGACCAGATTGGCAGCTATGATTCTAAGGATCACAAAGGGCATTTCCCCTTGAGCTTTCTTTGGAGACTGTGCCAATACCTTCAAACGCCAAGTTGTGACCACCTCAGCTGCTATGACAAGATTAATTTATGAAAACTTCAAAGGAACTGCAACTTGGTCCTCCCTGGCATCTGACCCAGTTCATCGCTCCTGACCTCCTGGGGAGTGAGCCATACACCCAGAGCAAGAAGGTTCATGAACTGTTGCTGCACTTTTGGGCAGGTTGCTGCTTTCTATATAAATGCAAAGCCAAGCTCTTAAAAAAAAAGAAAGAAAGAAAGAATGTGTAAACTGAAATGAAGTCCAGGTTCTAATGGATTATTGGACGATTTAAGAATTGACTAAAATAAACCATTTATAAAGCAGACTGTGAGCAGATTATATTCTTTGGCCATTCCTTCATTAGACAAAATCATATCTTCCATAATTGTGTTATTTTGGGGATAGATGATAGCTAATAAAACCAATCTAACATCTGCAGGGTTTTTTTTTTCAATAGTTCTGGACTAAGTTTCTTAGCATAATGTATTGTCGTGATCCTCATGGGCTGTGATTCTTTTTGCCAAGCCTACTTCATCAGTCCCCTGTTGTCCTGCAGATTTATGAGGCGTTGGAATCCTAGCAACAGATTTCTTGTTTAAGTAGGATCATCCTGATTACCGGTCTCCCACAGGTTGGTAAAAGTTTTGTGCTGCTTCTTATCACTCATGGAACATCCCTAGAGCATTTTTTTTTAAAGCCTGATCTTCCGTCACTAAATAGAAAAACACACCTTACTTGTGAATCTATGATCAGGTGTCCAAATGAGAAGGCATGCTCTCTCTTAGGAGATCACATTGCAGGCCTCACCTCAGTGGGGAGGTGGTTTTTATTGGTTCATTTGTTTGATTTTGTATAAGAATGGGAGTAATAGAAAGGCTCTTTAGGCCTCTTTAATTTGGAAGGCCAAATTAATAGTAGTCATGCCATCGCAAGAGTCTTGTATTAAATATTTTTTTCATTCACTGTTCTCTAAAACTTACACATTTGCTTTTTTATTCTTAGCAACATGTAATAAAGTGAACGTTGAAATATATAATGGATCATTAACTGGAGTTTTTAACAGATTTTCTACCTAATACTAAAAGTAAAAGCAACCCTATTAGATACTATATTCCAGCCACTGTTCTGAGCAGTATGCTTCTATTAACCAATTGAACTCACAATAACCCTTTGAGGTAGTAACTATTATTACCCCATTCTACAGATAGGAAAGTGAAGCATAGTAATGAAGGCACAGAAAGGCAATGCAATTTGTACAAAGTAGCAAGTAGCAGCATAGGCTTTTGAGTCCTGGCTACCAGCTTCTAAGCCCATTCTCCTAACAATGGAGCTGCATTTAATGCAGAGAAGTGCAAAAACATGGGGAAAAGTAAGAGAAAAAATTGCATATTTCCCCACCATTCAGCAATAGCTGTTAAAAGGAAACAGTTAAAACTTAGCTACAGTACCTGTAGGAAATCAGCCCATTGTACATCTTCGACTTAACGTCAATTATATCTCAGATAAAGCTGGGGAAAAAGCTACATGTACTTTTCTGAATTTTTATGTGCATTTAAACTTGTACAAAATAAAAACGGTAGTTTATTTGCACATTCTGTTTTGCAGTTTTTCTCAAAACATTCTGCTCTTCCACCATATTTTTTGGCTGCATAATGCTCTACTGTATGGAAGTACATATGATTTACAAAATTAAATTTCTTATTAAAAGGCATTTATGGTATTTCCAAATCTGTAATAAATGTCATGCTACTTTATCTTTAGATATATGTTTGGTTATTTCCTAAAGATAAATTCCTAGAATCACTTCTGGCTGATTGAGCTGAGGTAGAGGATAGGCACATTTTAAGTTCCTTTATTCATCTTGCCAGTAGGCCTCCAGAAAGGTTGTCTCAAGTTACATTAGTACTAGCAGTGAACAACAGTGCCTATTTACCTGGACACTGGATGCCCCTGGGTTATTATTCTTTCTACTATTTTTATCAAATAGACAGAACAAAGAAAAAAGTTCTCATTTCAGTGTGCACTTTTTGATTTGCAAGAAGTACAAAAATTAATAAAATTTATTTGTCTCTTGAATAAGAGGTTCAAGAATAAATGGTTCAAAATTTTAATGTTAAAGAAACAAGATATAATCCAGTGGAAATGATATGTACTTCCAACACCCAATTCCCAGACACCCATCAGTAACTCTTAGAAGGCAACCACTGTTATACTTTCTCTAGTAGTTTTCCTAAAATAATTATTCATATACACACAAAGATGCAGTTGAGCAAAAACGTGTGTGCGCACATGCACGTTAATTTTTCCTTCATGAAGAGAAGCATGCAATACATCTTGGTTTGCCCCTTGCTTTTTTCACTTCACAAAATATCTTGGAGATTATTACATATCAGTAAAGAAAGAATTATTCTATTATTTTTAAAGTCTTCATACTATTGCATTATAAGGAAATGGTTGCAAATATTAACATTTGTCTATTGGCTAAGGGAATTCTTTTTTTTGTGTTTGCCCATCAGTGTTTTTTAGTCTTTTTTAAAATTGTGGGTTTAATTTTTTTGTTATTGATGATTTGTAGAACTTTGTTGTGTAATAAGGTTACCAGGACATTTGTGTTAAATGAATGCAACTTTCATTTCACATTTCATTGCTGGCCTTTTAATTTTGTTTTGTGGTAGTAGTTTTTGTTGCTTATTTGTTTGTTTTGTTTTGGTGAGGACATAGAGAAGTTTTTTTATGTGATGAAAACTATCAATCTTTTTGGTTTGGTTTGTGAAAGATTTTCCTGAATGATCAAAGGCTACCACTGTCTCTGTTTACTTGAATTCTTTTGACATAGAATCATGGGATTTGGACTAGAAATACCTTAGAGTTAATGGAGGAAAAATTTCCAGTCGGCAAAATCTGTATAGTGGTGCTAATAGATACAGGTCTTCCTTTGCTTGAATGAATCCATGACCAGGAGCTTACTACCTTAAGAAAACCCATTCTACGGGATCCCTGGGTGGCTCAGCGGTTTGGTGCCTGTCTTTGGCCCGGGGTGTGATCCTGGAGTCCTGGGATGGAGTCCCACATCAGCTGCTTCTCCCTCTGCCTGTGTCTCTGCTTCTCTCTCTCTCTTTCTGTGTGTCTTTCATGAATAAATAAATAAAATCTTAAAAAAAAAGAAAACCCATTCTATTGACCAGGTCTGATTTTTATAAAGCCTTTTGCTGAATAAACCTTAACACAACTCTGTGAATCTTCTATTTTTGCCTCTTAATAAACACAAAACAGATTTGTTTTCACTTCTATGGACAATTTTAAAAAATAATTTATTATTTTTTAATTCTCTCTTAAGCAATTCATATTTTAGATGTATTACTTAAAATCGAAGACATTGCAAGAAAAAAAAACCCAAACAGTATGGAAGCATTACCTTATAGTAATGTGTGTATGTGTATGTTTGCCAATGTTAACCATTTTGAAGTATATAGTTTACTAGTTTTAAGAGTATTCACATTGTTGTGCAACTGATCTCCAGAACTTTTTATCTCGCAGAACTGAAACTCTGTACTCCTGAAATAACTCTCATTTCCCCCTCCACTCAGCCCCTGGCAAATACCATTCTACTCATTTTTTTTTCTCCTGTGGATTTGAACATTGTGGATACTTTATATAAGTAGAATCACATGGTAGTTTTCATTTTGTGATTGTCTTATTTCACTTAGCATAATGCCTTTCAGGTTCATCCACATTGCAGCATGTGACAGTATTTCCTTCATTTTAAGGCCACATAATAGTCTCTTATATGTATATGCCGCATTTGTTTGTCCATTCACCTACTGATGGGTATTTGGGTTGTTATGGTGAATATTGCTGCTATAAATATGGAGGTGCATATATCTCTTTGAGACCTTGCTTTAAATGTCTTTGGATATGTACACAGAAGAGGAATTACTGGCTTGTATTGTAATTTTATTTTTAATTTTTGGAGGAACCTCCATACTGTCCCCCATAGTGGCTGCACCATTATACAATCCAACCAACAGCCACTAACGGTTTTGGTATCTCTACAATCTCACCAGCACTTGGTATTTTCTGGGTTTTTGATATTAGCCATCATAATGGATATGAGAATCAATAATTTGAATATAGCATTTCTGTCAGAATTTATTATTTTAAAACAGTTTCCAAGTGACATCCTTCCAGTTTCACATATTCCATAAGAGCAGTATCATAAACTACAATAAGTCAATGAGAACTTATTACTGGAAGACTTTTGCCCCTTATGAATGAGTTTGATTTTATATATACCTCATCTATAAAATGATTTCTAATGGGCATAAGCTGAAATTCAATGTCTGTGGCCAAAGTGGCCTTAATTTTGATTTTGAATTGGAGTTAAGATAAAATGGCTGACTAGGGAAAAAAAAGGAAAAAGATAGAAAAAAAAGAAATGATTGATTAGCTTTATATTGACATTATATTGGGATTTGTTGGTGGTGAAATGTCTGTTAAGAAGGTATTGGGACAATGTTGAAAACTTATTTACCTCCATTCCTATTTTTCTTAGCTTTGAATATTGGTCTTGCTTTCTGCACTCAGCAGGTGTTTCCTAGTGTCTGAAGGACACTTGCTGCCATTTTCAAATCATGCAATATGAGCTACTGGTAGAGATTTCTCTTTCCTGAGTATCTTCTAATATTTCATACTTTATCTTATTCATAAGATGAGGCTTCACCAAGTAAGACTATTTTGGCTTGACCACTAGGTGACTCAGGGTCAAGCTTCTTCATCTGGGTAGATAATTGTTAGATTTCTAACATTTAAAATAGGGGTAGTAATATTAATACTAGTACCTATCTCACAGAGTTGTTGAGAGGGCTCAATGAGCAAAGACATGAAAAGCATTTAGCAAAGTCCCTGGCTTGTAAGTGTAATATTAAGGTAATGGCTATTGATGTTATATTTCGTAGTTATATTGTAGAGGCCAATCAGATTTTATTTTTGCTCCAAATACTCAAGATAAAAGTCTAAAACCATGTGGTTTGCTTTCTAGAATTTTACTAGCACAAGATTGTCTTCTGTTTATCTTCAGTGTAGATGGTCTTTCTTTCTTCTCATGAACATGAAGGAATTCCAAGTTCAGTTTTGATTGCATGTTATCAAACAAAGTGAAAAACAGCCATTGTCAGGACTATAAAAGTCTTTAGCATGCTGGGTGTAATATACTTCAAGGACTTGTTTTTCCCTAAGCCATCTACTCTCAAGTGACAAGAAGTCCCTATGGGCTATAGCCACAAACCTCTCTGATCTCATTTCCAAAATATGATTATGCCATAGATTAAATTGCTTTATTTCACCTTGTTCAAGCTCTGAGTTGATTTTGAACTCCTGTTCTCATATATAGGTATCATACTTCCAGTTGTTTGGCCGAAGTTCTTTCCTTCCTTAGCAATCATCTACTACATGCTCCTCATTGTTGTCTCGTCCCTCCCTTTTTCCCTTCATCCCTCCCTCCATCCCTCTTTGCTCATTATCCATCCACAAATATTTATTGAGAGCCTACTGTGTGAAAAGCACTGTAGTCCTTAAGAACTGGACTGGACCCGGTCTTTGCTTGTTTTGTCACTGAAGATTATCAGGTCGGTTGAGATTTATGGCTGTATCATCTCAAGGGTTCTCCTATACATGTTAAAACAAATGTTCTTTGAAGATCTTTGCATCTTCTGTTACTTATGAACAGACTGGTATTTGAGCTGCTTGCCAGGCCTGACTCCACTGTGCTATCCTGTAGTTGGCAAAATGGTGCTTCACCTCTGTCTTGAGCCTCTCTGTTATTCTCCAGAGGCATTCTTCATATTTTGTTGGAGTTTCCTGAGTTAATTTTTGGTAAATATTTTTTCCCTCTCTCTCCTCTCGCTATGTATTTAAACGGACTATTACAAGGACTTGTTTCTGGCATGCCTGTGAATGTCTGGGTTCACATTCTTTTGAATTTGATGCCCAATCTACTCAGAATTTGGTTCACTCTGAAAATTTCTCTTTACTCATTTGTTTAGCATTTCTACCTCTTCTTAAACTCTAGGCTTTTATTGAAGAAATTTCAGGGCGGATGTCATGTTTTTCAGGTGGGTGAGTGTGGCTCAAGGTTCACTGATGCTTCAGCAGCAGGCTTTGGTGTCACCTCTGCTCACCGTGGCCCCCTGTGGCATCCCCAGGGCCCCTGTCAGGAGAGATGTGGGTCACTGGTGTGGCTGTCCAGGTTCCTAGCGGGGAGGAAACATCTCCATCTCTGACTGGGCCTGAAAGGTGGATCTGTTGCTCTCTGCTGCTTCACAACAGTCCACAGCAATGCTGATTTTCTATCCTCTTTCTCTCCCTGATGGTAATCCTTCCAGTATCATAACCATCTCCTTCCCTTTCTCCCCTGTCTCTTCTTCCTACTTATTTTCCTCTCCTTCCTCCTTCTCTTCCTGGCTCCTCAAGCAAGGCTTATCTTAAATGTTTCTCATTATAAAGCCTACACATTTTGAAAATAAAATTAATTGAATACTCCTCTGTGCTTCTATGGTTATTTCTCTGTTATAGCACTTTGTCATTTCATATTATAGCTCTCTCTGCCCTGCTAACCCCTGAGCTCATACAAGAGAAGTACAGGATATTATTAATATCATTTCTCTTAAGCCTAGCCTATTCATGTGGAGCAAATACAGTGCAGTAGTTATGAGGGCTGACTCTGGAATGAGCCTGCTGATGTTCATATGTTGGTCTCGCCAGCTCTTAACTGTGTCTTCTTGGGCACCTTACTTAACTTCTCTGCACCTCAGTTTTTTCTTTTGCAACTTGGTGGTGATCATAATGATGGGTAGAACAGTTTCTGCCATATAATAAGTGCTATTTAAATGTCTACCATTAAAAAAATAAACATCTACTATTATGTGTTGAATTCAGTTTAACAGAATTACTATAATCAAGTTCATCATTCATTTATTAAGTGAAGAAGCAATATTTTGTACAATGATGGTCATTATACCTAAATGGGACTGAGGATACAGTCCTTTCAATCAATATTTTTGAATGGATGAATGAATGACTGTGCTGGGTAGTATAGATACAAAGAAATGCAAGTCCTGATTTCTTTCCTTCAGGCCTCATATACTGGGAATACAAAAGGGGGATAGGAAGTTATCTGAATGTATATAGATACACCATTCATCTGGCTATGGTCACTTTGGTTGCTTCTGCATCTTGGCTGTTGTGAATGATGCTGCTGTGAAGATGCAATGATCTCTGTGACACCTTGCTTTCAGTTCTCTTGGGTATACATTCAGAAGTAAGATTGCTAAATCATATGATAGCTATATTTTTAATTTTTTGAGGAACGGGCCTAATGTTTTCCATAGTGCTTGCACCATTTCATAATCCTGCCAATGCTGCATAAGAAGAGTCATATAATTTTTCAGTTGATCTTAAAGGAAACATAATAATTTAAGTTTTTGTCTCTTGTGTTACCTGTGTACTTCTAGCATCTTTATAGCTTTAAAATATATGTTCCCTACAGGGAACTATCAAAACACATCTTTTCACCTTGTAAGGATTGTATATATAATTATACTGTATAGATAATTAAAATGAAGGCAATTTATTTTCCTTTGGATTTTCTGGGTCCATAGTTAGCATCTTCCTAAACTCATCGAATAATCAAATAATTCTCAGCCAGTGACTCATATTTCTTGATTTAGGCTTTTCATTATTTTCATATCTTTGTATTTTGCTTCTTTTAAAATATATCCCATTAGGGAAACCATAAACAAGTTGCTATGTGAATTCCACCTGCGTATGCTTTTTTGTTCAAACAGTGGAACTACTAAAGTTTACCAAACTTGAAGACCTTAAAATACAAACAGATCAATTACTATTGCTACCATTGGGCTACTGGCTAGCTCTATATTACTCCATGAAGACATTGTGCAATTCAGATATTTCATCTTAATGAAAAAGGAACAATGAGTTCCTCTCTTTTTTTAGGAGTATATAGCCTCAATATTTGATGGATTTAAGTGTTCTTTTGCCTCTATTAATTTATGAGGATTCTATCATTTCAGATATAACACATGAAGAGGACGATTGCTTAAAACTGTTCCTGTGACAACTAGAAGAGATTTCAGTAATTTTCTTAAATGACTCATGATTATTTTTGTGTCTTATAACATACCCTATGTACTTTAATACCAAAGTTAAACTTTTTAATACTTCAAGTTTGTTTTCCATCAAAATACAGAGCACAAATACTTATTGAAGCCCTCTAGCTAATGGATAACATGACTGTGATTACATTCAATATGATAGTTGAAAGTGATGTGCTATATGCAATATAAATGAATCTGGTTGGGGAAGACTAAGGTAGATGAGGGTAAAATTAGGGTGACCATATGCATTTAATTTTAAGTTTTATATTTATTAAAACTATTGTTAGAGAAAACACAATATTGTGTCTCTTTTTTCCATATCAAACTGGTATTTAAATAAGAAGTGGGAAGAATAGGTCAAGGGCAGAGATGCTACAGTCAGTGTTTGGTGCCAATCCAGTCTCTGCCACTTACTAATTGTGTGATACTGGGCAAATTACTCGAAGCCTCACATTCTCATCTGTATACTACAGTTACTAACGGGTTGTTATGACATTTAAATAAGTTAATATACGTAACTTGCTAGAACAATATCTGTTAGGGAGGATGTACTATGTAAGATTTTGCTATTGATTTTCTAACCAACCATGAATTCTTAGATTGTTCTACGTACCTTGTATTATCCCAGACATCAATGCTGTTGTCCTCTGAAAAAAAATGGAATCTTCTTTTTCCTGAATGGTTTTGAAAATTTGGACTAACCAAAGGTCTAAAATCTCTTTTCCTTTAGTCAATTAGCAGTGCATAAATTGAAAGAATGGTGGATTGAACATTTTGTACCCCAAAAGCTCTTAGATCGTAAATGTGCAGGGAACATCCAGAGATTCAGTGAGTGCATCACAAATATTTTTTTGGGTGATTGTAAGAGTCTTTAATGAATGAATCATTGACTAGGCAGATGGGCTGTGGGAGGTAAACCCCTAGTAAGCTTTTTCTTTTACTACAGAAATATTTCTGAGCAGTAAATGCCCACCATTCATGACTGTAAACATTCTTTAATAATAAAGTGATTGCTGTTTTTTATCATATATTATCTCATCTGATCTTCACAATCACTTTTTTGCAGGCAGAAAGAAGATCAAATGAGATAACATATTTTTAAAACAATTTTTGACAGCTTTATTGAGCTATTTCATACAACAAAAAATTCACCCATTTAAACTGTATATAGTTCAGGAGTTTTTAGGGTATTCATAGTTGTGAAACTGATAGTATAATCTAATTTTAGGACATTCTCAACTCCTTTATGCTGAGTGAGACCTATTCTGGAATTTTATGTGAATGGAATGATATAGTATCTGGCCTTTTGTGTCTGGCTTATCACCTATGTTGTAGCAGGTGTCAATACTTCATTCTTTTTATTACCAGATTATGATTCCATTGTATGGATGTACTCCATTTTGTTTTTCCATCATTAGTTGATGGGCATTTGGGTTTCCACTTTTTGCCTATTATAACTAATGCTGCTATGAATGCTTGTGTACAAGTTTTTGCGTGGACATGTTTTTTGTTTTTGTTTGGTTTGGCTTGGTGGGGAGAGAAAGAGAGAGAGAGAGAGAGAAAGAGTGAGCGAGAGAGAGAATATCTTCAGCAGGCTCCATGCTCAGCGTGGAGCTGGATGTGGGCCTTGATTTTACAACCCTGAGATTGTGACATGAGCCAAAATCAAGAGTTGGGTGTTTAATGGACTGAGCCACCTGGATGCCCTCTGGATATGTTTTTCATTCTCCAGGATGTATACCTAGGAATGGAATTGCTGACTCATGATAACTCTATGCTTAGCATTTTGAGGGACTGCCAAAGGCTTATATAATTTTACGATCCTACTGTATGAGGGTTCCGATTTCTGCACATCCTGGCTAACACTTGTCATTGTGTGTCTTTTTTTATTTTAGCTATCACAACTGGCAGGAGGTGGTGAAAATACTTTTTTTAAGTTAAAGAAAGCAGTATAGAGTAAAAGTATAATATAAATAGTACAGAAAACACTATCCAGGTCCAGCCTGCCTCCAAGAGTTATAATTTTTCTATAGTCCTCCAAAGTGGTCTCTACATATACAATATATCCTTAGATATATAATTTAAAAAGAACATATATGGAAGTATACTCTTTTGTATTACTCTTTTCCACTTAATGCATTTTAGAGCAATTTCTATAGAAGAACGTGTTGATCTACCTTATTCTTCTTATTCTCAGCAGAGTATTCCTTTTTGAAGATATAAGCAGTTCATATAAACAGTTTTCCTATTGAAGAGCATTTTTCACTGTTTCCAGTATTTTGCTGTTACAAGTAATGTCCCCTTGAGCACCCTTGTGCAGTTGTCTTTGAGTACGTTTGTGAAGATACTCATAGAAAAAATTAATTATGCCGCTTCATGTTTCACTGATAAGGGATGAAAGTACTTGTCAGCCCGCGGTTTCCCCAACATATAAAACCCATGACTCTACATTTAAAAGTAAAGCATGAAGGAATAGCCCCAAAAGTAGGTATGAGTTTATATAGCACAATATCAAACATAACTTAAGAGCCATCAGATTTTCCTGTCATGGCCAATGTGGTAACTAAAAAATAGCTTAAAAAAAGTGAGTTTGATGTAAAAGAGTGAATCAAATGTATATTATTATAAAGTTTGAAGTTTAACTTTCTCAATGTATTGAAGTTCAACCCTAGATAATATGTTAAGCTTTCAAATTTCTGAAATAAATTCAGGCATAGACAGAGTCTAAATTTGCCTTAATAATTAGGAAAACCGGGGCAGCCTGGGTGGCTCAGTGGTTTAGCGCCGCCTTCAGTCCCCGGCGTGATCCCGGAGACCCGATCGAGTCCCACATCGGACTCCCTGCATGGAGCCTGTGTCTCTGTCTCTCTCTCTCTCTCTGTCTGTCTCTCATGAATAAATAAATAAAATCTTTAAAAAAACAACAACACATATTACTCCCTAGGAGTACCTGGTCTAGTAAGGGAGACATGCATAGACCAATTCTCAAAAAGGACAGGGAAGAGTGGTATGGAGAAGTATGGACAACTGTGTGTAAGCTGTGTGTGTTAGTAGGCCATAGGCTAGACTGCTGTTTTTTAAAAAAGGCCCCCAAACACTGGGGAGATTGCTTTGGGAAGAGACCAAAAACGCTTGTGGAAGAGTAGTCATGGGGAGTATGCTATTTCTTCGTAAGCAAGAAACTTGGAAGTTGTACACACTACTACTCAAAATCCATTGGCAAGCCACTTCTGGTTGCAAGATAAGCTAGGAAAATAAGCCCTAGCTGGGTGACTCCACACCTCCATATTACTCTGGAGAAAGGGGAGGATGAACTTAGCTCTACAGTCTGGGAGGCAGATAGAGGGGCAGCTACGGTGCCACTGTGATGTTTTCAACACCACAGGGAAGGGAACCCCTGAACCTTGTCAACACAGAGGTTATAGTCTGTTGACTCTAACAAGTCACAGAGATCCCAAGTGATTAATGAACAAGATTATTCTATACAAAATCTTTTGGTGACATAATAAATATGATTCATGTGATCATATAATAAATGCTATATAATAGGATTTATGTACAATGCCAATTGTGACATAGACGCTTATGTATAAAAGGAACAAGGGAGGGAGAGATGTGAACTAGTGCCATCAAGAAGAGACTCTTAAGATATGTTTGATATTGTGTTACGTAAACTAATACCTACTTTTTTTAAAAAAAATTATTTATTCATGAATGACACACAGAGAGAGGCAGAGACATAGGCCAGAGGGAGAAGTAGGCTCCCCGCAGGAAGCCTAATGTGGAACTCGATCTTGGGACTTCGGAATCACACCCTGAGCTGAAGGCAGATGCTCAACCACTGAGCCACCCAGATGTCGTCCCAAACTAATGCCTACTTTTAGGGATATATCCTCATGCTTCATTTTTAAATGTAAAAGCATGCGTTTACATATTCAAAACTGTCCATGAAAAACATGGCTATGGTTCTTTATATCCACTTTTATTAGAAATTGGGGATTCCTGGGTGGCTTAGCAGTTTAGCACCTGCCTTCAGCCCAGGCGTTATCCTGGAGTCCGGGAATCGAGTCCCACATATGGCTCTCTGCATGAAACCTGCTTTTCCCTCTGCTTGTGTCTCTGCCTCTCTATTTCTCTCTCTCTCTCATGAATAAATAAATAAAATCTTAAAAAAAAAGAAATTAAATTTTTCTGGGGTATGCATATATGAGTATATTTCCTTCAGCAAAAGTTTTCTGGAAAACAAAACTTACCCGTGTAACTGTTCCTGATAACCAAAGCTGTTTAATATTTCTAAGAAGTGGCAGTTTGGATAGAGAGTTGGTGGCTAGTAATATATAGATTATAGTTAGTGGGACAGTAGATGAGGAGAAGTGCTATTTGGTTTCTTCTCCCCATCGTCTTCTGAGATTTGGGTCAATGCTCCCTATTAACCCTGCTGAGCAAGGAGCATTCAGAGTTGTAGGGATTGCCTTGTTTCTAGGTATTTTCAAAGGGATATTTTGTAATTTTTCTTTTAGAACTAGCGGAAGGATATCTCCGATGAAGAACATTTACCAGGTTTTCAATAACAAAATTTTTTTAAGTGGGTATAATTTTGCTAGTTGTAAGTTTCCCAATAGTTTTCCTTTAGAGTGAAAAACCATTCTCTGATTTTCTTGAAGTAGTAGTCTCTACTTTTGGGATGCTAACCTTAAGACAAGACCCTTTGAGGCAAGTTTTCAATTTTGGCCTGTACAAATGTACAATTTCTGAAGACATAGGATTGGAGAAGTCATTGCCAAGCTTTGTTATGGCAATCAGTTCTAATTTTATGATTATGATTTTAAAAAATCAACTTCTCTTGATTGGAAAGTTCAGAGTACAGACTGTTCATCCTGCCTCTATAAACTTTTGTTCTAGGAATCCAAGATTTATTTGAGGAGAAACCTGGAAAACTAACCCAAGTGGAGAAAAGGAAATTGCTTTTGTGTGAAATGCAGTAAAGCAGACAGTCTTGAGGAACTGCAATCTAAATAGTATAAAGGGTTTCATCAAAGTCTTCAGACACTTTTAACAGCACTCCATAGACTACTTAGGTCTTTTGTTTTTAAATTTATTTATTTGAGGGAGAGACAGAGAGATAGCAAGAGCAGGGAGAGGGGCAGAGAGAGGGGGAGAAGCAGATTCCCTGCTGAGCAGGGAGCCTAACATGGGGCTCGATCCCAGAACCCCAAGAGCATGACCTGAGCCCGAAGTCAGAAGCTTAACCACCCAGGCACCCTCCATAGACTGTTTAGAACTTAAGGAAGCGTGACAATCTGCCAGGTGTCATTATCAGTAGGTTCAATCTTTGGATGACCCTGACTTTGCCATATGACCCTGGGCAAAGTTGCCTGAAACGGGTAATATTAACTTCTTTAGGGAAAGGCTCTCCATTGGAATTTCCTGCAGGTCATGATCTGTGGGGCCTCAGGTGTGAAATAGGAGGGAGCATATAATGGTTTGTTTAATATTTACATTTGTTTGGTCAACAATTGTTCAGCTGGGAAATTCATTCCTTGGACATTTGAGAGTTAAAGTCACTACTTCTGGATTTTTCTCTCTTCACTTGCTCTTGGTAATTCCCTTGCAATAACTTTAACTCTCATAGAAGGTGTCTAATGCAGGCAATAAGACACAAAGAATCTTGGTATATGAATGGAAGCAATGATGCACATAGAACATATTTATCAGACCTTGAATGTTTTATGGAATTATTGTTGGAGAGTATTGGTAAAATGTCCTGAAGCTGCAAATTTAGAAGAAAAAAAGGGGAAAGACTTCATATTCAACTTGAAGACTTACCTGGTAAGTTTTACTTAGCTGGTAAAATGTGGTCCAATTTAAACAATGTGTTTTTAGTTTTCTCAGAACAAACATTCTACATAAACACAAATGGTGATGTGAGACACAGATAGAATTTAGTTCACGGTATTTTCCAAAAATTCAGTCTACCAACCAAGTGGTAAGACACACAAAAGAGAAGAGAATTAAGAATGTGCTAGTTGAAATTCATTTTGTAGCTCACTCTACCAGGTAGGGGACTTGCAGCACTATATTATAGTAGGAAGATACTCTACCGAAATAATATTTTAATGGGAATACTTAGTCTGCATGAGGAGGTCCACCTTTTCTTGCAGTGATCTTGTAAGTGGCTCTTTAAGATTTCTGCCTTTATGCATTTAAGCAAAAGAGTTGGCTCCATATTTTGGTAGGCAAATTTTGCACATGTGTAGCTTGGGTAGAAGAGAGGTACATGCGTGCCCTGTAGGTTGGTGAGGCAGCACTACAGCAACAGGAGCTTTTAGCAGCTACCAGATTTGCTAAAAGCAGCCACATCCAATTAGCAAGAAGTGCCATGCACCTGCAGTTACTAGGAATTCAACCTCTTTGGCGGCTGAATCTTAATGCAGCCTTTTTTTTCTTCTTTTCTTCTTTTTTTTTCCTTTCTTTCTTTTTTTCTTTTCTTTTTTTTTTTTTTTTTGGTAGCAAAAATCTTATACCCTGGAAGAATAAGGAAAATTAGTAATGGCAAAATAGAAACACTCTGAAATGTATTGTTAATATTGATTTAGAATATAGAGGGAAGTGCGCGATCAATGGCATTTAAAAATATATATTATTTAAAAATACTGTTTTCTCACAGTTTACTTCCAAATCTTGAATTTCTTTTTCATATGCATATTGCAGTTATTTTCTTAGAAATACACAATGTGGTCACTGTTTCTCTATGTATGTTTCCATTGTTTTCTGCAAAATTGTTCACCAGGATAATAAACATAACAGTTCCAAATTACAAATACATAGAAAAAAATGTTCAACTTCTTTTCAGGTTTTCAAATTTACTGCAAAGGAAAGGACTCCTGTATACTATAAAAATGATATTTTCAACATATATTACTTTTTTCAGCATATAATACCTATTACTTATTTTTAGCATATATTATTTATTCTCAGCATATATTACTTAATGTTTTTGGCATTTTTTCCTTGAACATTTGATTCTCTTTCCCTGAAAATGTTTGTTTACACTCTGAAAGTATGTCCAGGAGTTCTGGGCAGTATAATCTTCCTTCTTTGTACATTCCTGCTTTTTCTCCCTTAAAGGATATTATAGAATGAAGACATCTTTGAGTTAAGCATTTTCTGGAGTGACTACTTTCTAATAAGACTAATAGACTAATAAAATAATCTATTGCAACTATATCTTTTCAAAAGTTCTCATCATAATTCTTTTAAAGGTGCCAGGAAAATCAAATAACCAAATCTGATGTAGAATATATCAAATAAATAAATAAATATGTAGAGCATATTTAGAGAGAGAGAGCAGGGGGAGGAGAAGAGGGAGAGGGACAAGTAGACTCTGTGCTGACCATGGAGCCTGATATGGGGCTTGATCCCATGACCTCAAGATCATGACCTGAGGCAAAACCAAGAGTTGGCCGCTTAACTAACTGAGTGAGCCATCCGGGTGCCCTGAACATCTAGCAATTTTTGTTTTCTTTAATGAATAATAATTGACATCTTCAACTGTTGATGTGCTTTAATGCTAGGATTGTGATATCATGGCAAGAGGATCCTACAAATTGTCACTCTCTTAGTTTGTACTGCCAGTCTTTGAGAACTCAGCAATTTCTATATGCATAAACCCCAGTTTGGAAAAATTATGCAAATGAGAAATTATTCCCCAAATTTGTTATTTTACTGAACTTGAATAGGTTGGTCCCCAATCAGTATCATCCCTTGAGGTCATAAGTAATGCCATAGTGTTTACTAGGCATATGTAATTATTTAGGTAAAAGTGTGGTTGAACTCTACCAGCATGGAATTTCTAAATCCTGCAGTTTCTGGTTTATCTTCTATATGTGGAAAATAATGGAAGCACACAGTGAGTTAAGGCTCCTCCTCCAGCTTCCCTCTTTCTTTCTCACCCATATTTGCCCTTGCTTACCTTTCTTCTTGCTGGCGTGTTCTTAGGATCCATTACGTCTGTCAGTGACATCAAGTCTGCTGCTGTGGGAACCAGTAGAACTTTGTGATGCTCAAGATGGGATTGATGGGAGTAGTGCAGGCTGGGGAGCTGGAGAAGAGTCTGAGATTGCAAGCAGATGAGACCAAGCGGGGGTGGGAGACATCAGAGATGTACACACAAACGGGAAGTCTACAGAAGTAGTAGGAAGGAGAAAAAATAGAGTACAAAAATTCACAGCAAAGCAGTCAACAGAAATATACATTTTTGCATTTCAGGTGTGACTGATGAAGGGGAAAAGTTTATTTTTTAGAAAAAAAGAAAAATCACCTGTAATTTCCAAAGTCTAGAAAGCAGAGAGTATCTCTACCTCCTATGAAGTTAAGCCTTTTGTTATTAGCTAAGAAGTGTTACTATTAAGTCTGTCAATGGAGAGAAAATAAAACTGTCTTTTTCTAATGTAATATTTGGGAAATAAAGGACAACTGAATATAATAAAGTTCCCCCCCCTGAGATCTAATTATTTAGCCAAAAACTTGATCGATTTCTTTGGCTCAGGCTGGCAGCCATATTTTAGCAGCAGTCACTTCTCAATGACTTTACTTGGGATAATTGCTAAACCCAATATCAGTTTTCAGGCCTTATTTTATTTGACCTGTCAGCCACATTTGACCCAGTAGATCACTGCCTTCATCTTGAAACGACCCTTCACTCGGCTGCCAGCATACTCTGCTCTCCTGGCTTTCCTTCTTGTCTTTTTCAAGTCTCCTCTGCTAGTTACTCCCAATTTCCACAATCTCTTAAAGTTGGAACTTCCCCAGATGATCATTCCTTAAGCTTCTTTGTGTGTTGTGTGTCTCAATCATATCTGGTATCACGGTTTTAGCTTTAAATACTATCAATCTTATACCATACACAAAAATAAACTCAAAATAGATTGAAGACCTAAAAGTGAGACCTGAAACTATAAAATTCCTAGAAGAAAACAGGCAGTAATTTCTTTGACATGGCCATGTAAAATTAAAGTACTGGGAATAACCAAAATAAAAAGCTTCTGCACAGCAAAGGAAACCATCAACAAAACAAAAAGGAAACTTACTGAATCAGAGAAGATGTTTGGAAGTGACATATCCAAAAAGGGATTATTTTCCAAAATATATAAAGAATTTGTATAACTCAATACCAAAATAACAAATAATTCGATTAAAAAATAGGCAGAGGAACTGAATAGACACTTTTTCCAAAGAAGACATACAAATGGCTAACAGACACAAAAAAAGATACTCAACATCATTCATATCAGTGAAATGCAAATCAAAACTACAGTGAGATACTTTAAACCTGTCAGAATGGCTAAAATAAAAAACACAAGAAATAACAAGTGTTGGTGAGGATGTGGGGAAAAAAAGGAATCCTAGTACACTGTTAGTAGGAATGTGAATTGGTGCAGTCACTGTGGAAAACAATATTGAGGTTCATCAAAAAATAAAACTGCCATATGATCCAGTAATACACTACTGAGTATTTACTCACAGAAAAAGAAAACACCTATTAAAAAAGATACATGCATTTTATTATATTATTTATGATAGCCAAGATATGGAAGCAACCCAAGTGTCCATCAAAAGATAAATGGAGGGCAGCCCCGGTGGCCCAGCGCTTTAGCGCTGCCTTCGGCATGGGGTGTGATCTTGGAGACCTGGGATCGAGTCCCACGTTGGGCTCCCTGCATGGAGCCTGCTTCTCCCTCTGCCTCTCTCTCTCTCTCTCTGTGTCTGTCATGAATAAATAAATAAAATCTTTAAAAAAAGATGAATGGATAAAGAAGATATGATATGATACAATGAAATATTACTCAGCCATAAAAGGAATGAAATCTTGCCATTCACAACAACATGGATGGACCTAGTGATGAGTATAATAAGTGAAATAAGTCAGACTGGGAAAGATAAATACCATACGGTTTCACTCATACATAGAATTTAAGAAACAAAACAAATGAATAAACAAAGAAAAAAAAGATGAAAAACCAGACTCTGAGATACAGAGAACAAACTGTTGGTTGTCACAGGGAAGGTAGGTTGGGGGGGGGGGATGCATGAAATAGGTGAAGGGGATTAAAGGCTACACTTATCTTGAGGAGCACTGAGAAATACATAGTATCGTACACCTGAAACTAATATAATACTGTATGTCAATTATACTTTGTTTAAATACATACCAGGTATCACTCTCTCTCCCCTTGGACTTTAGACTTGTCTATCCAATAGCCGACTTCATATCTTTGCATGGATGTCTAAGAGGTTTCTCAAACTTAAGGAGTCTGAAAACACATCCCTAATATCCCCCCTAAGACTGTTTGTCTCACAACACATCCCACCTTGATTTATGGCAAATCCTTCTTCCATTTCCCATGTCAAATGCCATGAAATATTCTTAACTCTTCCATATCACCCATCTAAATACCAGAGAATCCCATTGACCTTATGATAAAAATCCATCTGGAATTTAACCATTTCGTACCTCTACCATCCGCACCACCCTGGTCCCAGCTACCACTGTGTCTTGCCTGGAGAGCTGTAGCAGTCTGTAACTGCCTTGCCTGCTTCTGGCTTACCTGTTCATCAATGGTCAGCTCTGTCCTTTAAAATGGAAGTCACGTCATGTCATGACTCTGTTTAAAACTTCCCAGTAACTTTCACTTTCACTGAGGAAAAACCAAATCTGTCCCTGACCCATCTTGACCTTTTCGACTTACTGCTAGCTCTTCCTGATTCTGCCTTAGGCACATGGATGGACCTCCTTATTGTGCTGTGGACGCACTAGACATGCCTCTGACTTGGAACTTGTATGTTGGCTAGTTCCTCAAACACGTGGCTTGCTCCTTCATTTTCCTGAGGTTATTATTCAACTTTTACCTAGGGTGAGGGCTTCCTTGGGCACCTTATTTAAAATTGTTGCCCTCTCCATCATCTCCCCTCCTCCCTGCACACACTGCATTTCCTTCCTTAATTTTCTCTTATCACTTCCTAACTTACTCTGTACTTTATTTTTCTATCTTCTTACATTAGGAATATAAATTCCATAAGGGCAAAGTCCTTTATTTTGTCCATTGCTGTATGCCTAATACTTAGAACAGTGCCTGGCACGTAGTAGGGGTTCAATTAATGTTTTTGGAATGAATTGAAAATAATAAATGGTGATTGGTCAAAATAAATGAGATGACCTCATGATCTATGATTCCTTGATGGGATGAGGAGGGACATGTGTGTGTGTGTGTGGGGGGGGAGTTTCAAAGAACTGTGCTTGGCATTACAGTGGGAGATCACATGACAGGGATCTCCCCTCTCTACTTGGTGGGTCCCATTCCCTGCTCCTGAGTCAAATCAGAACTACTCTTGAGCACACTTTTTACTAGTGCTGAGGCTATTTTAACATTCCATTAAAACCATTTAAAGTACAAAAACAAGGCTGTACTACTTTAATTCTGACCTTAGTAGACTCTCAGTTTTATAACTGTTTAGAGAAAATGTGGAAAGGTTGACTATATTTGCTGGCCCCAATCTTTTCATTACTCATCTCTATAAAAGAGGCTTTTAGGGACATATTAAAAAGTTTCCAGCTCTCTTGTCTCTTGCCTTCCTTCTCATCTTCCTTCATCGTATCCCAAATGGTAGAAAGCAAGACCTTGAGAATCTGGAGGAAATGTGTTCTGGTCAGAGCAGACCGGGGTGGAGCTGGCCTAGAACCTTGGGTCTTGCCTTCAGGACTGCTACACAAATTATTGCTTCTAACGGAGTGAGCTCATGCATGTTCACTGCTGCTGAGAACTTCCTTAGCTGTTGTTTGCCCTAGAAGGAGAAGTTCTCTCTTGGATGCCTTCCTTGTTCTGCTTTCTCCCAGGTGTTTCTTCACGTCTGACTAGAAAGAAGATGAAAGCTTCAGGGCTGAGGACAGGTGCTGCAACCACGCAGGCAAAAAAGACATCGAGTGGATTGTTGTCTGTTAAACAGAGAGAGCAGGTAGTTTTTTGACAAAGTGAAAGCCAGTAATGACTTCATCCATTTCCTGTAATAAGGTAATGGTCTGACCTTGAGGAACCTATTAAAGTATGTTTCCAAACACAGAGGCCATGTCTATGGCCCCATGTTGAGTGGTATTTACCCTCAATTGTGTTCTGAAAACTGGTGGTTTATAAACTATTTGGTAGCTTCTAAAAATCTTAGGAATATAAAGCAAAATCTCCAGAATCACCGAGTTTTGAAGTTTAACATTTATACCGTGTGAATTCTTTTTTTTTTTTTCATGGCTATTTAGCATTCTTTAGAGGCACCTACATGATAGAAATCTAGCAGGGATTTTGTTCAGTTTTGTTAGTTATGGGCTGGATTGTCTGTTTTTTTCCTAATAGTGGTATCAAGACAGATGCAAAGAAGCAAACTGCTTTTATTAATATAGATGTCTGGCGGTGGAGGGGGGCTCCTTTCATGAATGTGGCTTAACATATACTTATCTTTTCAGTTCTTTTTTATTCATTTATTTAATATTTTTCAGTTAATTTGTTCTTGCTGAGTTGTTCCATAATAGTATACCAGAAGAGTAATAATAATGATCATGATGCATTTAGAATCATAAAATGACAGTGTATTTGAGCTCCAGGAAACTTTATGGAACACCTAGACCAATCCTTTATTTTACAGAAGAGGAAAAGTGAAGATGGGCCTTCACTTGCCCAAGATCTTACACTAAATTGCTGGTAGAATTGGGCATTAAAAGCTGTCTCTAATCTCTCTCTTGTCATTAAATCACAAAGAAGCTATTTCCTAAAATGAAGAAATAACATGAAGTTATTTTTCAAAATAGCCTTTCTATATTTTTCAATCATACAGAAAAATAAAAATTATTATATACTCTGGAGTTACAAAACAACAAAACATTCAACATCTACTATGTACTCTAGAGAGCCAAAAATAAAACCAGAATCTTCCTGTGATTTCATTGCATATGAACAACCTGGTGCTGCTAATATATTTTTAAAACTGGGTTTATAGATTAGATTTTTATTATTGTATTTAGATGTTCAAAAAAGGTTAAGCTTTGTTAGTATTTCCATGGTATGTCCAGCCTTGTTGTGCCATGCCATGGAGCTTTGCACTGCACACCACCACCTGGTAGCATATATCTAGACAGTGGAAATCTTGGGACACATTTTCACTTTTCCTAAAAGTGGCACAATATTGTGATTCCACTTTGTAAATATTTTTTATGTTTTTGAGAGAGGTGGTATACCCAAGAATAAGCAGCCTTGCTCAGGGGTCATTCATAGAGAAGTGCAGCTTCACTACTCTGATATCAGAATGTTCGGTCCTTCTAGAACCTTTATCAGAACCAGAAAGTGTTAGTGGAAATCTGAATGTTATCAAGTTAGTAAAAGCTTAATCAAGAGTATCTGAATCTATACTACAGATTAAGCTATGTACAATTTATGAAGCTCTTTGACTGAAGTATGCATGCATATGTGTGAACAAGCTATGGGTAGGGATCACTACCAGGGAAAATCTAGGTAAGATTGCACAACCCTCAATTTGGGAGGACCATGCATTACTAGGAGGCTTGTTTCTTCTGGGCTGTCTTTGGCTAGCTCTTTATTCCCGAATTAATTTCATGTGGGTCATTTTACCCTCTTGTGGGTCATGTCTATGTTCCATAGTGAGTGGATTCAGAGATGGAATTAATTCTCTTTCTTTGATTTCTGCAAAAGGCCACTCAGACAAGACCTTGCAGTTACCGCCAGATCCTATCAAAGAAGAGTTTACAGCATAACAAACAAGCACCTAGAAATAGAATCTTAAAATCCCTCTCCTTAAAAATCCATTGCCCAACTCAGACTCTAATGTCCTCAATATTCCTGTCGACTTTTTTCCTTATATCCTTCTTGAGAATGAGCCCAACCTCGGTGTTGTTTTTGTTACTGTTTTCTTATGTAGAATATTTTGGCTCATTCTTTGTTTTTGTCCTCTCCTTCTGGTCTTCCTTGACTCTGCACTAAAAAGCCAAAAACCAAACCAAACCAACCAACCAAACAAAAAACCATACCAAAACAACAATAACAAACCACCCCCCAAACAAACAAACAAACAAAACAAAACAACCCAATGTGCCATTAAATTATTTTTCTAAATGAAGAATGTTTACCCCCTGTAAGGTGCCACTTGTTACAGTTTTGTAAATACATGGATGAATTATTAGACACACACACACATGTTTAACTACAATTAATACACAGCTCAAGTAACATATGGTCCTGGTGTTAATTCCAGTCCTTGTGCATGAAGGATTGGTAAATATTTTAGCCCCGTGTAACTAAAGGAAAATTGCCTGCTATATTTTACATATGAGTCTTCTTTTAATTTACCCAACTTATACATCTTCAATCAATCTTTTTGGAATAATTTTTTCCTTTTATATGGGCTACTGTACTAATCACTGAGAAAAATCAATTTGTTTACAATTGCTTAAGGATCCGATTTTACTGTAGACTCTTTGGAGTATAGTTCTAGGTCTTAACTTCTGTCCGGTTAAATGCACATTACCTAAGTACAGCTCTTTTAAGCACTTACTATGTACCTAGCAACATCTGCCTCTGAATTGCCCTGCAGCAATGGGAATTTTGGCTTTTCTGGCTTTGGAGTGGAAGAAGTAAATTCCAGGTTGAGTGTTCCATCATAAAGTCTTTTAGTTATTACTCAAATATTATGTCTGGTTACCTGTTGTTTTGTCCTAGTCTATGTGGTCTCTATTTGCAGCAACTGGGATTCTATTTAACTTTTTCTTGTCTGCTGTTAGAAGGTATATTAGCAAAATGGGTCACTACTAAAATGAATGGGATAGCTAGAAATACCCCCATATGATTGTTATTACCTGAATATAAAAACAACAACGAAAAGCTACCTGTTCTATGCACTTACACCATTTAATTAGGAATGTTGAGGCATGTTTTTTTGTTGTTGCAAAATATTCCAACTTTGAGGAGTGTGGGATCTATTCATGGCAAGAAAACAATGAATAGTTCTCTCTTCATGAGAAGGTAACCAGAGTATCAAGATTGGTTTATTTTATTTTTTTTAATTTTTATTTATTTATGATAGTCACAGAGAGAGAGAGAGAGAGGCAGAGACACAGGCAGAGGGAGAAGCAGGCTCCATGCACCGGGAGCCCGACGTGGGACTCGATCCCGGGTCTCCAGGATCGCGCCCTGGGCCAAAGGCAGGCGCCAAACCGCTGCGCCACCCAGGGATCCCTCAAGATTGGTTTAAACAGAGGGGAAACAACTGAAGTGCAATGGAGTTAGTATTTCATTGATCATGTTTCTCCAAAAGTCAAAGTAACTCTTTTATGCCATCTGTAGAATTTAGTACAGATATTAGTCAGGGTAGTGAATTAGGATATATCTCTTTTCTTTGCTTTAGAAAAATATTCATGGTCCCACGATAAAGTCCTATGCTTTTCATGAAGAAATATGGGTGTAGAAATTTTTTTAATGAAAATTACTTGGATCTCTGTTAAGGAAAAAAATCTCATTGTAGAAATGTTGACATGCCAGTAGATACATGGCTTTGGTCATGGGTCTATCATGGTAAGTGTGGAATCCCCAGATAGGTTTCTTAATACTTCTTTAGCCTGTTCCCCAATACTTGCTTACAAGAAGAGAGTCCTAGAGTCTTTCTAGGCTAGTTGTGCTTCCCAGAATCTCCCCCTTCTTCTGACTATGACAGTAAACTCCCTGCCCATGACTAATCCACAGACTGTTGTGATCACTAAATGAAAGCTATTTGCAAAACTGTAGGCTCTTTGAAAATAGCTAGACAAATTAGTAGACACTGTTATTTTGGTAAGATGCTCCGAAAATATCAATGGATTCCTTAAATTTCAATTTCTAACCTCTTAAAAGATTAAAAACTCTCTTTATGCCATGGAATATTGGAAATCTGTGTGAAAATATATGTGCTGTGTATGCATGATATTTTGCATATCAATATATTTCACTACATATCTTATATTTTTATGGTTAAGGGTATTACTTTTGAGAAGATATGCATAAATCATATTCTGCTTACATTATGTTCTCTTCCTGAGGAATGGTGGCTGGGCTGATGGTGTTCAGATGTTTCTGTATATTTAGCCCTGTACCATTTTTCCCATGGCTAATTACTTGACACACAGCTGTCGATCAAAAATATAAAGAATTAACCATAATATACTAGTGTGATCACTTAGGTATTCATTTTAATTTTACTTTTATATATACTTTATATATTTTATACTATATATATTTTATATATGCCTTCAATAATATTATTGAATAATCAATATTCAATAATTCAATAATAACCATTCTCATAGAGTAATTTAAAATCATAGAAGCTACCATGAGTGGAACTGAAAATTTAGGCATTAGGCTTCTTTAACATTTCTCTTTCACTTATATTCCTTATCTTTTGCATGGGAAATTAAACTGCAGCCCCTCTTCTTTCTTAGAATAAGATTCATGGGCTCTGTGGCATTTTTCCATTACATTTCAGGCTGGAGAGATCAATGTTCAAATCTGCCTTCTGCTTCTCTACTCCTCAGCTCTATGGCCTTGAGCAATTTCTGTACTCTGGTTTCCTCATCTGTGACATCAGATTGTTGCAGTGATTACATGAATTAGTCAATGCAAGATAGTATACCTATTTGCTAGCAGTAAGCCTTCTATAAATGTTAGCCATTATTAGTAGTATTTAATTTCCAGTGCCACGCTGATGAGTCATGTGACCTTGAGCAAATTATTTAAAGCTGGATTTCAGTTATCTCTAAATGAAAGAATTGAACTAGTTCGGTGGCTCTCAAACTTAAATATGTATCAGAACCACCTGGGTGGTGTAGTAAAACATTGGGCCCCACCCTTAGAGTTTCTGATTTAGTAGATCTAGAATGGAGTCTGATAATTTACATTTCTAACAAGTTTCCAGGTGAAGCTGAAGCTGTTGATTTGGGCACCACACTTTGAGAATCCTTAGTTTACTCTGAACAAAGCGGTGATTCTCCTTCTCGACTGCACATTAAAATCACTTTGGAAGTTTAAAAATCCTCACACCCAGGCTGTAGCCCAGACCAATTAAATCCCAATCTCTGCAGGTGCTAACCATATCTTACAGCTCTTAAAGTTCTCTTTGTCCTTCCAATGAGTAGTCAAGGTTGACAACCACTTCTAAGGTCTTTTCCAGGTCAAAAATAACCATAATTCTAACTTAAATGAAGAAGAAAATAAATCTGTCAGGAAGACCCTATTATTTACTTCTTCATGCATGGGTTTACCCCTTCAGAAATAAGCATTTCTTTACTAAGGTATGTATTTATCTTTGGAGCATCCATTGGGGCACATTTTGTATAGCCTGTAGCAAAACAGCATGGTCTGGCTGAAAATTGGTTTGGACTTTGCAGATTATTTTATAAATTAGTTTTGCTTATTTGTTATTTTATTGTTGGAGGATAGTGCAGGCATCTTTCTTTGCATCCTGAGAGTTGCTCTCACTTTAAATCCCAGCTCTTCCATTTGCAAATTCTATGTTCTGAATAAGTTTCCTCATTTCTCTATACCACAGGTTTCTCTGTAAAATGGGGATAATTATAGAACCTAATTTGTAGTATTTTGAGAATCAGATAGGTTAAGTTACTTTACATGATTAGCACTCAAAAATGACCATTCATGATCTAATGTTTAAAAAAATATGTATATTTAAATACTTATTCATTTGAGAGAGAGAGAGAGAGAGAGAGAGAGAGCACAAACAGGGATGAGGGGCAGGGGGAGAGGGAGAAGCAAGCAAACTCCCTGCTGAGCAGGGGGTCCAAATATGAGCTTGATCCCAGGACCCCAAGATTATGACCTGAGCTGAAGGCAAATGCTTAAATGACTGAGCCACCCAGGCACCCATTAAAATATATTTGATACCATAAACATTTTGAGTATATTTCAATATGTTATTTATGTATAAAGATATGTAAATTTAAACATGTTAAAATATATAAGATTAAAATACATAACAAATATAAAAATTGTTAGAATGTTTAACATGTGTTTAAATATTTCTCTGTGTTTCTAAAAGCAATTTATTTTCTTATGTGTCATGTAATAAATATAAACCATATTTATGTTATTTCCAAATAATATCCTCTGTAGCTCCTGGTAAAGTAGGACTGTGTCCAATACTCTTTTGCATCTCTCTTCATACCTGCCACTTGGACAACCACTTGTCACTGTTCCATATGCAGAAGCCTCTAGGTATACTTCTTTCACTTGTTCCAAACATTCTCTCTCCACCTTGCTGCAATCTTCAGTGGCATAGACAGATTGATTCTCTTTCTTCTCAGAAAATGGAAGCTAGTTTTTTGTTTGTTTGTTTGGTTTTGGTTTGGGTTTTTTTTTTTGTGGGAGGGATTATTGCTGTTGGTTTTTGGTGTGTGTATGTGTTTTGGAGTGTATCTCCCTCCCTCCCCACCCCCTGGGGTTGAGGGTGGCAATGGAATCAGGCAGGGGTTAGTAATATGAGCTGGTATTATCCACTGTGTTGGGGGGGCTAAGAAAAGGGAAAGATTCTTTGAGGCTGAGAAATGGACATCCAGGCTTGAAAACACTTTTAGTTGGTCATTGTGGCAAAAGAGGGGTGAATTACTTGGAAGAAGGCCAAGGAAATGACTCAGAGCTCAGGTGCTTTTCTAGGACACCTCAACGTTCATTCATTCACAAGTTCAGCTTCTATGAGAATACACAAATGAATGCCACCTGTTCTGACTTCTGGGTGCTCACACCTGATGGAGCCTTGGGGAATGGACAAAATTTAAAACTTGAAAAGATTACCTCTTACCTTAGCCCAGGGGAATGAGTGAAGGATTTGGGGAGTAAACTATACTTGAAAGATTAATGTGAGTCAGATCAATTAAGGGGGTGGTGAGGAAAAAGATAGCCTGTTGGTAAAGGAAAGGAAGCTAGTTACTACAGGGGAACAAGGCAGCAGGGTGTACTGGAGCAGAAGCTGTGAAGCTCACCTCTCTCTTGCTTTGCTATCAACAGGTCAGATTAGCAAGTAGGTTGACCAACCATCCTGGTTTTCTCAAAGGTGATACTTCCAATACTGATGGTTGAAAACCCTATCTTTGTGTGGGTATCTACCAGCTGAATTGAGGGCTTGTTTGTTTTGTTTTTGTTTTCTGAGTAACAGAAGAAATGTGTTGAAGCTGGGATCTGGAAATTAATGAAATTTTTTTTTTTTGAAAAGAGAGGTGTTTTTTCCCTTTATTGGTGCTGAACCGAAGGATGGATAACAAGAAAATAAAACTGTGAGGCTCAAGGCTGGTGTTCTCTTATTTGAGTGGCAAGCTGGGGCTAGGCTGCGGGGGGGGGGGGGCATATTTCCCGCCTCGCCCACCACCCACATGGGAACAGGCCAAGTCTGCCCCAAACCACCAGAAAACCAGGCCATCTGGGATCCCACTACCTCCTTGTTCTCTGGGGAAGCAGAAATAAAGAGAAAAGGGCATCTTCAGTGGGAGAAGGCTGGGCCTCCTCAGGACTCTAGCCTTCCCCCTGGCACAAGCAAGGCTAGGGTGGGGTGGCTACACCGACCGCACCCATCTGCCTCACACTTCAAGGTGGCAGAAGGTCCCTCTGCTAGAATGGGGGCACACTGGAAAAGGCTTTACCTCCTGGCTCCTCCTCCTGACGGCTGGTTTCATGGGTCTGCATCTCAGGAAATGCTCTGAGACAACCTCTTCCCTATCCCCTGAGCAGCAGCCTGATGTGCAGGTGTCAAGTCTTGGTCACCTGCTGAGGCTGAGGTTTTTGTCATTGGGAAGAGGACATCCTCCATGAAGGATGTGTTCATACAATGGAGGATTGTTTCCACAGCTAAGGACAAAAGGAAGGCCCACGGACAACAGTCTGTGCCCTGTGCTGGTGAGACTGGAGGACAGTGGGAGATTGTTGGGGGCAGTCCTTGAAAATACAGAATCTGCATATAGAATGATGGAATTTGGTGGAAGAAACAGAGCAAAATGTGGAACAGGGGGCAAACTTACTGGAATTTTTTAAAAATGTGTTTTCTGTGACCAGTTCATTAACTACAACAAAGATGGTTATGCAGTTGCATTCATCAATATTCAAATTTCCTACCATTTTTAGATAATTATCAGTCACAATGATCATTAAAGATGGGATTAGATAATTTCTTCTAAAACTTGGGTATATTTACTCACACCAATACCAGTGTCTGCTGCATGCTTTTTATTAATCTTGGGGTCAGATAGGACCTAAAAAATTTTTATGTATAGCACTTCATGAAATTCCATGGACACTTAATATATTTACCCATCTCTCTCTCTCTTTTTTACTTTTAAATCAATTAAAACAATTCTGTGCAATGGAAATATAATGTGATTCACATGTGTAATTTGAAATTTTCTAGTAGCCATATTAAAAAGTAAAGAGAAGCCAAAGAAATTAATCTTAATACCTTAATATGTCTAAAATACCATAATTTCAAAACATTATCAATATAAAAATTATTAATGAGACATATCCTATTTGTTTTGTACTTTTTGAAATTTTGTGTATTTTGAAATTTTGTGTGTATTTTTTGTTCATAGCATATTTTAATTCAGATGCTAAATATTCCTTGGGAATATTTGATCTGTATGTAGATATCTTAAAACATACAGTTAAAAAGTGGATTCAGAGATCCCTGGGGGGCGCAGCGGTTTAGCGCCTGCCTTTGGCCCAGGGCGCGATCCTGGAGACCCGGGATTGAATCCCACGTCAGGCTCCCAGTGCATGGAGCCTGCTTCTCCCTCTGCCTGTGTCTCTGCCTCTCTCTCTCTCACTGTGACTATCATAAATAAATAAAAATTTTAAAAAAAGTGGATTCATATACCTAAGTTGTTAAAAACATACTTAAAAGTTTTCTAATAACTGAATCCATTGTCAATTTTAAAATTTAAATTAATAAATTAATTGAATGAAATAAAAAAATTTTTAGCCCCATTTCTCAGTCACACAAGCCACATTTCAAGTGCTCACTGGCCACATATGGCCCGTGGCTGTTATACTGGACAGCAGAGAAGTATAATATATTTAGTAAGATCAATGTAAAAGTGGGCACTTTTAATACTCTTCTGTGTCATGCCATTTTTTTATTTTTTAGGTGATGACAAAAATGAAATCCCAATAAAGTCCTTTTTATAGACATCAGTTCCATGTGCTCCCTGTAGATGGCAGCACTTTCTTCCTGAAAGTGTAAAGGGGAGGAGTTGCTAAAGACTTGTCACTTAGATTCTAGCATTTTCATAGAAAGAGTCAATTCTATGTAGAATTCTTTGGTAGAATAAGTTAGAATCTTTTCAGCTCCATTGTCATTCTGTACAGATGGCTCTTGGTTAAGAAAACAGTCTCTTCTCTAATCTAGAAAATTGCACGTTCCTAAATTTGATGTAAGAGAAAAAGAAGCTCTAAGGAGAGAGGAGAAAAAGATGCAATTAAAGACTTTTATCAAAATGCTTAATTTGCTTATATCCACACTTTGGAAATGGTGATTCCAAGTGCCACCTAATAAAACTTTTCATGAGTACATGAACAGTAGATTTTGTTTTATATACTGTGGCAATGTTGGTCTTTTTTTATTTTTCTTTTTCTGCTGGGTTTTATAATTGAATTTTTCAGCATGCATAGAGTTTCATATTATATAAGCGGAAATTATATATACCTATATGAGATTCATGTTTTCACATTTCAAAACACCTCTTCCGTCTCTTTCACACTGCATTTGTGGTAACGGAATAGGAGATTAGGATTTGTGGTAACAGAATAGATTAAGATTAGCTACCGGGATCCCTGGGTGGCGCAGCGGTTTGGCGCCTGCCTTTGGCCCAGGGCGCGATCCTGGAGACCCGGGATCGAATCCCACGTCGGGCTCCCAGTGCATGGAGCCTGCTTCTCCCTCTGCCTGTTTCTCTGCCTCTCTTTCTCTCTCTCTGTGACTATCATAAATAAATAAAAATTAAAAAAAAAAGATTAGGTACCAACAAGAGAAGTTGCAGAGAATCAACGTAGGTTTCCTGAGGACTGGTGCACATCTTTGTATATAGCACCTGAGGGCCTTCTGGTAGGAACACCCAGCAAATCGTGGTGTGTTTTCTTGATTATCTTTCATTGATGTTTTAAAATCATAGGCTCTCTTTCCTACAATTATCACTCAATCTATTTTCCAAATAGAATGTCAAGGTTCTGTTTGAACTCTAATCATGATTTTGCTTATTCTAGTTTTACAGCTTACGAATTCATACTGAACTAGTATCAGTCTAATACCTATTTTGTTGACTCAAAAATTATAGTTTTCTTCCTGTACTTTTTAATTCTTGTCTTAAACTCTAACATATTCTTTGAAATGGTAGAGAAGAATGGAAAGTTTGGAGAGAAAAAGAGCTAACTTTATTTAGTGACAGGTACACATAGGAAGTTGTGCTAAGTTTCTTTTGTGTGTATTTTGCTTACATTTCCCGTTTTAATCTGAATAGCAATTTTTAAAAAGATTTTATTTATTTATTCATGAGAGACACACAGAGAGAGAGAGAGAGGCAGAGACATAGACAGAGGGCTCCTGTTGGGAGCCCGATGTGGGCTTTCATCTCAGGACCCTGGGATCACAACCCGAGCTGAAGGCAGATGCTCAACCACTGAGCCACCCAGGTGCCCCTGAATAGCAATTTTTTTTAATAGACAAGGAATCTTAGAGAATTGCCATTCTAGTCACTTAGCAAATTTAATTTATTGAGAAAATATGGTGTTATTTATTTATATAATGTCTTACACCATATATTTCAGGTTTTCTTCCTATTATTCAGATAATTCTTCTCTATTCTTCCTTAAGAGTTTTGTATTGTTTTTTCAAAGTCCAGAACTTGTTTTCTGTTTTCTTTTTTTCTCTACTTTTTCTTCAATTATCACATCCAGCCTCATGGTTTCAACTATCTTCCTGTGCATATTAATTTCCAAATTAGTGACTTCATTTTTTTCTACTGGTTGGAGTAGGATACTTGCTGAATGAATATCATCATAAATCTCAGTGGCTTATTTCTCTCTCACACACAAATTCTAATGCAGATATTCCCCATCTGTTTTCTTGGTGGCTCCCCACCCAGTGATAACTCAGGAATCGGCTCTCTCCATCTTAACCTATCTTATGTCGTGGAACTCATTAGAGGTCTGGTGATGTCCATGGGTGTCCTTTAAGAATAATGTTTCTAAATGTGAAAAAGAAAAAAAAAGATGCAGTGACTGATCTAATAACTAAAATTCAAAGTTAATTTCAAATTAGCAATAGGTAAATATATTTCAAGATACATTATACTTGATGCAGATGATGTGAAATATTTGCAACTTCTATTACAAAGCCACATTTTGCCAACACTATTATAATTGTTGCCCACATTCATAAATAAAAGAAATGCCAAGTTCCAGGCAAAGGTTTATGAAAATAAAGATAGATTTTTTTCTGTCCAACTTTATAGGATTTCCTGAATGGTATAGATCTAAAGTTCTAGGGACTCCCCAATTAAAAAAGACTTCTTGGAACCTGTTACTCGATCTTATGCATGCAATCGACTGTCATGCAAATGCCTTGTAGGATAACGGGAGCCAAAGCAGGGAAGGGCATATACCACTTATGATCCTATCTTATGGACTAGAATAAGTTGTATTGGCCCTCCAAGAAAGAGAGCCAGGAACCGTATTTCATTTGCATGACCAGGAAAAAGGTAAGGTGTGGGGAGCATGGAACAATAATTATTTTAAGCAAAAATCATTGATGGATGCTAAAAGTAGTAAAGAGGGGTGTGCTTGGGTGGTGCACTTGGTTGGGTATCCCGCTCTTAGTTTCAGCTCAGGGGTTGATCTCAGGGTTGTGGGACTGGGCCCCACGTAGAGTGCCATGCTCAGTGCAGAGTCTGCTTGGGACTGTTTCTCCCTCTGCCCCTCCCTCCTGTGCTCTCTCTCTCTCTAAAATAAATGGGTAAATCTTTAAAAAAAGATAGTAAAGAAAGACACAATGAGAAACAGGATATTTTTTATAGTCCCAAGTTTTCCCACACAAGATACTCGCTAATACTTGTGAAGGGAAAACAGTGACTTTATAGAATGGAAAAAAATCTAGCAGGCATCACCTTATTCAAGTGATCAAAGGTGACATCACCAGCAATGGGGCAAATTAACATTGTGCTTCCTGATATGATGCACAAAGGAGGAACAGCATTATTTGTGTGGTGTTCCTGCCAAAATTGCATAACTTGAATTTAGTTACAAGGAAACATCAGAGAAACCCAAGATGAGGGATATTCTACAGAATAGCTGGCTAAAACGCTTCAAAATTACCAAGATCATTAACTGTTGCAGATTAAAAGAGGCTAAAAACACATGATGACTAATACAAGTGTGATCCTGGATTGGATATGGAATCAGAAAATGAGCAAAAGTAAGACAATTGGCAAAATCTGAATAATGCCTGCAGGTTAAATAAGAGTATTGACTCTTTGTGAATTTGTGGATCTTGATGAAGAGTGCTATGGCTAAGTAAAATGAAATGACTTTTTCTTTTTTTTTGGATGTATATTCCGATGTTGGCAACTTCCTCTCAAATGTCTCAGGGAAAAAGAATAGATGATAGAATGATAGTAGATAGGTCACAGAATGATAAAGTAAGTGTGATAAAATATTAACATTTAGAGAATCTAGGTAAAACATATATGGGAGTATTTTGTTTTGTTTTTGCAAGCTTTCCCTTAAAGCCTGCAATTATTTAAAAATTGAAATATTGTTAAGCTTCTTATAAAACCAAGGAGGATGGTCCAAACTTTCATAAGCCTTGTGCTTTTCTCTTTATCGAAGAACCTGAGGGAGTGTAATAAGCTGAGTTGGTCACTGGTATTCTCTTTAACTTCAGAGTATAAGTCTAGGAGTTTCTGGGCCACCTGGAAAGAACATAGTTCTCCATATTTTGATTTATTTTCCTCATAAGAGTAATTTGGTATGCTTTAATGTATGGATATTGCCTAGTAATTTGCATTCCAATCCTGCAGATTCTGGAGCATTTTATTATCTTGTTATTAGCTTACAGTTTGGGTAAATTTGAATGTCAGATTGTGGTTTTGCCAAGACCTCATTGGGAAATATGGAGCTGGAAGTTTATTTCCACAAAGCATCTCTCCAACCATGACTTCTTGAACCACAGAAGAAATGATCTAATCAAACACATTTATTAAGAAAAACTTATGATATTGAGTGGCAGCCTCTGAGAATCTAGGGAAATATTTACTTTCACTTCTTACCAAGGAATAACCACAAGAGTCATTTTATATTTTTTAGAAGTGATGATTTACTATTAAATGTATTCGGAACCTCTAACTCCCTAGCTTGACTTTGATTGCATGTGAGCATCTACCATGTGCATGCCAGATTATGGTGATGAGGAGGTTAAAGTGGAGTTAAAGAAAAGATTCCTAGAAGTTTTGATTATTATTTTGATCACATTTAAGTAACCTATTGGTAGCATTCTGATAGCCACATTTTGGAGAAGATACACTTTTAATTGATGTCTTCGAAAGTTAGATTTGTTGGCAGCAATTTGACTGTCGTTTGCCTTAGAAATCGGGTAGGAAAAGAGACCTCCAAACTAAAAGATCCTAATATATTTGTCAAGCAATAAGGTGAATTTTCTTTGCTTCACAGCAAATAAAATCCAGTTGAAGTTACCCCAAACTTATGAAGATTAGATCCTTATGTAAATAATTTATCTGTTCAAAATGTCTTTTTTTTTTAAGATTTTATTTATTTACTCATGAGAGACACACAGAGAGGGAGGGAGGGAGGGAGAGAGAGAGAGAGAGAGAGAGAGGCAGAGACACAGGCAGAGGGAGAAGCAGGCTTCATGACAGGAGCCTGACGTGGGACTTGATCCTGGGTCTCCAGGATCACACCCTGGGCTAAAGGCGGCGCTAAACCTCTAAGCTACCTAGGCTGCCCCAAAATATATCTTAATAAATATCAGTGAGAGAGTTTAGGCCCATCTCTCAGGTGCAATGCTGCAGACTGCTTAGTGTACCATTTCTCAGGTATTCATAGAGGAATTATAAAGATGTAAATTTCTACTGATGAGAAAGAATTACTGAACTATACAGCCCTAATGGATTGTCTGCTGAGAGCTAAAATATGATCAACTAATTATTAGCAACTTTACAAAGTTTCCAGAAAATGATTTGACTCCAGGATTATTTAAAATCTATTTGAAAAAAATTTTTTAAAGAAATAAAATCTGTTTGGATTGTACATATCATATAAATAAGTTTAACTACAAACAGCACTAAAGAAAAACATTTTAAACGTGAAATTCCACTATCCTAATCATGATTTATTTTGTGTGAGTGTGGGTGTATGTGGATTCTGCTTGAGTCTGTTCATATGGATTTATGTTTTGTAGTTTCAAATAGAAACATTTATGCATTATGTTTTTTAAACTTATAAATCCTTTTCAGTGTTCCTATATAGTGTTAATAATTACTTGCACTATATATGTAATATTCTATTATTAAGTTTTGTGCCAGAATTTATTCAATTAGTCCATTGTTGTGTGGATATGACATTTTTTCCTCCAATTTAAAAGATGATAACAGTCCCTCCCAGGAGCATCTACATACTTTTCTCTTCTATTGAACTGTTTTCTGAGGATGAATTTCAAGGCATAAGATTGCTATGTCTAAGAATATGCAAATTAGCTAGCTATTGCTAGGTGTATGTGTGTACTCCTACCATGTATTATTTCCAAAATGCCTTTACCAGTTTGCAGTGGTATACACATACCATATAAATGAACACATACCATTTTTTACCATCAGTTTACCAAATTTGGGAATTAGACCCAGTTTTTGTTAAACCTAATTATGGAAGACAACAGAGTAGTGGAGGGTGGTTTGGTTTTAAAGTTAGTTCCAGGATCTGGTCCTGGTTCTTAGGGATTCTATTATTTTAGTCAAGTTGTTTAACCTCTATGACTTCTTTCCTTTTCTAAAATGTGATTAATGGCTACTTCACAGAGTTTTTTGTGGATATCAAATGAAGTAGTTGATAAAACACCTTAACAGGGAATGTTTAAATAAACATTTGTTGAATAAGGAAAAAATGAAAAAGTATCATTCTTTTAATATCTACCTTCTTTACTACTCTTGCTGGAATAGTTCTTTCAGTATAACTAAAAAGTAAGATCAAGTTTATCTTTAAATAGGAAATCCTTCCCTCAGTAATGTTAAAGGCTGATTAGTACTTCAAACATCCATCCCCCCACCCCCAAAAAAAGCCTGTATCAGCTCTCTTCTCAACAAACTATCTTTTATAAGGTAATTATCAGGATGCATTTTAGCAGAAAACCCAAACTGGCTGAGAAAATTAGGAAATTTATCTCACATAACAGAGACTCCAGATGTGGGATGGAATCCATAGTTGGTTAGTTCACTGGTTTAACAGTAGTTATCAAAGATTCAGGTTCTTTCCAGCTTTCTGCTCCATATATCTGCTTTACCCTGAAGCTGGGTAAACTGTCCAAAAATTGCTGCCACCAGTCTCTGGAATAATATATTTTCTTGTTCACATCAATAAGGGGACAGAGAAAAATTCTTCCTCAAAGCATGGGATGTTGGTTGTTCCTTTCAGTCTGATTAGCTCAATTTAAGTGTTGTATTCATCCTTGGACCAATGGATTGGCTTGAATTAAACAGGATCTCCTGCTAACCTGGGGATAGTTTGATGGGGGAATATAGGATGATTTAAATTGGGATTCCATTAAACTAAAGGAAATAGATTTTTGTTGGCACCAGTAGTGTCCACTGTGAGGAACACAGAGGTTTTGGACACATAGTCCAAATGCAATATCAAAGACATTGCATTACTAGTACCTAACACCAAGCATAGCATGTAATAAGAACTCTAAATAATTGTCGAATACATGCACAAGTTTATTATCTCTTCATTTTATTGGACTACTGTGATGTAAAACCCAAAGTTTTTATTTATTGTTTCTCAACTAGAAGTTTTGCTAAGAGCTGGTTGAACTTTGGCCCATTGCTATCAGAAGGGACAACTCAATAAATTACCCAGACTTAAGCTCTTTGTTTAGGATGGGCTTTCCCCAACATTTATTTTTTTTTTATTTTTTTAAATGTTTTTTTAAAATTTTTATTTATTTATGATAGTTACACAGAGAGAGAGAGAGAGAGAGAGAGGCAGAGACACAGGCAGAGGGAGAAGCAGGCTCCATGCACCGGGAGCCCGACGTGGGATTCGATCCCGGGTCTCCAGGATTGCGCCAAACCTGGAGGCACCAAACCGCTGCGCCACCCAGGGATCCCTTTCCCCAACATTTAAATGGACAATCTCAAATAGCCTGAGCCAACAGATTGATTCATTTAGCAGCATGTATCCTAATACAGCCCCATCAGTACATCGTTCTTAACAAAGACTGTGGCATAGATATCATCTTTATTTCTTTCTCCCATGGATTATCATAATGGCAGTTGAAATCATGAGTAACGGAATGACAGAGAACATTTAGGATCTATCAGACAGGCTCAGTGATTGAATGGACAGTGAATACATTTTGAAAGTAATTGGATGTGGGGGAATGTAGTGACAGAGAATGCTGAAAGGAAAAAAGATTGAGATAGGCAGAGTAGCTTATATATTCAGTCTGGGACATACTAAATTTGAGGTTTGTCTTAGCTCAGGCTGCCATAACAAAAGACCATAAACTGGGTGACTTAAACAATAGACATTTATTTCTCATAGTTCTGGAGGCTGAGAGTCCACCCTCAGCTTTGGTTCTTAGTGAGGCCCTCTTTCTGGCTTGCAGGCAGCCATTATCTCCTTTTGTCCTCATACGACCTCTTTTTTGTGTGCTCCCAGAGAGAATGTCTCTTCCTCTTATAAGGACACCAATCCCAACATGAGGGTAATACCCTTATGACTTCATCTAACCCTAATTACCTCCCAAAGGCCCCATCTCCAAAGACCATCACATTGGGGAGTAGAGCTTCAACATATACATCTGGGGGGAACACAACATTCAATCCATAATAATATTTTCTGTAAAATGCCTATGTGAAGATATCAAATAAGAAGCCGGATATTTATGTGTATATTCCTATCAGTCAATAAACTTCAGAGAATATGTGATTTTTAAGACTCCTTTTGAATAATAGGAAAGGAAGATCTTAATAAAATATGACGGCCTGATGTTCTGTTGAAGGGTTATAAAGAACAGCACTGAAGGGGGATGAGTGAACTCAGGTTATATCCTTCTGGATGGAATAGTAGGGCGTGGGGAAATAGGAATGATAGTTAAGAAAGAAATTCTTGGGGATCCCTGGGTGGCTCAGTGCTTTAGTGCCTGCCTTTGGCCTGGGCATGATCCTGGAGTCCCGGGATTGAATCCCACATCGGGCTCCCTGCATGGAGCCTGCTTCTCCCTCTGCCTGTGTCTCTGCCCCTCTCTCTCTCTCTCTCTCTCTGCCTCTCTCTCAATCTGTGTCTCTCATGAATAAATAAAAAAATATATAAAAAAAAGAAATTCTTTGCCTTAATAACCAACTCAGGTGATCTGTGAATCTAAATTATGTGGTGATATTCTAGTGGATCCAAATCAAGTCACTTAGCATTATGTGCTCTTAATATTTCATTTATAAATAAGAAAATATTATACAATACTTGCTACACTTTTCTAAGAACTGAAAATGTTAATGTGCTTAAAGTGGAAAAACATTTTGTTTGGAAGAGAATTCATTATAAATATTTATTAAATTAGGGTAAGATACTCTAGAAATATTTCTTATGCAGCATTAAAAATGTAGTCATCACTAACAAAGCTGGGCATTATTTTGACTTTTTAAAAAAGATTAAAAAAACATTTTTTAAAAAATTTATTTGAGAGAGAGCACAAGCCAGGGATGGGAGGAGCAGCAGAGGGAGAGGAAGAAGCAGGCTCCCTGCTCAGCAGGGAGCCCAGTGCAGCTTGATCCCAGGACCCTGGGATCATGACCTGAGCTGAAGACAAACACTTAACCAACTAAGCTACCTAAGTACCCCATAATTTTGACTTTTATAACACTCTAGTTATTAAATATAATTGATGTATAACTAATATATAATTGAAGTGTAATATTTTATTTGATATAACATAATTAAATGTAATTGATAAAAATAACTGGAAAAGGTTAAAATTTAAACTGTCTGGGGTGCCTGGGTGTAGTTAAACATCTACCTTCAGCTCAAGTCATGATCCTGGGCTCCTGGGATAGAGCCCCATGTTGGGTTCTTGCTCAGCCAGGAAACTGCCTCTCTCCTTCTCCCTCTGCCACTCCCCCTGCTTGTGTTCTCTTGTGCTCTTTCTGTCAAATAAATAAATAAAATCTTTTAAAAGACCATCTTAAGACGAATTCTAAAACTGCTGCTTTTCAAGAGGTGATGGTGGTGTGATTAGGTCTGTATACATAAAAGAAAGAAGAATTAAGTGAACTCTAGAATCCTAGACAGAAGCATTTTTGGTATAATTGATGTTATGTATATAATTTTGTTATAAATCTGATTGGATCTATATTTTTTAGATTCTGTTATAACCAGAAGAAAAAGAAGTTTAGAGAGGTGAAGACTCTAGAAATCTCTCTGTACCTCAAATTAGATCTGGAGATAATTAGTTTGACTATTTCAGTTGTTTCTGAGGAAAAAAAAAGTAATCGTTCAAATCAGAGAGAAAAAAGTTTGAAGGGGGAGAAGTAGAAACACAGATAGTACCTAACGGGTAAGATATGCCAGATATGCACCAGTAGCATGGATTATACTAGAATTTTCTGAAGTATTGTAAATCACTGAGAAATAATGTACAACTTATTTGCTTAAAATTTTCAGTTAATGTGCTTCAGCAGCATTTTGCAGATAACGATTCTCACTCCACCTTATTATAGAGGCAGAGCTGTTTCTCTTTGTCCTGTTCTCCATCCTATGATATACTTTTTATTGCTCAAGAGCTATAGAATTGTGTCCATGCCTATTGTTGTCTGCCTGATGGGAATTTATGTAATTGAAAGCATTTATCCTCTCTTAGTAGAAAAATTGGGCACTTGGAAGTAATGAAATCCCCCACCTTTGTCCATGGCACAGGAAATACTGTTCACACAGCTTTGTTCTAAAGTTTCCACTTTTCCCAGTATAACCTGTTGAAAATTTAGTCCTGCACAAGAAAAAAAGCTGGAATTTCTTGTGGCAGGCTAGCTGTCCATGCTCACATAGTTATATCTGTGGTCACTATTTCACCGTTGATCAAAAAATAAAATTGTATTCTCCCCAAAGAAACATAAAATGACATGAAGAAAGTTCATAATACATTGTGAAGTGAAAAAAAAGTCACAGTGCAAATGCCAAATGAACTCTATCTTTTGAATAAACAACTGTATAAGTAACATCTAAGTATAGATGTGTAGGCATTTGGTTAATTATGAGTGGTAATTACCTCTAGGGAATGGAATTAGGCAACATGAGGAGAGACTTTTACTTTTTTACATTACACTGTTCACTTCATACACTTCTGTATTGTTCACATTTTAAAAATTGAGCAAGTGTTATTTTGTAGCTAAACAAAAACAACTGAGAAAAAACTACAGGTAGTAAGAAATTACTTGGAATGGAATATGTTTAAATAATTAATTTGTCAATACACTGCTTGACCATTATTTTCTTTTGCTAAATCAAAACTCCCCTGCTTTTCTCAGGAGGTTGTTTTGAAGAGGAAGGGTAAATGTTTGTAACAAAATGAACAGCTCAACCTTCCCACCTCCAGCCTAAATTTTGGTTTTGTTAGTAACAAATGCTACATGCAGATTTTAAAGGTAAATCTAGGAATGTGGGTGTTTAACAGGGCAGTGCACTCCACCGTAGTCAATGGGAAAAGGTGCTTTGCAACAACTGCTTTATCAAATTGGATCAGGAAAGGAGATTTGGAACAACAGGACATGAAGCACCAGTAGGGGTCTCAGCTGTACGGGCCACTGTGACATGCACCCAATGTCAGGAAAGAGTGACTCTGAATTTATGCACCAATCTGAATCCCTCTGAACTTTCTTGATTCCACCACACTTAAAGTAAGAGAATGTAGACATAGTTGATAATAACTTTTGCATCCTCTTACAATGGGTGGGCTGTACGTTGTGTGGTCATGGGTATATGCAAAAAAAAAAAAAAGAAAGAAAAAGAAAAAGAAAGCTAGACTCAGAGTCCTTTTGGGTTTTAATTTTTAAGCAAAGCTTAGCAAAATATGTGGCAGATTCTTTAACTATTTAATAAATAGACGTGGTATACTTTTCAGGGGATATATGATAGAGGTCCTCTTTGGAGGAGTTGGGAAAGCAGTGCAGCCCTGGAGAGTACAGAGAGGAGACTGGGGATTGCTACATGGTAAACTCTCTGCTGGTGAACACTTCACATTGAGTTCTGTCAACTGGAAAATCCAGAATTGTAATCAACAACTACAAATGTTGTGTTATTATCAGATGGACAGTGTCAATAACATATGTCAATGCCAAAGGACTGCTTGACAGGGAGTTTACAAACATAAAGGCTCCAAGTGGTTGTAAAATAGACAAATTGTAAAGCATTAATGCTAGTATTCTTTCACCAATTCATCTATAATATTCTCGCCTATATTTAACTATACCTATAATCTATTGCTTCTTGGATTATGAAACAGCCTGTTCCTTCAGGTTCTTTTTTTATTTTTAAGATTTTGTTTATTTATTTGAGAGAGAAAGAACATGGTGTGGGGAGGAGCAGAGGGAGAGGGAAGCAGACACCCTGCTGAGCAGAGAGACAGAAGTGGGGCTCAATCCTAGGACCCTAAGATCACCACTTGAGCTGAAGGAAGAAGCTTAACCAACAGAGCCACCCAGGCACCCCTCCTTTAGGTTCTTAAAATCTCTCTGTTACAGTTTGCATGATTTCCCCAAAAAAGGTATGTTGAAGTCCTAATCAATAGTATCTAAGACTGTGACCTTATTTGGAGATAAGGTCTTTACAGAGATTGATGAAGTTAAAGTAAGGTCATTAGGAGGGCCCCTAAAGTGATATGACTGATGTCTCTGTAAGAGAGGGAATTTTGGACATAGACACAGGAAGAGTTAGGACAGAAGCAGATATTAAGAGGACAGCAGCCTGTTACACAGAGCAGGCGTAGCCAAACAACAGAATTGTTCATTGATGGAGACAAATACTAGCAAGTTAACATAGTCTTGGGGGTTACAACTTAGAGTAGTGGACAAAGAGAAACTCTCTTGTAGGAGATGGATGTTTTCTGGCCGCTTGCACGAGGTCTCAGATAGCACCAGGACTGGGCAGGCTGAGAAGTCAGGCCCAGAGGTCTGGTCTAACCAGAAAATGTGCTGAGTTTTTAAGATTTGGACAGCAAAGGTTGTGGTCAGAAAGTCAGTTACTACAGGAATGAATATGTGAGGTCCTTAAATCTGAGAAGAGAAGTGGAGTGAAGAGAACGAAGGATGGATAGGCAACTTTGCTTGCATGTATGAAGGTTCAGGACTTCAGAGGCAGGGAAGAACAGGTAATACAAATTCAAGGGAAGAAGCTGGGTCATAGTGGATCTGGCAGCAGGAATCAGAGACATTACTGGATGCCTGAAGAGCATGGTAGAGGAGTAGAGAGCTTGGAGAAATAGGCAACACCCCAGCTGGAAAAAGATGGACACAAACAGACAGATGCCATGGCGCTAAAATAGGAGTCCCAGGAATTCAGTTCAGGGCAGAAGAGAATTACGGGGGCAATGCCAATGGTTCTTTGCAGCAGTTTTATGGTGAGAAATACCAAAGCAGAGGCTGCTTGTTCTCTGGCTTTGATGGGAACAGACAGGCAGGGTTGTTTGATGGCTAAAGTGAACTGTAGAGCCATGGGTGCTGGTGGATGTTGGTTGTAGGACAGATAGCAATCAGTTCTCACTTGCACAGAGGTAGGGAAAAAATGTATTCAGAAGATTGGCCACAGACTGGCTGGTTGGAGAAAGACTTGTATTGGAAGACCTAAGACGTTGGGTTGATGGGATGGGCTGGCAGGTAGATAGTCAGGTTTTATGGATTAGCAAGAAGTTCCAAAATGGTTTTTTGAGGATTAGAATGGCATCTGAGAAAGGTTAATCCAGGCTTGTGTGGAAGCTAGCTTTAGCTTTGAGCTAGAAGAAGCCAAAGGAGGGCATGTCCAGGTCTGAGGTTCGGGTTAGTTTTTTCTTTTCAAATAAGTCTCAAATAAGGGCATTGGTTAGGGTGGTGGCTGTGGAGATTGGGGAGGAGAGGTGAAACTAGCAATTAGGAATTTCCCTGGACACAAACGCTGGATGTTGATGATGGAAAGAGCCAGGAGTCGTGGTTAGAATGGTGTTAATGTAAGAATGGACATGTGAGGACCAAGACTCACAGGAGGTAAACAGAAGCCAGAATGGTTAACACAGAGGAAACAGGTGACTGTGAGTGATTGATATGTGTGGTAGACTATAAAACCAGGAAATCCACATCTTGATTCTCAACTACCCAAGACAGAATTAGTTCCTGGCCTAATTTTGAAAAGAGGTTTCTATCCTCCTCAGGAAATCACAGACAGTTGCTGTCCCTTTGAATTCTTCCCTTTTGTCACATAAATTTTCATGGTTAAGCCCCCCCCCCTTTTTTTCCTGTTTTGTGCACAGTGCTGGGTGTAGAATCAAAAACCCAACCCATGTACCTATACATTGCTAAGAAAAGCCTGTCCTTTTTTTGAGCACTACTTACTTTTCCTCATAGGTTTCTTATTTAACACAGCGGTTCTCAACTGGCAGCACATTAAAATCACCTGATTTAAAAAAAAAATACCTATAGCTACCTCCCCCAAGGTTCTGATTCATTGGTATGGCATGGGCACCACATATATTATGTGAAAGCTCTCTCGTGATTCTAACATGTAGCCACGATTGAAAGCCACTGGACTTTCAAGTTTCTCTGTACTTCTGAAAAGGTGAAGCCCAGCCTTGGGCAGAACTCAGGGGAAGGGTTAGACTTATGTTCTTGGTTGATTTCATTGGTTGTTAATGGTCAGTCCACCCAACATGTTCCAGGATAGCATTTGGGATGAACAATTGACCCACAGTTAGTCTGCTGATCCTTTATAGTCCTGAAAGGGTTTTTGCTACTTTGTCCATATAATCATAGTGTGGAAATTTCCAACTAGATACTGTCTCTTTATTTTACATCTCTTTTAATAAAAATCTAACAGAGTTATTAAATATAAGTGGCTCATAAGTCATTGCTGTAGGATGCAAATACCAGCAAAATGATTTTTTTCTTTTAAGATTATACATTTCATCTCCAAAGTTCTTTTAAAGTAAGATTTTAGACATAGAAGAACCTTTGAAAATTATTCTAGTATGATGCCTTAGTCTTATGGAAGAGAACACTGAGAATCCACAGGATGAAGTGATTTATTTAAGGGCACACAGCTAGGAAAGGACACAGAAAGTGAGACCCGGACCTTCATGTGCCTATTCTCACCTCAGAGTCTTCTTTCTCGTGCAATCCTGTGTTCCCCTGTTTTTATTCTTTATGTTTTCATTTATTTGCAACACATATTTGCTAACTGCTATACACCCAAATTGTATACCAGATAGGTCAGAATGACTTCAGGTTTTTATTTAGTGGAGCAGAATAAAATATCTTTCTAATAAACAGTGACAAATATTTGTTAAAAAGATACTGTGCAAGGGGATCCCTGGGTGGTGCAGCGGTTTAGCGCCTGCCTTTGGCCCAGGGTGCGATCCTGGAGACCCGGGATCGAATCCCACGTCGGGCTCCCGGTGCATGGAGCCTGCTTCTCCCTCTGCCTGTGTCTCTGCCTCTCTCTCTCTCTGTGACTATCATAAAAAAATAAAATTAAAAAAAAAAAGATACTGTGCAAAAGATACATTTTCAGGATAGGATATGCTTTCCAAATTACATTTTTAACAGAAACAGCAGAGCTCTTAAGAGTAACTGGTATAACTGTTTTTATTGTAGCTCTGCTTTTTTAAAAGCAGAGGTAAGTGGCCCTGAAAAAAACAATAACTAAAATTCTAAAAGGTGAGAAACATTTGGGCAAAGTTCTCTGTTAGCTGTGATAAACTATGGAAATGTATAATATAGTCATGTAAATCAAGAAATCAGGAAAAGTTTGGAGCTTGCCTTGTTGGGCCCAAACCCTTTGTTTTAAAAATAAGGACTTCAAGGTTTGCTTGACTAAAGGTCAACCAACAATCCCTGGGAACTAGAACTTGAATCTGATTCTCTATCCTTCTTTCTTGGCATATTAAAAAATAAAAGAAAGAAGTTTATCAGATGTTTTCTTTTTATTTATGAAAGTAAAATGTGTTCATGTGGAAAGACGAATACAGAAAATATTAAAAACCATAAGGAGGCAAACATATCACGTGTTTTTAGAATCTGGTTTCTTTTTTTTTCTTTTTTTTTTTAAGATTTTATTTATTTATTGAGAGACACAGAAAGAGAGAGAGAGAGACACAGGCAGAGGGAGATGCAGGCTCCTCACAGGGAGCCTGATGTGGGACTCGATCTCGGGACTCCGGGATCAGACCCTGAGCGGAAGGCAGATGCTTAACCATTGAGCCACCCAGGGGTCCCATAGAATCTGGTTTCTTTACATGAAATGGCAGGTCTATTTTTGAACAAATTATTTTTGATAATAGTATTACAATTCAGTATTATAATTGAATTTATTTTTGGATAGTGATTTATTAGTCATTTCCCCATTATCAGGTGTTTGGTTATTTAGTTTATTTCCAAGCGTTTAGTAAGTGACATTCAATAAACATCTCTTTGTTATCTTAGATTAGTTAAGATAAATAATTTGAAAAGTATAAATATATGTATGACTCTTGATAAATACAGAAATGTGTACATCTATTTGAAAGTGTGTGTGTGTGTGTGTGTGTGTGTGTATGTGTGTGGGTGCTCATTTCTCTACTCTCCATTGTCCTGGCTGCCTTCTATAAATCAAGCTACCCTGAAGTTACGGCTCCCCTCCAGAAACCCTAATCATTTAAATACAGGAAGTATATGTGTGAATGGAAATCAAGTTTGGAGCAAATGTGGAAAAACATTAAGAGTAAATCAAAGTCAACTAAAATATTAAACACACCTCCATCCTCCATCTTGTCCATGCCCTTCCCAACACCTCCCTTCACTCACTAAAATTTGAAATAAAACTTAACCTTATTTTATATGACACTTGAGGATTATGACCCAGGGATGTGTCTATGTGAGTTTCATTGTAGCACAGACTGGCTTCCCCGCTCCAGCCCCCCAGCAGCAGCCTGCAAGACATCCTGCATCTTCCAAGGCCACTACCACAATTTGTGTGGCTGCTTGTGCTGGGCCATGGGGGCAAGTGGTGGCTGTCATCCAGCCCTGATCTGCTCCCCAAACCAAACAGCTTTGCTGTGTGCCTGGAAGAAGAGGCACTCTCTGCCAGTTCCTGCAGGGCAGCAGCAGGTAGCCCCGGGACTACCTCTCCCTCTGCTGGGGAGATGCCAGTTATTTTGCTGGCTGGGAAAGGATGGATGGTTTGTTGCCAGGAGCCAGGTTCTCAACTACCATGGGTCTGTGCAGGGCAAGACAGGCAGAGGAAACCCTCTAGTGGTTGCAGGAACCTCATAAGCCGTAGGTATAGACAATAACCCAAATGGGTTCATTCCAGAGTCTTCTAACAGAAAGGGGTACCAGAAATTCCGTGTGTCTGTTTAGAAAATAATTTCAACTTTCACAGAAGTTGTATATGTGTGTGTGTTTATTTAAAGGAACTTTTAATTTTAGAACAATTTTAGGTTTATAGAAAAATTGTGAAGATGGTAGAGCTTCCCTATATACTCCACACCCAGTTGCCCTATTAGTAAGATCTTATATTAGAACTGTATATTTATTGCAAGTGAGGAACCAGTACTAATACATTATTATTAACAAAAGCCCATACTTTGTAACAGTTTCGTTACTTTTTGCCTAATGTCTTCTTTCTATTCTAGTATCCAGGATGCCATATGACAGTTTGTTACGTCTCTTGACTGTGACAGTTTCTCAGACTTGCTTTGTTTTTTTTATGATCTTGACAATTTTGAGGTGGACTGGCAGGTATTTTGTAGAATGTACTTCAACTGGCATTTGTCTGATGTCTTTCTTATGCTTAGATGGAAATTATGGCTTTTTTGGGAGTAGGATGGCAAAAGTCAGATGGCATTCTCATTACATCATATCAAAGGTGTATACTATCAACATGATTTATGACTATTGATGTTGACCTTGACTATCTGGCCGAGGTAGTGTTTGTCAGTTTTCTTCACTGTAAAGTTATCCCCTTTCTGTGCTTTATTCTTTGGGAAAAAGTCACTATGGGCAGCCCTGGTGGCCCAGCGGTTTAGCGCCACTTTCATCCCAGGGTGTGATCCTGGAGACCTGGGATCGAGTCCCATGTCAGACTCCCTGCATGGAGCCTGCTTCTCCCTCTGCCTGTGTCTCTGACTCTCTCTCCCTCTCTCCTCTCTGTATTCTCATGAATAAATAAATAAATCTTAAAAAAAAAAAGAAAAAAAGTCACTATGCACAACCCACTATTAGTGGTTATGCTCCCCCTCCTTGAGGATAAAGTATGTACAGAATTTATTTGGAATTTTGCATGGGAGTTTTGTCTGTTTCCATTTAATTATTTGTTCAATCACTTATTTATATTGGTATAGGTTCATGGGTATTTATTTTATACTTTGGGTTATAATCCCATACTCCTTTATTTTTTTGCTCAAATTGTTCCAGCTTTGGGAGAACACATATATTAAAATATAAAAACACTCTATCAATGAACTATGTCAACTTCAGTAACAGGAGAAAAATGCTTTGTATTTTCCTTAATAGGTCTCATTTATACTATTCTTTCATTAAAGAAAATTCTGACTGCTTGTCACCTAGAAATTAGCATTTGTTTCCTCATGTGCTAAGATCAGAGAACAAATGACAAGGTTTCAAGGTGGAGTCAGGCAGATGTGCCACTCAGTGTTATAAGACATACCTTTCTCAGTCCTCTCCAAGCCTTCTGGTGGTCTGTTGCTCCTGGGTTCAAGATGGACCCCTTGACATGGCTCTTCTTAGGCCACACAGTATAGTCACTATGGCCACTGTCACTTTCCTCATTGGTTTCCAGTTCCTGAAACTTTTCAAGGTTCCTTAAAGAATTTTTTTAAAACATATTATCTTCCCCCACCAAAAACCTGTTGCATATACTAGTTTCTCTTTTTAGAAAGTTCCTCCATGAGTGCTCCTCACCTTAAACCTCGCCTTTCATGCTTCAGTAACATTTATTAATTGGCTCATTTAATTGTGGTGGCTGACAACTCTAGGACAGTTTGGCAGGCTGGAAACTCAGGTGGGAGTTCATGGTACAGTCTTTAGGTTTAATTTCTTCTTCTCTGGGAAACCTCAGTTTTTCTTATGAAGGCCTTCAATTGATAGGGTGAGGCCCAACCACAGTATGGAAAGCAATTTAAAGTCAACTGACTGGAGATGTTAATCATTCTACAGACTACATTCACAGAACCACCTCCATTAGTGTTTGACTGAATAACTGGTTACTTCAGTCTAGCCAAGTTGACATGTCAAACCGGCCATTAGAGTGACCAGGATAGAAACATGTTATAAGTAGAAAACACTGTAATGACAGGACAGTAGGAGATGGGAATGGAGAAGGGGTGTGAGGGAGCACTTCCCTTGGAGTGGTGGTGGGGAGATGACATTTGAACTGAGGTATGGACAGATAAGAAGGGAAAGAACCAGTTATGCCAAATATTTGCATTTCTACTGATTCCCAGGTGATATTGATGCAGTTGCTTGGGTCCATTCTTGGAGAACCATGGTGCCTTAAGGGTGCACTTCTTTTATTATATAATTAATCCTGGGGCAGCCCCTTATCATCTCAGAGTGATAATTTTTCTCAAAATCCCTATATTACATGCCCTGAGAAACTGATAATTTTGTTGGGAAGGTAAAAATCTCAGAAGGGAAGCTTTGCAAAATGCTAGAACAAAGTGAAGGTAAAATAAAGGGCTGTGGCAGGTAAGGACGTGGCTTACTGGGAACCGACACTAAATACTGAGTTCATTCCCTTTGTAACAAGACCATGATTCTGGGTTGTCACTCACCCCACAAAGGCCTGCCTCCATGCCCCATCTATGCAAAGAAAAGGTGTCACAGATATGCAGTTCTGGACTGTACTATGGTGACAGTCTTGTGGAATGGGACTTGCCAGGATGATATGGTTCAAGCACTGTGTTGTCAAATGATGTACGTGTGCTTTACATAAAGGCCTTATTTCCATATCATGTACTTTTAGTGGGAGGAGAATCTTGGTGCAGGAGGATTGCAGAGAATCTGGGATAGGACAGGTGGATGTGCAAGCCTTTATGAGCCTTACCCTCCATGTGGGTGGGTGGTAGGGGGAAGATTGTGGTTGGTTTACCCAGATGACCTCTAAGATCCTGTCTGTAGCCCTCACACCCTGTTGTCCTGGCTTGTCCTCATGGCATGCTCACAGCACTCCTGACTTTGACAGAATTTTAAAGCCATGAGGCTGCTCCAGATAACAGCTGCTATAGAAATGGCTGGTCATAGTATGTTTCCCAAGAGAATTTTCATGATTCTGGTGGGGCCAGGACCAACCAATGAAGTCAGATGATCTTTGCAAACCCTGTGTGCCTGACTCTCCTGTCCACTCTGCAGGAAGAGGCTGCCTTTTCTGGCCTTGATCTGGTTCCCAGTGTGCTGCCAGGCAAGGAGCTGTGCTGGAGCGGGGCCATCCTGAGAGTGGAGACCTGCCGGGCCCTGGTGCTCTGTTAACTGAATATACCCTTTCTTCACTTCATCCTTGCTGGACTTGATTTAGGGAATAGTTAATGAAAAAACATGTCCCCTTTCCCCTCAATTTTCTGTTTTTTAAACAACACTACCAACAAACAACCATTTATATATACAAATGTTGCTGAAGGAGCCATTTGGCTTTATACAAGGGTATAAACCTCTTTATACAAGGGAATAAACTGAACCACTTGGAGTGCCTTTTGTTGACTTATTTAAAAAATCCATAGTTCAACAAGTGAAGAGTTATTAAGGCATTTTATTCTGGTGGGCATTAGTGTGTCCTTGAAAAGAAATAGCTGCTATATTGACTTCCTTGGCTTGGCAAATTTCACTCCAATTAGTCTCAACAACCAGTTATAGAATCCATTTGTTCTATTTATTGAAGACAGTATGGGGAAGGGTGCGTGAGATGCTTGAATTCCTTGAAGGAACATAAACGTGACTGTTATGCAGAAAAGCAGGTCTCCCGGAATATAGGAAGAGAGTATTCACTGTGCCTTTAAATTTGCTCTGTGGGACTGCTTGTTTCCCTGGATGAAATGCAAAGCAAATCTCTAGGCTTTCTGGTCACTTCCAAGTAATAAAGGACCTCTAGTCACTAATTAATATAACCAGTCCAATGTAAATATCAAACCATGTGAGTTTCATTTACTGTCACATCTCCTCCCCTTTCCCAGTTCAGACCCAAACAAGTTTGCTGCCTGCAGCAGCATAGAAGGCAGTTGGCCTCTTTTTCCTTCTCTCCCATTTACTTCTCTTTGTGCATCTTGCCAGCTAAATGTTTGATCCCTGCAGGGTTGAAATGGTTGGGCCCAGGGTAGAGGAAAGAGAGATGAAACGTTGTGGTGAGGTGGTGTCATGCTTTCTAGGTCTGGCAGGTGTTTGGAGCTCATTCACGGGTGCTTTTGATACACCCCCTGTACCCCAGTTCTGGTGATCTCTCACTTGTGGATCCCTGCACAGGTAAGGCCACATCCTCTGGCTGGTTGTAGATGGTCCCTCCTCAGCCTCAGGGAGTCAACAATACACTTCCTGTTGAGGTCACCTGTCCCCTTCAGGCTGTCCTCTAGGCTGAATCCAAATTGAACCAACATTAGTTCTTTCTGGCAGTGGCCATCAGCTCCATCCTTTGCTTCCACAAACTTTGTGAGTATAGCCCAATCCCAACACAGCCATCTCTCCTGGTTGCCATCGGAGTAGTCGGCCAGTTTGTTTTGTCTTTAAGATTTCCAGTTGGACCAGATACTTGCAGCCACTGTGTCTGCCAGTTCTCAGCAGACACTTACCAAGTCTTCTCAGGAGTTGGGTTGGGGCCCCTTTTCCAGGACTGGGAATGAATGTGGGCATGTCCTACTGTCCTGCCTCTTCTGTCTGAGGTGGAGTAGATACACAGCAAACAACTTTCTCTGAAAATCCTCTAACTCCCCAACTCCTGATCCTTTCATACTCTTGATGTGTGAGAGGAAAGAGTGAAATCCCCCTTGCTACCCTTTGCTTCCCTCTGCCCCCACCAAGTACTGCATGGTGGCTTTAGACTTTACTTTGAGTGTGCCATATAATATTTAGGGATCTTAGCCTAACATTGCAGCAATATAGCAATATGGCAATATGGTTCCATTTTAACATTCTGGATATATATATATATATATATATATATATATATATATAAACATGGTTCAGCTTTTTTAACCTATTAATTATCAAATCACTTAATAATAAATAGGCTAAAATAATGAGCCCAATCTTTCTGCTTCCAGGAGTCTCCATCATGTCATTCTGAACTGATTCCTGAACTTAGTCTCCACCTTCAAGGAGTTTATCATATTATTTAGCAAATTAGCTTTATCATTGAAATTTCTGGACCTAAATAGAAGACTGTATAAAGCTGGATATCATGAGATTTTCCCAAAACACCTATATAGGCAGTAAATGCTTGTAATGATCATGAAGAGTTCAGGGTGATTGAGTAGCACTGTTGCATCTGGTCATGAATAAAGAGAGCACCTCTCAGTAGCTGGTCTGCTTTTGGATGTAAGGTGTTAGAGCGCCCTGAGATCCATTCTCTTCATACCTCTTAAGTTTTGTCAGCTGTGTAGTGAATCTGTGGCCATTGGGCCACATTGTTACAGAGTTCCTGGAAATCGTTAGGAGAAACTCATGCTGTGGACTGAGTTGGAATTCAAGAATTTCACAGGAGACTTAGTGTAACTACCACAAAGAGCCTATCTTGGTGGGCCTGGGACACCTGGACACATGTGGCTTTCAGGGCATCTGCTGATAAGAACATGTATTCCTTGCCTATACTTCTTGAGGAATGGATATTGTTTCAATATTTCAGATGGTAAAATACGGTAAAATATTATTTTACCATAAACACCTGGTAAATGCTATATGATTCAGAATGACAGGCAAAGTGTCACAGAAACCTTTTATCTATGTGACACTAAATAATAAATTGAATAATTTTATTTATTCATTTATTCATTCATTCATTCATTCATTCACTCTCCGTATTTTTACTGAGTACAAATATGTGCCAGGGGTCCAACAGGATCTCAAAATCTAATAAGAAACACAACACTACAGCAATATGTGTGGTTCAAAGTGATAAATCCTATAATAGTAGATTGCCTATCCACTCCCTATGGAGGATTAAATCTACTTGGTTAAGTTATTCATTCTAGATCTATGTATTTGTAATGTAAAAACACGTTTTAAAAAATATTAGGGGAAGAGGATGTTATCTTTAATGAGAAGCTATTTAATTTTCTCTTAATGGATTTCTAAAAATTTGGAATAGAGTACATTTAATTGTGGAAAGGAGTCTCAATATAAAATTCCTTGATGTCTATGCTATGGATCAGAAAACATAAATACATAACAGTTGGGTTTCCTTCTAATATAAAAACAACTATTTGGCTCCTTTTGCAAACAATGAAAAATTAGTCACAAATATGAAACCTCTTCTTTCCAAGAAAAATACATTGAAGGTCACAATCATTGTCTTCCCGTCTCTTACTGGAACCCACAATATCCAAATGCAATAGTCGTATTTATGAATATGATATATGTGGAAAGACTAAAAGATAGAACTAAGGAAAATTGGGCGATTTGTGGTTTCAACTTTCCTGAGACATTTGTACATAGAGGGATTCTAAATTACGTTTGTCATTTGAGTTCCAAGCATTTCAGTAGTATATCAAAGCATCTCAACTCCTGATCTTGACAGTCTGTTTCAAAATATTTTTTAATTTTTTATGGAAGCCTGTCATCCTGGATGACAGCCACAGTTTGTCAACAACCTACCACTTATTTGCAGAGGTTTACAATCTGATGATGAGTATTTACTTCTGCTGTACAATGCCTCGGTGGGAGCAATAGAAGGTGGTTTGCAATGGGTCTGAAAACATTGTAAAAGAGTAAAAACTGGCATTTCAACAATTCATTCCAAAAACACACTGGATTCATAAGTGAGTTTCTGTTTTTCAAGTTTACATAGCTTGCTTCTGGTATTAATGTTCGACTCCACACCTAAGGAGCCACTCTGCATGGTTATTTTTTATCCTTGGGGAAACAGTCCTGATTTGTACTGAATTTCAATGATGTTGTGTTAAGCAAACTGTCATTTTGGAAAGGTAGAAAGCAGCCTTCAACAACAGCTCTTTATTTCATCCAAATACTTTAGGCTGCACAACCCTGGCCTTTATCAGACTTTCAGTTACCTTTATTCGCTTGTGCTTCTGGGGTCCCAGTCATTGTTAACTACAGGAAAAAAAAATTATGGTAGAAATTAACAAGGAGAATGTACATTTCCTCTATCATTTCATTTAATCTTTGCAACACCCTTTTGAGTTAGGAATTGTCCCAACTTAATAGATTGTTGACTTTAATTTGTTCAAATTCACCCACCTCTGGTATAAAGATAGTATTCATACTAAACCATGTGGAAAGATATCCAGCCTCACTGATTGTAGGAAAGTGCAAGTTGAAACTGCATGAAGATACTATTTTGAGAAAGATCAAAAAGTTCAAAGATCCACCATATCTGTGAGGGTGTGGGTGTTCAAACTGTACAGCCACTATGGAGGGTATTTGGCAACATCTGCTAAAATGGTTACTGCACATGTTTACTTCCATGAGAATTGACTGTAGAATTGTTGATAATGTCAAAAGACTGGGGACAAACTTAATTGCCACTAATGGGAAACTGGTAAAAAAAATTGTTTCTTCCATGCAGTGGAATACTATACATTCATAAAAAAAGAGGAAGATGTGTATGTGGCAAAATAGAAAGCTACCCAGGATATATTATTAAAGGAAACAAAACATGTGACACAAAACAGGATATATGCTACCATTTGGGTTTTTAAAAAAGAATGTGAAAGAGAGAGAGAGTGTGTGTGTGTGTATTTTTTCTTTTATCTGCATGAACCATGTCCAGAAGGAAACTTCTGAAAACTGTTAATATCCGGGGCGCCTGGGTGGCTCAGTTGGTTAAGTGTCAGACTCTTGATTTCAGCTCAGGTCTTCATCTTGAGATCGAGCCCTGCATAAGCTCCATCTCTCTGCTTGAGATTCTCTTTCTCTTCCTTTCCCTTTACTCCTCCCTTGTCTAATCAAAACAAAGCAACAAACCTGTTAACATCCATTGTCTCAAAGGGGAAATTGGTGAGTGGCAGGCAAAGGTGAGAGGAAATCTCAAGGTGTATAAAAATAGCTTTGGCAGTTTAAAACAGAAACTGCATTATACACTTAAAATTTTAGAGAAGTAATATCTGTAAAGAAATGATAGATGCTCAATTAACAACCATCCGGATTTACCTTAGGCCTCTGATGAGGCTTAAAGATATTGGTAAAGAAAGGCTGTTTTGGGATGTTTTAGTTGTTATCACACTGATCTGAAAGAAAAGTCTCCAGAATTGGTGATCATGTTCATACTGTACTAGCTTGGAGTGAACAGAAATAATCCTCACCACTAACCTAGTTTACAGAGAGGTTAAGACAATCTGGTTTCCTCTGCCAATGTCTTTCCTCCCCACATACAGGTTGGAGTGACTGATGATGAAGTTCTCAGTAATACACATGAGGCGCTCACAGCCACTGTAAGCGAGGCCCCCAAGTGGTGCGGGCTGAGACTCATAAGGTTCTGGTTCAGAGTTTCTATGGAAATTCCTTTAAACCATGTGAAGAGTATAAAACCATGGTTGCAAGTCCTACCCACCACTCAGCAAATGTTAGATTACCCAAAACAGGCAGCAGGTCTGGGGGTAAGAGATGAAAAGTGTGTTAACTATATAGTTACAGGTGAATTTGGGCTGATTGAGAAACATTCATTTGAATGAATGCAACATTTACTTTCAAGAAATAAGCATGCCCAGATTCATGAGAAGAACTGTATTTAGTTCAATCATTCTCATGCAGGCTCTGAAAAAGATAAATTATCATATCAGAAAGAGTTCAAGACCACATTTTTCATGAAAAGAAAAGCCCATGGGAATGGGTCTGTCAGGCTTAAACTTTGAGGCATTTGACACAAGCCTCTAGAATATGACTTTATCACTTTTGTTTTCCTCTGTCTCTAGCATCATAAAGTAGGGAGGGATGACATTTTAGGTATTTGGAATGGTCTTACCTTCAGTTTTCCTTTGGGAAGGTGGTTAATCTCTATGATTGGACTGCTATGGAGCACATCCTATGAGAGCCCTAACCTGGCCCCCAGGCACTGCTTGTGCTTATTTATATTGGATGGTTAATTGGTTATGCAAGAACAAAGACTGTCCCTGGGAGGAAGAAGGGTGTGTCTTTATTGTAGCACTTCAAGGATTAACCAAGAGATGATTTGATATAGATCATTTCCGTTTCAAATTTTCAAACCTCTTGAGAAAGACAAGCATGGGACATACTTTACATAGAGATACCTCTTCCCAGGCCCTATGCTTTCCTTTTCATGCTTCTGTGGCTTCCACAAGTAGAGATTTCTTTGGTTTAATAAGATTTCCTTTTTTTCTCTTTTAAGATTTTATTTATGCATTGAGAGGCAGAAAGAGAGAGAGAGCATGAGAGTGCAAGAGGGGAAAGAAGAAGCAGACTTCCTACTGAGCAGGGAGCCCCACACGGGGATCGATCCCAGGACCCCAGTATCATGACCTGAGCCAAAGGCAGCTGCTTAACTGACTGAGCCACCCAGGTGCCCCAAGATTTCCTTTTGTAAAATTCAAATACCTGCGTGTCAGGTAAGGATGGATATTGGTATAATCAGATGGTATGTCTATAAACTGAAATTAAGGCCTTCAGCAAACTGGAGTTTTGATGGGAGGTTTTCAGCTTGAGCTCTGGGCACCCTACTGACATCTACCAAAGGCCCTGGGATGTTTCTGTCCAGAAAGGAGTATGTGACGAAGCTGCTGAAAAGGAAGCCAAAGGGGTTGAGGACACACCTGTAAGAGAGGGCACATTGCCTGGGCAGACATTTTTTTATGTTAGGATTCTGGGTCATAGTGGAGCGACTCACATTGATGGAACTGGCTCTCAAAGACTTCAGGGAAGAGAGAAGCTTACTAGCAGGCAAGGAGAGGTGGAGAGGTATTAGGGACAAAAGACTGAGGGGAAGGGAGGGGCGGGGTTAAGGGGGAAAGTTGTGGTTTGTACAATATAGCCATTTATTAGCATTTGGCATAAAAGTCTATAGAATTATTCTTTCTTTGTCTTTAATGGTGCAAAAAGCTGTATGTCTTTACTCAAGAATTGGCCAAAGGTTTGCCACTAAATTCTTCTGAATCTTTGAGTGTTTATAATGTGAGTCCCAATAATCTTTTGAGTTCTTTTAAGAACCGAGTGGGGAAAAATTAAAGAGGAAGACAAACCATGAGAGACTCCTAACTCTGGGAAACAAACAGGGTTGCAGAAGGGGAGGTGGGTGGGGAGATGGGATAACTGGGTGACGGGAACTAAGGAGGATACATGATGAGATGAGCACTGGGTGTTATACTATAGGTTGGCAAATTGAATTTAAATAAAATATTTTTTAAAAAAGAAGCCATAGTTTTTAGGAAGGCTAGCACGTTTTGATCATTAAGTGGTTTTCTTGATGAGTGCCATAGCAAAATGGAAAGGACCTTTAAGTTTTTCAAATTGGATTCTCTTGATAATTGAAATGTATCAAAACAATGAACTTTTTTGGTTAAAGGGACTATAATTTGCAAGTTTGTATAACTTAGCAGATACAAGAAGGATTTAAAGGTTTTTTTTTGTTTTTTGTTTTGTTTTGTTTTTAGCTAGAAAGTTTGATTCTGATGCTATGGTCCTAGGAGTCAGACCTAAATGAACTCTCTTCTGAGGAGGAATGAACAGGAGTTGCAGAACTCATTTCTTCATGTTATAAAGGCAAATTATTTCTCTGACCACAGGTTGCTTCAATGTTTTTAACTTTTTTTTTCTCAAATCTTTCTCCCCATTGCTTTACCAGTGATTTGAGAATGTGGGAGCAATCTTGTGTTTTCCAAAGAGATTTCTAAGACTCTGGGAATAGCCCTCTGAGCCACCAAGTTTATATCTTAATTTGGTTTATCCTAATCATGACCCACACTAAGAGAAGAAAAAAATATGGTATCCACCCAAAGCTGCTGGGGCATGGGGTGAGGTGGGGTAGAAAGCATGGGCCTTAAATTTGGAAGGCCCACGTGCCAGTCCAGTTCCCCTAGCCATATGACCTTTTGCAAGTCTCTTATGCTTTTCTGGGTCACAGTTTTCTGTGATAACTGAATAAACCTATAAAGGGACTATTGATTTTAATAGCCTGTTACGTGATAAGAAATTGGATTTATTTGGAAGATATGAATCTGCTTCCAAACTTCCCCCTAAGCTCTGGTTCTAAAGTCTAGCCAGTACATTCATTCCTTTTGTCATTGTTAACTGACTTCTTCAATAACTTAACACAAAAGGAATAAATATACTGGGATGTCTGGGAGGGATTTAAGCAATTCATTTTTCAAACAATATTTATTGGGGGTCAACTGCACATCAGGCATTATACTAGGCAATGCACTTGTGACTTGGAAAAAGAGAGCCCTTGTGTGCCTTTTTTGAATTAATAGGTCAGTGGGAGGATACAGAGAAATATACAGGAAATTCCAACAGCACAATAAGAACTATAACTGGGGGTGTTTAGAGAGCTATGGGCATTTATAGGAGAAGCCCATTTTCCATTAGGGAATCAAGGAAGGCTTCCTGGTGGCTGTGATGTCTCAAAGGAGACTTGGAGGATAGATAGGAGTAAGTCTGATGAAAGAATGGGAAGAAGATTCCAGGTAGAATAAATAATTTATGCGAGTATTTAAACTTAGACAAGATCCAGAGGGTTGGAGTAACTTGAAAAGAATTCAACATGGCAGGAGCACAATACCTGTCTGAGAATGAGAACTCCAGGGAACTCTGGAGAAATGAGAATAACAATTCAAGTTGTTTTACTGTTGAGGAAGATTACTCTTCTTGCAGTGTGGAGAATGGACAGTGAAAGAAAAAGGCTAGAGGCACAGCTTGGGAGAGTAGAGAATGGACTGAAAACCATAACAAGGATGAGAAAAGAGAGTAGACTCAGAGCAGTCAAGGACATGGAAATAAAGATTTGTGATGGGTCATATCTATGCAGTGAGAAAGAGGGGCAAGGCTGCAGGCTGGATGTTTTTGCTTACACAGTTACACAAATAACCGTTTCATTTGCTGAGATAGGAGACATAAAGTAGAATAGGTCTGGGGAAAAGAGAAGTTAATTTTGGACAAGTTGAGCTTCCAATGGCCAGCCCATAGGAGGTGCTCAATAAATATTTATTGAATGAATGAATATGCAAGTAATGTGGCTCTCCTAGCCAGCAAAGAGATGTTGGGTGGAGAGATCTAGTTTTTTTTTTTCTTTTAAGATTTTATTTATTTATTCATGAGAGACACACAGAGAGAGGCAGAGAAATAGGCAGAGGGAGAAGCAGGCTCCTTGCAGGGAACCTGATGCGGGACTCGATCCCAGGATCCTAGGATCATGACCTGAGCCAAAGGCACATGCTCAATGGCTGAGCCACCCAGGTGCCCTGAGAGATCTATTTTTAATAGATTCACTTGTACTCTTCAATGTACAGATGAAACTTAAAACCCTGGGAATGGTTGAGATCATCCAGGGGAAGAAGTACAGAGGAGACAGGAGGCCCTAGGTACTAAAGCTGGAGCAATATCAATACATAGGCTCAGACAGAGGCAGAGATGCTCTTGTAAGTGGCAACGTAGGAGGGGTCATTAAATAGGAGTAAACACTGGCCCCTTAGACATAAGTTCTGTGAGGGCAGAGATACTCATTTTGTTTATATTTTGGTGCTGCTAGGAGCAGAGCTGTGTTTCTCCAAAATTTATATGCTGAAGCCCTAACCTCCAAGGTGACTGTCTAGAAACAGGATTTTTTTGGGGGGGGAGGTAATAAATGTTAAATGAAGTCATAAGAGTAGAGTCCTAATCCAATAGGACTGTGGCCTTTTGAGAAGAAGAGCAAACTCTCTCTGCTCTGTGAGGACACAGGGAAAAGGTGACCATCTGAAAGCCAGGAAGGGAACCTTCACTAGAGTCTGACCATGCTGGCACCCTCATCTCAGACTTCCAGTCTTCAGAACTGTAAGAAAATAAATTTCTGTTTTTAAGCCACCTAGGCTATGGTATTTTGTTGTGGCAGCCTGGCTAACTAAGATGGTGCCCCACACTTAGAAATGGTCCTGGTAAATAGGGAGTAATCAGCATTTAAAAAAATTTAAGATATAATTGACATAGCATTGTATTATCTATACATTTTTTTGAGTCAATTGAATAAACGAGTCATTCTCTGGCATGCTCATAAGCACAACAGTTCCTTGAGACAGCGTGTTTGTAATGAGGGGGCTGGGAGAAGGGAACACTGGCTAGCATGGAGATCTGGGTGCTTAGGGGGAGTGGGAGGGAGCCAATTATCCAGATGAGTATGGTAACAAAATAGGAAGAAAGACCTGAAAAAGTTCAAGATGCACAAATCTCCTTTTTTACCTTTTGGCTAAGGCTGGTTCTGAAACTGGGCAAGTTTCTTGGTTGATTATTAGGTGTGTGTGCATTTGTGTGTGTGTATGTGTATGCTTGTGTGTTTGCAAAGGCCCTCCCCAACATTAATTAGATAGGACTGTTTGAACCAAAGTGAATTTAGGCCCAGTCTGGATATTGCTCTCTACAGAGAATACCCTTAGCTGGCAATGAGATTTCTCAAGTACATAACAGATTAAGGGAGGAAAAGGGACACAGTGTAATAATAATTGGAATAATTGGAATTCTTTTATCATTCATGGCACTTATAGTGAAAGTACTTTCTAATGTGTCTTTTGCCACATGCGATATAAGTAAATTATATTAAAGGATTCTAAAATTAAAAAAAAGTTTTTTAAGAAAATGCAAGATGAAAGTTACTAAATTCCATTATAAGCTGATGAATGAAATCTGCATCATTCACTGGTTCACAGTAAAGAGTTGCCATTCTGCCTGACAACCCAAAATTCAAGCCATCTCTATCAACTCCTGGGTAAAAAGCCCGGAAATGGCATCTGAATCCCAGGGTTTGTAAGATTAAGCATCTTGGGGTTTGATTCTTGGCTTATAAATTATTTTATTTACTTTTTTTTTTTTGGCTGGCAGTGGGAAGAAAAGACTGTTTAAGAAAATGTTAAAGAATATGGATTCCACCTGGCCTTTTATTAATTTGTATCTTTGAGGGCTTATGTAACATTTGATCATGTAAAGCCTGTTATACTTTGTGAAGAAGCTGACTCCAAGGAAAGGATTCTTGCTCTGAGAGGTTAGTTCTGCACTTTGATGCCTTGGCAAAGCTTCATGCCCAGCACTTGACTGATTGTGTCATTGGTTGGAAATGGGGTGTATGTGCTCCAATTTGTAAGAGGTCATGGTCCACATTCTGGGCCAAGAGGCAAAATAAATATATGAAATTAGAGCCAAAATTAGAACAGTGGTTGCCTAGAAGGGTTAGGGGTCAACTAGGGCAGGGCATGAAGGGAACTTTCATGGAAGTTCTGCAAATACTCTGTCACCTCACTGAGATGATTGTTACGAGGGCATGCCCATTTATTTAACTCACCAACTGTACACATTAAAATATGTGCATTTCACTGCATATACAAAATTCAAAGGTCAGCTGTAAAAAGTCTAAGAGCACCAAAACCCTTAAAACAAATAGGCTGAATTCTTTTTAAAATGAGCAAAACTTAAAAGGCAGTTCCTTTTTTCTTTTACTTTGGGGGAAAATGAATGGTGTCAAATAAATGCCCAAAGACAAGCTCCCAAACAGAGCATTTTACTTTTTTTTTATTCTTTATTAATTTTATTTAGAGAGCGTGCACAAGTCGGGGAGGGCAGAAGGAGAGGGAGAGAGAATCCCAAGTAGGTTCCACACCCAGCATGGAACTTGATGTGGGGTTTCAAGTCGATCTCACAACCCTGCTATCTTGACCTGTGCTGAAATCAAGTCTGATACTTAGCTATACCTTCATGTCTTGGAGTGAAGGAACCATCTCTAGTACTATAAGCTGTTTTGGAAATAATTCCACATTTATTTCCTTTCATGTTTCTGTTGGGGGAATAATGTTTTTGTAAATGTAAAAAGCTTTTAATGGAGCTAGAGAAGAAACTATGTTTGGTCATAGTATTATCTGGTTACGAACTAAAAATTCAGAGCTCTCTTGTGAGTCATGCTGCCAAGAATTGCAGGCTTAATCTTCAAGATGGTATGAATTTGAATTTTGACTTTATGGCTTCAGACAGTATGAGGATACAAAGATAATCATTTGGCAAAAACACTTTTGAAAATGGTAGAATGTGACGTGGAAATTTGGCTTTTAGAGATGGTTATCAGATAAATGTGATACTGTTTTATTCATCTAAGTATCTGGATTAATAAATTAGCCAATATTTGATGACCTGATATGACCAGGCACAGTGCTAGGCACTCAGCAAATTCCCAAATAATTCTATTCTATACGGGCCTTGTTCTCAAGGAGCTTCTGAGCAGGACAGGGGGGAGTTTTTAACATATTAAAAAACATATTAATAACTCTTTTAAAAAAAGATTTTATTTATTCATGAGAGACACAGAGAGAGAGGCAGAGATATAGGCAGAGGGAGAAGCAGGCTTCCTGCAGGGAACCTGATGTGGGATTCGATCCCAGGACCCTGAGATCAGTACCTGAGCCAAAGGCAGATGCTCAACCACTGAGCCATCCAGGTGCCCCTATTAATAACCCATTTAAAGAAGATTGTAATAAATGTGTGAGAATATCATTGGTGTTCAGTGGAGAGGAAACTCCTTTTAAGAAGGAATAAAGGAAGACTTTACGGTTGTGGTGGGATTTGGTCCGGACCTTGAAAACGAGTGTGCTGGCCCCTGACAAACCAGCAAAGCAGGGGTTGTAGGCAGAGAGGATGTCATCAGGAAAGCTGCGAGTGCTCAGCGCGCTGGGGGAGGAGGGGGGGGTGTTTGTCTGCAGCACGGGGTACAAGTTGTCTACAAGTTGTTAGAGGAGGTACAGGAGGCAGGAGGAAGGCCTGAGCCCCTGGGGGAGCTATGAGCTGGGGAAGGGCTAGAGCCAGCTCCTCAGAGGATGGATCCTGAAGCAATGAGATCCCCGGAGGTAAAAGGCAGCAGGATTTAAGGAGTAGGGGGAATAGAGAGGCAGACAGGTCCCTAGGAGGCTCTTGTAACGAGTAAGGTGATGCCAGCCGAAGAAGCCTGATGGAAGCGGAGGGACCGGGAGAGGCAGCTCTTCTAGAATGCTCAGCAATGTGGCAATGTGGAAGGCCAGGGAGGGAGAGACAGCCATCCCAGAAGACCGGGAGACTGTCGTCCGGCGACTGACCGGAGGGACAGGGATGCTGTTCATAGTCCAGGGTTGAGAAGGACGTCATGTTTGTGGGAGAGAACATGATGACTCATATTTCGAGCCAGCCAGAAATGCCCAGGAGACGCTGGAAAAGTGGGTCCGGAGACATACTCGGCGGTGGAGCAAGAGAGAGAGCGAGAGCGAGAGCCGCCCCTTCTTCACCTGCCAGGACCGGGGCAGTCGTGACAGTGGGTGAGCACCTGAGCACCTGCAGCGTGACCCCGGTGGAGAGGGAAGGGGGGCGGGCAGAGAGCTGGGAGCTGGCTGCCCTGGGGAGGTTGTTTGCCAGAAGCAGTAAAGGAAAACTGGCAAGGTGCAGTACCTCCCCCGACCCTGTCCCCAAGCCTGGGAGATGGAGCTGACCAGGAAGAAGGAAGAGAAGGCTGGAGAGAGAGCAGTCAAGAAACCTGCCTTTAGTGGACTCACCTTGACTGCTGCTCTCAGCAAATCAAAGTCTAGGAAGATTATTTACAGAGTCTCCTTCGTTTCTCCTTCTTTCTTTTCTTTCTTCCTTCTTTTTCCCCCTAGCCTTCCTTCCCTTCTTCCTTCCTGCACAGTTTTGGACTGGCCCAGTGCATGGGGGGGTCACGGTTAACCTAAGGAGGAGTTGGGATTCGCCACTGTCACCGAAGAAGTGTAACTGTCTTTTCAATATTTGTCTTTACAGCTGATTGTGGAGGGAGCTGCTTCTCTGCTCTAATATTGCAACGTTTTGGGTCTTTTAAAGCATGAAAGATATGTTTGCAACATGACATTAACATTTTTGTAACTCTGTTTTATATAACTTTTTGCTTCTTTCTTTGCACTGCTCTCCAGAGCCACTCATAATACCTCGGTAACTGCGTAGGGTCCCAGGGCCAGAGACTGGCCACTCCTGGCATTGTGATGAGAGTTATTTAATACCCAAGGCCATGACTAATGTCTGGCAACAAAGGTTCCACTAGGCGTCACGTGTCCTGGGACCTTGGGTGAGGGCAAAAAAAGGAGCCACCTTATTATTGTGTTGTTAGTATCATGGTCAGTAGAAAAGTTGAGGACCAGGTGGATCCATCCAGGCAGGGCACCTCTTTGAAGTGAGAGACCCTCGCTCTCCATGGTCAATGCCAGCACACCCAGAGAGCCTAAAATCAGTTTAAAACAGAGGTGTCCACCTTTGTCTTATCTTCATACCCTAGGCTTTCAATAATATATATTTTTTGTCATATGTTTACAGAAAGCAGTCAACTGAGCTATTCGTGGAAAGGTTTGTGGGTTTGGTTAACGAGGTGGAGGAGTATTACATTTCAGCTGGAAACACATCCCTAGAATGCCAAAACATTTATTCCAAAGTCTGGTTTCCTGGTGCAATCGGAGGCACGGCAAGAGTGTGTCTGTTCAGAGACTAGGGGGCTGGGGCCAGCAAGGCATTTGATCCAAGTGTATTCCAGAAGGCTTTTATTGTTAAATTATATTCTTCAGGAAAAACCGCCCATGTCACATTTTGTAAACTTGATATCCATACACTTTTGACTGGCATTCTATTTTAGCCATAAGCCTATGATTTACAGCAAGCCTGTTTTCCCTCTTGCATAGGGTGGCAGCAGAAAGCACGGGGTGCTTTCCAGGCTCCAAGGATAAGGAGCAAATGGGGCTGGGGTTTTGTTTCTCCCCAATAACGCTGACTCTAGCTGTGCCACTCTGCTCTCCATGAGCAGACAGCAAGCTTCTCCTTACTCCCCACTGCCATTCATCCAGCTCCCTGCAGCAGCCCAGCTGCTGTGTTTGTCGGGAGGGGCTGCCAAGTGCCCTGCCTACTGGCTGCTTCCCGAATCCCTGCCATTCCACACACAAACACATCCACACACGCTCTGCCTCGCTCACACACGGAGCTACACGCACATGCGAGCACATTCCTTCCTTCCTTCTCACTGCCTCAGCCCTTGACTTCTACAAGCCCATGGAACATTTCTGGAAAGACGCTCTTGATCCAGCAGGGTAGGATTGTTTTGATTTCTCTCTTTGTAGCTTTAGCATTTTGAGAAAGCAACTTACCTTTCTGGCCAGTGTCTGTATCCTAGCAGGGAGATGAGGATTTGCTGTTTTCAGTGGGTCTATGTGTGCATCTCCTTTTTCTTCCAGGACTTGTAGGATTCTTTGTGTAATTTATGTATAATTTGGTGGGTGCAGATTTTTAAGAGCCCTATGAAGTGCTTTTTGTATGTGCTTAGAAAAGACATTTGAAAATTGAAAGTGTGATTTATGGGAACAAAATCATCTGTAAAAAAAAATTGCTTTGGAAAGTAATGGTCGCTGGCCATAAAGAGAAATATCTGTGATTTACCTAATGTGTTTTAACCCTTTCTTTGCTTACAATCTATGGTTATTGATGCTAAGCTCAATTTTGTCTTCCTATTAAACCAACGACTCTGCATACTGTCCAGAAATGGTCTGTTTGTTCTTGTAAGAACCAGGTAAAATGTGTAGTTATTAGTATAAAAAGATTCAAAAAAATATTGTTAGTCACAGTAACCGTGGCATTTATGTGTGCCATGAATGTTTGTTAGGTAGTCTGTTGGGTGTTTGGGATAGCAATTAAAGCAAGGCATTAATGGTCATGTCAGATAGTTGTATCAGAGTCTATTAGGCTGGGGCAAGGGAAGTTTATTAGGAAAGTATAGACTCTCCAAGATTGTGGGTGCACAATATATTTGCCACCTCTTGTGTGAATACGTACACATATATTGTGTTGGTGTGCATGTTTAGATTTTAATTCAGTTCAAAACTTTTTTCTATTCCTTTTTCATCTGAATATCCGACTCTGCATATCCTAGCCAAGTGAATGGAGAAGGTTGAATTGCAGGAATAAAGAACAGAAACGTAGCATCGCATTTCCGAATTTGTCGGTTAGACCAACTGTGTAACATAGTGGCCAAAGATCCGGTTAATGAACTGAGGTTACGTTTTGTATGAAAAGGTCACATTTCATATTTAGCTTTCTGAAGTTTTTGGTTGCATAACCTGTGGAAGACACGAACACCCATGTGTGCCTAACCAAAGGTTTTTGTGAATCATCATTCGCATGAGAATTCATAATGGGAGCAAGTACAGTACCGCGGTCCAACACAAACATACAAGTCAGGCTGGGAGCATCTCAGGAAGGTCCTGGCTAGGAGGGACCACTCTAGGGCAATTTTGCAGATGAGGAAACTGAGGGCTGGTGTCATTCTGCTGATTGCAAAGTGCGGCTCTTCCTACAGGTACGCCTTGAATCTCCTCCCCTCTTCTCCCCAGATGTCTCTCTCCTCTCAGTCCCTGCAGCTGCTAAATATAGCTGTCTGTGGCTGGCTGCACATGCAACCGCACACCCCACTCTATCTGCCATATCTCAGTTACAGAGTGGCCCTCCCCAGGGTCATTCTATGTACACACTACACATTTCCAGCCAACTAGGAGAGTGGATCAAACAGAAGGAGAGACAAACAGAGATAGATTGGAGTCTGGCATGGGGCACATAAGGCAGCGCGGTGGAGAAAGCCGGCCCCTGCCTTGGTCCGGCGAGTTTGCAGTTCACGTCGTCTTCCCCAGGCCACCTTTAGGAGATCCTTCTGCGCCCCCGCCCTCCCGCCGTGAAATGTAGCCTCCCTGCAGCGGCGACCAGTAAAGTAAAGTTCAGGGAAGCTGGTTTTTTTGGGATCGCTCCAAAACGAGTTGCGCGCCCGGGAGCGATGTTTAAACCAATGTCAGCGCGAGGCAACAGCCCCTGGCCGGCTTCCAGCACCTTTGTAATGCATATGAGCGCGGGAGACCGGTACTTAAAGTTGGAGACCCGGAGCCGGGACGTGGCTGAGCGCGCCCGGCAGCCCGGCTCCGCGGGACGCGCGGGCTCCGGCTCCCGGGGCAGGGCCACGGCTCGCTCCGCCGCGGGACCTGCGCGGCGCCGCCTCTAACAGCGGGCTGTGCTCTTCTTCCAGGTGGCCCGCCGGCTGCTGAGCGCCCGCCGCGCCCGGGGACGGAGCGCGCCCTGCCCGCCGCCGCGGACCATGACCATGACCCTCCACACCAAGGCGTCCGGAATGGCCCTGCTGCACCAGATCCAAGGGACCGAGCTGGACACCCTGAACCGCCCGCAGCTCAAGATCCCCCTGGAGCGGCCCCTGGGCGAGGTGTACGTGGACAGCAGCAAGCCCGCCGTGTACAGCTACCCCGAGGGGGGCGCCTACGACTTCAACGCCGCGCCCGCCGCGCCCGCGCCCCTCTACGGCCAGTCGGGCCTCGGCTACGGCCCCGGGTCCGAGGCGTTCGGCGCCAACGGCTTGGGGGGCTTCCCGCCGCTCAACAGCGTGTCCCCGAGCCCGCTGGTGCTGCTGCACCCGCCGCCTCAGCTCTCGCCCTTCCTGCACCCCCACGGCCAGCAGGTGCCCTATTACCTGGAGAACGAGCCGAGCGGCTACGCGGTGCGCGAGGCCGGCCCGCCCGCCTTCTACAGGTATCCGCGCCGCCCGCGCCTCGTGGGGTGGCAGCTGCGCCCCCGCGGCCGGGAGCAGCCACGGGGCCGCCGCGCGGGAGGCCGCAGGCCACGGGCCGCGGGGCCGCGGGGCCGGGGGGCGGAGGAGACTTTGCCCATCTTCCGAGAGCCGAGTTCTCTCGCTTGGCAGCAGGAAGAAAACTGTATTCTCCACCCCCACCGCCCCCCCCCCATCTGCATGAGCGGCAAATCTGAAAACCCATGGGCTTCCAAACTCATTCTGGAAAACCGTACAGAGCTGCGCTTATTTTGGGGGGGGGAGGGGGGACAGGGAGGGAGGGAGGAAGACCCCAAAGCAAATAAACGCAAAGCTCTTGGAGTTGCTAGTGAATGCCCCGCTTTGGTATTTAAGGTTGGAGGTGTGTGTGTGTGTGTGTGTGTGTGTGTGTGTCTGGAGTGGGGGTGGGGGGGGTTAGCGGAGCTCATTTTAATTGATTATTATTTTTTTGAAATGGTTTTAATGTGCTTGCGAAATCTTCTTTCATCCGGCATTTCTGATTGGAAATACGCGCGCTATTATTATGATGACAATGGTTTTTTTTTTTTTTTTTTTTGCTTGTTGGTTGGTTGGTTTGTTTTAGTAAGCAATGCTAGCACTTACTCCCCCCCCCTCCAGCCCCCCCCCCCTTCCTCTCCATCCCAAGCTCCAGGGCTTTAGGATTGCAACGCGCTCCTTTAGAAGAGCCGTAGAGGCGTTGAAGGAGTCTTACTTAACGAGTTTCTGATTTCTGAGTTATCTGGCTGGGTCCGTGGCGGAGCAGATTGCTGGCATAGGACTACTGACAGCCGAAAATTTATAGGTGTCTTGTGAGTTTAAAACTTGCCGCATCGAGGAGTGTTTTGAAATAACTCCCCTGCCAGCGAAGTTACAGTTCTGGCCTACCCGACAGAGCGTGCCCCGGGAATGGTGTTCTGGGTCAGCGCGCGATTCTGTGCCTCTTGGTTGCTGTCGAAGTGTTAGTAAGCCCAGCACACACAGGACACGTTTGTGACTTGAGTGGCCAGTATTTTGTGTCCTTATGTCCCCCACCCCCACCTCCAAGGATTTTATACTCCCCTCCCCTCCCCTCTCCTCTCCTATTACCTACCTTGGACAGTTTCTCTGTTCTCTTCTTGATGGACCTTGGGAGGGCTTAGGGGGATGATTCTGATGAACACCTGTGCCCTAGGCACCCGATGGCCAGATATACTCTGGAGTGGGTTTGCAAAGCCTCAGGGCACCCACGTGGCTGGTGCTGAGTTGGGCACAGCCAGACTGCAGACTAGTGTCTGCACTAGCCTCCCGCTCTCACCTGGACCCTTCTTCTGCATTGCAAGCCGTGGACCCTTTTCTATTCACTGTTCTATTTCCAGAGATATTCATAGCAGAAGAAACAGGAAGAAGGTGCAGGTTGGCCCCAGAGAATATCAAAGGGCACACTCTTTGGGTATCTGAACATACCCCATAACCTTTGGCCTCCTCGGAGGACTTTAGAGCATCCCACAGCCAGACAGGTTCAGACTGAGTTATTACTTAAAAGATGAAGAATGAACAAAACTTTTAAAAAGTTGGCATATTTCAAATTCATTTTACTTGTTAAAATTCAGGCTTAAAATGGAAAGAGAAATAGAATTTATTCTGCTCACTTTTTTTTTAAGTGTGAGAACAAAATATAACAATTAAGTCTTATTCACACAACCTTTTAAACTCCTTGATGTGAAGGAAGGCACTGGTATGATGTGAATTCCATAACCTTATGGTGGACTACAGAGAAACTATTTTCTTTTCCATTTAATTTTCAGTTCTTTTATTGCAAATTAATCCTACTGAATTTCAATGGGTGCTAATGAGACTGCTCCTCGGTGGATTATTTTCTGCTTGCTAATAATTGCAAAGTGAGCATGGTCAAATAAAGAGGGGACCACATTTAATTCAAAATTGTTCCATCATCCCAGTGGCAAATAATATCACTATAATATGCCCCATCTTAAACTTTTTTGCATTAGATGATATTCAAATATGTTTAGGATAATGAAAAAAATGACCTGGAACTTCAATAATAAAGTTAAAAACTCATACAATGGATTTTAATGTGGAAACTCAGTTTTAGAATGATTTTCCTTTTGCAGTTTATTTCCTCTAACATCCTTACTCTTTGAATTTGGCTTCTGGGTAACCAGGGAGGAAGAGTTGACACTATACAAGTGTTGTTTCAAATGGACAGATGTTATTTAATATTTTTGCCCTCTCAGTTTTCCTGTTTGAATAACTCTGAGTAAAAAGAAAAAAATCGATTAAGCTCTTTTAGAAACCATCTGTTGTCTTCAGTAGTTATCAAAGTTTTGGGGGTTGAAAGCAGCGTTTTCAAACTGCTTGTTATGATCCAGGGGATCATGAAATCAGCTTATTGAGTCTGGAACACTTTTTTTTTTCTTTTTAAGGAATAAAATAGAAAATAATATAATAAAAAATATCGGAGGGCATAATATTTAGTAAGGGTGGATTTTGTTTCCTGAAAATTTGTTTTAATTATATATGCTTTTATGTGCTGACTCCGATATAAAATATATTTCTTACCATGGACATTTGAAAGTTGGAGGCCTAACATGTTATGGTCAGTAAAAAAAAAAAAAAAAAATTAGGTAAGTGACTAGTTGTTTTAGCTACACAAACCAAAAAGGTATATTGGTTGTCTTTATTTTATTTTCCCCCTATAAATTAGCTGATGTCTTCAGGCCAGTTGGAGTAAGCTTTATTACTTCTAATTCTTAACTTTTCCATTTGTAAAATGGTGTTGTCATGTGAATTGTCTACTTGAATGTCCCACTGGGATGTTCAGAGAATTTATGTGAAGTTCATATTATTTAGCATTGAGATGCTATGGTTACTTTATTCTAATGGCCATAATGTCCAGCCATATCCGTATAAAGAAATGCAATAGGTAAAACTGCCCTGGGCATATGTGAGGAAGATTGTCATGTGCCCCAACAAATTGTTGAGAGGGGATACATTGTAAGCAGGCATGCTGTGGCTTTGCAAGGTGTATTAACTTAAAATTTCCTGATGAAGGTAACTGAGAATTGCCTTATCCTCAGTTCCTTCTTAGTGTTCAAACAACTTAGGAGGTTTAAATAAAACTAAAGATGAAATATAATTATTTCCACCGTGTTTTTAAAAATTCAAATTAAGTATTTAGTGCTCCGTGTTCATTTCAGTTTTACTACTCAGTATTCTTTTTTTTTTTTTTTTTTTTTTTTTTACTACTCAGGATTCTTAAAGACTAAATTGTACCCACTTCTACCCCCAAAACTTGACAAACACACAGATCTTTAGCATCAAAATCAATGTCGTAGGAATTTGTCTGTTGGCTGTATGCATATTTTGAATGAATATGTGTTCATTGACGATCATTTAAAAACGATGTCTCAACTTTAAATAAGGCTCATTTCTAGAGAGAGATTTGAAGAGCTAGTTTTCAAGTTTCCAGTAATTCTTTCCTTGTATTTCAGTGATATTTTAGCACTCTTTCTGTCTGTTCTTACTTATTTCATTCATTTGAGTTGTTACTGTTCACCTGACATTTTGTGTTGGTTTAGGGAAGGAACCACATATTGCCTTGGGAATGAGTGTATTTTAGGTTGAAAAATGGATTCACATCTTGAATCCCCGTTTCATTTTCACCTACTCCATGTGGCTTGTACCTGTTTGGTAGAAAGCCCCTGAAGGATAATTGCCACTTATTCTAATCTTCTTTCTCACACTCATTTAATTTGGATCCTTGGATTGCTTTTGTGAATGTATTTCAGATATGACATTCATCGTTTGGGAAAATTCAGATTTAGCATTTGGGTTTCTTATTGTTTTAAGAACATGAAAGACAGGGGCAAGATATCAACAATGACAGGAACAACAGATATAGGAAAAAGTATAAAAGATGACATGGTTTCTGTTAATGATAAGATATTAATAATTTTGTCAAGTGGATCATGTATAGGAAGGTAGTACATAAACTACACAAGCATTCAACATTTTATTATTTCTTTCACATATTAAATATTCATTCCAGTGCTTTTGCAAGCTAAAAGATAGTAGGAAAGGAAAGATTTAAGTGCTCAGGAGTTTCATTACAAATATTAATTAATGACAATGTGAAATCATTTTCTGTGGAAGTCAAATTTAAATAAAATCTTTATTAAAATATGCAATATTTGTTTGCAGCCTGGGTTATAATAAATAATGTTTATTTGTAGATACATTAAAAAAATCAAAACCCTGATTATATGAAAATAGTTTTACATAGGAAATTTATTAATTGTAATTATATTTTTTTCTAAAATACCCACTCAGCACAAAATTAATACATCTGACTCCTCCTTGTGACATCAGTATTATTTTTAATGTAACTTTAGAAGAACGCAGTACAAGGAACAGCATACTAAGTGTGTTCCCTCCTTTTCCAGGATACATAGAATGGATAGGACAAGTTAGTCATTTAGTTTAATTCCAAGACTCCGTTTGCTTTTTGAAGAAGGAAAACAGGATAGCCACAACTGTTCAGAACCAAGATGCACACTCCAGAGAAAGATGATTTATAAATCCCCCAAATACAGCCACTCAAACACAAAGCAACCAAAGTGAAACTGTGAAGGATTTTATAGAAATGAGGCAGCCCATCAAAGCCATCAAATAGTTTTGTTTTAGATTTTAAACTCTGCCAATGAGTTGATAGATAATACCCCTTTTAAAAAAAGGTGTGTGTGAGCTCTTCCCTGCTGTGCTCCTAAAACATAACCCCCTGCTGCCCTCTGAAATCTGAAGACTTCAGTGGGCTGGAGGTTGAGGATGCACCTTTATGATATTCTCGATCTCGAGAGGGAAGAAACCATAATTACCGAGTTCTGCACTTTGCAGGATGTTATTAGGGATTCTGAGGGAAGCTTGGCATTAATCAACATTTTCAATCATATGTGTATGTTTAGAACCTATTAAATATATGAAAGATAGAAAAGACAAGTATTTTGGTCCCAATTGATGAAATTTTATGTAGTTTGGTAAAGTAATAATTTCAAGAAGCTAGGTCAAATAGAAAATGAGGTGACTGACACTTGTAAGTGATATGGTGGGATGACAGAGGAATCATAGTGGTGGTGAGGATGAGGATGGTGACAGTGGTGGCAAGAAAGTACTGGTGTCCACTGTGGTAGGCAGTAATTCTAGATGCCTGTTACATAGCCTGGAGATGTGTATCCTACTCAGAAATTAAATCCTTTTAATGTACTTCATCTATTTTTGCGTAGTTATAATTTAAGAAACAATCAATGTCAATTGAGTAATAGTCAATTACTGATGTTATCAATAATATTAATACCATAATTCTAATAAGTACTACATGAGAAATTTAAAAAGAAAACTCCAAACAAGGCTGGATTTTTTTTTTTTATGTCTCCTTTTAGGTGGACAAAATTAGGTCCTCAGTCTACTCCCATAACATCTGCTTTAATGAAATGTGTTACCGTGGGTGAGATAGTAGGCTACTTTGTCATGTATTTTTCTACGTTCTGTGAATTATGCCTTGGGAAAATTATAGACATTCACTTAAAGCTAATGAAGCTAACTGAAAAATGTTCAGGATTAGATATTTCCAAATAAGTCCTGGGTAAACCCAGATCGGGTTCTTCTTTTTTGAGAGTTCCCCAAATGTAGTTAGTTCCTAGGGGGAGCAAATGGCCTCTGTGATTTAGTGTTCACACACTCACATCCATCGTCCACCGAGCTCTCGGAAGCTGCAGAGCTGTCTGGTCCCAAAGCCTCCCTGGGCTCCTTGCTCCCACTCCAGCCTGCATCCTCCCGGGGGTGCTCCTCCCTGTTCCCCCGGCGGTGCGCTGCGGGCCTGGCAGCCCGCAGCCGACGCGGGCGTGCTGGGCACTGCTTCTTGGGCAGTGTTCTTGGCAACTGGACTCACTTTTCTCATCGAAAGACTTGAGATTTTTTTCTGAGACCCTGCAAGTAAAAGACAATTTTCTTTTAATTTCCTGCAACTAAATGATGTTAGAAATGGTAATTTTTACGTTGGCATATTTCCTCTTTCCTCTGCTGAATTTTTTTCGTGGTAGTCCGTTCTCATATTTTCTTTTCTCTTTGCTTTGTTTTCTAAGGTTCTTTAAACTCCTTTTGGCTTCTTTTCCCCTATCAAGCTTGCTTCCTTCCTTTCTTCCTTTTTTTTTTTCTTTTTTCTTGTTTTAGTTGCCCCGTCTACGTATTCCCAGATTTTTTTCTTCCACCTTTTCCTGGTTTATTTCTTTATTGACCTGTTTCATCTGTTATTTTAATGAAATTTGGAACAGGGTTCAATAGAGTTCCTACCTAGCATGGAAAAGCCAGGGGTGTTAAGTATCACCCAGAATAGCATTAGCTACATTAAAAGTTTTTTTTTTCAAAGATTTTATTTTTTTATTTATGAGAGACACAGAGAGAGAGAGAGGCAGAGACACAGGCAGAGGGAGAAGCAGGCTCCTGCGGGGAGCTGGATGTGGGACTTGATCCGATCCCGGGACCCTGGGATCACGACCTGAGCCAAAGGCAGACGCTTAACCACTGAGTCTCCCAGGCGTCCCTACATTAAAAGTTTTAAAAGCATTTTTTCCCTTGTCTCTAAGCTTAAGACAAAACAGAACAGGAAGAAATTTTCACTTAGTGGAATTGCTTTGACAACTCATTCATGGATTCATTCATTTGACTACCTTGAAATTGTGAAATTGTGTAGCTCATCAGTGGCATAGGTGAAATAGAATGCTTTTTTATATTCTGAGCAGTTCACGTATCAGTGTTAGCACACAGTTGCCAGGAATCTCCTTGCATGAATGGGTAGAGTCCTAAGGCCCCAGTCTTCTGAATGTATATTTGGTGAAGTGCAACCTGGACCACTCTCTCCTGTTTCAGGGTTCTACATCCATGTGGCAGTTGAAGCTGATTGGAACTTCCGATTCTGGCGACAAAAACAAAAAAATTGTTCTTTTCCAACGGGCATAGGTGGTACATCTGTGATTCATTTTATTTGTGTGAGGAGAGTATTTTAAATTGTGCTTTTTTTTTGTTTTTGCTTTTTGCTTTTGTAAGATTTTCACAATACAACATTGTCAGAAACATAATTGATTTTAGGGGTCCATTATGTTAACTGTCAAATCTGTTTTTTTCTTGGAAGACCATAAAAATTGTTGTATTTATTTCTGCTGGAATATTTCAAGCAATCCAGAGAGAAAGGATGTACATTCTAATTCGAGTACAAGATACAATTTAGTTACACTGAGAAGTTATTTTCTTTAGTTATCTGGAAAACTTGTGGGACCTTTGGAACTCTCTTGAATTCTAATCCCTGAGCATTGGTCCAGACAGAGACCATATCTTATTCACTACATTCCTCTCAGCTCTTAGCAGTGCATGGCACATGGAAGTCTTGAGCAACTTTTAGCTGAGTGAATGGCCGGTGCCAGGTAGGAAGCACCAATAGTGATTCGCTCAGGTTGCTTCGTGGGAAAATGGCCTGTCAAGAGTGGATCTTTAGATGGGATTGGAGGAATATGGGGAGTTTGTGAATACCCCTCTCTCAGGAATAAAAGTTTCTACTTTTCGAAATCCAACGGGTATTCCACATACAGTTGATTCCCATTATTTGCAGATTCCATCTTTACGAAGTTGCCTCCTCACTAAAATTTATTTGTAACCCCCAAATCAGAATTCATGGCACTTTCTGCATCATTCTCAGACATGTGGAGAGTAGTGAAAAATTTGAGTCATCTGACATGCATGTTCCCAGATGAGGTCAAACAAGGTGACTCTCTGCCTTCTTGTGTCAGATCTTCTGTTGTAAACAAGTATCCTGTTCAGGTCTGTGTGGTGCCACGTTTTTTGTTTTTGTTTTAAATTTTTGTGCTTTTTGCTGGTAACTTTGCTGTTTAAAATGACTCCCAAGCCTAATGCTGAAGTGCTGGCTAATGCTCCTAAGTGCAAGAAGGCTGTGATGTGTCTGATCAAGGCTGTGGAAAGTACATGTGTTAGATAAACTTTGGGCCTGAGTTATAGTGCTGTTGGCTATGAGTTCAATGTTAATGAATCAATAGTATGTGTGAAATAAGATATCTTTAAACAGAACACACATGAAATGAGGGTATGTATTGACTAGTTGATGGAGATAGTATGATCAGAAGCTTGTAGGAAATACAGGGCTATATTTCCCCTTGGAGCAATGGTTTAGTATTCACTGATTTACTATTTTTGGGAGCTTTAAAGTCATCAAATAATGAGAATTGCTAATATGTAATAGGGTGAGTTAAGTGCAGGTTTGGGAGGCAGGCAGCTTAGGTTTCTGACTTGACTCCTTCCTGGGTATGATCTGTGTGGCTCACTGTGCCTCGGTTTACTCATCTGTAAAATGACAATCAAATTAGGACCTACATCTTTCAGTAGTTGTGGGGATTAAATGAGTTCATAGATGTCAAACTTTTAAAACATGCCTGGCTCATAGCAAGCCATTATTTTTATGGCTCCTGTAGGAGGGAATTGGCAATTCTAGAGTGAAGAAAGTGAATAGAAGGGCTCTTTAAGAGTCTGGAATGTTTGTGACTTCCCTATATTTGTTTATTTTGCCTTCAAGGGACCAACTTTAATACCTTATTGTGATTAGAAGTTAAATTTTCCAACCTAAAGGAAGCAGGAAGCTAATTTTTCTGGGAATGCTTAATCTGTGCCAGGTGCTATGCTAGAAAAACAAAACAAAGCAATTGTAATAAACTCCAAGTAAGTAAAAATAAGTAAATCAATAAGAAGAGTGAGGGCTATCAGGTACCGTGGACTGGAGCAGGCCCAGAGAGGGAAATAGTTGAAGTTGAGGAAAGCAATTTATGGAGAGGCTCCGATGGACGATGGACGGAGGAGGGCAGGGAAGGCATTTTACTGTGATTTGGAAAACAGGAACACGCAGCAGGAAGAGGGATGGAAGCTAACATTCTAGTGTGTCTGCAAAAGTGGATTTTCAATGCTGGCTGCGCATTTGAATCAAGAATGACTCCAGAATCACCCAGGTGATTTTGCTGTGTACCCACTGTGGAGGACTATTTAAACCCGGTCTGCTTGACTTCCGAGTCTCAGTTCATCAGGGCCATGGGTCTCAGAAGCAGAGGTTAAAGGGAGTGCTTAGAAGGAGGATGACCTTAACATTGATTTCTCCTCCTCATCCTTCCAAAATAAGATTTGAAGTAGACAGGTGCATTGGATGTTGACTAGATGTCAAGCAGACAAATGGAAGAAGACCATTAGGAAGCACACACACCTATGTGAGTTAGCCTGTGTGATGAGGGTTTAGAGGATTGATGGTGATTAAAGCCTTTATGCCCCTCCCCCGCCCCCAGCCTGCTCCTCCCCCTCCCCGCCCAGGGTTCTCTTTACTTTATTCTTCTGATAGTTGCCACACACCAGACTCTAGCTTGTTTATTCAACTTTAAGCCCCTAAATATCAGTACAGTTAATTGCACTGAATTTCCAGTTGTGTGTTGGGTAAGTGCCCTGGAGTCTTGAATGTGGAAGGCTTAATTAGAGCTCCCCTCGTGTACTCTTTTTCTGTCATGAAGTATTTGCAGAGTTTTTTCGGCAAATAAATTGTGTGCTATTTAATGCTCCCTCCCCACCGCCACGTTTTGCATTTTAGAAGACTCATTTATCCATAAGGGAAGTTGGTGGTATCGAGGCACTCCACCTGGGTAGGAAGGTCCAGGATGCAGTTTGGCGAAGTTTTTCCACATTGTTCAGTTCTAATGGCTGCTCATTTCCTCATGTGACTGCCAAGAGTCATCAGCTAAAAGCATATCCTTGAAATCTCAGAATGTATATAAATGCAACTTTTTGATTCAGAAGTGAACATAGGTCTCCTCGAGTGCCCCACACGACTTGCAGTATAAATTTTAGCTGCAAGTGAGGGACTGTTACCCCAATGGTGTGAGGCTTTCTGGTTCTTTGTTCTTTGTGGTGCTCAGCAGTTGTGACTGATGAAACCAAAGCCATTTTTCTTTTCTTTCCTTCCTTCTTCTTCTTCTTTTTTTAAAGATTTTATTTTTAAGTAATCTCTACACCCAACATGGGACTAGAACTCACAACCTGGAGATTAAGAGTCACATGCTCTACTGACTGAGCCAGCCAATATCCCCAACCCCACCCCATCCCCTGCCCCACCTAAGTTGCTTTTTTATAACAAGTCCAGCCTTGTTCTAAGAAGTCTGTGTTTGATGTTGAGGAATGGCTAGCAAAGTTATCAGGTAACTTGGAGAAGTGTTCACAGGTTCTAGCGTTTTTATATTGAAGAGCTGTAATTTCCAGAAATGCGGTATCAGTCATTTATAACATCTTAAAACACACAGACAAGAATTTTCTTCTCAAATGTCTCTCACGTCATTCTCTCTGTTCTGCACACACAGCCAGCTCTCTATTATTGCTGCAATAAGTTCCCTACTGGCTTTTCAGCTTTTAAGCTTTCAAACTCTGATTTTTCAATTTGCTACCCAAAGTATATACTTGATTTGATCTTTCGTCTGCTTAAAACCCTCCAGTGGCTTCTCACTAGTCACAGAACATGCATATTCCATAGTGTGGCATTCAAAGTCCTTGTAATTTGATTTAGACTAATCTCCTCCTCTCATCCATGAAACTCCTGTTCGAAGCCATATTTAAGTGGCACTTTCTCACTTCTTCACAGTAATTTCCATTTCTAATGTGTACCTTTCTTTCTTCTTGTCCCATCTCTGTTAGACCAGAAGTCAAGATTCAGGTCAAATGTCAACCTCTACTAGCTGGGTTTTCCGCCTGGCATTTTCTCAAATGTTCATGGTGCACATATAGCACCTTTTCTGGGTACTTCTGTTCTGGAAATCACCATAGAATGCCTTTCATTATGGTTGTCGATAAATTTGTCTATGGATTTTATTAATTTTGTAGGTTAGAGTAATTTAATAGAATTATTTCTTAGTGAGTATATTCACTCTGCAAGTTTTATTAAATGTTGATCATGTACTGACTTCTTTATTTTTGTATATTTTTTTTATTGGAGTTCAATATGCCAACATATAGCATAACACCCAGTGCTTATCTCGTCAATTGCCCCGCTCAGTGCCCATCACCCAGTCACCCCATCCCCCCGCCCACCTCCCTCCACCACTCCTTGTTCGTTTCCCAGAGTTAGGGAGTCTCTCATGTTCTGTCTCCCTTTTGGGGAAATATCACCCCAATTGGTGATATTTGGTGTGATAAAAATATTATATATATATATATATATATATATATATATATATACATATGTTTTTTTTTTTGAGTAGCAAGAGGAGGAGGAATCATTCTATTCCACAGGCATCAATTTGACTAGGTCTTTGAAATCTTAGACATTTCCTTTCAATTATTTCTAAGCTTTAAGGTGGAAGCCTAAGTAAAAGTGGCTCTGTTTCAGGACAGATGAAGGTGCTCTGTCCAGCTTGCCTGCAAAATGTGTTGGAGGGCATTCCGACTTGTAGTTTCTGTTGTCTTTTGAAGAGCTGGCTTCTCTAAAGAGGTCAATGGTTCTGGAGTGCTACGACCTGCACAGCAGCAGATGTCACCAATTTGTGGATAGGGAGTCTCTCATGTCCCTATCTCCCTCCCTCCTTTTCTCTCCTTTCCCCTATAATCTCTTTCACTATTTTTTATATTCCCTGAATGAATGAGACCATATGATGTTTGTCCTTCTCCGATGGACTTACTTCACTCAGCATAATACCCTCCAGTTCTATCCACGTCGAAGCAAATGGTAGGTATTTGTCGTTTCTAATGGCTGAGGAATATTCCATTGTATACATAGACCACATCTCTTTATCCATTCATCTTTCGATGGACACCGAGGCTCCCTCCACAGTTTGGCTATTGTGTACATTGTTGCTATAAACATTGGGATGCAGGTGTCCCCGCGTTTTACTGCATCTGTATCTTTGGGGTAAATCCCCAGCAGTGCAATTGCTGGGTCGTAGGGCAGATCTATTTTTAACTCTTTGAGGAACCTCCACGCAGTTTTCCAGAGTGGCTGTACCAGTTCACATTCCCACCAACAGTGCAAGAGTGTTTCCCTGCCTCCACATCCTCTCCAATATTTGTTGTTTCCTGTCTTGTTAATTTTCCCCATTCTCACTGGTGTGAGGTGGCATCTCATTGTGGTTTTGATTTGTATTTCCCTGATGGCAAGGGATGCGAAGCATTTTCTCACGTGCTTATTGGCTATGTCTGTGTCTTCCTCTGTAAAATTTCTGTTCATGTCTTTTGCCCATTTCATGATTGGATTGTTTGTTTCTTTGCTGTTGAGTTTAGTATGTTCTTTGTAGATCTTGGATACTAGCCCTTTATCTGATATGTCATTTGCAAATATCTTCTCCCATTCTGTAGGTTGTCTTTTATTTATTTATTTTTTATTTTTTTTTTGTAGGTTGTCTTTTAGTTTTGTTGACTGTTTCTTTTGCTGTGCAGAAGTTTTTTATCTTGATCAAGTCCCAATAATTCATTTTTTCTTTTGTCTCCCTTGCCTTCGTAGATGTATCTCGCAAGAAGCTGCTGTGGCCAAGTTCAAAAAGGGTGTTGCCTGTGTTCTCCTCTAGGATGTTGATAGATTCTTGTCTCACATTTAGATCTTTCATCCATTTTGAGTTTATCTTTGTGCATGGTGTAAGAGAATGGGCTAGTTTCTTTCTTCTGCACGTGGCTGTCCAATTTTCCCAGCACCATTTATTGAAGACACTGTCCTTTCTCCCGTGGATAGTCTTTCCTGCTTTGTTGAATATTAGTTGACCATAGAGTTGAGGGCCCATTTCTGGGTTCTCTATTCTGTTCCATTGATCTATGTGTCTGTTTTTGTGCCAATATCACACTGTCTTGATGATCACAGCTTTGTAGTCATGTACTGACTTCTTTGGTAGCTATAGAGATCAGACACCTTATCTCTGGTCCAGTTGCTGATAGACTAATGAGGAAGATGATAAATGTAGAGACAATTAAAAAATAGTGGTCTAAGAATTTATATGGAGAAGAGACTCCTAGGAAAACTGTGGAGGGGCACTTAACTTGATGGAGGGCTCCCATCTATGAATGCAGAAATCTAAAAGGTTTGATGGAAAGAGGATTTAGCCAGGCAAAGAAGAGCAGGGGGAGGCTGTGAAGAGATGCCAGGTCTTGTTCCCTGATACATTTCTATATTTCTAGCCCAGTTCTTTCGACAGAATAACTGCTCAATAGTTTATAGAGCCAAACTGTTGAATTAACCAAATAAGGGTAAATTGTTTAGAATCAGAGAAATAACTTTGATAATACCAATTGCTAGTATTTTTCGCTAGTACACCAGAGACCTTGCTGAAAGCCTTAAGTGGAAGATGTTGTTCTATCCGCCTATCAACCATAAGATGCTGGTACAGATACTACTCTCATTTTATGGATAAACCAAGAGTGAGAGAGGGGAGGTGACTTGCCCATGATCACACAGCCAGTGATAATTCAGTAATGGAGGATTAGGGATTCTAAGTGGACAAGTTGGACTTTGGAGCTCAAAAATACTATAGTAAGCAGAAAAATTGACCAGATGTCTTCTATCAGTGATCAATTTACTTGACAATTGGTTTGTTAATTCTTTGTAATATTTTTATAGTTAGTTGTGACAATGCTTTTTAATCTTAGATTATGTTCCCAGGCTGCTTCTTTTAGTTTTATGGGAAGTGGCTATTTTTATGATGTTTGCTAAAAGCATGTTTCAACATTTTTTTCTATTAAGTAGGGGGATGGTTTTCCCTCTTAATGTCAGTAGGAGCCATTGAACAAAATCCTATAGGGAATTCCTGATAGCAACCAAATGCTTTTTTTTCTCTGTATGTGAAACTCACCTAAGAGTGTTAAATCTGGACAGAATTACGTTTGTTTGGTCCAGGCCTCTCTTTACATAGAAAAAAAAAATCATGAAATCAGTATTTTAAATCTAGGAAGGACCATAAGCACTATGTATTCTTACCTCCTTTATTTTCCAAGCAAAGTGATTAGAATCTAGAGAGGTGAAGTGGGTTCCCCAAAATATCCCAGCTAGTGCAAGCAGAACAGGATGAGAACCATGACGCTTTCAGCCCATGACTTCATACTTAACACATGGAAGTATGACCAGCCTCTGTTCACTGAGGACATACAGTGCGCATGTCATGGTGCTAGCAGGGAGAGTAGAAGCTCGAGTCAAGTGGGATGAAGAATGCCTGATGCTGACACTACAGAACAGTAATGGTGGTGGAGGTGATTGGACCAGCTGTGCCTGTCCGGACAGGCCATCAGTTTAATTGGTATATTGGTCCGAGTGAGAATTTGTAACCTTGGTTTGCCATTTCAATTTCAAGGCTCTAGTAGAAATGTCTTTCCTGTACTTACATTTAGATCATTTCCTTTCAGGTCTAATAACTAAGTCTTATTTACTTTGTGATTAAAGATTTCCTTTCTTGTCTTTCTTTTCTCTGTTTCCAGTGCTTAAAGTTTAGGTAGGAATTACTAGATTTCTCTGTAGATTTACACCAGCTCTTTTCAGATTTCAAAGGCAGCTGGATGCTATTTTTATTTCACAATTACCAGTGTGAAAATGGAACTTGCATTATTTCATAATTGATATTTCACCTTTGTATTGGCAAAATTAAAAAAAAAATTCAATGTGTGCTTGACCCAGCAGCCAGGTCAGCATAGAAAAAAATTTCTTTTTGTAACATGGTCCGTGTGTTGAAAAACATGTGTCTTCTTTGAAGCTAATTAGTAAACCCAACATTGGTTATATACTGTTTACTATTAAACTTTTCCCCTTGTAGTTTAATATTGTTCCAGGAAATGAAATGTAAGTTTAATAAGAATGGCAGTTGGTGGAACCATATGTCCTAAGTATAATTCATGTTCCTGAAGAAGGGCCCACGTGGCTGATGGGTTATAACTATACTAACCCAAGATCTTTTGGCACCATTTATTCTGTAGAGATTTATATTGATCAGGATAGGATTTATAATTAAAACTATGCTTTTTTTTCACTTTTAATTCTTTCAGTGTTATGGAACTGTTAACGAATTTTAACAGCTCTTTAGCTGTTTGAAGCCAGTGAAAATATATAAAAAAGGAGTTATTAATCTTGTAATTCACAGCACTGTGAAGAGAATCATGGAGAAATTCAATCTGCTTTTATTAACATTATGGTTTTTATATGTGTGTGAGGAAAATAATTCAGGTGGTAGGAGCTAATATAGACTCCTTGAGGTGCTCTTTCTTTCTTTCTTTCTTTCTTTCTTTCTTTCTTTCTTTTCTTTCTTCTTTTTAAAAGATTTTATTTATTCATGAGAGATACAGAGAAAGAGGCAGAGACACAGGCAGAGGGAGAAGCAGATTCCTCACAGGGATCCCAATGTGGGACTTGATCCTGCACCCCGGGATCATGCCCTGAGCCAAAGGCTCAGCCACTGAGCAACCCAGGCCTCCCGGCCTTCTTATTTCTTTTCTGTTTTGTGAAGAATTGTAGACCAAAAGTATTTACTTCTGGTTGGGAAACTGCTATCGATATGCTCCCAGCAAAATGATTTCCATCAGGAAGTTGAAAACAAAGCTACCTGCAGTGGTCTTTTGAAAGGCTTTTGCCCTGTGTTCTGTGCTCGGTGGCTCCTTGTGGGCAAGTGATGCTGTGCACAGAGAGGATGATTAGGTCAGTGGCAACTTTTTCTAAGTCAATATTTCTCCTTGGAAAATGATCATTTTAATCTTCTCTGAGTCTAGGCCAAAAATTTCTAATTGGATCTACATGAAGGAGAGTGGCAACAGGGGGACAGAGTGAGAAAGATCAATTAAAGCCACATGCCTCACAGTGCTTTGCTAGATAGTACTTAGCCGTGAATGACCTAAGCTGTGTGAGTCAGAGGGTACATTAGTCTTTTAACTTCCTAGGTAATTTTAGTAAATGGGTGAACATTAATTTAATGTGATATCCCATTGGCTGAAGACATAATACACTACAAATTGCCTCATTTTGTCCAAAACAGACTTTTGTCTCTGGACGAGAAAAGCGTGGTTAAGCCCGTTATGATTAACCTTCTCCACTGTCCTGAACTCAACTCTAATTTCTGCTGAATTCATGTATCTCTGTTGCCTTCTCTTAAAAGCATCCTATTTTGGATTGCCAAACAAAATATAGGATGCCCAGGTAATTTTAATTTCAGATAAATAACAACAAATTTTGAGCATGACTATATCCTATGCAATATTACACTGAAAAATTCTTCGTTGTTTATCTGAAATTCAATTTACTGGGTGTCTTGCATTTTTATTGGTTAAATCTGGCAGGCCTAGCTGTGTTGCCTCACTGTTTACTGTGTTTCATTTTTGAAGCCTGAAGGTTATTTTTTTATGGCTCCCCCTTCTAGCAAGTACACAGATGCCTGCCTGTCTTTTCCTATCAGGAAAGGAGGCAGACCAGTATAAGACTTGCACACTTATTTTTGTCATCATTGTTAATTGTAATTAAGGATGTAGTTTTAGAGTAAACACAGAATGATGTATCTGTTCATTCTGTTACCTGAAAAGATAGAGGAAAGACAAGGGTAAATATTACAATGTAATATTACAAGATTACAATTCTGCATGAGGTGAAAATTGAGAAGTCGGATCTGGTTAAAAGAGACCTTGTGGCCAGATCTACTAGTTGGGTAACTTCTGTTGAGTGAGTAATATAGTGAGTGCCACAGAAATAACACTGTTCTTTGTTGTCTTTGGGGGAATTCTCTTGTATTTTGGTAGCATTATCAGATTTCAGAAAATAGTAGTTTAGGAAAATAATTCTCTGAAATGCTTTCTAGAGTGTGAAAGATTAGGAAGACAAAGCAGGAGTCTTATCTAATTAGCATGTTAAACAGAGCTGCATTTCCCCTCCTCCATCTCTTTGGTTTGCAGCATGTTGGGATGACTTACTTGATAGCAGAGAACTTGAGCTTGGCCATGGTGGCTTGGAAGACTACCATGCTATGTGGGGGCTTGTGGGGATGGTATGTGGCGTGGAGATCTCCAGTGCACAGGGTTCAAGGGGGATTGCAAAAAAATCAAGGCTATGGGGTGAAAAAAGGAGATGTACTGGAGTCAGTGGGATAAGGAAATTCTCCAATATTCTTCTGAGTATAGGTCAGATAACTGTATGTGTGTAATTTTCTGGGGGGGAAAGTCTCTGAAGTCTTTTGAGTGGAGACCACAGGGAATGGAGTGTGAGTGAGAATTTCCAAGTCCTTGGAAATAGTTCTTTTTACTCCCTCCCAACCCAAGGGCTTTGAAGAATTCCCATAGTCCTACTCCAAGATGTATCTGGGAGGTAAGAGTTGGAGCAGAGCTTGACGGGTTTTTCTCCGGGGTTCTCAGCTGCTAAAGAAACTTGTTGCTTTAGAGGATGGCAGCCGAGGCCACTGGTTACCAGCTGAGTGATTTTGTCCCAACTATATGTGAGCCAGGCTTGAGCAGAGAGCTGGAGATGGAAAGGTAGTGAATCAAAGGTTGGTTTGTTCCATTTTTTTTCCTTTTGGCCTCATAGCAAGCTTATGCCTTGCAGAACTATGGCAGAAGAATCAGGAAAAGTATTTCAGAGCTAAATATAAAAAGTTGTAAATCCTACTTCTAAGGGTAATAAAGATATATAATGTTGATTCTTTTCTGACCAAGGCACCAAGTCTTATATGAAGATGGAGTAAGTTGGGGTAGAGATTGGAGATCTGAGTCCTTATCCCCATCCCCAGAGATTTCAGGTTGCTTCTGACTGTGCTGTCTAGACAAAACCACCAGAGGATACTATCTAGAAACTGGAGGAAGAGCTCCAGGCTGCTGTCCAGAAGTGAGAGGAAATTACAGATGCAGAGCTCCATCATGCCAGCCTCTGCTGGGAAGCCTGAGACCCTACTGTTTCCAAGGAGTAGCAGAGTAGCTGTCTCTCCCCTTCTTCCCCATTTCATAGCATTTATTAATTCTATTTCCAAGATCATATCATTTACAAAATCACCTGAAATTTATCTCACATAGTATACCTCTACTAATAGCATGTTTTGATTATACAAATGAACCAAAGCCCTTTAAAAACAAATTCTGCTCAATCCTGGGCAGAGTTTTTGATCATATCCATTCTAGAGAGTTGCTGTGATCCCAGAACCCCAGCCCTGACTTTCTCAGCTGCGTTTGTGGGAGGTCAGTGGTTCCAACTTTGCACGCTGGCCACCGCAGTGGTGAGGCGACCAGCAGGCCTCTGCTGACCTGTCTGTAAGCCCGGGTTCAGTCTTTAAGAATGTCATGAGGTTCTAAGGAGGGTGCAGGATGGCTGCAGGCCCAGGGGTACATCACTTTGATCAGGTGGTTGATGGTGGAGGCTGGCTGCTTGGTGGAGTTCAGGGTCAGCTCAGGGATCTGTTGGGTGTTCTGGTTACTTCATTCTCAGGCAGTAGAAAACTTGGTTCTATGTACTTTGCTGACTCCCTGGGTACCGCACTGGACCATTGAAGTCACTGTTTGGCCTTTGGTTTAAAGAGATCAGTGCAACCTGCTTACCTGCTCTGGCCTCACCATGATGTTGCAAAACCACCTAGCTTCACTTGGATGGCTGACCCAGTTTACTCACTCATGCGTTTGTTCGTTGGTTCATTCAATAAATATTTATTGACTGTCTACTGTATGTCAGGCACTATTCTAGGCACTGAGAATAGACGAGTGGACAAATCAGACAAATCAGTAAAGGTTCCATTGTGAAGGTGACATTTAAGCAAAGATTTGAAATAGGGAAGGAAATGGTATCATGAGGATATCCCAGAGAAAAGCATTTCAGCCTGAGCTCATGGCAGTGAAAAGCCCCTGAGGCAGGAGCATACCTGGTGTGTATAAAACAGAGGGGCCAGGATGACTGGAGTAAGAAGTTGGAGGTAAATAAGAGGCGGCTGGGGCAGCCCTGGTGGCTCAGCGGTTTAGCGCCGCCTGCAGCCCGGGGTGTGATCCTGGAGACCCTGGATCCGGTCCCACATCGGGCTCCCTGCGTGAAGCCTGCTTCTCCCTCTGCCTGTGTCTCTGCCTCTCTCTCTCTCCTCTCTGTGTATTCTCATGAATAAATAAATAAAATCTTTAAAAAAAAAATAAGAGGAGGCTGGGTAAGACTCCTGTGAGTAAGTGAATGAGGCCCCTGTAGGTCATTGTCAGGACTCTGGCTTTTAAAATTCTGAATGAGCTGGAGGTCCAGTAGAGGGTTTCAAAAGAGTAATAACATCTGACTTTTTATTTTTAAATAAATAAAATAAATAAATAAACTTTATCTGCAAGTTTGCAAACCTTTTTACCGAGATGGAATAATATAGTGATTCTTCATGTGCTCAGTTCCCAGCTTTCTCAATTATATTATTTGTAAATATTTCTGTATGCCTTTTCAAAGGATGATGACTTTAAAGAAAACCACACAATCACACTAATTAACTTTTAAAAACTAACATTATTTCTTTAAATGTCAAGAATTTGAATTGTTAGGTACTTTGAAGGTAGAGCAGACGGTATTTTCTGGTAGTTTGCAGGTAGCATGTGAAAGAGGAGTCAAAGATTGGATAGTAATTAAAACCCTCTTCACTGTTATACATTTATTGGAAGACTACTGTATACATATTTCAAAATAGGTTTTAAAGATTCACATCAGCATCTGGCTTTAGGATTTTTAGTGGTTTGGGTTTTTTTTTTGTACACATTGTCTAGTATCATCAATTACTCCGCTTCAGAAAATAATAATTCTATTTTCAAATGGGGCAAAGTGAGAGTTACTTACATCTTGAGTAACTTGTTCTAAAGTCCCTTATATAGTGATTTAGAAAATTCTGAAGAACTGACTTATCCAAACTTGCAATTTCTTTTGCTCTATTATCTCTTCTTGTCTATGTGAAATTTGGGCAGGCGATTAGACACATTTCAGGACTGATTTCCTAACCTCTTAAGGTATTTCTAGTTATTTTAAGGATACCATGAAAATAGTTCCATATAATTCACTGAAATGAGTTCAATGTAAATACATTCAAAACATTGATTGGCTGCCTCCTATATATCAGATGCTGCTCACAAGGTTTCCATAGTCTAACAGGCAGACAACCTGTGTAACCGTTTATTGCAATGTAGTGTGAAAGAGTGTTGAGAAGATGTGGGCACATGTATAGAGGTAGCAGAGTGGAGAAGGTGAGTCTGAATGCTAGGATTTCTCTAGGCTCATGAGGCTGGGCAAGGGTTTTCTTGGTAGGAAACAATATAAGTAAAGGCATGAGGAGAGAAAAGATAGGTTAGGAAATAATTGGCACATAATTGGTTGCTGGAAGATGGGCAAAGTAGTAGCAGGAGATGAATCTAGAGGAGTTTGAGGTGTTCCAGAGGATACTAGGTACTTTCACTGTAAGCATCTTTGCTGCCAGTATCTTTGCTGCAAATGTTTTCAGTGCATAATTGGCTGTAAAGCAGTTTTGCCAGAAAAGAAAAAAAAAAAAGATTGATAGTTTGGTTTGTCAGTTTGGTTTATCAAACTGCTTGACAGTTTGGTTTCCTTTCTCTATTGACACAGTGCTCCCATTTTTTATTACATAAATCTTAACCCTCAAAATGGTCTATATAGTAACACAGAGTTTTGAATACACATTTCCCATAGAATTTTGGAGTATCTTATCAACAAACATGTGACATATGCCAAGAATAAATATCAATGTAAAAAGGCTTTTGCAATGCAACACAAAGCTTATTTACAAATATGCTTCTTGTTTTGGGAAACTGATGTGTCTTTTAATGGAAGGGGAAATTTTAGCAAAAAAAAAGAAAAAAGTAATGGGGCACTCTGGTGGTTCAGTTGGTTAAACATCTGTCTTTGGCTCAGGTCATGATCTCCAGGTCCTGTGATTGAACCCTGAGTTGGGCTCCCTGCTCATCAGGGGGGTCTGCTTCTCTCTCTCCCTCTGCCCCCACCCCTGCTAATGCCCTCTCTCTCTCTCCCTCAAATAAATAAATAAATAAATAAAAATTTTTAATAATAAAAAAGAAAAAGTGTAATGAGATGAGTCAACCAGCAAAAAAACAAAAAACAAAAAACAAAAAAACTTCAACTTTGAAGACAAATGCGTAGGTGCAATCCACAAAACAAAATCAATTACTTGCACAGTTTTGGCATAAATCTCCACTATACATTTTGAGTGTATCCAAATATTTTGTATTTACAATAAAGTCTTTTTAATTTTGTTACTTGTTTTCATGTTTCATTATGTTCTTTTGAATGAATGTTGCTCTTCTGATTTTTGTGATTCTTTTACCACAAAATTGCCTTATGCGTGATTAGTTATGTGGTGAAAAGGCTTGCAGCAAAGATGTTTGTGATGAAGACACATGAAGGTTCCAGAGATCACTTTGCAGATGTTAACCTTAGTCAAAGAGGTAATTATAGCCAAGTCAGAACTCCAAAACTCTCTGAAAATGGAATCGCTGTCCCCCCAAAAGCAGATCATGCACACTAACCCAATCTTTCACCCTGAGATTTATATGGTGTTGTGGCTCTGTGTGTCCCATGTGAGTTCCTTGTATCTCTGATTGACATCATCTGCATCTGTGGGCATCAGCACATCACAGAGCGATTTACTGTGTCTTCTTAGAAATCAGCAAAAGAATGGGCTGGTCTTTGAGCTTGCTTCCTGTTGAGTGGCTTGGAAAATCAAAGAGTAACCCTGAAGATTCAATTTTAACTTCCACATCTAAGAGAGCCATTGGTACCTACACTAAAGTGTTAACAGTTCTGGTCACTGATTAAGGATTTGATGAAGTTGTTCTGTGCAACAGAATCTCTGTTCATTTTAAACTGTATCCAAATTGCCTCTTATTCTAGAATCATTCATTTGCTTTGGAACTCTTTCCAGCCATGCATGCTTGCCCGGGCAGAGAGACACCGTATATGAATTCTACTTACTTTGTCTTTGATACCTCAGCTTTATTTTCTTCTATCAGGCTCCCACTTCAATCATTGCTGGTAGAGTTCAGTGAACTAAGAAAATGTCAAATATACAGAAGTACTTTCTCCTTTTCCTCTGTCTCTCCATTTCTTATGTACTTTCCTGCTAGTTTTTTTTTCCCCTGTGGTTTCTCATGTCACATATCAGAGAAGCAACTTTTTTGTGGGCACATCATGTTAGCAGTTAGAAACACAGTGGCCATCCCTGACAGCTCCCTCTGATGGAATGGGTGTTTGTCATCTTTAATCAGTCAGGGTTGTGGGAGGGAGTGCTGAGCACACTGAAATGCAGTGCTACCACCTTTCCCCAATTCATCTGTACACCTTTTATTACTCTTGGGAAAGAGTTTTGAAAAATGGGCTCTGCATTCATGAGATCCATTGAAGAAATTCTCGCTGGACACAGATGTATCATTGGCCAGAGCCATGGGACAGAATCATGGTCATACAGTCAGAGGTGGAAAGGAATTTAGAAAACATGATTGGGGTTTCTTATTTTCCAGAGAAGCAGCTGAGACCAGAGAGGTTTTCTGACTTGCTTAAGCCATGCAGCTGTTATTGGCAGCCATTTATCTAGAACCCAGGGATTCTGACCCAGTCTAGATCTTTTCCACCATAGTACCCAGCCTCTTGTTAAAAAACAAAATTCAACTGAGTAGATTTGAAGATTTAATTGACTTTATGAAATGATTCACGAATCAGTGAGTATCTCATCTAGCAAGGAGAGGGGCATTCTGAGGGGTTGTACAAAATAGAAGGTTTCTATAGGAAGGAGGGTGGGGCAAGGGAGTTAGAAGCAAAAGAAAAGAAAGGATTATTCCAGACAAGATCTTCTCTTGGGGTGGCAGAGGGTCTTACTATGCAGATTACTTCATCTTCCTTTGGGGCATTGAGAAGGCACAGGTGACAGATTACCTAATTGGTGCTTCTCAGGTAATTAATTCCTGGTTGATAGTTTAAGACCTACATTTTGGGGGAGGTTGAAACTGCAGTTAGGTTAGGTATCGAGCCCTGGTTTACTGACTTGAGGCTTTCACCTAAGTGATGTCATTTTGGACCTGTGGTTTTCTTTCCAACAGTCCCTTATTTTATTATGAAGTTTATTATGTTTGTCGCAATGTGATCTTTAATCCCAAATAATTTTTGTTAGTAAAAATTTCCATTTGCAGTTCTGGACATGTTTGTGTAGACTTTTTATGTGATGATATATTGTTTCTATCTCTTGGAGAGGATCATTAACAGAATGATTTATGGATCACACTCAAAAGCTGACCAGAGGCCAGTGTTAGAACAGGACTGTATTTGGTATTTGGAGTTCTGTGCCTGGAGGGCCTTTTCCCAGAGGTCCATGTCTTCCTCTTTGAATTGTCTGCTTTCCCAAGGCAGAGGGACATTTTTCTTCTCTTCCCTTTCCTTCCTGCTCCTCCTCTCTCCTCCCCTCCTTTTGTAGCTGTCCTTTGTCCTAGTATACTCCTTAGCAGGCAGTAAGTAGATGTTTATGCAATGCTGCTGAATGAATGAATGAATGAATTTCTTAGTATTTCTGCATATGAGTAGATTATCATTTTCCTAATATATGTCATATTTTGTGTGGATATGAGGCTGGAAATCAGACTCGTTTTAAGAAGGTGCGGTGTCAAACCACAGCTCTCTCTTGACTTAGCTCTTTTGTGTCATCCATATGCCTTGTTTCTTGCATCTCACTTTGGGCTTCTTGTCCTCACCGTTCATTAGCACTTGCAACTGGTTGCTGTGAATAGAGAAAGGAGAGGTGAGGAAACTCAAACCAGGTCATTTGGTTACACATTAGTAACTGAGAACAGATAAAAAGATATTGCCTAAATGGGATTTTTAAGGAACTTTATGCCAGGCTATTCTTATTTCCCATTAGTGTGGAAAATCAGCACTTGCTTGTATTTTGGGGTGAAGGTATTTTTCTTAAGTGAGTGGGAAAACCTCTTGACATTTTACGGAGAGCCTTACATTTTGAATGGTGAATCCTAATGTTCTTTGTGCAGAAAGAATTTTCAGAACTCTTATATATGAACATTAATAACACATCACTTTTCATTTATTTATGAGTTAAAGTACCTATTTTCTGTAATCATATCTTAAGGAAATATTCAAACTTTCATCTGGCTATTCTCATGTATGACTGTTAGCTCCATTAAAGCCATGGAACTCAACAGAGTTCTTAACCTTTGCACTAAAAATTAGATGAGTACTTTTTCCCAAAAAAGTATTATTGGCTGGGTAATAAATAATTGTGGGCAATTTCAAATGGGCTTATTATTTATGAGATTAGGGATAATATCTGAGGTAATGACTTTTTCCCAGAGCATGTAACATACTCTCCCTCTGGCTTTTGTTGCCTTTGGGTGGAGTTCCCAAGGATTCCATTCTCTGTTGTGAGTTGGGGCTCTGGGATCAGATTGACTGATTCCTTGATTTCACTGTTGCTTGATTTTATCACTTTAGTGACCTCCTTTTCCCTCTCTACCTTGCTTACCTCATTTCTAAAACAACTGCAATTATAATAGTACTGCTTGGGATAGATAGTTTGAGGGTTAAGGGGATCGATTACACATAAGGCACTTAACAATAGTGCCTGACACAACCATCATTGTCCTGTGAAACTTAGCTTGCCTGCCCTTCCAGCTCCCCTTATCTTGTTAGGCCAGGAGTCATTGTTGGTTTTCCAGAAATCCAGGGCGTGGTTCGAACTTTGGGCAGAGTTTTGAACCAGCAGCTGTAACTCTCTCTCTTGCTCATTTGGTGGAGCTGCTTTCAATGGTGTGTATTGCCAGTCATTATTTGGAAGGAGTTTTCTTTTCCATCTCTTAGGGAAGAATATTAGCTGCCTCTGTTTGTTAACTAGAAGACTCATAATCAATATAAACAAAAATTACACTCATTAAATGGATAATATGAGGCAAGGATAGATGAAGTTTTCAGATGAGCATTGTCAAGGATCTAGAGTCTTAGACCGATTTTTGTCATCCAGAGGATAATTTTTAGCTTGCTTAAAATACCTAAAATTGCTTTAAAAACTTGACCAGAAAAGACCTATGATATGACTTAATGGGTTACTCAAACCTGACCCAGAACTCAGTTAGTTGGAGCTTTTCTAAAAATGAGGTTCAGGATATTTCCTTACTAGACACTACCATTTTAGATCAATTTGTCCATTTAAAGAATATCTATTTATTGCCATGGAAAATAAATAGAGATTATATTAAAATTCAAACACAAACCTTCAGAGAGTAGAGATACACACAGGTAAGTTCTGGTCATAAGTACAAACCACCACTAACTTATGCCCATTCATGTTTACATTTAAGGCAGAGAGAAATACAGGGAACTCACAAACAGATTGATATGGATGTTGATACATACACAGGCATTAATAATTGGCTTCTCATTATCTTGATACATCATTCTACTATTGCAATAGATTCAACTATGCCTCTTGCAAAGTTGTTCTTAATTCTTTGCTGATTAATTTATCCAGTAGGGTTTTATTAGATATTTCTTTGTGCAAAGTACTGTACCAGGTTTTTTGGTGATGATAAAAAATATTAAAATATAGTTTCCATAATCTTGAAAATCTTACAGCTTAGTTGAGAAGGCAAGACACATAGTATGGAACATATAATTTTACTTATTCCCTGATGACTATCAAATTCATACTATTTGCCTGTACTTTGCTGGAAACTAGAAAGCAAAAGTGACGGTAATAGGATCTCTTTCCTGGAGATACACAGTGACAATGATGGCTAGCTCAAAATAGTTATATATGTGATATTCTAGGAACACATGTTGATTCTGTTGAGAAATGCAGTGGCTGTTACCTGAATGGGCAATTTCACTCAGGAGATTTTTTCTTTTGGCGAAGATAGGAAGCAGTGTGGGCATAGGTCCAGAGATGTACTAGGTTGGTCAGAGAAGGGCAACACATAAAATTAACCATTGCAGGGAAGGGTAGGGCTGGAGCTGGAACAGTGGCCAGGTCACATTGGCTGTGCTATGGAATCTGCATTTCTTCTGTTGACTGGGAGTTCTTAGTCTGAAGTCTTCTGGAGGGACCATTCATGGCTCAGAGGCTAATGAATACCCTAAGATTTTAAGCAAAATCTGTGTTTCTGTAAATAAGGGTATTTTCCTGTGGTCCACCATCTAAAGAAGATAAGGAAGCCTTTCCAAGATGTTGAGGAGACATGAAGGGTTTCAAAATAGCGGTCCATTTTACAAATAGAGCCATCACTCCTATTGTAGTATGGAGGACGGGTTTGTGATATGGGAGTGTGCAGGCGTGGAGCTGGGAAGGCTTTCACTGTGTCCATAATTCATTCAGATGGCAAATACTGACAAATCACTTTACTGTGTGTCTGGCTGCTGAGCATGAGCTCGGTGACTATGATAAGAAAGGTAGTCACAGTCCCTGCTTGGTGAAAGTTATGGTGCGTGGGTAAGATAATTAAACAGAGGACAACAAAATGATAGTTCATAGCATCAACATTTATTTATGCATCATGATTTCTATACTAAGCTCTCTTCAAGGTGCTGGGGAATGAAGCTTCCATTTCAGTGGGCAAGACACATAATAAAATAAATTAAAATTTGGTTTGATGTCAGGTAGTGATAAGTGCTATAAAGGAATAAACTAGAAGAGGTTGGAAGTAATAGAAAAACTACTTTCGCAAGGTAGAAAGAAATACCTTGAAAAGAAGTAGCAAAGTATTTCTCTCTATCAAGAAATGGCACTTGAGGGATCCCTGGGTGGTGCAGCATTTTGGTGCCTGCCTTTGGCCCAGGAGGCCTGGGATCAAATCCCACGTCGGGCTCCCGGTGCATGGAGCCTGCTTCTCCCTCTGACTGTGTCTCTGCCTCTCTCTCTCTCTCTCTCTCTCTCTCTCCTGTGTGACTATCATAAATAAATAAAAATTAAAAAAAAAAGAAATGGCACTTGATAAGGAGAGGAACTGTATGGAGGTGGGAACCTGTCAAAGAGAAGGGCTTGGAGACATGGCGGTGTTTGGCATTTGTGGGGCAGCTGCGACTGGCTCAGTGCTTGGAACTTGGGAACCAGGGAAGGAACATGAGGAGTCTTTGGAATGACAGGCAGGACACTGATCATGCTGGGTTTTTTGAATTTTATTCTTGATGTAGTAGGAAGCTGCCAAGGGTTTTAAACAGGGAGGTGTGACTCTGACTCTGTGTGTGTGTGTGTGTTTAATATACCACCAAGCAATTAACTCCATTGCGACACTATCTACTTGGAGATAGCATCAGACTCTACAGTCTCAGCCCTATGAGACTGCTCCTACTTCAGATGCAAATCACAAGCCCAGGTTTTTACCTGTGCTTCTGACTAACTATAAATGAGCTGTAAATCAGAGGTTCCAATGAACCCCTTGTTGGGTTTAATTAATTTGCTAGGGTTGCTCATGGAACTCAGAGAGAAACGTTTTACTTACAAGATCACCAGTTCATTATAAAAGGATCTAAGTCAGGAATGGCCAGGTGGAAGAGGTGCTTAGGGTAAGGCATGGGAAAGGTGTGAAGCTTCTGTGTCCTCTCCAGGTACGCACTTCCCCAGCAACTCCACATGTTCACCAACCTAGAAGCTCTCTGAACCTTATCCTTTTGGATTTTTATGGAGGCTTCATTACATAAGGGTGATTAATTAAATTGTTGGCCAGTGGTGATTGATTCAGCCCTCAGGGCCTCTCCCCTGAAGGTGAGAGATGGCATGACAGGAGATTGAAAGTTTTAACCCTCTGGTTGTGATGATTTCTCTGGCACCAGCCCTCATCCTTAGGTGAAGTCCAAAAGTTATCTCATTGACATATAAGAGACACCTTTGTTGCTCTCATCACTTCGGAAATTCCAAGGGTTTTAGAAGCTCTGTGCAAGAAGTGGGACAAAGACCAAATATATATTTATTAGAATTTACAAGGAGCAAAAAGACAGCTACTCCACTAGGGAGAGTCTAGGGTGGGTGTAATCTAGCTGCTGGAGGTCAGCAAAGCTCCCTGGAGAAAATTAAATTCAAGCTGTTCCCGGGGATTGGGAAGCAGGGTGAACAGTTCTTCAGGGGCTGGGCAGAAGGAACAGCATACTTAAATGCCTTGGTTGGATCCTAGGATAAGGCCAAAATAAGAATGTAGGAATATAAGCAGGCTTTCTGGGAAAGATACTGAGCTCAGGTTTGTGCATATTAAATTTCAAGTTTCTTTGGGTCATTCAAGAGGAGCTACAGAGTGGGTAATTCAAATCTATACCTACAAAATGGGTTTTTGAAGTCCAGGAGAGCGATATGGGATGGCATTTGTGTGTGGCCACACACATGGCAAGATTTCCACAAAGAAAATGTCAGCTAAGGATGACAGAGGGCTGAGGGCAGAACCCTGAGGAACACTGCCATTTAGGAGCCTGGTAGAAGAAGAAAATACTGCAAAGGAAATAAGAGTGGTTGCCAGAGAGATGATAAGCCAATGTCTAACTAGGTGTTAGGAGAAGTGGTGAAGGCTTGAAGTGCTGTAGGAGTTCAAAGTTGAACCAGCATGAATTGGAATACTTAGGATAATAAGCCTTATGGAAGACGGGCAACTAAAGCTTGCATTTCTATGAGAGTTGAAATGTGATGACTGATGGGAAACAGACTGTGGAGAATGTTGTGTGACCAATTTCTCAAAGATGGAGTTGATAAAATTTTGCTCAGGGAGCTGTAGAGAGAACTGGTTGGATCAGGGAATTCAAGAATTTGAGCTTAATTCTATATGTCGATGATTTTTAAATTTTATTTTTCTGGCTTATTATTCCGCTAGAATTATAGGCACAAGTTTGAGAGTTTATTTATGTATGTTTTCTAGAAAAGATAGTTTCAGAGTCTTTGCTATATTATTAAACAGATCCCTGTTCCCCCAGAAAGGTAATACACTCAGATATATGTAATGAGAAGTTTTTGAAAGATGAAAGTTGTATTTTGTGACCATTCTTTTGACAGACTGGGGCAGACAGACTGAGTTTGAGGACTTGTGGGAGGCTGAAGACTACGTTTAGTAATTCAGTTATAGGGTTATTTATGTCTTTGGCAAGAATGATGAAAATAAGGAATACAAAGGAAGATAGGCATAGTGTTTTGAAGAAATAACTGATATTTGGTCAGAGATTAGATGGAAGAGGTATATTTAGCTAATGTTTATTAAGGAATTAATTGATGTGTGTCACTTAAAATTGGGAGGAGATGAGACTTGGTCTCTGCCTTCATGGAATTTGCTATTTTTTAGAGGGAACATATATTTGTCAATAATCACTCAAACATAGGATTGGAAATTGTGGTAAGTGCCATCAAGAAAAAGTGTAAGACACTTTGGGTGCACATAGCTTTGGGGATTTGATTTGGGGATTAGAGCCTTATGAGGTTATCCCACTAAAAATTAACCCACATCTCTAAGGAATGGGCATCTGTTTGTTCTTTAAATTTAGCTTTGCAAAAACATTTCTTCTAGAAACAAAAGCTTTAAAAGTTTTTTAAAAATGCTTGACTCAGCAGGTGAACAATGCCTTTGGATTGGCTGGTGCCATGATTTATGGTTAGAAAACCATCAGTATTTGATTACGCTGAGCTTCAAACTCTTCCTTTAATTAATGAAAATCTTCTTGATAAATGCACTTTATTATGCTATGTAACGACTTGGTCTATGAGAGTCCCCTCTCTGGACCCAATAAGAATGCTTTCAGACTTCTCTCTTAATCACATTGAATATGATTGGATGTGATTGATATAGCAGTGTGGCATCCATTGGGGAATGTTTAGTAGTCAATGGATGTAATGAAAGGGAACTAAATCTAGTCAGTTGAGTTTCCAGCTTTCATAGGTGCAGTGTTGTTGTCTCTTATTATCTGATCTCTCATGTTCCTGCCTTTCTTTTCTCTGCCGTCACTTAGTTCCTTAGCACTTGTGTGCCTCAGAGCTGCAGTGTGTTCAGTCGCTCTCAGAACATCCTTCCATTTTTCACTTAAGCTTCTGCCTTACTTTTTAGAGAATCTTTAAACATACCTGTAAGGCTGATGAACATGTGACTTGGTAAACTAGCAAACTTCTTATCTGAGTCTTGTGCCCAAGATGACAAACCATAGAGGTTTGATGACAATTCAGTGAGAAAGGGATAGAATTACAAAGAGAGAAATATTTTAGCAATTTGGCTAAGGAATTAGTTAAATCTTCACCTAGAGGAAAGAGATAAGGGCTTGGTTAGGGTTTCTGAAGTCTTTTATCAGGAAGGCAGAACCTGACGACATCTAGATTATGAAAGTGAGAGTAGTTAATTTTAGTTCTGTGAAAATAAGGAGAAGCCAAAGGACCTCTGAGGCTGACTGAGAAGAAGAAAGATTGCCCTAAACATGGATAAACATATCCTCCCAAAGAAGCATGAAGCCAAAGTGCCATGTCTTTGACAGATGCAGCTGGGCAAGGCTGGGGATTGGGAAGCAGGAAGAGATGAGCCTGAGACCTCTAATGAGGCTCATTCCTGGGGGCTGATCTAACCGCAGGTTGGTGCCTGGCCTACCCTTGTGGCTTGGTCTGAGTCCAGGCACGGACACCTCCCACTCTGCTCCTTTCCACTGCAGATGAGGCCAAGTGAGTCTGCATTCTGGGGACACAGATCTCTGTCTGGAGGTAGTTGTACCAAATTACCTTGGCCTAGTGGATATTCCAGAACACCTGAACATATTTCAAGGTGCCACAGTATTTTGCAGCCCACGAGAAGATCTCACTTGTCTTTTAGGTTGATCTGGATTATATTTTTATGACCTCCCTAGTTAGAAGCATTCACAGAGCAGGGCTGGGCCAGAATGATAATTGACAATGTTACATGTATGATTTTTCAAGTTGGATAAAAAAGTTCCTTTATAGAGAGGAAATATGGCCTGTGAAATTTCCTCTCTTCTTTTTTGGAGGCCTTCTGGTTTTATGCCCTGTGTCTGCAGTGGATTTTCAGTATTCCAGGGACATCTCAAAGATAAAGTGTAGATGAAAGCCATTTTGCTGACAGCATGCCTGTCTGCTAGATCTGGGGAAAATGAGCTTTTGCTATTACACATTTTCTACCAGTACTTTTTTTTTTTAAGACTTTTTTTTGTTTATTCATGACACACACACACACACACACACACACACACACAGAAGGAGACACAGGCAGAGGGAGAAGCAGGCTCCCTGCATGGAGCCTGATGTGGGACTCGATCCTGGGACTCCAGGATCACATCCTGGGCTGAAAGTGGTGCTAAACCACTGAGCCACCTGGGCTGCCCTTCTACCAGTACTTTTAAAAACAATATTTGCATATTCCATTTAGATTGTAAAAATTATTACTATATTGATTCAATCATTGATTAATTCATTTGATATTAATATTTATTGAGTCTCTATTTTGGATGAGGGACTATGCTATAAACAATTGGGGTTCCAAAGATGAATAAGAGACCAGCAACTTAGCAGCTCTGGAAACACATGAATATACAAGTGAAGGAGTAAGAATATAATAAGCAGTGGAAAAGAAATAAAGAAAAACAGGTTACTGAGTTCAGAACAGGAATAAATTATTACCAGTGTTGGGATTAGAAGAGGTTGGTAGTAGAGGTGATCTTAAGATCCAGTGATTATCTCAAACCCATCAGGATGGCTACTATTAACAAAACTATACAAAACAGAAAAAAATATTGGAAAGGATGCAGAGAAATTGGAACACTTGTGCATTGTTGGTGGGAATGCAAAATAGTGCAGTCACTATGGAAAACAATCTGGCAGTTCTTTACAAAATTAACAGTAGAATTACTATATGATCCAGCAATCCAGCTTCTGGGTATACATCCAAATGAATTGAAATCAAGCTGTTGCAGAAGTATTTGAACATCCATGTTCATAGCAGTATTATTCAAAATATGGAAGCAGCCCAAATGTCCATTGCCCAATGGTGGCTGAACAGATAAACAAAATATGGTATATATGTTCAATAGAATATTATTCAGCCTTACAAGGGAAAGGAAATTCTGACACATACTACAACACGGCTGAGCCTTGAGGACATTATGCTAAGTGAAATATGCCATTTATAGGGGGCGGGGCAAGATGGTGGAAAAGTAGGGTCCCCAAGTCACCTGTCCCCACCAACTTACCTAGATAACTTTCAAATCATCCTGAAAACCTACGAATTCAGCCTGAGATTTAAAGAGCGAACAGCTGGAATGCTACAGAGAGAAGAGTTTGCGCTTCTAACAAGTACAACTCGTTTTTAGCCACTTTGCACTGAGCAAAATGACTAGACAGAAAAACTCACCACAAAAGAAAGAATCAGAAACCATACTCTCTGCCACTGGATTTGGATTACAATTCGATGTCAGAAAGCCAGTTCAGAAGCACAATTATAACCCTACTGGTGGCTCTGGAAAAAAGCATAAAGGATTCAAGAGACTTCATGACTGCAGAATTTAGATCTAATCAGGCCAAAATTAAAAGTCAATTAAATAAGATGCAATCCAAACTGGAGGTACTAACGACGAGGGTTAATTGAGGTAGAATAAAGAGTGAGTGACATAGAAGACAAGTTGATGGCAAGGAAGGAAGCTGAGGAAAAAAGAGAAAAACAATGTAAAGACCATGAGGAAAGGTTAAGGGAAATAAATGACAGCCTCAGAAGGAAAAAAAAAATCTATGTTTAATTGGGGTTCCAGAGGGTGCCAAAAGGGACAGAGGACCAGAAAGTGTATTTGAACAAATCATAGCTGAGAACTTCCCTAACTTGGGGGAGGGAAACAGGCATTCAGATCCAGTAGATAGAGAGATCCCCCCTAAAATCAATAAAAACTGTTCAACACCTTGACATTTAATAGTGAAACTTGCAAATTCCAAAGATAAAGAGAAAACCCTTAAAGCAGCAAGAGACAAGAGATCCCTAACTTATATGGGGAGAAATATTAGATTAACAGCAGACCTCTCCAAAGAGACCTGGCAGGCCAGAAAGGGCTGGCAGGATATATTCAGGGTTCTAAATGAGAAGAACATGCAGCCAAGAATATTTTATCCAGCAAGGCTCTCATTCAGAATAGAAGGAGAGATAAAGAGCTTCTAAGATAGGCAGAAACTAAAAGAATATGTGACCACCAAGCCAGCTCTGCAAGAAATATTAAGGGGGACTCTGTAAAAGAAAGAGGAAGTCCAAAGAAATAATCCACAAAAACAGGGACTGAATAGGTATTATGGTGACACTAAATTCATATCTTTCAGTAGTAACTCTGAACATGAATGGGTTTAATGATCCCATCAAAAGATGCAGGGTTTCAGACAAGACCCATCTATTTGCTGTTTACAAGAGACTCATTTTAGACCTAAGGACACCTACAGCCTGAAAATAAAAGGTTGGAGAACCATTTACCATTCAAATGGTCCTCAAAAGAGAGCAAGGGTAGCAATCCTCATATCAGATAAATTCAAGTTTATCCCAAAGACTGTAGTAAGGGATGAAGAGGTACACTATATCATACTTAAAGGGTCTATCCAACAAGAGGACCTAACAATCATGAATATTTATGCTCCTAATGTGGGAACTGCCAAGTAGATCAATCAATTAATAATCAAAGTTAAGACATACTTAGATAACACACTTATACTGGGAGACTTCAACATGGCGCTTTCCGCAACTGACAGATTTTCTAAGCACAACATCTCCAAAGAAACAAGAGCTTTAAATGATACACTGGACCAGATGGATTTCACAGATATTTACAGAGCTTTACATCAAAATGCAACTGAATACACATTCTTCCCAAGTGCACATGGAACTTTCTCCAGAATAGACCACATACTGGGTCACAAATCAGGTCTTAACTGATACCAAAAGATTGAGATTGTCCCCTGCATATTTTCAGACCATAATGCTTTGAAACTAGAACTCAATCACAAGAAGAAATTTGGAAGAAATTCAAACACACGGAGGTTAAAGAGCATCCTGCTAAAAGATGAAAGGGTCAACCAGGAAATTAGAGAAGAATTAAAAAGATTCATGGAAACTAATGAGAATGGAGATACAACTGTTTAAAGTCTTCGGGATACAGCAAAAGCAGTCCTGAGAGGGAAATACACTGCAATACAAGCATCCCTCAAAAATTGGAAAAAACTCAAATACACAAGCTAACCTTGCACCTAAGGAAACGGGAGAAAGAACAGCAAATAAAACCTATCCCCAGCAGAAGAAGAGAGTTAATAAAGATTCGAGCAAAACTCAATGAAACAGAGACCTAAGAACTGTAGAACAGATCAACAAAACCAGGAGTTGGTTTTTGAAAGAATTTTTTTTTTATTTATAAATTAATTTTTATTGGTGTTCAATTTACCAACATACAGAATAACACCGAGTGCTCATCCCGTCAAGTGTACCCCTCAGTGCCCATCACCCATTCACCCCCACCCCCCGCCCTCCTCCCCCTCCACCACCCCTAGTTCATTTCCCAGAGTTAGGAGTCTTTATGTTCTGTCTCCCTTTCTGATATTTCCCACACATTTCTTCTCCCTTCCCTTATATTCCCTTTCGCTATTATTCATATTCCCCAAATGAATGAGAACATACACTGTTTGTCCTTCTCCGGTTACTGTGGCCAAGTTCAAAAAGGGTGTTGCCTGAGTTCTTCTCTGGGATTTTGATGGAATCTTGTCTCACATTTAGATCTTTCATCCATTTTGAGTTTATCTTTGTGTATGGTGCATGAGAGTGGTCCAGTTTCATTCTTCTGCATGTGGATGTCCAATTTTCCCAGCACCATTTATTGAAGAGACTGTCTTTCTTCTAGTGGATCGTCTTTCCTCCTTTATGTATATTAGTTGAGCATAAAGTTCAGGGTCCACTTCTGGGTTCTCTGTTCTGTTCCATTGATCTATGTGTCTGTTTTTGTGCCAGTACCACACTGTCTTGATGAACACAGCTTTGTAGTACAACCTGAAATCTGGCATTGTGATGCCCCCAGATATGGTTTTCTTTTTTTAAAATTCCCCTGGCTGTTTGGGGTCTTTTCTGATTCCACACAAATCTTAAAATAATTTGTTCTAAGTCTCTGAAGAAAGTCCATGGTATTTTGATAGGGATTGCATGATACGTGTAAATTGCCCTGGGTAACATTGACATTTTCACAATATTAATTCTGCCAATCCATGAGCATGGAATATTTTTCCATCTCTTTGTGTCTTCCTCAATTTCTTTCAGAAGTGTTCTGTAGTTTTTAGGGTATATTTTGAGAACCATTTGAATGGTAAATGGTTCTCCAACCTTTTATTTTCAGGTTGTAGGTGTCCTTCTGTCTAAAATGAGTCTCTTGTAGACAGCAAATAGATGGGTCCTGTTTTTTTATCCAGTCTGAAACTCTGCGCCTTTTGATGGGGTCATTAAGCCCATTCACGTTCAGAGTTACTTGAACTTCTTCTTAAAGGGGAGTTTTAAGAGTCCCCCTTAAAATTTCTTGCAGAGCTGGTTTGGAGGTCACATATTCTTTCAGTTCCTGCCTGTCTTGGAAGCTCTTTATCTCTCCTTCCATTTTGAATGAGAGCCTTGCTGGATAAAGTATTCTTGGTTGCATGTTCTTCTCATTTAGGACCCTGAATATATCCTGCCAGCCCTTTCTGGCCTGCCAGGTCTCTGTGGAGAGGTCTGCTGTTACCCTAATATTCCTCCCCATGAAAGTCAGGGACTTCTTGTCTCTTGCTGCTTTAAGGATCTTCTCTTTATCTTTGGAATTTGCAAGCTTCACTATTAGATGTCGAGGTGTTGAACGGTTTTTATTGATTTTAGGGGGGGATCTCTCTATTTCCTGGATCTGAATGCCTGTTTCCCTTCCCAGATTGGGAAAGTTTTCAGCTAGGATTTGTTCAAATACATATTCTGGCCCTCTGTCCCTTTCGGCGCCCTCGGGAACCCCAATTAAACGTAGGTTTTTCTTCCTCAGACTGTCATTTATTTGCCTTAATCTGTCTTCATGGTCCCTTAATTGTCTGTCTCTTTTTTCCTCAGTTTCCCTCTTTGCCATCAACTTGTCTTCTATGTCACTCACTCGTTCTTCCACCACGTTAACCCTCGTCGTTAGGACTTCTAGTTTGGATTGCATCTCATTCAATTGATTTTTAATTTCTGCCTGATTGGATCTAAATTCTGCAGTCATGAAGTCTCGTGAGGCCTTAATGCTTTTTTCTAGAGCCACCAGTAGCTGTATAATGGTGCTTCTGAATTGGCTTTCTGACATTGAAGTGTAATCCAGATTTTGTAACTCTGTGGGAAAGAGGGCTGTTTCTGATTCTTTCTTTTGAAGTGAGGTTTTCCTTCTAGTCATTTTGCTCAGTGCAGAGTGGCCAAAAACAAGTTGTATTGGAACACGGGGGAGTATCACTGGTCCGTCTAGCTGGTCTTCTGGGGGAGGGGCCTGCTGTGCTGATTTTCAGGTGTTAGCACTTGGGGGAGCTGCTCTGCCCCTGCCTGCTGCAGGGCTCAGCGGGGGTTGTTTACCCCGTGGGACCCAGGGAGGAACAGCAGCAGTTGCTATGGCAACTCTGGAAGCCTGGATTCAGCCTCCGCAGGAACTACGGGGCTCGGGGCTCGGCTCTCCGTCCGCAGGGCCTGGAGGCTCCGGGGCGGGGCCGCTGATGTGCTCAGCTCGGGGCAGGAGCGTCCTTGCTGTCCTGGGCCCTCCCGGCCTCTGCCTGTCCCAGGGGGAGGCCGGATCCTGGGCTGTGTCCCGGCGCCCTGTGCTCCGGGGCCTGCGCTGTGGGATTCGCGCTCCCGCCCCGCAGCCCCCTCCCTGGAGCCGCTCCCGAGCCCCTCCGAGCTGCTCCAGTCGGTCCCTCCGCGCTACAGCCCTTAGGGAGCTCGGAGCACTCTCCCGGGGCGCAGGTGTCTGTTAGTGTCCCCGGGAGCCCAAGGGCATCCCTGCTCTCCTGGGTCCTGCTCCAACTCCCTGCGAGCCCCTTTCCCCCGGGAAGGTTGGTGCAGCTCCTGCTCCTCCGGGACGGGGCTCTCCTGTCCTGGGGACACTCGCCCCGGCCTCAGCCCGGCTCCTCGCGGGGCCCCTCCCCCTCGGAGGCCTTTTGTTCCTTTATTTCTTTTTCCCCGTCTTCCTACCTTGATAGAAGCGCGGACTCTTCTCACTGTAGCGTTCCAGCTGGTCTCTCTTTACATCTCAGGCTGAATTCGTAGATTTTCAGGATGGTTTGAAGGTTATCTAGGTAACTTGGTGGGGACAGGTGATTTGGGGACCCTGCTCTTCCGCCATCTTGCCCCTCCCTCCGGTTTTTGAAAGAATTAATAACATAGATAAACCATTAGCCAGCTTTATTAAAAACAAAAAAGACTCAAATTAATAAAATCACGAATGAAAGAGGAGAGATCACAACCAATACCAAGGAAATACAAACGATTTTAAAAACATATTATGAGTAGCTATACACCAATAAATTAGGCAATCTAGAATAAATGGATGCATTTCTGGAAAACCACAAACTACCAAAACTGGAACAGGAAGAAATCAAAACCTTGAACAGGCCAATAACCAGGGAGGAAATTGAAACAGTCGTCAAAAGCCTCCTAAGACACAAAAGTCCAGGGCCAGATGGCTTCCCAGGGGAATTCTATCAAACGTTTAAAGAAGAAACAAAAAAGCTGTTCCAAAAGATAGAAAGAGATGGAATACTTTCAAACTTGTTTTATGAGGCCAGCACCACCTTAATTCCAAAACCAGACAAAGAACCCACCAAAAAGGAGAATTATAGACCAATATCCCTGATGAACAGAGATGCAAAAATTCTCAACAAGATATTAGTCAATAGGATCCAACGATACATTAAGAAGATTATACACCATGACCAAGTGGGATTTATCCCCGGGATGCAAGGTTGGTTCAACACTTGTAAAGCAATCAATGTGAGAGATCATATCAACAAGAGAAAAAACAAGAACCATATGATCCTCTCAATAGATCCAGAGAAAGCATTTGACAAAATACAGCATCCATTCCTGATCAATACAGCATCCATTCCTGATCAAAACTCTTCAGAGTGTAGGGATAGAGGGAGCATTCCTTAGCATCTTAAAAGTCATCTATGAAAAGCCCACAGCAAATATCATTCTCAATGAGGAAACACTGGGAGCCTTTTCCCTAAGATCAGGAACACAACAGGGATGTCCACTCTCACCACTGCTATTCAACATAGTACTGGAAGTCCTAGCCTCAGCAATCAGGCAACAAAAAGAAATAAAAGGCATTCGAATTGGCAAAGAAGAAGTCAAACTCTCCCTCTTCGCAGATGACATGATACTGTACATAGAAAATCCAAAAGACTCCACCCCAAGATTGCTAGAACTCATACAGCAATTCGGTAATGTGGCAGGATACAAAATCAATGCCCAGAAATCAATGGCATTTCTATACACTAACAACGAAACTGAAGAAAGAGAAATTAAGGAGTCAATCCCATTTACAATTGCATCCCAAAGCATATGACACCTAGGAATAAATCTAACCAAAGAGGTAAAGGATCTATACCCTAAAAACTACAGAACACTTCTGAAAGGAATTGAGGAAGACACAAAGAGATGGAAAAATACTCCATGCTCATGGATTGGAAGAATTAATTTTGTGGAAATATCAATGCTACCCAGGGCAATTTACACATTTAATGCAATCCCTACCAAAATACCATGGACTTTCTTCAGAGAGTTGGAACAAATCATCTTAAGATTTGTATGGAATCAGAAAAGACCCCAAATAGCCAGGGGAATTTTGAAAAAGAAAACCAGAGCCGGGGGCATCACAATGCCGGATTTTGAGTTGTACTACAAAGCTGTGATCATCAAGACAGTGTGTTACTGGCACAAAAACGGACACATAGATCAATGGAAAAGAATAGAGAATCCAGAAGTGGACCCTCAACTCTGTGATCAACTAATATTCAACAAAGCAGGAAGACTATCCACTGGATAAAGGACAGTCTCTTCAATAAATGATGCTGGGAAAATTGGACAGCCACGTGCAGAAGAATGAAACTAGACCATTCTCTTACACTATACACAAAGATAAACTCAAAATGGATGAAAGATCTAAATGTGAGACAATAATCCATCAACATCCTAGAGGAGAACACAGGCAAACTTTCGAAGGAGTCTCGATGTCCTTCGAAATTTGAATGGTTAAAGAGATGTGGTCTATGTATACAATGGAATATTACTCAGCCATTAGAAGCGACAAATACCCACCAATTGCTTTGACGTGGATGGAACTGGAGGGTATTATGGTGAGTGAAGTAAGTCAATTGGAGAAGGACAAACATATGGTCTCATTCATATGAGGAATATAAAAATAGTGAAAGGGAATAAAGGGGAAAGGAGAGAAATTAATTGGAAATATTAGTGAGGGTGACAGAACATGAGAGACACATAACTCTGGGAAATGAACAAGGGGTAGTGGAAAGGGAAGTAGGCAGGGGGTTGGGGTGACTGGGTGATGGGCACTGATGGGGGCACTTGACGGGATGAGCACTGGGTGTTATGCTATATGTTGGCAAATTGAACTCCAATAAAAAAATAAAAAAATACCATTTACAAAAAGGCAACTACTACATATTTCCACTTTTCTGAATTATCTAGAGTAGTCCAATGCATAGAGATTGAAAGTAGAATGGTGGTTGCCAGGGCCTGGCTGGAAGAAGCAATGGGGGATTGTTTAATGGGTGTGAAGCTTCAGTTTTGTGAGATGGAAAAGCTCTGGAGATTGGTTGCCACTAATGTGAATAGTTTAACATTATTTAACTCTACACTAAAAAAATTGTTGGGCAGCCTGGGTGGCTCAGCGGTTTAGCGCCACCTTCAGCCCAAGGTGTGATCCTGGAGACCCGGGATTGAGGCCCACGTTGGGCTCCCTGCATGGAGCCTCCTTCTTCCTCTGCCTGTGTCTCTGCCTCTCTCTCTCTGTTTCTCATGAATAAATAAATAAAATATTAAAAAAAATAAAAAATTGTTAAGATGATAAATTTTATGTTATATTTATCCTGCCACAATTTTAAACTTGCAGTATTTTATTATGCAGGGATGGGTGCAGGATGCTTGATACTTGGGAACTTTTGACGGTGCAGATGTTATTCGCGCCTGCCTTCCTGCTTCCTTCCTCCTTCCTTCCTTCCTTCCTTCCTTCCTTCCTTCCTTCCTTCCTTCCTTCCTTCTTTCTTTCCTTCAGCAAACATGTATAGAATACCTGCTGTGTGCTGGGCCCTGAGCTAGGTATTGAGGCTACAGTACCTAAGATTTATAAGGCACTGAAACTGTCAGTGTCAAGCTTGCTAACCACACTGCCCCCCAAAGGCACTAAGCTTCTATAGATAAATTTTTAGGGCTGCTTCCTAAGCACTGGAATAAGATGTTAATAAACAAACAGTACAAAATTTTGAGCTTGTTTGGGGAGAGGGGAGTTCAATATCACTGTGATGAAATGGAAGGGAATAGGCAAAAGAATATGAACTAGAATTGAAAACTGCAAGCTAGTGTCTCTAAAGATATTAAAAAATAAAGAACTTCCATTTGAGGCTGTCAAACTAAGAGCTATGTCATTTAGAATGGAAAAAAAAATTGGCCAAATCAGAGATGCTCAACTCAAGGAGCCAGTATTTTGTGAGTATTATGGCAAGCATTGTTTGAGAACCTCCACCACAAAATTGTGGACAATATCAATGAGTGATCAGGGCATAGAAGGGTAATAAAATTTCAGCTAAAAGGAAAGACAGGGCTTGTGAAAAGGAGGGCCACTGAAAAAGTCAATGTGGTTTGGTTATTTGGGTGGGGAGTAGAAGCTGGAAGCATGAGCTTCTTTAATCAGAGACCCTGGAAGCTCTATATTCAGTTCACTTTATCTCATCCTAGGTTGTTTTGTTTAAATTTTATTTTTTATTTTTTTTAAATTTATTTATTTATTTCAGGGAAAGAGAGAGAGAGAGAGAGAGAGAGAGAGAGAGAGAGAGAGAGAGAATGAGCAGGGGTAGTGGCAGAGGAACAAGCAGACTCCTTGCTGAGGGAGGAGTCAAACCTGGCATCCCACGACCCTGAGATCATGACCTGAGCCAAAGTTAGACGCTTAACCAACCGAGCCACCCGTGCACCTCAGCTCTCTCTCTCTCTCTCTCTCTTTTTTAGTGTTTTATGGGACCCTTCACTCCATGTATCCTTCCAATATCTTTCGACGTTTCTTCTTTTCCTGTATACCCTAAAACATTCTATGAGTTCATTTAAGATATTACCAAGTGCCAACTACATACCAGGTACTGTGTCGGGCTCTGACCATACAACCTCATTTCTCTTCCACTGCTTTTATTCAGTTGCATATGCCTAGCAAATCCTGGATTGATCTAAGTTCCGGTCCTATATTTGGTTAAACAAGAGATGCAAACTTCATTTCATCTCCTTTTCTTACCTCTTTTCTCTCTGTCTTCTTCAAGGTGTCTTTGTTGAGGCTGTGCCTTCTACCTGTGACTTTAATCCCAACTGCTAGACTTCCCTTGACTTTGCTCTGTTCTGCCTTACTTTATAGCCTCAGCTCTTCCCTCTCTACTGCCCATTCCCTTCATTCTAGATGAGGCTTCCACTTCCATTCTGAAAATCCTTTTTTATCTTTATGTTCTTTAGCAACCACCCCATCTCTTTCTCTACCCATTGTCATCCAAGTTCTCAGAGGAATGGCCTTCACTCATTTTCATTTCCTCATACTCCATTCATTTTTCCACCCACTGGCTTTTGGCCTGTGGTTGGACTCATCCTCCGAAATTCCCTACTGAGGTTCCTCTTCGTCAAATCTAACTGCATTCCATCAGTCCTTGCTTTATTGGACTTCTCTGCCCCATTTGGCAGTATCAATCACTGTTTCTTCCTCCTTAAAATTTTTGACTTCTTCATTTCCTTGGTTATCCTAGAACATACTGTTAATTCTCAGGTCTCTTTCTGGGATATATATCCTCTGTGCACTTTCTAAAGTTAGAATAATCATGTGTGTTTCTCTGCTCTTCTTATTCTAGACACTCTTAAAGAGCAGTGTTGAATATTGAATGGCACCTTGAAGGTATAGTCAAGTGATAAAAACTGGTATCCAGGGTTACATGGTAATGATGACATAAAAATTTGAATTGTTACCTTTCTATAGATGTTCTATGTTGTTCATCAGTTCATTTGAATTTCAAATGCTCCAGCTGGTTTATACTTTTTCTCTATTTCCTAAAGATCCGTAGTGTGTGTAGAATTTGAATAACCATTGGTCTCTGATGATTCTTCATTAACTGTAAATCCCTGAAAAAAAGTGAATAAATCTATTAAAAACCAGCTAATTTCATTTTGTCATTTTCTGAATAATATATTCTGGTGTAGGCAGTCCATTTTTTAAGCAAGTTTGCAATAAACAATTTCCCCTCAAGGTTAATAGAATAGGCAAACACCTTTTGCTGTAACAGCCGGCAAGAGGTAATGAAAGATTAGCTTACATTATGATTCATTATTTCAAAATGTCAGAATAAAGTGGATCTGCTGCATCCCCCAAGCCTCTTATTCTTTAGAAGAGTGTACATGTTTTGCTTTTCTAATGTTAATAGATTCACTGTTTTTATTTTTTCCTATTTTTTTTCCAGGCCAAATTCAGATAATCGACGCCAGGGTGGCAGAGAGAGATTGGCCAGTACCAGTGACAAAGGAAACATGGCCATGGAGTCTGCCAAGGAGACTCGCTACTGTGCAGTGTGCAATGACTATGCCTCAGGCTACCATTATGGAGTCTGGTCCTGTGAGGGCTGTAAGGCCTTCTTCAAGAGAAGTATTCAAGGTAATAGTGTGTTGAAAACAACTTATTTCCCTTTAATCTTGAAGGGAAGCAACTGAAGAAAGAAGGCATATGAGCAGCCATTTGTAGAAGAAAACACTAATACCTGGTAGGTCCATTAGTATCTCTGGTAGAAACATGAAGATAAAAAAGTTCTCGGTAGAAAGAGTTGACAAAGACCAGGGTAGTTGTGGCTGGCTGAGTAATTATGCTCCCTCCATTGGCAAGATCCAAGCAGTCTTGAGCAACTCAACAGGAAGGGGATTTTAATAGCTGGGTTTCCAGAGGTCTGTGCTCAGATATTCATGTGTTGCAGGCAACGGGGCTTATACAATACATGTAATATGAATTTTCTGTACATTACTACCTTCCACCTTGGTTGTGTCCAGATATGGATTCTGTTCTGATCTTTGCTCCAGAGCACCAGTTCTTTGCATCAACTCTAACTTGACTTGTTCTTCTCTTGCTCTTCCTCCACCTCCTTGTTGTCTCAGTAGATGATATGACTTTTGCTAAAATGAGAAGACTCAATAGCTGGTGACCTGTAATAGGGGATGTATTATCAGTGTAAGCAGTTAGTATTTACTTGTAACATTTCATTCACCTGTGTGCCTTGATCCTTTTTTTATATGTGGCTTACCAAGTCACCCTTATACTGCCAGCTGCAATTTATTTTTATTCCATGAATGTCTATATTGTTGCATTTTAGAGGATGCCCTGGGAGAAACATCCATCATTTCTACTACCCAAAATATCTATGCTAAAGATTCTTTGTCTGACAGGCATAGCAGTCTGACAGGAGTTTAGGTTAGCTGAATTAACTTTATCTTGGTTCATTTTATATATATATATATATATATATATATATATATATATATATATTTATTTATCTCAGTCCATTTTAAAGCAGTTTTTTTGACAGTTCTTACTTTCAACATCTTTTAGAAATCTACTGTAAGATTTGCACTTTTTTGTTGGGTTTCTTAAATAAAATTAATGATATTCTCTGATAGTAAATTTTTGTTTATACATGTATACACACATATGTAATATATATGTATAAATATATATAAATGTATACATGGATATGTATATATACACATATCTATGTGTTAAAACAACATAGATTATTCAATTTTACCAAATGATACTGTCTTAATTTAGAAAAATGGCATTTCTATTTGGTTTAAGTTAGGATAAGCCCTGAAAGGTCTTTCAACAACCATATTCATTTGTGATATTACTGTTTATTTGCTTTTATATATTCTAAAATAGCATTATTTTCACCAAATATTTAATCTGGTATTGACAAATCATCTGACAGAGGTAGGTTTAGTGAACAGGTTCAATTATAAACTTGACTTATCTGAAACTGAGTTCTCTCATCTGTAAAAATCATTGATAGCAGTGTTCAGCAACAATTTTTTTTTGTAAAAATCCAGATAGTAACTATTTTAGGCTTTGCAGTCATTGTTGCAACTACTCAGCCCTGACATTGTGGCCCATAAGGAGCCATAGACAATATATAAGTAAATGGGTGTGTGCCAGTGAAACTTTATATACAAAAATAGGCCAGAACTGACCAGAAATGAACTATGAGCCATAATTTGCTAACCCTTGATTTAATGCATGGAAAGGGAATAGATGTTTCTAAATCTAAAGTTTTGACTATTCATATTTATTAAAAACTTACTCTGTACCTGTGCTAGAAGTTCTGAGAGAAATCAAAATATGTGTCAGACATAATCTGTATTCCCAAAAAATTTGGAATTTATTTGGGAAATTTATTGGGGTGGCAAAGATACTTGTTCTTATGATACAATTAGAGAGTAAGTCAGTATAGGTAAAGTGCAATTATATGATAAAGATAAGGAATATAATAGAAAAATATAAGAAAATAAATATTTTCAGTTATAAAGGTCAAATTACTAAAATTGAAGATAAAAAGGACCTGTCTTCAAGGAACAATACCAATATTCTCACAAATTATTTTTATCCTATTTGTTCAGCATTGAAGATTGTACTGTATAACTTCACATCATACTGAGTACTCTGAGCATTAAAGTATCAGAGCAAAAAAAAAAAGGAAAAAAGAAAAATACACTTATAAAAAATAGTGAAGGAAATGTGAGCTAATAAAAAATGTTTTATTGGTATATGGCATTATCAAAAGTTCAAACATTTAAAAAAATTCTGCTTACTCTTTGATGGTTAAAATATATATCTTATCTCCATCTTACATATACAGACTAAATAGTAGGATTTCATTGTACTATAAATTATATAAAATTGTACTATATATAAATTGCATAAGCTACAATTTCTGCCTGGCTTCAGAAACTTCGTATTATGGTATGAAGTCACTTAAATAAGTTTTACTAAATGAGGTGAATATTGAGTCCAAAGTTTTAGAAGAAGCATAGAAATGAGACAAAGACAGTACCTTTAGACATGAGGAGGGACCTTAAAAATTATTCTGTTTATTAATTCATTTATTTATTCATTGATTGCCTCTACTAGCCAGAACACTGTGGAAAGCCCTGGAGATAAAATTATAGGAAAGACATAGTCCTCATTCTCATAGACCCTAAAAGGTAGTGAGAGAGTTGTGCAAAAAAAAAAAAAAATTGGCAACTAAATTACAGTGTGACAAGTGCCAAGATGAGGATGAGTGGAGGGTCTTATAGAGGAGTCCAAATGTCACTCAGTCCTGGTGGGGGTTGAGTCAGGCTATGAGAAGTTTTCTTGATTTAAAATTAAGTCTGGAGGATGAGTCGAGTGAGCAAAATAAAGGAGGGGATGGATGTTCACTCATAGGAATGAGCATATAAGCAAAGACCAGGAGGTGAAAGGGAGTTTGGGGAGCTCTGTGAATAGAAATTAATGAAATTAATTGATCATTAGATTAAACAAAGACATTCTTGGCCATATATTTATTCTTAGATTATGTAAAAACAAACTAATTTATTTCCTTTTTACTTGAATGGCATTTCTATGTATTTGGCTTGTTTGTGCATATATAAAGGAAATACCAGAGCAAGTTCACTGGTTTCTTGTCCCATTTTCTCATTGTAGTTTTGAAAACTTGCAACTAAAAAGTTTTTACTGAACTTCTTGGCTCTTTATAAGTCATACTGCCCCTCAGAGCTATTTAAGGACAGTGAAGGGTCTGATATGTAGGTAGAAACTTCTGAAGATGCTGTAGCTGTCCCTGTTTTTCTTGTTATTGAAGAAGAGAGCTAGAAATGAGTATCCATCAGATTACTCTAGTGCTCTAAGTGTTTTAGTTGAAGAGGTAAAGTGTTTGATTTGAAAGCATACAAATTTTCATCCACTACTTACTGTATAAACTTGATTACTCAAGAAATTGAGTAATGGCTTTCAGTTGAACATGTTTTTTTTTTTTTTTAAAGCAAAGTCAAGGATGCTATTTAAGGGAGGGGTAAAATGGGATAGTACACGAGCTTGTTAATCATTGCAGATGGAGAAGCAGTGTTTCTTAAGTTGTGTTGTAGGCAGAGACCTTGGATGAGTTATATAAGCAGATTTGATTATTGGTTCAACAGCCCAGTACTACCTTTGAATATAATTCCAAAGGACAAAGACTCCACTGAGCTCACTGCTTCTCTGACATTATTATTTCTAATGGTCATGAGGTACAGTGGAGTCCCAAGCCTATTTGTACACCACTAGCTATGCTGCCACTTCATATTATCTTTCTCAGATGTACAAAGAACATAATTAACATTAGATCAAACAGACATGGCCCAGACAGGTGTTGATTTAAAAGTTAGCTGAGGATCCCTGGGTGGCTCAGCGGTTTAGCACCTGCCTTCGCCCAGGGCATGATCCTGGAGTCCTGGGATCGAGTTCCACATCAGGTCCCCTGCATAGAGTCTGCTTCTCCCTCTGCTTGTGTCTCTGCCTCTCTCGGTGTCTCTCATGAATAAATAAAATCTTAAAAAAAAGGGTTAGCTGAGACCAGAAGGACATCAGGGGGTATCACAGTGGAATCTGGTTATGATTCAAGGCAGTGAGGTGTTAGGTCCAATAAGGGTAACTGACAAGCATTAGGTCTTGGAAAGCATGGGAGGGGGAGGGGAGAGCATTCCAGCACCCTGGATAGCTCCCCAAACAGCAACTGAGGGTAAGCAGAGCCTGGCTTTTTGAAGAACCTTGCCTATTTAGCTGGTTCCATCCACTTTGTAGAGCTGTATTAAGAGAGAATTTAGGCCTTTTGTGCTTAGGAAATCACCGTTATTCTTCTAAGACAGATTAGTTTTTGCATATAGTTTCACATTTCTAGTCACCTTCTGGCTTGACATATGTACCCATGCCTGGAAAAGGCTAGCGGGTGGGGAAGAAATGGAGGCTGCTTTCTCATCATGTAACTATTTTATCTCTGGAATCCTTTCAGAGATATAGCTCAAAGTTGAGGCCTTGATAATATATGGACACAATAATACTGAATTTTGATCTCTGTATTCCACACTTGCTCCTCTATCATCTAGTCTCCATGCAACAGCAGGAGAAATCTTTTAAATATATTAACCAGGTCATATGCTCTTTCCCCTAAAACTCATACTGCACTTAAAGTCCAGATTCCTTCCTGTGGCTTCAGATATTCTCCACTATATTAAACCTGCTTATTTCTCCCCCCTGTTTAGTGCCATCCAGCTACACTGGCCTTTCTTTTCCTCTAGCACACCAACCATGTTCCTTCCTCAGGACCTCAGCACGTTTTTCCCTCTGCTTGCAACACCCACATCTTTACTTGACTGGCTTATTATTATTCAGATCTCTGCCTAAGATCATTTTCTCAGAGAAAAAGATCATGTCATGTCATGATTGTGTCAGTATCTTTAGAGAAGTCTTCCATGATTACCTTACCCAAAGTAATCCTACAAACATTTGCCACTTGTGTGTGTGTATGTGTGTGTGTGTGTTTTATACTCCATTACCCTTATTTTTTAAGGCCCTTAAACCATTAATGAAGTTCTCTTATTTAATCATTTGGTTGATGATTGTCTTTCTGTACCAGGTGCTGCTTCCCCAGATTCCTGCCTGAACCTAAACGTAAGCTCAGTGAAAGTTGATGTCAGGTCTGCTCTGCCCTGTTGGTTACTGTTGCTCCAATGTCTCTATTAGTGTTGAGTACACTCTACTCACATAAGTAGAGTATGACAAACGGTCAAAAGAGTAGTAAATAAGACCTGCTAGAGGACCTCAGAGAAGGAAGAGATTTCACTGGGTAAGGCTGGCAGGAGAAACATTAATGCAAGTGGCATATTTGATATAGGCCTCGAAAGAAATGAAGGATTTCCATAGGTAACAAGCAGTTTGGAAAGTAATTCCAGAAATGTACAATGGCATAAACCAAGATAAGCTCAGGGAAATAAGCCTTGAGAGAACAGAGGGTTACTGTCCTCTTTCTGCCTCTTTACTTTTTCTCTTCAGCTTTTTAAAACTAGGCATTCCCCAGCATCTGCAGTCTCTTTACCTTTCCATCCTTTTCTCTAACTAGTTTCCTAGGTGGTCTCATGCATATCTGTTTTGGGCTGGATAGTGCTTCCCCCAAAGCCATATTGAAGCCCTAACCCCAATATCTCAGTATTTCCAAATAAGTCATTGCAGTTAAATAAGTTGAAGTCATATTGGAGTAGGGTGGACCCTTGATCCAATAGGACTAGTGTCCTTATTAAGAGGGACATTTAGAGGGGCACCTTGGTGGCTCAGTGGTTGAGCATCTGCCTTTGGGTCAGATTGTGATCTTGGGGTTCTGGGATCGAGTCCCACATCCGATTCCCCACAGGGAGCCTGTTTCTCCCTCTGCCTATGTCTCTACCTCTCTCTGTGTGTCTCTCATGAATAAATAAATAAAATCTTAAAAAAGAAGACAGGCAGGAGAATGCCATAAGACCACTGAGAGAGAGATTGGAGTAGTGAATCTATGTGCCAAAGAACCCCAAGGATTGCTGGCAAAAACAAGAAGCTATAAAGAAGCAAGGAAGTAGTAGTGTTCCCCACAGCTTTCAAAGAGTGCATAACCCTGCTGACAACTTGATTTCAGACTTTTAGCCTCCAGAACTATGAGATAATACTTTGTGTTGTAAAATAGTACTTTACATTTGTGGTACTTTGTCACAGAAGCCCTTGGGAAACAATATTTAAGACCTCAAGGGTCACAACTATGCAGATATCTTCCACATATAGCTCCTGCCTCAACGTGGCTTCCTCAGGACTCCCATGGATCTTTTTTTTTTAAGATGTTATTTATTCATAGATACACACACACACACACACACACACACACACACACACCGAGAGAGAGAGGCAGAGACACAGGCAGAGGGAGAAGCAGGCTCCATGCAGGGAACCTGATGTGGGACTTGATCCCGGGTCTCCAGGATCACACCTAGGATCATGCCACCGGGGCTGCCCCTCCCATGGATCTTCATCTGATACTAGCCACTCCTCTGGGGAGTGTTGTTCCCTCAGGCACTTACACTTAAAACCTTAGGGTCAGTTATCTTTAGCTTCTCCTGATGTTTCCCATCAGAACCGTAGTGGAGTTCTGTTGAGATAACTTCTCTAATGTGTATTTGTCCAATTCTTACTACCTTTCCCCAGGCTCAGTGCAAGAACTTAATTTTTCTTTTTGCTTTTTCTCCTTCACTTAACCCCTTGCTTCATTTGGTTTTCCTTCTTCCAAGTCATTCTGCATACTGCCAGTCTCCTACTGTGCTTAAAGAAGATAACTAATCATGTCAGTACCTTGTGCAGAAGGCTCTAATGACTTTGATAGCCCAGAGAAGAATCCTTCGACCACCATTCAAGGATTTCCAAGTCACCATTTCTACTTTTGAAGTAATATTTTTATGCCGGACTACCTGTTGTTACTCCAATATGAGCATTCTATTTCTTTGCTGGGAATTCTTTTCCAAACCTACCTGTAAAAGCTCTTCCTATTCTAGTCAGGAGTCATTGTCATCAAACCTTCTCTGCTGTTAATGCAGAAGTTCTCTCTCTCCTGTGGCCTTCTGTGTCTAGGACTGCAAGTACTCGTGTAGATGTGTCTTTTCTTCTTAGCGAATGTGAGCACCTCACAGGTAAGGTTCAGATCAAGGCTTCATATTGTAGGAATCACTCAGTGAATAAAAAAAAAAGTATGAGAGGAAGGTTAGGATCCGTTTGTGGGCCTCAGGTAACACCAAACTATTACATTTTTTCAGTCATGGGAGAGATGGGACAAGACACACTTTAATTAAGATTAACCTACCAGAGGCATACAGAGAGATTACAGAGGGAGAGAGTGGAAACATGGCTGGTATTCTAATCTTTCTGGGCTTTTGGGTTTCTGTGAAATGAAGAAAAAAGGGGTTAGATGGGAGGATATTATAATGCAAGAATCTATGTTGTTTTAAGGTGATTCAGTATGAGATGTCTGGGAGAGAAGGAAGTTAAGAGGTTCACATACAGAGGGAAAATAATAGCATCATCACCTGAGCTGAGAAAAGCAAGAGAAAGGCCAATCAGAGAGGGGTTGTATGGTAAGTTCGAGTCCATACATACTGGGTTTGACATGGTAGCTGGGTATCCAGACAGTATCACCCAGCAGCTACAAAGAGATAATTAGCACTCTGCAGACCATCCAGGGGTGAAGACTTGAATCGATTGCCTCAATTATTTTTAAAGAAACTTGGTGAAAAGAATGGTTTAACTACTTCCTGAATGTTGCCCATTATTAATAGTGGAGAAATAACTCCAGAAACTTCCTCTTGATTCTCATAATAATGTATTATGAGTTCCCTGCATCTTCCCAAAACCTTGTAAGAAACACTCTCATTATTCCAAGTGTATGTTCAAGGCCCTTCTAAAGAGGAAAATGACAAATTAGCCCAACAGGGCCAAATGCTGCTCTCAAGGAGCTTACAATTTAAAAGAGAATATGCTAACTCCATCATAGTAAGCTGTAACAAATAGTAAACAGCAGGAATAAATACAAGCATTTTTATGATTTAAAAAAAAAACAGTTTTTATTTATTTATTTATTTTTATTTATTTATTTTTTTTATGGTGGGAATCCACAGGCATCTTTTTGGACCCAGAGCTTGCCTAATCCTTCCATTATTTCTACTTCTCATTTTTCCTTTACATCTTATAGTAACATGCATGTTGTACAGCAAAGAATTAAGATCATTGAGGCCAAAGGGCAGGAGAGTTTCCGTGTGTACACATATAACTATCATGTAATTTTCAAATGAAAGCATTTGTGATGAAACATTTTGAAAGAAAGTCCTTACCCCTAGGTATTGGTAAATGTGCTAGATGTTTGGCTCCTGGTTCTCATCAGACAAAAAGAAAGGCACAGCCTTGAAGTTCAAGAACTGAAAACTTTCTTCCATGTAAGAATGTCATTCTCCTTACTGATTTTAAGTGTTTGTTACTCTACAGCTATAGTATGAAATTTGATGTGTGTGCACATGAATGCATGAAGAAGGCCTCAGAAAAGCAAAATCATAGTCTTTTTACCTGTGAAATGATAGTGGCTCTTCCTTTTTCTCCCTTTGGCCAAGTAATCTTTATCTTGGAGATAATTAAGACAAAATGCATCTGACAAATAAAATCAGTATAGAACCCCTATTTCTTGGCAGCTCTTGTGGACACAGCTGAAGCTTTCAGAGGTCTTTAAAAACCATGGCAACAAATGCCTTTGAAGGGTAAGCAAAGGTTCCAAATGTTTTTAATCACTGGTGTTTTTTATGCTACCACTTCAAGCATTCTTTTCCATTTTTTTGTTCATCTGATTGAAATTAAATTTCCAATTTCCCTACTAAGTGGTTCTGTCCTGGTGATGGCATTGACTGTTTCCATTAAAGTGGTAGAGTTTGTGTCCATATGCAGTGGTTAAGCATATCAACAATTCCATTAGAAAGCCCTATTTCGCACAAAATTTCGCACAAAATTATAGATAGCCTTTAATTGGCACGTTTTCAAAGGGCATCAACTAGCCCTCACAATTACGTGTTGACATTGTTCTTACAAAACCTACCAATGGTGGCCCAAGGCCCAATTCTGCCCAAATTTCTTTTCCTTCATAGAAAGCTGCTGTCAATACCCTTATTTTTATTTATTATTTTTTAAAAAGATTTTATTTATTTATTCATGAGAGATACACACAGAGAAAGAGAGAGCCAGAGACACAGGCAGAGGGAGAAGCAGGCTCCATGCAGGGAGCCCGATGTGGGACTCGATTCCAGGTCTCCAGGATCAGGCCCTGGGCTGAAGGTGGCGCTAAACCGCTGAGCCACCCGGGCTGCCCATGTTAATACCTTTAAAACGCTATATCCTTTTAAATAGAATGGCCTGTTTTTCTGATACTCATTCAGAAAAAAGTATGCTTTGAGATGTAGGCTGCTCATTTCTGAACTATATAATATACCTTACTATTTCAGATCTCTATATACAGGTTATACTATAGCCTCCTTGCAGGCAAGGACTGTGTTTTTTTTTTTTTTTTTTTTAAGGACTGTTTTTTTGACTGAAAAATAACATTCAAGAAAAATCTACTTCAAATAGGTATATCATCTAATTTGTAAAATTTTTCTTGCTATAATGTTAATTCTCTCCTCGTGTGCAAGTTATAGGGCAGATTTTATATATATATATATATATTTTAAGATTTTAAAAAATTTATTTATTCATGAGAGAGACAGAGAGGCACAGACATAGGCAGAGGGACAGAGGGAGAAGCAGACTCCCTGCAGGAAGCCTGATGTGGGACTAGATCCCGGAACTCCAGGATCACCCTGAGCTGAAGGCAGACGCTCAACTGCTGAGCCACCCAGGCATCCCAGATTTGATATTTTTAAAGGAAAGAAATATTTGACTTGAGAGAGAATATAGTGAGGAAGAGCACTTCTATTATTTTCCCCACATTTTATTTTTTGTTAGCTGCAATAAAAAGAGATTTTATTTTTTCAATTGCTAAGAAATAAAGGGAAAAAGAAAACAACTTAATTATTATTAATTATTAACTATAATATCTCTCTGCAATTAGGTACTGTTCCCCATTTTCTTTGAGAAAGAATACATGGATTTAAATTTTTTGTCTGAATCATTTGGCAGTTTCAAAATCATGTATGATGTATTAGGAAGTATGGAGTGAATGGGTGGCTAGATTACATATATAAAGTATATAAATATGAATTTTTTTTGTGATTGAAATCTAAACACAGTGACTTAAAATAATGGCTGCATCACTTCAGTATATTTCATTAAGTGACACATGCAATATTTTCCTTGTACGCCAGAGAATATAAATTACAATTCTTAAGATAATCAGATTTCATGATTGTTTTGTTCCTTTGACACTTCAGACTTACTAATAAGGAAATTCATCTGAGCAGTGTGTAAGAGTGCATTTGCCACTACTCTTGACCAATGCCATAGTGGTACCTTATAGTCATCATAGAGATAATTTTCTCTTATTTATTTATTTATTTATTTATTTATTTATTTATTTATTTATTTTTGATTGCTAGCATGACCATTACTCCAGGGATACCCTTGCCACTGCACAAGCCCCTGCAGACCAGCTCTGTCTTTTCCTCTACCTCATGCACAGTCCCTTGCACTGCTCCAATGCTTTTCAAGTTAATTTGCTCCATGTCATCACCAAACCCTCGTGGGACTTGTGTTTCCTTACCTGTGTTATCTGGTACATACCATTCTCTCCCCTTTTCATCACCCGACCTGACTTCTGAGGAGTGTGGCCTCTCTTCTACTGAACTCAGTTCTTGGTTTTTCTTACTGTACTCGTCCAAGCACATGTGTGCACACCCACAGACCTCTCTGCATGAGTTCCTCACAAATGCAAAAATCTATAATCCAGAGACCCTGAAGTCCAATGAAGGATTCAGCTTGTGCACAAAGGGAAAGGTTGTAATAATACATATTACACCATAGACAAGTTAAACACAGCACTGTAAGAGATGTTGCAAAGCAGGATACAGGAACAAAAGGGTGTTTAGGAGAAGTTATAAGTTGAGAGGAGGGAGCAGTCACAATGTTTTGGAGTATATCCAAAGACATTGTGGAGGAGATGGTGCTTCAACTGGTGTCTGTCCTGAGGACCAGGCAGAGAATTCTACTGATAATATGTTGTGCTCCATGATTTCTTGTTGTGATTTATATCCTCCCTTCTGCATGTTCCATGCTGTGCAGTGATATATAGTATTTTAGAAGAGTGTGGGTTTTCAAAAACCACACATTTAAAAAACATATTCCACGTGTATATCTGTACTGCTATTATTAGTAATTAAATCTATTATGTATCCAGAAGTTAATAATACTTTCTTCATTTCCAGGATGTGAGTAGTGTTTTATTTCAACTTATTTTTGAAGTTGGACCTGAGTGATGTTAATAAAAATCTAAAGATGTTCCTCTGAAGTAATATATTCTGGAGGTAAAAATATGTGATAGTTGATGCAGAAGAAAACAGTTGGTCCCAAGTTAAGGTATATTTAGGGAGGCTCATCTTAGACTTCATAATTTTTATGTTTGCAAATTTCTGGATATTTTTCCTGGTTTTAGTCTTATGAGATATTTATGAAGGGATGTTTTTTAAAATGACCAGAGACTTTTGCTTTCGAGAATTGACATAAACTTTTCCATGTGAACCATTCCAATGGTTCATGTGAACCATTAGTAGGTGATAAACGTGTGGCAGCAAACTTGATCTTGGAGAAGGAAGACAACAGTTTGGTTAGTTTTCATCAATTGTATGCAGGATATTTGAAAGAGTTCATTTCCCCTCCCTCTGTTCTCTCTATAATACTTGGTCTTAAGGTTGGGACTATTGATGCAGTTGGTGTATGCATGAGATGCCACAGTGTATGAACATAAATCCCAGAAACGGGTTTTTTTTTATTCTGCTGCCTATATTTTTAAAGATTTTATTTGTTATTTGGCTGAGAGAGAGAGAGAGCGTGAGCGAACACAAGCACAAGCATGGGTAGCAGCAGAGGGAGAGGGAGAAGCAGACTCCCCACTGAACAGGGAGCTCAGTGTGGGGCTCAAACCCAGGACCCTGGAATCATGACCTGAGCTTAAGGCAGGTGCTTAACTGACTGAGCCACCGGGGTGCCCTCATTCTGTAGCCTATTTTGGCTGTATTCCTTCCTGAGTTTTTGTAAATCCAAGGGAGGGGCAGGAGAAGCAGAGTGTGGCTGGCTGGGCTTTGGGACATGGGGATCCATCTCCTTTTTCATGCCTTTGTTCCCACATCTGATTTCTGAACCAGTTAAGGGTATCAGAGTCACAATCCCTAATTTTGGATCTGTTTTTCCAAGAAATACAAATACTGTTAAGAGCCTTGTAGACCATCATTGCTCATAAAATGCTTCTTCGTTTTTCTGAATACGAGATAGGAGAAGGAGCTTGAGACAAAGGTTTCTTGTAAGCACATTCTTTTATGTTTGAGTGTATATGTGTATATTTTGCATATACACATGCACATGAACATAGGTATATACATAATTATGCATATTCATATACATACATATATAGAGGGAAAGGAGTATGTACAAATTTTGGAAATATGTACTATAAAATATTAACAGTGAGTATCTCTGAGTGAAAGGATCATGGCTAGATTGTATTATTTTATTTATGTACATTTAATCTTCCTACAATAAGCATTTTTTACTTGTAGAGTAAAAACAGTATTTTAAATATCTATGTTGCAATTGATTAACTGATTTCACACTAGTATTTTCCTTACTCCTTTCTAAGTAGAGAAAGATTATTATGTGCCTAGCAAATCTTCATTCTTTATAATCAAAATGTCTTTATTCTTTGTTTGCAAGAGGACAAGTTTGCATTGAAGTACAGCTTTCATTTTATTATTCATGAACCCAAGCGATATTGCATCAGGTGGACATTAGGTAGCTGAGTCCCACAAAATATTATTTCTTTTGAGTTGTTGAGAAGCTATAACAAAGGAAGAGAAAGAAAGGCCTTGTGTTAATGATACCACTGGGAATCTAGGTCTTTAGAGTAGCTAACCAGACCAGCAAGGATGAAGTATTATTGTCATGCAGCCAAACAATGATTGTTTACTCTGACCATACATCCCAGGGAGCAGGAGCCAGCCTCTGGGAGGGGCTGGGTGTTACCACTTTGTTGATTGCAGTTGCTTGGTAATTGATCTGAAACCTTGCAGAAAGGAAAAATTGCAATCCTGATGCCCAGATGTAGGGGCTCTTAACTTCATTTTCATATTTCTCAGATCCCCTTACCTTCAAAAGTCTTCTTTATAATCAAAGATGCCCTCAAAGTCTTAAAATTTAGTCATTCAAGATGACTAGGATTAGTGAGAATTTTTTTCCTCTTTGATTTAAATATGGCAGTACAACCATTGAAATTCATGAAGCTCTGAGTTGGGATTTGGCTTTCATCCCTTGGTGTCTTAGCTTTTGTCTAAGGCGCTAGACTATGTATGCATTAGATTGACATTTCCAAGACCTTTCAAGAACAAGGAATACTTTAAGAGGAGATAAAATTTGAGGACCTGCACATGATGGTGGTTATATTGTTCCTCAGTGTCCGCTAATTGAGTAAGCACATTCTGACAGTTAGCTTTCATGAAAGGAGTGGTGCTTTCCAACGCATTTGCATCTTAGTTTGCCATGAAGCCCACACATATTTGAATTACTGCATACATCAGGCCAGTCTGGAGACAGGGCTTGATTGTCACCTTGACTGTCTGCCCTATACCATGAACTCCCTGTGCCAGTGGCACCAGAAGCAACTGATGCAGCTCCAGCAATTCATTCTGCTCCTACTTCTTTATTTAGAAATTTTGTATTTTTTTAATTTTGAAGATAGTTGGATACAAGGTAGGAAAGTCATCTTGAAGTAGCTGGAAAAATTGAAAGCAAAAAGTTATCTTTGACTCTAATGGACTAATCACTGTAATGATTCTATTTTTTTTTTTTTTTGTTAAAAAGTAAATCTATATCTTTAAGAAGGCCAGGGGATAGAAAAATCTCCAATGACAAGGAGCTGACACTGTCTTTTGGTCTAAACTATCTGAAGTCCCAGGAAGTTCTAAGCTCTATGTTGGCTCCCGGCTGACCCAGTTCAGGATCAATAGTGAAAACGTAGAGCATCTTCTTGCTGCTCATGTGCCCCTAGTATAAGCTGTTTCTTCTTTCCACAGGGCAGAAACAGAATATTTTGTTGCATTAACTCTTAGAAATATCACAAGCATTTGGGGATTTTCTTTTTAGAGGTATTAAATTTTCTCTCTCGACTTACCTAATGCTGGAGCTTCTTTATTCAAATTAATTTTAGGTTTTGAGGTCATTCTCTTTTAAAAGCTCTTCCTTTCCTTTCTTTCTTTTAAAAAATATTTTATTTACTTGAGAGAGAGTGTACAAGATGGGGGAGGGAAAGGGAGAAGCAGACTCCTTGCTGAACAGGAAGCCCGATGTGGGGCTCGATCCCAGGACCTGGAGATTATGACCTGAGCTGAAGGTAGATGCTTAACCAACTAAGCCACCCAGGTCCCCTAAAGTTCTTCATTTTCACCACCCTGAGAAGAGAGCTCTTTTAAAATACTGTCATGACTACTATATCAGTCCATTTACTCTTGTAGAATTTGCTTACACATGGCAAAAGCTTTAAGAGCCAAGGAACCATTGACATGGACAAGGTAAAGAAAGTTGGAGGGGACTGAGGAGCAGAACAGGATCATGGGATGTGCATTCTGGCAGCTGATGTGGGTCCTGCCCTCACGGTATGGAAAGGCTGCTTTGCTAGAGGAGAGAAGCAGCTGATTTGGAAGTAGACCTGGCAACCAATCACAATAGACAGACAGGATTTTGAGGGCGAGGACGGGGAGGATTCTGAGATGTTGACTCAGGATGCTTAGATTTTTTTTCTTTCTTTTTAAATGGTGCATTTGGACGACTGAGCAATAAGACTGGAAGTTGAGTTTGAGATGTGTCCTAGCCTACTATCCTGCTTCTTGATCCATTCCTGTTTGTACTTAGTATTTTATCTGTGAATTAATATACTACATTCGATTGCTTTATTCTTTGCCCTAATGAGTTTAGCTTTGTATTTTAAGAATGCACAAGATCGCTCACACCTGGTCCAGTGGAGTCCCATTTAGGATTGCCCTTTTGCTTAAAACTGTAACTGGATTAGGGATTGCTGTGATTTATGCTTCATGGTATGAAGTCACTTAAGTACTTAATAGTGTATTTAAAGTGAAAGGAATAGAAATTAAAGACTGAATGATTTACCGAGAAATAACAGGTCAGATTGATTTATTTTTGCAAAACTTAGTAGAGATTTGTTCCTTTCTTCAAAATCGGCTTTGTTTCAATTACCAATTAAGTGGGGTGAACTATTATAAGAAGGCGTATGAGTCAGGCTACGGTAGCATTCTTCCAAGAAAATCTTTACAAGAGCAGTCATTATGGGACTATCTGCTTTGTACCTGCCGATATGGCAGTAGATCCAGAAGGGGTCAGAAAAACAAGGCTTCATGTTCATTAACCTTTTACTTTTTCCTTCTTTCACTCATTTTTTTTTTCAACTTGCATGACTTATGACTTGCAAAATAGCATGACTGATCTTTATCCTCTATTTTTTGCACTTTTGATCCAGGTCATAGTTTGTCACAATTTATAGAAGATAGCTAATAAAAATGATTATCATATGAGAATTTGCAGTATAATTATAAATTGCCATAAAAATATTATGGTTTATCAGCTATATAATCTAAGAAAATGTATTTCATGTATTAGATAGATCTTGTTTCAAGTGACCAAAATCAAATTCAAACTAGTTTTGGGGTGGAGGGCAAAGGGTAAGTTTTGGTGGAAGTCTACTTGCGTGTCTTGGTCAACTGCAATTATGGCAGGGGTGTAGCCAGACCTCAGTGACGGTGGGACCAGGGTCTTAGAGTCTGTCAGGACCCCAGCCTTGCCTCTGTGCCTCTCCATGTGCCAGCTTCTTGCTGTCTGTAATCTTGGGTTTCCCTAAGAAGGGAAGCAGGATGGGCGGCAGCTGCCACGCCTTATATACTGTGACATTCTTCCAATTAGAAGATATTAGCAGAAGGGCTCTGATTTGCTCACCTTTGTTCAGGGACATACCACTAAACCAAATGGCTGTTGTTGTGGGACAGAGTCATATTTCACAGTGATCCTGGGAGCTTACCCTATACAGGGGGCTGTTCCAGAGAAAAGGATAACATTGTGAACCAAATACCCCTGTTAGTGTCTACTTTTCCTGGTGTCTCTGAACTTCCATTTCCTCAGTCCTAAGTGGCACAATGATTTCTACCTTGCTAGACTGATAGAGTGGTTAGGGATTATGTTTAACCTATAAATGGCCATCATCATTATTACCTCTAACTGGCTTTATCAAGTTTCCTCTAGGATATCTTTCTACTCTACAGCTAAGTAGAGTAAATGCCTTACCATTTCATTATTTTGCTTCTATATCAATCTTTACCTTACTTCTTAAATATAAATTACTCTCTCATAGCCAACACCTGAAAGTTAGTTCACATGTCCACTCCCATACCAAAGGAAGAGTGTCAGAGATTTGAAAACTTCTCTGTGGATGTCTACCTCTTACCTGTGCTTCTTTAACTTACTGAGAATGTTGGAGTGCACCTGGGTGGCTCAGTTGGTTGGTCTTCTGACTCTTGATTTCAGCTCAGGTTGTGATCTCAGGGTCATGGGATCAAGCCCTCCATCAGGCTCTGTGTTCATCAGGGAGTCTGCTTCTCTCCTTCTCTCTGTGCCCCTCCCCATGCTTGTGGGCATCCTCTCTCTCTCTAAAATAAATAGATAAATCTTTGTAAAAAAAAAAAAAAAGAATCTCAAGCTGGGGCACCTGAGTGGCTCAGTTGGTTGAACATCTGACTCTTGATTTTGCCACAGGTCATGATCTCAGGGTTGTGAAATAGAGCCAGCTGTTGGGGTGCTGGGCGTGGAGCTGCTTGAAATACTGTATCACCCTCTCCTTCTGCCTTCCCCTTGCTTTCTGCTGGCACACGTGCTCACTTTCTCTCTCTAAAAAAAAAATGTCAAGCTTTGGAAGGATGCCTGAGTGGGTCAGTCAGTTAAGCATCTGACTCTGATCTCAGTTTAGGTCTTGATCTCAGGATTGTGAGTTGAAGCCCCCATGTTAAGATCTATGCTGGGCATGGAGCTTAAAAACAGTTCAAAAAAATAAAAATATTGAGCTTTGGAGAGCACAGTGTATCATTGGGTCTCTTAAAATATCAAGTATAGGTATCCTTTGTTTTCTGAAAGTTCATGTTAGGCCACTTCACTTTTATGAAAGATGTACATTAGTAATAGCTTTTATTGTAAAAGCTAAAGTCCTCTTCAGATTTTTTCGGCTAGTAAAAGGAGGTACTATAATGTCGGTCTTCTGTAAAAGCAATGTGGCCCTAATGCAAACTTTTGGAAAGCAGTGGACACTCTTTGCTTTACACCATTTTGTCTTACAAAGGCTTTCATAGGAAAGTTCTACTTTTGAATGGGGAGGGGGCAAAAACCTATATGTAGCTTCTTACATGTAGCAGAGACTCAAAATTACTTGAATGTTTTTTTCTGCTTGCACCGCTTCTTTTTGTAAAACTTTTATCTAGTCTTTCCTTAGTTAAAATATCCTTTAAAAAAAGAGCAAATATAGTGTTTAACTTGCATTGTATAGAATTAAGGGCAAACACTTTTTAAATTAAAACTTGTTGGATGGGGATCCCTGGGTGGCGCAGCGGTTTGGCGCCTGCCTTTGGCCCAGGGCGCGATCCTGGAGACCCGGGATCGAATCCCACGTCGGGCTCCCGGTGCATGGAGCCTGCTTCTCCCTCTGCCTTTGTCTCTGCCTCTCTCTCTCTCTGTGACTATCATAAATGAATAAAAATTAAAAAAAAAATTAAAAAAAAAAAAAAAAACTTGTTGGATGTATAGATCATTGGGATAGACTTTATCCTATGGTTGGATGAGTCTAAATAGTCTGTTTTAAATCTTGCCATGTCTTTGATGGTGACACTAAAGAGTACAATCTCTTTTTATGAAAGCATTCCCGAAGAGTGGGCTCTGCTTCCAAATTAGTCCAGAATATTTTAGTAAATTAGAAAAAAAATGCAACTTCATAATAACCTTTATAATTGCCACTTCAGAATGGGAATTTGGAGTGGTACCAAATTATTAATCAGTAGAAAAGAGTAGATTTCAAAAAGGTAATTATACCAAATTTAACACCTCTTGAAATATATTTTGTTTTATAAATGTAGTCCTTCCTTGTTCTTATTTGTAAGCAATGAGGATAATTCAGGTACCTTGAATCAGAAATCAGAGTACAGATTGGCTTAATAGTTTGGGGCTTACTTCTGGCTATAGATGGCTTTTATCCTTTATCTTCTTGGACAGAAAAGGCGGCAACATTCTCCTTAAAGCCCAGAAATGAGTTATTAGGGTAGTTTAGCTCTATTCGAAGAAGCATGTTATGACTTACCCACATTCCTGGACAGTTAGACTGTAATTCTTGGTTGTTTAGAAAGGTGTTTGAATGTATTTTAAGAAGTTCGAATAAATGGATATTTTTCTTACAGTTTTGCTTGCTTTTTCAAGCACTAGAATAGTTTCCAGCTCTGACAGTTAGCCTTATGCTGACTGGACTGAATTTTTTTGATATGACAAACTGTTTTGGATGATTTACACTTGACTGCATAACTGTAGCCTCGCAAGTTACATGATGTGAAGAGAATTAGTTATGGCTTTTCTATGGATCATCTTATTTAATCTTCCACAAAATCCTAGGAAGTTAGCTCTACAATTGCTCCCATTTTGTAGGTGAGGAAGCTGAGGCATTTAAGAAATAAAACCAGTATTCAACCCAACTAGTTGGAATACAGAACCCATTGTGTTCTCTCTTTTTTCCCCCCACTATGTTCTCTTAACTGTTGTGTTTTATTGACTCCCTCAAGGGAGGAATGCTTCTAATAGGGTCACTGGAAATGGGGGCTGCCACTGTAGCTGGCTCCTCATCCCACTAGGTTTAAAGGCAAGAAGAGAGAGGAACAGAGTGGCCAGGATTGGTCCTGCTTGCCAAAGGGAATGGGTCTGTTAGCATGCATTGGGCAGAACCTGGGGCACCCTGTGTGCCTCCTTATATCCTACTTGGCAAAGGTTAAAGGTGACTGATGACTTCACCCTCTCTATGGAGAGGATACCTCCTGTCCCTCAGGAATAAAGGTTTGCGTCAGCAGAAGGGATGCCAGACCCAGCAAGGGTAGGGGGAGGGTCACAGATACTCAGGATGGCTTTGTGACAGGAGCAGAAACAGACTGGAGCCTCTGCCTGTGGTTTGGGTGGTTTGGGTGTGTGCTACTTGTTCTTTCCTGGAGTTTCTGCAGATCAAAAAACACAGCTCATGCTAGCCCTTTTCCTATTCTTTATAAAATAAATGTGGTAAATTTTCCTTTGCTTAACAAGGTTATGGTGGTTAAGTTTATTACTCAGTCCGTGGGTTGTAGAGAGAAATAACCATTGAATGGGTGGTAGCAGAACTAGAAAAGGAATGAAGATTGTTAATGCCAGGTTGGTTTTGGTTGGAAATTTTTAAAACACTTTTTTAAATTGTTATTTTGATTATTATTTAAAAAAACTATGAATACACATGCTACATGTTAAACAGTTTAAGATGATACATGATATAAAGTTAAGACCTTCCTCTGGTCTCTACCAAAATCCATACTTCCTTTCTTGATCGGTAAACTCTATGAATAGTTTCATCCAAAAATTGCATATATACACACATACACATACACGCATATATATATTTTGGTTATATAAGTGGCATTATACTCTACACATTATTCTGTGAATAGCTTTCCTCACTGAATAATATATATTGAAGATTTTTCCGTATCAGTAAATATATGTACTCATTTTTTTGTCTCATTTTTTAAAATGGCTATATTTTAGTCCATAGTGATACATTCTGTTGGCACAAAGTTTTATGTTTGACCAAATGTTTACATATATTATCTCTGGGCCTCATAGCAGCCACTAAGGGAGGTATAAGAGGCCTGGTTCACCTGGGATCCCATGAAGCCTTGGACTCAAACATGAGCCAGTGCTCTGAGCACGGTGATATCCCCCAGATACACCCATATTGCTTCCATTTAGTGCAGCAACCATAGATGGAAATCAGTTCTTCAGCAGAAAAAAAAAATCAATCCAGAACCCTAAGAAAACAAATGAAAAGTAAGTGTGTCTGTCAGGAAGGGAGAAAAGAGAATAATCAAAGTTTAGAACCAGAATGGGCTCTTCTTCCCTTTCCTTTCATAGATGAGAGCATGAGGCCAAGAATCCAACAATTTAGCTTGTGTGGGGCACTCAGGCCATTTTCTTTCTGGAGGTTTTTTCCTAGGTTTGTGGGGTGGGGTGGGGTAGGGAGGAGATTTTAGATTTTTCCAAGCTCTCTTGTTTTCATTAGTTGGAATGAGCTGTGGACAGGCATATAGACTGAAAAGTCTGAACACCCTTGAGAAATGAGAAAACTCCTTTCTGAGCATTGTGGAGTGGCTCTTCTGAGAATTCTCCTCATAAGGCAGTCTGGCCACATAGACCTGCGCTGTCTAGATGCCCAGGAAGTGTGGATTTCATACATTCCTGCACATTTGTTTACTGAGCACCTAACAGTCATCTAGCTCTTCACTAGGCCACAGGGCTATGTGTCAGAGAAACTGTCCCCAACCATGAGGACTAGAAAACATGTGAGATTATCTGTGCTATTTTGGGTTAAATTTACCACGAAAGGTTCATTGGCAATATTGAATGAACCCATTTATTTCTATCTGTTGGGAGAAATTGTTACTGAAGCCAAGAATGTAGAATGGTAGTCATTTCTAAGTCTGACTGACTATCTTTTGGCTTATTTCCTCATTTTTGAAATAGACTTAAAGATAAAAAGAGTAACTAAACTTGTGTTCAAATGTGCTGGGGGAGTCTTGACCATTGAAACAGAAGCTCTTGCCTCTTCTTTCATGACTTTTATCAGGATGTCTGGGAGGAACTTCCCTAGGAATTTCATCTTGGAGGGCTCCTAAAGAAGGATGAGACCCCTTATTTACCAATTAGGTGGCCAGAAGCTTCATAGGTGGTCCAGAAGTATGGACCTTCATATTCCATACCATGCTAGATCTGAGTAAACACCTTCTTTCCCTTCTGTCTCAAAGCACCACAGTGCCTCGTGGGGGAGTGAGAGGGTGAGACAGTGGCTTCTAAGTGGTCCGTGGAAGCCAGGCCAGTAAGCACAGTGGTGCTCAGGGTTTCTGAGTTGTGCCCCCTTGCTCTGATAGCCACCCCATTTGTCTCTTACTTGCTTCCTCAGCTTTGGACTGAAATAGTTTATACTGCTTTTGACGCCAGTATTTGGAATTTAAATGACTCTAAGTTGAGAGAAAGCTTGGGGAACTCTTTGGAAACAGTGGAACAGAGCAAAGGAGAGGGGGTATCTGGAGGTGAGCTGAATGCTGCCTGGCATTGGACTAATCACACTGGTTGTCACATTGCTTTCTTTTATGTGATGCTTATCTATTGTCCCAGAAGGAGCAATTTCAGAAAGTCCTTTTCTGGGCTGTAGAACAACCCTGGCTTATTTGTTGAGTCTTAAGAGGCATTATTGAAAGTGGTTCATTGTCTCTGGTGTATTACGATGAGATGGTGGTCACTGATTTCATTATGTTTTCCTTTATTGCAGCTGTTGGTTTGATCCTGTGCCAGGTGCTTAAAACAATTGTGGTTTTGCAGATGGTAAGCAATGCTGGACAAGGAGAGGGATCATGTCCATTACCCTGGCCAAAATTTTTAGCAGACTGGGGTCTGACGAGGGCAAGTAAAGGATTTCCTCTTCATTTTCACGTAGAAAAAAAAACTGTTCAGGACAATTATCTTTCCTAGAATTCCTTTAAATATTTTTTACTTTAAAAATATTCTCAGATGCAAATAATATTTTTATTTTACTTAAAATATACCAGAATTGACTTGCTGTAAAAATATAATTCAGGATGCATTATTAAGGCATGCTGTTTTTATTTGTATGCCATTACATACAGATGTAGTTGTGAAATAGTTCAAATCATGGCACATTGAATGTCCTCACTGGATTTTTAGGAATGTGTTCACTGAGACAGCCAAATTCTATTTCATTTTGTTTGGCTCAATGCACTGGCTATAAATCAGAGAATATTCACTTTAATATCTGAGTCAAAATTTATTTCCAAACATAATACTGCAGTTGTTCTTTTACAGAAAAGTAAATTTCTTATTTATTTCCCTAATACCTTGCCTTCTACTCTCTCTTTCTCTATTTTGTGCTGGAATGTGCTGGAATGTCATCTAGGGAGAGTTTGATAAAATATGCCATAATCTACTGCTAAATATATTTCATATGATTAATCTCTCATATCTTTACCTTTGGGAGTCTTAGGAATCACAGGTTCTGGAAATTAATTTCATTGCTGCTTCTGAAATGCCCTCCTGATATTATAATATTGTAATTACATTAGGGAAAAACATTTTGATTGTAGTTTAAAGTATAATAGTATTTAGACATCTGGCTAGGTCTAGGTATTGAGTTCTTTCTATGACACCAGCCCAGTGGTGGGTATTCCTGGAGTAACAAGACTTGTGAACAAGGCAGACCAAGGCTTTGATTATGGACCCACATCTCTAGTAGTGGAGTGACTTTGAACAAGTTAGTCAATCTCTTGGGGTCTCAGTTTCTGCTTCAATAATATGGGAGTTACAATGACCTGACTTATTAGTTGTGATGTTTAGATGAGAAAAAGAGCTAAAGTCACCTGGCGTGGTGTGTGGTCCATGGGGACCACATGGCCAATACTGCTAGCCAGCCCTTGGGCCCAAGGACATTTTTTTTTTTTTAGAGGGAAATCTAAACAGGCCAACTTAAAATGCACATCTTTAATTCTTTTTCCTGCCTTACCTCATGAAGATGCTTCCTATACACCCAGCTTTGTTTAAAACAGTTGTGGTAAAGTATACATAAGATTTCCTATTTTAATACTTTTTAATTCAGTGATGTTAACTACATTCACATTGTTGTGCAACTATCACCACTGCCCATCTCCAGAACTTTTTCATCATCCCAAATGAAAACTCTCTACTCGTTGCACAATAAATTCCCCATTTCCTCCTTTGTACAACTCTTGATAACTCCTATTCAGTTTTCTGTCTCTATGAATTTGACTACTCTAGGTACTTGATCCAGGTGGACACATACAATATTTGTCCTTTTGGGTCTGGCTTATTTCACTTAGCATGTCTTTAGGGTTCATCTATGTTGTAGCATGTATCCAAATTTTATTTCTTTTGAAGGCTGAATAAAACTCCATTTAATGTATATACCATATTTTTCCTCCATTTATCTGCCAGTGGACATTTGGGTTGTTTCCAGCTGTTGGCTATTGTGAATAATGTACTATAAACATGGATATACAAATATCTGTTTGGGTCTGTGCTTTCAGTTCTTTTGGGCATATACCCAGAAGTGGAATTTCTGGATTATAGGATTTCCAACTTCATTTTGACAAGCCTCCCAAGCTTTGGTACTACATTTATAATAATTGTTTGGTAGTTGCTTGTTGGTGTGCTACTGAAATCTCAAATACAGTATGCTTCAAAATTTTCCATACCTCTTCTTCCCACGCTACTCCCAAATCCGATCCTCTTTTTGATTAATGATAAGAATAATTTTTGAGACATCCTGGCACAAGCCACCAGAATCTTTGACCTCCTTCTCCCCTGTTCCTCCTTCTCTAGCCCTAAGAATTTGGCAAAGCTAATTTAAGCTTTTTTTTTTCACTTCTTCTTTTTGCTTTGTCTGCTCTACTACTCAGAGATGATTATTTTGGTGCATAATTTGGTATTTTTTTCCTTTGGCATTACCTTGAACATTTTTAATCCTTCATTTTCTTTTTTTAAAATAAGATTTGTTTCTTTATTTGAGACAGAGAGAGAGAGAGAGAGAGAGAGAGAGAGAATGAGTTGGAGGGGCAGAGGAAAAGGAAGAGAGAATCTCTAGCAGACTCCAAGCTGAGTGTGGAGCCTGACATGGGGCTTGGTCTCATGATCCTAAGATCATGATCTGAGCAGAAACCAAAAGCCAGACGCTCAATGTAATGTGCCACCTAGGCGCCCCAATCCTTCATTTTCTAATGAATATTAATATGTGATTTTCATTAAAAAATCTTTTGAACTCTCATTTCCAAACAAATTTCTTAGGACCAAGTTTTGCCCTTGTGAACCTCAGTTTTGGGGTCCTGGGTATGGCAGCCATTGTTTTGTTTGGGGTTATCATCTTCTCAGTCATTACTTCCTTTATAGAACTCCAACCTGACCCCTCAAAAGACCTGTTCTCCAGACGGGATAAGGGTGGGGGCAACAGAGTTTTAGCAATTACATTTTGTTCAGATAACAAATATTTGTTAAGCTCCACTGTGTGCCTGAGAGTGTGCTGGGTACAGAATAAATGATGATAAATGAGACAGATACAATGCATCCCTCATCAAGCCTATAGTCACCTGGGGATGGTGACAAGCAATTAAAGTCCAATGTAGTAAGCACTGTGATAGGACAAAAGCTAGGCATCATTGGAGGGGCAGAAAGGAACCCCAGCTTAGTTGATATCTCAACTGACACACTTGAGAGATTAATGGGAGTCAGTTGGGCTAAGTGTAAGGGAAGTGTGTCCCCCCAAGAAAGAATGGTGTATGCAGTCCTGGAGGTAAGAAGGAGAAGGGAAAAGAGATAACAGAGGACATGGTTAGAACTTAGTGTAAAAGATAAGACCAGGAAGGGAGGTAGGAGCTGATCAGGAACAGCTTTATAAGCTGTCTTAAGGCATTTAGATTTTATCCTTAGAGCTTTGAGGAGCATCAGAATATGAAAGCAGGGTAGAGGCATGGTAGTGTATGATTTTAGAAGAATCACCTCGCAGCACAGTGGGGAATGGTTGGCGGGGGAAAGCTGGAGGCAGGGGGTGGCTTAGTATGCTGCTGTGATAATCTGGGCTGGAGACAGTGTGAGTGATGTAGGGATGGTGGGCCCTGGGAAAAATTGATTTTGCTTTTTAAAAGAATTTAAAAGTAATTGACTGGATCAGTGTGTACATGTGTGTGCAGGTTTGAGTGAGGAAGAGGGTAGAGAGTCTTGAAATAACACCACGTCTCAGGCTTTGTGGTATGGTGGTAAATTGGAAGAGATTAATGAGGAAAGATGATCATCAGTTATGTTTGGGACACATTCATCTTGACAAAGCTATGAAAAAGTCAAATCTAAATGGACTGTGGGTGAGTAGGTATATGGATGTGAAGTTCAGCAAAGAGATTTGGTCTGATGTGACTGCCAGAATGTGGTGAGGGAAAAGTGTGGCAAAAGGAAAGATACCCAGTGTTAAATTTCTCTCAGGATACTACTTATTTTATTTTTTTCAGCTTTATTGAAGCATAATTGACAAAATTATAAGATATTTAAAGTGTTCATTGTGGTGATTTGATATACCTATCCTTTGTGAAAGGATTCCCTTCACTGAGTCAGTTGACACATCCATTGCCTCATGTGTTTACTTTTTTATGGTGAGAACATTTACATTCTACTTTCTGAGTAAATTTCAGTGATACAATACAGGTGTTATCAATTCTTGTTATCATGTTATACATCAGATCCTCACACCCTATTGGTCTCAAGACGCCATATAAAGTGGTGCCATGAAGTATTTGTCTTTCTCTGCCTGGCTTATTTCACTTCACAAAATGCCCTTCAGCTTTATCCATGTTGTCACGAATGATAGGATTTCCTCTTTATTAAGGCTGAAGAATATTCCAATATATTTATATAAATACCATCTTTTCTTTTTTAATTTATCTGTCAATGGACACTTGAGTAGTTTCTGTTCCTTGACGATTATGAATAATGCTGCTATGAACATGGTAGTACAGATATCTCTTTGAGTTAATGATTTTGTTTTCTTTGGGTAAATACCCAGTAGTGGAATCACTAGATTGTAGGGGTAGTTCTATTTTAAATTTCTTGAGGAACTGCCATACTATTTTCCACAGAGGCCACACTGCTTTGCATTCCTACCAAACAGTGCACGAACACTAGGGTTTCCTTTTCTCCACGTCCTCACCTGCTTGTTTTAATATGGTCTGTTTTATATTTCTTAATATAAGACTATATTAATTATATTAATATAATATAATTATATAATATAATTATATAATATAATATAATATAATATAATATAATATAATATAATATAATTAATTTCTAACCATGAGTCATTGCTTATTTTTGTAGCTAGCAATTGTGATCTTTCTATGTAATGGTAACAATGCAAAACCAGCTACTACTGACAGAGGGAAAAATAAGAAGAAAAGGAAAAACAAAAAGTTGAGAGAAAGAATCCCAGAGACATGTGGGGAAAAGCTGTGTATGAGCTGGCCTAGGAGCTGTGGGTTGGCCTGGTGGTTCCTGTTCTTCATGCTTTCTGCTTAGGTTTCATTTATCTCCTCTTCTCTCTATTTCCAATTATTCAGACCCCATATTAGTCCAAAAGCTTTACTTTTATTTTTGGTGGGCAACACAATAGTGATTATTTCTCTAAAACATCACCTGAGCCTCACATCTTGGTTTTGGCCTTTCACACTTCATCCAGGCCTAATGTAAAAGGCACATTAGGGCCTATCTGATCACAGGTACATGGAGTTCCTCACTGTCTTCAGTGAAAACACTGTATATTTCATTCATACAGTTGGTGTGATTTTTTTTAAAAAATTAACTCTACTTCAATAGGATAGGATTTTCATAGGCATTGTTTTCACAAGAACAAATAATAAAGCTTAAAATAAAGTTTCTTGTTAAAGAAACTAATTTTGAATTGCTTCAATTGCTTTAATAGCACAACTTTACTGAGGTGCCTGGGTGGCTCAGTTGGTTAAGTATCTGACTCTTGATCTTAGCTCAGGTCTTGGTCTCAGGGTCATGAGTTTCAGCTCCACCCAGTATGGAGAGTATTTAAAAAAAAAATAACAACACACCTTTACAAAGTTATACTCAGAGAACAAAAACCTACCTGCTGTTTTCCTTCTCTGATGTAAGTTGAAGACTTATAAATAGTTAATGGTGTTTAGTTAAGAAGATTTTGTTTTAACCAGATGTATCAAGTATGTACCTATTCATTTTGTTGTTGTTGTTGCCAATTTACCAATTCTAAATTTTAATGTAGTCGGAGCAGAAAATCCACTTTATCAACAAGAGTTTGCATTACAAACATGATTCTGCTGTGCATCTATTTTCTTTCTAGTTAAGGGATGAATTCAATTGCACAAATCCAGTGTGTTTTATCTGTTAAACATGTTAGTTCAGGAATTTCACTTGGTTCTATAAAGATACACATCTACAGGGATGGCCAGTGCAAACATAACATTTTGCCAATTGGCCTCTGATCCAATTCAGTTCTCCCATCTTCTTGCTTGCAGAACAACTGGTTTTTGAGAGGAAAGTGTATCAGAGTTAATTTTTAGTTTGAATGATTATTGATTCTTTTCTTCTGAGACTTAATATAAACTCATTTTTAGATTTAAAATAAATCAGCACGTAGAGCATAAACATCATAGGAAACCAAACACTGAAAATTTCTTTGAGGTGTCAGAAGACGGCAACTTTTGCTTAAAGTTAACATCTGCCTAGGTAAATTTTGTTTCTGATTCTATGATTTCCTCAGCTTGTCTGTGTTAATAAGGGCAGTTCTAAACATAAAAACTATTCCTGGATATTTGAGGTGGTTTGTGGTCTTTTACTGAAGTTGTCAGTTTACAATTTTGCTGGTTAGTTTGCTGGTTCCTATTATGGTCGGAAGAAGAATGTATGTGTTAATTTGATCTGAAGCCTGTTTATGTAGTAATTTTTATAATGTATGTCTAAAGATGGAGAAGCAAGTTTTATGAGACCAACATTTCTTGTTAAGGTCCCACTCCACCCTATTCTAATTGAGATTGACCCTTAAGCTGAATAAGGAACAAAGAGTTCTATAGTGAAAACACTTTAATACATGTTACATCTTGCCCTTAGTGAATGGGAAAATGGAGACACAGATGATCTGAATTAGAGGGGGCAATATTTCCTCACTTTTTTTTTTTTTTTGAGAATGGGAAACATTTAAAAATAATATATATCTTCCCCATAGTCTAAATTCAGGCCTAAGCATTTGGATTTTAGATAAATGTATTTCTTCATTAAACATGCCGATATTTATTAATTTGTGGAGTTTATTTTTTTAAATTTATTTATTTATTTATTTATTTATTTATTATTTATTTATTTATTTATTTATGATAGTCACACACACAGAGAGAGAGAGAGAGGCAGAGACACAGGCAGAGGGAGAAGCAGGCTCCATGCACCGGGAGCCAGACGTGGGATTCGATCCCGGGTCTCCAGGATCATGCCCTAGGCCAAAGGCAGGCGCCAAACTGCTGCGCCACCCAGGGATCCCCTAATTTGTGGAGTTTAATATTCACATCAGAAACCAGACTTCTTTTGAGGGATAAAGAAATGGAGGTGACTTCTAAATCTTAGAGCAGAAACTTCTTATGGGCAATAGGCCCTATGTAGTCAGAACTCAAAGAAGAGGGTTGGTCTGGGAGTATAAATCTGCGAGTCATCTGCATTTATGACCGCGGGAGCTGTAGCCATGGAATAGATGGTCTTGTGGCTGACTTTGGAATCAGAAGAAGGGCTTGGGGCAGCCCGGGTGGCTCAGTGGTTTAGCGCCACCTTCAGCCCAGGGCCTGATCCTGGAGGCCCAGGATCCAGTCCCACGTCAGGCTCCCTGCATGGGGCCTGCTTCTCCTTCTGCCTTTGTCTCGCTCTCTCTCTCTCTCTCTCTCTCTCTCATGAATAAATAAATAAAATCTTAAAAAAAAAAAAAAAAAGAGAAGAAGAAGGGCTTGACACTGAGTCCTGTGCTGCTCTAGAGTGGATGTTGGAGAGAATCTGCAAATGAAACTAGGAAGCCACAGCCTGAGGGGTGGAAGGAACATGGGGGAGTTCTTTCTTTTACCTCATGTTTACTGCATCTCTGTTGCTCAAATTCTCTTTCTCATTCACATCCATGATATACAACTCTGTTGCAAAGAAAAGGTCTCCTGGGACCTCACATCACTTTCAAACCTTCACCTTACATCCCTTCTCCACTTCTCAGTTCAACTCTTCAGAGAGGTCTACACACTTAAGCTCTGCCTTTTCCTCACCTCTCCTGCATAGCTCAACGCACACCTGTTTTCTATCTTAGCTGTCCCACAAAAGTTGCTTAAATTCTTATATCTAATGACTCCTATTACTGAATTCAACAGATATTTCCAGTCCACATCTTACCTGACCTATCAAGAGTATCTGCAACACAGTAAAGCCAAGTAGATGACAGAAAAACATCCTCCAGGCAGTTTCCCTCTAGATTCTGACTACATCTCCTGAAATAATATTAATTCTGTCCTCTTGCTTTTAATAGGACATAATGACTACATGTGTCCAGCTACCAACCAGTGCACAATTGATAAGAACAGGAGGAAGAGCTGTCAGGCCTGTCGGCTGCGCAAGTGCTATGAAGTTGGCATGATGAAAGGCGGTAGGTACCTGCCTCCCGAGGGCACCCACCCAGGAGGGGCGTCCATGCCTGCCCCCCAGTGCTGGCTACTTCTGTCCTAACCACCATGGCAGTGCAATGTTTTCCCTTCTAATTAATTGTTTCCTAGTCCTATTTTTCTTTGCAACAAAAGTATTTTTATAACACTTTTTTTTTTAATAGGAAGTTCCTGGAACTGGAGATTCTAACATGCCATTTTGTGTTTTATATTTTAGATGTAAATACTTATATTTTGAATCCGAGGTGTGTGGGAGGTGGCGGTGGAAGGAAAGGAAGACTGCTCAGTGAATTAATCTAGAAATATTTTTCAGTGACTATGTTGCTAGTGCTAGAAAACGGTGTCTGAGAAGAAGCTTTCCCTAAAGTGAGACTTGTAAATGTGAGAGCTAAATAGCTAATTTATAGTCTTCCAATGTCTTCACATCCTTCAGGGAGTTCGAATGTCAATTAAAAGGCAGCTTTCTCCTTTAGAAGTTGAGTCAACTAGTGGCTCCTATAACCTCAGCATCTGGCATGGGGCTTGGAGCAGTGGAGTCGGTGCTGAGTGCTGAAAAATCATGAGGCTTTCAGGCTTCATGCCCGTGTGCTTCTGTCTTTGTGGCCGTGTGTGTGTGCATGCATGCGTGCATGAGTGTGTATGTGTGTGTGGTTTTCTGTCTTCTCATGTATCCAGTTTTCCATCTTCTTTTATGGGAATCCAGTTTCTGGTTCTGGGGGTATTTTTTGCTCCATAGATGTGGTTGCCTGATCTTGTCTTCTTGGAGATCTAGTCTTGAGGAACACAGATGCCAGTCTTGGGTAGCCTTCAAACTACTGGAAGAGAACAAATAGAAACTGTGTAATTAAAGCCATGGTGTATTCAGTGTTTTCAGAGGATACCAAGGGGAGGGAGGGGCCTGGGATTTTGTTGCCTGCTGACTGTAATAGGGGAAGAGCTTTCTGAGGAACAAGAGGCGTGGCATGAGTTAAGGAGAAGGGAATTAGCATGAAAAAGAATGTTGATGGCGCAGGCGGAGGGCAGCTAATCTTTTCCCTCATTAATACTTGCCTGAAAAGGGGAATCGGAAGGAAAACCGAGAACCTGGTTGGAAGGGAGTTTACAGTCAAAGAGTCCTGAGTTCCATGGTCACAGATAAGACTGCCAGGTTGAGATTTTAGATACAGTTTGAGATAAATTCTCTCAAAACAGACGAAATATTGAATTTATTATGCATTGTGTGAGCTGTGACTCTGTGTCTCGGATGTCTGAAAAAGCAGCTTTAATTCAAAGTAATTAATTCCAAGAAATTAACAGCCACATTGAGAAAATCACACTTGGAGTCCTAAATGAATTAAATATTTAAGGAATTCATCTTTCTTTGTACCATCGGAGAATCAGTCAAAGCTTAATTAAACTTACAAAAAGCTTCTTAAGGTAACTTGATAAGTGACAGTAATGTAACAGCTATATGTAAAAAGTTTAATTTGAACCAGTGGAGTGTAAATGTAATGTGCTTCCTTGGTAACTACAGGTAGGTTAAGCCGAGTCTCTTAATGTTCTGTCTGAATGCTGAAATAATCAACTTGTGAATATGTCCAAAACATTTTTTCCTTTGAGAGTACCCATACATTGGCCCCACTTCATAAAAACAATCTCTGTTTTTTCCTAATTTGTATCCGAATACAATCTGGCTGTATATTTAACATAAATTATACATGCTCATTTTTAATCTAAGAAAAATTCTAATATGCAAAGATATAATAAGAGTCCTCCCACTGTTTTCAAATACAGCTCTAGATAATTTGACTATACCTAGGCAGTCTGCATGTGCATGCATATACTTACATGGGCATATTTATGACTAAAATGTACTTATCTGTGTTAGTCTGCTGCTATATTAGTCTCCTTGGCCTGCCATAACAAAGTCTATGGCCTGGGGGCTTAAACAACAGAAATCAATTTTCTCACAGTTTCTGGAGGCTAAAAGTCCAAGATGAAGTTGTTGGAAAATCCAGTTTCTGGTAAGCGCTCTCTTTCAAGCTTATATAGATAGCTGCCTTCTCACTGTGTCCTTTTCTCTGTGGGCACAGACATAGAGGAAGCATTCTCTGGTGTGTGTCTCTCTTCTTATAAAGGTGCTGGTCCTATTGGATTAGGATTTCACCTTTATGATGACTTCAGTTAACTTGTAATTGCTGAAGGCCTGATCTTCAAATACAGTCACACTGTAGCTTATGTGACTTCAACATATGAATTTTGGTGGGAAATAATTTAGTCTATAAGATCTGCTGTATCAAAGTACTATAGATGGGGGGCTTAAACCATAGAAGTGTATTTTCTTACAGTTCTGGAGGCTAAGAAGTCCACGGTGAGGGTGCCAGCAGGTTTGGTCTCATTTGAAAGTTTTCTCCTTGGCTTGCAGATGGTCACCATCTCACTGTGTCCTCCTTTTTTTCCCCTGTATTTACACACCCTTGGTGTTTTTCCTTCTTGTAAGGACACAAGTCCTGTTGGATTAGGGCCCCACCTGTATGACTTCATTTGATCTCTGTTATCTCTTCAAAGACCTGTGTCCAAATAAAGTCACAATCTAAGGTACTGGGGTTAGGGCCTCAATGTGCATTTTGGGGAGAACAAAATTCAGTATATAACAGTATCTCATAGAGAGTTCATAGCAGTTTATTCAGTATCTGTCTGCATATAATAAAACGTGTCTTTCTGGCAGTTTATATATGTGTGTAAATTTTATGCCAAGCTTTAAAGTTGTAAAATTATAAGCTGTGCATACATCTCATTTTAATGATGTGTATAAAGTGTTTGCCATTAAAGCAATGTAATTTATTGTATTTTCTACAACATGGAATACCACACATAACCTTATGACACCTTGTATAACAGCTCCCCAAATCCCACTGAATAAAGACTTAATTTACAATTGGAAGTACAAATATAACTATAAAATTTGAAATTACTTGTAAAAACAGCTGTGACTAAATAAATCTTTATAACATTTCCTCCTGGTTTCATAAGAATACAGTTTCGTAACCAGGTATGACAGCAATTAGAATATCGAATCTCTACATATGACATAAAATGGTTAGTTTCTGATAAAAGAGAGATAATTATTTACCCACCCCCTGTTTTTATAGCAAGGCTGAATACATTTACTGAAATATTCTAAAGATACAAAAAAGTACATGATTTACCTACATGAAGAAATTACTTGAATCTGTTAACGATGCCTTTATTACCCTGAAAATCCCAACATCATTATTAGATTTGGTTCTGAACCACAGTAGTTCTGTAAGATGCAGAATTTAAGATAGGCTTTAGGGAACGCGTTTCCCCATCTTCATACATGTACACATCTCTCTGGTTCAGCTGCATTTTCCTCCTCATCTGTATCCCTCCTCTTCAACCTTAGAAGGCAGATTCAATGTGTTTCCTTTTGGGAAGCCTTCCCTGTTGCCTCATGCTATGCTAATTCCCAGTGTTCTACCTTTCATAGCACCTGGCTCTTGTTGAGTTACCATAATTATTATTGTTAGCTATTCTACAACTGTCCATAACTCCATGATGACAAGGATTCTCTCTGTCCTGTTTACTGAGCTAGCACTAAGCAAGTCACAAATAAAGTGTTCAAAATTTTCTTTTCTTTTCATGAATTGGTGACTTAATTTATTTAAATAATTTGTTTAGACTTTCTTACACATGAGCTATTATAGAGCAACAAGAATAAGACCCAGTCCCTTCCATCACTGTTTATGGTACAAAGAGGACATTTGTATATGAAGTGGCAAAAAAGTCCAGAAGACAAGTTGAGAGTGAGTTGGAAGATGAAGACCAGTGGCCAATGGTAGTTCAGAGCTTTAGCTAACCGCTCCTGGGTTAGTTCAACCCAGGATATTACTCAAATCATCTAACTTTCAAGGTGTATATATATTTTTAAGATTTATTATTTATTTTAGAGGGGGGAGGGTCAGAAAGAGAGGAATAGAAATCCTCAAGCAGACTCCCTGCTGAGCATGGAACCCAAAAACGGGGCTTGATGCCAGGACCCCAAGATCACGACCTGAGCTGAAATCAAGAGTTGGATGTTTAACTGACTGAGTCACCCTGGTGCCCCCACAGTGTGTATTGTTATCAAAGAATCTACTATTCTAGTTTGGTTTAGTGGAAAGGGGGAAGACTTCAGAGATGGAATTCCTGGTCCAAATACTGCTCCTCCTCTGAGCAATCCGGTTATAGTTGCTTTTATGAACTTCATTATCCTCAGATGTAAAATAAAAATAGTTTCTACTTCACAAGTTTGTTACAAAAATTATAATTCATAACTTATAAAAGTACTTTATAAGTTTAAAGTACCACACAAGTGTTAGCTATTACATCTTTTCTCTCTTTCTTCTTTTTGGAAGAAAGAAAAAGAATGGTAATTTCATCACTTCTACTGGGTATAAATATCTAAGTCCCTGTGGGGAATAAAAACTTGGCTCAGACACATCTGCTTTTCTTTCTTTTGGTGCCATATATTTGATATAGCTTAATGAGGAGCAAGATTGGTTGTATATTTCATTTTATGATGTCAGAGATTTACACAAATTTGGTAAAATTCTTTTCTCAGAATAAACTCAGCTGTGTGTAGGTGGTAAGGTTTTCACTCTTCAGATGAGGAAATTGACACACAGAAATTAACTGATGCAGGAAATTAATTGATAGACATGCACTGCCCTTCCTGATTATGTTTGCATATAACACATTAAGAAGAAATTTGAATGGGAATAGGAGATACAGGCTTTCGGATATGGAATGAATAAGTTATGGAATAAAAGGCACAGTATAGGGAATATAGTCAGTGATATGTTATATTGATATATAATGACAGGTGGTAGGTATACTTGTACACGTAGCATAATCTGTAAACTTGACAAATCACTATGCTGTATAACTGAAACTAATGTAACGTTGTGTGTCAACTATACTCAAATAAAAAAATGAATTTTGAAATAAAGTAATAAATACTGACTATTTTTTATTTTGATAACAATGTTACAATTTAATTTTGAGAAATACTCCCAAACAATAACTAAATTAAATAAATTAATGTTATAATTTTCAAGTGAAAAGATACCAATAATATAGATAGGGAGATGTATGTTATGAGCCCAGTATAACTCAGAACCCAATGAAGAATTGGAAAGTAAAATATTTGGTTATTGCCTAAATTTAATATTTATCATCATCGGCTACTATAATTGATTGTACTGAAGAGATAACTCCCAATCCAGAAAATTAGTTTTCCTTTAATCCTACATTGACTGTCTTTTACCAAAAGTAGTCAACTGATTATTTTCCTTTTTAAAGATTGTATTTATTTATTTATTTATTTATTTATTTATTTATTTATTTGAGAGAGAGAGAGTGTGTGTGCATGTGTGAGCGTGCCAATGGGAACCTGGAGAGGGGCAGAGAAGGAAGGAGAGAGACAAGCAGACTCTGTTTGGAGTACAGAGCCTAGTTCTGGGCTCCATCCTATGACCCTGAGATTGCCCTGAGATTTCCTGAGTGGAAACCAGGAGTAGGACGCTTAAACCACTGAGCCACTCAGGTGCTGCAGTAATCAATTGATTGTTAATATTAGTGATGATAGAACCAAATTGACGAATTTAGAATGTAAATGTGAGGTTCTTTCTTGGTATTGTCCAGTAATTCATGTGAGAATTGTAACTGCATGTGAATCTAAGCTTTTTCAGAAGGCATGGTTAGGGGTACATGTTTAGGGTTTGATTTTAGAAAAATGTTACAGAGAAGCTAATATTTCTTGGCCAAAGAGATTCTGGCTGTTTTAAGCAGTAACCTATATATTTATGCTATTAGAATATTATTTTATTAATTCCTATTATGGATAATTTATTCAGAGTTTCCTGCATATGATCATTTTTTATTGGAAGACAAAGAAATACACTGAATCCAGTCCTTGTATCAGATATAGGGCCATAAAGATTAATGAATCTTTAATATTGCAAAGCAATATTTAAATCCATCAAATATTTCTACCAGCAGTAGCAGATTCTCAGTCTCTAAGACAGATGAAAGCTGATTTGGCATAGCCTCTCTTCACTCATTTTGTTGTTCCTGAGAAACCCAGGCTCTTGGGAACACAGTTTACAAACTGCTTATCTTATCTAATTCCTTCCTCTTCTAGGTAAGAAAACTGATCTAGAATGATCAAGTGACTTGATCAAAGTTTCAGAACTACTTAGCAGAAAAGTTGAACTTAGAATTCTAGATTCTAAACTCAGAGTTCTTTCTTTCCCTCAGCATACCTCTTTACTGTAAGTACTCCATGCAACAATTGACATTTAACATGTAAAATAATTGACTAAAAATATGAGTGGCATGTAACTAAGCTAATGCACACAAACACATACATATACCCCAGAGAGAACAAATCTAGTGGTAAGAAACCACCTACTAAGACCTCAGTAATCTGTTGATCTGGAGAGCTAAGGAAATTAGGCCTACCAAGTTCATAGCTAACCTATGAATACCATTCTATTTCTGCTTTAGCAGTGGTGGCAGCAATGGCAGTAGTAGGGGATGTGGAATATGTTGGGACTCACCCTGAATTTAAAGAAAAGAGAAAGTGGGTAATGACACCATTGGGGTCCCTTAATTTAGCACAAATGAGAGCAAGATGACTAATTAGTCATTCTATCCAAACATTGGTAAAAATGAAAGAGATAATCCTGATACATCATGCCCTCAGCTGCCTGATGAGAGTAGAGGCAGGTCAGCATCTGTGACTGTTAGTTCAGTTGGGTGAAGCATGGTGGTGGGTAGCCTAGTGCTGCTTCCATCCTTGTAGGAAACATGCTGCCTTTAGACCTCTTATGTAGACAGAACAACTTTCTTACAGATTTGGCAGAGTATGATGGGATCAGGTCAATTTGAAGATTGGTGCCCTACTGATGACACCACCAAAACTACTTTTGTTAAGGTTACCAATGACCTTATGTTGCTAAATCCAATAGTCAAGTCTCAGTACTCATCTTGATCAATTAGCAGCCTCTGACAGGGTAGATAGTTCTCTCCTCCTTAATCTACTTTCTTTACTTGGCTTCCAGGACTATATACTTTGTAAGGTGGGTCTTCAGAGTTACGTGCAAAGGTTGAAAAAATTGGGTCTATTCTTGTAATTTATCACAATTAGAAAGATGAGCCTTTCAGATTTTAGACTGAAAAATAATTATAGAGTCATAGAATCTCAGATGTGGAGGGGGCCCAATGGGTTTATTTACTCTTCTTCACTCAATGTAGGAATTCTGTAGACAGCAATCCTGACAGCTTGTGTTGGAGTGCTGAAAACAGATGTGCATCTTATTTTCATGCCCCTCTTAGATATGTGATAAATGAAATGGACATAGTGAGTTAAAAAAACCCAGAAGTAGATGTAAACCAGTATTCCTGGAAAGATGTCGGCTAGTTTCAGATATACTAGATTTCACTAATTTATTCAGATGTGGGTTTAATATATGCATCTGTATGTTACAATTGCTTATGAATGCAAATTAAAAAGGAATTAAATGTAAGGCTATTTAATATTTCAGTAGAAATTTCCTGTGTGTATAAAATTAACCAAAGAACATTGACAATCATGCTTTTATTTTTATTTAAGTTATAGCTAGAATACCATTTTAATTTTTTTCATTTTATTTTTTTTATACTGAAATAATTTGGTTGCTTATTTAGAAGTCAGTTTAGTTCTTAAAGGATGGAAAGAGAGATCTTCATTTACTTTTCTAAGAATGACCTAGGAAGTTAGAAGGAATGCTGACAGTTTTTTAAGGCCAGGCAAAAATTTCAGGACTGATCTGTCTTACTCCTATGAGTTGCTTTTGCAAAAGTAAATTGGCCTTGAGATGATATAAAGACCCTTTCTGTGGATAGAACTTCTAAAATGTAGAATTTTGGGGGCAGTAATTGTATGAATGAATTGCTGCTTTAAATTGTGTAAACCTAAGACCTCATGAATTTTCATGTGTTTACTTTCAGTTTCAATGAGTGTGATGAGGATAGTGAAGGATGTTTAGAGCTGAAAAGAACTTAAAGATCGCCTGGCCCATTTCTTTGTTTTTTAGTTATTGTTCAAGTCCAAGTCACACAGCTAATTAACTGCTCAGACAAGTGGTCAAGACTCTTTTGACTCCTCGTTCAGTGCTCTTTTCATTGTACTACACTGCCTTGCTGAACTAGAGTGATTTAGATCATCATGAAAGAGAGACAAATGCATAAGTAAGATATTAATATCACATAGACCACAACTGTAGACACAAAATACTACTCTTCTTCAACAAGAACATTAATCAGTGCGTTTGGCTTAGTTACAAAGCTGATGTACCAAAATAAATTTATATGGTGATGGTTTTTTTTAAAGAGTTACTTAATATTCAATTACTTAATATTGCTTAATATTTAATATAATTTAAAAAGGACATTTACTCCTTCAGGCCACAGGTTTTCACTATTTTCCAATAACAATTTCAATATTTGTTGTAAAGCCTCTTTGTTTTCTTTTTTAAATGTTTAGACTGTTCCGGTATTAAAAAAAAGCGACTCTGCCAGGTAGAAGGAAGCCTGGTTTAGGATTGAGTGTATGAGCTGGCTCTTCTGAGTACCCTTGGACAGATCACCTAGTTTTCCTGAACTCAGTTTTCCGTTCTGAAAACTATGGGCTTAGGATAGGACTCAGTGGTCTCTAAAATATCTTTCAAATCTTAAATTTTATGTTGCACAATCTAAATTCAGATTAGTAGTGGAAAGGTCAGAATCTAAAGCTGAAGTTAGTGTATATTCATTTCTGGATATAAGGAACCACCTTAGCAGCCATCATATTTATATATCATGTTAAAATTTGTAGGGGATCCCTGGGTGGCTCAGCGGTTTGGCGCCTGCCTTCAGCCCAGGGTGTGATCCTGGAGACCCAGGATTGAGTCCCACATCGGGCTCCCTGCATGGAGCCTGCTTCTCCCTCTGTCTGTGTCTCTGCCTCTCTCTCTGTGTCTCTCATGAATAAATAAATAAATAAAATCTTAAAAAAATTTTTGTAGAGCAACTAGCAACTGGAAAAATCTGCTGGCATGGACAAAGCTTTCTCTTCAGTAATTAGCATGGAAAGAGAATCTCTTCTTAGTGGCTAGTGTCACAAAAATGATTGTGGTGTAGCCATGGTAGTGGTTGAACTATAGAAGGTAGCTATAGCATCACTACAAATTATTCAACCACATAAATGAGAGAATTCAAGAACAAAGTTTGTTGAGATAGGACTTTAATAAAACTAAGCTCTTTCTGTTATTAGAGATGTAATAGTTATACCTAAGACTGGAGACCAAAGAACTGGTAGAAGTTTCTAGTTTGCCTTGACGAACAGATGAAGGAAGAGGCTAGACAGTAGCTTTTGAGAAGTTCCTGACTAAGTATCACACAAGCTAGTCCAGTGACATTTGCTTGTATCCAGTAGTGTAAGCTCAGACTTCTGAGAAATATATGCCAGGCCTAAGAGAGAGCCTAAGGTAAAGTGTGGAGTCATGTATAATAAAGTCATGTCTGGTTACACCTTGAGGCAATATGTGGTTTAGTTTAAACTTGACTGAGCAAATAAAAGTTAGTGAGAAGCACACAGAATTATACTTAGGTGTTTATATCTTTAGAAGCTTGCTTTAAAAGACTGGCCATTATTACATTTATTTTGTTATAACTTTTTGGCAGTTTTATTTAGAAAGTTTTACATAGCAAATGCTAGACTAAGCCCAAACTCCTTAGCCAAATCATCTACAGATAACCATTGTTTTAAAGATTTTATTTATTTATTCATGAGAGACACACACACACAGAGGCAGAGACATAGGCAGAGGGAGGAGCAGGCTCCCTATGGGGAGCTTGATGTGGAACTTAATTCCAGGACCCTGGGATCATGACCTGAGCCAAAGGCAGATGCTCAACCACTGAGCCACCCAGGTGCCCCTACAGATAACCTTTATTGAGCATTTACTGCATGAAGGTCTTAGAGACACAAGGGGAAGACCACAAAGTCCAGGCAATCTAATGGTGGAAGGAAACCATTTACATAAAAAGATGACCAAACCCCTTCATTTCCTCATGAGACCTAGTAGTGGAGTTGACCTAAAAATTTCTGCCATCTCAGCTCACCCGGAAGTTCTGACCCTAATGATATCAGTGCTCTCAGGGATCCAGTAAGCTCAAGTGTGCTGGCTGGCCCATTGTACTTACTTTCAACTTCTGGCTAATGTTCTTGGGGATCTGTCCTATTGCCATGTCAAGTCCTGCCCATCCTAGATTTATTTATTTTTCTTTGTGGGTTCCAGTCTCATAGAAAACATACCTGTGTAAAAATACCAACTACCCCATCAGGATATTCTGAGAATCAAATGGATGAATTATGTATTTTGGCAATTATGAATTGGCTTACAGATGTTAGGTATTGTTATTCATATATGGTGTAGCATTGTGGTCTTTTGCTTTTGGAATCAGACTGCCTGGATTCAAATTTTAGCTTTGTCTAGAAATGTGACCTTGAACAAGATACTTAACCTCTCCAAACCCTATTCCTTCATTTTCCAAATGAGGATTATAATAATTCCTACCTAATAAGATTGTGCAGGAATTGAGGTACAGCTTGTAGTATTGTATTTGGCTTTTTGCCAGCTCTTCATAAAGTTGGTTACAACAGGTAATAAGGAGCACACGCAGTTTTTGCCTTATGTACTTAATCTAATCTCCAAATACAATGCTATTCCACATACTATCATCATCACCACAATTAATCAAGAGTTCTTAAGTAATTAGTTATTATGTATTTAGTTAAACCTGGGTAATCAGTAATACGTAAGATGTAGTGTCTAGCTCCAAGGAACCTACAATTTCGCCCCTGCTTTATCCTGGCATTCAGACTTCTCCACCCTCTGAATCACGCTTATTTTTTCCTGCTTCTTTGCTACTCTTAGAAACTTTTGGCTGCAGCAACCAGGTCTGCCCATTGAGCACAGAACATACCTTATCCCTTCTTGCCTCAATGTGAAGTTTCAATGTGAAGTTAGTTATTAATACTTTATTTATTAGTAATAACTTTTCCCGTTTTCAAAGCCCTTCTCTCAGACTCATTTAAGACTCCCTGGAAACCATAGCCTTTTTCCTCTGAGTACTAAATAATATTCATTCTCTGATAATCAGAAGGTCAGGTGCGCTGCTGTTAGAGCCCTGTGTTAATCTAGGTACTAAGTTTTTTGAGTCTTGCCAGCTTGAGGACAAGTCAGACCCATTGGTGTGGAGTCAATTCAAGCTGTAAGAGCGCACTCTCCACCATCTCAGCTCTGAGTCGTTTGACCTCAGCTCCTTTGATTTTAACATATACTTGGATATCTGTCCTCTCTGCCTCACCGCCATTTCTAATCTTTGACATAACCCCATCTACACAGATGCTTTCATTTTGAGTTCTAGGTTATTTAACTGACTACTTATTCTGTCATTAATAGAGTTAATTGCGTACAGACTTTACTGCCACTTATCAGTAGAGATGCCAACCACTTAGCTCTGCCCTCAACACTGTCACCAAGTCTCATCCCCAGTCTGGCCTCTCGAGTGGCAAGGTGCCCATGCCAATTATTTTCTGGACCTTTGTGCTATTCTACCAGCACCCAGCCAACTGGCCTGGTAGTGCATGTAAGATATCTTTATTTATGGAATACTGAATTGAATAGGGCATAGGATTCACCTTCTATGTGTCAGACAGTGGAGCCAAGCTAACAGGTTTTTGTATTTTAAAAATGTGTATATTATATTTTAAATTGTGTGTAAATTGTATATGGTATTTTTTAAAAGATTTTATTTATTCATGAGACACACACACACACACACACACACACACAGAGAGAGAGAGGCAGAGACACAGGCAGAGGGAGAAGCAGGCTCCATGCAGGGATCCTGATGCAGGACTCGATCCTGGGTCTCCAGGATCATGCCCTGGGCTGAAGGTGGCTCTACACTGCTGAGCCAACCAGACTGCCTGTATATTGTATTTTTAAAAATATGTTTAACTCTTACACTGTTGGTGGGAATGTGAACTGGTGCAGCCACTCTGGAAAACTGTGTGGAGGTTCCTCAAAGAGTTAAAAATAGACCTGCCCTACGACCCAGCAATTGCACTGCTGGGGATTTACCCCAAAGATTCAGATGCAATGAAACGCCGGGACACCTGCACCCCGATGTTTATAGCAGCAATGTCCACAATAGCCAAACTGTGGAAGGAGCCTCGGTGTCCATCGAAAGATGAATGGATAAAGAAGATGTGGTTTATGTATACAATGGAATATTCCTCAGCCATTAGAAATGACAAATACCCACCATTTGCTTCAACGTGGATGGAACTGGAGGGTATTATGCTGAGTGAAGTAAGTCAATCGGGAAGGACAAACAGTGTATGTTCTCATTCATTTGGGGAATATGAATAATAGTGAAAGGGAATATAAGGGAAGGGAGAAGAAATGTGTGGGAAATATCAGAAAGGGAGACAGAACATAAAGACTCCTAACTCTGGGAGACGAACTAGGGGTGGTGGAAGGGGAGGAGGGCGGGGGGTGGGGTGAATGGGTGACAGGCACTGAGGGGGACACTTGACGGGATGAGCACTGGGTGTTATTCTGTATGTTGGTAAATTGAACACCAATAAAAATTAATTTATTAAAAAAATAAAAAATAAATTAAAAAAATAAAAATATGTTTATCTTCTGTCTTCCAATTAGAATTTTAATTTTTATAAGGATAGTCATGTGCTTGTTCTATTCATAGCATAGTGATATTTTTGTAAATATTTGTTATTGATTGGTGAGATTAAGGAAAACAGAAAAAGGAATAGAAGTGGTTTATCTTTTTTTTTTTTCTTTTTTAGAGAGGGAGAGAGGGAGAGGCTGGGGAGGAGCAGAGGGAGAGGAAAGAGAGAAAATCTTAAGCAGGCTCAACACCCAGTGCAGAGCCTGATGTGGGGCTCTATCCCATGACCCTGAGATCATGACTTAGCCGAAACCAAGAGTCATATGCTTAACCAACTGAGTCACCCAGGAACCTCACGAAGTGGTTTATCTTAATGTTTAGCTAAACAATTCCCTTGGCATTAGTACATTATTCAGGTTTTATGAGCATGAGTGAAGTAATACCACTGCTATAATTATCTTATGCTCATTCCTCCTTCCTTTTTGCATATGCATAGACTTATGGAAAATTTATTATGGAATTTTAAACATGAAAAGTAATAACACCACATATTACAACTATCATAACAAATAAATAAAACTATACATTTAGTCAAAGAAAAGCTCATTTGAAGGGAGTAAAAAATCCACTTCAAAAATTATTAAGTTAAAGTAAAATTCCCATCTTATTGAGTTATTTTAATAATATTCAATATCACAGATAAGATGAACTGTTTCATTGGTTGCTGAAACTTTTAGTTTTATAGGTATTTGTTTTGAGAAGTTCTAGGTAGAGGTAGAGCATCTTTATTGTTGAATGTCAAATTCCATTTTTTTCCCTTGAGCCTAATTTTTAGGTTTATTTTATTGTTTTGTAGAGGATTAAAAAATATCCCTTTCACACTACATAATGGGGATTTCCTTTAAAATATTAGATATAGTATGGCAGTTCCATAATGAATTTTCCAGATATTCTTTCTTGCAAGCAGAGATTAGCTCTTTTTTTTCTAGTGTATTCACACACATTCTCTTTCCCTCTCTCAATATGGTTTTAATTCATTACATGAAAGTTTTTTTTAAATAGTTCTAAGCATTTTTATTAATAACTGATTTTGGAATATCTTACTATGTTTGCTCCGATGCTGCAGTTCACCATCTACTCAGTTGAGTCCTTCCCCAAATTAATTGTTGTACATGTGGAATTGATTCACTTCCCTTCGTTGTCCTGTTACCCATCCATACGGGTCATATATTCATAAAGAATCTTCTGATACAAAGATGAATCACAAGACTAAACAAAACAGACAGCAGAACAAACCCTAGCAAGATACATTTAAAAAATACTGAGAATATTTAAAAAATAAAATACTCCAACAAAGTATTCAGGTCAATTCCAGAATACTGAAACAGAAAAAGGCAGAGCCAGCTGCAGGAAAGCCAGCCAGGGCACATCCTAAGTTGGCATCTGGAGGGAAGGTAGATGAACTGATGTTACTTTAAAAGATAGAAAGGAAAAAGAGAGGTAAGAATGGACAAGGGAAATGATAGAAGACCAAAAGGAAAAAGAGAGGTAAGAATGGACAAGGGAAATGATAGAAGACCAAGATTTTATGCTCCGAATGTGCTCAGAATGCTAGAAGCCATGACAGGGGAGGATCTGAAATTTAAGCGAGGTTGCACAAAAGTGAGTCACACAAAGAGCTGATGATAATTCAGGTAGAACAGGTGGACCTAATGATAGGAAAAAAGAGGTTTGAACTTCAAATAATTGGGTGATATGGGAAAATAAACCGAGGCATATCAAATATAGGCAATATTCCTGTAGTTAAGGACCTAGATTTGTGACATAATCCTCAAAAACAGACTAGACAAGTAGAACCAGCTTTTCCATTAAAAAGAGAGAGAGAAACTTTTGTGTTAAAAGTAAGATGATAAACTGTTCCAAGAGCTTACTTCTCCATATTTTGGGGGCATTTAAGGATTGAAGGAAAAAAAATACAGAAATTGAGAAAGATTCCTGAGCATCATGAGCATAGCTTATAGGCAGGCTAACTCTTCTCTTTGAAAGCAGGAAGATATTAGCTCAAGATTTACACTGTAAAAAGTAATGCCTTTAAACTTGCAGTGATCTAAATCAGGCTTTGCTATTAGGCCCCACACCCACATCTGAAAAGATGAAAAGATGATGGAAGACAGATGGAAGATTAAAAATCAATTGAAAGTGAATTTTATCCAGGACTCAAAAAATATTTTTAAAATTAAACAATATGGACTAGACAAGTGCTAAAAAATAATGAACTGGATTAAAAAAGATCCCTTCAAGAGACACCTATAACAACTCTGAATTTTTATGTCCAAATACTATAGCAGCAAAGTACCAGCAAGAAAGATGTATAAGCAACATCAGGTTGCCTTTCTTATTGATTTTTCAGAGCTCTTTGTACCTTCTGAATTTTAATTTTTTATTTACTTTGTGTATTGCAAATGTGTTAATATAGTAAGTAGCTTGTCTTTGTTGTGTTTATGGTGTCATCTATTTCATAGGAAATTTTAATTTTTAAACTATGAAATTTATTCTTTTTCTTTACAGTTTGTGCTTTGAATTCTTTTTAATAAATCCTTCCCTGCCTGAACACTATTAAGTTATTTATCTATATTCTGTTTTAAAAGTATTAAAGTATTTTTTCACATTTTGTTACTTCAGCTGAAAGAATTTTGTTTATGATATGAGGTAGAGATATAATTTTATTTCTTCCAACTGGATAACCAAATTGTCTCAAAGCTATTAATTAAATAATATGTCCTTTTCTCATTGATCTATAAAGCTACCTCCATTATATGTGAAATTCCCCTATACGAGAATCTGATTCTGGGCTCTCTTTGCTATTTTTTCCCCTCTATTTGTTTATGCCTTCACGAAGCCCAGTTTCAATTTCCATAACTTTGTAATTACTTTGACTTTATAATCCTTCTTGGAAAGGACTTTGTTCCTCTTCAAAACTGTTTTGGCTATTTATGGCTATTTTTACTTCCAATGAAATTTTTAAATTAATTTTTAATGAAATTGCATTAAATTTATAAATTAATTTAGGGAGGATTGACATCTTTGTGATATTTAGTCTTCCCACCCATGGACATTATAAAACTCTCCATTTATTTTAGGTCTTTTTAAATGTCTTTCAGTAATATTGTAAAATTTCCTCCAAAAGGCCTTCCATATTTTAAAAAATTACTCATATCTATCTCATTTTACTGATAGTGGTAAGTCCTATCTTTTAAAAATTACATTATCTTATTGGTTCAGATATATCATGTATTTTTAAAAAAATCATAACTTTGGAATTATATTTCCAATTTGTTTACCATAGTCCCATGCTATCCAGTATTCTTCAAAACAAGATTTTTAGGGTGGCTGCACTAACATTTCAGTGTGGACAAGCCATAATTAATTTAACTATATTTAAAATTATTGGTATTTGTATTGTTTCTAACTTTCATGATTTTCATTCCAAGTTTTGTATATGTGCTGCTGAAGCAAACACCTAACTTTCATAATTTTTATTTTCTTTTATTTGAGTCCAACATGGGTCTTGAACTCATGAGCCTGAGATTGAGACCTGAGCTGAAATCAAGAGGTGGCTGCTTAATTGACTGAGCTTCCCAGGCACCCTATCTTTCATGATTTTAAACAAGACTGTGAACAGCTTTCTTGCTACGTCTTGGCACACAACACTAATTATTTATTTAGGATTCATTCCTAGAACTTGAATTGTTGAGTCAAAGTGTATACACATTTGATATATGTTGTCAAAATCAATCTAATGGTGCTTTGTTGAGAAATCATGGTATATTGTATAAAAGAACATTCTGCAAATTATGGTATATTGAAATGTACTTATTGACATGGAATATATAATGAAGAAAGTGGATTACAAGTAGTACTTATGCATTATAATTTGTATAGGATTGTATTGAGCAGTAAAGAGAGGAGTGAATAAATGAATGAATAAATGATTCTGGAAGGAGAGACAATTGGGATGCAGCAGCAGTTAGCCCTGGGTAAGGGAATTATGTATGATTTTTATTTTCTACTTTTAAAATCCTCTATATTTTCTGTTTTCATCAATATGCATGAATTATTTATGAATAAAATTATAAGAAACCAGCTTTGATATTCTTCTATAGATTTAGTGGTATAACATCTCTCCATTTTTTTTTTCATTTTTAGGAAACTTTATTCATGGCAGTTCTTTTTGTTTTTATGTTTTTTCCTGTCAGGAATGAGATAGACTAGGTATCTTACTGTAACACTGTAATACATTGTTATAATTGTATTTAGCTGATAAATTGCATGACTAATTATTTTATTCCTCATTTGGTACTTAACTATATTTTAGGTGAGTTCAGAAATACCTTTGAATGAGTTTATTCAACTCACCATCACGATGTTGAAATATCAATATATCTCTGGTGTTTGAGATATTACTATCCTTGTTGATTACATTTGTGTCTTTGATGATGGAAGGCAGCCATCATTGCAAATGGCAAGAATACATGAAAGCCACCAATTGCAAACCCTTCCTCCTCTTTGCTTAAAACTGAAGCAAAAATGACTAGTGTAATTCACTCATGAGATACTTCATGAAGCTGTGGAAAAATAAATTAACTTTTCCATCCCTTACTAGCATGTTTTCAATCCCTCTTGAAGGTAAGTGGGATAACACTAAGAACAACAGATTTTACGAACAATGAAAGCTTTCCAAACAATTGAGAAAAAAAAATTGTTTTGAAACAATGACCTATGCTCCATCCTTTTATTTGAATGTGTTTTCTTTCTTCTTTCTTTTTATTTTTTAAATGTGTTTTCTTAAGGCAATGGCTGGCAAAGAGTTGAATGATTTTATGTTTAAAGCAATTTTTTTCTCAGCAAGATACCCCACTGTCATCAGGTCTCTTTTCAGAGGGATTTTGAAACTGATACATGGCCGCTCATTCTGATTGCTTGCTCTACATCTACTCAGAGTGCACAATGTTCCAAAAAAATCACAAAGTTGAAATATTTTTATTTGGGCAACTTCTGTAATCAAGGTAATTCACTTTATCTTCAGAGAATAAATTGGAAAAAGGCAACCCAATCTCTGTGACCTTAAACTTCTACTGAAACTTAGAGGCATGTTAGCTCATCTGGTGAGAGCTTGGTGCTACTGACACCACAGCAGTGGGTTCTATTCCATTATAGGGCAGTGAGACTCAAAGGGAAAGCCTCATCACATTGGTGCAAACTCCCTGGGGTATCTGCTAGGCATTCTCAGTGAGGCAAAGGAGTGTGGATTTTTTAATGAATTATATCATAACCTAGGGATTATCCAAACTTGAAGCTATTTGTGGGATCAAGGAAGAGGGCCAACTGAGGCTGAGTGAGAGGCCCTACTGTACCTCAGGCCAGAGCACAGTAGAAGATGAAAAAAGTTAAATGAGCTTCAGGAAGTCCATGTCAGTCCAAGGCACTGCTTTGGGCATACCAAAGAAGATGTAGTTTGGCTACTAGGAAGATTTACAGATGGAATCACTGTGTAAACCAATGTCAGGATATCTGTCAATAGGGATTAGGACCCATCATCAGGCAAGGGCTCTGGGAATGGAGTCCATGTCTGGAAGGCATGTGGGCAAGTGCTGTAGACAGTTCCTCAGCTACCACTGGGTTCAGGGCTGAAAAGCTTGGACAGAAGCAAGACCTCTGGAATTTGGCCAACTGAGCTGTTAAGGAGTGGTGAAGGGTGGGAAGTGGGGAATGTTTGGTAAACTACACAGATATGTGCCCAGGCATTAGGTGTGGTTGTGGAATATATGCTGTGGTGTGTCTGGGAGCATGATTTAATTATAAGCTTCACCAGACGGATGAAGAGGAATGCTGACATCCCGTCTTTCTCTGCATTGGCTGGCTTGGGGACAGGGAGGGAATAAGGTGGGGGCCACAGATAAATCCAGCTGTAAGATGCTATGAACATAGAAGGAGAGGATAAAAGAGGGAGTGAAAAAGGTGTGAACAATTAGCAGTATTGCAAAAACGAGGTGGAGAGGATGTTCTATTGGCAGCAACACCTTTTTTTGTCCCTGACAGTTCCAGAAGGATATACTACATATCTAATGTAGCACTGTTTAATAGAATTTCTGCTTAATATGGAAATGTTCCATCCATCTTTTGAAGTAGGTTTTTCTGCAAATTGTGGTTAAATATACAGGAGAGAATTCACAATTTTAACCATTTTTAAGTGTACAGTTCTGTGATATTAAACACATTCACATTGTTGCACAACCTTCAAATGAATTAGATTTTTAAAATAGTTTTAATGATGACCAAACTCAGCCCCAGAGAGTTTGAGTAATTTGAATATTTGTTGGTAGTAGAATGAAGATTTGAGCTCCATGTTTGTCCAACTACAAATTCCATACTTTTTTATACAGCATACAGTGCCTTTATCAGAAGTAACTTGAAACTTATCCTCATTTGATTATTACTTTTTATTTTTTTAAAGATTTTATTTACTTATTTGAGAGAGAGAGAGAGATAGCGAGCGAGAGAGAGAGAACAATCAGGGAGGAAAGGGAGAAGCGAGCAGGGAGCCTGGTGCAGGGCTTGATCCCAGGATCCTGAGATCATGACCTGAGCCGAAGGCAGACACTTAACCGACTAAGCCATCCAGATGTCCCTGATTATTTATTTTTATATTGAAGTGTGGTTGATATATAATATTATATTTGTTTCAGGTGTACAGTATAGTGATTCAACAGTCAAATGCATTGCTTAGTGCTCACCATGATAAATGCAGTTACTGTCTGTCACCATACAAAGTTATTTCCATATTATTAACTATATTCTCAATGCTATGCTTTTTTATTTCATGATTTATTTATTTTATAATTGGAACTTTCTACCTCTTAATCACCTTTATCCATTTTTATATCCATTAGTCACATGTAGCTATTGAGCACATGACATATTGCTAATATGAGGAACTTTTTAATTCAACTTAAATTTAAACAGAAACATGTGACTAGTGCCTACTGGAATAGAGCAGATCTAGATGCAGAGTAAGTGATAGCAGCAAATCCTATATAGAGAATGATAAATTAATAATTATTAAAAAAAGAGCAGACAAAACCCAATCTTTCTTGTTGGCCTTGGTCATACTCCTGACCTCAAATAGATGGCATTCAGATTTTAACTTATAAAATGTAAACTCTGTCTGTAGTGATGAAAGTTCATTTTAATACTGAGATTCTTCACAGAGAGCATTGAATTCATTTCCTGGACCTGTATTGTGCCAGAGTTTGTCCATCTGTAAAATGGTGATTCAAATCTTATTAGTATTTATCACAAGCAGGAGCTAATGGGTCAGTTTCTAAATATTCCTGTCAAATCATTTAGTAGTCGTTTTGCAAACAGTTTCAGAAGCACACCACACAATCTATTCAAGTGTAAGAGAAAAAGAAGATAATTTCATACTTTTTTTGGTCTCATTTAGAATATTGTGTTGTATTCATGTCACATGTTAGTACATTAACACTTTAATGTAATTAAATATATACATGTATTGCAAGTGCTGGCTCAAATATTTTTTCCTAATAGAGATGTACAATCAGAAAAGTATAGAGCTGTCTGGTCAGTAGTATATCCTACAGAAAAGGCTATCCTGGGCTAATGTGATTGAATGTTTATACTAATCTCAGATATTTTGATAACATTGTTATGGAAAATACATTTTTAAAAGGCTTTTCTTTACAGGTATATTCAAGAACTATATTAGCTGGTTCAGTTGTTAAAAGTTTGATAATTTTGTTTTATACTCAGTTTTTCCTGTTTCTTCCCATGTCTGTATCTTTTCTATATTTCATTTTCCTATATCTTTATAGCTCTTTGTAACTATCTCTGAGAATCAATCAGAAGCTTTAAAACTCTACAGTCTCACTTTGTAACCTGCTCTGGTTCTGGAAAGGGCTGCCTCCCTGCTGACATCTGCCTCCACAGTAATGTAAAATGAATACAGTTCTGGAAACTCTAGTCTTGAGAGCATCTTCCTTACTTATTTAGGTTCATTTATTGTTCTAATTTAGAGATAGCAATTCTGCTTCTATTGCCCTTCTCCAAATCAATTAGGTTAAACTCTGAGGGACAGTCCCAGAATGGTTTTCAGAATTCCTCAGATGATTCTATTTTTTAAGAAAAGATTTGTTTATTTATTTGAGAGCACATGCATGACACAGTGGAGGGGGTGGCATAGGGGAGGGGAAGAGGAAGAGAACCTCAAGCAGACTTCCCGCTGAGCAGGAGCCTGTCCCAGGGCTTGAGCTTACATATGAAATCATGACCTGAGCTGAAATCACAAGTCAGATGCTTAATTGACTGAGCCACCCAGGTACCCAGAGAATTCCCTAGACATTCTAATGTGTATCTGAAGTTGAGCCCCACTGAGATGGCTGTTTTTTGTTATCTCTGAGAACTGTTAAGCATCATCAAATATTACTCATTGTTACATATTGGTCCACTAGTGGCCACTCACCACTTGTGGCCATTTAAACTTCAATCAAGTGAAATCAAATAATATTACAAATGCAACTCAGTTGCATGAGTCTCATTCAAATGCTGAGTAGCCACAAGTGGCTAGTGGCTGGCTACTTTATTGCATAGCCCAGCTATATATAGAACATTTCCCTCACCACAGAGAATTCCATTGAGCTGTGCTAATCATCAGGAAACATCAGTTTGGAGAAGTGAAGGAGGGAGGGTCCACTGTAACAGAAACCCAAAGCATTCAGTGTGGTTGGTAGATGCTGTATCTTATATTACATGGGAATTTCGTTTATGAGTCTCTTAATTTTTAAATTTAGTTGAAATGAATTTTGGTTAATATAACTGAAAGACTGATTTAATTTGATATGACTTGCTTAGCTTTCCTTGCTCCATTGTTAAGAGTGTTTGTGGCTGCAGTTCACTCAGTCCTGACTTGTTTTTTGTTATGTGTGCCATTTAAAGACAATTGAATCACAGAGGTTATCCCTTCTGAAATCTATATTTTTAATGGAAGAAGTGAACAGCTGGTGAAAAGTAGTCCCAAGGTTTCTAATCCCACCAAAGGAAAATATGGTGTCAGTCATTGCCTTGCACCATGACATTTGTGAAATCCAGGGAGGGACAGATCTCATGCTCTAAGAACATGTCAATAGAAACATCTTAGTTTTCCACTACTGCAGAATTTTATGGTAAGAGGAACATTAGCAGTAAGGGAATATTGAACTTATTATCATTTTCACTTATTAAAAAACCTAAAAGCTGAAAGTAGCCATTTTACAGCTGAGGATTTGCATACTGACTTTTGGTATATAAATTTGAAAATCACTTTCTTAATTCATTACATGATGGCTCCACTCAACACCATGGGATGGATTTTCTTTTTTTTTTTTTTTGTCTTTTTTTAAATTTTTATTTATTTATGATAGTCAGAGAGAGAGAGAGAGAGAGAGAGAGGCAGAGGGAGAAGCAGGCTCCATGCATCGGGAGCCCGAAGTGGGATTCGATCCCGGGTCTCCAGGATTGTGCCCTGGGCCAAAGGCAGGCGCTAAACCGCTGCGCCACCCAGGGATCCCCCCATGGGATGGATTTTCACACGTACCTGCTATTTCCCCTCATATGCCCTCCTCCTATTTCGGACACTTTTATTAAGTCCCCCCCTAGCATGTAAACAGAACACATCAGTCCATTAATGGAACTCATTATGCTCATTTGTCTCTGCCAAGAACTATTGAAAATGATGACAATTGACTATGTAATTATAATTAAGCTTTTGTAGATGCATACACTTCATTTTTAACAAGTTCATTCTGTTAAGTTTCACCCTGTTTCAAATAATGACATTCACTGGTACAAAGTAGAATTATTCAAATGACAGTTTAAGTAATATGTTTGGCAGATAGCCTAGTTATTATATTCGATAATTTTAATAGTTGGCTCATAATATCCAGATAGTAACTCTAGGAAGTTTATTCGATTAGAATACCTATGAAGATTAGGTAGTATAGCTTATTCTGATAGGGTCTGATAACCAATGTGATCTTTTTTCCCACTTCAGTTCATATATCATCAGATTTAATTTCCTTCTCCCAAAGAAGGCTGTATTTCCCAGTGTGATACTTCAGATTTTGTAAAAGTGTAATATTTTGAAGAATAACATATTAAATTAGATATTCTTTTTACCTACTGAGCTAAAAATTATAAGCATCACCAAATTACCAGAAAAATTCTTGTAACATTCAGGTCCTTAATTCCAAAATGATTCCTTTTAAAAAGTTGTGATAATCTGGTATTTTTCAAAAGTAGCATCATTAGAAACTCCCCTTTCCCCCTCATTATTCTCTTAGTTTCTGTTCAGGGCATTTCATCAAAACTTACATTTTCCCTTCCTTTACTGTATGTGGTCTTTATATGCTTTCTCCCAGAAAAATAAAATCTTTAGTTTCAGGAGCTCTGTGTTCTATTCCTTCACTTTAAAATCATGGGAAAAATAACTGTCATTTCCTTATCCCTGTCTCCAATTCCCTCATCATTTTCAGCAAGCCAATTTTCTTCTCTTTCTTCTCCCTACTGTAAGAAACTTTATACTCTGCTCCATTCTCTGCAATTCAGGGCTCACAATTTCTTTGAGTTTCTTAGATTATCCTTTGTACTTGTGGCTACTTTTTCATTAAAAAAAACCCTTCAGTCTTTTTTTGACTTCATCATCTGTATATTGCCATATCTAAAGGCCATTTGCTTATTGATTGAAACTGGCTTTCCATCCTACTTAATCATATTGAATGCATAACTTCTAAATGAGTTAAAAATCATCATGTGCTGTGAAAGAATTTCTAGCATATTCAGTTTACTACATTATGTGCAGTGAAGCTGAAGTGAAATAGCTTATAATGAATATAATATCAAGAAATAATAATGAGAATCTGCTTCTCTGTGCACTGGGTCAAACAATCTATAAGGCAAGTCACCATTTCATTAGAAATTTGACAAATCATCTAGTATTTGGGGAGGTATAGCAGGGAAAAGAGCATGGACTTTTGGACTGGTGTCTTGAATGCTAACGTTTTGTCACTACCTAATTGTGTGAATCCATTGTTACTCTCCTAAGCCTTTCATTTATAAAATGAGGGTTAATATCTCAGGTGTTTTCAATGAAGTGATGTGTAAAGCACCCTCCACAGAACATAGGATAATAGCCCTCTGTAATGATAATTCTCTCCCTTCCAAAAAATGGTTACTTGTGCTTTGAATTCTGGATAAGTGAACTGCATGTTAGATATAACCATTTTAATAAAGGAACACTTAATTTTTTTAAAAAAATTTTAAAATAAGAGAACATTTTAAGGGAAATCATTACTGCATAAATGTGCTCCATGGTGGCTAAACTTGCTTTCACCTCGCTCACTGACTAAAACCTTGGTATCAGCTCTAATGAAAATATTTGGTTGAATATCTCATCTGCTTAAAACTCAACTAAATATTCTTTCTAGGTTTTTAAGTATTTCTAATTCAGTTACAAAGCAAGCCTGTCACTTGGCCCAAAACAATTTTTGCTACCTTTTCCCCAGTCAGACCATTCAGGCAGTTTTTCACTGACAGCAATTAAATAAGCCTTTTCTGGAAGGCTGGAGATCTTAGACAAGAGGTAACTTTATGAATAAATCTAAAAGTCCATGTGTTCAACTCTAGTGGTTTCTTTTTTAATTGAAACAAAGGCCTGTCAGTTTAAATGGTATATTTTCAGATAGTTTATTGGGGACCTGTAATCACAGCAAGGATATACTTTACATACCATAACCATTTCCAAGCTTCATAAAAAAGGGCAAAAGTCCTTATGTTCTTTCCAGAAGGGAAAGGGTGCCTCTAGAGAGGCCCTTTCATTACGGAGAAAACTTGAAATTTCCTTATTAATTTCCACCTATATCTTCTTTTGGAATGCATGTTAATTATTTGTAATTTCATAACCTACGAATAAAGTCTAAGAAGCTTTCTCAGAGATTATACCAATAGGACCAATTTGTCTTTTCATTTGGGCTACAGTATTCAGAATGAATCCTTAATCCTTTATCTTTTATCATAACTTCTGACTTCTACCAAATAGGGGCAGAACGAATGGCTTTTAGAAATCGGTGCGGGTGCAGTAAGTATAAGGCCAGGGAACCACTTCATTATCTTTACAAAATATCAGGACTTCAAAGAATCAAATGACGAAATGCACCTCACTCTGGGAGTTAGACTTATAATTAGCCTGTTGACCATGCCTGATGACTTACCTAAGTCTTGAACTATTTGTACAGGGTTTTTTTTTTTTATTTTAAGATTACGTATGTATCTTATCTGGATTTAAGAGTGTTCTGGCCAGCTTATTTTGGAATTTTTTCTGCTACCCTAACTATTGTAGATATCACTGATGTCAGCTTTTGCATTTCGACTAAAGGCTTTTTTCTTTCATTCGTTCTCTTTCTCTCCCCGCGTCTCCAGCAATAAAATCTAGGTTTTATAGGAAACCAATAGTTATGTCAGGTTGCTAAGTCTCTTCCCACTGAAGGGCAAGTATTCTGGAGCAGCATATATTTAGCATTTGACATTTGATAAACAAGCTTGTTTAAGATATTTCCAATACAGTTTCCACTCTGGCAATTGCAAGCAAAGAGTCCGGTTGGTATTTCGTGAAGCAAACAGATGTGGACATTCTGTCTGCATCAAGATGCATTAATTTTTCTGAAAAGTGGTAAGAAATTGTGAGAGTGAATAATAGAATTCAAATCAGATGGGGCAAGATAGTTGATATTCAGGAATAAATCATCGTCTAATGAATTGGCTACTTTGTTTGGATTGAATGAGGAGTCACTTATACTGAAATATAGTCTGAGAAAAGGAACATGGGGATTCTGTAGTAGAGAGGCTACCACTGGGATCCTCCTGCCCACAGTGGAATGTTGTCTTTGAAAGTCACTGGTTCAGTTCAGTGCATAAAACATTCATTGATCATTACTCAAGAAAGGTAATTTATTTACAAACACAGAGTTAAGTATAGTGGGAAATACCCAGAACTAGGTACAGTTTTTATTATTATGAAAATTTTAGATCAAAGCATGTTTCAGAAAGAGAAATTTTCTGGCTCAGGGCACTAGATGACTTTTTTGGCATAACCATGTGAGAAAGAATTGCTCTTGATAGATCAGTGATAAGAATTAAATATTTTGTTTTGCTGAGCTCTCTATTAAAACAAGGGTGGTGGAACTTTGTGATCATTAAGGCTCTTGAATAATTCTCAGTTCATCACCCTTCTAGTATTAGTACTTGTCAGATCAGTATTTTAGGAAAGGAGCCCTGGTGATTTCTGTTAGTCACAAGTATATGACATAAATTCGTCCTTTAACACGTACTTACCAAGCTTCTAATTTGCCCAGCTCTGAGCTTCCAGGACTATAGAGCATATCAAAGATCTCTGTTATATTGAAGGTGACAGAGTTGGCAAGTGAAACTTTATAGAAAAGAATAATCCCCTTTAAGCTTCAAGAAATCTAACATGCCCCCCATTTGAGGATTTGTTAAATCACCAGCTAAAGGTTTGTGATCAGTGGTAGGATTATTGTTTGAGACTGTCCCACTGGCAGGCACTACTTGTCCAGGAGAATGTAATTGGGTGTTGGTGACTCCAGCAAGGCTGGGAAGACTCATCCATGACCAAATTAAAGACAACAGGGACTTTATTTGTATCTAAATCTGCACCGATTAGTGGGAGACGAAGAGATCCACGGGGAGACTGGGAGACAAACTGTTTCTTTTACAAGTTGGAGAAGGAAAATTGCAGGTCTGAGTCGCAGAACAGCTAAGGAATGGGAGAAAAGAGAGAGAACTTCACAGGCTGAACCTTGGTGTCTTATTTATTCCTCTGGGCTACAGAATGCTTGCCAGCGGGAGACTCATCACTAAGATATTACAGGGAAATGAAGCCAGGCAAGAAAAATATGTATTGCTTTTCTCCTCACCCCATAAATTTTGTTATTAATAAATCAGATTCTTATAGAGCAGCCTGCTACAGCTGTCCTTAGACACAAAGTTTTATTAGTGGAGTTTTTATTAAAATGCACAGTAGTTTTAAGAGTGAACATTATACTTTTAAGTCAAAATGCATGTCACCGAGAACACATGTGGTTGTTATTTACCCTTTACTTGATTTGGACTTTGAATCTTAGTATTTTTTGACATGCCATTAAAGGTGTGGTGACCTGTGATTTTTCCATTTTTGACACTCCCTACCCAGACTTCTGGGAAGATTCCAAAACAAGGCATTTTTATTGGTGGGCAACCTCTTTAGTTGCCTCAGTTTCCACGAGGGACATTTTTTTTTAAAAGATTTTTGTTTATTTTTTCATGAGAGACACACACACACAGAGGCAGAGACATAGGCAGAGAGAGAAGCAGGCTCCATGCAGGGAGAACGATGCGGGACACGATCCTGGGTCTCCACGATCAGGCCCTGGGCTGAAGGCGGCACTAAACCACTGAGTCACTGAGGCTGCCCAAGGGACGTTTTTAAACAGAGCAGCAACAGTCAGAATAGGAATGCTGTGATCATTTTTTTAAATTAAATTTGAGATAAATATCATCAAAGTAAATTATAATTTTCCAATATGATTCGACAAAGAGAATGATTAATATTATATGCACTTGTTTTACAGAAAAATTAGTTTTAAAAGTTATAACATATATGGTTTTTGTTTTCTTGATTTTAAACATGCTAGTTGCAAAGAAGAATCAATGTGTTATTTTGTAGTTTGTGTTTGTCAAGTGCTCTTCAGTCAGACAACTCCAGTTCAACAGGGCAGAGACTTGGACTGTTGTACACTTGTGGGCACATACTCTGGGGAGGGAACAGGCATGACCAGGGAGGGAAGACGGCATATTAATTAAGTTTTCTTCAGTGGTAATGCTGCAGCTGCTCTCTGCCATCATTGCTGAGCTTCTAGTGTAAATAGGAACTTTGTTCCGGGGCTGGGATGAAAGAGAGCCCAGATTGGGTTTGGATAACGTGATTGGCCACCATGGTGGGCCCTGGTTTCTCCTGTGCAACTGGAACAATTAGAGCAGGTATGACTGGAGTTCTAGATCAGGAGGAAAGAGGAGGAAATGTGCCCTTTGCACCCCTGGGAGGAATCACTGTTCATCTGTATCCAAGTAGACTCATCAAGGACAATTAATTCACAATAGCCCTAGTGTTAAGAGAACTTGTCAGTTGATTTGAATTTGGGTGCTAGAAGATGACATCATGGGATATTATGGTTACTTATGAATACAGCTATTTATTGAGAAGATGGTAGATAAGGTGCTGGGCTGGGAGAAGAGCGAAGTTAGTAAATAGTCCAGGGGACAATCGGGCTTAGTTGGTGGTTGTGATTGTAGCATGATGGAAAAGTTGGTAATTAATTACCTTGAAAGAAAATTGAGCTAATGAACGAATGCTATTTGTATCGTATACACAACTTTCTCCCCACTACTAATAGATTTATTCCCAAGTTATACAAGATACTGGAAACAGAGCATAACAATCTGGGGGAGGGGACAAAGGGATAAAACCATAAATTGGATCTCAGGCTAATTAGCTTACAGAGCTGGATCAGGAGATTTAATGCAGAAACATGGATTCTAACTTACTTCTTTTATTTAGCAATTTGTATAAGATTTCTCATACTGAAATTGATTATGTAAAGTGAATTGCCTTACCAGAAAGATCTGTTTGGAGGACTGCAATAATAAAGTTTCAGCAACTGATAGTGGCCAAGATGTTTTTAATGTATCAAATTTGTGTTATTAATATATTTTCAGTATGACTTTGGGTCATACCAAAACTCATTTATGTATTTAACTAACTTAACTATTGAAGTCTAACAGGTAATTATGTCTAATAGTAGACAAGACAGATATAGTCTCTGCTCTTGTGTGGTTTGCAACTGAGTAAACTGATATTTTGTTGTGATTGTTTTGCTTCTTTAATTGGGGAAGCTAATAATTTCGACTTGTGTTAGGTTCTAGTGTTAAAAATGAAAATGTAAAAAAAATGAAAATGTAATGTGCATTTCTGAGGTTCAGCAATACTTAGTTTTTCTTTTCCATTTAAAGAGAAATCTAGTGTTCAACATAGGCTAATATATATATATTTCTTAAACACATATAGGTTTTGGAATCATGTTGCTAAATATCTAGGAGTCAGCTTTATTGCAGGAATTATTTTCCTGGTCCTAGAAGAGAGTATTAGCTCTGAAAATGATAATAACCACACTATATTCATATATACAATAAACGTTGAAGCCCACTACAGAATTGCATTAGATTTGGAGGTTATAAAATGAACTTCATGTTGAATATGTTGACTCCATCCCTGTAATTAGTTTGGTATTACACAGTCATTTAAATATTAAAGTGTCAATTAGTATTTTAGTTGTAATTTTGGTAAATGCTGAGAGGGAGTATTAGTGCTATGAGAACAGCATTTATTATTAATTAATTAATTAATTAATTAGCATTTATTATTATTAATTATTATTATTGTGTTAGTGTGGAGGATAAGAGAAAATTTCCTTGAGGAAGGAATGTTTGATTGGATTCAAAGAGATAAGTTAAATAGACAAGAGAAAGGAGAGGGTACATGAAAGAGGAAGAACCTTCTAGACAGATTTCTCGTTATCTCTCTACCTCTATCTTCACTTCTGTTTCTCTGTCTCTCTATCTGTATCTCCCTCTATCCTTATATTTTAAAAAATATAAAAAGATACAATAGGGATAAATTTATGTGCCAAATTACAAAGCTTATTTTATATCCTGAAGATGGAGACGAGAACTTTTTAAGCAGCAAAGGTATCATCTTTGTAGTTTCTATTTGTTTATGGATACTGTTTCTGGTAGCCTTAGCTTTTCCTCTTGACTAGCTTTATGGTCTTCTCCAGACAATGCAATCATTATTATAAAATTATATGTATAATTGAGATGAAATTGGCATATAACATTACATAAGTTTCAGGTGCACAATATTACAATTCAATATTTATGTATACTACATACAGAGTGATCACCACCATAAGTTTCGTTACCATCCATCACCATACAGTTGGGTCTTTTAACCCATTTTGCCCACCCCCAACCTCATTCCTTCTGGTAACAGCTAATCTCTTCTCTATATTTATGAGTTTGTTTTTGTTTTATGTGTCCATTTGTTTTGTGTTTTAGATTCCATATATAAGTGAAATCATATAGTGTTTTTCTCTGACTTATTTCACTTAGCATAATACCTATAGTTAGGTTCATCTATGTTGTTGTAAATGGCAAGATTTCCTTCTTTTTATAGCTAAGTGATGTTCTATTGTATATTTATAAACTACATTGACTTTATCCAATCATCCATCAATGAACATTTAGATTGTTGCTATATCTTGACTGTTGTAAATAATGCTTCATTGAGCACAGGGGTGCATATTATATCTTTTTGAATTAGTGTTTTCTTATTCTTTGGATAAATACCCAGAAGTGAAATAGCTGGATCATATAGTAGTTCTATTTTTAATTTTTTAGGTATCTCCCTACTATTTTCCACAGTGGTTGTATCGATTCACATTCATACTAATAGTGCACAAGGGTTCTCTTTTTTCCACATCCTTTCTAGTACTTGTTATTTCTTGTCTTTTTTTTTTTTTTGAGAGAGGTAGAAAGAAAAAGGGGGGAGGGGTAGAGAGAGAAGAAGAGAATCTTAAGCAGGCTGTATGCCCAGCATGGAGCCCAACACAGGGCTCTATCTCACAACCTTGAGATCATGACCTCAGGGTCATGAGATTAAGAGTCAGATGCTTAACTCACTGAACCACCCAGGCATCCCCATTTCTTCTCTTTTTGGTAATAGTCATTCTAACAGGTATGATGTGATATCCCTCTGAGGTTTTAATTTGTATCTCCCTGATGATTAGGGGCATTGAACATCTTTTCATGTGCCTGTTGGCCATCTGTATTTCTTCTTTATAAACATGACTATTAAGATTTTCTGTCCATTTTTAAAGCAGAAAAGTTGTGGGAGTATTTAATATATTTTGGATATTAATCTTTTATTGGGTATATGATTTGCAAATATTTTCTCCATTCCGTAGGTGGCCTTTTCATTTTGTTGATGGTTTCCTTCGCTGTGCAGAACCTTTCTAGTTTGATGTAGCCCCATTTATTTATTTTTGTTTTTTCCCCCTTGCCTTTGGAGTCAGATAAAAAAAAAAACTTTGTTAAGACCAATGTCAGTGAGCTCACTGCCTATGTTTTCTTCTAGAAATGTTATGGTTTCAAGTATTATATTCAAGCTATTAATCAATTTTGAGTTAATTTTTGTCTGTAGTATAAGACAGTGGTTAAGTTTCCTTCTTTTGCATGTGACTGTCCAGTTTTCCAAGTACCATGTATTGAAGAGACTATCCTTTTCCCATTGTATATTCTTGGTTCCTTTGTCATAAATTAATTGACCATATAAGTGTAGGTTTTTTTTCTGAACCCTGTATTCTGTTACATTGATCTATAGGTCTCTTTTTATGTTAATACTACATTGTTTTGCTTATTTTGGCTTCATAGTATAGTTTGAAATCAGGAGTGTGATATCTCTAGCTTAGTTTTTTTTCAAGATTCTTTTGGCTATTAGGGTCTTTTGTGGTTCCATACAAATTTTAAGATTATTTGTTCTAGTTCTGTGTTAAATGCATTGGAATTTTGATAGATTGCATTGAATGTGTAATATTGCCTTGGGTTGGATGGACATTTTAACAATAATTAATTCTTCCAATTCATGAGCATAGAATATTTTCCATTTTTTGGTATCTTTTTCAATTTCTTTTATCAGTGTCTTGTGGTTTTCACTGTATAGGTCCTCACATCCTTGTATTCCTAGGGATTTTATTCTTTTTGATTCAGTTGCAAATGGGATTATTTTTTTAATTTCACTTTCTGATAGTTCATTATTATTATATAGAAATTCAACAGATTTCTGTATATTGATTTTAACTTCACACCTTTACTTTTTTCATTTATTGTTCTGTTTTTTGGTGGAGTCTTTAGGGTTCTCTATATATGGTATTAAGTCATTTGCAAATAGTTTTACTTCTTCCTTGCCAATTTTTTTAAGATTTATTTATTTATTTATGATAGAGACAGAGAGAGAGAGAGAGAGAGAGAGAGAGAGAGAGAGGTGCAGAGACACAGGAGGAGGAAGAAGCAGGAAAGGAAAGCAACTGACTTTTGTATATTGATCTATATCCTTTACTTGGTGTAATCACTTCTTAGTTCCAGGAGGGTTTTATTTTGTTTTGTTTTGTAAATTCATTGGAGTTTTCTGCATACACAATCATGTCATCTGCAAATAGAGACAGTTTTATTTCTTCCTTTACAATCTGTATACCTTCATTTTAGTTTTCTTGCTTTATTACACTTGCTAAGATTTTCAATGTGATGTTGAATAGAGAGTGGCAGAGGATGTTCTTGCCTTGTTCCTGATTTTAGGGGGAAAGCATCCAGCTTTCATCATTAAGGAGATGTTAGCTATAGGTTTTTGGTTTTTAGTTTAGTTTTTTTTATGGATGTCTTCTAAGAAATTGAAGTAATTAACTATTGATACTTTACTGAGAGTTTTTTTTTTAAATCATGAATGGGTATTCAGTTTTGTTAAATGCTTTTTATGTGTCATTTGGTATGATCATATGACTTTCTCTGTTGATGTAGTGGATTAACATTGATTTATTTTCAAATATTGAACTTGCCTTTATGTACCTAGAGAGAATTCCAGTTGTATAATTGGTCATGATGTATAATTCCTTTCATTCATTCTGGATTTGACTTCATGACATTAGTTGAACATTTTTTGTGCTCAACAATTTTGTGCCCCAATGCTCAGGGCAGATTTGGTCCATAGTTTTTCTTTCTTGTAATGTCTTTATATCATTTTGGTATCAGAGTAGTGCCAAATTCATGGAATACATTAGAAAGTGCTCTCTCTCTGCTTTTGTTTTCTGAAAGAGACCATAGAGAATTGGCATGCTTTCTTTCTTAAATAGATTTTTTAAGAAACAATTCATGAACCACCTCAGCCTAGTGAATTTTTAGGAAGATTGTTAATTATCAATTGAATTTATATTATAGATATAGGGATATTCAAGGTACTTGTATCTCATGTTGTAAGGTTTGGTAGTTTGTGCCTTTCAAAGAATTAGTATATTTCCTATAAATTATCTGATTTATGCATATATTTTGCTCATGATATTTCTTTGTTAACCTTTTAATGTCCAGTCAATAATGGTGACTCTCATTTGTGCTATTGACAATTTATGGCTTCTTTCTTTTTTCTCAATTATACTGGTTAGAACTTTATCAATGTTGTCTAGCTATCTTTTCAGAGAACCAGTTTTGGTTTCATGATTTTCTTTGTTGTGCTCCCATTTTCAATTTAATTAATTTATGCTCTGATTTTTATTATTTTTCTACTGCTTGCTTTAGGCTTACTCTTCTTTCTCTAGTTTCCTAAGGTGGGAGCTTGGGTTATTGACATACTTCACTTATCTAATGTGTGAATTTAATGCTGTAAGTTTTCTTCTTGAATGCTATAAGTATTGCTTTTCCTACATCCCACACATGTCATGATAAGTTTTATTTTCATTTTCATTTAGTTAAAAATTCTTTCTTTAAAAAGATTTTATTTATTTATTCATGAGAGACACAGAGAGAGAGAGAGAGAGAGAGAGAGAGAGAGAGAGGCTGAGACACAGGCAGAGGGAGAAGCAGGCTCCATGCAGGGAGCCCAACGTGGGACTTAATCCTGGGTCTCCAGGATCCCGCCCTAGACTGAAGGCAGGTGCTAAACCACTGAGCCACCCGGGCTGCCCTCATTTAGTTAAAAATTCTTAAAAATTTCTATCAAGGCTTCTTCCTTGGGCCATATGTTCTTTAAAAGTATGTTGTTTAATCTCCAAATATTTGAGAATATTCCAGTTATCTTTCTATTATTGATTTCTAGTTTATTTCAGTGCTTTTTAGTTTATTTAGTGGTTTATATTATTTCTTTTTAAAATATTTGTTAAGGGTGTTTTTATGGCCCAGAATGTGGACCATCAAGTTCTGTCTTGGAACTTGAGAATAATATGTATTCATCTGTTGTTTGATGGAGTATTCGATAAATATTAGCTAGATCAGGTTGATTGATAGTGTTGTTGAAGTCAACTTTATCCATATTGATTTTTCTGTCTACTTAAAATTATCAGTTATTGATAGGGAGATGATGAAGTTTCTTTCTAGCTGTAATAGCAGATTTGTGTATTTTCAGTTTTAACCATATTGCTTCCCACCAGAAACATCTAAAAAAAACAGGATAAAATATATGAAATAAGAGTTTATAAACCTCTGATATCAGGCAGTGTGAGGCACTACTTCTTGAGAAAAAGAAATTAAATGAAGTGAGTCGTACAATTGTTCCAGTTTCTTACATAGAGAGAATTCTAGACCATAGCTCAGGGAAAGGGAACTCAGATGTAACTAATCATAGAGGTAGCACATGATAGTTGTTCAGTAAATCGCACAGGAAAGAAACGTTACAAGAAAGGAGGAGGTAGAGCCACTAGACTGGGGTGCATCCAAAATTGACTATAGGTGAAATGAGATTTTACTTGGGTTTTGGAGGCCAATATAAGAGGATTAGAAAGAGCAAAGATGGTGATGTTGGAAAGTATCATCTAAAAATAGGTACAGGTCCAACCCTGTTTCATAAAAATAAGTTTGTGGAGGGAAATTGTAAAGGTAGACTTGAAAAGTACTTTGGGACATTAATGTAATGTTTGATTTTATTTAGTGGGTCAGTGGCTTTTTAAATGTAAAGTAGAACCAGTAAACCTCTTAAAAATAAATTATTTCCTTAATCCCAACACAACACACACACACACACACACTCAGACACAGATGCTTTAGACACGGGGAAAATGTGGTGACCAGAAGTCCCAACCACACCACCTCTGATACTTCCTCAGAACTAAGTTTTCAGAGCATAAAGTTTTTTGTAAGCTAAGGAAGTCTTTGAGAGATTCAGACAGAAAGTAACAGGATGAATTGGGTGTGTAATGAAGATAAACCAATTGCCAATTGCGAGGTAATTAGATTGGAAGGGAAATTGAAGTTAGGCAAGGAAACGCATTAGGAGTTGCTGCATTGATCTAGGCAAAAAGGGATGGGAGCAAGAAGTAGGATGGTGGCAGTAAAGGCAGAAAGAAAGGCTCAAGGAAGAAATACACAAGGGAATACTAGGTTGTGGTGATTTCTTGGATGTGAAAGAAGGGAGGGAAAGAGTATTAAATTGCTCTTAAAGAACTGGATAATGCATAGTCCCTTGACCTGGTACACTTAGGGGCCATGACTATATAAATAACAATTTATGGTTACATAATTCTCTTAGGTTCACATCTCTGAGCTGTCCTTGGGACCTAGGGCATACTAGTTACCTAGGGCACACTAGTTATTCTAAACTTATTTCTCCTGTTAGTGGGCCACTGTAACAGCTTCCACCTTATAGGATACATGTCTAATATTTGAAGATAAAGCATTAGAATTGATGCAGGGGAGTTTCTCTGGAGCAAGTTTTATTAGCTCTTACCTTTATTTAATTAACTAATTAGCACTTCTGTTTTCTTCAACATATTGAATTAAAACACTTTTAGTGTATTTCTTTGGCTTTTTAATATCTCATGAATAATGTGAAATTTTTGAGAAACAAAAGAAGTGATTATGTAAATGTTTGAAATATTTAATAATACATTAAAGTAGTCTTAGGGAACTGGAAAAATTACTAGTTATACTTGCTTTTTTGTAGAGGCACAGGGTATTAAGAAAAAAGATCATTTCAGAAAAAGTTTAAAAAGGAGAATGCATTACAAGCAAATAATCCAATGAATTCTTTTAATTAATGAATATTCAGATAATGTATTAATTTTTCCTGAGATACAGAAGCCAGGCCAAGGAATTTAAAGAATGGGGAAAAAAAAAGAGTGATTAAACAAACTTAATTAGAAGTAATCTTTTAAACTAACTTGTGTGATCCATAGGACAGATGTTTTTACTTTAGGACCAGGACATAATTGTTGAAGCAATTGATATGTGTGTAGACCATTTTTCCTTGCTTGAACTCAGCCCCTGAGCTGCTTTATAGCAAACCTTGCAGATCCCAGGCAGCCTTGGGGGACATTCCCTACAGCTTGCCTTAACCTGGAGAGAACCATTCCATTCACATTCCAGTTGCCCATGTTACTTAATTTAATAAATTCCTTTAAGTTAACACTTCCTAGTGGATTAGAATCATTCAGATTAACTTTGAGTGCTGCTAAGTGGAAGTTCTATACTCAGTCTTTCTAAATCCTTGCAACAGTGTGACAAAGATATTAGAGAAGGCTTAACCCAAGGGTATAAAATTCAAACTGGTGGCATTTCACACTAAATGGTGGGCTTGCTGGATGAAAGATAATTTATTTTCTTAATCCTTCATAGGAAACCAGTGGGAAATCCTTGAATTATTGCAAGCTTAACATTTTAAAAAGAGAGTATACAGGAATTTGCTTTGATGCCAGTGTTACCTAATCATTAACACAACCTGAGAGCTAATAATGTGTGTACACTAGTATATCCATAGCAAGATATTTGTATTGTGCTGCTGAATATTTTACTCAGCCACTCTGGAAAAGGATATTTTAGTGTATTGAATGACACTACATCTTGTTTATATGACATTACAAGCTAAAATGCTATTTGCTGCAAAATAAATGTCTTGATGTCAAGAGCTGCCTGTTTAATATTTATGTGATTTAAGCTAATTGTTTTTTTCTCTCTGCTTTGTGAATTCAGTTTTGGTCTTTTGATTTTTTTTTTTTTTTACCGATAGTTAAATTAGACAAAGGGAAGTGAGCTTAAATAAAATACATATCAATCTAGGTTACTGCTCTACAAATAATTCTGGAAAATGTCTTGGTGGAGAGCATAGAGTTTTTAATTTTACTTTTGGATCATAATTATACATGTCATTCCTATGCCCCATTACTCTATATAATTAACTGGCTGTATGTTCCATAGCAACACAGCCTGTAATCATTGGCTCTGATCTGTGATTCTCATTTAACCTAGGTTAAAATAGAAGTAGAAAATGGGTCATTTTTTTACCTTCTTCCACTCAATTCCAATTTGATTTTTTTGAACTACTATAAAATATTTGTGCAATATTGTCACTGGTAAATGACTCTGGTATGTGACAATTACCATTTACAATGTAAAAGGATGCCTTCCTCATTGAGCTATGCCCTAGGGTCCTACCACATGCAGTTGGACAAATAAAATGTACAATTTTCTATTTTTGTTCTGTTTGTGTGTTTTTAAAAAAGATTTTATTTATTTTAGAGAGAGACAGAATGAACTGGGTGGGGAGGAGCAGAGGGAGAGGGAGAGGTAGGCTCCCCACTGAGCAGAGAGCAGGACACACAGGGCTCCATCCCAGGACCCTGGGATTATGACTTGAGCAGAAAGCAGATGCTTAACCCACTGAGCCACTGAGGTGCCCCCTGTTTGTACATTTTGTAGGGACTTTGATGTTTGAAAAATATAGTACATTGAAGGGTGGAGAAAATACTTGTTAATGCTAATTGAATCCATCTTTCCCTGTTTGATTATCTGATGATTTAATAAATATTCTACTCTCCCCTTGATATATCCAGTTGTGTCTATTGTGGCCATTTTTGTTTGTGTTCAACAACCTTAGATTATCTATTTGTGACACTCAACTCCTCTGAATATACTTCTTCTAAATTTCTCCAGAAAAGGAAATTTCATGATTTGGCTTAAATGTAACTTCCTCTCTTAGAGAAGCTTTCTTTGTCTTCTCCTCCTTGATCCACCTCCTCCCTTCCATTGTGTTTTGGGAATTTTGTTCATTCATTCATTCATCCAGCGACTACTGAATGATTCTTGATTGATGTCTTTCTCTCTCTAAGCTGAAAACTTAATGGATGGTAACATAACCTATTTTTGTTTACCACTGTATCATCTGTGAATATTCATTATAAGTAGTGAATACATTTTTACCAAATAAATAAATACTTTGATAAATTTGAATTTGGTAACTGCTACTACTAGTACCTAAACTGAGCCTAAAATCCTTTTCTGGAAATCATATTGTCTGTACAATGACTGCTGGGGACTTTTAAAGTGGGTGGTAATAGTGTTTTGTTCTGTTGTATAAACCTATTCTTACCTCTGAAACCTTTTTTTTTTTTAGATTTTATTTATTTATTCATGAGAGACACAGAGAGAGAGGCAGAGACAGAGAGAGGGAGAGGCAGGATCCTCGTGGGGAGCCTGATGTGGGACTCGATTCCCGAACCCTGGGATAACACCCTGAGCCAAAGGCAAATGCTTAACCACTGAGCCACCAGGTGCCCCCTTTGAAATTTTAACAAATAAATTACATTTATAATCACATTTATTTTTAAAAAGTAAATTGCTTATGTATAGTTGTGATCAGGTAACTCTTGATTTCATCCTAGGAAAAACAATATCATTTTTAACCATTTTTTGTTTAGTCAAATCCCTTGATTTTATCTTTCCATGTAGATCAAATAATAAAAGATTTTCATGGCTGCTGCAGATTTCCTCTAATATCTAGTCACATTCCCAATCTTTTTCTAAAATTGTAGAGTAGGGAAATAAAGAATATTTGAATAATACACTAACACTAAAGAACAATGCACTTTTCTTTTTATCCCAGTCCCCAACCAAAGTATGTAAACACCAGTCACAATTCATCTTCTCAAATTTCTGACCTCAAAATTTCATAAGAAATGTGACTGTAAAGTAAGTTTTTGCTTTTGACCCCCCCACCCACCTTTTTCATTCCAAGGCTACTGGTCTTACATTCCAAATGGAAGACCATGGAGTCATACAGTCTTGAGAAAGTATATTGAAGGTCACCTAGTGCAAATGTTCACTTGATAAATGAATCCCTTCAGTAACATCCCCATAAAGTCTTCATGTGGCTTATTATTGGGAATCCCCAGTGATCCAAAGTATCATTTCCCGTGGCAGCAGATTCTTTGTCAGCTTTGACTATTGCATACTGCTTCCTTATATTGAACTCTAATCAAAGTTTCCACATATTTCTTCTAGGTTACCATTTGGGCTCATAAAGAACAAGTCGAATCTCTCTCTCACTTAGTTTAAAGAACAAGTCAAACTCATCTCTTAGTTTGGGCTGCTATAACAGAAATAGTATAGGCTGCATGGCTTAACCACAAACGTTTATTTTTCACAGTTCTGGAGATTGGGAATTCCAAGATCAAGGTGCCAACAGATCTGGAGTCTGAATAGGGTCTGCTTCCTGTCTTGCAGAAAGCTGTCTTCTCGTATCCTCACATGGTAGAGAGAGCAAGCTCATAGTAGCTCTCTGGCCTCTTATAAAGGCACTAATCCTATTCATGAGGGCTGTATTTTCATGACTTAATTACTTACTGAAGGCTCCACCTCCAAGTACCATCAGTTGGGGATTAGATTTTAACATTAGAATTTTAGGGGATACAAACATTCAAATCATAACACCATCTTTACAGGATAGGCTAGCTCAGTTGAGGGTGACATTCATGTTTCCTCTAAGTCTTCTTTTCTCTATGTTAACCCCTCTTAGTTGCTCAGTGAATCTCCATGGGACCTGATTTCACATCTCTCCATCATCCTAGTTACTCTAAAAAGTTTATTTTTCTTATACAGGTAGCATCCAGCAATGGGTATGATAACTCCAGGTCTGCACTAATGAGCTGAGAGTAGAGAGTATCATCTTTCTTAATTCGGATAGTCTTCTCTCATTAGCACCCCTGGCAGTGAACTAGTTGAAATGTCTAAGGACAATGATGGGTCAGATACAACTGTTCTCATCTGAGTTATTTTACTTCTGGATATTTTTAGATTTGTTAACTTTGTTGATAATTGCTAATATTTTAAAACTGTTAACTGAAAAAAATCTTCATTTTAGAGCCAGGATCTCAAATCATACTTAATATGGAATGGTCTTGGACAAGTTCATTTACCTTTCTACGTAGCTGTTTCCCACTATTTACCTTACAAGATCATTGTGAGGACTTAATTAGTTATAAAGTGCTTTTATGTAAGTGTAGATAAAGTGCTTAAAATACATGGCGAGTGCTGTGTATTAGTGATGATAATCTTTACTATTATTACTTATTCCAAGAGTTCTTAGAAATTATTTTAATACTGAATAAATAGGGTCTGTGACTGATATATTTTGAAGGCATTGTCTAATATATCTAATCTAGACATAAGAATAAAAGTTACACTTAAAAAAATTCACAACCACAAATTTTCTCAATTCTTTGACAAATTAGAACAGAATAGAACAAAGTTCTGACATTAGTTATTCATTTGTTATGGAGAGAACAGGTAATATATTACAAAAGTGTGTACTTCTCATGTCTTTAATATTAAAAATAATTGTATTAGCTTTTTACCAAAATGATTATTTTTTCATATAAATCTAAGAACTGTTGCTGTCCAACATATTTTGGCGAGATGAATATTTTTTAAAAGATTTTTTGTTTATAATTTATTCATTTGAGAAAGAGAGTGAGTGAGAGCATGAGCAGGGGGGAGAGGGTGAGGGAGAAGCAGACTCCCTGCTGAGCAGGGAGCCCAATGTGGGGCTCAATCCTAGGACCCCAGGGTCATGACCTGAGCTGAAGGCAGACACTTTACCGACTTAGCTACCCAGGCACCCTGATGAACATTTTTGAAAATATGGAAGCTTGTGTTAATTTTTGTCTTTTTAAGATATTTGTTTCTGCTGATACATTTCAGCACTACAGCATGGCCTTTTCCAGGTTAAGACGCTGAGCTGAAACCTTGAAGAATCACTGCAAAAGAGATTGGATTCTCCTTCTCCCTATAATTTAGTTAGTGAGAACCACAGCTGGGTAAGCCTTTGGGGGGCAATTATTTTCAATTATTTTAAAAGCTTTTATATTAGGGAAAGAGAAATACATTTGTGAAAATCTTAGAGCCAGGTAAATGACTTGGCGGTCTTAGGTTAAGTACTGAGTAAGGTGATAAGGTGCAGCTTGGCTGCAATCAAAGACTTGCTGAGCACCTGTGGGAGCCAGAGGCTGTCAGATGCATTTCCAATAAGTCATTTCCCTTCAGTGTCTTCCATTAAATGGCCTACTTGGAAAATAAAGATGCTTAGAAAGTGCTTTTTTTCATTGTCATTTAAATTTCTGTTAAAAGAATATTCACAGTAGAAGTCTTTGATGCTAAGCCATATTTCAAGAATAACTAATTATAATTCCATTCTATTTGTAGCATCTGTGACACACCTGCACATGCACACACACACACACACACACACAAATGGTTTGTCAAAATCAGCTTGTACTGGCCCATAAAAGTCTACTGTTAACTTTTAAGGAGTTTTGTAAACCACTTAATATCAGACAAGTAGCTTGAAATTTATCACAGTGGGAGCATTTACACCATGGAAATTGGTGAATGCTACACATCAAAGCCTGTTTTTCCTCTTAGGCAGCTGGTTGGTAAACGCTAGTACACCTGTGCCTCAAAATATTTCTGTAAATAAAATAAAGGCTATTAGCAATTAAGTTGATTTTAGTATGAAAGTTTATATGAGAAAAAGAAATAAACAGGGTGCTTTTTTCCCTTTGTTCTCAGGGATACGGAAAGACCGAAGAGGAGGAAGAATGTTGAAACACAAACGCCAGAGAGATGATGGGGAGGGCAGGAATGAAGTGGGTTCCTCTGGAGATGTGAGGACTTCCAGCCTTTGGCCAAGCCCTCTCTTGATTAAGCATACTAAGAAGAACAGCCCAGCCTTGTCCCTGACAGCCGATCAGATGGTCAGTGCCTTGTTAGAGGCTGAGCCCCCCATAATCTATTCCGACTATGACCCATCCAGACCCTTCAGTGAAGCTTCGATGATGGGCTTGCTGACCAACCTTGCTGACAGGGAGCTGGTTCACATGATCAACTGGGCAAAGAGGGTACCAGGTAAGAACTCTAAGCTCAACATTGATTTGAGTCAATAACTACTCATGACTTGATTTCGCTGTCATGGGAGAAGTGGTGGGAAACAACAGTTTGCTGTCAAACTGGTTTCAAGGTTACATCTGAATTTATTATTTTACTATCAACATACTATAATTCTCCTGGAAACTAGGAAATAATGTTTTAAAATCCAAATCTGGAAGATGAATGTCTTTAACCTGATATTATTTTTAACCAAAGAACCTTGGATGGTCACAACATAAGTGTATGTAATATTATGTGTTCATATTGTCAGAAATTTTTAACACAAAATGATCCATGCGCTGCAAATTTGTAATATTGAGAACTTTTGTTTAAAACACCTCAATTGTTATAGACAGTTTTAAAGTATTTTCTTTTAAGATCTTTATTGACTAGAGAGATAATACTAGGTATCTTTACTGAATGTCAATTATTCACTCAACTGTCTACTCATTATAATTTAGGAGAAAGGCAATACAAAAGAAAAATAAATTAGGTTCTCATCCCTGAGAGGAGCTGATAGAAAGATGCACTGGCTGAAGTGACACTTGGTCGTTCTGTTGGTTCTTTCAGAACTGGTGTTCCTGTAAACCTTGACTACTGCTCTTGTTGTTCAGGGAGAAGAACTCTAGTTATTATGGAAACAAGACTAGAAAATGACCTCCTCCATGCTCCAACATATCCATTCAGGAGCTAACATAGATGAACCAAGGCAAGAGGAAGTTAAATCTTTTTTTCTGAGTTTATAGATCAAATGAGTAATGGTGTTAGACAGAGATTGTCTTGCTTGGTTTCTTTTAATAGATGAAATTAATTATTACCTATGAAGCATGAGATTTTTTTTTTAAAATCAAACTAAATAAATGTGGGGTTTGGTTCTTGCATTTCACAGTTCGGTTATAGACCAAGTGAACAAATGTCTGCCTTGGAGACTATTTCATGTATTTTCATATATTAACATATAAACATGTGGTCCTTTGAATAATGTTTGATTCCCAACTTGATAGAGGGCATCCATTTAGGTGGTGGAGCTTCCATTAAATGGAGACATGGGGATTGACAGGCATATTTAGATTTTTAGGGTCAATCCAACTGCCATATCAAAAATATTGGCCATCTTTGAAATTAAGAGTTTTATTGAGCACCTACCTCGCTTACCATTCTCATGTGAAGCAGATCCATGTAAGCAAATCTAAATGTAATGTGGTTATTATAGGCTTTATCTTTGATTTGTGTACCACCTTTTAAAAAATACTTTGGGAAAAGAGAAAAACAAAACAAAACAAATAATGACCATGTATCTGAGAACCAACTCTTGGTTGCTGTTAAGTTTTATATATTTTCCCTCTTGAAGTCTTGTCAGTATTAGTTCAGAACACTGTCAAACTCAAGTATGTATTTTCATACTTATCTGTAGATTTCCTTCACAACATTTTTGTAATTATAAAAATTTGAAGGGCATGTGAAATAGTGGAATGAAGTTCAAGTATATTAGCAGTAAATGAAGAATTCATGGCAATAATCTTCTAAATTTAGGAACGAAATGGAGACAGAAATCAAGGGAAAGAAGATATGTCCATGCTTAGCTATCCCATTGTTTAACCCAGAATTAAACAAAATTTATGATAATAAGATGTATAGCAAAACCACTTGATTCTATTAGTTTAAAAGACTGAAATGATTCCAAACCTTGGACCAAATGATGCTTTATTACTTGATGGTTAAAGAAAAAAGGATTATAAAGGCAGAAATGAAATTGTGTGTTTGTGCACTATTGAAATACAGCTGTTATAAATCAGAAGCCTACTTGTCTGACCAAGCAGAATAAAAATAGTCATTGATTTTAAAAAGGTAAAAAAAAAAAAGAAGAAAAAGTCTTCAGGAAAAAAATTTGAAGATAATTACCAAGTTTTACAGAAAACTGACAAAATCACATTTTGGAAAGCTTTTACATATCCAAATGCCATCTGTCATTTAAAAAAAAAAAGCCAGTACTAAAAATTTAATATAGGCAATGTTGCATGGTGATACTTCGAGGTTAATATATAGGGAAGACAAAAAAAAAATCATTGTTAAGAGTAGTAAGAAAGCCAGTTCTAAGAGAAGTACTTGGAATTAACTGCATGATACAAAAACCTGCATGGAACATTTGGTTAGTCTTTGTTTTTTATTTTTTAAAGAGTTTATTTATTTATTTATTTATTTATTTATTTATTTATTTGAGTGCAAAGCAGGGGTGGGGAGGTAGGTGGGTGGGGCAGAGGTAAATAGAAAGAATCTCAGGCAGATTCTATCTCACAACCCTGAGATCATGACCTGAGCCGAAATCAAGAGTCAGATGTTCGACTGACTGAGCCTCCCAGGGGTCCTTGGTTAATATTTAGATGCTATCGATAAAGGAGAAATTGTGAGTTGATTTCATTTTTAAAAACTTCAGTTTCAGTGAAGTATTGACAAAATTATAAGATGTTTAACATTGTGCTGATTTGATAATACTTAGGCTTTGTAAAAGGATCCCCTCCCATCTAGTTAACTAACACCATCCATCACCTCATTTTTTTTTTTTTTTGGTGAGAACATTTAAGTTCTACTCTCAGCAAATTTTAATTATAGGGTACAGTGTTATCATTGATAATCACCATGATTTAGATCTTCAGACCTTTTTCATCTGCTGACAGTTTATATTCTTACCAACCTCTCCCTATTTGTCCCATCCCCCAAATCCTGGCAACCACTTTTTTGCTCTGTTTCTGAGTTGGACATTTTTGTCTTCTTTGATTCCACATCTAAGTAATATCATGCAGCATTTATTTCTCCCTCTTTGGCTTATTTCACTTAGTATAAGGCATTAAGAGATTTCCATGTTGTTACAAACAGCAGGATTTCCTTTTTCTCTCATGGCTGAGTAATATTCCACTATATCTGGATCTAGATTTGTCAGATATTACTTGTTTATCTGTTGATGGACACTTGGGTTGTTTTCCTCTCTTGACTATTATGTATAATACTGCATTGAACAGGGGAGTACAGATATCTCTTTGAAATGCTGCTTTCAATTCCTTTCGATATATGCCCAGAAATGGGATTACTGGGTCATATAATTATTTTAACATTTTTTGGAGAACCTCTATCTTGTTTTTCACAGTGGCTGTGAAACACTAGGTTATAGTTCCATGAACAGTATACAAGAATTCCTTACTCATCAATATTTATCTGTTGTCTTTTTGATGGCAGCCCATCTAACAGATATAAGGTGATATCTCATTGTGATTTGATTTGTCTTTCCCTACCGATTAGTGATGTTGAGCATCTTTTTATGTACCTCTTGGCCAGTTTGTATGTATTCTTTGGAAAAATGTCTATTCAGTCCTCTGCCATTTTTTTTTTAATTAAGAGAGAGAGTATGCTTGCAATTTGCAAGGGATGGGGTGCGGAGGGGCAGAGGGAGAGAAAGAATCTTAATCAGGCTTCACTCCTGGTACAGAGCCCAATGCAGGGCTTGATCTCACAACTCTAAGATCATGACCAGAGTTGAAAGCAAGAGTCAGACGCTTAACTGACTAAGCCACACAGGTGCTCCCTGCCCTTTTTTTAAATCACACTTTTTTGCTATTGAGATATATGAGTTCTTTATATATTTTGGATATTAACCGCTTATCAGGTATATGATTTGCAGGTATTTTATCTCATTAATAGGTTGCCTTTTCATTGTGCTATGCTAAAGTTATTTTTAGTTTAGTGATGTATTCCCACGTGGTTATTTTTGCTTTTGTTGCCTTTACTTTTGGTGTCAGATCCAAAATAATCATTGCCAAGATTGATGTGAAGGAACTCTTTCTCTTATATTTTCTTCTAGGAGTTTTTTGGTTGCACATCTACTTTCAAGTCCTTAATTCATTTTGAATTGATTTTTTTGTATGATGTAGGATGGAGGTCCAGTTTTATTCTTGTGCATGTGGCTGTCCAGTTTCCCATCACCTTTTATTGAAGAGACCATCTTTTCCTCATTGTATATTCTTAGCTCTTTTTTTTTTCTTAGCTCTTTTGTTATAAAATAATTGACTACATATGCTTGAGTTTATGTCTGGCCTCTCTGTTCTGTGCCCTTGATCTATATCATTGTTTTTATGCTAATATCATACTTTTTTGATTACTATGGCTTTATAATATAGTTTAAAATCTGGAAGTTTGATGCTTATGCCTCTAGTTTTGTTCTTCTTTCTTAAGATTGCTTTGCCTATTCAAGGTCTTTATAGTTTCATTGGAATTTTAGGATTTTTTTCCCTTATTTCTGCGAAAAACCTCATTGGAATTTTGATAGACTACACCTGAATCTGTAGATTGCTTTGGGTAATACAGACATTTTACTAGTATTATTTTTTCTAATCCATGACCATGAGATACCTCTCCCATTAAGTCTAGTGAGCTGTTTAAACCCAATGTTTCTTTATTGATTTTTTTTGTCTGGATCATCTATCCATTGTTGAAAATGGGGTTATTTGAAGCCCTTTATTATTCTTGAATTGCTGTCTGTTCTTCTCTCCAGGTCTGTTAATGTTTGCTTTATGTAGTTAGGTGCTCCATTGTTGGGTGCATAAATATTTACAAATGTTTTTCTATCTTGTTGGATTGACCCCTTCAACATTATATAATGATTTTTTTTGTATTCTTACAATCTTTCCTTTAAATTCTTGAATTTTATTTTATATTACAATCCTTTCTTTCTTTTGATTTCCATTTGTGTAGAATATCTTTTTCTATATTTCACTTTTAGTATTTTTGTATTCTTAAACCTGAAGTGAGTCTCTTGTAGATAGCATATAATTGGATCTTGTTTTTTTTTTATTAGTTCAGTCACTTTATGTCCTTTAGTTGGAGGATTTAGTTCATTAACATTTAAAGTAATTATTGATAGATGTGTACTTGTTGCCATCTTGTTTATTGTTTTCCGGTTGTTTTGTAGTTCCTCTGTTGTTTTTTTTTTTTTTTTTCTTTCTTCCCTTATGGTTTGGTGACCCTAGCAATGGTTTGCTTAGATTACTTTCTTATCTTTTCTTTATCTACTATAGATATTTGCTTTGTAGTTCCCACTAGGTTTACATGTAACAATTGGTATTTATAACATATTTTGGTGATTTTTGACAAGTTGAGTTTGAACACATTTTAAGCTCTATTTTTTTTTTTTATTCTCCCTCCATGTTTTATGTTTGATGTCATAATTTACATCTTTTTACCTTGGACATCCATTATAAATTATTGTAGTTATACTTATTTTCACTACTTTTGTCTTCTAACTTCCTACTAGATTTATAAATGATTTATCTATCACTATGACATTAGAGTATTCTGAATTTAACTTTATATTTATGTTACCATTGATGTTTATACTTTGATATGTTTTCCTATTACTAATTAGCATTTTTAATTTTAGCTTGAAAAAAATTCCTTTAACATTTCTTGTAAGGCAAGACTAGTGGTGATGAAGTCCTCCAGCTTTTGCTTGTCTGATAAACTCTTGACCTCTCCTTCAAAATTCTGAAGGATAACTTTGCCGGTAGAGTATTCTTGGTTGGTGGTTTTTTCTTTCAGTGCTCTGAATATATATTATGCCACTCTCTTTTGACCTGTGAAGTTTCTGCTGAAAACATGTTGATTGTGTTAACTGTAGATAGCCTTATCTGGTGGTAGCCCCGTGTGTAACAAGTTGTTTTTCTTTTACTGCTTTTAAGATTTTCTTTTGTCTTTAACTTGTGACACTTTAATTTTAATGTGTCTTGATGTGGCTTTCTTTGGGTTCATCTTTTTTGTAACTCTTCAGGCTTCCTATATCTGGATGTCTCTTTCTTTCCCCAGATTAGGGAAGTTTTTAGCCATTGCTTCTTTGAGTGAGCTTTCTACCTCTTCCATTCTCTCTTCTCCTGGGATCCCTATAATGTGAATGCTGAGTTTCTTGATGTTATCCTCTAAGTCCCTCATGCTATCTTACTCTTCTTCATTCTTTTTCTCTTTTCACTCCTCTGATTGGATGAATCCTCCATCCTGTTTTTGAATTTGTGGAACCTTTCTTCAATCTGATCTAGCCTTGTATTGAACCCCTCTATTATTTTTTTCAGTGTACTTATCATATTCTTCAGTTCTTTGATTTTTGTTTAGTATTTTCTTATATTTCCTGTCTCTTTGTTGACATTCTCACTTTGTTCATGTATTGTTCTCCTGATTTTGGTAAGCATCTTTGTGATTATTTTGGACTCTTTATTAAGTAAAGCACTTCTCTCCATTTTGTTAGTCTGTTTCTGGAATTTTATGTTATTTCTTTTGTTTGGAATATATTCCTCTGTTTCTTCATTTTCCTTGACTCTGTGTTGGTTCTTGTGCATTAGATGAAATAGCCCCCTCTCCTAGCCTTGATGGAGTGGTCACCTCATTGTTCAGTCCAGCCTGAGCTCTTGGTTGTCTCTCAGACTTCTGTGATTGTCTAGGCAGGCTTCTTTGTTCTTAGTGGTTCCCTTAGTTGAGGATATGCCAAGACTTGTCAGTATCCCAAAGGGGTGGATCTGAAGGAACACCTAGATTCAGGCTAATTGGTAGCTGGATCTTTGGATAGCAGCTTTTAAAGTATACAAATAAATCAGTTTCAGGGAAAGACTGAGATGAGAGTTTTTATTTGCTCTGTTCTAAGCCCTGGGGGATAGCCCCTTAGAAACTGTTTCTTTGTTTGCTACAGGCCTGTGGGATTGGCAAATATAAGCCCTGCTGGCCAATAGAACCAGGTGATCAAAGGATGAGTTCCCTGGGCAGTAGCCACAAAAGTTGGGGCACCAGAATGTGTGTACAAGACCCTTTTAGGGAGAGATAGGTGAGTTTTGGATCAGACTATAGGGATAATGGTGTCTATTTGCTTCCCCAGTCGCTGAAGAGGATCACAGTCAGTCTTTAGATGATGCTAAATTAGACTCACAAATAGCAGCTCTTAAAATATGCAAGTAGACCCCTTTCAGACAAAGACTAGGAGATGTTCACTTTTTCCGTGCCGAGTCCTGGGAGAATAGACAGTGAGTCCTTATAAGCTCATAAAGAACTTTCTTTGTTTGCTGTAGTCTTCTATTTCTCATGTATTTCAGAGCCACCTGTTTTGGTGGCTCATCTGTTAGGTGAAAGTCTCAAAAGCTGGAGTGTTATACGTTGGTTCCAAATCTTTTACTCATGGGAGTTTTGAGTTCCCTCTTGATTGTTTGTCACTGTTCTGGGGGGGGGGGGGGGAGGTTTATGGTATTACCATAAACCATGTTTGTGTCTCTCACCATACAAACAATAGGTAGTCTTTACTACCTATTTTGATGAGGTTTTTTTTTTTTTCCATTTTCCCAGTATGTAGGAATCACTTAGCTAGTTTCAGAGGAAATTGCTCTTTTTAGCTAGAGATTTACTATATCTATGGGAGTATGTGAATTCAGGAATTTCCTATGTCTCCATCTTGGACTGGAACCCCCCAAATCGATTTCATTTTGCATGATGAATTTTAATAAAAATAATTAATTGGATTATTTTAGTAGTTCAAGAAGTTTTTTTTTTTTAACCAATAGATATTGTCAGGATTTTCAAATGGTGATTTTAAGTTGAATTTTCCTTTTTCTTAACATGTGGGGCATATTTTTTGAGTGGATGATATATTTCTTTACTTAGATGCAAAGTATGAACAGCATTATGATAAAATACATCGTGCAGTTGTGGTAGTCAAGCTCCAATCTGTAAAGTAGCTATATTAGACCTGGCTATAGTTTACAGCAATAAATTATTTTTTTCCCTTTGCAATTTAAAAACAACAGCAAGAATGATAAAATCTACCTACCCAGCTCTGGCAAGGGATGCTTTTTTAAAATAATGTGTTTATATCTGCTTTTTGATATCTAGCTGTAGAAAAGGCTTTTCTCTTTATTGTGAAATTTGTTAATTTTTAAAAAAGCATTTTACATTATGTATCCATGGATAGAAATTTAGTTTTAAAAGGGTTATATCACTAAATATTAATTTACTATTATTCAGTATATGGTGAAAACTTCTTAGCAAGAATAGTGTTTATCTGAAGATCAAGAAAGGAAAAAAATGACCGTGAAGTTGTTATATTTTTAATATCTGCATCATACACAGTTACGTCATTACCTGGCTGATTCTTAGTTTCAGTGCTAGTGAAATACATTTAATTTTTTTTTCCTAGAAGCTTGAATCACATTATAAAACTGTTACTTTGATTTATTGAAAATTATGCCTTTTCTAAAATTTTCTGTAATTATACATAGCTCAAGGACAATTTCATACTTCAAGTTCTAGTTCTATCTATTTAATGACTATTTGGATAAATATCTAGTCCTGGGCTCTTTGTTGTCTTTTGAAAACTGATAACCAGAAACCTGACAGCCTCATTGACCACTGGGCACAAATCTGGGACTGTGTGCTGAAGCTGCTGTCCCGGGAAGAAGAATAAAGGAAAATGATAGTTGAGCTCAGTTTCATGGGAAATATGCTACCTTAAGCACTTCATCATTCTTTTGGTGACAAAATAGGCAACATTTCCCCTTCCCCTTTCCTACCTCAGTCACTGATGACTCAATGCTGAATTAAGCCTCACTTCTTTCTGTGCCCCTGACTCCCCATCATTTTCTTTGCATTCTCTTCTTGCTCAGTTTTGGCCCTGGGGGGAGAGAATCCACTTTTTCTGGACATGCTTCCTATTGGCTACAAGCTGTGTTTCTTAGAAGCTTCTTGTGTCGTCTCAAGAGTGTATGATTTTCTTAGCCATTCCAGGGCTCAAGGCTTCTTCTGCTCCTGTGTTCACCACAGATCTAGTAATTAGTTTTCCTGACTCTTGTACTCTTCCTCATCACTTAAATCAGCAATGAAGCACAGGGAATGCTTATTGAATGATTAATGAATGAATGAATGAATGAATAAAGGGATTTTTTTTGGAACTTCTGATTTTAAAAAATCTCTGAGCCCTGTTAGAACTTAATTTTTCCATAAAGAAGAAGTGATTTTTAGGGCTGTGGTGTTATTCTCTTTTACCTCTCTTCAGAATCTACCTACTGTTCTAATATCTCTCTAGCAGCTGCCTTAGCAAGATTTATTTCCAACCTCTCTTTTGTAAGGGGCAGAGCAATATTCGGAGGAATGTGCACAGCTTGAGCTCTGAGGACTTTAACAGGCGTCCGTTGGCTAGCAGCAAGTTAGTTTCACTTAGTGTATGTAATTTAAAACTTAGAATGGGTAGGGACAAGGGGGCAAGGAGAGGGCACAATACCTCAATGTGGGAACTGGGAGCATCTTCAAGGAACATATTCTATTCTGGGAGGTTCTTGTGGATTCCAGGGACTTGGCTATCCTATCTAGTGCTCTGATCCCCAACCTGTAATCAGACCAGTGGACCCTGCTCTCAGGCTGTCATAGTGTTCCAGCCTGTTTTGGCATGGCATAGTGATGAAAGATAACATGACATGGAAGTATGGTGACTTCCTGGAGAGGTGACAAATGCATATGTTTAAGGCTAGATTCGTGGTTTAGATTTTGCAATCATTCAGTAAATAAAAGCCTGGGGACTGGGTTAGAATTACCCTAGCATGAATGGTGGCAGTCCCTCTGAGCTGGCAATGCAGAGCTTTCTTTGGAGTGTTCCACTTCCAAGTCAGCCCAGCTCGGCTTTTCACTACTCCTGTGGAAGCTCTGGTTGGAGCCCAAGGAAAGCAGCTGCTTACTAGATTTGTCTCTCACATGAAACTTTGAGGGCCCATAGATGCTCCTTGGCTCAGATACTTTAAGCTTTTAAAATCCTTTTCTCTTCTTGAGAGTATTTGAGGAAAATGCCCCATTTGGCCTCTTTGCCTCACCCTACCCAGGGTTCTGTTGCAGTGAGTGTGGGTTGGGACCTTACAATCTGCATGTTTATCATGTTTATCTCTAGTTGGGTGACATGTGGTGTCGGATGTCCCCAGGTCACCCTGTGGGAAGTGTTGGCCTGTGGCTCTGCTACTCCCAGGGGGATTTGGCATGGAGAATGTCAGTGTTTTTGGTCACTATTTAGATGTTTTACTATTAAAATTGTTAAAGTGGATTGAATTGTGCTCCCCCAAAAAGATATGTTGAAATTCTAATGCTTTGTACTTCAGATGTGGTCTTAGTTGGAAATAGGGTCTTCAAGTTCAAATGAACTCATTGGGGGTGGGCTCCAATCCTTATAAAAAAGGGGAAATTTGGATGTAGAGATAGAAATGCCCTGAAGGAAGATAATATAAAGACTCACAGGAAGAAGAATGGCCATGTGAGTGGAGCAATGTGCCTCTAAGCCAAGGAATGCCAAAGGTGCAGCAGACACCAGAATCTAGATGAGGCCAGGAAGGATCCTCCCCCAGAGCCTTCAGAGAAAGCCTGGTCTTACTGACATCTTGATCTCAGACTTCTATTCTAGCCTCCAGAACTGTGAGGCAATAAACTTCTGTTGTTTTAAGGCACCAATTTTTTGTACTTTGTATGACAGACCTAGGAAACTATTACACATTGTATTAAAAAGAAAAGGTGCCTGTATTTTTGAGGCAAAAGAAATAAGGAGCTTTTGATTTAAAGAGGAATGTTTGGCTCACTTAGTGTAGGCCTGGCTAATCATTTACTCTTTTCTGCCCGCCCAAGTGGTTCACTGAACTTCTGGCTTTGAAGTTGATTTAGGATTTTAACAGTTCCGTGAATCTACCTGGCAAATACCTTTAAGAAAATTTTAACCCACAGAAAGAATGTTTTAATCTGGTACCTTAGTAGTTTCCCTTTTTGCATTTATATCTTTGATCCATTTGAGTTTGTCCTACTATACAGTATGAAAGTGGTTCTAGAATCATTTTTATACAGATGGCTGCACGTTGTATCAATTCCATTTATTGAACAGCTTCCCACAGAAGTAGTTTTAAAACTTCCTTTACAGTTGACTTTCCAAGTTTGCTCTTTGTTAGAGTTTTCAGAGTAAAGAGATATTGGTTTCTGTGCTTGGTTATTTTTCAGAATTCTGAAATCCAGAAGAAAAAAGAAAATAAGCTATTTAATCATGTTATATGCTTTGCTTAACTTATAATAACTGAATAGATAGTGTGAATGAGTCTGTCCAGGGTAGATATATTTCATAATTCTCCATTAATCTTAGAAATAGAGGCAAGAGTTCATGAGACTTGATATGTTTAGAAAAGCCCAGAGCCAAGAAGAGGTCACTGGGTAAATTACTGTTCGATATTCACAGGACAGAAAAATTGTTCCCAGGAGAGAAGAAGGAGGCTATACTAGGCTATCCTTCTCTTTTTTCCCATCTGTTGTGTGTGTCTCCCACTACTTTAGTACTTGGCCCTGGCTGCTACTGCTGCTTTAAACCACCTTGAAAAGTTACTCTCCTCAGAGCTTCACCTGTTAACTTTTTAGATTCATCTGAAACCAAACTTGCCATTTTCCCCTTTCTCTCCTTTAGAGCACACTTGTTTGTTTCTTCTATTCCTTTCCATTTCTGCAAGAGGCTCTATCCTTCTTTATCTGACTTTGGAATCATTCATGTGTCTGGCTCTTCTTCACCATGTATTATCAGTTCTTTCTATTCAACATCTCTAGGTTTTGGCTTTGTTTTTGTTCCACTGTCACTAGCCTGGCCCACATCCTTCTTGTTTTCCAAGACTGAATGACTATAATATCCTCCTCACTGGTCTTTTTGGTTCCAGCCTCTCCCCCTTTCAATTCATCCCACTCATCACTGCCAGAATAATTTCTGTAAATCATCATTTCAGAATGCTTCACTCCCTGCATTAGTTTCCTACGGCTGCCATAACAACGTTTCACAAACTGGGTGGCTCAAAACAACAGAAATTTATAGTGTTGGAGGCTGGATGTCTAAAATCAAGGATTCAACATGGCCATGCTATCTCCAAAGACTCTGTGGGAGGATTCTCCTATGCCTCTTTCTAGCTTCTGGAGGCTGCTGGCATTCCTTGGCGTTCCTTGGCTTACAGATGCAATTCTCTAATCTCTGCCTCTGTCATCATGTGATGTTCTCCCTGTATGTCTGTGTTCAATTTTTCCTCTTTTAAGGATACCAGGTCTATCATATTTAGAATCCACCCTAATTAGTCTACCATGGCCTCATCTTAGTTGGTTACATCCCTAAAGACCCTATTTTCAAATAAGATCACATTCACAGGTTCTGGGTAGATACAAATTTTGGAGGAGACAACTATTGAGTTAAAAATTTGGTAGTGGACTTGATTACCTAGCTTAGTAAAGGCTTTAACAGATACATGATAGTGCCCTTGAAGCCTAAAATACAGAATCTGACTATGCCTCAGAGTACCTAACCCTCAGCCTTTTTTAGAGTAGAAAAGCTGTTCACCAACTGGCACCCTCCCATCTTATTTGCGTTCTACTTTCTGGTTTGATCTCCTGGCCCCGTTCTCCACTGGCTATTCTCCCCTTCACACAGTGTGTTCATTTTATTTTTTTGCTTGAATTCCTGCATCTTCCTCACTCTGTTTCAATTCTGTGCTCATTTTTTCCCCTGAAGGGACACCTCAGCTTCTACTTACCTTCTGAAACTTCAAATTACTCTAACCAGCATAATCATGTGTTAAGTTTGCTGTGGCGAGACAGCCAGTCCATGGTCCAGAGTATCTTGTCAGATGTATATCGCTGAACTAAATCAGCTGGGGTCTAAAACATAGCAGCAGCTATTAAACTGTAGTCTTGTTTCACTAATAGTAGATTTGTTGCTGTATGATTCATTTATACTGTGGTTGGATTTCTTCTTTTAAATGGAAAGATGGATAGTTTTTGTTGGCTGGGTATCTATTTTTGTTTTGGGGACTTTGTCAAGGGAAAAGTATTTCTACGATCTGAGTTTGACTTGCTTAAGCCATAAGCTTGTTTTTGAAAAGTTGTGTATATGAAAAATGAGTTTATATTAGGTGAATTATATTTTACTTGTGGTGTGTGTTTCATTTAAAAACCTACTCAAAACAAATGTTCTCCTTTCTATGGGAATATGATTCTTCACAAATTGAGATTTCTTGACATGATGACCATTTGGACTGACTTTGTACAGTTGCATTCTCAGAACGATGCCAAAATTGTATGGCTTCTCCAGGACTTTCTGGAGTGATTACGCTTGACCTTCCAGCATCACCAATTCTTTATCTGGATTTAATACCCAAAACAGTAGTATATTTAGACCCCCCCCCGTGTGCTTAGCTTATGTGTGTCCTAAGCATCAACCCAGCCACACTGAAGTTTCAATGTCCCTGCTAGCCAGTGGAGGGTGCATCTTAGTGAGGTAAGATGTTAGCTTTCTGTAGAGTATTGAAGAACAGAGAACTGCAAAAAAGGAGAGAAAGTCAGCACGGCCCTAATAAGATCTAAGTTTAAACAGAGCCATAAGAAACAATGGGAACCTTGGAAACATTCTCAGTAGTGGAGTAGAATGAAAAGAATTCACCCTTTCCCCCATACATTTCTCTATCTAACCAATAATTTCTGGAGAAATGTCAATAAGTAGATTTGAAATTTATTTCATACCCCTACTATGTTATTGCTTTCTTTTGCAGGAACTGGAGAGCTCTAATCAATGGGTTTACACTGTAGTCTTTATATTAGACTGTTGTTCAGTTTATTTTTGGCACAATTATTACCTCTCTCTCCTCAGCCCACCCCCTAGCTCTCAAATACTCACGTGTTAAGCATTTTTCTTGCTAAGGTGAAAATAAACCCACTGATTCTAGCAGGTGGTTAAACATTGAAACGATTTAGAAAGTGTTAGTATTTGGACTAGATAGAACAACATAGCTATGTGTTCCTTTCCTCTCAAATACTTTATTTCCCAGAGAAGGCCGTGTAACTGTTCTCTTAAGGTGATTCATAGCTGAAACATAATAGTCATTCATTAGGTAAATGGATGCCCACTCTCTACCCCTGCAGCTACACAGAGGGTGAAAAATAAAAATAACTGCAGTGGGAAAGGCCTCTTATGGCTTGTGGTATTTCACCATTAACAATAAGGTAGGTACAACCTTAGAGTTGTTTATGCTTAATTTTCAAACTCACCTGAGTCACCATAAGCTGCTTGGTGTTCAATTCATCTTCTTCAAAAGGCTATGTGACAGAATTAGTTGTTCCTGGTTGGGAACCCCTAGTTCCAGGGAATCTTAGGATTTCAACCCTGTTGCCTTGGTTACTAAACTGTTCCGTGCAGTTTGCTCAACTTTGAGTGAGTACTTCTCTTAAGAACATTCTCCCTTGTAAGTAAATTGCTCGATGATGTATTAAATATAAGTTGTGTGTAAAAATTCTGGAGTCAGGTTACCCGTGATGCAGTTAAAAAAAAAAAAAACAAATGGCTTTGTCCTCTTGGTCTAGGATTTATCCTTTAGTTGTACCTTGCAAAACCTCTAACACAATGATATGAAAAATTAGAAGTGTAATTGCTAAATAAAGGTGAAATTTAATAAAATGATGGCAGTGCCCTTCTCCAGAAGAAATTAAGTTTATGTTTGTAGTATAGCATGTGTTTGTTGTGTGACCATTTCATAAACATGAAATCTAATAAAGTGGTGGCCAGTTTCCTTTTCTGGAGGCCATTAAAAGTGTCTCTTCACAGAATAGCATGTCACACATTGACATTGGTTCTTTTTTCCTGGTCAAGATGTTTACCGAAGTTTGCTTAGGACATTTGAAATGCATATTTGAAAACTAGCAGATGAAGCTGTAAATTTGAAAACTCATTCTCATTCAAGGCCTTAAACTCTGGAAGAATATTTTCTAAGGCAGGCATTCTAGTTGTGTCAGGCAGTGTTTTTCTTCTTGTATCAATAAGGCAGAAATGGGATATAAACAGATGTTTTTTTCTGTATGACTATACACAATTCAGAGATGAAGTCTGAAAAAAAAAAGTATCTTGGCCTTTCCCGAATAGATCTTAAAATTCCCTAAACTGCAATCCAGAACAATGCTACCTTTATATTGGGTCTGTGGGATTAGAAGGCTCCACTGAGATTGGCTGTAAAAGGCTCAAACTTAAAGGGTTTACAAATATATAGATGTATAATCGACTAGTTAATTAGTGTCTGATAATGCATGTCAAAACACGTGACTCCCCATCTCATGAAATCAGAAAGGCTGACCTTAAATATCTTTAATTTTCTTGCCTAACAAGTAGCAGACCACTTTGACAGAACCTTTATTGTTAACGTGATTGTCAAAACGGGAAAACAGTTCTCACTGGCCTAGGTAACTAATTTCTGAGTTGCCTTGACAGTAGTTAATAAATAGAACTTAAAGTATTTTTAAAAGGGGGGTATTTTCTAGAGATGGATAATGATGATGATTGCATAACAATGTGAATGAACTTAATGCCACTGAACTGAATGCTTGAAGCTGGTCAAAATACTAAATTTTGTGTTATGAATACTTTCCCAAAATAAAAAAGGAGGTATAATACGTTATGTAAGATATGTGAAAGGGGAAATAGGCATCACATGGCAAAAAAAGCAATAGGTAAAAATGGTACTAAATTCAGTGATCATTTCTCTTATCTGGAACTTAAAATTTGCTTTTTAGATAGAGTATAAACAGTGCAAGAAGGTAAATTGATCAACCAGCGAAGTTGGGTGGAATAATGAAATAGAAAGGTATGCCTTAGGTTCCTACAGAGTTTTTTCATAATAACTACACTAAACCAGTTCTATTTATTTAACAGTAATGAGTTCCTTGTGTGCGCTATGTACTGTTCTTTGTGTAGGGATTGGAGGATAAAACTGACAAAATTTCTGCCTTCAGGGGGCCTCCATTCTATCAAGCTAGTTATTCTATGAGGGATATGGACACTGTTGTAATGGTTTGCCCATCTTACACATGAAGAAGTAGAGGCAGAGCTGACTTTAGTATAAACTTATCTGTTACAGGGACGCCTGGGTGGCTCGGCGGTTGAGCATCTTCCTTCGGCTCAGGGTGTGATCCTGGAGTCCTGGGATCGAGTCCCACATCGGGCTCCCCGCGAGGAGCCTGCTTCTCCCTCTGCCTGTGTCTCTGCCTCTCTCTCTCAGTGTCTCCCAAGAATAACTAAATAAAAAAATCTTTAAAAAAAAAAACCACACTTATCTGTTACAAATAGTAGCTGACTATGGCAGGTACTGTTCTAAGCATTTTACCTGTATTAACTCAGTTTTTATTGCATTTATTATCTTAATTTTATGGATGAAAAAACAGGCATAGAGAGGTTAATCTTAGAGTTTAATATTGGAGAAACAGTTTCAATTCTAGAACACTTGCCTGTGTGAATCTCTTAGAATAGGCTAAAAAAGGGATGGCACAAATGCAGAGTTGTATCATTTTAGTGTTATTTGATTTTTTAGAAAACCTTTTCCTGCTCTCTTGCCAGATGACACAGACATCATGAAGGAGGTCTGTATATTAAGTGATTTAAAAACATGACCTCTGTCTTTGGACAACCCTGGTCTACAGTAAGGATTCAGTAAATACTAGCTATTGCTATAGTTGTTGATTTGAAATGGTTTGATATAATTAATTTTGGGTCTAATTGTTAAGACTATTATGTAACTATTAATTAAAATCATGAGATAACCTGGCATTTTGAAAACTAGGCTAGAAACCAGTTTTCTAATGCACTTTTAATATTCAGCCCATGCATTTCTTTTTACTTGTGTTATTAAATCTGTCTTCATGCTTCTATGTATTTTTTTCCAAATAATCTTACTGATGCTAAGACTAATTCAGATTTGATTATTGTTTCTTTGCTTTTGTTTTATTTTTACAAACAGTGTTCTGTTTTTTTTTTAAAGGTGTTACAATTAAGAAAAAAACATTCCTGAGGTATATCAGTTCCTGCCAGTTTTCTGAGTTAATATAACTAGAGGTTTGGGCTACACTTGGAAGCTTTAAGCTATGCTATAGGCTTAAAGTATTTATACATACAAATATTTAAATGACGTAAGAAAGAATATAAGGGTAAGAAATCGTATATACGTATAAGAAATGTAGAAGAAGTCCTATTTCAAATATAACTGTTTTAGGCTTAGAATTAACCACCTATTATAACAGAAAACACTAAAATAACAGTGGCTTAGACAACACAAAGTTTCTTCTCTCATATAAAACAAATCTGGACTTCTTTACCAGTGGTACAGCAGCTCTGCAGTCAAAACGACCCAAGCTCCTTCTGACATTTTATTTCCTAACTTAGCTTAAGGCTTAATTTTCAAAGTCAACTCCTAGGCCCATGTGGCTACTGGAGCTTCAGCAGTCATAGCTGCATTACAGGCTGCCAGAAAGTGGACAAGAGGAAAATCGGTAGGGACACACTTTGCTGAAGCAGCTTCCTTTAAGGAGACTGCCGGGAGCTCTTACTCAGCACGTCCTCTTATGTCCAACTAGTCAGAACTTAAGCTCCATCTACCTGCAAGAGACACTGGGAAATAAAGTCTTTAAATTATGCACATTATACTTGGAATAAAACCTGAGGTCTGTTAATAACAATAAGTATCGAATACACATTTGGTGGGCAAGTGGCAATCTCTCTATAAGAATATGCTTCAAATTACAATTTGAATATTGGATATCCTTTTTTTTTTTTTGATATCCTCTTGAATAAGTATTCTGGCTTACTGAGTGTGAACATATATCAGAGATCATCATTTTAAGAAAGAACCAGAACACCAAACACCAAAATTCACATGAAAGCCATATTGGAAAAAAAAAAAAAAAAACCTACTATCCATTGAGTGTATTGTGAAGCGTTGTATGAAATATCTTCACAGCATCTTTATGAGTTAGATACTATCATTGTGGCCACTTCACAGATAAAGAAACAGAGGCCTCAAAATGATAAGTGACCTTCCCAAACGTGGCATGAACTAAGGAAGTTGCAGAGCACAGATTAGTCTGGTTCCTCATCGTGTGCCCTCAAGGTGATTGCATCATGATGCTTCATTTTGTAACTCAGAAGGGTTTCAGGATGTTCCAGTTGGTCATCTTGAGCATCAATTATCATTTTATGGTCCTGTTAAAAATTCCGGCCAAACTATTTGATCCTTGGGATCTGTACCCATGTGGTTGTACTGTGCATATTTTTTTTAAAATGTATGCTATAGACCAAATTACGCACACTCACATTTAACTCAGAACAGTTCTAATATTGACGGAAAATTTCCCGTGTGTGAGAGAAGGTGTTCTGAACACAAGTGGTGAATAAATATTACACACTTTTTTTTCAGAAAGCACCACTACCCTGAGTCCCAGAATGCAGCCTCAGGGCCATGGAGTGCTAGCAGCTTCAGTGACCTGAAGTTTTTGTGACACTTCTGCTTTTGCTCCTCTTTGGGATTAAAGATGATAAATTTGAAGTGGTGTCCTACAGTTCCACTGGAAGAGATGGAGTTTCTGTGTGTGTATGCGTGTATGTGTGGTTAGAAGTTCCGTGCACCTGAAGGGAGTGCTGCCATTAGGGAGGAGAGTGGAGTAGAATGGAGAGGAGAGTGGAAAGAGGAAAGGGTTATAGGGCCAGGTCTGGCATCACTTGGGGACTTCAGAACCAGTCACCTAATTGTGTAAATATTTACACACCCCAGTATATTAACTGGTCATCTTAGAACTGAAATGTTTAGCGGGAAATTCCCTCTTCAACCTTCACCTTTTTGGATGCAAAGCTTGGCTTGTTTCTTCTATTTTTGTTTGAATCATTCCATTAATCAGCCTTAGTGAGAGATCACTTAATCATCTGTGAAAGCATAAACTCTTAATTGTTAAAAATCACTGGTGCAGCACACACCTTTCTCTACCCACCAGCAAATTCAAATGCAGATTTTCTCATGTTTTTTTTTTTTTAAGTTTCTTAGGCTAAATAATAAGAGTTTTTTTTTTTTCTTGTGTCCCTCTCCTTCCTAATCTTACCTTTCTCAGTCCATATATTTCCACATTTCTCCATCTTGTGTCCCCATGCCAGTATTGTGCTGTGGGTGGCTCCTATCTAGCCACCAGCTTTTGAGGGACCTACAACCCTCAGAGATTACAAACCTGGGCTGGGGGAATTCCTGGAGCATGGGAAATTAATCTGAGACCCATGAACCCAGGGGACTTAACACATTGTCACAGTGTTTCCCAATCTTTTTTTTTTTTAAGATTTTATTTATTTATTTGAGAGAAAGAAAGAGAGCTCAAGCAGGGGGAGCAGCATAGGGAGAGAGAGAAGCAGGCTCCCCCTAAGCAGGGAGCCCCATGTGGAGCTTGATCTCAGGACCCTTGGATCATGACCTGAGTTGAAGACAGACACTTAACCAACTGAGCCACCCAGGTGTCCCTCAATTTGTTTTTTTGTTTTGACTCCATCAAGTTGAAAAATCCAGTCTGGTGACAACAGTTGATACTAAGAAATAAGACTTTGTCAGATACTTGGACTTTAGAAGACCACAAACCATTGTAATATGTAAGATTTCTTGATCCTTCAAAACCAAGTTTTGCCCCTCACAGGTGATAAGTACCTTGATGAAAATGCATTAATATAAGTCCACTACTGTGTATGAGCACAATAATACATCTTACACATGGATGAACTATGTTTTCAAATGTTTACAAGCCCATGGAAACAGTAGATTGTACATTCTTTGAGAGCGGACTTTTACTATCTTTGGTTTCTAACACAGTACCTGGAACATAGTAAGTGCTTATTAAATATTTGATGACATTGCATGATGATATTTCATTAATACAAATCGATTTCCTTGGCTAATGGAACAAGGTAAAAATACAGATTCAGTCTATGCGTTATTAATCTTAGTATTGTTTGGGTTATTATGTGTTTTCCCAAGCAACCCACACTCAAGGGACATTAATTTATGTGTGTGTGTTGGGGATAGGTCCTCGGACTTTTCTGATGTTCAGATGTAGTCTCTGCAGTTAAAAAAAAAATAGGAGAAACACTGCCCTAATGAACCTGTGGTATGATTGGAATTGGAAGCTTCACTCATTGCTTTGTTCATTTAGCAGTTTTAACTGAGCTTGCTGAGAGCCATCCCTGCCTCCCTGGTGCTTACATTCTAGTGGTGGAAACAAAAAAGCAAGCATGATGAACAAGTTAATTATCTATATTTGGAAGACACGGGTATTATGGACAAAGAAAAACAAGAACTAGAGATAAGGGAGGAGCAATGCTGGGGAGGAGGGAGAGACAGTGTTAGAGTAAGCCTTTTGGAGACGACATTTGAGCAGCACTTGAAGGAGGAAGTGAGAGAGCCATCCAGAGACAATAGCATTCCAGGCAAAGGCCCCAGCAAGTGCAGAGTCCTGAAAGCAAGAGATGCTCTAGAATATTCTAGGAGCCAGCCTTAGTAGAGCAGAAGGAGGCAGGAGTCAGGAGTGAAAGAAAATGTGGTAAAAAAGGTAAACAGAGGGGAGACATTGAGTTCATGTGGCAACAAAGATTTTGGTTTTATTCTGAGGCAAAGGGGGACTCATGCAGGACTTTGAGAGGCAAGATATGACTTCTATTTCAAGTTCTCACTTTGGCTTGCTGGGTTGAGAAAAGACCCAAAGGAGGCCAGCATTTGAGGCAGGAAGAACCGTTAGGAGACTACTACAGTGAGGTGGTGAGAAACGGGTTGATGAGCTCTGACAATGGTGGTACTAAAGCAGACAAGAATTTGTTGATGGCCTGGGTGTTGAGTGTGAGAACAGCTTTAGGGATGACTCCATTTATTTTCACCTAAACAATTAGAAGGTGGAATTGTCAACAATTGATATAGGAAAATCTATAATGGACAATGTTTTCGTGGGGGGAAATCAAGTTTGGTTTTGGCCATGTGGAGTTTGAGATGTTTTTAGACAATGCAAGTAGAGATGTCTGAGCTTGAGGAGTGGGTCTGGACTTGATATAATGTCATGAGGCCTCAGCACAGAGAAGATAAATGAAATCTCCAAGGGAGCGCATGTAAAGAGAAAAGAGAAGGAGACCAGAGTTTTCCTATTCCTTTTTCCTTATGTGTCTACTATGTTTTTAGATTATGGCACTTTTTCTTAACATCTAGGATTTTTCAAACATTTGAAAAAAATTGAGAGAATGTTATATTTCAATTCCTTTCAACATACTTTTGTGTTTATGTGTGAGTTCTTAAAAAGAAAGTCTGAGACATTATATTTTACATCCATAATATTAATACCTCAGTGTATATCCTTACCAGAGAAGGACTTTTAAAACTATAGTCCCATACATTGCAATATTTAACAGTGAAATGAATAATTTCTTTTTCTAAAGATTTTATTAATTTATTCATGAGAGACACACACAGAGAGGCAGAGACATAGACAGAGGGAGAAGCAGGCTCCTTGCAGGGAGCCTGATGTGGGACTCGATCCCCAATCCTAGGATCACGACCTGAACCAAAGGCAGATGCTCAACTGCTGAGCCACCCAGGTGTCCCAAAATGAATAATTTAATATTAAGTTCCTTGTTTCTCCACCACTCACCTCAGAAATGTCTGTTTATAGTTAGTTTGTTCCAATCGTCATCCAAAGTCTGAATAGTGCATTTGTTTGGTATGACAATCCTTCCCTGCCCCCTTCTTTGCCATTTATTTGCTGAAGAAATGACAGAAGTCATGTAAAATATTCTACACTTTGGAGTTAGCCAATTGAATATTTGACAACATTTAGCATAATCTCCTATAATCCCATCTTTTATTACCTGATAAATTTTCATTAGATCTTAAGGCTTAATTAGACTCTTGTTCAATATTTTGGTAAGAAAACTACTGAATTGCACCAGGAGGCCATAGGTTCTAGAAATACCATTTTTAGTGATGTTAAGATCTATCAGTGATTCAGGGGTGCCTAGGTGGCACAGTTGGTTATGCACCTGACTCTTGGTTTTGGCTTAGATTGTGATCTAAGGATTGTGAGATCAAACCCCGTGTTGGGCTCGATGCTCAGTACAGAGTCTGCTTATGGCTCTCTCACCCTCTGCCCCTGTATCTCACTCTCTCTCAAATAAAAAATAAATGAATAAATAAATAAATAAATCTCTAAGAAAAAGATTAATCAATGATTCGCTGTTAACAACTTAGCCATTATTAAGTTTTCCATGAACCTTTTGTCTAATAGTTTTAGTCACCACTCATTGCCTAGATTCATTATTTCATAAAGGTTGAAAAAAGAAAAAAGAGAGACCAAAGACCAAAGTCAGAAAGAAGAGGAAGAACTGATGTAGGAGATTTGAGATGGAGGCCCCCTTTTTGTGGCATCTTGAAAGACAAATGAGGAAAATGTAGGAAGAAAAAGTGATCAGTTGTGTCAAATGTTGCTTTTAGGTCAGGTACACTGAGAATTGATAACTGGCCACTGGAATTAGCAACTTCATGCTTATTGGTGATCTTGTCAAGAGCAGTTTTGATGGATTGGTCAAGGAGGTCTAATTGGAGTGAGTTCATAAGAGACTGGGAAAAAAGGAGTTGGGAACATCAAGTACAAACATTTCCAAAGGAGGGAGAAAAAAGAATCATGGAGTAGAAGGAGGGTAGAACTTAATGCAGTAGTGAAGGGATTGTTTTCCCCCAGGAGGGTGTGCAGGATGACAGAGTTTAGGTGCAGGGCCCATAGGTGGGCATGCATGGTCCTGTGGAGCTTCTTTGGTTGCCTCAAGTCTTAGGGAATTAGGAGCAAGGTCATCAGCTGAGAGTGAGGGTGAGGGAAAAGGTTTGAGATGTTGAGGAGTCTGATCTTTTCAGTCAATTCAGCTTCATAGGTGGCTGGAGGAGAGTTGCATTTAACCAAGACAGCTGTTCTGTATGATGAATCAAGAGAGAGAGTAGGACCCTCCTTGTCCCTTGTAATTCAGGTCAAGAGCCTCTTGCATCTCCTAGGAATTCTGCTGGTTCAAGGGACTCTGATGTGAGATTCTTCATGGATGTTTTAAAATCTGCTGAGACATGTGTTTGGAAGATCTGCATTCTGTGTATCCTTATCCTGAGGCCCTTTGGGAGACCCTGCGGAGAATTTCTGTGGTTAGTTGAAACTGAAGTGGGTTACCTAAGCCTATATTAGTTCCATCCTGTGTTCCCTGTGAGGATCACCAGAGCACCCCCCTGAAATGGTTTTTCTGTTCTGCAACCCTCCTGCCTGCTTTGATGTGATCAAAGCCTTCAGCAGATGTCCTCAAGTGTGGTGTGGGCTTCTAGATGATGTAATACCTTTCCAAATAAATCTTATAGAGAAATATAGCCAGGGATGGAATAGTGATTGAGTTGTTTTTCCTTTACAAACCTGAAACAAGGTGTAGGGGACAAACTAAAACAAACAAAAGAGAAAACAAAGAGCAGTTTAATGTCAGAAACCTTGAAATAGTCCAGTCAATGAGGCAAAGTGACTTGAAATTTCTTATAAATGAAAATTCTCCAACACACATGCTCAGAAGCAGCCACTAATGTAAGTTTACTGTTTTCTTCACTAAATCAAACCAATACAGTTTATCCAGGGTCTTCCAGACCGCAAAAACCTGTTATTAGAAAGCAAAAGACATGGTTTTTAAGTGACTACTATAAATGGAGCCACATGATCATTTTTGATTTTCTGCAAGAGAAAATATGCAGAGATCTTTTTCTAGCTATAAACAGGAGAGAAAAAGAGATGAGTATAGATAAATGTACTGCATAGCTGTGTTGTTGATGGGTTATGCCATCACAGTGTTACATGGACAGAGGAAATGGGGCTGGAGAAAACTAGTGACATGGAACTGGCCCAGTGGTTTACAGGTTTGAAGCTTTGGGCAAAGCTTTTACCTGCTGATGTTATTTATACAGCAATGTCCTCTCAGAGGTGATCTGAAGAAGACTGTGTGAAGCATTCAAACTAATGAATGAGACAGACTTGGATAAAAAAATCCAGCTTTGCTACTAATCAGCTGGTTAACCTTGGAGAAATCAATCTCTCAAACCTTTTGTCATCTATACTAGTATAAATTTCCCAAGGTTAATTGTAAGCATTGAGACGACAGATACTTTTAGTTACAAAAGTCTAGTACCATAATAAGATTTATGAGAGATAACTGTTCTCTTACACCTCAGATACAAGTTTCTTGGTATTAACTAGTGCAGTTATATAGAGTCTGTGGTATGGCAATATTTCTTAACCTGCTTAGCAATTTAAGACCCATTAACTCTTTGCTCATAATTGTGGAAGATAATTTAACTCAGTGCAATTTTCTCTTTCTTCCTTTCCCCCAATATAATCATATCACAATTGTTGACTAAGTCATTACTGTGATGCATAAACAGTGCCCATTACTGAGCCACATAAGGGAATTACAGCCACAGTTTTCTTTTTCTTTAGGCCTTTTATTTTTTCTATGGTTAACAACTGCATCATGTTCTCTGTTGCCCAGTTTTTGCTTTTTTTAAAAAAAAGATTTTATTTATGAGAGAGAGAGAGAGATAAAGAGAGGCAGAGACACAGGCAGAGGGAGAAGCAGGCTCCATACAGGGAGCCTGATGTGGGACTCAGTTCTGGGCCTCCAGGATCATGCTCTGGGCCGAAGGCAGGTGCTAAACCTCTGAGCCACCCAGGGATCTCCTCTTGCCCAGTTTTTGAACTCTGATTTTTTTACCCATATACTTCAACGTTTCTGTGATATACCTGTCAATAATATTTTTCATATGCTCAAATACAAAGTTACAATTTTTACCCCTGGAATAATGCCTGACAAAATCTTCCATCTCTCTGCTCCAATTATGATCCTAAACCTTCAAATGGTTTATTTTCTTGTCTCACTTTATGGGGTAAATCCCTGAGGAACTTCCTAAGAAAGGACACGTTAGCTATATTTTTAAAGTTCTTGCTTATCTGAAAATGTCTTCTTTCCTCTCTGCTAGGCAGATGATAGTTTGGCTGGGTATGGTATTTTCCTTTATTCTTTTGAAACCATTTTTCCGTTGTTTTCTAATTCTCCTTATTGCTACTAAGTAATCCACTGCTAGTGTTAGTACTGGTTCTTTTACTACAGTCCTTTCCCTCACTCAAGTCTTTTGCCTGTTTTATCTCTAGTATTCTGAAGTTTCATGATTATGTTTTTTTTTTTTTTTTTCATTTATTGTGCTGACCATACACTCAGAAGATCCTTTCTGGTTTAGGGGTATTTTCCTTTTTTTCATGGTGGGGGGGAAAGGTCTACTTTTCTAGATTTTGTCCAATTTACCTTCCAACTCTTATGATGAACTTTAAAAAATGATTTCTCACCTATTTTTAATTTCTAAGAGATATTCTTTGTCTTCTAAAGGTTTCTCTTAAAAATATAAAATTAATAATTATATATTTTTTGTAAAAGATTTTGGCTCAATGTTACAGTGTCCTTTTTAACCTCCCAGAGGATATTGATTATATTAGTTATAGTTGTTTTTAAAACACCTTTCTTCTGCTCCCTGAAATAGTTCTTTTCTCTAGTCTTCCTCCAACTCTCCATTCCTTCCTAATTTCTTTTCTTTTCTCTTGCTCTTGATTTTGGAAGCTTATCACAAATACTTAACCATCCATTCAGTTGTAACTGTGAAGAACTAAAAATGTTGATTGGAGACTCTTGAGTGTGTAGCTTGATTTGGGTTTTGGAATAGTGAGTTTTAAAACAAGGCTTTCCTGGGACTGATGAAGTTCTCCAAACTATAATTTCCCAATGTCCTTTTCAGGGACTAGGAAAGCCTAGTTGCCTGTGGAGTTCCCTTATGGAAGTGCAAGTGAGGATAGAGGAAGTCCCCCATTCAGAATGCAGACTCATTAATTTGCTTGTTTGTCTTCCACCACCCTCACTCCACTTGGTATCCTAAAGTGTGAACTCCTTGATTATTTTTTTCCCAGAAAATTAAACTGTAGTATCTTGACAGGGGTTTGGAGGGATGGGGAGTAGAAAGTAAAATGTGAAGCTTGATGTTGCTGGGTCAGATGGTAGGCCTGTTAGTTTAACCTATATACAGATTTTCTACCAATTCCTCTGGCATTTTAGCCAATGCCTATGCTGTACTTTATCCCTCTGAGCCATTTTGGGATTCTTAGGGACAATTACTTCTCACTGTTATTTGTTTCTACCCTCATCCCTTTTGTCATCCCTAAAAAGGATAAAACTATTTCGAAAGCTGAGTTTTAGACTCTTCCTCAATACAAAAAAAAGAAACATAATTTTCTCCCCATAGGAACATTTCTTTCTGGCTGTCTACCTATGACCTTCTGCTGGAAGAGCTCTCATATGACTGGACACACAGTAGGGTCCACTGGCCATAGGGATTCCAAATCCTTTTGTTTTCTGTTTTCAAGTTTAAAAAGTGCTATAAGCTCAAAGTAGTAAGGTATGATATGCAGAAGGTACCTCTACCTGACATTTTTCATTGGCAGAGTGAACATTTTTAAGTTTTAAGGACTCTTTTCATACATGATTCTTCACAATAATGTGAAGAAAATTCCATTAAAGTAAAAAAAAAAAATCAAACTGATGCTTCCAAATGAACATTGTCCTTCAAATCTTCTTGAGAAACTATATGCCTGAGACAATAATGTTGCATTTCTCAAAATATTATTGAAAATATTCTAAGATTTCTTTTAGATCCAACTTGTAAGCCTGACATATCATTATGTTGCTGTTTTTATGATCCCTTAAGTGATATAAAGGACTTAATTAACCAGATTTCCGTTTGTATAATGATGAGCTGATTAAAAAATTTCTTTCACTTATTGCCCTACTTTGTGTAAATAGATTTCCATACTATTTGTAGTTTAAGCTAGAGTTTCTACCATATGACTCAGTAGCCAATAATCAAAATCGGTATAAGCAAATAGAATCTGTAGAAAATGCTGATATTTGTCAGAGTCGATGAAAGAATCCTTTATTGAGTTTTTTTTAAGAATAACTCATTATGAGTGATTATTAGAATAACTTACTGTGATTATTTGGTTAAGGTTTTTTTTTTGGTGTGTGTGTGTTTTTGTTTTGTTTTGTTTTGTTTTAGAAATGCTTAGCTCATTTATCACTAATTCTGTTCCTGTTAACCTTCTCCTTACCAGCCAATTTGTATAATACCGGTCATAAATTTTATAATAATTACTTTTGTTCTAGAAAAATTTTGAAGTCAACATACTGTATTTTCTTTTCAGATAAGCCCCTAAGTTTTAATTTTCAGAAATTAAAGTTGTGGTATTTGGTGTCCCTCTAGATAGTCTTATGGTGATCTCTTAATGATATTTATTTGTAGAAGGGAGATGTATTGAAGAAAACAGGGTCTTCCAATCATTTGTGGCTTTTCTGGAAAGCAATAAAAAATGAACTTGATGCATTTTTTTTTAACCCTAACACATTGAGTGTCAATTTAGGCTAAGAATTTTGGTTGCAGGGCAAGAAGTATATAAATAATCTGCAAGAGATAATTACTTTACAGATGGAGGGTTTTTTTTTCCTATAATAAATAAGATAGCTCATTAATTGTGAAACTGTTTGACTCTTGGTAGTGTGCAATCAGTGCTATCCATTTAGAGATAGATGTTGCTTTGCCAAGCACTATATTAAAGTAGATTAACTTTAAATTATAGATCATACAGTGTTGTAGATCTTTTTATACTGATGTGAACAATTCTCTTTGTTTAGGAGTAATATATTGATCATATGGTTTCTTTTCTTAGTTGTGTGATGTATACAGACTTTAAAAAATCTAAATGATAAGTTTATAAGTTTTAAGTTCATAAGCAAAACAACATAGTTTTTGCTTCTCCAAACCACTCCTTTTAAGATTGTTGTGATTTATAATTACTATTCTGTAGTTATAAAATATATTCATGTTTCATATAAAAATTGATTATATAGCTAACATTTCCAACATTATTGTTGTGATTGCACAAGGAAGCTCAAAAAAGAATTTGCTAAGCATAGAGGTGGTTTGTTTTTTTTTTTTTTTTAGATTCCAGTTATGAATAGAACCATATGGTATTTTTCTTTCTTAGTCTGATTTATTTTACTTAGCAGAATACCCTCTAGGTCATCCATGGTGTCTCAAAGGACATGATCTCAACCTTTTGTATGGGTGTGTAATATATATATATATATATGTGTGTGTGTGTGTGTGTGTGTGTGTGTGTGTGTGTGAGTGTGTGTGATTCTTCACAATAATGTGAAGAAACTTCCATTAAAGTAAAAAAAACAAAACAAATATCAAACTGATGCATCCAAATGAACATTGTCCTTCAACTCCTCTTGTGTATATATATAATACACCTCATCTTTAACCATTTATCTATCAATGGACCCTTGGGTTGCTTCCATATCTCAGATATTGTAAACAATGCTGCAATAAACATTGGGGTGCATATATCTTTTTTGACTTAGTGTTTTCATTTTTTGGAGGGGTAAATACTCAGTTCAAATTATTGGGTCATATGCTATTTCTATTTTTAATTTTTTAAATTAATTTATTTTTTAGAGAGAGAGAGTATGAGCAGGGAGGAGCAGAGGGAGAGGGAGAGAGAAACTCTAAGCAGACTGGACTGAGTGCAGAGCTCAATGTGGGGCTTGATGTTACCACTCAGAGACCATGGCCTGAGCCCAAACCAAGAGTCAGACACTTAACACCCAGGTGCCTCTATTTTTAATTTTAACCTCTATACTGTTTTCCACAGTGTCTGTACTAATTTATATTCCTACAAATAGTGCATGAGGGTTCCTTTTTCTCCACATCCTTTCCAACAATTGTTATTTCTTGTCATTTTGATTTTAGCTGTTCTGACAGGTATAAGGTGATATCTTTCTACGTGTCTGTTGGCCATCTGTAGGTAGGTCTTCTTTGGAAAAAAGATCTTTTCAGGTCCTCTTCCCATTTTTAATCAGTTTTTTTTATTGAGTTGTAGAGTTTATTGAGTTTTATTTATTGATTTTTATGTATATTTTAGATATTAACCTTATTGGACATATAATTTGCAAATATCTTCTCCCATTCAGTAGATTATCTTTTTGTTTTGTTGATAGTTTCCTTTGCCATGCAAAAGCTTTTTTTTTTTTTTTTTTTGGTTCCAATAGTTTATTTTTGCCTGTGTTTCCCTTGCCTTAGGAGACATACCTAGAAAACTACTGTTACGACTGATGTCAGAGAAATTACTGCCTGTGTTCTCTTCTAGGATTTTTATGGTTTCAGGTCTTACATTTTAGGACTTTAATCCATTTTGAGTTTATTTTTGTGTATGATGTTATAGAAAGTGATTCAGTTTCATTCTCACGTAACTGTCCGGTTTTCCCAGCAATATTTGTTGAAGAGACTGTTTTTTCCCCATCGTATTTTCTTGTTTCCTTTATCATAGATTAATTAACCATATAAATATGAATTTATTTCTGGGATCTCTCTTCTGTTCCATTGATCTGTGTGTTTATTATTGTGTCAGTACCATATTGTATTGATTACCACAGATTTGTAGTAGCCCTTGAAATCCAGGATTGTGATACCTCCAGCTTTGTTCTTCTTTTTCAGAATTGCTTTGGCTATTTAGGGTCTTCTGTGGTTCCATACAATTTTAGTATTATTTGTTCTGGTTATGTAAAAATGCTGTTGGTATTTTGAGAAGGATTGCATTGAATCCATAGATTGCTTTGGGTAATATGAACATTTTAACAATGTTAATTCTTCCAATCCATGAGCATGGAGTATCTTTCCATGTGTTTGTGTCATATTCAGTTTCTTTCATTAGTGTTTGATAGTTTTCAGAATGTAAGTTTTCACCTTGTTGGTTAGGTTTATTCCTAGCTATATTATTCTTTTGGTGCAATTGCAATGGTATTTTTTTTTAAATTCTCTTTCTGCTACTTTGTTGTTACTTTATAGAAACAATTGATTTTTACTGATTTTGGGGTATTAATTCTGTATCCTGCTACTTTACTGAATTCATTTATTATTTCTAGTAGTTTTTTGATGGAATTTTTAGGATTTTCAATGTAAAATATCATGTCATCTGCAAATAGTGACAATTTAACCTCTTCTTTACCAATATGGATGCGATTATTTATTTTTCTTATCTAATTGTTGTGGCTAGAACTTCCAGTATAAAGCCCTTTTCTTTTTTTTTATTTTCAATTTTTATTTAAATTCAAGTGATTAACGTATAATGTATCATTGGTTTCAGAAGTAGAGGTCGTGATTCATTAGTCTTATATAATACCCAGTGTTCATTACATCATATGCTTCCTTGATGTTCATCACCCAGTTATCCCACCCCCCGACCCCCCACCCCTCCAGCAACCCTTAGTCTCTTATGGTGGTCTCCTTCTCTGATTTCATCTTGTTTTATTTTTCCTCTCTTCCCCTATGATCCTTTGTCTTGTTTCTTAAATTCTACACGAGTGAGATCATATGATAATTGTCTTTCTCTGCTTGACTTATTTTGCTTAGCATGACCTCTAGTTCCATCCACATAATTGCAAATGACAATATTTAATTTTTTTGTTGACTGAGTACTATTCCATTATATATACATATATATACATATATACACTACATCTTCATTATCCATTCGTCTGTTGACAGACATCTGAAGCCCTTTTCTTTTGATTGGAGTATATTCTTGGGTTATTTTTTGAAATAGATATAAGGGTTTTTTTTTAAGATTTTATTTACTTATTCATGAGAGACACTCACAGAGGGAGAGAGAGAGAGAGAGGCAGAGACACAGGCAGAAGGAGAAGCAGGCTCCATGTAGGGAGCCTGATGTGGGACTCAATCCCAGGACTCCAGGATCACGCCCTGGGCCAAAGGTAGGTGCTAAACCACTGAGCCACCCAGGGATCCCCAGATATAAGGTTTTTAAACTTTCTGATTTCTCATGTGTCTAAGAAGTTTGCCTTCCTATTTACTAATAGTTTGATGGAGTATAAAATTCTGGGTTCAAATTCTTTCCCTGTGAGAACTTTGAAGATAATGCCCTATTCTGCTTTAGAATTTATTTCTGCTTATGAGAAATTTTGATACCAGTTTGAATCTTATTTCTTTGAGGAATAAATTTCTTCTAGGAGACTATCCTCTGAATGATGAAACTTCTTTATCATGTCTCTAGGTGTGAGACGTTTTGTTTAATTCTATAGGTCTTCAATAGACCATTCAATTAAAGTCTTACTTCAGGTCAGTGAAATTTTCTTCTACTGTATTTTGGTTTCCCTATTCCCCTTTGTTGTTTCTATTCTTTCCTTCTTGAAAGACTTTTTGATAGGTACTGGATTTCCTATCACTATCTTTTAAAAAAATTATTTATTTAAATTCAAAGTAGTTAATATATACTGTGTTACTAGTTCCAGGGGTAGAATTTAGTGATTCATCAGTTTCATATAACACCCAGTGCTCATTACATCAAATGCCCTCCTTAATGCCCATCACCAGTTATTCCTCCCTCCCCACTTCCCTCCAGCTACCCTCAGTTTGTTTCCTAGAGTTCAGTGTCTCTTATGGTTTGCCTTTCTTTCTATTTTTATCTTATTTTTCCTTCCATTCTCCTATGTTCATCTGTTTGTTTCTTAAATTCTACATATGCAGAGAAGATAATTTGTAAATGTCTTATCAGATAAAGGGCTAGTATCTTATTACGATCTTTCATATCTTTGAGTTATCTTATAGTTTCCTATCTTTTTTTCTTCTTTCTTCTATCCATATTTAGGATACTCTTCACTTTAGGACATCATCTATTAGATCTTTAGTTATGTCACTTTTATTATTAAATTTATCTTTGCTTTTAAATTTTCAATTTTGGTAACAATATTTTTAATTTTTTAGGAATGTGTTATTTGTATTCTACTTTTTCCTGAAACCCTATGTTATATGCTGCAGTACTCACTTTTATCTAGAGCTGATTAAATGGAGTCACTCAGAGTGCAGAATGTGGTGGAAGAAACATTTTGTTACTATCCTCAGGTTCCCCTAATGCTCAGAATTATCACCTCCTTCATCATCCTTACTGTATCTTCTACTCTATCTTCACTGTCACCCCTGAGTTCCAATTTTATTTTGCTATCTCTCTTTGTAGTGAGATCAACAAACCTGTGTTTCATGTTGTTGTTACTTTGATCTGCATTGTTCATCTTGTTTTGCCTGTTTTTATTTAGAATGAGTTCAGAAAAATCCCACCATACTTTTTTTTCATTGAAATCTTCTATTTTATGGATATAGTAACCTGTTGTAGATCCCTCTGAGCATGGACAAAAGAATGATTAAAGTATTCTTGTATTCCCAGAATGACCTCTATTTTTTTTAATGGCTCATTAATTCTTTTTGTTCATCTTGTGTTCTTTCTTGCTTTTGGTTTTCTTCAAACATCCAGTGGTCCATTGTGGTCTGTTTGTAGTGTTTGCATTTATTAGAGTCACGGTTGGTGCAGATAGCTGTTGTTGATTGCACTGTAGCTGTGGGAATCCGTTTCCTTGACATGCCTCTCGCCACACTGGGCGAGCTGATCTAGTTCTGGGTCAGTGGATGGAGCATTTCCTCCTGCAGGCATTCCTCCAAGCTGATGGGTGAAAGCAAGCAGAAAGATGGTCTGGAAAAATGTCAAGTTAGAGAAGACTTCCTCTGTGCATGGTTCGAGTCAGAGCTGCCTTCTTGATTTATTTTTCCTTTTTTTCAGTTTACGGTTAAGAGCTAGAGTTTCTTAGGCTCTCTCTGGAATCAAAACATCTGGCAGGAATCTTCTTCATTGAGGCCACCCACATTTTTAACACACAGAGCTAAGGCTTTGGGTGCAGGGTTAAAGGCCCAGGTTTATTTGGAGAGAGGTGGAGGGATGGTGCAGTTTTCCAAGCTTTTCTGAATTCAGTTTTTTATTTTATTTTTTTATTTTTTTAAAAAAATTTTTATTATTTATGATAGTCACACAGAGAGAGAGAGAGGGGCAGAGACATAGGCAGAGGGAGAAGCAGGCTCCATGCACCGGGAGCTCGACGTGGGATTTGATCCCGGGTCTCCAGGATTGCGCCCTGGGCCAAAGGCAGGCGCTAAACCGCTGCGCCACCCAGGGTTCCCTGAATTCAGTTTTTTAATGAACTACTCTGATAATTGCTCCAGAGTGCTTTGCATTTGTGTACTTCCAGCTTCTGGGAAGAACCTCTAGTGTGTTAGGTTTCCTCTGCTCTAATTTCTGTGCTAGTCCAACCGCTGGAAAGAAGAGGTACAACGTGGGTGTGCTCTGGCCCTTTCCTGAACCAGAGCCCTCTGATTTATTTTAAGTAAGATTTTATATTTTTACAGATTTACAAACTTTATTGTTGTAGCTTATTAGTGTTTAGTCCAGAGTCAATAAAAAAAATCAGCCTTTATTTTCATGTGCAAGCTAAGAGCAGAGAAAATGAAGTTCTATATCCCAGAATGCTTTGAGATGTTTTTCCAAATGAGCTATTCAGATATACAACAGGCATGAGCCCCTGAATGTATGTGCATATAAATACACACATGCACACACACACACACACACACACACACAATCACTGTAGTTTTCCATGTCTCCTGTCATCTAACTATTCCAGCAGAAACAGGCAGTAATTTCACCATTTGCAGTGCCAGTGGAATCCACTGTGGTAGAACTCTGTGCAGAACCAGTCATGTCAACAGTAGGAGTAAAGTTTTGAGTCAGAAGGAAATGACTTTCCCTCCCACTTACCTGTTCTCTTCAGCAGACAACTCCCTCAAATAGCAGTGGGGCCAGCCTCAGTTGACTTGCTTATTAGCCTATGCTCACTGTGAACCACAAACATTGAAAACATTTTGTCATTTCAGAATTCTGGAGCTCCGTGCAATTAAAGTCATTGTTTCTCCTCATGCCCTAAATCCTGTTATAATGCTTCTTTGTTAGTGGCACTCTCCCTCCCTACTTGATCTTCCTTTTGAAACATACCTAAATGTTTTCCCTAACTTTAAGTTAGTTTATTCATTGTCACTCATGGGAGTCCCCTCCTTTCTAGTGACACTACTGTTGTTCAATCCCTATAGTCTGGACTCTGGTCTCTCCTGGGCTTCAGCCTTCTGTCATTTATACCCTATGTCTCCAGGGAGGCCCTTCCAGGTAGTGTATGGCTCTGATGATAACTAGATAGACACTTTTCTGTTTGCTTGCCTTTCTACCTGCTTGCCACAGTGACCAACATTCAGTGAATAAGGTTAGTGAAGTCCCGTGATATGCAGCCAGTAGAGAATGGAGGTCAAAGAAAGCTTGATTTCTGCCACCACCCCTTCCCTGCATATCTTTCACCATGGCTTCCAGCATCTCTTAGTCTTTCTGTCATGACATGCATGGTCAAGGACACTCACATGAGCATACCCAAACTTCATGAAAATAGATAAGAATTTGTAAAGAAGCAAATCCCTACAAGGCTTCTTTCTGGGCCTCCTGAAGGGTAACCACTGCAGCAGTCACAACGCTGGTACTTAGGGGAAGCTGTCCCCTTTCTTTCCCACTCCAGAAAGAAGACACAAGGTAATGAAAGAACTATTGTGACAGAGAGTCCTTTAGATTTCCTTCAATTTGTATTTTAAAGGGAATTTTTCACAATTTATTATTAGTAATAGATCATATGGGAAACACTAGGTGGCTGACCAGGAAACCTTGCACTTAGAAGAACCAAAGCCTCTAGTCCTTGGCATGGCAGCAAGCCTCTTGTCATGGGGTACCAGTGCTTTTTGTTCTCTGTGCACTCTGAGCTCCTGGTCAATGGGTTGACTTTCCATTGTGCTGAACTCACTGTGTCTTTTTCTTTTGTCTTTTCCCATTCCCTTCTCTCCCCCTACAGTGCTTTTCAGATCCTCCAAGGCATGCTTAAAAGCTACTTTTTTCTGTGATGTTCCTTACCCTTCTCCCAATAAAAATCTTGGTTCCATCTAACTATTGGTTTGCATTTTTATTATATTATGGTTCAGCTGTATCAGGTTTTTTTGTAGATATGCCTATTTCTTCCAGACTCAGTATATTTCACTCATTTTTATACATTTCATATATAGTGCTTAAGTGCCTTGTACACCATAGATAATTAGTAGATACTTATTGACTGGATTTGTATTAAATTGGCATCATTTATTTGTCCTGGCTAGTAGAGTTCTAATCTGGGGGAAGACATTGATAGCTAAATATTAAATGTAGCTAATAGCCTGCTTGGAAAAACAAATGTTTAACAACACCATAAGATTATCTCATTTAATCTTTACAACGACTCAGTGAGTAGGGATTTATTTTCATCTTACTAAAGAGGAAACAGGCTTAGAGAAGTTCAAGAATTTGTCAAGAGGACACAGATGGTATAAAATAGTAGCACCACTGTGTTCTGTGTTCAAAAGTGTGTGCTGGGTTATTAGTTCCTGCATTGTAAACAAGCTAAAGAATGCAACTAGATTTTCAGTCTACCCCAGTTTTTATGATTTGACTTACTGTACTGCAGGGTCAGCTAAGGTAGATGATCTTACCCTTGAAGAATACCAGGGAATTGCCCTGAGTGCTTAGGATACACAAAGCTCTTATTACACAGTCATTGTTATCATTTCCCGAGCGCCTACTGTGTTTCCAGCCTCACATGTCCCCTGGTCTCCTGCCCTCCTCCACTATGTTAGAGGCAGGAGCTGAGAAAGTCATTGTGTGAGGTACCATAACTTTCCAGATGCTTTTGGAAACAAGACACAATTTTATAGGCGGGCCAACGAGTGCCTCTTAGTAGAAAGTGAAGTTTTGCATCCTGTAAATACTCAGTGAATGTTTCTTCAATAGAGACAGGATTGGAAGAACATATCTCCCTGGCTTTCTTGATTCTCAGAGGGTTCACAGACCCTTCCTGTTTCTGTAATTTCTTTAACCTCTTGTCAGATACATAGCAGGGTTGTTAGTTTTGTTTTCTTTCCATTTTCATCATTGATTTAAAGCAGAGGTTGGCAAACTTTTTCTGTGAAGGGCCAGATAGTATATAGTTTAGCTCAGTGGGCCATTCAGTCTCTGACATACCAACTCAACTGCCACAGACATGAAAGCAGTCACAGACAATGTGTAAAGGATGGAGCATGACTGTGTTCAAATAAATTTTTATTGAAAAAATGAGGAGTCAGCCCATGCTGTAGTTTTATAATCCCTGATTTAAAGCAAAGATAGAATGTGCTTTGCTTATTAGATGTCACTGTGTTTGAATCTGTGTTTCCTATATTTTTCTAAAACTTACTGGGCAGGAAATGACTAGGTTGATGATACAATCATCTAGTTTAATAATTGAGGTAATAATGGCTAACACTTACTATTTGCTATGTGTCAGGCACTTTGCTGAGCACTTTACATGCTTTATGTGATTTATAAAGCAAGTACTATTCTTATCTCCATGGAAGCTGAGGGAACTGAGTCAGAGAGAGCTTATATAGCTTGCCAGAGTTCATATGATAAATCGATACAGGTGGTCTAATTGCAGGATCCATGAGCAGCAGTACTGATAATAATGTACTGAACTGAGAGGGAAAAGCATAGGACTTGTCATCAGAAGTCTGGATTTGCATCCCAGCTTCATGCTATGGCAAATTGTATTAGCGCCTAGCCTCAGTTTCCTCACAAATCATGGGAGAATAATAATACGATTTGACCTACCAACCTTAGAGGTTGCCTAGAGAGAAAAGGGTACATGAATGTGCTTTACTAACTGCAAACACAATACACTTTTAGTTTTTAGTCTGTCACTTGGCTATATATTATATATATTTTTCCATGTGAAATAAACACTTAAGACAACAGTGAAATTCTTGAAACTCTAAATTTAAGAAAGTGTCAATACCTAAAGCCACCTTCACATTTCCTTGTTGATCTCTTTCTGTTCTACAGCACTAACCTTTCCTGGGAGATTGTTGTACTATATCCAGGCCCATCTCTGCTATAAAAAAGTAAAAATAAATAAATAAATAAATAAATAAATAAATAAATAAATAAATAAATAAATAAATAAAAATAAGGTATCCTGTTCATTCTTTTTGTCCCTTGCCCTGCTGAGCAAGATTAAATTTTTAAAAAGGGTTTTTCCTAGGTCGCTTGACCTGGGTAGACATGGTGTGGGTAGAGGTGAGGCATAGTTAGGGCTTTTTTTTTTAGGTTTTATTTATTTATTAATGAGAAACACACAGAGAGAGAAAGAGAAAGAGAGAGGCAGAGACACAGGCAGAGGGAGAAGCAGGCTCCATGCAGGAAGCCTGATGTGGGACTTGATCCTGGGACCCTGGGATCATGCCCTGAACCAAAGGCAGATGCTCAACCCCTGAGCCACCCAGGTGTCTCCATAGTTAGGTTTTTATGGAGTTCAAATGTGTTATCTTAATTTAACCAAGTCTTGTTAAAGGTCAACTTGGTTGCATGGTTTTAAGGCACCTGCTCCCCAATCCCCTCTGCAAAGCCTCTGGCCAGATGTTAGCAACATAGTCACTATGGGGTCAATGGTGCACATCTCCCCATCTGAGAGGGTGCACACAGGGGTCAGTGGTGCACATCTCACCATTTGAGAGGAAACAAAAAGGGTGGAGAGATTCTTGAATGCTACTCCTTTTCCACCTAGGCAATTCCTTTACAATATTGTGCTTAGTAAACTCCCCTTTACTTTTAACACAGCTGTCTTTTGTTATCTCTTTAGATAATAAAAATCTGTACCAATTCTATTTGTCAGGATTCCCTAGGGAAATGAACCTGGTCATTTCTATCTATCTAATCTATCTATCATCTATCTTTATTTTTAAGAACTGGTCATGTGATTGTATGAGCTGGCAACTCCAAAATCTATAGGACAGGCCAGCAGACTGGAAATTCCTATGTTGTACTTCTGTAGGTTACCCTCCTCTTTCTTATTCTTCCCATTTTAATTCTTTCATTTAAAAAAAATGGGAAGAACAAGAAAGAGGAGGGTAACCTACAGAAGTGTGATTGCCTATTCTTTGATGGCATCATAATTATTTTCATATAAGGTTCAGAGATTTTGTTTTGCTTATGTGGGATTTTGACCAAGTTCAAGAATTATTCAGATCAGTTCCAAAAAAAAAAAAGTCCATCTACCATCTACCAGTTACATTTAGTGGGAAAGGGGAGTTTAAAAAATTGTCAGATATTTAAAATTTTCAGTGACTTGATTTAACCAACTGCTTGTTTTCTATTGTACTTATATACATTTCTACATCCTTCATTTGAATTATTGCTTTTAATAACCATAAATTTGGAGGATTATTTGATACTGAAAAGTTGAATCCTCCAACTTTTCAGTATCAAATAATCCTCCAAAAGCAAGGATTCAACTCTGTGGTTGAAAATTAAGACAATGCTAATGAATACTTTCAAAGTGATCCCAGGATAGTAAGTTAGAATCATTTGAATTTATCCATTTTTAGATTTTTTTTGTTTTCCCTAGCATTTATACATTTCTGCCACAATATAAGCTTCTTGAATTCTGACTAAGCTAGTTTAAAAGCAAATTTCTTTAAACATTCTAGCACTACATCAATTAAAAAATTTCTTTAGTTTTTGCAAGGCATGAAAATTATTCGTATAAATTTACATAAATTTACATATTTAAATGTATGTTTTGTAATTGTTGCAGTGAAGCTGTTTGTGGTTGTTTCAGGCACTAAAAAATAACTTTTACATTAAATATCAACATGTTAAAATTCTTTGCTAAAAATTTAAATGGAGTGTTGCTTCATGGCTATTGATATGATGGGACAATTTCTCCTAGTAAAAGTAACACAATATACTACATTATTTTGAACACAATTCAAGATTTCGGTAAACATTTAAAAATATGTGCCCTTTCTGAGTAAATAAATAATTTTGCTGCATCAAAACTAAAAATTGACATAATCAAACATGATATCTCTGTTGAGAGTTTTTATCATGAAATATTGTTGAATTTTGTGAAGTGCTTTTAATACATCTATTGAGATGATCATATGATTTTTACCTTTCATTCTACGTGGTATATTACATTTATTAATTTGTGTATGATGAACCATACCTGTATCCCAAATATAAATTCCACTTGGTCACGTTGTATGATCCTTTTAATGATTTGTTGAATTCACTTTGCTAGTGTTTTATTTTATTTTATTTTATTTTATTATTTCATTTTTAAATATTTTATTTGTTTATCCATGAGAAACACAGAGAGAGAGGCAGAGACATAGGCAGAGGGAGAAGCAGGCTTCCAGTGAGGAGCCTGATGTGGGATTTGATCCCATATACCTGGGATCACAATCTGAGCTAAAAGCAGACGCTCAACCACTCAACCACCCAGGTGCCCCTGCTAGTATTGTATTGAAAAGTTTTGCATGTATATTCTTCAGGGATATTGATCTGTAGTTTTCTTTTCTTGTAGTGTTTTTATCTCACTTTAGTATAAGGGTGGTGCTGGCCTCATAATATGAGTTTGGAAACATTCCTTCCTCTTCAGTTTTTTGAAGAGTTTGAGAAGGATTGGTATTATTCTTTCTTAAATGTTTGGTGGAATTCACCAATGAAGCCATCTGGTGTGTTGGGAGGTTCTTGGTTACTGATGCAATCTCTCTACTTGTTATTGATACTTTCAGAACCTTTTTGGTTTCACAGGTGCTACTTATCTGGAAAGTACAGTGAAAGTACAGGTGCTACTTATCTGAAAGTACATGAGAATAGGATTTCTTGTGGTGTTTCATTATGTCTTGATTTGGGTTAATTGAAAAATACCATAAAACTAATAACTCTCTTACATTTAGCTCTTATTTCCTATTCCAACAAATACAACATAGAATAACAAAATCTTAAAAGCAAAATTTTAGCCATTGATAGAAAGTAAATTATCTCTGCATTAGCCATTCTCAACTGAGATCTTAAATATTTAGGCTTTTTATAGTGCTCTCCCCTTTACTTGGGTAATCCTTTAACAATATAAAGTTTTGATAATTCTTTCCCTTTTAGCACTCATAGAAACTCCAAAATTTCTGTATGTTATGTATGTATGAAATATATGTAACTCTATAAATACATAGTTAAAAATGAAATCTACCACTCAAAATAGTAAGGGAATTTTGAATTGAGGCTTTTTGAAGCCCTTACAAATTTATTTAGAGACTTTGTTGGTAGTATGTTGACTAGATATCCTGGGCAATCCACTGGAAACAAATATAATTGCTGGATTACATGTTAAATAATAGCTTTCAAAATGCATCACTGAACTGGCTAGCAAATATGACATCGTAAAGAACAGAAAAAAGTAAAAGCAGGAATCCTGGGAAATAAGAGAGCCTGGAGATATTTATGAAACCTGATGGCTTCAGTTCTGCACTTTGATCTACACATAGTCCAGTAGGAGATTCCTACATAAATCTGGGTCTCCAAAAACTACACCCTCAGTGTTAAGGTGAATGAGAAATCAACTTTTTGTATGGAAGGGAACAGTAACAAAACTTGTCTTAGGCAACCTCAGTTCTGCATACAGGAAAGGAAAATAGCTTCCTTGTGGAATGATAACCACAGTTGGCCCTCATGTGAGTTTACACCTAGGATTGATGTTATCATGTAGTCTAAAAAAAAAAAATCCATAGCCAGACTTTGAGCTTTAATTCAGACTCAGGTTGATAGTGAATGTAGGGCATGGGGAAAAGGAAATACATATCCTCACTGGGAAGTGGGATTTCAAATTGGGCCTCAAAGATTTCCCACTAAAAAAGTTTCAGAGAATAGGCACTCACAGTCAGAAATCACCAGCCACTCTTTCCAGAAGCACACTATCATGAACAAAAGTGTAGGGAAAAAAAGAAGAAAGTAGAACCAGATTCAGAAACTTCAGATATTGAAGATTTAGACATATAATGCAAAAGATGTGTGTTAAATATGTTTAAGAAACAAAAGGGGGATTGAATATTTCAGCAAGGAGTAAGAAGCTATTAAAAAGTGATGAAACAGATTAGAAAACAGAATCAAATAGAGCACCTGGAAATAAAAAGTATAATAATTATAGTGAAAAAAAATCATTAGACGGGTTACACAGTAGAGTGGTTATAGCAGAAGAAAGTTTAGTGAATTAAAAAACATCGAGAGAGTTGGTCAGGAATAAACCTTCAGGAAACAGGTAGATAGCAAGTATGAACTTCAATTTAAGAGATATGGAAGACAGAATATGAAAGTCTAATAAATTCTAATCAGGGTTAACAAGGAGATGGTAAAAAGAATGGAAAAATACAACACTCAAAAAAAAAATAGTGGCTGAGCATCATCCAGAAATGTTGAAAGACACCAAAAGTCAGGTTTTAGAAGCCTATAGTTTGCAAGCAGAAAAAGTAAAAAGGAATCCACACCCAAACCCCTCTTGGTGTTTAACAGAATATCAAAGATGTGGAGCTTATCAAAAATGCAGCCAGAGAAAAATGACAGATAACCTTCAAAGGAGGAGGCAGTTAGAGGATTGATTTCTCAATAGTAACAATCAAAAATGAGAAACTGGTCAGATGATCTTTTAGATATCCTGAGAAAACACATTAACCAACTTTGAGTACATAGTAAAGTCATCTTTCTAGAATGAAAGTGATAGGACACTATCAGATGGAAATGGAGTTTCCTACAAAAAGCAATCACTAAAGGAAATTTTGGAAGGTATATTTTAGGCCAAAGAAATACGATCCTAGAAGGAATGTTTGATTATGCAAGGAGGAATGGTGAGTAAAAATTGTGAAATATGTGACTAAATAAAAATAAGGTTTTACTAGTGAAACAGTAAAAATTATGAAATATGTGACTAAATAAAAATAAGGTTTTACTAGTGAAACAGTGTCTAGCTTGAAGATTAAATAATTAAGTAGATCTATAATATGGGACAATAATAGTATAGAAGTTGAGAAGAGGATGATGAGATCTGAGGGGTTCTATGAACCTTGCGTCCCTGGTGTCTCCTTTGTGTCCACGTTTCCTTATGGGGACACCAGTCCGATTGGATTAGGGCCCACTCCAATGGTTTTATTTCAACTTAATCACCTCTTTAAAAGGCTTATCTCCAAATGTAGTCATATTCTGAGATACTAGGGGGTCAGGACTTAAACATATAGATTTGAGAGAGACATCATTCAGCCATAATCATTATAAATGCACTTTTGTAATAACATCTCATCTTCTGGAACAGAGGATTTTGGAGGATTGAACTTGTCTATTTAATTTAAGATAATTTTGGAAGAAAGCAGACATTAAACATACCAGGTTCTGTCCTTTATAAACCATAAAAAAGCTCAATAAAATAAATAATAGGCTCATAATCCTAACTTAGTTTCCTGCTGCTTATTTTAATGTTATAGAACTGTTTCTATAAAAATAAAAACATAGGGACACCTGGGTGGCTCAGTTGGGCATCTGTCTTTGGCTCAGATAATAATCTTTGGGTCCTGGGATTGAGCCCTGCATCAGGCTTCCTGTTCAGCAGAGAGCCTGCTTTTCCCTCTCCCTCTGTTCCCCCCTCCTCTCAGGCTCTCTCTCTTTCATAAATAAATAAATAAATAAATAAATAAATAAATAAATAAATAAATAAAATATTTTCTAAGAATCATTAAAAAATCATTAAACTTCAATTTACTTTTAAGAATGTATGGGAACTCAAATTAGGAAAGCAGAGGGCTGCTTTAATGAATAGATAAAAATGATTGAGAATGAAAAATTAATTACATGTAGTTCTTCTAAAATTCTTGAGAATAATTTGATTTAACGGGGATAAATATTCCTCCTCTTCACTATTGTTTGTAGTGTTGCTTTTCTTGATTAATCTGGCTTTTTTTCTAGATAATGGAACATAAATCCTGGACACATTTGGCTTCTACATGCCAATAGCACGTGGAATTAGAATTTAATGAGCTTGTAGTGCTGTGATCTCAACTTGTATAATCTTTGCTATTGATTTTTTATTGAGAAATATTTTATTGGGTCATACAGTGGATTGTATAAGAACTTTAAAAATAATCGGAGGGACAGATTTCCCAAATTGTATAATGCAACTGCCTAGTTAATTGCACATAATTTTTTTGTGTGACAGCCATTTTGCTCAATATGTGCTTGCCTGAGCTTGAAAGATTCACACAACACACTTTGATTTGTCATAGTTTGGAAAGGGATCTTAAGAAAAAATAGCCTTTAGTTGGTTGGTAAGTGATGAAACACATCGCTTGCTAATTTTACTAAACAAGAAAATAAATTCAAATGGTCAGCTACATTCCAAATTGTATTCTTCCTCTAAAGTCCTCCCCTTTTGCAGTCTTGGATTTTGACACTCCTACACACCAGTTAAAGCACTTGTTAGAGTGTTCAAAAGAAATTGTTGCAATTAATTTCCTGGTTTCTTCTTTCTTTGATGTGTCACTATAATGCTTTGAGTAATTTTCAGTGCCTGGCGTCTGTTCAAGGACAATTTTTTTTGACTTTGAGGGCAGAGGGAAGCAATGAAGGAATGAATGTGTATTTTTTCTTAAATAAAAGATAGAAACTATTTTTGTCCAAATATTCTAAAACATTTTTTAGATGGGTGATGAAAAATAGATAACTAATTGGCACAGTTAACTACCATTAAGATCCTTTCTCTTTGGGGTGGCCATTAAGGACAGAATTAGACCAGAGGTTTGTAATATCCAAAAGGCTATCTTGCCCTAAAGAAATTCAGATAGATGAACCTTGCAAACTGGAGCCATCTGAAGTTTTAAAATGGCTGCAGGTGTCTTAGTAGGAGACTAATTTTATTTTCTAATGATTAGAAAGAATGACCAGACCATGAACTCTAGGGTTATGCTTCGTTTCTTGTGTCCTGCACAGAATGTTCTGAGCAGTTTCTATTTGTAGTTGAACAGTGGATCTGGTCTTCCTGTTCACTCTCTACTTGCATTTTAAGGTTTAGAGGTATTTGATCTTGCCTTGCTTCTTTACAAACTTGTTTTATTTTTTTTCCTATATTGCCATTCCCAAAGTAATGACTAATTTTCAGTAGTGGGTAAGAAAGGAAAGAAATGATAAAACTAGTCATCTGGAGGATGTTCTTATTCATGGTCTTATTCACTTTTTAATAACCAGCACCTAGCAAGGTGACTGGCACCCAGCAGTCATTTGGCTGAATTTTGTGGCTTGAATTGGATTTGTTCCTAGAGTAAACAACAATGAGAAAAATAATAATACAGAAACTTTCAATATAAGGAAAGTATCAAGAATAAATTTTCTGTATTCTCCTTCTTAAAACCTGAGGTTTTTTTCTCATAAAACAAATCCACATTTAAACATAAGCATTTCCTAGTGACAGATCAAGGCCAATAGAATGGACTTGTAAACTATGTGGAGAATTTCTATTTAAAAATCTGTTGTGGGGCAGCCCGGGTGGCTCAGTGGTTTAGCGCCGCCTTCAGCCCGGGGCAAGATCCTGGAGACCCGGGATCGAGTCCCACATCGGGCTCCCTGCATGGAGCCTGCTTATCCCTCTTCCTGTGTCTCTGCCTCTCTCTCTCTCTCTCATGAATAAATAAATAAAATCTTTTTTAAAAATGTGTTGTGAAATATAAACCTAAGAATATAAGATTATCCTAACTCTTCACATAAAGTCATTGCTGCTTTAGTTTGAGCACTTTCAACTATACTGACTTTAAAAATTCAGATATGTGCAGTCTCTTAATATTCCTTATGTTCTGGGTAGACATTGTTCTCTGTCCCATCTGGTTTCTCAGTAGCCTGTCATTGGGCTAAATTCCCTCAAAAAAATTTTTTTATTTGAGTGTAGTTGACACACAATGTTATATTAATTTCAAATGTAGGCTAAACTCTTTATGTTCATAATGAACATGTTTTCCTCCAAAGAGTCCTATGTCTTCAGTCAAACATCAATGCCAAACTAAGGAGTTCTGAAGTATTTCCATACAAATCAGATGTGTTTTTATCCTCTCTGTCAAAAGTTGACTTTAACATTGTGTAGATATTTTTATACATTATACATATATTTACATAGATAATCCCATTGAATTTATTCACTCTGTGTCTAACTCAATTAAAATTCATTGCCTGACTACTGTATGCAAGTTGGTGAAGACCCAAATATGGTTAAGGTTGGGTCTGTGCTCTAGAGAAGCTCACAGTCAGATGGGAAGGTGACACACACAGATACTGAGCAAAAGAGATGATGAGACCTGGGACCCACAAGCCATAGAGACGCAGTTCAAATCTCACTATAACTGTTCCCCTGGCCATGTTAATTATTTCTTTTTAGAAGCCTGTTTCCTTTCTGGTAAAACAGATTTAACATATAAAATTCTTATCTTGCTAAATAGCATTAGAAAGTGTTCACAGAATGTCTACAACACGACTTGTCAGATAGAAATATAATTCAGGCCACATATATAACTTAAAGTTTTTTACTAGCCACATTAAAATGGTGGAAAGAAATAGATGAGATTAATTATTATTTTTTAAATTTCACCGTCCCTCATCTGATAATCAGTTTTCCCCCTGAATCCATGAATCTGTTTCTATTTTGTTTTGTTTGCTGATTTGTTTTGTTTTTTAGATTCCACATGCAGGTGAAATCATATGGTATTTGTCTTTCTCTCTTTGATTTATTTCATTGAGCATAATGCCTCTTAGGTCCATTCATGTTGTCAAAAATGACAAGACTGCATTCTTTTTCATGGTTAAGTAATACTCCATTCTAAGTATACACCACATCTTTAGCCATTCATTTATTGATGGATGTTTAGGTTGCTTTCATATACTGGCTATTGTAAATAATGCTTCAAGGAATGTAAGGGTGCATATATATCTCTGAATTGTTTTTTTTTTTTTTCATTTTCTTTGGATAAATACCCAGAAGTAGGATTGCTGGATTGCATGACAGTTCTATTTTTAATTTTTTTGAGGAGTTTTTATAACATTTTCCATTGTGGCTCCGTCAATTTACATTCCCACCAATAGGGGGAATGTATGAGGGTTCTGTTTTCTCCACATCCTCACCAACACTTGCTATTTTTTTGTCTTTTTGATTATAGTCATTCTGACAGGAGTGAGGCAATATCTCTTTGTGGTTCAGGTGAAATTACTTTTAATGATATATTTTATTTAATCCAATATATCCAAAATATTAGCATTTCAACATGTAATCAACATAAAATATTATTAATCAGCTATTATGCATATTTCGTTTTGCACTAAGTCTTTGAGATTTTTATTTTATACTTATGGTATCTCAATTTGGGTGTTAAATATTCATTGAGAATATTTGATCTGCATCTAGATTTCTTAAATTTTAGGGCACCTGGATGGCTTAGTCAGTTAAGTGTCAGACTCTTGATTTCAGTTCAGGTCATGACCTCAGGGTTGTGAAATAGAACCCTGCATGGGGCTGCACCCTGGTCATGGAGCCTGCTTAAGATTCTCTCTCTCCAGGGATGCCTGGGTGGCTCAGTGGTGAGTGTTTGCCTTCAGCTCAGAGTGTGATCACAGTCAGGGATCGAGTCCCACATTGGGCTCCCTGCAAGGAGCTTGCTCCTCCCTTTGCCTATGTCCCTGCCTCTCTCTGTGTTTCTCATGAAAAAGTAAATAAAATCTTAAAAAAAAAAAAAAAGATTCTCTCTCTCTTTCCCCATCTACCCCCCCATCCCCCTCACCCCAGCTTGTGCTCTCTCACTCTCTCTCTAAACAAATTTTTTTTGATGATTGAATTATTAATTTTTTAAATGTAAGTGATTAAAACTAAATAAAATTTAAAGTCCTGGGGATCCCTGGGTGGCTCAGCGGTTTCGCGCCTGCCTTTGGCCCAGGGCGCGATCCTGGAGTCCCGGGATCGAGTTCCGCGTCGGGCTCCCGGCTTGGAGCCTGCTTCTCCCTCTCCCTTTGCCTGTGTCTCTGCCTCTCTCTCTCTCTCTCTCTCTCTTTATGTCTATCATAAATAAATAAAAATAAATTAAAAAAAATTTTAAAGTCCTGTTCTTTAGTTACACTAACTGCATTTTCAGTGCTCAAGAACCAGAGGTGGCTAGTAGCTATCATGCTGGATAATACAGCTCAAGGATGACAGTTTGGTATGATAAATGCAATAATAGAGGCATGAGCAGAGAGCTCTAGGGAGACAAAAAAGGAATCAGTGAAGTGGATCTTAAAAACCCAGGAGGAATTTACCAAATAAAGAGGAAGAGGGAAGACTCTGTAATTTGATCTCTTGAAAGCATGTGGAGTAGCAATTAGTAGATTCTAATTATTTCACAGTAACTTACTGAATGCACTTACAGGTGCATGGGCTAGGTATTGGGGCTTTATTTAGATAGATATGGTCCTTGAGCTCAAGTAGTTTAGAGTCTAAATATTATTCATGGTCCCATTTTTCAGAGAGGTGGATATGGGTATGATGTAGGTTGTGCCAAAATGCTGTTACTTCTGTAGCCGGATTTCTAGCTTGTCACTTTTGTGATTTCCTTGTGAATTAAGACTTTTTTTTTGCTGTAAGCAAATTTACTTTGCTTATTCGTTTCCAGTGGAAAAAAGCTAATTGTTTTTCATTTTGTTTTATTTTGTTTTTATTATTGCTTATGATTGGCAAAGATAATATGGCCCATACTGAAAGCTTTTTGTCACTTCTGGGGTTTACTAGTCATTTGCTTGTTGGCATTTTAACTGTCAGCCAAATTTGGGCCAAATTCCATTCTTGTCTTTGGCTCTGTCACTTGAATACATGGGGCAATGGTGGGAGTGGTTGCTATTCCCACATCTAACATCCCAAGTAAGTGACTCTCACCAGGAGTCAGATGTTAGACCTGTCCCCTAGACAAATAGATGATTTAGATTCATATGACTCTTCAGCGGCTAGCTGAGATCAGTATACTGCTTATTTTGCAATTCTGAATCCCTAGTAAAATCAACTGAACTCTCATATTTGCAGATTTCTATTCAGTTGACTTAGCGTAGATTTTGCCTTGTTACTTTGTTTTTACCAATTCTCCCTCAAGATTAGGGGGAAAAAAAGAGAAACAAACTGAAAAAACAAAATTGAACGAAAGAGAAACAGAGACTAGGACAGTCTGGTATATTTAGAAGGATTCTCAAGATTATTTTTTTGACAAGATAATTATTTACTCTTTACACTTTACAGTAAAGGAGATTTTTACTGCCATCTTTGGCTGTTTTTTGGTGTCTCGTAATCCTCCTAGTCACAGGGATCTTTTCCTCAAATTGAATCTGCATGTCTGTTTTCTTACTGGATATCTTCAATAATGCTATTCTTATCAGTCATAAAGTCTCTCCTTTTCTGAAAAATACAGGTGAAGATGAAACCAGTGGATCTTTGTAGAAAACTAGCAAGGCTGCTCAAGCCCAAGTGAACATATCTAAGTGAGATTCAGTCTGAGAACCTAAACACCAGAAATAATGAACTTGGTGAACAATTTTGGCACTTTAAAATAGGCTAAAATCAATCAAGTTATGGCACCTATGTGTACAACTGCAAAATTTTTTATGCAAAGTGATTTTTTACCTCTGTTAATGATTTCCTATCAGTGCTTGAGTAGAATTCACAGTGTACCCTGAGTTGTATAATCTGAGAACTAGTGCATGTATTTTGCATGTATTATTTTTTGCATGTATTATTTCTGTGTCTGGTTCTTCATCTCAGAACTGGGGATGACTTTCTTTATTAAATGAGCCACATCATTTCTTATAGCCATATGCTGTGTTCATGTCATCCTTGTATCTGCGTAGTAATCTATACCCATGTTGAAATTTCAGACAATTTTAACAAATATTTAGAAAACTTATTTTTTTCTTCTATTTTAAGTGTTTTCCTACCTTTGCTTACCATACTTGGATACTTTAGGACATCTGTAAAGAAAACAATCCATCTTTGAAAATGAGTATAATCTATAGATAATGTCATCAATGAATCATCTGAGTTTTCCCACCCAAATATAGGCCTTATACTGCACTAAGGAGGACACAATTCTAAGCTTTAAATTGGGGCACCCACTTGCCCTCAGGCATCTTGGTCAAATTTTCCTCGTCTCAATTTTTAAGGTTGTCATTTACATGTGTGGTGTGGGATAAGGGGGGTAAATGTTATATTCATATTGTTGATGAGATTGTGTATAATATGAAATTTTGGTGGGTGCTCTTACTTGCCTTCATAACAGAGCTGGGATTGGGGTGAGATTGGTGAGGCACTTGCCTTGGGCACAAAATTGAAGGCTAAGTCAGAACACTCAATATTCAAGACAGATAGTATTTTAATGCAATATCCTAAAAAATCAAAAGTAATGCAAAAGTCTATGATGAACAAAATACTGAGATTTTAAATAAAGACATCATTCTTTTCCTCTATATTGTAACACACCACTGCTTAGTGATGAACCAAGTTTTTACTTACCTCCCTCCCCATATAACAAGTTAGGTTCATACCCATATCTAGTTCTTGTGCAACCATATCTTCTAAATTCAATTCTACATCTGTACTAATGCACTGAATTTTTTTTGCTATTATGATCCCTTAAGAGAATGGTGTCTTAAAGGAGAATGCTAAGCAAAAAGCCCAAATCACATTAGCTCTCTACTGATGATGTATTAATTTCTTGAGATCTATGACTCCTGATTTTCTGTCATGACAGAGAAAATATTGATAGACTTCTGGGTTACTCTGACATGTGGAGAAGTTGAATCACTGTTTAGTGCAGCCTGAACTTCTTTATCCATATATGAATTACTTCTCTGGAGAAAGCATTTCTTTTGTAGAATTGTGTATGAGTTTCATTTTTATTTCTTAGAAGACAGGACTTGGAAATTTAAGAAGAATTCAACTCCAGGAACATTTATTAGAAATAATTTTTGAATCTCTCCTGCCAGATACTGTGAGAGACAAAACAATACATAGTTTCTGCCCTCAAGGGGCTAGAGTGTATGATTAGAAACAAAACAAGTAGTAGAGAAATGTCATGAGAATGTAGAGAAAGGGAAGAAAGTCATAAATTATCTTGAAAAGAGAAAATTTGGCAAAAAATTGGCCCTCAACAGGTGTTTGGAGGATAGATCAGATTTTTTTTTGTTTATTTATTTATGATAGTCACACAGAGAGAGAGAGAGGCAGAGACACAGGCAGAGGGAGAAGCAGGCTCCATGCACCGGGAGCCCGATGTGGGACTCGATCCCGGGTCTCCAGGATCGCGCCCTGGGCCAAAGGCTGGCGCCAAACCGCTGTGCCACCCAGGGATCCCGATAGATCAGATTTGTCTAGATGGGACGAGGGGCAAGGAGTAGATAGAATAAATGTGGTGGATATGATACTGTGAATAAAAGTGCCTCTTCTGCTTCATGCCTTACCACTCTGCCTCTCACCTGTGTTTCTGCAGCACTAATGTGCCTGAAGTGCCTCACACAGACCCAGGCCCTCTCTCCCTCCAGGCTGCCCCTTTGCACAACTGTACTATCCCTGTTGTTCTTCCCACTCACCTTGTCCCTGCCACCATCTCTTTCCAAACATCTTCAAACTACTAGTTTATTTCCTTTCTAATGTCATGAGGTGACATGAACAATCACCTCACCCAGGGGAACTTTCTTTGACTCTGGGCTTAGTTGTCCTTGGCCTTTGGTGAAGTGTGATACATACTCCTATCAGTACATCTACTATTTTGTTTAATGATTGTCTGGTTGCCCTAGCTATACAATGGACTCCGTGAGGGCAAAGACTGTGTCTTATTCATGTTTTTGTTATGCTTATTTTTTTGTTGTGATACAATATAACATTCCATTTAGTATTTCAGCCATTTTAAGTGTGCAATTCAGTGGCATTAAGTACACTCATATTATCGTGCAGCCATCACCACTATCCGTTTCCAGAACTTTCCTTCATCCCAAATTCTGAACCCATTACAATAATGCCCCACTTTCCCTCTCTCCTTACAGTTCCTAGTAACCTCTAATTTATTTTCTGTTTCTATGAATTTAACAACTCTAGGTACTTCATGTAAATGAATCATACAATATTTATCCTTTTTTGCCTGGCTTATTTCACTTGGCATGTTTTCAGGGCTCATCTCTGTTATCTAATTCATTTTTAAATCTCTTTTATAGTGCCTAGCACATAGAAGGTAAATAATATTATTTTGAATGAAAGTAGAAGAACAGAAAGAAATAGTTTGTTATATTCTGGAGACACACAAGAGGTTTTTCTGGGGACAAGGACACTGTAGCTTAGGGTTTGGAAGAAGATTGGGAGAGATGAGGTTGGCAAGGTAGGCAGGGTAAAAATGGGAAGGTGCTGAATTTCTTGAAGTGTTTGAATTTGATTCAGAAACAGTGGTAGGTCACTGAAAATTTTTGAGGAGGTAGATATCTTAAGTTTTCCTGGATATACTTATGCCTATTTTTAAAATGATAGTTCTTGTGGCTTATATGAGGATCACTGTCTCATCCCAGTGAATTATTTATTTACCTGGTAGAGAAGAGAGGCAGATTAAAAAAAGGAGTAGAGCCTGAAATAATGGGGAGCGCCTACTTTTTTCATAAACATGTCTGACATACTATATATTGTTTAGTATTTATGGTGTCCACATAGGAGCACATTGTATTGTGCAGTTAAGCATACTTAGCTTGCTAATTTTAGTGATTTTGTTTGCATTGCAAAATGTTGATATGAAGAAGAGTTTATCCTCACTCACACATTTTAAAAATGAAATTACTAAAAGGAAAAGAAACTTCATGAAGTGAACAGTACTCCATGATAGAAATGAGTTATTATATTTTAGGTGGTTATTCTGCAAATTTGGTCATCTGGCTCTTCTACAATCTAAGGTGCATGTGTATATACATATACATTTATATACGTTGTATAAACATACATATATACTGTGTGTGTGTGTGTTTAGTTGTCCTGGGGAACTACCCATCTAAAAGTGAGAGAACCATCTTGAACTCCATTGAGATCATAAAACCACATTCAATTGCATAGTGCTACTGACATATAACCCAAAAGGATACCCAAAACCTTTGTGTTATAGCCAACAAGATATGGAAAAAGATGTGTTAATCTAATATTACCTTCTCTTCTCTGGGTCAGACCTGGTATATAGCAAGTGAACAGAACCTATCCCCTTCTCACAAGTCATAGTTTCCTGACTGTTACAAAAGTCATTCCACAAGGGAAACAAGCCAAGGAAAAGATACATGATTTGCTCCTGAGTTCCTGGGACCAGCACCACCTCGCAGGTCCTTGTTCAGAGCTCTCTTCTTTAGTTCTCTGGCTTTGGCCCCATTTCCTGCCCTATGATTCTTGATATATACAGAACTTAGGAATTTACAACTTGCACTATTATCCAGTTTCTCAACTGAACCTTTCAACAATCGGGCAGAAAGTAGAGCGCGTATTGTTGTTCCCACTGCATAGGTAAGGAAATTGAGATTTATTTATTTATTTATTTATTTATTTATTTATTTATTTATTTTTAAAGATTATATTTATTTGAGAGAGAGAGAGCACAAGTGAGGGGAGGGGCAGAGAGAAAGGGAGAAGCAGACTCTCAGCTGAGCAAGGAGCCTGATGTAGTGCTCAATCCCAGGACCCTGAGATCATGATCTGAGCTGAAGGCAGACACTTAACTGAGCCATCCCAGCACCCAGAAATCGAGGTTTAGAAAGGTTGAGTGGCAGGGGTACCCGGGTGGCTTAGTTGGTAAAGCAACTGATGTTTGTTTTTCTCCCTGGTCACTACTGTGGAGTCTTTTCTCCCTGGTCACTACTGTGGAGTCATGAGATTGAGCTCCTTAGCAGAGAGCCTGCTTGAGATTCTCTTTCTTCCTGTCCTTTCCCCACTAGAGCACACATGCTCTCTCTCTCTCAAATAAATAAATAAAATCTTTTTTTTTTTTAAAAGAAAGATTGAATGGTTTACCCAAAGCCACACAGCTACTGATAGAAAAGTTAGGATGTATACTCTTGTCTTACATTATATCACATTGTCACTTAATTTGATACTTATTTTTTCTTTATTTTTTTTTCTTTTTTTTTTAAATTTATTTATTTATGATAGTCACACACAGAGAGAGAGAGAGGCAGAGACATAGGCAGAGGGAGAAGCAGGCTCCATGCACCGGGAGCCCGATATGGGACTCGATCCCGGGTCTCCAGGATCGCGCCCTGAGCCAAAGGCAGGCGCCAAACCGCTGCGCCACCCAGGGATCCCTTATTTTTTCTTTATAGATGAGGAAGTATTGGGACTTTGGTACTAGATATCTCCTGAAATTTTATACTGAAAAATAATGATAATAGTAATAGTGAATAACTTCTAGAATGCTAACTCTATGCCAGACATTCTAAATGCTTCATATGAAGTAATTTACATAATCTTTCCAACAATGAGGTAGTTACTTATTATCACTATTATTATTATCACTATTTTTTTAATGGAGAAACTAAGACACAGAGATATTTAAAAAGTTGCCCAAGGTCACAGAGACAGTCTGATTAGTAGAAAAAAAATCTGAGAGTATTCAGCTTGAATCCAGATGCTCTGTGTGATATAGTTCACACTAAATACCTTTCTCTCTATAGGCCTCCCATTCTGGGAGAACAGGTGGCTCTGGCTTACTGGTCTGCCTACCTATTTGCTTTTCTTAGTTCATCTACCCATCCATCTATCCATTCAGTCACTGAAGATTTGTTGAGCACTTATGTGCTAGAAAATATGATAGAGAAACAAAAGAGAATTGTACACAATTCTTCTAGGAGCATGAACTCATATTTAAGAAAAATTTCATATAGGAAGTGATGCTTGAAGTAAGAATAGAACTTAAAAATGTGTATTTAATATTTGATGAGGGTATTTTTAAGTTCAATGCTATAATTCTAAAATATATTGTGTTCTTAATTTCTGTTTTCCAATTATACACTTTTTTGTTCAAATCTTCAAAAACTAAATTATCAGTATTATTGTTACTTTATTTTGTTTATTTCACATGAATTGCAAGAGTTTAGAGGAAATTGATTACCCTAGACACAAAAATACTTTTACACTAAGCTGATGCTACCACCTCGAACCAAACAGATTCTATCACCTTGAACCATAAGGAAGCTGTTTTAAAAGCTTCATATTTATTTATTGGTTCATTTATTCATCATAGTAACCTTATGAGGCAGGTGTTTTTATTTATTATGTTTGTTTCAAGTTTTTATTTAAATTCCAATTAGTTAATGTATAGTGTAATATTAGTTTCAGGAGTAGATTTTAGTGATTAATCACTAATATCGAACACCCAGTGCTCAGAGTGGCTGGTGTGGAGCCCAGCAGGTATTGTAATACTCCTGTAGAGAAGGAGGGCAGATAGCCCACTAATGTATGCATGATCTGAGGATCCCCTGGGACACACTGGGAGAGATGACTCCCCTTTCTTGGAGAGCATTGGAAAGGTGGCATTGCCTTTCTGGAAACAAAAGAGCCAGCAGGCATCATTACCATACCCTACCCCTCAACATAGGCACAGAGACACCTGCTGAGGGTGGCTAACCTGGACACTGGCTCTTCGCATTGTTTTACTCCCAAATCTACCCATTTTGCTTTGGTACAACTGCCCTCCTGGAAGAGACTGGAATCAGTCCCAGAATTGCTTGACTCTCCACCAGAGGACCAGAGTTAATCCCTGCCATATCAGGTCCCTAAAGTTTGGAGTTTTAAAACTCAGCCATTTCCTGGGATAGAACACAGGTATACTGCACTGCTGGCAGGCAGATGGCTCAGACACAGTCAAGATGAAGGCAGGAATCTGAGAGACACCTGAAACACAGGAGGGAAGATTGTTTGATCTTCTGGGAGCACTTCCTGGAGAGTGGTAGGTGTGAACTCCCCTCTCTAGGAGAAGGAAGGAGAGAGTTGGTTCCATTTTTCCCCCTCAGCATAAACCAACTTTGCTAAGCAGCACAGTGCCAACAGTGGTGGCTTAAACCCACTTACACCAAGTCCCACCCTCTTGTGCTCTGCTGGTGCTGCTTTTCTTGGGCAAGTGTGCCTGAGAACCAGAGCAGTGGGCCCCTCCCCCAGAAGACCAGCACAAATCCCTTGCATGTGCCACCTCTACTGATCCTAGAGTCCTGGAAAGCTATAGCTCTAGTGGAAATAGCATCAGGTCGCTTTTAACAAGCAGACCAGAGAACATCTAGTTAAAACTCACCACACTGGCCAAGGTCCAAGCACCCCCATTGCAAGCAAATAAAAACTCTGTAGAAGACTGACCTGAGGTAAACAGCAGCCAAAACACAGCAGTGAACACAGCATACACCAGAGACATTTCTGAAGCATCAGACCATGGACAATATATTACTTCTTTTTAAAGCCATTACTCTCAGAAGCAGGAAACGTAATATGGTTTCCTAACATACAGAAGAAGACAGAGACCTATACAAAATGCCAAGATGGAGGAATTAATCCCAAAAGAAAGAACAAGAAAAGGTCATGGCCAAGGATATAATTGAAACAGATATAAATAATGGGCTTGATCCACAATTTAAAGCAAAAGTATTAAGGATCCTAGCTGGGCTTGAGGATAGCATAGGAGACACCAAGGAGCCCCTTACCCTAGAGATAAAAAACTTAAAAACTAGTCAGGCTGAAATTTTAAAAATGCTATAACTGAGATGTGAAACTGGATGCAATCACAATGAAGCAGAGGAATGAATAAGTGATACAGAAGATATGATAATGGAAAATAATGAAGCTGAAAAGAAGAGGGAAAGAAAAATATTAGATCATGAATGTCAACTTAGGTAATGCAGTACCTCCATAAAGTGTAACAACATTGGGATCATGGGAGCCCCAGAATAAGAAGAGAGGAGAAACAGGCAGGTTTATTGGAAGAAATTATAGCTGAAAACTTCCCTAATCTGGGGAAGGAAAGAGACATCCAAAACCAGGAGGTACAGATAACTCCCTTCAAAATCAATATAAGCAGTCTAACACCAAGATATATCACAGATAAATTTCAAAATATAGAGATAAAGGGAAAAAAAAGCATCAAGAGAAAAGAAGTCCCTAACCTACAAAGGAAGACGAATAAGGTTAGCAATAGAGCTCTCCACAGAAACTTAGCAGGCCAGAAGAAAATAGCATGATATATTCAATGTGCTGAGTGGGAAAAATATGCAGCCACGAATGCTCAATTCAGCAAGCTGTCATTCAGAATGGAAGGAAAGATAAAGATTTTCCCAGACAGACAAAAACTAAAGGAGTTCACAGCCACTAAGGCCATGCAAGCAGTATTAAAAGTGATGCTCTCAGTGGAAAAGAAAGACCAAAAGTGACAAAGACTAAAAAGAAACAGAGAAAATCTCCAGAAACAGTCACTTAACAAGTAATACAATGGCAATAAATTCATATCTATCAAATATCATTCTGAATGTAAATGGACTAAATGCTCCAATCAAAAGAAATAGTGTCAGAATGAATTAAAAAAACAGCACCCATCTATATGCTGCCTACAAGAGAGTCATTTTGGACCTAAAGACAAATGCAGATAGAAAGTGAGAGGATAGAGAACCATTTATCATGCTAATGGATATCAAAATAAAGCCAGAGTAGCCATACTTATATCAGACAAACTAGATTTTAACCAGATAGTCACAAGAGATGAAGAAGGGTGCTATATCATAAGAAAGGGGTCTATACAACAAGATCTAACAATTATAAATATTTATGCCCCCATCTTGGGAGAACACAAATATATAAAACGTAAAGGAACTAACTCACTGATGATAACACAATAATAGTAGGGGACTTTAACATCCCACGTACATCAATGGACAGATCATCTAAGCAGAAAATCAAAAAGGAAACAATGGCTTTGAGTGACATACTGGATCAGATGGACTTAGCAGATATATTCAGTATATTTCATACTAAAGCAATAGAATACACATTTTTTTTCAGAAGCGGAAGTGCACATGGGACATTCTCCAGCATATATCACATACATCATAAATCAGGCCTCAACAAATACAAACACACTGAGATCATACTATGCATATTTTTGGACCACAACACTATGAAACTTGAAGTCAGCCATAAGAAAAAATTTGGAAAGACCACAAATACATGGAGACTAAAGAACATCCTACTAAACAATGAATGCGCCAACCGTTAAATTGAAGAAGAAATTTTAAAAATACATGAAAATAAATGATAATGAAAACATGTTGGTCTAAAAATCTCTGGGATGCAGCAAAAGCAGTTATATGAGGGAAGTACATAGCAATACAGGCCTACCTCAAGAAGCAAGAAAAATCCCTAAATATACAACCTAACCTTACACCTACAGGAGCTAGAAAAAGAACAACAAATGAAGTGTAAAGCCAACAGAAGAAGGAGAATAATAAAAAATGGAGCAGAAATAAGTAATACAGAAATAGTAACAACAAAAACAGTAGAACAGATCGATGAAACCAGGAGCTGGTTCTCTGAATTTAAAAAATTGGTAGGGATCCCCGGGTGGTGCAGTGGTTTGGCGCCTGCCTTTGGCCCAGGGCGAGATCCTGGAGACCCAGGATCTAATCCCACGTCGGGCTCCCGGTGCATGGAGCCTGCTTCTCCCTCTGCCTGTGTCTCTGCCTCTCTCTCTCTCTCTCTCTCTGTGACTATCATAAATAAATAAAAAAAATTTTTAAAAAATTGGTAAATTCCTAGGTAGACTTATCAAAAAGAAAAGAGAAAGGAGTCAAATTAATAAAATCACAAATGAGAGAGGAGAGATCACTGCCAATACCACAGAAATACAAACAATTATAGGAGAATTTTGTGAAAAATTTTATGCCAACAAATTGGGCAAGCTGGAAGAAATAGACATATAAACTACCAAAAGTGAAACAAGAAGATATAGAAAACTTGCACAGACCAATAACCAGCAAAGAAATTAAATCAGTAATCAAAAATCTCCCAAGAAACAACAGTCCGGGACCAGATGGCTTCCCCGGGGGGATTCTATGAAACATTTAAAGAAAAGTTAATACCTATTCTCAGGCTGTTCCAAAAAATAGAAATGAAAGGAAAACTTCCAAATTCATTATAGGAGGCCAGCATTACCTTGATTCCAAAACCAAAGACTCCATTATAAAAGAGAATTACAGGCCAATATTCCTGATGAACATTGGATGCAAAAATTCTCAACAAAATACTAGCAAATAAAATCCCATGGTACATTAAAAGAGTCATTCACCACAACCAAGTAGGATTTATTTCTGACCTGCGAGGGTGATTTCGTATTTGAAAATCACAACATGATACACCACATTAATAAAAGAAAGGATAAGAACCATATGATCCTCTCAGTAGATGCGGAAAAAATATTTGAAAAAGTACACATACATTCTTGTTCTTTGTTTTTTGTTTTTGGTTTTTTCTTTTTTCTTTCTTTCTTTTTTTTTTTTTTTTTTTTTTTGAGAGAGAGAGAGAGAATGAGCAGGGGAGGGGCAAAGGGATATCTTTCAAGCAGACTCCCTGCTGAGTGAGGAGCCTGACACGAGTTTGATCCCACAACCCAGGAGATCATGACCTGAGCTGACACCAAGAGTTGGATGCTAAACAAACTGAGATATCCAGGTGTGCCCCTATAGCATCCACTCGATAAATATCCTCAACAAAATAGGGATAGAGGGAACAAACTTCAAAATCATAAAACTAAGTGCTGAATATGTGATGAATCACTAAATTTTACTCTTGAAATATTACACTGTATGTTAACTAACTGGAATTTAAATAAAAACTTGAAATTAAAAGAAAACCACTCAGTGCTCATCACAAGTGCCCTCCTTAATTCCTATTACCCACTCACCCCACTCCCGCTTTCCTTCCCCCCACTGCTTCCCCTCCAAGCAACCCTCAGTTTGTTCTGTATAGGCAAGAATCTGTTTTATGGTTTATATCTCCCTTTATTATTTTTCCTGTGTTCATCTGCTTCATTATTGAATTCCACATATAAGTGAAAATTGTATGGTATTTGTCTTTCTCTGACTGACGTATCTCACGTAGCATAATACACTTTAGCTTCATCTATTTCATTGCAAATGGCAAGATCTCATTCTTTTTGTGGTTGAGTAATATTCCAGTGTATATATGTGTATATATGTGTGTGTGTGTGTGTATATATATATATATATATATATATATATATATATATACCACAGCATCTTTATCCATTCATCAGTTGATGAACATTTGGGCTCTTTCCATAATTTGGCTGTTGTTGATAATGCTGCTGTAGACATTGGGGTGCATGTGTCCCTTTGAACCAATATTTTTGTATCTTTTGGGTAAATACCCAGTAACAAATTGCTGGATCATAGAGTAGTTCTGTTTTTTACCTTTTGAAGATCCTCCATACTGTTTTCCAAAGTGGCTGCACCAACTTGCATTCCCACCAACATGTAAGAGGGTTCCTCTTTCTCTGCATCCTAGCCAACACCTGTTTTTTCCTGTGCTGTTGATTTTAGCCATTCTGACAGTTGTGAGGTGATACCTCACTGTGGTTTTGATTTGTATTTCCCTGATAATGAGTGATGTTGAGCATCTTTTCATATGTCTGTTACCCATCTATATATCTTCTTTGGAAAAATGTCTATTCATGTCTTCTTAGGGCAGGTGTTTTTTTAAATCTCCTTTTTGGATGTAAAAACTGAGGCATTGAAAATTTAAATAGATTTCTCAAAGTTTCTCCACTATGACATGGCTGAGCTGGGATTAAGCCAAGGTCATCTATTCCAAAGGTCACACTCTTAAGTACATCACACCGAATATTGCAGCTACCTCTAGTGCAGTGTCCTGTGAGAAAAGACCTTTCCTATCAAGACCTTTAATATCTTTTCATAAATGACGATGTTTTCTCAGTGACTATAGAATTTATGGAACAATGTCTTTATTTTCCTATAGGAACTTTTTGTAAACAGATACTGTATCTTCCTATATAAATGCTCTTCCTAGTCTTGGCCAAGACAAAAACAAAATGTCAAAATACAACAAAAATATAATGTGGAGAGCATCTCACTGTTTATTGTTTTGCCCAAATCTAGTTGATAGGATTAGATATGATCAGTTTTAGGGGGGAAATCAGTATTGATATATACTTGGGTCCTGAATTTCTTTTTTTTTTCTGAATTTCTTATAATTGTTTATTTCATCTATTTAGTTAGCATATAATTTACAAATCAACTCCTAAGTGAAGGGATCTATGGTAGATCATTCAAGACATAGAAATTAAGCATTATAGAAGTGTAAACACTAACCCTCATGCTCAGTTTGGATCATTTCTTTTCGTAGCAGCCTTAATAAATTTAGAATGCTTTTTACACTTATATTTTTAAAAGAATGTTTTTTTTTTTTACCTCCATCCCAGGATTGCAAAATGAGACAGAAGACAGAAAGTATACCAGAGGGCTAACATTATAACTGTAGGAACTTCAGGAGGACAAATATAACCCATTACAACTGTTAATAATGATGCATTCAGATAAAACTATGCCATGAGAAGTAATGTGCAGAGTAGCTATGATTGCTGGAAGCTGATTGATCCAAGAACTGGAGTTATTTTTCAACAAACCATTGTGCCTCTTTCTGCCTCTTTCTTGACATTGACTATGCTTTTAGCAGGGCAAAAGTGATTTGAAATTTTTCTTAGAGTTCAAAATTTAAATTGTGTTCACTTTGCTGAAACGCCATTGGATAATGGAGTAGCAGAAGAGAATACCATGCAAATAAAAGAAGGAAAGGAAAAGGAAATGGAAAAAGCTTTAGAGATGCCATCATCGTGAAAAGATTAGAAAACTAGCCACCAAAAGCCAAGGGCAGGGAAAAGAGCACTTGGAAGTGTCCCTAAAGTTTTCCAAGAGTGGTGAGAGCATTCCTAGTCCATCTCATTACTTGTTAGGATTTTGTTATTAGGAAAATTATTTACTTTCGATCTATTTCTTTTAGATTCTTCCATGTAGTGAGGACTTTTATTTGTCTCTTCATCTTTGTTGTTTCTCTGAAGCATCTCAATTTGGGGAGAATATTAAATGTTTAGGTAAAATTTATGTGTAAATATGCCATTTACATACAAAGATAATGAGGCCCAGCCTGGGAGATTATACCATTAGGATATTATAGTTGCCAATAAAATCAGCATGATTTTGTTTCTTTTTCTCTGTTCTTTTTTTAGTTCCCTGCAAATTTTCACTCAGAATCTTTCCAAATATCAGTTTTGTGAAAAGCACAGTTCTGAGTTCTTTGGGGAAAGCAAAGATGAGAGAGTCTGCATCTTTCTCTCTAGGAAGTCTACAATTAGAGCTGACCCTGTAAATCATACACTGGAAGGGTAGTGTATCTTCTAGAACTGGGGAAAGACTGAGAAAAAGAGTCAGAGACCTTTTTCAAACAACCATTCAATTACTTTTTTCTGAAAGCATGTCACTAATCGTGCACCATCTTGCAGACTCCAGATAGAGATGATATCACTGGTCTGTGTAAACAAGTATAATCAATTCCCATATGATCTGGGATTCCCCATGTATTTTTGACTAAGATCTGTTTCTTCCTGTCAGCTCACATTCAAAGTATAGGTGTTCTTCACATTTTTATTCTATGCAAAGCAGAATTCTTTCACATAGCTGTATGCTTTTGAGTTGATTTGGCTTTCCTATAAATTTCTAGTCCAAAATTTGACTTCTATTGGTACCTAAGCTGGTCACAGATTATGGCCACTCCTCATAATGGTCATGTCAAAGCTAATGGTTGAGTGGGCATCCTAGTCTTCCCGGCCAGTCCTCAGCTAGCCATGTATGGGTCAGATACCAGACAAACTCCACATATCTGACAAATCTTTATGAGAGATTTGAAAGATGAGAAATACATATTTTTGAAGTTTTACCTATTTCATGAATAACTCCTTATTAACAGATTTTGCTCTCTCTCTCTCTTTTAAGATTTTATTTATTCATGAGAGACGCATAGAGAGAGGCAGAGACATAGGCAGAGGGAGAAGCAGGTGCCCTGCGGGAAGCCCAATTCAGGACTTGATCCAAGGATCCCAGGATCGCGACTTGAGCCAAAGGCAGATGCTCAACCACTGTGCCACCCAGGCATCCCAGATTTTGCTTAAGAGTAAATAAACGTGTCTTTTAACATTCTGAATTCATTTTATAATTCATTAAATTAATAATCTTGTTATTTAAAGACTTGCCATTTACCTTCAGTCTTTAAATCCTGATGAATTTTCACATTCTTTAGTTAAATAAGGATATTAATAATTTCCCTTAATAGCTTATGAAGTGAGTCAGTGAAAGTGAGTTATTAAGGCCAACTCCTGTGTGTGTTCTTAAACAGCAGTTGTTGTACTAGGTCTGTATTACAACCTTTTTTCCCCAAGATCTCATCTCAAATGTAGGCAGCATTTGCAATAGTTAGTAACACTCTCTTTGCTTTTCAGTAGTTTTATGAGAGCATTCCAAGCAAAGTGGGGGAAAGGATGAGGAGGTTCCTGTTGTAACGTGATGTGCATGAAAATACCAGTAGCCCTTGGTCACCTGAGAAGTCATTGACTTCCATCCTTTCCCTGTGAAAGGTTCTTCATTTGGCATCCATAGACACACTGAATTCTTAAAAAGAACTGGATTTCAGGGATGGCTGGTGGCTCAGTTGGTTAAGTGTCTGCCTTTAGCTCAGGTAATGATCTCAGGATTGAGCCCCAAGTCAGGCTCCCTGCTCAGTGGGGAATCTGCTTCTCCTTCTCCCTTTGCCCCTCAGCCCCCACTCATGCTTGCTGGCTTTCTCTCTTTCTCTCTCTCTCTCATAAATACATACATAAATATTTATTTATTTATTTATTTATTTATTTATTTATTTTAAAAAAAGAACTGGATTTCAGTATAATTGGTTTTATTTTGTGATTTTTAAATATTTTATTTCATGCATTCAGAACCTTATTCTTTTTTTTTGTTTTAAATTTTTTTTTAATTTTTATTTATTTATGATAGTCACACAGTGAGAGAGAGAGAGGCAGAGACACAGGCAGAGGGAGAAGCAGGCTCCATGCACTGGGAGCCCGACGTGGGATTCGATCCCGGGTCTCCCGGATCACGCCCTGGGCCAAAGGCAAGCGCCAAACCGCTGCACCACCCAGGGATCCCCCAGAACCTTATTCTGAGAAGCAGCCCATGGACTTAAGACTACCAAATTGAACAAAAATGTTTAAGAACCTTGTCATAACTCTGTATGAAGCTATGCATTATAGATGGTGCAACTCATGATCAGGGTATGGGAAGAAAATTTGTCTTCTGTGTAATACTTGGCACTTTAATTAAAGTGGATTGCCTGAGTGGGCTCAGTTGATACCGCATGTGACTCTTGAGCTTGGGGTTGTGAACGAGAGAGTCCCACGTTGGATGTAGAGACTTCTTAAAAAAATAAAATCTTTGAAAAAAATAAAAAAGTAACTAAACGGCAGTGACCATTTATTTGTTGGCCTCCAGTGTTTTCTAAGCAATGTGATAGGCTCTTTATATACTTTTAAGTTGTTACCATAACATAGTGCAGGGATATTATTATCACTCCAACTTTGTAGATAAAGTAACTGTGAAGCCTAGGGCTATTCATTCATTCAAAAAATATTTGTGGAGCATACACCAAGAGAGAGACTGTGCTAGGCACCAGAGATGAAATAATTCACCTAAGGTCATATACCCAGTAAGTGACAAACCTGGTCTCAGCAAAACCCATTACCCCTCCCCTCACACACTGCATCTTCATAACTCATTCTACATTTGAAACATTAAAAATCCTATTGAAAAACATGGAACTCTTAGAAGTTGGCCAACAATTTTCTCTTTATGTAAATGTGAAACATAAATATGTCTTCCTGGACAGTGGTACTTCTGCTCATGCTTTTCTTCAATCTAGTATTGCCTGAGCAAACCAGAGCCCAGTCCATGATTTCTTGGATTAAGCTCCTTCTCTTCTTGGGCCATCACTAATCTTATCATGAGAGAGACAAGAATATATGTCATTTCAGTGATGGCATTTGTGTGTCCTTGTATTCAAGAAAAAAATCTACTCCTCTGCCTTGCTAACTAGTCATAAACTTTATTTCTAACTTGGTAGATGTGCTATTGGTTTGTGTGTTTGTGTTTGGGGGGGTTGTTTTGTTTTTTTCAGTGATCTTAAGATTTTATTTGTGGTTTGAAATACTTAGAACAAGAGATTTTACAATCTTGAAGACAAAATATATTTTCACTGCTAAATGTGAAATAGATTTGTGCTGTGAATCAAAAGAACCACCTTCATGCCCATCTCCAATTCTGGCTCAGTTCCTCTTTCTGAGTTGGAAATAGACATGAGAAGCTGAATGTAACAGTAGAGATATTGGAAGTGTGCTGAGGAATTCTAGTCTATTGTTTCCTGGAGAATTTCCTAACTGCTTCATAGGTGGTAGGAAGAGAGAAACTAGATAGATATAGATATATAGATATAGATAGATGATAGATAGATAGATAGATGATAGATGATGATGATAGATGATGATGATGATAGATAGATAGATAGATAGATAGATAGATAGATAGATAGATGATAGATAGATAGATAGATAGATAGCTAAAATTCTTCCCTTTGGTTTTATGACAGTGTAAGGTAGTAGTTTGGAAATCTGACTACTCCAAAATTGTGGATAGTGTCTTTAATCTTAATTTATACAAATAAAGACAACTTCTATTTAAGAAGAAAAAAAGTAATTCCATTCAACATTCATTTAGTTCCAGGAACTCAAAATAGACAAAGTAATTTTGAGTTTTATTTTCCTCAAATTTTATTCCACACTATTACCTTGCTTGCCAGCTTTGTGAGAAAAAACTGTCCTGTGGCTCTGCTCACTCCCCTCAGGGGAGGGCATGGCCAGCTCCAAGGCTAGCAACCCTTGGAGCAGCTCAGTGACTTTTAGCTCCTCAAAGAGGAAGCTGGGGCAAGGTCTGTTGGGAAGCAGGAGGTGACATCACTGCTAAGACAACCCTGCATTTGCCACTGAAGTGCATTTTCACGAGGCCCGGGGGGTTGGGGGGGGGGTTGTTAGGGAGAACAGAAACTCAGGCCTCCAGCTGCAGGAGGCTCTTCAGAGCTGGGACCCCTGTCTCTCTTCAGGAACCCTTTTGAATTAAAGGAGAGGGACATAGGTGATCTTCTGAAGCTGATCTCCTAATTTGATTATGTGGAAATGTTGTATCACCCTAGGCAGGAATGATCAAAAGACAAAGTATTTCATGCCATTTATGAATTCTTGTTATTGAAAGTATTTTGACAAAAAGTCACATACATAGCCAGAATTGATCTTTTTCAGAATAACAGATGCTTATTTTTCCCTTTTTGAGTTTCTATTTAATGGTGTTGGACATAATAAGTACAAAGAAAGGAAAGCATATGCTAGCCCCATACTGTATTATTATTATTATTATTATTTTACTTTGAAATAGTCTCTTTGATGCACTGGCATTTTTCATAACATTTTTGCCTCTTTTCTCTCTGCATACTCCTTCTAAATGGTACCACCCATCCGCAGTGATTTCAGTTTTTACCTCTTTGCTGATAATACCCAATCGATGACTTGAGGCTGCCCCAGACGTTTTTGTTTTATAGCCTTACTTCAGCAGTCTATTAAGACTTTTCTCCATTATTGCTCCTCAGGAAGTTTAGACTAAACATATTCAAGCTGGTGCTCACTGCCTTCCCCATGAGCCCTCTCTTCCTTATGTATGCCCACCATGGCCAATCACACTGGCCAGACACTTAAGAGATCATTGACCCTTCCCCCTATTTTCATCCCTCAGTTAAATTCAGTTAATTCTCCTTCTTCCTTGCTAATTCAGCAATGGGTCTTTCTATTCATTCTCTTTACCTTCACCCTAGCCAAGAATCCTATTTTTAAAACACTCCAGTGGTTTATCTTTGCCTCAAGGATGAAGCCAAAACTCCTCAGTATCCCCTGGCTTCTGCTTCCTTTGATATTTCTGACCACTTTTCTCTCTATGTTCTGGACCCCTGCATGTCTGGTATAGAGACAGTTTCTGGGTCATGCCATACCTTTGGTCCCTCTGTCACAGTGTCTCTCTTTCCATCAAGTATGCTATCGAGATGCAAATTAGAAATCCCAGGAAGTCTTACATCTCTGGATTAGGTACCAGTCCTGTGTGCTTCTAGTGAGCCCTGGATTGTCCTCCAATGTGGTCTTAGATACTATTTCTCAATCAGTTATTAATTGGATTGTCTTCTCTGATAGCTTTGATTTCAGAGACCAAGATTATTAAATTTTTTTGATCCCATACATCAATCAGTATGTGCCTAACACATAGTAGGTGTTTAAAATAGTGAATCAATTAATTTTTCTGTAATTAATTCATGCTTTTAAATACTCCAAAGAGTACTATATTTAGGAATGTTATTAAATACTTTTCTTTGTAGGAAAAAGATGTAATGAGTATTTAAATTTCACTCTTTGCTCCTTAAAATATTGGGTCTACACATAGATTATACTGAATTTTTAGGACTTAAGTGACATTATATTCAGGAGGACAATTTTCCAGTTAAAGGGAAAGATACATTAATATTTTGTTCTATGATCCTATTTAGACTGATTTTTAGTTAGATTGGAGAATCCAGCAGTTCTATTTCCCAAGTATTCTACTTCCCCATCCAGCACATTCTCTCTTTCTGTCTTTCTCCCTTTCAGTCTCTCTCTTATCTTTCCCTTGCTCATGCTTTCTTCCTATTTCCACAGCAACTATTTCAGTTCTTCACTATGCCCCTCTAACACCCTACCATGTCACCTCCTTATTCTTCAGGGTAGAGGAACTCACCTCTGCTTCACTGAGAAATTGGAGACCTTCCAGGAAGTCCTTCAAATTGCAAAAGATAACTCATTTACATTCATTCATTTTTTTACCTCTTCCCTGCTGTTTATTTGACAAATATTTATTTAAGGACCTTTTTTTTCAACCAAGTACTACATTAAGTCCTGCAGGTATAATATCCTCAAGACATAGTGTCTGTGCTCAATCGGTTTCCTATCTGGTGAGAGATATGAATTAGCAAATAAGCCCTGATACAGAGAAGGGCTACTATAGGAATAAGCACCTAATCCTGATGTTGAGAGTGTTGAAGTCATTAGAAGAGTGTACTTGGAAGAGGGAAAAACATATGTCATAGCCTAAGGAATAACCTTTCCTCAAAGATTGAAGGTGCCCACTGCTCAGATATTTTCCTCAACACATATCATCGTGGTCTTATGACATTTTTCTTGATTCTTCTATAGATTATGACCTTTTTGAGAATGAGAATGTTGTCCCATCTCTGTACGCATACTACCCAGCCTTATGCCAGTTTTATATATACTGGAGATGCTCAATGACATTTGGTGAATGTTGAGCATGACTATGTAAGAGATACAAGTTTACAGTTTGTTATTGTGGGTTAAATTGCATCTCCCCAAAAGATATGTTGAAGTCCTAATCTCTAGTACCTGTGAATTTGACCTTACTCGGAAATAGTATTTGCAGATGTGATCAAGTTAAAATGGGATCATACTCAATTAGTGTGTGTCCTAATTCCACATGACTGGTATTCTTATAAAAAGATAAGAGATACAAAGACATACAGAGAACATCATGTGATGATGGAGGCAGAGACTGAAGTGATGACTCTAAGCCAAGGAATGCCAAGGATTTTTAGCAACACCAGAAGCTAAGAGAAAGGCATAGAACAGATTCTCCCCAATGTCTTTGAGAAAGCATGGCCCTGCTGACACTTTGATTTCAGACTTGTGGCTTCCAGACTATTGTTTCCTGATTTCTGGTTTTGTACCAGTTTGTGGTACTTTATTATAGCAGCTTTACAAAACTAATAGTTTTTTTTATGAGAAAATATTGTGGTTCCTGTTGCAGTCCTTAGGAAGTCATCATTGTTGATAGGACCCAATACCAAGGCAAGGGCCATGTTGAACTAATAAGAAATGAAATAATTCTTGCTTTGAAGGTAATTAGCATTTAGAGAATCTCTCTTATAGGTTCTCCTAGCTACCTACTTTATTTTTAGTATGGTTATTTAATGGCCTGGCAAGATCTGTTGTGCTCATAGAAGGATCCATCATGGGTTAAAGGAAAACAATCTCTGGCTCTCTAATTTCTTTATGGCCTCTCTCTACAGTGGTATATATAAGATCAGTGATAAGTGACTTCAGTTCTGGGATGGAAGAGGCTGAAATAATTCTTTCTCCTTTATTTTGTTGTTTGTTCTCTCTGGGGCTGAAATTTGTGTAGCTTAATGGTAAGAATGTAAGAGGTGAGTTGTGGGAAGACTGGAAGGGAGGAAGCAAACTTTTCTAAAGCCATTGCCTATGTGCTTGTGAGACTCTCAGGTCCCTACTGGCCTCAGACTTGGGACTGCCAACCCCTTCTTGGTATGGGGTCCTGTACCTTGTTCTCTGTTTCTCAGAGGCAGTATTGTTATGTGATTTGATACTCAGCATTTCTATTACTTCTGGGTGTTTTTGCTTTGGAAGACTCCCATTTTAACATTCTGAATTTAAGTAAAACAAAGAGAGAATAAGCCTCTGTTTTGCTCATAATTCATTCTAGAACTAGATGTCCCTGGGTCATTAGTAATAACAGGTGTTCCTCTAGCAAACGAGTGTGTATGTACGTCAGAAACCTAAGACTGTAAGATGATCATCAATTCTGGTTCCATTGAGGGGCTTAGGCAGGGTGGTGGTGGGAAGAAATCATCATTGTCCATTTGTTTGAGGGACTTGCTTAAAAAGAATTGTCTGCTCCCCTCTCAGTCTTTGTGTTGACATTTGTAGTGTTTCCCGGGAGCATACAGTTATCCGGAAAACTCATGCTGATGACAATGACAATAGTATTTGAAATGCTTCTGTAGGTCTGCTTCTAGGTAGACAGGAAAAAAAAATGTATGTTCCAAGGTACAAGTGCTTGTTGACTTTTCAAACACAGCCAATCCATGTTTTTTATGAGGGAACCCAGTGCCGCTCCCAAGTGCTGGCCTTCCTGTGCATTTGCCAAGCACGTCAAAGGACAGGCTTGAGTACTTTATAGTTTATTAATTTTTTTCCTCCTTTAGTTTGCAATATACTCTCAGAAACTGGAAAATAATTTCTTTTACTCTTTTCCCCTTCTGCATTTAAGCCAAAATTGATTTTTTTGAGCTTATAAGGAAAAAAATTAAGCTAGAGTTAATACTGTTGCCCTTGCTGAATAAAAATAAAAGACTAGTTTACCTTCATGCTGTGCTGTATCAGAGTAAAGATCTTTTCTGTCCCTTCAAGGGGGATTTTGACAAGACAGAGTAAAAAAATGTATACTGTCAATAGAGAATAATTGTAGCCAATATAAGAAGTAATAGAATTGTTTATTTGGTGGTTGGAGGGAATGGTTTTTTGTGTGTGTTTCAAAAATTGGGAAACTAGGAGACACTCTTAAATCCATCAGCTTCTCCAGAACTCTTCTCAAATGCTTATTGTCATGACAACCATCTCTTCATAAACCAAGGCTCTGAGTGTAATACAGATGGGGTTGGTAACAAGGTAGAGTTGCCATCTGCTTTGTTTTCTCTGAGGGACATTTTTTTTGATCCCCACATCTGATCCTGATATCTAAAAGTCTTGACTTATTTTTCTTTTTGGAATCAGATATGGTTGTAAGATTAATTCTTTTCTTCTGACAAACCACTTCCTTATCTGTCATCATATAACTTACTTATTGTTAAATGGAAAGAAAAAAAGGGGGGGATAATTATGTGTGTGTAAAAGCAAACATATATTTTAATGATTTATTTCTCTAGCTACTTGGCAAAGTCTGATATATGAGGTGCATTGTAATTCAATACTACAGTCAAAAATAAGTCCAGAAAAAGTAAGAGTAAGGTGGTAATTATCCAAGGAAACAGGTACAATTGTTTTTGCCTTTGAATATTCTATTAATGTCCATGCTTCCTAACAGTAGGGCTACATGCAATCTGTAGTAAGCTCTGTTGTCTTACTTTCCAGCAAAAGGAGCACATCAGGTCTTTAGAAGGGGAAAATCTTTCCTTATTATTAAATTTAGAGAGAAATTTGCAGAATGAATAAATGCTTACATGAGGGATGCAGCCCAGTAGTTTCCTCTACCCTTTCCTAAAGATGCAATGACATATTCAAAACTGAAAGCATCATTTTTATAAAGAAAATATTCACCATTTCACAAGTTCATACTTGCCATGATCAGAATTAAGATATGTACAGCCTTAGAAAAATAAGAAAATAGGTGTCTGACCATTTAAGGGTGTTGTCAATGAAATTGCTAAAGAAAGGTTAAGGGAAATATTTTATGAAGTTTTATTTATGATCAAGAATAATTTACTTCTTTGCATTATAATTATTTTACATATGCTACAATATATAATCCTAAATTTTAAGATCCTTGAGGTGCTTTTCAGTATAGCTCTACTTTTCTTACTAATCAGAGATGTTCTATAATTACCTCTTTAGATCAGACACAATTTATTTCCATATACTTTCTTCATATCCTATGTGTTGATGTGTAAAAATAATCAAATACTGGTAGGTAAATAAAATGTAACCTATAATATTGGTAGGTAGGTAAGTAAAATGTAACCTATAGTATATCACACACACAAATACATACTTAGAAACATGTATGGTAACTAAAGAATAAATATGGCCTAATGTCCAGAGCAGGGAAACAATGCTAGAAAATTTTTGAAGTAGATTCTGAATATGCTTCCATGGGTAAGTCTAATAATTTTTTGAAGGAGTGTTATATGGGAGGTAATTCCTTGAATATAGTGTGGGGGATGGTGGTTAAAGTCCAACAATGGTTGATGTGCCTGGATGGCTTGATCAGTTAAGGTTCCAACTCTTGATTTTGGCTCAGGTCATGATCTCAAGGTTGTGGTATTGAGTCCATGCTCAGCACTCAGTGGAGAGACTGCCTGAGATTCTCTCCCTCCTCCACTCTGCCCCTCCCCTCACTTGCATAATCATGCACTCTCTTTCTTCTCTCTCTCAAATAAGTAAATCTTAAAAAAAAAAAAAAAACAGATTAAACAACAGTTGAGTTGGTGATGATGTCATAAATGTCTTCATTATATTATGTCAGAACATGGTACTTTTGTCAGTCTTCAGAGTCAAGATTGGCAAGTTTGGGGATTTATATAGATATCATGATATCATCTGCAATTCTTTTAACATATGATCATCTTAATAAGCAATTTTCAAGATATACACCATTCATTTTAAAAGGCACTTTTTCTGTTTACTTTTAAAACTCTGTCCTGAATTGTTCAACCTCTACTCACATTAATTGGCTGTCAACTATGCTAAATGTGACATATTTTTAAAATATCAAAATTTTCACATTCAGTTCTTTACTTACCACTGGTTTTTATTGCTGAGCATTGCCTAGAGAACACTGTTTTATTTCCCAAGGCAGGTAGTCACCACAGGGCAAGTTTCATTCTATCTCAAGGCAAATAAGGGCAGCAAACACTGTGGAAGTCTGCTGAGTGCAGTAGAAAACCATCAACCGTTTATATGGGGGTATACAAATACAGCTGCATTCTGGATTTGCTAAACATCTTGAAATGCTTTGAGTGTAATAAAACCCCAAACGTGCTTTCTTTTCTCATTTCTTTGCATATGTATTTTAGGAGAAATATAATCCACATGCTCTTGTTCCTTCCACTTTTAAATCATGAAAATGTTGTTTTGTAAGAGCTGTTTGATGTCCAGGAAGTCTTTTATCCTTTTTATTAGGTTATTTTTGTGTATGAATAAAGAGCAAAATATAAACAGAAAACACAACATGACTTAGGCAGGGCAAACACAAAGTGCCCAATTTAAGTTTGAAGCTCTAAATCTAAAATATTTTGAAACAAAACATTTCTCTTGGTGCTTTGTAAAAGTTGTGTTCCCTTCTATTAGGAAGAAGTTCCAGGCCTGTTGGGATGAATAGGAAGGAGAAGAAATATTCACTGAATAGGACTCTGGTACTCGGGGACATCTGGCAACTCCTTAATTTTTACAATAACCCGAAGTGGTAGGTCAGTCCATTTGCATTTTACAGATGGGAAGAGCTTTCAGAGATCTTAAGTAACTGGCCAGGGGCCACAGAAGAATTTCAAGCCAGGCCTACTTGACTCTTCAGCTAATACTCTTTTCATTACTTTTATCCTCCTCATTCCGTTGGGAGGATGAGATGGGGGGGGGGTTGTATCCTCCTGATAATAAAAAAAATACCAAGTTGGAAATACCTCATACTCAGGCCTGAGAATTGAGGGCTGTTGTAGCTTCAGGAAAATGTCAGCTTGGTATTGGCAAGGTGGATGTCTATTAGTATGGTGATAAGAGCATTGGATAAGTGGTATTATGGCAGAAGGGGGCCTGTGCACACTCCCCTTTATTATAGCAGAGGAAAGCTGAATACACACAGACATGGTGATGTAGAGCAGGCTGGGGAGAGGCCTATGCTCTTGCATTGTGATTCAATATTTCTAAACAACTGATAATCTTTTGCCATTTATTGCAGTTTGTAACAGTGGTATATATTTGGTCAGAGTGTTGCATGACAATATTTAAATAGATTCAGCTCGTTTCTTAAAACAATTTTTCAGTGCTTATGTGTTATTGGATATAGCTTAAAGTGGTACAGAATGGGAATCACAGTTTTAATGGGTCTCTCTATAATGGGACTGCATAAAAGGAGAATCTAAGGTTTTATTTGAGGTGGGAGATCATACCATGGGGCACATGTCCATAGTATGACATCAGGTGACCATTTCTTGAAGAAAAAGAGAAAAAATTACAAATGAAGAGCATGCGGACCGCTTAGCATTTGAACCGGGATCTCGGTTCCTCTGGTATTATCTGTTCTATAGGCTTTCTCCCAGAAATCCCAAATTTTGTTCAGCTTGTAGCTGTCTTTATGCTACAGTCTCATGTTCCATTCTTCTCTCCCCTTTCCCCTACCGCCTACTCTTCCTCTCCCTCCCTCCTTCTTTTTCCGCCCACCCCCTCTTCTCCTTCTTTGCTGAATCTTTGGCATCCAAAGGAAGAGATGAATTATTTAAATCTTCTGTTGAATTAAAGCAATCTAAAAAGAGTTTAATAGGCAATTTCATAAATGACATTCTGGAGAACACTGGGGTCATTGTATGACTGAGAACATGATTAATTTTTTCTGAAGGTCAGGAAACTAATATTTTTTCCAGCGGATTTACTAAGGGAACCAACTACCTGTGATTTACCTTTTACCTCACTGCAGTGCAGAACTTTACAAGTGTTCATATTATATTAGTCGTTTTGCTCAAGGATCTCAGTACACTTTCAGTGTCATTTCTGAGAGCCTTGTTGTACCCCACAAGGGAGGCTGAGGCTTGACAGATTGCCTGTGTGCCAAGGCAAATTAAGTAATTTTTTTTGCAGTCTCCAACAGAGTGGTAAAGAGGGTTTAGGATCTCCTGAGCCCCAAGGGAAGGAGGAGGACATGTCATGAGCTCTCTTCACAGTTAAACCTAAGATAAAAATCTTGGAGGGAAAACAGTTTATAATGGAGGACAGAAGGATAGAATGTATTTATGTGATGATGAAACTGGAGATAATAAGCTGGTTGTATGTATAGGGGGTTATTTCTCTGGGAAAGAGACCTCCCTCAACTTCATTAGATCCTTGCTCACACAGTGGGTGGGGAGTAGGAGCTAAGGCGTTTCTGTTTCCAGGATAGCCCATCCCCAGGATACTCTATTACTAAATCTGTGAATGTTTCACTGTCACTGTCGCTAAAATGGGAGTCCCCAAGTGATGGGAGGTGAATCATCTCTCACTATGTCACCCATAAAAATATCTGTCACTGATGCCTCTATCCATATCCTGTAAATGCTGCTCCCTTCCATCTTCATTTGGTAACACTTTCAAGTGTTCAAGAAAGACCTTGTTGAATGTCTCTAAATTATTATAGCAGATCCAGCTGAAATTGCACATTAGATCATTCCTCTTTTTTATAAGGAAAATAACCAAGGGTTGAAACTCGATGTCTATAGATAGATAATATAATTTTATTTGGGATTTAGTACATTATTTGTCTCCTCCATTGGCTATGAATTGAGAGTCTTTAATGAACAGTCTTCAGTAGTCTTCACATTCATTGAGAAGGTGGATTGATAGTCATCTCTGGACCTCCACTGCTGTCTCCAGGAACTTGCAGAGGACACTATGCAAGAGATTCAGTGACCCTTTCTGAGGGCAGTATGCATAGCTGGGAAAGAGAACTAAAGAGACCATTTATTTTTGAGAGATCTACATCATCTCAACAGAAGGGCCTAGCAATTCTATTGGACTCAGACTGAAAACTATTGCTAACAGACATATTTCAGAAAGATTTCATAATCACCAGACTTGTGTGGTACAAATGGTTATGGTGAGCTTCTGAGGTTCCCAAGAGACCACTAAAACTGTCAGGCTTAAATAGCACTGAAGTTTTGAAGTGAGAATTAAAAAGTATGATTCAGTTTGATATGTAAGGCTCCTACCAGAAAATACTCCTTTGGTTTTCCAAAATCAAGTGGTTATGTGGCCAGCTGTGGTTCTCTCGAAAGATACTTCCAAATCTCATCCTGTGTGATTGTTTGAGGTTTCTGGAAGGTATTGGAGAGTGTGGTGTACGTGTCATCATGGATGACATTATCACGTGATTATATTTTTTCCCATATAAAACAGCGAATGCCATAAAAGAAGACTTCACTTTTTTTTTTTAGATTTATTTTTTATTTTAGAGAGGGAAAGAGAAAGGGAGCAAGTGAGAGCATGGTGGGGAGGGGCAGAGGGAGAGGGAGAGAGAGAGAGAGTCTCAAGCAGACTCCACTCTAAGTGCAGAGCCTGATGCAGCGTTTGATCTCACAACTCTGAGATCATGACCTGAGCTGAAAACAAGAGTCAGTCACTCAACCCAGTGCACCACCCAGGTGCCCCAGAAGACATCACTTTTGAATATTAACATTTCTGAAAGTGAGTTTAATTGACAATGTCCATTTACATTTCTTTTATGAGATTTTACCCAAAAGATTGGGGTAAAATCTTATAGAATTAAAACTTCCTTGAGAGCTTTCCTTTTAAGTACTACTTACTGGAGTCAATTTATCCCATTAGACATTGGGCATTGAGAGAAAGAAACAGTTCCCATTTCCTCAGGCAGTGTTTCTTCCAGAACAAGGTTAGTCCATTTTGACCCAGTGTACTTTAGAGGCAAATAGTTGCAGGTTGTACAGATACCCGTTCCTTTTTCTATCCAAGAGTCCTGAAACCCAGTCACTGTGTTTTTAATCTTTTAGTTTTTTTTTCTTTAATGAACAGAACTACTAATTTTTTCTCCAGTTGCAAACCCTGCTTTATGTGAGACCCACTTTTTCCAATGGGAAGACACCTGCTCTGAGGAAGTCTACACTGTTATGGGCCTTGGAATGGTTAATTAATTGGTGTAGGAAAAGGTGCAACAAATTGGATTTTAAAAAGCAGAATTTGATAGAATCATGCATCTGGTGCTTCTAATGAATACAAAACCTAGCAGGATTTACAGATACTTGCATAATTAACTTGAATATAATGTATGATAGCTATCTGTTAGAAGAAGCACATGAAAAAATGCACAGCATCATTAGTCATTAGGGAAATGCAAATTAAAACCACAGAGCCAGTGTGATACCTCTGTTCACCTACTAGACCATCTATTATTAGAAAGACTGACCGTACCAACTCTCCATGAGGATGGGAGCAACTAGTGCTCTCATCCATTGCTGATGGGAATAGAAAATGGACAATTTCACAATTTCTTAAAAAGTGAAATACACATCTACTGTAAGATCCAGCCAATGGACTCTTAGATATTTACCCCCAAAACTGAAAGCGTATGTTCATACAAAAAATTAGTACATAGATTGCTCATAAAAGCTTTATTTGTAATAGCCACAGACTGGAAACAATCTAAATGTCCAATGAAAGGATAAGCAAATTGTATTTATTTGTTGTATATATCGACACAATGGGCAATAAAAAGAATCAGCTATTCATGCATGGAAGATCACGGGTAAGTGTCAAAATAATTATGCTGAGTTATAAAAGTCAGACAGAAAGGTGAGAGACTCTTAGGAATTAAAGTAGTAACAGTGGGACTATAGAAAAGAGAGGAAGAATTTTAGTGTTACTTCGAAGATAGAATTGATGAGTTTGATTAGGGGATGATGACTGCAGGGGGGTCATAGACTCTGAGATCTTTCTCTAGTTGGGGTTTCTCGATGTGGATAGTCACTTATTTAGTAGTAATAATGGCCCATCCGTGTATCAGAAATGATGAACTAATTGTTTAGTGCTGATCCTGTGGTAGCTTCAAGACCCCCAAAGGGAAAGATACAGTAGGCAACCATTCATCCTTGACTGCTTTGAGAAATAAATTTATGTTTTGGCTTTTTATAAACATAACCATTATGTAGCTAATAATAGTATAAATTAGTGAGAATGAATAAAGGAGAGGACACAGGAAAAGGGATTTCTAGAACCAGTCTCATGGATGACTGAGAACAAAGGGTTGAAAGCAGAGGGAGAGAGGAAGGATATAGCCTGTGATATGACTGGTAGCTGATTTGGAAAGCAGCAAGATTTATGGTCATCTTGTTCATTTAATGCCTGTCACTCTGGCAGATTTTCATTTGTGTGGTTGTATTTATTTAGTTTTTGATCCAAATTCTATAATTAATTGCAGCTCGTAAGAGGTGGTCAAGGGCACAAGTTCTGAAGATTATATTCTCATCTCTGATCTTAACAAATGTATAAGCTCTCTGAACATCTGTTTTCTTACCTGTAAAAAGACATCCCCACCAATTTCTACCTCTTAGAGTTATTGTATTAATAAAGAAAAGAAAATGTGCAGGAAATACTTAGCATTGCTTCAAGACCATGGTAATGGCTCAGTAAATTGATCTTCCTGTTCTTCTTCCTCTTCCTCCTCCCCCTTTCCCCTTCTACTCCTGCTTATTGTTGTTGTTGTTGTTGTTATTATCATTAGGCATCCACCGTATTGTTAGTGTTGATTTGGAAAAGCTTTCATCTCCCATTAAGGCCTTTGGCAAACAAGGACACATTAGTGTTTATTACCAGAAGTATTTACGATGTCACTTTATTCATCTGATTCATTTTCTCCCAAGATATTTATTTACACGTACTGTTTCATTAGCCTTTCTTTTACACAGTGTGAAAAAAAAAAGAGCATGGCCTAGTGATGAAGCAAATAAATAGAAATTTAGTGACTTTGGTCTTGCCCTTGCTCCAATTCCTGTTTGGTTTAAGGCCAGTAGTTTAAATTTCTTGTACGTAAATATATTCAACTGAATCAGAAGTGAAATATAGTAATCACATAGAGCTATTAGAGATGTCTAAGTAAAAAAAGATGTCTAAGATCTTTTAGACAAAAGATCTTAGACAAGTTTTAACATTATTTAAGTACAGAACTTTATAGGAAACTAAATGGGTTGTATAAGTTAGTATATTTCTATAGATACGACACTAAGGTACTTAGAAACTTAAATACTACTTTAAAGTTCCTTGATATACTAGGTATAAAAAAAGTTACTTGACTTTCCTATTAAGTGTGCTTCCATTACATGTCATACAATGTATTAGAAAACAGACCTCACCAGTTCAAATCCCCAGTTGCATTCATTTCACTAGTAATGATGACTTTTAATTTTAAGTCAGCAAGCTTTTCTTGTCTTGTTTTAGGCTTTGTTGATTTGAGCCTCCATGATCAGGTCCACCTTCTGGAATGTGCTTGGCTAGAGATCCTGATGATTGGACTTGTCTGGCGCTCCATGGAGCATCCAGGGAAGCTCCTCTTTGCTCCTAACTTGCTCCTAGACAGGTAAGTGACCTGGCTGTAGCTTGGGGAAGTACATCTTTTATAATCACCAGTTTATTCCTAAAACTTTTATTCAGTACTCCGTGAAGCACCCAAGAACTTTGTCTGATATGTTTACATTACAAAGGAGTGAATTTGGGAGATGTGGTCTAGAGAAGTTCACGGAAACATAAGGACAACTTTCTGCTAGATATCTCTAGGATAACATCTGCTAGATGATGCTAGGCCATCAATAATCAAGCATCCTTAGAGGAATTCTGATATATAATTTACATATTATAGGTACATATACATATAAAATATGTTTGCATGTATATACACTATGTATGTGTGTATATATGAATCTATATAACTGTGGACTCTAATTTTCTAACTTTGCCTTCATCTTGTGTTACATATATTTTTAAAAAAGGATATCCCCCCTTAACTAAGGTCTCTTTTGACCCATGTATACCCAAACTACAATAGCCTCTTCATTTCCTTCTCTAATTTTCCTATCAGTTAAATGAGGAAATTTGACCAGCATTCTGAAGGCCACATCCAGTTCTATGAATTCATAAAAGCTACTTGTTTATTTTCAAAAGTGAAGATCTCTGTTTTCAAATATGTTACCTTATTTAATGTATTGTATTTCAGTTGACTTAGAATGTGGGTCCTATTGTTTCCTTTTTGGGGGGATCATTGCTTAAAGAAATAGGATTTAGACATGCTACATCAGCTATCACTGATGGAGTCCCTCCTTGGCACCAGTCACTATGTTCAATATTTTATATACCTGATGTCATTTAAACATCATAGCACACCTGAGAAGCTTATCAGTCTCACATGACTAGAAAGAAGCCAAGTTTCATAGTCATTCTGCTACTCGCAGACAGCATCAAACTAGCCAATGGTGAAACTAAGATTGGAATTCAAGATCTACCTGGTTCAGTACTATCCTGCCTCTGTCCTGTGCTCATGTTCTTCATCCTCTTTCTTGGTCAGTGATGCCTCCTTTGGCTTCCAGGCATACCTCACATTTGTGGGCCACATAACAATTTGAATGGTAAAGGACCATCTCCTAAGTCTTTCTTGCAAACTTCCTCTGCCTCTGTTCAGCAGTCCGAGGCTGCCAGGTTGCTTGTGATGCATCCTTCCATATTCCTTTGTTTTGGAGCACCACAATATCTCCCCATCTCTTGTCTCACTCCAGGTTTCCCTACCCCTGGCAAGTCCTCTGGAGCAGAGTCACAGCAAAGTTTAAGTACTGGAGAATTATACAAGTATTGGTTACTGCTTTTCATTTTGTGTTTCATGGCTTTAGAAAAACAGTGATGATCCTGTTCAAGAAGCAGATTTTGCTGCTTGTGGAATAGATTCCCATATTAGAGTTTAGCCAAATTTTGGGGGATGACCACTAGTCTTGCTCCTTAGAACTGCACTCACACTGTATTCTGTGTCTTTTAGAGGTTGTCTCTACTGTTCCATTTCCTTTCTTTCCCTTCCCCTTGTTTCTCTTGTCTTGCCATTTCCCCCCCTTCCACTCCTTTTTTTGTTGTTTCCTTTGTCTCTTCTTTCTTTCTCTTCTTCTCATCCACCTCTTCCTCTTCCTCCCTGTCCCTTCCTCCTCTTCCTCTGACTTCTTCTTTCTTAATTTTCTTGTGTTACAGTCATGTGGTTCTGTGATTGAGTTATAACAAATTTGCAGACTACATACAATGCTTCCCTGCTACACACTGGAATGTATCTTTAATACTTCATTTTTTTGGATGTTCATAACTGATCTTCTCCATGATGCCCCATTTCATCCATATCTTTTTTCTTGGATCCACACTTCCTGAAAAGTCATCATGTCATTGCATGTTAAATATGAAAGGGTTGGGGCACCTGCCTGGCTCAGTTAGTAGAGCACATGACTCTTGATCTTGGGGTCATGAGTTTGGGTTCCATGGTGGGGGGAGAGTTTACTTAAAATAAATGTGAAACAATTTGTGACATTACTCCATCTCAAAGAATTCATTTTGTAAAGGAGGTGATGATATAGCTTAGGATTTTGTCAGCTACCTGCTTCTTTTTTTTTTAAGATTTTATTTATTTATTCATGACAGACACACAAACACAGAGAGAGAGAGTAGGCAGAGAGAGAAGCAGGCTCCATTCAGGGAGCCTGACGTGGGACTCGATCCCAGGTCTCCAGGATCACACCCCAGGCTGAAGGCGGCGTTAAACCTCTGGGGCACCGGGGCTGCCCCAACTACCTGCTTCTCTTTCTTTTCCATGCATTCTCATTGTGGTTAATGCTCTCTCAAATTTCTTACTGCAGTATGAAATGAAAGTTCTCATTTCCCTCTGTTCCTTCAATTCCAGATTGGAAGTTCTCCCCTAAACCAAGATTTCTCAACTTCTGCACTACCAACATTTTTAGCGGGTTCATTCTTTCCCATAGTGACCATCCTGTACATTTTAGGTTGTTTAACAGCATCCTTGGACCCTACCTCCTAGAGGCTCATAACACTCCCTCTCCCCAGTGATCACAACCTCAAATGTCTCTAGACATTTCTATACATGCCCTGTGTGTGTGGCAGGAGGGGAGGTGCAATATTGACCCTGATTGAGAACAATTCTTCTAGACTTCTACTTCAGTGCCCTATAAGGTCTTCAGATTCACCATATCCCTCATTGAATGCATTATCTTCTTTATCCATTTTGTTCTTTTTCTTTATTTTCTGTGTTTGTGACATCAACATCATATGGGCACTGAAGCTTCTTGACTCACCTTTAGTTGGCTCTTTCTATTCCTTAAAAGAAACTGTCTAGACTTCTTATCTTGATAATCATGACTCTCTCTTATGACTCTCTAAACAAACATCTGCAGAGACGGTCAGATGCTGTGAATGAGGAAGGCCAGTGGGTGTGAGTCCAAAAGGCAGTGACGGGGATTAAGTGAATTTAGTGAGCTCTTGTCCAGGCTAAAAACACCCAGTTACTGAATTCAACTCAAGAGGCATAAACATAACTACACACTTCAGGATTTTCATCAAGTTTTCCTCAAAGGTCCTCTGCCTTTAGGATTCCTTGTCAGCAACTTATCCATTCTTTCTGGCGCATTTCACATATACTCTTCCATTAAACCCTTCACACTCACTCCTCAGCAGGTAAAGAGGATCTTTCCTTGGCCTCTGTTCTTGTGTGTGGTCTGCTCCCAGTCCCGTTCCACCATGTATACACTGATTGTGTGTCTTTTCTTCCTCACCAACTCATAGGCTTCCTGTGGGCAGGAACCAGAGCTTGTTCATATTTTTGTTTTCTCCAACGTACAAAGTCTTCTATAATTCTCAGTAAGTGTTTGTTAATCTCACTGGCTGAGGTCACCCTGGTGGCTAGTGGTAGTCTGTAAAGTCTACATCTTCTGATGGGCATTTCAGCTTCTCTTGGCATCGAAGTCTCTCACTCCTTATTCATTGCTGCTCATCAATTTCTGGCTTGGTCCCTTAAAGATTTTGCAGAAATTAAAATCTGTCTGTTTTGAGAGGATTTTTGCAATTACTAAATGCATTTGGCTTATGCATACCCTTCTGCTTATACTCCACCAACCTGTTCTGCAGCTTCTGAATTCCAAACAAGGATAAGCCTAATTCTTATTTTTTCCCATAACTAGACCCACTATTGAGTAAACTTCTCAAGATCTTAATGCATTTAAGGACACTCAGGGGCAGCCCGGGTGGCTCAGCAGTTTAGCACCACCTTCAGCCCAGGGCGTGATCCTAGAGACCCAGGATGGAGTCCCGCGTCAGGCTCCTTGCATGGAGCCTGCTTCTCCCTCTGCCTGTCTCTCTCTCTCTCTCTCTCTCTCTCTCTGTGTCTCCAATAAAAAAATGAAAAACCTTAAAAAAAAAGACACTCAGGTACATTTTGGTAATTAGAAAAGTACATAAAAAAGTGTAAATTATACAAATAATATAGAATACAAAAAATAAAATTTGACCTATGTTATAAAATTCTCTACACTTTCCTAATTAGCATGCACCCAAATATTAGGACATTTCAATATTATTAAATTACCCCTTATATTGGAGGGATGGATCCCTTTGATGGCACTGAGCTATGCATAACAAATATGTGATCTGGGCAGTCCGGGTGGCTCAGTGGTTTAGCATTGCCTTTGGCCCAGGGTGTGATCCTGGAGACCTGGAATCGAGTCCCATGTCGGGCTCCCTGCATGGAGCCGGCTTCTCCCTCTGCCTGTGTCTCTGCCTCTCTCTCTCTCTTTTTCTGTGTCTCTCGTGGATAAATAAATAAAATCTTATAAATAAAATCTTAAAAAACAAAAAACAAAAACAAATATGTGATCAGCAGCCCATTTGAAGTTCCAGATACCTGCAAGATGGTTTCGAGTGATAGCAGAGAACGCTGTTGATGTTTTCACCATTCAGGCTCCTAACCCTTTTGATAACATTCAACTCTCTAATTAGCATAAATCACTCTGCTCTTCTTGTTGCTCTTTTTCCATCAGAGTGTACACAGTACACATTTTTTTTTGGTAACAAACTGTAGAAATCCCGAAGTTTCAAAGCTAACTGACCGCTGCTGGTAAGCTCAAAATGAGCATTAGCTTCCTTTCTTAAATTTTAGCTCAGGCTTGGTGACACAACCTTTGAAAAGTCAGCCTCTTCCATAGGCTGTTTACTTTTACATAGAAACAGGGAAAAAGGAAAGCCAGGAATCCCATGTAGTCCCATCACCCATGGATTACCAAGGTTGCTAACTGGAGACAGGGTTTATCTGTGATTGATTGCAATGCTGTCCCATGCTCTCAAACCTTGTGCCTTGCAAGGCCATCAGGAGGATAAAATTTGCCCCAGTCTTTCCTTGTAATTACTCAGATGTCAGTGCTGGTAAATGGGGTTTAGTGATTACAGGAATATAAAAACCTGCTGGGTTGCCATCCCACATTTGTGAACAGAGGACGTATTTCCTATCTTGAGTCTACTTAAAAAGAGTTATTGCTTGATTTACTCCCTGATGACAACCCATGATATCTTGATTCTGGTAGTTCAGAGCCTTCCTGGTAGTCATATGCTCGAAGGCTAATTTTACCCTTGGCGTGCTTAGCCTACCCACACTTTCCAGCTCTTCCCTGTGTCCTGCAGCAGTGAGTTCTAAGCACTTAATGCAGTCATCTCTTCCTGCGAAAACCGAGAAATAAAGGTTATTATAAGGTATAAATAAAGAACCCAGTAATTTCTCGTTCTGTGTGTGTGTGTGTGTGTGTGTGTGTTTTACAAGAGGAAAGTTAAAGATAATAAGAATGCCTGTGAAAGTAATCAGGAAATGGAGAGAACTATTTTCCATTCTAGCACCTAATACTCTGGTGTGTTTTGGCACCAGAAAACACAAAATATGTCCTCTGTGTCAACTAGGAATGCGTCTCTTCGTTTAGTCCTGCTTGAGTGCTCGCCTTGGAAAAATATAGACTGAAAACAGAAGCAAAAATGTTCAACATAGATCATTCCTGGTGGGGTCTCTTTGTTCTTACAGGAGTACAGTTTACTGTCGCTGGAAGGCAGATGTAATGTTAGAGGAAACAATGTAAATTGTGTGTTTGGTAAGACTATATCCAATTTCTAAGGGACAGTCTAATTCTGTTTTGCTGGCGCCATCAGCGCTAACAAATTCTGAGAAATATTTGCGGATTTTTCAGTGAAGCCAAAGCACTCTGTTTTGAGTCCTGTTCACTCTCAGAGAAACAACCGTTCATCCACTTGAAAAGCAAGGCTTAATTCGACAAGCAGAATATTCCCTTCACCAAGTGTCTGTCCAGAGGGTTGTTGATCTAGCTCTTTCCTTTGCTCCTGATACAGGAGGCTCTGCCTGTAGGAAATAGTATTGAACAGTAGAAAGTTCTCCTTGTAGGCATGGAATAGGAATAAGTTCTCTTCCTTAAGAGAAAAACAGGTTGCCGTACAAGAGAGAACATTTGGCCTCTTCTGCTAAATAGCAGACTGTTTCCAGATGATACATTCATTTTAAATGGAAAACTCATTTTCTAGAAGCAAGAACATTCTCAATTTAGCTTGTTTACTGTAAATATTTCAGAAAAAAACATGTAAATAAAAACATGCACATAAAACAATGTTTCCAGCAACAACTTTACTGGCTTAAAAAAAAATCGCCTCCCACACCCCCCTGTGTAAGGCTTGATTTAAATTCTTGGCAGATATTTTACTTGGAAGAATAAATTAATAAAGTTCTGAAATAAGTTGATGAATTCAGAATGTAATCTGTCCAAAGGTTTCCTGGGTATGAAGAGGGACCCCTCCAAATAGTCCGTTTTCAGATTTCTCCTCTCTGAAAAATGTGTGCTGCATGAAAGGAGGGCATTGTAGTAGTTGGGGAAGCAGGTGCAGTATTGGGGAGGGGAGGGACGAGTGATCCGCCCATCAGAAAAGTCAGTCCTGGACAGTTTTCATCACTCTGGTAGTTCCACTGGATTCCCTCTATAACTTTCTAGGTGTGCTTTGGTTTGCATACCCATTTGCTTCATTCATATATCAAGAAATGTGTTCATAACCTTTTTTTTACTCTAAAGAATTGAATTAAAAAAGGAAGAAAAAGGAAGGCAACATTTATTAAACTTCTTTAAAGTGTACAGTACTGGGGTGGGCTGTTTTCTATGCTACATCTTATTAATTGTATGAGAATACAGGTAAAAGGATTTATATTCTGACCCTGGATCAATTGGTTCTTTCTAGTTCTGAGTCCTTAATTACTCAACAGTGGATGCCAATTGACTGATTTGTAAAAGCCTTTCATTTAGCATTCTGACAAATCCTGGGAATATGAAATTGTAAACAGTACAGGAGAAAAATTGAGGCCAAAAAAAAAAGGGAGAAATTAGCAACTTGCCATTATTACTGCTTACTTGTGATTGAAAAGGAATCAAAATATTTATTGGACTAAAAACCAATAGCATTATATACTTTAAATGGGCTAATTACATTATATGTGAGTTATATCTCATGAAAGATATTAAACATACACATATTGGAATTTCAGGAGAAGTCATTTTGACCATGATGTCATAAAAGCATTTGTAGAGGTTCTACTGAAAAAAGTAAAAAAACAAAACAAAACAAAACAAAACAACAACAACAAAAAAAACCTAAACATTGAAACCAAGGTTTCTACTTAAAAACAAAAGTAATTAAGTAGCACTATATTATAAACCTTGCTAAGCCACAAGTCTTTAACTTCTCAAGAGGCATAAGCCTGTGAATAGTAAGAATCCACTCAATGTAAAATTGCCCCAGAGGAAAAGGCATAATTCCAACGAAAGAATTAATCCTGTGTAGGAGGTTAATTTGACTTCTTACAGTTTTACATACCATATTATTTTTGTATTTACCATTTATTATTAACAATTAAACATCAGCTTAATTGACTTAAATATAATCAAAATAGTATTTTTGATAGTTTAATTTTTAAATATATTAATATTACATAAGTTATACATGCTTCACAGGGTTAATCAGTAATCCCCTTCAGATCTGCTTTCATCAAGGTACCTCTCCATAGTTGGGGTCAGAAAGATTCTCATTAATTTTAATGTGTCCCATTAAAATCTAATGATAAAGGAAGGCAACTAACTTCAAGTCTGTGTTATTAGGATTCAGTGTAAATCAACTCAATAGATATTTATGGAGTACCACCATATCTGTGAGGTTCTGCAGGATACTGGAGGATATAAAAACAAGATGTGTAAGAAGCAAACCTATCCTCAGGGAATTTCCTGTCTAGTGGTAGAGTGATATTAATATACAATCAATGGTGGTATACAATTGGTATACAAATGAATGCAAGTAAAAGCAAGACATAAGTGGGTCCCCATCCCACTTCATTCATGTGTAGTGTATTTTCCTCCATCAATTTCTAATGGCTGTAGATTCTGAGTAAAAAATCACTCCTTGGTTTACATTCGCATTTATATGCTTATTCACTCTTGACATTCCCATGTTGGCATAAATATACTTACTATACATTTATTTAACCTAAAAGTATACTCTAATACAGATAACCCTAAAGATGAGATCATTCCATGTGTTGGTCCTTTTGGAGCTGGCGGGAGGGCAGCAAGAGTTTTTGGCAAAGGCTTATCAAGATTGACAATCACAGATTATGCATCATTGAAACATTACTTTTGTCAAGGTATTAGTACTGCTTGGATATTTTCCTGTTGATGACAGCTTTTAATTTTATGAGTGCATTGAGGTTTGGCGTCAGGATAAATAAAATTACTATGTTTGTTTCCATTTCCTAGTAAAAGTCAAAATTGTCTTTATTGTTAGCATCACAGTTATATGACCTTATACTCTATGATTAAGTTCCTTTGTGTGTGTGTGTGTGTGTTATTGACTTCTCCTTGTGGGCTCCTAATACAGAGAATAAGGATGAAGTTTCTGTTCTGATGCTTCTAGTGGCATTTTAAGTCATTAAATATTGTTATTTGTTATTTTACCTGTACTTTCATTTTATCAAATGGAAAAGATATGTAAAAAAGCACTCCATTGGTATTTTCTTTGGTTTTATACCATAGTAGAGAATCCATTTCTTAATGTGTTTACATGATTTACCGCTCTTCACTGCCACTAACTCCAAGATCCATCAAGACTTTATCATTGGAAAGTAAGATGCAACAAACATGTTATGATCCTAAAGAAAGGTTACTTACTGCCTACCCCTGTGAGGAAAAAGGCTTCTCCTGTACCTTCCAGGTTTGGTCAGGACGAGCAGTTGAGGCTGCAGCTAGATTCGCTTCAGCCTCTGAGGAGAGCAGAAACTCAGCAAACCCTTACTTCAGTATAGGCGTGTCAGAGAACGCCCAGATGAAGAGGTTTTCGAGATCTGTGACCTTGGCCATTGAAGGGATGGCAGTGCTACGGACAGGAATTAGGAAGACAGGGGAAGGAGTAGGTATTGGGAAAGCTGATTAGCTTTTCATTATGCACATTGAGTTTCAGGTGCAGGGAGGCTATCCTGAAGATTGTGTTCAGCAGAAAGTTGAATATCAGAAGAAAGATGGAGATAGAAAAATCAAGTCATCTCCATAGTTAAAAATGTGGAATGAATATGAGAAGCAGGCAAGAGAGTGGAGAAGGAGATGTCTGAAGGACTGAGGAAAGACCTCTAAAAGGCTGATCTTTAGGAGTTCTAAGTAGAAGAGAATCCCTGCCTGCCAGCCTGGGGCCAAGGCCAAGTTGTTTGAGAACAAAAGCACAGTCTCTGATTCCAAGGGCAGGAGGATTGGGGGGGGTGGTGGTGCCCAGGGTTCACAAGTGTAGATGGCTTTCAAAAGGAAAAGGATGGTGAATTATGCTAAACACTACAGAGATGTATGTAAGAGCAAAAGGAAGAGACTAAGCATTTGTTAATTAGGGATCACAGTTGTCCCTAAAGAGGACATTTTTAAAGAAATAGGAAAATAACAACAACTGGATTATCAATGTGTTAAATGAAAGTATAACATATAGAAGAGAAAATAGGCGAAAAATATAGGGAAAGGAAATGTAAACTAGCTTTTTGAAATGTTTGGTGGTAAAAAGCCATGGAGCTGTAGTTCTTGATAGCAGCAGCATCAGGGAGAGCTGCTGTCTGAGCTCCATCAAGTCATATCCCACAAGAATTTTTTAGTGGCATGACATTATGAGCTCGTGGAGTTTCGTTTATCCAGTGTGTATCAAGTAGTTTATTATCCTTTAGTACTTCAATCATCCCATCTGTGGCTAACAGAGCTCCTTCATGTGACTTTTGTGTCATTTTGGCCTAAGCCATTCATCCTTAATGCTTCCTTGAACATGTTCCAACCTTGTATTGTAAATTCCCTGCCCCAGAAGTGGAACCAACCATTTCTACAAGGAGTGCTCATTTGTTTCATAGAAGTTGGTATTTATTTATTTTATTCTTTATTTATTTTTTTTAAAGATTTTATTTATTTATTCATGAGAGACACACACACACACACAGAGAGAGAGAGAAAGAGAGAGAGAGAGAGAGAGGCAGAAACAGGCCGAGGGAGAAGCGGGCTTTATGCAGGGAGCCTGATGAGGGATTCCATCCTGGGTCTCCAGGATCAGGCCCTGGGCTGAAGGTGGCGCTAAACCACTGAGCCACCTGGGCTGCCCAGAAGTTGGTATTTAGAACTCAGTCTTGGCACTTGGTGTGTTCACTATATTTGAGTTCACATCACTTCTAGGCCTTTTCAATGGATAAATTAGGATATAAGCACCTTTGAAACTACATATATCCCCACTTCATACATGAAAGTAATTATTATATATAATATTCTGCATATTGCTTTGGAGGTTATGGCATGTGTGTATATAAAGAGCTTCTTTATTCCTTTTCATGGTTATTTTATATTTCTTTGTGTGGAATCCCCTATGGAATGGAATGTAGGTTCTTTCCAGTTCTATGCTATAAACAACAAAAAAGGCCACAATAAATAATTTTGTAAATAAGTCATCTGTATTTGTAATAGAGTCTTAGAAGTGGGATTATTGGGTCAAGAGATACATGCATATACATCACTAGTCATCAGAGAAATGCAAATCAAAACTGTAATGAGATATTGACTCCCACCTGTTGGAATGGCTAAAATCGACAACACAAGAAATAACAAGTGCTGGTGAGAAAGTGGAGAAAAGGGAAGACTTATATACTGTTGGCGGGAATGCAAATTGGCATAGCCATTGTTGAAAAAGTATGAAAGTTCTTCAAAAAATTCAAAATAGAACTACCCTAGGATCCAGGAATCACACTACTGGGTATTATACCCCCAAAATACAAAACCACTCATTCAAAAGGGATCCATGCACTCTGATGTTTATTGCAGCATTATTTACAATAGCCAAACTGTGGAAGTAGCCCAAGTGTTCATCAAAGATCAATGGATAGAGAAGATGTCATATATATCTATATATCTATACAGTGGAATATAATTCAGCTTTAAAAAATGAAATCTTGCCATTCGCAACAACATGAATAGAGCTAGAATGTATAATGCTAAGCGAAATTAGTCAGAGAAAGATCAATACCATATGATCTCACTCATATTTAAGAAACAAAACAAATAAGCAAAGGGAAAAGAGAGAGACAAATCAAGAAACAGACACTTCATTATAGAGAACAACCGAATCATTGCCAGAGGGGAACTGGGTGGGGGATGGGGAAAATTGGAGATGGGGTTTAAGGAGTACACTTATTGTGATGAAATAAAATAAAATAAATAAAATGATAGAAAAAATACATGCATACACAATTTTGCTAGATATTGGGGAATGTATTTACTACCTATGACATTGTGTCATTGTGATTTTTTAGAAGCAATGTATAAGAGGGCTTGTTTTTCCACAGCTTCGCCACAGAATATATTGTCAAACTTGAATATTTGCCAATCTGATAGGTAAGAAGTATCTCAGAATGGTTTTAATTACATTTCTTTATTTCTGAATGAAATCAAGCATCTTATTTATGTTTAAGGGCCCTTTCACATATTCTTTGTTGAGTTGTATCCTATATTTTTGCACCAGCTTGTCTTTTTCTATTCCTTGATTTTTTAGGAACTGTATGTATGTTAGAGATAGACTAGTTTTTCTCAGTATAAATTGGCCAAAATCTTTTCTCAGTTTCTCATTTGCATTTCAACTGTTTGTGGAGGATTTTGCCATGCAAAACACTTTTGTAAGTTAAGATTTATAGCAAAAATATGTTAATCTTTTACTTTATTGGAAGGGTATCCCTGCCACCAAGTTATTTTTTTTATGACTTAATTTTTATTGGTGTTCAATTTACCAACATACAGAATAACACCCAGTGCTCATCCCGTCAAGTGTCCCCCTCAGTGCCCGCCACCCAATCACCCCCACCCCCCGCCCTCCTCCCCTTCCACCACCCCTAGTTCATTTCCCAGAGTTAGAAGTCTTTATGTTCTGTGTCCCTTTCTGATATCTCCCACACATTTCTTCTCCCTTCCCTTATATTCCCCTTCACTATTATTCATATTCCCCAAATGAATGAGAACATACACTGTTTGTCCTTCTCCGATTGACTTACTTCACTCAGCATAATACCCTCCAGTTCCATCCACGTCGAAGCAAATGGTGGGTATTTGTCGTTTCTAATGGCTGAGTAATATTCCATTGTATACATAGACCACATCTTCTTTATCCATTCATCTTTCGATGGGCACCGAGGCTCCTTCCACAGTTTGGCTATTGTGGACATGGCTGCTAGAAACATCGGGGTGCAGGTGTCCCGGCGTTTCATTGCATCTGAATCTTTGGGGTAAATCCCCAGCAGTGCAATTGCTGGGTCGTAGGGCAGGTCTATTTTTAACTCTTTGAGGAACCTCCACACAGTTTTCCAGAGTGGCTGCACCAGGTCACATTCCCACCAACAGTGTAAGAGTCTTCCCTTTTCTCCGCATCCTCTCCAACATTTGTGGTTTCCTGCCTTGTTAATTTTCCCCATTCTCACTGGTGTGAGGTGGTATCTCATTGTGGTTTTGATTTGTATTTCCCTGATCCTGCCACCAAGTTATAATTATATTCACTTCTGCTCGCTTTTAGTACTTTTTACTCTTATGTGGTGGGTCCATCCGGTTGGAATTTAACTTGAGATACAGTGTGAAATAAAGATTGACTTTTATATTTTTCCAGATTGCTTTTCAGTATGGCCAGCACCATTTATGAAAACATTATTTTTTCAAGTGATTTGAGATGCATCCTTAATTACATGATCAATTTCTTCATAAACTTAAGTCCTTTTATGAAATTTTACTTATCATTTAGGGCTTATCTATTTATGAATCAGCATCACATAGCTTTATTTATGGCGGCTCCAAATTTGGTTTTAATTCTGGTCAGACTATATCTCCAATGCTGCCTGCTGATTTTTCAGGGCTTTACAGATAATTCTTCCTGGTTTCTTTTTACATACTCAACCCAATGGATTAAGTATGGAGCCTCAGAAGGCCGTATCTCAAAACTGTAAGAAAGCATCTGCAATACATCTTGTTTTAGGAAAAAAACAAACAAAAAAAAAAAAACAAAAAAAAACAAAAAAAAAAACAAAGAGTTTGTTTAACTCCATAAGAAAACTTGTTGATAATTTTATTAAGATCATGTTAAATTGGCTTAGGAAGTAGTGTCTTTATGAAGCTGAATCTTCCCATCTAAGAACAAGGTGCCCCTTCATTTGTTCAGATTATTTTCATGTGTCTTTCAGAAGTGTTTTCAAGTATCTTTATATCTATTTTGCATATATTTTTAAGATTATGCCTAGCCATTATATATATATATAGATTAATGTTGTTTGCACATAGATAATTGATATTTACATGTTATTTTTGTACACTACTACTTTACTGAATTTGCTTGCTGTTTGAAGTATTTTTTCCATTAATTTCTATAGACTTTCCTAATATGTAATCATAACATAGATTGTTTTATAGATTGTTTTACCTCTTCCTCTCTATCCCTAAGAGTTGAAGTGTTTTTTTCTTATCTAGTTGTGTTGAATAATACCTCATAAAAATAGTGGCAAAGTAGGCATCATTTCCTTGTTCTTCTACATTCATATTTACAAGAGTTTCTATGGATTTGTGTTATTAGGTGTTTTTATTAGGAATGAAGGTTATTGTTTTTACATTAGAATTTATAAGATAGTTCGTCATGAAATTTTCTCTTTGGGTTGTCTTTACAAGTTTCTGTTATCAGTGTTACACATTTCTCACAAAACTAGTTTGGAAGTTTTCTTTTCTATGCTCTGAAAAGTTTAAGTAGCTTTGGGATTATTTGATCTTTAAAACTTCAAATTTTGGAACTCTCTTTTAAAAATTTCTGGACCTGGTGGCTCTCTCAGAGAGGAGCTCTCTGGAAACTAATTCTTCTGTAATAATTAGTCTCTTCAGACTATCTCTTCTGGAGTCAGTTTTGTTATATAAATCTGATAAAGTTATTTATTTTATCTAGATTTTCAAGTTTATTGCATTGAATTGGATAAAGCTTCTGAGATTTTTGGAAAATTTCCTCTGGCTTGATGGTTACTTCCACCTTGTAATTTATTTTGTGTATTTATCCTTCTTTTAGAAAACTTAGGTCAGCTAGTGGTTTCTGTATTTTGTCAGTTCTTTCCCCCAAAAGACTAGCTTAAATTTTTTTTATTGGTTCTACTGGCTTTCTACTTTCTAACTCATCATTATATTTTTAGCTTTATTAAGTCCTTCCTTTTGCTTTCATTCAGTTAACTTTGTAGTCCTTTCTCTAGCTTTTTGAATTGGTTTTTAAAATCACTTATTTTCATATCACAATATAGGTAGTTAATGCAAAGAGTTATCTGAAAGGTTTTTTTTGATTATGTCCTATAGATTCTGATATATCTTGTTTTTATTATCCTTATTTTTAGGATAATAAGTAAGATAAATTATAAGATAAATTATCTTATCCTATATCCTCTATTCCAACAACCTCACATTTTATTTTCCCTTTTATTCAAGAGTTGTTTTAACAGTTTAATTTCCAGAGTATTTGGGGGGGGTTGTTTTGTTTTATTTTTAATATTTTTTTTTGGCTTTTGGATCAGAGAATACTGCTTAGATTATTTCAATTATTTTTGGAACCTATTAAAGTTTTCTTTGTAACTTAATGTAAGTTCACTTTTTCTAAATGTTCCATATACATTTGTTATGAAAGCTTATGTATGCTTATTAATTGATATATTCTGTAATTTGTGCTTAATGGAAATCTATAACCTGTTATCTAATGCATACATATTTATATTTTTTTTAGCTGTCTTGACCTTTATAGATTTCTGTGTTGCAAAGTTTTTTATTCATTTGATCTTTTTTTCTGAATTGAATTTTACTGTCTAATATCAAGACCATGACCCCTGGTTTCTTTTTATTTCACTTAATATATTTTTCTCATTCATTATTTTTAACATCTGAATATCTTTGCTTTGTGTCTCTATTTTTTATGGTCTATAATTGGACTTTTCCTTTATTAGCCAATCTGGGAATATTTTTTAATAGGTGAGTAAAGCCAACTTAATATTTATTGATACAACCTCTATGTTTGATTCAAATTGTTATTTTATATTTTCCACATATTAAATGGTCTCTTTGCTATTTTTATTTGCCCATTTTCTTTTGTTGTTAGGTCTTTTGTATTTTTGGTTTGGTTATATATTTAGTCAGTTCTTCCTGTAGAAATCATGAGTAGTAGTGAAGTTAGCTAGCAGTTTACCATCCTCAACCACCCTCAAATTTTAGCCACGAGGGTTATTTTTGTTAACTTTTGCAGTGTTAGGTATACTTAAGCTTCTACTACTTTTTTTAAAAATAATAAATTTATTTTTTATTGGTGTTCAATTTGCCAACATACAGAATAACACCCAGTGCTCATCCCGTCAAGTGCCCCTCTCAGTGCCTGCCACCCAGTCACCCCCACCCCCCATCCTCCTCCCCTTCCACCACCCCTAGTTCGTTTCCCAGAGTTAGGAGTCTTCCATGTTCTGTCTCCCTTTCTGATGTCTCCCACACATTTCTTCTCCCTTCCCCTCTATTCCCTTTCACTAAGCTTCTACTACTTGATTTGTCAGAGACAAATACCAGTTTATTCAGCTAATACCTATGAGGTAACCATTAGGTAATAATTTCTAAGACTCTTCCTTATCTGATTTTTATCACTTGTATTTTTATACATTGTTGGAGCTTATAATACTTAGATGGGGGTTTTCTTGGTAATACCTAACCCCAATTTTTAGTGTTAACTCTATTTTTAACATATTTAATGTCCACCTTCAGACCATATGCTGATGATTTTCTAATATTTTTAGGTTTTTTTCGTTGTCTGGAGCTTAATTTATCAGGAAAGCTTCATGAGAATGCTTTTTTTAGTTTTAAAATGTTTATAATTGTTTTTCTGTGTCCTTTATGTGAAAAGTCTTTGGTTCACATTTTTCCTCAAGTATTTTAAACCTCATTGTTTTCTAGTATGAAATGTTGCTGGCAAGAAGATGGATGGTAGTCTGATTTTCTTTTCCTTATTAGTGATTCGGGTTCTGAATGCTACAATGTTGTTTTTTTTCCCCCATAGACTTAAATTTGGTAACCTTAGTAAGCTGTCTCCTTGCTGACCATTTTGGGTCAGTTTTCCCATACACAAAGGATACTCTTCACCTGTACTTTATATGTATGACTTTCACTTAAATCCTTTTATCCTTTTTCTTTAGTATTTATCTTTGCATCCCCCACACAATGTTGTCTATAGAGCCTATTTGGTGTTATGTCCTAATTTAGTTTGCTTCTGAATGTTTTTTTTTCTTAATTTTCAGATTTATTTCTAAAATGTCTCAGTTCTTGTTTTATTTGTTTCTGTTGCCTGACCATATCGTTTCTGCATTTTCGGTTTCCAATATGTGCAACTATTCAAGGATTTTACCATATTCTTTAGTATTTTAAATTCTGAAATACAAGGCTACAGTTTTCATTTACTCTGCAGAAGGAGTACCACAAAGAGCTGAGTTGTCAAAGTGTACCCCAGTGAATCATAGACCTCATTCAACACACCAAGTTTTTACTAACAACTAGCAAAGGATACATGCTAAAGATGGGTCATGCTACCCACTTTCTGGATTTTGTAAGTATTTTTGTAGATAAAAAGTCTATGAGGTTAGCTGCCATTTTTTAGCAGCTGCATCCCATAAAATAAAAAGATTCCAGGTTTCTGTTTTTGTTTTTGCTTTTTTTATCATGAGCAATTTAGACAAACTCAATATATCTGATTTAAAACATTCTTAGACAAGAGTTTGCCTTGTTATCTTTCTGATATTCAGTTCCACCAGAATGTTTATAAGATCCAGTTAATCAATATATGACATACACAAAAACCAAATCTATTTTTTTACACCAGCAACAAATATAAAATATATAAAATTAAGGTACATACATAATGTATTAAACATATATGTAATGAAATATTACATAATTAAATGTGTATTTAGATATACTTTAATTTATAAGTTGTATATACTTTATAGTAACAAAAACTATAATGTAATTTGGAATAAAAAATTTTTAAAAGATTTTATTTATTTGAAAGGGAGAGAGAGAGAGCATGAGCAGGGAGAGGAGGAGAGGGGGAGGGAGAGAGAAAGAGAGAATCTCTCAAGCAGACTCCTCACTCAGCTGAGCCTGAGACAAACTTGATCTCACAGCCCTGAGATCATGACCTGAGCTGAAACCAAGAGTCAGATGCTCAACCAACTGAACCACTCAGGTGCCCCTTTTGTAATAAATTTAATAAAGAAATGGCAGGAGCTCTATAGAGATAATTAGGTCCTTCTATTGAAAGACATTAGGAATATAAAGCATTGTAAAGAAAGCTATACTTTTTTATACATGTTTATGACTAGGAAGTGTTATTATTGAAAAATGTATTAATTCTTCACAAATCAATCTATAAGTTCACTGCATTTCCAAGCAAAATGTTGGGTTTATTGTAAAATCTAAGTGGTAGAGGTCAAAGACCAAGTATAGCTTAAGTGCTTCTGAAGGCTGAGATTAAGATGGGAAAGTTGGGTAAAAAACCATAATAACTAACTAAGTTATGAAGCCATAAAGCTATTATAATTAAGACAATGTGGTATGGCATAGAAATAAGCCTTTTGACTAATGAAACGGAAAAGGGAGTTCAGAAACTGATATTTATGAACAATTGACCTATGAGAGAGAGAACATTGAAATTTTTAGGGAAAAGAAGAACCATTACATTAATAGTCCTGGGACAACTGATTATCCTTGTAGAAACACAAATAAATAAATCGATTCTAATATATAACGTGAAAAAATTAATTCCAGATGAATGAAGGACTTGAGAGACAAAGCTAGAACTTTTTTTAAAAAGATTTTATTTATTTATTCATGAGAGACACAGACAGAGGGGCAGAGACATAGGCAGAGGGAGAAGCACGTTCCCTGAGAGGAGCCTGATACAGGACTCAATCCCAGGACCCCAGGATCATGACCTGAGCCAAAGGCAAATGCTCAACCACTGTGCCACCCATGTGCCCCCAAAGCTAGAACTTTTTATAAGAAAATGCAAGAAGATGTCTATGATGGGGTCTGAAAAAGGAGACTAAAAGATATATTGATAAAGTGAATCTCTCCGCAATTAACAGGTTTTATAAAGAAAATGAAAAGAAAGTTGTAGAAAAGTGAGTATTCATTTTTTATTATGCTTAAAAAAACATATATATGATTCAAATCCCTTTGTTTGAGTCAAATAGGACACTGACAATATAGTAAGGAAAGAAAGCACAACCTGAACAGCTCAGGACTGCCTTCCTTTTCCATCCACCGCCAGCTAAGTCAGGAACTGGCGCCACTTAAAGTTCTCTGAAATGTGAAATGGAAATACTTGTGGAGAGCCCTCACAGATGCATTTAGAGATTGTATGCTCAGGAAAATGGAATTGAAATGTTTTAGTAAGAGTCATGGGCCCAATCCTTGAAATAGATGTTGGTCGAGTTTTCTATAGTATGTAATTACAACACAATAAGACTCAAAAGCATTTCAATAAAGTGTGGGTGGAAGAGAAGCAGCTTTCTTCAAGGGCTTCATTAGCTTTCTGCAGACTGGAGCTCTCCAAGCCCTTGGGAGGAATCCTGTTTACCTTGGTTCAGAATCAATTTTAACCATCACTGAGGCCTGGGGGGTCAGAGTGCAGCACGAAGTCCTTGGGAATACATGGGATAGGGAAAGAAAGGATGAAAATGTTTTTCTAAAAGCCCAGGAATGGGTTCAAGTTTTGTTTACTAGTTGTTTTCAGAACAATACGTTATAGTGCCAACCACTGATGAAATGATAGGATTATACTCCAATCCCTACTTTAGTTTCTTTAAGAAGTTCCTGGTAACTTAGAGTAATGGCATTGGCCTGGTTTAGTGTTATTCTGTTAGACTAAAAGTATAATTTCTACATGTACTGTGGCCTGAAGCTTTGGAAATATTTAATAAGGGGAGAGAGAAAAATGAAAGAGTAGGAGATATCATAAAAACAAATGAACAACAAAACACAGAGGCCAGAACATTGCCCTTCACTGTAAGGATGATGAGAAAGACACATTTACCCATAAAGGACACACAGATCATCTCTCATTTCTTTCCTGAAAATGCCAGTACACATGACTCTGCTTGGAGTAGAACAGGTTCACCTGGCCTTTGAGGTCACATAGATGGTTTTGAGCCTTGCTGTTAATAAGACTCAGTGAAGTTTTCTTAATTTTTATTTGTTTCTAATAAATATTCATGAGTTATTACCTTTACCTGTCTACACTGCATTACTTTTTTAAAAAGCCACAGAGTTAACCCTTTTAAGAGAAAATAAGGTAAGTCTTCAGTGTGATGGTCATTCTAGAGTATTTGTCATCCTCATGGTTTATAATGTGCTCTCCTACACATTCTCTCATTTATCCTTAGAAGAGCTCTGTGAGGATATAAAGATAGACATTATAATGTTCATCTTTCCTCTGGGGGAAAATGTGACTTATAACTGTTAAGGTATCTACTTATGATTGCAAGACTGGTCTGTGGCAGGAATCAAGACTCTTCATTCCAATGTCAGTGCTTTTTCATTGCACCATGCATAAGTGGTATTGACTGTTAATATCAACATTTTCCTAGGCATTAGGAATAGAGAGAAAAATAAGATACAAACCTATCCTCTGAGTGCCTATTATCTACTGAGGGAAAAGGACAGTTACATGAATATATAAGGCTTAATGTGTCAATAAAAAGTAAACAAGTACCAAATGAGGGGGAGACGTAATAAGTGAGTCTGTGGGTATTCCAGCAGTCCAGGCCTAATCTTACGAAAGGTGGCACAGGAGTAATAGATGGCAAAGCACAAAAGTTATTTACTGTAGGCAAATGAACGGCCCTCTCCCAGGGCAGAGGAAGAAGATAAAATTTTGTGGAATATTCAATCTATGGATCTAGTACCCAGCTTCTGAGTCTTAGTCCCAGGACAGGCACTGTGCACTTGATCATTGAACACACTTTGGAACCTTTGAGAAGAGAGTTGTGGGTATCTTCATAGTCTTAGCACAGCAGTAGCTTGGAGATCAATGAGGGCATGGTTCTCCACACTATTGTTCAGATACATAGATCTACATGTGTGAGGAGGGTCCCAGAGAGACCTTTTAGGAGGGTTGAGCATGGGATAGGGCACAATAAAGGGTAAAGGCCATGGATATGAGCCCAGCTGGTGAAGGGAATGGTTGTAGAGGGGCCATTCTGTGTGATGCCGGAAAGCCCAGGCTCTGGAGCCAGACTGCAGACTGGCTTCCAACTACTTGTGAATTGGAGCAGTTGCTTAATTTCAATTTCTTTTTTCTGTAATCATAGTATCTTTGTCATGGAGCTTGATAAGGATTCTATGAGTGGATGTCAAGTGCTTAGACCACGCTTGTTAGCACACAGTAAGAAGAGAATAAATGTTAGCTTTTATGGCTATCGTGTCACTATTGTTAGGTCCATAGTGGAGCTGAATCACATCATGGCCTAATCTATGAGATTTTGTTGGTACTAAGGAAAGAGTAACAGTATCTTAATAAGTGTGGTCACCAAAAATGGAGCTAAGTAATTCAAGAGAATGAGTAAATAATTTTACCTTTTTTGCAGATGTTAGTAAATCTGCAGAATGTTGATTCTATGAGGTATGATTTTGGGGACTTACTTCATTTGCACTTACAAAGTCACTGAATCATTAATTAAGAACTGAAATAGCTTTAGAGACTTAGGGTGGTGCTCTTCAAACTGCCTGCTGTGGGTCTTTCCAAGGAGATGACTAAGGGGTGGCCTGGAAGGAAGCAAGCAAGGAGTGGGTCTGTGGGACATGCTCACAGTTCTTCCAAAGCAGATGCACTTTATTCTGTTTTATAGTTAGAGTATCACATATTTTATTTAATAAGGGCACCACTTTAAAAAATGGTTTGAATACCGTTGATTGGTTCAGCCTCCTTGTTTACAGATGAAATAGCATTTCAGAAAGGTTAAGGATTTGCCCAAGGTTGCACAGCCATTTATTGACAGAGCAGGGGGCCAAGAACACAAGTCCACTTTTCCTGATACAGTGCTCTTTACTATTTACATGGTACTACCTATTACTACACAGTGCAAGATTACTACATTTTTCAGATTTTAGCAAAATCGAAAGGAAAATTCAAAAATATACTTTTCCTAGTTCCTAAATGTGAGAACTATGTATGAGAAGCAACTGCCAATAATTTGGCAGACACATATCCACTGCCCCCATCACATTGTTTTCAGTATCACTTGTAGGTATGTTTGTTCCATGTCCAAATTTTTATTTGATGAAAACTTAGATTTAGAAACATTACATGAAGTTATTAGAAAATAGAAATTATAAGGTAAATACTAGGCAAGGATTGTTGATAATAAAAAAAGACAAAAAGGATGAAGGAAGCAAAAAAACACCACAAGAATGACAAGCAGTAAAGAAAGATATGTTCAATGAAACAGAATTGTTTCAAATGTGAGCTCAGAAGTTCTGGTATCTTCTGTGACTCTGTTCATGGGCCTGGTTTGTGAACTGGCTTCAAGCCCTTTTTTGCTTAATGATTGCAGTTCCAATTTCATTATGAAAAGCCTGCGATTCTAAGAGGAAGATAGTGCTCAGGTCACTTCTGAGTCTACTTTTTAAACTCAAGTTTCTTGGATTCTTGGTTTGTATTTGTTGGTCTTCCGTACTGGATTTCAAAGCCAGAACAGTGTATCCTAACTTTAAAACTAACACTAAAATAACTACCTTGTTCTATTTCTTATTCTAATGAAAAATAAAAAACATTTCTTTTCTAAAAATGGAGTCTGTATCACCTTAAACCATCCTATCCTCGGTTCCATGCCACCTGCTCAAGGACAAGCTAGCAAAGATGGCCTTCTACCAATTCTCCTGCTGTTCCCTTTTAATTCCTAAAAGCACTTATCACAATAGGAAATTATCTTATCTGTATTTATTTGTGTGTTATCTGCCTCTGCCACTTGAATGGAAGCTTTAGGAAAGTAGAGGGCTTTGATTAACTTGCAAAGTGCTTGGCATGGAATAAGAGCTTGATAAATCCCGATTGAATGAGTGACTAGGATCCCTGTGAGAATTCTAGGTCATTGGTTTAGTTATCGGAATTCCAACACTCTCTATTGAATAGTGTCATTTGTCTTGAAGGATGGTGAATGGATTAAGATATTATGTTTTTTTTTAAGTTTTTATTTATTTATTTATGAGAGACACACACACACACACACAGAGAGAGAGAGAGAGAGAGAGAGAGAGGCAGAGACACAGGCAGAGGGAGAAGCAGGCTCCATGCAAGGGGCCTGACGTGGAACTTGATCCCGGATCCCCAGGATCACGCTCTGGGACAAAGGTGGCGCTAAACTGCTGAGCCACCCGGGCTGCCCAAGATTTTTGTTAAAATAAAGAAAGAAAAACATTGTGTTTTCTTAGGCCCTTCAATGGCCATGACTGATTGTAATTTGTGTATTTTGTTTGGTTTTTGCGTGCATAAGAACTTTTGCAATTGGGATGGCCAGGTTAAGCAATGTGAATTTTATTTTCTTACTGCTATAGGGACATGGGGGAATTTCCTTCCCCTCCCCACCCCCCGTGAGTCTCATCTTTGGAAAACACAAATCTCAGTCACCCTTCTCTTAAATTCTTTCAGGAATTCTCATGAAAGTGCCATGGCCTCTCTTGGCCTGGGGATGAAGACCACCTTGCTGATCAAAGCCTGAGGCCCTGTTTCTATGGCTGCTTCTTCAGTCTCATCCAGGACCACTTGTGTCTGGGACCTCCGAGTTCCAGAGTTTCAGAATGTTGACATTCTCTTAGTTTCTCAAACTTATCAAGCATTTTCTTGCTTCCAGAATCTACACACAAGTCTCTCTCCTTAGTACATTCTTGCCAGTTCTTGTTCTAACTGCTAGTTCTGCAGGCTCCAGATTAAATGTCGCCTCCCCAGAGCGGCCTTTTCTGACACCCACAGTCCCCTTATCTCACATAGTTCCCCAGTTAAGCTCTCTCATCTGACCCCATATTCTTCCTTCTTGGCATTTATCACAATGAATAGCTTTATTTTATTGTTTGTGTATGTGTGTTTGTGTTCAGTATCTGTCTACCTGACCAGACTGTATACTACAAGAGGGCAGTGGTCTGCTCATTGTTATACCCTCAACACCTATGTGGGGCCTCCAATGGTAGATTCTGACTCAATAAATATTTACTGAATGAATAAAAAAATACATGAATAAAATTGATCTTTGAGTTTTTAGTGTCTAGCACAGAGTATAATGTATATAATGGACTCAAAAAATAGTACACAACTAAAATTGGATTGATGACAATGTGAGGTGTTAATTGTATTTTCTCTATGAAGAAACAATGAATGGCTTATCCAAAACAGAAACCCTGTTCTCACATCCAGACGTAGCACACCCTCTGTGTTCGTTGGTTTTCCGTCACTCCCAGTAGCAGGACCTGATCCTCTAAGTACAGTGGAGAACAACTACTCAATCATTTTGTTTGTATAATTCCAAAACATCCAACTGAAAAGTGAATAATTGAGGCATCCTTTTTTATGTTTTACATACTTGATGTAGGTATCTTAAAAGATTGATTGAATCTCTTTTAGCTGGGTATTTGAATAGACACAACCATTAAGAGAATTTTTTCCCCCTGGGGACCTCCTTTACCTCTTAAACTGTACACGCTGAACAAGCAAACTCAAGTGGATCATTATCTATAAAAGTACAGAATTCCATCTCCCTTTGACAAACCATTCAAACCCAGAAGTGTGTTTTACACATTCTGACAGAAGCATCTGTGATTACCAACTCTAACCTCCTTTCTTGCCACTTTAGCATCCAAAAGTATATGAAAAGAGTGCATGTTAAGGCTTGTTCTATTTATTAGAAAATATCTCTTGGCTTAAAAACTCTTTTGACTATCAGCCTCCTGATGTGAGAAAAGTAAATAGCAAAGAGTTGCCCGGAGTCTTACTCCTGGATAACAGCTTAATAAAGATAATTGGACATTAGATGACTAAGGTTGGAAGCTAATATCCAGACATGTCTCACAGATAGGTCAAGCTAAGGTTTCCTATATAATTTTCATGATAGCCATTTGCAATGTTATGAACAAAGAGGGTCTGAATCTTTTTGGGTGAATAATAAGTATATCAATTATCTGTACCCTGTCACCAGGATTAAAGGTAGGCTCCCAACCATGTTTGCAAAGCTGGAGCCCACCTCAGGGACTAGCATAAAGAGGGAGGAGGAGGGAATGAGAGTCCTCCAAGTCCTGTGTTGGGGCATGGGTAGGGGGCATGGATATGGCCTTCATTCTGGAAGGGGTTGGGTATGGAGTTAGGTGTGTGTGTGTAGCTTAGTAACTATTAGTAGCCACTTCTACACTTCCATCATCAGCGAGTTAATACCTCAGCAAGGCAACTGTGAAGGAGAATGACTTTTTCCTTGAGCTAAAAATATCCTGAGGACACTGTGAGGAAAATACTTACCCCTTTCTTTGATTGCAATGAGCATGTCCTCTTTATGCTAAAAGGATCTTGTTGGCTTTTCCCTCATTTTCAATGGAAGTCCATTTACTGGACACTGATGTTGTTTGGTTGTGTGTCAAATGAAAACAGCAACAGTGACAAAGCTAAATATGAATTTAAGCTAGGAAAGGCAGAGAGCTAAAAACTTTCTTTTAAGAGTCACATTTCCTAACTTCTTCAACAAGGTCTGCTTCACTTGAAATGTGGCTTCTGAGAACTTTACATTTCTAGAATGCTGCTAAATTGCTCCGTGCATTGATTCTTCAAACACTCAGTGAAGATAGCCCTGGCTTTCGGTCTCATAGCAACTCTTCTCAAGAAAATGGACCCAAATTCATTTCCTCTTGAAGTTCAATCCTTCTCTGAGTCATATACAACATGGTTTTTAGCTCCCTTTCTCAGAATCACTCCAAGAGGATGATCTTCTGGCCATGTTCCTAAGATTTGCCTTATTGATTGTCATTTTATTCCATTTTCTCCCATAATTCTCTACCTAAACAGTACCCTTTTTAAGAGGATTGACATATTTTGCTAGTTATTATCATGTTTTTAGCTCTATTTCCTTGACATATAGCCTGTGGTAGTTAAAGTTCACTAACATATAAAGCACGAAGTTTGGCCCAACTCCACAAGGTTCACATTGACAGGTACACAAAGGGAAGGCTGGGAATGAGAGAGGAAAGCTCTCCTCCCAGTGAGTTTGCTGGGCCCTATTCTTGTAGCCTTCAGATCATTGCACTTGTTCAGAATAGTTATACAAGGAAAAGACCTCATACTTGGAAGGTCTTTGAAGAGTCTGAAACAAATGAGCCCTGGGAAATTTTTTTTAAAAGGATCTTTTGTCAATTCTTTATCAGCTGCTCAATATTGTGCTTTGTTTAAACAACAGAAGCATTGGTCTCAGTGTTTGTAAGGGTCTACAATCCAGTTATTTGGTTTCTTTTCTACTTAAGGAGATGCCACCCCCTGGAAACTCTACCACCAGCAGCATCATAAATTGGAAACTCCCTTTCCAGAGTATATTCTCTGTAGCTCCTACTTCCTCTCCCCTTATTCCTATTGGACTGATTTTTTATCCTTGACACTTAATACCTCCTATTCTTTTATTACAGTCTTCTGATTTCATTTTCCTCCTGGTCTATCCTAAACCTCATTATGAATAACTGCAAAACTACCCTCCAGAATCTCTGCCCCCTCAACTTTTCTCCATGCTTCCAGAGTCAGTCTTCTTGCTTTGAACCCCATCCACCATATGCTTGCTTCCCTTTCATCCCCAGGCTACTCAACAGTGCTAGAAAAAGCCAAGATGCCATCATGATTGGGACTCAATCCATGCTTATCTTCCTTGACTTCTCTAACCTACTATGCAGAGATTATTCGGTACTTCCTGACACCTTCCTCCCTGGTTCTTTTTCATCTTCCCCACTAGTCCTCTTATGTGTCTTGCACAGACTCATCTTCTTTTATTTATTATAAATAAGTAAATAGATAGATGATAGATAGATAGATAGATAGATAGATAGATAGATTTTTAAAGATTTTATTCATTTGAGAGAGACAGAAAAAGTGCAAACAAGAGGAGAAACAGAGGGAGAGGGAGAAGCTGACTCCTTTTTGAGCAGGGAGGCTGATGTAGGGGTCTATCCCAGGACTTAGAGATTATGACCCAAGCCAAAGGCAGACATTCAACCATCTATGTCACCCAGGCACCCCTCATCTTTCTTTTAGGCAATATCCTCCCACCATGCCATCTGCTCCTCTCTCTCCCCACTCAGACACCCTCCAGTGGCAGCTCCCAGAGCTGAATCTCCAGACTTAAAGGTTTTTCTGAGCTCCAGGTCTCTGAGATCTATTAGGGTGGCCTCTCCCACATATGGCTTCCTGTTTCTTACTATCATAGCACCTAGTTTTTTCCTCCCTTTGTACCACTAATTAAAATTTTATCGAATTGCTCCTTTTTTCTTCTTTTTCTTTTTAACTGTCTGCCTCCCAAGTAGACTATAAGTTCTTTTGAGGCAGGCACATTCCTGTCTTGCTCATTATTATGTTCTTACTACCCAACATGGGCATGTAGTTGGTACTCGATAAATTCATTGAATGTAGAACAATGTACACAGCAGGTATGAGCAAAGCATGGCCTATGGGCCAAATCTACTCTGCTACTATTTGTAAATAAGTTTTATTGGGACAGAGTCTTGCTCATTAGTTGTATATTGTCTATGGCTGCTTTCACCATAAAAAATATTGAGTCAATGCAACAGAGACTATATTGCCCATAAAATCTAAAATATTTACCCTCTGGTCTTAAACATTAAGCATCTGCTGGTCACTAATATAAGGGATACTCTCAGAGCACAAAGGAAGAGTGTATAACACAGCAAAGAATGGTAGGCTGTCAGGGAAGTCTTCCCAGAAGAGGAGATACCTATCTGAGCCTTGAAAGATGAGAAAGAGATATCCAAGGACAAAAAGGGGTGAGATGAGGATAACAATCAAACTATCACAAGCAAATGCTTTGGATCATCTGCACATGACCTGCAGCATGAATTGCAAGGCAGGCAGTAAGAAATGGACTTGAGAAGACTGGACAATGGTAAGAAATCCAAGGACATTTTTTTTTTGAGGGTTAAATTCAACTATTTAATGACTGACTTTATCCCCACGGGGCCACATTTTTACTGTAATTTTCATTCAGTTCTTTTTTTTTTTAATTTTATAAATTAATTTTTATTGGTGTTCAATTTACCAACATACAGAATAACAGCCAGTGCTCATCCAGTCAAGTGTACCCCTCAGTGCCCGTCACCCATTCACCCCCACCCCCCGCCCTCCTCCCCCTCCACCACCCCTAGTTCATTTCCCAGAGTTAGAAGTCTTTATGTTTTGTCTCCCTTTCTGATATTTCTCACACAAGGACATTTTTTTTAAGATTTTGTTTATTCAGAAAGAGAGAGAGAGAGCATGAGCAAGTGGGGGAGGGACAGAGGGAGAGGGAGAGAGAGAGAAAAAACCTCAAGCAGACTTTGCACTGAACGAGGAGCCCAACTTGGGGCTCGATCTCACGATCCTGAGTTCATGACCTGAGCCAAAACCAAGAGTTGTACTCTTAACTGTCTGAGCCATCCAGGGGCCACTCCAAGGGCATTCTTAAGCTTCACCCAACCCCAGGGCCCTCACAGCATTGACACTTTCCTCTCATGTCCCAAAGTGTCCAACCTCAATTTACCTTCTCTATTTTCTGCAACTAATATCACTTCTTATTTACTAAACAATTTGAAATAGTATTATTTCTAACCATAACTGCAGAGTTTCTCTGTTTTCACATTATTTCTTCTCTTATTCTTTCTTCAGTTAAAAAAAAAACGCATTCCTTCTCCTGCAATGATCTTAAGTCTGCACTCCTTCATTTTCCATGTCTCTCTCCTTCCATCTCTGCCACCTATCCCATGGCATGCCTTCTCCTGGCCACCTTGAAACTTTCAACATTGTAGTCTCTCTTGTCCTGCCACTTCTGTGCCCACTTCTTTTGACTGGTTCAACTTTGGTTCCCTGCCAGAGATGTTTCACTCCTATTTCCTACCTCTGCTTCTTTCTTCTGTCTCTCCAGCTGTCTGTCTATTTTCTCTCTCTCTCTCTCTCTCTCTCTCTCCTTTCTGTGATGAGCTCACTCCCTTTCCCAGTTTTATTATTTTAAAAAAATTTTTGGATTTATTTATTATTTGATGGGGGGGGGGAAGGGGCAGAAGGGGAGGGAGAGAATCCATAAGCAGACTTCCTGCTGAGCATGGAACCTGATGTAAAGCTCAATCCCAGGACCTGAGATCATGACGTGAGCTGAAATCAAGAGTTGGATGCTTAACTAACTGAGCCACCCAGGTACCACCCCTTTTCCAGTTTTAACCATCTCTATTCAGATACCTCAAAAATCTCTATTTCCAGACATTTTTTTCCTAAAGATTTTATTTATTCATGAGACACACACACACACACACACAGAGAGAGACACAGAGAGAGAGAGGGACAGAGACACAGGCAGAGGGAGAACCAGGCCCCATGCAGGGAGCCCGAGTGGGACTCGATCCCGGGTCTCCAGGATCACACCCTGGGCCAAAGGTGGCACCAAACCGAGCCACTGGGGCTGCCCCTTTCAGACATTTTCATGCTCTGTTTGGGGCAGTGTAAATTAGCACAACTTTTTTGGAAGGCATTTTGGCAATATTTGTTAGAATTGTATTTTTTTTACTGCTTGACTCTGATATTACAAGTATCAGAGTTTTTTCTACACACTTTGGCAAGTGTGGAACCTATGTGTGCAAGCATGATAATTGCACATTGTTTATTGTAGCTAAAAATGAAGAACAATATAAATGCCCATCAGTAGGGAAGCACTTAAATTAATATGAATATAGTAAAATACTAGGCACTCATTTAAAAGGTGAGATACATTTTGATGTGTTGTTTTGTAGATGCCCGCTATTAGAAGTGGAAAAAAAACTAGCCCAAATTCACATATTTAATCCTGGCCTCTTTCCCAGGTTCCAGACATACATTTTCAGTTTTCTGCATGTCATCTCTACTTAGATAGTCTTGAGAAATTTTAAATTCAATATTTTTTTCTTCTACTGGCATATGACAAATCCTTGGAGTTTCTTTATTTCTGCTAATTTTTCTATTTCTTTCATCATCTTTCCAGTCATTCTGGCATACAATTTCAAAGATACCTTTAAATTACTCTTTTCTTTGCCCAACACTGTAGATCAGTCACCCAAATATGTTGATTCTTTCTTTGCAGAATTTTTCCAAAATATCCCTTCTTTATCCTCGTAACCGTGGTCACAGTCTGTGCCTTCTCTTCCTTCCTTACGCCTGCAGTCTCTTTCCAGACTCTCCTCTCTGCCTTACTCTCCTCTGCACACTGAAGCCAAATTAAATATAACAAAACACTTATTTGATCATGTCACCCACTGATAAGCTTTCATGGTCTTTCCTTACATAGTATCTTTTAAGCCTTTTATTAACCATTCCACATGCTGACTAAGCGCTTTCTAAGTCTCTCTCCTTACAAACACCAAACTCTACCAGCTGGATTCCTCATCATTCCGTCATCACTTCCACCTATCAAATTTTACTGATACCATTTAATCTGCGTGGAATGTTCTTCCTCCTATTCGATCTATCCATGGAGACCTACATCAAATGCCATATACTCCTTGACATTTTTCCTAATCATGCCAGTTGGAAGTGATTAAAATCTATAAAGCAAGTTGCCAGAAAATACATTTCTTATATCCTTGTGATCAGTCAGTAGCCATGTTTACAGAAGTTTATCTTTGTATCCTAAGTGTGCCTGTGTGTCAGTGTGACAGGAGTGAGTTGGGGCAGGTAGTAATCAGACTCATCCATCTATTTTATGTTATGGGGTTCAGGCTAGTGGTTACCACAGATATCCATAAATTTTCAGCTGTCAACACATGAAAATTCATTTCTTACTCAGGTCATTGTCCAGTATAGGCATCCTGGGGGGTTATCTTCTCATTCAGAGACCAAGATCCTTCTAACATTTGGTTCTGCCTTCTACTAAGTCCTGGAAATGCTCTTCATCTGGGAAGTAGATGAGGAAGAGGACTGGGAAAGGCACACCGGATTCTTTCCTATTTCACCACAAAAGTGATGTCAGTCACTTCCACTCACTTTTCACTGGGCAAAATCTAGCCACATGGCCACTCTTAACTGCAAGGGATGCTGGGAGATGTGTTTAGGAGGAAATACAGGAGAAAAAGGAAATGTGTCTTGGTGAATATAGCAATATAGCAGTCTTTGTCAGTCTTTACTTCTGGTTACCAAATAGCCATTCCTCCCACACACGGAACACACATTGCTTCTCCCCTAGGGAAACAGGGCAAAGCTCTAGCCATGACTGTGCCCAGATCCAAGGCCATTCATTGAAAGATTTCTCACTGACATGAAGTCCACTCCATCGAGCATGGATGTGACTCCTCCTGGTTTGACAGCCTCACCCCACAAACACACTTAATATCTGGTATTGGGATAAAGGCTAAAAACTGCAGTAAAAACTCCCCCTGAGAAAAAAAAGGGAGGAGGGAATAGTCAGTGTCACTCTTGTGCAGAAGTTGTGATGTTCTATTGGGCATAAAGAAGAGGCTTCTATGGGGAGGAGCCTGAAAGTTCTTTGATTAGCCCCTGAATCTGTTCTCTAGAAAAAAGAAGTTTTCCACTGTTCTCCGTGTAGTCTGGCTTCACCCTCTGGGAGGCTCTTTCTTTCCATTATTCTTCTTGGCCATATCTGAAGTGAGTGGTGAGAAGCTGGTCCTTCAGGTGAGCTAACCAGTGTTCTCAGCGCTTCCTGCTAGTGCACATCCTGTGCTTGCCTCAGCCCTTTCCCCAACAACTTGTCACAAAAAGAACATTTCAGGGACCTAACCAGGGCAGAATCAGAGTCCAAAAGGATCCTGGGCCCCTGAATCAGAAAGTCACCTTACCACAAAGATGCCTACATTGGGCAGTAATGAAGAAAGAAAGAACTTGGAGCACCTGGGTGGCTCATTTGGTTGAGCATCTGCCTTTGGCTCAGGTCATGATCCCAAGATCCTGAAATTGAGCCCCATGTTGGGCTCCCTCTCCCCCCAACTTGTGCTGTCTCACACTCTCTCTCAGATAAATAAATATTTTTAAAATTAAAAAAAAAGAAAAAAAAGAAATTACTCTTGAATTTCTGAACTGAAATGTTAGGATTGGAGGCGGGAGACTCAGAGGCTTTTTAGAGGGGGAAGAGGTGGAGAGGAGTGGGGAGGGGCTGCGGGAGAGAGAGCGAGAATCTCAAGTGACTCTGCACTGAGCATGGTGCCTGACGTAGGGCTTGATCTCCTAACCCTGAGATCATTGACCTGAGCTGAAATCAAGAGCCAGAAGCTTAACCAACTGAGCCACGCAGGTTCCAAGGCTTTTGTTTTTTAGTTCAGGCTTGTGATTTTTTTTGGCAGTACAACTGTCTCAAAAAAAAAAAAAAAAAAAGTGGGCTTCTATTCTATTTGCTCGTCGGTTCTATTTGCTTGTAACTGCAACCGAAGTGCTTTCCCAGTCTCCGTCCTCAAGACTGCTGCTCCTATTTGCTTCTTTCTCCTTTGGCCCCTCCCTCTAGTTTTACTGGTGACTACTTGAGGCTTTTTTAAAACAGTGTGTTTGGATGGGAGGCAACAGCCTGTAAGTGTCCCCCTTACCCACCTGAAGTGCTCTGAACACTGAGTTACTTTGTAACCTGAGAAACCTTCTAGATATTTCCTCATGCACTTAGGTGGCACCTAAGGATCATTCAATCTTTGCCTGAGCTCACCTCTTTGTAACACTTACTAAGGCAGTTGTCGAGTCCACACACCGTCACTCTGACTCTCTCCATCCACTTCCCCAGGTACGTGGTCTGCCTTCCAAGTTATTTCAGAGCACAATTTAGTCAGATATTTTTGCCATTACCAGATAATGTTGTGACAGAGTCCTCTGGCTTGCTCTATCTGTTTCTTGCTATTTGGCACTGGGGAGCAAATAGTTTTTATGGCACAGACCCACTTCCAGTATGGTTTCTTTGTTGATCCACGTAGGCAAATGGCTGGCTCAAACAGCTGTTACATCCCAATGGATTAATTATTTCTTATTCAATTTACAGTCCACAGTGGGTGATTCTCTCTATACACTCACTCAGGCACACAGTTTAAGTAATTGGTTCAAGGTCACACAATTGATAACTAGATGCACCAGGATTTGAACCCAGGCAGTCAGACACCAAAATCTTAACCACTTTCATTAGCTTTGAGATACAGCCATTCAAATTTTACATCTTTCAAGATGTATTGCTTATAATTTGCCACTTTTGGCATTTTGTTCCACATGCCAATGAGCTGTATATGTAAACCTCTTGATCATACAAATATTTATGGAGTCACAGCATTTCAGAGCATGTATTAGGAGCTTTTGTAGCATCAAAGATACAGAAACTCTTTAAATACAACCAAACCTGCCGCTGTTGATTTTAAACAGCATCTTAATTTATAGTCTTTTTCTACCCCTAATTGCACTTTCTTTGCAGGACAACTAAATTGAATGTCTTACATTGCTCTCCTGGGTTTTCTGTTTCCATCTGTCAATGTCTTTTCATCCAGAGAGGTGATGGGGTAACTACATTTTGTAAGATTATTTTTGAAGATGTACGAGTGAAGGTTTGATCTGCCTACCAACATTAGGACCCTTTATCTCCCATGTGAAGGACTAAGTACCTAAAAGCTTTCATTTCTACAGAGAAGACACTTCCAGAACATGCCATGAGCAAGTGTTCTTTCAAGTTCTCTTCCTTCTCCCACTACTTAAGTGCAAGTGGACTGTATATGAAGAGGGCAAGGAGCAGAACAAGGTTTCTTCATGTGGGGACTCTGAGGTGCTCTGAACGAGGACCGATGCAGTGGGTAGAGGAGCTCATTGTCACAAGCTGTCACATCTCACGATGGGGGGCATGGCTGGTCTGCTTGGTAAACTGCTTCTGGTCTGTGACTATGCTTCCTTTAAAAATAAATTTCGGTCTTTATACCCTACGTGTTTCTATACCTCAGGAGCACCTCATGGATTTAGCCTAATTTTGTCTTATTTTGATAACTTTACTTCCAGATTCTTAGTAATCACCCATTTCTGGTGCTGTTGATTTATGCATCCCCTCTGAAATGCAGTTAAATGCTCTAGGCTGATTGGCTTCTTGAGGTTAGTAGAGAATATTTCAGCAGGACTTTGAAAATTAAGCCCTGACCCCAGCGTGTTAATGACTTTAGTGGACAGTAAAGGGTCCTTTGTGTTAGGCAGGTGACAAGTGTCTGTCTACCCTTTGGAGTCCACATAGGTTTGTACCTGATCTGAGGGTGACACATTATCCATTCACTAGCTCACATCGCCAGCCTTTTCACCTATGTGAACAACACTGGTGGGAAACCCACACATGCCACACAACCAGGCAGTTATTTCCAAGAGAGCAACTTTCTAGTGATTTACCAGAAACATCTTCAGAGTCACATATTTTTATTTTTATTTTATTTTATTTTTTCATTTCATTTCATTTTACTTTATTTTCTATTTTGAGACGGAGGGGAGAGGGAGAGATAATCTTAAGCGGGTTCCACACCCAGCGTAGAGTGGGACTCAGGGGCTCCATCTCACAACCCTGATCACTACCTGAGCCGAAACCAAGAGTCAGACTCTTCACCGACTGAGTCATCCAGGCCCCTCAAAGCACATATTTTTAATTTATTACACAAATAGTGGATTGGCTGAAGTGTTTAGAACAAGTGAGTTTTTCCCATTGAAAGGACAGTGAGTTTAGTCTTATAGAGACATCAGTGTGAAGTTCTTCAAGACTCTCACAGCACTGCTTAGACTATTGCAACTTCACTGGAATGAATGTCCCCCAGGGGCCCTCAAAGTTGAGAAGCACTTGTTTGCACGGGAGGTAAGCCCCAGGATCTTCTTATCATAATGTCTCAATGATTTATATTTAATGTCTGCTCCCTTCTCCTCCTCTAAAGGGACACACCCACACACTCACCCTCACACTCATGCACATGCACACACTCATATGCACTCACGCAACACTCATAGACACTCACCCTCACACACTCATGCACAGACTCATAGACACTCACACACGCACATGCACACACTCACCCTCACACACCATGCACATGCACATGCTCATACATACGCACCCTCACACACTCATGTACGTGCACACATGCATACACATTCACCTTCACACACTCCCACTCACACACACCCTCACAGACTTCCACTCACACACACTCACACATACCCTCACACATTCTCACATACTCCCACTCGTAGCACTCTCGTACAGTCACCCTCACACGGTCATGCACATTCACACACCCTCACACACTCCCACTCACACACACACTCACACACACACTCACGGACACTCCTACTCCCACACCATGAGTTGAGAGCTCTGGCTGGGCACCCTTGCTGGGGCTCCAGCTCTTTCCCCTTTGCTCATTTGTTTTTTTCTTAATGTATTAATGGAATCATATGGTATTTGTCTGGGTGCTGAGGAGCACGTGTGTCTCGTGCTTGGGTGACAACTGCTGATACGAAACAACACAGATGTCCTACGTCCAGGGAGAAGAAGCTGAGAGGGATACACTTCTCATGGGAAAATGTGGGGACTGCTGAGAAGGTGCGAGCAGAAAGGAGAATTGTTAAGGCTCCACTTTCTTGGTTTCTGAGTTGAACTTTTGCTCACAGCAGGTGAACACAGGCTCCCTCCCACACTGAGATTTCCTCCCCTGCCGGCCTGCAGTCTGTTACGTAAACAGAGACTTTCTACTGAGAAAGGAACATTTCTCTATTTTGGCTATGGGTTGTTATTTTTAAAGCTTCCTCCTCCAAACATTTTCCCCTATCCTTGTTTATTTTTTCACTAGAAAGAAAATGTGCTCCTTTAAAAAAAAATTTGAGTTCAGGACAAGAAACACTCCCTTGTAGTGGGCTGTCCCTGCTTATGGCCAAGTCACCCTTCGGCGTGACCACCGTCTCATCCCCTTGTTGGGCAATGTAGCTTGTAAAGATTCCCCTCCACTTCCATAGAGCTTCCGTGAGCCTGGGTGCCACAGTCGAAGCAGAGGGCTCTGTGGTAGTTGTTTTCTGGATACTTTAGAGAAAAAGGCCAACCTCTCCCTGAACATCTATGTCTCTATTTACCCACCTATCTCATAGTAATTGTTATATATAGCTGCTACGGTGTACTGCGTATCATTCTAAACACTTTACATAAAACCTCATTTACCTTTATCTGACAAGACTATGGCAATTGCTTCAGTATTGATGTGGGTCAGATGTGGAGAGGCTGACATTAGTTGTAAGGCTTTCTATACCTTTTCTGGAGGAATGTAGCTCATAGCCTTCCACCTGCCCTTTTCTCTGTGTCTGTCTTGCCTCTGTTTTGGATCTCTTTATGAACAAAGCTCGTGTCTTTCTTCTCTGTACCCTAATGTCTAGCCCAAAGCTTGGTATATAATGGACATGAATTAAAATAGGGCAAGAAGGGAAAAAAAATAAAATCTTGTTGGAATTCTTTCCTGGGAAGTAGGTAATATGGTTTGACTTTTCAGTTTTGGGTCCTAATACCCTCATTTGGACAATGACAAAAATAATATTACCTTAGAGGGCAATTGTAGCATATTTCAAATCAGAGTGGAAAAGATGGTTTACTCCACAAGTGGTGTTAAAATGACCTAGCTGCTTGGGACAAATACTAATGCTGAGTTCTATCCCACATGTCATTCACACAGAATAAATCCTGAACAGTGGGTGCACAGCTTTGGGAATATACTAAAATCCGTTGACTTGTCCACTCGAAATGAGTGAATGATATGATATGTGACTATGTTTCAATACAGTTGTTAGAAAAATTAATCTCAGAAGATGAAAGATTTAAGCATAAAATCATGGAACTATACCAGAGGGAAACATAAGATGATTTTATGTGTGTTACTGGAAGGGAAATGACCTTTTCAAGTAAGATATACTATTCTAAACAACACAGTTGGCCAATCTATAATGTAATAATTAAATATTTTGTAGAAGAAAACACCACAAAAAAAAGAAAAACATGACAAACCAGTAGAAAAGCATTGAAAGTATATAGATCAAAGGGCTAACTACTACAATATATAAAAAGCAGTTAAGAATCAATGTGAAAATGCTAATAACCCAACAGCAAAGGATAAGAACAGGTCTCTTAGAGAAAGAGCTTATACCAATATATTCTTCTACCAAAAGCCTATTAGTACAAGCTCTTTGGAAGCAGTATTTGAAGTATTTATCAATATTAAAAATGCATAAGTCCTCTGATCTAGCAATTCTACCTCTAGAAATTTTTTATAGCTATCTATATAAAGACCTAAACATAAGAATAGTTATTGCATGAAATATTTGTAACAGCAAATACTTGAAGTCAAACAAAGTGTCAGCTGAAAAAGAAGTGGTTAAAAAAATTTTAGCAATTTGTTCAGTGCAAAACTTATACTGTTGGAAAGTTATGCAGCTGTTAAAAACAGCTGATGAAGAACTCCAAAATACATTAATTAAAAATAAAACAAAATCCTGGACAATGTGCTTACTGTTCATGTTTTAAATTATTATATTTTTCACAAATATATGTTTGCACATACATAGGATATTTTAAATTCTTCTTCCCCCCCCCCGAAGACAACATGCCCCCAATTCAGCTTGTGAACAGAAAGATCAATGAATTTCTTTCACATGTATTATCCCATTTAACTTCTGCAACAACCCTATGGAAAAGATGCCAATATTTCTTTTTTGGATATTACATATTATGAACCTTCGGGTTTGCTTATTTAGTAGTTGCAACTACTAATGTTAAATTCTTGATGCCAGGGCGCTGTTGCACAGGGAAAAAGGCCAAATTTTTTATAATGTAGGACATCCTTTATCACCTAACCTTTTCTTCCTTTCCCAGATTAATCTCTTATCTCTTTCGTACATCTAGCACACTGCTCCATGTTCCTTCACTCTGCTCTTCCTTCCCGTGTTTAAGACCCTCTTCCAGTGATGCTTTCACACTCCTGCTCCATGAAAACCTGCATTTCTTCAACTGTCAACTCAAATGCCACCTACTAGGCAAATCCTTACCTGTCATCTTTGGCAGGGTAAATGGCTCCAGCCCAGCCACCGTCCCTTGCTAGAGTTCCTCCTGTATTTCAAAAGCACTTTATAAAGTCTGTTGGACCTGATTATATTATTTCAAGGTTTTGAGCATATTTAGAGTAGAGGCTCTGTTTTTATTCCCATAACTACCACAGTGCCTAGAATATAGTAGCAGAATAACACACACTTAGAATGATCATTTATCTGAATCTTAATCATTTTTATTAGGTTGAAGAACTCTATATTTTTTTAAAGTTCTTATTTTAATTCCACTTAGCATAGTGTTATATTAGTTTCAGGTGTACAAGATAGTGATTCAACAATTCCATACACCACCCGGTGCTCATCACATCAAGTGCCCTCCTTAATTCCCGTCACCAGTTTCCCCCAATCCACCAACCACCTCTCTGCTGGAAGCCATATTTGTTCTCAGTAGTCAAGTGTCTGTTTCTTGGTTTGTCTCTCTTTTTTCCCCTTTGCTCATTTGTTTTTTTTTCTTAATGTATTAATGGAATCATATGGTATTTGTCTTTCTCTGGCTGAGAAAGACATTTAGCATTACATTCTTTAGCTCTATCCATGTTGTTGCAGATGACTAAATTCCATTCTCTTTATGGCTGAATAATACTCCATTGTATAACTGTACCACATCTTCTTTATCCATTCATCGATCAATGGAGGACACTTAGGATCCTTCCATATCTTGGCTATTACAAAAAATGCTGCTCTAAATATAGGGGTGCACGTATCCCTTTGAATATGTGTTTTTTACTTCTTTGGGTAAATACCCAGTAGTGCAATTACTGGTACATAGGGTAGTTCTATTTTTAACTTTTTGAAGAACCTCCATATTATTTCCACAGTGGCTGCACCAGCTTATACCCCCACCAAGAGTTCACAAGTGTTCCTTTTACTCCATATCCTTGCCAACACCTTTTGTTGTGTTGTTGATTTTAGCCATTCCAACAGGGATGAAGTAATATCTCATTATGGTTTTGATTTGCATTTCCTTGATGATCTGTGATGTTGAGCATCTTTTCATGTGTCTGTTGGCTGGCTATATGACTTCTTTGGAGAAACATCTGCTCGTGTCTTCTACCCATTTTTTAATTGGGTTATTTGTTTTTTGGTTGTTGAGTTTGATAAGTTCTTTATATATTTTGAATACTAACCTTTTATTGGATATGTCATTTGCAAATATCTTCCCCCATTCAGTAGGTTGTCTTAGTTTTGTTGATCATTTCCTTCATTGTGCAGAAGCTTTTTATTTTGATGTAGTTCCAATAGTTTATTTTTGCTTTTGTTTCCCTTGCCTCAGAGGACCTATCTAGAAAAAAGTTGCTAAGGACTGATGTCAGAAAAATTACTGCCTGTGTTCACTTTGAAGAACTAGGTATTTAACATGGCAGATTTAGGAATTGGACAATATGTCTCTTCTAAGAATTTGAAATGAAATGTTTTATTGATGGAAAAACTTTTTTTTTTGTTTCGCTTTGCCTTCCAGAATCCAAATGAATGTTCATGTTCCATGAAAAAAGTGGGCTGCAGTTTTTTTGTTACAGATTAGGAGCCAGTAGATTTTTATGAATGTGAACATTATCAGGGTCTGGAACCTTTCTGTTCTTTATTTTTTTTAAAAGATTCATTTATTTGAGAGAGAGAGAGAGAGAGAGAGAGAGAGCAGGGAGAGGGGCAGAGGGAAAGAGAGAATTTCAGACAGCCTGCTGAGTGCAGAGCCTGACTTGGAGCTCCCTCCCAGGACCCTGAGATCATGACCTGAGCCAAAATCTGGAGTTGGACACTCAACCAACTAAGCCACCCAGGCACCCCAACTTTTCTGTGCTTTAATACTGTTTTTTTTTTCTTTTTATCTTCTATGTTTTCATAGGAACCAGGGAAAATGTGTAGAGGGCATGGTGGAGATCTTTGACATGTTGCTGGCTACGTCATCTCGATTTCGTATGATGAATCTCCAGGGCGAGGAGTTTGTGTGCCTCAAATCCATCATTTTGCTTAATTCTGGTGAGTTGATAACATGGAGGAATTTAATGATGGGTTTCTGGAAGAAAGATTTATTTGTATTTCAGCCAGATACATACAAGCTATTACAAGGGCATAATCATAAATTGAAAGAAACAACTGATGCACATTTAAAATTAGCCTATTGTCATTGTAGATGGCTTATCGAGGTAGAACCTACAGTGGTCAGATATGATAAATGAAGAACAAAAATTGGACACTGAGTCAAATGGCTTTTTTGTTGAAATATTTGCATCCCTTTATAGATATTTGGGATGTTTTATTTGATTTATTTATTTTGAGCTGCATAGTTTTACTAAAGTGGTACAGGTGTATAGGCATATATCTTTTGATAGTTGTAGATATCAGAAAGTAAGTAGAGCAAGTGACCAATAATATCAAGCTCCAGATCATAAATAAAAAGGCTTGAGACTGACCATGTCTCTGGTCAAAATGGATTAGGTGACAAATATAATTGGCTCAGAGATAGAAACACCTGATCCTAAAATTGAGACACATAGAGTGTAGGCCCAGCTGAAAAAGAAGTTTTCATTAGGTCTCTGATGACTAATTCAACTGCGCCCTCCTATTGATTCATTTGAGAAAGCTTAGCTGAGCATGGCATCTGCTTAGGGGTTTGTTTTATTTTGTTTGCAGTAAGGTCGGCTATTGTGTAGAGTTTCTCTAGGTCACCCAGATGGAAACCATGGCTCAGCCTGAATTAGCACCGCCGTGTTCCTCCTGGCCCTCGGTATTTGGATCTGAGCACTAGGTCTCCAGTCTGTGGGACCTGAAGTTCAACAACAGGGTGCCAGCCACACAATAGACGCCTGTAGCCTGGACCTTTACCCCCGTCCATGGCCCTACTTCATGCCTCGGACCTCACTGTCACATAGAAACCCTAGCTATTTTAAAGCCCTGGGCCTGATTTAGAATCAGATACAGTCTCGAATTTCCCAATAGCTGAACTAGAGTTTGTATCAATCCCATGCAGGGAGAATCGGCACTTTCTTCTCTTTTCAGATGTTTTGTCTCTTCCTGATGAACACCAACCCCTGCGCACCTCCCCTACCTGTTTTCCGCTTCCCTTCCACACCATTGCTAATAACCTACATCGCTTCATGGTTAGAAAGCAATCATTCTCACTTATCAAGTGATAAATGGAAATCTGTACTATTCCACTAGGCAAGGACTGAATTACAGAATGAAGTTACCTGAAAAATGATGTGACCCACACCAAGGAAGTGATTACCACTGCATTCAAGTTTTCTGGTTCTACTCACATGCATTGTGCTTTTCATTTCAGTCATTTGTCCGGTACGTTGCAGGGTTCAGATCCCACAATGGCTCTTTATTGGACGAGAGTTCTGGGAGCAGTGCCACTCGGCTGCGCGGCGCCAGGTCCTGAACCTGTTCCTTCTTCAATGGAGGGCTGGCACATGCTGACAGCTTTCATATGGGCAATCTGTTAACTTCAGGGAAGGCAGGCCTATCAGGTGCTGGGACTTTCTTCCCACTTTTACTGGGAAATAATACTCCAGACAGGAAGCGAAAATTACCCAGAGTTATATAATCAAGCACAAGTAGATGCTCTGATCTTGGTAACCAGAAATAGCCCCTCCACATCTGTGTAGCCTCTTTCTCCTTTATTATTCTGTTCCTATGACAGGGTAGGATTTTTAAAATATTATATAAAAAAGGGCAACACTTTTTGCCATCAACATACTGGATTTGTAGACCCAAGTTTTTTAAATCCTGGAGGAAAAAAATTCAGCCCTCATAAGAAAGTCTTTTGTTAAAAGAGTGGCCCCAGGAGCACCTGGGTGGCTCAGTGGTTGAGGTAGAGGTTGAGCCTTTGGCTCAGGTCTGATCCTGGGATCGAGTCTCGCTTCGGTCTCCCCCCTCCGGCAGGGAGCCTGCTTCTCCCTCTGCCTTGTCTCTGCTTCTCTCTCTGTGTGTCTCTCGTGAATAAATAAAATCTTAAAAAAAAAAAGAAAAAAAAGAGAAGACTGGCTCCAGAATCTCAACACATATTTCCCACTGCGGGATTTGGACCTCCACCTGACTCCTCACACGGGTTAAATTTTCCTACTCTGTGTTCTTCTGCATCTTTCTCAGGATCCTCTGTGAGATTCCTTGCACTTAAGGGTTGGAACACTGTTTTGGAAACACAAGGCACTGTATTCTGACAGAGTTTACAGTTGTCCCTCTTATGAGAGAGATATCAGTGTGGCAACATGGTTTTTCTGTCAAGGACGGCACTGCTGGCTCACAAACAGTAACAAAACAGAATCTGTCTCCTAACCTGTAAAAAGTGAAAGCACTCTTCAATCCAGAAGTGAGCTATGTTTGGAAAGGCAGGTCTGCTGCTGAGCACAGCTCGTAGTGTCTCATATTGTTCCTGAAAAACAGAATCAGAGAGGACCAGACTGAAGCACAATGGTATGGTGTTGGGAGATTTTCAGAGTAAAAAAGCAGTCAGCCCTGGGGTGACCACAGTCCTAACAATATTTGCCCACAACTGGAAGTATGGATTTTTCTAAGAACCCAACCAATTCATGACTCCCATCCAAGGCAATTTTTCACCTGTTGTGAGATAAAGAACAAAGTGATGGTCATTCCAGGAATCTCTGGCAGGGGCCAAGCTGGAAAGGATTCAGGGAGCCTGAGCTGGAAGATGCTTTTCTGATTCCTGGGAGACATGACCTCAGTGTATGGAGTAACTTTGGGTTGTGCTCTGTGCCCCTGTCACCAAAGTCTGAGGGGGTGTGTTTATGTTGCCTTGACTTCGAGGCAGAGGCACAAGGGTAGTTGAAAGGTTGTTTTGTGGGCTACAGGAATGACTTTCTGCAAGTCTCATGAGGGTCTCCCAAATGCCAAGATTTCCATGGGAAGCCCCCATCACAGCTGTTTGGGAACGGGGAGATAGTCATTATGATTTATGCCTCATGAAGAATAATTCATTACATTCCTTACAAAAGCCTGGAATCACTCATAGTACAAACACGATTTTTCCACTCTCCACTAAAGGACAGAGGCATTCCTGGTTAATCCAGAGATGCTTTAGCAAAATCAATGCCATCTTCAAGGTATTCTGAGAACTAGCTGGACAGAACTCAAGCAAAGGAAATGTGAGCAGAAGCAGAAGGCCAAGAGGGAACCATGACAGGAGGCAAGGCCAGTGCTGTAGAAGGGGACCAGGGGACCAGGAAGGAGTTATCTGTGCCTGTTTACCATATTCCCTCAGTGTGCTTTCAGTGCTTCTTGATAATTCCAGTATTTCTAATTCTTCCAGGTCCCACTCTGACCTCATCTCATTAAAGAAATCTTGCTACCACTCAAGTCCACAATGAGCTGTCCTTCACTAGACTATTTTAGTTCTGAGAGCCGGTACTGGACAATCTAGCATTTGGTTAATTGGTTGATTTAATTCGTTGTTCAATAATTCAGAAACTGTGCAAAAATAAATGACACAGTTTTTTGGTTTTCAGTTTTTTTATTTAACCTGGATGGATTCTTCATGCATGTATATCCTGATTTCCCTAGAAACTATTTAAACTTTTTGACATTCCCCACATCTTTAACCTGTGAACTGTCGACAGGTACCACACCATTCAGTCCCTCAATATATATTTATTTGCTATACATGCCCAGGAGGTTGTGGAAACTTCCCATTTGTCATATGGTCTTTCTACCATCATGAAATATATCATCCCTTTTTAGATCCGGCTAACATTAGACTATTAAATGAGAAAAATAATGCCCATCTCCTTGGGTTACTGTGAGCTAAAAGGGAAATTGTATATAAAATGTCAAATCCAGTTTATGAAACACATAGGCCTTCAATCAATGACAGCTATCACCATCACTTGGGAAGCTCTGGTTCAAAGGGAGCCAGTCCAGGGGTGCTTGGGTGGCTCAGTTGTTTAAGCATCCGAGTCTTGGTTTTGGCTCAGGTCCTGATCTTAGGGTGATGAGATTGAGCCAGGCATTGGGCACCTTGCTGCTTAAGATTTTTCTCTCTCCCTCTGCCCCTACCCCTCTACCCCCTGGCTCACATGTGCACATACTCACTCTCTTTCTCTTACTCACACCAATTTATTTATTTTAGAGATCTTACAACCCTGAGACCATGACCTGAGCTGAAATCAAGAGTTGGATGCTCAACAGACTGAACCACCTAGGCATCCCATATACCTTAAAAAAATATATATATATAAATATATATATATATATATATATATATATATATATATATATATATATAATAAGTATTTTAGTTTTAAAGGTTTCCTGCTAGGCTCATAAAATACGCAGGGACTGAAGGATGATAATAACAATAGAGACTGTGACTCTTCCCCTGAGACTTGGTTAATTGTGCTGTTTAATCTTATTGAGAGAAATTTTACAGCAAGATTGATCCTGTGGATAATTATCGAACCTTAATATTGGCCGACCCTGATGAAAACGCTGTGGTGAGCAGCAGACAAATCCCAGTGTGCTCACCCATCCATTCACTGTGCTCATTTTCATCCCCTCCCTTCCAGCATGAGGGTTTCACAAGCCTTGAGTCCGCTCCCATTTGGATCACTACCCTTTTAGTGGGTGTTTTTTAAGACTCAGAAAAATTCACACATCAAAACTTAACATGGATAAATCTGCAATCTCTAATAAATGTTTGGTTTGGCCTTCAAAATTCAACTCAATAATAATTTCTTTTCTGAACCCATTACTGACCATAGTTCTTTACCCTCCACAGTAATTCCAAAGAGTGTCGCATCTCTCACTTCCTGGCGACTTTATCCCCCTGGCTCCCCGAAGAGCCCATCAGGCCCCAGGTCCCAGACCCCTGTGCCCCTGTCCCCTATTCAGCAATAGAACCACTTTTGTCTCCTGACTCACAAACAACTCCAGCCCCCACCCCCCAAGTCTTCCCTCAGACAGCTGGATCCCTGCGTCCCTCCTGCAGTGTCTTTCTCTGTAGAAATGTGTTCTTTTGATTACTTGTTCGTCACAATGGCCTTCAGATAGCATTTCTCTTTCAACTGGTGGAGTAATTAAGAAGAGTGAAGGTAAAAAACTATAGGGTGAAAAGGAAAACAAAATACCAGAAAGAATTATGGCCACATTTCTCAAGTGCATACCCGGATGTTCATTTAGGGAAAAAAGGGATATGGGATGTCAAACGGGTGCATATATATTACTCAGAAATGTAAAATTATTTTTATAAAGAATTTAAGCTGAGGGATCCCTGGGTGGCGCAGCGGTTTGGCGCCTGCCTTTGGCCCAGGGCGCGATCCTGGAGACCCGGGATCGAATCCCACGTCGGGCTCCCAGTGCATGAAGCCTGCTTCTCCCTCTGCCTATGTCTCTGCCTCCCTCTCTCATTCTGTGTGACTATCATAAATAAATAAATAAATAATTTTAAAGAATTTAAGCTGAGAAATAAGACAACCATTCAGAGTCCCTATATTTAGATGAAAGAACATTTTAAAAACATATTGACTGTTAACATTGAGGAGCATTAATTCTCAATAGTTGAAAGTCTCTGACAGGAACAGGGCTTGGAAATTGCAAAAGGGCACATTGTCAGGTATGCCCGTTGTTGGCATGGTGGAGAAGAGTTGATTATATTATCTCTTGAGTTCTTTCTGATTCCAGGCTTTCTCCCAGGAAGCCTTCCTTTATGATTTTGAGATAAATGACACTTCATAGTTGTTAAGTGGCTCATTGTCTCCTTCTCTCTGGCTGACTGGATTCTATAGGCAGTGGCTTCAACTCTTTAGAGCCTTTTCCTGCTACAGACTTTTGATGTGACTTGAAACAAGCCTAGTGTCTTCAATAATTTCCGGAAAATTTGGTGTGGCATGGATTTTGTCATTAGAGTGGCCTGTCATTCAAGAGAAGCAACTCTGCCACTTAATTTAGAGAATGACGGGTGCCCTTTGATATGCTGCTTCCCTATGAAAGGAATTACTGTGTTCTTCTTAGCAGATAGATAATAAATAAATTCCTGCCAGGAAGTTCTGAGGTGGGGTTTCACCCCTGCCATTTGTGGTTAAAAAAATTGCATTCTTATGACCAAAATATCCTTCTTGTGAATGGAAGAGTCTCAGACCGCAGACCAAGTATATCAGGTCCTATATCTTGCACACACCTTTTGGAGCTTCTGTGGAACTGGAGAAACCAACCAAGTGCCTATAACCTGGGAAAGACTTGGGGAGTCCTAATGTGACCTCCTGGGATAGTAGGAATAATGCAGCAGCTCTTGGAAGACTAGAAATCCTTGCATTCTGATATTAGGAACGGTTTCCAATCATACTCAGAGCCTTGGGGAGGGACAGCTGCTTACCATTTTGTGCTCATTAAGGGAACCAGGAAAGGGGGAAGCTATCTCCCAGGTCCTTGATCCAACCACCCTTTGGATCAGGATCCAGACATGATGAAATCAGTATTCTTAAGGCTGACCCATTTAAAAGAAAAAAGTATCACAGACTCCCCTAACACTGACTTAAATGTTCTTGTTCTTTGAATCATAATGCTGCTTAAATATGTATAACTATATTTATTATTTAAATAGACAACCAAGTATAAACTTTGTTTATAGCTCTTATATAAGGACAAAACCAAAACAATTTCACAAGTTAAATACAAACTAAAAGGTAAACTGATAATGTTTTTGTAGAAATTGAGTTGCTATTTCTAACATGCCTGGGGTAGACCCCTGGTCTGCTGGTCTACCAAGTGCTCTAGTGATGACTCAGTTTCCCACCACTTGCCTATGTCCAGAATGATCACAAAACCTTTGCTCATGCAGCATGCTGTGACATCATATGGCTTTGGCAAGAACATATCAGTTACATATTTTGCTGACTTCTGTATTTATTTATGAGATACTTATAATACAACTATTGGATTTGAGGCAATCATAAATACTGGTGGAAAACGTGTTACTTAGGAAACAAAGATGGTCTAGATTGGTGAGTATCAGTGCTCCACACATTTCAATCATCTGGGGGTCTTTAAAAAAATCTGTGTGGGGACCCACCTCCAGAGATTCTGATGGAATTGGTTCAGATGTAATTCAGCTTCAGAGCTTGAATATTAGTATTGATTAAAGCCCCCCACCAAGACTCCAATCTCACCAGGATTGAGAACCATTGATATAAGTGATGCAGAACATTCTGATATTAATGTCTAATGGTATTTCTTAGAATATCATTAAAATAAAAACATAAAACTATAAAACTCTAAGACAATATAAATATCTCTATGGATCAATTTTTAATTCTCAGGAATATGTGAAACCTTGTTTGAAAACTACCAGTGTAGATGATGTTTTAGCTACATTAAAATAGTTCTCTAGTGTCCTTTGAAACTAGCCATTCTGCAGACCCTGAGGGAGCAGCTGCTCATGCTCAGAACTATGCCAGCATTGGAAGCAAATAAATGATTGAGAGCTGGGGTCACAGATAATTAACTTGTTATTTGCATATCATGAGATAAGAGCTGTCATATAGTAAACATATGACAGTAAGGTCCCTACATGAGGACTGATACGTCAGCTGAGCCTTGAGGTCGACCAGGACTTGGCTGGAGTGAGAAGAAAGGCCACCATTCATTCTTCTAACAGTGAGGATCTCCTCAAGCCACTGGGATTCTCTTCATAGGTTTCCTCAACTAGCAAAGAGAAAGAAGAATTCTAAACAGTCCTGCCAACCTTATGGGTTGTTATGATGGAGTAAGATAGCAAGATGATATAAGCTAATATCATCATTACAATTATAGTCCCTTTTTTTCCAAAGGGAAAATATTAAGCAATCGAATACCTACTAAGATTTTGGTGTCAAGATCACCCTGTTCTAATCAAAGGACTAGAAGTATACTTAAGGTCTATATTTGGAAGGGCCTTACGTTCCCTCCTTTTACTCTCATGCCCGGCATATTGACCTATAGTTTAAAAGTGTTCTGATACTTGAACTGAAGAAAACCACGAGAAAACAATAAAAACCCACTAATTTCTTGAGCTCACTAGTAAAATAAAATATTGTTTTTTAATGGGTTTATCTTTCCCCACAAGCTATTCATTGAATAATTAAAAGCCATAATAGAACATGTATACTTCCTGAAAGATTTATTTATTTATTTATTTATTAAAGATTTTATTTATTTATTTATTTATTCATGAAAGACACACAGAGAGAGAGGCAGAGACACAGGCAGAGGGAGAAGCAGGCTCCATGCAGGGAGCCTGATGCGGGACTCGATCCCGGGACTCCAGGATCACGCCCCGGGCCAAAGGCAGGTGTAAACCGCTGAGCCACCCAAGGATTCCCTTCCTGAAAGATTTAAATGGAATGTCAAACTGTCCCGTCAGGATTAGGCTAAACTGATTTAGTTGGAAGACTTACTTCTGGGTGTTGCTTTTCACTCAGGGCCTCATGGCTTTCTGACTGCTTCTGTCATGGTAAAAGAAAGATGGAAAAAAACAGACTTCTGCTGTAAGTTCTGTCCTCCCCACCTCCTCCCATAGGGGTCCTGAGCACAGCCTCTCTCAATACCGCACTGAACTGAGTGACATCCATGGCTTTATAAGTTATCATTTGGTAGCTTCACTACCATTTATTGAGTAATTACTACTTTTCAGGCCAGTACTAAGTGATGGAAATGCCTTTAGTTGCCTTATCTGTAGTAGTTTTTACCCAGTGGTTTATATGAGATGAGGCATAGGAACTACTCCCCGGTGTCTAAGAGTGGTGACATCAAGGTTACCCAACGGGTAGTGATAGAAATAGTGGTGATTACTAAGGCAGTTCCTACCTCAAGGTCCTCATAGTCTAATAACAGAGACAGATATATTAAAAAAATTATCTTTTCAAAAATAAAGTTGCAATTATAAATAAAGAATATGTTCACCTGAGACCATTTAAGAATATAAAATATATCCCTAGAGAAGTTAACAACCCAAAGTTAGCCAACCATTTGGACTTTTTGATGTACGTCATTGCAGTCTAGTGTAAGGGTTAATGTACGAGTGTTGCTAACACCCTTTGTGCTTCTGTTTCCTGGTCCATGAAATGCAGATCATAATAGCGCCTACCTGCTAATCCGAATTAGTTCTTCAAACAAAGTCTACTTAGGCTAACACTCCCACTTGTTTGAGATACTATTTTCTTCCTTTTCCCTACTGTGAATGTGTATAAACCATATTTACATTTACGTATTTTAAGTGTTATACACATATACTTTCCATAAAAAGAATATTTTAAATGGCTGTATAATCATTGAGGCTATATGCTCATTAATTCAACAAACCTGATATTGTTAAGCATTTAAGTGCTTTCTTTCTTTTCTTTTTCTTTCTTTCTTTCTTTCTTTCTTTCTTTCTTTCTTTCTTCTTTCTTTCTTTCTTTCTTTTTTTTTTCATTATAAACTATGCGTGTTTTGCATTCTTTTCATTATCTCTTGCCCACATTTGCTTATGACTTTGGATGTTTGTAGTGGTTTGCTGGTGAAGGGATATAAAAAGGCTCTTGATCCGTGTTACCTACTGTTCCAGAAAGCTTTATCAAATTTCACTTTTGCATAAATGTAACCTTATCATGCAATTTGAGAGACAGAGGTGAGTGCAGACTGCTGGCCAGTTGGGAGAGAGAGACCGCTTCCTCCTGCCCAGCTACTGCCTTCTGCTGTGACGGACCCATAGTCAGCAATTTCTACATAGGTCAAATTATAAGTATCATGTCATGAACTTTTCAAGCTCACCTCATTTGAAGCAAATTATCATGTAGAGAATTTTGTTTTATTTTATTGTCTGTATGGGTGCTTGTTGGGCTAAGCTTCAGGTTTGTGACTTACACAGACTCTGGGCTGAGGAACTGGCCTTATTCCAAGCTCTTGGGGTGCACACAGGGCTGCCATTTCATGTCTGACCTTCTGCTCTTGGCTCCTTCACCACTGATTGCTTAACGTGATATTTAGAAGAGAAAGACACCAGGTTGAATGGCTGGAAGTGGACTTCTCTTCACTGGTTTCCTCAACTAGCAAAGAGAAAGAATTCTAAACTGTTCTGCCAATCTTATGGATTTGTTATGACAGGACGAGATAGCTTAAAAATATAAGCTAATATCATCAATATTACAGTCTTTTTTTTTTCTTTCCAAAGGGAAAATGTTAAGTAATCAAATAACCTACCAAGATTGAAAACCCATCCAGGGAAAGACAACCTGGTTCCTCCCATGGTTTCATTTGCTCTGGATTCTGAGGCTCTGTGACAGTGACATGACCTTTCTTGGTCCCTAATGAACTTGGAAGAAGTAGCTTACCATGTGAGCCCCTTATTGCTCCAACCATGCCATTCTTTGGTGATGGCTCAAAGAGTGCCCTGTCCAATGCCGCTGACATTCCAAGGATCAAGTGCAGGCCTGCTCCACACTCACAACTGGAAGCAGACAGATGCTGGCCAAGCTGGTCCATCAAGAGCTCAGAACAATAGTCAACCCTGAGGATGGCTGATCAGGACTCTTAGGAAGGGACTGACAGGAGCATTTTATTCATTCTTTAAAATGGGTATCAACAGAGATTAATTAAACCCAGAATGTAAAATTCATTTTCATCTTGACAGGTGAAGTATCTCCTCTTTTTCTCGGCATAGCAAAAGTCACTTTTTTTTCGACTTTTTAAAATTTAAATTCAATTAATGAAAATATAGTTTATTATTAGTTTTCAGAGGTAGAGGTCAGTGATTCATCAGTTACATATAACACCCAGTGCTCATTACATCACATGCCCTCCTTAATGCCCATCACCCAGTTACCCCATCTTCTCCCACAAATGTCACTCTTTGAGTTAGAGAATATAATCTTCACATCCAGTGAAAGCCAAACACTCAGTTCCTCCTAATAAAACCGTAGCACCACACTTTCTTTGCATTCCAACTTACAAGTACTCCGGGGACAAAAAGGGTTGCCAGTCTTTGAAGTTAATCTTCTTTTGTACTTAGACATGTTCAGGTTATCGATGACATGTCAGAAGCATTTCCAGCTAAGAAAATTATTCTCAGAAGCTTTAGTGACACATATTAGTTTTATTTCTTGTCAAAATGACAAGCCTGAAGATTTCAGGCTTAGAGCTGATAGAAATATTATGAAAAGAGTAATAAGTAATATCCCTACAGCAAGCTCCTTAGTCCTTGGAATTTCCATTCACCAGCTGTGTTTCTCTCTCATCAGTCCAGGCATTGACAAAGCTCATGAAATAATAGGAATAAATGGGACTTAGATTTTGTATTTTTAATAGCATTTTCCTCCACTGAATTATAAAAATCCTACTTGGCCAAGGCAGAGAACTTGGAAAATACAGAAAAACCACCAAGAAAAATAATCTCCTAAGGAATCATAATTTTGCCGCACAAAAAGTATTTATTGTTAACATTCTGGTGTAAGTCCTTAATTAAAGAGACTCTTAGAAGATGTCTGTGCACATGGTGTGCCTTCGTTTCTCCACACCATCCTGCATGATTTGCAAAAGCTGAATTGTTCCTAGGTCATTCTAGGAAAATTCTTAGTGTTTTCAAATATCTCTGGAGGTGAGTCCATTGGCAATCATTTCTAGTTTCTCACAGTGCTTGAAGTTAGGAAATTCTTTGTGTGGTTTTTGCATGGTGATCCAGGTGTGAAGGATATTTGAGTTCTGATGCCAGCTCTGCCACTTATTTACCCACAGGGTGACCCCAGGCAAGTCTGGCCTAGCTGCTCTGCCAAAAACCCCTCTTAGAGCTCAATACATCATTTCTTTTTTAGTGCTGAGTAATATTTTATTGTCTGGATGTGCCATAGTTTGATTTATCTGATCACCTACTGTAAGACATTTCGGTTGCTTCCAAGTTTGGGCAATTATAAATAACAGTGCTATAAATATCCACATGCAGATTTCTGTGTGGACATAAATTTTCAGCTCATTTGGGTAAATACCAAGGAGCATAATTACTGGATCTTATGGTAAGGGGATATTTAGTTTTGCAAGAATCTGCCAAACTGTCTTCCAAAGTGACTACATAATTTTTCACTCCTACAAGAGTTCCCATTGCTCTGTATCCTTGCCTGCATTTGGTGTTGTCAGTGTTCTAGATTTGGGGCATTCTAATAGATGTGTAGTGGTATTTCATTGTTGTTCTAATTTGTAGTTCCTTAATGGCACATGATGTGGAATATCTTTTCATACGCTCATTTGGCATCTGTATATTTCTTCTTTGGTGATGTGTCTCTTCAGGTCTTTTGCCCATTTTTTTTTAGTATAGTCGACACACAATGTTATGTTAGTTTCAGGTGTACAACTTAGTGATTGACAAATTTATGTATTATGCTGTGTTCACCACAAGTATAGCTACCATCTGGTCCATTACATCATTGCCTTCGCAATATCACTGTATTCCTTATGTTCTGCTTTTTTGTTCCCATGCCACTCTTTCTCCATAACAGGAGGCCTGTATCTTTCTCTGTCCTTCACCCATTTTGCTTAACCACCTATCTCCCTCCCTTCTAGCAACCACCAGTTTGTTCTCTGTGTTTATAGGTCTGATTCTGCCTTTTGTTTATTCACTTTTTAGGATTCCATTTATGAATGGAATAATATGATAAATACCATAGCCAATCTTGTTTCACTTATCATAATACTCTCTAGGCCCATCATTTTGTCTCAAATGGCATGATCTTATCCTTTTTATGCCTGTGTAATATTCCATTGCACATGTATACCACATTTTCTTATTTGTTTGCCCACTGGTGTACACTTAGGTTGCTTCCATGTCTTGGCTGTTGTAAATAATGCTTCAATAAATATGGGGGTGCATACATCTTTTTGAGTTTGTGTTTTCCCTGAGTAAATACCGGATAGTGGAATTACTGGATTATATGGTATACCTATTTTTAATTTTTTGAGGAACCCCCCTAGTGTTTTCCACAGTGGCTGTACCAATTTATATTCCTGCCAACAGTGCACGAGGGTTCCTTTTTCTCTACATTTTCATCAACATTTGTTTCTTGTCTTCTTGATTTTAGCCATTCTAACAGGTGTGAGGTGATAGATATCTCATTATGGTTTTGATTTGCATTTCCCTGATGATTAGTGATTTTGAGCATCTTTTCATGTGTCTGTAGGCCATCTGTATATCTTCTTTGGAAAAAGGTCTGTTCAGATCTTCCGCCCATTTTTAAATTGGATTGTTTGTTTTATTGGCGTTGAGTTGTATAAGCTCTTAATATATTTTGGATATTAACCCCTTACTGGATATGTCATTTGCAAATATCTTCTCTTGGTTTCTTGATGGTTTCATTTGCCGTGAGAAAACTTTTTAGTTTGATGTAGTCCAAATGGTTTATTTTTGCTTTTGTTTCCCTTGCCTTAAGAGACATATCTAAAAAAATGTTGCTACAACTGATCTTAGAAAAGATTACTGCCTACACCCTTTTCAACGATTTTTATGGTTTCAGGTCTTACTTTTAGGTTGTTAATCCATTTTGAGTTTATTTTTGTGTATGGGTTAAAAAGTGGTCCAGTATCATTCTTCTGCATGTGGCTGTCCAGTTTTCCCAACACCTTTTACTGAAGAGCCTGTCTTTTCCCATTGTATATTCTTGCCTTCTTTGCTATAGATTGACCATATACACATGAGTTTATTTCTGGGCCTCTATTCTATTCCATTGGTCTATGTGTCTCTTTTTGTGCTAGTGCCCTATTGTTTGGATTACTACAGCTTAGTAGTAGGTCTCAAAATCTGGGATTGTGATACCTCAGTTTTGTTCATCTTTCTCAGAACTGCTTTGGCTATTTGAGGTCATCTGTGGTTCTATACAAATTTTAATATTATTTGTTGTAGTTTTGTGGCCCGTTTTTTAATTGGATTGTTCATTTTCTTACTGTTGACTTTTTTTAAAATTAATTATTTATTTATTTATGATAGTCACAGAGAGAGAGAGAGAGAGAGAGAGAGAGAGAGGCAGAGACACAGGCAGAGGGAGAAGCAGGCTCCATGCACCGGGAGCCCGACGTGGGATTCAATCCCGGGTCTCCAGGTTCGCGCCCTGGGCCAAAGGCAGGCGCCAAACCGCTGCGCCACCCAGGGATCCCTTACTGTTGACTTTTAAGAGTTCTTTGCACCTATTGTATAAGAGTCCTTCATCAGATGTCTTTTGCAAATATTTTCTTCCATCCTGTCTTGCCTTCTCATTCTTTTGCGATCGTTGGTTTTTAAAGTTCTTCTGCTTGAAGACTTGTGTTGTAGAAATAGCCTCTGGAGGAGGAAGAGAGGTTGAGTGAATGGGATACAGCCCCCTTCCTTCATTTCTCCTGCTTTTGAAGTTTCACCTCGCCTAGTTTATATGTGAGGAATTCATATGAGGTTCACAGTTTTCAGAGGTTTTGATTCTCCAAACAGTTTGAAAACTACTGAACTAGATGAAATTAAGGCCCCTTATAAATCTATAATTCTGGAATTCTGTGTCTCCTTTTTTACAATGTAATGTAACCTTTCTCTCCTTAAGGAGAAATGAAAAACTCATCACAGTCATGTGACACTTTTTAAGATATAATTTTCATCTACTGTAGTGTTTACTCAAAAAGACTGTAGTGTTTACTTGAAATGATAAGCCTAAAGAGCATGCACCATCCACATGCCCACTTGTCTTTTCAAAACAGTAATTTTTGACACTATCTTTTCCAAAATAATCAGAGAGAACTCTCAGCCATTTCAGTTTCAGTTTCGTATATATCTGGAACTTTGTGGCCCTGGATATAAACATAGAATGTGCAACCTTCCTCTATTAGCAACCAGTGCTGAACTTTGCAAGGCATTCAAGCTGTGCTGTTCAATTCAGGGTAATGAGCACAAGTGCATTTCAGCCTACTATATATTCTTAGATCATATGGCACTTTTTTCTGGCTTTGAAGCTAAGATAGATGAATGTTTTATAAACATTTGCATTCACACTAACACTGTTTATTGATTTGGCAGGAGATGGAGGGATGTCTTTTTCAATACTTTATGGATATATTGCCTCTTCCACAGAGAATTTGAAACAGCTTGCTAAATTTTGTGCAATGCAAAGGTAGTAAACCAATCAATGACAAAATCTGTTTTAAAAAAAAAAGGAGGGATCCCTGGGTGGCGCAGCGGTTTGGCACCTGCCTTTGGCCCAGGGCGTGATCCTGGAGACCCGGATCGAGTCCCACGTCGGGCTCCCAGTGCATGGAGCCTGCTTCTCCCTCTGCCTGTGTCTCTGCCTCTCTCTCTCTCTCTCTGTGACTATCATAAATAAATAAATTAAAAAAAAATTTAAAAAAGTGGTCTTAGTCCACCTTTAAATAAATAAATAAATAAATAAATAAATAAATAAATATTAAAAAATAAAAGGAAAGTCAAGTGAATAAAATAATAAATCCAGGAGTCAAATTAGCACACAGAAGTACATCTGTACAGTTCTTAGGAACAGGCCACAAATTTGGCTCTAAATTTCCTTCTCTTGGCCAAAGCATAGAGAAGAACACATTCCATTATAGGGTTCTGAGACTTTTAATGAAAATAGAAGTAAACAGACCAGTTGTTTAACATAAAAATTCTCCTTAGGGCAAATCTCTACAAAGTCTATTTCTCACAATTAAGGCTTGATAAGGATAGTGCAACTGAAAACTCAGAGTGTTTTATTCTATGGTGAGAAACCAGATGGAGATATTTTGGGTTGCCAGTTAGGAGAAGATCCAGATGTTTTGATAGTAGGCTAGGCAGTGGTCAAGGCTAATGGCTCCCAGTGAAAATTGTTAACTGCGCGCAGTACCTGATAGGATGAGTTCAAGCCCTTACCGTTGTACCACGAGTGAAGGTAGAGGGCTGGATGAAGGCATGAATAGGCAGTAGGGTTCATAATGTGGGGGAGGAAGTATTCAAATGTAGCTTCATTTCATGATGCATCAGAACAGGAATCCAATCTCCAGCCTGCCTATTCTGGGTCATTTTCCTTTCTGAGTGTGTTGTGCAGCCATCCCCATGTGCTCTGCCTACTGCTGCTGTGTAATACATCCCACCCCTCAAACTTAACAAGTTAAAAAAAAAAAAAGTTTGGCTTCCTTTGGTCATGAATTTGGCTAGGGCACAGAGGAAATATCTTGTCCTTTCTCCACCATGCCTCAAATGGGGAGACTCATGAAGTAGGGGTAGTTTGATAGTTGTGGGTGCCGTCATCCTAAGGTGTCTTTATTCACATGCTGGCAGTTGATGTGAACGGTCAGCTGGGACATCAGCTGGAGCTGTGGTCGCCCCCAGGTGGCTCCCCCACAGCCTGGTACACCACACCTTTTAGAAGGTGGCAGGGGCTCCAGAAGCCAGTGTCCCAGCTGATGAGGTTGCATGGCTTTGTATGACAGCCTCTTAGACATCACACAGCATCACTTCCAGCCACCCCACCCCTTTTTTAAATGCAAGCAAGTCACGGTTCCACGCAGACTCAAGGGAGGGAATAGATTGGACATCTCTATAGGAGGAGTGGCAGGATTATGTTATAGAAAAGCATGTTGGATGGGAAATACTATTGTGGTCACCTTTGGAAAGGATAGTCTGATCCAACGTGTAAGAGTTGCTTCCTGTTCTGTGTTGTTGATCCATTGCCCTTAAATGCCAAGGAAAAAAAAAGTGAGATCCAGGGAAATGAATTTATGCAGATTATTTTGGCCTCCCTTCTCTGGGGAAAACATGAAACCCTCAAGGCCTTCTGAGACCAGGCCAGCTCACTGGGACTAGGAGTTCTGCATGGAACCTTGTGAATAAATCCCTCTGTAATAGAAGGGCTGCACATTTTCATCAAATGTCCCTTCAGAACATCTTCTTCTTGACCTCAGAAACCTAGTATTTGACTGTTTGGAATAGGAAAATCAAAACCCTGGCTGTTTCTTTATGTATTAGAAATGTAACTAAGCAAAATAAGGCAAAACATAGATCCATACTGATTCATTCTAAAAGGTATAAGGCTAAGATATGATTTAGTACAAAAATTAAAAACCGCAATTTTAAAAAATTTGACTGTAGTTGACACACAATGTTACATTACTTTCAGGTGTACAATATACTTATTCAATAGGTTTAAACATTATGCTGTGCTCATCCAAGTGTAGCTACCATCTGTCCTCATACATCACTGTTATAATACCATTAACTATATTTCTTATTCTGTGTCTTTTATTCCTGTGACTTATTCATTCCGTAACTGGAAACATGTATCTCCTTTTCCCCTTTACCCATTTTTGCCCAATCTCCCCCACAACTGCAATTTAATATGTAAAAGCTACATGCAAAATAATGAAACTAGACCACTCTGTTACACTCTATACAAAATAAAATGGATTGAAGACTTAAACATAAGACCTGAAATTTTAAAAATCCAATTTAATAAAAAATGGGCAAAGGACCTTAATAGAAACTTTTCCTAAGAAAACATACAGATGGCCAACAAGCACAAGAATAGATGCTCAATATCATGAATCATCATGGAAATGCAAATTAAAGCCACTATGAGTTATGATCACACTTGTCAGAATGGCTATTATCAGAAAGACAAGAAATAACAAATGTTAGAGAGGATGTGGAGAAAAGGGAACCCTTGTGCATGGTTTGTGGGAATGTAAATTGGTACAGCCACTGTGGAAAATACTATGAAGTTTACTTTAAAAATTAAAAATAGGACTACCATATGATTCAATAATTCTCCTTCTGGGTATTTATTCAAAGAAAATGAGAATGTTAATTAAAAAATACATATACACACCTCTGTTCATGACATTATTTACAGCAGCCAAGATATGGAAGCAGCCCCAGGATCCATCCATCCATAGATGAATGGATAAAGAAGATGTGAAACACACACGTGCACACACACACACACACACACAATGGAATATCACTCAGCTATAAAGAAGACTGAGATGTTACTATTTGCAAAAACATGGATAAAACTATAGGGCAATATGCTAAGTGAAAAGATTCGGAGGAAGACAAATACTATAAGATTTCACTTATATGTATAATCATGAAGAATGTGACAAAAAATTACTCAAACAAAATAACGAACAAAACAGAACAGAAACAGAGTCAAACATACAGAGAACAAACTGGTGGTTACCAGAGTGGGGGGGTGGGGGTGGGGAGATGGATGAAATAGTTGAAGGAAATTAAGAGTTCCAGTCTTCTAGTTATAAAATAAATAAGCACAGGGACTATGGTCAATAATATTGTAAAAACTTTGCATGGTGACAGATGGTAATTAGACTTGCCATGGTGATCATTTCATAATCTGTGTAAGTATCAAATTACTATGTTCTATATCTGAGACTAATATAATATTGTATATCAATTATACTTCAATAAAAAGTGAGACATGTGGCTTCCACTTAAATTATTTTCCTAAAAAGTGTACATTTGAGGACACCTGAGTGGCTCAGCAGTTTAGTGACTGCCTTTGGCCCAGGGCATGATCCTGGAGTCCCGGGATCGAGTCCCACATTGCACTCCCTGCTTGGAGCCTGCTTCTCCCTCTGCCTGTGTCTCTGCCTCTCTCTCTCTTTGTGTCTCTCATGAATAAATAAATAAATAAAATCTTTTTAAAAATATTAAAAAGTGGATATTTAAGATTTCTTCTCAATTGAATCAGTTCATCAATTTCACTATCTGAAGTCATTAAGGGATTTGTCCTTTGTGTCAGCTTGAAAGCATTGACATAGTGAGTATTTACCTTTTAGGATTTCTAGTAGATTTCATTAAAAATTATACTAAATTGATAAATATCACTTAATCATTAGCATATGATCTAATAGTCATCTGTGCCAACAGGGAACTCATGAGTACATAGTGATGCCAGATGGACCACCATGTTCTCATGCTGGATTCTGGCAAGAACACTTATCTTCATTGTGATTCCTCTCACTTTGTCTACTTAAAGGAGGACTTGAATGTGCGATTTTACAAATACTAGTATAACAGTAGATATTGTTCAAGAATTAGGTTTTGAACACGTTTTTCACTTTCAGGTAAATAATCACATCAGTAGAAGGATGAGTTTCCTACTTATGTACAAATATTACTCAAAGCAATACTCTTGTTCAATTCATAAAACAAGGTGTCAGTTTCTACAAGGCATAGTATAACTTTTAAATTCTTGGTAATATTGGAAGCTGCATCTTTCATTCATAACTAATTAAACATTCTAATGTCCTGGGCTTGCCCCTTGATTGTTTAACTTATCAGTTCCTATCAACTATGCTAGTATCTGAAGTGAATGGTTAACATTCAGGAGATAATGAGGTGGTTCTAGAATCTAGATCATGGTTTCCATAACAAAATGTGGCAATACTGGCATTTGGGAAAAGAAATAACTTCTAAGTAAACTAAGAAACTAAGGTCTTAGAAATGTGGAAAAATTTCCCAGAGGATTCTGAAAAACAACCACATTTGAGAATCACAGACCTTGGAGAAAAATCTAATAGAATTGCCAGTAAACAGTACCAGTTTAATAAAAAACACAGGGATGCCTGGATGGTTCAGTGGTTGAGCACCTGCCTTCGGATCAGGTCCTGATCCTGGGATCCGGGATTGAGTCCCATGTCCGGCTCCTAAGCGGGGAGCCTGCTTCTCCCTCTGCCTATGTCTCTGCCTTTCTCTTTCTGTGTCTCTAATGAATGAATGAATGAATGAATGAATGAATAAATAAATAAATAAAAATTTTTAAAAATAATAATAAAAAATACATATCCCTTTGAGCAGGCTAAAATGAAATAAATACTAGTTTCTCTATACACATAGTTTTTTAAAAAAATCAATGTGATTTTATAACTCATATAAAGGAGAAATAATATTAAACTAATGTAAAATAAAATGATATGTATTTCAATGCAGATGCACAGGCTTGACTACAGTAGAAAACATAATGAAGTAGTACAATACTTGTACCTATCTACAATAAATGTTCAGATATAAGATGACCAGGAGCTTTTTCTTTTTTTAGATTTTTAAAAAATTTATTAGAGCATGCAAGCATGCATGCATAGAGGGAAGGGACAGAGGGAGAGGGAGAAGCAGACTCCCTGCTGAGCAGGGAGCCAGATGAGGGGCTCAGTCCCAGGACCCCAAGATCATGACCTGAGCAGAAGGCAGATGCTTAATCAACTGAACCCCCCAGGTGCCCTGACCAGGAGCTTTTCTATATAAGAGGTACAGGCATATGAAAAAGCAGAGGTAGAGAGAAATATCAGAATAAGAAAATTAAAAGCTAACTAAACCTATCTATATATGGTAAGAAGAAATAAATAAATTAGATTGATTTAGCAAAACATTCTGAGAAAAAACAAAGACTGTCAAAGTGAAAAAAAATAGTGAGGAAATAAGAAAATTTGGCAAATGAGGTGCACTTTATTATATGTATTGTCGAAGTAATGCCATCTGATAAATAAGAGCAGAAGTGTATAGAAACATATTCTTTTTTTAATTGAGACAAAATTGATATATAACATTAAATTAGTTTCACGTGTACATTATAATTCAATATTTCTATGCACTAGAAAGTGAGCACCAGAATAAGTCTAGTTATCATCCATCACCATACAATTAACCCCCTTTACCCATTTTACCCACCCTCAACCCTCTCCCCCTCTGATCACCAACTTGTCCTCTGTATCTATGAGTTTTGTTTTGTGTTTTTTTTAGATTCCATATATAAGTGAAATCATATGGTATTTGTCTTTCTGGCTTATCTTACTCAGCATAATACCCCTAAGGTATATCCATATTGTCACAAATTACAGGATTTCCTTTTTTATGGTGAGTAGAATGCCACTATATATACCACATCTTCCTTATCTATTTATCCATTGACTGACAAGTAGGTTACTTCCATATCTTGGCTATTGTAAATGATTCTGCAATGAATATAAGGGCAAACATAGCTCTTCAAATTAATGTCTTCATTTTATTTGAATAAATATTCAGAAGTAGAAGAGCTGGATCATATAGTAGTTCTATTTTTAATTTTTTGGGGAACCTGCCTACTGTTTTTTATAGTGGCTGCACCAATTTACATTCCCACCAACAGTGCACAGTCCACATCCTCTTCAGTACTTCTTGTTTCTTGTCTTTTTATAATAGCCATTCTGATAGGTGGGAGGTGATATCTCATTGTGGTTTTGATTTGCATTTCCCTGATAATTAGTGATATTGAGCATCTTTTCACGTGATTGTTGGCCAGCAATAGGTTTTCTTTGGAAAAATATCTACTTAGATTATCTACTCACTTCTTACCAAATTGTTGATTTGAAGTTGAGCTCTTCATATCTTTTGGATATTAACCCCTTATTAGATATTGGTGTGTAGATATTATCTCCCATTAAATAGGCTTTTTTCATAGCTTGTTGATAGTTTTCTTTGCTGTGCTGAAGCCTTTTAGTTTGATATGGGTCCCACTTGTTGATACTTGCTTCTACTGCCTTTGCTTTTAGAGTCAGACTAAAAAAAAAAAAAATTCATCACAGAGTGATGATGTCAAGGAGTTTCCTTTAGGTTTATGGTTTGAGATCTTACATTCAAATATTCAATCCATTTTGGATTAATTTTTGTGCATGATACTATAAGATAGCAGTCTAGTTTTTGCATGTGGCTGTCCAGTTTTCTCAACACCATTTATTGAAAAGACTTTCCCCATGGTATATTCTTGGCTACTTTGTTATAAAATAATTGAATATGTATGCATGTCTTTATTTCTAGACTTTCTGTTCTGATCCACTGAGCTATGTGTCTGTTTTTAAGCTGTACCATACTGTTTTGATTTCTATAGCTTTGTAGTATAGTTTGAAATCAGGATTGAACCTTGAAATCTTTCTCAAGATTGCTTTGGCTATTTAAGGTCTTTTGTGGTTTCATGCAAAGTTTAGAACTATTTGTTCCAGTTCTGTGCAAAATGCCATCGGGATTTTGGTAGAGATTACAATGAATCTGTAGATAGCATGGACATTTTGACAATATTAACGTTTACCATCCATGAGCATGGATATCATTTGATTGATTTGTGTCTTTTTCAGTTTCTTTTGTTGGTATCTTACAGTTTTCAGACTATTGGTCTTTCATCTCCTTGGTTAAACTTCCTAGGAAGTTTATTCCTAGGATTTTTTTTCTTTTTGGAGCAATTGTAAACAGGAGTGCTTTCTTAATTTTTTTTTTCTGATGGTTTCGTATAGAAGCATAACAGATTTCGGGATATTGATTTTTGATTCTGCATCTTTACTGAATTCATTTATTAGTTCTAACAGTTTTTTAGTGGAGATTTTAGTATGTTTTTCTTTTTTTAAGATTTTATTTATTTATGAGAGAGACAGAGAGATAGAGAGACAGAGACACACAGGCAGAGGGAGAAGCAGGCTCCATGCAGGGAGCCTGACATGGGACTTGATCCCTGGTCTCCAGGATCACACCCTGGGCTGAAGGAGGTGCTAAACCGCTGAGCCACCCGGGCTGCCCATAGTGTTTTATATATATAGTGTCAAGTTGTCTGCAAATAGTGACAGTTTTACTTCTCCCTTCCAATTTAGATGCCTTTTATTTATGTTTCTTGTGTAATTATTATGGCTAGAATTCTAATACCATATTGCCAAAAGTAGCAAGAGTGGGCATTCTCATCTTGTTTCTGATCTTAGAGAAAAAGCTTTCACCTTTTCATTGTTGAGTATGATGTTACCTGTGGGTTTGTCATATGTCCTTTATTATGTTGAGGTACTTTCCCTCTATACCCACTTTGTTGGTAGTTTTTTTTTAAATCATAAATGGATTTTAAATTTTGTCAAATGTTTTTTCTGCATCTATTGAGATGATCATATGATTGTTATTCTTCATTTTGTTAATGTGGTATATCACATTGATTGATTTGCAGGTACCACATTGATTGATTTGCAGGTATTAAATCATCCTTGCATCCCTGGAATAAATTCCACTTTATCGTGGTGGATAATCCTTTTAATTATTATTGAATTTGGTTTGGCAATATTTTGTTGACGATTTTGCATCTCCGTTCATCAGGGATATTGGCCTACAATTTTTTTGTGTGTGTGATGTCTTTGGTTTTGGTATCAGGATAATGCTGGCCTCATAAAATGAGTTTGGGGGCATTCCTTCCTCTTCAATATTTTGGAAGATTTTGAGAAGGATAGGTATTAAATATTTGGATGTTTCGTAGAATTCACCAGTGAAATCTCCTGGGTGTTTGTTTTTTGGGAGTTTTTTGATTACTGATTCAATCTCCTTACTAGTAATTGGTCTATTCAGATTTTCTATTTGTTCATGATTTAATCTTGGAAGATTTTATGTCTCTAGGAATTTATCTATATTTTTCTAGATTGTTCAATTTTTGGCACATAATTATTCATAGCCATGTCTTATGATCCTTTGTATTTCTGTAGCATCAGTGGTAATTTGTCTTCCATTTCTGATTTCATTTATTTGTGCCCCACCCTCCCACCCCCGCTTTTTTTGGTGAATTTAGCTAGAGTTTGTCAGTTTTGTTTATCTTTTGAAAGAAGCAGCCCTTACTTTCATTGGTCTTTTTTATTGTTTGTTTGTCTTTATTTCATTTATTCTGCTCTGAATAAATGCTTAATTCTTAATTCTTAATTCTTCTGCTTAATTCTTTCCTCTTAGTAACATTGGTTCTTTTTCCTAGTTCCTTTAAGTATGAAGTTAGATTACTCATAGGAGATTTTTCTTATTTCTTGAGGTAGGCCTGTATTGCTATGAACTTCCTTCTTAGAACAGCTTTTGCTGCATCCCAGAGATTTTGAACCATTGTATTTCCATTTTCATTCATCTCAAGGTATTTTCTTTCTTCATTGACCCATTGGTTCTTTAGTAGCATGTTGTTTAATCTCCATGTATTTGTGATATTTCCAGTTTTCTTCTTGTCCTGCATTTCTAATTTTGTACCATTGTGATCAGAAAAGATGCTTGATGTGATGTCAGTCTTCTAAAGTTTACTGAGACTTGTCCTGCAGCCTAAAAATTGATCTGTCTTGGAGAATATTCCATGTGCACTTAAGAATGCGTATTCTGGTTTCTAGCAGCAATGTCCACAATAGCTAAACTGTGGAAGGAGCCTCAGTGTCCATCGAAAGATGAATGGATAAAGAGATGTGGTCTATGTATACAATGGAATATTACTCAGCCATTACAAATGACAAATACCCACCATTTGCTTTGACGTGGATGGTACTGGAGGGTATTATGCTGAGTGAAGTAAGTCAATCAGAGAAGGAGAAACATTATATGGTCTCATTCATTTAGGGAATGTAAATAATAGTGAAAGGGAATAGAGGGGTAGGGAGAAGAAATGGGTAGGAAATATCAGAAAGGGAGACAGAACATGGAAGACTCCTAACTCTGGGAAACGAACTAGGGGTGGTGGAAGGAGAGGAGGGCGGTGGGTGGGGGTGACTGGGTGGTGGGCACTGAGGGGGGCACTTGACGGGATGAGCACTGGGTGTTATTCTGTATGTTGGCAAATTGAACAACAATAAAAAATAAATTTATTATTAAAAAAAAAGAATGGGTATTCTGCTGCTCATGGATGGAATGCTCTGAATCCATGGATGTATTCAGAGCATTCCATCCATGTGGTCTAACGTGTCATTTAAGACTGGTGTTTCCTTACTAATTTTCTGTCTGGATGATCTATCCATTGATGTAAGTGGGGTGGTAACTCCCCTACTATTATTGTATTTCTTCCTTAGGTCTGTTAATATTTGCTGTATATATTTTGACCCTCCTTTTTTGAGGCATAAATATATATAAATGTTATATTCTCTTGTTGGATTAACCCTTTTATTGTCATGTAATACCCTTTGTCTTTTGTTAAAGTTTTTATTTTAAAGTCTGTATTTCCTATAACAAGTGATACACTCACTTTCTTTTCATTTCTAGTTGCATGGACTATCTTTTTTCCTCTCTTCTCTTTTGGTCTGTGTATGTCCTCATATCTTAAGTGAATCTCTTATACAAACACATAACCTATCTTAAAAGCTCATGAATTTCAAGACAAATATTAAGTGTACAGAACTTAAAAAGCCTTGGGAGGCTATATCCTCTGGATGCAATGGAGATGGGATGATGAATCAGAAGAGGAAATAGTAATACATGTAAGATATGATCAAGAAGTCTGTGGGAAACCTAAGGGAGACAATGTCAGTCCAACACAGAAGACAAGAACCCCAAAATAATTTAAGTATGTACTTTTCACAAAATGGATTTCTAATTATGCCACAAAATTATTTTAAAACTCATAAGGGCAATAACACAATATTTCATTGATGCCTCCTGTTTTATAATAGTTGCTTCTAATTCTGTTTAGAGGACTCTTAAATCTGTTCTATATATTGACTGCAACCAGTCACATTGCTTCTGTAGTACCTGTACAGCTGCACTAAAATCCATCTCACCTCAATGTATAGCTGGCAAGTGTATGTAATACATTCAATTGGCTGCATGAAGTGAGTAAATTATTGAATGCTTTTGAGAAAAGGTATTCCATTTAAGCTTCCCTTTCTATAACCAAGCTGCATACTAGATATTTTGTCTACAGTCTTGTAAAAACTTTTCACTACAAAATTTTGATTTGTAGTAAGGTTAATTCATTAGCACATTCAAGGAAAAAAATCCTTCATCATGTGGAATGGTCCCACGCCTTGTAGGACATCCCACAGGTTCTATCACTAAATGGCTGTAACAACCAGCACCCCACAAGTGACAACACGAGCCCCAGGAAGAACTGCAGTCATAGGTGAAGCACAAGACAAATGGAGCGCTTGCCACACTGTTGGTCTCGAAGGCACTTCTGAGCAGACATGCTTCTTGCTTATTTTCAGGTTAAAGGCCTAGAGGCTGACCTGCAGATTAATCACTGGGTGAACAGAGAAGTCCTTTTTATTTTATTGCCAGTGGAGTGTCATGCTTGCTGGCCCAGACTACTTACCACTATGGACTTTGAGGAGTTTTCTTTGCTACCACTTCCTTTTGAGTCTTTTTTTTTTTTTTAATTTGGTCAAGCTGCCATATACTGAAGGATTATCTCCAGTTCCTGGCATATTCTTTGTTTTGGAAAAGAAAACATGTGTCCTTGCTTGAAGAATTTGTCCTGAAGCATCTGCTGAGCTGTGGGCCTCATCACTTCTCATTTCTTTAGGAACAGCTAGGTGTGCCCACCAGTGCAGGTCAGTGGTTGGTTATGCTAGTGCTTCCTTCTGGCCACAGCCACATGCATACACATCCTCAGTGTCCACACCTACATTGCTCGTACTTCTGGAAGACTCCATTATCTGGAAGAGTGACAGAGTCTACGCAGAGGTTCCTGCGAAGTGGAGAGAGAAAAGGAAGAAGGCAGAGTGAGAGGATCCAAGCAGAATGAGAGCAGAGAGAGAGTAGAATCCAGAGTCGGTGAGAGCAAGAGGGTGAGAAAGACTGAAATGAGATCTCTTTTATGGGGGGTCCTTGTGGTTTCGCTCTCCATTTTTTTCTGCCACCAGATTTCTACATATACTCTTCCTGCATCTTCCAGCGTTGGCCAAGATTCAGAATATGTACAAGCTCAGATTTGCTAATAACACTTAAAGACTGGATAATGACATCCAGATTGTTTTTTTCCATCTTGGAGATTTGGAGCAGCTTTGAGAGTTGCAAAGCCAGCCTTATTGCAAGAATATTTCTGAAGGCCCTCACTGTCTGATCACTGGCTCTGTGCTGCTGGGCACAGTGGTACAGCCGTCCAGGGTGGCAGAGACCACCTGGGATATGGAAATTACCAGCATCTCAATTTTGCATTTGCCGGACCATGTGAAGCATTCTGGGAATTTGGAGTTCTGCTGTTTCTCTCAAGCATGCCCTTAGGGGCAAAAGGCAGCAAACTCAGACCACATTTTGCCAGAAAAACCCAAAAAGCTGATGATGGTTGCTGTTGTCAATTATTGGCATTTCAACAGGACCATATTTTTTTTTTCAGAGTATATTTGCATAGCTAGGAAGCATCTGCTGACAAGGATGAAATGATAAGCTGTATTGGTGCCAAAACAGGACTAGAGAAACAGGCTTGTTCTGAGAAGGCCTGAGGCCCCAGAGTCAGTGTTAAGAAAATTCTTTCCCGGGGATCCCTGGGTGCGCAGCGGTTTGGCGCCTGCCTTTGGCCCAGGGCGCGATCCTGGAGACCCGGGATCGAATCCCATGTCGGGCTCCAGGTGCCTGGAGCCTGCTTCTCCCTCTGCCTATGTCTGTGCCTCTCTCTGTGTGTATGTGTGACTATCATAAATAAATAAAAATTTAAAAAAAAAGAAAATTCTTTCCCCACAGGCAATATCTGCACTTAAAACATCAACACTTCAGATAAGGCTTGAGCAAGAGGATCCCTATTAAGTCACACAGTGCACGCACACAGTAGGTTCTTAATGAAAGCCTCCATAGGAAGGAATCCATGTGTGCACATGGAAGAAGGCAGGAGCCCAGAAGCCTGAGAAAACTTTGCCTCCTGCCATCTGGGTGCCAAGGCTCTTCACCTTCACTGGAGAGAGCATGCTGCCAACTGGCCCTCAAGATGTCTGAGATCCTAGCCCAGTGTGCTCCATCCTTGAACACACAAGGAGGAAGAGCAAATGTGGCTGGGTGTCACCTCGAAGCTTGCATGTTCCTTGAATCCACAGTTCCCTTGAAACAGAACGGGATTACTGGTGAAGGAGGCCAGCATCCCCGGTGGTGACAAAAACGGAAATTGGTAGAAAACGCATCATCCAAGTTGGATTAAGTCGGTTCTGTGGCCTGGGCAGGTTCCCAGAACATCCATCCAGATGCAGGGCCTCGGGGACATGTGAGGCTAGAATGGGTGTGATGACAGAGGGGGAAGTTAGAGGTAGGGCCAGAGGGGCTCAGAGGTGCTCCTGACCTCCAGCCCTCTGGTGCACCACTCTCCTGCTATCCATTGTCTCGAGGCTGACCCCAAGGCCCCTGGACAGTTGCCCATTTTTCTGATGGACACATTCATTCTCTATCAACAGTTCACATGGAACATAAGTGAAGGAATCCAACAATTTCTTACTTCACTGCCTGTCTGTTGCTTACTCATTCTGTGGTCTGTTTGCTTTGGATTGAAGTGCCTCTGGGTACCAAAAGCTACATTATTCTGTTCAACTGCATGTAAGCCAGGACCTGACCATCCTGGTTTTGTTGTTGTTGTTGTATTTGTTTTAAAGCTAAGCTATTTTCCATTCTGGGCAATTACAACTCTATTTACTATGGATTCCACTGTGGAGGTGCTTTCTCCATCTCCAGCCTACGGGCTGCAGTGCGAGCAGTAACTTGTCACCACATTACCAGTACAGGGGCAGGGATTAATAGACTTGGGGACCTTAACTTGAAGGTACCAGTGAGGAACCGGAGGGGAGGGAGAAGTCTCTTTAGGAGAGGGCCAGTGACAAAAACAGACACATAGATCAATGGAACAGAATAGAGAATCCAGAAGTGGACCCTCAACTTTATGGTCAACTATTATTCAACAAAGGAGGAAAGACTATCCACTGGAAAAAGGACAGTCTCTTCCATAAATGGTGCTGGGAAAATTGGACATCCACATGCAGAAGAATGAAACTAGACCACTCTCTTGCACCATACACAAAGATAAACTCAAAATGGATGAAAGATCTAAATGTGAGACAAGATTCCATCAAAATCCTAGAGGAGAACACAGGCACCCTTTTTGAACTCGGCCACAGTAACTTCTTGCAAGATTCATCCACGAAGGCAAGAGAAACAAAAGCAAAAATGAACTATTGGAACTTCATAAAGATAAGAAGCTTCTGCACAGCAAAAGATACCGTCAACAAAACTCAGACAACCTACAGAATGGGAGAAGATTTGCAAATGACGTATCAGATAAAGAGCTAGTTTCCAAGATCGATAAAGAATTTATTCAACTCAACAGCAAAGAAACAAACAATCCAATCATGAAATGGGCAAAAGTCATGAACAGAAATCTCACAGAGGAAGACATAGACATGGCCAACAAGCACATGAGGAAATGCTCCGCATCACTTGCCATCAGGGAAATACAAATCAAAACCACCATGAGATACCACCTCACACCAGTGAGAATGGGGAAAATTAACAAGGAAGGAAACAGCAAATGTTGGAGAGGATGCGGAGAAAGGGGGACCCTCTTACACTGTTGGTGGGAATGTGAACTGGTGCAGCCACTCTGGAAAACTGTGTGGAGGTTCCTCAAAGAGTTAAAAATAGATCTGCCCTACGACCCAGCAATTGCACTGCTGGGGATTTACATCAAAGATACAGATGCAATGAAACGCTGGGACACCTGCACCCCGATGTTTCTAGCAGCCATGTCCACAATAGCCAAACTGTGGAAGGAGCCTCGGTGTCCATCGAAAGATGAATGGAAAAAGAAGATGTGGTTTATGTATACAATGGAATATTCCTCAGCCATTAGAAACGACAAATACCCACCATTTGCTTCGACGTGGATGGAACTAGAGGGTATTATGCTGAGTGAAGTAAGTCAATCGAGAGAAGACAAACAGTGTATGTTCTCATTCATTTGGGGAATATACAATAATAGTGAAAGGGAATAAAGGGAAGGGAGAAGAAATGTGTGGGAAATATCAGAAAGGGAGACAGAACATGAGAGACTCCTAACTCTGGGAAACGAACTAGGGGTGGTGGAAGGGGGGGTGGTGACTGGGTGACGGGCACTGAGGTGGGCACTTGATGGGATGAGCACTGGGTGCTATTCTATATGTTGGCAAATTGAATACCAATAAAAAAAATTTATAAAAAAAAAAGCAGAGGGCCAGTGGGCTGAATAAAGGCAAGACTGGAAAAAATATTGCTGAATACATGATGCATCGTCTGAAGAAAAATACAGCATCATCTGCTCCCTAGAAGATGGTATAATTAGGCAGAATGGAGCTTATTTCTGGAGTGTTCACTTGATAGGAAATCCACCCTTGTGGTCCCAAGACAAGACTAATGCACCCTCCCACCTCTTTATCACTCAGCTTCCTCTGGTCCTTGGGCTGAGTTCACAACTCAGTCAAATAGTCAGATTCTAAAAAAAAAAAAAAAAAGATTTTTTTTTTTTTTTTTTTTTTTAGTTACAAGTGACAGAAACCCAACTCACACTTTCTTAAATAAAAGGAATTTTTGGATTAATGTGTGTTAGAAAGGATACTGTGAAAGTTCCAAGGTCAAAGGAAAACAATGTAAGAGTAGGACCTTGTTGCTGCATCCAGACGTCGCCCCTGTGCCCCACTACCATGTACCTAGCACCCTCTGCTTACCGTGGCTCGGCTGAGTTCTGCAGGTGGAGCAGCCTGTGAGCAGGGAAGAGGCCGCTACTAGAAGGTCCCATACTCTCACCCTCCAAACTCAGCAACCTAGAGGGAAGAATTTCTTACAACTTCCATACACAGTCCCAGAAAAGCTCTGATTGTCTAGCCCAGGGTTAATACTGTCCCAAAGAATCGAGTGACTTGATTGTCTAATTTCTGTCCTGAGTCTGCTCGTGGCCCAGGAAGTAGGTCGATTACCAGAAGAAAGGCAAGAGTGGAAGAAAAAAACCACCACTGAACCAAACATGCCTGGCAGTGAAAAACAGCAGTTCCCAGGGGCCTCTCTACCCCCTCCCTCATAAACCTTTCAGCTGAGGATGAAAAGGCCCTACGCCTGACCTGAAACGTAACAGCACGTTAGATCCTCCCTGGAAAAATGACTTGTCAATCACTTTGCAAGTCATCCTCACTCCCTGTGCATCTTACCAAGTGTCATATGTCTCCTGAGAGGCTCCATGATCATGACCACATGTGGAGTCAGCACGTGGGGCTTCATTCCCAGCTCTGCTTTGTCCTGAGGACTTTTATTAGCAAGTTAATGCATCTCTCTGCCCTTCAGTTTCCTCATGAGAAAAGAAATAGTAATGCCTCTCTTGCAGGGTTGGTCAGCATGGATGGGCTAGTTTGTGTGGGTGTCAGACCTGAGAGAGAAGGGGTAGCCCCAGGCTGACAGTGCCCTTCCTGGGAATCTTCAGTCAAATCCTAAAGATTGGCTCAAACTCAGGAGGCCAAATGAGTTCCTCAGCACTCTCAGACATGTATTTTGAGAATTTTGTAGAGCTGCTTAGGTCAAATGGGTCCCAAGCTTCCCCATTGCTGTGCAGGGGGTGGGAGGAGACGCTGGCTGGGTAGCATAGCCCACGGATGCTGTGAATCTCTAGACCTCATCCTCTTTGAATTTCTCATTGTCTCCTTGCACATTCAGGAGTATACACATTTCTGTCCAGCACCCTGAAGTCTCTGGAAGAGAAGGACCATATCCACCGTGTCTTAGACAAGATCACAGACACCTTGATCCATCTGATGGCCAAAGCAGGCCTCACTCTGCAGCAGCAGCACCGGCGTCTGGCCCAGCTCCTCCTCATCCTCTCCCACATCAGGCACATGAGGTGAGGCGGTCTTGGGTTCCCACTGGAGCACCATAATGAACGCGAGCCCTCAAGCATGTTACAGATGGGCCAGAATGTGCTGAGGCCTGAATGCAGACAGCACAGTTGGCACAGTTCCTGGCATGTGTATAAATGCTGTGGGGAGGCCAGAGGAGGGAGGAATGAGATCAGTCTAGGGCATGGGGCAGGCGTTAGAGAGCTTACAGAAAGGAGGTGCCATTTGCACTCAGTCTGAAGCCCGCACAACAAGGTCCCACCAGGGCAGGGGTGCACAGTGTGCAGGTTGAGGGAGGATGGCGATGTTTGGCCACTCACTTTGTCCTACTGATCAAGGCAAGACACTTATCCTCTGAAGGCACTGGGCGCAGCTGTTAAGGTTTCTACTTCATACTCCCGTCAGAGACACATAGAAGCCCTGAGAGAACTTCTGTCCCTAAGCCTCTCAGAGTCAACACTGGTTCCTCCAGTCCAGTGTCCATTCCTCTCCGATCCCTTCTTGCCACCCCTCATTCCCTCTCCCCTCATCCATGCCACCATTTCCTTCTGGATTCCTGCAGTGACCACCTAACACACCTCCCTGTCTTCAGGCCTGACCTCTTCTAATGCATTCTCCACACCAGAGCCAGAGTGACCATCTAATACCACATCTGCTCATGTCATTCCTTTATTTAAGACCCTGAATTAGCTTCCTATTCCTTTAAACTATAAGTCCCTTCATTTTGCTTATAGACCTTCTGTGCTCTAGTCCCTCAATTTCCTAGAGCTTCCTGAGATCTGAGCTCTGGCCATAAATGATTGTTCTTTGAGTCATGAGCAGGATGCAGATTGGCTGGCAGCTCTGTTCATCCCACCTGGGTTCACTCCCACATCTGTGGGACAGCTTATGGAGCCCAGGCTCATCTGAGAGATGCTGCTCCCAGGCTCATCTGGGAGACGCAACCCACAGGCCTACAGGTTGGCCAGGTGACTCTGCGCCATGTGTTTTTTATCCTCCTCGCCCCCGCAGGTTAACTGGGACATACTCTTCTCATAGAGATGGCAGAGGTACAAGAAAGCAAGCCTGTAAGGGCAAGTACATTTTAATCTCTGAGTTAAGTCACATTGACTGGCCAACAAGTCACACTATGAGGGCTAAAGTCAAGATCAGGGGCATGTGGCCTGAGGAATGCATTTTTGTCAACAGTAAACTAATCCATCTTGGCTTAGATATTCTTTTCAGGAAGCATCTCCTGATCCTTAACCCAGTTGGGATTTGCATTCTGTTCTTCCTGATTGTTGCCCCATTTTATTTTTCTCACTACCCAATTATACTGTAAACTCTCTGAGGCAGAGACCACAACCCATCTTGGATAATCTGTGTACCCAGGACCACCAAGTAGGGCTTGGCATATAATAACTACTCGATAAATATTTTGTATAGGCGTTAAGGAAGGGTATTAGCAAAGGAAACGGGGCCTTTCTGTGCCAAAAGGAGAAAGTGGTCTCATCTCCACTTCAAACAGTCATGTAATGTGGCTGGCCCAGGGCTGAACTCAGCCTGTGGGGCACAGATAAAGAAAGTAGAATATTCCTCAGCCATTAGAAATGACAAATACCCACCATTTGCTTCAACATGGATGGAACTGGAGGGTATTATGCTGAGTGAAGTAAGTCAATCAGAGAAGGACAAACATTATATGGTCTCATTCATTTGGGGAATATAAAAATTAATGAAAGGGAATAAAGGGAAAGGAGAGAAAATGAGTGAAAATATCAGTGAGGGAGACAGAATATGAAAGACTCCTAATTCTGGGAAATGAACAAGGGGTAGTGGGCGGGTTGGGGGGGTGGGTGACTGGATGATGAGCACTGAGGGGGGCACTTGGCGGGGTGAGCACTGGGTGTTATGCTATATGTTGGCAAATTGAACTCCAATAAAAAAAAATTAAAAAAGAAAGTGGAGAAAAAAGAGAAAGAAAAGATTATTTACTCCAAAAAGGCAATAAAAATGAGGTGAAGTGATGATACTAGGGATCAGATACCCATGCATGATGAAGTCTGTATGACCTTGGGCTTACACCCAGACCCTAGGAATGAAAACGAAATTTCTTTTCTTAGTGGCTGTGAGGGAAGGGCTGTGGTGTCTGGAGGGTTGGCTTAATTTTAAAGGGACTTTCAAACCTTGAGATTATGCATCAGGTGTCAAGAAGCTTGTCCCATCGAAGTCCCATGAGCCACCCTCTCAGGAGAGATCTTTGAAAATTGATAGCTTCTTGAGAAAATAAATGTATGTTTCTTTCTATCCCTTCACAGTCCTACATATGACGACCTCTGCTATGTCGCATATGCTCACAACATTATTGCTGAGTGAATGAACACGTGAGTGAATGGATGAATAAGTTATTTGTGTAGTTTCCCTACCCCATGAATTCAAAATTCCCAGTTGGTGACTTCCACTTTGCAAAGTTTGAGAGAGAGTGATTGTCGTTTCTGTGCTCAGGGGATTCCCTACATATCTGGTATCACAAACGGAGGACTCACCTTGGCCAGGTAGGGTAGACGACTGCATTCAGAGGACACTTTCCAATCCTTTCCATGTGTTTGTTTTTATGAATATAAAAAGGGAGGCAGGGAATGTGTCAGAATAGCAATTCTCTACCAAATTTCCTGGCTAGAGAGTAAGCTTCCCCTTGAAGAGCTGTGTTAGCTTTTACTCTGGGCTAGGAACCACGTATTGCAGATGAAGGTTTTTATTTGTTGGTAGGAATTGCTGAACTTTCAAATCCGTCAACTGCTTTCAGCATTAGCAAGCCTAAATGAGTTAATACCCCAATATATCTGCACTAAATTTATAGGGCTCTGGTAGTTTTATTGGCAACCTGTGGTGAAGGGCAACAGCAGTGAGAGTTTGTTTGACTTGTGTGAAAAGCTGGAGAGAAACTGCTATTCTGTTGAAAGCTTTGAGCATTTTCTCTCTCTCCCTGGGGTGCATGTGCGCATGCGCACCCATGCACAAAATAATGTTTTGGTGCCTTGTTACAGCCAGTCTAAATCACAGAATTCTGTTTTATTAAGTTTGACCCAGCCATATGTTGTTACTCAGAGAACTTAACACCAGATTCCATGTGACTATAAATGTGATTCCTTAGGTTGCAAGAGCAAGACAGTGTGAGATCCAGCCAGCATTTAACATTAACAGCATTTTAAATTACAAACAAACAAACAAACGAAAACCACTTAGATATGTAATTAGGTTGTGGTGTTGTAAGACCTGAATAGCTTGATGCTGTGTTTTCTTGGCATGTCTCCAACTTGGGCTGACTTTTCCCCTATTAAAAATGTAAACAAAAAAAATGTAAATATTTTCCAGGATAATACTCTTGGTCCTGACTACTCATGATACATGATTCTTTCTAAAAAATTTCAAGCTTGATAAGAGTTGTTCTGTATTGTTCCCATTGGGGTGGGGTGGGGAAGACAGTGGTCAAAAGAAGAAATGACATTTGTCTACATTTCCTTGTGTCCATTTGCCTCGTATTTTTCTGAGCATCTACTGCATCCATGGCGAGGGTCAAGGCCGGCAGGTTGGGCAGATCGCTGTCCCTCCAGGAATTTGCCTGGTGCATGTTGGTGTGTGCGTGTGTGTGTGTGTGGCTTGCAGGTCCAGGGGTGCTTGGGGGCAAGAACCAGCATGCACTCATCCAGAGAGGAATTTCAGGTTGTCCTAGAGCCAGGAGGAAAACAGAGTAAATGCAAGAGGACAGGTAAAAACCACAGGACCTTGAGGTGACTGCCACCCGTGGCAGCAAAAGGCCCTTCAGAAAATGTGGCTCTGGAAAGAGCACAGAAGTAGAGGAACAGTAAGTATAAACACTTGCATCTGGTAGTAAAGAGCCCAGTTTCTTCAAGCTCTTTCTTAAAAAGCTGTTTTTGTTTGTTTCTTTTTTTTTTCTTTTTCCCCAGCATGGCTAAAGAGTATGAGCTAGCGGAGAGAGGCAGGAGGAGCCCTGAGAGGTCGGCAGAAGCCACATCAGTTAGACCTTGAGAGCACGGAAAGAAATTCAGATTTTATTCTGATTAAATGGAAAACACTGGGGAAAGTCTGAAGGAAGGGCAGTTCTTGAACAGCTTTTATACTTAAAACAAAAACAAAAACAAAAAAACCTCCCTCCTACGTGGCCATATGGCCTCTGTTCTCTTTTTGGATACAATGCTAACAGTGGGGAATAGAACCTTATTGGAATCAGTGGAAGGAACTCACTTGTATAGCAAATCCTGAAATGGCTCTTTAAACAGGGAGAGAGGTTGGCCTACAGGTGTCTTTGGAGTTTCCCTTACTTTGGTCCCTGCTGAGGGGTCGCAGCAGCTCTAGGGCTTGCGCTACTCTAAAGTGGTCCCTCTGTGTGTCTTCCCACCCACAGTAACAAAGGCATGGAGCATCTGTACAGCATGAAGTGCAAGAATGTGGTGCCTCTCTACGACCTGCTGCTGGAGATGCTGGATGCCCACCGCCTGCACGCCCCAGCCAGCCGTGGGGGTGTGCCCATGGAGGAGACAAACCAGAGCCAGCTGGCCACCACGGGCCCAACTTCATCACATTCCTTGCAAACGTATTATATCACCGAGGAGGCAGGGAATTTCCCTACCACAGTCTGAGAGCTCCCAGGCTACCCCAAGGTCCTGAGAATCCCTGTACCATTTTACCCACGTCATGTATCACAATAGCAGAGTTCTGCTCCTCCGCACACTCCAGCATGCATCCACCACCATGGCTTTCTAATATGAGTGGCCATTTGTTTGCTTGCTCAGTTCTTAGTGGCACGCCTTCTTTTGGGAACAGCCAAAGGGATTCCAGGGCTAAATTCTTTCACTCTCTCTCTCCCTTTGCTATAATACTAAGCATGAGGATTCTATAGCTTTTCATGATTGAACTCAGTCTATGAGCTGGGACTCAGGTGACTGTGCATTTAAGCTACTTGTTGAGACCCAGACCTGGAGAGTGGACATTTCATCTCTGTGAAGCACTTTTTAACAGATCTAAGAAAAAGCCACAGGAAAGACTTGAAAGTGGCCCCTTTAATTTGCTGACTTGGAGAAAGCTAGGTCAAGGGTTCATTATGGCATCATCTTGTATTCCTGTAGTAATGTAACATTTTATTAAAGTAATACCTTAAAGCTTTTGCTCTGTTGCATGGCTGGAGCTGAACATGCAGTGATTGTCTCTTCATTTGCCCTATAGGAATACAAGATGCCCACAGAGAAGGAAGGTCCCCTAATTGTCAAAACTCTGTCAACTTAATACACTGCACCTTCAGATTTGCTGAAAGCTCTTCCACTGGTTTTTGAGAACACTATGTACAGGTCATGGGTTCCAGTTAATTCTTGCTTCCCATGGATCTATGGAAAACAGCAAGTTGATCCCAGTTAAGTCACCTCCACATATACCAGTTTCCTTTTAAGGGATAAATTCTTGGCATTTGTTTTTTTGTTTTCATTTTATGAAAGAAAGCCCTTTCCCCGCAGGACTTGTAGTGAATCAGCTTCAGAACCTGTTCTAGCGTGGTCTCACAATTACCAGCAGAGGGCGCTCTGCTTGGTTTTCCTGGTGTGTAACAGACACAGAAGGTCAATTAGTAATAGTGCCCAGCATATGACCAAGGGCAGTTTAAATGAGTGGGTACCTGGTGACATCGTTAGCCCTAGGGCACTTGGGTAAATAGTAAATAAACGTGCACGATTATTGTACATATTAGAGAACAGGAGGAAAGTAGGGTGGAAACTAAAACTGAGAGGCTCACGGTGGCTCTGCCACATGCTGTAGCTTTACACAGGAGTGGCCCTGGCAGGCCCTGTGTGCACTGTGGGGCAGCCCTGGGATCCATGGGCAGCCCTCCTCTTCTTGCCCCCATGATTGGAAGGAACAGCAATAGACAAGACAGCTGCATTACTACAGCTGGCCCTGCACATGGTTGGGTGAGGCTGGAGGATGAGGATAGGAGGCTCACTACTCAGGCTGCCTGGGATCTGGTCAAACTTTACCTGCTCTTGGTTGTTTAGAGCTCATCCAAAAACCACGGTTTGGTCTTGGAGAAAAAACTTTACCCAAAGCTCATTTCATTAAACTTCATAAGCCAAGAGAGCGAGATTAGAATTGGGCCATAGGAATCCTTTGACCTATAGGCTAAACAAGAAAGACTCACTCCAGCCACAGGGCAGCCTTCCCAAGCAAGGCCTTTGCTTCTCCAGATCAACTATGGTTTATCTTTCTTCTCAGTGAGTTTGGTTTCCTCTGGTGACCTCATTGTCTATAACTCAAACCCCATTGAGAGGTGATGGGTTAGCGAACAACCCAGCCAAGCTTCTAGGGCTTCTCTTGGGATGCCTGTTTCAAAAAAATGGATTTCTTTCATTTTTGATTACTTAGTAGGTGATCACCAAAGGACTGGGAGCCTGGGAGGGCCAAAAAAAAGTTTTTTTTTTATATATGCGCATCTGAATTTAGGGGCAATATTGTGTATCTGCAGTAAGAATATGTTTAGAACATAATTCTTTTGTTGTTGTTTTGTTTAAGAAGCACCTTATATAGTATAATATATATTTTTTTTGAAATTACAATGCTTGTTTATCAGACAATTGAATGTAGTAATTCCGTTCTGGATTTAATTTGACTGGGTTAAATGTGCAAAATCAACAAAAGATATTTAGTTTTTTTTGTATAGCTACCTTGTCATGTATGCAGTCATTGATGCCTAGGGCCTGGTGATTATTCATTTCAATGAAGATCACATTTCATATCAACTTTTATATCCACAGTAGACAAAATAGCACTAATCTAGATGCCTATTGTTGGATATCGAACGATAGACAATCTTATGTAGCAGAGATTATGCCTGCAAAGGAAAATTATTCAGGGCAGCTAATTTTGCTTTACCAAAATATCAGTAGTAATATTTTTGGACAGTACCTAATGGGTCAGTGGGTTCTTTTTAATGTTTATACTTAGATTTTCTTTTAAAAAAATAAAAACAGACAAAAAAATTCTAGTACTATAGATGATGTAATACCAGCTAAATCCAAACAATAATGAAGTGGAGGGTTTTGCATTATTCATCTAATGTGTTTGTATTCATGTTAAAGATACTACTACTTTTGAAATGGGCAGAGAACACCAGATAGTTGGAATGTTAGCACAGCAAAATTCAAATAATTTTAGAAATCTCTTTTTATTCTTATTTGAAGTGCCACTAATGGACAGCTGACACTTAGCAGCTGATACTGCTGTTGGGGGTAGGGAACATGTTGTATTCCGCCCCCCCTCCCCACCTCTGAGGCAATTTAAGTTTTGAAAGACCTAATCAACCTGGGGGGTTAGGGTAGGGTGGGGAAGTAGGTTCAGGAATTTCAAGACTGGGAAATACAGTAATAAGAGCCTTGAAATATTTTGAGGCAGATCAGTTCTGGCACCTGGAGTATGAACCAGAGTTCCATATTCCGCTTGTGCCCTGTGAACTACAAATGACAAGCATTTCTAAAATGGCAGCTGGAATTCTATGGAAGAACAAGCGTCCGCACAATCTACGGAGTAGCTAGTGGTCTGGGTTTCTTTTGGCCATTGCCTAGCTCCCGGCTTGCGGTAACGATTCTGGATTGCTGTCATGCAACAATCAGAGAGGCTAGTTCATCCAAAGAGAAGACTCTACAGAGGTTGCAAAATCCAGCCCCTAAGGAAGGGCAGTCATTGGTTAGATTTTCCGATGAACCTTGCAAGGCTGTCTAACCATGCCATATCCCATACCTTTTGGGGACTGAACAAATAAGGGACTTACTGATAATTTACTCTTGATCACATTAAGGTATTCTCGCATTAAAATCTTATACACTGAAATGGCCATTGATTTAGGCTGTTGGTTTAGAAACCAATTTCAAATCCCTTCCTATTCATACTTTCCCACTCTGAGATGGACTGTGGATGCCGGGAATGATCACTAGGACTGTAGTAATACCTAATATTCACAGGCAAATCTGCTTTGGGAAACTAGTTATTTGGAAGGCAGATAGTCATATACTAGTTTCTGAGGCAATCCTGCTTCCCTTTGGTGCAAGTCTTGGGAGGATGATCCAGATTACACTGCACACTTCCTAGGTGAACTCCCTGAAAATTTACTCTCAACTGGAGCAAATGAATTAAACTGTGGTCCCAAATATTCATCTTTTCACTACTAGTGTAATTTCTCTCTTTCTAACTGCATCTCCTTTTCATTTGGATTAAAGTGAGTGTGGCCTCTTTCTATGTCGTTTATAATTGTTTCCTAAGTAACTGCTGCCTCTATTATGGCACTTCAATTTTGCACTGTCTTTCAGAGATTTGAGAAAAATTTCTATTCTTTTTTTTTTTTTTGCATCCAAATGTGCCTGAACTTTTAAAATATGTAAATGCTGCCATGTTCCAAACCCATCTTCAGTGTGTTTGTACAAAGCTTTGTACCCTGGAAACAACATACAGCCCCATGAGCAGGTGCCTGAGATGTGGACCCCTTTGCATTCACAGAGAGGTCATTGGTCATAGAGACTTGAATTAATAAGTGACATTATGCCAGTTTATGTTCTCTCACAGCTTATAAACAATGCTTTTTGTGCACAACATATTCTTCAATGTAGAGCTCTTGTTTTATGGGAAAAGGCTTACATGCCAAATCGTGTCTGATGGTTTAATATGCCTTTTCGCTGATGCATACTACTATTGATGTGATTCTGTTTTGTTGCAGCCTTGCTTTGTTTACTGAAACACACTTGTAAACCTCTTTTGCACCTTTAAAAAGTAAGGAATCCGGTGGGATACTCAAGCACCTGTAAACAATTTTCTCAATCTATTTGATGTTCAAATAAAAAATTAAATGAAAAAAAAAATTAAATGAATGATAATGGGCTTATTTTTTGTAAACTCCTTTCTTGCTAATGGCTCACCACTGACTGCCTCAAATCAAGGTGATGGGATGCAGTGAATCCTGAAGATCACTCTGATGATCTTCCTCCCAGGCACAGGAGGAAGTGTGTGGACATCTGAGGCAGGCCAACCTGGCCTCACTTCTTGGCTCTACCACATACAAGGTTTATGATCCTTGGCAATGAATTTTTCAGAGCCTCCACTTCCTCATCAACAAGATGGTTACGGTAACACCTAATTCACAGAGAGGTTGTGAAGATTATATGAGGTGTTCTTTAAAATAGTAGCTTTCTAATGGCTAACCCTATCCCATTCCCTGTAGGGGAGAAGAAAGAAGCTTGAGAGTAATTATTCCTAAATGAAGAAGTGCAAATTGGAATGAACAATCTGAAACTTACATGATTTGCTCAAAAACCATTTTTTTTTAATCATGACCTTAAAGCTGGAATGACCAGTACATTGCCTCCCCATCCCACCCCATCCCACCCCACTCCACCTTAGGGTCTCTGTTGTCCAATGGCTGCTCCCTTTTCAGAGCTACCTCTTGCCCATTTTCTCTATAATTTAATGAATGAGTTGAGGGAAACTAATGTGACTAATTAAGAGGCAACAGAATACGGCAACGCAGGCTCTGCAGCTAGATTACTCAGTTTGAAGCTTCATTCTACCATTTTTCATGTGACCTTGCACAAGGCAATTTCCCCATGCCTCAGTTTCTTTGCCTATAAAGAGAGAAAATAATAGCGCCACCTGCCTTGAAGTGTTGCTGTGAAGACCACAGGGGTTAACACAGGAAGCATTTACAGACAGTGGCTAGCACTGCTCTGCACTCCGAGTCCTCTCCCATGCCTGTCTGTACTCACTTCTTCACTAACAGGAGTGTAGGTTTATCACACTGAGTCACTTTGACACCAAGAAGCTCTTCTGTTGTCTTGTTTTATCATCCCTGGGCAAGTTCTTCAATCCCATTTTACCTTGTTTCCTCCTGCCTGAAGTGGAAATGAGAACTACCCATAATACCTTACAGGGCTATTATGAGGATTATAAGAGAAAACTATCTAAAGTGCCTGGTCTAGGACCTGCTTCTATGAAGCTATCCTGGGGATAGCTACCCTAATTGTTCTTGTTACCACCCTTTGTGAGCATTTACATTTAATGGAATCATTGATAGGTTTAGATTTACATTTGCCATTTTTGGTATAAGTCTCTTATCTTTTTCTTTCCTGTGTTCCTCCTTACTGGCCCCTCCTTTTTTAATTTGAATAAATATCTTTAGGATAACTTTTTTTTTCACTATTTTTAAATGTTCTTAGTGATTGCTCTTATAGTGTGCATCTTAACCTACCATGGTCTTTTTTCAGATTAATACTCACTTAAATCTGACAAAATAAAATAAATATTTTTGTTGTAAGAGACTTCCATTCTTTCCCCACTCCTTTATATTGTTACTGTGATATATATTCTATCTATATGGAATAAGCCCAACAATAAAATGTTATACTTATCGGCTTATACAACTTTGCACCTTTTAATTTAAAAAAAAAAGATTTTATTTATTTGATAGAGACACACGAGCGGGGTTGGAGAGGCAGAGGGAGGGAGAAGCGGATTCCTACACCCTCCCCCCCCAGCAGGGAACCTGACTCTGGGCTCAATCCCAGGACCCTGAGAGATCAGGGCCTGACCCAAAGGCAGAAGCTTAACTGACTGAGCCACCCAGGCACTCCTAACTTTGCATCTTTTAAAGAAGATAAGACGTGAGAAAAAAATTACTTACATTTTTTCCATCAATCTACATATTTTACCATTTTCAGTGTTTTTCATTTCTTTCTGTGGATTTGAGTTATTGTCTGGTGTCATTTTTCTTCAGCCTGAAGGAATTCCTGCAGTGTTTCTTGTGGGCAAGTCTACTTGAAATGACTTCTCTTTGTGGATCCAATTATGTATTTATTTCATCTTTATTTTTGAAGGGTGATTTTTCTGAATATAGAATTCTTGGTTGACAGTTTTGTTTTGAGCACTTTGAAGGTACCATCCCTCACCTGGCTTCTTTGCTTCAATGCTTATGATTCTCACCTCTATCCTATGAGTCATTTTCTCCTTGCTGCTTTCAAGATTTTCTCTTTGTTGAACAGCAGAGGCTATGATGTCTGTAGATGTCAATCCCTACTTGGGATTTACTCAACTTTCCGGATATGTACTCTGATAGTTTTCATCAGGTTTGTGCAGTTTTCAACCATTATTTTCTCAAATAATTTTTCTCCCCATCTCTTCTGTGACTCTCATTATATATGTGTCCCCACGAACCACAGTCTATTTGTCCCTTATTATCCTCTGAATCCAAGGAATGGAGTTGTCATCATGTGCCATGTGTTATTTCCAGGGCTCACCAGCTCTGGGGAGAATGTTTAGCAGTCTGTGGAACTTTTAAATTTATCCAGTTGGAATACTGCCTGGAGGTAGATTCTACTCATGAACTTGTTCCAGATCACGTTCTCCAACATGATATATTCTTAAGCCTTTAGGGACAGTTATAGTCAGAATTGCCATATTTAGATTTGCTTCTCCTCAAATACAGGATATATGCCTCAGGGAAGCAAGTTTTCACAACTTTTATTATTTAGCCTATGGACTATGTGCATTAAAAAGCTAGTTTTATGTTCACATTCATGGTTGCAATATTTATAGCTACCACCCAAAAAGGAGTGCTAAGTCCAGGGGAGAGATGTTCATTCATGATAGAGATATACTTTCTAACGGAACTGCCTGCAGACAACCTGGGACACCTGGTTGATAGTACAGGTGAGGCAAATTCCCTGCAATAGGAGTTACGGCTGCATGGATGAGATAATCCCCAAGCCAAAATGTTGAGGGTTTTTTCAGCATAAGAAATGATCCTTGATTTTCCTTTCAACCCTGAGTTACAACACACACATTCATTCATACACACAAAAGTACCATTTATGAGGTGCTTCACAATGCCAGGTACCAGCTTTATACAAATTTTTCTTTTTCTTTTTTAAAGATTTTATTTAATTATTCATGATAGTCACACACAGAGAGAGAGAGAGGCAGAGTCACAGGCAGAGGGAGAAGCAGGCTCCATGCACTGGGAGCCCGACGTGGGATTTGATCCCGGGTCTCCAGGATCGCGCCCTGGGCCAAAGGCAGGTGCCAAACCACTGCGCCACCCAGGGATCCCCTACAAATTTTTCTAGGTAATCTTTATAGCTATGATATGAGGGTAGATATATTACTGTCCTTACTTTACAGGTAAGGAAACTGAGGATCAACAGTTAACTAAGGTTCCCAGGATCAGAAATCTTATGAATGGCAGACATTCAGTCAGTTTTTCTGACTGTAAACATGATTCCCACTTCAAAAACTGGGGTTAAGGCCACACAGGACATATGAAATTTTTCAAAAGATTTATTTATTTATTAGAGAGAGAACAGGTGCATGTGTGAGCAAGGAAAGGAGCAGAGGGAGTGGGAGAGAAGGTCCCAAACAGACTCCCCCTTGAGCATGAATGGAGCCCAAAGCTCCATCTCATCACCCTGAGATCATGACCTGAGCTGAAATTAAGAGTCGCAGGCTAAATCCACTGAGCCACCCAGGGGCCCCAATACATATGAAATTTTAATCAAGACCAGAGAAAGTGCTCATTTTGTATTTAGACAAATTTGACATTTAGTGAGTAGAAAAATTCACATGAACTTTTAAGGGAAAATGTGACTCTTTAAAGAAATAATGACATTTTGGACAGGAAGCCTAATACCATGTACCCCAAGTTCTGAAAAAGTGTGTCCCCCTCTCTTTCCAGTGGGTGGTCCTTGGATAGGAAAGCTTGAGAAGCACTTCTTTTGCTATCGTCCCTTACACTTAGTGCCAATGCTTTCTGGTTTCTGAGGTTGTACCAGGCACCCTTCCTGCCCCAGCTTTCTGCCAGGAGTGGCGGGTGAGCTGAGGAGCGATTTTCCTCTGTACCTTGGCACCAGGAGGAGCTCTATTTGTAGCTGATGGCCTGAGACCTTGAGGTCTGGGGCAGCGGCACCCCACAAGCAGTGGTGCCTTCAGAGGTGACAGCACCTAGGCTAGGCCTACTCCCTTTCTTTGCCACAAGACCAGTTCCTATCTCATGACCTGTGGTCCATGGCCAAGGCACCTGATAATCGTGTAGAAATGACAAAATGGTAGCTTTTGTCCTAAGTAGATGAAAGTGAAGGGGGAAAAAAACTGAAGAAAGGAAGCATTTGGACATTTTCAAAAGTGATTTTGAAACTGGGTGGGAAACCTCAGTGGCCAGACCAGCTAGGAGCAGAGGAAAGGACTCCAGAGCGGCTGATTCAGGACACTTTGCCAAGAGCCAGTCACTCAGAAGTCCATGACATAATGCTCCGGGTGACTTTGCAGACTCAGTGCACTGCTAGGCCTTTCTGCAGCATTCAGTCCATCATCAGATGCCTTTTCATTGAGAAATCAAGAATTGTGGGAAAAGCCAATGAAAGGTTTGTGAGCTGGTAAACATGTTTTTGGGCTGAGTGAATTCTTGAGTTCACCCCAGGCTCAACAGAGTTTAAGCTGTAAAGATTCTTGAATATTTCCACATTTACAACAAGAAAGGGCATGTATATACCTAGCATCTCCCAAACACAGATCAGAGGGGAGGTGGGAAGAATAAAAGAGGGTGCAGTCTCCGGAGGGGTCCCATCACCATCAGTGGAGCTGCTCTGTGTGTCACCCTAGTCCTTCAAGGACACCAGGTGCAGCTGGCTTTCTGGGGCTCCACAACATTAGGGAAGCATGTCCTTTAACATGAAGAGAAGGGCTGAAGGTGCCAAACTGGAACTGCCACGAGCTTCACTAGAAAGGATTACAAACCAGAGCAAGTAGCCTATCCATTTATTTTTGAATGTATTATTAAATGTTTAAAAATTCCCCTTAACAATCCTTACAATCTGGGTGCCTGGGTGGCTCAGTCAGTTAAGCATCTGACTTTTTTTTTTTAACATTTTATTTATTTATTCATGAGAATACACAGAGATGAGAGAGAGAGAGAGATTGAGAAAGGCAGAGACACAGGGAGAGGGAGAAGCAGGCTCCATGCAGGGAGCCTGACGCAGAACTCGATCCCAGGTCTCCAGGATCACGCCCTGGGCTGCAGGCGGCGCTAAACCGCTGAGCCACCGGGGCTGCCCAAGCATCTGACTCTTAATCTCAGCTCAGGTCATGATCTCAGGGTTGTGAGTTTGAGCCCCATGTTGGGCTCTACCCTGGGGATGGAGCCCACTTAACAAACAAAACAAAACAATCCTTACTTTCGAGTCCATTCTTTAATGCAAAAAATAAAATGTGTATAAAGAAAAGCATTAGTGGGTTTATTAAAAAAACAAAAACAAAAAAACAAAACAAAACAAAACAAAAAAACAGGAGGTTTGGATAGAGAAGGTTTTTTCATTACTTGGCAATGTTGATACCAAGCCCTTCCAGCCTAGGATCATGAGGGCCTGGGTCCAGGAAGTAGAAGAAAGATCTGGACCCCAAAAAGAGAGAACCCAAGGAGGCTCCAGGCTTCTTACTATGGAAAAAGCTGCTAAACTTTGGACTATGTTTAAAAACAATAATGAGAAGTGAACGCCAGAGAGCTTCAAGTAATATGGAGATTTTTCATTTATTTTCTGTGACTGCAGAGAGGCAGAAAAATAAAATAGGAAAATAGGTGCCCTCACAAGTTTCCTGTGTTCCACTTCCAGTAAGATACCCTGACAAGTCCTCCTGTTCTCCAGCCCCCTACCCCTCTGTGGTATTGGGAGACTCAACCTCTCTGAAGCTGGCAGGGCTGCTAGGTCTCTAGGGTACCACAAAGGTCACCATGAGAAGAAGCTGCTTGGTGAAGCCCCCAGGGAAGTGGTGCCAGGACATCACAGAATCGAAAGAATCCCAAAATCTTGAACAAACAAGGTTTATCACCTGCCAAACTATGTCTCCATCTGGAACCCCTACTTCCCATTCCTGCTGAGCTCTGGGAGGCCTTGGGAAGTGCCCCGCCCTGAGAGAGTAGCTCTGTGCAGGGGTCAGAGCTCTTGTGCTCCTGATGTCAGCACTCACAGTGGAGGGAACAACAAGGACCATGGGCCTGGCTGGTGCTCCAGCTAGGACACAGACAACGTGATCTCTGAGAAGCCAAAAGATTTGCAGAACCTTCCATGCCTATTACCTGGGAGGGAAGATGCCATTTCCATTCCAAAGATGAACATTATAGCCCTGGCCCTCCCCCACCCCCAACACAATCCAACAACAACAACTGGGGAAAGAAAGAAAGAATTTTTCATGGAAGCTGTAGAAGTGTTTTCAAGGGAGGAACCCCAAACGGTAGGTAGCCAGATGGAGGTGTGGGAAGACTGATTAAGTGCTGAGCTGCCCCAGCAGGGATGTGATTCTGAGAAATCCTATCAGGATGAGGGAGTCTGAGTGGGGCCCAAGGTCACGATGAGTGTGGCCCTGCAGCTAATCGGGTTACTCTTGGGCAACTCTGTCTCATGGATCAGAAACCCTGTCAAGGGCCAGAGAGTATGCACGTAATGTGGCTTGCAAACATTTTCTGTTTGTCCATTTTTGTTTTATACCCCTTTAAAAATAGGAAGCCCATTGCTGTGGCAACACACAAACACACGCCACAGGCTGCAGTATGCTGACCTTTGTCTTATTCTATAGTCTGCCACATTTGTCAGGCGTATTAGCTCACAAGTCTCCTCCTCCCCACTCAGCCATGAAGAGAACAAGAGTCTATGGGGGTCCTACTTGGGAAGGGCAGTGAGAGGATCTGGAAAAGCACACACCAGGGAGAGGGGCCTTTATTCCTGCCAGCTAGTTCCAGAGTTTCCAGAAGGGTTTTCAAGATTCTAAGAGCCTTTCTCCTCCCATAAAAGGTTAAAAATCAGTGTGAAGTCTGGAAAGTTCTTCCCCACAGCTATTTCTGAAATCACTTTGAAACTAGAGGAAACAATAATCAAAGAGCCAGTGTATCTGTCCCGTTGTACTGTGGAGGCCGAGAAAATCAAGGCCATTCCACTTTAAGTTCAGAGTTAGCACAAGTACCCCCATCCCAGGCCCCTGGGAATAAGAGCTGAAATTTACATTACTTCAGTTACAGGAAAAAAACAGTTTACAGCTTAATGTCCTAGAAAGCCCCATATTAGAATAAGAACAGAGCCCAAGCCAAGGGCAGGAAGCCCCTATTAGAATAAGAACAGAGCTCAATGCCCTTGAAGGCCCCATATCAAAATGTAAACAGAACTTGAGAAATTCCTCCACCCCTTCTGGAGGTCCCCTAGACCAGCCCTTAAAATAGCTGGCACCACCTCTGGGTCCAAGTCCCTGCTCCCCTGTGTCGGGTATACTTGGACCCAAGCTCGAGCTTGTAAATAAACCCTCGTGTGTTTGCATTGGTGTCGGCTCCTTGGTGGTTTCTTGGATTCGCAATCTTGGGCACAACATTTGGGGGTTCATCCGGGATAAGAGAACCCCCCAGGACCCCATCCGGAGGGTTTCACGCATGGTGAGTGCACTCAACTTTTTCCACCTTTTGTGCGTATATTTTCTTAGAGCTCTAAACTGTACTTTTACCTGTAGGAATTCCAATCTGTATTGGGTTGGCATTGGCTTAGGCGGACGGGTTGGCGGGCGGTCAACTGGGGTTCTTGAGGAGACATCCCTTGCCCCCGCCTGGAGGACGGGTCCTCATCTGTAAGGAGGACAGGAGTCCTCATCTGTAAGGAGGGCTGACTGCCAGCCCTTCGGGTTACTTTCTATTTTGTCTCTGCAGCCACACTGGAACGTTTCTCTGTTACTATGGCCTGTTAACTGTGCATTTGTCTGTGTTGTTGGGTCCTTGTTAATCGCCTTTACTGTGTCTTGGTGTGGTTTGGGGACATAATGGGGGAGACAGAAACCACTCCCCTGTCTCTTATGCTTTCCCACTTCTCGGATGTTAGGGAAAGAGCTCGTATTCTGAGCATAGACATATGGAGAGAGAGATTCCAGATTTATTGCATATCAGAATGGCCACCCTTTGGCGTGGGATGGCCCCGAGAAGGAACTTTTCACCTACCTATTATCTTACAGGTTAAGGCTGTGATCTTCAGGGACAAGCCGGACGGCCACTCTGACCAGGTTCCCTACATCCTGATCTGGTAGGACATGATCGAGAATCCCCCTCCTTGGCTAAGACCATTTTTACCCCCCAAAGCAGGACCCACCGAGATTCTAGCCCTGCGGAAAGCCGAGAAGGAGACCGACTGACTCTACGCCCCAAGCGCCCCTTTATCCAGTCTTCCAGGATTCCTCCCCAGAGGACCTGATTCTCCCGCCACACTACTGGGCATCCCCTCCCCTTTCCGCCCCTCCATTGGAGGCACTAGGGGCTGCAGAAGGGGCGCCCCCCCTTCCCTGACGAGGGAGTCCCTGTGCGCAGGCCAGCAGTGGGGACACGGGTTCGGACCCACCGGTCGGCCCCACCTCCCAATGTGGGCTGGCCGACTCCACCGCCCTTCCTCCCCACGCTATGCCCCCCCACCACGAGACTGGCGAAAAGCTAATGTTAAATTGGCCGTTCTCCACCAGTGATTTATATAATTGGAAAACCCAAAATGCAAAGTTCTCTGATAATCCAAGAGATCTAATCGGGCTTTTAGATACTGTTCCTTTACCCACCAGCCTACTTGGGATGACTGCCGACAGCTCTTGCAGGTTCTCTTCACCACCAAGGAGAGAGAACAAATTCAGGTGGAAGCCCGGAAGTCTGTCCTGGGAGAGGACAGACAGCCGACTCAAAACCCAGACCTCAGAAATGCTGCCTTCCCTTTATCCCGCCCCACCTGGGACTACAACTCTGTTGAAGGTAAGGAGAGACTCCGGGTCCACCGCCAGACTCTAATGGCAGGTCTCCAGGCTGCCGCGCACAAGCTGACCAATCTGGCCAAGGTCTATGATGTAAGGATGAGAGTCCAGCAGCCTTCTTAGAGTCATAGAGGCTTTTAGGCAGTACACCCCTATGAACCCAGAAGCCCCGGAAACAAAGGCCACAACTATCATGGCTTTTGTTAACCAGGCTGCTCCGGACATTAAAAAGAAATTGCAGAGTAGAGAGACTGGGAGAGAAGAGCTTGCAGGACTTAGTGATAGTAGCAGAACTAGTCTATAATAATAGAGAAAGTCCGGAAGAACAACAAACCAAACTAAGTGACTGGCACACCCGAAACCTGGTCAAGATCCTGCTGGCCACAACCATGGATGACCCACAGGAAAGATGGAGGCACCTCAAGAAGCTGGCTTCAGGGACAGGTAAGGAGGATGGCCCTGGTCCCCGTCGGGAGCCCCCTAAGCTGAACAAAAACCAATGTGCTTATTGCAAAGAGGACGGCCACTGGGTGAAAAGCTGCCCTAACAAAAGATCTAAGGCCCCTGCCAAGATCTTGGAGATGGAGGACCTGGACGATTAGGGGAGTCAGGGTTCGGCACCCCTCCCCGAGCCCAGGGTAACTCTTAAAGTGGAGGGGCAACCTGTGGAATTCCTAGTGGACACTGGGGCACAACATTCGGTTTTATTACAACCCCAGGGGAAATTGGCAAACAAGACTTAATGGGTGCAAGGGGCCACGGGCACCAAACAATACTCATGGACTACCTGAAGGAACTGTGGATCTCGGCATGGGCCAGGTATCCCACTCCTTCATGGTCATCCCTGAGTGTCCCTACCCATTGTTAGGTGGGGATTTGCTCACCAAGATGGGGGCGCAAATTTGCTTCCACCCCGAAGGGGCAAAAGTCCTAAACAAGGAGGGGCACCAGATTCAGGTGCTTTTCCTGAGTTTAGAAGACGAATATCATCTCCACCAAATGCCCTCAGCTCCAATGACTGACATTGACCATTGGCTGTGGGAATTTCCCCAAGCGTGGGCAGAAACTGGGGAAATTGGGCTGGCTTGGCACCGACCGGCCATATACATAGAACTAAAGCCAGGGGCAGACCCTGTCAGGGTCTGCCAATACCCTATGCCTCTCGTAGCACAAAAGGGAATCACATCCCACATACGGTGACTACTGGACTCGGGCATATTAAGGCCCTGCCAATCAGCATGGAACACTCACTCCCTTGCTGCCAGTTCGGAAACAGCACTCTAATGATTACAGGCCAGTCCAGGACTTAAGGGAAGTCAACTGGTGAGTAGAGGATATGCACCCTACAGTCCCAAACCCATACACCCTCCTCTCCACCCTGCCTCCAGACAAAACTTGTTATATGGTATTAGATTTAAAAGATGCCTTTTTTCAGTCTGCCTTTAGTGCCCAAGAGCCAAGACCTCTTTGCCTTTGAATGTACGGACCCTGAGAAAGGCATCAATGGCCAGCTCACCTGGACTTGACTACCACAAGGATTCAAAAATTCACCATCTTGATGAGGCCTTACATGAAGACTTGGGTGAGTTCCATTCTGAGCACCCTCATTTGACTTTATTACAATATGTAGATGATATCCTGTTGGCAGTGGAGGACCAGGACACATGCCTGCGAGGCACCAGGGACTTGCTCCAGACCATAGCGGCCCTAGGATACCGGGCCTCAGCTAAAAAAGCCCAGGTCTGCAGAGAAGAGGAGAGCTACCTTGGGTACAAATTAAAGGATGGACAAAAATGGTTGACGGATGCACGGAAGGAAACCGTCTTAAGGATCCCACAGCCGCAAACCGTCCTCCAGGTACGTGAATTCCTGGGGTCAGCAGGGTTCTGTCGCTTATGGATTCCGGGTTTTGCCGAGATGGCCAGACCCCTCTATGAGGCCACCAGGCACCAGCAAAATTTTGAATGGACAGAGGCCGTGAACAGAGCCTTTAATGACCTTAAACAGGCCTTGCTGTCTGCCCCGGCTCTCGGGTTGCCCGATCTAGCCAAGCCCTTCTACCTGTATGTGGACAAGAAAGGCGGGGTGGCAAAAGGGGTCCTTGTCCAGTACTTAGGTCCCTGGAAGAGACCCATAGCCTATCTCTCCAAAAAGCTGGACATGGTGGCTGCTGGATGGCCCCCGTGCTTAAAAATTATTGCTGCGGTAGCCACTATGGTCAAGGATGCAGACAAGCTTGCCATGGGGCAAGAACTGCATGTTACCACCCCACACGCTATTGAAGGGGTACTCAAACAGCCCCCAGACTGCTGGATCAGCAATGCCCATCTGACCCATTATCAGAGCCTGCTGCTAAATCCCACCAGAATTTTATTTAAGCCACCAACAACCCTAAATCCAGCAACGCTACTGCCCAGGAGCCTACTGGGAAGTGGACTACACTGAGATAAAACCTGGAAAATACGGATACAGGTATTTACTAGTGTTTTGTAGATACTTTTTCAGGATGAACAGAACATTAAAGGAGACCTTAACTAAATTAGCCCTAGAGACTGGTGGGGACTGGGTGACTCTCCTCCCCTTCGCCCTATATAGGGTGAGGAATTCCCTATATAAGATGGGACTGACTCCCTATGAGATCCTGTTCGGTCTTCCTCCACCTTTAATTTAAAACCTGAGGTGCTTGCTGAATTTGATGATCACCAACTTCTTTTCTCCCTCCAAATGTTACAACAAACCCATGAGCAGGTGTGGCCTAAGCTGAGGGCCCTCTATGAAACTGGGCCACCCCCGGACCCCCATCGATATCGGCCAGGTGACTGGGTGTACGTGCGGAAATACCAACACCAGACACTTCAACCTCACTGGAAGAGACCTTACATCATGATCCTGACCCTCCCACCGCTCTCAAGGTCGACGGGATTACTCCCTGGGTCCACTACACCCACGTCTGGCCAGCTGACCCACACGCCGTTCTCAAGGACTTTGTTCCAGAATGGAAAAGCCAACCAGACAAGGACAATCCCCTAAAGCTAAGACTGTGCCATTCTCACTTATTTCCCACCTCCAAAACTCCCTAGTCTGAGGTTGTCCTTCAAAATAGAAGGCAATTAGATTTAGTCTTCTTACAACAAAGGGTGTGTGTGTGTGGGGGGGGTTATGTGCTGCCTTAAACGTAGGATGTTGCTTTTTTGCTGAAATGTAAATGGGAGCGAGAACAGCAACAAGGTTGGTTCGAATCCTGGTTTAATCATTCCCCCTGGCTCACTCTGAGAGCAACCTGGACGCATGATTGGGTCCTTCCTTAGGTTTCTCTGAGAGGGGGAAATGTGGAGGCCGAGAAAATCAAGGCCATTCCACTTTAAGTTCAGAGTTAGCACAAGTACAGCCATCCCAGGCCCCTGGGAATAAGAGCTGAAATTTACATTACTTCAGTTACAGGAAAAAAAAACAGCTTACAGCTTAATGTCCCATATTAGAATAAGAACAGAGCCCAAGCCAAGGGCTGGAAGCCCCTATTAGAATAAGAACAGAGCTCAATGCCCTTGAAGGCCCCATATCAAAATGTAAACAGAACTTGAGAAATTCCTTCACCCCTTCTGGAGGTTCCCTAGACAGCCCTTAAAACTAAGCTGGCACCCACCTCGGGGTCCAAGTCCCTGCTCCGCTGTGTCTGTGTCTGTGTCGGGCATACTTGGACCCCAGCTCCAGCTTGTAAATAAACCCTCGTGTGTTTGCATCGGTGTTGGGTCCTTGGTGGTTTCTCGGATTCGCAATCTTGGGCACAACAGTACTTGCCAAGAACCATACAGCACAGAGTGTGAATCCATCATACTCTGATGTATTCAATCCTCAACACAACCTCCTGCGTTCTGTGCTAGTATATTCCTGTGAACAGAGAGATTAAGTGACTTGCCCACGTTACACAGCTAGGAAGTGGCCCAGCTATGGGGTTGAGCACAGGTACTGTGGCTCTTGAGTCTCTGCTGTGGGTGGAACCTCCTTAGTGAGACGGGACAGAAAGGACCTTATGAAAGTCCAGGTCCTTTGTTACCCTATCAGTTTTCCATTCTGACAGCGGACTCCCATGAGGGTGATGGAGGAGAGGGGCCGAGCCCCACACAAAGCCTGGCTTACGTAGGCAGGGTATGAAGGGCAGCTGTTGATTAGGGGCAGACTTCAAGGAAAGCCAAGCAGGTGAATCTGCAGCGCCTATACCAGGGAGGAAAGGTGTATTAGAAGCTGCCTGGGCCTTTTCAGGGGCTGTTGCTGTCCTTGCTCCCACCCCTTCAGGTGACCAGGCTGCTCCTGAGAGGACTGCTCTCCCCTGCAAGCAGTGACTTCTGGAGGAGATGGTAGTTTAGAAAGCTGGGGTTTTTCTTGAGTCTCCTGGGAGGACATCTCTTCCAGGAAAGCTCTTCTCTGGGATTCATCATGAACCCTGATCAAGGAGCCTCCTTGTCTGAAACTGGGGCTTGCCCACCTTGGCTCTTACACCCTGGAAATGAAACCAACAATAAAATCAGGATGATTGGGGCACCTGGGTGGCTCAGTGGCTGAGCGTCTGTCTTGGGCTCAGGGCGTGATCTTGTGGCCCTGGGATCAAGTCCCACATTGGGCTACCCGCAGGGAGCCTGCTTCTCCCTCTGCCTTTGTCTCTGCTTCTGTCTCTCATGAATAAATAAAATCTTAAAGAAAAAAAAAATCAGGATGACCACCCAAAGCAGAGTCAGCCATTAAGATGCTACTTTTAATAAATGACTCATCACCATTGATTTTTAGCATACCCAAATTGTTTTTTAATTAAAAAGCAAGTCAAATGTCTCTCATGCAAGCACAGAAGTACTCTTTCATTTGATTTTTTAAATGATCATTATAGCAATTAGCATCTCAAAAACAAATCATGCTCCTTGTCATGGTTTAGTAATGTGTTTAAATTGTTTCCCTGATGATTCCATTCACGATGTTAAGTCTTGAATTTCATATATATCTTTTTAAAAATTTCCTTGCCTTAGGTAATTAATATGGGTTTTCTTCCTACAAAAATGGGAGCCTATTATAGAAGCTATTATATGTCTTTTTAAAAATTTTTGACATCTTCCTCATAAATAAGTATACATTGATCTCATTTTAAAAAATGGTTGCATTATAGTAAACAGTATATATGCACTATAATTTATTCAACAAGCTTTATGCTCACTTTTTGGATGCTAAAAGCTAGTAATAAAAGGATTTATCCTTGTCTTGTTCTACTGGCTTTGGGATAATTGTCTGTTTGGAAATTGATAAAGTGGTTTCTTACTTCACTAATTACAATTACACCAATTACAAAAATGACTCCAGATTATAAATGTTCTAGAAGGAAATACAAGCAACCATTTTCATAACTTTGGAGAAGAAAAGACCTTCTTAATATAGACTACTCAGAAACTATAAAGGAAAAAGAACCTGTCAGATTTGATGACAGAAAATGAAAACTTTCTGTGTAACTCTAGGAATTATATAAAGTCAAGACAAATTGTATACAGGGTTAATTTTTCCAATATACAGGGTGTTCCTTGGAAGTTGCATAAAAAAGTAAGAAAAAAAAGAAAAACAGTCAACAGAGGACGTAAATAAAGCACAGAGGTAACACAAATGGAATCATCATATGAACAGGTCAAAGAAATGCAAATTTTAAAAACAATGAGCTACTGTTGCCCTCAGTTGGGCAATATTTTAGGAAGTGATAACATTTGGTCCAGTCCTTCCAAACTTGTCTTACTATGCACGGGAATCACAGAGAGCTTCATACAAGTACTGATCCTCAGAGACCATGATTTAATTGGTTTAAGGTGAGGTGTGTGTGGTTCTACATTTTTGTAAGTTCCCTGAGACATTCTAATGAGCAGGATTTAAGACCTTAACAAACTGGGAATAATTCCCATAATTTGGAAATCGTTGCTCTAGATTGGATTGAGGAGGGGTGAGGTCTGAGGTAATAGTTCTCTTCCCCACTGTGGGGATACCATAAATCACTACTTTTCAAAAAAATAATCTAGCAAATTTATTAAAATTTAGAATGTACATACCTTTCTGATTCAGTAATTCCTCCTAGGACAATTCTCTTAGGGAAATTAAAGCAGCACTACACAAAAATATACACGCAAATAAATACATGCAAGCATGTTTACTACAGCATTGTTTGACAGCAAGAATCGAAGGAAACAACTGTTGAAGGAAGATACTGAGATGTCCAGTGGAATTAATTCATATATACTGTGCTAAAAATGGAAATCACAGAATAATAAAAATTGGGCTATAATTTTTAAAAGCAGTATGTGTATGCTGTTTGAATAAAAAAAATCGAAAAGCATAGAATGGTAACATCAAATTGAGAGATGAATGAGAGGGAGATCAGAAACTGTTCATTTTTCTTTAGAAAACAAGAGAAACTTGTGATTCAAATGGTTGACTTCAAAAATTAGCCTTTAAAATGGACACACATAAAAAAGAGAAATAAATGTTGTTTGTCCTAAGATGTATTAAAACTTTTAACAAAGTAACTGATACACTGTGCTAGTATATTAATAGTCATAATTATACTATTTATTTACTGTATATCTGTATCTATAGATATATACATTATCTTTATAATCAATTATTCTATTAAGACAGCAATGAAAAGACAGATCAACAGCACAGGACAGCATCCAGAACAAAAATCTAGATTTACATGGATACCTATTAGTTGATGAAATGTACATAACAAGTCTGTGGGGGAACATGGGGAAATGGCTTACAACATTTTCTATGTGGCCAGCTAGGGAGAGTTAACCAGTCCCAAGATGGAGACATCTGGGGCAGGTGGTGGCATAGAGCCCAAAGTGGTACTATCCTAATGAGTTTTCAGGTAACACCGATGCTGAGGATCAGAACCACACCCAGAACACACTGGCCTGGACAGACCTCATCCCTACAGTTTCCGGTCAACCTGTAAATCCCATACAGAGGTGTGGTTGGGAGGGAGGTGAGCTGTGCTGGGTGCTTTGGGGTTGGGGTGACTGCCTGGGAACTGTCCATAGTGTTGGCAGCTGCTCAGCAGCCTCACTTTCTGGGCTCAGCAACTGCCTCAGAATGGGTCTGGCAGGATCTAGGGCTGGGCTTGGAATGCACATCTGTGCGTCCTGATCCTACTACTCTGCAGGGAGACCTGGATTTCTTCTCTACTGCCTATGGCATCAATGCAGTCAGCCAGGTGAGCACAGGTTACCAAGGACTTTCTTCTGATAATGGGTTTTCAAATTCAGTTATGTTCCTGCTCCTGTATTAGGTAACAGGTTAAAAAAATTTGCAAGGTTGATTTATTTTACTGTGACTTTTGTATTTTAGAAAGATTGTGTCCACGTCCCAACTAGTTTCCTCGGCTCCCCAGACTAAATGTTCCTCGTTGTTCAGTGTGTGGTGTGGTGTTACATCATATCACCTTTTTTTTATTAGCAATTCTCAATTGTCTGACTTCTCTAGCCTTCCAAGATGCTCCTTCCTCAACACACAGTTCAAAGAATTCCTCCAGCGGCTGCCTCTGCCCAGTGTCCTGCCCAGCGGCAGGAAGTGCCCCCAATTCATCTACTTCTTTCACTTACTCCTCTGAATGTGGGTTCTTCCCTAAATTCAGGCTCCTCTATGGCATTCACATATGGATTCCTGGTAGAGATTTTAAACTCTGGGGGAGAGGTTAGTGAGAAGCCAGGAACTGAAAATAAAAGGCATTTCTTTTAAGTTTCATTGTCTCTGGATTCCTTTGGGTCTGACAATCAGCCTATTATCATCACAGTGTATTATTAAATCTAAAATTGAAATGACCCCTCTTGGTGAAACGTCCCTTCGCATCACCCGAACTTGGTGCTGCTCACAACAAAGCTGGGAATGGCCTCTGTGCTTGTGCCATCACCTCACCTGTCTCTGCTTCCACAGATTATCATTCATGCTCTTCAGAAACGCAACCCACGGCAACATAAATCAGGTGACAAAGAAGTTAAAAGAAGAAATGTGCTGGAAAATTAACAAGACTTAACCTCCCTTTTCTCCCCTAAAACAGGTATTGTTCCTGTGTTTTAGTTCCCCTTTCGTCTCATTTGCCCTGATTGCCAGTTTCAGGACATTGTGGAGGAAAGGACAGGTTCTTCTGTATGTCAAAGGCCCTGTGAGGGTGGCCTTGATGGATAATTAAACGAGAAGTGATGGGGTCCTGGTGGAGCCTGGCCTCAGGAGGTCTGGGCAGATCACACGTCACAGCAGGCATTTGATAAACACCATGATAGGAGGGATGCTGCTCTGCCCGCGTGTCTGAACCTATTCAGTGCTTACTCTGAGACTCTTACTTCCCCAGTTTCCTGAGGACACATTTGATGATGCTGGACTGGTGGGAGGCAGGGGCAGAGATCCCAACTATTAGGACTGGTCTCAGGTCCATCCACACCAGCTCCCAGAGACCCTGTGTTTTTGGCCACGATTGCCTTTCATAAATCAACTCGCTCTACTTTTCTTTGCTTTACGATCTATTCTGTGGCTTGTCAATAAAGTCCTGTAGCTTTAGTTTCTTAATAATTGGCCCCAGAGCATAGGCTGTAAATCAGTCTACCACAACCTGCCTTTCGAACAGGAAATCTCAGACCTCAGCTCGCTGAATTCTCATCCAAGCCTTTTGAAGGTGTCTCTCCTCTCTTCTTACAAAAACAAGGGAGGCTACTGCCGCCCCATTTTCCAGGAGGCAATGTTCCTGCTCCCCAGGGGCAGTTTTCCCGAAAGTCTTTTACTCTTCTCTGGATTTCCTGGTAAGTTGCTGCTTTTAGTTTCCAAACTTTCATTTCTCCATGCTAGCTCTATGGATTTTCTCCTTCCTCATTATTTCTAACATTTCCTTTTTGCCTGTGCAAATCTCATTATGCTTCTAGCCAGCCGATGGGCTCTGTGCTTTGCCCCTCCTCACCCAACACTCTCGGGATCACTGGCCACCTCTAGGCCACAGCAGGGCCCTTGGCAGTCTTCAATCCAGAAACAAGAGCCCTTTAACCCCCTGAATAATCTCTCATCTTGTCCCCGAAGCCTTTGCTGAATCATCCTCTTTCTCTGTTACCAGGACTGCTGGGGTGCTCCTAATGGTGTCCTGTGGCCCCTTCCTCAAGAGGCAGGTGAGAATATGAGGGCTCTGGGCAGAGGTACCAGACTCAACTGTGGCTGGCTTGGCCCTCACTGGACTGGTCATATCATCACCTGGGGAAAGCCATGACTTCACAGCTTCAATGCTTCCACTCATCAGGACTTTGCCCTTCTGTTCTGTTCTGTTCCAAGGTTGGATTGAGTCTTCAACAATGTAATAGAAATGCACACCATGCATCCCTCTGGGTGATTCCCAGGGGTTTCTAGAAAGACACAAAAAAGACTATACTCCCAAGATTCTTAATAAAAACCAAACTTTTTTCTTAGCCACATTTATCACTTGATTCTTCAGGGATGGGAGATGCCTAATTAGTCAGTTAGGCATAATGTGGAGAAGCAATGGCTCTGCAATCTCTTGGTGCTGATCTCTTCCATAGCTAATGTCTCATTGTGCACTGATTTTCCTAAGGGCTGGACTGTTCCCAGCTCTCTACTTCCCGGAGTTCAGAGCAGGAGTGGAGGGGAAGTAAGGGAAGGGCAAGGCCCAATCTCAGATAAGGGCGCCAGCAGCTCCAATCTCTGCCCCTGCTCACAGCCTTTCCAGAAACAGGAAGGGGAGAAACCTGTGCTAAGGTTTCTCCTCTTTAAAAAAGAACACCTCAACTCCGATCTGTTCCTTGAGCAGCGTTCCAGGGACATGAGACAGGAATAATCTGATGGTAGGTAGAAAGCAGAATGCCCATGTGAGGAAAATTCAGTAGAGGGAAGTCTTAAATATAGTCCAATCACTGATCAGAGAAGTCTTTAGGGAGCTGGTGACTCTGAGTCATAGGAGAGAGGAGTAGTCAGAACAAAACTGTGGAGGAAGAAGGGATGGGACAGTGCTTTTCAACAGTTAATGGGGCAAAAATCACCTCGGGTGTCTGTTTTTAACGTAAACTCTCAACTTGTATGCCCAGAGATGGGACTAGAAGTTCTGCGGTGATCCCAGGAACTGGGAACCTAATAATCCTCAGGAACCCTAGTTGAGATGGCATGCAGGCTACAAACATCATGGAAACCATGGTGGGCAGTTTCAGGTAATGTTGAGTACCTCAGTTTGGTTTAAATTCTCCATGTAGAGTATCTGTAAACTAATACAGGAATTAGACTGGTTTTAGTGAGAGGAGTTAATAGGATATAAAGGCAAATGTAAAAATTATATCTTCCTGTTCTTCAAGGGACAGCAACCAAGTCACCCCAGCAACCATGTCATCTCAGGAATATGTATCCAAGGCACCAGGGATTCCCATTTTCAAGAGAAGCCTCAGACCTGGGCTTTCTATAAATCCTCCTCTTCCAACTATTAAAGGATGGATTAAAATGCCATGAACACCAAGCAATTCCACGATGGCCGCTGGTTGGCAAGATCAGAGGGGCAGAATAATCTTTTGCATCTGGACTTGAATGGGGAATGAAAACTATTTCTTCTGGGAGACAATGAAAAGCAATAGAAGATTTGGGAGTAGACTAGGGATGTGAACAAGAGTCCTTTTAAAAAAAATCCACACAGTCATTGTGTATCCTTGAGATGGAGTGGGGATGGGGCCTCAGTCAGGAGATTAGGTGGAGTTTCTTCTAACTAGGCAAAGGGAATAGAGAGAAAAGGGGTCTGTAAGAAAATGTTGGGGAGTAAGAGGTCAGGAGATATGACTAGCTGTGGGAAGAGGAGGGGGAAAAATCATCCAGAGTCCCTTATGTCTAAATGTGCGCCACTTGTAACCACCCTTTTTCTTTACTATGTATTTATGTTTCAGGTTCTCTCATTCTGCAAAAAAGATCATTTAGGGTGTGCTCTGAGAAGTGCCTGCTTAATACATAAATTTAGAGTCATTTTCTTAGGGGGAAGAAAAAAAACACAGACAAAATATTTTATAGTATCTATAATAAATGCAGAGAAATCAATACAAACAAAACTTGGCTTTAGCAAACTGTACATACATAAATATCTTTTTTTTTTACTGTAACATTCAACTTTTTTTTCACATAAAGCCTTCCATGATCTTATTTATTACATCCAGTTTTTCTTTAGAGCTTTAAAAAAGTGCCTTTTAGATTTACAGCTTGTGCTTCTAAAGCAAAGGTTAGAACATCATGCCCCAAAGGAAAACAAGGTAAAAAGAAAGGTGCCATATAAGCTCTTAAAAATTGTATGTTTACAAGGTTCTAAAATCTCTTCAGCACTGGTTGGTTGGTAGATTGTTCAATGCCAACCTGGCATTCAGGGAGAAGCCTGTGTTGAATGGATGGAGCAGCACCAGGGGAGAGCTGCTCACTTAAGTCCTTGGGTGTGCAGAGGATTCATCCCAGTATTCATGCGTCCAGAGAACGTTGGAGGTCCTTAACCTCTTTAGCACTGAGGCTCAGAGTTTCAGACAAAATTTCTTCCCAAACTGTTGTCTGTCTGTTCTCCTCTTGTCATCTTTTACTATCTCCGAAGCCATAATTTGCACACATGGGATACAGAGACGAGCTAAAGGTGCCACATCAAGGACGTTCGCCAAGATTCCGGTCCTCTTTTTACTAGTTTGGGATTGCTTTTGGCCAAATCCTCCTTATGCTATCAGCACTGCTGCAGATGGCATCTGCTTGATTCAGAGCGGAGGAGGGCCATTTGTGTATCTGAGCATGGGGTGGAATGATCGGGCAAAGTTGTTGGAGAGGGCACAACTATAGTCTTCCTCTGACATTGGTACAAGGCAGGCGAGCCCGATGAGGAGCAGCAGGAGAAGCTGAAGTGGAAGAGCCGCTCGGAGGACTCTGAATAGGAAGGCTCGGCCGGACCGAGCTGGCCGAGGCTCAGAAAGGGAGGAATCGGAGCCACCTTTTATGGACCTGAGAGGAGAATCAACATAAATAACTCAAATATCTCAAATGCTGGGTGGATGCTGCTTTTTGCTTCCTCACCTTCCTGGAAGCTAAGGGACCATCCCAAATACAACCCAACCTGGCAATTAGCTGGCAGCCATCTGCAGTATGCCCACGTCATCTTCCCACCACCATATGGAAGGTTTTTTTGGGAAACTTCGCTGATGAAAAATAAATATTTAGTCAGTCAACTAAAGGGGTTGGGTTCAAATTCTATCCCTTAATTTGGTAAAACATTTTCCATCAACAAAGAAAACTGCTCTACACACATTCTATCAGCATAGATTAAGTAGGTCCAGGATAATTAAAATGTGGATGTTTGATGCAGGGCACTTTTGGTTTAAGAGTATCAGTAGCATCATAAGGCAAAATTAGTTGCTGTCAGAATTATGCAAAATGTCCATCTTGTCATCCCGGATGTGCCAAAATCTATGCAGCAAGGTTAAGAACAGCACAGCCATCTTGCAGAGACTCATAAAGTTTAAATAATCTTAGAGTATACCTTGGTTTTATCTTGCACTGAATCAGCATCTGGCCCTGACCCAAGTGGGTTCCAAAGCTGTATGAACAAGGTGGCAGCAGAGTTAGCCTACAGAACACTGGTCTGGAATGGCATAGATTCTAGGCTGATCCCATTTATCACCAGCTCTCTGACTTTGGGAAACAGACACCATTTTCTGATGGGAATAGATTGTCCTATTGAAGGCGTCTTCTGGACTCAAAGTTCCAAGTTTTCTTATCTACTTCCATTTTCCCATCTACTTTTAAATATGGAAGTAAGTCCTGGGTGAGGTGCACTATTTTCTCTTCGTGAGCATCCATTAACATCTTATTTGGTTACTAGTAGAAAAGTCATAGAAGAAAACGTTATTTACAAGAGGCATTTTGTATACACACATGCACACACGCGCACACATGTGCACACACAAAACATTCTGGGAGCAAAAAGAATGTATGTACTAATGAAACACATTCCCCCATACCTAGTATGAATTCCCTAATGGGTATAAGATCACTAAAGGTAAGGACACTGAATGTGAGGCCACTGGAGAGATATGAAGGTGTAAAAACTATATTGGTTATTCTGTACATTTTTTCATAAGAAAATATTATGTTTACAGATATCCTATTAGCTATTAATTTCTGAAAGTAAATTACATAAACATCAGTGAGGGATAAGAGGTGGCACCAAAGAAAATAAATGTTAAGATAAAAACAGACACAATCCCCTTAAAAAGGAACAGAGGGAGTACTCAAAGCTTTCTCATTACACCATCAAAGACATATGTGAGACAAGCAGACTAGACCTGCAGAAGCCCTAAACAGCCACATACCATACTGTGTTCCTAGTTCAATTCTTGCAGTGTAATGAAAAAAACACATTGTTGGCCAAAACTGGGATTGTATTCTTTTCCAAAGTCTGCAACTTACATTTGTGTAACTTTGAATAACTCACTTCACCTCTACATGCCAACTTCTTCAAAACCTTCAAATTAGATTAGATGTTCTTCCAAGTTGAAAGTTCCATATTTTATACATTTAATGTCTTCTACTAGTTGATCAGTAGTCTACCAACTGAGAGGCCATAAGAGTTTAATCACCATCTAGTGGTCAAATTGATTAACTGCCCTTAGGCTAAGGCCAATGAGTTATTCCTCATGAACTGCGTGGGAAAGGCTGTATATTGTGAAAATACAGTAAAGCATAAACAAAGTATGTCACATACCTACTAATGGAAGGAGAAAACAGAAACTGCTCAAGCTATCAAATTATAAAATATTCATGTTGAAATAAAGTCTTTTTTTTTTAATTTTTTTTTTAATTTATTTATGATAGTCACAGAGAGAGAGAGAGGCAGAGACACAGGCAGAGGGAGAAGCAGGCTCTATGCACCGGAAGCCCGATATGGGATTCGATCCCGGGTCTCCAGGATCGCGCCCTGGGCCAAAGGCAGGCGCCAAACCGCTGCGCCACCCAGGGATCCCCATGTTGAAATAAAGTCTTAAAGAATATCCAATCCATCTTCTAACTTTGTAGATAAGTGGCTAAGGAGAGTTAATATTTATTCTTCTAATTGCTGGGCAACACACTAAGCATTTATTCTATTCTCTTACTTAATCATCATGGTAGTCTCTGTGTGCTCATTATCTTCATTTTATAGATAATGAAAAGGAGACTAAAAGAGATAAAGTAGCTGGCTCAAGGTTATATAGCTAGCAAATGGAAAAATTAACATTTTAACCCTGAGATTTTTAGTCCCAGAACTTGGATTCTATGTATAAATCACCTGCCCCAAATCACACAATGAAATGAAGAGCTCTAGCAGGAAGTCAGGGTTCACAAGTCTGCAACACTGTGTTGTTTGATGACACAATGAGGTTGTCCAGGTCATATTTATGTATCTCACCTGTAGAGGCAAAGAAGACAATACCTGTATCCTAAGATATGTGGAAGTGAGTGGTTTGAGTCTGAAATAAATGCCTCTAATAGCGAAGCCTCACAGTATTATGCAGATCAAGTCTGTATATGGAGCTGAGGACATTTTGTCTCAAGGCAACTATACAATCTTGGGCAAGTAATTTAGTCTCTTTGGTCTTAAGCAAGTAATTTAGTCTCTCTGGTCTTCATTTTTTCATTTGCAAAGACAAGGGGTGTGCATTAATATCCTAAAATTGTTTTGGCTCTGTTTATGATTTCAGTGGTTTGCCTTAAAGTGTCTTGAGAAGAATGGGATAGTTACTGATGAACTCTGGATTGAATTTTCTTTCAATGTGTCTTTCTTTGACCTGAAAATATGCCCTGGCAAATGACACTCACCATCTATCACTGGATGAATTATAACAGGAACACAAAAGACAGTTTTACATTTCCTCATTATTCAGTATTTAAACAAAATGAAAGAGATTTCTGAGTCTTTTTCTTTAGAAGATATTTAAGGACATTAGTTATGGGCAGGTTCATGCATATACTTAATTATACAATTTGACTGAGATGAAGAACTCCAGTTTGTCAATTATTATCTTCTTTGAGCTAGTAAGCCAAAGATCAAAATTAATACAGGGGCCACACGTTGACAAATCCACTCCCACAAAAAACTAGAAAGGTCACCATCTTGGAATATGGGTTCATGTGTTATAGAGTCTGTTGAAGGACATGGCACATTTAACAGCATCAGAGCATTTCTGATTAAAATTTAATTAGTATGTGCTTTCTAACGTTGAAGAATGCCAACCTGGGAGAAGTAATGGGCTGATAGGGGACAAAGAGAACACAGAGTGCTTAGTGAGCTTCCATGCAGTTGACTGCTCTTGGAAACGTCCACTTTATCTACTGAGAAAAATGCCACCTCCTTGGGGGCAATTCCCAGGGTTTCAATGTTGCCCAAAGTTGTCTCTTCTTAGATGAATCTGTACTAGAGCTTCTAGTACCAACAGGATAATGGTGCCAGGGTAAGAGGGTGCTTTTAATATTTACCTGTTGATCTAAGATCATCTGTTTCAAGAGCCTTGGGAAATTTGACAAGGGAAAGAACAAAGACAACTCATTAACTAGTCACTCATCACTCTCCAATGGCCTTATTACATAAATAGATGCGAGTTGAGATTGTGTTTATATGGGAAAAATGAAATAAGTGTGAACTTATCCAAGGAACTTAATTGATGGAGATATTTCAGATAATTCTGTCCAGCAAAAATGTGTTTATTCTCTACAAGTAAATATTTATTTTATCATTTTTCTCACTCCCCTGACTCATTCAAATTTCTGGGTAAAAAACTGCCCAGGAATTGTTTCATCATAAATACATATAGTTGTGGAAGAAGGAAGATGGTAAAGGAGGAAGCAGTTATAATAACATATCACACAAAAGAAAGTATGCTCTCCCCAAAAAAAGAAAGTATGGCTCAAGGATGTAAAAAGCCTGAATAGCATGTGTGAAGTATGACTCATTTCAAAAATTTTACATAATCAAGGAGAATAAAATGAATTACTTCTGGGCATACATTATTATTTTTGGGGGGGCATACATTATTTAAAGGCAAGTGAAAAGAAACTTTCAATTCATTTTGTTACTTGTTAGCTAACACTGGCAGTGTAGTAATAGGAATTTACTCTGAGAAAATACCGAGGATGTGTATGATCTTGTTGTCTGTTCTTGTGTGGATGGTCTTTGTTCCCTGGATGTGTGGTTCAGAGACATATTTCCAGAATCAATTTAGCATTTCGGTCTTCTTTTTTCAAAAAATGAACTGGCTGGTCCTAGGCAGTGTCAGGCTGCCTGGGGCAGCGGAAGCCCCAGAACTATCATGCAAAGGATTCCACACCCCTTTGGCAGAGTGAAGTGCTTTGCAAGCTAGGATCCAGAGTCAGGTAGACCTGGTTCAAATCTTTAATCTTCATACCTCTGATCCTGTGTCCTTGTCTGTAAACTTGGGAATATAGCCATGCCATGGGAATGTGGTAATAGTTAAATGAGGTAACAAATATACAATGCTTAGCAGAGTGCTTAGGACACTTAAGTGCTAAATAAATATAATTTATCATTAATAATTTATTATCATTGTTAAAGCAAAGGCGTGATAACTCATACCATTAGGGATTGGCTGTATTTAGCCTTGTCTCCCAGGAGAAGGAGAGTCCTGGTTTATTAGTAGCGCTTTCAATGATGTGATACATTTGCCAAAGTGACTGGCTTGTTCCTGGGAAACACTGGGGATGCATACCTCAAAATATTAGAAAAGGAACATTTTGGTTCCTTACCCTATAACTGCCCTCAGCCTTGGAGGCCAGCCTGTCCCAGAAGTGCACCTGTGTAGACTGAGGCTCTCTGAATGCTATGAATAAGTAGATCCCCAGGGAGGAGCTTGATAGGGAAAGACTTGAAAAAAATTCCATAAGAAACTGAACAGTATATACAGTGAAGTGTTCAGTTTCCCTCCCCCTTCCTTCCGTTTGCTGCTTCTCATTTCACCTTAGTTCTCTGTGTAGAAAGTGCCAGAGACCAAAGGTGCCCAAGGAAATTTTGCATGTTAGAATTTTTTGAAAATTTTTTTCAGAATTTTTGGTTAAGTTTTGGAATGAAGTCATCACCTCATTGTATCCAGACTACAGACCAATTAGTCCTTTGCCTTGCTGGAAATTGGAGTAATCTTCCCGTTTGTCAACTTCAAACAATCCACTTTAGAGTTGTGAAGACTTACTGGTGATTGAGTTAGATTATTTTAAGTCAAAGGTAGAAAAAAAGTCCAGCTGGACCATTATAAACATTGCTTTTTAAACCTTTTTAATGTAAAAAATTACGAATAATTATTATGAATTTATGCACAGATGTTTTTCCAATGTTTATAATTTTTAAAGAATCTTAAGGAGCTTCTTGTAATTGATTTGTGGAATCTGTAGATTCTGACACATGGTAGGAACCGTACAGCATTTTGTAAGCCCAGTGCCTAAACATAGTAGATGTACAGTAAATATTGGCATCAATCTATATGTAAGCTTAGACTTATTACATAAGAGGACATAGAAGTGTGGCTATAAAATCAACCTGAAACCATAAATAGCAGATAAACAACTGTATTATTAACAATAGACTTTAAACAACAAAAATAATATAAGAACCCCCTCCCTTCAAACTAATACCCAGTTTCTTCCAACTCAGTCTCTTTCCTCTCTAAGAAAGAATATGTGTCTAAAATTTCCATTGTAGATCGGTGGGGTCAACATTCTACATTGTTTGTGCTTTCAAATTTGCTAGACCAGTGCAAGATCAAACAACAAGGTACTCTCAAGTCTCAATGTAAAGAAACACTGTAACAGGCTGGGTTATGAGTGAAGTTAATTCCTTCTTAGCAGACTCCACATTCCATCGTTGGGGTTCGGTGCATCCCAAAACAGAGGTGTCAAGAAGTTAAAAAGTCCAAGAATGTTCAACCACAACCTGTCTACCAAGGTGTTTGATGAAGTTTGCCATTCGAGTGCAGATCATTTGTATTCCAGACCCTCTGGGTAGCAAAGTAAACACTGTGCTGTATGCTCAGAAAGATGTTAATAAATAGCGCTGTACAGAGCAGAGGTGAGTGAGAATGTGGCTGTCCCAGCTGCAAAGCCCTGTTAGGAGACATGTTGAAGCACTTGCTGCCCTAAGAAACGATGCTTTTGACATTTTCCGAAGACCCATGCAACTAAGAGGATTGGGGGAGCAGACTGATGTGATATTTGGGAACCAGAGGGCAGTTGCTATTGGTGTTGCATAATAACATAAGAGCTTTTCCCCTTGTCATCACCATCATTTAAATCAACCAAAGAATTGATCTCTAGTATCCTACAAAGACTGCTATGGGGACAGTCCCCATCTTTGTTCATGGCACATCAGCAATTTGTGGGAAGAAGATGGACCAAGCAATGATCTGTCTATAGTACATGATTGGCTTTTCTCATAGGGGACTAAGACAACATCAGAACACCTGTAGAAGTCCATCACTATCTTCAAAAATTCTTGTGAGTTTTTCTCCATTCATATTCCATTATTGATTTATTATGGACAAAAAAAAAATCTCACAAAATTATCGCCAAACCAAACCAAAGGGAAAGAAAAAAAAAAAAAGCACAGTAAAGGGAGGCTTAAAACCAAAAAGCACATCAAAGTACGTTCTGCATTGCTTCAGCTGAGTAGGAATGACCAAATCAAATATCTAATCCCTTCAGCATACAGCTGGAAAATGAAAACTATTACTCAGGGGTTGTTTATAGCTCTATACTTCCTCATCCCTCACCCTCCTTTCAGGAATTTGATTCCAGCTCAGTGGTGATGAGTTTCCAGAGGGGCAAACTACCTCAACAGTGAACTGCTTGGGACTGGAATGAAAAATCAGCTCCAGGGACACTATTTTCATTTTTAAAGAGTTGTCTGGGGGAACATGAATTGATTAGTGAAAGGGCAGGGGAGCACAAACATCACACCAACAACGAAGAAGGCAAAAGCACCGCTAACTGCAGAAATAAGGGATTGTTGGAAGCCAGGCGTAAAGCACGAGTGGCAGTTGTGAGTAGGCTCTCTGGACATCCCCAGGCAGGAGTACTGATTGCCCTTGTTTCTAGCGTGAAAGAGCTTGCCAAGTGTCAGGAAGGTGAGTGACTGAGTGTGCTGGCAGAAGAGAAGTATTAGGGTAAGCAAAAGAGAGAAGGTGCTTATAAATTTTAAATAATATCAAATTAGGACTTGTCATTTTGAGAATTCAAAACCCACAATCTGAATAAAACATTAAAATAAAATAAAAAGCTGGGGATGTTAGTATATTTTATTCAGATTTGTGGGTTCTGTGAATGATAAAATAATTCATTGATCTATTACCTGTCTTATTGTAAAATCTAGAAATAAAGAGGATGATGAAAGTCTGCCATGAAACAAATGTTGGCTATACCATTCATTGCACTGAATCCTTAAGTGCACACAGAATATGATGTGATGAAAAGTATCAGATAGCCTATGTATAGCTAGATAAAATTCTGCTGGGATCCAAATATTTTGTGCTCTGAGCTTTACTTATACTTTGCACTTAAAAAAGTCTCTTCAATTTATTAGAAAAAGGGTCTGGGATGAAACAAGTAATTTTTCAACTACCCTGAGGCAGACCAGATAGAGGTCTACCAAAATCATGGACAATTTTCATCATCCTCTTGGAGTTCTAGAACAGTGTGGAAACCAGGAGAATAAGGTACCTGCTATGTGGACTGTTGACAGAGGGTCCAGGCTGTGAGAGACTACATTTGCCTCGTGGCTGTTTGCAATGAACAGGGGTAAAGAAAGAAGAATGTTCAGTCCAGGCAAATAAAGACAAGCTACTGAAAAAAAAATTAAACTAAAAATGCGGCAAAGGAAAAAAATAAATCAAATGAAATGATCAGTACCCATGAATTCAGGAAACTGGCTTTTCTTTTGTTGAAGAAGTGAAACAAATTCACATCTCTATCATTAGTCACTGAGGAAACAGAAATTGTGGTTCAGGAGTCCCCACCACAGTGGGTATATTTCCCCCATTTTTCATGGTGGAAACACAGATAACTCTGCACAAGCCAAGGATCTACTTACAATAAATATAAAGGTCAGTGTGCCATGTCATGCCATATTTTTTCATCTTCTAGAACACTGAAATAGTATTGAAATTCTTGGTAGATAAAAAAATACCAATGGCAATATGAGATTGTTCTTTATAAAATGACGAGAACCAGACAAGTTAAAATAGGGCTAGAATTTGACCTGAAAAGCCAGTATTCCTTCACATTCTTAAACTAGGATCTATAGGAAACTAGTGAATGTAGTAAAAAAACAATCCTAAATAAGATAATAACATTTATCAGCATAGGACTTAAGTGTTTATAACAAAAAGAGTACAAACAAAATCAATACTTCTAAAAACTAAGGAAAACGGGATGTAATAAAAATGAATATAGTCATAAAGCCGGACAAAAAAAAAATAACAAAACAAAAACAAGCTTCTAATTACACAGAGAAATCAAAGTATAGAGGGTAGTAGGGGCCAGATTCGTCTTTCCATCCTCTTAGAACGCCAGCGAGGCAGCCCCCCAAAGGCTCTGTGGGTGAGTCCTCTTGGGCTGTTGCCTCTTTGGGGGCAGCACAATTGCCAAAATCCTTCACGAGCTTCTTTGCTTGAGAGTTCAACAGAACCTCCACTTATCTCATACATTTAATGGTCTCATGAGACGCTCCCTGTTTTGTCTGCTTCTGGCTGAGGTGCCCCTTTACATGGTACCTGCTGTTTTTAAGTGGACTATGGTGGTAGTGGTTTGAAGGGAGGAGCCACCAAGGAAGCAAGGGAACATCATTCTAGCAATGGCCCTTGGAGCAAGAGAAATAATTTGTCTCCCTGTACCAACCACACATTGAGCCCTCAATTCTTTTGAAAAACAGAATGTTCTTTTCCATTCCTGAGTGCATGTGGGAAAGGCATGTGGCAGGGCTGAGGAAACAACACTTCACTGTGTTACAGTGTGACAATGCTCTTTTGTAGGGAGAGTCTCACTTTCCTGGGGGGAGCCTGTGGAACCTGAGGAAGGTATAAATACTGTTGCTCCCCAATGTTCCCACCCATGGGCCAACTGACAAGGACCAGTGGAAAGTTACCGTTCTTTGTCTGTTTGGGGTGCTTCTTCCTGATGTAGGACTCACAGATCCTGAGGTGTCCAGTTCATCAGCAGAAGACCAGGAAGACAAATCCTGCATAGGAAATAGATTCTTTTAATGACTCCATGTCCCAAAGCTATGGCTTGGTCATATGCAATGAATTTACCAGCACATCCGTACTGATAAAAAGCAAACCATTCCTTTGGCAAAACAGAATCAGACATATAAGAACAGAACCTAAATCTTCTAGTGTATTAGGCTCTTCTGGGCATAAATTTGGTCCTACTGGAAAATACAGATATAGTTTTGCTATTACTATGTCACTTGTAGATTTACTATTTCTTAGTGACGCGGATGTGGATGAAAGGAAGTAAAGGAGGTGGAGGAATGGGTCTTACACTACAGGTGTCTCACGCCAGAGAGAAACTAATTCATTTAAGTTAGAAACAAAAGATATTCATCCAGGAGCCTGCTTTTGTAGTATTTCTAACATTTTTCTGTTATTCGGAGTAGACTGCTCTTTTGCATGCTTACAAGAGGGCAGGGTAGGGTGTTGGTGTGTTCATAACAGGATTTGACAATTGAATGTTTGAAGTCTTACCAAGCATCTCTGTATCTACAAATGCATTTCTCAAAACCAATAGTAGTACCATGATGCAATAGATTTAAGAAAAAAATATAAAAAGTAAATGAGCAGAGGATATTTTCTATGAATTAATTGCCATCTATGTCAGGAGAACACATGCCTTCTAGTGTTTGAAAACAAAACTCATATTGCAATGATTGGTTATGACCTACCATAGCTGTGTGACTGAAAACATGTGAATTCTTAAATAAACAGGGTAAAATACAATGCCACAGAAGTGATGGTAAAGGGTTAGCAGTAACAATTGCAAGAAGTCTTCTTGATGTAATGGAATCAAAAACAGTGTCCTATTATAAAAGTTTATGAGTCCCTTAAAATTTTTTTCTTTTAATTTTGAGACAGGACTCCTAAGAGCAGTGATTGAGAGTGGGCACTTTATTCTGACAAGTACTACACTCAAAGTCCTTTTAAAAATGGATAAAGATGATGCTTCTATGGTTTCCTGTAAGAAATGCTACACAATGATGTCTGCTTAGAGCTTACCTGCTGACTGCTTGACATATCTAATAACTTCTCCAGCTCCTTGATGTGACGACTGACCTCCTTCAAGAGAAGTTTGAGCCGATTTCCAATCACATGGACTTTTTCTTTGGCTTCTAAACAGTCTGTGCCTTCAGCATTCACCAAGAGTTGGCAAGACATGTCTTGCAGTGAGGCCACTTTGAGCTGGGATTCCAACAGCTCATGCCTTATTTGCTATGTACATGATAAGAAATACTTTACTAAGAATTTTGGATCATTGTGGAAAATTCCAGAAAGGCGGAGTGACATCAGTTTAAGTTAGTGAGCCATCAATACCTGAATATCTGAATGCTGTACTCACACAGGGAAGAATGAAGCATCTCATGGCATTCAGGAATTGGGGTCTGGGTTCTAGTCCTGCTTCTGCCAAAAATATTCTATAAGGCCCCTGAATCTTTCAAATTTCAAGTTTTCTCATTTGGTAAAATGATTATACTATTTCCTGTCTCATCCACAGTAAGTATATTGGAAGGTTCAAACTGGTGAATATATGTGAAAGTGCTTAAAATATCAAGTATTATGCAAATGAGACATATTATTTTATACAGAAAGTGAAACATTAACATAAATATAGCAAAACACATATGTCTAAGTATACTCTGATATTTGTTCAAGATTTTTTTTTAAAGGATACAGTAGTGATTCATCATTTACAACTAATGTCTGAGGTCAAAAGTCAGTAGAAATGCCATTGCATAGCTCTTCCCCCTTGGTTTCTAAGACCTTTATTGTACTGAATTAAAAGCTACCAATTCTGTTGCTTAGGTTAGTAAGTATAAGTATTAAATGTTGAGAAATGACATTTTAAAAATACAGAAAGCTACAAAATGCAAATCATTTTCTCCTAATGGAACTGAAATATACTTCTTTATTTTCTATAATATCCCTTAAGTACAGTGTACATTATATTGTCCAAAGTCCTTTGTATGAGAATCGACAAATTTCCTTTTGAATTCAGTGCTAGAAAAAGTTTCTTTCTCCTTGAGAACTAGAATTCTTTTTTTCCCCTCAGATAATGAAAATAACTTTTCGCACTTTCCTTTTTGTCTTCATTTTCACAAAACTTGGTGACAAGGTTACTGTTAAATCTGGTAAATTCAATTTCTTCTAAGGAGTCTGAATAATCTATTTCTATTTTAATAGTTTAAATGCCCATAAAAATAAAATTTAAGCCACTCAATATACTTACTTTATACAGAGATGTAGCAAATACAGTTTAAATTTAAAATAAGTGTCATTGCTAAAGATCTGCTTTAGTAAAAACAACTTAATTAAGATGAAGAACATCTAAGATCTCTACAACTGAGCAATGACTTTAGAACCAAATTCTAAAGCTCATAGACGTCATCTTCTATGAGCATGTTTGCCTCACAAAAATCAGAAACTATGATGAGTAAAAAAGAGAAAGTTAGAGACAGGTAAAAGGTGTAAAAATAAATTATCACCTATATTATTTTCCTATAAATGAAATGGATGGCTGCTATGAATAACCAGCAGCTGCCAGAGTTCACACATCTTACCATAAGCTGTTTGTGATGGTCCTGAAGTGTCTCTGCATCCTGGTTAGAATCAATAGGGACAATTTCATTTTTCCTTCTGTCTATGTTCTCCAGCATAAGCAGCAAACCATGACTCATTTCATGGAAATCCTATGAAGAAAAAACATGGGATATAAAATCATCTTAAATAGTATGTTTTTTTTTTTTCTCTCATAGCTTAAATTCCCATTCTTTCCAATTGCTACCACTGTGGGGTTTAAGTTCTTATGCACAACTCCTTTCTGACAAAAGCACTGGTGCTGTTGTAATTATCTGAGTTCATATTCTCCCCCAAAACATCTAGTTTATTATTTGAGGGAGAGTTTAGACATAAGGAAAAACTGGCATGAAATACTTAATTTCTAGGGTTACTATTCAGTTTGGAAGAAATCAGCACTGCTCCCCTTTCTCCTCCCTGTATCCAAACCTTTCCATCTTGTAAGGCCTTAATCTGATTACCTATACGCTTCATTCACATTCAATGCATAGTTCCTGAAGATCTCCTATGTGGATAGCACAGGCCTAGGAGGGGGTACAGGGATGAAAAGTGAAAGGGGGTCTAGAGGTGAAACAACAACTTGTGTACCTGCTTTCAAGGTATTCTTGGGGGCACATATAAACCTGAAAAGAAGGCTTACATTGTGCTCAGAATACAATGCACTCTCAGCCAGGACCTACAAGGCCCTGCGTGATCTGGCTGCTAATCATCTCCTTGATCTTTCTTATCACTCTCTGACTCTCTGACTACATTCTGTCACACTGGCCCCTTTTCTGACCTTAAAGACACTAAGCCTTTTCTTGTTTCTGGGACAACCCATTTGCTCAGTCTCCTTCACGGCAATGTCCCTCCAGTGTTAGCTCAAAGATTCACAGAAGTTCCCTGACCTCATGTCCACTCTCACCACTGCTATTCAACATAGTACTAGAAGTCTTAGCCTCAGCAATCAGAAAACAAAAAGAAATAAAAGGCATTCAAATTGGAAAAGAAGAAGTCAAACTCTCCCTCTTCGCAGACGACATGATACTCTACGTAGAAAATCCAAAAGACTCCACCCCAAGATTGCTAGAACTCATACAGCAATTTGGCAGTGTGGCAGGATACAAAATCAATGCCCAGAAGTCAGTGGCATTACTATACACTAACAATGAGACTGAAGAAAGAGAAATTAAGGAGTCAATCCCATTTACAATTGCACCCCAAAACATAGATACCTAGGAATAAACCTAACTAAAGAGGTAAAGAATCTATACCCTAAAAACTACAGAACACTTCTGAAAGAAATTGAAGAAGACACAAAGAGATGGAAAAATATTCCATGCTCATGGATTGGAAGAATTAATATTGTGAAAATGTCAATGTTACCCAGGGCAATTTACACGTTTAATGCAATCCCTATCAAAATACCATGGACTTTCTTCAGAGAGTTGGAACAAATTATTTTAAGATTTGTGTGGAATCAGAAAAGACCCTGAATAGCCAGGGGAATATTAAAAAAGAAAACCATAGCTGGGAGCATCACAATGCTAGATTTCAGGTTGTACTACAAAGCTGTAATCATCAAGACAGTGTACTGGCACAAAAACAGACACATAGATCAGTGGAACAGAATAGAGAACCCAGAAAGGGAATCTCAACTCTGGTCAACTAGTCTTTGATAAAGCAGGAAAGAACATTCAATGGAAAAAGGACAGTCTCTTCAACAAACAGTGTTGGGAAAATTGGACAGTCACATGCAGAAGAATGAAACTAGACCATTCTCTTACACCATACACAAAGATAAACTCAAAATGGATGAAAGATCTAAATGTGAGACAAGAGTCCATCAAAATCCTACAGAAGGATTTCAGGCAACACCTTTTTTGAACTTGGCCACAGTAACTTCTTGCAAGATACATCCATGAAGGCAAGAGAAACAAAAGCAAAAATGAACTATTGGGACTTCATCAAGATAAGAAGCTTCTGCACAGCAAAAGAAACAGTCAACAAAACTAAAAGACAACCTACAGAATGGGAGAAGATATTTGCAAATGATGTATCAGATAAAGGGCTAGTTTCGAAGATCTATAAAGAACTTATTAAACTCAACAGCAAAGAAACAAACAATCCAATCATGAAATGGGCAAAAGTCATGAACAGAAATCTTACAGAGGAAGACATAGACATGGCCAACAAGCACATGAGAAAATGCTCTGCATCACTTGCCATCAGGGAATTACAAATCAAAACCACAATGAGATGCCACCTCACACCAGTGAGAATGGGGAAAATTAACAAGGCGGGAAACAACAAATGTTGGAGAGGATGCGGAGAAAGGGGAACCCTCTTACACTGTTGGTGGGAATGTGAACTGGTGCAGCCACTCTGAAAAATTGTGTGGAGGTTCCTCAAAGAGCTAAAAATAGATCTGCCCTACGACCTAGCAATTGCACTTCTGGGGATTTACCCCAAAGATACAGATGCAGTGAAACGCCGGGACACCTGCACCCCGATATTTCTAGCAGCCATGTCCACAATAGCCAAATTGTGGAAGGAGCCTCGGTGTCCATCGAAAGATGAATGGATAAAGAAGATGTGGTCTATGTCTACAATGGACTATTACTCAGCCATTAGAAACGACAAATACCCACCATTTGCTTCCACGTGGATGGAACTGGAGGGTAGTATGCTGAGTGAAATAAGTCAATTGGAGAAGGACAAACATTATATGGTTTCATTCATTTGGGGAATATAAAAAATAGTGAAAGGGAATAAAAGGGAAAGGAAAAAAAATGAGTGGGAAATATCAGAAAGGGAGATAGAACATGAGAGACTCCTAACTCTGGGAAACGAACTAGGGGTAGTAGAAAGGGAGGTGGGTGGAGGGTGGGGGTGACTGGGTGACCCGCACTGAGGAGGGCACTTGATGGGATGAGCACTGGGTGTTATTCTATATGTTGGCAAATTGAACACCAATAAAAAATAAATTTAAAAAAAAGAAAAAAAAGAAAAAAGAAGTTCCCTGACCTCTCTCTCAAAGTGGCTTTTCTCAGTTATTCTTATCACCCTTGCTTATCAGCATCTTCGTAAACAATTATTTGCATTTTTATTGTTTGTCTTCCCCAACAAAAGTAGAGGCTGTGTTGTATGTATCCTGACTGCTCAGAATAACGTCTGTTAGAGTGGGTACTCATCAAATAATTTTGGTAGAATGGATGAATAAATATTTGTAATGTTCACTTTCATGTTCAGAAAATGTCTACCAACATGCTCAGTAAATATCTGTTGAATGAATGAGTTGGGGCTGAGATAAACTTGTGGGAATAGTGCAGTTAGCTGGAAAAAAGATGGGATTCACTGGCTTTGAACTTCTGTTCAAATGTACAGATTCTCCAGTATAATGAATAATTTGGGCACAAATTTATCTCACTTAAATCCCAACTCTGGGGAGCAACTGCATCCCTCTAAGTGACCTTGATAAATCAAGTCACAGACTCAGCTATAGTTGAAGTGTCTGACTGCAGAGCATAAGCCATCTGATGTCCCACCAACCTGACACTGCATCAGTGCATCTTGGAGCAGGCCCCGCCACTCTTCTAGCAATGAGCACACATGGTCCCAGCGCCCGTTCATCTGGGATAGGCGATCTTGCAGATCTTGGCTTTTTTCACTGTCAGTCTGGGTGAACTCGGAGCTGCACAGGTTGATGGAGAGGATGAGGGCTTTGCGGTGGTCCACAGCTTTCTGGAGCTCCTATAAAGAGAAAGGAGAACAACCAAAGAAAATAACAATAAAAACATTTAAAGCATAGTTTAAGACCTTAGGAAATGCTTCACCCAAATTAAAAGATCCACTCATTAAAACTGGCCTTAAGGGGGATCCCTGGGTGGTGCAGCAGTTTAGCGCTTGCCTTTAGCCCAGGGTGCGATCCTGGAGACCCAGGATCGAATCCCACGTCAGGTTCCTGGTGCATGGGGCCTGCTTCTCCCTCTGCCTATGTCTCTGCCTCTCTCTCTCTCTGTGTGTGTGTGTGTGACTATCATAAATAAATAAAAATTAAAAAAAAAACATTTAAAACTGGCCTTAACCAAATGGCTAGCTAAAATACAGTGGTACACACTACCGAGGACTATACTGTAGTTAAAAGAAATGGATTGGATGTACACTTGACAACTTGAAGGGATTTTAAAATATGGTATAGGGTGAAAAGAGTCAGAAACAGAACACTGTGTGTGATACAATAGCATTGGTGTTATTTAAAAGGCACGTGCACACACACAAATCCACATTTTTCATGCCTATATGAACCAATAATTTAATAAAAATACTCCTTTAATATTTAAGAATGGTTGCCATGGGTTTCAGGAATGAAAAGATTAAAGAGAGCGGGGGAAGAGTGAGATTAAAGAAGAGTGGGGGGGGGAAGGATAAATAAACACAATTATGAGGAACTTTGCAGGAAGCACTGATGATCCTGAGCAATGAACCAAGGAGTATGATTAACTCAATCCACAGCACGGGAGTTCAACAACAATAAGACAGAACAAACGCAGATCTGGCTCTAAGAGTTCTGGGCAGCAGGAAATGTCCTGGGGAAGAATCTCATTTCACTAGACCTTTGGTACTCAAAGTTGTGTGCAGAAGAATGCAACGGGAAACCTGTGAAGCAGGCAGATTCCCAGGCCCCAGCCTCCAGCTGTTTGTTTAGTTAGGGCCACTAACTCTCTCGACAGGCACAGAGAGAGAGTGCCCCACAAAGAAAGAACCGTGCTTATGTCTTAGGCCACATTCTTGTGATGGCAAAGAGAATAGATTGGGTATTTCATCAGCTAAACCAATTTAGTTTGATTTCACAAAAAATTAGGCAACTGATTTTTGCCTCATGCATTTCCCACAAATCTAGAACTGTTCCAAGAATTTGTGCAGCACATGATTATGCACTAACGATTCAATATCTGGGTACTATTTAAACATCCCTATATTAGTTTAGGGTCAGTGATCCTGCAAATCACATCTACCCACGCTACATTTTCTTCTAAGTTCTCAACATTTCCGTTAGGCCTCCAGCTTGTCTTAATTTTTCTCTTTCTAATATGTTTAAAATGCAGTAATACAGATTCAAATACAGAGACATTATAAGATCAAGAGATCTTGTGGAAAGATACTTGGTTATTCTACAGATTTATCCTCAGGGAACAGACCAGAAAGACTGGGAAAGCACACGGAGGGTGGCTTTTCCCTATCGCACAGGCTGACTTTCAAGGTCTCATTTTCTCAACCTAATTTCACTTAGGTCTCAGACTCTGGCCAACATTTGCTTTATCAACTTTTTAAGGAGTCTGGTCATAATACACACTGCCTTACATTTTTCCCAGAGAAGAACTAAAATAATTTAAGTACTCTAGAGAAAAATGCATTTTATAATCCAGATAATATAAATTGCATCTCCGGGCAGTCCCAGTGGCGCAGCGGTTTAGCGCCGCCTGCAGCCTGGAGTGTGCTCCTGGAGACCCTGGATCGAGTCCCACGTCGGGCTCCCTGCTTGGAGCCCGCTTCTCCCTCTGCCTGTGTCTCTGCCTCCCTCTCTCTCTGTGTCTCTTATGAATAAATAAATAAAATCTTAAAAAAATATTAAAAAAATAAATTGCATCTTCAATCTGATGCTTCATCTAGAAATTGATGGGGCTAGTGCAGAGGCTATTCTATCAAGTGAAGTCGTCTGAACAGCAGTGGGGAAGATTCATTTCTCTGAAAATTTGTAAGAAACAATAAGCCACAATAACATCCACCCCCAAATAAATAACATACATGGAAACGGAGTGACACAAAAGCAGCATGCTTAATCCTTAAGCCTGGTGAGCCTAGAGGAAGAACACATCTTGATGTTCTCCAAACAAAAAGAAATGACTGAAGGAGCTATTAAAAACAAACTGGGCTCTCAACCCATAGTATGTTTACAAAAGTCTCCATATATTAATGCATTTCAAGAATTGTGCTAAAGCAGAGTGTTAAGATCTAGAGACGGAGCTAAAGGACATTATCCAGTGTCCTACATCATCCAGGCCAAAATCAAATGCACATGCCAGGTGTTTTACCATAATGACTCCACAGTTTTGTTTTATTCATTACACTGCAAATTGCTTCTGTTACTACGATAATCTATTTCAGATGTTCTGCTGATTCCAGAATCTCAAACAATTTCAATACGTCTCTACAAACTCACAGAGACACAATCTTGGAGAGGAAACCTTTCTAGCTCTAGATACAGACTTGCAGGAAACCTGGTCATTGCTGCATTTCCCTTAAAAGAAATTAAATAAAAGAGGTTAAATAGGTCCTGGAGACACCTGGATGTTTCATGAACTTTTAATTAGTCTTTCCTTAAGAACCAGGTCATTAAATCACAAATGTTTATTTACGTGGGGGATAGTTCTACAACATGATCCATCTCTCTGTCCTTCCAAGCCTTCTGTATAAATACTGACTGGGGATGGTTGGGGGAGAGGAGGGTATCTGAGTTCATTTCTGTTGACAACTTCCCTGCTGCTGTGTGATAACAGAGCAGCTAGTACTAGTGGTTTCGTAGGAGCAGGCATTGCATACGGCAGCGTTTTTTCTGGCTGCTGTGGGAGAGGCTGAGGGCAGCTACCTTGAGCTTTTTTATCTGGAGCTCGATAGCCTGGATATCAGTGCTAAGCTCTAGGCGCTGCAGCTGTTCCAACTCTTCCTCTGTCTCCCCCAGCCAGGTCCAGATGTTGTTCAGGTCCGAGTTGAACTGCTGCCACTTCTGGAGGTTCTGTTTCATTCTCAGCTCCTTGCTAAGGGCCTGTGCTTGGATGAGTTCCCATCGGTCAATCACACCTGGAGAGACATGCCACACACAGTATAGTGAGCTGTTTTTCTCCACATAGTGTGTTTGGGAAATGCTTTAAACATACATTAGTGGCCAACTTTAAATAACAACAAAAAGAGAAGTAATTCTAATGGGCACTTCTGTTGTTGTCAGTTATAAAAAAAAATCCAAACAATCAGTATAATGGCTGTTTCTCCTACCTGCATTTTTAATAATAATGGGGTAAAAAAAAAACAAAAACAAAAACAAAACAAAAACAAAAAAACAAAACAAATACGTAGGATTTAATACCATAAAGAGTTTTATGAAGTAATAAGCAGTAATGTGCATGAAGATAACATTCAACTGGTTGTTTTCTGCAACAGAACTTGGAGAGCAAGCATAAAATGCCAAACGAGAGGCACCTGGGTGGCTCAGTCAGTTAAGCAGCCAACTCTTGATTTCAGCTCAGGTCATGATCTCAGAGTTGTGAGACTGGGCCTCATGTCGCCTCATTGCTCAGTGTAGTTTGCTTGAGATTATCTCTCCCTCTTCTGCCCCTTCCCCCACTCACACTCTTTCTCTCTCTCAAATAAATAAAAGCTTTAAAACATGTAAAATAAAATAAAATAAAATGCCAGATGAGAGATATTGAGACAGTGCATAAAATAAATGGTATGTGAAAGAAAACACTATAATGCTGTTCACCCCCTCTTCTGTCAGGAGATCACTGTAATGCAGAGAAAAGTTCTCAGGAGAGATCATGTAGAATGAGATGAGCATCACAGGGTAACACAGGGCACAAGGTGCTTCAGGATCTTCTATTTCCCTCTTTCCTGAACTGAGCATCACTCACTCACCAGCTGTTTGGATTTCCGTACTATTCAGGTTAACGAAGCCTGGAAAATTCTCTTCTTCCTCCCTTAGTTTGTGTTCCAGTCTCTTCACTGAGTCTATACTGCCACTGCACTCACCCAGCAATTTCATCTGTTAAGACATAGAATACAGGCTCTTGTCACGGAATTCTCAGGTTCTCACAAGTGCAAGAGCTTCTGGGGGAAAATATCTTTCTATTCCTTAAAATGGACAGTGGCTGTGTTTTATTATTCTGTGGGAAAAAAATCCACTGAAAATAGAAAAGTCAAGTTCAGAAACATTCTCCTTAAACACAGGACAGTTTCATAAACACAGAGAACAATGCCTTGAAGATAACACTTCGCATACTGGGTTTTGCATGAGAATCCCTCAAAATTTATTTTAAACTTCTGAGTCAAAACAGACTAAAAACCAATCTGGGATTTAAAACTCAGAGCCCTCAGCTGGCAGTACAATATATAATTTTTGGCAAGTTGCTTCCTCTTTCTTAAACTGAAATGTGGGAACAATAATATTACCACAAATCTCAAAGGAACATTTTTTTGCATTAAATAATTAAAATACTTAGAAGCAGAAAGTACTATTAAAGCCAGCTGTTTCACAAGAAAATTTAAGCAATGTTTAATAGGTGTTAGGGGAATAAATTCTAACATCAAAGGAAAACCTTCCAACCCTACGTTTAATGTCATGCACAGCATTCAGAGAATTCTTGCTATACTAACCATAAAGTTATGTTTCAAGGTCTTTAACAAATAACACTGCCATGAAATTACTTTGACTATTTTTGATTGAGACTGAATATAATCTCAGTGATATCAGCATGGTCACCATAAAACCTGAATATATTTTAAGAAGAGAATATACTTTATATATTCTGTTCACTATAACAGAAGTTGGTATAACAGACTACACTGGACAGGAAATGAATTCATGATTGATTCCTCTCTTGTAATCGTGAGGACATTAATATCAGCATATAAAACTATAACAGTTCTCTTCCCTGGTTTCAAAAAGCAGTACATTTAAGTTGTCATTAGACTTAGGGAGTAATTTTTTTTTTTCCTTTTACTAGGCAGTCTTTTGGGTATGAAAAGTAGGGCTGAGCCCTGGAAGAGATTTGGTCTTAAATTCTCTTGCTTAAGTATGTGTAGGAAAATGGGTAGTTCTCCAGGAAAAATTATTTAGTCAGTAACTTGAGCAGAGCAAATAAACTTAGTATATACTTCACTAGGTAGGAACTTCAAAAACAGAAGTTAGTAACGTATACAATCATCTGCCATCTTTTTCCCAAATCCCTCTTGTAAGTCAGATTTGTTTTCTCCAGAATGAGTATATTGATAACAGAGGATAAAAACATTCCCAAAGCCAGTAAGTAAATCAATAAACCCCAGAAAAGAACTACAAAAAAAAAAAAAAATCCATGTTAGTAATCCATTAACCACATCTGCTGCTTCAAGGATAACTTTGGCCCCAAAATTATTAGCTGAGTTTGGAAAAATGCCTAATCATGTTTGGGAGCTAAAGCATTTTGTTGCTTTCAATTAAATAGATCTCACTGAGTTCTCCATGTAAAGGAACAGGCTGGTCATTGTAGTAGGTTAGTGTGTCTGAGCATGGGCCAGTTTTACTCAAAAGGTAACCTGCTAGTGTGGCTTCATTTTGTATACCCAAACCTACGAGTTCAAGGGCAGTGTGGTGCTTAGAGAGCTCAGAAAGCTCTGTGCCGCAGACTGTTCTTTGTCACACAACTATGATTTCTAGGTACATGTTGGGATCACAAGGGTCAGGATACTTACATAGCCTCTATAGCTGGAATCTAGCTCCGGTCCTGTCGGAGTTTTGCTGCGGATAATATTTTCAGTTTGTTGCATCTGAAAACGGCTCTCATCCAATGCTTTGTCCAGTTGTCGGATCTGTGACTCTAAGGCACTGGGAGTTCCTATAGCGTCAACCACAAAAATCTTTAAATGCTTGACATTCAAGAAGTTTACGAAATTACTTCAGCTAAGGTGATATAGAAATGGCATATGTGTACGCAATTACGAAGCGAATTTAGTACTAATGTGCTGGTGAGTTAGAAGTTCAAATGACCAGAACAATCAATGAATGTGGTTGGCTAAGAGTCCTAGCAGCAGATATTGCAAAAGGGCTCTGCAATGGGTTCTAACAGCCTGTGTATCTGCTCCTTTTCCAGCTGATTGGAAGGATTCCATCAGCTGCTCCATTCCAGCTGGTGGAAGGCTTCTCCAAAAGCCCAAGGTGGTGCCTTATGCTCTCCTGCAAAACGGGAGGCAGTTATTTCTCATATTCCCTCTGCAGGCACTTATCAAGCAAAATAGATATAATCCTTTGTTTTCTTCCTGCATCTCAACAGAAGACAGTGCTCAGTAGAAGACAGTCTCCCCTGGCTGCATCCTTCACTTAAGGTATGTGACCCAGAAAAGACTAGCTTGAGTTACATATGGGTGGAGACACTAAATTACCAATGGCTTGCTTTTGTTTAAAACCCAAAACAAAACCAGGAGAAAGCTAAGATTTTAGCATTTGCATCTAAGCATGCTCTCAGGGCCTGGAACTCCTGGCTTATCACCTTTCAGAGATATAACACCTTTTGTGCATGCACAAAATGTGTGTATGCAAAATGTGGGTGTGTGCGCTTGTATTATAATTTTTGAACTAAACAAGAACATTGATTGTCAGAGTGAAGCTAACACAGAGTGAAAGCAGAATGTGTATTAGTAAGCTTTATTAATTTCTTTTGTAAAAAGGCTAAATACACCTGGAAGAGGTCTCTCACTGGGGTTCACTCAGGAAGTTACCATTTCAGTAATGCTACTTTGCTTCCTGTTCTTTAGCTTTTCTTCAAAAACTAAGTGTAAACTAATACCTTTACAACTCAGTATCATATTGTCGTGTTTGAATCCTATTCTATCTTCCCCCAAATTGTTTAACTATGCTAAACTATAGTTTATCTAGTGCCACATTAAACAAAACTGGCTCCATTTTCCTTTCTTTATTTTATGGGGCAAGACTTATTAAAAATTATAATTTTTTTTAGAGCCAAACATCTGGTCTCACCCCTTGTCTTACATGTGGAACAGAGGTCACAAATGCAGGCTGGTAGACTTGGGCATGAGAGTCCCCAGTTGCCCTAACTGCACAGGTTAAGGCCCAGGTAAGTCTATAAGCCCTGGAAATCATGAAGTCAGTATGGCTACAATCAAACAGGACACTAGGGCACAGATGCTGAATACTAGTAGTTCCATCTCCTATTTTCTGCCATTCATGGGCATCTTAGGTCTACACCTAATGAAACTCATTCCCCTTTAACAAGATGAGAAGTTATTTCATTGAAACTTGATTGCTAAAATCTTATTCTTGTTGTTGATCAACAGAATACTTTTGGATTCTGTTTGTTTTCTACTGTAGCAGTCAGAGAAAGGTTGTTCTTAACATGCTGGTGTCACAGAGCTGTGAGAGGTACAGCAGATGTGCTCAGAGAGGAGGCTTGTTACAGGTGAGGGAAGGAGGCTTGCTGGCTTTTTGTGCCTACCAGAGGTATTTCTGATTGCACTTTCTGTGAGTTTTACATAGGCCTCGGGACTTTCGGGGATCATTACATCTGCAAAAAGAGCACAGTCTAAGTTGACAGCTAGATTCCTTGTGGCGGGAAATAACTTTCCTAGAGAAAAAAAGGAAGTTAGTCACTCTAGACAGACAGCTCTTGAATATACAGAGGAGTGTGAGCATGCTCACCCAAGATTTCCTGAAATAAATCTTAAAAGCTCACACTGAAAATGATTTATGAGTCAAGCACCGTTCTAAGCACTCCTTTATCTTTGAAGAAACTGCATAGGGTACATGGAAGTCTTATTCCCATTTCATTGATAAGAAAAACTGAGATCCAGAGGAATTAAGTGACTTACCCAAGTTTCAATAGCCAGTAATTGGCAGAACTGAGATTTCAATCTAGACAGATTCTAGAGCAGTGCTGTCCAATAGAAATAAAGTGAGCCACGTATGTAATTGTAAAGGTTTTAAGAGACATATTAATGGTGAAAACGTTAGTTCTTTACTTTGCTAGACCAATATATCAAAATTGTAATGTATTATCAACATAGATATTATCAATATTTTGCATTCTTTCTTTGTGCTAACTCTTTGAAACATATAAATTCATGTAAGTTCATTTGACATAGCAAAACACAATTTTGCATGGTCACATTTCAGGTCTCAATAGTCACATGTGGCTAGTGGATACATACTGGGGAGCACTGCTATAGATAAGAAATAACTAGTAGGCTCTACTGTGAAAACAAAATAGAAATGAGGGAAATCATGTTCTTTTTAGATCATGTCATATCCTTGGGAATCCAAACATGAACCATCAGAAACAAGCAGAGACAGCCTTTTGCAGAACGTTTGAGATGCATTTACAAGGGCTGCAAATTGGCCTCTATTCTATTTTCCTCACCTTCTGTACAATGTTCCTCTTTCTCTGTCCACCCCTTCACTATATGTGTTTCTTAGTGTTTTATCTTTCTTGTTTTACTTCATATGTTTTTCCTGGGTGATCTCCTTTCTCTCAGGGACAATTACCATTTATTCATGGATAGCCACACAATGTGCATTTCCAGTTCTAGAATTTCAGACCCATGCATCTATTGCTGGGTATTCCATTTGCATATTCTACAGTATTTTGAATTCAGGTGTGTACCACCAAATCATCACCTCACCCTTTCTCATTGCCCTGTCTCCTGGCCCACAGACACCCACAACATTCTCTGCATCTTTCACCAAGATGCCCAAGTCCGAAAGTTGCTTCAATTCCAGTTCAATGAACCATCACTGAAGGAGGAGAGTTTTCATGATTCCATTGTCTCCATCCCTGATGTTCCTTAGTTCAGGCCACTATCCCATCCCTATCCTTGATCATAAAATGTTTCCATCTGAGCTCTTCTCCAACGTGATCCCTTCCACCTAGTATTGAGACAGGTTATGTGAAAGTATGTATCTGATCATGTGAACTCCTCCTTAGAGATCTGTGGTGGTGCCCCTGCGCCTTCAGGAGAGAACTCCCCTCTGTGGTGAGCAGGCTGCTTTATGACCAGGTCCTGGTTTGCCTTTCCACCTCCTCTTTGTCCACTCTCTGTCTCCCAATCTACAGCCTTGTCATTCTGGACAAACTTCTGGTGACCAAAAGCTCTGTGGCTGATCATAAAGCTCGGTGTGCACCTCTCTTCTCTTCCTCTGAACTTTGCTGTGTCTATCTAGGTGACTCATTTATTCTTCAGGTCTCAGCTCAAGAGTCTTTTCCCTAAAGCCTTTCATCAAAGCTCTGGTTAGTCACCCCTTGGCTGTATTTCTGTACCACCATGTGTACATTACTATCCTAGAACCAACATTTCACACAGCTGTTTCTTATCTGTCAGTGTTCCACACTAGAATGAACCATGTATCCCTAATACTTATACAGTGCTTGTCATATAGTAAGAATGTAACACTACGTGGGATAAACCAATGGTCATGTCAACTTTTGTATTTGATAATCACATTAATATGCAATTATTCTATTATGTGCAATTTGCTCTAATGGAAGAAGGAAGAAGAGAGTTCTGCTTAGTTTATGCATTTCTAATACCATATTCAGTCCTTTTTATTTTCTTTCAAGTTGGCCTATTGGAAGAGCTCTTTCCTACCTGATAAGCCAACAGCTCCCCTGAGGTAGAAATCTTTATCATCTTGACCCTCTTCATCCTCAGAGGGTAGAGTTCTGGACACAGCAGACTCCAGGTCACGACTGAGGTCATAGTCATGGTCCCACTCCAGGGGGATGGAGTCCACACTGGCAGGCGTGTCTCGTCCCGACCGCTCACTCCGCAGGGGCTGGGCGAGTGAGAGGGAGGGGTTGGAGGAAGGCTGGGGAGAGAGCATGCTGTCTGCAGAGGTGTCACGCCAGTGGAGGTCTGAGAGAGCTGCAGAGTCATCCAGCTCCAGCTCCCGGTCAGAGAGGTCATGCTCATCATCTGGGAGCTAGAAATATAGGCAACCCAACTCCATTACCATAGTGGTCAGATGATGCCCTTACCACTTCTTGTTCTGCTTCTCAGGGTTCAAGCTTATCTGGACCATATTCCTACCTCAGTGGGGGTAATTTATAACTTCCTAACATCGAATAAGTAAGAATCCTTTGATCACTTTCTAAAATGTTGTATAAATTAATCTAGCAAAGCTCCAGTTTTATCACTCGTGAAATGGAAATAATATTGAAATGTACTTCAAATAATTAAGATTAAATAAGATTATGTAAATAAATGCAGCAGAGTAGTGCGCCTGCAACACAATGGGTTCACAATGGCACATTTCAGGAATAAAAGGAAATTACTAGGAAAACTTTACCTGGTCCTTTTTTTACCTTATATCCCAGATGCAAAATATATTTTATCACAGAATATTCCAAATATTCTAATATTTTGTGATGTGATTATGGTAGCTATTAGGAAAGTTGAAGAGAAAAAATTTCAACTAAACAACTTCATCAACTGAGCAACTGTTTTCACTGCTCACTATCATCTCCTTATTTATTCTAGAACCTTCTTTACTTTCCATAGAAGATATCTGCCATGTACTAAGTTTTTTACACATATACTAACTTGTTTCCTATCTGAAGCAATCATCTCTATAAGGTAGGTAGTATTATTAGATCAGTGTTACATTTGAGAACACCAAGGCAAGAGATGTGACTTGCCCAAGGTTATGTAGCCAACACATGTCAGAGCTCAGAAGGGATTCCAGGCATTCTGGCTCCAGAGTCTAGGGTTTTCCCCACTGTCCAGTGCTACCTAACCCTATATAACTAACTCTCTTTAGACTTTGTGACAATGAAAAAAAGAAAAAAAAAAACATCACATACAGGCAGGCGAATCAGTTTCTTATGGTATCTTTCCACACGCCCAAAGACTTCCTGACAGTAACGCCGGAGTTCATCTAGCTCTTCCTCAATGACTGCCGCATCCAAGGGCTCACTCTTTTCTATAAGCTGTTCTCCTTGGGCAATTATGTGCTCAATCTTATTGTGGTTCAGTGAAATTTCTTGCTGGAAGGCCTAGGGAACACAAATCTCCTGTAATTTTTTTATTGTTCGCAGTGACATAAAATAATTATAAGATATATATTTAGAAAAACCATGCAGGGGATATTGAATTTACCATATAGGGTGATAAGCCAAGAGGCTATTACTTTCTAAAGTCAAACATAAAAATTTTAAATCAGAACAGGAGTCAGAAATGGAATCATCAGAATTCCATGACCAGAACGGCGCCTTTGGCTAATAAAATTTACCACCATGGACAGTGTGGGTAGAGAATCACAGAAAAAAAACATTTAAACCCATCATAACATTGATAGTATTGGTTATCCCTAATGAAAAGCAATGGTAAGCAATACAGTGACACTGAAATAAATTTAACATTTTAGAGAGTTAATTAAATATTTTAATTTTAGATTTTCTGATCATATGTCAACCATGACTAAGAGAAACCAACTAAATGATAACTAATGTCACAAATTCTTCTCAGATGATTCTTTTATTATTTTAGGACATAACCAGAAAAGATTATAATTATTTAAAAAACAAGGAATTCTAGAGGATTATTTATACTCGTTATATAAAGCTGAAATGAGTTAAGCTAGTAGGGATAGATTTCAGGGATAAATTTTAATTCAAAACAAGAACAAACTCTAGAAGAGTTGAAATTATCCACTAATGAAAAGGGAGCATGGCGGTAAGTTCTGTGACCCTGCCAGAGTCTAAAAAGAAAAGATTCAACTGCCACTTGGTAGAAATTTCCCGTTGAAGGTTTTAAATATTGGTTTGTCTATGAAACAACTTAGAATAATCAGTGGGGGAGGGATCGGGTATAGGATCAGGGCTCGCTGTAAAAAATTTTTTTACAATTTTTTCATCCTGAGAATCTATTTTACGATTTTTTTTTCATCCTGAGACTTTATCCTTGCATAATATTCAAGTTGTTAAAACACTTTTCCTTTTTAGGGACTCTTTATATTTAATGTGTATCACTCCTATAGAAATTTTTAATTAGTCACTGCATTTGAACTGCATGGTGAAACATAACAATTATGCTTAAAAATTAACTTGGCCTCTAAGGATAGGGAATAATAATGTGGACTGAAATTCCAACATGAGAAAGTTGGAACATGGAGGTCAAATAAGCTATTTGAAGGTGGTAGCAACAAAGCAAAAAAAAAAAAAAGAGAGAAAAGAAAAGAAAAGAAAGAAAGAAAAGAAAAACAGCCAAAAAACAAGATTCCTAACACCTTGGCAATGAAGTTAATAATTTAAAGTATATAGGCTAATGGTAGCGATCTCTGGGTAATGGTCTTTATTTTTTTAAATATATTTTGTATTTTCTGAATTTTTTTTCCAATCAAGAACTAATTTTTTTCAAAAGAGTTCTTTACTATGTTCTTTACAAAAGGATCTACAAATCCCTTCCTCTTCACACCTTCTTCGCAATTTGAAAAATCACTACTATATTACCTTGAGTTGCTTTATTTTAGCTTGAACATCACACTCAGAAAAATGCTCAATATTAGTGAGCTGTAGATCCATCTCTGTCAGCCACACCAGAATGCTGTCCCGTGCAGTCTCAAACTCCTCACGCTGGCCAATGAAATGCTAGATGTGAAAAGAAAATGATAAAAACTAAAGTCCATATGCACATATAGAGATGGTACCACCAATTCCAATGTTCTTATGGGAAGTCACTTTTTCAACAAACAATGTGAACTCTGTAATCCTTTACAATGTAAATTATTATATAAACCACTCTTGCTACCCAATCTTACAAAATCACTAAGATTATGTCTAATGTGTTCAAATGGCCCAATCCTGTCCTCTGGGTCTCTAAGCGAGAGAAGAGGCGTAATTCAGACCTTGAGTCTGCGCAAGATGGAGGTGACACGCTTTTGCAGGTTGTCCCATCTCTGGTTGCCTTCATGAACCATCTGCTTTAGGCTACAAGCAGAATCGGTGCGGTTCTCTCTGGCCAGGCGACGGTACTGCTTGTTGATTAGTTCTAGCTGGGTCAGGCTCTCGTGGACCTGTCGCTGGAAAGCCTAAGACCACAGATAAGCACGCATGTCAGTGAGGGGATCAGTGAAGGGCTCTCAGCGAGAGCACCTGGCCTCATACTGTAGTGACAAGGAAAGGACAATTTCTAATGAGGGTTAATTTTCCCTTGTTAAAGCAGAGTAATATGGCCTGTATGGCTTAAGGAAAGGGTGTAGATCAAACAAAAATATGAAAAAAATTGGTAAATAGTAATAACTATATGTGTATATATACAAATACATATACATGTATAATATATATATATATATTGCTGTATTATAGCTTTTAAAATACTGAACAGCCCCCCAAAATTTTCTCATGAAACAAATGGATTACACAAATATTTATGTGTGCTCAAATGTGAGTCTGAAAGGTTCAAAAATTTCTGATGTCAATACTGAGAAAAGATATATCTGCAAAAGAATTCTCTATTTATGAAAGATGTACTCAAAAAAAAAAAACCAAAAACAAACAAACAAACAAATAAAAAAAGAAAGATGTACTCTAAAAATCCAGAAACTTCAATTCTGATGTCTATTAAAATAATTAAACCCACTTTTTGCAGAATGTGTCTGAATGCGAGCTGTTATATCTTGGGCAAATTTCATAACTGTACTGTCATTTTAATGATTAAAAGTTAAGTTTTTAAATGATTAAAATGTTGTCCAATCCACTTATGGCTGTTTAGTTTTGAGGTTATCCTATGTACACTTTAGAGTTTCAAAAGGTAAAAGACTCTTTCTTCTTTCTCTCTGCAATATAGCATGGTTCTATCATAAGAATCATTTAGTCAAAATAAAATGAAGCTATTTTTTTCCAAATTCATGTGTATGATTTATGACTGGTGTTTATCCTGACACTGGACAGAAAACTGTACAGTCCAGCAGTCTGTACTCATCTAAATCACAAAACTCTGCTTCCTTTGGCTCATTACACTGTTTATATACTACTACATCTGTGCCTCTGATATGGCTTTCCTTCTGAGAGTTGCTTTAAGAGACTTGGTCTTAGTAAGTCTAATCTCCAATTCAATAAAACAACTTGAGTTATTTCCCCAGAAGAGGAAGAAGGAAGGGAAGTTCAGCTTTAGCCATTACTGGGAGTCATAGAGTTTGTTTTCCCACTGGAGCAGTGATAGGCACCACAAGTGGGTACCCAGACCCATCTCAAACTGTTATTATTTGAACAGGAAAAGGGTGTCCTCGAACAAAATCTTGTTTTTTTTTTTAATTTATTTCTGTCTCTCAAGAACATTAACTAAAAAGTAAATGATAAAATCATTTATGATAGAAGCTAGACATATGGCTAACTTTTGCCATAAAATCTGAGAGTCTAAAATAGCATCAAAAAGGACCAGACATAATCTGCTTTGTAGTGTAAGCCAATTACAGAAGGTTTTAACCTTTATGAAGCAGAGCATAATAAGACGGAGTACATGAATACCTCATTACCACTGGTTCATGCCAGGAGGACCTGAACTCCACTGCATAGTGGCTCTTCACTAGAAATTTTCCAAGAGAAAACATTTTAGATATGAAATTATTTTCCTGGAATTTAGTGGGCTTGTTACACATAAATCCATATTCAGACATCGGGATAACTTTTACTTATTTTACACAGTATTTGAACATTTTTATAGATTTCTATAGCTGCTCATCTAGGACTCTGATTTTAAACCCCACAAGCAAAAAGCCAAACTTCATATTTATTCTGACAGGCCTCAGTAAATGCCAGGCAAACTGACATTACAAGGTAAAAATAAATTCAACTGGATTTGGTTTGATTTTTAGTCTTATTTTTAATCATCTCAGGGAGCTTGGGGGCAGAATTAGCAACCAAGAATGATCTTTGTAAGACACACACATCAGGACGTTGCTGTCAATATCTATGGGTACACACCTGCCTGTCAGAGGGAAGTGAAGGGAAAAGAAACTTCAAATTAAAACATGGTGAACTTTAGACTCTGTCAGGTCCTCTGTGGAAGTGAGAGGCAGCTGTTAGGGTTGTTATCATCCCATGGGGATAGAGTAGACCGAGATCACACAAATAGGCAGTACACTGAAGTCAGTTACTGAGCGGGGCCTTCATGAATATGATTATACTATTGCTGTTTTTGTCTCTGTAACTGAAAAGTCTTGGGGATCCAAGGATGGCATCGTTCTTCATTTGTCATTAGAAATGGCTTATGATTAAAAGTATTTTATTTAATTCTGGAGCCAACTCTACATTACAATGATTGTATATCTATATCTATCGATCTATCTATCCACATCTATTCTCTAATTATAGATAAAATAAAAATCAAGAAAATATATTTGGAAGAGAGATTACAATGATTGTATATCTCTATCTATCTATCTATCTACACATATCTATCTATTTATATACACATCTATTCTCTAATTATAGATAAAATAAAAATCAAGAAAATATATTTGGAAGAGAGATTTTGATAGTATAGAACATCATATTTTCATCTTAGATGGTGGATAGCAAAAAATTATGAAATTTTAAAAAAAGCCAAGATCTTTTTTTGGGAATCATGATTTGTGTTTTGTAACAGAATTTCTTGTCATCATGACTTTATTTGTAATTCATGAGAACTTAACATAAAGCCCTCTTTTTCCCCCTTCTTTGCCCGTGTATGAGGCAGTAATAAAGATGACCACAAAGTCATCATCCAACTGTTTCAACAAATAATGTGCAGATGAACAGTTAGTTTATGTCTTGAGACACCAACTACTAACTGGCTATACTCATAGCAAAATAAGGGCCAAATATTTAGAATTATAAATCACCTCAAATTTCTTTAGTTCTTCCTTGGCAACTGTATAGAGCACCCCAGAAGAGCTGGGGAAGGCAGCTGTCCTTTCTGAAATCTTGAGCCAATCTTCAAAACGAGAATAATCATCGAGAAACTTCTGCCACAATCGCCATGTCTCTTCAATTCTGAGACAGAAAACGAAAAAACAGTTTCTGATTGTTTGAGACTGTTGATGCTTTAGAACTCTAATGCCTGCAATAGGATTAAGAGTGCCCAAGCAAGCAACTATTGTGCCAAACAATAACTGTGCCGTCCGCCAAATTTGACCAGAGTGAAAAAGGGACAACTGTCTGAGCAAAATGAAACAGCTGTGAGTTTGGAAATTTTTTTTTTTTTGTTATTTGTGTTTTTTTTTTTTTTTAAATACACATCCTGAAGCTCTGGATTTGGAATTAGTAAAATTATGTATTACAAACATATAAAACCCGAACTGTTCTGTATACATGCAAGGGAGCTCAAAAGTGCAGTGCCATGTTTGCAGGGCACACTCATGCTAAGTTTCCACTGAAATTAAACCAGAGTCTCAAGCTGCATGTAGGTCCAACATCAAACTCACCCTCACTAAAATTAATCAACCTATCACAGCAAGACAAATATTAACCTTTCAAGAGTTCTCCAAACAGTAGACAAGATGATTTTCTAACCCACTACTATTTATTACTGCCTAGAATTTCAAAGGGCTTTTCCAAAACCTTTAAATTTCATTTTTATGTAATTAATATTACTTTTCACACCACCAATTTTTTAACAATATACTTATTCGAGGGCGTATTTTTATTTTTCTGAATTACATTTAAACTATTAGGTCAGGCATAATTGTTTCATAATATACAGTATATTATATTTGTATATAGTAAATTTATATATAGTAACTCCCCCCATCTATGAAGGATCCATTCCAAGACTCTGTATAGATGCCTGAAACTGTGGATAGTACTAAACCCCTGTATATACTATGTTTTATCCTAGACATACATATAATAAAGTTTAAACTATAAATTAGGGACAGTAAGAGATTAACAATAACCAATAATAAAATAGAACAATTATAATAGTACACTGTAATAAAAGTTACATGAATGTGGTCTTTTTCTCAAAATATCTTACTGTACTGCATTGACTCATCTTTTTTATTTTTTCTTAAGATTTATTTATTTGAGAGAGCAGAGGAAAGAAGTAAGATTGTGGGGGAGGTGCAAAGGGAAAGGGAGAAGTAGACTCTCCACTGGGCAGGGAGTCCGACCACATGACACATGGAGCTCCATCCTAGAACTGATCATGGCGTGAGCTCAAAGCAGAAGCCTAGGTACTTAACTGACTGAGCTACCCAGGCACCCCTGCATTTACCCTTCTTGTGATGATGTGAGATGATAAAATGCCTACATGATGGATGAAGTTATGTGAATGGCACAGGTGTTGTGACTAGTGTTAGGCTACTGTGGATCTTCTGACCCTACCCCAGAAGGAGTATCCTCTGCTTCTGGATCCTGCTCGACCATGGGCAACTGACACCATGGAAAGAGAAAGTATGGATACCGTAGGGGGGGAAACTATGGTATGACCTTTATGCTTACTTGTTTTCCCAGCTAAATGTAGATGACGGCAACTTTGGAAAATCAATGCTCCCTTTTTTTTTTTTCTCCTTTTGGACATTACAACCAAAATGAAATAGTAAACAGTGAATACTCTGGGTAGGTTTTTTTTTTTTTCCTTCTATTTCTGGTCCTTCCTCTTTCCCAGCTCTTTGAACCTGCCCACTTACTTGAGCCTTCTTTCCATGGACATGGCACAGATATTTCTCCAACGCCGGTCCAGGTTTCGCGTCGCCTGCTGGATGGAATCACACTCTGCATCCGTGGCACAGGCATCACAGTCATGAAGCAGGACCTCACATAAGTTGAGAACAGAGGCCACGCCTGTGCTATGTTTCTCAATGTCTCTCTGAAGCTCCTGTGGGGAATGAGACATGCTTTATTAGAATACTTGGATACAGATGAGAAAATCTCTCCTTTCCTTGAATCCATGAGGTTTCTTCAATGTCTTTTATGAAATATGGCAACCAAAACAGGAGAAAACAAATCTAGAGATATTTTGGCTATGTGAGCAATGCCAAAATATAAACGGAACAAGTGAAATAGACTACGTTAATTGTATTAAGCGTAAAGTTAGCCACATGGGCTATCATTCCATTTATTTGTATCTTCTTCAATGTCTATCTGATTCTTACAGTTTTCAGTGTAGAGATCTTTAAACTCCTTTGTTAAATTTATTCTGAAGTATTTTATTGTTTTGGATGTTATTGTAAAGAAATTATTTTCTTTTTTTCACATAATTCATTGCTAGTATATAGAAGTGTAACTGATTTTTGTATGTTAAATTTTTATTCTGCAATTTTACTGAATTTATTAGTTCTAAGAGTTTTTTAGTGGAATCTTTAGGACTTTCTTTACATAAGATTATGTCACCTACAAAGACAATTTTATATCATCCTTTTTGATTTAGATGCCTTCTATTTTTTTCTTCTCTGATTACTCTATCTAGGAGTTTGAGTACTATGTTGAATAGGTCTGGTGAAGAGTGGGCATCCTTGTCTTGTTCGCATCTTAGGTGAGAAGCTTTCAGCCTTTCATCACTGGGTATGATGCCATATAGTCTTTATTATATTGAAGTGTACTTCTTTTATATACTCACTTGGTTGAGAATTTTATCATTTGAATTTTGTGAAATGCTTTTTCTGCATCTATTGAGATATTTTTATACTTCAGCCTAGTAATGTAATGTATCACATTTATTTTTATATGCATTTCAACTAAATCATGGTGTATGATCCTTTTAATGGGCTATTGAATTTGGTTTGCTAGTACTCTGTTGAGAATTTTTGCATCTACATTTATTCATGAATATTGGCCTGTAGTTTTCTCCTCTTGTGTTGTCCTTATCTGGCTTTGGTATCAGGATAATGCTGGCCTTATAAAATGAGTTTGAGAGTGTTTCCTTCTCCTTAATCTTTTGGAAGAGTGAAAAGAATTGGCTTTAAATGTTTGGTAGATTTCACCTGTGAAACCATCTGGTCTTGGAGTTTTCTTTTTTGGGAGGATTTTGATGACCAATTCAGCCTTCTTACTCATTTCTAGTCTGTTCATATTTTCTTTTTTTTTTTTTTTAAGATTTTATTTATTTATTCATGAGAGACATAGAGAGGCAGAGACATAGGCAGAGGGAGAAGCAGGCTCCCCACAGGGAGCCCAATATGGGACTCGATCCCACAACCCAGGATCACGGCTTGTGCCAAAGGTGGACCCTCAACCACTGAGCCACCCAGGTGTCCCATATATTTTCTATTTCTTCATAATTCAGTCTGGTGGGTTGCATGTTTCTAGATATTTATCCATTTCTTCACGGTATGCTATTGTGATCCTTTGTATTTCTTGTAATCTCTCCATTTTCATTTATAATTTTATAGATCAGACGGTGCTACTGGCTGGACTCTGTGACTGGGTAGAGCTATAGGCTGGGCTCTGCAATCACTCCTGGTTAGGTAGGATAGCAAGCTGTGATCTTAGATCAGACGGTGCTACTGGCTGGACTCTGCATTCAGGTAGAGCCACAGGCAGGGCAGGGCAGTTAGACTGGGTCTCAGGTTGTGTTCTTGGATTACATAGGGTTGCAGGCTATGCCCTGGAATTGGGTGAGGTGATAGTTTGGGCTTTGCTTTCAGGTGGGCCACTGGCTGTGCTACTCTATTGGGCAAGGTCACTGACTGGGCTCTCTGATAAGGAGGGACCCTCCAGCTATATTCCAAAGTGTGTGGAGCTAGAGACTATGCTCCATGGTTGAGCTGGGTCACTGTCCTGGCTTCCTTGTCAGGTGGGGTCACAGGCTATGCTTGGTGATTGGTTGGGGTCACTGGCAAGGCTGCCTGCCTGAATAAGGTTGCAGGCTGTGTTTAGTGATCAGACAAGACCAGAGGTTGGATTGCACTGTTGAGTGGGGTTGTCATCTGGGCTCCATGGCTGGCTAGGTTGTAGGCTGGACTCTGTGGCTAGGCAAGGATGTAAATTGATATCTGAGGTTGTCCAGGGTCACTGTCCAGACTCCCTGATTATATGGGGCCAGAGGCTATGCTCAGCAGTTGGGTAGGGCCGCTGGCTTAGCTCCCTTCTCAAGCAGGGCTGTTGGATGGGTTCCGGGGCTGCCTGGGTTCTCTGGCCAGACCTTCTGGTGAGGAAGGATGAAGGCTATGCTCAGCTGTTGGGCGGGGCTGGGAATTGGCTTCCCTGCCCAGGTCAGATGGTAGAAAAGGTCTCCAAGGTTAGTATGGCCCATTGTCTGGGGACTCAAATCACGCAGAATTGCCAAGTGAACTCCCAGGTCAGATAGGGCCACTGGCTAGGCTCTGCTGATGGGCAGCACAGGCTGGAATCTTGGCTTGGGTGCAGCTGCAAACAGGAATGCAGTCTGCCAAGATGTGAGTGCTGGTTGCAGTTAAGCCTCAGCCCCTGTCTTCCTCACTAACTGATCCCCAGTAGTCAAGCCACACAAGTTCCCTTAGTACTCCCCATGAGTTGAGACTAAGACTCCTGGGAAGGGTGGGGCAGCCGGGGGAGCTAGATGCCCATTTTGGTCAAGTGGTGCCCTCTTGGTACAACTCTGTGACAGCCAGGAAGGATTTTTGCGGTCTAAAGTGTGACCACTTCTCTTAATCTTTTAACGTGGTCCTTCCTGGTCTCTGGGGTCCAGGCTGGTGCTTCAATCTTACCCTTGGGTTTTGGGAGTTTTACAGAGGTCTTTTGTCTATAGAGAGTTCCTTGTTGGTGAGGGGAACTTAAGTCAGAGATAACCTATATAGCCATACTGATGATGTCATTTCTCCACATACTTTTGGATCTACCCCAGTGCAGAAACTCATGGGGAGACCACTGTGGTAACCAGGGTGAGGATATAAAAACCAGAACTGTAAACTGATGGATTGTTGGAGGCTCAGTGTAGACAAAAAAGATAAAAATTCCAGATGAGCTAGTCAATGGATGGAGGAGCCTGCACAATTTTTTGAAATTTACTCGAGGAGATCAATCAGGTTCCCATAGTAAATATCACAGAAAAGACCCCTTGCTCATCTGCTCAAAAGGTTTTGTTAAAATTAATTATATGAAATAAGCTTGAAGAGGGTTATAATTATTATCCATATAATTATGGATAAGCTCTAGTACAGATAAAGATTTCAGTCTTAGCTTTAACCTCCATTGGTAATGATCCTGACTTGACACAGTGTCTGAATCTGTACTTCTTCATCTATAGCACAGAGAAATTTGACAAGATGTTCTCTGAATCATCTATGTATATTCTATGTATATTTCTGTCCAATTAAGTATGTAAGAATTAACTACATTGGCAAGAGAAACATACAGAAATACTAAAGAGGAGAACAGAAGAAAATGTATTTCTTTTGAGTGTAATCTCTTTTTAAATATTTAAGAGAATCTTCCTCTTTGGAGATAGATTACTATTTTTTTACAGCATGGATCCCAAAGGCTACAATTTTTACAGAATCATGGTTAAACATCTGCCACAAAGGAAACTGCAGTGAATATGATAGGATTGACATAAAATTTACTAAGTATGGACTTTGTGCTTGGTGCTGTGCTAAGTGCTTTTCACATTAATTTTTATAATAATACTGTGAGCCATGTACTCTGATTATCAGCATTCTATACACATGGGGGTTAAAATGGTTCACTATTCAGGTCATGCAGAAAAGTGGTGAAACCAGATTTGAACCCAGGGAGCCCTTACTTTTAACCACTGATACAGAGTTATTTTTTCAACTTTAACTTTAAATTAAAAGGCAGTATGAACATATATTAATTAGTCAAAAACTACTACTAAGTTTCCAGTGAAATAGTTCCCTTTTCACTCCTGATTCTCATTTTCCAGAAAACCTTTTCTATCTCTTGTATCTCTGTCTTCTGGTTTTAACTTCCATATTTATAAGTGGCATGTTTATGTTGCTAATTCTTGATTTTTAAATTTTAGACATTATCTATGCTTCTATAGTAGAGACAGAATACACTTCTACCTGACTCACATGGCTCCAGTTACTGTTTGAGCACATCTTATAGCTGGAGCAATAATGATTGTTTGACTGTGGTTATTTAATATGGTTACTTAATATTTTTCATATATGAGCAACAAACTATACTATGGTTATATTTCTTTTCTTACATAACTTTTTGTGTTTATGGAACTAGTAGCTCTCTCGTAATAGAGTTCAACTGTCTTACTCCTTGGAGACATCCCTCCTGTAGCACCCAATGCCTTACTTCAGTCTGAACAGAGGTGCTCCAGGCTGCACGACAGCTGGCATCTGGGACATTCCTGTTCCTTCACCATCTGTCCTGAGAGTTTGCTTCTCTCTCTTGTGTAGAATATTCTTCTTGTTTTTGTTTCAGTATGTACATCTTTCATTAGCTTCTTCAGAACGCATGTGTAGGAGGTTAAGTATTTTATATATTAAATGGCAGGTACAGTGCTCTAAATTATAAATAATTTTCTCAGTTTTTTGAAGGCATTGTATCATTATCTTTTTGCTTCCACCATTATTTTGGAGAAGTCAGACTTTTTCATCTTGGAAACCTTCAAGATCTTCTCTTTGTCTCCCATGTTTTGAAATTTTATAATGGTTTTGCCTTGTTTTTAATTTTCCTGGGCATTTGTAGGACTTGTGCTCTAGAAGCACAGTTGATCCATGAACAATGTGGGGGTGGAGGTTGCCAATTCCCCACACAGTTGAAAATCTGAATATCACATTTGACTCTCCCAGAACTTAACTACTATTAGCCAACTGCTGACTAGAAGAGGCCTTTCCAAAAGCATAAATAGTCGAATAATAAATATTTTGTACGTTATATGAATTATATACTATATTTTTACATTAAGCAAGCTAGATAAAAGAAAATTGTAAGGGAAAGTAATCCACAGTACTGCATATTTTATTGCATAAAAAAAATCCACATATAGGTAGGCCCACACAGTTCAAACCTGTGTGGTTCAAGAGTCAACTTTACACATTTTTCAGTTTGGGAATTTTTTTTTTACATTACTACATTAATAATTTCTTCCTCTCTATTTTCTTTCTTTCTTTATTATTATTTTTTTTGTGAGGGGCTTTTATGGAATAACTAATTGGATTTTAAAACTCTTGCATTAACCTTGGCTGTAATATAAGACTGGCTAAGGGGATCTCTGGGTGGTTCAGTGGTTTAGAACCTACCTTTGTTTGGCCCAGGGCATGATCCCGGAGTCCCAGGATCGAGTCTCACATCAGGCTCCCTGCATGGAACCTGCTTCTTCTTCTGCCTGTGTCTCTGCCTCTCTCTCTCTCTCTCTGTGTGTGTGTGTGTGTCTCATGAATAAATAAATCTTAAAAAAAGAAAAAAAGACTGGCTAGTGACATGGTGGGAGCTGAGGCAATGGGGTAGGAGTCATACATACCATTTGGTACAGAGCATCTTATTTAATCTCTTTATTTTTCATATAGTGACTCCAGCCTCATTGGTGCCCTGTAGCCTCAAACCCAAAGTCCCTCTGGTTTGCCTTCTCCAGAGAGTAGTCCTCGGGTCTTCCACTAGAGTGAATGAGGCAGAGTTGCCTGGCTAGCTGGGATTAGGGGGAATCTGCCAGTCAAACCACTCCTTATTCAGACTTTCAAGCAATCTTCCATTTAAAAACCCTACAGACTTACTCTCTCCACTCCCTGAGCCTTCTTGGAATTCTGTAGCATGAATCAGCTTTTTCCATCCTCCAGTCTGCTAACACCAGTAACTATTCATCTATCCACTTCTGCCTCCCAAAATTCTGATGGATGTCTGTCATCTTTATCATCTTCTTTCCTGGTCTCTTTGCCATTGTGGGTCTTGACCTCCCCGCCCTTTCCTATCATTTTATTGAGGTTTAGAACTAGGTAAGGCTATAAATGCATATGACAGATTTGCCATATTTAATTAGATACTGTTTTGATTTTCTTACATTTGCTAAATTATAATAATGGCTATTAGGATTTTAACTGTTTTTAACCAGTTCTCATTGGTAGATACCATTACCATGTTCTCCAGGAATATTCGAGGAGCTGGAGGCCAACTATAACCCCAACAGCTCAATTAATCAAATTTCAAACATGAGAGAATCCATCACAGGGCTTTACTCTTACAAACCTGGAAAAATGTTCTGCTATCAATTTTTTTAAAACAAAGAAATGCAAAAAAAAAAAAAAAAAAAAAAAAAGAAATGCTACTGAAATAATCCCAATATCTAAAAACTGTATTTTAATATCTATTTGCATTGGTTTAAATAGTTTGTAAAATAAAGTACATGAACTATTTCATAAGATTTCATAAATAGGCCTGTATATATTTTATAGTATTTTTAAGTTAAGAAACTTGGCTATAATGGCCTAAATGCAATGGAAGTAACCAGAGTGTGGATAGGTTAGATTGTTAGGAGAATCTAACAGCATGGAGTAGCAAAATTTCTCAGGGACGATTTATGGTATTTACTACTAACAACTGGGGTCTGCTAAGCTTAGTAAAATCAAGGAAGGGAAAAAAATGAGGAAGGGGAATAGGAGTTAAAAGTCCTTTGTGTATGTATTTTTCATGGCCACTCTTTTTTACTTTTTGGGGTAGTTTATCATATGCCAGTGTGTTGTGTTGTCTTTGCTACACACATGAAGGTAAAATTACAGTCTGTGGTTGGCAGGTCATGAAACACTCCTTGCAAAACAAAATTGTTGTATACTCTAAAAACTCTAAGAATACCCTGTAATATTTCTTCAAACAGAATATGCAGGAAAAAAAGGCTCTTATCTATGTATATAGTAGTTGGCTCATGACCCAGAAAGAAATAAACAAAACGTCAGCACTGTTATGGATACATCATGGCAGCTCAAGCAGCTCCTGATGTCTTATTGGTGGACTGACGGCATCAACCCTATGAGACCATATCTTCTAGACTCGACATGGGACCCATTTGTCCCAAACACCTGTCCTGCCCAAGCCTCTCCTTTCTCAGCAATCCTGTCTAGCTTCCTCCTGATTTTCCATCTCGATTAACCATCTCACGTCTGCCTCTGTAGCCTCATCAGGAGCGCAGATGTTCAAGAGCCTACTTACTTCCTTTGGTTGTTTTAAGTTTTACCTGCTGCTCAGTAAGCTTTTTCTGTATTTCATCCGAGTCACAGGAATCATAGACTATGGGCTTGGCCAGCTCTGACTCGATGTGAGCCAGCCACGTCCTCAGGCTGCTCATGTTCTTATCCAGCTGCTGTACGGCAACCAGGGTCTCCTTCAGCTTCTTTACCCTGTGGGCAGAGGAGAGACTTTACCCTCAGTGAGAGGCTTCACTCAAGTGTTTCTTGTGGGCAAAAGTGAGCACTGGATTTAAAGCTTTTGGCCTAAAGCCAAAGTCCAGCCTAGCTCAGCCACTCAGTGTCTGGGTGACTTCCGGCAATTGCACACCCTTCCTGTGTCTCTGTTTCTTCATCTATAAAAATTAAAGTAAAGAAAAAATATCTGTGAGATTTTAATGAGTTGAATAATACATGGTCCATGGGAAACATTCAATAAATACCAGCTATGATGATGCTCTACATAGTATAATGATATAACAGTGACAGAAACCTCATAGTGTCATAAAAATTATTATTGACACACATTATGTAATTTATACTCCTATGAAGAATACCTGGGAGGAAAAAATGAACATTTCCAATGGATTTTCACCAAACAAATCACAAATTCACAGTTCTGATTAGTCCTGCCCTGGTGGGATGTATTTCAGCACCCTCGTGGCAGAAACTCAGTTAATAGAAGAAAGCACACTTAAGATGAACCATCAGTGAGTGATCATACATACTTAATGCCAGATCACATCAGAGGAGCATTTGGGCTGCAGGTGGTAGAGGGAAGATACAAAGCCAACCATCGTCCAGTCTTCACCCATGAAGCCTTGTTCAGTGCACTATTTGCTACACAGCAGGTTTAAAAAAAATTTTCCCCGTTCTTTCCAGGAAAGAGTAAAAGCCAATTTGCTTAAGACTGCCACTTAGATCTAACAATCATGTGTGAATATTCTATGTGTCAGATGCAGGGAAGACAGAATAATTAAGACTTGATTATTTTCCTAATGAAATGTACAATCTGACTCAGAATCTGGAGACAGAAACAATGGAATATAACAGTGTGGTAAGAACTAAACTAAAGAGATGAACCAAGTACCCTGGCTAATAAAAAAGGAGGGATTGATTCCATCTGGCTGCTTTCAGTAACCATTCACTCATCCATTCCCCATTTGCTCATGTCTGTATTCCTTCTACAAACATCTATGATGCTAGGTAGACAGGTGTTAAGGGACAGAAATACAGTGATGAAGTTTCATCCCTGCCACTGAGGAAATGAAGTAACATTAGAGCTGCATCTTGAAAGAGGTGGATATAAGCCAAGCTGAACATTTCTGGCCTAGGAAACAGAGAAGAAGAGAAGAGATTCTGAAGGCACAGTGTTATAATGTCCAGGGCACTGGGGAGGGTGGGGAGGGTGGGGAAGAGAAGCAGAAGAGGGTTGCAGTTGCACTGGGGCAAGACAAATGGACAGCCTGAAGTAACATTATACAGGTCTTGTGGTAACATGACAAAGGTTTTGTGTGGAGTTGAAAGATAAATAGGAACTTTGCCAGGATGTGTTAGCCAAGGAATATGATAGGATCTGTCCTGATTTTGAATGTATAAGTTTGAAGTGAGGTTCATGTGGAAGTCCACTCAGGAAGTCAACAGAACAGCCCAAGCATCAAAAGCCTATAGCTTGGGGGTGTTACACGCAACTGATAAATTATTGAACACTACATCTGAAATGAATGATGTACTGAATTTAAATTAAAAAAAAAAAAAGCCTATGCTTGGGAAGCCAGGGATAGAGGTGAGGCGGGATTGCTAACTTCATGAACTGACATGAGAGGAGGCAGAAGGAGTTAAAAATGATGTATTTTCCAGCTAGGTAACTAGATGGATGCTGCCATCTTAGAGAATACAAGATGAGGAGCCAGTTCATGAGATTAATGGTATAGGAAGTTTACAGTATGATGAGTCTGGAGGATAAGGTAGACATGTATGGAAGGTTCTTAGGTTCATAGATCCAGAGGAGAGAACAGAGTTTATTCCATTGCTTTAGGGATTGTTGGCACAGAGTGAGGTCTATGAAAGGATGCGTTTCATCCTGAAAGGGAATGGATGGAAAGAATGGATTTTAAAAGGCTGGCTAAAGAAGGAGGAATCAGAGACAATGGGAGAATCAGAAAGGAAGAAGGTGAACCAGGAAAGTGTGGCATGTAACTAAAGACAGGAAAAGCTTCAAGAAGGAAGGGTGGGTAGGGGGTAAGATTGAGGTTGCTTAAGCGTACAAACTTGCAACAAGTAGTAAGTAAACTAGTGAGATTTAATGCATGAGAAATGAATAAAAACAACAATCTTGTGCTGGAATTATGTAATGTGATAAATACTGATACAATGGTAACCATATTATAACCTATAAATGTCTCAAAGCAACATATTATATACCTTAAATTTATACAATGTCGTATGTCAAATATATTCAATAAATTTTTTTTAAAAAGTGTTGGTTTAACTAGAAAAAAAAAGTGTTGGTTTAGTGTTATCTGAATATCCCCTTGATTAGATTCATCTGGTTTGCCTCATATAAATGCAGACCACCAGCTTGATTCCAGGCCAGTTCTCTTGAATCAGAACCTTTGGGGATGTAATCAGGGAACCGGCACAAGGACTCCAGATAAGTCTTGTACATACTAAAGCTTGAGGACCACTGTTCTACTTTGTCAATGCACAGCAGGATAGTATAATGAGACCTAAAAACAATGCACTTGGGTTAAGAAATACACTTATTGGTAAAACAGTATGTTAATTATTTTTAAAAATTAGGCAGTGAAGGTGAGTAAATATGGCATGAAATCTGTGGAATGATGTGGCTACCAGAAAAATTGATTTTTTTTTGTTTTGTTTAATGTAGTTTAGTATTTGGAATAACTTTAGAATTTTAAAAAAAGATTTATTTAGTTATTTTAGAGAGAGAGAGAGTGCATGTACACAAGTGCGGGAGGGGTAGAGGAAGAGGGAGAGAATTTCAAGCAGACTCCCTACTGAGTGCCTAGCTCAATCTCATGACTCTGAGATCATGACCTTAGCCAAAATCATGAGTCAGAAGGTTAACCGACTAAGCCACCCAGGCACCCCAAATTTGGAATGTTTTTAAGAAGAAAAGAAAGGGAGATGGAAAGGAGGAGAAAAATGACAGCTGAATGCAGATGATGGAGCAAGGATGCAGAGGAGACAGGGTCAAGGGCATAAGGCAGGGGTAGTTTTGAAAGGTGCAGGGGGTAAGCAGGAGTTTGGGAGGGACACAGCTAGTATTTCTCAGCTCCATTATTATCAAGTAATAGCTAGCAGCAAAAAATCCATGACTGAGTTCCTGGTGCAGGTCTGACATGGCTGAGTATCCATAGATTGCTCTAAAGAGAAAGGTGGGGATCCCTGGGTGGCGCAGCGGTTTAGTGCCTGCCTTTGGCCCAGGGCGCGATCCTGGAGACCCGGGATCGAATCCCACGTCGGGCTCCCGGTGCGTGGAGCCTGCTTCTCCCTCTGCCTATGTCTCTGCCTCTCTCTCTCTCTCTCTCTCTCTCTCTCTGTGGCTTTCATAAATAAATAAAAATTAAAAAAAAACTTTAAAAAAAAAGAGGAAGGTGATGGGGGGGTAATGAGCACATGACCAATGATTTCCTGGTACAGTTCTATTTAAAATTCACTTCTGCTTTTAGACCAGGAATCCTGCCTCAGGTTCAGGAAATGTGGTCACCTTAATGACGGTGCTTTATAATATAGATGAATGCAGATAAGCAAAAGACTTCAATGTCTGAGGTATCACTTGGCTCAATGGAAGAGGTATCTACCCCCCCCCCCCAAAAAAAAAGGTCAAGAGCAACACGGCTTTTAGAACTCTACGAATGTGATATATTTCAAGACAGGAATCTGCAATAGTAAGTTCTAAGACTAACAACCGACCCACAAAGTCATCAAGTATTTCTCAGCTCTGTTACTTTCAGGTAGTAGAGAGGTGATTCTCAAGCTGGGACTGTTACAGGATCACTTAAGGGTGCTTTCAAGACCCAGATACCAATGTCAACTCTCTTCCTGCCTCCCCTAAGGACTCCCTGGAGGCTTAGGCTGCCTTGGTCAAGAGTCATGCTCTGAAGAAAATGTCTCATAACTGTTTTTTGAGCATTTTCCTTTCTTTTTAATGACTTAAAACTGATATCACCATTTCTATGTTTATAAACCAATGTTTCTCTCTCAAATGAAAATCTAAGCATGATACAATCTCTTTGCAACACAGATGCTTTTAAAAGGAATTTCACTATGATTGGTTATTAGTAATAATACCTGTATTTCATTAATTATATAGTGCCTATATCTGAAAAATGTTTTCTGTTTATAAAGGCACTCTTAGGCATTACCTTATATTGTTTTTGAAAAAAATGTGTGTTTAAAAAAATTACATTCATATGCCACAATATAGTCTACTGACAGGAAACCAAAATCATGTGTTGCTCTGTTTCATGACTTAGAATTCCATTCAAGGTAAGACTTCTCTAATTAGCTTTGTAAAGTACAAATTGTACCAGCCCCCAGGGAACTTCAAATATTGGCCTTGCATAAAAATTCCAAGAATATTTACCTACAACTTACTCACATATTTTTCACATATAAGACAAAATTCACTTGCATGTCGGTCAGTGAATAACGGTTTTAGAATGTCTCCTGGGTGCGAAGCTCTGGGTACACATTTTGAAAATGATTCTGGTAAGGGCTCACAACTTGACATGAACCTGGACATCCTGCATTAGTGGCCCAAACTAAAAAGACAATCTACAATTAATAAACACATGGGAACGGGACTACAGAAGGCTTGTTGCACTGAGATGCCTGTCCTGTTTTTACCTCTGTAAGAAAGTTCTTTTGGGAACCTCTGCCACTGGACCAGCTTCCTGTCTTCAGACTTGGTAGGATCTGCATGCTGACCATGCTTTTCGGGATAGGGTTTTATAGGAACCTCAAAATATTACCAGGATTTTGTGTGGAGCTAGAGACCGGAAGAATACCTCATTCAGTGCTTGCTTCCTTCTTTCCCTTATTTTAACTCCCTGGCATTGCTTATACACCAGTTCCTCTCCTCATCTTAAATTCCTTGGAAAACTGGAACTGTGAATTTCTACTTTTGGTTTTCCCTTCCCCTGCAATGCTACATTCAGTGCTTGGCCCAAAGTTGGGCATGACTTAAATGCCTGATAAACATTAATAATTAGTATACCTTTATTTGGTTAGCATATTTTATTTTCAATTTAGTTGATATTAAATATATACTTAAACTATTCCTCCAAGCCCAACATTTGCAAAAGGACTGTCAAGTACTAAAATTTATTCATTTTCTTGGTTCAAAATTCACTTACAAAAATGATCAAAAGAGCTAAGGCACAAAAGAATGTAAGTAAACATTGTTCCACTGGATATTGTCTACACTAGTCAAATAATTTACAAGATTAGTAATCTTGTATAATATTGAATGAGTTCCAATAGAGCAGTTAGTGTGCAATATGTCAAGGGCATCGTGACATGGAAATGCTTATTCATATAGCCCATTAGGGACAAGTTCCTCCTTCAAATGAATGTGTAAATCTTAGTAAAGTCAACGGGAGTGAACATTTAAGTGGTTTTCCTTTCTCATTTTTTAAAAACATGTATTTGGGTACAAATAGCACAATGCATTGTGAGTGTGTTGGGGGGTGCAGATGTGAGCTGAGGGGAAGTGGGTAGTTAAGCCCAAACATCTTCCTTGAACTAAGATTTGCAGGACATGGATCTTAGTTTCTTTCTTTCTTTCTTTCTTTCTTTCTTTCTTTCTTTCTTTCTTTCTTTCTTTCTTTCTTTCAAGAGAAATGTCCCATATTTTTTCCATTATTTCTTTAAAGAAAATCCTTGGGTAAAATGTCACAATATTGTTATTTATCTATCACTGTAAGAAGTTTGAGCAACATTCTTTTTGGTAGCATCCAGGATTATAATTCAAAATGGATGTTTGCAGATGTTACAAGTCTGGGTAAGTTTAGCAAGTCTTGTACATCCATAAGTCCCTACAGCTGATGAGTCTCTTCACAGTCCATTGTGCCTCATGGGACTTTACCTTCCTGAGTAGGATTCTACTACTAAATCTAGTTGCATGAATATCTATATATACACACATATACACAACATGTATATATTTATCGCTACTTTCCTTCAAGCTAATTTAGTAAATCCATAAACCAAAACAAAAAAATTCATATTCTGAATTTAATAGAACCAAAAGTACCATTAGTAAATCCTGTTCACCAGTAGGAATTTATTCGGAGGATGTTATGGTACAAGAATAATATTTTTTAAAATGGGTTAAATTTTGTGATATAATGTTAATATTCTAACTGAAAAAAATAATTTGCATAATGTACAAAATTACCATTTTAGATATAAATCTTTATATTTTGCATGTTTTAAAACCTTTCTACAAGTCAGTGACCAAAACTTAGTGACAAACCTATTCAGAAACAACTTTTTCTCATACACAAAACCTCCAGGCCCCCGTAGTATGAGCAGATTTTTATTTAATAAAGGGAAAGCCTTCAGCTACAAAGCTGCAACTGTGCTAAGGTTGAATTTCAATTTTATCAGGAGCTTATCCTTTAAATAGCAGATGATGGACCAACTGGATCTTTTTACTGGGTCTCTTTTAAATCTCTTTCCTGTGTCTCAGGCTCTCTACTGTAGCATTCCCCTTGTATGACGCATACAGTCCAGAGACAACTGGAATACCAAACCATAACCAAGTCCGTTAACCTTTCCCTCCGCATGCCCAGTAGGGGGGACAAGAAAACAAACCGATAAATAACTCTTGGGAGTCCATGGCCAACGATCTACTAACACCAAATCATCTCCATTTAACATTGGCAAAAACGATTACGGATTAAAGATCCAGCATCTATCCTATGAACCCCACGTAACATGAAAGCTATGCACAATGGAAGAAACTCAAGGAGATGCCTGCCTTGTGACATCGCAGTTACATTCTGGGAGATCTGCATCCACACAGCCGTCCTCTGCCATCCTCAGGGCACACAGATCTTCTGCCACCACCATGAAGCTTCCAGCTTGCAAAAGTTAGGTCTGCAGAGTAAAAGGCTAAATCCTGTGTGGGGATGAAAGTTTCCCCTTGTCTGCGTATGGAAGTATGAAAATGCTCACTCTAAACAAATGTTGGTAGGTCTCTGCCTGATAATATGACACTGAGCAGTGACAAGTGGTCATGTTTCTAAATAAAACCTACATTCATTAACATGTGCCCGGCCTGATCTCCTGGAATGTAGGCCAGGAGTGTAAGAAGGGGAAAGGCTCAGTGTAATCTGCAAGGAGGGGGAGGCTTTCTAAAGAAAGAAGGCTCTCAAAAATAAGGCCGCTGCAGACACTTTGCCATTCTGGAAGGACAGGCAACTCTTCCTGTGGGCTGTTAAGTTGGAAAGGATTTCTGAAAAAGACAAATCACTCAAATGCAAACAAAAACAAAACCTCTACAAGTACGGCAAGTTGTGGTAGCAAAAAAGAACAACTCTTTTTTTTCCTTCTGTTTGAAATGCCAGCTACGGTGGTGTAAGTAGGAGTTTTCAGGGGTTGTTTGGGAAGGTGGGATGGAAAAGGTATTCTGTAGAAAAGTAGTTGGTCTTCATTTTTGAATAGACTGTTTAAGCAAGAAAAGTAACTGAAGAAATACTATTCTTCCCTTACATATTCAAAACCTTTGTCCTTTTAAAAATGATGTAAAGTGATAAAAGTAATATGTCCATTTTAAGGTAATAATAAAAAAAGTATGTTCATTTGCTTGGTGGGATTCAGAAAACTTTCTTTTGTAAGTTTCAAATTTTCTGCACTGAATCTATATTAATTTCATAATTTAAGCTTTTAAAGAAAATGAGCTCTCAAATTATTAATTACTGGTAATTTAATAAAATATGATGAATGCTGACTGCTTTAAACCCTTTTCAGATCAAGGTATACATACACACAAATAGATTACAAATAAATAAATAATGAAATTTCTAAGTTTTTTTTTTAAAGCCCTCTATGATGAGCTGCAAAATAAAACAGAGTATTTGGGTCTGATTGTATGAGATAATTAATTTTAAAGCAGGAACATATTTTCTTTTTTAAAGGCAACAAACCGATATTTTACATAATAAATTATTTATAAATAAAATTATTTTTCAAATCCTGATATTTAAAGATATTCTATTGTGAATTCTTTATAAAGCAATCACTCTTCTAAAATATTATTTTTAACAATGAGGAAGATAAACATATAAGCTTTGGTTAAAGGAATATATTGGTCATGATTCCAAAGCAGTAGGTATATTTATTTTTTCTTGATTATGACTAACATTTCTGAAAATTTGAGATCATTAAAAAATTGTACTGCCATCATTTTCCTAGTTCAATTCCTTTTTACTTTATTTAGTTCTCCTCATGGGCTCAAATTTTGTTCCTATGCTCATTATCATTAGGACAACATATTTATTGCAACAGATTAAACATAAAGCACGGCTCTAAAGACACAGTTACTATGATAGTAAAATGGTAATATCAATGTCAATGGATGGGAGAAATATTGGATAAATCATGGTATATTAAAACTATGGCATACTTCATAGCTCTCCAAAAGAACAAGATTGCCACATGTGGCATTTTGTAGTATGCATGGCATTGTCCCTTTCCCCCTGCATTGTCGCTTTGGAGCTATGGCAATTATTTTAATGAATATTTTGAAAATGAGGAATCTAGGGCTCAGAAAGGTTATGTAGTAAGCCCTAGGTCACACAGCCACAGCAAGGTGGACCGAATTCAGGACTCTTGATCTGTTCTGTGCTATTTACATGCTTGAAGCAGCAATACATTCCTGATCCTGGCCAGTTTTCAGAATTGACCCCCATGAGGTAATGGCAGCCATAAATTCCAAGAATCAAGTTTTATTTTTCCTCTAGTGGTGGTGGAACACCTGTGAAACCGAAACCTGTTCTAAGGGCAGTTTATCCAACTTCACAAAGCTATGCATACACGGTTCACCTACGCAGCCTCTAAGTTCCCTCTGGGCTGAGAACTGTCATTTGCTGTGTGCTGTGCTTAAGTAGTTTACAGGGACTTTCTCACTTAGTTCTCCTAATAACTGTTTACACCTGTGGTTATTGAGGTACTGAGAAGGTAAGGAACTTGCCTAACATCCCATTGTTGGCGAAGCAGAACAACGCGGTAATTCAGGCAGGTGAGGCCGTAAGTGCATGCTCTGCTTTATTATCTGCATTTGCGGCACTTTTCAACCTGTCTTAGATTGGAGAAATGCAACAAATACTGGATTGACCATTATGTGCAAGGAGCTATGTTAGGTTCTGGCTTCATACAGATACACCTACACTGTAGTAGAGAGAAGAAACTGTAAACAACTGATTGCACAAGAGACCTATTACAGCAGGGAAATTCCATGGAGAGCACAGAAAGCCCGCTGAGAAGGTAAGAAGAATCTCACCCAGTCCAAAGAAAAGGAAGACCTTGACGAACAATTAGGAATGGGCCAGGCCAGACGGGGGCAGGAGAGTGCACAGGCAGACGCGATGGAGAGAGAAGACCTGCGGTGAGTCTTGTGTACACTTGCTCCATTCCCTTACTTGGTTAGGTGCCATTTCCTCTCCCATTTTTACATTCCCTAGAGCTGGTGTCAGCCAACTATGGCTAGACACCTGTTTTGGTAAACAAAATGTTATTGGAACCCAACTGCATTTTTCTGTTTCCATAGTGTCTAGGGCTGCTTTTGTGACATGGCAGAGGGGTTTCAGCAGGGACCATTTAACCCGCAAAGCTGAAAATATTTACTAGATAGTCTTGTGCAAAGAGTTTGCCAATCTCTGCCCTGTAGCAGCATCCACAGTACTAAATATGCAGGAGACATTCAGTGATTTTTTATTTTAAAATTTTTAAAATTTTTTAAAATTATATTTGTTTTTTACTCTACTTCTATGTAGTTTTTAAGGGGATTTTTAATAAATACACAGTTTAAAAGCAGCCAGCTGCAAAGGACCACAGATTGTATGATTCCATGTATATGGGCTGTCCAAAATAGATAAATCTGTGGAGGCAGAAGGTGACTTAGTGGTTGCCTGGGGCCAGCAGAAGGAGGGAGAGTGGAGGCGCAAAAGGTGAGTAAGGCATTTATTTGGGGATGATGAAAATATTTTAAAATTGATTGTGGTGATGGATACACAGGTCTCTAAATATGCTAAAAATTACTACATCATATATTTGTGATAGATGAGTTGTGTGATATGTGAAATTATATCTCAACAAAGCTGTTATTGGAGAAAAAGTATGCTTTTGTTTTGGTGATGGGGAAGCAGGTTTGGCAGATGCGAAAGGAATATCCTTATGTTAGTACAGTTAATTAAAAAAAAAAACATAATTGCAACAGAGCACACTTGAGTCTGACCTTCCTAGATACCCAAATGGGAAATATTCAATAAAATACTGTCTAGTATAAAAAGCACTGAACAACTAATGCTAAACGACAGATTTCCTATTATCCTGAGCTCTAGAAAACTACTATGTGGGTTTTTTCATAGGGTTCACAAGCAAAATGAGAGCCAGAATCCCAGCAGATGGTTTTACAGAAAGTAAAGTACACCAGTGACTGTTTCTTATGTTGACTGTTAAGGAAAGCCAAGGGCTCAGAAATGCTTTCGCCAATTGTCTTGGCCAGTGTTGATCAACAACTTTCTGGGATGAAGAAAATGTTCTGTATCTACAGTGCCCATAAAGCAGCCATTGCCCTCTTATGGTTATTGAGCCTGGGGAAACGTGACTAGACAACTGACTATAATTAAAATTAAACAGTAATTTAATTAAATCCCATTTCAGTTCATTTAAATAGCCACAGGTAGCTAATGACTGCTATATTAAACTGAGCAGGTCTAGAAAATATGGACAGGATACTAGAGCATTAACCACTGAGACATAACTAAGCAAATTTTGTTGTCCAAAAAACCTGACAATTCTTAGTGACAGTTTAAAAATGCAATGGAAAACACATTTACTTTGTAGTCATAATGGTCTAAGCTAATCCACTAGTGACAGGAAGTTGGCTCAAAGTTATGCATTCTATTTGTATGCAAATAGGGTTATTATCAGTAAATCTTATTTCTTTCTTTTCTTTTTCCTATTTATGTTAGCTGGGAAACTGTTCACCTGAAAACACGATCTTCAAAAATAACCTCTCCATTCCCACACGAGCACCAAAACAGCATAGAAATATCAAAAGGCCCAACTAACTTGTGTTCTGCCTTAATGAATCAGTGTGAAAAAAAAAAGTTGGAAGAGCTAAGAGTGGTGAATGGGACTGAACCATAGAAATCTGATATTTGAGCTGGCTGCTCATAGTTGAAGGTGGGGGTGGAGGACAGACATTTAGTTTGTGTACTTTCAAAGCTCGGATAAACAAGGGAAAGAAAAGTAAATATGAAGACCAAGTGTCATTTAGGAGAGGCTTCAAAGAGACTTTGAATCCAGTGTGGCATTAAACTCTAAAACAAGTGAATGGTCAACACATCATCTTGTGTGAGTGAGGCAATCAGAAATGGACAACACATCTACAAAAATCTACATCTGTATATGATGAGACTCTACTAAAATAGAAACATATGAGCGTTTTAGTGACTTTAGTGACTATAGATCCAAAAATATTTAATTGGTTCAACTTTACTAATGTGTTTTTGGAAAAATAAATAACATTTACAAAATCCTCACTTGAATAACAGAAAAGTTATTCAAGTTAAACATAACTTTGAGGAGAAAGTATCTAACTCATTTGATGTAATATTGGCTAACAGCTGGTATACACGAAGCTAGCTTATGAATAAACTATATTAAATTCAATTTAAAACATCTTCAACATAGTGTATCCCCCATTCTATACCACTGAACCACTAAAGATTAGAAAAGAACATTAACTAATTTAACTGGATTACATGGCAATGCAAGCCAATCCATGAGTCATAATCTGACAAAAAAAAATCAAGGGATGTTTATCAACTGGGTTGCTTCCCTAAGAAGTGTATTTATAGTACAAAGGGCTTTGATTTGTCCTTCTGAATAAGATTTGGTTATCACAAACTGAGAAGTGAGGCTAAACATAGCAATGGGGTTCTAAAACCTACATATGCCAGAATATTTGGAATTTATATATATTTTGAGCTAAACCGTGTATTTCTGTCCCTTTGTAATAGCTTTACCAGGGCATTTAGCTTGTCACTTTACTTGATTTCTTTGCATGTTTATATGCCCACCATGAACTCCTCAAGGAAAGGGGCCTCAAAATATGTCAGAGCTGCTGTGAGCACTTTACAAAGGACTAGGAAATTAGATTGCTGAAATAATTATAGAATCTAATTTCCTTTTAATTGCATTCTTTAGAACAGGGACAGGAAGTCATAAAATTGGCAGACGGGAGCATGTAGTGCTCCAGAGCATGGGCTGCAGAGTCAGAGTGCAGGCTCTGCCCCTCAGCAGGTGTGTAACCACGGGCAAGCCTGGGTGTCAGCCTCCGCATCTGGAAAATGGGTATAATAAGAATGCCCACCACAAACGGTATTGTGAACAAGAAATGTGAAGACATATATGAAGCTGTAGCATGGTCATTGACACATACCAAGTGTTCAATAAATGTCTGCTATCAGAGTATTGTTAAACATTTGAAAATTGGTAAACATTTATTCCATTTTTGTTTCATTATTGCTAAAATAAATCATAATTTCATCTTCTTCCTAAATTGGCTTCTCTCTGAAACTCCCTCGGAGAAAAAAAAAATACTAGATATTTTCAGAATCAACATATGGAATTGCCCATACACAATTTTTGTGGGCACACAGCATTCAAAAAGCACTATTTCATGCCCACATTCATGCAGCATGGCTGAGGAAAAGAACCCAGATTTTTAAAAGTGTATTCTCAGTTCCAAATGGCTGTGAATCAGAAGCATTTGTAACTTTCTACCTCTCCTAACTGCCATACAAAAGAATGTCCATTCAAATATTCAAGTATTCATTCATTCATTCATTCAAATATTTATTGAGCCCAAATTGTATTCAGTTACTGTTCTTGATGCTCATGATATATGGTGGATAGATACACAAAGGTGCCTGCCCTTGCAGAGCCTACATTCCAACATAAAGCCAAGTTCACCTGAAGTAAAGCACTTACTTCGTCATTTGCTTTATATCAAACAACATAGTGTCTCATTCATTATATCAGACTCTATATTGTTAATAAAAACCCTTACATTAAGGGAAGGGAGAAGAAATGTGTGGGAAATATCAGAAAGGGACACAGAACATAAAGACTCCTAACTCTGGGAAACGAACTAGGGGTGGTGGAAGGGGAGGAGGGCGGGAGGTGGGGGTGAATGGGTGACGGGCACTGAGGGGGACACTTGACGGGATGAGCACTGGGTGTTATTCTGTATGTTGGTAAATTGAACACCAATAAAAATTAATTTATTAAAAAAATAAACTAAAAAAAAACCCTTACATATTTTTTCTTTCTTTACATTTCTGTTTTCCCTAACCTGCCCTTCTGCAACAGAAACTGAATATAATATCCCTCTCAGATACAAAGCAGATACTTATTAAAGCTAAAAACAAAATTGCAATAATGCAGCAGATTATTTTAAAACTATGCTGAATGGCAATAATTAGCTTTATTCCCACTCTCTGGTAGCCAGAAATATGGTAGGAAAGTAATTTTATATATATCTTTTTAAAAATGTTTTGCTACTACAGACAAAAGTGCCCTCCATGGATACTAGTCAGCAGTTTTACTTTCTTCCTCATAGAAGGATGCATACCCATGAAGCCCTGAAATAAAGAATTTTTGGGGGGAATGGGTTTTGTTTGGATATGACTTTCTTTCAGCTGAGTGAAAACACCACTGGATTTATTAAATAAGGAGAATTTCAAAGTTAATGAAACTGACATTTATGAGAAAAGCTAAACTAAAATGGCAGGATAAAGAACACAGAAAGAGAAAGTCATTGGATTATCTTGAGCTGCAATGAAAGATGAAAAAAATGTTTTAAAATTCTGCACACATGTCCTATTGACCAGGATCCTTTTTACCTGGCTGCCATGAGATCCAGGAGATGCTGCCACCGGTCATTAACCTTTCCGAGTTTGTATTCAATCTCAGAGGCTTTGCTTTCATGGCTGGCTCTAGCAAGTCGTTCTCCCATTTGCTGGAGCTGTATTTTGTTCTCTTGGGCAACAGCAATTTCCTCTTGATAATCCTGCATAATAAATAGCAATCACGGAGATCAGAAATCATATTTTTAATGCATTCAGCCTGGCTCTACTAGAAACATGATAATTACTATTTTCTATTGCTTGGAATAGTTTAGACATGAGGAATACTGTGTGACTATCAGTCTATGTACACAAGAATTAGTGGTACCTATTATTTTCAGTATGTGCATAGACTCTAAATGGAATTTTCAAAGAGATTTTCTTAAAGAGAATTGAGATATTTTTCTTTACTTAAAATGGGCATTAAAAATCAATAATAGTATATAAATAGAAATAAAAGAAAAAGCTTGAAGGATTTTAATGCTGGGAAATTATACCTTATTTTTATAATCATCAACCTGGTGTTATATTTAGAATCAATCCTTATAGTTGCTAGGAGGCTTAGAATATATGTGTGTGTGCCTGTGGGCAATGCACAGTTATATATGTGCAATTGACATATATGTGCATTTACATGTAAATGTATATTATGTGTTTCTGTTATTTGTGCAGAATGCTTTCAAAAATAATACTTTCATTTTAATGAGCTATCCTCTATACAATGTCAATATTTTACAAATAAATCAATGGAAAATTAACTCAAAAGAATAATAACCATTAGTCTTAGGGGATCAGTGGGTCTCACACCTTTTTCATTTATCCAGTATTCACTCCTCTTAAAGATTGTTTTGGATAGGGAAACACTGGCTTCATATGCAAGACAGAGGCCACCAATGGTATGGTCTAAGTGATGATGAATGGACAGGCCCTGTGCTCCTCAACCCTCACCACCTGACCAATGATCCTCTTACTCTTGCCACAGTGACAGAAGCCAATCTTCAGAATTACTTTTTCTTCATTTTGGAATCAAACTTCTGTCATGCCGCATATATTATCTTAACAAAATAATATACAAAGACAGCTTAGAGGGTCATGGGTATTTTAATGCTCTCTTGCTCTAAAGTTAGTATGGCAACAGGGCTATCCTTTCAAGTCAGTTATCAAAGCAAGAGACCTCTAAAAATGGGAGAAGCCAGTGTAGTTTTATTCTATCTTGGTGTTGAGTGCTCTTTTTAGGCCCAGAAACCCCACCCTACCTCACCTACCTTCCATTTTATGTTACTTCACCACAGTGGGATTCAATGGCCGATATGCTAGATGCACTCACACCATGGAGGCAAGCTCATAGAGATGTCTTTTTAAATCTCATAATTCATTTTATAGACAAAATAGTATAGCTAATATTTTAAAGATTATTTCTGACATTGTGCCAAAAAGTAAAACATAATTAGGTGAAACACTAAAGGTTTTCTAAATTTTTTTTAGTTTTTCTAAATTTTGAATTGTAATTGTATTTTGTCTAAGAGAGAGTTTTTTCCACACCCCCAAAATATGCATCTTAAATTTCATGAAGAAAATCAATAAGAATATAGATACACTTATCCAAAATTTATTGTATAGCAAGCTTCACTGTAATACCTATAGTACATTGTGTCTGGTAGAGCATTCCCTGATATCCAGAAATTATTACTGCAAGCTATTAGCAGATGTTATAGTGAAATCTGTATTATCTTAGTTCACATTTTAAAGGTTTACCATATCAATGCTTATTGCTAGAATTTGAACATTTTAAGTGGAAGTCTTAAAGTTATACTGCATGCTGACACTGGAGTTTGTTTTTTTTTTCTCTTTATGTGTGTGCATGGATAAAGATAGTTTTTCTTAATAATTATTTATATTTATTTTAGAATGAATAAGGCTATAATCCATTTATTCAGTAATGACTGAGTACTTATAAGAAGCTCTGAGTTCAGGAGATACAACAATAAACAGACAAAGACACTTCCAGCAAAGCTGACAATCTAGTAGGGCATCTACTGTACAGAGACAAAAAATAAGTAAAGAGGGAAAGTATGGTGGAAGCCAGAGAGTGATATGTGTTAATAAAGAACATAAACTAAAATAAAAATGATTAACTGTTCAAAATATGGAAGCACTATTGACACCACCAAAAACATTTTTAAATGCTAATAAATTTGGTCAGCCCAACAGAGACATGAAAAATGTTCTAGAACCAGATGATATATAAAATAATTTAATAGTCAAGTCATACATAACTTGAAAATAATATGAAGTAAAATCTCAGGGAGGTTTTCATTCTTTTTTACCTTAAAATTTATTTATTTATTAGAGAGAGAGCCCACAAGTGGGACAGAGGGGGAAGGAGAGGAACAAGCAGACTCCATCTGAATGAAAGCCCAAAGCAGGGCTTATCCCATGACCCTAGGATCCTGACCTAAGCTGAAATCAAGAGTCTGACACTCAACTGCTCAACCAACTGGGGTGCACAGGGAAGTTTTTGTTCTTTTTTTTTTTTTTTTAAGATTTTATTTATTTATTTATGAGAGACACAGACAGGCAGGCAGAGAGATAGGGCAGAGGGAGAAGCAGGCTCCCTGAGGGGAGCCCAATATGGGACTTGATCTCAGGACCCCGGGATCACGATGTGAACCAAAGGCAGACAGACACTCAACCACTAAACCACCCAGGCACCCCAGGAAAGTTTTTATTCTTGCAATTGTCTGTGCATAGTGTTTTATAGAGAAAATGTCAGTTTAATGAATCCTAAAAATTTTTTCTTTTGGTTCCTCTCTAGTGATTTTACCTCTTTAAAAACAAACAAACAAACAAACAAACAAACAAAAAAAAACAGGACACCTTGGTGGCTCTGTGGTTAAGCATCTGCCTTTGGCTCAAGGCATGATCCTGAAGTCCCTGGATCAAGTCCCACATGGAGCCTGCTTCTCTCTCTGCCTGTGTCTCTGCCTCTCTCTCTTTCTCTCTCTGTGTCTCTCATGAATAAATAAATAAAATCTTAAAATAAAAACAAAAAAACACAAAAGAAAACTAATACATATAAATGATTCCTTCTGAACAGGTAGCTAAAACAGGAAAATACTGAACATTTATCAGCAGATAATTTACTTCATCATATCCATATATATTGTATATAAAGGAGGCCTTTCCATGCAAGTTTATTTTGTATTAAAAAGATAAAACATTTAAAAGATAGTACTCCTTTTACAGGAAAGTAATTTAATAATGAGTAAAACCATATTTTATACCTGTTAAAAGTACACCTAAGTGTTATGAAGAGTAAAAATATACATAGTTAGGAATCCTGTACCTTCTTGAGCTTTTCTATCATATCTTCAATGAGGATGTCTCCATTTTGAGAAACTTTGCTTTCCATCTGGGTCAACCATTCACAAAGCTCCTTGTTCTTTTCACTGAAGACTGCCCATTCATTCAATCTTTCACTTACTTGCTGCCGCCTTAAGGAGAGCTGAAAAGTTTAAATGGGAAAAAATGTAAAAGGATAATCAGAGTACAACTTGTACCCTGGGTCGCGGGGGGTGGGGGGGACCAATAAACTGAGTTGGGTGGAGGGAAATAAGCAACAGTTGTGCATGTCTTTAGGTACTGTTCCCTGAGTTTGAGTCCCAGGAGGGATCTCCAGCAAGCTTTCACAACAAGGACCTGCTATGAAATGCCAGTGGGAGGAACCCCACCCTGTATTTCCACCCCTCTAAAGAGCTGCATGCACCTTCATTTATTCAAGGTTCCAAGCAATCAAGCCTCACACTGAAATTAGTTCTATGCAGATTTCTACAGCAATATTTGTTTTAAAGATTTTATTTATTTATTCATGATAGTCACACAGAGAGAGACAGAGAGGCAGAGACACAGGCAGAGGGAGAAGCAGGCCCATACAGGGAGCCCGACGTGGGATTCGATCCTGGGTCTCCAGGATTGCGCCCCGGGCCAAAGGCAGGCGCCAAACCGCTGTGCCACCCAGGGATCCCTCTACAGCAATATTGAATGTACTTTTACTAAAAGATAAGGAAGAGCTAGGAAAGAGGGAGGGATAGAAAAAGAAGGAAGGAAAGAAGGAAAAAGGGGAAAAAAGAAAAGGAAGAAAAGGGGAAAGGAACAAAAGAAGGGAAAGAAAGAAAAAAGGGAGAGTGAATTGAATCTCAAGTGTCTGGAGAGTGGAGCAGAGGCGCACAGTGCAGAGAGGTCTGAAGTGGAAGACGGATCCCTGATGCTCAGCTCTATACCGATCCTTTTACTTTGAGCAAGTTCTCTTACTTCTATGCCTGCTTTCTTTTTTATTTATTTACCTTTGTCTTTTTCATTTCCTTCTTTTGCATAATGGCTTTATTGAGATATAATTCACATACCATACAATATTGCTTAGCATAATGTTTTCAAAGTTCATCTATGTTGCAGCATGTGTCAGTATTTCACTCCTTTTAATTGTTGAATGTATCCCATCAGATGGATAGACAACCTTTTATTTACCAATTCATCTGTGGATGGATGTTTTGGTTATTTCCACTTTCTGGCTATTATGAATAAGGCTGCAATTGTACACTTGTAGACAAGTGTGTGTGGAGACACGTGTTTAGTTGCCTACGGGGTACATACCTATGAGTAGAATTGCCGGGTTACACGTTGACACACTATAGAGTGTCTACCAATGTACATTCCCACCAGCAGTAAGGTATTCATTTCTCCACATCCTCACCAACACTTACTATTTATCTGTCTTTTTGATTCGGTCATCCTAGTGAATGTCAAGTGGTATCTCATTGCTATTCTGATTCATATTTCTCTGATGACTAATAATGCTGAAAATCTTTTCATGTTTCTTGGCCATCTGTATATCTTCTTTGGAGAATTATCAGGTCAAATCTTTTGCCCATTTTTGAATTGGGCTGGGGTTTTTTGTTTTTTTCTTTTTTAGCATTGAGTTGTAATAGTTCTTTATGCTTTAGAGATACAAGGGGTCTGTTTCTTATCTCTAAATCTAGAATGTTCCCAAAAAAAACCTAGAACGTTCCTTTCCAGTATTTTAAAATTTTATGATTTCATAATACCCTTGTTTTTGCAGTGCTGCTTACGATACTAAGAAATATTTTTAGTTAAGCCAAGCTACCTGTTAGCAAAATATAATGTGATTTGACTGGCAAGAAGATGATCCTTTTTTATAGATGTTCTACACACTCATGTTGATAATGCTAGACATTCCACCAGTCATCTCATCGCATTAAACACCTACTTCAATTTTCTTTTCTTCCACCACCATTTTATTATGAAAAACATTAGACATACAGAAAAGTTGAAAGAACTGTAATGGTAAGCAGCCATAATATACTCCCTAGGCTCCAAAACTGTGAACGTTTTGCTACATTTTGCTTTAATACATATATTCCTTTATCCATCAGTCCATTTTACTTTGTGATGCACTTCAAGCTAATTTCCTTTAAAAATGAAAATATTTCTAAGGTACCTTACACTTTCTAGTTAGCAATTCTGCCTCAGATTGGCTCTGCTAATGATTAGGTAAATAATAGTCAAGGTCCCACATAACCCAAAATGTCTATGATTCTATATCTGAGAAAATACCTGGTAATTAGGCTTTGAGAGCAGGTTCCCTATGCCTGGGCTAGCCCTCATCATAGTGAGGTGCTCAGATAGTGGGCCCCATAACCTAACATAGTTTCTAAAATGTCACCATTACAAATTCATTCTTTTGAATTATGATCTTTTAAAATACAAATTTCTCTGAGCAGGGTGACACTGATGCATCCATTAAATATTTCCCCATTAGTAAAAATCAGCTTGTTTTCTTTGAGGCAGAAAAATAAAGAACAACCAAAAAGCAGTGAATTTACTTGGGGTGGGTACTGGTAGGAATGGAAAAGGCTAAGAAAACATAGGTTAAAAAGTTTTGGAGACAAAGTTCACCTACAATAAGCTATATCAAGACAGCGCTGCAGTTAGGAGCACAATCCTTCCAGTACTCCCTTACCTCTTGAACTCTGATAGCAGAGTGTATTCTGATCTTCTACAGGAATGCTACGATTTGGAATTTTGTAGTGGATATGACTTCTTCCCTCTCAATCACACAGCATCAGAGTCAAGAGTGTGGCTGGTCATTAAAATTATGGTTCAACTGATGTCCAAACTGAAACTATATTTTCATAATTGGGACCTCTCAAAGCAACTGTTTTCTAAGAAAAGACTAAAAGCCCCCACCCTTCAGATTCAACATTAATAGTTCTTGCTATATGTATCTCTTTCTTTCCTCTTTCCCCAAATCTTGGCCCTGAGTAAGGATGAATTCTCGGACTTTCCTCAACAACATCTTCAGGGAAGATGACCACATTATAGAAAAATATTATCTATTTCTTTGAGAGGTGGGTTTTATTTTTTAAATTTTTTAAATTTTTTTATTTTTTTTTTGAGAGGTGGGTTTTATTACCCCCATTCCAGAGAGAAGGTTAGACAAATTTGAGATATTTCTTTCTAGTCAGTATGAGACAGAATGAGCAAAGCTTGAGTCTTTGATAGAGGCTGTGATATAATGCTATGATCAAATATCCAGAGGTACCTGAGATTCAAAAACAGTCTCTATTACTTACTAATGATATGACCAGGGCAAGGTTACTTATCTTCTCTATGTCTCACTTGCTTCATTTATAAATGAATTTTACATCTGTTCCAAATTTCATTAAGCAAATGTTTATTGTTTGCAGTAAACAAGTATCTACGATGTGCCAAGCACTGACATGTGTCCTGGGATAATAGGCTTATAATAGAATGCAAACAAGAGGGATCCCTGGGTGGCGCGGTGGTTTAGCGCCTGCCTTTGGCCCAGGGCGCGATCCTGGAGACCCGGGATCGAATCCCACGTCGGGCTCCTGGTGCATGGAGCCTGCTACTCCCTCTGCCTGTGTCTCTGCCCCGCCCCCCCTTCTCTCTGTGACTATCATAAATAAACCAAAAAAAAAAAAAAAAAAAGAATGCAAACAAGAAATTAATTTAAGAAAATAACCAGTACAAGCTAAAGATTTAACAAAAGCTGGCCATTAACATACTACTCCTCCTCCTCCTCCTCCTCCTCCTACTCCTACTATGGGACATCATTTGAGTTTTTGTTTTTTGTTTTTTTTTTCATCATTTGAGTTTTTATCATTTTTTCCACCTTGACACCCATGTATTCAATACCTCTGCTGAGCAGCTTGCATATGTATCTCTGGTACTTATCACACACCATGGAAGTGTTACTTTCATTTGCTCACTGTAAAGCAACAGCTGAAAGAAGAAACAGGTAGACCACAAACACTGCTTGCAAAGCAGCACAAAAGCTTCTAAAAAGATTTAAATTCTCAGTGGAGACAGTATTTACCTTTTAGTTTGTAAAACTAGTGTTTAGGCTATATGATAAGTGAACATTACCACCCCTTTCTTCGGGTTTAACTGAAACCCTCATATTACTTATCAGTTTAGCACAGATTTATGTTTTCTCAAGAGTATAAACACTCTGCATTGTTAATAGCTGACAAGTACCAGCTGAAACCTCCAGAGTGTGAGGCAGCTGAACAGGAAATACATCCTTTTCTACTTCAAATATTTTTGCCTTGACAATTTAAAAAACACTGAGCAATTACAATGATGATGTATTTATATCTCAACGAGAAATACACACGGATCTATAAACCCAAACAGGAATAAAAACAAATATAAGCTATGTGCTGAATACAGACACAGCAAAATGTTTGGGGAGTTTATTTATGAACAGTATACTTTTATACATCAACTCCCCTCTGAAACATTTACTTACACCGTGTCTTCCTCCTCCTCCTAGGTAGTCCCAATTGCTCCTGCCTTCTCACCCACTGCTTCAATCGGAATATGAACAGACTACCGGCTCTTTAATAGCGGATAATGTCAGGTTTAAGTAAAGTTTTTAACTTTTAAAATGAGACCATAGGCTCAAGCTCATTTCCTTTTGTGGTTTCATACTTGACAGAAGAACTCCGGAAACACTAACTCAAGAACTAGTAACTAATTTATATTCTCACTTATAGTTATATCCTGGCACCTTTGGCATGACTACTCCGAACTTTAAAATCTCACTGGATTAAATAGTATTTTTAGGTTGAAGCAATGTGAGATCAGTATGCTTTAGCTTCATGCCTTAAGACATTCAATTTAGAAAGTTTCCAGAAACTATGTATTCAATGTACTTCCTTTTTTTTTTTTTTTACTTAAGTCTTAGCCCACTCACAGGTGCAAGGTATTCATCTCTTCATGGCATATCATATGATCAATAGCATCCTTCAAAATGTATTTCCAAACGGATATATCTAAGTCTGGTGAGCAATTTTAAACATGGAAACTTTGGCCCCCTTTTTTCTTTTTCCAGCTTTACTAAGATATAATAGACATATCACACTGTGTAAGTTTAAGGTGTATAGTGTGGTGACCTGATGCACATTTATACTGTGAAATGATTACCACAAGATTAGTTAGCACATCCATCATATCACACAATTACTATTTCTATGTGTGTTGTGAGAGCCTTTGAGATATCACTCAGCCATAAAAAGAATGACATCTAGCCATTTGTAACAACATGGATGAAAAAAAAAAAAAACAACATGGATGGATCTCGAGAGTATAATGATAAATGAAAGAAGTTGGTCAGAGAAAGACAAATACCATATGATTTCACTCATGTGGAATTTAAGACAAAACAAATGAAGAAAGAAAAAGAGATAAAAAAAAAAGAAGAAGAAGAAGAAGACTCTTAGAGAGTCTTTGTAGAGAACAAACTGGTGGTTGCCAGAGGGGAGGAAAGGAGGAAAGGGTGAATAGGTGAAGGCGATTAAGGTTATTAATTATAACCACTTATATTGATGAACACTGAGTAATGTACTGAATCACTCTACTGTATACCTGAAACGAATATAACACTTTATGTTTATATTGGAATTTTTTTAAATAAATAAAAATTTAAATAAATTTTTAAGATATCTTTCCTCTTAGCAACTTTCAAGTACATGATACAGTCTTATTAACTAGAGTCACATTGCTATACATTAGATTCCTAGAACTAATTCACTTTATAACTAGAAGTTTGTAATCTTTCTACCTCATGGCATTTTTACACAGGACTGGTTTTCCTAAATCAAACAAATATTGCACAATTATAATCTTCCTAACTTCCAAACTAGTCAGAGACTATGTCATTATTTTACATTTAGAGGAACACAATGACATAAAATAAATGCCCTAAAGTCTTCTTTTAATTATTAACAGTATATATATGAACACTTACTTAGCTGTTCTAGGCACTGGAGAAAAAAGGAAATGGTCTTCATTCTTAGGGGTCTCATAGTCTTGAAATAAAGTCACAAACATTGGGAAAAAAAAAAGAAGAAGAAGAAGAGAGGAACAATGCATCATCAAATGATGGCACAGGCCAAAAGGGAATTGGGGAATAGGAAAATACTGAGGTCTGAGCATCTCAAAAGGTGACATTCTAGGGATTGTGGCATTTGAAAAAAGGTGGGTTAAAATCAGAAGGGAAGAAATAGTCAGTCTAGGCAGAAGAGTGGTCTGAGCAAGGTCTTGGGGTAGGGCAGTTCATGACAGGTTTGGGAAGGGAATGGAAGCCATTATCTGAAGTGTTACCTCTCTGAAAGCTCTGTAGACATCAATTAGCCAGAGAAGTAGATATAGTATAATTAATTTCACAGGATATGCTGAAAAGTATTGGGTCATGAAGTAGTGCTAGATTTTTCTCAATTTTAAGAAAAACAAATGGATAAGGCTCATAAAAGTAACCGAACCACTGCTGTGATCATTTTCCATTATTTGTACCCACAAATTATCTTTCACTTACATGATATACCCTGATAAAGTCCTTCCATTAGAAAATTATGTGAGAATTTACTGGATAGTTATGTACTGATTTTGGGTTAAATAATTCAGAGAAGAATAAAATATTGTGATTAGCATTATCATACTCCATGTGAGTTTCTCACTGTGTTCACTAAGAATATGAAGCTCCATGAAAAATGGCTAAATTAATTCTGAACTCAAATTACTCGCATGTTTATGAAAATCATCTCTTACACTCCTCCCTTTTCAAAGTATATATTCAGAAGAAATTGTTCACACATTTAGGAAGTGTGCTCCAGAGTTACCCTCTGGCTCATGGTCTGAGAAATATCTTGGTTTTTATCTAAACACAGAGAGAAATTTACCTAACAACAAATTTCTTGTTGCTGTCAAATGAATCAGGAGGCTATAAGCCTCTTAATCTCTGTGTAATGTTTCCTGAAGCATGAAGATAAGTATCTCTAAACTCAGGGAAAATGGGAGGGGAGGACGGAAGAGGAGAGAGCTCTAGATTAGCACACTTGGCCTGAAACTGGAGAGGCACGAAGAGACCCCTTCTCAAGAGCCCCTTCCTCATCCGTACAGCACTTGCTTCTCCCCAGCCAGCTCCTCTGTCTCCTCCTCTGCCTTCACTCAAGCTGCAGCCACGTCCAATCCACCTGCTTGCTCCTTCCACACCAATCTGTCTCTTGTGCTCCCTGTCTCAGTGCTCAGCTGAAGATTTATCCGCTGCAACAGGTGTGTCCTTTATTGCCTGCAGTGCACACTGCCCTGGGTTTGCTTACACTGCTGTACATTGTTTTAGCTTGTTAGAACCAGTTCTCTTCATGGCATAGGTTCTTCTGGACTGGTTTTAGTTTCAGCTCTGTTGTTAAATTCGATGGTAGGAACACTTACTCTAGCTTATGAAATTCACAATTAGTGTGACTGATTCATTTACCAAACATGGACCACAGCCTCTCATGTGCCAGGCAATGCATTCAGGTGCAGCAAGGGACATGACTGACATACACCCAGCCTCCTGGAGGGGATGGTCTCAAGGTCCTCAGAGCCTGTTCTTCACTTGTGTTTAATCTAGGTTATGTTATTAATCTATGTTATTCTTCTTTGTCTTTGATTCCTTCTTATTGCCTTTCCACCAATCTCTTCCTTTCATTTCAAAATCAAAATCCAATCTGGGATCCCAATTTTAAGGTACAATGCACAAGAAAGGTACTTAATAAATGAATCACATGTAACTAAAAATGCCAAACACATGAATTCCTAGGAAAAAAATACGGTAAATCATTAGCCACAATCATTCCAAATACAAAACCATTTCCACAGTATTAGCTAAAATTGCAAATAAAACAAAGGTCTTTCATATGTACAAAGTAAGAAACAGACCATCAGTACTTAGCAGGACTACATCTGTGAACCAAAAAACTATTTTCCCTCTTACAATATTATGTCAGCCAGTGAAAGGGGCAGCAAGAGAATCCAGTTGAGATGCATCTCAAATATAATGTTAAAATGTAATTGTCTTAATCTACAATATTCTCACAAAAGCCAGAGTTCTTCCTCCATGTATACTCTGAGTTATAGAACCAATACAAACATGGGTCAAGCTATTTGACATTTCAAGTCATCTTCCAGTTTTCCACCTTTCTGAGCTAATGCTCAATGTAGAGTTTGTCTTACCTGGTGGCACAGTTCTTCCCACTGCCTTTGCAGAAGCTCCATGCGTTCATTCAGGATGGAGATATCATCGGCGCTGATGTGGGCACAGAGAGTATCCTTCAGCAGTGTCAGCTGAGCCATATCATCTGTCCAGCGCCCAGCTACATTTTCCAGCTCCTAGATTAAAAAAAAACAAAAATGTGAATACTCACAAATATCTATCATAAACAATTTGTGTGTGTTAGGAATCTCCTCATCATACAATTATCTTTCCATCCCTTTCTATTTGAATATCTCACTTGGTTTATTCTATTTGCTCTGGTGTTGTCTGACACTTTGCCAAGTTCTTCTGATAAAATCCCAGGTTGTGGGGTGCCTGGGTGGCTCAGTTGGTTAAGCGTCTGCCTTTAGCTCAGGTCATGATCTTGGGGTCCTGGGATCATCCGCATTGGGTTCCCTGCTCAGTGGGCCGTCTGCTTCTCCCTCTGCCTCTGTTCCTTCTCCCTGTTATATTTTCTCTCTTTCTCTCTAATAAATAAATTTTTAAAAATCATAAAAAATAAAACCACCCAGGTTGTTGGAAGAATCTTCCTATGATTTATTTACCTTTTAACTGATCATTGTGGCTCACCTTTTTTTCTTTCTTTTTTTTTTTTTTAAGATTTCATTTATTTATTTGAGAGAGAAAGAGAGAGAGAGAGAGAGAGAGAGAGAGAGAGAGAGAGAATGCAAGAGCAGGAGGAGGAGCAAAAGGAGAAGCAGACTCCCCACTGAGCAAGGAGCCCAAAGCAGGACTCAATCCCAGGACCTTGAGATCATGACCTGAGCACTTGAGATCATGACAGGCACTTAACTGAATGAGCCACTCAAGTGGCCCCCTGGCTCATCTTTCCTAAATTGAACTTTCATTACTGCATGATCTTCTTTACTTTTAAACTGATTTCATAAATTGCTAATCCAGCCTTTATTTTTGTCCAGGGTTATTGATCATGTTAATAAAATATTTTCAAAAAACCAAACTTCTAGGTTAACTTTCACCTTCAAACACTATGCATTTACATTCTGCAATATAAACTTAATATAATTGCTGAATTGCTATTATTACTCAATTGAAAATAATGGACTGAATTCATTTCCTGTAGGAACATAGACTTCTTCAGGTTACTAAAGAAAAAATTATGTACTCTGTCCTTTTGGGAAATGATTTAAGAAAAAAATCCATAAAGCAATATTTGAATGAGTTGACATTGGATTTTGCAATGCTTTGAACCGATGACCAGTTTTGCAATTTGTATAACTCTTGCTTTTTGCCAGCTGTGGATGCTTTTAGATTCTGGCTAATTTTGTGTATAAATAGAGTATTTCACATGGCTTTTTCCTTCTCTTTTTGCCTCTTCACACAGGAGACAAGTTTCCAAAGGCAAATGCAATTAACAGTAGTGTTTGAGGCTAACTTCTCAGGCAATTTAGGCAGATGAGGTTTTAGTCTGAATTTTCCAGGTAATTGCTTTGTTTTGCTGCTAAGGGTGGTTTAGGGAAGAGTAGCAGAGAGCTGGACCAAAATGCATCCTTTTAATCTCCAAGCTTAATAGCCGGGTATGTTTGTAACTGTTGTATTTTGGGTGATGAGGTCCCATGGTAACAGCATTTGGCTGAAAGACCATCCCGGTGGAGTAAAATATGCAGTATTTCTGCTTATATTTGTACACATATTAAACTGTCATGCCAATGTAAAGATTTTCCCCTTTCTTTCCAATTTCTAGCCCCTAACTCCAACATCAGACATAATTCACAATGTAAGGATTATAAAAGAAACAACAGCACCACCAAAACCAACTGTTTCAGACTCACAGACTCTATTAGATGAGTCTATATGGTAAAAATACAGCCTCTGGATTCAGGCAGCCTTGATATTTACTAACACTGAAACATTATTAAACTTCTAGAAGCCTCAGTTTTCACATCTGTAAAAGGGAAATAACAGAGTGTCCTCATGAGTTTGTGTTTATGTCAGCTAAGATAACACTAGTTTACTGACTGGCACATAAGAGCAGCCCAATAAATGCCAATTTTCTTTAATCACTTGTTATAAATTTACAATCACAGATTTAAAACAAACTTTTTAATATTTGCATACTTCTGAACTTACATCTCAAGATAATATTTTCCTCACCTGCAATCCATGATGTCATGTATATTACCCCTTTATTTTTCCTAAATCTGCCTCTTCTGAGTTTCAAAGGATATCCTTAAATTTTAATACTGAAGAAAAATTCTTACCTCTACGCTTTTTGTGATTTCAAGACTCCTTTAAAAATTAATTTTTCCTTAATGCTTATGACTTCTTAGCCAGAGTGAAGCAGAAAACTTCTGATTAAATCCGAATCATTTAAGTATATGTGAAGTTTCTTTCTAAAAGATTTATTTATTTATTTATTTATTTATTTATTTATTTATTTATTTATTTTAGGGGAAGAGAGTGGCAGAGGGAGAGGATCTTCGAGCAGACTCTCGGCTGAGCACTGAGTGTGGAGCCCAACCTCACAACCCATGTGATCATGACCTGATCAGAAACCAAGAGTCAGAGAGGCTTACCCAATTAAGCCACCCAGGCACCCCAGTACATGTGAAGTTTTACAGCATTGCTCCAGAACAATAATTTGCAAATGATTGGGAAACACAGGGACGTGTATTATTTGGGGAGAAAAGAAGAGACATTCGTAAAGGCAGTTTTGACTAGATCTGCATACTGCTTGACAGAGAACTGCCAAACACTTCACTTGCCTATATAGGTATGAACAGAATGAATCCTCTGCCACCACACCACGTTAGTCTCAGCGAGCTCACGATGCAGGGAGTGGTCTATATTAGCTCCTGATTTGCTTTCAACTGTGATTTGAGGTGTTGCTCATGATCTCATAAATAGGGCCCTGATAACTGAATGACTGTGTGTCTCCTTGCTATTTGCATTTCCTGTTTTCCTTACAGAAGAGCCTACAGGGCAGGGTGTTCCCCTAAGGACCACTGTCTGCAGCATTTCCAGGCTGTCAGGACTAGACTATTCTGCTAGAACAACTCTCCAGTACAGACGCTTTAAAAAGGATTGTGTTTATTGCTTTTGACCCCACTTTTAAATATCTTTCAATGCTGTGTTTTATATTTCTCAAGATATAAACCATAAGCCAGTCTAATTTCATCAACCACAATAAATCAGCAAGCAAGCCTCACCAGAGTTGTCTGCCCTAATGCAATATCCAGGAACTTGTACCAACATATACACTTCTGGAGCAGTTTGACTAGCTTATTCTTTCAAAGGCAATACCACAACAGAAGCGCACAGGCCAGTGACAGCTAACAGCTCAATCCAGTCAGCTACCTTGCAACGCATTTGCTCTGCATGCAGCTCCTCATGGTGATCTGGAAGAGGCTGAGAAAGCTTCTTTTTGAAAGTTCGTAGTTTCTCCAGAGAATCAGCTATTCCGTTCTCACAGTTTTCCCAGTCCTGTAATGGGAGAAGGAAGAAATTTCATGGCTTTGTTTTTGTTTTGTTTTGTAAGAAACTAAAACAAAAGATCCCTTCTTAAGGGATTAAGACTCTTCTTAATCCCAGAGAAACAACTAAAGATTTGTGGGGGGTCCACATCCATTGTCATGTAGCCGCATCAGAAGAGCTGAGTTCAACACTTACTCTATGTGACTTTAAGCAGGTAATATGCTATGTCTCAATTTTCCCTATGAAAATGGGCATAACACAAACTCTATAATTGTTGGAGGGCTGGAGGAAGCCATGGCTGTGAACACACTAAATACAAGGCCCAGAATATTACAAGTAATCAAAATTGTTATTTGCATCTGAATCAATCTGCAGAGGTAAGAAAGTAATCACAGTATTTTGCCTCTTTTCTAACCCCACTATTAATGTGTCTACACTACCTCGGATGTTCTATAAGAGATCAAAAAGAGGATATGGAAATTCTTTCAGGATGAAATGTAAAAATAATATAACCCTGCCTCTGATTCAGTTCATTATATGAACACTATGAGGCACATACATTTGATTTGTTACAGAAGTAGAAATACACAAGTACCAAAGGCTGGCAATGGGTGGGCTTCATCTCAATATGCTGAAATATGTATCACAAAAGGGTAAGTATATAAACACATAAAAACTGAAACAATCAATGGGTGAAGAGAGGTAAGGCAAATTTAAAAAATATACATCTAGTATGTCAAATATGAGTGAGTGCTCTGAAGAAGAATATAGCAAGAAAAGCAGTAGAGAGTGGCAGCATAGACCAGTAGATCTCTACAGAGTGACAAAGAAAACATACATTTATGTGGTTATGTTTTGGGTGATTACATACCAGACTTGTAACAGTGGTTTATTCCTGTGGAAGATTACAGGGTTTGGTTGTGGTATAGGGGAAATTTTGTTTTTTGCTTTACATATTTCAATTATTATCTGATTTTTTTTTAATCAGACACATGTATTTCTTTTTAATTGAAAGAAAAAATTAAAGGAATCATAATGCTTTATATCATTATACCTACAGATTAACTCCTATCCAGTGTCTCAGTGAAAATTCAAATTAAATTCATTTAAACAAATCTCCTTAATTTCACCTATGACCATCCATTCCTGTCCCCCCTTCCTGGTAACCCTTCCCAGTAGCCACTCCCTGCAACTTAAATTACTGAGCTCTGAAGAAAGACAGAATTGCTTCTAGTAGTGAGCCTGGTGGCAAAATTATGCCTCATTTTCCTTCACATTATCTCTTCCACCATTACCAGTCTTTTCTTGTCTGGGCTTTTTCTGTCTTTCTCTTCTGATGCTTTATTTTTAGCATAGCAACCCATAGGTGCTATGACCAAAACTGTCTTCTGTTAGAAGTGTTGACAAAAGTGTGTCCCTATTCAAAAGGTCTTTTGGTTTCTAACTGACCTGAGAATTTGGCCTAAGTTTCATTTCTCTTAAATTCCTTCAGGGAACTTCCTAGAGTACATAATCACATTCCCTCTTTCCATTTACCAGAAAACACACTAACTGTCTGTCTTGGACAAATTTGTTCTAATTCCCCTTTGTTAAAGTACCTCCATGTTCCCAGGCTACAATTAGTTCATCAATGCTAAGCATAGTGAGATCCTTTTACTAAACTGAACAAGCATTCTCAATGAAATCATCACACCCCCTGAAACCCATCAACATGCCATCAGTAAATCTCCACTGATCTAAAAGAGAAAAGATAAGTTTCTTATTTTTTATAATAAAATTAAGAGGCCATAGTGAAGCAGGTGAACATGCAGGCCACAGAATCATCATCACTCTACTTTTGGCATATTTACTCAGAGCATTAAATCAAGAGCTAAAAATAGATAAGTATTATGGCTGTGATATAAAGATATCCTAAAATAAAGAAAATGACATTAGAATATAGCTTCATAAATTCCTTCTTTGGTAAATGGGTCCTAGTTTATGATTTAAAATAAAATAAACTTTAACAAGAGAAGAATAAGGATTCCCCTTTCCAAGAACGGCTTAGATTCCAAAGCTATAACCCAGTCTTTTTACTACATGAATTACAAGGACATAACAAAATGTCATGGTCTGCAAACATCTATCAAAGTGGATGTTTTACACACCAGCAAACAGACTGGCAAGAAAAGCAAATGCAATGACTCAGCCATTTTGCCTTATTAAAGTCTTGGGAATCTGTCCAAAAATCACATCACAAATAAAGAAAAAATATATGATTAACATATCTCTACAGAATGAGTTACAGTGTTTTTAATCTTTTATTGAAAGTAAAAAAGAAGAAAAAAGAATCAGACATATTGTATTACGGATGAATTGTGCTGTATGCAAATAATAGTTCTTTAACAAATGCTCAGTGGCATTTTTGATTGATTGTTTCCTACACAGAAGGTAATATATTATTAAATAAAATTCAATAGAATAAATCCAACGGGTGTGCATACTTTAAGCATTATAAAAGCAAACTGTGTTCTATTAACTTTAGTTACTACCTGTGATCCAAAAAAGCGTCAGGCCAAATTTAATACTTTTGTTAAAGTGTTGGTGATTATCAGCATGTATAAAACTTTACTATTGAGCTCTGTTCACTCTTTAATATGATGATAATATCAACAACGATGATTACCACCCTTTACCACATGCTCAATTTGTGCAGGTATTGTGCCACATGTTTACTTTCCTTATTTCATTAAATCCTCACAATGCCATCTGAAGGAGGGGTAATCATACCTACTCCAGAGAGGAGGAAACTGCCTCTCAGATAGGTTGAGATAACCAAGTTACTTAGTTTATTAAGATTTTAATTTGGGTTTATCTGAGGTCAGAGACCATGCCCTTTTTCCGATGCATTCTAATTATGTATTGAATATGGTACTGAAAAGTAAGGGAGAAAAGCATCTTGTGGCGGGTCTGAAACTTGCAGTGTGATCAGTATCCTCTCTGTATCCAACTAAAGGCTGAATATACCTCCTGAATTTTCTCTCATAGCAACATTCTTGGATAAACTAAGATGAAATCAAAAGTATCCTCTTGGATAAGTTTTTCCCTGCTATAAAATAAAAGATATCAATCTTAAAAACCACTTTAGAGTCTTAGATCAGGGAGTGGAATCTACTCTTTGCATTCCTGTTTGGATTTATAAAGTCATTGCATGGTTCTTGGCTTAGCACCGACCATTAATCAGAATTCATCACTTGGACAGTCTTATTAGACTTAAAAGTACTTAGCTGGGTGATTTTTCTGAAAGACAAACTGCTGAAAATTGGGAAACTTCTCCAGTTCATGCAAGACAGGACAAAGTCTTAAATAAGACACAGGGCAGGGGATCAAAATACTGCAGGGTATGACTTATGGATCTTTGCACTGTCTGATTGGAAAGCTAAAAACAGGAGTAATAACTGCTTACATGGCTTCTTAAACTGCATTGCATCTAGAGGAGGAAAAAGCTGAACTTACTTTCAACAAGAAGGCCAGTTTTTTCTTCTGTTCCTCCAAACGCACGCTGGCTGATTTCCACTTCTCTTGGATTTCAGTGAGTTCTGCCTGCAAGGCAGCCTCAGCCCCACTGTCTGCTGAGAGCAGGAGCTGCTTGCCAGCCTCCACTGTTAGGATGTAGCTGCCTTGCTGTCGCAGGAACACTTTTTCTTTGAACTGAAAGGAATCGTAGCTTTTTAGTTTCTCATTCTTTTTTTCAGCAGTTCCCTATTACAAGTGTTTTTAAGTAACCCTACAGTTTTTCATACATAGCATGCCCTCTTTATCCAACATTTGTTGAGCTAGTACTTTGGGTGTGAATGAAGCCCTGCATAAATGAATGAGAATTCATTCAGGATGAGCCGCGGGAGAGGCTCAGTTTCTGTGTTCAACTTAAGTACAATGACCGTGCAATATGGAAACTGCTCTAGAAGATTGATGTATAGGGAACACACTGTGACATGCTTCATTTAAGTTTTATTAGGATCTCTTAATTTCTTCTGCAAAAAAACATTCATGATGCTTGTTTGATACAAGCAACCCACTTCCAAGAAAGACCACTCCTCAAATATCTAACCCACATGGAAGCAAGATGAAGAGGCTTCATGAGTCTTGGAAAATATATGAACATGGCCAGATTAAGGAGGAGCTGGTATGATGAAGGCCGGGAATCAGGGAGAGGAATCCTTCCACGCGGAGAAATGAAGATAGGCAAATTTACTATAGGAGATCAACAGGATGAATTTAGGACCTTGGATGTAGTTCTCAGGAGCTAGGATATATTATACTTGTGAAAGAGTGGCAAAAGATGACACAAGAGGGACGCCTGGGTGGCTCAGCAGTCGAGCGTCTGCCTTTGTCTTAGGGCATGATCCTTGGGTCCAGGACCCGAGTCCACGGGTTCCCCATGGGAAGCCTGCTTCTCCCTCTGCCTGTGTCTCTGCCTCTCTCTCTCTCTCTCATGAATAAAATAAATAAAATCTTTAAAAAAAGATGACACGAGATGATACCCTGCATGAGAATTTTTTTAATAGTGAAAGTGACTGAGATTCACAGGAGAAAATTAAGTAGGGAAGTCATGTGTCTGGATTAAAACACTCTGCAGTAGAGTAGAAAATGAAATGGAAGAATGGTAAATATTGGATACACTAAGATAGGTTAGAAAGCTATTGTCTATGTAGGTAAGAAATCAAGAGCTCCCCATCTAAGGTAGTGTCAGTGGTGATAGAAACTGGAAGTGTATTAGAAAAGAGGAGGGAGAGAAAAAGAATATAGCTGTAGAGTGACTCTAATGTCCCTGACTGATAGACCGGATAGCTGGTAATGACATTTCCTCAAATTAGGGACACAGGAAATGGGACTGCTGGAGAATGGCTGGTCCCGGCATCACAGGCTCTGCTGGAACCCACAGAATATATTATATCCTTGATATATATATACCTAAAAGGCAGTTGAATACATAAATTGAAAGCTTAGGAGGTGGATGTGACTAGGAGATACTACGTGGGCCCTTCTGTGCTGGTAGAAGGCCAACAAAGCCATGTGTGCATGGGGTTTCCCAGAGAAGCGAGGAGAAAGGAAGCTGCCAACAGTGAAGAGACCAAAAAATACACTGGGGAGGACTGACTGGTAGGAGGGATCTGTTTCAGGGGCAGGGGGCCCTGGTTCCCGGGGAAGACAGAAGGAAGCAGCCATACCAGGAATGGACAAAGAGTCCAGACAGGACTGAGACTTTTATCTTTTTCAGAATACTCAAGTTACACATTTAAATTGTTCATGATTATGATCATTGCAAAGTGCTCCTTTCTTGGTCATTGTTTTTCTCTCCATGCTGGAAGTCAGTGAGCTGCTGGGAGGCATTGGTGTGGGCCATGGAGTGGCTCTGTGAGCTGCTGGGCCTGACCAGACTATCATCACTATAAAATCATTATAAAATGTAATACAATCATTTTATATGTTCCTGTTGATACTTTGGAACCATATTTGTCCTCATTCTAGTGTCACTCCAGGATCCTTGTGAAGAACTGAGGCAAGGGTAAGGTGTACAGTGGAAATGTATAAGAGGTTTAAAAAGCATGTGTTTTGCACCTTACCTGCACTTCATCAAAGAGGGTCCTTGCCTGTTGCAGTGGTATTGGGACACTTCCAAGAGCACTCACGGGAAGATAGGACACTTCAACCAACCATTTACGAAGCTTCTCTGCCATCTCCCTGTACCGCTGCCACTGGCGAATCTGGCTGTCAATGATGCCCCTCCTCTGCTGGGCCCGGCGAATCACTCCCTGCCACTGATTGCTGAGAAGTGTCAATTTCAGGTTGAATTCATCCCTGGTACAGAAATAATTACATAGGGAAGAAAAATTGTTACCCTGGATGCATTTACACATCAGCCAGATATACACACTGTATATACACTTTATGACAGTAATAAACCCTGGGAAGTGATTTTAGGGCAGAAGTTTTGACAAATATTATGTCATAATCTGTTACTGGGTCTATTTCATGTGATTTTTGAAATTAATAACTGGGTCACCCAGGGGCCCCTAAAAATGTTTTTTAAAATTATACTCATAAACTTCATATTCCCTCACAATAAACAGCCCCAATCTTTAATGATTATTCCATATGTTAATCTAAATAATTCCTTCTACATTTTAAACTCACTTCATTTTGTTCTTAGAAATGAAAACTATCCAGTTATCACTGTCTGTATGAAGATTGTCCATATACTTAGAGATAGTAATATATAAGTGTTCTCAATTTCAGGCTGAATAATCTCAGATCTTTTATTAGTTTGTTCGTCCTTTATACCTCTGTGTTTTCCACCTTTAAAGAACATTGATAGTTCTTTATGAAGTTTTCTTTAAAATTCAATTTGTAGCTCTAGAACTGGTTTGTCTAGTAACAATGCATTTCTTTGTACATTAGGGTATTATTCACATTTTAATATTAAAGTGTAACATTACTTGTTTTTTCTCTATTGTGTTAGTTTGCTTTTCTTCCCTAGATATACTATTCTCTTAAGGGTGGCTTCAAATCTGAGATGGACTTATTGTCGTGGACTCCTATATTCTTGTCACCTTCTATCATCTAGGCCTGCTGTAAACCTTGCTTTTGTAACCAAATGTGTAATTGGTAACCTCTGTGTTTGAAAGGAAATTCTGATATTAATAACTAATTGCAATAGAACTAAACATGATGGATTAGGTTCATGAAACTCTCCTAGAAGTTAGAAGCATCTATCATCTCTGAAAATATTTAACTCTAGGACTTGAGAATGTCCTACAACATGAAAAGTGCCCTGCATGCTGCTATCCCCACCAGACCACCATCCGAGATCTCTTTGGAGCCCTTGTCCTGGCTTTGGAGAGCTCAACTGTCCTGAGCCACCTGCCAGCGTAAGGAAATACTTAATACATGACAGTGTTCCCGTGGCTGAACTTGAACTCTAAAACACAAAACTGATAAATGAACTTTTAATACACGATACGTTTGTAATCTGGGGCCCTCATGCTCTAATCTGATTTTTTTTCTCTCTCTCAGCTTTCAGAATTATCCTCATCCAAAACTTCCATTTTCTTCTCTTTGGTGTTTTCCCTTAACTGTTAACATTTATAATTTAATAGATGTTGGCTTATATATGAATTTTAAATTTTGTTTTATTTATTGGCTTAAACTTTTATAATACTGTTATAGAGCTGACCAAGGGAGGATAAAGCAAAGGATAAGTTAATTGCATTTCAATTTCTTTTTATTTTGAAAGCCGTATATTCTCAGTAAAGCTCACATTTAAGTTTGGCTTACTTTGAACAGAATAAATATGGTATCACATTTTGTTGTTCCAAACTTAACTATGAAAATCGTTCATGTTACTTCCAAAGAAATATCCACTTAAAACTGAAATTCATTCCAGAACACTAAAAAAAAAAATCCTCTTAATAAAAATAGTGATTTATGTTCTTTTTAAAAAATACTAATTATAATCAGAACTACTGGTTCTTAATATGGGTAAGATGTTCTTATGTAAATGTATAAGTTTAAATGAGGTTTGTACTCCAAATATCACTAAATAAAGTAAGTGGGATGGACTAGATATTGTTCCTGGGAAATGTAAATATAGTATGAAATCAGCATTTCACATAATGGCAGTCAAAAGAGGAGCTGGATTTTACCTCTTCGTTTTTAATAAAGAGGTAATCTGCTAAGTAAATGAAGAGGAAGCCAGATTTCAGGTTGAGTGTCATCTGACTTAAGGTAACAAACCCTTTTGAAACCTGGAATTATCATGGTGTGGGAAAGCTGGCTGGTCCTGACTAAAAACCAGATATATAATTCTACAGCTAGTTGAGTGACCTTGGCCACATCAGTCTGCATTTCTGTGCCTCAAGTTTTCTTCTATAAGTAAGAGAGATGATCAAGTGATCTCTATGCTCCTTTGAGGAAAACAATTTCTGTAAGGGTAGGAGAAGATTAGAAGCATCTGTTTACAAACCATTGATACATCATTGATACAATTTGTTCTGATCTATTCATTAATTCCAGTCTCCTGCAGAGGTCTGGAGAAGGTTGGCTAGGTGATTTCCAATTACTCTATGTCCTTCATGTAATATAATAGCCATTCTTTAAAAAGATTCAATACTCAGTCATTTCAGAGATTCAGACAAGCCTTTCTTCCAATTACTGAGACCCCACTGAAGTACAATTGCCTTAGGAAGATTAGACATATGCCCTCTAATCTGCTCATTAAAAAGAAAATGACTAATTCACTGGAACCTTTCTTCATAAAAATATATCAAAGTTCCTACCTGTCATCAACTTGACCTTGTTCTAGAAGACGCTGACCATCAATAATGATTGAGTGCAAAATCTGCTGACGACTGAACATCTCTGCTTGAAACAACTATTAAGTGAAAAAAACAGAAAAATACACTGTAGAGTTCCCGATTTTAGTGACCAGTTTTATAGTAACTTCACCAAATTTTGGTTTTAGCAAGGCTTTGAAAAATATTTCCAGTTGAATTGGAATTTGTGTGAAGTCCCACAGTATAGGAATAATGCATTTTTAAACAATCACATGAGATATAATTAAAGATAAAGTTTAGTTTTTGCTTACAAAAACTGACTAAAAGTAAAATTATGTTTTCCTTCTTTCAAAATCACCTAATAACATTGGTTAACACATAATTTATATTCTAATTTATTTTCAGATAGAGAATAGCTAAAGACCTTTCAGAAAGTTAAAAAAGATTTAAGAAACTCCACATTTCTCTTTTCTTTTCTTTTTTCTTTTCTTTTCTTTCTTTCTTTCTTTCTTTTTCTTTCTTTTGGAACTCAATATTCTTTTATTTAATTTGGTTAATAAAATTATTTCATTACAAAAAAATTCAACAAAGTTTTTCAAATTATTGCTTTTGTTTTTAAAATAGATTTACTGAGATATAATTTATATACCTTATAATTCACTTATTTAGAGTAACTTAATGTCCTTTAACATATCCACAGACTTGGCCAACCATCACCATAATTGATTTTAGACCAAAAAGAACTCCACACTCAGCAATAACTCTCTCTTCACAACCTGTGGGACCCAGGAAATTTAACAAAAATCCCCTACCCCTGGACAAGCAGAGCAGGACCAACTCCATTTTGTGCTACACCTGCCACCTCCTATATGACCCCCACATGACCTGCTTATTGCTTAAGGTGCTGCCCCACCCTAGTCAAACTGCTGGGCACACCCTAATCTGAAATCGGCTCATAACAATGTAACTCTGCCTTGTGCCCGCCAAAACTGCGCGCCAATTCTGACCAAAGTAATAGGCCAGCTCAAATAGATACTGTAGGGTAAGATGTAATTCAATCAGCCACCTGCCTGTGGACCGACGTGACTGTGCAACTATCTGCATATCCCATGGGCCACTGGCCCCTATAAAGCTGCTATGCCTCTTAGTCTCGGGGTCCCAGTCCCTGCTCCGCTATGTCGGATATACTTGGACCCAAGCTCGAGCTTGTAATAAACCCTCGTGTGTTTGCATCGGTGTCGGCTCCTTGGTGGTTTCTTGGATTCGCGATCTTGGGCACAACACAACCCATAAGCCCATTAGGTAACCACTGACCTATTTTCTATCTCTGAAGATTTGTCTACTTTGGACATTTCATATAAATGGAATCATTCAATGTACTGTCTTTTGTTACTGGTTTCTTTCCACTTAGCATATTTCCAAGGTTGATGCATGCTCAGGATGCATCATCACCATATTCCTTTTTATTGCTGAATAGTATTCCACTGTACAGACATACCACATTTATTTATTAATTCATCAGCTGATGGATATTTAGGGTTGTCCTCATTTTGCAGCTCTTATAAATAACACTGCTATGAACAATATTGTTGCACAAGTTTTTGTGGACACATGTTTTCATTTCTTTCTGGTATAAACCTAAGATTGGAATTATTGGGTCATATGGTAACTCTGTAAAGTATTTTGAGAACTGCCCAACTGTCTTCCAAAGCAGCTTCACCATTTTACATTCCCAACAGCAATGTATGAGGATTCCAATTCCTATATACCCACGCCAACACTTAACTGTCTTCTTCATCAAAGCCATCACAGTGGGTATGGTGATATATCACTATGGTTTTGATTCATTGTCTTTTATTTCATCTTCAGTCAACTTAATAAAACTTGACTTAAAAATACCTTATACATATTTAAATTCTCTATTTTTAAAATATAAGCAAATTCTTTAAAGTTAGTTTCATTCTCTTGTAATTTATTTTCAGCTTTTCTCTGCTTTTAGGTAAATCCTATCTCTCCATTTGTGTATATTTCAGAAACATACAGGCCAATGTGGTTATACCAGTAAACAGCAAAATATAGATGAAATGCAAATTAATTAATTTGCTTTTTGTATCTAGTTCTCTCTTCAGTGTTTCTTAAGAAATAATTATAATGCAATTTGATCAAGAGGTACTCTTGGAGGGCAGCCGCGGTGGCGCAGCGCTTTAGCGCCGCCTGCGGCCCCCGGCGTAATCCTGAGGACCCTGGATCTAGTCCCACATCGGTCTCCCTGCATGGAGCCTGCTTCTCCTTCTGCCTGTGTCTCTGTCTCTCTCTCTCTCTTTCTGTGTCTCTCATGAATAAATAAAATCTTTAAAAAAAAAAAGAGGTACTCTTGGAGATATTTGGTAGTTTGAGCTCCAAGTATAAAATATATACATGTTTTTTACGTAACACACAATTTTCATTTATCAAAGACTTCTGATCAAAACAATCTCTTTAGCAACTAGCCTTGGCAAGATTAATGTAGTATGTAACTACTTTGAAAATTGTCTATTTCTGCATTCCTTTCACACATACCCTTGATTCCCCGCCCCCCCTTGTAAATAGACTTTTACCACAATTCTGGCTGTATATGTTGCAGGATATCTAAGCCCACCACATTTTTAAAACCAACTAAGGAAACAAAGAATAGGACCACATTTTTGTAATTAACATATGAAAACCTCAAGCTTAAGAAAGAAGGCAAACAATGACTACACCTGAGCAGACTCAACACAAAATATAGTGCTTGAACTCCTCCCCATGGCACTGTGCAGCATTTTTCAAGGATCAAAAACTATTTTATTACCCCACTAACCTACCAACATAACTTACCTCATGCGCTCTCTGCTGCTCCAAAAGATGCTGATAATTGCCTGAAATCTCTACTGCTAACTTTTGTTCCGTTTGAACCAGGAATTCCATCCATGTTTCACATTTTTCCAAGAAAGTCTGATGTTGTAGCAAAAATGATTGCAACTTACTGACAGAACAAAGGAAAAGAATAATGATTATGTTGTTGTTTGTTCTTCTAATGTTAGCAATAAAACTACACTAAATAAATATTTTCTGCCTGCAATTCTAATTTGACCACCATGAAGCTTTTGATGTTAGGTAGTAAATTTTTAAGAAAAAAAAGTTTAAAATGTAAGTTTTCATGGTGCCTGGGTGGCTCAGTCAGGTAAGCATCTGCTGTCAGCTCAGGTCATGATCCCAGGGTCCTGGGATGGAGCCCTGCATCGGGTTCCGTTTGGTAGGGAGTTGCTTCTCCCTCTCCCTCCACCCTCCACTTGTGTTCTCTCTCTCTCTCTCTCTCATTCTCACATGCTCTCTCTCTCAAATAAATAAAGAAAATCCTTAAAATAAAATGGAAAGTTTTCAAAATGATAAAATTATGTATGTATCTTTATTATGTAAAAGAGTTTTTCTTTTTTGTTAAAACAATATTTAACACATCAAGCATGGGAACCCACTTCACAATTTGATTTCTCCACTTCTACTTCAAATTTTGTGAATATCACTGGAAAGATTGATAAACATGCACAAACCATGCACTTATTTCTCCTGATAGATCAGAATGGCCAGACATGTACCTGAATCTTTCTGTGGTCTGAGAGGAGATCAGAGACCAGCGCCGGTTCAGATTCTGCATCCTTTTGATTTCTTTATCATTCAGTGGTAGCCTATACCCAAGCTCATTTAGACGGTCTAGATCAGGGGCCATGCTGCTGAATTTTAACATCTGTCCCTGAAAGCAAGATTTAAAAGCCAGTTTAGCACTATGGTCAGGAAAGGCAGAGTTCTTTTAAAGTGCATGGGGAACTTCTGATTTCAGGAAGAAGTCTCTACATTTCTAAGCCACTGATTTGTAATCTCAGATCTGCAAATAGAGCTTTGTCTCCTAACCAGCTCCACTGCTGTCACTGCCACTGCTGCTACAGCTCACTTGTTTCCACTGAATGTTTAGTAGTTTACGTGTATTACTTACTTGCCGATGGATGAAAATTCTGTTGATGACTGAAAAAGCATATTTCCTACTCTGTATTCCATTTCTCTATGCTAATCTGCTCTTTATTACCTAATATCAGTAACAACATTTATAATGATAACCATTTATAATAGCAACAGCTAACATTTCTTGAGCACTTATTATGAACCAAGTATTCTTATAAGAGCTTTACAGGTAATAACTCATTTTGTTTCCAAAACAATCCCCTAAGGTAAGTACTATGACTATTCCGACCTTATGAGTTTAGAAATGGTAAATAAATTACTCATGGCAACCCAGCTAGTAAGCAGCAGAGCTGGGTAAACAAGAGCCCTTAAGTGCCTGCAAGATAGAATTCGATTCCATTTGAGTTTTGAAGTCACCACACATTATCCAGCAGCTTCAATTTTAGGTGTTTGGCCCAATCCCAAAGTTAGTAAGACTCAACTGACAAAGCAGTCTGTGCTTTCAGAGCTCTTCCCTCCCTTCAAACACAGGACAAAGCTGTCTTTTCTGGTTTTCAGGGTTTGGGGGGTGGGAGGAGTGGGGGGGAGCAACTGTAACTCCAGCTAGGAAATTGGCTATAGAAAGGGGGAAATGGCAGGACGCCTTTGGCTGTGTGTTTTTCTCTTTGCATGCTCTGAAATAGGCTCATTACCCTAAACACAGAATAAATCTTTCCAACTGCTAAAGTTGAAAGTATAACAATTAGATGGCAGATTTTCCATGGATAGATATTAGCAGTGAGCAAAACTGATATACAGGGCTCCTTCTCATGGGTCCTACAGACAATAAGATACTATTCCAAAATACTATTCCACAACAGTAGTCACCTAATCACACAAAGGTAATTAAATGGTATGAAAAAATTTTGAAGAAGAAAAATGGTATGCTATGAAAGTATGTGGCTGGGGAGCCTGACCATAAATAAAAGGTGGAGCTTTCTTAAGACAGTGACATTGAACAAAATGACCAAAAGTTCATTCCTTTTGGTGGGAAGGGAGTTGGTGGGGACAAAAAAGAAATTCCAGAAAGAAAGAATGTTATATGCACAGATGCTAGGAAGCACTCTGATGGACACTGAGATGACTAGTGGAGGAAGACAAGATCCTTAGGAAGATGGAAGCCAGGTCCACTGGTCTTCACCCTGAGAACCATGGGAACCTGTGGAAAGTTTTAAATAGAAATAATATGATAAAACTGGCATGTCTATTGTATCATTTTATTTACTGAATGTTTAAAATAATTCATAATTATGTAAAACTCTTTAAAGAAAAAGATCATTCTGGCAACTATGGGCTAGAGATGCTATACAGAAGGCTATGGAAGCTATTGGTGGGGTCTGAGAGATAGAGGACTTGCCTAGGAGAGGATAAGGGTATAGATGGAGATGGGAGGCTCAAAGGCTCCAAAGGAGAAGGTGACCTGCTATGCAGGGGAAGGGATGAGAGGTGGGAAGGAGGAGTGAGCTGGAATCCTAGGACTGCTCCTGGCTGGGCTCCCATCATAGGGTGTGAAATCAGCATGTGCTCACTACAGGAAAACAGAGCAGGTAAGGATTTCTTTGGAAGTTCACAATAAAAAGTAGGCGTATGTCAGGAGTTGTGAGTAATCCTTAAGAACTGGGGCACAAAAGAAGATTTAGGCCTAGGATTTGAATGCATTTACCTTAAGTTCTTCCATCCTTTCCTGAATGGTTGAGAGGTCAGATGAGTGGCTAGGGTCCTGCCCTTGTAATATGTCTTCAGCTTCTACTATCCAGGCCTCCAACGCTTCTAAACTCTTGGTAAAGGTCTCATAGTCAAGAACTCCAACCTTTTGTTTTCATAAAAGAAAACTGGTATTTAGATATCTAGTGAAAGGACAACTGGATGCTGAAATTATTTTTCATATTCTTGTGCCAAATTGCTATCCTCAAGAAGCAATAACTAAAGAAATAAGACTATATGATTTAACCTTTATTCTCTTTATTAATATAATTTTTTGAAAACTTGGAATTACTCTTATATTCCATTTATTAATTAACTAATTAAAGTTATTTTTAAAATATGCTACTAAATAGAAATATATTCTGATTCTTGGCAAAAACTTGTTATATAAACAAGAATGTCAACATTAAAGCCACTTACTGTTTATTAGTTGAACATATTTCACTCAGTACCATAGAAGGAAACATTGTTTTAGGGGCAAAATCACATTATAAAGAATAGTGTTAAAGACTTCCACCTTCCTTTGTCCTCGCTGGAACTTCCAAGTTCATTTACTTTTTAATTCTTTGGTCTTGAAAGAGGTATTGTCTTAATGATGAAAAAATTTTCTTTTCCTATGGTTAGGTTCAGATATTACAGAAAATCAATTTATAACACATACCTATTATGAGCTCTGTAACATACCTGTAATGTAGTCTGCTGCTTGCAAAGAGCCTGTTCTAGGGCACATAGGTGTTGACTCAAAGACAGCTGATCAGATTGAATGGCTGATGCCGCTGAAGCATCCACTTGTTGCTTGAGCTGCTCTCCCAGCTCATGGAGAACAAAAAGGGAATCCTTCACTATCCCCAGTCCTTTGAGGAGATCCTACAGATGATGAAAATATGCCCGTTATGAAACAATATGGTAAGTGTACTCCTTAAACTGATAATCAGCAAAAGGTCACACATCTAGAAGTACTTAATCCTTACTTGTCAAATTACTACACTAAATAATCTTTACACCTGCAGAAAAATAATGAAGAATTAAATCTGATTTTTTTAAAAAATGGATATGTTAACATTTTTAGAAGTATATGTACTACCCTTATAATAAAAGCCAAAGAAATCCATTGTAGGATCCTGGGGGAGACGCAGAGAAACATACATAAAAGGAAGAAACATTTTCTTCATGTAGACCCAATAAGTGGAAACATTTGGGCATTTTTCCCCCTATCTTTCCATGTAGTTGATATCAAGTCAAAATACACAGAGCTACATTTGACCTTTTTCTGCTTAATATTATACACACAGGGGATGAGTTTGTCAACAGCATCTTTCATATGCATGGTTGCATTATAGTGGTTGTGACAGACCCTCCTGTCTCAGTGGAGCATAGAACCCCAACAATGGCCCTGGTGAGCAGGGATTAAAGCATACTGTAGCTCCATTTTCTTCTATGGCTTCTCTTGTCTCCACTTTTTGTGGGACACTCTTAAATGCTCAAAATGTAACCAATGGAAATTCCCTGTTTCTGGTTTCCATCTATCACTAAGAGATGACAAATGACTTTTTCTACCTGTTGAGGGTGCTCCACCAGACATGGTGGGAAGGGTAGAGCCTGTTAACCCTGAACAGTGACTCCCATGAGAGGGAGAAAAACAAAAGGCAGCTTTGACCTTGACATAGATCTTAGACAAATTCAGAGAGATAATTTGGAGTATTACCCCTTAAAACCAGTGTGTATGTATCAACTCAGGAGGACTGGAAATTGAAAATGACAAATCTTGTAAGAATAAATTATGTGGAAGGAGGAGAGAAAAGAATTATGTTATCATTATTGTAAATATTAAACTTCAGCCCTAAAGTCATTATTCAGTATTCACGTGAAAGTATTACAATAGGTTGAAATTTATATGCTTTTTATAACTTGCTTAATCCTAATAAACTGATTTGGGAAAGTTTACAAGAAGATCTTTGAAACAAGTTCATTAAAATAAAGACAAATAAGGACACATGACACATGGTAGGAACCATGTAATGGGTGAAACAAGAGAACAGTTTCTGAAAACCTAAGTGGGTTATTGGCAACTTCAGAGAAAAAGAGAAATATTAAAAAGCTATTAAAAAGAAGCATACCAGTAAATCAGGAGAGAAAGACTTCTTATTAAGTTCTTAGAAGAAATAATTATGTGTGATGCTTACATAAGAGATAATGGACTTAAATAGGTAATACCTTTCACAGTGGATTTTTAAAAGATACATTATTCTCCATATTCTCTCATTTCTTAATATTGACCAAATGTGTAAAAACAAATAATCTAAATCTTCATGTGGATGGCATGCTATTTGGAAAAAATGCAAAAACAACTCCTCTTTAAAAACAGTGGGAGGGACCTTTTAAATGATACATGTGCAACAGTGTTCTGAAAACCTAGCAGACTCTGATACTTAAAAACAACTTTTGGATAGCTGTCCCACATACTGAGACTGTACTAAAAGCTTACACGCATCAGCACTAGCCTTGCTGAAATTGAGAGAGAGTCTAAGACCAGCTTGGGGGGAAAACATACATTGCAATCTTGAATCCATGTAGCAGCTTCGTCATCAGCAATGTCCTTGTTAGTGGCTGCCTTCAAGAGCTCATTGGTTTGGTCCTCTTGCTGCTGAACTGTAGAAGCACACTGTTGGGAGTAGTCCTTGTATCTTTGCCAGAGTTGAAGTAGGGCTTTGCTGGAGTGCAGCTGTTCAGCAATCTCTTCCAGCAAATTATTCCATCTAGAAACAATAGCCAACACTCATAGGCAGATTAACACCCCTCACCAAATGCTGTTATTTGCTATTTTATTTTTCATGATCCTGCTTTATGTGAATATGGAAATAATGGGGGGGGGGTGTCTCATTTCTATTAGACATAATTTTGCCATGTAGTATTTCCCACTTGTATTTCAGGGGCAAAAATGAGGTCAATCTTTGGGTATATAGCAGTTGTAATCTCTTTCTAAGGCTCTTCACCACATTCAGTTACTTTAAATTCATTTGTGAAAACTGAAACATTAATAGAATCTATACAGCTTGAATTCAAAATGCCAGCAAATTTTAATTGTATCATTATTTATAACAACGCTGTGATATAAATAATGTATAACAGTGTAAAAGTAGCATGTTCCATACCTCATATTGACATCTTTTAATGTATTGGTAAGAGTTTCTGTCACAGGTGGGTGACACTCTTTTAACAGTTGGTTGGTGATAGAGCCAAACCTCTGTAGGTTCTTTTCCTGTTTTTCCAGATCATCTTGAAGATTCTGCCCCAAAATTAAAAAAAAAAAAAGTGCTACAGATGACATGCCAAGATATAAATTTTAATAATCAAGTTTAAAAGGAATTTATAGCTGTTTTCACAAATATATACGTAAAAATATGTAAGCCATAACTTTGTTCTGATGCTTTATGTTTTCTTTAGATAGCCATTTTTTCTTCTATAATTTTGTTCTTATGAGTATGAAAAGGGATTCTTTAAAACTAAATCTTCTTACAGTGGCATTTGGAATTCTGCTGGAAAAGTTCACATGAGTGTCCTTGTCCTTCACCTAGTAGGAAGCTATGGTGGTGGTATGCATGCAATCTGTCACACTGGTTCTCTTTGTTACTCAGAGTCAAAACCCAGGTTTCCATTTTATTACATACCTAGAGTTGTTCTACCAGAAACTTCAGATAAATAGACCGTAAGAAGTCATGGCTTTTCTGAGTATCAGTTATAAATTCTATCTCTGGGTGTTCTTCCTTGCAAAGAGCATTTATTAGACAGGCTATAGACTTGGCCCAGTCTTCTACCAAAAACTAGCGAAAGGTCTTGAAGGAAATATTGCTGAGGTGCTAGACTCAGTTTTTAATAAAACTCTATAGGTGACAGAGGCTACAAAAATCCAGTTTTGGGGCAGCCCAGGTGGCTCAGCGGTTTAGCGCTGCCTTCAGCCCAGGGCGTGATCCTGGAGACCTGGGATCAAGTCCCACGTCGGGCTCCCTGCATGGAGCCTGCTTCTCCCTCTGCCTGTGTCTCTGCCTCTCTCTCTCTCTGTGTCTCTCATGAATAAATAAATAAAATCTTAAAAAAATACAGTTTTATTTAACACCAATATCTGACTGCCATCAAATCAAAATCCTTTCAGATCTTAAAGATAGCATGTGCTGGTATTAAATACAGACTAGGCTAAATTAAAAAGTACTTCTAATCTCCTCAAAGTTATAAAATATGTTTTCAAATTTACTATTTCCAAAGCAAATTTTAATGATTTTCAATATATGCAACAATTGTTTAAGGTTTAAATATATGTATTTTTTATCCTTCCTCCTTTCTACCCCATCCCCAAGAAAAGGTGTTCCCTGCAGATCAGAGTCTGTGTATGAGGTCAGCAACATATAAAGTTTCATTGCCAAGCCAGGGAAAGGGATTGATGTAAGGAGGGTACATGCTGGGCTCTTGCTGGCAACTCATCTCTTGAGGGCCTATGCTGCCCATCTTGTATCATATAGTCTGCATGAATTAGCCAGGGAGAAAGAGTGGCCATAGGTGAGAGTGCCCAATCAGTGCCCAGTGTGCAGGAGAGTGAGGGCTGGAGCTGATTTGAAGGCAGTGGCCTGAGTTAGGAGACAGTGGTCTGCAGAGTCAACAGCAGCGATGTCATTCTGTATGACAGGAAACCAAGCAGTAAGTGCTAGAAATAGAGGCTTATGTGTACAAATCAGGCAGACCACTGTTACTATGCTGAACAAAAAGAAAACAAGAGTTTACAAGTTTACCATTTTTGCTATCTTTCTCTTTGTTTTCTCTTTACTTCCTTAGAATATTCTTGAAGAAGCAGGATAAAGAGAGAAAGGGAAGATATAAAAGTAGCAACGAGATCAAGGAGGTTGGTTTGGATGTGAAATCATTTTATAAAATGCATTCAAGTGGATATTTTTATAATAGAATTTTTAAAATCATTTAGTTATATATCAACTAATCCAGAAATTTGGTATCTATAGGCAAGTTTAAGTTACAAATAAAGCAGGTAGGATTGATTCTACATATTTAAAAATAATTAAATGCAAATGATATACAGCAATATTCTAGAATGCTGTTCATGTTTGCTTTTTTTATTTTCTCAAATTAAAAGGAATATTAAAGATGGTTTAACTTCATTCCTTACCTGAAGATTGTCTACCTGAACTTGTACAGCTTCTAAAGAGCCAGTCAGCAGACGGAAGCGGGAAAGAGAATATCTGGCCTCCATGAGGTAGCTGTTTATCTCATCAAAGGCCACCTTGTGATTGTTCCATTGGTCAAACACGGACTTCAACAGTATCTTTAATTGCCCAACCTTTTGAAAGAGGCAGATGCTTCTTATAATCGCATAATATTTAAAATTTTAAATATTTAAAATGATGGAATTCATATTGAATTGATGGAAACATTAATATTTAAGAACTTCATCAGGTTTCAGACATTATAAATAAACTAGAAAAGAAAGATTTGAAAAGAAAGACATAGAAACACTGAAATTTATATACTTTTGTGAATTTTTGACCACTCAGTCTAAATTAGAATGCTTAAAAAAGTAACATACAACCTTTGAATGTAAATATACACAATATGTATTCTATATATCTATAAATATACAAGCAATAAAAGATTAATATATTTAACACCACAGTTTGGAAATATATTAAATTATTGTTTTAAATGCATTAACTCATTTAATTCATATAACAACTTTACGAGGTGGGTATAATTATTATCCCCATCTTACAGATTAAAAAACTGAGGCTCAAAAAGGTTATAAAAATCACCTGAAATCATACTATTGGAATATGAGAGACCTAGATTTGAATCTAGGCAGTCTGGTCCTAAAAAATGAAATAAAAATCTATCTATCTCTTCCCTCATTTCCTTTCTCTCTCTTTCTCTCTTTTTAATCTCACATATGCATTTTCACACACACACACATACACACACACACACACACCAACACTCAAATTCATATCTTAAGACAAAACATTTAAGAACATCCTTTCCCTAGACTTATCTGCAACAGAAAATTTAAGCTCTTTGTTTGGTCTGTGTTATTTGGAAAGATATCTACTTTGGACTTCTTGAATGGCACCCTTAATCTTCTAAATGTAATATTTTGAATAAGGTAGAAGTATGGCCATAATTAAGAAAAGAGATAATATAAATTAGTTTATATCTACATTCTCTGCTTTTGTTCTTAATATAAATAAAAAATGCTGAAACCAATCAAACTACTATCTAACGGGCCAAAGGACTATGAAAGTGCTGCTTCAGAAATGCTACAAAGCTTCGAGGTGCAGACAGGGGTGAGGGCTTAGTTTATGCAAGTCAGGGGCAGACATGAAAATAAAGCCAGGAAATTAATCAGAGTTTTTAAATAGTCTATTTCTTCTTTGTATTATTTTCACTTGCTTTTCATGAGATGTTTCTGTGAAAGAACCACTTAATTTACATAGTAAATTGTTTCCAAGATCTGTGATGATTTATAAGAATGCATAAAATTAAGTAAAACAGATTTAAAACTGGGTTAAAGATAAGGTAAGGAAAGCCCGGAAGGCTGCACCTAGAGAGGTAGATAGACTGTAAGGAGCTGTTTGCTGTACGCCATAGGTCCCAGTCACTTAACCTGTTTTTGCCTTAGCTCTCATCTCCGCAAACTGCCATGATAAGTACTCGCACAGATGTGTGCAGAGCAGATTTGTTGTTCTACATATTTTTTATTGGAAACTTCAGCACTCCATTAGGCATAGATTTATCAAATGTCTTCATAGAGCTTACATTTTAATGAGAGAAATTTAAACAAGTAGGCTGATTACTTTGTTAGAAGTTGATAAATGATAAAGGCAAAACAGAGAAGGGCTTCAGGGAATACGAGGTAGGGATGTGGAAGCTACCATTTAAAACAAAGCCAACAGGAAAGCCCTCACTGAGAGAGCAGATTTGAAAAAGTTTGTGGAGAGGGAGCAACCCATGTGGATACGTGGGAGGAGGTGTTCCAGGTGGAGGCGAGAGCCAGTGCAAAGCCCTTGAGTGTGAAATGTGCCGAATGAGTTAAAGAGTTAGGAAAGACCAGAAGCAAAATGAATGTGTGGGACAGAAGCAGAAAATAGGTTGGAGAGACCATAGAAGGCCAGGCAGGTCCTAGGGGCCTTCAGGCCCTCACCAGGCTTTGGCCTCATTTTTAATAAGACAAGAAGCTACTGGGGGCAGGGGAAGGGTTTGGTCAGATGAGTGGTATGACCTGGTTTCCATTTAACAGGAGCTCTCTGGCATGGAGGCCACTGGAAAAATCAAGGCCGGCAGTGATGTTGACTTATACCCGAGTGTAGGCTATGGAGATGGGGGAGGGTAAGATTCTTGATTTGTGCTGAAAAGAAAGCTGACAAGACTGCTGATGGATCACATGTAAGGTATGAGAGGAAGGAGTGAAGAATGACTCTGGCTTTTGCCTACGCAACCAGGCAGAGCAGTCATTAACCGGCATGGCAGAAAGCATATGTTTGTGGGGGAAGAACAAGTGTTGGCTTGGGCATGTGAGTTTGAGGTGTCTACTGGTCATGCAAGAGGAGCTGTCTATAAATTGAATTTCTCTCTCTGCCTCTGTCTGTGTCTATAGTCTAGGAGAGAAATCCAGGCTGGGGATTTACATTTGAGAATTGTCTGTACCTAGACAGTACCTATAGACGTGGGAATAGATGAGATTGCCAAGAGAGAATGTTCATAATAATGTTTATTATAGGAAATATCCAAAGCTAGACTTAAAAAAAAAGTCTAATAGGGGTGCCTGGCTGGCTAAATCAGGGAAGTATTCAACTATTGGTTTCAGCTCACATCATGATCTTCCAGGTAGGGAGACAGAGTCTTGTATCAGGCTCCCTGCTCATCAGTGAGGAGTCGGCCTCCTCTGCCTTTCCCCTTGTTCTCTCTCTCTCAAATAAATAAATAAAAAATCTTAAATAAAATAAGGAAGAGGTTAACGAAGTAGACCTAATATAAAGAGATAATGTAGAAATTCTGTAACTATTTACTGTTATTTTCAGAAAACCAAAACACCATGACATGTTTGGACACAAAACAGCCTTGGAGTCAGGTCTCTGCAAGCAATATTACCATGTGGTCTAAATTTGCCCAGGTTTGGTTCAGCTCCCGCAGCGTGCTCATGACAATGCCAGAGACTTCTTCTTTCTTGTTCTGAATCAAAGCAAGTCCACTCTGTTCAATTCTCTCTACCTCTTTTTCTTTTGCTTTAACCAAATCTTCTAGATCCTGAAAGATTAAAAATAGTCATTTTAAATTGTTCTATTGTGGAACTCTGTACACTGAAATTGAGCTATTACAGCCCCATATCCCCCCAAGTTTTTGCTAATCCAAAAAATTTATCATTCTAGAAGGAGAGGGTCTCCACAGCAATACTTGTTCCTACATTTAAATTTTTAAAATAGCCTTTTAAGGGAAATTAGCATAACTTTTAAAAAGTAAAATTTGATTACCTAATAAAGACAAGGCAACATGTAATTTTTTTTCAGGAAGTAAGAAGGAAAGAAATATATGTGGGAAATGGTAACATGATTTATATTCTTAAATTCATGAATCTTGGTGTGGGAAAAGTTACATAGTCCTAGGCCACAGGATGAAATGTAATAGGATGGTATTCTCAGTATCTGAGTTTAGTTACATTTCTGCTACTATTAAGATGTGCCTCTTTAAATTAAAAACTTCTACTGGGTCTCTTTCTTTTGACAGAAAATCAGAATCTCTTTTAGCCTTCCTTTGTCCCTGATTCTATATAATTCTGAAAGGTTATAGGCTTTTTTTCATGAATCAAATCCTATTTTTGGGGGGCATGTGCTTTTATAACAGTCAGCATGAATTCTTCAAAAAAGAAAATGCAATGAGGCAACATTGTGGAGATCAGCCTTAACCATACATTATAAACCAGTTTATATTTTAATGTCATTTTAAACTTTGGAAAGCTCATTTTGGATGGATGAATAAGTGGGAGATCAAGTCATATAACCTGTCTTGGATTATAGAGCTGGTGAGGCCTGGAGAAGGGATTAGAACCCAAGCCTGCTGGGTGTACTGACTCCTAGCACAGTGTTGGAAGCGAGTCCCCAGATGTAACCTGTGGAGAGGATGTAAGTTCCAGATGCGGCTGATGTGAGAAGCCATATATTAAAGCCTGGTTGCATGCTTATGTTCAGTAGTATATCTCCAGAACTAGATATGTAGATTTGTACGCACTGGAGTTTAAAGTGAAGAAAATTCCTAAATAATATACATGAAATGTCTTTTAAGCTGTTAAAAATTTGGCAAATGCAGAATAGTATTAGTCTATTCAGCTATTTGGTCATCAGCCATGAGTCAGTACTAATTTATTTATTTTTCTCTCCTTAATTATCATAAAGCTATTTTTTTCTTGATGTATTAATTGAAAATTCATTCAATTAGTAGCCTGAAGAGATTGTTTTTATTTTTAATATTTTGCTTTCATTTCTACATAATTCTGTCAATATTTTGACAGTTTTAATTGATCAGAGAATGAATATGGTGATTACCAGAGTCATAGGTCCTTTATGCAATATGGAAAACATAATTAATTTTACTATTTAAGGATTTCTCTCTCAACTTTTTAAAGGGTTAACCATAAATAATCCTTCCAACAAGTCTTTAATATAATTCTAAAATCCAGCCATTGAAATTAAATTTATCCTATTTATCCATAGATGGTAACTTTAGTGAGCAATATTAAATGAATGATCCATTACTTAGAAACACATCTCTAAAATGGTCTGCATGCTTATGCTGGCATAAAAGCAAAACCCAGGAAGGAAACAAGACTGACTGAAATATATACTTTGTCCAAAATGAAATTGTGTTTTTCTTTCCTTTCAATAATTAAAAGATAATTGTTTCTGATCAATGAAGAAAAAAGCCAAACCTAACATTTTTTTGCTCTAATAAATTATTCTTGAGTTAATTCATAAATATTATTTTTTATGTTGGTTTCAATTAATAAATCACCTCTGAAAAAGTGGGAAAATATTCAAGATGTTTTAAAGAAAATAAGCTTAAATCCAGTCACCGATTTAAGTCTGCTGGCTTGAATTTCACACTTTGGTCCAGAGGAACAATTTCTCAAAAATGACAATAAATTTTTATCTAGGTTTGTGGTACTGCCAAATAGAACCTGCCATTAAGCTGTTGTGATTTTTATGTGATGCCCCAAAATAATTGTGTGGGTTACATTCATTCGGTTCTTTGTTTCAAAAAATAAAGAAAGATTAAATTTGAAATATCTAATTGGCATTGTGTGTGAAATTCTCTAAACGACATTTCAAGCTTTCCCTCCTGACGCTGCCTGGTGTGACCTTCTGTGAAACTTGGCCAAGCTTCTGCTACATTTTCGATAGTATTGTCTCTGTTAAATAGAAGACGTGGTCATGAAAAGAAACAAAACAGAAAATGGCAGAAAAAAAGTACAGGAAAGAGAAGAAAAAACAGTAAGAAAAAGTAGTAGAGAAAGTAGAAAAAAAGAAAATTTAATGTATTGTTTCACTTTTAATAGTAAGGTTTATCACAATGGTATAACAAAGAAGCAGTAATGTTACTAATGCTAACACTTAAATGATCTTTTAACTTTGGTGGAAACATTTTAATTTAGAAGCTTAAGAGGTCTGACTTCTCATCCCTCAAAGGGAAATTGTGAAATTCTGGATTTTTTTGTACATTTAGATATACAAAATTGATGGCCCAAATTAGAAATACTGCAGGCCCCTGGAAAACTGGAAATGCAGTAAGATGCATACTTTTGGTTTTCAGTCTTTTATATGTCCATCTTCTGATGTGAAACATTTTTTTTTTTAAATTTAAAGGTATTTCTCTATATTACTTTCTTTGCCATTTTTATGTACTCTGGAAATTACAATCCATTAGCTTGTCGGCCTGGCACAAGAGCATCTGCTGTTCCTTTTCTGAATGGAAAAGCTTTGACTGAGAGCTTAAATATATCTCTCTTTTCAGGTGCCCCCAGGGGAAAAAAAAATGCTTGTTGGAAGGAAGATCATTATGAAAGGCCTTTCCCTTTGGAGTCTACAATATGAAAACAAGATTTAGGGAAAAGTGTTTCTGTAGAACTATTTCACAGCTGAGTCTTCAATTGTTCTTTGGAAATACTACAGAGAATAGTCACAGCTAATCTGTACATTAAAAATTATTGAATTATTTAAAAATTTTACTATAGCATTACCTGTAATGACTCATATTTCTTTTGTAATTCACAAGAATACCTAAGCAAATGTTAAGTGTTCTGAAGTCACTGGAAAACATTTAGAGTGTGCTCACTCCACCTGAACCAGAGATTCTTCTAATAGTAGAACAAGCATATGCTGCTGAATGCTTCCCATGGGACATGGAAGAAATTAATGGTGTCACCTGTGAAGTACTCTGCTCCTCAGAGCTAAAAACAGAATTAAATCAAGTTTCTGGTGCAAACTTCCCTTTACAGGAGATACAGAGGGGAAAAGAGCAAGGTAAAGGATATCTTAAATGAAGTCCAAGCCTCATCCAGAACCTGAGGCCAGTCTACAGGTTCTGCAGCAAGTTAATTGTATTAAGAAATATTAAAGAGGCTTAAGAGGTCCAATAACAAATGTAGCATGTGGACCTTGTTGTACCCTTATGTGAGCAAATTAACTGAAAAAAAAAAAAGACATTTCAAAGAAAACTGAGGAAACAGTATTATGAGTTGAGCACTGAATAATACTACGGGATTATTGTTAAAATTTTTGTGGTGATAATGATGTTATGATTATATAAGAAAATGTCCATTTCTTAAAGATGTGTATTATAGTATGCAGAAATAAGATGACATGATGTCTGGGATTCACTATAAAATATTTAAAAATAATTCAAGCAAATATGTCAAAATCTTAATAATTACTAAATCTGATGATCAGTATAGAGGGGTTCATAGCATTCTACTTACAAGTATATCTCAAAATTCTCATAATTCCAAATTCTTTTAAATAGGTGAAAGAACATAATAGTTAACAAAAAACTCTATAAACTCATATAATCAGAAAAACTCATTACCGAACAAAACTTATTTCAGTATCTAACTCTCAACTCCCAGGGTCATAAAACTGTGACCTATGCATGTCAGCGACCTGGACAAGTTACCTGACAGTCTTTCATTGCGTTCTGAACTGAAGCCTGATCTCCAATTCGATGCTGTTGCTTTAGTCTGTTTTCCTGGGTTTCATACCAAGTTTTCAGACTTTGTACATTATTTTCATATTCTGACCAAGATTCCAATAAGCCTTCCAACAGCTGGATCTGAACAAACATAATGAAATGAAATGTGCAATTTTATTTTAAACTCAAGCCACTATTTCCTCCAATTACTCAAGCCACTATTCCCTCTAAATTAAGAATTCTTACAATATAGTTTATTGGATATATGATTAAAAAATGAATCTTATAAAGTGTGAATCAGTGACTAGTATTGATAAGTAAGTAAAAAAGTCAACTTGAAAGGCAAAAGAAGTTAAGCAGCATCTTTTTAAAAAAGATTTTATTGATATATTTGACAGAGAGAGAGGGAGAAGAGAGCATAAGCACAAGGGGAGTGGCAGGCAGAGGGAGAGGGAGAAGCAGGCTCTCCATGGAGCAGGGAGTCTGATACGGACTCCATCCCGGGACTGTGGGATCATGACCTGAGCCGAAGGCAGATACTTAACTGACTGAGCCACCCAGGCACCCCATGAGGCAATTAAAAAAATAAAACAACATGTTAACAGGTGAAGAGTAGATGATATATAACAGAAAATAATGAAAAAGTAAATATTTGGAACAAGAGGATTCAGTGGTGTCCCCTGCAGAAACATCAATGTGCCCTGTGTAGCTATACAACTTGTGAAATGAGTCTTCTTTACAGAATGTGACTGTTCTTGGCATTTTCATGTAAATATGGACAGCAGAGGCCACTTGGCTTACCTTCTCAGTCACTAGACCCTGCAGGATTTGCCAACTTTTATTCATGGCTCCAAGTTGTTCAGCAAAATCAGTCTTATCACTGCGTTTACTTTCCACATCCTGACTACTGATTTGTAGCACAGACTGATTCACAAAATCAACTGTCAACTGTTTACAGTTAATATCTATCTTAAAACCCTGAAAAGTGAAGGGATAAAAATAAGAAAACAAGGCTATGCATATAAATATCTTATATTTTATCAGGAATTGGAAAGCCTCAAGTAACCTTAAAATTAATTTTATAAAAAAAAAAGATGAATTTTATCATTTCCATGATTTAGCCAGAAGGCACAAACTGCATATATTTATATAACTCATTATTATCAGAAGTTGAATATATATATGATCATCCTGAATCTATAAATTTTGAACTTATAAATATATTGATACAAATTTGAATTTATAAGATTTTTAATTTATTAATATGCTGAATGTAAATATATGTATATATTTTTAGGTAGAGGATGTAGAATTGGATAAATTGTATTATCTCACTAAACATGTTTATAAATTATAACATTTTTATGATTATTTAAATGACACAAAATCATATTCAAAATTATTCCTAGTACCAGACAACTTTTCTATGGTCTACAACTAGGGAGGCAATTTCCTTACCCTTGTACCCCTCTCTGGTCACTATGTATGAAACATATACTCCAAAATCTGATGTCCATAATTTGAGTTCTTTTGGATAAAAGAATCTTAAAATATGAAAAGTTAGAAAAAAGTTCCATTACCTTATATTTCTGAAGGTATTCATGAATTGCCTTGTAACCTACTGAATTTTGTATATTCTCTTCATCCTTTTGAATAACATTTTCCATAAGAGAAATCCAAGTCATAACTTCAGAAATGGCATGACGGGAAGGCAGCTTATCCATTTGGAGCTGCCCAATAAGAGACAGAATAAGACACAAGTGTTAAAATTCAAACCAAAATTCTTCCAACCTAAAACCCCTACATTAATATTTATTAATGTCCAACTGAGATAATGATTCCTAATGACATCTTTGGATCTTAACCTCATTAGAAACTTGAAATTAATCATCAGGCAAACACTGAACAATAATAGTCATCTTATGTTTACTTGACATCCAATACTATAAACATTGCATAAACATTAACTAATTAATCAAAATACCAGTAAGAAGAAAATATTATTCTTATTTTATAGCTAGTTTTATGAGTTAAAAAAACTTAAATACAAAACATTCAACAGATGTATTTTATTAATTATCTTGTAAAAATTTCTGTGTATTATGACTCAGGAATGTTAAAGGAAGAAAGAAAAATACCACACTACAAACTATCATTTTCTAGATTTTTGGCACTCTGATATTTATTCCTAAGAGCATAGCCAATTTTCTTACTCTTTAACTAAAATATACTTAGAATTCTGAATCTTACTTAATCTATCATACATTTTTGTAGATACTTATTATAATGATTTGGAGAAACAAAAGCAATCATTTAAAATATTTATGGACTTCTATGTGGTGCAGAAAGATATAGAGATAGATGTGACCTGTTTCCTGCCCCCTGGATGTGATAGCTGCTGATTAGGAGGGTAAGAAGGCATTAAACACAGGTATTATACCTGGTAGAATGATGAACATCAAAGAGAGATAAACATATACTGTCTGGGATCTAGGGGAGAGAAATGTATTTCCAGATAAGGGAAGTACTTACATTTATTGAATGCCAGTTGTTCTATTGTAGGTGAGATTATAGGTCTTTTCTATATAGTGTGATTGAATCCTCATAACTACCCACTTTATGAGGGAAATGTAGTCACCCATGTTTTACTCATGAGAAAACAAAAAAGTTTAAATAAGGACAGGTGAAGATTCTACTACACACACACACACACACACACACACACACACACACACACACACAGAGTAAAGAACTCCTTGGAAGATATGACATCTGTAGGTATGGCTTTGTAGAGCAGTTCACTTTTAGTATGCAGAACAATCCAAGAGAGAAAAGTCAAGATGTCCATGACAAAGCTGATTTAAATTTGGAAGTAAAAGCAGATTAATACTCCTTTCATTTAATATTGCTTAAATCAATTATTATGATTTAAACCTATGATTATTTTTATACCTGATGGAGCTTTTCCTGTACAGATGGAATATTTGTCAGCAGTTCAGTCCATTGGCTATCAATGTGTGACAGCTCTGAACGTAGGGCAGCTGTGTCTACTTTCTTTAATCGAAGAAGCTGATTTCCAGTGCTGAGGACAGACGATTTCAGAGAAGATTTGGCATCCACTTCTTTGGAAAACTCCTAAAAGAAGTAGCAATGTTCAAACCAGGATTAAATGGTCAGACCTTTAATTTAAGGAAAGAGAACCATTTACTGCATAAACAATTTTTCTTTACCTCTTGAGAGTTATGTTAAGCACTCCAGAGGAAAACAAAAGCAAGCAGACCATTGCCTTGAATGAAAGCCAACAACAAAGCCATTCCTTGAAAATTACTTTGATGAGGCAATTATTGACCATACATAGTTAACAATGACATACCCACTATAGCTTGGCTTATTAAGTATATAAAACTGAATCAAGTGCTTTAGATTCTTAGGCTTACCAGGAAGGCATTTAGATGATCACGGACCATTTCCAGTTCTTGTGGGACTGTCACAGATTGTTGAGTCCAAAATTCTAGCCTGTCTTTTGCAGATTGCAACCAGTGAATAAGTTCTGCAGATTCGCTTTGATATCTGTAATTATATTGATGAGCCTATTAAGTAAACATCCAATACATCTCTTCTGTTAACCCATGTTATTCAGCAATGCCAATTTTAAAACGAGATGCAACAGGTTTGGGAGAATAAATGTCTTGCATTCACACTGTCAATTTCTCTTCAAATTTATACTGTAAGCAAGTTTCAAGTTTCTCATTTCTAAGCTGAATGTAAAAATATACATATATCTTCCTCCTACTCCTTCACATTGAGGCTATTTATAAAATATTAGATGACTGCTATTAAAAGTTCTTAGAAATAAAGGTGGCACTGAAATAGAGTATTTCATTATGTAAAATCAACCTCCACTTTCTTGCATACTTCCTACTGCCCTTGAGAAACTTTAGTTTCTCAAACACACTTTCCTTCTATTTCTCCTAAGATTTTACTGTGACCACTCATATACAGTCAAAAGGCAAGGCAGGATCAAAGGTCCAAGATACAGTGTATCAGGCACTTGCTTCCCTGCCTATTTCTAATACATGTTTATACAATTACATAAGAATCTAATTAGAGACTTTGTTTTTGCCTTTATTTTTTAAAATATAAGAATAGTGCCTAAAGGGATCAAGTCTTTTTAAAGTCCCATACCCAGGAGCCTTATAAAGATTCTGTAACACTAATCTAAAATGATGTCTAGTAGTCATTGTATTACCTGGTCCAGTGTTTCAATACTGTTTCCAATCTGTGAAGTTCCTTAGACACTTTGTTGGTATTATTTAACCAGTGTTCTCCAAGTTGATTTAGCTGGCCTTCTAGATCTGAGCAGCTAATGGATATAAGCAGTCGTTTCCCATCATCTAATACCTGATATAATTTGGGCTGGTATTCATTAAGGCTGGATTTCAAGTGCTAAAAATGATTAAAAATAGCAGGTTAAATGTTTGGATGATACAATTTTTCTCTTTAAGATTCTAGTTCCTCTGATGTCCATAATGTTTCTGCTCCATTAGTCAGACTTCAAATATTTGCACCCAAGTAAGATTAGAAAATTTGAGATAGCTCATCAATATCTAAGTATAGATCTTCTTCTCCATTGTAGTCATTGTCGTCATCGTGGTTGTCGTCTTCTTCTTTGTAGTAACTTCAGGTACATTTAAAACTATCAAGTTAAAGTTAAGGATATTGTGACACCAGTATATACCACATAAAATGCTTGGTAGAGGCTAAATTTTTAGAGCTCTCTCATTTAAAAAAAAAAAGAAAAGAAAAAAGAGCTTTCTTATGTTCTATTATAAAGAAAACACTTAAAATCTATTTTGAACAATGTCAGTAGCTTGAAATAAAAGTAAAAGTACTTAATAAAATATTTGATTGTAAGTTTGTTTAGAGTCCTGTTAAAACCATGGGAAAATTTCAAAGAAAATATGGGTACTTTTCACACCAAGATGCCACTGGACGCTGACCTGATAAAGTGCAATCCGGTCAATGAGCCTGTCCTCACTTTCTTCCACCAACCCCACACTCGGGATGCTACTTTCCACCACCTCCAGCTGTCTGCTGAGCTCCTGATAGTCTTCATCCAGATGAGACCATGTCTACAAACATAGTATCAGTCAGTGAGCTAAAGAATCCTCATTAAGGAACAGTGGTACTTTTTTGTGTACAAAATATGCATCTGACAGATTCTCTTTAAAGTTATGTTGGATATGTTTGTGTTGGGGGTTTGCTCTGGGAAGCAAAGGATGGCTTTGAAGCAAGTAATCAGATGGTGACCCTGAAAAGCACAGGCTTTGGTATCTACAACCAACCAGCTGATGAACATGGGCAAGTCACTAAACTTCTCTAAACCTCATTTACAGTATTTAAAAAAAAAAGGATAATAGCTATCTTGTTCATCATGAGGATTTAGTGGAATAATTGGATGCAGTGAACCTGAAACACAGTAGGCACCTGATATGCACGGTTTCATCGTTACCACAGTAACAATGTATGATTTAAGTAAAAGGGAAGGATGTGTTTACTTCATGTACTAAAGCGAAGTAAATACATTACATTCACAAATAAAAAAAGCTATAACAGACATTTAAGAAATATAAATATATGGTGTAGATATTTTAATAAGGAGAAATCCCAAACCAGTCACTCTGAAATTCTGATTTTTATTTTATTTGAAACTGGAAAATCTTTATAAAAATTATTTGAAGCCTTTTTCAATAATGTAAAGCAAAGGTTGGCAGTTTTTCAGTGTGACTGTCGAAACCCCAAACATGGTCATGCTCTACCTGAAGTCAGTATTCAGGGAATATAGCTGACTCAAGGTATGGCATAGCTCTTATCCAAATACAAATAGGAAATACAAGTGGGACAAGTCAATTGGGTAAATATGTCTTGCCTTAATGGTGTGTTTTGCAGTTAAGTTTGCTGTAGGGAAGGTGCTATGTCAACAGTCTCACCTCTAGAATGTACTCCAACTCCACACCCCTCTTGTGGGCCCGTTTTAGTACAGCTGAAGCCTGTGCCATCAGTTCTGCGTGGAACTGAGTTTCCTGTGGGACTGCAAAGCTGATTATCTTTCTGAAGAGTGTTTCAGTCAAGATCATATGAGATTCCAGGCCCTGAAAATATTCCTGCAATTTTTCAGATAGAGAGAGGTCAGCAACTCACACATATACCACCTACAATAAAAGCTGCTTCAGATGTGAAAGCTAATAGAATTCAGTACATGAGCAACATCTTTCCATCCCTGCTCACCCCCACCTCACATAGGTATTCATGGCTTCCTGCCCCAAACAGGGCTCCAGTCTCCTCACTGGCCTCTCGTCCCCCCATTCATGTGCACCTACACAGGCTGTGCTGCAGATACTCCATCCCTACAACAGATGTGACCAGCTGCTAAAAAAAAAAAAAAAAAAAAAAAAAAGCCCTCTGCTCTCTAATGACTTATCCCTGTACAATCTGGGAGCCTCTCACTAATTACACCACGCAAACTGGCCTTCCTTATCCCTGGACACATTAGCTCCCAGTCCCTCATCTTCAGCCTCTGGCTTTACTCCATACTTGCTAAGATGTCCTCATTCCACACATTCACAACCTTTCTTCCTCTATGGTTGGGTTTGAGCTCTACTTTTCCAAGTTCCCACTTGTTGTGCTCCAATATTCACTGCCAAGCATAATTTGACATGTACCAATGGGTATGATACAGTTTTAAATTTCCCTTGCATTATACCTACACAAAACAGAATTACAGGCCTTGGACAGTCCTACAAATGTGTTTTCAAATGTTATTTTCTATGTGTAGAAGGCCCCAGAGGAGGGAGACAGAGATTATCCGACTTCCTGTTCCCTCCACTGTGGGTAGAGCTGAAGACTTGCAAATTGATAACAATATTTAGTACAGACGATATGCTGAAACTCTACCAGTGTTTTACTGACAAACTCAGTTAATCCTCGTAACACTTCTCTGAGGTATGTAGTTTTATTTCCCACTTGGTGGATGAGGACACTGAATGACTCAGTCTATAGAACATGTTCAAGGTCACTGCAGACCTCTCCCTCCCAAAATAGTCTGGTCAATAGAAGCCAGAATCTTCATTTTTTTAACTGACAATTATTGTATCATAGAATCTTTTTTTTTTTTTTTTTTTTTTTTTTTTTGTATCATAGAATCTTGAAGTTGGAAGAGAACTTGGAGGTCATTTAGTCCAACATTCACCAAAAACTGATACTCTTTTTACAACCCAATCTCCCCCTAATGGCCTTGGATGTTGTATGGTCTTCTCATGGCCAGGAAAGTTGTCTGCTCAATGGCAGCCTATTCCTTTTAGAGTGCTTTACCTATTGGGCCTACTCCTCTGTTATTTATACTCATTGATCCTAGCTTCCTCTCTGGAATAACTCAGGATGATATTTTATTGCTGTTGTCAAAATTTGAGGGAAACCAGCTGTGAACTTTAAAGCAATTTTTTCAAAGCCAAATGATAAGGCTTTAATAAATCACAAAGTTTTGGACAAAAATCTCTGGGAAAAATAGCAAGAAGTAAAACTAAAAAAAAAAAAAAAATTCACCTTTATAAGCCATTACAGAGCTACATAATGGTAGAATGTTAACTATCTACAACCCAGTGAGATTTTCAAAGTTTCCATGTATGACATTCCTACAGTCTAGGAGTTTGGGTTTCTGGATTGGCAAACCTAATCTTTCTGTAGTCTAAAAATGTTTGTGTGTGCACATTAAATAGGCATTCCTTTACTAAGGTGTGGTGTCTAACTTGAGCTTGGCTATGGCACATATTGTTAGGGCAATCTCAGGCCTACCAGTTTGATCACATAGTTAAAGGACTCATCCTACAGCAACAAGAGGAACATGTGCTTACAGGCCAGAAGAGCTGAGTGATGGACATAAGAGATAGACACCCAGACCTACAGCTGAGTAGGTAGCTCTGCTTTCCTAAGGTGTGGCGAGCAGCTGCTACCCAGGACAAAGAAAGGCAGAGAGAATACTCAGAGCTAGATGAATAAATGGGCATAAAAGACCCAAAGACAAATCAAAATAGAGTTAAGAGGGAAGCCAGGCACTTTGAAGAAAGTCCCCAAGTTTCCATTTGGTTGCAGTAAATGATGAAGAAAAGCCTGGCTAATATTACTGGGACTGTTGTTATTCTTTTTTTTTTTTTTTTTTTTTTAATTAACTCCATGCCCAGCATAGAGCCCAACACAGGGATAAATCTCATGACCCTGAGATCAAGAAGTAGGCCAAGATCAAGAGTCAGATGCTTGACTGACTGAGCCACCTAGATGCCTCTGTATTCAATTTACAGAATTAGAGGAACATATCCTCTATAATTTTTCTGTGCTATTTAATGTCTATGGATTTGAAGAGACATTTGTTGACCATTTTGAAGAGTAATTTATTCAAGGAGGGACTCATAAAAGATTAATATTGGGTTTTACCATGTAGATACATATCAGTAACTAAGAATATGCTTTCACAACTATTTTCTCTCTCTCTCTCTCTCTCTCTTCCCCTCTCTTTCTCTTTACCTTATGTTTGTCAAGTAGTTGTTGAATTTCCTCTTTGGAAGACACAATGATTTTCTGGTCAACTGCCATCTTCTCCTGTCCAGTCTCGAGCAGGTCAGCCAGATCTTGCAGGGCCCTTTCGTACTGACTCTTGAGTGCAAGGTTCTGGTTCAGACCACTCCGCCGGGAGCCTATGGTCATCATCAGTTCATCATACATATCCTACAAAACAGAGACAGTGATACTCACTCTCAATTAGTATGTTGGCTCTCCTCTGAAAAGCATACTACCTATCAAACCCATGACTCAACCAAGAACACTCCTTCAGGTAAAGATGAGCACTGCCCACATGAGTCTCTTTGAAAACTTCCTTCAAAAAAGATAAGCTAATATTTTAACATTCACAAAGATATGCAAAAATGTTGGCTAGAAATGATGTGAGGTAGACTTGACAGCTCTCTTCTCGGGGTATCAACAGTTTATGGTGGTATATGGGATCAAAATGTTGAAAAGTTGTTCATGGGCTGAGGGAAATATAAGTGTAAATTCTAATTTTCTAATGTAATTCTAATTTTTATAATGTTCTTAATATTTACATAATTTTAGAGTAACTGAATAGTATCTTTCACTTTATCTGCTAAGTAATGGTCAGATTTTGGACTATTCCCTAAATAAAGATCTAGAGAAACAGAGGAGTTTAATGTGAGCAGAATGCCTTAAGACTTAAAAAGGCAATGTTTTTGCCAAATGTGGTGGAGTAAATAAATAACTATTTAAACTGGAAAAGACATTTTAGGAGATGATGATACACCAAACACAAAATTTATTTGAACCATATGGACCTGATTAATGTATCATATTAAGGTTTAGCAGGTCAAAATGGTTCAATCTGGAAAAGTTCAACTTTAATGTCCATTTACAACTATGACGTTTGACTCTTCCACCTGACATTTAAGCACTGTTGGAAAACTGTCTAAGTGCAAAGTGGGGGCAGTGGGCTCATGACATTGTGAAATGTTAGATAATGGAATGAGACAGTTAAAATAAAAATGTTCTTTTAAAAATAAGGGCTATTTTATTTTCTCAAAAGGAAGAACTTGTGACCTTGTGCTGAAGTTATGCTATTAATCCCTCAATGGTTCTCTGTAATGCAGAGAAAACTTAACATGTGTGTGTCACTGTACACAATTTTTTCTTAATGTAATTTAACTATGTTGCTTATCAGCTGCTAAATTTTGCTGGTCTAATATCCCAGTTCCTCCCTACGTCCCCATATTGGATTTCTGCCTAGCAGCCTGGTAGAAGAAAGCAAATTAACTCCAATTATTTCCCAATCCTGAAGGATCCTGGGAAATCTATTTAGGTTTCACCTACCTTCTAGTTTATTTTTTTCTTTTGTTCTGGTATTGACACTGTGTCCCTCTTCTATCCGGACATGTTGGAAAGATTAACTATAGTTTTGAAATACCAGAGAAAAACTACTTTCTAAAAAAATATTAGCTTGAGCCTTTTTTCTTTAAAATAGTTTTTTGAGGAATGCCTAGGTGCCTCTGGTTGAGCGTCTGCCTTTGGCTCAGGGTGTGATCTCAAGTGCCTGCATGGAGCCTGCTTCTCCCTCTGCCTATGTCTCTGCCTCTCTGTGTGTGTGTTTCTCATGAATAAATAAATGAAATCTTAAAAAAAAAAGTTTTTTGAGGTCCACTACAATGCAGGGTAGATGTCTCTCTTTTAACTCGTCAAGATAGGAGTGATGGTTATTATGTTTTCTGGAGTAGAAAATAATATGCAACAACTAAAGGCATATATATAATAATGCTTAACCACTAGAATAATAATAAAGTAAAGGTCAGAAAAAAATCTTAGAAGTTTAAGAATACAATTTATCACATTAAACCTGGTAAAAGTTTCAGAAAAATCTCTAAGTGTTACTTAGAATAAAGATTAGGATCTAAATGAAATGAATTGTATAGAAAAAAACCAAGAAAATAAAGAAAAGAATTTCTCTTAACTTCTAGTTAGGATGTATCATTGAAGCTGATTGGTAGAAAACTGTACCTGAAGTTTGGACAGTTCCTGCATGGAAGGCTGCTCAATCTGCAACTTGTCACCACGCCTTTTTAATTCAATGATTCCTGCATCCAGTTCCTTTAGCCCATCTTCAGCCTGTTGTATTGCCTATGTAAGATTTATGATATTTCATTCAAATTCCTATTAACAATTTCCCACACAAAATGTGATTACTAGGTCTCTCTATTTGTTCTCTCCACAGTAAGTACTTTCAATGCCTACAAAAGGAGTCATTTTAATACAACATAAAAACCATGACCATCTAGTATATAGAAAAGAGAAGGAGGTCCTTTATTATACCACAGTTGGCTACCCTACAGGTAAGGAGGTAGGAGGGACTTCATTTGGAGGGTTGGGAGGACAGTGGCTTCCTTAAACAAACATGGGAATTCATAAACAGCAAGATCTGAAAAAGAAGCATAACTTTAGGACATGGTTAGAAAAGATATTTGCCTGAGATTTCCTAGGGGAACGTGTTTTGGTTTCCAGAAATGCATTTTGAGCATCCTTATAGAGAGATTCTCAGTGAGGTAAGAGGAAAATATCTCACAGCATCGTTAAACAAAGCTCACTCTTTGTTTAGTGGAAAAGCAAGTGATCAAAATTAAAGTGGCTGCTGGCACTATGCCTCATCTTCCCAGTGTGAATTCTATAGAAGTAGTACAAGCTCTCACTCTGGCCTTCAAGGAGCTTACAGTCTGGTTAGGAAGTCAGAGTAAACAGAGCAACACAAAACAAGGATGAATCCAATGACATACTCAACTTGATGCAACTTACCCCTGTTAGAGGAGTTTGGAGAAGAGAGACAGCAGTGGATTCTGGAGCAGTTAAAGCAGACTTTTGGAAGAAACACAACATTAGTTGCACTGAAGGATGAAAAGAACATGGGCTCCAGATGGCAGATGAAACACATGTGTCTTATTTTCTCCTTCCTGAATCATTTACTACAACCACAGTAAATATTCTGTTTGCTTGTTTTTTGGTGCCCCTCGCCTGCCCATAAATCTACCAGGACAAAGAAATGGGAAATAAGGCAATACCAACAAAATTTTGAAAATTGGAATTCAGAAGCATACAGGATAACTGACTTAAGACATCTGAGAAAGCTGAATCCTAAGTTCATGGGAGAGCTACATCACCTGACTTATAGCAATAGGAATCTCTGGCACTCTGGGTGGGTGGGATGGGGCACCAAATAAGGAGGGTTGATAAAAAGCTGTTTAAAGAGCAATGAAATTTCCAGAGCCTCTTCCTCATTCCACATGGCCCTTTTTCCCTTCTCTAGGAAAGATGGGGAGTTTATTTTCTAGAGAAGGTAAAACAAATAGTCTCTGGACTGAGGGGTACCACATAGTTGTGAGTTTGAGTACTTGACTGAAAATAAGGGATATGTGACTGAATGCCCACAGAATGCTAAATGGGGAGCCTCTCTGACATATTCTAGAGTAGTGCAGCCTGACCTCTAGTCTCCAGACAGGGGAAGAGAAAAAAAATGTAGAAAGACCATTAGAAAAAACTAAAAACTGGATACAAGAATTCTCCAACAAATAGCCCACATGGCCCAACATTCAGTAAATCTCAAAACCATCAAGCCACATCCATACACAAAGTTCCCATTCAGCGGTTTAGTTTTCCATCCTAAATGTGAAGAGACAACAATAGAATTTCCATAATCTCAGAAAAGTTGCTAACATGAAAGATGGAGCCTAAAACAAATGAATAAAAGCAAGTTGAAGGGAAACAGACTATATAGGAAAAATAAAACTCTGGCCAAAAAAATCATTAATATATCCAGAGAGATTACAAAAGATAATGCATCTATTAGAAAAAGAACAGGATACTACAAAAAAGGATCATTCAGAGAACCACAATGAGCTCAGGGAAAATGAAACAAATGAGAGCAGAAATGCAAAACTCAGTAGGAAAATTTACAGTTGAAATCAAGAAGTCTTCCAAAAAATAGAGCAAAATACCTTTTAATAAAATAAAAAAAAAAAGACTGAACCAGAATATCCAACATCTGCCTAAAAAGAGTTCCAGGAAGAGAGATAAAATGGAGGAATGAAAAATGTTAATCCATTAGTCAATTTTCCAAAATGGAAAGAGGAGAGCTGCCAAATCAAAATAGCCTACTACACTTCCAGTCCACTGGATAAAACAGCCCCTTCCCAAGGTGTGTCACTGTGAAATTTCAGAGCACTGGGATACCTCTGGGAGTTAGAATGATTTTAGATTCCTCAAGCCAACACCAGAAGATAGAAAACAATCAGGTGCCTCAAAATGCTATAGAAAATTGATTTCCAATGAAGAATTTTATAGTGAGCCAAGTTATCAATAAAGTGTGAGCACAGTATAAGGACCTTTTAAGATATGCAAAATATTAAAAAAATACATCTAGCATGCATCCTTTCTTAGTAAGGATATGCGCTAACAAGACAAGGAGGCAATACAATAAAGTCAGACTTGAGACTCAAAAAGTTGACTGAGAAGATCCAACAGAGGGAAAAGTGATGAAAATTCTCAGAATAGTGGTAAAGGGCATCCCTGGAAGTCACCTGTGCACCAAGCTTGTGGAGACAACAAGTCTATTCTAAATCAGAATGACACAGCTCAAAAGATGAATATATTGAGAGATATCATCTTCATGCTTTCTGCTATTATTACCTTTTAACCCAAGAAGGGTTGAGGTGGAAAAGCACATTTTTTTTTGGTGCTTTCCTTTTATTCAGAGAAATAGTCTAGGGGATTCACTTTATCTGTGGGATTCACTTTAGTGATACTGGTTAGTAATTAGTAAAAATGTTACTTGTGATCATACATATCCTATATTTCACATTAGAAAATCAAGGCAAACATCATTATAGCTGCTGAAATCTTTTTTTTTTTTTGGAGTCAGGTATACTAAAAGGCAAAAATTAAAAAGTAAAAATTAAAAAGTTCCTTCAAGTAGAAGATATGACACAGAAGAATGCTTTTTAATTTGGGGGAAATGCGGGATTTGTTTTAAAAAGCAGATGAAATTATGGTAAAAAAATATACATTCACATACAATTTTGCAAGTTATTTTAGGTGATCTCTCGGATGGATGGATAGATAGCTCTAGATATCTACCTTGAGAAATATTTCAAGGGATTTCTATCACAGATGATTCTCTATAGTCTACTCATAGAACCCTTAGAGGTCTGCTGAAATTAGGTTAAGAAATTCTATTTCTAAAACACATACTTTTCATAATTACTTAGCTTGGGAAACAGGAGATATTATATGTAACATCCTTCCCATTACTTCTTTCCTCCCTGTTTCCAATGACATCACACAAGTTAGAATTCTCATTCCTTCTCATCAGTGCAGCTATGTGAAGCTTCTTGAGGTATATGATGCTTCCTAACCTGGCACTGCCATGTCCACCATCCAGAAACATTTTTGCTTTCAAACATCCCTGCTGACTCTGTATTCCCAGTGGTCAAGTGCAGACACCCAAAAGTATATGTAATGATTTGTGAGGATGAAACACTACATGTTTCATTTATGTTCAATCATATTCTTCTGAATGTTTTTGTATTTGCTTTATAACACTACCTGATTCTAATTCATAAATAAGTAAATATCCATATACTTGTGGTGTATGCTTATTTTTTTAACTAAGGAGGTATGGCATCAATAAAGTTTAGAGACCACACTGGTTTGTAGAATGAAGTCCAAATTTCTCTGACATTCAAAAGGCCCTGCAAGCTGCCTCAAATTCATCCAAACTCATGTCCCCTCAATTGTTTTTCATTCATCATAAATTCACCCAAGTAGGATAACTTGATATTCTCTGGAAGTGCTCTGAACGGTCTGACATTTATGCCTTTGTTCGTGTCCCAGTCTCTGTGTGTCCAAACTTCTCAGTCCGGTTCAAATTTTCCTTTACAAAATGTCCTCTGATCATACCCCTGCTGGAGGCGGTCTGCTCCTCTTCTGAATGTCCACAGTGCTTCATCTGTATTGCCCAAGGACAATTTGACTTTCTGTCAAATGTCACTAAGGCTCATGTCTAATCTCAGTGTTAAGTGGCAAACTTCTTTAAGTCATCATCTGTCACTGACACCTTTACCCATCTCCTATTTCCTGCTTCCGTACAGGAAGAGGTGATGGATTCCATATCACTTGGCCAGTCACTCAAACCTGGCACTTAAAGACAAAATGTATGACAAACTAAAATGCTATAGTAAGCCATGAATCTTTTATATAATATTTCAAATCTCCTAGTAAATCAGATCTACTCTATGCATTTGTTCTTCTGGAAAAAGGCAACTGTAAATACCTCTATTTGCTCTGCCACAGGTTGTTCAAACACATTTGCCAGTTTCTGTAGAATGATGTATTTGTTGTCAGCCAGTGATGTACACAGCACCTTCAGATCATTCTAAAGAGGAAAGCAGTAGGAAGACTCAACATGTGTAACAAGGAATTCAAATTGTTGTAAAACTAACACACATTCTTAGAAATAACATATAGGTGTAGGAATTTAGTGTCCAGGAGAAACAATATTGTCCCAGGGAAAGGGAAAAGGAACTGGTAACAATTTATCTAGATGTTAAAATTGATGTTTGATGAATTTATTATACTAAGTATTTCCAACACAATACAAATAGTGATGAAGCATACAAATAAAAGGCAGTACTAGTCACCCTAATTTTCTTGTTATGTGGGAAATAAATGTGCATATTTAAACACTGCAGTGGAAATATTACATTAATGATTTCTATTTAGTAAAACAACCTAAGTTTGTTACTGTTATTTGAAAAAAAAATGTGATCATTTTATTTTATTTTATTTCAATTTATTTTACATTTTTTACTTCATTTTTAATTTTTTTTTATTTTTTTACTTTATTGATATGTCCAAATTTTATTTAAAACTACATTTTAGGGTCAGCCCGGGTGGCTCAGCGGTTTAGCGCCACCTTTGGCCCAAGGTGTGATCCTGGAGACCCAGGATCGAGTCCCATGTCAGGCTCCCTGAATGGAGCCTGCTTCTCCCTCTGTCTGTGTCTGTGCCTCTCTCTCTCTCTCTCCCTCTGTGTATGTGTGTGTCTCTCATGAATAAATAAATAAAATCTTTAAAAAAATAAAACTGCATCTTAAATTTAATGAAAAATGTGATTCTTAAGATTAATATAATTCCTTTCTTCCTCTCTCCCCTCATTCCCTCTCTCCTATACTTCCTTTTTTCTCCTTTTTTCAGAGAATTTGCATAAGCTTATAAAAAGCCACCCTGAAGTGTAGAAAATAAATTTTATCCGTGACAACCAAAGACATATGATGAGACAATACAAAAAGACCTTAGTAAAGCCTGTTGTTCAAAAAGATTACTCACTTAAAAGTCTAAATATGTATGTTGAGTTACATTTACACAACAAGAAAGTTAACTATCAGAATTTTGGTCCTCAGTTCTACAAGAAATAATGAACTGGAACAAAATTTGAATGCTATAATTCCTAGCTTTCCTCCCTGAAATGTCGCAAATAAGTTCTACTTATTGGTCAACAAACGATGGGATGGTTGTTCAACAGAGGCTGAAGTTTTGACTCATCACATCCTCTTTGCTGGGGACTGATGTTATATACACAAGGATACATCACCAAGATGTAAAAATCTGTCCATAAGGAGAAAGTTAATAACAAGGAAGAAAAAAACATCTCTAAGGATGTGTGCCAGCCTTATGACACAAAATGCAAGGCTAGAAAAGAAAATAGTGAGTGGATTATGCAGCAAAATAAAAAGAAAAAAAGAAAAAAATTGCACATGAACATTAGAGAAAGCATACGATCCAAAGAGGCAATAACTGTCGCTAACCAAAACCCAAACCAGTCTGTGCCTAGTTGTGGATTCATTAGGAAATTGTTGTAACAGCCCTGGAAAAATGATGCCAGAAGCAAGGTTTTTACTTATGAATTATAGCAATGTTTGTATTATTCAACTGTGCTCAGGGTGAGGCCATGTGGGCAATTAGGATGATGACATATTTATCTGTTTGTATGCCTGGGAAAAGATGTTTCCCATTCATTTGAACAGATTCAAAAGAAAAGGTCTCTATTAGCTATATATATTTAGAATAACATTAATTCAGTTAATCTAAATGAGTAAATAAGTCTAAATAGTATAGCGGGTTAGAAATGAAGATTGTGGAGGTGCCTGGCTAGTTCATTTGGAAGAGCATGAGACTCATGATCTCAGGGTCTTGAGTCTGAGCTGCACGTTGGGTGTAGAGATTACTTAAATAAATAAACTAACTATCTAAAAAAAAAAAGAGAGAAAAAAGAAATGAAGATTGTAGAGATACTTCCTGTACATCATCTTTATATTTTCAAAACATACTTTCTGTCTTAATTATATTGTACTAAAGCTAACAGAAAACAGAATTCACATTTCTGTAAGCCTCACTAATTACTGAGAGGGGCCAGTCAAGATGATACTAAAGCAGAGAATATGATTGACTTAAAAATTACTAAATAAGAGACCCTGAAGAGGTGTTAATAACCATAAGGATGTAACCATAAGGATGTTGGTTTTTTTTTAAACTTGTTTTTAAAGATTTTATTTATTTATTTGAGAGAGAGAAAGAGAGTACAGGAACATGAGTGAGGGGGAGGGGTAGAGGGAGAGGGACAAGCAGCTCCTTGCTGAGCAGGGAGCTGACATGGGCCTCAAATCCAGGACCCTGAAATCATAACCTGAGCTGAAGTCAAGATATTTAACTGACTGAGCCATGCAGGCATCCCATGGATGTTGGTATATTTTTAAAAATTAAAATCCAAAGACTTTAGCTGGTTTTGTCTCTCCACATGCAATACAGCAGGATAATTAAGGCATCTCTATATCACACACATATCAGACATCACAAGTTTTATCATATGGTCACTGGCATTGCTTGTAGGACATAGAGAGGCAGGATTCTTGCTTTTTAAAAAACAGGTGCATATAAGGTTTCAAGTCTTAAAATCATCTGTGCTGCCTCGCTCGTTTAATAAATAATTCTTTCATTTTTTTCAGTTTTTAAATAAAATAGTCAATTATAAAAATGTCTAGTAAATTTATTTGAGGTTAAGTCTATAGAAAAAAAATAGAATAGTTGATGATTAACTTGTGATTCCATGGAGATAACATACATTTACATACCATCAACATGTTCTTGCAGATTGTCTGTTAGGTATAGGACAACATTAACAGCCTGACAAAAGCCAATACTCAAAAGTAAAATGGAAAATAAAGGCATATCATTCCATTATCTACTGAGCACTGACAGCATACCAGGTGCTTGGTGCAAAGTAAAATAAAATGACCTTTAATTATATTAACTTTGGAACTATGTCTTTCAATTAAATTGGAACACAAACATTTTGAAATGTCAGTTGTTGTTCGTGAGCTGGCCACCAACAAGGAGAAACTTGTTGGCAGAAAAAAATAGGGAACATGATTTAAAGGGAATTTCATGATTATATGTCCTTCTCTTGGTCCTCTAGAGAAAATCAGTTCCAGAGTATTTATTCATGCTTAATTCATATTTTACTCTGACTGGCTATAATTACCAATAAAAATTTTAAAGTACTTTAGGCACTAGCATAGTAAAAGCGATTTGAAAAGGGAAGTATGCTTCCAAGTGATACACACATTTGTACTTTTAACCCCCCTCACTGGTGGCTGATAAACCAACCAGAATACTGTTAAAACTCAGTGCATTTTATGCAAGTGCATTTTAGAGTAATGAAACAAGTTTCCATAAATTACACAACACTTTTGCCGATTCTAGACAGATGGTGTATACATGTACACACAATCAGGTCTTGCATCCAAAACAAAATATCCAAATAATCAACCCCAGCTTTTCTGATTCCAAGTGAAATGTGTTTTCCTCTCTATGACCTACATGTCATAATCAATACAAATGCAAATATCTAGTCCAGGCCATTCCTCAAAGCCAGTCTTGTATACTCAAATGTAGACTGCGGCTCTTCACCTGAGTATTTTAATTCTATGGCATATCCCTGTCCAGCCAGCAGCTCAGTGCTGTCCATTGGTCAACAGCACTGCTCTTCACCAGCCCTGTCAGTCCAGGTCTCTGGACTTCCTCAGCAGTGCTCCTTTCTCTCACTCTCCATTTCTAAGCCACAAATAAATATGCTCCTATCGAGTCTGTCTTCAAAATACATCTTGAAGGGGTCTATTATTCTCCATATCCACTATGAGCACCCTAATGATATAAAATATAAAAATGTTCTTTGAGTCAAATCCTGGCTCTACTTCTTGATGGTTGAATTAGCTTAGAGAAGTAATTTAAACTCCATATTGGTTTCAGATTTTATATGTGTCATCATGAATACTGCTATTAATAGCAATAACAGTAACAGAACTTACTGAGTGCTTACTATGTTTCAGGCACTGTTCAAAGTATCTCCTACATTTTAACTAATTTTACCCTCACCAAACCCCATTAGACAGTTATGATGGGTGTGACTTAATAGTCAAGGACACTAAGGCTCAGAGAAGCAGCTAAGCATATATAGCAGTAGATGACAAAGCCAGAATTTGAACCCAGGAGGGCTGGTTTTAGAAACTGTCCTTAATTTTTTTGTTCTTCTGACTTTGCAAAATGAGTATGAGAATAATGCTTAGCTAAGAAGTATGTTGTGAAGATTAATAATACAGGTGAAATTTTTTTGAGAATAAAAAATGATACACAAATTTTTCTCATAATTTTTTTGTAGTTTTAAGAATACAAATTACTGAAAGGCAGTAATAATCTGTCTCTGTAGGTGAATATCTAGAAAATTCCACATATCTTGGCTGATATTACATTTACACTTTAACAGTATTTTTTACAAATCAAAATTTTATATCAAACTCTTGGCCCTAATTATGTAATTTATAAATCATCCAGGTTTCTTAAAAATAAAACTCAATTAGGGGCTCCTGGGTGGCTCAGTCAGTTAAGTGTCTGAATCTTGATTTTGGCTCAGGTCATGATCTCAGGGTCATGAGACTGAGCCCCATGTCAGGCTCTGTGATGGGCATGGAGCCTCCTTAAGAGTCTTTCTGTCCCTCTCCCTTTGCCCTCTCCTCATCTGTCTGCCCTCTTCTAAAAAAATGAATAAATAAATGAAACTCAATTAAAACTTACGTATTCCCAAAAGATGCTTTCTATTAGAAATGGAAATCAACTCAAAGTTTATCAGTGGCTTTTGCACTTGCTGAAGTTTATAGTCTAAGGAAAAGTTTCATAGGCAGACAATTACTCAGCTGGCAATGGAACTCTAGTCTAGGGCTAAAAGGCAGTAAGTCTGAGGAGTTAGGAAGTCATGCTGTAAACTTTTAAAAAAGATTCGATTTATTTATTTATTTATTTATTTATTTATTTATTTATTATTTACTTCTTTAGTGAAGTGGGAGAGGGGCAGAGGAGAGAAAGAATCCCAAGCAGACTCCATGCTGAGCGCTGAGCCCCATGTGAAGCTCGACCTCTCAACTCTGAGATCATGGCCTGAGCTGAAATCCAGAGTTGGATGCTTAACTGACAGAGCTATCCAGGTACCTCAACACCATGCATTTTTAACAGAGATAGAAGTAAGTAGGCCATAGTCATTTTTAATAGCTCCTGGTCAATGGAGTCTAGGGTTCTAGATAAATACTTGTGTATTTATTTAGTTATGTTTTAAATAAACTTTGGGTTTATTTAACTTAGGGTTCTAGATAAATAAATACTTGTGTATTTATTTAGTTATGTTTTAAATAAACTTTGGTTATATGTTTTAAATTCCAATTATCAATTAAATATTATAATCATGACTTATAGGTTAAATTTAAAGTTCTATTCAGCCCTTAGTTTGGTTAGTTGGTTTTCTCAACTTTCTATTTCTAGGAACATTAAACTAATCCTAGAGCTCTATTCCCTTATTTTTCTGTAATGTTCTTGTTCTTCACTGCATACTTGGAAAAAAAAATAGGTCTATGTCATACCTCAGTAAGACATCCTGCTTATTACTGACTATAGCTAGAGAATGATCAAACATCTCTTGATGATGTATTACCTGGAAATTTAGTATTTGCTGAAGTCTTTCCTTCATCTGATGACAGCGCTGATTTACTACTGAATCTAGCAAGGACAACCTGCCCAAAAGACAACCCAAAGTGTCTTCAATGACATCTCGGTTATCACCATTCTCTGGAAATGCTTGGGAAAACAAGTTCCTGTTCTTATCCATTTCTTCAGACATTTCCTTAATATCTTTGGCAAGAGTCTAGGGTTGATAAACGAGAAAGCACATTTTAATGCTTAGATCCATGAGTCTATATACAAATCAACTAATTTTGTTATAGAAAGTCCACTATATCTCTCCTACTTTTCAGTGATAATTATACATCAGGCAAGTTGACCCACTTTCACTTCTATAAATATTAGGGAAGCTGATACTGGAGAGATTTTTCTCAGAAACTTTACATCATTAACTAATATTAATAATATGTATTCAGTGAAAAATGAGACTTTGTAAAGGGCTATTTAAAACTCATACAATATTTTTAGGCTATGTTTCATATGTAGAAAATTTACAATACACAACAAGTTTCTACTAAGAGTCCTCCACTTTTTTCTTCCTGCTACATATATAAGATAGAGAACAAAAATGCAAAACATTAATATCTCTGAGAGATTTTTACACTAGGGAGTTCTCTTCTGCATTATGCTGCTTGGAAATATGCCTAATTTGTTCTTTATTAGAACTGTTTTATGTTTGACCTTCCTTATACATTAATTTTCCAACACCAAGATTAAAAGTGCTTTCTAATATCACATACTCACACACACCAGCTGCCAAACTTACCTCTTGGTTGAAGAGGCAAGCTTCTGTTTCTTCTGGTAAAAGTGCTGTGGCAACAAATAAACGTTCCTCAACATCATCCAACCATGTGGAGGTAGCGGACACCCCATCATATAACTTTTGTTCCAAGTGAATGTTCTGCCTCTTTTTCCCCCCACTCTGAGAAAAAGGAGAGGAGGACACAGAATTAATTATAGTGCTTTCAAGAATCAAAGAAAAATATCAGGATGAGATACCAGGGTCCAGTGGCTCTGCCTTTCAGGGCTAATCACTTGTGCTTGATCTCAACCGTTCATGCCCTGAGGTAGAACAACTTCATGGAGACCAAGATTCATGAGCAAACCAAGAGTGCAGCCCTACCTGTGATGAAACCTCTTCGAAGACCTGGTTCAATCCATCCAGCAAAGATGTCACTGCAGATTTGTCTTGGGTCTGCCCATCCCCTTTGTATAGTGGCACACCAGACAGGAGCCGATTTGGCCTGCTGTATAGCTGTGGGCAAACAGGGGCACTTATTTAAGAGCCTATGTACTATGTTCAGGTTTCATCATTTAGAATTATACTGTGAAGTAGATGCTGGAAAAACTATCCATATATAAAAACTTCTTCTAGAGAAATATGACCTCTTCAACATATCATGTCCACTAAACATGGTGACCAAATTCAGCAAGAGTAATATTTCTACTGATGGACTAAACAACAACAACAACAACAACAACAACAACAGCAAAACATGGTGGGAAAAATGCCTGAAATCTATCACAGCCTTCCTCTCAACTTGTCTTCTTGGTTTTAGACTACCCATGATGAAATCATCCATCCTAGATAACAGATCTAGACTGATCCTTATGCTTTCTTCATTCACCTAACCTCCCCTAAACGCTTGTAGGCACACAGAGTGTCTCCCTGATAAGGTCCACGATATCGCTTAAACTTGATTGGAAACATCATTCAAAAGTTTGAGTGTTATACTTTATAAAATGTTTGAGTCTTATACTTTATAAAATGTCTCATCCTCACCTTGCCTTTCAGGCTGATTACTCATTATTCTCTAAACAACTCCTTTCCCACTGGAGCTAGAACACCCACCATACAGCACCTCTTTAAAATCCACCACCTCAAATTCTACACCACTACAATAGCCTTCTACTTTTTTTTTTTTTTTACTTCTGCTTCCTTTTTAATTCCTGCTTACAGAGCCTATCATGATTGCCTAACTTCTCAGAAATAAAGACAGAGATAATGTCAATTTCGACACAGTGTTGTTAGAAATAACACCTAGAACACAAAATATATTCACTAAACACAAAATATATTCACTAAACAATCATCCCTTTCTTCTTGGAAACTCTCAAGGCCACACTGTTTCTTCCTCACCTTTTCTCTCACCTCTTCACACCAAAAAGAAGAAAACCACCAAGGGCGCACTCTCTATAAATGACCAGTGATTATGGAAAGAAAGTACTCAAATAAAAAAAAAAGCCATAAAATAAAGGACATTTAATGAATGCTTCCATTTCCAATTCCAAAGGCAATAAAATATGGACCTGAACCTAAACTTTAACAGTCTATGGAGTGTGGGAATGTCAGTGAGAGCAGGCAGGGCTTTTCTGGCAGGCTCACACAAGAGGATGTCAAGATGATAGCACAGCACTGACTGAAAATGTAGCTCTCTGAGACAAGACTGGGTAATAGATGAGACACGCAGGAAGTCTGGAGTCCTGGGTGAACCATGCAGATGCTTTAGGCTGGATGGGCAACAGGTTGAATCCAGGACTTGGGCATTTACTGAATATAGAATAGTAAGTAAACATAAATATTACTAGGAATGCCTTGGATTTATCTGACTTAGGATAATCAGAAAAGACTGCAGTCCCTGATTTAGGACTTGATCTATCCCTTATAGTTAAAGGCATGGGGAACATTATAAAATAAAGGTGAGGTAGTGCTCAAGTCCAGGAGCTCTACATCAGAAATCAAGAATTCAGGCTATAAGTCAGAAATGTTTGATCAGGGATGTGAAGAAGCATTAATTCAAACAGGTCGGAGGTCCACGTGAAAGCTCTAAGGCACCACTTGCCAGGGTAGAAGAGGATTCTGGGATAACTACCTCCAAGAATGGAGTGCTCTATGATCCCCAGAGCCAGTGCTGGTGACTATTCACATGGACACCAAAAAAGAAGGCTGCTGGCCAGAATAGAGGAGTGAGAAAGGGTGGCATTACACAAGAGTCTGTAAAATGAGATAGACATGCATGGTTCTAGAGCACTAATGCATGGTTCCCCACAGATAAGGAGACACACCGTGACCATCAGCCTGTCTCCTTTTCAGGTATCTGGCAAGCTGTATCTGTTTTATAGTACCTGCCTTGCCATCTCCTGCCTTCTCCCCTCAGAGGCACTCCAGTTACTAATATCGTTTCACTTCCTGTTGCAGCCTCTCCCAGCCCAGAAGCTAGTCCTAGTCAGATCAGTGGGAACAGCAGCTTCCCCAGATCTAAGGACCTAGACTTTACTCTGATTGTACAATGGTCACAGAATGGCCTAGAAAAGCACTGCTGGCCCAGGACCCAGGACTAGGGTTCTGTCTTCAAAATCCTGCCAGGAAAAAAAAAAAATCCTGCCAGGTTACAGCTGTGATCAACATCGGAGGGCTGTCTGGGTTTCCACCTCATGCACTAACTCTCCACAGAGTCGATTCCTCTGACTCAACTGTTCTCTAGCTTCTGCTTACAGTGAACTAATAGCTATTATCTACCTGGACCCTTCTGTTGCTATATTAGATTCCATTGGATTTGGCTTGCTTTGTGAAACAAGTCGAACATCACACAGTATCTACCATCCTGGGAACAAGCCTACAGATGGATCAGTAACCATTCTAGCTGACAACTGGCTTCCTCTTCCTTTTAGATCCACTGAGGTCCCAACATGTTTCTCATTAAGATCTTCTGAAACTATTAAATACTGGAAATAGTAATGGAAAAAAGATAACTTAGCATTTACTTCCAGAAAGTAACCAAATTTGTTGAATTTCTCTTGTCCTAGATGTGTATATTCTTGACTTGCCACCTTAATTTTCAAGGTTGTGAAAAAAGAAGGGTTGCTAATTAGGTTTATGCTAATAAATCCCATCAGATATTAACTAACTCTGAGGAAAAGAGTATCTAGAGGGACACCCGGGTGGCTCAGAAGTTGAGCATCTGCCTTTGGCTCAGGACGTGATTCTGGAGAAAGCCTGCTTCTCCCTCTGTCTATGTCTCTCTCTCTCTCTCTCTGTGTGTGTGTCTCTCATGCATAAATAAATAAAATCTTTAAAAAAAGGGTATCTAGAAATCAAATAAATTTACACACATAAATACATAATTATTAAAGGAAACATGAAATATGCTTGTTAAGAAAAATATAAAATAAATAATTCCTTTATGTCTTATTTTAGAATTGATAATGAATTTACAGATTACTGTAGTTACATTCCATTAGCATAACCTACACATCTTTTATATTAGTTAATATATAAAATCAAAATATTCAGATACCACTTGCTCTTGTTCCTGTTCCAGAACATTCTGTAGTAGCTTCTGCTTGGTACTAAATTCTTGATGTAGGCTTTCCCATTTCATTCTCATCTGGTCTTCAGCAGCTGATTTCTCCCCTTCCATCCCCAATTCCTGGGATAACACATCAGGTTTTTCGCTATTAGAAGAATAAATAATCTAAGTTTACAATTTGTGCAAAAAGGTGTTAAGTTCCAGGTAATTTATTGTATATACTAGATCTGGCCTCCAAAATTGGAATTAGATTATTTTAGTCATTAGTTTAAACTTTAAAACTATCAATTAAAATAGAAAATTTGAGACTAACCATAAACAAATATATTCTTACTTGTAAGTATAAGAACTGTGAGCACAGTAATTTAACAATTCATTGAAAATAGCTCACTAGTAAAGATAAAAAATAGTTATAACTTTTAGAAACAGAAAGTGTACAATTAGACTAGTGTCCATCAACAAACAGCCCACAGAATAATGAAAAAAAAACTAAAAATGCCACCTAGTCTATTGAGAGTTTTCATTCTGAGTCCAAAGAAAATGCTACAGACAATGTTTCAGGACATGGAACAGAAGCACAGAGGGTGGAAGGAAGGTACTGCAGTATCATCCTTATTAAGGCAGCAGGGTAGCATCGGAGAAAGACTATGGCTTTGGAGGTGAGATAGATCTGGGTTGGAATCTCTGCTCCAGCATATTAGATTTGTGATTTTGAGTAATTTGTTTCAATTCTCTGAGCCTCTATTATCTTATCCTCAGATAAAGATAACTAGTGTCTATCTTACAGAAGTATAAGAATTTAGAGAAGACATGCACAATGCCTAGAACCCTTCCTGGAACATAATAGCTACTTGATAGGTGGGGCCTAACAAAACGAATCTGGGGGACCCAAGTTCCAATAGATCCTAGTTTGTCAGAAGTTTTAAAGACCTAACTAGAGGGGTGCCTGGGTGGGTCAGTCAGTTAAGCATCTGCCTTCAGCTTCTGTCATGATCCAAAGGTCCTGGGATCAAGCCCCGGGGTGGAGGACAGTGGGGACGGGGGGGGGGGGGCTGCTTCTCTCGCTCCCCCTGCAAACCCACTGTTTGTGCATTCTCTCTCTCAAATAAATAAATAAATGAAGCCTTTAAAAAAAGACCTAATTAGAACCATGTCATCTTAAAGATATACTAGATTGTAATTAATATTTTGACAGAACTTTTGCTTAAGTGGAAAAAAAATAACAAGTTCATTGGCCAGATAAAACTATACATTACCCTAACGTCTACTTTTCTCAGAATAAGTATTGAATACAATAGCTTTTTAGGTAAATCTGTTGAAGTAAGCCTTTAAAAATTATCTATAAGGCTATAATGTGGTGTATTCTACTTTCTGGGATACGACGTAGAGAATCTCCCCAACCTGTGCACTTAGAGACACTCAAGAAGGCTAACTTCAATGATGCTAATATTAGCAAAAAAATACAAAATTAAAAAAAAAATTTAAAAAGTGGTAAGGTAAATGCCCATCAGCAAAAAAAAAAAAAAAAAAAGAGTGAACAAGTTATTTTCACAAGATACCATTAAGCACTTAAAATGATAGAACTAGATCTATATGTATCAACAGGGATTGTTTAAAAAGCTGATACTGAGTGAAAAGTGCTAAAATCAAGCTAGTATCTCTAATTTGGCTCGTCATTTTAGTCTCTGGAGTTTTCTCTGTGGTTTTTTTTTTTTAATCTTTTTAAATAAAAAAAGTTTTAAAGTTCTTATGAAATTAAATTTCTTTATTGTGATGTCATTTGTATTGCTGGACTGTATTTTTAATTCACTTATGTTTACATAACACTTTAGTATAAAACCAAGGGATATTAAATATCTCTATTCTTACACTTAATCATTAATGCATATAAAATGCCAGCAGCAAATCAGTCTTAAATTAGAACAAAGCCTTTTATTTCCCATGGAAAAATATTCTTCCCTTTGATATTTATATCAATTAATAACCAATTGAGTTTCCTTATCTTAGAAGGATCCCTCCATCAACCTTCTATACATCATATAGTATTTATTCTTTATATATTAAATTTCTACACTTGAAGCAAATCATGCCCCTCCCATAGGGGTTTTCTTACATAAACCAATTCATATTTGATAGTCTTAGAAATCAGCTAATAAGGTGAAGTCTGACTACAGGGTTGTTTTTTTTTTTTTTCCCTAGCAATGTTATTTTGTTCTTTTTAAAATACATGTATTTTTTTTTTTGGATACTAGATATTGCTTACTTTATGTTTGTTGGTTTGGCTTATTTACACAGAGACTTGAAAGGCATGGTTGAACTTTAGTCAATAGATTTACAGGTGAATTTTCTAAAGATTTGGACTAAAAATTTAAAAATTTATAAAATTTATAAAGCAGTCTTTAAAGCGAATCTTGTGTAGAAAGGCAGTATTGCACTGTGAATTTCTCTTTAAAATATTTTTGTATTTGAAACAGCAATTTATAGTTGTTTGTCTTTCATCTGAGTCGTTTCCAAAGCTAAAGGCCAAGGAAAGAAAAATATCATGGCAAGAAAGTCACAGAAGATTCCTACTGCTGCTTTTTGTGACTATTCATATGATGAGGAGGCAATGTGTGAATGAGTTCTTTGTAAAAATAGCATTTGGCAAAAATATTCAGAAAATTGTGAAAAATGAATAAATGTTTTAGAAGAATAAGAGACAGAATAGAAAATGAAAATCAAAGGCACGTCTTGACTCAGTCAGCATGCAAGGGATGGCGTTTCTCACGTTGGATTTACACAGACACACATATTTACAGCCTTATCTGTGCTTGTAAGCATGATGGACAATCAGGATTTTTGAAAACTCCTTCATATTTTAACATAATTTTTAGAGTTTTAAGGTTATTTTAATGGAATTCCTGACTAGTGATGTCATAACAGTTTTCATTTGTATTCTTTTTAAATTCATACTTATTAGTTTTATCAATATTTCTGCTGTCTTTTTGTTTCATTTTTCTTTTTGATGACAACCTAATTCCTATATATTTTGTCATAATATGTCTATTTCAATTGAATTGTAGTTCAATTTCTATCATCTTGCATTTTAATTCTTAAACATAGCCATATATACAAACATATAGTCAACACTGATGTTATATGTCAGGGACATTTCATAAGTATTGATTAAACTGCAAAAAAAAATACAATAAAAGGTTCTGTATCTATCTTTTCCAAAGTTAGCTTTTTTAAAAGAGATTTTATTTATTTATATGAGAGAGAGAGAGAGAGAAAGTGAGAGTGAGAGAGAGAGAGAGAGAGAGAGACCACAAGCAGGGGCAGAGGGAGAGAGAGAAGCAGACTCCCCTGCCAAACAGGTGGCCTGACATGGGGCTCGATCCCAGGACCCTGGATCATGACCTGAGCCAAGGGCAGACACTTAACCTGCTGATCCACCCAGGTGCCTCAAAAGTTAGTTTTGATCATCTATATTGTATAGTCCGGTTCTTACTCATGCATATACTATACCTACAATTTTATATTACACCTTTACTTAGTATCACATATATATTTTCTGGTATCATTATATAGTTTTTTGTTAATATTATATATGCAAAAACTTTTCTTAGGCTTTTTTTTAATACTAGCAGGCATTTCCCCCTTTTCTATTATTTGGTATTCTAAATGATATTTCAAAAGTCACTTCCATAACATATATCTCCTCCTTTGGCTATTTCCTCCAATAAATGCTCAGAATTGACAATGTTGGAATCAGTGGAGTTAAAGCTATTTGCTGTATTTTGGTTGCCGAAGGATACTACTAAATCACAATCTTTACAATGCATGAGCACACAGGTTTCACTGAAACTTTTTTTTTTAAATGTTTTGGATTTTAAAGTTTTCCTGCATATCCTCTCAGTTGTGCCCACCACTTTCATAACCCCTCTGAGATGGAGGGGGTCAATTATTGCTGTAATCCTAAAGATGAGCAAACTGAAGCTTAGAGTTGAGTTCCTCTTCCATAGTGACAGCTGGAGAAACAGAGTTAAAACCCAGATCTGACTTAAAATGCAGGGATACTTCAACTCATCCTGCCTTTGAAATCAAAATCTCCAACTTGAAAATTCTCCAACTTCCTTCACTTTTATTTGAACACTTTGCTCTGCTGTGTACAAGGCTTTCAGTCTCCATTCCAAACCAGGCCTCGAAACTCAATGAGAAACCACAGACAGATATGATCAAGAAAAATCAAGATATTTAGTGGGCACATACATTTATTTTTATTTTTCAGAGTGATGTTAGGGGAAGATAAGCTCTTGCAGGGAAAATGCTTTGCAGTTAGATATAATCACTCAGCTAGAAACACAATGGATCTAATTTTAGAATGCATTTCTTTTTTTTTTTATTTTTAGAATGCATTTCTTATTTGATTCTAAAAAATGAACTCATAGGGATCCCTGGGTGGCGCAGCGGTTTAGCGCATGCCTTTGGCCCAGGGTGCGATCCTGGAGACCTGGGATCGAGTCCCACGTCGGGCTCCCGGTGCATGGACCCTGCTTCTCCCTCTGCCTGTGTCTCTGCCTTTCTCTCTCTCTCTGTGTGACTATCATAAATAAATTTAAAAAAATTAAAAAAAAGTGAACTCAGAAGCATCTTCTTTGGACAGATATGCTCAGCATACTGGAAAGAGGGCAAACAAGTTAGCTATCAGCCATGAGCCATCATAATTACTAGCTATACTCATGCTGTGTAACAAATGTTCAAAATGCAAATAATTTTAATATCTTAAAGTGAAAACATTTTGCAGATGTTTAAAATTTTGAGTGAGATGTTTACATTTCTTCAAATCAGGGCAAGTTGGGAGAAAGTGTTTTGAAACATACCCAGCACCACCAGAGGTCTCTGCAGCTGAGTGCTGGGTGAGAATTTCCTCTCCACGACTGGCCACTGACCGCAGGAGGTTCTTCTGTTCTGCTAATTCCTGTTCCAACTCCTGCTCAAGGAAAAGGAGAAATGAAAATATGTGTTACTTTATGATTATTGCCCACAATCATGGTTTTAGGTCTAGAAAATTCTCAGAGAACTCCTGTAATAAGTTTCTAAGTTCAGATGTTGCATAAAAGGTGTGGTTTAGGTAAATGAACAAAGATGTCTCCAAAGTACTCTATACCTTTCTTTAGTTTTTGTAAAAGTTATCTCTGAAATCTCTTGGAAAAAAATTAATGGGGGGAAAAATTCTGCTGGGCAATGGTGCCCTCAAGTGGTATACAACGCACTTTCACTCTTTAAAATCAATACAGCCAGAGCTGAGAGAAATCCTTGAGTTCAGCAGCTCTCTTGAATTCGCAACTTGCTTGATAAACTGGACAAGATTTGGGTTTACTTTTTCATTACTTATGAAAAATTTCTTTTCTGTTTGAGAAAATAAAATATTTTAATATGCCCTATACATAAAGTATCAATGAGAAATCATTCTTATTTATCAGCTCATTTATTTCACTAGGCAATTAATTTTTAATCCTATTTTGTGATGGTATCTACTTAAAAGTGAAAAATAAATTTCATTTTTAATAAGTTTTTTAAAAACACATAACTCAGGCTTTTACCAATTCTTAAAGGCCTTCCTGAGGTTATTATATAAAATAGGCTCGAATTGGGGCAAATCTGAAAATAGAGTAGGTAACCTTCATAAGGCAGATTATAATTGAGTCATGCTATTTGTAAACCTGAGCACAAGCTTTTCTTAAAGAACAGGCTTTGAAATGACTAATCATTCCAGTGGTCATAAGAAAGTACACTGAAACAGTTAGCCAGGTCTTGTTTCTGTCCAAAGAGAAAATAAAGGGGCACTTTGTATTTAGTACAGAAGTCACTTGTCCATCTAAAACATTTCTCTCAAGGTGTTTGCTTGGCAGGTCTGCCGGATACAGAGGGGTCAGAAATGCTTTACTTTTTGTTGCTGGAGACTGCTCTGTCTCTGGTGGGTCCACGTGGTCCGCGCTTGGGCCAGCCATTCCTGGACACCAGGGCTCTGGCTGGCAGTCAGGTCCACATGGCTCTCCTCCTTCTCTTGTGCTGTTCCCTGCTTTTAATGAGGCAGAAATCAAGAGTCATACTATCCACAGAAAACCCTTAACCAAATGGAGTAAAGGCAACTTTGGTGTGGTCTGTATAATGATACCAAAGTAGATCCATTTGGATGTGAAACCAGACTTTAAAAAAAAAATGGTAAGACAAAACCCATCGAATTTATGGTATTTGCAGAAAAGAGAACAATAAATAGATGATTATACTCAAATATTTGAGGGGGAAACTGTCTACTTAGAGGCTAGGCTTTTTTAGCTCACTGATGTGGTCAACAGATATTCCAGAAATTTTTCCATGAGAATATAACTCTAGATCTCACTTCCTCTACTATCACCACCCAGACCAGACCCCACTGTCATCTGTTGCCACTGCTGGCATGGATAATGTTTGGTTAAGGGAGAAAGACAAGTGTAATTATTAATTACGGAGGCAGGAATTTATCCATCATGCTTGATGATTCTGATGGAATTTGAAAGGCCCTCTAATACTGCATATCAGAATGGAATTAGTTCAAATGAGAATCCTTCTACCCATACGTATATATATGCCAAAAAGATAAAGTACACAATCTTAATATAACTCATTCACTAAATGTTTATTAAATAACCATGCATTGTGTGTCTGCCACTATTCTAGGCATCTTCTGCCAAGAAGCCAGGCAAGGGTCCTTCTGGGGAGATAGATAATAAACAAGATAAGAGCCATAAAGAACTTAAAACTAGATAATGGCATAGAGAGTGAAGGGGAAGGTTTCTTAGGCTGGTCAGGGAGAGAGCATCTTGAGAAGAGACAACTGCATTGAGCACTGAACGATGAGAAACCACCTGCCTGGCAAACATCTAGGTAGAGGGCTTTCCAAGTTGAGGAACAGTTGGAGCAGAGACCATGAGAGAGAGGAATCTGGCATCTCAGAGAGAGCAACAACAAGTGAAGGGGCCAGTGTGGCTGTACCATGGGGGCAGTGAAGGGGGACAGTTTACAAGTAGTGTCCACAAAGGAGTGGTCCTGCTCCCTTAAGCTCCAGGGCTCCTATATCTCCTTTGGTTCTTCATTGCTACATCTGACCATGGACTGGGATCCAGCTGCTCTAGGTCATCCAGCTTGATCACCCACAAAGACCCTTCTCTTCCTTTTATTTTCGGAATTTTACCCTAACTGTTAAGGAAAATAAATGGGGTCAATTTACTCTTCTGTTTTATTCATTAGTCTCATGATTAAATTGCAAAATGTTTGAGATAATGTGGAGATAATGAATTTGTAATGTTGGTATCAGTGCCTGAAGAACAGTGAATGGAAGGAAACCATGAAACCCACAGGTAATATGATACATAATCCTCTCCCAGATTCTGAGCCACCTTAGCTCACAAGTAACTTCCTTTCCTTTAAGATGATCCAGCTTCCCAGAAAGAAACTATGGCTCATATAGAACAATGGGGATGCCAGGGCCTAAAGTATTCCATTTGCATTTCACAGGACCTTCAGAATGGGTGACTGGAAACACCCCATTCAGTATATTCCCCACTCCTCCAGTAATGCTTCTTATAGATGAGCAGTGATTCTCCTGAAGGTAGGAGGTATGAGGTGAATGGGCACTCTTCAGCACTGAAGCCAGTAATTTTCTGCCTGAAACAGATTCTCTCCCATCTGAGAATGCACTATCTACCCAACATAAACTCTGAAAGACTGTGGCTCTTCTGGTAAGGATGAAACAGCAGGTCAAAGGGGACCTGCGGAGAATGACCCCAAGGAAGTCAGTGTACAAGGCTGAATGCTATCTCTAGGGAAAGCTGCCCCAGCTGATGAAATGGTGGCCCTGGCCATGACCTGATGCCTCTCGTGGGATCCGATCACTTTCCCTCGCTTTGCTCTTCAGTAAAGGTTTGTTTTCAGAGCCCAGCCTAGACACTCATATGGTAACCTCTCAAGGGCATCACTTCACCCTTCTGCACAGGTTACTACTGTCTGATTAAGAGTGGGTTTTTTTGTTTGTTTTTTCCAAATTCCTCACAGCAAATTTGTGCTTGGAAAAATAACAATCGCAATGTTAGATCTTAAGAATAGCTTAACTAGTTGTACATGCACAGACACATATTCAGAATCTAAGACTTAAAATCTAAGGGGAGTCATATTTCACTAATTGAATCCACAGCTTTAGAGAAACAAAAATTAAGAAGCATCAAAAGCAGATGTTTAGTATGTATTTTCTAATGTGGTTAGGTTCCATTTTTCAGCTAGTAAATTTTTCTTTGACTGATTTAGCCATTTTGAAACATAAGACTTGGACCACAGGAAACAAAAAATGATTAAGGATCCAGTTCAAATTTCATTCCTTTTCCCATGGGGAAGAGAAGGCACTGATAGAAGGAACAGAATAATGGTAATTACATTCTAATATGTCTGATAACCATTTTCTCTCCTACCTAAGGAAAGAGGAAGTAAGGCAGCTTTAGTCCCTAGAGTCCCCCAGGGGTGGAGCTACATAAGCTGTTTATTTTGGAAATACTAGAACAGTAACCACAGTTGCCAGGAACATTCTTTGGAAGATTAGTGAGGATTGGAAATGCTAAACATTAAGTAAAACATTTCTTTACAAAGCGTTTCACTATTTATATAGGGCAAACTCTGCTCCTTCAAAGGATGATAATGTGTGAAAATGATTAACCTTTTATGAGGAAAGATACCATGTAATTCAAGAGAGTATTACATGCCCATATGTCTCTGTCCCTTCATAAAGAGAAGGAATCTATTAGTGGGTGGGGGACTCAAGGGATTGGTTATTTTTTGATATATACAGAAGTCCAACTAGTTAAAAAGATGACTGTGATAGATCTGACCATTTTGTAGGCAAGCAGCACTGAGAAATGTTGTGCTTATGGCCATACAAGACAAGAGGTGGTACACCAGGATGGGGAGACTTTAGGATAGCAGTTGCAAAGTGCTAGTCAAAGAATCTAGTCTGCCCTCTGTTTGGCACACAAATTATTTTAATTTAGAATTTTTAGAATTAAATGACAGGGTTTTAAAATTGGGAGATTTTAAAAATAATCCAAATGTCCCTTCTCTGAAAGATCTAGCAATGCTGCCTATAAAATCTTCTGTAATAGATGGAGCTGAAGATAACTGCTTGACGTGAGAGCAGCTTGCCAAGATTCTGACCAGGCCTGCTTCACTTATTTATATGCCTTTACCAGGCCCTGAGGCCTTGGAAAGTGTATCCTTATCCCCTCACCCCCACCCCTCAAACCCCCTTTTATCCTGACACATGCCACTTGCATATCAGGTTCCCCCTCCCTTCCTACCTGCCTTTAGGGTAATTGCAGCTTTTTAAATTACTATTCCAGATGTGAAACCTTGAAGTCTTTCCTTTGATTTGGTTTTTTTATAGATAAGGTTCATTCATACAACACCATTAGGAAAAAAAATGTTCTATTTTTAGATTGATGATACTTTTCTATAAAACCAAGTAAATTAGTATAAACTTTTACAGTTAGAAAATTAACCTCATTTTATTCAAATTTAATTTTTTAATTACAATTTAAATTTTTTTATATTCCTTACTCTCTAATTTTATATTTTTAACACTTTTCTTGTTGCTTTGATTCATAAAGTCAGATTGCATGTACATTTTGAAGTATGTAAATATAAAGTGAAAAGCTGTATTTTGTCGTTATTTGCATTTATTTAACCAACAGTGAGTTAAAATATCTTTTCATACATTCACTGGCCATTTGTAGGTCTCGTCTCTTCATTTGAATGGTCTCTTTATCTTTTGTTCATATTTCTATCACGTGACCTTTTCATATTGGTTTACAAAAGATTTGTGGAAATTAAGGGAATTAATTCTTTGACATGTGAATTATGCAGTTTCTTCCCTTTTTGTCCATGTCTTTTCATTTGGTTTCTGTGTTTTTAGTGATAATAGAACTTTTTCATTTTTGTGTTGTAGTTTTTAAAGAAACTAAAATTCTGGGCTTAGGGCATACTGGCATAGATCCTTCCCATCCTAAGATTTTTTTAAAAAATACCCATATATCCAGAACTTTACAGGTTTAAATTTTTACATTTAAATATTTGGTCCATCTATGATGACTTTTTTTTCTGCAAAGAATGGTATAGGAAATCTAGTTTATCATATTTCAAGTGGTTCATCTATTATTTTATTATTATTTTATTCACTGATTTGAAATGCTACATTAACCATTAATCAATCTCCCTTAAATATTGAGGTCTCTTTCTGGAATATGTATTCTGTAAAGTTTTTTGTTGATTCATTTACTGTGCTAATGCCGAACTATTCTAATTATTGTAATATTGTATTTTAACATATGGTAAGATCAAATTAGCCCCTCATAATTCTTCAGTTTCAGAATATTATGGTTATTTTCACATTTATTTTATTCCAGGGAAACCTGGAATCATTTTGTCACATTTTATATCATTGCATTACATTCCAAATAAACATATATGCTAGTACAGGAAAAAACTGCCATCTTTAAAATATTATATTCCTAAGAATAGAGGTTATCTGTCCATTTTTTCACATTTTTTCTACTCATGTTTTAAAATATTATTTGTTGAGATTCCAAATATTTCATATTTTGTTGATATCACAGATGGAAAACTATTATTTCTCTAAGTTGTTTTTTGTTTGTACATGGCAAAGTTATAGATTCTATATTTTTTTAAAAAAAGATTTACTTATTTATTTGAGAGAGAGAAGCAGAGGGAGAGGAAAAATAATCCTCAATCAGACTGCCAGCTCAGTGTGGAGCCTAACGTGGGTTCCATCTCAGGATCCTGAGATTATGACTTGAGCCGAAATCAAGCAGTTGGCCACTTAACCGACTGAGCCACCCAGGTGCCCCTGGATTCTCCATTTTTAAAATAAGCCAGTCATCTTACTAAATTCTTCCATTGCTTCTAATAGTTTTCTGTTGATCAGGTTTGATCTTCCAGATCACAGAATTATATGATTAGCAGAAAGAACTGAAAATATGTAGTGTAGTCTGAAAAAAATTGTCATTATAATGAGAAAACAAAAGCAAGCAGAATAGTATGTTCATTAAGTTTCCACCACAATATTGGTGCCCTGTCTCCCACCAGCACCTGCATGGAGATAAGAGGTTTCCTTGGTACCGTAGTTCTGAGACCACACCCTGTCCTTTGGTCCTATCTTCTCCCTCCTACACATTTTATAACAACTTCTTTTTCATCATTCTTTCTTCTACTGAGTTGTTTCCATCTACATGTAGGCATGCCACATTCTTCTGATCTTAAAATTTTTTTTTAAGATTTTATTTATTCATGAGATGCACATGAGAGAGAGTTCATGAGAGGGGGGAGCAGAGACACAGGCAGAGGGAGAAGCAGGCTCCATGCAGGGAGCCCGATGTGGGACTCGATCCCAGGACTCCAGGATCACGCCCTGGGCCGAACAAAGGCAGGCGCTAAACCTCTGAGCCACCCAGGGATCGCCTTAAAATGTTTTCTAAAGTATATCATTTCTCTGCTACTCTTCATAGGGAAACTCCTGAATCACTTTCTCTCCTCTCCAACCCGTTCCCCTGTCCTTATCCTCACTTTCATTTGAATGTCTTCACCTTCTCTATACAACTGGAACAGTTACTGTTGAGGTCACCAAAGACCTACATGTCATGAGATCCAATGGTCAGCTCCCAATCTTCATCTTGCCCCACTTACCTGCAAGTAGCTTCTAGGAACCAAACTCTCCATCTTCCTCTCACCTCCCTGGCTTCTCCTTGTTACACTCTTCTATAGGCTCCTCCACAACTTCCAAACCCATAACACTGGAGTGTTCCAGTGCCTGATTCCAGGACCTTGATCTTCATCTCTCCTCAATCCTTTGAGATCCCATAAAGCCTCATACCTTAAGGAGGACCATCTAGAGGCTGATGACTCTAGGTCTCTCCCCTGAACTCCAGCCACTACATGACACTGAATAAACATCACAAACTTCACTATCTGAAATTAAACTATTGATCTAACTACTCTTTCTCTCCCCACATCTGTTCCTCAGATAGTTTTCACCTTCACAGTTATCCAGAATCTAGGAAGTTCTCTTCACCTCAACCTCTATGCCATGTCTTCAAACTGGTGTCTGAGCTTCTACTCTGGTTCCCTATAGTGGATAAAAGGTGATCTTATCACTCCTCTATTCCCAAACACTCCAGTGGCTTCTCATTTCCCCCAGGGTAAAAACCAAAGTGTATACAATGCCTATAACATCCTTTTACCATGTTCCCTGTTACCTGTGTCTGGCTTCATTTGACACCACTCTCCCCTTGCTCATTCCATTCTAGCCACAATGGCCTTCTTGAACAGACCTAGGATGATCTCACCTTGGGGCCTCTGTATTTGCTTTCCCCTTTGTATAGAACTCTCTCCTTCATATCTGCATAGTTCATTCCTTCATATGTGACTTTAGGGGGCTTTCTTGGCCACCCTGTTTAGCACTGCAAATCCAACCAGATTGCCTTTCCCCATCTATCCACTTTATGGTATCTCACCTATAGCTCTTATCATCTCCTAACTTAATATATAATAATGTATTTTAATTTTATTTATTGTCTATTTCCTCCAACCATAATCCTTTGACATCAGGAATATATAGCTATAAATACAGACATACAAATACAGGTAGTTATTTTCCAGGCTCTTTCACTCAATTGTATAAAATAGCAGCTGACACACAGTTGCTTCTCAATAAATGTTTGCTTAATATTTATATAGGATAACAATAGCAATATCTAATTTTTACAGATTAAAAAGAACAAAATTAAAATATTGGACAGTACCAGTATGAAAGGTATATGAGGAGAAGTCTGAGTGAAAGTGTTCCAAGGTTCTAATTATACTGCCTTAGAAGGAGATTAAGAAATAAACTTAGAATTTATTAGGTATGAGTGGTAAAGAGTAGATATTAGGGGAGGGGGGAAGAAGTCAACCACTTAAAAATAAAAGTTAAAAAGAAGAAAAAAGAAGAGAACAAAATTTTTTTAAAAGTAAAATAAAAGACATCTACACACATCAGTAATCACAGTAAATTTAAATGGGCTAAGCCTGTCCTTTCAATGTCAGAGATTTTCTGATTAGATAAATGTTTAAAACCAACACAGTATAGCCAAGAGGTAAATCTAAAACAGAAGGACACAGAAAGGGTGAAATTGAAGGAAAGTTAAAGGATATACTAGGCTTATATTATGCCCCCAAAAGTTCCAGGGATATAAAACAGAAATCACTATTTGGGAATATTAAGGTCACTACATGAGAATAAAATGGTTCAATTCATTTGGAATATATGACAATGTAAGGTATGAGCCCTAAGTCAAAAAATCTAAGTATATCTGAAAAATAGAATGTAGGAAAATAGAAGAAAAATATTAAAATGTCATAGAATATCTTAATCTATGACCTATGTTGAAATACTTTTTTAAATAGTATATTTGCTAAATATGGGTATTTATTTTCATGATCTTTTCTTTTCCTGTACTGCAGGCTTTGGGTCTATGGGTTCAAACAGTCGTTACAAAACCTATCTGAAAATCAGTGCCAAAGTGTGTGTAAGTATGTACATTCCACAGCTCTTCCTTTACACATCCTAGGCTGGGAAAAGGCGCCTTGGCGGCCATGTTTTAGGATAGAGCACTGGGTGGCTGGAGCCCTCACCTGGATGTTGAGCTGTTTGTCATGCAGGGCTCTCTGCAGCTCCAGTAGGCTCCCCTTGAGCACTCTCAGCTTTATGGCAAGCTGCTCAGCCTCCTCCTTGGTGTGAGCCTTGCCTTCCAGCAGCAGGTTGTCATTGTGGACTGAGAGTTCTGATAAGGCCACCACCTTCTGCTCTATTTCTAATAGCATGTTCTGGAAAACCAAAATGAGGATGAAATTCATACACCCTGCCAGTCTCTGCACATAAAGATCATTTCTCACAGCGAAACACAATACTTCTTGTCTTTCACCAAAAGAGTATGCGTTCACGTTTTTTTCCTACTTTTCTGACAGACCTGAAGAGTAGTTACAGATTTTCAAAGATTCTTTGAGCTTCCTAATTTTTCTTGTCTTTAAGATTAGATGTTATATAATGGAAAACATCTTAAAAGCATACAAAAGCATATTTCATATAGCCAAGGGATAAGGAGAAAAGACCACACCTTTCCTTAACCCATTATTCCAACTGTTTTACCATTTTAGTGTTAGATTGTGATGCTTATGACAAATAGTAGTAAAGATATCATATAATCAACCGTTATTCTCTCTTTCAAGACATTTTTTTTTCAGGTTGTTGCTCTTATTTCTTGATTTTATTTTTTTTTTGTTTTTATATAATGCATTTTTAACCTTACATTTCTAAAAGTTTTCCTAAGAATTTTATTTTCATTTTCTGAGACAACTCTCTAAGGCTGCTTTTCTTCTCAAATACAGGCTAAATTTTGAGAAGGAGCAAACTAGTCTCCTTTCTTCCAAAGTGAGGTTTAAAACAAAAACTAAAAAAGAACAAGATAAAAACATCAAAGGTAAACAAATAACAATCATTTTATTTTCTGCAGAAATCCTTCTGTTTTTATATTCCTTAACTCTGAACTTTTAAAAAATGCACTCTCTAATTTCAATCAAGATATTTACTAATGAGAAAAGTATTTTAAATCAGAAAAACTGCCATCAACTTTTAAGAGTATATGTTTAAACTAAAAAACTAGAACTAAATGAAAGCATGAAATATTTAATGAGATGGGGCTTAACGGATGATTCCCTGAAGATTCTTTTTGAGAAACTAATATAGTTATACCAAGACTTTACCACTAGGCACAGTTGGCACAGCGCTAAGGGTTCATAATACTTTTAGAGGCCCAATAAAAATCTTAATTTTAATTTCTTCTAAAATCGGAAGAAACAAATGAATATAACAATGAATATGTAATAACGAATCCACTCTAGATCATATTAGTCTTTGGACCAAAGTAGTTATAAACTAAAAATACAGCTTTTAATATTTTTATAGAGGAAGAAGCCCACAGAAGCAAAGTACCCAGAGCCCCAAAAGTCATAATAGGACCCTCATAACAGCCACAGTTCTAATTACACAACTGGCTTAAATACTACACTTGAATTGACTGAGGAACTGCTGTGTATTTGTGTGATTCCATATGGTTCTAGTTTCTGAAAATGTTATCAAAATACCATTTCAATGCTTCATAAAAATCCTGAAATATATTATCTGAATTGTGAAATTTATGCATAGCCATAAAAATAGAGACATCCAAAAGGGAGAGGTAGGAGTAATGTTAAAATATAATTTTAGAATGCTAGTTAGTACATGTGCTAATTTTAAGCACTTAGAAGGGAATGCAAAAAATAGAGGTTTCTTTCCAGTAAGGAAACTTTAGAAAAGATGATATAAATAATTTAGAAAACATTCACATGTGGTTCTCTATTCTCTACCATCCAGGCAGAGAATAACAATACTTTGAATACACATAAATAAATTGCCTAGAGCATTTAAAAATCTCAGTTATAATGATCAATATTACAATAAATCTAAAATCTAATAAAAGGAATGATCAAAATAGCATACTACATATTAAGAAGAAAGCATTCATTCATTAATGGATTTTTCATATTTCCTGATTCCAAATAAGAGACATATGGAGTCACACATACTGATATTTTAACCCTGTAGATTAGGGAAGTCTTACTAGATAGTTGCTAGTTAAATGAAAGAGCTTTTAGACATACTTCAGCCATGTGTGAAGTCGATTATTTTGATAATCATTGAAATTCAGTGATTGGTACACTGGAGTTCATTACTTAGTCTCTATACTTATACATGTGTTTGAAATTTTCCATAATGAAGAGATAAAAAAAATGCTACAATAAAAACCTTAATGTCATTTTACATTAATTCCTAAAGACCTTGGGACACCTGGGTGCCTCAGTGGTTGAGCATCTTCCTTTGAACCTCAGGTCATGATCCTGGGTTCCTGGGAATGAGTCCTGGCACCCAGAGGGAGCCTCTTCTCCCTCTCCCTATATGTCTGCCTCTCTCTGTGTCTCTCATGAATCAATAAATAAAATCCTTAAAAAAAAAATTCCTAAAGACCTCACATCAGAGGAAGGAAATTCTCTGTTCCAAAAGACAACCTTCCTATGTTCAGTCTATCTGCCTGTAACTGAGTTTTTCCAAGTTGTCCAAATAATATATCCAAATTAGAACCAATATTACAACAGAGCACTTAAGGGCACCTCCTTTTGTGTTTATCCACAGTCTGATTTGCTGATATTAATTCTTTTCATTGGGTTTATAGTCCTTAGTAGCCACTAAATATAGATACCATAAGTGTTTTAGTATTTACAGTCTTTAAAAAAAAATGTCCTTTAGGAAGCTAAAGATTTTCTAAAGAGTAGACACCACTGGTAAAATTTTTCAAAAGACTAATAAGTCCAATTCTGAATTTCACTTAATCTTTTATAAGATATTATTTTTCTACATATATACAAATATATACAATATATATTTATACAATAAATATATACAATATACAGATTGAGAAAAATCATATATCCATATCAAGTCTTTTTACTGTTATAATTTCTGTGGTTAAACACAGTATACTCTGTGATGTTGGAATATTCCTTCAAGACCATTTTTGTACCTGGCAGTCCACTAGCTGGGCTTCCATGTCCATAGGCTCCTTCGCTGTACCCAGTGCTGTGTCCAAAGTGGCTTTAGTGCTCAAGAGCCAGTGGTCCAGCTCATCGGCTTCACAGCGATACCTCTGCAGGGCCTGTTCCTGTCTCTGTTCCTCAAGCTGATCATTTAACTTCTCCTGATGAATAAAGTAGAATGCAACACACATCACCATGAGGTAAAATCATTAGGATGCAACACAATACAGAACACCAGGTTCTTAGTCCTGGTTTTGCATCAGAATCACCTGTGAAAGTTAAAAAAATAATAATAATATGGGACACCTGGGTGGCTCAGTGGTTGAGCATCTGCCCTTGGCTCAGGGCGTGATCCCAGAGTCCCGGGATCAAGTCCAACATCGGGCTTCCTGCATGGAGCCTGCTTTTCCCTCTGCCTATGTCTCTGCCTCTATCTCTCTCTGTCTCTCATGAATAAATAAATCTTTAAAATAATAATAATAATAATAATAATAACAAAAAAAAAACGTGCTTAGGCCACGTCCTAAAGCACTAAATGAGAATTTCTGGAAGTGAGTCTCAAGTTTAGTATTTTTTAAAAGCTTCTTTGATGATACTAACATGAACCCAGAGTTTAAGCTTCTTACATAATATACCTATGGGGCTTGGCCGATAATGTAAATAATGGAAATTGACCAACAATTAGAATGAAACAATGGCATAAGAGAGGAAATGGCAATAGGTACTTTACCTTAGTGTCTAGGAAAGTATAAGGAGTGGTGGGCAAGCCCATTCAGAGCACCACAATGTGATTTCAGGCAAGTGATTCCCTACAGGAACAGATGGCTCAGTGGTACTAGTTTCTTAAGTAAAGGAGGAAATTCAAATTTTTTGGTTATGTCTCTGGGTTTTCTCAATGATGGCAAATAATTCATATTAAAAAAAAAAACCTCCAAGCCAATCATTTCATTTTAAAACTCCACAAGGATTTCAAAGTATGATTAGGGACAATATTAATGAATTAAAAAATTAATTTTTAAGACAAGTATTGGGAATACCTTATTTTAAAAATTATTTCATTAATAATTTATTATGTTGTTATTTTTAAATTTCAGTTTTTATTAAATAGTTGAAAATAGAGATTAAATAAAGCTAACACATTGATTTTAAGTGTCTCCCATACAAAAAATAAATGAGTATATGATTTGATTAATCTTATAATAGGTAAAACTTGAAAGAGCCTACACACCCAACAATAGGTCTGTGTTCAACTGAATTTAGCATAAGCAGCAGCTAAATAATGTTAATTTCATATAATAAGAAATTGAGAACATAATTGAGAACTGATTATGTGCCAGAGAAGCCGCTTGACCCTGAGATACCAGGAGACAGATACTCTAAAGGTCCTTAAGCAGTCTCTAGTCTAATCAAATTTATAGGAGTAACAATATGAACATCACATATGTTTAGGGCTAGGAATGATAAGAGAAAAAGAAAAAGCAAAATAACTTATTTTGCATGTTATTGTTACCAAAATTTATCTATTAAATAATGTTAAAGTTAAGTAACATGAGAACCAGAATTGCAAAACTATTTTCATGAACTAATGTGCTTAAACTGGCTAAGGGTGACTAAGGATTTATTCTTCAGAGTATTAGTAATACTAGTCATAAAATGCTCTTATTTAAACAGAGCAAACCATTATGCAAACCTTTACAATTATTCTTCACAAGGCTCACGTCTACCAAGTTTTGCTTTCCACATTCTCAATTTTTCATGCTGAAATGAGTCAGAAAGTAGTGAAAAGACACATTCAAGGCTACACACTGACTCAGTGCTCTATTCATGAGACCCTCCTTGAGACACACACAATACCAGCTTCTTCTGAGTGGGAAACCATAAAAATGTAGATCACGTAAATGACTCGCGTGCTTGTCAACACAAGTTGAAGAGTTAATTTGGATGTGAGGGGAACCTGCAGAGTGGCTTGTTACCTCCAAAAGCTGTCGCTTCCCTGATGCCTTCATCTTGATGGTGGACATCCGCTCAGCTAAGACAGTGAGTGTGGACTGCAAGGCTAGCTGTTCGGCGGGGTCGGACTCGGGAGACTCCGACACCAGCTCCTCTGCCAGAGACGACTGGAGCTCACTGATCTCATCTTGAAGCATGAGAATCTCATCCATCAGTGCCTGTGAAGAAGACTGTGGAATCACACTCCTGTATGTAGTTTTTTTGGACTGAGGAATCGTGTCCCTAGCTGAGTCTCACATCGATTGAGATTAGGTTAGATACTTCACATGCAGGTCATTTAGCCAGCAAACAGGAGTCCCACTAACCTAAGTTCCAAAATGAAAGGGCGTTCCTGACTTCAAAATCATTTGTGTCCCTAACATAAATGGATTTGAACAAGTTAACGAATCCTTCTGGCTTTCAATTAGGCTCACCTGCAGTCCAAGAGTGGGGACATGCTCAGTCTCAGTCCGACTCTACGATTCTATGTTGAAAACAACTCACTACTTTCTTCCTCAATGTGATTTTTTTTCCATTTCAAATTTCCCCAAGTCCTCCACAATACCACACTTTAACCCAAAGCTCACATTATATAAGACCAGGGAGATCTCTCACCTGTTTCTTTGTTGTCACATCTCATTTGTCTCCTGCCCATTCCTGAAACTTCAAATGCTTTCTAATGCTGAATGCTCACAGGGGTGTATCCCTTACTCAGACATCTCTTCTAAATTTTAGGCTTTATATTCCAAGTATACATTTCCCTGGTTATCTCCAGAGTATTACATACAAAGCCTGCTTCCTCCTCTGTCTTCCTCATCTCTGTGAAATGTAGCACTCTCTCATTGTTCAAGCTCAGGACCTAGGAGTCCTCATCACACCTCCTCTCCTTCACCTGCCATATCCAATCCAACACCAATTCCTCCATGACGCATCCTATACGTCTCCTCTGCCCATCCCAATTCAGCCGGCTCTCTGAATTGCTCTGTCTACTGGTGGCTTTCCTGCTTTACAGGCTTACCTAGTCTCCCCAGTCCACTCTGCACAAAGCAATTCGAGTAAGCTTTTAAAAAGGTAATCAGAGCCTCTCACTCCCCTGCTTTAAAATATTTAGTGGCTTATCATCTGTAAAATAAGAGCCAGACTCCTTACCCTACTGGTATGTCTCATCACTTCCCACCCTTGTACTATCCATACTCCCTTCTTGCTTGCTACATTTCTGCCTTCTGTACTTAGTCTACGACCTCCAGCTCTTTCAGGCAAATAGCACACTAACTTCTTTATTTGCATCCATCACAATTATAGACATGTTTTTTTATCCCCCCCCCCTTTTTTTGTATGTTATGACTTACTCTTTAACTTGAATCTTGACAGGAGAAATTCTTATTTAGAATTTGAATGGTATGTTAAAAAAAAACAGGTCCTACCACATGAGGGGCCACCAGCACTTCAAATAAAGAAATACTGGCTTCGTATTTATTAATATTTCATGGTTTCTAATGTATCCATATTTGCATAGTTCATAGCTCTGCCACAGGATTGTAGGCTTCAGGCTAAGCCCAGTGCCTCCTAGAATGGGCTCTCAACAAATATGAAAAACCAACAACAACAAAAACCCTCTATTCTCCTAATATCAAGTGTCATCATACTCAACCGATTTTAAAAATATTTATAGTGAAGTTATTCTATACATCTATATATCATGTAAACATCTATACATTAAATATTTATTATATATAAAAGTACACATATTCTAAGTATATATAGTTTCATATATTTACACAAACTGCATATACCTATGTCCTACCACTCAGATCTAGAAACAGAACATTCCTAGGGCTCTATAAGCCCTTTTGACCTCCTCCCTGTTACAACTTCCCTTCTTCCCAAAGATCATCACAGTGTTACTTTTGAACATCATAGATTACTTTTGCCTGTTTGAAATCATGCCTGAGGTACTATTCTATGTCTAGCTTTCTTCACTCCCTGCCATGATTGTGAAAGTTGCTTATGTTGCATTTGTAAAAGAGCTGGTCATTTTCATTGCTATATGGTACTCCAGTATCACCTGGTTTGTGGATCTTTTCCAGTTAAGTCTTTCTAGTAGGTCATAGTAGTAGTTCATTGTAGTTTTAATTTGCATTTCCTTGATGACTAATGAAACTGAGCACTTTTTCCTATGCTTGTTGGTCAGAAGACAAAGGAGACTTCCAGCAAGGAACCTGAAACAGGGCTCCATCCCAGAACCCTGAAATCATGACCTGAGCCAAAGGCAGCTGCTTAACCAGCTAAGCCACCCAGGTACCCCTTGCAAAATATTTTAGAATTAGTTTGTCAGTCTCTACCAAAGAACTTGCTGGAGGATTTTAATGAAATTGTAATGAATTTAAAGACTGAACTTGTTTGTTTGTTTGTTTGTTTTTTTAAGTTTCAGTTTTTTTTTTAATTTTTTTTATTTATGATAGTCACAGAGAGAGAAAGAGAGAGAGAGAGAGGCAGAGACATAGGCAGAGGGAGAAGCAGGCTCCATGCACCGGGAGCCCGACGTGGGATTCGATCCCGGGTCTCCAGGATCGCGCCCTGGGCCAAAGGCAAGCGCCAAACCGCTGCGCCACCCAGGGATCCCTGAACTTGTTTGTTATACATTCAAAATGTTTTTTCTCCAGTAAATTATTTTCCATTACTTCATAACCATTTTTTGGTTATTGCCAAATATATAAAATTCATATTATTTGGTTTCTTTTAAAGGATTCTCCATAACTAGACTAACCCTATTATGTCTTTTTTTTTCTTTGGCACTGATCCTCTGTATAAGCAAGGAGAACCCCCCACTATCTTCTACCATGTTCATTTGCATTACCTCCTCCAGGCTTTCTTCACACGTGTTTATATTTACAGTGCCTTCTGCCCACTTCTGTTGCCACTACAAATTTTTTAATCTGTGCTTCTGAAAAGACCTGATAGAATTTCCTTTATCTATTTCCCATCATTGTAACCTACAATCCCATTGCTGTTTTTGCACATGTTGGTAATTCACTCCACCCCTAAAGCACATTTTTAAACCATATATTAGTGAAAAAGTTTGTTTTTTTCAGCTGTGCATGTAGTTGGTGCTCAATACATCTAGTTGATTTAATTCTAACTCACGATAGATAAAATCGGTATCTGAATCATGAAGCAACCAGGAAGAAAAAAAAGCCGCCTCCTTTAACCTCAGTGGATTTGACCAATCCAGTGTATAGTGAAATCATCAGCTTCTGTTGTAGGCTCACAACATTCTAAAACAGCTCTCTGAATGTTCTGCAGTAAGGAATAAAAGGGTTTAGGGAATCTTAGAACTGTTGGTTTTCATCCTCTTAGGGTAAAGCCTCCCTATTCATATGCTTCAGTTTACTCTCAAGGGAGAGTGGATGTTTTTGGAAGGTAGCTATAGTTTTAAACTTCAAGATCCAGTAGCTAAGCTTACTGGACATGGGGTTTTCTTCTGAGGTAAAATGTTCTGAAATCAGATAGAGGGTGATTGTATGACATTGTGAAAGCATTAAGTGCCACTGATTGTACACTTTAAAGGAGTTAATTTTATGTGATTTGAGTATCACTTCAATTTAAACAAAAAGATCCAGCAGTCAAATATGTCTTTACTCCCTTAACTCTGTCTCAGCTGGTAGCCAGCTGTTGCCTTACAATATCTGACTTAAAACTAAAATAAAGAGAAGAAACACACATCTTTGTGTTTCTGACTTGTGTTTACAATGAGGGTATGTGCATGACACTTATGTGGTTTAGAGAAATACCTTGGGCTTCTCTAAAATGACTCACTCTAGGGAGAACATAAAGTTAACGCCTGATTTAACACCAAAGGTAAACATGAATTTCATTGTGACTTTCAGAATTATCAACATCCACATAGCTCGTTTCAAACTTTTGAGTTGTCATATATATTGAAGAAGCAAAAACAATAACAAAATCACCTCAGTGCTCTGCTTACTATCTATCCATCACTGAGCTTAATGTGCCAAAGACAACACATACCCATAAAGCATTAACTGCCTAGGACTATGAAGATCTCTATGACAGAGGGCTTATCACTTAGAACAGCCACAAGTGAGCTTATGAACTGTATTAATGTCTTAAAATTAGATATACCAATTTAGAGAAGATAACAGGAAAGACCCAGCACTCCACCCAAATTCAGTAGATTTAGACAAACGTTTAGAGGATAAATATAGGAATTAGGTTAGTTTTTTAAAGAAACATTAGTACTTCCAAGAAAGTGTTGGGAAAGAAATAACAATTTAAGTGTTTCTACTAATTTTTAGAAAATATAAAAAAGTATACTGGGCTTCCTCATCCACTTTCAGCTGGAACTTAGAAATAGTAATTCTACAACACTTCTTGGAAGTTTTAAAATACCATTCCAGAAGCTAAGAACCAATTTAGACTTTGTGATACCATTAGCTTTTCACGTGGGCAGCTCTGTCCCAGAATTTGTAGAACATAGGTACAGATGGCAAAAGTAGGTCAGATGGAAAATTTTAGATTTGCAATTATATGAAAAATAATACATTATATATTTTTTGCTTCTCATCATAACATTAATATAATTGTTAAATTCAAATGATGGGTAATCATCATGGAATTAGCTACATCTCACTGCTAGAATTGTTTGCATTACCATTCTCAATTTAGAAATACACAGAAAGTCAAGGGGTTGGCCTTAAGTATTAAAAAAGTCACAGATTCATTTCTAGCACTTAATACTTAGCATTAATATACAATTTTGAATTTTCTCCATTAAAACCCTTGAAGAAAATAATAATTTTGCTCTACATTGCTTATGCATGTTTTCACAGCAATGCCAGAGAGGCAGGGGGTGGTAGCAGTGATTGACAACTAATTTGCATTTTCAGTTAGGAACTCTGGAGTGTCAGGACAGACTACCAGGATCCTCTTTTATGCAGTTTCTAAATCCTGGGGGATCTAGTGAAGGGTCTTTGCAAGCTATTGTCACACACCTGGGACACTAGAATGATGAGCTTTGAACAAAGGCAGAGATGACTCAAAAGTAGAAAGAGTCTAAGTATGTAAACCCTTCCTCTGGAGCATGTGCTCCTGATAATATGAGTGTGTGACACTCAAATTCATTCTAATGCAGCCTTTGGACAACTTATGCCAAATTCCTTTTGAATGTTTAAAGGAAAGCTGTAACCAAATGGAGGTAAGTTGTCCTCCCCCTTTAGGCACACTGAAGCAAGGGGCTGGAGGGCAGAGGGGCAAACAGAATCCCAGGAAGCACACTGGCACTCCACAGACAACACTTCAGATGACAAAGAGGTGATGGCAGTTGACCATCTGAAAACTGGAGTAGCAGATAAAGAGGACTGTGGCACTTGGAAGGAAACTGCACTGTAGTAGTCACCAAAGTCCCTGACTGTCCTCATGTTTGGTTTGGTCCAGGTAAACAAAGACTGACTTTCATTTTATATTTTTACAGCACCCTTCCCAGCCAGACTATGAATGACTTTGGGATAGCAGAGAGCCCCATAGAAGGCAGTGTTACCAAAATAAGGCCTAAAAATGGGTGCTATACACATTGGTCCCTTGTAACTTAATAAGTTACAAGAGCGTCAAAAACCTGAAACCCCTAATTCTCAATATGTTGTCTCTAGATGAAATGTTCTTATTTTGGGGTTATACTGTAAAGTCCTATATTGTAAAAGAATGGAATTATCAATAGACATATGGACAACCAATGTATTCCAAGGTTATCCTGGGTTCCAAAAAAAACAAAGTACAGAGTTTCACTCCTAAAGCTAACAAATTACCCAGTATTTGACAGATAAACATCTCATATCCTGCTTTTATAGCACTTAATTTGCATCTAAAAATACTTTCTTTTCCTCTGCCTTTTATAGGGTCATCCCATGCTCCTTCATTCTGCTCAGAATCAAGTAGTATTTCAGTGTCAGTGAAATATGAGTCTCACTGCATATTTAGGTGAATACCTCGATACCTCTAGCTCCCATTTATACCTGATTGTATATTAATAGTACACTTGATCATACTGCTAAAGCATTGACTAGATCTTAATATATGCACTTTCTTAGCATGCATCTTAAATTGATGCATTCTTAACACCTTTCCAAGTTAGGTTAATGTAATCATCCCTATTTCTCATGTAAAGTTAAGCTTTCTCTCGTTTATATAACTTTTTAAAAATAGATTCAAGTCAGGGACACTGTAAGATTATAACTTTGAATCCTTACTCTTCAACTGCCTTTGTGTCCACTTAAGTCTGAGAATTATTCTCTAAAGATAATGGGAAGCTGCTAAACACATGCTGGCTAAATTTCTTAAAACAACAGTCACCACAGAAGGAGGATGCGGGGTACATTTTATTCCTACAACAGTTCACAACAACAATAGAATGATGTGGCAACTATTAGGAAATGTACTTTATGTGATAAACATAAAGAAGCAAAGCCAAGGTATGCAGCTTTCTTTAATTAAGTTCAAGGTCTGAATTTCTATCTTTCCCTCTTAGATCCCTCCCTGAAGCAGTGGTGGGAACAACCACCATTTGGAATATTGTTTACTCTGTAAGAAATGATATAATAATAATTAAAAAAAAAAAAAAAGGTCAGTCTGCTCTCCCAAAAACATGCTTGGCCACTTGGCCGGCTGATTAGTCACAAGAGCATGCACCTACTTAATCATGCAGGAAACTGAAGTCATAGCTATTTTTACCTGATGTTCAGCCATCTGGCTTTCTGGACTCCTGCCATGCTCCAGACTCTCACTGAGTTTCATCTCAATGGCCTCCATCTTTGTGGAGATGGACTGTAGGGAGTCCTGGTACTTCTGCTGGCGTTCCAAAGCTTCATAGAGAGTGCGCTGCTTTTCACTTATCTAGAGAAGAAAAGGATATTACCAAATGTTTCCTAGTCCCTTATCTTGTAGATTATGACATTTCTTTCCTCATGTGACATTCTTACCTCTGTGGCCCAACAGAGGGTATTCAACTGTGGACAGTGTGTAAACTCTCTGCATGTGTTTCAAAAGACAATTGCTAAGGTAATCTGTGGCTGGTCCACTAAACAATTCCATGTTTCAGAGACTTACCACATTCTTTAAGGTTTCCCAAGAACGCTGCAAATCATCCAGTTTAGCAGTAGCAGATGGCTCCAGTCCTGGTTCGTAGAACTCCTGAGATGGCAACGTGCTGGGGTGGATCCTTGCGGCATCAGTCTGCAACCTCTCAGCAGATAGTGCTTGGTAATAAGCAATGTCCTGTGGGTACAAAGCCCAGTGTTGGACTCAGGAGGAAAACAGTCTAAGTTAACATGCTCTGGGTACTATCTGTCATGTGGAGTAAAGGTTTAGGACTCACCTCTGTCCCAGGGGGCTATAAACTATAGAAGTTAGTAGAATTCTTTGAATTTTGGCTTCTATTAAAAAATGAACAGATTTACCAATATTTCAAGTTGTCAAAAGTCATTCTTAGTTTGTATTTGGTAAAATATACAAAGGATTTGAGTGGTACACATGTTTAAAGCTTGATTAACCAGCAGGGCAAAAAAAAAAAGAGAATCCACTTTATTTCCTAAAATGTTTTTTAATGAATTGATTATAGTTCTTTTTTGTTTGTTTTTGTTTTTTGTTTTTTTATTGTAGTTCTGCATAATTTTAAAATGTACTTTATTTAAATAAAATTAAATCTATGTCATTTTTAAGATATAGCCAGATTTTCAGTATTTGTGAGTTCATTATTCACAGAAATTAATTAAAATATTTTAATATTAAATGAAATAAAATGTAATACCTTGAAAATTAAAACTACTCTAAGAAACAATAAAAGGGATTCCTTACAATCAGTTCCTGGAAGTACACTAGAAATAATCAAAGTGAACGATGAAAAACAAAACTTTTGAATTTTTTATTAGTTTGTTGGGTTATAAGTAACATTACATATCTTTTAGTATTCATAATAGAATCTACTATATCAAGACATAATTCATGTGTTTTCAATTGTTTCTATACTTATTTATACATATAAATAGAAATTGAACTGGTGAGTAATATTTATATTCTAGGAATTTCTATTATCAAGTTCATTGCTTTTGCAATTATACTGTTGAAGACTATTATGTATATGAATATAAAATACCTTATTGATAATAATATATTGATAAAAAGTCTTGAAGAAGGTACCAGCCACTGGGGAAATCAAAGTAATAACAAGAAGGGGCTGGTGTTTGGCAGTCTGTACAAGAACAGATGCAGGATTGTGTACTAGGAAGAGTTCACTCAGGAGTCTGACACCTGAGGAGTCAGGACAAATGAGATTCCAGGGGAAATTCTCCTCCTAAGTAGCTATACTCACGTCTCACGTATCAGCTCTCTCATCTGTACAAAACTGGGGAGTTCTGAGGATTAAATAAAGTCGTATTTGAGTGGCCATGAGGCCTTCTACCTGTTTTGTTGTTGTTGAAACTTCTGGATAAGTCCTCAGCCTTAACTTATGACACTGGCTCCTCTTCATTTGTCACCCTGTCACCATCTTGAGTAGATTTCCTTGCTATTCTCAAGTCTTTGCCCCACTAGTTCACCCCATTCATTCTGCCCTACTTTTACCCCACTTCCATCCTCCACCCCTTGAACATGATAGCCTGTCATCACTGAATTGGTTCACCCCATGTGCACTTCTAGCTATGTCTAAAGTTACTCAAACCCTTCTCTTGCCAACACCTTTGCTTCCTTCTCCCCTTAAACTCTGCTTTACCCATCTGGAAAATCCCAAGCAGTACTCAATCCAATTTTACTTTCCAGAGTGCATGCGTGTGCATGTTCAGGCACATACAAATACACTCCACACACATGCACAGACACGCAGCTGAAGCCACTGAGGAGATACTCCTGAAACTTCTCAAGTTTCCAAAAATCTGTCTATTCTCAGACTCACCTTTATCTTAACACTGTCAGTTTCCTTGCTTAAAGATAACCCTCTCAACGACTCTCAGAATCCCATCCACCTTCACTTTTTCAAGGACCTTGGTCATTAATACCTTCCTCCTCTCCCTCTCTATTAACCTTTTCTCCAGCATATAGTCAAATATTTTCAATCTAAAAACATCTTATTTTTGGTATTTTTCTTACAGGATATCACATAATGGAAAAGTCCACAAATCACAACATGATGAGTCATCACACATGAACACACAGTTGTGATGACCATATCTTCCTTTTCTCCCTTTCACTTGATAATCCAGTTTCTGCAAATGGTCATTTATATTTGACAATGTTCACTTTTGATCTACTTCTAAACACTCAGCTGAACTTTGACTTTTGTGACTCTTTTCTATGAAACAAAATAATTATTTTCAGCTATTTTTCTGCCTGATCTTTCAGAAGTATTCAACAACTCTGACTGTCCCCTTCTGGAAACACTTTCCTTTGAATCTGTTTTCCTTCTAGCTCCAGTCATTCAAGCTTTCTCTTGTGTAGTTTGTTTCTTCCACTCACTCTTAAATATTGGTTATTTATAAGCTCCACACTCACATATTCAGTTTGTACACTTATAGCCTTTAGGCTCTTCAAACTCAACATTTTCAAAAAAAGATCCAGGATGAGAACTGAATTTAGGAAAAAAAAATTAACATTCTATCCACTTTGCAATAAATGGAACTTCTACTCATCAAAGCACCTGATATTTATTCTCTATTTCTTCTCTCTTTTCACATCCCTTGCTTATTTAGGATGAATTCTATTGACACTTATCCTTGCCACAGCACTGGTTCAAGTTCTCCTTAGAGCAACAACTTCCTAATTCCCAGGCTGTAAACTGGCAGCCTCTAGGCTGCCTCTGGCTTGCATACATTTAGCTTGGCTTATGCAGTGTATGAAATTGTTGAAAATTTCATCGAAGTAGAGAGACTCTTATAAGAATCCAGATTCATAGCTCCTTTTGCAAACCAGGAGGTACATAAGACTGGATTCTGTGTCCACGTGGCTACAGTAATTCTAACTATAGACTTGCTGAGGGATCCTCTTCATCCCTTAGCCTGTTTCTCTCATTGACATCACCAGTCCTAGCCAGGCATCAGAGTATGCAATTTCTGTCCCTCACTAGCTTCTCTGGCTCCGAATTTGTCTATCTCTCTTCTACTACTTACATTGATCCAGAATGACCTGTTCTAAAACTTCTTTCTGTACATAGCTTCTCTCTGTGGTTAACTATTAGCCTCTGGATGAACGTCAGATTTTTTTTTGTGTGTGGCATTCAAGGTCCTTCATGATGTGTTTCCTTTACCCCTCTCAGTTTCTTTTCTCCCCCACTCCCTCCCCCAAATCTGGTTCTCTCATTATACTGATAATTATTTGCAGTTGTCTGATGGGTCATCCTCATTCCAGCCAGCATACCTTCTATATGTCCTTCCTCCTGTCTGAAAAATTTCACTTCACTAGAACACACCAGCTGCCTAACTTGTATTCCCTCCCTAAAGCTTTGGGTGCCATCTTTGACAGCCCCACTCCCCGAACTCCAGGGTCAGGTGCTTATTCCAAGACCACACTCACCACGCAGTTTTCCCATTGTCATGGCACCTGTTCCATTTTGTTGTGATTACTCGTCTGCTTTCACACAGACCGTGAACTAGCTCTCTTAAGAGCAGAGTGAGCTTTTTATCTTTGACTCTGAGCATGTCTTAGGGTGTTTGCCAAATAACAGGCAGGCATATGTGTCCATAATGAATTGTATGTGTAAAAACCCTTTTATAAACTTTATTATTTTATATACGTGGAAGGTCATACTATTACTGTCCACAAGGAAAAGCAAAATGTTGCTTTAAATGTAAAAATTTTAAATTAAATACTCTTTTGTAAATAAAGAAGCAGCCCCCCCCTCCCCGAAAAAAAAAAAAAAGCCAGAATAAAACAAATGGGTTGTTAAAAAAAATTTCTTTCTGGTTCTTTTGTACACGAATATGTGCATGTGTGTGTGTCTGTGATTGTGGATGTGTTTGTTTATTGGTCAGGCCAATTAAACAGGAATGACAATTCCTGGTTTCTTAAAAGCATTTGAAAATATGTCACCTTCTGTAGATGAAGAATTTGTATCTATTTGAGGACTATATAGATTCAACAAAATAAAACAATCAGTCTCATAACTACTAAACAGAGGCACTAACTGGCCTAGTGAGGAATCATCCTTAGAAACATGTCTCTTGTTGCTTTGTGCCTAAGTTATGAGAGTTATTATCTATCCAGTAGATTCCTAAGGGAATAAATTTGGAAAGCTATAGCTACTATTTTATTAACATTGTCCAGGTTAAAAAGTACTTCATGCTACACATCACATTTAATTTTCAAAATTTTGTGAATTGAGGAACATTGTTTCCTATTACAAATGAGGCTGCTTAGGGACTTTGCGGGACCTTTCAGCTTAAAGGGAAAAGAGCTGGCACCCATTCTGAGCTTTTAACCTGGGGCTTGACACTCTTCCTGGTACAAGATCGTGCTTTTCAAACTTTGACTTCTGTTGACTCTACCGAGGAACCCAACTTTGCTTTGCTTCTACAGCAAATTTGGGAATTGCCTGGTTATTTCTAGTCTCCAGGAAGCTAAACCATTACCACATTTCAGCTAATAGCTACTGTCAGAGGCAGAACACACTGACTGTGGGGTGGGGGCGTGGGGGGAATCAGTTAGTTATGTAATGAAGATCTACTTACAGAAGCAGCAAGCACAAAACCTTTTTATAACAGCTGCAATTTTATAAAGCGGTTGCTTTATTTGGCTGCCCCTTGAAACAGTTGTGCACATTCTGTACAGTATTTTGAGTCTGAAAAGTGGAACTTATGGGGATTCAAAATGTCCTCCTCAGCTTCAGAAGAAAGCCTTTGGCCATGTTGTAGTATTTATTCATTTTCCTCTGATTTATATTACTGTACAAGAATAACATGTGGCCATAATGATAGAGTTGATTTGTTTGAACAACACCAAGCATAACACATTTGCTTCTTAAAAGCCTCCTCTGAGGAAAGCCATCTGACAAAGACATTTTTTGCCAATCTGCAATATCATGTAAAAGAACATTAACAATATGATTTAATAGATGCTTTCCTTTGATGGGGAGGGGGTGTCAAAATAGACTTAAAACAAAAATCTCACTCATACTTTTAGGATGTGATTGAGTTTGACAGGTAAGGTAACCATAATAAAATATTCACATATTTTATCATTCACAAGACTTTTTCACATGTACGTTGAAAGAACTTTACAAGAACTATCACTGAAACAACCTTGGAAAAGGCATATTCTTCCCACAGTGTTAATCTCAAGGCCAGTGTTTACTGTTCAATTTGAAAATTTTAAGAACATTGTATATTATAGGGGTAATTTTTTTCCTATACAATAAACAGCTGACCATAGCCAAATTACTCTGATTCTAATAACATCTGTGACCACACAGAAGAACACGTCAAATAATGAGTAATATGTATTTTAAAAACAGAATTTGAAGAACAGTTCCCCCAGAGTGCCCTGAACTTCTCCCTTTTTGTTTTTAGTTTCCTCTCAACACTTCTGTTATTATTCATCCCACATCCACCTTTCTTTTTAGATTACAAGGTCTTTGAGGGTAGGGGCACTGTTGTCTTTTATATTACCTATCTGGGACCTCACACAAGATTTCATGCCAAGCAGGTGCTCAGAATGTGTCTGATGAATGAATAAATTGATAATTTCCTAGAGCTATATACATTTTTACCAAGATAATTGTTTTATCTAAAATTTTCATCAATTTTATTTTCCTCCTTTGGGGGAAGAGGGCTTTTTTTTTTTTATCACAGAAATACCATTTCAAATGCTTCTTCTTTAAAATAAAAATAAGGGAGGCCTGGATGGCTCAGCGGTTGAGCATCTGCCTTCTGCTCAGGTCGTGATCCTGGGGTCCTGGGATTGAGTCCCACATCAGACTCCCCGCAGGGAATCTGCTTCTCCTTGTGCCTAGGTCTCTGCCTCTCTCTCTGAGTGTCTCTCATGAATAAATAAATAAAATCTTAAAAAATAATAAAAATAATTGTAATTAATTTTAAGACAGCCTATAGAACATGTACTCTGTTTAATAATTCTTTCTTAATAATAAATCTCTATTCCTTTGAACACTTACATAATTTCATAGTAATGTAATTAAACTTTTCTAAAGTTATTTGGCTAAAGAAAAAAGGAAAGTATTACTTAATGTGCATTAAAAATTTTTAGCTATTGTAAAAGCATATTTTTATTTCTATCCAGTATTTTTCATGAAAATCCTTTGACCTATTTAATTTAGTACAATCTAAATTTAACAGAATACATGTTGAAAGGCACCACATAACAAGGTATTATTACCTCCACTTTATAGGAAACAGAATTTAAGATTACTGATTATTGAGATTAGTAAGTAAAGAACACGAGTCTACTGAGACATTCCAATAGGTACACTGGCAGACACCCCTTAAAATGGTTGACAGTAAGTAAAGAAAAAGTATAAATCGTGAGCAGAAGCTTTTCATCTTCAAAATCTGAGCTGGTAAGTGGTAAAACCATGTTTAATGAATGTTAAAATACAAATAGATATGTTACTTTGCAATAGTGACACAAATATTTCATTTTCTGTTAGGCTGCAGTACTCCATCGCAGACAGCTATCAGAAACTAAAGCCATCATGCCTTAAAACAGGGCTTTCTCCATCTATAATTTCTGTGACCTAAATTTGGCTCATCTCATTGCCAGCAGCCCAGAAGTGGAGCTGATGTGCTGAGCCAGGAGTAGTGTCCTATGACAATCACAGTTTGTGGAATTTCACACCTAATGGTAAGTCCCTCAAAGTCTAAGATTCACACCCACAGTCTATTAAGAACAGAGAATGGAGTTCTGCAACCATCCAGAGATTGTAACTAGAGGAATTCCAAATGGGTGGTACCTGGTTAACAGAGGCATCTGCATTAGCCACAGGTGAAGGGGAGCGACAGGCAGGTGGAGAGGAAATTTCACTGTTGGTTCCCTCCTCCCCAGACTCCTCCGTCACAGGTGACAGCAAAGTGTGACAACGACCTGCAGTCATCTATCACATAAAATGTAGCCCAAAGGACACAAACGTCAGTTAGCTATGTTAATAGAAGACCTAGTCAGGCACAGGTCAAAATGAAAGTCATAATATAATAAAGGTTAGGGATACAGAGACCCATACCTACATACAAATTCTGTGTTAGTATTTAAAAGTTTTGTCCTCAAGTGACTATGACTCTCGGGATCATATGGGAGAGAGGGTGTATATCACAATAAAGACTTTTGTTCTTGATTATTTATTTTCCTTTCCTTGAGGTGTGTATCTTTATAAACAAGTAGAAAAATCACGAATTATAAAAGCAAGGGAAGGGTCTACAAAATAAAACTTGGGTCTTTTGTGGACATCTCAAATTCTAAATATTCTAGGGAGATAAATGCACCCAAAGTAATATTTTGCCAGAAGAGTCCAGGTATGATTATATGCTACCTGAGGCACAGCACACATGTATGGAAAACATACAGCACTGGAAAACATTTTAGTTACTAAAATAACTCATGCATTATAGATACAAAGTGATAAGCAAGTGATATTGCAGAACAGAAATTAATGGAACCTATTTATTTTAATCCAAAGCTAAACTCTGGATTCTCAGTTTTCTTATTTTCCTAACAATACCTTTTCTTCCATATTTTATTGAATATCTGTACAACAGAATACACAAACATGTCTAGTCGGCCAGTGTTTTAGCTTGAAAAACACACAAAAAATATATATACAGGATGATTCTCCTATCCCCCAGAAAAACTAGAAAACTGTGCAAAGGAAAATTTTTTTTAAGCTCAGAGGCTTTCAATATTATTGTTTAATTATAAACAAATGCAGGGCCAACCTCTGGCATATTAAATAATTCAGCCCCCTCAAGCAAATAGCTTCATTTTAGCTATCCCTGTTTACAGTATGAAAAACTGGCCTTGGCCCAAAGGTAGTCAGAGTTAAGGAAACTGTTTTCTCAGTTCGAATCTTCAAGAGCTAACACTGATCCCTAAAAGAAGTCACGAAGAGGGAACCTGGAACCACTGGCCAGGCTGCGGGCAGAAGGGAGCGCCGCTGGCTCCCAGCGGACCCGGCCTTCCCCCTCACTTACCATGACCACAGAGGGGTGGGCCGAGGTCGCGGGGAGGAGCTCCCTGTCCAGGTCCTCCGTCCCCTCCGCCAGCCCCTCCACCTCCGTGACCGTCAGCAGCATGGTGGCATGCTTGGCTTTCATCGTCAGCATCTTGCACTTGGAGTTCAAAGAGGCGATCTGCTCCTGGTAGCCCTTGATTTTCTGAGCCAGCTCCTGGGGAAACATTTCCACCACCGCCCCCCCCCCGCCCCCCAACTGTGTGTCAGAGCAGCATCAAAAGGAAACACAACTCGTAGCGTTCATCTTCCTCCAGCGCTGGCCAATGAGATCGCAGAGCTGCGCCAGGCGGCAGCAGCAGCCGCGGCCGAGGCAGGATGTGGACGTGCGAGCGCAGGAGCCTGTCCGCCGCGCGCCTGCACCGCAGCCCGAGCACCGCGCAGCCGGGCCCGCAAGAGCCGCTGCAGGGCCGGAGACCAGGGCCCTGGGCCGGGGGATTCTAATCCCGGGAGAGGCCCGCCGTGCAATCGGGAACTTATGTAACGTTAGGCACTGGCAACTTTCTTCAAAATGTCTAAAGAATCCGAACCCGCCAGATGGTTCATGCCATGGAAATGAGGTCATGTGATGACTAAAACTGCAAAAAATGCAATGCTCAGCTCTTACCATACTGAACATATCAGATAGAGCAGTCATCTGTTAAGGGGCAGCGTCTCAAAAGTAACCTGCACCTCAATTCCTGTGAGCCATAGAGGTGTTTTTTTTTTTTTTTTTTGTAGATAAGCTAAATATTACATAGGAAACCCTAATTTTTTATCTTGATTACTCCCACAATAAAGTTTTGTACATTCATCAAATTTTCCCTCATGTACTCCATCATGCCTCACATGTTTCTCATGTTTCAAACTAGAGCTTTGAACTTGAAGTTCAGTTCAAATTTAATGTCTTTTAAACTCATCTGTTGTTGAAAAACTTGTTTTAAGAGAGAGAGGTTTTAAAACTTTTACCAAGAGCTTATTGAAAATATATTCTGGACAGCTGGCAGCTCTCAAAAATCTAAAATATTAAATAAATAATCTAAAATGGTAATTCTAAAATATTAAGTTTATACTAAAAGATGTATACATGCTTAACAAAAAAGATGTCTATTTCAAGACATTAATCCTAAAAGTATCAAACCATTACTTTTTTTCTGTTCCTTTTATTTGGCTCCTTTTCCTGAAAAACTGTCATTTCGTGTTTGTACGAAACATATTTCGCAACAAAAACATTCAATGTCAATATCTTTAAAAACGATAGTGTTTATATACATATATGCCCATATATACACACTAGGCACATATACATACTTCACCTATATGTATATATGATACAAATACTATCATTTTAAACACATTGACATTCAAACTAGAGCTTTGAACTTGAAGTTCAGAAACAAAATAACAACAAACTGGTATATATGATGTATGTACAATGTATATTTATGTGTGTATATGTATATGTGTATGCACACAGACACACACATATATAATTTAGTTTCTCCCCTCCCAGACAAAACTGACTAATGGAAGGAAAAACCTTGCAAAACTCAGCCAGTAGCCTGTCTTCTTGATTTCTTCTATAGCACAAGAATTTTTAAAGCAAGAATTTAAAATGTAGAAATCATCACTTCTTTACCTTTTAGAGCTGCAGGTACTTAGTTAAACCTAATATGGGTTTCTATTTTTAATAGTGATTAAACAGTTGGCCTAGTGCCTAATACATGGTTACTCTATTATAATTAGTTGACATGCACATATAGAAGACATCTACCAATCAGTGGACTCCTTGAATACTGCATTTTCATAGGACAAATCACTAAGCCTTCTTATAATGGCTTGCCACACTGGGTAGATTTGAAGAATCTTTGTGAAGTAGCATTAATTTTAGTCCTTCCCCTTTTCTGGCTACACGCATGGCTGTGTCCCCAACTGCTACACCCTGCAAAGTTGTGCCCATGCTGACAGTGAACATCCATCTCGTAAATTGGAATTCTACACTTTATTGTGTATAAAACTCATTTGAGTTGTTTGTTAACAATGCAGTTCTGTTCTCTACAAAAGATTGTGATTTACAAGGCATTTTATACTTATCCCCTTGGAGAAACAGCTCCTTAGAACTTCCTTCTGCAACAATAAAACCTGTCTGTATCAGAATAACTGTGGGTTCGTTATTAAATCTGCTAAATTAAAATGGAACCCCACTGGCTTAATGTGTTCTCCATTTTCAGGAAGCACATATATTTTTAATTTTTACTGGATATTTCTGAAAATGATTACAAAGCATGAGCATAAAGAGGTGGGAATTTCAGATTCAGTGGCTGTTCTAAGGAAAGCTGCCCTCTGTGGGCAGTCTCCTGCACTCAAGAGAAGGCCTTGTACGCAAGGTAAAAAGCAGGGAGGCCTGACTATTCTTATGATTTAAAAGCAGCAAGATAATTTTTTCAAGTTAAACGCAGCATTTAAAAAATTACAGAAAAAAGTTAATTCCTTAGACACATACATATATTGTAAATAATTTATCAATTTTTGATAAATTATCAATTTATGTCATTATTATAATCAATTATTTTTATCAGATAAAGTTCTCCTAGATGCTAGATTCACCACACAGTTGAAATTCCATTGAAAGCAGACTGAAAATACAGGAAAAAGCAGTCTTCCACATTTTTATGTTATCGTAAATCAGGCTATCTCCACTCAGCACATTCTTTCCTGTGTTTGTTTTATACATACAATGAATCTCACACAGGACTATGCCATTATTATTATGAAAATGTATCCTAAATCACCTGACAGAACTTACAAGAGTCTACACTCCTGTTTAGAACTGGAAAGAGAAAATGTGACAAAATGAATGGACCACAGAACAGGAGCCTGGAGGATAGTCTACAGCTGATTGTGCTCAGAGCCAGCTCTGTGACCTTGGATAAGTCATTCATTTTCTGGGTCATCATTCTTTTCTTCTGTGAAATAAGGTAGCCCAAATAGTTGCTACTGCAGGGGGAAAAAATCATGGAATTTGAACAACAGATACTGGCTTAGAATCTGGTTTCTATCAGTTACTAGACTTGGGAGCTTGGGAAGTCACTTTTAAAAAAATCAGTTTCTGTTTTCTTTTCAGTATAATGGTGATGATTAAAAAAAAAAATCCTTGCCTCACAGCATTGATATAAAAGATAATGTAACAACTGTATAACTGTTTTTTTTTTAAAAACCCAAACTGTAGTAATGATAATTATTGCTATTTCAGACAAGGTTTTTAAAATATGTACTTTCTGTACTCTGATAGAATGTTGTTACAACAAAATTCTGGATCTTCTGAGGTTAAAAATAGTTTCAAAATTAATTTGTAATATATAGTCTAATACATAGTCTAATGTATGAATTATACAAACAGTGGTTTCAAATATTTGCTTAACATATTTTCACTTAACCAGTGGCATAAGAGAAATCAATGGTTAACAAAGATAATAGCTATGGTGTAGAAGTAAATGTAGGTGGGAGGTTTATTTATGTAATTTTATAAAGAATATATAAATGTAAGTTACTGATATGTTGGACATGTCAAGAAATTAATTGCATTTGGAGAGTAGGTAGTGAGACATTTTATCCTTCAAAGGCAACAACTGAATCTTCTGAGAAACTCACTATGATATTTGGTTTGAAAAAATAGTTGCTCTAACATTTTAACAAAATTAAAATGGAGCAGATGAAGAATAAACTAAATATCCACCTTTAGCCCTGAGAAATTAGACACTCTCCTCTGTCCTGTTGCTTTCCCAATTCATGATGCTATGAGCCAGTTCCTAAGGGAAAGAGTAAATGTGATCCAAATAGGAATTGACAGGTCAGAAGAAATTCACTGCTAGATATCAATGGGCCAAAACACTGAAAATCTATGATCTCTGAGACCAAGTCTATGCAAGGGGTGTTCAAATCCTAAGTTTATAAGGAAGTTATAAACCTAAGAAAGAAGACATATTTGAAAATGGAGAAGACGCTAAAAACATGACCTGAAGATCAGCAAAACAACATGGGCCATACTGACTGCAGTGGAAGGGACTGAAGTAACCTCTATTTCAAAGAGCAAATGATTTTGTTTTTAATATGAAATATCTCTTTTTTGTAAAGAGGTCAATCAAAGCAACAAGGCTTTGAGCACTGCTGTTTCTAGCAGTCTTTGAATACAGAGCAGACCATGTGTTGGTATAAATAACTGTGAGAATTTGGGGTGCAGGAGACAGTTGATGGATCCCAGCTAAGATATATCATCCCAATATGTAAAGAGGTTTTGGCCTCAAGGGGAAGACTCAGGCTCCTGGGTCTTGGAAAACACCAGCAAGAACAGGTAAAATCAGTCAGAGAGGATGCCCAAGAACTGAGCACACTATGTGCACAATAGGGAAAACTTTTCTCTTAGATTCACTAGAAACCAATGACATAGTCTAACCAAACAAGCACCTTGCCTGTGTGCCTGTCTCACCTCATGCCGAGAAATCTGGGCTTGCAGCTCCTGGATGTTACTGGTGGCCACAGGTGTATCCTCGATTTCTCTGTGCGCTCCTTCTATAAGCTCCCGGAGGTGCTGCATTTCTTGCTCATACTGTTCATATTGCACCACAGCCTCCTTTGAAAGAGAAAACAACATATGATTATCTTTCTATATCAATAACTACATGGAATCATTCTGTGCTGCCCTCTACAGTGTTAACTGGTATTCACCTGTGTGTCTGGGAATAACAAATGATGGGTAAAATCCCTGGGTGACTCAAGTCCTCAAACTTATGCAGATATTTCAAAAGCTTCTCTCTAAAATAGTTTACTAAGATTATTAACAGACTCAAAATACCTAAATGGCTAGATCTTCTCTCTTCTCCCTATTCATATTGTCCTGAATATAGCAATGTCATGGTCTGAACAATGTCATGGTAGGAAGTGGTATGAGAAACACGATTACTTCATTTTTCCATCTAAGAAATACTAAATATATATGTAAGGCACTTGTCTAAATGCTGAGGTAGAAGATAAAAAAATGAAGTAAGCATGACTTCTATCCTTAGGAATTTACTATGTAACAAATTACAAGACAATCCAAGGAGCAAGAATAGTTGACCAAGTCGACCATTAACTATTTAATGAAAAGATATGTATACAATTTTTGGATAAAGTAAGTAAAGTATTAGTTGAAAGGAGATATAAAGTGGAGAGTGTCATTCCTTCCTGTAAATGTTTTTTCTCTTATTAGCTAAAAAGATTAAGAGTTCCACTTGGGTGCACTTTCAAGGCCAAAAAAAAATGCATTTAGTGTATCAATAAGCTGAAATATGAAAAAAGATTCTGTAATATTATGCTAGCAACAAAGGCATTTTACAAGATTTTAGAGGATTCTCAGATGAATAATAAGAGATAAAAATATATGACTGAAGATAAAATTAACCTTTATAAGTTATTCTTTACTAAAATATATTGCTAAAAGATAGCTTTCACCAAAGGCTATTTTTTATAGAGCTTTCCCCAGGCTTTTGTGGGTGATCCAAATGAGAGCATTTCATCTCCTTATTTTATATAACCACAACAATCTGTCAAATTTAACTTTCTGGATGTGTTTTGATGGCTGAGCCCACACAATGCTAAGAAAAGAAGCCCATGACTCATTTGCTCTTGCTCGCCTGGCGCAGGGACTACAAGAGACTCTGGCTGGCACAGCAGTACATGCCTGCATGATGTTGCACTGCTGGATTGCTGTGTGCTGTAACCGGCTGGCCTCCTCCTGCAGGTGCAGAGCAGCATGGCACAGTGGCAAGCTGGTGACCACATCTTCAGGTATCCTCAGTGCACTCTGGCAAATCTGCACAGCATGGACCTTTGGCTTGAGTGACTCCATCTCAGATAACAAATGCTGAAAGTGCGAGTTCACATTTTATGTTTTGTAAAAATGTTTAAAAATGTTATACTTTAACAGCTTATTTCCTAAGCAAGAGACATTTACTAAATTACAGCTCTGTCACGTGTCATAAATATTTTCCAAGGAATTTTTCTTTTTATTTATTAAGATTTTATTTATTTATTCATATGAGAGAGAGAGAGAGAGACAGAGACAGAGAGAGAGGCAGAGAGAGAGAAAGAGAGAGAGAGGCAGAGACACAGGCAGAGAGAGAAGCAGGCTCCATGCAGGGAGCCTGACGTGGGACTCCATCCCGAGTCTCCAGGATCAAGTCCTGGGCTGAAGGTAGCTCTAAACTGCTGAGCCACCCAGGCTGCCCAGAATTTTTCTTTAAATAATGTAAAGAGTACTAAGACTACAGCTGAGTTTAAAAATCATTTTTCCTCACTATTTTCTCCTCCTCCTCCTCCTCCTCCTCCTCCTTCTTCTTCTTCTTCTTCTTCTTTCTTCTTCTTTTTATACATCTCCTTTCTCATTTCCTCTGGATTATCTTTGCTTACCTGTCGATGAGAAAGTTGCTCCTTGAGACTAAGACGGCCCACTTCTGGAGAAGTCAAGGTTGTCTGGGCTTGCTCCAAAGCAACTTGTAAGTTTTTTAGCTCGGTTTCAAATTTTTTCATATCCTAGAGAGTAAAAGCAATATGAATGTTAGTATATAAGCATTTGAAGTTCAAAGTCATCGGAGAATAGCATCACAGTCAAGAAGGCGTTATCAGAGGTGAGTACTACTTCTCTACTATAACACCACCGTTAAAAAAAAAAAAGATAGACTTTCCAATTTGAATTACTATTTTTTTTTTACCTTGGCAGCATCTTGGAGATTATGCATACGAATTTTGATCATCTGTCGCAGCTCCTCAGACTCCCGTCCCAGTTCTGCCACTTGCTGAGACATTTTTTCTGTGGAGTACACACTAGCAAGGTACTGTAATTTCACAATCATTGCTTCCAGATTGCTGTGAATTTCTTCAGATTCTTCTAGCATGGTCTAAAGTGAATTATCAAAATTTATGACATTGACAGGCAGACAGAGACATATAGGTAATCAATCTGATGTGGCATAAGACTGTCAGACTGAAAGGAAGGGAGCTGTTATCTACAGTTCTCATAAGTACTGTGTAGGTTCTGTGTGTCTTACTGTGTTTAACCCTCACACCCCTGTGCCTACTCCCTGCCTATTATTATCCCCATTTTACAGAAAAAGAAATCAAGGTTTAGAAACTGCCAACCATTTGTCAAGGCTACATGTTATTAAGTGTTGGACCCTAAGGCTCATGCTCTATCTACCACCCTAAGCTGCTCTCTGGGGAGGGTCAGGACATAAGTATCCCAGGAGTGTTGATGCTCTGACATGTTGGGTATCTTCATCAGGTTGCTAAGGCTACTTTTTCTCATTTTAAACTCAAGAGATGCTTTTCAGCTCCCATATCCTATGTCTAAGATCTAAGATGCCTATCAATCCAAGAAACAAAAATAACACAAGAACGTTACAAACAAACAAAAACTTTTGAACACTGGCTTTAGTGAGACAAAGTGGGTAGAAGCTACTTGAGATACCATGAGGAATAAAATGCAGCCCTTGTCATTCAGGATAGTATCATCTAGTGAGACTAATAATACACATTGTATGAGTAGAATGAAAGAGGAGAAATGTTAAAGATGGCAGAAATGAGATGTGCTACTACTTGGAGGAAGACTGGGAGAAGGCACAGCAAAACAAAGATGCAGAGGTGAGTGAGCACAAAATGGGAAGTTACTGGGATGTGTGATGTGTAAAGAGGAGGAATGGGAGCTGGGACATTATTCTTAGGCAATAGATCTTTATTTTTTTAGAATAAAGTACAGTTTTTTCCTCATGAGGAATGCTATATATATAATAAAGCTTCAAAAGTATTGAACATATTAAGAAGAAAATAAAATACTCCACAATATGTCAGAGATAACTTTAAGTAAGAGATAACTGTTGTTATATTTGGGTATATTTTTAGGTAATTGAGACCTAATATATGTATAATTTTCCTTCTTTCTTTTCCACCTGACATTAGAACACATGCATTCTCTCTGTGTATTGTTTTTGGCTAAACTTGGGCAGCCCCACCTAAGGCAGTCTGACCTAAGGCAGGGACAAGAGAACTCTCCAGAATAATATCTACAGGATGAGTTCTCTCCTGAGCAACTGAGAGAACCCTCGACATGTGGTGTCTGTCCTCCCATGTTCCTGAGGCATCAATCCACCTAACTGCCCAAGTCAAAACACCGAGGAGCCGTCCGGGGCTCCTCCCTCTCTTTCATCCACATCCAAGAGCCTCCAGAGTCCAGCATTCTAGCTCAGTAGTAGCCCTTGCATCTGTCTTCTCTCAACCTCCAAAGAGAGACCTGCCACTTTCTAGCCTAACACTGAAACCACCTTCCATGCTGTCTTACCTTCATCAGTCTGTTTTCCACAGGCTGCTAAATCATTCTTAAAATACAAGCCTGAATTTGTTGCTTGCCTGAAAAATATCTGTCAGAGGCTTCAGAGTAGGGTAAAGCCCAAGTTCTCAACAGGCCTTTTGATCTTTTGTTCTTTCTCTATTCTTACTTCTTGTGCCTTTTCCCAGCTCTCCTCCACACCTCCTCCTACTGTCCTGCTCCCTCCACTGCACCAAATGGAGCACCCCTCACTTTTACTACTGGAATTTCAACACAAGTAGGTAGCCTGTCATTCAGGACTCAGCCCAGAATTACCTTCTCCTAAGAAGGCCTCCTTAAATGAGGCAGTGTGGGTGGATCATGCTCCTTTGGGCTCCCTCAGCATCTTGATCATCATTTCCTACACTTACCACATTGTTTGTAATTGTCTAGATCTGTCTGTCATTGTGCCTCCTTTTATCAATTCCCTGGGGCAAGAACAGTGAGTATTTTTTTGTATTCTAAGGCCTAACAAAATTCCTAGCTTTGGAGAGAAAGTATTCTATAAATATTTGTTGAATAAATAAATGAGTGCAGGACTGATTTCAAGGAAAAAAAAAGTTTTGATGGTTACTTTAAAGACTACATTGTACTTTATGATATCCAAAATGTCATTCAGAAAAGTGACTTGACAGTTTTCTTTAAAATTTCACTATAGGGACGTCTGGGTAGCTCAGTTGGTTAAACGTCTGCCTTTGGCTGAGGTCATGATCCTGGGGTCCTGGGACTGAGCCCCTGCTTCTCCCTCTCCCTCTTCCTTCTACTTGTGCTCACTCTCTCTCTCTGAAATAAATAAATAAAATCTTAAAAAAAATAAAATTCCACTATAGTGGGGTGCCTGGGTGGCTCAATTGGTTAAGCAGTTGACTCTTGGTTTCAGCTCAGCTCATAATGTCAGGGTCATGAGATTAAGCCCTCTGTCAGGCTCTATACTCAGCATGGAGTCCCCTTCCTTCCCCCTCTTCCTCCCTCCCATTCTGCTCCCCACCACAAACTCTTTTTCTTTCTCTCTCTCAAATAAATTAACTAAATCTTAAAAAATAAAAATAGAACAATAAAATTCCAGTCTAATTATTAATACTGCATAAAGTATTTTCTACATTTTGGATTGCGGAGTAATAACTAGCATTTTGGTGATCATGATGCATTTTGCCAATTGTTTTTCAAAAAGATTTTAACAATTAAACGTTAGGGTTGAAAGCTCTTTCTTCTTTAAATATGAATCTCAAATAACTTTTAAATGGTATTAATTTGATAAAGTGCTCTCTCACACTCTCTTTTAAATTTTCATTTCTAGATTTCTAATGAGGTTGAATATTTTTGTCATCATTTACAACCAGTTGTAAATTAAGTCTTGTCTTGAGTGGTTTAAGAAAGATTCCAGAAGAGTATACAAGATTGATTAGAGAATACGAAAACTGATTAGCATCTGTTAAAGCATTCCAAGGAGGCAATGAGGCTTTAATCTAGAAACCTGTCCACAGGAATGGAAAAGGGAATGGTTTGAAAGATATGAGTATACATAAATCAGAATAAAAGAGAGAGAATCTAAAATACTTCAGGATATCCATGTAAGTAAGTAAAAATCATTCTGTGTTGTATTGTAAGCGAACTGTGCTATTACATACTTGTATCTAATTCAAGCTAAAGATAATAAAAGGATGAAATAATTTCCTGGATGATACAACCAGAAGAAAACTTCCGGAAATGAAGTAATGCAGCCACCTTCTGATATGGACTCTTTGCTACTTTCTAGCTGACCCCCACTTCCTCTGGAGAGCCAGACAACTGAGACCAGGCTGAGTGCTGAGAGTGAGGAGGCACTCACATGGCAGATAGTGTGCTTGATATTTGCACATATGTTAAACCATTCGATCCTCCTAATAATTCTGCAATAAAAGTATCATTTACATCTCCATCTTAATGAGAAAACACAATTCAGGGAGGCAAAGGAGTTTGCTCCAAATTGCACAGCCCTAAATAGCAGAGATTGGTTTTCCCATCAGTCTGAGTCTGAAGTCTATAATCTCTCCACATGTCATATCTCTTCATGGGGAAGAATTTCCCACCATATCCAAGCATCTGATTGTTTCAAAGAAGCTGCAAAAAAAGAAAAACCTATACAGGGCTATTTGGGTCTTGGAGAGAAAAAAATCTAGGGGAGATAGAGGATATTTATTTATATAGTTTTATGAAATCTTATGGGTAACCACTTCCTTTTAAACCACTGGACAAGTCATTAGGGTTACGTTAGCTTTCTTTTTATCTGGAACCTACAATAATTCTACATCATGGCCCTTTAAATTTTCTGCCAGTCTAGCTAGTTAAATCAAATTTCTCTCTTAGTTACTCTTTGAAAACTATTTTTCCCAAAATTACCTGATGTAAAACGTATTGTTCTCGAAGTTGGTTTGCAGAATTCCATGTAATCTTTCCATGTACCAACACTTTAGCTTTCTCAATCCACTTCAAAATGAATTCAAGCATTTCATTGTATTCTTCTAAATGTGATGCTGCCTGAAAAAATCATTAACATTCAGATAGCAATTGTAAACTCTGCTTCATGAACTAGAAAACAGTCTTTTTTTTTTAGAAAACAGTCTTCTATTTCTCTTTCTATACAATAATCCTAGGGGTTGATTTTTATAATATCTGTGTTATCTAAAGGTATCATGAACAATCATTCCCTTGTTGAAAACCTGTCAAGGACTTCCCAGTGACTTTAGGATAAAGTTCAAATCCTTAATATGCTTGAATAATTTGTCTTTTAAAAATATTCTATCTTCTCATCTCTGAGTCATCAGTCTAGTACCTCTCTATCCCTCCTTCCATACTCCACTCTCACTGATTCAGGAGGTGGTAGTGGGGATTATAGCTGCCAAATTTTGGTACATTTATTTATTTATTTATTTATATTATTTATTATTGCCAAATCCTAATTTGGTTTGTCTGTGATTACAGAAAAAATACATAATGAATTTATACAGGTGAGTCTACAGTCAACAATTATGACAGATGTGTGACCCAAACATATTAAGTAAATGCAAGCATATCTATGTATCTATATATCTATCTTGTGTCTTACATCTTTATATTATATATATACCTTCTGTCTTATATCTTTGTATTTTTATTATATATATAATTATATATATAAATTATATCTATAATTATATATAAAATAATATAAATACTTAAATTTATATATATATATATATATATATATATATATAATACTTAAAGGTATTTGAATTCATCCCAAACTGAATTTGTAAAACATGTTAAGGGATGAGTACTCATTTCACAAAATACTTCTCCAGTTGACAAAATATTCATTCCAATAGTCCATTTATATGACCACCTTTGTAAATGAACTTATAATATAGTTTGATATAAAATAAAGGGAAGTTTACATGTAAATTTTAGGAACACAAGTGTGGTATGAAATAAGCTACTCTTATCATTGTTAATATTATCTTTTTATCTATTTTCAAAAAAAAAAAAAGCAAACACTGAATATCTGCCTTAAAGGATTTTGATTCCTGTCCTGGACATACCTGACTGAGATTGGAGAGCCGATTCTCAGCCTGCCTAATGGTCTGTTGGTGAAGTTCAGTCAGTTTTCCTATCTTCTTGGCCAGTGGTTTACCCAGTTGTCCATTCTGCTCTGAGAATTTCTGTACTGCTGCATCTAGTTCCATTAATTTTAAATTACAGCCGTCTAATTCCTCTCCTAGCACCTAGGTGGTAATCAAAACAAAAGAACATTAGACTACAAGAAATAAATTCCCCTGGATTTCCCAAGGTCAAGGGTGGTATTTTAAATGATTTTTGTATGCATCAAATATTATAAAGAATGATTATACTCTGATCAGGTCATTTCTGTTTCTTCGGTTAGATAGGCAGAGCAGGCAGGATGTTTTATAACCTTGGTGTTTATTTCCTATGAGGCTGAGTGAGATGGTTGTTTTCCTTCTGCCCCACCCAAAAAGGATTAATCACTTAACTCATCAGCAGAGCGAGAACACAGATTTAACCACCAAAATAATCCTTCCATTTGGAATTTTTATATTTATATTACCAAATCATTATTTGGTCTTGTGACACTTTTCCCTATTACACATGTATGCAGAGACATCTATTAATACAGCTCCACTGTAATCATGAGATATATGTTGTAAGGGATCTATGCTATTATGTTTATACAATGTCTTACTGTCTGCCTTTACTTTCTGGATTTAATGAAGCTTGCTAATCAAGAAAGCTTCCCCCCCCCTTCTATATCCCCAAAATAAAATAACTTCAAAAATAGCTAATTCATTCAGTAGCATCTCTTATGTTTCCACTTCTCCTTCCTTACCTTTTGGTCAGATTTAGCTTGTGCTAAATTATCTGTCTTTGCTCTCAGCTTACTTAGAATAGTCGTGAGATCTTTGGCTATCTTCTGAATTTGCCGGTTGAACTCCTGGCTCATGGCCTTGCTCTGTTCAACTTCTCTTACTTTGTCCTGGATCTAAATAATCAATGAGAACAGCAAAACCAACTATGATTAAAATTGCATAATTGCTGCAGAAAACCTCAATCATAAGATGTTGACAAGGGAGACACTGGCGTGGTTAATGCCATTTTGGCATCGATGCACTTTGTCAGACCAGCCACATGCTGTTATGAGCTCTCATGGCTTTCCACACAGCTTTGCTTCCTACCACCTTTATGCATGTACTGTCCCTTTCTGCTGCTGTTTCAGCAAAGAAACAAGCAATGCATGTACAGTGATCTATGCATCAAATGTTTATAGAATATTCATTATAGATAGCAATATACATATAGCTGAGTTTGAATCCTATCTTCTCCATTTACTACCTTCAGAACACAAATTCCTTTAAGCCTGTTCTTCCATAAAATGGAAAACATTTCCAGATAATTGGAAGCACCTGGATTTGTTTCCAAGCACCTTTTTATATATAGCTGTTGGTGATCTGTTAACTCCTTTTCCAACTTTCCACGTACATCCCTATAGTATATCAAAAAAAGGTTAAGCACATCTAATAAAAAGAAAGGTTTAAAAAAAAGTACAGTTAACATTTATAAGTTTCTAATGGCTTTGGTTTGATTTGATAACAGTGATATTTTTACTTCTAATAAAATGCTTAAGAGAAAACGGTAAAGAAATATTTTCTTTATATAAGTGAAAGGCCTTAAAAAAATCACTTTAGTACAGGGGAAACACATCATTGAAAGAACACTTTTTTGAGGTGCCTAGATAGATAGCTCAGTCAGTTGAGTGCCTGACTCTTGGTTTCAGCTCAGGTCATGATCTCAGGATTGTAAGATGAAGGTCTGCATGGCTCTGCACTCAGCAGAGAGTCCACCTGAGATTCTCTCTCTCTCTCTACCTCTGTTCCTCCTCCCAACTCACACTTGCTCACCCACTCTATCTCTCTCTTTCTCTCTCAAATAAATAAATAAATCTTTTCTAAAAAAGAATACTTCTTTGGCCTTCATTAATTTTGAGTGCCAATGTAAATGGGATGCATGAAAATAACTCTAATATAGAAAAATTTACCCAGAGAAAAAGAAAAATTAAATTTAAACTTTTTTAAAGATCTGAGCTTTCTAAGTCATCCTTCCCAGTAAACCTTCCAATGTCCAAGAAGAAAAACCAAATAGGCCAATTAAATACTTAAAATAGAAAATAACATTTTAGTTTAGGTCAATATCATTATGTAGCACTGGATTTTGATGAAATTTTAAAAAACACTTTATAATATACATTGGAGTGTCCAAAAAATGCAATGTACTTGTATGAATTTTATAATTGTTATGATGTGATACTACTTTCCATTTTATGTAGCACTTTAGAATTAGGGATATATCTTCTTTTTGTCCTCTATAGACCGCTTTCAACTTAACTGTGCTTTAGCATTATGTCACCAAGGTGGTCCTAAAAAGCTATTATGTTTCCAAACAGATGCTATCAAAGTTATTTTCACTACGTGAAAGCATGTCCTCTCTTTAGGACCTAACATAGAAATCTCCCTCTGATCTCAGTACTATGAATGATTATGTATCTCTTTGTTTAAAAAAAAAAAGACTTGTAAAATTTATAGTCATGGATTAGATTACATGGCACATCTTTCATTGGTCATTTGAAAGCTAGAGTTATTTGATGAGCCTTCCTCTAGCAAAATTATACAACTCACAAACATGCATTTTGGGTAATAACTTCTTCCTTAGCTTTACCTTATTTTTTTCACTCTGATTTTCCCTTTTTTCAAATATCTTACCTACTTACCTTATATTTTACTGAACTGAAATAACAGCTAGAGGAGTACCTGGCAGGTCCTGGGTACTAAAAAAATTTGTTGAACATGAAATACAGCTTTTAGAAAAATTTAAGTCATTTTTAAAGAAAAAGGTGAAGTAGTAAGTTATTTGTAATTATATTAATTATATTATATATTATATTAATTATATTATATTTTTATATTGTTCATATCTGCGATCATCTGATATATTGCCAACAAATAAGACTTCTAATTTAATATTGTCATTTTATACCTATGTGTTTTTAACTGTTTCCATGGAGATATAATTATGAAAATCAAGAACTCTCCTACAAGAACACTGAGCCTCTGAAAGAATGGAAAGGCATACTTTGTGATCATAGATTTACCTGGTCATGGATAGTTCCTAGGTCCAGTGCCACTTCAGCTAACTGAAGGGATACTTCAGAAGGTAATATGGAATAAAGACCCAGGTATTTATTTTTCTGCTCTTCAGTCATTTTCTCAATGTTCTGTCGGCGATTTGTTGCTTCTGTTAGGAGAATCTAAAAAAAAAAAAAAGACATCAGACCATGTATTATTCATCAATATATGAAGTGTGGACTTAGAAAAACATTTTTTTAAAAACTCAAGCCTTTCTGGGGAGAAGCGTGTCCCCTCTATACAGAACAAAAGAAAGTCCCTTGAAATAATACTAAAAGCCTTTTATATAGTACATTTCTGAAGAATTTTAATTCAATACTCATTGAATATAAGCAAGCATATATCATTAAAATCACGACAACATTTTAAAATGATGAGTATAGGGAATAAGAAGAGTTTTGTACCTGAAGTTCTTCAAGTTGAGCATCTATTTCTATTGTTGGATTCCCCAAATATTCCTTTGTTTCCTGAACCCAAGATTTCACAGAATTGATCTGAGTCTCCACAACTTCTCGTTCCTTTAGCTCTTGTTTTACCACCTTTCCATTACTCTTCACTTTCTCCTGCATGCTTCAGAAACATTAAAATGATAAACCAGAAGTGGATTTGAAATGAAAGGAAGTCCCTAATTCACGACATCATATTATTAAAAATAGATGTAAAAAAAGCGAAGCCTCATATCTTTTTTTGCAAGTAAAGACGCTTCCCAGAATTGTGAGATGATATTCAGTAAAACTTAAGTCAAGGACAACAGAAGAATATATGTCATATGAAGTCAATGATTTATCCCTGGAAAACAGCTGACATACTTCCAAACCCCTAAATTGCAATGAATTTTCCTATCTTAAGTAACTAGTGATTGTTTATTTATTTTCTCTTTGGAAATCTACTCACATGGTGCAGAATCATCAGCATTTAAAAGTAATGTATAATTGGAATATTTGTGACTATTAGAGGCTAGTCTCTAAACAAAGTATGGAGCTTTGGAAATTTGGCAATTAATAATGTTCAACATCCAAATTGTAAGTTTTTATTTGAATTGACATAAGTCTGATAAAAAAGTTCAAATAAATGAAATCAGATTATCCTGAATTCATTTACAAGTAGAAGAGGTGAATATAGGCTATGGATGAGTATTAGTTAATACATGATAAAATTATCTATTGACATTTTTTTCTCTGGCTCAGTAAGTGAATTGGGCTGGCTATGCATCCTTAAGATTAACTTTCTCCTTCTGCTAAATTCACTATCAGTAAATAGTTTTTATTTATCTGGACTTTGACATTACCCTTATCTCCCTGTCCTCCAATTTAGCCAAAAAGTTATCAAGCTTTAACAAAATGTTCTCAATAGCTCTCACCTGTTTACCTTTCAAGCTTCATTTCTCATGAATTACCCCATTGCCCAACAGCTCCTTGAAAGTGACATGCTCACATCCAAGCTTCCTTACATTCTATTCCTGTTTGCTAACCTTTCCTCCCACTTCACTGCCTAGCTTAAGCCTGCCCAGTCTTCAGCATGAGTACCTCTCCTGAAGGGAAGCCTTCCTAGTTGCTTCTGCTTTCTATGCCCTTACCACTCTTTCCATGCTCTACCTAAATGATTCTGTAGTTGTCGGTCTCTGCTGCTCGAGTGAAAACCTCATGAGGGTAGAGACTGAATCTGTATGGCTCATTACTATATTTCTAATTACTACTAGTATGTATTTATCAGATAAATATTTCAAGAGTTAAGAAAAATGAAAGGCAGGGATGAAGAGAACAGTTCCCCCTATTTTTAAGGCAGCATGATGGAACATTCCCAGACTCTAATACCATGCATATCCTTTTGGGTTATGGCCAAGTTTAGTAACAGAGAACTAAAGCAAGTGTATACTTACTTCAGGCACCGATCTTGCATTGCCGTGATTTCCTGGACAATGGATGGCTCTTCTCCAGGGGACTTTGTGGCTCCATCCTGGAGCATACTTAGAGCTTGCTGCTGCAGCAGGCCTAAGGCCAATTGCTGCTGTTCCAGCTCCAGAATGAGCATGTCATGAAAGTCAAGAAGAGTTAAGAGTTCTGCTTTTGAGGCTTTCTCTGCTGAACTTCCCGGTAATTTATCTTGGAGCTGATCAATTATTTCAGTGGCTTTTTTAACCTGATAACAAATGTATATACTATGAAGCTCAAAAACAAAATGAAAAGGCCGAGCAATTCCAATAAATGCCACATCTGATACTAAGGCATTGAAACACATTAAGATCATGACATAAAGTCTAAATATCAGGGACTAAACATGAACAGTCTCCTTAATGTGAAAGGAAAGATTTCTGGGTTTTAGGATTTAATCTCAAAATAATAGGGCAACCAGACACCACATAACATAAAGGGGTTTTTTGTATTATTTATTTTTAAAAAAAACTGAAAATATAAAAGAAAAACTCTTTCCAATATTTATGTTGACATGAATGCATGCCTTTCAGTCATTAAGGAGGATATGGTTTAAAACATTGAAGCCTACTTAAAAGATAAAAAGGATTAAATATGGGATTTTAAATTCTTGCTCATTTTCATAGCAAAGAAAATATTTTATACTTTTTCAGGGCCAGGTAAGACATTTCTTTTTAAAAATTTGTTTATTTGAGAGAGGGAGGGGAAGAGAGAGACAGTGTGCATAAGTAGGAGGAGGAGCAGAGGGAGAGAATTTCAAGCAGACTCCCTACTTAGTATGGAGCCCCATTTGGGGCTCAGTCTGAGGACCAAAGAAATCATGATCCAAGTTAAAACCAAGAGTCAGATGCTTAACTGACTGAGCCACTCAGGCACTCCACTCTTTTTAAGATTTATTTATTTATTTTAGAGAGGCAGGGGGTAAGAAAATTATATTAAGAGCCTAGCAAAAGGAGCAAAGTGGGCTTGTGTTTCTTTCAAAATTTAATTGCTTGGTTTTCTCATTAAAATAATCAGACCTTAGGGAACCTGGGTGTCTCAGCTGGTTGAGCATCTGACTCTTGATGGCTCAGAGTTGTGGGATTGAACACCCAGTCAGGCTCCATGCTCAGCAGTGAGTCTGCTTGGCATTCTATCTGCCCCTCCCATTGTCCTCGCTCTCTCTTTTTCTTTATCTAAACTTAAATAAATAAATCTTTAAAAAAAATTGATCTTAAAAAAAATCAGATCGTGACTTGGGGTTAAATTTCACATTACATTGCACATTGTATTTCATATTTTGGTTTTCACGTCACTGAAATAGAGACTTAAAAAAGAAAGGCTTTTTGGTTTTCATAAAGCCAATTTCAAAAAAGGGAACAAATAATACTGCTTTTGAAAATACATTGTCATCAGCAAGGAAACAATTATTTGGGCCCATTAATCATGGAAATTACCTTATTGTTAAAGCTCTTCCACTCATCTACTGCATCTTCTAGTATCTTCTCCTGGTCCTGAGCCACAGCACGGAGACGTGTCCAGCGCTGCCAGACAGTAGTCATGGACCTGCTTATGGCTGCTTTGCTTGCATCATTTCCAGTTTTTTCCAATTGTAAAGTTTTATCCTCAAGGGCCACAACTTTCTCATGGAAAGAGTTAACTACTGATACTAAAGACTGAGGTAGCGAGAGGATAAAAAAGGTTATGAGGAGAGATTGATTTTTTAAAAGTTTTATGGATTTCAATAAAGCCCAAATTACCTGCAAAAGGAAATGTTCCTACATATATTCATTTCCCTTAGTAACTCTTACTTTTACACTTAATTTTTTATTCACTTAGGCTTGAATTTTTTAAAGAGGTAAGATAAATATATCTTTATTAAAAATTTATTTATTAAAAAGTTTATTTGCAACTTGAGATAACATTCTCCCAATTTCAAAAAGCAGTAAAAATGTAAGTAAACTGCATTTGATATTTAAGTATGTTACATCCCACCTTATATTGCTGTGATATATGAGTGAGACTCAGTTATTCATATCTGAATATAATTTGAATTTATTGAAATTATTTACTGAAATTTTCAATTTATTGAAATTATTTACTGAAAAGTATTTACTTAAATTTATTAAATATCATATCTTATCAGAAGAAAATTTCTCTGAAGGTCTTTTTATAAAACTAGCTGTGCATTTCATCAGGAATCCAGAAAGGTGGTAGCATTTAATTAAATTCAAACTGTTATAAAATATGACTTAGTGTATCCTTTTCATAATTAAATGCATCCAGGTGGGAATGAAGTTATATTGACCTGTTTCTAGAACTCTCAGATGCCAAAGACCCATTACAATTACAATGAAAGGATATTTAAAACAACAACAAAAAACTAACCTTGTGTTCTGACAATTTTTCTTCTGCTTCATGACTGGAAGAAGTCTTTGATAACGAAAACTCAGACAATTTCTTTTCTGCATCATTCATCAATTCAATAACCTCTTCCCTTGCTTTCTGATAATCCTGCCATTGAGCTGCACACCTTGAATAAGTAAAAAAAAAGCCAAAAAGCAACATAAAATCACACATTTCTGTGCAGAGCTCTGATGTTAATATGTCTAACAATACTTAAGAGAGAAGAATGAATTTACATGTACATCATTGGTATATTCCTGTTTTCCATGTGAAAATTAATTTCATTGGAATATAAGAACCAAAACAAATCTAATACCTCTGTAAGAGATCTAATTGGGCATGTGAGTCCTGGATTATCCTTTGGCTTTTATCTTCCAGGGAAGCCATTTTCTGTGCCAGGTCCTCTTTTCCAGTTGGCTTGATGAGTGGGTCCAAGCTGGCCACCAGACCTTGGAGCTCTTCCAGGTTTCTGTGGAATTGATCTTCTGTACTAAAAAATTCCATGTGGCTTTTGAGATTTTCTTCTGCACTCTCCACATCTATGCCATTGCCTGCCAGTTGTAACATCTCATGAGCATCCTCAAGCCAGTCGTTAGCTGCTTGAAATACTTGATAGTACCTTTGACATTGACTGTATATTTGAGTTAAGGCAGCCTGAAAAACAGTAATTGCAAACATAATCAACTCTCATTTGCAATGTATTTTCTGTAAATAGTTTATTTTTATCCCATTTCTTTTCTAGTTCTCAGTTATGTGGATATATGTGTAATAAAAGTGAATTGATAAGTTGGTGGAATTTTTTTAGGTGCACTTCACTATTATCTTTTCCTTTTCCTTCTGCTATCCTTGTTATGGTTTTATTATTGCAGTTAAAATAAATACAAAAGGAAACAAATAGAATAGAAATTATTGGTGGTATCTTGATTACTTCTGAAACTTTGTTCTCTCTCTTTTAAAAATAAATATGTAATGCTTTGCAATATATGACAGGCTGAATATTTACCAAAGTGAAATAATGCCTTAGTTGGTTGGAAGTATAACACCAGTGGGAATGTAAACTGGTACAACCACTATGTAAAGCAGTACGGCAGTTTCTAAAGAAATTAAAAATAAAAACACCATATAATCTAACAATCCTACTTCTAGGTATTTATCCAAAAAAAATGAAATCATTATCTTGAAAATATATCTGTACTCCTATGTTTATAACATAGCATAGCATTTTTCACTAGTCAGGGTATAGAAACAACATACGTGTTCATCCATAGATGAATGGTTAAAGAAAATGTAGTATACAAAAATAAATTCAGAATGGATTAGAGACCTAAATGTGAGACCTAAAATTATTAAAGTCCTAGAAAAAAAACATAGGCATTAATTTCTTTGACATTGGCCTCAGCAACATTTTTCCAGATATGTCTCCTCAGGCAAAGGAAACAAAAAAAAATAAATAAAATTAAAAGCTTTTGCAGAACAAAGGAAACCGTCAACAACAACAAAAAAAGGTAACCGACTGAATGGAAGATATTCACAAACAATATATCCAATTAGGGGTTAATATCCAAAATACATATATAAAAAAAACCTTACACAACTCAATACCCAAAAACCCACAAATAAAATGGGCAAAGTATCTAAAGAGACATTTTTCCAAAGACATACAGATAGTAAATAGACACATGAAAAGATGCTCAACATCCCTCATCATCAGGGAAACAGAAATGAAAACCACAATGAGATATCATCTTGTGCCTGTCAGAATGAAAATGCACCAAAAAGACCAGAAATAACAAGTGTTGGCAAGAATGTAGAGAAAAAGAAACACTCATGCCCTTTTCCCCACTCAGAATCGGTGAGAATGTAAACTGGTACAGCCACTACAGAAAATAGTATGGAAGTTCCTCATAAAGTTAAAAACAGAAATATCATATGATCCAGTAATTCCACTACTGGATTTTTACCCAAGCAAACGAAAACACTGTTTCAAAAGATATATGCACCCCTATGTTACAGAAGCATTATTTACAATAGCCAAGATACGGAAGTGCCCAAGTGTCCACTGATAGATGAATGGATAAGGAAACTGTAGTATATGTACACAATGGAATACTACTCAGCCATAAAAACAAAGGAGATCTTGCCATTTGTGACAACATAGATGGAGCTAGAGGTTATTATGCTAGGTGAAATAAGTCAAAGACAAATACCAAATGACTTCACTTATATGTGGAATATAAAAACAAAAGAAATAGCCAAACAAAAAGCAGAAACAGTCCCATAAATACAGAGAACTGATGACTGCCAGAGGAGTGGGTAAGGGAATGGGGAAAATGAGTAAAAGAGAATGGGAGGTACAAGCTTTGAGTTATGGAATGAATAAGTCATGTAGATGAAAGGTACAGTATAGGGTACATAGCAATGGTATTGTAATAGTGTTGTATGTTGACAAATGGTAGCTTCACTTATGGTGAGCATAGCATGACATATAGTCTTGTCAAATCACTGTTGTATACCTGAAACTAATGCAATGTGTATCAACCATACTTCAATTAAAAAAAATAAAATATGGTATATATGAATATTATTCAGCCTTAAAAAAGAAGGAAGTCCTGTCATTCGAGAAAACGTGGATGAACCTAGAGGATATGATGCTAAGCAAAATAAGCCAGACAGAGAGAGACAAATACCACATGGTCTCACTTATATATGGAATCTAATGAAAAAAAGGAGTTGAAATCATAGAAACTAAGCAGACTAGTGTTTGCTAGGGGGCCTAAGGGATGAAAAAAAATAGAGGAGTTTGGTAAAATGGTAGAAATTATTAGTTTTAAGTTGAATAAGGTATGAAGATGTATAACATGGTGACTATAGTTGATAATACTACATTGTATAATTGAAATTTGCTAAGACATTAGAAATTAAATGTTCTCAACAAAAAATGTGAGATAACAGATATACTAATTCACTCAATGGGGGAAATCCTTTCATAGTGTTTACATATATCAAACCATTACATTGTACACTTTAAATATCTTAGAATTATATTTGTCAGTTAACCCTCAATAAAGAGGAGGTTGGGAGGAAGGAAGTATAACACCAAACTTCCAAACTGTCATTAACCATACTAAATAGCAATTTCTGAAAATGAACTAGTATCCCATAAGTCTTGAATAGAGACTAAAACAAAACAAGTTTAAGAATGGAAAGCTGACCCCATAAAGTGAAATCCATTCAAATGCAGAAGGAAAGATCATAACCAGCCAGCAGTGACTGGACAAGACAAGCCATTACTATGCAAGCAGACACAGGAAGTACATGCAAGATTAGCACTTAATGTGGAAAGGATGTAGATGGTCAAGCAAAGAATCAGTGTGGAGATTAATAATGCCCCTGGAACAATGACCTTTAGTTACCGGGACTGAGACAACCAATAAGATTATCAATCACAAGATGGCAGAAGTAGGGACACCTTAACAGATTCAAGATTTTGGTTCAAAAAATCAATAAATCAACAGAAGCAACCTTACAGGACAGATGTTTCTCAGAAATGAAAACTCCAGGTAACTTCTGTCCTGATTCTTCACCCTAGATTAAACACTCTATAGCTATAGGGAAATTATAAAAGAATTTAACAGTGACCTTGATTCAACACGAAAAGGTAAAAGTATACTAAATAGACTATTGTTTAAGAAGTCAGAACTTTAGCTAATGAAGTTTCCCAAGATTTTACCCATATATTAAGATTAAAAAAAGATTTACTATTTAGTGTTAACCAATCTATATGGAAAATAAAGTTAAATCTTAGCTATCAGCTAAGATTCTTCGGGGTCTACTTCTGTCTCCATCAGGCCCTACACTGAGAGTATAAATCTCAGAGGGAAATATTATTATCTTTCTTCCACAGAACAGAAGCTGAGATTTGAGGAATGTAAGTCATTTGCCCAAGATCAAATAACTGATAATAAAACCCAGGTGTGCCTTACTCCAAAGCTTTAGCTACTAAGTTATCCTAAGGAAAACTGTCTTTTATCTAAATGGCTGGTTGAAATTCCACAGAACTAGGAAGCTCTGTGCATGTTCTCAATTCTTTGTTATTCCCCAAGTAAAGTCATGAACGAATCTTGTAGTCTTGCTTCCTGCTGCAGGGGAGCAAGAGAAGATGAGGAAAGGATGAAGAGAAGGGGAAACTGATGAGGAACCCCACAATAAACATGGCTTGGAATCAGGTCAGGATTGCATCATGTCCACAACACCTCCTTTGGAGGCTCTTCATCTAGCACTAATCTTAGAAATGTCAGGCCTCACATTGTTTAAGAAGGGCATCACTAATTATTCATTCCTAATTAATTAATTTTAGTATTAATGTACTCATGTGTGGTATTGATTATATTAGTGCTTTCATGCATTATCTCTCCTAAAGGTGAGAGAGAACTGAGGTAACACAGAGAACTGTGTTATGACTAAGGAAAAGTAAAAGTCTGGAATACATGAGATTAATGTCATGCATATGAGCAATAAAGATGTTGAAGATGATTCTACATAGTGTCAAAAAAGAAATATAGGGATGCCTGGGTGACTTAGTTAAGTGTCCGACTCTACTTTCTCTTAGGTCATGATCTCAGAGTTGTGAGATGGAACCCTGCATCAGGCTCTGCACTGCGCATGGAGCCTGCATGAGATTCATTCTCTCCCTCAGCCCCTCCCCCTTCCTATCTAAAAAAAAACTGAACGAAGCATCTCTAACCAATAACAAAAACTAAGAAATTTCTCACAACTGTTTACAAATAAGCAGAGTAGAAAAAAGAAAAGAGAAGCCCTAGTATACTAACCTGTCTGGTGCGTAAAGCTTCCTGAACGTCTCCATCCAGCTCTGAGAGCTCAGCAAGAGTGTGTTGTAAATCGGCAGAAATTAGCTCTTTGGCTTTAGTGAATTTCTCCTTCTCCTTGTTACTCAGGGCATTCATTATTCTCAGGCTGGACTGTACCTCTTCTTGATGAATCTGGATCTTTCTGATCTCCTCCTGGATGTCCTGTAGGCTCAGTTCCAGGCAGACTGGCCCACTCAGCTCTGCCTTCACGCTCCTCAGCCAGTCCAGGGAGCGGCTCAGCTCTGTCTGGAAGTCTATACTCTGTACCATGCGGCTCTCACACTCTGTCACCGTCGCGCCAATGGCAGAAGTCAACAGTTTTAACTCCTCTTGCCAGGACTGGATCTGTTGCTTTGCTTTCTCATAAGCCAAGGGATCAAGATGTGGAACCAGATCTTCAAGATGCACAGTTACTCGTTTTAGTATGATTTCTGAATCCTGAAGACTACCTGCTAGTGAGTGATACATTTTGAGCTTCTCCTCTGCAGGAAGTGTCTCCTCATTTATTTTGGACTGCTCTGTTTTCACAGCCTCTAGTTGTTTTTCTAGCTGGTGGCACATCTTTTCATGCTCTTGATATGCACTGGTGGTATCTTCCAATAAATTCACTCTTTGTTCTGCTTGTCGCTTCAGCCTGTGGTACAAGGTGACAAGGTGCAGCATCTTGTCTGGCTTCCAAGGCTGACCGGTGCTTCTAAAACTTTCTTTCTTCTGGTTCAGTTCATCCACTGCCTCCCCGAGGCCTGACACCTCTCTCAAAAGGGCTCTGCAACCATCCTGAAGAGACAGAGCCTCTTCAACTATCAGGTCAGTGGGGACTTTGTTCATCTTTAAGAATTGGTCTTCAAGTTCACTCAGAGACTGAGTTGTCAACTCGATCAAGGAAGCATACTCTTTCCGAGCAAGAATTGCTTCTTGGACTTTATAGAACTTGTCTTTAGCCAAGGCAACAACTACATTAAATTGCAGGGGCAGAGCATTTAGCTTTTCATTGAGGTAGGAATGATCAACTTCATTCAGTGATGGCAATATGGCCTGCCCAGTTCTCTGTAGTGTAAGCAGAAGATTTTCATATTCTGGAGATTGTTCAAGAATGTGTTGGTATTTGGCCAGTTGTGTATGAAGCTCAGCACTCTCATTCATTAGATTGATTTCAGGAAATGTAACAATATCTGCTTGTTTTAGCCAATGACAAGCCTTATCAAAATCTTCCTTAAAATGCTTCCTAGAAACTAAATTTTTTTCTAGTTCTTGTAGCCGATGGCTACACTTTTGTAAGACAGCGTCATAGACACTCTGCAACTCTTGAAGCTTACCCAGTACTTCATTCTTTTCCTGCTCTGTGGCTCCTTTCATTAATTCACGACCCTGAGCCCAAAGTCCAGTGACTTCATTTTGGTAGGTCTTGAGGCTGGCTTGTGCGCTCTTACATGTCTTAACTTGTTTGCTCACATCATCTGGTAACAGACAGATGTGCTCACGGAACATTATCTTTCGCTCATGTTGCTGAATTTGGCTGGTCGCCTGGAACACTGCCATAAGGAATTGGGTTTTCTCGGATAGGGCCTTGTTTAAGTACTTTCGTCTCTGGCCCACTAAGTCGCTGAGACAATTCACATGACTCTGTGCATCAGAGAGTGCCTTCTGGATTATCTGCCGCTCATTTAGGCCAAGATCAGCCATCACCCTGTCAGCGTCCTTAATAAGTGATTTCAGGAGCATCTGTTTGGCCTCCAGTTCACTGCAAATGGCAAGGTGATCCATGAGGAGGTTCTGAGCCACATCTGGTGGGGGACTCTGCTTCAAGGCCTCAGAAATGTTGGGCTGTTGCTCCTCTGCCCACTCCATTAGCTCCTGAAACCTGGACCGCACCACATTTAACTCCTCCAGGTTGGTGACAGACACTTGGATTTTCCTTTTAACAAGGTCTTCAAGCTGAAACCAACGTTGTTCAAGGTGACTTGTCTGCTCTTTGACTAGTTCTTTGTCATCTAAATTCAGATGTTCTATCATTTTTTGTTTTTGATCTTTCAGATCTTCAATAGCCTGCTTTCTCTCCTGCAGTGCTAGGGCTAACTTTTTCAAAGCTTCTAGGTGGACAGCTGTACTCTCTGCATCAGACCTATAAATATATTGAAAGATACAAAAAATAAATAGCTTTAATTAATGTCTATGTTTGTTCATACCATGTTAAATTATATTTCAACAAATGTTTTCTTAAAGCAGATGTTCTTAGCTTACAGTAGTTCAAATTCACATTTATTGAAGAGGTTCTGTGATTATTATGGAATACAAGACTCTTATTTCTGTATCAGAAGTTGAACCAAAACAAGTTGCCTTGATACTTCTCTGTGCTTCTTCTTCTGCATTCTTAAAGAAATAGGTTGCGGATCCCTGGGTGGCTCAGTGGTTTAGCGCTTGCCTTTGGCCCAGGGCATGATCCTGGAGTCCCGGGATCAAGTCCCACATCAGGCTCCCAGCATGGAGCCTGCTTCTCCCTCTTCCTGTGTCTCTGCCTCTCTCTCTCAATATCATAAATAAATAAATAAATAAATAAATCTTTAAAAAAAAGAAATTAATAGGTTATTCACAAGTCATGTGCTTTCCCATGAGAAGAACCTCCAATAAACAATATAGTACTAATTTAATCTGTAAGATATAATCAATGACTTTAACTGTCACTCATCTGTATAATGAGATTTTTTTTGCTTATCATTAGAAATCTTTAAAAATAAGTGTGAAATGCAAAGAATTCTCAACCCTTTGATTATAAAACACACATGAGAAAAAGGAATCTTATAAGTCTCTTTCAATTATAAAATGATCAACTCTGAAATGCGAGTAACAGGGTTGGGAGGTAGAATGATGAGTTCTGTTTGGGCCTTACTATATCTGAGTTGTCTGTGGGCCAACCAAATGAAGATGCCTATATAAACCCAAAATATGGGTTTCTGCTGATATCAACTGGATTTATTCTAAAGGCTAGTAGGATGTTTAGCATCAATGAAAAGTAAACAAATCAGAAAATAGTGCACCTTTCTAAAAAAAACCTCTATAATTTAATTACATCTAAAATTATGTTTTCCATATTAATTGCTACAAATAAATGTAGGCAGAAAAAGTGAAGATTTTAACAATTATAGTGATAAGAAGTACAATACAGAAAGATTTCCATATGAACCCCATATATGTGGCAGAAAAGGAAATTCTTTTCAAACAAGCTAAGAGGGGTTTAACTGCTACAAAATCACAAAGGACACACATTAATTAAATTTGGATTGTTCACTAATTTCTAGAATTCCACAAGTACAAGACAACTTGACTGAATTATAGAGAATGCACTACTTTACAGAACTGCCAAAAAACCTACAGAATACATAGATTTAAGAAGGATTCATTTTATGAATTGATAGATGATAGTACTATAACTGATGATTAAACAAAGCTAGAAATATTCTTGAGATACTCTTTAAAGTTACACTGTAACAGTCTTTGAATATCCCTTAAGGTCACAGGGGAAATGGTACTGTTTTCAAACATTTTCTTTTTACTCACTGGTTAAACTGATACTGAGCAAGAAAAACCATGATTCTGTATCCATATGGCATTAGATTCTTAATAATGTTTTATCAGAATTTATTATGGTAGACAATAGATGTTTAAAATGTAAGACATTTTTGATTTTTATAAAGATTAGGGAATTTCTGGTTTAGCATTTTGGTGAGTCACTAGAGAATTGCTGTTACCTGGCTAAGTTATCCCATTCTGTAGTAAATTTTTCTAAGAACACTTCAACAACATTCATACAGTCATGGTAATCTCTTGTTCTCTGAAGATCCTCTTCCCTTTGCAAGCACAGATTGTTAGACTGAAGACACAGATCTAACCATTGGTCATTTAAGTGACTTATTTCCTTGTGTTCAGGAGACTCCTGCTTCTTGGTTAACTTATTCACCCTTTCTGTAATAGCAGTCATTGATGCCTGTTTGCACTGTAGCTTCTTAACAAAATCCTAAAGAATAACAATAATAACAAAATAAATGCTGTATAATAACCTCCCCCTCCCCGTCCAATAAAGACAGAGTGAGACATAGATATAATACCTCCAAACACTTCAAGTATCTGAAAAATGTATAATGAATGGGTCATGGGAGACAAAGAGGAAGTCTAAAAATCATACCTCTTTATGAATTTACAAATTTCAAGTATATAAGAATCAAAGGGTAACTGTGGTATTTTCCTTCACTATGCTATTTTGAAAAGTATAAAGAAAACTGATAAATGTGAAACAAGACTATAGTCATTAAGAAAAAAAAAGGTAATACTTTATCTAAAAGTACAGCCCTAATTTTCTTAAAATTTTTAAAGTTCATTTCTTTTGAGAAAAAAAATCTAATTTTTTAAAAAAATCTAATTTATCTCTATTCTTCTTTCTGCATATGCAAACATGCAAACAATATTCCAGTAGAAAATATAATGACTCACTATCATGACAAAAATAAATCTTAATGTTTGTTAAAAATCTGGTACAACTTCCAATGAAGTTAATAAACTAAATAATTTTCTGTTACATTTAAGGTGTATGTAAATATACAATATAAATTCTATTTATATTATACTTAAAATTAATTATATATTAATATATGTTTTATGGGTTAGATATATTTAATTAATTGATACATTTACAATCCTACAGCTTTGGCAATATCATGATGAAAGCCTAGTAAATAATAAGGCTTCATGTTTGTTTAGTGGCAGTACCTTCTGGCTCTATTGGCTAAACCATAACTGCTTTATTCAAAAACAAACTACAGAGTGAATGTCCTTCAATCCAAGTAGTTAATTGGGGCTCCAAGAAAATATTTGAATGTTTGCTTTCTAAACTGTCCTTTCCTGGCACCAAATGAAGGTTATTCTGATTCTATCTCATTCCCTAAATAGCTCTACTAATGTTGAAGGACTGGCTGCCACATACTACTCGTAGTCTCCTTTATATCCCCTGGAGACTCATTAATTCCTACCTTCACTTGGGAAACCATGTTCTGTGCAATGTTGAGCTCCAGTTCTGAGTGCCTCTTCTTCATATTCTGTAGTTGCTGATCAGCATCCTGGAGGTAAATCCAAAGCTCGGCCTTCATGTGCTTGATCTCTCCCCAGCCCTGAGTTAAGTTCTGTGCCTGGGCAAGCCTTTGTTCAATCTTGAGAGAACACAGAGGCAAAACTTAGCAGCAAGAGATAGAATATTTAGGTTTAGTGAATCAGACATGTGATCCTTCAGGCTGCCCATGTACACAGGCTAAAATACATGCACACACACACACATACACACACTCTATAATAAATCCAAAACAAATTCTTTATTTGCTTGAAGTAAAGATTTTCTTTTTATATTTATATTTTCTAAAAATTTTAAATGTCAAAGACTAATGCCATGTGATTTCAATTAGTTGTGAAGCTCCAGAAGGTTTAACAATTAGGTCAGAGTTACCCTAGTGGCTTTTTATGGTGGGCATTTCAGTAGACACAATTGCTTGACTGACTCATGAATTTAGTCTTGGGATTAACTAGAAGACTTATATTGTTCTCTCTGGTACATTTGTTGATACTTACCCAACACCAAGTAATTGATGCTTTGAATATATTTTTAGATCAGCTTCACTGGTTTTCGAAACCACATAATTTATTTCAATAAATAATTTCTTTAAAAAGATATATGAATTATATCACCTTTCATAAGGATTTAAAGAGAGCTTTGTTTTGGTAATATAAAAGTAAAAAAATCTACATTATTTTGGTAATTTTAATATCTACATTAGTATTTATTATTTAATTTCTTCGATACTTTTTTATATCCTTTTATTATTCTGTGAATATTCAGTCAATAAATATCAAAACCAAGTATTTTTTTCTTTTCTTTTTTAAACCTAAATGTGTTGCCTTGACAAGTTTAAGGCAGCAGTGGTGAACACATGACTCCTGTGCTGCTATCTGCTGTGGACAAGTACTGCAAACTCCTCACAACATTTTTTCCACTGAGCCGAGATACAGCTTCAGAATCCTTCTCAACACTACACTCAGTAACCACCCATGGATTAGAAGAGTCTTGACGGATGGCATGCTCTTTGCCACCCTTGATACAAAGCAAGAATCAGGACCTCTTCACATTATTACCTAAAGAAAAAGTTGGAAAAGAAAAAAAGAACAAAAATGTGACAGGAAAAATTAGAAAAAAGAAAAAGAGAATTGTAATTAAGGAGAAAGGAGGAGTGGAAAGAGGCATTAATGATTGGCAGTGCAAGGGTACTAAATGTTCCAATTCAGTGGCATTAGATCAGGGTGCTTACTGTCTGTGACTTAGTTGAAATTCAAATATCTATTTACTATAATGACTATAAGAACCTTATAGAAAGAATAATCCCAGGAGATATCTTCTTTCACATCTCACATCAAGCAAGAAACAGACAAATCCAATGTGATTTTTAAACTTTTACCATTTGCTCTGTTTGTTGAATGTCTTTTGCTGTGGTTTTCACTGAAGAGTTTGACAAGTCACACATGGAGCAGAGGAGATCTAAGTAAGTCCTTGCCTGTTCCTGCAAAGCTCTGAAGTGTTTGACCTGAAAAAAAAAAAAAATCGAACTTGTCAGAGTGAAAGAGAAACATGCTATATTTAGATAGCAAATATTTGTACCATTTGTAGTATTTTGTTGACATTTCAAAAATAACCTTGCTATGCTCAGTAGTTTCACCCTTGTTATAAATGACACATATTAGTGACTTGCAGGGAGGAATTCAAAACACACTGGCAGGGATCCATTTGTCCAGCAGCTGCTTCTCAATGTAATTAGTCTGTACAGTCTGGGAAGGGGAACACCCAAGAAACTTCTACATCTTTCCAGATTCTCTGCCCACATTTTAGGTTGTTTTCTATTTCAGAGAAAGGATCAGTACCCTACTCTGGCTACTTCATATGTTTTTGTATATTCTGGAGACAGAAAGGAAGAGATCGTTGTGTATTTGTAGACTTCCTTGGAGTCTGGTAAAAATGCAGGTGGCTGGGCTCTTTTTCTATGCAGAAGTTCATATAGTGCTCCTTCCTTTCCATAACCCCAAGAAAGGCTGATGGGTGAATCTTTATATACAGAAACACAGAGAGATGTGTTTCTGTGAAGATACCTAGAGTGCATGTAAGCTCTGCATTAGATACTGGGTACAATGCAGTACCCAAGAAAAACCCTTGTTTCCATGGAGCTTGCAATCTTATGAGAGAGACAGATAATTTATAAACAAATAAACATGCAATGCAATGTTTGGTAGTGAGAAACACCATGTAGCAGAATAAAGGAAGGGATGTATGATGAAGAGGCACCGCTACTTTAGGAAGAATGTACCTCCAAGATCTCTCTGAGGAACAAAATTAAATTCAAGAAAGTAGTAAGTATTGCCAAGGGGTGATGAAAGGGACAGCAAATGCAAAGCCCTGAGGCTGGAGCAGAGTGACTCAGTAGGAGCAGAGGTCAAAGAGGTGAGTGGGAGAAAACCATGGAAGACCTTACATCTGAATTTGTTAGGTTTATGCCTCTGTGCCTTTTCAACCTCAAATATACTAACATTTGAAGCCAAGTAAATATTTGCTGGAGGGACTGTCCTGGTGATTACAGGGTGCCCAGCAATTTCCCAGGCTGATACCAATAGCATCCCACCACTCCCAGGGGTGACAACCAAAATGTCTTCAGACATTGTCTAATGTCCCATGGGGAACAAAAACCACCCCTCCTTTCAGTTTCTAAATAAATGTGGTATGACATTTGGATTTCTTCAGCATAACTTTCAGAAGTAAGCATATTTATAATCATCACTTTATATATGAAAACACTGAGGCTTGGAGAAATTAAGTGATTTAACCCATGGTCACCCTGCTGAGTAGTTATTAGAGTTTTGTCTTGGTTACAGGGCCCACGCTCTTTCTTTTTTTTTTTTTTTAAGATTTTATTTATTTATTCATGAAAGAGAGAGAGAGGCAGAGACAGAGGCAGAGGGAGAAGCGGGCTCCTCGCAGGGAGTCCGATGAGGACCCGATCCCGTACACACTGGGATCATGCCCTGAGCCAAATAGACACCCAACTGCTGAACCACCCAGGCATCCCCCATGCTCTTTCTATTCTACCATCGGTATTGTGTCCGTCTTCCTAGCTAAAACATGAACTCGACTAGAGTCAAGCTCAGACCTTATTCATACTTTCATGCCCTTGGGAGCCAGCACAATTTGGCACATAATAAGTACGTAATACAATTTCATTGAATGGATGAATCCCAATATAACATGAACTTCCAGGAGTCTACTACCTGCTTCACGGCTTCTGCCCTGCTTAGAGGTGGAAGCTGGCTTGGCTTTAAATCTGGTTGGACTGCTGTGAGCCAGGCCTGGCACTGCTGCAGAGTGTCCTGTCGGCTAACATGCTTCTGAAGTTCATGTTCCAAACTCTGGTACACCTAAGACAAAACAATCATGCTACGGTTATGAGAGTTCAAAAAAAATCTCTGCTGATTTCTATAAAGATCACGGATTCAAATGAAACATACTGACAAGTCCATTTAAGTGCATTTTCTCCACAGGACTCCCCAGAACCATAATACATATCTAAGGAGTTTGCATATGTTCCAAAATGTTGCAAAGCTCAAAGGCCATCTTCAGTTTATAATTTCTCAACCCACACGTTATAATATAATATCCTGATTAGGGGAAGAGAATGTGGGCAGGGTTGATGTGACTATAGAAATGTGTTAGAAAACATGAAATCTTTGAAGTAAATTGTCAAACATAAATCAGGGGTTTTGCAGCACCCCCTCCATGGTATAATTACTGCACTTTTTGTTTAAGCTAGAAACTAAACATAAAAATAAAATATCATATCATGAAAAGGTAACCAATATTTCCCTAACTGAAATGCTTAAGAATATGGTCAAATTGAAACTAAACTATAACATAGGGGAAGGGAGAGTTGGATGCCCTCAATTCATTTTAGAAGCTGTGTTCTAGTATAACAATAATTCAGAATAATCCAAACATTTTCTAGTATGTCTATTCAAATTAATTAATCTTCAACCAGCCAACCAATTTCCATTTTATCCATAAATCCTGAGAAACTAAGTGAAATATACCTTTATGTTTTTCTGAGCAAACTATTCTATTTTTAAAAAGAAGAAAGAAAATAAAAAAGGAAGGAAATTAAGTTAGCCTGGCTTTTTATTAAGACAAGTGAAACAATAATTGAATTCTGTTTTTCTTTGTCATCTATTAAACTCATTATCTTCACTGATATTTGGATGGTCTCTTATTTAATCTTAGTATAGCAGAACTAAAAAGAAAAAAGGTGTTTTGTTCTCTTTATCATTTTTACACACTTTAATTATGAGGTTCTGATTATGTTCTTAGAATTTCATCTGTTTTTTAAAGATGTATTTTTAAACTAAAAGTCTTTTGAACACTTACCATTGTTTTTCAAATTTGCAAAATCCTTACTGTGTAGAAAATGCTTGCTATGTCAGTGTTCAAAATAATCTCTGCTGAAGGAGAACACTAGCCAGCTCACCAGGAAGTTCCATGCTGTTTTATTTTACTTCACTCCCTTTTCCCCTCCGTGTCATCTTCTGAAATCATTTGTTAGATTTACTTTATCCCTCCTTTTTCCTAACTTTTTTTTAAATTTAAATTAAATTAATATATAGCATATTATTAGTTTCAGAGGTAGAGTTCAGTGATTCATCAGTTGCACTTAATAGCCAGTGCTTATTACATCATGTGCCCTCTTTAACTGGGTGAAGGGTTTCACCCAGTTACTCCATTCCCCTACCCCCATCTCCTGCTCTTTTTTCTTAACTTTCTGAATGTGAATTTTTCAAGTCTGGGAAGTCATCTAATGTCACTCAGCTTTTTTTTTTTTTTTTTCAAATCAGGATGAAGATAGAGCATTCTTCCCATGTCATGTGTACATCTCCAGTTCTTACTGGCTAGCCCAGCAACAAAAATGCATGGATTCTTTTGTGATGCCATTTAAAAATTCTACATTATTAAAAAAACAATTCACTTATTTTACCTAATTTTTGTTAGAAGAGTGATTCTTATCCGTCTCAGACTTACTGCTAATGTCATACATTAAGAATTCTATTTTAGTGTTAAGTATACTCATAAATTATAACTCAAATTTAGTACTCACTCCATCCAATTTCTTTTTTTAAAAAAAGATTTTATTTATTTATTCATGAGAGACATAGAGAGAGAGAGAGGCAGAGACACAGGCAGAGGGAGAAGCAGGCTCCGTGTGGGGAGCCTGATGTGGGACTCGATCCTGGATCTCCAGGATCACGCCCTGGGCTGAAGGCGGCACTAAACCGCTGAGCCACCCAGGCTGCCCTCCATCCAATTTCTATATGAATTCATAAAAATACTGAATTGGAGTATAACCTAGATAGCATAGAGTTAAACAGAAAATGATTATTGTGAGAATTACAGAATAAACTCACTTTGGTGTTAGAGAAAAAATGGCAAGTTAAAGTATTGATAGTGCGCAAACAAAATCTTTAAAAAATTTTCATAATCAATCTATGAAATAAAAGGATTGGGTAAAACTGAGTATCTGAAACTTACCATTCCATCACAATAATCAAATGTATGATATGTTAGTCCTGCGTCCACACAGACTATGAAACCTATCCTTCTATTCCCTTTCTGGACATACAACAAAACTAACCCAAAATCTGAGGATCAAAGCTATTTTTAAGAACCTTTAGATAGTACAGACTTTCTCCTTAATTCATCATCACTCTAGAATGTTCCAGGGGTACTCACTCTCTGAGCTGTACTGCAGATAGCTGAGTAACTATCACTCGTGCCCTGAAGATGAGCGTGCACATTTTGTTTTAGTTTTGCTTGAAGGTGGTCTGCACATTGGCTGATCAAATTGTCACCTTTAATTTTAAGGTTGTTCAAACGGTCTTCAAAACCAGCAATTTCTTCCATCATTGCCTGCAAAATTAGAGAAATATAGAATTCTCATAATTCCATTTTCAGTTTTTAAATAACCAGTTTATCAAAGTTTAAAATAAGTAATTTTACTGTTTAATGATGTTTGGAAAAGTTTCATAATTTGTCTTTGTTACTATATTAACAAATAAAAAATGTATGTTTTCAGGGAAACCCTAATGGGAAGAGTTAATGAGTTTAATGGATTAAGTTCTATAGGGATGATGCAGTAACCATTAAGACTAGAGTGAATTCATGGCTAATCTCAGTTATAGAGTTACAGAGATATCTGTTTCATGGTATTATTATCAGCAAAAAGGATGTTCTCACCTTTTTTTAGCTTTATAAATGATAATTCTGATATGATTTATACCTAAAATAATCTAATTACTATTTAATCTAATATACTAATACCTAGTTTACCTAATAATACAATATCTGGTTGATATAATAATCTAATATTTAATTAGTAATTTATATAATATCTAGCATATTGAATAGTATTTATACTAATAAAATAACATTTACTACGCACCATTTATTAAGCCCCTGGTATAGTCCAGGAACTATATATCCTTGATAAATGTATATTATTATCATCATTTTACAGATAAGGAGATTGAAGCACAGGGAGGTTATATCACCCTCAGAGTCATACACCCAGCCTGTGGACCTTGGGTCGCCTAACTCCAACTTGTACACACCACTATTCCCACATGCGTTCTCTAGGGAGCATTCTCATAGATCACTTAAAGCAGAGAATCAACTGTTTCAAATCAGGCTTTAGTTTCCTTAATGCTACATACAATACTAATGACAAGTGGTACATTTCACCACAGATTTCCTAGATTGATACATTAATACATTTAAGAGAAATTCTAGTGGTCCCTCAGCAGCTCAGAGTCCACTACTTTCCATGGTGGTGCTGAGTTACTGTTTTAATATATCCACCATATTAAAAAAAAAACATTTGTCTTTGAGCTGTTGTAGAACCACTACATCATGAGGTGACTGAGGGTATTTCCTCAGTGCCTAATAGAATATATTATATAGTTAACTTTTCTATTCATATTTGCTAAGTAATATTTCCTCCTACAGATAAGGATCCTGAAGCCTAGAAAGGTTAGCTGGCTTTCCTAAGACACAGTAGATAGTTGGCCACAGACGACTACAATTCAGTTTCCTACTAAGATCACCAAAATTGCTCCACAAAATTGTGAACATATGACATCTGTCCTCTGGCACATATAGTTACTACAAATATATATTAATAAAAATAACACTGCATATCAGTATCATACTTTGTGGTTTACAAAATGCTTTCATGCCCATCATCGCCTGTGATGACCACAACAGCTGTGTGACAGGGTTGGCATCATTACTGCTCTTAACAGAACAGTGAAAGGAGGAGACTCAGGTTAAGTTTCCCTAGCTGGGAATGACAGTCTGGAGAGAATCCAGACTTTCTGATTACTATTCCTGTACCATATCTCTGGCTACACTTTTCTAAAATACAGATAATCTCTTCCTTTGATAAATTACTTTATGAAGATTAAATTGTGTGTGGGGGGGGTGGGGTGGGGGGGGTGGGGTGGGAAACTATTAGCTGGGAAAAATGCCACAATGTGTTCAAAAGTTGAAAGCCAGGATTTAACTGTTGTTGATTCAATATTGAATCAACTGAAATATTGAATTCAACTGTTTTCAGTTATCATATGTTCTTGAGACTCGACCTGATTCTTTAGTACAGCTGTTATGATCTAGAGTTGGGTTCTCTCTCTCTCTCTCTCTCTCTCTCTCTCTCTCTCACACACACACACACACACACACACACACACACACACACACACACAGAGCTGTTAAAGCCAACCCTGCATTCTTTAGCTATTTAGAGATGAGGCATACCTTGTGGTGGGCCAGTTGCTGGGTAATTGTCTCTAGACTGCTCGTCTCCATGAGATCAGGTGCCACCAGTCTGCCTGACATTTGCAGCAGCCACTTTTCTACTTCTTGGAGCTCACTGTTATAATCTTCGTGGTCTTTGACTTTCGCCTTGAGGCTGCAGACATGCTCCTATGAAGACAGGTGCCCATTAGAGATGAATTTCAAGCCAAAAATCTACTGATAACTGCTTTATATTTTTAAAAACCCAGTGCAACTCATAGGGCAGATACAGCTACATATTTCTAAAAATTACTAGGAACAGAAAAAAAATAAAGAATCATATCATTGAAAATCTTATCTGAATAAAAGGAAAAAGACTGACTCATACCAGCCCTTAATTTTCTAACAGAAAAAAAAAGTCAAGACCCCTTTCTGTCAAATAAACACATTTTTATTGAATTTCTGATCTCTCCTTACCTTTCCTGCATCACAGAGGTCCTTGTAATCACTTTGAAGTTTATCTATTTCATCCTTTAAAGTGACATCCTGCACCAGCTCCAGGAGAGCTTCACCTTTTTCTCTCACTGATTTTACTGATGGTTCATGGGACAGCACCATTTGTTGAAGTGACTTAAGTACAAAGAAAAACAAAAAGAGCCAGTTCATCTATGTGATCAAGGTGAATATATACATATGTCTGTGCCATGTATGAGATGATCTACCTCAAACAAAGATCTGATGCATATTTTATAAATTGATAAATGTAAAACATTAGAGAATAACTTTTAGAGATAATAAAGTTTTAAAATACAGAGTAAGAGTAACATAGCAAATAGCCCTTCACATGTGGAGAGGGACATATGGAAAAGAATCACCTTTAGCTAAGTTTAACATAGTTCATATTTCTGGCTCCTACCACATTTCTTCCACTGGAGGGGAAAAAAAAACTCTATACAAAAGGAAGTGAGGTGTTATCATTTGACTTTAGCTTGTGAAGTTAATTGCAGTTTGAACTGGATGTGAAGTTAGAGATTTAGATTCCAGGTGCAATACTGCTGTGACAGGCTAAAAGAGCTATTTAAAAATATCCAGAACTCAGTGGGGGGAAAAAAGAGAAAGGCAGTTATGATCTAATGTGGCACCTTCAAAAGACAGACTGCTACCCTTGGCACAAAAACCCAATAATAGGAAAAGACATATTGGCTAGAGGAGGAAAAAGCTTCCAGCAGGAAAAGCTACAAGGGAAGCTATCATACTGAAATTCTCAAAAAAATATTGCTAATAATTTGGGTCAAATTTAGAACACAAATTATTCCACATATAAGCCTCAACAAATTGTTTCAAAGATTTGAGCAGGTGAACTATCTATATCTACATATCCTATATAGCTATATCCATATCACCATTTATTCTTTCAAAAATTAATTTCTAAGATGTTTAACTACAGTTGGTTAATTAGAACTTATTTTCCTACAAATATGGCATCTCATTTTTAATTCACCATAGATCAGCTTATAGGTATTGGGTGCCAAAAGATGAAGGAAAGACTCTATATAAAAGACATAAAGTTTACAGATATGAGATCCTGATACCAGGAAGACTCATCTGGAGTACCCATGTACCTGAATCAGACTGTTAGAATAGATCTCCATTTATTGATACAATCTTTGAATATCAGGCAAATAGGATTTCTGAGTGGAAAAATAAGTCTGATGTAGCATACCTAAACAAATCAATCACTCACAAGCAGCAGAACAGATACATTAGGGATATCTTCCAGCACCTGCACACACCAGGGCTCTCATGTTTCTCCCATTTAAGTCCCTACACGTATGACCCTCCTACGCATTTGTCAGTGAGTAATGGCACACTACCTTATATTTAGATAATTGAGCTTTTTTCTCATATAATTCCATTTTGGGTTCCTCAGGAGTGTGTAGGATTTCTTGATATTCTGATATCCACTGAGTTAGTGCTTTATATTTATCTGAGAACTCCTTTGCTAAAAGAAGGCCTTTTTCCAGAGTCATGTGCTCTTTCCGGACAGTGCTGGTCAGTTCCTTCAACTGCTCCACGTGGTCATGGATCTCATTCCTTAATGTCTCTGCCTCGCTGTCCTCCAGGTATTTGAGAGCCCTCTCTCCCTTCTCTCGGGTTGATTTCAGCAAACTATGGCCTTTTTCCATGTCTTTTAGCAAACCCTGAGAGAGTAAGCAGGAAGCAAATATAGAGTTAGCATTTCTTTCCTTTTAAAGAAAAGGCTTTCAAGTCCCATTCTCGAGTTTCCTCTTTATGATATATTTTTGAAGTTTTATGAAGAGGTGATCTGCCAGGAGTCAGAATCTTCTTTTCTTTACTTCAATATAAGTTTTAACAAGTATTTTTTTAATTTTTTTATTTATTTATGATAGTCAGAGAGAGAGAGAGAGAGAGAGAGGCAGAGACACAGGCAGAGGGAGAAGCAGGCTCCACGCACCGGGAGCCCGATGTGGGATTCGATCCCGGGTCTCCAGGATTGTGCCCTGGGCCAAAGGCAGGCGCCAAACTGCTGCGCCACCCAGGGATCCCGATTTTAACAAGTCTTGATCAATATATCATTTTCAAATCAGAGACTTAAAAAAGAATATGATGTTCTTCTCATCCTTAGTAGTATTCTTCAAGATATGAGTAAAAACTCTTTTTTTAGTATGTGGGGCCATGAATTCGGGATAATTTTTTTCTCTTAACATTTAAGTGTAAAACTGGAATTCAGATATAAACAACCAAGTCTACTCATTCAGATGACATGGCATCACAAAGAACTGAAAGCCAGCTCTTAGTCTTACAGAGATTATAACTTAATATGTGGAGTGAAGTGTGAGCCATGAACTATCACTCATCCCAGGTACACATGCTCCCAATGCCTGCACTAGGGAACAGAGCAGCAATGTGGAAGAACAAAGGCTTGGAGACAAGTCTGATGTATGCACACCTACCTCCAACATCTTCATTTTTTTCCCCATCATCGCTTTATCTACTCTGTCAATTTTGGTGGCCACATTCTTGAAATTTTTATGAGTAGAGGTGTACCAATCAGAATAGGAATTTAGGGATAATTCTGATTCCTCCAAACTCTGGATCTCTTCCTCCAGGAATTTTATTTGTTCCTTTAAAAGGAAAAGCAGAATTGGACAGTAAATTACAGACCTATACCAGTGCCTCTTTTGATAAGTGTGTGTCTTTACCAGAAGTTAATGAAAGGGAGAACATTTTCGCTGGTGAAATTTGCTGGCCTGTAGTGAGCACTGGAAGCCCACTCACCAGCACTTGGAGAAGAAGGGCTTGGTATCTGGAAGTCAGCTGGGTGGCCTGGCAGCCCATTCTGCTGCTCACGTGGTTCTCATCCAACATCTCCTGTGCTCTGGCTCCCACTTCCTCAACTTCATCTTTGTACGCGGTGACTTCTTCATGCCACTTCTGAAATGCCATAAATGTTGCAGAAACAGGTTTAATCTTAGGCAAAGAAATATATATATATACCATACATAATCTTCATGAAAAATTGTATTATGGCAATATGATAAAAACTGTACACTTATTTGGGCACTTTTCTGTATGTGTTATACTTTAGTACAAGAAAAAAGTATTAAAAAATATATAAATCATCCTAATAGTAAAGATTTCAGTGTATGTTTAGAATATATTTATTTTGAGATGTAGTTTTGAAAATGTGTCTAATATAAGCTTCATGAAAAACTGTATTATAATGAGACAAAAACTATTTTTTTAAATTTTATTTATTTATAGACACAGAGAGAGGCAGAGACACAAGCAGAGGGAGAAGCAGGCTCCACGCAGGGAGCCTGACGTGGGACTTGATCCCGGGTCTCCAGGATCACACCCCAGGTGGCACCAAACCGCCACACCACCGGGGCTGCCTGACAAAAACTATTCTTTATGAGTTTGAATACTTTTCTGTATATATTACACTGGTTCAAAACTTTTTTTTTAAAGATTTTTTAAAAAAATTATTTATTCATGAAAGACAGAGAGAGAGAGAGGCAGAGACACAGGCAGAGGGAGAAGAAGGCTCCACGCAGGGAGCCTCACACGGGACCTGATCCCGGGACCCCAGGATCACGCCCTTGGCGGAAGGCAGGTGCCAAACCACCGAGCCACTCAGAGATTCCCCGGTTCAAAACTTTTTTAAAAGAGAAAGAGTGGCATAGATTTTTGTATCTTCTTTTAGATAAATTTTAAACTAGATGAATATGGATAAGAAACTCTAAAGGCCTGGGGCACCTGGGTGGCCCAGTTGGTTGTCTGCCTTCGGCTCTGGTCATGATCCCAGGGTCCTGGGATACAGCCCCACATCTCAGGCTCCCTGCTCAGCAAGGAGTCTGCTTCTCCCTCTCCTCCCTGTTCATGCTCTTTCTCAAATAAAGAAATAAAATCTAAAAAAAAAAAAAAAAAAAGAAGAAGAAAGAAAGAAAGAAAAAAAAAAAGAGAAATTCCAAAGGCCTAAGCATTACTTTGATCATTCCTACTGAATTTGAATAAAAGTTAGAATAAAACTAATTATCAAGTATTATTTCAATGCATTACATCAGAGCAATTTCACATGAGAACCACAAACTTAAATGATTTCTTTTTTTTTAACTTAAATGATTTCAATACTATTATTCATGTATCCTTACAAAGCAAGGCAATAGGGTATGGGAAGAAAGTACAAAACATTTAATTAAATTATATTTTATTAAAGACTAATTTAAAATTCTATTAAATAACTGCTGTAGAAGAATGTTCTACATAGTAATTCTTTGCTGCCAGCAGGAAGAGATTTTGCAAAATTTAAATCTTGGACCAAAAAAGTTACTAAATATTTTAATGAAACAAACTATGCAAGGTCACAGATACTTCGACAAAGATCAAGAATTTATAAGAGTTGTACCTTCATCTGATGTAACTGTATCTCCTTGGCTGCCCTGTTGGACTGACGCCCTGTCCTAACTTTCACTTTGTTCTCCAGTGTTTTGAGCCACTCATCTACTTGCTGATACTTTTGTTCCATCAACCTCAATTTGTTGACTACATTATTGAACTGAGTCCGGGTCTCTGTCAGTCTCTGCTGGTAAGCCTGCCAGTCCTGCCGGAGAGACTCTAAAGCCCGATCCTCTGTCTGGGGGATGCCTGATGGTATCACTTCCTCTCTGGTGTGCAGCACTGAGTTCAACAGTGCCTGCCCTTCTGCACAGCGCACCTGTAGCTCCTGCAGGGGAAAGGTATGCATATTTTACACCTGCACAAGTTATCATGTCTCACCCAAGTCAACTGTGCCATCTTGAACTTCACATTAGAAAAGAATTCTTTTATTCTGTCTTATACCAAAAAAGTGTATCTAACACTGAACCCTGTTTCTCAAGTCAAAAGACTCAGATATGTTTCCAGTAAAATGATCATAATACATACATACTTGCATAAATGTACACACACATAGCCCAATAGTTGTCTTAACCATCTTAGAAACAGTTTTTGAAATTTGACTTTTCAGCTTACAGGCAAAACCATCTGTGATTAAAGGGGTTTTGTTTAAAAGAATAACCTAGGCTTTTTATGGCTCATAAACTACTCAGAGTCCAAGCCTTTTTGTTTAGACAGTGAATGAGATCAGTACTATATTTGTAGCTGAAAAAGGAACAATGGACTCTTTTTTTTGCTAAGAAGGATCCTTTGCCAGAATTGTTCTAGAAGATGTGATGGTCAAGAAAAGTTGACCCTGGAGAGTACAGGGCATACAAACCTGGAAGGCTGATCATCATACCTGCCCACTAGGAACTCCCAGGTACAAAAAAATAGCTTTTCTTCCACCAAAGCAGAAGCCCCAAAGATTTACCCTATGAATGTGGTATGAATTAAATCTTGAAGAACATAAACTATTTTTTATGGAAAGAAAAACTGTTACACCCTCAAGGATGTTGGCAAAACAATGTTTGTTATATACTCGTTTTTCTAATGTTTAAAGAATCCATATTGTTACTTGATCTGATCATCTAAAGTTAAAGGGAACTAAGTCATATCTCACCAAGAATGTTAAAAGTTTCAACATATTTAGTTAAAATGTGGTATTATTTTAAAAATCCCAACATCAGTTCAAGCCATTTGAAATTCTGATATCTTACAATTTTTTTAATCTACAAAAATAGAGCTCTCTTGTGGTTCAAACTAATGGATACATTTTTCCTCAGCTATGATGCCACTCCAAGAATGTTGTATGCTTTGTAAATGGAAAATAACAAGACATATGGTAAAATATGAATCAAAATGTCCACAAACAGAAACTTTATTCCAAAATTCTTAGTTTTTTTAAAGTTAATTTTGTACAATTCTCTTAATTCAGGGTTGGCAATTTTTTTAAATAAAAAGACACAGGAGTAAATATTTTAGGCTTTGAGGGCCATACAGTCTCTGCTGCAAGTATTTAACTCTGCCATTACAGCACAAAAATATCCAGAGATAATACATAAGTAAATGGATGTCGCTATGTTTCAATAAAACTTTATTTAAAATGTAAACATCATAGCCATACGCTGTAGTTTATTGGTGTAGCACTCTCTCCATATACTACTGAGATCCCAGAATGCCATAAATCAAATCTCCCTTAGTAACTATCAGCTCTTTATAGGATTACGGTCATACTGACTTCCCATTGCCTAAAATAATAATTGCATATTCAGAATGAAAATTCCTTTAAGATGAAGTAGACTTTACCTGAAGATCCCGCAATGTTGTCTCATGAGTGTGAGCATCACCTTCAAGAACTGAATGCCGGTCAAGCTTTTCTTGTTCTTGTCCCAGCCAAACTTCAAATGCCTTTAGGTCTCTCTGATATTCTTGGTGCAGGCGAACTAGTTTTTCTGACTTGGTTACTGCTTCCTATTATCAGCATTTAAGATGATTAAGATAAGAATACATTACCACATGCACTATGGTACTATAGTGTACTATAGGTTTTGATGTACTATAAGAACTCATTTTTGGAATTTTAGGAAAACATGATTATTAAATCACTGGAGTATGATTTCCTCAAAGAATGAAGCTTCAAGATTTATTTAAAAAATATAAAAACATAATATCACTATGAAAAGGGGCCTTGAAGATCATTTTGTTGAATTAACTACCTGATGTCTTATGAGATATTACACGAAATGCCAAAAAAATGAATTAACTTTCCTGGTCATAAGAATATACTTTTGCTAATGAAGAAACGTGAAATTCTTATATTGTGCCATAAGTGAGGATTAGGACTTACTGTGGATTTAATTTTTCATGTACTTTGCCTAATAAGGTAGGATATGTTTAAAACTTATTTTTAGTTTCTTTGTGAAGTCTAAATGAAGAATGATAAATATTATTTGTAAGTATTTACTGCTTTAGAAAACTCTCATCACAAAATGTATTAAAATTTTTATGACTCTTCATTATGAAGCTGCTCAATTTTTTTTTCTTAAATTGGTTAACTTCTGGGAATTTTTATTGAAAATTATTTTCCTTCAGTAACTTTCATGAATTAACAGTATTTAAAGGCTCTTGTTTGGTTTCACCAATGATTAAACTATTAAAACTCATTTGTTCTTTTGTACTTTTACAAATCAGCATTCCTGAAAATAAATGATTCTTTAAATAAGCATAGGTCTAACCCCTCCTATTCAGGGAGTCTGCATGGAACATGGCTAGGCATACCTTGGCCCTCTCTTTGATGGCTCTGTATCTCTCCTGAAGATCCTGAAACTCTAACTGGGTGACATAGTGCTCTGTCATGCCAGCCCCTTTGAGCTCAATGGTCTCCAGCAAGCTGCTGTAACTCAGCACTTCTTCACTTAGTAACTAGAGAACATTTAAAAGAAAATAAAGCAGTTACCATCTATACCATCGTATTAGTAAAACTGCTAAAATTAAGATATTTTAACTGTGTAGTTGACAAGTGATCTTAGGTCATCTACCTCTAGACAAGTAGATGGATAGATCCGTCCATCTATACACGTATATAGACTGACTCTGTGTGTGTGTGTGTGTGTGTGTGTTACACATATGGTTCAGAACTTGTCTGAGATACTGATTCCAATTAACTTTGATATCCCAAACATAATTTGTCCAAAAACAGGCTCCTAATCTCCACTCCATTCCCATTTCTCTCCAGCCCCCACCAAACCCCAAATCCACTTCTCCTTCAGTCTTTTATTTCAAGCAGCAAATGCCACATATGCCACCCAGATGGCCATCTCAGAACACTGGAAGTCACACTTGTTCCCTACTCTCTGTCATGCATCCACAATGAAATCTTTTTAGTTCTATTTCCTGAATATGTCCTGACATTTGTCCTCACGTCTCCTGCAAACTCCCTAGCCCATGCTGCTACCATCTTTTACTGGACTTTTGCAATATCCTGCTAGGCAGATTCCCTGCCCCCAATTCTTACTCTGTTCCTTTTCCCCACTCCACAGAGCGGCCTGGGTGATAAAAGATTTTAACACTGTAGATGGAATCTTGTCACTCTCCAGCTCAAAGCATTGACTATCTTCCCTAGGCTGGGGGGATCCAGTGGAAATCCTCAGGTGAGCCCAGAGGGCGATGCACGGCCAGGTTCCTGCTTCTCTGCCACTTCACCTGGCAGCATTCACTCTGCTCACTCTCTGTTCCAGCAGCATGTGGCCTTCTTCTAGTTCCCATGTTGAGACAGATTCTCCCCCTCCTCACGGCCTGAGGACATGCTGATTATTCCATCTGGACCGCTCTTTTCCCACCTCCTCCCCAGGATAACTTCTCTGCACTGCACTCCTTCTGGCATGGTCTACAAGTCTGCTGCTTCAGAGAGGACCTTCCTGTCCCTCTCTCCACTACAGCAATCTGTACTAGCTCTGTGCAGTTTACTCTTTCACCATGGGCCACTTCATTCATCCTAGCACTTATCACCAGTTATAATTATTTATTTATTCATGCACTCTGAAGAGTATGTGTCCTCACCAGAATACAGTCCTTCTCTGTTTTCTTTGCCTAGGATTGAGCATGATGCCTGCATGTAGCAAGATCTCAATAAATATTTATTGAATAGATGAATAATTTAACTAATAGGCAATAAATCATTATAACAATATTATGAGGTAGATAATTATGATTCTATTAATTTTCAGATGCATAAATGAGACCCTAAAATGTTAAGTGACTTGGCATAGGTCCCATAAAGCCATTTAGTCATTCAAATAACTTTTATTCAGCATTTGCTCTGTGTCATACAGAGAGACAAATGGTAGGATATTAAAACAAAGTTAAGCATCTCTATCTATTGAGGACAAGAGACATGTAAGCATATATTCTATGTAATTGGTAAAGAGATATAAACGATAGAGAACAGAAGAACTAAGTAAGCTCAGAGTGGTGGTAGTATGGCAGCAAAAAGTCTTCTGCCAATTCAGAAAGGTGAGTGGAAGGTTGCTGGCCACAGAGGTAGAGCTAGATCATTACAGCAGAGGCAAGGAATCTCTGTTCCATCTAAAGTGCCATTTTCAGGAAATAGTGAGAAATACAGTAAGGCTGAAGCATGGGAAGAAAGGGTATGAGAGTGAAGGAAACAAGGGTGACAAAGGAGAGTGTTAAATTCTTACAAACTAGATAAAGAAAACTGGTTGGGTACCATAGACAATGGCACCCATAGGCAGGAAAGTGAGACATTCGCCTTCATATGAAGATAACCGTAGGTGGAGAGACAAGAGACAAAATGAGGAGGTAGGAGCCTGTTGCAATTTAGGAAGAGGAAGATGGATTATAGTCAAGAGACATTTCTGAGATAAAATCAGCAGGACCTAATGCTTAATTCAAAGTGGGGATAAGAAAGAAGGATCTGGGGATAATGAACTTTCCAATGTAGGATATTCAGCCTGAGATGATACAAATGAACTGAGATGGAGAATATCAGAATTTGAAGGCTTTAGGGGGTAGAAGTAATAAGTACTGATTAGAACGTGATAAAGGTTGAGGTCATCCAATAAATACACCCTCGAGTAAGGATATAAATCAAAGGTTTATTTGATTTTATGTTTGAATACTATTATTAATAAAAAGATTTAAGACTATATCCCCAATATCCTGTCAGCTAACTACTTAGCTAGCTACTTATTTAAAAAATATATGTAGCACTATACCAATATAAGCATTATGGAAATGTACAAAAGTAGAAGTACAAAAGATGTGATAAAAAGAAAGCATTTTTACTTCTTAATGATGAGTAGGCTGAAGATATTAAAAGATATTACAAGTTGTCAAATTTTAAATGTACATGATGAATTTAAATGAATATGAATCTATAAAGTTTCCTTGGAAGAGAAAAAAAAATTTTTTTTGGAAGAGAAAATTTTCACTCCCAAATAGTCACAAACAAAAGATTAAGAAGCCATTAGAAATTATAGTAAAAGCCCCAAACACACTTTACCTATGTGCACAACCCTAGCATACAGGTAGTCATATTTATATGTAACTAAGGCATTTTGAAGAAGTCTGCCAGAGGGCAAATGGAATCTGAAATCCGGCTCCCACCTTGGCTTTTCCCAGAGCGCTTGTTTTCTCCCGCAGTTCGGCATACTGCCTTTCAGATTCATTTAGGCTGGCTTCCATACTGTCCATCCAACCGGAAAACTGTCGAACATCATCCTGATAACTTGTCCACTTAGAAAGAGCTCCTTCGAGTTGACTGTAAGGTATGCGAAAGGACAATAATCTACATTGAGAAGCCATGTAAGTCCCATCTTTATTATGCACCTGCTCTGTCCACTCCACCAACAGGGAGTCCACAGATCAGGACAAAGGCCAGCTGGGGTGGGCTCAATGGACAGGACTTATCACACCTGAGTCTGGGTCCTTGACAAGCCTAACCTCAGGAAGCAAGGGACCATGAAGTCCAGGCCGATGAGTGGAGTAGTGGGACTGGACATAAAACTTAGAATCAATAAGCAGGTCACACAAGACCCTGGGAGAGACTTGAGGGGAAAATTGGGAGAGATCCTCTCTACGAGGCTTTTCTGGAGCCAAGACCCTATGCAGGAAGAGAATCAGTACTTAACTCCATCAAGTTGAGCAGGACATCCAGAGGAGAGAAAAAAATGAATTAACAAGAGAAGGAAGGAAGAACTAAGTAAGAATAAGTACAGTAACTATCTTGCATGAGATTTAAAAGTCAGAAAATCATGATGGAAAAATAGGGTAACGTTTTCTGAACTGGTCTAACCTGATTACTTCTCTTCCAGATAAATTAAGCCCTCCTCTCACTATGGATGTTATGTTTTCTACTCCATTAATCATCTGTGCCTAATTTAACTACCATGCTTTGGGTTGTTTTGTAGCAGACACTCTCTGTACTCCACCCCTATTTACCCTCCAACTGTACCACTGCAGCACACTGTCAGCTGGACTTCTGATTGCCAGCTCTCAGCCCTCCCGACCTGAGGGCATTCTCTGGTCCCCAGGGCCTGCTCAGCTTGAGTGCAATGCAGGTGAGAAGTGCCAGGGATTGTTGCCCTCAACTGCCTTCTTCATGGGAGACTCATGGGAATCTGTTTACAAACATTCTAGTTCTCCTGTCCTCAGTGCATAATTCTGAGACACGTGTTCTACACTGTTTCCCAGCACTGCCCGGCTCAATGTTGTTCCAACTGTCTGCTGGGGTAACCTGCTTGAGAACGTTCCCTCTATCGCCTGCCTTTCCTTCCTCATCTGTCTCCCCTGTCACCTACTGGTATTTCCCTAGGAAATCCCAAGTAAATACTTGGTTTAAATAATATATCTTTAGATGATGAAACCCTTATTTATCTTGTGACTTTTTAAGCAATGAACACATGTAACAAACCATGTAGTTATATTAAAACATAGGCATGGTATGGCAGGCCAACCTAAATGCAAGAGTGTACCTATAAGTTTCTTCTGTTCTAATAAGAAGAAAGGAAAAGGTAAAGGAAAGGAAAGGAAGGAAACTCCAGGAATAGTCTGTTACCATGCTGTAATATTGATCTTTTGGTAATGGCTTGGCAGGAGTTGGCTTCAGTTCACTTACCTTTTACACCGAATTGCTGCAGACAAAAGGGAAGCCCACATATCCTTCACACTCTGCAGCTGCTGCTGAATAGCAGGAATGCCTTCTGGAGAGGTATTCTGCAGGACAGATTCCCCTCTGGTCACTATCATTTTCATCTGGATCTCTTTTTCCTGTTTCACTGATAATAGAGCCTATAAAAACAAAATCAGAAGTCCTTTGTCATTTGCATCTTTAGCATTTCTGGCTTTAAATGTTTCAGAGCTCCTGAAGACAGTAGAATGATATACAATTGCAGGTGAGCCATGAATCTCTCGGCTCACTGGGTGGCACGTGGGAGAATCACTTGCTGGCGAGAGTCAATAACCAATCCGCAGTCACTTGCTGGTCTCCAAGGGGTCTTGCTTTTTAGGTCTCAATTCTTCTCTGAATAATCCCTTCCACTGAAGTTTTATTTTGTTGGTTTTCTTTTGCTTTGTTTTTTGGTGTGTTTATCAATTTTTAAAATTAGTTTCAGGGGTAAAATTTAGTGATTCATCATTTGCATATAATACCCAGTGCTCATCACAGCAACTGGTTTTCAATAGAGAAAAATAGAGTACAGTAGAATTCATAGATTTTCAAAGGTCACAGGATGAAGAGCTTTATAATGTTAAGGTCTCTAGTACAACAAGCCTAAAGAACTATATCAGTTGATATTAAATGTTAATTTATATATTTTGAGATCTTCACAGGCATTCTTCTTCTTCTATATAAGAAGGGAATTTGAATTCAAAGTTATAAAATTGGCATTATCACTTAAAAGGCAAAGTTTCATCCCCCTCCCTAATCTGGACCCTCCCAACATCTACAGATTCAGCATCAGCCCCTCATTGCCATCACTTAGCGCTTCGACAAGAAGAAACTACTAGCAATTTCTCCCACACCATGCTATTTGTTTTCTTTGGCTTTTGCTTCTGCTGATACCATTCTCAAATCACAGCTTGGGTAGGAGACTTCCTGAGAAAGCTCCTCTGAATCTGGACCAGGTCCCTCCCACACATCCCACTCTTTCATGTGTCTGTAGCACCACAAGCATACTCCTGTTTTTTACTGACTTGTCTGTGTCAGCCTCCAGCTTCAGACAATGAAATCCTGGAGGACAATGACCATGTTATTCATTTTTGAGTCCTTGAAATCAAGACAGGGTGCCAGTCTCCTATAAGACACCCAGCAAACGAACGTCAGGTGAATGACTGCAGAACAGTTATTTTATCACAAATGTGAAAAAGAACTAATATGCTGGGATGGGAGAAGAATTGACTGAAGGGTACAGGCAGACAAGCAAGTTGACGAAGATGGGAAATGTCTTGCTCTAAAAAAAGTTTCATCAAAATATTTTCTAAGAATAAATGTGTCTATGATGTAATTAGAAACACATCTCTTAACTGTATCAAACAAGTAACTACATTTGATGGCAATTTTAGTTTAATTTTTGTCAAGTATTTGTGAGTGGACATATCTGGGGTCAAATGATTCAGGGATGCTCAGTCAAAGCCGCCCTCTGCAAATAGGATCACACCCATAGAGCATTCTTGGATTTGTTGTAGAGAGAGTGTGAAATAATCACACCAGACAGAGACTTGAGAAATTTTGAGAAAAACAATTCTGTAAATTAGAGACTTTCCTCTAAAAATGCACACCTCAAGCTTGAGCATCCTGCTGTCCAGCACACTTTTGTCGGATGTTGGGTGGCAGTAAGAGTCCAGCATGTGAACTGCATCTGTCAGCCAGTCTTGGAGCTCTTTAATCCCCAGGGAGAACTGATTGTGTTCTGCAACAATTCTATCCAATCTTGACACTTTCTCCTGGAAATGACAGAAATCGTTTTCCAGCTGTCCATACTACTTTACAGCCTATAGATGCTCAAACTGTAAATCTAACCAATAGTTTCATAACTACAATCAGACATAAATTCCTGTGCTGCACAAATACGATGCAAGTCTGTATTGATCTGAGATGTGGGAAGTATCTTTGTAATTAGAATAACTGGGTCAAAAGCAGAATGATTACAATTATAATTTAGTCACTAATCTTCTTTAGGACAACTGTGATTTTTTTTTTTTTTTTTTTGGAATGAGCAAACCTTTTTCCTAATTCTTTACGTGGGAGATGAATCAGAATAGTTTCTACCTTTCCCATACCACATTTGGCTTAACTGATACCATGGACTTATATGGCCTACCTTGTGGCCAGTTCTAAAAGGTAACTATCTGAGATTTTGTAGTAATCCTAAATTTTTATTTTTTTAACTCTTTTTTATTATTATTATTTATGATAGTCACAGAGAGAGAGAGAGAGAGAGAGAGGCAGAGACACAGGCAGAGGGAGAAGCAGGCTCCATGCACCGGGAGCCCGACATGGGATTTGATCCCGGGTCTCCAGGATCGCGCCCTGGGCCAAAGGCAGGCGCTAAACCGCTGCGCCACCCAGGGATCCCGTAATCCTAAATTTTTAAAACTGGGACCATAGATATGATTTTATTTATTAATTAGAGGCTATTTTTGACACAGTGAAGATTTTATAAAGACTATGTTTACAGTTCTTAAAGCATTCAAATATCTATTGATTTTGGATATCTAAATAAATACAAAGGACTAGAAAGAAGTCCTTAATTCATTCTAATTTCAGATATATCCCAGGTTTTCTAAGGACAAAAGAGAAGGAACTTATTCATAGAAAAAAACTGGATGAAACAAACTATTTATTGTAAGATCTATACTAGTGTAACTGTCTCAATGATGCTTATTGAGGACAAATTAGCAGACCTTGAAGTAAGTCCGCACTAAAATAGGTGAAGCCATATTACGGTAGGTTCCCTATATTCTAAGATCTGAAATGCAAAAGAAAAATACAGGGAACAAATGTTACAAGCCACATGAAGCTGAAGGTAGACCTGCCCGATGAAGTTCAAGATGAGCCTGCATCATACCTGCTGAATATTCTAAATTAGGTCATGATGGTATCCCATTTACTTTTTTTCTAACTATTAGAAAAGATATTTAATCAGTTATGTGAGTCATTGCCGATTCTGAGCTCTGCTCTAGAATACGGAATGAAACTCTCCATCAACACATCCTTGACAACTATAATTAAAAAAATTATCACAAACTCATCATGTTAAATCCATTAAATTTAAACTGCTCTGAATTCATGCTTTTCTAAAATAATTTAATCTGAGATTGTTTAGACCCCAACTCTGAACTTTGCCTTATGTTTACACTTCGAGTCTTCAAGGTAAAAGCCCTAGAGAACATCTCATTTCAGTATTGAGGAGAATATTTTGTGCAACAACAGAGATTGGGTCTCTTCAGCCTTTGAAACCTCTCTTGCCTCTTTTCAGACATGCACACAAAGGTGACATGGCACAAATGCTTGACAAAGACTGGAAGGCCAGGAAAGACACTTGACATGCCTTATCCCGAGCCAGCACACAACCTCGCACAACCCTACCGAGGCTCCAGATCTGTGGCTTCAGGACCACACGCACACACAGCAAGGACATGGCGGGCGTTACCTTCGTTAAATTGCTTAGAGCTAGATACTGAGAAGACAGCTGCGACACTCTGTGCATAAAGCTCTTGCTGGCAGCTTGTCCTTCCCACAGCTGCTGAGCTTTCTCTCTTAGCCTGTTGAGCTGAGGCTCGTAGCAGTTTATTTCCTCAAGGACAGACTGAAAAGCACAAGCAAGTTACTATTAAGAGGCTGGGGGAAAGCACATCACGGATGAAGCTTTGGCCCAAAGGACACGGAAATAAACATGGCGAGCAAGGGGTGTGCCTTGAAGGCTTTGTTATTTCCACACACCGTATAGACTACAGGACTACAGACTACAGAAACAGACTGCACCTTAAAGGAAAGCCAGGAAACACAGAATGTGTCAGAAATTGGGAAGGGGTACGCTCCATCTCCAGACAGCATAACCTAACCAGGGTCCACCTGAATGCAAGGTGTGCAGAGCACAGGGGTAAGGATGTGGCCAGAGGGCGGGGGTCCTCTTACCTGGAGCTTCTGCTGTTCCCTCCTCTTTGCGGGCAGATCATACAGGCGATTGCTGCTTTCCTGCACCAACTTCTCAGTTTTACTCAGCCAGTCCTGGACGGGCTCAGCACTTACTTCAAAGTCCTTCATTTGGATCTTTAGATTCTATGAGGTTTTAAATCACATTAGGGATAAAAACAGATTTTATTTTTATTTTTATTTTTTTTAAGATTTTATTTATTTATTCATGAGAGACACACACACAGAGAGAGGCAGAGACACAAGCAGAGGGAGAAGCAGGCTCCATGCAGGGAGCCCAATGTGGGACTCGATCCCAGGACTCCATGATCATGCTCTGAGCCAAAGGCAGATGCTCAACCACTGAGCCACCCAGGTGTCCCAAAAACAGATTTTAATAGCAAGTCCAAAGTCCTTCACTTGACATTGAAAGCCAATGCAGTCTGGCCTCCTCACCCTTTTGCCCTCTTTCCTTATTCCCAACACATAGAACATTCTATCTTTCACTGTAGCCCCTACGGAATTTTTTAATATCTTTTTAGAGCTTTTAGGCACAAGTTTTTCAAAAAGGAGTTTTTGCCTCATTATGCAGCCTACAACAGAGTTCACACCCACTTCTCAACTTCTATCACACTTGTTAATATCAGTCACTATACTTTATCACAGACTGGGTTAGATTGTGAGTTTTCATCTCATGCCAGCATGTCTTATCTCCACAACTAGCTTACAAGCTCTGCAAGGAGAGGGCCTGGGACACACCACTGGTACCCTGTACAAATATCAATAAATACTAACATACATTTTGTCAATTTTGATTAATGATGGGATAAGAAATAGCATAAAGTTTGTATGCTAATTATGTTTTTAATAAATAATTTGTTTATTCTAATTAATAAAGATACCAAAAAAATACCACATAGTGTTCTGTGTTTATTACATAAGAAGCTGTGACTGCTTTCATAAATACTTTGTAGGTATTAATAGCTGTAAAATGTATTTGGTAAAGTTGTATACAGCACCATTTAACTTTCGCAAAGGTGTTTATATCCTCTATTATTTATAAGAATGCTATATTGAAGTGAGTTTGAAAGTTATGCTATCATGTGAACATACTAAAGGCTTTTAAACTTAAATTTAAATCAGAACTTTAGGTAGTACTGTCAAAGAACAAATCCATAAAGGTTAGCTGAAAAATTTAAGTGGCAAGGGCTGCAGGAGACTGTGGGAGAATGCTCCAGATTCTGTCAGCATCTGAGCTGGATTTTCTACAATGTGGGAGAGTCATACCTGCCGTGGTCACCTCTTAGGGAGACATGCAGCTGTAGGAATGCTTTGGAAAACTAAGAGTGCTTCACAAATGTAAGATACCAGGATTATTCCTAGAGCATTCTATAAAAACTTAAGCTTCATGAGGGCAATAGTTCTATTCTGTTTTATTATTTGCTATATCCCAAGAGCTTAGAATAGTCCTTGGCAAATGGAAGATGCTCAACAAATATCTATTGAACAATTAAATAAATTAATAAATTCAAGGTGTTTCCATCATTCTATTACTGAAGTCTCACGGGACCACTAAAGGACAAACTGGAGACCATGTTATTAGGAATTTAGTTCTACAAAGAAATGGAGCTAAGAAGCAGAGCAATGCAAGATGGCTGGGTTCCTTAGGTAAGGAGTGAAGTCACAGGCTGTGAGCAGGGGGCCTGAGGAACAGGAATAAGAGCTTGATACTAAGTCAAACAACTCCTAACATTTCTCATATACTTCTTTTCTATGGGGCTGTAGAGACTTCCCATTAAATGTTCTTTCTGCACATGTTTCCAATTATTTCTCCCAAGGTCTCAATGGCCATCTACAAACTCTTAAAATCCCACATTTATATAACTGTATTTATATAACACTTTAAGTCAGAGTGCCTAAGTTTGAACCTGTCTTCATCACTTACTAGCAGTAAGAATTTGGCAGATTATTTAAATCACCTTTTGCCTTAATTTCCTCATCCACAAAACCTAAATAAGAGAGTTCCTACCTCAGAGAATGGTTATGGTCATTGATGCATACTCAGTGCTTGCACTGGTGCTGGCACTGGTAAATGCTCACTGTCATTGTTATTGTAGCTTTACTCTCTCTGTTGGACTCTGTACTTATGCTCGTTGCTACTTTCCTGGCAATACCTGCTGAGTATCTTTCAGGCCCATCTAATTGAACACATATTATATCGAATTAATTTTTCTATCCCCTCTAAAACTACGTTTTCTACTATATTCATGTGTAGGATAATGGCATTACCATTCATGTCATCTTCCAAACTAAAAACTAGACTCACACTTCACTTCTCCTTTTTCCTCATGCCCCTCACTGAGTTAGCTACCAAATCCTGTGGTGTTTTACCTTAGAGATCATTCTCTATCCATTATTATTTCCTTAATTCCCTCATTTTCCTCATTTGGACCATTATGAGAATTTTTTTCTGGTCTTGCAGCTTCCCCATTCTTGTCTACACTGTGGTCAGAGTTGACACATTTATCTCCAACTTGAAAACCAGTAGGTTCCTTACTCAGCCTTTTTCAACTAAAATTTTGAGAAAAAACTAAGCCCAAGTGTCCTAAAGCATCCATTCTCTGTAATAAATTAACCTTTCTCTTACGCATCATTGTCTCTGGGTTATGTTACATCCTTGGAAAAATTGAGAACATAAATGCTATTTAGGGGTTCAGATAAAAAAAAAAACCTGGTAAGAGTCAAGATCAAATTGCTTAGTACACAAAACATTTCCTATCTTGCCCTAATACTAATTTTGAATCTTATCTCTGTTGTTCATCCCACAAAACCCCACATGGATGTCAAACTTCTCAAAGTCCCCCATTGCTGACACTCATGACACTCTGGCCCTGCACATTCAGTCCCTTCTACCTGAAAGCAGGTCAGCCTTGGCAGATTCAAAGAATGTTTAGCCTTCAAGTTTCAGTTTAAATGTCACCTTTCTGGTAACTTTCCTTGATTTCTACAAGTGGAGTTAGTTGTTTCCTTCTTTGAATGACTACCATATCCTGGATGTATCTAGATTATATTGCAATCATCTCTTTATATACTATTTCTCAGTCTAGAAAGTAAATTCCCTGAGGAAAGGGAAGAGACTAACCCTTTTGTATTCCTAACATAGTGGCTGACACATACTGTTTTCTATTTTATTCCTAATAGAAATAAAGGAAAGAGGAAAGGAAGGAAGGGAAGAAGGGAGGGATACAGGGAAAGAGAGAGGGAGGAAAAAGGGAAGGATGATAAAGAAGACAGAAAGGCAGGTTATTCCTCACCTACCCATCTAACTCTTGGACATCTCTTGAACTAGGTAACCATGCAATCAATGCCAGATGTACTACCTTCAACAATAAATGCTTCAGAGCTCAGGCCACATTACACTAATGATCTCTGTAAGGTTTTGAATAAATTTCTAGGCACTGCACAATGGTTATCACTCTCTATTAAGTGGAAGATACCTACTACGCAGGAGTAGCCACCATTACAGAGAAGAATTACAATAGTCTTGGTCTAGGGAAGGATTGAGGGAACACACATTTTCTCTTTCAAGATATTAATCCTCTATTATTATTTTTTCCATTCCAATTAGTTATTATCATAATCAAATAAAGGAACTATTCTGCCAGGAAATGTTGTTTAAAAGGGAAAAAATTACTCTCCATGCCTCTAAATATTCCTCTGAGTTGATGCACAAAACAAGTAATCTCACAAGAAAAAAACACTTGCATTGTGGCAGTAATCATGATTATAATAAATTCAACTTATGTTGTCTCTGGATAAAAGAATTTTGCATAATCATTGGCTCTTTGCATACTTAACTCTTAAAACCTATTACTTGACATTTGCATTAGCTATAAAATACTTTGTCATCAATAGCATTTTGTAGTCGTACATGGATATTTCTGTTCATTCTCTCAGAACAACTTCCAAACTTGAGGGATTTTAAATGAATGATTGAGTGATATTGTTTAAAAGTAAAACCCAATTATTACTGGTGGGACAATGAAAGACTATGATAATAGCCCCTACTAGGCAAGAAGCTATCAAATTCCTCAGGGAGGCCCATACTTCTAAAATTGAGCTGTTTCTTATGGTTACCCAGTTATCCATTAATATTCAGAGAGGAATACCAAAATCATTGGCAACCATATTTGGATATAAATGAAAGTGTGGTTTTTAACTGACAACGACTACAGCAACAAACTACTGAGGACATGTCCTTGTGCTTGGCTATATTATACCTCTAGGGCAGATTCCTTCTGGTGGAGATTTGAATGAAAATTTTTCCAATCTTCTTTTGCAGTTACAACTTTGGCCTGGATGCCATCAGCTTTCTCTTTGGTCAACAGAGTACCCAAAAGCTCTCCTTTGGACAGTATCATGTTTAGCTTGTGCTGTCCGTTTTCACTTTCTGACAAAAATTCCTACAAAGAAAAATGCTAAGATTAGGCATGATAAAATGCTCTATGCTTTAAAATACATTGATTTTCTACTTCTTTCTTAATACACTCAAAGAGAAGAAATAAACCATTTTTCATTTCATATATTCAATCATTAAGACTCTTTTACCCTCTCTATACATGGGAATAATAATCTTATGCACCTGATACGCTTATTGTGAAAATTAAATGAGACAGTCTGCCTAGGGTGCCCAGGAACAGTGCTTACATTATATAAAGGAACTTTATTAGTCCCCACAACCCTGTAAGTATATAAAAATAGCACACATTTGGGTGAATGGACTAGTTTCTCTTCACAAACACAATTAATTGTTTCCAGAAAGTATTTATTTGAAATTTGAGTTTCTAAAGCATGACTTTAATATGCTTATAAAAAGATCTAGAGGCACCTTTTTAATTCACTTAAGCACTGTTATTAATATTAATTGTTGGCACTCTTACCTGTATTTTCTGAAGATTTGTTGAAACTTCATTAATATTTTGAGGTATATCAAAACATTTGGCAGTAGTGATTTTTGCATTAACCAACCACTGCTGGAAATCCTTGAAGGCTCTTCGAAATCGTTGCTGTAAAATCTGTTCTCTATTCTGACAGCCCTTGGATGCTTGCAAACAAAGACTAAAACCATGATTTGAAATGTTTAAGGGAAGGAAAAAATGATAAAACAGATTTTTAAAAAGTTACAATCAACAGTTCTTAGAGTATGCAGTCACATTAAGCAATGTAGTTAATGACTAACTTATTGTACCTTAAAATAAACAAACTTCTGGCTGCTTATTTGTATAAAAATATTCTGAATACCAGTAAGGTTCATGCTCACCAATTATATTCTTTAATCAGGCTAGAAACTTTTCCACTGTATGTACTCAGGTCTCTGGAAAATCGACAAAGTTCATTTAGCTGAGACTTAAGATCCTCTGTTTTAGGCTCTGCTTTTTTTAGGGCATCCAGTATTTCCTATTAGGAAATAACAAGACAGAGAAGCACTATTTAAATTAGGTAGTTTCCATATCCTCACACTATACATTCATAAATAATATTATAAATTATTAGTATAGAAAGAACCAACATAATAAGTTCAGTAAAGAAATACATCTTATTTTTAGGATTCCTCACTGCAAAAATAGCCCTTGGCTTATTTGCATCTTTTTCTAGGCAAAGATAGGCACTCCAGTACCAAATGTTGCCAAGTAATCAAATGATCAGGTGGTCAAATAAAGTGTGACAGAAAAGGGAAAGAGAAAATAACTTAAATTGCTTAATAAATTGTTTGACTAGGCCATTGGAAGATAGGTATATTGTTTAAAGGTAAAGAAAAATCATTTGAAAGCAAAGTAATACTGATTTTGGATTAAAAATATGCATAGCAAGTGATTTTACGTGTATATACAGTTAACTTTCACACTAAAAATTCTGATTTAACTAGTAATTCATTCATTTCATAGTTTTATTCACACAGTCATCAAATATATGCTAAATGTCTGCTATGTGCCAAGCATTTTTCTGGATTCTAGGACCCCCTAAAATGACTGAAAATATGAATCCTATACTTGAAGAACACTCAATTTAACAGAAGAGAAAGACACATGAACAATCACATTACTGTGAGTATCTAATCCAAAATAAAGTCTTGAGGGCAGCCCTGGTGGTGCAGCAGTTTAGTGCCGCCTACAGCCCAAGATGTGATCCTGGAGACCCGGATTGAGTCCCACATCGGGCTCCCTGCATAGAGCCTGCTTCTTCCTCTGCCTGTGTCTCTGCCTTTCTCTCTCTCTCTTTCTCTCTCTCTCATGAATAAATAAATTAAATCTTTTTTAAAAATAAAAATAATAAAGTCTTAAGACTGTCAAGTACATCTCTAAAGGCCATGATCCCCTGAATTATACAAGGTACTTTTATGGGATTGTCACAAGGAGCAAATGGGATCACACAAGTACTTAGCAGAATCCCTGGCACACTGAGAAATGTCTAACTAGTAAAAACAGCAGGTAAATGACATGCAAATATTTAAGTGGGACTGTATAAATAATGGTATTGCCACAGTTAGAAAGAAAGAAGAAAGAAAGAAAGAAAGAAAGAAAGAAAGAAAGAAAGAAGAAAAAATTGAGGAGAGCCAAGAAGATGAGTGACTACTCAGATGGCTGTTGGTGTTACTATTTGTGTTCTCAGATTTTTATCTAGACATGGCCTAGATTTGTAGGAAAACCACACCTTTCAACAAGCCAGGTCTGTGTTGCATTCCTCATCCTAGTAAATGGCTCCATCGTCCTCCCACTGATCTAAATCAGAAAACTAAGCTACATTTTGGCCTTGCCAAGAAACAAGAAACAACGAGGTCCAGTCTGTTCTAAGTCTTAGCTGTCTTTCAGTGACTTTTTTCCCTCTGCATCTTACTCAGTCTCCATTCACACATCTGTCATTTCTTTCTGGAAAGGCACAATGTCCTCTCAATTTGAGTCCTGTTCTCCAGTTTTCTCTCCTGTATTTTCTTGTTCCCCACTAATTTTGGATTCTGGGACTGTTCCTCCACCTCACCTATCTGGTCAGTTTGTGACAAACTTCAAGATCCTGCCTCCTTCCCACCTCATGGTGGGAGCTTCTCACCTGAGGACACACAGCACCTCGTCAGCTCATGACAGTGTAGCATCCCCATTGGCTTTGAACTCACTGGCCTTTCCACCTAGACTGGGATTCTGAGAGAGGGATAGTGTTCTCTTGGTTTTAAAATTATTTATCTTAGTGTCTGGACTAGGGAAGCCTAAGATATTTTTATTTACAAAATTCATAATAACTAGAAAGCTTCTCTCTGAAACTCCAAATGCTAAATAAACTAGTAGCTACTATTTTATACCACATTGTATCTTTTATTTAAGGAAGAGCTTACTAAAAGCTGTAGAAATTTACCACATACCCAAAAAAGTAAAAAACAAAACAAAAAACCCACCAGAGATTCAAATAAGTCACTTATAAAATAGAGGATATCAAAAGAAAAAAACTTCAGATCAAAATTTTACACTAAATAAATTTCCATAACTTCATTACAAATTAGTGTTTTAATAGCGTCTTTCATTATATAAACATCAGGTTATATACTTCTGTTTCAGTTAAGTCCTGGAATGCATTTTTCCCTTAGGTTTTAAGTTAAGAAATCGCCTAAATTTCAAACACTAATAACCCAATGGATATTAAGAGATGAATTTTACAAATACAGCAAACAAGATTTTTTGCAACATGACTTTATATAGTTTATAGATGGTGACCCATTTTTACATTTTGAAATATTTCTTGGGTATTATCATTTAATTGCAAAAGAGAAAGTAAATACTTGTGAAACTTTATGACTTATGATTGTCAACAATGATAAGCCCTCTGTAACAGCTAAACAATGCTATAAGAATCCTAACAAATTCATTATTTTATAACACTTTTCCTATGTATTCATTGTAATGGAAGTATCACCTCCATTTAAACATCTAAAAATTTTTTTTACCAGCTTTATTGCGATATAATTGACATATAACATTGTGATAAGTTTAAGGTATACAGTGTGCAGGGATGCCTGTGTGGCTCAGTGGTTGAGCATCTGCCTTTGGGTCAAGGCATGATCCTGGAGACCCGGGGTCAAGTCCCACATCAGGCTCCTTGCATGGAGCCTGCTTCTCCTCCCTCTGCCTATGTCTCTGCCTCTCTGTGTGTGTGTCTCTCATGAATAAATAAATAAAATCTTTTAAAAAATTAAGGTATATATACAGTGTACTTATTTGATACACTCATATATTGCAAAATGATTACCACCCCCCCAGCATTACCTAACACTTCTATCTCTCATCACATAATTACCATTTCTTTCTTATATTATCAATAAAAATAAGAGAAAAGATGAGCATTGGGGAACCCTGGGTGGCGCAGCGGTTTGGCGCCTGCCTTTGGCCCAGGGCGCGATCCTGGAGACCCGGGATCGAATCCCACGTCGGGCTCCCAGTGTATGGAGCCTGCTTCTCCCTCTGCCTATGTCTCTGCCTCTCTCTCTCTCTCTGTGTGTGACTATCATAAATAAATTAAAAAAAAAATTAAAAAAAAAAAAAAAAGATGAGCATTGGGGGGGAAACATACTATTGTCATAAAAAACATGAGCTCTGGAGCAGCCAAACTTGGAAGTAGATCTAAGCAGAGAGCCATCATCTTTGAATTGCTAGTAAGCTAAAAGCTTACTAGCATGTGGATTTTTTTTATAGGTTTCACTTATAATTTTCACTAGCAGTATCCCTAATGCAAAAATTAATGATAGTTCAGAATAGTAATATAATTTAAATATCACCAAATCTTTCTTTTTAAAAATGTCACTCATGTTAATGATAGGAAAAGGAAGAGAAACAGAATTAAAAAAATTATAACTGATTTTTTTTATCGGAGTGAATAATACTGCACATGGAAAAATTACCAACTTCCTTGTCTCCTTTTTACAAAATTGCTTTCTACACTTTATTCTAGTGTTTACATCTAAAAGACAGGTCAGGTATCGGAAAAAAACAATAAGCTAGAAACACTATAAATAAACCTAAAGAGATAATAATAAAGTTTTATTTCATGGTATACTACATTTGTTTGAAATACTTGATTTAAAACAAGACAATGTTGGAAAGACTACATGACTTTCTAATTGGCTGAAGCTATTTTGAAATGATTATAACATAAATAGAAACAGAAGTTTACTTCACTGAAACTTCCTTTTAAGGACATCCATGGTTCTGAGTGTTATAAAACTGCAAGTAACAACAGTGTTTTGAAGATACCATTTAACAGTAAAAGAAAGGATTTCAAGCTTCTACTTTTTCTTCACTATCCTTTCTACACTTTGTTACATTCATGTTCTGAAAGAGCTGCCATTAGTTAAAAAAAAAAAAAAAGTCTGGAAGGCAACCCGAAAGCATGACACAGGGGTTAGGCTGACGGGTTAATTCAGCACAGCTGTCAAAATCACCTCTAGGAGAGCTAATCAGGGTGAAAACTAATAATTGTGTTTTAGGTGATTACCAAATGCTTCTTTTTAAGCTATAAGTTCAATCATTTAATTGTTGGAAATAATTCACTGGCAGAAAACCAGCTATGACTCTCTGTCTATTTATGCCTCTACCCACAGGCTAGTTTTCAGGCTGAATGGCTGAATACAATATTACAGACTCTTACACCATAAGAATGAAAGTAAAATGTCTGCACTAACAAATGTTTCCTACAGTAAATAATAACTAACTCCTTCTCCCTTACATCTTCAGTTTTATAGTAGTCTGACTTATGAGCAAAAGGAAACAAGCTAGATTTGAAAATTTAGTTAGGTAAATAGTTATTTCTTTTAAGTCTAGAGGTTGCATGTTTTTAGTTAGCATTTTTTTTTTTAAAAGCAACCAAACTAAATTGTTAGCATAACCACCAACAGAAGACAGGAAGCCAACTTACTTGTCCTTTCTGCCAGCATTCCACTATCTCCTTATCCGTGTTCTTGCCTTCCAGGAGAGCTAACTGTTGAGCCCAAGTTGTCAGAAGGGCGCTGAACTGCTCCAGGGCCTGCTCCAGTTGAGCTACCTGGCCTGAGAACTCCTGCTCCGAAAGGGCCATCTGGCTAACCAGGTTCTCCAAGCTGGTCTGCGTTTGGACTACACTGTCTTCCCACTGCTTCCAGTCAGCGCGCAGGGCCTGCATCTCCGTGTCCACGAGCTCACACCCACTGGCACTTGTGTTCTGTTTCACTGTAGGAGCCAGCAACTCCACTCTGCTTAGGCGGCTTGCACCAATCTCTCTGGAATCCATCAGCTCCTGTAATGGAATATCGTCATGGCAACCGAGGAGGCTGTGAGTCACTTGGGCTGCAAGTTTACAAATGTGTACAGAGGGGGACCCTGTCCTGCTAGGAAGTTTTAGCAAGTGTGCCACAAGGACCGGAATCAATTCATCCGCCCACACTTAAGTTGGAATAGTGGAGTTATCATCATGAGTGCTGAGATTTGTGGCTAAATAAGCTGCGGAATCTGTGACATCCTGGAACAGACTAGACAGGGACCCTGAAGTCAGGCATTGTTTGAATATGTGAAATTTTTTTGATAGTGATATAAACATTTGCTTGTACTGTGTTTCTTGTATAAATATGCAAATCTATATTTCTCCCTATGTTCACAGATGAGTGACCAAGACTTGTGCCCTGCCCACGGTCTCTGCTCCATTTCATCTTCTTCCAGAAGATGGTGGCTGAAGTCAGTTCTATGCTGCAAGGAATCAAGCCACGCCATCATCACCAAAGAATTAGTCCCACTCAATTCCAAACACTTCAGTACCTTAAACATTTTTATAGTAACTAAAATGGATAATTCAGAGACCTACTTAGTCAAAAGTTCAAAGTAACTTTTAGACTGGGCTTATTTATTGCTATTATTTTTACTTTTAAGAAGCTTATCAGAAATTTAACAATTTAGGTATAGCTTTTAGCTTAAAGCACACAAGTACTCTAAAGGACAAGATAAAATTAAAATATGCATTACAAATTAGGTAGTGACATTTCTTTCTTTTTTTTTTCTTTCTGAGAACAGATTATTTTACTGAAATTTGTCTCACTGTATTCATCATCTGGGTGTTTATATATTTACATATCTATTGCTCAAGTTAGGATTTAGACAGTATTAATGCAAAATTATGACTTCTGTCCTGGATTAAATAGAAGGAAAAGAGGATTATTAGGGAAAAAATTTCAAGATGAAAATCAATTACAAATTAACAAGTGTACAAAAAATAGGAATGTTAAGTATGAAGCATGTTATGTTAACTATCCTACAAATATAGTTCATATTTCATTAGATTCTCCTGAAATAAATATACTTTCTCAAAATTATGTATAAGAGCCACATTTTAGTATAGATCATTTAAAAGTATTTATACCATAGTCCAAGGGGAAATCACATGAATCTGACACATAGTTAGCATTTAATTTGTATACCCATTCTTTCCTCAGCAGCAGGAAAATAAGGATACTCTGCCTTATTTATCAGTGTATAAAGTAAGTAGAGATTTGGGGAAGAAAACAAATAATAGATTTTTTTAAATGAGCTATGTCTAATTATTGGATTTAAATACTTCTAATTTGCCTTTACAACTGATTTCAAATTTGGAGTTTAGAGAGTATCAATAGTCAAAATCAGTTTCCCAAAATACTCTCTATTTTGCATTATCTTAGTTTTCTTTGGCATAAAATGGGACATTTCAATATCTGCAATCACCAATTCTACTCATCCAGATTTTGAATAAGAATGTCATCAATTTTTAAAAGATTTTATTCATTTATTTTAGAAAGAGTGAAGGAAGGGGCAGAGGGAGAAGGGAGAGAGAGGGGGGGAGAAGGGAGAGAGAGAGAGAGAGAGAGAAAGAAAGAAAGAAAGAAAGAAAGAAAGAAAGAAAGAAAGAAAGAGAAAAAGAGAATCTCCAGCAGACTTCCTGCTGAGCATGGAGCCTGATGTGGTGCTTGATCTCACGACCCATAAGATCATGATCTGAGCCAAACCAAGAGATAGACGCTTAACAAACTGAGCCACTCAGACATCCCAAGAATGTCATCATTTTAAAGTATTTGACTTTAATGACTTGTATTTGTACTTTCTTGTTTTGGATTTAACTATTTAAAAATCTCATATGCATAACACACCCTTATACACACACATATTTGGCTCGAAGTTGTCTCTTCTTGGTGGTTACTCTTGGGAGTGGGGAGGGACAACACTGAAAGATAGAGGAGGTGATTATTTATATTTCCTCCAAGATCCCTCCTCACCCCCTCATCAGCCTCCAGGAAGATTTGACCTGGACTTCACTTTCTCCTCCCTGAATTTCAGTTTCTTCCTGCCAGCTACTTCTCCATCATTTCCCATATTTTGGGAAGTATTTTATCAGGGTATTGCAAAAAAAAGAGCATATAGTCTAGACCATCACTCTTTGCTTCTCCTATACTGTCACCCCATAGCAGTTAAATCACTCTTTTACCAAATCTACTGAATTTTCTTACTAAGTGTATTCCATGTGTCAAACATAATGCTGAATGTTTTGTGTGTGTGATCTAATTTAATCCTCAAAACCTCTTGGTGAGGCAGGTACTATTGTTATTAATTTATCAAGGAAGAGGATAAAGCTCAAGGACATCAAGTGACTTGCCCAACACAGCTAGAAAACCAGTAGTCACAGAATACAGCATTGGAGTCTGTAGAGCCTAAACTCTAAATGTATAGTGAGCTATTATTACATTTAATGTATTTTTTTTAAAACATCAGCCTGTGCATCATTGTTCCCAACTACACAGCAGGCTCCTTGAGGGAATGAATAACCCTGGTTGAATAAATGGATAAATGGACAGATGAATAAAATATCAGTGAGGAAAAAATGTGTCAAAGAAATATTTTAAAGAATCACACACTCTGCATCACTTGCCATCAGGGAAATACAAATCAAAACGACAATGAGATACCACCTCACACCAGTGAGAATGGGGAAAATTAACAAGGCAGAAAACCACAAATGTTGGAGAGGATGCGGAGAAAAGGGAACCCTCTTACACTGTTGGTGGGAATGTGAACTGGTGCAGCCACTCTGGAGAACTGTGTGGAGGTTCCTCAAAGAGTTAAAAATAGACCTGCCCTACGACCCAGCAATTGCACTGTTGGGGATTTACCCCAAAGATTCAGATGCAATGAAACGCCGGGACACCTGCACCCCGATGTTTATAGCAGCAATGTCCACAATAGCCAAACTGTGGAAGGAGCCTCGGTGTCCATCAACAGATGAATGGATAAAGAAGATGTGGTTTATGTATACGATGGAATATTACTCAGCCATTAGAAACGACAAATACCCACCATTTGCTTCAACATGGATGGAACTGGAGGGTATTATGCTAAGTGAAGTAAGTCAATCGGAGAAGGACAAACATTGTATGTTCTCATTCACTTGGGGAATATAAATAATAGTGAAAGAGAATATAAGGGAAGGGAGAAGAAATGTGTGGGAAATATCAGAAAGGGAGACAGAACATAAAGACTCCTAACTCTGGGAAACGAACTAGGGGTGGTGGAAGGGGAGGAGGGTGGGGGGGGGTGAATGGGTGATGGGCACTGAGGGGGGCACTTGACGGGATGAGCACTGGGTGTTATTCTGTATGTTGGTAAACTGAACACCAACAAAAAAATAAATTTATTATAAAATAAAAAAATAAATAAAGTGATAAAACTAAAAAAAATTCACACAGAAAATAAGAATTTCAAAAGATCCTTTATGCAATTATCTCCTTTAAAACCTACACAGTCATTGTAAAATTTAAATAATACTTTCTAAGCACCTAAAAATACCCTCTTAAAATGTAGTGATTACTGTTATCATCAACTAGTATTTTTAGGACTTTTATATTCTGATGTCTAGGGATCAGAACATAAGTGAATCTTAAAGTCCTGACCACAATTATACTAGTCATTCCCAACATTTCCTCGTCCGTAACTAAATCATTTAGAATTTCATCATTGCTTAATTTTTAGGTTAAAATCTGTTATTGCAACCTAATGGGGGAATTATTGCAATTTAATATTCAAATAACTAGAAATATACTTGTTCCAGTTCCTTCAGATGCATGAATTTCTATTTTTTTAATTTATTTTTATTTATTTATGATAGACATAGAGAGAGAGAGAGAGAGAGAGAGAGAGAGAGAGAGAGAGAGGCAGAGGCACAGGCAGAGGAGAGGGAGAAGCAGGCTCCATGCCGGGAGCCCGACGCGGGACTCGATCCCGGGACTCCAGGATCGCGCCCTGGGCCAAAGGCAGGCGCGAAACCACTGAGTCCCCCAGGGATCCCCATGAATTTCTATTTTTAAAGTTCTCCCTGTGAGGAGTAAACTAGGCGATAATTTTAATGTCCTTTAAAGCACTGCCTTCCCTTATGTTGTTGTACTGTTGAGTAGGAAAGCAGAATAAAACATCTAGCACAACATTTTCAAGTTACTGTTCAAATAATTTAACTAAGTTATGTTACAAACTTAGTTACTGAGCTGGAAAATAGTATCTGGTTCGGCCAGCCCATCAAGCTGGCATATATTTCATAGTCTCCCCTACTATGGCCATAAGCACATTGCATGTGGAAGGATATATACATGGACAATATTCCATTTTACTCACAGGTGTAAATGTTTTGAATTATTTTCCCCTTACTTATGTTTATAATTTGTGAGGTGCAAGGCAATAACTATCGACAAATATAAATTAGGAAACATTTAAAATAAATCTTATCTACAGAATCTTCATCACAGATACATCTTACTGAAGAACCAACGAAACAATGAAGTTATAATATCTGACCTTGATTTTAGATAATTTCTTCTGGGTGGCTGATGAGTCTCCAGACATATCTGACCACCGATGAAGTTCCTCCTTTGCTGAATGGAGCCAATCTGTGAATTCTTGGACTGCATCTAAATACATGAGATGGTCCTTCACAATCTCTTCCACCTTCCTCATTTTTTCCTAGTAGACAAAGAAAAGGCTACTGTAACAGCAGGCATTATTGAGAATATTAAATCCAACAAAACAACAGGTCTCTTAAGGATTTCAGAAGATTTCATTCCTATTATTGAACTTTCTGTTAATATCTTAACATGAATACATTAAATCTTAATTAGACTGAAAGACTTTGAGGAAGCAACCAATTCCTTTAAATTTATTTTTGTCTAGGTTAAAACAAAATCTATACTGAATGAAGGTTTACTAATATCCCTCACTAATAATCCATTGAGTAATAATTATTATATCCTGTATTGTTGCCTGAATAATAAGAATAGTTATTATAATAATTATTATTATGTTAAGAAAATGATAGCGTTAAAAATACAAAGATAGTTCCCAAAAGGAAAACTGAGAAAAAGATGTCACAAAGTACAAAAAAGAAAAATCATGGAGAAAATAAACATTCAGAGAGAACTAAAAACAATCTTGGTATTACATGAAAGAACTTATATGTGGAGAATTAGGATAGGAAAAGGTGGTTTATACTGCAATGAGAAATGCACAAAATACATTGTACATGATTGAAATCTGGGAGGTAAACAGACTTGCATTTAATACAACAAATATAAACTGCAATAAAATAAAAAGAACAACAAACACTGGCATTTATGGCTCATTCTTACAAAGAAAAGAAATGGACTAACATCCTAAGTGAAGAAGGATAAAACAGAAAGAATAAAAAATAATCCTAAAACTGCAAAAAGAGGAGGATTCATGAGCATCCACAGGCAAATATGATCTTCATGTAGTAACTGTTCACTAAACGTATTAATACTTTAAGTGCAACCAGGTCTGGGATCCCTGGGTGGCGCAGCGGTTTAGCGCCTGCCTTTGGCCCAGGGCGCGATCCTGGAGACCCGGGATCTAGTCCCACATCGGGCTCCCGGTGCGTGGAGCCTGCTTCTCTCTCTGCCTGTGTCTCTGCCCCTCTCTCTCTCACTGTGTGCCTATCATAAATGAATAAAAATTAAAAAAAAGAATATATATAAAAAAAAAGAGTAACCAGGTCCCCTATAACTCAACCTGTAGTATGTTCTGCTTTTGTTTTGTTTTTGTTTTGTTTTTTTTTTTTTAGAGAGAGAAGGAGAGAGAGAATCCCAAGCAGGCTCCACGCCCAAAGTGGGGCTTCATCTCACAACCATGAGAGCATGACCTGAGACAAAATCAAGAGTCAGATGCTTAACTGACTGGGCCACCAAGGTGCCCTGAAGTGGTAATATATTCTTTTCCTGAACCTTAAAGGTTTTTTTCTTCAATATAAAACACTAACCTTGGAAACAGTGATTATGTCATTAAACTGTGTTTTCAGTTCCTCTTGAGCCGTTTCCTTGAAAGATTCATTCTCTGTCTTCTGGTAAAGCTCCCTGGATTTTGAGGTGAGGTGCTGCAGGGCTCCAGCATGATCTTCTGCCTCAGATACTATGGACTGGAAGTGATCCAGAAGGGAAAACTTCTCCTTCAGACCTGGCTGCAGTTGCAAGGGATGCTCTACTTTTTGATCCACCGATTCCATCCACTGCTCCAACTGGTTCTTCCATTCTAGATAGTCATTCCATTTGCTAATCACAGACTCCAAAGTGCTAGAATTAATGTCACATATTACAAAAATAAGCTATCTTGTCATCTCTACTGAAACCAAGTATGAGGGCATTGCATACATGTAAGCTGTTTGACTTGAATGCTATTCTGTGATGAAAACACTGATTTTAAGTGCAGGGAGAAAGACTTCCTCTGACCCATAACAGTTTCTTAAAATGAAAAAAATCTATGTCGAATTTGAAGTAAGGTGGTATAGTCATATAGGCATCTAAAGTTTGTCTTCCAAATGCTAATTGATCTAAATAAACAAAGTTATATGTTTTGTTTTTAAAACATCACTGCTGGGGCACCAATTACATTTTAATATATATCAATTCTTAATTTTACTGGACTCTGTTTACCCCTTATTCAAATCAGTTGATAACTGTTTATTAACTAGAATTCAAAATTTAAAGAGAAAATTAAAAAAAAAAACAAAAAAACTAAAAAAGCAAAAAAAAAAAAAAACTAAACTAAAAAACAAAATTTAAGGTATTTTTTTTTAAAGATTTTATTTATTTATTCATGAGAAACACAAAGAGCACAGAGAGAGTGGCAGAGACACAGGCAGAGGGAGATACAGGCTCCTTTCAGGGAGCCTGATGTGGGACTCAATCCCGGATCCTGGGATCATGTCCTGAGTGGAAGGCAGACGCTCAACTGCTGAGTCACCTAGGTGTCCCTAAGGTATTCTTTCTAAGTAAATAATATCACTAAGTAAATAATTACACTGATCTTCACTTAAGGATGTATATGCATAGGCTTAGTGCTTCTGAGTTGAATGTTGTGAAGGAAGAAAAAGCTTAATGTATTTATAAAAACATAGTCACGTTAGTCATATAAATAATAATCAAGTAAACAGCTCTCCAGATTATTAAGTAAAAGGCTCTTCACACTGGTATTTTTTTTAAAAAACTTCCATTATTTAGCTTTATAAACTATTCTATTTATTTATTCATGAGGGACACACAGAGAGAGGCAGAGACATAGGCTCCCTGCAGGGAGCCTGATACTGGACTCCATCACAGGACCCCGGGATCATGACCTGAACTAAGGCAGACATTCAACTACTGAGCCACTCAGGTGTCCCTACAAACTATTCTAAACTCATCTTTGGTGACCATTCTGAGCGTCCCATGCATATGACCCTATTATCCTGGAGTATTATCTCAGGTAAATATACTTCCAGCATCTCCTAAAATTGTCCCTTTTGCATCAATATTAACCTCAGCATAAGTGCCTTAAAGTGCTATCCTTTCCTCAAAGAATTTACCAGAAAGTATAAATCAATCTCACATCTCCAGAAGCAACCCCAGAAGCATCATCCTATAGTCCCACAGTGTTGTAGTAATGCAATCTGAGTCAGAGTGTTTTAGGATGCATGCTACCCTAGCCTCTGACCACTTTGGAAGCAAAAACTACTTTGCTTCGGTTAATTATTTTAGCTTAACATTAGAGCACCACTACTGCTCAATATGTGGTTGTTAAATTTAATTTCTTGCTGAAAAGGAAGAATCAGGGATTTGAATCTGCTTCTTATATTTAATGTTTTATTCCAAAATCCCAAAACTATTCACCCATATTCTTATTCGCTTTTCTGGAACTGGCTCATTGCCAAGCACTGGGAGTTAGTCCATGCTCCAGTGGTCCATGCTATCAGAACCACGGGATCTGACATTTTTTCTTTGTGGACCATTATGAGTATTATTGGATTCAAAGTCCTGCTGACTTTAGGAGTCTCCACCTGTGTTCCCTATTTAAAGGAAATAAAACAAAACAGAATGAAGCTTCCAAAATTTTAGTTGTAACCATGCTTCGCTGTTTACATTAGAGTGGATAATTGCAGAGCTGTTTTGTTTTGTGCTGAATTTTAATCTTTTCTTCATCCATTTATTATGCTATTCATTTATTTATTATTAAACACATACTTCTTCAGTGACCTAACACTATACATAACTTTCAGAACATGGCTCTGGAAGGTAATTTAGTATAATTCTGACTGAGGGTCATTTGTTCAACCAGCCAGCCAGGTTATTTGTGGATTCTTGGAAAAGAGAGGAAGGTGGAAAACCCCCACTCAAAAATGTAAACAGCAATAAGCAATAAATAAGCAATAATAACAATAAGCAATAATACCTGGTGTAACAATAAGTATCTTCTCTAATTGCTCCAGTGCCTTTCAACAGGGGCACCAGGGAGTCGTGGGTGGGTTGATTGTTGGCTGTGAGAATGTGCTCACGCACTGCAGGATGTAAGCTCTCCTGGCCTCACTCACTAAATGCCAGGAATGCACCCATTGCTATGATAATCAAAAACCCTACACATATTTCCACAGCGCCTTTGTGGGTGACATGACTTCTGGTTGAAAAAAACACTCATAGTTAAGCTCCATAGTTGCTAACAAATTAATTTCCCATATGTTCCTCTAAAAAGGGAAAAGTTATTAAAGGCTTGCTTTGATTAATTGAAAGGTGGTATCTTACTGAGCCCATGTCATGTATAAGATTCCATGAGAAATATTATGGGAGATATAAATATTACACACCTACACACACACACACACACACACACACACCAAACAAGCAAACAAATACAACTGTCTTTCCCATTACAGAAAATACAATCTAAGCAAAGACAAGAAAGCATACAACTAGCTAAAATAATATGCTTGGTAACTCTACCGCAAGATACACTCTCAGCATTGTTCCATCATTTTACTAAGCCCAGTAGGTTGCGTGTAGGCAAATAAACACTAAAAATAGGCTCTGTACCTCTGAGCATGTACGGAGGAGCTCATGATGTCTGCCCACACATCTTTAAGGGTCTGTAGCTGAGTCTGAATCACCTTCTGACCTTGTTTGTTGCTACTTCTCAAGGCCTGTTCCCCTTTGCCAATGGCCATGTTCAACTTAACTTCTCCTTCACCTTTCATCAGGAGAATATCCTATGGAGGAACAGTGAACACAGGTCAGTAGGAATATTAAAACCTTCTCATATTTTTAGGAACAGTTATGTTTCCCATGAGAATCAATATAGGGAATACTTTACTCACTTTATTTTTTTTTAAGATTTTATGTATTTATTTGAGAGAGAGAGAGTGTATGTGTGTGTGTGTGTGTGTGTGTGTGTGTGCAAGCATGGGTTGAGGGAGGAGCAGAAGGAGAAGGAGTAGCAGATTCTCTGCTGAGCAGGGAGACTGATGCAGGGCTCAATCCCAGGACCCTGGGATCATGACGTGAGCCAAAGGCTGACACTTAACCAGTTGAACCACCCAGGCCTCTCTACCTTATGCACTTTAAAATGAAAACACAATCACAACAACAACAACAAAATCAAAACACAACAAACTCTGTACCCTATTGTAATATGACACTTAATTTAAATATCAGATATCAGGAGTCTGGGAATCAAGGATTAACTCCAATTTAAATTCCTGGAAAACTCTGGGCCATTAACCTAGAAAATTATACATTTATTGAATGTTGGTTTCAAAATAAAAATAAATTCTTTTGAAAATGAAGACACACTTGTCACAAACCTAATGGTCCCCTACTGTCACTATCTGCCTAATTCCTAGGGGTACTGCAAGTAATAATTCATAAGTTAGCCTCTCCCACTAGACTGTGAGCACTTAGAATGCAGGCACCAATTCTTACTTCTATTATCCCAACAACTTGCATAGTGCTTGGAGTAAGTAGTCTACATTTGCTGAATACTCACTAAGTGAAATTAAAAATCATTTTAAAGCTATTGAAACAAAAATGTTCCTTCACAAAGGGGAAACATGATCCCTACATACCTCTTTTGCAAACAGAATATTTTCTCCATTTTGCCCCAAAATCTTTATTCAGAGGCTCACAGAACAATTGGGACCCAATTCAAACATTGTGAATCTGAGCAAATTGGTCTTCAGAAGTTGTCAGGCCTGGCTGGTGCTCTGCTTACCTGTATTTGTAACAGCCGCTTTTCTAAAGTGTCTTTGCTTCCGATGGTGCTCTCTGCACCAGCCAGTCTGTCTTGAATGGCTTTCACCCAGGACCACATGCTCTGCAGGGCTTCCTCCAGGGCTTCGTGCTCTTGCAGGGCCACCTGGCAGCTCCGGAGTTTCTCTTTGGTCATTCTGAGTAAGTTCTGGTAGTTAGTGAGGAGCTGGGAGCACAGGCGTCCTTCTTTCCCAGCACCATGGCCTTCTTCACTGAGAAGCTGCCCTCTCTGGGAAAGCTTATCCAAAGATTCTCTAAAAATAACAGGAAAAAAAAAAAAAAGAATTCTGACATCCTAGAGCACAGCAGAGTGACCAGTGATTGTTGATACTAGAGAAGTAACCAGACATGCCTTTAAAATGAATATGCTGGGCACCCCAGGTGGCTCAGTGGTTTAGCGCCGCCTTCAGCCCAGGGCCTGATCCTGGAGACCTGGGATAAAGTCTCACGTTGGGCTCCCTGCATGGAGCCTGCTTCTCCCTCTGCCTGTGTCTCTGCCTCTCTCTCTGTGTGTGTGTGTGTGTGTGTATGTCTCTTATGAATAAATAAATAAAAATCTTTAAAAAACAAATAAATAAAATAAAATAAAATGAAGATGCCGATGGCCGAGGACCTTCACAGGGCCGGCTACTTACATTCGCTACCATTTCTCTTAATGTAGTCAATTTACACCGGGGAATTTCATTCTGTCTGTGCTGTGCCTAGATCCTGGCCTCTGGATTATGAGGAATTCACTTCAGAAAATGGCCCAGGACTGCCTCTGCAGCCTCATCTCTAGCACCTCTGTTCTGACTAAATATCCTAATCCTGAAATGTTCCCAAACCTCTGCTTTTTGGTGTATATGTGGGGATTCCTCCTTTGTGAAAATGCATCTACTCTCCTCTGCTTCCCTCCTGGCTAAACCTTCAAATCGCAGGGCAAGCATCACCTCCCTGGGCAGTGCTGTGCTGACCTCATGTGCCCTCTGCCCTCTGCCCTGTCTTGCTCTATCCCCTCCTACACCCTATCTCAGTCCACAGCTTTCACCTTCTGGAAGCCAGGATTATCACATTCATCTCATATCCCCAGGACCCAATCCAGAAGATAAAATGCAAAACACCAGTTTCTTTCAAAAGGCCATTATATGAGTGCTGATGAGTTTCCTTGTTGTATCTTGGGCACTTGGCTCATCTCAGTTTGGAGTTATGTTAATTAAGTCAAGGGAAAGTGTAGTCATATGTGGCTAGGTTGGCTTCATCTTGTTTTACAGAGTTCTGAACTCTGATCAGCATGTCTATCAGGAAATTCTCAGGATACCAGAAGGGAGAGTACAGATGTGTGAACACGAACTCTTCTGAATACTAGAAAAATAATACAAACCTTATCTCCTACAAGGTCTGTCACTTTTTTTTCTGAGCATCTACCAAAGACATAGCATCCTGTGGCCCTCTGGGAGATATATAATTTATATAATATTGCATCCACTCTAAATTACATTTCTTATAATCTGATAAGACAAGAAGCTGGCTTAAGCAAGGATGTGAGCTAAATAATTCAAAACAATGTATATCACTTGTTACTACAAGGATTGTATCATGAATGATAAAAGTTCAATAATTATTAATCTGGGGTACTTTTAAAAAAGGCAACCCTCCAAGATAGTTGAGTACTAGAAATACTATGATGAAAAATCCAGAGGACTGGGGGAATTAAATGGCCAGTAGGTGAGGATCAGGGGACTCAGCTGGAGAAGCTGGGTGAGCAGCAGAGTACAATAGAATTGTCTAGAGAAGTAACCAGGTACAAAGAGCCTGGGAGCAGACACACTTAAGGACTCTTAGCATCTGGTCCTGAAATGTCAGGGGTAAAAGCTCAAGAAGAATATGTAAAGTCATTTTAGAAGTCTGGAAGAAAGAGAGAAGTAGGTCAGCCCATGTTACATTTTACCTAGACCCAAGTCAAGATTTAAAAAACAAATAAAATGCAGTATAATTTTCAGAAAGCTATATAGTTGGAATGATTCTGCTATCATATTAATTCAGCAAATATTTTCTTTTCCTGGCACTATATCAGACATTGGGACAGTAATAATAATAAAAACCTAAAGATGCCTGGCCTTGAGGAACTCACTGTCGGGGGTTGGCATGTGCAGAGTCAACAAAGAGTGGACCTAATGGTAAGGGCTCATAGAATGGGACCAAAGCACTGCAGGGAAATTTTATAATAGTCATCAAATTAACACGTTAATAATAGCTCATTATGTGTCATGTTTGTGGATGTGTTTGTTTTTTAAGGCAAGGTATACTAGGTAAGTTTGACCAAAAAGAAGACTCAGCAGAAACAAGGAATGAATATGATCAGAATTAGACCTGAATTGATCACTGCTGCTAATTTTTTCTGATTAAGCAGGCAGGGTGCTAGCCTCTCTTTCTTCACAGATGAGAGTATCTGCTCTTTAAGATGATAGATAAGAAGTTTTGGGTCAAGTTGCACTCTAAGTACCAACAAAGTCAGTTGGATCATGAATTTAGGGAGCAAAGCCCTGAAGCTGGTGGAGTCAAAAGCATAGTCCAGACAACTTTGCCTGGGAAAGGAGCCAGAAAGATTTGTTTAGTCAGGAAACAATGAAGAGACAAATACTGTAGTAAAGAAGCGAAACCTCCAGGATAGTCAGATTTAATGACCATACCTTTTGCTTTCCTAAGAATATGATAAGGATGGGGGTGGATTAGAAATGGAACTAGATGCTAAAGTCTGTGAAGAATATATGCAAACAGGGTCTATAGCGTTGTTTCTTTTTTTCTCTTTTTTCTTTTAATTCCATTATAGTTAACATGCAGCATTATATTAGTTCCAGTGTCCAATATAGTGATTCAATAATTCTATACATTACTCTGTACTCATCATAAGTGTAATCTTAATCCCCTTTAATCCCTTTTTCATCTTTTTTAATCTTAATCCCTTTTCCATCCATCTTCCCTCCTACCTCTCCTCTGGTAACCATCAGTTTATTCTCTCTTGTTAGAAATCAATTTCTTGGTTTCTCTCTCTCTCTTTTTTCTTCTTTGCTCATTTGTTTGGTTTCTTAAATTCCACATATGAGTGAAATCAAATGGTATTTGTCTTTCTCTTAGCATTTCACTTAGCATTATACTCTTTGGTGTAGTATTATTATGTAAGTGAAGACTACCTTTATAATGACCTTCTATCCTTATAATAACCCCCAAGAATAAAGTATGGTATTACTTAGCAGCATAATGCTTAGAGGCTGATATCAAGAAATACAAGAAATGAATGGCCTGCCCAGTTTGTTGAGCAAAGGGACATGGATGAAGATAGCTCCTCACTTCTATATAGGTTCTCTCCAGATTACCAATCTGCCAGAGAACAATGCACAATCATCTGTATTCTAGACATTTATTCTATGTCTAGAATACATATAAACATACACAACCACCACCAACTAACCAACCAAACAAACAAAAACTTGTTAGTAGGGAAAGGACCTATTTCATTTCAGCACCATACCTTGCAGCCAGAAGTTCTCCTAGAAACATTTCAACTTTATGGACTTCATTCTTCTTCTCAGGAATGTGTTGTTTACTCTCTCCTAAGTTTTCTATACTTAATCTTTCATCCATTTCATGGATCCATAAGTTCAGTTTTCTATGCTGATCCTCAAAGCTACAGAAAAGAAAATACTTTGTAGAAATTCTTCTGCACTCATTATGATCAATAAATTCTAATATCTGAGGTCTCAATGTCTATGGCAATTAAAAATCTCATGAATTTTCAAGTATGGAAGAAAGCCCAACAGTAAGCCCTTCCAAATTATTACTTATTTCAGTAACAAAATGAAAAATCATGGAAATTTCTCTTGAGATCCTAACACAGTCACCCTATCTTGCTGAATGGAATTCCTGGTAATCAGCTCGTAATTATCAGCAAGATTCCATTCTCATGTCAACGTGCACTTAACTTTGTGTCTTACTACAGGACTCTGAATTTGGGCCAAAGGATTAAGTATGGCAGGGGAAGCCCTGGAAAAAGAAGGGAAAATCATTTCTGTGTCTTTGTATCTTACGGAGATTTGAATATGGCATAAGAACACAAGGCTCTAAGTTTTGAAAACAACATAACTTCTCTAAGAAACCTAAGTAAGAGTAAAGCAAATTACTTTGTGATCAGAAGTCATTTTGATTATACTGACATCTTTTTCTCCCTAGTTTTTTGTTTTTTTTTTCTTCTAATTTTATATTTACTCCTGTTGACATAGTTTCCTGACCAGAATCTTCATTCACAGAAATTTGGCAAGTGTTTTTTGCCATCACTCCAATCCAACAGAAGTGAACACAAAGAAAAGACTTGAATAATCTAAAACCTGAGCATCAAAGCTCTCCTATTTTGAGTTAATCACACAGACAAAAATACATGCACACATGCCATTTATAATAACCAGTGAATACAATTCCTTACTTTTTCTATGTAGAAAATAAAGCCAAACAGCACCATCAGAGTCCAAGCAATTAATTATTGTCCTAGTATAAACCTGTACTTAAGGCTGAAGCTTATTATAATTTAAACACAATTTCAAATATTATTTGTTCACTCACAATGTCTCTTTTCAAAGTCTTTGAAAACATATCCTGTGTATGATGGAGTCTACACTTATCAAAACAACCTACCTCCCAAGTTCTAAAGCACAGTCTTGAAGAGTTTGCTTGTCTTTAAGGCATTGTTTCAGAAATGCTTGAAATTCCTCATTAGCCTTTGTAATTTTTTCCTGAATGCTGCCGACAATTTGCTTAGACACATGAGCATACAAAGTCTGTCCTTCCTGAGTCACAGCATCAAGCTTGCTCTGCCCATCACTGATTGAGTCCAAAATGTTCTGTTTCAAGAAATAAAGGTGGCATAGAATATTCACTATTACTCAGAGACCTGGAGCATGGGAGCACTGATTATAATTTTAGTTGAGATAGTAGAGCAAGAGAAGAAAGACAGAGCCTAGAGGCAGAAAGTCTTTAAAAAGGCCCAAGTGAGAATGTACAACTAGATAGAATCCAGCTCATAATCGAACACGGTACCAGCCAGTCATTGGAACCACTGACTGCGGACTAAACTGTGAACAAGGCCAGTCTGCAAAGGAAGGTGTTCTCATCAAGGTATTTCTCTTAGCTTCGCCCCATTCTCACTGACCCAGCCCAGCCCAGGCTATACTTCTTCACACATTAGTGTGACGTTCCCTAACTGGTTAGCTGCTTGCACCCCTCTTCCTCTTCTGATCCACCTTGTACACAAAGTTCTCCCTACAGGTCCCTTCTTTTCTTGATAAAGAGCCATGCTCATGCATATTATCTTTCATATTTTTTAAAAATAATACTTAATGCAGTGCTTTGTTCAGATGAGCTACTTGAAAAGCTTGTCCAAAACTCAATTTGAGTCAATCACTTCTGAACTCTACTTCACAAGGGCTTTTTTCCTTCTTGAAGTCATATATTTTTCAGTCAGTAAAACCTATATTATCTATTACTTTGAGTATATCCTAGCTCCAAATTTAGACTGTAGGTTATTAAAAATTATAAGTATGTCTTCCTTTTAAAACTCTTCCACAATAGTGATAGGAAATAGATAATTATTTATGTTTTTACTGCTAGAAAAATTAAAACTAGGTTTAGTTTTGGATGAATTCCAAAGAATGGTCAATAGGCTAAAAGAGAGAAGAACAGGATCAAGAAATTCTGTAGCTCTGATTTATTTTCTCAACTTACTTCTCATATTGCTTATCTCCTTACAATTCAAGAAATCTAATTCTATAAAGAAGAAGAAAAGTTTGAATAAAATAAGATCTGTGGAAGAAGATGATTTAGGTCTGACCTGAAGGCACAGGAGTGCAGTTTAGGGAAGAAGGAAAAGCATTGCCAGCTCTCATACCTGAAGATGATGGAGCTTTGCCTCTAGAATTTTGCTGTCGCCAGTTCTGTCAGATGATTCTTTTGCTGCTGCCTTTATTCCAGAAAACCACTCTTGGAATTCCTGCATAGACTCTTTTGAAAATAATGAAAATGAGAAATACATCCAGAACATTGAAGGAGTTTCTAGGATTACCACAGTGAATTAATTCTGGCCTTCAGCTCACTGCATGTTGCCTTAGAGAATGTTCCAGAAAGAAAATAATAACAAGAACAACAATAATATTAATAGAATATATTACAACATGATCTATAACTATGACTGTTTGGGGCAGAATGGAGAAATTATCTCAGGGAAAAGGCTGAAAAGAAATTTATATTCTTGAAATATCTGATTTCCCATTGTGTTTCTTTCTCTTAGTAAAGAAAGAAAATTGCCTGAATATGGAAGAGAGTGAAGGAAGAAAGGCTGTAGGGGTGTTAAAGCCATTTTTATGGCAAAGGAAGGAAACATCTCCTCTCCCAACCTGACAGACCATCATTCTGCATCTTCATCAGGGCAGAGGCACAGCTGTGTGGAAGCCGAGTTAGGGACACGAGACTGGCATAGCTCTCCTGGACTATACAGCTGCTGCTGTTTCATGGTGTCTCCTGGTTTCCAAGCTTACTGTGTTGCTTCATCACAGCAGTGGAAGTAATTTTCCACAAAAATGAGCTAAATGTAGAAAATCCCGATAAAACTCGGAATCCTCAATATGGTGGATTTCTACTTGCTTGGGGAGAAAGAGGAAGAAATCAGCTCATGATGGGAGTCCAAACACAGCCCTTTCACTGCCCAAATCTCAACACACAAATGAATTTAAAATAATATTCTTAATAATATTCTTCTGTAAAGTATTTCCAACTATTGCTGGCAGTTTCTAGGCAGCATTTGGTTTGGATTCTTTCTTATAAACAAACGATTCATGCTAAGCCCTGTCGGAGCTCACCATTGAAGTGTTTCTCCAGAGAATCCTGAAGGCTGGCCTGTGTTTTGGAGCACAACTGGCTCACAGCTTCCTGGTTCTTTATAAGCCGGGTCAGGGCACTCCCCAGGCTCTCCAACTCAACAGAGTGGTACTTTCGGCACAAGCTGTTGAGATTTTCTTGGGTGGAGCTGATGTTGCTTTGCTGACTCTGAAGTTCCTTTTGTATTTCCTACAGAATAAAAGAATGTCATGAAAGATATTCATCACATTCAAGGGAAAATACCACTCTACCTCACTATGGTACTTCTTTAGAAACTTATGTTGTTGAAATCCACTCAGTAATGCATGCATTTTTGTGGGATTTTTTTTTTCTAGTATAATAGATCTGTGTTGACTCTTTCAGAGTTGTGCCCAGTTCTCCTCAGGAACAACTGCAAACAGCTGTTCAAAGGTACTAGGATTTGGGCTATAGTCTAGGATTCCAAGCAACTAAATATGTTCTTAGGGATTCCCAGCCCATAATATTGGGTTTAGTTGATTAGAAACTATTAATGGAGTCTCTGCCTAAGTTCACATTCTTTGATGGGCTTCTTGGGCTTTGTTTTAGGGTCATGGGCCTCACCAAAATACCATTAGTTACTTTTAAAATTTAAGTACAGTAATAAAATATGCTAAAGACAACAGATCACATATGTTGAAGAGTCAAATCAACTCAAAGCTTTACAGACAGTTGATCAGGAACATTATCTCTACAGACAGATGACATAGTAGTAGAATATTGTTTCTCAACTGTTTTTTTTAATATATCCTTCTCTAGATAAAAGCAGTCATAGCCACCAATAAAAATAATTAAGAAATAAAAAAGTATTTGGCATTCAAATGTGAAAATTCATGGAAATTCAAACAGGTGTTTTATAAGCTCTACCCATTTACTAAAAAAATATGAATATGCATAGCTTATGAGGAGGTCCTACAGTAATGCATGCTTTCTGTTTTTAGATTATTAACCTTCTATTTCCTACTACCTGCAATCATTTCTTCATCTGTTGACTTACTTTGCTGTATCCAATAACATGAATTAGTCAGCCTGGTGTTAATATAGGTAACTGAGAGCAAAGGTTTTATTTTTATTCCGGTCACCACAAAATAGGAAAAACAGTATTACCATTGGAAGTATAAATGCTTAATGATAGATAATTACCTACCTTTACTTTTTTCAGCCCTTCCCATGTCTCAGTCTGGGCACAGTTCATCAATGATTCTTCTACTTTTGTCAGCCAGCTTGTTATGTCATTAATACATTTCTCCACCTGTGTACTCTGAGCAGTGAAATCTTTCAAGGTGCCTTTTGCTTCTTCAGTAATTTCTTTGGCATGCTCCAGTTTCTGCCTTAGGTCTGCTTCTACAAACTAAACATGAAGTAGGATTTCATTAAAATATGTGAAGACCAAAACACTCAGAGTAGGAATTCTGTTCATGTGCAGCTTAACAGAAAAACAAAACAAAACAAAACAAAACATAAGCCTAACCGTGGATGTTAATTCAACTTTTCTAAGAAGGGGAATCAGCAGGCACAAGTGGTCAAACATTGTAAGTGATGGGAAACTAGAAAGAGTAAGGATTACAGTTGACACTGGATGTTGAAGTGGCATTCTGATTGATGGTCAAAGGAATCACACTTCCAAAGCAGAGCTCAACCTACACGGAGTTACCAAGTTGGGGACCAAAACCTGCTCTTACTTCTTCCTGGGAAACACTCACATATCATGCCCTGATGTAACCATTGCTTTGAATACCACTGTAGGATTTTATCTTGAAGCAATTTTATTTTTGTCTCCCACTTTAAAGTATTCAGTGAGGCTACTTCTTCTCTCCTCCCAAACGATCTGTTTTGGGAGGGCTCCTGACTTCTCTGGCCCTATAGATAATAAAAGGACTTATAATCAAGATAAATTGCAAAATGGTTTCAATTCCACAGTTAAAACATCTAGACCCATTTAATAATCAACACATTGAACTTAAAATTAAGGCTTTTATCTTACCCCTAGCTCAGATCTGCTACAAACAGGAAGCCCATCTGAAGAAAAGGGCCAGGTGCCTTTTTCTCTTTCTTCACTTTACTTCTATTCCCCCACGTTTTCCAGCTTCTGACCTCTACAGGCTTGAACAAGCAGGAGGTGGGTGAGGGGCTCTGAAATTTTGACAACTGTTGTGAGCTGGCATCCAAGCTGTTCCAAGGCTGGATGATGGTTCCCATTCTCTCCTGTTACACAACTTAATCTGCGGGGTTTTCTGAGACTCCCCTTACTTCTGGGACCTCCCATTGACACTGCCTAGATGCAAGCTATGTACTCCTCTTTCTCCTTCCACAGCCTGTGGACAGCTCTGTATCTTGCTGCTGAGGCCTGTTCCTCCCCCAGAAAGCCTTCTGAGATAATCACACACAGATGCTTTCTCCTTGCTTTTCTTCTGATAATTCACTTCTTGACGGCGGGGGGGGGGGGGGGGGAATGTCACACTCTGGCATTCACATGAGATGATTCTAAGATGCACACCACTCAATACAATACAATTATTTCTCTTTTGGCAAATACACCAACAGTTAGCCAGCCTGTCTTTCACCCATAAGGTCTTTTGGGGGAGTTAGATAGTAGACTTCAGAGTCCACTAACTGCAGGGGCACGTGTTATTTTTTCCAGATGGTACCACGAAAGCTTTTTTCCTTATTTTAAGGTAAAGAACAGGTGTCCCAACACTTTTTTGTTGAGTGTGTGTGTGTGTGGGGGGGGGTAAGAAGGCAGAGTATAACAGTAGCTCTCTCCCAAAACCCTGCCTCCATCTTAACTCTGCAAAAGTCTACCTGTTGCTCATTTATATTGTGGCACAAGCAACATGCATAAGCACTCCTTTTTAGTTCTCTGTAATTAGCACCCTTTGTCTCTTCTTGCTTCAGGTAAACTTCTAACATTCTGGTCCATGCATATCATTCACTGATGTTATTAAGTGACAGATATACAGTCTCTGGTCAAAGCAAATGTAGAATCAAGCAAGATAGATGGGTAAGCAAGAAGCAGTAGGTAAAGGACAAAGGCACAACAGGAAGAAGGAAAATGCAGAGAAAATCCATGAGGGCAGCTACAAATTCACAGGTTAAAGTAAGGCAGCAGAACATTTAGCCTGGAGCCTGTAGTGCTGCTGCCAAAAGGCCCCCTATGCTGGCTGCTCCTAGAGCTCCCTCACTGACCTACCCCAGGCTTCCTGGTCAGAGCTAGTCTACCCCAGCCTCTCTCCTGTTCCCTGGGGATCTGTGACACCCATGAAGCCCTGAAAAGAGGTCTGCAATGGCAGACTCAATCACTGAGTAAATGAATTAGGAAAATATCAATATTCATAAATGTGGTTTCTGGTCTGGTCTAGACATAAAATGGTCCATATGAGGCAAGCTAGATGATACTACTGCCAAAATTTAGTAAGGAAAAGGGGAACTTATCTAATTTAATATTTGTGTTAGAGATATGCTATTAATACTAGCACAAGGAATTCTAAAGATGTTAATGTTTTAACATCCATATATGGTAAGATCCACATGTTTGCTTGAAATTATGATGATAACAATGAAAATACATATATATAACAGATAACATTTGTTTATTGTTATTATATATCAGTGATATTAGAGATTATACTTGAGACAGAGTCAGTATACAGTAGTTGTTACTAACCTGATTGAGTACTTACCTGAAGGTCTGGTGGTGTTTCTGGATTTTTAGTTAATTCTTTAAGATCATTAACTTTGCAATGAAGTTCTTCCAGTCTCAATGCTTTGTTCTTAACTTCAGACTGCCAAAATAAAAGAAAGAGAAAAAGCATAACTAGTCCAAACATTGTCATATTACATTTGGCACTTAATAATTTCAAGAGTTAACCCAACTTTAAGCCAGGCTTTAAAAAAAAAATCTCTGATTTTCTGAGGACTCATTATTTACGCATGTGGAAAAATGTCATCATCAACTTTTACTTTGAATGTTAGGGAGTATGCAGAACTTTCTTCCCATCCTCTTTTATTGGAAAAAAAAATCTCCTGGAAAAAATTAAACACTAACTAAAAAGTCTTGAGTTAGTGGGAATTTACAGTAACTGTCATCTACTCATTAGCATTAATAGCACTGGCTCCCATGGCAGAATTAAGTTTTGAGGAAGTATTTCAAAGCAAACATATGTCAAGAGTGCCTCACTACTGTAGACTATATGTAATACATCAGAAATGTTTCAAATAAAAACATAAAATACTTGTATTTTAAATAAATATCTTTTTATTTTTTTGCCTTCCTATTTTTTATTATTTTGCACCAACACTAACACAAAACAAAGAAAAAATAGGCAAAGAATCATTACTAAACAAATTAGATGCTTGTAAATTGCATAGTTTTTTGGGGGCCACAAAGGAACATTTGATAGAGTATCCTTCTCATCTTAAATACAGCATTTTGGTGCTTTGTGGACACTAACAAACCTCCTGATGCCTTCAATCCAGAAAGTAATTTACTTACCCAGTGAGCCATGATGAACTAACTGTCAGGCCCACTGGCTTTCTCCAGGAGCAGGCTGAGCAATTAAAGAATTACACCTTCACCCTTATACACTTTACTTTTGAATTGCAACAGCAGTGCATAATAAGGCATGGGGCTCAATCTGGGCTGCTAACTTTATTAGTTGCTGTATCACAAAGATAGTCGGTAACATTAAAAAACCCACCTTTGTGATGACTGAACCTACATATGAATGTGGGACTGATGCCCTTTGGTTTCCTGGATCCCAGATGTCAGTAGTGGAAGGTCCCGCATGCTGATTAAACAATCAGCTCTACCCTGACTTGTAGTATTTACCACCATTTTGCATTATATCACAATGTCACCGCACACAGTTTGGAAGCACTGCACTACAGCACAGCATCCTATATTTCACCATGCAGATTTAACAGATACCAACAACTCAAGAGCCTAGATAATAGTTGTACGTAGAGCTTAAATTAAAAGTGATAAGTTTTAAGTATTTATTAACTTAATTTTTAATATAATTTGATTGTAAACTAATTTATAATTTAATTTTCAATAATGGTTGTGGTTAACACTGGTTTGCAAACTTCTTTAAAATTTACCAATTGACTTTTGAAAGCTAACCCTATTCCAGGGCACACCACTATTTTGAGCTGGAATGTTAACAACATCAAAGATAACTTAAGAAACTGCAGTATTGGTCTCCTGATCGCATTTTCAGTCTGGCTAATTTCCTTTACTTCTGTTTTCCCTTAGAAATAGGCGTTTGATTTAAAAATCACCAGAAAGTTCTTTGGGTCAAAGCTAGACAACACAAGTATACAGTTGATTCACCTACATTTTTTCCGACCGCAGCCATTCATTACCTACATGTTGTGTTCCATTTGTGTGCTGGGCACAGTACCCAGCACCCAGACATGCAATGGTGAATCACAGAGAGTAGTGTTTATAGGCTTTATGAAACTTGTCTTCTCTTATCACCATTTCCTCTTAACCTTACTTCATTTTTCATCCTAGCCTAAACTAGGACTGCACATTTTACATACATAGTGTAATGTGAATAAAGTAGATGCCACAAGGGTAGGGGCTTTGTCTGTTTTACTGTTTATTCTCAGTGTCTAAAATAGTGCCTGACATATTTTAGGTGCTTATTAAGAATCTGATGAGTGAATAAACAAGTGAATGCTATAAATGAAAATAAAAAGTTTAAAATAAACTGGTGACTAGAACTTTAAAAGGCCATTTTCTGAGGAAGCCTGTCATACTCCAATCTCCAGTTTTCTCCCATTTCTGAAGAGGAAGTGGGAGAACCCAGTACCTAAGTGTTCAGCATATGGTAAATACTCAATAGACATCTTGTTTGAATGAAAGAAAAATCACCTGTAAATATTACTAAATTATAAAAACCTTCAATTTGGTTTTCCAGTAGGAAGGTGCCATAGTCTCAGATGAATGGAAAATGGAAAAATACAGATTTCATGGGCTTTTACTTTTTTCACTAATATCTTAAGTACAGAGTCCCAACTAAGAAGTGATAAAAATAGGGAGAAAATCCTTATCCATTGCCTATTCAGCTTTCAGGTAAATAACAAAAGATAGTTAAAACTTCTGTAATGTTCATATGTGTCTCTGAAAGAAAGAACAAACTGTACAAGAAGGACACAACTTTCCTGTATTCTGGTCAATAAGCTCACAAGCTCACCAAGGTAGATGTAGTCAATTTACCTCAAATTCTTTAAGGAATTCTTCTGCTCTGAGGCTGTTATTCAGGTTGCTGATGCTTTCTGCCAGCCGCGGAACAGAACTGTTGCACCATCCATCGATCTCATCTTTACTTGAAAGTACATCAGCCCAAATGGTCAGGCTTACCCTCAGCCTATCCATGTTTTCCTCAATTTTCTCTGATATCTGGGATAGAAAACAGAAGCCATAGCATCATCAATCCAAAGTATGAAGATGCTCCTTATCCCACCAAAGTACAAATAATGTCAATGCTGCCTTAATCAAAAAATTATATTCTGACTGAAAAACAAAGTTTTACAAATATTATTGCAAGGGAATCAGTGCACTTGACTCAAATAAATGCTAACGATTACATAATTTGTTTTTGTCATTTAGAGAGTTGACTGAACTTCTGAGACATTTGATTTTCATTTGTAAATTGGGAAACAAAGAATAGGTCTATTGGAGTCAACTTCTACAGGATAGAGGTCCATCTAAGGAAGTATTGTGTTTATCTTTGAAAGTAACATAATAAGCACTTTTATTTGTAATGCTGAAATATAAAAATGGACATTAATTAGACTTGAACATATTTATTGAGTAAATAAATACAACAGACAGCAACCAACTTTATATGTTTAAACTAAAGAATTATTGCTTAATACTCTTCCTATAGTAAGAATGTTCTTCTAAAAATGGGGGCAGGTAAGGTTTTCTGCAGTCCCCAAATTATTTGATTACATTACACAATTATCAATGTCTAACTTTAGTAATTCAGCTTAAGTAATTTAATCTACAGTAATACACTGTAGGTTAATAGAAGGACAACAGAATCACTGGATTTTTGAGCTGGAAGCTACATAAAATATGTATGAGTTGAGATGGAGAGTTCTAGAGAGATCAAGTGACTTGTTCTATTGTCACAAAACTAGTAAATGACAGAGCAAGAACTAAAACCCAAGGATATAAACTACAAGTCTGATGCTTTTCAATGCAAAATTATAGTTTGTTATTCTAAATTATGATACATTATAGTTTAATATTCTGTAGGATATTTATAAATTATCCTTCAGTATTTATCCATAATCCCAGAGTTTTGAGAAAAAAAATTAAAGTTATAAATTTGTTTTAATTAAAGCTACCAAGTTCAATTCTAGAAGATCTGCCACTGTTTTTTTTTTTTTTTTAAGAGTGAGGGGAGGGGCAGAAGGAGAGGGAGAGAGAGATTCTTAAGCAGGCTCCATGCTCAGCATGGAAATCAACTTTGGGCTCGATCTCACAAACTGAGGTTATGACCTGGGCAGAAATTGAGTTGGACACTTAGCTGATTGAACCATCCACGTGCCCTCAAAAAATTTGCCACTAAGTTTTAACAAAATAAAGCAAATAAATTTTTTTTTACTAATTCTAAACTTTAGGTGAATACTGTTTTTCTTCAAAATATCATTTTGCATGTAGCATTAAAAGTTAAAAATGTAATTCCATCCCTGAATAATCCTTTGCCCAAAATTATGATTGACAAACATGAGTATTTGAATGGTTTTGTACAACCCAGGGGATTATCTTACATCCAGCCATCTGTCCACAGTGCTGTCCATGTCTGTTTTCACCAAGATGAAATCACTACTGTGGATTTTTTTCAGCTCAAATAACAACTGTTTTCCTTTACTGGTAAAGTTATCCAATTCTTTCTGTTTATTACACATTTCATTCTTGGCAGTTTCATGCTGTGGACATAAATGTTTCCTTAATTAATAAAATAATCAGTGATAAGTCAGGCATTCAAAACCATTTGACTCTGAGAAATTTAATTCATGGTTGACTTTATGCAGAGTTGGTCAGCAGAATTTTCTACATGTATATGCACTGACAAGAGTTGTACAGAGAATCCATTGTATGTGAAAATCAGATCTACTAAGCAGTCTACTACAATAAAATAGTTTTGATTATTACCTTGGACAAAGCCCATTTAAGATCCTCCTGGTCTTTTATAGTAGTTCTAGTTGCAATCACATTGCTGGCATTTTCTAGGACTTTAGATACAGCTGACTTCAAGTTCTGATATTCCCTCATTAGGTCAATAAGTCCACAGCATTGACCCTGGCTATAGTAATTAAAGAAAAGGTATCATTTATTATCATGTATGAAAGTAAAGGGTTCCTTATGATTGGACCTGATATGTCACTACATAAATATATTCATAGATGGATGCTGGAATCAAGAAGAAACCATATTTCTACCTAGAAATCAAGAGTTCTGGTCAAACCAACTTAACTCTAATGTCCAAATTGTTCTCCATGAGTAAAGAATGCAGTCATTAACGCAAAATCTGTGACCTCAATGACAAGAAAAAAAATATATGTTCTTGACAACTAAAACTTATGTAGATGCCAACAAATTTTTGTTTTCAATTTTTTTTCATTACTTTATTACATCATACTGGTGTGTATTAAGGGGAGGCAAAAAAACAAAAACAAAAACAAACCCCAAACCAAAATAGATGGTTTTTGTTTATAAGTTTAAAATGCCTCTGAGCAAGCAATTGTACACGTAGTAATTTTTCCAGAATAAAAGATGTGCCCTAAGATATAAGTAAAATTATATTCTTTATACTAATATTTATAACAAGAGAAAAAAATAAAAGTAACCCAAATGTTAAAAATACACTAATAATTGAATAAATTCTGATACCTTCTTATAATTGAATACTACTGTACAATCTCTAACAAAGCACAATTTAGGAGAATGTTCAATAACATGGAATAAAATCTTATAAGATGGTTAAATTTTTAAAAGCTTACATTAATAATCTACAGTGTGCAATAAAAACTTAGGTACACACAAAAAATTGAATGTGAATGTTTATAGATGGTTTTTTATAGTCATCCAAACTGGAAAGAACTCAAATATTCATCAACTGGTGAATGAATAAACTGTGGTATGCCTATTAAATGGAATATTATCTGACTATAAAAAAGAATGGACTTCATTAATACACATAGCAATGCACATTGTGCTGAGTAAAAGAATTTATTTACCCAAGTGCAGTAAAAACTTATGCACACAAAAAAATTGAATGTGAATGTTTATAGATGCTTTATTTTTAATCATCCAAACTGGAAAGAATCCATTTGTATGTGATTCTGAAAAGACAATACTACAGAGACAGAAAATTGATCAAGGTTGCCAGGGACTGGGAGTGGGGGAGAGACTGACTACAATGAGACAGAGGGGAATTTTTTTTCAGGTGGTGGAATGATCATATGAGATTATAGTTATAATAGTTACTCATATAGTGTGTGTGTAGTCATAAACTGCATGTGTATTAAACTCATACAGTTTAAGAGCATATACTAACGAGGATGAATTTTACCATTTGTAAACGTATCTTAATTACAAACAAGTACAACAAAACAAAAAAAAGAAAATCGAAGGTTAAGATTCTCATGGTAGCACTTTATAATTTTTGACAGCTTCTGCTTTCAGGCACTGAATTACACCTATCATTGTCATCTCAACTTCTTCAACAAAATTCTGTAGGACTAAATTTCTAATGTACTAAAGGGACACAGAATACCTAAGATGGCAAAAGATATTCAATTCTTGATCACACTGATGCAAATCAACAGACAACAGCCCAATGCCACAAAAAAAGAAAGTTGAAAAAAAAAAAAGAGAGGTTTTTTACTTACTTTTCATGAATGAGTTTTTTTGTATCATCCCAGGTGACCTCCAAGCGGTTTACCTCTCTATCGACTTCAGATGCAAAGGCTACGTCTTTCTGAGCAATTTGTTTAGCTTTGTCTTTCAACCAACATAGCTCATGCTCATGAGAATTCAATTCATCTTCTAACTGATTAAAGACTCTCAGTCTGTGAATTAAAATGTTATTTTATTATTAATTTACTAAAGGTAAGGACTAATATTTCTTCTCCATTAAAGCATACCTATAGATATCTAGAAAAACTCTTAACACAGAAATTAAGTTAATATATATCAATTGTGAAAGACACCTTTAAAATGAACTTTGCAGAACTCAGACTATACCGTGGGGAACATTTAAAGTCATTTTCACTATTGATCTTCAACTTTCTATGAAGTTTGTATTCTTTTTCTATTTTGCTTTCATGATATATGACTTTTAAGACTGGGGCTGAGCTTGTAGACAAATCAGATGAGTACTTATTACAAGACCTTTGGTAAAAAAAATCCTTCTGTGTCCTGAGGTCCAACTCATGTAAAATAATAATATTTCAGGGTACAGTTGTTTCATTTAAAATAATAGCTTTAGGGCAGCCCTGGTGGCGCAGTGGTTTAGCACCGCCTGAAGCCCGGGGTGTGATCCTGGAGACCCAGGATCGAGTCCCACGTCAGGCTCCCTGCATGTAGCCTGCTTCTCCCTCTGCCTATGTCTCTGCCTCTTCTCTCTCTCTGAATAAATAAATAAATAAATCTTAAAAAAACTTAAAATAATAGCTTTATTTTTGGTCCATAATATATTAATATTGGAATACTTGTAAAAGGTGGTCATATAGAGGCAGCCATGGACTCATACATTCTTGCATTTTAGTATATAGTGCTATAGAGTTATAAAGTGAGTGTACATGCATGATTCCATTTCATTAAAAAAAAAAGTGGTTAAGAGGATGCATTATCATTACCTGCAGCTTCCAAGAAGACAGGCGATTTGCCCAAAATCGCACAGTGAAGCATAAGTATGGGGGGAGTTTAATAACTATATCAACTGAGGGCAACATTTTCCAAAACCTCTGTGTGATGTTGGAGGTTTAGTGTTAGAGATATTGATATGGCTCTTGAACCCGACCTGGGCCTTCTTCTCTAGCAATTTTAGGATTTTTTGTCTGCTTGGCTTAAGCAGGCCAGAGAGGGCTATGCCATTCTGCAGCACCAATCCTAGTGCTGACTTCCTGGGTAAGCTGTTTGCTCCTTTGCCATGTTGGCTTCTCTTTTTGTCTTTACTCCAGAGGCTGTTTTTCCTTCTCAGATCTTACTCTTTTTTGTAAGCTTACTGTTAAACCAGTCAACTTCACACTCATCATGCATGTAACCTCAAGAGCCATTATTATCTAACTGTAAGCCTTTGCTAAATGCTTGATTCAATTAAAAGGAAGCAAATCACAATGGTCTTGGCATGGTCAACACAATCCTTATCAATTATGGACACTTTGGTATGAGTGCATTTCAGCTGTTTATTTGCCCCTGAAGAAAATGGAAGACAAATGACCCTGAGAACATAAATGGGGAGAAAGTCCTGTGAAGGAGGAAAAATAAGACTGAGAAGAAGGTTATAGTATTAGAGGAAAAAAATTACTTCCAAAATTACTGCAGGAAAATACCACTGCCCCCTTAGGTTCTCTATTAAACTCACCTGACAAAACCAAAATTTAAGCAGTTTAAATTCACTTGTCTGCCTTTTCCACATCTCTAAGCAGTTACAGGTAGTTGCTGAAAACTACTCTGCCAAGCTGATTGGTTTCACTTTAAGTGAAGGAATAGAGAACTCAAATGGCAGCTTTATCATCTTAACAAGCTCCAGAGATATCATTTCCATTTCCTCTCTATAAAAGAACCATTTATACCATTTTCTCTCTGCCAATATCCTGTTACTCTCATCTAATGAGCTTATTCAGTCTTTCTGAGGGGTAGGCAGCCACCGGGAAGAACTCCCTCATATTTTCACCACCAGGACTAAAAAGCTACTTGGATCACTCCCTCTCTCTTCTGCTTTCATTCTTACTACAGAAGATGGGGACCTTCTCCTAAAAGCTAACCGTTGCTTAAAAATAGATAATATGCTCTACCGTTTGTTATAAACAAGATCTTAGAGAGGCTTATATAGACAGAGCCCTTAGGAAAATCTTTAAGGAAACCAAAGAAATTTTAGTACTTCGCAGGAGGCAAATTAGTCACTAATTTTATCCTCAAAATATTAAAGGAAGTTGCTGTGACACTGTTCAAATGTTGCATAAAGGTTAATTCTAGAACAAATAAAAAAAAATAAATAGAACAACTGGCTCCAGCCATTTCTTTCTACCTCTGCTGAAGAGCTTGGCGGGTAAGCTCCTTCAGCCTCTCTTTGTCTGTCCTTTCTTCAATGTCCTCAATGCTTTTCAGTAACTCCTCCTTCTGGTCTTGGAATGCTTTCTTCAGTACTGCCAGGGCATCTGCTTCGCTCTGCATTATTCCCAGAAGGTTCTGGATTCTCTCTAATTCAGAACAGAGGTGATCAGCTGTAGTTCTGCAGGAAGTCCTTTGCTCTGAGTTTCCACTTTTAAGATGGTATTGAGCTTTAGCAAGAACGCTGTCGAGGCTGATGGCCACAGATTCTAATGATTTAGCATCTTGAATTGCATGATTTAAGTCCTTCTCTAATAAATCAGTCTGTTTCCTATTCATACTGTTGGTTGCTTCCACTGTGTGTCTCAGCCGGTGGAGAACCCCCGACAGCGAGACATGGCTCTGTAGGAATTCAGCCAACTGGGCCAGGGCAAGCTGCCGCCTTTCCACCACCTGGCTGGCCTCCTCGAACAGCTGGAAGCAGTCCTCTGCCTTGCCCTGGAGGAGGGGGAGGCTCTCAGCTCGAACCAGAGCACCCAGCTTCACCAAGTGATCCTGCAGACTCTGCAATTCTCCCTTTTTACTCTCTACTTCTGCTGCGTGGTCCTGGAAGGGAAGAGTGAGTTACTGAGTCCTCAGATACACTGTGGCTAATAACACAGATATATTCACTATTTGTGATGTCAAGATAGTTTTCAATGCAGTGGATGGTATAGGATTTAAAGGTCATCTATGGTGAATCTTTTAGAAATGTTCCTAAAATTTCCTGTTTTCTCATCTGTATGTTTCACATAAAACACAACCATGATTTGGAACTAATTCATTGCATGGAAAAGAATGTCTTCATGAATAGAAATTGTAAAAGGAAATTTTATATAAATATAAATATATATATGCATAATTTAGAAGATTTAAAATATATATGTATACATGTATAATATATATGTGTGTGTATATATATATATAGTAGAACTATACATGCAAGTGTAGTACATGTAGTATATATATTAGTATATATAGAAAGTATACTAGAACTATACATGCAAGTGTATAATTCCAGTATATATACCATGCAATATATGTAAAAACTATATTATAGTATATATAATAATGGCATATATATATATATATAGTCGAAAAGCAAATCACAGGCCCAAAATGGAGTCACTTAGGGTAAGTCATGTCACCAAACTGATGTTTCACACCTAACCTAATTGCAGTTTCAGACTCCTCCGGAAATAGAGTGTTAACTTGTCAGGAATTTTTTGGTCAGTAACCATGAGGTAATCTGTCACATTGGTTATCTTCTCCCCCATGATTCCCCAACCCAAGGAAGATGAGGTAATCTACAGGATAAGACCCCCTGCTCTTACTCATAAGGGAAAGGGACCTTGCCTGAAAGGATCCTTTCTTTCTTTTCCTAATAACTTCCTTGCCCCATTCTTCTTCCGATGAAAACCTTCCATTTTAACAACTCCTCTGAGCTCTTTTCTATTCGATTATTCACAAATCGCTTAGTAAAGCCAACTAGATCTTCAAACTTAGTTAAATTTTTGTTTTTTAAGAATACTATATATAAAATAACAATACCATATATTATATATAACTAAATATATAAGATATTGAAGTTTGAACGATTTTAAATATATATACAATAAAGGTAATTCTAACAGAGCTTATAGGAAAGGAGTGTAGGAATAGATGGGCATTAGCTTCTCTTCAGAGGCAGTGGGTGAAACAGACAAAAGCACAAGTTTTAGCAGCCTCCCTTAAAGAAACAAAGGGGAGCTCATTGAGAGTGTTGTATAGGAAATTTGACTTGCTCACAATAAATCATGTTTGAAATCTCTAAGAGCATTGCTAACAAGCTCAGCATGGTACCCATTAAAGAGAAATTAACACCTATCTTAATCTTGACCACAATGGCCTTAATATCTGTCTCTGCTTGACTATTAAACTTTAGAAAGCTTCTTGGAGCATTTACTTCAAAAAATTTACAAACTAATTCTCTGCCCTTTTGAGATATAAATCTTTTTAAAAACTTCTTTTTTTCTTTTTAAAGATTTTATTTATATATTCATGAGAGACACGGGGGGGGGGGGGGGGGGCAGAGACACAGGCCTAGGGAGAAGCAGGCTCCATGCAGGGAGCCCAACATGGGACTGGATTCCGGGTCTCCAGGGCCATGCCCTGGGCTGAAGGTGGCGCTAAACCACTGAGCCACCCGGGCTGCTCCTTTTTAAAAGCTTCTGTATAGTTACAACACAAGAATATGTTTCTCAAGGACACGTGAGTTATCCTTTTGAAACCAACACGCTGAGTTAACAAATGCTTGATTTTACCCTAAGAAAACTGGTTGACCTGACTGATTGATGAGCTTGGTTGGGCAAGTTGAATGAACATGATAAGCTAAGACTAGAGCAACCTGGGAAGAATCCTTGCGGTTGCATAGAAGGGATCAAAAATGAGTAACTCCTGTGACAACACACCCCATGTGTAAGCAAATCGTGCTTACACTGCCACTTAATGAACAGGTGACCCATGACAAGACACAATTTCTGAATGACCATGGTCAAAAAGAAGGACACCTCCCTTTTTTCCTCTATCTAATCAGCATATTCGATTCAACCTACATAGCCATGACATCCTCACTCCTTATCCTTAAATGCACCCAACCCCAACCCTTTGGAGAGACATATCTGAAATAGTCTCTTATCTCCTTTCTTTGTAAGAAATCCTAACCCTTTGCAAAAGACCAGTGTTATGGTATTCGGTTTTCCATTGCAGGAGGGCAAATGAACTCTTTCCAGCTTGGTAACACGTTTGAAATATAATCCTGAAGGAAGATAGTGCTCCCATCTCCCTTGTCTCTTTTAGAGGATAGGAGCCTAATTTCAATGGGCATCTTGCTCCAAGTTGTAAAACTACTTGAGGTCGTAAAGATATAAGAATATACTATTCTTTTCCGTAAAACCAATTAGCAAATTCAGCACAGAGTGAACACTCCATAAATATTAAATGTTTTATCATTAAATATTGTTATAAGTTTATTGTGTAGCTTATCTCCAACCACTCCAATGCTTAATCAATATCTGATTTTTAAATGTTTTTTATGCCAGGATAGATATTACACATAATTTATAATTAAAGAAAATAAATCATGAATTTTAAATAATTTTCAAGCTAAACAGTAATTCAGTAAACCTGTAAAGCACTGGAATTCGGTATTCATTTTCAGCATTGGAGCAAAACAAACCAGAAAGCTTAAAAATGAACATTCTCCTCACTTTGCCCTAAGAAATCATTTGCTCCATTTTGAAGAAATAGTGTCTATATTCAGTTGCCTATTTTATCTGAAGTGGCTTTATCTGCTTAATTTATCTGCATAACACATTGCCAGGACCCATATGTTCAATTATTAAAACATTTGCATATGAATGCAAGGGTAAACTGGTCCCCATAGTTGGGTTTTTTTTTTTAAATGCTTTTCCTTGTAATTCAAGAGCTCTGTTTGATGAATAAATTCTCTGATCTTAAAAGTACATGCTTTACCTTGTGCCGAGTAAATGCTGCTTGATGGTCTGTTATGCTTATCTCCGAAGTAGACTGTAATTCACTAAGAAACAGCTTAATCCAGACAGAAAGGGAAAGCAACAGTTCATCAAACTGCTGGTGTTCAGCGACCACAGACTGAAGAAAAGCAATCCTATGGAGAGAAAGGTGTTAAAGTTAAAATGTCTCACAAATGAACAACGAAAGTTAATGAGACATTTTTACAATAAGCCTAATCGAGTGCAAAAGTGACATTGTCATACATGGACAAACCAAAATTTTTTGTTTTCCACTTATCAAATGCTTTCAACTTCTCAAGCTCTCAGTTTTCCACATCTCACTTAACATCACCACCGTCCCTGAGGTGGGCCTACAAGCCATTCTTCATGCCTCTAGTTCTTTTTTTTTTTTCTTTAAGATTTATTTATTTATTCATGAGAGACACACGCAGAGAGAGAGGGAGGCAGAGACACAGGCAGAGGGAGAAGTAGGCTCCATGAGGGGAGCCCGATCTAGGACTTGATCCCAGATCCTGGGATCATGCCCTGAGCCGAAGGCAGACGCCCAACCACTAAGACACCCAGGTGTCCCCATGCCTCCAGTTCTTGACCACCACGTCTAATCTGTGCATACCATGCACCCCAACACACACAACACAGTGTGTCAGCACCCCTACTACAGATATTTATTCTATGCTCTCCTCTCCATTTCCACAAGCCTCCGGGGTCTAAATTGCTTCATCTCTTGCCTGGCCTCCTCAATGACATCCTTCCTACTACCACTGTCTCTACAATTCACTCTCTAGGTAAGAGCCAGGAATAATTTTAATGTAATCAGAACATTGTGAAGCTTAAACATGGAGGTAAATTTCCTTATTCCACAAAAGCAGGCAAACTCCACAAGTCCTTACTGCAATCTGTGAGGGACCCCACATAATCAACTTATCTCATCTGATACAGTGCTGCTCCACACTACCATCGCCTCTGTTGAGAAATACCATGGGAAGCAAAATTTTAATTACCATTTTTCTCCTGTACACAAATAGCTTTGGCAAAAATAATACAAACATGAGCAACCTTACCCTCTTCAATATTTGTCAATCACTTTGATCATCTGCCCAAATGGTAAGAAAAAAATTTTAGACTGAGGTTCATCAGAAATGCTAATTTTTGAACACTTTGAGGTTTTTCTTCTTTCTTTGTTTTATATTTTAATTCCAGTATAGTTAACATATAGTATTATGTTAGTTTCAGGTGTACAAAATAGTGATTCAACAACTCTACACATTATCCAGTGCTCATCACAAGAAGTATACTCTCAATCCTTTTCACTTATTTCACCCCTCTCCCCCCACCTTCCCTCTAGTCACCATCAGTGTGTTCTCAAGAGTCTGTTTTTTGGTTTGTCTCTTTTTTTCTTTGCTCATTTGTTTTGCTTCTTAAATTCCATATATGAGTGAAATACTGAAATCATATGATATTTGTCTTTCTCTTATATTCTCTAGATTCATTCATGTTGTTGCAAATGGCAAGGTTTCATTCTTTTTATGGCTGAGTAATATTCCATTGTATATATATAATCCATTTCTTCTTCATCTGTTCATCTATTGATCGACATTGGGCTGCCTCCATAATTTGGCTACCGTAAATAATGCTGCAATAAACATAGGGGTGCATACATCTTTTCAAATTAGTGTTTTTGTATTCTTTGTGTAATTAATTGCACAATTACTAGATCATACAATTCCATTTTAATTTTTTTTTTTTGAGGAACCTGCATACTGTTTTCCACAGTGGCTGCACCAGTTTGCATCCTCACTGACAGTACACAAGGGTTCCTTTTTCTCCACATCCTGGCCAACACTTGTTTCTTGTGTTTTTGATTTTAGCTATTCTGACAGGTGTGAGAGGATATCTCGTGGTTTTGATTTGCATTTCCCTGATGATGAATGAGGTTGAACATCTTTTTATGTATCTATTGACCATCCATATGTATTCTTTGGAGAAATGTCTGTTCATGTCATCTGCTCGTTTTTAAGTTGGATTATTTGTTTTTTTTGGGTGTTGGGTTGTATAAGTTCTTTACATATTTTGAATACTGACCCTTTTTTTAATTGAATACTATCCCTTTATTGGATATGTCATTTACAAATATCTTCTCCCATTCAGTAGGTTGTCTTTTAGTTTTGTTGGTTGTTTTCTTTGCCATAGCACTTTTATTTTTTAAATGACAAAGTAATTTCTTTCCCTTCTATACTTATCTGAATAGCTTGGCTATGTAAAAGCAAATAAAAACTCTGCTTTCTTAAATTTATATGCTTACCACTTAAAAAATGAATGATATAAATATTTTTTTTAAATCCAACCTTTTGCTAATTATCTGTGGCAAATCTCTCCATCTTTCATCCAACTGTTCCAAATGTAGTTTCATCATTTTCACATCATCTTTGGAGGCCACAGAGAATAGTGATTCCTTCAATTGCAAAAGGTTGCTGTAGACTGAGGCCTGGGATACAACTTCATTTTGCAGTGCCTAAGAAAAGCAGAATACATTATAGATCTCAAGCTGGGATGATTGACTAGGAAGGATCATGTGACACAAGTAGTTGCTGTCCAAAGGCTTTGCATTCTTGCAAAACAGAGGTCACTGGGACCAGGCTTAAAGAGAGTTTTTATTACTTGATTCAGAATGGATCTGCTTCACCTTTAATGAAACACTTAAAATACTACTGAAACCTGAATTAGTTTTCAAGAATCTGAGTTCTATTAATTTAGGCAACTTTAGAAGCTGTAGAATTTCTTTCAAGATGAAGAAACTGTGTGGGTAAAGAGAATCAAGAAAAGCTATTGCTAAAGAGAAATAATGCCTATCTAACAATAATAGAGATGCAACTCTGGGTACCAGAAATGTGGTGTCCTTCTTCATTTAAAGACTATATTAGGCCAAACTGGGGAACGTAAGGGCTCTTCATTTGTTTTCATGCAACAGAATGACTTATTTTTAATCAGGCAATGAACCTGTAAGGTGCTGTGAGTGGCACATAAAAACATAAAAGTTGTGATTCCTATCTAATAAGAGATAAAAGAAGCACATACAGATACCTAACAACATAACAGACGCATGGTAGAAAATTGATATTCAAATGTGTTGAGAGGTGTGTTAGGGGTGTGTGAATGTAGGGGTGGGAGTGGGGAGGATGGGAGAGGGAGGCAGGATGGGGGTGTGCGGTGGTGGGTTGGGGGCGGGAGGGTGGGTGGTGATTGCTATAGTAGGGTGTGCACACCCAGGCGGGTGATTGATGGAAGTGAGTGGGTGGAGGTTATGGGGGGTGGTGTGGGGCGGATTATAGGTGTGGGTGGGTGGGGGGAGTGGGGAGAGGATGAGTTGGGAGGGGAAGTGTGGGGCATTTGGTTTGGTGGTGGGGTGGTGGAATAGTGAAGGGGTTGATGGTTTGTAATATTGATGTAAATGGTTTGAGTTGAATTAATTATTTTAATATATTTGAATTTGTTGGTATTTTTGGAATGGGTATGAGTGAGTATAGGGAAGTTGGTGAGGATTGAAGGATAAAGAGGGAAAAGTTAAGGGTATATGTAGGAGGGGTTTGGGGTGTGGTTGTGGGGTGTGAATTGTGAGGGGGAAGGGGGTTGTTTTTGATGGTAGGGAAAAGTTTATAGTATATGTGGGGTGTTTTTTTGTTTGAGGGGGGAAGATGGTTTTGGAGAGTGAAGATTTATTTTATGATTGGGGAGTGGTATTAGGGATTGTGGTTGGATTTGATGGTAAATGGTTATTTTTGATGTTTTTAATTTTAGTTTTAAAGGTTAGGATTTGTTGGAGTTTTATGTTATTAAAGTGAATTTTGTAGTTGTTATAGATAATATTTGACTCTGTCTGAAGAAATGTCCATTTCTGGGGAACTGGTTATTGCTTCACACCGCTCTAACCAGGTTAAAAAGGTTGATAATTCTTTCTCCAACCTAGAGAAAGCAGAGATGAGAGACAAACTTATTCAAAATAATCATGCCAGAAAACGAAACCTTTCAAGTTGGAGGTCCAACACAAACCATTATGAATAATACAATGTTGATTATCTTATTTCTAGATGTGAAGGTAAAAATACCATTCTCTTCACATTCATATGTATATTTGGACCCATGTTTACATCTGTGTAATATGAAGGATACACATACATCTTCTCCACTTTCAGGGGTCTTCAGCTTCTACAAAGACCAACAAGATCTTCCCATATTAGACACATAAGTTGTGTTTTATACCTGGGACGATTATTTCCCAACAGCTGGTCCAGAATTTCCTACTTAAGAGTGGTGGCTGAAATCCATGCTGCCAACTCAGGAAGGAAGGCTGCTCACCTCTGCCAGTGGGCCAGCAGTTTCTCTAGTGCAGTCTGCCTCTCCTTGGCCTGACTCTGCATCTCCTGGTACCTCTGCTGCAGGGCAGCTGCCTCCTGAACACAGGAACCTCTGCTGGCGACCTTCTGGGCGCTGGCTGAGGTGGTGGCCACTGTACTGCTCAGTGCCTCCAGAGCCTGGCAGAGGTCCTGACAAGAGGCAAAAGGAATACAAAGAAAGCAAAGCATCAAGAAATGAGGCCTATGTTGTTCTTTGAGATCCATTATCACTAAAAATTTTCCGTCAGTCCATGGTTTTCAGCAAGACATAGTTAAAGTGACTTCTGAATCCTGAAGTCAAAAATGAAAATGGAAAGGCTCTTCCCCAAATAAGAATTTATTGCTGTAATATGAATAATTTCAACTTTCCCTTAATGATTCAGTTTGTGAAATTATTCATTTTATGCCAAATGTATATTTTAAAAAACTCTATTTAATTTATAAGAGCTATATGTAACATCCCATAATCTCTATAAAAATTATAAAGGGAGTATTATGGCTGACATAGCTATTAGGAATCAGTGATAATAATAATAATAATAACAATGGTGCCTCAGAATGTGGCAGGTACTATGTTATGTGCATGTCATATATTAACTCATTTAATTTTCATAAGAATCTTAAGAGTTATGTTCTTTTATTATCCTCATTTTAGAGATCAGATAATCAAGACAGAAAAATAATCTGCTTTAAGAAATATAAATACTAGAAAAAATAGAATATTATACTCTCTGGTACTCAATTATTAGCTTACTTAACTATTAAAATAATTCCATGAAATTCCATTTTCCTACTTTTCATCATGTTTTGGGTATTTAAAAAAATTATCTAAGTAGCACAAAAAATGCATTCCTTTTTTAAATAAGGATTTTATTTATTTATTTGAGACAGAGAGAGAGAGAGAAAGAGAGAGAGCGCAAGGGGGAGGGGCAAATGAAGGGGGAAGAGCAGACTCTCTGCCCAGCTGGAAGCCCTGCCTTGGCTCCACCACAGGACCCTGAGATCATGACCTGAGCTGAAGGCAGCCTCTTAGCCAAATGAGCCACCCAGGTGCCCACATTCTTATTATAAGTTTTCAAATGATATAAACTCCACTCTCCTTTCCAAATGTGCATTTGTTACATGGTTTTTATCACTGCAGCCCCGTCCCCTGGCAAACATGCACATACATAGGGGTAACAAGTTTTTTTTTTTAATTAGCACAATGGTAACGCATGCCTTTTAGTTTTCTTTGTGCCTGATTCTCTCCCTTTGCTCCCTCCCTAAATTACACCAAAGGCATCTGTTCATTGCTCTGTGAACATCCCACAGTAGTCACCAGTTCAGGCACCAGACCAAAAAAGCCAGTCATTGGTTAAAGGTTAATGAGGGCATACTATTTGCATATCTGACTGTTGTGGGTTGAAATCTAAAATCTGCTCTGCATATGTATGTTTTATGCACATCTGACTTTTTGTAATGCTCCCAAGAAGAAACAATTTACTAAAGCTATTATCAGAAAAAGATACATGTCGTAAGTATGAGAAAGAAATATTATAAATGAATACTCCTTTAATATGCATTTTTAATAAAAACTTATCTGCACACTTGTATTTCTTGTGTTATATGAAGTGAATATGTTTGATTTATATTATTCCTCAAGTAACATAAAAAACCCTTTCAATTTTAACCATCATGAAAATATTTATTATGTTTCCTAGCAGGAATTATCATATTCCTCTTACCATATGTTCTTGGAGAACTTTGTATGTTTCTGTGGCTGACGAACATATTTTAACTGGATCAGCAAGTTTATCTTCAAATTCAGACACAGATTTCTGGATCTAAAATATTATGAAATATAAAGATAATGGAAAAATGTACATCAAGGCAGAAAAAAGTTATTAAGGAAGCAACATGCTTATCTTTCTGGATAGCTTTCAATTAAATGATAATAAATACATACTTAAAAAATCTAAAATCAGTGTGTCCCATTATTTGAAAGGGATTGATAAGCATTAATGCCTATCTGAACATAATGTATAATAACTTTTTCTTATTCCCTCAAAAAAGGTACCACATGAATAATGAAAAACTTAGTCATCATTGACAACTTGGTAAAGGATTAGTTAATTGTGTCTTCCCTTAGTCCACTATTTATTGCATTTCATTATAAATGCAATAAAAGTGATAATTTCGGAATGCATGGACCCATTCTTACCTTTCTAAGATTCTCTTCAAACTTTTGCTGCTGAGATAAATGTCCCAGGATTGTTCCTTCCAAGCACTGTGCATGCTCTCGGAGTTCTTCCCAATACCTTCTTATTTGTGTCAACTTGGCTTTGATTCGAGCAGATTCTCCAGTGGTGACAAACTGAGCAAAAGATTGAGCTGATTCTTCTAGCTCTGTAATACTGCTGAGCTTGCTTTGTATTTCCTGAATTATGACCTAATATTTAAAATAAGAAAAATGACAATATAGGCTAAGCAAGCTTGTCTTCCTGAAATGATACATTATCTGCAGAGAGAAACTCAGAGAGATCTTCTTAGCTGACATTTCAACATACTTGGACCATTAGAGAGCAGCTATGAACAAATACCATATGTTTCCTCACCTTATTTGGAGAGGAGAGATATGCAATGTCTGAAAAATACAAAATGATGGTGTTCGTGCTCACTGCACTTTATTTTTATTTTGAAAATAAAGAGAAAGAGCTAACTTTTTGCAGAGAAGTAGGGAGATGTCCTTGTATTTCATATTTTTCATTTTTGCATTTCATGTTTTACCAAACAAGAAGTATGTCTAGAGGTAAAGAAAATTCTCTGCTTATCCTAAGAGTCATACCTTTTGCCAGCTGATCTGGGAAGCAGTGTGTTCCAGTAACTCGTAGAAATGCTAATATTGACATTCATATAATTTTCCTCAAATATAGTTGAGTATTTCATATTTACCAAACTAAAAGCTTTTCTGATTCCACTCTTACCTAAAACCAGTTTTTTTTCAAATTTATTATCTTTATGCCAGTGGTTATCAAATTTGGAATACATTAGGATTACCTGGCCCCCATCCTCAGGGACTCAGGATCAGCAGGTGAGGCCAAGACTTTGCACTTCTATCAAATACCTAGGCGATGCTGCTCCTGCTTATGCAAGCTGTACTCTGAACCACTGTCTTACTCATTAGCTGTAGGCTCCACAATGAAAGGCCTACATACTATCATTTCCATTTGGAGCAGGATGACACTTCATATATTAGTAACACATGAAAAGTACTGAAAGCCACTAAGGATGTGTGTGGGGGGAAGAAGGCACGTCTGTCACAAACACAGAGGCTTATTTATACATAAGATAATGAAAATGATTTCTCTGAGAAAAAAGCCAAACCTTCCAATCAAATACAGCCAAAAATTCAGACAAGTCTCAGTTTCAAATAATTTAAATGGAGAATTCTGTTACCCTAGGGAAAAAAAATGTGTGACTTATGTCTACATGAGACAACATAGTCAGAAATAACTTCTGTCTAGATGAGACAATCAGAAATAACTCGCATCAGATTTGTGCCAGGTGCTCATCACTTACTGATTTTTATTTTTCCTATGAATCACTAGAGTGGTATATCTAATAGATATTTGTTATTTGAACATGAATACAACCTTTCTTTGTTTTGCTCTTTTTCAAGATGATGTTTTTTTAGAAAAATTACTCATAAATTCAACAAAAATATATTTGGTATCTCCTATGTGCCAAAATTGTTCTAGGTGCTTGTAACACCTCAGTGAAGCAATCTTAAATAAAACAAAATTTCTTAGTTTTTACAGTAATACACATTATCAACAAATTCATAAGTGCAAACTATGTAATCATATTATTGGATTCCAATCCAGAAAAGGAAGATGGAAGATGAACCCAGGGTATGTTCTTATCATTTGGAAATTATCAATTAAGAATAAAAAATCAGTCAATTTGGAATAGCATGGCCTTATAGATAAAAACCTTTTTGACAATGCAAATGCTTCAGTAATTTTAGTCCTAAGCTTGTTTAAAGTGAAACATTATGACAGGTGTTACCTTATTTCTAATATTTCCTATAATTTGGTCTCCGTATGGAAAGAGAACATGAACCTACTAGCCTAAATTTCACAGTACTAGTGTATTCCACACCATCTTTGCTTATTTCTAGCAAATACTTCGTTCCTATTATTCATATTCATTTAATACATCTTTAGATAGCTTTCAAATGCCATAGTGGAATGTTAAGATGTATTTCTAGTCTAAATGGTATTGAAATATACAATTAAATGTTTATATATTTAAATATAAAATGTGTAATCATTTTGTTTCCCAAAGAGTAAAGAGGCAACGACAGTTGATCATTGATATACTTCAGAAGCCCTGGAATTGAATTAAGGTTTAAATAATAATAAACTGAATTATAGCAAGAATTAGCACATTAAAAAGTGTATGCCAAAAATTTTTGAAATCATTTTTTTTGAAAGCATTTTTTGATAAAAGTATTTAAATGTACTATTCTTTGTTTACTTAGGATTAGTGAAATGATCAAATAACTACTTTCAAATACAGTTTTAGAGATTAAACATATTTTATGTATATTCCTTAGCAGGTTGACATCTATTTTCCCTAGTATACCACACAAAACATAAGCAGACTCCATATACCAGACTCTATGTATCCTTGATTGCAAAAGATGTGTGATAAACCAGGATAATCTATGCAGCAACGTAATTGTAGCTAAGGGACGTGGTACCCCTCCACTGTGCAGATGGTAATGACTTTTTCTGATCCATAATGTGAAATACATTGGTATTTATTTTACTATTTTTAATTGAATGAAATGGCAGAGGGTTTTCCCATTTTTTTAAAAAATGAGATTAGATAGAAAAAGTGGCTGCATTTTGCAAGTGTGTTGTGTAAAAATTGTATAAAAGAAAGAATTCATTACTTTCAGTCCATTTTTTCTTAAATGATTTGAATGAAGTGAACAATGACTATCTATGCACATGGTCATTTTAGAACTGGGAGAACTAAAGTATCTGAGTATTTCAGTCTGTGCCCAAAGGTCATCATAAATGAAAGACAGTGGAGTCTGATGGCTTCACCTAAAGAAAGTAATCGCTCCTCCCTGTGGTTTGTGAGGGTAAATGCCACTAGTATTGAGCTAGCTGTTTGGAATAATACTTAAAATGTACAATTGTAAGTGATAAATACATTTCGTGTTGCATAGGTGAATCAACAAAGCACTCCAATGGGGTTAATTCAAAATCAAGGAAAAGAATAATGTAACCATAAAAACATTTTAATGATATTGCACACAATACTGACTTTGAATGCATAAGTCAGAAAATATTAATACATAATTCCAACTATAAAGTGTTGCCCAGTATCAATCAAGACCTCTCAGCTCAGCATTTGTGTGAATTGAATTTTAATAGAGTCACATAGCAATGAAAGATTTGTCATGGGCCAACTAGCATTTGATGAAATAATGTAAGAAAGGAGTTCTTAAAAGCTAGATATGGATTATAAATGTAACGTGTGAGCAGGTCACCTTAATCTGGTGGATTTGCATGTCCATGGCAGATGACGAAGTTTCCAAGGCATTGAGTTCTTTTTCTTTCTCAGTTATCCAGATGGACAGGGTCTCAAAATTATTGCCAAAATGATCCCACTTGTTTTTCACCATTTCCATGGTTTTAATACTAAAATTAACCAAATTAAGTAAATAAAATGCAGTATTTTAATAGAAAACAATAATACATTTTCCTTTAATTCACCACTTGTAAAGATAGCGAAGCATTTGTGACCATGTGAAAGTGAAACTATTGGAACAGGAAAGAAATGCACATTTGAACTGAGTAATAGTCCACAAGTCTTCCTATTTATCTCCTCTGAGAATGAGCATTTAACGAGGTAGTATCTACACTATGTCATGAATGGAACTGTGCTTTGAACAAAATATTACTAGGTACAAAGGGGTTTGAATCCAGGTATAATCTAGGTAAACTCTTCATACGACCAGTAGTTGCCAGGACTTTTAATAAGCTGCCCACATAAATTCCAGTGTACAGAGTCTTTTAGCAGTCCTGCTCTTGTGGACATGGTCTTTTGCTCTTAAGAGCAGAGATACTGCAGGGATACTCTATACTCAAAGATCTTTATAAAATGTACCTTTGTGAATCAAGAGAGAGCTTGTAATCTGAATCTCATGCTGCCTTACAGGAACTGCTTCTATCATTAGAGCTAAGCCTGCAATTTATAACCTATAACGATTTCAGCTAAATTTAGATGTTTGTACAGTCTTGATTCCAAAAGACTCATACATTCTTGTACATGAGCACCCTAACTGCTTTTAGAAAATTTGGGCTTTATTTGTTACAAATCTAGTGAATAAAATTTCAGCTATAGATGTCCAGTTTGTAACAGCTATGCATATATAACCATGTGTTTATGGTTTTCAGTTAGAAAAAGACTAAGAAACTAACAGTATATCATTGAACTGATAAGTCTTAGGGTTAAAAAAAAAATGAAAGAATTTCCCGGTTTACCAAAAGGCACTTGAAGACATCAAGAAGAATGCAGTGGCATCGTTGAATGTTAAATTAAATAATATTGCAGTCTCTAATGTATACCCTGGATGTGCCTAATGCTCTCATCAGTAGTTAATGCAAGCGAAGTTATATTGCAAGTTTTCAAATGAAATAAATTCAAATGGGTATTTCTAATAAAAGTAGCTTCTTTTCTAATAAACTCTCAGTTTCATCATTTCCATAACTTGATGGATAATATTTAATATAAAGTTCTCAAAGTTTTAAGTCATAATTTCCTTTAAATTATTTAACAAATTTTAAAGTTTAGGCAAACATACAATGTTAATTTCCAGGTGTCACTGGTTTTAAAAACAAATTTTACATTTTAAAATCCACTTTAGAAATTATATCCTCTTAAGAATAATATGTGTTGGTGATTTGCCAGTAAAGAACTTTTAATAAAAATGTGCAGTCATTAATATGTTGAGGAACATTGGCCATATCGTCATATATTTATCCCCTCCAAATTTTTTTTGTTTATTTTGTACATAATAGCATACCATAGGCCAAACTATTTTTTCTTTCTTTTTAAATAAACAAATATTAAATGTTGAAAAGTAAAATAAATTTTTGAAGTTAATTTTTGGAAACAGTATATCAATTAGTGACAATTTGAATATTGAGGCACTATAAACAAGCTCTGTGAGCTTCTTGGAGATAGAGACACTTAGTCTATGTCACACATATTTAGGCCCAGCATCTATACAATCAAAATATCTCTTCTTCCCTCTAACTGGTGACAGCAGTACAATACAATAAAAAAAATATTTTAAATATTGGTTCTCTTTTGATATTGCATGAAGGCCACAGAATTTAATAGATATGGCTTTCTCATGAACAAAGTCAGTTTACAATACAAAACCACATCCCTTATATTTTTCTGCTCTGTTATATAGACGATGGTTTCTGTCTTGGTGACACTTTCTTTTGAACTGTGAGTTGCTTCCTCAAAACATGCTGAAATACACAGACACTTTGAGATTTTAAAGGAATGTTTTGAATACAATATACAGGAAAGACTGTATGAAACTTTATCTCAGAGAAGAAAGTTTAGGACTTGTCAAGCACATACTCTTCTTCAAGTGTGTCTTCTAATTTTTTGACTTGCTCTTTGATTGACTTGGCCTGCTGCTGAAGCAGCTGCTTATTTTTGGGCCCAAGTGGTATCTCAGAAGCTTCCTTCACAAGATTTTCAGCCTGGACTGCAATACCTTCTGTTCGTTTAGAAAACTCCTAGAAAAAGATATCATAATTGTTAGGAAGGCATCTTCTATTAAATTCTGCTCTCAGCTAAACTGCATATACTTGCAGAGTCTCTACTAGAAAAGATGAATGGCTAGATAGATTCATTCACATATGAATAGTAGTATATAATATTTGTAGCAACAAGACAGACTTCTATACATCATGACCAGAATAAACACTTCACTAACTTATTTTCATTTTATATACACAGCCAGATATCTACATTCACAGTTATCCATCAATTCTCACAAAAATCTTTTTCCATTGTTTCCTGGTTTGTGTTTATTGCTTAGAATTCTGAGCTGCATTATAATAACTAACTTTTCCACAAATATCTTAGTTTATTATATAGGCCTCATTCAGGCAATGATCAACAGTGATTGTTTTTCAATCATAGAGGTAAGAGATTTCTAGGACAATAAATATAAATATTTTTAATTTGAAGAATATTTTAGTCAATACAGTGTATCACTGATACCTATAAAGAAACATTTTGTTAACTCATTCCCCTAAAAGAGAGCTGACCTGATCTTAATGCTATTAAATCTTATTCACTATGTACCTATACTATATGATGAAAAGAAGATAAGTTCTCAATCAGTCGAACCTGGACTAGCACTCCAGATTTGTTAATTACTAGTTGTTTGACTTTGGTGAATTATTCTTCAGGATTTCATATAAAATGCAGATAATAATGCTTTCCTTGTAAGGTTGCTGTTAGCATCTGATTACCAATTTCATTTTTAAGTACCTGGCATCTAGCAGGTACCTATTATTGCTTTTTTAATGTACCTTACACAAAATTAAGGACAAAATGGTTTACAAAATTCATACATTGATTTTCATTAATAATGAACTACTTCAATTCAAAGATGAATTTAATATGGGTGAGGCACTGGTAAATTTGAACTGTTACCTGAATTTTGTCAGGTAAATGTATCAGAAACCAAATTTATAAAGCTAAACCCAGAGATAATCTTGTATGAAAAAAAAATTAGCTTAGTGTCTTATTTCTTCTCATGGAAGAGAAACTCACAGGAGATTTAAATTTTGATAAGAAACTCCTCTCTCCAAAATAGGTAATGAATTCTGACGTAAATATTTCAAAGGTAAGAATTCTGAGAGCCATCTCTTCTCACAGAGTATCTCCCAGATTTATTACATAATAGTATGTAGTAAGATAGTTACTACATAATACTACTGTATATTCACGTTTGAAAGAAAGTCCTCATGGAAATATCAACATTACTTCATGGTGAATTCATCTGTGAAGACTGTCAGAACCCCATGAACAAAATCAAAAGTGCAAAATAGTATTTTTTCCCCCACCATTTCCCAGAGCCCAAGAAAATCATGGAGAAAGTGGAGTTATGTCTGAAAATGCTTAGATACATTCAATCTAAGAGCCTTCTATAGGAACTATGTATGGGGAAAGCATATTGCAGAGGAATGCAAAGGACAGAATGATGTTGATAAAAACAAATTGAACCAAAATAGAATAATGGTATAAGGCTTTATCTCTAAGTCCTAAAAAGAAGTCATGAGGCCACAGTAGGTGCAGCAGGGAAGGATGGACTCTGGCATCAGAGAGGTCTAGAGTTGAAACCAGACTATGTCCCTCACTGGCTGTGTGAACCTGAGTCACATAACTCTCTGAATTTTCATTTCCTCATATTGCCTTGCTGTAAAGAATAAACATGATATTGCCATGGGCTCCCTACCACATGCTGGCAGACAGAAAGCACTCAAGTCCTTTAGCACAACCACACAAGGGCTACAACTAGAATGAAGGCTGTATTAACAATGTCGACTGAGCAAAGAAATAGAGAACAATTATTATGGATTACATGTGCATGTGCAACAGCATACATAAACAGTAAAGTAGCTTAGTTTTTCAATGAAAAATCTAGTAGGTAAAGGTATGTGTTCTGGACCTCTGAGGTTTGAATCCCAACCTCACCAATTAGTAATCCTGAGATCTTGGATAAAATCATTAACAACTCTGTACCTTATATTTCCTCATTCATCACAATAGTATTCATAATGACACCTATTTCTTAGGATTGTTCTGGAGATTAAAGAAGATGATAAATATCAAGTGATTAGGGCAGCCCCAGTGGCGCTGTGGTTTAGCGCCACCTGCAGCCTAGGGAGTGATCCTGGAGACCCAGGATCGAGTCCTACAGGCTCTCTGCATGGAGCCTGCTTCTCCCTCTGCCGGTGTCTCTGCCTCTCTCTCTCTCTCTCTCTCTCTCTCTCTCTCTCTCTCTCTATGAATACATAAATAAAATCTTTTAAAAAAATCAAGTGATTAGACCAGCATATATATTTTTTTCAATAAATGTTAGTTTACATTATTAAATCAATCCCAAACCATGCAAGATTATTGGCTAGGAAAAATTTTAATAGTAAGACTAGAAAAGGTTACATTTGCTTCATCCACAGCTGACAAATCAATTCAAAGGGATTAGAGCCACAAGGTATCAGAAACCCTGGATGGAACATGGGTATAACATGATAATTAACCCAATAAATCTGTTTGTATTTATAAAAAACACCTGATATATTTTTAATATATAGAATGATTACAATTATAATTAAAAATGATGTTCTATTTAAATGGCTGATGAAAATCACACAGAATTGAAGAATTCTGTGGCTTTATAAGACTTCAAATTCCTTAGTGAATTAGGAATAAGAGAGATAATACAAAATTGTCAGTATGAGAGACAGAGAAACCTTTTACTGGAAAGAAAAAAGCAGCACAGGAGTTAATTTGCTAAAGGCCATTAACGGGTAGATAGGAGTCTTCTTTCAGATTCATTGGTTAACACATTTCTATAGAAACTCAAACATTCTATAAACCCCAAGTATGTGCAAAAGAAACCAAAAGAACTTACACAACTCTCTAAATGCTTCAGACAATGTATTGATCTTCTCTAACTGTTTAAAGTGTTTGGGGTTATAGGCTTGGGCTCATGAAGCACATCTACTAAATATTCTCTGTTGGATATCCCACTGGATCCTCAACCCCAATTTGTCCCAAACTGAATCCGTCATGCTGTCAGTTGAGTGGCTTTCTCAACTGAAAGCCACTCCTTCAGGCTCCTATCTTACTCCCGTTGCATCTGTCAAGCTCAGAACCTTGGGTATCATCTTATTTTCCTTTATTCTTTATCTCTTGTTTTCTGTTCTCACTGCCATCCCCATTATCCTAATTCATATCCATATTAAAACACATATACAATACCTTTCTAATTAGATCCTATGACATCAGTCTTTCACCTTTTCAATTTTCTACACTGCTTAAAAATGCATCTTCCTAGGAGCATCTGGATGGCTCAATTGGTTGAACGGTGACTCTTGACTTCAGCTCAGGTCATGATCTCAGGGTTGTGGGATGGAGCCCTGAGTCAGGCTCCACACTCAGCAGGGAGTCTGCTAGAAGACTCTCTTTTCTTCTGCCCTTCTCACTGCTCACACATGCACTCTCTCTCTCAAATAAATAATTTTTTTAAAAAATGCATCTCCCTAGAGTAAAGCTCTGATTATGTTACTCTTTCTCTTAAAAACCCTTAGGAGTTCCATGTTGCTTACCAAATACTGCTTCAGACCTTCCAGTGTCTTGTGGTATGGCCCAACTTTCCTTTACAACTGTATTTCCATTTTTCTGCTTTAAAACAGAATTTCCATACACTATCATACTTAATGACATTCCCCATTATAGAAATGCTCATTTTTTTTGTCCCACACTCTGCTTTTCTGTGTATTATCTGCCCTTCAAGGTTTAGTTAAAAATATTATTGCCTTCAGAAGGATTTTTTTAAATGTATACATCTATGAAGGAACCATTTCCCACTTTAATGAAAACTTTCTCTTAGTTCTTGATGTTTAAATCTTATTTATGTTTTCATTCCCCAGAGCAACTTGACCTGTCTGTTGAAGAGTGGGTGATCAATAAATAAGAAGTGCTGATTAAATGAATAATTATAATAATTAATAGTAATAAGGGATATAAACACAGTGTTTCTTCTGAATAATGAGTACCAAGGGATTGTATTGTCGTACTGATATACCTTTGTCTGTTCCAATTCTGAAGATAAACTTTCCAAACTGCTATAACTCAGGAAGCGCTCATGGCTGGAACCTGTTTGAAAAAGGTATCTGACCACTGTCTCTTTGTTCGTTTCAAATCGCTCCCACTTTCTTAATGTGACCTAAATTTGAAAAAAATAAACATATCATGTTATGATTTATCAAAGTATGCCACAAAATATTGTTCACATTTCCATTCGTTTGTTAGGCTGTCAACTTCCAGTTAACTTTGTTCAAATTTCACATATTATGCTGAACAAAGAGGATACTAATGTCTCCCGTAAGAATTTCACTCTGCATTTCAATTCACCTACAAAATGAGGATGGGTAGGTTGCACTCTGAGTTTTCTTTCAGTTGTAAAGTCCTATGAATCTAAGGATATTACTTAAGATGTAGATAAGGGATAAAGGGGAAAAAAGGCCTCTCCATCTGCTTCAAAAACAGAAAAAATAAAAGGGAGAAAGAGAAGGAAGGGAGTGTGTAGTGAGCAGGTGGCAAGAATTTAAAACCCTTTTAAAGTGTCAAGATCACAATAAGGCATAAACATGTGGCTGCTGGACCGCCCAAAAAAGTGAAATGACCCAGTGCTAATTCCTAGATTCAGACAAGTGTGGATTAAAATTCTGGCTTTATCACGAATCACTGCTCTGTGACTTTGGGTAAAGACCTCAAACCTTTTATTTTTAAGCTTCTGGTAAAGCACACTGGTAAAATGTGCTAATTATAGTATCTATCTCATAGAGTTGAGGTGAGGACTTAAAGAGTTAATTTGTGTCAATAGTTAAACACAATGTTGGAGCATCAGAGGTGGAAACAAACTTTTGCTCCCCTTTGGAGATGTAAACTGTGACCCGGAAGTCAACAGGCCCTAGACTTTTGGTCTCCTACCTGGATGCGGCGTTCCTGTTTCTCCCTGCTGTGCTCCATGTTGTCCAGGGTGCTCTCCAGCTTCCGCAGCTCCTCCCGGACTTGGCCCGGCAGCCCACCTTCTCCCTGCTGAGCCTGCTCTATCTGCTGCTGCACATCTCTCTTCTTTGCAGAAATCCTCTTTGTCTTTTGCTGGACGACAGATGGGTATAAATGTTACTCTCTGAGCAGCTAAGCAGGACAGAAACACCTACAGTCTAATAGAGGTACAACCTTACTGTGGTGTGGGCTCAAACTGTCTTTTAAAAGTTAATATCAACAGGGGCACCTGGGTGACCCAGTTGGTTAAGCATCTGCCTTTGGCTCAGGTCATGATCTCAGGATCCCCAGATAGCTCATGGCATCCAGTTCCCTGCTCAGTGAGGGCAAAGAAACAAAATCTTTTCTCTCAAAGAAACAAAATCTTTTTTGAAAAAAGTTAATGTGAACAGTTAAAATGGCAATGGGGACTCTATGTTGGTCAAAATGGGCATTATTTATGAATAGTTTATGTTTTTAATGATAAACAACATAGTTAATTTGATCTTGATGTTTTAACTGTGTGCAAATTTAGACATTTAGCATTTTGTGCAATATTCCAGAAGGAATTTGACAAAACTACTCCTTTGGCATAATTCTCCTTAAAGAATTATTTCTGCCTAAATACATGAAATCCCAACTCTATTTTTTCTTATCATTTATGTTGTTAAAATGCTGATATTAAGAGATTTAATTCCTGGGTCTATTCAGAATGATAAATCTGCCTAGGTATTTGGGGAAAGTTATGTTTAAAAATAAACTTTTGGGGGCGCCTGGGTGGCTCAGTTGGTTGAGTGTCTGCCTTCAGCTCAGGTCATGATCCAGGGGTCCTGAGATGGAGCCCCACATCTGACTCCCTGCTCAGCTGGAAGCCCACCTCTCCCACCTCTGCATGCAGTTCCCTCTGCTTGTGCTCTCTCTCTCTGTGTCAAATAAATAAATAAAATCTCAAATAAAATAAAATAAGCTCTTTATTGAAGTATAATGTATAAACAATGGTGTACAAATCTCAAGTATATACCTTATGAATTTTCACAAAGTAAACACAGGCATATAACAAAGCACCTGGTCCAAGAAATGTGAGGAGTTTTAAAATATTAATGTAAATATCTATAAGTACATATTTCTCTGACTTAAATTAAAACCCAAACCAACTTTTATAATGGTTGAGAACAATGTAATACCAAGCATTAATTTTTTTGTACTCACAGTCTTTTTATAATTAAATAAATCTGTAAAGCCTAGAGGCTGCTGTTTTACATATACTTTTAAAGCTACTTCCATGTTTATATATCATTATGTATAAAATTAGCTAGTATTTTGCTACACATTAAGTTACCTAGAATTTTGTCATTAAAATATTTTATTTGAATCATACTTCTACTTATATTGAGTCTACTTATAGTGAGTTAGAAGTGTTTATTATCAATATATGTACCGGAATTTCTTTACTTTCAGTTCTAATCTTTCATAACAGCATAGCATACCAAAAAGGTCTGGTACTTCATGTAAATTTTAATCTTCCAAACTGATATGTATTCAAAATTGTAAATTGAAGAGCATGATTTTAATATAATGACAAGGAATATTGATTTCAAATATGGAGCATTTATCTCTATGCTTTCCTTCTCTGTTTGAGAAGGACAAATTGAGCAAATTTTATGGTTTTCATAGCTAAATCAACTTTTTCTCCAAAATATTCCTTGAATTTTTTGATATCATCAAATTACTCAGGCTAAGAATTTATCTTACAGGCTCTTCTGAAGGTGACTAATATTTAACAAAGAACAGAAGTACCAAGATATTTAACCATTCACCTGGACTCCTTCCTGCACCCTACTTCTCTTGTCCTTACCCTGTGGACATACAGTTCTCTTCAACTCTGTGGGTCTGTCAGTGACTAATGAACTCTGTATAAGTGCTCTGGATAAAGAGCATCTTACCTGGTGATGAAGAAGTAACTGCTGTGCTTCAAACAGATTTTCAGTGTCCAGGATCTTCTCAGCTTGTTCCTGGATTTCTTTAGAGCCAGAAATTAACTCCTCAAGGGAGCTTTTAACTATTTCTTTGTACTGGACACTGTCCCCAAAGTTGCTTAACATCTTTTCGACCTAGGTTTTCATGAAAAAATTATAACTCATATAATGTTCATGTAATCTTAAATATTTTAAGAGTATGTGTAAAGTCCATCTCAGTAACTTGAAATATATACACAGATGTCTTTATTTTCATATATTTTTTAGGTTTGTTATTATTAAACTGTATAGCCATTTATATGAATCTCAAGCCTCATTTGATATGGCACTTTGTGCCCACTCGATCTGACAATCAAGGCATGATAATCAAAGTGGGTATATTGTATACTTTGTTACCTGATCCCCTTTAATTACAACGCCATGAATAAAATCTAATTATAAATTATTAAAATGCATTATAATAAAGTTTAGTCCACCCTATTTAAAGTAAGTAAGGAAAAAAATTGTGGAGGGGAAAAATGGAAAGAATAAAGAGTATTTGTTGAAAATGCACTTCCAATATTTTTACATAAAACATAACAGAATTTCTAATTTTGTGGTTCTTTACTGAATTCTTTTTCCTGAATTTTCAGCTTTCTTTTCTGTCTCATTTCTGCTTCCTCTAGTTCAGTGTCATTAGCATCTTTTGTTTCAAAGTCTATCACTGCCCATCTTCACTAAGATGTCGTTTTCACACTTTGGTGTTCCACAGAAGCCTTCCAGTTTATCCTTCTTTTCCCACCTTTTGACCCTCTTCTGCTCTGAGTTTGTCCCAGGTAACTTGAGTGTGCTATTCTCCAAACAGCAATACGACCCTATGAAAACCACAAACTCCAGATCTCAGTAAATCACAGTTTTCGTTGAAAGAAGTGACTCATCAGTACATACTGTCAGTCTACCCACAGTCTCTTTTTCTTATAGTGGACAATTGCAAACACTTTGTGTTCAACATTGATTTAAATACAAAATGGATTATAATCAAAGGATGGGCTGAATGTGTCAAATCCATCTTTTAATATAAATCCAGTATCCTTACCTTGTTACAACTTATCTCTTGTGTTTTTAGTATTGTTAATATGTTGTATAACAAAAAGAATGTTTTCCATTCCTTTTTACTTGGTTTTGCTAATGAATAATTAGCATACAAGGGTATGTATACAAACGATGCAGAAGTTTAAGGTAGATGGGTGTGCAAAGAGTCAATATCTGACATAATTGTTAGAGGCAGATTTTTGCTACAAGTCCACAGGCAGTGTCATGAGAGTAGTTGGAAGATAAAGTAAAAAATGACCTTGGTAAAGTGTTAGGAAGACTAATAATTTCTAATTTTAAAGGCTGCCAAATTGTTTTATGTGTGTGTCTGAAAGTGGAACAAAATATACACTCATCTATCAATATGACTAAAATGATTTGTTAAGTCTTGGATCAAAGATCACCTGCACGTATATTTATTCTTAAAACTGTAATCCTTACTTACACCCTTACCTTCTTAATCAAAGAGAGAGTAGAAAAGAATGATGTCAGAATTTTACTTAAAATATGATAGGAGCTATATTATCTGAACTATTGCTATGAAATTTGTATATCAAAGGATTGAAATAACTCATGTTCCAAATTTGATTAATCCTATCACTATTTTCAATTTGTCAAAAATTTTTAAGAAAGTTGATATACAATACCAAAATTCACACATAAAACTAAAATCACATGTGGTTCAGAGTATTTTTGGCTTATGTAAATTCACTGCTTGAGTCTTAAGTGGATCTATGTGCATTTAAAATATAAAAGGTTAACTGTCCAAACTGTTAGATTAGGGACATCTACAGAGAATTCCAAATCTTCAGAATTAGGGAACTTTAAATCATCTAGATGATCATTTTCCCATGCAAGTTCATAAATGACTTCAAGAAATAATGGTAGCTATCTATTCAACTTTCCATTCTTATGTCATCTTCCCATGCACAAATTCATTAGACATGCAAGACAGCCTGGTAAGTAAAAATATTCTCACCGAGGGTAGAAGGGATCCTACTAGAAATGAAGTAAATAAGTTTGTATATTTTAATCCAACTTAAATGTATATCAAGAAGTTTAAAATGAGTAGGTCTTGCATAAAATAGAAATTATGGTCTGCTAACATTGAATATTTTATTATTACCAACTATCAGTTATTGAGCATTTATTCTCAGGCACTATACTAAATGTTTTACATTTGCATTTTGGGAGTAAATTTTTCTAGCTCTGTTTTATAAGTAAGAAAACCAAGGCCCAGGGATGTTAAATGACAAGCTCAAGATTACATAGGAAGTGGGCTATCAGAGTTAAATTCTAACCTCTTGGTTCATTTGACTCCCAGGCTTGTGTTCTCAACCTCCATAATATACCTTCAACTGACCATGAAACAAGGCTTTTAGTAAGAGCAAAGAGTGTGGATCTGATAAGGTTTGTACTTTAAATAGAAGTTGTCACTCTGAACTAACATATCCAATAATGGCACAGACTGTAATTCAAACATCTTCTCCACCAATCTTCATATAAATAAGTATCTTAACCATTGTGTTTCAACTATACTTTCTTTACATAATTACTTCTTAAACTACAACCAAAAGAAAAAGAACCCTCCAGATTCCTCATCAAAACTATCTATTTACAATACAAGTAAATGGTATACCTCTGACAACAAAGATACAAGAGCTTTGAAAGAACCAGATAATTTTGCCAGCTCATCTCCTTGCTTTTGGGCTTCATTCTCAGAAGAAACTTCAATTAAAACTTTAAGCCTGGATTTCAGCCAGTTGAGAGTCTCACCCTTTGTGGTAACATCATTTCTGATCTCCTGGAATGAAGAGAATACATTATGAATCAAGAAAGGACTCAGACTAAGAAAGTTCATACGGTGGAGGTATGAAAGCCAGACATTCATTCACCAGCAGAGTGCCTGCTTCTTTTATTTTTTATTCACATCTTTAATAAAAGCCCATAAGTGCTAGAAAAAATATTTCCCCAGTGCCAATATCTTATATGTAAAATCAATACTTTCTATATCAAAAAGATGACTAGATGGTTAGTTCATACCTAGATGGTTAGATATTTATAGATATTCTCTTGATCACAAATAAAGATGCTTCTAAAATTAGTACTGTAGAAGAAAATGGGATAGCAAAATTGGGAACTATAACATTATTTTCTGTTAGCTGGAAGGAACATGGTATTTTTAGAAAAAAAAGGTTGAAAGTCCTTTTTTTTAGTGAGCTGATTTCTTTTTGTTTGAAGAGTTTAATTGTTGAATATTATTATGGATTCCCTAAAAACTGATTTTAACTTTATTAACTTATATTTTATGCCTCATTTTTGTTAGCTTTTGGAAGTCAATACCCCACATAGTAAGATGTGCAAACAGGAACACAGCCCTAATCCAGGGAGGGATGGCATACTGGCCAGGACAATGCCAGAAAGATTCTGGTGCCTTAGCCCTTGTAAGCCCTGGGAACCATGGGAGTGCTGAGTGTGGCAGCCTCTTCCTCCTACACATATTCTGGGTAGCATGAGGAAACCACCTGTGTCTCTACAGAGGATCTTATAGGGTAAGTTCACACCCACAGAAAATGACCGGTTCCAGAACCAAGTGATTTCTTCATTTTAAGATGTGAATGGTTTTTTGTACTATAACAGCATCCAATAGCAAATATAAATATCTTTCTACAGGGTAAAGCATGATATTACTGAGCATCTCTAGTATTTAATGGGATTATAAATTTAAGAGAAAAACATGGAACTCAGGATAGGAATAGAAAGGAAATATATTCTCATTAACAACAACTATGTGACTTTCAAGAATTCAAAATGCTGAAAGATAAGGGTTTTCGCAATGGCATGTGTCTACAAAACACAGCAGAGCCACACTAAGAAGGAGAGGCTCTCTGTGTGTCATTCACAGAATGTGAACTGGGTTCAGGCTTGAGGTTTTGTCACGTGGCTGAGTTTATCAGGCTGGACCCATGCTTACGGAGCTGACTGATCCAGACTGAATATGATGTAGAAATGATACTTTAGAGACCTTGCCCAATTCTGTGATCTGGCTTTTAAATGGCTGAAAATTAAAAACCTATAGCGTTGGGATCCCTGGGTGGCTCAGTGGTTTAGCGCCGCCTTCAGCCCAGGGCATGATCCTGGAGTCCCAGGGTCGGGTCCCACGTTGGGCTCCCTGAATGGAGCCTGCTTCTCCCTCTGCCTGTGTCTCTGCCTCTCTCTCTCTCTCTCTGTGTGTGTCTCTTATGAATAAATAAATAAAATCTTAAAAAAAAAAAAACTATAGCATTCTTGTTTTCCAGGACAATTCTTAAGTCTCTGCTGTGCTGTACGCCTATGCATGCAATTTTCCTCTCAGGATTTTCCATTAGCTAAAGATGTATTAGAGGTACCACTGAGCATGACTAAATCCCAAAGCTAACAATGATTCAAGAGGGAAAATCCCCTCTTCTCCACAGTAACATGAGGAGACACTCTTGATAGTTTTAAGGAACTTAATTTTTTTACAGAAGAAAAAGAATACATCAGTCAAATTAGATTGTCTACCATTAATTTTTTTATTAATGAAAATTTTCTGGTAACAAAATATGGCCCAGAACTAACCTCTACAGCATGTTTAACCTTTCCATGGTTGGCAGTATCGATGGGCTCATTCTTAAACCCTTTCAACTCTGTCTCCTTTGCAGATATCCAAGATGAGAACTGAGAAATTCTGAAATAACATAGATATTTTCTTATTAAAGGGAGAAAATATCCCAGCGGTTAAAATACATTTTCTATTTTGAATTTATTCATGGAAGTTTAACAATCAACTCATTAGCAAGTCAATTAACAAATTTTCTGGAAACTGTTCTTTAACATGAAGCTCAGGGCAGAGGTGGCTGCCTTTTGGAGGAAAGAAAAAGAGCAGATGGAGCTCAGCTAAGGAAAAAGGTGTGTTCCAGGGCCTGAGCACCTGGGAGTATGGAAGGTACCAGGTGAAGTCTGGCCTCATAAATCTCCACCAGACTGAGAAACCCAGAGGCAGAAGTTCCCCTCTGGGGATATGAAGAAATAGGGGAGAAAGGAAGTGCCAAATTTGCTTCAAAGAGATAACATCTACGTCCCCTGGAAATAAAGTGATTCACTCTGTTTCTAACTGAAACCCATTCTTTTTCTTAAATGCAGCATTTTTATATAAGAGCATGGACAAGATAACACAATCAAATTTTCTTTATTATTTAAGATGAAACGTATGTCACTTCTTGTGGTGCAATGATCTCTGAATTAACAGTATTAGGACAGACTATGTACATCTCTGGAAGTGGTTCTACAAGTACCTGCTAGTATAGTCCTTCCACTTGTCTGGGTCCTCCACAAGCTTCATATAGGTGGTATCAATGGCAGCTCTGAGCTCTTTGAGAGTCACGTGACAGGTTTCAGGTGTATTCCTTACTGGGTCCCGGCCTGGGAGCTTCAGACACAGTTCTTCAATAAGCTGTAACCTTTTCTCACAAACATGATGAGGACCTTTGTCACTGAAGAAAATCTAATGAGCAATAAACGTTTATATAATCCCTGTGAGAATCCATACAATAGTTCCATATTTTCATAGATGATTCCATTTAGTTGACTAGTATAAAAGATAATTAAGCTATTTAGTGTTTTCAGACTCAAACCAAAGTATCGGTTATATATCTTTTAAGTAACAAATATGACTTTGCATGCCTGCACTTGGGGTGCATGAGACATACCCTGTGCTCTTTAATAATCTTTTCACTGCCTTCCTGGGGCACCAGCTTGGTCTCTCGATCCAGCTCAGTCCTGCATTCTTCTACAGAAGCTAAGAATCTATTCTTCTCCACATCAATCTTCAGATGAAGCAAATGATATGGGGCTTCTCCTTGAAGATCCTACATTTCATAGGAAGATTTAAAAAATATAATAATTCCTGACTATATACATTTTCAATGAGAGGGGTAAAACCCATAAAATATTCCCTTTAGGGGCAATGTGATTAAATCACTATTGTCTGCACCTGGCTGCTTGCTGCTTTGTACTTTTCCAAATATTAGGCCTGAAATGAATCCTTTCAGCCTGCAGGGCCAGATTTTTCACAGGAATTATTCTATTTAATTTTTACTATAGCCTGACACAGTATCAATACTCCTGTTTTACAGATTAGACCATTGAGGCCCAGGGATAAGTAGAAAAGCTACATTTGAATCTGAATTTAAATGATGCACTGATTCCACATACTCTCCTCGATACACGTCCTTTTAAATTTTGTCAATGATCCTCTGAGGCAGGAAGAACATATATTATACTCACTATACAAAAGGCAAAGAGAAAACTTTAATAGCAAAAAAGCCAGGATCAAGCAGCCCACACTTTTGACCACCTGCCTGGTCCTTTATCCTTAGAGCATCCCACAAGAAAACAAGCCAGCAGCAGGTAAATAACATGAAATGTTTTATGATCTTTTTTGATATAAGCATAAGCTATATCATTACCTTCCATCCTACAATTGGTTAATTTTAGCCAGCCTGTATCCTTTTTCATTTCAAAGGTTACTTTTAAAATATAATACTAAAATAACTGATGAGAAAATGATTTCCAGCTATTGAAAGACTAGAACAGATTATATCCTAGAGAGCTTAATGTGTGTGTGTGTGTGTGTGTAAAATAAATACAGCTTTCAATTAGAATCTCTATTCCATAATATATTTATGATATGTTAAGCTTTAAAGACACCTTAACAAGCTGGAGTTTCTTTAGGAATCTCTTTTTAATTTTCAAATTTAAACAAAATATGTCCTTAACTGTGTTTTTTCCTAAGCATAGGGCTAATTTTTTAGCCTATGTTACTGAGATGAGTAAAAAAAATCTAGAAAAAAAAATACAAAAGCTGATGGAGAGGGTTTTAGCTGCCTATCTTCCAGACCCTGCGACTTCTTCATACAATACACATGACGTTTGCCACTCACTATTACCTTGTGGTAGCACTTGTTAACCTGCCGTTAGCATAGCCTGCCTTGAGGAAGACAGCCTTCTGGTTGTCTCCATTGTACTGTAGCTGCTCCCCTGGCAAGCAGATTCTAGAGTCAGCTTCCCTGTGACAAGCTCAGTCTGGGGCACTCAAGTTGGACAAGCCAAGTGAATCCCTCTGTCCCCCGCTCACATGCTCTCCTGCTGTCCCTCTTCCAGTTGCTGTCATTTCCCCCTCCCGCCCACTTCCAGATCTCTGCTTCTTCTTTAAATTCCTAGCTCGAAACTAGTTACTTGATTCACTCCTTTCCATTCTCCCAGGGGGCCCACTTCTCTCTTCCAAAGCTTTCATAAGTATTACTTACACTTTTGGGGACTTATTAGATATTATACTTTCATTATCTGCAACTAATTATCTCCCCTACCGGACTGTAAGCTCTTTGGAGAAATGGATTGTGCTTGTTCGTCACTGAGTCCTTAACCAACAAATGTTCATTTTATATATATTTTTTAAATCATAACAATCTAAACCAGATGGTAAAATCCTTGTAAACAGCGAAATGTTAGTAATATCTGACATAATTTCCTTAGATGAGAATTGTTTACTAAATGTTGCCAAATAAGTAAAATGCCCTTGTCATTCCTACCCCCCCCCAAAAAAAAAATACTCAGGAAAAGCAAAAGAGCATTCTTAAGTAATATGATAAAATGGATGCTACTAAAAAAAATGTATCATATTTTATCACTGCTTTATTCAAGTTTGGTTCTTTAAATGGGAGAAGTTCCTGTCGTGACTTTCCATGAATTTCTACATTTCTCTTACAATTGAACCTTATCACCCTCATGCTACCCCCCCAATACGTGTGACCCCTACTTATGTGTGTGCTCCCATTATGCCCTGACTCACCTTCCACTGTTTGTGGAGCTTTCTAACAGCTTCCTGTAGGCCCTGCTGTTCCTGCTCAGGGAGAATGTCGGTGAGCTCATCACAAGCTTTCAGGAAAGCATTGAGCACTCTCTGGTCCAGTTGGCTGAAGAACTCCTGTCAGGAAGAGGGGGAAGTGGTTCAGAGTGTTGGGCAGAGAAAAAGGCAGCATCAGACACTATAGAGTTAAACAGTCATGCCTCTACACAAGCCCCTTAGCCAGCTGTTGCCCTCTTTAAACCTTCCTGGCAACTACTCTTTTTTTTTTTTTTCAGGAATGAACTATAATTATCTATAGTTATGAGTCAGAAACCACCACATCTGAAATTCAACTAGTGTTTTTCATTTTCTAGAAAAAAAATGTGCAGTTTTCAAATTTGGTAGAATATTCTGGAAGACCAAGGGGCCCAAAACCTTGATTCCATAGTAATAGAGTTTTCATTCCTCTAAGTGAATGGTAAGGTCAGAAGAGCTGAACAGAAGCTAGCATTTAGCCTTACAGTACCTCATACCTTAACTGGAGTGTGTTTCAGGCCCTGCTGCTTCATTGTGAGCCATTTCCATATTCAGACAAATACACACGACCCCCCATACACTATGGATGGAATTGTGCTTCCCTTCCCCCCTGCCCTACCATCTGTCCAAATTTATATGTTGAATCCCTAACCCCTAATGTGATGATATTTGGAGATGAGGCCTTTGGGGTAATTAGGTTAGATGAGGTCATGTGGGTGGGTCCCTCATGATGGAATTAGTGCCCTTATAATAAGAGACATCAAAGATCTTGCTCTCTATTTATCTCTGCCTTATGAAAACACAGTGAGAAAGTGAGCAGTCATGAGACAGGAAGAGAGTCCTCACCAAAACCAATCATGCTAGTATTCTGATCTCAGATCTATAATCTCTAGAACTGTGAAGAAATAAATGCCTGTTGCTTAAGCCACCCAGTCTGTGCATATTTTTAAGGCAGACCAAACAGATGAATACAGCATGCGTGCATCTCTGTGCAGACCAACTCTCACACAGGGTACACATGTAGAGATATTCTGAAACAACAGTGATTCAAAATAGAAAGTGCCATACTACAGCAAATGAATCAGTGGAAGGAGATGTTGAGTGGCCATATACATCAACCCCAAGGTCAGTCAGCTACATCACAAATACACAGCAGTCACCCTATGATAGTATGGTTTATACTAATATTCACTGAAATTTCAGGAAAAATAACTCAAAATACATGTTTTAAGAGGGCCCATCCTCTCCATTCAGAATTTAAGAGATTATTACATTTTCAATACTGGTATGACTTAAATGAGATGATTAACAGGAATATGGCTTCACAATAGGACAAGTTGTGGATCAGCTATCAAACTTCAAGTGACACGGTGTTCACACTTTGATATGGCAGGTTCATGAAATGAGCACAAGAACTTTGACATCCACCTAGAGTTCTCTCTTGAAAAGGGTGTGTTGGTTATATAAGAATTTCTCAGCTAAATAATGAATAGTAATTTGGAGAGTCTGAATTATGTATCCTGTAACTCTCTACTACTTTAGCCACTTAAGAATGGCCAATTATAAATGCAACTCATCAACTGCTCTTGGAAGTTCTTTTTGCTGCCTCCAATTTTTGGGTCTCATAACATAAAATGTTTCTGTCTTCCTAACTCATTTCTTCTACTCATTGCCTCAAAAACCTATTAGAACACAACACTTTTAATTTTTCACCCAAGACCACTTGTCTGTGTCCTCAGGTCAGGTACCCCATGAGGGACAAACTCACGGTATGTCTCCTCAGGAGGTCTTCTGGATTTCCCTTTTCTTCCAAGCCCTCCTGAGCTATCCGCAGCACCTTCTCCAACTCTGCTCGAGACTCCTCAAATTTCTTCATCAAACGACTATTGGTTTCCACATGTTTCTTCCAGTCTCCAATTTTCTTCATCATATTCTTGATTTAAAAAATAACCCCAATGTAATGCTGCTTTCTCGTTATTGAGAACATCATTTTATTAAAGAGTGTTGTTTCTTTAAAAAACATGTGGAAGGAATAAATTTCATTATGAGAGTAATCAACTCCTTTTGACATTAATGAATATTAGAAAAAGAAGAAGTGCAATGATTCGTTCCAAACCTCAGCAGGCAAGGCATTTAGCTAGAGGGAAAGCATGAAACATGATGATTATATGTCCTCATTCTTCTCACGTCTCTATAGCAGGGACAAAGCTTACCTGGAAAGCACCATGGGCATCTGCAATCTGTCTGTGCAGCTTTGTCTGATCAAAATGCTTTAACACACTGCTCAAGGTCATGAACTTTTGAACATTTTGACTGCCTTTCTCAATTTGTGTCATGGTTTTCTTACAGCTTTCTTGACAAGCTGACAGTTCCTACAGGGAAAGGAAGCCCACGACAATAACATTTAAAATGGTGAGAAAGAGAAGGAAAGAGAGTAACCATTACAAAACAAAAAGAACAACATTATATAGCTTTTAGGCTTTTAGCTAGCTGTAAGTAAAATCAAAAGTACAGAGAAGTGTTTCTTTTCAGAAGAGCTCAATTTTAAGCAATCACTTAAGTCAGTGCTTTTTATATAAGGCATTTAAATGTCACATTGAGTTTTTTGAGATTTTTTTTATTTCATGCCTGTGTTATTAACATTAAGAAAACGAAAGGGCATAAAATTGTTATTTGCCTGCATGTGTCCAACCAACTCATAGGCCTATTGTTTACTGAGAGAACAATTACAAAATCAACATATTAGGTTTTAATCTGACTAAATAAATTTAATACCAATGCACATTATACTTTACTGAGAGAGCTGCAGCAAATTATATGTTATTTGTGTGTCTCAAAATGTACAACATTGAATTCCTAATGTTCATTAGCTGTCAAACTCATTAACAGAACGGTGGACCTCAGATCCTAACCACAAAAGGGCAGCAAACTGGTGGGTGTGGGAGGACTTGTAGTTGTCACACATTCACAGAGTGAGGAACCACGCTGACCCAGGCCTCTGGGTCTCTTCCACCTCTGCTTAGTAACCTGGCATTGTAGTGATTTCTGCAGTTAAGAGCATGGAAATTATTTAGCCCAGCCAAAGGCCAATAGTCATTTTTTGACTTGAAGCCACACTTTTGTATTTCAACATCCTCAACTGCTTTGGAAAAGTATTTCAAACTGCTCATTTGGATACCAGTTTTGGTAATCTAGATGCAAATACTAAGACCAAGATTTTTGTTGTTGTTTTGTGTTGGCAAAATGGAGTAAGGACATACTTTTTCCTTTTGAAGATTTAGGACCGAAAAGAGTAATGTATGTTAGAAAGATATTATTAGGGGATCCCTGGGTGGCTCAGGGGTTTAGCACCTGCCTTTGGCCCTGGTTGTGATCCTGGAGTCCTGGGATCGAGTCCTGCATCAGGCTCCCTGCATGGAGTCTGCTTCTCCTTCTGCCTATGTCTCTGCCTCTCTCTCTCTCTCTTTCTCTGTCTCTCATGAATAAATAAATAAAATCTTTTTTTTTAAAAAGAAAAAAGATATTATTAAATATTATTAATATATTATTACTAAAATATCAAATATTATCTTAACCGTGGAAGGATTCTTTGATAGCAATTTATAGCAATTTGAGAATATGAGAAATGGCCCTATGACTCAAAGGGAAAGACAATCTTTATCCAATATGATGAGAACCTACTAGAACAGGGTTTGGTGATATAATCATTGTGGATTTACAATCAATAATAATAATCATGATAATAATTGCTACCAGTTATTGAGTACATATTATGTGCCACTATTTGCTAGTTACATTATAGAACATATAATGTCATCTCCACAATAAGCTCTCAACTTAGGTATTATCACTTGCATTTTAAGGTGAGGAAACAAAAGCTAATCAAGACTTTGTAATTTGTTATATCAGATCTAAGATCTGAAGACCTGACTCACTTCAGATACTCTCTGCTCTTTCTATGAACTGATTCTGCCTTCCTTCTAGGAATCTACTTCAGTGAATGAGGTGGTAAACCTTCTGCCCATTAAGTTTCACGCTCCTCTGATGGAAAGGGTCATTTATAACAAACTACTTAAACAAGTCAATTAACTCCAAGAGTGGGAAGCTGTTCTGCATAGAGATCTGCTTACTAAAAATGAGGCAAAGAAAAATGATTATCACTTCAAACACATTTCCAGAATTTTATGATTGTATAATGAGACTTAATCTTAGAGGCAAAGAAAAGATCTCATAAGACACATATAGACACTGGATACAAATGGAATGCCACAATTTGCTTTTATACATATCTAAATATCTAAAATTTAAAGTTCATTTATAAAAATGTTATCTATACACAAATTTATATAGATAAATAGATAAAATTTTTATTTTATCTTTAGTGGGCAGGGTTTTCATCTTTGGACAGATATTTTTGTTCTGAGATGCCAGTGCTATTCCACTTTTTTAAATATTTTATTTATTTATTTGAGAGAGAGAGAGCACAACCAGCAGGGAGAGACATAGGGAAAGGTAGAACCAGACTCCCCGCTCAGTGGGGAGCTCGATGCAGGGCTCCATCCCAGGACCCCGGGATCATGACTTGAGTCACAGGCAGACACTTAACTGACTGAGCCATCCAGGTACCCCAAGATGCCAGTGCTATTCTAGAAAAATGCTTCTTGTCCTAACTGAATTTCTACTACTATAAGCACCACTCAGCCTTACTACACATGCTTTAAAATAACTATGTCTCCTCGAGGGGACTTTTCCTTACCTGTTGTTTCTGTTTAAAAACAGCACTAGATTGTGCCTCATGCTCAAGAACTGTTAAAATTTCATTGATTTTCCCAACTGAGTCATAAAAGAATGTCATCTGCTTTTCTAATTCTTCCAATGGTATCAACAGCTGCTGAGACTCATAAAGGAGTGGAGAGTAACAGTCCTTGACCTTTAAAAATACAGAGACAAAAATTCAATTAAAGGCCACTAACTACCACAAACGCAGAACACTCTTCACGGCCCTCAGAAACATTTTCTTCAGTGATACTGTCAACAGGCCTTACAGATCTCCAAAGACATTTATTTAATGATATTCCCTATGTATTGTTAAATTTTGATATAAAAAACAATACTACTATATCACTGAGACAAATATATGTTACAGAGTTTTCCCATGAATACTTACCCAAATTATCCAAATGGATAGCACTTTCTCTTTTAAATGATGCTGTTAGTAAGCCAGATGGCATCAAATTCCAATTCATAGACTATGCAGTTATCTTCACTTCGTCCTCAAAATCTGACCTGAGATAGTCATGAATTACATTATCTAGACTAACCTCCTAACTTTATTTTCAAGGTCTCTGTTACTTGAACCCTTACCTCAAGACCAACCTATAGCTTTGCTGACTCATTCTTCCCAGACAGGCCTTGTGCTTCCCTACATCCCTCAGTTCCATGCTTTGCTGCTCTCCCTATTATCTTCTTCATCTCAAGTGCACAAGTCACCTACCAATTTATTTACAAAGGTCCCCCCCCCCATGCCAGAGGATATTTTCCTAGTCTGAACTGATCAGCCCCTTCATTTGAAATTTGTTGTTTAAAAAAATGCTATAACTTAATACACTTGTATTCTTTATCTTAATGCTGAGGCCATACACTCCTGGGGATCAAGGGATCTGTAAAATTTCTGCCTTATCACCTTTATGTTGGAATCCAGGACCAGGCAATTCTCTAAGAATTTCCTGTTCCCACTCATTTTACTTAGAATTGCTCCCAAAATATTATTCATACTTTTGGGAACCAAGGAAAGGAAACTGAGTACTTGTTAGTTGACTATTCTCTTTTCTTAAATTATAAATATTTTTACACTATTGGATACCCACCTGAAGGATAAGTTCACCAAAAGAAAGCTACTAATCTGCTACAAGGCTCTGATAAAATGACTCTGAACAAAATGAAAAGAATCTGCTAACATGCATAAACATCAAGTATGCTTTAGAAATATTTCCCAAATACAGCTGAAAACTTACTAAGATGCTACAATTGACATAGTGGTTAAAAAAAAAAAAAAAACAGAACAACTTAGATGTGTTTACAAGGTAGAATTTGCTTTCTCAGAGATTGCCCTAAATTATTAAACTTGGCCTAGGCTAAGATGTGCAAGCCCAAGCTATGGCTCTGAAAGCTTGAAGATTATCAAATCGATAATGCTGACTTTGAATTGCACCCAATCTTTATAAATAATCTTCACTTGAATATTAAAATAAAAAGAATTAGGAATTAACATTCTAATTTATACCAGTTTAGCAAATGAAGTTTTCTCTTTTTTTCAAGACCATGATTCTTCCTATTTTCACCTATCTTATTCCTCTTTTCATTAATTTTCCACTACTGATTTTACATAGGTTATTCCCTTTTGCTTTTTCTCTCCTAAATAACAGTTTTCTCTAATTTCTTTTCCTCTGTTTCTCAATTCGTCATTACAAAATTTTCCTCATTTATATAGTCACTCCTTTCTTCTATCAGAAATGAATTACCCAATTGCAAACAATACAATCTTTATAAAATTCAACTTCAGGTAGATAACAAATCCCAATTACAGAGTTCTTAAGGAAAGTTCATCAATAGAACAGAAAAGTCTACGGCTAGTGCTTGATGTTCATGGAGTTCTCTGTACAGAAGTGGTACAAATGTATATATCTTGAATCTAAGGTGAGCTCCGTAAGCTGAAAAGAGCAGAATTTCCACTGCTTCATGGCTATGCAGGCAGAAAATAGCATAAATAACCTTAGAGCAGACAGATGTCAAATCCACCCCAATAAAAGGCATTTGGGAATTCTTTCTCATTTAAATATCTGTTCTCTTCCTTTTCCCTCCCCTTCCTTTTCTCCCCTCATTTGTTTTATTCACATTTAACTGACTCCTTATTCCTCCAGAAGAGACTTAGCTTTCTATTAAAATAAAACTATTACTCCTAAATGAACAGAGGTAATACCTGACATCAGCTCCACAGTTTGAGCTTTGAAACTCATGGCAAAGTTACTAAATATCAGAATTACTAAATGAAGAATCCCACTAAAAAAATAAAAGCATGATCTCTTAACAAGTAAAGAATTTGCCCATGGGTGTGACTGAGGAGGTGTAAAGCACTCTGAAGGCAATGTAAGTCCTATACAGTGTGTCATGCATTAAAGTATTTCCCCACCTTGGTTAGCTGTTCTTTTAGCCCAGACATGGTTGCAAACATTTCATTAGCTTCTTCTTGGGAACTCTCTTTGGTAATGAGGTGTGCAGTCTTTGTAATCATCTTGTATTGAGCATCCATTACAGGCACCCTCTGCTCAATGTCCTGCATGAATCATTGAAACAACTAAATTAACACATAGTACATTTCCTTTTAATTTCAGAATTCCACAGAAGTCTGGACAAAAATCAAAATGTACTGTATGAAATCCTATACTTCTAATACGTTTTTGGAGATTCCAGTTATTGCTTTCCTTCATTGCTAATATATTATATATTGGTAATATTATATGAATAAGCAAAAGGTTTCCTTTATAAGTAACTGTAAATCCTTAAGTTAACATACAGACAAGCTGAAGTAATCTTTACGCTTTCAAAATGTATGTGTTAATGTAGTATGTAAACATTATATCAAGTAAATGCATGTTAATTTGGGGCAAATCCTCTGACTTTAACAATTATACAACCTAGTTTTTCTTAAAAAAAAAGTAACACATTGTCATTGTAAAAAATTTATAAATCAGAGATAATAAGATAAAGAAAATTTAAATTACTTACAGTCTTCTCACACAGTGATAACCAGAGCCAACATCCCATCACTACATCATTAATGTTTTCCCTTGTGCATGCTTACAACCATTGTTTATATTTACAAAAAAAAGATACAACGTTTTGCTTTTCTCATTAATAGTATATTAGAAAAGCTTTCTGTGTCATCAAATATTCTTCTACTACTTCATTTTTGAGAGCTGCAAGGTATTCAAAATATGTAAACAGCACAATTCATTTAGTAAATCCTTTATAGGAGAGGCACTTATGTAGAAGTGTTCTCTGTAGATGTTGCCTTTTTTTTCCTAGTCCTCTGTAATTTGGTTGTAGAAAAAAATCTCAATTAAAAAACTATTTTGAAGTTACTCTATGATCAAAACATATCTTTAACATATTCAAATTTATTTTTTTATTTAAATGCATTTTTTTTTCAATTTTGACATGCAAATCAGGATATGCACACATGTCAACTGGTGCCAAAGAGACACAGGAAAACTTTGCAATGATTTGAATTAACTTCTGTGATCTTCCTTTCACAAGAGATCAGGCTTTCACTTTGTTGTCCAGAAACCCCCTCACCTCCAAGTCTTGAATTAATAGCTTGACATTAAGAAAAGAGACTTCTAAGGGTTCGGAAAGTTTCTTATGGGCTCCCATTGCAAAATCAGACAGGGCAGTGACACAGTCTGTGTATTCCTTCTTCATTCTGTCCAGCTCATCAGCCCGAGCATACTGTTAGGAAAAGGGAGGAATATAACATGGAAAGTCAATGAACCAAACCTCTGTGAGCCTGTAGCCTGCATATCAACATACTCTCCAGTTATGTGGTGAGAAAGATGCCACTTTCTGATTATTTGAGATACAACTGAAATAAGACCAAATACTGTGAAAGTAGAAAAGGAATGAGCACAGAAGCAAAGAATTATGATCTCAAACATAGGTTGCTCCATATTAGTAGGCTTCATATGTCAATATAATCCTTAATCAAACTATACATTTCTGTAATGTTCCTCTATTACAAAGGGAAAAGAATAAAGGGCCAAATATAAACATAACAGTTCTAAACACATCTGCCTAAATAAGCTCATGCTACAACAATAAAACAGTCTCTAAACAGACTGTTTATCACCACATCTATAACGCATGCATGTTCTGAGCATGTACAGATTTGAAAGACATACTTGCTTGACTTCCATGAACAACTCCCTCCATCGCCCATTGAGCAATAGCAACTGCTGTTTAAGGTCTCGGGAAACCATCTCATCACATGTTTCAATTAGAAAATTGCCTGCATCATTCATGGCAGCATGCTGCTGTATCCAGTGAGGCAAATTTCGGAAAAAATCCTAAACAATAAGCAATGCATACTATTGTAAACCAACAAATCAAAACTTAATGAATGATATGAATGAATGATTTCCCAAACTATGAGAAAAATCTTTCTTCCCAATTTGTGTAAATTTTAAGGTAAATCTTAGCTCTCTTTCCAAACGCAATTTTCAGTAAAGAGGTTCAAAAATAGGAACTAGAAACAGCGAGTGTCTTTTTATAAGAACGGCTTATTTCTTTTGTCATATTGTTTGCTGAAGACAAAATAAAACATTATGACCATTTTCTGTTATTCTTATTTTACAGATGAAAAACTGCATTTCTGTAAGTGTAGGACTTGTACATGGTCTTTAGGCTTGTAAATACCAGTGCCAGAGTCATATAAAAGGTATGGTGTGTGTGTTTTTTAATTTTTAAAAAGATTTTATCTATTTATTCATGAGAGAACAGAGAGAGAGGCAGAGGCACAGACAGAGGGAGAAGCAGGCTTCTCGCAGGGACCCCTATGTGAGACTCAATTCCAGGACCAGGATCATGCCCGCAGCGAAAGGCAGACACTCAACCACTGAGCCACCCAGGAATCCCAAAGGTATGGTATTTTAGAGTAATGCACAGTTTTCTGTAAAAATGATAAACTTTTGACCTATTATTTTTTACTTCAAAATCTGAATATGGTACATGAAGGTAATTAACAACATGGATATAAACCATTGAAGGAAAATTTTTAGAATTAAATATCTGGGCCAAGAACACTTAATACAATAACATCCTTTCTTATTCATTTAAGGTTACTCAGTTGGCAATGAAGCGGTTTTCTGCTGATTTCAAGTTAATACATGTGTGCTTGTGCATATACACATACACCACAGTAAAAACCAAGGATACCAAAGATAATTCAAAATCTATTTTACAAGCCATGTGTGGGAGGACTTCCCACATAAATAGATGAGAACACTTCTGTTTCTGGTGGTTATAATCCCTTGGATGAAATTAACACATATGACATTTACTAGGGCACAGCCAGTCCAATCAGCAGAGCCAAAATCTGTATGGGTATATGGTTCTTGTCATCCTTAGCTACACAAGAATATTTAATATATGTGAAACTGAGACTGGTAAACATTAAAAAAATTATGCATCTACTTGCATAACACAATAACAGAAGAATTTTGGACAGCAAGCACTAATTCTAATGTATTTGCTATATTTTTAATGGGAGCCTGGCATTTTAATGTCTTTTACATATAAGTTGATTTTTCATGGGAAAATATCATCCCCACTAAGAAGTACATATACAGAAATAATCCACTTTATGTGATATTTTAGTGTGATACTAAAATAAAACTGTACCTCTTCAAGTCACATATACACACCTATAATTGGAGGAAAAATATCACTCTTGCCCACTCTTGCCTGCTCTCAACCCCTGACCGAAAGCTCATAAAATCCAACAAAGAATATTTAAAGAGATGAAAATATTTGACTACCCAGATGTCCAACTGGTGTGTGTCATTACACAGAGTTAGTATTACATTATCCTCTCTTAAATGAGGAATTCCACAGAGGTTGAGACATTCAAGTACAGACCTTAGGGTGAGTATAGCGACCTCTCCTGCCCACTGGGATTGGCTGACCCTCCACAGGTTCCTGCTTTTTTGAATGCAAAAGCAAAACTACTGAACTGATCAGAGATGAACTCTTTTAACATAACTTGTATAAAGCAGTATATTCCTCGGCTTAAAATAATTTGCTAACGTGAAAGCACAACTTTTCTGGCCAAGTCAAGAATCCTGAATCATCCTTGAAAATATATTATACTCCTCAGAGAACTATGCTGGAAGTGCCTCACTGCTAAGTTCCTGTGAACTCCTTTCCTTGGGTAAGAAGCAATCTTACCTTTTTAGCGTGCTCTGTCTGATTTAGCATTTTCTCAGCATCCTCCAGCCAGGCCTGAAGACTGGCCACCGTATTGCCATATCGATCCCAGTTAGCGATGACTTCTTCAAGCATGCTCCGCACGCTCCTAACTTCCACTGAGAGGTTCCTCCACTGGGCAGTGGTTTCATTCATGAATTTCATCACATTCTCAGCTTCTTCCACTACAACAGATACAACAAATTATAATTCTTACTTTATATTTTAAATCCACCAAGCCTTTTTTCTATGGTCTATATACTGGTGTGCAATTATAATTCTTCTTTAGATTATGACATTAACAGATGACATGTTAGAATTTCATTCAGCTAATGCTGGGAATATGTTATACCAAATATGATAAACATGTTCACAAAATGAAGCAAACATATTTTTCAACTTATGTCTTCACACTAACTTAAGTTTTCATTTACTTGATAATAATATTCGTTACTTTATTTTTTTCATTTAATCCTCAGAATTCAAAATAGGTTAGAAAATTGCAATTTAGAACATGAATGCTATTTTTTTTTGCCCCTTTTAGAAGATCACACACACAGACATGCACACACAGTTTGATTATACAGGTTAGACAGGCAATGCACAAACTGAAGGGGACTGAAGCCAGTATATGTTCTTCAGGCCCATAGCATGGTCACAAAAAGATTCTGCAGGAAAAAAAAAAAAAATGACCTGATCACACAGAAACCTGTAGGTTCTAAATTGTAACTCAGTCATAACTGAAACCAATTCTATCATGTATTTTACCTGAACCGTCAGCTTGGATGTACATCTCCGCTGTCTGTTTTAGGATCTGGTATGTCACTTCATACTGTTCAAAGAACTTGGTATTTTCTATAAAAGACTAGAAATGAGGAGTGGTTAGAAGATAGCAAACGCTAGGCACAGGTAGAAATATCAAAGTCAGTTTCTTCAGAAGAGGCATATGGGTATTTTGCCCAAATCTATCAACCTCATTCTTATAAAAAAAAATATCAAGTTAATTCAACTGCTATAAAATAACCTGATTATTCTGAGAATATAAATTGATTCCATGCTTTTAATTCTAAATCAGCACTACTGAGAAAGTATTCTATTTCTCCTCCACCAAAGGGTTTGTTTTCAGAAGAGACTGCAGTCTCTCCAGACGACCTGGGGCTAACATTTAGAAAGCACTAAATTTGGACGAACATTTTAGTGTCCAACTGTGTCTTAGCTGTGGGATTTTGTTGCTCTTTGAACATTAATTCTTGTGAATAATGGCTCTGAGAAACTTAGACTATAAATAAATGGCATAGTGCACATTTTTCTTAAAATAAAAAGTACAAAAAGTGTTTACAAGTAGAAAAATTTTAAATAATCACATATACCATCCACAAGTATAAAAATTATGGATAAGACACGTTTATAACTGTATGTAATTCCCATATGTAATAGAGTCACCACCATCCAATGGGCACTGTAAAATTTAGAAACACAAGAAATCCTTAGGTAAATTTTATTGTTAATTCCAGGAAATATGAAATAACTCCTGTTTCAAAGATTGGTCTTGCTATTAAAATAGCAAAGTAAAAAAGAATAATGTGATTATAGTTACCAATGTATCACCAAAGACTCTTTTCCTTTTAATAGCACAATTAGTTCCTACAATTTGAACCCACTAAAATACTTGATAAGTATCTCTATTATAAAATGCAAAATTAGCCTTTAAAAAACAGCTAAAGTCCACTGTAATATACTAATAAATGCTTAATATGGAGATGCAAAATATTTGAGTGCAGATATAAAACTTCATACAAAATTTCATAGACATCCGTTAATTTAACTGAAAAATGTTTATCATATTTCAAGATAACACTTAGAAACATTACATGCATAACACATTTCATAGCATTTTATGTTTATAAAGCATTTTACCTATATATTATTTTTCCTGGATATAGTGAATAGAGAAAGCTGCAAGTTACCTGGAATGAAGGGGTCCATGATGAACACTTATCTCAATAAGTTAATAGGCTGTATTATTTTTGGTAAGTAAAAGAAGTAATCAATTGGTTAATTATTTAGCCTTATGTTCTCTTCCCTTAACCTCCCCGTTCCCCAACTAGGGAAAGAGTAATTTACTGTAATTTAAATTTGGAATAATTTAGCCAAATTAGCATATAATACTTTGATCAAAAAAGGAAAGTCACACCTAATGTGCAAGACACTGTAGATAATTGAAGAGATAAAAATATTTGTCGATGTTTAAAAAATAGTCTCCATTTATTTTTGGCATAAATTTCAAGAAGCTAAGGGGAAAACAATTGTTCTAAGTATCAGAGGAATGAAAAATAGTGCCTATATGGGACAGAAAGATTTCATTAAGTATGCTTTTGCTATAATTGTTTACAAATTAATTGAAAATGAACAAGAGGGAACTTGTTATTATTTTCCAGTTTCATTTGTGATCCAAGAGGAAAAACAGGATATTTTAAGAATATTATAAATGTTGTAGGGATTCTTTAAAGTATTTTTGAGCTTTCCTAGTAGGAAGACTACACAATTAATTTTTAAAGGAAGGAATCTTATTTGTTATTTTACCTTTTAGCTGTTTCATTTATTTTGGCACTTTTTTTCTTTCTGAACACAAAGTAAATCCATTTAGTAGCATGAATTATTTTTTCTATTATTATCACTGTAGCAGGAGGACTTTTGTTTTGTTTTTTGTTTTTTATTTTTGCAAGAGGGCTGTTAAATCTCCTTTTTACCATGAGCTAACTACACAGTCTCTCAGAAGGTTGCAAAAGAAAACACAAATGTATATATTAAAATAATGATAGGATTAATTTATCTTTCAAAATAAGGCTTACATCTGGATATTAACTTCAACAAATACGCCATGTTATAGATGATGGCACTTCAAGAAAAATAAGATACCTCTTTATTTCACTAAATCCAAATTATTACTGGAAGATACTAAACTTCCACTCTCACAAAATAAATACAAAGACAAATAAATTTCATTCACTGATCTCACTGGAATGGAGCTAAACCAAGTAATTTGAGATTTAAAACTCATCTTTGAGAAGAGGCTTTATCACAAGTTCTACTTACATTAATAAAATAATTACAAATAATAAAATACACGTTCACATTACTAATGTTGCGTTCACATAGGCCACAATTCCAAGAGCTCTTCTTTTATGGAAAAAAAATGAATTCTCCTATTTCTTCCATAGTAAAACTGAAACACGTGTTAACAAACACAGTCATGTCAAGAACAATTCTGACAGCAAAACCAAACCAATTATCTCCTGGTTTATATTACAGTATGTAATCTCTTATGAATAGCATGTGGCCTAGGTTTATAATAAGCATTTGTGAAGCATTTTTCCAAGAATTTCTTAAGCACATAGCAGCATCAATACCTGAGCTCCTAGTACAAGAGGTAAGTAGGAAGCACATTTTCTGATTCTCTAATCCTTTAAAAGATGGTGTAAGTTTTTGCATATGAGTAAGATTGAATTGAGAATTCAAACTAAGGAAAAGATAATTATGGAACTTTTACATCCTGCATATTACTTTGGTTATTAGATTATGGAGCAGCCATATGGCTCATTACAATAAATTTTTTTAGAAACCAAAGAAAGGAGTGGATTTAAGAACCTGATTTTAGGATTTCATTTGGAAGTCTTCACTCTTTGAAATAGTCTGTTCTAAAGAAAATTATTTTCTCACAAATTCCAAAGGGATGAGAGAAGCTATAGGGGGCATGAGATAAAAAGAAAGAAGTGTGTGTCCATCTTTCTTCCCTACAAAAGTCCCTATAATTCTATCATCATCATTATTATTACTAAAAATTTGGGAAAGACTAAGTCTCCTCGAAAATAAGTCATTTATAAAGTCACATGGGTTGTAAGTAGCTGAACCATGATTCAACACATTTCCATGAGCCTGGTGGCCAGACTGTAACAATCTCACATACTTCACCCCACTCTGCCCCAATACCATGCCTAAAACAGAAATAGTAACTGTCAATATCAGGCTACTGTATGTAAGTATAAAATATTGTCAAATATGAGCTAACATTAATTGGAACTAATATTTTTGTGAGCTACATTCCTTAGTTCAGTAAGCTACAGGAGATCATTTAAATTATTTGGCCTTTTAAGTAAAAAAAAATGTTCACAGTCAATTTTGTTAGATAGTCAAGTTCAGTACTTAAGCTTCTGGTTCAGAAAGATGTGATTTCAAATCCTGACTCTACTTCTTACCAACTATGCCACTCAGAACATGGGGGTTGAGCACAGGAAGGCTCTCTTACCTCGATGAAACCATGTAAAAATGCCTAGCCCATAGGGTTGTCATTGGGATGGAAGATAACACATGTAAAACACTGGGCTACATGTAAAACACTGGGCTACACTCAATATCCCACAGTTATTAAAACTATTAAATAAAAAATACTGTAAGACTCTTTATAGAAAAGAAAGGCTAGCAATAAATAGATGTTTTCCCACCACGGAATAAAAATATTAAGAAATGTTCATTAAAATGTGCTACATTTGTAGTTTAATTAGCAAGGTTACCAATAATTTTAAGTTATGAAGCAGTTTAAAACTAGCAGCTTAGTGCACCTCTTTTTACTTTATGGAGAAAGCAGAAGTACTGTTTTTTAAAATTAATATTTATTAATTTTTTGTCATCAATAAACAACTCTACTTACATATCCTTTATTTGAGAAGTTCGAAGAGAATTACCAACATCCTTGTATTACAACATTAACCTGGTGGAACAGTCCCATTAGGCATTTCAATCTGATTGGCTGTCCTTAAATAGCTAGAACAAAGCTGGATCCTGCATAATTACCTGCTGAGCTCATTGTGTATCATTTGACATGACTAAACCCAAAAATATAAATGGATAACTATATTTAATATTTAAAAGACTCAAGTAATTGCTTGAATTTTAAAAATAAGATTTTTCATTACTTTCCAAAATAATTCAAAATGAATAAGGGAACATATCATAACAGATTTCACATTTTTTGACAAGTGTTTTCAAGACACTTTTAGTAAACCTAAAGAAAGATTTTACTGTAAATGTATTTTTTTCCTAAATGCATCTTGTTCATTCATCACTTAAAAAATGTATTTAAAATATAGTAAAATATATTCTGATTCTAGAATGCTTCAGTAAAGATATGGTTTCAATAAGCATTCAGTCATACCAGTTACAAAGCCACTCAGACTAGTCAGGTTAGAAATGGGCTTGTATTTTAAACTTACTAATTTATCATTTAGAATTTGTGATTAAACACATTAAACACATGTTTAATATGTGATTAAACACATAGTGCAGGACTGAGATGCCTCACAGACATTAACTTTGAGAGCAAGTTTGTATTGCTAATAAATTTTGGGGGTAGTGTTTAACAGAAATAAACTATATTTAATAAATAACTCTGATTACATGTAAATAGAACCTGCTGGTTACAGAACAACCTAATTTTTTCATTAACGCAGGGCTACTATTCTATGTAGTTAAGAGAATTATTTATACTGATAGTCCAAAATATAAGATAATCTCTAAAGATTAAATTGGTACAGAGATTCATAGACATAATTTTACTTTTCCTGGACGCACACAAGAAAAAATGAAACTCGGAGACATGCTAGACCTAATCTAAAAAATAGAAAGTCCCCATGTGGATAACTGAGAATGGTTATTTTTTTAGAGACATGAGGTTAATCTTTAAGTTTTTTAACTCAGTTTTAATGGTGAGCTCACAAAGTCATGGCTATGCAATGCAAAAACTTTTTTTTTAAGCAATAAAGCCAGTCACAATGGCTGAGTCTGGTTAATGCAGCAAAATCTTTCTATATTTCTAAAGAAAAGAGGTGAACATTTCAGATTTTGAGAAGAGTTTACTAATTTATATCGAACCCACTTAACACACTGGTACCTTTATATTTAAATTCAAGATAAAAATAATAGCATCAAATAAACCGGTAAGTACTAAATGCTAAATCCATGTGTCCTCTGATTTCTTTCTCAAAGCTCCAGGGAGACTTACGATATAGTTTTGCAGAAGCAGCTCCACTGACTCTCTCCTCCCATACTTGACGATCCAAGATTTCAGCTTTGACTCTGCAAGAACCAGCAGTGAGAGCAGACGGTACTTTAATTCTAGAAATTCCATTTTCATTAAGTGTAGCTCTGATGTGGAGGAAACAAAATGAAACCTAGAAATAAAACACCGAGAATTTACAGAATGTAACTAATAGTAACAGAACGGTGCTTACTTAACCTGTTACACGTCAGTGCTAAACATAATGCAGGCACAAGGTCTTCTAAACTCGGGCTGATCAATCACTATCAGGAGATCTGATTCCTTTCCTAGCTCTGGATTTAAAGGCAAATCGTGATTGACTGGAGTATTTAATTTAGTTCTTTCCCTTGCCAAGACAACTCTCATCTGTTTCTTTTATAAGCTGTTTTTGCAGTATTACATAATGTTCCTCACAGTACTGAATAAAAATACAGTCTCTGAAGAAACCATTTCTGTGATTTCCAGGCTGTGCATATATTCAGGTTTACTCTTTTCCAACAATAATATATATTAGAATGTTGGATTCTTAGCATATTGTTACGGAAGCTCAATTTTTATGTGCCCAAGGTAAGCATCTCTGTAAAAACAAAACAAAACAAAACAACAAACCAATTCATTGAAAAGAAATGGATAAAACACCCACAGAGCATTTAAGAAAGATACTTCCTTTCCAATCAGCCATTCTCTTACCTTTCTGCCATGTCCTCTAATTGGTCAGGTGGCACTGGGATCCCGTTAACAGACCTGGTCCGGTAGATCTCATGGAATGCTCTTTTGTGGGCATCTGTGTTTTGAAGCAGATCCTAAGATATAATTTTAAGAAATTTAAAAAAATGAGAAAACATGTTCACAGGAGGCTAAGAAGCATAATTTTCAGCCTGTACCGATGAGTCAATGTACTCAACAATTTGATCATGCTGCTACATCCATGTGCGGCTTGGTGCCTCTCCTAGGCTTTTACCTTGTTCAGGAGCTCAGGCACTTGTCTATAAGGCCTGTGCTCGAGCTGCTGTACCTAATAATTATGGCATCTTTTAAACACACATGACACTTGCACAGCAATGCATTCAGACATTTTAAAGGCACATGGTCCAAAGGAAAATGTAGTTACTGCTATAAACAATAATTTGTTAGGACTTTTCTCCTTCCTTGATTTTGAATACATCAGTTTTTAGAAGCTGAAAACGGAGCACAACTAGTTTAACCCTTTAATGGTAATACATACACACACATTATACTCTATTGTTATTACACTTTGAATACATGTAGACTATCTTAAAGTGATATTTGCTCATCATTTAAGTCAATTATATTACAACATTATGAAAATACCCTATGGTTAGAAGATTTCAAATAAGCACAGGGAATGTCCTATAGATATCAGAGTGGAAAGATCAAATGTAATGTTTATAAATATTCTTTGTAGGCTGTACAGAACTACACAAATTTTAATAATCTTTTTAGGCTTGTTTTCTGAGCTTTTCACTGTCAGTAGACTGACTTACATAAAGATTTACAGGTATGTCACAATTCCTAACCAATTTCTCACATAGAAGAAAGAGAGAGAGAGACGGAAGGAGGTTCATGCCATAGTCTCTAGAGTTTGGTTTGTTTCTCAGCGGCAGAATAAATACCCAAAAGTTTGTCACTCACTGAAAAGTAAGACCCATTAGGCCACCAGAATGGTACATGAAGATTAACATTGTTTAACTCACACTGACTGAGATTATGTGGATTAATTGGAGAAAATAGAAGCAAAAAACAGGTAAAGCCGTAAGAGAAACACTTGATGGAAAGGCAAAAAAAAAAAAAAAAAAAAAAAAAGAAGGCTCTCATAAATAACTTAAAATGGTAAAACCACATGTGCATTTTCTCATAAAGCCAGATGTGTCTGTGCCTTTTAATGTGAGGGACATTAATTTTTATACTGTAGAAAAATCTACGGCCAAACTTTCTATCGTGGTATATTTTGCTATTATCACCTATTGATCTGCTTTGAATTTCAGGTAACTACACACATATTCACATGTCTCTCATGCCCACAGGCAGGCTACTATGTGCAGGAGCTGATCACAGGGGACAAAAAAAACAACCTAAAGTAGTAATGATTATGAGAATTTTAGTGACTCCCTGCCTTCTCTGTAACATCTAGACACATTTCTGTGGCTTATAATCTTGGCTGAGACTCCCCAAGTAAGTGCAGGGCAAATTTAGAGCTATCACCACACCTAACTCTGATTTATTATATATGACTGTATGTTAATATATGAGTAGGGGTCTGTGATTATACTGGAATACTCATATGTCCAGTTGTTTCCTAAAAAGTTTATTATAGGCAGTACCTAGTTAATTAAAAGAAGCTTGACAAGATAGCAAAACAAACAAAAAACATTTTCAAAAATATCATAAAGGAACTACAGCTGGTGTGATGTCACTGGGATCTCTGAAAACCCATCACACTAAAAACCAGTGAGATGCTGGGCACAGCATGTGATTTTAGTTCACTGGTAGGCTCACAGGAGGTAAGAGAAATCTTTTAGGTCTCTTACTCCTGTTAAAATATGACCCCAAATTGATTCACAGGCCTGTGAGCAAAAACAAATAGAAAAAGCCGAATGTTTGAAGCAAATACTTATACCATTGCTGCATGAGTTTGAGTCTTGGAACTTGGAGAAGGTGGAAACAACAAAACTCAGAATCCTAATGAGCCAGGACGGTTAAATATTAACAAAAAGAAATTGGTATGAGTATAAAAATATCAGACAGAATAGGTTTGAAAATAAAAATCATTATATGTAATTGCTTATGGATCAAACTTTCAATTTACTAGTAGCTATATTAATTCTGAATTTGAACATGTCTAGTAAGCTTCAAAACACACAGAGTAAAAACTGATAGAACTAGTGGGAGAAACAGACAAAACCACGTGGCTCTGGGAGGTATCAATGACCCCCTCTCAGTGACTAAGATGGAACAAAAGAACAACTGGGATTAGCAGGTGATGGAGGGAGGAGGGGCGGCCAGGGGAAAGTGCTGCAGATCTGTGGATCTCAGGGGCCTCTGTAAGACTTTTGGAATGCTGATTTTGAATAGGTGGAATCTAGTGGGAACTTCCGAGAGTGGTGAAATGAACTGACTTGCATTTTAAGAGCGCTGCTGTGGCCAAGTTACTGAAAATGCCCTATCATTGATGCACTGCTTGTCTTAGCTTCTATAACAACACAGGAGCTGGATTTCCTCCCACCTCACTGATTGCTCTTTCTCTTACTCTTCTGCTGTTCCACCTTCTACTCTTTGATTTCTTGACAGTACATTCCTTTAGGGCTAAGTTCTTGACTTTTTTTTTCTCTGTCTATGCTTTCTTATTTAATTTCTTTGGTCTCAGAGCTTCCAATATCCTTCTACATACCAGTGATTCTGAGATTCTGAATATTTATTTCCAGCCTCTACCTGTGTCTCAAGCTCCTGTCTGTTATCTCTTACTGCCTACTCCACATGTACGCTTGGATGTGAAAAAAAGGCTCATACTTATCATGCCCCAAACTGAACTTCTGATCTTTTACTCCCAAACCTGCTTCCCTGTCTCTCTATCTCAACTGATGGAAACTATTCTTCCAACTGCTCATGTGAAAAAAAATAGTGCCATGTATGACTGGAGAGATTTTTTCACAATCAAAATCTAATGCTGAAAATTGCTCTCCCTAAAAATATTCAGAATCTGACCTTTTCTCACTATCTCTACAACTACCATCTTGAGTCAAGCCACGCTATGTGGATTATTGAGACTGGTTCCCTGGCTTCTGTCCTCCATAAGTAACACAGTCTCTATTCCCACATGACAGATACCATCATTCCTCTGGTAAGAAGGTGGATGGGAAAAGGCAGTTATAATACACAGAGAAAATCAACAGTGCCGAAAGTGTGCAATTAAGGAAAGTAAGGATATGCAAAGGAACAACATTGGGGGAAAATAGAGAAGCTTAACTACAGGCACAGAAAAGATTACCAATTTTTTTTTAATATTTTGAATAATTTTATGCAAATAATTTTTAAAACTTAGTCAAATGGATAATTTCCCACTAAGTGTGAATCTGCATTACTGACCCAATAAAATTCTGAAAGCCTGATATTTCTAGTCATTTCTAGGGGCTGGGAATACAACAGGGAAAAAAATAATTCTTGCTCTTATGGAATTGATACTACAGTTTAGGAAATCAAGCACTAAATGAAATACATAAATTAAAATTGTAGTTAAGATGCAGATAAATGCTAAGGTGAAAAATCAAACAAGGAAGAGAGGTTGCATTTTCAAAGAGGTGGCTAGGAAAGTGTTGACTAAGAGGTAAGTTTTCAAGAAAGGCCCAAAGGAGATAAAGAAGAAGGTATTGAGACTAATCAGTGGGAGCATGTTTCAGGCCAAGGACAGAGAACATTCCAGAACAATGGTAAGGACAAATGGGCTGAGGTGGGAATGTACTTGCCTCTTTGATGTCGTCTTTTCAGTAAGTTTTCACTGACTAACCCTAGTTAAAATTGCAACACCCTCTAAAACTTTGTCCTTTTACTTTTAACCTAATATGTAATTATTTTATTACTTACTTACCTTTGTTATTATCTGCCTCCTCCCACTAGAAGGCAAATTACATGAGTGTAGGAATTTGTCTGCTTTTCTTATGGGTGTATTACAAATGCCTAGAACATCACTTTGCACATAAAAAAAGTATGCAATAAATATTTTGTGGAAAGACTGGGAAGGATTAGAATGGTGTAGCCAGAGGAGTAGAAAGAAAATGAGGAGTCCAAATGAAGAAAGTGGTTCAAAGATGAAAAAATAGCTATGTGAAATGCTTATGATTGGCAAGGTAGGATGAAGACTGAGAATTGACCACTGAGTGAGGAATGAGGAGGACTTTCATGAACCTGACATGAGTAGCATGGCAAGAAAACACTCGACTGGAATGGGTTCTAAAAAGAACTGGAGAAGAGAATTCTGAAACCAAAATGAGCACAGGTAACTCTTTCAAAGAGCTTCACTAAAAAAGGAAGGGATGGGGAGGGAATGGACAGTAGCTGGAGTAGGGTTAAGAAAGAATTTTCATTTTTAAAATTTGATTTATTCTTTTTAAAAGAGTCTTTGAGATGATTAGCAGCATATACTTTATTTGGATGGGGACAATCCAGCAGAGAGAGGGAAAAAATTTAAGAAGGCAAGAAATACAGGAATTGTTTACTGGAGAAGAGCAGGGAGGATGGGATCTCATACACATGTAGAGGGGCTGGTCTTAGCTTGGAGCACAGATGGTTCATCCCTAGTAACAGAAGTGAAGACTGAGTATTCAGGCACAGATGCATGTAGGTGGGTTGATGTGGTCGTGGGAGCTTGCGGAAATTCTTTTTTGACTGCTTCTATTTTCTCAGAGAAATAGGAAGCAGTGTCATCAGCTGAGAGTAAGGATATGGGAGGAGGTGTAGAAGATTTGAAGAGACAAGGTATGGAATAGTTGTCCCCAAAATAAAGAGGCAGTGGAGTTGGGAAATGCCTTTGGAGTGCAAGGCAGCTTTAAAGATCCACTTGGGTTAGTCATCATGCCTGAGGGTGTGTTTTTCTGCAGCCATACTCAGTGGCATATGTGTGGGCAGGGAATAGGCAGAAAGTGGGCTTTAATCAGGGCTGTGTTTTAACCAGGACCACAGGACAAAGGAGACCTTGTCACGACAATTAGTGTGTGCTTTTGGTGACCTTTACTGATTCAGCATTGAATTTAAGTAGAAGACGAAGGAAAGGGATGATATGAAGAGAGTGAGAGGCAATAAAATCATGGATTATAAGGCACAGAGTCCATGCAATTTGGAGTCAGGGCAAGTTTGGGTGGACAGTGAGATAGATGCTTGAGAAAGAGATTGTGGAGGGGTTTCAGTTCCTAGTGATGACAAGTTCTAGACTATGCCTATGCTTTGGAGGGCTAAATTAGAGTGTAGGATGGGATGACTAGAAAACAGGAGACCAAGGAACTAACAGTCCAGGTTATTGGTAGAATCACCTATGGGTTACTGAAGTTATTAAGAATTATGGCTTGCATTGTCATGCAGGAAATAAAATCCTTAAAACAGGAGGAGAAGTGATCTAGGTAGGATTAATGACCACAATAAGGATGGGTAGCAGGTAGTAGAGTTTGACGTCTATTTTCATGATTCCTTAAGACTGAAAGCATTACTTGGCCAGAGCAATATTACTAATAAAAATTAATAAGTTATTTACTGTATGTGTATTATATGCAGTAGCTTTGTGGGCATGGTTTAAGGTTAGAGTTTAAAACAATCTTGATTATCAGCTATGTACCTTGGGCAAGGCACTTAATGTCTCTCTGCCTAAAGTTCATTCATTTGCAAATGAGGATGATAACACCTATCTCACATCCTACTTGTCAAGTGCTTAGCAAAATTAAGTGCTTAAGATAGAAACATGGCTAAATACTCAATTATAGTTAGCTATGACTATATTTGTTACCTTCCTAGATAACTAAGCATTAGAGTATCTGGAAAATAGAAAAGCTAGTAAAGGTGTATCTTGCTCTTCAGAATAATATGATCCTACATACATGTAAGTTAATTAAAATAAAAACTATGGTAGATTTGTAAAATCATCTCTTTGCAAAAAAAATATTTTAAAAATTATCTGAATCCAGTTTTCAGACACTGAATATAAATTAAGTAACAAACAATTGTCATGTGGTATATATTTTTTAAAAAACGATGTGAACAATGCAGAAAACCAAAAATTCTAGATCTTGATAGCATATGTAAGTTTTTGTGACAAAAGCCATAGTTACTTATAGACTGGGATAGGAAGATAATATTCTAAAACATTCTTGCTTATGTATTGAGGAGTCCTATATCTTTTTTTTTTTCAATTTTATCATCAGTAAAACATATAATTTAATACACAATTTGATAAATGTTTTTATTGGGCTAGAATTGAACATTAGACTTGGAAGATAATTTGTAAGAATTGGAAGATGATTTATACTATATTGTGTTTTTAATTTACATATTGCATTTCCAAGTGAGTCCAATATAGCAAAAAAGAAGTGATATCAAGTTGATGGGCTGATTTTTTTGCTATTGAAGAAGTCTGAAATTTTAGTTATCTTAACAATGATTCAAATTTGTCACATCATCAAAGTTTATCTTATTACAGGCACGTGATAAATATATTTTAAATAAGAATTGATTTTATAATTGACAATGACATTGTTTTATGACTCTACTACTTTAAGTGCCTGTGCCCAGACCCAGTAAAAGTTCCTACCTCAGTAAAAAGATCATTCTGGAGATCTGCCTTGAACATCGTCTTCACCTTTACCTGCCTCTGCTTGCTTCATGTTGTCTTTACTGCATTCCCCAGCTTTCTCTTCAGTCCTTTCTGATTTTTAGTCTCAGATAAGCTTCTTCTCCAACTCCTACCACTCCCCTTTTCCCTACTCCACTTCATTTCTGGTTTTTATGGTTGTTTACTACACTTTAGCAAAGGGATGGTTCTTGCTGCACACTTGGTGGTTGGCACAGGGTTTCTCTCTCAAGGGACCCAGAGGGGTCATGAGGAACCTTGGGTCATATAATTACTGAGAGAGACGCTGACTGCATCTGTGCATCCAGCTTAAAACTCAGACTTCAGAAGGGGTTGCGACAGCCTAGAGTGAGCAGCAAATTAACGTTATCTGCTAAATCTAATCATCTAGTAAATAGCACAGCTAATATTGCAAGGCATTTTCTCTATGGTGGAGTATTCAAATAAGACTTAAGTATGTTATGACAACAACAAACACATGCCATGTCTTGAACTTCTAAATTGGAGGTGCCTTCACCAGTTTCCCTGATGCATAAAGCTGGCACACAGTAGACCTGCAATGTACATTTGCTGAATTAACACAGCTAACCCATGATCGATATACACTTTACATTTGATTTTTTTTTACATTTGATTTGAAACCCTAAGGTGACTTTCTTTTATATGAAATACTCATATTACTTAAAAATAATTTTGATTGCTATATGATGTATTGTACAGAATTTATGATGAATTACTAATTTGTTAAAGCGGTATTATTTGTGTAACACTGTTTCAACATGTCCCCTTATTTTTAATATCCTGGGAATCTTAACATAGGCATAAGCTAGGCTTTTCTGCTTTTAAGAAGCCTTTACCATGGTTCAGTCTCAGAAAAAAATCTTATGACTTGATCTCTTATTTTCTGTCTTCAGAGAAAGTACAGACTATTGGGCCTGGATTTTATGTGTTCATATTTCCACTGATGATACAGACCTCAAATCATGCTCTTACCTGAGAAGCAAATTCTGAGGAGTTTTCTGTGTGTTTGGTGTGTGTTGGTGGTGGCGGAAAGGGGAGAGGTTAAGAGATAATCAACAAAAGATCAGTGTCTAAACTGAAGAAGGGACAAGAATAAATGCAGGAAGGACCCTGACTAATTGTGTATGAACACAAAGTCTTGCTGTGTCCCGCTTGTTTGGTAGTTGAGTCTGGGTTGAATGTGTTGAATTGAGAGGGACAGGAGCTGAAACTCTGTGACGCCTCTGTACCTCCACATTTCTAGTTCCAAACATAAGGTCCCAAAGGGACATAAGACAAAATCTGTCATGAATTTGCTTTACAATCTGGTCTAGAATACCTAACAGTCTATTTCCCTGAAGCAGTTTTAAAAATATTAGTATTTTGGCAGAAAGTATATATGAGCTATAAATTGCCCATATGTGGTCATCTCCACTGGTCTGTTTTCCACATATAGAGTAATCCCTGCCATGACCCAGGAAATGTGGTACACAAATTCAATTGCACAAAATGCAGGATTGAGTTAACGTGATGTGATGAAAATAGCATTTTTGTACTATCACAAAACACAAAGATGCAGGATGTTAGAATTTATACTAAGAACAACTGACTTTACTGCAAGTGGAAAAAGTCACAAATAACTAAAAAGTCATCAAGGCCTAGTCCCACCGCTTCCTAAGATCACCACTCTCCCTCGACCCCTGCTCCGTCACAGCACAGGACATAAGAACTTGGCAACCTGGCTTGCCTCCTTTTGAGAATGGAGATGGGAGTGAGATCTGAAGCCAAAGGCCAACCACATTTTATACAAATGTGTGTGGTCTATGGGTTTACCTTTTGAAAAGTAACGTATAGCAACAACAATAAAGATAACCACAGATGAAAAAATACCATTTTTCATTTCAGCTATTGGAAAATACCTCAGAAAACAAATCTATTGGAACATCTCTGAATTGGTATGAGTGGATGTCGGGGAGACCCAGGTGGGTGGGAGGTCTCAACAGCCACATCTCCAGACTACACCAGGACTATTGTGCCAGATTACCCCACCAGAACTTTACCTTGTGTTGCTCACGTTTCCGTTGTATTGTGTTGGCCGTTTCCTCATGGACCTGCTGAATGGTAATTTCCTCCCTCAGAGCTACTTCTGCTCTGTATAACCAGGCACCTATAGTGCCCAGAGGTGCAGGGAGAGATTTATCAAGCTGTATATGCCAATCAAAGAGCTGCAATATAAAAGTAGAAAAATAGAATTATCTTTAATATGGAAAATTCCTAAAACTCACCCAAATGACTTCTAAAGACATAAGGATCCCAGGTAATAATTTCAGGTTAATTTAATATATACCAAGTAAGAAAATATTTGTGTTCTGAATTTGATACTTTGAGAATAAGGAGGAAATTATAGTTATAAGCAAGTTTTGAGGAAACCTAAAATACATTTTAGACATGGAAGGACATTATTGAGAGCTTAAACAATTTTTTTTCTTATAGGAATAGCATAAAGCCCCCACTGATTTTCAATAGAGCTTCTGCTGAGAGGGAAGTGACTGGATTTTTTGAGATGTTCAAGGATACAGCTGTTATACACTAGCTGATGTGTGTCCTTTAAAACCTGCCACATAAGGGAAGGTCCAGAAAAATCAGGGTCATCCAGTCATCTCTGGAGAAAGGAAAATATTCGAGATTCTTTCTATGATAGTAACTATTTCTTCATTTCTACCACTTTATCCAATTCTTAAGCAGTGTTTCTCCCGACTTATTGGAATACCAGGTAGGATAGGTTGAGGTGCTTGGGAACTAACATATTCTCTGGTAGAGTTTGTAGGAAAAAGATTAGGTTATCAAAATGAATAAAACAGAGTAAGTTCAAGGCTAATATTTCCATTTGCAATAGAAGTTTCAGATGTTTTAAAATCCTGGTCTTTAAGTTTGCAAAATATTAACATGAAAGTTACTGAGCAGCTTTTTTTTTTTCAGGTTTATGAATGACCGGATAAGATTTGCTTACATTAAAGACTGTAAACATGAACGTGCTTATAGAAGGAGGACCTGTTGATGAAACCTGGTTATAGACTTTAGAGAAATTGCTGAAGCTCCATTCTTGGGAGAGTCATCTCTTCTAAATGACCCAGAATTTAGTGGGTAACCCAGAGAGCCTTTGAGGATTTCAATCCATCATCTACTCCATGGGGAAACTACATGTAAGGTGGCAAAGCAGAAGAGTTGTTAAACCAAGTACTTCCCATAGGCAAGCCTCTCCTTCCTCAGACATAGGCTGTAGGACTAGATGGAATATATCATTGTGTAGGAAAACATGAGGGAAAATGTTCTTGACTAAATTATGTCAGCCTTAATGAAATTAATCACGAGAGAACTTACCCTGGAGGACACTCTGTCCCAGGATTGTTTTACCAACGCTTGGTCAAGTGACAGTTTACCGTCTCTATGTACTGGTTGTATTAAATGTTCAATCTGTTTCCTTTTTATTTCATATTGAACTCTGAAGTGCTTAAATGACTAAAAGAGGAAAAGCAGCAACAACATGGAAATGAGTCAAAAATAGCAAATGCAAAGGAAACCACATTTCCTAAATAACAATCCTTTATATTGGGATTACACTCAATGTATGCTGCTGATAATAATGATGACAGTCATGATACTGATAGCAGCTACCATTCCTCAAACCCTGATGATGAGCCTGGTCCCATGCTATACACTCTCTCCATTTTATTCCTCTGGATTTCTCCATAACCCTGCAACATCCACATGTCCTATTATTATCACCACAGGAAACCCAGAGGTCATTTGGCAAGAACAAGTAGTAAAGTAGAATTAAAACTTAAGATTTCTCATTTCTGGTTAAATAATCTATGTGCCAGTCCATACTCCATTGAGAAATAATAGTAAATAGGAATATAAACCTATGCTAATAAAATAGTACCAAATTATTCAGAGTACCAAATTATTTAGGTTAGAAATTATGTATATTGAAATAATACCGATTTAACGATATCTAAATTTATGCTAAAATAAGCCTGTGTAAAGTAGGGGACCCCATTTATATAATAATATTTTGTTTTAACTTTGCACCATTATAATGTTAATTATTGTATCATTTCTTTTATCATAGTGTGTTTAACATAAATTTGTAATATGTAGACTTAACCATAAGTCTAATACTAACCTTAAAAAGTAGTGATTTTAATTTTACATTTTATATTAAATTAATAAATTCTAAAATAAGACTCCAAGGCCAAGTATTAATTGAAAATATCACTAAAATGTGCAATTATGTTAAAGAACATGAAAATGTCCTTACAGAATCTAGCTGATAACACATCTGAAAAAATTTGTCAAACAAACATGTAAGTTCACAGTACGAACACTGGGGGGAGACGGTGAGTAAATATTTTACCACAACTTTTATCTTTCATTTCCTCTAACTTAAAGTAATTTAAAAAGACCAAAACATAAAATTGATCTTCAGTTTTATTCCACAGAATTCTATGCATGAATAAAACAGGAAAATATACTACTTACTGATAAGTAGAAACAGAAAAATGCTGTTTGGGGACTGGGACAAGGAAAATGTTCCCTATGTTCATTCAGCTTTCAGATGGTCTCTCAATCTTTCTTAAGAGATAGCTTATTATCTTTAGACTGAACGGAATGTTTCTGTTTCATACTTTCCTAATACTCTGTTTTCCTTTTATACAATAACATCTGTACAACAGGTAATTTCATAATTTGGAATTGATTTTTTATAATTTATGACCAAACCAAAACTCACCAATGGTCTAATAAGTATATTCACTCTGTTCTTATATTTCTATTCTCAATTTACTGGCTTAATCTTTTTTTAATTAAGCTCATCCAGAAAATTGTATTTTTGAGAGAAAAGATTACATTGAGTTTCAAAGCAAAGAGGGCACATACATTTAAGCACATATATATTGCTTTGCCATGTTCAGTAAATATGGTATTGATGGCATCATCCATCTAAATTCAGGCACATTTTATAGAAATTATTACATAAAATTGCACACTAATGCCAATAGCTAAATCTTTTATCATCTGCCATGTAGAATCTCATATCATTGCCCCTTTTTATATAGCAAAACTGATTGAAAAATAATATGGACTAGGATGTATTATAGTTTAGCCATTAAAATGCAATGCTATCTTAAATAGGAGGATAACATCAATAAATCACAATTTAATGGGAAAAACCTATTACAAGAGCTTGTGTCTGAGAAATGAAAATTAGAAGCCAAATCCAAGTAATGGTGGTATAAGGAGACTGAGGGATGGCCATAACACCTCTGGCCTCAGTTTGAGAGCAACAGTGTCGAATCAGGCAGGCTGCAACAGAAACTGATCCCATTAATGGGCCCACTCCAAACATTCATATTGCAAACTTTTCTTAAATGTGGCTTATCCCATAGTAGTTTTCAGTTTGGCACTGAAGTTATTTTTTGTTATATGACATCTACAAGATCATGAGTTATAGAAAGACAATGACCAGATGTTTGTGTTTGGGGTCATTTATAAGACTCCAGAAAAGTCATGAAGCCTCAGAGGTCTACATACAGGACGGACACACATAATTTAAAACTACTAATTCTATCTCTCAGTATATGAAAGGAAATGAAAATAAGATACTGAAGAGGTATCTGCATCTCTTATTTATTGCAGCATTATTCACAATAGCCAAGATATGGAAAAAACATAAGTGCCCATTAATGGGTGAATGATAAGAGAGGTGTGGCAGATATAGATATATATATATATAAATAGCAAGAGAAAGAAAGACATCGTTCTATTTGTGACAACATAGATAGACCCCTCGAGGATATTATCCTAAGTGAAATAAGGCAGGCAGAAAAAGACAAATACTATATGACATCACTTATATGTAAGTATCTAAAAAAGCCACACTCATAAAAACAAAGTTAAATGGTGGTTACTAAGGATGGGAGGTGAAATAGGGGGACAGGAAAGATGCTACTTAAGTGTACACATTTGCAATGAGTAGTAAATAAGTCCTTGAGATCTAACACACATTATAGTAAATATAGATAGCAATATTGTATTATAATCATCAAACTTACTAAGAGACTAGAATTTAATTATCCCAACCACAAAAAAAAGAAATACTTATGCAATGTGACAGAGGTGCTAATTATCTCTACAATGGTGGCAATCATATTACAATATATAAATGTATTAATTTTTTTAAAACTATGTATTTACACAGAAATACAATTATTAAATTACATGCAAACTTAAGATAACACATATTATTTCTTTAAATATTTTTCTCATTAATATCATTCAAAAGATTGAACATAGATTAAATGACTTATATGAATCTTACTCATAAAAAGGGTTTTAAGAAACTGAAATGCCTCTTATACATTACCTGATATTTATCTTGCAAATTTGATTCTGTCATCTGTGCCCTTGTCAAATCTCTTTCAAATTGTTCTATCCAAACTTTTGTTTCCTTCAAAATTAGCCTGTCTTCTCTCTAGAAACCAGAACATATTACAATTTTATTAATAACTATGCATTTATTTAATTGCTGATTAATACCTGGCTGATTCTAGAATACACTGAATAGTTAATAAGTTCCAATTGTCTCTGAAAAACTTCCTCCTCTCCCTCACCTCCTTTGGAGAATGAGGGGTAAAAGTTTAAATTCTAGAAAAATAGCTTAATTATCTTGCTGAATACTAAAATTATCTACCTTTAGGCAGCCCGGGTGGCTCAGCAGTTCAGCGCCTCCTTCAGCCCAGGGCATGATCCTGGAGACCGGGGATGGAGTCCCATGACAGGCTCCCTGCATGGAGACTGCCTTTCCCTCTGCCTGTGTCTCTGCCTCTCTCTCTCTCTCTCTCTCTCTCTCTCTCTCTCTCTCTCTCTCTCTCATGAATGAATAAATAAAATCTTTTAAATAAATAAATTTTAAAAATGGTAATCATTAAAAATAAAATAAAACTATCTACTTTCATTCTTTTTTTAATAAACAGTAATTTAATTAACAAAGCAGGCTCAAGAGGAGATGTCCTAAATACAAAGATACTCAGAAAGAGCAATGGTTGGAATAAGACTGACAACATAGGCCTGGGGGTGCTTCTTAACCCACAGTTATTTGTACCTCAGAGGAGTATTCCAGATGAGATTTTTTTTCTTCCAATAAGATTAATTTTGACTGAATCAAAGGAGTTACAGTCACAGAACACTGTGGACTAGTATTATTTAAAAGTGCTATTCAGTATTACAACATAAGCTCATCCAAAATGACAGAAAATACTCTTTTTGCTCAATATGGTATTATTAGACCCTGGTAACACAGCACCTATAAAATATTTACCAAAATATTTCCTGAATGAATGCATCCAGGCTACCCCTCACATCTCAAAAATGAAAAAAAAAAAACCCAAATCCAGAGATTTATATAATTGTTTCCACAAATAATCACAAGCCTCTAGCATTGATTTAGTGAAAAATATCCTAATTTTTCACCAAGATTTCTTATCTCGTAAAAATGTAAAAGTAATCAAAAACACATTTAACATGGTTCTTGGCTCTTACAAATCACTTCCAACTACAGCATCTCACTTGATCACAGCCTTGTGACACAGATGAAATCACGATGACAGGTTAAGTGGCAGAGGAGATAGAGTGATGGCTGTGGAGGCAGGCAAAACTGGTTGCAAATTCTGGTTCTGACAAGTATCAGCTCTGTGACTTTGGACACATTTTTTTTTAATCCTCTCTACTGCTGTACCATCATATGAGTAGACACCACACACTGCTTCTCCGGTTTGAGGAAGAATTCAAGATAACCTCTATAGCACATCTAGCACAGACACTAGCACACAACTGTCATGATCCATGCCTCTTCTCACTTTCCAGTCTCACAAAAGCAATCTTGTCCTGCCTGAAAACATCTTCCTCTGGATAATGCCTTCTTCAGAGCTCAGCTCAGCACAACCTCTCTAGTAAGCTTTTCCTGACCCAGAAGTCTTGTTGGAGTGCCTCTTCTGTGCCAGCGGTTCTCACACATTAAGATGATCACCTCCAGGTGATTCTGTGCACTAGAATCACCTGGAGGGCTTCTGAAAGAAGACTGCTGGACACCACCTTCAGTCTTCCTTGGCTTAGTATGTCTAGGGTGGAAGCCAAGAATTTGTATTCCTAATAAGTTTCCAGGTGAATCTAAGGTCTAAGGACCACATTTTGAGAACACTTCTCTGATCTTGCAATAACTTGAGCTCAAATATTCACTGAAAAAGCATTATTTTGTATCATCTACTTAATTGTCTCTTCTTCTCCATCCATAGTACAAACCCCTTATGTATCTTATTTTTCTCTAGCCTAACACAGTGTCTGACACCACTGGAATAAAAATGAGATCCAGTCTCACTCAATATATCATAGTAGAATAAATTATTGGTATAATAGGTAAGTAGAGAAAGAAATGGAACAGGAGCCCAAAACTCCAAAGTTTTAGCTTTTCCTAAGATGGCTTCTCTGAATGAACAGATAAATGTGACCAAGGTACATGGTTTGCTGGTTGACCATCACACCCATAAAAGCACAATGGAACATTCTTACAAGGTTGGAGGAACTATATGCTCTTGGTTTACCTCCAAGGTACCAGAGGCCAATGTGACCACTCAGTGGGGGGTCGGGGGAGATCATCAAAGTGAGCATGGAACTTCACTGTGAGCCTCCAAGGACCTATTTCTCACCAATTGAAATTATTTCGCAAAGTCATTTGAGAGAAAAGATTATATTTTTAAAATAACTATTAGAGTTCATCTAGTAAATGACTTTTTACTGGTGAGGCAGTGTCAAGCAAATTGCAATAAGGTAAGAAGAATGTAGCTATTTCACACACTCAACATTCTCCTTTTAAGAAGAGATATTGTACAAAAAACATTTAGGTTCCCAGAGCCCAGTTAGTCCAGTGGCTTTTCTTCAACTGTTAACTTTTACATGCATTCAAAGACCTGGGTGTCTATTTGCCTACAGAAGACCACCTAAATTCCAGGCAGCCAACTGGGCAGTATTCTCATGACTTTTTCTTTCTCTCTTTTTCACTCAAACTTACAGGCATATTTACATGTTCTGTAGCATGTTCATGTGTACATCAACTTACAATTCATGGAGCATAAAATAGAAATTAATTTAACATGATATAAAGTTACTTTTCATTTTTATTCCAGTGTTGGCATAGAGTCTAGTTTGTTGATAGAGCCTTAACCTCAGGCCTATATGGAACATAAAGAAAGATAGAAAAAGTACAGGATAATTTGGAATTAGGAAAGAACTCAGAATCATTAATTCCACAAGTATATCTGAGCACTAATGAAAGAAACTTGTATGTCATGAACTTTATGAAACAAACTATATGACCAAATACTGAGCAAAAGGGATGTGATAAAACTCAGGATACAAGCTAACTGAATACTTACCTTTTTTCAAATAATTATTTCCTGCTTAATATTTGATAACATAAAAAAATCTTTAGCTTTATTTTTTTTCATATCACATATAAAGAAACCAAAAAGTTATTGTAAATTTTTCCTTTTATTAGTGCTAGTGACTGTTATTAAAAAGAAATTAATTGATGCTATCTTATAATTAAAGATTAGTCCATGGGAGTGGCTTAGACTGTAACTAACATTCAATAACACTTACCTATGTTATTTATTCTATTAGAAAGGAAAAGGAAATAACAGAATTAGTGCATTAAAAGAAATGTGTATATAAAGACAAATACATGCAAAGGAATGGCTAATAAACTATGGAATGTAGGATGATTGAAAGAGGTCACTAATTCAAGATTATTTAAATCTTACCTTAAAATTTTGGATAGAATTTGCAAAAGATGGAAAACCTGGAAGTATTTCCTAACAATATGAAAAGATAATATATAGAAAAATAATATAAATCATGGACAAAAATTATATAGGAAACAAGAAAAAAAACAATGGAGAGGCATTTGTCCATAAATAAATAGATGATAATTTTACATGTACAGGTACTTTAAGAATTTTCATAACCTTTGAAAGCATCAAAATAAGGTAATGTAGTATTCTAGCATTTCATGTTTGATTTTAACTTTTGGAAATATTTATATCTTGAAATATTAAGCATTTCATATGGTGAACTATGAAGAAGAGGCATATTAATTCATTTCTTTTCTCTTAAATACACTCATAAGATGCATCTCTGTACCCCTGTATCAACTAAGATGGTGCTGTGCTTCTGAGAGCAGTCAGTAGTATTTGTTGCAATGGAAGAAGGAATGAATGAATAAATAACTGAAAGTTTAATAGCTCAGAGAGAACTAATAGGAATATTTTATCTATTTATGATTGAGTGCTCATTACTCAAGGACACCTTTAGGTGTCCCTAAAACTTTTTTAGGGAAAAAGTTTATCAGTTTTATTGGTTGGCCTAAAATAGGCATAACAATGTCTATTTCCAATAAGAAAATCAGATTTGACGGGCACTGAGAGGGGCACTGGACAGTATGAGCACTGGGTGTTATACTATATGTTGGCAAATTGAATTCCAATAAAAAAATACAAAAAAAAAGATTTAAAAATCATAGCTATAAAGTACATAACTTAAATAAACTCATAAAGAGGATACAGCAATCAAATCCACCAAAAAATGGAATCCTGGGAGACGCACTGATGTTAAGCTTTCTAAAGGTGAATTAAAAGAACTATTTCCTAAAACTTAGAGAAATACTAAATATTTTAAGGTGATGCCATCAATAACCTTAATATATATACTCTATAAAATCTTAAAGTTTCACTAGATAAAATTAGGTGGCCATTTAGCTGCTTTACACAACTGAAAAATATATAAAAATACATAAAATTCCTCTTTTCTTATTGAAAATATTCATTTTTAGATGCTTATCCCCAACATTACAAATGCCACACTAAAAAGGGGCAAAGCTTATAATACATTTTCCTCAAAATTAATTTTTGAAATAACCCTGAAAAATGATATGTAGTCTCTTTTCAGGAAGGGATAAAGGAACTTTTAAAAAAAATCAGAATTTATTTTCTAGATAATGAAAGTAATCTCTTAATAAAACGTCTTTAGTAAAGCTTATTAACAAGCTTATGTCAGTAACAACTGTCTTCCAAATCTCGAGGAGTTTTGACATTGAATTCTTGCTCATGAGCATTAGCAAAAGCACCTCCTTTTGTTTCTCAGACTCAGCCAGTCACAGAGTTTACTCATCTGGAGAGATGATCAATGTCGTAGAAATTAAAACAGTACAATCTCAGAAACTTGATCAGAAATGAATTCAATTGGGTAATATAAGAACTTGTGATATGAAAATCAGATGGAAAGCTGATTTTCTCTATGCTGTATGGGTCGGGTCTAATATGCTTTCTAATAGAGTTTCTTATTCACACAGCAACATCCATACCCAATTATATTCTCAAAACCCAGAAAAGCCCCAAATGTCACCAAAGCACATGTATCAGTCTATGCTAGGAATTGTACAGATAGTTTGCTTTTGCTTCCTGTGGTGCTTCTTAGAAATACTTATCTTACTGACTATGGATAAGTTACTCGGGTGGTCAATGTTTGTGCCTGAATCTTGTCAAGGAACAAAACAGGTTTCCTGAAATGATAGTTTTTAAAAAAAAAAAAAACTAATGCAGTTCTATCAAATGTCAAATTAACTTCATCCAAGTAACCTAGGAAACACCAGTTACCATTGTTTAAGTTAATTTTTTATGAAGTCACAGATTTCTATTGTGTAATGCCTTTGCCTATTTGAAAATTTTGGGTTATGAGCCCCTCCTTAGCCTTTTCCTTTCTTAGACCTGTTTCTATTTGGAAAACATATTAAGTTTCTTGTTGTTTTCTTGTTTCTTTTCATTATAATCTCAAAATGTTTTGAAAATTCTAGTTGAGAACTGAGCAATGAGGTCAGACAAATAGTTTTAAAAAACACATCATGAAAACTCCATTTATTTCTCTCCCTGATGTCATTCTATCTTATAATTAATTTTAAATTCAATAGTAAATCCACCTCTCTATAATTAAAGAATAATAATAATACTTAAAAATTAAAAGAATGGAAATGTCCATTGTTAAAGCCTAGGAAAATAGATATTCTGGTGTGTGGCTAGAGTATAAAGTGGGACAAATTTTCTGCAGGAAAATTTGAAAACTAAAATTCAAAAAAGCATTAAAAATCTACATGCACTTTAGCCTAGAAATTCCACTTTTAAGGAAGAATAATAAAATGATGTTTTATTTATTTTTTTTTAATTTTTTTTTTAATTTTTATTTATTTATGATAGTCACAGAGAGAGAGAGAGAGAGAGAGGCAGAGACACAGGCAGAAGGAGAAGCAGGCTCCATGCACCGGGAGCCCGATGTGGGATTCGATCCCGGGTCTCCAGGATCACGCCCTGGGCCAAAGGCAGGCGCCAAACCGCTGCGCCACCCAGGGATCCCTAAAACGATGTTTTATTATAAAAGTGTTAATAGAAGTACTTTTTATAATGGCAAAAATTCAGAAATTTTCAACAATTAAGATTGGATAACTTATTGTACATATACATATAGATGATGTCCTGGAAAGAATGGCATAGGAAGAGTTTTCTATGATGTTAACAGAAAAAAAATGATGAAATTGTATGTATCTTATAATTCTATTTTTGTTAAAACATTATACGTGTCAACATATATATAGAAAAATGTTGGAAACTTATACCAACATATTAATTTTTTTCTAGAATAGGGTCTCTCTAGAAAATCAAGTACAGATAATTTTCTTTTTCCTTTTTTTCACTTTTTTCTTTATTATGACAATGAACATATGTCATTTGAGCAGTATGAAAAATATAAATGTTATTTAAACTATTGAGAGGCTGAAAAAAATTGAAAGGTCCTGAACAATTAGGACTTTTACAAGTTTGCCTTACTTTCGTATGTTTGTTTTGAGTAGTGACTTATATAATAAACCTAAAAGTCAAAATTAGATTTTCTCAGAATGAAAAGAATATGAGGGCTCCAGCTCTAGAGGCATGACATGCTGGATATAAAATTACTTCAATCTTCAGACTACTAACTGGATTTCCCAACATGACTATCTTTTCTCAGTTTTAATTCATCAGTATCATATGTCCAGCATTTATTATTAATAATACTTTCTCTCACATATCCAATATACACATCAGAAAAATCTTTCCCTGTAATCTTCTCCCTAATTGGTTATATCTATTATTTACTCAGTTGCTCCTTTTTTGCAATGCATTCCAAAATATAATAAAACAAAATGAAATGAAATAAAATAGTAAAATGTATTCAAATTTAATTTTTCAAAAGCATCATGTTAAAACATCTAAGTCACTATCATTGAGTGCGCTATCAATACCTGAAGAAAAAAATACTTACATCATTTTCTTGCCCATCAGTGCCTGTGTTGTGGATGTCAGGGTAATGCTTCAGAAATTGGGCTACATAGGTCATAATAGACTTCTCATCTGGTTTATCCACGTCAACATCTGGAACAACCAAAACCAAATGTGAACAAGTTAATTAGCATTCTTTCTATTTTAATAACACAACCTTTGAATCCTAGCTAACATACCAAAAGACACTATCCTAAATGCAGAAGAAAAATAGAATTAGTATTTCGAGACAGTGAGGGAGGGCAGACCAATTTAGTTTGGATGACACATGATGGGAATGTTGTGACACACAAAGATGAAACATTTTAACCAAGAAATTTTAGGAAGTAATGCAGGTTTCATTTAAATGATCTCAACATTAATTCACCAGAAATCTGAGATACTCTATGGTAATTCAGATATTCTGTGTCATTAATAAAACACAAATACTATGTAAATTTCAGAACTGAAGTGAATGGATAGAAAAAAAATGCTTACAGGTGTGGTGTTGAATGACGTGACTCTAGAGCTTGTATACTGTATCTGGCCAAATATAGAGAAGCTCCGTCTTATCCCCACAAATTTTATTTTGGAAAAGAGGGAGATGCCTTATGTTCAAATCCTTGGATAGACTCTCCCTTGTGCATGATTCTCTCTAAATTACTACACTTTGAAAAGTCAAGTACTCTGAAGGAAATACAGAGCCTGAAAACATATTTTTAAGTGTACAGATGTTTATCAAATAAAACCAGTAAAAATCAAGCAAAGGTATTTATATAAATTTAGTCATTATAGAGTTATACGGGGTAAGACTGCATACCTAAAGTGTTCAGTGTTTTAAATCATCTCTATCTCTTTTAAAGGCAATGAAAAGGTGATTACATTTGGAGTTTACAAATATTTACAGAGCAAAAATATAACAAAACAAACAAAACCCATGAAAACCAAAACATAACTAAACTGCCCTAACATTTTGTAATGTGCCTTGTTATCGGAGATATAATTTCTAGGGACACTCCCATTATAGTGGCAAATATTTTTCCAAAAGAAAATCAGTGCAGGAAAGTACTATTTCTTCCACTTTCCTAAAGTTTTCTGGCCTCTGATAAGTTCTCAGAAATTATTTGTAATTTCTGCCTTTAAGACATAGGAACGTAGAGAGTTGAAATGTGTGTACAAGAACAAACAATTACTCCTTACCTTCAGGATCCAACAGTCTGGGGATTCCTAGTTCTGTTTCAGCAATAGTGAAAGCCTCCTCCAGGTTTTCCTGGTTAGATCTCCCTTTCACTTTCTCCAAGTCCACTAGTTCTGGTCGAATGGCATGGATGACAGAATGGAAGGCAACCCCACTCCTCCAACTCCGCCCAAAGTCCTTTACTTCTATTCCCGTCTGCCTTAGTGTGATAGAAAATAAAATATTTATTTAATGTCACATTCTGAATAGATAATATGCACTTTCCTCAAGGACTAATGCCAAATCCAATCCTCAGCAATGATGTGCAGTTAGTTATAGCAGTTAGCTGCTTGAAAAAAAAATAAGCAAAACAAAAATTTTAGAGAATAACAAGATAAGAAGGAGTTTTGTTTCCATACTTTGAGTTTTCCATATTAAGCTTTTCAGTAACTGAGATACTCAATTTAAAGCACATTTTAAAAGGAAACTAATAGGGGCACCTGGGTGGCTTAGCGGTGGAGCATCTGTCTTTGGCTCAGGGCGTGATCCTGAGATCCGGGATCAAGTTTCACATCAGGCTACCTACACGGAGCCTGCTTCTCCCTCTGCCTGTGTCTCTGCCTCTCTCTCTCTCTCTCTCTCTCTCATAAATAAACAAATAAAATCTTTAAAGAAATAAAAAATAAAAGGAAACTAATATAGAGAAAACATGTCAGGCAAAATAAAAAAGAAACTTATAAAAACACCAAAGATGAGAGTAATTCATCATTATATATTTTTGAAGTCTCTAGTGCATTTCTAATGACAATGATAAACAATGATGTACAATGTCTTGTACATGTACAGATATTAACATGCCAAGATAATACGGCTGAATTACATCAAATGCTTTAGAATGAACAAATGCAAATGGATGTGACCATCTCTCAATCAGTCACACAGGAGCCTACACTCCACATAAGTCCACACAAGCTTCCATTTACACCACTGATCAAATAGTTTTTTTAAAATCTGTTTTTGGAATTGCCTTGACAGCAATGTCCTGGTGGCAAATATCTGTTCTTCTGTGGTAGATATGATTAATTCAAAGTCAGTTACGATAATTAAGACTTCATTCAAATTGGTAGTAATATCTGCTAGTGAAAATAAAAGTGTACAAGCTCACAATGATTTTTTTACATGTAATTTATCAACTATATAAACTGTATACGAAAGCAGCTCCAAAAAGGAAGTTGTGAAGATGTCTTTGAACAACATTCCTTGGTTAAGTTTAGAGACCCCCAAAAGTGATCAATTAGATGACATTCAATTGATGAATATTCTGGTAGTCTCTTTTTTAAAAAAATTAGTCTCATTATAGTTGTTTCTAGATGAAGCAGAGGTAGTATCACCTAACACCCCCCCCTTTTTTTTACTATAATCTCAAGATTTCCATGAAGTGTAGGGTATATTTGACTGATACACTGATTAATATACAAAGTTGGTAAATACCCTTAGATTTTATCTCTGCAACCTTAAGAGTCACTTTAAATCCTGTTATACCAATATACATTCAGCTTGCATAAAACGTCTTGGGCTGAAAATAGCATCATTGAATCCCATCAATAAGTTCAAAAATAAATATTTCCAAAACAATTTTGTAAGATTTCGGTAATTATAAAGTAATCCGGTATCTCCTTTTAGTTGTTTCAGGGTTTCTGTCTCTGGTAGTTCGCATCCAGTATATTCAGCCAAAGTCTGGCACATGGGCAAATACCCACACAGGTGGAGCAGGTCACTGTGCTCTTGTCACCTCTTCACTTTGTACATTTGCCCCTGGCTTCACCTTACTTTTCCACCTACATTTTCCTTTTGGTTACACTTACATATTTTTAAATGTTTTTGTGTTGACAGTTACTTCAAATTGTATTTTAACAAAATAAGGTGGGTATAAATAAATAATTAGCTAGCAAATATTCATTATGTATTAGATATTTTCTGACTTTCCTCAACTTGTTTATTGTTTCAGATATTTTTAAAAAGAAATATATAAAATATTTCCCTACATATTACTGTTGGAATAATTTTTCAAGTTTTAGTACATTTTCTTTTTCTGTATTTTTTGAACATACACACATACACACACACCCCTATAATGTTTCGTATTACATCAAAGCAGTAGGTGGTATTCCTAAAAAGTTTTAGTTTTAGTTCAAGTCTCTCATTTAAGAATCTTTGATATAAATTCTAAAAAAAGTAAATATGTTACTTAAAGAAGTGTTACAAACTTCCAGAAACTTGGACACATCACTTAAAGTGATGAAGTATATCCAGTTTATATGCATTTCTGCTAATACATATTTACTTCAAGTTATCATTCAAGATAGATCATCTTGAATGGATCATCTTGAATGGATCTGGATATACAGATTTTCATTTGTTTTGCTATCTTATTAATTTTTGTCTTGAAATACAATTTTATTCTTAGACATCTCAAAATCAAGTTTGCAAATATCAAATATGCTATAATTTAATGCTTTTATGTCTGAGAGTATATATTTCCTATCAGGAAATGAAATTAGTAAAAAACACAATAGAGAAGGTTTAATCATATTACATCACCAAAACAGTTTTTATTCACTTCTCACATATTTTGAAATTTTATATGAAAACAGTGAATATATTCTGACAATATGTCTGGTGTTTACTGGATATTTTGTCATTTCTTGTCATGTTCAGTCCTGTGAGACTGATAAACAGACCACAAAGTATCACACATTATAATTTTAAAAACATGTCTATACTTAAATAGGTATAGATAGTTAAGTATTTATCCATATCAGTAGGAAAGTTGCTTGGAAAATACAGAGTAAGATAGCATTTTTTAAAAAGGCAGCTTTTAGGAAAATTATCAACAATTTGGTAGGTATAATGGAATTATGTGTTCATCACAGAATTTTTGTTAGAGAACAGTCCTCTCCCCAAATCTCTCCCCTTGATGCAGCTGTAGAATAAATGGATCTCACTCATACGCTGATGGGTGGAAAAGCCTTGAATCATAAATCTGGACATTTATTCAGATAAGGAAAATACAACTTGCACTAATGTTACAAATATAATGTTTGCAGGACTGACTTTTAGGTCATTAGGCCTCTGCATATTTTTGAAAGCTAACACACCATATAAAAAACAAAACCAAGGCAGAAAAACTCCAAAAAATTTGAGTTTACCTTAAGCTACTATAATATTAAGTAGAAATCAATTTATTTTCGGTTAATTTAATGCTTTGTGGAGCAATGGGCAAGAGAATATCACATTGATATTATTACAAAATTTTGCTGCAATAGCATAACAAATATCCTAGTGTGTGGTCACCTGTCTCTTCCTGCCTAGTACATTTCTTCTCTCTGTTTAATTAAGCTGCAAAAGAGTTTAGTAATTGCCACTGTGGATGGCATGCAAACAGTATACCAGCAATGTGGTCAGGTTTTCAAAATTTCATTTCTACTACAGATTCTAAAAAGCCACAAAGCTTTGCTTTCAGAAATATTTTTGAATACAAGTTGAATCATAAAAATATACCCCAAATTAGAAATCCACCAACACACTTTAAAAGTTAAACAAAACTATATAAAATAGTAACACTAATTACATCTTCTCTATGTTTAGTTTTTCTCTCTTTATTTTTGCTCTTTAAACACTTTAAAAATAGAACTCCCTAGGTTTAAGTGCTTTAATATTTTATAATAATAAGTACTCATTGAAAGGTATTTTTCAGAAGTAGAGGGTAAGATTCAAATTAGATTTAGGCATGTAAAAGCAAAACAGAAAGTAAGTTAATTTTACATGTCATTTAGGAAGTCATACAAAAACACAACTTCTTTATGAAGAGATCTTACTACTGACCACATCTGACCACAAAATACTGGTAGTCTCAACTGAAAATGCTCTTGAAATTGCTTTGAAAAGATACTCATTGAGAGCTGTAATTTTCTATCATTATCACATGAATGTACACACATATAAATTTATTAGGCCCAGAAGCAAATCCACAGTCTATAAAACTGAGGTTGACAAAGGAATTTACATTCCAGATGAAAGAGGAGACACAAGGAAAAAGAATTTTAAAATAAAATTGCTAGAAAGTTTTGGGAAACAAAAACAAATATAATTATTTCAGAATGTGGGCCTTAGTTCCATTATTATTAAATAGAACTCAACAATCTTGTGAAGAGATAATCACATTTAAATCTCTAATTTATTTGTGTAAGGATTATTTAATAAAACAGGAAGTCCAAACAATGACCTAAATATAATTACTCCTCAAATTACCAAAGCGTGTGTTAAAAAAACTTAATTGGGCCCAATCACATGAATGGTGAAAGAATTAGTTTGATTATAGCATTTTCCTAGAATATCAGTGATGATTTCTGTTTATATTTTAATTCGAGGAAAGAATGGAACAGCCTGAAGCAAAGCCTTTCATTCAAATGTCTCTTCAAATTCTGCAATATTGGAAGGGACTCTCAGTAATAAATTGGTAACCAAATTATTCAAGGGTTTCAAATTTAAACAAACTCTTGGTACTTACTTGGCTACTGTGTACTGGACCCACTTTAATAAAGCCTTCTTAGCATTTCCTTGAATCTTGGTGGCCACTTTCCGTTTACTTGGGGGGCTGGCAGTCTCAGCACTAACCATGCTATCCACAGAGGATGTGCTGCCAGACAGAGACTGCAGCTGTGGCAGGTTGCTGGTCAACTCCTCAATCTGTTTGTGAGTTAACAGTTGGCAAAAACATAAGAATTATCTTGTTCTTATTTCCTTGGATGTTTTACTTTTCCAACTAAGTGATTTAAATTCCCACCCTTCACCCATTGACAAAGTAAGCCCTTAAGGGCACGACTGACACTGTACTTGGCTTCCTACTTCCCACTGCATCTGAAACTACTTTATACACAGTAAAAAATACTTGTTAAACACATGAATGAATGAATAAAATAAAACCTAATGGTTATCCAAACTCATAGAGCATACACCAATAGTGAACACAAATGTAAACTATGGACTTTGAATGATAATGACTTGTCAAAATAGGTTCATTAATGGCAACAAATGTATCACCCCAGGGGAGGATGTTGGTTATGGGAGAAGCTACACATGCTGTGCAGACACATAGTAAATGGGAAATCTCTTTTTGTTCAGTTTTACTGTGAATCTAAAACTGCTCCAAAGAATAACCTTTAAAAAAATAAATAAAACAAAACCTAAGTGTCTGGCTTCAGCTCAGGTCATGATCTCCAGGTCCTGGAATAGAACCTGGTATCAGGCTCCCTGCTCAGTGGGGAGTCTGCTTCTCCCTCTCCTTCTGTCCCTCCCCCTCACTTGTCATCTCTCTCTCTTTCTCAGATAAATAAATTAAATTCTTTAAAAAATTAAAATTTAAAAAATTCAAACAACCTAAAGGCTAGAATAATTATTCTAGATCCCCTTAATGTCTAATAGGAACATACAACTTGTGCCTTCCAGAAAAGAACAAATATTTTCTTGAACTCTTTATACACCAATATTTCATCTCCATTGTGCCTTGCTCACTTTTCAGATTGAGTACCTATACCACAGTTCCTTGGGAGGAGTTCCATATATAATGTCTTTGGTAACAAAGAACAATGTATATGGGAAGGTCAAGTTTCTGCTCACTTAAGAATCAACCCCAAAGGTAGGTAAATGAGAGTATTATTAAAATTTCCACCACTACCTCCATCCATGACATTATATCAACTGAAAAGGGAGCTATGGTACAATACCTGGAAATATAGAATAATGGTCCACATCAATCCAAGAACTATTGATGGTCGGCCATCAGCTATATCAGTGGAGTTAATGTTGACTAATTTAATCTGTTTAAAAAGAAAAACTGTACTAGTAATGTACTAGAAGATTATAGACCCTTAATTATTCAATAATTAGCACTTTATTAGACATCAATAACATTTGGTCATGCCTATGTAGTGGTACATAAAAGTAAGTAGGGTGAGCCATCAAAACAAACAGGCACATGGTTTCAGTGGAAATTTCAGGAGCATTCATTAGGTGCACACAACAAAAACAACTATAGAATGAATTTCAAAAACTTGTTTAAAATTTTAAAAATGTGACATCATGCAAGGAATTACCAACAAAACACACACAGGAAAAAAAATGTTATTTGTTTACATTCAGAAGCTGACTGGAACTTAAAAGAAACTGTGATGAGTAGTTTAAGAAAATGCACTTACTTTGAAGTTTGTTACCAAATAGCATGAAACTTATGTTCTCTTTTACCTATAAAAGTCAGGAGTTAAAAATTCTAAAATTTGTACTAACCGGTGATCCTCTGTACATGGACTGACATGAAAAACAAAGGGAGAAGATGATATACATATATAAATAATGTTTCAAAATCAGAGTTATTTGTTCAAAGGGAATAAAAACATAGGTAGTAAATTTAGAGCATAATTTGGGGGAATACATTATAAAGACAAAGGAAAGCCAAGAAATAATTAAGTAGAAGAGAACTTTAGGGTTCAGTTCCTGACTTTTGGGCCTTCAGGATAGATGTTAACTTGTCTACAGTTGTCTTCAATTATTTTATTTTAATGCCTTCTCAACTATTAAAAATGTTACTCCCTAAATCCCAGCAAAATAGACTATACGGTAAGTCTATCTCAGCCAATCAATAAAAAATACAATTAACAACTGCTCATCATCCTTTCCATAATCTCTAAATAAATCAGAAAAAATTAAATACTCCTTACATTACTTGCTCAATAATTCTTAAACATGATTTAAACATGTATTATTAATAATAAAGTTCAGAATTTTGTAAGTGGTTTACTTTTTAAAAAGTATCAGATGCAAAATCATCCCACAAATACTTTACTCTGGAGTAATTAGTTTATATTTACTAGTAGAGTAAAATCACAAAGTTACTGTAAATAATCTGAGATATACCCATGGAATTTTGTCTCACTGATGAAATTCATTCATCAGGTTTAGAGACAGAAAAGAAAATTGAGAACTTCCATAGATTACAAGCCTATGTGTCAACTTCTTTTAAACCTAGCACAGCATGAGACATATAATACATGTTTATGGAAAATGAAGAACATCACATTTTTTAACCTTTTATGACAGAACCTATTGCTATGTCCATAATCATTTTGATTACTCTTGTTTATAGCTTCTTCAGAATTTTCTCCACATCCATTTTAGCAACCACAGGGCACAGATATATAATACACGTTAATAACCATAAGATTAATGCATTCCATAAAGAGAAGATTATTTCTCTTTCCTTACATATCATGCTTTTTAAAAATGACAAGTTGAATTTCCTACTCAATTTCCTTCCTCAATCCAGCTACACCTGTACTATGAAGTTAACATATTTAATTTGTTCAACTTCTGAAGAAAAAAATGTTCTTCATACCTATTTTTTCTCTTAAAAACTGTGTGTTCCATAATGGGGTCATGGAACTTATTCTTATGGGTTTATGGAACTTATCCTATTAAATTCTTACTAGCCTGGGAGTGTGGGATGGGCAAGAGAGACATTCAAAGAGAATGAAGAATTCCCAGAAACTACAAAGAGAATGGGATCACATTGATGGACTTCACCTTTGACCTGCTGACCTTGGGCATGCAACCCCAGCATATGCTTTAACAAAACCTCTAGGTTTTATTGATTCTGGTGCATGTCAGTGTTTGAAAATCCCATACTAGACAACTGTACTTGGCCCATGTCATCAGAGGTTTGATTTTGCAAGCCAGAGACCCATATTGTCTGATGTATGTTCCCCCCAAATTCACATGTTGAGGCCCTAACCCCCAATGTGACTGTATTTAGAGACAGGGCTCTCAAGGAGGTAATTAAGGTCAAATGAGATAATGTGAGTGGGTCCTAATCCAATAGGACTGGTGTCCTTATAAGAAGAGGAGAAGACACTAGAGCTCTCTCTCTCTCCACATCTATACAGAGGAAAAGCCATGTGAGGAGACAGTGAGTACGTGTGTCTGTCTACAAACAGGAAGAAACAAAGAAGCCAGCTCTGCTGGTACCTTGATCTTAAACCTCCAGCCTCCAGAACTGTGAAAAAAATAAATTTCTGTTATGTAAGCCATCCAGTCTGTGCTAGTGCTATGGTAGCCATAGCAGACTAATATAAGGCCCACAGATGTTTCAAAAGTATATTCAAATTATTTGGGAATAAATTTAAAATAAGACTCCAGATTACTAGCATTTCTTGCTAAATTGGGAAACCAAACAAATGGATGCGTTGCCACTTTATACTAGTTACTTTCTACAATGAGGTGTCAAGTGAGTCATTCTAACCAGTGATACAGGTAGCCAACTATCTGCATTACTTAGTAAATAGCTTAAACAAATAATTAGATTTCAATAAAAATCCAGATTGCTGACTTTTCTTGTTGAAGTGGAAAATCTGGGATCCCTGTGCTTCCATTTCACTGAGGCAACTATGGTCAGAACTGAATGTTCACTTTGTTTTCCAGACAGGGCCCAAGATTGCTCAGTTCTCCTATTTCCATGGGTAACCTCTAACTCACTTCATCTTCAAGATCACCTATCTGACTTCATAAGAGTCTAAATTTATGTCCCTAGTCTGCACTAAGGAAAGTTTTAGGAAAGTTAGTCAGTGGTTGGCTCCTTTTGTTACTGTTTACCTGATACCTCACTGGAGAAAGAAACTGGTAGAAATGGCACCAGATCATTCGAGTCACATTTACAGGGTTCCTAACAGGTAGTAATGTATGCTTTTTTTCCACTGCCCTGTAAACAAGTGGAAAATAAACACAATGGTAGGGTTTTCTTCAGTAAAATTTTAGGAGTGCCCTCATTATTCCTTAAATCAAGCTAGAATCCAAGGACTAAACTAATTTTCCATTATCTAAAGAAAAAAATATAAATGGAGGGCAAGGTAAGTCCAAAGGTCAAAAACATGTTCTTAAAATTCTTAAAAATATGTTTGAGACATAAGTTCTTAAATTATTATTTTTAAAAAATTAAAATAAATAGTGAGAAGGTGGGCACCAAAAAAATCTTTAAAAACTCATTCCTCCCCACAGTCATTTTTATTACTTAAGGTTGTTTTGTGAAAATGACCTTGGATAAAACAAGTCTGTGAAAATAAGATTTTTTTGGTCCTCTTTGTAAACAATGCCTTATACATTAAGTTCTTAAGTTTTCTCCAAAACATTAATAAGAGGAATTTTGTTTTTATATTCTAGCAAATAAAGGATAGCTCAGAACAAAATAAGACATCATTGTCATATAGGTAAAATGGAAGACTGAATGATTTGGAAAACTATAAATATCTTGTTAAACATGTTTTTTTCTGCTTTCTATGAAAAATTCATGGAGGAAGCTGGAAAAAGAGAAACACTCCATTAACAATGATATTAGTGATCCAGAAACAATGTCCAATATTCTATAAGAAGCTAATATTGTTTTTCTACATCATCTTAATGTCCAGACTCTCTTTTTGGCATGGAATCTGCACAACTGAGTGGACTTTATATTGTTTTATAATAGTATCAACTGATCAAAATATATATTGTTCAACCAGCAGAATCAAGTTTTTTTGTATTTTCCAGAGTTCTTAAAATAGAAAGTATTCAAATATGCATTTGGGCAATAAGTAAATGAATTTAGTGCAGATAGACTTTGAAGGAAATAGTTGAATCATTCTGTTTTCCAGGAGTATCTGCATATCCACTTATAAAGCTGGTTTTGGTATTGCCAAACACAGACACCTGAATTCTCATAAGTTAGGAAAAGGCTAAATCTAAATCAGTTGGTGCAACTGATTCGGAAGGAAATATGGCAATACCTAACAAACTACATATACATTTATCTTTTGACTCTGCAATCACACTTTTAGGAATTTACTCAGAAAATACCCTTCTAGTAGTGTGAAAGTACTGTGGACAGCCAGCCATTAATTGCATCATTGTGTTTGAAAAATACCAGAAACAACCTAAATGCCCCTTTATAGAAGAGTAGTTGAATAGACTCTGGCACATCCAGATAGTGAATGCAGCCTGTGAAAATGAATGAGGAAGATCTTTAAGAATTGATCTGAATAATTTCCAGGATACACTGTTAAATGAAAAAAGCAAAGTGGAGGAGTGTATTATAGGATGTTACCCTTCATGTAAAAAAAAAAAAAAAAAGATGGTGGATGAAAATACATCTGCTCATTAGTGCAAAAGAAATGCTGGAAGAATCAATCTGAAGCTAAAGAGACTGGTTCCCTAAGATGAGAGGAAATGGAAGAAAGAGAGATGAGACTAGAATAGCAAGGATAAAGAGGGGGTGCCTTCTCTAAGCATAACTTATACTCTAGGAATCGCAGTAATGTCTCATTCCTCAAAATAAAAAATAAAATAATCATAATAACTAAAGTTAACTAAAATGTATGTGTGTATGAGGGGGTATTCTTCAAAACTGATTGATTGATTACCTAACTCTATTACAAATGGCTAACAAAATCACACTGAAGGGAATGAAAAAGCAGAAGTAACCTAAGCAAATTTGGAAAAACAGTCTTTTGACTGAATACTGTAATATCAAAGACCAAAAGAACAAATCTATTTCTCACAGGGGTGTGGTGAGCAATTCTTAAACAATTTTATGTCTATACGAGGATTAAAAAAGAGGTGAATTCATTGTAGGTGAGGGCCAGGTTTCTCGCTGTCAGAGGAAAAAGCAGCAAATAAGCATAGAAGGCTATAATGAACCTTGCAGCACTGGACTGGAAACAGTAGTATCAGTTTAAACTAATGGTACGTACACACACACACACACACACACACACACACACACACGAGGCAAGAGGGGAGAGAGAAAACACACAGATGCATATCCTGGGTTAGTAAGCATTCATATTTCCTAGATTTGTCTGTTGAGAGGGCCCAGGGGGAATGAAACTTCAGTAGCAATGAGTATACCAGCACCTAAATGTCTCTCACTAATAAAAGGAACAAAAACCTGCTTAATGAAGTGGCTGATTCTAGAACTGGGGTAGTGAACATATGAGATAAATGGGGAAAATCTGTAGTTCTGGAAAATGAGGAAATGCATGGAAACGTATGGAGCTGTGTCAAAAGAGTTACAGGAGCCAGCCTGAAGGAACTCTCAATAGCCAAAGCTGGAATGATTTGAGCAGAATAATAGTAACAATAATGACAATAATAATAATTGTAGGATTGGATTACATTTATAGAATAAAATAAGTTCATGCCAAAGTAAATAATTGAATAAATAAATAAATGGTGGAGGGGGGAAAGGACAACCTTTTCTTACAAAATAATTTCGATTAATACATGTGAAAGGACTGAGGGAAATGAAATCACCATTAGATAATTACAGAAACAATCACTGAAGGCGATTAATGCTAAAATCAGTGAGCAAAGTCTGCAGACAAGCAGGATTTGGCATAATCTCAATTACTTCCCCTAAATTGTTCCTCATTATAAAGAAAAAAATAGTATCTTTATCATAAAAAATATAACAGAGAGCCTTACCAAGTGATTGAGGTTAACATGACCAGCAATAAGACGTAACAGAATTCTATATGCGCTAACATGATACCCTGAGAAGAATACATCATTTCCTTGGAATTCTTGTCAAAAATGTATAACCTCAATCTCGAGAAAACATCAAACACAAATTGAGAGGCTTTCTGCAAAATAACTGATCACCAGCTACTATCAAGGTCATGAAGGACAAGGAAAGACAAGGTTGTAGAATGGAAGAGACCAAGGAGCCACGACAATTAAATTCAAGGAATGTTACTGGATTGGATCCCCGAGAGAAGTAAGAAATAAGTGGAAAAAATAGATGAAATTAGACTAATGTCTATGCTTTAATGAATGGTATCACACCACATTAAAATTCATTCTTTAATAATTGTGGGATATATATTTTATATATATAATAATGTATATATTATGTAAGTTCTTCATTGCATTAGAGGAAGCTGGCCAAAGTATAGACAGGAAATCTTTCTACAGTATTTTGCCACTTTTCTATAAATCTAGAATTATTTTACAATAATGTTGCATCTTTTGCTGTATAATTTACATGCACTGTTTTTACTGCATAGCCAACACTGAAAAACATTAGTATGACTTCTTGTTTAAAAAGGTGTTTTGTTTTGTCTCTCTCTTACCTTCCTTCCTTCAAGGAACTTGAGTGCTGTGCCAATATTAGCAACAGCATGGATCCGCTTCATACGGCGTCCTTGTTCACAAGGCTATAAACAGGAAGGAATAGCAATAAATAAAAATGCACACATTAAAAAGATAATTATGAAATCTATTTAAATGGATTAAAATATATTCAAAGAATATTCAAGAACAATATTACTCAATTTCTATAAAAGTTAGTAGACACACAAAGGAGCATTATCCCCACAGCACTTGGAAGGTATACTAATTTACTCAACAAAGATTCATTCCCAACTTATCTGTTGGCGCATGTGCCTGTCAGGTTTCTGTATGCCAAGAGCAGAAGTCTGCAAAATTCCCATGCCATCTATTGAGACTGTCCCTCCTATATGTTAGGAAACATTTATATGAAAACTGCTCTTGGTACATGTGTGGGAGCCAGAGATATATGGGAAATCTCTACACTTTCCTCTCGACTTTGTTGTAAACCTAAAACTCCTTTAAAAAAAAAAAGTCTTTAAAAAAAGACTTGGTCACACACCATTTCTTTTTTCAGTCATACTAACATGAAAGGTTACTGAGAATATCCGTAACACTTCTTGTTTCAAATGACCAAAATACATGGCGCATAAGAGCCATGGTTAAAAAGGAAGATTGCCAGGAATGAAAATGGTATTCACACACTCGCATGTCTGGTACAAGGACACTCTAACTGACTTGCATTTGCATTATTAAAATGCATTACGTGCTTTCTGTGTGCCACAATATTATCTCTAAAACTCAAAATAGTTTCAATAAAGTAGATATCATTAGCCTCCTTTACATATATGGAAAATAAATGGATAAGTGTGGTGAAGTAATTCTCCGTGGTTGTATAGTTGGTAACCTGGTCTCTCCTCTGTGACACCAGAACTCTAAATAATCTTCCACTAAAACTCAAAACTGCCATCTTTTATATTCTAATTATGGTGTACCAGGCAATGATTTTTATAATATGACTCTAAACAAATATTTAAATAGAAAATGAGCTATTTTACTTTTTATTTATTCTCTCCTTGGAAACCTCTGTTAAGCATGACAGTCTCACTGTTGATCCACACATGGCCCACTTAGTTATTTCATGAGTTAACTTTTATAATGTATGAAGCACCTATAAACCTTCCAACTAAGACGAGGCCAGGGCCTAGAAATTAAGTACAAAAGCCACACCCCTCAATACCATCACCATCTATTTCATCCTCCTGCCTTTCTCTACCCATGGCAACCATTATAAAATCCAGTCCAATGCTTTCCTTTTTATATAGATTCATTTCATTTATATTCATTTATGAAAAGTATTTATTTCAGTCTTTAATTTTATATATAGGATATCATAATATTAATCTTTTGAGGCTTACTTTCCCATCTAATACTGTGTTGCTGAGATTCATCCATGTTCTTGCTGTCACTGTATTTCATTCATTTTGACAGCTCTTTGCCATTTTTCAATGAAATCTGGGTTATTTTCAGGTTATTACTTTTTTTATTATTTTCAGGTTATTTCTATTGTGACCTATGCTGATAGAAAATCGATGTACATCCCATGTTTGGTACAAGTATAAGGAGTTTTCCTTGGTTGTAAACCTAAGAGTGAAACTGCTGGGTCAGAGGGAATGTGACTTTGAACTTCTAACGTAAGGCCAAACTTTTCCAGAGTGTTTGCATTTCTTTCCACTCTTGTCAGCAATGCAACAATAATTCTATGGATGCATATCTTGTCCAACACTTGATTTTGACAGATATTAAATTTTTTTTTCACTTGAATGTATTGTAGCATGGTCTTTTCACTGAGGTCTTCATTTACATTTCCCTGATCAACAATGATATCAACATGTCTTCCTCTAATCTCTGACAATGTCTATTTCTCTTGCAAAAATGCCCCCTTCACATCTCTTACCCAGGTTTTCCTTGAGTGTTTGTACTGTTGATGTTTTGAAAATGTACCTTCTGTATTCTTGCCATAATCTTTTCTTAATTTTTTTTACTTCATGTATTGTGAATATCTTTGACCCATTTTTTTTAAAAGATTTTATTGATTTATTCATGAGACACAGAGAGAGGCAGAGACACAGACAGAGGGAGAAGCAGGCTTCCATGCTCCCTGCATGGGACTCCAGGATCCGGGTCTCCAGGATCACACCCCGGCCTGAAGGTGGCGCTAAACCACTGAGCCACCGGACTGCCCTCTTTGACCCATTTTTAACTTCTTTTGTCATTTTCTTTAAAGGTTTTTAATTTTAAGATATCTTTAATTCTAATACAGTCAAATGTAGCAATCTTTTATAGTCAATATTTTATGCCTTACTATTTTTCCCTATTCAAATGTCTAAAAGATATTCACCTATATTTTCTACTAAGAACTTAAAGAGTTTTTGCCAGTAGGTTCTACTCCATGTATATTTGATTTTTGCATAGGTCATGAGATAAGGATTCAATTTTATCTTTTTATATTAGGATAAACTTTTTTCTATTTTATTTATCAAACAGTCTCTCCTCCCATCCTCTGATCTGATAGCCACTTCTGACATATATTAATGTTCCATTCATGCCTTGATCTGTTTCTGACCCTACTGCATTTGTCAGTATGTCCATACTTGCACCAATACCACACTGTCTTAAGTGATGTAACTTCACTGTAAGGCTTGATATCTAGTGAGGCAAATACCATGTGGATGTACCCTGGCAAAGTGAGCAAGTTATAAACATCTATTGTATTGTCCCTCTCAAGTTTGCATCTATTTTTAATACAACTTAATCTGCCTAATACAGTGATCATCCCTACCAGGCTACAAGGTCTTACAAGGCTCTGACCATATCCCATTTACCTTTGTCTTCCTTAGAGGGCATAAGGTAGTGTCTTATCCATAACAGAACTCCAGAAATGTTAGCTGAACGGATATTCAGTGGATAATACCAAGCTCAGTTGCAGATTTGAGATCTATTCTAAGTATATGATCAATGACTAGTAAAGTTACTTAGTAAATATTCAGGGCTTTTTGATGCTCCAGATTTCCTAAAAGCACCCAGTGTGCATTTTTTTTGCAAGCTTATTTTCTTCATAAATACTTTATTGAAATATAATGACAAAAAACATTATATTAGTTTCAGGTATACAGATTAATGATTCAGTATTTACATACATTGCAAAATGATGAGGACAGTAAGTCTATTTACCATACACAGAATTTTTTTTCTCATTATGACAACTTTCAAGATCTATTGTCTTAGCAACTTTCATATATGTAATAAAATATTATCAATTGTAATCACTATGCTGTACATGACTTACTTATTCTATAACTAGAGGTTTTGTACCTCTTGATCCCTCTTATCTGTTTGGCCTACGCCCACTCTTCTCCCCTCTGGCCATTGCCAATCTGTTCTCTTATCTATGAGTTTTGTTTTATTATTTGCTTTGTTTTTTAGAATCTACAAATAAGTGAAATCATAGAATATTTGTCTTCCTCTGTCTTATTTAATTTAGCATAATATCCTGAAGGTCTGTTTGTGTTGTTGCAAATGGCAAGATTTCATTCTTTTTCATGGCTGAGTAGTATTTCATTATATATATATGGAATATATCCATTATATATTCTTTATCCATTCATCAATTGATAGATGATTAAGTTGTTTCCATGTCTTGGCTATTGCAAATCAAACTGCAATGAGCATAAGTTTGCATATATCCTTTTGAATTGGTGTTTTGTTTTCTTTTATTGTGTACTTTTAAGTGGATTGTTAGGCTTCTCCCTAATGCAAAATGTTAAGGAGTTTTTTAAAGAGAAGGTTAACAAAATGAATAAGAAATAAGTTTCTCGGGGCAGCCCGGGAGGCTCAGTGGTTTAGCACCACCTTCAGTCCTGGGAGTGATCCTGGAGACCCGGGATCGAGTCCCACGTCAGGCTCCCTGCATGGAGCCTGCTTCTCCCTCTCCCTATGTTTCTGTTTCTCTCTGTGTCTCTCATGAATATATAAATAAAATCTTAAAAAAAAATAAAGAAGTTTCTCTGCAGTCCTTTAAACTCTATTCATATTGCTACTATTATATCTAATTTTTCATGGCAATTTGTAATATTCTTTAAAAAAAATCCTAAGTGCAAATTAAATTTAGTGTTTCTACGTTTATGTGCAATTAAAGATATATAATCATTGATCCATTTAATAAAGAGTAATGTTCCACAAGTAATAACCAAAGAATGTGCAGAAATCTAAGAACAGTAATTAAAAAACTAAAAATATTCTGTCTTTAAATATAATCATAGAGATTTCTCAAGAGATGCTGGCAGTGCAAAGGCATTAAGCCTTCTGGCCACATCTCCCAGATGATCATGGTCAGAGTCAGAGGCCCAGACTATGTGAACCCTAATGCTAAGCATAGTGTTCTTAATAGAATTATACCTATGAGATATTATAGAATTCCTGAATAGTGTTAACATTCCTGAAGGAAATGTTCTTACCCACATTCTCCCTTTGAAAGCTCTAAAAGAACACATAGGATATTCATTCCCTCAAATGATGCTTTTCATGTTAATGTGGTCATTACCATAACGACATCTACAAAATTTAAATAACCATTTCCAAGGTTTATTTATTTGCAATTTCAGAGTAATCTAATTTTATGTAATTCAGAATCTTGACGGGCTCAATATAAATAAATAATAAAGGTTAAATTGGAAATTGTCCTTGTATGTCTGTTTTCTTATCTGATACTTAAGAATGCTAAAATTCTTAAAATCTCTTCTAGCTTCAAGGTCTTATAACTCTATGTCTGAACAAGTATGGCACTTAAACAGAAGAAGGACTCTTATATCAAAATATTTGCTTTTTTTAGAATTGTCTAGCTAGCTTGACAATCAAATGCCCATCAAGGTTTCTATACCCTATTGGTCAAGTACACTGGCAAAATTATATTGATATAGAATGGTATACCTCTTTAATACCCAACTGAATTAGAACAAAGGTTCCTTTAGCTTTCTAGTAAATAGCTTAATTCAGGAGGATATACAAAGGATGGACAATTATATCTGGAGATTGGGGCTATATATATCTTAAGTCAATGACTCCCACATTTGAGTGAGAATTTATTTAGCTCATGCATATACTTGTATATTCCAAATTAGCTTTTCATATGTGTTTTGTTTAATTTCCCCCAAAACAGACCCTGAGATAAGGCCTTGGGTGTGTGTAGTTTACTGGGGAAATGACTTCAGGTAGTAAGAGTGAGGAGAGGCACAGAGATTGAGACAAGGAAAAAAGAGGCCCACTGTGAGGAACTGGGCCTCAATCCTGCTGGGGACCCAAGCACTCTGAGATATGTGTAAAATATGTCACAGAATTGTCCCTCCTACAATGGTAGACTGGAACATTTATTCATGGATTCCCATCTCCATTGGTTGAGAGAGGGACCATTAATCCTTCCACACATCAGGGCTGCCTTGAGCAACTTGTGCCTTTGATAAAAGCCATGAGGATGGAATCCTGGAGACATGTTAACAGTATTTGAAGCAAGATGCTGCTACAGTCTACAGTAATGCCCCCACTGTCGGAAATCTCACTTGCTGAAGTTGGAGGCAAGCTAAGATGGCAGAAGGGGCACTGAAAGCATCCACTATAATATGAATCCAATTAGATTTACACAAAATTATTATCAGTTTACAATTTTCCAGCAAATTCTTTTACAAAAGCTACTTGGAAGACTCTGCACAAAATTAACTAAAAAATGGTGTTTAGGCAAAACGCTTATAAAAACCTCAATTATCCAAGTATGAATGATTGTGTAACTACTGTCAAGAAGGAACAGATAAAGAAAAAAAATAAGTACTCCCAATTTTGACCTCTGTGTCTAGCATGTCATACAACATTTTGAAGATTATTTTCTGAGTATCTTTTTGTAATTACAGTAAACATCATTTATAGGTAATTCATCTTTGGAAACTACTTACCTTTCTCCTACTCTGAATTAACAAAACATAGGCCAGAAAAACAAAATATAGATCTTCCTCGATTTACAGTGGGATTATATCCTGATAAACTCATTGTAAGTTGGAAATACTGCAAATCAAAAATGCATTTAATATGCCTAACCTATCAAACATCACATCTTAGCCTAACTCACCTTAAATGTGTTCAGACCACTTACATTAGCCTACACTTATGCAAAATCATCTAACAGAAAGCCTGTGTTATAATGAAGTGTTTACTACTTCATATAATTTATTCAATATTGTACTGAAGTGAGAAAGAATTCAAAATTTCAAGTATGGTTTTTACTGAATGTGTATTGCTTTCACATCATCATGAAGTCAAACCACTGTAAGTTGGAGACTGGTGATACTTTATTAAGTAATGTGGAAACATATATTCTGTAGTTCACTATCAATGTGCTTTTTCATTCTACTGGTTCCACTGCCCCTAAAAATAAGCTGTTCCTGTGACAAATGACTGACTATGGAGGATGTCCACAAGTGCGTGAAGAATGTCACGCTGATTTCAAACTTAATTTTCAACAAACAACTACATAAACAATGCACAGTTATGGACCAACAATCCTTTCCAAATGGAAAGCAAATGCTATATAGTGTTAATCTGCAAATAATCTTCCTGGATACTACCCAGAAGCAGTAATTAAACATGACAGATTACTGATGAGGTTTTTTACTTTGCCTTCTAAGGTAGCTACTACTATATATAGAGTTTCAGATCCACTAAAGTTGTGTAGGAATTAGAAAGGAAAGATATTCCCTGCTCCCAGAAGTGATGACTGATAGGCTAGTGTTTCTAGTGTATTATTAACTATAAAAAGAGAACTTTTGTTTTATAGGGACAGTACCCTTTATGCTCCCAACTCCCAAACCCCCAAATTCCACAGGGGAACAGTGACAAATCTGGTCACAGGAAAAGTCCTTACCAATTTCTGCCCGGACAGAACCTCCAGAAGCGCAAGCAGCTTAACACCATCTTTCATGTCTTCAAAAAGATCATCTACCACCAGTGGGGGTTTCCGCTATAAGATTAAAAAATGAATAAAATTGAATGAATGCAAAAAAATGCTTCCATCTCTCTCTTATACCTTTGCTGCTCATTTTGGTGAAATTTCTAAATACCTAAATTCTTTTGGATATGATTGGCAACTACCAATTATAGGAGAAAATCCTCTGGAGATAAACTTACTCAAAAACCAGAGATTTAATGCTTGGGTTTTCACATACACACTAGCTTCTTTCTAGAAAGGAATTCTTGTCAAGGGTCAAAAGACGGTATGGGATAAGAGAAGGAAAAGAGGTCACAATCAACATAAAAGATAAGAAGACATTAACACAGGGCCTAAACAGGGAAGAGGAGGTGCCCCAACCAGTGGGTGAGCACATTACGAGGGCTTACTCAAGGTAGGCATTTTTACAGCCTATTCTTGCCACAGCAATCTCCTTGCCCCAGTGCCAGCTGTGTGAGCTCTGCTAGGACAACCAAGGTTGCAGATTTAATCTCCTGTGGGTTAGCTAGCCATGTTCTGTTTCATGGCCTGGCAATCTAGCACAGCTTTCTCACAATGTGGCATTGAGCCCAGAGGATGGTAAGCATAAGATTACAGACTGATCAGTGCAAATCCATCACCACTTCTAGAAAAATAAGTCAGAGCCCATTTTCAATTCATGGAAGGTCTTTTATTTTTTCATAAAGATCACTAAACTATCTAATATAATGGGGTTCGTCAAACCTTGAATTAAGGTCAATCTTAGCTCAGAAGAAAGGAAAGAAGTGATAATGCTCATGTTCACCGTCAGTGGAAGATCAGTGTCCTCAGATTTCTCACAGAACAAGAATTTTTTCATTTATTACCTGGGTTCAAGGCCTACAGTTTTCTGGTTCTCACTGAATCATGTTAAAAGCCTAAAGCTATATTTCTGACTATATTCAATTGTCTTTCTTTCTAAAAAAGAAAAAAAAGGAAAAGTTCTATGAAAGATATTAATCACGAAATGTTTTATTGAAATATGACTTTTTTCTCTACCCACTGATATGGAGCATTTATATTTCTCTTATGACTGCATGAATTATATCCTCTGAATGGCACAATCCTAATTTTAAATGCATTTCTCTCTTTATAAAATGAACAGCTAAATATATTTTGTTCTCATGCTGTGAAATACATGTTCAAAAATAAGAGAGTTTTCATTTTCAAGCATTCTCTTTTATATTCCACTATTCATACTTTTTATAATTAATACAGCAAAAATGTAATAATGACTTAATATTCTAAACATATAGATAAAATTATTAGTGAGCTACAATGAAAACTATTCCATGTGACAAGAATAAAAATTATTGCATTAGTTATATTTAATCATTAAAAATATGGCCTGTTTATCATTGAAAATGGCCATTTGTAACCAATAATATAAATGCAGTGTAACAATGAGGAAAAAGTTAATAAATGTGATATATTCAATGAACAGATGCAAATGAAGTTTTTTTATATTGCATTAACCTGAAAATATGTAAAGAAAATGAAACAAAGCAGGGAATTTTCTTGAAATAACAAAAATTCCAAGAAATTTGACACACACAAAAAAGTCACATTCATCCATCCATTCTTCCTTTTTTAAAAAGATTTATTTATTTATTTATTTATTTATTTTGAGAGAGATCATGCACATGAGAGGGGGTGTAGCAGCAGAGGGAAAGGAACTGAGTCTCAAGCTGACTCTACACTGAACCCAGGGCTCCATCTCACAATCCTGATATCATGACTTCAGCCAGCACCAAGAGCTGGATGCTCAACCAACTGAGCCACCCAGGCCCCCCTATTCTGCCTTTACACAGCAACTCGTGTCTGCCACTTTGAAGAACATTTTCTCGTGACCCCACTTCTACGTCTGATGTTTCTTGAATCTACTGGTGCCCCACAGTCTTCCTTTCCAACAAGCTGCTCCTGCACATGCTTGTGGACACAGCCATCAGGTCAGTAGTGATCACTGAGCAATTCAACTCATTAGTCTCTGTGCTGACTGCTGGTACCAACCTCTCCTTGATCTGTTCCTCTCCAAACCTCTTTGATCAGCCTGCCTGGTTCCCAAGCCTCTTTTCCTTCTCTCTTTCTCCTTTCTTTCTGACTGTGGCCATCACAAACTCAACCTGACTCCTCTGTTCTTCACAAAATTTTGTAGGATAGACATGACTCTTGAATCCTTCTGTCCAGGTAAATGTTCTCTTTTAAACATTGTTGAGCCCATGACAGGCACTCAATATTATATCATTGGCTGAATGACTGACTGGATGATTGAATAAATGCAGTTTTCTAATATATATATATATATATATATATATATATATATATATATATAATAATATATAATGCCTTTATATATAATATATTTATTCATATATAATGCATATTATAATATATAATTATATATAGGTATACATATACATATATATAGTGCCTATATCAATGGCTTTTAAAATGTGGTACATATATAAGTAAAGAAAAATGTTCTCCAGGTTTTAGGTAATCAGACTGCAACACAACACAAACATAGAAGTATCTTGTTTTTGAATGTCTTATTCACAGTACGAGCTCATTAAGTATTTGTTGAAGGTATGAATTAAGGTCCCAGTCTGAATGATAAAGAAGAGTGGATGGTTTTTATTTCAAGAACACATATCTAGAACACCCTCACTTTTCCTCTTTCTCCACTTAGTAAATTCTTGCTCAATTTTCATGACTCAGCTCATAGTTAATCTTGTTCAGTTTTCCAACTAGAATTAAACCACTACTTTTGCCCTAAGTACATTGTTCAGATTAGAATGATCATGTTACATTATAGTTAGTTATTTACAAATCTGTGTCCCCAGGAATTCAGATCATGGGGTTTCTTGAAGATAAAGAAGACGTTGGATATATTATTATATACCTAATACCAGGCACAGTGCTTAGCAGTAGCTGGCAATAACATGTAAATGGTGAGTGAATCACACTCAACAGAGATATGTGATGCTTATTTGCAAATATCTTTGGGAATCTTAGAGATGCACATAGGTAAGGTCATGATGCAGAATTTCTCTTTTTATAATAAATATGAGTTGCTTCTGGAATTTTTCCACCAGTGCATTCCTGCACAAAGTAAAGAGATGTAGACCGATGTCTATTACCAGTGCAAATAGAAATTGGGAGAAAATATTTCTTCTTAAAATAAAAATGTTTTAAAAATGTTTATATCAATTTAATTTGTAATGCACAAATATTGTATTTGCAACACACTGAATTACAGGACCAAACATTATGTAACCAATTCTTTACTTAACTAATTCTTTACTTAATACCTGTACTAGTAAAAGAGGGGGAAAATAGACTTCTGGCTACTTTACTGCAAAGAGCTGGCAAAAATGAATACTAGAGAATGATCTTCATATTTCTATAAGCTCTATCCAATCACATGTAATGTAAATACTGTGCAAAATCAACAAAACATTTATCAAAAATTATATGAGAAAAAAATGTTCTAGTAGTAGTGGACAAGATTTGTTATCCCATTTTGTATAAAGAATTGTTTACATATAGTAAAGGGTCAACTACAGAAGACCTTTAATATTGTGACTATATAACAATTATTTTTTGGAACAATGTTTTAATCAAAAAATCTGTCAGCTAAAATGTCCTTCCTATTATATATATAAATACTTACAGCACCAATCTTATTACTCTGGCAGGATTAAGGTGCCAAAAGAAAGAGTTAGGAATGAAGGTAACTAATTGGAACCTGACTTAATTGAAAATAAAGATAATGTGGTTTTGTGCCCATTGCCCCCCAATTTGCAGTTTTAAGCACTACTGAATGAGGAAAAATTATAGAGGAAGACAAACTATGAGACAATCTTAACTCTGGGGAACAAACAGGGTTGCTGGAGGGGAGGTGGTGGAGGGATGGGGTAGCTGGGTGATGGGCACTAAAGAGGGCACATGATGTGATGAGCACTAGGTGTTATACTATATTTGGCGAATTGAATTTATTTTTTTATTTTTTATTTTTTAATTTATTTACGATAGTCATACAGAGAGAGAGAGAGGGGGGCAGAGACACAGGCAGAGGGAGAAGCAGGCTCCATGCACCGGGAGCCCGACGTGGGATTCGATCCCGGGTCTCCAGGATCGCGCCCTGGGCCAAAGGCAGGCGCCAAACCGCTGCGCCACCCAGGGATCCCGGCGAATTGAATTTAAATAAAAAATCTATCAGGCACTTTTCAAAACCACAATTATAATAATTATTATTGTTATTAATTATTTATTATTAATATTATTATGGTCAATCACACTTAGATATTCTGTAATGGAACCAAAATATATTCATGCCGAATCTGAGGTTGTTCAAAGAATAGAACTTCCCAACGGCGTCATAGTGGGAGAGGGAGATAGAGATGGGACAGAGAACAGAGAAAGAGGTACTTCAATTCTGTGGCTGCTCCTATGGGTTCTCCCCAACGAGGTTTAACCTTTAAATTCTGGCTCTAAGAGGACTGTCTTGGTCTAAAAGGCCCTAGAAACGTGGAGAAGCTGCACATGCCTCTGTGCTTGGCTTCACCCTTGGGAGTTAACTCATGAGTGAAACAGACTTCACAGAGCTTTTTTTTTTCTTCTCCTTTATTTTTGCTATGTAGCTCCTTTAATGACACCTAATTAGATTTAGTTCATCCTTGATCTTTATGGAATGAGAAAGTACAGGTATCTTAGACATAATTTTTGCTGGCCATTCCCTCTAATTGGGGAAAATAACCTATTTTCTAACATTGTGTGTGTGCCTACATGCATGCGAATATCTTGTGTCACTTTACTAATCTATAAGCATCAGTACATATTCAAGCCTTATCTACCATCAATTTTCATATTTATTCATGGAAGGATGGCCATGTTTCCTCTGCCACATATTGATTTTATGCTCCTAGAAACAATTATGTTACTTAGAGGAAAAAAGGAATACGAATATAATTTTGATGAAAAAAGATATCAGACATAACCATTTAGATCATGGGGCTATAATTAAAATTATATGTGAAATTAAAATTTTTGATGCATGAAGTAAATATGATAGTCACATTACAGACTACATATATGAATTCTAAAATTTACTAGATGATTCTGTGGCTTAGGTATTTATACATTTTAATTTAATAGATATTTTAAATAGCAGTGACAGGAAAAAGAGAAGAAAAAGGTAAGAAAGAACAAATAATGTATTGTTGAACACCTCAATGTGTCAAGCACTATGCTGAGGGCTTGTACATGTTACCTCATGTAATATTCATAACCACCACCCATGGGATTATCACTTCCTCTTTTAAAGCAAGGAATCTGAATCTCAGAGAGGTTAAACCATTGGCCTAGATCACACCCCTCGTAACTGATTAGATTTGAGCCAAGGCTTAGTATACTTTGATACTGTTAGGAAGCTTAGTATACAAAATACAAGTATTAACCATTTTTTCCTGAATAATACACATACTTATAAATGTGATTTTTATTTAATATCAATATGGAAAGTATTAACTAATCAGTTGAAGTGCCTCCCATTCTACTAGAAACAACTTTTTAACAAAGAGCTATTTTAAATGAATAGATATAAGAAAGACTAAATAGTAATAACAGAAGTATTATGTATATAAATAGATATTGGTATAGACAATAGTTGGCCTAATTCACACCATGTCATGTCTCCTAGTGGATATGTTTGTGCTAAAGCCCTATCTTTTGTTATGTGAATGATCTGAATTGCACTCCTCACATTCTCTGCTTGGATCCAGAAGTTGCCTGTAGTCAAGCTGTCACATGGCAATGACCCAAATACAATTGTCACTGGGTCCTGCTATTGAGGACCCAAAAACCACTTGCCTTGATCTTTCTCAAGATTGGGTCAGTCAGTATGCCAAGGTTCTTCAAGACCATCCTCAGCTCTACAACACATTAGAAGGACCCACAGGACTCAGAAGAGCCATTATACACATAATTAAAATTTGTTATAGTGAACAGACACATTAATATCAGCAAAGGGACAAAGCTCATAAAGCAGGGTGCAGAAGAAACCATGTATAAATTTCCAGGGATGAATGACCTGTTTCAGGACATGTCTATTTTTTCCCATAATGATGTGTGATGATGGTATGGGTGAAGTGCCACCTGCCAGAAAAGCACACTTGAGCCCCAGTGCCTGAGTTTTTATTTGTAGTCTGTCACTTAGGCATACAAAGCTTGCAGAACAAACCTCAGCTACTTGAACTCCAGCCCTTCCTCTGTCGTAGCTCCCCCAGAAAAAAACAGATAGGTGTTCACCATAAAATGCATTGTTAAACCGATCTCATCAAAGTTGTATAGCACGGCCCAAAGTCTAGGCATTCAAAACACTCCTATCAGGCAAACTACTCCAAGTGTTCTGAGGTTATCTCTCAGAAGCCACTCAAGGACCATTCCTAAAAACAAGTCTTTATTTACAATGTATAGAATTTGAGCAACCCAAGCTTGCTGAGCTAACCTTTTCCTGCCTGGTCAGAATGCACCTTTCAATAGATTTCACTTATTAATTAAATAATTTAAGATGATTTTATTTACTTGCAACAAAATAAAGCACAACTGACATGTGGGTCTATTTTATTATTACTTTGTAAACACTGTCTGAGTGTAGGAGTTTATATTTTAGTGACCTTCTACTCCTACTCCATGATGAGATCCACATAAGTGACCAAAAATAAATCTATGCTATTTTAATGAGAGTATGCATTTTCAGGGGAAACTAATTGTATATGATGTGAAAAGATCTTTTATAACCTTTTGATCAATTGATACTTGTAAATGATGAAGGCAGACACAGCTGAATGTTGTTGATAAGCAAATAAAGCCATTTCACATGGACAACTGTATGGCTATATCCAAAAATAACAAAAATGGCAATAAACTAAAAAAATTTTACCCTTTTTAACTTTGCATTAAGAGGATGACCATATGCACATCAACCTTTGAAAGAAGCATTGGGCATTAGATCGCATTCAGAAATGTAGAAGAGTAAAATTTACTTTGAAACATTACTAGCATACCATTACTTCATCAACAGATAGCTATACATCTTCTAGAATCTTAAAGTTCCTTAGCCTCAAACATCACATAGCTATCAAAGAGATTTACAGCATACAGGATTTACTCTTGAACAAATAAAAGGGCAAAATCTGTTTCATGCTGGGACCAACCCAGGTCTTCATTTATTATCATGACCTTTAATCTCAGAACAGTTGGACAGTCTTTTACTGAATGCTTTTCTGCTCAGGGAAAAACTCTCAAAATATTTCATGACACACACAAAAAAGTTACAGCATTTTACCTTAAAATACTAAGTATATATCCTAGGGTTTAAAATTTGTGATTGCTGGATACCCACTGGTACCAATAAAACTAAACGAGAGAAGGCCTAAAGTAAATGCACATGGCACAGATTACTCTTTACTCCAACTGAGACACACATACACTGTTGAGCATTGTCAGGCTTGCTGAAATTGAAACAATAATCGTGGCCTAAAATATTCTCAAAATGACCTTCTGCACAGGCTGTAGAGAGGTCCCAAGGCAAAGACAGATTCTCAAGGTGTTCTGTACTCTGTGCACCCTTAAAACCTTTGTATACAGAATGACCCATCACCTCCAGGGCCAGACAAACCACAATCTCTGGTTTCCATAAGTTTCAGGCAGGAACTATTTCACAGGCTGAAGGACAGTATACAGGGAAAAAGCCCATCCCAGAATCAGTCTGCAGGGTTCACGTTCTCTGATGGTTATCTGATGGGTGGGAGCAGCACGCTAAACAACAGGAACAGAGAGGAGAGTGGGAAGGGAAGAGGGGTTGACCAGCAGATGTGAAGTGAGTTACCTCCCTAAAGATTGGCTAAAAGCCGACCACACTAAAATGTCTAAAAATGCCAAAGTACCCTTAGACCAGAGCAGTAAAATCATGATTACAACCACCGGCAGAAGCCACATAAAATTAATTCAATGTTTAAAAGTTTTGTCATCTTATTTAGAAAATCTAATCAGATGTTCCCAATATGTCCAGAAACAAGATGAAGTAATTAAAAATTTTATGTGTAATCTAGTTCTCTTTCATTGCCTTCATAAAAATACTATTGCGATTATTTTCCACCTCTACTTGTCAAAGGTGAGAAGACAATTCCCATTCTTTTTTATTTCCTATGATAGCATAATCATTTCCACTTCCTTAATCACTTAATTTAATTCCAAATACACATCCCAAAGGCAATGGCTACTTTTTCAGCCCAAGTTTTAATCTGCTTGGAAAACTTTGCTCTTCACAATTTTCATGTGTAATAAAATTATTTTCACTATATAGCATAAAAGAATCGCTCTCCCCTTAAGTTATTTGTTTTATTCAGTACAAAGTTGGGGTTATCTGATACTCTTCTCCTTTGCTCATACACCATATCTTCTCCATCAACAAATCTTGGTGGCTTTATCTTCAAAACTCATCCAGAATCCATTCACTTCTCACCACCTCTGCTGCTTACTTACCTTGGTCTAAGACACCAGGGTCTTGCCTAGATGACTTCAATGGTTCCTAACTTAAATCTCTCCTTGTGGCCGTGCCCCTCTTCAGTCTATCCTCAACAGAACAGCTTATTTGTCCTCTTTACCGTCCATCTTCCCCATTAAGATATAAGCACCATAATGCAAGGATTCTTTCTTTTGTTTTGTTCACTGTTACATTCTCAGTACCTAGAACATTGCCAAGTAGATAAACATCATCTTAAAATATTTAATGAGGGCCCCTGGATGGTTCAGTCAGTTGAGCATCTGTCCAATTCTTGGTTTAGACTCAGGTCATAATCTTGAGGTCCTAGAATCAAGGCCGCATCAGGCTCTATGCTTAGCATGGAAGTCTACTTGTCCCTCTCCCTCTGCTCCTCCATCTGCACAAACACCCTCTCTTTCTCTCTCTAAAATAAATAAATATTGGGGTGTCTGGGTGACTCAGTCAGTTAAAGGCTCTGCCTTCAGCTCAGATCATGATCCCAGAGTCCTGGAATTGAGCCCTTCCCCCTCCATTAGGCTCCTTGCTCAGTGGGGAGTCTGCTTCTCCCTCTGCCCCTGTGCTCTCACTCTCTCACTCACTCTCAAGTAAGTAAAATCTTTTTTAAAAATTAAAAATAAATAAAACATTTCTTAAAAAGTGAGAAAAAATTTAATGAATAAATGTGAATAAAATATATGTCTAAAAAAAGAACATTTAACAAATATTATCAAATGTTTATTAACTTACATAATCTTTGCTAGATCTATATGTTATCAATGAATTAATAATTCTATTAATAAATTAGTAAAGGCTATTTTTTAAGTGATGATTTTCCTTTGTAACTTTTTAGTTACCTATTTGGAAATAGTGAATTTAGCAATATGTTTAGTATTATCAAACTAAAGTGGCTTTAGAAAATAACTGAAGAATGACTAGGGGGTGAATTATTATATTTTCCTCTTCCTTTTTGCTTCTTTTTGTCATCCTAGTTCACTAATAGTCCCACTAGAGTTTGTACAAGGAAATGCTTGGAAGTAAAATGCAATCATGGAAGTGTTTCTATATTATCTTTTAGTACTGTTGATGGTAAGATAAAGAAGTGGGCAGCCACAAAAGAGATACTTTATGACTCTGAAGATGTCAGAGTCATCATTAGTATAGTTTATTAAAAGAAAACATGAAAAATCAAAAATGTTCCTTCCAAAGAGTGTATGAATCTAACATATTATTAAAACAGAATGTTTAATGGAATATATTATGCATTGAATTGTGCCCATTCTCCCCCAAGATATGTGGACATTTTAAACCCTTGTACTTCAGAGTGTGATCTCATTTGGAAACAGGATCTTTGGAGAGGTAATCAAGTTAAAATAATCAAGGTGGGTCCTTATCCAATATGACTAGTATCCTTGTATAAAGGGGAAATTTGGACACAGACACAGGCAGACACAGATACAGGATCTAGACTAATAGAGCTGCAAGCCAAGGACTGTCAGGTATTTCAGGTCATTCTCAGAAGCTAGGGAAAAGCCAGAGTGGATTCAGAGTGTTAGGAGAGCATGGCTGTCTAGCCTTGAGGACACCGAGACAATAAATTTCCCATTTTAGGCTACCCAGTATGTGGTACTTTGTTATGATAACTTTGGCAACTGAATACAGAATCTAAGTAATGTTTTATGATTCTTTTTAAAAATTCTTCTAAGGGATCCCTGGGTGGCGCAGCAGTTTGGCGCCTGCCTTTGGCCCAGGGCACGATCCTGGAGACCCGGGATTGAATCCCACATCGGGCTCCCGGTGCATGGAGCCTGCTTCTCCCTCTGCCTATGTCTCTGCTTCTCTCTCTCTCTCTCTCTCTCTCTCTCTCTCTGTGACTATAAATAAAAATTTAAAAAAATATTTTTAAAAAAATTCTTCTAAAAAGTGAGGAGATGCTCATTCCATGCCCAAGTTTATCCAAAAGACATTGTATTTTAAATATTTAGTGCCCATCCTTAATACCCCATATCTCTAAGACTAAGATAGAGAAAGGTTTGTTTTTTGCATATTGAAAGAGCAGCTCCATTTATAGGAACACTAAACAATGATTCTTTGAGACCTATTTATTTTTCCCTAAGGACTTAATGCCAAACCATATACTTATTTTACAGAAAATACCATAAAGATTGGATCAAGGGGATTTAAATACAAATATAACATTCTATTCCATTTAATGAAATGAGAGAAAATGTGAAATTACACAATTTTGAAACCAATGGTAATGTCAAGATTGCTTACACTATCTCTTTGCTAATTAAAAATATAGCCTCTTGTGAATTTTTTTGACAAATGCATCTTTAAGTTGTTCCCTTTGGGGAACCAACACCTTTTTAACCTTCAACTTTTAAAGTATTTATCCCAACATAAATTCTTTACTAGAAAATGAAGACTATTCAATTGGATTTAAAAAACATGGTAACCATTAGGTAGGAATTTCCTCAAATTCAAGTCCACAGTCCAAGTTCTCTTAATGACTGGCCTTTGACCAATATTGCCAACCCACTCCTGAAACCATATTATCAGGTATTCTGAACTTCCATTTCCTTTACTGTACCATGTTCTTTCTTATCTCTCAACTTAAAAAACAAAAACAAAAACAAACAAACAAAAAAAAACATTGGTTCCTTCTTGGTACCAAACCCAAAGGCATTCCTCAGGCCCTAGCTTAAATGTTTCTTTCTCTGAAAGTTTATTCTGACATCTTCCATGAGATTTCCCCTGTGGTTGGTTGAGCTTGCCATGTCTTCCCTGACACATTGCACTTTCCCTCTCATGTCATACACATCACACACTTTGCTCTAATTGTTTGTGTCTTCTGTGAGACTATCAGTTCCAAGATGGCATGGACAATTGGTTTATTCACCACTGAGTCTACAACCCCTAGCACATTATAGGTGCTTAAAAAGTATCTGCTGCATAAATAGAAACAAATGGACCACGAGAATATATAATATGATGGTTAATGCCCAAATTTAAGAGGGCTGGGATTGAAATCTGGCTTTTCGTCTACTTGTTATGTGACCTTAATTTATTAATTAACTCTAAGCTTCAGGATCATAATCTGTAAAATGGTGAAAATAATACTTTATATTTGATTATTGTAGTGAAGGTTAAATAAAAGACAAAGTTGCTAAAGCAGAGTAACTGGCACATGGTAAAAGTTCAATAAATCAATTTTAAAATATTTTTAGTGATGAGATGCTAGAACTGTGTCAGGACCTAACTTTGAGAAAACAGTACTTGAAATAAATATTGGTCTAATTAAAAAACAAATGCTTTCTTTCCTTAATAGGGTAAACAGAAAAGAAAGATTCAGTTATTTTCCTGAAAAGGAAGAAAATTACAGAGTCCATGTCTGATGAAACCCCATTACTGAAAAGAACTATAAGGTATATAAAATAAATGTAACCCATTAATTTTTGTTAAAATTATATTACATTATATTGACAATTTGTGATTTGTAATGTTTTATGTATCTGCAGAAGCATAAGGACTTCCATTTGAAAACAGAGCAAACAAAAAAAAAAGAACTGATAATTATATCGACAAGTTTGAAAAATCTACATCTGTGTACTAAAAATGGCACAAAACACATATACACAGAAGATTCTTGGGGTTTTTTTCCTGCTTCAGTAAGATTTTTGCTTAAGAAAAGTATTTTTTTTGAAAACAGACTGCTCTTATTTGCACCCTATCTCTTCATAGGGCTGTCAAAATATTTGTAAAGAATTGATACAATCAAATAGAATACCATCAGTAAAAGAGTTTATTATTTTACTTAATTAGAAGTAAATAGTTTGTCAATTTGCAACTGAGGAAAGCAGCCAAGAATGAAATTAAAATTTTCCCATTAAAAACCCTCCCCAAATTCATCTCCATGAAAAATCTTTTGAACATCTCCTAATGTACCTAAGATTGAATGATCTTAGGAGAGAAAAATCAATTTTCCTATTTCTCAGTTCAACATTCCAGCTTTTTTGTTTGTTTTTGCAACATTTCAGCTTTTAAAACCTGACACAACCTAATTTTGATGCCATTTCTATAAATACTCAATTTCCAAAGAAAATTTTGAGAAAAGAGTTATAAATTTTCTTTCTAAATAATGAATCTTTTAAATTGTCCTTTAAAATAAAAGTTTTATTCTTTTAGTTTCCTTAAAAATTTTAAAGAAGGCACTGTAGTGGCAAGATTTTATCATGGAATTTAGGATGAAATGGTTTACCATTCCAGTTTAAATCCACAAACATTCCCATGACTACTGTGCAAAAGCTCTTAGACAACTGAGATCTGCCAAATATTTACAATTTACATTCTAGAAAAAAATGGAAACTCTTTTTTCCCTGCCAATTTAGCACTTTTCTCCTTTCTTGTTCATAGAGATAAAACAACTTGGTATATTATGTAGCATAAGAAATAAGTGAATTAAGACTAATATCATGATTACTAGTGTAACAAATATTTTGACATGGGTCATTTTCTTACCTTTATTCATAGGTGTCAACAGAAAATTATAGGGAGAAAACAGTCAAGGAATAAAATGCATTTTAACTCTTTTAAGTGGTTTGGTTCTGAGATTATCTGAAATGATCCCAAAGCACAGAGCTATATACTACAGGGATTACCAGACAATGAAATGAAGTCCTCACGCCAGGATTGAGTTCCAATCTTTATATTATACATCTGGAAGAAACTCTCATGTGCTTCAAGCCAGATCTCAAAGTGAACTTGGGGCCAGTTATGGACTGAATGTTTATGTGTCTACCAAATCCATGGTGAAGTCTTAACCCTCCAGTAGGATAGCCTTTGGGAAGTTATTAGAAGTATATGAGATCAGGAGGTGATGCCCGCATGATGAGACTAGTGTCCTTATAAGAAGAGGAAGAGAAACAGAGTTCTCTTCTCTCCGTCTCTCTCTCTCTCCTCCCTCCCTCCCTCTCCCTCTCCTTCTCTCTCTCCATCTCCCTCCCTCCCTCCCTCCCTCCCTCCCTTTCTTTCTCTCTCTCTCTCTCTCTCTCTCTCTCTCTCATTCCCTCTCTCTGCCATGAGGACACAGCCAGGAGGGTCCTAATTTTACCAGGAATCAACTTGGACAGCGCCTTGATCTTGGGATTTCTCAGGCTTTCAGAACCATGAGGAATAAATGTTTGTTCTCTAAGTCTCCCAGTCTACTGCAGACATATTTTGTTAGAACAGCCTAAGCTGACTAACACAGGGTCTAAATTTGTTGAGTATTTGTTGGACAAAGTAAACAAGCAGACATACGAACAACACATCAAACCAGATTCAATCTGACCCAACAAATTAAAGGGTACCCAATCCTTTCAAAGTTGACAGTAATTATGTTTCCATCCTGGGGGTAGAATATTCCTTAGTTATAGGATAAACCTCTGCCTTGGTTATTTAATAAGCAAGAAGCAAAAGGAAATGTTGGTTTGAGAAAGCTCTGGGGGTAATAAAAAAAAAAAAAACAGTGGATGTTGAGACAGATCAAGTTGCTTATTGGTGAATTACTTTTTCCGGTGAAAAATGTTTTTATCCTGAGTACTTGGGACTTCCCTGTGAATGAAAGCCTGAGTATTGCTGATAAGTGATTGTGAGCTGAGGACCAAAAATTCATGAAGCTTTCATAGGAAACTTAGTAAGACTTCAGGACTAACATATACTTCCGTGAAGCTTAGCTGACTTTGGGTGTACACATACACCTGTGTGTATGTATGTGTGCATATGCATGCCTGTTGTCCATGTCCATAGGTGCTAGAGTGATGGAACCAAGCACACTCAAGCATCACAGAATGGCTCTGAGAACAAGCTTTCCAACAGAGGCAGTTAAAAAAGTGACACAATGTCCTCGTCCAGAGGTCAGATCAAAGATATGAAGTTGACCTTTTCTTTTTGCAAGTGGAATATCATCATTCTCATCTTGGAAGTAAGTGAGCACACTGCATTGGAGGGGGAAGGGTGTGTTTCCATTTCAATTTCGTTGTGCATGTAAAGATGACCTCAATGAGACTGTGAAGCCCAGGATATGCAGGTTGCATGTGTTTTTATAGGGATAGGATATAGGCAGAAAGAGATAGACAAAGATGAGAAGGAGGATATTAAGATAGAGACAGAAATGGGGTTGAGTGGTATAACAGAGTAGGAGCTGGGGTGGGAGAAAGAAATGGTATAGGGATAGGGAAGGGGTGGGAGGAAGAATGAGAAAGATAGGGCTTGGAAATGAAAACTCAAATAAGGGATAAAGTTGGGCAAAAGATGGGAGAGAGAGAAATGAGTAAGAAATCATGTGCTTAGCTGCTAAGACAAATGCAGACAAAAACTGACTCTATAGCTATCCTAAAAACTCTGCCAAGGTAGGGCCATGGGGTCAGATTTGATTTTTAAAATGTTTTCCAAGTATAAGCGATCAGAAAATGAAAATATTCTCAAACAAATTTTAGGGTTTTAGCTATGTTTGGCAAGATACTAACTACAATGTCAGTATAAATAAGTTTGGGAGAGAACTATAGGTAACATTGTTCTGTTCCAGTTTTTGGTTTTCAATGATCCAAGAAAAAAAGAAATCAAAATACAGAAGAGAAAAAAAAAAACAAAGCAAACAAAAAAAATCTCTATCACATTAAGGCTATAATGGAGCAGTTATGGAGGTAGTAAGTTTCTGGGTTTCTTCAAAATAATATCCTTGATGCAAAAATACTATTTAGCCATTAAAGTTATTACATTCTTCTGTATCTATTAATATGGAAATATTTACTGAGTGAAACAGAAGCATACACACAATAGTATCCTACAAAGCCATTTTTGTGAAATAGTGTTTGTCTGTGTGTAGGCACATCAACATGTTAATGATGGCTACGTCAGTATCATGAGATTTAAAATGATTTCTACTTTCTTTACATTGTGTAAGAGGTTTGTCATTAATATTACTTACAATAGCAAGTAATCTTTTTAACAATATGAAGAAAACAACTTTTCACTTTGGAAAAAAATAATCTTTCCCAATTGGTGACAATTCTGTAGCAAAGTAATGGCCAGCTGGTACCAGCCAAGATCAGAGAAAATGAGCCGCTAGGGGCATTTACTGCCTTTTTACAGGGCAGATTCTGGGGGCAACCACTGTAGCAGAGAATTCCCTTCTCATCAAGGGGCTTTTGGAAAGAGATTATAGGAGTGATAATCCCAATTTATCCTCTATCTAGACACATCATTTAGTCTTCTGTCTTTACTGGACTGTGAGCTTCTCAGGGTCTGGGAAAGTGCTTTCCAACATTTTCCTGTCTCCAAAGCCCAGCTTAGACATGAAATAAGCAATTAATTTGTACAATGTGAGTGTAGTAAATTGCCATGCTTTATTTGCTTCTGAACTATAAAAGAGGCTTTGGGGAATTCCCTGATCAAAAACTGCTCCTAGGGGACACCTGGGTGGCTCAGGGGTTAAGTGTCTGGCTTCAGCTCAGGGCATAATCCTGGAGTCCCAGGATCAAGTCCCACATCGGGCTCCCTGCATGGGAGAAGCTGCCTGCTTCTCCCTCTGCCTATGTCTCTGCCTCTCTCCCTCTTTCTCTGTGTCTCATGAATAAATAAATAAAATCTTAAAAAAAAAAAAACTGCTCCTAGGATTATGCCTGACACACTGTAGACACTACTCCCAGCAAAAGGACCCATTAACTGAATTCAGACAATTGTCCTATTGTCTATATTTATTTTTACAAATGCAATGTTTTTTTGGTTCACATATTTTTTCATCTACATATTTATGAGACTAGTTTTATAGTAATATAGCCATACTGGAATTTGTTTTATAGTAACATTTATGTTCAAAGTCATTACAATGTACAAATACACAGTCATCTGATACAACTTAATGTTGGTGTGGATACTGTCTGAATGATTAGTTTTTTCAGTGTCCTGCCACCATGGTTACTTTGCCATCAAAGTACCTAAGAGGGGAGCCCAGACACTGTCATCATCTGCTCAGACTAAATTCTTTGCTCAAGAAAGACCACCCCTTGCTTCTTTCTGTTCCAAATAGAAACAAATGTATAAACAAAAACAGCACAAATTCTCCTTTTCATATGATATATACACTAGTACAGAAGAAATAGTTGAACAAAATATTTCATCAGAAGTCATAGAATTGACATGAAGTAACTGCTCTTGATTCTAACTATCCATTCATTTCTTCTCAAAAACAATGTTAGCAAATGTCACATATAGGCAACAACTAAATTTATATCATTGATTAGTATTAGTGAAAAGAGTGTCAGCAGCGTTCCTTTTTTACACTTGGCATTTAATGATTTATTGGCTCCAAATAAGTAAACCTAGAACACTAGGGAGTTTCCTTTACCTTGGCCAGATGAGAGTTGATCCATTTTGTAAAAGTACGTTTTTGTACTATCTCTTGCTCATCTAGAAGAAAAAAAATGAATCTAGTTAGGTAACACAGTATATCATTAAGTTGCATCCTAAAAGACATTGGGTTACAAAGTGTAGAAGTAATCATATTATTTTATTTTCTAACCCATTTTGTCAATTGTTGTCTCGAAGGAAGTGTCAGTACAACTCCAATTTGACGATTCCTTTAAACATTATCAGCAAATGCTTCAAATTTTTCAATATTTTATCCCTGTTTGCCTTCATTCTCTTTTTCAAAGTTTACTATAGAATCATACCTCAATCAAGCTGTTTGAAAAAAGTTCACTGAGACCAGCTAAGTGCCAAGTTTTATATTATGTTCAGAGATAGACAGAAAACAAAGGGCAACATCTCCACCATGGAAAACCTAGAAGCAGAGATTGACAAGCAAGGGCTTATGTATAGTAGAGGGTTATACAGTAATGTAATAAGATAGAGTTGTGTATGTGAGGCATTAGAGGGATATTACTCAGACTATATGACCTCCAAAGATTTCACCACTTGAAGTCCACACCTTTGTGTAGGCAGACTGCAGGTAGTACCTGTGACTTGTTTCTAATCAATAGAATATAGCAAAAATGATGGAATGTCATACCTATAAATATGTTATTTTATGTTAGATTTCATCTTAGCTGACCAGAGTGAAAGATTCTCCTTCTAGCTTTGAAGAAGCAAATAGCCATGGTGTGAACTGCCCATGGAGCCATGTGGCAGGGAAGAGAGAGCTGCCTTTAGTGAAGGGATGGTCTCGGGCCAAAAGCCAACAAGAAGCTGGGACCCTCAGTCACACAGCCACAAGAAAATTAACTCTGCTAACAATCCAAATGAGTTCGAAAGTGCATTCTTCCCTATTTTAGCCTCTGGATAAAAATGCAACCTAGCTGATATTGTGAACTTGTCTGCTTACTTACAGACTTGTGTGACCCTGAACAGAGAATGCATCTAAGACTCTTGACCCACAAAAGTTTGAGGATAACAAATGAAAATTGTCTTTTGGGGGGGTGGGGGTACAGGGTTTTTTTTTTAGAGATGGGGGAGAAAGAGTGTGGGGCAGTGCAGAGAGAAAATAAAGAATGCTAAGCAACTCCACACCCAACATGAAGTCCAACATGGCGCTCTCTAGGGCTCTATCTCACAACCCTGAGATCATGAAATCAAGAGTCTGTTGCTTAACCCACTGAGCTACCCAGGAAAATTGTATTAAATTGCTAAGTTTGTGGTAATTTCTTATGAAACAATAGAAAACTAGTATCAGGGGAGAAAAAGAGGTAGGGTCCAGGAAGGCTATAATTAGAGGCATAAAGATATGAAGACCAGAGAGAAAGGGGCCCATTAAACACCTTTTAAGAAAGGGTAAGTTCTATTCATTCTACAAATATCTACCAAGTGTCCACTGTTTGTAAAACACTAGATCAGATGTTGTGAGGAATGCAGTTGAATAAGACATCATTTCAACTCCTCACCCTTTCAGGGATGGTGCTCAGATCTGTATCTCTGGAACTGATCTCTCTTGGGCTTCAGCAGAAAACATCTGACTACCTGAGAATATAAGCCCTATGAGGACAGTAACTTTGTTCCCAATATCTACAAATATGACCAAAAAAAAATACTGTTCAGTGAAGGAATGAAGAAAATTAATAACAAAGCATTTTAATTTAGAGAGCTTTTGGATATGTCCACAGAATTTACAGAATGCTGTTACTTCTAATGTAGTTTAAGCATGTGCTTTTAAACTTTCAAGTACATACAAAAACACACCAGTATGATAATAGGCAACATTTTTAATATATCAGACACAGATTTTTTTTCTCTTTTTGTTTTTAAAGAACTTAAGAATTACATGGGATGTTTGAAGGGCTGAGTTTGAAAGAAGACTTCTGTCCACATCTTTTTGGAAAACCCAGGTAAAATCTCAAATTGAACTACAAAAGAAGCTGGAAACAGAGCCCTTCTATGTTCCTGGAAAAAGAAAAAAGGTAGTGGAGTTGAGTGAACACCTGACAATGTCCTGCCAAACTTGCTGAAAGTTGAATTCTAATAATTTTATTTGCTTTATTAATTTTTTGTATTACGTATCTTCCTTTGAATTACCTGATACATCTGACTCTAAACAAAATACTTATTTTTAGACCATGACATGAATGGCCTGTTACATTGAGGATTAGATAACAATTTACTGTAGAGAAAGAAACATAATTTATTGGAAATTAGAGAAAGTAAATTTTAAAATACTAAAATGGCATGCTTTGCTTTAAATTTTAAAAATATCACTCCATTTGGTATGTTTTTTGACCAAGGAAGGATATAAAGGGAAAAATGAGAAATAATTTATTGAATCAAAAATGTGATTATTTTGGATCGCCTGGGTGGCTCAGCAGTTGAGCGTCTGCCTTCTGCTCAGGGTGTGATCTCAGGGTCCTAGGATGGAGTTCCTCAATGGGCCCCCAATAGGGAGCCTGCTTTTCCCCTAGTCTCTGCTTCTCTCTGTGTCTCTTATGAATAAGTAAATAAAATCTGTTTTTAAAAATGTGATTGTTTTGGCAAATGCTAAGTGATATAATTAGCACAAAAGCAGCTTATTGTCACCTATAATATATAAATTCTGTGCTCTAACATAATATGACCCATAATATTTTTTTAAATTATTTGCAGTATGGGAAGTGATAATGCAAATTTAACTTCTGGTTCCAGGTATATTTAATTATTTCTAGTAGTGTTCTTTCCCTAGCAAATCAAAGTAATTATTGATTTGTCAGTTTGAAATGATTCAGCAAGCAAGTACTCTGGATGAGTCTACATGTATGTAATCATCCCTTCAACAATATTATTAATGTCTTCTTTCCCTACATAAATATACCCAGCAAAATCCGCATACCGTTTATTCTTTTGAACCATTCTCTTTTCTTTTCTTTTTATTCAAGTATAATTAACATACAGTGTTATATTAGTTTCAGGTATACCCAGGCACTGATATTTCTCTCTATGTCTCTGTATAGATCCCATTATATTTTAATTAAGCCAATTATTATATGTAATATATACTTATTAACTCATTTAATTCTTTAGATTTTATTTGTTTATTCATGAAAGACACAGAGAAAGGCAGAGACATAAGCAGAGGAAGAAGCAAGCTCTCCACAGGGAGCCAGATGTGGGACTGGATCCCAGGACCCTGGGATCACAAACTGAGCCACAGGCAGATGCTCAACCACTGGCACCCAGGTGCCCACTCATTTAATTCTTATAACAAATCTTCAAGCAAGAACTATTATAGTGCCATTTTACAAATAAGAAAACCAAGGCACATTGAAGTTAAGCATTTTTACCAAAGCTACTTAGTAGCAGAGCCAAATGTCAGGTTTTTACATTGTTATACTGCTGTCCAAGGATAGCAGAGAAATTACTATATTAGTCATATCAAATATTAATCATATTAAAATGATAAATTCATAGTTAAATCCATTTGAGTTTGACCTTAGAATCTTTAGGTTCTATAAATAAAGTCATGTAGCAGCAGAATAATCTTAACTAATCAAGCAAACTAGATTTGATGAAATTCAGAACTTCTATAATATATAAAATCCTTCTAAGTTTAAAATAGACTTCACGTACAGTTAGAGTGTATGTAAAATTTTAAACATTTTGAGATTACGTATAATTTTATTATTGTTACAAGATATCAATGTTTTAAAATCTTAAATTAGCATAGTGTTAGTTGTACAAGTCATAAATTTAGGTAATAATCTATTGATATTACTTCCTGATTTTAAGTTGTTATATTTTTACTACTCCCACCTTAATGAAACAATACTGCTATTATAACAGTTTCATCTGATGGTAAATCTGAGTTTATAAGTTAGAAAGCTCATATTATAAAATTTTTTTTAGAAAGCTCAAATTATGGGGGTTTTTTTGGAGCATGCATTGTATATATCTAAGTTTCAAATTCTCTACATGTTTCCTTTTACAATATAGCGCAAATGCAGAGTTTATTGGATCCTAGCAATTTACTCTTTATATATCAGACACAGCCAACTGAATTCTTTTTTTTTTATTTTTTTTATTTTTTTTTTTATTTTTTTAGCCAACTGAATTCTAAGTAAATATTTTCTGATTTTACCTACTATATTCCCCAAATAAGGAAAAATTCCTAAAATATCATGTCAGCAAATATTCACTTTTTTCATACAAAAATCAAAATAATTTAGTCCAAGTTTTGGTAATTAAATCTGATATCAACAGCATAATATGTTTAAATCATGGAAATAACATAAAACATGAAATGAACGTCTACCACATTGCATTAAAACAATATCCATAAAGCTGTTGATGAAGAACTGACCTTACCAACCTCCTTGATACAGGTTTATAGTTCTTGGGAATATGTAGTTCTATTTCAAAAAGCATTATTTAAGTGTATTTAACTATTAATCTTATAGCAATTTTTCTATCTTACATTTTTCAGAACAACAGCATGATATGGTCTTACCAAGTGTCCATATGTATGTGTGCTAAACATTTCCACTTAAATTGTATAAAGGGTAATTCATTAAGCCATTTAGCTGAACAGGCATGTTACTTGTAAACACAAAGAAATTTGTCTAAGTCACACATGTAAACTTAGGTCTCCAGTTCTGGGAATTACAGAGAACAAGAAGTTGTTTTTAAATCTTATTCTCTAATTCCTATTAATGCAAACTAAAATCTATTTAGTCCTTAAGCCAGTCTATTGGAGGCCATCCTTGGGTCTTTACTTATCCCAATCCCCCACAACAAATTCATTAGGAATTTCTGTTGGTCTAATTTCCCAAATATCTCATCAAACCAACATCTACTGAAAACACCATCATCTTTCAGATGCCTATTCATTTCTACCACTAGAATTTAAGTTTTAGATGAGATGGCATGGACCACATCTGACTTATACATCACTGTCTTATTCATTATTGCATAACAGATACTTAATAAAGAAATTAATGGATGCATTTTCTAAGGAAGTGCTGGAGACTAAAAAACTGTCCCTATTCTAAGGACTAGTAATAAATGAAAGAGACAAGTATGTAAATAATAGCTCAAAGCAATGTGTCAGCTACTATAATTTGAGAAAGATAAGATGTTGAGGGAATATAAATACATGAGCAAGTAATTCTCTTACAGGGTAATGGAACAGGCTGAAAGATTCAGAAAAGCTAAAAAAGGATGTGCCATTACATCAAACATCTACAGATAAGTAGAGATTTGCAGGTAGAGAACTTTTTAGGAGAAACAGGCAGTCTTTTAAAAACATGGTATGATATATTAAAGTGACAGTAAAAATATGTTATGACTGGAGTATAAAGTGGAGAGAGTTTAAGAAAGGTTAACAAAGAAGTAAGCCTAGAAAATAGGTAATGATCAGGTTATTAAAGTCTTTGAATAGCATGCCATGGAGTTTGATCTCTATCTTATGGACAAAGGGGAGCCATCAACAGTTTGGATAAGCCAAAGACACGATCATATGAGACTTGAGACACAGAAATGGCAATGTAGAGGCTTAACTGAAAGAAGAAGCTGGGAGCAAGGAGGATATTTGGGAATACATGAACAGAACGCATGTTAAAAGTGATGAATTCTGTTCTGGGGACATGCCAAGAGGGACGAGGTGCAGGAGATGGCTGCAAGATAACTGTCAGAAGTAGACAGACAGGAGCTAGGGGTGCTTTCTAGACTTTTATCATAAGCAACTGCAATAATGATGCCACTAACCAAGGAAAGAAAGAGAAGCAGCAGGCTCCAAATGCACTGCACATGCATCATGAAATGTCTAGGTAAGATAAGTGCATCAGCACAAAGGTGAGGTGAGGTGGGTGCTCCACAGATAAGAACCTATAAGAGGCTCTTTAAGGCCAGGTTTTGATCCACATATTACTGGGCAGAGGCAGCTCAAACTCTCCTCCTCTGTAAACTTGAATCTTGGTTTCCTTCTAAAGGCACTGGGTATTATTTGTAACTGATGAATTATGGAAAGCTACATCTGAAACTAATGATGTACTATATATTGGCTAATTGAATTTATTTTTTTAAGATTTTATATATTTATTCATGAGAGACAGAGAGAGGCACAGACTAATTGAATTTAAATTAAAAAAAAATAAATTAAAAGGCCAGACTGTGTGAAGAAAAGAAACTAGTTGTGGAAATTAGACCTCACCCTGAGGTCTCCATCACTGGTTCCATTTCAAAGGCAGTTGGTCCGACAGACCTCAGGAGTTAGAAGCTGTTAGGCCTTAAAAGAGGAAGGCCTACATAGGAAGGCTGTTTAGTACAAGTATGGCCCTGGATAATGTTGTTATAACAAATAATCTCAATATTCCAAGGCACTATCCCTCTTTAGAAACAAGTGAAAGATGAAGGGAGCTGGCTCTGACATTCAGTTTCTCTATTTCTTTGCCAGTTTTCTTCATGATGAGTCATAGTAAAAGTGACTTGCTGATTTTGCACTATACTTTGTCCAAAGTAACTTATACATATACCCGCAAGCAAAGAGGCCATAGTAAAAAGTGGCCTGGGTTATTTGGGCCTTTGCAATCAATCATGAAAATTTTGCTGTCTACAAACATACTAGTTAGTTGTATTTTCATTTTACCATATATAATATGTAAAACTGAGAAAGCATGAGGGTGGGGGAGGGGCAGAGGAAGAGGGATGACTCCCCAGTGAGCAGGGAGCCCCAAGACTCAGGGCTCATTCCTCAGGGCTTGATCCTGAGACCCCAGGATCATGACCTGAGCCAAAGCAGATGCTTAACTAATTGAGCCCTACCCAGGAGCCCCCTAACAGATGGTGTTTTTAAAAATACTAACAATATTGAAGTTGGCATATTTCAATACATTTAACAAATCGTCTATAAGAACTTATTTCTGAGTGAGGATTTCATAAATGGATATGCACATAAAGATGTATATTTTTAAGAGTCATGAACAATCATGAAGATCAAAATACTGAACTCCTGGATGTATCCATCCTTAATCAATGTCATGTCAATATAAAAACAACCAACAAGGAAGACTGTTTAAACAGGTAATTAAAATTGTTAAGTCTGAAATTGCTGTCTTTTACAAAAATATTAGTGTATCATACATTGATACATTGATAGCTTGCAATAGGTTATGATCAACTTTTTGGTTTTTTGCAGATTATCATTTTATTCTTTAGGTGCTTTAATGACAATGATGGCTTAAATAAAAGTCTTATAGATTTGAGTTACCTGAAATATATAAATGCTAATTTAAAATAAAAAATTTAAATCATAATTTCCTAACTATATCTAATAAAGTTTTTTCATTATTTCTGATGCAGATGAATTCACCTCAGTAAAAAGTTGGAAAGAAATTTTAAAGTAGAAAGTAGATTGAACTTTTTGGTGCAATAAATGACATGGCTACAAAGGAAAAGACAACAAAAAAAGAGTGACAATGAAATCACTACTGTATTAGTTAATACGATGTATTAACTAAATAATAGCCCCAATAAGATGGCCTCAATCAAATTACTGGTTTTGGGATTAGAATTTTATGGTCCCAATTGTAGATCTACAATTGCTAAAATCATCACTAACTCTGTCATACATAGGTGGAGTTTATGGTATGTTGGCTATTTCTTCTTCTTCTTCTTTTTTTTTAAAGATTTTATTTATTTATTAATGAGAGACAGAGAGAGGCAGAGACACAGAGGGAGAAGCAGGCTCCATGCAGGGAGCCTGACATGGGACTGAATCCCGGGTCTCCAGTACGAGACCCTGGGCTGAAGGTGGCGCTAAACTGCTAGGCCATCTGGGTCTGCCCAATGTTGGCTATTTCAACATAATGAAATAGAGTTTTTAATTACCCAATGTTTAGATTTGTAAGTTAAACATAAATGAAAACAAAATGTACAAAACCAGGTTGTGCCTGATTACAAAATATGTACACAAATTCCTTTTATCCTGAGCATCATACCCTTTGCAATCTGATTTCACTGCCTCCTATCAACACCTAGAGTGGAGGGATGCTTGGGTGGCTCAGAGGTTGACGGTCTGCCTTTGGCTCAGGGGGTGGTCCCGGAGTCCCACGATGGAGTCCCACATCAGGCGCTCCTTGAAGGGAGCCTGCTTCTCCCTCTGCCTGCATCTCTGCTTCTCTCTCTCTCTCTCTGTCTCTCATGAATAAATAAATGAAATATTAAAAAAAAAAAACACCTAGAGTGGATTTCCCCACCCATTGAATCTAGATTGGCTTTGAGATTGCTTTGACCAATAATGTGGCTGATATGATTTTATATGACTTCTGAGGCTGGGACTTGAGAAACGTTGAGGGTCCATTTTGGTTTCTTAGAGCCCTACCCTGAGACCACACACAAGGAAGTTGATCTAGCTTCCTACAGGGAAAAAGTCACGTTGAAGAGAACTGAGGTACCTCAAGTGACAGCCAGCACCAATTGTCAGACATCCAAGTCAGTGGACCTACTAGTCCTACTAATCCTCTAGCTGAATGCATCCATGTAAATGAGCTCAGGCAAGCCAGCAGAGGAAACACCCAGCCCACCCACAAGAACATGAGAAATCATAATGTGTTACTGCTTTAAGCCACTAAATTTCGGTGGTAGCTTAGCAAAGACTAAATGAAACAGAAACTGCTACTGGGAATATAGTGCTTCATTAACAAAAATCTAAAATATGTGGTATTGGCCCTGGGACCAGATGGGAAGGAGGCTGGAAGGACACAGACTGTTAGTAGAGACTGAAAGGACAGCAGCCCACTGCTATCAGAGATTGGAAGGAGAGCCACATATATTTTATCTATTACATATTCTGTATGCAGTAACTTGAACTTGTGTATTTGGCTAGAGAGGTTTCCCTGCAGAAATCTGAAAGCATCAACTGCCTTTCTATGAGGAATTGGAGGAGAGAAAGATGAACCAAAGAAGGCACTTTTTGGTTCCTGTGTTAGATTAGAAAATATGATGCTTTGTCATTCCCAGTATTTCCTGAAAAAATATTTGCAAAGTAGAAAGTAGCTTCAGGTTAACAATAAAGCAACAGTGTTGACTATAAGACCCACTGTTAAGAACTCAGAAAGATTTAAGGTAGTGCCTACTTGACCTTTTCAGCTAGACAAACCAGCTTCTAAAAACGTTAAGGGCACTGCCCATAGCAGCCTTACATGTAGTCCAAAATTTTTTTAAATTTTGGATTTGAGGGGTGCTTTGGTGACTCAGTTGGTTAAGCACTGGTCTCTTGATTTCATCTCAGGTCACAAGCTCAGGGTCATGAGATTGAGCCTCACAATGGGTCCATTCTCAGCGGGGAGTCTCCTTGAGATTCTCTCCCTCACCTTCTGTCCCTCCTCCTGCTTGTGTATGAACATTCTCTCTCTCTCTCTCTCAAAAATAAATAAATAAATCTTTAATAAAAAATAAATTTTGGATTTGAGTGGCACAGTGTGAACTCCAAGCAGATTTTCAGGAAGTCACCAATCTATAAAAGACTATTTATTTGAGAGAGACAGAGAGAGAGACAGAGAGAGAGACTGAGAGTGAGCAAGCTGGGGGAGGGAAAGGAACAAGCAGACTCCAAGCTGAGCTCAGAGCTCAATGTGGGGCTCCACCTCATGACCCTGAGATAATGACCGGAGCCAAAATCAAGAGTCAGATGTTCAACCAACTGATCCACTCAGGTGCCTCAAGTCAACAAATCTGTTAAGCAAAAACACCACCACCTTGCACTAAAGGGACAGGACAGTTCAAAATGAAGACAATACTTGGGAACCACAACTTTATATGACTAGGAAGAAGGGTAAGAAGACTATCAGCCATAAACATGAACTACTTCTTAGCAAAAAAGCAGGGAATGTCACTGGCCCCCTGATTAAAGGGACTAGCCACATGTCCCTAGCTGGATTTCAAAATTTCAGACCATGACTGTTATCTCTTTTCCATTCTTTGTACAGAGACATCTACTGCAATGGTCCTGGCCCCTGGTCTCATCATTGCATATTGGATGAATAGGGTGTAGCCCCTTCTCTTTTTAGTTATAGGCCTGGGGATTGAGAAGAATTATACTTGAGGAGTCTCATTTGTATGTGGACCAGATGCAGATCACATAACACTGGATTTGGAGCTTGTCGACATTAATGGAAGAGATTTTCAAACTCTTGAGAGGAAGTGAATGTATTTTGATGTAAAAGAATATAAATAATAGTGACAAAAGGACAGATTTTAAACTGTGGCCACAAAATTCTCTGGTCCCAATATGCATCTTCTTTTCCAAGGTGACTTTGTTCTTTCTCTCATCAAAGGGTAGAATTGATTTCTCCTCTCCTTGAATATGATCTTGTATTATCCTTGCTTTTATCAATAATACAGCAGAAATGACTTTATGCCATCTGATTCTAGGCCTTAAGAAGTCTTGTACTTTCTGTTTTAGCTGTCTTATATTTCTGTCTTAAAACCAGCATGTAAAGAAAGCAGTCTATATGGGAGGACAAGAGTCCATGTGGAGAATTGAGCCAGAGCCAACTGCCAGACACATGGATGAGGTCATTTTGGACCTTATTCAGCCAACCCTGCAGATAAACTCATCCCAGATGAAACCAAAAAATTGAGACCTAAGGATTCAAGATTGATACATCTCTTATGTCTTCTCTCTGACACTCCCATACATACATGATTACAAATTCCTCAAGGCAAGAAATCTCCCCATCATTATATACATAGAGACTAAATCACTGCCTAGCACATTGTCTTATATATATGTCCTTAGGAAATAAGGACATCCATATTTAACTGTGAACTAGTAAACCAATCCATAAATCCATAAAATGATTATCTTTAAGTTTGGTGTGGTTTGGTACACAGGTGATGGCTAACTGAAACAAACACATTTAATTGTATGACAAACACACAAGTAATCTTCCTTTTCCTTCCCCATCACTCTGTCTTCTACAATAGGTTTCTCAGCATACTTGGTTGGGTCCACTTTCTGGGCCTTTGATGCTCTGATCAGATAAGTAAAGTAGAAAAGAGTGATAAGGAACAAGGACACCCAAAGTTATTCTCCATATGATTAAGCATAGATTAACTGGGGAGGACAGAAGAGAAGATCAATAGCTATCAGAGGAGTGAGTTTGAGGAAAAAGATGAGAAAAGAAAATTTCTAGGGAGCTTTGCCTCTGTTGAGTGCCCTGACCATTGCTTCAATTTTTTTAAGTATCAGTAATTATTTAGTGCTTCTAAGAGTTTTGGAATTGGAATCATATTTCTTTTATATGAAACCAATGACCAGATATAAAAGCTCTGTTTCATTAAAGTTACTTTTTCAAAATTTAGTAACATCTTACTATGAATCTGAGTTCTTTTCTAACCTTATTTTTTTTAATTTTTTTATTTATTTATGATAGTCACACAGAGAGAGAGAGAGGCAGAGACACAGGCAGAGGGAGAAGCAGGCTCCATGCACTGGGAGCCCGACGTAGGATTCGATCCCGGGTCTCCAGGATCGTGCCCTGGGCCAAAGGCAGGCGCCAAACCACTGTGCCACCCAGGGATCCCTCTAACCTTATTTTTTAAAATATTTTATTTATTTATTCATGGAGACACACACACACACACACAAAGAGAGAGAAAGAGAGAGAGGCAGAGACAGATACAGAGTGAGAAGCAGGTTCCATGCAGGGAGCCTGATGTGGAACTCTATCCTGGGTCTCCAGGATCAGGCCCTGAGCTGAAGGCAGCACTAAACTGCTAAGCCACCGGAGCTGCCCTCATTTATTTAAACAAATACTATCACACCTCTCCTATGAGCTGACACCCTACTCTGACCCGCTATGGACACAATCTGAGAGGATGATGTGGCTCCTTACACTCCAGCAGGGAGAACAGGAATCAAAAAGAAGTATATGCATGCAACATAAAGGACAGTAAGATGGAATACGTGAGTGGATTAAAAAAAAAAGTCCACAGTATGAAATGGAAGGCAACTTGAACAGTACAAATAGTGAAAGCCAGCCCCTACCACTTGCTCATAGGATCTAGGTGGAAAATGCTGCTTCTACAACTAAATTTTTTTTTCTAATAAATTACAAATAAAAGTCACATGATAAATAAAAAGTGAGAACAGCTAATCTCCTTGATGAAAGATTACTTCTAATTAGGGCAGAAACCTTTAGAAAAGTTTCAAGCTGGTACTGGATGAACTTGCTACAACATAGCTCCCTAATTGTACAAAGTGGTACATCTCCTGATTTTGCAAGAAAATTACCACAACTTTGAAATCTTTTCCTGTTGTGAGTGCTTAGCAATATGAGTGCAGCAGAAGGAAACCAGGTATTAGAAAATGTTGTAAAATACCATCTTCATACAACCATTTTATTTTAACATTAAATTGTACTTCAACACTAGTATTTTAATCAATCAAAATACAGTGTTTTATTTTGGGTAAGGAGAGAGAGCAGAGAGCAGTTGATCACAGTGTTCATATATTCTATTTTTGATATTTAGAGTACACTTTTTAAAAACATATATAGTTCTTTCATATAAATATGACTTTTTCTTAGCTAGAACCTCCAAATTTCAGTTGTTTTTGTTTTTTCTCACTAAATTATGCCCTTTGTCTTAAGTAGGTTTATGATTACAATCCCACATTTGGGGACTTTGTATGTCAAATTACTGCTAATATTATTTCTTATTTTCAACCTGTGATCTAAATTTTCTTTTTCCCCCTCTTCATTATTTTTTATCAAGATCCAAACACAAATATAATAATTTGACACAATTTCACTTCTATTTTATACTGCACATCCTCTTCAGAAGTAAAGAGAGGTACAATTTTAACAGTGAAATCGCAATTTGAAATGGAGGCAAAATAATAAAAGCTGAAAACAGTAAAACTGAAAAATAAGATCAAATCACCAAATTTGAGAAGGAGATGCCACAAATTCCAATCTCAAACATATTCAACCCTGGATCATAACATTAAGTTAGCCACTTGGAAAACCTGCATTCAGTGTTCAGTCACAAACAGAGCACCAGACTGTATGTAGTTTTTTGTTGCTTTAGGACTGGAGTGACAGCAGTGACCTTTGTCATAAAAGAAAATTCACTGGATAATAGAACCTGTGACCGACCACTGTGCCAGTTGCAGAGGCTTCCACATGAGACAACAGCTGATGAGTGTTTTAAGCTTTAAAATAATAGTAACAGCCATCATCTATTTAGAAAATATCATGTGGCAGGCATAATGTTATGTACATTCATTGTACATATTATCTAATTTAAACTTTGCAACAACCCTAAGAGGAAATATCACCCAACCTGTATTTTGCCTGTAAAAAAGACTTGTCTAAGGTGATACAGTCACTAAGAGGCAGAGCATGGTTCTGTGTCTCTCCAAAGCTGTGGCTTCAATCACTTCACTCTACTTGCACATCCCAATTGCCCATTGGGATTTCCAGAATATTTTTATTTATGTCATCTGATTGTTAACCAAACCCTAGAGATACTAACCTCAACTCACAGATGAAACCACCATTTCAGAAATAAATTGTCTCAGCAAATGAGTGTTAAAGCCAAATTAATAAGTCTGACTCCTTGCTTTCTGCACCATATTAGCAACTAACTGACCAGAATCTAGCCAATAGAGCACCTCCAATCCAAGTCATGACTGTTCCACCATCTTCTTGAACTACAAGCTAAAAGGACTTCTCTCAGGAGACACCTTAATGTGTTCAGTTCTCCAACCTTTTCCATATCTTTATTCTCCATCTCTATATTTGTATCTGCCTTAGTATTATCATGTATCATAGGTCAGGCCAACAGGGAAACCATAGCTTGAAGAAATTTTGTCAGCAGGAAAGTTTTTTGGGTATGTGCTCTCAGAAACAACATTTTTAAGGCTGTGAGGGAAGCAGCATTGGGCAGAGAGAGAGATGTTGAACAGAGATGCAATTATGTCTCTGAAGCTGGATCTCTTTCTTTCTTCTTTCTTTCTTTCTTTCTTTCTTTCTTTCTTTCTTTCTTCCTTCCTTCCTTCCTTCCTTCCTTCCTTCCTTCCTTTCTTTCTTTTCTTTCTTTTCTTTTTTTTTGCTGGGATCTCTTTCAAAGATGTCCTAAATTGAGGCAAGGAGCTGCGACTTTGTCCCCAGGCATTGTCCACTCACTGGATATGAGCTGCATTGGAGAGGGGCATGTCTAGGATGAGGCAAATCTCTTGGGCGGATGACATATCCTGGGGAGGGGCTCAGGGTATGGACCTCCTACAGGCTACACTCTGGGTGGCTGAAGAAGTGAGAGCCCCAGGACTAAAGGGCAGGACTTGTGCTGTACCCTATAAGTTGTGCTACATCTGACATAAAGACGATAGCATAAAGAAAAGGGCAGTGTCATACCTCTGATAAGATAGTCAATTACACAGGTTCTCCAAATCATCCAGTTGATTTAGTCCTACCAGTTTGAATGCTTTCTCACTAATTTATGTGCTTTCTCAATCCAACCAACAAAGCTTGGTTCTGCCTTTCTGCCCTCTGGGCCTTCCTACCTGAGGTAACTTTCTACTTCTCCAACCAGATAATTCCAGCAACCACTGGCTAGTCCTGCCCTCTGTCTGGCCTCCATATTATAGTCCATCCTGTCATATTCTTTCCGTGTAGGGGATCCTGTTCTTTCAATTACTAAACATCATCAACCAGGAGCCTAGGCAAATAAGAAACAGAGAGTGTCCAACACTTCTCCAAATGTGTTTTCTTTCACCAATGTTCTAAGAAAATGTTTTAACTTGAATGTTTCGGGGTGTGATTTATCATTTCCCAGTTTTCCACATACCCATTACTCTATTTTCTTAGACCAGCTGCTTCTCCAATCACCTGAAAGTAACTGAGTTTAAGACATCTAGAAAAAAGGAAGACTTGCCCTCCATATATGCATAGGTAGGAAGTGAAGTAAAGAAGTCAGTATGATAAGAAACCTTAGGAAGAGGTAACCTGCAGAATAAAGACTCTCCCAATTTAAAAAGAAGCTATTATACTTTTTAATATAACTATTCTAATTATATCCTTAGGGAAAGAAAATATATAAAATATATAGATTACATCATATATAATAATGTATAATATGTACTATCTTACATTAATATTACTTATATGGTATTGTATAGCTGTTTTAATTATATCCTCGAGAAAAGTAGAAGAGGTTTTCTGTTCTCCACTACCTCCCAGTATTTTAAATTAGTATAAATGTTTAAGTACATTATTTCAACTGAATTATTCCATGGAAACTCAGAACAATCAGGACTAGTTAAACATTACTTGTAATTATGTGAAGATTTAAATCAAGGAAACATATAGCTTGATAAGTGTATATAAAATATAAGATTTTGGTGTTTTTTATATAACCAAACACCAGATTCCAAATCTCAATCAGCTATAAGAATGCATGGTACCTTTTATATAAAACTTTGGAAACCAGAGTCTAGGTTAAGAACAAACTTGTTGCTAACAGGATATTCCATGCACCCAAACAGTAGCATAAGATGTGCTATTGTTTCTACATTGTTTCTTAGTAAGAAAAATGTCTCAGCTACCTAATTATGTTTAGAGGTCTCATCACTGGAAAAAAAAATTGTGTGACTCCAGAAGCAAACTAGAATGCATCTGGGTACCGTTTTCTATCTAAACATAGTGGTAAGGTGTTGAAATTCTGAGTCATCCTCACACTTTATAAAAATCTGAAAACAACAAAATATAAGATGAAATTATTTCATTACATTCAGATAAAAAAATGAAATAGTAAATGTACTTTAAAAATGAGAATTTAAAGGTGCCTGAGTGGTTCAGTGGATTATGCTTCTGCCTTACTCTTGGGTAATGATCTCAGGTTCCTGGGATCAAGTCCTGCATTGGGCTCCCTGCTCAGTGGGGGAGCCCCCTTCTCCCTCTACCCCTCCCCACTGCTTGTGTGCTCTCTCTCTCTCTTGCTCTCTCTCAAATAAGCAAAATCTATAAACAGATAAAATCTATAATTTAATAAAGAAAAATTAGAAGTTAAAAGCAATAATACTGAAAGTGAAAAGAAAATTAAGTCATTAACAGACTGACAAATTCTTGACCAAAGATTCAGGTTTCAAGAGTAGTTTTCTTCATTAGTTGGAGGAAGATATTTAGTTCTGTCATAAATGGCAGACATTAATGTAATAACATCTTAAGTTTTAGAAGCCATTTCTTTAAAACATCTGAATATCAATCATCTAAATTTCTATGCTAAAATTTGGCTTTTATCTTATCTTAGCATTCCTAGCAAATTTTCACTGTTCAGGATTACACTGTAAATACTAGTTTTAGGTTTTCCATGAAACAGAATTATTCATTTCACTTCCAATAGTGTTCAAGTCAGATAAAATAGGAAAAAAATTTCAACTTAGAGCAGTTTTAAAATCTATTTTATACAATCTCAATGTTTTTGTACCAAGGATTCAGACTGAAATTATGTGAAAAAAAAAGTACAAATGCTCACGTACACATACACACTACACGCACACAGATACACACATAGACAACAATACCAAAAGTACCTTTTATCGCACCAGGAGTCTTGGAGTTTGTTTTTATCATATTCCACATATTATAGTAACTTTTGGAATTTGTCCTAATTCAATCAGTATCTAAATCAAACACAGCTTTCACCAAAGGAACTTCCAACTCGGCTAGCAACATTCTCCCTAAAAGTATCCCTATAGCAACGCCTCTATAAAAGCATATTATTCTCTCACTCTTTAGCCTTACCCCCTGCTTACTGACCAAATGCACCACTCTCCAATGCCAGCATTTCTACAAAGACAGTTTTTCTATTGATTTATAAAAAGTGCTTCAGCAGCATTTTCAGGGGAAAGAATAACTCTTTTTTCTGTGTATACCTAGGAATTCAGCATTATTATGTTAAAGTCCTAAAAACATACAAGGGTTTGTTTTGTCTTGTTTTGGGGTTGAAAATAAATCACTCAAAATTTTTAAAGTCCCAAATTATAGCCTTAGATGTATATGTATATGTAAAGTTTTTAGAATTTGGGATAGAAATTAAATGAATCCTTTGTAGACCTGTATTACGATGACATTTAATTTCTCATATTTATTTTTAGACAAGATACAATCTTACTTATTTCTAGTTTGTTCTTTGAACTTGCTGGAATGTTATATAAATATCTAATATTGTGACACACAAGTTAAAAATTATAATTACCTCATTAGAGACATGCATAATTATAGCGAGTTACCAAGGGAATCATACTGCCATATATATAGTTTGTGTCTGTGTATGTGTGTGTATATAAACAATATTAGAGAGTTTTTACATTATTTAAATACATAAAATATCAGTTAAAGAAAAAGCCATACAAAAGAAAAACTAATATAGGTGCAAGAATCCACAAAGAATATTTAAAAAGTTCCATGTTATGCTTCCTAAAACAATTTAGGACTAGATCTCTAAATTAAAAATGTTTACAGATTTGTGGGTCTCTCCAACCTAGAATACAGTAATTTCTTAACCTGGAAATTCAAGGTAAAATAGGAATGGGTTGTAGCCATATTCATTCTTATTAAAATGACACCATAACAAAATTAGGAATGGAAATTGTGGGATGCCTGGGTAGGTCAGCAGTTTAGTGCCAGCCTTCAGCCTGGGGTGTGATCCCAGAGTCCCAGGATGGAGTCCTAAGTCGGACTCCCTGCATGGAGCCTGCTTCTCCCTCTGCCTGTGTCTCTTCTCTGCCTCTCTCTGTGTCTCTCATAAATAAATAAATAAATAAATAAATAAATAAATAAATAAATAAATAAATAAGGAATGGAAATTGTTTTCATTTCTCTGTCCCACTTAGAATTTGGGAGAGAAATTAAATCTTAAGGGATGTTTTTTGTGATGTCAAATTTGATTATAAACTGTGTTTATAAAGAATGGTAGCTATTACCATGACTTACAGAAAACAACAACAAAATTACTGCTTAGTAGAGGCAGAAATGGAATGATTAATTTCCTCAGAAGTAAATGTTTGACTCTGGGATGGTTACAGTCCTAACTTGGAATCCCCAGAATCATCATTTACTATGAGACTCAGCCATTTTATACCTCAGTTGACTCTTGTAAAAGGGAGATGCAAAAAACACAATCTCCACAAAATCACTGTAAAACTTAAATATTTTACATAACTGTTTTGTCCCCACATGGCATTTTATTCATCAATAAATGTTTATTATATTTATTTTTGCTCATTAATTTAAATATGATAGCAACAGTTTGTGTTAAGCAAAAAGAACTGATCATTGATTTTTTTTATTACTAGAGTATGCATTTAACAAAGGCAGGACAATTAAGAAATTTCTATAAGTCAGAAGAAACTTGATATTTATTTACATGTTCTATCTTCACCTGTTTCCAAACACTAAGAATCAGAGCTTCGTGTAAAGTTTAAGACATTCCAGCATATGTTTATTGAACAAATCTGTGCCATTAGGTTTATCTTGACACATTTAGAATAAAGTAGGAATAAATAATCCTACAGCCTTGAGACCAGGGTTTATCACTTCCCCTATAAGGAAGGGATTGTCCTCCAGTATGGCAAGTGTTGTAATGAAAAGTCAGCAGAAGGTATGGACTGAACAGTATTCTTTTGTGTTTACTGGCACTATTTTTTTAATCCTTTACTAGATGGGGAGTATGTCCCTTCTCACCCAATCTCAAAATATTTAACACTGAATTTTCACATTTATAATTTTTGAAATTCTCACTTGTATTCACTCAAGACTCAGAAAAAAGTCAAAAGTCACTAAACTCATCACTTTAAATTTTCTACCTATTCAGAATCTTCTTTGCTGGAAGAAAGAAATTTTAAAAAGCTCTTTTAAAAAAGGGCATTATTTCTAAGAAACATGGAAGAAAAGAAGACAGAAATTATTTACAAAGGATTTACAAATAGGCTTTCTTATTTTTTTCAAATTTCTCATTTCAACCTTATTTCTATTTGTTAAGCAGCTATTAATGGCTAAGAGCAAGGAAATGTGGGGATAAAAAGTTAAAGAGGGTTTGTAGTCCTTAAGAAGGACCAAATTTCTTAACTGGCTTTAAGAAAGATTTACTTACAAATTACATGCAAGGTAGATTGAGTATACTGATGATTTGGGGGGAAGTGTGGAAAAAAAGAAGATGCAGATGCTAAACCTCGACACTTTGTAAACTTAGTCCCCTCACATCCCTGAAGAATATTTTTTTTCCTCTGCAACAGTACAGCTCTGTGTGTGTGTGTGTGTGTGTGTGTGTGTGTGTGTGTGTGTGTGTTAGGGGAAGAAGGAAATATAATAGCCTCAGTTTGATTTTACTGCTCCCAAAGTTTGAATCTGTGGTCCATAAGGGAACTCAGAGTGAAGCATCGCATCTTGTTGGTTTAAGAGAGAAAGGCCAACAAAGAAGGTGTTGGGCAGGAAGATGTTGGCTTGTTTACCAATAAAATGTTCTCTCATTCTCAGAAGCTAGAGCATGAACCAGCATGACCTTCGCTTTTATTTTCAGTCCTGTAAGGGCAATATTGTTTCTCTTCAGGAAGAGACAATAAAGAAAAAAAATCTGGCTTAAAAAATAGCAACAACAAAGAAGTGTGATAGGAAGGAATTGCAAAGACAGCAAAGGAAGATACAAGGGCAGTAAAATGTATATTTAGAGGCAATTTTAGTCCAATCCACCACCTTCCTGGTAAAATAGCACTTTTGGCAATAAATCTCAAATACGGTATTCTAGGATAAGGTTTAGTAGAATTATCAAGAGTGTGGCTGCCAAATGGCCATCAGGCAGGAAGAAAAACCACAGGTTCACTTTCAGCAAGGTGTCTTTACGGGATTATTCCACAGAGAGCTTGGCTTGACTCAAATATTAATTTCACAAACAAATGCAGTTATAAGAGTGATTCTCACCATTTAGAATATAATTTCAGGGGTAGAAAAACAATCCATAAACTCAATTTTTTTTTGTGGCCTGTGAAATATCCTTTGGTTTCCTACATACTATTTTAAATATTAACTAAATCATACTAACACTTCAACAATGAAACATACATATTTTCCTTTTCACAATAATACAAGATTGTACATTCTTTTGTTTTCCTAACCTCCTTAACTCATAATTTCCTTAAATTTCTGATTTCTTTAAATTTTCTTTAGAAAGGTCTTTATCAGTGGATTGTTCTACAAGTCTATAATGAAGTATATATATAATAGACTATTCTGATGCTTCTATTAAATTATTTGTGCCCACTCTTTGGAGACATTGACTCCTTCTACCATGCTCTGAAACAAAGGCAACAGAGAAGAATAAAATACTGATTTTTCTTGGGTCATGATTTTCTTCAGTCAGAAACTCTCCTGTTGTCCCAATGCTAAAGAATTATTTTAAGAGTGACTTTGAATTTATAGATTTTTCTGAAAAATCCAAGAAAATAGTGATCTTTATTATTAAGTTGTCAAAAACGGTTTCTTACATGTTTTCTTTAAAAAATAAGAGGGGTCTGACTCCTTTATGAAGATAAAGGAGTTATATTATCATATATATATATATATATATATATATATATATATATATATATCTTAGTATATATAAAAGAATCATAAGGATCAGGGGAGCAAGGAGCTCACCCTACCAAATACTCAAATACAACAAAAAGCTAAGTGAATTGAAGCTGTGTGATAACAGAGAAGGAATAAACCAAGGTGGAATGGAAAACATAGTTCAAAAAGACACTCCAATCTATCAAAAAAAAATGAGAAAGAGGGGCACCTATGTGGCTCAGTTGGTTAGTCCTCCAACTCTTGGTTTGGGTTCAGGTCATGATCTCAGGGTCCTGGGATTAAGACCTGTGTAGGGCTCCATGCTCAGCAGGGAGTCTGCTTCTCTGCCCCTCTCTCCCTGTGCCCCTCTCACTACTTGTACTCACTCTCCTATGCACTCACTCTCTAAAATAAATAAATAAATCTTTTTTTAAAAAATGAGAAAGATTATCTGGCTTAGGCAAAACTAGAAGGCAAATTAAGATAGAAAAGTCAATTTAGAGCCTCATTTCACAGCAAAATAAATTCCAAATGGTTAGGGAATTAAAGTAACATTATATAATAAGCACTTGAAAATAAGGTAAAAAAGACAGAGTATATGGGCAAAATATTTGACAAAAATTTAACAAAGCCTTAAAATTTTAAATAAAATCAATTAAAAAAATCAATAAAAAACCTTTAAGATATATTACATTGTTTTGTTTTTTTTTTTCAAATTTTTTATTTATTTATGATAGTCACATAGAATGAGAGAGAGAGAGGCAGAGGGAGAAGCAGGCTCCATGCACCGGGAGCCCGACGTGGGATTCGATCCCGGGTCTCCAGGATCGCGCCCTGGGCCAAAGGCAGGCGCCAAACCGCTGCGCCACCCAGGGATCCCGATATATTACATTGTTAAACAAAGATATGAACAAGTAATTCACAAATGCCTTTTAAGATATATGAATTAAGGTTTGAAATTATTTGAATAAAAAAATGAATATTAAAACAATAAGATAAGCATTTTTTTTTTTGAGAGTGAGAGAGAAAGGGTAGGGAGGAACAGAGAGGGAAAGCAGCAGACTCCATCCCTAGCATGGAGCGTGACACAGGGTTCGATCCCATGACCGTGAGATCATGACCTGAGTTGGATGCTTAACCAACTGAGCTACCCAGGCACCCCAATCCATGGGTAATTTTTTTTTTAAAAAGAGAGATTCTGAGCTACAAAAAGTTTTTATTTTCAATTATTATAATAAAGATTAAACAACATGGATAAATAAGCTATTTATTTTCCATAACTTCAATATTATGGTAGATCAATGGTTCTCAAAGTATCTGGATCAGCATCACCAAGAAACTTATTAGAAATGTAAAATTCGGGCAGCCCTGGTGGCTTAGCGGTTTAGTGCCGCCTTCAGCACGGGTAGTGATCCTGGAGACCCCGGATCGAGTCCCGTGTCAGGCTCCCTGCTTGGAGCCTCCTTCTTCCTCTGCCTGTGTCTTTGCCTCTGTGTGTGTCTGTTTTAACAAGACAGGTGATTCTCAGGCACAATCAAGTGTGGGGATCACTGTATGGATCATAAACTGTATAAAACACTGTAGCAGAGTGGTTAACAGTATGCATCCAAAATGCCTGGTTAAGTGCCAGTTCCATCTCTTGGGCAAATTACTCAGATGCTCCATCTTTCAGTTGCCTCATCCGTACAATGGGGATAGTAATATCATACACCACATCTTGTTAGCAAGACGAGTTAATATCTGAAAAATGTACAAAATAGTGATTAGTATATAGTTTAACCCTGCTGTTAAATAGAAATAAAAAGCAAATGATTTTATATTTAAAAAGGGAAAACACCACATTAAAAGTTGTTTTTAAATAATCAATAATTAGGGCAGCCTGAGTGGCTCAGCAGTTTAGCGCCACCTTCAGCCCAGCGTGTGATCCTGGAGTTCCGGGATGGTGTCCCACGTCAGGCTCCCTGCATGGAGCCTGCTTCTTCCTCTCCCTGTGTCTCTGCCTTTCTCTCTGTGCCTCTCATGAATAAATAAATAAAATATTTAAAAATAATAATAATTACACTATTAAAAATGACAAGTCAATTTGCATATCTGTAACAGGAAGCAAGGTAAGTAAGCTTTATGAACAATGAAATGAATAGAGGAGAGAAAGAAAAAAGAATATAACAGCTGCATTCAAAATAACCTCAAGTACTCTCACAATTGAGAGCCACATATAAGTAATTCAGGGATCTTTGTGACGATAACGCTGGAAGTGTGAATTCTTATGCTGTCTAAAATAATTTGGGAATATAAAACTTCTTTCCTTGATGGTAAAGATATGTTTGTTTGATTTTCTATGCTAATAAAGTGGCTGTAGAAACATGGCTTGAGACCATACTTTGATATAATAAATAACCCTTTATTAATTTACAAGTGATCCAAATATGATATTAACCTGTCATTAAGATGTGATCCCAATGGATTTGGTCTATTAATACTTTTCTGATTTACAATTTAATACTAACATAATTTAAAAATAAAAAGTGCAAGTCTAGTAATTATTTCAGTGTTGTCTAGATCCTGACAACTCCACTGAATTCCTCAATTATGTGGTTGTTAATAATAACTAAGTCATCATGAAGTCACAGCAAAATAAATGAAAAACGCAACCTTATATTTTCTATTTTTAAATATTCTTGCCCAAGACTTAGTAAAACAATACAAAACTTAAAAAGCATTAACTTTTACCCTTTATTGTAGATATGATTGTCCAAAACATTACAATTTTTAAGTTTTCCAAAATCTTTTGAATATCAGCCTATAAAATGTTTGCTCTATCACATTCCAAATATGTGCTCCTCCATCTTTTATAATTTTCAGCTTCTTCCATATAAACAGAATAATGAGGGAGTTCCCTGTGCATTTGGGATCAGGTAGATGGGGAATTTACAGACACCCACAAAAAAACAAGGTTGTGGGATCCCTGGGTGGCACAGCAGTTTAGCGCCTGCCTTTGGCCCAGGGTGCGATCCTGGAGACCCGGAATCGAATCCCACGTTGGGCTCCCAGTGCATGGAGCCTGCTTCTCCCTCTGCCTATGTCTCTGCCTCTCTCTCTCTTTCTGTGTGACTATCATAAATAAATAAAAATTAAAAAAAAAACTTTAAAAAACAAGGTTGTTGGAGAATGAATGGGTCAGTTTAAACTTTTTGTGAGGCCAGACTTGTCAACTTTAGGGACAGGACTCAGAAGCCATCTTGAATCTTTAGTCTCTCCTCACAGCACAAGGAATGGTGCTGGGTTCTTCCTATCATTTACCCTTAACAAATAGAGGATGGGTAGTCCTGTACCTGCTCCTAACAGTAAATCAGACTCACTGTCTAATAATTGTTCCCACAATCAGAGGCAACTGACACAATAGGATTCATTTCCTCCTACAAATTCATAAAGTGCTATCTAGGAAAGTTTGGATCCCAGGACAATGGCAAGAAAGCTTTTCTTTATTGCCTATATCACTGACAAGGGAGAAACCAAATTCCTATCCATAGCAGTTCGGAGATTGTCAGTGGGGGAGCACCTGCCCAAGACACTGTCCTCTAACCTGGCCCCAATCTGGAGGGATTTGAGTGACACACCTCTTCCTGGTCTCAAGAATGGGCAGACATGGGGTGATTCATACTTTTGGTTGAAAAACTAGAAGGGAAAGAACTGGAGACAAAAATCAAATTGCCTCTTTAATCTGATTCTTAATCTGGTCTTTTGACCCAGGTAAAAATACAGAGATCCTTTTCAATTGACAATTTATCTCAGTGACCTAGTTTTAGTAAATATAGCCAGTACACTTTACCTTAAAACATGTTCACTTCTGAGACACCTCTTAACCCAATGTAATGGAAATGTTTTTTTCTTTTGGTTTGTTTTGTTTTGTTTTGGTTTGGTTTGGTTTTTGTCTTGAGAATGCTTAAGAACAGGAAACAAAGTACCACTAGACTTGCTTTTTTAAGCAACAGCCTTGGCAATGAGTTCTAGCTGAGAACTGCCACTTCTGTTGAATCTGAATATTCAGAAAAAGAAAATCAAGAGAAGAAAGAAAAACAATGTTTAGAAACAAAAAGATCCAACAGATTCCTTAAAAAAATGGAGCATATATGTGCGTGTATGAATCTTATAACACACTGAAGTTAGAACTAGGTAAGTACAGTCCATTGGAGGCACTTCATAACAGCTTCAGGATGAAGGGGAGAATATATATTTAGCATATATATATATACTTTTTTACCCTACCCCCCAAAAAAGGGGGAACATGCATTTCACCTTTTTGTGAAAAACAGTGCAATTTAACTTGTTTGCAAATCTATGCCCATAAGGAGGGAAGAAGGAAACTAGTTGTAGAAACAAAACTGTCTAATTATAACTATATTTGTATTGGACCAATTACTATGACAGAAGGGCCATTTTCTTTGGTAGAAAGAATATCAACATTTTATTTTCTCAAATAATTCAGAGTAACATGTGGCTTAACTTTTAATTTGCTTCCTGCTTACTTGCTATGTACAACTAAACTGTTATTTTTAATGGGTTTTTAAAAATTGTAATGCTAGTTTGTGCATCATCACAAATTTTCATGATGCCCTTGAGAAGAGATTATTATGTCTGTAGGTGCAATGACAAAATTCTTTCCAGTCACTTCCTGAATAAGGCAGGGATGGGGAGGGAAGCTTCAAAGCCACAATCTTGGATGGCCTTTTGCCTTAAGCATTTTAGGAAGTGAGTAGAAATCAATATTTTTAAAAATAAAATGTCTACATCTTTAATGGTATTCTTTAATGTCTGGGTGATTATTTCTATTGTCATTAGATAATACTTAGCATTTTACTGTCACGGCTATGACAACCAAGGTAATTTTTACTACAATCTGCATAAACTGAAGTTTCTACAAAGTATTTTAGTATTTTGCCAGTTTTGTCAGTTAATGTTCAATTCTTCTCACTCTCCTGTTAAAGGTGGGGTCCATTAATGATACACACTGAAAATGCATTATAACCTGGTTAGCTGTTAGAATAATTCACTTGAGCTGTAGATGTCTTGCTTTTGTAAAACCGCTCATTTCATATGCCTTATGGAGAAATTATTCAGATTGGAAGGGCTTCAAAACAAACAGAGGAAGGGAACTCATACTATAGCAAAATTTTAGAATTAGAGTATTTCATACAAGCTAGGAAACTCGTAGTAGGAATCTGTGACCTGCCCAATGTCACAAAGCCACAGAAAGTCAGAAATAATGCTTATCACTGTCAGGTACCCAAAAGCTCTATTTTCTGTAGTTAGAAAGATTAGCTACAGAAAAAGTCTTTCCCTAAGAGTGACTCACTTGCTGCTAGGGGATGAGGAGTCTCGTAGAAGGGGAGGGAACAGAAGTAAAGAAAATTAAGTCATGTAATGCCAAAAAACTATAAAATAAAACAGATTCCATGAATTTTGTTCATTGGTGTTTTCATGTGTGTTGGTGTGTTTTCCTGGTGATTTGGCTTACAAGGATATACAGGGAAAGCACTTCAGAAAAAAAATATTTCAACTATGAGTTATGAAGCAGGGAGTTGCCTTTGGTCTAATAAACATTTCAGGAATGTAAACACCTACTGGGAAGGGTAGGTCTTTTTGTCATTCATGCCTCCTGTCAGCTGCTCTAATTAGAAGACATTTTGTTGAATAGCCTCAGGCAATGAAAATAGTGAAGAACGAGAAAGGAATACTTTTCTAAGGGTGAGGCACTTAGAGGTGGTTTAGGTCTCTATAGAGAAAACCTGTAGAGAAAGGTTGAAAAAGTAGACTGAATTCCATTTCTCACAACTATCCTCCCCTTAGATGGCCTCAAATCATCACTCTCCAATTTTGAATATGGGAACAGATATTCAAGAAGCTTTTAGAAAAGTTATCCTCAGGAAATGCTAAAGCATGTAACCTTGGGATTCTCATAAATGATAACTTCTCTATGAATTTGCTCAAGATTTACCATATAAAAGTCTATTACCCAGGCACTTGAACATGTATGTTTGAAAATCAGGACAATCATTTTTTAAAAATCTGATGATCAAACTAATTGTGATAACAGCATCAACCAATCCTAAAATAACATTTATCTCAGAAGGTAAACTTCTATGACAAAAAAGCAGAATGAGTTCATTTTTGAATACACCAGACTATCCTTGAAGCTCTGTTTCACCGGTTGGAACCAGAGAATGTATTTTAACTTTACAAAAAAAAAAAAAAAAAAAAAGATTAGCGACATTCATCCAAGCTCTGAGTCATCTCTTTACCAATTACAGCTTCTCAAAAACAAATGACAAGAAAACCCAGGCATGCAAGAATCTCTTAATTCCAATCTGTGAAAATGGACACTGATAATATTTTGTAATTATAAACTGAATCTCAGAAAGGGGGTAAGAATGGAGAGACCAAACCTATTACGTGGAGATATATACAAATACATGTTTGCAGATGACACTTGGAAAGTTGCCTAGAAAAAGTACCTACAATTTTGTATGGCAAAGGTATCCCAAGCTCAATTCTGCATGGTTATCTCCTCTTTGTTTTTATAACTGCCCTTCCTTTTCTAATTGCTAATTGCTAGAATTGGATTTAAAAAAAAAGAGTTAGGATGCCCTTCATCTTCCCTCACTCTCAACTGCTGTCAGGATTCTCTTCAGGTCTTGGTTAGTTGACTAAGCTTGAACAGTATGATCATTGATCAAAATCTCCTCATTAATTGGATTAAATGAAGTTTTGAGGGCAGAGAAGGGGATGAATCTGACAGGTGAAGGGTATACACTAGTTATTTTGCAGCCACAGAGTTGTTTCTTAGGTAGCATATGCTGGACATCACCTGAAGGTATGTTCTTTAACTATGTTCATAAACAATTATTTAAGGTATTTAAGGTAATCAAAGTGACTTGCCCCAGTGTATAAGCCAACTTCTGGTTTTATCAAGAATACAAATGCTTTCAGTATCCTCTAGTAGACACCATTAAATGTACTACTCTGGGATCCACTTGTCAAGTCTGTATAGGAAATGGCTTTGAACTTCAAGAGAATAACCCTTGGAATCATGCTCTTCTAAGAAAAATAAATACAAGTAAATATATCAAAACCTTAAGTGTAAGAATTCCTAGAGCTGAAGCATGAGAATTATATCCCTGAAAAAACACTTGGTAGGATATCCAGTTGATAAGGTTACTTCAGGCTCCATAGTTTAAGATTGTAGTCTTCAATCTGGAAATAAAAGAAACATCCTAAAGGACTATTTCAAGAAGACCCACTTGATACAGATTTTCCTAATGCAATAGTACTTTGATCAGAACAATTTTAAAAGAAGCTTTTCTTGATACTTTGGGCTGAATTACATTTCTTTGAATTTTTACTGTCAAATACTATTCATGGACCAATGGCATCAGAATGTGGTGATTGTTAGAGGTATAGATTCCTGGGTTCTGCATCAGATCTTCGGAATGAAGATTTCAGATGAGGTTTAGAGGTCTTCTTTGGACATATTCCTCATGTAGTTCTTATCCAAACTAAGGTTTAAAAAACAGTGCTTCAGATACTTAAAGTATCTGTACGATAATGTAATTATGTTAATTACTAGTAACATTTAAGAGAACAGTGATACAGTGCCTCACTATAGCTCAGTAATCATCTAACATGTCTTTGTTTTTAGAGTATGGTATCATGAGAATAAACAAGATCTTTGGAGTCAGAATAACCTAAGTTCGCCACCTCTTACTAGCTAGTTCCCAAACTGAGCAAGTGTCTTAACGTGAGCATCAGTTTCCTTTAGTCTAAAATGAGGAAACTAACAACTACCTCACAGGGCTGTTGGGGAGTTAAATGGGCAATGTATGTATAAAACATACAGCACAGTGCTTAGAACATAAAACACATTTAATCTATGGTAATTTTTTTATTATTATCCTCCATTTTAGCAAGTTGATGTGCATATAATCTCTTTAAAAATACTCAGTTTAAACAGTTTCTCTTGTAATTCTTCAGCATTATCAGCAATGTTCTGGGAAACAACTATTACATAATCTGCCCAATAAAACAAAGTGGACCTTGACAAATCAGCCAACATGCCTGTGCATGTTTTTCTGGTAGCTATTCAGTCAGCTATTATATTGTTCCTGCTGAGGTTTCTTTTCTTTTTTAACATGTACCAAGAAATCTTTGCTTACTCATGTTAAGTCTAATCCACATTAGTTATTTGCCTTGGGCAGTTATTGGCATGTATTGACATTCTATAGCTACAAGATATTCCAAAATAAAGATTGTTACGCATAAGCAGATTCTCAAGTGGTCCAGAGCAACAAAATATTACTGTGCTACAGCTCACAAGTACAGATTGGGAATAACTGATTAGTAGGCATATATGGCAGAAATACTAGTACACATTTAGTCTTGATTTTTTGAGCCCTGCTATGCCAACTCTACAACACTCCCATAAACAGTGTTATTTTTTTGTTTTAATAAATCAGTGTCTGAGAGTAGATTATACTCCCAGTTCTTGATAACTAATTATTTGCAACTTGGTGTGTTTACTTCTCTAAATTTAGTCCTTTTGCCATCAAAATAACTTCTAAAGTATACATTATTAGATATGAAGTATTATTATTTTAAATTTGTCAGGGATAACTAAGAAGCATTACTACAAATGGTGACTCATCCCAAAAGACACAGGTATTTCCAAGTGAGACAATGATACGTAGACCAAAAGGCTTTCAAAACCTTGGCAAGAAACTTTGGGTCACAGCAGGTATAAGAAAAAATAGCCAGATTCTTGACCTTCCTATTAAAATTCGCTAGAGGAAGTCCAGAAATTATTTTACATTCCCCCAAATCTGGCTGTCAAAAATCAGTGGAAAAATCCAGCTTTTTCTCTGTGCTTCCCAAATCTAATCTTGTTTAGTCCTATTACATTAAAGAAGAGTAAGTGACCCTCAAAGCAAACAGAGGAAATGGAGATACAATTTAACTTAATAATTGAATATTAACAAAAGATCTATGGAAAGCAGACTGTGAGCCAAAGTAAAAGAAACAGAGGAATACATAAATTGCCAGCTTTCAAATGTCAGACAATAATAATTGTTCATATATTAAAAAGGGATATTCTTGTCTTTTCTTTAAATTAAATCAAGCTACTCAAAATCACTGGGGCTGTGTTTTTTATTCTTTAGCAAGAATAAAACCTGTTGTAAATGGTTCAGTAATAGAATTTTATTAGGAGCTATAATTAATGTAGAACCTTAGAGAAGTCACTCGTGAAGCTAGAGCCTATATTTGCAGGCAGAAATACAGACACACACACACACACACACACAAAGAAATACGGACACATTGCCACATGCTTTGGAAGAGGCTGTGTATCCTGCTGCTGGTTAAGAAAATTCACTAAAGGCTTGACAACAACTGAATCTAAAACTGACATACTTGTAGTATTTTAAATCAAAAAACATTTTCTAACACTGAAATGCTCCTAATTATTACAGTAATTTTTCATATCAGACTTGTAGTAAAGAGTTACATTTACTGGTTTTACATCTCCCCATTATTACAGACTTGAGTGGGTTTTTTTGTTTTGTTTTGTTTGTTTGTTTGTTTTTAGTTCTGCCAAGCAATATGGCAATAAAATAATTTAATTATTTATTACACTATACCTTACCTACTTACGGGATTTACAGCATCTAATAGGCCTCACTCAGAAAGTAAACACCAGAAACAAACAGTTCTTGGAACAATCCCCACATCTTTACTTCCTGCATTTCCCTTGCCTACTGTAGATACTATAATGTGACACAGGGTTTGTGTGGGTATAGGTGTGGGTGTCTGTGTATATCTGAATATTTGTAAAGTGTCATTCTTTCTGTTAAATATACAAATCCAGATAGAAGCAACAGTTTTTTTTTTTCCAATTGGCCCCGAAACAACAGCAAACTATTTTTCTTGCGTTAAACTCTTAAGATGTAAAATTTCATATTCTTTAATTCTAACATCTTGACTTTGGTTCCAAGGCTCCTTTGGAGGCTTGCAAGCTAGTCAACCCTGTGACAGTGATAGCCCTGATTTCCTGCTAACTTTAATAATTATGAATTCTGACCCCTACTGACTGCATATATCTCTTCCATGAATTCATCTAAATAGTATATTTTGCATCATTGTCACTCCTCTGTTTATTTCATTAACATTTTTTTAGCAGTAAGAGCCACATTTTATTTTAGGTTATCCACCTAAAAATGTATTAAATATTTGGTAACAGATGTTAATTTAATATTCTAACTTATTTCAGAAGAGCTTTGACTTCATATGCTTATAACCAAGCAATGTAAATCTACAGTTATACTTTACCAGCTGCTTTTCACTAAATAGACTGCATTGGTTTAAATTTTGTAACATCAGGAGGTTTACTTTTTAAAATCATATTGTGGAAGATTGAATTTTCTGAAAAAGACAATACCATTTCTGGTTCTACATGCTCTTTCAGAACCTTGCTGCCTATTCCATGAGGGAGCAGAAGCTGTTTTCCCTCCTCTTGAAACTGAGTGGGCTTTGGGCACTGCTGTGATAAGTAGGCTGTGTCAGAATGATGCTGTGTGACTTCTGAGGCTTGTTCTTACAGGCAAAAAGGATTCTGAGTTGCTCTCTCTCTTGGGTCACTTGCCCTGGGAACGCAGCCACTATGTTTAGAGGACAACCAGGCCCCACAGAGAAGCCACATGCAGGGGCTCCAGCTAAAAGACTCAGCCAAGAGCCTGAATCAGCTACCACATGTGGTAAGAGAGTTTTGAGATGATTCCAGCCCCCAGCAGGGCTAGTGTTTGAGCTAAGAACCCAGATTTTATGGAACAGAGATGAGCAGTCTCTACTGTGGCCTAAATTCCTGATCCATAAAATGTGTAAGTGTAATATAAGTGATTGCTTTCAGCTACAAAGTTTCTGTGGTTTGTTACAGAGTCATGGCCAACCAGAACACATGTGCATGCACACAAGGTCTATTTGGCACTTAAAGTGGGACATCAGCCAACATCTTGTGGTGTTGCTTTTCTCTTGGCTTTCTAAACAGTTGCTTACTTTCTCCATTGACCAATTTTTTTCTCCACTTGGTAAACTCTACTAAAATTGACCCTTGTAGAACCTGTCAATGAAGGTTTTTAAAAAGTTTTCCGAGGAGGCCTCAGAAACCACTGATGGGTAAACTGAAGTGTAGAGCTGCTCTCCTGAGAATGTCCCCCCATATGGCCCTTGCAACTACCTGAATTTCTAGCCCACCAGAGTATGCTCAACCATATATGGCCCATGTGGGACAGTACTTTTTTGTGCATAGGTGTGAGGTGATATCCACAGGGACAGGGACGGGGAAGGGCTCAAGACTGCTCTGTTAGCCACAAAGGCAACTAGACCTGAAAGTGACTCATTTACTTTCTAAGAAGGGAGGACAGATCTATAAAGGTGCCTCTGAACCTGCAAAGTATGGTGTCACTCCACAATATTCACTGAGTGCCCACCATGTCCTAAGAGTGTCCAGCAGGGACTTCTGGGTAGGGAAATGACCATGCACTTAATGTAAACTTCAGCCGAGGTAGGTCTTTCTCCCACACCAATTCTCAAGTCACTGCTGATGGTTGTAATGCCTTCCACCCCCAGGCCTCTCCCGTTCCAGTTTTAATTTAAATACCTCTTAACTCTTCTTTGATGGGTCTTAAAGGGTACACAACCCTCTGCCAGTTTAAGAATCATTTGAGCCCTTGGTGATACTGCAGACCTCTGGGCCTCTCCAGACTCACTGAATCAGAATCACTACTGGTGGGACCCAGGCTTGGTATTTTTGTAAATACTCCCAGCTGATTCTTAAGCATCTTTCTGGCCTCCCCTGTCTCCAATCTCTCTGCCACCTGATTCATACTATTCACTAACACTAATTTTTCAGAGCATAACTCTGAGAACATCATTCCCCTGCCACCTTAAAATGGGTTACCACTGCCTAGCAGGTTCTTATTCCAGATCCCAGGACTCAAAACCTTTTCCAATCTGGCCTCAACCTACTTTCTAGTCATGTCACCAATAACCCATATAGTGAGTTGTACTGCACTGCAGCTTGCTTCTGACAAACTGTACCCTCCACACACTTCATAAACTCAGCCTTGGCTCCTCTCTCCAGCTACTCTGACCATGTTTATGCAGGTCGACCCTGACACCTTAGATACCTTCAGTTCCTTCATTGCTTCTGGTAAAAATTCTCCTCCTTAGGGCCTAGTTCAAAAGCAAGCTCTCTCATGATATCATCATACCCGGAAGTTCTCCTTCCTTTCTCTCAAAATTAGTAGCATCTTGTCTTAAACCCTTCCATAGCAGTTCTCCTACTATGTACAGTAGTATTATGTAGTATATCTTTCCTTGTAATAATAATGTCAAGATAGCTATTTACATTTCAAAAGGCCTGTGAAACTAGACATTAATAGAATATATTATCACAGGTGCTATAACATGATTTGTTTCTGAATTTCCTGCTGAGATTACTTTATATTTGCAACTGTCCAGGACTGCCACAGTAAATTATAAATTTGCTCTTCTTTTTAAAGCTAACTAGCTATCTTGACTCAAAAATAATATAGCACAAAATATAATTTAGGGCTGTAATCACTCCAATAAGAAACTGACCTTTATTTATTAATTTCTAGACAATATACTTCTTTTTTTGGCAAAATAAATGACTCATTATACATTTAATTATTAACAGCCTCGGGATCCCTGGGTGGCACAGCGGTTTGGTGCCTGCCTTTGGCCCAGGGCGCGATCCTGGAGACCCGGGATCAAATCCCATGTCGGGCTCCCGGTGCATGGAGCCTGCTTCTCCCTCTGCCTATGTCTCTGCCCCTCTCTCTCTCTATGTGTGACTATCATAAATAAATAAAAATTTAAAAAAAATTATTGACAGCCTCAAACACAAAGTCTATACTTTCGTTTTAGCACAATTGTGTTATACCAGTTTCTTGCACTCCAAATACTATTGGCCACTTATATTGTAGCATTTTCAGCATTTGCTGATATTCGTAATTCTGCAATGAAAATTTATTTCACTGTTTCTCAATATTTTGTAGATGGTTGTAACCATTCAATATTTAAAACCTTTTCTTTAAATTATTATATGTAGCATTTGTTTACAAATATGGATAAAATCATGGACTGCCATTATAACTAAATAAATGCTTTTATTAGAGCAGAGAGCTTTTGAAGTGTTGTTATAAATCTTATCACACATTCTATAACTATTTTATTAATAAAGAAAAACAATTAAACTGCTCTCCAGTAACATATTTACCACACTAAAAGTTATTTTTCACCACAAGGGAATATGTGAAAATATGTTATTAATTATCTCTACTCAGATTATAAATAATGACCCTCATTAAAGACTGCTGCAAGTCAGGACTTCTGGAACACAACTGGCCCCACAAATCCTAAAATCAAGGAATCACAGAGGAAAAGGGCCTGCAGTACTATCACAATCAACATTATCTTTCTGACACCTCCAACCCATAATTGTACACTTTGCATGACATTTCCATTACCTGTTTAGTGGTCTTGAGCAGGTTATCTCACTGCTGTAAGTCTCCATGTCATTACTAAAATGGGGTATACCAGCTACCTAAGGATATTATGAGGATTATAGAAGATAGTAAAAAAACTACAAATGTTACCTATTTTAACAATCCCAACATGTGGTCTTAAAGTCTTTATCCAAACAAAAAAAATAAAAAAAATATAAAGGAAAAACAGGGAACTTCCTACCTCCAGAAGCTGGGAAATGGCCTGTATGTGTTTTCACAGGTCAGGAACTCTCCTACCTCAAATCTCTGCTGTCAGCCTCCAACCTCATGAAAACTTCCACTAAGCAGAGCTTTTCAGTCCATAATTTGTGATTCATGCCCTCCTTAAACAGAATAATGATTACAGAAATCCCAGGAGAACACTCTACCTTATCTGCCATTTGTTCCTCTGCATGATTGAATGTATTAGGTCTTTTCCTGAGAGCAGCTGTGGGTGGATTAATCAATGCATGAGCCCTGAGGCAGAGCAGAAAGAAACAGCTATGGATTGGAGGCAGGGAGTTGTCAAAAACACATTTCCATTACTCAAAACTGCCTCAAAAATAGACATTTCCACACAAGGAAGGAGAAAAACAGAAAACATACTCCCTGGAGGGGATAGGGGGAGAAGCAGTGAGGAAAAAATATACATAGAATCTTACTTTTTTCAGTAATTAAATTATAAAGCAAGGTAAACAAACTCCAAGAATTTTCCAGCTGAATATTTGATGACTTATTAGGTTGAAACACATGAAATCGCCAATTTGGTAAGTCAAAAACAGTCACATGAAGATAATTCCATAGACTGACATACTTAGCTTGTGTTAGCCACCTCATAGGAAAATCTTATCTTTAAGCCCAGAATCATACTTAGGGAGCTGAGGTGCCTCACTGAGACAGGTGGGTGTTCAGGTTAAGTGGGGGAAGAGCAGGTTCTGGACTCCCATCTCAATTCTTCTCAAACTTGCTCCAGGACCAGAGGAAGACGCAGAACACTGTACCATCTGGATAAATGTCTCTTCTCTTTCTTCCAACCATTGTGTGCTCAATTGATACAGCTGAATTGACTTGTGTCCATGTAATGCAACAGGCAACATTTATTGAACACACTATTTATGAGTTCTGGACACTTGACATGGATAAACATTTAATCCTTACAACAAATCAAGAAGTCTATCCTTTTCATAACACCTATGTTGGCCAAACAAAGGTAGAGAGAGGTTAAGCAACTCATCCAAAGTTGTACAACTAAGTAGCAGAGGAGATAGTTATACTCCAGCAGGATGCCCACAGAGCCTGTATTCTTAACCATGACCCTGCCTCACCTCCCTAATACTGAGGAGACAGAAAAGGTAGTTGGAAAAGTATGTAAGCATCACTTGCAAATTCTGAGGAAACACAGAACTTCTGAAACAAAATAATAATGATATATTAGCATATTATAAAGAACTATGTTACTTATTTTATTTTCCTATTAAACTTCTCTGACTCACTAAAACTAATCTTCAGAGATTGATACAAAGTGTCCATCTTAGTATGCTGCCTATTTTCTATTTAGTTATTTGTATTTAGTTAAAACCTTTCCTTGCGGGATCCCTGGGTGGCGCAGCGGTTTGGCACCTGCCTTTGGCCCAGGGCGCGATCCTGGAGACCCGGGATCGAATCCCACATCGGGCTCCCGGTGCATGGAGCCTGCTTCTCCCCCTGCCTGTGTCTCTGCCTCTCTCTCTCTCTCTGTGACTATCATAAATAAATAAAAAAAAATTTAAAAAAAAAAAAAAAACCTTTCCTTGCAAAGGGAGTAGAATATCTGCAGTAGTTCCCCCCTTATCCTAAGGAGATATTTTTCAAGACCCCTAGATCCCTCAGTGGAAGTCTGAAACTATATATATATGAAACCAAACCTTATATAACTGTTTTTCCTATATACACATATCTATAATAAAGCTTAATTTATAAATTAGACTCAGTAAGAGATTCATAATTATTAATAAAACAATTATAACAATATATTGTAATAAAAGTTATGTGAGTGTGGTCCCTCTCCCAAAATATCTTACTGTACTATATTCACTCTTTCAACAATGTGAGATGATAAAATGCCCTCATGTTGAGAAGAAGTGAAGTGAATGACAGAGGTATTGTGATAAAGCTTAAGGCTACTATGAGCCTCTGACAGTGTGTCAGGAGGTAGATCATCTGCTCTGACTGTGGTTGAGTATGGGTAACTCTAGAAAGCAAAACTGTGGATAAGGGGAAATTGCTGTATTTGTATAGTTTTGTCAACCAGTAGGATACTATTTATGATTTCCTCTGGTTCCTCCTGGGGTATAAACAAAAATGTAATATAACTATATAATAATTCATGAAAGTATTTTTAAAAAATAAATACATTAGGTTTGTATAGATGTATGGCTCTGGCTAGCTGCATCATTTCTACAACCAGCCAACCAACCAACCAACCAACCACTTTGTTCTAGCCTTGTGATGCAAAATCACTTTGTCTCAAACACTGGGTTAGTATTATCAGTGATGTGTAGCCAAGGACAAGACTTTAGATGGCGACCATGCAGTCATACCTGTAAGTAACTGCTATGGAATAAACATAAGATTTTGAAATAGAAAGTGACTTGAAGTGGATAAAAAGTAGTTATACTTACTCCATGAAAAGCAAAAACTCAGCATCCTTCTTTATACCAACTTAAAGGCCAAAAATTCATCTAAAAATAACTACATAATAATCCCATTAGAATAAAAAAAGAAATTCACGAGCTAAAGAATTCCTACAATACTTCCTGTAAGCTTAGAGCTCTAAAAGACTTCTGTATACAAGCTGTGTGAGCAAAAATCAGGAGCAGCTTGGGAGTAAGCAGTGCCCAGAAAACAGTCAGGGGTTCATCTGCAAAACAGTCCAGGAAACTTGAAAATGTACCTTCAAAATGGTGAAATTTAGCTACCTCAGACAATATTCTATATAACATCGTCATGGAAAATCAACACATATAAATGTTTGCCAATAAATGTATTTTTGACAATGATAAGCCAGATAGGTCAGTCGTCAAGCCTTGAAAAGCAGTATGAACATGAAACAAAGACAATATGTTATTATTCCACTGAGTCTCATAATTAAAAATCAACATTTTTAGAAAAATCAGGAATAGTGAGCAATGAGAAAAATGAATTACCGGCAAAAACCTAACTTAAGAAAACTGCACTTGGCTTAGACTGTTGAAACACTCAGTAAGGATAAAAATCAGCCTGAAACAAACCACAAAAACATTCCCAGACACCCTTAACAGAGAGACAGTTGCCTTTTGTGCAGTTTTTCCCCAAGAAAACAGAGACTGATAAAAGGTACGTGGGAACACCAGTATAAGAAAGTGCTAATCTTATCACTTCCTTAGTAGAAAGTAGAAGTCTAAAATACCACAACTAGCTACTAGGTAACATGCTAGACGGGCCCAGGTGCATTAGAGTTTTTAACAGCAGATATTAGGGCATTGTTTGATTTACAAAACAAAATAGTAGTAAGCACAGTAAAATTGTATAATAGCCATAGAATGTATAACTTACATATAGAAGTATGATTTAAATAAAAACACCCTATTAAAAATGTCATGCAAAAAATGCACGTGTTGTAGAACAGTATATAAAGGAAAAATTATAAGGAAAAACAAATATAGTATCCTACCCAGAGACTATATAATTATGTTCTTCAAGACACTTTTTCTTTTCTTTTTTTTTTTTTTAAGATTTACTCATTTATTTATGATAGACATAGAGAGAGAGAGAGAGGCAGAGACACAAGAGGAGGGAGAAGCAGGCTCCACGCCGGGAGCCCGATGCGGGACTTGATCCCGGGACCCCAGGACCGCGCCCCGGGCCAAAGGCAGGCGCCAAACCGCTGAGCCACCCAGGGATCCCCAGACACTTTTTCTATGTGAATCTGTGTGATGAACTTCTATGCATTTATATGAAGGAAAGCAGTTTGCCTAAAGGTCATGAACAACATAAGCTATGAAGCCAGACTGCCTGGCTTCGAATCCAGGCTCTGGCATTTACTAGCCCTGTGATCTTTGGCAAAGTACTGAACTCTATGCCTCAATATCCTCATTGGCTAACTAGGGACGTGATAATAAAAGCGTTACGGTTACTGTGAAGTTTCAATAAGATAATCCACGTAAAGCAGTTACAATAGTACCTGTCACAGTTTTAATAAATATGGCAAGTGAGAGAGAAAGTGAGAGAGAAAAAAATGGGACCACAGATAGGGTCATATTATATCTAACTTTTTCTACTTAATTTATCTTGATGTCAATAAATTTTCATAGCTTCTTGGTTATCCTTACATTTTTACTATAATGTTTAATATAATGAGTTAATATATACGCTCCTATGCTGCTTCTAGATTGAAGTATATATATCCTTCTGCATCTTCACATTATGCTGCATATAAATCTTCCTTACTTTTTTAAATAGATGCATAATGTTTCATTATATGGATATATTGTATTATTTGGGATACTTAGGATATTTCAAGGTTTAAATATATATACATGTATTTACCAAAACACTGCAACTAGACTTTGTAGTCTAGTTTTACATATAAGTGCAAATAGATCCATGGGATAAAATCCTACAAACAAAACAACTGATTGGACATCTATCCATCTATCCAATTTGGAGGAACACTACCTAAATGCAGATGTTTTCTTAGGTCCTTTGCCCATTTTCTACTGCTTCTTTCTTCTTTTTCTGATTTATAAAGATCTTTGTCTATTACAAAATTATATAGCTTGTGTCATATGTGTGACATATTTTCTCTAATTTTTCATATGCTTTTTGTTTAGTTATACATTTTGTTGTGCAAATATTTTTACATATTCAAAGGTACAAATCAATTCCTTTTTAATTTTGGGTTTTGACAAGAAAGGAATTCTCCACTACTAGATTATAAAAGACAAAAAATAACCTCTATAATTTCTCTTATTCTGTTCTGTTTTAAATGTGTTTATTATAATGTGTCTTATTGTTTTAAAATTTGCATTAAACCCTGTAAAATAACTAATAATCAAGTGGTGTTAACCTATAAAGAGTCAGCTTCAAGCAAACATACTTAACTCTTGGTCCACTTGAAATTGTGTGTGTGTGTGTGTGTGTGTGTGTGTATGAGATAGAGAAAGAGAGAGAGAGAGAGAGAGAGAAAGGGAGAGAGATGGAGAAAGAGGAAGAAGGGAAAAGAGAGAGAATGTGTAATTATGCATTGAGAGATGTAAAGACATACATCAGTATGTACTGACAGTAATCAGTCAGCTGGTTCCCTCCCGGTTCCATGGTCATCCAATTGTCTCCAAATGATTTAGTGAATATCCATCTCCCACATCTATGGGCCTATTCTGGCCTGCATTTTGGCTCTAAGGATGGATCTAAATTACTGTGGTTGTTAAATATATTACAATATCTGATAGAATCAATGTTCTTTCATAATTCTTCTGTGGATTTTTCTGCATATTACATGATGCATATTTTTCTAAATGAACATAATCATTTTGGTTAATCCAAATTTAAAAATATCTTGCTACTATCTTGCTTGAGAGTGAAATATTAGTTTAAGGAGATTAACACCTTCAGTGAGTTTTCCTCATCATATCTTCCAATTTAATCAAATCCTCTTTTGTATATTCTTCAAAAGGGTGTTCAAATTTTTTCTTTATATAATTCTTCCACATTTGAAATCTGCCACTTCACTGAATTCTCTGTTTTAACAATTTTTCAAGTGATTCTCTTGTGTTTTCCAGTCATGCATTCACATTAAGGTAACTAATAAAATTTGCCACACCACTTCAAATCTTTATGTTTTTTATTCTTGTCTGATTACAATGGCTGCTGTGTGACTATTAACTTTAGTGGAGATGTTTCTAAAACTTATTAAGCCTCATGTTGGCTAAATACAAACTAAGAAGATATTTTAATAGTCAGAAGTGTCAAGTTCATATAACGTAATCTGCATTTGGATGACCATGTGGTTTTTCTCTTTTAGTTATGATGTTGAGGACATTCACAATATTGAATCATACCCAGAGTTATAAAAGATACCCCATTGGGTGGAATATTATTATTTTAATAAACTGCTAAATTCTTTTCATTCAAGATCAGAGAGAATAAGCATACGTCTGTTTGTTTCTTCAGCCCTGTTGCTCTGATGTGTTTTAATGAGGCAACAGGTCTGTATAAGCCTATCTACAACGGCGTGTCACGGCCTCAGTCATGCAATCTTTACAAAGGGTCCTCTCAGGATGGTGATGCTTACTTTTAGAGAGGCCTGTGCCCTTGATGTGGTGACCTCGGACTCTGCAGGGATGGACATTCACGTCAAGGGGACTGCTCTCCCCACTCTGCGCTAAGGCCCCTTGCCTCTTCTCCAGGCCACGGGGCGGTGTGCGCAGGCTGCGGCTGCAGACCTCTCCGCGCCCTCGCCCCAAGGCCCTTGGCCTCCTGGCTAGGCCCTCTGAGGCAGCGCTCTCACTGGCCTGTCCTCCGGATCTGGAGCGGCCCTCCCGACAGCGGGGAGGACCATCCTGCTGTGCCGCTCTCTGACGCCAGCGCCTCACCCCTGCCATCCACCGTGCCTCTGGAGCCTCCAGGTCGTCCCTCAGGTCGTCCCTCACGTGCCTGCGGCCGGCCAGTGGCGTCCTTGCCAGTTCCCAGGGACCCCTCGCGTCACCGCTCCTGGCGGCTGTCCAAGCTGCAAGGGTGCAGTGGGTGAGAGAAGTGCACCCCTTCTCCTTTCGGACCCGGCGCCTCGCGGTCCCCACATGGAGAACCGGATGTTGGCGTGACAGCTTGCACGCGGACGCGTGAGCATGAGGGCCGCCCAGCCAGCCGTAGGGGGCGTGGCCGTCTCCGAGGAGGTGCCGTTTTGCACAAACGCGTGTGCCTGGTTCCCTCGCAAGTTTCTACGGGAAACACAATCTCCCAAGCAACACCAGAACCTGTGTAGCGTTCTCACGAGCCAGGGAGGCCACGGAGGAGGCTGAGGCACCACCGACCTACCGTGCCGCCCGCCAAAGGTGGCCGCGTCGACCTCCCAGGATGCCCTGCGCGTGCGCACGCCGCCCACGCAGCCCGCAGGCCCCGCCCCCGCGCCCCGGAGGCTCCCGGGAGAAGTTGGCTGACGAGAAGGGGCGGGCTGTGCCTCAGCGTTGTCGGTGTGTGCGCGGGTTCTCGACGTCCTTCACCGGAGCCCATGCAAATGTCACTACCTATTTGTCAGATATTTGGGGGGAGGTTAGATTCTGACTATTTTCACATTTACGTGACTCGATTTTTTTTCTCACCATCTTTCCATTCTTTTTTACCGTTTTTGATAAATGTCAGGGAGACCTGTAAAATAAAATATCCTTTCTCCCAATCTCTTACCATAACGCCTACACCATGACTCTAACAGCTGTCTGTTGTTCCACTCTATGGCTGTAATTCATTGTCGACCCCATCTCCTCCTTGTAGAGAATGAGTTAGGTTGCTCCAGATTTTCACTGGCATAAATATCACTGAAAAGAAGAGACTTTTCAAAAGACCAGGAGTGGGGGAATCCCTGGGTGGCTCAGCGGTTTGGCGCCTAACTTCGGCCCAGAGCGTGATCATGGAGACCTGGGATCGAGTCCCATGTCCGGCTCCCTGTGTGGAGCCTGCTTCTCCCTCTGCCTGTGTCTCTGCCTCTCTCTCTCTCTCTCCCTCTCACTCCTCTCTCTCTGTCTCTCATGAATAAATAAATGAAATCTTAAAAAAAAAAAAAAAAAGACCAGGAGTGGAGAAAATCCAATTCAATCACACAAAATAATGAATAGCAGACAAGTAGAGGATGCCTGTAGAATAATGAAAAAGTTGTGCTACTTCTATGGGCTGAGCTCCTCAGGCAGAAGGGAGTATAAAGGGAACTTAATCTCTTGAGTAAGTTCCTCTTATTTAATATCTTCTCTTTTTCCTTCCCACATCCTCTCTCATACAGACTCTCTTGTGGCAATATTGTTGCAGGAGGTTAGAACGCCTCTGTCGCTCTACGTGTAAGATGCTAAGATATTAGGGTTGTCATTAGTAATGTGTTTTAGGTCAGACTTACTGTCTGGAGGAAAATTTTTTTTTTAAGATTTTATTTATTTGTTCATGAGAGACACAGAGAGAGGCAGAGACACAGGCAGAGGGAGAAGCAGGCTCCATGCAGGGAGCCCGATGTGGGACTCGATCCTGGGACTCCGGGATCATGCCCTGGGCCAAAGGCAGACGCTCCACTACTGAGCCACCCAGGCATGCCAGGAGGAAATTCCTTTTATGACGTGGAATTCAACTAACATAAATCATCATGAAGATAGGACATCAGTACAAGGTCTGGTGGTTAGGCACTCTGAATAAAAGAGGCAAACTCCTTCCTTGAGCTTGTATATGCTGTTTTGTTTAGGAATAATGATACCAAGATTTCATTGGTCACCTGTCTTAGACATAGATGCCACAAAATTTTTTAAAGGTTCCATTTTTATCCTGTATCTGAAAAACCTATAGATTTAAACAGTGCAGCTGACTCTCGAGACTTTTCAGCATGGATCACCCATCTACTTCCTCAAATACAGATGCCTCAAATTAGATCGAATGCTAAGGCAGACAGTAGGAACTAAAATAAGATCAATGTTGACAACAAAAACCACAGAAACTTAAAAAACAAACAAACAAACAAACACCTGCAATGTTGAGGCTTTGTGCTAGGCAATAAAGACAAAGAAGTTTATTATATAACCTATGCCTAGGAGAGTCTTACACTGTCCTGTATTAAATAGGTCGTTTATCCTGAAAAAAAAAAATAGGTCGTTTACATACAGTTGACAGTATGTAAAATATTCTAAGATTGAAATGATCAATAATACAGTACCGTATAGAAAGGCAGGAACTATTCTACAGGTTCTTTTGTTGGGCTTGTTTTGTGGTTTCATTCCCTGAATAGATACAAACTGGACAGCCAGTAAGGGACCTGACCAGTGTTTGACTTGGCTCTAAGACAAGCAAGGTCAAGGTTAAACTTGCAGAAGGAAAAGGAATCCTCCCAGAGGGCCAAGCTGCCCCTACATTATAGATACTGGTGATTGAGGAAGAGGAAGAATGGATTATATCAGACTAATTAAAGCAGTTCTTTTGAAACACACATGCCTAGGCTTCCTCCCTTGAAGTTCAAGTGGGGACAGGAGGAGACATGTATACACATTATATAGAAGCTTCCTAGTTGATGTTTTTCCCTCCCTATTTGGCAATCACATAGGCTGGGGTTCTGGAAAGACTCACCCAGGTAGGTCCTTGGGAGGGTACCCAGAGCTACAGCACTTTTTGAGAGCTTACCCCTTTACAGCTACATAGGAGGAGAGTTGCTCAGCTAGTAGACTGCAAAAGCAAAACTGGGAAATATCTAGAGTTTCATTTTTAATTTTTTAAAGATTTTATTTATCTATCTGAAAGAGGAAGAAAGAGAGGAAGCGTGGAGAGGAGCACAGGGAGAGGTACAAGCAGACTCTGAACAAAGTGCAGAACCCAATGCAGGGCTCCAAGTAGAGCTTGATCCCATGACCCTGAGATCATGACCTGAGCCAAAATAAAGGGTTGGTCACAAGACTGAGTCACCCAGGCACCTGAGAAGCCCAGAGTTTTAAGTTCTTGTATTGCAATCCTTCCTTTTAAAAGAGATCATAAGTATTTTTTAAACATTTGTTAGCTTGGGATTATTGAAGAAATATGTAATAAAGAAATCTCCTATTAATAGTTTTTGTTTTCTAGGAAAGGCTACTAGTAATCTCAGAAAACCATTTCCTACTAGGAAATTTAACATAAATCTAGCTTACTTTAAATTTTTATCCTTTATGGACTTTAAATAAAAACCCATTAATGTGAAAAATTTCATCCTCTTACCAGAATCAATCACAAAAATGAGTTTGGGTAATAAATGAATCTAAACAGATAGAGGTGCATGGCATAAATTACAATCTGAAAAGTACAAAAATAGAACAAATGGGATTTTTTTTCTCTAAGTCTACAGTCAGCATTTTGTCCATCAATTTATATCACCATTAATATTTGACATCTTTAAGTCAAACAAGAATCATTTTACTAATCCTAAGGGCCCAGGAGGACAGCAAAGGACCAGTATGACAACCTCGTGCGAGCTTTAACTAAACATGAATTACAGTTATTCATTTGGAATATTGACTCAAAATGAAATAAAGGATTTAGCAAATCTTAGATGAATCAATTATTTTTTCTTATATACAATCTTTCATATTTCACCAGTTTGTTAGTTTAAAATCTATATTCTCCATATATAAAAGCATACTTCACTCAACAGGGGAATTAGAGCTGATTTTCCCTAATATTTCACTTATCTCTTGTTCCAATAATTTTGTAAGTTGTGTTCATCTTATTAGATAATCACCTAAGATATGACAATGTCTCAAATTGCCAAAAAGCTTTTAAGGTAAGTAATTGATGGGGCAAATCATGTTCCAAATAAGTGATATTCCAAATAAGTTGCAGCATATTACCTATTCTTATATGTAAAATGGTCTTTGCACAGTATCAAAAAGGCCAAAACGGTTAATCATTCTTAAAATAATTACAGGGGCACGTGGGTGGCACTCTTAGTATAGCAACCAACTCTTAGTTTCGGCTCAGGTCATGATTTCAGCATCCTGAGATCAAGCCCAGAGCTGGGCTCCACACTCTGCACATAGTCTGCTCGGGATTCTCACTCCCTCTCCTTCTCCTTCCTGTGCTTGCTCATGCTCTCTCTCTTTCAAATAAATAAATAGTTAAAAAAATAATTACAAATATAATTTCTCTTAACCACCAAAACAAAACCAACCCTCCCTTCCCCCCAAAATGAAGCTCCTATATTTAGAAAAATTATTACTTTTCTAAAAAAAAAATAATAAATAAGTCCCATATGGCTCTTGTTGCCGCGCAAAATAAAAGTCATATTTTTGTCAATATGCTCCTGGCTTTCTTCGCTTGTCTCCCATTGATCTCTCTCCCATATGCATCCTTTCTTCTAATAAACTAAATCACAAGCTGTCTTCTGATTTATTTTAGGGTTTTCTACCTCCACTCCATTGTTTATGCTATTCACTAGACGTATAATATACCCTCCCATGGACAATCTTACTCATTCATCCTTTAAAATTCATCTGACAGTTAACTTTTTCAGGGAGAATGTCAAGATCTTCCACTTGGTCATGTCCTCCCAATCTCCATACATAGTTTATTAATATATGTTAATAGTATATTATTAATAATATTAATTAATAATTCTATTAATAATTAATATATAATTACATATTTTAATATATAATATTGCATAATAATTTGTTAGTGCCTTTCTGCAAGATCACTCATCATATTTCACCTTAGGTAATTATTTATGTATTTATATTATTTTTTCTACAGAACTATCAACTTCTTAGGGACCGGGATTGAGTTTTTTCCATCTTAGCATATCCTAAAGAGCATTGAATAGTACCAGACCAAAGAAGGTACTCAATAGAAGAATGTAATATAATGAAATACTTTATAAAATAAAACATCTGAAGAGTATAGTACAATGAAAATCACACTATAATGAAAAGTATAACATAATGAAATGTGTTAAGTAATGACACATCTTAAAGAACCATAGAGTGAGGATAATATCCAAGGTGCTCCCAGCCTGTTATTTGAGTATATTAACAAGTACCTAGGTCATGCCTGAAAGAAACCTCTGAGGTCAGACAGATTTTGTTTTTTGTTTTTTGTTTTTAAACTTATTTTTATTTATTTATGATAGACACACACAGAGAGAGAGGCAGAGACACAGGCAGAGGAGAGGGAGAAGCAGGCTCCATGCCAGGAGCCCGAGGCAGGACTCGATCCCGGACTCCAGGATCATGCCCTGGGCCAAAGGCAGGCGCGAAACTGCTGAGCCACCCAGGGATCCCCCAGATTTTGGTTTTAATGTCAAAGGAGCCACTTGCAAACAATGTGACTTTGTACAATTTATTTAAAGTTTTGGGACCTGTATTTTCTCATTTGCCGAACAGGGATAAATACTTAATTCACAAGTCTCTGCTTCAAGTGTTGTGAAAATTGTATAAGAGCGCTAAGCAGAGAATCTAGATATTTTCTCAACATATACATAAAGTAGGACTCCACAAATTATATCCTTTAATCACTCAGGTCAGGAAAAGACAATAGTGACTGCTCCTCTGTACCAAACTCTCCACTGACAAGAATCTACCCACCGTCTCATTAACTTCTTCTTACCATTATTCAGGAAATACTCATTTTTCCCTATTTTGTTCGATTCCTATTCACTTAGATTCTGGAGAAGCGTAAGTGGCTGAATAAGGGAGTCATTTCTAGGAGCTGAACTCACAAAGGAAATCTGCTGGTAATACCATTTTATGGGCAGCCCCAGTGGTGCAGCGGTTTAGCGCTGCCTGCAGCCCAGGGCGTGATCCTGGAGACCCTGGATCGAGTCCCATGTCAGGCTCTCTGCATAGTGCCTGCTTCTCTCTCTGCCTGTGTCTGCGCCTCTCAATCTCTCTCTCTCTCTCTCTCTCTCTCTCTCTCTCTCTCTCTCTGTGTGTGTGTGTGTGTGTCTATGAATAAATAAATAAAGTCTTTTAAAAAAATTTTATGTGGGACATGGGCCACTGGAAAAGAACTGCTGTCAGATTGGTAAAGGGATGTGAAACCATGTCATACAAGCAGTGGATGGGGGTGGGGGGTGGAAAAAAAGAAATACCAAGAAAGAAGACCTGGATCATCTCATGTGCAGTGGGAACGAGACAAGGTTTGTGTGGCCTAATGGGATAAAACTAGGACACCAAAATGAACTTACAAGAAGACATTTCTATTGGGTACACACGAAGAACTTGATTTTGACTGTTTAGTATCTCTAAAGATGGAATGCACTGCCTTACTGACAGAGATGTTGGTCTGAGAAGAGGTCTGACTATATTGTCTCTAGGATTTATTTTAAACTTCATATCCAATAAATCTATGAAATCTTCAAAAAACCTTTTTTGTGTTTGGTGACACACAGAATTCAAGTTATAGCAAACAGAGTCATTATTTTAAATTATTGAATCATGCAATATTTTTATTCTAAAAATAACTAAAATCAGTTCATTAAGTAAATACCTCCGATGACATGATGTCTTTTCTCCTTCCAGCTACCATCAATTTCCCTACTCCCTTGTAATGAAAAACTTCCAAGGAATTTCTAATACGCCAACCCACATTTCCTTACTTCTTTCCCAATCTCTCTTGAGCCTACTCTGGTCAGACTTTCATCCCACCAGTATCCATGGAAACATTCTTGTCAGTGCCACACCTACACCTTACCAAACCCTAAGCTCAATCCTCAAGTATCATGTTACATGACCTCTCAGCACATTAATGTTGCTAGTTATGCCCTTGTTTTTGAAACTTTATTGACATGAATTCCAAATCATCTCTCCTCCTGTTTTGTTTTGTTTTCCTTATCCTCCTTTCTCCTGTCCTTTTGCTGAACTACAAATATTGGCGAGGACCAAGTAAGCAATGATCATTTCTTTCTCTGCTGACATTTTTCCTTCAGGAGAGCTCATCCAGATTAATGTCATCTTTATACCACTGAATCATGAACATCTATCCCTAGTCTTGAATTCTCTCCTGAGCTCCAAGCTGTTAGATGAACAGCTTTCTCCAGTGACACAGGATATCTTATAACATCTCAACATGAACATTTCTAAAGCACAACACTTAATTCCATGCCTCATCCTCCAGATATATTGGCCAAATTTGTTCCACAGAGCTTTACGTTTGTTGTTTAAATAGCCTGGAATGTTCTAACCCATTTCAAGGACCCATCCTTCTTGTTCATATCTCTGATCAAATGTTAACTCTAACACAAGCCTTTGCTGATAACCTTATCTCAAGTAGCATTGCAGAGGTTTATTAAATGGTTTATTAAATAGTGAATGAATAAATGAGCAATCATGGATCTCTTCTTATCATAATACTTAAAAATGCTGCTACAAGCTATTCCAAACTGCCTTGCCAGAAACTATATATTCTTTCCTGAATTTGGAATCACTGGAACAGAAATCTGTTAACAGAGCTGTTATAGAAAAATGTACTTGGCTCTGCATCTGCCCCTAGTAGGAACTCTGGAACTTTATAAAGGGGGTATGATAGCCTCAGTTAACACAAAGTTTAGACTTTGACAAAGCATGAAGCTTCAAGGCTATCACTGCCTCACCTATAAAATGCTGCTGTTGAATCCATGATCTCTACATTCCCATTTAGTTCTGAAATTCTATGCTTTTATGCTTCAAATATTTTACATCCTGATTAACTAACTGGGGACTTTGCCTTATGTGTATACCTAGGAATGAGATGAGAGGCTGAGCTGGCTGATCTAATCATGGCCAAAGAGCAGGGGCAGATCCATCAGGCTTCTTCAATATCCCTTGTGCTTCTCTTTCAAAAAAGTGTACCTAGAGCAAAAGGAGATCTTTTAAAAGAGAAAAAAAGAGAGGAAAAAAAAATCCTCTCTTACCTGTTTCCTTAGCTGGATCTTCCTTAGAGAAGAATTGTTGATTATTCACAATAGTCAAAAAAAGGTAGTAACAATCTAAGTATCCATCAACAGATGAATGGGTAATTAAAATGTGGTATACAGGGATCCCTGGGTGGCGCAGCGGATTGGCGCCTGCCTTCGGCCCAGGGTGCGATCCTGGAGACCCAGGATCGAGTCCCACGTCGGGCTCCCGGTGCATGGAGCCTGCTTCTCCCTCTGCCTATGTCTCTGCCTCTCTCTCTCTCTCTCTATCATAAATAAATAAAAATAAATAAATAAAAAGTGGTATACATATTATGGAATATTATTCAGTCATAAAAGTCTTGCCATTTGTGACAACATAGATGGAACTTGAGGCCATTATGCTAAGTGAAATAAGTCAGACAAAGAGAGACAAATATCACAAGATTTCAGTTACATGTGAAATCTTAAAAATCCCCCTAACAATCCCTGGGTGGCTCAGCGGTTTAGTGCCTGCCTTTGGCCCAGAGCGTGATCCTGGAGCCCTGGGATGGAGTCCCACATCGGGATCCCTGCATGGAGCCTGCTTCTCCCTCTGCCTGTGTCTCTGCCCCACCCCCTCTCTGTGTCTCTCATGAATAAATAAATAAAATATTTGCAAAAAAATCCCCCTAACAAGCTGATAGATACAGAGAAAAGATTGGTGGTTGCCAGAGGCAGGGGTTGGGAGGTGAACAAAATAGGTAAAGGAAGTCAAAAGGTACACTGCCAAAATAAATAAGTCCAGGGAATATAATGTACAGCATGTGATGATAGTTAATAACAGTGTATTGCATATTTGAAAGTTCCTAAGAGTAGATCTTAAAAGTTCTCATCACAAGAAAAAGATTCTGTAACTCTGTATGGTGACAGATGTTAACTAGTAGGCTTATTATGGTGATCATTTCACATTATATACAAATCTCAAATTATTATGTTGTATACCTGACATAATATATTTCAATTATGCCTCAAAAAATAATAACAAAGATTGTTGATATCTACCTAGGCCAACTTTGTTTAAAGAGATATTTTTCGATGGTTTTGTTATTTTAAAAATATTATAGTTTTAACTTGATTCTCATTAATTATTCTTTTTTTTTTATAAATTAATTTTTATTGGTGTTCAATTTACCAACATACAGAATAACACCCAGTGCTCATCCCGTCAAGTGTCCCCCTCCGTGCCCGTCACCCATTCACCCCCTCATTAATTATTCTTATTTCTTTAAGTCTTCCGCTACATATAGTGCCTGGGATTGTTTACAGTTAGGTTATGCTTAAGGTCAGTGTTATATATATAAGAAGAAGGAAAGAAAAGGGAATAGAGGTATGATTTTTATAGGACTGTTTCACTTATATCCTCCTAACTATGGAACTCAAAAGAATGAAAAGAGATCTTCCTTCCTATTATTTTCCCTTCCTGTTGATTTTGACAGCCTTAAGTAAATTTGGCATTATATGCTTTCTACCTCACTAGAGCACTGGTTTATTACATAAAGAACTGGTTCTTCATAGAAGTGCAGACAAGAGCATAGGCAAAACTGCCTGACATCTGCGCCAGGAACATGAATGCTTTCATATGTCTGGGGAAAATGTAGATATTATATTGGTAGATAAAGTTCAATAAACTCACTCACCATCTTCTTTAAATCTTAGCAACATGGATGATTTTTTTTTTAAAGATGAAGTGAAATGGTGGATCTCGTTTTCATACTCAGCTCTGGAGAGCTCCAGATATTTTATTTTAATAAAGCAACAGACATTTGAGTTTTGAGCAACATGATGTTTTCCCATTAAGCATATGCAGGCAAATTTATCTTTAAACATCAAACAGACGTGCATCTTACAGTAACTAAAACTCCCTAAAGTATCTTCCTCTTTGCCTCAAATTTTCTACCGCATGAAATTTATATGGTTTAATGAGTGCAAGACAAATACCTATTGAGTTGGATTCAACTCAGTAGCTCAGGTAGCTGTTGTGCTCGGAATGAGTGTGCCTAAGCTCCAGAGACCACATCCACTATTATCCAATTGTACAGTACATGTCTAATGAGAAAATAGCCACATGTGAGGAATTTTCTTTTGTTGTAATTATTATGAATATATTCAAAAGTAAAAAATGCAAAATGCATGCTTGAATGCAGTTAAATGGAAAGTTTTTCTCCTTTAGAAAAACTCCCTTTTTTTTCATAGTCCCTATGGCAACTATGGATGGTTTTGAGTATCCTTTACTCTTTATATTGAGATGATTCTTTTATATCCATTTTTTTCTTTTCTTCTTCTTCTTCTTCTTCTTCTTCTTCTTCTTCTTCTTCTTCTTCTTCTTCTTTCTTCTTCTCCTTTTCTGAGACTAAGACTTGGCCCTCCCTCTAACTTAGTAGAGTCCTGAGTTGCTGAAGTGGTAATAAATGTGCCGTCCTTTATGTATACAAAGTATACAGCAAAGTAAGAGAGGGAAAATATTTCCTGGGGCTAAGAGGAAGAAGCTCAGGCTTGGAACTCAGATTCAGAAACTGAATGTACACATCAAAATATTAAGATTACTCTTCTTTAAATAATTTAACTAATTAATCACTTTGATTGATTTTTCACAAATCCAATGGTGTCTTAGCAATATCTCCCAAAATAAACATGGTTTCAGGTTCAGGATTTTCAAAATAGCATCATGTGAACATGGTATACTCTTGATTTGCAAGATTAAAAGAAAGCTTACTCTTTGTAGAGCACAAGAGGAAGGGACAAAGTGGTAATTACTCATCTTTGCTGATAGCTAATAACAGTCTTTAAGAGTCTGGGTAAATCTGCTCTTCTTGTGCATAAAGAGAATCAAGTAAACCAAACATCAGTAATATATACATATACATCCAATAATTGATCTATATCTGACAAATAATACACTGACCAACAACATAATTAATAGTGTTTTTGTTCTTGTAGCTGTTCTCCACTAATCCAGATGTTTTGCTGCTGTTTCATCTGCGTCACAGAGAGAAGCAGAATAATTAGTAATTTCAAGTGATGTCATACTCTTTTGTAAGAGATCAGAGGCCTCTTCTGAGTCTTCCACAATATTCAAAAAATAAAAAAGAGAGCAAACATAGGGATTTTATTTGCAAGCTTCATATATGATACTAAATAAGCAACTCAGTCTAGGAAAGCTTACTGTTTGTTTAATATCTCAATAACGAAAATTCACGGAAACGAAAATTATCACTCTGAATTTATTTAAAGCACTAAGTCCAAGTCCTTGTGAGTCTCTCAAATTGTCATTAATTTTAGACTGGAGAACTCATGAGCTAATAAATGCTCTGTAAGCTTGCCAAGGAAAACATCACTGTGGTTTGTTCTAATAAGTGTTTGGAATACAGAAGAAGAATGGGTTTTGGGGTGGGGGGGTGGTAGCAGTGGTTTTGTTTTGTTTTCCTAATCCTATTTGGATCTACTTATCTGATGGTGTTAGGTTATCACACATCCACAGGCTTTCCAGAACTACTCTCACTTCCCTCTCTTGACATACAGAGCAGTTTTACACAGGTGACACTTTCAGATCAAAGAACTAAAAATACCTTTGGTTCCTAAAGGAATAAGACGTGGAGGATTTTTATTAAATTGATTGTGAAATGGTGGATTTCAGTTAAATGCACTGTGCTGGGAGATTCTAGATATTTTAATAAATCAACAGACATTTGAGTTTTGAAACAACATGATGTTTTCCCTTTAAGCATATGGAGGTAAATTTATTTTTAAATATCAGATAGACATGCATCTTGGAATTAATGCTCTGGACATTATGTACCACAACCAGATATATCGGTGTTTTTCTCTTAATTTGCAGATAGGATGAATAAACTGCAAAATGTTACATGAGACTTGGTCCTTTGGTAAGAATCTCCAAATTATTGATTGTAATACTGATAATTTGCATAAATAAATTTCTACTGCCTGTCTATGGTAAAAATTAAATCCATCGGTCAGTTCGTTTGAATCAAGTATTTTTAGGGTTATTATTTTATTTATACCACCCTGTCTTCTATGGTTTGCTTATCCCAAGATAGTAATGGCAACCACTCAATTCTATATTTGGCACTCTGATAAGGTACTACAGGTCAACAGATGAGCATTAAATACATGGAATAATAACTGGTAGGTAAAAAGCAGAAGACAAAGTAAGTATAGACACAAGAACCAATAGGATAATGGAAAGTATTAGTTTGGTTGAAACCCAAAATAATGGGCTTGAGAAGATGCCCATCAAATAATTTATTAGAAACGTCTCTCCTTTAGTAGCAGCAGGAGACAGAACACCCCAGTAGTATTACACAATATATTGGGTTGACCAATATATTAAATTTAGTGGCAGTTGACAAGCCCTGAAATGTCACACATAGTAACCAAGATGAACAATTTAAATAACAGTAAGAGGAGGGATGTGTGGTGGCAAAAACCTTAGAAGAGGTGACAAAACAAGACAGCAGATGGAGAGAGGCGATAAGGAACAGCTGTTATCACCTATGTGAGAAAGAACTGATAGTCCAAACAAATCTCACCTTTGGATAGCTTTCTTTTAGACACAAGAGTACAAAATGTACCATCTAAGCAATAATTCTTATTTAAATGGCTAGTAAATGGGGACAGTTGTGTAGAAAAAAAAAGTTACCGGATTTAAAAAAAATAAAAATAAAAATCTCTTTTTAGCGTCCCCTTTATCTTATATGGAGAGTTGGATGCAGACTTTTAGGATCAAACATGACCAAGTAGAAGCTACAGTAACTTTTCTCCCTGGTGGTAGAAGTGTTTGATTGCTGGGAAATAATTAAAAAAAAGAAGCAAATGAATCTGCTCAAAATTTGCCTCTGTATTTTTTAAAAATATTCTATTTATTTATTTGACAGGGAGAGAGAGAGCACAAGCAAAGGGGTGGGAGCACACCCAGGGCCCCCTTTATGCAGGGAGCCTAACATGGCTTGATCCCAGGACCCAGAGATCCTGACCTAAGCCCAAGGCCAACACGTTTAATCGTTTAACCGTTTAACCGACTGAACCACCCAGGGGCCCCTGTATTTTTCTTTTAAATAACAACAGACTTTTAGCTCTATTCCTTATAATTAGTTTCCTCTTTCTTTTTGCCTTTGCCCTCTAGCAGTCTAAATTTTCCTTGATGTTTTGAGAAATTGAAAGGGGAAGAAGTTGGAATCACTGGAGGGAAGTTTTCCTCTAGATGGCTCTTTATTTCAAAAAGAAACAACTGTAATCTGTAAAGTTCTCAGAAATTCTGAATATGAATTTTTGCACCATGAAACTTAAAGCCCTTACTTAAATATAGCCATGGTAAAGTAAAAATGATAATTCAGTAAGAAACGCAAAGCCCAATTAGGGTATGAACAGTTTCCCTCTTTTCTTAATAGAAACCTTGCTATAAATCTCCCCATATATTTATGTTGTCTTACAATTGCGAGCCTTAAATCAAGTAATTTGGGAAGGTAAGATCACCTACCAAATCTAAAATACCAAAGAGAACTTGTGAATTAGAATAACAATGTTGGTCTGAGATTCTCCAAGGAGAGGAAGCTTTGTTCACTTGACTGCTCATTTAATATACAGGGCATATTCTAATGATTTATGCCAAGCTAGGGGGCACTCATTTATACTCAAAACAGGAAATTGGTAGAAGTTCAACAGAGAGTTAATGCCTAAAAATAGAAAGAAGACAAGCATTTGCTGATTACAGAGAGACAAGTTTTATGGATAACAGTGCCTGTTGTTGAGACCATGAACAACAGTAGACCTAGCTAGGCACAAGGTTAACTTACCTGAAGAAACTGAGGTTCACTTAACTGGGTGTTCAAACTTAACCATGAGCTAATCAATATATCTGAGACAAACCAAAGAAAAAGGAGTAATAGGTTGAGGTGGAATTTCAATAACCAATGCCATTTAGGTCTCTGGTAAGGGAAACCCAAAGCAAATAAAAGGCAGCAGACTAAGCTAGGTAAGAAAATCACAACGGGATAAGGATGCAAATGCTTTCCTTTCCCAAAGGACAAAGAACCCAGAGATACAGTCCTGCTGAATAGCTACAGAGTAAAAATGAAGGGCAAGCCATGAGCAGAGAGGCACCTTGGACACCTATGGAAAAGACTACAAATCATGACCTAAAGTGATCTGAGAGTCACTAGACTTAGCAATAGTTACAGTAGGAATGGAATCTAAACAGCACAGAGAGAAATGGTTCTATATAATGAGACCTAAGCATTAAGCAATATGAGAACATCTCAAAAATGAGAGAGAGAGAGAGAGTGTGTGTGTGTGTGTGTGTGTGGTTCCTTACTGATTCCATACCAACTCCTTTATAATCAGTCATAGGCTGTGTGCAAAAAGCTACTCAGACTTTGAAATTCATCTGCAGTGTTCACTGGCCACTTGTGTCCTGGATTGTCTTATCCCTTGACTCCTACTCACTTTGGTCAATACTTTATGATCCCCAGGTTGATGCTAAAGCTGGCAGTTAGCAACTTGGAAGTAAGATACTCAGCAGAAGTAAGATCCTCCACTTTCCATTCCTCCACCACCACAACTCCCTCAGCCCTCAGTATGAGAAAAATTTGGACACATCTTCACTAAGTAAAGAAAGAAAGCAGTGTTAATTAGTACTTTCCAGGGGCCAGTTGCTCACTTCCTCACTTAAAAACAAACTGAATCTGGTTGTATGCATGTTTGTTATTTTCCATCCTTTCTGGAACAAGGAGGGTATAAATAAAGACTCCTCATTATCTGAACCTAGACCAGAGCTGTTTGATTTTTTTTGTGAATACCTGTCGAGTTTGAAGTGGGTACTATTTGGAGAGAAGGGAGGGAGGGAGGGCTGAGTCCTACTGTCCAGCTAAGTTGGAGGGAAAGGCACACCTCTGTGGCCATTCACCATCAGCTGAGGAACCAAATCAGAGTAAACATGACACAGGTCTGAATACAGTGGCGACTGAGGCAGGACCAGCTGGGAAGACGATCCATGTTGTTTCAGACTAAAGCAACTACTTTGCAGGTGAAGTAACCATTGCCAGGAATATGAGGCAAGACTTCAGCATCTTGGCGCCTATTATTTTCATAACTTCTCACAACTTCTCACTCCCACTCACAGCAGCATAAAACTGAGAGCTCAGAGAGTTGTCTGGGTGATTCAAGGAAATGGAAAATAAAACTCCAGTACCTCAATGGCCTATGGATTACCTTGGAGTTGAAGATTTTGTTGGCCAGCATCCTTGATTTCACTGTGACATTCTGCCTTTAAGGACAAACTTCAGCTTTATTACAATATAGGTGGTGTTATTTTGCAAAAGAGTTTGTGTCCTTTTAAATGACATGCTGCTGACAGCTCTGCCCTTAGCTACATGGGCATCAGTCTGATGAAAGGAAGCATCAGCTCTTGACAGAAATGTCCTTTCAGAACTTACCATTCAAATGGATGTGGATGCCAGCACTGCTCTTTCCAGGTTAGGCAGTTCGACTGTATCTCAAGAAAGGGTTTGGGGACTTCATTGAAAAAGACTCCATAAGTAATGGGAAATTTATCCTAACTTACATTAAAATCTTTAAGTTGCTGATAATGATGATTAGACTTTCAAGATCCCATTTTTGGGGAAACTTATTTACTACAATTATTATAAAGCTGATTCTTAAAAGTCATAAGCTCTCTCATATTCAGTCTATATTTCTTAAAGTAAAATTCAATGCAGAAAGAAAAGCATCCTGTTTTAAGGGATTATTAGTCTTACCTAAAATAGTGAAAAGCTAGATACAGTAGAGTAGTTAAACCAACAGCAGAACTTTTCTAAAATAGAATAGTATTTAACCATTCAATGTCAATGTAGATTTGTATTTATTGATGTGTGAAGATGTGCACAATATATTAAAACAAACAATTAAAACATTAAAAACAAACGACCAAACCCAGAGAACAAAACAGCATTCATACTGAAAACCCTTTCCCTCATTTGTATGTGTCTACATAGAAAAACACCTGGGGAGATGTCCGAAAATATTTTTTTTAATTTATTTATTCATGAGAGACACAGAAAGAGGCAGAGACATAGGCAGAGGGAAAAGCAGACTCCCTGTGGGGAGCCCGATGCAGGACTTGATCCCAGGACCCTGGGATCATGACTTGAGCCACCCAGTTGCCCCCAAAATATTTTCTTTCTTCCTTCCTATCTATCTACTATTATCTATTTACCTCTTCTCTCCCTCTCTCTTCCTCTATCTATCTATGTAGTAGTATCGGAAAGACTATCACTTTATTCTTAATACTTCTCCATATTGGTTGAATTTTAATAAACATATATTTCTATAATTTGGGGCAATCAAGCTATTTAAACTTTGGAAAAAATTCAGAAACCTATCTAATATATTCTTTGGTGAATCTCACTGATAGAATGCTAAAAACAATCACTATAGGTTATGAAGAATATTTTTGCTTAAAATATTCTTACCAGTTTTCCATTCAGATTCATTTCTTTTAGCCTGAAATGAAGGCTGAAAAAAAAGAAATGATAAAATCTACTTTCTAGGCATCACATTTTCTAAGTTAAATTATTAAATAGCTAACTAGCAATGAAGAATTGGACTCATGTTTCCTTCCTTAAACTAGAAACAAAGGCCACTTGGTACTTCAAAGCACCAATTGTCCTTGAAATGTGAAGGGAGTATCTAATGTTCTGCATCAATAATCTGACCCACATTAGAAGCTATTTTGGACAACAGGAAATAGTTTTCTTTATCAAACATATAAAAACTCACATTAATGTGTAGCTGGTTATGAAGAAAATTTGCCAAAAAGAAAAGCATTATGGCACTTCAGTTCAGTGGTTTGTACTTAAGTCTGATTCAACATTTCTCTTTTAAAACCCCACTTTTTGAGGCATCAGTAACTGAGCCAATTAAAACCAATTCTAGGTTGAAACTGCACAAAGCTTTCTGGGAAGAAAGGCTCTCTTTATAGTTTGAACATAGGAACATTTTTACTTTTCCAAAAGCAGATGTTTGAAGATATTTTTATAGTTGCAATTATGGGTTGGGGCTTTTACAAATTCAAAAAGTTTTATTTTTTTAATTTTTTAAAATTATTGTTGGAGCAATGTGTGTTCATTAGAGTAGTGCTCAGTTTTAAATAAAATGGGCAGCGTGTGCTATTCAACTAGTCCATACTTTCCCCACATCAAAGTTAAAATGTGAGGTTCAGTAAAGTAATAATTAACAATTAGTATTCCTAATTGTCTTGGATGTGGAACAAAAGCCCACTTTCCTTAATATAACGAAGAAGAGATTAACATTATGGAGGAACTGTGGGGAAGGAAGTGAGCATCCTTTAACCCTCCATCTTCACAGTCTGTGGCTTGGCAGTGCTTAGAGCCACAGTTTGTTGTCTAAGACCCAATGGCCCATATGGAGTGTGACAAGAAGGGGAGCTCATTGGCAGTTCTGTCAGAATGTGGCCTAGTTCTGAAAATCTGGCATGAAAATTAACATGAGGAGGAACCAGTGCCCAAGCTGAAGCACAAGCACAGCAGTAGCCAGGGAGGCTCCTGGGACTTGCCTGGCACTAGCCCAGGAATAATCTCAACCAACTTCCAAAGGATCCTCTTCCCCCTGTCCAGAGTGACTCACTGCAAATTCTTCAATCATGGCTACAACCTAGTCACTAGCTTTGAAGTCCCTGAAGGGCCAGGACACCACTGTCAATTTCAGAGTCAGATCCCTTATGTTTAGCAAAGTATCTGGAACATAGGAGGTGTTCAGTTTATATTTGCTGTAGGAATAGGATATCTGCCGAATTGTCACTCATTAACGCATTTCACGACAAAAGATCACATAAAAGCACGTAAACTAATCAACCACATGGCAACATTTCTAGAAGAAAAACTATCCTTAGGAACAGCATTATATTTTAATCTATAGCCTAAATTTGATATTTGTCAGTTCAAGTGACCACTTGAATAGGTAAGTTGTACCTATAGAGAAATCTTTGCAACAGCCCACTAAGCACAGTTGAAAAATGAAGTGATAAGCTAAAAATCTCATTCTCTTTCTCCCCCACAGATCTCTTTCTTTCTGAATTTACTAACCTAACATCCATTCAACAAATATTTAGCGAACATTTATCCTATTTTGCAAAGTTGAAAAGATATTAGCTACGCCCTCAACAGCTCCAATTATTTGTAGTAAGTACTCTAATTAGAGGTAAATACAAAGTACATAACTTTATATAAACTAAGCACACACTAAACCCAATCTTGCTTTTCAACTCAAAACAGAGCCAAAAAGGCAATGCTAGTTATAAACCAGATAATTTTACCATTAAGGGAAAATTTCATAAAATTTCACAACCCTGTAGTCAGATAATCTATATTCTAGTCCTATTTTGCCTCAACTAAATGCACAATTTTGTATAAGTCATTTAACCTTTAGGACTCCCAATTACTTATAAAATCAGAATTAAACAAGTTGATCATTTAAGATTTTTTTCCCCTCAAACATTATGAGATTCTGTAAGTATTCCAGAACACTTAGATTTTGACCATTAAATGTCACTTAGAAACCTAAAAAAATGAAGATCTTTTTATGAGCAATGGTTAAATACCCTAATTTGGATTTCTTACTACCACTAGCCATATTCCAAATATTTATAGGTATTTAACGAAGTTTTATGCAACCATTGCTATCATTATATTGAACTCATACAAATATCTTTATGATTCAATATTGTTATAAAACTATTTTTTAAAGTACAAAGTATCAAAAGAAAAAATTTACAAAGTTTTAAAACATATTAGAAATAACATTCCTTCTTTGTTATCTGATTATTATTGTGCTGGTGAGACTTATTATTTTGAAAAGGAGCCATTTTATCACAAAGGTGTGACACATGTATTTCACAGAAAACAAATATTATAAAACCAAGCAGAAAGTGTTAAAGGGGACTAGATGTTTACACGTTTCTAAACAGATTTAAAGATGCTTTATATTAATTTATTAAATTCATTAATTATGCATAGGTGTATCTACCAAAATTACATAAAGTAACATAACACTAGAATGCAAAATTATCTCAAAATATCTGACTCTTTCTTTTTTAATATTTGACTCTTAATATATGAGATCCATGAACTTTTACAACTAAGTGTTTTTACACCTTTTGACTCATAAACACAAGAGCAATGTACTCTTTAAGTATTTTCCACCACTTCACTGAATAAGATGAAGTCAAGATAAAAAATTTCCAACAAATCTTTTTTGTTTATTTTTGTTTTTTTTTTAATTTTTTTTATTTACTTATGATAGTCACACAGAGAGAGAAAGAGGCAGAGACATAGGCAGAGGGAGAAGCAGGCTCCATGCACCAGGAGCCCGACGTGGGATTTGATCCTGCATCTCCAGGATCGAGCCCTGGGCCAAAGGCAGGCACCAAACTGCTGCGCCACCCAGGGATCCCCCAACAAGTCTTTTTGTATGCCACATATCACATTTCTTACAAATTTGACTATAGTGTTACTATATTGTAAGGACAGAAAAAGGACAGGGATATGATTAGCCTGAATATATCCAGAAATAAGAAAAATAATTGCTAGTTTCTAATCATGATTATTTAGTATGACCTAAATGTTTTTGGTAGAAAACTGGCTATTTAAATAATTATCATTCAAATGGTCTTTCCTTTGAAATGTGTGGGCAAATTTAATTCACTAAGAGGCCATGGATTCATTTCCATGAGAAGTTATTTTGAACCTAGAAAGATAAGGTTGCAAGTGATAGGAAGGCTCCCCAGCCCCCAGTGTGTTAACCCAGAGCACAACTGACTAATACTACCAGCAGTGCCTGAGGACTAGCTTTGTGTTGGGCTGAGGATGAGAGAGAGGCCTCTTCTTCTCTCTTGCCTTTTATAGACGATTGATCCCAGATACAAATAGCTGAGGGCTCTCTGATGTTTTGCTTCCTTTCTTCATCCTGTTCCACTTCTCAATTTCTCTTTAGTGAGGGCCCTAAAATCCTCAGGGCCTCAAGTTTTCCATCTATCTGTGCCAGCCTTATGGGTGTGTGATTGACTATTGCACAAGGCTCTGTACTAAGATGGGCCACACACATGCCTTAATGCCCTGATGCATATTAATTATTTGTAACAACTGTTGAGCAGGGGCCACACAGTTTTATTTTGTACTGGGCCAGAATAAAAAAATCAGGTAGTCAGTTTTGCCTCCTATTCATAATGATCCAGAGATCATTAGGAACTGTGCAAAAGAACAACCTTGAAGGAATATGCACTAATGTATGAATACTGAATTACCCCTCAATTTTGTCAGAGAACAGAGTTCCTCCAATACCTACTTATGACCTTTGCTTATCATTGCACTGCTCTAGAACTCTGTAACTTCAACTGAAAAATAAGAACATCAAATTATGCACTGTAACTCCCTTTCCTTTTATTTTTTTTTAAAGACTTTATTTACTTATTTATGAGAGACACTCTGAGAGAGGCAGAGACAGGCAGAGGGAGAAGCAGGCTCCCTGCGGGAGTCTGAGGCAGGACTAAATCCCAGGACCCTGGAATCACGCCTTGAGCCAAAGGCAGATGCTCAACCACTGAGCCACCCAGGTGTCCCTGTAACTTCCTTTCCAATCTAAGCAACCACAGTAGCCTATATTAAAAACAAAAACAAAACAAAACAAAACAAAACAAACAAACAAAAGAAAAACTAAGTGTTTTCAATGCAGGCAGAATAAAAGATTACATGAAAATAATTTGGACCATTAAACGGTCTGCTAGGTGGTTTAGTGCCACCTTCAGCCCAGGGCATGATCCCGGAGACCTGGGATCAAGTCCCATGTCGAGCTTCCTGCATGGAGCCTGATTCTCCCTCTGCCTGTGTCTCTGCCTCTCATTCTCTCTCTGTCTCTGTCTCTCTCTCTCCCTGTTTCTCTCATGAATAAATAAATAAAATCTTTTAAAAAATAATAAATGGTCTGCTATCCTGGTCAATTTACTTAATTCCAACTACACATTTTTGTGGAAATTTAATTTATTCATCAAACATATACTTACTATCATCATACCTATCACCCAGTTTATAAATTTTTCATTACTTATCACATCACTCAAGTAGACTACAGCCCCAGGAGGACAGGAACAGTGTACATGTTCACATCTGTAGTCAGAGGACTTGGACACAATAGCTGCTCAAAACACATTTGTTAAATGCAGGAATGTACACTTCAATGAACTAAGTGCCTACTATATGTTAAGTTTTTGTGCTTGGTACTGGGTATCCAAAGCTGAATAAGACAAGACCCTCTACCCGCAAGATTCTAATATTCAAATAGGACACAGTAAGAGAGAAATGGTCATAGGCTGATGTAGTTAATACTTTAATAGAAGCATGTTCAGAACACAAAGACGGAATCCTTTCATTTTGGCTGGTGGTATTGGGGCAGGCTTCACAGAGGAGACAATGTTTTAGCTGAGTCTTACAGCCTGAGTAGAAGTCCAGGTAAGGAAAAAAGAAAGGAAGGACTGTAGTGGAAGACATGAAAAGATATGAAGGTGAGATCAGAGTTAGCTTGGGCAGAAGTAGGAGTGGTGCAGAGTGATTGAGACACCATGATTTAATCTGTGGAGGATGATCCCAAAGATAGGAAGATTAAAAGGATGAATTTATCTTGAAGGCTATGATGAGTCATTGTAAGCTTTTAAACAGGGAAAAGGACACAATCATAGTTATATTTTGAAAGATCTCTCTTGTAACAATATCAAGGGTACAGTCTAGTGTAGTGCCCAGGTTTCTGGGTAAGAAGTCTCCATTTGCTGTTCATTATTGAGGCAATGAATGCTTATATGAACTATGGTTTGATAAATGAGATAACCCATGAGAAGTCTAAGAAAAGTGAAGGAGCTGAAAATGTGGGCCATGAGTACACAACTAGAGTAATTCTTGGCAAAATGAACGCTATGGCTCATAAGATAAGAACAGTAACAACAACAATAAAAATACAAGATCAGTCCTGGAAATCTGGAACTTCTTCCCAAATTTGTAAACAAGTCAATAGTATAATAAAGAATAAACAGATAAAAGGGACTCAAGTGCCATATGAACAATTTTGATGACACGTGAGGAGAAAGTAAGCAAAAGAATGGAGAAAAATTGTGTAATTCAAAGTAAATAATTTTTTTAAACATAGGTGGGGACCAGTGTTTACTAAACATGGAATATTGATATCAGTAGAGGAAGGAATTGTTTGTTTTTAATGCAAGAGGTCATTGTGAACAATGGGGAAAAAAAAAGAACATAAGTTACCATAGAAACCATTTTAAAAACACTGAAGCAAACTTCGCTATATCTAAGGAATTCAAAGTATTACATAAATCATTTGGCCCAGACCCTATTTGAGGCAGTCACCAATTTCTCTTTCTCCAAGATAGTTCCATTCACTTATTTAAATAGAAACAAACAAAAAGTTATGATTTGCCTATTCTCAGTGTTATGGCAAAGCTGCATATATTCCTATACAAGAACTTCTTACCTGTTCAAATAAGTGCATGATTACCTGAATACCTATGTATTTTTAGGGTATCATGTAAAGAATGCATCGACAGTCTTATTGGTCCCAATGAGAAAGAAAATAAAAGAGAAAAAAATTATTCAGAATATGAACTGTTTGTGTAAGCTCTTAAGACACAGGAGGGATTTATCACATGAAATTTAAGGTCTAGTATTTTCTCCCTTTATAGGAATCTATTACCCTAAATAGACATTAATGGAACAAAATTCATGGGCACCAGTGTGGTCTTCATCCCTTCTGAGGTTACCCCAAAGCCCCAATCTAATCCAACACAAGCCAGGTTAAAGAGCTACCAGTAGTACCGTGAGTTTTCCTCAGTGCAAATGTAGTTTTCCCAAATTCAGGTACAGTACTTTTAGGAAGGGTACCATCTGGTCTTGATGGAAATAAAATGTTTCAAATAATCTAAACACTTATAATGACATGCTTTCTCAATTCTTTTCAAGAAACTGTGCCCTGGAGGAACTAATTAAACAACAACCCAAGCAATGGAAATACAGGACACTGACTCAGAGATTTTTTTCCAAAACACAAGAAGAATGCATTAACCTTATTATGTGGAAAGAACCTAGAAAAATATGTCAGGAGGTGCAAGTATAGATTTATGAGGGGAGGAAGTGCACAATGAAGGAAGGCATTGAGATGCAACAGTCACACACAAAATGGCATCAGTAAGAGCACCGTTCTCATGAGGACCATCTGTCAATTCACAGCAGGGCCACCAGCTCCCTAAGAATGAAGGACTTATTAGGGCCTGAGTGAGAGACATTTTATTCCTAGGATGCATTTTTGATTGGGTTCTATGTGAAGTAGAGATTTATATTTAATAAATTCTTCAGGAATTGCCCTTATCCAATTAACTTCCAAGAATTTTGCAACTCTTCCTGGGGAATGCACAGGGCTATTCTTTTATTTTTCCAGAAATGAATTTGAAACTATATGCACATGTACTTGGCTCACTCAGCCCTGATATTTATATATATAAACACATAATCTTTTTATATACCATAAACATTTGGAAGCATGAACAGATAAAGAATGTTAACAACATTAACACACTTGATCACTCTCTCCTTGAATTCTTTCTTCTCTTCTAGGTCTTCCTTCTCTCCTCCTTTTCTTACCACAAAGGCTGCAGCTTCTCAGTCTCCTTTGTGGGACCCCTCCTCATTCCCTCACCACCAGTGGCTGATGCTCTATGTTTCAAGGCTTTTTTTTTTTTTTCCTATCTGTCCTTGTTCTCTGGGTGGTGTCAATCAACTGCATAACTTTAAATTCTGTGTGCTTAAGATCTCCAAATGTTTTCTCCAGCTGTGTCCTCTCCCTTGATCTCTACAGTTCTATATACCCAGTTACTTTCTGGGCTATCCACCAGCCTTCTAAAATGTAACATATCCCAAAAGAGCTCTTGGTTTGCCTCAACCCTGCTCCCAACAGTGTTTTGTCTTACCTCATTTCAAAATGAAAAATGAGAGGGTCAATTTTCATTCCTCTCTCTCATACACCACATCCAATCATTGAGCACATTATTTCAGCTTTACTTTCAAAATACATCTAGATTTTTACCACTTCTCTCTCCATCCACTGTTTAACATCTAGTCCAAGCCACTCTAATCTTTCTTGTGACTTATCCAAATTACCCCCTTCCTGGTCACCCTGTTTCCATCACTGAAAATCAATAAATTACATATTTATATTGCATTCACTCAACAAATATTTATGAAGTATCCACATTATGAAATGCACTGCCTAGTCAATGTGTAGGGAGCACTGATGTGTATTTGACCCAATTTTTGCCTTCAAGGTGTTTATATTCTGAGTGCGCAGATTAGCCACAAACATAACATAATGCATACCAACTGTAGACAATTTCAGGAATAGTGCTACAAAGTGCTAAAGACATTTAGACAGAATTTCTGATTATATCAGCAATAGAGCTCTCTCGGAGGATGCTGAATTTAAGTTGAGCCTTGATGATAAGATGAATTTTAGGAGTAGTCAACAAAGCTCATTTATGAATGTATCACAGAAGGACACAGAAGGGTCAGGGCATCTTGAGAGCATTGCAAGTAGTGGCATTTGGCAGGTATCTAGGGATAAGTAGGGGAGTAAGAGGAGACAAATGTTGGGCAGTTAAGATGAAGTTTGAATAAGGAAGCCAAGTCAAGAATTTGGGACATTAAGAGGGAGGTCAAGAAGTGAAGGAAGAATTATCATCATGAAAGTAACAAAATTAAGCGGTATATTAAGAGGAATTAATTTGAAAGCAATGTATAGGAATGCTTTATGTTCTGTTTGTAAGCCTCAGATGCTCTTATATTTAGAGGCCTGCCACATACTATACAAGAGCAATAATGTATACTCACACTGCATATTTAAATATATTTACATATATAATATAAAATTTTTGAATTAACCTGATTTACATTTGACTAGTTGACATAATTTTAGTATTTGTAAACCTCTATTGATTTTGATTTAGCAGTTTTCTTTTTCTATCTGAAAGCCAATATTTTTGCAGACCTTAGAAAATCCCAGAAGGCCTCTGGTACTTTCTCCATGATGTGTGATAGATAAAAAGGCTCTGCAAACAGATAAGTTTGGAGGACAGGGCATTATTCAAATTTAAATACTTTAATGCATTTAAAAGTAATATGAACATGTAATATGCCGTTAGGAAGGAAAAATATCTTTAAAGCATTCAAGTTAAAAAAGCAACACACAATAAGCACTGGTTGTTTTTGTTTTTAATTAATTTATTTATTAGAGAGAGAGAGAACGTGTGAACGAGGGAGTTGCAGGGGAGAGCAAGAGAGAGAATCCTCAGCGGACTCCCTACTTGGTGTAGAGCCCCAGGCTTGATCCCAGAACCCTGAGATCATGATCTAAGCCTAAATCAAGAGTCAGATGCTTAACCATCTGAACAATCCAGGAACTCTGTAAACACTGGTTGTTATATGTAAGTAATGAATCACTAAATTCTACACCTGAAACCAATATTACCACATATGCTAACTAACTAGAATTTAACAAAAACTCGGGGAAAAAAGGCAATACAATAGGTAAATGAGTAGACGGTATGAGAACCTAGAACTAATATAAAATAAAAATCAAAGTAGTAAGGTAAAATGCATTTTGTTTTTTTAAGAGTTACTTTATTTGGTTTTAGAGACACTGTGTGTGAGCAAGGAAATGGATAGAGAGAGAAATAGAGAATCTCCAGATTTCCCACTGAGCATGGAGCATGACACAAGGCACAATCTCATGACTTTGAACTCATGACCTGAGCTGAAATCAAAAGTTGGGCACTTAACTAACTGAGCCACCCAAGTGCCCCAAAGGTAAAAATGTTAAACGTTACAAAAAAATTTTTTTAATTAGAAGAAAGCAAACAAAAAAAAAAAAACCCAACAAACATCTGAGAAGTCAACATGGATGCTTGTTCAGGTCAGATATTTGTCCTTAAAATGATTTTATGGGCAAAAATCAAGTTTAATTTAAAATAAAACTCATATGAAAATTTCTTTTAAAGAGGGCAAATAAAGTAGGACTCAATTTAACTGATTTTTTTCCTTTGCTTTTATATGCATCTTGAGTAATTTCATTTTCAACTCATTAATTTAGGGATTGTGATTTATCTATTTACTCATTAAATGTTTATTTAACTATGATGTTCCAAAATGTAAATAAGTGATCGTTGTTTTGTGCTGAGTTTTGCTTAGTATTTAAATCTGAGGGACTAGCACACAACATTCATCATAGGAAAAAGATTAAAGCAAAAAGAGAATTTCAGCCTAAATACAATAAATGGATTTTTGACAACATTTTGAGGTTTAATAAGAAGAGTCATTAAGTCAGAGTAATAAAATTTAGAACTGAATCTCTCAAGGCACTCTAAAACAAACAAACAAACAAACAAACAAACAAACAAAAATCCAGAATCATCATGACTGGCAAACCTTTCCTTCCCTGATACTTATTTCATGTTAAACTAAAAGGGAGGGGTTAAGATGACTTAGTAGTAGGGGGATCCTGAGCTTGCCTCGTCCCTCAAACAGAACTAGGTCAACATCAAATAACTTTGAACAATGAAGAAATCAATTTGAGGATTAAGAAATTATCTGCACAATTGGAGGGAAGGAACATGGCAGATATGAGGTTCAGAAATGTGAAATGGGGGAGAGAAAAGCCACAATGCCACAGTGGGGAGGGAGCCTTTCTTGTGGAGAAAGTTGGTAGGGGGTAGAGGAGAGGAAGCAGTGTGTAGGGTTCAAGTAAGTTACCAGAGTGTGGGGATACCCTGAGTTGCACTGGGAAAGAATGCATCCCTTCCTGGAGTACATTTGGAAGAGGGTATATTGCCTCTCTAAGGACAAAAGGCTCACCTGGTGCCATTGAGTAGCCATTCAACAGAAGGGGAAAGAGGGCAGATAACTTGGTCGAAGCTTTTCACTGTTTCATCATAGACTCCAGGCACCTGCCTAGCCATGCAACTGCTTTTCTGGGGCAGAAAGGTGCCAGGCACAGTGAATTGAGGCTGTCCAATGGGGGAGGGAAGCAGGTCTGTGCCTTGCTGAGTTCTTTAAGGTTTGGTGTTTTGAATCCCAGCTGATGGCCAGAGATAAAACATAGGAGAATTATGGTATCAGGTGTGCCAATGGCTTGAGTACAGACAAGTTGAGGGCAGGGATCTGATGAAAGCCAGGGCAGGAGGGGAGATTGTTCGCTTTTCTGTGATAGCTTTCTGAACAGCAGTAGCCTTGAGTTTCCCTCCCCTGGGATGAAAGTGCAGGGTGACACCATCCTCCCCCACTCCCTGCCAGACAGCCAGCACAGTTGAACATCAGAGAGAAGCACAGAACCTCCAGTGTAGGCTGGAGTTGCTTACACCACACCCCACTATCCTGCACCCTACAGGGGCATCTTTACTAAGGGAGGTCTGACTGTGAGACAGTGTAGTGGGCCTCTCCCTCAGAAGACCAACTCCAGGCTCCTATGTGTAACAAGTACACTGATCATAGAGTGTTACAAACCATCAGCTTCAGTTCTGGGGGAAATAGGAAAAGGCCTTTTTTATTTTTAATTTAATTTTATTTCTTTTTTTCTTTGGAATTAGGCTTACAGTTTTTGGCTCACTTGTTTGTTTCCTTTTTTGTTTTTTGAATTGTGCTTTTTCTTTTCTTTTTTCCTTTTTCCTTCTTTCTTTTTCTTCGGAATCAAGCTTCTAGTTTTTCATTTGTCTGTTCGTTGCTTTTTTGTTTCTTTTCCTTTTCTTTTCTTGATCAGGCCTTTTTTGATTTTCAGGCTTACTTTAACAAACAAATCAAAGAACACTAGTTAAAGGTCCAAACACTCTCCACGGCAATTAAGGAGGAACTCTGCAAAGGATGGACCTCTGGGAAAGAACAGTCAAAACACCACAGCAGAGTGCACACAGCACACACCAGAAATACTTCCTGAAGTTCCTGAAGTGCCCTGGACAGTGTATGACCCCTTCTTAATATAGTATTACTCTCAGGAGCAGGAAACATAACAAGCTTTCATAACATACAAAAGACAGAAACCTAGACATAAATGACATGATGGAATTCTCCCCAAAAGAAAGATCAAGAAGAAATCACAGCCTGGCATTTGCTCAAAACAGATATAAGCAATATACTTGACCAAGAATTTAAATTTTCTTTTTTTTATTTTTTTTTTAATTTATTTATGATAGTCACACACACACACACACACACACACACACACAGAGAGAGAGGCAGAGACACAGGCAGAGGGAGAAGCAGGCTCCATGCACCGGGACCCCGACGTGTGACTCGATCCCGGGTCTCCAGGATCGTGCCCAGGGCCAAAGGCAGGCGCTAAACCACTGTGCCACCCAGGTATCCCAAGAATTTAGGATAACAGTTATAAAAATACTAGCTGGTCTTGAAAAAAGCATAGAAGACACCAGAGAAACCCTGGCTATAGAGATAAAGGACCTAAAAACTAGTCAAGCCAAAGTTAAAAAAAAATGTTTTAAGTGAGATGTAAAACTGACTGGTTGTAATCACAATAAGGATAGAAGAAGCAGAAGAATGAACAGGTGATATAGAAGATAAAACTATGGAAAATAATGGAGCTTGAAAGAAGAGGGGAAGAAAATTATCAGATAAAAGATATCAACTTAGGGAACTCAGTGATTCCACAAAGTGCAATAATATTTCTATTATAGGAGTCCCAGAAAAAGGAGAGTGGGGGAAGGGGACAGAAAGTTTATTTGAACAAATTATAGCTGAGAACTCCCCTAATCTGGGGAAGGAAACAGGCATTCAAGTCCCAGAGGCACAGAGAGCTCCCCTCAAAATCAACAAAAACAGGTCAACACCATGACATATCATAATGAAATCTGAAAAATACAAAGATAAATAAAGAATTCTGAAAGCAGCTGGTGACAAAAGGCCCTTAAAGTAGAAGCCTGACACATCAGGTTGACAGCAGATCGGTCACAGAAACTTGGCAGACCAGAAGAGAGTGGCATGATATATTCAACCTGATGAAATGGAAAAATATGCAGTCAAGAATACTATATCCAGCAAGGCTGTCATTCAGAATAGAAGGAGAGAAAAAGAGTTATCTGCTTATATGATCTTTCCATTGCTGTGAATGGGGTTGTTAAAGTCCCCTTCTATTATTGTATTATTATCAATGAGTTTCTTTAAGTTTGTTATTAATTGACTTAAATATTTGGCTGCTCCCAAGCTGGGTGCATAACAATTTACAATTATTAGACCTTCTGTTGGTTAGACCTCTTTATTTTGATATAATATCCATCTTCATCTTTTATTACAGTCCTTGATTTAAAAGGAAACAGTGGCTTTGAATGATTCCCTGGACCAGATAAACATAGTAAAGCACATACACATTCTTTTCAAGTGCACATGGAGCATTCCATGTATACTTCACATACTGGGTCACAAATCAGGACTCAACAAATACAACAAGATTGAGACCATACCATGCATGTTTTCAGACCACAGTGCAATGAAACTTGAGGTCAATCACAAGAAAAAATTTGGAAAGACCACAAATACATGGAGGTTAAAGAATATCCTACTAAAGGGGCACCTGGGTGGCTCAGTCAATTAAGAGTCTGCCTTTGGCACAGCTCATGATCCTAGGGTCCTTGAATCGAGCCCCATATTGGGCTCCCTGCTTGGCAAGGAGCCTGCTTCTCCCTCTCATTCTCCCCCTCTCCCCACTTGTGCTCTCCTTCTCTCTCTGTCAAATAAATAAATAAAATCTTAAAAAAGAGAGAACATTCTACTAAAGAATGAATAGCTTAACCAGGAAATTAAAGATAAAATTAAAAAAAATACATGGAAGCAAATGAAAAATGAAAAAACCATAGTCCAAAACCTTTGGGACACAGCAAAAGTGGTCCTAAGGGAAGTATATAGCAATACAGGCTGTCCTCAAGAAGAAGAAAAGTCTCAAATACACAATCTAATTTTACATCAAAAGGACCTGGGAAAAGAACAGTAAACAAAGCCTAAAACCAGCAAAAGAAGGGAAATAAGATTAGAGCAGACATAAATGGTAGAAATAAAAAAAAAACAGTAGAACAGATAAACAAAACTAGAAACTGGTTCTTTGTCGTTGTTTTTTTAAAGATTTTATTCATCTATTTGAGAGAGAAAAACAGAGACAGTGGCAGAAAGCGCAGAAGGGAAGAGAAGGAGAAGCAGGTTTTCTGCTGAGCAGGGAGCCTGACATAGGGCTCCATCCCAGATCTCTGACATCACGACCTGAGCCGAAGGCAGATGCTTAATCGACTGGGCCACCCAGATGCCCTGAAACTGGTTCTTTGAAAGAATTAACAAAACTGATAAAATCCTAGCCAGACTTATCAAAAAGAAAATAAGACCCCCCCCAAAAAAATAGGACCCAAACAGATTAAGTCATGAATGAAAGAGAAGAGATCACAATTGACACTACAGAAATACAAATGGTTATAAGAGGATATTATGAGCAATTATATGGCAACAAATTGGACAACCTGGAAGAAATGCATAAATTCTTCAAAATATATAAACTACCAAAACTGAAATAGGAAGATATAGAAAATTTGAGCATTCATAATCAGCAAAGAAATTTAATCAGTAATCAAAAATCTCCCAACTAACAGGAGTCCAGGGCTGGATGGCTTCCCAGGGAAATTTTACCAAACATTTAAAGGAGAATGAATACCTATTCTTCTGAAGCTCTTCCAAAAAATAAAAATGGAAGGAAAACTTCCAAACTCATTCTATGAGGCCAAATTACTGTGACTCCAAAACCAAAGACCCCACTGAAAAGGAGAATTATAGGCTAATATCCTTGATCAACATGGATGCAAAAAATTCTCAACAAAATACCAGCTATCTAATTGAATCCAACAGTACATTAAAAGGATTATTCACCACAATCAAGTGGGATTTATTTCTGGGCAGCAGGGGTGGTTCAATACCTGAAAATCATCAACGTGATACACCACAATAATAAAAGAAAGGATAAAAACCATATGATCCTCTCAATAAATGCAGAAAAAACATTTGACAAAATACAGGATGCTCTTTGGTAAAACCCCTCAAGAAATCAAGGATAGAGGGAACATACCTCCATATCATAAAAGCCATATATGAAAAGCCGACAAGGAATATCATTCTCAATGGAGAAAAACTGAGAGCTTTTCCTTTAAGGTCAGGACCATGACAGGAATGTCCACTTTCACCACTGTTGTTCAACATAGTACTGGAAGTCATAACCTCAGCAATCAGACAACAAAAAGAAATAAAAGACATCCAAATCAGCAAGGAAGAAGTCAAACTTTCACTAATCACAGACAGCATGACACTCTATGAAGAAAACCCAAAAGACTCCACCAAAAAATTGCTAGAATTCATATACAAATTCAGCAAAGTTGCAAGATATACAATCAACATAAGGAAATCTGTTGCTTTTCTATACACTAAAAATGAAGCAGCAGAAAGACACATCAAGGAATCTATCCCATTTACAATTGCACTAAAAACCATAAGATACCGAGGAATAAACCTAACCAAAGAGGTAAAAGATGTGTACGCTGAATACTATAGAACATTGCTGAAAGAAACTGAAAAAGACACAAAGAAATGGAAAAATATTCCATGCTCATGGATTGGAAGAACAAATATTATTAAAATGTCTATACTGCCCAAAGCAATCTACACATTCAATGCAATCCCAATCAAAATAACACCAGTATTTTTCACAGAACTAGAACAAACAATCCTAAAATTTGTGTAGAACCAGAAAAGACCCTGAATAGCCAAAGTAGTGCTGAAAAAGAAAAACAAAGCAGGAGGTATTACAATCCCAGACTTCAAGCTGTATTACAAAGCTGTAATCATCAAGACAGTATGGTACTAGCACAAAAACAGACACATAGATCAATGGAACAGAATAGAGAACACAGAAATGGACCTCTCAACTCTATGGCCAACTAATCTTTGACAAACCAATAAAGAATATCCAACGGAAAAAAGACAGTCTCTTCAACAAATAGTGTTGGGAAAACTGGACAGTGACATGCAGAAGAATGAAACTGGCCCACTGTCTTACACCATAAAAAAATAAATAAATTCAAAATGGATGAAAGACCAAAATGTAAGACAGGAAACCTTTAAAATCCTAGAGCAGAACACAGGCAGCAACCTCTATGACTTCAGGATCTCTTGCTAGACATGTCTCCAGAGGCAAGGGAAACAAAGCAAAAATGAACTATTGGGACCTCTTCAAGATAAAAAGCTTCTGCCAAGTGAAGGAAATAATCAACAAAATTAAAAGGCAATCTATGGAATGGAAGAAGATATTTGCAAATGACATATCAATAAGTGCTAGTATCCAGAATCTATAAAGAACTCATCAAAATCAATACCCAAAAATAAATAATCCAGTTAAGAAATGGGCAGAAGACATGAACAGAGACACATGAAAATATGCTCAGCATCACTCATCATTAGGGAAATACAAAATCAAAACCATGAGATACCACCTCACACCAGACAGAATGGCTAATTAACAGCTCAGGAAATAACACATGTTGGCAAGGATGCGGAGAAAGGGGAACCTTCTTACACTGTTGGTGAGAATGCAAACTGATGCAACTACTCTGGCAAACAGTATAGATTTTCCTCAAACATTAAAAATAGAGCTACTCTACAACCCAGCAATTGCACTACTAGATATTTATCCAAAGGATACAAAAATGCTGATTTGAAGGGACACATGCACCAATGTTTATAGCAGTACTATCAGCTATAGCCAAACTATGGAAAGAGGTCAAATGTCCATCAACTGATGAATGGATAAAGAAGATGTCATATACACACACACACACAAACACACACACACAGAGGAATATTACTCAGTCATCAAAAAAGAATGAAATCTTACCATTTGCAACAATTTGGATGGAACTAGAGGGTATTACGCTAAGTGAGATAAGTCAGCCAGAGAAAGACAAGTATCATATGATTTCACTCGCATGTGGAATTTAAGGAACAAAACAGATAACCCAAACCTATTGGAAGGCAAAGAAAAATAAAATAAGATAAAAAACAGAGAGGGAGACAAACCATAAGAAACTCTTAACTATAGAGAACAAACTGAGGATTGTTGGAAGAAAAGAGGGTGGGAGGATGATGCACTATTTGGGTGATGGGCTTTAAGGAAGGCACTTGTTGGGATGAGCACTGAGTTTTGTATACAAGTGATGAGTCATTAAACTCCACTCCTGAAATCAATACTACACTATGTGTTAACTAACTTGAATTTAAACTAAAAACAAACAAAAAACAAAAAATTATTTCATTATTTATTTACTATTGTTGATTCTACTTTTCAGTTAACTTTTTTGTTAGCCTAAGGTTTTCTTGTATAGTACAATGGATTTATAGGAAATATTACATTTAAACAAGAGTTTAAATTTGGTCATAGGGCAGCCGGGTGGCTCAGCGGTTTAGCACCACCTTCAGCCCAGGGCATGATCCTGGAGACCCTGCATGGAGCCTACTTTCTCCCTCTGCCTGTGTCTGTGCCTTTCTCTCTGTGTCTCTCATGAATAAATAAATAAAACCTTTAAAAAAAAAGTTGGTCATAAAAGCAATTTTAGAGGGAAACCACAATTATATTTTACTGAGCAGTTAGCAAACCTTATAGATATATCTCCAGGAATACATATTTATCCCTTTTCTCATTTCTTTGTCTTTGAATTTATTCACAGGTTTAAAAATAAAAGTTTCACCTTGCAGTCAATAATCCTCCTTTTTTACCAGAGTGATCTCTATAGGACACTTTAGTTTGCACGTTTTGAATCTTCTCTGGCATTTACCACTCACTCTATAAGATTATATGGATGCTGCCCTGTCTTAGAATAACAAATACTGATATGCTAATTAAAAAATCCTTATACTTTGATATATCATCTTCAGATGAAAAAAAAAAGTATTCTATAAAAGCCATTCAACAAATCTTTTTTAAGCAGACATCATGCAGAAGCATGATGAAATTGACAAAGATATTGTCAGTATCTTCAAAATTTTATAACATTAGGAGTTCAGACATCTCTTTTTTTTATATGTGACTAAAAACTAAAGTCACTCTGCAAGCCACCCATGGAATGGGTTCCCTTAGCCTTTAAAGAACGGAAAACGTATATACTAATTATGTGAATTTAAATTTTTAATACTCCTGTATTACTCTATTGTCTTGTATTTGCTTTTAAGGTCATATGTAACTTGATGAAAGTTACAGAAACATTCATTATTCTTAAGAGCAAATGAAACTCTGCATTGCAGTCTGCTGGCTCATCCATAATTCAGCATCCCAGCCTAAAACATTATGCTCAAACAAGCACAAATATTGGCAAAGGTGAAATATTGAACTGCTACAGTAGCAGCTAAATTACGTAGCAATCTGTGTGTGCTTCAATTTCCTAGCACTAGAAATAAAAATTAAAAGCAGAAAAACAGTCAACAATTATGGTTATAAACTAAATAAGCAAAAGAGCAAAGCCAAGTGGCCATTATTCAAAGCTACATGATTTTTATTAGTTATACACAGATCTGATATGACAATAAAATCCAAGAGGGGGGAGAAACATTAGTTGCTTGGCTTATCTATCTAAACAAAGAAAAGAGGATTCTAGAAGAATGTTCTTATGGATCTGAACTTTGAAAATAGCAGCTCTGGTTCTATTTAAGTTAACAGATTTATTTTTTCCTCAAATATATTTCCTCATTTGTCATAATTATCTGGGCAATAATGCCAGTCCTCCATTTATTAGCACCATGATTACTGGTTTGGAGGTTCCATCAGGCAAGAAGAATCACTAAATATCCTCGACAAAAAAACAAGTCTCCTCTGTCCAGGGACTTTGACTCTTGCTTGGTCTCAAAGCATCAGGAGGATGCACAGTGAGCTGTGAGATGCAGGGGAGACACAGACCTAGCCAGCTGAATCAGCACAAGTAACCCCGCTGATCAATATGTTAACAGATATATCCACTAGATCACCTTCACTTCTGACCCTTGTGTTCTGTTTCCACTGCTGTAGGCTAGATTCATTGCATCTTGTGGCAGTACAGACCTTACATTTGTTGCCATTAATAACACACACAACACACATACATATAGCAGAATTGATGTCAAAAACTAATGATAAATATCTAGCACTTAGAAATTTTGTCTTCTTTCGAATGGTAGGATTTACTGTTCTAAATTTGTCAGATATCCTTATGACATGTTATAATTCTTTCTTTTACTAGAAAGGGGAAAGTAATTAATACAGTGAGTATAGTCACTTTATTATGTAATAAAATTACTAGTTTTAGGTACCACATGATATATAAAACCATCAACACTCCTCCTCAAATTTGCATAACTAGAAAAATTTGCAACAAATTATCAAACCTGTCTCTTCATCCACTTTTTTCCATGACTTTTTGAACAGCTCACCAGATGACTGTGTTTATGACTTTTAAAGCACCTTTTGTCATCATCTCACTGAGCTTTGAAATTATACAGAGTGAGAACTGTCCACATTTTATAAGCCAGGGGTCCGAAAATGCACAGATGTTACATAGGACATCCACTGTCATAGGCCACGTGTAGGAGGGGAGTGGGGGCTCCAGTGCTTTACCCCACTCCACACACCTCTCTAGAAAAACCACTGATCTATACACTACAGAAAATAATAAAACACTGAGGCATCAGTCCTCTTCCCCTTCCCTCTTACCCCAACTACTATCGCATTGGAAAAGGTTCCTTCAAGCCAAAATAAGAATAAAGAGTAAACTGTTTGTAGGATCATAGTCTGATTCTGAATTTTTTTTCAAATTTACCCTGTATAATTTCACTTTATTTTCAATATGTGTATGTATCTCACCCGAAGAACTTTCACATTTCATAGACTCAAAGGAATATCTGCTTTATAACCTAATTATCTTCCCCTACACTTTTGTAAGGCACCTGCTACTTTCCTTCTCATTACTTCATAAATGAGGTCACCGAGACACAAAATGGCTCAGGAATTTGTGCCTAGAAAACAGCAAAGACAGACATGGACAGAAAAATGGAACTCCATCTCAGTATTCCATCCACCCTAATAAAGATGTACAACTTAAGTTGGATATCCTTGGCATTGGGTATACTCTCAATCAGAGGGTTTTTTTGGCCAGGGAGGAGGTCTATGCCCACATACTCAGCAAGGATCTGTCCTTTTATCTAACCAGGCTCTTTCTGGCATGACAGTGAGAATTCAACCAGAAACATTTGCACTGAAGCCTCAAAAATCAGCCCAAGACACTCAGCATGAGAGGGAACCATGTGATTACAGGAGCTTCAGTGAAACTGGTGATCCCTGGTTAGAGGGAGAAACTCTACCTTTCTAGAGCTGAGAGCATGCTATAGGCCATGAATATCCATATTCTCATCTGTATTTGAAAGTCAAGAGTGCTTCACTGGAAATTACTGCTATGCACATCGAATGCATTGTAAGCAAGGAAGGCGGAATTGTGAGAGATTAATAAGATGGCTGTAGTGCCAAACCACAATGATCACCTGCTGGAGAGAATAGAAAAACAGAAAGCCAAGTATAACATTACTTTTAATCTCTCTTGACAAAGACCAGAGAAAAACCCAATTAAATTTAGAGATTTTTATACCTAAAAGTACACATTTGAAGCTGGAGGATGTGGCATTAGAACAGTGACAAAGAAGTAATATTTTCATATTCTTATAGATGATTATTTTTATGGCTTAAGGAATATACATGTTTAAATGCATGCTTAATTCATAATTACTTTATTAATTGCATAATTCAGTCAGTATAAAATTAATTTTTAAGCTGCCATAACAGTTCACTGCTAATTCTCTTCTAAAACACAGTTTATTGTTAGAGAAAGAACAGTGATGGAGAATGTGGTTCTAGTCCACACGCCGTCACTTACCATTAATCTTATCATGTCAAAAACTCCCTGGTTCTCATTGCCTCATTTTGCTTAAAGACTTTCTAGATATATAAGGGCTTTCTAGTTGGGATAAGTAAACCCCTGGTTGGCTTATTTGACCATAGCATACAGTTCTTTGTCACCATCATCATGATAACCTTGCACACTGTCACTGCGTTGTATAGTCCTTGGTGATTGAAAGGCAGCTTGATAACTGGATTCCCAACTGGACACTGAATAACCATCAAGGTCACATGAATGCAGACACAAACCAAACAGAGATCTTTGTCTTTTTTCTACATGAAAAAGATGGCATCTTAAAATAGCATGGACTCATCTGGGAATGCTAGGAAAAGAGATCACTGTGATTCCTTGCTATAGACTCATAAAACTAAAAGGAAGTGCAAGCATATTGAAAAGACCCTGAGTTAAGCTGGCATTTGAACTTAAAAGCATAGTTAAAAATAAAGACCAAACCCTTACATTTCTGCCTCTTACCTTGCAGCCTCTGCATCACATTAGCAATGTCCCGAGGAGACCGTGAGGTCGTCCTGGAAGCTGCCATGGTGCTTCCTGTAGCATGAAACCAACACCAGAGACTCTTCACCTAGGGCAGTGTAGCAGTACACCACTCAAGAAAACATCCTGGAGCTTCTCTAGATCTTTTGAGTCATACACGAATCCCAAGGAACTTGGGACAGAGAGAGAGCGAGTGAGGGGCAGTGCTTCCAAAGATTGAAGATTGAATCCCTTTTTCTTTTTCTTCTTTTATTTTAAGACTGTTCTCTTAAATGAACTCAGGAACCTGAAAAACAAATTAAAATATACAGCATTAATATATATATTAATTAAATTTACAGCATTAATACATATATATATAATATACCCTCATGCTAAAAAGAAAACACTTTTTATTCAGTTCGATAGATGATTCATTATCAAGTGAAACACTTTTAAAGTATTAGGCAAATGTTAAGAATCCTTATATCTGACAAGATAAATGCATACATGAGAGATATATAATAAAGTGGGTTGCTAAAAAAGAAATATTTGCTTATTCTGTGTTTTCTTTTTAAGCTATAATCTCTCTTCATTCATCTATGAAAGTGAATGTACTGTGAAGCCAAAACATTAAGTCCTATTTCTCAATATTCCCAGTTCTCTTATCGATGCTATTTCCACCTGCTTTGTACATACATTTTGCTGTTTCATCTGTACACTTTCTAGGAATGATATTAAATCTTAGCTTCTAGATAAGCATTGAGTAATGCATAGAATTGTTGAATCACCAAACTGTATACCTGAAACCAATGTAACACTGTATGTTAACTACCCTGGAATTAAAATTTTAAAAAAAGAAAATAACTTTAAAAAATCTTAACTCCTAATAACAATTTGCTGAATTAAAACACTAAAAATATCAAAGTATTTCATTCTAAAAATGTGAGTTTCAAATATTCTGAATTTAGAAGTCAAAATGGATATGATATAGCTTCTTTCCTTCCCATAAAGACTCCAAAGTCGGTTATAAAGCTAGGGTAGGGGTGGCCTGAGCAGAGGGGCCATTTCCCTTCTAACCCCTTCCTGAATTCTCCATTTTGGGCAAGTTCAAGTCATTATTCTGGACTGGGCAAGGAGAAAAAGAGATAGAAGAGTAGTTGATGAAAGCTTGATATTGATACATCTACTTTGAACAAGGATTTCCTTACCCTAAGGTTAGTTGAAGAGAAGATTTTGCTATGAGAGGATAAATAATGAAGAAAGGAGAAGAGGGTGAACGTGCACCCAGAAAGAGAAGCTCAACCAAGGGGCCACACTAAGGCACCCCATGCAAGATGACACTTTATACAATTCCCACTTATTAAGATGAAGGTGAAGAAAAAAGATGGGATGGGGGCAGGGGAGGATGGCAAAAGCAAACCTGTAAAGAAAACACATACATGTGGGATGGTCCATCTGCTGGAAGGAAAAAAAGAAACCAAAAAGAGTCTATGATGTTATCAAAAACTATATCATGACCTGAATGTATGGTCATAGAAGCAGTATATTTTATGAGACATTGGTTATATAATAAAGTCTAATTACAAATTACAATTGACTTTAAAAAGGCATTATTAATACTAGTATACATGGTATCTGGTTAGAATGCATGAATGCAAAGCCATACTACCTGTTTTAGAATACTATCTGGAAAAAGATGCAAAACATTGCATAGGCTGCTGCCCTGTGTGAAAAGGCATCAGAAAAGTATAGTGGAGCAAGAAAGGATGTACTAGTCACTTAACAGGTTAGGGTGAAGTAGTGCAGTCAACAGCCTTAATTGGTAAGAAGGCACAAGCGGACTTCTCGCGGCTACTTGAAAAGATATTTAGAAGGATACTAGGCAGCTTCTGGGCTAGAGAGGTACCTCTCAGTGCGTAGGTTTCCAATGGACCTCTGAGGAGAAATAATTACTTACGGCTAGCCTATCATGCATTAAGGCCTTAAGCCCTGCTGGAATTGTGTACCCATTAGCAGCCTTCATCTCTTGAGGGAAAACATTCCACTTGCCTACATTCAAAAGCTACCATAATTTGGAGACTAATAAACAAAGGAAAGTGCCTAAAATCTTACAACTGGCTCCTCTAAACTGTTAGAAAGTTAAGTTTTCCAAATGCAAGAATATAACTTTCTGAACTCTAGCTAGCTAGCTAACTACATACATAGAGATGAGGGAAGAAATTCATTTTAATTCAGCTATCCCAAGCCAGCCCCTGCCCAGCACTGGCATTCATAGAAGATATGTCTTCTATCATCAATCAAGAATTATGGAATAAAAAAGGATTTCTCTCAATTACTGCATTACAGATCACCATGTTTCTACCTTCTTCTAGTTCACATTCATGTTACACAATAGATTAATTTTGAACTCTCTCTCCTTCTCTCTCGTATGTGTGTGTGTGTGTATTTGAGATATATTTGATATATACATAAGAGATATATACATCTTATGATGGCCACATTACACTCAGAATTTCTCTACTTATGTCCAAAGTCAGGTTATGTATCCAGTCTTACTTCTACAGTATAACAAAAGCATTCTGAATGTCAGAGTTCAATGCTGGGGGTACCAAGATGAATATGACATAGATTCTATTTTTTGAGGAGTTTAGAATATAGTGGGAGATACAACATAGAAAAACAACCAGTATAACAATACCACAGGCAAGTGCAAATATAGAGATGGAAAATGCAAATAAAAAGTTGTTAACCTAATCAGAAAATTCTCAGTGTCCTGGGAGGGAGCCTACCCCTGAACTGAGTCTTGGTAAATGAGTCAGGTCTAGTGAGGAGAAAAATATGAAAGACACAGTTCAGACGGAGTGAATAGTTCAAGCAAAGTCATGGACACAAGAAACAACATGACTTTATGTGGGGGTACCAAGAGTTAGATTGTGAAGGACTCTACCAGGTGACACTCTGGAGCTGAGGCTGGAGAAGGAGGTAGCATCAAATGATTGAGGGCCCTGTGTGCTATGCTTACAAGCTTGGTCCTGATTCTCTGGGAGGCAACAGGAAACCTCTGCAGGAATTTAAACTCTAAGTGCCCAAGTATAATTTAGATTATTCTAAATACAGTTCTTTCTTTTTTTTTAAGATTTTATTTATTTATTCATGAGAGACACACACACACAGAGGGGGGGGCGGGCAGAGACACAGGCAGAGGGAGAAGCAATCGCCATACATGGAGCCTGACGTGGGACTCAATCCTGGGTCTCCAGGACCAGGCCCTGGGCTGAAGGTGGCACTAAACCGCTGAGCCACCCGGACTGCCCTCTAGATACAGTTCTTAAGGGTGTATTTAAAGGAGACAAGACTGAAAGATCCAGAAAGATCAGTTAGGAAAGTATCTCAGAAGTCAAGACAGGAGATGATAGACTGAAATAGGACAATGAGTAGAGGGTAGAAATCTGAAAAATCAGGGAGGGGAGACAGGAAGTAGTTGGTGGGATTGTCAGAGTCTCTTGGATGACTCTCATGATTCTGACTTGAGATGTTGTGGGCCATGTACTACCAATTGAGCTTAGCAGCCAGAAGGGCTATGCAGGTTTTACTTCTAATACTTTTCGCCTCATACACTTATGTCCTTGCCGAACAACTTCACCCCTGTGTGGGGCACTGTCAACTGAGCAGATTCAAAGTGTCCCTAAATACCTGGCCCAGGACTCACACTCTGCTTGAAGCCATCCCTAAACACTCCAGTACAGACTCAGCACTAACAATCCATACTATTATAAATATGATTTTTCTTACGTTCATCATCATGGTTAACCTTACACTCTAAGTAGACTGTGAACATTCTGTGGGCATAGTCTGTAACTCATTTTGTTTTGACATCCCACCCATCAATGCCAAGTACATCCCTGGGAACATCCTAGGCCCTCAATACATATATTTGTTTTAGCGTCAACTTCATAGTACTTTCCCTTGATGAGAGAACCCCCAGAAAACCCCTCCCACCTCACTGCAAAAGAAGTTAATGCAATATCCTTCCTTTTTCAGACATAAGATAAAATATTTTGCTTTCATCATCCATGTATACACACATATTTCCTCCTTCGTGAAATTATGACATTCTTGTTTTTTACTGATACTTTCACTTGATGGGACATATGATCTGAAAATTTAATTTAAAAATATAAAAGAAGACTGGGGATTAGAAGGTAGGAGTTCTGGGCTTAGCTTTGTTCCAACTAGCTGGGTGAGTTTGAGCTGGTTCTGTGTATGGACCATTCCTCAATGGCCAATCACAGGGAGTGTGTACCGGGACATGCACACACTATGGACTAAGAAAGATCTAGAGCAAAGTCTTAGTTTTGTCCATATGACCTTAATAAAAGTTAACTTTTCTAAACACTTGTTTCTTAATCTGTAAAGTGAAGATGTTTTATGCTAAATTAGGTTTAATTTTATCCTGCATAAGTTAAATTTAAAAAGATCATGATGTAATATGCTTAGCAGATTGTTTGGCATGTAGCAGAGTTCCAGCAAATAACTGGTTTCCACGTCCCTTCCCCCAGCCTCAGTTCCTCCACCTGCAATAGGAGAAATGGACCCAGAATGGAGAGGCTCTCTCCAGCATGCTCATCAGGTCCAAAACCAATGGCAGCATAAGTGACAGGTGAAATAACGACTGGTACAAGGTCACGAGAACTTGAAATTCTTTCCAAGAACTGACGGATTACCTATCAGTGCTCTTGCTGTGGGCCTGACCTATAAAGCCAGAATGTCAGAGGAAGGCCCAGCACCATCCACGAGCTCACTACTCCCAGGGAAATTGAAAAAAGTTTTAATAGGTGCAAGAGATTGTGGGCAGTGGTGGTGGTTGGGAGGGGTCCAGTACTGGGATGGAAAGGAGAATCAGCTAGACACCGATAGATGTCTACTCTACCAATGAGCAGTTCCAGCACAATCTCCAAATCCTTCCAGGAGAAGGAACGAAGATCGCACTGCAGCTAAGTACATCTACCACGCCTAGCAGAGAATCAAGAGCCCATGCTTACTTCATACATCAAAAATATATTGAGAAACTATTCGTAAAGGACATTAGTACTGAGTAAATAGCTGTGAACAAGACAGATAAGCCCTTCTTAAAGCTTATGTATCCAGAGAGAGAGAGAGAGAGATGTTATCAATAATACCACAACAAAGTAGGGTGAGTTTTGTCACAGAGGAGTCCAGGGAACTGTGAGAGCAAACTGAATACCCAATCAATAACCATCTGCTGCATTTATTGTGCAGAATGCAGGGGGAATGTATACTGTCTGCTATGTAGGATTTTCCTATCTGAACAACATACTCTTCTTAGCAGCCCCTGTGAGAAGCACAGGAGTGAATCATCAAAACCCGACTTCTCCAGTCTCTAAGCAGAATGGACAACTGGCTGCTAAAGCAGTTTCTTGTTTGTGGTCCTAAAAAGAAATGCAGAAAACATTAGGAAGAGCACTGCTGGGCTCTAAGAACACATCATAAACCAATACAACTACAATTGTAGGTATTGGGAAACTACAGCAGAAAATTGCAAACCCTGTGACCACTAGAGATGATGTGGTTCATTTCTAACTGAAAACGATGTACCATAAAACGCAAACAGATACACAGTAGAGTAGGAAGCATAAATGTTACTAAAATAGATGTCTACATATGTAGAAGAATAGGACCCCTATTAAAATTCGCTACTAAACAAAAATAAAAAAGCTAATAACTACATCCCCATCCCGTTCTCTCTAAGTCCTTTGCGGGAGTGAGTCACATGAGTGTCTAATTTTAAATTTAATTATTGTTTTTCTGTATTCATCCTTTAGCGATGGTGTTAATTAATAATCATGAAGAAGGCTGAGCAGTAGAGAAGGAGAGGGACATCTGGAGTTAATATAAATATATAACTTATGTATGTATATGGGCTATCGGTGAATAGTACTGTGAATTATTCACAATTATGAACAGGGTAACAAATAGGAACCGGTCCTTTTTCTGGAAGAACAAAAATGTAAACAAATAAGCAAACGACAAAATACAGAGCTGACCAGCATGACAGATAGGAAGTGTCATGATTCAGTTTTTTTTTTGGTTTAACTTGGAGTATAAATCAGGCCCAACGATATCTGTTACCTTCCTCCTCTTTTTGTTAGAGTATATATCACACCCCTTGCCAAATAACTAGATCTGGCTAGATTGGATCACAAGGAGGGACACATACAACACATATAAGAGGAGGAGAAATGTAAATTCCTTCACAGGGGAATCTTGGGCCCCATTGCCTATCATGGGGTGTGGCTGCAGTGTCTAGAGCTGAGAAAACGCCACCAACCTCGCCCTGCCATGGGCTTCTTACATCCTGTTCAGTTATGCCTCCTTTCATTTCCAAGAAGCTGTGTGTGTGGCACACTTCTCAGAGAGTGGGTCCTAGTGTGGCATCCTGCGCATTTAATGCAAGGCATTCTTGCAAGATTCTGAATGGTAAACTACCTTTTCCCAAACCCTGCTCCCTTGCAGGAAGGAATCAAGTGACAAGAATTTTTGTATGGGGACAATGAGAAGAGAAACAAACCAGCTTGGGAAAAATCATTAGTTAAGAGAGATAAAAATGAGTCTATACTGTGATAGCTGAGCAAATAGTTTCAAAGGCCAGCAATATCACTATCTGAGTTTGTCTAAAGATGTGGTTTTATCTTCAGCATGAAACATATTAAGTTAGCATTGATCTGGTACATTTTGTTCTAAATTTGCCACAAGTAAGGAACAGACTCAAAAACACAGGAAAAAAATAGCCATGTGTTTTATTACACTGTTCTGGCAATAATAGGTACTTTTTATCCCTATGATTTATCTTTTTCATCATGGGAAACAGCAAGCCTCTGAAAGAACCACCTTCATGACTAATGATTCAATCAGCATTTTATACAGATGTGGGTCATATTAATAACTGTTGTTTAAGTGAAAATTACTACACAGTCTGTTGCACAAGTCTGGCTTTTGTATACAAATGTTTCCTCTAGGAAAGGGGCTCTCAGATGAAGACAAAAATACAGACACTGAAGGAGAGAACAATAATTCACTTAGAACTTTCTTAACGTTCACAAAAGGTCAGATACATGCAGGTTCTCCACCTCACACTGAAAAGCTCAGAAATGAACATCCCAGGATGCTAACGCTGGTTTCACAGCTGATGCTTCCCCCTAGGCTGGGCCTGAACTTGCAGCCTCCACGCTCTGTCACCCCCCCGCAGCACACCCAACCCCGTTTCCCGGATGGGCTTTCTTTGCCTTAGGCTGAGAGCTGCTTTATTTTGCACTATTTTCCTGCCCTGTGCCATGCACCTGCCGCCCTGTGAACCACCATTTCACAGAACTCCTCCAGCAGCAAGGTAATATCTCCGTCCGCAATGTGTCTTTCCAGAGAGGAGATGAAAGTTATCTTGCCCTCTAGCGTAGGCACCGCCTGGAAGCCACTGCACGGTGACAGCTCGAGCAGTCTGAAGCCCTGGCCTCCGCACGGTCTCCAAGCCCTGGGCCGTGCTACTCATTTCCCCTCCCCCGCACCCCTCCCCCCAAGCCCTTCCTAAAATAGTCGAGAGTGGAGGAAGGGAGGCTCCTAGATTTTGTCCAACGCCCCGCATCTCCCATCTGATAGTAGCAACAGTACCGACCATCACAACAAGAGGGTGGCTTGCCTTTTGCTTCTGCATCACTGGAGCCCAAGAGAAGTGCCACAAGCGGAAATGACAATCCGAGAGGGGGATATTAATAGGGATATCTACGTACGAGATGTAGGGAGGACGCTCCCCACCTCCTTATCTCCTCATCCCTGAGTATCATACACGTACACACACCACCAACACCATCACCGCCCTCTCCCTCCCATTAAGCACGCACAACCCCAGTATGCAAGTACAAACTTGCTTACAATTTGCTGCAATTTGCTCAGCTTGCACCCACATTCGTATTCTCTCCCCCCCCCCTCACTCCTTCCTTCCATCTCTCTCTCTCTCTCTCTCTCTCTCTCTCTCTCTCTCTCTCTCCCTTTTACCTTCACTCTCCCGGGCTCGTCCAGGTTCCCGGCAGCTACTCGAGCTCACGGCCGGCCGCGGGCTCCGGGAGGGAGCGCGGGCGCGGTGCAGGGCTGCGGGGAGCCGGGCCGCCCTGGTTACGAAGTGCAGCACGCCGGCCGGCTCCCTGCCCGCGGCAGATCCGCAGCCGCGCTCCCCCGGGGCCGCTCGCGCACCCGCTCTCTCCTGCGCCCAGCCGCTCGGCGACTCTGCCCTCCCTCTGCAATCGGGTCCTCCCCTCCGAGGCACCCTGGGGTTTTAGGCCTCCCCCCCCACTCTCCCCCGCCCCCCCGCACTAAAGCTCCTTTCCGAGGGGAAGGTCGGCCCGCCGGGTTCAGCCCCCGGGCAGGATGCGGGCACTACCCCTGCCGCCACACCCCTCCCCGGCCCGGAGCCCCGCGCCCTGCGTCCGGAGCCCGCGCCCGGCTCAGGAGAGCAGGTCCTGGAAGAGCTGGGGCGGGGGCCTGGAGGCTCCCTCGCAGGCTTCCCCTACCTCCTGCAGATGCACGGCCTATGGCTCTCTCCGCGGCTGCAAACCCGAGCCGTGACCCACCCTCTCGGCGAACCTTTCCACCGGGTCCACCTCCGGGGGGAGAGACGAGGAGAAGACACGGTCGAGAGCCCCGGGAAGGAGATGCGCTGCACTAGCCGCTAACTTTTGCTTGGGGTTCCCGCTGCCGGGTTGACCTTTCTAAGCAGAATGTGTCTCGAAAGGCTGGGGTGGTTCACTGATGGTCCCAGGAAGGAAGTGATGCAGTTCAGGGAGGACATTTAGCAGACTCCTTTTAAATCAACTTTCAAAAAGATCCTAACAGCTGACCTTTTGGCTCTCAGATCCGTATTGAACAATTTTAGGGAGATTGGTCAGATTATAGGCTTTTGCTGTTGTTTATAAAGCTTAGATTTTCTGAGAAGGCGCTTGACATCTTAATTCTATTTATTCCTGGTTATTCATTAAAATGATTCAGAAGAACCACCAGTCACTTTCTTCAGACTCCCTATATGCATGCTGCACATTGCAGAGCCATTTGTCATTTATCACGACCATGGTGTTGAGGAGTTCCTGGTGTTGCCTAGTAGCGTTCAGGAGAATCTATTTTGTTGTGCTTTTATGGTCTCTAAGCAAAGTCAAACACAGTCTCCCTTCACCAGCAATGAAGCCCAAGTCCAACAGGATTATGGCAACCAAAATAATGGGACTAGGTTGCAAGAATCTTAAAAATAATAATTACACCTCATATTTTTAATCTGACAAAAAGAGTTTTCTATTCTCTAGATTTGCTAAATGGAAGGGTGGTCTTATAAAGTTGATGACGTTTCTCTTTGCTTCCTGTCTTTCCCTCACTTGCTGCCAACACTACATGATTTAGCTGTGCATTTTCTTAAAATTCTTTTTTCTTCCAGATCCCCTCAAAACAGCAATATCTGAAAGGAATCTGATAAACCAATCTGATGTGCCCTTTTTATTGGGCTTATGTTTTTTAGAGACCAAAGAATGAATCTCTAATGGCAGAATTTGTTACACCAGGAAGTTGGGCCTGGAGAGGGCACAATTTGGGGGAATTGCTTTCCATGTATACCCTGCTTCTGTCTCAGGATGATACCCTTTATGGACTCCCAGAGCTCCCTGTGGAGATAACCTGCAGAGCCCTAGAGTGCAGTCATTTCAGATAGTGCTCTCTTTCTGTGTGGTCATGAAAATGGGTTCCAAGCTTCCAGGCCTGCCGCTCAAAGGAAAAGGATCAGCCTCTGCTCTCCCTCTTGGTTTCCATCTTTATAGAGCCAATTTACACTGAAGGCTTTCCAAGACAGGATAAGAAGGTCTATTCTACAAACTCAAAAGCTCTGTGTGTTAGTTGCCTTACTTGTAAATTCTGAGACTGAAGCATTGCTCCCACCAAGTGAAGCTCCTTGATGAGACCTAGCCGCTGTCCTCCTAGGCTCAAAACTGGGGCCGTGGCTGGCTCTGGTTCCCTGATGAGCTGACTTTCCATTCTCAACTCATCTCCATCCTCTGCACAAGGGCTAAGCACATTATAGACTTCGGGAAAATGCTTGTCTTTTTCATACCCCCTCCTCTGGGGGAGGTTTGTTACAGCCCCAATTATTCAACAACTGATACTTCAACACCCACCCTATGCCAAATGTTGCCCTAAGTACTGTGGTTATAGGGTAAGCAAAACCTGCCCTAGCTCCTGCCTTCACAGAGCTTACCATATGATTAGGAATAGAGCCATTCATCAGAGAAGCACACAAATAATTATAAAACCCAAACCTCCAAGAAACGGCATGTGTTATAAGAGCCTGTGGTGAATTTATTTAATTAATTAAATTAATTCAGTTTAATGATCAGAAAGACTGCTAGGAAGTGATCTGCAGGAAGACTGGCATTAACTAGGTGAAAGAGGGGTAGAGTGCAGCGTGGAAGAGCACTCCAGTCAGAGGGAAGAGTATGGGCAAAGGACTATGGAAGAAAAGGGCATAGTGCATTGGAGGAAGTGAGGAGGTCCACTGTCACTGTAGAAGAGACAGCAAGGGAAAGGATAGAACTTTGCAAACAAAGGGCCCCATGAGGCTCAGAAGGAATGAAGGACAGACTGGGCAGGCCTGAAAGGGCAGCCTGAATTGATGAGCCTTCACATGAAGCCATTAAAGTATTTTCACTAGGTGGTACATGATCAAACTCATGTTTTGAAATGTTCCGTATGGCTATAATATGAGAACAGATAAGGCATGGGATGAAAATGGGTACAAGTGGATCATTTAGAAAGCTGCTCTGGTATCCCTTAGGAAGATCATAGCATTCATAATAGATGGTGGTGGAAACAGTGGATGGATTCAAAGGGAATTTAATGGATGAGATATATGGGACATAAGGCCATGTGTGGCCAAAGGAAGTCAGAATAGTAAAATGATTAAAGACTTGGGTTTGGGTGCAAGAAAACCCTACGTTTGGATCCTAACTCCATCGTTAGCTATCTGTGTGATTTTTAGCTTGTAATTTAACCTCTCACAAATTCAGATTTTACAAACCTATAATTGGGATTATAACAGTATGTCTCATTCATAGGGCTATTGTGGGGACTAAATGAGTTGATACCTGGAAAGCACTTTATACTTCAGTGCCTGGCATGTGGCCAGTTGCCAGGAAATGCAATATAATTATAATGCATCATGATCATAGTTATAGCTATTACTATTATTCTAGATGCTTCTTAAGTTGGCTAATAAAGGGAAACAGTCTCTACTTCACTTTGCAACAGGCTGGTTGGGTGAGGATACCAGTTCCTAGGAGCAGTAAAATATAATTTTGGGACATCACAGGCTGAGAGACACCTGCCAGGGTAGCAATATCCACTTTCCTCCTCCATCAGTCCTCCTCATCTGTCTTCTCTTCATACTCTCTTAATTTACAGAGAGACACATTCTCATATAGCATGGCAGCTGGACCCCCAGTATCCCCTCTCTGCATTAATAGGAGGTGCTAAAAAACAGCAAAAATTCACAGGCTGGGTTCAATTCAGTTTTTCCCAATGCCTGCATCATTCTGCTATATGTATTTGTAAATTTAGAGTTCTAGTGCCCACATGAAATCAGCAAATAATCTTTTTTTTTCAAAGATTTTATTTATTTATTTGTTCATGAGAGACCCAGAGACATAGGCAGAGGGAGAAGGAGGCTCCCTGTGAGGAGCCCAATGAAGAACTGGATCCCAGGATCACGACCTGAGCCAAAGGCAGACGCTCAACCACTGAGCCACCCAGGTGCCTCAGCAAATAATCATTTTTATTTCTATCATTTCTTTTTTATATGATTGTGTTAACACTAAGGCCAAAACTTGCCTTAATTAAAATATGTTGTTTATTTATCAAAGGGATTTGCTTTAGGGGCTTATAGGAAGTGTATCTTTATAGCACAAGAACATGTGCAGCTCAAAACTGGATTTTATCTTCCACTTCTCTCCCCTAGTCTTAACACTCTTCAAAACACACTTCTAGGCAGAGCAGGGAAACTTTAAACAAAAGAGCATTCTTACTGTTTAAAGGTCATGAGACTTGTAATTTTCAAGATCTTGATATAGTCAGGAATGGTCTGGCTGGAGTAATTTCTGCTGGTGGAGTTTGCTAACAAGGGATGAAAGACAGACCAGGTAAGAAGGGTTGACTTCTGCTGGCAAGGAAGCCTCAGAAGGGTTTGGAGTTCAAAGTACTAAGCTCACCCAAATTCTCCAAAATGCCTCTTTCCCAATTAAAGGACTCACTTTAAGTAAATGTCTTCACGTTCACATAAGAGCAAGGCTTTAAATTCATCTTGCATTATAAGATTGCAGCCTGTGGCAATAGATCTTAGGTCTGATTTTTGGTTATATTAACAATACAGCTGTAAGCATAAGGGTCCTAGAAGCTTTCTGGGTCTTTGACCAGGCCTTGATCCAAGACTGTAAAGTTCTTGGTCTTGCCATTTTCTTTCTTTATGGTCTCTATTATAGTCAGAAGTAGTTGAGACATACCCCATAGTTCTCTAGGTCTCATTTCTATTCCACAACAATAGCCAGTGTGGGTTCCTGAATCCTTGACTTCAATAAGCCCTTACTTTTAGGCATCTATAGGTGTTATTTTAAGTAACCGTTAGTCACTACCTGCCTGTCTCCTTAGAATTCTGTTTTACATAGGAATGAGATTATCACTGCACGCAAACCCAACCAGATCAACCAACCGACACGAAATTCTCATCTTGGTAGATCTGCAACAATCTTGGAGTGCAATATTGTGCTAAATTCATTAAAAGAAAAATCAAAATAGCGTGAGGGTTTGATTCGGGGATTCAGGGGCTCAAAAGTTGTCGGTAAAGCTAGAGAAGTGAACATTAGTGTGGCTGCCACTGGAGGTACAGTCCAGAACTCAGCAACTTGTTGCTGCCACCTAGAGGTCAAGATAATGCAGCAAATGGCCAGCAGTACCACAATGCCCCTGCTCTGAGGCTCCCTCTGATGATGGAGCTTGGCATTCCATCAGCCACTGTAGAATGAATGAGGATGGATGGAATGAAAGAATGCCCATCGAGGTGGGAGGGGCAATTATTCCGTGTTTCCTTTGCTTTCATATGTCTTGTGAGAGCGAGGGCAAAGTGCAAATTTCATCCAAAACCCCTAGGAAAGGGAACCAAACTTCCAGCCCCTGAACATAGAATGGATTGTGAATGAGGGTTATTTGCCAACAAAAGTGTTCAGTACGAGCACAGAATTAAGGTAAATGGGATCATACAAACATTTATTTAAACCAAAACTCACAGAAATTGCAGTCTAAGACCCTGATTTTTTTTTAATTTTTTGACCCATTTAATATTGTTCTAGAATTCTAAAAGCTAGGATTTTAAGACTATTTTTAAAAAACAAGACATTTAGCTTACTGATATATTTCAAGATAAAATCATTAATTCCTCAGTGTGGTTTTCTTGCCACTTTCTCCCTATGATTCCTTCAGAACCTGTTCTTCTTAGATTGTTGTTGTTGCTCTCCTACTTTAGTCATCCAGTCCCATGATCATAGTTTTGATTTTGTCCTTATCAATAATGACAATTATTCCATATTGATAATATCAATTGTTAACACCCCATCCTCTGACCACTTCTTTTTTTAATTCAGACCACACCATCTAGTGCTCCAATTCCAATAATCCCTCAACTGAGCAGGACCTTATATCCATTGTTAGGGCCACCATATACCCTATGATGCCTTAGAATTAATGAGTTTTCAAGACACTTCACTTTAATCTTTTGGAAACTACTATAATAGACCATGTTTTGATAAAACAAGACATTTGAATGCCATCTTCCAGAAAATAATTATAATATATATATACAAATCATAAATTTCAGATATGAATGGCGCCCACTTGAAAGGGGTACCCTAAGTGTATATTGTGTGTAACCTACATTAACCATCTATGGCAGCTTGGGGACTATTGATCCTACCATTGTTTTTCATTCTTATCATCCTTTTTATGTTTATTACTCTTTAACTGGTTTAAATTCCATATTTAATCATTACATTCACCTTCTTGCATTTGTCCTCAACTACTTTTCCTCTTACTTTGTCCTATTCACTTGGCTAAACCTCATACCTTATTAAATTCAACTCTACCTACTTGGTGCTTGCCCTCACACTGCTGAATACAGCTGGAGAAAACTCGATCACCCCAAATGGACTTTGCATTCACAATCACTAAATCAAATACCCTGGAATACTTTGTTTCCCTAATCAATATACCCTGACACTTCCCTAAGCAAATTTCATTCTTCCTCCTGTTTCTTCAAACTTCCAACATCTTTCTCCAAATCTAAATTTTCAACTTCTAACTTTTCTTCCTATTTTCCTTGCACATTTTAAGTAATCAAAAGAGAATTTTGAGAAGCTCCCACCACCATCTGCACTATCTGCATCAGTGCTATATATAATATGCAAACTTGTCTTTTATTGCCACTAATGAACTCCTCAAACTCTTAGCTAAGGCTAACTCCTCCACTTATATATTCAATCCATCCTTCCTGCCAATGATATTTTATGTCTTCTCAGAATCATTAATTTCTTTTCTCTTATTAGTTCATTCCCATCAGCATATAAGCAGGCTATTATTTATCTCATATTAAAAAAACAACAACCTTGATCATGACCTGAACTCCAAATACCACCCCTTATTTTCAAGCCAACTCTGATGGAGTTGTCTATACTCACTGTTGGCATTTCTCTCATACCCCTTGCTCTTGAACTCACAGCACCAACTTATCTAGTTACCAGTAACTCCTTCTTTGCTAAATTAAATGGTCTTGTCTCTGTCCCTATCTTGACCTATCAGAACCATTTGACTTATTCCTTCTCTCTTCTTTTTTTTTTTAAGATTTTATTTATTTATTCATGACAGACACACACAGAGAGAGAGGCAGAGACAGAGGCAGAGGGAGAAGCAGGCCCCATGCAGGGAGCCTGATGTGGGACTCGATCCGGGGACTCCAGGATCACACCTGGGCTGAAGGCAGGTGCTAAACCACTGAGCCACCCAGGGATCCCCCCTTCTCTCTTCTTTAAAATGTTTTTCCTCACTTGTCTTCTAAACCCACCACACATTGTCCTCATGTTATTGCTTCTTCTGGCTACTCCTTCTTGGTCTCCTTTGATACTTTCTTCTCATCTCCTCCATGTCTAGACTCTGAAGGACCAACAATTCCATCCTTGGAGCTTTTCTGTTTTCAGCTACACTAATTCCTAAGGGATCTTATGCTGCAATTTTATAAGAAATTCATATTTCCTTTTTAAATATCATGTATATGCTATGAATTCCTAAATTAAATATCTAGACAAGACCTCATTCCTGAACTCCAGACTTTAATATCCAATCATCTACTTGGGTTTCCACTAGGAAGTATAAAAGATATCCCAAATAAAATACTTCCAAAACTAAATTTGTAATCTTCTCTTCCAGATCTACTCCTGTTTCTTCTTTCCTCACATGATAACTCCATCCTTCTCAGTTGCTCAAGCTAAAGCTTTGGTGTCACACTTAGCAATTCTTTTTTTCCATTTTTCACCTTTGGCCAATCAGCAAATCATGTTGATTCTATTTTTAAGAATATATCTATAGAACATACTTGTTCTTAGTTAACAAATTCTGAAATATTTATTAGTTGTAGGACATGTGTACCCAACATATTCTCAAGTGATTCAGAAAAAGTGTGATGAAAGACAGATTTAGAGGACAAAATGTAAACAATCAATGTATCTGGTTGAAAGGTACATGTACATGGGAGTTCTATGCAATAATCTTATAACCTTTCCCTTGATTACCAAAAACATATCTAAAATTCATTACTCATTAGCTCTACTGCTGTCACTGTGGATCATCATCACTTAACTTCAGGCCATTCTTAACATAAGGATCAAGTTAAATCTTATCACAGCATAAATCAAATGCTGTCACCATTTGCTCAAAACTCCTCAGTAGTATTCCATCTTATTTAAAGACTCAAGTCCTTTTATTATTTGCACAGCCCACATTATTTGCCCCTACCTCTCCATTGGTTACCTAGTCTCAGCTACAATTCTTCCCTCAGTCACTGTACTGCAGACCACATGGACTCCTTGGTGTTCCTGAAGGTTACCAGACAAGCACCTGCCTCAGGACTTTTCCATGTAATATTCATTCTGCCAAGAAGTACAACTCTGAAAATAATTCAGAGGGCTTACTCCCCAATCCCTTTCAGGTCTTTTATTAAATGTCACTTTCTTCTAAGTCTTTCTTGGATGCCCTATATAAAAATTTAAAATATCCTCACTCTACCTTGAACTTTCAATCCTTCTCCATTTTTTTCTCCAGCATTTGGCACCCACATTTTATATTTTCTCTTTACTTGTCTAGTTTATTGTCTGTCTACCTTTAGAATGTAAGCTCCACAAGGGCAGATAGTTTTGTGTTTCTTAACTCTTATGTTCTCAACATTTAAAACGGACACAAAAGGGTGCCTGGGTGGCTCAGTCTGTTAAATGTGTGCCTTTGGTTCAGGTCATGATCCCAGAGCTGCACATCAGGCTCACCGCTTGGAGGGGAGCCTGCTTCTTCCCCTGTCCCTCACATCTGCTCATTCTCTCTCTCTCTCTCTCTCTCTCTCTCTCTCTGCTCTCTCTCAAATAAATAAATAAAATATTAAAAATAAATAAATAAAACAGACACATAGGGGTGCCTGGTTGGCTTAGTCAGTTAGGCATCCAACTCTTGACTTTGACTCAGGTCATGATCTCAGAGTTGTGAGATCAAGTCCGTATCAGGCTCTCCAGACTGGAGATTCTGGAGATTCTCTTCTTCTGCCCCTCTTCCTGCTCTCTCTCTCTCCCTCAAAAATAATTTTAAAAATTTAAAAATCTTAAAAATATAAATAAAATAGACACATAAAAGGCACTAAATAAATATTTGTTGAATAGGTGAATGAATAATGTCCCAATCTTATTATACGTCATGGATTTCTGCATATACCTGTAATGCTCTAATCAAAGCCAGTGGAAATTGGTTACCCAAGTCTCCAGGACATCTGGATACTCAGTGGATCACCAGCATAGGATAGTCCCTTGTTTCATCATGTAAAGTGGTAGAAAATAATATTTTTCTTTCTTATCAGCTCTTAATTTTACCTATTCTTCTTGGTTCACAATTTTGTAACTACTCTAAAGCACTTCTGCCACTGTACTTTTGCTCTGTTTAGGGATATATATATATATATATATATATATATATATATATATATTTGTGTGTGTATGTGTGTGTGTGTGCATGTGTGTGTGTGTGTGTGCCTCAAATAGCTTCTGATCTCTGAAATCTCCTGATAAATTCGCTTCTGAGATTTTGTGTTCTTTTCATAGTTCCCTTGAGTTTGTGTTACAGTCTAGGTATATTGGAGTCTTGTCTTTTCTTGTTCTTCATCATATGTTAATATCATCTACCCTTTCTCTGTCCTTATTTCTCTTTTTCAAAGGATTAAAGGACCTCTTTTTATGGATACTTTAAAAATTGATTTCATTGGCCATTATCATTCTGCTTCACTTGTGTATAAAAATTTCCCTAAATACTGTTTTGAACTGAGATTTTGTTTACAAGATAACTGTGCCAGTAATGACATCAGGTTGTAGATGAGTTTGCAATGGGAAAAGATCATGTGGATTGAAGAACTTCTTAATTGGACTCCCACAAAGAGTGTTCCAGACTAGCTGAATGAGCTCACTGGTACGCACAGTTTTATTGGCCACTTGGAAATACTTCAAGGAGCCCCTAAGAATGAAAAGGAGATCCTTACTTGTATATTTCTTCTTCCTGGTTGATGTTCCTATCCCTACCTATTTCCAGCTGGAAAATTTGTGGGAAATCATCAGAATCAAGTTTCTGCGTAAACATGTGTTAGTTCAGACTCCTTATGATGCAAACTGCAGAAAAGTCAGCTGAAATCGGCAAAAACAATACAGAAGACGTATTAGCTCATGAGAGTCTGAAAGGATAAATTTCAAGATTCATCGAAAGTTTCAGTCAAGGATTTGGTTTCAATAACTCACTGTTATGCTGCCCACATGTTGGCTTCTTTCTAAGACTGATTGCCCTATGGTTGTAGGACAGCTAGCAAATAATATGCTGCATGCTTCTTGGTTTATCCATCTGTAAAGAAAGTACTTGTGTCTAAAAGTTTCAGGCAAAGTTTACAACATTTATTCCAATTGAATCAGCTTAGGTTATGTGCCTAATACCCTTCTTCTAATCAAGCCAAAAGGAATAAAATGTTCTCATTGGCTTTGGTCAATCAGAACCCATCCTTGGCATTACACTCAACACAGTATTTTTGCAAGTAAGTCTACATGAAACAAGTTACAGATGTCTGTATTTGTCAGAGTCCCAAAGGAACCAGAAATCATATACACCAAGTTAGGATATTTTGAGGTGAGATGTATTTGTTTTTGTTTTTATTTTATCCAGAAGACCAAATTACAAAGGTATAAATGGAGTATAGTAGAATTATAAGGCATAGCACAGGGACTTGTAGAATGCAACAGCAGAGCCATTACCAATCCCACACCCAAAAGGAAAAAGAGGAGGGAGAGATTACTAGAACCTGGAAGAAGAGCCGTATGGAAAGCAGCATGTTAAAGGGAACAGTGATCCGTTAGAAACACAGGTAATTTCAGAGGAGGTTGAGGAAGCTAGTGAAAACAATAATCTTATATTCTTGTTTTCTCCTGTTTTTATTGCTAGTTCTCATTGTTTAAACCGAACCAGAAACCTGAGGATGCCAGAGCCCTGTTGTGTGGCCCATACTGGTCAGCATTCTAGGGCAGAAGGCAGAGAATAGAGCTGTGAAGACAAGTGGCATGTACTCTGCACAGTATCTGGATTAAAATTTAGGTGCTGTGAGGAAGGTGGAGGATGGGTGATAAATCCTGAGAAGACAGTCAGTCAATGTTCCCCACAAACCAAAAGTATTTTACTCACTAATCTTACTAAGGACTCTTAAGATACTTAGGGCAGCATTCCATAAAGCAGATAAAACTTTTTAAAAATACTTAGAATATCACATTATATGATATGAATATTTTTTACCCCAAGACTAGAAACATGAACTATTTATCTTAATTAACCATATTTATTGTCATCCTCTATATTAATAGCTATAGAGAGGATATTAGCTAATTGGTGGGACAAATTGCTTAACTTAGGAATGCTTCCTAGACAAAAATATTTTTCACATAAAAGATTATCATGTGAATGACAGAGACCTCCTATTCCTTATCTTTCTTGAGCATAAAATAAGAGAAAATGAATGTACTATTAGCACAATATATTTGGATTAGCTAGAGGAGTGTCTTTTTAAAAAAGATTTTATTTAAGGGCAGCCCCGGTAGCTCAGCGGTTTAGTGCCGCCTGCAGCCCAGGGTGTGATCCTGGAGACTCTTGATCGAGTCCCACGTCAGGCTCCCTGCATGGAGCCTGCTTCTCCCTCTGCCTGTCTCTGCCTCTGTCTCTCTCCTCTCTGTGCATTCTCATGAATAAATAAATAAAATCTTAAAAAAATAAAAGATTTTATTTATTTATTTGAGAGAGAAAAAGTGGGAAAGAGCACCAGAAGGGAGGAGAAGAAGAAGCAGGCTCCCCACTAAGCAGGGACCCTAGGATCATGGCCTGAGCCAAAGGCAGATGCTTAGCTGACTGAACCACCCAGACACCCCTCGAAGAATTTCTTGATACTAGGATATGTTAAACTCCACAGTATTTTCCCTGCTGAATATTTTTGAACACAGTTTTGGATTCCTCTAAGTTCTAAGATAAATATGGCAACCAAACAGATCCTTAAGTGGATATAAAAAATTAATTTTGCCTCTTCAACCACAGAGCTGCAATGTGTCTAGAATAACTACCAGTGTGACAGCTGTTGTGGTTATAGAGTGAGTGGACTATTTTCCATCTTCATCTGGAGCTAGCTTAGAGTGATTCAGATCACTGAGGCATTGCACTGCCCATCCAAGTCCTCAGATTTCTCTACAGCCTTCATATATTACAACTGGGACATAAGCATGGAATTATAGACTAGATCAGAAAAAGTAGGATTCAAAATACAGGCAGATAGGCAGAGTTAAGGATCTTAACATTCATTCATTTATTCATTCAAAGTTTACTGGATACCTACTGTGTACATACCATATAATATACTTTGTATTTGTTAGAGCAGTGAACAAAACAGAAAACACTCTTGCATTCATGAAGTTTATCTTCCAGAAAGGAAAGCAGACAATAAATAATGCACATGCAAATATATACTACATTGGATAGTGATAGCTGCTAAGGAGAAAAAAATAAGGCAGAGAAAAGACAGAAGATATGTTCAGTAAATGGAGAAAATATTAGATCTTGTGGCCAGGGAAGACAGCACTGAAACTGGAATTTTGAAAAAAAAAAAAAACTGAAAGAAGTAAATGAAGAAGCCATAGGGATATCTGGAAAAAGTATTGTGGGGAAAGTACTGTGGGAAATGCCCTGAGGTCGAAAACTTCCTGTTCTATGTGAGGAATAGGAAGCTGGAGTGACAAGAGCTCAGTGAGTAGTGGGCATAGCCATAAGAGATGAAGTCAGAAAAATAGCAGTTAGTAGTGGAAGACAAATCTTTAGTCTTGGTAGGTGATTACAGGGCCTTTGCTCTTAATCTGGGTGATATGGGAATCCACTGAAGAGTCCTGAGCACAAGAATCGTATGATATAACTTGAATTTAAGATTCAAGAAAACTCTAGCAAATATGTTGATAGTAGCCTGAATTATCAAAGGCAGAAGCAGGAAAGGTGATTAGGAGGACATTACAGTTACATCAGCTGAAAATGAAGTGAGTGGATTGGAATATGGTAATGACAGTACAGGTGGTGAGAAGTAATTAGATTCTGAATATATTTGGAAGTGGGAGATTATAGGATTTACTGACAGGATATGACACATGAGAGATAGAAAAGTCATTAGGACGCTAAGACTGGCAGTGTTTCCAAAGAATTCCATGAAAACAACATTTGAGTTCTAACAGGTCTAAAAGTGGAAGTGGGCCATTCTTATGGGGCAACTAACAAGGAAAATTCTAGGCCAATCAGAATGGACAGAATAACATTTCTAAATATTTATTTATTTATTTATTTATTTATTTATTTATTTATTTGAGACACGGGGGTGAGGGGGTGGCAGAGACACAGGCAGAGGGAGAAGCAGGCTCCATGCAGGGAGCCTGATGCAGGATTCAATCCTGGGTCTCCAGGATCACACCGTGGGCCGAAGGCAGCACTAAACCGCTGAGCCACCCGGACTGCCCCCAATAACAACATATCTAAACTCAGGATAAGATCCAGAGTGAATCAAGGGGATGCAAGAATAGCTGAGAAAAAATGGCAGAATCAGCACAGATGTAGGCAGAGTGACATCAGAGATACCTAGGAGGATATATCATAATACTGACTCTGGTAGGGTTTAGTGTTGGGCAGTGATTTGATCATTGTGGAAGAAGATAGCAACTTATTGTTTCAGAGAGGGATCTAGTTTCAGAGATTCAAGGCACTGACACATTACTAAGATATCCAGACTGAAGCTGGAGAGACAGAATAACCTCTCTCAAGCCACAGCTGATCTCAGCAATGGAGGTTGAGTGAAACCGAAGTGAGGTTTTTTTTTTGTTGTTTTGTTTTGTTTTTTAAATTTTAAAGGTTTGCATGTTTATTTATAATTACAATTTACATTACTCCAACAGAGCAGCCCACTGCTATGTTCTAATTCTTAGCCATTAAGACCTACAAAAATAAACCCAAGCTTTTACAGTAACTGAATCAATACAGAACTAAAACCTTTATAGCTATGTAAAGGGGTTTAGTTACCAAGGTGCTTATGTTCAACACGATGCCCTCTCTGGCAGAAGGGCGCATGCTTACACTAAAGGTCTGACCCATTTACTCATGCAACAAATTTATATTCCCCACCCTCCCTCTACCCAATGCAAAACAAAAACACAACTATTTACAGTTGAGAAGAAAAAGGTTCTCGGTCAACCAACTTTGCAAAAAAGACTGGCTCATTTCCAAGTGGCTGAGACACTGATTAGTGGCCAGAGTCCAACACTGACTGGCCTGGGTCAGTGTTATATATATATGACTGGAAGCCAGGTAAGTCAAGACCCTGAAATGATGCAGCCAGAGGCGTATCTCTCTCAAAGACTCAAATGCTAACAGGACCTGAAGGTTAATTATAAAGTATAGAAGGTATTTTTATCTTTCTGGGTCTCCCACAGCCTCTGTAGTTTACATGGCTATTCTAGTGACTTTCCAATGATGCATTCAGTCTGGCCACTCTACTGGGATGGTTCCCTGAGACTTCTTCAGACAAGGCTCTTGCTACTCCTGGCTGTTACTGAGGTCAGAGAAAGGGTGTGCATTCCCAGATAGAGAGGCATAGACAGGGAAAGGCATGGAAATGAGAAACTATTTGGGATGTGTAGAAATGGTGAGGAGTCCTGGTTTTTTCGAAACATGAGAATGGCAAAAGTCACATCCAGGATGAATGCCCTTAAAGACCAGGATGAGAAATCTCTATGGGAAGTCATTAACAATTTGCAAGGAGGAGAGTAACAGTGAGTGTCACATTTAAAAACGTTTTTTCCACCTTCACTGTGAGGGCATATTAGTTCGCTAAGGCTGCCATAACAAAACATCACAGACGGGGTGTCTTACATGACAAAAATGTATTTTCTCATAATTTTGGAGCCTGGGAGTCTTAGACCTTCTGCTGAGGTCTCTTTCCTCGGCTTGTAGACAGCTACCTTCCGGCATCCTCGCATGCACGCTCATCTCTGGTGTGTGTCTCCTCCTCTTTTTTCTTTCTTTTTTTTTTTTTTTTAAGATTTTACTGATTTATTTGAGAGACAGAGAGTCCAAGTGCAAGGAGGGAGAGGCAGAGGGAGAAGGAGAAGCAGGCTCCTCACTGAGAAAGGAGCCTCACACATAGGGCTCAACCCCAGGACTCTGATTCATGACATGACCTGGGTGACCCTTCTCCTCTTTTTATAGGAACACAAGTCATATTGGATTAGAGACCCACCCCCTTATGACCTCATTTAACCTTAATTTGCTCTTCAAATGTTTTATTTCCAAAATACAGTCATACACAAAGATACAGATGCAGTGAAAGACCAAGACACCTGCCCCCCAATGTTTATAACAGTAATGTCCACAATAGCCAAACTGTGGAAGGAGCCTCAGTGTCCATCGAAAGATGAATGGATAAAGAAGATGTGGTCTATGTATACAATGGAATATTACTCAGCCATTAGAAATGACAAATACCCACCATTTGCTTCGACGTGGATGGAACTGGAGGGTATTATGCTGAGTGAAGTCAATCAGAGAAGGACAAACATATGGTCTCATTCATTCAGCGAATATAAAAAATAGTGAAAGAGATTATAGGGGGAAGGAGAGAAAATGAGTGGGAAATATCAGACAGGGTGATAGAACATGAGACTCCTAACTCTGGGAGATGAACAAGGGGTAGTGGAAGGGGAGGAGGGCGGGGGACAGGGTGACTGGGTGATGGGCACTGAGGGGGGCACTTGACAGGATGAGCACTGGATATTATACTATATGTTGGCAAATAGAACTCCAATAAAAAATATACAACAACAACAAAAAAACAAAATATAATCACACAAGTTAGGGCTTCACCATAGGAATTTTGAGGAGACACAAGTCAGTCCATAGCAGAAGGATATGAAATCAAAGGCAAGAATATCATTCTAAGTGTCTAGAGAGGAGGAAATTGAGATCTGTACTAGGTGCTTGTAGTGGCAAAGAAAAGAAGATGGATAAGAAAGACATTTCATAGGTAAAAGCCACAATGACTAAGCAATTGATTGAATGCAGAGGCTGAGAGAGAGGAATCAATAAATCACAAGTATTGAGCCTGAGTGACAAGGAGAATAATATTGTCCTTAAACAAAAATAGGCCTTTTTTTTTATGTGTAGTTGTTTCTTTCACTTTGTCCTTCATTCATTTTCTCCAGACTCCGGCTCCACTCCTATTTCTTTCTCTGCTTCCCATCTCCTTCAATTTGCCACTGCAGCAGAAAGCCTGACATTCTCCACTAAGTTAATCTTCTGTAAGACAATTCCAGGAAACAAATCTTTCATGTCACTTCCACTGTGCCCTTTTCTGTCCCTCTTCCTATATTTTCAGGCATTGTGATGGTTTGCTTTGATTGCTTTTCTCTTTTTGCTGGTTTGTCTGTTTTTCTTGGTTAACTTGCTCCACTCTCATTTCTGGTGTCCTTTCTCAGGGGGGTCTCAGTTATTGCCCTTGAGAGTCATTATGTCTGAGTTATTACTTGATAATAACTTGCATGTAAAAAGATCATTTTATTTTTTTAAAATTTATTTAAATTCGATTAATTAACATATAACGTATTATTCGTTTCAAAGGTAGAGTTCAGATTAGTCTTATTTGACACCCAGTGCTCATTACATCATGTGCCCTACTTAATGCCCATCACCTAGTTACCACACCCCCCCAACCAGTAACACTCATTTTGTTTCCTATGATTAAGAGTCTCTTATGGTTTGTCTCCCTGAAGAGATAATTTTAAAGAAAATTTATTTTGAAGGAGAGAAGCATAATGGAATTTTGAAAATTTTACCTTATAAACTGTGCAGCTTTTGGAACTCAGTTCCCTGAAGTGATGCTAAAATATAAATAGATTACTGTAAATGCAGGAATAAGAGAACCCAGATATGATATTATAAAAAGGAAGACTTAGATAAATTTGTGGACAGTTGTTAGAAAATAAATTAAAAATAGAAATTATATAATCCAAGGGTATTTTTCTAAGTTTTATGTTTTATGTAATAGCCATGATTTTACATGCTATATCTGAGTGACCTGGGGAGCTTGCTAAAAATACATTTTCTTGGCCCTTAACCTCCTATATTCTGATTCTTTAGGTCTTGGATAAGGCATGGAAATCTGTATTTTAAAAAAGCTCAGGTGATCAGAATTAGTTTCAAAGAGCAAAATTATACCTTCTACGGCCAACATAAGAGCTAAATGCTGGCAATGCAGATTTCGATCTGACAAGTTTTGAAAGTATCGTCATTTATTTTAAACGAAAAAGAGCAGATGGAGTGCCTGGATGGCTTAGTCAGTTAAGCGTCTGACTCTTAATTTTAGCTCAGGTCATGATCTCAAGATTGTGAGATTGAGCCTTGCATTGGACTCGGCAGTCAGCAGGGAGTCTGCTTGAGATTCTCTCCTTCTCCCTTTGCCCCTTCCCCAGCTCATGGCCATGCATATTCTCTCTGTCTCTCAAATAAATAAATAAATAAATAAATAAATAAATAAATGCCTTTAAAAAAGGCAGATGACATATCCTGTTAACTTTACTATTTTAAGTTGATGAGGTGGGACAATCTGTAGGTAATTTTAGGAAAAAGTGTCATACTAATCGAGCTAAAGATGATTTCCAGATCCCCAAACAAATAAAACAACAAAAAAATTAAAACTGTTGGATGTTGGTAAAAATAACTTACTCATTATATTCTGAAAATCCTAATCATAGTAGACATACGAAAATTCTTATTTACCTACTCTTTGTCAGGAACTAAAGATAAAAATTAGCAAATAGGTCCTAACTTCACATCTAAGACAATCTAACCACTTATATCTTTATTTCATAGGGATTTATAGTTAGAAATTAATATTGATAAAAATCTTGCAATTAGGGGGGGAGGGGCAAGATGGCGGAAGAGCAGGGTCCCCAAATCACCTGTCCCCACCAAATTACCTAGATAACCTTCAAACCATCCTGAAAATTTACGAATTCGGCCTGAGATGTAAAGAGAGACCAGCTGGAATGCTACAGTGAGAAGAGTTCACGCTTCTATCAAGGTAGGAAGACGGGGAAAAAGAAATAAAGGAACAAAAGGCCTCCGAGGGGGAGGGGCCCCGCGAGGAGCCGGGCTGAGGCCGGGGCGAGTGTCCCCAGGACAGGAGAGCCCCGTCCCGGAGGAGCAGGAGCTGCACCAACCTTCCCGGGCGGGCGGAAAGGGGCTCGCAGGGAGTTGGAGCAGGACCCAGGAGGGCGGGGATGCCCTCGGGCTCCCGGGGACACTAACAGACACCTGCGAGCGCAGGAGAGTGCGCCGAGCTCCCTAAGGGCTGCAGCGCGCGCGCACGGAGGGACCGACCGGAGCAGCTCGGAGGGGCTCGGGAGCGGCTCCAGGGAGGGAGCTGCAGGGCGGGAGCGCGAATCCAACAGCGCAGGCCCCGGAGCACAGGGCGCCGGGACACAGCCCAGGATCCGGCCTCCCCCGGGACAGGCAGAGGCCGGGAGGGCCCAGGACAGCAAGGACGCTCCTGCCCCGAGCTGAGCACATCAGCGGCCCCGCCCCGGAGCCTCCAGGCCCTGCGGACAGAGAGCCGAGAGCCCCGAGCCCCATAGTTCCTGTGGAGGCTGAATCCAGGCTTCCAGAGTTGCCATAGCAACTGCTGCTGTTCCTCCTGGGGCCTGGCGGGGTAAACAACCCCCGCAGAGCCCTGCAGCAGGCAGGGGCAGAGCAGCTCCCCCAAGTGCTAACACCTGAAAATCAACGCAACAGGCCCCTCCCCCAGAAGACCAGCTAGAGGGGCCAGTGATACTCCCCCGTGTTCCAATACAACTTGTTTCTGGCCACTCTGCACTGAGCAAAATGACTAGAAGGAAAACCTCAACTCAAAAGAAAGAATCAGAAACAGCCCTCTCTCCCACAGAGTTACAAAATCTGGATTACACTTCAATGTCAGAAAGCCAATTCAGAAGCACTATTCTACAGCTACTGGTGGCTCTAGAAAAAAGCATTAAGGCCTCACGAGACTTCATGACTGCAGAATTTAGATCCAATCAGGCAGAAATTAAAAATCAATTGAATGAGATGCAATCCAAACTAGAAGTCCTAACGACGAGGGTTAACGAGGTGGAAGAACGAGTGAGTGACATAGAAGACAAGTTAATGGCAAAGAGGGAAACTGAGGAAAAAAGAGATAAACAATTAAAAGACCATGAAGACAGATTAAGGCAAATAAACGACAGCCTGAGGAAGAAAAACCTACGTTTAATTGGGGTTCCCGAGGGCGCCGAAAGGGACAGAGGGCCAGAATATGTATTTGAACAAATCCTAGCTGAAAACTTTCCCAATCTGGGAAGGGAAACAGGCATTCAGATCCAGGAAATAGAGAGATCCCCCCCTAAAATCAATAAAAACCGTTCAACACCTCGACATCTAATAGTGAAGCTTGCAAATTCCAAAGATAAAGAGAAGATCCTTAAAGCAGCAAGAGACAAGAAGTCCCTGACTTTCATGGGGAGGAATATTAGGGTAACAGCAGACCTCTCCACAGAGACGTGGCAGGCCAGAAAGGGCTGGCAGGATATATTCAGGGTCCTAAATGAGAAGAACATGCAGCCAAGAATACTTTATCCAGCAAGGCTCTCATTCAAAATGGAAGGAGAGATAAAGAGCTTCCAAGACAGGCAGGAACTGAAAGAATATGTGACCTCCAAACCAGCTCTGCAAGAAATTTTAAGGGGGACTCTTAAAACTCCCCTTTAAGAAGAAGTTCAAGTAACTCTGAACGTGAATGGGCTTAATGACCCCATCAAAAGGCGCAGAGTTTCAGACTGGATAAAAAAACAGGACCCATCTATTTGCTGTCTACAAGAGACTCATTTTAGACAGAAGGACACCTACAACCTGAAAATAAAAGGTTGGAGAACCATTTACCATTCAAATGGGTCTCAAAATATACCCTAAAAACTACAGAACACTTCTGAAAGAAATTGAGGAAGACACAAAGAGATGGAAAAATATTCCATGCTCATGGATTGGCAGAATTAATATTGTGAAAATGTCAATGTTACCCAGGGCAATTTACACGTATAATGCAATCCCTATCAAAATACCATGGACTTTCTTCAGAGACTTAGAACAAATTATTTTAAGATTTGTGTGGAATCAGAAAAGACCCCAAACAGCCAGGGGAATTTTAAAAAAAGAAAACCATATCTGGGGGCATCGCAATGCCAGATTTCAGGTTGTACTACAAAGCTGTGTTCATCAAGGCAGTGTGGTACTGGCACAAAAACAGACATATAGATCAATGGAACAGAACAGAGAACCCAGAAGTGGACCCTGAACTTTATGCTCAACTAATATGCGATAAAGGAGGAAAGACGATCCACTGGAAGAAAGACAGTCTCTTCAATAAATGGTGCTGGGAAAATTGGACATCCACATGCAGAAGAATGAAACTGGACCACTCTCTTGCACCATACACAAAGATAAACTCAAAATAGATGAAAGATCTAAATGTGAGGCAAGATTCCATCAAAATCCCAGAGGAGAACTCAGGCAACACCCTTTTTGAACTTGGCCACAGTAACCGGAGAAGGACAAACGGTGTATGTTCTCATTCATTTGGGGAATATGAATAATAGCGAAAGGGAATATAAGGGAAGGGAGAAGAAATGTGTGAGAAATATCAGAAAGGGAGACAGAACATAAAGACTTCTAACTCTGGGAAATGAACTAGGGGTGGTGGAGGGGGAGGAGGGTGGGGGGTGGGGGTGAATGGGTGACGGGCACTGGGGGGTACACTTGACGGGATGAGCACTGGGTGTTATTCTGTATGTTGGTAAATTGAACACCAATAAAAATTAATTTATAAAAAAAAATAAAGAAATAAAATCCTACATTAAGAAAGAAAAAAAAAAAATCTTGCAATTAATTTTAACTTCTTTTATTATCATAACAAAATGTATGCCAACCTATTAACACTTAGCAAATTAAAAATGAAATCCTGGAAATCAATGCTGTTAGGCTAACTTGAAAATTTGCAAGCATCAAACATCAGTAAAGAGTAAGCCAAATGATTACTGTGAAACACATTTTGTTATTCAACTGCATTTGATTTATTCAGGATGTTTAATCCCTTAGAACATGCATATAACCACCCAAATCACCTTGCAATGTGAAGATACCTTTATTTCCTGCTTTATGTCCTTTGTTCTTAAAGCAAAATGAAAATAAAACTCAAATCCTTGGAAGTATTACTTCTTGTTATTCTCCCTTCCCAAAGGCAACAGACTGGAATACTTATAGCTATGTTTAATTTGTACTTACCTTCATATCTTTAAGTAACATGCTTCCTGATTTTGGTATCTTGGGCATTATCTACAGACTTCATGCCATGGAAGATGAGTATTGAACTCTATTCTAGCTCTCTTCTCTCTCTCTTATACTCACATACACTTCCTTCTTTCGTGTTCCTAATGGAGTATAATCCTAATTCTAATTTGGTAAATATCTAGTATTTACGTTATCATGACCAGATGAATAGAACATACGTAGATTGTGCTGTAACTGCTCATCATTCCCAATAACAGTTTCTTGTTATTAAGTTAGCTCATTTTTTAATGAGAATTTCACAGCCTCAACATCCAGATTTCCCTGCCCAATAGTCTAAATCTCCTCACAATATGGACAAATGAATCAGGTACACAACAACTACTGTATGAATATAGGGTGCTGTCAATTCAGTCAGACTCTTCTGAAACCTAAAATGTTAGCTAGACTTGTGTTCTTCTAAAAAATGCCTGGGGGAGAGAAGTGGGGGAAGAAATATTAGGAAACACAGATGTTATAAACATGAGACCTCAGTTCTCTCCCTTTGCTAGCACTTCAGCTGGATAGATTTTTCCCGGGTAGGTGACCCCAATCCTCATTCCTGAAGAATCTGAAGATTTGGTGGTCTTGTTTTATCCTGCTGTAGTACTCAATTTAGGACTACTAGAGGAGGACATATTAAAGAATTTCAGTAAATCCCCTCCTAGATTCCAACTGTAACTCTTCATATCCTATTGAATAATAGCAACCCAAATACCGTCTGCAAATGGGACAATCACAACTCTCAGAGAAGCTCTCTTCTTTGCCCCTTTTTTTACAGAAGTGTGAGGAGCCCACAATGGCCAGTATCAGTTTCCAGTTCATTGTATCACAACCTGGTAGACACATTCCTTTTTTAGGCCCTAAGATCTTCGAACCCATAGTGTCTAAGATTATAAGGACTTTAATCAGTAATTTGTTCAGTGGCAATAAGACATGATAGTAAGGAGAACTGCTTCTATCATGAACCCCGATTTCCAGACCTGTGTATCTTGGCTGTGCTTATGCGGGAGAGTAGCCTCTGTTGGTCTCTGGTTTAAGGCCTAGACTGTATTCGTAAGACAATATTTCAGTCTCAGGATGTTGTCTCTCAGCTCACGTGGTACTGGGACTTATAGCATTACATATCACTGTTTGATTGAGACTGCTACATTTGGGCAATGAAGCACATTTAAGACTAATGGATTTCATGGGTATGAAATGATTATCAATTTTCTTTGCTATAATTTGTGTCCCCTAATCATAGATGCTATGTCAGAACTATCAGAGCTGTCAGAAGTGGCTGCTGCTGTTTGCAGATTGGGCACTCAGCAGTTATAGTCAATGAGGCCAGCCTTAGTGGGGGAAGCCCATGCTGTTGCATTCATGCATATCCTCCACTCCTGCCACCTGATGATATTGTATATAGATACATCATTAAGCAAACACATGGCAAGGGAAAGAAGCTCAGTACCTCCAGAGGAAAACTAATCTTGTCTACTCATAACTACTGAGAACCTTCTCTACCAGCTATGCCCTCTGGTAGGCATTTGATGGAAAACAAATACTTTCACATTCTCTTGCTTTTCCAAAGAATCCACCTATATAGCCTTCCTCCAGATTTTCTCATAATCAATTTTCTAATTTTGTTCTTTGCAAGTCCCATTCCAGCTGGCCAACCTATTTGTTTGTTCATGAATCACTATAGATCGACAGCCCAGGCCATCTTTACTTTGTTTGACACAAAGCAAACAATCATATGTACCACTCCAGGTCTGCAGACTGGGAAGGTTTTCCTCCATTACTGAGTTGGTTTTAGTACAGTAGCTGTTCCTTTCAACTCTGCTGGCACAGCAGGAATTGATCTTTGAGCCAGGCCCATGTTTTTCCTTTAATGAGTCAGAAAATTCCCCATACAGTCATAGGTATGGGATGAGGAAAAGACAGCAAAGTGATAGGATATGCATTTTATTGTGCCCTCCAAACCTGTTGGAGCCAGATGTCTCTCACAGATAACACTTCCATTTTATAATGACAAGCTGGCATTCACACTGAAGTTTATGATTTGGTGATTATATAACACCAGTTCAACACCAGTGTAACAGATTGTGTGATTGCCTATAGTATTGGCTTCTTAGACTGTGGTAACAAAATACCCACAAACTAGGTGGCCTCACTACAACAGAAATTTATTGACTCAAGGCCTAGAGTTCCAAATTGAGGTGTTGACAGGGCCATGCTCTCTCTGAAAGCTCAAAGGAAGAATCTATTCTATGCCTCTTTCTTAGCTTCTGGTATTGCCAATGATCCTTGGCTTTCCTTGGCTTGGAACACATACTCCAATTTCTACCTCTGTTGTCACATGGCATTCTCCCTGTGTGTGTGTCTTTGTGTCTCTTCTCCTCTTACAAGGACACCAGTCATATTGGGTTAAGGGTCTACCATGCTCCAATAAAACCTCACCTTAATTTATTACATCTGCAATGACTCTATTTCCAAATAAAGTCATATTCTGAGGTTTCAGGATGGACACACACTTTGGGGACATTATTCAACCCTGTACATATCTGGCCCCATGGTGTGATGTTCAGTTTCTGTCAGAGCCAGAAAAACTCTTTTCCCATCAAGAATGGTGGTTGATAGAAGAAGGCATGACCTTACTACCATACTCTAAGGGTCTGCACTATCATTCTCTCACTGGGGCTTTTCAGAGGTTCCATATTGTGGGCGACCACGAACTAGCTGGAGTAACTGAACCAAACCAGGCCCGGACTTGCATCCCTCATTCACTCAAAAGGCTCGAGAGCCTAAAGGGTGAATAGTTGATAGACACTTGAGAAAGGGCTTGAGCAATGGTTCTCAGGGCTTGCTTGTATGTGATCGCCCACACAACACAATAGATACAATTTATTCTGACCTGGGCATAAATGTAAATAAGAGTCTGTCTGTCCTTGCTGGTCTATTTACCATACCTAATATTCCTTTGAAGTATGCACATCTGGAGCAACAAGCTTATCTATTTACCACGGTCTTCTGGCACCCGTGAGTCTGTCTTGCATGCTGAGAAAGGGGAACTTTGGAGAGTCTCACAAACCTGCTAAAGATAAACACCTTCTTGGCTTTGTTTTGCTCATGCTATAAAATATTGTAAAACCTTGAATAAAGCAGGCTCTGCTTGGACATCATCCACTGTGTCCCTCCTGTCCCCATCTCTTTACTTTTCTTTTATTTTCCTCATCCCCTTATCCTCAGGACCCTGATCGTGTTGCCGCAGCACGCGCAACACCATATAGCATCTCTGTTAACCCTGGATATGTCTATTAACTACTGCATCATGAAGCCCACATGTCAGGCCAACTGTCATGGTGTGGACTTGCGGGGGACCCTTTTTTCCTCTGAGTCTTACTCAAAACAAGCAACATTATAGGTTACAGTAAATGGGTTGGAGTGGCTTAACCAAATGTGACATGTATTACCAGTAAAATCTAAGGCTCAACCCATATTACACTTCTTGCATCATGGTGCGCTATGCAAGGTACAGTGACATGTCTCACCTTAGAAGACAGAGTCTGATGTGCCTCATATCACTGGACCCACAGAAGCTTTACCAGTAAGAAAGGTCCTAGACCTTATGCAACATTCATCTCCCATCTCAGGGTAATAAATAGTTATTACTAAGGAATTGAAGGTGCTTGCTACTTCCTACTCACCAGATCCAATTAGAATAATGTCATCAATGTAATGGGTCAGTGTGATATTTTGTATATCTAAATGATCAAGTTTCCCCTGAGCTATATATTATGATAGCAGAAGAATGGATGAAGTCCATTAAAAGTATACTTCAAAAAAAAATAAATAAAAGTATACTTCGGCTTTTGCCATGTAAATGCAAACTGCTTCTGATTTTCTGAACTGATGGGAAGGGGAAAAATTGCCCAGCTGGTAGTTTCATACCAAGGGCTGTTTGTATTTGCTCTAGCAGATGCCACATCTGGAAATGCAGCAGCGATTGCTTTCACTACTTGATTAAGGTGGCCATAACCCACTGATACTCTGTGTAACCTATCTGGCTTTTGCTCAGCTAAATCAGATTTGTTAGATGAGGATATGCCAGGAATCACTAGCCTTGCACCCTTAAGTCTTTGTTGGTGGCATTAATCTCAATAATTCTCCAGGTATGTGGCATTGCATATTGTACACTATCTTGGAGGGGGGATGTGGGAGTAGAAGGAGTAATTCAATTCCTGGAGTTTCTAGTCTGCCTTTTCTTCCAGAATAGATGTTTTGGAACTAGGAAAATAACCTTGGGATAATATCTAAATATGTTATTATAACAGCTTTTGAACACACATAGAAGTAGAGCAAACTGTTATATATCCATCATGCCCTAGGAGACAGACATGGATAAGACTGTCACTGACTCCATAAGTCCCCACTCTGACTATGGACCAGGCGTTTTGGGGTCCCCAGAGTCAGGACTCAATCAAATCTCTTCAAGAAGGACTATTCCCCCTTCTCCAGTAATCTGGGTAAATAGTCTCACATTCTTTATAGAAATTTTGGGGAAATATTCACAGTTTTTCCCTATGGCCAATTTATAAACCCATTTTTTTTTCCCTCTCAGTCTAAAGACTCAGAGTTAGCAAAGTGGTTTAGACTTGAGAATTAATTAAGAGCTGTGAATCCTCACTTTGGCAACTGCATTATGCTTCTGCCAAATACACTTAAAATTTTCCTCTCAAATGTAATTTTTCCATGAAATTTTGAATTAACTTGTTTTAAAAATTTTGGTGTCATAAAAGAAAAATCTGATAAAGTTCTAGTCTTAGTTTGAATCTCTTTTCTTTGTGGGCGTTATTTCTTCTTTCAAATAACATTTAAAATCTTTTCTTTTTCTCAATCTTTTGAAATTTCAATAGGATGATGTATCTAGTTATGGCTAGTTTTGTTTTTTTAATTAACTATGTCTTTCTTATTATTGAGACATTCTCATCTACCTTTTACTTAAAATTTTCACATCTCTTTTATCTTTGTTACCTTTTCCTGAGAGAATATTTATTGAATGTTGGACTTTCTGCTTGGCCCTCTGTGTCTCTTACCTCTCTCTCTCTCTCTTTATATCTCTTTACTAGACATTTTGCAAGATTACCTGACACTATTTTGGTCTTTAATTTTTATTTCAGCAATCATAATTTTAAGCTTTTTTAAGCTTTCTTTCTTATATTATGCTTTTCATAGTATTCTAATAACTTCTTAAATCTCTCTCAGTATATTAATCTAGCTTTCTGAATTATCTTGGTTATCTCTAAGCACAGGTTTGGCTTGTGTATGTACTTATGTTGGTTTTCTACTTTATGAGGCCAATTCTCATAGCTGGAAATTCTTTGGTATCTGTTTACATTGAAAAAAGGGATTGGAAAGATGGCATGGGTATTCTTTCTGCTGAATAGAAATGTCCTTTATTCTTATAACTCCTTTTCCTGAATAGTAATTTTTACCGAGAGCTCTGTGTGAGATAGGGTGGGCTATGTGTCACTGAACAGCATTACTTTGAGTGATTGTCCAGTGGCAGGTTCCTCAGTCACCCGATCCAGGAGAACTTTGCTCTTGGGCACTGACATTGACACTAGAAACCATAGCTTCCTCCAGAAGTTTCATTAAAATTCCTTTAAAAAAAAGTTTTATTTATTTATTCATGAGAGACACACAGAGAAGAGAGGCAGAGAAAGAGGCAGGCTCCATGCGGAGAGCCCGATATGGGACTCGATTCCAGAACTCCAGGATCACACGTTGGGCCGAAGACAGGCACTCAACTGCTGAGCCACCCAGGCATCCCAGGTTCATTGAAATTCCTTAGAAGAGTCATAAAATTTGTTTCTCATCCCTTCCCCCATCTCCTCCCTTCAGCCTTGGGCAAACTGGCTAGGATGTGAACTCAGTGAGGTGAGAAAGAAGCAAAGGAGTGCCACCTGGTGTCTTTGTTCTACATATAGGTCTTTAATTAACCTCTACTTTTCAACAGTACTTCTTTTTCCTACTCTGCTTACCTTTCTGACTTGGAGGCAGGAAACCCTGTGGGGTACCTCGTTTGCTCTACAGAAACCACATAGGGTATTCTTGGTGTGGTTTTCTTTGCTGATTTCATCCATCAATACACATCCTTCAGTCTTCCAGAAATTTGTTGGAGTCTCTCCTATACCAAAGATACTCCCTCCTATTATCTGTCTCACTTTGTGGTTATTCTTTTTTTGTGCTTGTTTTATTCTTTTATTTCATTCAAGTTCAGCATGGATGGGAGACAAATGAGTGCACTGTTTGCTGTCTTGAACTAGATACTTTCTGTTGTATCAACAAGATATTATTTGTGACTGCCTACATTTCATATGGAAAAAACTCTGAACAAATACAGAAGTAGACAAAATACATCACCTAATTTTATATGCATCACTTAATCTTATCCGTTTTTAATATTTTGCTATATTTACTTTATCCAACTTTTTGAACATTTTTCTCTTGTTAAAATATTTTATGGCAAATCTTAGATGTCAAGTTATTTCATCTTTACAAACTTCAGTATACATTTATTTATTTTTTTTCTCATTAAACTTTTGTTTTAATGGGTCTCAAAATTCTGTGACAGATTTTTGGTCAAGTTGTTTCCATTAAAAAGTACTGATTTTAAAAACTAATAACTTAAAATTGCCACACACGCACACACACACACAAAAAAATGGTCCACAAAACATTCTCCTTTCCTTCTGAAGGTTTTACGATGCATTGTTATCATTAACCAGTCTTTTACTATTAAACTTAAATGGCCAATTGACAGAAACAGTTCTGAGACTGTTCTTCCACCACTGATTAAGACTGGGGCGGGGGATCCCTGGGTGGCGCAGCGGTTTGGCGCCTGCCTTTGGCCCAGGGCGCGATCCTGGAGACCCGGGATCGAGTCCCACGTCGGGCTCCCGGTGCATGGAGCCTGCTTCTCCCTCTGCCTGTGTCTCTGCCTCTCTCTCTCTCTCTGTGGCTATCATAAAAAAAAAAAAAAAAAAAAAGACTGGGGCGGCAGGTATTGGGGATAATATTCATTTAGCCTTCTGAGCTTTCTGGGCAGACTTGGTGACTTTGCCAGCTCCAGCTGCCTTCTTGTCCACTGCTTTGATGACACCCACAGCAACCGTCTGTCTCATGTCACGAACAGCAAAACGGCCCAGAGGAGGAGAGTCAGAGAAGCTCTCAACACACATAGGTTTGCCAGGAACCATATCAACAATGGCAGCATCCCCAGATTTCAAGAACTTGGGACCATCTTCCAGCTTCTTTCCAGAACAACGATCTATCTTTTCCTTCAGCTCAGCAAACTTGCAAGCAATGTGAGCTGTGTGACAATCCAGCACAGGTGCATGTCCAGCACTGATTTGGCCTGGATGGTTCAGGATAATCTCCTGAGCCGTGAAGCCAGCTGCTTCCATTGGTGGGTCATTTTTGCTGTCACCAGCCACGTTGCCACAACGAACATCTTTGACAGATACGTTCTTGACATTGAAGCCCACATTGTCCCCAGGAAGAGCATCACTCAAAGCTTCATGGTGCATTTCAACAGACTTTACTTCAGTTGTAACATTGACTGGAGCAAAGGTGACCACCATGCCAGGCTTAAGAACACCAGTCTCCACTCGACCCACTGGGACAGTACCAATACCACCAATTTTATAGACGTCTTGGAGAGGCAGACGCAAGGGCTTATCAGTTGGACGAGTTGGTGGCAGAATGCAATCCAGGGCTTCAAGCAGTGTGGTTCCGCTGGCATTCCCATCTTTACGGGTGACTTTCTATCCCTTGAACCAAGGCATGTTAGCACTTGGCTCCAGCGTGTTGTCACCATTCCAACCAGAAATTGGCACAAATGCTATTGTGTCGGGGTTGTAGCCAATTTTCTTAATGTAGGTGCTGACTTCTTTAACGATTTCCTTGGATCTCTTCTGGCTGTAGGGTGGTTCAGTGGAATCCATTTTGTTAACACCAACAATTAGTTGTTTTACACCCAGTGTGTAAGCCAGAAGGGCATGCTCACGGGTCTGCCCATTCTTGGAGATACCTGCTTCAAATTCACCAACACCAGCAGCAACAATCAGGACAGCACAGTCAGCCTGAGATGTGCCTGTAATCATGTTTTTGATAAAGTCTCTGTGTCCTGGGGCATCAATGATGGTCACGTAATACTTGCTGGTCTCAAATTTCCACAGGGAGATATCAATGGCAATACCACGTTCACGTTCAGCTTTCAGTTTATCCAAGACCCAGGAATATTTGAAGGAGCCTTTTCCCATCTCAGCAGCCTCCTTCTCAAATTTTTCGATAGTTCTTTTGTCGAACCCACCACATTTGTAGATCAGATGGCCAGTAGTGGTAGACTTGCCCGAATCTACGTGTCCAATGACGACGATGTTGATGTGAGTCTTTTCCTTTCCCATTTTGGTTTAGGTTTAGCGGTGGTTTTCATGTCACCTGTGTTCTGGCGGCACACCCGTTGCGAAAAAGCGTATACATTTTTTTAAATGACATTTTCCTACATAACCGCAGTACCATTATCAGTGACAAAATCAATAATCGTTCCTTGATGTATCTAATATTCTATCTGTACTTAAATGTTCACAATTGTCCTCAAAATGATTCCTTACAGTATTTTTCTTTTTTCTTTTTTCTCTTCCCACCCACCCTTGCTTCCTCCCTTTCCTTTTTGCTTGCTTGCTTTCTTTTCTTTCCTTCTTTCTTGAACTCAGCATTCAAATATAGTCCACACTTGGCATTTTGTTGTTAAATCTTTTAAGTTATTTATATCTAAAGCAGTTGCCCCCCCATCTCCCCTTATTTCTTCAGCCTTAGATTTCTTACTGAAATGGAGCCAGTTGTCTTACATGACACCTGACATTCTAGATTTCTTGCTCTGCTTTTTCATGGTGTCATACTTCATATAAATGGGAGTTCATTCTAAAGTTCTGATAAATTCAGGCATACCTTCTTGTTAGGAATTCTTAGTGCTGGGACACCTGTATGGCTTAGCAGTTGAGCATCTGCCCTTTGGCTCAGGGCATGATCCTGGGATCCAGGATCGAGTTCCATATTGGGCCCCCTGTGAGGAGCCTGCTTCTCCCTCTGTCTGTGTCTTTGCCTCTCTGTGTGTCTCTCATAAATAAATAAAATCTTTAAAAAAAGAAAAGAATTCTTAGTGCTATAGAGAGTTTGACACTACCTCATATTAGAAAGCACATGTTCAGTTGTTCTTTCTGTGATGCTAAAATGGCTTGGGAGGGCTCAGGTGATAACAGCCTGGTCCCTTTATTGTAATGTTCCCTCTTAACCTATGTTTGGATGGTTCTACTCCGTGATGACCTTTGCTTAATTAATTATTTCACTGTGCATTGCAAAATGATGATTTTAAAAAAAAAGCAACTTTATCATTTCTTCTACATTTAGTAGTTGGGAATATTCTGTAAAAAAAACCTTTACTTCTTCAGCTAGGCTTGCCCAGAGATAGTTTGTTTAGAAAACACATAACAAATACTTTTCTTTCCTCCTATTTTCCAGTGTTCAGAGTAAGTGGTGCCCAGTGGTAGTCATTGTTTCTATAACAATCATTGTCCCTTAGATTTCTTCAATTGCCATGCAGATTTGTTTTCTCTGACACAATCACATTGTATTTGTGTTTGTTTTGTTTTCAAGATTTTTTATTTATTTGAGAGAGAGAGAGAGAGCACAAGCAGGGAGGAGGAACATAAGGAGAGGGAGAAGCAGACTCCACACAGCAGTAAGTTTGATGCAGGGCTCGATTCCAGGACCCCAAGATCATGACCTAAGCTAAAGGCAGACGCTTAGCCAACTGAGCTATCCAGGCACCCCACAATCATGTTTAAAAGTCTACTAACATTGTCAGATGGTAGGGTATTTTGATATCTGGTATGTGGTTTATTTCTAGTTTTATTTCCTATTTATTAATTTTTTAAAAACTTCATTGGGGTATAATTGAAATGAGATAAATTTCACATATTTACAGTGTTCCCTTTGATCATTTTTTACGTATGTATATATAAAATTTTCACAATAATCAAGATAAATAGTTCTATTACCTCCAAAAGATTCCTCCAGTGCCCCCTTGGTAATCCACTCTTCTCTCCCTGTTCTACATTTCATCGTAAGGAATTAGTTTGCATTTTCTAGAATTTGATAGAAATTGAATCATATACTATGTATCCTTTTTTGCCTGGCTTCTTTTATACAGCATAGAGATCTTCAGATTCATTCACATTGTTGTTTATACCAGTAGTTTATTCTTTTTTATTGCTGAGCAGAATGCTATTATATGAATATATGATAACTTGCTTATCCATTTGTCAGTTGAGAAACACTTGAGTTGCTTCCAGTTTGAGCAGTTGCAAATAAAACTGCTATTATTATTCTTGTGTAAGTCTTTGGGTGGATTTATGTTTCCTTTTCTCTTGGGTAAATACCTAGGAGTGGAATTTTTTGTCATATTGTAGGTATATTTTTAACTTTTTAAAGACCAGCGAGGTCTTTTTTTTAATCTACACTGTAGATCTCAATTTTAACTGGTATGTTCAGAGCTTTGCTGTCCAATACAGTAGCTGCTAGCTACATGTAACTATCGAGCTATTGAGCCTCATCTGAACTGGTATTTACTTTAAGTGTAAAATATATACTGAATTTCAAAGACAATCCAAATACAGAATGTGATATATTTTATTTCATTTATAATTTTGATATCAATTGCATGTTGAAACAATAATATTTTGGATATAAGGGTTTCTTTTTATTTGTTTAATGTGGCTGCTAGAAATTCTAAACAACAAAGGCAACTTGCAGTATATTTCTATTGGCAGTGTTTGTTTAACATTTATTGTAATTATATAGGTGGATGTAAGTCTGCCATTTTATTGTTTTCTATTTGTTCCTCTCTGTTTCTTATTTCTCTATTCAGTATTTTTTATAGTCCTTAAGTGGTTGCTTTGGCTGGTGGGGCGGGGGGGGGCAGGTATTTTACCAGAAGTCTTAGTTGTAATCAGCAGAATGGGCTACAGTGAGTCTAAAGAACGTTTAAAGAAGGCATTTTATTGTTTTTTTGAAAGGTTCTTAAACATTACCTGAAATACTTAATATATTAACTCTGTAACCCACTTTTCTCTAATGATTTAGTTGGTTGGTTGACTAAAATTTAGATTCAATTGTGGCTTACATTAATGAAGCTGAGCTGCCTGAATGCCCCTGATGTAATATAAGAGGATCTTCCCTAACGCATTGATAAAAACATTGCTGAGGGGAGGAGGAGAAGCCTTGAAAGGCTCTGTGATAGCGATTCTCTGTCACCTGAATATGATGGCGAGAGGCTGGTTCATCCATTTCACTGGGCGCAATGGAGTAGAAGAGGCTGTGGCAACTCCTAATCACCCAAGATAAGATGGACACACTTACCTTAATAGATATAACAGGTTCAAAGTTCTAACATATTTTGTCCTGAAGGGATCTTTGGTGGCAACTATTTGATCACAGTGTCCTTGGGATTGAAGTAGATTGGCAGCCTACTCAAATGTTTTAGAATCAAATAACAGAAAAATATTTCCAAGTCTGGTTCCTTAGAAGCCAATTACCATACTCAGAGTCTTTTGAGAAGGGGAGATCAGGCTCTTCTAAGAAAGGATTCTGCACAACTGACACAAGATTATACTGTAGATTCTTCCCTAAGTCGTTTACCAGAGTGACTGTGTATCGGGGAATAAAGAACTCTTCTGGTTTGTCAAGGATTATAGACAGTGGGTCTAAATTGATTAGAATTGAATTCTTAGATATTAATCTAATTAATAGATTAATATCTAAGAATTCAAAATCCCATTTTTGTTCCACCTTTCAGAGTAAGAGTAATGATCAGATGATAAATGGAGTTTTGTCCCATTGAATCAAAATGGCTCATTGATCCATCTTGTTAGTTTCTCGTTTCTGGAATAGTTAATTGGAAAGACATGTGTCACAACTGGCAGATCCCACTTTGCTCTCTAATCTTTGGAGGAAGGACGATATGGTAGGAGTCAAGTGGAAGCCACTACAACTTCCTCTTGCTGTCCCAATAGTAAGCCCTGTACTCCTTTGGAATGTGCCGTCAGTGTAGAGAAATTCAAGGGTGCTAAAACCTAGCAATTCTTATTTACCATTTTAGAGGTGTTGGTCCCATCCCTGTGGCACATCTCCAAGCTGAGAGATACCAGCACCAGTAAAGCAGAGGCCCCTACTCAGAGTTTGAGTTTCAGCTCATGGAGCTCTTCTTGAAAGCATTTAAGTTTCGTAACTCCAACCTCTTCCTTTTGATTCTCCAGCTTAAGAGGTGGTAGCTGCTTTCTGAAGTCACAGTTTCTATAATTCCCTAATGTTCTGTTTGGCTGTTCATAATACTCCAATAAAGAGCCTAATTCCATACATTTTGATGTTTGTCATATCTCCTCCTTCTACGTGAACCTGGACAAGCTGATAAGAATGCCCAGTGCTTCCTTCTTTGGTTCAGTGGGTAAGTTTAAATTGTATAAGCCCCCACCAACAGGGAACCCTCACCTTGGCTCCACTCCATCGCTAGCCACCACAAAGCCACCAAGACTGTCTCCTGTCTGTTCTCTCCAGTCTTATTTCAGACATGCCCTGGAACTTTGCTCTACCTAGAAAACCTCATTATTTAAGTAATAAAACTTTTATGCCTGCTTGGTATGTGGGAGGTATCTGGAGCCTTGACATTTGAAACACATTTGGGGTAGATATCTTGTAGTTTACATTTGCTAAATGAATTTTTATGCTATGAGAGTTGACATCCACATCTATTAGCGTGTCATTGTGCATTTTATTCTCTATAATTTTTAAATGGTTTAATGTCTTTTTAAATGCTTTCTCTCTTTTTGCTTTTAACATACACTGATATTGAAAGTGTGACCTACTATTTTTGTGGTTGTTGCTATTTGCTTGATATTTTTAGATTTTATTTAAAAATATTTCAGACATTCAGTGCCACTGGTACTGTAGATGTACTTCTTGTACATAACAGAGTTTGCTTTGAGGTACAATCAGAAAGTCTTTTTTCTCAATGGGTGAATTTAGCCCATTTGTGTTTCTCGATATGATAGGTATGTTTAGTGTTAATTCTGCCATCATAGTTCGTTATGCTTCTTGTTTTCTGTGTGTGTGTGTATATTGCAACATACAGTTCATTATACAGCTTGGTTTTCTTTTATTTTTTACATATGTGTGATTAACTGTTAATTTGGTAGCTTTGCATTTTATTTTTTTTTAAGATTTTATTTATTCATGAGAGACACACAGAGAAAGAGAGGCAGAGACACAGGCAGAGGGAGAAGCAGGCTCCATGCAGGGAGTCTGACGTGGGACTCGATCCCAGGACTCCAGGATCACACCCTCGGCTGAAGGCAGCGCTAAACCGCTAAGCCACCTGGACTGCCTCTATATTTAGACCATATTTGTTGACTCTTAAATTTGAGCAATGAATATTTACTGTTTCCTCTACGTTCCCCTTCTTTTCCTACTAAAATTAACATGATTTAATTGTATTATTTTTCTTAGTGTTTATACCTGTATATTAAAAAAAAACATATTGCTCGAATTATTGGCTCTCACATAAGGGCTAATAGGAACTGCTCATCAAAATCACCAAGACTTATGAATTCAGATTATAATTGAAAATGTTTTAAAGGTTGTTAGAAATATTTATGGTGGGGATAATCACAAAAGAGTCAGGGAGAGGTGCCCGGGTGGCTCAGTCAGTTAAACATCTGCCTTCAGCTCAGGTCATGATGTCAGGGTCAAGCCCCCATGTGGGGCTCCCTGCTCAGGGGGTAGTCTGCTTTCTTCTGCCTCTGTCCTCCACCCCACTCACCTGTTCTCTCTCTCTCTCTAATAAGCAAAATCTAAAAAAAAAAAAAAAAAGAAAGAAAGAAAGAAAGAGAAAGTTAGAGATTTTTGCTAATAAGAGATGGTGTTGGCAGACCTTCAGGTATGGAATACTAGTCTTAAGGAGCCAAGAATATATACAACAGTATTAGAAATCAGGACATCTGGACTATAATTGTAAAAATATACACTTTTGATCTATCCAGTTTTTTTCAAACCTGTAAAATCATCTTCCCATTATTATTATTATTATTATTATTATTATTCCCATTATCAATGCATGGCTGGGGTTCTGAATTCTCCACAAAGGGGGAGAGAGCTAGCAGAGAAGGGAGAATAAGTTTTCTTACTATTCTTAGTGTGACAGAACATGGCTTATCACTAGTCCCAGTTCTTTTTTTTTTTTTAAAGATTTTATTTATTTATTCATGAGAGACACAGAGAGGCAGAGACATAGGCAGAGGGAGAAGCAGGCTCCCTGCCAGGAGCCCGATATGAGACCAGATCCCAGGACCCCGGGATCATGACCTGAGCCGAAGGCAGACGCTCAACCCCTGAGCCACCCAGGTATTCCTCCCTGATTCCATTTCTTATTTGGTTCCATCACTTTTATAGTTAGTAAAATTCCTCCTAGATTTTGGACATTGCTTAAATTTCAGTCCTACAATTTTATCTTTTTTAAAGTCTTTTAATATATTTTAGAGATGAGCTTAAAAAGAATACAACAGGTTCTGCTTGACTATTTGGTCTTTCTTCAGTTCCTAAACCTGAACATTATTAGTGAATTGATCTTTGACAAACGCCCCATTTGACCTATTACTGCTGGGAGATTTAATGTATTTTTCACTTCTACAAAGTGCAAACATCCACCATTTTTATTATGTCTTCCTTTTTATCAGAGATTTAACTCTAAGCAACCTCAGCGCCAATTGGAATTAAACATAAGTCTATATTTTTCACCTGCTTTTAGATTTCTAGAGTAGTAAGTAGTACTTATTCTGCTTAAATAGGTAGCAAGTTTCTCCCACATTTTTATGAACGTAACTGACCAACTCATAATTTTAAATTACTGGTGTTATATTTACATCAGGTAAACCCAATTGATTTAAAAGTGAGCAGCTGAATGTTTAGCTGGTTCCATTAAAAAAATGTAGAGCAAGCAACTTTGAAATATTTTTATCTTGAATTTCAACTGGAGAAGTATTTTTGCATAACTAATGAAGGTTAAGACCTGAATTTTTTTAGAAGATTTAATTATTTAAATTATTAAATTATTAAATTATTTAATTATTTAATTATTCATGAGAGACAGACAGAGAGGCAGAGACATAGGCAGAGGGAGAAGCAGGCTCCATGCAGGGAGCCCGATGTGGGACTCGATCCCAGGACCCCAAGATCCATGCCCTGGGCTGAAGGCAGGTGCTAAGCCGCTGAGCAACCCAGAGATTCTAAGACCTGAATTTTTTTCAGGAAAAATAAAATACACTTGAAAATGTTTATACTACAATAAATAAATACATGCATTTTAAGGCTAAAGATTCTAGGGGATCCCTGGGTGGCTCAGCGGTTTGGCACCTGCCTTTGGCCCAGGGCGCGATCCTGGAGTCCCGGGATCGAGTCCCATGTCGGGCTCCTGGCATGGAGCCTGCTTCTCCCTCCTCCTGTGTCTCTGCCTCTCTCTCTCTCTCTATGTCTATCATAAATAAATAAATATTTTTTAAAAAAGGCTAAAGATTCTAATTCAAAAAAGGTAACTAATGTAGGGGAATTCTACTTCACGTTAATACATTTTGCTAGGCACATTGTTGAAAATATAGGGAAAGGATGATGAGATGGAATTGATGCCAACGATGCCTTCCTATGGGCCTTGAAATCTGGGATTTTTTTTTTTTTATCACATCGTACTTTTAAACTACCCGATCATCGACAAAACCTATAAATCTGGCAATGCCATGCTGCCCGGTGATCAAAATATACATAGCATGCCTATTGCAAAGGACAAAAATGAAAAGTATGATTTGCGCTTGTAAGGGAGGTTTTGCAGGCTAGATGCAAACAGCGTCATTTTTTGGCTGCAGCAAGTTGGACAGCAGGGAGAGAGGAGTTCTGTATTGCCATCTTCTGGTCAGTTTCATCAATGCCTCTCAGTGCTTCCCCAAACAGGGGTTGAAGTTTAACAATAGAACCTTAATGTGGTTGCCTTTTCAAAACTAATGCTTTTATCAGTGCAAATATATGTGTTTATTAAACAATAATATAAATTGTGACTAATTGTGACCTACCTGTAGACACAGATGGTTTTTAAGTTTCAAAGCTCTGGAATTGTGATTGTTTTGTTCATCTCTGCATCCCTAGTACCTGCCACTACTTATGGCACACATGAGTACTCAGTATATAGATGTTGAATAATAATAGGTTTTGTTACTGTCTTTATGTAGTCTTGGCTTTATTTTCAGAATTAAATGGAAATTGATTCCTGAGTCTGGTGCCTCTGGGCTATGTCAACAGTTTTCTACGTTCTTCATCTTGTTTCAACCAACATATTCCTATTATTTTGGGGTGTTAATAAGCCCCCATCTTCTACTAAAGAGGTGAGTTTCTGCCTCTTCCAAACATCCTGTCTTTTTCCAGTGTCCAGGATAATTTCAGGCACCTGATGTTTTCTCCATGGACTACACAGACAATGCCTGAGATCCCTCCCTAGCTCTGAAATTTTATCTTTTTGACTGCTTTTTCTCTATTATGAAAGTTTTGGCCATAATGATATGTGATTTGTGTTATCTTTTACATATGTTCCCCCAGCACTGGGCAATACGCCTTTTCTGGGATGCCTCTTTCTGATGAATGACCTCAGAGAATGCAAATTTGGTTTCAGATACAAATGACTTATTGTAAATTTTATTTACTGAATCTGGAGGGATTAATAATCATCTGGTTCTACCTATGCATTTTGTGTATCTCAAACAGTGGCACATCAATTTAGAGTGACTTGCTTAAAGCACAATAGGAATATACATTTTAGCAGTTTTGTCATCTTTTTTCTCTTGGATCTTTTATTTTTTTTTAAGATTTCATTTATTTATTCATAGAAACACACACACACAGAGGCAGAGACACAGGCAGATGGAGAAGCAGGCTCCATGCAGGGAGCCCAACATGGGACTCAATCCCGGGTCTCCAGGATAACGCCATGGACTGAAGGCGGCGCTAAACTGCTGAGCCACCCGGGCTGCCCTCCCTTGGATCATTTAAATGTATTTGCCTCTTTAGCACAGGAAGAATAGTTTCATAGAAAATTCTAAAACTATAGTTTTTGTTGTTAAGATTTTTATTTATTTATTTGAGAGAGAGAGAGAGAGAGAATGAGCAGAGGGAGGAAAAAAGAAAAGCAAATTCCTTGCTGAGCAGGAAGCCTGATGAGGGACTTGATCCCAGAACCCTGGGATCATGACACCAGCCAAAGGCAGATGCGCAACCTATTGAGCCACCCAGGCACACCAGAAAACTAGTTTTATAGAAGACTGTTTCCTCACAGTCTTGTAGTGAGAAATGGTTTTTCCTTCACTATTTGATCATGTCATTATGCTTCTTAGTTGTTTCTGGTATGTTTCTAGGAGGAACATCTTCTGAGATTAGCTTTTCCCCTTTCTACCCTTGGATTTATGTGCCTTTTTTAAAAAATATCTCTCACTTTCCCTTTTGTACCAGTTTATTCTCTCATCCTTTTCCAGATTCATTCATTTCTTTGAGGTTGTATATATTCCTGTCCTGGCTGGGCCATTTCCTCCCTGTCCTGTGATTACCATGATCACAAACACTCTTGGTGCAAAGCTTCTGAAAGAAACTAAAGCCTTATAAGATACTTTTCCTAGCAAATAGACTCATACTTTATTCAAAAGTTTAATTTTTGTGTATGATCAATATTGCTTGTTTTCCATTTATTAATAAACACAGTAACTACAATAGGTGAATACCTACTATGCATCATCCACTTCAAGAAGCACTTTCCATACATAATTTTTAATACTTATAAACTTCTTAGAAGTCAAGCATCAGGTTACCCTTTTTGCAAATAAAGGGACAAAGACTCAGAAACTAAAAGTCATAGGTCCAAGGTTATTTAACAGAGATAAGATTTGAATCCACAACTGTCTGACATCATAGTTTTTGAGCACATGAAATGTGTCTGGTGTGACCAACAAATTGAACTTCTAACTTAATTTAATCTTGATTAATTTAAATTTAATTTTAAATAGCCAAAGCTGGCTACCATTTTGGATAGAGTGAGTATAGAATACAAAAGCTTTCTTGCAATTGTTTACTATTGTACTAGTTTAACAGCATTCCCTTCTCCACTTTTAGATCTTCTGTTTTATTTGGCCACTTGGAAATCACTGTGAGAAGGGCAAAGGAAGTAATTTGAGTCCTTGATTATAATTTTGGTAATGGCTGTTAATGAAAATTACCCTTAAATGTTAACTTCTAAGAAAAATATTATGGCCTCACATTATATCATTGCTCTTGCTTAGCTTCTTTTCAAAGAATGTTAAAAACTTAACAGTTTTGTCCTTAATTAGGACTTAATTATCTTTAATGTGTAATGTAAAGGTTTTCCCTTAACACCACTAATTCACAGCTTCTTTTCTGTGCTGCATGGCTTCATTTCTTACACTTGGTACTCATACTCTGTACTCATGCATTCAGTGTTTATGGTGCAAAAAAGCTGAGATTATATCTTCTACACTGAGGGATATCATCTCTATGTCATGTAACTTATGTACCAAAACAAAAAATACCCTCAAAATTGATTCAGGATAAGTATTTATTTATATACATTTTTTAAAAAATGTTCTTAAAAAGGGATCCCTGGGTGGCGCAGCGGTTTGGCGCCTGCCTTTGGCCCAGGGCGCGATCCTGGGGACCCGGGATCGAATCCCACATCGGGCTCCCGGTGCATGGAGCCTGCTTCTCCCTCTGCCTATGTCTCTGCCTCTCTCTTTCTCTGTGACTATCATAAATAAAAAATATATATATTCTTATATCTTTCAGGGTAGGTATATTAAAAAAATGTTCTTAAAAAAATAAAAATAAAATAAAAAAATGTTCTTCAAAAGAACCCAGAAATGGACCTATAACTATATGATCAACTAATCTTTGACAAAGCAGGAAAGAATATCTAATGGGAAAAAGGCAGTCTCCTCAACAAATGGTGTTGGAAAAATTGGACAGTGACATGAAGAAGAATAAAACTGGCCCACTATCTTACACTATACACAAAAATAAATTCAAAATGGGTGAAAGACCTAAATGGGATACAGGAAACCATCAAAATCCTAGAGGAGAACACAGGCAATAACCTTTATGACGTTGGCCATAGCAACTTCTTACTAGACACATTGTCAGAGGCAAGAGAAACAAAGCAAAAATGAACTATTAGGACTTCATCAAAATAAAAACCTGCACAGTGAAGGAAACAATCAACAAAACTAAAAGGCAGACTACAGAATGAGAGAAGATATTTGCAAATGACATATCTGATAAAGGATTAGTATCCAAAATCTACAAAGAACTTAACACATTCAATGCCCAGAAAACAAATAATCCAGTTAAGAAATGTGCAGAAGACATAAACAGACATTTTTCCAAAGGAGACATGCAGATAGCTAACAGACACATGAAAAGATGCTCAACATCACTTATCATCAGGGAAATACAATTTAAAACCATAATGAGATACCATCTCATACCTGTCACAATGGCTAACATGAATAAATAACATGGGAAACAACAAATATTAGTGAGGATGTGGAGAGAGGGGAACCATCATGCACAGTATTGGTGGGAATGCAAACTGGTGCAGCCACTCTCGAAAACAGTATGGAGGTTTCACAGAAAGTTAAAAATAGAACTACCCTACAACCCAGCAATTGTATTACTAATTATCTGTCCAAAGGATACAAAAATACAGATTCAAAGGGGTACATGCATCCCAATGTTTAGAGCAGCATTATCAACAATAGCCAAACTGTGGGAAAAGCCCAAGTGTCCATAGACTAATGAATGGATCGAGAAGATGTGGTAGATAGGTAGATAGAGGTAGAGATACAGATATATAGATATAGATATAATGGGATATTACTCAGCCATCAAAAAGAATGAAGTCTTGCTATTTGCTATTACATGAATGGAACTAGAGTGTATTATGCTAAGTAAAATAAGTCAGCCAGAGAAAGACAAATATCATATGATCTCATTCATAATATGGAATTTAAGAAACAAAACAGATGAACATAGTGGAAGGGAAAGAAAAATAAAAATCAGATAAAAACAGAGAGAGAGGTAAACCATAAAAGACTTTTAACTATAAAGAACAGCCTGAAAGTTGCTGGAGGGAAGGGTGGTAGAGGGATGGGCCAAATGGGTGATGGGCATTAAGGAGGGCACTTATTGTGATGAATACTGGGTGTTATATGTAAGTGATGACTCACTCAATTCTACTCCTGAAACAAATACTACACTATATGTTAACTAACTTGAATTTAAACAAAAACTTGAAGAAAAAAGTAAAGAAGAGGTGATATATATATATATATATATACACACACATATGTGTGTATGTATATGAATATTATTCAACCATAATAAAGAATGAACTCTTGCCTTTACAATGTTATAGGTAGAGCTAGAAAGAAACATTACAATGTTAGCATTTCATTATACTAAATGAAATAAGTCAGCCAGAGAAAGACAAACACCATATGATTTCACTCATACATGGAATTTAAAGAACAACAAATAAGCAAAAGAAAAGAGAGAGACGAAAAAAAAAAAGAAAGAAAGAAAGAAAAGAGAGAGAGAGACTAACCAACAAACAGACTCTATAGAGAACAAACTGGTGGTTACCAGAGGGGTGGGGAGATGGGTGGGTGGAATAGGTGATGAGTATTAAGAAGTGCATTTGTCGTGAGGAGCACTAGGTGATATATGGAAGTATTTAATCACTATATTGTACCCCTGCAATCAATATATCACTGTATGTTAGTTATACTAGAATTAAAGTAAGAAAAAACTATTATTAATATTTTAAATTCAATTTTTTAATTTAAAAAAATTTTTAATAAAACAAAATAGATAAAAAAATAAAAAGATGTTCTTCACAAAATATATTTGTTTAACGAGCCAAAACATACAATAAAGTCTGTTTAAAATAAGTAAAAACTTATATTTTGTAAAGATATAATGTCAACCCATATATTACATATCTACTTTGTTTTTAAAATGGGTTATTGTTTGATTTTTTTCATAGTATAAAATGAATCACTACTTTACCAAAAATAATCCTATAGAGATTCCTCTAAAAAATGAACACACATGTTTTATTTAAAAGATATAATTATCTTTGGGGAAGTATATCTATTGCCTATATATGAAAAATAAAAAATTATTTTGATAAGGGCAAATTCAGGTTACAATAATAACAAAACAGAACTGTTTCAAGCCAAAGTTTGTACTTTAGAGTATATAACAAAATCTCAGTTACAAGATGAATATTTGGACATTGAGAACATTGGCTGTATGGACATTTGTTATCCACTAAAGTAAACTGTGATGATAAAAAAAATAATAATCACTCCCAGCAGAATACAATTCTACTGATTATACATAGATTTTCAAGGACATTACTCTACTGTCTCCTCCCATGGAATTCTTCTCTTAGGGTGTGAACCAAGTAAGAGGAAATGAGTCTTTAATAAAACTTAAAAACAACCATTCCAGCTCCAGCTTGCTTTTTGTTTTCAAAATTTTAATGACCTTTAAGAGACAGGGTAAGAGGCTAATGGAAGTAAAAGTGGGAGAAAAAAAATCAGTTACTTAGAATATTATATTTCTCTTAGTATAGTAACACCATTCTAAATCTTAGACAGCCTTTTATTTATAACCAACAAGTACTTTTGGTAGAGAACATTACTGAGAATATTTTGTATCTGGACAATTTATTTGAACTGCTTAGCCATAAGCTTCAATGAGTCATGAATAGCCTCGAGACAGATAGATGTGATAAGAGATTTTTTTTTTCCTGCCTATAGGAAAATACAAACTCTCTCCTTTTACTAAGTATATTTCTTCAAGGAAAAATTTATTTTAAATTATTCAAAATTATAAGACTATGCCACTGTCACAATGTAAGAAACAACAATAAATTACAGTCAAGATTTAATATTCCCTGAAAAATATTTTCTACCTTTGTTTTGTTACTTCTCTTCTGTTTCTACCAATCCATTTAACTTTGAAGTTATTTTATATAAATATAATTCCTACTAAAATCTGTGCTTGGGTAACTTAATAAAACTAGTTTTGTCCTTGTTGAAACCCACTATCACTTTCATTTTAACTTTATTTCATTATCTTCTCAGATTAATAACCTGACATTAAAAAATAGGAATTCATTCTAATGTAAGAACTCATTATAATTAAGAAACAATCACCATAAATTAAAATAATAGCTAAAACAGCTCTTAGAGATTTCCTAATCCAAGTCATTTTATAAGATATTAATAGTAGGGCTTCCTCTAAGTCAGACATAATTATGGTTACCATATATTGACCTCAGGATCTAAAAGCTTTTTAGGAGTCCTTTCATTGAATCACTTCTCAACTATGTGGGGTTAATATTATTGTCACTTTAGCACAAGAAGAAATTTGAGTTCAGAGAAGGAAAGACAGGAAGGAGTAGAAGAAATGGAATAAGGAAATCAATTGGCAAACAACCAACAAGGTAAATGCCTGCAACACATGATGAGCAAGGCACATGCCAGGTTCTAAAACATCAAGGAACTCACTCAGTGAGTGAAATAGGAATATAAACAGGAAATTAATAAAGAGTTACAGGTTATTGGAAAACATATTAAAGAAAGAATACAAATTCTAACTATAACCAAATTGTAAAATTTAAGAGGAAATACAATTTCTAATCCATCAAATCAGAAAAGATTTGAAAGATAAAAATGAAGCTCTCATGTTTCCTATAGGAGTATTATATTTATGACCTTTTTGGCATTGGTCAACTGATGATCATGTGAAATAAGCTTTGAAGACAAGCAGAGTTTAGGTATACTGGCTTTAGGTTAAGTTGTTCAATTTCATTATACAGGGTAGGAAAAAAGATCATTGTGGCTAGATCAGTTGGCCAAGGTCACAGAGTGACATTTTTACTGCCTGAATGTTGACAGGAGAGTCTAGCCCAGGGCCTGGGCCTGAGAAAAGGAGATTTTGGAAGAGGAAAAGCAAAGAGAATACTTTCCTCCTGATTCTTGTACAGTCATTTTCAACATCACAATTCTTTGAGAGGAGGAATGAGCTTCCTGATTCTAATTTTAACAATTGCCTTGCTGTCATGGCAGACAAGAACACAAAGTTTTGAGCAAGTGATATTTTGACTGTGAGTCCCACTGGAAAGTGAGACTATGGAGTGCTTTGTGACCAAGTGAAAACCTGTACCAGGACAGAAGGTGCAGATAGAGCACAGGGTGCTTTGTTTAGAAGAAAAGACTCCAGTATGCAGCGCCTTTATCACTAAGCCAGGAGACCACCATGCCCACCGACAATCTTTAGCATTACTCTCTATTTGTTCTTTCCTCCTTAGATTTGCCTTATTTGGAAAAGACTTGCTACCTTTTTGTGATTGGTTGTCCTAGGTTTCAATTTCTTAACCAATGGCATTTCCATCCTAGGTTTTGGTTTGCTTGCTTAGGTTACTATGGCATTAAAGCCACTGCAGTCCAATGGCCTCTTTGTTTAATTACTTCAACAGATTTCTAACTATTATTATTATTGGATTTTTATTAACCAAGCCTTGCATAGCCTATCACATATTGTAAAGTTATGTTTACAATGCTACGTGCCAGATATTAGAGTCTCTGGTTTTCAGATAAAGCTTTTGCTTGATTAGAAGTAGATGAGGTGATGGATGTTGCTGTGGGAAATCCTGTAAAGACAGGAGTCCCTGAGCTTCGTTCTGGAACATGGACTCCCAGACTAAGTATCCTACATTTCCCCAGAAAGTTCACAGCACTTCTGCAGAAAGGAAACCACCATTTGCAGGAGGGAGGAGTGAGGAGTGGTGATGGAGGAGGGAGAGTGGGAGGTGGCAAGAGGAATACCTGGTTATCTGGCTGTCAGGTATTCTTAGATTGGAGACTTATGGGGCAAATGGGCAATGGACAGCACAATGTACATACTTATCATTCATCTCCTTATTTTCATTCTCAAATCTCTTGTACTTTTACTCAAACTAGCAATTTTCATGTTCCAGCATTCTCTAGTTTGTCAAGGTAGAGAAACTCAATTCCTAGAGACCTTCTCCTATGCCTTTTTTCCTCTTCATTCTCTTAGAGGAATCCCTTGTATGCTTTATCTGGTATGTCCCAGTGCAGCATCTTGCAAAAGTATAGTGCAATATCACAACAAGGATATTGACATCGATACACCCTTTGATCTTATTTAGTTTTATCCAATTTTACATGCATTCAGGTATGTGTGTGTGTATTTATTTCTTTGCAGTTTTATCACAAATGTCAATTCATTCACCTACCACCAGTCAAGAAACAACAGTTCCATCACCACAAAAATGCCTCTATCCCACACCCAAACCCATCCCTAACTCCAGGCAACCACTAATCTGTTTTATTTATAATTTTGTCATCTTAAAATGGTTTTATGAATGGAATCACACATATGTAACCTTTTAGGATTGGCCTTTTCACTCATTTTAATTCCCTTGAGATTCATTGAAGATGTTGCATGTAGCAATGATTTGTTCCTTTTTTTTTTTTTCTGGATATGATTCCACAGTATAGAGATACTATAGTTTGATCATTTATCTCTTTTTTAAGAGATTTTATTTATTTATTTATCAGAGAGAAAGATCACAAGTGAGGGAGAAGAGCAGAGAGAAGCAGACCCCTGGTGAGTGAGGCGCCCAGTGTAGGACTCAATACCAGGACACTGGGATTATAACCTGAGCTGAAGGGCACCCAATTATTTATCTGTTGAAGGACATTTGAGTTGTTTCCAGTTTGGGGCTATTATAAATAAAGCTGCTATTAGCACTCTAGCATAGGTTTTGGTGTGAGTATAAGTTTTTATTACTCTGAGATAAAGACCCAAGAGTAGGGTTATATAGTAGTACATGTTTAGTCTATAAGAAATTGCAAAATTGTCTTCCAGAGCAGCTGCACCATTAAAAATCTCCTTTAACCTTATGTCAACAATCCAGTTTTTTTCACATTCATTTGGTGTTGTCACTATTATTATTTTTTAATTTTACCCACTCTTGTAGGTATGCAGTGTGATACCTCATTGTGGTTTTATTTGGATTTCTCTGATACTAATGATGTTGAACATATTCCCAGGTACTTATTTGTGATCTGTATGTCCTCTTCATGGAAATGTTTGGCCAGGTTTTTCTCCTAATTTCATACTAGATTTTATTTCTTATTGCTGGGTTTTGAGAAGTCTTTATAGATTTTCAGATACTGGTCTTTTATTGGATTTTTGGTTTGCAAATACTTTCTCCAAATCTATAGCTTATCTGTTTAATTGTCTTAGGCTTTTTCAAAGTGCAAAAGTGTTACGTTTTGATGAGGTCTAATTTGCAAACTTTTCCTTTTATGGATTGTACTTTTGTTGCCTAAGAAGTCTTCACCTCACCTAGATTTCCAAGGTTTATTCCTATGTTTTTTCCAAATGTTTTACATTTTATAGTAATAAATTTTACATTTTTATAGTTTTACATTAAAGTCTATAATTCATTTGCAGGTTCTTTTTATATAAAGTGTGAGATTTCATTTGATGAAATTCATTTGATGAATTTGATGTGATTCTTTTTTTGTTTTGTTCTGTATATGTTGTTGAATTGCTCCAGCATCTTTTGCTCAAAAGGTATCTTTCCTCTACTGAATTGCTTTTGCATCTTTGTGAAAAATTAGTTGGGCAGTAAGTTTGTATATGTTTTTCAAAAACCTTGTGGGATTTTGATAAGAATTTTATTCTTTTGAAAACACATTTTCTCCTTAGCTTTGATATCAGTATATCCTTCTGGTTTTCTTTCTTTTGCCACTAATTTTATCCTCTTTCAGCCTCATCTTACTTTACCTAAATGGTAAATACTAAGGCTGCTTAAGTTTTGAACCTAATGTCATCTTTTTTCTCTATACATACTTCAAAAGATGAACTCATCAACATCAATTGCTTCAATGACCACCAAAAAACAAAATGTAAGACTTGTACATGATTATGTCCGCCACCTACTCTTCAGAACTTCAGACCCTATGTCCAATTCTCTAACTGAAATCTCTGCTTGAATATCTCAAGACACCTCAAAGTCAGTATAGCCCGAATTTAACACGGATCCTTCCCACTAAATCTACTCTCATTCAGGTTTCCCTGTTACTTACACGTGCCAGCAAACCTGTTCAACCTCATCCAATTTTCAATGTTTATCTCCTAAAAATATCTTGAATATAGCATTTTCTACAGCTCTACTTCCAGCACTTTTTTTTAAAGATTTTATTTATTTATTCATGAGAGACACACAGAGAGAGAGAGAAAGGCAGAGACACAGGTAGAGGGAGAAGCAGGCTCCATGCAGGGAGCCCGACATGGGACTGGATCCAGGGTCTCCAAGATCACACCCTGGGCTGAGGGCAGCGCTAAACCGCTGAGCCATCCGGGCTGCCCTACTTCCAGCACTTTAAAACAAGCTATCATGATACTTCTGGATTACTAAAATAGCCTTTTAATTTACCTATTTTCCTCAGCTGTGTTCCATTGTACAAATAAATTTTATTTATTTATTTATTTATTTATTTATTTATTTATTTATGATAGTCACACACAGAGAGAGAGAGAGAGAGGCAGAGACATAGGCAGAGGGAGAAGCGGGCTCCATGCACTGGGAGCCCGACGTGGGATTCGATCCCGGGTCTCCAGGATCGCGCCCTGGGCCAAAGGCAGGCGCTAAACCGCTGCGCCACCCAGGGATCCCTAAAGAAAATTTTTGAAGTGAAATTATGTTCATCTCTTCTCACACACACTGTTTTCACCCTCTGACTTCTCCAAATCAATAGACATTTCTCTTAGGATAAAAATAAAATCAATATTTTTAAATGAGTTTCTGAGAAAGTAAGAAATTAAGAGACATGTTAAGTAAGAGACATGTCTAAAGGCAAAAACAAAAACAAGTAGCAATCACAAACATAATAAACACCATGGAATTATGACTGGAGAAGGAGGCAAAACTCTCTAAAGTTAGGGTTGTCCTGGGAACAGATGTTGGTACCACGAATTCCCAATTTGGTGTTTGGGATCTAAAGAGAGAAAAGAAAACTAGGCCTAAGGCCCATTTAACAGGAGGAGATAAGCCTGAAACACTTGCATAAAACTACAACTCTAAAAAAGGATTGCATTTTAATGAAAGCATTAGTTAAAAAAGAAATCCTGCCTGTGGGCAAAGAGTTAAGAAGAAAAAATGCCTGCCTTGCCAAAGCTCCCACATTTCAAGAGAGATAATTGTTTCTTCTGAGCATTTGTAATCACTGACTATCCTCATGTACATATGCTTCAGGTGAAATTCACAGTACCTGAAGGGAAACCCTACACTATGATAATTCAAGTGGTTCCAGATTGGATGAATCTCCACTGACCAGCAAACAAACAAAGAAAACACCCAAAAAACAAAAATCCCAAATACATTCTAAAAGAAAGCAGTCTTAATCTCACTTCTCAAGATTCCCATAGATGATCTTCTGCCAAATTTAAACTCACAATAGAAAAAATTAACAAATACATGAACAAACAAACAACTATGAGGGCTATCCAATTAAGACAATAACAAAAACACATTTGGATGCTAAGATCTTGGGCTTAATAAAATTAAATTCAGAGTATTAAGTAATTAAAGAACAAATGACTGTAAACATAAGCTACTGGATATCTATGAAAGACTTTTAAAATGTGTTTCTTATGATTAAGTAAATGGGGTGTTCCCCACAGATAATACATAGAGTACTTCTAACAGACCAGATGTTCACATAGCAAAATGGATAGGACTTTAAAAAAGTGTTATACACACACACAACATTATATATGAAAAGATAAGAAACAGAATGAGGCCTGAGCACAATGCTTCTTACTAAAAATGTATTTACTTAAACAGTATATGTTTTACCATGATCTATCCAAATAAATGATGGCTGGTAATACAACAGTAAATTAGGAAGCATAGACCAATGATGAAAGATCTTATGAATGGATGAGTATGGCTAACACAGTCCTCTACATCTAGGCTTAACCCTTTCCACCAAGCAATAAAATATAAGAACATCGCTAGAATGATCAGGCCAACTCACCATTGGTTGGTTCTCACTCTGTGACAGGTGTGCAATTACCTAGAAAAACAGGTCATATAAACAATTCTTAGCTGATGGATTCTATTTATGTAAGTATGGAGTATATACAGTAAATGATGAAATAAAATTATTTTAAATGAATTTTTTGTCAAGATATTTTTTTGTACTCGAGAATGAACACTGATCATTTTAGGATCTGGGATTATTGCAATAATAGCAAGTCATATCATGCTAAATTAATTTTCTTATTAAAATGTTGAGGCCTTAGGACCCTTACTATAAACTATTATCATATCAACCAAAGTGGATTATTCTCATGGGTGACATAAAATCAGTGAGAAACATCACCAACTGCTCAGGAGTACTGGATCATTCAAGCTCCTTTGGGTTGGTTCTGAATGTGAAGGCATAGATAGAATTGAATTTGTTATGTGAAAATGCTGGTAAGCAATCCAAGCTTTATGGTACTACAATTATCAGGTCTTAAGGTTTTTTGGGGGTGGGGAGTCCTACCATTCTTCCCTTTTTTGTGATTGAGGTATAAACTGGAACATAATTTCGTATGGGTGTCAAATGCACAACATAATGATTCAATATTTGTATGTGTTTCAAAATGATCACCACAATAAGTCTAGCTAATATCCATCACCACACATAGGTACAAAATTTTTGTGTGTGTGATGAGAACTTTTAAAATCTCTCTTAAAATCTTTAAAGCTGGGGTGGGGGCGGGGGGAGTGTGTGCCTGGGTGGCTCAGTGGTTCAGCATCTGAGCGTCTGCCTTTGGCTCTGATTATGATCCTAGAGCCCTGGGATTGAGTCCCACATCAGGTGCCCCACAGGAAGCCTGCTTCTCCCTCTATGTCTCTGCCTCTCTCTCTCTCTCTAATGAGTAAATAAATATTTTTTTCAAAATTTAAATAAAAAATAAAATCTTCTCTCTTAGCAACTTTCAAAGAAGCAATAAGCATTACTAACTACATTCACCAATTACATCCCCATACCTTATAACTGGAAGTTTATACCTTTTAAGTTCTGCTCATTTCACCTACTCTGCATTCAATGGCCAATCTGTCCTCTGTATCTATAATCTTGGTTTTATTTTGTTTGTTTGTTTTTATTTCTACATATAAGTGAGATCATGCAGTATCTGTCTTCGTCTGTCTGATTTACTCACTTAGCATAATGACCTCAAGGTGCATCCATGTTGCAAGTGGCGAGATTCCAGTCTTTTTAGATTTTACCACTTTTGACTATGGCTTTTATCTCTTGATTGTAAGTGGCTGCTCCAGCAACTTCCTCATCATCTGCTTTCTATCAAGAAGACAGGGAAGGAAGTGGGGAGAGAGGACACTTCTACCTAATTCTAAGGCAAGGTCAGAAAGTGGCCCTTTTTGCTTCCCTTCACATTTAATTGGTCAGCACTTGATTGCGCACAAACCTGGTTAGTAGGATGCTGGGGCTTTTAGGATTTAGCTGGGTCACTATGTGAGAGTTAAAAATTCTTTTCTGGGGACACCTGGGTGGCTCAGCAGTTAAGCATCTGCCTTTGGCTCAGGGTGTGATCCTGGAGTCCCATCCCAGAGTGGAGTCCCACATCGGGCTCCCTGCATGGAGCCTGCTTCTCCCTCTGCCTATGTCTCTGCCTCTCATTTTCTGTGTCTCTCATGAATAAATAAATAAAATCTTTAAAGTAAAATTATTTTTCTGATGAAGAAAAGAATATTTATTGGAGAGATAGCACGCAATTCAACTTTATTAACTACTGCATCATGTTTTCCCTTTGAAGATAATTATTCAAGCAACATATCTAAATCTATTTGTAAAAATCTTAAATACAGAGCAAAGTAAAAGTCCTTTAACATTCACTCTATATCCCTTTCTCTCCACAAACTTAATCATTGGTAACGTTTGATTCTTTTTCCTATGCATTTTCAGGTAAATTGCATATATATTACACATATTTATATCTAGCCTTCTGTTTTCTTAACCAAATTGAAATATTACTACCCTTGTTTTGTAGCTTGAGTTTTTTTCATTTAACTATATCTCTTAGAGATTGTTCTATTTTATTTCACATACATTTATCTAAATCTAGTAAGTAAATGCATAGTATTTTACAGTCTGAACATTTTTTAAATAAATTTATTTTTTATTGGTGTTCAATTTGTCAACATACAGAATAACACCCAGTGCTCATCCCGTCAAGTGCCCATCTCAGTGCCTGTCACCCAGTCACCCCCATCCCCCGCCCACCTCCCCTTCCACCACCCCTAGTTCGTTTCCCAGAGTTAGGAGTCTTTCATGTTCTGTCTCCCTTTCTGATATTTCCCACTTATTTTTTCTCCTTTCCCCTTTATTCCCTTTCACTATTTTTTATATTCCCCAAATGAATGAGACCATATAATGTTTGTCCTTCTCCGATTGACTTATTTCACTCAGCATACTACCCTCCAGTTCCATCCACATCGAAGCAAATGGTGGGTATTTGTCATTTCTAATGGCTGAAGAATATTCCATTGTATACATAAACCACAGCTTCTTTCGTCACTCGTCTTTCGATGGACACCGAGGCTCCTTCCACAGTTTGGCTATTGTGGACATTGCTGCTAGAAACCTCGGGGTGCAAGTGTCCCGGCGTTTCACTGCATCTGTATCTTTGGGGTAAATCCCCAGCAGTGCAATTGCTGGGTCGTAGGGCAGGTCTATTTTTAACTCTTTGAGGAACCTCCACACAGTTTTCCAGAGTGGCTGCACCAGTTCACATTCCCACCAACAGTGCAAGAGGGTTCCCTTTTCTCCACATCCTCTCCAAAATTTGTTTCCTGCCTTGTTAATTTTCCCCATTCTCACTGTGTGAGGTGGTATCTCATTGTAGTTTTGATTTGTATATCCCTAGTATGAACATTTTTAATTGATCTTATTAGGGATATTGAGGCTGTTCCCAATTTTTTTTGCTAATTCAAATAATTTTTCCACAAAAATACTGCATTTTGTGATCATGACCTATGCTGCAGTGAACCGCGGATATATTTCTGTGAAATGAATCCTTAGAGAGAAGCTTATGTGTCTAAATATATACTCATATATACATTCTTGCACATTTGTTCTTCCATGAATATTTTAGAACCAACTGATCAAATCCAATAAAATAAATCTTGTTAATAAGATCTTTTAAAATATATTATACATTAATCTTTGGTATTACATAGAGTATATCAGCAGAAACTGATTATCTTTAATACTATATGGTTTTCCCATTACAAGAGTGTGATGTTTCTTTCCAATATTTGCTTTTTCTTTAATGAAAAATTTCAATTTCCTTAAGATAGATATAGTACAATTCTTTTTTTTAGTACAATTCTTATTAGTATATCCTAGTGTATCCTTTTATAGTTTTTTTTCATTAAGATGACTACATTCTATTATATTTCCTATTGGCTTTTTATGATATATAAGAAAACTGCTGATTTTTAGTATTTTGGTGTCTTATTCAGTAAAATTACCAAACACTCCTATTGCTTCTCACAGTTTAACATTAAAACCTCTTGGTTGATATCTGTCACTGAAAAATCATGATCCCTCCTGTGGTTTCCAGATTTCATCTAGTCTTAGACCTAGAGTCTATCAACTAAAGCAGAGTCCAGGTCCCTTTGAGGATTGCAACATAAAATTCCATAGCACGTATGTATAGTAGAAATTTCATTAATTCTCCCACATAGTGACCTATGGCTTCCAAGGTAAAAGAAGAGTTTCTGTATCTTGCATCTGACATATGACATTTTATTATATACTACAATGTCTTTGGAAATCTAAAAATAAAACTATAGTTATTTGCAGGTGGAGTAATTATCTATATGCAAGGTTTCAAAGAATCTAACAACTAATTTTTTTTTATTTTTATTTATTTATGATAGTCACACACAGAGAGAGAGAGAGAGAGAGAGAGAGGCAGAGACACAGGCAGAGGGAGAAGCAGGCTCCATGCACCCGGAGCCTGACGTGGAATTCGATCCCGGGTCTCCAGGATCGCGCCCTGGGCCGGCGGCAGGCGCCAAACCGCTGCGCCACCCAGGGATCCCTCTAACAACTAATTATTAGAAATAAGAAGAGCTTTACAAAAGTTTGCTGGAGGCAAAATCAACATACAAAGTCAATTAAATATCTATACCAGCTTGTGGCTTGTATTTTAATTTTCTTTCTGAAGTTTCTTGAGGGACATAACTTCTCTATTCTAATAGATTCAGCCTAATCAATCTTCTTTTAGATCTGTGTTTTTGGTGTGTCTTGTTTATCAGGTCCTTCTCTACTTTGCTTTCTAAACGTATCTATCTGGAACTCTTATTTTTATATGGTACAAATTAGGGACCCATTTTTGTCCTAGTTGGATGCTCAGTTGTACAACAGTGTGGTTTTCTGAACAGATCATCTTTCTACATATATTGGCGCTTGTTTTTCTGTCATATATTCAGGTTCCATTTATTCTGGATCCATTTCTGGATTCTCTGTTCTGCATCACTGATCTGTTCCTCTACCCCTGAATCAACACTACACTGGGATGAATGAATACTAGAGCATTATTATAAGCCATAATATCTCTAAGTCCCCTAAGTTAGTTTTCTTTCTTAAGTGTCTGGCTATTTTTGGCACCTTGACCCTCCATATATATTTTAGAATCAACATGCCAAATTTCTTGAAGAAAGCTGGTAGGATTTTATTTTAGGAATAAGAGAAATTTGTATGTTGAGGAGCATTGATAACTTTTCTGTACTGAGGGTTCTCATCCATGAACATATTAGAGTATTACATTTTAAAAGTTTTCTTTCATGTCCTTCAATAAAATATAATCATTTTCCATATAAATCTTACACATTTTTCTTGTATTTTTCTTGTTTGTTTATTTTATTGTTATTAGTGACTCCTTTCTTTTATACCTTTTGTGGTAATGTAGACAATCATATAATCTGTAACAATCATTTTATTTATATCTTTCCAATCCTTTTAAATTGTATATTTATTTTTCTTATTGTACTAGCAAGATTGTTCAGTCTGATGTTAAGTAGAAGTAGTGATAGTGGTCAAATTTGTCTTGTTTCTAAAGGAAATATTTGAAAAGAATTACAAAGAGAATATTTTTGTATTCCTTAGGTGATTATGATATTTGATGAATGTTTTTGATGCATACTATATTTCAGGTTAAGTGAGTTCTGTTCTTTTCTTTGGACTATAATTAATCATCAGTATCTTTATTGTCTCACTGAACAGTGAAGGCACCTGAATGCTTTAGCTCTTTTGTACCTTTTACTTATAATCTATATTCTCCTATAGGCTTTTGGTTGTGTTTGATTTTTTTTTTACTCCTCTAGTTTATAATTTATTGTTATCATTTTCATAATATAAATGTTTGGATTTGTTTGCATATTTATCAGGGTTTTTTTTTATATCACATTTTCTCTCTAGAATAATTTTCCTTCATTCTGAACCAAAATTCTTTAGTGACTAATTTAGGATAATGAAATCACTCAAATTTTGTTTTCTTAAAAGTATATTTCACTTTTATCTTTAAAAAGCAGATTCACTGAATACTCACTTGTGCCAGTGATATTTTTCTCTCAGCACTTTGAAGATACTATTCCATTTTCTCCTCATTCCCATTGTTACCATTACAGGTCATCTTTTAGAGGAATTCGGTTTCTTTGGAAATATTCTGTTTCTGCAGGCTAGAAGTCCGGCTACAATGTGGGTTAGCTGATTCTTCTGTTCCAGGCCTCCTAAAACTGAAATCAAGATGTTAGAACTACATCCCTTGGTTGAGGCTCCAGGGGAGAATCTGCTCCAAGCTTGTTTGGGTTGTTGGTTGAATTCAGTTCTTTGCAGTTGTAGGACTGGACTCTCCATTTCCCTGCTGGCTTTCAGCCCGTCAAGGGCTGCCCTTGGCTCCTAGAAGCCTCCCACTGGTCCTTGGACATGGAACCCACATTTCAGACTCCAAGAAGAGAAAGTTCTAATTTTAAGATCTTATGTGATTACACTGGGCCAACTAGATTAATCCAAGATAATTTCCCTTACTTACATTGGGCACAATCCTTTTGCCATGTGATGTGACACTCATATCAGGGATTAGGGTGTGGATATCTTGGAGGAGAGGAGATTATGCCTTCCAGATGGGTTTGTTGATTTTTTTTTTAAAATTATAAATCCTTGTTTCTTACAAATTTATCTCTGGGCATTCTTTGAAATCTTGGTTTAAAATGTGTTCCTTTAGAAAATTTCCTTCTCTAAGCATGTAAGTTATTGCTAATACAGCTAAATAATTTAAATTTCTAATGTGATGTTTTCTGGTACTATGAATTCAGGCCCTAACACATGTAAGCACAAGTTTTTCATTAGGAATTTTTAGAGAAGACTTATTTTCTCCTATTTCCCTGAGTCAAGGCAAGGTAAGCAAATCTCTTACAGTACAATTTCTTTTTCTTCGTTGATTTGCGTTGCATTGACCAGCAGGGGCTGACAGCATGCTCAGGCTGGACCTCAACTCTCAGGCTGCCACCCTGCAGCTCTAGCTCAGTTTCTCACTGTTAATCTGGGTCAGCTCCTCCCTCTCTGATCATCACTTGCCATAGCTTCATTCTGACATTCAGGAAGACATATTTGCATAGGAAATCGTCCATCTACAAAAAAATACCCATCTACCCTAGTCCCAGAAGGTTATTTTTATTTATTTATTACTGTAATTTGTAAAACCCTAAACCCCAGCAGTGAGATTTTCAGACACATAACCTGACCTCTACTTTTGTCTCTCTCTGTTTTGCTGTCCCCCTCCTAAGGGGAATGAATTTAAGGAGAAAGGAAAAAGAAAACTGATTTTCATGCCATGTAAACAAGAAGAATAAAAGGGGCATAAATATGTTAAATGATATGTTTACACTTTAATTTATCCTCCAAATGACTTTTTCAAATAGATTTGAATTTTCATTTTTTTGTTGATAGTTCTTATGTGTCTTGAGAATCTCAGTTTAACGGAATTGTTTGGATTAATTTAATATGGGGAAGACAAAACCCATGACAGTTTTAAAAGATAAAGCTAAAAAAGGAGGCTTAAAGTCAAATATGTATCTTCTCTTAAGTGTTACAATGTTCTTTTGTGTCATTTGACTCTATATCAAGTTATTTGTCAAGTTTTTAAAATATTGAAATGCCCATTAATAAAGGGTTTTGAACTTCGGCTTTAAATGACATTTTTTATTAACTGGCCTTGGAATGTCCAGAATACTTTCATCTTCAGATCCCTTGGAATTACTTCTTTGCTTTATTTAATAAATATTTATTAAGAGCTTGTTACTAAGAGCCTGTTGTGTTGTGTTATTTATTAATAACATTAATAACTGTTATTAAGAACATTCTATTAGCCTCAGGAAAAGTAGCCATGAGCAAGATTAATATCCCATGAAACTCAACTGCTGGTAGAAGAAACAAAAAGCAAAGTAAAGCAAAAGAAGGTATAGTATAATAACAGGGAGTGATAAGTGCTCTAAAGGAAATGATAATGCAGGCTCTAGGGACAGTGATTGGAGTGGAAACGTTTGAAGCAAGGTGGCTAATGAATGCCTGAGGAAGTGACCTGAGCAGATACCTGAAAAGAGGAAGGAGGTTCTGTGATTATCTTACTCAAGAGTGAACCTCCACTGTATTTTATGACTACTGGAGAATCCAGGTCTAAAGGCCCAACTTGTGAAATAATGAACAGTAGAAAAGCAGACCTAACATTTTTGTAAAGATAAAAATCAACTTCCTGTTTTGGCATTATAAGTCATGGGACTCAAAAATCCTGTAGACATAAACACTCATTTATATGGATCTCTGCCAAGGAAAAGTACAAATCCTTACCAAGCACATTACATGCACAGATAAGAACTCATGCTACTAACAAGCTGTTAACAGTGAAGAAAAATATGCCTAAGTCATATATTGTTAGAGACCAAATTTTCTGCAGGATTTCTGACCATCTGCAAAAGTGAAAACTTCTGAGGAGAAAATCTAGGTGATTAAGCATGAAACAATGAAAGGAAGTCTCAGCCTATATCCCAGCCCCAAAATGGAGCGAGCTCTGCTTCTTGCACAGAAGGCAGTTTCAACAAACCCAGACTCATCTGTTCCACTCACAGGGTTTGTTGTTTTAGCACAAATGTGCTCTATATAACTCTTTCTTAAAATGTACCCATCTTTAAAATTAGTATTTGTTGAGTCAGACAGACTATATAAACACAAAATGTGTACTTAAAAAATACATCTAAAATTGAAGAATCCCACTCTGTTTTGGTAAGAATTTAGAAGTATCTCAATATACTTTCATCCAGATTATGTTTTTCCAATATAAGATGGTCTTTTAATTTTCTATTTTTATAAATTTTTCAACAAATATTGAAAAGTAAAATGGGGTCTGAATGTAGTTTAGTGCAGTTAATGCCGTCTGGCACTACTACTTCTACTTTCGAAGGTTTCTCAATGCTCAGAGGATATGATCTAAACTAATAAAGCTAAAACTAAGAAAGACTCTTGAAATTTTAACTTATCTACATCTCCTGAAAACTTTCATGTAATTCTTTCCTATAGTCACAACCACAATAACCCCTGTGTGAATTGTAATGATTGTTCTACTCTGGTCATATTGACCTTCCTACCTTCTTATTCTCTCCCCTTGGTAAAATTATTTTCATACTTTCCCACAGAGTACAGAAGTCATCGCTTTTCTCAGACATCTCCATAAAAAACATTACTGTGATCATTGTACTTGTTGCTATAACACTGAACATTCTGTTGTAATCGAATGTTAATATTTATGTTTCCCTTGCTTGTTTTTAACAGGCTCTTTCACTGTGGATATCATCTTTTCATACTTAAATACCAATAAAAGAGTAATAAAAATTACATATAAGTTGTATTTTAGATAAATATTTATGAAATGAAGAAATAGCTTTTCAAAATTAATATCCCAGATAGATAAGAGACATGTTAAGAATTTTAACAAATACCTGAGATTTATAAAAATGGGCATTAGATAAAATTAATTAAATGTACTTGAATACTATATGGATTTCCAAAGACTTCCCCACCCACCCCACCCTTCTCAACTTACTGTAAAAATCTAATTGTCAAACGTTGGGAGTGCTCTCTTTCTTTATCCTATGTAAATTTAACCCAGACTGCTGTAGCTGAGATTTTGGAATCTTCCTATGTATGTCAGTAGGAGTTGGAGAAGGAACAAGAAAAGGAGCCTCTTACCCCAAAAGCAGTTTGGAGGTGGCCCAGAGGAAGAAACTTAGTAATTTAGCTGAGGAAATGACGAGAAGGAAATTGTTTTGTGTCCCTGGAACCATGTGGAATTCCAAGATAAGAAAAACAGTTGCTAATTTGAGTATAAAAGCAGGAAACGTGATACACTTGTTTCCTTTTATGCAAACACAAGTATATGAGGGGTGTGAAAATTATTTTTCTCTTGCTGAACCACAAAGACATAGAATCAAAGTGCTTCTTTTGGACATACTGGCTTTTCTTTCTTTCTTTTTTTCTTCTGTCTCTTCTATTTCTTGTGGATATTATGGCTAATAACACAACAAGTTTAGGGAGTCCATGGCCAGAAAACTTTTGGGGTAAGATATTTTCTTTAACTGTTCTTAATTTAAAGTTAGGATGCAGAAATTGTACTGCAAAATTTACTAAAACATTGAAAATCTCTGAGACATTTTGTTTATCATAAACTGATTAAGTTTGCATAGATTTATTAAAATAAGTGTATTCGTGTAAAATGTCTTGAAAGTGGGTTGTGAAGACTTTCAAGAAGAATCTGGGCAACAAGCATAGATTTTGGCTGGTGTTACAAAATATAAATAGAAAATAATGAGAATAAACATGAGAAAAAAATAAAAGATAGAAGTAATTGTTTAGAATATGACAATGTGGATTTTGTTGGAAAAGTAAGTTTTGTTTTAAAGTTATAAATTGATATCTTATTTAATGAAATCAAGAGTTGTTACAGAGGCTATTTTAACTTAAATTGTTAATGTTATACTCCTTAATTTCCAAAGTGAATCAAAATAACAAAATCTATACTTCAAGAGTGTAATGACAGTTAAAATAAGGAATCTTATGAAGTTAGAGGACGAAAAAAATTTAGTAGAAAAGATTCACTGGAAATAGCATCACATAAAACGTTAAAAGGAAACCTACCATAGGAAAAAAAGAAACAGTATAAAAGTATTTTTAGGCTGAGTTCAGACACAACTACTAGTTAGTTAGTCATCAATAGCAGGGTAGAGCTAAAGTTGAAATAACCAGTTCTTCTAGGCTAAAGAAGGCAAGGGCTAGTGAAGAAGGGCCGGGATGTAAAACTGGCAAGTATTTTTGGATTCAGGGAAATTTTAAAAATAAAAGAGGCTATTTCAGTTAAATTCAGGAAAAAAAAATTTTAACGGAGACAATAGAGTTTCTGAAGAGATCAATAGTCCTATTTATTGGTCCAGAATGAGTTTCTAATCTTCTCAGAGCACAATTTCATACTTTCGTGATTTGTGGAGATGCTTTGTAAACTATCAGTGAAAATAAGTAGCAGTGATGACCATCCCTAACAACCTCACCTAACTGTTCACCATCCTACAAACGTGCATGAAGGGAATTCATTCATTCATTCATTCATTCTTCTTCTTTTTTTTTTTTTTAACCATAAACCCTTTATGTTTGCTTCAGGCCTGGAAAGGAGAGATATTAGTGAACATCCTAATCTAATTATTAAAAAATAAGAAGAAGAAAGTAAATTATGTTTGCATATTGTAAGGGATGACTTTGATAATAAGTAATTCCAGGTAGACACCAACACACAATAAGCCTTAGAATTATGGAAGTCTTAATTATATATATTTGTTACAATATTGCTTGCTGTCCCCATTTATAGAGAAAGTGAATACAATAAACACACTGAACATAGCTAGAGTGTGTTTGCACTAAATTCATCATTACAAAAATTGCTATACAAATTATTCAAAAGTAGAGTAGTTCTTTCCATAAAAATTAATATGTAAAAGCCAGTTCTATTTTTTTCAGGCCATTTGAAGTTAAATTTCAGGCTTACTTATGTAAAAGAAATCATTAGCCACTGACTAAAACATAGTAATCATAAAATAAATATGAATTAATAAGAGAATGCTTAATTGAAGCCTATTTACCAATCCTAAAAATACTGATTTCTGTTTTAAGTGCAGAAATTTGTGATTGAGAAGGAACTTACTGTTCCAAAGATAGTTGCTAGTGTTTCTTGTCTTAGTATGTGAATACAATGGAAAATAGATGGAAATAATGAAAACCAGGAAGGGGAGTGTTCATTGATAAGCATTAACAAAACAAATACAAATATGTTGAGCAGATACATTAGGAATGATTTGGGGAAAGTATATGAAAGATCACATTATTTCTTCTAGGATAAAAAATATTAAGTATAAAATGTAAAAATCTAAATGTAAATATACTAAATGTGGAAATTTCCTGATATAAATGTTGACCTTTTAAGTTTTTATTTCTTTTTTGTAACTAAATTGACATCTATTTTGATCATTGACTCCACGAATATATTATTTTGAAAATCTTATAAAGTACAGTATAATGTGTTGTCTATTGTCTCCAAAGACAATTGTCTGCTTGACATTTCGAATTTAGAAAATAAAGATAGAATAGTTGAGAAAAGCAAAACTTATGCATTGAATCATATGAATTTCTCACACTTAACACACTTAAGATGTATAAAAAGTTGTTTTCCAGATATCATTTTTTGGTTTACTGTAATGAATGTTGAAAAATAAGATAATGATACCAGGATATTACCAATAATAATAGCTTGCATTTCATTACTATACTGCAAGCATTACAGTAATCATTGCAAGAGGGAGCAAAAAAATTGGCTTGAGCCTGACAACACAGCTGAAGACCACCTTGTGTTTCTCACTTTTTCTTTCTGTAATGCATTTCCCTTCTCTATGAACATTCCCCACCAAAGCAGCAGGAACTAGAACCTGTAAAAGTTTGCTGGATCCTGCCTTCATAAAACAGTAGACACAGATCCTTAAACTTGGTTATCTTTTTGGTACTTAGCATCATAAAGAAGACATAGTTTGGGTTGTGTTTCCTGCCTTATCATGCATTTTTTCTTTTGGCTGGTACCATGGAAAATTGGGGGAGTTACTGGTTCAGGAGCTTGTATTTATTCACCTCATTTAATCCTTACGTAAACTATAATGTCTGGCTTCAAGAAGATCACACTCTTGGAGGAGATTATGTCTCCATACATATGCAAATATATGCCTATATTCTTATGGAGTAACGCTAGACAATACATGGGGGAAAGGCAATGATTGTTGAGTTTTTTTTAAAAAATGGCCAAAATGGTTCCAAAATATTTCTTTCTTAGAAAAAAAAAATGAGGCTTTACCTGTTCCTATAAGTCAGATAAGGTTCAAAGAAAGATAATCCTCAGAAGGACATTTTAGTCATTCATTCTTCCTTTGTTAACTTATTAATGCATTGACTCATCTATCAATCCAATTTATTAGTTTACTCAGAAACACTGCCTGACCATCCACTAAGTATAAGTCAATGGGTTAAGTGTGAGTGATACAAATAAGGCATAGTTGGACAATTTCAGGTAGTTCAGGAGAAATATTATCAGCCAACATGCAGAAGCAAAAACACACAAGCCACATTTGTGGAGATGAATGGTTTGAGGCAGATTTGTGCAAAGTTTTGAATGTCAGTGTAAAAGTTTGACCTGATTTAAATAATAATTTTCAATTTTATGACTTCAGCTCTCCCTGTTTTCCTCTTCCTTAAGACTTTTCTCTGAGATTGGAAAGGGCACAGGGTGGGAAAGGGCACTGAGATTGTAAGGGGACTTTTCTCTGAGATTGGAAAGGGCACAAAGTATATGGGAGTTAAATACTTATAGAGGGTATTGGAAGGAAAGAGTCTTTGATTCTTGATCAAGTTCTGATCTCTGCTGACATCTACTGATGCGTATTTCTCATCTGTTTTTAAAACATTGCCCTTTCTCTCCTCTCCGCTACTGAGGGCTCTTACATAAAATCTGGCTCATGGTCTATGCAACATTTGTTAATGGATAGTTTCTCCTTTCTTTATGTCCCCTCTGGTCTACTGCCTTTCATTCAGGTACTTTTCCATCCGTCTCAGTGGTACAGAACAATATTGAATGATCTTCCATAATCCTAGAGTTGTGAAAGGCTTTTGAGGTGAAGCTGTTTATCAGATGCCCTAGGCCCAGATATACCAATATCTTCCATCCTCACTTCTACTTGGCCCCTTAGACACCCAGGGTTCTCAGAGGGGCCAGTCATCTTCCCCATTTGGCCTAGGAAACTGAGAATAGATACCACCTTCTCTGAGATTCCCTTAATCAATCTATAATTCATCCCAGGGAGAGATGGAGGTGAAGATTCCTCCTCCAAAACCTTTACTAGTCACTAGGTCTTCTTTTCTCTCCAAAACCTCTCCTTTTTGCACTGCTTTTGATAACTGACTTATTATGCCCTGAATGTTTGTGTCATTACCCTCATCACCTTCAAATTCATATGTTGAAGCTGTGATGCCCAGTACAATGGATGGTAGTAGAAGATGGGATCTTTGGGAGGTAATTAGGTTTAGATCAGGTCATAAGGGTGGGGGGCTACATGATACATTTAGTGGCCTGAGAAGAAAAGCAAGTGAGATTGCTCTCTCTCCCAATCTTTGGGAACATACATTGAGGAAAGGTCAAGTGATGACACAGCAGGAAGAAGAGGGTCGCCTGTGAGCTAGGAAGCTCTCACCAGCCCCTGGTCATGCTGGCATCTTGGTCTTGGACTTCCTAGCCCCCAGAATGATGAGAAACAAGTGTCTGTTGTTTAAGCTATGCAGGCTATGGTATGCTGTATGGCAGCTCATGTTGACAAGTACATGACTCATAGACTATGGTTTATTTTTCCCAATACTGTTCATTAAGGTAAAAAGTATACTTTTGAGTCCTTTAGACTCTTAGCATTTTGAAACTCCAATAAACAAACAAAGCATAACACTCATATTTCTCAAAATATCTAGCGATTAGAGTAAAACAACTGGTTTTCAAGATTTTTATCTATTTGTTTTCATCTATTCTATATATTTAGTCCAGTTAGAAATTCTAAGCATCAACTTTTTATTTTCCTATGCATGCTAGCTAACAGTACTAATCCTTTCCAAGGTAATCGAAGAGATGAAAGGTCGTGAATTGATTTATTGAGTAGTCAAGTGTCAAGGGAGAGAAAACCTTGTTAGTAGCTGAAAATTCTATTCCTCAGACTGTAAAAGTATGGCTTTTAGGGGTCTAACCCCTACAGATGGGAGTAGGGAGTTTCCAGAGAAACTGGGGACAGAGTAAACTTATAGACTAGACATACAAATCCCAATGATGTCCTCTATATTATCTGCTAAATAGCAAACAAATACTATTGTGTTTCTTTTTTTTTTTTACTATTGTATTTCAAATGCATATCTTTAATTTGTAATTTTAAAACTTTGGGCCTGTATGCATTCTTGCATATTACCAACCTACCAATTATTTCTCTTAACTCATTACCTAGAAAGCTTGAAAAACAAGTGTTTATAAATGCTTGTCTTTAAACCTGCTGCATCTGAATTATGCAGAAATATTTGAAAATACATCTCTCACTGGGCTCTGTGATTAGAGATAAGATTCAATAAGTATAAGCCTAGAGGTCTATAACCTTTAATAGGACCCTGACCTTAGAACTCCTGTATCTACATTCAAGAGAGAAATTTGCCTGTAATAACCCTTTCTTGTGATAGCCTGGTCACATTTTGGTATCAGTGTTATTTATGCAGGTCTCATAAAACAAGTTAGGAAGTGTTTCCTCTTTTTCTATTACCTGGAAAAACATGTGCAAGATTGGCATTGTTTTTCATTTAAATGCTTTAGAAAATTTACCAGTGTAATTATCTATAGCATTTTTAACAGGAAACTTTTAAATGACAGAACCACTGTCTTTAACAATAGTGGATCATTCAGATTTTCTATTGATTCTTCTAATAATTATGGAAATTTGTGTTTTCTAAAATTTTTCCCACTTAAATTTCTAAATATGTTGCCTTACAGTTGTTCAGGATATTCTTTCATATGTTTTTCTAATATTTTATTATGAAAATGTTCAAATTTAGAGAAACATGTAAAGGATTTTTATAGTTTATACCCATATATCGACCAGTTAGGTTCCATCACTGACATTTTTACAATACTTATTTTATTCACCAATCTATTAGCTTACATTTCAAAGCAGATTGAGGACATCAGTGTACCTCCTCTTAATTAAATTACTTCAGCATGTATATCATTAATCAGAATTCAATATTTTTTGTTTTTTTTCTTTTAACATCAAATTTACCTACAATGAAATGTGTAAAATAAATAATAATGGAGTGCACAGACCATAACTCAACATATGTTGAATTTTGGCAAACATGTACACACCTGAAAAACTCAAACCCCAATCACAGTAAATATTATCAGCAACCCCAAAAGTTCTCTAATTTCACATGCCAGTCAATTTCTATCTACACCATCCCCAGAGGAAACCATTATTATTTTTTTTTCTAGAACAGATTAGCTTTGCTTGTTCTAGAACTTCATATAAATGAAATCATACAGTATTTACTCTTTTGGCTATTAAGAATAAAACTGTGGCAGATATTCTTCTGAAAGTCTCTTGTTGATATGTTTTTTCATTATTCCTTTGTATATTCTAGTCACAAGTCACTTGTCAGATATATATTTGTATTTTATAATATACAAATATATTTTACAAATATATTTGTATTTCTACCTGCCTGTGGTTTGCTTATTTATTTTTTTACCTGTCTTTTGCTGAGCAGGTTTAAAAATTTTCAAGTCTAATCTATTCACCTTGATATCACCTATGTACTGTGTGTGTTTATGTTAAATGAATTGAAAGAAAATAGTCTTTTATGTTTACACTGATACTATTTCTGATTTTTTTTATTTCTTCCTCAAGATCTAAGTCTTTTATCTGGTATTATTCCCCATCAATCTAAAGATTTCCTTGAGCAAAGCTTTTAATGTAGATCTTCTGGTGATGAATTTTTCCCCTACACCTTAAAGATTCTTTATTTCACAATTATTCTTAAAGGATAATTTTCAGGATATGCAATTCTGGGTCAATTGGTTTTTAAATTACTTTGAAATATGATTGTATCTTCCTGGAGATTAGTACTTATTCAAATAATTAGTTTTTCTGAGTGTAATATGTCATTATTACATTGTTATTTTTATTTGGCTAATTTCAGTTTATCATTGATCTTTAGCTGTTTGATTATGATGTGCCTATACATGGTTCTTTATGTATTTCCTGCTTGGTATTTCTGAGACTCTTGAATCTGTAAATTAATTTCTTTCACTAATTTTGAAAAATTTCAGCCTTATTTCTTCAAATAATTTTTAGCTCCATTCTCTCTTTCCTTTGCTTCTGGTACTATGTGTATGTGTAATTACACATATATTAAATATTTTTATACTGTTTCATAATTCCCCAAGGCTCTGTTCCGTCCACCAATTATTATTTTTTCTGTTTTTCAAATTGGATAATTACATTAATTTATCTTTTTACTCTTTTCACTGTCATCTTTTTAAAAAAGATTTTAGGGATCCCTGGGTGGCGCAGCGCTTTGGCGCCTGCCTTTGGCCCGGGGCGCGATCCTGGAGACCCAGGATCGAATCCCACATCAGGCTCCTGGTGCATGGAGCCTGCTTCTCCCTCTGCCTATGTCTCTGCATCTCTCTCTCTCTCTCTCTGTAACTATCATAAATAAATAAAAATAAAAATTAAAAAATAAAAAATAATAATAAAAAAGATTTTATTTATTTTGAGAGAGAGAGAGAGCATGTGAGCACAAGCAGTGGGAGGGGCAGAGAGAGACAGAGAGTCTCAAGGAGACTTCCCACTGAGCACAAAGCCCAGTGTGGTATTCAATCTCATGACCCTGAGATCATGACCCAAGCCAAAATCAATAGTCGGACACCTGACCGACTGAGCCACCCAGGTACCCCTGTTTTCACTGTCATCTTAAATTCAATGTTAGATTCATTGAGTGAATTTTTTTAGATATTCTCTTTAGTTCCATTTGGTTCTTTTTTAGAGTTTGTATTTTCTGTTGATATTTCCCACTTTTCATTCATTATGAACACTTCATATCATTGAACATAAATATACAAGTTTAAAATTTTATATCTCTCTCTCTGTCTCTCATGAATAAATAAATAAAATCTTAAAAAAAAAGAATTCAGATTTTATTTGCTAAGTTCAACATCTGGTCATCTTAGGCTATGTCTTTGTCGACTAACTTTTCTCCTGAGAATGTGTCATACTTTCCTGTTTCCACATATGTCAAGTACTTTTTTGTATCACGGACATTTTAAAGGGTCCTTTGGATTCTGCTATATTACCTTGAAGAGTTTTTTTTTTTTTCCAGTTTGTTCTCACAGGCAAATAACTTTGTAGGACTCAAACCACAAAAACCTGTAAAGCCTGTCTCTTGGAAGGCAATTCAGGTCTCAGTTTAGTTCAGTTGACTTATTTATTTTCTCTAGCTGTGCTATTTGAAACATGCAACGTGGTTCTAGAGTCGGCCATAGATACAGGAAGTGTTTATCAATAATATTTTGAGATCCTCCTCTTGGCATTCTTTTTTCTACAATTCCTCTCTCACATTTAAGTGGCTCTGATTACCACAATTTCTGTCCTCTGTTTCTCTAGACAGGAAATACTGTAGGTTCTCAATTGGTATTTTACCTGCCCACATAATTCAGACTGAAACTGTCCTCAGGCTAGAAGTTTTGAAAACTAGAAAATTCACCTACTGCTTGCTTTTCTTGTCATTTATTCAGTGCCTTTAGGTAGGATTTTTTGAGGCGGAGAGCAGTATTGTTTCCAGTGCTTAGTCCTAGTACCTGGAAGGGTCAGTCCATAAAAGCTAACTTGGAATCCTATCTTCATGTTTTCACTGCCTGTATAATCTATTCTAATGCCATCTTTTTAATTTTTGATACTCTATCTCCCTCCTTCTTCCCTTCCCACTTTCCATCTTGGTCATTCCCATCAATAGTTAATCAACTTTTTATTAGATTTTCTTTTTCATGGAAACCACATTTGGTTTTGGTAATTCTACCTCTTTGTTTCTTTCTTTTTTTTCTTTTTGTTTATGTCATTACATTCCACTTTTTAAAAACTTATTTACTCTATTCCATTTTACTTGTGTTTGATTTAGTTTTTTTTTTTTTCTAGTTTCTTGATATGGAAGCTTATATCATTGGTTTTTCAGCCTTTTTCTTTTTAAATGTATGCCTCTAAAGCTACACATTTTCCTCTAAACACAGTTTTAGGTGCATTTTAAGTGTTTTGATATTTCATATTTCTAATATAATTTAGTTAAAATATCTTCTAACTTTAATTATTTTTGATTATTTTTATAGGTTCCTATTCTTGAAATTTTTCAACTTGTTAAATATTTTAACATATTAATTCATTGTTTCAATATTTGTGCCTGATAGTTGTAATATGTTGATAACTTCTAGTTATTTTTCTATGATATATTTGTTCTCTTGGTTTTTGTTCATCTGATCTTGTCACTTGGAATAATTGTAATGTATTATTTATGCTCAATATTGTTTTGGGCATTATAGAAACAATTTAAGACTCTGAGTAAGGTTATCTTTTTCTAGAAAAGATTAATTTTTCTTCTGGAGTTAGTTGGGGTCATTTCATCTTAATCTAATCTGATCTGATGTGTACCTACATTTCTATCTTTGTGAGGTCTGCTCTTTCTCCTGTTTGCTCTTACTGTTAGGGAATATGCCTTCAAGGGCCCTACTAAGTGTCTGGGATATTCCCAGAGTCCATCTTCCTTGGTAGTTCTTAACTCCAATTTTTGTTTCCACGACTACTTAAATTGCACAGAATTCTACTCAGATTTTTTGCCTCTCTTTAAAGATTATTGTCACGTGAGATTTTTTTTTCTCCTGTACTTTGTTATTTTGAGGTAGCAGTCTTGGCAGGTCTTTGATGGCTTCAATCAGATTTTTTAAAAATATTTTTAATATTTATCTTTTAATTATTCTCAGTGTTCTCTTTTTTTTTCTCAGTGTTTTTCTATGGGCTAATTCATCATATACAAAAAAAGAAGGTATGCTACCCTCTTCCTTTCAAACTTACTTTATACTCTAGCAATATTGTTAACTAAGTATATTCAGAATATGGCTTATGCTCTATGCCCTTAGTCAAAACTATGTACAAATCTCCCAGGCTCTTGTTTATTTGAGCCATAGCCATGCACAGAAGACAATTCAAATCTCTTCTTTCATCAAGCTTTTTATTTATTTTCTTTCTTTTTTTTTAAGATTTTGTGTGTTTATTTGAGAGAAAGAGAGAGCAAGAGCATGAACATGGTGAGGGGCAGAGGGTGAGGGAGAAGCAAGCTCCCTGCTGAGCAGGGAGCCCAATGCAGGGCTCAATCCTGGCACCCCAGGATCAAGACCCAAGCCAAAGGCTGACACTCAACTAACTGAGCCACCCAGACGCCCCTCATCAAGCTTTTTCCAACCATTCTAGATACAAGTTATCTTTCATTTCTAATGACACTTATATAGCCTAAACACTTACGCATCTTATTTACTGTTAAAAATAGTATAAATTAATGAGTCTAGTTTCCGTTACTCTGGAAGGAAAAGGAAAACCAAGGGTGTCGGTTAGGCATTAGAAGTGGGACAAGAGGGATCCCTGGGTGGCGCAGCGCTTTGGCGCCTGCCTTTGGTCCAGGGCGCGATCCTGGAGACCCAGGATCGAGTCCCACGTCGGGCTCCCGGTGCATGGAGCCTGCTTCTCCCTCTGCCTGTGTCTCTGCCTCTCTCTCTCTCTCTCTGTGACTATCATAAATAAATAAAAATTAAAAAAATAATATTAAAAAAAAAAAAGAAGTGGGACAAGATGAAATTTTCAATAGGGTGATCAGGGTAGGCCTAAATAAGAAAGTGATATATGAGTGAAAACCTGAAGTTAGCCATGGGATAGCTAGGGAAAGAATTTCAGGAATAGGCTACAACTCATGCAAATCCGTAAGTCAGGAGCATATCCAGTGTGTTTAAGAAATGGTGGGATGGAGCTAAGACAGAGGAAGAGTAAAAATGAGCATAGATAATTGGGAACAGGTCAAGTTGGAGCTTTAAGAACATTTTTAGGAGTTTGCTTTTGCTTTGGGAGAAGTAGAGAGGTTAGATCTGACTTACATTTTCAGAGGTTCAGTCTGACTACTGTATTGAGATTAGGGTGTTGTTGGGGAGTGGCAAAAACAGGAAGACCAGGTAGAGGGTCTGAATACTTCAGCTCATAGGTAGGGGTCACTTGGACTAGGGAGGCAGCAGAGTAGATAGGAAAAGTTGAATTCTGCACATATTGTAGAAAAAAAACCAAATGGGATTTTCTGGCAGATAAGCTACACATAGAAAATATTTACTCTTTGTTTACTTTATTATAACTAGTCGAGTTTTCTGTGCCCTAGATGTTATTCTCTCCAAAAATATCTTTGTCAAATTCTTATTGCATGAACCATCCTCCTATGTACTTCAGCGTACTAAGAACAGAATAGCTTGCTTTGGCATTAGCTGAGCTTCTGATTCTTATAATTGCAAAGGATTCTATGAATTGATTCATGTTTCATTATGTTGACACTGATAAACTCGCTTTTCAGATATTGGAACAGTTTAACAAAAGGCCACTAGATGGTGACCTCTACTAAATTTTAATACTATGAAGCATTGATTAGATGTACGGAAAACCAGATTCAATATTAGAATCTTCAAATTGAAAGACACATAGTGGCCATTATTATTAGGTGGAGGAGTCAAATAATTTGGGTAGGTTATACAACTATTAGTAGAAATAGTTATTATTCATTGAGGATTTATGTACCAACCCCTTGTTAGTTGTACAGACACACATTATAAATCATGATAAGGATACCTAATTTATACGCCTTACCTTATTGTTGTTAGAATTTGTTCCTTTTGCCTTCAAAGGGAGATCTGCATTTTTAAGCATAATCATTTGGTCTCAAAAGTTGCATCATATTTTATTATATAAAGTAAAATTACAGCACATTTTTCCTCCCCTAAGATTGTTGATAAATAAAAACGCAAACTGTCCTTTAAAAAGAACTATCTGTGCCAATGTATTTTTTGGGGACAATTTTAAAATAGTGCATCTAAAAAAAAGTCTTCCAAAATTTCTTATAAAAAACCTGTCACAATGAAATTATATATATGAAAATTTAAAGATGTATGGCCAATAGATTCTGTTTCATTATATATTTTCTGGTTTCTAGTTTGATTCAGAAAAATCATTAACTACAGTTAAATAAAATCACTATGGAAGACGATTCTGGAACAAGCTATACTATAATTATGGCTCGAAGGGATAAAGGGTATTAAAGAGGACACCTACCTTGATGAGGACCGAGAAATGTGCAGAACTGTTAAATCTTTATATTGTACATCTGAAATGAATATATCATTGTATGTTAATTAAATCTGAATAAAAATTTTAAAAAATATAAATACATTTCTTTCTAACTGCTTTTCTTCATTTGTACACTTGTTTTTGCATTCTTGATTTAAGGGAGCTTAACAAGATAGATAATGAGCTTTTTTACCAAAGAAAATTAAGTAAATCTATATCAAAAGCAGTATGCTTTTTTAATGTCTTTTTTATAACTTCTGTAAGCTCCATCTTATCTTACTTTATATTCATTCAAATTGTAACTAGTTTGTTACTAATGTATATATATTATTCTCATGATTCTCATGTATATTTAAAATGTATTATTTAATCTTTTTCAGATATCTCTATAACCATAAGTAGTCTTCTGTTTATAATAGAAATATGGTATTTTGAGTCATTATTACCTATTCTGCCTAAATTTCAGGCACATATGATAGCTCCATGTCAAATATTATATTTAATATTGTAATATCAAAAATATTATAGAAATATTATAAAGCCATAAATAATAGTCATTTAAGATAGATTTGTTAAACTGCTGTCCTAGAAATATTGTTCTAGTTTTAGTGCCACCAAAATAATCTTTTTACCCACAAAACTGAAATTTTTCATATAAGAAGATTTTGATTATTGAACATAATTTTTACCAACTGATCTACTCGAGTTTGGATGTTACCCTTGTTTTCTTTCTTCTTTCTTTCTTTCTTTCTTTCTTTCTTTCTTTCTTTCTTTCTTCTTTCTTTCTTTCTTTCTTCTTCTTCTTTCTTTCTTTCTCTTCTCTTTCTTTCTTTCTTTCTTTCTTTCTTTTTTTCAAAAATATTTTTATTTATTTATTCATGAGAGACACAGAGAGAGAGGCAGAGATATAGGCAGAGGGAGAAGCAGGTTCCATGCAGGGAGCCCAACATGGGACTCAATCCCAGAACCGTGGGATCATAACCTAAGCCAAGAGCAGATGTTCAACCACTGAGCCACCCAGATGTCCCTGTTACCCTTTTTTTTCTTATATCAGAATGATATATTTTGGAAATCAAACAATCATCTAGCACATAAATCCATTTCTTACTCAGTATATTTTGGTTGACTTTGCTAATTTTCTTAATCAATTTCGTAGACAAAATATTATTTTCCCTTAACTCTATATTTTAAGTTTCTGATTTTTTTCTTGAAATTGATCCTCATGCTATTTTTCAATACAAATAAATCATTGGAGACATTTTATTTGTCAGGATAGACAGCAATAGAGAGGCTCAAAGGGTACAAACAAGACCATGCCTAAGAACCCCTGAATATATCACCCAATGCCTGTTTATATTCTGAGCTGTTTAGAATCCTCAATCAGATGATAGTGCCTGCATGGGCTTATTCAGAAAGGCAGGGGCATATACTTTTGCAAATTTGAGTATTTGTCTTCTCAGTGTACGTCATACATGAGTAAAAGCAATAGTCCCCTGACAGTGCTAGCTGTCATTATTCAATTATTAAAATAAACCAAGGATTAGTTCTACTACATAAACCTCAGACACTGTTTCAATATCAATAAAATGAGGATTCTAAGCCAAAGCATTTTTAAGAGCTGGTTTTAGCTGAAATCCCTTATCTATAATTCTATATCTGAAGTTGTTAATATTTAAAATTCTCCAGTAGAGGCTGTTGATCCAGGAGACTATATGTATAGAATGCATAATACTACTTTAGCACAATTTCCCCAAGTATTTCTGTTTGTAACAGGCTACCAGATTGGGGGTGGCTCAGTCAGCTAAGCAGCTGACTTCTGGCTCAGGTCATGATCTCAGGGTCCTGGGATCAAGCCCCATGTTGGGCTTCCTGCTCAGTGAGGAGTTGGCTTATCCTTCTGTCCCTGTCCCCTGCTCATGCGCTCTCTCTCTCTCTCATAAATAAATAAATAAATAAATAAATAAATAAATAAATAAATAAATCTTTTTTAAAAGTCTGGTATTAAATTGACAATTTTTTGTGAATTTTACATTATTCACTTTCATTTTAGATTAACATTTCTTACAACACACCTAAGAAATAAACTGTTTCCCTTATAAGGTTACTTGAGAATCAAGTGATATGATATATAAAAAAACAGTGCCTGCAACCTATAAACTAAATTAATTTAATTAGAAACATACTATAGTGTTTTACAAAATAGTGAAATAAAAATAAAGTTGCATTTTTTTAATAAGTCATATTTCCCAAAATGTCAAAAGCTTCCTAAAGTTTTAGTGATAACTTTCTGGGGTGGAGTAACAGAACTTCAAATTTAGAAGGAGCTTGTAGTTCACCTACTAGGTCTCTACCTGATGCACTGTTTTCCTATTCAAAAGTACAACATCTAGATGAACAGGAGTACATATTTCATTCATTATTCTAAACAAGAAGACAGCATTTCTGAGTGATTTTGTTCAGATTCTTTGATTAAAGTGTTTCTCATAATTAACTCATGGATTCTCTGGAGTATAAATTATAAATAAACTTGTCTAGGGATGACTGATCTCTCTAATAACATATCATAATAAATTATTCAATTTATATGCAAAACATCTCACCAAAACAAAGATTGCCAAAAACACTCTGAAATAAGGAAAAATTAGCATTTTTTTTTAAATCAAAGTACCAAATTCAGTAAACTGCCTGGACTTATTTGAAAAGACAAAAGACTTAGTTGTATGAAGTTTTTGAATTGTTTATAGTTTTTATTTATTTTCTAGAGCAATTAAAACATTTTTTAGGGAAGTAGAGAATTTATACAGCCATTACAAGTGACCAAAACTTAAAGAAAATTTAATGTTAATGATTATGATACAAATAAAAATTTGAGCAAATCTATTGTCTCATAAACTTACATAAAAGAGTAAAGTGAGCATGACACTTAATCTTTCCTAAAACATTATGACTTAATCTGATTATTAAGTTACTGCCAGTGGGATACCTGGGTGGCTCAGTGGTTGAGCATCTGCCTTTGGCTCAGGGTGTGATCTCGGGATCCGGGATCCAGTCCCACATTCGGCTCCCTGCAAACAGCCTGCTTCTTCTTCTGTCTGTGTCTCTGCTTCTCTCTGTGTTGCTCATGAGTAAATAAATAAATCTTAAAAAAAATAAATTATTGCTAGAATATAACATTATAATTGAGATCTTAGGAACAAAAGCTCCACTCCCCCCATGTCTTATTTCTACTATATTATAAGGTATCATACTTTGGAATAATTTTTAGATTTTTTTTGACTTTGTGTCTCTCATGATCAAGTTTTTTCTTTCCTATTTTTACTATTGTTTCCCAGACTAAGTCATTACTATTGTTGCATATCTGAATCATGGCAGGCATGTCCAGACTCGTTTCGTTATCTTCCCTGCTCTGGGCCTTGGTCTATTTCATTCATCACTACTAGCTCTATATGCTGTCCTTCCTATTAGGTCACTTTGTTCAAGCCTCTTTTTTGCTCTCTCTTGTTCATGATAGAGACTGAACCTTTCTCAAGGGGCACTTGTAACTTTCCATCATCTGACCTCAATCTACTCAGGGCAAAGTAGCCAATGGCCTCTTCATTGCCAGGCTTAAAGGACATTTTTCTTACCTTAATTGAAGTCTTATAGAATGTAAACTCCACCAGGGCTAAGGCCTTTTTCTTCATTGTTGCCTATAAACTTAGCATTACTAGGTTTCTAGTGGGTGCTTTATACATTAAACAAATGAATAGATTAAGTGTCTCTGGGGCAAATTAATCCTTCTTTGTTTCCTTGTTTTTTTTTTTTTTTTCTGCCATCTGTTAAACTGAGTTTCCTGGAAGCCTATTTTCAACTCCCTTGTACAAACAGTCTTAGTTTTAGTCAAAGCACTTTCTTTCCATGGATGGCTGCAAGTCTCTTGTAGCATGGAGATTCCAAATGCTGCTTCTTTTTAAGTTCTATATTTATGTAATCTCGATTCCAAATGAGTACCTCAGGGGCACTCAGTTCTGCATCTTCCTAATATCAACTTCCCTTAGTTCCAGTCTTGCCTTTCTCCCTGGTTTGGATGAATAATAGGAGTATCCACCCTTGCCTGCTCATGCCAGAATCCCAGGACTCATTCTAGTTTCCTTCTTTCCTCCATGTAGCAAGGTGTGCATTTTGATTGGTGGATTTTTATTTTTGGAGGATGGAGGTGGAGAGGAATTATATCCTTTTGTTTTTAATTTTTTTTTGTCTTGAAAGATCTTAAATTTTCCCTCCCCTCTTCCCTCTTCTCTTCCTCATTGTCTGGTGTCCAAAAAGCACCTCTCCTCTTTCTTTCTTTTCTGTTTTTTTTTTCTTTTCTGTTTTTAACAGCTTGAGATATAATTTGCATCTCATAATTCCTCCACTTGAAGGGTACAATTAAATGGTTTTGTTATAGACACGGAGTTATGTGACCATCACATCATCTAATTTGAGAATACTTTGCCCTTCTAAAAGAAACCTGTGACCATTAGCAACCCCTCCCATTCCTTTCCATCCTGCCCATCAGCCCTAGGCAATAACTAATCTGCTTGCTAACTCCATAGTTTTCCCCATCCTGGACATTTCCTGTAAATGGAATCCTATAAGATAAGATCTTCTGACTACACAATTTACCCTCTTCTTCCTCAGGGAAAAATTACTTCCCAAGCCTGCCTCCTCACATTCCTGCCTGCATGCGTTAAGACCCTTTACAATAGTCGGTGCCCTCAGAGAACAGGATACCTTTTCATTATTTTCACACTTTTTCTGGAATTGTCCTTCATCTCCAAGACTTGAGGTAGAAGTTTGGGAATGTATTGGTATCTGTTTTACTTTCTAGGTACCTTGAAATGTACATGTTCTCTGTCTTCTGAGGCATGGGTTTTGCATAGTTTTATTTGTGCATCTTGTTCTCTATTGGTTTTTGGAAGAAATGTTGAGAAATCCTGATTTACATGGCTTGCCAGTGCTGTGGCAACCCAGAATTAGTGTAACTTCCTTTTTAGTTTCTAAACATTTGGGGCACTAATAGTTAATTTTGAATGTTACTATATAATCAATAGGTCTGATTTTAGTTTCTGACTATATTTATTATTTATTTGATTTTTTCAGATAAAGCCTAACTCTCTGAAATCTCTGTCTCAAGAGGTTACATTTTAAGGCTATGAGTCAATATTATTTTTATGAGACACATTTTGGAAGAACAAAACTTGGTCTAGCAGAGCTGTTCTAAATTGCCTTGTAATTTAGAAGTCATCTTCCTATTATAAAGAATTTACTGTTTAGATTTAATATAAACCGCTGTTTTAGAGGATTTTAATAGAAGTATTTGTGAAGGTATTTGTGAAAGTAGAACAAAACATACAGTCTTGACAAAGGAGATAAATGTAACAACATAAGGTGGAAGAACACTAAATATATCCTAAAATTAAAGAACAATAATTATTCTTATGTATCTGTTAGCATTGGTTTATTTTGCTATTTCTGCATTATAGATTTTCTATGTATTATCATAGACTGCAACAATAAACTGAAAAAAAAAAACCTTAGTAATCATAAAATCTAACTCTTTCATTTAAAAAATAATGAGTCCAAACAGATTTCTAAAGATCACACAAAATGTTAGGGATAAAGCTGAGTTGAGAATGCTGCACTGGTCAGCTTTTTCTGTTTAACAATCCACCGCAAAACATAGCAGCTTAAAAATACCATTTATTTAGCTTATAATTCTGTGGATCAGGAGTCTGGGCGGGGATCAGCTTAATAGATTTTTTTTTTTTTTTTTTTGCTGCCTTCCCTCTTGTGTCACAATCAGTTAGGTTGATGAACATCTGAATTATCTAGGATGACGCCATTCATGTGTTTGAAGGTAGCAGGCTCTTGGTCAGAGCAATAGGGGTAACTGGTCCAAACTCCTCATCCAGTAGGATGCATTTGTTCAGAGGCTAGTGGTTACAGGGCTTTTGGGAGCAGCAGAGGTAGAAGCTCAGAGATCTCTTAAAGTTTAGGCTTCATTTGGCACAGCTTCATTTCCATCCCATCTTTTTGGTCAAAGCCAGGTGTGAAGCCACCCCAGTTTTGAGGGTTGGGAAATAGACTGTATGTCTCAATGGGAGGAACCTCAAAGCCCTTCTCTTGTTTTCAAAATCTCCAAACCCCGCTTAGCTAATTTCCAGTCCATGGCCCTCTCAGTACAGAATCCCTAGGTGAGCAATTAGATAAGATAGCCTACATTTTTACTTAGCCTTAACTAATCTTTGTTTATGAAACTTAGGAGTCTATCCAAAAAGTGGTACTTGAAATGAATCTTGAAGAATAGGTTTTTCTGACAGAGATTTAAAAATTTGTCCAGATATAAAGAAAAATAGGTTTTAAAAAAATCATAGAGCTTCAGCGAAGAAGACAAGCTTTAGGATAGTGCCAAGGTCAACATGACTCATGGGTTGGGTTAGATTACGGAGTGGAAGGCGGGCAAATGTGGTGGGTGATAAGGCTGGAGAGTCTTCTAATATCCAGCGTGTCTTTACATCCAGGGCAGGGGCTCTGCTATGCAGCTTTATTCAAAAATATGTTTTCAGTTCACAAGAAGCAATAAGGTAGAATTTCCATTTTGGGAAAACAACTCCCCTGCCCCCAGAACAGGAAATCCGAACAAATACAAGTTCTGTGAATTGATACTGATGCATAGCAGAGATTCCATGGATTCAGAGGATAAAAATTTCATTATCACAATGAGGGGCATGATAGCAGCATGAACTGGAACCGGTGGTCCAGGAGCTCAGGAAATAGTAGATAAATCAGTCAGCCCACCAAATGGTTCTAGCTCAGCATTTCCTATCTCAAAATGAGCACAGGAAGTGAGACATCATGAAGCCTGCAGGTGGGAGACATCACTGGGGTTGATGAAAGCAGACAGAGGAAAAAGCACAGTCAATTTGACTGCAAAATCCTTTATCAATTTCTGACACATTATTACTGCTGTAGCTCAAAAGGAAATAATCTTTGGACTATACTTGCAAACTCGTAAAAATGTATGAACTAAAGAATGGCCTTTAAAAAGAAGGATTATTTTTATTCTTTTTCTTTAAAGTGAGAAAATAGTATAAGCAACAGGAAATGCTACAGCTAAAAATGCCGTTTCATATTCTTTGGCTTTAATAAATGGAAGCCTAACAGCTGATATTCACATGCAACTAGCACTTTTATTTCCCTGACACAAAATCTGTCTCAATTGATCATGTATTCCATAGTTACTATTTGGACTCTGCCCTGTGTTTTTTAACTGAACACCTATTTACAAATTAGGTTACCTATTTGATTTTTGTTTGCTTGTTTCAGAGGATGTTATAACGTCCTTCACAGTGTCCATTGCAATCGTGCTTGTAATTGGAGGATTTATCTGGGCTCTGTTTGTTTGCTTGTCTCGAAGAAGAGCCAGTGCCCCCATCTCACAGTGGAGCTCGAGCCGGCGATCGAGGTCTTCTTATAACCATGGCCTCAGCAGAACTGGATTTTACCGCCACAGTGGCTGTGAACGGCGGAGCAACCTCAGCCTGGCCAGCCTCACCTTCCAGCGACAAGCTTCCCTGGAACAAGCAAATTCCTTTCCAAGAAAATCAAGCTTCAGGGCTTCCACTTTCCATCCCTTCCTGCAAAGTCCACCACTTCCCGTGGAAACTGACAGTCAGCTGGTGACTCTGCCCTCTTCCAGTACACTTCCCGCCATCACCTCCCACAACCTGGGCCGTCCAGATTTCCACTGGTCCAGCAACAGCCTGCGAGTGGGCTTTTCCACACCGCCCCCACCTGCCTATGAATCAATTATAAAGGCATTCCCAGATTCCTGAGTAGGGTGCTTTTGGTTTTGTTTCTTCCTTTTACTGAAATAAAATTACAAATAGGCTAACTGGAATTTTGAGGGCATGGCCCAAACAGCTAATGAGTTTCCAAGCTGAGTTATGCTCAAGTAGTTGGACATGACAGTGTAAAACACATTTCTCTGAATACATTTTTTCCTTCCATGTGTCTCACAAAATAGTAATATTTTCCAATTAGTTATCTATTTATGTATTTTGCATTCAACGTGAAGGTTATTAAAGACAGTGATTCTTATCTAAAACTCAGCTGTGATACAATATATATCATTAGACTAAAATTAAAACTTTAGATATTCGTGGTTTACAATACTCATTCACTGTCCAATGTAACTAGAAAGGGAAAAAAAATCACTATGTCACTTTTTAAAAACAAAACAAAAACTATCTTAAGGAAACTTAATTTTACTTTCTTCAGAATGATGTGAATTGTTTTATAATCCTGAATTTTTAATGGATTATATAAGCACAAAAATGACAGAACAGAGATTTCAAAGTTCCTTGAAGGCATTCATTTATGAGAGGAGTCAGAACCAAGGAAAGGAAGGGAACTTCTGTGGGTGTTACAGAACACTTCAGTTTTGCCACTTATTTTTCCCCCAGACTTTGTGTCTTTTCTGAGAATAGTTATCTACACCACTGAGGCAAAATCCGTAAGTTTCCTGAAACGACTGAACTCTTCTTCACTGTTGTAGTTATGTTGTTAGAAAAACAGCAATAGCAAATCCAATTCATTGACCTAACAATACACTTTAACACTGAGCTTACATTTTCCTAAGGGATACATTTTATTTCTTAGATCTAAATCTAGCAACCAGGAAAGCACTTTATCTAGGGACCTTCTCTTGGAACTCACAAACAACTAGGGGTCAGTAGTGAGAGAGTTTGTCATGAAATAAATGTTATAACCATGAATAATTCTCCTTCCTGGATCAGCTCATCAGGCATCATCCTTTGTTTGCTTTCCTACGAATTTCAATCTCAGATTCTATGAAGAGTCTTTGTATAATGATGAAACCATGTCATATGGTCCTGGTGCAGACTATCACTTAAGGAGTCTGCTTCCACAAAGAGCCACCCCTGTAAAGAAAGGTACATTCCCAAATATGGGTACCAGAGGGCTTCAGTGGCCAAATGCCCATGGATGCCCTTTTTCATTTAAGGACACGAGTTCACTGGAGTATTATTCAAAAGGCCTGTGGTTCATATCTGATATAGTGACTATTTAGCTTATGTTGCTGTTTATTTGTTTCTCTGAACATTGTAATTTTAGTGAAGAAAAAAATGTACTCTCATTTTAGCTTCTGCAATGCAGCGCTCACAGCAAATAGTATCTGAAGATGGTTCAAGAATGTAATAATATCTACATATAGTAAGAGATTCTGTATAGCATTTTCTTTAATATTTTTATTAGCATTTATCTTCCACTGTTCTTCAAGGACAATTATTCTTAATGATGTCTATAGATCAATGCTCTCTAATGTAATATACCAGAAAGAAAGAAGAGGTAGGGAGGGAGGAAGGAAGTGAGGAAGAAGGAAAGAGAAGAAGAAAGAAAGAAAAAAAATCTCACAGGATAACCAATTTGTTATCAGTTGGTTTTCAACAAATTTAGCAATTGTCATATAACCATGTAAGATTACAGAAGAGCATTAACTTAGTAACAAGGTAATATTTTGCTTGTATGTCATCCTTAATATTTAATATGAGCAGTAAGGAAAGTGTATAGTTTTTAATCTAGAATTTATATTGGGAATAAAAATTGCTTGGTATCTCTCAAATTAAGAAAATAGAAGCAGAAGTTCTCTGGTGAATTTAACCATCTGGCGGAATTGTTATCACCTCTCTCTCCAAGTTTTGGAACAATCAAAATGAATATCTTATAAATACTGTGCAATGTATGAAATGTGAAATTAAAGCAAAAACGAAGGACTTTTTAAGTCGATCTGTTTAATTTGAAATGTTCAGTTGATTATGAAATAAAATTAAACTCATGTCAATTTTGATTCAGTGTATTAAGTAACCATATTTACATTAACATTTTAACCCAATCTAGACCATTCTTTATCTGCTCTTGAGACACAAACATTATTTTATATAAAAATATGTAACTAAAAACAATGACATTATAAATAAATGGAACAAGATATTTCAGTTAATAATGCATATAGAAAATGAGTACCTTTTTGTTCAAAACATTAATTTAGATTCTTACTTCACTGAACATGTAATTCCAGAATTATTTATTTAACTTTTTTTAGAGAATAAGCTTTTTCCTGAGATACGGTTGACATGTAACATTATATTCGTTTTAGGTATAACAGTATAATGATTCAATATAAGTATATTTTGCAAAATGATCACCACAAGTATAGTTAACATCCATTACCACACATAGTTACAAATTCTTTTTTCTTGTGATGAAGACTTTTAAGATCTACTCTCTTGTAATTTTCAAATATACAATTCAGTATTATCAGCTCTAGTCACCATACTGTACATTACATCCTCAGAACATATTTATTTATTTATTTATTTATTTATTTATTTATTTATAAAATATTTTATTTATTTATTCATGAAAGACACAGAGAGAGAAAGGCAGAGATGTAGGCAGAGGGAGAAGCAGGCTCCAGACAGGGAGCCTGATGTGGGACTTGATCCTGAGACAGCAGATCATGCCCTGAGCCAGGGGCAGGTGCTAAACCACTGAGCCACCCAGGCATCCCACATATTTATTTTATAACTGGAAGTTTGTATCTTTTGACCACCACCCATTTCACCATACCCCCACCTCTGGCAACCACCAATGTGCTCTCTGTACCTATTAGTTTAAATAAACATTTTAAATAAAGACAATTTTAAAACGAGGAATTCAAAATGTTTAGCCAATCTATGAAACAGAAAAGGATTACTTTTTAAGAGCCAAAGGGATGGAATAATTTATAGAGAAAATATTAATAGCTTTAATTATTTGAAAAATTCTGAAATTGGGGATCCCTGGGTGGCTCAGTGATTTAGTGCCTTCCTTCAGCCCAGGGCGTGATCCTGGAGACCCAGGATCAAGTCCCACATTGGGCTCCCTGCATGGAGCCTGCTTCTCCCTCTGCCTGTGCCTCTCTCTCTCTCTCTCTCTCTGCATCTCATGAATAAATAAATAAATAAATAAATATTTTTAAAAATTCTGTTTAAAAAAAAGAAAAAGAAAAATTCTGAAATTCTGTTCATCAAAAGACAAACTTATTCAAAGTTTAGAAGCAAGAAGGAAAGGAAGAGAAAGGAGAAGGAGAAGAGGTAGAAGAAGAGATCCACCATAAATATAACAAACAAGTAACCAATATCTTCAAGTTATAGTTAGCTCATACAAATGGATATGGAAAGCATTCAATTCTAAATTGATAAAGGAGTAAAGGACCAAAAGCGATTATTCATCAGGAAAGTTTAGTTGATTAACCAGTATATGGTGAACTGGGCAGTATTACTACTAAGAAATTGCATTTGTATATTTAAACAATATTCTAGTCTTTTTGTTTATCATCTTAGCCGATCATTTTTAAAAAGAATGGATCTCCTCACTGTTGACAAATATTCTAAGAGTGGTTGTCTCACACATTTCTGGTGGCAAGGTAAATTGGGAATACCCTTTTCAAAGACAGTCTGGTAAAATGTATCTAAAGGCTTGCACTGGACAGATCATGAAGTCTCACAGTGTCTGCTGGGTACATAATTTCCTTTGAGAAAGATGGCAGTGGGCTTGTAGGGACACCAATCTTGCTATACTGGCCACGGATGACTGAATGAGAACATCTCATAGCAGATGGTGAGTAACTAAGCAAATTAGATCTTTCCTGCTTTGGGCTGAGAAGGTTGGGATAAAGGAAGAGTGTGGGAGAATTGCTAGCAGCAACACCTCAGGAGGGAAGGAGAAACTAGAATAGCGAAGATCTAAAGCAAAATCACAGCAGCAGCCTTTTTATAAACTCTTATTACTACTTCAGGTTACTTACATATATATATGATTCCAAAGTTTGAAAGACACTAACTCCCAAACCAGTTCAAGGAGTAGGTGATGAGAAACAGACCCTTAGTGTGTCTTTACTGGGATAATTCTGCCCTCGCTCAGGCAGGTGGATCACTGCTCTGGGCCACATGTCACATAAGACTCCACACTTTGGGTTAACTTTCCTGAAATTGACAACTCAGTGTGTAGGATGGCCACCACTGGGAATGCTATCCTGAATAAGGTGCCTTGAACCTGGATCAGAACACATGTGGCTCTTGGTCCTTGTTTCTTCTTTTTGCAGTGTTCTTTGATCCTCTAGCCTATTACAGAGTGGACCATATTTCCCAGGAGCTCCCCAGCTTTTATTTATGGGGCTTCCTGAGTCCCTCTGGTGGGTCCCAGTTCCAGGAGGCAGCCTGGCAACCAGATTACTTCTGCTGAATAGGGCATGTTTCTTTCGTAGAATCACACATTGGATAACCAGAATGGTACTAACATGCTAATTTGGGGTACCTCACTCCGAACGAAGAATTTTTATGTGCATTGACTGTATAATAAACTATTTAAGTCTTATTTTTCAAGATGTTTAAAATATTTTTGGGGAGATCACTATACTTCATATGTACCCATGAATTTTGTAAAACATTTTTTTTAATTTTTCTAATTGGCTTTATTAGAAGTATCATGAATGGTGCAGCATTCCATCTAGCAAGTAGAGGCAAACTCCTGTAAAACATTTTAAATCGATTTTTTAATAGGGTTAAAGCCCCACAAAAAATATTAACCAGAGCCTCATATATGTGCCCCTGTGCCGAGAGAATGCAGGGAGACATAAGACTTTTGCCTAATCTGATTTGGAAAGTAAACAATCCAAGCTTCAAGGTGATGAATGGTTACCATTTCTGACGCTTGTAATTTGGATATTATAGTTACTGAAGAGCTTTGAGTCTTGTAGCTTTAGAGTGATTCCAAGAGGTAAAGCCATGCAGGAAAAACAAATCTCTGATCTCTCTTATGGTCTAGGTAAAATAGAAATTAGACATTTAAGTACGGTAGCATATATGGTGGCTTTTGCAAGGTATGTTATGGAAAAAATAAATCCTAGATCCAAAGCTGCTGACCAAGAGGAGATAGAACTCCAGGGTTCACCTGTATCACTGCAGCCAGAAGTCCCTACTGCTTATAGCCTTCACTTTGAGACTATGAAAGCTAGCTGCAGAAATGGATATGTTTATGAATTGTGGGATTTCCAGAATGCCAGAGACTCTATGATTAAAGATGGTCTTTGCTGATAAAAAGTCAGGCTTATAGGTAAGCCTCAGCTTATCTAAAGGCAGGTGGTGGGAAGGCTGAAACTTAAATTGTTGTTGACTACAATTAGGACAGGAAGAACTAGGGCTGGCAGCTAGTACAAACAGAAGCCAAATGGCCGAACGGTCTTGGGAATCCCAGAGAAAGGTGTTCAGGGTATCAGGTTTGTTCAAAAATAAAGAACAAATTGATAGACAGTATTGACAAAATGCATGACGATGAGTTAATGATCTTTACATAAACCACTCATGTGATCCTTACAAGAGAGAAATTAGGAAATCCACTGGTGAAAATGTAAATGAAAATGAAAAGTCCTGAATAGGAAACAAAACTCCATCTACACTGAAAGTAAGGGAAACTAAAAACTCCTATTAAAATCCACAAAGGATAGCAACAAGGTACGATAAACTTTGGTTGAGATTGACAAGGGATACCAAGAACAATGTGCACTTTCCAGCTCAAGGACATAATACGATATTATAGAGAACCATCAAAGTGAAGGAGATTTTAACAGGCAATTCGAATACCCAGCCTGGAAAGACACGGCTGGAGACAGGAATATGTTGGAAAAACCTACCACACCTTGCTCCAAACAGCTGCTAATCAACTGATTGTTCAGAACTCAAAATAAAAAAATAGGAAAGAAAGAAAGAAAGAAGAAAGAAAGAAAGAAAGAAAGAAAGAAAGAAAGAAAGAAAGAAAGAAAGAAAGTCAAAATAATTACTCTGCTCAGTAGCCCCCCCTTCCCCCCACTCCAAACAGACTTTCCATCAGGGACTGTTAAAGTCTGAAGACAAACCCTTTGTAACCTCAGAGAAATATATACACATAAAGTTTTTTCTACTACTTTGATGTAATTACCTCATACATGATCAAGAGATAAAATTATACTGGTAGAAAGTCTTACAAGATCATTTGGGATTTTTCCCAGCACATTCATGTTTTGAAGTTATAGGAATAAACTTTCTCAAATGAAGAAAAACAGCTCTAGCAACATCTGAAAATCACAAGAAAAACACTGAAAATCTACAGAAGTGCACTAGAATTCATGGAGTAGTGGCTGATTTATTAGCATCACAAAGCACTGGGTTTTCCATTTGGTCAGCTATCTGGCAAGGCTGTGATTGTAGATGGAGAAGCTGCAAAAATATTTTTCCATATTAAAACAATGGTTAAAGAAGACAACTATCTCTTGGATCAAATTAGCCGATTTTAAACTTATATGAAAATAGTCTCTTGATAGAGAATTAAATATCCTCCAAGACTATATCTTGAATGAGGAAACATGAGCTTCAGGCTTAAGGCTATAATGGATTGACTTACTCTGATCCTAGGTACAAATACTGTGTAGAAATTGAACCTCCATCATACTATTATTAGGAAGGTTATTGCTTTTGCTAGTGCTCTAGTTACATAATTCCACAGGTCTTTTGGATTTTTGAGTGATCTGTCCCCAATTTTATCTTATTAATAAGCAGTATTATCTATAGTGCTTGATTTTTTGTAGAACCTGGGATTTTGGGGGAATGCATATATAGTCTTATAGCAAAAACACAAATACAGACATACACACATGTACAGATGACAAGTTTCGGAAATTAGGGTATCTTCTTCTAGTATGAATGTCTTATCAACAAACATCCAGCTAAACATTAGGCATTGAACTAAGTTGCAATCCAAGGTTATCTACCTCAGATTGTAAGAGACTCTTCCAATATGATAGAAGTGGCCACAATTGATGGAAATTTCACAAATTAAGGGAAAAAACAAAGAGTCAAAACTCAGATTGCAGACTCCCACTGCCTTATCCACTTGACATACTGAATATTCAAACCTACCTACTCTGTCCTCCATCTCCAAGTACTCATCAAAAGCCAAAGGGCCCCAAGTAGAGAAGGGACACAAGATATCCCACTAAATCTTTAATAGGAGATTTGGATAGAGTGGTCCCTATATTCATCCTCAACAGGAGTTCATTTGAGCCAGGTTTCCAATATTACTGTAGGAGTTGATTATAGAACTATCTCAAGGAAATCCCAAACAGGGAGGAAGACAGGCTTTAGAAGCAAATCAAACAAACAGCAATCATGGATTTCAATGCCAAGTCTCTTTCCCTCTCTCTCTTATGTTTGCTTTTCTCAACATGTTATGCTTCTCTTTTTCTTTTTGTAATGTAAAATAGAATGTCAATCACACACTAGGGGAAAAAGTAAAGCCAGAAATCGCCACAGTTAATTAGCTACTGGAGGATGGGAACCAAAGATGGATAGCTCCCTTACCTTTTATAGTACGAATGTATGGGACACATTATTTTGTCTGCAAAACCCCTGCTGTTTTGAAAACCACATTCTCTCCCCCTGACTACCTACCCACATGATTATGGCAGGAACCATCACTGCATCAAATATCATCTCACAGGATGCCTGGGTGGCTCAGTGGTGAGCATCTGCCTTTGGCTCCGGTGGTGATCCTGGGAGTCTGGGATCCAGTCCTGTATCAGGCTCCCTGTGGGGAGCCTGTTTCTCCTGCTGTCTATGTCTCTTGCCTCTCTCTGTGTGTCTCTCATGAATAATTTTTTTTAAAAAGTCATATCTCTGTTGGTCTAGGAGAGTGTATCTGATCAAGCAAATCCAGTAGCCCTTCCCAAAGGATTTTGTGGGAGGGATCCTGAGAAAGGCCACTATCTCTCAGATAGCTAAACCAGTTAAGAAGTAAAATTTAAAAGCTCTATTCTGTCATATGGTGGGCAAGACATACGACCGATTCACAGAGAGAGCAGAATAAGATAAAAGTGTCAAAGGCTTTGAAATTCTTAGTTCTGGGAAGCTCCTAAAGCCTGGCTATGTCCAACTTTCTCCTTCCTAATGGCATGAATAATGAAATCTTTCTAGAACTTCAGGAGACACCACAAAAGCTTTCTAGCAAATCTCCATTCACATACAAAACAAATTGGCTTAGATTACAATAACTTGCCAAAAAGATTTCCAACTAAATAGGAAAAAAAGAACTGGGAACAATATTCCTGGATTCTATGGTAAGTCTATGCTGAACTCCACAAGAAATTGTAAAATTCTTTTCCAAAGTGGCTGCATTTAAAATTTCACTAGCACCATATGAGAGTTTCCCTTATTCCACGTCCTCATCAATACTTGTTGTTTTCTATGATTTTAGCATTTTATTGGTTCTAGTGGATGTATAGTGTATCTTACTGGAGTATTAATTTACATTTTTCTGAGGCTAAGCAACTTTCATTGTGCTTATTAACCATTTATATTATTTCTTTTGTGACATATCTTCTCAAAATATCTCAAATATTTTGCCACTTTAACAAAAATTGAGTTGTCTTCCTCTTATAGAGACTCAAGAGTTCATGTAATCTAAACAAAAGTCCTTTATCAGATGCATGTATTGGAAAATGTTTTCTCTCAACTTTGGCTTGCCTTTTCATTTCTTTTTTTTTTTTAGGTGCCTTTTCATTTCTTAATGTGTATTTAAAGAACACAAGTTCTTCATTTTTATGAAATAAATTTTATCAACGTGTACTATTTTATTATTTGTATCCACCCCAAAGTCAGAAAACATTGGTTCCTTCTGTGTTAGAACTGTGTAGCAACTTGTAGCTGCCTTAGCCCCCAGAACTCTGAACTCTCCTGAACTCTCTCTATGCTCTGTTTAGGATCCCTCTCTCAGCTCTGGAATTTGTCCTCCCCCAAAATTTGATTGTAGGACTAACCTCATTTGTTTTTCTTCTTTCAGGAATCAAACTCACGTGCTGTCTTTTGCCCAATATGTAGATTTATCACTCTGCTGTCCAGCTCTATTTTTTTCTTTGACAAAACCTGCTTTGATTTCTCCAGTGACAGGCTGTTGGTTTTCACAGATACCCTGGTTTCAAGACTGCTGATTTTCAAGACTGCCATGGAACTGGAAAGAACAAGCTGGGAAGAAGCAAGTTAAAACGCGGAACAGCCCACTGTTCTTAACCAAGATTCAGTTGTTTCTCTTGAATAAATGCTTTGTGGGTTGTCCCAAGTCTTTGGTTAATTTCCAGAGTACTGAAAGATTGATTGATTTTTGCCTGAGATGTGACTTTTAAAAAAAAAATGTATTCATGAGGGACACACACATAGACAGCAGAAGAAACAGGTCTCCCTACAGGGAGCCTGATACAGGACTGGATCCCAGGCTCCCAGGATCACCACCAGAGCCAAAGGCAGGTGCTCAACCACTAAGCCACCCAGCATCCTGTGAGATCACATCTCAGTTTCAAAATCTGTACCACATATTCCAAGGCTTCCAGTTTTCTAATTCTCCAGAATAAATTTTCAACATTATTAAATCAATGTTTTCTGGATATGAGAATTTCTTATTCCAATCCATTCTGGAAAAGGATGCTCATGTGTGATAAACATTAAGATCTAATATATTGCTAAAGGTAATTTCAATCTTTGTGTTTAAACACTTCCATTCACCTGACCAAAAAGAAACCCAGTCAGAAGTGGTATTTTCCCTGGGACCTGTGTGTAGTGACTGATTTTTCTCTGCCTTATTCCTAAGTGCATGCATTTCCACAGTTTGTTCTTCAGTGAAAATTTCATTAGAGGAGACAGACACTTCAGTAGCATTTCCCACATGCTTTGACATTTTTTCTTTTTTAGGAAAATGTTTCATTCTATTAGATTAATTCCACCCTCAGGTATTTGCATAAGTGATGTGGATCTGGCCTTTGACGTTATCTTCCTGAATGATCTCTGATTGCTCACTCAGTCATATCAGAGACACACAGTCTCATTGAATCTTGTGCTATCTTTACCAAATCAAATCTGTAAAGTTCACTTGTAATTTAATGTATTGTTTTTGAGTCATCTTGACATTTTGACTTCATAAGTGTAAACTGAAAACTGCATTTACTGGAAATTTGTTTTTAAAAATAAAACTACATATGCCAGATCCCTGATCTACAGATGCTTTATAAAATTAGGCAATGTTTATGATGAGGTAATGCTCCTAAAAGAAAATGTTTAAAAAGAAATTTATATCAATTATTTCTAAAGTCCATAAAAGAACTAGACTATCTTCAATAGTGGGATATACAAGGAATGGTGTAAATTACTAGGACAGAATCCAATTGTTTTAAAAGGAGGTCCAGAACATAAACTAATGTTAAAAGGGTGACAATGTTTAGCATTCTTGAAAGAGCTGGAAGAAAAGCTTTTCTTATTTCAAAGTTATAAATATTGTAAATACATAAATATTCTTTGTGATACATGAGCCCATATTGAAAATCAATGCCCTCAAAAAAAAGAAAGAAAATCAATGCCCTCAATTTTAATTAATAGAACTTGTGAATATTTTATATTAAAACATCTTAACATCTTATTTTATAGTAACATCAAAAGTTGAAATTTTCCTAGAGAATAATTTTTATTAATAACCTAAATAGACTAGAGTTAACTCTTGCTACTAAATGGAATCACAGCAGGATCAATCCCATCACTTCATTTTTATTTGCCATTTAGCTGGATCCATGCATGTTAGTGTTTAAAGGTAAAGGAAATGGCTAAACACAGGTGAAGAGGAACTTTGAGTATCTTTATGTTACACCTTCTGAGGTTAAGAAGTTTGGGAGTTATAAAAGGTATTTTTGGAAGGAGGATAACTGGGGAATTTGAACTGATACTCTATATTAGGTAATATTGGGAGGTTATTATGATTTCTGTTAGATGTGAAAAATATTATGTTATTATATAGAAATAAGTCCTTACTTTTCAGAGATACATACTAAGAGTGAGATACTGTTAATTATTATTTACTCTATAATACTTTAGCAGAAAAAAGTAAAAGAAGCAATATAGTACAATATTAACTTTAAAATCCAGGTGATAGGCTTATGAAACGCTCATGATACCACTTTCTCAACTCTCTGTATGTTTGGAAATTTTTTTTAAGATTTTATTTATTTACTCATGAGAAACAGAAAGAGAGAGAGAGAGAGAGAGAGAGGCAGAGACACAGGCCACAGGCAGAGGGAGAAGCAGCCTCCATGCAGGGAGCCTAATGCAGGACTCGATCCCGGCATTCCTGGATCATGCCCTGTGCTGAAGGCAGGCGCTAAACCCCTGAGCCACCCAGGGAAGTTTTTGTTTTGCTTTTGTTTTTAAGTTTTATTTATTTATTTGAAAGAGAGAGAGAGAGAGACAGAGAGACAGAGAGTGAACAGGAGGGAGAGGGAAGGAGAATCTGAAGCAGACTCCACGCTGATGCTGAGCTCCATCATACAACCAAAAGATCATGACCTGAGCTGAAACCGCGTGTTGGACACTTAACCTGCTGAGCCACCCAGGTGCCCCTGTTTGGAAGTTTTAGTAATAAGATGTTTAAAATGTTTTAGAGCTAAAAAAAGAGAATGAAGTTTTGGCCGTTGAGCTTTAGCAACACCCCAATGGAATACATGGATTAACAAAAGATGTATTACTTGTTTCCTTTTATTCTAATTTTTCTAAAGTCTTATAAAACTTTAAAGTATAAATCAGAATTAATTAATTGCTTGCTTTGAAAGAAGTTGAATATAAAGAAAAATAATAATTAAAAACCTTTTTTTCCCCTTCTTTTTTCTTTTGTGTCCTCCTTCTTGGCATTGTTTTTTTTTTTTTAAGATTTTATTTATTTATTCATAAGAGACACACACACAGAGAGAGAGAGAGGCAGAGACACAGGCAGGAGGAGAAGCAGGCTCCATGCAGGGAACCCGACATGGAATTCTATCCCAGGTCTCTAGGATCACACCCTGTGCTGAAGGCAGCACTAAACCGCTGAGCCACCCTGGCTGCCCTTGGCATTGTTATGTAACATTTGTTAAAGGACTTCTAAACAGAAAAATGTAAATAAAAAATAGATGATAAAGCTAGGAGGAAATCAAGTGGAGCCAGTAATTATGTTAGTTCTCAAAAACACAGTCTTACACTTCAAACACAGAAGAGCGAAAGGTCTCAGATTTGACTTTTAGTTTTCTAGCTGTAAATTTTTAAAAAGAAACATGAATGGATGCATTATTCAGAGTGCTCCTGAAATAAAGGCAAATCATGCATTAAGGCAAATCATTCATCCAGGCAAAGCCATATAATTTCTGATTTTTAAGTCCTAAAAATTATTCATTTGAAATTTATCCTGAAGGGGATCCTTTATGATGTAATGAACAAAACTTGAAGCAACTGCCTTAGGATAGCTAAAGCAAGGAGTTTTTTGGAATGTGTCTTAATTCAGGCAGTTGTCATTATGACAAAAGAAAATCAATAAAAATAAACCTATTGGGGCAAATGTCACAGTATCTTGAAGGTAAACAGCACTTCTATGGGCCTGGAAGTAGTTTTTGACATATCTTGAACAGAACTTTTTTTTAAGATTTTATTTATTTATTCATGACAGACAGAGAGAGAGAGAGAGAGAGAGAGAGGCAGAGACACAGGCAGAGGGAGAAGCAGGCTCCATGCAGGGAGCCTGACATGGGACTCAATCCTAGTACTCCAGGATCAGGTCCTGGGCTGAAGGTGGTGCTAAACTGCTGAGCTACCTGGGCTGCCCTTGAACCGAACTTGTTAACCAATTTCAAGAACCCACAGGGAGTTGACAGATAAACTTGAAGAGTTCTAGGAATCCTATAAATTGTGTACATTAGCAGGCATTTATGAACATGGATGCATTTGCGGAGAACAGGATTTGTATATTTTATTAGAAGGATATTTGCTTCAGAAGAAATTGAGAACCAACTGATTCACAGAAATGAAGAGACTGTTCATCTGTTATGAATATCTTTTTTTAAACGAGCTTTTTGAAAATATGTATGATAATGAGTTTCGAGATTATGCTCTCTACCCACTTCTCAAAATGAAAAAATTCTGTATATCCACTAAAGAACAAAATTGCATGCTCTGAGTCAGCTCATCAGGGTAGGCTTGATCTCCTGACAGTTGAGGTACTGATTTAGGACTAATTGGTAGAGAAACCTATTTCACATATGCATAGAGATGAGCCCAGCGTATATTCTTTAGCTAGGGTAAAGATTTTTACAGACAATGAATTGGGGTGTATTTCAAATAAAATTGAGAAAATAGCTTCATGTAATGTGTTAATAAGTTTAACATGAGTATTTTAAGAGCAAGTACACTTGCTTATCTTAAACATTGCAAAAGAAACGTTGAATAAATCACCCAAAGGCTGTCTGGCTTTGAGCAAAACAATTTCCTGGAACAACATGCTAATATAAATTGCTTGCAAAATGTATTCCTCTGTAACTGAATAAGGTACCTTGCTGAATATGGTTGTTAGCTATAAATGAGTTAAAAGTTTTCTTTCTGGCAATAAGGAGTCAGGCCAAAAGTTTCTTAAGGTCTTAGGTAGATCGTAAGTATAAAAATTTATTATACATCTTGTGTCTTTGTGTGTGCATTAAGATTTTATATTTATATATTATATATTAAGAAAAAATATTTTTAAAGATTTTATTTGTTTATATGACAGAGAGGAAGGGAGAAAGAGAGAGAACAAACAGTGGAGAGTGGCATGCAGAAGGAGAGAGGGAGAAACAGTCTCCCCGCCCAGCAGGGAGCTGGATGTGAGGCTTGATCCCAGAAACTTGGGATCATGACCCGAGCCAAAAGCAGATGCTTAACTGACTGAGCCACCCAGGTGCCCCAAGAAAAATACATTAAATGTATATGTATGTAAATGTACGCATGTATGTACATGGTGGAGCTTGAGTTCAAATCAAAGCAGTGTAACTCCAGAATGTATGCCTTACCCACTGAGCGAGGCTCCCTCCATGTGAAGAATACAATCGTATTATTTGCTAATAAAAGAATATCGCCTTTCCACTGTCTGTAAAGGGATTTAATAAAGGAACAATGCATCTATCTCACTCAAAATACTACTTAGTCACTAAAGAGCAAGTAAATGTTTAAAAAAAAAACTATTATTTTCTCCTAGAAATAATTAACTGTTCTGTCAAGACCATTTGTATAGTGAGCATTTTGTTTTAGGTTTCATAATTGAGAGAAGTCTAGAACAGTTAATGTAATAGCTGGATGTCTTTCAGTCAGCTATTGTCTAAGCATAGGAAGTATTGCTTCATTTGTACATAATTAAGAGAGTCCATTTAAATGGTTTATTCTTCTTACTCTCGAATTTCTCCAGCCAGCTTCATGATTGTTTACACAAGTTCCCACAATAATACTATGAGGAATTTATCCCAATAAAATGATATAGAGAAGGCAAAAAGCTATATTCATGGAGATATCCAGTCTATCTTTATTAATAGTCAAATATAAGATGGGGGGAGGACCCCAGAGGTCTCATATTAAGGAGCAGAAAGGCAGCTATATCAACAAAATGGCATATTACTAAAAATGTGGTAATTATGAAAATTCCATAAAATCATAGAAAATGTCTGGCTAAGTGTTGAGAAAAGATATCAAATTCTAATTTATAAATGTGTATTAACATCTACTATAACTTTAACAATAAAAATATAAACTGGTAAAAGGAAATGTGAAAAATGGAGTCATATAATGGAATTATACACATTTTGTTATTCTTTCCCTAACATTGTGTTTTTTTTTTCTTTCTGATTAACATTTGGGAGTTCCTTGACAGATTTCTGGGTTTTCATTAGAAGTCTTTAAAGTTTCACTAGTGATTGAAGCCCCTGGGTCATTCATTTGTTTAAGCATCTGCCTTCCACTCGGGTCGTGATATTTGGCATTTCTAGCTAATGATACTTCATATTTAGTGACTATATTGTTTAAATAATTATAATTTATATCCTGTTATACACTTATTAACTATTTTTCAAGCTATTTCTAGGTCTTTCAAATGGTTTCTACAAATGAGAGAATATATTCAAAATTAAAACTATTCAGGAACAGCTAAAATATCTGTTTCTCAATTTGGCATCATAAAGCATATGGCTTCTCCATGTCTGCACTAGTTTAGTAACTTCAGAAGCCAGCTATTACTTAATGACACTCAGGTTAATAAAGCTAGGAGAAAGGTTTTAGGAGAATGTTGGCCCTTTTTTATTTTCCATGAAAATGTATAGGGAGTATAGAAATAGAAAAGAGTGTAGTACGTATACCAAACCTGAAGCCCAAAGCTAAATAATTTTTCCCTAGTCTAGTACATTAACTTCAACTATTTCAGAGAACAAATTAAAAACACCCCAATATTGGTAGAATTTCCAGTCTAGGTTAAAGTGACTAAGAAATTTTGACATCTAATATGTCTGCTTATCCTAATGAAAACTCCCAGCTTAAATAAATCCCAATTTGGAAGATTTTAATTTTTTTAAGCTTTTTTTTTATTTATTTATGATAGTCACACAGATAGAGAGAGAGAGAGACAGAGACATAGGCAGAGGGAGAAGCAGGCTCCATGCACCGGGAGCCCGACGTGGGATTCGATCCCGGGTCTCCAGGATCGTGCCCTGGGCCAAAGGCAGGCGCTAAACCGCTGCACCACCCAGGGATCCCAATTTGGAAGATTTTAAATCCTGGAATTAACTTTATTCTCTACACTTTAAATCACAATTTAGGGTGAATTGACTTTTGGGGATGTTTGTAAAGATACAATAATCCTAATGCATTTGAAACCTCCTATTTCTTAGAAGAAGCTGCAATTGATGACAACATCCAGTTTCTAACCTTCCATCCATCAAAATCATTGAAAGAGCATCTCTCCTTACTAGTTTCCAAGAGTTGTTTTTTCCCCTTTGGTCTTAGGCAAGAATATTACTCAAAAGACTTATTTTTTACATGTATTTGTATGCCTCAGTTATTCTTGGATACCTCTTTACAATTTCATGTACTCCCAAAAAATAGTACATTTTAAATGCAGATACATTAAAATTTAGAAAAGTGGATTGAGAAGAAAGAATTTATCAATAACATGCTCCCACACATGGATAATTACTATTATGATATTGATATATATTTTAATAATTCTTTCTTCTCAAGAAACTTATAAAAGGGTAGTGGAACAAAATAAAGCCCCTGCTGTTGCACTGGTCTGCCACTCAAAATCAAGACTGAAATTCATATTCTCCACTATAGTAGTCCCCCCTTATCCATGGGGAATACATTCCAAGACCCCCAGTGGATGTCTGAAACTGTGCGTAGTACCAAACCCTATACATACTATGTTATTTCTATACGTACATACTATTGATAAAGTTTAATTTATAAATTAGGCACAGTAAGAGATTAACAACAAAGCTAATAATAAAATAGAACAATTATAATGACATACTCTAATAAAAGTTCTGTGAATGTGGTTTCTCTCTCCAAATATCTTACTGTACTGCACTCACCCTTTTTCCCATGATGAAGTGAAATGACACAATGCCTATAGGGTAAAATGAAGTGAGCTGAATGATGTAGATATTGTGACATAGTGTTAGGCTGCAATTGACCTTTTGACACTTCGTCAGAGAAAGAATCATCTGCTTCCAGACCCATTGTTGACGGCAGGTAACTGAAACCATGGAAAGCAAAACCAGATATAATGGAGGACTCCTGTACTGCTCATTCTAGATTCCCCTCATGTTCAGCTAGCACACCTGATAGACTCCATAACACACCTACGGATGGCGTGAAACAGACTCTCATTTGTGAGATGTCTGAGTCTTTGCCATCACTCTGTCCTCAGAATGTAAGTGCTATTGACCATTTAATATACAGAGTAGAAAACAGCACTAAAAGATAACATAATTTAAAAGTGAATGGGACTCTTGCTGCACTCCCAGGTAGAAGCTTATTCCCTCTAGGTATTCAATACCTCTATAAACCCAGAAGCCCAGATTTGCAGAAATGGGAACTACAAATTCTTTAAGTGGGTCACTGAGAATGATGGTGGTAAGCAGGGTTAATTCTTACTTCCATCCCTCAGTTTCTGAGCTCAAGTATTATAGCTACTGGCCAGTAGCTTCTGAGAGAAGTAACATGTACTTGTGCAAGTAGGTCCGATAGTTATGTGCCATCGTTGCATCTCCATTGCTGCAAGGAGACCCCTTGATCCCTGTGCGATCCAGTTTTGGTAGATTGAGCAGTCTATAAATCCTGGAACAGTAATCAATCAATCAATCAATCAATCTTTAAAATAGAAAAATAAAATAGCTGCTAAAAATGCTCAAATTTTCTCCTATTTAACAAACAAACAGGCAGACAAAAAACCTCTTAATCTGATTTCTCTTAAAGTATTGTCGTATCTGTCCTTCATAACAAAATCAAACTTCTTGAAAGCCTTCTCTTTAATTTCTCTACTTCCTCACCTCCCAGAAGCTACCATGGTCCGACTTCTGCTACTACAGTCTTTCTCGAATTGACTTATTTACTGAGCATAGTACCCTCCAGTTCCATTCATGTCAATGTAAATGGCAGGTATTCACCCTTTCTGATGGCTGAGTAATATTCCATTGTGTATATACACCACATCTTTATCCATTCATCTGTCAATGGACATCTCAGCTCTTTCCCCAGTTTGGCTATTGTGGAGATTGCTGCTATGAACATTGGGGTAAATACCCAATAGTGCAATTTCTGGGTCATAGGGTAGCTCTATTCTTAACTTCTTAAGGAACCTCCACACTATTTTCCAGAGTGGCTGCACCAGCTTGCATTCCACAAACAATGCATGAAGTTCCCCCTTTCTCCACATCTTTGGCAATATTTATTGTTTCTTGTCTTGCTAATTTTAGCCATTCTCGCTGGTATAAAGTGCTTTCTCATTGTGGTTTTGATTTGTATTTCCCTGATTAGGTACCTTAATTTTTTTATGATATTTTCAACTCTTCTCTCTCACAAAACTGTCTCTTTCATCTAAAAATATTATACTTCTACCTGCCCTCAGATTAAGATCTCACCTTCTATTTTGCATAATGTCATAAAATATAATTTGCTCAACTTCCTACTAATACAACTTCACATCTACATTAAATCTTTTCTCCTTTTCTGCAGATGCCATGGAATAGACCTTAATGACTTCTCAGAAACCTGGTGCTATTGACTAGCCTACTCTTCCGTCTTGAATATTCACACATTTAGTTTTCCACTGGCATCTTGCTATCATCACTAAAACATATGTAAGCCCCATTCACCATGAAAAGCCTCTCCTTTTCAATTGCTAGGCTGTCTTCCTCCTCCTTTTCCACAGAGTTTTTCAGAGTTTCTGGCTTCTTTTACTTCTGACACTCCAACATATTAGAATCAGGATTTCTCTCTCCCCATTTCACCAATATTGTTGCTGAGAACCCCCCTTGCCAAACAATCTTATGTAAAGTTTAAATTAGCATATTACCTGAAACTCAGAAAGATTCACTACTACTGATCACCTTAAGAAATATTAGTTTCCATTTCCTTTTAAAACCCCTATTCTTTAGATTTATCCTGCACCACCAACAGTCTTCTTTTTACTTGTCCTTTTTTCTTGTCTCTCTCTACACTTTGTCCTTAGGCAATCCAACCTAGCCCTGTGATTTCCTTTACTGTAGTCAAGTTAATGAATCATATATTTCTTTTTTAAAAGATTGATTGATTGATTTATAGAGCACAGGCATGTGAGAGTGGGAGGTAGCAGCAGAGGGAGAAGGAGAATCTCAGGCTGACTCTGAGTCCAACTTGGGACTCAATCTCAATATTGAGCAGAAAACCAAGATTCAGATGCCCAACTCACTGAGCCATCCAGGTGCCCAAATCTAACGTAGTTCTTACTCTTACATTTCTTTTGAACTCCCAAGTCATATGTCCTTCCATCACCTCTGCAATTACATTATAGGATTTATAGGTCCTTAAATTTAACATCCAGGACTTAATTTATAATCTTCATTCTCCTCACTTAATTGTACCAATAGTTTAGTTTCTTTCTCCCTATTTCCTATTCTACTGAAAGCTATCAACACCTGCCCAGTTCAAGCTAGAAATCTAAGAAAACCTCTTAGTCTTCTCTCTCACATCTGCCATTTCCAAAGAGTCACTAAGTAACCCATCCACTGCTATCAGTTTAGGCCAAATCATTACTATATTTTCACTTGTACCATCTCTTAACTCATTGGTTTAGTAAGAATTGCTGGGGAAAACCCAGCTGAGGGCCCATGCCCTTTCAAACAACTTTCATCCACATGTACTTACTACTATCCAAAACTATTGTCTTGAAATGTTCTTTCATTGTTTTAGATGATTATTGAATATTCAAATATTACAACCATTAACTATCAAAGATACTACTCTAGTTTGACTGAAGTACAGCAATTCAAATTTAGGCACCAGTGTCATGGCTATGAAATATAAGCATGTATTGACATGTTAGACATGTGCCTTCCAAGGACTGGTGAATTGTTCTTGGGCTCCATTCATTGAATATCTGGCCGTTCTAATCACTTAATGTCCAGTCATCTTCAAATCAATTAACTCCTCAGCTTCTGTATGTCCTTCTACTTGAAAAAAGAGTAGATACTCTACCCAGCTGGTCCTTTAAAAAGGAGTGAAAAATGCCCAGCTCTCTAGCACACGCACTAGGCCTGTTGTACATCCTAAAACTATTCTATTTACCAGATAAAAGACTCAGTTTTTTGAGGAACAGTGTGTACTAGGACCATGCCTACCCACTCAACATTGTAAAATTGCAATACTATCCCCTTACCACCAAAACTTAACAGCCTGGAATTTAATTCTCTTTGTGATCAAAACACTTCCACTTTTATTCCTGCTGTGTACTGTGAGGCAGCATTAAATTTGATTTTGTTTTTCTCATATTCTGTGAATTGACATGTCTATAAAAAGATCTGCTTGTTCTGAGAAAGAAATCTGCTTTAGTACCCTTTGAAACTTGAACTCCAATCTTCCTCAGACTGATATGTTGGTCCTTCTCGAGTCAGTATTTATTTAATGGGTACTTCATGTAGCACCTAGACTGATCTCTTAAAAACCAACATCAGCTTGTGATGCATGGGTGGTTCAGTCCATTAAGCATCCGCTTCTTGGTTTCATCTCAGGTGGTGATCTCAGGGTCATGGGATTGAGCCCCATGTTGGGTTCCACACTCAGCACAAAGTCTGCTTGTTCCTCTCTCTCTGTTCTTCCCTTTGCTCTCTCTCTAAAAAAAAATAATAATAAATAAAATCTTTAACAACAAATATCAGCTCATATCATATCTCTACTTACTGGCTTTCCTTTCCCTTAGGATAAGGCCCTGTATCAAATTTTTATTTATGCCATACCTCCAGATCTTCTCAAATGTTCTTTGTTAAACCTGGAATATTCTTCCTTATTTCTTTTTTGTATTTTTTTAAGGTGCTCTAGTCACTCAATAAATCTCAGCATCGATATAACTTCCTCAGAAATACCTTCTCTAGTTCTCATAATATGTACTTTTTACATCAATCCACATACATCACCTACAAAGCAGGTGACAGGCTAGATTTGGTCATGGGCTGTAGTTTGCCGACTCTTGAAGTATAACCACATAATTGAAGAGATATTTCTTTGGGACACAAGTCTGCAAACAACTTATTCTATGAATCCATTGAATACAACTCTAAAGGTTTTACAAATTAAAAACAATAATTAGAAGTTTTTCATAGAAGAGAATTTTTAATTTTTTTTTCTTTTTGCTTCAATCTAGGAAGTAGAAGAGATTTAACATTAAGATTAAATAGTGCCAGATGGATTTAATTTTTTATTTAAAAAAACTTTCCATTTTTCCCATTTAAATTATTAAGTTCCTTCTGATCATTAAGCATTTTGGAGGAACTTATACCAAGCATTGGGGCTATAATGATGCATAAGACTCAATTTCAGTAACAGACGTAATTAAATAAATTGTCATTTAAGTGCAGTGTGAAAAAAACTATGAAAGAATAATACAGATAGGGTGCTACAAAAGCAAGTCTAGTGGGTGAGAGAAGGCATTCTAAAGAAGTGCTGAATCATTCACTTTTTAGAAAACATTCCCTTTTCTCTTGTGAAAAAAATGTTATTTTATAAGAATTCTACTGGCTTCGGTCAATATTTATCCAGGTTAAAATATTTATCAATATACTAATCAAGCATTAATCAGAGGGCTGCTAAAACATATTATTTCTTTATGAGACTAAAAAGTAGCCTATTTATTATTTAGTGAGACTTGGCCTGGGAGAGATAATAAATAAGCCTGAGAATTTTTTCAAAAGATAAAATTGGTAAGATTAGGGGGAAAAAGCATCCTAAGACTAAATTGAATTTGAGGATGGGAAAGAAATACTGGACATAGCCCAAGAGAACCAAAAAGTGATAAAAATTAAAAGATTTGAGGCCCAAACCAAAAAAAAGTTGAAATGAGTACAACTTCAATCTCATTCATCTATCTAAACATGCCTGCACATGTTAAAATTGTCTCAGGGTATATGAAATGTAATACTCTGCAACAATACAGTATGCCAGTGTTATCCTAGGGGAAATACAGAGTTGATGGGAGTCCCAAAACAGGGTACCTGGCCCAGACTGAATAGAAGAGTGGCTTGAGATTTTCTGGAAAAGCTGGGACATGAAAGAGAGGAGATTGGATTGGGTGTTCCTGAGGGATGAAATGGTATTGTATGAAAACCAGAGGCAACAGAGAATATGGTCCTTCTGAAGAACTGAAGGTCGTTCAGCATGGCTTGAGAATAAATTATGGCCAGATGGTTTGGGGTCAGCAAGGAGTCATTGAGAGCAGCATGTACCAGGCTTGCCTGCCTGTTACTGGGTCAGTACTTTACAAGAAAAGGGCCACCCATAGAAAGGCTCAAATGGGAGATTATGATCAGAGATACATTTTACAAAAATCATTTTGGCAGCCTTGTGAAGGAAGGATTGGAAGAAAGGCTGGACACAGTGCTGGAGACTAAGGCATTAGCACAGGAGAGAGAATGGCCACCCAGCCTTCTCCAGAGAGTCCTTAGCTTTGTTTCCAGAGATCCTAGAGTCTCACATTTGACTTTTTTCCTCCTTATTTCAAATGATAAGAACTCTCACATATGTACATATAATTGTCAGATCATTGATATTTATGCCTAGAAACATGGATAACTTGGAAATCATCTACTTCTTTTTCCTTTTTCAAGAAAAATGCCCAGAACAACTCTGCTTGTTATGAAGAAGAGAAGGACGCATTGTGTGCTTTCTTTATCTAATATTTAATTACAGAACTGTTATAAGGGAAAAACTGGCAGAGCTTGGCTTTCTCCCTCTCTTTACCTGGTGTTTCTTTGGAGGTAGTCTAAAAACCTTGGAGCCATAGACTAGTGTGGACTCAGGAAGCCATTTCCTATTGTGATGCCACTCAGCACAGTTTCAGTAGGCTATTATTTTGGTTAAGAACTCTTTCCATCAAATGTAAATCACTGGGCATAACTATCTGTTAATATCATCAATATGGTCAAATGTCTGTGGGTAAACCCGCATTATCACAGCAGCTAAGGTAGTCATGCCCTCTTCCCTTCACTTCCCTGTTGCTTTGGTTTTTGTAACACATTCTCTATTCTGTGGGTTGCTAATCTGCCAGATTCACAGTCTAGTGAAAAGTCAGTGGATTTGGAGAGAGAAAAGAAGGATCCCAATTCCAGCTTTGCTACTCATTTGAAGTCACTTGCTTCTTTGGGATATGGAATTGCTATAAACTCCCAAAATGAAGTAATGGGATAAAATTATCTTAAATTCTTTTTAGCTAAAAATTATGGTTTTATGAGTCAGATAGAACACCAGTTTCTCAGGCCGAAAGTCCAGAGAAATGACTACAGATACAGGATATTAAAACGATAATTAAGAAAGAAAAAAAACCTCAAACAACTAGTTTATCAAATAGCCAGAGCTCCTGCTTCCTAGACAGTGAGGTTTTCTTTCCTGAGGCTGAGGCGCCAGGAGCCCTGGTGAGGTGCAGGCCATGTTTGCCTCAGATCTTCTTCCCCAGAGCATTTCTGCTACTTTACTTCTGGAAAAGACCCCTATCAGGGCTTGGTGATTGGCTTCTGGCAGCATACTGACCTTTCCTCACCAAATGGATTAGCAATGGGTCTAACCTCTTTTCCTGGAGGGGCTTGAGTAGCACCAAGTGTATGAATGGGCTGCTAGTTTATTTGCATTTTGGCCACAATCTTCAAAAACCAATTGCGCACCAATCTAACAGACCTGCTTAGGGCAACAGTGACCTTCCTCCAAGCTTCCATATTGATTTTTCTAAGGAGTCTCCCAACTTGAATTAAAAATATCAAAAGTTGGGACACCTGGGTGGCTCAGCGGTTAAGTGTCTGCCTTTGGCTTAGGGTGTGATCCCGGGATCTGGGATCGAGTCCCACGTCGGGCTCCTTGCATGGAGCCTGCTTCTCCCTCTGCCTGTGTCTCTGTCTCTCTCTCATGGTCTCTCATGAATAAATAAATAAAATCTTAAATATATATATATATATATATATATATATATATATATATATATATATCAAAAGTTTAAAAATGAGCAGGTTTTCTAAAGCTACTAAATCCCAAAATTAAATGTCTCCAGATAGTCTTAAAAGTGTGAGGTCTGGTGCAGGAGTGGGAGAGCAAAGGTAGGGACTGGGCAGGATGAAAATGGCTCTTTCCAAAGGTGAATGGATGTGAATTTAATAAAGAACTTAAGGACCAATGAAGTAGCAAAAGACTCATGGGCTAGCCTCCGCAGCAAGCTGTAGGCCCCTCTAAGGTTGCAGTTAAGGGGCAGAATCTGGGTTTTGGTGGAGGAATGTAGACTATGTAGATCATGGTCTATGGAGAATAAATATTCAAAGCTCTCTTTCTTCTAATATTCCATCCTTTTAATTTCCTATCACTTCCTCCCCTTGGCTTAGCCTGACAGAAGCCAGAGGAACACAGGGCAAGGATGGATCTGGAGGTCAGCCTCTAGGGAATAAAAAGGAGTGAAGAAAAGCAGTTAGCAGATTCAAGGGGGGCAATTGGAGAACATCTAACAGAGAGGAGCATCTGGGTTTGCAGTCTGTGAGATCAGACCTGCCTGAGAGCAAAACTCAGGTATACTAGAAGGCCATAGAAGGAGTGAGGCAAAATGAAAGAAACAGGCTGGGAGCTTGAAGGCCAAGGAATAGGATGGGGAAGCCTAAGGAGGCTTCAACCAGGACTGAAGCTGGGGACCAACTAGAATGACTAGAGAGACAAGGGGGTCGGCCTTGTTATTCTAGGATGGGTCAAAGGCTTCTGTTTCATAGTCTCTAATAAAGTGATTTGATCCTAAATAGGATACAAGTTTCTGGAGAGGCTTCTCCTATGCAAAGCATGATCAGACAAAACACAAGTTCATCTGTAAAACAATAGTAAAACACATTTTCACAAGCCATGTAGTAAGACATACAAAAAATTAGCTTTACAATCTTTCCTCTGACTCAACCTCTGTTTGGATCTCCCATTCCACAGAAAATGTACAAAGTACAATTACTGCGTTTACCCAGAAATTACTAAGATTTAAAATTCTGTCAATTCAGGATCTGCTATTCCCTTCTTTTTTTCAGAATAGCATCTAAGTTTCTGAGAGTGTATATAATAACATGAAATCTGGGAGGCTGTCCTTGGGTCCTTGGGAGATATTCTGTGCTTTGCTGTCATCTGCTGAGGTATGTACGGGTCCCTGGTTAGATGTCTGGCCTTTGGTAGACTGGTGGGTCCTTTCCACTTTTTACCCTGACAGCATTTAGGGTTTCACCAAACAGGTTGTTTGTTTGTTTGTTTTGTTTTTGTCTTATAGCTTTATCTATTTCCTCTTGTACCATAGCAAAGAGTGCTTCTCCATGCTTTGCTTTAGCAATCAGATAAGAAAAGAAGCCAAATTCATCTCTGTTGTTTGGTTCCCAAGCTTAATAGGATGGTGTTCCGTCACCAATTCCTTCAGCTCTACCATAAACTCCCACCTAGGAGCAGAAGGTTGCCTCCTCATCTTTAATAATCTCTTCTCCCTATCTCCCTGTCTGAGGAGGGTGGATATAGTGGTGCAGGGGACATGAGAATTCACTCAGTAAATATCCTTGCCAAATCATTTATTCTAATATCTAGACTTCAGTGTTATTTAAGAGCCAAGAATTGGACACTGTCATCTTTCTCTTCCTTCATTGTGAACTTCTCCCTTTCCTTGTCGACCTCACATATTCTGATCCTCAAGGTGAGGAGGTCAGCAAACTCGTTACATGGAATGTGTCTATGGGGGAGTACTTGTAGAGGACAGATGATATTGTGAAGCAGATAAAATTTGGTCTTAAATCTTTAATACTTTGTTTTTAAACTTTCTTATCTTGGAATTGCACGCTTTTGTGATTTTTCTCTACAGCTTTCCTCCAAAATCTACTTTTGTAAAATTATCTCATAAACATAACCTTAAAGTAAAGTATAAAAGGTTCATAGCATTGTTCTTTCTGCATGTATTTTGGTTAAAACAAGAAAATTCTGAAATATGAGGATGATTTTCTATAAAATTCTCAGCATCAGTAAATGGGATAGGTGATGGTATTGTAGAATTAAAAGAGAGATCGTCTCTCATCTTATCATTTACATGTCCAGTTGCTTAATATTTATTAACACATTTTTAGACTCCAGAATGAATTCTAGTAGTAACTTTAAAGGAAAAATTTACATTTGCTTTACACATTTTCTTCATCAAATCACTGATATCACAACATACAAATCTTGGAAGTTTATTGAAATTTTCTAAGTTGAAGAGATTAAAAAGGTTTATGTTGTAAAAATTATAAACAATTATATATATGTACTGTAAGTACTTATAAATATTAAATATATATTTAAATATTTAAAATACTAAAGTACTTTTAATATACAATACAAACATTATATACAAGTATGTGTACACATACTTTTAACATTAAAATGATACAGGTGAAAAAAATAAAATAAAATAAAATAAAATAAAATGATAAAGGTGTGTATAATATATATTATACATATATGCAGACATATATTATTCATAATACTTAACACAAATTATACATAATATATATAAAAACTGCATATATGTATGTATTTCCTAGTACAAGTTATTGAAAGCTATAGGACTTAAGAATATTAAAGCAAATGTGACCTCTTAAGTAACTCCCCAAACAGGATGCTCCAAACCAGACATTGACAAAGCTTTTCAGTGAAGGGCAAATATAAACATTTAGGCTTTGTGGGCTATATAGTCTTTGTCATAACAATTCATCTTGGCCATTTTCAACATGAAAACAGCCATACATGGTGCATATGTGATAAACATTTCCATATTCCAGTAAAACTTTACTTATGGACACTGAAATTTAAATTTCATATACTTTTCACATGTCACAAAATTTTTAAAAAAATTTTCCAACCTTTTAAAAATGTAAACATCAGGGATGCCTGGGTGGCTCAGGGGTTGAGCATCTGTCTTTGGCTCAGGGCATGATTGCAGAATCCGGGATCCCAGAATCCCACATCAGACTCTTTGCATGGAGCCTGCTTTTCTCTCTCTGCCTAGGTCTCTGCCAATCTCTCTCTCTCTGTGTGTCATAAATAAATAAATAAATAAATAAATAAATAAATAAATAAATAAATCTTTTTAAGAAAATGTAAACATCATTCTTAGTTTAAGAGATGTAAAAACTGAAGGGGTTTCCAGACCTCATTTTGACCTAATCCCTAGAGAATAATTACTCCAGCGAGATGGCCAGGTCTCAGAGCGAGTGTGAGTTGGGGTGAGTTAGGCCACAAAGCTGTCACACCAAAAGGCCAGAGAGGACACATTGGGCATGTCATCCATAACAGCAGTAAGGACTCTCAATTAGCAATTTGCACTAAGAAAAAAAGAGTGAATCTGAATTTCTGCCTGTCTCCTGAGCTTGAAAATTCCTTCCATCTGACTTCCCTACATTCAGTATATTTTAGTTCAGTTTTCTTGGTCTTGTTGGTGAGAAGACGGGACAGATGGCAATATTTTTATATGCTTTTATTTTCCTTCTTTGATGTGCCAGCATTGATAACAGTAGTAACCACAGTTACAACAAATCACCAGTTCTTAACAGAAAGAAAGCTATTATCAAGATCAAAACAGCTACCTTTCAACCCCTTATTTGTTATTAACTACCTGAATGACCTTGCAAAAATTACTTCAACTCTGGGTGTCAGTTTAAGTATTTGTAAAAGAAGGGTCTAAGTGTTCTAAGTGTATGAATGAATGATAGTTCTTCTTATAAACATCACTTCACTGAGAAGCATTCCAGTAGGGATTAAGTTTTGCTAAAGATGTTAGAAGGTATTAAGGTAAAAAGATATGTTAAAGTAGCAAAAAAGCAGATTAAAAAACTAAATTCACATTTGTATTTTTGTATTTACTGAGTTTTATAGTAAAATATTCAGGATTAATTCAGCTGCAGTATTTTTCTTATGTTTATTTTTCTAGAAACATCCATAATTTAAGTGGTTAAGTGCCCCTAGTTTACATCCATTTTTTTGAAAAAAAAAAAAAAAGACAAGATACACATAAAAAAAAAACCCAAAAAAACAAAAAATGAGGAAAAAAAAAACCCAACCAAAAAACCAACCCTGTGAATTAAGACTTTAAACCTGCAGATGGTGCTATGATCCCATTTGAAATTCAGTTTTGCTTTCTAGCTTAAATTCATAGGGGAAAATGCAGTTCTTTGATTTAGTTTATTTTTATCCAGAAGTAATAAAATTGATTTCTCTTTACTTTTGTGTTTTATTATTATAATGGGAGAAACTGTCTTTACTACTGGAAAAATCTAATGTAGTTACTCTTTGTGAATGCTAAGGGCTTCCTTAGACCAAATAATAATTTTATGTCTTTTTTCATTTAGATTTTTCTGCTTATCATTCAGCACTGGTTTTTCTGTGACTTTCAATCAACTTACTTTGCTGTTTCTGTTCTTAGATAAAATTGTTTCATTGAGAATTGAGTGACAAAGAGCTAAGGATAAAAAAAATTCCACATGAGAACCATTTCAACCTCTAGTTTGTAATAATCAGGTAAAAAAAAGATTTCCTGGAATTAAGCCACAGGAACTCTGGCTAAAGTCAGAGCTGTCAACTGGGAAACAAATTTCCAGACATTTTGAAACTTAATTCATTTAATTTTTCTTGTAACTGGATTGGAAAATATGATTAAGCATAGCAGGATATTCTTTTACTGGATCAGTCTGGCTTTGAATGAAGCCAATAGATACTAAATTTTAAAGTAAAAGAAAGGGGTCTTTACAGTCTTTCTCCCTTGAGGAACTTATGAACAAAAGTGTAAAAGAATACACATGCTGGAAATTTTTTAAAATTATAGGAAAGATGGTATTTTACTTTGTTGTCCACGAAGTTTTCATGTGGTTATATTTTTACCTGAAACTCTGGCTTGAATAGATGCTAGTCTAATTTGAATTAAAACCCCTACAAGCAGAAATTAAGTATTTATCAAAAGACTCCACAAATACTTTTGAACTAGTTCTTTGAAACCTGTCAAATGACTAAGCTGGAAATGTTCAATGGGTGTGAATGTATATTCAGGGATGGAGGGGAGAAACAGAATAATTCTATATAGTTCAGGGACTTATACAAGTGATGAAGATTTCTTCCTTTACAAAGGGAGAAAAATTGAATCCCTTGAGATATACAATCTGATAGTTTGTTTTTTGGATCATATGAGATCACATATATGAAAGTTCATTGGGAATTACGATATTTTATACAAATGTGAAACAGCAGTACCACTATGACTTTATACAACAGCGTGTATATTATGCTATCTTAGAGCCTTTCTGAAAGTTATCTTAGAAATAGTTTCAACACAAAGGAAATGTAATAATAGAAAGATAGGAAATTATTTCTAGATGTTTTGAAATTAGATCTCAAGAAAGACTAAATCAAAATTTACATGAATAACATAAAAAATTGTAAAGGCTTTAGAATTGATATTTTATGATAAAGGAGAATTATACATTTGTAGGCATAAGTGCTTGGGGTTTTTTGCACCTGTTTCTGCACATAAAACTCTTATTTTCTTAAGGAACTCCAATGGCCCTGGTTAACAATCATTCTCCTACTTTCTTATTACTAATTAAAGATTAAAATATTTCATATTAAGTTTGGTACCGTTTTGTTATTGTTTATTTAAGGAAAAGTAAATTTCCTCTTTGTATCTTACGTCTTGAAGTTACTCACTATAAATTTATATAAATCAGACATAATGACAATTTAATAAGGACTCAAGCCTTATTCATCCCGTGGGAGTACTACTGTGACGTCTTTCAGAGAGCTTTGTGATTGCTCAGCCCTAAGTGTAAGCCCTATAAAATGATGGGCTTTGAAATGCTGGTCAGGGTAGAGTGAAAAGCAGTTGCTGGCAATAATAGCCAACCCATAGCCAGTACCAAGTTCTGGTTCAGCTCTGAGGGCAGAGAACTGCTGGAGCCTTTCTCCGCCTCGTAGGACTTCAGCACCTAAGACAGCTCCAATATTCTTCTTCCATATAGAAAGCTCCTGAGGAACACTACTTGGCAAGGTGAGTAAAAACTTTACCTGTCTTCCTTTTCCCCTGCTCCTGCTTTCAAACTTTTCCCAGGGTATACTGAATATTTCTCTCTCTTGAAAAGAATTTTATAATGTTCCTCCCTTACAACAACAAAGAACAGTTTCTCAGGTCACCTGGTAAGTGTAGAAATCTTCAATTTCTTATATATTCATGGATTTTCTAAATTCCTTTGGTTAGAAGTTGCTTTGCCCTGTATGCTCAATACTTTTACTCAATACTGTTTTTTAAAATATATTAAAGTAAGAGTTTTTTTTAACCTGTTATATACATTTTTGACTGAAGGGTTTAGTGGGTACATTTGTTTTACAAGTTTCAACTTGCTTTTTTAGTGTTGTTCTATTTCATAAGTAAGTTATGTGAATCAAGGAAACATTTTTTCCTCTTTAAGTCTAAATTCTGTGATTTTTATAGACAACAAGAAAATCAAAGCTCAAATTCCTAATTTTCTATGTAAGAACTGTTTAGAAATGAAATCTGTAAATGGATTAGATGTAAAAAAATAGTACAAACACTATTTTTAACCTATTTTTCCTTTTGTGACAAAAATTATTTCAATGGTAATATGCAGTTTAATAATTTTTTAAAAGATTTTATTTATTTATTCATGAGAGACACAAAGAGAGAGAGGCAGAGACACAAGCAGAAAGAGAGAAGCAGGCTCCATGTAGGGAGCCCGACGTGGGACTCGATCCCAGGACTCCAGAATCATGCCCTGGGCCAAAGGCAGTCACTTAACCACTGAGCCACCCAAGGATCCCAAGTTTAATAATTTTTGATATTAATTTTCACTACTAAGTTGTTCAAATCCAGGCTTAAGGAAATAAGTTCCTAATAACCTCTACAATTAGAAGAGGAAAAAGAAATGTTTGTATAATTTTATACTGATAAGTATATGTACATATATACATAAATAGACACACACATTATTAAATAGAGGATATTCCAATGTTATATTAACTAGACACTAGAAAGTTAAACTGTTTCTTTAGTTAGAAAAAATACTAAACATGAATGTTTGAATGCCAAAACTCTGTTACAAGAAGATTGTTCTCATGAGTACTTCCAGCACTGTGAAGGTATGGCATTCCACATACACTTAGCACAACTCTGCCTGGTGAGAGACAGTTGAAAAGGACCCTAAGTTTTATTCAAGCAGCTGTGACCAAGAAAAATCTTCCTGACTTAAAAATTATATTGCAGTTTAACTCTTTCTATAAGATGAAAATTACTTTTTCCAAACTCTGCAAGAGGCTTCAGAAATAACTACTAGACACTTAGAATTACTTTGTTGGTGATACCTTTGGTGGGAAAAGCTGATGTGATTCTCTCTCTTTCAAGGCACGATGGAAACCAGAAGTAAGTCCCAGCTACTTGTGCTGCTAACACTTGTCAGCATGCTCTTCTCCCACACATTGGCATGGCCTCTTTTCGGAGCACCCTCTGCTCTGAGGTAAATATTCATTCAATTCAGACAGTTCAACATTCCTTCTTCATCTATTGGGAATTTCCTATATATTATGTTGGACAACTCAATTTTTAAAGTTTTGTATTATTTATTTAAATCTCTTGGTTGACGTGTTAAGCAAGTTTTTTGAATATCAGATCAACATGATTATATATATATATATATATATATATATATATATATATATATATGCCATTTTCAGGGCATGAGAGACAGTGTAAATGACGTTTTAAGGATATGGTGGATCACATTTCCAAACAGGGAGGAAGAAGGATTTGACTTTTTTTCATTCAAAACCAGTTTTAGATAAGTAATGAGCTTTTATCCATTGTCATCTCAGTTCAATTCAGTTTCTGATGGAAAAAATTAGATGTTTAGTTGCCTGCCTCATTATAGTTCATTTTCAAGATCAATCAGTAAATAATCTTAAGGTTATTAGCTAATCAGTGAAACATAAATACAATCGTACAAGCCAGAATCAATTGGCCAATATTATGAATTGTGGAATAACTGATCTACTGAGATGCCCTGCCCCAGTGAATGAATTTTAATGTACTTGGTTTCAACCCTAAATTCTTAGTTTCACTGTTCTCTATGTTGTATTTCATGTCTCAAATTCATAAATTACAACACAACTCTTATTTAAAGCTTTCTCTGAAATAAATTTATCTTAGGAAGTAAACAGTAAATGAAAACTACATTAGTTTGATTTTGTCCTTCCACCGTACAGGCACCACTAGATCTAAAAACAAAATCATCACTTCTTTGCTCATTTTCCTATTTCTGATTCTTTTTTCAAGGAAGACTTATACTCAATAGACTTAATAATCTCATAGCTATTAGTGTTTGTGAAATCTGCTTAAAGCTAGATCTTATGTTGCTTTATAACCAAATAGAATGATTCTATCTGAATGGTTATTTCACATATCACAACAGACAATCATAAGAATGCTGAAGTTTGTTTGCATTGATTGCCAGGCTTCATACAGAGAGGAATGCTTATTACTTCCACCAACTACTACATCATCAAAATATGCACAAGTGCCCAGGAACTGACACACTCCTTAGAGGTTTACTCTAATAGTGAAAATCAACGCATTCATAATTTTAATAGTGTGCTGGTGTTCAAAATGTTCATGCATTAAAAAATATAGTCATATTCCATGTATAGCCATGACTATTCTTAGCCTTTCAGGAAAACATTGTGCATCCCTCATTAAAATTGTATTAATACATAAGATCAGAAATAAGAAGACTCCACAAAATTTGTTGAATTTGAGTAACTACTCAGAAATGGAGAGATTCTTTGTACTTGACTAATACAGAGAAATACATCACACTAAGGTGAATCTTCAGATTAAAGCTGATAGATCTAGAGAAAGAAAGGCAGTTAATATCCACCTCTTGAGAAATGTTCAACAAATGATACTAAACACCAACAAATACAAGAATTGCTCCCAGTTTTCATATTGAATACTTAAATTTTTTGCAGTTTCTATTTCATACAAAATCTTTCTATCTGTGAAAAACTTTGCAAACTGAAGCTATCACCAACAGAGTGTACTTTGCTTAATGCACTGATAGGACTGAACTCAGTAACTCTTATGTTTACTACAAACAGCTTGTAAAAGTTGCATGGCATCAGTTATATGGGCTAAAAAAAATTCCACTATTTATACTCTAAACCAGAGAAGCCAGTAAATCTAACTAATGCTATCCATATACTGGGAATGGGTAATTCTTCTCAAGATTATTGAGTATCTTATTTCCGATGATTGTAAAACATAAGCGTTATCTTCTGAGAATGGAATAGATTATGGTTCTCCTGTCTGTTTCCTAATAGGTTGGATGAAAGAATGCCACTCGAAGGAGCAAATGAACCTGATCAAGTTTCCTTAAAAGTAGATGCTGACATCTTGCAAAATGCACTAGCTGAGAATGACACACCCTACTATGATGTGTCCAGGTGAGTTTGTTTTTTATTGAGATTTATTTTAGAAAGCAGGTTTTTGAAATATAAATGTTTCACCTTTTGTGTCATTATGAAGCTATTCCTACAGTACAATGTTAGAGGTTTCCATGTGCCATTGCTTCATGCAACCTGATTTACTGAAGTTCTAGCAGCTGTACATGATTTTCATGTAGAGAGATTGCAACAAGCTAGAATCAACAAATCCTTCACTTAACAGAGTGAACAATTCAAGTATAGACAGAGTAGCTCTATATGGAAGGCAAAGTGTAAAAATTCCTGATTTGGATGGGAAAGTTGGCTAACAGTCCCTATAGGCCTCTCTATCTTAAAAGATTTTGTTTCCAAATATGTTGACAGGAGAAATAGCAAAACATATAATAAGCTTTTTGCTAAAAATCAGAATAGTTTCTCCTTGTATATATCTTTATTCAGAGTAGAAGAAACAAAGCACCATTAATAAATAAGGAAAACTCATTTAAATATATTATTTTTCCCAGCTATTGGAGAATTAGTTTAATTCAATTAATATGGAGACATACTTCTAAAATTTAAATTCTTTAGTTTTTCAAAGTTTTGTGCTAGAAATATATATCTCAATATAAGTGATTAGAAAATATATCTTATTAGGTAGTCAAGAAGACTTCTTTTGCACTTAAGTTTGCATGAGAAGCTTTCAAATAGCTGCTAATACATTTCTTTCCTATTTAATGAGGCAAAATAATATTTTAAGAAATTATTTAGGAAATAATGGCTATCCTTCTTCTGTCTTTTAGGAATGCCAGACATGCTGATGGAGTTTTCACCAGTGACTTTAGTAGACTTTTGGGTCAGCTTTCTGCCAAAAAATACCTTGAGTCCCTTATTGGAAAACGAGTTGGGTAAAGATGATTTATTATTTTTATCAAACACATTATGATTATTTAATCTGCAAGTTATTGTTTTTCACTGTTAACACTTTACTTACTTAATAACTCTTGATGATGTGCAATTTAATTGAAAAACAATTTATATTCTTAAATAAAATATACAGGCCCATGGATTAGGGAAATAGACTTTTTAGTGATATCCTATTACTCATTGGCATACTTATTCTTCTTAAATGTCAATCATTTATAAATCTGCAATCAAGTTGAACTAGACACAGTAAAAAAAAAGACATAATATAAACTGAATCAAATTTTAATATTTACCACAGTATTTGTTTTTTAATTCCTGATCAAGCCTTGGAAGTTCTTTCTTTAAATGGCCAATTGCTGAATATTTATATGGCACTATTCAGGGTGGCAAAGCTTATAAAGAATGTATTATTAAAGAAATTTTCCTCCCAATGAAGCAGAACACAACTTCAACCATTTTCCTTTTTTAAAAATAAATTATTTGCTCAATTAGTACAAAATGTGTGTTAAAGTTCCCAGTAAGTACCAAAATATGTTGGAGTATTCACTGCTCCCTTATACTTAAGCTTAGATATATTTTCATTTCAGTCTTTTTGTAGTAGAAAAGTCACTGGGCATTGGAATTCTTTTTTATCTGACTCCAAGAAATTTGGAACTTTGGCATATTTACCATTTCTTATTAAAACTCTTTGATTTCCTTTCCCTGTATTCTTTAGCAATAACATCTCAGAAGACCAGGGACCAATCAAACGCCACTCAGATGCAGTCTTCACTGACAACTATACCCGCCTTCGAAAACAAATGGCTGTAAAGAAATACCTGAACTCAATTCTGAATGGGAAGAGGAGGTAAAAAAACAGAGAACTTGCTAAAATGAGAAATTATAAATGGGTTCAGAAATAAAAGCTACATAAGAGTTATTTATCAATCTATCTCACTATCTACACTCTGTGAAGCAGTAATGTTCAACCTTGGCTGACATTAGACTACCCTGGAGAGTTTTTAAGATCTTGATGTATGCCTTACCCAAAACCAACTGCCAGAAAATTAGTACCTAGGCATTGGGGTATTTTTTTAGGAGCTCCCCACTCGACTCTACTGTGCATCCACTATGAAGAAAGAGACTGTGGAGACATCTACTCTGAATCTGGGAACAAGTTTTATCAGAAGTACTAGTTTTTTGTTTTTTTAGGTTTTTTAAGATTTTATTTATTTGAGGGGGAGGAGCAAAGGAGAGAATCTTAGACAGTGTTGAGCCTAGAATCTACCGTGGAGCTCAATCTCATGACCTGAGCAGAAACCCACTGAGCCACCTTGGCACCCCCAGAAATGCCGGGTTTTTTTTTAAGATTTTGCAGTCAATTAGCAATTTGACATCACAAGGAACTCCTTTCATATGCATAGTCAATACCTTTATTTTACCAAATTAAGCCATGAGTTCTTTTGTATTTGAATATTCTATGAGACCCATGTCTCTCTATGTGTATAAGTATTGGATTATAATAAATAGAAAGTGGGATACTCTCTCTTTTTATTCCAATTATTTTTGTTTAGATTGTGAGCATTAAGAACAATATTGCTTGGGCAAGATCAGAGAAGATTAATGTCTTTGCCGGCCAGATCATAATTCTGTAAAAATAATTTTAGACACTTTAAGGACAATCTTAGTTAATAACTAACCTCAAAGATAATTGGTTAGTCCTCAGTGCACTTTATAGAAACCAAAGAACAGCAAAAGTTATGCATCATCAGTTCCTTGGAAGCTTTCTCATTTAAGAGCCTTCACATGCACACTTTTCTGTTTCTGGTCTGCAGCAGTGAGGGAGAATCGCCTGACTTTCCTGAAGAGCTAGAAAAATAATGGAAAGCTCTTTGAAGCAAAGCTGCTGACAACTTCCCAGTGGTAGGTGTATCTTTGTATTCTTATTTTTATTTTATTCTGAGAGCAAACATCTAATTATTTGAATAGTTAAGAGTCACTTGGTAAAAAACAGCTTAGAGTTCTCACAATGAGACCTTATAGAAAAGGACACTTCTATCTGAAGTGGACTCCCACCCAGTAAACAGCTTAAAATGATTCATGCAGTGCTCTGATAGCAAAGAAGAGAAGGCTCACAATGGGCCAACAGTCTACTACCTGCATGGTACTCCTAATTTACTCAGACTTATTCCTAACCTGTCGAGTTATAAAACAGAAGAATCTGACTCATACTAATCAGAAAAACTGTTTTTTTTTCCTTGAGACTCAAGCCATGTTGCTTTTATTAATTTAAGGGTTAGCCCTATAAATGACTGTTAACACCTCATTTAGTATACAGAGAAATACCCCAAAATTGCAGCATGGTTCATTTTTATGAAAATACCAAGGCATTCGGCCTAATTTAATTCCTTGAACCATAGCAAGCTTCATGCAGCGAAGTTAAATTCAGCTTCTCTTACCTATATAGTGAATGTAGGTGCTACGATCCAATACTATTTATATTCAAATATTTTTTGAGCAAAGAAAACATGAGTAGACTTTTCCTTTGTTAAGTGATAAGCTTGTTATCCCAGTTGCTTTTATGTACATATGGATACAAGATGTAATTCTCCTGAGTAATGTCTACATTAGCTCATAAAAACATATTTATATTTGGCCAATGCCTAAAGGAATTTTATGTCATCATTGTATCAGAGGTTGGTAAACTTTCTCTATAAAAGGTTACTGAGTAAATATTTTTGGCTTTGTCAGTTATATGGTTTCTGTTACAACTACTCAAACTCTGCCCTTGTAGCATGAAAGCAGACACAGATGATATGTAAAATGAATGGGAGCTGCTGTTACAATAGTTTATTTGTAAAACCTAAAGGTAGACTGGACTACAACCTCTGACTAGGTCAAGGAGACTAAAATAGAAACATGCTCAGACGGAAGGCAATCCATGGTTATACTGAAGTTCATGGAGCAGGGATCTAAGGTTTTTGTGAGAATCATCAAGTGGGAGACACCCGCCTGATTGGTTACTTTTGTCCACTAAGAGAGACAGATGCTCAGTGTCCTGCACCTGCTCACTCTTTATCATGTATAGACATTTCAGAGAAACAAGTTCCTTTGCTCAAAGAAGAAAAATCACATACAGCTTCTTGAAAAAAAGTTTACAAAGAAGTAGTCTATTTCATTTAATTAAGAAAAACAAGAGGCACTAAAATATAAAGGAGGTTTCATCATTTTATCTTTTGCAAGCCATAAGATCGTTTATGAGATTCCACCCTCCCTTCTTTTCTTTTCTGAATGGGTAACTTTGGACAACTTCTTTTAATGGGAAATCCTGTGTGTCAACCATGTGGAAATTACAAATGGATACTTAATATGACTAATTAAAGCATCTCTTCACATCTCAGTTCCCTTTCTGATAATCAGTCCTTTGGAATATGAGTTTCTGATATTCCAGAAAGTGATTTCCTGTAATGACAGGCTATTCACAAAGGGAAATAGATGTGACAAAGTCAGTGGATGAATGAAGGAAACTAAGATGCTGTAAATAAGAATGTATTCTTAAAAGGTTTTATTTATTCATGATAGACACACACACACACACAGAGAGAGAGAGAGAGAGAGAGAGAGAGAGAGAGAGAGAGAGGCAGAGACACAGGCAGAGGGAGAAGCAGGCTCCATGCAGGGAGCCTGACATGGGACTCGATCACGGGTCTCCAGGATCAGGCCCTGGGCTGCAGGCAGCGCTAAACCACTGAGCCACCCAGGGTGCCCAATAAAAATATTTTTATGCTTAAAACACCAATTCTTTCTTTTTCAGAATTCGTGAAGGAAAACGATAGAAGTAATTATATTTTGAGTTCTACATAAGTAATTCAAGAAAACAACTTCAATATCAAAACCAAATAAAATATATAGTGTTGTGAATGTTGTGATTTGTTTTATCCTAATGTAATAACTGTGATGTTTACATTGTAAATATTATTTGGGAGTTCTAAAATTTGTCTTTGACTCATAAAGATTATGTAATTTCATATGCTGTGTATCCTTTCTAACAAAAATATATTTAGTGATAAGTAAATACTAGGTTAATGCCAATTTTGTGAAGCTTTGGGGGAGAGTAATAGAGCACAAATGATGTGTGTATTTATAGAGCATACTTAACTATTCAGAAGCATGGAGCACATAATCAGTGTGTCTAAATTTGAATGTTAAGCAGCTAGGAAGCTGTGTTAAATAAACTGCAAAATGTCCAAGAGAAAACTAACAACAAAGATAAAAAAGACATCCTTCAAAACAGATTTTCAGAAAGTGGTATACATTTTCACATTTTTAGGCATCATTTAATTTGAATAAGATTTAAAAACCTCTCTAATCTGGATCTCTAATTGCCGAATGCTCTCTTCTGTTGTGATGTTCAAGTGAAAGAGAATGACCTCTGTTTCTGACATTGGACCTTTCTTTTCTGCTTGTGTGAAATATGTGTAAAATGGAAACTGAATGTCACTTTCTTTTTTCAGTAATAAATTTTTTTCCATAATTACTCAAATAATGCTTTGGTCATCAGCTTCATTCAGTGAAAGTACATTTGGAGACATGACTATTTTTCCAAAAGGACTGTAGGAAATTAAATAGAAAAAATAAAGAACTTTGATTATCATTGCAGACACTTTCTGTTGTTTTGATTCTGTTAAATGATGCACTGGTAACTCATGTTAGCTCTCAAGTTCCAAGCATTAGATAGTTTTGTGATGTTTGAGGTAGGACTATGTTGATCCTGTGTGAGAGTTCTAAAATAGTGACTTAAATATGACAGAAATTTTTTCTCACATTACACCAAAAGGGAAATATCATAGGTTAGTTTGAAGGTACTGCTCTATGAAGCCCTCAGAAATCTAAACCTCTCCTCATCATGAAAATTGCAGCCAGCGTTCCAGTCATCATCACTACATTCTAGGCAGTAGGATGGAAGAAAGAGCATAGGAAAAAGAGAGGCAAAGAGATCATGCAGGTTCTCTTTTCACTGATATTTTTGCTAACAATCCCACTGACTAGAACATAGTTTTATGATCAGAGTCATTTGTAAATCAGGCTAGAAAATGTTTAGTTTTTTTTCTGGATAGTCATGTGCCCTACTAAAAACTGGGGTTCTTATAAAATAATGAAAGATAGACTTCTGTGGGAATTTTTTTATAAGTCTCAGGCTATGGATCTTAAATTCCTACCATAACCCTTAAAGAAATGATAAAGAAGGTAGGAGTCAATAGACCCTCACAAGGCAAAATTATCATCACAAGGCAAAATTTTGTTCAAGTTCATTTGCTACAATTAGAACAAATGGATATATATGGAGAGACTAGTATAGAACTACCAGTAAATGCAAAGCAGTTTACACAAATTGAAGTGAATTGGACTAATTGTATCTTTTGCTCATTTCTGATTTTGCATAGCATTAAATTAATTATAGCATAGCATTAAATTAGGTGAACTTTCTAGGCAAAGTACTACAGTGAAAACCAAAAACTTCTAGATGTTATTTGCACATAAGAAGCTTGTAAAGATCAAATGAGGACATAATTGTAGCACAATTTAAGTGTGAATCTAAGAATTTTATTTTTATCTTATTAATGTAAGTCTTTTCAATTTAGTCCCCATTTCTTTAAGAAATATTGATCAAATGAATATGACGTGCAGTTTAGAGATCTGAGAGATGAGTGTTCTGGGCAGAGGGAACAGCAAGTGCAAGTGAGGGGGCAAATCCTGGCTTATTGGACAGCAAGGAAGCCAGTATGGCTGGAGCAGTGTGAGCTGGACTGGACAGAGGACATGAGATCAGGGAGGTTACTAAAGACCTTGTGGGACTTCACAGGCCACCACAAGGATTTAGCAGTGAGATGAGGAGATGTGGCTAAGTTTTAGATAATGGTGTAATAGTATCTGAACTGCATTTTAACAGGATCATTCTGGCTGCTGTGTTGGGAATAGGGTGAAGGGGTGCTGAGGGGGGAAGCAGGAGGAGGATTTTATTGCTATAAATCAGGCAAATGATGATGGTGGTGACCAGGGTTTACACAGTGCAGGTGGTGAGAAGTGGAGTCTGCATATGTTTCAAAAGTGGAATCAGATTTTTTGCTAATAGTTTGAAGATATGGAAAAGTCCAAAATGATTCCAAGGTAAATTCCTGAGCAATTGAAGAATAAGGGCTGTGAACTAGAATGAAAAATATTGAGGAGGTGGGTGGTTCCAGGGGAGGATGGGTTTAGCTTTGGACATGTTATATACCTGACGGGTTCTGAGGACGTGCGGGGTTGCAGGTCAAAGGTTGGAAGACTTCAGGATAGAAATAGGATTTAAAGACACAAATTGTGAGATCATCAAGGGACTAAATGTAGCTTAAAAAGAATCACAACACATAACCCCTGGGTGTATTAATTAACTTGGGCTGCCATAACAGGGTGCCACAGACTGGGTTAAAAGCAATAGAAATTTATTGTCTCACAGTTCTGGAGGCAAAAGTCTGTGCAAGATGTTGGCTGGGTTGTTTCCTCCTGAGTAATAGGAGGGAGAATCTGATCCATGACTCTCCTTGGCTTCTGATGGTTTGTTGGCAGTCTTTGGTTTATAGAAGCATCACCTAGGTCTTGATCTTGATCTTCACGTGGTGTCATCCCTGTGTATGTGTCTCCAAAATTCCCCATTTTATAAGGACATGAGTCATATTGGATTAGTGACCATGCTAATGAGAAAGTGTATAGTTCTGGAAAACAAGTAAAGAAAGCCTTTCAAAGGAAGAAGGGATCATTAGCAGATCTATATGTGCCACTGTGTAAAATAAGATTCATTTACTGATTTCTTAAACAAATATTTATGTGTCCTACACTGTTCTAAGTTCTGACAACATAACAGTGAACAAAATAGACAAATTCCTACCCACATAGCTCACATTTTATTGAGGGAAACAGATGATAAATGACATAGTTAAGTAAAATACATATTATAGTAGAAAGTTAAAGGTGTGAAGGAAAAACAATAATGCAGGGAAAGAGGATGTGAAGTGTTAAAAAAAGAAGGTTGAAACTTTAAAGTTTCTATAGGAAACATCACAAGAAGGTGAATTTGAGAAGAGTCCTGAAAGAAATGGTGAAATTAGTTGAGAATCTCTATGGGAAGAACATTCTAGGCAAAGGGAATTCCAGATGCAAAAGCCCTTAAATGGGGACTTATTTAATATTTTAGGCAGACAGGAGGCCAATTTGGCTTTAAGTGGTGCAAATGACAGAAACATAATGTAAGAGAGAAGTTATGAGGAACCAAGCCTCATAGGGACATCCCAAGTCATAGCAAAAGTCTAGTTTTATTTTGAAGCAGTTGGGCAACTATTAACAGAATTGGTTGTCATCATAAGCCTTCACAAAAATAGTATTGGTGGAATAATGTGGATAAATCCGGGTTGGAATGGATCCAAGAGAATGGGGAGAGGGATGTCTATATTGTGACTACTGATGACTCTGAGGTGTCTTCCTGCTTAGAAGAGCAAAGAAGAGGGGAGGGATCCGGGGGGGGGGGGAGATCAAGTAATTTGTTTTTATGGGGGAGAAATATCAAAAACATGTTTGCACGCTGAAAGGAATGGAAGAACAGGAAATCTGCTGATGCTAGATAAAGGGAGATTTTGCTTGATTCATACCCTTTAGATGAAGAGCAAATGAATGATACACCAGGGGCAGGGCTGACATTTGCATTGCACAGTACTCTTCAACAAGCAGAGAGAGTGGGGCAAAGGTGGATGAATGGGTGGATGAGGCATTAATGTTATGGGTTCCATGGTTATGGGTTATAGGTTCCAAACTTAGGTTCAGCTGCCCACCACTCAAAGATTAATACTTGAGAGACAAGTGAAGGTAGGAAAGGAATGTTCACTTTGTTCAAGAACCGACAACCTGGGAAGATGGCCTTCTAATCTCCCAAAGACCATCTTCCCTGTCCAGGTGAAGCTGAAGGGTTCTAAAGGGGGGACAGGAATGCGGGGGGCAGGATGGCGGAAGAGCAGGGTCCCCAAGTCACCCGTCCCCACCAACTTACCTAGATAACTTTCAAATCATCCTGAAAACCTACGAATTTGATCTGAGATTTAAAGAGAGAACAGCTGGAATGCTACAGTGAGAAGAGTTCGCGCTTCTATCAAGGTAGGAAGATGGAGAAAAATAAAGAAATAAAAAAGCCTCCAAGGGGGAGGGGCCCGCGAGGAGCCAGGCTAAGGCCGCAGCGAGCGCCCCCAGGACAGGAGAGCCCAGCCCCGGAGAAGCAAGAGCTTCACGAACCTTCCCGGAGGGAAAGGCGCTCACAGGGAGTTGGAGCAGGACCCCAGGAGGGGGAGGGTGCCCTCAGGCTCCCAGGGGCACTAACAGACACCTGCGCCCTAGGGAGAGCAGGCCACACCCCGCGGCCGAGCTCCCTAAAGGGCTGCAGCGCGCACCCCCCCGGCCGGGAGCAGCTCGGAGGTGGGGCTCCACACAGAGGGTGCTGCGGCCCGGGAGCGCGATCCAGCAGCGCAGGCCCCGGAGCACAGGGCGCCGGGGACACAGCCCAGGATCCGGCCTCCCCCCGGGACAGACAGAGGCCGGGAGGGCACAGGACAGCGAGGACGCTCCTGCCCCCGGGCAGCCCCGAGCTGTGCATATCGGCACCCCTGCCTGGAGCGTCAAGCCCCCGCGGACCGGGAGACTGCGGTGGTTGCTGCTGGAGCGGACTCCAGGGCTGGAGAGCTGACCACCATCACTGTGGTTGTTCCTCCTGGTGTCACCGTGTGCCTGGGACAGAGCAGGGGCCTCACAGGATAGACAGCTCCCACTGAGCCCTGCATCTGGCAGGGGGCTGAGCAGCTCCCCCAGGTGCACACACCTGAGAATCAGCACAGCAGGCCCATCCCCCAGAAGAGCAGCTAGAAGGACAGGGGAAAAACAAGCTATTGACCAAGCAGCACTGGAAAGTTCCAAGGGAAGTCGAGGGATTTACAGTATATACAATCAGAGGATATTCCCCCTTGTTTTTTGTTTTCTGTTTGCTTCCCCCCCCTTTTTCTTCTTCTTCTTCTTCTTCTTCTTCTTCTTCTTTTCTTCTTCTTCTTCTTCTTCTTCTTCTTCTTCTTCTTCTTTTAATCTCTCTTTTTCTCCTTTTTTCACTACTTGTTTTTGGCCACTCTGCACTGAGCAAAATGACTAGAAGGAAAAACTCACCTCAAAAGAAAGAATCATAAACAGTTCTCTCTCACACAGAGTTACAAAATTTGGATTACAATTCAATGTCAGAAAGCCAATTCAGAAACACTATTATAAAGCTACTAGGTGGCTCTAGAAAAAAGCATAAAGGATTCAAGAGACTTCATGACCGCAGAATTTAGATCTAATCAGACCGAAATTAAAAATCAATTAAATGAGATGCAATCCAAACTGGAGGTCCTAACGACAAGGGTTAATAAGGTAGAACGAGTGACATAGAAGACAAGTTGATGGCAAGGAGGGAAACTGAGTAAAAAAGAGAAAAACAATTAAAAGATCATGAGGATAGGTTAAGGGAAATAAATGACAGCCTCAGACGGAAAAATCTACATTTAATTGGGGCTCCCAAGGGTGCCGAAAGGGACAGAGGTCCAGAATATGTATTTGAACAAATCATAGCTGAGAACTTTCCTAACTTGGGAAAGGAAACAGGCATTCAGATCCAGGAAATAGAGAGATCCCCCTCTAAAATCAATAAAAACCATTCAACACCTCGACATTTAATAGTGAAACTTGCAAATTCCAAAGATAAAGAGAAGATCCTTAAAGCACCAAGAGACAAGAAATCTGTAACTTTTATAGGGAGAAATATTAGATTAACAGCAGACCTCTCCACAGAGACCTGGCAGGCCAGAAAGGGCTGGCAGGATATATTTAGGGTCCTAAATTAGAAGAACATGCAGCCAAGAATACTTTATCCAGCAAGGCTCTCATTCAGAATAGAAGGAGAGATAAAGAGCTTCCAAGATAGGCAGAAACTGAAAGAATATGTGACCTCCAAACCAGCTCTGCAAGAAATACTAAGGGGGACTCTGTAATAGAAAGAGGAAGTCCAAGGAAACTCCACAAAAACAGAGACTGAATAGGTATCATGATGACACTAAATTCATATCTTTCAATAGTAACTCTGAACGTGAATGGGCTTAATGACCCCATCAAAAGGCGCAGGGTTTCAGACTGGATAAAAAAGCAAGACTCATCTCTTTGCTGTCTCCAAGAGACTCATTTTAGACCTAAGGACACCTACAGGCTGAAAATAAAAGGTTGGAGAACCATTTACCATTCAAATGGTCCTCAAAAGAAAGCAGGGGTAGCCATCCATACGTCAGATAAATTAAAGTTTATCCCGAAGACTGTAGTAAGAGATGAAGAGGGACACTATATCATATTTAAAGCATCTATCCAACAAGAGAGCCTAACAATCATGAATATTTATGCCCTGAATGTGGGAGCTGCCAAGTGTATCAATCAATTAATAACCAAAGTTAAGACATACTTAGATAATAATACACTTATACTTGCTGACTTGAATGTAGCACTTTCTACAATTGACAGATATTCTAAGCACAACATCTCCAAAGAAACAAGAGCTTTAAATGCTACACTGGACCAGATGGATTTCACAGATACTTACAGAATTTTACATCCAAATGCAACTGAATATACATTCTTCTTAAGTGCACATGGAACTTTCTCCAGAATAGACCACATACTGGGTCACAAATCAGGTCTTAACCGATACCAAAAGATTGGGATCATCCCTTGCATATTTTCAGACCATAATGCTTTGAAATTAGAACTAAATCACAAGAAGAAGTTTGGAAGGATTTCAAGCACGTGGAGGTTAAGGACCATCCTGCTAAAGGATGAAAGGGTCAACCAGGAAATTAGGGAAGAATTAAAAAGATTCATGGAAACTAATGAGAATGAAGACACAACCATTCAAAATCTTTGGATACAACAAAAGCAGTCCTGAAGGGGAAATACATCACAGTGCAAGCATCCATCCAAAAACTGGAAAGAACTCAAATACAAAAGCTAACCTTGCACCTAAAGGGGCTGGAGAAAAAACAGCAAATAGATCCTACACCAGCAGAAGAAGAGAATTAATAAAGATTCGAGGAGAACTCAATGAAATACAGACCAGAAGAACTGTGGAACAGATTAACAAAACCAGGAGTTGGTTCTTTGAAAGAATTAGTAAGATAGATAAACCATTAGCCAGCCTCATTAAAAAGAAGAGAGAAAGACTCAAATTAATAAAATCATGAATGAGAAAGGAGAGATCACCAACAATACCAAGGAAATACAATCGATCTTAAAAACTTATTATGAGCAGCTTTACGCCAATAAATTAGGCAATCTAGAAGAAATGGACATATTTCTGGAAAACCACAAACTACCAAAACTGGGTCAGGAAGAAATAGAAAACCTGAACAGGCCAATAACCAGGGAGGAAATTGAAGCAGTCATCAAAAACCTCCCAAGACACAAAAGTCCAGGGTCAGATGGCTTCTCAGGGGAATTCTATCAAATGCTTAAAGAAGAAAGAATACCTATTCTACTAAAGCTCTTTGGAAAGATAAAAAGAGATGGAATACTTCCAAACTCGTTCTATGAGGCCAGCATCACCTTAATTCCAAAACCAGACAAAGACCCCACCAAAAAGGAGAATTACAGACCAAATCCCTGATGAACATGGATGCAAAAATTCTCAACAAGAAACTAGCCAATAGGATCCAACAATACATTAAGAAAATTATTCACCATGACCAAGTAGGATTTATCCCTGGGACACGAGGCTGGTTCAACACTCATAAAACAATCAATGTGATTCATCATATCAGCAAGAGAAAAACCAAGAACCATATGATCCTCTCATTAGATGCAGAGAAAGCATTTGACAAAATAAAGCATCTATTCCTGATCAAAACTCTTGAGAGTGTAGGGATAGAGGGAACATTCCTCAGCATCTTAAAAGCCATCTACTAAAAGCCCACAGCAAATATAATTCTCAATGGGGAAACACTGGGGGCCTTTTCCCTAATATCAGGAACACAACAAGGGTGCCCACTCTCACCACTGCTATTCATCATATTACTAGAAGTTCTAGCCTCAGCAATCAGGCAACAAAAAGAAATAAAAGGCATTCAAATTGGCAAAGAAGAAGTCAAACTCTCCCTCTTCACAGATGACATGATACTGTACATAGAAAACCCAAAAGACTCCACCTCAACATTGCTAGAACTCATACAGCAATTCGGCAGTGTGGTAGGATACAAAATCAATGCAGAAGTCAGTAGCATTTCTATACACTAACAATGAGACTGCAGAAAGAGAAATTAAGGAGTCAATCCCATTTACAATTGCACCCAAAAGCATAAGATACCTAGGAATAAACCTAACCAAAGAGGTAAAGGATCTATACCCTATAAACTACAGAACACTTCTGAAAGAAATTGAGGAAGACACAAAGAGATGGAAAAATATTCCATGCTCATGGAGTGGAAGAATTAACAGTGTGAAAATGTCAATGTTACCCAGGGCAATTTACACATTTAATGCAATCTCTATCAAAATACCATGGACTTTCTTCAGAGAGTTGGAACAAATCATCTTAAGATTTCTGTGGAATCAGAAAAGACCCCGAATAGCCAGAGGAATATTAAAAAAGAAAACCATAGCTGGGGGTATCACAATGCCAGATTTCAGGTTGTACTACAAAGCTGTGCTCATCAAGACAGTGTGGTACTGGCACAAAAACAGACACATAGATCAATGGAACAGAATAGAGAATCCAGAAGTGGACCCTCAACTTTATGGTCAACTAATATTCAACAAAGCAGAAAAGACTATTCACTGGAAAAAAAGACAGTCTCCTCAATAAATGGTGTTGGGAAAGTTGGACATCCACATGCAGAAGAATGAAACTAGACCACTCTCTTGCACCATACACAAAGATAAACTCAAAATGGATGAAAGATCTAAATGTGAGACAAGATTCCATCAAAATCCTAGAGGAGAACACAGGCAACACCCTTTTTGAGCTTGGCCACAGTAACTTCTTGCAGAATACATCCATGAAGGCAAGAGAAACAAAAGCAAAAAATGAATTATTGGGACTTCATCAAGGTAAGAAGCTTCTGCACAGCAAAAGAAACAGTCAACAAAACTAAAAGACAACCTACAGAATGGGAGAAGATATTTGCAAATGACCTATCAGATAAAGGGCTAGTTTCCAAGATCTATAAAGAACTTATTAAAATTTTTTTTAATTTTTATTTACTTATGATAGTCACAGAGAGAGAGAGAGAGAGAGGCAGAGACACAGGCAGAGGGAGAAGCAGGCTCCATGCACCAGGAGCCCGATGTGGGATTCGATTCCAAGTCTCCAGGATCGCGCCCTAGGCCAAATGCAGGCGCCAAACCGCTGCGCCACCCAGGGATCCCTATAAAGAACTTATTAAACTCAACAGCAAAGAAACAAACAATCCAGTCATGAAATGGGCAAAAGACATGAACAGAGATCTCACAGAGGAAGACATAGACATGGCCAACATGCACATGAGAAAATGCTCTGCATCACTTGCCATCAGGGAAATACAAATCCAAACCACCATGAGATATCACTTCACCCCAGTCAGAATGGTGAAAATTAACAAGACAGGAAACAACAAATGTTGGAGAGGATGTGAAGAAAGGGGAATCCTCTTGCACTGTTGGTGGGAATGTGAACTGGTGCAGCCACTCTGGAAAACTGTGTGGAGGTTCCTCAAAGAGTTAAAAATAGACCTGCCCTACGATCCAGCAATTGCACTGCTGGGGGTTTACCCCAAAGATACAGATGCAGTGAAACGCCGGGACACCTGCACCCCGATGTTTCTAGCAGCAATGTCCACAATAGCCAAACTGTGGAAGGAGCCTCGGTGTCCATCGAAAGATGAATGGATAAAGAAGATGTGGTCTATATATACAATGGAATATTACTCAGCCATTAGAAATGACAAATACCCACCATTTGCCTTGACGTGGATGGAACTGGAGGGTATTATGCTGAGTGAAGTAAGTCAATCGGAGAAGGACAAACATTATATGGTCTCATTCATTTGGGGAATATAAAAAATAGTGAAAGGGAATAAAGGGGAAAGGAGAAAAAATGAATGGGAAATATCAGAGAGGGAGACAGAACATGAGAGACTCCTAACTCCGGGAAACGAACAAGGGGTGGGGGTGACTGGGTGACGGGCACTGAGGGGGGCACTTGATGGGATGAGCACTGGGTATTATGCTATATATTGGCAAATTGAACTCCAATAAAAAGTAATTTCAAAAAAAAAAGAAAGGGGGGACACACAGGAAAAAGGAGAGGAGCTCTGTGCAGGGGAAGCTGATGCCCAGGTGGTTACTTGTATGTCGACAGGACCCTGAACTGACTCGATGGCATCATTGGGAGCTACTCTCAACTGTGGTCAGGTCTTATCTTCTGGGAAAGTTTGATACTTTACTCCTTAAAGCTGGTGGTCTACAAGTCTCAAGGAAAGTAGATTAGCTCTGCTATAGGTCAAGGGATTTAAGTCAGCAAGCCAGATTACAGACAAGCTTGAAGCAAGACTCAGTGAGGGAGCTGTTACAGTAGAAGTTCATGAAATGCTTCTCTGTGACATCTGTTTTCTCCAGGAAATAGCTTTGAGATAGGTAAGGAGGTAGTGGAGATGTGAGAAAAGTTAGAAAAGAATGAAATACTTTAGTAGATGAGTGAGCAAGTGAATGAATTAGGAAAAAATCTTTTCTGATCTGAACAATTCAGTGATGAAGGAGGTAATTTAGAAACATGGATCAATTTAGTCTGAGATTATTTTTAAATTATCTTGAAAGTTTAATGAAAGCTAAGCAACTTTTCCTCGAAATATGCATATTTAATTTTTTGTGCTTTTGGAACAGTCTCTGAATCTTGCTTATGCTTGGAATTTTAGGGGCTTCATTGATCTGTAAAAATCATGAGGCTGGTAGTTGTGTTGGTTGGAGTTAGGCAGAAGAGACCTTGCAAATAGAGAAAATGATATGTAGACCCTTAAAGTCATCCAAAGGTGAAACCCTAAGATTTAGAGTACAGTAGTGGTAATGAGAAAGGAAAGGAGTGATAGTGAGAGCTTACGTAGCAGGCACTTCCCTACTGTCTTCATATTGTTACATCATATCATATATTCAAGTCACTTTTGAGATGAAGAAGCAGAAATATGAAGTGGATAACAAAAGCCACGACCCTAGAAACTCTTGAAGAAATGTTCTATGCAGTCCCCTAGTGAGTCTTATTAAGACTCCAGAAAAACTATGTGACTTTCTCCAGGTAATAAAATTATTTGGTGGCAGAGCAGGGAATAAGGCTCAGAAGCTTTCTGCATCTCACTCTCTTTCATACCTGGTACTGAAATTGTCAAAATTCAATGCATTCTACACAGATTCCTTTGACATTTACCCCAGTCTCAGTCCCATCTCTGCAGAGCCTGCCCTGCCCTCCTGGTATCTCAGAGGCCAGCCTGTTAAGAAGCCAGAGTACTCATTGCAGCGTCAGGCTTTTCCAAACAGTGCTCTGCTTCTCTCCTTATGCCTAGGAAGCATGGAAGACCCCAGACCCCACTCTGTTTCAGCAGAGATTCTGGATGGCAGCCTTTCCCATCTCACTCCCTCCATAGGGATGGGCAATGTCTGCTTGTGTGTCCCATTCTGCTCGGTCTCCTGTGTCCTCAACTTTCCTTATCTCTTGATTTCTGAAGCCTTAGCCTAGAAATCCAGTTTCAGCTAACTCATGCCCCACTCTTTGTTGACCCTTTCCAGGAGCTTCCCTGTGGTTTTCCTTACTTCATGTGGAACAGAAGGATGATTTGGTAGTACCTCAAATGGGCCTTGTCTGTGAACGTTGCTCTTGCCCCCCTTTTCCCTCCCACATCCCATTTCTCTCTATGGAACTCCATCTCTGTCTGCAATTGGGCAGAATTTGCAAAGGGTCACAAAGGTTTTATTTGTGAGTGCGGGTCCCCTTCTGAACAGCCCGAACTATTTCCTACCGGTGATATTCTCACTTCCCATTTGTTCCCTCCTCCTAGTTTATTTTCTCTTTGCTCCCTGCATGCTCTTTATCACTATATATAGTGCTCTCCTGTGAGTTACTAGAAAAGAAATCTCTAAGGGGTCTGGGTTTTGATATATTTCAAAAAATAGAAAATACCTACCAATTAACCCATCAACCGATTGTGTCTGTAACAATATGAATAACTTTTTTTAGTGGCAATCTCTAAAATGACCATCTCTAAAGAAGTTGCTTCTTGATTTACATATGACATGAATTTAAAAGGTCTTGTTTTAGTGTGTTATACAACATTCATCTCAGTGCTTTGGTCATTGAGTGAGGTCCTTTCTGTGGCCTTGACACTTGTGCCTGACTTCAAAAAAGAGGAACTTTCATTTTTATCTTGACTTACATTTACAAATTCATATGTAATGCACAATTAGCAATACATTATCCCTTTGCAATTTGAATTACATTTTAAGGTGCCTGCAATATAAGAGCTAATTAGCAAAAACAAAAAAAAAACACCTTATGTTTGGTTTACTCTGTAATAGATAATGTTTGAAATATTAACTGCTGTGTTAGTATTTTGTACGCCATTTATTAAATTTGGCACCTCATCAGGGGAGGCAGAATAGTGGCACCTGAGGATGTCCATCCCTTTATCTCTGAAATTTATGAGTATGTTAGCTTACAAAGTAAGAGACTTTGCAGATGTGATTAATTTAAAGGTCCTAAAATAAGAAGATTATCCTGGATTATTCAAGTATCCCAGTGTAAACACAAGGGTTCCTTAAAGAGTGAAGTGGACGGTCTGTAGAGCCCAAGAAGGAGATGTGACAATATAGAGATTGGAGAGATGCTGATGCTTAGAGTAGATCAGGAATCAGAGAATGCAGGATGTTTCTGGAAGCTGGAAAAGGCAAGGAAAAAATTCTCTGCTAGAGTTTCAGAGGGATTATAGCCCTGCCTATATCTTGATAGCAGCCTCATCAGACTAAGTTTTTGGATTTTTGTCCTCCAGACCCATGAAATAATAAATCTATGTTGTTTTAAGCCCGGAGGCTTATGGAAACTCACTACAGCAGCAATAGATATAGATTATCAATACAATTGTCCTCCAATTACAATAAAACTCAAGTCTGGCCTCCATTGTTTTAGGGTAGATTGTTATAACCACTGAAATTAAAATTTTCTTTGAATTTTATAGTATAATCCCAGGGGAAAAGCAGGTGTCAAAACCTGAATTTGCTGAGGTAAACCCGAATTGACTAAGATGATAATAAATTGAGATTTTTAAAAAATATTAAAGATAATAAGTGCTTGAGGTACAAATTAATTTCAGTTATAAAAATAGTCATATTCTTATACATCTGAGTTCAAAATTTGACTAAGATTAATGTCCTCTAAAATTATATTAGAAATCATTCTTTATAGACCTGAAAGGAATATTTATTTCTTCCTTTGCCTTCAGTCAATACATACAAAATCTACCAATGACATAGTATTACAAGGATCTTTCCAATCCAAAATGGTAGACTGAGCCCATGAATGTGTCTCCTTATTCCCCAAGTATCATTCACCTAATGGGAAGAGTAAGGAAATATTATTTCATGTAACAAAGAATTAAAAGGGAGCCATGAGTGGTCAAGAGATTGCAATATATTTTGAGGGGAAGATGGGCAGTTCATTTAAGAGTGGATCCATGGAACAACTATGGGAGACTAAATACTGACAGTCTGTGGCTGATGACTTATCCTACAGAAAAGCTCGGATGTACTTGCATTATGACAAGTCCAATAACTATTGTTTTCATGTAGAAATTCTTCGCCCGCATTTATTAGAAAACTTGTACACTTCAGCAATTATAGAAAAAGTCAGCTGAGAAATTGAGAATGCAAGAACTAAAGTTTAACAATCTACATAGAAATATTCCTTGTTGAAAGAATTCACTTGTATTAGCTAGGGCTGTCATAACAAAGTACTGTAGACTAATGATTTAAATAACAGAAATTAAATGCCTCACAGTTCTAAAGGCTAGAGTCTAAAATCGAGGTGTCAGCAGAGTAGTTCCTTTCGAGGCTTTTCTCCTTGAATTGTAGATGGCAATTTTCTCTGTGTCTTCACGTGGTCTTTCCTCTGTCACACATGTCTGTGTCCAAATTTCCTCTTCTTATAAGAATACATACGGGATCAGGATATATGGGATTAAGACCCTCCCTAATGATCTCGATTTTAATTTATTTACCTCTTCAAAGACCCTATCTCCAAATGTGGTCATATTTTGTGGTACCTGGGAGTTAGGACTGCAACATATGGATTTTAGGAGGACTTTATTCAGCCCAAGATGCCATTGAGGTCAAGTCAAAAGCAAGAACAGGAAATGCTGATACATGGAGTTCACTTCTTTTAATGTGTCTTGTTATCAAATGTTTATATTAGAAATAAAAATGTTTTACTGAAATATATATTTTTGTCACAATGTATCAGCATAAAATAACTAATTGTGCAGTTATGTTATTTTTTGTTATAGAAAATCTCTGAAACTTTTGGTATGATCAGAAAAATTGTCACCTTTATTATGACTTTCATCATTTTAGAAATATGTAAATAATTGTTATAAAAAAACAATTTATAATTTTGGGAATTCCTGAGAATTTCTGGCAATGTTGATTAATCTTTCCTGAATATCAAACATTAATATTTTTCAGGAATTTGAGAATGTTACAATCAAGGGCAAGATTCTAGAAGAGCTTAATATAGGGACATAGATAGATTTATATACAAGATTGTTGCCTTCCCTTGCTTGTTAGAGAAAGCTGAAACCCCTAGAAGCCCCAAGGCATAAAAATTAGAGTTATTCTCTAAAGAAATGGGGGGAAAAAACTACCCAAGAACTAGCACGGCTAGTGTGAGAGTTGATGCCCCAGAATTAAGCTTTCTTTCATTTAGGCTCATCTGAGTAATATCAGGCTCTCTCCTTGCTCAGAATTGAAAGAAGCCTGCCTTCAATTAAATTCATCCACATACAATGATTATTCAAGTAGAACTTAAGTTAATGGTGGCAGGTGCTATTATAAATGCTGATTATGAGTGAAAACCCAAAGATCTCCAAATATTTGAGGAAAACTTGAAGAAGGAAAGACCAAATTCCAAAGAGAGAGAGAGAGAGTGGGAGCGAGAGAGAATAGGATGAAAAAGGCATGTCAAGGAAGAAAAGATAAAATCTAAGAGATAACTAAGAAAAATTGCATATAAAAAACAAGAACTTGATGTTGGAATAGAGAGAAGAAAAAAAATCTCTTGAACTTTAAAGCTGCCCAAATGCAAATAAAATTCAACAGAAGAGTGTTATGTCAAAATCATAAAATCACCTAAAATATTACAGATAAATTTAGAAATAAAAAATGATAATCAATTGATAATCAATTGATCAATAATCAGTACATGAAGTCTTGCATCTAAGCAGAAGTTTCAGGAAAAGAAAATGAAGAAAAAAGGTGGGAGAAAATATTCAAAGAAATATCACAGGGATCTTTTTTACCTTCCCAATATTGGATTTCACATGGGGTCTGAAAAACAGCCTCAAAGATTCATCAGTGAATCCATATTGGGTACCATGGAAACTATCCGAGAATTAATTTGTTGAATTTGTCAACTTAGGACTACATGCTTTTGTGAGGGCATCAAATGTTCCTGAGAGTGAGTTACAAATATGGCAAATGAACTCTTACAATGTTTCTAAATATCCTAAGCATGTTTATATTTACAACTTCCAGTGGAGGTAGGGGATACATTCCAAATGTTCTGTTTTCTAACAACTCTATAAAAATTAAAGTGAATCTATTCAGTATAGCAAGCAAAGTTACATCTTTTGTTAGTTTTAATGTAAAAATCTCTATGTATTACTATTAATATAGTAATACTACCATACATACACTCTTTCTCATTTTTAGAAACAGAAACTCTATTCTATAGGATATCACAAAAATAGAGACTAAGAATTCTATAATAATATCTGTGCATTCTTGAGAATCCTTGGAGGTGCAAACTTAATCTAAATTTCAGAAAAACGTACTATAATTATTTATTTGCCTCTGGTTTGGTATTCCAAACTCAAATGGTACTCTCCTCTGGTTAACTGGTCACAGTTACACCTGTTTGAAAGAAGAGAGCTGGAAAGACACATTAAAAGCATCTCCCTTTTCACAGTCTATTGAACAGCTTTCTCTCCCTATTAGAAGGAAAACATTTCCTTCGTCCTTCTCTATTGCTTTATGTAATTGCAAGTCTCTTACAAGATGCGTCTCCTTTCACACTTGAACTTTTCAAATTTTTTTACCCCCTCACAATTGTGCTCTTTCCTTTATCTCTTCCTTGGAAACTCGCCCTGGTTTCATAATTTGCTTTTTTCTCCTTTGCTTGTCTGTTCTCTATAGAGTTGTGGGTTCAATCACTAGGGCATCTTGCTCAGCTCCTTGCCTTCCCCACATATTAACCTCATTAGTTCCAAATTTCTCTTTGTCTCTTAGATTTTCTTTTCATTAGGACGTAGACACACAGGTGATACTTTTAAAGACATATTTTGTAATTTACAGTATGTTTATCTGTTTTATTCAAAAACAGAATCTTTGAGCTGGAATTTGCCATTTCCTATAAGGTTAGATTTTACTACTAGAGCATAATGATTTATGCCATTATTCTCTTTTTTTTCCCCACTGAGTTCCTTTTTACTACAAAATGTAATACATATATGTTCCCTGATAGTGAGTTATGAATATAGCAAACAAACTCTTACCAGATTTCTAAATATTTTAAGCATGTTTATGTTTACAACTCCAAGTGCTGGGCGGGGGGAGTGGATCCAAATGTTTTATTTTCTAATAACTCTATAAAAATTAAAGTGAATCTTTCAGTCTAGCAAGCAAAGTTACATCTTTTCTTTTATTGGTTTTAATGTTAAAAACCCCATGTATTACTATTAATATATTAATATAACTATATATATTTTTAAATTTTTATTTATTTATTCATGAGAGACACACAGAGAGAGACAGAGACAAAGGCAGAGGGAGCAGGCTCCCTGTGGGAAGCCTGATACAGGACTGGATCCCAGGACCCTGGGATCACGACCTGAGCTGAAGGCAGACGCTCAACCACTAAGCTACCCAGGTGCCCCAATATAACTATATTAATAGTAATTCTACCACACACACACACTGTTTCTGGGTTTTAGAAACAGAAACTCTATTCTTTGGGATATCACAAAAATAGAGACTAAGAATTATATAATAATATCTATGAATTCTTGACAATCTTTGGAGGTGCGAATATTAGTCAATCTAGATTTGAGAAAAACATATATTGTAATGTATATATATATACTATACAAGAATGTATAGAATATGCTATGTGTATATATATATATAAGAATATGAATAAGATGAAAATATTTTTTGGTATAGGTTTTTATTTTATGCCATTATTCTTTTTTTTTAATGCTATTATTCTTGATGTTTACTCAGAGATGTTTTTCCCTTATCTTTAGCCATATTCCTGTAGACTTGGTAGTGACTAATAAGATAGAGGTTTGGAGCAACAGATACATTTAAAAAAAAGAGAATTTATCATTGAAGGGTAAATTTAAAATTGTGTGCAGATAGTAAAGATAAGATTAATGGAGTAAAACTGAGAAAATTCCCTATTTTAAGGTGTTAGCTCTTGTTAAGCAGCTGCTTAGAAGGGTGTTGGCCTGAAAATGTAAAGGCAAGAGGTAAATCAAAGGCGATAGCAAACACTGAATTCAATGTAGAGGCTGGTGTAATAATGTTATTTTAAAATGTTACAATGATGGACGCCTGGGTGGCTTAGTGGTTGAGCATCTGCCTTTGGCTCAGGGGTTCCGGGACTGAGTCCCACATCGGGCTCCCTGCATGGAGCCTGCTTCTCTCTCTGCCTATGTCTCTGCCTCTCTCTCGCAGTGTCTCTCATGAATAAATAAATAAATCTTTAAAAAAATAAATAAATAAAATGTTACAATGAGGGAGGCACTTGACAGGATGAACACTGGGTGTTATATGTTGGCAAATCGAACTCCAATAAAAAAAATAAAAATAAATAAATAAATAAATAAATAATAAAATCTTAAAAAATAAATAAAATGTTACGATGAGGCTGTATAATTATTTTATTTTATTATTTTTTATTTTTTAAAAAAGATTTTATTTATTTATTTATTTATTTATTTATTTTGAGACACACAGAGAGAGGCAGAGACATAGGCAGAGGGAGAAGCAGGCTCCATGTAGGGACTTGATCCCAGGGCTCCAGGATCACGTCCTGGGCCGAAGGCAGATGTTCAACCACTGAGCCACCAAGGTCCCCTGGGTCCATCTCTTTATTTAGGATTAATTTCTAGAAGTGGAAGCCTTGGGTCCAAGCCCAGAATATTGTGAATTTTAATTGATATTGCTAACTTAAACTCTAAAAAGGTTATATCAATTTACAAGGCAAAAAAATGCTATTTATCTGAATACCTAACAATCCACATCTTTGCTAACATGATGGGTAAAATGTGTTTTAATTTTCATTTTTTAATTCAGCGAAGTTTAATTTAGTTTCCATCTTCATAATTTTGGTTTCTAGCATTATCCATTTTCAATTCATTACATTCTTAATTTCTAATTTTAGCCATGTGCTGTTATTACTCTTTTTTATAAGGAACAGTCTATTCTTCTTACATCATAACATCCCATGGAATCTCACTGAAGATCTAAAACAGTTTTTAGAGGTCTCAGATACTTCTTCTTAACCTTTAAAAAGGTAAGTGTCCTACCTGCCTCTTTACTATCCCTATGGAATTATTAGAGTTCTCAACTTACTGATTTCCTGAGTGAACAGAACTTTTTCAGAAGTGTGATATAGATAGAGAAATCAAAGTTTCTATTTTGATCTAATTTTATTTTAATATTTGAGCCCTAGCTTTTCTGTTTTTAACCCATTTCTGAGTTTTGGACAAATCTGTCTAGTCCTATCTTTTGTAAGTCCTGGTTTCAACTCATGCTATTAGGGATTGTCTCTCTTTGGCTCTTGGTAGATATGCTACCCTAGGCAGGTGCTGGTCCTTGATGGGCAACACACAGTTATAGCAAGAAATGTTTCACAAATGATGTCTGATATGGTCTAGTTAAGATGAATAAAATCACACTGCTTAGAAAGAATTATCCATTGGCTTAGAGTCAACAAAAGTTTTTTTTTTCTAATATTAAAATATAGATAGAATTGTTTGCCGGGGGAGTAACTAACTTGAAATAAATCAAAAAATATCTTCACATTAATCGTTCTTATCATATACTTCAAATTTGTACTTAATGCCTTTCTCCTCCTGGACATCAGAAAGAACACCTGGGTATTCTGGTAGAAGTTTATATTTCTTCAAATCAATTTCTGGGAAAAATGTGTCACTTTCAAATTCATGCATAATCCTTGTCACAAATAGTCTAAGATGGCCTGGTTTGTTCATGGCTTCCTTATAAACAGAACTGCCTCCCGCTATCCAAACCATGTCCACTTTATTTGCTAATTCTGGTTGCTCAGTAAGTTTTAAAACATCATCCAGACTTTTGGCAAGAAAATGAGCTCCTTGTGGAGGTTCCTTGAGGTCTCTGCTGAGAATTATATTAATTCTGTCCTTTAAAGGTCGATTCTTCTCAGGAATAGAGAACCATGTCTTCCTACCCATAATCACCAAATTCTGTTTACCTGAGCAGCGACCAGGGCAGGTCCCCGTTCCTGCCGATGCCCATGTTCTGGGACACGGCGACGATGCAGTTCAGTGTGCACACCATGGCGCCGGCGGACTGTATAGTGATTTTAAAAATGAAATATGTTAAAAAAATGAAATATGTTAGTATTTGATTTTTAAAATCGAATGTCATTTACTAAATTGTGGGACATAATGGTCAAGTTATTTATAACTAGGAAACTAACAATGGCTAATTTTTATTGAAGTAATACTATTCAATTCAGGGAATTATAGGGGAAAAGGTAAATTTGAGTTTTTGCCAAGGTTCACACTTTCCTGGGGGAAGTAGTGCATAAGTATCTATGATAAAAGATGTATTGGAAGAAACAAGAAGGCAGACATAGCATATTTGTTCTCTGCTATGCTTAATGGGGTACTAACAGCAGGAGCTTGATGGAAAAGACTGTTTCTCACTGAATAATAACCAAGAGACCAATACCTTCTACATATTAGTTTGAATAAATGAGAAAATCAGTGCCATTAGTCACTGTGTGTTTAGGATAAGCAAAATTACTCTTCCTTGCGGCCATATTGTGAGAAGAAAAACATGATTCTAAAGAGACCCAGTGACGAACAAATAATGCATCTGAGCCTTCCTTAGGCTTTCCCAGTGCTGGAAAAGTGCTGGCCCATGAAAGTAAATGGCTTTGGAGTGTAAAGATGGATGTTTCTCTTTTCCATAACTTCTGATGTCTCTATATATCCTCACTGGGACCCAGGAACTCATTCTTGAGATTGACAATGAAGCATGCATTTATCACTATGAAAATCAAGTATCAGAGTAGAACTGGGAACAGAGCCCGTTACAGAACCATGAAGAAGTTCACACGAGAGCCACCTAAATGCCTGCTCCTAATTTGAACATGGGAAGTTGAAGCAAGGTTAGTAAGTACTTTATTTTTGCCTCCTGAAGGTTTTGAATTCCTATTAAAAAAAAAACTGGAGGCAAGCTTTCCCCATTGAATTAAGGAGTCATGAGGACATCAGTCTCATTGCCTAGAATGCACTAGAATAACTTTAGCTCTAGGACATTGAAATGAATGTTTAGGAACTGTACTGCACATCTACAACTACAGGCAGGTCAAGAAGCAAGATTAACTTTTCCAGGAATCAAACACTAAGAGTATAAAAGCAGGAGCCTGTTTGCATCAGGGCTCCTTCCCCAGGGTCATTGGGCAGCTCAGGAGCTGCCTGAGCCACAGATGGTGTTTGGTCTCTATAGGCATAGTGACCTTTCTCTGGTCCATTCGCTAGCACAGGGCCAGCATTTCCGTTTTGACAGGGGCTGAATAGTCTCCAGACCCTGCCTCGGCCTCAGTCAACAATTCACTCCTGCTCAGCACCGCATTGCAAAGATCAGTTGCTTACTGTTCTGACCCATAGATCAACTTAGAGACAGACATAGGTCTTCCTGGCTCCTGTTTAACTAAAACACAAAGAATATTGACTTTCAGCCTTTGTTTTTTCCTGAAACATAGCTACAAGGGTTCAAACAAATGGAACCTCTATTCTATGCTTAGTTTCCCACCTTTCTTTAGCTCTTTTAACTTAAAATGCCAGAAATGCTGACCAGGAAATCATAGAATATGATTTGGGGAAAAAGAAATTATCAGTGAAAGTACTTCATGTGTAAAATGTAATAATAATTCACGTTATTATAATTACCATAACATATAATTTGGTTCAAATCAGAAGGAATCCAATCTCAAATTCTAACTATGATTCAGAGCGTGGAAAATTGCTTGAGAATTTTATTCAACATGAGTCAATCCTGTTCTATCTCACCATAGTGAGCTCATTTTAATTCATAAATTATTATAAAAACCAAAGTTAAAATAAAGAAATTTTATAGGAAATACATGGTAAACAGAGCAATAAAAGTACTGCATATGCTTTACTGTAGTCAAAATCCAGTATTCTCACCAGTAGCATAGTACACCAAACCCCTATGAAATTCCAAATTTCCTATGCAAATAAAATAGAGTAGGAATTATTTAAATCTGTTATCCTATAAGTTTAGAATGGCACTTCTGTGGATATTGCTACTATAAAAATTTGTTTCTCTCTCCATCTTCTTATACATTTAAAGACGGTCTTCAAAAACAAAATAGAACAACAAAAATACATAATTTGTAATCCAGTAAGAGCAGAAATTAAAAGGATTTGGGGAAACTGCAGCAATAATTGGATTTTCACGGCTACTACACAGTCTTCCCTGTCTCTACTCTCTGAGGCTACTCAAGAATATAGAATTACATGAGATAGTTCCCATTATCTGTTGAACTAAAGGGGCTGTAGTCTACAAGCTACGGAACTGTAGCTGGATCTCCACAGCCAAGTAGTGGTGAGATTGAGGCAGGGCTCAGTTTGAGAGAGGAGCTTGTGGGAATGGGGAAATTTTGATGATCACTGCTCACCTAGTCCTGACTGCTCTGTGAGACAAATTAATCTTACTGCCTTCTGAGAGATGTCAGCAGTTTGAACTGAAAGGCTACCTTCTTACATAGAAGAGGATCAACCATTTCTTTCAAATTATCCTGCTCTGAGGGAACCTTAGGAACTTCTGGACTCCCACCAGACCCCTGTCATACTGAGAGGACACCTTGAAGGCCCTTCTAACCTCAACCTTTGCAGAAACAGAATCATTCTTTCCAGTTCATACTTTACTGACCCACCACTGCCTGAAGGAAACCATTAACTAGATCTACATAGTACTGAGAAAATCCAAACCTAAAACATTAATGTTTTCAAGTGACTTCAAAGGTCAGGTAGTTAAAATAAATATATGAGAATTCACATACTATTATAGTGTAGAGATCGGTGGAACTTTGATCTAATAGAAAGGGAATATGCTATAGAAAACAATTACATAATTTTTTAAAAAGTAGGTATACTGGCCAAGCACATCAAGTCTTTGGGTCAATTTTAGACCATAGGGTTAGTTTATAACTTTGGAATTTTGAATATGAAGAATCAGTACACAGCAACTTATTCTTATTCTTAAGGTATAATTAAAATTGAAGAAGGGAGTTTCAAGAAGGGAGATTTAGTTGAAAAATCAGAGTTAATGAAAGAAACAGGAGAGACCATGATTGGGGATCTCTAACAGGCATATAAATATCTAAAACATAATATAGGATTTTATCTTATTAAAACATAAGCCAGAGCCCAATGGAAAGGCCATAATATGGGTCTAGGACCCAATATTTGAAAGTTAGAAAATATCAGTAGAGGAAAATGAATAGTAAATAAGATGAACACCATTGGAAAGTGTTTGAGAGCCTCTAGGCCAAAGATTCAATCCAGAACCATGCATTGCATTTAGTTGTCATGTCTTTTTAATGTTCTTGAATCTGGAATAATTCCTTGATCTTTTTTGTCCTTCTTGATCTTGACATTTTTAAGAGAAGGAAAATTATTTTTGTAGAATTGTCCCCCAATTTGGTTTTGATATTTTTCACAATTATATTCAGGCATAAAATTTTGGCAGTGTTACTACAGGGGGCATATGAAACGATCGTAACAATAAAGAGAAGAAAAGATAAAAACCGGAGTGAAGGTAGTGACCATGGAAATAGGTAAAACATAAATCTTAAATATTAAAAATGGTAGAATTGACATAACTTGATAATTGAGAAAATGTAAGGTGGAAGGAATAAGATAGGGATAAATTCTGTAATAATAAATATCATGTATTGAATAATTACCATTTACAAAGGACACTGCTAAGTGCTCTACATATACCTTCTCATGTCATTGTGAAATGACAGTAGCTATTATTGCCAACCCAGTCGTATGGGGAAAAAAAAGAGAGACTGATGGAAATTAAGTAACTGGCATGAGAGCATATCACGTAGAAGAGAATTTGTAACCAGGCAAGCTCACTCCAGAGCCCTTGTTTTTATTTGCTGTGCTATACAAGTTATCAGTTTCTAACAGTGGTGAGTCAGGCTAATATATTAAGTATAGGATAAAGAGGAAAGTTTAAGGAGAAAGATCCTGATTCAAGCAATAAAAGGTTGAATTTGAGGTTTATAGGATATTCATGTGGAGATACATAGAAGCTCAGAAGAGATAACTGACCTCAAGTTATAAATTTTGGATTCATCAATTTATAAGAAAGAGACAATGCTATGAAAAATAGGGAGATACCACAGGAAGATTCAGACAGTGAAAGGGAAAATGCGGTGATATGACTCTGGAGAACACCAGCTTTGAAAGGACTGCCAGAGGAAGGAGGTTAAATGTAATTTTCCCCACTTTTCACATTGAAGTAAAATAGAAGTAGGGAAATACACACATCATTAAGTTTTCATGAAGTGCATGCTCTCAGATAATAGCACTAAGATCAAGCAGCAGTTTACCAGTACCCCACCAGCCCTATTTGAGGTAATACACCCAGAGTAACCACTGTGCTGATTCCTGAGAACATAAATTAGTTCCTCCAGTTTCTGAAAATGATATAAATGGAATTTCATAGTAGATACTCTTTGTCTGGCTTCTTTCAGTCAGTATTATTTTTGTTCATCCATTTATTTCAGTAGATTAGCTTGCTAATTTGCATTGTCGTAAAGCATTCTACTGTGTCACAGACACACCCTAAGAGGACTCACAATGAGCCATGCCTTTGTAAAATCCCCTCCCCTGGAGTGATGAAGGAGACTTGCTTTTCATGAATAGAATATCAAAAGTGGTGCAATGTCACTTCCATGATCATGCTTGTGTATGATTCCATCTTAGCTGACTGTAGTGAGAGATTTTCCTGCTTGCCTTGAAGAGGTGAATGGTACATTGTGAACTTCCTAAGGGGAGGACCTCAGGGCAGGGAGCAGCAGGCTGAAGGTAAGAGGCTAGATCCCTCGGTCATACAGCCAACAGGAAAATAAATTCTGCCAACAACCAAATGCACTTAGAAGCAGATTCTTCCCTATGAGTGAGGAACAGTCAGGGTTAGGAAGGGAGAGATAGGAAGGGGGCCAGGGAATCAGGCTCACAAAACAAAATCCCCAAAATGCTGAGATGTAAGGAAACCAAAGATAAGGGGACAAACCAGACCACCTTACCCTAGGGGTTTTGTCAGGAAGAAAAACCTATGCTAGAGTGCCTATGAAATTTATAAAGACTCTGAGAGGATAATGAACTCTCTAAGAAGTTGGCTGGGGTCCTTGCAAGACCCACTAAAAGTCAGTCACAGGAGCTGCTGGGAAATTCCCACAGGGGCCACTGAGAAATTCCCATAGGGAAGTCATCCATAGGGAATGCTGAGAAATACCCACAGAGGAAGCTGAGGGTGAGCTCCACTGGGTGTCCCACAGGCTAGCCTAGCACTGCGTGTGCAAAAGGAAAGAGGGCGTACCACACCAATAGAAAAAAATCCTTCCCTCCTACAGTGTTCCTTCCAATGTCCTCTAACCCAGGATCTCAAGCAAACCCATGACCACTGGTTTTGGAGCTGACGCAATAAATTGACAACTGATACAGGTATATACCCAGAAGAGAGTCATTGTCTTTTTATTCTCTTCTAAATTAGTGTGAAAGTAAGAAAACAAAAATGATAGAAATATTACTTAATGTCTCTTTCAACAAAATCTTTCATTTTTTATATTTATATTATTTCATTTATATATTTATATTATTTTTTATATTTCAATTTGATATTTGAAAGATATCTTTATAACAAACTATATTAGAAAAAATCAAGATAAAAGCAGAAATCCGTGAAGTAGAACATAAAGAAATAATAGCAAATCGAACTCCAATAAAAAATATACATGTTAAAAAAAAAGAACAAAACTCTGTATAATCTCCCTTGTTATTTGAAAATATTCATGATATTAAAAAAAAAACTCTGGCAATACTGGTCCAGAAAAGAAGAAATAAGGTGCAAGTCACATACAAAATATTAGGCATGAAAATGGGAAATTAATTGCACATATAAAAGTGATTAAAAATATAATAAGAAAATAAAAGCATCTTCTATGCCAATAAACTTGAAACTTCCTGGAAAATATAACTGATTAAAATATATTCAAGTAGGAATAGAATAATAAATAACCTTCTATCTATTAAGGAAATTAAAATAATTTTTAACGTTGTTGTGGACTGAATGTTTGTGCCCTGCTCCTTCCTCATATATTGAAGCCGTAACCCCCAATGCAATAATATTGGAGCCTTTGGAAGGTAATTAGGGTTAGAAGAGGTCAGAGTGGGACCCTGATGTTGGGATTAGTGCCCTGATAAGAATAACCAAAAAAATTGTTCTCTTTTTTTTTTTCCTGCCATGTGAGGACAGCAAGAAGATTGTCTACAAACCAGAGAAAGTTCACTCACCAGAAACAGACCATGTTGACACTTTGATCTTGGCCTTTTAGCCTCCAGAACTATGAGAAAAGCAAATTTCTGTTGTTTAAGCTACCTACTCTATGATATACACTATGGCACTCAGATGACTAAGACAAAAATAATTTCACAACGGAAACTCCAGACTCAGTATATTGTATATTTTGTTTACTTGCATTCTATCAAACATTCAAAGGATAGATCAGTCCAATCTTAAATCTATTTCCAGACAATTAAAAGCAGATCCACTATCCAACTCATTCTATAACTTAACTTTTGATAAAATTAGATTAAAAAAACACATGGGAGAAAGGACAGTCTAGGCCAGTGTCATTCAGGAACATAGATGCAAAATTCCAAACAAATGGGTATTTGGGTGACTCCGTTAAGCTTCCAACTCTTGATTTTGGCTCAGTTTGTGATCTCAGGGTAGTGAAACTGAGCCCAAGTCAGACTCCATGCTCAGCGGGATATCTGTTGGAATTTCTCTCACTCCCTCTGTCCCTCCCTCTGCTCATGTGTACTCTCTCTTCCTATCACTCTCTAAAATAAGTAAATCTTAAAAAAAAAATAATAATAATGCCCAAACGAAGTGTTAGCAAACCAAATTTGCTGTCAAATGAATTGGAAAGACCCTGGGCCCTGAGGCGTTGACTTAGCCTGTCTCAAAGATGTTGCTGAGGGCCCTTGGTCTCATCATGAGAAAGAATTCAAAGACAGACAACACAGCAGATGAGGAACACAAGCAGGAAAGTTTATTAAAGCAACTGTTATAGAATTCCTTATCCTTTAGTGCCCACAATTCTCGGTCATGAGGCTTCCAAGAATGAAGAGGTAGACCAGATGAAGAGTGCTGGGCAGCAAAGCGAATAGTAAAGTTTATTGAGTGATAGTACAAAGCTCCCAGTGTGGGAGGGGTCCCTAGAGGGTTGCCTCTGGAGTTTCTAAGTCCAGGGGTTTTTATGGGCTTTTTGTCAAGCTCTTTTAATCTCCAATGTGCCTTTCATCCAATCAGGGTTTTGTCATCTATCATATGGGAAAGGATAGAGGGCTCCTTCCAGGGTGGTGTAAAATCCTTTTAAGGGTGGTTTCCTTGTAGGTTTAGGGGGCCCTTGTCCCTGCCTACCTTTCTTCCAACTATCCATCATCAAAAGTACACTCTAGAAGTGCGAGAGCAGATAAGCTTGAGAGAGAGAGAGAGAGAGAGAGAGAGAGCTGTGTGTCCTGCAGGTTTGGGTTTCTATCTTTTATTGAGAGTTGTTAACTAAGGGGTGGAATATTTACTATTTGAGGCAAGGATTTCTTGGAAGCAGGGTTTCACACTTTTTTTTTCCTTATTTGGTCAGGGGTTTCTTGTCATGGCACTGCCATTTTGGGCTTTCTGGTTTGATCTGATTTTGTGTGTGTGTGTGTGTGTGTGTGTGTGTGTGTGTGTGTGTGTGTGTGGCTTTATTTTGAAGTGCTTACCAGGATAGGCCTTTTTCCTCATAGGTGGCTATTCTTTCCTCTTTGCTAGCCTCCAGGCATCCTATTAAAACCTAACTAGCTGCTTCTATAAAAAATTCATCTGTATTTAAGATAAAACAAATGGATTAAGTCATATTCATCCTAAGAATGCAATAGTGTTTTAATATTAACCAAAAAATATCTTTCACTAATTTGCTAATTATTTTTTTAAATACCTAAAAAATATGGGGTGCCTGGGGGGCTCAGTGGGTTAAGCATCTGCCTTTGGCTCAAGTTGTGATCCCAGGATCCTAGGATAGAGCCCTGCATTAGGCTCCCAATTCAGCAGGGAGTCTGCTTTTCCCTCTCCCACTGCCCCTCTCCCTACTTGTGCTCTTTCAAATAAATGGGTAAAATCTTAAAAACAAACAAACAAAATAAATAAAACCTTTTAAAAACAATTTTAAAGTATTCACCACATAAGCAGATGAAAGAACTGTATGATAACAGATGCCATTAAATGTTTGATAGATTCCTGTACCCATTCGTGGTAATAAATGATGATAGATAGATAGATAGATAGATAGATAGATAGATAGATAGATGATAGATAGATAGATGATAGATAGATAGATAGATAGATAGATATAGATAGATAGATGATAGATAGATGATAGATAGATAAATTAAATAAAATATATAATTTAGTAAAAGTTATATACCCAAAACTTACAGTACATGATTTTCAATGGGAAAACATTAGAAGCACTCTCTTTAAAATTAAGAACATGTCTGAGATGCTCAAAATTATTGTTTCTATTCAATTCAAACTTGTACTATAGGCTCCAGTCAGAGAAAGAAGATAAAAATAAACTCCTGCACACCTCCACTATACAAGAACATTCTTGGCAGCACTGTTTGTAATATCCTTAAATTGGAAAGATAAACATAAAATGCAGATACTGTTTAATTTACTTGCTTAAGATCCTTGTATACTTTATTCTTCCAGTTATGTTATCCTTTCCTTGCTTGTGGGAGGCAGACTGGGTTTTTTTTTTTTTTGTGATTGCACAATGCTTAGTAGCTAAATTAATACATTGTTTAAAGTATTTTTAAAAGTAATTAGGAAACTAGTGGATTAGTAGCAGTAACAATCAGATATAAAGTTAATATTTCATATTTTATGTAAGCATAAGTATATATTTTTGTAGCCCATGCTTATAAAATTATCATGTAACAATTAAAGCTGATGTCATTTTTAAAGAATTACAGTTAATATTTTTTGTTCTATGACTAGGTTCATATAATCCTCATTTGGATCTTTATAAATTTGATAATGAATATAGATGTTTTGAATGAAAATAAGCATAAACATATTCGAATATCCTTGGTTCTTTATAGATATATGGGTTATAAAATTACATAGGAAAACATAATGATGCCTAAAAGGAACATAAATATTGCAGATCATGGCTAATTATACTCTAATGCTCATGGAATTGGTTAATCATATTCATGACTAGCAACGAACTTACTAGAATTTCTAATACACCCTCTATGCTAATGAACAATTACAGTGTTGCCAGTGTTATAATCCAATGCTAGGAATGTAGGTGATTTCAGTTGACTTGCGTGGGGGAAGGCTTAATGTAATTCATGTGCAAGTAAGATATCTTACAGTCTAAGAAGGTAAGACAATAGAATAATGCTCTTGAGATGGCTCACTTTCTTTTTGGTGAACAACATAAGCTGAGCTGAGACCACAATTTAAATTACGAAATAATGTGTTGTTAGGTCCCCCATCACACTCTGTTTTTCAGCCCCAGCTCTAAGGCCCAAGCTCTACAAGCTGCTTAGAGCTACCCCACTAGAGGCATTCTATCAGTTGTCTCCCTTGGGTCATGCAGCAGTGTGGAATAGAGGTCATTTTGAACTTTATTTAAAGTCTCACTATTTTAACCATTCTTTTGTTCTTCAACATGATCTCTGAATTCATCTCTGAGAGTCAGAGACATATATCTTTATGAATGATGATAAAAATGTAGATACTCTCTGAGGAAATTTAATGGAACTCTTCAGACCCAGCACTGAGCTGACATACAGAGCCATTTGTTTTTTAGTTGCTCTGGAACTAAGGTTTTAAATTCTCAGCTCCACTGAAAACCAATTGTATCTCTACAATATGTAGAAAAGAAGAAAGGAAAGAAAGAAGGAATGTTACATTAGAATGTAAGGTCTATGATAACAGGATTTTTTTTTCAATTCACTATAGTTCACTAGAGTATCTTCAAGGCTTAGAAAAGAGTCTGGCACATATTTTTCAGTAAATATTTGTGAAAGAAAAGAAAGAGAGGAAAAGAAATAGAGGAAGGAAACACAAATCTTAGCAAATTTCTCTACACAGACCATCCACCTGCTCTTGTCCTTCCCTGGCTTCTTATTTTTAAAAGGTATTTTTTTCGTTCCCAAATACCTCCTATGGACGAGTCAAATATCAGATCTGCCTTGCTTACTATTAGCCATTTTGAAAATATACTCCAGTGAATCTGACCAGGAATTTAACATTTAATTAAACCTTTCAGTGGAATTAGTTATAAATGTTGAAACTCCAAAACAATATAAAGCTATTGGACAATAAGGAAATACCACAGGTGATGTGACGCAACTAAATCTAAGAACATTTCAGGGAAGGAAACCCGAAAAAACATCAGAAAAACATAGTGTGAGATATAAATTTAATAGATTAGTCTTCTGTTTTTCTTTCTATAAGTAGAGCTATCCCTTACACAATTCCAGCAGTTGAAGACTTCTTGTTTAAAAGTAGAAGGTAATTTGGCCAATTCCTCAGGTCTGCCCATGGAAAGTGAACAGAGGTTAGGACACACACATTTTTTTGGCCTGCAAAACAGAAGACTCTTCTCTGGCATATACTGCCAAGCCAATGCTCAATTGCATCATGTTAAAGAAAAATTGCACCCGACAGAAGGAGGAAATAGGCAAGGGCGACTTTAGTCAAGACTATTGCCATAGGGGAGGGACACTGAACTCAACTCTGCTGAAACAAAATGCAGGAAGGTTTTTAAGGGCTGAGATGAGCTAGTAGAGAAAGACTGCAGGACATTAGGAAAGAGATATTGATCAAGGGGAGTGGCCATCTGTATTTGCTAATTGATAATCATCAGAGTCAGGCTCCTTCTTTCCCACTGACATTGGCAGACAGAGGCACTATCACTATTCCATGATTACATTTCAAGAAGATAGCTCTCAGATCCTTGTTGAAGATATTCCTGGGTTCTAAATTCAAAGGATCAGAGAAACAATGCAATAACAAATTTGCCCAAGTAATAATTCTTTTTTAAAAAAGGAATTCAGGGGCAGCCTGGGTGGCTCAGCGGTTTAGCACTGCCTTCAGCCCAGAGTGTGATCCTGGAGACCCAGGATCAAGTCCCACGTCGGGCTCCCTGCATTGAGCCTGCTTCTCCCTCTGCCTGTGTCTCTGCCTCTCTCTCTTTCTCTCTCTCTCTCTCTCTCTCTCTCTCTCTCTCTCTCTCCCTCCCCCCTCTGTGTATTCTCATGAATAAATAAATAAAATCTTAAAAAAAAGAATTTAGGAGCATATAGTCAGGAAGAAATCTAAAATTTTTGTCAGAATGAGTGAACATTAAGGCTATCTTTCTTGGTTAAGCAGTCATCACAGTTTATATGAAGCCCTCATGTATCTTCATGTCTCTTCACATCTCTAACAGAAATACTATGTGTGAATCACTCCGTGCACCCAACAAATTTTCTTCCAATACCAACCCCTTCCAGGCACTGGACCCTGGGAATAGAATCGGGAATACAGGCTTGCGGGGCAATGAGAAAATAGAAGATAAATAATCACCTTTGTAAATATAAATTACAAACAAGGCAAGTTTCATCAAAAAAGATCTGTCATGGTTTAAGAGTTTGTAACAAGGTAACTTGACATAGTTTGAGTGACAGGAAAGAATTCCTTCAGGAAGCAATGTTTGAGCTGAGATTGGAAGGACAAGTAGGAACTGAGTGAGGAAGGGAAGGAAATTTGCAGGGCGAGTTGAGAGCCAGTGGAAAGGCTCTGAGACTGTGGGTGGAGAAGGGCTGGAAAATTGAGAAGAATGAAAGAAGTTAGGGTAGCTGCAAAAGACATTGCCAGAGGCATCACAGCACAGCAGGAAATGAGCTGGAGGCCTGTGAGCCTGGATTCACTAGGATCTGAGATGATTAAAGGGAAGCCAGGATACAGCTAGAAGTGTGAGCCAGGGAAGACTGTCCTATGTAAACCTGTGGTTTTATCTCCCATCTATTGGCACAGTTTGCCTAGAGCTAATTTCTTGGACTCTGTTGCAGCAGGAGGTAATTTGACTCACTTTGCTCTCTTACAGCACCTCTCCAAGATAACTCACTGATTTTTTTTTAATTTAAATTTAAATTTTTTAATTTTTAAAATAAATTTATTTTTTATTGGTGTTCAATTTGACAACATATAGAATATCACCCAGTGCTCATCCCGTCAAGTGCCCACCTCAGTGCCGGTTACCCAGTCACCCCCACCCCCCGCCCACCTCCCATTCCATCACCCCTAGTTCGTTTCCCAGAGTTAGGAGTCTTTCATGTTCTGTCTCCCTTTCTGATATTTCCCACTCATTTTTCTCCTTTCCCCTTTATTCTCTTTCACTATTTTTTATATTCCCCAAATGAATGAGACCACATATGATTGTCCTTTTCTGATTGACTTATTTTACTCAGCATAATACCCTCCAGGTCCCTCCAAGTCGAAGCAAATAGTGGGTATTTGTCATTTCTAATGGCTGAGTAATATTCCATTGTATACATAAACCACATCTTCTTTATCCATTCATCTTTCGATGGACACCGAGGCTCCTTCCACAGTTTGGCTATTGTGGACATTGCTGCTATAAACATCGGGGTGCAGGTGTCCCGGCGTTTCATTGCATCTGTATCTTTGGGGTAAATCCTCAGCATTGCAATTGCTGGGTCGAGGGGCAGGTCTATTTTTAACTCTTTGAGGAACCTCCACACAGTTTCCAGAGTGGCTGCACCAGTTCACATTCCCACCAACAGTGTAAGAGGGTTCCCCTTTCTCCACATCCTCTCCAACATTTGTGGTTTCCCGCCTTGTTAATTTTCCCCATTCTCACTGGTGTGAGGTGGTATCTCATTGTGGTTTTGATTTGTATTTCCCTGATGGCAAGTGATGCGGAGCATTTCCTCATGTGCTTTTTGGCCATGTCTATGTCTTCCTCTGTGAGATTTCTGTTCATGTCTTTTGCCCATTTCATGATTGGATTGTTTGTTTCTTTGCTGTTGAGTTTAATAAGTTCTTTATAGATCTTGGAAACTAGCCCTTTATCTGACAGGTCATTTGCAAATATCTTCTCCCATTCTGTAGGTTGTCTTTTAGTTTTGTTGACTGTATCTTTTGCTGTGCAAAAGCTTCTTATCTTGATGAAGTCCCAGTAGTTCATTTTTGCTTTTGTTTCTCATGCTTTGGTGGATGTATCTTGCAAGAAGTTACTGAACTCACTGATGTTTTGGATATTAGTCTCTCTCACATATCCCAGATAGAAATTAATGTCAATATTAAATGATTGAACTCTTATCACATTAACATGCAGAGATGCGCACTTCTGCGTAAGAACAGCAACCAGATATTCTCTTGTATTCCCCACATTCCACTTTGCCTCTGAGGCACCTCCTCAGTCCTTTTGTATCTACATAATCTTGGGCTTTCTGAAAAGTCCAGAAATCAGCTTACTGATACCCACTAAAATGTTAGGTTAATCAGTTACTATATGTGATAAAAATAGTTTCAAGTTATATTCATCAACAGCACTGTGATGTTCTTATCAAGGTATGCATGTGACCTCTAGTGTGTACTGAAACAAAGCATGCAGTAGTTCAAGGAAATAAAAATATTTCAAGGAATTATTTAATGACATCTTTTCTGGATGACAGACTGATGCCTTGAAACACATAGGGTTCTCACAGAAAGGTGAGTAGTTTGGCTGAGTCTCAGGGAGCAGCTCCTGGCATTTAATAAGTATGCCATAATATCAAGGTTTTTAAAAAATCATTATCACTACTCTTAATACTTCATTAATACTTAAAATATTCTTGTTAGCTTTATTGGTGGACAAATATGACAATTTCCTGAAGAGCAGTGAAAAGTGTACTTATAGCTGGATACTAAAAACTATGATATATGTTATACTGGAAAACATACCAAACTTCTAATTGGTCTGTCTGAAAATGCCACATTAAAAACCACAAGCTAAGGTGAAGGGGGAAGTGCCCACAGTTTTTAGAAAGTCATAACAAGCAAAACTTTGCTATAAGACTCAAAATCATATAATCTCACCCCAAAGATTTTGATTAGATCATTGGAGTCTTTCTTTTTTCCTTTCCTGAGGTAGAACATCTTCTAAGAAATAGAACTTTTAAACCATGAGAATGATCTTTGCTGAGTTGTGGCAATTTCACCAAGATTTCTATGATAAGTTAGATCAATTTATTGTTTACCATTTCCTGTCAGAGATCATGTGTACTTTGAATCTTCTTAAGGCATTATTCTAGCTATCATTTTAGAAAACCTTATGGCGGGGGGGATAGCCAGCAGAATGGGTAGACATCTATTGTAGATGATTTTAGGAGATGAAAAAATTTGGGTGTGTTTTGGGTCATTTTTCAAAGCCATGTCATTGCAATCATGATCCCTCAATAACACAAGTTGTTTCATTTTGACCAGCTGTGCTCTCTGAGTATATAAAAATCAAAGAAAACTGAACACTTTAGTTTTTAGAAGATATCTTAAGAATTTAGGTATGAGTCATGAGATTCCTTGTAGCTAATCTAATGGCCCTATCTTAATTATTAGATCTCTTCCATAACAGGGGCAATCCAGTTTAGTGCCCCTGTATTTCTATTGGCATCATTTATTTCTATTGTTAGATTGTTGGATTTCACCAAATTAGCATTTATCCATCTATCTTCAACTTATTTATCCATCCATCCATTTGCTCATATATTTACCCACTTAATCATTTATTCACTGTTAATTCAGCACACCTTTGTAGAATATCTATCATATAATTGGGTGAGGGCAAACTGTGAAAATAAATGTGAAAAAACATGGTCCCAGACCTCAAAGATGTTATCTTTGTATTTATTTATAAGCTTGAAAAAAAACTGGTTTCTAATTCTGTCTTTTTGCCCTGCCTCCTCTACCTTTCCTGCACAATTGACCTAATCTCCCACACTTTAGTCACTTTGGGGTCTAATCTTTGTTAACTTTTTCATTAGTGTCTCATGCCAATTTGAGCATACTAACAATTAACTAAACTTCAGTGGTTCTCTACCTGCCCCCCACCCTGAAATGTCTCATACTAGAACCACACCCCAATTTATTTTGGGGACAATTATTTTTGCCCCACTGAATAGTCTGTTTAATGTCCTATTAAATACAGTCTTCCAAAAAAGGAACTTGGTGCTCCCCTAGCCAAAGAGTGAGTGTGTGACTGAACTAGACTAATCATTTGTTCTTCCTGGAATTTAAGCCACTAAACAGAATGAAAAGGGAAAAGGTAGAGCTGAAATTCATGCAGGCAAATATGTCTGTAGATGCTCACAGTTGCACTGGTTTCTCCTGACTTGCCTTTGAATCTGTGATGAACCTACTCTACTCCCTGTATCCTGTACACTATTCCCCATTGCCACGGCTCTAATGAGCTTCTTTACTAAGGGATCACCTGAGTTGCTTTCTGTGGTTCCCAAACAGAAATCCCTAACTTACAGAATCTCTGTTTGTGAAATCTTTGTATTCCAAGACTATGTATAGTGTCTTGCCACTAACATTTTCATGGAAATCCTGAAAAAATAACTCATGTGCTCACTATTCAGTCCTCTAGAGTTTATAATCATGCCTCTGGGCATGACGAGCCTACTGAAATGTAGTCCCTGCCCACTGGAGCTGACCTCTTAGCTATACTCTTCATGTGTCAAAGCTGATTCTGATCTCCTGGGACCTTCACATGCTGAAGCTATTCTGTGATCTTTGCCAGTATGGCATGAAGCTCTTCAATGGTAGTGCTGTTGTGCTATATGGGTCTGAACTGTGCTGCTTCTTCAGGGTCTTACAGGTACTTAAATTGAATAAGGCTTCCTATTTTTATTTCAGTTTCTTGTTCAGATAACTGAGACAGAAGTCCACGGGAGCTGGGCCTTGGAAAGACAGTAATCGAACAAAACTTTATTTGTTGATTACACCATGGTAGGGTGATTAAAACTGTTCTTTGTGAGCTAAACATGTTTTCTTTGATTCTACACTGAAAGGTTTTGAATCAACTCTACAGAAATAGACATCTGCTCACCTGAATAATGCATTTGAGTCTCATTGAAGGTTTGCCTCAATGTCTAAAATATTTAACTGTTTAAAAGGTCAGGTGGGAAGCACTTATGAATGATATGGTTGTATCAGGAATTTTTCCCTTATATGATATTGAATAATGCCTGTTCCTTCTGGTTTATAGGTGTGCCAATTTCTGAGTCTTCTGGAACATTAGTATTTTTTTATCTAAATTGCCTCATATATTCTGGGTATCGTTCATTTCTATTCACTTTGTTTAAAAATATAATTACCTTCTTATCTTTTGTTCACCACAAGAAAAAAGTCTATGATTATTGTATTAATCAAATACAAGCAATTATAAACATACAATGTTTTTCAATTTTTAAAAGTGTAATATCTCTTATTCTTTGTCTCTCACAGTTTGCCTAATGAAGCATATTAGTTTCCTGTATCCCTTGTTCAAATGTTTTAACTTCTGCATAAATATTGATCTTACCTATATAGAATTTCCATTATTCATTCACATTTTCCTATTGATTTTCCATTGATTTTTTTATTAGTTTTCAATTTCTTTTTTTGTTTTGTTTTATTTTTGATGGGGATGTACTTTATTTATAAAATGTATAAAAATTTATAATTAAAATATAAGTTTTATTTAAAAGTTTATTCTTGGTAGTAAGTTTCTTTATTTTTATTTTTTTAAGATTTTATTTATTCATTCATGAGAGGCACAGAGACAGAGAGAGAGGCAGAGGGAGAAGCAGGCTCCATGCAGGGAGCCCCACGTGGGACTCGATCCTGGGTCTCCAGGATCACGCCCTGGACTGAAGGTGGCGCTAAACCGCTGAGCCACCCCGGCTGCCTTATTATTATTTTTTTATTTTTGTATTTATTCATGATAGTCACAGAGAGAGAGAGAGAGAGAGAGAGAGAGAGAGGCAGAGACACAGGCAGAGGGAGAAGCAGGCTCCATGCACTGAGAGCCCGACATGGGATTCGATCCCGGGCCTCCAGGATCGCACCCTGGGCCAAAGGCAGGTGCTAAACACCGCTGCGCCACCCAGGGATCCCCCGGCTGCCTTATTCTTGGTAGTAAGGTAAACAAATATGAAACTTGTTCTTTTGTATCTGTTGTCCTAAGAAGCCAAAGGAGGTTTGATTAGTGAGAAATAGAGAGCTTGCTATAATCTCTTTGTGTTTCATCAAGTTGGACTCTAATCAGTATTTATATAAGCTTAGAAGAAATATAGCATTAATAATTAATTATACACCATAGATTATTTGTCTACTCCACTAATTACCCAGTGTTTATTATGTTTCAACCAAGAGTTCAACACTATAACTTAAGCTGTGAGAAAAGCCCAACCTGTTACCCAACTCTTATCCTTTCAATGCCAAGAAATAGAGTTGTAGAGACTGATCATATATAAAATTATTGATGTAATTACAAGATGCACATATTTAAACTCCCTATGAGGAATAAACTCTAAGGGTAGAGGAGTTATGAGCTAGAGTAAATCAATGAAGAATGGAATAGTGTGGAGTTGGTCTCATGGAATCTGTTTGATCTGAGGTTTTGGGGCCCAGATCACCTTTACCAGTCCAATTACCTGTCCCTCCATTGCTGGATGGTTGCTGCCTCTTCTACGAGGTCATTACTCCATACTCTCAGAGAAGAGCCAAAGGTTAATGACTGACTTATCCAAGAAGAGAAAAAGGCCAGCTCTTTGTATTAAGAGGGAACCAACTCTAGGATATCATTCCTGATTTAGAGCTCCTCATGGGAACAGATAGCCTGAGGTCCATTTTCAGCCAAGAAGACCTCCTTGTTTGCTTTCTTACTGTTCCATTTCCCTCGTTCCCCCTCATCTAGAGCACTCTAGATGCAAAAATCCTTCTCTCAGGATTTTATCTGAGGAAATTGTACCTAAAACAGTTGGTATCAGAAGTGGACCTGAGAGGCAGACTCTAAGAATGGAATTCTAGAAATGGACCAATCACTGGCCAGATGGCAATCAGGGTACTACCCCTGGTGGAAAGGAGGCTTTTGATGGTGCTGGCATGCTACAGCAGAGGGATTGCTAATATTTTCACTTGTGGTGAACTTTGGCAGGTAATAGTTGAGAGAAGGTACACTCGCTGGCAAAAAGTCTTTAGTGGTTTCAAGGGACTAGTACCCAAGACTACAGAACTGGATGCTTTGATAAGTGCCATTGATGCACTGAAGAGGACAGGTTCAGGTATACTGACCCACCATTTAAAACAGTGTATTGAGAACCTCCCTAGCTGCATGAACAGAAACAAGTATGTCTTCCAGACAGGAGACGAACAGAGCTAAAATCAGACACTTGATCTAATTGGAAGAATTACAGATTTTTCTAAGAAAACTTACTTGGGAATCTAGACTATTTTCCCAAGCCAAAACCCTGCCCTGAGGGAAGAAGTGGGATCTGAGCATGACACTGTTCTTGAGGACCTTGACTCTCCTGATTGAAAAGCTGTGCAGAAATCTCCAATGAGATATTTCACAAGACAATCAATGGTTGCTCTACTCTGGATCTACTCTTACTTTTCCTCATGGCCACCAGAGAGAAAGCCACGTGACCCCACTGAGAAGTGGGGGCTCTGCAAAAGGAGGAAAGGACTCATACACTAACAGAGCCACAGAGCCACACCTTCATATGTTGGCAGGAACCAGAAGGCAGACTTTCAGAGAGAAATTCTCTTCTAGGACGTAAATGAAGCAAATTGACCCACATGGAAACTTAGGCAAGGCAAGGCAATTAATGTCTTTGCTATGTTGTACACAAGTTCTATTCTGGTGTAATGTTCTGTGGATTATGGTGCTTTTCTGACTTTTTAAAAAAAATTGTTCTATTAAGAGCTTCTTCATTTGAACAATAATAGTGCCTATTTTATAGTCTCTGAGACAGCCATGTGACACCACTGGTTACTGACCGGGGTGGCTATTGCATTCTTCTTGATAAAAATGGAACAAAATAAAACCATGCTTTATAACTTGCATAATTATATAATCTAGCTACATTTTTATTATTGGTACCAAAATAATAATAGTACTTTTGAACTCTTCCTGATTCCAAATTCTTGCTTAACACTTTATGTACATTACTTATTTCATCTGTAAAAGAAGTCTTATCATTATTATCTCCATTTTACAAAGGAAAGAACTAAGCCCCTGAGAGGTAAGCCAAGCTGCCCTCAATCATCCTGCTTATAACTAGTGGGGCCAGAAGGCAAACCTAAGCCACCTTCTCCCAAATTGTGCTTTTACTTACTTATTTTTAAAGATTTACTTATTTATTTTTTGAGAGAGAGAAAGTGCAGGCAGGCATGCACTATTTGGGGGAGGGGCAGAGGGAGAAGCAAACTCCCCACTGAGCACAGAGCCCATGTTGGGCTCCATCCCAGGACCCTGAGATCACAACTGAGCAAAACCAAGAATTGGAGGCTTAACCAGCTGAGCCACCCAGATGCCGTCAAATTGTGCTTCTAAACACTACTCATACAGCCACCATTGGCATGTTTTTATGTTTTGAATCTTATACACTCTTTTATTTTTTTTTTTTTTATAAATTAATTTTTATTGGTGTTCAATTTACCAACATACAGAATAACACCCAGTGCTCATCCCGTCAAGTGTCCCCCTCCGTGCCCGTCACCCATTCACCCCCACCCCCCGCCCTCCTCCCCTTCCACCACCCCTAGTTCATTTCCCAGAGTTAGAAGTCTTTATGTTCTGTGTCCCTTTCTGATATCTCCCACACATTTCTTCTCCCTTCTCTTATATTCCCCTTCACTATTATTCATATTCCCCAAATAAGTGAGAACATACACTGTTTGTCCTTCTCCGATTGACTTACTTCACTCAGCATAATACCCTCCAGTTCCATCCACGTTGAAGCAAATGGTGGGTATTTGTTGTTTCTAATGGCTGAGTAATATTCCATTGTATACATAAACCACATCTTCTTTATCCATTCATCTTTCGATGGGCACCGAGGCTCCTTCCACAGTTTGGCTATTGTGGACATGGCTGCTAGAAACATCGGGGTGCAGGTGCCCCGGCGTTTCATTGCATCTGAATCTTCGGGGTAAATCCCTAACAGTGCAATTGCTGGGTCGTAGGGCAGGTCTATTTTTAATTCTTTGAGGAACCTCCACACAGTTTTCCAGAGTGGCTGCACCAGTTCACATTCCCACCAACAGTGTAAGAGGGTTCCCTTTTCTCCGCATCCTCTCCAACATTTGTTGTTTCCTGCCTTGTTAATTTTCCCCATTCTCACTGGTGTGAGGTGGTATCTCATTGTGGTTTTGATTTGTATTTCCCTGATGGCAAGTGATGCAGAGCATTTTCTCATGTGCATGTTGGCCATGTCTATGTCTTCCTCTGTGAGATTTCTCTTCATGTCTTTTGCCCATTTCATGATTGGATTGTTTGTTTCTTTGGTGTTGAGTTTAATAAGTTCTTTATAGATTTTGGAAACTAGCCCTTTATCTGATATGTTATTTGCAAATATCTTCTCCCATTCTGTAGGTTGTCTTTGAGTTTTGTTGACTGTATCCTTTGCTGTGCAAAAGCTTCTTATCTTGATGAAGTCCCAATAGTTCATTTTTGCTTTTGTTTCTTTTGTTTTCGTGGATGTATCTTGCAAGAAGTTACTGTGGCCAAGTTCAAAAAGGGTGTTGCCTGTGTTCTCCTCTAGGATTTTGATGGAGTCTTGTCTCACATTTAAATCTTTCATCCATTTTGAGTTTATCTTTGTGTATGGTGCAAGAGAGTGGTCTAGTTTCATTCTTCTGCATGTGGATGACCAATTTTCCCAGCACCATTTATTGAAGAGACTGTCTTTCTTCCAGTGGATCGTCTTTCCTCCTTTGTCAAATATTAGTTGACCATAAAGTTCAGGGTCCATTTCTGGATTCTCTATTCTGTTCCATTGGTCTATGTGTCTGTTTTTGTGCCAGTACCACACTGTCTTGATGACCACAGCTTTGTAGTACAACCTGAAATCTGGCATTGTGATGCCCCAGCTATGGTTTTCTTTTTTAAAATTCCCCTGGCTATTCGGGGTCTTTTCTGATTCCACACAAATCTTAAAATAATTTGTTCTAAGTCTCTGAAAAAAGTCCATGGTATTTTGATAGGGATTGCATTGAACGTGTAAATTGCCCTGGGTAGCATTGACATTTTCACAATATTAATTCTGCCAATCCATGAGCATGGAATATTTTTCCATCTCTTTGTGTCTTCCTCAATTTCTTTCAGAAGTGTTCTATAGTTTTTAGGGTATAGATCCTTTACCTCTTTGGTTAGGTTTATTCCTAGGTATCTTATGCTTTTGGGTGCAATTGTAAATGGGATTGACTCCTTAATTTCTCTTTCTTCAGTCTCATTGTTAGTGTATAGGAATGCCATTGATTTCTGGGCATTGATTTTGTATCCTGCCACGCTACCAAATTGCTGTATGAGTTCTAGCAATCTTGGGGTGGAGGCTTTTGGGTTTTCTATGTAGAGTATCATGTCATCGGCGAAGAGGGAGAGTTTGACTTCTTCTTTGCCAATTTGAATGCCTTTAATGTCTTTTTGTTGTCTGATTGCTGAGGCTAGGACTTCCAATACTATGTTGAATAGCAGTGGTGAGAGTGGACATCCCTGTCTGGTTCCTGATCTTAGGGGAAAGGCTCCCAGTGCTTCCCCATTGAGAATGATATTTGCTGTGGGCTTTTCGTAGATGGCTTTTAAGATATCGAGGAAAGTTCCCTCTATCCCTACACTCTGAAGAGTTTTAATCAGGAATGGATGCTGTATTTTGTCAAATGCTTTCTCTGCATCTAATGAGAGGATCATATGGTTCTTGGTTTTTCTCTTGCTGATATGATGAATCACATTGATTGTTTTACGAGTGTTGAACCAGCCTTGCATCCCGGGGATAAATCCTACTTGGTCATGGTGAATAATTTTCTTAATGTGTTGTTGGATCCTATTGGCTAGTATCTTGTTGAGAATTTTTGCATCCATGTTCATCAGGGATATTGGTCTGTAATTCTCCTTTTTGGTGGGGTCTTTGTCTGGTTTTGGAATTAAGGTGATGCTGGCCTCATAGAATGAGTTTGGAAGTACTCCATCTCTTTCTATCTTTCCAAACAGCTTTAGTAGAATAGGTATGATTTCTTCTTTAAACGTTTGATAGAATTCCCCTGGGAAGCCATCTGGCCCTGGACTCTTGTGTCTTGGGAGGTTTTTGATGACTGCTTCAATTTCCTCCCTGGTTATTGGCCTGTTCAGGTTTTCTATTTCTTCCTGCTCCAGTTTTGGTAGTTTGTGGCTTTCCAGGAATGCGTCCATTTCTTCTAGATTGCCTAATTTATTGGCGTAGAGCTGTTCATAATATGTTTTTAAAATCGTTTGTATTTCCTTGGTGTTGGTAGTGATCTCTCCTTTCTCATTCATGATTTTATTAATTTGAGTCTTCTCTCTCTTCTTTTTAATAAGGTTGGCTAATGGTTTATCTATCTTATTAATTCTTTCAAAGAACCAACTCCTGGTTCTATTGATCTGTTCCACAGTTCTTCTGGTCTCAATTTCGTTGAGTTCTGCTCGAATTTTAATTAACTCTCTTCTTCTGCTGGGCGTCGGGTCGATTTGCTGCTTCTTCTCTAGCTCCTTTATGTGTAAGGTTAGCTTTTGTATTTGAGTTCTTTCCAGTTTTTGAATGGATGCTTGTATTGCGATGTATTTCCCCCTCAGGACTGCTTTTGCTGCATCCCAAAGATTTTGAACAGTTGTATCTTCATTGTCATTAGTTTCCATGAATCTTTTTAATTCTTCCTTAATTTCCTGGTTGACCCTTTTATCTTTTAGCAGGATGGTCCTTAACCTCCACGTGTTTGAGGTCCTTCCAAACTTCTTCTTGTGATTGAGTTCTAATTTCAAGGCGTTATGGTCTGAGAATATGCAGGGGACGATCCCAATCTTTTGGTATCGGTTCAGACCCGATTTGTGACCCAGTATGTGGTCTATTCTGGAAAAAGTTCCATGTGCACTTGAGAAGAATGTGTATTCAGTTGAGTTTGGATGTAAAGTTCTGTAGATATCTGTGAAATCTATCTGGTCCAGTGTATCATTTAAAGCTCTCGTTTCTTTGGAGATGTTGTGTTTAGAAGACCTATCAAGGGTAGAGAGAGCTAGATTGAAGTCACCAAGTATAAGTGTATTATTATCTAAGTATTTCTTTACTTTGGTTAATAATTCGTTTAAGTATTTGGCAGCTCCCACATTCGGGGCATATATATTGAGGATTGTTAAGTCCTCTTGTTGGATAGATCCTTTAAGTATGATATAGTGTCCCTCTTCGTCTCTCACTACTGTCTTCGGAGTGAATTTTAGTTTATCTGATATAAGGATGGCTACCCCTGCTTTCTTTTGAGAACCATTTGAATGGTAAATGGTTCTCCAACCTTTTATTTTCAGGTTGTAGGTGTCCTTCTGTCTAAAATGAGTCTCTTGTAGACAGCAAATAGATGGGTCCTGCTTTTTTATCCAGTCTGAAACCCTGCGCCTTTTGATGGGGTCATTAAGCCCGTTCACGTTCAGAGTTACTATTGACAGATATGAGTTTAGTGTCATCATGATATCTATTTAGTCCTTGTTTTTGTGGATTGTTCCACTGAAGTTCTTCTTAAAGGGGAATTTTAAGAGTCCCCCTTAAAATTTCTTGCAGAGCTGGTTTGGAGGTCACATATTCTTTCAGTTCCTGCCTGTCTTGGAAGCTCTTTATCTCTCCTTCCATTTTGAATGAGAGCCTTGCTGGATAAAGTATTCTTGGTTGCATGTTCTTCTCATTTAGGACCCTGAATATATCCTGCCAGCCCTTTCTGGCCTGCCAGGTCTCTGTGGAGAGGTCTGCTGTTACCCTAATATTCCTCCCCATGAAAGTCAGGGACTTCTTGTCTCTTGCTGCTTTAAGGATCTTCTCTTTATCTTTGGAATTTGCAAGCTTCACTATTAGATGTCGAGGTGTTGAACGGTTTTTATTGATTTTAGGGGGGGATCTCTCTATTTCCTGGATCTGAATGCCTGTTTCCCTTCCCAGATTGGGAAAGTTTTCAGCTAGGATTTGTTCAAATACATATTCTGGCCCTCTGTCCCTTTCGGCGCCCTCGGGAACCCCAATTAAACGTAGATTTTTCTTCCTTAGAGTGTCATTTATTTCCCTTAATCTGTCTTCATGGTTCTTTAGTTGTTTATCTCTTTTTTCCTCAGTTTCCCTCTTTGCCATTAACTTGTCTTCTATGTCACTCACTCGTTCTTCCACCTCGTTAACCCTCGTCGTTAGGACTTCTAGTTTGGATTGCATCTCATTCAGTTGATTTTTAATTTCTGCCTGATTGGATCTAAATTCTGCAGTCATGAAGTCTCGTGAGTCCTTAATGCTTTTTTCTAGAGCCACCAGTAGCTGTATAATAGTGCTTCTGAATTGGCTTTCTGACATTGAATTGTAATCCAGATTTTGTAGCTCTGTGGGAGAGAGGGCTGTTTCTGATTCTTTCTTTTGAGGTGAGGTTTTCCTTCTAGTCATTTTGCTCAGTGCGGAGTGGCCAAAAACAAGTTGTATTGGGAGAATGAGAGAAAGAGAGAGAAGGAAAGAAAAGAGAAAAAGAAAAAAGAAAAAGAAAAGAAAAAGGAAAGAAGAGAAGAAAAAGGGAAAGAAAAAGAAAGAAAGGTGAAAAAAAAAGAGGGTGGGGGAAGCAATCAGAAATCAAAAAGAAAAGAAAAAAGAAAAGAAAAAAAAAACACGGGGGAGTATTTCTGTAGAGTTTAAGTCCCTTGACTTCCCCTGGAACTGGTCCGTCCAGCTGGTCTTCTGGGGGAGGGGCCTGTTGCGCTGATTTTCAGGTGTTAGCACTTGGGGGAGCTGCTCTGCCCCTGCCTGCTGCAGGGCTCAGCGGGGGTTGTTTACCCCGTGAGGTCTCAGGAGGATCAGCGGCAGTTGCTATGGCAACTCTGGAAGCCTGGATTCAGTCTCCGCAGGAACTACGGGGCTTGGGGCTCTCGGCTCTCCGTCCGCAGGGCCTGGAGGCTCCGGGGCGGGGCCGCTGATCTGCTCAGCTCGGGGCAGGAGCGTCCTTGCTGTCCTGGGCCCTCCCGGCCTCTGCCTGTCCCGGGGGGAGGCCGGATCCTGGGCTGTGTCCCGGCGCCCTGTGCTCCCGGGCCTGTGTTGTTGGATTTGCGCTCCCGCCCCGCAGCTCCCTCCCTGGAGCCGCTCCCGAGCCCCTCCGAACTGCTCCGGTGCGTGCTGCAGCCCTTAGGGAGCTCGGTGCACTCTCCTGCGCTTGCAGGTGCCTGTTAGTGTCCCCGGGAGCCCGAGGGCATCCCCGCCCTTCTGGGTCCTGCTCCAACTCCCTGCGAGCCCCTTTCCGCCCGCCCGGGAAGGTTGGTGCAGCTCCTGCTCCTCCGGGACGGGGCTCTCCTGTCCTGGGGACACTCGCCCCGGCCTCAGCCCGGCTCCTCCGGGGCCCCTCCCCCTCGGAGGCCTTTTGTTTCTTTATTTCTTTTCCCCGTCTTCCTACCTTGATAGAAGCGTGAACTCCTCTCACTGTAGCATTCCAGCTGGTCTCTCTTTAAATCTCAGGCCGAATTCGTAGATTTTCAGGATGGTTTGAAGGTTATCTAGGTAATTTGTTGGGGACAGGTGATTTGGGGACCCTACTCCTCCGCCATCTTGCCCCTCCTCCGAATAGGTCCTGAGTTTCTGATATGAGCAAGCGGATATGAGGAGAGACTTTCACAGAGGTGATTATGGGGGCTAAGAAGTTCCATGATCTGCCATCTGCAAACTGGAGAACCAAGTAAGCTGGTGGTTTAATTCAGTCTGAGTGTGAAGGCTTGAAAACCAGGAGCACCTCCAGTATCCATGTGAGAGATGCAGGAAAACTGAGTAAACTCCGTGAAATGACCCAACCGACCATCTTAGATACCATCTTCGGTAAAGACAAAAGCTTATACACTCTTTTAATGGTGCTGTGTTTTCAGTCAGTTATTATGTCTTATCTTGCATAGCCACATCCTCTTTTCATTGTTCCTCTCAGTAGCCTGGATCCATTACAATTGTGTGGTCTCACCCCCTTTGGTTTCTCTTTCATACTTCTTCAGCCATTAGCAAAGTTTTTTCTGCTCTACCAGAACAGGAAAATCTGAGCAAGTACTTCTTGAGTGCTTGTCAATGATAATAGAGCAGCCACATTAAAATATCATTTCCTGTGTCCCTGGATAAGAAATTTTCCTGTAGGTTTGAATTTGTGAATACTGTCTTTCAAACTGTGATACAGCAGTGCTATCAAGTCCAGCTTAAAGAATAATTATGGACCATGAGGAAATAATGTGAGTCCAAGGAATTGTTTCTGTCCATGAGGTAGTCATAATTGAAAATAGGCTTGCTAAATGTTGACCATCCATATTGAGTAAAGAATAAATTCTGTGTATATCCTGTTTGTGAGGCATGTGTAGAGAGGTATTTTACTTATAGCCAATTCTTCATACATAATTACCATTTCCTCTATGTTGTTAAATTTAAATGAAAAGAACAGTCATACATCTCAAGGGAATAGTTGGAACTGACTCTTTTTAGCGATCCATTTACTTACAAACTAAAAGATATGAGAAAATTCTATGCTAACCATCCTAACTTGGAAAACTCTAATGCTATCCAGAGAGTTGATGTATATACAATGGAGTAGGAGAAAGGAGCATTTGCTGGCAAAACTTTTTACAACCTTAATATTTGACCTAAGTATTCTTTTTGTTTTTATCATATTTTAAGTTTTTATTTAAATCTGACTATTTAACATATATTGTAATATTGGTTTCAGGAGTGGAATTTAGTGATTCATCGCTTACATAGAACACCCAGTGCCATGGGTGTTTTTTTGAGGTCAGTAACACTCCTTGTAGAGGCAAATGCCTTTAATAGCTTTCAATTTGTATAAGTTAAATGCTCAAAAATATTGTAAATCTTGATGTATTTAAAGATTATATACCTTGATACTGTATATACACAGATTGTATACATTGACACTTTCTTCCCCCCCCCAATAAAACCCATAGAAGATATATTTTTCTTATAGAAGTATTCCAGAATGAATAAGTTAGAAAGAAAAGTCCAAGTTGTGATTCTTATGATCTGTTATAGGAATGTGGGAAAATGTTTTGGGTTGAAAGTGAGGAGGTCTTAGACACAATCACATTTGGAAAGTTGGATAAAAAAAATGATAGCATATCCTGTGACCTCAGAATTTTAATCTCCAAACTCAGATTTTCTGAGCCAACACAATAGTTTCTGCTATTTAAGCCTTATTCCAAGTATTCTGTTTGTAATGTGCTATGTTAACCATTTTAAATTATCTTTCCCAATGTCAATGAAAACCTCAGAGGCCTGGGAATGTCCCAAATGTCAATGAACTAATTTGGTAGTAACTGACTTCTTTCACAGATGATTGCTATTTCCTGGCTCCATCTAAGTCAGAAATATAGAGCCATAAGCATGACCATTTGTGTGGCTTTTCTGACTCATAGCAAAAAATAAAGGCAGAAAAAAAATAGTCTCAATATAGAGAAATTTTTATTGTTCTAAAGAAACAAAGTTTTCATTTATAGCATCATTTAGTCTTTGACCTTAAATATCTATTCTCTATTAATAAAATTTGGCTATTTCCTGCTAAAGAAAAAATATTTTTAAGGATTCATAGTAGGTTTTAAATACTAGTGATAGAGGAATAATCCACTGCTTTGCTCAGAGTTGCTTATTCTGTGAGGACACATCAAGCACTGTGAGGGCAAATTATTCTTTCAAAATGCATGAGTTTGAACCACATAGTCAGAGACACAGGGTGGTAGCTAGTGAGTGTGGGTTTAGGGAGAGTTTCTGGGCTTTTGTTTTTCCTTTGATTTAAAAAAAAAAAAAAAGGATGTTGAGCTAGTAAAAAAAGGGAAGTCCAGGTAAATATTCTCAGATCTGTTTCATAAGCAGCCAGCCTTGAAAGGACCCCAATTCTCTTGGATTTCCATTCCAAATTAGACATATGCAGAGAGCCACACAGTATTTCCTGATAACTTTCTGGGATTATCTATCGCATTTTGATATTATCAGTGGTCTTGTGACTTTGTGTTATTGTGGGAAACAACTTCCCTTGTGAAGAATGCTAAATTCCTATTCCATTTACCATTCCCAGACCTCTGAGGTTTTCTCAAATTTGAACCTGAGTCCTTTTTGAAGTTTGTGTCTGTTTAATGCAGAGGGAATCGAGATGTGATTTCTAACACAACATTTAGTACCCTCTAACAAAGATTTGTTTCAGCTGGGGGAAAAAGAAAATTTTCCTAAACTAAGACTTCTTTCCTTTGTTTAAGAGATGTGATACATGAGTCAAAGATGGTGTCTTTGTTTGCCACATGGGTCTATATTCCAGAGAATTTTCAAGATAAAGAGACATTGTTCGGTTTTTGAACTTAGATGATTCAAAAATGACAGCAAATCTTATGTTTGTATTTCCTCAATTCTCTAGATGATTCAAAATGGATAAGCATTTATATTTATCATTCATTCTGGATTTATAGGGTCTTAGGAAGCTAGCCTTCCTTTTTTTTATTTTTTTTTAAATCTTTTATTTATTTATTTATGACAGTCACAGAGAGAGAGAGAGAGAGAGAGAGAGAGAGAGAGAGGCAGAGACACAGGCATAGAGGGAGAAGCAGGCTCCATGCACCGGGAGCCCGATGTGGGATTCGATCCCGGGTCTCCAGGATCGCGCCCTGGGCAGAAGGCAGGCGCCAAACCGCTGCGCCACCCAGGGATCCCGGAAGCTAGCCTTCCTTTTTTTTTTTTTTTTTTTTTTGGAAGCTAGCCTTCCTACATGACATTCCTCAAGCCTGACGCAAAACTAACCTATCACCTCATCTATGCCACCACCTAAGATTAGCATCTTGGATCTATACATCTAAATGTCAAAACCCAGAACAGAACAAAGACAAATTGTGATATGTGTCTCTTATTTGCTGGTGTAACTTGATATATTACATTAAGAAACTTGTTTGTTTTTTTTAAGATTTTATTTATTCGTGAGAGACGAGAGAGAGAGAGAGAGAGAGAGAGAGAGAGAGAGAGAGAGAGAGACAGGCGGAGACACAGGCAGAGGGAGAAGCAGGCTCCATGCAGAAAGCCCGATGGGGGGGACTAGATCCCGGGACTCCAGGATCACGCCCTGGGCTGAAGGCGGCGCTAAACCGCTGAGCCACCCAGGGATCCCCAAGAAACTTGTTTTAAGGAGCACATGGCATATATTTTTCTTTCTTGAGAACCAAGGGTAGGAAATATGAAATAACTGGAGTGATGATATTCAAGGAGTTTATGTTTGCCCACTCAGCTGGGAACATGCTACCCAGTGTAGAAGAAATGCACTGGATGTGCTCTGCTCAGTGGGGAGCAGAAATAAGTCCCCCATCCCAGCTAAGAGGAGCATTTTTCCCAGAAGATGCTACCTGTGAAGTTTGAATTTAAAGAGAAAGATCCAGCAAGCTGGTAGTCTGCACCACATACCCTATGCCAAAAGATACCATTGTCACTTGTGCAGGAAACGTGCTCTTCTGTGGATATCTCTATTTTGGATCTACATGTGTTCAGTCCTCAAAGAAAACCAGTTTATCATCCTGCTCTCCTTCCAATCAAGGACCAAACTGACATACAATGATGTTGAAAAATTAACAACGTCTTTTATTTGATATTGCATATTAAAACAGAAGCATTCCCATACAAGATGTGTCTCTTGTCACTTAAAGATCCTTAAGGATGTTATACCTGGGATCCAAGGAATATTCATTATTCTGTGTTCTGTCTTGCTCATCTATTTCTCTGACAGTTTCTGCAAGGAGCTTCTTCTCTTTCTGGAAACTGCTATGTATACTGTCTTAGCTATGTAATTGTGGCAGACTTCATTCTTAGTCTTTTTTTTTTTCTGAACACATGTAGCCAATTAAATCTGTTTATAGATAAATAATATAATATTTTCTATTGAACACTGTAGTTCTACATATTTTAAATTCCTAAGTTCTGTAGTTGTTTTTGGTGTCTTTCCTAAGATAGACAATAGCATCTTGAACTCCCATAATTCTACCGACTTGCTTCCTCCCCTCTCGAGCACAGAGGAAATTCTCAATATAAAGTTACTAATGCGTGGATATGCAATTTGAGAAATGGTTTAAAGTGTAGGAATGCAAATAAGGAAATTAAGGTGATGGATAATTGTGGGTAGTGCCAGGCTTATGAGCAGTTGTAGTAGAGCTTTGCTCCTAAAATATTATCCCACTCATTAGAGTGCTTCCATTAAAAAGCCATTTTGGAAATTGTTACAATTCTCTACATTTACACAGTTGACCCTTGTACAATGCAGGGGTTAGGGGCTCTGATCCCTGCACATTAATAGACTCCTATTGACCAGCAGCCTTACTGATAATGGTAACAGTTGATCAACACCTATTTTGCACGTTATAAAGAAAACACAATAAAGTAAGCTAGAGAAAAGAGTTACTAAGGAGATGATGAAAACAAATATATATTTACAGTACTGTATTGTATGCAAAAATCCATGTGTAAGTGAACCCAAGCAGTTCAAACCTGTGTTGTTCAAGAGTCAGCTGTAACACTCTAGGTAAACTCAAAAATGATTTTCATTAAACCATTAATAAAAATCATAAAATCTCAGAGGAAGATGATCATGGACATATTATGTAAAATGATGAAATCACTGAAGAAACCCAACTCCTTATGCAACTTTGTCCTCCCCTTTCCTTTCCATGATTAACTTTCTGTGAAGTCATCTCTCCTCTTTTCTTTGAGCACATTTCTTTAACTTTTTTCAGTGTTGCTTTTGCCCCTTTGTACCAACTAAAACTACTCTAATTTACCAGTGACAGTCTGAAATTGCAATCCAATCTAAACCCGTAACTGAAAATCCATCCTCACCCCACCTGACCACTCTCCAGCAAATGATACTGAATAATAATATTATTATTATTAATATTATATAATAATATTACCTCCTCCTTCCTTGGAATCTAGTACACAATTATCCATGTCCTCTTCATGCTCCTAAAATTATTAGTTCTTACTCTTTATGGAATCCTTGTTCTTGAATTTGAGCTGAGGCAGAAACAATATCTTATTAATCATAAATATCCTACTATATCTAGTACATTATCTAACAAAATGAATTCATTTCTTAAAAATGGATTAGCATTGGAACTGAAAGAAAAATAACATTACTTAGTCCATTCTTGATATATGGAAACTGAGACCAATAAAAATTCAGACCTATCCATGGTCATAGGGTCAGTCAGCAACAGAAATAGAACAGGAATGTAGTTCTCCTTCATGTAAATCCTGCGTTCTGTTCTTAATACTACATGCCAAACGCTTCTTCCCTACTAATGATCCATAGAGTTAAAGTCACAGCTATTTTGTCTAAAATCCCATAGAGGCTTGGGAACAGAAAGAACCCAAAGGGGTCATACCTTCTAAATCACTCCTTATTCAAACAAATACACATAATAAAAATGTACCACTAGAATTTCTAGTTCATAATGTCATTATAAACTAAGTTTTTCAAATTATTCCTCCAAATACTTTTTCCTTATTTTCCTTGAATATTCTTTAAAATGAATCTATATTTGCCAAACAGTGAAAGGGTTACAATGAATCAGAAAATGATGTTTGGTCTTAAGCAGCTGAATCACCTGGAGGATTATGTCTTAAGGAATGTTGGAATTCTTGAATCTTCTGATTGGAAGGGACCAGAGAGGTCATCCATTCTGAAATGTCCTAAAGCAATAATTTGTTCCTAGTTGATATGTAATAGAACATTGTTCTGAAGCCCTGCTATACTTATTGTCATCTCTTTCAGCAGAAGTAGGTAAGCAATGATGATATCTGCTCTTTCCATTGATCAAGGAACTTTGATCAACTTTCCCACCTTTATATTGTAAATTCTTTACACTTTGCATGGAAAGTATTTTCTTTCTCAGTAGTTTCGATATTTCATGGGAGTGATGAGTGGGCTCTTTAGAGAAAAACAATCTGAGTTCAAATCTTTTCATTGTCACTTAATAGCTATGTGATCTTATATTAACTAATGCTCCTGAATCTTGGTTTCCTCATTTCTAAAAGAGAGATGCTTTGGGATGGCTGAGTGACTCGGTTGAGTGTCTGCCTTTGGCTCAAGGCGTGATCCTGGGGTCCTGGGATCAAGTCCTGCATTGGGCTCCCCAAGGGGAGCCTGCTTCTCCTTCTCCCTGTGTCTCTACCTCTCTCTCTCCGTGTCTCTCATGAATAAATAAATAAATGAATTTTTAAAGATTTTATTTATTTATTCATGAGAGAGAGAGACACAGGCAGAGGGAGAAGCAGGCTTCATGCAGGAACCTGATGTGAAACTTGATTCCAAGACTCCAGAATCACACCCTGAGCCAATGGCAGATGCCCAACCGCTGAGCCACCCAGGCATCCCTAAATATAAATAAATAAATAAATAAATAAATAAATAAATAAATAAATAAATAAATAACAGAGGTGCTTAATCACAGAACTAAAGGGAGAGATTATATTCATGCCACACACTGACAAGTTTTTGGTAAGTAGTAGTTCTTAAAATCTTCATTAGATAGTAAATTATATAAAGTCCTCTCTCCCCTGTCATGTCCTATTGCTGACAATTTCTTGATTCAGACTTTGAGTCCCTGACTTCCTTTTGGTTCATTTCTTCTCCCTAGAGATTTTTTCCTTTTTCCAATAAGAATGAACACAGAGGAGTTTAGTAAGCCCTTTTATGTTCTCTACTCTGAGTTTCACCATCTTCCACGTAGAGTTTATATCTCATCTTAGACACAAAGACATAGCATCTTGCAAGGAGGGCACAGGAAGGCTTCCTTGGTACTCATACTTCAAACTTCTTGGGTCTGACGTCAAACTAATCCCCTCATAGTCCCCTTTGAAAATTCCATATGGAAATTTCCATGATGGTTCTGGTTATGTGAAAGAGCCTCTAAGTTTTTATTTTAAATCTACTAGATGGCTCTCCTTACCTTGATATTTCCTGTTGATAGTCAGCTATAGAACTTAGCCTCCTCAAGAAAACATAAGAACACATGCCTACCACCCCCATCACCCTGTGCAGGAATGTTGCTTTTTTAGAGTGTTTCTTCAGGGCTTGGGATTTCAGTTGAATAGCCTCACATTCAATAAACTCTCCTTATCATAGTTCATCTATTTTATTTTTTCCTTCTAATTACAACCTATTACCTGAGATGTTTTTATTTTGCCATGTTCTTTTAGAAATTCATCATCAGTGTTTTGGCATTATACATCCACTTTCTTTCCTGAATGTTCCACAGCTTTGTGAACTTTGATCATTGTCTATTTCTCTCAACTAAAGGTTCATTTCTTTCTACCAAAAGTTAGGTGATCCTTGCCTTATTCCTGGTATGAATTCTAGTTATGAACTAATTAGTATACTGGAGAAAGAAAGCTAATGGATAACCCAAAGAAAAATTGTAAAGAGTTCTGTCTCTCTTTATACTTCCTGTGCATGTCTTTCCTTTCTTTCTTTCTTATCACCTTTCCAGTGTGTCCTAACCTGAGAAAGACTCTTCCTCCTCCTCCCTGGACTAACCCTTCCCTAGTCCACATATCCTACTCTTCTGTGGTTACATTCTTGAGCAAAATTTGGAAAATAAATGAAACTTTACCCATGCCCTGTGGCTCAGCAATACTACTCTTGAGAATTTACTCTAAAGAAGTCAGAATCACAAAGAAATCCATAGTATTTACAATGATACACTCTAACAACAAAAATACTATATACCTACTAGGTCAAATAATATGTAGAATCACAAGATTAAAGACTTTGCAGTGGCTTGGAAAACTGTGATAAAATATTAAAAGAAGTATAAAATAAAAAATTGTATGCAAGATAATTATGAAGTTTAATATCACATAGAATTTGATTCTCATGAGGTAGGACAAATAATATTTTTTTCTCTAATTTACTTATAAGTATTTGCATTCACTTCAGGATCACCACTCTTAATATTTTCCATTCACCAATAACTTGAAATTATTTTTTAAGCTGTAATGGAATTTTAACAATTTAGTTTCTACTATTTCTCAGCTCTTTAGGTTAAATTGAACATATTTACAACAGAAATTACTCTTAATTTTTAAAGCTTATAAAATATTACATCTTAATTTGCTAGCAGAATCTTGAGATTCTTTTCTGAATACATGTATTTACCATTGTCTTAATACTTTTTTTTAAAGATTTTATTTATTTATTCATGAGAGACACAGAGAGAAAAGCAGAGACACAGGCAGAGAGAGAAGTAGGCTCCATGCAGGGAGCCCAATTCGGGACTCGATCCCAGAACACCAGGATCACACCCTGGGCCGAAGGCAGGTGCTCAACTGCTGAGCCACCCAGGCGTCCCTGTCTTAATACTTTTTAACACTTATGTTGCATAATTTCTCCCCTGACAATTGCACATGTTATGTAATCATAAATTAACCTTCTCTTATCATTCTGTAATTTCTGGTTGAGTCACAGGGAACAAAAATAATTCTAGGTCCTTTCTACCTGTTGAGCTCCTGGTACCTACTAAACAGGTGTGGGAATTGGGGGAAGGATTATGGGTCCACACTAACAGCCTGGAAGCAGACACATTATTATAGCAGAAATGTGTGCCATGAATCTGAACAGGCAGGATATAAAGCTAAAAGTTTTGAACAATGGAGTGCTGAAAACATTGCTGTTTATTTCTTTGAATAATTCAGCTTCTTTTAAAACCTAAGGACAAAGTAATACTTAGTGAAAACATATCAAAGAAGAAAGTCACTGTATGATATGTTTCAAAAAACTAAAAGGAAAATAAAGGAATCCCTGAATTATTTCATCAATTGTGACTATAAGAAAACAAGGAGAATAGTCTTAATTGAAGCTAACTTTACCCTTGTACAGAGCACCACTGAAAAACCAGAATTTTAATCATGAGAGGAAAACATTATACACTGATTTGTCATACAAATTCAAAATTTCATTACAACCAAGAGAAAATTGAATTTCTGATTGCTTTTAGAGCTGCTGCCAAGTGAATTAGATCTATGAAATTAAAGATAAAAATCTTTGCTTTAGTTTTAGCTTTATATTAATAAAAAGCTTACATTGTGACTATGAACACTGAATCAACACGTTATACATTTCAGTAGATTTTTTCCAAGCATTTAGAAGCTTAAAGGTTGTTTCATGTGAAATCTGGAAGTATCAATCAAATAATTAAAATTTTAGAGTTTGACATTTCTTTCTCTGTCATCTGGCTTGCCTTGTTCTCTTAAGAAATCATCCATTGATTTGTTGTTATTCCTTTGAAGATATTCTTTCCCTTTGTAAACTCCTTTTGCTTTCCTCTCCTACTTCTTTTTTGATTTTTAAAAAATATATTAAATGTTTCTGTATTACATTCTTGATCAGAAGAACCAATATTTGAAGGCTTATTTTTCAATCTTTTATTTCTGTGGATTATTGCCTTGTGATTTTATCTTTTTTTTTCTATGAGATTTTAACTTATTGGAATTTTATATATGAAAACAGGCTTCAAATGTTGTAGGATTCCTTCTGAGAGGATTTGCATTTGCATTTAGCTGACATATTGGAAGAGTATGTGGGAACCACTTTAAATGTTTGGATCTCCCCTGTGTGGGGATTCAGGTTGCAAGCCTCCATGAGAGTTGACTTCCCATCATACCCAGGGGTGAGAAAGCACCTGTTCTCTTTCAGATCCCTTCCCTATAGTGGGTCTATTTTTTTGCCCATCCTTATATAATATATGCAGTACTCAGAGTTTAAGAATTTATTTTTATTTTTCTTCTGATTATCCTTATAATTTCACTAGTTTTAGTTGTCTTTGCGCTTTATCTCCTGATCTTTCTGTTCCCAGGCCCATGAAATCCAAAGTTCATGCTAACCCAGGATAGCAAATGTCCTCAAGACAAAAGATTTCTTCCATTTAAGAGTTGTTCCATTCATCTCTCTGACTTCCTTATTCATTTACTATTTGGCCTTTAAAGATTTCTCTTTCTTTTCTTAGCTTATCAATTTATTCAAGAGATCTTTAAAAATTGTATTCAGTAATTTTAGTTTTCTTTTTATTTCTTACAGTGTGAGAGTTAATGAAGTATGTAATATAACTATGCTGTTAAAAATGATTTAATTTTCATAACGTCTTTAACTACAAACATTGATATATCTAATAAACTCAATCTCTTACATGACTATACCATGTTATTACTGAAATCTGTATACCTTCTGAAAATTTGAATTCCAAATTGCATTCTTTTAGCGCACACTTCCTATTCTTTCATTTCTTCTTGACTTCATTATCATAGACAATCACTGCCTATCAATTTCTCGTAATTTTCAAATCTTTTCCTATTTCATACCTTGTTCTTCAACTAGATCTGTATTGAATCACTCAGATATTGTCTGATCAGCAAACTCATGTCCCTGAATTCCTTCTCATCTTGGCTATGGTATGAACCTCACTCTCTGGACCAGTCGTGTCCTGCTCAGACTAATGAAAATGATGGGGAAACATAATGAGCTTGTGCACATGGAATATCATGGTTTCCAACCATAGCCTCAAAGGGAATAACTTTCTAACTCCTTTCACATGCTCCTCAATGACTAATTGTATCTATATAGCCATTCTCAAGCCATGCATCCTACCTCTACTCTTGTTTTTCTCAGCAGTTTCACCTCATATTTTACAGGAAAATGTTCTCAACTTCCACCTTTTCCCACTGAACATATTTAATGCCTCAATCCTCATTCTCAGCAGGAGAGATGTCCTTCTTGTTCATAGTTAAATCTCTCTATCTGTGCTGACAGTCCCCTTGCCTCTCATTTCCTCGAAAGCATTCTTATGTTATCCCATGAATGGTTAACATGCACTTTCTCTGTACTTGCTCTATGTTTATATAAGTTTCTTCAAGGCCACGTGCCCTTAAGAAATGCTCCTCGTCTCTACATTCCCCTCATATCTAACTATATTTTGTATTCCTCTCCTCCTTGCACCCCAAAGTAAAGCAATATCTTCATTTCCTCATTTTTCTATTTACTATTCTATCCTCTTCAAGCTGGCTATCTTCACAACCCCATACTGAAATGTCTTGGGGTATAAGTTAACAATCAACTTATTTTAAACCCAATGGAGTCCTTTCTTTCTTTCTTTCTTTCTTTCTCTTTCTTTCCTTCTTTCTTTCATTTTTTTTTTCAAATTTTTATTTTTTTATTTATTTTTTTTTTATAAATTAATTTTTATTGGTGTTCAATTTACCAACATACAGAATAACACCCAGTGCTCATCCCATCAAGTGTCCCCCTCCGTGCCCGTCACCCATTCACCCCCACCCCCCGCCCTCCTCCCCTTCCACCACCCCTAGTTCGTTTCCCAGAGTTAGGAGTCTTTATGTTCTGTGTCCCTTTCTGATATCTCCCACACATTTCTTCTCCCTTCCCTTAAGATTTTATTTATTTGAGAGAAGAAGAGAGAACAAGTGAGAGAGAGCACAAGAAGGGTAAGGGGCAGAGGGAGAAGAAGACTCCGCGCTGAGCAGGGATCCCAATGCAGAACTTGATCCCAGGACTTGATCCCAGCACTCTGGAATCATGAACTGAGCTGAAGGCAGACATTTAACCAACTGAGCCACCCTGGCATCCAATGGATACTTTTCGATCAAACCTCTTTGTATTTGAAGATTGGCATCCCTTTCTCTTGATTTCATACCTTTCTCTCTCTTAAAACCTCCATACTTTACTTTATTGGCTTCTAACTACTCCTTAAATTTTGGTTTTCTTTAGAGTTTAATCTTGTAGTCTTCTATTTTAGTTTTATATATTCTCTCTGGTTGATGTCATCAACTCTATAATTTCTAAATTTAATTCTTTGCTCTACACCTTTCTGTATAGTTTCAGATCCATATATTTAATGTCCTACCTGGCATTTCCACTTATATATCCTGTATTCACTTCAAATCCAACAGAAAAGCCTAAGTATCCAGAAAAAAAAGATGAAGAATAGATGCATTACTATGAAGGAATCAAAATGGCGAATATTTGGGGTTCTAAGTCAAGTTATATTCTGATGTCCTTGCCTTTTTAAGGTGAAATCATCCAATGTGACTCATGCCTATGTACCACAGAGAGCCTTGAAGGCAATCTACTCCTCATTGTCTGGACTCTTAAAAGTCCTTTTAAATGAACTCAGATAAGAAACATTGCCATTAATTGATAAGAGCTGTATGCTAGCCAGGCGTAGACACTAAGCAGATCTCCCAGCCAAAAGATGGGGATATCAGCCTTTTTGTGACATTATTACCAATGGTTCACTCAAATCATGAATCAGAGATTCATTATCTCTACCTGTTGCTATTTGATTGCAAGAGTAGATTACTTGTTAATAACACTTCATAAAAACAAGTTTCACAGAATTCCATAAAAGTCTTCCAAATTAAAATTTTACTTTTATATTAGATTCCCTTTAAAAACAAATATCCATGTATGACTCTTGTTTTCAAGGAAATTGTACAATGATTTTATAGATTCCCAAATAAAATAAATGTGCTCTCTAATACACAACAAAACTGATATCTTAAAATACTATTATTTTTGTAAAAATTCTTATTTATCCAAGATTTCTCAAGAGAGTAATGGAAATGTATTACACAGCAGCAGTACTTAAAATGGCAATAACAAAATAGAAAGACTGATTGAATAAAGTTCAAAAAGTAAGCCAAATACACACAAATTAAATATGTGATGAAGGTGATACTTCAAATAAGTAAGCAGAGTATTTAATAAATTACTTTTCAATCCCTACCTCATATCATACAAAAAAATAATTGTCAGGGGAATTAAAGAATCAATGGAAGAATAAAACATAAATGGGAAGTCAATTCACACAAATTTTAAATAACAACTAGAAGAAAACACAAACCAGATATTGTTACCCATTTTGCTAAGAGTTTTTATTAAATGCATGAGGCCTAGTGTTGAAATTGCATGTTTCATAATGTTTGTCATGTTTACCAACCCCTTTTAAAGGACGTGCACCTCTATCTCTCTTTTACATAACATGCCATGTTGGAACGATCTGATCCTGCCACCTTAGTCCTGTAATGATTTTTCCATGAAAGATTGTAAAACCCAAGCCCCATTTATAAACTAGACCAATCAATGGTCTTTGAGATGAAGTAATATGAAAGCTTTCCTCAACAGAATAACAATGATTGAATAATCCAATTAGATATTGAGAGTTTTTGGCTCAAGACACAGAGAGAAAGACAAACCCAGATACCGTGGCAAAAGTCAGGGTTAAGAAAAAAAGCCACATGTAAGTAGAAGTTAGTGGCAAGCAGAAGTTTAAAGTAGATAGAAGTCAAACATAGAGAAAGATAAAGAGAGATAAAATACTCATGATGTGTAAAACCAAGAGAAAATAATACTAGGAATAAAAAGTGCTCCTAAGAGTCAAAAAGAATATGTCAGGAAATTCCACAGGAAAATGGCTGAAGAAAAATTCAGACAGCACAGTTCACACTTTTTACACCTGCCGGATGCTATCAAGGACATTGGGAATTGGGAGGGAGGGGCAAGATGGTGGAAGAGTAGGGTCCCCAAATCACCTGTCCCCACCAAATTACCTAGATAACCTTCACATCATCCTGAAAATCTACGAATTCGGCCTGAGATTTAAAGAGAGACCAGCTGGAATGCTACAGGGAGAAGAGTTCGTGCTTCTATCAAGGTAGGAAGACGGGGAAAAAGAAATAAAGAAACAAAAGGCCTCCGAGGGGGAGGGGCCCGCGAGGAGCCGGGCTGAGGCCGGGGCGAGTGTCCCCAGGACAGGAGAGCCCCGTCCCGGAGAAGCAGGAGCTGCACCAACCTTCCCGGGCGGGCGGAAAGGGGCTCGCAGGGAGGTGGAGCAGGACCCAGGAGGGCGGGGATGCCCTCGGGCTCCCTGGGACACTAACACACCTGCGCCCCGGGGAGAGCGCCGAGCTCCCTAAGGGCTGCAGCGCGCACGGCTGGGCCGGAGCAGCTCGGAGGGGCTCGGGCGGCGGCTCCGCGGGGGGCTGCGCGACTGGGAGCACGAATCCAAGAGCGCAGGCCCCGGAGCACAGGGCGCCGGACACAGCCCAGGAGCCAGCCTCCCCCCCGGGACAGGCAGAGGCCGGGAGGGCCCAGGACAGCAAGGACGCTCCTGCCCGGAGCTGAGCACATCAGCGGCCCCGCCCCGGAGCCTCCAGGCCCTGCAGATGGAGAGCTCTGGAGTTACTGCGGGGGCTGACTCCAGGGCTCCAGAGCTGCCGCCGCCACTGGGGTTGTTCCTCCTGGAGCCTCACGGGGTGAACAACCCCCACTGAGCCCTGCACCAGGCAGGGGGTAGAGCAGCTCCCAAAAGTGCTAACACCTGAAAATCGGCACAACAGGCCCCTCCCCCAGAAGACCAGCTAGACGGACCAGTTCCAGGGGAAGTCAAGGGACTTATGTATACAGAATCAAAAGATACTCCCCCGTGTTTTTTTCTTCTTCTTTTTTTTTCCTTTTTGATTTCTGTTTGCTTCCCCCACCCTTTTTTTCCTTTCTTTATTTTTCTTTCTCTTTTCTTCTCTTTTTTCTTTTTTTCTTCCTTTTTTCTTTTTTCTTTTTCTCTTTTCTTTCCTTCTCTCTCTCTCTTTTTCTCCTTTTCCCAATACAACTTGTTTTTGGCCACTCTGCACTAAGAAAAATGACTAGAAGGAAAACCTCACCTCAAAAGAAAGAAACAGTCCTCTCTCCCAAGGAGTTATAAAATCTGGATTACAATTCAATGACAGAAAGCCAATTCAGAAGCACTATTATACAGCTACTGGTGGCTCTAGAAAAAAGCATAAAGGACTCATGAGACTTCATGACTGCAGAATTTAGATCCAATCAGGCAGAAATTAAAAATCAATTGAATGAGATGCAATCCAAACTAGAAGTCCTAACGACGAGGGTTAACTAGGTGGAAGAATGAGTTAGTGACATAGAAGACAAGTTGATGGCAAAGAGGGAAACTGAGGAAAAAAGAGACAAACAATTAAAAGACCATGAGGATATATTAAGGGAAATAAACGACAGCCTGAGGAAGAAAAACCTACGTTTAATTGGGGTTCCCGAGGGCGCCGAAAGGGCCAGAGGGCCAGAATATGTATTTGAACAAATCATAGCTGAAAACTTTCCTAATCTGGGAAGGGAAACAGGCATTCAGATCCAGGAAATAGAGAGATCCCCCCTAAAATCAATAAAAACCATTCAACACCTCGACATCTAATAGTTAAGCTTGCAAATTCCAAAGATAAAGAGAAGATCCTTAAAGCACCAAGAGACAAGAAATCCCTGACCTTTATGGGGAGGAGTATTAGGGTAACAGCAGACTTCTCCACAGAGACGTGGCAGGCCAGAAAGGACTGGCAGGATATATTCAGGGTCCTAAATGAGAAGAACATGCAACCAAGAATACTTTATCCAGCAAGGCTCTCATTCAGAATGGAAGGAGAGATAAAGAGCATACAAGACAGTCAGGAATTGAAAGAATAAGTGACCTCCAAACCAGCTCTGCAAGAAATTTTAAGGGGGACTCTTAAAATTCCCCTTTAAGAAGAAGTTCAGTGGAACAATCCACAAAAACAAGGACTGAATAGATATCATGATGACACTAAACTCATACCTTTCAATAGTAACTCTGAATGTGAACGGGCTTAATGACCCCATCAAAAGGCGCAGGGTTTCAGACTGGATAAAAAAGCAGGACCCATCTATTTGCTGTCTACAAGAGACTCATTTTAGACAGAAGGACACCTACAGCCTGAAAATAAAAGGTTGGAGAACCATTTACCATTCGAATAGTCCTCAAAAGAAAGCAGGGGTAGCCATCCTTATATCAGATAAACTAAAATTTACCCCGAAGACTGTAGTGAGAGATGAAGAGGGACACTATATCATACTTAAAGGATCTATCCAACAAGAGGACTTAACAATCCTCAATATATATGCCCCGAATGTGGGAGCTGCCAAATATTTAAATCAATTAATAAACAAAGTGAAGAAATACTTAGATAATAATACACTTATACTTGGTGACTTCAATCTAGCTCTTTCTATACTAGATAGGTCTTCTAAGCACAACATCTCCAAAAAATGAGAGCTTTAAATGATACACTGGACCAGATGGATTTCACAGATATCTACAGAACTTTACATCCAGACTCAACTAAATACACATTCTTCTCAAGTGCACATGGAACTTTCTCCAGAATAGACCACATACTGGGTCACAAATCGGGTCTGAACCGATACCAAAAGATTGGGATCGTCCCCTGCATATTCTCAGACCATAATGCCTTGAAATGAGAACTAAATCACAACAAGAAGTTTGGAAGGACCTCAAACACGTGGAGGTTAAGGACCATCCTGCTAAAAGATGAAAGGGTCAACCAGGAAATTAAGGAAGAATTAAAAAGATTCATGGAAACTAATGAGAATGAAGATACAACCGTTCAAAATCTTTGGGCAGCAAAAGCAGTCCTGAGGGGGAAATACATCGCAATACAAGCATCCATTCAAAAACTGGAAAGAACTCAAATACAAAAGCTAACTTTACATATAAAGGAGCTAGAGAAAAAACAGCAGATGGACCCTACTCCCAGCAGAAGAGAGTTAATTAAAATTCGAGCAGAACTCAACGAAATCGAGACCAGAAGAACTGTGGAACAGATCAACAAAACCAGGAGTTGGTTCTTTGAAAGAATTAATAAGATAGATAAACCATTAGCCAGCCTTATTAAAAAGAAGAGCGAGAAGACTCAAATTAATAAAATCATGAATGAGAAAGGAGAGATCACTACCAACACCAAGGAAATACAAACGATTTTAAAAACATATTATGAACAGCTCTACGCCAATAAATTAGGCAATCTAGAAGAAATGGACGCATTCCTAGAAAGCCGCAAACTACCAAAAATGGAACAGGAAGAAATAGAAAACCTGAACAGGCCAATAACCAGGGAGGAAATTGAAGAAGTCATCAAAAACCTCCCAAGACACAAAAGTCCAGGGCCAGAAGGCTTCCCAGGGGAATTCTATCAAACAGTTAAAGAAGAAACCATACCTATTCTACTAAAGCTGTTTGGAAAGATAGAAAGAGATGGAGTACTTCCAAATTCGTTCTATGAGGCCAGCATCACCTTAATTCCAAAACCAGACAAAGACCCCACCAAAAAGGAAAATTACAGACCAAATCCCTGATGAACATGGATGCAAAAATTCTCAACAAGATACTAGCCAATAGGATCCAACAGTACATTAAGAAAATTATTCACCATGACCAAGTAGGATTTATCCCTGGGACACAAGGCTGGTTCAACACTCGTAAAACAATCAACGTGATTCATCATATCAGCAAGAGAAAAACCAAGAACCATATGATCCTCTCATTAGATGCAGAGAAAGCATTTGACAAAATACAGCATCCATTCCTGATCAAACCCTTCAGAGCATAGAGATAGAGGGAACATTCCTCGACATATTAAAAGCCATCTACGAAAAGCCCACAGCAAATATCATTCTCACTGGGGAAGCACTGGGAGCCTTTCCCCTAAGATCAGCAAGACAGGGATGTCCACTCTCACCACTGCTATTCAACATAGTATTGGAAGTCCTGGCTTCAGCAATCAGGCAACAAAAAGAAATAAAAGGCATTCAAATTGGCAAAGAAGAAGTCAAACTCTCCCTGTTTGCAGATGACATGACACTGTACATAGAAAACCCAAAAGCCTCCACCCCAAGATTGCTAGAACTCATACAGCAATTTGGTAGCGTGGCAGGATACAAAATCAATGCCCAGAAATCAATGGCATTTCTATACACTAAGAATGAGACTGAAGAAAGAGAAATTAAGGAGTCAATCCCATTTACAATTGCACCCAAAAGCATAAGATACCTAGGAATAAACCTAACCAAAGAGGTAAAGGATCTATACCCTAAAAACTATAGAACACTTCTGAAAGAAATTGAGGAAGACACAAAGAGATGGAAAAATATTCCATGCTCATGGATTGGCAGAATTAATATTGTGAAAATGTCAATGTTACCCAGGGCAATTTACACGTTTAATGCAATCCCTATCAAAATACCATGGACTTTCTTCAGAGAGTTAGAACAAATTATTTTAAGATTTGTGTGGAATCAGAAAAGACCCCGAATACCCAGGGGAACTTTAAAAAAGAAAGCCATATCTGGGGGCATCACAATGCCAGATTTCAGGTTGTACTACAAAGCTGTGCTCATCAAGACTGTGTGGTATTGGCACAAAAACAGACACAAAGATCAATGGAACAGAATAGAGAACCCAGAAGTGGACCCTGAACTTTATGGTCAACTAATATTCAATAAAGGAGGAAAGACTATCCACTGGAAGAAAGACAGTCTCTTCAAAAAATGGTGCTGGGAAAATTGGACATCCACACGCAGAAGAATGAAACTAGACCACTCTCTTGCACCATACACAAAGATAAACTCAAAATGGATGAAAGATCTAAATGATCTAAATGTGAGACAAGAGTCCATCAAAATCCTAGGGGAGAACGCAGGCAACACCCTTTTTGAACTTGGCCACAGTAACTTCTTGCAAGATTCATCCACGAAGGCAAAAGAAACAAAAGCAAAAATGAACTATTGGTACTTCATCAAGATAAGAAGCTTTTGCACAGCAAAGGATACAGTCAACAAAACTAAAAGACAACCTACAGAATGGGAGAAGATATTTGCAAATGACGTATCAGATAAAGGGCTCGTTTCCAAGATCTATAAAGAACTTCTTAAACTCAACACCAAAGAAACAAACAATCCAATCATGAAATGGGCAAAAGACATGAAGAGAAATCTCACAGAGGAAGACATAGACATGGCCAACATGCACATGAGATAATGCTCTGCATCACTTGCCATCAGGGAAATACAAATCAAAACCACAATGAGATACCACCTCACACCAGTGAGAATGGGGAACATTAACAAGGCAGGAAACCACAAATGTTGGAGAGGATGCAGAGAAAAGGGAACCCTCTTACACTGTTGGTGGGAATGTGAACTGGTGCAGCCACTCTGGAAAACTATGTGGAGGTTCCTCAAAGAGTTAAAAATAGACCTACCCTATGACCCAGCAATTGCACTGCTGGGGATTTACCCCAAAGATTCAGATGCAATGAAACGCCAGGACACCTGCACCCCGATGTTTCTAGCAGCCATGTCCACAATAGCCAAACTGTGGAAGGAGCCTCGGTGTCCATCCAAAGATGAATGGATAAAGAATATGTGGTCTATGTATACAATGGAATATTACTCAGCCATTAGAAACGACAAATACCCACCATTTGCCTCGACGTGGATGGAACTGAAGGGTGATGGAAAGGGAAGAGGCCGGGGTTGGGGTTGGGGGTGAATGGGTGATGAACACTGAGGGGGGCACTTGACGGGATGAGCACTGGGTGTTATTCTGTATGTTGGTAAATTGAACACCAATAAAAAATAAATTTATTATTAAAAATAAAAAAATAAAGGGTTAAAAAAAAGGACATTGGGAAGTGACAACATTTAGGCACCTTTATGTGGAATAAACTGATACGGCCAATTTGAAAAACAATCTGAAGACCTAAGTAAAATCAGGTGTTCATACACTTTACATCCTAGGTTCAAGGAGAGATAGAACAGGTGGGGCAATGTTTATAAGAGCTGTGGTTGCAGCATGAAGGAATTAGCGGTAACCTAACCTATGTGTCCATTCCCCTGGATTTGAAAATACTGTAATTATGATATATTGTAAATATGATACATGAATACAATGAAAACAATGCAGCCTGAACTAATAAGCTAACCCAAAAACAGTGATATGAATAGATCTTAGATCCATAAGGTTAAGTAAAAAGTAAAATTAGAAAGATAATTCATTTATAAATTCAGGGTGCCCTTTCTGTGTGAGGCACTGTTTTAGGTACTGGGGACAAATCAGATATTCAGAAAGATTACATTCTAAAGATAAATAATAAAAATAAATAAATAAATAATAATAAAATAATAATAAATAATAAATAAATAAAATAAATATAAATAAAATAATAAATAATAATAAATAATAAAATAAAAAATTAAAAAATAAAATAAAGTAAATAAAAAGATAATAATAAAAATTATAATAAATGTGTAATTATTATTTACCATGTAACAAGTATTGGCTAGGTGCTTTTCTAAAGATAAAGACTATTTTAAACATCCAAAATATACTCCCATATTTTTTATTATTAGATTCAATAAATATAAAAGTATCCTCTCAAATTTCTGTATTTCTAAAAGTGTACTGTTATATCATGAAATTATCTTGCAGCCAGCACATAAAAGCAGTTCACAGATGAGGATGGGGGCCAAGTCCCTTTTCCAGTGACCTCTCCCCAGTAGTGATATGAGTCATTACAGGGGGGTACTTTAACATTATCATGTTCAGTGGAATGTTTTGATAAAGTCACAGAATTTCAAGCCACCAAACTGATGGCTTCGCCTCCCCTCATTATAAGATGAAAAATGGGCCCTATGTTCTGTTATCATAAATTTTGGCAGTTATTTGTTTGATGGGTTTCAACAAAATAAAAAAGAGGCCATGCACATTCATTTTCTTTTTTGTGTTTGCAACTGTCAGGGCAGGTAGGTGGGCAGTTATCAGAACTATTTGTATGTAGCTCTTTCAATGTTGTCCCTCTTTTTCGAGACTCACCCTGTTCCATTAAACTTACACAGAGAGGCTAACAGGGGTGGGAGCAGATCTCGCTAAAATCTGACTCACATATTTATTAGCCATGAATTCTTGGCAAGTTATTCTGAGCCTCCATTTTTTCCTACTGTAAAATCATAATAATAATGCCTTAATGGTGGTGGTGTAAGGATCAAACGATAAATGGTAGAGAGAACACCTAGAACCACACCAGCTACATGGTTAAAAGATTTAACAAGTGGGGCAGCCCCGGTGGCGCAGCGGTTTAGCGCCGCCTGCAACCCAGGGCGTGATCCTGGAGACCCTGGATCGAGTCCCACGTCAGGCTCTCTGTATGGAGCCTGCTTCTCCCTCTGTCTGTGTCTCTGCCTCTCTCTCTGCCTGTATGAAAAAATAAATAAAATAAAAATCTAAAAAAAAAAAGATTCAACAAATGTTAATTTTCCCATCATCAGTGGAGTCTAGGATGATTTCCAAGATAGAGCTCAAACTTAAACGTTATTCAGATTTTTCCTTTCAGAAAACACAACTATATTATGTTTGCTAAAAAAAAATATATTAAATTCTATTGCATTAAAAAGAACTCCTGAAAATACAACCCAGACTTCAGGAAGGACTATTTCTTTCAATATCACAATGTTGTTTTTTTATATGATCTCCATTCATTTTGAGTAAATTAATAAAACTGTGTTTTATTGGGAAGAATTAAGAGGATAAAATATCAGTGTGTTCTGGAAGGAGTTTAGAATGAAAAAGTTTTAGGATCATCTTGTTAATAAACTCCATTAGAATATAGGTGATAATATACAAACATAAAATGAGTTATGAGTCACAGTTGCAGCCACAACTAGATATGTAATTAACTATTAAGACAATTGATAATCCAGAAGACAGAGGATTTATATCTAAAGTATAATGTAGGTAAATATCAAATAAAAAACCCAGTAGAGAAAGAGATAATTGACAATTCATCAAAGATCCAATTCAAATGCCTAAAAAACTTTTAAAAAAACTATTAAACAAACTAAAAGTCACAGAAATGTAATATTAGTAAGATATATTTTCTACCAAAAAGACTATTAAGAAAACTTTGCAAGAACTTTACTTCTGACAGGGACCAGGGAAAGAGTATTCTAATGCATTACTGTTAAATGACATAAAACAGATTTAAGGGCAATAATATGCAGTCATCTATTAAATTAAAAATACTGTGTCCCTTGATCCAATAGTCCAGTTAGAAATCTATCCCATTGAAATTAAAGTACCAGTATAAAACATTGCTCGTATGATAAAACACATCAATAAGGAAATGACTGAATAAATTATGGTACACCCATACCATTAAACATTATATACTCTTTATATTATGCATCCGTTAAAAAGAATAAATCATGCCACCTAGATAGGTTGCCAGTAGGAGTTGTTGAGTGTTTGATGATACAAATAAGTGTGGAAAATCTCATCCTGTTTTTTAAAAGAAAGCATGGAGAAAGTATGGATTGATATGTACTAGGCTATCAATATGCGTTATCTGGGGAGGAGCATAAATCGATGAGCTAAGGAAAAGAGAGAAGGCAGAGAGAGCCAAGTAAAAGGGAGAAAAGAAAAAGACTGCTTATGGGCATTTCCATGAATGTGTAGAATAACATTTATATAAAGTGATATGCATGTATAAATAATAAAAAATTTTACGTTAATTAGAAATTGTTCTTGAATCCAAAATTTTCTCCATCCTCTGAATCTGGAAGTTAGCTGGTCAAAAATAGCTCTTCTTTAGTCATTTCCAATGTAGGACCTTGGAGAAGGGCTTTGTGATAAATAATGGTAGAAAGTAAATAAACGTGTGTTCCTGAATTCAAGGAACATACTTGTCGACTTCTTTTTCCATTACAATCACAATCATTTTATTAACTCATGTTCTAAAACGCCACGAAAGAATCTGACCCTAACAAGGAACCTATGGGATGGGTAAGAAGTGCATTCTGTTGTTAACTGTCCAAAGAAAGGATTTTTTTTAATTTTTATTTATTTATGATAGTCACAAACAGAGAGAGAGAGAGGCTGAGTGAGACACAGGCAGAGGGAGAAGCAGGCTCCATGCACCGGGAGCCCGACGTGGGATTCGATCCTGGGTTTCCAGGACCGCGCCCTGGGCCAAAGGCAGGCGCCAAACCGCTGCGCCACCTAGGGATCCCCAAAGAAAGGATTTTGAAGCAAAGGCCCATCTTGTCTTTTCCTCTAAGAATTACATTTGTAAATGAAACATGGACAAGGCAGAAATAAATGTTATAGATGAATGTGAAAATTCTGAGGAGAAAGGAAAGAAAGAAGGAAGAAAAATCCTGGAGCTAATATCCACTCTAGAAATAGGCCCAATATACAGGATGCAGTACTTTAGGGCAAAAATATATTTCTGAGACAGTAAAACAAAGCATCACAGCTATGAAAAGAGGTCACAAGTAATTTTGCAAAAGAACAAATAAGAAGCAGTGTGTGGAAGAATCCATTCTACCAAAACAAAGAAAAAATTATAAAAGGCAGAGCTAATAACAAATAGAGAAAAAATAATTAGTGAAAAGAACCAGACAGAAAAATGGCATGTGTGGAAGATAAAATGTAGAAAGCCAACATGCAAATAGTAGGAATTATCAAGGAAGAAAACCGAATATGAAGAAGATTTTATAGTCAGTCATCATGCAAACAAAAAATATCATTGGCTATTCAAAGTGCTTTTGATATTGCAGGCAAAATCAATCGCAAGTCAACACATACACATTGGTGAAATATTTACACTTGAAAGATAAAGAAAAATTCTTCAAGTCTTCATGCAAAAGAAATTTCCTTTCAAGTCCATTAAAATTAAGACTCCTTTGAACCTCATCACAAATATCAATGTTAGTTCATGGCCTGGTATCTGAAAGTAAACAGATCTTGGCCAAAACTCTCAGCCAGGTGTCATTTGTATGTGAAGGCAGTAGAAAGGTTGTCTTGTTGTCTTGGAAATGGAAGATCTCAGATGGCTGGCTGCTCACTCCAAGAATTCTTAATGTGGAATACAGAAGGCTATAATCAAGAACCCCAAACTTAACTGATATGTAAACTCTCCAATTAAACTATGGACTAGGGGAAAATCTAACAACTTTGGTGAACACTGAAACTGTATTCTCATTATAAAACAAAATCACAGAAGTGCCTGGGTTATTGCTTAATAATAGTAAAGTAAGAGTCCTACAAAGAGAAGAGGTGCTATTAATTAGCCTAAGTAACAAACAAAAGGTTGTTAAAGGATAAACATAATTGGGGTTTCAGATTCTGTAATTTAATGAGTTATGAGAAGACATATGGTTTTGAGGTTACATCTCTTCACTAGAAGAGAATTAAAAGTAACCTAAAAATAGAATATAAACATACAGTTGTCACGTTAGAAAAAATAATAGGAGTTCAAGCTAAGCATTATGAAAGTAACAATAAGTGAAAACAGTAAAATCAATGCTTCAAAATTACAGAGGAAAATTTAAAAGAAGCATTTAAAAAAAGAGGTTTAATTAATATAGCCATTTTTAAAACTATACAAGTATGGAAAAATGTTTATCATATGGTGTCAAATGAAAGAAGAAAATGGCCAAATTGTATGTGCATTATAGATGCATGTGGATAAACCAAACCAGAAATAAACAGAAATAGGAATAGACATAGCAAAACATGAAATTATGGAATTATGGTAATTGCTTTACTTATCCATAAACTTTAAAAATTTTCATTCATAAATCTTTTTAGAAACTTAAAAACAACTCTCTTAATATTGTTAAAATACATTTACAACTTTTTTAAATAGGTCAAAATTCAGTTTTAAGACACAGTGTATATTGCCACTTCTAACAGAGAATAATTTGCTACAGAAAAAAAATTGGCTTCTTTATCAGTATTAAAAACGTGTAAAGAATTACTAACCCCATCTTACCATATCTTTACATTGGAAGATAGGAATATATTTGATGAGTCTATACAACCCATATAGCAACTAGGGATATTTTTGCACTAAAGTAAATAGATCTTTTAAAGTTGGAGGAGCTTCTAACTAAATATACACTATGTGCAGGTTATAGAAGTAAAAAACAAAAGGTCTGCGTGACATTTGCAGATACTAAAAATGATGCTTACATACAAACACAATTTTCCCATTGGAGATTGAAGGCTTGCCACTAAGAAAAGAACATTGCTTTCAGAATTCCCTTCTGAACTCTAGGCAAGGCTCTAGGATTAGTCTGCAGCCTCCAAAATCAGGTAAGTCACTGAATTTAAGGTAATCCAAGATTGCAAATCATTGGTTCCCACACACCAGAGGTCATGGAAAAATTTAACACTTAGGAAAACTGAGAGTATCTCTAATATTGAAGAAGGCTTTAACCTATAGTGGTGTTTACTCTTTCATCTTATGCATGATCTTAATTTTCAAAAATGCATCTTGTCTCCCCTTCACCATCCTCATGCATCTTCAGTTGTAACCAGATTGTCCTACTCTCTGTCAACCCAAATGAAACCATAAAACCCAACATCGACACCTGTTTCATACTGTTTTTTTCCATCTCCCATTTCTGCAACTGTAACAATTCCAGTCATTCTACAAAGCCCACATTAAACCACAGCGCCTCTTGAAGGGACCCCAGGGATCATTCTCCTCTCAGCTGTTAGAATCCTCAGTACATACTCATTAATACTATTCCACCTCACTTGTTCTACACTGCAAGTTACCTTTTGATGTTCCCATAGCTTTCTGCAAATTCTCCCCAGGGTAAGAATCATAGCTTCCTCTTTTTTGTATCCCCAAAGCTCTAAGAACTATCCTTTATTCCACCAATATTGAAGGAATATTTGCAGAAACACTTTAACTTAGTGTTCAAGCATAGAGGAAAAACAAAAAGATAGATTCGGGGAAAACTTTAATACAGTAAATTTATAAATAGAGGTTTTGAGGTTTTCGCAACTTGAAATATAGTCCCTTGTGAAAAATAATTCCTTAAATCCAAAAGTAAAAGATAAACCAAGGTTTCCTAGAAAGTGCTTTTCTTGCCAATCATTCTTCGTTCAAAACTTATTCTTAAATGTACCTTGTACCACCAGTCAAAACCATGTACCAGACATATGGGCTTTTACTTATTATTTGTTGACTCTTTTATTTTTGTACTTACTTATTTTTTATGGACTTTCTTTTTTTAAAAAAATTGCCTAAAAATAAGAAGTAGTCCTCATTCTTCACTCTTCATGGAGTTGTTCGTAATTGTGTGCACACTTTGTTGTCTTTTGTCCCCACTTGAGTTTTTCCTTTCTGATTTCAGTGGTATTAATAAAAAGCCTTGTGCCCAATGGCTGTATATTCTCTTGGATAAGCAAAAAGGATGCTGCACTTGTACAATTGTGTGCCTCTGATCACATACATCTTTAAATAAATGTGAGGAGCTTGGCTTTATAAAGAACCTTTGAATTTACTGACTTCAAGTCTCACTTCTAATCATTCAGGCAATTGGAATTCTCTTTCTGGTCATTTCAGAGACCATTATAAACTGTTACTATCTACCTGCTTTCAGGTTTAAAGCACTTGAAGTTTTCCCCTTTATCTTTGAAAGAAGGCAAACATCTTTATTATTACAACCTGCCTCCACACAGCATGATGGGGATGGCCATTTTATCTTCAGGGAGTATTGCATCGTCATTCAATCTCCCCAAGATTTGGGATGTGATGTTTGTAATCTGAACTTCCAGGAGCCTGCAAATATAATTTAAAAATTCTGATGAAGCCAGCCACAAAGGTTTGGGCTATGACAATTACTCCCTCATTTAATTACACAGCACACACACACACACACAAAAATTAATAGAATAAGTTGATATTTTAATCATATAAACATGCAGATACGGAAAATATCTGCACATTCTCCTGCACACCCCATTTTCATTTTTGCCTGTATCTTTGCTTTTGTCATTTCTCTACCATTAACTTAGAAATGTTTTCCTAAATCTTTTCCATTATCTGTATTGTAGACATATTTATTTATTTTCTGAACTCAATAACCCACAAGAGAACACTTGATTTTGACTGGTCTTTCCTCTCTGGTTTCATACACATGTCTTCTGTCTCCCGATAGTTGCTAAACTTCTGAAAGGTAGAGATCATGAAATAGCAGTCCCAACCTCTATCTCTCTAATAAACACACAGAGAAACTGAGGTCCAGAAAACTTAAATTTGTTCATTCATGTATTCAGTAAATGTTTGTGCATTTACACTATGCTTCAGATTTGTGATAAGTTCTGGGTATAGAACACACAATGATAACTAACAGTATTCCTGTTCTCATGGACTTAAGTCTGGCAGAGGGATTCAGCTATTAATCAAAGGATTACTTAAAAATGTGAAATTTGTAATTGTGATAAGCATCTTGAGGTGACATCTATGGTGCTATAAAAAGATATAATAGGAGGAACAATAATTCCATAGGTTCCACCATCACCTAAAACAACATATAAATTATAGCCCAGATCTTCTATTTCACAGAACAATCCCTTAGACTGTCTACCACACTGTGCCTATTAGATATATTTTTCCTAATGAGTCGATTATTGTTTAGGTGATCTAGAGTTGATCATAAGAATGATGTACAAATCTATGGACTGAGGTCATTAGCCATGATTTCATATGACTGATTTTCTGCTCCCTTGAAGCCAGTTTTGAGAGAAACATGTAGAAATCATTGTTTATGTTGAATATTGCCAGCATAGCACAGACTGATCAATCAGACTTATAGTTTCTGTGTTCTGTGACCAGGTTCTCACTAATGGGACTTAGGAGTCAGCCAAAACATGTTTATCCATCTTCTAGTGCTTGAAATTCCAATTCTACATCACATCCACTTGGCTATCTGGAGTATACTAGATTTCCTCTATTGTTGAAAAGAATCCTCCTGAGGGAGCAAATTCCACATTCAGTGAGTCCTTTAGAGTAGCAAAGATGTTTTTTTGATACTGGTTGGGAGTATAAATACCTCTTGAGAGCTAAGACTCAGTATTAGCAACATATTCTGACATACTGAGTACGGGACAACAGTAGGCGAATGATGATACAAAGTATATGTGCACATAGGTATATTCCTGGTGCATAGAAACCGTGCAGGAGGAGTTTTAAGGTTTCTGATTTGAATCTTGTAAGTGATTGTGTGCTTGACAATGCCACCTCACAGCGGGGAAAAACTGCGAAAGCTTGCTGTGTACATTAAAACATTTATTAAAAAATACTTTGCAATAGCTATCAAACACCTGTAAGCATATGTGCATATACAAGCAGTTCTTTTGGTTTGGAAAATATTCAAGTGGAAAGCTACTGCTCTGTTTCATAACAGCAATTTGTGACAATCAGGGAATATGCTGGGCATCATCAACTGCATTGTTATCCGCTGCAGTACAATTTAATTAGCAAGCCTTAGTTGATTATCGGCCAGTGCCTGCTACCTTAACTGCTCTGTTCCAGTTTGAGGACTAAATTTTATCTTATCATGTTAATATATTTAAGAGGGTACCTAAACATTCTCAAGTGTTTTGTTTGTCATATTACACTTCCCCCATCAAGAAAATTATATTACAATGTTTGACGTCAGCTTAAAATGTTCTCTAATAAATTAAATATATATCTCTGGATGTAAGAGTACTTTGATTTTATTTTAGATGTGATTTCCTAATTTACAGTGTTGTTTATATCAGGCCAATATAAGAGAATATATCGATTGCTATACTATAAGATTTTTGGGGCTTTTCTGTGGTGTTTGCATATATATGTGGTGTCAGAGTGAGTGGTTGTATTTTGGAAATTAACCCTTTATCAGATATTTTATTTGCAAATATTTTCTTCCATTCCATGAGTTGCCTTTTTATCCTACTAATTACTTTTTTAAAAGATTTTATTTATTTATTAATGAGAGAGAGAGAGAGGCAGAGACACAGGCAAAGAGAGAAGCAGGCCCCATGCAGGGAACCCCATGTGGGACACGATCCCTGAACTCCAAGATCACGCCCTGGCCGAAGGCAGGCGCTAAACCACTAAGCCACCTAGTGATCCCCTACTAATTACCTTCTGCGCTGTGCAAAGGCTTTTTAGTTCAACATAGCCCCACTTCTCTGCTTCACCTTTTGTTGCTTGTGCTTTTGGCGTCATATCCAAAACTCATTGCCCATTTCCACATCAAGAATCTCTCCCCCATGAATAGATGAGTTCTGGCTTCAGATAAAGAAAAGTAGTCCAGGCTGGTAAGAAGAGAACGTAATGGCTAAAAAGCCATGTGAAAGATAGTAAGAGGTTGTCTGGGCAGTCATAAACAAGGAAGTAAAGAAGGGGCTGACAGGATGTCTTATAAAGCAAAAAAGGAGCTAAAGTAGATAGTCACATTAACAAGCACTGGTCAGCATAGTTTTAGCTTTCTTCTAAACTTCAGATGTTAGAAACAATAAACAAGGAGGCTTTGACTTTTTTGTTTGGCTCTTGATGGAGAAACTTTTCATTTGCAGAGTCTGTGAAATGTTGATTGTTTTCACTTGTGTTTTGCTCACTTCCATACGTAATTAGCAGTAACAGCTATAAATGTATCATCAGACCTAATACAAAAATATATGGACTCAGAGAGAATATATAGGAGGTACTTGAAGGAAATGTGAGAAGGTTTAACATACGATATTTAATTTTTTTCTGACGTTACACAAGTACAATATATTTTTTTTAAAATTTTATTTATTTATGATAGGCACACAGTGAGAGAGAGAGAGGCAGAGACACAGGCAGAGGGAGAAGCAGGCTCCATGCACCGGGAGCCCGACGTGGGATTCGATCCCGGGTCTCCAGGATCGCGCCCTGGGCCAAAGGCAGGCGCTAAACCGCTGCGCCACCCAGGGATCCCAAGTACAATATATTTTTAAGGATTTTACTTATTTATTCAAGAGAGAGTGAGTGAGAAAGAAAGCACATGATCAGGGGCGGAGGGAGAAGGAAAAGCAGGCGCTCTGCTGAGCAGGGAGCCTGACATGGGGCTTGATCCCAGGACACCGGGATCATGAGCTGAGCCAAAGGGAGACTCTTAACTGGCTGAACCTCCCAGGCACCCCATATAATGACATCTTTAAAGCATCAGTCTTAAGTAGCCTTATACTTAAGGCTACCCTCTTTTCCTTTCAAGGAGGAAATAGAATAAAGAAAAGACAAGTCTGATTTTTCTCCTCTCCTCTCACACCAAGGTCTTGGAGTGGATAGGCCCAGGAGGGTGGAGCTCCTGTACTTCTCTTACTTATACATCTTCTTTGCTCTCTCTTCTCAGTCTAGCTTTTCTGGGGTTGTGGCAGGAAGGAGAAATGGGTGACTAAAGAATTTTCAAATTTATCTAAACTTGCCGTGTATCGGTGGTGGGGAGGCAATTGTGGTCCCACTCTGACTCCATGTGGACACCTGATTTCACTCACATGCAAGCTGTTCTTTTCTGCCATTGGTGAGCGCCACACCTTTGAGGCTTCCCTGCCAGTGAGATGGATGGCTTCCTGGATGTGACCTTTAGAACCTTCTCAGTGAGACACAGCCACTTCTTCCTATAGCAACATCAATGGCTAGTCTGGCTTACTTTGGGCCTCTATCTTGCTTTGTCCATTTATATTCTAGAAGATGATCACATGCTATTCCCTCTCCCCTAAATGCATGTTTCTTCACATAAAGATACAGGAACCTTGATGTTTTCTTCCACACCTCTGAGAGCACTGGAGGACTAGACTACAGGGATGGGGCTGCCTCCAGCCTTTTCCTCAGCACAGTGGAAGAGGTCCTTCTTGCCGTGATCTTGTGAGCTCATCAAGTAGGTGCTTCTCTCATAATCTTTATATGCAAAGTAAACATCATTCTCTCCCTTACACAATCCTTCTAGCCCCAGAGACTAAGTGGTGAGCCCCCTTTCCTCCCTTTCCTGGGTTGAGCATTTCTGAAAGGAAAGCTTCCCTCTCTTTTGAGAGTAACACCTCTTAAGACTGCAGAGAACACTCCACAGTAAGACTTTCACCTGGGATTCTTGTTCTTACGAACTCCTGTAAATAATCATGAAAATGTTAAAGAAGCTCATCATCCAGATTTTTGCATTTTACAGGTATTATTCCTAGGCTAAATAAATTTCTATTACCTATCTCTATATATTTTTACTCTGAGTCTATTTTGAAAAATAAAGTTATAATTTAAAAAGCAAACAATAACCTACTTGCAATGGAGAATGGAGAAAATTTATTATGACAAAGAATTATTGATTTGGGGGATGTCAGAATGAATTTCTGCATGGAGGTCTATAATCTTCTTACTAAAATCATTAGCGATTCGTAATATAAACAAACAATGAAGGAAATACTTAAAATAGGTGTGAGTGTGAAAAAATATGTTTAGAAGTCTTCTGGGGGGAAAATTCTGCACTATAGCATAGTAGTTAAGAGTATGGGAATTTATTATTTTTTTTTATAAATTTATTTTTTATTGGTGTTCAAGTTGCCAACATATAGAATAACACCCAGTGCTCATCCCATCAAGTGCCCCCCTCAATGCGCATCACCCAGTCACCCCCACCCCCCACCCACCTCCCTTTCTACCACCCCTAGTTCGTTTCGAGTATGGGAATTTAAATCAGAAATATCTGGGTCCTGCTTATTGACTGTGCCTTGAGCCTGTTATGGGATTTCTATGAGCTTCAGGTCTTTCATCTGTAACATGAGCATAGCAATATGTAACTTGTAGAATTGTGGTAGAGATGGAAATTGATACACATACAGACTACAGGGAGCTCTTAATAAACAGTAGCTGTCTTTATTATGATAATGACAAAAGTATCCTTGATTTGTGGAAATAATAGAGAGAAATCCTTATAATAATTCTTTAAATGTAGATGTTTCTTTATGAAAAAGGATGAATGTTATTCTTCCGTTTCAGACTTAAGAACTCATTCTCTTAACAATTAAAGCTTAATTCAAGGAAATATTAAAATAAGATAAACATACAGAATGTCAACATTTCACTGAAATATGTTCCAATAAGTCACTTGCATTATATAACAGAAGATCCAGTCCTTTATTTTTTAAAGCTTTTATTTATTTATTTATTTATTTATTTATTTATTTATTTATTTATTTGAGTTAGAGAAAGCATTCATGAAATAGTGAGCACGAGTCCATGAGGGGCCTAGGGAGAGGGAGAAGCTGACTCTCCACTGAACAGGGAGCCTAATGCGGGGCTCGATCCCAGGACCCCAGGATCATGACCTGAGCTGAAGGAAGACACTTAACTGACTGCCGCCCAGGCACCCACAACCAGTCCTTTAGATGGGAAATTAGAAACAAAATTCCACTGTTGATGAATGTAAAAATTTCAACCTCTAAGAAGTTGAAAATGGAAGTCAGGTTTTAGATATGTTGAGGCTCATAGTTATTAAGACCAATGTTTACCCTAACTACTGTGTGCTTGTGTGTGATTTCACTGCCACTCAAATACCATGTGGGTGTAAAATCAAGCAGTTACCAAGATTCCCTTCAGGCTCTTAATTTCCATGATTAAGTAAATGAAATTCTGTTGAATGAATTTGTTCTAAGGTAAAGTTTCATTCTTGTCCAGACTTTTCCTAAAGCAAAAATCATCTTCTCCAACCTCCAAATTTCAAGGACTTTAAAATGGTTTTTGCTAGTCAGAAAAGACATATCCAGAACTCTAGAACTTTGTGTTACTTCTCCTTCTCATGAATATTTTGAGGATCACTTAATCAGCAGCCCCATTTATTCTACTTTAAAAAAATGCATTGTAACAAAAATAAAACCCTAAACTCTGTACCATTTATTTCTATTTTCTAACAATACAAATTCATCATATTTGGGACTCTACTTAGCCTGGAAAATCCTAGTGTTCAATAAAAAAGTAAGAAAAAAAGAAACTATTTCTTTGTAAGTTGTGATACCTCTTTTTATTAATTCTTTTCACAAAGTAAAAAGATTAATACAATAATTGAGTTCTGTTTTGAATTCAAAATGATACAATTTATTCAACATGAGACACAATTTAGCCAAGAAAAGACAAATGAACCTTGACACGAAAGAATCCCATACATATTAATAATGATAATGATGGTGGTTAACACTTGCTGGATTGGGCACTTGCTGGGCAACAGGCAGTGTTCTGGGCACTTGGCACATGTTGATTCACTGGATCCCTCAGTAGTCCGTGAGGTGGATATTAATCATGTCCTCATTATTGTAGTGGGGAAACTAAAGAAAGAAATTTCAGTCACTTACCAGGTCTGTCCAGCTGGTAAATAATAGAGACAATACACTGAGAGAAAAAAACATTAGTGAAAAGTATTTACATGTGATCCTGAGCTGTGGATATTTTTTAATTGCACAATGTACTCAAAATTATGGGTAATAATAATTCATTACAGTAATTATGTTATAAAATAAAATGCTTTTAAATTATATAAAATTAAAATGTTAAATAACACATAATATGTGTATTAAAATGATGGAAGGAAAATAAATATATTTACAATAAAAAATGTTTAGAGTCTACATGATTAGTATGGTGCCTGAGTACTAAATCTTTCTCCTTACAGTCAGGATAAAGCCTGTTTTTTGAGACTTTGGTTGGTACAAACCCATTGGATTCAGGAGAAACAATTTAAAACAGACCCTTAGACATTGTTCTCCACTCATAGTAGGTAACCAACTCCTGACTCGAAGTTATAAATCTGACACTAACCCCTCAATTTTTTGTTCTCATAGTCCCAAAGTATGAGAGTTTGAAGTGGCATGTCTGCCAGAGATGGCTGCATAATGCCCCTGAGAGGAGAATGGAGGTCCATGAAGCTGAGACAAAGGTGCAAGAAGCCTAGAGAGTCAGAGTAAGGGGGAAGGAGAGGGGACCAGGTTAGATGAGGTTGAGTAGCTAAAGAGACTGAGAGGGAGAAGCTGGAAAGGGAGGAACATGTTGGAACCACGGAAGAGCAATTTGGCTGATGTACCAGATGATGAGCTCATGGAAGCTGGATTTTTTCCTCCTTTCTAAACTTGAACTTCTCCAAACAGCTCCATGATAGTCAGGGAGCTGGAACTAGTGAAAAGGCAGAGAAAAGAGTACATGGCTGGGTTTTTTTTTCCCTCAAAGGGAAAGATTAAAGGAATGTACCATGTTGAATGCTTAGAGGTTAATTTTGAAAAAAAAGTTTAAGCTCAGGACAAGGATTAGGGTGTAATCAGTGATATAATATTTAAAAGGGTGCCAAAAATTGCAGTAATCAAGATAAATAATATTTTAATGCAAAATTAAAATTAATTTAAAAAGTCTGATAGACAAGATATCAAAATTCAGGCTGTTTTACACACCACATTAGTTTCAGCCCAGGGCCAGAGAGTCCGAGGGTTGATAATGGTATAAAAACAGATTGGGCAACACAGAAACTTATATAGTCAAATTTTATTAAATCATGGAGTCATTACTGACTTTTCCATTTGGTTCAAATATAAAAGGATATTTTGATAAACGTAGATAGGGACATATATTTTTCCTTTTGTTTGGGGCTTCAATATAGCTCGGCAACACTGTTCCAGCCTCAAGATATTTGTTGGATAAGGCGAAATTCCAAAGGGAAGGCCAGTAGGCTGAATACTTAAAGATGCTAGTAAAAGAGGCTGAGCATAGGGGCCACTCCCTAAACTGCATTTAAAAATTAACAGGGAAAAAAAAATTGACAGGGTGACTATGGAGAGGAATTTAGAACTAGGTAAAATGAATTTAACCTGATGTCCTCATTTTGCAAGATGATTTTATTTGCTACAGACACTAACCAAAGAGCAAGAGATTTGAAAGAATTTGAGAAATGACCTTGGAAAAGATACATAGGAAAAGCTATTGAGTAAAAGTTATTCCCTAGGAAATAAAATGCATATAAATAATTAACATACCCAGGACATTGACACTTGAGAGTTTAAGTGGGCTCGAAAAGAAGACAATACAAATGAATTAAATGAAGAAATTCTGCACAACTCATGCAGTGATGTTATTGCTCATATAGTATACAGATTAGAAATTCAAAATAGAGAAATGGAACTGGATCAATGTCTCTAAAATGATCAATAATAAATTAATATTTATTCCTGAATCAATATCACTGAGGTTGGGCAGTACTTCATTATAAAAAAATGTATGTATTGTTATCTTCAGAACTTGGAATTTTACATTTTCATCTGTTTTGAGTTAAAAGTTTTTGCAGATACTTTTTAAAGTTTTAGTATTTATTTAAAATTTTTTATTATAGTATGGTTGACACACACTGTTACATTAGTTTCAGGTATGCAACATAGTGATGCCAGCTACCATCACCATACAACTCTATTATAATACCATTAACTCTATTCCCTATGCTGTACCTTTCATCCTCATAACTTCTACATTCCATAACCAATGTTTACTCATGTCTCTCCAGAGGTCTCTACAGCAGAGACTTTGATAGGGATCCTGACTCTTAGTTCCTGGTCAGGTAAGTAATGCTTTTGATATCCATTAGTGTCTTTCCACAGCTTGGTTGCAAATATGAAAAGTTGTTCCAGGGTCACAGTAGACTTAATTGAAGATAATAAGAAATGTTTGTAATTAGATGAAAGGCTCCTGACTTCATTGGGTGCAACCTTTGTTAATCAGCAGTTTCCTGTGTACAAATGGCTTGGAAATTGGAAATTATTCAGGAAATTGCTCAAAAATGACAGAATGGCTTCATATTTTAATGTCAAGTAGTTTAAATAATTGTGCTGGAGAATACAAAACCCAGAGGTCAGTTCTGAATTGCACAATTGAGTTATATACTTCAGTGTCTAAAGTCTATTCTACTAGAAGAGGCTGAGAATCTAATCACATACCTAGGAAGACAAATTAAAAAATAATCTGATAGAGAAAGCACCTGATTACAAAAAATGATTCGATCTGCAAAGGGGAGTAGATATGCCATAAAAGATATAATCTTCACATTCTATATGGAGGGTCTATTTCAAAGACAAAATAGCCTATGAATGTGGAGTACAGACAAGGTTATCAAAAATTCTGGAAAAGTCCGAGTCAGCATTTCTGAATTTAGCACAGTAAACCTCAGATACATTCTTGACCATGACAACTGGAGTTACCCAGACATGATTTTTTCAACTTTTAAGTGATCAGACACAGACTTGTCTTGAATTGCTTGCTTGCTTGCTTGCTTGCTTGCTTGCTTGATTGATTAGAGACACAGAGAGAGAAGTAGAGACACAGACAGAGAGGGGAGCATGTGGAACTCCATCCAAGGACTCTGAGATGACAACCTGAACCAGAGACAGATGCTCAACCACTGAGCCACCCAGGTGCCCTGAACTGCTCGATTATAAACTGAAGATTTTCTCTAACTTTAGGTGGGTCCCATTTGTTCATTTTAATATAGGTTCATTTATTGCAAGAGAATTCTTTCATATAAGTCATGATGTACATTATAAACACAGAGAATGTGAGACAACCAGAAAGAATTAGAATTCTTGGTTCAAGAAATAAGATAATCCTATACTATACTCTATGAGAAAGGTGTTTCATACAGGGTATCCTTACTCAGTTTGCACTATCAATGCTCAGCCCCCATGTAAAATAGTGGACATTTAGATAGAATTATACTTGGTGTTAGAAGATCAATGGTAAGACATTTAAACCTGACCTCCACTCAGGGTTCATGTCTGCTGCCTGTTGCATCTTCTTCTTGTGGGAGAAGAGAGTAGAAATTTTAGAGGACAGAAAGACTGATTAATGACCCCAAAATGTGTTGGAGTCAGCAGAGTAAAAAATAGACAAGTGGGACTACACGAAACTAAAAACTTTCTGCACAACAAAGGTAACCATCAACAAAACGAAAAGATATTCTACCAAATGGGAGAAAATATTTGCAAATCATATACATTGATAAGGAGCTAATATCTGAAATATATAAGAACTCATGCAACTCAATAGTAAAAAAACAAAAATCCAATTAGAAAGTGGGCAGAGGGGATCCCTGGGTGGCTCAGCGGTTTGGCGCCTGCCTTTGGGCCAGAGCATGAGTCCCGGGATCGAGTCCCACGTTGGGCTCCCTGCATGGAGCCTGCTTCTCCCTCTGCCTGTCTCTCTCTCTCTATCTCTCTCTCTCTGTGTCTCTTGTGAATAAATAAATAAAATATTAAAAAAAGAAAGTGGGCAGAGGGTCAGAATAGAACATTTTCAAAGAAGACAAACAGATGTCCTTTCATGAAATACGAAAAGATGCTTAATATTGCTAATCATCAGGAAAACGCAAATCAAAACCACAATGAGATATCACCTCACATCTGTTAGGATAGCTATTATTAAAAGACAAGAAATAACAAGTGTTGGCAAGGATGTGGAGAAAAGGCAACCTTTGTACACTGTTGGTAGAAATGTAAACTAGTGCCATCACTGTGGTAAACAGTATGGAGGGTCTTAAAAAACTAAGAATGGAACTTCCACATGATCTGGCAATACCACTTCTGGGTATTTATTCAAGAAAAATGAGAACACTAATTCAAAAAGATATGTTCAATGCAGCATTATTCACAGTAGCCAGGGCATGGAAATAGTGTTAAATGTCCACCAGTGGATGAATGGAAGAAGAAATGTGGTATATATAATGGATTATTCAACCACAGAAAAGAATGAAATCTTGCCACTTGTGGCAACATGGATGAACCTTGAGGGTATTATGCTTAGTGAAGTAAGTCAGGCAGCATGCTCTCACTTATATGTATAATCTAAAAACAAAAACAAAAACAAAAAATCCCCTAAACCCCACCAAGCCAAGCTCATAGATGCAGAGAACAGATTGGTAGTTGCCAGAAGTAAGGAGTGGGGGTGAGGGAGCAAAATGAGGTCAAAAGGTACAAGTTAACAGCTATAAACGAAATAAGCCATGGGGATATAATGTATAGCTTGGTGACTATAGTTTATAGTACAGTATTGCATATTTGAAAGTTGCTAAGAGAGTAGATCTTAAAAATACTCATCACCAAAAAAAAATTGTGGCTATTTATGGTGATGCATGTTAATTAAACTTAATGGTGTATCATCTCGTAATACAAATATCAAATCATTATGTTGTACACCTGAAACTAATACAATGTTATATGTCAGTTTTACCTCAATTTTAAAATGTATCGGAATATAGTAGCTTTAACACATGAATAATCTTTTTTTTAAGATTTTATTTATTTATTCATGAGACACACACACACACACACACACACACAGAGGCAGAGATACAGACAGAGGGAGAAGCAGGCTTCATGCAAGGAGCCCGACGTGGGACTCGATCCCAGGTCTCCAGGATCATGCCCTGGGCTGAAGGCTGCGCTAAACCGCTGAGCCACCCGGGCTGCCCACACATGGATAATCTTATAAATATCTCTTAATTTTGTTTTTTTCGTGACCTAATCAAAGAACTGCCAGAATCCTGAGGCTGATAGTGCTCACTGAGATTGGTTTCCAAATTCACCTATTCTCATATTTTCAGAATTCCACTGAATATGCTTTTGTGTCTGAGGGTCTTGCTGAAATGCTTTCACCATGGATAACACAAAAGCCATTTAGGTGGGTGGGGTCTGTAAACAGAAATCATTAATGGATTTGATCAAGCAAATTTAGGGTATAGAAACTGTAGAAAGGGGATCCCTGGGTGGCGCAGCGGTTTGGCGCCTGCCTTTGGCCCAGGGCGCGATCCTGGAGACCTGGGATCGAATCCCACATCGGGCTCCCAGTGCATGGAGCCTGCTTCTCCCTCTGCCTGTGTCTCTGCCTCTCTCTCTCTCTCTCTCTCTCTGTGACTATCATAAATAAATAAAAATTAAAAAAAAAAAAGAAACTGTAGAAAGCTAAGTAGAGGGAAAAAATCTGTGGCTACCAAAGAAGAAATGGCTAATCTGAGAGGGAGAAGTATAGACATGAAAAGGCCAGAGGTCGATAAGACAATGAAAGTCACACACTCAAAGGTGATCCATGCCAGTCATGCCTAAATCTTCAGTAAGAAATATCAATCTCATGTGCTTGTTGGCCATATCTAGGCCTCGCATCACTGGCCATCAGGAAAATACAAATCAAAACCACAATGAGATACCACCTCACATCAGTGAGAATGGGGAACATTAACAAGGCAGGAAACCACAAATGTTGGAAAGGATGTGGAGAAAGGGGAACCCTCCTGCACTGTTGGTGGGAATGTGAACTGGTGCAGCCACTCTGGAAAACTGTGTGGAGGTTCCTCAAAGATTTAAAAATAGACCTGCCCTACGACCCAGCAATTGCACTGCTGGGGATTTACCCCAAAGATACAGATGCAGTGAAACGCCGGGACACCTGCACCCCGATGTTTCTAGCAGCAATGTCCACAATAGCCAAACTGTGGAAGGAGCCTCGGTGTTCATCGAGAGATGAATGGATAAAGAAGATGTGGTTTATGTATACAATGGAATATTCCTCAGCCATTAGAAATGACAAATACCCACCATTTGCCTCGACGTGGATGGAACTGGAGGGTATTATGCTGAGTGAAGTAAGTCAATCGGAGAAGGACAAACATTATACAGTCTCACTCATTTTATATTTAGGGAATATAAAAAATAGTGAAAGGGAATAAAGGGGAAAGGAGAAAAAATGAGTGGGAAATATCAGAGAGGGGGACAGAACATGAGAGACACCTAACTCTGGGAAACGAACAAGAGGTGGTGGAAAGGGAGGTGGGTGGGGGGTGGGGGTGACTGGGTGACGGGCACTGAAGGGGGCACTTGATGGGATGAGCACTGGGTGTTATGCTATATGTTGGCAAATTGAACTCCAATAAAAAGAAATTTAAAAAAATATCAATCTCACAAAAGGCCTACTATGTGTTGATTTCTTATGGAAAAATGTGAAAGACTAAGACCTATGTCTGGGCTGATATTAACAAAATAATATCTATAAATCAAGGAATCTGGCACAGAAGGAAGGGCTTTGAAGTCCTAAAGGATACCTGAAGATATCTGATGTTGAAAGAGACAAGAGGGCTCCTACTAACTTCCAGGTTACAAAAGAAATTACAGCTGTGCACATGATTTTATGCATTTGTTAAATCAAGACAACAAGCCCTTAATTAAGTTGCTTATTCTAAGCTCCACATCACCAACCAAGACAAGAGAATTTCTCCTATCCTAGAAGTGGAGTTTTAGTCTAATCAGGAATCCCCCTGATGCACTCCTGCCTTCCCCTAGAGGAAAGTAACTCTATAATAACCACTTTTTGCCTAATATAACTTCTTTGTTCCTGCTCCCTTTTGCCTATAAAAGTCTTTCATTTTGTGCAGTTCCTTAGAGCTCCTTCCTGTCTACTAGATGGGATGCTGCCCAATTCGTGAATCATTGAAAAAAAAAAAACAACATAATCTTACAATTTACTCAGTTGCATTTGTTTTTTAACAGCTTAAAAAATTTAAATCACCTCTATTTGTAAGAGTTATGAAAGAAACATGGAGTAGCAAATTTATAAGTTAATCTTTCTTACTCTGTTCTTCTAACTTCTGGAAGCATTGTAAGTAAGTGCAGCTCTCACTTTCCCTTTTCCCCAGACTGATACATTTAAAAGCCACCTATTACCATCAATGAGATTATATGTTGTATTATAAGTGTCATCTGGGCTATTAAAATAAAATTGGTGTAGATAATATAGGATCTGAACATAACATACCCATGGAAAAGGGCAGCCCTTATCTTAGTTCGGTTTGGTTTTGGTTTTACTAATCACCTCCAGGAACATCTTTACCATGTAATCCCAATGTCAGTTTAAGGCTGCAACAGGGAGAACTACAGTGTTTGGCAAATGAAACTTCCCAGGGTAGAAGAATGAAAGCTGACTGTTATAAGAATGTCTTTCTTTTAGATATAGAAAATGTTTTTCCCTTCCAGTTGTTTTTTTGACCAGAGGGAAGAGTACATCAAGGAAACTGGCCAGCTGACTCTCAGCCCTTCCTGCAACAATCTTCAGCTTTTATTTCAGACAACTCCATTTCTTGCCTGAGGAACCCATCTGGACCTTGAGTTTAGACCTCTTAGGTCAATCTTCAAGTTTCTCTCTGTGATTCACTATCACATTTTTGCTTCAATGCTTCTCTATCTCCAGATTAAAAAAGAAAGAATTCTTCAGGGTTCTGTCTTAATCAGCTCTTATTCCATCTGCCTTTGGTTTTTCTTGGCTTTCATCTATTCATTCCCTTCTGTCTATTTATCAATATTTTAATAGCTGAGGAATATTATTCAACTCAGTGGTTGCTTATTTGGTTGTAAGTTTATACCACATATATTTTGTATTTGCCAAGTCATTTTATCTCAAACATATTATACCTAATGAAGTTTTTCCTTCATATATTCTGACCAGAATTTCTTTCATATATTATTAGTTTAATTTATTTCATATATATTAGTTTAGTTTTAGAAAAATATACTTTTGGGGTCCCTGGGTGGTGCAGCGGTTTGGCGCCTGACTTTGGCCCAGGGCGCGATCCTGGAGACCCGGGATCGAATCCCACGTCAGGCTCCGGTGCATGGAGCCTGCTTCTCCCTCTGCCTATGTCTCTGCCTCTCTCTCTCTCTCTGTGTGACTATCATAAATAAAAATAAAAATTTAAAAAAAAAGAAAAATATACTTTTATGCTTTGTCAGAATCAGAGATAGGCTTTTGAAATCAGACATAATTTGCACATCCTGGGAGGAGACCAGAATCAGGGAAGTGTAGATTGTTCATCATGATAGATGTTAAGGAACTTGGGGAACGTGGCCAACCATGATTCACAGACAGACATTTTAGTCCTGTAAAATTCAGGTTGGCCTGACAGAAATTCTGAAAGTGGAATGTTTGTTTTCTTCTCTTTATCTTTGGCCTGAAGAGGGGGAGTAGAAGATGGAGTGAAATAAGGGTACTATATCCACTTCCATATATGCTTTCTTCATTTTGACATTTATACACTTTGTGGAGTGGAGGGCACTTATGTTATTTATTTTAAGATTTTATTTATTTATTTATTTATTTATTTATTTATTTATTGACAGAGAGAGCTTGAGCAAGTACAAGAAAGCAGGGGAAATAGCAGAGGGAGAGGGAGAAGAAGGCTCCCCACAGAGCAGGGAGCCTGATGTGTGGCTAGATCCCAAACTGTGCCCCCCCATCTCTTCCACCCCCAATTGTGACCTGAGCCAAAGGCACTCAACTAACTGAGCCACTCAGGTGCCCCTGGAGGGTACTTACAATGTAATCATCTAAATTGGGGCTGGGCTGACATCACGTAGAACCTAAAGTATTCTTATACTAGTAGGTCCTAAACACACAATTAAGACAGTAAGATCATGGTTATGTACTACGAATTATAACAATTGCTCACAGAATTTTATTATAAAGTTCTATTAATGTGAACACATGGTCAATCTTATAATCTCCAAGAAATAATGACAACTATCTCAGCAGAGGTAACAGGAGACTATAATGTGATCAGATGGATAAAGGACACTTACCATCGAATATTGCATTGTCCAGGTGAAATTAAAGTGATCAAGCAGGGAAAGAATCTATTTAATAAACATAATGGTATGAAAGAAGCAGAAATTTCCTCTAATTTGTAGGGAGTCTGCATAAATTTTAAAGGTCATTTTTTTCTTATTTTACAAAAAAAGAGATATCCATATAGAGAAGATGAAACCAGTCCCTACCTCATACAATGCACAAAGATTAATATGAAATAGTTATGGGTTTAAGTGTATAATCAAAAACAAAAATCTTTCAAAAAGAGAATATGAGAAAATCCTTGTAAACGAGGAGTAGCCAATTTTTTCTTAGAAACCAACAAAGATGGGATCCCTGGGTGGCGCAGTGGTTTGGCGCCTGCCTTTGGCCCAGGGCGCGATCCTGGAGACCCGGGATCGAATCCCACATCGGGCTCCCGGTGCATGGAGCCTGCTTCTCCCTCTGCCTGTGTCTCTGCCTCTCTCTCTCTCTCTCTCTCTCTCTCTCTGTGACTATCATAAATAAAAAAAAAAATTAAAAAAAAAAGAAACCAACAAAGAGAAAAAAAAAAAGTTCTCCAAAAGCCAGAATCATAAAAGAAAATTAACCAAAGATAATTTTGACTATATCAATATTAAAATTTTTGTTCTTCTAAGAATACCATTAGTGAAACAGGAAACAAAAAGCAGACTGGAACAAAATGTATGAAATGCATGTATCAGATACTAGGCTTATGTCAGAACATAGGAAGACCACTTATAACTGAAAAATAACAAGGCAAAAAAAGTTTATAATGGGCAAAGAAAGGGTTTGACTTCCAGACTGGCAAAGTAAGGACCTCTGAAAATCTGTTTCTCCATAAAAACAGTGAGAACATTGGTAAATATTGTAAAAAATCAACTTTCAAGACTTTGAAAATTAACCAAAGGTTTGCAACAGTCTGAGGAGGATTTATTCAAAAAGTGGCTAAATCTTGGTAAGAACAGAGAATTTTATGGCTTTTTAACTTGCCCTCATCCAGTTCCATCCCCTAGTTTGCAATAGCCCTGAAAACTTATACATAGGTTAACTGGATATTGATCTCTTTCCTTGGAGAAAATATATAAGGAACTTTTACAAAATATACTTCAAAATTGGAAAGGTATGCCTGTGGGAGATGGGTAAGAGGAAGATAGGTTTCTTCCTTGATACTGTCTGTTCTTGTATAAGAATAAACAATAAATCTCAGATAAAACAAAAAGTATATATTTGATATTCTCCAAAGAAGGTTGAAGCAAAAGTTCAACTGAAATTTTGTAGGTAAATCATGAACTTGGAGTGATATCACTAAGCCTTTCAGAACAAATACGAGTCACAATTCACAATTAAAATTAGCATATTTCTTTTAAAAAATTGCAGTAACTGCAAAAATCAAGTTTAGCAGCCCCTGGAATAGACAAATGGCTTTGAAGCTCTTTTCAAGTCCCATCCCTGGAGAATCATCAGTATTTGACCTGTCTGGTAGTTTCTAAGAAACACCCACTGGTATGGCTTGCCTTTATTTGGCCTGATTCAGAGTCAGACATCAGCTAGTGTGGACAGCCTTTCCCACTTTGAACATTTTCCAAAACAATCAGTAGCGATTGTTTCATATCACAGCAGTCTGGGGTGGTCACAAAAGTTCAGACAAAAAGCCAAAAAACTTAAAAGGAAAAGTTGAAATGAAATATTTATAGAGAGTTTTGAAAATCTCTAAATATTTTTGGGTGTTTATTGGTCACATGCATGTGCAGGGATGTGCACAGACTCAGAAAAAGACCTAATTTCTTTGAGGCTCTGCACAAGCAGGACTTGAAGGCTGAGGCAGAGGGTAAGCTGCTTGTCAGTGGAATAAAGACATGCCCCAACACAGACATGCAGAACCCCTCTGTAAATGCTGGGAGTGTTACTGGTTCCAGGCAGTTGAAGAAATGCTTGTATAATTAACTGACCACTGTGTTAACTGAGGAGAGGTTTCAGTGGCTGCAAATAACAAAAAATATATACAGAATTTGTTAGAAAAGTCACTACATAGACATCAACAACAAACCTTGGGAAGGGAAGAAATATGATTTTCAGAGTTGCCACATTATATTATTTAAAAGAACCAGTTTTTGCCAAAAAAGAAAAATCATGAGACATGCCAAAAAAAAAAAAAAAACCACAGGAAAATATGACTCCTACACAAGGAAAAAAGCTGTCATTTAGAAACTGTCCTTAAGGAAGACCAGACAATGGATTTATTAGGTGAAATTTTAAAATTAGCTCTTATAAATATGTTTGAAGAAGTAAAGTAAACCATCACTAAATAACTAGAGGAAGTATGAAATTAATGTCTCACTAGAGAATATCAATAAAGAGACAGAAACTGTAAAAAGGAACCAAGTAGAAATTTTGGAATTGAAAAGTATAACAGAAATAAGAAATTCACTAGAGGCTCTTAACAACTGATTTGAGCTGGCACAAGAAATCAGCCAACTTGAACATAGGTCAATCAAAATTATTCAGTCTGAGTAATATAAGGAAAAAGAAGGAGGAAAAAATGAACAAAGCCTTAGAGACCTGTGGCACATCAAGTAGACCAACATAGCACATCAGGGGAATACCAGAAGGAGGGGAAGAAGGGGCATAAAGTATATTTGAAGATAAAATGGTGAAAAGCTTGCCAAATGCAATGAAAAAGATTAATCTACACATGTGAAAAGCTTAACAAATTCCAAGTAAGATAAACTCAGAGTTAAACATCTAAACACATTATAATCGGGATCCCTGGGTGGTGCAGCAGTTTAGCGCCTGCCTTTGGCCCAGGGCGCGATCCTGGAGACCCAGGATCGAATCCCACGTCGGGCTCCCGGTGCATGGAGCCTGCTTCTCCCTCTGCCTGTGTCTCTGCCTCTCTCTCTGTGTGTGTGTGTGACTATCATAAATAAAAAAAATAATAAAAATTAAAAATTAAAAAAAACACATTATAATCAAACTGTCAAAGACAAAAAGAGAATATTGAAAGCAGCTAGAGAAAAGCAGTTTGTTACGTACAAGAGATCCTCAGTAAGATTAACAGCTGATTTTCTAGCAGAAATATATAGATATAGATATATATATAGGCAGTGAACTAACATATTCAAAAGTCTGAATGAAATAGGCTGCCATCCAAGAATTCTACATCTAGCAAACCTTCCATACTGAAAGAGAAAAATTAGGCATACACAGACAAACCAAAATGGGAAATTTGTTGTTAACAGAGCTGCTCTATGGAAAATACTAGAAGGAATCATGGAAGCTAAAATGAAAGGACAATAAATCAAACCCACATAACGTAAGAAAGGTAAAAGTAACTATACAGGAAAATATAAATGACAGTAAGCATGCATGTTTGTATCTCTTTTCTTGTCCAACTGATTTAAAAGACAATTGCATAAAGCAATAATTCTAAGATTATGTTGATGTGCTTATAATGTATAAGATATAATTTTTATGACAATAATAGCATGAAGAAAGCAGAAGAGAACTATGTTATATAGGAGCAGAGTTTGTATATACAATGGAAATTTATTTGGTATTAATCTGAATCAGACTGCTATAAATCAAAATGTTCATTGCAAACACTCCAGGGCAAACACTAAGAAAAGAAACTTTAAAATATAATAAAAAGAACTGTAAGAAAATTAAAATGGCATATTAAAAGATATCTAATCTACTAAACACAAAAGATAATGAAGGAATAGAGGAAGAAAAAAATTTAGATACTGAGGTAGGCAAAACAATGTCCTCCTAATGCTCATAGCCTTTGAATATGTTATGTAACATAAGGGATGGAGAAATTATGATTGCAAGTGGAATTAACGTCAATAATCAGCTGGCCTTTAAATAAGAAAATCATCCTATCCAGTGGACCAAATACAATCACAAGAATCATTAAAAGGTGGGAGAAAGAGGCAGAAGAATCAGGAAAGCATACATGATGACAGTAGCAGAAGACAGAGGGATTCAATGTGAAAAGGACTCACATGGCCATTGCAGGCTTTGAAGACAGAGGCCATGAGCCAAAAAATATGAGCAGCCTATAGAAGAAGGAAAAGGCAAGGAATGGATTATTCTCGATAGCCTCCAGATAGAATTCAGCCCTGACAAAGGGCTGAGTTTTAGCTCTGCAAGACTCATTTCATATTTCTGATCCATAGACTGACTGTAGGTTAATAAATTTGTGTTATTTTAAGCCACCAAAGTCTGTGGCAATTTCTTTCAATAGTAATAGGCTACCAATTAAGAAATATAGAAACTGTAAAAATACCAAGTTCTCATCTCAGTAATTAAATTAAATAACAACACAACAAAATAGTTGCAAACTTCAATATCCTATTTTCAATAATGGGCGAAACATCTAGATAGGAGATCAACCACAAAACAGAGGATTTGAATGATACTATAAACCAAGAACACCAGGGTGCCTGAGTGGTTCAGTCAGTTAAACATGTGCCTTCAGCTTAGGTCATGATCCTGGGTCCTTGGATCAAGCCCCCCAGCACCCCCTGCTCAGCAGGGAGTCTGCTTCTCTCTCTCCCTCTACACCTTACCCATCTCGTGTTCTCTCTCTCTCTCTCATAAATAAATAAATAAATAAATAAATAAATAAATAAATAAATATTTATAGATAGATAGATAGATAGATAAATTAAAAACAACAACAAGGAGACCTAACAGATATGCACAGAATATTCCATTCAACTATAGCAGAATACACATTCTTCTTAAAAACCCATGAGATATCCTCCAGGATAGGCTATATGGCAGACCATTTAGAAAGTTTCAGTGAATCTATAGAGATTGAAATCAAACAAAATGTATTTTCTGTTCATAAGGAAGTGCAATTACAAAGAAATCAGTAATTAATAGGTTCCTGAACAACAATGGGTAAAACAGAAATCAGAAGATAAATTATTAAATACTTTGAGTTGAATGAAAACAAGAAAACAGCATACCAAAACTTATGTGATGTAATAAATGCAGTGCTGGAGGGAAATTTACAGAAGTAAATTGATAACCTAAAATTCCATATTAAGAAACTAAATAAAGAGCAAGCAGAGGAAGGAAATAATAAAAATTAAAGGAGAAATAAATAAACTAGTTACAAATTATTGTCCCAATATTCATCCAGCCTCCTAGCATTTTTAGTGTTATTTGAACCACCTGCTATGCTCTTACACCAGGACTTTATGCTTTCTCCTGCTTCTGCCTATAACATTCTTCCTACAAAGATGTCCATGACTTGCTTCCTCATCTCCACCAGGTCTTTATGCAACAGTTCCCAACTAAGTGAAACACCTTTTCTTCCTATTTAAAATTGCAGTCCATTTCCCTGCATTTCTTACCCCTCTCTGGCCTTATTTTTCTTTATATTGCCACCTCTGACTAAGATAGCAGATACATTTTCTTATTTATTCTGTTCAGTCTACTACTGACTCTTCCAAATAGAATGTAAGGTTTATATAAACTAGGTACTATATCCCCAACACCTAAAACAGTGCATTGTAAGCACTCAATGAATTGTTGATGAATGAATAAATGCATATATACATACAGTAGGGAACATAAATGAACTAGAGCTACATGTGTCTACATATATCAATATCGCCAACAAAATGTTGAGTGAGAAGATAGTTTCCAAAAATACATACAGAATAAAACATTTATATACAGTTTATAAATAGGGAAATAATACCATATATCACTATGGATACATATATAAATATTAAATGCAAAGGAATGAAAAGCAAATTCAGAACAGTGGTTACATCTGGGTATGTAATTCTGTAACAATACAGAGTGATGTATTATTTAAAAAGGCACATTGCTAACTTCAGAAATATTGATAAAAGATTTTATTTCTTAAGTTTGTTAAATCATGGGTATAAATTCTATTGTCTGTACATTGTTTTGCATGCCTTACATGTTTAGCAACTTTTTTTAAGTTGAATTATTCCAAGGAAAAATTAGTCACATATTTTTTTGCCCTATCATGGTCATTAGGCTATATTTTCTTAGTCTGACTAAATATTGATTTTAAGTAGGTATCCTTTCTAATGATAAAGTTTCTACATGGCTTAATTCCTCATTAAAAATTGTATTATCATCTTATGTTAGTCATTTATTAATAGGTACCTTTTATAATTGTATTAGGTACCCTGAAGGGATTCCCATATTTGGTGAGGACAGAATCATAACTATATAATTAGTCAAGAAATTATTTAAGAGTTCCATGGAAGCTTTAAGCCTACAAATTGGGCACCAAATATCCCTCTTAATAGTAGTTTGTACGTGATAACATCCATCTGAAAGAGGGAAGAATTGCTTCACTTCTAAAAATAATTTAATACAGAAACATGTGTATAATTGTATTAGAGAGATTACAGAAAGTCTTTAAAGTAGAGCTGACCTTTAGCTAAATTCTAAGGCAGGGAGCGTTTGTCCTCAGTGCTCCATCTCTTTCTGTTCTACATGACTTCTTTCCCACTTGGCAAATTCTTTTCCAAACTTTTGGCTGACCCTACACTTCATAATTTATAAGATTTCCCTTTCAATCTTTCAAAATTCAAGAGATAAAAGTAGGACTCCTCCATAGGAAAACAGAAAAGAAGGATCCAAATATAAACTTGAATCTCACTCTGGGCCCTGACCTTTATCATATTTCAGCAACATCATCACTTATAACCCTACTTTCTCTGCACTTAGTAAATTCTACACTTCTGGCACAGTGCATATCATTTGGGCTTTCCTTCCTTTGCAGCTGTTTGAATGTCTCATCCTCATTCTTTATTCTACTCCATCAGAGTTGATGTGCATGGGCATAAAAAAAAAAGGTCAGTAATATTTTTCATCAAAGAAACCAAGGATAAAGCAGAGAATTCTCGTGAAGGCAGTTTTGGGAATGAGAGCAGTATAAGATAAAACCAATGGGGCACCTGGGTGGCTCAGTCAATTAAGAGTCTGCCTTCAGTTTAGGTTATAATCTCAGGGTTCTGGGATTAAGCCTCCACGTGAGGAGGCCCATTTAGTAGGTTGGAAAGAGTCATTTTGTAGGTATAGAGGGCCTTCCCTAGCACTCTGAAATCAAAGCCATAAAAAGGATGATTATTCATTTGTTTACTTATTCATTCCTTTATCCCCAACTGGAATCCTAAGTCATATCTAGGAATGTTTGTTCCAGAGTCCAGACATTCTGAATACCATGTCAAAGAAAGGAGCCAAGGAGGTGACTGAGAAGGAGCCACAGCAGCAGCAAGAACAGCAGCAAAAGAGGAAAACGAGGAGAATGGAATCTCAGAAGCTGAGAGAGAGTCACAAAGGACAGAGGCAGATTAGGGTGTCAATGCTGAAAGTTAAATAAAATTACAACAAAACAGTACTCATTGGATTTGGTGACATGGAAACAATTCTTCATCTTAGAGAAAAGCTTCTGTAAATGTTTTTGGTCAGAAGCCAATCTGCAGTGAATCAAGGAGTGCATGGATATGTTAGAGAAGGCAGTGTAGATGCAGACCTACTGTTTCTAGTGCCTTGACTATCAACAGGAGAGGTCTTTAATGGTATTTTGGGTGCTCCTTGCTTCCCAGACCCAGAGCCAGGTCAGCTTTGGCAACCTTTCATGTCTGGGTATGGATAAAAAGTTGTTAGATTTTATATATATATTTTATAAATCTATATATTTTATAAATATATAAATATACTTTTTAAATAATATATATTGAATAGTATTTAAAATATATATTAATATATATATTAAAAAGCTTTTTTAAATATTTATATATTTTAAAGAGAGTAGTTTGGACAGAGGGAGAGAGAGACAGAATCTCAAGCATACTCCCCACTGAGCATGGAACTCTCACGACCCTGAGATCATGACCTGAGCCAAAACCAAGAGTCAGACTCCCAACCAACTGAACCACTCAGGCACCCCCCAAAAAAAGTTTTTTAAATATAAAATTTCCTTTTAGCTAAGTTTCAAATTTCTTTATTGTAAGGAAACATTTTAGAAAGCAATAATTATTTTATTTACCTTTGTATTCTGATTTTGTAAATTAAGAGCAAATCTTTCTAGATACAGTTTATTAAAACATGATCATCTTTTCTCTTTACTTCATTCTCAAATGTCAGTTGATTTTAAATGGTTCCAAAGAAAGAGCAGATTATTTCTTCCTACGAACCTTTATTTTTCTGTCATGAAGGATCAGGCAACAGGAACACAACACAATGTGAGGACATATAGCATTTTATGAGATGAATTCCAAAGCAACATAAAATAAAATTATCAGTGAGTAATGAAATAGAAAGAGAGAAATATGGATCTGTAGTTGCTGTTCAGAGATGCAGAAATCAAATCATCACAATTTGAGCGAAACAAATAAATCTTAATGAGTCATCTAGCATCCCCTCGAGATTTCATTACATAAATATTTAAAAGCAGGTAACTTCAGCATCTATATATCAGTTTTTTTTTTCTGGCCTAAAGTGTTGGGAGAATCTAATACCTGTTCTTTTCCCACCTAAAGTATTGGAAGATTATCACATAGGTTTATAATGCCTGTTGAGGAGCAGATAACATCTTCTGAGGGTAAACTCTTAAAGGATAGAGATTATTTCTTTACATATATATCCAGCACATGCAAGTCCCAGAAAAGTACACAGTAAATACACTGTGAAAACATCTTTATAAGCTTGTCCTGATTTTCCATGTCTACCTTTCTTAAAATACTGTGTGATTCTTTGAGATTATTTTACAGCCCAAATATTTTATTTCCTCATAATGTACTAAATCTATACACAACTAAATCTAACTTGAGTAAATGGGTACATTAGTTATTTGTAATGTGTAGTGAAATTCTGAGCTAACTGTTTTGAAAATGATTCTAATTTCTTTTACTTGCAGATGTTAGATCTTTTGGTGGAAAACACATGATTATGTTGGAAGCAGGAACTCCTGCTGACACACTAATAATGAGGAACCAGGTGAGAGGAACAGAACAACAGGAATTGATAAAGCACCAGGAGAAGAGCCAGATGAGAAGGAGAAAACAAGATATTGATAAAACCCAGGACTTGAACAGGATCAGAAACAGGAGAAAGGATTAGCCTTTGCAAAGGGGTGGGTATTGGCTTCTCTGAAAGAAGGAAGAAGAGATGTGTTCATGGACATCCAGTTTTGAGGACAGGTAAGAGCCATTACTTGTAAATAATGAATTTGTTAACATCCTTATAGGCCACTGTCAAAAAGAGGCCATAGTGGTAGAATTGACGGGTTTGAAAAAAAAATAAGGCATGTTTAGAGAACATGCTTTATATAATGCAACAGACTCCTGGAGAAAAGTTTTCCAGCAGTAGAAAAAGTCCAGCGAAGCTTGCAAAGCGGGGCTCAAACCATTCAGGATAGTGTTGTGATTTGAACCACTAGTTCTTATAAATGTACTCAAATGCTGAAACAGAAACCCCAACCCCAGTTTAGGGATTACCAAATTGCTTGTAGTAAAATGGACTTAAATGTGAACTTTTGGCTTCATGTAATTTATGTGAACTCACTGCAGGTATTCGGTGCATAGGCCTGGAATGAGTGAAGGAACAAATGAGTGAATAAATATATGCATTACATATGTTATATTCTCTCTCAGAGTTCACAGTCAAGAAAATCCAAAATGGCCTATTATTTTGGCTTTTTGTTGGGAATGGCTGCATAGAAAGATATGCCAACATTTTCAGAATTGGTGGCCATTTGAAGAGAAATAGTCACTATTTCTTTTTTTTAATAGTCACTATTTCTTAATGGGAGAATTCTAGATATGTATGGTTGTAATTTTGGAAATTACTAAAAGCTTTGTTGCAGTTCGAACTTCTCTCCTTCTGGATTCAATTTTCTTATTCAAGAAAGACAGCTAATAACAGTAGTCATTTGTGCTATTTCCAGGTACAATTCTAAGTATTTCACTTAGAGTATTTCATGTAATTTTTACAATAACCCTAAAAGGTAGGTATTACATTTACCTCTATTCTATAGGTGAGAAAATTAAGGGATAGAACAGTTAAGAAGGTCAAATTCACTTGTCAGAAAAAATAAAGGTGCCAGGTGGTTTCAAACCCAAATCATCTGACTTTCAAGCCTACATATCTAAGAACTATGGTAAATAGCTTTTTACATACTTAAAATAGTCTCTTTGGAATTCTGAAATTTGTAAGTTCATTGGAGTATAAAACTATAGTTATCAAGAAGAATTTATAAGAAGTCTTCAATATCTACAAAATTTAGGGGAAAAAAACTAACTTCTCAAGGGGTAAAAGTAAAAAGAAATACACTTGAATGGGTTTAGAAGCAAGAGACATCATGGCTTCCTGTGAGGAATCTTTCTTGCTTTTCAAATCTGGAATGCAGAGCCCAGGAATGAGAGGATATGCCAAGGTATCCTCAAACTCAGAGCATAAACTTCACACAAGCTTTTGCAATATGATTTCCCCCGTGTTAAAATGATATATAAAAAATATTTTTATTGGAACATTAAACTAGTATATCTTTGAATTACAATGTGAGATCAACAAACCTTTTTCCACCCTTCTGCAGATCTTACTCTGTGTCCCCAGCCTTCCAAGAATGAGTTTCTTCTACTATTAAATGTATACTATTGAAAAATTTGAGGGATCCCTGGGTGGCTCAGTGGTTTGGTGCCTGCCTTCGGCCCGGGGCCTGACCCTGGAGACCCAGGATCAAGTCCCACATCTAGCTCCCTGCATGGGGCCTGCTTCTCCCTCTGCCTGTGTCTCTGCCTCTCTCACTCTCTCTCTCTCACTCTCTCTCTCTCTCTCTCTCTCTCTCTCTGTCTCTCATGAATAAATAAATAAAATATTTAAAAAAGAAAAATTTGAAAAGCACTGTTCAATAAGTATGTGTAGCAAACCTATCTAGGAATTAAAGATAAAATTATTCTATCTTTAGGAAAAAGTTTTAGGAGCCACAAAGAATTTTAAAACATAGAAGCTGTAGTTTCTTCATCACTACTTCTTGGTGGCTAGAATTATCCATGAGCTGGAAGGGCTTCAGTGTGCATTATAGGGAAGAGAGTGCACAGTCCAGATCATTGTAATAATTAATTTGCCATCGCTACTCTGTACTGAGAATACAAGTGCAGATAGAGAGCCTGAGACGTAATTGCTGACAAATATGCTGTGTGTATTGAAAACCAGAAAATTTGCAGCTGCCGCCCAGACTTCCCCATTGTGCAGATTGACAATGAGCCACAAAAGGGACATGAGGTAAATAAATGTAGGGTGTATGCTGCAAGCCATTTTGATGAAATATCTGGGGGACAATTTAATATGAAATATCAGCTGGTAGAAGGGAGCAGCTGCCTATTTCGAGGGATGACTCAAACTAAAAACTTTAGCTCCTATTTTATAATGAAAGATTGCCAATATATAAACCTTCATTTGGGGAAGGGTGGGGAAAGTGCTAGATTTGCATGTGTAATTGGTATCCATGCAAACTTGCAAAATTTATCTGAAGCAACAGTTTTTCTGAATCTTGTCAGAAGTCAAAACTTATTTTGAACTCCAGTATGCAGAAACTTCCTTAGGTGACTCATCTTTATTCCTAAATCTTTCTTATACATAGCTTGGACTCTCAGAGACAGAAATTTCAATATTTCTTATGTAGACCATTTTAATCCTCAGGTTCCAGCCTCACATGAACCTCAGTTGTAGAATGACCAGATATATCCAATTCCTGTACTTTCTGAGATGTTTGCAGCACAAATTAACTTGCTTCTGGGCTCTAGCCACTACAAGGTTAGCTTGAAGCTTTCTGAGGCTTTTGGAGTTGATTGCTTTCCAGCTTCTAAAATCTTGTTGCTTTTACGTCCTCTTCTGGTCTTTTTGTTTCTGTGGGTGAAAGCCCTTATAAATATATCTGTCCATTTGATCCACCAATGTTACCTAGAAGTTCTGCTAATTTTAATGGAAAATATTTGAACAAGATAAATCTGTTATAAATGTTGAAATTCCAAATATTTGGGCAGTAACAAAGGAGGGGATTTGAAGACTACATATCTTCTTGGAGTTCATCAAATTCCACTGTATCTAAGTGGAAATAAAATCATCCAGTTTTTTTTATAACTCTCTGATTCCTGTGCGATGTGAGGTTTATAGAGTTGCCTGTTCTTTCCACGTTGGGATTTTTCAACCCCTTTGAAAATTCATTCCTCTCTGAATTTTGCCTCTGTGACTCTTTCCTATTGAGCATATGGCTGGCAAGACTGCTGACTGGCCCAGTACTCAGGCCCAAGCACACTGACATCTGGGAAGTCCAGAGGGCTATGTGTCTGCTGCTGCCTGCGGAGCTGGCTAGTGCTGTGTCTGAGGACACCAAGGCTGTCCCCAAGTACACCAGCTCCACTGACCCAAGCCTAACATTAATAAAGGATGAGAGAGAGAGAGAGAGAGAGAGAGAGAGAGAGAGAGAGAGAAGAAAGAAAAAGAAAGAAAGAAGAAAGAAGAAAGAAAGAAAGAAAGAAAGAAGAAGAAAGAAAGAAAGAAGAAAGAAAGAAAGAAAGAAAAGGTAGGTGTGGGGGGCAGAGAAAAAATCTTAAGTAGGCTCCATGACCAGCACAAAGCCCAGTGCAGGGCTGATCTCAAGACCCTGAGATCATGACCTGAGCTGAAATTAAGAGTCAGACACTTAACCAACTGAGCCACCTAAATGCTCCCGGTCATTGTCACTTCTAAATCAAGTGTGTTCACAGCGGCCCTGGTAACTGAGATACTTGGGCTGTCACCCATTGTCTTCTTACAGCCTTTCCTCTATGAAGTGCAAGCTCTCTTCCAACCTTCATTCCTCCCTCCCTTTCTCCTGCTCCTCTCTCCTTCCCTTTTTCCTTCCTTCTATGCCTCCTTCTCTCTCTTCTTGTATTTCTTTCTTTCTATCAAATTGATATGGACTATATTCTGTTGTGCTCATATTTTGTTCCTTTTTCTACCAAAACATTTTCCATTCCCATCAACACTTCAGTGAGAATACTATTTTAATAACTAATATTTGACCATTTAAACTTTACACAATCCTTTTATTTCACACATTCCTTTTAAACCAGGCATGTTTTCTCCCTCATTGCTTCTTCCTGCCTCCCTGACAAGGATGGTTCTTTGCTCTTCAAGTGTACACTTTCACTCTGATTCCATAGTCCCTAAATTTCTCCTTCTCTTGGTCTTAATCTTCTTTCTACTCTTTGATCACACAGTCTCTACAATACCTGACCTTTGCCTAATAATCTTAGGTATCTTCTCATCAATTAAAAAAACCAACTCAAAAACCCTTTGACTTTGCTTTCGCCTCAGACCATTGCTCTAAGTCTTTTCTCACTCTTGACACATACCTAATCTCATTTTCTGTTCACCCCAACTATTCTTTTAGACAGCATTTGCTGTCTTCACTCAATTTAAATTGAACTCAAAGGCAGCCAGAAACTTCCTAGTAGGTCCAAGAGCCTGAACCTGGCCAGTGATCATTCGTCTTCCTCAGCATCCTTAAAAATACTGGAATATTGGCTCCATGGCTTGTCTTCCTAGCTCTCTGGCTGTCCCTTACCACCTTTACATCTTCTTCTTTACTAATTCCCATTTTAATTTCTATTCCATTCGGCTTACAATTAGCTTTTTTCTGTGGCAACCAAGTAAAATGCCATGGGAATTTCTGACCTTGAATTCTAGTCCTCCCATCTGGGCCTAGTGCTCTGTTTACTATTATTTTCTACCTGGTACCGATTATAGTTAGAATGAGAAGTGGGTATCTGTATAAGTTGACTGATGCATATCTGTAGTTAAATACCTTTCAATTTCATAAAACTGATCTATCTACATGTCTATATATCTATATATATTTATATCTGTTTATCTCTCTATCAAGAGAGAGAAAAGCGGCCTGAAGCTAGTAAATATAACTAAGAAAAAAAGAAAATTGATGAGAATTAAAGGGATTACTCACCACAAAATTTTACATGTATGGAGAAAGAAGGGCATGAATAAGATTTAAATTTTAAAATTCTTTAAAAAATAGTTATGAATAGTTATTGAACCCCTTATTAAGGCATAGATTCATGAAAGTCTATCTAAAGATAAAATTCACTTAAAATAAAATAAGAAGTTTGGAGTCAAGTAAAGTTTATGAGATAAATTAGATTTCTCTTAAGTTTGCTCTAACAGACAAAATAGGCTTTAATTTAATAGCTAGTTGAGTCTGTATAATTGAATGGGTGGAGTAAATGGCAACTAGGTTCTAGGTAAAATCTGCCTCACCATCCCCTGTAATGACATCTGCCTACAAATTAAGTTTTGTGGCCATAAAATAAGGAATGTAGTTGAAAGGCTTATGACCAGATGTTTCTGACTTGTAAGTAAAAGTATGAGTACTTATGTCTTAAAAGGTCGCCTTAGAAAGGAGAGCAAAAATTGTTTAGAGTGTAGGGTCTGGTCTAAAGCGTTAGTGTGTAGAGTGATGCCTTCAGGGAAGATTAACTGTTCTTGTTCTCAAGGATTTATGTTTTCTTTGATCTTTTAGCAAATCTCTTTGGAAAAATATATTCAAAAACATCCAATAGCCCTTTGCCATTACAATTTCTTGCCATTCCTTTTTCTTGAAAAAAGTTACTTGTGTCTTCATATATTGAGGCATATAATTCATCCCAGTAAGTACATATAAAAAAGCCTATACACCAGGCAACATAACTTAAAAGAACATTAAGAGAAAAACCTTGTTCCAGGAGTTGAAATAGTATTAAATTTATCATAAATATGTATTTACTTCAAAGCAAGTTGAAGACAAATACCCGAATCTGTCCAATTCTAATTTTTAATGCTCACTATGCACCAGCTAATGCTCATGAATGCTCAAACCTACTCTTCTTTTTAGATCCAAGACCGGTCCTGGGCAGGAAAAAAAGATGGAGGATGGGGAAACATCTCAGGAGCTGTGATGGGTGACCTGGCATCAGAACACACTAACTGCTACTCCAGACCTGACCTTGTGCTTCATAGCTGATCCCTCAGTTTGATGTCCTGTACCTAAGCAGATGTCTCTTGTCTCCTAGAGGGGAATTGTCATGTTAATTAATTCATTTGTTGACTCACTCAATAAATATTTATAGTACTTAATATGTGCAGGATACTAGGCTATTTGCTATAGTAGAAAGGTGAACAGGTGTCTAATTGACAGAAGCCTAAATAAGTAATTCAAACTTCTTAGATGACCTTACACCTTTCTGGCATTCTCCTACTACCAGACCCACTATATCCTGCCTAGGTGATTCTCATCCCAAACTTTTATGTCTTCTGCAAAGCAGACCCTTCCTATGTCTTAAAGCCCTTTAATGATGGGTGTCAGTAGAAATTGGAGCCAAATTGAATATATATTCTTTCATTGACTAGTTATTCCCTGTGAATATATGACCTTTTGGAAGGAATTAAAATCTAAGAGACTAATAACAGGAGTAATGACTTCATGAATGAGGTTGTCTAAGAGACAAGAATAACCCATCAAAGCAGTAAAGATGGCCAAACATGGCTTTTCTTTCATTTTCTTTTTTGTTTTTAATTTTAGTTCCTGGTACCTGGTTTTCCTTCCTCTTATGTAGATTCCCCATGTCTTCATATGTTTAATTACTAACCACAGCATGTCCACTCAAGTATGCCAACTTCCTGGGCAAGACACAAATTTGAAGCTTTTTCCCACCTTGTTTCTTTTAATACCTATTATATGGCACCATAGGAAAAACTTTACTCTGTCAGTGTTAGGCTTGTCACTTCTTTAAATTTACTTGGTTGATATATTGCAATATTTTTTCTGACAAATATAAGTATTGCAAATTCAGAGAAAAATTGAAAATTAACAAAATTTGGAGGGAAATTACCATTCTACTTAATTTCCCTATGAACTCATAAATACTATTAAAATTTTGATACATTTGCTTTTAAGCCTTAAAAAGTAGGATTTTTTAAAACAAATACATGGTCATTTTATATGTTATTTAGTATATTATATATTCACTTAAAATATTTTTCACATCATTAAATCATCTTTTAGATGTAATTTTAATAGCATAAAATTCTATGGGATGGGTACTGAATAATTAGCTAATTCCATTTCCTAACTAAAGTTGATTAATTTTTCTATTACAAACTATTCTGTGATGAATATCTTTTAGATATCACTCCCCACCCCATCTCAGTCCTGTAGTTGTTTGACCCAATCCTGGACCATAAGATATAAGCAGAAATGTATTAAGTAGTGCATCCAAATAAAAGCAAATAAAGGGCATTTTACTTTTCTCCTTTATTTCTGTCTGGAATATGGGTGAGATGCCTAGAGATACATCAACCAGCTTGCAAAACAGCAGAAGGAAGCCCCACCATAAGGATGGTGAGGTTCAATCCTTCAAACAGCTCTCAATAGAATTCCCCCGTGTATCCTGTAACTGAGAAATACAAATATTTTCTAATTTAATTTTGCTAAAATTCTCCACATAACAATGTTTTTATTATTCTCCTTGAGTGGTGGCTCAGTAGAATGCAAGAAATTTTAGAGTTTACTATTTAAAAATGTGTTTGCTTACCACTCAATTATAAGACAAAGAGCTCAAATAAAACATGATCAAAGATTTAAATAGACTGTCTCCACAAAAAGAAAAGAAAAAGAAGATATGCAAATTGCTAATAACCACATAAGAACATAAGACGTTGGACCTCAGTAGTAATTAGGAAAATGCAAAATCAAATCACAATGAAATGTACAAAAATCACTAATGAATTCTCATCTTTTAGAATGGCTATAATTAAAAAGATAGAAAACACCATGTTTTGGTGAGGATATGGGAAACTGAGTCCTATTACATTACTGACAGGAATTGAACATAGCTACTTTGGAAAATAACTTGGCAGATTTTATCAAGTTAAACATCTGACCCAGCAATTACACTTCCAAGAATCTATCAAGGATATGAAAATATATATTTACACAAAGACATGCATAACAATGTTCATAGAAGCATTGTTCATCTAGCCCCAGAGTGAAAATTATCTACATGTCCACCAACTGGTTTATGAATAAACAAAAAATATATATACACTGATACATGTCACAGCATGGGTAAATCCCAAAACAGTATGCTCAGCAAATGAAGCCAGTGCAATAGATTGCATATTGTATAATCTCATTTATGTAAAATGTTAAAAGGCAAATTGATAGAGACAAGACAGATTGGTGGATGCAGAGGCTGGACGTAGGAACTGGTTTTAACTGCAAAAGCAATTAGCAGACTTTTGGGGGTGGCAGAAATGTTTGAAAACACGATTGTGGTACTGCTTATACAACTATAAATGTACTAAAATCATGAAGCTACCCAGTTATATTGGGCGAATTTTATGGTATGTAAACTCTTCCTCAACAAACCTGTTTTTAAAAATATTTCTGAATATTCTCATTACAGGTTTACTACATCAGTTAAATTATTTTGTGTTGTTAAAACATGAAAGCCAAATGGTCTAGATAAAATAGTCTTGAGGCAGTTTTAAAAACTTGACTTAAGCATGTGATACTATTTTTTTTGTGATACTATTTTTGCAGAAGAAAAATATCTCATACTGCAAACAGGAATGATTCAGAAGAGAAGGATGGAAAGAGCCCCTGCAAAGTATATGAGCCAATATGTAAAAGGAGACCAAGTTAGGGCACTATCTCTTGGAAAGCTGAAAAGATATTTTGAGAACTTCTCAAATGGACAGATATCCTAAATCCTCGGTCTAACAACAGAACCATTTATTTTCATTCTTACCAATCATGTTAGACATTTTCCAACATTTGCTCCTTATTAATTAACCCTCTATGAAGTATTAGCAATCTCCTTTGTGAATGAAAAAATGGAGACTCGGGCTCAGCCAGAGGGCAAAGCAGAGCCTCAGAGCTAATCCAGTGTAATTCCAGACTGAAGCCCACACTGTTAACTTCAACATGTTGCTTCTTCTTTCAATCCCCCTCACTCACCCTAGAGCTCCAGTGCTTAAAAGAGCAAAAGGCACTTAAGTAATTAATATTTTTCAGGTGAGGGAAGCCTATGTGGCTCAGCAATTGAGTGTCTGCCTTCAGCCCAGGGTGTGATCCTGGAGTCCTGGGATTGAGTCCCACATCGGGCTCCTTCCATGGAGCCTGCTCCTCTCTCTGCCTGTGTCTCTGCCTCTCTCTGTGTGTGTGTCTCTCATGAATAAATAAATGAAATCTTTTAAAAAATATTTTTTTCATGTGAATTTTGGTCTTCATACATATGGAGGTAATTAATGATATTGCATTCTTAAATCTTGTAGGAATAGGCTGAAGTTATTAACCATAATTTTTTAAAAGATATATGGTTTCTTCCATTCTCAATTATTAACACTAATGGGGGTATTTTATAATGGGAGTCCTCCAGAAATCATTTTTGTTTTGTTGTTGTTTTTACGGTGTTCTGGATTTTTTTTCAAGATTTTATTTATTTATTCATGAGAGACAGAGAGAGAGAGAGAGAGGCAGAGACATAAGCAGAGGAGAAGGGGGATCCCTGCAGGGAGCCCGATGTTGGACTCCATCCCAAAACCCAGAATCACGCCCTGAGCCGGTAGGTAGATGCTCAGCTACTGAGCCACTCATGCATCCCTGTTCTGGATTTTAGATACTAAATCCTACTTCTTTAGAAGGTTAACCATTTTGTTTTAGGAATGTACAATTACATTGTCTTTCCCAAACTGCATCTCCAAATTTCTAGAATTATCCATTTTCCCCCCTGGGTGTCCAGACTGAAGATCAAGTAATCCTTTCCACCAAATATTCTTCTCTTCCTCTTTTTCTTATCTAAATTAATAGGAGTAACTTCCTCCATCACTCAGACTTAGAAATCTGATAGCCATGTCCAGTAAATGCTGAATTCCTATCACTTCTCTCACCACAAGATCTCTCAAACCCTGTACATCTGATTCCTGCATGTAACCCTCTTTTCCTTTACAAAACATCTCATCTCCCTGGTTTCCTATTACTGAGGAATTGATCCATGGTTGTCAACTTTGTTTTTTTTTTTTTTTTTGTCCCATAAAGAATTTCCCCCGGGGCATCTGGATGCATCAGTCAGTTAAACATCTACTTTCAGTTCAGGTCATGATCCCAGGACCTGAGATTGAGTCTGCATCAGGGAGCCTGCTTCTCCCTCTCCCTCTCCTCCTGCTTGTGCTCTCTCTCTCTCTTTCTCTCTCTCTGTCAAATAAATAAATAAAATATTTTTTTAAAAAAAGAATTTCCCCAAAGGGAAACTCTTAATATCTCATTAACTCCAACTTGGTTATTTCTGAACATGGCTGGTTACAACTCAAAATGAAACCAGAATGTGAAACATGGAACCAACACAGGTGCAACCACAAATCAAAATGTCAAATGTCAAGGAATTCACATAGTATGTGGTGTGTGTATGATCCTGTTTACTGTTTGAGCTTTTTCATTTTTATTGGGGAAGAGGCAAAAGCCTTGATTGAAGTTATTAATTTTTGAGCTAGTTATGGATGACAGAAAAATATGGGGAAGGAGGAGTGAATATTTGGAAATGAACTGGAAATACATACTTGCCATATGTTGTAGGGGATGTTGAATGGCATGCTAGAGAATTTGGGTTTATTTCTACATAATATATGTAATAAAAATAAAAGTCAGAAGTTATGTAAAACATTCAATAGGAATTATGTTTTTCTATATGGAAGTATATTTCCACTTGAAAAGCCATCATTTTACTCCAGAGAACTTGCAATCAAATTATTCAGAAAGATGGACCTCAGAATTAAAATTTAAGATGTAAGAACAATAAACATAGAATTCTGATTTCAAAAGATTTATCTATTACAAAATTTAGTTTGCTAACTTATTTATACATACACAACCCACAGAAACACTACCCTCCTATAAACAGATTCACAAATAAAGTTTGAGTAGCCTAGAACAACACCCAGAGCTTCCATTGTCATATCTCTTGAACATCTCAGAATTTCATTTTACTGGGATTTTTTTTTTTTTTTTTAGTAAGAGAAAGAGAAATGGAAGAGGAGGGGCAGAGGGAGAGAGAATCTTAAGCAGGCTCCACACCCAGTGCAGAGCTGGATGTAGGGTTCAATCTCACAACCCTGAGATCATGACCCAAGTCGAAATCAAGAGTTGGACACTTAACCAACCAAGTCACCCAGGCATTCCTCATTTTACTGGACTTTTTATGCAAAATTCATATACAGTTTTCTCCAAAATTCTGCCTCTGTGTATTTTCAATGTATTACTAGCTTGCCCGTCGAGGACTATGTTTTACTTTCCAGGTGTGTATTTAAATTCACTTCTCTGGAATGCATTTATCTTAGTTTCTACTATCTAGTTTTATCTTGGTGGAACTCTGCATTGCTTTATTTTTGGTAGGATATCATTCTCCTGGTGCATAAAGTGGCAGTCATTCTACTGTTAAGCTTTCTTTGGCTTTTTGGTAACTTCCTTTACATACTTATCACACCAATTAATTCTGCATTCCAATACTTTTTGTAATTTAATTATTAATACTGAACCAACTTTGACATACTATGAAAATAATTACTATTACAAAATTACTATTGCAGTTATTATGAATACTAATAGCTTTGATTGCTATTATAGTCACTTTAGCCTTTACTGGAACACTTTGGGTTACTGCTAAGAGTCTATTAATTTATTAACAAACTTAAAATAACATAGCAAGCACTTAATTGGTGGCAAGCATTTGGTTAGACTGAAGGAAATGCAAAAAAACAAAGAAGACACACACATCACAAAGAGTATAAAATATAGTAAAACAAAAAGTATTTTCTTAAATAATTATGTGAACTAACCAAAGATTATCAACTTAATCATTTTTTCTTTTTTTGCTACATACCTTGGAAATGATTGGTTGTTTATTGTTACATGGAGACATATAAACAGAGACAAATCTCTGAATTCACTGGTCTTTTGCTCTAGTAATATACAATAAATGGAGTGAATTAAAGTTAAAATTTTGAATTTTAGAATTTAAAAAATGCCTTTTAAATGAATTACCTCAGTCGTTCTTCATAAACTTTGTAAGTTAAAGAAAACAAGTCTTTTTCTACCTGCTTTACTAGTGAGGCAAAGTTAGTCATAGAGACCAATACTACTTGTTTGAAGATTTACAAATATAAGCCCCCAAATTATTTTATTCCAAGAGACTATATCTGAGTTGGTCGTTATACATGATAGACACTTAATAAATATACATTTCTTTTGATATTTGATGCCACAAATTCATCCAAATCCAATATGCTTACATGAAGTCTGCATGACCAATAAATGTAGGGCAAGCAGGTACAATAAAGTGTAAGGGTTTCAACAGGGAAATATTGTTGCTTTGTTAAGCCCAGATCAAATTAAAGTCTCATAATTAGATTCATTTCACAATCACAGAAATACATAAATGCTAATGGAAATTGCTCATTAGAGTTTTCGTACAACAGAACCCTGCTATAACATTGGTTCTCCTTTCTCTTTTGTAATTTATGAGAGGAACTTTCATATCATAATGTTGTTTTAGAAAATTGGAATTATATTAGACAATGTACAAAATATTACCTAGGTTTATAGTCAATGTTCTAGGATTTTTATTCTTACTGTGCTAGACTTCTGCATCTGTTAATTCCCAGTTGGTTACTTGGAATTCTTTCTGCTTTTGCCAAACATCAATTACCACGGCCTCTAGATTTCCCAGTCCTGGCAGCTCTTCTACTAAACTGAAAAATCTGAAAACCTATAGATATAATTACAATCACACCACCTTAGAAGAATTGTATCAAGACTAATGAAGTAATATACTATGAAATGCTTTGAACTTTCAAGAGAAAGGTTTTATAATACATGTAAAATTGTTGTCATCACACCAAAGTGGCATCATTTTACACTTTGTCAGAAATAAAAATGTAGTATAAAATTTTCTCATGAAATCTAGCTAATTGCTCTGAAAAGAATGAGTATTGAGTTCATTTCTTATGACTGGATAGATCCATATACTGTGCAAGTTTTAACAACTGAAAATCTTCCTTTGGTCACATAAGATGTTAGGTATATGTAACTAGAAGGAGTATTATGCATTCAGAAACATATGCCCGAGTCTATGGTTGGCTATTGGGCAGATTTTACCAACGACGCATGATGGCATGATGTTCATCTCTACAATTCATGAGAAGTTTAAGGAAGTACATTATTATGTAGATAAAGATATAGAACATGTCCATTTACCCAAACGGTCAACCTTGGCGATTTTAGGGATGCTCCTTGACAATGGAAAGTTCCAAGTTTCCTCTTTTGGCACAGAAACATCTGTAGAGAATTTTCAACAGACTAATGATTCACTTCTGTCTTTATCTCAACACACCCAAGGCCAGCACTTTATCACTGCTTCTAGGTCTTGCAATACCCCAAAAAAATTAAAATAAAAAAAAAATTAAAAATCCACTTACAAAATAGTAGTTTCCTCCATTTATTTTAAAAGACACATTCTCTGGATTAATTTACCAAAAGCTTGATCTTCAAAGGCGCAACATTAGTAAAATATTTGGCAAAAACTAATGGAAAAATGGTGCGTAGTTGCAAAGTGTATTGCATAGATTTAATAGTCTTTTTTTATAATACTCAATGCTCATCACAAGAATAATATGGTCTTAAATAACTGTTTTCAAATGACCACTTGAGGGCGCCAAAGCAGAAGTAAAGAGAGTCCTAAACTTTGCACTTCTAAGACCGGCTTTCTCACAACCTCTCCTCAAAGAGATGGTCCTTGCTTCAAACACCACAGCAAGGTAAAGAATATCTTTTTTGAAAAGGCAGATATGATGAGAGATGCGTGCTTTCATGTTACTATATTAGGCCACTCCCAAATTCTACACCAAATTTAGGAGTCTATGTGTCACATCCTTCATTCTCAACATGAACTTCATGTGAAACCAGACTTCCCTCCAAGCACACTGAACATCATTTAATTCCTTTTCTCTCACAGTTCTTACTCTATCTGCCATTCTGAGTATTCTTTCCCAAAGCATTTTCCCCACTGCTCTGACTCCATTCTACATTCAAAAGTTTGAATTCCATTTGTGATATTATTAGTCTCAGAGCCATTTAACTAAGGATTTTCTGTACTTGCTGGAGTGCTGTAATGGGTATTTCAATCATTCCCTCTGCTCTAGCACAGGGATCCTTTGTAGGGTTGTTTTGTTTTGTAAGATTTTATTTGTCTGAGAGAGAGTGCAAACCAGAGAGAGAAAGATTGAGGTCGTGAACTGTGTGGGGTGGGGCAGAGGAAGAAGGAGAAGCAGACTCTCCACTGAGCAGGGAGCCTAAGGAAAATTCTGGGATCATGAGCTTAGCCAAAAGAAATTTGACCAAATGAGACACCCAGGCATCCCCAGAGGGGTCCTTTGAACCCATATCTTCTAGCTCTTCTGCTTCTGTATTTTAATTACTTATTTATAGATGTTTTCCCATTTGACAGTAAGTGCTTTGTGTGCAGGAATACATATTGATTGTACCTTCTGTCCTCTGGGCAAACTCTCCATAAAAGGTGCATAAATGAAAAGAGAAAAGCCCAATCCCTAATCTCAAGTAGAATGTAATTTGGTAGGGAACATGAATGAGGTACCTTAAAAAGCTAACTAATACTAAGGGGTTAATAGTAATACAATGTCAATAGAGTTGTTTATAGCGGTATTAACCAGTAGAAATTAGATAACTTCAAATTCTTTTAGTAGCCGTATTAAAAAGTAATAGGGAACTAGTGGAACTAATTTTAATAATATATTTACTTGGACCAACATATCCAAAATATTATCACCTCAACATGTGATCAATATAAAATATTTAGATGAGATATTTTATATACTATTTTGTCTTTGAAATCCAGCATGTATTTTTACACTTATAAGACATCTTAATACAGATGCAAAATTCTCATCGGAAATAGTTAATCTGCATTTAGATTTCATAATATTTACAGTTGAAGAAGTAGATTCACATGCTGGAGTTGTTCTAAACACATGTAAAAGTTTTCCAAATATTAAATGGAATACCAGAAAATTATTTTCCTTTAATATTCATATCTATGGTAACAAAACTGGCTCATCTTTTTCTAAAAAACTGGTTTGACTTTGAGGCAAAGCCTATTCATTAAGTACATTCACTAACTTTTATGTCAACTCAGTATTGCTAACATTGAATGCTGGGACTATTGCATAAATTAAAAATCAACTCTAAGTTAATATCAACAAAGCAATCTTCCAATTTTTCTTGTGTTTCTGTAGTCAATTTATATAACATTGTCAATTACAGTTAAAATGTTTTGCAACGGTTCATAAAAATGTGTAAAATCTTTATTGTTGTTTTGTATTACGCACAGTTTTAATTTTGATGTAAGTTACCATACATGTCTACCTAGTCACAAATAAGTTTTTCCTTTCCTTGGAAATTCAATTTTATATTATCCATTTAGAGTGTAATATCAGAGAAAAAAAACATACTGCCATTTTTTGTTTTTATTAAATACTTAGCAAGCATTTCTTAGTTTCAAAAAAATCTTGAATTGGAATTAACAGTACAATAAATCTTTTTAAAACCCCACCATGACTCAACTCATCACCATGGGTGAAGAACTCAAGATATTAGATTTTGTCATCTTGCATTTCTTCAATAGTTCCCCAAATTGGCAGTGATTCATAGTCTATCCCCACATACGCTGAGCAGGTGTGCTCATTAAACATTTTGTAGAATCATTGAATGGAATCAGGGAACAAGGAAATAAAATCTCCTGTAAAATTCCAATATACTAGAGCACTGTCATCATGATAGAAATTATTTTTTTTAATTTAGCTTAAATTCTTTGGAGATATAGAAGATTCAGAAGTATCTAGTCCATGCAGATGTGAATTGACATTTCTTTGTATCTTTGGAAGTTCTTAGCAAAAGATACCCATGGTGCTATTTGTACTCTTTTATTCTAACACTCAACTAAAGGGAAAGAAAAGGACATCCTGTTTAGGTCCAATTTATCACTGATGCTGTTAGAAAGCTCTTGTATTATGGCTGTTTGCTGGCTTAATTGTGAATATTTCACTTTTCATAAAATATCTTTTTAAGACTTTCTAATAAATCTATCCATCTGAAATGATAACTCATTTTATGGATGTGTGTATGTGTGTATATATATACATATATATTTAAATATATTAAAGATTTTATTTATTTATTTATTTATTTATTTATTTATTTATTTATTTATTCATGAGACACAGAGAGAGGCAGAGACACAGGCAGAGGGAGAAGCAGGCTCCATGCAGGGAGCCCGATGTGGGACTCGATCCCAGTACCCCAGGATCACGCCCTAAGCTGAAGGCAGACTCTCAACCACTGAGTCACCCAGGCAACCCTTTTATATATTTCCATTCAAAAGTTTTTCTCTTTGTAAACAAAAAACAAGTCATTTAACAGCTTCTTTACTAGGCCATAGTTACAGCTCAGATTCTGTTAAAGTTTTAATTTTTTTTTGTTGTGGTTGGGCTATTATTCTGATTTTAGGTGACCAATTTTGTTGCTTCTATTTTAACTTTTTACTGTTGAGAAGAGAGTTATTATCAAATTCACTATGTATCTGCTGAATATATCTCTTCATATTATCCATTTTATTATCTTTAAAATCTTTTTTTAATTAATTGGTTAATTTGAGAAAGAGAGAGAAAGAGCATGAGAAAGTGAGAAGAGAGCATTAGCAGGGAAGAGGGAGAGGGAGAAGCGACTCTGCTGAGCAGGGATCCCGATGCAGGGCTTGATTCCAGGACCGCCCCCCCCCCCCATCATGACCTGAGCTGAAGGCAGATGCTTTGCCAACTGAGCCATCCAGAAGCCTTTCTTTAAAAATCTTTTACACAACAGGGATGCCTGGGTGGCTCAGCGGTTAAGTGTCTGGCTTCAGCTCAGGGCGTGATCCCGGGGTCCTGGGATGGAGTCCCACATCAGGCTCCCTGCATGGAGCCTGCTTCTCCTTCTTCCTATGTCTCTGCCTCTCTCTTTCTCTCCATCTCTCATGAATAAATACATAAAATCTTTAAAGAAAAAAAATCTATTACAAAACAAACAGCTTCTCCTTTTGCTCTGCTGGGGTAAAATGTAACTTCCATTCATTGGGAGATTTGAGACATTTTCCCTCTAGTTTCAATCTCTGTCCCACTGTTCCAGGCACAGTGCTAGCTTCTTCCAGTCTTGATTCTACATCAGTAATTTAAATTTCTGTACATTAAATTCATTTAAATGTTTAAAATATAGCCACATTTATTTTTTAACTAGCAAAATAATTTAATCATAGTGGTAAGTATTCTCATTATATCCCTAGTTACAGTTAAGTAGGTATCACAGTAACTTGTGCTGTCTGTATTAAAAACTCAAATAAACACACTACAATGTTACCTCAGTGCATAGAAAACATTTGTACTGAGTCAATCTATTAATACTTATTGGAGGGATGATGCATTTATTTGTAATACTAGGAAAAATATCTAGCACTCTCCCCCCCACACACACATCCTGCAATGCAGTAATAATATCTTTGTGATGCAGCAATTAAAGTACAATATAACTCTACCAAAATAATACATTTATGTTTTACAGGAAAAACCCTTTACATGCTTCAGATTTTAAATTTAAATGTAAATTAATCAAAATTAAATAAATTTCAGAACTCAATTCCTCAGTCACACTAGCCACATTTTTGAAGTGCTGAATAGCCTCAGTGACTACTTGACCAAACAGCACTGATCTAGACTGTACATTTCCCAAGATTATGGATAAACTTAATATTTTTATGGTCCACAGTACCCAGTACATAAACAATCAGCAATTATGGATTGAATTTGATATCCTAATGCCATATACAATTAATGGTATACGTAAACACATGTTTATAAATGTTATTTGTTCATAAAGAAGACTCCCTCCCCCTAATTGAGATTTATCTGGTATTAAATATTTAAAGATATAAAGGGACAAAGAAAGGGCATTCCATGCAGTAGGTAATGAGCCAAAACAAAGCACAGATGGGAGATAGTGCATCAAAAAACTGAGTGGAAGAAAAATCCAGAAAGTTAAATTGAAGCCAGAAGCAGAAAGCCTTCAGGGCCAGGAGTAGGCATTATGCCGTAAATAATGTGGAACCTTTGAGGATTGTAAACAGGAAAGTTATGATGAAAGACCATATTTTAGGAAAAGCCATCTGGCAACAGAATAGACAGTACATGGGAGAAGAAGAAATTAGAAGAGTATCATGAGAATTAAGAGTCAGGTGATAAGAATCTGCATTATGGTAGCTGGAACTGAAATGAAGGAGAAATGTGAGCAAAGCATGACAAAGGAAGTCTTTTTGGGACTTGGCTGAATATAAACACAGGGAGTAAGTAAAATGTATTCTGAGTTTTTAACATAGTATTAAGATATTAGTTTAGGGGGCGCCTGGGTGGCTCAGTTGATTAACCATCTGACTCTTGTTTCAGCTCAGGGCATGATCTCACAGGTCCTGGGATGGACCCCTGGTCGGGCTCTGCACCGGTCTGGGGGTCTGCTTGAATGATTCTCTCCCTCTGCTCCCTCCTTGCTCCTGCTCTCTAAATCAATCAATCAATCAATCTTTAAAAAAAGAGGGATTGGTTTACAATAGTCTTTTTAATTCTGCTGAAGAAGTATCATAATTATTTTTCTTTTCCTTCCTACCAAGTTGAGAATTCTAATCTGAAGAACAATGATGGCTATTAAAATATTTGGAAGAAACAGCTGTATAGTAAAGCAACTAAAAGGAGCTAAGAGGAAGGAAAGTAAGAAAAGCCAGAGAATCAGAAAAATGCAATGCCATGGCAGCCCAACCAGGAAGACAGTTTTAAAAAGGAATAAATTGCCAACAGTTTCAAAAGGGCTTTGGTAATACCAAATAGGAGTTTACAACTTCATTTCCTTTGACTACAGTTTTGGTGTGTTCTCTTTTAGTGATATTTTCTGGTATTTTCTGCCCTGACCAATCTTTCCAAATGTAATCTTGAGAACTTATCAATATACATTGTACTCTCTCTTAATGAATAAAAAGTAATCTCTCTAATTCCAATGATAAATACTTAAGTAAAATTAAAAATTTATATATTCTATGAAAAAAATCCTAAATTTTTACCATCTACTAAGGTAAAGATACCTCAAGAATAGAAAAATATTAATCTTCTTCTTTACCCATCTGAGACTAGGCCATACAATTACAAAGAAATTAGTAAGTATATGAACTCAACAAAAATTATTGAGATATGAGAGCCAGTATTTAAATATACTGCATTCTAGAAAAATAAACATTACCATTAACGACTAAAGAGGAATATGTAAATCTGCTAAACATTCAGGTCTACATTTTTTATTCTTAATTATACCACATGACACTAAACACATAAAATATGGCAATTAATTTAACTGATCAATATATCTGCTATTTAAATTTTTTTTAAATGTTCATTTCTTTTTTTTAATTTTTATTTATTTATGATAGTAGAGAGAGAGAGAGAGAGAGAGAGAGGGAGGGAGAAGCAGGCTCCATGCACCGGGAGCCCGACGTGGGATTCGATCCCGGGTCTCCAGGATCGTGCCCTGGGCCAAAGGCAGGCGCCAAACCGCTGCGCCACCCAGGGATCCCTGCTATTTAAATTTTTAATTGTACTTTCTTCTATAGCTAATCCTACAAATATTTAAAGATTCAAATGAAAAGATTGCATTTAATTAAAAAGTGAATTCAACTTAAAAAATTGAAAAAAAATACAGAAAGTTAAGTATTATTTTATATCTGGTGAAATAAAATATATAGTATTATAAATGAAGAAACAAAGCAGGATACACATGTGTAAAAAAAATAATACATGTGTAAAAAATCTCTAATTACATATTGACTACTAGATAAGAAACCATACCAAAATGACAACTCTCTTTTATTTAATTATGTTGGAACTAGGGAGATATTTTTTCATCCTTTTCTTTTTTTCAAAATGTCTATAATAACAGTCATTTTATTTTAGAATCAAATATAAAGATGAAAGTTCTAAATAATTTTTCTAAGTTCACCCAATCTCCCAGGATTAGTTTTATTCAATTTTCCTACTCATGCTGATACTTTCACAGATCTAAGTATTTGACATGAAAGTAAAAAATTTAAGCACAAAGTTTTATTATATTAACTAAGTTTTTATTGCATTTATTTGTGTTTAGATAATTAATTGGCAAATCAGAAGAGCACAGAAAAGAATTCACAAAATTACTTAGAATAAGCGATAACATACAGTAAAAATTATCAAGAGAATGACAGAGGAAAGGAGATGAGTTTCATAAATCCATCTTTTATGAAAAACCACTGTTCTGATGGCAACGAATGTTGTCTTTATACCTGCATACTTGGAGATACAAACATCCAACACATTGCAGTTTTTAAGGACTCAATCATATTCCTAAAGTAATAAAAAATAAATGATGTAGTAGTGAAATACATCTGTGTTTGCTATAAAAATTCAATGAAACAATTTAATAATCTTCATAAAATATTTATTTACTTGAGTGAATTAACTTAAGTAATCAGTGGAAATTGCTTTAGCTCTCCATGGCCATGTACTCACATGATGCATTCTCTGCCCAGAATTCAAAAATACTCCTCTGAGGTGCAGACAGCATTCTAGACACATTGAATGAAAACTCTGTCAGAGTGACTGAACTTTATAGGTGAAGACTGCATAAAAATAATAAGCAAAGGAAAATTAAAAACCAAAATGCCTTGATCATATATTTCTTTTGGTCACAGTTACATATGTACTTTCCTTGGGGAATAACTCTGGATAGAATTTGTGAGCCAAACTGAAGTTAAAGATACACAGCAATAATAAATAAATAGTATATAGAAAAACAAAAACAAAAACAGGACAAAGAAAAGCCAAGACAGATGACAAACTGCAAGAACTAGGCTGCAAGGTATATTTTAAAAGTCTCTAACACAGAAATAGCTTACAATATGAGGAAAACATATAACAACCAGATAGAGAAAATGAACAAAGTACATTTCTCTTTCTCACACAAACACACACACAAAGAGATATATAAACGGTCTGTAAACATATGAAAAGATGTTCAACCTCACTCTTGGTAAGAGAAATGCAAATTAAAAAATAAACAAGTTCCATTTGTCATGGTATTATATCCTCAAAAATTCAAAAACTTTATTACATACTGTTAGCAAGACTATGGGAAATGGGTTCTAGTATACATTATTGGTAGATATTCAAAATGATAAAATCTATATAGAGTAGAATTTGACAATAACTTCCATAAAACAGCATATTAACTTTAACTTTTGCTTCAATAATCTTATTTCTAAGGAATTTATACTAAAGATATATCTCAACAATACCAAAATATGTGAACAAATTTGTTCACTGTGGCATTATGTATAATTGCAAAATAGTGGAAACAGTCTCTTTGCCCATAAACAGAATAGTTGAGTTATTACACTGGAATACTGGAACTGAGATAGTATCATCAGCTCTGTCTTATCTCTGTTTCCCTCTGAACTGATGGTCTCATCTGTGGGGCCAAATGAGATAGCCATCGACTACTTAAGATTCGCAATGTCTCAGTTTAGCAACAGCCACAGAAACAGCTTCTGATTCAGGAGGGCAAATACCAATGCCACAGGACTGATTGCCTGGTACCAATTAGGTGCTGGATCATCTGATGGATCTCTGTTGTTCTGTGTGTGTGAGTGTGTGAGTGTGCGTATGCTGGTGGAAGGAGAGAGTTCTCTGGAAAAATAGAACCTACTTTATATCCATCTCTATGATGATGGGGCACAATGTTTGGCAGCCCCATCAGCGCCAGACAGGATTGGAAGGGAGTGGTTCCCCAACAGAAGGGGTGTTAGGCAGTCAAAATCCTTACAAAATTTCATTTCCTGATGATGAATTTTCAAGCACTACTCACATTGTATAGGACTGAAAGTTTTTTGGTTTTATTTCTAATTCTGACTCAAAAGACTTCAAGTTACTCCTTTTCTGAATTTCAGGCTCCACTTTCCAATCATTTTAACATAGTCTTATTTTATGTTTTCTTTCCAGCTCGAACTTACTTCTGAAAACTTCTGAAAATTTACTTCTTTTGGTGTTAGAAAGACCTGGCCTTGAATCTCGGCTCTCCCATGTACTAAGTGGGTATCTTCTAGTTATTTACTTAACCCCTCTAAACCTTCGTCTTTCTTCTTCGTTTTATAAAAAGAATAATAATAGGATCTTACTTGTAAATAACGTTTTACAAAGTGAAGTGAATCATATAAAGATCTTAGCACATTAGTGGTCACATGGGAAAGACTCAAAAGTTTTATTATGAAGTATTACTATTATTAATCATTAAATTGCTCTTTGGAAGATGAAAAGAATTGCAAAAAGATCATAAATATTTTAAATATATCTGTCTTTATAACTTCTGATGAGTCATCACATTAAGTTTCACAAGTAATTTCCATATTATTTATTTAGAATTGTAAGTATAAGAATGAGAAATCCAGAGAGGGACTGGGCTACGTAGGAGACATATTGTTGAGTACTATATCACAGTGGTATAACGTGTCACTTAAGTTGTACCTATCCATATTTTAATTATGACACTATTCAATAAACCAACCAAAACTTTCTAAGTGCTATGTGCCAGGCAATGTGCTTCATTTTACAAAATGTCTGGATTAAGGATCCAGCTTTTGTTAGATGGTGAGAGCACCATTGTACATTCTGCTGACAATGAAATATTATGCAATTAGCATAAAGGACGATTTGAGTGGATTGAAGGGTGAGCTGCATAATGAGAAGCTAATTACAGGGAGAGATCCTGGCTGCAGATATTTGTAGAATATTTCTTTGTTGACAAAATGCAGAGTATTTATGTAACGTTTATGTGAATCATCTCATTTCGGGGATGAAATGGTGAAGCAAAGACTGTTATCTCAAATCAAGAGGAAGTATTCTCCGTACCCATTATTTCATATTCAGATGTCATGTTCTTTATAATCAACCAAAATACAAATGTTGATTTTGCCACCTGTGTACAAGTAGAGCCTAGAAAGATTGATATGAAATTATTTTCTCTCTGTAAGTATATGTAATTTGTGGACTCCTGATGAACTGTTTTCTGACTCTTAAAGCTTTTATAATAAACTGTTTCTTGTGCATAAGACAAAATATAGAATCACAAACAGTAAGACAGCTTACACTTTCTTCCCTGGATTTGATGACTCAATCTTTGCTCAGTGTGCCTAAAATATTTCAAAAGGTATGACAACAGCAACACTCCCTCCCCTCCCAACTCCACCCAGTTCAGCCTCCAAGAAGCTAACATAGTCACTAGAACCATCTGAAGTCAACTCAGAAAAGTTAGACTAGAACAAACAGATCGAATACCAACAATGTAGGGACTGTGAAAAGCCTAGGTCCTCATCAGGTAGATTTAGAAGCTGACTGCTATGTGTAGGATTAGAGCTGATTATTGTATAGTCCAAGCCAAAAAATCAAGTCCTACAGTTTAACATGTGGTTTGACAATGGGACAGAAGATATGCAATCCAGGCTGCCCCAGAATATCTTATTTGATAGATCATAAGTATACACATGAAATGTAATATAATAACTATAACAGAAAGTTGCCTTTTTGTAGTACTTGCAGTTTGCAAATTGCCTTCACATATATTACTACCTTCCTCATTACCTTTTGAGCATCTCAAGAGCAGAGATTTTCATTCATCTATTTTGTAAACTTCAGGCTTCCACACGTTCTGTGGGTACCTTCTCATGAGGTTCTAGGCTACTAATTACAGCAAGGGAGCCCCCTTCCTTACAGGTCTGGGTCTTAACCTCACAGTCTCTACTGTTAGCTTCTAAATGTAATAATCCTGGTGCTTTCTCTTTTATTCCAGCCATAGGGATGAACCTACTTCCTGCAGTTACTACCTCTGTGAATCACTGGTCCTACCTATTTAAATTTTCAGTTCCTGGGATGCCTGGCTGGCTCAGTGGTTAAGCATCTGTCTTTGGCTCGGAGTCATCTCGAGGTCCCAGAATCAAGTCCCGCGTTGGGCTCCGCGTTGGCCGGGAGACTTCTTCTCCCTCTGCCTATGTCTCTGCCTCTCTCCCCCTGTGTCTCTCATGAATAAATAAATGAAATCTTTAAAAATAAATAAATTTTCAGTTCCCTAATTCCTAACTGACAATTCTTCATATTAAACCCTGTTACATTAACTGGTGTGTTTTTTCTTATTGCCTGGATTCTGAGTATTGAAGGAGAGAGGATTGTGATAATATCCAGAAGACTGGGTAAGTACACTGGCTGAGTTCATCATGTTGAATGCTTTCCTAGAAGGGGCGTCTGGGTGGTCATTCATCTGCCTTGGGCTCCGTGGTGATCTCAGAGTCCTGGGTTGGAGCCCCACGGCTGGCCGTGCTCAGCCAGGAGTCTGCTTCTCCCTCTGCCTCTCCCTCAGTTCATGCTCTCTCGCTCTCTCTCAAATAAATAAACTCTTTAAAAAAAAAGGAAAGAAAGCTTACCTATATACTTCATATCCAGATCTCTGCACACAAATCCTTTTTCTTTTTTAAGATTTTACTTTGAGGGGGGGGGGGGCAGAGGGAGAAGCAGGCTCCATGCAGGGAGGCCCAGGTGGGACTCGATCCTGGGTCTCCAGGATCAGGCCCTGGGCTGAAGGCAGCACTAAACTGCTGAGCCACCCCGGCTGTCCCACAGATGCTTTTTAAAAAATAGACTCTTGCACTGATGTCCTACTGGCATCAACTTCCACTTATACTACTCCAGCTGGTGAATGCATGAGGGCTTCTTGCAATAATAACCAGGAATGTTCTGATACTGGCTAATCTTCTTGGAAATAGATGCCTTTGGCATCACGTCATTTTGTGAGTGACAGGGCAAAGTGTTCTTGTTCTTGTGGCTTCTAGGAGAGAAATAAGTGAAAAACTAAGGCAGACTTATTTTCATTAGTCCAGCCCCTTGATGGAAAGGAAAAGAAATATGTAAAACTGAGAGTTCAAGTCTGGTTATCAACTACATTGTAGGAGAAATGATGAGGTGAATTGGTCTCTCTAGCTTCTTAGTGTTTTCAGCATTCTGAAAAAAGTTTAGGTGTCTTTGTGTTGAAATGGAACACTAATGTCCAATATTGGGCCCTCTTTTTAAAGAAAGTATTTCACAAATTCTGAAAAAAAATGTTTTGGATAAGTCAATTTCTAAAGCTAGATGATTTCATTTGTTTTGACCTAAAAACAGGCAACTGCTATAGAGAATAATATATTGCACACCCTCTCTTTAAGCCCAATTTGGTTTCCATCTAACTCATATTTACTGGATAATTACCAAATCCCACCCATTGGCAATCTTCTTGTCAAACCTGTGACCAGATGGAAAGACACCGTGGTCATTTTTATCACCCTTCCTACAATACTCCTTCTCTCACCATTACAACCAATTGTTCTTTTTGGCAAGATTTTCCTTTTTACTGACATTTTCAAATAAAGTCTTAAAATACCTTCAAATCACTATCTTCTAAAAAGAGAATAAACCTCTGGAAATCACATAAGTCCCTCATACCTCCAGTTCCAAGTCTAGCACTCTTTCCTTCATCGAATAAGCTTTTTGATCAGCTGCTAGGTGCCAGGCCTTGGTCACTATGCCAAGCCCTGGAAACAGAGAGACAACCTGGATCCAGCCCTGGAGGACATCACAGTTTCTTAAGATGGATAAACATGTATAACACAAGATGGGATATGGTGAGTAGCAAAAGAAGGAAACAAATAGAAAGCAATGAAAGTGCAGAAAAGCTTCATCTCCGATATGGAGGAGATGACATTTGGATCTAATTCAATGCTGATGTATTTCATCACACAGCCAGATGGGTGGCATGTTAACAGCAGCAGGATGGAATAGACCTAAAGGAGTTAAGACTTGAATAAGATATACCCACAAAATAGGAACCAAAAGTTAGGGTAATGAAGTTAGCTATAAATTTTTCTTCTTTTTCTTCTTCTTCTTCTTCTTCTTCTTCTTCTTCTTCTTCTTCTTCTTTTTCTTTATTTATTTGACAGACAGAGAGAGAGAGCACACAAGCAGGGGGAACAGGAGAAGGAGAAGCAGGCTCCCCACTGAGCAGGGAGTCTAATATGGGGCTCAATCCCAGGACCCCAGGGTTCAGGACTTGACCTGAAGGCAGATGCTTAACCGACTGAGCCACCCAGACTCCCCTTAGTTCTTCTTCTTAAAGTATGGTTCAGCAGTAACTCCACTGGAATTATCCAATGCTTCTAAAATCTAGATCCTAAGGTTAGTTCCCAGTTTCTGATTTATTAGCAGGTAAATGAGTGCAAAAATTTATTTAACATACGTTGGAGATGATCCATATGAATGTCTAAATTTGAGAATCCCAATGCAGGGACTTGATGTCAGGCAACAGGTGGTAGTGTAGAGAAATAGCTAAAGTTAGGAGCCACCAATATGGCTGGTTGACAAACAGCACAGCATAGTGTCAGAAAACTAAAAGCAGATAAGATTACAGATCCAGCCAGGTCTGCAATAAGGCATTCTGTTCCCTTTTATATGGCCAGGTTATTTGGAATTTAGAATTTAGGACTTCGTTTTAGGTGAAAAATATGAGGAGAAAGGCAACTTTTTTTTTTTTTTTTACTTTCCAGCAAAGTAAAGCCCATTGTTTGTTCTAGGTAGTGTAGCGTAAAAGGACTTGGGCATTGGAGCACATATCCTGGATTTAGTTACTGGAAATGAGGGATAAGGTAAGAAAGGCTGACGTCAAGTTACTAGAAATACAACCAGAGGCACATTTTCTTAAGTAAGTTTTAAATTCTGGATTCACTGTCAGAATCACCTAAGGAGTTTTATGGTATGTGCTCCCAAGTCTCACCCTGAAACCCTGAACCTACAAAATCAGAATCTCTTGGCACAGAGCGCAGAAATATGACTTTTTATAGAAGTTCTTCTAGGTAATTCTGCTATTATTCAGGAAAAACAAGGACTTCTCATTAGTAAATCACACAGAAGCAAAATATGAGCTAGAAAGGAGGTAAACACGCTAAGCTTCATAGCAGATGAAACCTCTCTTCGTAAGGAAAGAGCAGTAAAATCAGAAGACAATCTGTTTCAAAAATCAGTAAATTTATGCTAAATAGTGTCCAATTCCATGAGGTGCCACCCAGTTGAAATTGAGCCAGGCCACCTGATTCCTTCTTCCACTGGTAAAGACCGTGTCATAGAAACCAGCTGCCATGGATGTTGTTCAGAAAGCTGTCCCTGAAAAGAACTCTGGGCCATCTGTGCTTGTGGTTCTATTAATAGGATGTTCTACAAACCATAGACCTTCATCCAGTAACCTCACATCAAGACCTTTTCCAACATGAGATTTGGAGAACATCACTGAGCAGCATTTCTTGTGATCCATTGGGAGGGCATTTTTTGAAGTGATACTCTGAAGGAAAGAGGTGCCAGGGGTGTGTTGGAAATCAAAGAAGGCCCTGAACTTCCCTAATACAGGAGCATATTGCTTCATCTTGCTAGGGTCAGGCACCATTCCTGACAAACTATGGGCTGAATTGCATCGAAGCATCTTGGAAATGCTAAGAACAGTGCAGGAAATTTTACAAGGTTATTCATAATGGGGAAAAATAGTTTTTATTGTTTTAACAAAAGATGAGAAATCTCTCATCTGTTTAGTAACTTACTCGAGTTCATACAAATAGTGGCAAATCCAAGATGTACATACAGTTACTGACCCCACACTTCTATCTGGCAGGTTTCATCATTTTATGCCTTTTCTTTATCTTTTCTTTCTTTTTTGTTTTGTTTTTATTTGGTTTTCGTTTTGGTTTTGATTATACTCTGGAACTTCAGATGCCACTATGATTTGTTTCTCCTGCGCAAAGCTTTGACACACGTTTTCCATGGCTCTTGAGAGAAAGGTGAAATGACTAACACAATAAGACTAAAGTAACAATGAGGTGGCTTTCTAAATTTATTTTTAGGAAATAAAGAGGCTTAAAATATGTGGAAATAATAACAGAGGATATGAGACACAAGATAGGGTCAAACCAGGCAAATATATATATATATTTATATATCTATATATATATATATATATATATTTCATAAACTTAAGAGAAATTGTGGAATACACTAAAGGTTAGACTATATATTGTATTTAAATCTTTTTTTTAAAGACTTGCTAATGTCATTATTTTCAAGACTGTAGTTAGTGGCTGCCAGAAACATTGGAAGGGTATCTAAAGACACTGATGTGAAAAGTGGGAGTAGCATCATCAGACTTAATGTGCTGGTGAGGAAAGAAGTATAAGTACACCAAGGCTGCACCTGGCCACATGTCCATTATGCTACTGGTCCACCATGGCTCCACTCTTAAGAACAGTATCAGAGATGCTCAGTCCTCTGATGGGTGGCTCAGTCTATTGAGCTTCTGACTCTTGATTTCAGCTCAAGTCATGATTTCAGGGTTGTGAGATGAAGCCTCTGTCAGGCTCTGAGCTCAGCCCAGAGTCTGCTTGTCCCTCTCCCTCTCCCTTTCCCCTTCTCCCTGGTCCTCTTCTGTTCCTCCTCCCCCTCCCTCTCCTCGCAAGCACATAGTCTCTATCTCTCTCCCTTTTTAAAATAAATAAATAAAATCTTTAAACCTTCCTTAAAAAAAAAACTTAAAAAAAAAAAGAACAAGGGTGCCTCGGTGGCTCAGTCAGTTAAGCATCTGACTCTTGATTTGGCTCAGATCTTGATTCCAGGGTTGTGAGATCAAGCTTGGACTTGGGTTCCCCACTCAGTGCAGAGTCAGCTTGAGATTCTCTGCCTCTCCCTGTGACACTCCCCCTGCTCTTGCACTCTCTCATAAATAAATAAATAAATAAATAAATAAATAAATAAATAGCATGTATTTTCGAAAAAAGAACAACATTCAAATGAGACATGGTTAAGGAAAATACAGCTTATGAAGATAGAATTAATGAAGATTTATATATATATATATAAAATGGAGACCAGACTTGAAAAATCTCCTCAGCAGACAAAACCATTTAAGCCATATAAAATTAAATGTAGCTTATTTCAAGAATATAAGCTAAACTTAGCTTAGATTATCTCTTGTGAATGCCTCTGCTAATCATAAATGAAACAAGTCATCCTCTTAAATTAGCATAAGATAATCACTTTTAACCAGTCCCGTGCCATCTGGAAACCCACATTATAATCACCACTCATTTTAAAGGTTAAAGAAAGTTTCCGTTTTCACTTCATAAGCCATCCTGTGACATTATGCCCTGAACTTCACACCAACTTCACAAGGTGAAAATCTCCTGGTGTGAGAAGTGTTTTTCTCTTATTCAGTAGAACATGCATATCAAGTAAAGTTCTCTGAATTTTCTTTTGACTATATATAATGCATATATAATGTAAACTTGAGTATAATGTCTCATAATATAATTCTATAAGACCATATGTAACAATAAATATATTTATAATATTAATATATAATTATATATTTATATATAACAAACATTACTGCCAAGAACAGGAGAAGAGAGGAACTTATTAAAATATGTTTTAAAAATCTGATATAGAAGTTGGGATACAAATCAAGTGAATATTAGTCTAAAAAACACAGTTTATTCAGTCATTTATTCATCTGCCACATAGTGATAAATGTTACAGACAAAATGATGTTCAGTTATCTTTTCAACCCTAGATATGCTTCTGGTTTAGTGAAGAAGATGTAAGTGTTAAACATGCCTTTTGTTGGGGGAAGACTTAGAACATTAACAGTAGGTAAATGGATATGTAAAATCTTTGAAGTACATTTTGAAGAATAAATGCACACATACACAAATACACAAAAAAGGAGAAATTAGGAAACATGGAGATAAATAATTTAAAAGTTTATTTTAAAATGATTAAGACCCACACCCAGCTCCCTGCTCAGTGAGGAGACTGCTTCTCCCTCTGCCCCTCACCCAGCTTGTGCTCTCTCTCTCTCTCTCTCTCTCTCTCCTCGAATAAAAAAATAAAATCTTTAACAAAAGAAAAAAAGAAAGGAAATTTCCACTTAACAACAACAAAAAAGAGACATTGTATCAGTGACATGGAGGGTAGAGGGAAGAGGAAAAATGCCTCCAAATCATCTGGGTGGTTTTTACAACACCATGCAAACTTGTATGCTCGCACATGCACTTAGGCACAGATGGTTTACTAGAGTGACACCTTCCAGGATTGAGAATCAGGGCCCTAATGGCCCAAAGTTGTAACTAATGGGAAGTGTGCTAGGGACTATACACACATTAAAAAGATTATAAAGAGTGTAAGTAACGGAAGAGCTAAGGCAAGCAGAGATGCCTCGTGCTGTATAAGGATTTTCCTTTCACAGAAGGAAAATCAGTCCCTACCCATGGGAGAGTAGGGTGTGCTTTTATATATGCCACACTGAAACTCTTCTGGAGCCAATTTAAAAGGAAAACAAAAGCAAATCCCCAAAACAAATCCCATATAATCCTGGGATGAGAGGAGGGGAGGGATAGGCTCCAAATGACAGAAATAACCTTTTGGAATCAATAAAAGAGATGAACAGAAAAAGTGAGTACAGAATGAGAATGGGGAGCCTGAAAATGATCTGAGTGTTCTTGAGACACCAGACTAGGCAATCCCTTTTAGTGTTTGCAGGAGTTTTGTTTTATTTATTGTTAACAAAAGTATAGTGTATATTAGTTTATAATAAAGTTCCACAGGATCCAATTATATTACAGAAGTAGGCACTATTATTACAGAACGAATGTTATTATTTCTAATGAGTTTGGTCATTTCCCATTAGAAATCCATAACGTTTGATACTGGGGTTAATTTTTATTTACTGCTGGAAACCATAAACTAGAGGAAACTTTTCATTTTAGCATGTTAGAAAAATGAAATTCAACCGATAATATTTGAAGATCTAATCGGCTTTATTAAGCAATTTGTGGATTAGCATCATCTGACCTAGCAAGTAGAGAGATGCTCCAAGGAGTCCTAGGAAATGAAATGTTTTTATTGGAAGAAGGTTGAAGCAAGAAGTTATTACCAAAATAAAAAAAGGATGTTTTCAGGCCAGGACACCTTTTGTCTGGAAAGGAAAGGCAAAGCTTTTATCATGAAGATGACCTCACTAGTGATGACCAGGAAATCCAGATTGATTTTTTAAAAGGTAATATTCCAGGAATAGGATGAAACCATAATTAAGCCTGAGTTTGTTGTCCTTGGGGACAAATGATTCCAATTTGGGCAAGTTTGTTCTCTTTCAATAATGTCTACACCATGGGCTTATTTCTTTACCATCTGATACTTTATATTAGGGAAAAAAAATCCACCAAATATTTGATGAACAGCATACTCATCTGTGGTCTTGTTTGCTAAAATCATCTACCTGCACGCATTTTTTTCGAACTGCCAAGATTGCTTTAGGTTTTATTTTCCACACTACTGTTATTTTTTTGCCCCTTGAAGAAATCATTTGGGGAAAATGTTTAAGGCTTAGCGGATCCTTTGATAACACATGATGATGACAGAACCTTGCCTCGAGTTTTCTTCTGAGCTCTCAGCCTTCCCAAATTTGCACAAACACAACCTTCAGTGACCTTTGGAATTATGAAAGTGCACGAATCATCAGTGTAAGGAAATTGGACTAAAGCAGCTATGCAGCCCAGTTTTCAGAGGCTTGACTCCCTCTTGGCTCACACAGAAGTAGTGGAGGTACATATAGATTCAGATAATCGATCAAGTCAAGTAAAACGTTCCTGTGATTTAGCAGCTAGAGGAAGCATATGATTTAAAACTCTATGCAGCTTACAAACATCAAGCGGATGACTTATTTGAAATTACTTGTATAAAAAAAATCAGTTTCCAAAATCTATTGTACCTTTGCCACTCAAAATGAAGATTCATATGATATATTGCTCTCCTACACAGACAAGTACCTCAAGATTGCCTTTCCATAATTACTACTTTGGCCTCCTTTATTAATTATACATGGCCTTTCCTAGGTGCCATTTGTCCATTATACTAGCCTGCAAAGACAGGGATTGCCTGACCTTCCATGGAAAATAACTTTTGTAATTCAAATCACAGGGAAGTTGGTAACATAGTTGAGCTTTAGGTAGATGAAGATGATTTCTCTGAAAAAAAGAATTGAGGAAAATGCCTCTGTTACTGAGGTATATCATATCCCCTATAAAATAACAATATTATCTGTTCATAAATAAGAGTGATACGGGAGAGCTTGATTCTTGTCACACAGAGTTGAAGAAAGAATCTCGTGGACACCAGAGAGTGAGTAAAGGACAGAAGTTTATTAAGTAAAGATACAGAGAAAGCTCTCAGAAGTGAGAGGGGTCCCCACAGGGTTGCCACTGAGGGTTTGTAGGGTTGGTCTTTTATTGAAAGCCTAATCAGGGAACCTAAATCTTTTTTAACATTTCCATTGATATCACCACTGAGTAAGGACTATTGATAACATCTTTAATGGCTTACTTCTTTTTTGGGGTCTGGTTATTCATTGTTGGTCACAAGTAACTGTTATAACAAGGCACCCTTCCCGCTGACACATAGGGCAGGGTGGTCTGGCTTGTTCCTTTACCTCTGACTTCCTTACCCCTCAGCTTTTTTGGGATTTTTGTGGGCCTAATTCCTCAGCCCCCTACCTAGTCCTAACTAGCCCTGTTTGTCCTTAACTCGAGAGGAGCCACCAAGTTTTCCCAAATTATTGACCTATCAACTAATAGAAGAAATAAGATGAATATTGATGTGGAGATGTTGGGGTTTGAAGCAAAGGGTCAAGAATAAATTCTTGAGACATCTTTGGTACAAAAAGATGGTTTTATTCAAGCACTGAGACAGGACCCATGGGCAGGAAGAGCTGCCCTGAGGTTGTGATGGATGACTGATTATATACTTTCAAGGTGGAAGGGGGTTAGGGATAGTACAATCCTCTGGGGTATTTTAGAAACAAAGTTTCCAGGATTCTAAAGGGATTAAGTATTTTTAGGAAAAGATCCTTTATCACTGCTAAATAAAACCTCAGTCATGAGACCCTTCAGATGTGTATCAGTAGGCTAGATGCTTGGGTTGCCCACAGATATCTTGGGGCAGGGTTGGAAGGGTAAAGACACAATAGAAGTTCCAGAGGAATTTCCATATGTTTAAATTAGACTCACAGGATCCTGAGGGGTCATGATGATGTTAAGCCAAGACTGTCTGTAGCCCTCAGCAAAGTGTCAACCTTGAGACAGCCCAGCTCCCAGAGGAAGGTCACTCAGTCTGTTTCAAGGATTTGTCAATAGGCTGTAAGCAGTAAGCAAATCTTTTTTTTTTTTTGCCTTTGTTCCCCATATCTAATAACTTAAGGGTCAGTTCAGAAATTTTCAACAGTTTCCTCTGCGTATAAATATTATCCTTCAGGTCCCTATTTTGTATCCCCTCTGAAGGCTTTGTAATTGTCAGAGCATCCTCAGCACATAGAGGGCACTCTCAACCCTGAGCCCTATTGGAGGTGTCTGTTAAAAAGAAACAGCAAGACCCAAATGGATTCACTTGTGCTAAACTCCACCAAAACTCAATGCCTAATCTCATTGCAGTTTCAGCCTCTCCTAGAAGTGGAATTTTAAACCAATCAGACTTGAATTTCCTAATCAGCCTTAGTTAGGTAGTCTGCATGATGAGATCTCCTGCCTTCCCCCATAAGGGAAGGTGACCCTGCCAGAAACCATTCTTTTTTTTCTTTTTCTGATAACCTCCTTGTCCCATTTTCCTTCTGCCCCTAAAGAGCTTTCATTTGTACAGCTCCCCGGGAGCTCCCTCCTATTTGCTAGAGGGATGTTGCCCAATTCATGAATTGTCAAATATAGCCAATTAGATCTTTAAATTTACTCAGTTGCATTTTGTTTTTTAACATCTTTAAGCCTATTTTGTTGCATTTAGTATGTAGAATGGCAAATTTAGGATCCATGTCAGTAGCAAACACTGGACCGCTAAATCCTGGAGGATGGTAGTTGTGCTGGACTTATTCCTTTACAGCTACTAGTATAGGATGTGGATACAAGAGGGGTAGAGACTGCTTTTAGGTAACAGGCATGAGAAATGTAGGCTTGGTATGGTAAAAAGGCCCACAGTGAACCCTGGGGCTGAATGCAAACAGGCTCTGTTGTGCCCAAGATTGCGAATCCGAGAAACCACCCGAGGAGCAGACACCGATGCAAGCGCAGGAGGGTTTATTTGCAAGCTCGAGCTTGGGTCCAAGTGTGCCCGACACAGCGGAGCAGGGACTTGGACCCCAAAGTTGGTTACAGCTGGGTTTTTAATAGGCTGGTCTAGGGGATTATCAGAAGGGGTGGAAGAATTTCTCAAGTTCTGTTTACATTCTGATGTGGGGCTTTCAAGGGCATTGAGTTCTGTTCTCATTCTAACATGGGACTTTTTACCATGGGCGCGGGCTCTGCTGTCTTTCTGATACGGGATTCATTCTGCAGTTTTTCCTATAAAGTTCAGCTCTTATTCACAGGGGCCTAAGATGGCTGTCCTTGTGCTAATGCTAAACTTGAGGTGGAATGGCCTTGATTTTTCTCGGCCTCCACAGCTCATTAGAGAGGAGACCCACCTCAAAACACCCATGAGCCCTCGCTGAACAGTTGGGCTACTTACAAGCAGGTACACGTACCAAAAAAGGCAAATTCCATATTTTCCCATAGTTCCTTACCTTCCCCTCATAAAAAGAGCCCCCCAAACCCCAGCACTGCCTCCTGGCAGGCAGTCTCTCTTTTGCTGTTCTACCACTGCTCCTTTGCAGTGTAGTCAATAAATTTCTATCTCCTTTGTTCTGTCTTGGGTGAATCCTTTCACTGCCCACACTGCCAGCCTCCACCAGATCAGGTCATCCCACAATAGGTGCTTGGCATTTTCTTTTATAAATTTAGTGTACTAAACTTGTGACTTGATGTTAGATACAAAGGCTTTCTCTCTCTCTCTCTCTCTCTCTCTCTCTCTCTCTCTCTCTCTTTACAAAACACCCATTAATGATGAAGTTGAAGTTAAAAAAATCCTAAAGTTAGAAAATTATTCTAATGAATCATCTGTTGAATAAAATATTAGGAATTTTGTGAGGGCTTTTGTTAGTGTTCAAGTAGGGGAATGGTCCTATGCCTGTGGAAAAATGCCATTAAGAAGCTTCTTGAAGTCTTTGGGTTCCTGAGTTACCACTCCATGAGACTTCCTAGAATCCTCAGGACAACAAAATGTACTTTCCACCAGTATCATTAGCTAATAGAACATTGCGCTGGGACTGATTTGACAAGTACGTTCTAAACTGCCCTAAGTCTCTGTTCTGTTAGTGGGGAAAAAAAGGAAAGAAAGAAAGAAAGAGAAAGAAAGAAGAAAGAAAGAAAGAAAGAAAGAAAGAAAGAAAGAAAGAAAGAAAGAAAGAAAGAAAGAAAGAAAGAAAGAAAGAAAGAAGAAAGAAAGAAAGAAAGAAAGAAAGAAGAAAGAAAGAAAGAAAGAAAGAAAGAAGAAAGAAAGAAGAAAGAAAGAAAGAAAGAAAGAAAAGAAAGAAAGAAAGAAAGAAAGAAAGAAAGAAAGAAAAGAAAGAAAGAAAGAAAGAAAGAAAGAAAGAAAGAAAGAAAGAAAAGGAAGACTTCATAGAACACTGGGGTCTATGGAGTAAAATTCAAAAGATTACTTGACTCAGTAAAATGGAAATTAGAGTATTGTCCCCTTCCCCAAGCTCATCCTTGCTTCAGACATGTTATATATTGGTGATATTAGTATCCACAAGACTGTCAGCTGGTAACCTCTGTATGAGCTTTTTGCATCAAGTACAGTGACAAATGCAATGTCACTGTCTTTTTGTTTAAAAGATGATGCACAGGGGGTACCTGGGTAGCTCAGGCAGTTGGGCTGCTGACTCTTGATTTTGGCTCAGGTCATGATCTCAGAGTCCTGGGATATAGTTATGTAGGGCTCTGTGCTCAGCAGGCAGTCTGCTTCAGGATTCTCTCTCCCTCTGCTCCCCCCTTAAATAAATAAATCTTTAAAAAAAAAGAAAAGAAAAGAAAGAAAAGAAAGAAAGAAAGAAAGAAAGAAAGAAAGAAAGAAAGAAAGACAAAGCTGATACTCAGGCAATCAGGCAATAAATCAAGCAAATCACTGCATTATCATCAGAGCCCAAATTGTTTATATGTAGATGGAATAAATTCTCTCATCATTCCAAATATTTTATAAATATTTAATTCTGTATAGTAAAAAAATTGAATATGTTCAACTTATTCTTTTATTCTTAACTGTTTCATTCTTTCCAAGCTTAGAAAAGCAGAAATTTCCTATTACACTTCAAATAGCCCACAGGATTCATTTCTCCAAAAAAAACTCTCAAATCACTGTTAAAATTATATCCAACAGAAACAGAAAAAAATAGAGAAACTAATAGTCAAAACTATGATATAATGAACTTTTCTTTATTCTTTCTTTTATTCTTTTCTTATTTCTTTATTCTTAGAAACTTCTTTATTAAGTGAATTGTTCTGTTTGTGAAGTATTGGTCTAGACTCTAAATAGGTTTAGAAAGAAGCTGGGGATTTTACCTCCATGAATGGACTAATTAGATGCTAGATAATACAATGGAAATTATTATCACCAGGGTCTCTGGAGACAGTAAATATAGCTATGTAAGGTTTTCCAGTTTTGTAAAAGAGGCAAGGATGCTGTAGTTGTGGGAAGAAGAAACTCCACTTCCTGTCCTCTACCATCCAAAAAATATATGCACTATCTATATCTATATCTATATCTATATCTATATCTATATCTATATCTATATATATATAATGGTGAAGGAGGAAGAGCTAAATAAAAGAAGGATTCCTTCACCTTAATGGATTCGCATGGTCTTCATGGGGTTAAATCTATTCAATATTTTGCTTGTTAAGAAACTAATGTTTAGAGTGTGTAAGCCTGTTTTAGACTTTCCTATGTATTATTTTAAGGCATCTCAGAAAAGAAAACGATATATTCTAATTTAGCTGAGTTAATAAACAGCAAATTTGTAAATCACTCCTGTGGGAACCATGAGTTGTCACAGCTTCAAAATTCTCTTTGTTTCTTCCACTGCCAAATGGAAGGACATATGCAAGAAAGCATGGCTAAAAAAAGTTTTTCTAGGAAACAAAGCTGAAGAGGAGAAAATGGAATTTCCAAAGGGGCATCTGATTAAATGAAAAGAGCCAGGGCAGACAGAAGCACAAAGGATAACATAATGGTTATTTTGGTACAGTGAGTATTGACCACAGGGAGAAAAGGGATTTACATTGTTATGCTTACTCCTATCTGACAAAGTCTAAAGGTTTCTAGGTCACCATGTACCCAGTTTTATCAAAGTCACTTTCAGATGTCACATAACTATATAATTTGTCTTTTAGCTGAAGTTAATCAAATAAACTAGGAGGTCTTTGAGGACCAGGTTGATTGTGACCTGGATGTATTCATTCTCCATAGCTTGTTCAATGAGGAACTATTCAGTCTTAGGCAGTCTTAAAAATAACAGAAGGAACACTTTTGCCAGAACCTATACATTAGTTGGGGGTGGGAGGGAATAACCATTTTCAGATGGCTTTCTTTCCAACACTCGATTACACTCATTTTGTTTTGACGTTAGACTTTCAAGCTGGCCAACATTTATAGGGACAAGAAAAGAAAGGCTACAATAACCCATCGCAAACACCACTGATTGAGAGGGAAGAAAAATGTATAAAAATGTAGTGAAATTCACACATCTATACAAGGTATTAGGGATATCCAACTCCAACCTGAAGGATCAAAGATAAATTGTCCTGAGTGTCAAGATATATGGAGAAGCCCCCTCATCTGATTACAACAAATGATGATATCTGGAAAAATCATTCCCTGAATTATTTGACCAAAAAAAAATAGATGAATGACTTAAAAAATAAGCTCTTCTTTTTTTAGTGTCATCTGTGCATTATTAATGATTCATTCAAACTACTGAATCTAAGATGAGTAACATTTAGATAAAATTTATGTGAACCATAATATATTTGATTACATTTATCCACTCATTTATCTTGGTTTGTGCTTAATCTCCTGAAACTTCACTTAGGCATGATCAGAAATGTTTAATAATTCATGAATGAATTGTGTTTTTAGTTTTTTAAACTTTTCTCAAAGCTATACATGCACATATTGAGTCAAACAGTTCTACAAAGTTACTCAAGCACATATGTTAAGCAAATAGTTCCACATGGCTTACTAAGAAAACAGCTTTCTTATACCCCTCACCTCCATCCCACCCTCCAGGCAACAATTTTAATTCTTCTGGTTTTCACCTCTGTGTAATCTATTCAGACCAGCAATCCCTAAATTTTCTGTTTTAGGCATAATCTATGAATTTGGCACTATGAAAGCTGAGGACTTACTTCTTTTTCTCTATCACTACCTACCCTACAGGCACGCTTCTTGTCTCTCCGTTCTTCCAATATTGTACATCAACATCATGGATGGTTAGATATTTATTACCAAGCCTTGTAGTATACTATGGTGACTTGTAATTTTTTCTTCCTGGAATCTGCTACTATTTGGTTGCTTGATTTACCATGTACTTATAATTAATTCAACTCCTAAGTGTCCCATATTTGTATAACTATTGTGTCACTAAGTTGAAACTCTTAGATATATCCTATTAATTTCGTCTTTTGGAGGAAACTTTCCTGAAGCCTCCTGTCCTAGTCCCATATAAACTACTTGCCCTCTGGGTCTGCTACCCAGGTAATCATCCTAAGAGCTTCTGGGCCATTATCCTGGGGACTCCCTGAATGTCTTTTGTGTGTTTCATTTTTCTTTTTCTTCCTCTCTGCATATCCTCTCATTATAGTGAACCCCATCTTCCAGTTGCTTCCAGATAAAGGATGGATGGTCTTTGATTCGTTGTTGCCTTGTTTCAAGTGTTTCTATGAGAAATCAGTTCCATTTCATCTTCTGATTATTTTAAGTTTTTTTTTCTTTTTTCTTGTTAGTAATTACAGTTTCTTGTTCTAAATGTTATAGAATACCACAATGATATACCTATGTGGTTTTGTTGCATTTATTTTATAGGGCACCTCTGTGGACATTTTCAATATGGAAAATTTTCTTGAACTACTTTTGACAATTTATCCCTTTTGTTTTTTTTTATTCTCTCTTTCTAATTTTCTATTTTATGTAAATGTGTCCTACAGTGCTAATCCTCTACTTTTTATATCATTTTGCTCCTATTAAAAATATCTGACTTTTTATCTATTTTATCTAAGATATTACTTTATCTTTCAAAATATCTCACTATTTTTTATCTCTGGTATTTTATATTTAATTCCCATGAGCTCTTATTATTCTGTGACTGCTCTTTGTGTAGTACTCCATTCTTGCTCCATGGACACATTATCTTTCTTTTTGTTTTTCTACTCTCTTCCATCATCTGTTTTTTTCAAATTGTTTTAGTTTATGCTTTATTTTTGTTGCCAACATCAGTTTTGACAGCGTGGTTTCTTATTATTTATTTAATTTTGTCTTTATCACATGGGATTTGTTAACTGGTGAGTCTGGGTTGTCAGGTCATACATAAATGCAAAACAAAAAGGGCTGAATGGAAGTTTTGCACAAGAATGGAGCTTTCATTAGTGGACTTCGCTCTAAGATCTGTGCTGTGGTGGAAGGGAGTTTTGAGGGGAATTAGAAGTCTGTGCAAGACACCTACCTCACAGTAGACCTGTAGAGTTTCTACAGGCAAGGGCATACTAACTTGCTAAAAGAGGAGAGAAGGGGGTGCTCCTATTGGCAAAGGTGGCTTGACAAAATTTAGGGTTTGGTTATCTCAGCTTCATCAGAATTTGCTCTCATTTGATCATCCCAAATTTTGAGAATCCAATCTTCCATAATCAATGCCCTAATGTTAACCTAAGAGACTAAGTGAGATTCATTCATCTTACATTATTATTTAGCCAACTCCAGGATTAGACTTTGAGTTTGGTTTTCAGAAATCCTGATCCTATAGGTCTGGGAAACAGAGATTTCTTTTAGGGCAATTATAGAAGCTCTGGGCTTTTACTTAGACTTGACTCTGAACTCAAATTTTCTTTTTTAAGTTGCTTCCTCTTAGAAACAACCAACAAGGGTGCCTGGGTGGCTCAGTTGGTTAAGCATTTGCCTTTGGTTTAGGTCACGATCCCAGAGTCCTGGAATCCAGTCCCACAGTCCCACAGTCGCACAGTGGACTCCCTGCTCAGTGGGAAGTCTGTCTCTACCCCCCTCCCTGCTTATGATCTCTCCTTCTCTCTCAAATAAATAAAATCTTTTTTTTTTAAGCAACCAATACAACACTATACTTCTTATATTCACTAAAAAGCTCTATGGTGATAACTACGTGGTCAACCAACACTTATTTTCTATCAACATTTGATTATAGATGATTTAAGGTAATGTTTGAAGTAAATCTTTTACCACCAAATGCCATGACCTTAAAAGAGGCATATAAACAGGTTTAGGGGAAGGTGAACTCAGATTCCTTTTCAAGTGATACACTTTAGGGGAGAAAAGACAAAGTGTATAAAAAGGTAATATAAGGATATAATAGCAAAGTCACAGGGCTTTTGCTTCATGGTTAAAATATGGGTTACATTTATTTTAAAAACTTTTAAGGACACTCACGTTTATATGAATTTACACCTGTATCTTACAGTTTTTATATAACTGATAAAGACAATGGCTTCAGGGGATCCCTGGGTAGCTCAGCGGTTGAGCACCTGCCTTCAGCCCAGGGCATGATCCTGGAGTCCCGAGGTCGAGTCCCCCATTGGGCTCCCTGCATGGAGCCTGCTTCTCCCTCTGCCTGTGTCTCTCTGCTTCTCTCTCTCTCTGTATCTCTCATGAATAAATAAATAAAATCTTTAAAAAAAAGACAATGGCTTCATTTAAATTCTAAACAGGGATGCCTGGGTGGCTCAGCAGTTGAGCATCTGCCTTTGGCTCAGGTCATGATCCCCGGGTCCTGGAATCAAGCCCCACATTGGGCTCCCCACAGGGAGCCTGCTTCTCCCTCAGCCTATGTCTCTGCCTCTCTCTGTGTTTTCATGAATAAATAAATAAAATCTAAATAAATAAATTCTGAATAAATTTTGATGAACTGTTGTATATTCTATTTACAAACAAAATTTAGATTTCTTCCTAATAATGATTCAATAAATTCTTATTCTTCTGAAAATCTTTCTGCTTGATTTAAACTAATTCTTTTTTATTTGCTTCATTATTTCATAAATTTTACCTGTCATAATCTTTGGATAGACAAATTTGCCTTTACTACACATCCTGCCACAGTGTCTCCCAAAAAGGTTTTGAAGACAGTTCATTATTTAGGTAAATGCATCTCTAATAAAGTCATTGAGATCTTTTAATGAGTTTGAATCAAATGCTGAAATTTTGGGGGCATCTGGGTGGCTTAGTTGGTTAAGCATCTGACTTAATCCGGCTCAGGTCATGATCTCAGGGACATGAGGTCGGGTAGGTGGGGATTCTCCTTGGATTCTCTCCCTCTCCCTTTGTCATGCTCTTTCTTTTTCTCTCCCTCTAAAATAAATAAATAAATCCAAAATAAAATAAAATAAAATAAAATAAAATAAATAAATAAATCAATCTTAAAAAAAAAAAACAAATGCTGAAAGTTTCTATTCTGGCCAAACAAATGTTTGGTGACATGGGAGATAAGATCTGCAGTTATAAATTCTTATATAGTTTAAAATTAAAATTTTTAATCTTTGCTATTAATTAATTCATTCATTCTAATGAATGTTAATTTCTTCTTTGGGGAAATAAAATACAGAATTATCAGACACCAGAACCATAATAAAAATCATTCAGCATCTATTACTGAGCTCCCCAAGCTCATTTAAAAGCCATGATAAATTGCCTTTTTTTCTTTTTTGACAAATTGTTTTTTAATGTATCTGTGAGAAAATTAAAATTCAATTAGTTTTTTAGTTGTTAGTGACCATTACACTATGGGTTCAGCTCTAGAGAGATTTAGCTGGGTTTATTATTGTGCTTGGCTTTTGTTATGGTCCTTATGCTTAGGAGCAAGGACTTCCCTGCACTAGTAGGTTGTTGACTGCTATGTGCCCACCTCACCCTACCCACCATTTCCTCAACACAAAGGAAAGGAAGGAAGGCAGGAAGGTATTTCCATTTTATGCAGATTTTTCTCAGAACATGGTGAGTTTTTACCAATGTAATAGTGAACATTCCTAAAGTGCTTTCAAGTTTATCAGTGTAATTCCATGCACATTTTTAAATATAAATTTTCTGATACCTTTTTTAACAAAATAGAACACCAATTTATTAATTTATTCCTAAAATATAACTGGTACATAGGCTGGAATATTTAGATTCAGTCAGTGCATTCTCTTCTCTACAGCATGGTTTCCATGGGAATGGATATTATAATCAGAAGCTGATTAAATAAACCTGGGGGGGGACCCCTGGGTGGCGCAGCGGTTTGGCACCTGCCTTTGGCCCAGGGCGCGATCCTGGAGACCCGGGATCGAATCCCACATTGGGCTCCTAGTGCATGGAGCCTGCTTCTCCCTCTGCCTGTGTCTCTGCCTCTCTCTCTCTCTCTGTGTGTGTGACTATCATAATTAAATAAAAAAAATTTAAAAAAAAATAAACCTGGGGGTAGAGCAAGATGTGTGAACAGCTGGCTAGGAGAATGGGGTACTGACTTCCACTGGAGGGATGGAGCTACTGGGCCGACATCCATATTGGTCCACAGGCACCTTTCCTCCTGCTTTGTGCCTCTGTCATATCCCATCCCAATATTCCTGTTTCAAAATTGACCACTCCCCTTCTATTATCAGAATCTTTAGCCTTGTTAATACCATTGGTTAGGCTGTAGTGTACAGTCTCTTCAAACTTTTACCCTGGAAGACACTCTTTCTCTTCTGATATCTTCTATATCTGAGCTCATCCATTTTGTGTTGCCTTTTTTAGTGTAACTCAGTTGTGACAAGGCCTCTCTGTACTTCTAAGAGCACTTGCATTATAGTATCTATGGTGGTTTGTGCTCAAGAATACCTGCATTTTAAATATATTAACACATATTTCAACAAGGACTCATTATCTGACACTATGCTGAGCACTTCATGTACATTTTCTTTCTTTTTTTTTTAGAGAAAGCAGGAGAGAGCATGGGGGCGGGTGGGAGGGGCAGGGGGAGAAGGAGAGAGAGAATCTTAAGCAGGCTCCATGCTCAATGCAGAGCCTGATCCAGGGCTTAATCCCATTACCCTAAAATCATGACCTGAGCTGAAGTCAAGAGTCAGACACTTAACTGACTGAATCACCTGTGCAGAAGCTTTTTATCTTGATGAAGTCCCAATAGTTCATTTTTGCTTTTGTTTCCTTTTCATGCAGTATTCATCTTTCTCTGATTTTTTTCACGTAGTATAATGTCTTCAGGGCGAATCCATGTTGTTGCAAATTTCAGGATTTTCTTTTTTTTTACAGCCAAATAATATTCCATTGCATCTGTATACCACCTTTTCTCTATCCGTGTCCACGCATCCATCAGTGGAGCTTAGGTTATTTCCATGTCTCAGCTATTGTGAATAATGCTGCAATGAATGTGACAGTGTAGAAATTTCTTTGAGATAGTGATTTCATTTCCTTCAGGTATATACCCAGGAGTGAGATTGCTGAATCATAGTTGTATTTTTAATTTTTTGAATAATCTTCAAATTATTTTGCGCAGTGGCTAAGCCAATTTACAATCCCACCATCAGTGTACAAGGGTTCCCTTTTCTCCTTATCCTTGCCAACACTTGTTATTTCTTATCTTTTTGATAACCATTCTAACCCAAATGACCTCTTCTTCATTTTTAATCCTGAAGGGGACCCATTTAACTTCAAGCCCAGAGAATCTTTTCACAAAGTACTCTCCTTAATTACAGGTAGTTCTATTTAATTTTATTGGAACTGCCAAAACAATTCAAAAGGTACTGGAGAGCATTGACATAGTTGCTAGACATGGAAGAAATTCCCATCTAAATATCCAGATACTCCGTTTATGCCTCTCTGCCTCTGTTGCCCCACAGGGTGTAACCCTCACACAAATTTCCCTTAATGAAAAGGACTCCCCACTCCCTTCCAAATAAATCCCTGATCTAATTTTGCCCCCTATGAAATACATAGACAAACCTCTACTGAAAGTTATGAAATCTCAGAGTTCCTGGCCACTTAATCACTGGACAGCCAATCTCTAAAGTGCAGGCCCTAAAACTAGTGTTCTCCCAGCTACAGCCCCCTTCTACAGCCCATCAGCCTCTCATACAGCTATCCTCTAACTGTTCTGGCCCCAACTCAGTTCCTGATATTCCTTCTACTCCCTTCCCTAATCCCCAGGACTGGCAGCCACCTAAGCCACTATTCTAGGAAACTGGTGGCTCCCCAGGGTTTATCCCATCTCCTGGTGATAATCTCCCTTATACCACCCTAGTAGTCCAATAGAAATACAGACTTTTGGCCCAGTTAGATTTGGGGGTCCAAGTCGCTGTCACTCCAGGCAGTCCCTCTAAATTCATTCTCAAGAAGGAGCTCTTCTGCATACAGAGCATAGCTGGTAAAATAACCAAAATTGTACAAATCCACTTTGATGCAAATGTTGGTATCACTTGCCTCAAAAGCTTCTTCTGGGGGTGGTCCCCATGGCTCTTTCTTTCCTATTACAGGCATGGATGCATTGACACCACACCACATGAAACAGGCCCAACTTCTTGGCCTTCCTGGTAGAACTTACCAAATGGACACTGATTTCTCGTAATCCCCCAGTCAGGATGGTAAACACCCACCAATATCAACTTAAACACAGCACTGAGGACCCACCCACTGTTACTCAAGATATGCTTGAGACAGAATCATTAGCCCACAATCTCCCCTTCCAACAGCCCCATTTGGCCTGTACTTATGCTAGTACCACTGATATGGAAACTCCAGTGCTATGTCTCCCCATTAAGGATCCACTTCCTCATGCCACAACTTCACTATTCTAGCTAATGTGCTCTATTCTGTTCTCTTCACAGAGAAATTCCCATTTGATTTCTTGAAGGGACTTAATACACATTTATGCAGCTCACAATGAGATATTTATTTATTTATCTATTTATTAAGATTTTATTTATTTATTCATGATAGACACAGAGAGAGAGAGAGAGAGGCAGAGACACAGGCAGAGGGAGAAGCAGGTTCCATGCAGGGAGCCTGACACGGGACTCAATCCCGGGGCTCCAGGATCATGCTCTGGGGTGAAGGCAGGCACTAAACCACCGAGCCACCCAGGGATCCCCCACAATGAGATATTTAAATAGCCCTGACATAGCGTGTCACCTCTGCTGCCAGGATTTCAATACTTTATGATTGGGAAATGGCTCTACGGGGTATTGTACAAATGATGTCATGCTGAGGGGTCCTTCTGAGGAAGTGGTATGGGCAGTGTGCTGGGAAAGATCCAAGGCACAGCCTCACCTGTCAAGCTTCTGAACATCATTTCATTGTCTAGGTGCTGAGAGATTCCCCTGGTCATCAACCATCAATTGCTTTCTATTGAACCACTCACTACACTCAGATAGATACAACTCATACTAGGCCTTTTCATGTTCTCTCCTAATTCTTGGCCCTGTATGTGCAATCATCCACAATTTTACCAGCTTCTATGGGGGTGAGACCCAACAGTGCACTTTTAGATGCTACCCTATGGGCATTCCAGCAAGCCTCAACCTTACTCCCATCTGGCACTACCTCATGAGTTGGGTCCTCGGCCAAACTTGACCATCCATACCTCCTAGAGACTCTGGACCAAACACGAGTCTATCTGACTTCCTATGGGTTTTAGACTAAGTATCCACCCCAGTGGCAACCCAGTACATTCCTCTTGAGTTCCAACGTTTGGCATCCTTTCAGGCTCTTTTGGAAACCAAAGTCCTAACTGGCCCCCACTCGTTACTACCCTGTATTTAAGTTCCTACAATGCCATAGGCTAGACAAGCCTCCCAGCAGAAGCTCAATAAAGCCTCTGATGCCTTCTTGACAAAATGGAAATTGTACCTTCAGGACAGCGCTCAACCTGACATCAAAGGTCTTTCCAAATTACAGAAGGATGTGACTTTCACTATGCTCAGCTCCTTGCCTGACAGCCTTGTAGAATTGGGAATGGTGCTTCTACTTCTTCTTCTGGCTACTTGGTGAGCTCCTCAGGACCAACTGTGTGAGATGGGAGTCAATGTTCTTCATTGATGGTGGTGCCAGAATCATAAGCAATGCCACTCACTGCCCAGTGGCTTCAGGCACATCTCTGGTGGGGAAGAGTACTCCCAGCTCAGTCCAACTGGTAGACCTTGTGGCTGTCCAATTAGCCCTTAAGAAAGTGGACTTTCATATATCCACATTTGATAGACTCCTGGACTTTTGCCAATGGCCTTGTAGTTTGGTCTGGCCGTTCCATCCGTTTTCAGAAATGCATAATTAACACACTGTCCAAAGATTCAGATGACATGTAGGCCATTCATCACTCTACTCCTCCAGGATATTTTTTAAAATGCTCTGCTAAATCTTGCATCCTACAGGAGTTCCATCTAGCTGCATTATGCAAGAAAATTTATAAAAGGCTGAAAAAGACTTCTTTATTTGCAACACAGCTAAAATATGTAATTAGAACTCAATGATCTGATACTCCAGTGCAGTTAAATGGGAAATGACAGAATGCAGATGTGTGCATCCAGATGCTATCTTGGGGGTAACTAAGACCATCTTCAAGATCATAGCGGAAATCATGAAGAGTAAGTACAACCCTACTAATGACTATTTACTCTCCTTAGCAGCTGCTCTTTAGAACTGGATGTTTCATATTGCCAAAAGACAACAGACAATTGGAGTGGAGATAAACAACTCTACTTATACTTATTTTTTCCCAGCACATAGAATTAGAGAAAATGACCCAGAAAATCATGGAATTAACAATTCTTTTTGTTCAAATGTTAAGAAAATTATTGTTATATTTTATATGTTATTGTAGAAAATTTAGAAAATGAGAATATTAAAAAAATTGTCTATAATCCTACCATCTATTGACCACCATGCTTTCTATAATTCCATGCTACTCTTTTTATGCACAATTCAAATCATTTTTTAAAAATGTTTATTGTGTTTGCACAAATATCTGGTTCCAGAAAAAAAAAATGTGTACCTTTACATGCTTCTTGACATTCTCCTTTACTGTGACCAAAGCAGCAAAGCCTTTGGAGAATGTAACACTGGAGAAATTTGGAGCTTATCTGTGGCAGCAGTAGTTAGTAGGTACCTTACCAGTGTTATGATTTATCTACATAATTCCTTGTTTTCCTTCCTCTTGTTTTTAGAGGAAAGAAGAGGTTAGTAATGCATGTTCTAAATGAATTCTAATGAAAAAGACCACAATTTCTTCTTTTCCTTTTAGAATTTTGCGTCATTTTTAGTAGTTCTCAAGTACAACGCCATAAGGTAGTTTAAAAGGGTAGAGCAAGCATATTGTTGCTATTAATAGTTAAATTATGAATGTATGTGAAAGTCTCCCGTTTTAATAAGTCAGAGGATAAGTTATACCTGCCATAACTAAAGTTCTATTGTACTCTCTGAAAAGCAGTGATGGGAGGACAGAGTCGAAATGAGCACAGTGGATTTGAACAGACCTCTGAGGATACCTGTGGATGGTGCCATGCATATGAATGTCCCATCCATGAGTACCACCTCAGAGAAGAGAAGGAAACACCTGGTGTCTGACACTTCCCCTTTCTGTCTTTGTAAAGACAAGTACAAGTACAGTAAATTCTTTTTTTGTCCCTTTGAAATGTACATAATTCTTTTTAGAAGGCTAAATAAGCCTCTGTCCAGCTTTATAGCACAAAGATGTTTTCCTATGGACCTGGAAGACATCTCTTCAAAATACAACCATCAGAGAAGATGGAGCTCCCATGTCTGAGTTGCCGTGAGAGGACAGGATCCATGGGCAGCCTGGGTGGCTCAGTGGTTTAGCACCTGCCTTCAGCCCAGGGCCTGATTCTGGAGACCCGGGATCGAGTCCCATGTTGGGCTCCCTGCATGGAGCCTGCTTCTCCTTCTGCCTATGTCTCTGCCTCTCTCTCTCTCTGTCTCTCATGAATAAATAAATAAATAAAATTTTAAAGTGCCCCCTTCAGTGTCCATCACCCATTCACCACCACCCCGCCCTCCTCCCCTTCCACCACCCCTAGTTCGTTTCCCAGAGTTAGGAGTCTTTATGTTCTGTCTCCCTTTCTGATATTTCCCACACATTTCTTCTCCCTTCCCTTCTATCCCCTTTCACTATTATTCATATTCCCCAAATGAATGAGAACATACACTGTTTGTCCTTCTCCGATTGACTTACTTCACTCAGCATAATACCCTCCAGTTCCATCCACGTTGAAGCAAATGGTGGGTATTTGTCGTTTCTAATGGCTGAGTAATATTCCATTGTATACATAGACCACATCTTCTTTATCCATTCATCTTTCGATGGACACCGAGGCTCCTTCCACGGTTTGGCGATTGTGGACACTGCTGCTATAAACACTGGGGTGCAGGTGTTCTGGTGTTTCACTGCATCTGTATCTTTGGGTTAAATCCCCAGCAGTGCAATTGCTGGGTCGTAGGGCAGTTCGATTTTTAACTCTTTGAGGAACCTCCACACAGTTCTCCAGAGTGGCTGCACCAGTTCACATTCCCACCAACAGTGCACGAGGGTTCCCCTTTCTCCACATCCTCTCCAACATTTGTGGTTTCCTGTCTTGTTAATTTTCCCCATTCTCACTGGTGTGAGGTGGTATCTCATTGTGGTTTTGATTTGTATTTCCCTGATGGCAAGTAATGCAGAGCATTTTCTCATGGGCATGTTGGCCATGTCTATGTCTTCCTCTGTGAAATTTCTCTTCATGTCTTTTGCCCATTTCATGATTGGATTGTTTGAGTCAATCCCATTTACAATTGCACCCAAAATCATAAGATACCTAGGAATAAACCTAACCAAAGAGGTAAAGGATCTATACCCTAAAAACTATAGAACACTTCTGAAAGAAATTGAGGAAGACACAAAGAGATGGAAAAATATTCCATGCTCATGGATTGGCAGAATTAATATTGTGAAAATGTCAATGTTACCCAGGGCAATTGACACTGAGGAATTTTTATACAGCAAGTGATTGTAGGGCTAATTTAGAGGTGGAAAATCAGCTACTGCAGAAGAGCAAGATGAGAAGGGATGAAGGCATGGAATAAGACACAGAAAGAAAGGAGGTAAGCATAAAACACAGGTGAGAACAATCTCACAAGGGACTTCTGTAGGAAGGTACTTGTATAAATAAGTTACTAAGATAAGAAAGAGCAAGCTGTATCCACTTGTTCCCAGGCACCTCAGCCGACTGGTAACAGGGATTGCTAGATGGATTTATGAGTTCCTAGAATTAAAACAAAAAGAAAACCTGGGGCAACCCAGGTGGCTCAGCGGCTCAGCACTGCCTTCAGCCCAGGGTATGGTGCTGCAGATCCATGATCGAGTCCCATGTCAGGCTCCCTGCATGGTAATAGAGCCTGTTTTTGCTGTGTCTGTGCCTCTCTCTCTCATGAATAAATAAATTAAATATTAAAAAAAAAGAAAAGAAAATCTGGTCTATTTCACTTGCTTAAAGAAGGGCCCTTTCCAGTTTGTTTTTATGAGTTTTAAAGCAGTTGCCATGAGACACAACATTCTGACCATCTATATGACAAGTGAAATAATCCACATGTTCGGCTTCTTGAAAATTATATTCATATATACTTCAAAGGCAGCAAGGAAGAAATCACACTGGGAACAACTGAGTGTAGTTGCTTCAGAACAGAATTTATCCAGTGTTGTAAATCAGAGAGAATCTGTAAAAATGACAGGCAATCTCTCACATGGTGTGGGGTACATGGTGTACAGGGGTACATGGTAGTTCCCCTACGCTTGTGTTGACTGGAAAGGAAGCAAATTTACACTCCCTACTAAAACATTCCCTTGTAAATGTCTGTTTTTCTTATAGTTGATTTTCATTATTCCAGTGCTGAGCTTTTCTACCTGCAATGTGAACAGCCTAATGCAGCTAACGGAAGAAGGAGAAAGAATTAGTATTTTCATGGAACTTGTGCTGCCTTTTTCCTGGAACAGTGGGTTCCTTTTGCTCTTACTCAGTGAAAGGTCAGATGGCAAATGACATGGTGACTAGGAAGGAAGAAAAGAGAAGAGAATTTTCGTATCTCAGTAATTTGTATTAGGTACTTTTTCAGGTTCTTGAACTTAAATTGCAATCACAATGATTTAGGCAAATTATGTTCCTCAACCCACCTTCTTTGCTTAGGAACTCAATTGTCTATATTCTAAAAAACGGGTCATCATTCTTTTCCTAAGGCGTATCTACATCATTGTGGTATTTTTCTTTGTTTTTAATTTTTTTATTTTTTTATAATAAATTTATTTTTTATTGGTGTTCAATTTGCCAACATACAGAATAAAACCCAGTGCTCATCCCGTCAAGTGACCCCTCAGTGCCCGTCACCCATTCACTCCCACCCCCCGCCCTCCTCCCCTTCCACCACCCCTAGTTCGTTTCCCAGAGTAACAAGTCTTTATGTTCTGTCTCACTTTCTGATGTTTCTCACACATTTCTTCTCCCTTCCCTTATATTCCCTTTCACTATTATTTATATTCCCCAAATGAATGATAACATATAATGTTTGTCCTTCTCCGATTGACTTACTTCACTCAGCATAATACCCTCCAGTTCCATCCACATTGAAGCAAATGGTGGGTATTTGTCGTTTCTAATGGCTGAGTAATATTCCATTGTATACATAAACCACATCTTCTTTTTCCATTCATCTTTCGATGGACACCGAGGCTCCTTCCACAGTTTGGCTACTGTGGACATTGCTGCTTTAAACATCAGGGTGCAGGTGTCCCGGCGTTTCATTGCATCTGAATCTTTGGGGTAAATCCCCAACAGTGCAATTGCTGGGTCGTAGGGCAGGTCTATTTTTAACTCTTTGAGGAACCTCCACACAGTTTTCCAGAGTGGCTGCACCAGTTCACATTCCCACCAACAGTGTAAGAGTGTTCCCTTCTCTCCACATCTTCTCCAACATTTATGGTTTCCTGCCTTGTTAATTTTCCCCATTCTGAATGGTGTGAGGTGGTATCCCATTGTGGTTTTGATTTGTATTTCCCTGATGGCAAGTGATGCAGAGCATTTTCTCATGTGCCTGTTGGCCATGTCTATGTCTTCCTCTGTGAGATTTCTCTTCATGTCTTTTGCCCATTTCATGATTGGATTGTTTGTTTCTTTGGTGTTGAGTTTAAGAAGTTCTTTATAGATTTTGGAAACTAGCCCTTTATCTGATATGTTATTTGCAAATATCTTCTCCCATTCAGTAGGTTGTCTTTGAGTTTTGTTGACTGTATCCTTTGCTGTGCAAAAGCTTCTTATCTTGATGAAGTCCCAATAGTTCATTTTTGCTTTTGTTTCTTTTGCCTTCATGGATGTATCTTGCAAGAAGTTACTGTGGCCAAGTTCAAAAAGGGTGTCGCCTGTGTTCTCCTCTAGGATTTTGATGGAGTCTTGTCTCACATTTAAATCTTTCATCCATTTTGAGTTTATCTTTGTGTATGGTGCAAGACAGTGGTCTAGTTTCATTCTTCTGCATGTGGATGTCCAATTTTCCCAGCACCATTTATTGAAGAGACTGTCTTTCTTCCAGTGGATCGTCTTTCCTCCTTTGTCGAATATTAGTTGACCATAAAGTTCAGGGTCCATTTCTGGGTTCTCTATTCTGTTCCATTGGTCTATGTGTCTGTTTTTGTGCCAGTACCACACTGTCTTGATGACCACAGCTTTGTAGTACAACCTGAAATCTGGCATTGTGATGCCCCCAGCTATGGTTTTCTTTTTTAAAATTCCCCTGGCTATTCGGGGTCTTTTCTGATTCCACACAAATCTTAAAATAATTTGTTCTAACTCTCTGAAGAAAGTCCATGGTATTTTGATAGGGATTGCATTGAACGTGTAAATTGCCCTGGGTAACATTGACATTTTCACAATATTAATTCTGCCAATCCATGAGCATGGAATATTTTTCCATCTCTTTGTGTCTTCCTCAATTTCTTTCAGAAGTGTTCTGTAGTTTATAGGGTATAGATCCTTTACCTCTTTGGTTAGGTTTATTCCTAGGTATCTTATGCTTTTGGGTGCAATTGTAAATCGGATTGACTCCTTAATTTCTCTTTCTTCAGTCTCATTGTTAGTGTATAGGAATGCCATTGATTTCTGGGCATTGATTTTGTATCCTGCCACGCTACCAAATTGCTGTATGAGTTCTAGCAATCTTGGGGTGGAGGCTTTTGGGTTTTCTATGTAGAGTATCATGTCATCGGCGAAGAGGGAGAGTTTGACTTCTTCTTTGCCAATTTGAATGCCTTTAATGTCTTTTTGTTGTCTGATTGCTGAGGCTAGGACTTCCAATACTATGTTGAATAGCAGTGGTGAGAGTGGACATCCCTGTCTGGTTCCTGATCTTAGGGGAAAGGCTCCCAGTGCTTCCCCATTGAGAATGATATTTGCTGTGGGCTTTTCGTAGATGGCTTTTAAGATATCGAGGAAAGTTCCCTCTATCCCTACACTCTGAAGAGTTTTGATCAGGAATGGATGCTGTATTTTGTCAAATGCTTTCTCTGCATCTAATGAGAGGATCATATGGTTCTTGGTTTTTCTCTTGCTGATATGATGAATCACATTGATTGTTTTACGAGTGTTGAACCAGCCTTGTGTCCCGGGGATAAATCCTACTTGGTCATGGTGAATAATTTTCTTAATGTGTTGTTGGATCCTATTGGCTAGTATCTTGTTGAGAATTTTTGCATCCATGTTCATCAGGGATATTGGTCTGTAATTCTCCTTTTTGGTGGGGTCTTTGTCTGGCTCTGGAATTAAGGTGATGCTGGCCTCATAGAATGAATTTGGAAGTACTCCATCTCTTTCTATCTTTCCAAACAGCTTTAGGAGAATAGGTATGATTTCTTCTTTAAACGTTTGATAGAATTCCCCTGGGAAGCCATCTGGCCCTGGACTCTTGTGTCTTGGGAGGTTTTTGATGACTTCTTCAATTTCCTCCCTGGTTATTGGCCTGTTCAGGTTTTCTATTTCTTCCTGCTCCAGTTTTGGTAGTTTGTGGCTTTCCAGGAATGCGTCCATTTCTTCTAGATTGCCTAATTTATTGGCATAGAGCTGTTCATAATATGTTTTTAAAATCGTTTGTATTTCCTTGGTGTTGGTAGTGATCTCTCCTTTCTCATTCATGATTTTATTAATTTGAGTCTTCTCTCTCTTCTTTTTAATAAGGTTGGCTAATGGTTTATCTATCTTATTAATTCTTTCAAAGAACCAACTCCTGGTTCTATTGATCTGTTCCACAGTTCTTCTGGTCTCAATTTCGTTGATTTCTGCTCGAATTTTAATTAACTCTCTTCTTCTGCTGGGCATTGGGTCGATTTGCTGCTTCTTCTCTAGCTCCTTTATGTGTAAGGTTAGCTTTTGTATTTGAGTTCTTTCCAGTTTTTGAATGGATGCTTGTATTGCGATGTATTTCCCCCTCAGGACTGCTTTTGCTGCATCCCAAAGATTTTGAACGGTTGTGTCTTCATTCTCATTAGTTTCCATGAATCTTTTTAATTCTTCCTTAATTTCCTGGTTGACCCTTTCATCTTTTAGCAGGATGGTCCTTAACCTCCACGTGTTTGAAGTCCTTCCAAACTTCATGTTGTGATTTAGTTCTCATTTCAAGGCATTATGGTCTGAGAATATGCAGGGGACGATCCCAATCTTTTGGTATCGGTTCAGACCCGATTTGTGACCCAGTATGTGGTCTATTCTGGAGAAAGTTCCATGTGCACTTGAGAAGAATGTGTATTCAGTTGAGTTTGGATGTAAAGTTCTGTAGATATCTGTGAAATCCATCTGGTCCAGTGTATCATTTAAAGCTCTCGTTTCTTTGGAGATGTTGTGCTTAGAAGACCTAGCGAAGGTAGAAAGCGCTAGATTGAAGTCACCAAGTATAAGTGTATTATTATCTAAGTATTTCTTCACTTTGGTTATTAATTGATTTAAATATCTGGCAGCTCCCACATTCGGGACATATATATTGAGGATTGTTAAGTCCTCTTGTTGGATAGATCCTTTAAGTATGATATAGTGTCCCTCTTCATCTCTCACTACAGTCTTCAGGGTAAATTTTAGTTTATCTGATATAAGGATGGCTACCCCTGCTTTCTTCTGAGGACCATTTGAATGGTAAATGGTTCTCCAACCTTTTATTTTCAGGCTGTAGGTGTCCTTCTGTCTAAAATGAGTCTCTTGTAGACAGCAAATAGATGGGTCCTGCTTTTTTATCCAGTCTGAAACCCTGCGCCTTTTGATGGGGTCATTAAGCCCGTTCACGTTCAGAGTTACTATTGACAGATATGAGTTTAGTGTCATCATGATATCTATTCAGTCCTTGTTTTTGTGGATTGTTCCACTGGACTTCTTCTTAAAGGGGAATTTTAAGAGTCCCCCTTAAAATTTCTTGCAGAGCTGGTTTGGAGGTCACATATTCTTTCAGTTCCTGCCTGTCTTGGAAGCTCTTTATCTCTCCTTCCATTTTGAAGCAGAGTCTTGCTGGATAAAGTATTCTGGGGGATCCCTGGGTGGCGCAGCGGTTTGGCACCTGCCTTTGGCCCAGGGCGTGATCCTGGAGACCCTGGATCGAATCTCATGCTGGGCTCCTGGTGCATGGAGCCTGTTTCTCTCTCTCCCTGTGTCTCTGCCTCTCTCTCTCTCTGTGTGTGTGACTATCATAAATTAGTACAGAAAAAAAATATTTAAAGTATTCTTGGGGGATCCCTGGGTGGCGCAGCGGTTTGGCGCCTGCCTTTGGCCCAGGGCGCGATCCTGGAGACTCGGGATCGAATCCCACGTCAGGCTCCCGGTGCATGGAGCCTGCTTCTCCCTCTGCCTGTGTCTCTGCCTCTCTCTCTCTCTCTGTATGACTATCGTAAATAAAAAAAATAAATAAAGTATTCTTGGTTGCAAGTTCTTCTCATTTAGGACCCTGAATATATCCTGCCAGCCCTTTCTGGCCTGCCAGGTCTCTGTGGAGAGGTCTGCTGTTACCCTAATACTCCTCCCCATAAAAGTCAGGGATTTCTTGTCTCTTGCTGCTTTAAGGATCTTCTCTATATCTTTGGAATTTGCAAGCTTATCTATTAAATGTCGAGGTGTTGAATGGTTTTTATTGATTTTAGGGGAGGATCTCTCTATTTCCTGGATCTGAATGCCTGTTTCCCTTCCCAGATTAGGAAAGTTTTCAGCTATGATTTCTTCAAATACATATTCTGGCCCTCTGTCCTTTTCAGCGCCCTCGGGAACCCCAATTAAACGTAGGTTTTTCTTCCTCAGGCTGTCGTTTATTTCCCTTAATCTATCTTCATGGTCTTTTAATTGTTTGTCTCTTTTTTCCTCAGTTTCCCTCTTTGCCATCAACCTGTCTTCTATGTCACTCACTCATTCTTCCACCTCCTTAACCCTCGTTGTTAGGACTTCTAGTTTGGATTGCATCTCATTCAATTGATTTTTAATTTCTGCCTGATTAGATCTAAATTCTGCAGTCATGAAGTCTCTTGAGTCCTTTATGCTTTTTTCTAGAGCCACCAGTAGCTGTATAATAGTGCTTCTGAATTGGCTTTCTGACATTGAATTGTAATCCAGATTTTGTAACTCTGTGGGAGAGAGGACTATTTTTGATTCTTTCTTTTGAGGTGAGGTTTTCCTTCTAGTCATTTTGCTCAGTGCAGAGTGGCCAAAAACAAGTTGTATTGGGAAAAGGAGAAAAAGAGAGGAGAGAAAGAAGGAAAGAAAAGAGAAAAAGAAAAAAGAAAAAAGGAAGAAAAGAGAAAAAAGAAGAAAAAGCGAAAGAGAAAGAAAGGGGAAAAAGGGGTGGGGAAGCAAACAGAAATCAAAAAGCAAAAAGAAAAAAGAAAAGAAAAAGAAAAGAAAAGAAAAAAAACAAACAAACCCGGGGGAGTATCTTCTATTTCTGTAGACTTTAAGTCCCTTGACTTCCCCTGGAACTGGTCCATCTAGCTCGTCTTCTGGGGGAGGGGCTTGTTGTGCTGATTTTCAGGTGTAGCACTTGGGGGAGCTGCTCTGCCCCTGCCTGGTGCAGGGCTCAGGGGGGTTGTTTACCCCGTGAGGCCCCAGGAGGAACAATCCCAGTGGCGGCGCAGCTCTGGAGCCCTGGAGTCAGCCCCCGCAGTAACTCCAGAGCTCTCCGTCCGCAGGGCCTGGAGGCTCCGGGGCGGGGCCGCTGATCTGCTCAGCTCGGGGCAGGAGCGTCCTTGCTGTCCTGGGCCCTCTGGGCCTCTGCCTGTCCCGGGGGGAGGCCGGATCCTGGGCTGTGTCCCGGCGCCCTGTGCTCCGGGGCCTGCGCTGGTGGATTCGCGCTCCCGCCCCGCAGCCCCCTCCGCGGAGCTCGCCGCCCGAGCCCCTCCGAGCTGCTCCGGTCCCGCCGTGCGCGCTGCAGCCCTTAGGGAGCTCGGAGCACTCTCCTGCGCTCGCAGGTGTCTGTTAGTGTCCCCGGGAGCCCGAGGGCATCCCCGCCCTCCTGGGTCCTGCTCTAACTCCCTGCGGGCCCCTTTCCGCCCGGGAAGGTTGGTGCATCTCCTGCTTCTCCGGGACGGGGCTCTCCTGTCCTGGGGACACTCGCCCCGGCCTGAGCCCGGCCCCTCGCGGGTCCCCTCCCCCTCGGAGGCCTTTTGTTTCTTTATTTCTTTTTTCCCCGTCTTCCTACCTTGATAGAAGCGTGAACTCTTCTCACTGTAGCGTTCCAGCTGTTCTCTCTTTACATCTCAAGCCGAATTTGCAGATTTTCAGGATGCTTTGAAGGTTATCTAGGTAATTTGGTGGGGACAGGTGATTTGGGGACCCTACTCTTTCGCCATCTTGCCCCTCCTCTCTAGTCCATTGTTTTAACCAGGCATAATTTCACTTTGGAAATTAATGTAAATGTCTCAAAGGTGTTCCGAGTTATTTTAATCCATTTCTGTACTTTGAGTTTTGTTCTCTAAGAAGTTTATACTTAAAAATATATTTCCCTTCTCCTACATATTCTTAAGGTCTTTTTTTTTTTCAAAAGAATGTATTTATTCATGAGATACACAGAGAGAGGCAGAGACACAGGCAGAGGGATAAGCAGGCTCCCTGTGGGGAGCCCGATGTGGGACTCGATTCTAGGACCCTGGGATCACGACCTAAGCCAAAGGCAGGTGCTCAACCACTGAGCCACCAGGCGTCCCCTATTCTTAAGGTCTTAATGCCCATCTTGAGGATAAAGTCATGTCCTCACTCTAAGACCCACAGGACTAAGAATGTGCCTCTCACATGACTTTGCCCCCACAGCTGCTTCCCTCCAGCCCTGTAGCCCATGACCTTATCCCTAACTGCTCCTCTCTACTTCTTTAGGCCAAATCCAAATTGTGCAAACAATGGCTTTGAATTTGTAAGAAAAATCCCTTCCAAGAGAATCATCTTTGGCCAACTACAGTAGTCCTCCCCCAGGCTCCCTGATTGGAATTTTGTTTTCCCTGGTTTCAGTTACTTGCAGTCAATTTCAGTCTGGAAACAATGATCCTCCTCCTGACATAGGGTAGAAGGTCAGTTGTACTCTCACATTATGTTCCAATGCCTACATCATTCCCCTCACTTCATCTCACCACACAGGCATTTTCTCATCTTATATCATCACAAGAAGAGTCCAGTATGAGAAGGTATTTTTTTTTATTTATCGATACCATATGTATTTATTGAAAAAAAAACACATGTTCAATGGATCCACAGAAACCTGGTTGTTCAAGGGTCAAGTGTAATCACTATTTTCATAATTAAGAAATTACCTTCATTTTTAAACAGTTTGCTAATTGTTAACATTTTATTGCTTCTTAGGACAGGGGTGGCAGTAGTTTTAAGAAAATGGAAGTGTTCCTAGAAATGTTTGAGTTTAATATGCCACTGTGCCTTCTGTCTACATTCCTGTAGTTACTTTGCTCTTAAATATGTGAAAAAGCCTGTGATCACTGGATTGTATTTATGCCAGGTGTTCTTAGAGTTAGAATGTATGTAGTTTTGGGGATCCCTGGGTGGCTAAGCGGTTTAGCGCCTGCCTTTGGCCCAGGGCGCGATCCTGGAGACCCGGGATCAAATCCCACATCGGGTTCCCGGTGCATGGAGCCTGCTTTTCCGTCTGCCTGTGTCTCTGCCTCTCTCTCTCTCTCTCTCTCTCTCTCTCTCTGACTATCATAAATAAATAAATTAAAAAAAAATAATGTATGTAGTTTTAGCACAGTTTCCCTTGCCCAGTAGGAATGGCATTTTGACAAGAGTGCTTACCTGTACAGGTCAGGCAGAAAATATTTGACAAGTGAAATGGTAAGGCCTGAATTGGTACCTTATACATGAATGGTCTTTCATGAATGGTCTTATACATACATGAATCTTTTGAGAGATTCATGTAACTTTTATTACAGCATATTATTATAATCGTTCTATTTTATTAGTTGTTGCTGTTAATTTCTTACTGTACCTAATTTATAAACTAAGTTTTAGGGGCACCTGGGTGTCTCAGTCAGTTAAGCATCTGCCTTCAGCTCAGGTCATAAACCCAGGATCCTGGAATCGAGTCCTGCATTGTTAGCAGGGAGACTGCTTCTCCCTTTCCCTCTGCCTACTGCTCTTGTGCTCCCTCTTTCTCTCTCTCTGTCTCAAATAAATAAATGAAATCTTAAAAAAAAAATAAACTAAGCTTTATCATAGGTATGTATAGGAAAAAACAATCTCTATAGGGTTTGGTACTATCTGGTGTTGGGGGGGTCTTGAAACACATCCCCCCACAGAGAAGGGGGGAGATTCCCCTAAACTAGCTGAACTTTGGCTGACCCTTTCAGGTAAAATCCTATTGAAAATTCTACCATCCTTCCCCATATTAGAGTGCTCCTTTGGACCCTTCTCATGTCCAGCATTTTGTAATAAAGGATTATGCTAATGATGAACTGTTTCAAAATATCTTTTCTTGTTCTGTTGTACAAGAGGATGACATGTTCTATATGGCAGCTTTTAAACCTTATATTGTTGAATGGTTGATGATAGAAATTAGAACCAGTATATTAAGAATGACATTTTCAAAATGACCTCAGTGGCCCAGGAAGACACAGCCAGTACACTTAAAAGACTAAATGGAAAAAAAAATTAATGAAATGACTATTTACAGAGATGTGGGTAGAAGAAGGTATTAAACTAGCAACAAGAGGAAGCCATTACCAGCCCAAGACCCAGAGCCACAGGGAAGAGGCTGACAAAATCTTGACCATAGAGGAACTCAGTTACTGTCAGAACCATGAAGCAGTGAAGACGATGGGGGTTAAGTACCCAGGTCCCACTGTCCTCCTACCCTCTGATCTCCTGCCTTTATTTACCAAAGGCTAAAAACAATGGGATACCAGAAGGCAAGGTCACTTAATGAAGCAGGATTGAGAGGCAGGCCTCCCAGGGCAGAGCTTGGCAGAGAAGACCAAACGATTGATCTCAGAAGGCAAACGGAAATATTGTCTCCAGTTGGGTTCTTGGGAAACAGATTCCCATAAAAATATCTGAGTGTAGGAAAAATGGGAAGGTACTCTTGAGAACACCTGAATAGGAGAACCATGATTGGACAGAGCAAAACGTGAACTGTGATACAGTTGCAACAAATGCCTCAGCTGATTCCTGCAGCATCTGAGGCTGAGAAAGGTCTTCAGCGATGTCCTGAATTGGAACAAGTGGCCTGGGCTGTTGTTCTCAGCTTCACAAGTGGTTGGATGTGGTCTGCCACTAGGGGGAGGGCATCTCAGGGCAGCTCCTTTCAGCCAAGGGCGATTCTCAGGTAGAAATTTGGATATGATGCCCCCTGGTGACCACCGTGGCAGGCCTCTGAGAAGTGAGGACCCAATCCTGGGGACCCAAGTATCTACTATAAGTATCTAGTGGAATAAAGGCAATCCAGAAAAACAGCTATTTGGGGTGTTAAGGAATTAAATATTCTATTCTTTGAAAAAATATACTTTTTTACAATTTAAAAATTTTAAATTATTTCTAAAAATAATTTTATGTTTTAAATAATTTTAACTCTGAAACACCTTGAGAAAAGATTATCCTTAGTTTCAGTTAAACTGACATGTATTTCTGTGAAGCTGTGCTTCTGAGACTTTACCAATAACTTCCAAACAAAACCTGTCAGCCAACCAAAGACGAAACGCAAAATAAAATGTGTGAATTTGTTTGGGGTCTTACGGATTGCAATCTGGGAGACACAGGTTGACCAAAATTGAAAGTGTACTCTGGAAAGACAAAAGAAGTTAGAATTTTTTTAAATGGAAAACAGGAATTTACAATCACGGTGTGAACAAAATGGGATTGGGGTTGGTTTAGTTATAATTACACTAATCTATGTATATGTGACTGGTTGCTAGGGCTAGTGATGGGTGCTAAGTTCTTTAATGTCCATTTTAACACATAGCAGATGCCTTGACTTTTAGCTGAATTTAGCACAAATTTTGAGAATTTGAGACAGAAGACATGCATAAGCCCCACTTCTCCAATGTCCTCCTGGCTCTTTTAAATAATCCTCCTAGCAGTGCTTACTCCATTTTATTCTCTCCATTATCAAACCTAATCAGAAAATAGGCATCCAACCTCTAGAGGATTCTTTCTCCAGGAGGGCAGATCTATGCCCTCTCACTCTCCACCCCTATTTCTATCTTCATATCTTATTTTTCAAAAAAATTTTAGGGGGACCTGGATGGCACAGTCGGTTAAACAGCTGTCTCTTGGTTTGACTCAGGTCATGATCTCAGGGTCGTGAGATAGAAACTTGTGTTGGGCTCTGAGCTCAGTGTGGAGTCTGCTTGAGATTCTTTCCCCCTCTGTGCCTCTCTCCACTCACACATGCATGGGCACACACTCTCTATTAAATAAATAAATATAAATAAATAAATAAAATCTTTTAAAGATTTATTTTAGACCTACAACCCCTAGTCCATGACTTATGCAGAATATGATGTGGTAGACAAGGAATGTATACATAGACAAGTTACATGGATGAAAACAGAGGTAACCACATAGGAAAATAAAATAATCAAATGCATCACTCTTAACAAAAAGAGCCAGCATTCTAGCTGATTCTCTAGAGCAGTAGAGTGACCCCAAAGTAAAGGCATATAAGATAGTATGTTAGTCACACTAGATGAATATCCACTAAAAGTTGAAAATCTTTAATTTACATAAGCAACCTGCAATTCTGTTTCAGATCTGAGTAAGAATCTGGGCCAGCACTCGAGGGTGGTGAGAAAACCAAGGACATTTCTCGCACTTCATTTTGAACCTGAGCCAAGCACTGGGCAGATCTTAGTGCTGTAGACAGAAAAAAGTCTTACCTCCTTATGTTTCCTAAAAACACAGAGAAAAGTATCTCTAAATACAGTTTTCAGTAAGAACCAGGGGAACATTTTAGAAAAGATTTCCTAGGTAAGCTCAAGAAAAAAGCAATGAAACAGAAGCAGGAAATCATAAGAAGACAATGTGAGATCAAAAAATGAAGTGACCTGAAGAAGGGAATTTCAGAAAATCCAAACTGTAAGAGAAAAAGTAAAGCTATAATGTTTACAGGGGATCTTGCAAAAGTGAAATCAGTGATCAGGAAAACAAGGAAATATGCTCTTTAAGAACATTAAAAGGGGGCGGCAAAACTATGAAAGACACAGTTATAGATACCTGAGAGTGGAAATATTGGATAAAGGATATGCAAGAATACTGGAAACAGCAATTTTCACCTAAATAATAAAAGACAATTTACCTACATTTAAAAAGAAACATACACAAGACCCTGCAAACAAAACCTACAGAATATAGAGAAGCTTTTCTCAGAGGTAGCCTTATATTTATTTACATTATTCTGGCTAAAAGTAACAAGAGTAAGTTGGAGAAAATATAAGGAAATACTGGGCATCCAGACCTCTCAATGAAATGGAAGATTTATTTACATATACACAATAGTTTAGTATGTAGATTCTGAGCTTCTTCCTGAATTGGAAAACAGTGTGGTCAATTTTCAGCACTGCAACATGTAAAAAGTTTATTGCTGGAGATTTCTGGTTTCCATTCTGGCATGTAGATAGCCTGGTGGTCTCACTCCCTTCCAACAAAAAAAGCATGGAATGAAAAACAATATTTTAAAAAACTTTTTAAAAACTCTTTTCTTGGGGATCCCTGGGTGGCGCCGTGGTTTGGCGCCTGCCTTTGGCCCAGGGCGCGATCCTGGAGACCCGGGATCGAATCCCACATCGGGCTCCCGGTGCATGGAGCCTGCTTCTCCCTCTGCCTGTGTCTCTGCCTCTCTCTCTCTCTCTCTGTGACTATCATAAATAAATAAAAAATTAAAAAAAAACTCTTTTCTTATATCCATGAGAGGATTGATGTCACAGGGAAGGCCACTGCCCTGAAAGCTAGAGACAGATGAACGCAGTTTCGCAGGTTACCTAGAGTGGCAGCAGCTGCTAGAGCCAATAGCAGAAATACTACACTGTGGTGGACAGATTGCCAGAGGGATAGTATGGACTAGCTTGAGGACTAAAGACTCCCAGTGGCCTGTTTTAAGAGGGTCTCCACCCTTTCATGAGTTTTGCCTCCAGGAGCTCCAATGGATTCTCCTTATGAAAATTGGAAGAAAATCCCCCTGTAAGTTCCCAGCAGGTGGAAAAGAAAAGTTAACCATTTTTTAAATAATGCCCAGAGCATTCTCTTCTCCTTAACAGAGTGCCCTCCAAGGAAATTATTTTAATGAAGCCTCACCAACATGGTGGAAGGAAAGTGTCCAAGTCTAGTCCCTTCCATCCATCCTGTCTCAGTTGAAATGTAGGAAGAGGTGGAAAGCTGAGAAGCATTTGTAAAAGGCATAGCCCAGAGTCACAAGTTCACTAAAAAACTGAGACCTAATCATAGGCCTATAGAATGCTTCCCTAATGCCCACCCCATGTTATCACCAAATCAATATGGCACCTGCATAATAATGGGATGATAACTGAAAGAACTTCAAAGCTCAGAGCCTATGTAAGAAAAAGTCTCTAGGTAAACCCAAGACAACAAAGGAGGCAAAAACAAGAACATCAGAGGACATTTTAGCTTCTGACACCAATAGCCACAACAAACAGTAAATGCAACCTAAGTTCTAGCCAGATAAACATAAAAACTCACACTGAGGGGAATCCCTGGGTGGCTCAGCAGTTTAGCGCCTGCCTTTGGCCCAGGGCGTGATCCTGGAGTCCTGGGATCGAGTCCCGCATCAGGCTCCCGACATGGAGACTGCTTCTCCCTCCTCCTGTGTCTCTGCCTCTCTCTGTCTGTCTGTGTGTCATAAGTAAATAAATAAATAAATAAATAAATAAATAAATAAATCTTAAAAAAAAACACTGATAAATATAAAAACTCATGATATTGGGGTCCTGGGATTGAGTTCTACATTGGGCTCCCTGGTCTGCAGGAGTCTGCTTCTCCTTCTACCCCTCCCCTATGCTCTGCTATCTCTCTTTCTCAAAATAAATTTTAAAAAATCTAAAAAAAAAAAGCCTCTCATTAAAGGCCTACTTATCTCAGTTCCTTTGGCCTACTACATCATGTCCAGCTTTCAGCAAAAAATTACAAAGCATAATAAAAAGGCAAAGAACACAGTCTGGAGAAACAGACCAAGAATCAGAACCAGATTCAAATATGGCAGAGATTTTAGATTTATCAGACAAGGAATTTAAAGTAATTATGAATAGGGGCACTTGGGTGGCTTAGTCAGTTAAGCATCTGACTTTTGATCTCAGCTCAGGTCCTGTTTTCATGGTTGTGAGTTCAGACCCAGTGCTGGGCTCCATGCTAGGTGTGGAGCCTACTTAAAAAATAATTAAATAAAAAATAAAGCAACTATGATTAATATGCTAAGGACCCAAAGGGAAAAAAATAAAAACATGTAAAAAAAGATAAGTAGTGATGTATAGAGATAGAAACTCCAAGAAAGTTTATTCTCTCTTCTCCCTTTAGTTCCTTCATATGTAAAGGGAAAACTGTAAGTTTTTATTTCATAGGGTTAATACTTCTAAAGCTCTGATACTCTACCTCATGTCTTATATTTACCTCATGATAATTATTCAAAACATAACAGCTATTATTACTATTATAAAATTTATAGCTCTTCTAGATCTCACCAATATGTCCTATACAATGTTCCACTTATTATAACAATGAGAATATATCAAATCATGGATATAATCTAACAAGCTATAAAGGACTGCTAAAAAGTGAAAAAAAATTACAAAATTGTATCAAGAGGTTGTCTTTAGTCATCTCACTGAATAAAAGGAGATCTCCTATGATCATGGATTGGAAGATCTAGAAAATGTGATTTTCTTTCATCTGTTTAACATATAATTACTGAAATTTTAATATTTCAATGATTAATATGGAACTTGACACAATGATTCTAAAAATTCATCTGGAACAAGTAGCAGAATAGCTTTGAAATGTTGGAATTGAAAAACAAGAGTTCTAAAAGAATGCTTTAAAATTATAATAATTAAATTCTAAACATATAAATAGATATATCAGTGGTGCTGAATAGATAATCCTAGATAATTTGTAATGTACCCTGTTTCAGCAGTGATTTTTGTCACTTCTTTTATCAAATACATTAAATGTTACAAACCATGGGACATCTGGATGGCTCAGTTGGTTAAGCGTCCATCTCTTGATTTTGTCTTGGGTGATGGTCTACAGGTGCTGATATCAAGCCCTGCATTGGGGTCCATGCTAGGCATGGAGCCTGCTTGGGATTCTCTCTCTTTCCCTCTCCCTCTGTCCCTCCCCTCTCTACTTGCATGTGTGCGTTTTCTCTTTCAGAAGAAAAAAAATGTCACAAACCAAAGGAAAATTCTACTTGGATTTGAGCAATGACATTCTATCTATATATTAACTGGATTAAATTGATGTTTTAAAACATGATGTGTGTTTCTCCAGATATTTAAGGGTCCTTTAATGACCCTCAGAAGAGTTTTATAGTGTTTTTTTTTTCAAATAGGTTTTATAATTAAGCAGAGAATTCTCTAATAAAATTTAAAATATTTCATTCTATAAATTATATATAGTTATAAGTATATAGATATAAAGTACTATAGATTATAGATATATCTATGTATATGTTATATCTAGATATATGAGAATCATATTTATTTGCATGTGTTTATGATTTAATCATATTGTTTAAATTTGTCTCTATTGCTTAAATTTTTGAAAATTTGACTCATACCTCTATTTACAAATTCTATTTTGCTATCTCTGAATTCATGATATCTTGGGGGGAGGGTTGTTCATTTGTGCTAGTTTTTATTTATTTTGTTTTGTGTCTTCCTTTTCTTTTCCTAGTCAGCATCTATTATTTCCTGCCTTATGCCTCTCCCTTCTTCTAAAAACACATTGCTCCTTCACATATCTTATGAAAATTCTTTTTCCTTCACCATAATTTCTTCATTCAAAGGGGAGATGTTACTTTGCCTCAGAACCTGCACCACAGATGATAGTTGACTGATCTGAGGTTATTGAGAGGTATCTGCAAAAATTTTCATTCTTGGCTTGCTTTTCCCCTGACAATAATATAGATGAATTATGCAACATTTCTCTAGAGTTATGTGCATATCACATAACAGTTATTGTTCCTGGGAGCCTGGGTGGTTCAGTCAGTTACACTGACTGTTGATTTTGGCTCAGGTAATGATCTCAAGGTTATGACATGGAGCCCCGCAGTGGGCATGGAGCCTGCTTGGGATTATCTTTCTCCATCTCCCTCTGCCCTCCTACACCAATTCTCTCTTCCTAAAAAAAGTTATTATTCATGAAGAACACAGAATGTATAGGGTGTTTCTATGGCTATCTGCAGCCCACAATAGGTAGTAAATGGGCTCAACCTGGAATTTATTTGAAAGATAAAAGGCATTCCCAAATCTTCAAAGCTGTTTCTCTAAAGATAAAAAAAAAAAGGCAGCAAATTTTTCAACCAATGAAAAACTTTAGATATCTGAAAACTTCTGTGAAAAAGGAAGTTTTCACATCCACATATAATGATTATGTTCTATGCTAAAGTAATAATATATCATAAGATTTAAAAGCATACAACGGCTTCTCATACAATAAAGAATCATCAATTTATAATAAAAGGAGATTCAATATCCCTCCCTACCTTCCAGCATTATTCCTTTCAACAAGAATCAGTTTTTGTAGTAGGCAGATGTTATGTGAATAACCAATTCTAAGTATGTGTATAGAATTCCCAGAATAGCTGGTACAGAGAAAACAGACGTCTATATTTTTTTAACATGGAAATACCAACCATCATAGAACCACCTACCCTTACAGTACAGAAAGCTATTCAAAATCAATAAATATTCAGAATTTCAGAATAAGGGTTTTATAAACCTCTGTTAGACTATGAACTCAAGAGCTAACTGCTATTTGAAAGTTTAAATATTCAGACTGTGGAATACTTCTGTTTCCAATAATTATGCAGTCATAAAGTTTGTATTTACCCTTAAACACTAAACAAATAGACGACTGGACAAAGTATATAACACAAGTGCTTTTGAACATTGGTCAATAGGCAACACAGGACACTGATCCCTGAGGGATGCAGAACCTTGAGAACAGGACTGTGACCTCTGAAGATTTGTGTCTAAGAGCCAGTTATTGACCACAGAACTCACACAGTCACTGTTCTTGCTGAGGAGACAGAAATATTTTGCTAATTTTTTGACACGGTTAACTCATTATGTTTCAGTTTTCCTTCTCCCCCCGCCCCTAAAGATTTTATTTATTCATTTATGAGAGACTCAGAGAGAGAGAGGCAGAGACATAGACAGAAGGAGATGCAGGCTCCTCGCAGGGAGCGCGACGTGGGACTCGATCCCCAGATCCGGGATCGTGGCCTGAGCTGAAGGCAGATGCTCAACCGCTGAGCCACCCAGGCGTCCCAACTTTCCTTCTTTTCTAGCAGAAACAGTGAAGGCTAAATACTTCCCCTTGAATATTGCATTAGCTGATAGGTGGTCTTTGTTACCTTTTAGATCAAAATCACATCTAATGGACTATGTACAAATGCATTTTCAAATTTTGAAACAAATGGGCTTTTGTAATTATTTTATTATTGATGTTTAAATTAGTTGCACTCTGGTGAGTTAGAACATAATTATGCAATTTCAGACTTTTAAAATTTGTTGAAATTTGCTTTATGGACCAATAGTTCTATAAATATGCCATGTGTACTTAAAAATTATACATATATATTCTGTAGTTTTTAGGTGCAGTGTCCATGGTGTCAACTTTGTTAATTGTGTTTTATCTTTACCTTTTTTTTAAGACTTCTTCAATCACTGATGAAAAATACATTAAACTTCCTATTATAAATGTGGATTTTGCCAGTTTTCCTTATAATTTTGTCAATGTTGGCTAGAAAATATGTTAGTAGATTAATTTGATTTTAAAATAATTGTCTTCCTCTCATGTTGAATCTTCTAGTATTATGATAGATTATGACATAACTCTCATCTCAAATGATTCTTTATCTTAAATTTTATTTTGGCTAATTTTAATACAGCTATATCAGGTTTTTGTTTTGTTTTGATTTTGGTTTGTTTGGTTTTTAAAAAATTTTTCTTAAAAAAAAATTTTCTTATTGATTCATGAGAGACAGAGAGAGTGGCAGAGACATAGGCAGAGGGAGAAATAGGACTCCTCATGGGGAGCCCCAGGTGGGACTCAATCCCGGGATCACGCCCTGAGCCAAAGGCAAACACTCAAACACTAAGCCACCCAGGCATCCCAGGTTTTTGTTTTAGAACAGAAGATGTCTTGGGATCCCTGGGTGGCGCAGCGGTTTGGCGCCTGCCTTTGGCCCAGGGCGTGATCCTGGAGACTCGGGATCGAATCCCCACGTCAGGCTCCCGGTGCATGGAGCCTGCTTCTCCCTCTGCCTGTGTCTCTGCCTCTCTCTCTCTGTGACTATCATAAAATAAAATAAAAAAAAAAAAGAACAGAAGATGTCTTAGATTTTTTTCATTTGTTTTGAATACCTCAAGCTTTTGTATACACAATATTGGACATGTATTTCGGTATGTTTGTTTTAGATTATTTCTAATATAGACATCTTTTCTTCCAACTAGATTATACATGCCTTCATTGGCTTTTCAACAATTAAAAAATGACATACTTTCCTTGTTAAATTATTAGATTTTGAATTTGAATGTTTTCAAATATCAAAAGGAATAATTTGCATTCTCTAAATGAAAAATGATATTATGATATTACCAGATTCATTATAATTCTCAATATTTGAAAAGATAGTTTATCATAGCATTAGAAAAATCAGGTTAGAACTCAAAAATGGAATTTTTAAAGTATAGTAGTGTGTTTTATATTAAGTCAAGAACTAAAAATAAGCTATTAAGAATATACAAATTAATGGGACACCTGAGTGGCTCAGACAGTTAAGCATCTGCCTTTGGCTTGGGTTGTGATCCCAGGGTCTTGGGATGGAGCCGTGCCTTGGGCTCTCTGCTCAGTGGGGAGTTTGCTTCTCTCTCTCTGCCTCTGCTTCTTCCCTAACTTGTGCTCTCTCCTTCTTTCTCTCTCTCTCTCTCACTCCCTCTCTCTCTCTCAAATAAGTAAATAAAATCTTTTTAAAGTAATAAGAACATACAAATTAAGACCATTGAAAAGAAATTATTTAGACTTGCTTACAAATGAAAGTATAGTTGATAAACACTTATCATAATAAAACCTTTCAACACTTACTAAATGTTTACCCCAAACATTTTATAGAAAATTATTTTTTGAAGTTCTGTAAAATTTGTATAAACTATTTTGATCAATTACTTATTAAATAATTTTTAAAACCAAACATTGTTTGAATATAAACATGGAAACATACATATAAATTCTTTTAAAAGAGCAAAGGAAAGTTTAGCTTTTACTGCCACTTATCCAGCCCAGACAGGATGAAGTCACAAGTCATAATTGTTTATTCATTGGCTCTATTAGTATGGGGGGGAATGTAAAGAATCTTGAGAGGAGGTTAAATCAGAAGACAAGCAACCACTTTGTTGTGTATTTCCATAGTCACAGACAGATCTGGCCTCTTGACTCCACAAATACTTAATTAAATTAACTGAGTATAAGCGACTTATAAAATGCATCACACTGTATTTCATCCAACTTGCGCATCATGTGATCTGTATTAGTTATTAAAAAGCTCTGCAGGGATCCCTGGGTGGCGCAGCGGTTTGGCGCCTGCCTTTGGCCCAGGGCGCGATCCTGGAGACCCGGGATCGAATCCCACGTCGGGCTCCTGGTGCATGGAGCCTGCTTCTCCCTCTGCCTGTGTCTCTGCCTCTCTCTCTCTCTCTCTCTGTGTGTGTGTGACTATCGTAGATTAAAAAAAAATAAAAAGCTCTGCAGAATATATCTTCCTCTTATGCCATTTCAAATTCTTAACCTTAGATAATAACTATTTTCCACAACTTTCATAAACTTCTGTTTATTGGTACTTCTAAGTAATGGAACGATTTCTGAGGTTGGTTATTATAAAAAATAAAATAAAATAAAAAAGAGGTGTGCCTGGGTGACTCAGTTGGTTAAGGTCTGACTCTAGATAACAGCTTAAGTCATGATCTCAGGGTTGTGAGATTGAGCCCTAGCCTTGGGCTCCTCGCTGGGTGTGGAGCCTGCTTAAGATTTTCTCTCTCCCTCTCCCTCTGCCCTTCCCACCCTAATTTTTTTTTAAATCATTGTTATATAAATGAGTCAAAGATGGCTTCTGTGTACTGACCTTCAGATTGTTCATATCTTCACTACAGGCTGCGACCTGTTAGTTCAAAAGTTCATAAAGCACCAAAACACAAACTTACACATTCATTGTTTTTCAAATGGCAGGGGAAAAAAAGCAGATTTTGAGGCATTTAGAACCTTTCTATTTTATAACACTGCAAAACTTCACCAGGCATCTGCTGGCCATGAAGATCTAGCCTTGTGGATATAAGACCCCACATCACTACAACCCTCCTGACCCTGGGACATCCCATAGTGCTTAGGGCTATCACCTAAAAGCACCAAGTCCTTTCTCTGATCCCCTCACCCTCCAAAAGTTCCCTTTTCTCCCTCTCCCCTAGATGGTGGCCCCTTCTGTGAGCTCTGGACAGCTTCCCGCTGTGAGGCACTTTCCCCTTTCATGCAACCTTGTCCAAAGCACACTACCGAATTTAGTTGTGTAGGCAAATCTTCTTTGGGTTAGTCCTCAGACCTCTTAAACCCTGACACTCATTATCAGTCTAGTGCCATAAAAATCTTACTTGCAAGAAACCTAATTTCTGCTTTAAAGCCTTGTCTTTTCAATTGGTGGAGAGCTTGAGGAGTCAGCCTCTGCAGAAGAAATTGTTGACACTGCTGGCAAAATGACCGCTGGGCATTTATAGGAAGACAGGATACATGCTATGTGTCATACTTGGAGGTCGGAGTCCCTGGCAGGTGATGAAAGTGGATATAATTAGTCTGTCCAACTAGGATGTGGAATGTGCTCTTTACTTATCTATAACTTCTAGATTAAACTCTCATACAAAAAAAATAAAAAAAATAAACTCTCATACAAAATCAGATAACCAAAAAACTCTCAGCCTGACTATACTTTTTTATTTCCTGTAGGAATGTATTCATGGAGGTATACTACATGATTTTATCATCGATTATTGTCATATTGATTTTAGAAAAATATACTATTTTTAAAATCCTATACATTAAAATGTATAACTATAGAAGCAGTGCCAGCTTTGTTATGCATTGCACTCATATAAAGACAAGCATGATAAATTTAGTGCCATAAAATAATTCTAAGAAAGTCTTATGATTCCCCTTAATCATTTATACTAGTGTTTTATTAGCCCAGGGATGTGTGTGTGTGTGTGTGTGTGTGTGTGTGTGTGTTTTAATCTGCAACCACCCAGTGCAGGACTCTTATTCTTTTATCAGAATGGTAATGATTTTGTGGTTTTACTGCATTTGTCTTTTTTTATTGCATTAGAGCACTTTGCTCAGATTACCTCTGCTGTACTGACTCCCATGAGTTATAGTTAATTGCTAGCCTCCATTAGGCAATGAGCTTCTTGGGTGTAGAGAACACACCACATCCATTCTGGCATCCCCATCACATCCTGCTGTGCCAGGCACACAGAAGATACACCAGTACATTTTGACTGATTTCCTTCATTGAATTACTGTTAAGCTTCCTCAAGTCCTTTTTGGTAGTAAGTTCTATAAACAGTCATTTTAAGTCAGATATCACAAAGAATGTCAGTACCTTTTTACATTGAAATAGAATAAATATTTTCTTGCCATGCCTCTAGGAGAAGATAAGAGCCTATAGTATTTTTATAACAAAGAATTTCATAAAGAATACTACCTGTCAGCATATATTCATTTGCTCAACAAAATGTGCTGGAAATCTACTATGTATAAATGACTATTATAAGCACTGGAATGGAAATGGTGAGTATGACAAAAGTTTAAATTTTTTTTTAATTTTTATTTATTTATGATAGTCACAGAGAGAGAGAGAGAGAGGCAGAGACACAGGCAGAGGGAGAAGCAGGCTCCATGCACCGGGAGCCCGATGTGGGACTCGATCCCGGGTCTCCAGGATCGCGCCCTGGGCCAAAGGCAGGCGCCAAACCGCTGCGCCACCTAGGGATCCCAATGACAAAAGTTTAAAGAATAGTGAGAAAGAAATAATTTACCACACCAGGAATCTGTTAATTGGCCCCAACTTTCCTGTACTTACTTCCTCAGAGTTTGATAACTTAGAAGAACAGTAGTGAATGTGATCACATTGTTTGTCCTTTAACTGAATCTCATCAAGCACCCAAAGGAGGCTTTGAAATAAGTGTCATTTAGATAAATGAAAGCGAAGGCGGGGGGAGAGGCACAAATCTATTTCCTATATTTTTAAAAAAATTTATTTGATAGAGAGAGAGAGAATATGTGTTTAGCAGGAGGGGCAGAGGGAGAGAGAGAGAATCTCAGGCAGACTCATGGTTGAGTATGGAGCCCAAGGCGGGGCTGCATCACCCTCAGATCATGACCTGAACCAAAATCAAGAGTTGATCGCTTAACGTACTGAGCCATCTAGGTACCCGATTTCCTATGATTAAAAAAACACAAACTATCATTTTGATAATAAGACTCTTATGGAACTAAAAGCCAAAGTTTTCATGAAATTTTAAAAGCTGTCTTATATAGAAAGTCTTTATTCAGGCGCTAGGTTTAACTTACTCTAGAAAGTTATAGAAGGTAACCCAGAATTCAGGATTCCAAGTTCTAGTCCATAGTCTGTCTGTGACCTCAGGAGAGTCACTCTTTCAGGCTATTTAATGTGAAGTTCTAGGTAGTGTACAAGTGACAGAAGTAGTAATATTTGCTAACTCCCTTCTTTTTCTACTTTAATAAACAGTAAATTATTATTTTGTATCCATACTTTCCTACACAGGAGGTATGGATTCAATACCATGAAGCTAGGAAACAAAATAAAACAAACAGAGTAGTTTTGCTTAATTTAGTGGTTAGTATTTATTCATAAAGGCAATTTTCATACCCTTTCTTATTTTATATTCTTTCTTATTTTAAAGCAATGGGAATAGAATGAGAATGCTGTCTTGGCATGGTATTTAGAAAGGATGAGATTTCAGTAGGCTCCCAAGATAACCAGATCCCTGTAGTCTTTTCAGACACGTTTCTTTAATAGACTAAGACATTGTTTTTAAGATATTGTAGTTGGAAAACTAAATGATTCTGCATCTAAATTTAGAATAATCTCTTTTCTATGGAAAAGAACAATTAAAACAAAACAAAACAAAAAACCACCAGCATTTGGGTTGCTATTGTCAAATCATGGTGGTGAAGAAAACTGAAAAACCTACCTATCCTACTTCTCTATCCCATTCAAAGTCACTCCATAGCTTCCTGCTGGGCTTGGAATAGCCCAGAACCTGCAGAATGGGCCTCGACCTTCTGACTGTTTCTTCCCCTCCTCCTCCTCACCTGTTCTCTGCACCCACAGGCCTTCTGCCTCCCATGAGTCTCCTGGGTTCAAGTCCACTTTGGGGCCTTTGCATTTGCCATTCGCCCCACCTACGACGATGCTTTTCTCCGAGATTCTGCATGTCTGTTTCCCTCTCATCAAGTTCTAGTACCAATGTTGCCACCTCCAAAGAGACATCCCTAACCCACCAATCTGAAGTGTAAACTCCCAATGTGGCCACTTTCTTTCCCGTTGCTTTATTTTGTTCTCCTCATAACACTTCTTAATACCTGAAACTCTTGACATATTGGTTTATTTGCTGTCTATTCCTCCTCCTATAATGTAAGATCTAAGAAACAAGGGATCTTGTGTATCTTGTACATTAGTTGCTGCTCAGTAAATACTTTTGAATGAATGAATGAGTGAATGAATGGATGAACATGATTCCATCCTAAAAGGATAACATTTTAACTGTCTAGTTGAATTACTTGTAAGGAAGGTATTTGTTGTTGTTTTTTCTGATACCTATTTCAAAATCCTTATCTTTTAGCTAGCATTTTGGGATTTTTTTTTCTTATTCTGTTCTTAGAGAAGATATCACATATTTAAAAAAATTTTTTCCCAGATTAAATAACTTTAGTTTCTTTAGTCTCCTCTTTTGGGAATTTATGTATTAATATTCTAACAATGCGGATCTCTGGTTCTCCCCTGAATCCTATTCAAGTTTTCTACCTTGCATTAGAATTTAGAAGCTTGGAAAAGCAGTCATTATATGAATAATGTTGTGACCAGTGTTGAACGCATATGAATCATCACTTAATACACAAAGGAGGCACACTGATGGCCAATGGCAATTTATTTTCTTCATCTTTTTCTAGTAAAAGTTGGAATTTTATTACTACAGTACACATGCATGTTGAAATATTAAATTAAAGTTATATTCCTTATAGTTGTAATTTCCTATTTTCATCCTTTTTGAAAAGAAATAAGGATGACTTAATGTTTCCAGACTTTTAAAATGTAGCTAAATAACCTTTAAAATGTGAGTAACCATAAACAAATGTTTTCTTCAGATCCTAATTGACAATTAATCCCCTTTTGTCCTTCCTTCTTTGTCATGAGTTTCAACAATATTACGTTCAATTTGCTGAGTGGTGTCTGACATCTGGACTGCACAAATCCAATCAATGGCATTTGACATTATAGAGTTGTTCATGGCATGCCAGACTCCACATCACCTCTGAAGCATAGCCTCTTAAAGAATCCAAAAGAGATTAAAGTCTCATTTCATGAATATGGTTAGAAAGTTGTTCACTCCACATGTAAAAAGAATGTCATGTAGTAATAAGACCTCTGACATTAGCCATATTCTTTCTGATAGTAAATAGGTTGCCTAGAAAAGCATGAAGGGTTTTCTGAGAATGATACTTCATTTATCTCACTTTTTTTTTCTGGAAATGAACATCCGTCCTGCTTTTTATCTTTTTGTCAGAGTCTTTATTGTGTAACACTTCTTAAGTGACCAGAATCTGAAGATTTATGGATATAAAGTGTATAAGGCAGAGAGAGAAATCTTTCCATTACTCAAAAAAGACAGTCACTGCTTATCTTAACACCTGATTATTACTTAATGATGTCTTACTGGTTTCTTTGTTCATTTTCTTTGATTACATGGAGGGTGTGGGTAGAAAGGATTTCTGAGTAGATTGAAACAAGAGAATAAATGCCTCCCAAACCCAGTCTTCCTGGTTCTGTTTATTTGGACTACCACTGCATGACCCACCTTGTTTGAACACAGCCATCTATATTAACCTGCCTCACTCTCTCTGCATCTACCTAAACCATTTGCTTGGTTTTGAGTCTTTCATAATTTGGCTTTAAAGTATCCAACTTAATTTTCAATAAACTCACAATACATTTTCTCCAATAGTGTGCTACACTCTAAGGTTGTCATTCCTATAAATATATTTCTTACTCCTTTCTCCTCTGCTCTCATACTCTTCTGTCTCTTGCCCAGAGAATGTCCCCTTCCCATAACAGTGCCCATCCTTCAAATTCCAGACCACATCATATTTCTTCCCTGATCTGCATCCTTCTCACTCCTGGTAACCCAACATCTTCCATCCAAATCAAGTCCCTGTGAGTTTTCCTCTTCCTGGAATTTCAGGATAGTTCAAAATTCAGCATTTAAACACATGTGTAATATTTGTTATTTCATACATATTACTTATATCCCTCAAATTTGTCTATAAGTTCCTGAAAATCAAAACACCATGTCTTAAACCTTTTCTCTCCCCAAACACACAACACAGGATGGCTCTTGGCCTAGAATGTGTAGAAGGGGAATTCCAAACCTCTCTCAAGTCCATTAGCACCACACATAGAATGGATGGTAAATGAATGCAACTGTTGATTGATTGGTTTGTTATAAGTACATTTTAAATTATTATGTTTTAAGTGATGAAAAGGAGTGACAAATCATGGTGTGGACAGAAAGGAAACAGTACCTTGGACAAGGACATGGCAAAAATACAGAAGCCCAAAGTAGCAATTTGGGGGGCTTAATACTTTTTGAAATTATTTTCAGATATAATGCACTGTATTTTCTATTTAGAAACATTTAGTACATGGTATAAATCACTTCCACAAGCCTTGTATAAATCTTCAACTCAATGGTGCGTGGTTTGTATGTCCATCACAAGTGAAATGTTGGATATTTAGTCCTCACCAAAGGGACTACCATCTGAACACAGCCCAGTTAGTGTCTGTCACACAGAAATTGCCCAGTAAGTACTTATTGACTGAATTAATCAACTAATTAATTTCTAAAGTTCTTATTTTTTAATATTTTATTTATTTATTCATGAGAAACACAGACAGAGAGAGGCAGAGACAGAGGCAGAGGGAGAAGCAGGCTCCATGCATGGAGCCCAATGTGGGACTCGATCCCAGGACTCTGGGATCAAGCTCTGAGCCAAAGGCAGACGCTCAACTGCTGAGCCACCCAGGCATCCCAACTAATGAATTTCTAAATATGTAAAGTAGGTGAATTGATACTGAATTGGTGTTAGCTATTTCGTCTTAATTTAATTTTCTAACTAAAATGTGCTAACATTTTAAAACCTCAGCAACTGTGAAATTACAAAAATAACTATTTCAACTTCTACTAAAAAATTTTTTAAATGTTTATATTTTGTAAGTTCTTGAAGCTAAGACAAAACAAACTTTCCATTAGAAGAAAAAAATAATTGAAGTTATCGTTTAATATCAGTCAGGAACTAGATCCTATAGTACAATTACTTCAGGATGAACATTGTATCCATAAACCTGGAAGTCAGAACTAATATTAAGAAATGTGTACAAGGACAAAATGTTAAACTGAAAGTGACATGAGACAAGTGATATGAATGAAGGAAATAGCAGTTGATAAATATATGCTTGTGTTATAATTGCTCTTGCAAGTGCACCTGGGTGGCATTGTCGGTTAAGCCTCCAATTCTTGGTTTCAGCTCAGGTCATGATCTCAGGCTGGTGAGATTGAACCCCTCAACAAGCCCCACCCACATCAGGCTCTGCGCTTAGTGTGGAGTCTGCTTAAAACTCTCTCCCCATCTTCCTCTTCCCCTCTCCCCTAAAGTAAATAAATAAATCTTTTTAAAAATCATTGCTATTGCAGCCACCACCATTGCTGATACCATTATCATCATTGTTATCACCCACAGTGTCTATCTGAGTGGTGGAGGACAGACCACTGACAGAGGGCCAAGGCATTGAGAAGGTTGTGCAGAATGTGCGAGGTTCAGGGTCCAATCCTTCAAGTACAAACCAGGGAATCCCTTCAACAGGATTCATGGTACCAAGGACAGAACAAGAGCCACAGCAAGGCATACTTGAGCCAGAGTTACTGACTCTGAGGTCTTCCATGCTCAGCATAAGGGTCACTCCTGTAACCTATGGCAAGACTGACCCTGTAGGAAGAAGGGAATGCAGGCATGGATTGGAAGTTAAATGAACTCAGTGGCGAAAGCTTTTAGGACTGTGAAGAATGGCAGGCTGGGTAGGCCATGGCAATAAACAAGGCTATACAGCAGAGTTTAAGATTTTTAAATTAACCTCTGGATTTAGAATGTATAGTCTATAGATTCCACGAGGGCACATACCACATTTTGTTCACTACGTATCCCATGCCTAGAACAATGTTAGATAAGGGGGAGACATAAATATTTGTTAAAGGAGTAAAGAAATAATCAGCTGTTAATAATCACTGATTTATCCAACTATAGCTTTCTTTGTTCTCATTGTGCATTGAATGTCAAAATTAAGCTTTAAGTTTAGTATATGATTACTGATTTCATACAATTTACAGTTGTTTTTCTGAACTCTATTCTAACACTTCAAGTGAAAAATAAAAAGCTAAATCAAACTTTTTTTAAAGATTTACTTATTTATTTTAGAGAGAGCACGAGCAAGGGAGGGGCAGATGGAGGGAGAGAGAATCCTCAAGTGGACTCCCCACTGAGCCAGGAGCCCCCACACAGGGCTTGATCTCAGGACTCTGAGATCATGACCTGAGCTGAAATCAAGAATTGGACGCTTAACCAACTGAGCCACCCAGGTGCCCCTGCTAAGTCCAACTTCTAATCATCCTAGAGACATACATTCTTGGTATCTTTTCTTCTTGGAAGAGAAATTATTTTTTGGTATGTTCTTTTGGCTTCTTTCTATTCTCATTTTTACAACAATAAAAAATTGAATCTACTATACTAAAGCAGTCAGTGCAATATATCAAAAGAGCAAATGTGACCTCACCATTTTCCTGTTTAAACCCTTCTGTTAAAGATCACCATTGGCATTTGAATGTACTCCACATGCAGTTTATCAGAACTGCCAGTAAGTAGAGAATGAGTGCCCAGCCTTACTCCTCGCCATTCTTTTAGTTCCTCTTACCACATGCTCTTTCTTTCTTTCTTCTTCTGACCTTTGAACATACTCTCTGCCTGTCTAGAGAATATTTCCTCTCTCTTTTCCATCTACTTAGCTCTAATACACTCTTCAATCTCAGGTGAAGGGAAGGCCTTTCCTGACTCTCCCCTATGCTAGATTAGGTCTCCATCTTAGTCTGCTATGACTGTTATAACAAAAATACCATAGACAAGATGGCTTGTAAGAAAGAGAAATTTATTTCTCATAGTTCTGGATGTTGGAAGGTCCAAGATCAAGGTGCTGACAGATTTGGAGTATGGTGAGAGCCGGCTTCCTGGTTCACAGATGCCCCCATCTTACTGTTCTTTCACATGGTGAAAGGGAAGCTCCCTGGGGCCTACTTTATAAGGGCAATAACCTGTTCACGAGGGCTCTGCCCTACTGATTAATGACCTCACAAAGGCCCCATCTCCAAATATCATCACACTGGGGATTAGATTCCAATATACATATTTTAGGAGACACAAATATTCAGTCTATGGAAGTCTCCTGTGTCAGGAAGTATCTACTCATGGTCAGGTACGGTGGGGAGAAGGATCTATAAAATCCATTACCTGTGATTATTATTGTTTCATCTCTGTTTTCCCCACCAGGTTGGCGCTCTAGGTGCCACAAAGGCAAGGCCTCTGGCTGCTTTCTTCATGAATGAGGCCCCTATGCCCAACAGAATCTGGAACCCTATATAAGATACACCCCAGCGTGAATGAATGATTGATGTGTGACATCACTGCAGCTGCATCTTGCCAAGTTCTATTCTGCCCAGTTTTTCCACAGCCTTCTGTTTGAAACCAAATACTCTGTGAAGGTCTATTTGCATCAAATTCATTATCTTTCTGGTAACCATCAAACCAGCACACTCTAGTACTTATAAATGAAAGTACTTATAAATGAAAGCTTCTTATGGTCTTCAACTTTTAAATCCATTTTAAAATGATAAGAACATTTTAAAACAGAAATGTGTAATCATTTCTAACAGTTAGAAATGTATACCTTAAAAATAAACATATACCTAAATTTCAGGAAGGGAAAGAACACATTTTGGCAGATTATTAGATATTTGTATTGTTTTACATGATGCCCATGGATAATATTTGGTCTATCTACTTATTATTTTCCAATTCTGACTCTTGTGATTAATTATGTGATTTAAAAAAAAAGAAGATTTTATTTGTTTATTCATGAGAGACACAGAGAGAGGCAGAGACATAGGCAGGGGGAGAAGCAAACTCCCTGTGGGGAGCCTGATGCAGGATTCAATCTTAGGACCCTGGAATCACAACCTGAGCCAAAAGCAGACACTCAACCACTGAGTCACCCAGGGGCCCCGATTAATTATGTAATCTTAGTGAACATTTTAAAAAGTGAAAGTGTTTAATTAATGTATTTGATATTATATTATAATCATAAGAAAAAGCCTCATTAAGAGTATTCTAGGGTTTGGGGCGCCTGGGTGGCTCAGTTGGTTAAGCATCTGCCTTCGGCTCAGGTCATGATCCCAAGGTCCTGGGATGAAGCCTCTCGTTGGGTCTCCTGCTTAGCGGGAAATCTACTTCTCCTTCTCCCTCTCTCCTTGCTCATATTATCCTTCGCTATCTCTATCTCTATCTCTATCTCAAATAAATAAATAAATAAATACTCTTTAAAAAGTATTCTAAGATTTTAAAATAATTTTCTTTTTCTTTCAACTTTAATGATAACTAAGGTCTAAATTATTCAAAGTTATTTCAAAGTTATACTATCTCATAATAATGTGCGCAGATCTCATTCATGCTTGCATTATTCAATCTGCTTGAATAAATCTGTCACTTTTAATAATATGCTCAATATTTCAGTGTCATCAATTATTTCCACCTGGTAGTCTTTTGCTCTATAAAAGTTATTAAATCAATAGTGTCTAACAGCAAAAGATTATACTAACTACCCTTTGAGTGAATTTAAAGAACAACCGGTAAAGCACTTAAAAATATAAGATAGATTTGGCACAAAATGAGAACTACAGAAAAAATGAAAAATAGACTCTAGTTCTCCTAAATTGACACATAGTGCTTATGTGTAAATAAGTGAAAGAAAATTATCAGTATGGAAACCAATTACATGATGCTAAAACACATTTCAAAATATCACTTTATCTGTCTGATGTGTCTATTTCTCTTAAAATCTTGTTAAAAAGCTATCATAAAAAATTTCTGAAGTACGTTATAAAGTATTTTGCAAAGGCAATAAAAAATAAGTCTATCTGTACCCTGCCTTTGATGAAAGGTAGCTTATCCTAAATATAATTGTCATCTGGGAATAGATAAGTTATCATTTTCTTCCTATGACTCACTTCTACGTCATATGTAGCCTGAGTTCTTTTTTGGTTCTTTTTTGCATCTGAGATGGCACTCACAGCCCCAGGAGTGGGGAGCAAAGAAATCAATGGTCTCTTAAAAGGTCAGTCTTAGTCATAGATAAAGGAGATGGACATCTGTGGGTTACGGTTTCAGAGGCATCAAGCAAGGTTCCTGTGCCTAAGATATCTTCCCATCAATTTCAAAATTTATTCCACAAAATCTATTACTTCAGTTAAGGATAAGGCCAAATATAGGGGTTTTTCAAAGATCTGACACTTTGACTTAAATTTGTAGTGATGTTTACTGTCAAAATAAACCCTTCTAGATAGATATAGATAGTTTTTTATATGGAAAAGCAGAAAAAAAGAGGGGTCAGGATACAAAGATCGTGGGTACCCAAAATGGATAGAGTTGGTGGGAGGGTGTCAAACCAAAGCATACTGTGATGGGAGTCAGATACATCTGGGCTTAAGTTACCTAGCCTCTGTGAGTCCCAAGAGAAACATTTTTAAAATGAGAATCAAAAAAGTGCCAGGTTTAGGGAGTGCTTTTTGGAGAGGAAAAGGGGATTACTTGGTTCAAGTGTCCACATCATGTAAAGGCTTAACCTAGTGCCTAAAACATAGAACACACTTGATTATGTTAGTTGCCATAATTATTCTCATTTCTGAAAGTAAAATAGAAAAATTCTCATGGCAGATACTTCAGGTATATATGGTTGTATATCTGGAAAAATCATGAAGGGGGCTTAATCAGATTAGAGTACATTAACAATTGCATTCGGTCAGAACCTCTGGTCCTGTGATGACTGTTCAGCTAGTTGTTCACTTGCTGATGCCACTGTTCACAGTTCTGTTCTACATCTCTTCTGTGGAGAAAGCAAAAAGCATTTTGCTCTGACTTTTTATATAAACCTGCAGAACATCTTATTCTCAGAACAATTCAATTCACTGAAAGTTATGTTTGACACATAGTGCTTTCATTAGAGTCCATAGGAATAAAGATTTTAATTAAATTAATCATGAATTATGGTTAGGATTGGGGAATAAATCTTCACATAACATACATAAACCGGATACTGAGTGATGGAAAAAATAATCCACTCTTTGAGCTGCCAAGTACATGTGTAACTAGTGGGACAGAAGCCCCACAGAGAGCCATAGGAAGGGAATTAGCATGAGGCAAATTGTAATGTATAATGCCAATTACCTCAGGAGGTAGGCTGCAAGAATTATAGGAAAATGTCCAAACAATAAGGATTAGACCATTAGGTATTTTGAGTCATGTCCATGGAAAAGGCACCCTACCTTCCAACAATGGAAGAGCATGAATCATGCCCTCACAACTGAATTCCAAACTTAAAATAATCATAAACACCCCCTTCCCCTTTTTAAACCAAGCTCTATGCCCAACATAGGGCTGAACTCACAACCCTGAGACCAAGAGTCACATGCTCTACCAACTGAGCCAGCCAGGTGCTCCCACAAGCACCCTTTTGATAATAAACTGATGTCTCTACAAGGTTTTTCTACCTGGGAGAAATATACTGGTTAAGGAAAAAAGAGTATTTAATTCAATTGACAGTTTATTTTTTAAGTTGAAGTGAGAATATTCACACCCAACTCACCTCAAGGAAACAGATAATAAATGAAAGGAAAACAAACCACAATTTGTCTTTAGTTGAGTCTTGATTCCCCAAATCCAGACATCTATTAAGTTAACAAGACCAAGTGGGAAGTACATGATTGCTATTTAAGGAAGCCTACATACTTGAAACCAAAACAAAGAAGTCTGTTCTGTCTCTCACCCCCTTCTCCAGCCTAAATTCCAAATCCAAGTCTTGAAATTACCACTTCCCTACACTAAATAAATGGTAGGAAAATAATAAGAGAAAGTTACTACTGACAAAGAATTGTAGTTTATACAGAATTTTTGGTTAACTTTAAAGGTAAACTAGACTATGGTATTCACTTGGATAATCAGTTTTTTGTTCTATTCCTCTTGTGTACATATTAATTGAATCATATGATACAGTGGATTATGGTAATACTTGAAGTATTGTTTTCGTTGGGTTTTTGATTCTTGACATCAGACTCCCGGGCAGACATTTCACACTGTTTCCATCATCCTTAGTCATTCTCCAGGGGCTTCAGGGCAGGCTCCCTTTCCTTCTGTCTTCCTGTACTTACTCAAAAAATAAGGAGAGACATCTTTAAGAATAATATCTCAGGGACTTAGAGGAGGAGTCTTTCTAAAGAATTGTCATTAGAACTATATATTTTAACTATATTGGAATTATATATCAGAACTAATATTGGTAATATATGTGTAAGATTTCTATTTATAGCCTTTTATACTTACTAGCAACATTTCCCACCTTTTCTTGGAGTGATATATATTTTTAAAACTATTCCATAAGCCTTATTTAAACATCAAGAGACTCTCAACTATTGGAAGGTAGCAAACAACGAATTGGTCCATTTGTGAGGATTAAAGAGATGCACTTCTAAATAAATCTCAATATCTGGGTTCTATCCTTCCACATAAAAATTTTACAATATTTGAATATAACTAAATATCAAGATAATGCAACTTTCATATTGAGAACAAACACACTTTATCCTTTGAGATTTTTTTTTTAATTTATTCATGAGAGATACAGAGAGAGAGGCAGAGACATAGGCAGAGGGAGAAGCAGGCTTCTTGCGGGGAGCCTTATGCGAGACTGGATCCCAGGACTCCGGGATCATGCCCTGAGCCAAAGGCAGATGCTCAACCAGTGAGTCACCCAGGCATCCTTCCTTTGAGATTTTCGAAGGGCTTTGGGGCATCAGGAGTATCTGAACATTCCTGATTTGATTCCAGTATTACTTGCTGGTTCCAGAAGAGGCTATTGAGAGGTTGAAAAGCTGACCAGAGATTTTGGCAAAGTTAAAAAGTTAAGGATCCATAGTTGGTGTTCAGGATCTGCCAAAGTAGTTTGGGACTCATAGAGTCAGGGAACCTATATCCTAGGCATAAAGATAAACCAGAAATAGGCTGGAATTACGAGAAATTAACACCCTGCTTCTAATCCTGTCAATCATGAGGTGATAAAAATAGAAACAACTGACAATAAAAAAGACTCACAAGGAATATAAATGAGTTATAAAATTGGATTACATACTAGTCCCCAAAGCAAATCTCAAAAAATCAATCTTGGATATTGACCTTCTCACTATATTTTCTTGTAAAATAAAGGCAAATATTAAGAACAAAAAATGTACTCAAAATTCTATTCGTTTAGAAATGTTAATATGGGTAAAAGATCTATACCCCAAAAACTACAGAACACTTCTGAAAGAAATTAAAGAAGACACAAAAAGATGGAAAAATATTCCATGCTCATGGATTGGAAGAATTAATATTGTGAAAATGTCAATGTTACCCAGGGCAATTTACACGTTTAATGCAATCCCTATCAAAATACCATGGACTTTCTTCAGAGAGTTAGAACAAATTATTTTAAGATTTGTGTGGAATCAGAAAAGACCCCGAATAGCCAGGGGAATTTTAAAAAAGAAAACCATAGTTGGGGGCATCACAATGCCAGATTTCAGGTTGTACTACCAAGCTGTGGTCATCAAGACAGTGTGGTACTGGCACAAAAACAGACACATAGATCAATGGAACAGAATAGAGAACCCAGAAGTGGACCCTGAACTTTATGGCCAACTAATATTTGACAAAGGAGGAAAGACTATCCACTGGAAGAAAGACAGTCTCTTCAATAAATGGTGCTGGGAAAATTGGACATCCACATGCAGAAGAATGAAACTAGACCACTCTCTTGCACCATACACAAAGATAAACTCAAAATGGATGAAAGATCTAAATGTGAGACAAGATTCCATCAAAATCCTAGAGGAGAACACAGGCAACACCCTTTTTGAACTTGGCCACAGTAACTTCTTGCAAGATTCATCCATGAAGGCAAAAGAAACAAGAGCAAAAATGAACTATTGGGACTTCATCAAGATAAGAAGCTTTTGCACAACAAAAGACACCATCAACAAAACTCAAAGACAACCTACAGAATGGGAGAAGATATTTGCAAATGACCTGTCAGATAAAGGTTTCGTTTCCAAGATCTATAAAGAACTTATTAAACTCAACAGCAAAGAAACAAACAATCCAATCATGAAATGGGCAAAAGACATGAAGAGAAATCTCACAGAGGAAGACATAGACATGGCCAACATGCCCATGAGAAAATGCTCTGCATCACTTGCCATCAGGGAAATACAAATCAAAACCACAATGAGATACCACCTCACACCAGTGAGAATGGGGGAAAATTAACAAAGCAGGAAAACACAAATGTTGGAGAGGATGTGGAGAAAGGGGAACTCTCCTGCACTGGTGGTGTGAATGTGAACTGGTGCAGCCACTCTGGAAAACTGCGTGGAGGTTCCTCAAAGAGTTAAAAATAGATCTGCCCTGCGACCCAGCAATTGCACTGTTGGGGATTTACCCCAAAGATACAGATGCAGTGAAACGCCGGGACACCTGCACCCCGATGTTTATAGCAGCAATGTCCACAATAGCCAAACTTTGGAAGGAGCCTCGGTGTCCATCGAAAGATGAATGGATAAAGAAGATGTGGTCTATGTATACAATGGAATATTACTCAGCCATTAGAAACGACAAATACCCACCATTTGCTTTGACATGGATGGAACTAGAGGGTATTATGCTGAGTGAAATAAGTCAATTGAAGAAGGACAAACATTATATGGTTTCATTCATTTGGGGAATATAAAAAAAATAGTGAAAGAGAATAAAGGGAAAGGAGAAAAAAGTGAGTGGGGAAATATCAGAAAGGAAGACAGAACATGAAAGACTCCTAACTCTGGGAAACTAACTAGGGGTGGTGGAAGGGGAGGTGAGTGAGGGGTGGGGGTGACTAGGTGATGGGCACTGAGGTGGGCACTTGACGGGATGAGCGCTGGGTGTTATTCTATATGTTGGCAAATTGAACACCAATAAAAAATAAATTTATTTTAAAAAACTTAAAAAAAATGTTAATATGTTTATTGGCAAATAATTTGTGAGGTCTAAAAATAAATAATAATGAGAATAAGAAAATACTTAGAATGAAACAGCAATGAAAATAATACATATTAAAACTTTTGGCCTACAATGTATAAGATATTGAGAAGGACATATATTGCCCTCTTTGTGTATGTTAAAAAAAGAAAGATTGAAATTTATTTATTTCATTCAAGAATATAGAATCAGATCTAAATAAATCTCAATATCTGGATTCTATCCTTGCACATACACAATTTTACAATGTTCGAATATAACTAAATATCAAGATAATGCAACTTTCATATAAGGAACAAACACTTTATCCTTTGAGATTTTTTAAAGTTAATCATGAGAGACATGGAGAGAGATGCAAAAACATAAAAGGAAGGAAACTGCAAGGAAGAGCAAAAATTAAGATAGAAATCAAAGAAAAATCACCCCAAAAGTTAAAAGCTGATTATTTGAAATTGGTGATTAATTTTTTTTCCAACAGGATTCATAAAAACAAAAGGAATTCTGAAATAAATTATATCAAGACTGAGAAATAAAAAAGAACTGTAGATAAAGCATAAAAAATTAGAAGGGCAAATCATGACTCCTTTTATGACAATGAATTTTAAATCATATGAAATACATATTAATAAAATTGATTCAAAAAATAAATTAGAACAAATATATAAACATTACTGAAACCAAATCTGAGCTCAGATATCTGTCCAGCAGGAAATGGTAAACTAGTAATTCAAATATTCTTGCCCACTGAAAACAACTAAAAAAGTCATTAAAGATATTTTTTAACCTGTTTAAAGAAATAAGAAGGCAAAGTTGTCCCATTAGATTTCATTTACAAAAAGTAAGTTCAAAGGTAAAATTATTAAGGATTTTAAGAAAGTGAGAAGAGAGCATTAAGACATTCTGGACTTAGTGAGTGCTGAGCCCTCCATGACCATACAGGTCAACAGCCATGAAACTGGCCCCAACTACAGAGTCCCTCCTAAGGCTATCCAAGAATTGAAATCTCATTGAGGATGGGATCACTTTTTTTCTAAGATTTTTTGTTCTTTGGGAGAATATAGCCCATAATCTGATTTGCTTTTTATAAATATCACTTTTATACTTGGTAGAAATTTGATGGAAGTGGAAGCAGGGAGTCCAATTAAGAAGCTCTTAAAGAGGGATCCCTGGGTGGCACAGTGGTTTGGCGCCTGCCTTTGGCCCAGGGCGCAATCCTGGAGACCCGGGATCGAATCCCACGTCGGGCTCCCGGTGCATGGAGCCTGCTTCTCCATCTGCCTCTCTCTCTCTCTCTGTGACTATCATAAATAAATTAAAAAAAAAATTTAAAAAAGAAGCTCTTAAAGAGATCTTACCCTTATTGAAAATTTTCATTCTACTCTGGTATTGATTTGAATATCACAAAAACATTGTCACTACAAAACCCTTCAAAAGGCTTTGCTTATCAGTCCTCAGAGATCAAGTTCCATGGAATATATTTCACTAGCAAAAATAACATCAAAGTATGCCTTTTCTTATATTCCATGTTCCCTTTTCTTACAGTAAGATTAGGCCCTTGACTATGAATTCCATAATACACTGAAACCATTTTCAACTAAAATAAAACAGGAATATGTTAAACATTTATGTAAAAGAAACTTTGCTTCATAAATATTTTCCACTGCTATTGAGGAAATTCTTCAATTTGACTACATCTCCAAAACAGCTTCAATAATCACTAAAACACTACCAATGATCTCTTTTAGTTTCTATGGACTCAACATCTGGCTGAGCAAGTGGGCACAGCTGTCTCCATAAATGAGTACAAGAATTCTTTTCTGCAGAATAAAGCCTTTGCTTTATGGAAGTAAATATAAAATAGAAGATTAAAACAGCATTTTCCAGGTGAATACACTGTAGCAGCTGTTGCTCTGTTTCCTTCTCTTTTCTTTTGATATAAGGGAAAGAGTCCTCAAACAAATGATGAGCTAACAAATGCTGGTGCTTTATTCAATTAGATTTTGGAGTAAGGACAGAACACTAGAGTTGTAAAATCTACGATTCTGTGCAAATTCACAGAGATTTAAAGGGAAAGAAACACACTACTATTTTGGTTTGGAACTCATGGTAATTTCAGATATAATCTAATCAAACCCTTCTATATTACAGATGAATTCATTTCAGGTTACAGAGGCATGAGTGACTTACCCAAAGACAGTAATCAAGTCAATTTCTTAAAAAGAAAGACTTCAGTTCAGCAAATGAGAAATACATGTGTAGGTAATTTAACAAAATAATTTTTTTTTAAGATTTATCTATTTCCATTTTAGAGAGAGAGAGAGCAGGGGGAGTGACAGAAAGAGAGGGAGAGAGAAAATCACAAGCACACTCTGTACTGAGTGTGGAGCCCAATTTAGGGCTTGATCCCAGGGCCCTGAGATTATGACCTCAGCCAAAACCAAGAGCCAGGTGCTTCTAATGAAAGAATTTGTTAATCATGCTTTATTACTATTCCTATTCCCAGTTTATTAACAATTCTTAATAGTACTGGACTATTCACATAGTTAAATACCAAAAAAGAAAAAACTCTAGTATTTCAGAGCTGTTACTATGTTATAATTGTTTTAAGTATTTACAAAGACAAATACCTACTTTTACTATAACAAATTTTTATTGTGCCTGCAAACATTTGAAAAGGTATGACATTACAAATGTTATAAATTGTCCATTTAGTGATGTTCATTATAAAATACATTATATATGTTAAATATCACCAAAATAGTATCTGTAATACATGCATAATGTATATAATATGTGCATATGTGTATATTATATAGTATATTAGGCAGAGATGATTTTATATTTATATATAACTGAAATCTATACATATCACTGCAGATTTCTTTGCCTGTTCATAGGCAGAAAAGTTTTATAATCTGCCATGACATATCTGTTACAAAGAATGACAGTTCCAAAAAAAAAAAAGAATGACAGTTCCATGAATTTAAGCTTGGCTATCCATCTCTACCTTGGATTTAAGAAACACATTTTGATGATTTATCCATGTAATGAAGTGTAATATTGACAATAAAGTGGCTTCAGGCTATATAAACCCATAAATAAAGGGAAATCAAACCTTTCATACAAGTAATACACATAAGAAATCATTTTGTAAAATTGGAGAAACCTATCCTAAATTGGTGTGATGGGCACAATTCCCAAAAAAAGGAAAAATAAATGTCTGTAGTTTCCATTTTCTGACACATTCACATAGGGTTCTCGCTCTGCACTTCAAAAAATATTTTGGAGTTTTACAGTGCCTCGTATAAATTGTCTTCCAGTTCCTTGCTTTTTTGAAGCATATTTAATAAAATGTGATTAATTGATTAGTAAACGGGAATCAATCATTTGTTTTCCACAATTAACTACATTGGCTAGAAACTCAAAACTTAATGTGCATATAAATTATCTGGGGATCTTATTAAAATAGTGATTCTGATTCAGTAGGTCTGAGTGAAGACTTCAGATTTCTAACCAGTTTCTGGGTGCTGCTGGCCAGCAGACCACACATGGCATACCAAGGGACTAGAATACTTAGACATAGTTGTTTCTGTTTCCTCTTTCACATAGGCACTCAACAAATACAGACTGAGCCTGAACTGTGGACTAGTCACTGTGTCCTCCATCAAGTAAATTTTTTTTAAAGATTTTATTTATTTATTCATGAGAGTCACACACACACACACACACACACACACACACACACAGAGAGAGAGAGAGAGAGAGAGGCAGAGACACAGGCAGAGGGAGAAGCAGGCTCCATGCAGGGTGCCCGACGTGGGACTCCATCCCAGGTCTCCAGGACCACACCCTGGGCTGAAGGTGGCGCTAAACCACTAAGCCACCCAGCCTGCCCATCCAACAAGTAAATTTAAGTGTAAATTCAGCATTTGCAAATTTATTGCAGCATTGCTTACGATAGCCAAGGCATGGGAGCAACTAAAGTGTTCATCAATGAATATATTTCTTTATAAAGAAATATAAAAAATAAACAGAAACACAAAGAAATTATATATATAATAGAATACATATATAAAACAGAATATCATTCAAACACAAAAAGAAAGAAATCTTGCCATTTGCCACAACATGGATGAAACTTGAAGACATTATGCTAAGTGAATAAGCCAGAGAGAGAAGGACAAATTTATATGATCTATGTGGAATCTAAACAAAAGAAACAAACAAACAAAAAAAAAAAAACACATGAAAAACAAAAACAAGAAACAAGCCCATAGATACAGAAAATAGATTGGCCATTGCTGGAGGTGGAGGGTAGGGGGTAAGCAAAATAGGTGAAGTTGGTCAAAAGATACAAACTTCCAGTTATAAAATAAATAAGTCATGAGGATATAATGCACAGCATGGTAACTATAGTTAATAATACTATGTTGTATATTAAGAAGTTGCTAAGAGGTAAATCTTAAAAGTTCTCATCACAAGGAAAAAAAATTGTAACCGTGTGGTGACAGATGTTAACTAGACTTACTCTGGTGATCATTTTGCAATATATACGAATATTAAATCGTGTTGCACACCTGGAATTAATATAATGTTATATGGCAATTATATTTCAATAAAAAGAACAAAAATTTAAGTAAATTTAAGGGTAAGTTGGCTTTTGAAGTTCTTTTTCCTTTATGTTTTCCGTGTGCCATTTCAGTTATGGAAACTCAGTTGCAAAATGACTCAGGAAAAATGTGTTAGGAATATTTGCTAGACTTGCTTGAGAATAAGCAAGCAACTTATCATTAAGTTGACTTTTTGCCAAGCACCATTTAAATTCTGGAGGAAACAATCCTCATGAAGTGTTACTAAAAGGAATGTCTTCCATTCTCCATTCTAACAGTGTAAAAACGTGGCCCAGCCATTTAGTTAGGAGAGTCAATCAAAGTTCACTTTCCTCAACCTTTGAATTCTCCCTCAACTTTTCTTAAAGTAAGAAAACTCCATGGAAAGATATTTGACTTTGGATAGAATTTGGGTTTATATACAACATATTCCACTTACTTGTGTGATCCTGGGAGATGTGTACCAACTCCCTTGATCTTGTTTCTTACCTGTGAACATGGGTTAATAAAAATAGCTTACATTCATTTAAAACATATCTATTGAACACCTCCAATGTGCAGGCACTCTTCTGGCTCTTGGGATGGATCAATGAACAGATGAGCATAGACTTCTTCATATGTCCATTGGGTAGAAATAATGCATTAAGTAGGGGACACACACAACACTCAAAAATGGCAATAATTTGCTTTATTTAGTAGTTGTCAACTCTTTGATGCTCTCCAAGTAACTGCTAGATAAGTAGAACTGCCATTTTCATACACTTTCAGAGAGCTCTCATTTACATAGTACTTAACCATAAGCCAAGCAGGGTTATAAGTGCTCTACATAGGTGTCTATACTCCTGTAATCCTCACCAAAGCCTAGGAGGCAGGCTGTTAAATCTATTTACAAAGAAGAGAACCCTGATGTTTAGAAAGGAAATGAAGGCATTTCCAAGGCTGTGGAGCTTGTAAATAGCAGAGCTGGGATCTGAACTCAGAGAATTTGGTTGCAGAGACCACTTCTCTTCACCACAATTCCTTAGGGTAATGAAATTAGAACCATTTTAAACTAATTTTAAAAGTTTCAGTTCGTGCATTAAAAGGGTTTGATGCCAAACTGTGTATTAGATAGGGTTATTATGCCCTCTGGTGGAAAACCAAAGAAAGGAAAGAAAAGGATGGATAGTGAAGCAGAATGAGAAAACTACAAGTTCATGGACATTCTCAGCCCTTGGAAAGTTTATAGGCTTATGAAAGTGGCAGGAAAATCTTCCAGGAACAAGACAAGAATTCTGAGCGAGACTCTGAACAATGAACACGACGCAGATCCTTGGCACACAAGTCTACACACAGCAAAGTCTCCAGAGTGACAACTGTGCCAAAAAATTATAAGGCAAAATTTCAGGAGGTAAATAGCAAATTTAGAAGTTTTACTAGAAATAATTTCAGTTAAGCAAGTATTTATCAACATGTCACAAAGCATAAATGTGAAGCTGTTGCACACTATCTTGCAGGAATGAATTGCTAACCGGAAATGTGACATTTCCTTCTTCGTACTGCTAGAATTTTCAGGATTCATGAATTCTTGGGTCATGCTCTCCTACGGTACTTATAGGCTGCCTCTGTACACTGTACCCTTCATCCTTTCAGCAAATGCAGGTGCAGAATAAGACATTATTTCTTTGTTTACCAGACTATACACTCAAGTGGTTAAAGCCAATAGACCTTAAACATAAGCCAACTAGTGCAATATGGCAACCACCTGGCATTTTATATGAAGTCGGATACTGATGCTTTGCCTGTGCTCAGGCAGCAGAGGAGGGTGGGAAGTGTTGCCCTCTTATTCTTCTCTCTTCTCCTCAGTCCCAGCAGTGATAAGCACTTTGTTCCCTGGAGGCCAGGAGGTACTCAGAAAGACTATTAATTCCTAGTGTTCCCTGGAATGGTGAGAAACCATTGCCCACAACCATGCTCTCTGGTCCTTTTGGGATTTCTCAGGAAGATGGTGACAGCATTAAATGAGTAACTGGGTACCCATACTACTTTTATTTTTCTTTCTTTCTTTCCTTTTTTCTTTTTGAAAGAGACAGAGAACAAGTCCAACAGGGAGGGGCAGAGGGAAAAGGGTAGATAGAATCTTAAACACGCTCCATGCTCAGGGCAGAGCCTGATGCAGGACTCTATCGTGACCTGAGCCGAAATCAACAGTTGGGCCCCAACCAACTGAGCCACCCAACCAATGGAGCCACCTAGGTGCCCCTAGTGCATCCATATTCTGAGAATCTGAAACTTCATGGGCATATTAACTTATCTAGAGAGAAAGAATATGATCCAATATGCTCTAAAAATAGAAAATCGATCCTTCCATAGGCTGACTCACCGACATTATTGTTATCGACCCTTTTATCTTTGTATAATCCATTAACCCCTCATTTAGCATACTTTTAACTCCTCCTCTGGGAAGAAAAAATTTGTGCTTAAAAATACTGAAATATTTTTAATCAAAATGTTTTTTTTTTCAAAATGTTTTTAAAAAGTATATTTAATTTAAAAAAATAGTAGTATTCCTTAAAAATAAATGTGTCCTGAAGTTAGGTCAACAATACACGTACTTCTTTGCATTGTCACAATCTGTAATATCATTTCATACTCTCTTCTTCTGCCACGTAATTCTGAAGTCTTTAAAAAACAATTTCCAGTGGATTTTTCCTAACTCGTGTCATGAAATAAATACCATTTTTCCTATTGTGTGAAGAAAATAAGTGATGAGAATTTCTTTTCTTCACAGTAGAAAAGGGAATTCTGAGGCCATCAGCATTCCCACTTGGAATTCACAAGTGGTTTTCTAGTGTAACTCTCCTATAGAGCTTACCACTGCTTCAGAAACCACACAAGCTCCTTGACTAGTTCTTTTCTGAATTAATCACAGGGCATAGTAAAATATTTTGCATATTTGGAAACAAAAAAAAGGAGGAAGGGACAGGAACAAGAAAAAAGGTGATTCTTATCATCTCCCAAGAGTTTTTCAATATTTCCTTTGTTCTGATCCTCTTGTTAGAAGTAGTTTTCCTTCATTCTCTTACTGTATTTTGCTTACTTTGTATTTATTTTGTTTCAATTATGGTTAATTTAGGCTTTTTTTTTTCTTTCTCCTTACCCTCTAGACTTTCTCAGCTGGATTTCATACCAGAGTCACAGACTATGAATCACTTGAGTGATTATTTTCTCAATTTCCACAAGGAAGGTTCATAACTAGTGCCGTTCTAAATTCCTAAGAGAAATGTTAATTTAATGTATAAAATAGATGCCTTAGGTCATTAAAGCTCAATTCTCTCCTGGAACCCTGGTTGAAAAAGACTGCATTTGACATCACCCACCATACTGCCTTGCACAAAGAAGGTACTCAAAATGTTTTTAATAAACAGATAAATGAATAATGGTAAACTTCCATGAGATTCGAAGTCATACAAACTTTTATTTAATCTATGTTTTAACAAAATTATTTTCTAGTAATAAAAGGACTTTCTCTGCTTACCTACTGATGATAAAAAAACAGCTTCTAAATTCTTAAGAGTAAAAAATACAGGTTATGGAACATTTAACATGAGATTATTCTCACCTTATCAAAATTATAGCATTATTTAGGAAGGACTTCCTTTTTTTTTTTTTTTTAGAAATCATAAACATCCAGCTATTTGTATTAATATTTTGGCCAAAATAAAAAAAATTACAACAGCTACAGTTATTATGTGCCAGATATTACATCAAGTCTTTACCTATATTCTTTAATGTAATCATTATGTTTAGATCAGGTGTGTTATTGCCTTCCCAAAAACATGAAAACTAAAGCTCGTAGACATTAAAAACTTGCCCAATGTTAATACTAAGTGGAAATTTAGGATTCCAAACCAAAACTGTCTGTTACTGTTCTTTCCATTTTGAGACACAGCTATCCTACAGGTGCTTTGGACAAATAAAAGTTTATGTTTATCTAATATATGGCAATGTGGCCTCTTCTGTTTATGGGTGGAGTTCTCGCCTACATATCAGCAACATGCAAGATCTATATTGACAAAATGCAATGAATGTTTACCCATCAGCTCTTAAAGAAGAAAAGGGATGGTTCCTTCCTCTTCACTTTTACCTGAATGACAGTAACTTCTTTTCACCATCTATTCTATAAACCTTTTGAAACTAAATGACAAGGTGCAGCTAGACTCTTGTATTCTTCATTCCCATCTATGTCTGATATGTAAGAGTATTGGACCAAAAACTAACCTTAATAACAAAAGCAAAGAGGGCATTAACAAAATAGTATTTTACAAACCTTCAATTCTAAGTTCTCTCAAAGCTCAGAAAGAAAGGAAAAGCTTCTTCTTGAGGAAAGTGAGCAAACACGCTTTTGGGAAAGGGTCACAGCACGTTCTGTTGATGTGGAAGCAAAGCCCAAGTTCAATGGCACTCCACTGACTCCTAGAGAAGTCAGCATTCTTGAATCCATACAGGTCCTGCCTTCATACATTCCACAAATATGTATTTAGCATTTTCTCAGTGATGGGATACCAAGATCTAATAATAGCAGTTACCTGTCAATTTAGGAGTAAGGATGGGGCAAACGTCAGATGAGGAGCAACTTACTGCAAAACCTTAAGTAGTAGGATTTCTGAAAAAAATTATCCAAGTCGATTTAGACCTCTGTTCTTTCATTTTCTAGCAATGCCCTCTCATCTTCATACCTAGAACTTGACTTATTTTTAGAATGTATAGTAGATCTGGGTATTAGGATTTTACACTGTGACCTGTTTAGGTTATGAAGCCAGAAAAAAACTCATCTGATACCTAATTTGTTATATGATCTTAGACCAACATAGTCCAATAGAAATGTAATGAGAGCCACATATATAATTTAAAATTTTCTAGATGTCACACTAGAAATTAATTTTCATAGAATTTTATTTAACCCAGTATATCCAATATATCATTATTTCAACAAGTAGTCAAAATAAAAATTGTTAGAGATTTTGCTTTTCCTCGTATCAAGTATATCTGGTGCATATTTTGCATTTAGAGTAAATCTCAATTTGGATTTGGATGAGCCACATTTCAAGTTTCAGTAGCCACATGCTGCTACTGCACTGAACGTACAGACCTAGACTTCGAATATCAGTAATGGATAAGAATGTTGAAGATAAGCGAGACCTGTTCTTGATACTCGAGATCAAAATGTGAATAGTTTATATCTACCTATCCTAGTTTAACACTCTGTTATAGACTTTATTTTATAATATGACAACACAAACTGCACAGAGGAACAGCAATATTGTTTCATCCATTTTTATATTAAACTTCTCATGAATGAGCAAACTCAAAAGTATGGTGTTATAAGAGCACCATCTTGTGGTGTTGTGTTGTTTACCTTGCTGAGCAGAATTTGGGGAAAAGGGAACAATGCCAAATGATCTGGATAAGATTATGAGTTTAAGAAACTACTTAATGGTACTAAAGGAACTATCATTGTTTTATTTCATATGTAGTCTTTTTGGCAGGTCCTCAAGATGTATGAACTGGACATGACAAACTTCCCAGCTAGAAGACTTGGAAATGCTAAGCTTTGGATGTGAAATCACTTCAACATGAACCTTGGCTAAAGGCAAGCTAGGATTTAGTGCTAATATGCTAGTATTTGCTTCAGGGAAATCTATGGCTGACACTGAGAATATTTGCAAAAGACAGGATGCATACAAACATTGAGATTTTAACAGAAACATTGAAATAGAAAGTGTCCTTAAGGGACAAAAGAACAACTGCTACAGCACTGGGAAACCTGAACTTTCTTCATTAGAATAAAGGCCTCAGGGAAGCAGCACTGGCCACTAAATTGTGGCTCCCACTGATCAGATCTAGATCAGACCACATTTGACCAAGGTCAGCTGATTAAGGTACCCTCTGAATGTAATCAAAGACTTCTTTTTATTTCTTTTTTCCAATACTCCTAGAAGGATTTGGCCAGTTTGCATTAGTTATCTGTGACTGCATAACAAATCACCCCCAAAGTTACAAGCTTAAAACACTAAACATTTATTGCCTCACAGTTTTGGTGGGGAGGGGTCAAGAATCTGGGAGCAGTTTAGTTGCATGATTCAGGTTGCATTCAGCACATTGGCAGGGACTATAGTTGTCTGAAGGCTTGATTGGAACTACAGGATTTGCTTTCAAGAAGACTCAGCCTTAACAATTGGCAGGAAGCCTCAATTCTTCACTTGGGACTTTTCAAAGACTTAGGTGTCCCATAATGTGGGGCTTTGCAGAAGCTGCTCACAATTGACCTTCCCCAAAAGAAGGTAAAAATCACAATGTCTTCTATAAGCTAGTCTTAGAAGTGACAAGCCATCTCTTCTGCTGTTTTCTATTAGTCACGTAGACCAAACCTGATACAGTACAGCAAAGCAAAGGTGCAAATATCAAGAAGTTAAAATCACTGTGGGGGCATTTTCATGGCTACCATTGTCTGCCTTCTGGTCCCCAACAATTCATATCCTTCTCACGTGGGTTAACTTTTCCTCTCCTCAAACTCTCAAAAGTCTATTATGGCTTCAGCTGAAAATCCAGAATCTCATTACCTAAATCTGGTCTTGGTTGTAGATGAGGCTCCTTAAGGTATATTCCTGAAATACAATTCCTCAAGTACAGTTTTTTTCAATCTAAGGATCTGTGAACTAAAGGGACAATTTATCTGTCTCCCAAATATCCAATACAGAATGGTGGCACAGGCAAAGGAATATCTTAAGTTTAGGAAAAAATCAAAGAGGTCCACTCTTGCTATTTTTATTTAACACTGTACTAGAGGTTCTAGCCAGGCAATTAGACAAGAAAAATAAATATAAATCACCCAGATTATGTACTGGAGGTTCTACCCATGGCATTTAGACAAGAAAAATAAATAGAAATCATCCAGATTTTAAAGGAATTATATACTGCAATCATGTATTGCTGGTGGGAATTTACAGTAAAGCAGCTGCGGTGAAAAATAGCTCTTTAAAAAAATTAGACATAGAATTACCATGTGACTCAGCAATTCCATTCCTAGGTAAACCCAAGGTAATAAAAAAAAACTGTTCAGACAAAAACTTGTATATAAATGTTCATAAAAACATTATTCATAATAGCCAAAAAGCAGAAACAACCCAATGTCTATCAAGTAGTGAATAAACAAACTGTGGTATAGTGTTATAGTGGACTATCAAACAAAATAGTTATAGCTAATTAAATAACAAATCGGGATAAAATGAAATCATAAAATACTGAATCCAAAAAAAGCAGAAACAGAGAAAAATGGAAATAGATGAGACAAATAGAAAATAAATATCTAGATGGTAAAATCTAACTTAACCATATCAATAATCATATTAAATGAAAATGGCCTAATTATCCCAATTAAAAGGCAGAGATTGGGATCCCTGGGTGGCGCAGCGGTTTGGCGCCTGCCTTTGGCCCGGGGCACGATCCTGGAGACCCAGGATCGAATCCCACGTCGGGCTCCCGGTGCATGGAGCCTGCTTCTCCCTCTGCCTGTGTCTCTGCCTCTTTCTCTCTCTCTCTCTGTGACTATCATAAATAAAAATAAAAAAAATAAAAAATAAAAGGCAGAGATTATTGAGTTAAAAAAAAAAAAACTCAACTATATGATACCCAGAAGAAGCACATTTAAATACAAAGATAAAAAATATGTTAAAAGTGGATGGAAGGGATATACTATGCCAAAATTAATTAAAACAACAACAAAAAGCTGGAGTGCCTATTTTAATATTAGACAATGTAGATTCCATAGCAAAGATACTACCAAGAATTTAAAGTCATTTTAAAATGACAAAGGGAGCATTTTACCAAAAAGGCATAACAATCTTATATGTTTATGTAGCTGATAACAAAGCTGCAAAATACATAAAGCAAAAATTGATAATTTTCAAAAATAGACAAATCCATAATTAAGGTTGGAGATTTCAATACTCATCTCTAAATAATAGTACAAGTAGATAGAAATCAGAAAGAATATATAAAATATGAAAACGCTATTAGCCAAGTTGACCTAATCGATTAACATTTATAAGAACAGCAAAATTTATCATCCTTTCAAGTAGACATGATACATTTATCTAGAAAGATCATATTCTAGGCCATAAAATATTTGCCAATAAAGATTCAAGTCACATGACATTCCTTGTTGGACAACAATGAATCAGAAATCAATAAAAGAAAGATATCTGGAAAATTCTGAAATCCTGAGAAACCAAATAGCATACTTTAAATAATCTGTGGATCAAAATACATACCAGAAAGAAAATTATAAAGCATTTGTAAATTAACAAAATTAAAATACCAGAATTTGTGATACGCTGCTCAGACAAAACTTGGAGGGAAATTTATAGCACTAAACACCTATAAAAGAAAAGATCGTATCAATGACCTCAGCTGGCACCTTAAGAATCTAGCAAAAGAAGAGCAAACAGAAGAAAGTAAACAAAAACAAATGAACAACAAAAAAATATGGAAAAGAGACATAAAACTTATGAAATAACTAATTATTTGGAAAGATCAATCTAAGTGATAAACCTCTTACCAGACTTATCAGTAGAAGGAACAAGACACAATCAACTAATGTCAGCAATGAGATAAATGTATATATCACTACCAATTTTACAAATAGTAAAAGGATAATATGGTAATATTGTGACCAATTTATTCCAATAAATTCAGTAACTGATATTAATAGGAAAGGCATACATTACTAAAGCTCATCCAGGAAGAAATGGATATATTGAATAACTTACTGAAAAAAGTATTTAAGCCTGTCTACAAAAAAAAAAACAAAAACAAAAACAAAACTACTTCCAGACTCAGCTTCCTTGGAGAATTCTAACAAAGAATAAAAGAAAAATTATCAATTCTACACAAATGTTCAGAAAATTGAAAAGCAGAGAATATGTCCGAAAGATATTGTAAAAAAAAAAAAAAAACTACAAGTCAATATCCCTCATGAACATAATGCAAAAATTCTTATTATGTAGCAAAATACCCAAAAAGGATAACACATCATGAACAAGTGGAGTTAATCACAGGAATGCAGAGTTGCTTTAACATTTGAAATCAATAAAATTCATATTAAAAATTCAAAGAGAATAACCATATGAATATATCAATCAATGGAGGAAAAACATTTGACAAACCCAACATCTAGTCTTCATAAAAACTTTCAACAAGCTAGGAATAGAAAGAAACGTCCTCAATTTGATAAGGAGGATCTATAAAAAACCCAACAACCAACATCATTCTGAATGCTTTCCCCCTAACATCTGAACAAGATGAGGATGTCTCTTTTTTTATTTTTACTTTTTAAGATTTTCTTTATTCATTCATGAGAGGCAAAGACACAGGCAGAGGGAGAGGCAGGCTCCCTGTGGAGCCCCAATGCGGACTCGATACCAGGACCCCGGGATCACGCCCTGAGCTGAAGGCAGACACTCAACCACTGAGTCACCCAAGCGCCCCTTCTTTTTTTATTTCTATTGAACATTTTACTGGAGGTCTTAGCCAGCATATGGCAAGAAAAAGAAAGAAAAGACACATAGACTGCAATGGAAGAAATAAAACTGTATATCCAGAAGACAAAATCATCTACATTGAAAATCTGATGGGACTCTCAATTATAACTGAGTTTAGAAGGTTGTAGGACACAAGATTGACCAACTACATTTCAATATAGTAACAGTAAACAATTGAAATTAAAAATGCCACTTAAGGGGATCCCTGGGTGGCGCAGCGGTTTGGCGCCTGCCTTTGGCCCAGGGCGCGATCCTGGAGACCCGGGATCGAATCCCACATCGGGCTTCCGGTGCATGGAGTCTGCTTCTCCCTCTGCCTGTGTCTCTGCCTCTCTCTCTCTCTGTGACTATCATAAATAAAAATTTAAAAAAAAAATTTAAAAATGCCACTTAAAATATAAACGACTTTATAGGGATATATCTGACAGAAGATGTGTAAGACATGTACAATTAAAAGATAAAACATTGTTGGGCAGCCGGGGTGGCTCAGCGGTTTAGCACAAGCCTTCAGCCCAGGGCGTGATCCTGGAGTCCTGGGATTGAGTCCGGCGTTAAGGTTCCTTGCATGGAGCCTGCTTCTCCCTCTGCCTCTCTCTCTGTGTCTCTCATGAATAAATAAATAAAATCTTTAAAAAAATAAAAAATGATAAAACATTAAGAGAAAATTTTAAAGACATTAATAATAGAGCTATATTCAAGGGTTGAAAAACTCAAGATGTCAATTCTCTAATAAGATTAAGAGATTCATTACAATCCCAATCAAAATTCTATCATGTTTTTGTAGAAACTGGCAAGGTAATTATAAAATATATGTAGACATACAAAGGACCTAGGATAGATATCTTAAAAAATACATTTTTCTGAAAGAAAAGAAAAAGCATAATGTCACTCATGATTTCAAGACTTATTTTAAAGCTAGTTATCAAGTTAGTGTGGATTTGAAGCTCCAAAGACAAATAGATCAATTAAACAGAATAGAGTCCTGAAATTGTTAAAAAATGATTTTTACCAAAATGCAAAGGAATTTCAATAGAGATAGGGTAGTCCTGTCAACAAATGGTGCTGGAACAAGGGGATACTTATTTTGGCCCATACCTCTTCTACTATATTCAAAATTTAACTACATCATAGACCTAAATGTGAAATTGAAAACTGTAAAACTTCTAGAAGTATAGGAAAAAGATCTATAGGCGTTTAGGTTAGGTACATTTTAGATATAACACCAAAAACATGATACATAAAAGACACATAATTGGATAATTTGGACTCCATCAAAAATAAAAACTCCAAGACAGTTAAAGTCACACCCTGATACAACACTGCTACCCAGAATATAGACTTTCAAATAACCATAATAAAACGACAACAAAAGAACTCAAATCATTTGACTATATACTTCACCAAAGATAATTTATGGAAAGCAAATAACATGAAAAGATGTTAAACGTAATTAGTTATTAGGGAGATGTAAATTAATAGTGATATACTACTACTCAACTATTAGAATGACTCAAGTTACTTAGACTGACTACAATTAAGTGTTGTTGAGAACATGAAGTAAATACAACTATCACTGCTGGTGAATGTAAAATGTATAGCTACTTTGGAAAGCATTTTGGTACTTTCTTAAACACACACTTACCTATATAACCCAAGCATTCTACTACTTTTTACTCAAGAGAAATGAAAGCATACCACTTATCTTACTTATAAAGACTTGTATACGATTTATAGCATCTTCATTTGTTATAGCAAAAAACAGGGTGGGGGTGTGAGGCAAATGTTAGGTCAATGTATGAACAAAGGTATATCCAAGATACTGCTAAAAAAGGAGATACTCGTACACACAAAATGGACAAATCTCAAAATGTCTGGTGAGATTAGTCAGAGTACATGCTTTATGTACTCTAACATCACTAATCCATTTATATAAATTCCTATAAATTCTAGAAAAGGCAAGCTAATCAAGTGACAGATCAATGATCATCTGGGGACTGATAGGGATTACAAATGGACAGGAAATTTGGGGATACTTACAATATTCATCACCTTAATTGTAGTGATGGCTTAACCCATGTATATACATCAAAATGCCAAATTATACTTTGAATGTTGACTGTTTTGTCAATTTTACCTCAAGTTGCTTATGTCCCTGTTAATTTATGGGCATTTTAATTGGACAAGACACACCCATAAATCCATTTAAGACAATTCCTCTATCTTAGGCTTCTGCTGAGATGAAGGGCAAAAGCCTTGAGTCTTTGAAGTTATATTGAGGATGAGGCCCACTCTTAAATCTTTTAGGATTTTTGCCTGAGTTCAAACTTTTAAAATTTCTCCATATTCCTAACTAAAACTAAAACATACTCAAGTTTAGAATTAAGGAATAAAAATGTATGTACACTTATCTTGGACTCTTATTAGCACAAATGTTCTGAATGCAAAGATAGCATTCTATTTTATATATTTTTAACCTTCCTAGTATCTTTATGTGGCTATTTAACTCATAGTTTTAATTGGTCTAGTAATAATTAACATATTAGTATTTTTCAAAGTATTACTTGGTCTTGCATTGAATCATCCTGAGATACTTATTTCAAGACCCAATTCCACTACTAAAATATTGGAAGTGGGGAGGATACTGGGATCAGAATGGAAGTGGGACTGCCACTAGCTTCCCAGATGAGCAGACACAAGTGGAACCAACTCTGTCTTCACATATACAAATGCAGTCTCCTACAGTTTCCTAATTTAGCAGTTTCTAAGATTAAGAATTTTATCAAAGTAAAAAGTTCACATTACTGATTAAGCTTGTAATAATTTTATTCATAACAGGTACAAAATTTACATTTACATGTATATATATTCAAGGGATCTTTATTTTCTTACTTTGACATAAAAATACAAGAATATTTACATATGTACAAAAATATTAAAATATACAGACATTACAAAAAGAAAAAAAAACAAGATTTTACAAGGGGTACATTTTGGGAAATAGAGACACACTGAAAAAGAGGTTAAAGAGAGATGACAAAACATTTAAATAGGCTCCAGAAGTTATTTTGATAGCTACTAATTTGGTAAGGAGAATAAAATGTCTCAAAGGCTAATTAGGTGTTAAACAAGATATATTTAAGATTATCTAGGTAAAATTACATGGCCTTCCTTTACCATAAAAATTAAATCAATTTAATTTATCCCTGTATCACAAATATCAGATAACGAACTAGTTTTCCTTTTTTCTTAAAATATTTTCTGATTCATGCTGAGAATTTTTAACTTTTTCACATTAAATTGTAAAATACTTTAAGAGGCTATATATTCTCTTTACTCACCAGGGCAAAAATTCCGTGTACTACATTGATTTCAACACAAAACTGGAAATCACAATACATTTTTAAATTAAAACTTAACATTTTCTAACTAACCTTCATGATCAGGTACAATTGATTTATTAACAAGACATCACAATCGTCGTAAATTCTTCTTGCTTTTCTTAGTACCAGGCAGAGGACCTGTTTTATAATTGGTTTTTAGGGGTTTGCCATTTGAACATTCTTTGGTGGCATGATAATTACACAGGCACCTTGTACAATAATCAAACCCACAGCCTTCTCGTTTACAGATCGCCCGCTGTAAATAGCAATCATATTTTGCTGGTGAGTTACAGCGAATACAGGCTTTAAGGCTTTCATTCTCTTTCAAAGTCTTGGCAACCTAGAAAGAAGAAAATCCATAAACAAATTTTAGTGAGGACTAAATGTAATTTAGTTAGAAAAAATAAGAAGGGTACCTCTGAACCTTCACCAATACATGAACAAAGGACTCATGCCACACATAAGACAACTCCTGCTCTTAAGTAGCTCAGTGTTCAATGAATGACATATCACTTATCAACTGGTCTAGTGGCCATTTCCTAATGCTACTTTTAAATATGTTCTATTTCATGAATGCTATTTACACATCAATGCCTTATTTAAATGCCATCTTTACTGTGAAGTCTTCCTAGTGTCACTCCAGAGTTGGCTGCTCTTTCACCTCTAGTTCTCTCTTTTTAAGAAGTACCCACTACATTATATGGAATTTATTTTTATGTAGCCATTGTCCATTTTAGATTGGAAAGCTATGAAAGGTGCCATATTTTTCTTATCCACGAATTTCCTAACAGCAGATGCTCAATGTTTTTTGAAGTCATATATTAGTCACTACATGAACAGTTAAGACTTTTGAAAAAGTTTTTATTTATTCACGAGACACAGAGGCAGAGACAAAGGCCCAGGGAAAAGCAGGCTCCCCGTGAGGAGCCTGATGCAGGACTCAATCCCAAGACCCCAGGATTACGCCCCGAGCCAAAGGCAGATAGATGCTCAACAACTGAGCCACCCAGGTGACCTGAACACTTAAGAAAATTAAACCTCACTATCCGTCAATTATACTTACTGACCAACATGAAGGCAGTCAGCAGTCAACATTTTATTTCAAATATGTATTCTTAGATAAGATCAGTTTTTTAAAATTATGCTTGAGAAATTATCCATGTGTTAAGTAGAACTTCTAATACATATTACCCAATGATTTGAAGATACAATAGGAAGGCTTCAATTTCTGAAAGCTGGCCTTTGTGTTGTTTAGTTCTGTTCCTCAGATACCAAAGGCAGCAATTGTAAAATGTATATTGAACAGTTTGGTATAAGAAATTTTAAAATCAAGGTTTTCTTGGTATTTCCAAATTAGACCTTAACATCACTGAACTGTCATAATGTCAAACGGTATCTATTTTCTACACAGAAAGATGTACTTTATATACTTTCCTAGTTTGATTACTTGAATTACAAATGGTTTCTTGGTGGCCAACATTTTTGAGAGTAGAATGAAGGGGACAGAAGATAAAATCTACATTAATAATTTCCTAGAGTCTAAATAAATCACTTTAACGCTCAGTATCTCGTAATTTATTAACAAACAAAAAGTTACCTCAGAGAATTCATTATGTCGACTGTAAGTAGAATCTTTCTGACCACCTGGATTGGATAACTTGGTTTGAGCACCTTTTTTGGGGTAAGTCTGGGCTGCTGATTTTTGAACAGAAGCTAATGCAGTTCTGAACATAACATATTCTCTTGTTGAAGCATGTGGTGAAAACTTAATGCTCTTTTCCTAATTAAAAAAAAAAAAAAACAACAAAAAAAACTTTAATAGGACTTTAAAAAAAAACTCACCTTTATTCTCCACAATCAGGCATTTTTATTGTTTGTACATGTAAAAAAGAGGCAAATGATAATGTAAAAGATTTCTCTGTACATCCAATTTACCCACAAATGCTTTAAATACAGCTACACACAATTCACATAGATAATACTGACAGAAATTGCAAACCAGAAATTATGAGAAAGCACTTTAAATAGTCTACATATAGTGTTTAGTACATGTACTAATGCCAAAACAAAGTCATTCTTTTCACCACCAGTAAATGGCAATAGTCATGTTTAAGTGTCATAGCAGTGTCATGGATGGATTCAAAACCACCTTCTAGATTAGAAAACTTTCCATTAATACCACCTTATCAAAACAAAGAAACTGAACTTGGAGAATTTAACCAATATTTGACTAAAGTTATACAGAAAATAAGTAGCAGGACCAAAATTTAGACCCATGTCTGACAACTGCTAGGCCTGAAACTTCAAACATGTATTGATACTCTCAGAAACATCTTCAAAATTACCAAGTATTTTGGAAGGGAAATGAATTCCCTTCTGCATTAAGAATCAATATTTTGATAATTTAACTGAAAAAACATAAATGTCAATGAAGATTAACTATATGCTCAATTATCATTATTAAAGAACTGACCAATTTTCTCTTTTGTACTTCTGGACATTCCATTTCCAGGAAGAAGCCAAGAAATAAATTACTTAGGTGGTATTCTTTTCCCTTTATCTTTGAATTTTGTTTAAAGAGTTGTCATGAAACGCAGAAGTGCTTTGTGAATTTAAAGGATTTCCAGATTTCCAGTTTTTTGTCCTATTTTTCCCTATCTGTAAAAGTAAAGAGCACTAGGTGTTATATTTTAAAATGAAAATATCAACTGCAAAGACTTACAGTAACTCTTTGTATTGCTTTATTGTACAACTGCAATGCCCTCTTATCATCTTCTAGAATCTTCTTCCAAGTTGTGCTCACTCTAGACACACTGGAAAAGTAAAAGATTATAAAGGAAACAATTAAAGCATCACAAAGAGCTAAGAGGAATGAATATGCTTCAGAAACATTAACAGTGCAAGAAACATTTCTATTAGCAGTGCTTCTCAAACCTGGTTACATATTAGAATTGCCTGGGATGCTTATGATTTAAGGATATCCCATGCCTAGTCATTTGAGTTTAACTGGCTTAAAAGGAGGGCCAGGGTTGTTTTTATAAGTTCCCTATGAAGTCATTCTAAGTGCATCCAGGCTTAAGAACCATTGCTTTGTACTTCATTTTTTCCAAATATCTGCAAATATCAAGTAAGTAGTTGCCCCCATTGTATATATGACACATGTGAACTATTCAATATCAAAAAAAATTTGTATGCAAATTTCAAAGTCTTGTAGGACACAATGCTATCAGTAGACACCAACTTCAAGAATCCATTTTGTTAACGAAAAAAGGTATCAATAATCCCCCACGAAGCCAACAATAAAAATCTACACTAACTTGTTTTGCTTTAGCTCTATTTCATAAAGACCAGTGTGAAGAGTAACACTTGCTTTCTCTAAAAAATTTTTCAAAAAGCTCAAAATGAATCTGATTGAGTGGTATCTAACCCAACAGTCTGTACAATTATCTTAAATCTGTCACCTCATCCTAACTGATCTTTGGTGGAATGAGGAAGGGTAGTATGAGGTGTCTAAGAGTTATAATCAGATCCATTTGTGAGTTTCCATATTTTCATCACTGTCAAACCAAAGAGAGCCCTATATTAAAAATGGCCTAAAACATCACCAACTATTTCATAAAGTATGGTAGAAGTCATAAAGCCTACTGATTCTATATGCCAGAATGAGGCTACTGTTTAATAATTAAGCATGTATGATATAGCTTACATACTAGAACTTTTCAAACCAAAAGGAACAAAAATCCTAATTTAACAAAAATAGCTCCCTAACAGTATAAATATGAAATGTGAAGTAACTGGATTAAATGCTTACTTTAAAAAGTTTCTTTCACCTCAGTGGCATAGAAGTGGTCAAATACCAGCCATCAGACAGTCATTACCTCAATTAAACAATGCAAGACTATTCTATTATGTCTTTGTATGAGCTGGTTGTGCTGAGCCATGTAGCAAAAATGTTCAGTGCATTTACTAATACTCAAGGTAATCATACTTACTTGATTAAGTCCATATCATTGAGCTGTGTTAAAATATTTGCTAAGAGATGTCGGAGTCCTCTTCGAAAGAGTTCACTGAGAATATCTACACATTCTAAGCCCATTTTCCTGCCAATTAAATTTGGTAGTTTGAATTTTTCACTAGATATAAATTCCTTTAGTTTCTCCCAGTCTATTTTAGGATTCCGTTTGGCATTCTTTTTTAATGTTGAACAAACCATTTTTGCAAGATGAAAAGCTGGCAGCAAGTTCTTACTGGGATATTGGTCTGGGCTTTGCATCTGTAAGCAAGACTGTGGACTGTCACTGAAATTTTCCAACAGAAGGCTACTCTCTTCATGTTCACTGAAGCCACTTTGCTTGGAAAATGAAGAATAGCCACTGTCTTCATAAGGTCCACTGGTCTCTAGTTCTTCTATCTCATTTGAACTATTAAGGATTTGTTGTACATGTTGATTCTCCTTGTTATAAAAGGGCTTGTTTTCATTTTCAGTTTCAAGTTCTACAATCCTGGGGCTCACAATTGGTGACCCAATTTCTGATAACCTTACATAGTCTTTAATGCAGTCTTTATAAGAACCTTCCAAATATGCAGGAGTATAGGAACTTAGTCTTCCACTATCATCAGGCTTTAACAATTTAAGTCCAGAATGAATATGGTCATAGTTAAAATCACATTTCATTTTGACAGAAAGAGTGGAATTTTCTTCTTTACAACCTGTAAAACAACAAAAAAAATTTACTTAATGACAAAATCTTCACACATCTCTACTTCTTAGATTGGGATATACAGAGGTAGAATTACTTTGCAATCTCTTAGCACTATGTATTGCCTACGTAGCTGGGAAATTATCCAAGTTTATTTACTAAGATGTGACAATGAATGAATAGTATTTAAATCTTTTAGTAATAAGCACATACATCTTACTCTTAAAAGAGTATTTAAAAAGATTGCTTTTAGAGTATAATTGTAACATTTGACTTCTAGAGTTTAGCTGATTGAGTAAAAAATATTGGAAAAAGGGACTATTTAATAAATATATGTACTTATGGAACAAATAAGGAAATATAATACATCAGGTAGGGTCTGAAGTCAGAAATCCTTAAAGTAATAAATATTTGCATAAGACTTAGACATTACAAATTATTATAAGCCTTACAATAATTAATCAAGAAATCTATAAGTAGGGATGCCTGGGTGGCTCAGTGGTTGAAGTGGCGATCTTTGGCTCAGGACGTGATCCCAAGATCAAGTCCCACATCCAGCTGTGCAAGGGAGCCTGCTTCTCCTTCTGCCCAAGTCTGCCTCTCTCATGAATAAATAAGATCTCAAAAAAAAAATTAAGCTTAGAAAAACTGAAAGTCAATACATTTAAACACCTACAAGTTAAAATCTACCTGAATTCCCACAAGTCTCATCTCTTAAGTTTAATTTGGATCATAGGTATGTGCGAGTGTCATAAATATTTAAGGTGTTTGTCTACCCTGCTGGATAGTGAACTCAAGCACAGGAACATCTTCCTTATCTTGCCTAATATGTGCTAGAAATAGAAACTCTGCAATCTTCAATTACTGAACGAAGATTTCTCATGACTAATTAACCAAAAAGCCAGAAGAATAGTTCAGCTACCAATGAGAAGATGTGGTAAAAATAGAACAACACTATAATCAGCATTAAGACAAGATAGAAGAAGAGGGTGGTTGGGCAGCAGGTGTGCATTACTGTTCAGTTGTTTTAAATAACTGAAGATAATATACTTGCTATCTATGATAAGTAGCATAAAAGGGAAAAACAAATAATGATACTACTAACAAACCATGCAATTATTTCTGGATATCATTCATTAGAATTTACATTTCAGAGAATTCAAAATTAAGCTTCAAAAAACCCAAACACCTATTTAGGGTTATATTACCACCCCCACAGCCTAAGAAATCAGCTATTACTGAACAGGCAGCATTTAAAAATATCTTTATAGCCATGTTTCTCAATCTCTGCCTTACTAACATTTTAGATTGGATAATTGTTGTTGGGGGCTAGCCTGTGCATTTTAGGATGTTCAGCAGGCTCTATCCATTTGATGACATTAGCAGCCCCACTCCCTATAGCACAATAAAAAAAGTGTTTCTAGTCACCAGTCATTGACAAATGTTGGGCTGGGGGAGGCAGCGGTGCCAAAATCGCCATTCCTCAGTTGAGAACCACTGTTTTAAAGAATTACTAGGATTTTGTCAGGCAGTCGAGGTTGGAAAAAACATTCATTTGAAGGTTAACTTGAGCAAAAGCACAATTCTGGGAAGGAATATAGTAAATGGGCTCAAGAAAATCACTTCGTATTATTGAAGGCAGAGTATATGAATAGTATATACCTCAAATGTATTCCAGACCTACTATTCCCTCTGCAAGCCAATCATAGGTAGTTAATTTATCCTGTCAGTGTATGTACCAGTCTGTTTAGTCTGTACTAAATATTGGTACTCTATGTTAATTTTATAGTTTTTATTTAGAGCAAAACCTTTAAGTACTAAAAGAGAGTTACCTATAGGTAGGCAAGTCTCTTGAACACACTGAAAGACATAGATACTCTAGGACTACACTAAACCTTGGACTAGTCCTAAAAACTAGTTTCAAACTAAGTTCAAGGTCATAAAAAGCAAATAAACACATATTTTCTAACACCAACATTAACCATAACTCTAGAACACATTTTTCTGAGTGGTTCCCTTCCACCCAGATTAAAAAAATCCAAATGACTGTTTTGATTTTTTGCCTCTCAAGAATTATGTACAATTCACATATGGTCACATTTTGAGAATAAAGAAGTTGAAGCCACCTACAAAGACACATCTTTACTTTATTTGGCTGCCTAAAGGGAAGAGGCTCGAAACTGTACTTTAGAAACTATTAATTCTTTTCAAAGGCATTCTTTCTCTGCTCATTTTTAGAACCCAGTTACTCGGAAGCTATGCTGTAGAACCCTTTTTCATTCAATACCACTCTGAATATGAACAGCTCTTTAAAATTTAGACTTAATGATGGTTCAAACACCTTATAATTGCTTAGAAGTTTACAATTCCAATTTGTTTTCAGACACTTGGTCCCCATTACCTTCCGATGTAGGGAGACAGATTACCTTATTTTTACAAATGACGACACTGAGTGAAGTAGCTCGCCCACATTTTGGCAGTTAAGAGTCAGATTACTCTTCCTGACTATAAATTCGGGGCTCATTCCACTGCCTCACTTGTGAGATAAAAGTACAGGCTCATGGACTTTGGGTTATAACCCAATACTGCATTACTTATGTTGTTGCTGAAATCGTTTCAGCTTTCACTAAGTTCATGTCCACTTATAATATATCCATTGTTTTATTTTTGGAGCATTTCTTATTTTCTGGCATGACAAGATGCTCCAGGCTCATCTTGTATTTTTCCTATTCCAGCCCTGGAATCACTTATTTCTTCAAGGAACTCTGGTTCCTTTTATTGGTTCCAAAATCTGGATGATGGTGGATTTAGCTTTAAAATGTAAAATTACGTTATATACTTCAAAGTTGGAGAGGCAGAATGGTCTGTAGACTCTTAGGGTAGATTGGATTTATTCATTGTGTAATAAAGAGCCTTGAAGGGTTCGGAGTTATCAGGTTTACATTTTCAAAAGATCATTGGCAGCTGTAGAGAGAATGGACTGTAGGAAGGTACAAGTGGAAAGAGAAAGGCTAGTTAGTAGTGTATTATCACAGGCGTCCAGAGAATTGGGTAAACTGATACTGGGATGACTGCAGTGGAAATGAAGATAACTGGGTGGGTCTAAGATCTATTTAGGAGAGTCAACAGAACTTGCTGATGCTTTGGATGTGAATGAAGAAAGGTGGAGTAAAAAAAAATATCCTGGGGTTTAAGTCTTGAGTATATAAGGTATAAAGTGTTACTTGCTGAATCAGGGAAAACTAAGGCAGTAAACTTTTAAAGCCTCCATTTTCTCATCTATAAAATGGGGTTAAAAACATAAAACTGAACTAAATGCATGGCAGTCCCATCACACATACAGTATTTTTATCACATTTTTAAACCAAATCCTTTCATTGCAAATCACGAACATTTCAGAAGTAGTAAAATATATTCTACACGGTATATACTTATATTATATTATATATATATATATATATAAAATCATGCTTTTTCTAGGAATCAGACCCAACTCCAAGTAAAAATATTTATTAGCTTTTTCACAGCTTTGTGACATAAAATATTCAATTAGTTCCTTTCACTTTTTCTAAAATGTAGATACTAGTATCTACCATATGTTGTTGGTGAAGATTCAACATAGTGCATTTTTTGAACCTCATTTACCAACCCACCATCCAATCACGAAAAGGTGGCATTACGGTCAACTGAACAACTGACCTTCCATCTAACTTTCCAAGTCAGGGCCGACATTCCATATTAAAATACCAAAGCTAAATAAGCTACAATGCCTAAAAAATTTTTACAACTATCCCAACGTTTAATGATTAAGTTCTACAATCTGCAATACCTCCAAGATAATCACCATGTGCCCAACGTTAGGCGTGGCTATTCCTTAAGAGTTTGAGACCCCCCCCTCCCCCAGGCTTGCAGCTATAAACTGCCAATCAACCATAATCTCTAAGAGAAAATTTTAGGAAAGCTTGTCTTCAAAACTGCTCAGATGCAATAAGCTTTTAATCTTATTTTTTCAAATTGTAAACAGAGAATAAAATTCATGGAGATAGCAAATATTCTGAGGAGCAAGATGGTATTACTAGACGAATGTAATTAATCAAAACACTGTTCTTAAAGCCATCAAGCTTCAGAGCTTCATGAGGAGCTTCTGGAAATAGACTTAACCTGTTAAAAAACTTTTTTCTCAACTCTTCTAGACTCCTTTTCTAATCAAAGGGGCATCTTTCATTGATTCCCGAATATCACACACTCAAATTGCTAGTTTGAAGGAAAAAAAAAAAAGGTATTTCTGAGGCAAAATAAACGCATTTGGATCTCTTTTGAGATAGCAACAAAGAGGATGAAAATAACCGTTTGAGTGCCTTCCACTCTATCCGAGTTTGGGAATAAAGGACGATATAGTTTCAGGAGCACAGGAAAAAAAAAAAAAAAACCAATTCTTCAGTTCTCAGAAAATCAGCTACAGAAGGGCAAATTCACGGTTTTGTATTAAAAAGTGCTTTACCACCACCACCACCCTTGACCCCAGGCCTTCCCAAGGAGTACTGGGCCAAGGGAGAAATGGAGGAATAAAAGAATGTTTTTGTTTGAACATCCTAGTACAGCTTGGCCCGACAAGGGGGTCCCCTCCATTTGGCGGGAGTGGGTAGGGGTAAGACCATGGAAACCCTGAGGGGTCGGGGAGGTGGCCCCTCAGGGCGCGGGCCGTGTGGAGGAGGCGGGAGATAAGCCAGCAGGATCTCCCGCGCCCGCCAGCAAGAGTGAGGCAGCGAAAACCCGGGCAAATGGCCTGCGGACCTGAGGGTGCGGGGCGAACGGGGACAGGGCGCGCAGGGAGTGGGGCGCAGGCACCTGGCCGGGCCCCGGGGCCCAGCGGCGCGCGAGCCCTGTCAGAGCCCTGAGCCCAGGCCCCGGGGTGGGGGAGGGGAGGGGGCCTTTGGCGCCTCTTCAAGCGGGGTGGGGACAAGGATAGGTAGATCCTGCAAGGGCAAGCGGGCGCCCCGAAAGGCCGGGACCTACACCTCCGCCGGGGCTGGCGCGCAGGCTCGGCGTGGGAGATGGGACCCGGGCCCGCCACCCGCCTCAGCGCTCCTGGCCTTCCCTCCCCCGGCCCCCGGAACCGCCGCCGCCGCCGCCGCCCGCCCGCCCGCCCGCCCGCCGCCGGGTCCCGCCCGGCCCGGCCCGGCCCGGCCCCGCGTGGGTCGCACGCCCGGACCCCGGAGGGGGGTCGGTTCGGTCGCACCCCGTTCCGGTAACGCGTGCCCCCCGCACCCACTCCTCACTCACTGTCGGAGGGGCGAGGGCGCCCGGCGGCTGTCAGGGCGCTGTAGCTGCAGCGGCAGGAACCGGAGGGGAGCCGTGGGGAGCAGCGGCAGGGGCGCTGGCTCATGCCAGTGGAAGTGGGGTCGGCCTCAGGTGCGGAAACAACTACACTGCAGAGAACCCGGCCGGCCGCCTCACAGGGCTGATCTCCTAAAAGGCGCCAGCTGGTATTTTAAAATCTTTGAATTTGGTGCCCAAATCCGTACGGCCCAATGGGGTGCGTTGCTTGCACGCGCGCTCCAATCGCAAGGCGGTGGGAGGGGACGTCCTCATCCACGCCCAATCGGAGGCTGCCGAGGCGGGGCCGAGCCCTGAGGTCCAAGCTCCCTCCTTCTGCCAGGCTCCGCGCGTCCGGAAAGATGCTGAGGCCAGGGGCGGGCCCGGGGGGGGGGGCCTCCGAGCGCGGGGAGGCCGCGGCCCGGCCGCACGTGGAGGTGGCCTACCACGCATGCGTGAACCCGCCAAGCTTCCTTCCGTCCTGGGAACGGGTCTCCTGCCAGTCCTAGTTTCATCCTGAGGGCAGCTCCGGCTTCTGTCTGAAGATCTCCAGTGGGTACAAAGAGTAGCCGAGTTTCTTCGATCAGCACACGAGTGGGTGTCTGGTGAGCGGCGACTCCGGCCGTCCGGGAATCCAGACTTTCCGGAAGACAAGCCCGCCCCCCAGCCCGGCTTAGCCCGCCTCTCTAGGATTTAGGCGCGCTCCTCTCTCCCTCTCAGATTCGCCCCTCCCTCTGCCCTCTGCGTCTGCGCAGGCGCTGGTGGCGGGCGGTGGCTGCGGAGTTGGCGGGGTGGCGCCTGCGCGCTGCGGGCCCCAGTGTTTCTCCCCGTGGCGGGGCGGGGAGCGGGCCGCGGTGGGGGCTGCGCGAGGCTTCCGGCGCGCGCGGCGGGTCCAGCGGCAGGGGTGGCTGCACACGTGGGGCCGCGCTTTCCCGCGGCGGGGCGGGTTGGGATGGCGGGACAGTCCCTTCTTTCTTGTAAACGTACTTGTATTTTCAGCTCCAGTTCTCCAGCCACCGCTGCTTTGTACGTTATTAAATTTGTATCTACGCTCAACGGGTTTTTTTTTTTTGTTTGTTTGTTTATTTACTTAAGGGCCCAGCGCAAGAGAAAGACCTGCTGCGAGATAAATACATTTATGAAACGTCCTGCCGTGGGAATCCCGATGCCCACACCCTAGGGCCGGAGGCTTCAGGCCAAGGGAATGATTTTCTAGCGGTGGCGGGGGCCTGGGTCGGAGTACTTCTTAAGTCTTTGATGACAGCTGGCACCGTATTATTAGTCATACTGAATATTTCAGCCTGCACGTGCCTTCACGTGGTGACAGTAACATTCCTTGCCTTCAGCTTTTTGGCAACAGCCCAATGAAGCCAGGAGGTGTAGGTTCCAAGAATCCTTGTTTTCAGCGGCTCTCCCTTGCTGATTTTCTGCAGCTTTAGGGAGAGCTAATAGTTGACTCACGGTAAGCGCTGAGTTAAATTGGTGGCAAGTTCTGATGAGGCAGGGCTGGGATCCCGATGAGCTCTGCAAGTGCTGGGTGGATCCGGTTTCTGTTGCAAAATTGTGATTCATGAGTTTATCGTGGTGTTTCGCATAATTTTTCATCTTTTAGAATGTTGATTTAGTATTTTTTTTTTGGATTACTGAAATTTGGGCATCCTCGTAAACTTTGCACCCGAGTGATGATGGCGTTCTACTCGCTTGCCTTATCCTGGCCTTGGAGCTAGGTCCAGGAGATAGAAGGTTGAAAGGATAAAAGTTCTGTCCTCCAAAGAGTTCACACACCGACGGGAAGGAAATTAACAGTTCACAATTTTAGTGCAGGAAAGAGCAATATAAAACAAGATAATGGGGGATCCCTGGGTGGCGCAGCGGTTTGGCGCTTGCCTTTGGCCCAGGGCGCGATCCTGGAGACCCGGGATCGAATCCCACGTCGGGCTCCCGGTGCATGGAGCCTGCTTCTCCCTCTGCCTATGTCTCTGCCTCTCTCTCTCACTGTGTGACTATCATAAATAAAAAAAATAAAAAATAAAATTAAAAAAAATAAAAAAATAAAACAAGATAAACAAGATAATGGGATAGAGTGGGCGGTAGATGCATTGACTAATGACTTTGGGTCATCAGGAGGGTTTGGGAGCTTTGAACCAAGATTTGGCTATCGAGTGGGCAGAGTAGAGGTCTGCGTAGTAAGCAGAGGGCAGAGAGGGAAAGTGCTTGGCTTGTTCCAGGGCTATAAGGATGTCTACAGCGCGTTGAGCAAGTGCAAGAGTGGGAAACTAGAAGCCAGATCCTGTGGGATTTCTGTATGTTTATACGTGGAGTTTAGAGTTTCTTTTGATTGCGCTGGTAGATGGAGGGATTTCACCTAGGGAGTAATTTGTTGAATGAATGTTAAAACTATTAGCTTTTTGTCTTCTAGGTGTTTTGCAAATGGCTTTAAGTCTCACAATAATCTTTGACATTATTTTCATTTGATTGTGCTTAGAAGTGTAAGTTTATTCTCACAAAACTACGGCTACTAAGCAAAAATTCCAATCCCATTCCTCTGTATAAATCCGTGTACCTTCCTCTGTGTTATATTGAGGAATGACAGTATTTGCTGGAGGCCAAATTGTTTATAGTACATTTTCACATTACTTCCCCATTTGACCTTGGAGATCATTTTTATTCCCTTTTTATTTTCAGATGTAGACAAATGTATGATATTTGAGGGAGGAAGGGTTTTCTTTAAATTAACTGAGCATATGGACTATATTGGCGTAAGAGGCATTCCCCTGCAGTTATTTTTTCAGGAAAAGGCTAAAATATATTATTGGAAAAATGAAAATTACTTTAGTGGTATAAGGTAATATACATAGCTAAACATATTTTATTGCACAGAATATGAAAGTCTTTTCAGCCTATTTAATGCTGATTTTAAGTGTTAGCGTTTTAATTGATGATGATGAAATATTTTTAACTGACAACTTGTACAGTGGATTCATGACCACCTGTTAATTTCATTTTTGTTGAGAAACTTTGGGCCATTTTGAATTTTACTAGACATCAACAGATGCATGTACTTCTTTCTTCCTGCTCATCAGTATTGGGATTACTACTGAGTTTTTTTGGTGCAAAATGAAGCACAGAGAGTTGCCCTCTTGCAGCGGATTCTTATTGCAGACCTACAGTATGCAAGACATCATGGATTATCTGGAAGTAATTGGGACATGGCACCCGCCCTTGTGCTTACAATTTGGGACTGCCACCTTATAGACAGATGCTCAGTAAATAATTTTTGAATAAAAGCATCATGAGCATAGACGGGAGGAGAAAAAGGAGTATAAGATTTAGCAATAATGCAACACTGGATAAGTCAAATACATCTCATTACATTGGGAATTTTTAGAGAACAGAGGAGTTACTTTTATATGCTAGGATAAGGGAGTAATCTGTTAGACAGGGTTTCTCAACCTCAGCACTGTTGACATTTTGGGTCAGATAATATGTTGTTGTGGGGGACTACCCTGGGCATTGGAGGAACTGTGCATCCTTAGACTAACTCCTGTTGTCTCCAAACATTGCCAAATGTCCCCTAGAGGCAAGATTGCCCACAGATGAAAACCAGTGCTGTTGAGGATGTCTTTTGAGGGACTGGGGAAGAGGGTAGCATGGTACAAGGAACAGAATGGTGGAAAGCCTAAATTCAACTCAGTTATCAGAAAAAAATTAATTTAATGTAACGTAATGGGAGTGGGGAGTAAAATGGACTGCTATGAAATGATATTGGATATGGCTGTATTGTACGCACACTTAAAGAGTTGGGAGTTTTATTTGGAAAGCAGTAGGAACGTATTAAGTTGTTGAGCAAAAGAATGACAAGATCAGAACCTTGGTTTTTAGGAAAATGAATCTGGCGGTTACATATGTATAACCTGAATTAGAAAGTAGATAGGATGCCAGGAGAAGTCGGGGATCATAAAAGTAGTCCAGGGGGTGAAGTAATGCTGGACAACAGTAGTGGTAATAGAATCAATGAGGATAAGAGTATTTAGCAATAAACTGCATGTGAGGAAAAGGAATCAAAGACAAATTTTCTTTTTAGAGGACTACATTTTAAATTTGAGAGAATAGTAGTGCCATTAAAGAAATGGAAATTACACATTGAGAAATGGGTTAGAGGAATATGACAAGTTAAATTTTAAACACAGTGATTGTCTGTTTATGCATCTTCGAAATTGCTCTTCCAGCTGAATGAATTTTGATTAACTGCTGTTGTTAGGCCACTTTGAAATTAAACTCTATTGTTTTTTTCTGAACAATACATCAGATTTGTAGACAAATACTTTAGTTATAATTGCCTTTTAGAATCGAGCCTTTAGAGAGCCTTTAGAATAGGCTTTGTAGCATATTGTTAGGTCCTGGGGAAACAAGAATTAAGAAAACATTTTGTTCATTAATGAGACAATGTGAGAAGTCTGGCAACATGCTTATTCTATTCCCTCACTCTTTCCCGTTTCCTTATTAAACACAATCTTGAGATAGGAGTGAACCAATAAGGTTATTACCTTGCTATAAATGTTGTCATCCTGGTATAGTATTGTGCATACCAATGAAGAGCAGTTAATTTTGCCTAGCGGCTACGGTGCCCCTTAAGTTGGACTTTGAAGTCTGTCTGTTGAGCTAAGCCAAGAGTCTGTTCTAGGTAGGGAGGGCAGCACAAGCAAGGGCAGACAGGAGCAACAATGCATGGCTTATAATGAAGATAACTGAATAGATGCACTGTTTGTGCAGACAGCTGCAAATCCCAAGGCTCTTACAATGTTAGACTTGGGGTTCCAGTAGCTTTGTGCCAAGACTGTGTTGCTCTACCCTTACCTTTCCCTAGGTACCAAAAATTATATTCATTAATCTAGGAGTAACTGATACAGATTTGTGAGTGAAGTGGAAGCTAATGTCAGTTCACAGACCAGAATCTGACAATCACCCAATTACCCTGGTATGTGTTCATAATACACCTACTGATACGTATCTTACATTGTTAGAACTACCTAGGTATTCTGATGATTTCTAACCAGCTGTGATGTTCTAATGGACAGGAAGTTTAAAAATTGATCAAAAGCTCTTTTCCACCTCACACCTTTTCCCATGGGGCCAGGAGTAAGGGAGTGGAGAGGGGTGGGGGTGGGGTGGGTAATAACTTTTAATAGCTTCCTCTTGTTTACAGAATGAAATCCAACATTCAAGATCCCTCATAATCTCAATCCAGCTCCTCTAATATTACCTATGAGAAGAGTTCAAGATAAATTACGTAATAGTATGTTGTAATATTTAGTAATGTGTAGATGTCCCTTTCATTCAAAAAGGAAGCAAAAGAAACAAACTGGCAGATGCAGGCTTGCATGGGAGGAACAGAATATGGCCTAATGAGGTCTTTCTCTCTTGAGCTGGATGGGTCACTGGAAGCCATTTCATCAAACGTTCTTGTGAAGGTAGAGGGGCTTTCATAAGCAGAGAGTGATTTTTCTCAAAATTCTCTGATGTATTTGATAACCTCTGGCCAGCTTTAAAATTCTAAGAATAAATTAGCAAGATAAAATTACTCTGAAAGTTAGCACAAGCTAGGGCCCTGAAGGAAATTTGGCTAATACAAGTTGACTTACGGGAAAAAACACATTACTCCACAACAGTATAAATTTATGTAGTATATATGCTTACAAGGATTCAGATTACTGTAGATACCAACAAATAGAGAAAGGCATGGAATTGGAGGAGTGAACCATTTCATACTTTTTTAACACTTCAGTCATAGAACCTTAATTAAATCATTTTATTTCTCTGGAAATCCTGCCTCGTTGTAACTACTATAAATTCGATGTTTATTCATTATCTACCAGGTAGAGCTCTTCTCATAATTGTAGTCTTTAGTATCTCTCATGTTTTCAAAAACTTGAGTCATTGAGAGCAGCATTTCCAGCTTTTCTCTCACTACTTTATGGGATAAGGGACTTTTCCTGCATTTTCTTCCTTCCCTTCCCTAGTTAAACAAGGTGACTTTACTACTCTTTCTTGCAGTGAAGGATCACACACATCGGTGGAGAACAATGGCGGGGGGGGGAGGGGGGTCCTCCTGTTTCTTTATATCAAGTACAGTAAGGACTTCAGTACTCACTCTGGCCCTCCATCCGCACCACAGTCTTTTACTGCTGTGCAGTCTCAGGCGGGCTTTCTCACGCTTCCTTCCCTTATAGGACTCAATTCTCTGGAGTTCGTCTTCTCACAAAAGAGCTGATATTAACTAGGAATTCCTGTTCAAATTCATGGTATGCTTTCTGTCTCTTAACCAGACTTTGATTAATATAACATTTATTATCATGTTACTATTATTTTATGTTTGAAGTTTTTCATAAGTTAAACCAAATTTGTGATCATTTGTTAAACATTTTACATAAAATACTGTTTTTGTTTGTGTACTTCTCATAGGAAGAGTCCAAAATATATAACCAGAGTAATGATTGTACTGTTGTATATTTTTTACTAATATACTGAGAGAAGATTTATATAAATTATGCCTTAAAAGTACATACATTACTTCCAACTGAGTTAACTCCTGTTTTTTAAGAGATTACTATTCTTTACACACAGTATGATTTGCTATACAAGTCTTTAATAATCAATTTAAACTTTTTTGGAAATAATTTCTACTAATGATTCATAGTCAGCATAGTCCTTCAAGGACTGTACAAGTTCATCCAGTAAATACTCCCCTTGCATAAAAGTTTCAAGATCATGAAGTGACTTGTTTATTCTGTGATCTGTGACCCGATTCTGTGGAAAATTGTATGTTCTTATTTTCTCTGACCTTCCTTTAGTTCCAACCTATATAAAAAGATATGAGATACAGTTAGATTCAGAGCAACTAAACCTACAAATTTAACTTATCTGGAGATTAAGCTCTTGATTTATAATTTGACACACAATGTAAGAACCAAGTTTTAAACATTTTGAATCATCAAATAACATGGAAGCATTAATAAATAAAGAATACTGGCTTTAAAGGCCAACAGAGTTGTAGCATTTGATCTTTTTGCCATTTCAGTGCTCTATGGCTTCATGCATTTATTTCAACTTTAAACTTTAGTTTCCTATCTATAAAATACAGACAAATAATACCTACTACGCCGTGATGATGTACACATTTAGCCTAGCATAGGGATGGTATTCAAATGGTAGCTAAATACATACATTTATATTTGTCACTGGAAGTATTGACAGCAATGAATTCCCGTAAAAAGGAACTAATAAAGGGTGCTGTAGTTACAAAATTAAATACCAAACACGAAGAAAGTAAGTTGTTTGCTTTCCAACTTTCTTCCATAATTTTCAAAGGATTAAAAAATGAGGATTCTATATATCCCTTTTTAGTAACTTTCATTAAAAGTCTGAGAAAAACAAGCCGCTGAATATAGAAACCAGGGCAGAAATTTAAGATTACTATAAAACAAATATAACCTTCGGTTCAGCTACTTGAATTGTTTCCTTATTTTAACAAATACATTGGAACAATTTTAACATATATAAGAACTGGGTTATCTAAAAATATTTTATACTTTAGAGCATTTTTTATATTCACTTTACCTGAATCTTTCTAGCACTGTATCTTTTACTTGTTTCTTCTTCTAGATACATGCTATACAGTTTTGCACGTAGCTTTTTCATAGCCATCTCTCTATTTTTCAGTTGAGATCTCTCTTGTTGGCATTCAGAAACAACACCTGAATAGTGTTATGAGAATTAAAGAGTTTTAATAGGAAAATCTTCTTCATTTATTATCAAGGAATATTCTTTTTCCTTCTTTTTCTTCTTCCTTTATGAGGAGAAAAAATAGAACTCTAATAAAAAAGGGAAAACTATAAACAAATAATTTTTATAGAGTTCTGAGAAAAATGAACATTTAGGCTTGATATGCTATAGTGCAAAATATGTTCATACTGAAGGCAGACATACTGAACAATATGCATTTAATCATTCAATTTGGGTTGTTTTCCCATACCCTTAGCTGGCCACCATAATTTTTTTAAAGCAGTAATTACTCATCACAGAAACAAAAATTTTAAAAGTTAATCCTACTACCAGAGATAGTCACTATCCATATTTTTATGAGGACTTTCATCCATTTTTTTTCCTATTCCTGTTTATATACTATGTATTACATAGACATCATCTTAGAGTTTAACTTGAGGCTTTCCTAATATTTAAGAAAAAAAAAAAAAAAGGAAAACCAAAAACTCCTACCATCCATATGCCGATCCATGCATATTTGAGATTGGTCATAGTAAGAGATTTTTATAATCTTTCTAGATAACTGAGGTTTGCTATCTATATGCTCTTTATCACATGTAAATCGCTGCAGTAATGACTGTAAAGTATGTTTAGTTCTACCTGATAGTATATTGAAGACATAAAAAATATCTAGATGTAGCTCCACTGCCTATCTATAATCAGAACTGCTGGACATTTATGGGTGGACTTAATGAAGCAGCAGCCCTGGAAGTTAAGTGCAGCACTTCACCTGTGAGCGTGTTTCTGGGTAGCAAGTCCAAGCTTTCATTTTCTTGAGAAACTGAAGAGTCCATGTCCCCCTCCCTTCAAAGAAGGCTAAAAACTAGTGATTTAGAGCATTTTCTGACAAAGAACCCATGATAATGACTTCATTCTGAGGATTTTGGATTTTCTTATTATTTTCTTTTTTAATTTTGAGTTGGCTCCATACCAACATGGGGCTTGAACTCAGAACCCTGAGATCAAGAGTCACATGCTCTACTGACTGAGCCAGCCTGGCACCCCGGATTTTCTTTTAATAGTGATATTTACTAAATATAAACTTTAGGAAGCTACCTGGAAGGACTATCTTTTCTTCATGGTCACCAATATGGTAATTCTCTGGGCTTAGATCCCTCCATCTTCCTGGCTTTGCAATTATCCCGCAGAGTTTCATCTAAGGATTCTAAATAAAGTATTTAATAATAATCCTTAGGAGTGTATATCTGGTAGTTGAAGATCTATTACAGTGGAAAATTAGTCAAGTTATTCAGAATTTGATTTCTTTCTTCAAAGTTTTATGTTGAAGGGCTAAGTGCGTACCTGTTGGAAGATGAACTATCCGGACAGCACTGTCCGTGGTATTTACATGCTGTCCTCCAGCTCCACTGGCTCGCTTAGTATCAATTCTTAAATCTTTTGGGTTAATCACCAGATTAATCTATACACAAGAGGAAATACTGGGATTGAAAAATATCACATGTATATGAGCTATTCAAAGGAAAGAACTATCCATTTATACATATATAGAATTAATATAAGATTAAAAAGGTTTAATTTTAAGAATATAAAGTAGATGGAAGGGTACCATTTTTAAAAGTCTCATTTTTGGAAGAGTAGTGGATCAAAATATAATAAAAAATGGAAACCCTCCAAATCCTCAAAAACTAGACTTCTCTGTAAATTAACCTCCTTACCTCACAACAGAAGAACTTTGTTAATATCAGAAATGTGAATATAGGAACTTACGTAGGCTTTTGTGGATTATTTCTGAGTTTAAAAAGGCTTTAACACAGGAAAAAAAAAAAAACAATGCTATCTTAGGAACTAAGGGTAGGCTTATTTTGTTTCATTTTAAATAAAGGAGGAGTTAAATATATCTGAAGACAGAGGAGAGGCACATGGAAATGGCACAGAGCAAAGCCAAGAAGTCATACATACACTAGGATGTGATACCAGTGTAATGCTCGTCCCATCTGAGTCACCATCTGAAGCACTAGATTTAAAAAGCTGTTTCATGAACAGCTGTGGACCACTCTGTGACACATCTACAACCCTGGAAGCAGGACTTCTACCATTCACAGGCCCTACATGTAGCCTGTCTCCATGTGGCTCCATCATACAGTTGCTAGAAGCATTAGGTACAGACTTCACCCCATCTTTTTCTGTAAACTACTTCTGTCTCCAAGATGCTTAAACAAAAGTGACTGGTATCTAGTGTGGCTCCTGCCATTTATTCTACTTCACATTCTTCCTTAACTGTTCTGTTCTTCCTCTAGGGTTCACACAAAAATTAGATCTAAAAAATGGAACTTAGAGTCAAATAGAACCTTTCTCCAAAATTAATAGAAACCCTCAATTAAACTTCCTTCTTCACCAATCATTCATGTTTCATCCTGAAAAACAAGTCCTATATTTCCTGTCACCTTCAGCAGAAGGAATGAAAGCAAACAATTCTTTTTTTTTTTTTTTTTACAAACATTATATAGACTAAGAATTTGGTTATGAGAATGAAGTGTACTCATTATGAACATTGTAACAATATATTCCCATTTTAATGTTAAGTAGTTACTTTGTTAAAACAGCATTCTTGATATTAAACACTCTTGGAAAGTCAAGACAAAGCAAAAATCATTGTAAAAAGTAATTAGTATTAAACTCTATTTAAAGTAGGTAGATTCTCCTATAGAGATGATCGCAGAATAACTACTTTAAGTTTAGTGTGGAGAAAAACTAATAAATAATGCAACATTAGGTCCTTTTTTACATTACGTTACATTACATTAGGTCCTTTGTTACATCTATTGTGAAATCATACTTTTTGGATGAAGGTAACAGATTCTTCACAAAACCTAAAATATGTGATGAAGGCCAAATGATAAGAAAAGGACTTCAATATTGAATATCAGTTCAATAAAGTGATCAGGGAGCAAGGCACTGTGCTGGGCGCAGGATTCCAAGGAGAGGAGACTGATGCCTTACCTCAGTCGGTTGGGGTAAGATTGCTACAGTCATGGTGCTAGTATGGATGCGGCCTTGCTTCTCTGTCTTTGGCACTCTTTGTACTCTGTGCACACCTCCTTCAAATTTCATGTGTTTATAGGCTTCTAAACCCCCAATGCTAGCAGATGCATGTCTAAGGCCACCTTGAAAATATTAGAAGAACAGAAGTATTATTCTCGCGATAAACAATTGACCATCACTTCTACCACCCTGAAATATATTTAAAAGAACTACAAAACAATATAAGCATACAGAATGTAAAAGGTATTGAAAACTTTAGCAAGTCCATGATATTCAGTGTTTTAATACTTAATACCTTTATTACTAATAATCACTACACAAAGTATTTATGGTATTAATCAACTGCTTCAATAACATGTCTAAAAGACCACTTTTAAAAACCATTAATCATTCAGTGGTGAGTAGTGAATGACTAACATTTTATAGGTCACTTCAAAATTTGTATGTTTGCATTCAAAATTACTGAGTAAATGATGAGCATAAGATCAGGTAAGCTTCCTTACCAATAAATTCTAGAGTTTAGTCATGGTCTTTCCACCCTTATGCTAGGACACATATGGATAAATTAAATCTGTACTTTTCCCAAAACAAATTAAACAGTTTACCTATTTCACTTGGAAAATATTCCAGGGTTTCAAAATGCCATCTTTTAAAAGCAGCATATTGCTGATACATATCAAACATCTCTGAAGTAAACAACATTGCCTCCTGACCCCCAACTCCTGCAGTTACCTCCAGGATCAAATCATTCTTATCTGTTTCTTCTGAGGGAACCAAAAGTAAGATAATCTGTAAATACAAAAATATCACCCCTCCTAGAATTAGGAATTATTTAAAACTTAACAAAAAATAACTAAATGATTAGATGCAGGATTTTTAAAAATATTTTATTTATTTATTCATGAGAGACACAGAGAGAGGCAGAGACACACGCAGAGGGAGAAGCAGAGTCCATGCAGGGAGCCTGACGTGGAACTCGATTCCGGGACTCCAGGATCATACCCTGGGCTGAAGGCAGGCGGTCAACCGCTGAGCCACCCAGAGACCCCCTAGATGCAGAATTTTATTTTATTTTATTTTATTTTGTTCGATGCAGGATTTTAAATATTTAATTTACCTGAAGTTTCCCTAAACAAACAATATTTCCAATTGCTCTTCAACTGTCTTGCTAATGAGAACCATATAGTAATGCACAACTTCTATAAAATATTAGTGTTTCAATTATAAATGCTATAAAGTCCAGCTGAAACTTACAGTATGGATTTGTTTCTTTTGGTGTTCATGTAAACTTTTTTTTTTTTTTTTAAGATTTTATTTATTTATTCATGAGAGACACACAGAGAGAGGCAGAGACACAGAGGGAGAAGCAGGCTCCATGCAGGAAGCCCGATGTGGGACTCGATCCTGGGTCTCCAGGATCACACCCTGGGCTGAAGGTACACGCTTAACCGCTGAGCCACCCAGGCGTCCCTCATGTAAACTTTATTTATTTAATTAATAATTAAGAGCTTGTTGTGAGTAGGACACTATATTGTGTGTAGAATGAAAGAGAAGATTCTTAACTCTATCCTTTTGAAATCTATAGCCTAGTATGGCAGTAAAGAAAAGAAAAAAAAAAAACTCAAATTGTATCTTTTTAAGTTTCTTTAATTTGGAAGATAAATTTATAATCCTGGAACTGAAAAGGCCCTAAGAAATGATAGATGATCTGGCCCTCTTCCCTCATTTTACATGTCAAGGAAAATGAGGCAGAGACTAAATGACTTGCTAAAGGGAAAAGTGTTTGTTGGCAGAGAGGCATAAAAACTCAAATCCTGCTGCCTAGATCAGTCCTCCTTCCCTTCAGTGTGTACTAATTAAGGGACACGGAATAAAAGCTTCTTAGATTAGGTGAATTAAATAAGAAAAGTTACCAATATTTATTGGTCCCTTAAATTATGACAGGCACTACGCTAAGCACTTTATATACTTTAATTCTTAAGTCAGTCTTGGGAAGTAGTATTAATGGATCTACTTAAGATGTGAAAACTCAGTTTAAGCTTAGTTTAATTATTTGATCTAGCTGCCCCAAAACATACAACTAGAAAGTGTAAGAACTAGAACTTGAACCCAGGTCTGCCTGAATTTTGAAATATCATACTTCATGTTGGTTGGGATTTATGGTTGATACTACCTTTCTATATTTCTGGCTATAACATGATCATTCAAATCTTGAGTAAATGATTGAATTTACGTGTTTGTTAATTAACACTATTCAATGAACAGAAACCTTTAATACATATGTGCTTCTATTTCACAAAAAAATTAGAAAATGGGTAGAAGTTAAATTACATGAGACTTTTCACTTCATAGTAGAACCTTCCCTCTGGAATGGTTGGTAAGGATATTAACTTTTGATGAGTCCATATCTGACTAGATAAAAGACAGAATCTTTAAGCACCCCCTTTTCTGGCCCCTTACCTACCATGTCCTTTTATTTATATCCTCAGAGATAACTATTATAAATCTTTAAGCTCTGGTTTCCAGAATAACAAAGAGTGGTTCTAATTTAATATAATGATTACTTTTCATCTAATGCCTATATATTCTCCTAGATGTAAAACCAAAGCCTTATAATTCAGTTCTAAAAGCCCAAAGGCCTACTCTAGGTCTTGACCTCTAATAGTGTCAGGGATAAAAGGTACAGAAATACTTCTGCTGCCAAGGAGCTTACGATCTACTACTTCTCCAAAACCTCTTCTACCCATCATCTACCCCACTCTCACCTCTCTTAAAATACCTAAAGAGGGGGAAAACAATACTGATATTTATTTCACTACTTCTCCGAAAAATCTTATCAATGTAACAGTCACTTTCCACCCCCCCACAGCTCTCCAATCCTTTTAGTATGAAAAAAAGGGTCACATGGAGTATGCTTTATCCTGCTTTAAAAAACCCTATAATTCTAAATACTAACAAGCTACTTAGTTCTTGAGTTGTTTTTATAAACTCCTAATAAAATTCATTAAAAGTAATAGCACAAATGCTTTATTCTTTGTACAGATACCATACCTGGTGCTTCAACTGAGTTATTTCTTTTTGACATGAGGTTATTTCATTCTCTGCAAGTTTCCTTAAATCTTCATTTTCATCTGAGAATGTGAAAATAAAACAGTAGATTAGGTTTCCTTAATGTCAAATTGCCAACATAATTCAAGATCATTTTATTATTACTGTAGCTAAAGGGAAAAATAAAATGTCTTTCTTGTCCTTTTAATAGCTGCCATTAATTAAAAGTAGCATTTTATACATTAGTGTTTATTAGCATGTAACTTTAAACAAACCTTTTTCCTGATGACAGAAGTATAAAATAAAAAAGAATCTACAAGAAAAATAAAGAAGCTATTAAACTATTCTATAACTCTACCTCCATGAAATATTCATATTAACAAACATGCTTTTAGTTTTCCAACTTAGACTATATAAAAACAAATACATCCAGTAGTTAGAACAGAAGAGGAACAGAAGGCTCCATCAGTTAAACTACAATTGAATTAAAAAACTGAAAGTTACTTATTATCTCTTTAACAAACACATTATATTTCATTAATATAAAATAAATATCCACCCAAACATTTAGATCCTCCTAATATTCACAGAACGTCTGCATGAAGTACTCCCCCCACAACTCGCTTTACTCGCTTATTTCATCTTTTGAGTTTTCATTTTTACCCTATAAAATATGCCGTCTCATCCCTTTACCCTATGGACAACAGGCAACCTACAAAAAGGAGAGAAGGGAAATTTTTTTAGCTCTTACAAATAGCTCTCTTTGTTGAGACTGGACCTTTACAAAGTATCAGTTTATATGTTTGTTCATTTATGAGGAACCAACTATGCTGGGAACTAATATGTAAGACCTGCCCTCAAGGCAGAGTTTTAGATAATTTTAGTTTCTTTTTATTTTTCTTAGGGAGAAAAACAAAGAATAACAACCTAAAACACTAGGTGGTTAAATATTAAAATGATAGCACACTAAAGATTGTTTTTTGTTTATTTTGGGGAAGGGCGGAAAAAGGAGAGGTAAGGACAACACAAACCATGAGATAAGCAATGATGGGAAGTGTTGGTGGAAAGGCAGGAAATTATTCTGGCACAAATTTGGCATGGAAGAAATTTGCTGAAATGGCAAATGTGTTGAAGTAGAAAAAGGAAAAATGAATTCTAGTCGTAGTTCAACCACTAAAGGTTCTCTTAGGGCAACATATCCAACCTCTCTGAATCTCCATTATCTTGAGAAAAATGAAGGACTGGGCTGGATAACCTCTAAGGTGCCTTTCAATTCTGAAATGCAATTCTTCTGTAAGGCTAAGGAGACTGGAACTAAAGTCACAGTAATTTAATTTTAATACTACATTTCATTTAACCCAGTATAACCAAAATATTATCATTTCAACATGTACTTTAAAAATATTAAAAATTATTTTGTATATTAGGTCTTTGAAATCTGTTTTTACCCTTACAGCACATCTCAACTCAAACTAGCTATGTTACAGGTGCTCATTAGCCATTTGTGGCTAATGGCTTTAGAGTTTGGACTGAGGAGTTACTCCTAGGCCATGGAACTACACTAGTTTTTTCATTCAATATTATTAATCAACATGTTGACAGGCCACTATCACATGCCTGCCTTCTCCTCTGCCTACCAGTTTATTTATTTATGTTTTCCCCACTATAATTTGTTAATTCTCATTTACTTCTCCAGCTGTTATATCTGATTTCATAATAACACCATTTTTATTAAAATCACCCATGACAAAATTGCCAAATCTACAGGCTTACTTCAGCCTGAGTTGAAAAGATGAGCCCTTTCTAAGGTATCAACAATTCCCTACTTGAAATTTTAATTGGTCTTTACTGCTTCATTTCTCTTGTTCAAGTTCCCAAAGTTCTGCCTGTTTTTCTTGATCTTTTATAGCTTCCTCCTCTGCCTGTTCCTCAAATACTATGTATTTCTGCTTTTGTTAGTGTCCTATTTCTGTCTCTACAAATTCTTCCTGAACATTCTCATCTGCTCCCAAGCTTTACTTTGTCAAGTATATGCTGATTATTCAGGCTTAGTTTTAACCCTTAAATCCACTTGATTTTAAGCTTGGTCTAAGCTATGAAACCAATTTAGTTTTTCCCCAAAAGTATTTTTCCCAATATGCGTAATTAATTCCCCCCCCCCCCCCCGCGCCCTTTCTGGGCATCCACCTTTTCTCTTAAATAACTTCATTTAGAGGCTCTTTGACTCTCACCTAAACTACCGCATTGATGTTGTTTTCCATGGCATCTGCAATCTCGTTACAGGTTGACTTTGAAACTACCACAAATCAAGCTTTCCTAGCAAGAAAGCCATTTCTATCATTCACTCCCCCATCCAAAAGCTTCCACTGGCTCTCTTCTGCCAACAAGATAAAATCAACTTTTTAATTTTTTTTAAAGATTATTTATTTATTTATTCATGAGAGACACAGAGAGAGAGGCAGAGACACAGGTAGAGGGAGAAGCAGGCTCCACGCAGGGAGCCCGACGTGGGACTCGATCCCGGGCTCCAGGATCACACCCTGGGCTGAAGGCAGCGCTAAACCGCTGAGCCACCAGGGCGTCCCATGATCAACTTTCTAAAATTAGTATTCACATCTCTCCCCCTACTCTCCTTAGAAAATGTTTCAACCTGCCACTCCTGATAACCTCTCCTCTTCCTGGGTTAACAAAGAGTACAGTGATTAAAGATTTGGAGTCAGCCCAGTCTAAACTCCATTCCTTGAAAGCTGTCTGGCCTGAGTAGTTATTTTACCTCTATTTCTCATGTTCCTCTCCTGGCCCATAAGGCTAATAGTACCTACTTAATAGTTTGATGTGTGAACTGGATGAGTGAATACGTGAAAACAGTTACGCAAAGGCCAGAGTGTGGTAAAAGATCAACAGCGGTTAAATAAACTATTAATATCCTGTAGGGTGGCCCTTTATCCCTGCACGAGGCCTTCCCAACAAGTTCTCCTTGCTTCCCCCAGGTGTCTATTCGGATATCTAGTCTCATTTTGAGGCTCTAGTACTAATTTTCTCTCCCCGAAGAGACTGTGGCCCTCTCTAGAGCCATACTAGCCAAAGCGCGGTCCAGGGGAGTTTGCAGAAATGCAGAAACTTAGGACCCATTAGCAGTCGAATGCACACCGATCACTTTAGGAAACCCGTTAAAAGCGCATCTTTTTAGGTCTCCGACTGTGAGTCCAAAGTCTGGTTTTAGCGTGCACCTCTCTTGAATATCGCAGATGGCCCCTTTACCACAACTCTAACAAACACTGCTCTCAAGCCCTTATTTGGGGACAGTCCCTCGTTTGTCCTTGGTGAGCTGGAGATCTGCCGACCTTAGCCTATCAATACACTGAAATCCTGTACAAGGGGGCGGAACATTGTGACCAGTGAGCACAGGGCTCACACAGGCGACGATGAGGTGAGAACGCACAGTGACGCCTCCACCTCCGATCTAAACCAAAAAAAAAAAAAAAGAAAAGAAAAAATTCCAAATGAGTAAAGAACTAACTCGGGAGGTGTGAACACCTGCCCAGCGGCTTAGCGGGAAAGACCAACGAAGAGCCCAGAATCTGCCCGTCCCCCTGGGCCCGGCTCTCACCGCGTAGCAACTGCTCGGTGTCCTGTAGCTCCCGCTCCTTCTCGCTCAGCAGTTGGGCCGCCGCCAGCAGCTCAGCCCCCCTGACCTGCAGCCGGGCTTCGGAGCCTGCCTGGCGCTCCAGGAAGGTCCGCAAGGGCCCGCCTCGGGCGAACAGCTCCTCCAGCGGCAGGCTCCCGCAGGTTAGGTGCCGGCGGGCCGGGCGGACCAGCCGGCGGGCCCACAGATGACGAACAGCACTCCATAGAAACCGGGACCGCATCGCTGAGGGGGCAGCCTGGGACGTCTACCAGAGCCGGAAGTGTCGGACAGCGAGTCTCGCGACACCGCGCGGAGTTTGGAAGCCGGCGAGAACTGGGCGGGCCCCGCCCCCGCCCAGCGCGCGCGCCAGCTTTAAAGGGCCTCCCGAAAGCTTGGGTGGGAACTTCCCGGCCGGCATTTAAACCCCGCGGGATTCGCAGAGGCCGGAAGGGGGCGGGGCGGGAAGTGGTGGGAGTGGGTCCGGGGACCGTCGGCATCTTTAGAAGCCGGGTCGGAAACGCCTGTCTGAGTCTGGTCGGGCGGTGTGCTGTTCTGGAAGGCGGATGCTGCAGCCTGCCACGCGGTTTTCCGACGTCGAGGATGTAGTTCCCGAGCCCTGGGTGAGGACTCGAGCCCCGCAGGGGGGGGAGGGGAGCTGAGGACACAGCCCCGGAAGTCCTGCAGCGCCAGCCGGGCTTTTCGTCTCCGAGAGTGAGCTGTAGGCTGGGCCTCGCCGCGTGTACGTGTGGCTACGGCTCTTCCTTTTCCTCTGCTCGTGCCTCTTTTCGACGGTGGGTAAGGCTCGTGTTAATGAGGGCGGGGCTAGCGGACTCGAAGGCAGCCAGGAGAGGGGTTTCCCCAGATCTGCTTTCCTGCCCCCTTAGGTGCCACGTCATTTACTCGCTGTCAAACTTCCTTCCTTCCTCAGCGAGTCGGCTGCCCATCCATCCTCCTCCTAGTTGCCGTTAGCTACCTTGGAAAGGGATTGAGCGATTCCACGTTGCGGTAAACCACAGCGCAGCAAAGCCTCAGAGCCCCGCCTTCGGTAGCCCAACCTCCTCCATCTCTCTCCAAAAACCTTGAGATAGCGGATTGGTGCCTGGGATACTGTGGCTTGTTTGTATAATGCTTTGCACCTTTCAAAAGAGCTTTTCAGAGCCACCCGAGGGATGGATATGAAGGAATAAATAAAACCAAGACAGTCCTGGGGATGCAAAGGCTGACTCAGCCTGGGAACTCCCACTACCTAACTGGTTTGCGCAGGGTGTTCTAAATGTTTTCACTGTTGAGAGAGCTGAAATACTGTAAACTCGTGTTTTTTTGTTTTTGTTTTTTTTTTTTTAACCAAATGGTATATACGGGAGCCTTTGACAAGGTTAGGTCATCCCTAAGTCGTCTAATCAAAACTATTAAGGTGAAGTAAAATTCTTGTAAAGTGAGCTTGCATCGTCTCTATTCATTCCTTAGGTCTACATAAAAATGCAAAGTGGAGGAAGGAATGAGATGACTCCAAATTGTATAGAGCAGAAAACAGGTATTGCTACTTAAACGCTCCAAGTAATTACCTCAATTATTCGTTTCACTTTGTGTATTCAAGCCACATTACTTGATAAAATTGTTTAAGATAGTGGTTGAAACCCATTTTATTTTAATTCTGATCCGAGTATAGAACAGGACTGAGCAGGCCATTTTTTGACTTTATTAGAATCAGTTATTTCCCAAATCTAAACTCCACTTTGAATTTTTTTAATTTATTTTTTTATTTTTTTTAAACTAAATTTTTTTAAAAAGATTTTATTTATTTATTCATAGAGACACACAGAGAGAGAGGCAGAGATACAGATAGAGGGAGAAGCAGGCTCCACACAGAGAGCCTGACCTGGGACTCCATCCAGGGTCTCCAGGGTCACACCCTGGGCTGAAGGCGGTGCTAAGCCACTGCGCCACAGGGAAATTTTTTTTAAAACCATAGAAATGGCGGGAGTCTTTTGAACTCAACACGATTAATCTCTCTCAGCTGAGTTCTCATAACAAGTTATTTCAAGAATATACTTTATTATTTATAAAGGTGAAAAAGTGTGAGAAGCGATAACTTTATGGAACACTGTAAAGAATCCGACCAGAAATTATATTCCCTAAGATGCATAAGCAATTTAAGTAATATAAGTAAGTGTACTTTTTACTCTTGACTGTTACACCAATGAGGAAACAGTAATTTGCTCTACAGATACAATGGTGAATTCTTTATTAATTCAAAACATTTTAAAAAAGTGTAACGCATGTGCATCTTACAATAATATCCAAAGGTTTCCACAGTATAGTCAAATGAAAACAACTGTAGTTTGATTTACTTTGAAAACTCAAAAAAAAAATAGTTTGAGACTTCTGAATTTCCTTACATTACTGTCATGCTCAAATTTGAGTATTACATATCGAAGATTCTAGCATTTTCAGAAAGTCTATTATTTGTACAGAGGTAAAAAGATAACATAGATTCAAGGCGGGGAAATAAAAACCCAAAACAACTTAAATTGGAGGAAATATAATCTAGATTATCTATTCAATTTATAAGTACCTACAGTATTCTGACAGTGCCAAATAACCAAGCATGTGTCTCAAGTTGCATTCATGCATTCAAAACTCCTTTATGGTCCACTAATATTAGCAGACTACAAAATATGGATATATAGATTAAGTACAATGAACATGGTAGTAAAAAATTGCACACATTCGATATGATAAATCTTACAAAACTAAACACATTGAAATTATTTTTTATATTTAGCAAACACCCTAAAATCATATACAAGAAGTTGTATATTATGACAAATAGGTTAGAGCAAGGGAGAAAAAAATCAAGTCTTTTACATTATTTCAATAATCAGTGTTCATTGTTCTGTTGAGGACAATATGGAAAAGCACTCAGCAAAAAATAATAGATTTAAATTACCTCTTCTGACAATTAAAATAAAATCTTTACTATCCAAGGGATGTAGAGGATAAAGTAAAGATAGTTCAAGGCAAAAAATTCACTTTCACCTCCATTAAGTGAATATTTAAGCTATAGTTTTGGAGTTTTATTTTCCCATTTCAATTTCTAGTTTATTGTATTTTCTTCATGGTATATGTTAGCAGTCATTTAATGGAACCTAATAGCAGTGCTGAGGATTCTGCTTAGAATTTTTTTAGCTCAGTGTTAATGTCCAGTATCTTTACCTCTAATTTGATCTCTTAATAATGTATTGCTTTACAGTGGTGAAACCTAATAAACACTACCTCAACCAGATGGTCAAGGTTAATATTAACAGTGGTAAGTCATGATGATGGTATGTACCTTTGATATAAATAGCACTTTACTTCTGTGGTCTTCCAGAAACTGGTAACACCTGTCTAATCATGGGAAAAACATCAAATTCCAATTAAGGGACATTTTACAAAGTACTGGACCAGTATTCTTCAATACTGTCAGGGTCATCAAAAGCAAAAAAAAAATTTGAGAAACTGTTGCAGCTAAGAGGAACTTAAGACAGGATGACTAAATGTTGTATGTATCTTGAATGAAATCCTTGAACAGAAAAAAGACATTAAAAGCTGAGGAAATCTGAATAAAGTGTGGACTTAATGCATCAATATTGGTTCATTAGTTGTGACAAGTGTCACAATGGGTGTGCAGTATATGGAACCTCTCTGTATTATCTTTGCAACTTTTCTGTGAATCTAAAACTATTCTAAAATAAAAGGTTTAATGAAAAATTTTATGAACACACAACCACTTTTTTCTTTTAATTTCATATTTTCATGGTAAAATTGTTTTAAAAATCATACCAGAATGCTTTCTATTCCATGCCAATATCAATGTTTTCTAATAGTCTCTCATAACTTAGTTTTAGCTTTACTTCCACATATTTATTTGCCAAATTACTTGATGTTTATATTCTTCCTATCCTTGGGAATGTTTTTTATTTCCTTTGGAAATAAAATTTTCAAATGATTTATTTTTTATCTTACTTATTTAAGCATTTATTTTAAGCCTACAATATTATATACACATTTGCATACACACATCTATATATTTATATCCGTGTATGTGTGTCATTGAAAAAAACCTACTTCTTGGTTGTAGGTCCAGTGTGATGTTCATGAACTGCAGACTGAATTTGAATCATATTAATGAACAAAGCAGTAACAGATTCATATGGTCCTCCATCTTGAAATAAGCATGGTTGTATTTGTTTGAATAATTAAATCATATTTTTAAAGTATACCTCCAAAAGAAGAGAAAAGTGCATTAAAGTGGCATTTAATTCATACATTTTTTGAAGTGAGAATAATTATTGAACTGGAGAATTTTGATAATAATAAATATATGTCACACTTCATGCTTTCCATGTTGACCTCTTTTAATTCTCATGGCCACCTTGTAAATGGAGTATCCCTACTTGAAGATGAGGAAACAAGCTCAGAGAGGTTCAATATAATGTTTGCCCAAAGTCACATGAGACAGAAAGGTAACCTGATTTCAAATTTATAAGTAAAGCCTGGTATTTGGGAACAACAATCTCAGTCTGCGCACTATCATGTGTTTCAAAGATACTATAAGAACGTTACAGGGAAGATCAGCAGCCAAGTTTTTGGTATCAGTTTTATTGATAAATATTTGCAGTAGTAACAAGTGAGGAATAACTAAAACTTTTACAGATTTAATACTGTTTTCTCAGGAGAACAAGCATTTTATATTGGTCAGAAATTTAAAAAGAACTGACGAGCATGCAAATATAAATGTTTGCATAATATATTTTGAAAATTAGGGTCATATGCTGTTAATATAAATACACAGGAAAGAGAATTTTCTGGAACTATCCTTACCACCTTTTGAAATAATTTGCCATTGTATCCAAAGTTTTTAAAATTCATGTTTGATAGGGTTCTATCTATAGGCATTTTAGGCCTAAGAAATTTTAGGTAGCTATTGAAAGAGTTCTTATTTTCCTGTTTTCTGATTGTATTTAACATTTCTTCCTTCTTTATTTATTCCTCAAAGCATCTGATAGATTGTATTTTTTGCAAATGTAACTTGTAACAAATTACAATATGACTTTTTTTTTCAATATGTTAAAAGTGTATAGAAAAAAATGGATATGTTCAAAACTAAGAATCCGGTGTTATTTTAAGTCAGCTTAATGGGGTGAAATTGTATTTTTGCCCCTAATATATAAACATTATTTACCTATTTCTATAGTCCTTTTGCAAAACTGAACTATTAGGTAAATATATGATATGCATTTCATTCTGTAAGTAAGAACTTAGGCAGCATTAAAGGACACTAGTAAACACCCCATGCACCATGACCAAATATCAGAGCTGGTCATCCTATGTACATATTTTAAGGTCTTAAAAAAAAAAAAAAAAGACCACATTACGGTCTTGATTTTTACACTCCATAACGTTGATATCAAAATTGTGTTTTGCTATTGTTGTTCATATGCCAGTGCACCCATTGTGCTTAGAGCTGCCCTATAACACTGTTGGAACATCAATATTACCATTGAGTAACATAGTAACAATTATTTAGCGTAAAGAAGAAGAAGTGTCATCCATCCATTATTAGTGTGATCTATGTACAAGATCCATCTCTGAAGAAATCTGGCTCTCCAATTTGTTATATATATTTATATATAATCTATACCCTCTACTTCTCTTTCAATGATAGACACTCTGAATTTAGGCACTATAGAAAGAGCATTAATCTTCTTTCTGTGTGCATTAGCTGATTCTAAGAGTACACAAAGATATCCTGACAATCTAAAACACAAAATGTACCCTTCTAAAGTGCTAATTTGTCCCCAGGGAGGAATATATTCACTAGGAAAAATCAAATTCTACCATAACAAATATTGTGCTCTTGGAATGGTAGCATAGACACCAGTTGAGGGCATTTTGTGTGTTTATTACAGCTCTGTAATTAAAACAGAAAGAGTTATACTATACTTTAAAAATTGGTAGAGTTGCAAATATACAGACATACTCTTAGATAGAAACTTTAAACAATTTAATTTTGAAATTAAATGAGAAACCTCCCCTCCCCCCCCAAATAGGAATTTAGCGCAGAAATGCTTCCATAACATGGTTACCAACATCCGATGTGTAAATCTGCTCTAGAATCATTCTCAGCCCAACTTCCAAACCAGGTTTCAAAAGGATATACTAACTTCAAAGTCTGTATTCTACAAATGCCCAGGTTAGAGATTAGGACTCTTTATAAGGGCCCTTATCTTTACATTTGGTAAAATATTAAAGGTATTGTCAAACAGACAATTCATCTAATAGTCCAAAGTATCTTATAAAGATAACTTATGGCTAGCAGGTCACCATCATTTATAGTAACAACAAGAATATAAAGTAGACATTTAAAAAGATTGATGCATGCAGTGTATCATAGTATATTACATATTTTCTATTCATGTGCACCAATTTATTGTGCCTCAAACATAGCAACAAGTATAATATTACAACATATATGTGTATACATCATAGAAGCATGATAAACTCAATTCGAATCAAGAAGAAATTAAATAATTTAGGAACAATAGAACTTCACAATAGAAGTGATGATTCTTTTAGGTTTTTCTTCACTCTTTTGGAAAAAAATAGGACTTTTGTAAACATCTTCATAGCTATCTTTTTTTCAACATATTACTGAAAACTACTCAAATAGTAAATATCTAATTGACATGGATAAAGTATGTCTTAACACACTAACACTTTCAGACAAAAACAGGCATTTGTTAAAAGAAATTATTATAAATATTTTCTATCTTGTATTCTAACTACATTTTCATAAATAATGTATTTAAAAGTGCTGAATATGGTAGGATAGTCAGCAACGCCAGTGTAAACAGAACATTTTGTTTTCTACTCTGCAAACTTTTTTTAATCCCATTTTGTCAAACACTGCAACAGTTAAAATATTTGCATAGGGAATAGATAATAGCCCTTTTAACCATATCTCCTGAATTCTATATAAATTAGAAAATCAAATTCACTTAAAAAAACAATTCTTGAAATGTCTTGTTTTATGGAAAAAGAAACTTACGATGCCAACCTTTCAAGTAAAATAAATTTTAAAAAGAAAACCCCAAACTTGTTTCTTTTAAAAATGTATAATAAATTAAAAAATGAGAGGTAGTTAAAAAATGACAAAAACCTATAATTTTAATATCATCCTTAATATAAGGCCAGTATTCTCAGTGGATATAAATATTTTTAAAACTTTCACTTTAGGTGACTCAATACTATATTTATTAAGTTAAAAAAATAGCCTCCAGGGGATATTAATATTCAAATGTAACACCTTGATATAAATATGACACTGACTTGTGTGTGTGTGCATGATAGGATACTGTTTTCTTGAGTGTCAAAAGTACATGCCAATGTCAGGCAAGTATTCTGTCTTAAAGATTTACCAGTACTTATAAAAAATAATATGGCAGCTAAAGATTTGAGCACTGTACTGCCTTTCAGTTATGGATGAGTATTAATAGTTTGGTTTTAACATTTTTAAAATAAGTCATTCTGAAGATACTATGAAAACAGTTAAGGTCTGAAGTAGAGGATTATCTTCTTCATAACCCTTACAAAACTTCACTTGGTTAAAAACTTAGCTTTTCATTAGATTTTGCTTTCAAGGAAAATATGCCACAGGACAGATGCTATTCATCAAAATGTTTTATATGCTACATGTAGGCATTCCTTTATTAAATCCTATTTTTTTAATATCCCAAAACTAAGTTATCGAGCTTAGTAATTTTTTTCTTGCTAAAGTACATACTTTACACAACCGTTTTAGAACTGGAGAGCCAGTCTTTAATAAGTTAATTACAGTATTGGACATCTGATATATACATAGATTTTCTTCTATTACAATTAAAAACAATTATCACTCTTTGATTTGTCATTGAGATAGAATATCTTCAAATTGTTTTGTGCTTTTTTTCTCTTTTCTTCTTCTTGTTGTTTACATAGCAAACTATTCTGTAAAGAAAATGCCACAGTTTTGGCAGTGAACAACCAGAGGAAATTCCCCCATTAGGATTTCCCAACAAACAGAGATAAATAGCTCTTTTTCCATGTACAGAAATATTGGCTTCAAAATGAGTGTACTGAACACAGTATATAGCATGTTGAATATCATTGTTACAACTTAAAAATTGGCTTTTTCTGTCTTAGATTATATTTAAAAATGCAAACCACAGCCAATTTTTTTGGCAATTATTTCTATAAGACCATATTGCACAAAAGTCCTTAAATACAGATATAAGTTATGCCATTGGATTAAATATTACAACAGCTACGTGGCAAATGAAGCAGTTTTACTTTGCACATGCAGTCTCTGGGGATACGCTAGGAGACTGTTCATAGGACTACAAATACAGTTTGCTTGCAAGTAGAATGAGTGTTGAATAAAACAAACTTAATTTGGCAATTCGTTGTTTTTTGTGGTATTTTCTCCAAACTTAACCAGGATCACCTTGATAAAAATGGAGACAAAGACCATATGGTTGTATTTTCACAGTAGCCTGAGGAATGCTAAACTGGAGTTCTCCAGGAACTCAGTTTCTGGTGTTATTTAACTACTTGTATTTCCCATCCCAGCCCTCCAAAATGATTTTTTTTTTTTTTTTTTTTTAGTGAAAATTAAGATTCAGAAGTAGAGCTGGCAGTACTTTCAACAAAGGACTTATAAATTTGAGAGTTCAAAAACCTTGGGAAAGAATCTCTGTGCATTAAGGTATATATCTGAAGTTGGGCATCTTCATACATGTGAGGATTAGGATCCAACAGATTTCTATTGATCACCTCTCTAACTCGAGAATCGAGACTCACCTAAAAAGAAATAAGAGCAGATACATTAAATAACATTTTTTTTCCAAAAGATCTCAATTAAGTAAATACTGGTTTGTGACATTTCAAAGAAACTTCAAAGAGTTAAATTCAACTGCCTAAAATCTTGAGGTTACCTTTTCTTTTTTCTTTTTTTTTTGAGGTTACCTTTTCCAAGGCTATATAACCTTGCATACTTTTCTTCTTCAGAAGTTAAATTAAAAGAAACAAAAAACAACTTGTCTTTAAAACCAAAAATTCAGTTCACAGATATCCTGGCTCATTTGGATTTTTCTTGTCTATGCATTCAACTCAGGGGGTTTTGATCCATTTCTGTTCATTGAGGCACCAGAAAATCCCTAGCCAGAATACAAATTTTTATCCTTTTATGTGACTGCTGAGGTGACTCTCTTGATGGGATAAGGTAAAAATCTAGCAGAGAGTAGTTCTTTGGCAAAAATTAGCATGATATTGAGTGCTGATTTCCTGATGGTTTTATATCCCAGCAAATCCTACAGCGTCAAAGTAAGAAACCATGAATGTAAAATGGTACAGAAGAGCAAAACCACAGCAGGCATTCTCCATGTCTTCTGTGTATTAAAGAGTAAGTAGAACAGTTGCTTGAAGTGGAGTCTTTGAAAGGAGAAATGTAAGTAGGAATTCAGAATACCCATACAAGTAATCAGTACAGTATTATTTAAAAAGCGTAAATAAGTAAAATTCTGCAAATGATAGCTTTTTGTTTTGTTTTCCCTCACTAAATGCTGATCCTGTTGAAGCTGGTAGGACTTCTGGAAAGGGAACTGGGGAAAAATAAGTAGTTATAAGGGAATGCTTGGGCAACAGAAGTAAGCTCTGCTCTGAAGTGACATGCTAGCAAATCCTAAGAGGCCAGCCATCCCCAATTTGTCCTGATCGGTCTCATTCCTCACTGTTGAACATGGACTAGAGCATTGTGATCCATATTATCTGTCTCATGAGGTACCCAACACTATACAAACCTTTCATATTTATAGGTAAACGTTTTGTCATAAGCATTTCACAAAAGCCTTTTTGGTTCCGGCTTCTTTTCCCACCTGCTGTTTGGATTAAGCCTGGGGTCTAAGTCCTAATGACTGAAGTAGCTCATATTCCATCTGATGTTGCTAGATTCTTGAGCTCTGTGATCCCTATTCCATTGGTTTGATTGCTCCACCCCAGAGATGGTTGCTATGGGAGGGAGATAGTGATCCAGACTAAATTTCTGTGGCTAGCTAGACCAACATTACAGAAAAAATTAAAAGTCTCTTGGCTGAACTACATATTGTCTTATAGGAATTCTTAAAAAAAAGTTCCAGAAATGGATCATTTAGGTTTTATTCTGTGTTACTGCCATTTGAGGTCATCATCAAGTACAAAATAATTTTAAAAATACAGAATTTTTTTCTAAGCTTTTTATTTAAAAATATTGTTTATCTCTCTCTACTCAACAGGAATATTTTGACACTGGAGTTTAAGCCAATTTTATACTGACAAGTGGTGTTATGGTAAGATGAAATCTTACCAAATACATTAAACTGTTTTTGTAGATGTTTTTGCTCTTACTTTTGAACTTGAAATTTTTTGTTTCAATGGAGGAGGAAATGTTACATTAGCAATAAAGAAAGAAAATCATTTATTTTTTAGATAACAGCATAATTAAATATAGTATAATTGTAGCTAGAACCATATTAGTTATCTGGAGACAGAAATAAAATACCTTGAATTATTAAATGTCTTGAGTCCTCATTGTATAATTTTACTTTTTGCAAATTAAAAACAGAGGTGGAAGATCATAGAGAAAGTAATACCATCCAACATTTAGTAACCTGTAACAAAAACTCATTTGTGATTTCTATTTAAAACATAAAATATTTACCTTAATATCTGCTTGTTTGGAAAGGCTGTCAGTCAAAAGAAGTGTAGAGAGGTCAAATAACAAGGATAAACCCCACAGGTATAATAATCTATAGTTTCATCTGGTGGCATCTTTGTGCTTCAGATTGTGGAACATCTATAATACAAATTAGTGGGGGTGGATCCCAGCATGGGCCTGAGCCATAGTCATCATTGGATTCAAGCACAACCAGATGGCTCATAATCCCATCTAATCTGAGGTCCAAGGCTTAAGGGACAAAGAAGTTTCCCATAAATAACTCATCCTAAGGGAAGAGAAAGTTGAAAAGCACAAGACAAGACCTACCATTGGGCAATGGGAATACTGGTAGTACACAGTCCTCATAAACACATCTAGGTAGGGGAAGGGAGGATACAATGCAGCAGTCACAGCATTTAAAAAAAAAAAAAAAAAAGAAGTACTCCTGTGGGATGGGGCACCAGACAGCTCTTACGGATTGGGCAGCATTCACCCAGCAGTTGTAGCAGTGCTGGAAACAGAGGCTGTGTTGGAGAGGTGGCAAGTGAAGTTTAAGAGTTTCATATGACTTTGTGATAGACCTCAGGGACTTGGAAGCATTCAGTCACACAGGGAGCAGGAGACCGGGGAAGAAGAAAAGCAAGTGACTTGTAAACATACAAATATCCACCAGCAACTTCACAAACTAGTTGGGAGGAAAATGCCATGATTGCTGAAGGTTCAACAAAGGTGGCGGTGGTGTGGAGGGGATGAAGACGGAATTCTTGCTAGTGTGGCTTGGGAAAACCTGGCTCAAACTGAGTGATACACCTGCTTCATCTTGTTACATTTCCTACCCAGTAGAGGAAAACATTGAAATAGGTGAACATTGCCAGAGGTTGCACACTACGTTTGACCCTGCATTTCTGTTCTATCCATCAAGATGCAATGGAAATCTTGACTTTGTGGATATTTGGGGCAGAATTTTACTGAAAATGATGAATTTTCAACAGAAGTCTTTTTCCCTTGTGGAAAACCCTCCTAAAATTAATCAGATTAATTCCTTAAACAATTCTTTAGATATCGTGATTATGTTTTTTCCTCCATTTTTCCATTTTATTTTTAATTTTATCGAAGTTGCTTTATTTAGGATTCTTTTTGAAGTAAAATTCTGATTTTTTTTCCCTTTATAAGTTCATATTAAATTTTACCAATGACAGCTTCTGCACTGGAGATGTTCTTTTTAACTAAATTTGGTTTTCTCACAATGTTTTATAAAGAATATCTGATTCTCCCATCAGTTTTAACAAATTTATACCATGTGTATAAATTTGTGTATAAATATGACTTTTAGTCATATTACTTTGTGTTGATTATTTTCTACTGAAAATAGCTATAAATTGCAAATAAGACTATTGGAATTTATCTCTTGGAACAAAGATCACTGGTAGGATAAAGTGCAGTAAACATATTCCTGGTAGGGCTCAAATGTTTCTCTTGCCTGCCTGAGAGACAGTTCAGGCATATAGTTATGATTGCTATTTCTTTTTGTCTCAAGCTCTAAGAATGGGTTTATAGAAATCTATAGAAGTGTCTTGAAGAAATTGCAAGGCAATGGGCTTACCAATCAACATATTACAGTTGTAATATGATTTGGAATCAGAAGACCTTGGGCTGTGTTCTCTCTCTTTCAGATATAGTTCTATTGTCGTAAAGCAGTTGTTTCACCTCTGAGAATCCATTCATTTCCTTTGCTATAAAATGGTGCCCTCTGTCTTAGTGGCTAAAGGATTCTTGTGAGACTTATATTGTAATAATATATGTGAAACCATTTTGTCAATAACAAAGTTTAAGCCCAAAAGTGCTATTAATGATAATAATTAACCTTAAGTTTCATGACACCTTTTTGATCAAGCACACTGTCTTCAAAACTTTCTATCAACTTGAATTTTACCTTCTCAGAGTGACCCTACCTAACGACCCCTATTGTAAACACCCTTGACCTCCACCCCCTTCATGTTTATCACAATTTTTAGTTACTTGCTTATGACATGATTTCTGTCTTCCCAAAATGTAAGCTCTGTAAAAGATTGGCCAATGTTTTTCTCGTTCATCAACATATTCCCAGCATCTAAGCCAGTATCTGGCTCACAGGAAACAGTCAAATATTTTTTGAATGATCATATGCATGCATAAAGAAATGAATCCAGGAGAATACAGTCAAATGAGTCCTGTTTAGAAAAACTAATTTAAATCATTGAAAGTGCTAAATTCACATAATTTTGCTTGGAGAGGCACATACTTGCACACACAGAATCTGCATGTCTATCACATACACATTATTTTTAGATAATTTTGGAATTTAGATAGGTTTACTGTTTTTTTTCCTCCCAGATAGCAACTTGAAAATTCAGAATGAAATCAGAAGAAGCAAACGACTCCTACTACTAATCAAATCACCATGGGAAAGAGCCTGAAAGTCAGAGACTTAATGAGTTTTTGAACTTTTTCTATGCCATTCTACAAAATGAGGCTGAGGCTAGAGACCACTAAAGTGAGTTGCTTAGTGTCATAAGGATGGTAAGTAGTAGTAGGCTGGATTAGGACAATGCCAGCAATGAACAATGATAAGGAAGGACAATGATAAGGACAATGCCGTCACTAAAGAGATTTGCAGGAAACTGAACACAGTTTTCTTCACTTATGTCTTACATTTGTTGCAAGATTCATAATTATTCATTCAATAGATCAATCCTGTTTATAGTAGGTAATGGCTTTTAATAGTTTTTTTTTGAGACTTTATTTTTAAAATAATCTTTACAACCCAACATGGGGCACAAACTTAGTTCAAGCATTGCATGCTCTACCAACTGAGCCAGTAACCCCAAATGGACTTTTTATTAATAAAAAGTTGTTTATTTTGCTGGGTTTATCCTTTCAATTTTTAACAAATATAAGCTGCCATCAGTATCTGCTATTTGCAACAAGATTGCTATTAATCTTAAATTCCTCTTTACTACCCCCATTTTCTCTTTGAGAACATCACATATAAAATTTACTTTTGAAAAATGCTATTCTTTGTTTCTAGTTGTTTTTTTAATCCCAAATTTGGCCCCTTCCCTCTTGAAATGTACGCTATACCAAGAAATGGAAGTTATATTGTCTCCTGATTACAAACATATATTTTATAACGTAATGCTCAAATTATTAAAAATGCCTAAAACATGCTCTTCAAATAATGAAATGTAATTTCAAGTACACTTGCTTCATGAAGAAAATAAGTTCTCTCTATATAAATAATTTCAAGAATGTAGACTTTCTGTTTAGCCAAGAGGAACATGAAAACTCAGTCAAATTAAGATAAAACAAGAGTCTAGGGAAGAAAGATGAGGTTCTAGTTAAGAATGGAATCCATAAAAAAAAAAAAGATGGAATCCATGACAATTTTTAGTCATTTTTATAAATGATTCAAATATTCATGTTTAAAAATATTCTGAATAAGTAGGAACAATAGAGTTTCAGAGGTAGAAAGGCCAGATTGGCCCCCAAATGGGAATTGGGTCCCAACTCCAATTAGTTCGTAGAGGCTGCTTTGAATATTGTGTTGAAAGAAATTCTCAGGTTAATTCTGGGAATAGCAGTGAGAACCATGACTGATTAGCCATGTCACTTGGTGGAGAGAATGCACTAAGTAGCACAGGAGCCTTACCACTATCATTCTGGATTGGTTTACTATTCTTTGTTTCCCTTTTTATTTTTGTAAACAAATTGACTAACAAATTAGAGAAGTGAACTAATTTATCCCAGGCCACACAATCAGGTTGAAGCAGAGCCAGAACCAGTATCCCATGCACTTGAATGATTGGTTCAGTGTTCTTAGTACTATATAGGCAGGGCTGTCTTCATGTGACATGTATTTTCTCCAGTGTCGGAATACAAAATTTGAAGGGTGACTACTGAAATTTATATGCTAATAAAATCCAGGTAGAATTGGTTAGATGCTCAGGTTCCAGATAGTCTACAAACCTGAAGAATGTATTTCTGATGTTAGAACCACAAAGTGGCATCAGTAATAAATGCATTGAGGCTATGAATACTTTTTCTATATTAATGAGGGAAATAAAAAATAAAACAATCTTTGTGTATCCAATTCCAGGTTTTTCATTTTGTAGAGACAGTACTACTGGAGTAGTCTGGAATGCCAATAGTAATTATTACTTAAAAAAAATTTTAAAGCTTAATTAGATATACCTCATTAGAAGTGAAATAGTCTATATAGCCTTCCAAACATAGAGATTGCTAAAGTAGACATGGATTCATTTTATAGATTGCAAAGTGAGGAGTATAAGGCAGTTATTGGGGCCACATCCCTGGTTGGATGAGGCACCAGTGAGCACAGCCTATTTCTAGAGAACTATAAATGTCTGCACACACAGAAGAGGAGTGTGGAGCAGAAGGTAGCAGGTCAGGATATTAAATGCGCAGAAACAAAAGATAAAAAGAGGGTGGTATGGAGAACGGAAGGATTCAGGAACCTCTAAATTCCAATGCTTTAAAGCATGTCTGGAACTCTGTCATTCGGCACTCCAGAGGCCTGGCTACACAACTAATTCCTCCCTCATCAATTGCTTTTAACTCTGGCAGCTGGAGCATTTCTCAGGATAAAAAAAAAAAATTTAAGTTAATGGAAAAGTGTTAATTTGGTTGCTTGAAATGTTCCTTATTTATTAGGTACATTTCGGCAATGGCAAAAATAGAGCACACTTTGAATAACAGGATAATTGGAATGAATAAATGAATAAATAAATAAACAAACAGACAAATAAATAAAATTGTTATTATCCATCTTTCCCCTAAAATAGTAATGGCTCATAAAGGCCCATTCTTCAGTTCTATAAAAAATATCATAAGCATCAACAAACATGGGAAGCATCTTTTTTTTTTTTTTTTAAATCTCCTGTTATAGAGGTTTTCAAACTAGTAATACACATGGAAAGCTTGTTAAAAGTCCAGATTCCTGGGCTCTATTTCCAAAAATTCAGATTCGGAAGTCCTAGGTAGGCCTCAAGGATGTGCTTGTTAAACACTCCAGGTGATTCTCACACAGGAGATCTGGGACCACACTTTGAGAAACACTGCCCCACGGTAAATTCTTGTCCACTTTAGGGTGAGTCACTGTATTCAGCAAATTATACTTAACAGGCTTTGTAATGTTCTGAAAAGCAAATAGCCTACCACACACACAATTCAGCAAGAGATAAATGATCAAAGCATAGTGCAGAAACCTAGCCTTCAAACATATGTTCAGGTAGATTCTCGAAATAAAATCTCACTTATCTATCTAGGGAAGTCTTCTAGCCTCTCCACAGAGCCACATGCATTACCAATGTAGACAGAAGTCCCTTTGGATTCACCCTTGGTCTTAGGAAGCCCACATTAATATTTTCCAGATTTTTACCTCTTTTGGTGATAGTATAGAAATGTAATCTTCATAGATCATTCTGGCCTTTTCTTCAATGACTTTTTTGTTCTGCTCTTTCTTTAAGTCTTCACAAGCAAGCCAGAAAAGTAGGTTCTCTTCACTGTATTCTGTTCGGAGAAACTCTCTGAAAAGGTTTCTTCCTGCTGGGGCCTTCATCATCTTGTCAAAATTTTGAGACCAGGACAAGACTTCATCTGAAGTAGGATTTTGACTGCAAAGACAGAATTGGGCCATAATCAAAGGCAACTTGGACCTAAAAATTCTTAGTCCAGGTAGGGGAGAAAAGATAGAAACGGCTATTTACTTGCTGCCATCTAGTGGCCACTGCCCATTACTTTGGCCAGATCTGGCAAGTGTCAAGACGAGGCTTAGTTATTTCTGGGTAATAAGAAAAATTCATTTTGGCCCAAATGTGTGTTACAGAGCAAAGCATTCAAATAGCAAGGGGCTATGTACACTATGCACATGGTTATCTCAAATTTGTAACGAAGCCTGGAAATGTTCAGACCTTAATGTATTGCAAGTTGACAAAGACAGCCTATGCATTAATTTGAAAGGCAAACTGAATTTTTTTGTTTGCATCTGATGTAGATTTATTTATTTATTTCTATTTTTTGATGTAGATTTTACTGTTAAAGCTATAAGGTACACATTCTCTTGTCTTCTCTGATAGCTACTTTTTCATTTGTCACTAGATCTGAAATAAGAATACATTGTGTGTACTTGTTACATATTTTCCTAGGCTCTATCATTACTATATTTGAATATTATGAATGAAGTATTACACATGAATGGCGTATGAGCGTTAAAAATCGCAGGGCCTTTATAATGACACTGAGGACTTTCTAGATATTTATATTCAAATTTTCAGTGACTATGTCCATGCAGAAAGCACCAGTTATTACTCCCTTTGCTTATACATCAAAGACACGGAAAAGAGAAGCTTGGAGATTCTCACAGTAAATTGGTCCTGATCTTCCTTTCCTGTCCATTGGTTTATTTAAGAATTTTCCAACCTCCTCAAAGTTAAAAGTAGAACTACCCTATGATCCAGCAATTACACAAGTAGGTATTTATCCAAAGTATACAAAAATACTAATTCAAAGGGATACATGCACCCCAATATTAATGGCATATCTACAATAGCCAAATTATGGGAAAAAAAACAAGTAATGAATGAATAAGGAAAACATGATTTATATATATAAATCACACACACACACAAACACAAGTGGAGTATTACTCAGCAATGACATGGATAGAATTAGAGGGTATTATGCTAAGTGAAATAAGTCAGAAAAACACCATATGATTTCACTTATATATGGAATTTAATAAAAGCAATAAAAATTAACAAAGGAGAAAGGCAAACCAAGAAACAAGACTCTTAACTCTAGAGAACAAACTAATGATCACCAGAAGGGAGGTGGGTGGGGAAATGGGACTAGGTAATGGGGGTTAAGGAGTACACTTTTTGTGGTGAGCACTGGGTGATATATGAAAGTGTCGAATCACTGTATTGTACACCTAAAATTAATGCTATGCTGTATGTTAAATGGAATTTAAATAAAAACATTTTAAAAAAAAGAAATAATTTTCCAACCTGAAATACACTTGGTCAAAGAAATATTTGTATTTTATTTTTTATTTTTTGACTAAGCATTTTAAATAGATGCTACTATTCCAAAATATCTGAACTTCCTCATTCATTTAAAAAATTTTAAGATGGAAAAATTACCATGAAGCACCAACATTAAGATACTTTCATAGGAAGCAGAAAAAGAAAGCACCTATAATTATACAAGTAATCTACGTGTATTTTAATTTTGTTCTATAGATATTACAATGAGAAGTTGATTTTCATTTTGGAGAAAATACTTGATTAGAGTCTGTTCTGATGGAAAATGGAAGAGGGACTAGCTGAGTGCCCTTTCTGACCAACTTTGGTAATTATGTATCTTTTTGTGTGTATTTTAGACTCTCTGATAAAGAGCAAAATGCAGAAAAAAATATTCATGGAAAAGAGAAGAATTAGGACAATCGGGGGCTAATTCATTTTAACATTCATTCCTTTTTTGAAAGAGAAAGATAAATTCAGGCAGTGTTTTAGCTGATAGCTGAACACAGTTAATAGAAAAACTGATGAAAAGCAGTTGCCATCACAAAATAAGATCTCCCAGACTGAGAATACATTCATTTCACAAGACCATCTTGAGGGGTACCAGGACACGAGATACTTGAGCATGGAGTAGATGTAAATGGTGTACAAATACAGGACACAATTACAAGGTAAAAAACACTTACCATTCCTCTAGGACTTGGATACTCTCCATTTTTGTGGTATGTGTGGGTCTTCCTGCATTTTCCCCTCTTTCTTCATTCCTAACAGTGAGGCTGCAAGGTAGTATAATACTTTATTGTGTCTAGGGAAAACCAATTATTTAAAGAAAAGAAAAAAAATGGCAGAAACTATTTCATAGAAGAATTTTATTTTTAACTATGTGAGAATATATAAAGTACACAAAGAGTGATGCCATTTTTAAATGGGGAAGCCTATATTAATTAAAGAAATGAAAATAATTTAGCAAAATATTGAAGTAAATAATCTCAAAAATGGGTACTGTTATACGTTCTGACTTCATCCTTACATAATTTGAATTACTTAAGATCTCCCAAGATACACAATTATATGCTTTAATATTTGATATACAACATCATTGTTACTCTCTGGAGTAATGTCATTTTGACTTTTGGTTAGTTCTATTCACTGTTTGTTTTCTATTTATTTTCCCCCACTAATAGCTAAGAAGATAAAATGTTTCAGAATCTAAAACAAAATTTGCTCAATTCACATCATCATTTTCTGCATCCTAGGTATTCTGTCCCTGATACCATCAATCCTCCATCCACTCAAGTTCGAACTACTGGATTTATATTTGACTTTGTCATTGTCCTTCCCTCCCGTTTAGTCAGTTGTTCATGTCTTGAGAGGGGCAGGCCAGCCACTGTGAGGGTATGGGTAGGAGCATTGGGTCAGAGGGGTCTCTGTGTCTCTAGAAGGTAAATTTTAAAATTCTGCAGGATTTTAGTTCTGCTTTAGTAACCCAGAACACAAATTGTCCGATTCAGGAAAACTGCTGCTGAGCAGCACTATAGGGTGGAACACTCAAGGTTCCAGATGTAAACAAGACATAATGAGGAAGGTTATGGGCAATACTGTGTATTGGGATGACTCAATGGTCTTGAAAATTTGAGCTACTGAATAAGCAATTAGCAAACTGATCCCTCTTTCTAGAAGCCCTGAAGCTTCATGGGAGCCGGTCAGAGACAAAAAGTTCAGATAACATGCCTTTCACTTGTTGGACATTCATTTATTCAATGAGGGGAAATGGAAACTATTATTTTCTAGTGCCTATTATGTGCCAGGCGCTGTCCTTTTTATTATGCCCATTTTATAGATGAGCAAACAGAGCCACAGAGATGTCTAGTAGGTTGGCCCAACATTGGACACTAAATATGTTGTACGGTTGTAATTTGAATCCCATTCTATCACACAACTCTGTACTCTTTATTGAGTACACTTTAAAAATTATGCTCTCTGATAGGCATCGAGGCAATATACTACTTGTGTGAATGAATAAAAGGGGCACTAAATATGGTTGTGGTGGAAAGAAGGGGGCTAGTGGGATGAGGATTCCAGCAAATTATTGTTGTGAATTTGAGAAGTTCGGTAATGAAGTGGAGACATCGTCTCATTAATTCAATTTTTTTAAGATTTATTTCAGACAGAGTGTGTGCATGTGCACATGAATGGGGGGGAAGGGCAGAGGGAGAGAATCCTCAAGCAGATTCCAAGCTGAGTGTGGAGCTCAATGCAGGACTTGATCTCACAACTCATGATATCATGACCTGAGCCAAAACCAAGAGTTGGACACTTAACTGAGCCACCCAGACACTCAAATATTAATTCATTCTTTCATTCTCATAGGCAAGAGGAAGGAAAGAGAGAATGTTGCAAAGGGAAGAATCTAAAGAAGAGGGGCCAATCTGCAACTGAAAGAGACTAGATAGGAAAATCTACTTGGGAAAAGTAGACTACCCGGATAAAAGAGAACTCAATGGGATTTGCAAAGGTGGTGTGGCTAAAAGGATTCTGGGAAGCTGATTGTTACTTAAACACCCAGCAAACTGACTAGTGTTCAGCAGAGAAGCAGCTTATAATCAAGCAGCAGGTCCAGGCTTATAATCAATCCTCAGAGCCTTCAGTGTTGGGAAGGGGGAAAACTGTGAGGTGGGATTCAGAGAGAGAGAGCAGCATAGTTGTTTATGTCTCTGCATGTGGAGACTGAATGTGTCTGCACTTGATGTAATCTAGAACACTTAGCCCTCAATGTGGCAACACACTTAGGTCAGGGAGGTGAGAAGATCCATTAACTTCTCAAAGTACCTCTGAGTAGGAGTGCTTCTCTGGAAGTTGATGTATTTCTAGTAACTATGGGAAAGTGGGTGGGAGGAGGTAGGAATACACTAGTAACAATATCCTGTGAAATTTCCTGGGAGAAATTCATGATGCCAAAGTATATAAAATATGCAGCATTTTTGTAAATTCTGAAAAGATCATATTGAAATAGGAAATTAATACTTATCCTGCCAAGCTTTACTGAGCTTGTATGTGCATATGTGCACACACATAGTAAAATACCATAAAAAGGCCAGAAAATGAGCCTGGTTTCACTGATTAAATAATAACCTCCTTGAGAATGTATTTCTGTTACATTTCCACAGTGTCCCACAGAGTATGCCATGCAAATGCAGCTGTACTTCACTTTATGGAACATCTTATTGAAAAAATCTGTTCTCAAAAAATAAAAATAAAAAATTTGTTCTCCATTGCGTCTTTGCTGTAGAGTAACAAATCTGGGATCCACATGCATGATTCACAAGTTTCTGAACAGAAATTCTGGCTCTTAGATCTGTTTCTGTGATATTTACAAACATCTCAAATGCCACCATATTAGAATGATCATCATGAAATATTGGGTTGTGTTTATATCTTTCATTTCTACAGATGGTAAAATATGGACACACATTTGTACCAAAACTGCTTATGATGGATATTCAATAACTGTTCACTGCTCCATTTCTTGATCTAATATCGGATACAACACTGCCCTGTAGAAAGAAACTGACTTTCAGCAATTGTCAAGCATTCTTTTAATTAATTTTCCTTTACTACTATTCTTAAAAAATTGGTTTCAGAGTTCCAATTATCAAGAACCACTGATAATGCCACTTTAAGATGAAGACAAATGGATAAAATGATAAAGGAGTTGGTACTAGACTGTTTGCCAACCATGTCTTAGAAATGATAAATGTCTGTCCCCGGTTTCACTTGGTTTTGCTCTAAGTAATATAGTGGAGCTTTTTTTTTTTTTTAAGGTAATAAATGACAGGAAATATTTGCTCTAGATAAGTACACACACACACACAGATAGATCAGGATAGATAGATAGATAGATAGATAGATAGATAGATAGATAGATGATATACTCATGCTTGAGAAAAGCTTTAGAAGTAAATCAAGTTTAACAGTTATGAGGGGGTCGGGTGGAAATATGTTTTTTTTCACTTTTACAATGTTTACAACTTTTTTTTTAAAAAAGATTTTATTTGTTTACTCATGAGAGACACAGAGAGAGAGACAGAGACACAGGCAGAGGGAGAAGCAGGCTCCATGCAGGGAGCCAGATGTGGGACTGGATCCCAAGATCTGGTATCACGCCCCGAGCCAAAGGCAGACGCTCAACCACTGAGCGACCCAGCCGTCCCTGTTTACAACATTTGTAACCAACAATTCTGCTTTTTAAACAACTAAAGCTATAAAGAGAATGCATGTACAATGCTCACTGTAGGAGTCTTGATCAAAGCTTAAGTATTTTATAGAAGACAGTGCCAATAATCTAGGCTAAGTATATTAAAATAAGCATTTAAAATTCCATTAGAGGGATCCCTGGGTGGCGCAGCAGTTTGGCGCCTGCCTTTGGCCCAGGGCGCGATCCTGGAGACCCGGGATCGAATCCCACATCGGGCTCCAGGTGCATGGAGCCTGCTTCTCCCTCTGCCTGTGTCTCTGCCTCTCTCTCTTTCTCTCTCTGTGACTATCATAAATAAATAAAAATTAAAAAAAATAAATAAAATTCCATTAGAAATCTTCTGGAGTGGCAACTTTGAGAAGGGAGAAATACATTTGGTACATTTCAGAAAATAAGGAAATCTGCCTTCTTTGTTTAGGGGTGAATTGTTGGTTTGTTTACAGGAGAGTCAGGCCAGTGGGGTGGGTAAACATTACCTGCTGCTTGTTGCAGAGCTTACCTACTGATTCATTATCATGGATGTGTGTAGGTCCTATTTTGGAAGACAGTCTACTTTTGTAGGAAAAACAACTAGTTCTTAGGGAGAGCCCTTGAAATAGTTGTCAATAAGATGAAAACTTTACAGTAGCTACGGTAACTCTAGGATAGAGGCCAATCACAAAACCACATATATTTATACAAAACCTCAACTTAAGAATTCACATGATGCTTGAACTTAATTCTATGACTTCAAGACTGGAGAAAGATTCACTGTCATTGGTAAAGACAGATACTATTCAATATCTTAAAATTCTCACAGTAGATCAGTTTTTCTTTTTTTATTTAATAGCTTCTACCTCAAATTTTCCAGTGCAAAAATGGAATCAACATCCTTCAGGCTCTGAAAAAGAACTGGTAGGTTATTCTTTAAATCTTTCATTTTTTTTCTCAGTGAAAATACCATGATAAAATAATACTACCGCTTTATTTAGGAGTCAACAACAATTTATAAATATGTATGAGACACCTGGTTCATGCAATGTAGCCTGGGATGGAAATTCAAGATGAGTATGACAGCCTCTGAAACTGAAAAGATCTGACAATAATCACACAGCACTCAATGAGAGCTAAAATAGTGGTGTGCATATAGTGTTTCTTAGGTAGTTGGAGTGTCTATGCATTTGCATGAAAGATTTGAGGAGGCTTCGCAGAGGAGGTAATGATTAATCTGAGCTGAACAAAGAACAGGTGTTTCAGATGGAGACCAGGACAAAGGGAATTCCAAGCAGAGGGGGGATGTCACATGTAAGAGTTGTAAAAAGCCATGATATGAATGTAGGTCAAAATGGGCAGATCAGATGTTTCAGGGTGGGAGCAATAAATGAGAATAGGCAGTGAGGTGTGCTTATGTAATGGGCCAAGAAAACAACAAGGTGCTCTCCAAATGTAAAATATACCTTTATAATGACTTTAGCTTTCCATGCTTTATTTTCCTCCACTCATAATGGGGATAATGTTAAGATCCACTATACACACAGTTGTAAAGCAAAAACCAAAAACTTGAGACAAAGAGGCAAATTATTGCACATGCTTAATCAAATATAAGGGCAAATGAATCTCATGTTAAAATGACATTTCCAGGTTTATTAAAGACCTTTTAATTTCACCGTGAGGAAATAAAGCCTTACGCTCTGCCATTATTGTAAACACTTTCTTATACATTACCTTACTACTACTTCCTCACAACAATCCTGTAAGGTAAGGAGGGAAGTTGTTATTCACCATTCCCACTTTATTTCAGAGGAAGCAGTCCCCGAGTTTGATTTACCCCATCCCCGCAACTACAACACTTCAGGGCTGGCCTTGAACTCACATCTTCTGATTTCTGGTCTGTTCATCTTCATGATTCAATGCCACTTTTCTTTATATAAAAGAATTAATTGTAGTATTTTTACCTTTTTAGTTATTTACAAAGATTAACTGCTTTTATTTATTTATTTATTTATTTATTTATTTATTTATTTATAAAGCTCTTATTTATTTATTCATGAGAGACACAGAAAGAGAGGCAGAGACACAGGCAGAGGGAGAAGCAGGCTCCCTGTGGGGAAGCCGATGCAGGACTTGATCCCAAGACCCCGGGATCACGACCTGAGCCAAAGGCAGATGCTCAACCACTGAGTCGCCCAGGTGTCCCAGATTGATTGCTCTTAGATGTCAGGAAGAGGGAAAATCTTTAAGATAAACTGGTTGACTGAGTACAAATGCCTCCTCTCTTGGCATTGTCCCACGGCTATCAGGCTAAAGGAGTTACAGCCCGGAGGGCTAAATATACAGTAGATAGTGCCAAGAAGCAATTTCTCAATTTCCTCCCTGGAATTTGAGATGACCAAGAAGGAGCTGTTAGAGGGTTTTGACAGGGAAGCCTAGATGAGGAAGAGAAGAGGAGATGCTGCTCATGATTGCAGACCAGGTGTTGCTCCAGCAAAGAGCCTCCTCGGAGTACAAGTTGCTCCCATCAGCAGAGTAACTTTCAGCAGAAGGAAATGCAGAAAGGAGAATGGCATTAATGTGTTGCTTAGAAAAGAAAATGGAAAAGGCACCAGAAGGTGGGCCAGTAACCATATGCCATCCACAATTTCTCACATAGACGAATCAGCCATAGTCAAACCTCTGACTTCAGCCTCATCAGTTTTATGTATACGTTTTGGTGAAACAGCTTGGTTTTGAATGGGGTATGTGGGGATGGAAATGGTAGCTAGAAATTTGTATCTGGAAATGTTATACAATACTTGTCCAAAAAAAGAAAAAACACTGCCTCGTAAATATTCTCCCTTTTGTAAACCACATATAATAATCATATGTGAAACAGAATCGTGTCATAAAACAAGTATTTTATTTGGTTTAAGTTTTTATTTAATAAACTTCTCCAAAATAAAATAATCTGCTGTTAAAAATATGTCCACTAGATGGCTGTGTTGCCTTTATAAATATAATTTTTAATCAAATTTGAATAAAAAGAAACTGAAAAAGTTTCTGGGAGTAATTACCCTTATTTGGAAAAATATTCTTCTACATGTGGAGTTTTGATAATTATATCTTTCTAAGGAACTGGAGAAGAGTCATTCAGTTTTTCTGTGAGTAAAATAAACTCGAAGGGGATACGTTTAATCTCAGGAGGTGCACATAACTGTACCAATTTTTCCTTTTAGTATTTAGAAAATGTTCTGGAAAAAAAAAAATGTTCTGGATAGCCCCCAGCCCCAAGTCATCTAATTCAGGAATACTTTAAAAAAAAAAAAAGGCATAATCCTATTAACATTATATTTACCCTTTCCCCTTTCCTTTTTTTTTTTTTTTTAAGATTTTATTTATTCATGAGAGACACAGAGATGGAGGCAGAGATATAGGCAGAAGGAGAAGCAGGCTCTCTGCGAGGAGCCCAATGCAGGGCTCCCAGGACCCTGGGATCGCGACTTAAGCCAAAGGCTGATGCTCAACCATTGAATCCTATTGTTACTCTTTCCAATAGTTGATTGAAACTCTTTTGTCTCTTGCTGGGGTAGTATGGAATTTAAGTCACACGTTCTTAAGATAAATTAATTTGGCAAGGTTTCTATCTAGCAACAGACAAGAAATTTTTATTGGCAATTCTTGAAAAGAGCCATTGTGAGAATAGATTTCCAAACGATTTTCATTCCAGTTTGGGTTATATGTAAGTAATCATCTTTTTTTGATGCATGGAAGCTGAAGACAAATTTCTTTATTCATCCTTTCTCTCTTTGCTAATAATCCCTCTATACAAGCTTGTGTTTGAAAAGATGGGTTTCAAAAATTCCCTTTTTCCATTAATATTGCATTTTTATTTCAAACTCCACATCATGTATTTTAGGTTCATTGACACATCAATTTTATTTAGGATGCCAACTGCTGACAAGTTATTACATAGTTAAAATCTGGATCCATTATGTAAAGCTTATTTTTAGTCAAATAACCGAAGTTTTTTATTTGGCACAAACAAGGTTTCTTCCCCCCACCCCTTAAAATTAAGAGAAGTACAGGACTGAATATTTAGATGTACTTTATATAATACACGCCCATCATCAGAATCTTCTATTTCAGTTCTCAGGTTGATTAAATCCTATTTTAAGCTCTAATCTTTTAACCCACTGTAATTTTTCCTGTAAGCCATAATTAAGTTAGTTGATGCTTTTGTGGGAAAGCAAATATCTTGGATGTGAAAAGGCCAAATGGACTTCTATTTGGTTAGTAGACACTGTGTTTAAAATGGCATGTAGTAGTCTAAGTCTTTAAATGCATCAGTTAAGTTGGAGTTTAGTGCCTGGTTTTAGGTAACTTGTGTGCCTGTCATCCAAAGCAGAGTGAAAGAGTTAGAATTCTAGCGGTTGATACTCAGAAAAGCATCTGACAGCTGGCAGAGTCACGTCTCCATCCCTCCATGCATTCCTTGCCTGCTTTGTTCTAGTTACTATGTGTGTGAATATGTATGGGATGAAGCAGGAAGCTTCCTTGAGAACAAAGATGACTGAAAGCAATGATCCTGATCTGTGGGGAAATTCGGGCCCAGGATACAAGGAACATATAGCCCTCTGGGAATCCTATGGCTGTGTGTCACATGCTCTAGGAATGCTGAGTTGTACCTGTCCTGGTGAATGTAATGGCTGGGGAGAAAGGGCCAGGGATAGAGAATGCAGGAACAGGCTCTGTTACCTTCACTGATAACATGTGACTAGAACACGCTAAGCACACAGTGGTCAAACCCTACAAAATCTAGTAATTTCTTCTCAGCTTGAGACTTGTGGGGGGGATAGGGACAGGGCAGAAGTAATACCTATCAGTAAAAGTTGACTCAGGAGCACCTGGGTGGCTTAGCAGTTGAGCATCTGCCTTTGGCTCAGGGTGTGATCCCGGGGTCCTGAGATTGAGTTCCGCATCAGGCTTCCTGTGAGGAACCTGCTTCTCCCTCTGCCTATGTCTCTGCCTGCCCCTCTCTCTCTCTCTCTCTCTCTCTCTCTCTCTCTCATGAATGAATAAATAAAATCTTAAAAAAATAAAGGATTATTCAGGAGACCCCTAGACCATACTGAAACCTACACTCACTGACTTATGTATGTTATTAATTACATCTTACAGATGAGGAAACTGAAGCTCAGAAAGATGAAGTCACTGGCCAAACGTTTCACAGTTGTATGTCATAGAACAAGGACACATTCAGGCCTTGTTCCAGCATTGCTGTTTCTTCCCTTCTCTGTGCTACCTCTTGTAAGTAGGCTTCAGATGAGGAAGATGTGTTAAAATTTGTATAGTCTTTAAATGGGGCAAAATGACATCTGTTTAGAATAAAACACATGGAATCATTATTCTACTATTATTTATGGAATTAGTTGATTAAAATGGTCCTGTACTTTTAAATAATCTATGTTGCTTTATAGAAAAAGTAGCAATGGCAGAAATTTGTTTTCTACTTAGGAACCCACAGTCCCAGATGAACACTGATACATAGTATATTGACATCTGATACAAAGATACAAAATTTATAGCCTTGGAAATTACAATATTTCTACAACCCAATTAAGCAGACTTATATAATAAACTTCATATATAGAAGAAGTGGATTTTATTGTTGTATCTGACAAGGAACAGGTAATTCCCAAGTGAAGTCCTAAAATAGGCTTATTTTAATATATTGATTGGTCTGTTGTGCCTAGACCATGAAAAAAAACTGAGCCAGGCCTAAAAGAAATAATAGAGTTTTAATGAGAGGCAGGGAAAAAATAAAGAATTAATACTTATTTCAATCAGATGTAACTACTACAACATTTTGTAGATTGGGTAGGGGTAGCAAAAATGTCATATGCTTGGTTTTATTATTGACTTGGGGAGGCTAGAGGGGAAGTTCTTAAATATTATCCAGAGAGTTAATGAATTTGACCTGGATATGAAAGGGCTGAATTTCTTAATGTTTTAGAAAGTGAATAATTTTGCTTTAAGTCAAGAAGGGAGTTCCTGCTTTCCTCAGATTGAACCTTCACCTAAGATCAGTGTATCTCACAGCCTTTGAAGAGGGGTGCACTCATGGTTTCCTCCGTCAGCAGTTCTCTCTCTAAATTCTACCTCCTTGTGCACTTTTTAAAAAAATATTTATTTATTTACTTTGAGGGGAGGGGCAGAGGGAGAGGGAATCCCAAGCAGACTCTGCACTGAGCATGGAGCCTGATGTGGGGCTTGATCTCATGACCCTGAGATCACAACCTGAGCTGAAACCAAGAGTCAGATGCCCAATCCAGTGCTACTCAGGTGCCCCCTCCTTGTGCACTTTGAAGAGAAGCTTGATTCTCACAGAGCTCAATTGAGAAGCTTCTAGCTGGGCAGGTGACAAGACATTCTATGATTCTCATCATGCTAGGCCTCCCTGGTGTACTGGGTACTGGCACCATCAGTCATTGCCTTCTTTTTTGTTACCCTCAGACTGTCCCTTCTCTGCATTCCATGTATGCAGCACTTCCCTGCTTTCTCTTTCAAGGTTGGAATTTCCTGAGGTGTCCATCCTTAGCTCACATCATCATTCCACACCTAACTCTTGGGTGCCTTAAGCAGAGCAAGTCCAGCTCACCACCTGTCCTGCCCTATACAACCTCCAACTCCAGCGTCCTCCCATGTGATGGGGCCACCAGCCCAGCCATCAGCCCAGCCACGGGGGCAAGCAATGTAGAGTTATACTCCCCTCCCCTTTCTCATCTAGTGCAAACTCTTGGTAGCAGAGCCAATGTCTCTTGAATTGATCACCTCTCCATTCCTTTTATCATCTTTTTATTTGGGGCCCCAACGTCTCTCACAAAAGCTGTTAGAAAATCTCCTGATACTCCCCTTGTTTTTTGTCTTGTCCTCTCACATACTTTCCACTGCCTCCAGAAGGATATACTTAAAACAGACAATGGACTTTGTCTCCTTCTTTGCTTAATATTTTTCAGTCACTTCTATCCAAAACAGTATGAAGTCCTGACTCCTTAATAGGGCACTAAAGGTATTTATTGCTTGTCACTACCTATCTCTTCAGCCTTCTATTTTGTTCTACTTGACTTTATATCCTAGTAATAGTAAAGAGATTTTAGTGCTCTTTCCCAGAACCCCTGCCCCTCTCTACTACTAATTACAACTAGTGCTACCAGTATCCTACTACTATCACTGCTAACATACACACATGCAGGAGTCCGAAGGAGAATGAAGGAAGATGATGCATAAGAAGAAATCTGGTGCTGCCTAATCAGCATCACTTGCCACATAATTATACAAAGGCCTCAGAGATATGCTTGTTATTTTTTAAAATGTTTTTTTGTGACACAAATTTTCATATTTTATAAAGCAGACTCAAATAGAAAATCCAAATTCAGTCATTCATTTAACGCCTTAGTATTAAACATCTACTATGTGCCAAATAATGTTATAAGTCAATTTATTTTACTTTAAATTAACTTTAGTTATGTTTACAGAAATGTTCAGTGCCAATTGACCACTATGAACTTTTATGAATTCAACTATTAAATCCACATAGTAAATTTTAAAGGTATTAACCCCAAAAAACAAAAACAGATGTTAAACAGGAGAATCCCTAGTATGGAAACCAGTAGGGTGAGGTGGGGAGTCAAACTGGCCCTTCATGTGTTCAGCTTTGTTCAGGGCAGAGGGAGGCATGGCGATGGGTATGAACAGCACCAGCCCAATGCCAAGGTCATCTTAAACATCTGCCACATCCTGGCCCATCCAGACCCAGGCGGCCCTCACCACATTACCACATACAGTGAGTCAGCAGATTAGAGAGCTGCTCGTGATCCTGACCCAGAAGTGACTTCAAGTCAACTGGGGCACCTGGGCCAATTCACATGCCTGTGCAGGGCCCTGTTCTAGAGTGTACTTCCAACCACTATACCTACAGTATCTTTTGTATCAGCCTCTGGGCTTCTTTGCTAGAGCGAGGCTCCTCTCTCTCCCACTGTGAGGATACTCCTCATTTCTTTGGAACTCCCATTCCATGTCAAACACGCTTCTGTGTTCTCAGCCTTCTGTAGCCCATGTTCCTGCTCTGGCCCTACCTGGCACCCAGCTCTCTCTTGGCAGTGCCTCTCTCAGGCAGCTCCTCCCACAATCCCCTCAGGGCAAGGTGGGGGCTGGCATTCCTCTTCCACATTCTGTGAGGCTTAGGCCATCTGACTTTCCTCTTTTCTTCTTCTCCATATCCTCTTATAGCTTTGTGATTCCTTACCAGGTTCCTTATACCAGACTCTCTTTCTTACTCTCCACTCAGGGGAATCATACCCTAGGTATCCCCAGCAGCCAGCAGGACACTTCCATGGTTCCTCACCAAACCAGCTGGCTGTGAGCCGCCTTTCCTTCTAAGCTGCCCCTTGCCTCCTTCTGACTTGAATTAATTTAATTTTCTTTTTCCAGCCTTTCTCTTTCTCACTCTTTCTATTTTTCTAAATGAGACTGGGCATAACATTTTCATACATTATTCTGTTTTATACATATACATCTTTCCATTGATGATCTAAACACTGCCATGTGATACTCAAAAACCTTCACAGTAAACAGAGTCAAAAAGAGTACCAATGGCATGCCTTCAATGGAAAAGGATCAAGGCATTCTAATTCTTGCAGTTTCCAATAGATAGCACTCTGGTCATACATAACACAGACTTGGCAGAGACAGTTTGAATACCAAGCTTTCTAGAGAGTGACCGCTCTGGATTCAACTGCTTATTGAGAATTTATTCTCTGTCTATGTAGAGGCAGGGGAAATATAGTGAAAGCCAATGAAGTACAACTATATCAGGCAATAGTAGGCATTCAATAAATTCAATAAATTGTAAAGAAGGTCCATGGTCCTAATGTCCACTTTTTGATTTTGTGGATATGGTGTGGGAAACTAGGGTTCATTTTAGTAGATGGCTTTTGGTTGTGCGAGTTTTAGGTTTATGCAAGTCACAGAAACTTTTGAGGAAATTCACCTATGCCATGATGAGATGAGTTTCAAAACTGTAGAACTGTTTGTAAGTGATACTTATGATGGTGGAGTACTTCGGCAGCCTAAGGCACATAACTTACACTCCCATGTGAGATGAATCAGGTCTCTGAGTATGACAGGTACAGTGTTTATCACTGGAGCCTCAGATGAAATGATTCACCTTGCATGTGTTAGCAGATTTATTTCTAGGGGATGGTTTCCTCACCATGGAGCAGATGCGTATTTTGTTTTTTCTTTTGAAAAATAATCTTTGGCTTTTAAAGCACGTATTGTATTATTTTCATGGCACACAGCTAAAATGTGACAGCATCAGAGGATAAAATAGGACATGATTTTTGCCCTGTTTTGAATTCAGAAACTGGGGTACTTGTTAAGAATAGAGGGAGGGGCAGCCAAAAGCATGTTTATGAAGTGTTTAATGTTTACTTAGCTATATCCCATGGTCTAGGAATTCTGCGAAGTCATGTATCTAAAAGGGAGAGAATGAATTTTAGCTTTCACAGGGCTAATTTCAGTTGGTGGGACAACTTCTCCTGAGGACAATGAAGAATATCCAATGCATTGGGCCAAATCTTGTTAACAGTGGTGTATGAGACTGTGAATTCAATCTGAAAACTAAGAAGCTTTGGAAATGGTTCATATCAAACCTGGAAATGAAAAGTTTGGAAGTGTCATCTTCAAGTGGACAGAACAATGGACTGGATATTAAGAGACTTGCATTTTAGTTTCACTTCTGTCACTAATGAGCTTCTTGAAGGTAGGCAAGCTTCAGTTTCCTTATTTGGAACATCAGACACAGCATTTTCCAGACATCATTTTCTAACAAGGCCATTTTTTCTTCCAGCCAAAAGCATGGCGTACCTGAGTAGTGCAGTCGGTTAAGTGTCCAACTTTTGGGTTTGGCTCAGGTAGTGATCTCAGGGTCGTGAGATCCAGCCCCATGTTGGGCTCCATGTGGAGTCTGCTTAAGACAGTCTCTCCCTCTCCCTCTGCTCTTCCCCTACCCTCTCTCTCAAATAAATAATCTTTTTTTTTTTTTTTAAAGAAAGCTTATACCTAAGTGTAATATGTAAAATAGCTAGACAGAGCCATTCCTTTGGAAACTAGAAGCAGAGAGCCCAGGGCTGCAGATCCCAGCCCCAGACCCCCCTGGAGTCATCCCCTCACCTCCACCACACGGCATAAGAAGTCAATAGGACCATTCTGGAGAGATGAGAGCTGATGTCTCTTGAGTTCTGATTTTTCATGGTTGACCATGGAAATCTGTCTTGCTTGATAGGACACAACCAGGAAAACAAGAAATCAAAAAAGGGATGGATTAGCACCTAAAGATTTCTTTGAAAAACATTTTAACATAACCTCTGATGTTAGGAGAGAGCTCATGGGACAATCTGGAAATAGATTTAAGCTTGACATAAATTTTGAAGGCTCTACTTTCCATTTCCTTCTTGAGGCACTTTGCTTTCAGGAGCCCACAACAGTTTCTACTTTGAGATGGCACACAGTGTGCCATCTAAAGTGCATTGTGTGGCAAGGGCCTCACTGCCCCCTACTGTCCTAGCGATGGCAGTTTGGTGGGGAGCCCACATCTTTCAAAGATTTCTTTCTCATCAAGAAAAGGGAAGAGGGTTAACTACCTCTGTATGAATCCAGACATAAAAGAAATATTAAGTTTTCATAGTGGCAGCCTTGAACTGTTAGACACGTGGTCTTGACAAAATCCTCTTTCCTTCTGGTCAGTAGCTAAGCTTAGTCCCATATATAGAAGGACTTGTAAGTTTATACAGGGTTTATATTGTGGCCAAAACTCAGACCTCCATGATTCATTCATGTTACAACAACTAACATGCTCTAAACCACATTCCCTTGTTTTCTCCCCTTGAAATGTAAGGCTGTGGGGAGAAAAGAGAAGTAGACTGATCTGAAGACAGAAGGGTTTCCTTGAAAGGAACAGAGAACAGAATGGCTTAACAAGTCATTACAGATTAAGTCTCAACTTTTTAGACTTTGGAAGGAAACCATGGAAATATTCAGCAGTTTTGTACTTAATCTCTGTATCATCCCCCACCCCCAAAAGCACAGTGGTCATTTTATTACGACACAGTTAAGTTTAAATATGGGAGAGGAGCTGATGCTGAACTATGAAAGATAAATGCAAATTTGAGGGAAACACTATGATGTTGAAAAGATCCATAACATTGAAGGCCAGGGTGAGGTTTTGTATTTATTACTCGATATAGAAATTTACTTTCCTAGCATTTTATTTCCTTAAAAGGAGGAGAAATCAGCTACGTGACAATTGCTCCTTTTTACAAATGATAATTACTTCCTATTTTGATTTCTAACTTTATTTTGGTCCCTAAGTTTAACATTTTTTAGTGTTTCTTTCTATTCTGCTCCTCTGACCTAACCTGGAAAATTTGAAGAACATTTATTTCTTTTGTTTTCCCACTCTAATAAGGCTTTAAATATTTTTTCTTAAACCCAAAATAGAAAAATGATATTTTCAAAATGCATTTATTAAGGAGATTCTCATTTGCAATGAGATAACACTGTCACAATTAGAATTCATAGTTCAAGACGATTTTATTCTCATTTTTTTCAATTTGTTTACATTAGAAATTACCTCTGATTTATCATATATGGAAGAGTTTATACATTTATAGACTGTGTGCTTTATGGCTTAGACTCAGGCACCCATGACTCATTGCTAACAAACACAGTTCTCGACAAGACACTTAAGTCTAGAACTCTGAGCCCTCATCCAGTGCACCAAATGTTTTAAGCTCAAATAGGCATCAACTCAGAGGTGTGGAGAGTTCATGCAGCTTCCAAAAGCTGTTTTGTTTTCCATCCATAGTCCGTGTTCTGTGAGAAGCTCATGCTCATGAACTCATACTGAATGTTTTGTTAGTGTGTTCTTTAAGATTAATAAAAACAAGTCTCACTAAATATATGCAGGAGAGGAAAAAAAAGGAAACCTCGCCAAATAGGTGTTTGACAAGCAAATGAATATAGCGCAACACAACTTCCGTACTCCTTATCTGTTTTTTTTTTTTTTTTTAAGATTTTATTTTTTTATTCATAGACACAGAGAGAGAGGGGCAGAGACACAGACAGAGGGAGAAGCAGGCTCCACGCAGGGAGCCCGATGTGGGACTCGATCCCGGGTCTCCAGGATCACACCCCAGGCTGCAGGCGGCGCCAAACCACTGCGCCACCGGGGCTGCCCTCCTTATCTGTTTTGATGTTATAATCCTGAAGCAATTCAGAAATAAATTTTGGCAGGTAAATAAAATCATATACTGATTCCTGGAACATAGCCATAGTACAAATGAGAAATAGAAACATAATCTCCAACACTATGTAACAATATATTTGGGATGTCTCATATAGAATCTAAAATAAACTAGCTTTCCTTTTGAAGATTAGTTTTTATATTATATTCATAAGTAGATCTTTAAAAAATACATATACATTATTTCAAGCGAGCTCCTCTTTAAGGAGATTTTATTTTCTCCAATATGAAGTGTTCTATAATCCAGTGAGCTAATTAATGCAAGAGAGAGAATGAGAGCGAAAGAAAGAGAGCACGAAGGCAGAGGTGGGAAGGTACAGAGGGAGAGAGAATCCCAAGCAGACTCCGTACTGAGTGCAGAGCCTGATGCAGGGCTCAATCTCATGACCCTGAGATCATGACCTGAACCAAAACCAAGAGTAGGACGCTTAACTGACTGTGTCACCCAAGTGCCCCCAGTGAGCTATCTCTTAGATGCATACACTGTGTCAGGCACTGTTTTCAGCTTGTGTTTTATTTCATTTAATGTACAACAACCTGATGAAGTAGGGATTCTTATGACTGTAATTTGATATATGAGGAATTTGAGGACATTAAAATAACCTGTTGAAAGTCAAACAGATAGCGAGCATGAGTCAGGCAGTCTGACTTCCAAACCACCATATTAAGGCATTACGCTTTACTTCATGGATTCAGACCAAAGTTAAATGATCTCTTTAGTAGTGATAAAGGAAAAAATAGTCACAATTTTATTGAAATATTTCCCTCTTCTAGAACTCTATTTCCTCCACCTGAAATAGTGAAGGCTTAAAAATGAAAGAAAAGGAGTCACTTATGACTTTCCTTAACAAAGAATCATCATCTGGGAAGCAGTTTTGATATTTATAAAAACTAAACCTTCCAAAAAAAAAAAACTAAACCGTAACACGTTTCATCTATTTTGGCCACAGTGATAGAATATTATGCCACCAAATAATACCAATAACTGTAGAGATCACATACAAGAAGATGATTCAAGCCTTTGGGCCTTTCTTCAGAGTTTTGACATAAGTCAGGGAGATCCAGAAGACCACTAACTAATTCAGAAGATCCACTTGTGAATTGGATTTTTTTAAACCATTTTATTTATTCATGAGAGACACACAGAGAGAAGCAGAGACACAGGCAGAGGGAGAAGCAGGCTCCCTGCGGGGAGCTCAGTGTAGGACTTGATCCCAGGACCCCAGGGTCACCACCCGTGCCAAAAGCAGATGCTCAACCACTGAGCCACCCAGGCCCAGGAGGCCCAGAGGTGTCCCTGTGAATTGGATCTTAAAGGATCCCAAAACTTACGGTTCTACGGAAAGTTTTCATTAAGTCCTGCATCCCCCTGGAGAATCCCATCCATATAAATCTTAGGACTGTGAGTCATTGATTTTCTTACTGGAAGGCACTTGGGGAATTTGGAACTGGAGCAGGTTTTCTGAGGTGCCTGCATCATGGACATTTAGTACTACACAGGACCTTGGGAATCAGCTTGTCTAACTTCATCATTTTGCCAATGAGGAAACCAAATAGCAGAGTTTAAAACTGTGTATGATGTTACAGAACGTGTCAGTGATAAAATCACAAAGGAAAGCATGTTTGCCAGCTGTAAGTTCAGAAACTAGTTGACTGACTTTATGCCCATCATAGTCCTGGGTTTTAGATTTGTGGATATGGGTCTGTGGTACTTCTTTCTCTGTCCTTTTTCAGGTGTCTGTGGCTGAGAGTGCCACCCTGACTCACAGTTTTGTGGCTCTGTAACTGAATGATCAATATCCTGTGAAACAGCATATAACTAAAACACGACATTGAATGCGATGTACAGTACTGCTAGATATTATCTTAATGTCCCTGTACCTTCTGGAACCCTGGAGAATATTGTGTATGGTTAAATAAGTATATAACCATAATCTTATTTTTACCATCTCTTTAAGATGTGTGGATAGAGAAAAACAGGATATCAAATAAGTTTTCATTGTTTACCTTACTCTCAATTTAAATGTAGTTTCTGGGGAAATATTCTATTTCCAATGATGGTCTCCAATAATTCCTACTTGTGAAGGAGGAAAAGGAGATCCCAAGGATGAACATGCAAATTCACTGTAGTCAGCCCCCAGCTAGCTCAGGGGTGCTATCCTACAGAGAGTGCCACATACCAGGAGCAGCTGCAGCAACAGCACCAGCAGAAGCAACACGTGTTGTTGGGCCTCTGGTTTCCAGGCGCTTGGGACACAGCAGGTGTTCCTTCATTTTGTGACTGCTGTCTTTTTCGCATTTCAGCTACTTTCGTACCCAACTGGCTGAAAGAAGAGAGAAAACAAAAGGTATGAAAAAACTAAAAGAAAGATACATTGCCTAGGCTGAAGGGAGTGTAATTTAATTGGGATGGGAGATCAATTAAGAGAAAGAAAAAAAAAAACAAATAACTTTAGCAGTCAAATTAAAAATTCTTAAAAAAAAAAACATTTTTATGGGGTGCCTGGGTGGCTCAGTTGCTTGAGTATCTCCTTCAGCTCAAGTCAGGATCCCAGGACCCAGGGATCTAGCCCTCATCCCTGCTAAGCAGGGAGCCTGCTTCTCCCCCGCTCCCTCTCTGCCTGCCACTCCCCCAGCTTGTATGCTCTGTTGCTTGCTCTCGCGCACTCTCTCTCTAATAAATAAATAAAATCTTAAAAAAAAATTTAGGAGACTATCTTACAAACTTCAGGGACAAACTTCCACCACTATCTGCTACATAAAATTATCATAACAACGTTGCCTGCAGGATCGCCTGGGTAGCTCAGCAGTTGAGCACCTGCCTTTGGTTCAGGTCGTGATCCCTGGGTCCTGGGATCCAGTCCCCCATCGGGCTCCCCATGGGGAGCCTGCTTCTCCTTCTGCCTCTGCCTCTCTCTGTGTGTCTGTTATGAATAAATAATTAAATCTTAAAAAAAAACAAAACCCCCCCCAACATTGCCACATAATCAAAATCAGTTGGTAAGGTAAATAAGACAAGGTTGGAAGATTTATGTTTAACTTCTTTCTTTACTCAAGAATGATTTCATCCACTTTCCTTGGTGAACACTTTTAAATGACTGTAGCAGGGGTACATAACTTGTTTCTCCACTGGTGTTTACAGTCAGGTTCACTGAGTTTTACAAAGCAGGTTGCAAAGTTTCTAACTATGTAACATTGTGAGGAAGATCAAGTGTGTTTTGGTATTCTCTTAGCTTCTTTCAAGGCACTGCATCTTCTTCTTGGTATGTTTGACTTTTCCCTCCAGGGGCTGGAGCCTGATCATATTGGCAAAGTGCCTTTTTCTCTGTTACATGTCCCAGTCGCAAAGATAACACCTCCCTTCCCTCCACCACCTCAGATCTGTTTTCATTCAGTAGGGAAATGTGGAAAGATAAAAAGTCACCAAATCCAGGGAAATTACTTTGGTGGGATGTATATATCATGGCAAATGAGAAAAATATTGAGGTACAGGATGTGTTGATACCTGTGACCTTACAAAGGTGACCAAATGAGTTGTCACCTATTTTACCTGACCGATCCTGACCTAGGACTTTGTTGAGGATAAAAAAATAAAGCTTTATTTGAGTTAAAGAATATCAAATATAGCATGACTTAACAGAAAAAGAAATGAATTCTACTACATGATGTTTTTCATAAATATGCCATGTATGTAAATCACATACATACAATGTCATGTGTAACTGACAGCAGTACTTATTAAAACCATAATGTACTTTGGATTATTTCGGTATTGTGAGCTCATGCTTCAAAAATTATGTCTTCAAGCACTAATTTTTCTAAATTGGAGAATAAAATATGTATTAAAAACATTCTATGTTCATCATGTAAGGGATATAGTCAAAAAATTTTTCAGGGCACCTGGGTGGCTCATCCATTGAGCATCTGTCTTTGGCTCAGGGTGTGATCCCCAATCCCAGGACTGAGTCCCACATCAGGCTCCCTATGGGGAGCCTGTCTCTCCCTCTGCCTATGTCTCTGCCTCTCTCTGTGTGTCTCTCATAAATAAATAAAATCTTTAAAGATTTTTTTTTCATGGGCAAATGCTTATATGTTCTTGTAGCATTTCTAGTTAAAAGGTTATCAGGTATAAAACCTACTTCAGTCAGAAGAAAAAAAGTCAGAGACAAATATCAAAGTACTGAAATTGATAAAGTATGATATTGAACTTAATGACTAGCTAAAGTAAGATCTCATGTTTCTCTGTTTAGAACAGTCTAGGAATAAATTTAAGATGACATAAATTAGGGAAATAGAAGGGTTGCCCTTCCCTCCACTAACACTGTTTTTATATGCATCACAATGTCCCCAGATTGTTCAATCTAAGAGTCCTTTTATCAAAATCTCCAAGCCAATCAGTACCTGTGACACAGTGATCACTCCATCCTCTTTGAAATGCTTTCTTCTCCTGCCTTCCTGGGTACCACACTCACCTGTTTGCTTTCTATCTCACGAGTCACATCACAATCTATTTTGTTTTTTCCTTCATCTCTCCCATCTCATACTCTCTCCCTACAACTCTCCTCTGTCATTTTTTTTTATGAACTCATTAGACTTTTACTGGACCTATCTATTGCCTGTTCAGAATCTCAAATTTACAAGTCCAGTAAAAATGATTTTCCTGAATTCAGGATTCATAGATCCAACTACCTACCTGACGTCTCCCCTTGACTTTCTCAACTTGCCATCGCAGACACGTTTCAATCTGACGCTCTTTCCTCCTCCACCAACCTGTTCCTCCCACAATTCTTCCACTTTCAGAAAATGAAAAGCCTTACCTATTTACTCCAACCAAAGAAGAAAAAAACAAAAACGAAAACCTGTGGAATCATCCTGGACTCCTCTCTTTCATTCAGACCCCTCACAGTAAATCGGTAAATGCAAGCCCTATTAAATGTTCCCTTCCACTCCCTTCTGTTTTTCACTACTCCTCATCTCATTCTACTACTCATTCACTACTTCTCTCTATTCCATGCCGTTCTTGTCTCAACACAGCAGCCAAAGTGCACCTTTTAAAGCATAAGTAGATGATTTCAGCAAAGATTCTTCCACCCAAATCTGCTCTAAATCTTCCAGCGGCTTCCCATCTTATTCAGAGTCAAAGCCAATGTCTGGTCCTTCATCATTCATTTCTCTGAATGCATCTCCTTTTCTCTCCTCCTCACTCACTCTGTTTAACCACAATGGCTTCCTTGCTTTTCCTCAACCATGCTTGGTACAATCATGTGTCAGGGCCTTTGCGCTGACTGTTCTGTACTCAGTGCTTGACTTCATCCTTACTCCTATGTTACATTCTCAGTGGAACCTTCCTTGCTACCTTATTTAAAAACACACCTCCCTTTCTCAAGCATGACCTATTCAACTAGATCATGTTTGTCTAATCAACTAGAAAATAAGTTCCATGAAAGTAAAGATTTTTGTTATTTGATTGGTGAATTTTATAAGCAATTTCATTGATGATAAGAAAAAGACAGTCAATTATCACACCTAACACTGAAAATTATTAATTTCCTAGCCATTGCAATCAAATAAGAAAAAGTAAATAAGGATTGGAAATGAAAACACAAATTTTAATATTTATAGTGATACGGTTGTCTACAAAGAAATTCCAAGAGATTCAATAAAGATATTAGAGATAGTTCAAGAAGGATACCAAGTCAAGCTTCAAAAATCAACATATTTCTAATATACTACCAAAAACTAATTAGAATATATCCAAGAAAGAAAGGCATCATTCAAATGAATTACAAAAAATGAAAAAGCAACTGACAATATTTCTAACACAAGTTGTTTGAGAATTTTATGAAAATATTACAAAACTTTATCAAAAAACATAGGATACACCTGGATAGAGAAGGTTATTTTCTCAAGTGGGGAAATGAAATATCTTCAAAATGTTAACTGTCCCAAATTATCCCATAAATTCAATATGAGTGTAATAAAAATTCTAATTGAATTTCATAGAACTCAACAAAGGGATTCTAAAATTTACATGGAACTCTCATGAATAAATAAATAAATAAATAAATAATCTTAAAAAAAGAAAAAAAATAAAATTTATGTGGAAGAATAAAGGGCATAAATTAACCAAGAGATTTCTGAAAACAAGAACAAGGGGGATAGTATATCAATGACATAAAATAATAATAATTTTGACAACATGTCATTGGCATGGGAATACATAAATAGATCAGTACTATGGAATTTGTATGGAGTTGAGACACAGAGTCAAGCACATATGCAATCATGCTTAAGTTAGAGGACGCCTCCATTATCATTCAGAAAAAAAATTCAGTACATAGTGTTGATACATTAGATTTCTATATGATAATTACATCTAAGTTATAACACATACACACACAAATAAACTTCAGATGAATTAGGGTTGGATGTTACAATTACAAAACTCTGACAAGAAAATATAGAAAAATGCTTTTATAGTTTCAGGGTGGGAAAAGGATTTATGAGCCCAAGCCAGAAAGGAAAATATTATTTTTGATATAGTCTAGTTTATCAAAAACCTTTGAACAAATTAGGATCACATAAAGTGAAAAATAAGAACCAGACTAGAGGATACAAAGGATTATTACCTGTAAAATATAAGTAACACATCACAACTGAAAAATACAAATAACCTAATAGAAAAATGGGTAAAGGAGATGTGCAGGCAATTTACAGAAGAGGAAAATACAAATGCCCCAAATTAGATTAATATATACTCAGAACTAGTAATCAGGGAAATTCAAATAAAACAATTATTCCATAGCTAATTTCCCCACAATTAAAAAGTCACAGGGCACCAATTTTGAGAGAGGATGTGAGTAAACAAAAAGCTCTCATACAGTCATTTTGAGGAATAATACTGGCCACATAACAAAGTAGCTAACAAATTCCACTCTCATGTTTATACATTGGAGAAGCTTTGACATATGTATATGAAGATATGAAATACAATATTTTTAATTCCTTAAATGGGATAATCTGTATTTTCATACTTTCAAGAATGAATAAAAATGGGGATCTCGTTATAGGATGCTATATAAAACAACACTTAAGATGAATAACTTAGATCTACAGGATTCAACAGGGAGATTGTAAAATAACATTGAATGGAAAAATAGCTGCAAAATATTTTTAAAAAACCAGCTTGTATTATTAATGTAATTTTTGTAAGTATACAAAACAATACCTTTTATTTACTTCTGGATAATATATATAGTAAAGTAATAAAACATGAACTAGATCCATGACTACTGGGGTATAATGATGGAAATGTGATTGGAAAAGAAGGGATTTTTAACTTTATCTGATCATTTCTTTTACAAGGACCTGAAGCAATAACAAATTATTAATATTTGTTTAATTGGAGAACTGCACCCAGGAGTATTTGTTTTATTACCTTTTGTACTTTCTGTATTTAATTTTTTGTCTTCAGAAACACCCCCCACCCCCACCCCCACACACATAAATACAATACAGCTTTTTACCAGACAGAGGTCCTTATCTATATCTTATCCCACCAGTTAGCAGAAAGATTTAATCACCTTCTTGAGAATTAAATACCTTCATTTTGTCACTGTTAAATACCCAATTTTGGAAAATTTATAGAGAAATGCCCTGTTGGGTGCAATGTAGTGGTATAAAACGCTGAAGAGGAGTTCAAATAATTGTTAGATTTGTAGGACTTTTCACTGTTTCCTAAGTCCTTTGGCTCATTAGGAAAAAATCACAGGCTAATGCCTTCTTTGTGCTTTTCTGAGGTAATTGTGTGTGTTGTGTCATAAGCATTTTCCTTCTGGCAAAAAAAAAAAAAAATACTACTCACTGATTTTTCCTCTGTAAGTACCCATACCATTTGGAGCAGGTTGCTTCTATTTCTCTGATTGATCTGTATGTATCCTGGAATATCAGCAGTTCCATATTTATATTCAGTATTATTATCAACTGTGTTTGGAGTCTAACCTTCTCCTGGGCTGCCTGGCATATAACTATATATAAGAAAAACAGTCTATTGTCATATTTTGCTACATAGCTGCACTGTTCAAAGAATTATACACACTGTGGGGAAGAAAAACTTTCTAGAGAGCTACTTAGTGACAGCACTCTCTTTGGGTGAATGGGCATGGCGAACAGCGGCTATTCACATCCCGAAAACCTTACTTGCATCTACTTCCTGTGTGTCCTTCTAAACAATGGTGCTTTAGAAAAGTCACTGGAGTTTATCTGTAAATACAGAAGGGAAAATCTGTGTAACTGTTATAGTTTTCTTCTGTAGAGTTAATGGATTCTAATTTTAAGCAAAACAAATTTTTTTTAATGTCATAAAGGAAAAAAGAATAAAATTTTACACAAGAGTGCATAACCAAGGGCTAAAACTCAAACACTTTCGATAATGTGGAGGCCAATTCTTTTCTCCTCCATTCAAACTCCCTAGGGAGATAGACTGTCAAGAAACTGTTTAATTTCACAGGATAAAGGAGAATGAGGTGGGGAAATTGGTTTCTCCTTTACAGAGAAGTACATACTTGTGCACGAAATTGGGACTTCATACTCTGAGCTGTGTGGCCCTGGAAGGGCCCATGACCCAGGGGCATAGCAAGGCTGGGAGCACATGTAGTGAGTGGTCTCCCAGACTGCTCCTCTCATACTGGCCACCTTGGAAAACACTTCATTTAGTTTTTATAGTGAGGTGCTGGGAAAGCTGTTATGGAATAAAGATTAATCCTTAGCATTATCACCTCCCCCCCTCAAAGCTTAGGCAAATTTACTAGCGAGGTAAACCCATAAATCTGAGGTAGTGATGAGGGAGGTCTTTTTTGTTGTTGTTGAGCATTAGTTGTATCTTCCAAGAAGCAAGAAGGACATCTGATCTCATTTCTTTCTCTCTCTCTTTTTTATAATCTCATTTCCACCTGGTCACAGTTTTACTCCACATTGCTTTTTTTCCCTTGTGCAGGATCACATACAATGATCAAAACCATCTTTACACAACAGAAGTAAAAATCAACAAGTGGGACTACCTCCAAATATATAAAAGCTTTTGCATGGCAACAGAAATAATCACCAAAATGAAAAGGCAACCTACAGAATGAGACAAAGTATTTGCAAACCATGTATCTCATAAAGGGGTTAATTTCCAAGATATATAAAGACCTCATGTAACTCAATAAAAAAACTAACAAAGCAGTAAAAAAAAAAAAAAATGAGCAGAGAAACTGGATAGGCATTTTTCCAAAGATTACACTCAAATGTCCAGCACTTACATATAAAGATGCTCAACATTACTAGTTACCAGGGAAACGCAAATCTAAACCACAAAGAGATATCACTTCATACCTGTTACATTGTCTATTAACAAAAAGTCAAAAAATAAGTATTGTTGAGGATGTGGAGAAAAGGGAAGTCATGCATGTATTCCCATGTTGGTGGGAATACAAATTGATTTAGCCGCTATGGAAAACAGTACAGAGGTTCTTCAAAAAATTAAAACTAGAATTACCATCTGATCCAGCAATCCCACTTCTGGATATATGACCAAAGCAAATAAAAAAGGATATAGAAAAGATACCTGAACTCTCATGTTCACTGTAGTTGCATTATTCATGCTACCCAAGATCTGGAAACCAACCTAAATATTTGTCAATGGATGATAGATAAAGAAAATGTGTGTGTGCATCTATAATATAGATGGAATCTATATTATAGATGGAATATAATATAGATGGAATATAATATTCTACTCATCTATATTCTGTATGAATTCTATGCATATATGTGTATATATATATGTAAAATGGAATATTATTCATCCATGAGAAAGAAGAAAATACTGCCATTTGTAACAACATGTCTAGGCAGACAGAAAAACAAATATTGTATGCTGCTATTTATATGTGGAATCTAAAAAAGCTGAACTTGTAGAAACAGAGTAGAATGGTAGTTCAGAGACTGAAGGTGGAAGAACTGGGGAGATACTGGTCAAGGATGCAAAATTACAGTTAGAACATGAGTAAGTTCTGGACATCAGTTGCACTGATCTAATTATTATCAATACCGTATTATATACTTCAAAGTTGCTAAGTTACTAGACCTTAAATCTTCTCACCACGTAGAAGAAATAATTATGTGACATGGTGGAGGTATGAGCTAATGCTACAGTGGTAATCATATTGCAATATATAAATGTATCAAACCAACACTTGTACACTTTACACTTACACAATGTTATATGTCAGTTATATCTCAAATAAAAATCTTTACAGTTTGAGCAATGAACAAAATAAAACCAGATGAAATTTAAAAGATAAATATAAGGATATGAGCTTGGATCTAAAAAAACTTCGTAAGATGAGGATGAGAGAAAGCATGGCTTACAAGGAACACATGAAAAATTCTAGGTGATTAACTGGACAATAAATGCAGTATTAATCAATAGTACGATGTAAATAAAATAGGTAATGAAAACTTAGAATGCATTAATGGAAGCATGCTTTCTAAAAACAGGTTTTCTAAAGCCGATGATGGGTCTTATCTGGGCTGGTCGAATGGTTATGTTTAATTCTGGCCAGAAGTTAAGAAAGAAATTGCAATATGTTCAGAAGACTAGAAGGAGGAGAAAAAAAAAAACACTCAAAAATGTCTCATAAGAATACTACTTTTAGAACAAAGGTGTTTGCGCTAATGAAGAAGACAGACAATCCGAATCATACTCTTATAATATTTGAAGTGATGTCGTGTAGGAGAGAATATAGATCTGCTTTGTAAGATCCCAATGTTAGGAGATGGATTGACGAATAGAAGCAATTAAGTCTCTTGCTTCCATATATGGAAAGTCTGTCTGATACTCAGATGAGACCTTCATTTACCCGTGAGGTTGGTATCAAGCCAAGTATTCTTGAGCATTCAAATAGAGGCTGGACAACTGTTTGAAAAAAGTTGAGGCTGATGTACAGAGGCCTCAATTTTACATGGATGGTTAGACTGAGAAAATATCTTTTTTTTTTTTTTTTTTAAGTAGGCTCCATGCGCAGCATGGACACCAACACAGGGCTTGAGCTCAAGACCCTGAGATCAAGACCTGAGCTGAGCTAAGAGTTGGATGCTTATCCGACTGAGCCACGAAGTCACCCCAGATTGAGAGAATATCTTAGTTCTAGAGTTACTACTCTTGAAATGAGCTGCCCAAGCTAACTACTCTCTTCAAAATACAGTCAGGAGGAAGAGAACCCCTGTTTTTATCAGTTTCTACATTCTTAAAGAGCCTATTGTCAGTTCTTGAGACTAATACTATTCACCTTTTTTGTTTATATATTGTTTCCCAATAAAATCATAAAACTCTTAAGAGGAAGGAGATAGATAGATAGATAGATAGATAGATAGATAGATAGATAGGTATCTCAAGTTGGCCTTCCTAGAATCTAGCAGTAATTTTTATTATTAGTAGATGCACATAAATATTGACTATTTTGATGGTGAGTATGCAGATTCCTCAGATTACTTTTTAAAAAATCTACTTTCCCAAGGCAGAGATTTCAAATTTTTTACCTATAATTCCTACAGCTCTAAGAAATGCTGTCAAGTTTGAACAGGGCTCTTTATCCTTTCCCAAAGTGTCCCTTTGGGATTGATAATAATAGAACACATCAGTGCACCATTATTACTGTAAAGGTCATCAAATGGATTGAATATGTAAAATACTCAGAACAAATCTTCATACATATAGTAAGCACTCAATAAGTGACAGCTCTTTCAAGATAGTACTGGAGAGAGCTGTTCCTAATGTTGCCAGAACGCTGATATGGTACACTGTTTTCAGGCTACAGATGTTGAAGATTTCCATCACTATCTTCTTGCTGAGAGACCATTTCTCATAGGGTGGGTGGTCAAATTTTTGTACCCATTGGGTAGAATCTTCCTATCTCAGGGATCTACACAAAGACTTACTCAGTGAAGAAAGAAGACTAATAGTTTGGTTTTTCATTTCACCACTAACACTGTAATTTTTATCACATGTAAATGCACTGAGTCTCAAGTGACTCACAGTACCCACAATCAACTCCTTATCCAACAATCAAACTTCATTATAATTGCAGCCATCTTCTCATGTTTAGTGAAAGCATTCAGTTTTGCCATATAGTTGTTGATTCAGTGTTTAGCCCCAAAAAGGTATTTGCTAAATAAGCCAAATTTGTAAGGCCTTCTTCAGCACTGGGGTGGACAAGGAAGCAATTCACTATGTACAGATATTTATTCCTGGTTGTGATGTATTTTCTCTGGGAAGGAAAACAACTCACTCCTCAATTTAAAATTTCTGATAACTACTCTGCTTCAGCTAAGCCAGCATTTGTCTGTGTGATAGAGCAAGCCTTCAGTGTCATTTCCCATCTCATGACATGTTTATCTAAAAAGAGTTGTATCCTGGGGTGCCTGGGTGGCTCAGTCTGTTAAGCGTCTGCCTTTGGCTCAGGTCACAATCCCAGGGGGCCTGAGATCAAGCCCTGCATTGGGCTCCTTACTCAACATGGAGCGGGCTTCTCCCTCTACCTCTGACTGCTGTGTGCTCTCTCTCTCAAATAAATAAGTAAAATCTTTAAAAATAAATAAATAAATAAATAAATAAATAAATAAATAAATAGGAAAAAAAAAGAGTTGTATCCTAACTAGTTTTTGCTTTTTGGGGGGGCCTGGGAGGCTATTTTTTTGTGTATGCTGTTTTCGAAAACATCATTTTAGGATTACATTAAAACTACCAAGAATTCAAGAAGTAATCCCTGTTCACTCAGAGTGAAAACTCCTAAGAATAGAATTCTGGTCAATACTTTGGGTGGTTAGGTCTGACTCCATCAGTGAGTATGTCCATGGGTTTCTTTTCCTAGGTGATATATACAGCTTGCCTTGTCCTGGCCAGGTGGCAGTGAGTAAAGTTACTTAACCTCTGCCATTGTTTGTAAAATGAGGAAATGGTATTTACTTCACTCAGTGGTTGTAAGGAGGTGAAAGCATGACCATTGACCTTAGCAGTGTGCCAAGTGAACAGCACTCACTAATCTGTAATCAGAATCACAATACTTGTTCTTTTTTTTTTTTTTTAAGATTTTATTTATTTATTCAAGAGAGATACAGAGAGAGAGAGAGGCAGAGACACAGGCAGAGGGAGAAGCAGGCTCCATGCAGGGAGCCCAACAGGACTCGATCCCCAGTTTCCAGGATCACGCCCTGGGCTGAAGGGAGCACTAAACCACTGACCCACCCGGGCTGCCCATAATACTTGTTCTTATTATACTCCTAGACAACTTCTGTCTTCATATTTACATGATTTTTCTTCAAAATTTTAAGATGGGGCTTTAAATGTAACTGAAGGGTGACTGAGTGAGTGACTTGGTAATTGCTAAGGTTCTCATATAGAGTTAAAACCTTGGCCTTTGCCATTCACAGTGTGGTACATGGATCAGCAGCCTCCCATCCCCTGGGAGGTTGTTAGAATTGAGGATCTCAAGCCCCACTTCAGACTTATTGGATCTGATTCTACATTTTAACAAGATTCCCTGATGATCTGTATAACTACTAAGGCCTGAGAAGCATGGGTTCAGGCCGTGCTAAGTTGTGAACTTGAGGCACTGTGATTGCTGTGTAGAGGAGATATATCTGTAAGTCAGAAAGACACAGCATCTTCTAGTTAAACCACAAAGTGGGATGAAAAATCACAAAGAGCTTGTTGAAATAGTACCCTTTCAATGCTCATCTCACTTATCATTCCCTCTGTCTTCTACCCATTTGGGCAGAAATAAGTGCTTCCCTCTCAGTGCTGACACATACGGTGCACCTACCACTCTGAGTTGTAATTAGTGGGCAAGACTGTTTCATTACTGGACTCTGACATCCTAAAGACCTTCACTGTTTTTTGGTATCACTAGCACCTCACAGAGGTGCTTTTTCCTGGCAGGCTCTGACAAACCAGCCTATGGGAAAGTACCTAGCACTGCTTGACCTTCTTTCATCTGCAATTTCATACTGTTTTAGAGTTTTGCCATTTGTGAGTTTTTCCTACAAGAGTATGAGCTCTTTGAGGGCATAGGCTGGGCCAGTCATCTTGGTAATTTTGATACACATGAAAGAGTAATTATGTGTCTCAAGCTCCCACCAAGAACTGAAATTTTGTGAAATGGAACAAGTATTCCACTCCATATACAATCATCTCTCTATTTTGGTCAGAGGAAAAAAATTAATGAGGAGAAATGTCTCTCATAAGTTTTATCCCATCTTTTTTCTTCCTAAAATGTTGATACCTACTACTGTTTATGAACCAGTGAGCTCAGTCAACATGTGTTAAAGGAGAGAAGCAAAACAAAGAGGTGTCTTTTCAGCATAGGTGAGTGGACAGGCTCCCCAACAGAAGCCAGATTTGCTCAGTTAATATTAAAGGGCAGTCACTCAATTACTTAGCAATAACAGAAAATCGAAAATCCAATACAGATTTAGTAGGGCTTTTAAAAAATCCACTTTTTACCTGACTTATTCAGGCTTTGCTTTAGTTGAAAACAGCAGCATTAGCTTAGGGTGAATGTTTTAGAAATGGGACTAAATCTTTCCCATAAGCACTGCAAGGTGACAATAAGAATCCTTAGCATGGCTATTACTTTCATTGTGCCATTCTAGAAAATACCATTGATTAATATGGAATCATCATGTGTTTACTTAGGGAAGTACTGACAGCACTTTCATTTATGTGACATAATCAGTTTGGGAATCACTGAAGTGCTTTTCAGAGAGGAGACATGCTTATTATTTCAATTCACATAAAAAAGAAGTTAAGGGGTCCCTGGGTGGCTCATTGGTTGAGCATCTGACATTGGCTCAGTTCATGATCTCAGGATCCTGGGATCGTTCCCTGCATCAGGCTCGCTGCTCAGTGGAGAGTCTGCTTCTCTTTCTCCCTCTGTTCCTCCCCTGCTCCTGTGATCTCTGTCTCTCAGATAAATAAAATCTTAAAAAAAAAAAGCAAGTTAACATAAAAAAAAAGACAAACTATAAACAGAAAAAAAAAATCAGTAGAGAAAATAAAACCACATTTGAAAAGGGTATGCCAGAGACTGTTTCTAATAGTAATTGTTCCCATAATTATTTAAGATTGTTACACAAACAAGGATAATTGTTATGGAAATTCAATACAGAGCAGTGTCTATATAAACACATTAAATGGGAATAAAGGGATTAATACTATGTGGAAGCATCACCAGAAGAGAACTAAAACACAAAATATATCCCATTTATGTTTGTGTTTAACATAATATCCCTATATACTATTCAAATCTTTTTCTACAACCAAGCCAATGTTACCTCTGATTCTCTCCTACACTTCCTAATAGTTTCTATATTGAAGAACAGCTTAACTCTGCCACTTTCTCAGATACAGTCAGCAAATGAGATAATATACTATCTATTCTTTCCAAAGCTACATTCTATGTATATTGTGTTACACTAATAGACATCTATAAAAAGAGAACATTTAAAGATTCAATTCAGTAACCAGGAAACTTTTTCAAAAGCTCACCTGTGCTCTACTCAAGGTAAAAATTCGTTGAAGAGGATTTATGGTCACCTTTTCCCTGTAGCACATTATTAGGTCTATTTAATCAACACAGTTACTTCCCTTCACTCTGCCTTTAACATATGCATTTTCAGCACACTGGTCCTGTTAGAAAATTCATCTCACCTCACCTCAAGTTTCTTGGTGGTTGCTGTTGTTGTTGTTGTTGTTTTAATAAATTCACCAAACTCCAGGAAATACACAAGTGATGAAATCAATTCAGTCAGCACTCTTCACTCACACAGCAAAACATTTTTACTCATTCCAAGAAGAGTGGGCAGCAGTTACTAGAACAGCTAAGTATGATGAGGGAATAAAGGCTCTCCCAAAGCCCCTGACACAGCTATTCCCAACCTCCCACCAAGTACCCTCTGAAATATAGAAAAGAGAAAAGAAGTGACAGGTTTTATTGGGGGGGGGGGGCAGTGGGGAAGCACAGTTATTTTCCAGCCTCAGATAGTCACAAAAGAGCACTGATAATGAGAGCATCTCCATTGGTTTGGTCTTTAGCAAAGAATAACGCTGAGGAAAGCAGCAGATATTAGCAGTAACATCCAGAACATAATCAGGTAAAATGGACACGGTAGATATCTACTTCAAAGTTTTAGGGCTGTTGTAAAGATATTAAATGATAACTTCATACAAAGAAATATATGTATATATGTATAAGTGGTACTATATATATACACTATATATAGTATATATATACATCTGTATGTACATATATACATGTGTATGGCATACGTGTAGTTTATACGGTATGTGTGTGTATGTGTGGACAGAGAGGGAGAAGCACAGTCATGGGCACAAAGTAAGTACTCAATTATCATTAGCTCTTTACACTGTCATAACACTGTCATAATTCCTACTTCCTACTTTACTTCCAACCCTTTCCCATCCCACTAATCTTCTGGATTTGAAGAGTGAATCTCACACTATTGGTAGTGAAGGACTAGGGTTTTTTTTTTTGTTCTGTTTTGTTCTTTACAATGTTATCAGTGGTTACTTACTTCCTTCTTCTTCTCCACCTCCCTCCCTTCTCTCTTTCTTTCCTTCCTACTAAATTTGAGGACCCATGTGGGGCTTGAACTGACAACCCCAAGACCAAGAGTTGCAGGCTCTACCAATTGAGCTAGCCAGGTGTCCCTGTTTTGTTTTTTGTTTTTAAATTTCCAATCAGCCATGGAGCAATACTTTGGCCAAACACAATAAAAATAAATAATAAAAGATTCAATACAGAGCACTGATTAGTTTTTACTATTAGATTTTTTTAAGATTTATTTATTTATTTATGATAGACAGAGACAGAGAGAGAGAGAGAGAGAGAGGCAAAGACACAGGAGGAATGAGAAGGAGGTTCCACACCAGGAGCCCGATGCGGGACTCGATCCTGGGACTCCAGGATCGCGCCCTGGGCCAAAGGCAGGTGCCAAACAGCTGAGCCACCCAGGGATCCCCACTATTAGATTTAATAGACATAAAAATTACTTTGTCAAATTTGCTCTAAACATTTCTAAAAACTTACTCTCAATTTCAGTATTTACTTTGTTATGGACCAATAACAAATGTTTTGCAAATCAGCACAGGAATCACATGCGATCACACATCGAATAGCAATGTTCTAACACTTAATTGTCTGCACCCGGTGTCAGAACTAGTATTGTTAGGGAGGATGTATTCTATTACAATAGTTGAAAGTTTAAATTAAAGCTCTATCTCTTACTCCGTGAGCAAGTTACCTAACCATTTTGAGCTTTAGGTCATGCAACTATGAAATCAGGATAATAATATTACCTAATAATTCATCAGAATGTTTGAGATTAAATGAAAAGACCCTTGTAATAAGCACAGTGCCGGGCGCACAGTAGCTCTCAATTTGGTGATTACACTGTGGTAATTACACTGATTTGCATGCTTTTGTCCTTTCTATATGAAATGTTTTGAAGATAAGTGTACTGTTAAATTATTAACATGTATCTTTAGTATCAAAGGCAGTGCCCTACTGTCATTAGTTGCTCAGTTAATGCTGACGGTAATGATTTGTCATAGAGGAACAGAAATATTATCACACTTAGGAATGTGAAAATGTATAAACAATTCACATGCGGTTGGAAAAAAATGCTATTACATTGCTCTATTCCACATAATTCACAAGCCATTAAAATACTAAAAAAATTAAACATACTGCAGTTATAGATCTCAGCAAAAGTCAGCCTCATGAAATAGGGCTTCTGACATTATGTTGCTGAGTTAGGGAGAAATGGATCATATAATTTAATGGAAGTGAGATGCAGATAACTATTTTTAAAAACATTTAGAGTATTTTTTTTGAGAGCAGTATTAGGTTTACAATAGAATTGAGAGGGAGATTTGAGAGATTTCCCATATATTCCCCCACTACACACATATATCTTCCCCATTATCATCATTCACTAGAATGACGTATATTATACTGACAAATCATAAGCACCTGAAATCCACTGTTTACCTTAGGGCTCACTCTTAATGTTGAACAATCTATGGATTTGGACAAATGGGTAATGACATATATCCGTCACTGAAATATCGTAAGAGAATGCTCATTACCATAAAAATCCTTTGTGCTTTGCCTAGTCGTCTCCCCTGTCATTGCCCACCTCTGGCAACCACTCATCTTTTCATTGTCCCCATAGTTTTTCCTCTTGCAGAATGTGTTATAGTGCAAAGCATACAATATGTAGCCATTTCAGATTGGCATCTTTCACTTAGTGATACACATTTAAAGTTCCTCCATGGCTTTTCATGGCTTGATAGCTCATTTTTTCTTAGAGCTTAATAATATTCCATTGTCTGGATGTATGACAGTTTCTTCATTCATCTACTGAAAGACATCTCAGTTGCTTCCAAGTTTCGGCAATTATGAATAAAGCTACTATAAACATCATGTGCAGGTTTTTATGTCTATATAAGTATTCAATTTCTTTGGGTAGATATGAAGGAGTGTGATTGCTGAATCATATGTTAAGAATATGTTTAGTTTTGTCAGAAGCTGCCAAAGTGTCTTCCAAAGTGGCTGTGCCATTACACACTCAGATTTTTTTTTTTGAGCAGTTTTTACATACATTCTCATGCAGCCCTCAAAACAAACCAGTGAGGTAGATATTGCCATTTTATATACATGAAAGCTGAAACCAGACAGATTAGTTCCTGGTATCGAGCTAATACCCAGTACAGGTTTAAACTTAAGACTGCCTATCTCCAAAGTCTATGATCCTTCTTTCTTTGTTAATAATACCTATGCAACATGCTCTAGCACAAATTTCTAGGGCAAGGCTCTGATAGGATCTGAGAAGTGATCATAACCTGAAGTAACAGCCCTCAGGTAAATCTCTTTGTCAGGCAATAGATATATTCCAGATGCTCCAGAAAGGCTGGATAGCTCAGTCAATCCATGATGCATTGCCAATATTTTGTGATTGTCTGCACTTCCATTTTTTTTCCAAAGTAGCTTGAAATAATCAGAGTTAAATTATTTTATTCAGTGAAGAAGCCTATAAAAGTCAGCATTTGTTTAAAATACCTGTTGGAAATACTTATTCTTTATACAAATAACTGTATAATACTTGGTTTCGATTTTATATGAACTGTGAAAAATTCAATCCAAAATTAAAAAGATTGTGATTTACAATTGAAGGTTTACAAATCCAGAAAATCAATGAACATGCATACATTAAGTTCCTATTATATACAGCTCATATCAGTCTAAAGATAGTGTCTTGTTTTTCATCTTAATGGCCCATCAGTTTGCATTGTCAGTGTGCAGTGGGAGTTTGTAGGTTGGTTTGCAATAAAAGGGCATCCCCCTTCACTACAAATACATTTCCCAAGGGGCTTCTAAAATATTTTAGAAGACAACATACATGTCATTTCATTACAACTACCATAAGGAATGGTATCACTCCTCTCCTGTGAAACCATCAATTCTGCTCAGCCCTCTCCTCTGTTTCTCTTTCTCTTCAAGCCCTATCCAGAAGAGGCAGTTCCTGGCTTTTTATCCAAACAGGCTTGCTCCACTTGGGAAAATGTTATTAGCATCTGCTACTCTTCCAGACTTATCTTGAGGTGCCACAAACATGCCTGCAATACTTTGAGGATATTCTGTGAAATTTTCAAAGAGCGTTTAAGCAGTCAGGGTCCCAGGAGATAACTGGGGGACAGTCAGGTTTAAAGAGTCTTTTATGATGGGCTGTTTACAAAAGGGTGTGGGGGCAAAAAAGGGAAATCCCAAGGGACAAGGCAGTACTCTGGAGAACAGGGGACAGGTATAAGTAATATAGGTGATGTTATGGCTCCTAGTCATACAGATACAAGGAGAGAAAATAGTTATGAGGAGATAGGGACAGAAAGGGTTACATGGGGAGACGCCTTCTGACCAAAGCTGTGGTCTGAGGTTGACTAAAAGAAGCAGGCAGCAGGTGACCATGCTGGAAGTAAATATCCCAACTTCTGCCTTCCCTTTGACCTCTTGGAAGAGGTCCATATTGGCCAAACTCTTCAATGTAGACCATACTGATTCGTCCCTTAGGACACAGGAGGCTAGAGGAGAGAGTATTCTAGGGAGACAAATTTTGGCTGTCCACCATTAAGAGTTGCTCTGTTGGTCCACATTCATGTGGGTCCTGTGTACTCACTGACTGATGAAAGGGGTTCAGTTCAATGATCTTAATGAATGCTAAGTATGACATCCAGACCAAAACTAAGAAATGAGACTCAGACCTACCTCAAGAGATGAATTAGAATTCAGATATATTTTAAGATTATTAACAAGAGTGTTTCTTGTCACTCTTGAAATATAAAAAGGAATTTTTTTCAACATCTAAAAATATTCTTGAGGACATGAACCTTACTATTCGTAAGAAAAAAGCTATCCCTATTTGTAATACAAATTTACACAATCTTCCATTTCCAAAGCTGATAGTGTTTTCTGTGGCTTGTTGGGTAACAATTGACTGCTGGCTGTTCATTTACACAAAAGTTGGCCCAACCAGAAATCAGCAGTGTTTTGTTGATCCCAAGTCAGTGTTTCTGAGTTTTAACAGGCAGACAAAATCGATTCCACCTGAGTAGTATTCTTCCTAATAATCTATCCCTTTCATTTTGTTTGGTTCTGCATCCCTTGTTTTAACTAGTCACATAAAATCGGCTATTTAAAACACTATTCATTCTCAACAGCTTCCTTACTACCGAAGTCCCTGTCAAAGCAGAATGGAGGTCAGAAACATTTGGAACTCTCTAGTTAACATACTGAAATGACTGGAGTAAATTGGAAAAAAAATGTTTCCTTAGTTCTATAACTGGCAGGAAAAAGACTGCCTTCCCAGTTGCTAGGTATTTAGATGTTACAAACAGGATACAGTTTTTAGGAATTCTTCCTTAGCCTTAGTAAATTGGATGTTGTCAGCAGTCTATAGTCTCACCAGTAATTGGGTTGGTGAATATTTTAAAAAGGATTTTTGTATGCACAGCAGTTCATGGTTGGTATCAAAGACAGATTGTTTATTAGATGATTGATTGTTTGACTTTCATATGAAAACTTCAGTTCGGGAAAGGAACTAAAGCCCATTCTTTGAGTTTTCTTTTTAAGTACACTATTAAGAGGGAGGAAGCGGGGATCCCTGGGTGCCGCAGCGGTTTGGTGCCTGCCTTTGGCCCAGGGCGCGATCCTGGAGACCCGGGATCGAATCCCACGTCGGGCTCCCGGTGCATGGAGCCTGCTTCTCCCTCTGCCTGTGTCTCTGCCTCTCTCTCTCTCTCTCTGTATGACTATCGTAAATAAATTAATTAATTAATTAATTTAAAAAAAAAAAAAGAGGGAGGAAGCTTGAGGAAGCAGAGGCCATCTTCTACTCTCGTGCTAGTGCAATTCAGCATGAAACTGTGAGCTGCCCTGCCCTTGGGTGCTGATGAAAAGAGAGCAAAACTGGGCTGATGATTTCAAAAGCATGAATTTACAAAATGGCAAATAAGTAACAATATAAATAAATGAATTCATACATTTTATTCTGTGCTATATTTAAAATTTATTTGCATAGTTAAAGAAAACCAAAACAACTATTTACATAGTTCAAATTAGGGAAGCTAGTCTTAAATAAACCGAAAATAATTTGATTCCTTATTTTGCAAAACTCCATTCTTCTTTGTCATTCACTGGTAAACTCAGTTCAATATTGATACTACTATTTACAGACCAAAAAACGGAAATTTAGTACAGAATAAAAGTGAAAAGGGTACTTTTAAATGGTATTATAAGAAATGAATAGTTATTTAGAAAGAGATAATGTTCACGGAATCTTCCAACCAAATACCAGAATATACTCTAAATATATTCCAGACATAGATGCAAACATTGAAAATATACATATCTTACAAGACAATATGGGTGAATTTCTTTATAATATGGGAAAAGGGAAAATCTTGCAAACCATGATGAAATTTTAGAAAAAATAAGACTTTGCATGGCAAGAAACAAAACAAAACAAAAACACACCACTATAAGCATCAATAGACAAATGCTGAAATGGAAGAAATTTTTGTTTTAAATTTGTAGCTTAGAGGGTAGAAGAAGCAACCATGGCAATCAGAGATGCAGAGTACAAATACTGAGAGTTGTGAAGATTATCAAAGAGTATTTGCTCTAGGCATGATTACAATCTGCTGATCTAAAAAGCTCTTTTAAACAGAAAAAAAGACCAGAAACCTAATAAAAAGGGGACAAAAAATGTATATAGATGGTCCTATACTAAAAAGATGTAATTGCATTTTAATGTAAGAAAACATAAATACAAATCGTATTACTTTGATATACCACTATTCAAATATCAGATTTATCAATCAAAAGCTTGACAACATATCCTGTCGGAAAAGCTGTAGAGAAAGAACTACTTTCCATATACTACTGCAGGGAAAACAAAATTGTTCAACCATTATAGAGGGCAATTTGGCAATATTTAACAAAAGTACATATGTATTTGTCCTTTAATATAGCTAATTTCAATCCCAAAACTCAGTCCCAAAACTCTACCATGTCAATCTCTATGAAGATTCATCTCCATAAATATGACACAGCACATGCACATGGTTATACATTAAATCATAATTTACAGTAATAAAAGATTGGAAATGAACAAAATGTCTCTGAATGTGTGGGTTGGTTAACTGAAATATTTGAAGTCAACGAAGAAAGAAGACAAATTACCAGTATCAAGAATGAAAAAAAGTGATATCACAGATCCAATAGATATTTAAAAAATAAGGGAATTCTATCAACAACTTTATGCCAATAATGGACAGCTTAGATCGAATGGACTAATTCCTTGAAAGACATAAGAACAAGAAACGGAAAATCTAAATGTTCCTACAATTATGAAAGCAGAGAATTCATGACTTTAAAACTTCCCCCCAAAATTAGGCCCAAATATTTGCATAATCCACTCACAAATTTAAAGAAGAAATTTTGTTTTCTTCTCTTAATGGTAGTTGGACTTGTTTTGGCAGGTCAGTAAACTACTTGTAGATAAGCATGATCTGCTGAAGGCCCCTTCAATGCAAGCTTTGCTAGTGTGGATCTTGAAGAGCCATGTCTCCAAGCGTAGTTCAGCTCTCCTACTAAGGCCTGACTCCACCACAGTCCCCACTAGATGCATACCAGGGGATTACTGTGGACTGTCCATCTCCTCTGGCCAGTTGGAGCTTAAGTGCCCTCCGACCAAACTGTAAGCCCTGGGAGCTGTTTCTTGCTACTCTTGCCTCCTCTTTGCTTGATTTTGTAAAATTTTACCTTATGCATTCGTGGCCTAGTACCCAGCAAAAACTCAAGATTCTACACAGATTTCTGCAGTTTTTTATCAGAAAACTTCCCTCCTCTCTAGGCTCTTTCCTACAAATTCCAGTCTCTATTTCCTCCAAGATAAGACTATATCTCTAATTAGATATTTTATCTGAATTCCGATGGTGAGGAAACATTTTGTCTTATTGACAATGAATCAATGAATATCTCATGAAGCTAAGAAAGCTAGTTTTCTCCATCAGTTTTTAGGGCATAAAGAGTAGTTAATAGCTTTCATCATAAATTTTTTTAAAATGTCTTTTTTTTTAAGTGCTGAAACAGGTGAAGGCCTATGTCACAATCAGATTTCTGGGAGACAAACATCTTCTAGTTTCTTTTAAAATTTAACTAATGGATCATTCCTTCAGGCAAGCTTGCAGAAGAAAAAGCTGGCAGAGTGGTGAGTCTGTTTTTATGGAAATAAGGTCATTAGTACTAATCTTTGAGGGAAACGATTCATTAATTCTTGGACTATACTGATGGGGGAGGAGAGAAGGAGAAACAAAGAAGAAACAAAACCAGTAAATATTACTCCAGGGCTAGATCTTGGAATTGAAACCTAAGAGCAGCTAAAATTAAATGTAAACCCAAAGAGCCACATTTTAACAAAGAAAAACCTTAAGATTTTTAAGCTAAAATTGTCAGGTCTTAAGTTAAAATTGTTTGAATTTGTTAATGCTGCAGACTATAAAATGACATGCTTTTCTTGACCTGTTTTTCTTGAAATGACCATATTATAAACTGTAATGTAGCTTTCCACATTAAGGGGTAGTTTTTAAAGACACACACACACACACACACACACACACACAAATACTGAGAATTATCATTGTAAACCTCATTATCAAGAAAGAGGAATGTTGAAAGTACTGATGTAGAACATTCAGGTATGGGGTATGACCTTGGGTTGTGAGAATGCAGTGATGAATAACTCATTGGAAATCAGATGAATGATATGTTTATTTCTAGAGGGAAGAGATGGCCACATTGCAGAGAACTGGTCTTCTGGGATGTAAGATGGTAGAAGGGTTTGGCTGTACAAGGATAGGAGTACCAGCCTGGAGCTTTATCAATGCTCAACAGAGACAGCAATGGTTATGTTCTCTACAGATGGCCCAGCCCAGCTGGGCCTTGCTCCTGGACATTTAGCTATAGAGCCTCTCATTGACCCTCTCAGAAATCTGTGAGCTGGGCAGCCGGGTGCCTCAGTGGTTTAGCACTGCCTTCAGCCCAGGGCCTGATCCTGGAGACTTGGGGTCGAGTCCCACATAGGGCTTCTTGCATGGAGCCTGCCTCTCTCTGTGTGTGTCTCTCATGAATAAATAAAATCTTAAAAAAAAAAAAAATCTGTGAGTTACTTAAAAGCCCTTAGCAAATTTGTTTTATTGAAGTGTAGATTCTGTATCTAATTGGATTTAAGTACACAGTGGTCAGTGACAATCAGAAAGTGGTCATATAGATGGTCAAGGACCTCAGATTGACTGGAAGGGGTGTGGTACAGAGGAAAGGGTAAGGCAGGGGGGACAACTAGCTTCAACATCTCTTTCCAAAGTTTGGTTGTGAAGGGGAGAGGAATGGTAGAGAACAGCTAGAAAAGGATGTAGAGTCAAGGGAGGAAATTTTTATTTTTAAAGATGGAAGTGATGTAAGGTGTCTGAGAAGGCTGGAAGGTAACATAAAGGACAGGTGGAGCCTGCCTTAGTTCACCTAGAAGCTGTGCCTCCTTTAATGTAATAGGTTATGCAGGTACTGTCGATTGAGCAGCTTCTTTGACTCCAGAGTAACTAGAAGTATATAAATATTTGCTCTGGAAGACTTACCTGGTATAGGAAGAAGGAACTGAAAAATGCCATAGGATATTCCAAATAGTGAAAACACAGCAGTGACATTCATTAAAGCATATAGAAAAAGACTCAAAATCTTAGGTACATTATATTTAACTGAATACTTTTGTATGCTTCTTCATTTATATTTGTGGGGAATATAACCATGTTATAAAAATTTAATTTCTTTTTAGAAAGAAAAAGTCAATGCATAGGCTTCAGAGTTTCACAATGCTTTTCATAATTCTCTCCTCTCTCTGTGTGTGTGTGTTTAATTTATGCCCAGTCTTTTTTATGTATGTATTTTTACATAGTTGATAGATGGCATAGGGCATACTGTTGGTTTTATTTATCATAATCATGTTTCTTACACAGTATTCACATGCATCATTTTAACAGGATAATTTTTAATTGCCATAATTTAACCTAGCGTTTTCTCTATACCTAAACTCAATCATTGCATCGACTTGAATTACAGCTCCACAAAGGAGCTTAGGGATTACCCATGCCACATCCTTTCTACAGAGGAGAAAACCAAGATGCAAAAGAGCTGAGTAAATTTCACCAGGGTCATAGAGCAGATGAGCAGCAAGGTCAAGACCAGACCCTGAGGCCAAAACATGGACAGCAGGCTAGCAGAACTGATTGGAACTACAATACTCTGGCTCAGTGCTTCTCAAAATTCTAGTCTAAAGTGTGTATTACTGGTCTACACTGAGATCAGGGGCTTGCAGAAGAATAAGGAAAACAGTGCACTGATTTATATTCTGTGACTGATCACTGGCTATCAGCTCACATACCAGCATCAGTCCACAGATTATGCTTTGAGTAGTACAGCTCTAATTGAAAGAAAAATCACTCACAAAATGTCTGGTTCTCTCTGTAGCTAGCAATGGCATTTGTAAATAATACATTGGGTGTTTCATAGCCACGTTTATGCATTATTCTTACATTTTCTTCCTTAACAAAATCAAGTAAGTGCCTAAGACATTGACCTTTTGGAACAAAAAGCACATACCCAATCTGCACGTATAAGCATATGTTTACTGTGCAGGTTTACATGATTTTATTTCAAGGGATTCACATATGAAGATGCAGGGTAAAGGAGATGGGATGTCCTTTTAACCTGATCAATTTTATTTATTTATTTATTTATTTATTTATTTATTTATTTACGAATGAGAGAGAGAGAGCACAAGCAGCAGGAGGGGCAGAAGGAGAGAGAGAAGCAAGCTCCTGCTTAGCAACGAGCCTGATGCTGGGCTCAATCCCAGGACCCCAGGATCATGACCTGAGCCTAAGGCAGACACTTAACTGATGGAGCCCCCAGGCACACCTTAGCCTCTCAATTTTACTGTTTGGTAAGTCAGGAGAGTTCTTTGGGATCCATGTTCTCCTGTTTTTGTCTAAGAGAAACAATCTTCATTCAGCCCCTGAAGGATAATTACGTCCCTGCTAGCTCACAGTCTTTAGTCATTCCTGACCACTACACTAAAATAATTGCTTCAAGAATTCTTTTATGGGGGATCCCTGGGTGGCACAGCGGTTTGGCGCCTGCCTTTGGTCCAGGGCGCGATCCTGGAGACCCGGGATCGAATCCCACGTCGGGCTCCCGGTGCATGGAGCCTGCTTCTCACTCTGCCTGTGTCTCTGCCTCTCTCTCTCTCTCTCACTGTGTGCCTATCATAAATAAATTTTAAAAAAATTAAAAAAAAAGAATTCTTTTATGGATTGAACCACAAAATGCACCATGGCAATTGTATCCTGTTGCTCCCCACCCCCACTCACCAAAAGGAGAAAATGACCATATATATAGTCATTTTATATACACATGTATATATGATAACATGGTGCCATGATTCATTATATTCAATGAGAATTGATTTTCAGAACTAATGACAAATTTGGGTTTAGTGCTTTTAAAAATATATTCTATAACTACCAGGCTATCTGAAAGTTAATTCTAAGCATGAGAAAAATAACCATTGGATCACCAGGTAAAAAGGAACACCAGTGGTCATTGATTTCATTTCTCACTTTCTATTTATTTTTTTATTTATTTATTTTTTATTTATTTATGATAGTCACAGAGAGAGAGAGAGAGAGAGAGGCAGAGACACAGGCAGAGGGAGAAGCAGGCTCCATGCACCGGGAGCCTGATGTGGGATTCGATCCCGGGTCTCCAGGATCGTGCCCTGGGCCAAAGGCAGGCGCCAAACCGCTGCGCCACCCAGGGATCCCCATTTCTCACTTTCTAAAAATCACCCAGCACATCAATTATAATGAAATTATGAATCCTGTTTTTAAGGATCTCTGGAGGAAGAAACAATGCGACAGTCAGTGATGGATAATATATTTAGAGCTGCCCTGAAGGAAATGCAAACTCTTAAAATGTCCCTTCCAGGATAGTTTGGAATGCTTAAGCATTATTATTATCATGGTTAATGCCAGCAGGCAATATTCTAAACACACTAAATATATTAAATCATTTAATTGAGAGGTAGGCACTATTACTTAGGCGGTAGGTAGGTTTCTAGAGGAAGAAAAATCTACCAATGTTGGAGACACTAAACTTTTAAAAAGTAATTTAGGAAGTGCAACCAAAATATTCTTAATACATGAAAGTATCAAAGAAGTAACAGAACTCTGAGAGTAAAAGTAGTGAGAATTCAAATATAAAAGTGTTCATCATTTATGAGAGTGGCCTCCCCAATTTCTTTGTCAATGCTGAGATAAAGTGGTTTGGGAGACATAATACAATTGTATTTTAAAATACTGAAATCTAAGCTACTGAACTGTATTCTGAGGAAAACTGTGAGAACAGAAGATGATCTCTTTACATGGCAGATGCAGATTTGGAAGGCAAAACCAGCTCAGATCAAGGCCATGTATCGCTGAACAGGCTGACTCCGTATAACCATTTGTACCACAGTGGAAACACTGATCAACTTACATTGTGAAGATACTAGTTACTCATTTCATCAGTTGCTTGGATTCAGTATTCACCAAGTAATCTTCTCATTTTGACTTTTCACATAATTAATGCTATAGGGAAGCAATGCTAGCAGTAATATTTCATAATATGAATTAATAAACTGGCAATGTAATTTATACATTTTGTATCTTGTGATCTGATAGTAAAAATTCATTCATTACATTACCTTCGGGTATTGAATTACGTGTATTTTCCCCCATTCTTAAGAAAAAAATTTTGTGTGTTTTTTTACAAAGGTTGAAGATGTTTATTGCAGAAAATTTAGGAAACAAAGATATTCACAATAATGAAAAATATTCCATAACCTAGAAACAACTTTTAACTATTTGCATGTGTGTGTGTGTCCACAAATACACATATCCTCTGGTCTTTCATAATGCAAACATATGCACATACTACTCAGTTGCAAACACATGCTACCTTTCAAAGAAAAGGAGAGATGCCTCAGATGCAGAGCTGAGCAGCAGGAAGTGTTAGTCCTAGCCCTTGAGATCTAATCAAGAACTTCCAACATTTTACAGAATTTTTATGGAAGAGTAAATTTTTTTTTGAATTTCCATCCATCCCTGCCCTCCCAGGTTTTTTTTTTTTTTTAAGATTTTATTTATTTATTCATAAGAGACACAGAGAGAGGCAGAGATACAGGCAGAGGGAGAAGCAGGCTCCGTGCAAGGTGCCCAGTGTGGGACTTGATCCTGGGTCCTCACGCTGAGCAGAAAGCAGACACTAAACTGCTGAGCCATTCAGGCATCCCAGCCCTCCCAGTTTTTTTGTTTTGTTTTAAGATTTTTTATTTATTTGAGACACAGAGAGAGAGAGAGAGGTTGAGGGAGAAGCAGAGGGAGAAGCAGAGGGAGAAGCAGGCTCCATGCAGGGAGCCCGATGCAGGACTCGATCCCAGGTCTCCAGGATCACACCCTGGGCTGAAGGCAGCGCTAAACCGCTAAGCCACCAGGGCTGCCCTCACAGTTTTGAAGAGAAATGTTGTTCTTCTTTGCCTGTCCGACATTGGATGTTGGATATACGATAGACAGGTACCTGTCTCTTCAATCTTACAGGTGGAGTGCTCAGCAAGCTCTACTTAAGGAAACTATGCCTAAGCGGCATGGCACCCGGATCTGATTTAGAGGAGAGTCTGAGCTTTGAGCTACTGATGTCATGGGAGGACACTTTTAAGAAACCTGAAATAGCTCCCAATGATCCCTGCCTCCCTTTAGCCACCAGATTATAATTCTCTCTTCTGGACTATGGGTTGGACTTACTAACTCACTGTTAAGGAACAGAATATGGCAAAAGTGATGAGATATCGTTTCTGAGGTTAGGTTATAAAAAGACTGTGGCTTGTCTTGGACCTCTGTCTCATCCCTCACTCTGCCATTTTGTGGCAGATCCCATATGGTAAGGAACTGATGTGTGCGGCCAACAGCCCAAGAGGACTAGCAGGCTTCTGCAACACCCATGTGACTGAGTTTGGAAGACTTTTCCTCAGCTGAGCCTCAAGATCACTGAAGCCCCCAGGTGATGCCTTCTTAGCAGCCTCATGAGAGAATTTATGCTAGAAGCACCCAGATACACTGTGCCCAGATTCCTGACTCACATAAACTGATGAGTTTCACTACTTACTAAGTCTTGGGGTGACAAGTTTTATGTAACAGTAAATAACTAGTCTAGGTGCTGAGTACAATATAAAACTGAACCCAGATTTTATTATATTCATTAAATATTTCATATGCATTAAACCTGACCTATTATCCCTGTTGACAAATACATGTATTTTTTATTTCCAATGTCTAATTGTTTCCTTTTCGTAAATTTATTTTTATTTTATGAATGAGATGTTTTATGTTTTATACACACTCTAAAGACATCATTCTTATTTTAAAGTTTCTGTTTTGTTCTCTCAGATGTCAGTCTCTCAATTTGCTGGCATTATTGTATTTCTTTCATGATACTTGTCTTTCTTGGTCTTCCTTGACTGTCTACTCATCTTGGTATGTGAGATTCCCATCTGTTTGCCCATCTGCAGATGCTTCTGTTGACTGTGGGGTGCAGAGTATGCCATACTGGGCATGAGGTGCATCCAGGTAGCTTATCTTTGGAGTACATGGTTTACCCATTTATATTTCAGATTACAAGCCATCTGGGATAGTACCAGGTTTTTTTGAGACATCTTTGCTGCTTTAGCCTGGGGTAAACACTGCAGCTGCCCACAGATTATTATAAGGGGAACAAGAATGAGAAACAATTCAGTTGTTCCACATGTAGTTTCAATTGCTCATCTAATGATTTTCCCAGAAACACATCCTGCCCTACGTATTTTGACTATGTGTTTGCAGAAGCTCTAGAACTGTTCCCACCTATAAAAAGAGTTTTCTCATTTTCTGGACTCTGGTTTCCTCTTGTTTTGTTTCTTTCAGGAATGCCTCAAAATGAGAGATTAAGCCAATAGTATTCTCTTCCCCCCCCTTTCATTGTTGTTAAGGATGTATCATAAAACACATACTTGTATTTATATTTATATATACATATATTTCTTTCTTAAGGGACTTGGGAAGGCAGAAATAGATATACGTGCTTATCTTGCCAATTGAATCCAATTAGTAAAAACATGTATATTCTTGAAATTGAATCCTAAATAATATTTCATCTAAAAAGAGAAAGCCCATTTTTAATAAAACTGAAAACCACGGTTCTAAACTAACTGTAATGTTGGTGATTAAGTGGTTGAAAGGAACAGTTTGGAAGTGGTCCAGTCATTTGGTGAATGCTGCTTCTGCCATCAACATTAAAGAAGTATGGTACTTTTGTGTAAAAAAGTGATATTAAGAAAATTTGGGTCAATGTATACAAAAAAGTGTGATTCTAAAATTGATACAGATGATTACACCATCTTTTTTTCAAGGCAATTATCCACACTGATGATCTATTTAAACTTGGATCTTCTTTCACTAGCCACTCATTTTACAGTCTGCTAAAGAAAAAAAGATCTTTTAGTATTTTATACATGTAATATAAGTATATAAATTATAATTACATTATTTTTAATTTTTATATCATGCTGGTTAAAATATGTAGGCTTAGTCTATTAAATGTGTAATGAAACCTTTTTCCAGATAAAACATAAAGTGTTAATATATCTTTTCCAGGCATCAACATATAGTCCACATAATCTTTAAGAGGATTCTCTTGGCAGTACCATCTTACTGTTGACCTACTTTGATTAACTTAAGGACTGAACAGTATATGAAGCTTTCAAAATAATCACTTATTATTTCCAGGTTAAATTTTCCTTTTCACAAATGTTATTTGCTCTACTGTGTTAGAGAAATAAATTTAGATTAAAGAAAAATTATCAATTTATGAAAAAGAAAAAATAGGGATGCTGATAATAACTTCATCATTAAGGGTATTTACTTCTACAACAGAAAGAGGTAAAAATATACATTTCACTCCCTAGTTGCTAATGTCTACAACACCATTTAACAACAGTCTGTATAGTAATAAATACAAGATTTAGACAAGGATAAAAATATTTATGAAGACTAAACAATTTAAACATTTTTAAGTATTTTAAAGAAATGTTAGTATTTCTAATTACCTAATTCTATAGGTCAGAAAAAGTTACACAGAAAAAGAAGTTTGCTTTATAAAAAGGATCTGGAATAGATTCCTACTAACCAATCTCACTGGAAAATGATATTCAAAAGTTGAGGCTGCCTAGGGATACAATTGTCTAAAAGTACAACTGACTGTACAATGTCTTCCATTGGTGTATTGAGATACAGAATTTCATCCTTGAAAAATATGATAATTTTGATAACTGTCTCATATAATTTCATCAAGTGTAATCCCTTGAATATTTTTAAGGAAATATCATCATTAATGGTTAAGCTAATGTTCCCATAGGTATGTATTATGCAAAGATACAATACTTAAAATCCATAATTCAAGCATATTCTAGTACAAATACTTGAGTTCAAAATATTGCTTCCATTGAATAATATTCTGTAAACTTTGGAGGAATTAAAAAATGAGTACCAATTTTCGATCAGTATTTGGCAAACGCATATTTAGATCAAACCATGAGCTTCTTACTTGAACAAGAAAAAGTGCATTAGGGAAGGTGATGGAAATACGATGTCCAGATGCAGCTGGAAATATCTTAAGACTGATATTTACTACTACAAGAAAATTTTAATTTAAGCCAATCATTAAGAAATTTTCAAGAGATCAATGAACTTTTTTGTATTCTTTCTTTTAAAAATGTAGACATAATTCATCTTTTACCCATCTAGAGAAGTGCTATGTTAGAATTTTCCAAGGTGTATCACTGTCCACTTCAGATAAATCTTCTTTGCCTGTACAAAATGCGGTGTTGTTGATCAATCTAAATATTGAGATGCATGGGGTGCCTGGGTGGTTCAGTCAGTTAAGCATCCAATTCTTGATTTTGGCTCAGGTCATAAGATCAGCTGTGCTATGGGCTCTGGACTGGGCATGGAGCCTGCTTAAGATTCTCCTACTTCCTCTGCCCTACTGCACGTGTGTGGGCATGCTCTAAGAAAAAAATAAATAAATATTGTGGTGCAACTTTAACTTCATGATTTTCATGGCAGCAGTTGAAGTCTTAGAGGTCTTCATTTCTTTCAGACAGTCAAAAGTATTCTTGCTGATTGGTTTTGATGCTAAAGTTGTTATCATTATCAGTTTTAAGATCTAAGACGCCACAATACTTTGGTATCATATTCTAAAAATTAATATCCATTAATTTGGTTGTTTTGTCATAGAGTATTTTCTTGTCTTCACCCACCTCCAACTCCATCTTTATTCACTTTGCCTTTCAAATAAAGAATGTACAATTATACATGGCTTGGAGCAGCATGGGCTTGGGAATCAAAAAATTAAAGTGACACAGTCCACTTTTAAAAAATACCTCTAAGCTACAAAGTCAAGTGAGACTTGGAAATGCTAGAGGTCAGAACATTGCTCACAAATTATCCCAGTACAATTTAGCTTATGAATGTTTTGGAATTATACAAACAGCATCTGATGACTCATATAACTTGTACCTTAAATGTGTTTTGCTGTTGTGCATTCCTTTTAGACCAAGTACCCCCTGAGGAACAAAGTGTTACAGAAGCAGTTATGGTTTCAATTTCCTTCTATGATTTGCTTTCATTTGAAAACCAGTAAAAGGGGGAACATGAACTAACTCCTGGCATCAGAGCTCTAGAATACTAAATTTTCACTTTCCTATAGGAGAGAGAGTCCTACCAAGGACTACAGATAACTTGAGGAAACCAAGAAATAGGAAGATGTTACTCAGGAAATGTTATTACCAACAGTAATTAGTCTTACTATGTACTTGAAACATTTTTTTAATTAAAAAAATATTGTACATGCGATGTGTCATTTGATTCCAGATTTTAGGCTGGTGTTGTTCAACATGGATATTTTTCATGGTACATTCCTGCTATTTACAGGCAGATGAACTCCATTCCTGCTATTTACAAGCAGATGAACTCCATTTTAGATTATTAGGGTCATATGACCTGTTTCTTTCTGAATCTCTGAAACTCACTGTTCTCCAGGGATGTCTTTCACTGGTACCCAAAATGGTGATCATTTTTTTTAAGTCAGTGAAGTACATGTGACTTTAGGATTGGTTTGGTTCATCTTTCTTTTTCCACAAGGAGTAAGTTCACGTTATCTTCCCCAAAATCTTATCTACTATGCAAGGGACCCAACTCCTGATTATGACCATTCCTTGCCTTTTTTCAAGGATGAGGAGTAAACAAGGGGACAAGTGGTAGGGATACTGCAACACATCTGAGTAAGGTAATTAAAGGATAAGATAAATGGTACACATACTTTACAGAGTGCACAGAGAAAAGGAGAACAGAGAGAGGCCCAGAAGGGTACCAACTCAACACATTCTTGGTTTAGTAGACAAGGGGATAAATATACAACAAATTTCCATTTAGCTTTCTGGAGAGAAACTCAAAGTAATCTAGTAAGAAGATCACTGGTCTTGTAGCCAGAAGACTTGGGCTTCAGCCCTACCTATATTAAATCACTGGGTCACCTTTAACAAGTGCCTTAAATTCACTGAGTCTTTGTTTCTGTATCTGTGAAATAGGGATAAAGTCCTCTTAATACCTCCCGGGTTGTCTTCAAGCCCAAATACTGTAATGTGTTTAGAAGTGTATTATATATACATATGATTATTTCTACCTGGTATCATCAAGGATGAGGTTTTCTGTATGTACTCTTCTACACTATGTTACAGACATCCATGATTCTGTAGGTAAACTATAATATTCAAGTGATTCAAGCATTTAAAATTGGTGACTGGAGGAAATAAAATCTCCTTTATTTGAGAACAACTTCTAGTCCTCTGCTTCTCTCCATCTAATTTCTGTTTTCATCATGACACTTATTCTTTGAAAGTCAAATACAGAAAATTCAGAGCATTGAACAACTTTAGGAAGTATGGTTCTGTGTCACTAGGAAAGGAAATAGTTCCAGTTCCACTTAGTAACTGTTTCTCTTGTAGCTCTTTGAATGGTTTTCAATGTATTGAATAAATTGGAAGTTGCATAAGTAATCAATGGGAGAAAGGCAAAAATCTCAGAATTTAATTTTCCAGTCCCTTCTTTCTTTTCCCTTCCTCATCCATCCCCAGTGGGGGGATTTTATTATTTTTTTAAGATTTTTTATTTATTTATTCATAGAGACACATAGAGAGAGAGAGAGAGAGGCAGAGACACAGGCAGAGGCAGAAGCAGGCTCCATGCAGAGAGCCCGACACGGGACTCAATCCGGGGTCTCCAGGATCAGGCCCTGGGCTGCAGGGCTGCCCTAGTGGGTGGATTTTATACCTTTTTTCAAATAGAGTATCCAGTTTTGTTGTAAGTTAAATTTCTAAAAAACATTTTTGAATCAGGATTTTCAATCTAAAACGTTTTTAAGGGATGCCTGGGAGGCTCAGTGGTTGAGTATCTGCCTTTGACTCAGGGCATGATCCCAGGGTCTGGGATAGAGTCCCATATCGGGCTCCTTCATGGAGCCTGCTTCTCCCTCTGCCTACGTCTCTGCCTCCCCCTCTCTCTATCTCTCATGGATAAATAAATAAAATCTTTAAAAAAATAAAATTTTTTAAAAAAATTTAAATCTTTTTTATGATTACCACATTCAGGAGCACCTGGGTGGCTCAGTCAGTTAAGTGTCCAACTCTTGGTTTCAGATCAGGTCATGATCTCAGGGTCATGAGATCAAGCCCCACATTGGACTCTGCGCTCAGCGTGGAGTCTGCTTGTCCTTCTCCCTCCCTCTCTATTCCTTTCCACCCTCCACCCCTATGCCCACTGAGTGCATGTTCTCTCTCATAAATAATCATTTTAAAATATTACCACATTAAGGAGGGCAGGTGATATGATGAACACTGGGTATTATATGCAACTGATAAATTACTGAACGCTACATCTGAAACTAATGATATGTTGGTTAATTGAATTTATTTATTTATTTTTTTTTTAAATTTTTATTTATTTATGATAGTCACAGAGAGAGAGAGGCAGAGACACAGGCAGAGGGAGAAGCAGGCTCCATGCACCGGGAGCCCGACGTGGGATTCGATCCCGGGTCTCCAGGATCGCGCCCTGGGCCAAAGGCAGGCGCCAAACCGCTGCGCCACCCAGGGATCCCTTTTTTTTTTTTTTTTTAATTTTTATTTATTTATGATAGTCACAGAGAGAGAGAGGCAGAGACACAGGCAGAGGGAGAAGCAGGCTCCATGCACCGGGAGCCCGACGGGTTAATTGAATTTAAATTAAAAAATAATTACCACATTCAACAAGTAGGTTCTATAGTTACAACATTCACATATAATGTTGTGACTAACATAATCTTCATAAATTAAATAAGATAAACATTTATCTCTAAAAACAATTTTAATAATAATGCAAAATCTCAAGCATGTCCATTAGGAGTTTAATATTTGTTTGCTATGTTTTTGTGGGAATTTCTGAAACAGTCATCACATATTTCTAGAATATGCATATTATTTTTATTAATCCATTATGAATATACTATTTATTTTTATGTATGAATTCCTGTGCTTGCACTAATATGCCTGTCAAAGGGTGTGAAAATAATGAAGTTAACAGCATGATTTTTTATTAAACTATCACTGAAGATCTAAGCAGAAAGCTGGATCAATTATTCAATAAATATATTGAGTTCACGATGTCAGTGTTCAAATCAGAGCACCATGTACTCAAATTCTTTTCAATGGAATTCTGACAAAATTTTGGTAAAATATCACTGACCAACTCTTATTTCTCATTTGCACTTTTTCCAGGGTAAAAAGACTGAGATGACTATTATAACTTTTCTAAAATTTTATTGTGGCAAAATATACAAACATAAAATTTACGATCTAAGCCATTTTTAGGTGTACTGTTCAATAGTATCACATACTTTTTTTAAGATTTTTATTTATTTATTCATGAGAGACACAGAGAGAGAGAGGCAGAAGACACAGGCAGAGGGAGAAGTAGGCTCCATGCAGGGAGCCTGACACGGGACTCGATCCCAGGACTCCAGGATCATGCCCTGGGCCAAAGGCAGGCGCTAAACTGCTGAGCCACCCAGGGATCCCCTAGTAGTATCAAGTACATTCAGAATGTGCTACCCTTCTCCACCATCCATCTCTAGAACAATTTTCGCCTTGTAGACCTGCAATTCTACACCCATAAAAGAGTAACTCTCCATTCTTCCTTCCCCCCCCAGCCCTTGACAACCACTAGCCTACTTTCTGCCTCTGTGATTCTGGCTACGTAATCCTCTTTTTTGTCGGGGGTCGGGGGGGGGTGGGTGGGTTGTGGGGGGGGTGGGGGGGGTATTTGTATTTTGTTATTTGGGGTTTAAGAGTAAGGTGACAAGTTGGGCTTGTCTGCGGACTTGTGGGGCTCTATTAGGCTGGCTGTGAAGGAGTGGGGAAGTAGGATGTCGGGTGGGAATAAGGATTTGTCTCGGTCGTTGGCAGTGCGTGGTAGGTTGCGGGAATGCAAGGAGTAGGAGAGTGGCGGGGGTGGGGGGGGGGGTATCTGATGGGGGCACTGATCTTACGTACGGGGATGATTGAATCCCGAGACAGCGTTGGGTAGTAATGTTATGTATGTGGTACGCGTTGGGACACCTCATTGGGTTGGACGAGGTTTGGTATTATTCTGAGATAGCTGCTATAAGAATACTACTGTTGTCATTGGTTTTGTTACTTGGTTGTGCGGGTATTGGTGGTTGGTGGGGGAGCTGGTGGGGTTTTGTGGTAGACGGGGGGGAGGGCTCGGGGGTTTTTGGAGCATTGGGTTGGTTGGTGGGTGTTTGATAGGGTATACCGGTAAGGTGTAAGCGTTGGGATAGAGAGCTGGTTTTGACGGATGAATGGGTTGTTGCGTTGCGAGGTGGTATGCTGCCTGGGGGTCGGTTTGGTGAGTGGCGTGGCGTGATGTTATGTCTAGGGTTGGAATCTGCCGATTTTCGCTAGCCATTTTGGGTGGAGATTTGCTTGGTGGGGTGGTTGTGGGTTGGTGAGATTTGGAGCTCTGATGGGGGTGGTTACTGTTTGCCATGGGCAGACTTGGTGGGGCGGCTGTATGTAGATAGTGGTGGTAAAATATATTTGGTGAGTCAGGTGTGTGGTGGCGGGTGGCATCTCATGACGAAAGTCGGTGTTTTATAAAATGGCAGGAGGATGTACATAACGCGCCATGAGGGGTTGACACGGCACTGGAGTGCTAGGCAGTACGTTTGTTCTATGATAAATATTAGTAGCTTGGTTTTGCAAATAACTACAAATAATACTTAGGATCCAAACTGTTTTCAGCTGACAATTTGAATGTATCAGCTTCAGTTCTCGAAAACACAGAGTTTGTCTTATAATACAGTCATCCAGCTAACGCTTCTATGTCCTGGGTGAATGCTAAATCCAGGAAATTTAAGGGAAAAATAAGACAGAGTAGAGTCTTCAGGCAGTTAATGGTCTTGTGGGAAGAGAAACACAAATACAGGATTCAGAATGCCACAGTATAAGGGCTTTGATGGAGATATGAACAAAGTATTACTGGAATCCAGAGGAGAGGACTGGAGTGGCTTCTCAAGTCATGACATTTCAGCTGGGTGTTAAGAATGGGGGAAGTAGGGTACACCTTGGGTGGCTCAGCTGGTTAAGCGGCAGGCTCCTAATTTCAGTTAAGGTCATTTCAGGGTTCTGGGATTGAGCCCTGCATTGGCTTGGTGCTCAGTGTAGAGACTATTAGTCCCTCCCTCTGTTCCTCCCCTCACTCTTTCTCTCTCTCATAAATAAAATTAAAAAAAAAAAAAAATGAGGGAAGAGGGCTAACAAGCCCATCAGGTAGGAGAGACATCATATGCAAAAGCATAGGGTAGAAAAGGACAAAAAGTGTTGGGGAAAAGTGCATTCAGTGAGTCTGAAGACAGGCTCTGACTCTTACCTGCTGTGCAATATAGAAATGTTAGTCAGCCTCTCTGGGCTGTCTCCACTTGAAAAAAAAAAAAGGAATGACAAGACTTAACTCACTACCTTATCGTGAGGATTCTGTGATGCACATAAAAGGCCGGCAAAGTGTTTGCTCTGCACTTAAACATTCAGTAAGCAAGAGTGGCTGAAAAACAGAGATCGTGAGTGTCAATCTGGGTTCACTTCCTTATCACAGTAAGTCAGCCCTTTAATCTCACTGGGTTTCCTCTGCCTTCTCCCTAACAGGAGGAGAATCAAACTAGATGACGATCTCAAGTCTCTTTCAGCTTACAGATTATTACATTATAGTTCTATGGCCATTATGGTCATTGTCACATAAGTAATAGTCCACACTGACCTCTAAAATGTAAGGTATTTTGTTTTTCTAGAAGGAAAACGTCCATTAGAAAACTTGAGCTGCCAAATTGGATGAACAAAAGAGTCACAGTATTGGCCTCCATGTCTTCAGGTTGAATGCTTCATTTAAAACTGAAAAATCTCTGACTTTCATGTTTAATTTCAGATAAATGAACTTTTCTTGAAGAGTTTCAGAAAGATGGTAGAAGGCATCTGAAAAACATGGCCAAAGGTAGAGACTGCACTTCTTTATCACAGGGCCTCTTCCTCTAAAAATAACATTGGTGATAGCAGAAGGATCCAGAACCTGTTTGTTTTGTGACTGTTTCGACTCAGTGTCTTGTTGGATTGTAACTTAAGAATGAAATATAATAGCTTAACCAGCACTTTGACTTATTTGTTCCTTGACACATAATGGAAAAAGCAGTGAACTAATCAGCCGTTATTTTGTGGCTCTTGATAAAATATGTATTTTGACTGCATGAGAAAATGGTAAAATATTTCTTAAGAACAAAAAGCAAGGAAAAATGACCTGTAGATTTAAATGTTCATTACATTCCTTTCTTCTTCTTTAATCCTAACATTTACCGAACAACTATCATGTGCCCAGTAGCATTTAGAAAACAGCAATCCAGAGACAAGTTTTTACATGAATTTTTGCATCCAGGAGCAAGAGGACATCAAGGGGATGAAGGACAGTTACTTAATGGAGTTTAGGTTCCCAAGTGTTAAAAGACTGCTGAAGTGTGGGAATAACAGTTTAAGTACTCATAAATATTAGACATTATTGCTAGATATTTTAAATTACCTAATTTAGAGGCACCTGGGTGGATCAGCAGTTGAGTGTCTGCCTTAGGCTCAGGTCGTGATCTCAGGGTGCTGGGATCAAGTCTTGCATTGAGCTCCCCACAGGAAGCCTGCTTCTCCCTCTGCCTGTGTCTCTGCCTCTCTCTGTGTCTCATGAATAAACACATAAATCTTCAAAAAATATCTTACCTAATTTATTCTTTATAATTCTGTCCAGTAAATAGTCTCCACTTCCATTAACCTCCGTTTTAAATAATTTAAGCAACTACCTATGCTCTAAGCACTGGAATTAGCGATTTGAACCTGGTCTGATGGACTGCAGAGCTCACAACCATCCTACTACTACTTATTCTACTAGCAAGCATTAGGTGGTTATGAAGTAGTATCTACCAGCAAGATATCAGATTCATTGCCTGGCATCCCATCAGATGCAGCAACCTGTCTTTGTACTTCAAAGGCATTTTTGCTCCTTCACAGCCCTCTATTAAGGGAAGTGATAAACCTTATCACCTCACTCCTTCTAGAAGTCCTAACAGCAGACACCAGATGATGCTGGGAGAGTCAGATGGGACACCAGTAGGGAGGATAGAAAACATAGCCTGCCAGAGATATAGTTTGTCTTTGATTTTTCTTTAGGGGTCAAAGTAAAATCATGAATATAATATATCCATATGTACATAAACAGACATGAACATACAGAAAGACTAGTTCTAGAGTTGTTACATTCCCAGAAATGTGATTTGGACTAAGAAGGAGTAGAATAATAATTTGCTATACTAGAACTCTTTTTTGGATATAAATCATTAGTCTTTCCCAAAGAAAAAAATGTTTCTAAGTTCCACACTGAAGTCATAGCCACATCACTCTGTATGTAACCTATTTCCATTTTTATTTTGGATTGAAGCATACCCAAATGGAAGTTAACATTCTCGTTTCTTAATATTCAGATCAAAGGGGAAAAAAGAATCAAACAACTGGTTGGCATAGGCTCACCGAGTTCGAAGAATTTCTTACATGTCAATCTGGTTAATCAGTTCTTCAGAGAAGGAAAAAACGAGGGTAGGTGAATGATACAGTACTTGGAACATGATTAATTGAATCACACGTTCCTTCGTCTACGAAACGGCAGCTACAGAATGTAATAGATGTATACTGGAGTCAGACTCTGTCCAGAACCCAGCAAGTAGATAATGAAAACCGGTAGGACAGATCTCTATCTGAGTTGTCTTAAAATTATCCAGGGGTAGTTCATTGACTTTTGTGGGCCTATCTCACTCCCGTGGCTGTAACACAATGTCATAGCCAGTGGTGGTCACTCCGAGTTCCCTCCAGTCCCCTATGTTTGTGGAAGAATCTAATCACAGTTGCCAAGCAAGGGCTGGCCTATGTGGATAGATCCAAAAATGTTTATTTGTCTGCATATTACTCTCTTTCAAATGCTAATAAGGGCTAAGCCCAAAACGTTTTGGTGCCTTCCTCAAATAAAGGAAAAGTACAATGCAAACATTAGGCATTCTGTTTTCATTGTGCACGGGTCTTGCTTTATGCATTCTCTCTTAAAATATTTATTTTTGGGGATGCCTGGGTGGCTCAGCGGTTGAGCTCAGGGCGTGATCCCCGAGTCTTGGGATCAAGTCCCACATGGGACTCCCCACAGGGAGTCTGCTTCTTCCTCTGCCTACATCTCTGCCTCTCTCTCTGTGCCTCTCGCAAATAAATAAATAAAATCTTTAAAAATATATATTTATTTTTGGCTGCTGCCCTGATACTCAGTAGCTGGCACTTGGTAAAATCCCTGCCATAATTGTCAAATGAGTAAAATGAACTGTGCAATGAGCTTTCTCACCGCAAATCATTATTCAAGTATACGGCCATCTCAGACTGGTGGTAATCTGGTGAGCAGTGAGTATGGCTAATGTGTGGAGAATTTCTTGCAGTCACGGACATAGTCCTTGTCAGTCACTCTTCCCCCAGGTCTGTTAACTAAAAACCAGGGTGCTCCAACAAACCACAAAACATACAGGAGGATACAACAGTTGAGCAATGACCTATGGTGGATTCTAACACCGAGTTAGTAGTTCTCCGAGCAACAGGAGATTGTTTTAGGACTGATAGCTGGAGATACAACATTTCTTTACGATGACATCTTTACTAGTAGGAACTTCTTTATTCCCTTTGTGTTTATATTTTATTTAAAATAGGCCATAAAATAGTATCACCCGTTGACAGAGGGCATGGCAGGAGAGTTCTATTTCCATGCCTTCCTGCAGAAGGCAGGGCGGAGAGAAGGCCTGCTCTGGCCCACTGGCTCTCCAGGCCGGCAGAGCCACGTGTCCTCTCAAGTGCGGCTACTACCCTCTTCTCCTAGCAACCGTATTATGTTAAAGTACGGTTGCTGAGGTTGCCAGGATATTCTTCTATTCTTGTTCTCCATGACCAAACCAAAGGGAAGAGAAAGTATAAACCAAACTCGAGGTGAAGACACAGGAAGAGGGACCCAGAAAAACAAAGGGCCCTCCTCTTATTACAAAGAAATAAGCTGAGCAACTTACTTTGTGGTTGATGCTTTAGATAAATATACAGTTTCTTTTCTTTTGGGTGAAATCAGAAAAAAAAAGTAGCAAATTTTAAAGGCAACCTGCAAAATAATGGCTATTCAACAATTTTAAGATAAAATGCGCTTCTGTATCATTATTCACTGAGAGTCACTTTTTCCCAATAAGGGAAGAGAGACAAACATTTTAAAACTGTCAGAGTGACCTGAGAGATTCTAAACTATAATTACCATCCTGCTTAATATATAATACTTTTGAAGTAGATGCCACATTTCACCAAACCTAAGACCTCACTGATTGTAAAGCACAAGTACATATCGAGTTCTGAAAATGTTAACGTATGAAAAAAAAAGACACACCTGTATATAGAATTGTGGAAACATGGTATATTATTTCATTTGGTATTTCAATCAATTCAGAGATAAAATTACTTCTTTATTTAAGGAAAGGAGGTAAATTTTCTCAGGATTACAGAGCTAACAGGCGGTAGAGACAGACATCAGATCTACATCTGTTTGACTATTCATTATGCCATGTTGCCTCTTCAGTTCCTTGTAGAGATAATAAATAAAAATAGTTACCAACCAACATGTTTGCTTGTTGAAGTATTTGTCATACTCCTGGTAATTCACTAGGTATCATTAGCCCTGTTTTATAAATGAGAAAAACCAGACCCAGAAAGATGGAATGACTCGCTCAAGGTCACATAATTAGTAAGTGGCAGAGCCAAGAGAGAAACCTAAGATAAATGACTCTTAAGCCAGAACCTGTTTGACTAAGATCAGACATTAACCAACTACTGGACCTGAAATTAGTTCATGGACATAAAGATTATTCAGAGAAATACACAAGAAGAGCTGTTGTACATGTCAGATGGATTTGTTGGTTTATTCAACAAATATTTATTGAATGGCTACTTTGAGCTAGGCTGTTTTAGTACCTGGAATACAGAAATTAATAAGACATAAAAATCACACAGGACTTCTAAGTGCTATGGAGAGAAACAAGGTGGAGAGAAGCAAGGGGTAGGGGGCTTGCAATTTAGATAGTGGCCAAAGAATGTGTCCCTGAAAAGGTGATATCTAAACAAAGATAAAGGAGATAAGGAAGTGAGCCACATGGATATCTGTGGGAAGACCATTCTAGGCAGGAGGAACAAAGGATTTGAATTAGGAATGTTCTGGCCCATTGCATGAACAGCCAAGAGGCTGTATGGCCGGGGCATAGTAGCAAGGGAGGAGTGGAAATGATGACTTTAGAGGGATATGGAGGTCTGAAGGAGAGGAGGCTGTGGGCCTAAAGGGCATTTTAAGGATTCTGGGTTCTTTCTACTCAAATTGCAAAATAATAACCTCAGGCAGAGTAGCCTCAAGGAATTTGGAATCTGGTCAACTTCAATGAATCTGTCTGAGGCATCCCAAGTAGTCTACTTCACAGAGTCCAATTTAATCTTGGGTCACCTGGTGAACAGATGTGACTCTATATCCACCTTATACTATATACCATTGCCTATTCCAGAGAGTGTTGACAGGTAAGACTTCAGCTTTATGGACAGCTAATAAATCTATGGTGGGTCTTTTTTTTTTTTTTTAAAGAGGTGGGGGTTTGTTTGTTTTTAAAGATTTTATTTATTTATTCATGAAAGACACACACATACACACACACAGAGAGAGAGAGAGAGGCAGAGACACAGGCAGAGGGAGAAGCAGGCTTCATGCAGGGAGCCTGATGTGGGACTCGATCCAGGGTCTCCAGGATCAGGCCCTGGGCTGAAGGCAGCACTAAACCGCTGAGCCACCCAGGCTGCCCTATGGTGGGTCTTTAGAGAAAAGTTCTTTCACCTCCCCCATCCCAGCCCCAGCAAAAATCAGTCCCCACTTTCAATAAGCTTATAACTTAGCTATGAGTCCATTCAAGTCTGTGCCAAGTGTTCCCTTGTGGAAGAGCAAGCATGGAATTATGCCAGGGGTAGCCAGAGATAATCTTATTAAAAGCAATAGGTGGGCAGTCCGGGTGGCACCAGCGGTTTAGCGCCACCTTCAGCCGGGGGCGTGATCCTGGAGACCCGGGATGGAGTCCCACATCGGGTTCTGCACATCGGGTTCCCCGCACGGGGCCTGCTTCTCCCTCTGCCTGTGTCTCTGCCTCTCTCCTCTCTGTCTCTAATAAATAAATAAAATCTTAAAAATAAAATAAAAGCAATAGGTAGGGTGAAGTTTTCTAAGTGGATAAAAGCAGGTAAAACATTTCATTCAGAGGCAACAGTGTGAGCAAAAACAAGGAGGCTTATAATAGCACAGCTTACTTTTTAAAGATTCATTCATTTGTCCATCCATCCACCCATTCATTCATTCATTCAGTGTGACTGGGGCATAAGGTGCCTGAGAAGTAATAGCAACTGAAGAAAACCAGGAAGGGAAGAATCATGCAGAGGGCCATGCAGACTATTTGGATTTTGTCTGTAGGTGAAGGGGAGACATGGCATGCTTTCTGAGTGTAAAGTAGCAACAGAAGTCATATGTTGGTCATTCTGACACCAGTGTGCAGAACAGATGGGATGATGTGAAAATGCAGGCAGGAGGCTACTGCAATAGTCCAGGCAAGATGATGATGGTGAATGGGGAGAAAAGAAGTGGAGAAACAGGACAGAGGTAAGAAGTACTCGAGAAGTAAAATAAGCCTAGGTAAGGGATAGATTAGTTAGGAGCAGTGTGAGTGTGAATTCAAGGTCAACTCCTGATGTTCTAGCACAAGTGACTATGTAGATGCCACCCTCTGATAAGAATATGGGAAGGAAACAGTTTTGCTCATGGGGAAGACAAGAATACAAATGTCACTGTTGTGATGCAGGCAGTTTTAGTGAAGGGACAGGTCACTGAGGTGGCCAGATAAGGATTTGTGAAGGTCTCAGGACTTTAGCTTAGACCATAAAAGACGGTCAGGATTTAGAAAAGTGAAGGGAAACATGTACAGCATTCCAGGCAGAAAGGAGTCTGAGCAAAGGCATAAAAGTGGCAGCATAGAAACCATTTTCTGCAGGTTAAGTATGCTGGTCTTTGCGAGTAAGGAGAGTGGTAGAAGAAAGGAGAAAAAGAGGTTGGTCCTCACAGGACATAGTCTGCATCTAAAATCTTCCTTTTGGGGGAGAGAACTCACTATTGAGGGAGACACTGAGGTCTACTATGAATCAGCAATCCTAGATGATGAATGGAAGCCTCCAGAAATATTCTGATGATACTGATGTGCTCCTCCATGAATATTACAAGTTTTTGTCATGCTAGGATTCATGAGCTCACTGAGCCCCTTTGTAGCTATAGCTAGAACGTCGATCTCCTGAATCCCATCTCAAGATTAAATGGACATTCTGACAGTTCTGTGTTCACAGCCATGGGTACCATGTTTTCTCCCAACACCTAATATTATAGTTATATTTGAAGTGTCAAGGACAAGTGTAACACTTTACTTAAGCTGATTTCATTTCACCATGAAGCCTTTAATTGTTCCTTGAAGTTAAACCAAATAAATTCTACAATGAGTTTTTCATATTATTTGCATAAGACAATTACAAGCACAAAATAAGCTATCTAGAGTCTATACTATCCTTCCTATCATCAGGCACTAGGATAATCACATTTTAATTTTATCCAAACATCACATAACTTTAAAAAGTAATATTTTAAAGCCCGAGCTCTGAAAATATCACTTGCTCTGTTGAGCCTTAAATTATTGCAAGTGGTGATGGAATACTTGTAACATCTTCTCAAGTCTGTCATTGAAACACAAATAAAATAGCAACCAGGGCATTAGCTAGACTTACTTATTTTTCCAGGAACACATTCAGATTTCTTTCCTTCATTTCCCCTTGGCAACAATCAAACCCCTAACAACTCTTGATAATTTATCATTTCTTGCTTCAGTGCCATCCTTGAAAACAAAGCCATCCTGTGATTCTGTATATGTCATTATGAACTAAGACAAATCATAGGTAAAAGGGGCACTCAGATTGCTCGAAATGAGTTCTTCCAGGAAATATTGCTTGCTTCTCCTATAATATAATTGGAAGCTTTGAGTACATGTCAGTTATAGGGCAATCTGCTAAACACCTATCCAAAGGAAGAAAAAAAAAGTACCACATCCTTCCTTGTAATTTTAAGCTGCCTCTGCCTCTTCTCTTTTACAGTTTTATCCATTTTTATTCATTTCACTCCCATGCTGGCTCTGCACATTATACAGCTTCCATACATAATTTTTCCAAGAGCTTAGACACAATAAAACCTCATTCCTATCTTACTGCCTAAATAATGCATTTCAGGAACTCATTCCTTTTGGTTTCTACCTCTGTTAAATGTGATCTACATTTTCTGATGTACCTCAGAATTCTTCAACTCCAGTTAATTATGCTTTAAATTCTCTGAAATGTACCTCCGAGCATAGAACACCAGGAAGAAAGTTTGGCAGGCAAATGCAAGGAACAGCTAAGGGATGAAGATAAAACAGGCAGCTCATTCCTGGGAAAATCCTGGAGGGAAGTCAGATTTGTAGCCTAAGAAAAATGAGCTCACTCCCCCTTATGCCCAGAACTTTGGATGCTATCAGTCATAGATTTTCTTGAAGGAGAGAAGGCAGGAGAATGCTGTCTCCTTCCTCTGACCTCTCGTTCCAGTATTTTCTGACTTGCAATGAATACGTTTGTAGTAGTACAATATGTTGGTTTGAAATGAACTGATAACAAGTCAACTTTTAAAAGAATCAAGGTCTAGAAAATTCCCATTATATTCCAATCTGATATAGCCACTGTGTCTTTGGTATACTCCCATTTAGTGTCACTTATTTGCACCTAATAATACCAGTGAAAGAACATATATATAAAGAATATATATGTGTGTGTGTGTCTGTGTGTGTGTGTGTCTGTGTGTGTGTATGGAATATACAGAGAATATAAATAATATACATATATTTTTATAGCTCTGCTTTAAAAAAGATCACAAGTGCTTTCCAAAAGTGCTTTCCACTCCTCTATGAGTCTATTAAAAAAAAAAAATCAAAGATCACACCTATGCGGCTCATGAGGCAGGCATTTTTGTGTACTTTGTTCTCTAATAAATCTGAATCTCCCAAAACAGTGCCTGGAACACAGTAAATGCTCAATAAGTATTTGTTAAAAAAGAAACTTAAAAAAGAAAGTAAGAAACTTTACCAGATGAGCAATGCACAAAAATTCTGTCTCTCCATCATTCATGATCCATTTTTCTTACAACTTTTCCCCAAAATCACTCATTCCATGTTCCCAGATTATTCCTATAAAAGCCAAATGCAGTGCAGAGTTAGAAACACACAACAAAATATCATGGGTTCGGATATAGTTTCTGCTCTGTAGTTTGAAAGGTTTGCAGTTAATGGCTTGCTTTCTTTCATTTTTATTATTCAAGCTTCAGTCTCCTATTTATTTCCCTATTTTTGAATGACAGTTCACTATTCTGCCTTTGAATAAAAGAAAATCTTCCTTATTTCATTTTGTATTCAAAAGACTGCCTTCCCAAGGAGTTTGTGAAGTGTCAGATTTTTCTTTTTTACACTAATTTCTAGTTTTTAAACTTGCATTCTTACTCAGTTGAGACTATGATAACTTACTTTTGCTCATTACACAAAGGCAACACTTTCTAGGTTGGACATCCCTATGTGGAATGATTTAACAAATTATAATTAGGAAACTCTTTGTTTACTTGTCTTAACCAAACATTTCATCAATGGACTAGGTAATACAGTTAATATTATGATTAAAACTTCTCATTCAGCATACAAGGAAAATTAGATTGAGAATTTTTATTCTATCTTCTAAGCTGCAAACACCGTTTGTCATTTTGGATGCCTCCAGTAGACCCATTAGAGAAAACCCAATTTGTAATAGTTGTCCTGTGACATCTTTCTTCTGGCTATGAGTTAAAATATTAGTGATGAGGAGATGAAGGGAAAAAAGAACCCATTATTTCTGTGGACTCAGATAGTTTCAAGGTGCCTTTTGAGCTTATTATACTCTGTGTTTCTAAAATCCCTTGCCTGCCTATAACCTTGGGGAAATTCCACTACCTTGGAACTGCTAACTTCTCCCTGGAGTCTGGAGGCAAAGCTCAAAATAGGGCTAAATAATCAAAATTTTTTCCAAGCACCAGGCTGACCTTGAATGAATGAATGAATGAATGAATGAAAAAACAAATATTATATATTTGCTTATGTTTTGATACAGAAACATTTAAAAATTTTCAAGAATGAATAGAAGGAGTGCTCCAGAGAAGTCTATGGTATTTTCCCTGAAACTTCTCCATTGATAATTTTGCTTCTCACTGCCAACAAACTCTGTCCTCCCTACACCTAAAATAAATGTTTAAAGAAAGTCTTCCTTGGCTCTGCTCCCCACCTGAGGCTGCTGTTACCTCTCCTCAGTCGCCTACCACTCAGTCCCCTCCATACTTCTTTCAAACAACCTCAAGAGCTGCTTCCTGGGGCACCTGGGTGGCTCAAGCGGTTAAGGGTCTGCCTTGGCTCAGGTCATGATCCCAGAGTCCTGGGATCGAGTCTACCTCAGGCTTCCTGCCCCAGGGGAGTTGGCTTCTCCCTCTTCCTGCTTCCCCCCTTTTGTGCTGGCTCTGTCTCTGTCAAATAGATAAATAAAATCTTTTTTTTTTTTTAAAGCTGCTTCCTATTTCCTCTCCATTACTAAGGGTCTTCCCTCACCTGGCACCTCTGCTTTTCTATTTGTATGTCAGTGACTTGATTTACACTTGAGGCAATTTTGATGCATTCTTTTCTACCATACACATGCTGTGCCTTCCTCACCCATAGGTACGCACACCCATTGACACCAATAGGGGTTTTACTGTCAGGAGCGATCCTAAAAGGAATTGTACCTAATAGCTAATTGCCCTGAGAAAGAGTCCTACACCACATTATTTATGCTAAAATAGCATAAGATACTTCTGAAAGATACTTTTCAAGATGTAAATGGGTGATATTAAATAATCTTATCCAAAAAGAAATGAGAATTATGCCACAGTGGCGGGCCCTATTGATGCTCTTCGCCCCTTAGAAACCTGATCAATGAATATTCATGAACCTACTGTTCGTATTAGTGCCCTGGCTCCTTGTGAGTAGAAAGGAAAATGTACAGAGAATCTGTGCTCTTCTTTCAAACCTCAGTGTTCTTAAAATTCCCAGTACAAAATATGTCATTATCACAATCATCCTTCTCTTCTCAGCTACCATTTTAGGGAGCGCTTACCCTTCCCAGCAATAGCTCCGTTTAGCGAGAGCATGGAACTGGGCTCTTCCCCATCCACAAAACATTCATGCCTTCAACATACTGAGCACCTATTCTGTTCTTGGCATCGCTCAGTGTACTAGTTTACATTCTGCTGTATGGGAAAAGGGAGACTAATAATAATTTAAGAGAGCAGTAAACGCTATGAATTAAACAAAGCAGATTCCCGTTAGAGAGGAACAACATTAGGCAGGGAGTCCAGAGAAGATCTCTTTGAAGAGGTGACATCTGAACTGGAACTTGAATGATGAAAAGAATAGGGAGTTTAGGCAGAGGGAGTGGCAAATGCAGAGGACAGGAGGTTGTAAGGTGCGTCTTTCCCTCCCTCCCTCCCAGTCCCACTGTGCTCTCTCCCATCTAGCATACCTTCCTCTTTTTTTTTTTTAAGATTTTATTTATTTATTTATTCATGAGACACACAGAGAAAGAGAGGCAGAGACACTGGCAGAGGGAGAAGCAGGCTTCATGCAGGGAGCCTGATGTGGAACTGGATCCCAGGATCCCAGGATCACACCCTGGGCCAAAGGCAGGTGCTAACCCAGAGCCACCCAGGGATGCCCAGATACCTTCCTCTTTAATGCTGTCCTAAATGCTGATTTTTCAGACTCAGGAGTATTCAGATGCCCAGCTAGTCTTTCACGGACTTAATACCACACACTTGACCTTGCATGGTTTTAAAAAAGAAAGAGCAATTCAAAGCAAGCCTGTATCTTCAAGCAGAAACACTGTTGCCCTCACTGTCTAATATGTCACTTTACCTTATTTAAGAATCAATGGTGGGGGAGGGGGGGACACCTGGGTGGCTCAGTGGTTGAGCATCTGCCTTCTGCTCAGGGGGTAATCCTGGGATCCTGGGATCCTGTCCCGCATCAGGCTCCCTCAGCCTATGTCTCTGCCTCTCTCTGTGTGTCTCTCATGAATAAATAAATAAAACCTTAAAAAAAAAAGAATCAGTGGGATATACTCTGCAGGCAATTTAGTGCCAGGAAATAAAACTTCTTCTGAAAAACTATTTTCTTTCATTAAACAATGAGTTATAGGTAACCTGTCCTGCAACCCTTTCGTTTTGGCTACTGGAACCTCCCAAGTAAAGCCTACTGCTCCTGTTTTAAGAGCAGCCTTGTCTATGTTTTATGGTATGTGCACCCCTCCCCCCATTTATTTCTCTTTGTGCCCTCTTATCTCTATTTTGTTTCACTTTCATTGCCCTATGTGAAAGTGCTTTTATTTAAGCTGCTTCAGACCTTTCAGAAATAGATGATGTATAAATCATTAATCACAAGTGCCTTCTGGACAATCACAAGCAACTTCCTCATTGCAAAATCTCACGTGCTGCCTTGGTCCCAGGCTTACCCTCCCTGCTACTCAACATAACTCAGCTGCTCTTCCTTCATAAACCTGTCTCCCTTTCCCAATCTTTTGGGGAAGATTACTATAAATATAAATAGAGTTGGTTAAAACCAACTCCACTTCCTTGGTTTCACGGCATACTACAGTGTCTTCATTCTCCTTTTAACACTTTTTTTTCCATTCTGACCCATCTTATGTATGAATATGTGTGTGTGTGTTTGTGCATGCATGCGTGTGTGCGCTGATCTTAGTTTCCTTCTTTGCCCTCATGCACATTCAATGCAGATATACGTTAGGATTCTATTCCAAGCTTTCACTGCTCTCTACCCTTTTTTTCTTGGCAATCATCTACTACTGTCACTTCTAAGTAAAAGATTTTCAAACTGTACTTCTAGCCCCGGCATCTCTCCTGAGTTCACATTCCAAATTCCCTGGAACCATTTGAACCTCAGTCAGAATGAAGCCCTGCAGTTCTTTTACCAGCCCATTCCTTAAACCTCCTCTAAAACATCTTTGCCAAGTGTGTGTCCACCAAGCATTTGATAGCAAACTCACTTTGCCTTTCAAAGCAACCCATCTAACTAGCCCGTTTTGACTGTTAAAAAGTTATTTCCAATAGGATGGCAAAATCTATTTCTATGACACATGCCCATCAGTTCTAATGCAATTCTTTTTTTTAATATATTAATTTGTTTATTTGAGGGGTGGGGTGGGGGGAGTGGAGCAGAGGGACAGAATCTCAAGCAGATTCCCCACTGAGCACAGAGTTCAAAGTAGGGTTCAATGTCAGGTTGATGAGACCATGGCCTGAGCCGAAATCAAGAGTCAGTTGCTTAGCTGACTGAGCATCCCAGGCACCCCTAATGCCATTCCTAAGAGTAACATTAAGAGCTAGGACACACTGAATACCAAACATGTGCCAGGGCCACTCCACATATTGTCTCTTTACAACTCTTCCATGTGGTTTTATTATTCCCATTATAATATCACTGGGGCAATTTTTAATTAATCTACTTATTCACATGACTCTTCTCCAAATGGTGAAATACACGTATTCTCTAGGGGAACCACTCTATTCCAGGTTCAGGAAGTACAAATTCCTCGGATCACTTCTTCCATGATCTACTGGATTTTGTTAATTTCTGTGTTGCAAACCTTCAACCATGGTGTCCAGAAGGAAAGAAATTCAAAATAACATTCCAGCTGTGGTATGAATATGCATAACAGAACTGTCACCAGCTTCATTCTAGACACTGTTTGCCTTGGTTGACATAGCCTAAGGGCAGACCTGTTGCTTCCTACAGAATCAACTAGGCTTTTAACCAACAGCCTGCTCAGTCACTATCTGCTAGAACTCTGATACATACATCAAACTCTCAAACTGAACCAGCTTATTTCCTTCCTATCCTCTTCATCAGGTTTTCTTCATATCTCAGAGACACCTGTATTACCCAGAGACACAGGCTCAAGTCCTCCAGGCTGGCTTTGAGGTTCCTTTCACATCTTCTAAATCTCATCAGTAACTGAGTCCTGAGGCTCAGAGTTGAATATGTTCTCACAATGTCATCTTCCCACTGCCTTAGGTTGGACCTTTCTCTTTCCCAGTCCAGGCTCAGCTTCTCCCACCTGGACAGCTAAATTTGTGTTCCTATTTCCCTCTAGATCCTCTCTGTAGCATAGACCTGATGAAGACAGCTCTTACCTGCACAGTGCTGTGGTGCTCTGTGCCTGGCTTCTCACACCAATCTCCATGCCCACCAGGACCTGTCTTCTTTCTGGCCTTAATGACCTATGATTTCTTACATGTACTATATACCGGAAAACTGTGCCATAAAGTATTTTTCGAATGTTCCTAGTTCCGTACCTTTATTTACATTATCTTTGAGCCTGGAAGACCTTTGTTTGCCTGTCAAAATTCTATCTTTCAATAACTTGAGGAAATGTCACAACCTCTATGACAGTTTTGCCAGATCCTGGATCTAGCCATCAAAAATTAATCTAAAGTGCCTGAGTCCTCACAGCACTTTGTTTCTCTCCTAGAATAGAAAAACAATAGCAATTTACATACATATTTCTTTCTTCAACTGGTCTTTAGGCTCCTTACATCTTAGCTATGGCTTATTTAATTTTCCTATTATAGGCTACAGAGTAGGGCTCTAATTCATTGCGTTAATTACAAATAAAGAGCCAGGAAATAAAAAAGGTGAAATTGATGACTAGTTGAACCTAAAGAAAACTTGGCAAGCAAATGCAAACACTTGGAAAATCAGACCCAAAGAGGCCATATTTACAGTTGCAACAAAAGATCATTTCATTATTTCTGCCTGCCTTTGATTTCATTTTTCAATTGTGGGCTCTACCCTCAAGCACATGAACTCTTCCTTCTTCCCTGAGATCTAACCAGGCTAGAACTCCCAGGGCTAGGGGTCAGAGGCCAGGACACTAAATGCCAAAGTTGATTTTGGTTGTAACTAACAGCATCACTGAGTAACTACTTTCAGTGAGCCTACTAAGTCATAAATCCACATTCCCTTAAAAATAATCTCAATAAAATGAGCAAATAATCTTCTCCAAGTACACTTGTCACTCCCTCCACCCCTGCCCAAAATCTTAATAGTTTAGCCATTAAGCCACAGGACTGCCCACTGCTCAATAAAACAAATCTTAGCATGTGCATTTATTCATTGCTGGTATTTTATTTTATTTTATTTATTTTATTTTATTTTATTTTTCATTGCTGATATTTTAAATCAAAATGTAAATAAAGGTCTCTTTATATCATGAAAATACTGATTTTATGTAAAATGGACTTAGAAGTAGTTACATTTAAAAAGAAAAATTTGGAGATTTTTTAATAGATGGAAGTGAATTTTGGTATTGCCTACAAGAATGCTTAACTATTCAACATAACCTACATCAGGTCAAGAAAAGTGCTTCACATTTTTTCCTTCCTGGAATTAACATTTATTTAATGAAATTCTACATCATAAGACACCACTTGCATTACTCAGATGTTCAATGAATGAAATTACTGAATTAATGAAAAAAAATTACCTTCTTAAGATTAGGTCACATGAATTCACGAAATTGGAAGTGGTTACATAATATAGCAGGATTATATAATAATGTATTGAATGATATTATACTTTAAGAAATAATGAGTTTTTAGCTAATAGTTTTGTTTGCTGAGACCTGTCTTCCTCGTACTTGACTTTCCTTCTTATCTCATTGGTTTTTGCCCTTGTATTCTAAGATATGTGTCTTTTCCTCCTAAACACTTGGCTATGATTACACAGGCATCAGGTCAGTTGTTTCTTGCTATCAACCAATGAACAAAAAGGGGAAACACACACATACACTCCAACACTGTCACATAAAATTCCCTTTTCAAAATATTAAACTTTGAAGACAGTACCAATGTATAAGGATTCTCTCTTTGTTTTTAGCATTAAAAATGATAAATACATCCTTCAACTAAATCCAGCATTTGTGTAAATATAGGTGGGTCATTAGGCATTGGATTTACTAAAGATAATTTAGTCTAAAATATTTCTTCAACAGCAAAAACCCAGATTACTGGACATGAGCAAATTAAGAAAACATGGGCTCCAATAGCTCGAATCAAAATGGACAATATTATTTATCATAAACTAGCAGAGATATGAAAATCAGGCCAGTTTATTCCTGACCACCAGAAGAAAATAAAACAAAAGGACTGTTGTTTTCATTTCTTCTCCTGACAGATTTAATATTTTAGTTCTTGATACATTTTAAATCTCAGGCAAAAATTATGGAACTATCCTAAAAATTATATAAAATAACACCTGTTTTCTATAAAATGCTAGATATACAAAAAGAATTGCTACTCTTTTCGATTTATCTACCTAGAATAATACTTATATTACCAATTATACTAATAATACAAAGAGAGAAAACGGTAAGTCAAATGTCAAGTTTCACCCACACAGTAGGTAGAGAAAAGATAATACTCCACTTCACAATGGAATATTCAATACTCTAATTTACATTAGAGTATTTAATGCTCCAAAATACAGCATTCAGTTAGTCATAAGTCTGTAAGTTATCCAGGTCATTGTATTGCTGTATTGCATGTCTATGCCTTAATGCCCCCATAAAAGATAATTGGTTTTTCTTTTGTTTTTATGTAAGTCTTGATCATATTAAACTCATAGGGCACAGGAAAACGCTGCATGGTATGGTAGTGCTGAGTAGTAATAAATTGAGAAAGAAATAGGTTCAAAACTCAAATTATCACATATGGTTACTTATTAACAGCCTAGCTACAGGTTTAATGACAAGCAAGTTAAATTTAGTGGCTGAAATGAGGGTGTAGCTTATCTTCAAGTTCATTCATTCATAATGTCAATGTCTTTCATTATTATGTATAGGTAAATTAACTGTTCACATTTTTCTAGGGAGGATTTGAAGTCTTTCCCCTGATTTTATAAATAATATCAAGTCTTCCTAGAACAGGATACAACTAATTGCTAGGTTAAGAGATTACCCTAATGATTTCAACAAGTAGATGTTGAAGATGGTTTCCTTTCTCCAAAATCAAATGTAATTTTTTTCCTTAATCTGAAAAGAGTATTCTGGATTTCTGATCAATTTGCTACATTACAAAAAGATTGTTATCAAAGAAGAAATTAGAGTAGTATCAGGAGAAAATTTTATATTTTTATTGCACAGAAAGTGTGAATCCTAAGGAAGAGTAAGGGTGTCACTCTCTGATTTCATTCGCTCACCCTTCCCCCAACATTTTAATATACACTAAATTATATTTTAATGATCATGCAGGGTAAATTTTTTCAAGTGAGGCAGAAAGGGCATAGTATAAATGTATGTAGACTTTTTTTTTATTTTAATGAGTGAGAAACAGGAGTCGAGGTAGATTCACAAAAAGCATTAAGCCTCTAGTCTTTTGTTGTCTGGGTGTGGAGGTGGCTGTTAAATCATCCACCAGTGAGAGCCACTTCCTGCTTTCCCTTCTCCTTATCTAAGTCTCTGCTTAGTTGCTTTCATTTGGGGTAGAGACGTCTACACTTTGAGGTCAATCTGCCTAAAATTGCTGAATCCTAAGGAGATTCTTACTCATTACTTCCACCTTGTATTTAGTTATGACTTGCAAACAAGAATGATCAATGCTCACTAGATAGAAGCAAAATACTAATTGAAGAATTTTATATGTGAAGTCCTTGTAGAATGGGGCCATGTTTAATTAATTTTTGCATCCAAAAATCTTATCATAGAACCTGACGCGTAGTAGGTGCTCAAGAATATTTATGAATGAATGGATGTTTATTTAACTGGTTGGTTAAACAAGCTGGTCAGGAAAAGATAAGCCAGCAAACACACAGAGGACAACTTCAACATTAATAAAGACCCATAAGTGAAGACAAATACTGGCCAGAAATTAAAATCCCTTTAACGACTTACCATTTACATGATGCTTCTTGGATTAATTTAAATTATTTAACTCTAGTGCAGTAGCTAACACTTGCATAGTGATTGCCAGTATTTGAAGCATTTTTGCAGACATAATTTCATTTAATCCTTCCACATTTTGAGGTATACAGCATCAGGTCTTCAATTTTATAGATGATAATGCAAGGCTCAGCAAGCTTAAAGCTACAACTCCAGTTATTTGAATCCCAAATCTGGGCTCATTCTACAGAGTTACATTCTCTGGTTTAAAAAAGTCTCTTTCCACACAGTTTTCCAGAGTGGCTGCACCAGTTCACATTCCCACGAACAGTGCAAGAGGGTTCCCCTTTCTCCACATCCTCTCCAACATTTGTTGTTTTCCTGCCTTGTTAATTTTCCCCATTCTCACTGGTGTGAGGTGGTATCTCATTGTGGTTTTGATTTGTATTTCCCTGATGGCAAGTGATGCGGAGCGTTTTCTCATGTGCTTGTTGGCCATGTCTATGTCTTCCTTTGTGAAATTTCTGTTCATGTCTTTTGCCCATTTCATGATTGGATTGTTTGTTTCTTTGCTGTTGAGTTTAATAAGTTAGGAGAGACTTCTAACTCTGGGAAATGAACAAGGGGTGGTGGAAAGGGAGGTGGGCGGGGGGTGGGGTAATGGGCACTGAGGGAGGCACTTGATGGGATGAGCACTGGGTGTTACGCTATATGTTGGCAAATTGGACTCCAATAAAAAAATTATAGTAAAAAAATAAAATAAAATAAAATACAAAAGTCTCTTTTTTCTAAGGGTGATTTTCCACATGCTTTTTCACATCCTCTAAATTAAATCACAGATTACCACTTTTCATATAGCAGACTTTCAAATATTTGTTGATTTTGATTAACTGAAGCTTGAATAAGTGGAAGAAGTGAGAGAAACAGGGTGGAGACATGGGTTTGTCTTCCTAGAACTAAAACTGACTCATAAAATCTCTAGATTAGATAGTCTTTCATGCTACACCAAAAACAAGCCCCTGCCTTTCACAGAGACTAGAAGTAAATAGAGACAGTGTTATCAATTTTAACAAAAGGGTTTTCCCTGGATTTAACTCACTATACCACTGGGAAGACCTGAGATAATTGAAGAAATGAAATAAACACTTACCTGCTCATTTCATTATGTCATAATTTCCCTTGGGTTGTGTCTGTTTTATTGTAATGTCACGGCTCTTGAATTATAACCTTTGTATTTCAATAGACAATCAGCAGTACTACAAAAAGCCTGTGACCTAATACAAGGAAGTAAATATTTGCTTTGTGAACCACATTCATTGTCTATAATAAAATTACATTTATTGACACAGATTAAAAAAAAAACTCAAACACAAAGTTTAAGAAATTCAGAGATTTTAGATGTTTATTACTCAAGCTAGAATTTCAAGTCTGAATCGTTTATACAATTTAATGAAAAAGTCTGCACATCTAGTAAAGAGTACAGCAAGAATCAAATCCAGTTCTCTTTGAAACAAGATTTCCTGTTCCACCACAACTTCCTGCTTGTCCTAGTAGGGCCTCCCATTCATTATAAATTCCAAGTTCACTGATGCTAAATTACTGAGGTTTTACTATATTTGATAAACTGGAACCAGAGGTCATACAACAGTTTACCCTTTCTAAGTAGTTTCTTAACTAAGGGACTTTGCAGATTTTTCCAACTAAATACTCAAGCTTTGGAAACCAAATGTGTCAAAAGTTATAGAATTTAAAAAGTCAAAACTAGGAGCTTATAAGAATGCTGAATCATGTGAAACACTATAGATACAGAACTCATTAAGAGACTAGATTAGATTCTCACTTTTTAAATATTTAAATTTTACCTCCAGCTGAAAATCTGAGATAAGATTCCGATCTGATACTGTTTTATAATTCAATTTTAGTTGATTGCATTCTGCTGAGAAATTTCAATGAATGCCCTGCGGAGGACCTCCACCTACTTTTATATTTCTTTTTAAATTTCCTTTATCTCAGGAAAACCCAAAAGTTCTCTTACTTTAGGCAACTAACAGAAATATATAATCCATGAAAATCCAGGATCTAATCATGTAGTAAGGTATGACTGTGTGTGCACAGTACCTAAACAGAAAAACAGCAGACCCTAACTATTTAGTGACTCTAGGCTTCTAAAAGGGACAGGACACTTTGAAAAGCCCAGGTACAAAGGCAGGTGGCAGTACTTTAGGGACACCACAGCAGCCCTAATCCGTGGCTGATCCATCTCCAGACTTTGGTGATGTTTGCTCCACTCCAGCTGAGCTGGAATCTGGTTCAGCCACAATGATCTCTGTAGCCTCTGCCACATGCACTCTTTGTCACTAAGCATTTCCTTTCTCTGTTTACTCCTGCTATTTTTAAAAATTAACATTAGCACTTAAATAAATAAGAAAAATATAGCAGAATACCAATAGAAAAATGTGCAAAACACTTGAACAAGCCATCCTTAAAGACCAAAAAAAAAAAAAACTTTAAATAAAGGACATGTCAAAAAAAAGTTATCAGCATTATTAGTAACAAAAAATACCATTTTCACCTATCAAGTTAGGAAAGATTTTTCAAAAGATGATTATTACATGGGTAAGAACTAGAGGCTCTGCTAAACATCAAGCCTACACACAAAAAAAATGCTAAACAGATAGGTAGACAAAAGCCAGGCCTAAGGATGTATATCACTTAAAATAGTAAAATGTGGGAAAGAACATAAAAATCTAAAAATAAAACAATGACTACATAAATTAAGACATCCACACATTGAATTATTTTCCAATTACTAAATTGTATTAAAAATGTCAATTTTAAAAAATTTCTTGGGAAATATCAACAAAGAAAGGTTAATTTTTAAAAAAGCAAGTATGAGGTTCTACAATATGATTCTAATTCTTTAAAAAATAGTACACATTATGCATCATGGTAAACTACACTGTAACTTCAATGGCAATTCTTTAGGCATTGGGAAAATTATAAGCTCTCAGGTACATGCCAGGCACATGTTCAGCACATTATATACAATGTATTACATTTATGCTTACAAACATCTTGGGCCGTGGGTCTTTATCCCTGTTGAATATCTGAGGAAACTGAGACTCAGAACAGGTAAGTAACTTAACCATCGTGACAAAGCTCTTACATGGAAAAGCCAGGACATAAGCTAAGGTCAGCTTGACCCAAAGTTCCTATTCATCACATCCATGTCTGCCCACATAATTTTAATTTTCTGTTTCATATATATTTATGTGTTCTAGGGGATCTAAAATAAGCATATAGTACCATTATAATTTGAAAAAAATTAAGAATATAAATGTTATATTAAAAATTGCATATTCACAAAGTGACAATTCTAAAAATTGCTTCCTTCAAAGACCTAGGACCATGAACAGGATCTTTAGGATCTCAAACTAGTGTACCTGGTAATGAGCATGAGCACTCCTTTTAATAAATGTAATGCCAAAGGCTTTCATGAGCCATATGAATTCTGCAACATTCATTCATTTAAGAAAGATTTATTGAACACCTGCCTTTTGCGAGATACTGTGCTAGGTGTTGGCACAAAAGCAGGAGAACCAGTCTAAATGACTTTCTTTGGATATTAGGAAAGTCTTTGAGGGATAAGTGGAGAGGGAAAGAGAAAGGGAAAATAAGACTGTCAGTCTAACACTGAAAGTCCTGGCTACATACATGTAAGGAATTTTTTTAAGCTTTCCATAAAAACTTAAAATACTCCTGAGGATCCAGGACACCCCCCAGTAAATGTCCTACAATTTGAAGCCTCTATAATGCATTCATACTTTAATTGTACTAGTCAGATGAACGAAAATGCTTTTAAATATCACATGGTATTATTCTCCTCCACAGGCTGGCTATACATTTGCCTTCCTGGGTGGTACAATAATTTGATTTTTAAGTAAGCAGACCTGGACTCTCAGAAAAAGAGTTCTTAGCAGAAATGGAGTTGGATAGATTTACATCTCTCTTGGCTCCATACCTCTTTGCCCATATGCCCACCTTCCACTTCTCCAGAAAAGCCCATGTCTTTCAGCAAACTTCTATAGCAAAGGCCATTGTCTCTACAACTATAGATTAACAAGTAAATGCTTTCTTACATTTTAGCTTATGAGTCAACGAAATTTGTTTATAAATTTAGATTTAGATCATTTACTTTTATTTGGCATTTATAAGAAGATGAAATAAGTTAGGATACATATATTATAAATAAATATATATTTCTCCTTGTCTACAAAGCCCCAGGTCCTAGTTATAGGAAATGTTATGTTGTGGTTTATGGAAGATTTTATTTATTTATTCGCGAAAGACCCAGAGAGAGAGACAGAGACACAGGCAGAGAGAGAAGCAGGCTCCCTGTAGGGACTTGATCCCAGGACCCCAGAATCATGACCTGAGCAAAGGCAGATGTTCAACCACTGAGCCACCCAGATGCCCCTAAGGAATATTATTATTAAGAAAAAGGATCAGAAGTCCATATGGATGACAGTAATTTAGACTTTCAACACTGAGTTCAGATAAATTTGGACCCTGTAGGGAGATCCCTAAAAGCAAAGAGATACCTATTTGAGAAGGAAAAACTGGCATGCCTTAAAATTGAACAGGGACAACAAATTAACTCTCCTTGTTAATTCCCTTCCCTGGGGACTAAACACCAAGGAATCATTGAGAAACCAGAGCAAAAAAAGGTCCAAATTGGTACAACAGATACCTTATGTTGTTTGTAAATTAGGTGGTTTTCAGACTTCAAATTTAGGAGGGTGGATGACTGCCCATAGTTCTGAGATCAGGTGTCACTGCCATGGAGATTCATCCTATTTAATAAATGATACCATCCAATCTTCTCATAATAAATACTTGTTTTATCATCTCCAAAAATCATAAACTACCCTCCTATGGTTTCTCTAAATATAGTTTTTTAAGATTATAAAAATACTGAGTAAATCTACTCTCCCGTGAGTGTGCTAATTACTGTTTTAGTTCATGGTAACATAAGAAATGGCTTAATAACAGCAACTTAACTGGAGGAGGTCAAACTGCTCTCATTCATTTAAACTAATGAGCACAAATCACCTTTGCATTTGATATTAGCGCTATAATGCATATATGATGGATACCTGCTACTATTAACTCCCAAAGACTCTAGAAACAAATACAATTTAAAGCATTTCAGTTTTCAAAATTACCTAACACACATAGTTCTTAGGAGCTATGCGACCAGGAGGAAAACCTTATTTCCCACTACAACAGTAAAAAAAAAAAAAAAAAAAAACCCAAACTGTTTCTCATTTCTCCAATTCAATGGTTTCAGGAGGATTCATTACCCGGAAAACCGGTATGGATGAACGCCGGAAATGCAGATGACATCCAGTCTCAGAAATGTTTATTCTAAGTGGGAACCAAACTATAAGATTTCTCTCTGTGATTGATGATCGCCTTCCCATGATAGAAATAATCTCCCTGTAAAATAGTCTAAAAAAGAAAGAAAGGGGAAAAAAAAAAAAACAAACTATGGGAAGCTAGCAAAGTTCTCTAGACAAACCTGCCAGAGACTCTTTCACAGAGGGAGGCATTTATTGAAGAGTCAGGGAGGTTAGGGAAACTATGCCAGGAGCCAGGGGCGGTCTTCCCCGAGAGACCAGCAGTGTCCCAGGTGAGCGGTCCCGGTCCCGGGCTCGGGCTGGAGGCGGAGGGCGCAGGGCGGAGGGCGCAGGGCGCAGGGCGGGTCCGCGCGGCGGGCACCTTCCCGGCCGGGCGACCCGACCCCCTCGCCGCCCGCGGGACCCAGCGACTCCCGAGGCCGGCGCGGGGCTGCCCGGGACGCGCTGCCCACGGCCTCGGGATCGCGAGGAGCATCTCCCCGCCCGCGGCTCCCGAGGCCGGCGCTGTCCCTCCGCCATCCTCCAGTCCTCCGACATTTTTCCCCGAGACAGGGAGGTAGGGAGAAGAGGAAACGACGGAGCGTCTGCAGCCAGACGGTGCCGCAGCACCAGGCGAGGCGAGGCGAGGCGAGGAGGAAGGAGGCTGGCGAGGGGGCAGCTATTAAACTGTGCTTCCATCGACGATGGAGAGAGTCCTCAGCCCCGGCAGGGGAAGTCTCGGGTACACCCACCAGGGCAGCGGCTAAGGGGGGTGGTGGGCGTTCCTCCTCCGGGCCCCCCGAAGCCCAGCACACAAGAACTCCCTTTCCTACGACTAACGGGAGGGGAGGAACAAAAGAGACCCCCACGCCCTGCACACACACACACACACACACACACATACACGCGCGCGCGCGCGCGCACCCAGCTCACCGACGCTCTGGGTATGCATTTTTGCAATCCCTTCGGCTTCCACCTTCCCCACCTGGTTGATGCATCTACCCAAAGGTAAAGAAAGAAAGAAAGAAAAAAACAAAACAAAACAAAACCCCCAGCACCCCGAGGTGATCGGTCCGTGGGGCACCGCTGATGTCACATTCGGTTTTCTAACAAACCACCACGAAAACCCGGCCGGACCGCGCGCCCCCGCGGGGTCCCCGCCGCCCCCGGCCGAGCCGCCGAGCCGCCGAGCCGCCGAGCCGCCGAGCCGCCGAGCCGCCGCGCCGCCGCGCCGCACGCCCGACCGCGGGCTCCCGGGGCGGGCGCCGCGCTCCCCCGGCCCCTCGGCCGCAGCTGGAGGGCGGCGAGCGGCCCGCGCGGCGGCAGCGACGCGGGATCCAACTTCCCGAAGCGGCGGCGCGGCCCCCGCGCCCTCCCGCCGCGCCCGCAGCCTCGGCGCCGGGGCTCCGGCGGGGCACTCTCCGCCCCCTCTCTCCTTCGCCGCCCCCAGCCACCACCTTTTAAGAATTCATCCGTCGGGGCCGAGCAGACATTTTGATGTCACTCACTTAGCACCGCTCGGTTCCAGCGGCAGCACCTTACCCCGTCGCCTGGAGGTGTGGGCAGCGCACCGAGGGGTCCGGGGGCGCGAGGCTGGGCTGCTCGGTCCTCTAGCGGAGCCGGTTCGCTGCCATCCGCCCAACTTCAGCACCCAGCGGGCGAGGAGAGAGGGAGCGAGGCGAGGATGGAGGGGAGAGGGGAAGGGGAGGAGGGAGGGTGGGCGGGGAGCGAGCGGGAGCCGCTCGGCAGCGCGCATGCGCCCCGCGGGCGGGCGCAGCCCCTCGCCCGGCTCGGCCCGCGGGGCCGCTTCTCCTCCCCGCGCGCGGCCGCGTGAGTCACGGCCCCGCCCCCCGCGCCCCCCCCCCGGCGGCCCGGCCCCCGCGCGCTCGGCTCGGCGGGGCGCCCTCGGGGCGGGGGGCTGGGGGGCGCGGGGTGCTCGGCGGGAGCCTCGGGGCCCGGGGAGCTTCTTGCGCGGGGAGGCTCCGGCGCCTGGGCTCCTCCCCCCCACGTTCGCCCGCAGCCCGCGCGCGGTGTTTTCTCGTGCGCTTCTGGAGCCCGCTGGAAACCAGGCGCTGGGCTTTAAGCCGGGGGGGGGGGGGTAAAAAAAAAAAAAAAGCTGCAGCAGCGGGGTCCCAGGGAAGCAGTCCCCGCGTGGGGCTTCAGGAAAGAGTGGAGTTAAGCAAGTTTTGCACACCCAAGGAGTCCACCCTGTGAAGAGTTCTTTACTGACGTCCTCACCCAAAAATCTGACCCTTTTCCCCCGTAAGAATGATTTCAGATCTGGTCTGGAGGGGTGGGGGGGTGGGGGCATATGTTCTGTCCCAGGGGTCTGGACCGCGGCCGCCCGAGTTTGGAGGGAGAGAGAGGAGCCGATGACAAGGCAAGAGTCGCGAATTAACTCACGGAGGCGTTGATGCTATAGGGGCCTGGAGCATCCTCTGGGGACAGCTCGGGAGCTCTCGGGTCTGATAATTGTTCCATTCGCAAGCGGAACCCAGCTTCGTAGTGAAGAAGCTTTCGGATGCTTAATGCGTCGTGAGCGCTAGATTGCATCTCCGATGATTAAATTTGAAGTGTTTGTGAGGGCGAATTAGGGAAGCGGGCGTCTCTCCTCAGATGTGACATCTGTGGGAAGAGGAGTGAGTTCCTGGCTGGAATGATTAGGCTTTTTTTTCTTATACCTACTTAAAACTGTTTATTCGTAAATACATAACGATTTCCCATGGCTTGTATGCGCCCCTGCATTCAAACGGTGTTATTCTTATTTCAGGCTCCCTTACTGAACACCCTCCTGGCCTCCCCCGCCCCCCTCTATCTAAGTGGGTTAAATATACGTCTTAGGGTTTGCTCCAGGCCTCCTTTCTCCGGCTACATCATGGCTTTAAGCACTAGTGCTCTTCAAAGTGTATCTCCTGGACCGGCATTGATGTCTGTGAATTGTTCCTTGCTAGTCTCTAATGAGAGAAAAGTACAGAAATGGAGAGTAACATTTAGAAACTTTCATGGCATGCCTTGGCATCCAAGCACAGTAGTCAGTTGTGCTTTGGAAGCCTTCTTTTATTTGCAATGAATTTTTGTTGGATTTTTGCAGTAGTATTGGTCCATGATGCAAAAAAATATTTTTTTTTAAAAAAAGTGGGTTTTTTTCAAAATTAAAATTGAAAAAAAAAAAAGTTTTATGGTTTGGGTAGCCCCAAACCCTGTATCACTCCCAGACTTATATCTTTGGTCCTGGTCTGATAGAATGCTTTTATGGTGTTTCAACTACTTTTATGGCTCCATTTGAGGAATAATTATACTAGTAAATATTTATTGAACCATTACTGTGTGTTAGGTTCCGATCTAAATGTTTTACATACATATGTTTCTTATTTTCTCTACAAGGTAGAGGCTATTCTTATGTTTCACAGACATCTCAGAAGCAGAACTCTAGATATCCACCCCCTCCAAACCTGTTCCTTTTCAAATTGTTCCACTCAGTTACTGTAGTCAAAATTTAGAAGCTATCTTTGTTTTGTCTCTCTCTCTCTCTTTTTTTTTTCACCTCACATCTAATTAATTAGCAAGTCACCTTGTCTCAACCTCCAACACATATCTCCAGTTCATCCACATCTCTCCCTCTGCATTGTGATAACCATAGTCCAAGCTTCTATCATCTCTCACAGGAACTACCTACAAAAGGCAGCAGTTAGTCTCTCTTCCACAACCCCAAAACAACACATTCTCTAAACAACATCTGAGTGATCTTTTAAAAACATAATCACATCAATTGAGGCGCCTAGGTGGCTCAGTTGTTAGATGTCAGACTCTTGATTTCAGCTCAGGTCTCCATCTCAGGGGTCATGAGTTCAAGCCCTGCGTTGGGCTCCTTACTGAGCATGGAGCCAATTTAAAAAAGAAATTTAAAAACATAGTCACATCATGTCATGCTGCTGCTTAAAAATCTCGAATGAGTTTTCACTGTACTTTAAATACGACCTCTAATCCTTACCACTGCCAAGAAGGTTCTGTGTAACCTTGTCCTAGATTACTTCTCTTACACCATGCTCCTGTAGACCATAGCTATGTGTAGTGTACCTGTTTCTTTTACTTTCTTGAATAAGTCTGACTTATAGTACTTGCTGTCCTTTCTCCCCTTAGTCCTCTGCCCCCAGATCTTTAGAGTAGGTTAAACCTTAATATCCTAAAGGTCTCTGTTAATGTATCACCAACTCAGGCTTTACCTAACCACTCAGCGTAATCTTCCCCAGAGTTCTTCTCTCTTGGGTTCCCTTGCTTTATTTTCTTTCAAATACTTTTCACTATCTGAGTTGGCTTGTATTTGTTTACTTGTTTATTTTTGTATAAAGATTTTATTTATTTATTCATGAGAGACACAGAAAGAGAGTCAGAGACACAGGCAGAGGGAGGAGAAGCAGACTCCATGCAAGGAGCCCAATGTGGGACTCGATCCTGGGAATCCGGGATCAGGCCCTGAGCCAAAGGCAGACGCTCAACCGCTGAGCCACCCAGGCGTCCCGGTTTACTTGTTTATTATCTCCTTCTCCTCCTCTAGAATAAAGTATCTCAAGAGTTTTGCCTGCACTTTTCACTGTTTTATCTCCAGTGCTCAGAACAAGATTTGGCACACTGTATATACTCAGGATTTAGCGGATGAATTCATGATTGAGTGAATAAATAACACACTTAGCAAAAGCATTCCTCATTTCTTTTTTCTGGTGCTTCTTCTTGGATCCTCATTGCTGCCTATCAGAATCTGTTGTTTCCCAGAAGACCGCAGATAGACTACATCGTTTCTGCTGCCCACTCTATCAAAGATGGCTCCTTGCAATGTCACACATTTAAACTAGATGCCAGAGTCCTGTTCTTAGAACCAACTTTATGACAAGCATCATCAACAAGAAAAGAGATCTTTTACTTCCATGGGCTTCTCTAAAATATAATAATGGCTGTCTGGGCAACATTTTGCACCTGTAACAACTTGGATATTCTGTCCATAATTTACTTGCTGAAGTCAAATGCAACTTCTTGGTGACTTTCATAGGTATAATTTGTAGTGAAATCCTTTATGCATTATTAATTAGAATGCTCAATGACAGTGTTGTAGGAACTGGATATGTTGCCTTCGCTCTGAGTGTTGAAGAGATGGGTGCAAGTAACCACAGCTTTAATGACCTTCACCTCATAGAGTTTGATCACTTGCAATCTATGTGAACATCTGGGTCGCAGGAAATATTTGCAACAGCAATGCATTAAACAATGACTCGGTGAAAAAATCCATTCAATAAACTTTATTAATGTCTGCCATATGCCTGGTATTAAGTCTTCAAATTTTTTGCAAAAACTGTAAATGTTATATAAAATTATTATATATGAGTCAGAAATGGATTTCGGTTCATTATAGCCATGGAGATGCCTTCTCTTTGTACAGAATTTAAGAGCTCCTTGGGCTTATCGTTATCAAGCAGCTGTGTGGTAACTATGAAAAGAAGTGTTTGATCATGATCATTTCCATACCATTATGGATGCATTTTTCAAGTAGAATCTGGATACAGCAGCAGATTTTGGTATAATGACTTCATAGTAAGGCAGACAGGAGATCTGCAAGCAAAATATTTGCAGACAGAAAATATTGGAAAAGGACAGAGCATCAAATGTTTACAGTACATTTACTCATAATTAGGGGTCTTTTTCATCTTTAGGACACCTGAAATCTACCTCAGTGAGTTTGGTAACATTGGACAGTTATTTCAGGAAGAAATTATGTGGCATCTTTACATTTCATTGTCTCTTTTCCAACATGTTCATTTATTTAAAAGCAATGGTTTTACCTTTGAAAAGCAGAGGGAAAAGGAAGAAATTTTCTTCAATCTAGGAAACCCTGACTGCTCTGTCTAGGCAAACTTCATCAGAGTAGAGCCAGAAAGACAGTTAAAATGTGACTGCTTAGACATGCTTTTTTCTTTAGTTTTGGTAAACAGAGCTTACCATGTTTCTTCAATTGGTTTCAATCAAGCCTTAGAGACACATTCTTCTCAGAAAACTTTTTAGATGGAAACAGTCTGATTCCCAGATATATAAAATGAGATATAATTAGAGTTTCACATTTTACATGTACATTTTTATAAATCATGAGTTATTAATGTTTCTTTAACTTATCAGCATCAAACTTAAAAGGCTTAATATTATTCTGATAGAATGGCATTAGTGCTTTATACCTCAACATAATTGAATGAAGTCCATGGAAACAGATATAAAGACCTTCATGTGATTTTTATCAGTTAATGCTCAATTTTGTACATCATAAATTCCTGCAGTGGTTTGATAAAATAAACTTGAGTCTCAGTCACCCAAGTACTTTATAAAAGTGCTCACTTGATGGGCCCCACATATTCACGTTCTCTTTGGTTCAACAGATCTCTCATATGGTGTTGAACAACAGTACTCTGCTTCTCCATGGAAAATAGCAAAATGTTTATATCAACTAGAAAACATGATGATATTCAATTATTACAGTCAGATTCTTTGTGAATGGAGAAAGATTTCAGAGTTTAGTGGTCTACGTTATATTATCTTGAGATTTTGGGAAGATTCTAAGTGGTAGTAGCTGGATTGTAGAGCAGGCTTTGACTTTGTCAGAACTTCCTCCAGTGTTTGATGGAAGGAAGGTGGGGAAGGTTGATTTTGCAGTAGTTTCTCACATCTTTACTATGTTTTGATTGATGCAAATTCAGAGATGCATAAAATTAATGAATGTCTTCATGTATGTGTGTACTGTGTACATGACCTACAAGAGCCCAGGTAACTAATTTCTGAGTCTCATATTGCAACATACTTAAGTTGCAAATCAGAAAATCTATATTCACATTGCCAAAGCTTTGCTAAAGGCTCTGTGGTTTCTTGATTTCCTGTGAACTAGTTTCACAGTGTGACAATGTTAAAGTAGTATATGAAAATCTTTCGTAGTCTCACCTAAGTCTTCACATTTGAATTTTAGTGGAATTTACTTAATACTGTGAATGATTGCCCATCCAGTCTCATCTGTCCATTAATTCAGTCACCCACTCACTCAAAGAGCAGTTAGGGAGTGTCTGTCCTGGCATCATCGTGGGAAATAGAAATACCATGGAAAATAACGTTCATATCCTTGACATGAGTTTATAATCAAAGTGAGATAGGCTCTACATACATGAAGTAACCAGAAGAAATCAATGAGAACACTTGAGATAATGTGGTATTATTTTTTCTTTCCAGGAGGTAGGGCAGAGAATGATGAAAAAGGAAATTGCATGTTTTATAATCAGAACTCTCAACTGCACAGCACAGAAATTGCGAATGGTCAAAGTGGCCCATTGAAGTACACACTGGGAACTTTCTTTGTATTCCATGGAGCTAGTTTTGAATGGCTTTGCAGATTTGTTATAAGAATTCAAAGAAGGAGGGATTTAAAATATAATATTCAAATAGGAAGTTGCTTGTTAAGTTCTAAGTTGCAGCCATTTAGAAATTATTCAGCACCTTCAGTATGCAAAGCATTGTGCAGGCCTCTGGGAAGATTGCAAGGTGAGTCATAAAGAACACAGTAGTGAGTAGTATAGAGTCTAGAGATCACTCTCAGCTCATCGCTTATAGCTGACTGTGGCCCTTGGGGAGCCCTGCAAAGAATGGGAACTATTTGCATATGTTGAGATGCGTGGAGGGGCATTTGGGTTGGAAATCACAATGTGGTATCATGATTTTGTATTGGTTCAGAATAACAGGATATGCATGGGAAAACTTGATAAGTATAGCTTAGTGATTTAATAAAGTTACTGAATTTTAAATGTAAACTGAGGCGACATCCAGGGGTGGGGGTGGGGAGTAAAGTCTCTAGTATTGCAAATTGATTTCACCTCCATACCAAGTCTAATCACTTACTACTACTGTGTTGCACAGGATTCTGAAGCCAAATCTGATATTTTTTTTTTTTAATTTTTATTTATCTATGATAGTCACAGAGAGAGAAAGAGAGAGAGGCAGAGACACAGGCAGAGGGAGAAGCAGGCTCCATGCACCGGGAGCCCGACGTGGGATTCGATCCCTGGTCTCCAGGATCGCGCCCTGGGCCAAAGGCAGGCGCCAAACCGCTGCGCCACCCAGGGATCCCCCAAATCTGATATTAAACATGAAAGATGATTGTGATTATTAACAATGTCTGATAATGCTGTTGGTACATTTGTCTAGTATTTAAAATCACTATTTTAGTTAATAGGGAGTCAAATGATTTTGAAAAAGGGGAATTGTATATATTCAGGACAATAGTTCTTGAGAAGCTCTCAAACTGTTACTTTTTTCTCCAAAATTGGTATTCTGAGAACAATGACTTCACTTGGTAAATAAGTTGGGGTAATAGAAATTGATCTATAAATTTCTTTCTTGGGATTTGATAAATACACTGCCATATGAAAGGCTCCTTGATTACAAAAAGGCAAAATGGCTACTAAACACATGAGAAGATTCTCTTTCACACACACATTATTTACACTCATGCACACATATATTTGGTATCAATCTCAATTTTATTGATTCTGTGATCTAAAATTTAAATAAAGTTAACTTTAGTTTTAGTTCTAGTTAGTCATAAAGTCATAAACAGAATCTTCCTCAAACATAAGTGTATCTAACTTCTATTTTTTTACCATTCATTTGGGCAACATATACTGGACATCTATTATGTGGCTATGTGGCAGGTACTGTTCCTGGTACTGGAGATCCAGCAAGAAAGAAAATGAAAAAAAATTGCTACCCATTTGGGACCTATATTATAGTGATGGAGACAAAAATCAAGGTATATATAGTAAATTAGATGATTTTAAGATCTAAGGGAAAAAACTAAGTCAGGAAAAGGGGAGAGTATGTGTGCTTGTGAGTTGCAAAGGGTCCTGAAAATATACATGTGGAAGGAAAGAAGGCCTCACCAAGAAGGTATATTTGAGTCAATATGTGGGGGTTGAGCCCTGTGTTGGGCTCCCCACTCAGTGGGGAATCTGCTTGTCACTCTCCCTCTGCCCTGGCCCCTGCTCATGCTGTCTCTCTCTCAGATAAATATGTGAAGGAAACAAGAGATTAAGTTAGTGGCTTTCTGGAGACAGAATATTCCAGCAGAGGAAAGAGCTACTGCAAAGGCCCTTAGGTGAGAGTATGTCAATCATAGTCCCGGGACAGCAGTGGACAAATGGAGGGAGTTGTAAGAGATGGTGTGAGAGAGAGAAAAGAAGGTAATCCTGCACTGCTTTGTAGCTCAGCATGTTGGCATGTTCACTGGGTGAATTAGAAAGCCATTGGAAGGTTTCTAATGGAGTGTCTATGCAAGAAGCTACAGCCTTCAAGAAGATTACATGCAATGTGTATATAACATAACCTTATAAAGAGCTGCTAAAGATCAATAAGAAAAAGACAACAACCAGGTAAGAAATGGAGCAAAATGAGAAGCGCATCTCTCTGACTCCTAGGCTGAGGATATAGGGGAAGGGGATGGACCAGAAGCCAGGAGTGCTCTTGGGCTGGTATTACAGTCAAGCTGGAGGAGGAATGGTGGAGGTAAGGGCTGGAATCACAGCTCTGGGAATATCAAGCAGAAGGAAAACACTCAATACGTTTTCAAAGTCGAGTTTACAGGATTTGTTGACTGTTTGGATGTGTGGTATAAAAGAATCTAAGAAATCAAGGATGACTCCATTGGTTTTGGCCTGATCACAGAAACGTTCCTTTAATAACGACGTGTTTGACTTCCTGTTTCCAGAGCCCTCCTATCCCCACAGCTGAGACCAATAAATTAATATAAACAGACTTAACCAACAGTCTTGGCAGGACCTCTTGGTCCAAAAAACAAGAGGGATTCCAAAAAGGGGCAGTGCAGAGGCATCTATCAGTCTCTTATGCTGGTGCAGCTCTGACTTTGAATCCTGAACCTGTGCTTCAGATCTTGTCTTTTGCTGTGTCCCTTTGGCCTCTGAATGCCCACTTCTGTCATCTGGGATAGGAATGTCACTCTTTACTCAGATACTTAAGTGCAATGAGGTTCTGCTCTAGTACCTCACCACCAGATACCTGCTTCCCAAATCCTCGATGCCAACCACCTGCCCGTCTGGTTTTCCATCTGTTTCCTGTTGCCAAATCCACTGCCACAGAGCTCTGCCTGGATGCCAGGACATCTGCCTGTTGCCTTGGGTTGGACCTCTCTAATGCTAACAACTTGCCCTGCCAGCCTGGACCTTTGCCTGTTACCTGCTGTCATCATCCCCTAGAGCTCTGTGGCTTTTTCTGTGTGTTCAGTTCTTTCCAGTTCTTAAGATAATTCATTCATTTAAGGATTCACTCATTCATACCTGCATTAATGCATTCAAATGAACATTTACTGAGTGCTAATTTTGAGTCATCTATCTGAGACTGTAGATGAAAGGTGAATAATGTGTAGGCTCTATTCTCTATGTCCTAGAGAAGCTCCTAGAATCTAGAAGGACATGAGCTAATGAGGGAGACAGACACGTAAGCAATATTTACAGTGAATTGTGATAATTGCTCTCAATCTCTAATCATCTTTTAAAAATTGAGACATTTTACGGCTACACAAAAAGCATGGTACAGTGTTTTACAGCATGGAATTGGAATTAATCTGATCAAGGCTAGAGTTTCAGCTCTCCCACTCAGTAGCTGAGTGACACTGGCAAGTTAATTTACCTCTTTACTTCAGTTTCTTCGTCTTTGAAATGGGAATAATAACTAGATGCCTTATAGGGTTGTTGTGAGAATTACATAAGATATTCATCTAAAGTGCTTTATCATTGCTGCTGACACATACCAAAGCATAATGTTTTAGCACATCTTCATTTTCTTCTTCCTCCTCCTTCCTCCCTGGCAGTCTAAGTGGGTGCGACAGGAATACAGAAGAATTGTTGTCATGAGGGGGAACTTCTCTGATCCCAGGGGCCTGGGTCAGGAGTCCAGGGCTCTCAGAGTGCCCTGTACAGATTTGAGTCATAACGTTCTTTAGGAATTGCCTATGTATTGGATCATCTCCCTCATAAGACTTGCCTCTTGCGGGCAGGTACTTTGCTTGCTCACACCGTGGCCCCAGCATCATACACAGTGCCATGTAGGAAAAAGTGCCCAATAAATATATATATATATATATAAAGGGGGGATCCCTGGGTGGCGCAGCGGTTTGGCGCCTGTCTTTGGCCCGGGGCGCGATCCTGGAGACCCGGGATCGAGTCCCACATCGGGCTCCCGGTGCATGGGGCCTGCTTCTCCCTCTGCCTGTGTCTCTGCCTCTCTCTCTCTCTCTCTCTCTCTCTCTCTCTCTCTCTGTGACTATCATACGTAAATAAAAAAAAATTTTTTTTAAAAAAAGAATGACAAGGTTTCCCAGTGGTGATGGTGGTGCCTATTAAATTAAATTTGAAAGGAGGAATTCATCACATGAAGTTAGAATTAGAGCGTTTCCAGCATTCAGGAGAGTGTGAGCAGTGTGCTGAGATGGGAGACCCTTAATGTATTCAAAAAACCTCAGGTCACATGTTGGAGTCATCTATCTTTCTGTCTATGCACCGCATGAGCTTTTGAATTTTGAAAGGTAGACAGGAGCTATATCAAAAAGGACCTTATATGTATAATAATGAAAGAGTTTGGACCTTTCTCTGGGATGCAGAGCACAGAATGCTATGAGGTAGGGCACTCGAGGCTTTCCTTACCTTCCTTTCTCAGACTTTTCTCCCTGACCAACAGGGTCTGCTCCAGCAGCACCAAAATGTTTGTCCCACCCTCCCCTACCCCTCCAACACCACAGTGCTTCTGTTTCTTGCTTTGTTTCTTTGCTTATGCTGTTTCACTGCCTGGATTGTCCCCATCGTTCCCTATTACCAACACCCCTCAGTGGACCTGTCCCCTAATGATTATTCATTCTGTAGCCCAAGACTCACCAGCTCCAGAAAATCTCTGGGACTCTCACCCAGTCATTAAAGTTCACATCCATTGAGCACTTACCCTGTGTCAACTACCCTGTTCACTTTGTGCCTATAATTTGATTTATCCATACAACAACCCTATAAAATAGGTACTACTATCCTTTTTTAAATTGAGCAAACTGAGATACTTTCTCATTTTTGGATTTATTTTACATTTTGTAGATTCACAAAAAGCTTAAATTATCTCAGGTTAAAGACTGGCTGAAAAAAAAAAAAAGACTGGCTGAGCTATGACACTTGATGTAGGGGCTACAATCCCCGCTATCTTTGAACTTGAACATTACACTTCACTGCTTGACAGGGTCATGTGACCTTTCCATGTCAATGTAACTTTTTTTAGCAGTATCAATTTGACAGAATATTGTTGCATAGTTTCCATTTTACAGTTACAGTTTTAAACCTTTCTGTGTCAAATCCCTTTTTCCCATTCCTTGATGATATTTTGGGCAGATTCCATAATTATCTGGTCACTTTCCATTATTAAGCTCACTCCAGCCCAGTTTAAAATTTTAATTTATTTTTTTTCAAAACTCTTTTTATTTCCATTGCAGGACAGGCTCTTGGCACAAGGGACTTGGAATGAAGTTTGGGCACACTCTGCTCTGTTACTCCCTCCCCCACCTCCTCTAGCCAGGCCTCAGCTCCACTGGGTCGAAGGGAGTCAGGGACGAGAGATGTAGAGAAAAGGGCAAACATGTCTTTATTTAACTGGTTTTGGCCACAGTTCTCTCCTTGTTGGCTGTTTGTGCTTTGGAAACAGACACTAATGGACTACTGGCGTTTTCATTTATATGGCATGTGTCCATATGCTGGCTGGCTGTGAGCACACACATGAGTTCTTAGGAGGGCTGTGCAAGGGCTTCCATTGTTCAGCCCCTTATACCTGGGATCCAGCTGCTTGCTGTTCCAGCACTGTGGTCACACTGGTTTCTGTCACTGGCAGTCTCTCCATGGACTCTTGTTGCTAAAGTCTTCTCACCAAGTGGGCAGTCCTCTTGTCTGGGACTCCAGCAAGTTGACTCAAAAACAGGTTAGGTTTCATGATGTCCACACACTCATGAGAAATTCACACAACCTTGCTATTCTAGAGGGTAGAAAATGCAAAAGACCACACTGCCACCATACCTCTCTGCCCTACCATCCATTCATCCATCCATCCAGTCATGGCACTGATAAGTAAATCTACAACCCAAGCAGATGCCTATTCAGAGCACTGAAGGAGATGCTCCTTTTGTGGCAAACATGCCTAGTTTATTGCTTTTGTCTTAAAAATATTTTATGTATAAAATACATCATTCATGATAAAGTTTAATAAACACTAAAAAACAACCACCATGTATCTATCATTTTGAGAATTAAAACATTTCCCAGTACCTCAGAATTCTGAGTATATTTGGACTCTGGATTTTGTGTTAATTCATTCTTATACATTAAAAACATAATTTTAGTACATGTATATTATATTTATTTTCTATTACTGATATAACAAATTATCACAATCTTGCAGCTTAAAACAATACAAATGAATTATCTTATAGTTTTGTGGGTCTGGAATCTGATGTGGGTCTCGCTGGGCTATAAAATCAAGGTGTTGACAGGGCTGCATTCCTTTCTAGATGCTCTAGGAGAGAACCCATCTCTCACTTTTCTAGTTTCCAGAGACCAGTCACATTCCTTGGCTCTTGATGTTTCGCCTTTAAAGCCAACGATGTTGCATTTTTCTGACCTTTTTTATTTATTTATGACAGTCACACACAGGGAGAGAGAGAGAGAGAGAGGCAGAGACACAGGCAGAGGGAGAAGCAGGCTCCATGCACCGGGAGCCCGACGTGGGACTTGATCCCGGGTTTCCAGGATCGCGCCCTGGGCCAAAGGCAGGCGCTAAACCGCTGCGCCACCCAGGGATCCCTTTTCTGACCTTTTTATTTATTTTTTATTTTTTAATAAATTAATTTTTATTGGTGTTCAATTTACCAACATACAGAATAACACCCAGTGCTCATCTCGTCAAGTGTCCCCCTCAGTGCCTGTCACCCAGTCACCCCCACCCCCCGCCCTCCTCCCATTCCATCACCCCTAGTTCGTTTCCCAGAGTTAGGAGTCTTTATGTTCTGTGTCCCTTTCTGATATTTCCCACACATTTCTTCTCCCTTCCCTTATATTCCCTTTCACTATTATTTATATTCCCCAAATGAATGAGAACATACACTGTTTGTCCTTCTCCGATTGACTTACTTCACTCAGCATGATACCCTCCAGGTCCATCCACGTCGAGGCAAATGGTGGGTATTTGTCATTTCTAATGGCTGAGTAATATTCCCTTGTATACATAAACCACATCTTCTTTATCCATTCATCTTTCGATGGACACCGAGGCTCCTTCCACAGTTTGGCTACTGTGGACATGGCTGCTAGAAACATCGGGGTGCAGGTGTCCCGGCGTTTCATTGCATCTGAATCTTTGGGGTAAATCCCCAACAGTGCAATTGCTGGGTCGTAGGGCAGGTCTATTTTTAACTCTTTGAGGAACCTCCACACAGTTTTCCAGAGTGGCTGCACCAGTTCACATTCCCACCAACAGTGTAAAGGGTTCCCTTTTCTCCGCATCCTCTCCAACATTTGTGGTTTCCTGCCTTGTTAATGTTCCCCATTCTCACTGGTGTGAGGTGGTATCTCATTGTGGTTTTGATTTGTATTTCCCTGATGGCAAGTGATGCAGAGCATTTTCTCATGTGCATGTTGGCCATGTCTATGTCTTCCTCTGTGAGATTTCTCTTCATGTCTTTTGCCCATTTCATGATTGGATTGTTTGTTTCTTTGGTGTTGAGTTTAAGAAGTTCTTTAAAGACCTTGGAAACGAGCCCTTTATCTGATACATCATTTGCAAATATCTTCTCCCATTCTGTAGGTTGTCTTTTAGTTTTGTTGACTGTATCCTTTGCTGTGCAAAAGCTTCTTATCTTGATGAAGTCCCAATAGTTCATTTTTGCTTTTGTTTCTTTTGCCTTCATGGATGTATCTTACAAGAAGTTACTGTGGCCGAGTTCAAAAAGGGTGTCACCTGTGTTCTCCTCTAGGATTTTGATGGAATCTTGTCTCACATTTAGATCTTTCATCCATTTTGAGTTTATCTTTGTGTATGGTGCAAGAGAGTGGTCTAGTTTCATTCTTCTGCATGTGGATGTCCAATTTTCCCAGCACCATTTATTGAAGAGACTGTCTTTCTTCCAGTGGATCGTCTTTCCTCCTTTATCAAATATTAGTTGACCATAAAGTTCAGGGTCCACTTCTGGGTCTTTTCTGACCTTTTTAAATCACACTTCATCTTCCTTTAAGTGACTTTGTTACTTAGTTTCCCTTCGGTTACAGCTGGAAGGGATTCTCTGCCTTTAAGGCTCCATGTAATCAGATTGGACCCACCTGGATAATCTTCCCATCTCAAGGTCCTTAAACACAATTTCAAAGGTGTGTGTGTGTTTGTGTGTGTTTACCACGTAAGGTAACATATTCACAGGGTCTGAGGATTATATATGAGGTTAACATCTTGGGAGGGAGCATTATTTTACCTACCACATATATATATTGCTAAAACATATTTTGTAAGTTTTGCTTGTTTATGCACTTTACATAAACAGAATTAAATAGGTATTTTTTTCTGTGACTTACTTTTTTTTTTTTTACTTAAATTAGATTTTGGGTTCATCCATGTTGATGCATGAGCTGTACTTATTTTCATTACTACACAGTATTCTATTTTATGAATATGCCATACCATGATATAATGAATAAATATACCATTTGTATATCTGTTCTAATGTTAATAGACATTTCAGTAGTTTCAAGTTTTGAGCTATTAAGAACATTGCTGATATGAATATTCTTAGAAATATTTCCTATGATTTGTGTGAGCACATATTTCTTTAGAGTTATATTTAGATGTGAAATTAAAGGCATTTCACATATTTCATTTTCTATATTTGCTCCTGAGAAGACAACTGTCACTCTATTAATCATTTCACTTTTATATTATCTATCTTTTCTCTCTGAGTTCTCTTAAGCTCCTCTTTTTGTCTTTATTCCCCTACAGTTTCACTACAATGTTGGTGTAGATTTCTTTTATTTACATGCTTGGAATTTGTTGGGTTCTTAAAGCTGAGAAAGACTAAAAGCAATTATGATAATGATAATTATTTCCTCCAAAAAGTTAGGGGAATAAAACAAGATAATCTGAAGACAAGCAGATAAAGAAATTACTAAAATGTAAGCAGAACAAATTGAACCAGAATAAATAATAAAGTAAAACAGATTTTTTGAAAAGCTGATAAAATCAATAAACCACCAGTAAAATTGATAAATAAAGGTGAATAAAGTGCAAACACTCAAAATAAGGAATAACTAGGAAATAACTATCAGAACAGAAGGAAGTTGTATAAGTTACAAAATATTAATTTTTTTAGAGGGAGCAGGGATGGGGGTGAGGGGGTAGGAGGGGCAGAGGAGAGAGTGAATCTCCTGTGGGATCCATTCAGCTCAGCTCTCTGGGAGCCCACCTTTATGCTCAATCTCATGACTCTAAGATCATGACCAAGCTGAAACCAAGAGTCAGATGCTTATCCAACTGAGTCACTCAGGTACCCCACAATAGATTAGTTTCTACTATTTCTTCAACTTTTCTTCCTCTCATTTTTTCCCCACGTCTCCTGGAAACTCAATTTTGTGTTTGTAAAGTTAGTGAACATTGCTTACATTTTCTATTCAGTTTCTTTGATCCTTTTATTCCTCCCTCATTATTTTGAATAATTTGCATCAGTCAACCTGTGTGTAAATTCACGGCACTTTTTTTCTGCAGTGTTCATGGACTATTAAGCCTATTTAATGTACTTTTGATTTCAGGTGGTCTATTTTTCAGCTCCAGACTTTCTAGTGTCTTTATTTTTGTGGTTTCCATTTATTTGTTGAGATTTACCATGTTTACCCATTCTTTACCTTTTGCTATAATTTATATGCATTAGTATTTTCAAAGTCCTCATCTGCTAGATACAGTATCTTGATATTGCAGGTCCTTTTTCCTTGAATCTTTGTACCTTTTGTAATGCTTAATTTCATATCAGAAGTATATAAAATAATAGTGGAGATGAAGTTATACCTTTTTTGGATAGTACTTTTCCAGACAGTGAGAGCTATTTCCTATGTCTGGCAGCTAAAATGAGGGGATAACCAACTTTAATAACATTGGGATTATCTATCTCCTATTAGCCCAATCCCTCCACCACCATGTGAATCTCACTGATTTTGCCCTAGTCCAGCGTCATTTGGGCCATGCTGTTGAGCTGCAAGGCCCAAGGTTCCAGGGTCAGTTGCATGGGTTCTTTCTGCATTTTAAGCCTAGCTTTCCTTCTCTTTCTTTCCACAAAATTAGTAGTTATGGTCAAGAAGAATTGTCAGATTAAGAAAATTATTAAGAAAAAAATGTAATGTCAAATCAATGAAATAAGTTTCTACCTTAAAAAGCTAAAAAAGAAAAGAAAAGAAAAGAAAAATGAACCAAAAGTAAGAAGAAAAGAAATAATAAAGTTTAGAGAGGAAATCTAGGAAAGAGAAAACAAATAAGGAATACCTACAAAGGCAAGAGCAAGTATTTTGAATTCATCAATAATATCAATAAACCTCTACTACTAAGTCTTTAACAATAAAAAATGAGAGGAAATATAACAACAAAAATTGACAGGAAAAATTGATAGGTACCATTTCAGTTCCCACAGCAATTAAAAGGATAATGAAGGAATATTATGAATGATGTTTTCCAGTAAATTTGATAGCTTTGATGAAATAGTCAAAATCATTGAAAGACAGAAAATAATCATGCATAAGGAGAAATAGAAAATCTGAATCTTCCTATATTATATAAAGGAATTTAATTTGTAATTAAAATATTTCCTACAAGAAAAACTCTGCCCAGGTGGCTCATTGGTGACTTTTATAAACACTAAAAAAAGAAATAATTCCAAATTTATATGAGTACTATCAGAAAATAGAGGAAGACAACACTTTCTGACTAATTTTATGAGTCTAGAATAACCCTTCTTTTGACCCAAAAGGAAAATTATATTAAAAAAGACAATTCTAGGGATGCCTGGGTGGCTCAGCAGTTGTGTCTGCCTTCGCCTCAGGGCGTGATCCCTGGTCTGTGGATGAATCCCACATTGTGCTCCCTGCGAGGAGCCTGTTCTCCCTCTGTCTATATCTCTGCCTCTTTCTCTGTGTCTCTCATGAATAAATAAATAAAATCTTTTAAAAAAGGCAATTATGTACCAATAGCACTCATTTAAATACAAACAAAGTTCTTAACAATGTAATTGATATATCTAATCTATCAATACATAAAAGGATTGTGCACATCACAAATACTGGGTCTATTTCAGGAATGCAAGTTTGCTTTAGCATTAGAAAAATAAACATAACTCACCGTATTATCAGAATAAAGAAGAATAAAACAAATAATCATCTAAATAAGTTGCAAAGAAAGTATTTCGCAAAATGTAACACCCATTCATGATAAAAACTCTTAGCAAACAGGAAACAATAAAGTACTTCCTCAATGTGATGAGGAGAGCCTGACAAACACAGTGAATTATATGTAATGATGAAATATTAAATGCTTTCCCTGAAGATCAGAAACAAAACAAGGAAATTCACTCCTGCCAGTTTTATTTAATATTCCATTGGAGGTTCTACTTAGTGCAATAAGTGATTAAAAAAATGAAAGGCACTGAAAAATGAAAGCCATGAGGTTTGGAAAGAGGGAACAATGTTTATGTTTATTTGTTGATGACAGGATTCTGTACATAGTAAATTTAGAGGAAAAAAATTAAAAATCAACTAGAATTAATAAGTGTATTTGGCAAGGTATGAGGATGCAAAATCATTTTTGGAATAGTACTTGTATTTTGAATGCAATTTTTATAAATTTCATATGAAAATACAAAGGACTGAGAATACACAAACCAATCTTGAAAAAGAAGAGTTCCAAGATTTACAATGCCTGATTTTTTTCTTTTAAAGATTTTATTTCCTTATTCATTAGAGACAGAGACATAGGCAGAGGGAGAAGCAGGCTCCCTCCAGACTGCCTGATGCAGGACTTGATCCCAGGACCCCGGGATTGTGACCTGAGCCAAAGGCAGATGCTCAAACACTGAGCCACCCAAGTATCCCTATAACACCTGACTTAAAACTTAGTATAAAGATACAATAATGAAGACATACTATTTGCTTAAGAATAGTCAGTCAGGGACACTTGGATGGCTCAGTCCATTAAGCTTCTGCCTTGGGCTTAGCTCATGATCCTGGAGTCCCTGATCCACCCTCACATCAGGCTCCCTGCTCAGCGGGGAGTCTGCTTCTCCTTCTGCCCCTCCCCTTGCTTCTTCTCTCTCATTCACTCTTTCCTAAATAAATAAATAAATAAATAAATAAATAAATACAATCTTTAAAAAAAAATTAGTCAATGACGTGGAATGAAGAATCCAGAAACAGATCTACATTTTTACAGTTAAATAAATTTCAATAGAATTGCCAATGCAATTCAGTGGGGGAGAGGAATAGTGTAAAATGTACTATGCCAGATATTAATATTGAAAAAGAAAAGAAGCTTGACTATCATGTCAGTCCATATTTTAAAAAAATTATATGAAATAGATAATCCTAAGAGCTAAAATTGCATGTTTGCTAGAGTTTTATGGATCTACAAAACTTAGTAATCTTTTGTATGAAAACAGAAATGATAAATTGCACATCATCAAGACTTCTTTTTATCAAAAGTCACAGTACAAAAATGAAAATTCAAGTCATAGTTGGGAAGAAAATATTCAAAATGCATATATCTGACATATATGTCTATCTAGAATCTATATCAAAAACTCCCAAAAATCTATAAGAAAAACAACCTGATTAAAATGGATAAATTATTTGAACAGAATCTTTATAAAGAAATATTATAAGTAGTCAATAAGCACACAAAAATGTATGAATGTCATTAGTCATCTGGGAAATGTAAATTGAAACCACAATGAAATGGTTTATAACTGCAAACGAATGTAAATCAGCCTATGACCGCAAGAAAAGGTAAAATTAAAAATTCTGAAATTGTCAGATTTTGAAAAGGATTTTGAGTCAAAGGGACTCACATACATTGCTGGTGTATAAAATGGTACAACCAGTTTGAAAAACTCAATTCTTTATAAAGCAAAACATACTTATCCCCAAGACTCAATAATTCCATATTGGATATTTACCCAAGGGAAATGAAAACCTATTTGCAGGAAGGTTCATGAATGCCATAGCAGAATTATGCATAATAATCACAAATTGGAAAAAATATTTCCTCAATAGAAGAGTGAATAAGTGGTATGTTCATAGACTAAAGCACTAAAAATAAAATAATTAATAAAATATGTACAAGATATCAATGCATGCAACAACATGGATAAAACTCTAAAAACATTTTATCAAGTGAAAGAAGCCAGTCTCATGTGGTTCTATTTTTATGAATTTCAAGAACAGTGGTTACTTCTGCTGCAAATTGGAAAATTTGACTCTCATGTTTTTTTGATAGCTAGATATCAGTGTTATGCACTTTTTTGAATGTAGCTTTTTGCATTATAAAATGACCTTTATTTGACTTGTTTATTATTTTTTTTTTACTTCATTCCTTCTACCTCAAGATATTGTTCACAACGTTATTTTTGCATTGCCTTGCATATCTTTGCTTGTTCTTAAATTTTTAACTTTACCAAAACCCTTTGTTTTAGGTATGACAAAGTATTGGGTTTTGCTGTGTAAGTAATCTGAATGTTTTAATAAGTGATTTAAGCTCATTTACATTTACTTAATCATTGATATTGTTGGTTTCAGTTTGTTATCTTGTTTTATAATATATTTTCTATATGGCTTAATATTTCAACTAAAAATAAGTGTCCTTTTTAAATCTTTTCTGTTGATAATTCTTTCAGGATATGGGAAGTTGTGATTCAAATTTTGTAGTTTTATTTATACTATTTTTATTATTTATTTCTCTAAAAAGATTTATTTATTTATTTATTCAGAGAGACACAGAGAGAGAATGAGAGGCAGAGACACAGGCAGAGGGAGAAGCAGGCCCCATGCAGAGAGCCCGACACGGGACTCGATTCAGGGTCTCCAGGATCACGCCCTGGGCTGCAGGCGGCGCTAAACCGCTGCGCCACTGGGGCTGCCCTATACTATTTTTGTATTACTCTTAATCATCTCTCTTTTTAGATTCTGTTCGTATCTAAGACTAAAGTTAGTTTCTGCTTTGCCTTGACCTTCCAAGTTTAATCTTGAGCATTATTTTGGTGTTAATCTCTATTCTCCAAATTACTTAAACTTCTACTGCCTTAATTATCCTAAAATATACTGTTAAGTCTTATATATATTTCAAGTCTTACATATACTTCAGCTTCTATTACTTAACTTATTAGCTTCAGATAATATTATTTTGCCTCTAATTAAGTCATCTGTGGTAATCTGTGGGTTTATTTCATTATCCATGATATTTCTAAGTTGTAATTTTTGTTAATGTTAATGATTAAACATGTAAAAACTATTTTTTTACCCTTATTCCTGTGTTTCAGTCTTAGTTCTATCAAGTTAAATATTTGCTAAACTTTCTACAAATATTTTGTGTTTGAACCTCATTCTTTTGTAGATTCATCATGAAGTGATTATAGGAATGATATTCCTTGAGATCTTCCATATTTATAGATGTTTGCCTTTGGCTTTTATGTTGAAGACAGGTTTGGCTATAACATAAAATTCTTGTCTCACATTTTCTTTCCTTTAAAATCTTTTTTTTTTTTTTAAAGTTGCTACATTCTTTTTCTAACATAGAAGTTGCTTTGGAGAGTTCTCATATTAATTTGAGAGTTGTTCTCTTATAAGTGATTTTGACTTATTGTTTGGAAACTAAAGGGATCCCCCCTTTATAAAAAAAAATAGTAATTTTGGCCTACAGTATGGTCTGAAGTTGATCATTTCTGGTCAATTTTCTCAGGTACACAGTGTGCTCTGTTCTTTACTATTCTATTTCAGGAAATATTTTCCAATCATGGTTTTAAATATTTGTTTTTTCCATTACTTTGGCTTTCCTCTTTGAAGACTTCAATTATATATGTGGTTTTCTTATTTTCTGTCTTCAATGTCTATCACATTTCCTATACCCATTTCCTATGGTAGCTACAATAAATTATCACAAATTTTGTGAGTTAAAACCACACAAATTTATAGTTTTAGAGTTCTGGATGTCAGAAGTTGAGACTGGCTGGTTTCTGTTCCATCTGGAAGCTATAAAGAGTCTATTTCCATCTTTTCCGGCCTCTCAAAGCTTCTTGCATTCTATGGCTCATGGGCTCCCATCACTGTGACCTCTGCTTCTGTTGTCACGTATTCTCTGACTTTGACACTCCTGCCTCAGTCCCATAAATACTCTTATGATTGTAATGTATCCATCTGAGTAATCCGGGATAATTTCCCCATTTCAACATCTCTAACTTAATCACAACAGCAGGGTTCTTTTACTATGCAAGGCAATATTTTTACAGGTTCCTGGGATTAGGATGTAAACATCTTTGGTGGAGGGCATTATTCTGCCTACTACACACACATTTTTCAAATCCTGGATTTTTAAAAATCATTTTCTTTATTTCTGTCTGATTTCCCCTCAATTTTCTTCTTTCTTGTTCCTATTTCCCCTATTGTGTCTTTTTTAGTATTTCTTTACTCTCGTGCTTTTCTAATTTAGAGTTATTTTACAACATACCATTTTATTTTTTCCTAATTCTTTATTGATACTTATATCAGTGAGGGTGACAAAACATGAGAGACACCTAACTCTGGGAAATGAACAAGGAGTAGTGGAAGAGGAAATGGGTGGGGGGTTGGGGTGACTGGGTGATGGGCACTGAGGGGGGCACTTGGTGGGATGAGCACTGGGTGTTATGCTATATATTGGCAAATTGAACTCCAATAAAAAAATTACGAAAAACCAATAAAAAAATTACGAAAAACCATAAAAAATTTCTTCTGAGATTTTCTATTTCTTGTGCTGTTTTTATCAAAGCTTTAATTGTTGTCTAATACTGAAATATTACATTGCAGTTTTCATCTACTGTGACCTCATTTTTCTAGTGAGTTCTTACTGTTTGTCTTATTTATTAAGGTCTCATTTATCTTTCCATTGTAATGATTTCATGTGACATTAGAAAGAGTTTTCTGTTGTTTCTTATGTTTGCATAAGGAACAAAATAAGGTGAGATTTCCTGGGATATTAGGAGAAATGCAGATTTGGGTGGCTTTCTATGAATCACAGTCTAAGAATTTCTTTTTTGGTTTTTACCAGGAAAGATTAAATATATACTCTCTCTCTGTTAGCCATTTGTTTGTTTCTCAAAACTTTGTCTAGCATAGAAAGAATTTCTACTTCTTGTCCCTGAGGTTCACAAGCCTTGTCTTCCAAAGTACTTCATATTTCTTAGGGTTCCTTTCTGTGAGCCCCTCAAAAATCCTCCCTTCTGTCCACCTCTTTCTCTACTTTTTTTCAAATATTTTATGTATGTATGTATGTATGTATGTATGTATGTATGTATGTATTTGAGAAAGAGAGAGAGTGCCTGCCTGCAAGCATGAGCCAGAGAAGGCAGAGGGAGAGGGAGACGGAGAAGCACACTCCTTGCTGAGCACAGAGCTTGATCCCAGGACCCCAAGAACATGGCCTGTTCTGAGAAACAGAAGTCTGTTGCCCAACCAAGCCACTCAGAAGCCCCTGTACTGGTTTTTCTATCTGGTTTTCTGGAGATGTTTGGGAGGTTTAAAGCAACTGCGTTGCTGACATAGTGTTACAGAAATCCTGACATGCATTTCAAGAGAATCACTATAGTTACTGTGTTGAGATTAGACTATAGGAGAATGATAAGGAAGCAGGGAGAGTAATTGCTTCACCACTGCAGTAACCTAAGTGAGAGATGAAGATCACTTGGATGATGATTATCAAAGTTCAATTCTGGATGTTTTTTGAAGGCAGAGCTGTAAGATTCACTGATGGATTGGAGGTTGGATGTCAAGGAAGAAAAGGAGGTAGAACATTTGGAGGGAAATAGTTGTCCTTAACTGGGATGTAGAAATTGTGGCTACATCAGACTGAGTGATTGAGTGTCACGTTAGGTTAGGGTTAGGCTGTGCTGCAATAGTAAGCCATGGCATAAGGAATAAGATGGCAGCAAGCTGACTTCCTTCATCCTGTAGCTCTGCCACAGGAGTACTTTATCTTCACTTTTGTCAGAGGTGGACGAAGGGAGCTGGAGGACCATGCAGGTGGTGACAGGTGCTGTTGCTTCTCCTTTCTCTCTCTACTTTTCCTCTTATTCCACCTCTTCTTCTTCCTCCTCCTTCTCCATTTCGATTTATTTTCCCCCAAAATTGAAAGTACCATTCATTGCTTCTGTTGGCATCCTATTTGCCAAAACTCAGTTACACAGATCCCACCTACATGCAAATCAACTGGAAAATTCATTTGCTGCTTACATGATTTTCCTTTCAGTGAATTTCTGCTTGAATACTTTATTATTTGCTCACTGTTCTATGTGTAGGAATTCTTGATACACTTTGATAAATAATTTTTTGTATGTTATATATGTTTCAAATATCTCCATTGTCCAAAGCCTGCTTTTTAACCTTGCTTATAGTTACTTTTGTCATTTGTGATGTATTAATTTTGCAGTATATTTTTCTTTATGATTTGAGCAGCCTATATCTTGCTTAACAAATTTCTTCTTGTCTTGACATGCTAAAGATATTCTACATTTCTTTCAAAGAGTTTTAAACTACTTACCTTGTTTTTTATACTTGCTTATTTAAATTCATCTGGGATCATATTTTATTTTCCTATCTGACCTAATTCATGATGCCATTCCTGTTATAGAGGAAGCTTTCCTTTCAGTGCAGGTTTACTTGTTTGTTTGTTTGTTTTCATTGTTTCCAATTTTATTTCCACTGATATATTTGTCTTTGTGCAATAAAATATTTAGTTGCCATAACTTCAAAATAACCCACAATTCCTCATTTTGTTGTTTATTCTTTAATTTCTTAGTTATTTTCTATTTTCATATGCTTATTTTAAATATGCACTTTAATACCAGTTTGTCAATTTTTAGCAGAAATCTTGCTACATTGAGTTGAATTACATTGATTTACAGATAAATTTAGATAGACATGAACTATATACCATATTGAATCCCCTGTTTTACATTTGCTTATCTATTTGTATTTTATGCCTTTAGATAATATTTTCAATTTTGTCCCTATAGGTTTTATTCATTGTTAATTTGGTTATTTCTAGGCTACTTGTACACTTATTTCTATTGGGACTAGGCTTTTTTATTTCATATTTTCTTTTTAGATTCCAATATTTACAGGACCATTATTTTATTGTGTATGTTGTATATGCATGTATCTAATTACTTGCTGGACTGTTAAAAATTATATTTTATCCAAAATATTTGGTTTTTGGTAGAGATTATAATTTTTGCTAATAATTTCTTTATTCAGTTACTTTCTGTAAATAAACAGTTTAGAAAAGTGCCTGATACAGTAAGGGCTTAATAAATGTTAGTATTATAATTGTTTTCATTACTATTTTTTAATTTTTGGTACTCAAATGCACTCACTACCTGCAAACAATGACACATTTTCCTATTTTATTTCACGTTAATATTTCATTTATTCTTCTGTTTTATTGTGTTAGTTTGGAATATTGTAAGTAATGGTAGAAATGTAGATATATTTTAATATGAGGCAACTTTTGCTGCCAAGGCTGGCAAATTCTTTTATTAGGTTAGGAAGTTAACTTCTATTGGTTATGAGCTTTGAAACAATCATGAATATGAGTTGATTTTAAAGAATGTTACTTTGTTTTTTTTTTAAGATTTATTTATTTTAGAGAGAGAGAGACAATAGAGAGCAGAGAGAGGAGCAGAGGGGGGAGGAGAGAAGAATCCTCAAGAGGACTCCCTACTGAGCATGGAGCCGGTCGTGGGGTGGGATCCCAAAACCCTAAGATCACAAACTGAGCTGAAACCAGGAGTCCACTGCTTAACTGACTGAGCCACCCAGGTCTCCGTGGAGTGTTACTTTTGCATCTATTTTTTAAAAAAGATTTTATTTTGTTTATTTTAGGAGGAGAGAGAGAGAGTGTGTGTGAGCAGGAAGAGGAGAAGCAGATTCCCCCCTGAAGTGCAGAGCCAGATGCAGTGCAAGGGGGCAAGGGGGGCTCCATCCCAGAACCCTGAGATTATGACCTGAGATGAAATATTTTGAAGTCACTGTGAGGTTATTTGGAACTTTAAGTACTGGAAGATGGGAAGAGGTAAATGTTGAAAAACCAAAGGGGCAAACCAGGTAGAGAATGTACATCGGCTCACTCAACACCAATTCCAGCTCCTCCCCACCCTTCTTGAGCTCATCTCCCAGTACTGCAGTGTCTGGAAATGAAATTTGTGTATTAACATACCAAAAGGAAAAAAATGAACATTTTCAATAAATGCAAAAGTAGGGGCACTTGGGTGGCTCAGTCAGTTAAAATAAAGGCAAGCATAGCCTTCAAAATGCTACTGCCTAACATAATGGATCCATTCCTGCATCAACAAAACAACCTTCTTTCTGAAAGCAATTGCACAAAGTCTCATCAGATTCTGCATTAATTTCTGGTTTATGTTCATTCTTCTATTGGTTCATAACTCAGCAGCATCTTGATATCCTGTAATCTCTGCACTAAAATATCATTACCATCATTACCCACACATCCTGTATAATATCATTGGTAAGAATAGAGAGTGGGAAAAAAACCCAGAGTCATATACAAATAAGAATATAGCAGCACGATGCAAAAACGTAGGTGATTGTTGTAGTCATCATTTATAAATGTCACAAAGTCATATATGATATAGAATAATTTCTTTCTTAACTACTCATTTCACATTTCCTTTGCTTTTGACCAATACCTTCACTGAACAGTTTCTTTAGTTGACAGGTGACTTGAAATTTATTCCTGGGAATTTTGAACTCTTGATGATCCTGCCTGTACTAGGCTGCTGAATTATGTCCTTCTCTTGTACAATCACATGTGGGTGAACTACTAGGGATCCAGTAGGATTCCCTAAATAATATGCATTCTCCTCCTTGTCTCCAACCATACATCAGCACTCCTATCTCCCCTTAATAGTAAGAATCACATACCTGAGACAACACAACAATGAATATAGTTGTTTGACACTCTTCCTACTTGAAGGAATTTTCATTCCCATTGTCCTTCAGGACCACCTTAAATGGAAAACAGAGAGCCATGATAATCCAATTTTGTGTGGATATCATGAAGAAGCATCTGTAAAGCAGGCTTAACATTTTTCCTTCTCATTCATCCAGTCAGAGGGAATTCCGAATAAGGCTCAGGTGTTTGCTGAGGACTAAGTGATGTGCAGCAGGAACAGGCATCCTGGAATGTGAATATCCGCTTGATGTTACTGTGTAGTAAAGACCTACCAAAGCCTGAGAAAATATGTACCCCTTCCCCTTGGCATGTCTGTTGGGCATGTCTCTAGTTGGTGGATTGGATGATCCACTTGATAATATTCTGCTCAGTTCACTTAATTAGTTGGTGTCCCTTTTTCTAAGGCCAATCCCTACCAGAACTTAATAGCAAGCCCAAAACTGTTTCTCAAAAAGAGAAAAGTTACTTGTTAGGACAGGCATGGTTTCTTCCCCAGCTTCTACTGTGATTTTTGCATTTAAGGCCTCCCCCAAGATTCTTACAGCCATTTGTTTAGTCACAGATAATTTGAGCACTATTGGGTCCATTGATTGTCATAAGTTAAATGGCTGCATATTTTGTACTGTCCTTATTGAAAAGTATTCTAATCCTTTACCCTTGAATATGGAACAGCTTATTCATCTGCTTGATTGATAACATATGACAGAAGTGATACACAGCCAACTCTGAGCTCAACCTTTTCTTTTAAATTTATTTTTAATTTTTAAAAAAGATTTTTATTTAATTATTCATGAGAGACACACAGAGAGAGAGAGAGACACAGGCAGAGGGAAAAGCCGGCTCCCTGTGGGAGCCCGATGCCGGACTCAGTCCCAGGATCCCAGGATCATGCTCTGAGCCAAAGGCAGATGCTCAACTACTAAGCCACCTAGGCTCTCTGAGCTTAGCCTCTTAAAGGCCTGACAGATTCCACTTTTTGTAGTTGAAACCCTAAGCAGGCTTGTGAGAAATTTGACCACCCTGGATCTGTCATGCTGTGGGGAAGCTCAAGTTACATGGAATGATCATAGGACGTTTACATACGTAAGGGGGAGTTCTTTCCTGGAAGCTGGAGAAGATGGATGAAAATAAAATCTTGAATATCAGGTCCAGGGGTTGTTTGTATGAAATATCAAATAATAAAATAAAATAGGATATAATGAAAGATACAGTTTAGCATATTCATTACCATACATGTTGTATCTAAAAATAAAACCCAACAATACATTTAGACATATTCCTGTTCAAAATATCTATACCCACTTATCAAGAGAAGATAGAAGTATTTGTGTATGATGGACACTTAGAAACAGCATTATTTTGATTTCCTTTATTTATGGCCAATGAGAACTCCAGGAGATGTACTATTGTTGATCAAAAAATCCAAGCACTCCTCTTTCCAGAGAATGCTTTGGATTTTAGTAGTCAGTAGACTTCTTATCACAGCCACTTGCTCTCAGATATGCTTTTGAAGGATGTGTGTGTGTGTGTGTGTGTGTGTGTGTGTGTACTCACATATTTCTTAGGATTTCTCAGATACCACGTTTAGCTGTGGAGCAGAATCCCTTTATCACTTAAATGCTTTCCTCCTTGCAACTGAGGGAGTAAATGATGAAAAGCTCTCACTTGAGAGGTTCTTGCTTTTGCTCTGCAGGGCTTGTGGTCACACTTAACATAAAGAATTGAGATGGAACTTCCTGACTGATAACACCCTTTCTTGAGTGTCAATTACGGGTCTATTGGGTGTTCCCGTTCTCCTGGGCATGGTTAGGTGCACTCTAACAGAACCCAGGAGGTCATTGTAGATTGTGCTCCATCACCCCGTTTTGTGGATAAAGTCCCTCAGATTCAGATACAACTTAACCATTTGTTTTAGGCAAACATTTCTGAAGTTTACATTTTTTGTGGCTGTTCATTTTCACCATCGTTAGTAAGACCACACATGTTGTCTAGGGACTCAAAAGTTTATGAAGTGTCAAGATACCTTTCCTTCTCATTTGTAGCAATAAGTCTAGTTGACCCAAGAGTGCTATGCTTGCCTTTATTTTAATTTTTAGGTCAGCTATTTCTGCCTATTTTCTTTCTTTTTCGGTGAATGTTCTGTCAATTACTTCCCACTATTACTTGAAGAATTGTTAGTAGAGGACATTATTAGGATCTCCTGGGCAGTGAATGTTTACAACCTATTGATAATTGGTTATGTTTTAAACTCTTCTGTTACCAATTAGAAGTTAGTCTCCCCCTTTTGAAAGTTAGAGCTGCTCAAGCATCCCTCCCCCTATTACTCAAATGACTTGTGTGTGAGTGTGTGTTTTGGCAAAGGAGATTTTCCCTGTATATTTTGCAGGATTAGTATCAGTTTAATCCTCCAGAAGGAGACAGAAATGAAGCAACCCACTCCCGTTTCCATATCACAGACATACATCCTTTCCACAACTTTGGCCTGTCTATTTCAATGCTTCTGAGTGGGAGAGGTTTGTTGGTGAGTGTGGCTGCTGGAAACAGATAAGACAAGAAACTTAAAGATAAATTGGCAATCCTTTGTCTAAGTGACTCTCATTTGAAGAAGAGAAAAAAAAAAAGGAAAATCTTCCATTACTCCTTATTTTAGAACATTTTTAAAACTGAAGTATGGCTGACACAAAATGTTACATTAGTTGCACAGTGATTCTGCAACTCCATACATTATTTTTAGAACCTTTAATGGAATGCTATTAAGAAATGAGGAATATTTGTTTTAATAGTCATCGAACTATTGAATGTAATTTAGAGTGTATTTTCCCATAAGTTATTTTTCTTTCCATACTGGTATGAGTTAGGAAATTAGGAAACATCAAATTAATATATACTTTTATGGAGAATAAATTATTAAAATAAAAAAATTGTTTGGAAGAAGCTTTATCTTAATATTAGGAATGGGTCATCTGCATGTCTAAACCATATACAAAATTTAATGTTTTAAAATCACTGGATGTCTGAATTATAGATTAATTACTAAGCAATATACATATTTTTAGAACACTTCACTTATGTTTAAACTATGATAATTAATTCTTGCCCTGTCATGCCCAACAGCTCTTAAAAAATAAATCCCAGTTTTTATACTTTGAGAAAAATAAAATAAGAATATGAAAATAGGCATGAATTTGAGAGGACTAAGTATTAAGATAGACAAATATTTTTATTTGTATCTTACAAAGTCATGTGGATCAGATGACACTCTTAAGGTATTTTAAAACAAAGCTACATTTTTAATAAGCAGACATGTACTTTATCTTTCTTTTAAGATTTTATTTATTTATTCATGAGAGATACACAGAGAGAGAGGCAGAGACACAGGCAGAGGGAGAAGCAGGCTCCATGCAGGGAGCCCAACGCGCGGGACTCGAACCTGGGTCTCCAGGATCACGCCTTAGGCTGGAGGCGGCGCTAAACCGCTGAGCCACCGGGCTGCCCAGACCTGTATTTTACGCTTGATCTTAGCCAAAAGGCCAAGAAGCGATGCAGACATGTACTTTGATCAAGAAAATAATACAAAGAGAAAGTCCTTCATCTACTCTTTTTAAGAGTCTCTCATAGAACTAGAAGAGTGTTATATATTATTTAAATCAGGTGAATATGAAACTTTTATTAAAGAGATTAGTAATATCTGGGCATTGAATGTATTTTCTGCTGCTATCAACTTGGTTTGAAATATTCCATGAATTTTTGCACACTTAAAATGAAAACTGTATATTTCATCCAAACATTGCTGAATCTGGCCCTAGAATATATTACAAATGAAAAAATGCAAATAAGTTTACTCTTTCCTATAAAACACATTTGAAAATATTGATCTAAGGATACAAAGATTTAAAGATCACCTTAGAAAATAAAAGACCAGAAATGAACATTTAGAAACATTAATATTAACTATTTTACTTAATTTGGTTTTTACAAATAAATTGCAATTAGTCATTAGGGAAATGCGAATCAAAATCATAATGAAGCCTCACACCAACTAGGATGGCTAAATGATAATAATAATAAAAAAGAAAAAAGCAAATATTGGTAAGAATATAAAGAAATTGGAACCCACATACACCATTAATGGGAATATAAAATGATACAGTCACTGTGGAACATTTGATGGTTCTTCAGAAAGCTAAATATAGAATTGTCAAATGGGGGTGCCTGGATGGCTCAGCCAATTAAGTGCCTGCCTCTTGATTTTGGTTCAGGATTTTTGATTTTGGCTCAGGTCTTGATCTCAGGGTCCCGAAATCAAGCCCTACATTGGGCTCATGCTCAGCACAGAGTATGCTTGTCCTTCTCCCTCTGATCCCATCTCCCTGCTCTCTCTCTTTCTCTAATCAATCTTTCTATCTTAAAAAAATAAAATAAAATAAATAAATAATTAAAAAAAGGGATGCTTGGATGGCTTAGCAGTTAAGCGTCTGCCTTTGGCTTAGGATGTGATTGTTCCTGGGGTCCTGGGATCGAGTCCTGCATCAGGCTCCCTAGAGGGAACCTGCTTATCTCTCTGCCTCTGTCTCTGTGTCTCTCATGAATAAATACGTAAATAAAGAATTATCAAACAACCCAGCAATTTCACTTGCATGTGTATATCCCAAAGAGTTAAAAACAGGGGCTCAGATATTTGTAGGACAATATTCTTTGTAGCATTACTCGCCAAAGACAGAAGGTGGAAGCAAGCCAAGTGTCTATCAACAGATGAATGGAAAAACGAAATATGGTACACACATAAGGTGGAATATTATTCAGTCATAAAAATGAATGAAATTTGGATACATTCTATCACATGGATGAATCTTGGAAACGTTGTACTAAGTGAAATAAACCAGACACAAAATGACAAAAGATTGTATGGTTCTGCTCCCTATCTAGAGATGGAAAGACTGGGTATTTCCAGTGAAATACCTAGAGTAGAGGTTAGCAGGGGTTGGAGGAGGGAGGAATAGGAATGATTGTTTAATGGATACTATTTGGAGCGACAGAAAAGTTTTGGAAACAATGAGGATGGTTATGCACCATTGTGAATTTAATGCCACTGAATTGTATATTTAAAGATAGTTAAAGTGGCAAACATTATGCTATCTTTTACTCCAATAAAAGGTTTAAAAATAAATTGGCTATTTTTATGTTTAGAATATTTTTGTAAATGTTAATTTTTAAAGAAGAAAGCAACATGAGAATGTAGGGCTGAAAACTAACGCTTGACCTCAGTTGAGATTTAATTTCTGTAAAGGTGCTATTCTCCTTTATGCGTGCTAATGCTTTCAAAGCTCTGCTATTCTCACATATAGCACAAACGTTCCTTTGAAATGTTTAACTGGATTCCAGCTAAAGATAGTCTAAACGTGAGACTAAATTGTGTATCTCCAAAGCTGTGCTCATGTTCTTGATTCCTGCCTCTTCCAAATAATTCTCACAACATAGAAAAAAAAAACCCATAGTGAACATTGAACACCAATGAAGTCTTGTTTTAGTAACTTTAAACATTAGAATATTTCTTTTGTAATGAGATCTTAAATGTCCAATGATTGGTGAGTACTTAAAAATTAATGAAATATAAAAGCAGGAAAGAGTTGAAAAAAAAGTTTCTTCCAAATTATCTGCATAATCAGAATAAGTAATAAAACAGATAATTTTAAATGGATGGTAATACAGAAATCAATTATCTTTATGATTTGTTGTGGTTTTGGATTTCCCTTTGAACAGGAGTGGGTTTGATGGTCTGAGAATGTTCAATCTTTCAAATAAACTAATGGAACCAAGTGGAAGAATGTTACTCAGTCTTCCCATCCCACATTTGTATCTAGAATCATTTTTTACTTAGCTTCCCAATGAACAGTACATAAGTTAATCTAGTTGGCAGTCACTGGTAATGAATTGTTCAGCCCACATCACTGCTTGCTTTTTCTATTGCTTTCTACCTTCTATTCTTTCCAATCTTCCTTTCTTGAGTGCTTCTCCACCAACAGTTGAAGTTAGGATATTCCCAAAGTCCTGATAAAAAATGCTCACTGCTAAGGTCCAAGCTTCAGTCCCTCGGCCTTTTCCCCCCTACAATATTGCTTTGGGCTGCTTTTCCTTCTGCCCACCACCTTATTCTATTTCAGGAGGGTTGATTCTAACCACTCAGTTTGGATTATGTCAGCTCCATTGATTGTTCGGCTGTCATTTCAATTTTCACCAAGAGTGGTGCAAGACTAAGGAGTGGTGGTGGGTTGAGTCACAAATGAAACAGCTGGACCTCTAGTCTTAGGCTCCTAATCACCTGCCTTCATGAAATAGCTTTCTAATTGATTTTGTGCTCTTCCCACTTGAAACCACACTTAATATTGTCCCCACAAAGGATTGCTCAAAATGCAAATGTGATAATGCCCTCTGTTTAAAAATAATTTTATAAATCTCTGTAGTGGCTTATTTTCTTTATGCATTTTACTTAATAAAATAGGAAAGTAACGGAGGGATAGGAGTTACCTAACTATGATGTGTCTACTATTCTAAACAGAACCACTTTCCTTCCACAATTAAACTTCCTGGTCCTAAGGTATTATTACATGGAAAAATCAGGTGGACATGCAGGTTACTATCAAGACACAACTAGTATCAACTATGCTGAACTTATCTTGATTTCTATCTTATATGATCTCTAGTTATTGGACAATCAATGTAAGTAGAGCAGGCCAAGAGGAAGATCTTGAATTTTGGAAGGATTTCATGTAATAACTCCAAAGACTTAACTTTTCTCCTTCTAGAATTTCCATAGATTTCTTCTACTAATTGTGAGATCTGTAGAAAGATCGAAAACTTGAAACTTTCCCTAGTGTGCTTTTTAGAAAAGAGGCAGCCTCTTTTGGCTGTAACAAAAAAATATGTGGCCTAACCTTGCCTAATAGAGTTGAACCTTGAACAACGTGGGTTTGAACTTAGCAGGTCCAGTTATGTGTAGCTTCTTTTTTTTCCCCAATAAATAACAGTGCAACACTGTAAATATATTTCTCTTTTTTATGATTTTCTGTTTTTTTTAAATAAAGATTTTATTTATTTATATATAGAGAGTGCACAAGCAGGGAGAGGGGAGGAGGCAGAAGGAGAGGGACAAGCAGACTTCACACTGAGTAGGGAGCCAGACCCAGGACCCTGGGATCATGACCTAAGTCAAAGTCAGACCTCCATACTCCCTCTAAGTGCACAGAAGAGCTGAAAAATCCTTTTTGCTTCCTACTTTGTGGAACGAAGGGGAAAAAACCCTGTATGGCTGTGAATAGATCGGAAATAGCAGTAAAACAACCCTAGAGGCTGGTAATATGAAATTGTCTTTTAAGACTGCTGGTGACTTGGTGTGCTGGCTAGGTGGCTGGAGAGTCTTCAGTGATTAGTGGTGAAAAATATTAGTGGCCTGGATCATTTTGTGCAGCAAATCTGCATATTTATAGGAGTTGGTTTAGAAATTATAGCAATTTAATACATTATTGATTTTTATAAACATTATAAATTAATATAAATGTCTTGTGCTATATGTTTGTTTTGCTGGCATGCGCTTGTTGAAAATTAAGCACTTAGTCACAGAAACATCTGGGCAAGAGCGTGGATGACTCAGGATAAACTCATCACCGTTATTGAAATTTAAAGAGCATGGCTTCCTGACAATGAGTCATGAACATCACATTCTTACACAAAGGGCAGGGGTCTCAACCACTTATCTACCCTCTCGTCCATCCTCTGAGTTCTATCCCACCCCTATATTGTTTGGATTAATTCACAGATTTACTTGTAAAAAAATGTCATTTTTATCAAGGTTTTTTTTTCCGCTTGCATTAATATTTGATGACTTTATACAGTAATAACCACAGAACATACTTTTCCTCTTACAAATGATACTGATAGTTATGAGATAAGAAAATTATGAATAATAACATGGAATAGTCTTTTTGGATATTGATTACCACAGAAATTCAAGAAAAAAAAAGGAAAAACAATCAGGCATTTTCACTTAAACTAACCTTGTCTGTCTCAAAAAAAAAAAAAAGAAAACTATCGCTACCATATCTAAGCCGTAGCTTCACAATGATGATTAATATGTATTTATTTGCTTGTTTTTGTTTTTTTTTTTTTACTTTTTTTGATGATTAAGATTACATGGGTTCTTTTTGGATTAAGTAAAATAAAGGACTGTGTAAATTTGTCTTTTAGAAACTCTTACCTTAAATATGTGTTTAATTATATGGCACTCATGGGCTTACAGTGTTCAGATCCCGTTTAAATCAAAGAGTTTCTAGTAAAGGATTATAGCACTTATATTCCAAAGAGTCCTGGATTTTTTTTTTTTTCATTTCTTTTTAAGGCTTGTCACTATTTGGCACAGACTGAAACTTTGATGCACATATAAGGTTTCGTTTTCCCTTTAATGTTTTAGTTTATGATCCATTTTGTAGATTGAAGATGACATTCTGGGGTTGAAAAGTAGTGAAGTTTTTTTTCTAGAAAGAAAATTCTCCAGCCTTGAGCAGCCATTTGGAAATTATTTAATAACTCTAAGAATAACCTTAAAAACATACGGTTATTTTTCAAATGGTATTCCCAGAAGTAAGCAGCCAATTTCACACTAAGAATAACCATTCTAGGATTGACATTACTTCAGTATCAGAAACACAAAGTACTACTGAGCCATGACAGTTTCTATTAACCAATGATTTTAGAGAAATCTAAGTAATTTTCCATGTGTTGTCTGATGCTGGAAAGGTTGGCTGCTGTATGTCTGTAAAATTCAACTACGTCCAGAGTGAAATATGAATGTATTAAGCTGATTTAATACTGTCTCTGAATTTTAGTAAAATGGTGTACTATTAATTCCTTAAAAATATAAGGAAAAATAGAAATATAAATGTAAGAAAAATTGGACCTTTGACAAGTCTACTATTAAAAGTGTAAAAACATTAGCCTGGTCAGAATTCTGAAAATTGTAATACATAAAAAACTTAAACATGAAAGAAATTGCAGCTGAATTTTGCATAAGATCATACTTTATTGGCAAATAAAAATATTTTGCATATATAATTATTAGAGTAATTTTCTAGTATTACTGGGGATTTACCATATATCCACTACTGTAGTGTTTTCATTAGTATACATTCCCTTTCAATTAATATTGGAAGGTAGACTCTGTCAGTGGGTCTGTGTAGTTTTATCTTCTGTTCTTTTTGTTCTCCAGTTGATTTATTCAAGGGTTTCCTGATTCTAACCTGAGGATGCTCAGGAAGCAGCATCTTGATGACCTGGGACACATGGATCATAGGCTCAACACCTGAGATCTTGTTTGCATTTTGGGTTTCATTGTCAACTTTTCAAGTTGTCATGGCTTCTGACCAATTGGCCAAAATAATGATGACCACTAGCATTTTAAAAACATCAGTCTAGATTAAGAAAAAAGCTACTACTGAATTTCCAGATTTTAAATTAAGTAGCTATTATTTTTATGACCATAATACATAAATTCTATAATTCATTAATTCATCAAACATTGACTTATTTTATACTACTGTGTCCATACTGTGTGAGACAGTGGAGATACAAAAACTAGTATTAACAGACATGGTTTTTGCCATTACAGAGCATAATATTGGGAGTTGGAGAGGATAAAGAGCACAGAAACAGAGTCATTCAGATAACCACACATACTGATATAAAAGTGCACCTCTGACAAATAAATACCAGAAGGGGTTATCCACACTAAAAGGAGAATTTTAATCATGGGATGTAACCTAGCTAGCAGGGACAGGAAAGGATGCTTTGAGAAGTTAATGTTTGACCTGAAATCTATAGGAAGAATTTGAGTTAACTGGGCAAAATGTGGGACAGATTCAAAGAGATGAACATATGTAAAGGTCCTGTGGCATGAAGGAGCATGGCAAGTAGGAGGAATTGAAAGAAAGCTGAAGTAAATAGCTACAGAAGAGAGTCTGGAACAGCATGATGTTGGGGTATTAGGTGGGATCCACCTATTGCAAGTCTTCCTAGTTCAAGTTAAAGTATTTTTGTCTTGGTCTTTAAAATAATAGATCCTAAATGGAAAGGTCTTAATTAGATATGGGAGGGTGACATGGTTGGATACATGTTTTTTTTTTTTTTTTTTTTTTTTTAACAAAATCACATTTGAGAGAGACCAGAGCAGATGTTGCCACTGTCAGTGATTTAATATAGTGGTCTAGTTGAAAGATATTGGTAGCTTTTACATCTAGTTGATGGAAGGTCTATGCTTCATTAAGCACAAATGTGAACTGTAGAAGTTTTATTTTCTCCTCTTACTCCCTTCAAATACGCTCTGTCAGATCTTGTTTTGCCATCCTTTGGTGACATCTGAACAGACCCATATCTGTTGGACACTTTCCATCATTGGGTCCGGTTCATGACAAGCCCATGTCAAACCTCCAACTTATGTCACTTTCAGACTCTCTCCACTTTCTCCCAGCATCGTCCAGGCTTTGGCCTGAAGAATGTTCAGTGATGACAGGGTATGGCCTGTGCTTTCACTCTCTCCTTTCTGTTGTCCCTTCTTCTTTGACATATTGAGATCTAGGGAGAAGATAAGAGAAAAGGAATCAAATACCTTTCTTTTAGCTGATGACCATGACCTTCTCTCTTGACCATTGCTGTTTCTCTGTGAATTCCAGTGGGCTGAAGACATTCCTTTCGTGGCAAATTTCTAACTGCCACTGTCCTTGGTGGAACCACATGGGTTCTCTCCATGGCATTTGGAGGGCCTCCTCATGCTTGGCTGCTTGGCTGCCCTTACCCCACTTCCTATGTCCCATCCATACCTTCTGGCTGCTGGCTCTTCCTCGCCCTGCTGCCATTCCCTGCTGTATCAGGTGCTGGCTGGATGACTCACACCCAAGTTACTTCCATGTTGTTTACTGGGCCCATGGGACACTTACTCATCCTTACTCAAACAAATGTGGGAATTCAAAACAAATGTGGTTGCATCTCTGAAGTGACATCTCTTCCCAGTTTTTTTCCTCTTCACTCAGATAGTCATAAGCAACAGATAAACAAGTCTACCAGAAAAAAAGAAGCTAATGAAAACCCATTCTTTGGTCTCTTCACCTGATTTTCTGGGCGAAGTGATGGTTCTGGGGATGGAGGATGATCTGTGGTTCCCTAAACTGCAGAAATCTCCTCTAAAATCATAACTTCTACTATTCTCCTGAATCCTCTTCCTTCATTGCCATATATCTCCTTTTATAGACTGGAGGGAGACAATAGGATCATGCTTGGGGGCTCCAGCAGGTTTGAATACTTAATAAGCCCCAGTGGAGGTGTCTGGACCCCATATACTTTCTGGTGTCTTTAGAATGTAAAGTAGGCTTTACTTTATATTTCTAACTTAGTTCCTGCTTTGCTCTATTGCAAAGGGAAACAGCATACTTGTACTCCTTTTTGGCTTGGATTATGGTGTGAAAGGAGGTATAGATGATATTCTGGGCCAGAAAAATACAGGATAAAATACACAGGGCTTGGTGATGGATTAGACATTCAGGATGAAGGAGAAGGAAAGGAAACTGATGACTCAGATTTCTGTTTTATACTGCTCAGCGCGTGGTGGTGAGAGAGAGAAAAAAAAACACACACAGAAAGGACAACTCCCTTTCACCCCACCTTGCCTCACAGAAGGAGGAACCAAGATGATAAAATGATGCGTGTTCAGCTTGGGAAGATATCAAATAGACAAGACCAGAACTCAGAGGAGATGTCTGGGCTGGAGATACACACCTGGAAGTCACCTGTTGTAGATGATAATGGAAGCCATGGGTATGGTTGGAATTGCTAGGGAGAATTGATGGGGGAAGGGGTAGCCCCGGTGGTGCAGCCGTTTAGCGTCACTTGCAGCCCAGGGCGTGATCCTGGGGACCCTGGATCGAGTCCCACGTCAGGCTCTCTGCATGGAGCCTGCTTCTCCCTCTGCCTGTGTCTCTGCTTCTCTCTCTGTGTCTCTATGAATAAATAAATACAATCTTTAAAAAAATTTGATGGGGAGGAGAGTATAGTACACATATATGTATATATGCTCATATACACACATGTAGAGGAGGCATGTGAACACAAACATCTATAGAAACACACATAAATTAGAATGATTTCTAGTGAAGTTTGCAAATTGCTGTCATCATGTCATCTGGTAGAGGTAGACAATGTGCTATCATAGTCTACCTGTCTTTCTCTATCAAATGTGATATGGTTTGTCCTAGAAACCCAAGTAACCTGTCAATGTGTCCACTGGTTCCTACAGATCTGGAAGCACATAAACTTCATTTCACAACAAGCAATTTCAACTTGATTATTTGCTTTTGAATACAGTGCTCACAAAGTAGAAGTGGGGGTGGGGTGGGGAAGAGAACTGTGTGCCTTGTAAAATGAGGGTGGATCATAAATCTAGCTTTTCTGGGATGCTAAGATGCATATAGTAGGGAGGAGGTATTCACACCTACCTCAGGACAGGGCCCTGGTAGGAGCAGCATTGTGCCTGGCTCAGGTGTTGTTGAGAATATTTAAAGTGTTTTTTTTTTAAGATTTTATTTATTTATTTATTTATTTATTTATTTATTTATTTATTTATTTATGAGAGACATAGAGAGAGAGGCAGAGACACAGGCAGGGGGAGAAGCAGGCTCCACGCAGGGAGCCTGACATGGGCCTGATGTAGGACTTGATCCCAGGACTCCAGGATCACGCTCTGGGCTAAAGGCAGGCGCTAAACTGCTGCGTCACCCAGGGATCCCTGAACTTCTATTCCTTTTAAAGATTTTATTTATTCATGAGAGACACAGAGAGAGGCAGAGACATAGGCAGAGGGAGAAACAGGCTCCCTGTGGGGAACTCAGTGTGGGACTTGATCCCAGAACCCTGAGATCATGACCTGAGCCAAAGGCAGATGCTCAACCCCTGAGCCACCCAGGTGCTCCCAAAATGAGCTTTTAAATAGAAACCAACATCAAGACTTTTTTTCTCATTCACTCCACCCCCCAAAATAATAGCGATAACAATCATTGCAAGAGCTACTACTTAGTGAGCACTTAGTGTATACCAGGCTCTGTGCTAGATCCCTGACTTGCATTATCTCTACCCTGTACAATAGTCTTAGGACATAGGTATTATTATTATTACTGTTACCATTATTCCATTTCATATAAGAGGGATCTGAGACTCAAGGGGGTTGGATGATTTTTTTCTAAAAATTGCACAATGATTGTGTGTAGACTGGGATTCCAAACCCGTTCCGTATAGTGTGGAAAGATGGCACACTCTGGTGTGCCTGCTTACTTGTTTGCTTCCTTCCTTTCTTTTAGAGAGAGAGGAAGAGAGAGGGTGCACACACACACATACACACACATACACGGCGGTGGGGGGGAAGCAATGGTGAGGGGGTAGAAGGTGAAAGACAGGAACAAGAGGACTCTGGACTCGGTGTGGAGGCTGAGCTCAGTGTGGAGCCCAATGCTGGGCCTGATGTGGGGCTTGATCTCGTGACCCTGAGATCATGACCTGAGCCAAAATCAAGAGTTGATTGTTTAACAACTGACCCACCCAGGAGCTCCTGGTGTGGTCTTTCTTGCTTGCTTTCTTTCAGATTTTATTTATTAATTTGAGGGAAAAAGAGAGAGCATGAGCAGGGGGGAGGGGTAGAGGGAGAGGGAGAAGCAGACTTCCTCACTGAGCACAGAGCCCAACAATGTGGGGCTTGATCCCAGGACCCTGGGATCATGATCTGAGCTGAAGGCAGATGCTTAACCTGCTGAGTCACCCAGGCACCCAGGTGCAGTGTTTCTTAAACAAAGCTGTGCAGACATGAACAGGTGAGATGATGAGGGCTGGATGGAATAATTAATCTCAATCTAAGATGACTGTCATCCAACTCATGAAATCTATTGGATGCCCATGGAAATAAGCTGTGTTCAATTTATTTGGTTATAATTTTGGTGGAAAAATGAGATGTTTAAGGAAGAAAGGGGATCACAGGAAAAAAAATAAGTAAGCAATGTTATTTCCAAGAGTTCTGGATTTATGTTGGGACAACTACATTCATTAAGTGACCTTAGACCAATTAACTACATTGTCTGTAATGTCTCATTTGTTGAATATAGGGAACTAATTGTAATACCCACTTTCCTACTATACACATGGCAATAAAATAATAAGAAATAAAACAAAACAAATAGAAAAAACAATTCCATGTGACATGGAAGTCCACAAATATTTACTGAGCATCTACTATGGACCAGGCATTGCTGGGACACAACAATGTACAAGACACAACAATTACTGCCCTTGTAGGATTTGTATTCTAATAGTCATAAATGAATAAGAAGCATATTAATAAATAAGACAAATGGTGTTTCAGGCAATAGTAAGTAGAATGGAGAAAAGTAAGGAATGTTCTTGTGGAGGGTGCAATTTTAAATACGGTATTTACAGAAGGTCTCACTGGGAAGGTGAACTTTGGGCAAAATGTAAGGGAAGGGTAAGCCATGCAGTGTTACCCCACCTGTTATTCTCTATTGGTGATACTAATGTCAAAGGAAATTACCCAGTGAAAATAGCTAATTCATTGAATACAGGGTGATATAGATTGATATGAAATTAACAATGAACCACTTAGGAAGAAGGACAAAGCATCAGCATTTGGTGCTACATATTAAGCTAGGGGTATAGGGAGCCATGAACAAGACCCTAGTCTTACTTTTTCTTACAGGATGGCCCCCAAGAAAATAGACCATTATGCTATGGAGTGAAGAGTGCCGCAATGGGGGTGATGATAGGAGTTGATAAAGAAAGATCCCTAGCCGTCCTAGGGAGTCTTGCTGAAAGGTGATTGCTAACTGGGTAAAAGGATGGGGGACAAGGAAGGAAGGGCATTTTCTGTCATGTGAATATCACATGCAAAGGCTAGAGATGAAGGAAGTAAGTTACATTTGGGGGACTAGAAATACATTAGTATGTACGGATAAAGGGGTGAGGAGAAGAGAGAGGACTACTCTATGTAAATCAGTATTTGCCGTGCTGCATTCCTGGAAATGCTGTGCCCTTCCATCTTTATGTATAAAGATGTTTTCCAGAAGGCAGAGGTAGACACCTGTCCACAGAGATCAACACCCCAATGCATCAGCAGTAACTAAGCAGTCCTCCAACCTTTTTTAAACTCTATTAGTAGTTTTAGCTTATTACAACTTGCATAAATTTGAAAGTCTGTGCAAATGAGGTAAATAGAAGCTTAAGTTTGGTTAGTAATCTTTTGTAGTAATTTTTTAAAAGGAAAATATTTTATTAAAACATAATCTCAAATATTAATTATTGATACTCAAGAACATTCTCTGGTAGATAGGCAGTGCTCATCATTCATACTGATGTGCTGCGAGTGGATTATTGGTGTTCTGAGATACCCACTCCTATTCTAGGGAGAGACCAGGTGGGATATCGGGAAGCTCCAGCTGCAAACATCCTGCTGTGTAGGGCACACTCAGAACTGTGCTGTACAAATACTTATCATTTTCTCTGAATGTCATGATGTGTAATGGATGGGAAGCCCTATGGTAAGGTGCTCATCTTGACTTTATTGTCAGTGTTTTTTCCCATTATCTGTGCAGTTTTGATCTTCAGATACCAATGTGTCTTCTACTCAAGAGGACTATACCCATTCAATCTAGAAAGCCAGCCTGTACTTCAAAAGCAAATATACTTTAGCAAGCCATTATAAAATATTTCATCCTTAGTAATTCCTGTTTCATTAAGACTAGAAGAATTACCATACAATCACACTATTACATGATTATCACATAATTACTGAACATACATTATGTTTCAGGCTTCTGATGATTTGTGGGGTTGACATATTAATCACCACCGAGGACACACAAATTACTGTAAAGAGGTTTAAATTCTAGCATTACCACTCACCAGCTGTGTGATCTTGTCATGTTACTTAACATCTCTGTGCCTCAATTTCCTAATTTGTGAAATAGGGAATACTTATCATATGTAACTCAGCTGGCTGACAAAAATGAAAAACCTTATTAGTTAATTGATAAAAAAGAAGAACCTCATGTATTTGTTGTGAGGATTAAATGCATTATTACATCTGTGGGGTTCAGAGTAGTACCAGTCATGAAATAGGTGCTATAAAAATATTAGCTATTATTTTTATGTTCAGGATTCCCAAGGTAGATGGAGAGGCTGGGTTGATTAGATATTTCTGCCTGGGGAGGGATTCAGTGATGCAGGGAATTTGTCTAAAATGATTCTGGAATGTTTGTGGTGCCATTTCCAGTGGTGTCTTGAGCAGAATGTTCATGTACATTATTTCACCTCCCCTAATTATTGATCATTTTATAAGCCTGAAATGGGCTACTCTTTGGATTTTGAACAATCCAATACCCTTCGAATACATTCTTGTTCTGTGTAAGTTAGTCTGAATTTGTTGTTGTTGTTGTTTGTAGACCAAAACTCTGACTAGAATGTCCCCATTTGGATGTTTAGGAAAAAGGTTCAGAAGGATTATGAATCTTGCTCAGGCTCTGGAAGTTAGTGAATAATAGAGAAGGAGTTCTAGAGCATCCTCACCAATGGTTTCATTAAGTCTTCTATTAAATAATCAATACATTTGTTTAATAAATTTTTATATGGGTTTGTTGATATTTAAGAGGAAGGTTTAAAAACACTTTTGAGCACGATAGGCAATTACCAATTGAATACTGAAATATTTAATGACACTATATTTTGAAGGTTCCCATTGGAAGTACTCTGCCTCATATTATGATCTCAGTGTCTGTCACTGTTCATTTGGAGTACCCACAGTTGTACAAAGCTCGAAGTAAAACAAATTTCAAACTACGTTATAATGTGTGCAATTAGGATTAAGTGGTGAAGTATAAATGATGACACTTTATGGTACTGACTTTGTTAAATGATAAAAATAAGCTATGATTTAAATAGTTAACAGGATGTTCTAGAGAAAATTGTTATAGAAACCAGCATAAACTGAGGCAAACTATTGATACACCCTTCAGAGAATGATGATGTTATGAATTTAGTTGCCCGGGTCTCTGATTCTGTGATATTTCTTTAATCTGAACTACCAAAGTTATTGTGTCAACTCATGAACCTCAGAGAGTGACATTATAATTTCTTCAGGCTTGTACAATATCTTGGAGAAATGATTTGGCCTGTGGGCTTGGATGATGATGGTTGGGTATCAAAGCAGTTTGGGACCCAAGATGCCAAACCAAATCATAAATTCAGAGAGTAAGTAGGAATTAAAACTGAATTACTAAGCCAGAGACGCAAGCCACAGTTGAGTATAAAGTCAGGAATGAAGGATGCCACAGTCTTCGATCAAAAAAAAAAAAAAGAGAAATGAGGAAGATCAAAGGAGGTTTTGGGGAGAGGAGCGTAGAGACAAGAGCAGAGGCAGTGAGGTGTGTATCTGGGCTTTCTCAATGCCTGGATGCCCAAGACGGTGACCTTCCACCTTGGGTCTCACATTAACTACTCTGTGACAACACCTGTGAGATTCTGCTGAGGCATTTCTGGGTAGATATATCCAACCTTTTTGTGTGGTTAAAGGCCACTTAGCCAATCCAATGATAGCTGAACTAATTCGGTAAGTTATGACCTCTTGACCTTTGAAAGCAGAGAAAATAATTCTCTTTTGCACTCATCTTCAGCTTTGATTTTTAAAATTAATTTATGTACAAGATAAAAAATGAAACAGAACAGAAAGGCTTATAATGAAAAACAATAGTCCTCTGTAAACTGTCAACATGCTCAGTGTCATTTGCCACAGGAAATGAATATAAATGGTTTCTGTATTTATTTGTTCTGTGATTACCTATATTACTTGAATTATTAATATCACTACTAGATTTAAAAGAATAGGATTTAGTTGACACTCTACTTCTCTTTTCCTATCCTTTCATTGTAATTTTTGATATCATTCTTCTGCTAGCTACATTTATGCATTGAAGGAATGTGTTCTTTCTTACTCCAGCCAATGTAAGCATTTTCTTTTGACAGCCTCTGTCACCCTGGAAGATGCTCCTTTGTCTTTGTCTATAGTTTTCACTCCTCCCACCTTGTGTCTGCTGCATCTTTACTTTTACATTTTTAAGGTCATAACATGCATATTGTATTCTGCAACCACAAGAAAGATTTCATATGTGTACATAGGTCGACTCAAAAAAGTTTAAAATGTACTGGTGAGTCTGTTCTGTTTGTTCCTTTAGAGGATTTCTTTAATCTGTTGTTTTTTTTACACATGTCCGGCAATCTTGAGTTGTTTGTCCATGTTATGAATTGAGAACTTGGTTAAATTTGAAGGAAACGGGTCTGTGTTTCTCTCTTGTTGTGTGTGTAAGGCATTTTTCTACTTGATCTTTTCACTGAGTAGGAAATAGTAGTCTGTGCTCTATGTATGGAAAGAGCTTATCGACCACACTTACTAACTTGAGGATGAGAAGGAGAGAAGCTAGTTTTTAGAATGGTGTCCCCAACAGAATGGCAGAATGAGAAGGCTTTCTTCTGGAGTTCCAGAAGCCACCCTGTCAACCGTGTATTTCCATAGTAGTTTGGTAAATTTATTTAAAGTTCTTATGTGTTTGCTAGTGTAAAATCTGTCCTTCCTAGGAGTAGGATAAGAAGGAAGTTGCTTAAGATATTCCTCTTTTATAGAAATAAAGTAGAAAAGTGGTTGCTGGATGGGGGTAGCAGGAAAAATAGGAAAAGGTTAGTAAAGGGGTACAAATTCTCAGTTACAAAATGACTAAGGTCTGAGGAGCAAATGTAGCAGAGTGACTATAGTTGATGACATATACACAAACAGTAAATATTGAAGTGATGGTTGTGTCAATTAACTCCATGGAAGGATCCTTTTACAATGTAAATATGTGTATCAGATCATCACACTGAATACTAAATATCTTACAGTTTTGTCAATTCTACCTAGATATAACTGAAAAAGAAAAAAGATGTAATTTCTGAAGATATTTCCATATTCTACTCCTTTCTCCGTTTTCTCCTGGCCAATCTTGAGTCTGGAAGCTCTCTGAAATATGACTTGAAAGATAAGTTCCCTCCTTTGCTGTCATCCTCCTCTGCATATTTTGAAGTGCTGTTTTTAATCTGTCAACAGGTTTCCATTCTGTTTCTGTCTTTTGGAAATTTGTTAAAAATCTCTTCTCTTTGGATAGACCATTTTCTCTGATGTAGTGGGTTTATTTATGTATTATCATTTCACTGGGGGTATTGGAAAGGGTGGAGATAAACAGGGAAGTTAGGTCTGCATTCTTGAATCAGGAAACCAACAATGACTTTTTTGGCACCTCTTTGGAAAGATCTCACAAACTCTCCTCAAATTAAAAAGAAAAGAAATTAGGTTGCTATATTTATAGCGCTTTGAAATATGCATGAAGCTACTTACATTTTTAATATTATTCATCAAGGACATAGAGCAAGATCCTAACCTGATATAAGTGAGGCATCAGTTTTCTCTGACAAGTGAATCCCTGCAAATTTCTGGAAGATCTGAGTAACGGGGACATTTAGATTCTATAGTAAATTCTAATATTTCCCATGGGCAAATAGGAGGTTGTGTTTGCTTGATAGTTTTTGTCTGTGGAGGAAAAAGAATAAGTGAGAAAACCCCAAATAAATTCAAAACGTCAAAGTAAGCCATGAAGAAAATATTTCACTGGAAATCTTTAAAACTCAGATTCTCCTGTTTCCCTCCTGGCTGATTTTGAAATATGGATAGGTCTCAGAGACAAGTCATGTGACCATGAGTTGAGAATAGAGACTAGGCTACCACCTGAGTTTACAAGGTGAGGAGGAGACAGCAGGGAGCCAGGTTTCAGCAGCAAAAAGGTTTAAAATAAGATCAAATATTTTTCTAAAAAAAAAAAAAGCAGAAATAGGGAAGGACTCTTAGGTGCAAAACAGATGAAGGTTCAGGAATGTAGGCATTATTGAATAAGCTAACCACAGATTTCATGATTCCCCTTAATGTGGAGTTTTGGGTCAAAAACTGAAAATCAGGGCAGCCCCGTGGCTCAGCAGTTTAGCGCCACATTTGGGTGTGATCCTGGAGACCCCAGATGGAGTCCCACGTAGTCCTCCCTGCATGGGGCCTGCTTCTCCCTCTGCCTGTGTCTGTGCCTCTCTCTGTGTGTCTTTCTTTTTTTTTTTTTTTTTTAAATTTTTTTGTTTTATTTATTTATGATAGGCACACAGTGAGAGAGAGAGAGAGGCAGAGACACAGGCAGAGGGAGAAGCAGGCTCCATACACCGGGAGCCTGACATGGGATTCGATTCCGGGTCTCCAGGATCGCGCCCTGGGCCAAAGGCAGGCGCTAAACCGCTGCACCACCCAGGGATCCCTCTGTGTGTCTTTCACGAATAAATAAAATCTTAAAAAAAAAACAAAACTGAAAATCATTCCTTGAGAGTTGATTTGTTAATTTACTTAATCATCCACTTATTAACTCTACAAGTATTTATTGAATGACTGTTGGGATACTTATACTGAGAAAGGGGGGAAATTTAGACTTAGTTTCTGTTCATGGAGATGTTAAGATCTAATGTAGGTCCCAGTAACTAAAAAGGCAGTAGGTTTCCCCAAAATTTACCTAGAGCCCAAGCAAATCAAGGTAAGTCAACAGTTTTGCCATGATTAATGTTCTCATCTATGCCAATTACAATTAAGTAATTTATGAGATTTTCAAAACACAAATGTTGGCATAAATGAAATAAATACATTAGAGTATGGTCAGTGTTAAGCACCAATTAAAAATCAACTCACAGGCACTTAAGTGGCTCAGTAGGTTAAGCATCTGACTTGATTTCACTCAAGTGAGATCCAGCCAGTGTCTGGCTCTGCACTCAATGGGGAGTCTGCTTGAGATTCTCTCTCTCCCCCCCCCTCTGCTCCTCTCCACTGCAAACATGTGCTCTTTGTTGCTAAAATAAATAAAAATCTTTAAAAAATAATTCAGTAACATAATATTCTCAGCGATATTCAGGTACAAATAATGGAGGTTCTCAAATTCTACAAAGAGAAGCTATGGTTAATTTTTGATATTTTAATGGTACCAAGGAGTTTTGGTGGGGCACATAAAGTTCATCTCATTTCCAACTGAGAAAATAGAAATGTGGTCATTATTCACTCTGGTCAGATTTCAGAATAAATGTGTTGAATTTTGATCAACACTTGCAGTCTCCCTTTCCCTCCTGATCATTACCTGAATGTCTGCTTGTAATTATGAGATTTGATAAGGTAAGTGGAAGAGCTAGTGTAGAGACTAAAAATACTCTCTACCTTTAGTCAACCTGAAAACAGTTTGATAAAAAAGAGTGAATTGAGCATGCATTTAACAAGTTAAAGCTACATCAAAGGGACAGAAAGAAATCACCTGATAATAAAAATGTTGCTTTGATTGAAACTGGGCAAAAACCCAAAGGTACTGGAAGGATACTCTCAAACATACTGAATTGTTTCTGGATCAAATACTCATAAATCTAGGGTAAAAAGTGGATTTTTTTTCTAGTAAATTGTGGGACTACATCAAAATGGGTCTCCTGTTGAGCTCCAGCATTGAGCCAATGTTCATAAAGTTTCTTTCTTTCTAATTAAAGAATAGATATAGACACATGTACTCATGTAAAATGGATTGATCTAATGTAAATGATGTCAAGAATTTCTCATCAGAAATTCTGAAGAAAAGTTATAGGTTTGTTCTTTCATGCAATTTTCTGTGACTACAAAGAAGCCATTTAACAGATTTCACTGCAACGCTTGTTAAAACAACTAAGTATTCTTAGGATATAATGATATCTATACTTAAACACAATGAAACTAATAGCCTACTGTGTTATATCTCTCTCAGGCCATCACGTATATTACTTTGTCAATGTTGGGAATTGGTTATTTAAGATATGTTTCCTTATTATGCTGTAGAATGCTGACACAAGAAATAAGATAGTTTTGTTCAGGACTGACACATAATAGGGGGAGTCAGTAAAGTCTTATCAAATAAAGCTGTCAAACTTTGATATACTGAGAAAACTAGTTTCTATGACAATAGTAATCCTATATGTAATCATGATTTGTGTCTAAGTAGCAGAGAATTTATACAATTCAGGGAATTTTGGTAACATGCTACAAGTTCACAAGCATTTATATTAGAGATAAAATGATGAAAATCCAATAGGTCAAAGTTGAGTACAGATTCAGATTGTTGGGGTCCTAGAGTTATGAGAGCTCAGAGGGCAGGCAAACTTTCTCCTGGAAAGACTGAGTTCCAGGTAGCTAGACAATTTATCACAGGAGAACCATGATAAGCCTGAATCCATAGCTGCATAGCATAGGGAGCAAGAAAATTCAGCGGAGAGCAGGGGTACATAAAAATTAGTTTTACCTACAAATATGTCTGCATTCTGCAGCCCAAGTGATGATAGCTAAAGAAATTGAGAAAATTAAATTCTAGTGTGGGAATTAAAGGGAACAGAGTGAACATTGCTTCACTGCAAGAGTTTCTAAAAAATTCATCCTTGGTATCAGATGGATGCCAGAGGCAGTTAACAAAAACAGCAACAATAATAAATAACATTTTTTGATTGCTTAATCTTTGAAAAGACGCTATTAAATAGTTTGCTTGCAGTAGCTATTTCAGTCCTCATAGAGTTCTTCTGATATGCACTGTCATTTGATCCATTTTACAGATGAGGAAGCTGCAGGTAAGACAAGCCATATGAACCAGGAGTAGAGTGAGGACTCAGACTCAGGCTACTTGGCTCCAAATCCCATACCCCTGACCTCTGAGTAACAGTGCCTCATAAATGAGAAGTCTGAGCCATTTTAAGGGAGCTATAATAGAATCATACCTGAGGGAATTTGGCAGAGTGGGGAGCTTTGTGGGAAAAGCCAGTAAACCAATAAAGGTTCACCAAGCATAGGAATTTACATAGGGAGATGGTAGCTTGATATTCTTATAGATACTTAGTACTCTACTTTCTCCTAGGCATAAGGCAGCACACAAGGGCACTTCTGTGTAGCTAAGGGTAGTACCTTTATAAATACCAGATCTATTACTTATTGTCGTAAGACACTGATAGTCAACCTGTGTACCTCTTCAGTAGATGCCATAGGCTACCATTTCAACTCTTTTTTTTTTCAATTTTGTAAGTATACCACAAACAATACAGGGGAGTTGAGTTGAGGCTAGTTATAATTGTTTGAAGATATCAGCTTATTTTTTTTAAAGATTTTATTTATTTATTCATAGAGATGCAGAGAGAGAGAGAGAGAGAGGCAGAGACACAGGCAGAGGGAGGAGCAGGCTCCATGCAGAGAGCCCAACGTGGGACTCCATCCAGGGTCTCCAGATCCCGCCCTGGGCCGCAGTCGGCGCTAAACCGTTTCGCCACTGGGGCTGCCCGAAGCTTATTAAATAATTTATAAATATTTATTTGATGCTTATTGCATCCAGACACTGATCTAGGTGCTTGATATACATTAGAAATAAAAACTCATATTTTCCTCTATATGGAGCTTGTCTTCTAGTAGGAACAGACAACAAATAACATGTAACAAATTCATAAATCATATAGATTATTAGTAGGTGCTATGAAAATAATTAATCAGAGTAAGGATGAGTTTAGAGTTGGAAAGTGTATTGTAATTTCAAATAATTTGGTCAGGGTAGAACTCATAGAAAAATAGCATTATCCGAGCAATCATTTGAAAGAGAGGAGTAAGTTAGCCATGCAGGCACGTTGGGGAAGAACAGTAGGAATATCCAATGCAAAGGTCTTAGATGTTTTATATGTTTTATATTTGTTCCATGTATGTGCCATATATGCCTGTGGGTTGGAATGGTAGTGTTTGTGGATGTTCTTTTCTCATTGCTTATATTTTCTCAATGAACTAAGAAACACAGTCATCAGCTGAAAGTGAGAACATAGGAGAGGATAAGGAGGCTTGAAGAATGAAGAGAGTGGGTAAAACAGTCATCTGTTGGTGTGGAGATATTAATTGGGTAAGGCTACCATAACAAAGTGTCACAGGCTAGGAGGGTTAAAACACAGACATGTATTACCTCATAGCCCTGGAATCTAGAAGTCTGAGATCTAAGTCTCAAAAGGGTTGGTTTATCTGAGGCCTTTCTCTTTGGCTTGTAGATGGCCATCTTCTCCCCGGTCTTCACTCTGTGCCATCTGTAACCAAATTTCCTCTTTTCTTATGAACTCCAGTCGTATTGGATTAGGGCCCATCCTAATGACCTCATTTTAACTTAGTTACCTCTTTAATGATCTTATCTCCAAATAAAGTCACATCCTGGATACTGGAGGATAGGACTTCGACACACCAGTTTTTGGGGGAGACACAATTCAGTCTAGAACAATGGACTGGAGAAATAAATATAGTATGATATGCTGCCAGAAGAATCAGAGGTTAAAGGTTTTGAGAGTTTATATTTAAGCTTTAAATGATCTCTACCCTGCAGCTCCAAATATAGCATATCTCAATCTCTTACCAATATCTGAGAAGACAGACAAATGTGAAAACTGGAACAGCAACATAAAAAACTAACACAACAGGGATCCCTGGGTGGCACAGCGGTTTGGCGCCTGCCTTTGGCCCAGGGCGCGATCCTGGAGACCCGGGATCGAATCCCACATCGGGCTCCCGGTGCATGGAGCCTGCTTCTCCCTCTGCCTATGTCTCTGCCTCTCTCTCTCTCTGTGTGTGTGACTATCATAAATAAATAAAAATTAAAAAAAAAACAAACTAACACAACAACCAATAAGACAAAGAGGAGAAAGGAAGACACAGGAGGCACCCTGAAAGAACCTTAGCAACAGTGGGTTCTGGGTGTGGACTTTCTTAACTCAGAGGAACTAGACAATGCAAGAGAGAAATGAATCAATCCCAGTGAAGCAAAACTGTACCAGATAAATTACCACAGGGGAGCGGATATTTGGATTCTGCACAGTAATTTACTCTTTAGGTATAAACTGATAAGATAATTGAAACATCGGCTACATAAGACTAGTAGTATCATGGACAGATCATACAAGGGGTCTGCTGAAGAACACCTCATCTCCATATGTTTTGCCTCATTCAAGGATGAAAACAGGAATACAATCATATGGAGTTATAGTGCAGGAAAAAGGGAAGGAGTACCATCATGAAAACACAGAGGGAGAGATAAATCTGGAAGTTAGCATTAAATCATTGAAAAGAAAACCTCAAAAAAATTTTTAAAAAGGAAGAAAAAAGGAAAGAAACCCCATGGAGAATGAAAAAAAAATTTTATTAAAATGCAAAAAGACATCATTCCAACCAAATAGGATCAGCAAGTCCTAAAGAGAGACTGGGCAGTCATTACAGTTCCATGGGATATGATGAAAGAGATATTTGAGACAAAGATTCGAAGTAAAATTGTCGAATAATAATTCACACTGAATTGAGCAAGGGTCAGAGCTAAAATAGCGGAGAACAGGATTAGAAATTTGGAGGATAAAATTCAGAAGTGCTTTGAGAATGCAGGGATAGATGACAAAAAGATGGAAATGAAAGAAGTGACCTTATTGCTGAATAAAAAATATCAAAAATTAGGGCATCTGGGTGGCTCAGTGGTTGAGCGTCTGCCTTTGGCTTAGGTCATGATCCCCGTGTCCTGGTATTGAGTCCCACATCGGGCTCCTTGCAGGGAGCCTGCTTCTCCCTCTGCCTGTAGCTCTGCCTCTCTCATGAATAAATAAATAAATCTTTTTTAAAAAATAAAAATATCAAAAATTAGTAGAGGACAGTCATCGAAACTTTAACCAGTTAAAACCACCTTGCATGTGCAGATTGAAAGGCTTAGCACATTTCAGGCAGTGGCACTGAGGAGATGTTCACACCACAACATATCCTGGGGCTGCAGAAAGGAAACAACAACAAAATAAATCGGGCAACTCCCTCCAGTACCACAATCCTTTAGAAACATCCGTTCAGAAAAAGAGATAATCTATCAAAATGTCTGATGCAACACTAAGTGCCAAAGATATGGAGCATATTTTACACAGTTTTAATTTGATGTAATAATCGTATAATCAGACAATTTGCCTTATAAAGGGAGATAAAAACATATTCAAATACAAAATGATTCTTTAAAATGACATCTCTATGATATTTTTGAAAAAAAAATCAGTTCATAACACATCAGTTGACAGACATGAAATAAACCTGAAGCTGAGTGACAGACTGAGGAAATAAAAAAGATAAAAATAAATAATTTGTAATACTAAGTGAAATGAGGAGGAATATGGAAATGGGATGAAGTAAAAATATTTTCTATACAAAAATAAAAATGGGGCGCCTGGGTCAGTCAGTTAAGCCTCTGCCTTCAACTCAGGTCATGATTGATCTCAAGGTCCTGGGACCCAGCCCTAGGTTGGGCTGGGGTGGGGTGGGGAGCTTGCTTCTCCCTCTCCCCTTTCTCATGCTCTCTTTCTCTCTCTCTCAAATAAATAAAATCTATTAAAAATTAAAATGAAGGCATTTACAATATGTAATATTAAAAAATCACATAAACAGCACCATTAAACGACACCCCTCGAGATATTTTGTGGCAATTTTTAAAGTCATAAAGATAAAGAAAAACATCTGAAAAACATATACAATTCAGAAGGTAAGTTTTTAATTTAAAAATGGAGCTCTTGGGGATCCCTGGGTGGCGCAGCGGCTTGGGGCCTGCCTTTGGCCCAGGGCGCGATCCTGGAGACCCGGGATCGAATCCCACGTCGGGCTCCCGGTGCATGGAGCCTGCTTCTCCCTCTGCCTGTGTCTCTGCCTCTCTCTCTGTGTGGGACTATCATAAAAAAATAAATAAATAAATAAAAATAAAAATGTATCTCTTGGGTGAGGTAAAACAAAAATCAAATTTATTAAGAGTGTCATATAAAAACATGTAAAAGCAGTTCAAATAAAAGAATAGGCAGTTTTATTAGGCAAATGGAGGATTTATAATATTGGAATCATATATGATTCCAGGTAAAAAGCATTAAGTGGCTGGAAAGTATTAAGTGGAACAGAGAAAAATTAAAGACTTTAATGTAAAAATAGAAGTGTAAAGGACTAAAATAAAATTTTAGTCAATGATTATGTAATCTTGCAGGGGGCAGTGCCTCTCAGCTTGTTGCAAAGACAAAAACTTTAAAGGGAAAACTATATTGATTTTTAAGGCTCAAAAATTCCACCCTCTACATGTTTATAGAAATAGACAAATCAACAATATAATTAAAAGGTAATAGCAAATCTGGGGAAATATTTGCCATGTTTATGACAGACAAATGATGGAAGTCTTTAATATTAAACTCTTAAAAATGATAAAAATTATTGTACCACTCAAGAGGGGAAATGAGTAAATCATAAAATGAGGCAAAGAATAAGAGAAATGGAAGCAGCAAATAAATGTGAAAAAGTTTAACGCAATTAGAGATCAAAGAGATGCAAAATAAAATAACCCTGTTTTTCACCTACTAAATTGACAAATGGTCTTTGTTTTTGTCATTTTGTTTTAAAAATAATAATGACATCTTTGAGTTCACAGGTAATTGAAAATTCTCATACCTTGTTGACTGGCATATAAATTAGCAATCTTTCTGGCATATAAATTAGCAATCTTTTTGAAAGCAATTTGTTAACTTCTATCAAAAGCCTTAAAATATTCATTTCCTTTGATTCGGTAATTTCACTTCTGGGAATTTATTCTAGGGGGAAAAGTATTTATTCACACAACAATGTGTTATGAGAGTTTGGCATAGATGTATTTATGTTAGAAGAAAAGTTTTTTTCCTATTGTATTTTACTAAAGACAAATCTTTGAGTGGAATACTTTGTAGCCATTAAAGTTTATATTTCTGAAATGTATGTAATGGCAGGAAATTCCTGTGATATAATATTAAAGAAAAAAGAACAAATTAATAAATCTTCTTTACCCAAATTTTATTTTTAAAGTGTATTTGTGGAAAATAAAGGGAGAATAAAAGGAAAAAATAACAATAATAGTTTGGGATGGTAGACTTATTAGTGATTTTCATCTTACTGGTTTTTTTGTTTTGTTTTTTTAAAGATTTTATTTATTTAGAGCACGAGTGGGGTAGAGGGGCAGACAAAGAGAGAGCAAAGACTTTATGCAGGGCAGGGAACCTGACTGGGGGTTGGATCCCAGGACCCTGAGGTCTTGACCTGAGCTGAAGACAGACACTTAACCAACTGGGCCACCTAGGTGCCAATTATTTTGTTGTCTTATGTATTTTCAAAATTAACTATAATCATAAATTAATTTTATAATAAAATGTTATTTTAAAATATCCACTGTTGAAAGGAAAATAATTTGGGATTTTTTGCTCTTTAGCTTGGATTATGTGAATCTTTGTTTAATCCAAAGTTTTAGTTCTGATTCATCAGCTAGAATTATCTATCCTTCTATTGTGACACACATAAAAGAAATATATTAAATTTTTTGTTAACATTTTTTTAATCTCTTGGACTATAAGCCCCTCAACTATAGGTATCCTATTTTATTTTTTAAATTTTTAAAAGATTTTTTATTTTTATTTATTTGAGAGATCATGCATATGGGAGAATAAGCATAAAGGGAGAAGGAGAAGAAGACTCCCTACTGAGCAGAGAGCCTGATGCAGGGATTGATCCCAGGATTTGGAGATCATAACCTGAGCCAAAGGCAGGCACTTGACTGACTGAGTCACCCAGGAACCCTTAGGTATCCTACTTCATTAATATTAAAAACACAAAATGCTTAGCTAGCGAGTTATTTTTAATATATATATATAATGCTTATTAAATATTTGTTGAATTGTATGGATTTATTCCAGTTTGATTAGAGAGATGGAAATTTACAGAAAGAGTAGTAAGTGGTTCACAAAATTATCCAATAATAAGAAACACTTTGAATGTGTGTTTTAATTGTGTATCTTTTTTATCTAGACAACTTGAATGTTCATGTGCTCAGGAGATTTGATCTGATCTTGTTTTATATTCTTTTATGTTTCATAGCCATTGATATATTTCTAAATAATTTATAGAAAACCTTTGATAAAAAAAAGAAAACCTTTGATATACACTTCTTTAATAAATACAGGATTTGGAATAAATTTATAACACTTTAAAAATACTGTGGATATGGACGTCTGGGCATGCTCAGTGGGTTAAGTGCTTGACTGAGCACATTGAGCTCCTGCTTCTCCCTTTCTGTCTGCTTCTCCCTCTCCATCTGCTCCCCACTCAACATCCCTCCCCCATGTACTCTCTCTCTCAAATAAATAGATTAAATCTTAAAAAAATACAACAGATACATATTTAAAATCCCAGCATGCTTGAGTTGAGGAATGTTCTGATAGAAACTGCCATGAATTTCCACAAACTAAAATGTTTATAGTCAGTACATTTTATTAGTTTTCTTATATACAAAATGCAATTTCTCCTTTCCATAAAGAAATGGTGTTTTTTTTTTCTCCTTTGCAATTCTAAAAGTGGGAAAATAACAAGTTAGTGTGTATTATAGAAACTGGTTAACTGTGCTATCATTGGGACTCAGGGTGCACATGGTAGTTATGCCTAGGGCAGGGAGTAATAAGCATGAACTACTTTAAAACCACCTGAAGGGACTTTGGAGCTATAGTTAGTGAAACCTCTGAGGAGTCAGTCTTGTATTTTTTCTTTTACTATGGTCAACCAAGTGATTTTTTTTTTTAACCAAGTGATTTTTTAAAAGCCTCTTTGGTACTGTGTTGTGATAGGTGTACATTTAAAATAACAGATCCTTAAATACAGAGAACAAACTGATGGTTGTCAGAGGGGAGTGTGTAGGGGGATGGGAGAAAAGAGTAAAAGGGAATGGGGATATAGACTTCCAGTAAAGGCATGAGTAAGTCACGGGGATGAAAGGTACAGCATAGGGAATACAGTCAATGATATTGTAATCATGCTGTGTGGTGACAGATGGCAGCTACACGTGGGATAAGCGTAATATAATGTACAGATTTGTCAAATCACTGTGTTGTACACCTGAAACTAATGTCATGTTCTGTGTCAACTACACTTGGATTAGAAAAAAAAGGAAAAAATCTAATTGAGCAGAATAAATAAATAAAAATGGTGAAAATGGCTAAATGTACGATGACCATATGGTTCACGTCTATTATCCTGGAGTAATTATTAGTAGCATTTCTTCTAATTCTCCAGAGTTGAAGATAGTTTTTATCATTGTCTTAACTGTAAGGTGCATTGAAAATGTCAAGGGAGTGATGAAACCCGAGGGTGTTCTCTGTGGCCTTCATGCACACTTGTCCCTGGCAGCTGTTCCACCCACTGTCAAACATGACATAGTTCCAAACTCTTCCTCTTCATCCTTTAGATAAAATCCAGGCTGTTCATACAATGGCTGCTAATCTATGTGAAAAATCCCTCTCTTCCCATTTCCGGAACCAGCTGAGCTTCGACAAATCTCCTTCCTCCTGTTAAAGTCTCATAAAACATTCCATCCCCCTCCCCAATTTAGAATGCTTCTTACTTAACTCCTTCAGAGGCTTGCATGCTGGACATTTTCAAACAGTCTTGTCCAGATAGTGCTCTGTTTGATTTTCTTCCTCAAATAGGAAATAAACTTTAGAATTCAGACCTAAGGTAGGAGAGAGTATCCTTCTATCTTTTGTGGTCAATGGAGACTAATGGAGTGGGGAAATGTTTTAACGGAGTTTAAATGAGTGAATCGTTTAGAGAATGAAGAATAAATTTTACACACTTAAAACTTACAAGATATCAGTGTTCACCCAGATTTTCCTTCATATACCAAGGCTGAAAATATCGTAAGACAGAATTGGAAGCTGGGGACGCCTGGGTGGCTCAGCGATTGAGCTTCTGCCTTCAGCCCAGGGTGTGATCCTGGAGACCCAGGTTCGAGTCCCACATCGGGCTTCCTGTGGGGAGCCTGCTTCTCCCTCTGCCTGTGTCTCTGCCTCTCTCTTCGCTCTCTCTGAATAAATAAATAAAAATCTTTTTTTAAAAAAAAAAGAACAAAAAAGAATTGGAAGCTGAATAATTCCTTGGGAGGGCAGATATTTAAATAAATGTCCAATTAAAGTGTATATAAAGCCAGCAAGTGTGGAAAGTCTCATTCTAGGAGGGATTTCAGTTTGCTCCAAAGTGTTTTTGAGTATTACTATAGATTCCTAAAACCTACATCCATTCTAATTCATGTAGTGACAAGATTTTACTTCAGAAAGACTCTTTAAACTAAAAAAATCCTTTTCTTTGTATAGTGAAAGAGCCAAAAATTTCAAAGAAATATTTCAAGAACCCTTTGACTTCCTATAATCTGACACGGACATTCTCACAAATAACAAATATAAATATTCTCTCTAAGGTGTAATACAAACGCAATATAATCATCAAAGTATTTTGAGTTCTAAGCTGCTCTTAGATTGCTTTTAGCAATCAGGTTGAACACATGTTCATAATTTTAAATTTCATTTGACCCCTAAATGCATCCTTTTGCTCTCTTTAGAGTCAGTGTATGTTTCAATGCTAAGAGTAGAGTTATTTTTAGTTATGAAAGAAGTAAAGTAGTGTATCTATTTTTCTCTCTTTCAAGTCTGGGATTTGAGTGCAGTTATAGAGCACTGAGTCTAACCAGTCTATGCTTTAGGTAATACCTTAGATAAAGGGACCCAAATCCCATAATGAACCAGTGGTACACTAGCAATGTTTAATGCTTTTTTGGAAAAAAAAAAAGGTGAGGGGTGGTTGAGGGGAGGAATTGGTTTGTAGTGTTTGCAAATTCCCATTTTATAAATACTACCACCATGAACATTTCAAGTGACCAATGTGATGTTACCGAAAGTAGCATCGGAAAGAGATGTGCAGTTGGACATCACTTGCAGTTTTTTCATTATACAGTCATAATAGATAGGAATAACCTTAAGAGCTTGGACAAAAATAAAATATAGGAAACTAATGAGGAAGTGTTGAATTTTAGATATTTTTTCTTTTGTTTTAGTATAATTCATTTAATTGAAAGTTTACATAACTTAAAAATGGCTATGTTAATAATTGGTTTGTAAAATTCCTCAAAATATAACAGTAGGCTCCCATGATCTGGTGAGAGCAGGCTTCAGTACAATAGTTGCTTTTGTGTATTTATTCCTTTGTTTTTTAAAAAATGGTCCCATGGATTAGTGCTCTATACATATCACCTTGGAAATTGTTAGAAATTCAGTCTCCGGTCCCATCTCACACCTACCAAGTCAGATTCTTCATTTTAGCAAGATCTTTGGGTAATTACTCATATTAAACTTTGGGAAATACTAGAAATGCTACTTTAACTCCAGGCCAGACTAAGATTAGGGAAGTGTTTGATTAAGAGGAGTGTATTGCTGGCACAAGTTTTAAAGTTAAGGGAATATCATTTTAAAACATGTGACTGGAAAACCCAATTAGAATATAAATCTTGAAAGGCAGGGAGAAAATGGAATTGGGATAAAGATGAGAATAGTGGTGTATATGTACATAATCCACATAACTTTCAACCTAACACAATTAAAAAGATACTTAATGGGTACAGGCACAGGAAATGCCTAATAATGTAACAAAGAATGTGTCATGCATTTATTTTTTTTCCACAATGAAGAGATAGAGTTTTAAGTTGGACATCAACAATAAAATTATTCTTCATATAAAGAGCTATTCTCTAGTCACACATACCAAAGAGACCTGCACTTGGAAAATAGAAACACTTGAAAAGATAGAAGGGCACAAAGATGGTCCAAAGGTACTATTGAAGGTAACATTCTAGAATTGAGGTATAGGAATCCTGAATATTACAAACAATTTTGGAGGAAGCTATCCATAAAAATTTCAATAATCAGATGGATAAAGGGATGATTAGGTAGATGCAGTCAGCTTCTTCCCCACCCCTCTCAGTTCTTGTTCAGTGGCTCTGGAGCAGCGTGCTCATGATGGCGACAGGGACTGAGGTTCTCTCTGAACTCTACAGCTTGAGCTGCCCTTGATAAAAAGATAGTCTGTTACTGCTTCTGCTTAGTATCTGACCTTCCAAAACAGAGAGCAACACTAAGTCCTCAGTGTGGCACTAATTCTTGGGGGGACCAGCCAGCAACATGGTGGCTGATTGGTACAGCAAACTATTTCCACCATGGTGAGGCACAGAGTCATCTTCACTGAATAAGACCTGTTTTCTTAATATGAATTTGTCTTCCCTGCCTGTAATTCTACTGTTAGCACCATGTTCTGTAGACTCACAAAACGCCTTATCTATAGTTATGATATCCCACATAGCATTGCTTCTGATCAAAGAACTCATTTTGTAGCAAAGGAAATAAAATAGTTGGTTCATACTAATGAAATTAACTGGTTTGATGACATACCCTATCATGTAGAAGTGGATGGTCTACTTCAACAATGGAATGGCTAATTGAGGTCTCAGTTACAGTATGATTTAGAGGAACACAGCTTTGAAAGAAGAAGCTTTTATCTTACAGAACACAATGTGTTGTTTAAATCGGAGAACATGTGATGTTTTCTCCCGAAGTCAGGACACATGAGTCAGGGAATCAAGACATAGAAGTGGAGTAGCTATATAACATATATTATATTGACCAGTACATGAATATACATATTACATTGACAATATGTGGATTACATATTATCTTAGTCAGGTCAAGGTAAGGTAAAAATACCATAGACTAGATGATTTAAACAATAAACATTTATTTCTCAAGTCCAAGATCAAGGCGCTGGTAGATTTGGTGTCTTCCTAGTTCAAAAATGGCCATTTTCTTGTTGTGTCCTCACATAGTGGAAGGAGCGAGAGACCTCTCTGGGGTCTCTTTTATATAAGGGCACTAATCTCATTCATGAGAGCTCTACTATTGTGATTTAATTACCTACCAAAGGCTCCACCTCTAAATATTATTACATTGAGGATTAGATTTTAACATATGAATGAGGGCGACACAAATCAATATAGCATATATATTGAATACATACAATCTTTTTAAAAAACATTTATTGATTGATTATTTTAGAGAGAGGGTGAGTGAGAGAGAGCATAAGTGGGGAGAGGGGAAGAGGGAAGGAAGGGAAATCTTCAAGCAGACTCCCTATTGAGCATGGAGCCTGACAAGGGGCTCCGTCCCAGGACCTGAGATCATGACCTGAGCCGAAATTGAGTCAGACGCTTAGACCAACTGAGTGACCCAGACACCCCTGAATATGTGTAATCTTATCTATTTTAAAATTTATATATCTCATATTTTATATATTTTATAAATATATAGCAAAGTTCCACTAGGTGACAAAACAATGGTTCAACTGAATTGGAAGATGAGACTGCCATCATCATAGGCTCCTCAGGTCAGTGAAGCAACAGGAAAAATGAGGGGGATGGATACTCAAATGTTCAAAGTGATTAATTCCAATTACCAGGGGGAAATTAAGTTATTGCCATACAGTAGAGGCAAAAACGATGGTATCTAGAAATCAAGGAAGCTTCTGGGGTTCCTCTTCATCCTATCCATTAATAAAGTTAATGGAAAACAACAACAACCAAAGCAAGAACAGATGATTGAGACTCAGATCCTTTAGGAATGAAATTTTTGGTTACTCCTCCAGGTAAGGAACTTAGAGGAGCTTAGGATTGACTTAGGGCAAAATGAAAACAGAATGGGGAACGAAATAAGGACCTGATAGCTGTCAACTACTGCCTTGGGGCCATTACAGAAAGAAACACTGCCTATCCTTCCATGTTCTGAGATGATCACGAAGCTTCCCACCAAGAAATGGGTCTGTCTGCAGTTGCATCTTGCCTACATGGCTTTTATGAACCATATGCAAGATTTTCAGAGCACTGACATGGAGAAGTTGCTCTACAGAACTGGGGCTCCAGAAACTTGTGCAAAAATGTTGATATCTGGCCTCTGCTATTACTATAGTAATAAACATTTCTTCTTTGAAAAAAAAAAGACTGTAGTAGCAATGCATATTTTTCCTTGCTTGTTTATGTTTATATGTCTATCGCTATGTCTATGTGTATACGTATTGTCTATTTTTTACTTCTCTGTCTTCTTCTTTGTGGTGTTATTTTAAAGAATTTTATTAGATTTGAACTTTGCAATTTAGTCTTTAGGTAATAGGATATTTAATGGGACTATAACTAAGTATATGGAATGATTAATATAGCCAGTGGTGGATACAGCAGCTGTCAAGACTGTGTCTTTCCATTTTGGGGAAAGACTGAGAGCTTCCTTACTAGTATGAAAGAAATTTCCATCTTGTTAGGTAGAAATGGAGTTGTGTTGTTGTTCTTGTATGGAGACTCAAAGGTGCGTTGAGGTATGTGTATGATTACTGAGTGGCCAAAGGGGGGGACTGTGCCAGTTATTCATTCATTGCTTCTCAGCTTCATACTAATCCTTGTTTGCCTTGTTTTGTGATGATGGAATTAGCCCCTGCAGATTATATGTGCCCTTTCCCAGCTGGCTTGATATTATTAGGCTTCCCTGAGAAGATGCTGAGGGACACTGTCAGGCAGAGAGAGTAGGAAGAGACTCTCTGCTTCCATGTTCTGTTTTCCTTGGGGCACAGAGGAGACCGGTGTGAAGTGGGCACAGAAGCATGTACTATAGCTGAATGCCTTTTGCCTTTAACTGAAGACACCACCCAGCAAACTTGTTTATGACCATGAACTGCATTTGCAGTCCAGTGGCAGCATCCTCCAGCAAGTTTCTTGATCACCACAAAGACAAAACATTTTGGTGGTTTCACTATTTCACCATGAGTGCTCTCATCAAACTTCTTCATCACAGTGGCAACCAGCATGTAGCAACCACTCCATCCACTCCACAGGTCTGAAATTCAGCCTGCAGCCCTCCTAAATTCCTGGGTTCCTTCCTCATTCCCTTCTCCCTCAGCCCTCAGGGACTAACCATCCTGTAGCTGCTACCCTGTACACTTTAGTAACCACCTTTTGACTAGTTAGACAATATATTTCCCCTGTTTCAATTCTTAGTGAGATGGCTGTCTCCTGAATGGATCCTCACGGATGCATAACTTTATTATTTTTGAAACATTTTTTCCTTGTGTAAGAACTTCACACAATAGTCCATGTCATTTACTCTAATATTTATTATGCTAAGGCTTAGGCCTAAGTGAAGTTCTCATGCTACTCTTTGGGTTTACACATTTTCAGCGAATCCTTTTGATGAGTTGAAGAACTATGGTGTATGTATTTACATGCACACATCCATTTTGTGGCACTATTTAATATCATTACTGTTTTAAACTTCTTCTAGTACTATTATCTCTATAAATCCTATAAATCTAGGATTGTTGTAATTGTTTATACTTTGGAGGCTTAAAACAATAGGAGTTTATCCTCTCACAGTTCTGGAGGCTAAAAGTTTGAAATCAAGGTGTTGGCAGGTCTGTGCTCTCTGACAAATCAGTAGGGGAATCCTTCTTTGCCTCTTCCTAGCTTCTAGTGGTTTGTCAGAAATCACTGGTGTTCCTTGATTTGTGTCTCATCTCTGCTTTCATCATCACACGATGTTCTCCTGGTGTGTCTGTCTTCACACAGTCATCTTTTTTTAAGGACACAGTCACATCAGGTTAACGACACACTCTACTCCAACATCCCTTCATTCTGATCAGTTACATCTACAAGAACTCTGTTTCCAAACCCCAAGGTCACATTCAGAGGAAGTAGGGGTTAGAACTTCATCATTTTTTAAAGAACTCAATTCAACTTGTAATAGGTCCATAACCTGAGATGTGTGTTCCTTTTTAAAAAGGATTTTATTTATTTACAAGAGAGAGAGTGAGAGAGAGAGAGAGAGAGAGAGAGAGAGAACGAGTGGAAAGAGAGGTAGAGGGAGAAGGAAAAGGAGATTCTCCTTTGAGCAAGGGAGCCTGATGCTGGACTCAATCCCAGGACCCTGGGATCATGACCTGAATTGAAGGCAGAGGCTTAACCACCTGAGCCACCCAGGTGCCCCGAAATGTATGTTCCTGATATACTACTAAATAAGAAATTAGATTACAAAATGTGCATAATGCCATTTTTCTAAAAGAAAAATAGATGTATTTTCATAAATAGAAAAATATCTAGCATAATATGCCCTCAAATGACAATACTAGTTATCTCTGGGTGGAAGAATAGTGGGATTTTAAAAAATTTGCTTATCTAAAAAAAAAAATAAACCTGCCTATCTCTATTTTCTAATTTTTCAATAGTGAATTGGGATTACTTCTGGTATAAAATATTTTTATTTAAAATAATTAAAACTATTGTAATAAATAATGCATTTGTAGAATAGCCTATTTTCTAGGTTTTAAAAACACTTTGTATTTTTAAATCCAATGTTTTAGGCAATGTGCTGGTAGCAATAAATAGTTGTAGAATGGGAAAGGCAATATTGGCTAAGTTGTAGACCTGTGTATTCAGTTCAGTCTATGGAATAAGTTACTGGGTTGTGGTAAGGAATGATAGTCCAGATTCTTGGTGGGAGTAGGGGTCAGGGTGTTGATTGATGATCTGTTTTCTTGTGCCATATGACTCAACTATATAAATATGGGTGTGGCAAAATTGCTATCATATGTGCCAAAATAATGCTTCAGGGTGACTGAATTAGACCTCGACAATGAGATATGAAGGGATATCTGCAATCCAAGTTTCTTGTAAGTAAGTGATTTTTAGCCATAAAGAAGTTCATGAATTTGTGTTTCTTTCTTGCAGTATTTCAAGAAAAAATTATTATTAATGGAGTTGTTTCAAAGTGTTGTAAGAGTCATGGCCAATGAAGGCATTTACTTTTCAATTTCTGGATTCTAGATTTACATGGCCTTTGATTTGCAGAGGTCATGGGATTTCAGTAAATGTGGTTCATCTATATTAAGATGCCATAAATCCTGTGCGCAAAGAATTTCTGTCCTTTCAAATGATTCCTTCTGAATAAGGGAAGGCTTGGCAAAGAGTCATTTGACTGTAAAGTAGGAGAGCATACTACAACTCTAAGGGAATTCAATGGGAATGATATTAATCCCTATATCTGGAGTATTCGGCAAGAGTTCACTAAGAGTTAACATAAATAGTTTTTGGGCATTTAACAAAGGACCTTTAGATGGACATTCACCATTAGGAGTTTGGTTATGGAAGTTAGCTAAAGAATACTAAAATCAGTTGAAAAAGTAAATATTTGGATCAAATCTGCATGTGATTAGTTTGACAGAGTCCATAATGCTTCTTGATGCTCTCTAGGGAAACATCAGGGGATGTTGTTTACTTGCTTTTGATATTCTTTCACGAAGAGACAGAGCTTAATGTTGTTGGAGGGCATCATCAAGAGGATGTGACCACTGGTTGACCTGTAAGCTGGACCCAGGCAATTGGAGACTCCTCACCTCCTCCTCTGTCCTTGGAATGTACATCCTACTCACTGTTCCTACACCAGAATTTGTTTCAAGGATGCAGCCTTGAGAGAGTAATGTGTTGCTGAGACCATCTGGACTGGGTATGTGATTTAACCTTGTTGAAGCCTCTATATACATTTTAAGATTCTGGTGGGCAGGTATGAAGATCTAGTCATCCCACGGCTAACCGAGACAAACCTCATAATGTATGTTCTCTTGCTGGTTAAAACTGCCACCTACTAATCTGATGTGGTCTTTCTTTGTCTCTTTTTGCCCTCAGGGCGGGCCACAGAGTAGCTGTTGTCCTCTGTATCCACCACCCCCATGAGACCTTCTGCAGTGCACCATCTCAGGACTGAATTCATTTTGCTGATGTTTCCCAACCTTTGTTAAGCAAATGTGCAATGATGCCTATTCTGTGCCAGATCCTATATGTGAAACTGAGAATACGGTAGTGGCAGGACAGACACTGTGCTGTCCGCACTGAACTTATTGGATAGAGACAGTCATTGAATGCTTAAATCAGTTTTTTTTTTAAAAAAACATTTTATTTATTTATTCATGAGAGTAACAAAGAGAGAGAGGCAGAGACATAGGCAGAGGGAGAAGCAGGCTCCATGCAGGGAGTCCGATGTGGGACTTGATCCTGGGACTCCAGGATTACACCCTGAGCTGAAGGCTGATGCTTAACCGCTGAGCCATCCAGGTGTCCTTAAATCAGTTTTTAAAACTAATTCAGTAAATAGTCTTTGAACATTTGTTATGTATCTACTACTGTTTAGATGTCAATGATAAAGAGGTGAAAGGAAAAACTGATAAAATCTCTGTCTCCAGACTGATTCCTAATTGATATAAAATCATAAACACAGATACATACTAGAAGAAAAATTGTACTGTCAAGGACAACATTTATCCAGGAGATGTAAGCTAGGTCAGCAGTTGAAGATCTTTTGTACTGTGGTGTCTAAGCAAGGCCCTGAGAGATAAGAGGGAGTTAACCAGGCAAACAGCATGAGCACAAGAAACCAATTCTGGTGAAGAAAACACATTTTAAGAACCTGGGCTAATTACCATATAATTGTGGAAAAAAGCCCTGAAATATGAAAATTCAAAAGTGATTAAAAGTCCTAGCAATTAATTCTAAATCCCTGACCAATTAAAATTAATTAAATGACCATGGAGCTAATTTCTCTTGGGCTTCTTCCAACATTCAGCTTATGCTAAAAAACAATTTCTGTATTCAAAAATGAATAGTCAACCGGTAATTCTGATCAAGGATAGGCAAGTGAAGAAGTTTATATTTAGGATAAACTCAGTGCTAACATATTCCATATATGTAGGCAGAAAATGAAAATACAATTTAAAAATTTTACACTTTAAATTTGAATACGGAAAGTAATAAGAAGGGGATCCTTGGGTGGCTCAACAGTTTGGCGCCTGCCTTTGGCCCAGGATGCGATTCTGGAGTCCGGGGATCGAGTCCCACGTCGGGCTCCCGGCATGGAGCCTGCTTCTCCCTCCTGTGTCTCTGCCTCTCTCTCTCTCTCTCTCTCTCTGTCTATCATGAATAAATAAATAAATAAATCTTTTTTTAAAAAAGAAAGTAATAAGAACAGTAATAATTGTTAGATTTAAAAATATGTTTGATGATCCTTTCAAGTGTTTATTATATTCTAATCTTAAAATTTCCTATATTAGTTTCACATGGTTTGTTTTCCTCTAAATATATTTGTTTTTTTCCTCTAAAAATGCTTAATGGCCTAGGACACCAAAAATGATTAGTAAGATAGAGATATAAGGGGTAACTAAAATATTTCATCAAGAGGACAGTGCAGTGGATCACTTACTAAATTAGTAAATTTCAAAATGTACTAACAGCTCTGGACAGAGTGACTTGACTTGAGTCTGACCAATAACATGCCCCACTGCCTTTGCCACAGTGATCGTCCAGGTGATTGGTGTGTCATTCAAACAAGATCAGCCACTGTTACTACATGTATACACATGAAGTTAGAGAGGGTCATTTTTCCTTTATGGTTGTAAGATCAAAATATAGACCTTCTGTTGGCCATATTTTATAGTATATGAGTTAAATCTATTGAAAAACAAAGAAATCACAAGAGAAAGTAGAGCTGAGGCATGGAAAATGGTGTAGAGTCTTCCAGACAACATTTGAGCACCAGAAGCCAGCAGAGCCTGAAGCCAACATGGAACCCTGAACTTGTCAGTTCTACAAGCCAACACAATTTGCTTGTTTATATGTTTATATTTAATCTAGTTTAAATTGGGTTTCTGATTATTAAAAGCAAGCTGAAAAAATTTGATAGGTGAGATCCTCCAGATCTCACCAGAAACAGAGCCACTGGGATACCTCAGTGGCTCAGTGGTTTAATGTCTGCCTTTGGCTCAGGGCATGATCCTGGGGTCCTGGGATAGAGTCCTGCAACAGGCTCCCGGAAGGGAGCCTATTTCTCCCTCTGCCTATGTCTCTGCCTCTCTCTCTGTGTCTCTCATGAATACATAAAAATTTAAAAAAATCTTTAAAAAAAAGAAACAGAAACTATAGAAGCTATTTAACTCTTCAGGGAAGTAGAAATCTTCCCAATTCAATTTAATGCTAAAATTTCTGCAGTTTTCCCCAAACACATGCCATATTACAAATGAACCACATGAATATAACATGAATAATATTACATGTTAGTAAATCAGGCACTGTAAGAATAATTCAACACTTCTAATGGATTTTTTTCAGTAATTTCACACTACAAAGCTTACTGACATAGTTCATCACACTTATATCCAAGGGAAAAGTTTTTGATCATCTTGATAAACTAAGCTATATTAAGTACAACTGCATTCTGAATGAGCAAAAAATGTTATTATATAGACTGAGAAATTTTCCACACTATAAGAAATAGCTGTCTTAAATTGATGGATAGCCTTATATTTGCTTATTAATTAACAATTTATTTATTCATGATAGACATGGAGAGGGAGAGAGGCAGAGACACAGGCAGAGGGAGAAGCAGGTTCATGGCGGGAGCCCGACGCGGGACTGGAGCCCTACTCGGGACTCGATCCGGGGACTCCAGGATCGCACCCTGGGCCAAAGGCCGGCGCCAAACCGCTGAACCACCCAGGGATCCCCGGATAGTCTTATATATAATGTAGAATAACTAAAAGCATTTGCATTCAATTTTGGAACAAGAAATGTTTTACAAATTACAGCACATTGACTTAGACCAGGAAACAAAACAAGAATAGAAAAGATGAGAATGAGTATTACTAGTTTCAGAAAGCATGATAAAATAGATGAAAGTACAAAATAGCCAAACCAAAAAATATTTGATTGAAAAAGAAATATACAAGTGAAAAATACAACTGACTCTCTAACAACGTGGGAGTTAAGGACACCAGCCCACCTACACTTGCAGAGTCAAAAATCTATTGTATAACTTTTAACTCGTCCAAAACTTTACTAATAGACTACTGTTGACAGAAAGTCTTATTGATAACATAAACCATCCACTAACACATAGTTTATATATTATATATCCCATATACTGTATTCTTATAATAAATAAAGCTAAAGAAAGTGTTAAGAAAAATCATAAGGCAGAGAAAATATTGTACTGTATTTACTGGAAAAAAATCTGCATATAAGTGAACGCATACAATTCAAACCCATGTTGTTCAAGAGTCAACTGTAGACAACATTAAACAGTAAAAAAGTAGAATGAAAGAAGAGATAGTTTTCACAATTAAATTTATTTTATAGATTTCCCAGAAATAGAATCTTTTAAAAGTTTGTAGGAAGTTGAATTTTGTCTACTTTATATTAAGCTGCTTATTGAACTTTCATAACTGGACGTAGGTCGTGGCAGACTGATTTCATGAATAGCTCCTATCAATGGCCTTCCTATATCCACATTGTATTTTGCACCATATTTGGTACCTGACTCTTGGCACAGCTGTGGGTCTCGCTGGCCAGTGGGAAGTTAGTCAATGTGATACACTATTAAGCTGAGGAGGCTCTTACGCATGAGGACTTGCCCTCTTGAGTCACTGTTCTTATTCTTTCCTGCTTCTCTGTAATTACAATGAACACATGCTTCGGTCAGCATGAATGGTGTGAGAGACACATGCATGTCAGGGACAACTGGAAGGCAGTGCAAACGTCCCAACAAGGTCACGCTAGACCGTTCTATAGCCTCCCCACCTCAGGATCCGTGAGAGTGCTCATCTGTGATCCTGGTCTCCTACTACTCAAGCTAACTGGGAGGCATGGCTGAGCTCAGCCGCACCCGGAGAGTAACCTAGCTGACCTGAACACTTGTAAGGAATAATGATTTCTTAGTGTTGAAGGTCACTAAGTTTGATGTGTTTTCTCATACAGCAAGGGCTATTTTAAACATGGATTAATAGGTTAGAAAAGACACAACTTTAGGGTCTTTGGGGGAAAGATTGATTATCTCATAAGTGATAACTGGTTGATGATGTTAAAAATAAACAGGTGAGCCAATAAAATTAGAAGCACATCTCCCTTCTGAAACCATATTAAACGGAGATGAAGCAAAGATTTTAGAACTACAGAGAGCCTTCTTTGCAAGCATGAATTTACAGTGGGAAAATAAATAAAAGTAAATGATACGGTAGTATAATGAAAAAGATTATGTTTGACTAAGATATGAAATGAAAAATCTTTTACTCTATAAAACTCCTTAGGAAAAAACTGATCTTTGTTTTGAAGGACGCTCTGAAGCCCTTTCTCCATTCAGCCTGCACAGTGAGACTCACCAATAGGCTAACAAGGACAGAGAAAGCCTGGAAACCTATACAGCAAATGATAACGGATTATTTCTGGGTGGCAGGATTAAGATTATTTTTCTTCACATTTCTCTGTATTTCTAAACTGTTTTATAAGGAACATGCTTTGCTTTTTGCTACATCCTCTGGTTTTTTAATATGTACCACTTTCATTGTTCATTTGCAAATATTTTCTATTGTATATTGCTATTTTCTCTTTAACCCACAAATTATTTAGGAGTTTTTTGTTTGTTTTTTAGTTTGAAATGTTTTTGGAGTAGGAAGAGGCTTATTGTTGCCTTCCAATTTTCTTAGGATGGGTCAGAGAACAACCTGTATGGTGATCATTATTGGGCCTTGTTGAAACATTATTAGCAATCTTGCGTGTAGATGATTTGAAGTAGTTTTTTTTTAAGGGGGAGTGATGGCATAAGAAGCTCTCTTTCTATTGGATTAATAGATATTGATTATTAATTAATTGTGTTGCTCAAATCTTCCGTACTTTCACAACTTTTGTCTGGTTGCTCACACCTCTGAGAGTGGTGTGCCAATACCTCTTGAAAAGGACTATGGAGTTGTTAAACTCTCATTGAAATTCTATCAGTTTTATCCATATTTTAATGTATATACATATGGATAATTGTTATATAATTTTCAATTATGAAACATTTATTCCTCATTCTTTAACTCTTTAATATCTACTTTCTCATTCTTTCCTGATATTTTACTGAAAAAATAGAGACCATCAGACTAGTCTCCACATTCTTTCTCCACCACATCTGCCAAACTACCTGCTATGGTTCCCACCTTCTTTCTTGTCCAGAGAGTGATTGCCCAACTCTTCAAGAGCTGATAATCATTCCATTAAAGAACATACAGACTTGTCCCTACAAATGTTTCTTTTCTTCATCATTAATTTCTTCCTACACACTGGGTCATTAACATCAATATATAAACATGAAGGCCCCTGGGTGGCTGAGTGGCTGAGTGCCTATCTTTGGCTCTGGTCATGATCCCGGGGTCCTGGGATCGAGTTCCACATAGGGCTCCCCACAGGAGCCTGCTTCTCTCTCTGCCTATCCCTGCCTCTCTCTGTGTGTCTCTCATGAATAAATAAATAAAATTATTTTATTAAATAAAATATTTATTTTTATTGAGATTATTTTTCTTCACATCTCTGTATTTCTAAATTGTTTTATAAGGAACATGCTTTGTTTCTTTTAAATTAAAAAACCCTTCCTTAATATTCAACTCTCTTAATTAAACTTTGTATTTCTCTTTTAGCATTCACAGCAAAGCATGCCATGAAAAATATGTCAATTCTTAGTCTTGAAACTTGGACTGGGGTCTAAAACTATTTAAACCATATCGTGGCTGCCAATGGAGGAGGCATGAAATGAATGCAGATAACCAACCAACAATGCCCAGTACACTCATCAATGTCCCTTCAGTCCTATCTTAACAACCTTAATAGAAGTTCTAGCCAGTCTCAGCCAATCCAGAAGTCCTTAAATGCCATCATGTAGATAATTTCCCTCTTTCCTAGGGTTCTTCTCCACCTAAGAGTATTTAATATCCATAGTTTGACCTCCAAAGGAGTGGGTACTTAAGGATTCTTCCCCTTTTACCTGTTTCTCAGTTAGAAACTAAATTTCAACCTGAAACTCACATGGCTCTGGTTGAGGTGGAGTTGTGGTCCATAGAAACTAAGATGACTTATGTTCAAAATACTCTAAGTTTTGTTTTCTTCATAACCACCAGTATCTTGTTATTCCTAAAGGGAATTATCTTCTTTGAAATGAAATCAGTATGGTAGGCCCCTCTTTTTGCTACTGTTTTGGGTTAGATATAATAGGGTCTTTCTAGGCTTGGTGTTTGATTCACAGGTAGCCTTGAGTTCTATTCTCTTGGAAAGAGAGAAAGGTATAAATCAATGGATGCCTCCTCTCTCTGATTTTCCACTTTCCGTTATTCAGTGGCAATATTTCTTCCTAAAATACATACAGGCAGCACACTTTGTCAACACAAGAGTTCATTTTCTTTCAAAGACTGCCAAATCCAATTTATGTGAGGGAAGCATATTCTTTCTGCTAATATAAGTTTCCTGCAAAGATGATAAGCTGATCTTAGTCTGTAAATATACATTTTTTTCTTTCCGGGCTTGATTTTCATTAAAAAGTCTTATTACCTTAATCAATGAAGACATCACTCCAACAAAGAAAAGTTTCCTTCTAGAATATATGCTTCTTTCCTAATAAACGAGTGGTATAGACATATGTGGAGCTGGGGGAAAAAAAGAGTTGGGGAATTTTTTAGCTTATTTTGTCTTAACAGTAGGTGTAAGTCTGTCCCATCCTGAAACATTCCAGCTGCTTTCCAAGTCTCATAAAGATTGTCTCTCATCTCTCCCATTTTGAAGACCATGGCCATTTCTGTTTTTTCTGTTCTCACTGATGGCAAAGAAATAGAAGCACCATCAATCTGATGGACTTTTCAGGGTTCATTGAGTTCTCGTAGGGATCTTGGGGAGGTGTAATGATGGAATGTACCTTTTGGAGTCACACAGAATTGGGTTCAAAATTTGATTTCTTCACTTCCTGTCTGAATGATCTGAGTAAAATTATTTAATCTCTGTCTGTATAGAAACAGGTAAATCTTATAGACTGTGGGAGAATTACACCTTATAGGGCTTTTGTAAGGGATTGCATGAAAAACAGATGTAAGGCAACTAGCACAGTACTCATTGCATAACAATTACTAAATACACATTATTTCATTTTTCTTCTGCTGTGTATCTCCAGACGCAAGTGCTGGACTCCTATAAGATTATGGTAAGACATCATTCAGAGGACTTGGAAAGCCTCCAGTCCTTTTCTCTTTTTATTGCCCCTTTGATTTTCATGTCTTCTCTCACAAGTGATACAACCAAGTGATATCTGCGAGGAGCCAGACTTTTGCACTCTACATGGACAGCCTACAACTTTTTCCGAGTCCTTAAACTCGGGTAGGGTAGGAAATACATTTGACACACCAGCCAGCACTAGGCCATCTCTTCAAGGCACTCACTCAAGTAGAACAAAATTGCACTAAGGAAGGAAGCTCTATTTTGCATTTTCCTCAAGGGCCTCTGCCATGGCATCATTTACAGAACTTTCTGTATCCAAGTCGACACAGAATACATTTCCGGAAAATCCAAATTTTCTTTTCAATCTTTTTAGGCAGGCTAATTTATCCTCGATCCCAAAGGCTTAATAAACACTTGACAACTCACGAGCCTAGAGAGGCACCTGCATGCTGTCGTTGCATATTACCAGTTGGTATCTGGGATAGCCTCCCCTGCACAGCTGCTCCCTCTGTCACAGGCAACCCAGCTGGTTTCAGGCTCCTCCGCCAAGGGCAGGAGTGGGGCTGTCTTTCTTATTTTCTTGCCCTAGATAGGATTGCTTATCTGCAAAACAGAGTTGAAGGACGAAGTGGCTTCCTTTTTTGTCAATATTCTTCTATTCCCACCTTGGAAGTAGCCACTCGCTCCAATAGTTGCTCTAGAGGAAATATGTTAATGATATTGTTGGAGCCATCATTGCTTTTTAGAGCAAGTGTGTGGGATTATTTCTAGCTTTAAGAATGAGCAATCCACCTTTCTGACAATGTCTGTAGGTAGTAATCAAAAAAAGATTCTAATTAGTTATGGTGTGCTCATGCTCTTGTCTTTGGACTTCTAGCATATAATAAAATGTAAATTTTATGCCTGTTTGAAAAATAAGGATATTTTTACTTTTTAATTGTCCTTGGTGTATTAGTTTCCTGGGGGAGGTTATAATCAATTCTCATGGACTTGGTGCTTAAAACAACAGAAAGTTATTCTTTCACAGTTTTGGAACTTAGAATCTGAAATCAAGGTGTCAGCAGGATTATACTCCCTTCAGAGCCTCTAGGGGAGGATCCTTTCTTGTCTCTACCAACTTCTGGTGGCTTCTGGCATTCCTTAGCTTTGGCTACATCACTGTAATCTGTTTCCATCTTCATAGAGACGTGTGTGTGTCTCTGTGTGTGTGTATGTCATCTTCCTATACCTTTTTTTGGGGGGGGAGGGGGTAGGGGAGGGGCAGAGAGAGAGGGAGAGAGAGAATCTCAAGCAGACTCCATGCCCAGCATGGAACCCAATGGACTGGCTTGATCTCACAACCCTGAGATCATGACCTGAGCCAAAATCAAGAGCCAGACGCTTGACTGGCTGAGCCATCCAAGTGCCCCTTCCTATGCCTCTTTTATAGGCAGGTGTGATGGTATTTAGGGCTCACACAGGTAATCCAGGATAGCTTCTCCATATCACCACCCTCAACCTAATCACATCTGTGAAGTCCACTTTTCCATAGTGCCATCATTTACAGGTCCCAGGGAATAGGATCTGATATCTTTGGGGCCACTGTTCAGCCTCCCTACACTTGGTAAGTAGCACTGTTAAATAATGGTAAATACAACACTCAGGATTTTAAAGGGTGTATATGAAAACAATAATAAATTTAAATATGTCCTAAGGTAAATAACAAAAATGTGCATGAGGCCAGAGGAAAAATAGGTTTGTGAATGAGGCTGTGAGGATGGTAAGGGAAGGAGAGAGAGACAGGAGAAGCGAACAGATTAGCTCTGAAAACATTCAAATCATTCCCATTGCTAAGGAAACCACTTCACAAATTCCTGCCTCTATCTCAGCTCCCAGCAGCTGCTCTACTTATAATTTGGCTTCCCTGAAGGACTTTAATTGCTAGGTGAAGAAAAGCCAAAGTGGCAAAGTTGGAGTGGAAGGAAAAATTAGGGTGACGTGAAATAACATAAAAACAAATTATTTAAGATAATTAGTAAAGCTGGTGCTTTTAAAAAGGAGGCTACTGCTCCTTTCTCTCTAAACATACCCTAATGATGGTAGCAAAGATGTCTGAAGTGACCTCTTAAAATGGGGGCTTTTACGTTTTCTATGCATGAAAAACATTTATTAAGCAACTTAGCCAGAAATGTCAAATGGACATTTTTGTTTCTTAACCTTCTTTTCCTTCTGTTATGTCTTTTACTAATGGAAGTAAAAATGAATGTGTTCTGAGCCCTCTTAAGTGCCTGTCTGAATGAATGGAAGATGATCGAAGTGTGCCTGTGGCTAGACTCACTTGTTCTATAGGAAGATAGTTTCACCTTGGACTTCGTACGTAGAGTTCTACAAAAGAACTTTTCCCTTCACTCTACCTTCTCTCTTTTTTTTTTTCTACCTTCTCATTTGCCTTTTTGTTTGTATGGCAGGAGATTACCTAAGTCAGTAACTTACCTCCTCTCCTACCGCTTCCAGCACTGCCACTGAAGTTTAAGCCTCTTCTCTCCATCTCTAGTCTCTAACAAAACATCTGTTTTGTTCCTTTTGAAATAATTTTTACAGAGTATGGGATAGTTAGAGAAATTAATGATTCCAAGCCATTTAAAGCTCTCCTTCGTGCATATATAATAACAGACAAAAAGCAACAATTACTCTTTTTTGAGTGGAAACTCAAGATGCCCTGGAGGGAACAACCACGCAATAATCCTCTCAGCTACAATTTTCAAATGTGTCTAGGTCAGCCGCATCCACTATAACTTTCTGCAGTAACGGAATATTTGTTCACTGATGGCACCACCAAATATGATAGCTGCTAGCCATTGGTTGCTATTAAGCACTTGAAATGTGGCCAGTGTGACTGAGGAAATGAGTTTTAAATTTTACTTAATTTCAACTAACTTAGACAGTGATGTGTAGCTAGGAGCTACTATATCAGACAGAGTGGCTCTGGATGGACCACACTGGTATTATTTAGTTCATTCGTATTCCACAATGTTTCTAGCTATGTTGCCACTTTTTACCCATTGAAGGTAAAATAGGCAAAAATTTTTGTATTAAAAAATATTCAGGGGTGTCTGGGTGGCTCCATTGGTTAAGTGTCCAACTCTTGGTTTCAGCTCAGGTTATGATCTCAGGGTTCTGAGATTGAGCCTGCCCATCCGGCTCTGCATGAAGTTCGCTTGTCCCTCTCTCCCCCCTCTGTCGCTCACTCCTCTCTCTCTGTCTCAAATAAATACAATCTTACAAAAATTTGAAGTTTGAAAAAAAAAAAACCAAAATGCATTTGGAAGGGGATCTAGAATAGTACTGTGCATACACCTACCTGACTTTTGAGTTATTTATGTAACAGATGAATGGTGGGAAAGTGGTTCTAATAATACATTAGAAATGATGTCACTATTTATTTAAATCAATACCTGGCTACTCATTGTACAATTAATACATCCTGATGATTAAACTTCACTTTCTAGTTTCTGAAGTTTTCCCTTTATCTCTATTACCTGCATAGACCACCACCAGGAAAAGGATACAGGCCAAGCACACAGTCTGCGTCATGCTCTTGAGTCAAGTGTAGAATACAACTAGGTTCTAGAATGTTTGAGAAATTACCTGCTCTGGAAAAACACAGCTTGATTCCATCATTTCAAGAGCTTCTGAAATTTTACTCTCATTGAAGAATCTGCCCAGATCAGTTGGAAATCCAGGCAGTGAATGTGCCAATGCTACCTGTCCCATAGTCTGCAGCCTCTAGTCCCTCTGTGAATCTCTATGTGACCATGACTTGTTTCCCTTCATGTCCCAAAAAAGGTCTATGACATGAACAGGTATTTGGTCTTCCGGTATTATGTTCTCATTCTGTTGTTATTTGTCAGTGGAATAAGAGGTTCTACCAGAGGTTGCAAACTTCTAAAGGGAAGGGATTAGGCACCTAATCGGTTAAATTCATTATCAGCTTCTGCATCACGAAAGTGAAAACACAAATCACCTCACTTATTGCTGTTGCTGTGGGATGGTGAGTGGAGCTCTGAGCTACAGCAGAAGGAGAATCCCTTCCTTTAAAATTGACATCCATTAAATTATCATGTCCAACATTACTTGGAAAAAGTTTAAATATTTTGCAGATTCAAAGTGGGGAAAATAAAGGAAGGAATCTGGTGTTTAGTGATGATCACAGCTGCTTCTGCAAGCAGGCCGAGTCTGGAAAAGGATAGTGCTCCGCAGGGAGAGAGGCAAACATCAAAGAACCTGTGGCTCCTGCCATCATTCCCTTTGAAATTATTTTCCTGTTCGGCTATCCAAAAATCAAATATTTCCAATCTGAATGTATTGGTTTGCTGTGTATTCCTCCTTGGTTCATTTTCACTGTAAATTATAAAATTGACAGCATATGTTGCTTATTTTAAATTGTGAGTCTGAGCCAGGGGTGAAAAATAAAAGCAGAAATAAAGCATTTTTAAGTGAACTCATACCCGCTTTTTTTTACATTTAGTAAATCACTCCAGGTTTCCACCCCCATTAGAACTGTCTGCTATTTCCCTCAACAATCCTGCATTTGAGAGGTTATCCTCAGATAACAGGTGCTCCTGAGCTTCAGAAACTAGCTGTTTGGTTCTCGCTTTAGTTCTAATCAAAGAAATGAAAATGATTGGTACCTGCTGTTCCACTTCAGAATTCTGAGGGTAATTTATAAAAAGCACTTCCCATAAGAAATACAATGAGACCACCAATAATTTTGTGAATGACCTGAAGAGGCTGTTATATATCTTTTGCCCAAGTAATTAAGGGCAATTGACCTTTAAAACTCAGCATTTGTGTAAGGAAAAAAAATAATGACAATAACCTGAGTTTTATTTAAAAAATAAAGAATTCTAGGACTCAAGTGGATTAACATAAATCTTATAGTAAAGAAAATATTCATTTACAGTTATTACTGTAGACAAAAGTCATAAAATCCAATTAAATCTTGCTTTCAATTTTGCATTACTACATATTTACATATGTGTATATATGTTTAAATATACACATATACATATATATTATATATAATATATTATACATATGGTAACATATAATATGTATTAGTTTTCTAGGACTACCATAAAAAAGTACCACAGACTGGGTGGTCCAAGCAACAGAAATATATTTTTTCACGATCCTAAAGCCTGGAAGTTTGGGATCAAAGTGTTAGCAGGGTTCGTTTCTTTCAGACCTTTATCCTTGGCTTGTAGATGGTCATCTTCTCCCTAGTTCTTCACATGCTCTTCCCTCTACACATGGCTGATCCTAATCTCTTCTTATAGGGACATTAGTCATACTTGATTAGGGTTCAAACTAATTACCTTTATTTATTTATTTTTTAATTTAAATTTTACTTAGTTAACATACAGTGCGATATTGGTTTTTGGAGTAGAATTCAGTGATTCATCATGTACATACAACACCCACGGCTCATCACATCTTTAATACCCTTTGCCCTTCTATCCCATCCCCTAACGACCTCATTTTAACTTAATTGTCTCCTTAAAGAATCTATCTCCAAATATAGTCCCATTTTGAGGTACTGGAAGTAAGGACTCCAACATGTGAATTTGGAGAGAAGCAGTAGTTTAGCTTATGCATATATTTCTGTAAAATTTAATTAACTTGAATTTTTAAAAATTTTCTTAAGAGTTTACTTATTTTTTTATGTCTCTCTGTCATACTCAATCATTACTCATCTCCAGATGCTGTCGCTGTTGTCAATTGCTTATTTTTTCAGAGAGATAGTCTATATATTTATGCATATAGCATATATATGTATGTGTGTGTTTGTATAAATGTATGTGTGAAACTAAGTGAAAACAAGCAGAATGCAGAGCAGTGTGCATGGCATGTTCCCATTGCACTTGGAAAATGTAATATACGTGCATATATATGAGTATATATGTTTTTTTGCCATGGTTTTATTATTTGAAAAAATCTTTAAATCTTTCATACATTTGGAATTCACTTCAAGTTGGATCTCATGATCTCAATACTGTGTTTTGAGTAATCTATCTTTCCTCCATTATTTGATACCTTATCTTTACCATTTACTAAATTCTCATACTCATTTGGATCTTATTATGTTTTGCTTCTGCCTAGTTGCTGAGAGAGGACTGTCCTTGACTCTCCCTGGTAGCTCTCTCTGCATTGCATCACTCTAGTTAGGATCCATGGCTTCCTATCCTCCCAGGGAGAAGGGTCAGTATGGTTTCAACCTCCTACAAGATCTTCACGTGCTTCTGGTATTAACATGCAGCTGTCTGGGCAGATGGCTTCTACATGAACCCTAAGATGATGGAGAGCAGCAGTGTGGCAGAGTCCCACTGCTGGGTTCCATGAGAAAGTCAACCTGTGCCCAGTCCCAGTGTGTCTCCATGGGGTAGGGAGAGACTGTGAACACCTGTGCCTTCTTCCTGTGGGTTCTTCCTTCACACTTGGTGAGGCTTGTAGCATTGCCCCAGCCCTTCTCCTGACCCCATTGATAGGTGGTATTAAGAATTTTGTTATTGTCACTATATATTTTAACATATGCTACAGTTGGTCTTACTTTATTATTATTCTTTTTTAGATTTTCCTTTCTATTTTTGCTTATTTTCTTCTACAGTTCCAAGAACATGTTTCAAGTTCCAAGCATGTTGTTATTTTTGAAATTGTTTTGCTTTATAGACTACTTCAGATGTTTATTCTTTCTGGAGATGAGGCAGCTTAAGGACTTGGGACTGACTCTTGTTAGGCAAAAAGTAAAAATGAGAGGCTGTGGCTGGAGCTGCCCTGCTCGATAGTGAAGTAGTGAGGACCGAATTTGGAGCCATGGAGCCATGTGTTCTTGTAGAGATAATGGCACAAAGATATGAGTGTCTGGGGACCAAATGTGGACCTGTGACAGAGAGATAGCATGGACTTATTCTAAAAGGCAACTCAGTGAACAGTGCTACTTAGAGGGGAAATGTGACCATAAGAGGAGGTGGGTGGTTTCCAGAGTCCAACTTCCAAAGAAGCAGCCATAAGTTGCCAAACAAAGGCAAGGCACTGCCCTCTTTGAGGTGATGTGTCTGCAATGGGAGTTTTCTGTTTTCTTACTCCAAATCCATTCCCAACTCCTCAACCTCAGCTCGTACACACTTTGCTGTTTGCACTGGGGAAACTAGGATGTTGGAACAAAATGGTGCAGCCTTATAGTGTTTGTAGACTTGTATTTAAGGGTTGGTGACCTCTCAGGTCAGCTTACATGGGATATTCTTGAAAGTTCAAGGATCTCCTCTGACAGAAGCATTTGTCTGATGTTCTGTGTTTTCAGCCGTGAGGCAGACATTACCCTTTGCCATTTTTCATGGAGATGCTGAAATACTGTAAGAGGATAAGGAAAGTGGACAAGGGTCTTTTCATCCACTAGTGTGATCATACTCTGAGCAATAGTAGGCTTTATGTTAGAAACTTTCAAATTATGATAATTGTGGTCTTCAAATCTTTTTTAAACTTGGCTGTTTGATTTATCAATTAGTAAGAACTAGCTAAACTATATGGATTTGTTGATTTAGCATTGCATTTTGCAACACAAATGACCAAATTGGCCACAGAAGATATAAAGGTATATAGAAGGTATAAATAGACAGCTTATTATAGAAAAGATTATTTTTACAAGAGAGCAGTAAAGAGGATGATTGCAATGTTTTAAAAAAATTTATGGAAATGGAAAAAACAATGAACATTCCAAAATCTTTATATAAGATTAGAAAACATTGATACCAAAGCCTAACAAAAAGGAAACACAGAATTTGTTTAGTCCAGGTTAACTATACGTATTGATGCAAAAACCCCGTATCTTTGTAAGCATATGTACTAACATATTGGAAGGATATTCTACATGAATACATCTGTAATAGAATGGATAAGACTGTGCAATATCAAGAAATCTATGAATAAATTTCATATTAATAGATCAAAATAAGAAAACCAGAGATTTTTGAGTTAAAATTTACTGAAATAGGGAAAAAATACTTCTTAACATGATCATTTATAATTTATTTTAAATTGTATATCTATTATCTAAATTTATATTTGTTTTATAGTTTACTGAATGGATTAAACAAAAAATTCTTTTAACTGCCATGATTCTTCTGTCAATCATAAGTCAAAAATAATTTCAGCATTTAGAAAATATTTTGAACTAAATGAAAGCAAAAATATTATGTACCAAAGCTTACTAATGTAGCTAAACTAGTACTTATAAGGAAACTTATAGTCTTAACTATTTATTTTAGAAAAAACCTTCTGAAGGACAGAAGAAATGCAAAAGAAATAATGATAATAAAGTTACAATTGAGAATCAAAAAGACAAAAGAATATTTCAAAGAAAAATACATTTCACAAGTTTTTGGCAAGATTGATCACAATACCATGAGAGAAGTCAGAAATAATAATTATTGTTGTTTTTTAAGGAGTGATGTAAGGGCCACAGTTTAGATGCAGTGCATACTGAAAGAATAATATAGAATATCAGAGTAGCTCTATTGGCTGAAATTTAGAAACTTAGGGTAATTAAATTTCTACCAGAATGCTGAATTGTCTTGTATCGTTAGAGAAACTAAATTATTAATTGAAAACATTCACATACATACTCATATGGACAAACAAGACAAATATGACACATGGCAAACACAGTTTTACAGATAAATTATTCCTAAATTTCGAGGAATAGACACTTAGATTTTAAAAAATTGCAATTCTAAGAAAAGTGACCTTGTATTGACAGCTGTAAGTCAGATATGGTGGGGTGTTTATAGCAGGGAAGTCAGAAAACGCTACAAGTCAGGGCTTTGAAGTCAATCAGTTATTAATTATTTACCAGCATTCCACTAGGTGGGAAGACATTTGTCACTACATATTTTATTATAATAAAAAAGTATGATATTCATATGCAAATTAACAAGTAGATCAATGGCATAGAATACAGAGACCAGTGATAAATATAAATGTTATGTGAGAAATCACAGCTGCAAATATAAATATATGTAAGAAATTAAGATGTGAAAAAGTTGGTATTTCATTTCACTTGCAAAAAAATGGCTTATTAAATAGGTGACATTAACCTAATAGCCATTCTTCAGCGAAATCCAAGACAGACTCCAATTTTTTTACAACATACAAAAATAAATCCAACTTAGATGAAAAGTTTACATATACAAAATAAAATGATAAAAATGTTAGAAGAAAAAATGTAAGAGTATTTGTATGAAATTTGGTCGGATCAGGAAAAGAATTCAAGAAGAAAAAATTTGACTACCTCAAAGTTTTAAATTTATATGGCAAAAGTTAGCTAAGCAAAGTTAAGAAAAGAGAACTTAAAAAAATTTGTTACACAAAGGCAGAAACTATCTTTAGCAGAAACTTATAAAGAAAAGATGAAACCAACTCTGTAGTAAAAAGTGAGTAAATTATATAAATAGGCAAATAACAAAAGAAAAAACACATATCCAGTAAGGTCATGAAAATGTACATAAATCAAATGCAGTCAACGAAATACAACTAAAGTAATTCTTTTTTTAAAATTTTTTATTTATTTATGATAGTCACACACACACACACAGAGAGAGAGGCAGAAACACAGAGAGAGGGAGAAGCAGGTTCCGTGCACCGGGAGCCCGACGTGGGATTCGATCCCGGGTGTCTAGGATCGCGCCCTGGGCCAAAGGCAGGCGCTAAACCGCTGCGCCATCCAGGGATCCCTACAACTAAAGTAATTCTTAAATATCATTTTCAAACTTCCAACCAAAATTGAAGGGGCTGAAAATATCAACGCTTGTGGGATGTGGGGAAATTAGTTTTTCTGCAAATATTATGGGAGGTAAATGTCTCCAGTTTTTTTGAAAAGTAATTTGATGATAGTTACCAAAGGTAAATATACACATGCCTTTTTATGGAGAGACAGTTTTCCAAGGTTCTCTTTTATATCTGTACTTTTAAAAAGCAGATGCTCTGATTGCCTTGTTCCAAACTATCTCTTCCCCAAAGTTTTATGGAAAAATAATTGACATACATCACTATAGAAGTTTAAGGCATAGAGCACATATATTGTGAAATTATTTCCACAGTAAGTTCAGCTAACATCCTCTTTCTCATCTAGATACACAAGAAGAAAAAGAAAAAAGAGGAAGATATTTTCTCCTTGTGATATGGGACACTAGGATTTACCATCTTAATAGCTTTCTTATATATCATACAGCAGGGTTAGCTAGTCATGATGTAGTACTGTACGGCCCTAGTACTTATTTATCTTAGAATTGCCCTCTTGTTCCCCCTCCCCCTGCCTCTAGTAACAAGTGTAAGCTCTTTCTCATTGAGCTTTTCTTTTCTTTTTTTCTTTTCTTTCTTCTTTCTTTTTCTTCTTTTTAAATTTAGATTTCACATGTAAGTGGAGATCATGCAATATTTGTCTTTCTCTGTCTGACTTACTATGCTTAACAACACAATGCCTTCAAGGGCCTTCTGTGTCATCACAGATGGCAAGATTTCATTCCTTTTTTTATGGGTGAACAGTATTCATATATATATGAATATATATATATTCATATATATATTCATATATATATATATATATATCACTTCTTTATCCGTTCAACCAGCAATGGGCACTTAGGTTGTTGCCATGTCCTTGCTGTTATAAATAATAGCGGTGAACTGGGAGGTGCAGAAATCTCTTCGTATCAGCATGTCAGTGTTTTTGTATCCCTTGGATATATTCCTGGAAGTGCCATTTTTTCATGAGCTTTCCATATATCTTCTTTGGAGAATGTCTATTCAGGCCCATTGCCCATTTTTAAATTGTATTATTATTATTATTATTATTATTATTTTGCTATTGAGTTAAATAATGTCTTCATATATTTTGAATGTTAACTCCTTATGAGATAGATGGTTTGCAAATATTTTTTCTCATTCTGTAGGTTGTCTTTTCATTTTGCTGACTTTTTTTGTTTTGTTGTTTTTTTTTAAGCTGTGCTGAAGCTTTTTATTTTTTATTTTTTTTGTGTGCTGAAGCTTTTTAGTTTGATGTAATCGCACTTGCTTAGTTTTGATTTTGTTCCTTGTTCCTCATTTATTTATTTAAAAGATCTTATTTATTTGTGTGTGTGTGTGAGAGAGAGAGAGAGAGAGAGAGAGAGAGGGAGGGAGAGAGAGAGAGAGAGAGTGTAACAAGCTGGGGGGAAGGGAAGAGGGAGCAGACTCGAGATGAAGGCAGACACTCAGTTGACTGAGTCACCCAGGCACCACTTGTTCCTTGTGCTTTAAGTGTCATGTTTAAACTACCTTTTCAAGGATGACTTGCACAGTAAAGAACCTGGGAAGATAAGAAGTTGTGTCTTCCTCTGGAGCAAAGAGCAGATGTATTTACTGACGGTCATATACTATTCGAGATCCTTAAGTTTATATACCTCTTTTGTAACCCACCTCACTGTGGGTGCTTGATCCTTTTTCCATCACTCTTTGGGAATTGGAACTTAGGACACTGGTGTGAATATTGGTCGTAAGGATACTACTATTACTACAAGTAATAAATTTCCTTTGTCTCTTACCCACAAGACTATGTCATTTGTTAAGAGTCATGAAAATGTGGTAGACTACTTTGTTAACTTGGAAGTAGGGTAAAAATCTCAGTTCTTGACACTTCTGCAGTTTAGCAATCACATTTTTAAGAATCTATGTTAAAAAAATTAAAGGATTAACACATAATTATAAGAAAGAAACCTGGCAAAGATTTGAAACTATCTAGATCTGCAGCCATATTGAAATCTATGCCTTAGTCATTACATTAAGCATTAAAATTATATATGAAGTATTAAACATAAAGTCAAATATCTTTCTTTTGAAAAGTAATTTTCCTGCATAAAGAAGCAAGTTGCAAAGCAAGGAGTATGATCCTGTTTATCATAACTCAAAATGAAATGAAACCTGTGGAAGTGTATGTCTGTGCGTGAGAACAAGGAAAGACGTAACCACTGATTATCCTTGCTAAACTGAGGGGTCAGGACTCAAGGGGACTCTGAGCTGACTGTTCTCTCATTTATTTCTTAGAATCACCTTCCTTTTCTCCTCAGCACCTGAGTAAAGACAAGAATTGCATACTGATGTGTAATGTTTTCATAGGTTGTATTCTTCTGGGATTGTAATGCTATTTTTATGGTCCTTAGGCAGAAACTACCAGTGCTTTTCTTTTTTACTCCAATATTCTTTTTCACCTTCTTTGTTAACATAATTTCAATAATGAAGTAAAAATGTGCCAGCAAATCATGTATTTTCCTTCTTTTTTTCCTTTCTTCCTTTTTCGCTTTTCCTTGCAGCTAGATATAGCCTTATAACTAACTTCCAGGTATGAGAGTCAAGTAAAACGGAGTGTCATAGAGCTCACACTGACACAATTTCCCATCCTTCCCTCTGCGCTCTGAAGTTACTAAGGGACAACCAATTTTAGCCTAGCTTCAGACTTCCTTACATGAGAAAGAAATAAAATTAGGTTTTATATAAGCCAATACTAGATTCTTTAAAAAATTTTTTGATAGTGTAATTATTTTTTAAAATTTTATTTATTTAAGAGAGAGAGAGAAAGGGAGTGCCAGAGAACGCAAGTGGGGGGAATGGCAGAGGGAGAGGGAGAAGCAGAGTGCTTGTGGTGAGCACTCTGTGGGACTCAATCCCAGGACCCCGGTATCATGACTTGAGCCCAAGGCAGATGCTTAACCTACTGAGCTGTCCAAAAGCCCCTGATATATGTAATTAAATCTTACCCTAATACAAAGCCTTGGCAGACAGCATGTAGTGGTTCTTCCTCATGGACATAAAGCCAGAATATAGCTCGTTCCCTGGGTCACTGGCAATTATTTTTGTGTTTAACATACTTTGTGGTTGTTGTCTCAATCCCAATTTGTTTTTTCTGGGGCCAACCCTAATGGAAACATCCACCCTGATGGCTCTGAATCCAGAAAGAAATTTTTTAGCACAAAGTTTTATAAAATTCCATATGATGGTGATTTTTCATCTCTTCACTGTCTCTGTGATAGCAATTTAACTTGGTGTTAAAGTCCTTCTTTTTATGTTCTGCCAATTATTTCCTAAGAATGTTTTAATTTTCTGGTTGTAAATGGCTTGTCTTAGGAGGGTCCAGACTGGGGGGCCCCAGTCAAGGCCATGTCCCCAAGGTCATAATGTGTGGAACTGGGCCAAACCTTTGCATCAGCTCCTGTTGGTCTGGCATCTCTATAAGAAATTTGGTGGTCCACCTAACAGTACAGTTCCTGGTCAGTACTCACTAAGAAGTTTAAAACATTTTCTCAATTTAGTTAACTGGCATAACATTGCACAAATCTGGTTTTCTGCCTGGAACATCCTGTACCAACCCATGCATTCCCCCCAAATTGAAATTCCAATCTCAGTGTGGTCTCCACGAGATCCCTCTTACTTTCTGGTGGTAGTCCAAAAACCACTGTTGTTCATGCTGGGTCCAGATTTTCCCTCTCTTCCTCTCTACAGAATGCAGGGAGACTTACTGAAAATGCACATGTGGCTCAGATCAAAGGTGCTGAGTTAAATCTGAAATCCAGCTGGGTAAAACACCTTGGCTTCAAAACTCCAATTTTACTCCCATTACCACCATTAAATATAACACTTGAAAACATGACCTGGGTGACTCAACCCCACTGTTGAAAGAAGAATGTCTTGGAAAGCAAGAGTAATTCCAAAATGACGCATAAAGAGAACACTCAGTCCCCAATAGTACTTAAAATCCCTTTTGTTTCCTTTCTCATATACCTGACTTACACCGAAGCTGCTCCTATGCCTGATATACTCCACTCCTAAATTTTTCTGCAACTGTCACCTTTGAGCACCTCACACTTTCCTCTGACCCTCTTAACCTTCCTCCGATTATTTCTCACAAAAGCCAACATGCCTAGTCTAGTAAGAAAGCCTCCTGCATACAATAGAGTGGGTAGAAAAGGGCCCCAAATGGAACAAGGCAGACAATTCCATCTTGAGAGGAGGGAGAAAGAAGTCTGGGAACACTTACGGGTTAATAAATTTTATTCTGACATGGAACCAATTTGACAGTCATCTTTTTCACGTCAAATGAAGAATATATTTATTTGATCAATCTTGAACTCTGTGGGTTTGAAGATACTAGCAGGTTCTGTGATTAGCTAACCGTCTATGACCACAGTTTACCTAAACTGCAGAGAATCAGCTTCTGCATACCAGAGCAAAAGAAACCATTTCTCCTGCAAGGAAGCTAGAGTCAAGGCCATAGATACATAGTTATAAATATTTATTACCCATTTGCCTCCCTTGATACCTGTTTGATGAATAGATGCCAAAGCCTCTGATCCCACTGATACGATGGAGGTATTGACAGGTGCATGTACATTACAGACATTTTGGAAAGAAAAATAAATGGACTATTTCTCACTTCAGTAATAAGCTCCAACGACCATAATCAGATGTTCCACTACTAGAAACCACCAGGTCCCATCTCAGTTCTTCAGTTTTACCCTCAATAAAAGATGGTAAAGCGCTACAATTTTCATTAAAGTCAGTGCCCATCAACCAGACCCCTCGCCAGAGAGCCAGAGAGAGAGAACTCGGTGAGCAACCTGATGCACAGCGAAGGGAACTAGGGATCATTCATAGAACTTTGATTTTTTTTTTATAAGTAAATGCTAGAAATGGACACTTAGTAGTTTTCTACTTCCTGAAAGATAAGGCAATAGACTAGAGAAAGAGCAGAGGTAAAACCAACCAAAAGCATGTGCAGGAGAGATGCTGTAAAATAAAAGGCAAAGAGTATAGTAGAGGACAGTTATTCTTTAGAAAAAATTTTAGTTGTACAATTTAAAAGGTGCCTCCCTCCCTTTATCAGCTTAATTCAGAAAAACATAAACTACATGAAGTAAGAAATAGAGGACAAGATGATGAAACTATAGGTGACAAGAAGCTAAGAGGCACATATATATTGAAAAAGCAAGAAGTGAGTGAGGGGAACAAGTATTTGTGTGTAAGCAAGTAAGCTAGAGTGTACAGATGTAGCTTGTTATGGACGGAATTCTGTCCTCTCAAATTCTTATGCTGGAGCCCTATCTCCCATGTGGAGAAAAGCATTTCAGAAGGTAAATGAAGGTGAGTGAGGTCACAATGGATCTAATAAGACTGGTGTCCTTATAAGCAGAGGAGGAGACACCAGGAGTGTGTGTGCTCAGAGGAAAGAGAGGAAAGGCTGTGTGAGGACATGGTGAAGAGGCAGCTGTCTGCAAGCCAGAAAGAAATTTAAAAATATTTAAAGACTACATATAAACTGTAAAGTTTACTGTTAAAAAAAGGCTCCTTATTAGCCAAAAGATTTCATGACAAGAGATCCACATTCTCATTTAGTATCAAACAAAATATTTTTTTAAAGATTTTATTTATTTATTTGAGAGAGAACAGGAGCAGGGGGAAGGGCAGAGGGAGAAGCAGGCTCCCCACTGAGCAGGGAGCCTGATCTCGGGCTCGATCCCCGGGCTCCAGGATTACGACTTGAGCTCAAAGCAGATGCAGAACTGACTGAGCCACTCAGGTGGCCCAATTTCAAGATTAAAGAAAGAGTCTTTTAAACCTGTGGTTCCTAAACTTTGTGCTGAAATGCCTTGGGCACCACCATAAGCTCAGGCAGGGCACAGGGGGATATTTTACATTTTTAAATATTTATTTATTTATTTATTTATTTATTTATTTATTTATTTATGAGAGAGAGAGCACATGAGCACACAAGCAGGGGGAGGGGCGGAGAGAGAGAGGGAGAGAGACAATCCTTACACAAACTCCCCACTGAGCACAGAGCCTCACAGGAGGTTTAATCCCAGAGCCCTGAGATTACCACCTAAACTGAAACCAAGAGATGGGTAATTTAGCTGACTGAGCCATCGAGGCTCACCCTAGGCTATTTAAAAGTTTTAAGGGAAACTGGGCTACTGGATATCTTTCAAATACTGTTTAAATTCCTTGCTTTAGGTAGTTCCTGGTTCCATTTTTAGATTGCACAACATTCCTTTTTTTTGATGTCATATCTATGTGAACCTAGATTTTTGGTGGATGCTTTGGTCAAAAGCACATACATACCATGTGAAAATCAGTGTGGGATAAGAAATGAGACTGGAGGTGCCCAATCTGATTGCAAGGTTTGAGAAGACGTGTTGTGATCAACAGGCATACACATTCTGTTATTAAGCAATTGTGGTTATTATATAATTTAAAGAAAGTTATTAAGTAATAGTAGATTATTTAAGGGTGCCACAAACCAAGCAGAAAGGCTTTGAGTAAACAAGAAAGGAGAACACACAAAATTGTTTATTATAAAAATAATACCAATTAGCTTATCTCAGACTTCTCCCACAAAAGTAAACTCCAGATGGCTAAAGAAGTCTGTATTCAAAAAAAAAAAAAAAAAAGAAGTCTGTATTCACATATAGCCAAATTAATCTCATTAATCTTCAAATATTTTGGTGAGGATGTGTTCATTGTATATATTTTCTTAGTTCTTAAAAGTCTGCTATTGTTTGGTTGAAAAGAATCACTAAAAGATATTAGTAGAAGATGTATCTAAAGTAAACATGAAGTAAGTCAAAATTACTAAATAATAGGCGAGATCATTGTACCAATGTGCTGAAAATCAATATTGAAAGCACAGTTTTTTATATGTGTATGGCTTCAAACCCGTTTGAGGGACAGATTACTTAATTTATCTTTTTAAATATTTATTTGAGAGAGAGAGAGTGAGAGAGAGAGAAAGAGAGAGAGTGCATTAATGGGGGCCACGAGGGGCAGAGGGAGAGGAGAGAGCGCATCTCAAGCAGACTCCATGCTAGGCATGGAGCCTGATATGAGGCTCGATCCCAGGACCATGAGATCACTACCCGAGCTGAAACCAAGAGTTGCTAGCTTAACTGACTGCACCACCCAGGTGCCCCACAAACAATTTTAAAAGAAGGCAAAAATTTTTTTAAAGTTTTAAAAATAAAAATCTGTATCTATAACCCCACTTTTTAGATGGCACACACTAATATAAATAAATGCAAATATTTTATCTATTAAATGTCTATTAAAATCTATTTTTTCAAGCTTTGTTGACAGAATGCCATGTGACAATGCTTCTAGGGTGGTGAACTAGTTTTCCAATGTGTAAAGCCTTCCTGTGACATTTTATTTACACTCTTAGCTTATTTAGGAGATGAATTTTTAGAATTTATATAAAAGCAATTTTCAGTGGCATTAATACATGACAATTTATAACAAATTATAAATTGAAGGAAAAAGAATACAAATGAATATGATTTCATTTGTTTTTTTATATTGCAATGCCAGGCAGGTAGCACAAAAATATATGAACACCTGACTTTCATTCTTTAAGTGTTGATTTTAGTAATAGAGGTTTATGGAATAAAGATATTAACAGAAGTACAAGTAAAAATTAATGTTTGTCCTAGCTGCTTTAAAGTGCTGGACTTATCTAGGCATACTTATAACATGTTTTCATGACTTTATACATAGCAAATTATAATTGGTTAGGCATATACACTTGACCTTTATTCTTATCAAACTCAATAATATGTTTTCTTGAGATTTCTGGGTTATTAATACCCACATTTCACTCAAAAAGTATCATGAACTAAAACAATTCTGGAATGTGTATATTTGTCTTAAGCTCAATGACAAATGTCAAAAACTATCACAAACAAAAAACTGCATAAGTAGCATGCTAAGATAATAATATAAATAATCTTCCTCAAGTAATTTTTTGGAAGGAGACAGAAGTGAAACAATTCTTGCAGGTATGAATTCTTTTTTTTAGTTTGGAAATAATGTAGTCTTGCTCATGGTAGAGGAATGTCAGCATTCCCTCAGAGTCTTTTCCCACCACCCCTTAATTTAAGAACAATTTAACTACTTTGATGGACAAATCAGGTTCCAAAACAAAAATCTTTAGAACCGTAAATAGCTGTCTGGGGTTCTGCTGTCCTGGTTTTTGCCGTGCCACACGATGCTGCTATAGGAAACACGTGGCTGTATGCTGCCCATTGCCATGTCCCGTTGACTGTCTTGCTCTCTTTTCTGAGCTGGAGGAAGAGATAAATACAGAGCTGGAAGGAGAATGCCTCACATACATTGCGGTTGCTGTGAATGAGAGAGTCCTGGATGTCACAGCCCTTTAACTACAGGCATGAGTGCGTATTCAGACAGATTTCCATGACAAAGAAAGGTTGGGGGCAATATACACATCAAACTCCTTTCTGAAATATGATGGTTTAATGAAGCTCAGTTTCATGACAAATGTCTTCCTACTGTTTTGGAACAAAGGACAAAGAAACACTTTAGAGATTTATATATATTTTGCTGCATCAACACATGTACCATTAAATAACACCCGCCTATCACAGAGTGCTTTAAATATATCTGCAGATATTTCTAAGAGGTTTTGTTTTATTTTTTGATGGAATAACAGTACAAATCTTGTATCATAACAAACGTATAGATATGTGTGTGTGTGTATATCTTTTACAAAGAGCTGTGTGTTGACTGAATACATTTAAAAGAAAATGTATGGGCAGCTCGGGTGGCTCAGCAGTTTAGCGCTGCCTTCAGCCCAGGGCGTGATCCTGGAGACCCAGGATCTAGTCCCGCGGCAGGCTCCCTGCATGGAGGCTGCTTCTGCCTGTGTCTCTGCCTCTCTCTCTCTGTCTCTCTCATGAGTAAAAAAATAAAATCTTAAAAAAAAAAATAAAAGAAAATGTATTTTGAACCTGTTCTGCTATGACCAAATATAAAAGATCTTTTTATTGCACTGTTGGCTTTTAAATTAAGCTTTTTTAAATGCATAATAAATTCGTAACAACTTTAAAAAAATGCTTAGGCAATTACCCCAGCATGGTCCCCAAGACTTCCATGTTTTGTCATTGAAAAAACCATGCTTCATGGCAGAGTTGCAGAGACTTACAGACTCAGTCACACACAGGCTAGAAATAACCTCTTACCTGTGACCATGTAGACTCAGTCGTTAGGTGAAGTCTTTAGTCCTGATGACCACTTTCATCATGGGGAGTTTATTATCAATTTTTTTGGTTGCAACCCTCAGACCAATTTTTGGCTAATTCAAAACAAGAGAGAATTTTTTGTAAGGGAACTGGCCAAGAGAGACTGGGCAGCCAGGTTTGGGAATGGGCAAGGGAGGCAGTGAGCAAGGAGGAGAGCCATGCTCTGAGCACAAACCATCTGTCTACAACGCTATCACCACTGCTGATTTTGTTGCTGTAATCGGTGACTTCTATGTGCCTTTGCCCTCAGGACACTTACTCAAGGTTCCCAGTCCAGGAAGAAGCTCCAATTTGTTAACTTCAACTACAAGCCAGAGTTTATTGGGACAGGAAGGAGGAGGCTGCCTCTGACAAACGACACTATCCACAAGGTAAGGAGGTAAGCAGGGTGTTGATATGTAGGCTGTGACACAGGGTAACCAAACATGACAGTGCTAACTGGAGTGGAGCATTGTGGTCTCTTAACGGTCCTGTTCACTGATGACAGTGTGCACTGTGTCCATCCATCAGCGGGATCTCCTCGAAAGGGAGGAGATGGATTCACTGTTGCTTTTTCTAGGAGGCTTTCATGCCAGTTTATCCACAAAGATAAACAACTAATTATAAGATGAAAAATAAAAATTTGCTTGTTACACATTTTTTCCCCAGTATTTGGTATTTGTTCTATCAGAAAGTAAGGCACCCAGTGGAAGTTAGACTGGCTGCTTTCCAGTAGCAATTTCCCTCACAAACTATTTTGATCTTCCCTCTAACCCAAATCCAACTAAGATATAATTAAACACTAAGATACATAGAGGTCTACTCATAAATTTTCAAGGACTATTTGAAAGTCATTTCATTTCTGACTGAGTGGTTAACATTATGTGGATCAATGCTTTTCAAACTTTAATGTACCTAAGAATTATTGAAGGAATTTGTTAAAATGTAGATTCTAGTTCAGTACCTCTGGTAATTCGGTAGATACTGTAATTCCATTGATCTTGAGTAGCAAGGTATGTCCATATAGACAAATGGATTCAGAAAGCTGACCCAACTCAAGGTGACTGAAAATGAGGAGCTAGAGAAGGAGAGAAGGAGGAGCCTTCTGAACCATTATAAGCATTCTTACCTCCATCTTGGAGGCTCTAACAATCTGACTACTATGATCAGGTTTTTATTTTAGAAAAATAAGTCTGAAAGTTGTTTGGAGTATGTATGGGAGGGGAATTGGATCACAAGTAACTTAGACAAGTAATTGAGTCATCTGGCCAGAGATAGATTAAAGGCTACTGGTCCAATCTATAAGGAACACAAAATGTGACAGAAATACACTAATTTCTCATGCCAGGTAAGCCAGGCTTCCTGTGACCTTATTTATCACTGGTGAAATATAAAGTGATCCTGATGCAATCAAACTAGACTCTATGTTGTACATAAATAGCAGAGTAAGCTCTGCTTCTCTTAACTTCTGTCACAGTTGCTGTGGAGATGGAGGTAGATAGTGTGAGAAACAACAGCAGACCTTAGATTTGACCATGAGACCAACTACCTAGAAGCCTCTTGATGTCTGATGGTTTTTGTATTACCACTAGTTTCCTTCGAAGTAGAAATAATGCATGGGGTAGTACTGTAATATGGACATGAACAGCATATTTTATCACCTAGATATGTCTTAACATATACCTCCAAGACATGGTCTGGCTTATGAAATTGATATGCCAAAAAACAAGATATTTAGTGTGTCCAAGTGAGGTATCCCAACCCTTAGCAAATGTGAGTGACTAATGTTGCCCAGTGATGAATGAATAGGAAGACTTTGAAGTAAAACTGTAATTCCAAATAAGTAAAAAAATGCAGTGTACACTCAGTACATATACTAAATATAATAAGTCCTTTTTGAACACAAAGAAAGAGAATTTTAATTAATATAAATTAGGCTCTTTCTGCAAATACAAATTCAGGGTTAAACCAATGTTTAGAGAGTATTTGCTTGGATGGCTTTGCATTAGCCCTTACAGGCATGTTCACTGGTGAGATTATGAATACTTTTGTAAGAAGAAAGGAAATGATGAAGTAAATCAGATAATGAAAACAGATGGCTTAGTCTTCCTTACAGATCCTTGAGGGTGTAGAACACTGTAAGTAGGAGTGCCAAGGTAATACTTCTACTAAGATGGAGATAACTTTAGAAACAACTTTGGATGCTTTTCTCTTCTTGGTGATCTGATTATTCTCCTTGTGTACTTCCTAGTATTTTTAGCCCTAATGAAGAATATGTATGTGTGTATGACTGATCCGTGAGTAGGAAGAGATTATGGTGTAGGAAAGTTACATCATTCAGGAAGAGAATGTAGAAACCTTTCTTGGGAAAAATAGAAAGGTGGAGAGAAGTCATATAGCTGATACTATAGTGCTGTACTTAGTGTCACATTTGGGAATATGGGGAGAGATTACTACAATACGTGCAGTAGGGCTACCCTAGTAGTTGAAGAGTAAAAATAGTTTGTTCAGGCAAGAGGTCTTCCATGCCCATTCATTATAAGCTTCCTTGTGACCTAGGAGGGCTTGAGAAATTTTCAATGGGGTAGGAAAAGAAGTTGAATTTGGAAATTGCAGAGCTATTATAGGGCTTCTGTAGATAACAGCAATGTGACCAAATCCATGGTATTCTGAGACAGGAAGAGGTCACTATGCCCTGAACCTACTGAAAGAGCAGAACAGTAGAGGTATTAGCTATTGGGTTCAGGAGTAGGTACCAGCAGGATGCCAATGATCAGAAAAGAAAAGGATACTGTATTGAAAGGGTAAGCAGGGACCCTGAGCACAGGATGATATTCTTCACATAGATCCAAGGGCCATACTCCCCTCTGCTATGATTAGGTACAACTATTCCCATGTAATCAGCTGCCATTCTGAATTAGAACCTAATTTAGGGCTTAATTACTTTAAGGAAATGGTTGCATCTTAAAAGTAAGTATGCCATACATTATTTTAAGTAAGGACTTGGTAATTTATTTTAGTTTTACTTGATTAAGAGCTAAACAAATGTGACATTTTAGGTTCCAATCCAAGAAGCTTTGTTTTATAACCTTCGTATTAAAAAAAAGTTCAATTTAAATTCACACTGTTCACTAGAGAAAGCTAAGAAGTCATCTTCTCCTAGTATGATGGTGGCTATATTGTTATGATCATGCCTACTGTGCATGGTAAAGACAAGTTATCCTTGTGAAATAAGATATATAATACTGAAAGATATAAAATTTTTCATGTTTCTCAAACTTGTTAACAACTGGATTCTGGACAATGCTGCTGGCTTTATTTTCTTTCTCAGCACATTGGCTTGGATAATTTTTACATTAGGAAGGGTTTTAAATATTTTACAATATTTTTTAGGGGAAATTTATTGCTTGTAACTTGTATATTTCTGTGTGTAGGACTTTAATTTTTACAAGGGTATGGATGGTCCTAATGATACATGAGAATTGTGGACAAATGATTCTCTTTCAGGAATTTTGTAAGGCTTCCTCTGAGCACACTGGAAAAACTCATTTGCTAAATGGACCCTCACTGTCCTAGGGGATGTTTACTCTGCTTTTTCATGGAAGTTCAGCCTGCTTACTTCCAGGGTTAACCTGATTTTTGATCATCTCTCCTAATCTTTCTTGTCATAGTGTAAAAACGTTCGTTAGAATTCTGTGAAAAGATCAAACTATTTTCAGGTTATTTATATTTTAGTATGTTATTTTCAAAGCTGATCTTTTAAGAGCCCTTTTTCTTTCTTTCTTTTTTTTAAGAGTCCTTTTTCTTATCGGTGAAAATAGGAGTTACTCATGGAAAAATAATTTAAAAAATGAGTGAAGCACTTCTGGCCACGTTCATCTCTATTGTTCATGATTAATATTTTTCTTTAAAAAAACTGAAATGTAAAAAAAAAACACTCAAAGAAATTGGGGGCGTTCTCTGTATTTACTTAGCTAGTATATTTGTAGAGAGAGTATGCTGTACACTGCCTTTGTTCCAACTCTTTTCCTGAGAGAAATAGTAAGGACATCTAATATAAATCAAATGATACGGAATTTAAAAGGTAATTGCTGAGATTTTGTTTTCTTTCAACAATGAATGAATATGCTTCTCCATGGAGGTGTCTCTGCAAATCATAATAGACAATTTCTTGCAAATATGCTAAAGCTCAGTCTGTGCTGCATGTTATAAACATGTTGTAAATTATGCCAACTGCGTTTCTAGGCATCAACACCAGAAGGCACTAAAGCACTGTAGTTCATGTCTGCCTGCCAGTGGAGGTGGGGTAGTGTTCACAGCCCTGCTCTGCGCATAATGCTACACTGAGGGATTGATGCTCAGGGGTACATTGTAATGACATTTGATTTTAGGTAATGAAACACAGGGTATTTTCTTTCTGTGCATGAAAGGGGATGTCACAAGTGAGCTCAAGAATGTAGTTCATTCCCTTTTGCCTCTTTGAATTAGGATGGCAAAAATTCGTCTTTGGGTGTCTGAGTGGAAAGGAATGAAATAACTGGCTGTATCTGTTCAAATTAATCACTGGTCATAAACATCAGGAAAATGGCAGGAAGAAAAGATCATCAGGTGGAAGCTCAGAGATAATTTAGGGAAACAATGGGTGAGGAAAATCATTTTTTACCACTCCCGTCCAAATGTAAGAACTCTTTCTTATTTTTTCTGATGTTATTTTTTTTCCCTTTCAAAGTGATAAAATGGTGAATTTGGAGATTGCATATTAGTATAAATAAAAGTTAAGAAAAGCAGATACTTTTATTTCATGCTGCTTCTTGAGTTAAAATAGAAAGAGAGAGGGATCGTTGCTGTGGTATGGATGAAAAATGTGTGATGGGGAGCGATCCTAAAATTAGCCATAATTCCATAATTGCTTTAAAATTTTTCTACAAATGTATTTATTAGCAAGGCAACAAACACTTAGCAGAGTACTTCTGCTATAAATTATGCAAAAATTTCTTTATATAGTCCTGAATAGTATCAATTTTTTTTTTTTTGCTTCTGACATTAAGTGAGGCTCTGTCATTGGAGGTATATCAAAAATCTCAGTGATCACCAATCACTAATGTTGATGGGCTATGCCCAGGCCCTGTGTGGAACTGGGCTCTCTGTTCTGTGGGCGTATCTAGAATTCTACAATCATATGATTTCATGACAATGAAAATCATTAGATAGCAGTACTGGAGATGCCATCAAGGATACTGATGTATGTAACAGCTTTAAGATGTGAACACCCAGAAGTAGCTTTATTTCTTAATGACTGTATTGTATTGGACATTCTCAGAAAAAAGTTTGTTGAAGAACAAAATAAATTATAAAACTTCAAAAATGTATTATGATTATATTTTCTTTTTAGTAGATAAAATGAGAAAATGTAAAAACAAATTTGTTAAATCAAAATTAAATCAATGGATTTAATGAGGTGATTCCATAAGAAATATGATAGTAGATAAAAAAAGAAATATTGTAGTTGAGAATCTCAAAGAAAACTGTATACAACAGATGATATATTTTGGATTTCCCTTGAAAAGGATACTAATACCTATCACTTACATACTTATTACAATGAATTTATTCACATTTATCACCAACGATCTGAAAAAAAAATCTAAACTTGGAGTACTTCAGTATTTCTATAAATAATCACAGAAAAAAATAAGGCAAATTATTTAATTAAAAATAGGAAATGTTTTGAGGCAATACATGTATCTACAATGTTTCTGGAGAAGCTTATTGCTGGCAACACTGCAATTACTTTTGTTAAGATTAAAGCAACATAATTGCTAATTGATAATGAATACAGATATTCAAATTTATTTCTCAGTTCTTTTTTCCAAAAATGAAAACTTTGTATAACCACTTAAAAATTTACCAAGTTTCAGGAGATAATATTCAAGAAAATCATGTCTTACCTCTACCATTGATAAAGACAAAAGAACATTCTCAGTATTTTATCTCTTTTTGAGGGGAGGGGGCAGTTTCTAATCATAAGGCTTTGAAAAGACCGAAATTTTCAAAATGGCTTCAAGTTCACCATCTTGTATCATTGTGAAAACATCTAGAAATATGAAAGTAAATGGGCCTTAATACCAAATTAAATTTGGACAATTGCAATTTTTGTTTGAATCACTTGTTCTTTTATATTGTATATTGTTTTAATAGTTTATGTATATACTTTGTAGTTTTATATGTAGGTTTAAAACTGTATTTAGTAGTTTCATATGTAGGCTTAATAGCTTTATGAATATATTACTATGGAAAATATGTTTTATTCTCATAAGCTAAGAGAGAACTTCAGGCCAATTATAAGGGTACCAAAATAAGCATCTTATATTTCATTTCTCCTTATTATTCTTCCATATAATGGCTTCATGATTTAAAATATCTTGATTTTTATACCTTTATCAGAACATAGAATAACATAGATCTATGCACACTTATCTTTATAGTTTGCTGTTAAGACAAGGAAGGCATTAGCAAATACCTGAGGTTGTTTGGTTGTTAAAACCTCTAGAAGATAAGTTATGAGAAAATCATAAAAATTGTGTATGTGGGATTGTAAAAGTACCGTGTGCTGATTGTACCACTGGAGCTCCAACATGTGGTATTGTAAAGAGGGAGTTTGAAATGGTGACTTCTAAATAAAAAGCTAAAGCAATCTAACCCTAGACAAATATCTAACCAGTATTTTAAGATTCTTTTCTTAATTTAGATAAGAGATTTGAGAATAGTATATGGACTATAAGGATGGATGTTAACTGGGACACCTGGGTGGCTTGGTCCGTTAAGTGACTGACGCTTGATATCTGCTCAGGTCATGATTTCAGGATCATGAGATCAAGCCCCACATGGCGCTCCATGCTGAACATGGAGCCTGTTTAAGATTCTCTCTCTTTCCTTCTCCATCTACCCCACTCACCCCAGCCCCCAACTAGTGCACATGCTCCCTCTCTCTCAAAATAAAAGGATGGATATTAGAAGGAAAGGATTACAGAGAAAAGATAAATAATGTAACAGATAGTGAAAATTTGAAAAACAGTCCAAGATTTGTGATGGAATCCTAAGGAACTGGGCCTCCCAGATGACCTGGAATTATCGTGAGACTATTTTGCTAACTCTGCTAAGGAATCTGAAGCAAATAGACATTGATTAAAAGCTGGCAAAAAGTAAAGCTAAACATATTGCCATATCTTAAATAATCTCTTATAAAGAAATTTTACAATTGCATTCCTTTTAATCAAAGTTTGGTTACCTATTGTTTGTGAAGATGCCCTTTAGTGAAAGCTTGGCCACAAAATAAAAAAAAATTAGAAACACAGGTAACAAATACAAATTGAAAATCCCATAGTTTTCAATACTACCAGTATTTTACATTATTATTTATAGTTTTCATTTTTGATAAGCTACAAAAGCACAATTCCTAGAGCAGGGTCGGAATGAAGTCTACAGTTGATATAGAACACCTTTCAGTATGAGCTCCCTTAAACTGTGTCTGTGAAAATGTCATCAAAGTCTATGACAGCAATGGGACCATGATAGATATTCCATAAGGTCATCTCAATTCATCATGCCTCCTTCTTGTTTGCACATGAGTGATTCAATAATTAATATGTGTTAAATAAGTAACAAGTCAGATTTCCATAATTTACACATCAAGTTTAGTAATATGATGACATTAAATCATATTTTGTGATTTTTTTACCCACCTACACTAAAATGTCCTTTTATGTAGCCCTTTATCAATTTTCAATAATTTGTAAACTTTAACACCTTGAAACTGAAATCCATTTAATTTGACATATTCTCCAGTTGCATCCCTTTGGTTGCCATGTTTGCTTTTATTTTCTAATAAAATAATTTCTAATCTTACTTCTACTGTTTCCTTCCTTTTGCTTGCTCTGGGTTTATTTTGCTCTTCTTTTTCTACGATCTTGAGGAGGGAGCTTAGGTCATTTCTTTGAGACTTCTCTTCTTTTCCAATGTATTACTACATTGGAATTTTTTACCCTAAGCCTAGCATTAGCTGCACCTTACAAGTTTTGTAAGTCACATTTTGATTTTCATTCTGTTCAATGTACTTTAAAAATTTCCCTTGAGATCTCTTCTTTGACCCATGATTTAGAAATGTATTATTTAGTTTTCAAATCTTGTTAGATTTTCTTATTATCTAAATGTTATTGATTTCTAGTTTGATTCCATTGCTGTCAAATAAAACACTGTATAGTTTCAATTATTTTAAAATGTTGAAGTTTGGGAGGAGGGGCAAGAAGGCGGAAGAGCAGGGTCCCCAAGTCACCTGTCCTCACCTAGTTACCTAGATAACCTTCAAATCATCCTGAAAATCTACGAATTCGGCCTGAGATTTAAAGAGAGACCAGCTGGAACGCTACAGTGAGAAGAGTCCGCGCTTCTATCCAGGTAGGAAGACGGGGAAAAAGAAATAAAGAAACAAAAGGCCTCCGAGGGGGAGGGGCCCCGCGAGGAGCCGGCCTGAGGCCGGGGCGAGTGTCCCCAGGACAGGAGAGCCCCGTCCCGGAGGAGCAGGAGCTGCACCAACCTTCCCGGGCGGGCGGAAAGGGGCTCGCAGGGAGTTGGAGCAGGACCCAGGAGGGCGGGGATGCCCTCGGGCTCCCGGGGACACTAACAGACACCTGCGAGCGCAGGAGAGTGCGCTGAGCTCCCTAAGGGCTGCAGCGCGCACGGCGGGGACCGACCGGAGCAGCTCGGAGGGGCTCGGGCGGCGGCTCCGCGGAGGGGGCTGCGGGGCGGGAGCGCGAATCCCACAGCGCAGGCCCCGGAGCACAGGGCGCCGGGACACAGCCCAGGATCCGGCCTCCCCCGGGACAGGCAGAGGCCGGGAGGGCCCAGGACAGCGAGGACGCTCCTGCCCCGAGCTGAGCGGATCAGCGGCCCCGCCCCGGAGCCTCCAGGCCCTGCAGACGGAGAGCCCCGTAGTTCCTGCGGGGGCTGACTCCAGGGCTCCAGAGCTGCCGCCACTGGGGTTGTTCCTCCTGGGGCCTCACGGGGTGAACAACCCCCGCTGAGCCTCACGGTGGCCTCACCGGATAGACAGGATAAACATTACTCACTGAGCCCTACACCAGGCTGGGGGCAGAGCAGCTCTCCCAAAGGCTGACACCTGAAAATCAGCACAACAGGCCCCTCCCCAGAAGAACAGCTAGACGGACAGGGGAAAAACAAATTATTGACCAAGCAGTTTTGGAAAGTTCCAGGGGAAGTCAAGGGACTTACAGTATGCAGAATCAGAGGAAACACCCCCGTTTTTTTGTTTTTTTTTTTTTTTCTTTTTGATTTCTGTTTGCTTCCCCCACCCCCTTTTTTCCCCTTACTTTCTTTTTCTTCTCTCTTTTTTTCTTCCTTTTTTTTTCTTTTTCACTTTTCTTTCCTTCTTTCTCTCCTCTCTTTTTCACCTTTTCCCAATACAACCTGTTTTTGGCCACTCTGCATTGAGCAAAATGACTAGAAGGAAACCTCACCTCAAAACAAAGAATCAGGAACAGTCCTCTCTCCACAGAGTTACAAAATCTGGATTACAATTCAATGTCAGAAAGCCAATTCAGAAGCACTATTATACAGCTTACCGGTGGCTCTAGAAAAAAGCATAAAGGACTCACGAGACTTCATGACTGCAGAATTTAGATCCAATCAGGCATAAATTAAAAATCAATTGAATGAGATGCAATCCAAACTAGAAGTCCTAATGACAAGGGTTAACAAGGTAGAAGAACGAGTGAGTGACATAGAAGACAAGTTGATGGCAAAGAGGGTAACTGAGGAAAAAAGAGACAAACAATTAAAAAACCATGAGGATAGATTAAGGGAAATAAATGACAGCCTGAGGAAGAAAAACCTACATTTAATTGGGGTTCCCGAGGGCGCTGAAAGGGACAGAGGTCCAGAATATATATTTGAACAAATCATAGCTGAAAACTTTCCTAATCTGGAAAGAGAAACAGGCATTCAGATCCAAGAAATAGAGAGATCCCCCCTAAAATCAATAAAAACCGTTCAACACCTCGACATTTAATAGTTAAGCTTGCAAATTTCGAAGATAAAGAGAAGATCCTTAAAGCAGCAAGAGACAAGAAATCCCTGACTTTTATGGGGAGGAGTATTAGGGTAACAGCAGACCTCTCCACAGAGACCTGACAGGCCAGAAAGGGCTGGCAGGATATATTCAGGGTCCTAAATGAGAAGAACATGCAAGCAAGAATACTTTATCCAGCAAGGCTCTCATTAAGAATGGAAGGAGAGGGAACCCTGGGTGGCGCAGCGGTTTAGCGCCTGCCTTTGGCCCAGGGCGCGATCCTGGAGACCCGGGATCGAATCCCACGTCGGGCTCCCGGTGCATGGAGCCTGCTTCTCCCTCTGCCTGTGTCTCTGCCTTTCCTCTCTCTATCTCTGTGACTATCATAAATAAATAAAAAGTAAAAAAATTAAAAAAAAAAGAATGGAAGGAGAGATAAAAAGCTTCCAAGACAGGCAAGAACTGAAAGAATATGTGACCTCCAAACCAGATCTGCAAGAAATTTTAAGGGGGACTCTCAAAATTCCCCTTTAAGAAGAAGTCCAATGGAACAATCCACAAAAACAGGGACTGAATAGATATCATGATGACACTAAACTCATATCTTTCAATAGTAACTCTGAACGTGAATGGGCTTAATGACCCCATCAAAAGGCGCAGGGTTTCAGACTGGATAAAAAAGCAGGACCCATCTATTTGCTGTCTACAAGAGACTCATTTTAGACAGAAGGACACCTACAGCCTGAAAATAAAAGGTTGGAGAACCATGTACCATTCAAATGGTCCTCAAAAGAAAGCAGGGGTAGCCATCCTTATATCATATAAACTAAAATTTACCCCGAAGACTGTAGTGAGAGATGAAGAGGGACACTATATCATACTTAAAGGATCTATCCAACAAGAGGACTTAACAATCCTCAATATATATGCCCCGAATGTGGGAGCTGCCAAATATTTAAATCAATTAATAACCAAAGTGACGAAATACTAGATAATAATACACTTATACTTGGTGACTTCAATCTAGCACTTTCTACACTCGATAGGTCTTCTAAACACAACATCTCCAAAGAAACGAGAACTTTAAATGATACACTGGACCAGATGGATTTCACAGATATCTACAGAACTTTTACATCAAACTCAACTGAATACACATTCTTCTCAAGTGCACATGGAACTTTCTCCAGAATAGACCACATACTGGATCACAAATCGGGTCTGAACCGATACCAAAAGATTGGGATCGTCCCCTGCATATTCTCAGACCATAACGCCTTGAAATTAGAACTAAATTACAACAAGAAGTTTGGAAGGACTTCAAACACATGGAGGTTAAGTACCATCTTGCTAAAAGATGAAAGGGTCAATCAGGAAATTAAGGAAGAATTAAAAAGATTCATGGAAACTACTGAGAATGAAGATACAACCGTTCAAAGTCTTTGGGATGCAGCAAAAGCAGTCCTGAGGGGGAAATACACCGCAATACAAGCATCCATTCAAAAAGTGGAAAGAACTCAAATACAAAAGCTAACCTTACACCTAAAGGAGCTAGAGAAAAAACAGTAAATAGATCCTACACACAGCAGAAGAAGAGAGTTAATAAAGATTCGAGCAGAACTCAATGAAATCGAGACCAGAAGAACTGTGGAACAGATCAACAAAACCCGGAGTTGGTTCTTTGAAAGAATTAATAAGATAGATAAACCATTAGCCAGCCTTATTAAAAAGAAGAGAGAGAAGACTCAAATTAATAAATCATGAATGAGAAAGGAGAGATCACTACCAACCCCAAGGAAATACAAACGATTTAAAAAACATATTATGAACAGCTATACGCCAATAAATTAGGCAATCTAGAAGAAATGGACGCATTCCTGGAAAGCCACAAACTACCAAAACTAGAACAGGAAGAAATAGAAAACCTGAACAGGCCAATAACCAGGGAGGAAATTGAAGCAGTCATCAAAAACCTCCCAAGACACAAGAGTCTAGGGCCAGATGGCTTCCCAGGGGAATTCTATCAAACGTTTAAAGAAGAAATCATACCTATTCTACTAAAGCTGTTTGGAAAGATAGAAAGAGATGGAGTACTTCCAAATTCATTCTATGACCAGCATCACCTTAATTCCAAAACCAGACAAAGACCCCACCAAAAAGGAGAATTACAGACCAATATCCCTGATGAATATGGATGCAAAAATTCTCAACAAGATACTAGCCAATAGGATCCAACAACACATTAAGAAAATTATTCACCATGACCAAGTAGGATTTATCCCCGGGACACAAGGCTGGTTCAACACTCGTAAAACAATCAATGTGATTCATCATATCAGCAAGAGAAAAACCAAGAACCATATGATCCTCTCCTTAGATGCAGAGAAAGCATTTGACAAAATACAGCATCCATTCCTGATCAAAACTCTTCAGTGTGTGGGGATAGAGGGAACTTTCCTCAACATCTTAAAAGCCATCTATGAAAAGCCCACAGCAAATATCATTCTCAATGGGGAAGCACTGGGAGCCTTTCCCCTAAGATCAGGAACAAGACAGGGATGTCCACTCTCACCACTGCTATTCAACATAGTATTGGAAGTCCTAGCCTCAGCAATCAGACAACAAAAAGACATTAAAGGCATTCAAATTGGCAAAAGAAGTCAAACTCTCCCTCTTCACCGATGACATGATACTCTACATAGAAAACCCAAAAGCCTCCACCCCAAGATTGCTAGAACTCATACAGCAATTTGGTAGCGTGGCAGGATACAAAATCAATGCCCAGAAATCAATGGCATTCCTATACACTAACAATGAGACTGAAAAAGAGAAATTAAGGAGTCAATCCCATTTACAATTGCACCCCAAAGCATAAGATACCTAGGAATATACCTAACCAAAGAGGTAAAGGATCTATACCCTAAAAACTACAGAACACTTCTGAAAGAAATTGAGGAAGACACAAAGAGATGGAAAAATATTCCATGCTCATGGATTGGCAGAATTAATATTGTGAAAATGTCAATGTTACCCAGGGCGATTTACACGTTTAATGCAATCCCTATCACAATACCATGGACTTTCTTCAGAGAGTTAGAACAAATTATTTTAAGATTTGTGTGGAATCAGAAAAGACCCCGAATAGCCAGGGGAATTTTAAAAAAGAAAACCGTAGTTGGAGGCATCACAATGCCAGATTTCAGGTTGTACTACCAAGCTGTGGTCATCAAGACAGTGTGGTACTGGCACAAAAACAGACACACAGATCAATGGAACAGAATAGAGAATCCAGGAGTGGACCTTCAACTTTATGGTCAACTAATATTCAATAAAGGAGGAAAGACGATCCACTGGAAGAAAGACAGTCTCTTCAATAAATGGTGCTGGGAAAATTGGACATCCACATGCAGAAGAATGAAACTAGACCACTCTCTTGCACCATACACAAAGATAAACTCAAAATGGATGAAATATCTAAATGTGAGACAAGATTCCATCAAAATCCTAGAGAGAACACAGGCAACACCCTTTTTGAACTCAGCCACAGTAATTTCTTGCAAGATATATCCATGAAGGCAAAAGAAACAAAAGCAAAAATGAACTATTGGGATTTCATTAAGATAAGAAGCTTTTGCACAGCAAAGGATAGTCAACAAAACTTAAAGACAACCTACAGAATGGGAGAAGATATTTGCAAATGACGTATCAGATAAAGGGCTCGTTTCCAAGATCTGTAAAGAACTTACTCAACTCAACACCAAAGAAACAAACAATCCAATCATGAAATGGGCAAAAGACATGGACAGAAATCTCACAGAGGAAGACATAGACATGGCCAACATGAACATGAGAAAATGCTCTGCATCACTTGCCATCAGGGAAATACAAACCAAAACCACAATGAGATACCACCTCACACCAGTGAGAATGGGGAAAATTAACAAGGCAGGAAACCACAAATGTTGGAGAGGATGCGGAGAAAAGGGAACCCTCTTGCACTGTTGGTGGCAATGTGAACTGGTGCAGCCACTATGTAAAACTGTGTGGAGGTTCCTCAAAGTGTTAAAAATAGACCTGCCCTACGACCCAGCAATTGCACTGCTGGGGATTTACCCCAAAGATACAGATGCAATGAAATGCCGGGACACCTGCACCCCGATGTTTATAGCAGCAATGTCCACAATAGCCAAACTGTGGAAGGAGCCTCGGTGTCCATCGAAAGATGAATGGATAAAGAAGATGTGGTCTATGTATACAATGGAATATTCCTCAGCCATTAAAAACGACAAATACCCACCATTTGCTTCAATGTGGATGGAACTGGAAGGTGTTATGCTGAGTGAAGTAAGTCAATCGGAGAAGGACAAACATTATATGGTCTCATTCATTTGGGGAATATAAATAATAGTGAAAGGGAATAGAAGGGAAAGGAGAAGAAATGGGTAGGAAATATCAGAAAGGGAGACAGAACATGAGAGACTCTGGGAAACGAACTAGGAGTGGTGCAAGGGGAGGAGGGCGGGGGCTGGGGATGAATGGGTGACGGGCACTGAGGGGGGCACTTGACGGGATGAGCACTGGGTATTATTCTGTATGTTGGCAAATTGAACACCAATAAAAAGAAATTTATTATTAAAAAATAAGTAAAATGTTGAAGTTTGTTTTATGGGTCAGAATATGAAGTCTATGGAGACGTAGATCTCGAAGTAGATATATGTATATGTGTGTATTCCATGGGCACTTGAAAATAATGTACATTATGTTACTGATGAGCAGAATATTCTATAATGTTCCTTAGAGTCTGTTTATTGATGGCCATTTTACCTTTTCTCTTATATTTAGTATGTTCTATATTTTGCTCACGTTCTGTCTAGTTGTTGAAGTCTATGACTATAATTGTGGATTTATCTGCTTCTCCTTTAAATTTTTTCAGTTTTTACTTCACATATTTTGCAGCTCTCTTGGTACCTAATATATAGAATAGCTGAGTCTTGCTAGTGGTTTGATCTTTTTTTTCATTGTATAATCCTCCCTCTCTCCTTGGAAGTTTTGTTTGTTTGTTGTTGTTTGTTGTTGCCATCGTTTTGGTCTGAAGTTGACTTGGTCTGATGTTAGGGCAGCCATCTCTGAATCCTTTGATTAATGATTACATGATATACCCTTTTCTTTTCTTTCTTTTCTTTTCTTTTCTTTTCTTTTCTTTTCTTTCTTTTTTTTCTTCTTTTTTTATTAAAGATTTTATTTATTTATTCATGAGAGACACAGAGAGAGAGGCAGAGACACAGGCAGAGGGAGAAGCAGGCTCCATGCAGGGAACCCGACGGAACTCAAACCGGGGTCTCCAGGATCACACCCTGAGCCGAAGGCAGGTGCTCAACTGCTGAGCCACCCAGGCATCCCTCCTTTGAGATTTTCAAACGGCTTCAGGGCATCATGAGTATCTGGACATTCCTGATTTGATTCCAGTATTATTTGCTGGTTCCCGAAGAGGCTATTGAGAGGTTAAAAAGCTGACCAGAGATTTTGGCAAAGTTAAACAGTTAAGGATCCATAGTTGGTGTTCAGGGTTTGCCAAAGAAGTCTGGGACTCATAGAGTCAGGGAACCTATATCCTAGGCATAAAGATAAACCAGAAATAGGCTGGAATTAAGAGAAATTAACACCCTACTTCTAATCCTGTCAATCATGAGGTGATAAAAATACAAACAACTGACAATATATATATAAACAGACTCCATGCAGGGAGTCCAATGTGGGACACTATCCTGGGACTCCAGGATCATGCCCTGGGCTGAAGGTAGGTGCTCAACCGCTGAGCTACCCAGGGCTCCCCTTGATATATCCTCTCAATATATATATTTATATTTGAAGCAAGTTTCCTGTAGACAGCATATAGTTTGGTCTTGCTTCTTGATTTACTCTGGAAGCCTCTGTCTCTTAATTGGTGTGCTTAGGCCATTTCCGTTTGATATAGTTATTAATATGCTAAGACTTAAGCCTACCATTCTATTTTTTTGTTTCTGTTCTCTATTTTTCATTTCTCTGTTTTTTTCCTAACTTCCTAATGGTTACATGCACTTTTTTTTAGCGCTCCATTTTTATTTATTTAAAGTGTTTTAGATATCTTTAGTATCTATTTGTCTAGCTTTATAAGTAGATGTTCTAAGTTATATCAATATCAATATTATATCAGTATGCATATCACAGTTTATAAGAGTTGTCACTTTCCCAGTTTGAGTAACATATAATAAGCTTACCTTCCTTTATGTCACTTTATCATTCCCCTTTTATAAGATGCTTGTCTTAAATGTTTTCTCTATTAATCCTTGACAGTATTTTTGCTTCCAAGGTCAAAAATAATTTAGAAAACTAAAGAAAAGGAAAGTATTGCTTTATCCATATGTTTACACATCTTTTTCTTTCTTCTGGATGCTCCCAAGTTCCTTATTTCATCATTTCCTTTTTGCTTAGATAATTTCCTTTATTTAGATTAAGTCAGATGGTAAAAAATTCTCTTCATTGTCTTCATTTGATAAGGTCTTAATCTACCCTTCATTCCTGAAGGGTATTTTCTTTCAAAATTCATTCTTTTCTTTCAGCACCTGAAAAATATTTGTCACTTTTTTCTATCTCCCATTATTTCTGGTGAGAAGCCACTGTCATTCTAATTGTTTTGCTTCCAAAGGTAAAGTGTCATTTTTCTCTGACTGCTTTCAACATTTAAAAAAAATTACAATGAGTCTTAGTATGGATTTCTTTGGGTTTATCCTGTTTAGACTTTGTTTAGCTTCTTGAGTCTGTAGGCTTATGTCTCTTGCCAAATCTGAGAAGTTTCGATCATAATTTCTCTAATTTTTCAGAATTGGCCTCTTCTTTCCATGTGGAACTCCAATGACATAAATGTTAGATCTTTTGTTATTGTCCCACGTGTGCCTGAGGCTCTGCTTATTTCTTTGAGCCTATTTTTTCCTTTTGTTTAGATTGTATAATTTTTGTTATTCTATCATCTACTGCTTCTTAGTTGAGTTCATTCACTCTTTTTATTTTAGTTACTGCATTTTTGTTTTAAAATTTTCATGAAATTGTTGTCAAAAATTCAGAAACAGTAAAAATGAAATCCATACACATAAGATACTATTTAATAAAAGCTCACTGTGCATATAAGAACAGTTCATGATCTGAGAGTTTTCAAATTCAAAACAAATAGATATGAATCTAAGAGGCATGATGTCATAGGATGGCTTATGAGGTGAAAATGAGAAAGCTGTTTATGGATTGGTTATTATAAAGAGGATTTCCAGACGGCAGAGTTTTGCTTTAAAGTAATTATCTTACACCATTTGTAGGAAGATGACTTAAATTTATTTTATGATTTTCAGAGACATTTGTAAGAAATAACCTGTTAAGTTTTGCTTGTGATTATGAAATAAGCTAGATTTAATTTTGATTATGTGGTTCATATGGTTTTGCCTATTTGGAGGATTTTCATCTCCATTTTATTTGATTTGATCGTCTTTATAGTTCTATTTCCTTTGCTGAAATTTACTTACTTGTTTGTTATTAATTTGTTTAAAGAGTTTTTATAATTGCTGATTGAAGCATTTTTATCAGGGTGGTTTTAAAATCCACCCTGTAAGATGATTTTAACATCTCTGTCATCTCACTGTTAGCATCTATTGATTGTCCTTTTTCACTATTTGGGAATTTTCTGGTTCTTGGTATCATGGACTTTGAAAATTGAAATCTGGACACATTTGTATTACATTATGAGCCTGGATCTTATTTCACTTTCCATCTTAATTGTCTTTTTCTGACACTGCTTTGTCAAGAGACAGCAAGCATTGCCTTATTACTGCCAGTTTGGGGGAATTTTGCCAAATTCCCTACCTGTTGATACTCCTTGTCCCACCTGCTGGGTGGGGTGAGTGTTACCATATCTTATGTGATCTCCACTGACACGATGGGAAGGTAGTCTAGTTACTGCTGGCAATAGTGATAGATCTGATTTATATTAGGCTTCCTCTGACAACATCCCAATAGGGAGGAGCCTTACTACTTAGGGTGAGGGCAGAAGTCCAAGTTTGCCCCTTGCTCTGTAGTGATACTGTGGAGAAAGCCTGGTGACCAGCCAGCAGGGCAAGTGGTCCTGGCTTTCTCTTGGTTTTGTTTGACTGACACTGCTCTGGCAGGCATGTTGAGGTTCTTCCTTACAGCTTCATAAGAATGGAAGTCTAGGCTTCTTTCTTTGTTTCTGCTACATGAGTTGGGGGAGGCACGGATTTTTCTGAGTTTCTTGACTGAAAGAAAGTGGTTACTGTCTACAAGTTTTCTAAGTTGTCCCTCTTCTGGTCCTTTGGCAAGAGAAAGCAGATATTGTTTCTTTGATATGTTTCTCCCCCCACTGTTGGTGTTTCCATGTTGTTGGGCCCATCAGCTCTCGAAACAAACCAACAAGCAACCATGGAACTCACAACTATGTCATTTATTGGGTTCTGAGATTTCTGACCTGTTTTTTCTCCATCTTTCAAAAAGCCTTACTGTTTTAAATAAAATATCCAGGATTTTCAGTTGTACTTAGCAGGAGGCATAAAAGAAAGTATGTCTCTCTCCATTCCTAGAAGTGCAAGTGTGTCTCAAACGCACCTTTGCTTTCTGTGTAACTGATGTCCTCAACTCACTGACTTTGCTACAACTATTTTAGCCTAAATTCTCTAGTCAGGATATGGGTAGTGCTCTACCACTGAGGTTCTCAAATGCCCCAGATAGCCATTTGGAAATACCTGGAGAAACTTTTGGTTTTCACAACTGAAAGAGGGACATTCTACTAGCATCTGGTGGGTAGAGGCTAGAGATGCCACTATACATTCCAAAATGCACAGGACATATCCTCTCAAAAAGAATTATATGGTTCAAAATATTAATTGTGATGAGGTCAAGAAATCCTGCTGTAATTTGCTGTCTCACTGGGTAAGCTAGTACCTATTTTCAGCAAATAATAGGTGGGGATCACCATTGTGAGAGAGCTACCTTGGGAAATAGAGTAGTTTTCAATTCAGGAGAGAGGATCGGCAGAAGCACTGGAGTCTAAGAGAGTTAGAATTGAAAATATGATTGTGTGAGAGGAAGCTGTAGTCTAATTATGTGGATTGTATGAATAAATAATAAGCACAGTGAGTAAGGCTGGGTAACAAAGGAGATTCTCACACATTGCTAGTGGAAATATAAATTGGTACAAACATTTTGGAAAGTTGCCTGACAGTATCTCATAAAGTTGAAGATGCACGTATACTATGACCTAGAATTCAAGGCCTAGGAATAAAGCTTAGAAACTTTTGCACGTTGGTATGAGGAGACTCATGAATAATGTATACAACAGCTTTTTTTTGTAATAGCAAAAAACTGGGAACAACAAAATTTCCATTAATAATAGAATGCACTAGGTTATGGTCTATTCATACATATGAATGCTGTGGAAAAATGAAAATAAATGAATTATAGCCACATGTATTGCCACTGGAAATTTCACGAGCCTCATAGTGAGAGAAAGAAGGCCATATAGGTATGATTCTATTTATAAGAAATTCAAAAGCTAAAATATATTGTACAGTAATAAGCAAAGATTTGGTAAAACTAAAACTAAAAAAGGCAAGAAATAATCTTTGTAATGCCGAGAGAGAGGAATACAGTAAAGAGAGAGGTATAGGTTTTTGAGGGTATGTGCAATGTTTATTTTTTAATATGTGTATTGTTTCCAAGATTATCTACTATAATTATTTTTATAATATATAATCATAAAATCATACATATACATTTGGTATATTACATATGAAATGTAACTATTTAAAGATGTTATATAAAGAATGTAAATAAAATGTGGTGTTAAGGAATAGTTATTCTTCAGAACAAGTATTTTAAAAAAAAGTACTAAGAAAAATAATTTATCAGTATACATTAGTAGTGTTCAAGTCAGAAGGGTGCCTAATCAGTTGAATAAGAGATTACAAAAAAATCATATACATGTCGCTTTATCTTGGGTAAAATAAGTCATGGTCCTTGCCCCTCAACCACCTAACCTAGCTGAACATCTAAATCCTTTTTTTTTTCTGAGTTATTTTAAAAGAATTCTGATAATTCCACCTTTATTGCAAGTTGATGATAAATGTCAGTATTCCGGTTATCAGAAAGACCAATGGACTCAGTGCATTTACATTCTGGTTTATATCTCAGTCATACTAATCTCTAGTGCAGAACCAGCTCTCTATGGCTCCTTGGACCAGCAAAGATCAAGACTCTTCTTCAACACAGTAAGCTTACATATATTATCTTCTGCATTGTATCTTTTAAACTTCTGTTGTAGTCTCTACTATTGCAATGTTCTGTAAAATATTAGTACTTTACATTTGCAGAGAGATTTTTAATGCTTTCCAAGTGTTTTCATGTGAATTTTCATATTGGAACTTCATTATCACATGGTGAAATAAGCAGAAGAATTACTATTATTTACCTTGTTTAGATAAAGAATAATAGATCAAGGGACACATAGAATGGCTGTTTTGTAGATTAGCTGTGTACATGGCAACAGAGGGATTTTAAAAACAATATAGTGACCAAAAAAAAATAGAATGAGATGTGTGAGTACAACTCAATTTATATAAGATAAAAATAAATATGCCACAAACAACACCCTGTGTTTTAGAAAAAGATACACAAATACATTTATATAAATGAAACACATTACAATGGTTGTCTATGATAGAAGTGGTATAAAAATATGAATTGGGAATAGTAGAGAAATGGGAATAAACAGAGCAAACAAGAAAAAGTTCAAAGATAGACAAAATTAAGATGTTTGGAACAAACTGCATTTTAAAAAAATTACTAACTACATTAAGATAGCCAGTATTAGGGATGCCTGGGTGGCTCAACAGTTGAGCATCTGCCTTCGACTCAGAGCGTGATCTCGAGTTCCGGGATCAAGTCCCACCCACATCGGGCTCCCTGCATGGAGCCTGCTTCTCCCTCTGCCTGTGTCTCTGCCTCTCTCTCTCTCTCTCTCTCTCTCTCTCTGTCTGTCTCTCATGAATAAATAAAATCTTTAAAAAATAAAATAAAATAAAATAAAATAAAATAATAAAATAAAATAAAATAGCCAGCATTAGAAATCAGGTCTCCAGAATAAAATAGAAACTCAAAATACTATTCTTATTTTTAGTCTACTCTTACTACATACAAAGTGATGCAGTAATAATACTAGAGGGACTAAAATTCCAAAACATAATTTTTACTCTTGAAGAACTTAAACCATATTTGAGATAAAATACATAATTATAAGCAATATTCAGAAAAATATAATAATAGATTGAAATCATAGTTTATAGACTATAAAGTTGATGTCTCAATTTTGTGCCTATGAATTGCCAAGTTACTGACTTAGACTAATATATATATATATGTTATATATCTATATGTATTCATCTATATAATATATACTAAAATATATCATTCATATAAATAATATGTATGGAATATCAATTTTGTGCCAAATTTGAGATTCATCAGTCAACAAAACAGATGAAAATTCCTTACCCCTCTTGAAACTTATATTCTCTCTGGGATGTGAGACTATAAACAGTAAACATCATGAGCAAGTGAAGTGCTATGTATAAAGTAGTAAAAGTGCTTTGAAAAAAATAGAGCAATGTAAATGCTGAACATGGAGGTTTGGGGTGCAAATTTTTACATTAGGTGGTTAGGGTAGACCTCACTGAGAAGATAATATTTGAACGAAGATCCAGAGAAGATGAGGCAGTTAACCATGTGGCTATCTTTGAAAAGAATATGCCAGGCTATAAGGAGAGATAGTAAAATGCAGGAGGAGGTGGAGCAGATAGAACAATTTTGGGGAAAAGATCAGGTGTTCAATATTGAACAGGTTAAATTTGAGATGTCAGGTGTGCACGTGGAGATGTGGCACAGGCAGTAGATAGGAGTATTTCAGGGGAGACGTATAGGCCAGGGGTACAATCTGGGAACCATTGACATGTTATTTTCCAAGCTATACCACGACATGAGCTCTCAAATGGAGTGTGTGTCGCCAGAGTAAAACAAAAGGAAACCTAGGATCCTGGAGGCCAAGAAAGTGCTAGAAGAAGGGAGTCGTTCATGGAATCAAACGCTGCTGACCTAGTAATGACAGAAATAACGAAATGATCAGACAAGACCTTTTTGTTTGTTTGTTTTCTGGTTTATTAGGGATGTGATTTTCAAATATATTTTTAAAAGACTTAATTTCTTCAGGGCAGTTTCAGGTTCACAGCAAAGTGAGAACAAGGTATGGGGATTTCCCATATATACCCCCTCCCCCACACTGCGTAGCCTCCCCATTGTCAATATCCTGCACAAGAGTGGTAGGTTTGTTACAATTGATGGACCTGCACTGACACATCATAAACACCTAAAGTTCACAATTTACACTAGGGTTCACTCTTGGTGTTATATGTAAGGTTTGGACAAATATATAATGACAAGTATTCATTCTTATAGTATACAGAGTATTTTCCCTGGTCTAAAAATCTTAAAAAGGAATTTTGAAAAGGTATTATTATAAATGTGCTCATGATTTGAAGGAAAATGTGAACATACAAGTTGAGAAATAGAAGATTTGAAGGAAAATGTGAACATACAAGGTGAGAAATAGAAGATATAATAAAATATGCCAACTAGAATTTTTTGAGATGAAACATACAGTTCATCTTAAAGCATTTAATGGGTGGGATCCACAGCAGATAAAGGGCTGCAAAATAAAAGATCATTGGACTTCCGAACTCAATATTAAGGCTATCCAAACTGAAATAAGAAATTAATGACTAAAAAGAAATGAGCAAAGCCTCAGTGACCTGTGAGACATTATCAAGTGGTCTAAAATAGATGTAATTAGTGTCTGGGAGAGAGAGGGAGGAGAAAGAGAGAGAGGAGAGGTTTTCACTGCTGCCCCATCATAGTGAGAGGCTCCTGCTGAGTGCTCTTTTCTGGAGTTGACTTGAGTCATGAATTAGATACTAATGTTCTGTATCCCCTAAATTTTAGGAGACTTTTGTTAGACTCCCTAAGTGTCTCCTTGAAAGCTTTCTCACCAGATTTGAGACGGTGTGAAGGAGACACACACACACACACACACACACACACACACACACACACACACACCAAGAGTTTTCTCCCAAGAATTTTTTCTATGGGCTTCATTCATCTCAACCTTTCCTCAAGGTGGCTTAAGGGTCACATAACCAATTTTCATCCATTTCACTGTCAAGTCCAGCATAGGTGGTCTAGCACTTTCCTATGGAATGTGAAAGTACTTACTGTCATTTTGTTCTAAGCCTTTTGAGAACCTTTCCAAACATTTAACATAATAACGCAGATTTATTGAAGGGTAAACAACTCCATGTCCTTAGATTAGGAATATGGCTAACATCATTAAATTTGTGGGTTATCATTATTGTTGTTATAAATGTGCCTTGAGATTGTTACAAAAAGAGATGTGATAAAAATACATATAGATAATAATGGTTGAGCACCATCTTACACAAGCCACATAAGTAACTTTGATGATTACTAAAAATAAACATGAACTGATCAATCTTTGTGAATATTATGCTGCTAAATAGAAGTATTTAAAAACTAAAATTATCTGTAATTTTTTTGGTAATCTTTGGTTTCAACTTTCATCACAGAAAAATGACGTTCTAAACCCTACAATCCATCATGTGCCTATTACTAGCACTTTGTTCCTAGACTACTTCTTTGCCTGGAATAACTTTCTTCAATTTTATTTTTCTATACAGTTAAATATTTGCCCTTCCTCAAGTTTAGATGTCAGCTCCAACTGTCCTATTAAAATTTTCCAGATTTCTCTCCTTACAGTTTTCTTTTCTCTCTTAATTGCTATAAAATTTTAGTTTGATCTAGGTAACTTGCCCTTACTATGAACTATGACATATATTTATGTTTCCGTATAGTTTAACTATACAGAGTTTCTAGAAAGAGGTGGGCACACAATAAGGGATAGGAAAGTGTGGTCAACTGAAATAGTGACATGTGTGTTCGTAGACTTTCTTACTATTGGATGGCATCCCTGTTTTGATGGATTCGATATCCTTGGCTTCCCGTCCTTAAAACACAACACCTTCTTCATTTTGCAGCTTCAGATGTATGATTTTTAAAAAATTTTCAGCTAGAATAGATCCATCTCTCAAGAATGATTTCTTTTTTTTAAGATTTTATTTATTTATTTATTTATTTATTTATTTATTTATTTATTTATTTGAGACACAAAGAGAGAGGGGGAGAGAGAGAGAGAGAAAGAGAGAGAGAGAGAGAGAGAGAGAGAGAGAGAGGCAGAGACACAGGCAGAGAGAGAAGGAGGCTCTTGCAGGGACCCCGACGTGGGACTCGATCTGGGTCTCCAAGATCACACCCTGGGCTAAAGGCGGCGCTAAACCGCTGAGCCACCCGGGCCACCCAAGCAAGAATGATTTCAATTAAGATTTCAAAAGCTGTGCATGAACCAAAATACTTATGCATTACTTTATGATAAAAATATTTTTCTCAAAGATTTTATTTATTTATTTATTTATTTATTTATTTATTTATTTATTTGAGAGAGAGAGAGAGAGAGAGTAGAGGGAGGGGCAGAGGGACCACCAGATTCCCTGTTGGGCGGGGTGTCTGACATGGAGCTCAATCTCAGGACCCTGAGATCACGACCTAAGCCAAAGTCAGACGCTTAACCAACTGAGTTACCCAGTTGCCCCTACAATAAAAATTGTGACAGCCAAAACAGATTGTACAATTAGGTTTTCTGACTAACAGATTCTTTCCCTGAAAATATGTGATAAGCCAAATTATAATTATAAGGAAGCTTGGGGAATTGAGATCCAAATGAATTAGGTGGATTTATATCATTTTAGTATTTTGTGGCATTAGGCTAAGGGAGTCTAACGCATTCATTACCAAAAGTAGGATAAGCTGCCAAATGGACTGTGTTACTCTTGTTTTGGGGCCAAAACTATTTCTTTCTTGGGCAGTCAGGATAATGCTAATTGTTTTGCTTTGCTAATATTTCTGTTTATGTCATATCTGTGCCAAGGAACAAACTTCCTTTAAATAATACATTTAATTAGGTACCAATCAAGTTTTGCAGGTCTTAGAGATATGCATTGTTTTTAAGGTGAGTTCATGTATCTCTGATCCATTATGTATTGACTTAAGAATTTAATGATAGGGACGCCTGGGTGGCTCAGCAGTTAAGTGTCTGCCTTCAGCCCAGGGCGTGATCCTGGAGACCTGGGATTGAGTCCCGCATCAGGCTTTCCTGCATGGAGCCTGCTTCTCTCTCTGCCTCTGTCTACGTCTCTGCCTCTCTGTGTGCTCTCTCTTTGATTGAGCATAAGCTAAATTGTATGAGTTTATGAAGAATCAATAAACTCAATTGTAGAACATAAAGATAATTAATGATAGTACAGAAACATGTATGTATCATGCATGCAAGGGTTTGTGACATTTGTGAGACACCTATCTTAGTTGTTTTCTCATGACTGATATATACTATGCAATAGAACTTATTAATGAAGATAAAAAAGCAGTCAGAAAATGTGAGCGGCACAGCAAAACACAGCAAAAGTGGTGAGACTTTCTACTTTCCCCTCCCTTTCCTTCTCCACAATATACTGTCAAAGAAAACCACTGCTAATAACTTCTTGTGGTTTCTTTTAGAAAACTCCGTGTACTGTTCTGAACCTTGCCTTTAATTGTTTAATTTGTGGTATTGTAGTTCATGAGTGTTTTCCCTAAGGTCATTTGGAAGGCTTATAATTTGCTTTCGTTCTTCTAGTGGTTGAGTTTATGTCATTATTTAATATACTGAACTACTTTTATTGTTTTACCTATTGTAGATGGGCTCCACTACCTTCCTGCTGGGGAAAAAAAATGGGAAAATTATTCAATAATGTCTTTCTCTCGGTTTCCTTTTCTACTCTGGCTCACATTTTAGAGTGGGTTGTGTTCTTCATAGGCTTAATTCCCTCATGTCATCCCATTTATAGCTCAAAGTAATATATGCAATGCTCTGTTCTTGATTATCCAACTTTAAAGCTGCCTGTTGTCTTCCTAAAAAGGTAGATGAAGAAATTAAAGCACTTTCAACCTTTTTCCATTTTTATGCTTTCTTCACCTTCATAATATGATTGTTTAATTTCATATTTTCAAGAGTTACCTTAGCTTGTTAACACATATTTGGGGATACCTGGGTGGCTCAGAGGTTGAGCGTCTGTCTTTGGCTCAGGGGGGCATGATCCCAGAGTCCCGGGATCGAGTCTCACATCAGGATCCTTGCTTAGAGCCTGCTTCTCCCTCTGCCTATGTCTCTGCCCCTCTCTCTCTGTCTCTCTCTGTCTCTCATGAATAAATAAATAAAGTCTTTAAAAAAATAATGTTTGACACAGTTAAAGAGACAGAGTACTTTAAAAAAATAAAAATTCAGTGTTTCCCATTGATACATTTAGCATGGTTTATATATATATATATATTTAAGTTGTCTCAATTCCATTACACATTTATTAAAATTTGAATCATGCTTGCTATAGTTCCTGAGAATGTTCATATATGAGAATGTTTCTCAGTCAGCTCTTTATTAAGTGACTAGTTATATAACCATGGGTCAAATTTTCTTTACCTCAACACTTAGTGGATATTGTTTCATTTTCTCTTAATTCTGGATGCTGCTATGAAGAAATCACAAGTTTGTCTGATTTTCTCTCTCTTGTAAAAACATCTTCCATCTCCAAAGATGCTTAAAGAGTTTTTTCCTTTTCTTTTAAATTTAATAATGATCAGGAGACCTGGGTGTCAATCCTTCTGTGTCATTTTCTCAAACTTGAAGCCTCTTTTGGTCTGCAGATATAGTTCTTTTTTATTGCAAAATATTTTTATTGTCATATTTTGTAATGTATTTTCTGTTCCGTATTTTGAGTTCTTTAGGATTGCATATTTTATAAGATATACTTATAAAATTTTATAATCAACCCTACTTTTTTATGTTGATCTAACTGAATATCTATGAACTTCTCTGTAAGTGCTTTAACTTTTGTCTACATCTTTTTAAATTAATTCATGTATTACTGTTATCCAGTGTTTTATTTTCCACTTTGTTTCTTGCTTTTTCTAATTTATTTATCATTTATTTAATGATATTCCTTTGATGTTCACTGTTTTTCTTTCTACTGAAATCTCAAATATATCACTTTTATAATTTTATTTTGTTTATATTTAATATAAAAATCCAAGTTGTTCTATAAACATGAGAAGTGTTAAAATTGACATTTCCTCATATTTATTCCACAAAAAGTTTTTTCTTTGATCTAAAAAATTATTACTTTATATCAGGTAGAACAAGATTAAGGATTTAATGTGAAAAAAGTAAGGATTTTGCCAAATTATTTAAAAGCAGCATTTGATGCTTAATCTAGGTTAATGATGACTAGAGAGTATATTGAAAGAAAAATATATTTCTTAATATTAGTGAAGAAGTTTTCAAAATGGCATCATGGTGATGATCCTCATCTAAAATTAATTTTATCTCTATGATGTTGTCATAATTTTGCCTGGCTCTTGTTCAGAGGTGCTGAGAAAGCTCTATGCACCCTAAAATATTCTGAATCTAGGAATATTCCATGAAGGATTTCTTTCTAACGAAGCCACTGGTTGAATGCTAACCTCCATAAGTTTGACTCTCCATGCTAGAAAAAATAATTGAGTGTTCAGAATTTGTTATTCAGAGAAATAAATGTATTTATTTAAATATTAAATGACTTTTATTACTTAATCTCTATAGGTGTATAAGACATGCATTTTGTACATGTTTTATTAACTGAAATATAGAGATGCACACTACCCACAGTTGAACTGTATCCAATAATTTGCAATATATTTGGGTGATATTCTTTACCTGCTTTTAACTTTAGATGGAAAATATGTTAAACTAGCAAAATCCTTTTGTTTTTGCCATCTAGATAATCATGGCTGCAAATAACTATCATAGTAAGAATTAGTCAGGGGTTGAAGGGGGTATTATGATGAGTATTATAGTTTAAAATTCTATTATGAATTTTTCTCCATGATAGTCCAAATTATGAACTGCCTCAAAGCTCTAGGGTCTGAATAAGTAAATTTTTCCTATGATTGATTAATGTCTATAAAGAGCATATAAACAGTCTAATAATAAGTTTTTAAGCACCCGAAAAAGCAACAATAATATTTTATTGCCAAATGTATAAACTGGTCCACCTAGGATGAGTCAATCATTCTTTAAATGATTAGCCAGCAAGCCAAGACCGTAGAATGTAAAGCTTGTTCCAAAACTTAAAATAAATGAAATCCATTTTAAAAACCACTCATGTTGAATTGTAAAAAGTAAATTTAAAATAACCAAACTGGACAGCCTGGGTGGCTCAGTGGTTTGGTGCCGCCTTTGACCCGGGGCGTGACCCTGGAGACCGGGGATAGAATCCCACATCGGGCTCCCTGCGTGGAGTCTGCTTCTCCCTCTATCTGTGTCTCTGCCTCTCTTTCTCTCTCTGTCTCTCAAAAATAAATAAATAAATAAAATCTTTAAAAAAAACCCCAAATTATGATACTCTTCATTGATTTCACTATGAGTTTAAAAAGACCCCAAGACATGATGACAGTGCAGTTCAAGAGATTTTGACCCTTTTTATTGACCTAGTTGCTTTTAAATTACTGTTTTTCTTGACTCAATATAGTGAATGTCTCAGGTGCTTACTTAGAAGAAGTGATGTTTTCACCTTACTGGCAGTTGGTGCCCATCTAAGATAAAAAATACTGTTGAGCATTAACACATGCTTAATTGTAGATCATAAATACAGCCATTTCTATTCCTAGAACTAAAATGCTTATTATATGGGTGTTATTATATCTATGAGTTATTAGTATATTAAATAAATCAAGTCTTAAACTGCTCAAATAGTATAATATAATTGGCCTACTTAAATAGTCAAGTTGGGGTATCATTCTCATCAAGAGAAATATGAGGGATTAATTAGAAGCACTAGAAATGATAGAATATCTTAAAATGTTACAATATATAAAGTCAGTGAGGTCAGTGACTAGTAAATTAACTGATCTCTTCTGGAATGTGGTCACTACACAGTCCTTTCTGAGGAAATTTTTACATCAAGCTAATTATAGGTTTATTGGGAAGAAGAAAACGGAAGGAGAATTTATGAAAATTCAAGATGTGTGACAATTTAAGTAGCAGGGTCAATGGATTAGCCTACTATAAATGTAAAAATCTGATATTGTAACCAAATCAAAAGAAAAATTTTCTAGACATAGAAAACTAATTGGTCTTTAAAAAATAATTTTGTTTCCTTTAATTGGTATGTTATAGTTCATTATCAGATGAAAGTGAACTCATTTTTTTTAAGATTTTATTTATTTATTCATGAGAGACACAGAGAAAAAGAAGGGGAGAGACACAGGCAGAGGGAGAAGCAGGCTCCATGCAGGGAGCCTGACACAGGACTCCATCCCAGGTCTCCAGGATCATGCCCTGGGCTGAAGGCGGTGCTAAACCGCTGAGCCACCCAGGCTGCCTGAAAGTAAGCTCATTTATAATCTGTTGAATGTTTGTCTTTATAGTTTACACTTATCAGTGTTTGAAGTAGTCAATAAAATAATAGTATCTACTCTGATGTCATAGAGTCTGGATATAAATCTCAGTTACAGCACAATTAGGAAAAATTATCCCAAATTATCCAGATTTGAAAGAAGCAAGAAGGCCAATTGCTTGTAATTTTGATATCATTCTAAGGCATTTTCTAAATTAACCTGTAAAAACAGATTTTCCAACTCAGACATCATACCTCCTCAGAGGATCTTTGGAAATGAAATGTGTAGCACAGAATTTTTGAATAACATGCAATGGATAGAGATATTGGTGATGTGCCATCATTAGGGGTAGAGATTAAGGCAGAGAAATGTGAAAATTGTTATGGTTTTATAGCATGGTAGAGAAAACTTCTAAAGGTATTATGGCTTTATTACTCTGTAGAAATGTAGCCAATTTTTGAAAATATAATTTAGTATCTTATTCAAGCATTTCTTTCCTGTTTGATGATGTTTCTGAAACATTCTTTTACCCAAATCTTTTGTCTTTCCTATTGTTTCCATTATTAATGAACTAAAAAAAAACCTTCGACATTATAGACATTTGTAAAAAACAAATATATCAGAAGCTTTGATAAATGTAAAAATAGTTCATCATGCCTTGTGACTCAGAGAGGAAGCAATCAAAGGAGAACTACCATTGTGTATACCACTGTTTTACTTTCCTGTGGCTGCCATATGGAAATGCTCCAAACTCGGTGCCTTCAAACAACCAGAATTTATTCTCTCACTATTCTGAAGGCTGGAAGTTCGAAATCAAGGTGTCAGTAAGATGATGTGGTCCCTGAAGTTCCTGCAGGAGAGTCCTTGCCTCTTTCTAGCTTCTGGTGTTGCTAGCATCCCTAGCACCAATTTCTGCCTCTGTTGTCTCTTGTGGTCTTCCTGTGTGGCTATGGCTTTGTGTTCCAATTTCTATCTTCTTATAAGGCCGCTAGACACTGGATGAGTGCCACTCTAATCCAGTATGAATTAATTTGAACTTAATTACATCTGCCAAGGTCCTATTTCCAAATAGTTACATTGACAGGTTCTGGTGACTTAAGGATTCAACATATTTTGGGGGGAACACACAATTCCAACCACACACTCAGACACCCATTTGAGCTCATGCAATGTCTTCATTTCTATTATTCTAGATGAATTATGCTTTGTTCCCAACTAAAGGTAAACACTCTACATGTAAACAAGATCCCATCCTCCCTGGCTTATCAGTGACATCAGAAAAGAAAATTTACCTCTTTGTCTTATATCACCAGGTTTTCTCTCTCATTTGGATCATCAGCATTGGCATAGGAACACATGAAATTTATCTCCCTCTTAAAAACAAAGAAACAAAACCAAACAACCCCCCTATCCTACCCCACATCTCCCCTCTGCCAGTATTCCATTTCTTTGCTCTTTTTATATCTAGACTGTAAACATAGATGGTTTGCTATAGTCCCTACATTCTAATTCTCCTCTTACTCATTCTACCATCGCTTCCCTGGAATTTCTCTTGTCAGGGTCAAAATGACCTTTGTATTCCTAAATTCAATGGTTAATTCTTGGTCAACACCTCACTTTGCCACAGCTGATCATGGCTACCTCTTTGCAAGAGTGTTTTCTCTGCCTTCGGAACACTACAGTGGTATTTTCCTACTGATCTCACTGATTACTTCTCTTAGACTCTTCGTCATTCCCTAGTCTTTACATATCTGAACTCCCTTGGGCTCAGTTTTGGTTCTTACAGCTTTACTGATGACATGAATCCCCAAGATGATACCCAGCCTCATGGCTTTAAATACTTTAAATCTTAAAACCTTTAAATACTTGTGCAGTTGATTTCCAAGTTCACATTTCCATCCTGACCCACTCTTTGAAGTTTTGGACTGGAGTATTTCACAACCCACTTGACATCTTGGATGTTGACATTTTTGATAGACCTATATATTTTCCTCCTACTAAATGTAAACCATATGCATGCGGAAATTTTGGTCATTTGTTTTATTGTCTTGGTAATTATCTGATAAGGCATAGGATGGGATAAAAATATGAGTTGACTGAATAAACAGACTTTCTTATTCATATCCTACCTAAGGGTAGCAGGCTGTAGATATATTTACAGAATGCAAAGAAAGCAACAAAAAATGTAGAGCCTGTGGTTTTCATAAACAGAGAATGCTGCTTTACCAAATGAAGCTTTTTAGTGAAAACTGTTCTTTCCATGCCAGAAAAAAATAAGGTTTGTTTAATTTCTTCATTGGGCTCACAGACTAATTGTCAGTCTGTTTATATTATTTGGACAAATTCCAGAATATTTGAGACATTATAAAAACATTTGAGAAATAATGTAACTGCTAATTGATAGTATGAATACTCTTTAAAAAATTAGTACCTGAAATAAGCAGATTTTCCTTTGATAGCTTTTTTAGTAGTATTGAGACCTGTAGCAATTAAGAACAAATGCTTTACAGAAAGAACTGCTTTTTGTTTCTTTGCTTGCAAAATGCATTGTTATCCTACAAACTTAATTTTGGATCCATTACTATCTGTCCTTTCAAAATTAGCTGCCAATTGGTATATTTGTGCTTATTATGGTAAATAACCCATTTTGCAAAATAAAATAAAATAGTATAAAATCTATTTCCCAGAAGCAAGGAGAGTAAACAAAATGCCACCACGATTGGGAACTACTCAATACTCAGTGGGGCAAGATAAGCTACAAAATGTCTTAAAACTTACTGTCTATTTTAAAGTAACTAAAGAATAAAACTTACGTCTATGCTTTTTTTGATGCCTACATTCAGCTAGAGGTGTGTTTTGGGGTAGCTACTGGCATCTTATCCCAGAATCTAGCAAGATTCTAAGCAGGTCATGGGCCTTCAGTGACTATTGATGAGACTGATCCATTTATAGGGAAAGCAAAGAAAGCATCCCACTGACACCATAATTAAGTCATTTCTCAATTTGTTCATAAAATAAACTCACTTTATTGATGGTAATGGTGAAAGGGAATGATAACACATTTTAATATATTTGTCACTGTATTAGGGATAGAATTTATTCAAGTAGAGGGTGATTCATGGGATACATCAAAAGAATTTGAAGAAAAATTGGATGGAACAAAATTACCAGAAACATATTTGATATCATTTTAAAAATTGTCTTTAGAAAACAGTTGCTATCCTAGAAATGAGTATGGGATAAAAAATTTTAAGGAATCACTAAAGACTATAGTAACTAGAAAAAGAGATAATGCGTTTGAAATATTTTAAATATATCTAGAAGGAGAAGAGTTTAGAAGACAGTGGTGAGTCTCAGACTGAATTATCTAATGCTTTAGGATGTCTTTAATGAATTTGTTCACCAAAACTTTGGTGCTTCAACCCAAAACATCATGTTTAATCTGCAAACCATCTGTTACAGTTGCAGTATAGCAGTTGTTGTGAAGAAGGCAGAAACAAGCAACCTTTCTCTCTCCGAAGTCTGAAGGAATGCTGCTATGTTCTGGTAAAAGTCACTACAACACAGTCTTTCTGTGTGGAGTCTCTAAATGGTGCTTCGATGGTCTTTATGCATCATTCCACTTCTCGCAAGTTCCAGAGACAAGCATCACATTAAGTATATTTAGTAGAGATGGAGACGTGGTATTCTTGGACTCTTAGAGGCCATGACCAAGTATAAATCATGCCATCTAAGGAGGCTGGGGACCAGCTTTTCATGCATCTGTTTACTTTAAAGTTGATGTTATTTGCCACTCAGTGCTAAGTTAAACAGTCTCTAGGGTTCTGGCTTTCTGCTTGTCCTCATAGGTTTGGGATGTTTCCGTTGGAAAGCGCTAGTGAGATCCACAAATCCTGAGGATATGAACACCTGTAACTCCTTCTGTACATTCCTATTGTTTGCACTTACACCAATCATCAATTCGAGGTCATATCTCCCAGGGCAGGGTGAATTACTTAAGGAAAATACCATGACTCACCCACTTCTCTGACCTCAGCACTTTTTGCTGTGTCTGGGATTTCATAAGCACTCAACTGTTTGAAAAATAAAACTGGCTTCATAGTTTGTTGAACTATTCTTTTATTCCATATAGCTTATGAAAACATTAAATATGATTATGAGTGCTCTGATCCCTGCTTTCTAAGTCATCCTCTTCTGTCCCAAAGTGTTTTTTTTTTTTCCCACAGGTAAAAGTTAACTTAGCAAATAAAGCTGGAGAATAATGGACTTTAACTGGCTTTCATGATAAAGAAACCAGTGGTCTGGAACTTTGTCAAATGCCTCAGGTCCATTGCAAAACTCTGTTAACATTTTCTTCTATACTTTTTTTTTTCCTACAGTGGTCGCTTGGCTAAGAATTTACTGCTTATGACATTTTAGTTCTAAAGTCTTGCCATATTTAGAGGACTCAGGCGTTATATCTAGGGTATTTTTGGAATTCTTCTTGTAGAAGAGTTACAGCCACAGTACTAATTTTTCAATTTCATAATTTCACTGCTGTCTGCTTTTAGAAACTTTTTCACATATGCCATGCAATCTTCATAATTATTTGAATTTAGTTTTTCAGATAACCCCCTTTGACAACATTCTGAGCAATTATTCTGTTTCAAACGTGACTTTCCTTCAGAGACAATTTCATATTGGGAATTTTCTTACAAGCTTCCTCAGTAAAATCCAAAGCAAATAATTAGATTATGGTTGTTTTTGTGTCATTTCCTTTTGTACCATGTTAATCAGGTCCTTTACTGATGGCCTGATTTCCAGCCTCATACAGAAAGAAAAACAATCCTCCCCCTCCCCTCAACTGGCCTTTGGAGCTTCCATAGCATGCAATGTCCTCTGCAATTTCTTCTTTACTTTTTTTTTTTTAAGATTTTATTTATTTACTCATGACAGACACACACACACACACACACACACACAGAGAGAGAGAGAGAGAGAGAGAGGCAGAGACATAAGCAGAGGGAGAAGCAGGCTCCCTGTGGGGAGCCCTATGTGGGACTCAATCCCAGGACCCTGGGATCATGACCTGAGCCAAAGGCAGACACTCAACCGCTGAGCCACCCAGGCATTCCTCTTCTTTACTTCTGATGAAATTGCATGGGCCTTTCATGGTTATTCTCTAAAAGTGTCATAAAGCAAATATTCCTTTTTCATTCAGAGACTACTTTGCCTTGGCCAGTTTGCTATGCTGAGTTTTGATTGAGTTTATGAGCTTTCTGATGAGGCACATAATGTAAAATTTTACATTTACATATGTAGTTTTAAAAAACCATCTTTTTTCTTGAAAATTATTCATTTGAACATGCATATCCTAACATCTCTTTCTGGTTTACTTATATTTTTTTCTTTTTATTTTAATAATAGAGGGATTCACTTTTTTTTTAAGTCTTTTTTTTTCCTTGCCAGAAAAATTAGACTTAATTTTGTGTTGTCATTCCATAGGTTTTCAGTATGATACTAAAAGTATATTTCTGGTATACTTCTTTCATTTATATCCAAAATTCATTTTTCCCAGTAAATAGTTATTTGTTTGATTCAGTACTCCTTCACTCTGTATATAATAGAGGCTTGATGTCCTCACTGATATTCAAAACTTTGCCCAGACAAAGGAACCTTATCTCTGAAAATCATGGATTTCTCTCATTGGCTGTTTACATCTGAGTACCATTCTGGATGCTTTTGTAATAAGAGTAATAGCTACCATTTATTGAGGACTTGTCAAATGCCAGATAATGTGCTAATATGTTATAAACTTTCCCTAATTATATTTTCACACTAACTTTATGGTAGTAGTAATATTTTATGTATTTTATAGTAAGGAAGATGAAATTAATTTGAGTAACTTGACCTAGATCAATAGCAAGAAAAGAGGCAGGGATTTGAACTCATGGAGGTGGTCTTTGGCATCTCTGTACGTAAGCTGCATGCTTGCTACATCATCCATTTATCTGTAGTATATCAAAACAGTGGCTTAAATGATATCTATTGTATTCTCTATTCACTGGCCACCCTTAGAAGGTTGGCTTTCTAGTATTTTCTGCCTTAGCAATTAGTGGCAATTTAAAAAATGAAGGCACTACTTCCCAATGCTTTAAATACAAGTAACTCCCTTTTGTCATCAACTTTATAGACTCTCCAAAAAGATAATGATAATATTTTAAAATAATGATTGAATAAAATATGTGAAGGAAAAAAGTCCCTAGGGAATTCAGTTATGCTGTTAAATGGATTTGCATTTTATTTATTGCCATAGTAGCTACATGCTTTCTAACTGCAAAAACTGCAGATCTGCTATTATTAATGAACTTATAGAGCAAATGACCTCCTATGTTTAATATTGGAGTCTCATATTTGCTTGCTTTCTTATTTTCTTGTCCTAAAACCATAGTTCCTACCTCAATTTTCTCTAAAAACCTAAAAATAGCCACGTCTATGTGTAAATATATGGTAGGCAGAATGCTGTCCCTGGCAAAGATGTCTACATCCCAATCCCCATCACCTATGAACATGTTCATGTTATATGGCAAGAAGAATAAAATATGAAGATGGAGTGCAGCTGAGCTTGAAAGGTAGAGATTATTTTGGATTATCTGTGTGGGCCCAATGTTGTCAAAGCAGTACTTAAAAGATGGGTAAAGGGAGGCAGAGGAGGGAGAGAAGTCAGATGTGTTGCCAGAAACAGGTCAGGATGGTGCAGTCCTGGCTCTGAAGAGGGAGGCAATGGCCCAGAGCCAAGGAATGAATGCAGGTGACCTTGAGAGGTGGGAAAGGCATGGAGGCATTCTTTCTTCTAGAAAGAATGTGGCTGCCAATGTTTTGATTTAGGCTCAGGGAGGAAACATTCCATACTTTTGACCTCCAGCACTGGAAGATAATGAATTTGTGTTGTTCTAGGCTTGTGGTAATTTGTTACAGTAGCAATAGAAAAAATATATATATTATTAATATTATATTAGTAGCAATTTTGTTTTTTAAATACGGAGCAACCATGGTTATTATGCAAGGAAGTCACTAGGAGTGATTTAAAGACAAGCCTTTACATTACCTTTGCTAGTACCATAATCAGGCATATATATGCGGTTATATATTAAGAAGCTAAAATCTTATCTACAGACACTCTAAATGTTTTACACTAGTAAAAACAATATTTTCTGTTTCCTTGCAATAAGGAAAATGAACTCTTCTATTTTTGGAATATTCCTGACCCTTATTATCCCCTCCCTTGAACGTATGACTTTGGAACTTACCAGAAGCGATTAATCATGCTATTTTTCCTTTATAAAACCAAGATATTACAGGTGCAAAAACATTACACACAAAACTCCTTCACACAGGCGACCCTGTCACTCAGAAACCTGCTTCCTTCTCTCCTGAAAGTTTTTTTTCTTTTTGTGTCATTTACCATTAATCTAAGCTGCCCTAGAAATCACTGATTTCTAAAGTATATACATAGTTTTGTTGCCTTTACAAAGATAACTTCAAATTCTGTGGATCTTGGTGACAATTTATCCTTTCTGTGGAACAAAGACCCCTCAATTACCTGTAGATAATCTGTTCCCATTGAAATTATGTAGAGTACATATCTCCCCTTCTAAATCCCTGCAAAATTATAAAAATCAAGAGCTACTTCAAAATATATAAGTATGTGGCTTTCTCAAAATTGAATACTTTCTAAGATAAAAGCATGAATCATTTGTCATTTTCAAAAACACCTCAAGATTTTAACATCAATTATATGACCTGTGCTAGTGCCTTAATCTTGCTCCCAGCAAAATAAAAGAAGTTTTGCAAAGCTTTACTGAAAAATGTAGTTCTTTGATCGATTCAAAACACCCTTACCGATATCCCATTATGAGAACAGTCCTCGATCTCTGCCCTGGGAAAATTCATAGCTAGTGAGATAATATAGTGTGAATCTTTGTCCAGAAGACCACGGCATATATTTGAGGAGCATGCTACAAGAAAGTGCTAGGTCTACTTCAGAAAATCTGGCAGGATTTCAGAGCAGAGCTTATCACTGAAGGATGAATAAGAATTTGTTGTGGTAGGGATAGAAAAAAGTATTCAGCAATGGAGAGCACCATTTCCTAGGGTGTGAAGTGCATGCTAGAGTAGTTGAGAGCAGATGAGATGCTGACAACAGGTGAAACTGAACAGAGAACCATTTCTTAACTTAGGTTTGGTTGCTCACTGCTCAAAAAGCAATACTTGAGAGCCATGTGAGAGTGGAGAAGGAAAGGTTGTTTCACTCAGGAAGCTATCAACTTGGGAAGATGGAGGAATAATGACTCAAAGACCATCTTCCCTGGCCAGGGGAAGCTGGAGGGTTTTGTTTTGGAGTGGGACAAGCAGACTCCCCGTTGAGTAGAATACAGAAGATTTTTATGCCCTAAAGGTCCTCTGTCTATTCATCACTCCCTTCCCACCAACCCCTGGCCACTGCTGACTTTTTTCACTATCTCCATTTTTTAAAATCTTTTCTAAAATATCACATAGTTGGAATCATACAATATGCAGCCTTTTCAGATTGGCTCTTTCCATTTGGTAATAAGCATTTAGGTTTCCTCTGTGTCTTCTCATGGTTTCACAGCTCATTTCTCTTTGGTGCTGAATAATATTCCATATTCTGCATGTACTGCAGTTTTTTGTTGTTTTGTTTTGTTTTTACCCATTCACCTGCTGATGGTCATTTTGGTTACTTTCATGTTAATGAATAAAATTGCCATGACCATTTCTGTGAGATTGTTGTATGAACATTTTTAACTCCTTTGTGTAAATACCACAAGCTTTATTGGAGCTGTATCACATGGATAGAGAATGTTTAGTTTTGTAAGAAATCATCAAACTGTCTTCCAAAGTGGCTGTACCATTTTTCACTTTCACCAACATGAGAGTTACTCCATATCCTCTCAATTCAGTGTTAGCACTTCTGAGTTCCTTACAGGCTGGACTAAAAACTCACAATGCTTGTTTTCCACAGTGGCTTGGTTTATCAATTCTAAAGCAGATATTTATGGCCTGAGCAAATAAATAAATATTCTATGGAAAAGGAGACCCGGATTTCTAGCTATTAAAGAGAGTTTTACATTAAGGAAAGAAAGAAGGTTATAATAAATTCTGTGACATTGGATTAGAATCATAGGTTTCAGTGTAAACTCAATTTGTATATGATTGCACTAATATCTATATCTAGTTCCAGATGTAGATATGAAAGTAGAAGTAGATGTGTTGGCATATGTATTTCTTAGCTATGTCCATATCGGGGGGTGGGGGGAAAGCCAAGTACCTATAATGTCCCCAAATTAGAGGGACCATCCAGCAATACATACTGGTTTCTAAATACTAATTTCCTATAAAAGGAGCCAGAAGTCCTTGGAGAAATCGCTGATTCTAGGGCCCACACAGTGCAATTAGTTGAATTATGTCATTTCAAATTTTATATGTTGAAGTCCCAACCCCCACCATCTCAGAAAGTCACCCTATTTGGAAATAAGGCCATTGCAGTGTAATTAGTTAAAATGAGGTCATTAGGGTGGGCCATAATGCAATATGACTGGTGTCATTATAAAAAGGGAGAATATTATGTGAAAATACAGAGACGTGTAGAGGCAAAATGAAGTGAAGAGACATGGGCTAGGAGTGGGAGATGGACCTCTACCAGCCAAGGATCAAGGCCTGGAACCAGATTCTCCCTTAAAGTCCCAGAAGGAACAGCCATGCTGACACCTTGATTTTGGAGTTTTAACCTCTAGAAGCATGAGACAATACATTTCTGTTGTTTAAGCCACAGAACCTATGGTACTTTGTTACAGCAGCTCTAGGAACTTAATATACTGAGGAAAAGTATAAGATGAACCTGGAATAGCTTTGTTAAAAAAAATAAGGAAATCTCAAAAAAATGAGGATATGTCAAAAGACACGAGGACCATTTTGAATACAGGACAATTTATACTTCAACCAAAAAATTAATTATAGTAAAGAACTACAACCCACTGAATATAAGAAAATGGTACATTTATACCAACACAAACAAATGACTGGAATAATTTAAAGGGCAAGTTCTTTTCTACAGAAGGATCCCAACTAAAACTCTACAAGAAATGACAGTATTAGGAAATCACTATTTGCCAAGAATTCTAGTAATATTTTTTTAGGAAGAATAACCAGTAGATAATAAGTGAGAAGTCAATGGTATCATGGAAAATGGAAATTTGCACAGTCTTAAAGTGTGTTCCCACAAGAAACGTATTAATTACAACAGAAAAATGGTGGCTTTACAAGGGAGAAATTTGAAAGACACCACCTTAATGAACTGATCAAAGTTAATGTCAACAACAAGGGGACAAAATTTTTTTTAAAGATTTTATTTATTTATTCATGAGAGACACAAAGAGAGGCAGAGACACAGGCAGAGGGAGAAGCAGGCTCCATGCAGGGACCCCGATGTGGGGCTCGATCCCAGGACTCCAGGACCACCCCTGGGCTGAAGGTGGCGCTAATAATTCGAATATATATATATTTCTCTCTCTCTCTCTCTCTCTCTATATATATATATATATATATATATATATATATATATATATATTCACTACATAGGAGAAGGTGTTAAAGGAGAAAAGTTTTCATTCACTTCTGCAATTTCTTGGAGGAAATTCAACAGATGACTTGTGAAAGTGTCTTCCCTATTGTGTCGTTTTGTGCCATAGAACACCTTGTGGGATTAGTGAGCAGATCCTTAAGGACAGAAAAAAAGTTGAGTGAAGGGGTGTATTGGATTCTCTCCTCCCTCAGTGTCTTGTTTCTAGAGATAGACCGAACAGAACAGATTTTCCTTTTCCCTTTGCCTTTTCAGACCCCTAAGGAGAGCATTTTGTTATTGACCTGACGGAACAGCAGTTTTGATCTATAATTCCTTTGAAACAGCTGTCAGGGTAACAGATTTGTACTCCTTTTTCCACTTGCCCTTCTGATCCCTGAATTTAGCCAAGGAGGGTCTCACAGTTTATTTTAAAATTAAAAAGTGAAACAAACCAAAACTGCGGGATGGAATCCATCAGAGACTTGACTGCTTCATGTAACTAATGAACTTGTTCCTGAAATCCAATCGTTCTTGTACACACTTGCTTCCAAGGTCATTTGGGGTTATTTGCTGCAGTGCGTTTGGCGTGGGTTACTCAGTGTGTGGTAAGGAAATAATGCTCCATGTAGCGTTACCAAAAGCAGGACTTGGTCACAGTTTTCTCTTTGACTCCCTATCTTATGCCTAGAAGACAAAGGATATTTTAAGTCACAAGATTGCAACGTTGCTTTTTGAATTTTTAAGATGGTTATCAGATCAGATCCAACAGACTCTGTTTATACACGGCAAACATAAACTATGTAAAGATTTTTTATAAATGAGGCCCTTCTCCTGATTGGCTTCCTTTTCCAATCACCATAACCAGCCTCTTCCTATATAAAAAATGTATGACAAGAGTTTGTTTCTTCAAGAATTCTTCCTCTTCTTCCATTTTCTTACTCATCCTCGGACACTGAGTTTTTCAAACACTGCACGTTCCTAGCAATTCTGCACCATTTGGTGCATTTTCTATTTTATTTCTACGTGTGTTTCCCCTAACGTCTAAAGTTTTATCATTTTCAGACATAAAAAATAAGAAAAAGTAGGTCTTTATCAAAAGAAAAAAATTAAGTATGTAAAGGTTTGAATTGTGGTCCCCAAGAAAAATATGTCCCCACATCTTAACCCCCAGAACCTGTAAGTATGACCTTAGTTGGAAAAAGGGTCTCTGCAGGTGGGATTAAGTTAAAGATTTTGAGATAAGACTTGTGGATTAGGTGTCCAATCCCCTTGTTGGGCTCCCCACTTGATGGAGTGTCTGCTTCTCCCTCTTCCTCTCCCCTTGCTTGTGCTCCCTCTCTTTCTCAAATAAATAAAACTTTTTTTTTAAAGATGTCTTGAGGAAGCTGTCCATGGCTGTACATATAGGTCTACTTCACTTTTTATACTGCTGTATAGTATTCCATAGTGTGTAAATCAGCTTGTTTATTCATTTTTTCCATTTCCCTGTTGAAACACTTATACTGATTTATTATTACTCTATAACAAAAATGTCAGTGTGCCTCCTTTATATAGGTAGGAGGTTTTTGCACTGGGGTGGAAGTGGATAGCGGTGTTTCAGGTTATGTGATATGTACATTTTAAATTGTAATATGTATGTGCCAAAGAGTATACGTGATATACTCTTCAAAGCATATCAACTTAAACTCTGTCTGCTTTGCTGAATGGATATGCTGTTGTGTGCCTTCTATTCTCTTCCTTCTTTGGAGCCATTGCATCCATTCTCATGGCTTCAATGACCATTTATACTCACGCTTATTCTCAAATCTATACTTCAAAATCTCTTTTCTGATAGACACTCTTATCAAACTGATGATTAGACACTGTCCTTTTGAATTCCACAGAGTCTCTCACTTTTCTAACTCTCATTCAGCTGATCCAGCAAGTTCTTATATCATTTCAAGGTACATCCCTACCACCACAATGGGATCTAAGTCACCATCTTCTCTTACTATTTTTTTCTTTTCCTTTTTTTTTTTTAAAGACTTCATTCATCTATTCATGAGGGACACACACACACACACACACACACACACAGAGAGAGAGAGAGAGAGAGAGAGAGAGAGAGGCAGAGACACAGGCAGAGGGAGAAGCAAGCTCCACGCAGGGAGCCCGACGTTGGACCCGATCCCGGGACTCCAGGATCACGCCCGGCACCGAAGGTAGGTGCTAAACCGCTGAGCTACCCAGGGATTCCCTTCTCTTACTGTTTCTGTGACATCATACCAATTGTTTCCCTTGAACCAAATCATTCTTCTGTCTTCTAGTTTTTATGATATTAGTTCTGTCGTTTAATCAGGTGTGCTCTTTCACTGCTGGGTGTGACCTATATGGTTTCCTCCGCCTGGAATGCCCTCATTCTCCCACTTCTTCTCTTGAATTGCTGTATTCTGATCTCAGCTTAAATTTGGGTTCTTCCAGGAAGTCTTAACAGACACTTGTGCGTACTTAAACCCGATCATTTTCTATGGTAGATGACCTGCCATGTGCTCTTTTAGCTCTTCTGGTATCCTTAAGATGATGTCCCTATCAGATATTCTATTTTGTCTACGCTTACAGAGAAACCATACTCTCTTGATTTTTCAGCTTTATAGAAAATCCTCAAATGCAGTAGTGTGAGTTTTCTAAGATTCTTCTTTATTCCCAAAATTGTTTTTATTAATCAAATTTGTTGATGTTTTTATGCAAATTAGAGTATTGATTTTTCAATTTCTATGAAAAAAAAAAGCTGAGATTTTGATTGGGATTATATTACATTTATGAATCAGTTACCAGAGATTGATATTTTAAAACTATTGAGTCTTCCAATCCATGAACATGGTGCATATTTCCATTCATTTATACCTTCTTTATTTCTCATCAATATTTCATGGTTTTCAGTAAGAAGTCACACATAAATATTGTTAAATTTATCCAAAAGTATGTCATATTTTTATGCTATTACATATGGCTATGTTTTATTAATTTCAATATTTAATTTATCATTGTGTTAGAAATACAATTAATTTTCCAACATTTATTTGTATTCTGAAGACTTTTAAAAAAGTCATTTATTAATTATAGCAGCTTACTATTTTTTGAGATTTTCTAGATCAGAGAATTAGTTGTACTCTGTTGTCTATGATGCTTTGCTGAATATATGAGATGTTTTATCTTTTTGGAAAAAACAAAAGAATCTTATTTATCGGCACTGTTCACTGAAAAGGCCTAGAAATTATAACTTGCCAAGAAGATGTGCATACATATAGTGTCCAGAATTTGGCCTTCATTTTTTATAAAATAGAAAGTTCTTTTTTGATAAATGGCTGACTTAATATTTAAGGCAGGAAATAAATAAGATGAACCTAGAACATATTATCACATCTGACACTAAGAAAACTATCAAAGACCTCTTAGAAAAGGTCAGAAAATCTTGGGTGCAAACTTGAAGAGGCCTCTACTAGTCCAACATGGGTTAATTTGAAGATACAACCATTAAAAATCCTTGGGAGACAGCAAAAGCAGTCCTAAGAGGGAAATACATTGCTATACAAGCATCCCTCAAAAAACTGGGGAAAAAAAAAACACATACACAAGCTAACCTCGCACCTAAAGGAACTGGAGAAAGAACAGCAAATAAAATCTACACCAAGCAGAAGAAGAGAGTTAATACAGATTCAAGCAGAACTCAATGAAATAGAGACCAGAAGAACTGTAGAACAGATCAGCAAAACCAGGAGTTGGTTCTTTGAAAGAATTAATAAGATAGATAAACCATTAGCCAGCCTTATTAAAAACAAAAGAGAAAAGACTCAAATTAATAAAATCACGAATGAAAAAGGAGAGATCAAACAATACCAAGGAAATATAAACAATTTTAAAAACATATTATGAGCAGCTATATGCCAATAAATTAGGCAATCTAGAAGAAATGGATGCATTTCTGGAAAACTACAAACTACCAAACCTGGAACAGGAAGAAATAGAAAACCTGAACAGGCCAATAACCAGGGAGGAAATTGAAGAAGTGATCAAAAACCTCCCAAGACACAAAAGTCCAGGGCCAGATGCTTCCCAGGGCAATTCTATCAAACGTTTAAAGAAGAAACAATACCGATTCTACTAAAGCTGTTCCAAAAGATGGAAAGGGATGGAATACTTCCAAACTCACCCCACCAAAAAGGAGAATTATAAACCAATATCCCTGATGAACACAGATGCAAAAATTCTTAACAAGATACTAGCCAATACGATCCAACAATACATTAGGAAGATTATTCACCATGACCAAGTGGGATTTATCCCTGGGATGCAAGGCTGGTTCAACACTTGTAAAGCAATCAACATGATAGATCATGTCAACAAGAGAACAAACAAGAACCATATGATGCTCTCAATAGATGCAGAAAAAGCATTTGACAAAATACAACATCCATCCCTGATCAAAACTCTTCAGAGTGTAGGGATGGGACAAACATTCCTCAGCATCTTAAAATCCATCTACAAAAAGCCCACAGCAAATATCATTCTCAATGGGGAAACACTGGGAGCCTTTCCCCTAAGATCAGGAACAGGGATGCCCACTCTCACCACTCCTATTCAACATAGTACTAGAAGTCTTAGCCTCACCAACCAGACAACAAAAAGAAATAAAAGGCATTCAAATTGGCAAAGAAGAAGTCAAACTCTCCCTCTTTGCAGATGACATGACACTGTGCATAGAAAACCCAAAAGCCTCCACCCCAAGTTTGCTAGAACTCATACAGCAATTCGGCAGTGTGGCAGGATACAAAATCAATGCCCAAAAGTCAGTGGCATTTCTATACACTAACAATGAGACTGAAGAAAGAGAAATTAAGGAGTCAATCCCAAAAGCATAAGATACCTAGGAATAAGCCTAACCAAAGAGGTAAAGGATCTATACCCTAAAGGCTATAGAACACTTCTGAAAGCAATTAAGGAAGACACAAAGAGATGGAAAAAAATTCCATGCTCAGGGATTGGAAGGATTAATATTGTGAAAATGTCAATGCTACCCAGGACAATTTACACATTTAATGCAATCACTATCAAAATACCATGGGCTTTCTTCAGAGAGTTGGAACAAATCATCTTAAGATTTGTGTGGAATCAGAAAAGACCCCGAATAGCCAGGGGAATATTGAAAAATAAAAATAAAAAAAAAACAGAGCTGGGGGAATCACAATGCCAGATTTCAAGTTGTACTACAAAGCTGTGATCACCAAGACAGTGTGGTACTGGCACAAAAACAGACACAGAGACCAATGGAACAGAATAGAGAAGCCAGAAATGGGCCCTCAACTTTATGGTCAACTAAAATTCGACAAAGCAGGAAAGACTATCCACTGGAAAAAGAACAGTCTCTTCAATAAATGGTGCTGGGAAAACTGGACAGCCATGTACAGAAGAATGAAACTAGACCATTCTCTTACACCATTCACAAATATAAACTCAAAATGGATGAAAGATCTAAATGTGAGACAAGAATCCATCAACATCCTAGAGGAGAGCATAGGCAACAGCCTTTTTGACCTTGGCCACAGCAACTTCTTCCAAGATACATCTATGAAGGCAAGGGAAAAAAAAGCAAAAATGAACTATTGGGACTTCATCAAGATAAAAAGCTTCTGCACAGCAAAAGAAACAGTCAACAAAACTCAAAGACAACCTACAGAATGGGAGAAGATATTTACAAATGATGTATCAGATAAAGGGCTAGTATCCAAGATCTATAAAGAACTTATTAAACTCAACACCAAAGAAACAAACAATCCAATCATGAAATGGGCAAAAGACATGAACAGAAATTTCACCAAAGAAGACACAGACATGGCCAACAAACATATGAGAAAATGCTCCGCATCACTTGCCATCAGAGAAATACAAATTGAAACCACAATGAGATACCACCTCACACCAGTGAGAATGGGGAAAATTAACAAGACAGGAAACAACAAATGTTGGAGAGGATGCGGAGAAAGGGGAACCCTCTTGCACTGTTGATGGGAATGTGAACTGGTACAACCACTCTGGAAAACTGTGTGGAGATTCCTCAAAGAGTTAAAAATAGATCTGCCCTATGACCCAGCCTTTGCACTGCTGGGGATTTACCCCAAAGATATAGATGCAGTGAAACACCTGCACCCCAATGTTTATAGCAGCAGTGTCTACAATAGCCAAACTGTGGAAGGAGCCTCGGTGTTCATTGACAGATGAATGGGTAAAGAAGATGTGGTCTGTATATGAAATGGAATATTCCTCAGCCATTAGAAACGAGAAATACCCATCATTTGTTTCAATGTGGATAGAACTGGAGGGTATTATGCTGAGTGAAGTAAGTCCATTGGAGAAGGACAAACATTATATGGTTTCATTCACTCAGGGAATATAAAAAGTAGTGAAAGGGAATAAAGGGAAAAGGAGAGAAAATGAGTGGGAAATATCAGTGAGAGGGACAGAACATGAGGGACACCTAACTCTGGGAAACGGACAAGGGGTAGTGGAAAGGGAGGTGGGTGGGGTGTTGGGGTGACTGGGTGACGGGCACTGAGGGGGGCACTTGATGGGATGAGCACTGGGTGTTACACTATATGTTGGCAAATCGAACTCCAATATAAAAATAAACAAAAAAATCAAGAGAAAGAATACACAAATAACAAAAACATACATTATGCTTACATTAATAATTTTATAATTATTCTTTGAAAAAAGGACTGGTCATCACTGGGGGATTCAGAAAAACCATTTCATAGTCGTGGACAGTGCTAAATCAAGAGAAAGATAAAACATTTACTTTGATTTTTTAAAACAAGTTTTTACAATTGGCCAAAAAATAGTAGAAAAGGGAAAGTTTCTTTTTGAAGAATTGTTGAAGAGAATAAATGGAGAAGAGAGGATGACATTAGAATTTCACCTTATTGAACTAATGCTACGTTAAGGACTGCTAGCAGAAAAAGGGACAATGAATTATTCTTTGCATCCTGATCGCATAACATATGTATATATTGTTTTTTTTTAAAGAGGATGAAACTGGATCTGATCAAATCTTTATATCGACCACTACTTAACAAGAAATAGGAAAATAAGATAAATTTAAGGGACAATGAAGACAATCTAAAGTGTAAGAAACTGTATGGGACAAATATTTTTTACTTTGAAGAAATAAATTGCAAGGAAAATTAGATGGAAAGGAAAGCTATAGATTTTTTTTTGGAAAGCTATAGATTAAAAGAGATATTAATAACTTATCAATCAGCCCCAATGTATGGATTTATTTTATTAATTTTAAAAGATTGTATAAAAGAATCCAAAGGCTATCTATGACATTTACAAATAAATTGGAAAATTTTAATACTGACTGGATACTACCATATTATGAGTTAATTACTGTTATTGTTTATGGTTTGTGTTTTTGTTAAAAAGAAACTTTATAAAATAGAGATGAAAATCCTTATACTTAGGGATGCCTGGGTGGCTCAGCAGTCGAGCATCTGCCTTTGGCTCAGGGTGTGATCCTGGGATCTGTGATGGAGTCCCGCATCAGGCTCCTTGCAGGAAGCCTGCTTCTTTCTCTGCCTGTGACTCTGCCTCTCTCTCTCTCTGTGTGTCTCTCATGAATAAATAAATAGAAACTTAAAAAAAAGAAAACCCTTATACTTACAGATACATAGATAATATTTATGAGTAAAATGGTTCCAATGCCCTTGGTTTACCTCCAAGTAATAACAAATAGAAAATATGAAAGGGGTGGTAGAGGAGAGGGCAGGAGGGCTATGGGTTGATGTTTGTTTGACTTGCATGAAAAGTACATGAAAGTTCACACAATTCTGTCAACTTTTGTGTATTTAAAATTCTCTGTATTTAATTTTATGATGCGACTCTTGGTCAGAGGTACTTTATGACATGGCTAGTTGCATAAAAAATTCTACTGATTCAACATTTAAGTGTGATGTAGGGTCATTTACAGGAATAAATATTATAGGGCTTTTGCAACTTTCATAACAGCATAATGAAGACAAGCCTGCTCTCTTCTATTATTAATCAAGGAATAACAGCTTTTTCTTATAAAAATATAATTTTTCTTAAATGAATAATGCTGTGTGAAAAGAATAGTAATGCTAATCATTATATTTTAAATGATACTATGTATTTTATTTTTCCTAAAGTGATTCATAATAGACTGTAATGTGAAACATTTTGAAATTGTTGGTATTTTTTAAAAAATTACTTTCCAAGTAAAGTTTAATTCTAAACAATAAGCCCTGTTTATTTGAAGTCAATGTATGTATGCCATATTTATTATATATACTTTAAAATAGTATACCATATTTATAATATATACTTTAAAAAAAAAGACTAATTCAAAGAGATACATGCACCTTGATGTTTATAGCAGTATTATCTACGATAGCCAAATTATGGAAACAATTTGAGTGTCCATCAACTGATGAATGGATAAAGAAGAGGTGGTGTATATATCTATATACACAAACATACATATGTATCTATATACATACATATATATGCATGTATATATGTATATAGATACATACAATAGAACATTGCTCGCCCATGAAAAAGAATGAAATCTTGCCATTTGCAACAATATGGATGAAACTAAAAAGTGTTATGCTCAGGGTAATAAATCAGAGAAAGACAAACACAATATGATTTCACTCATTGTGGAATTTAAGAAATAAAACAAATGAACATAGTAAAAAGAGAGAGGCAAACCAAGAAACATACTCTTAACTATAGAGAATAAACTTGATGGTTACCAGAGAGGTAGTCGGTAGTGGGATGGATGTAATAGGTAATGGGGATTAAGGAGGGTACTTGTTGTGATGAGCGCCAATCAAGTGATGTATGGGAGTGTTAAATCACTATATTGTATACCTGAAACTTACACTGTACTATTAACACTGTACCACTAACATGGGAGTGTTAAATCACTATATTGTATACCTGAAACTTACACTGTATGTTACCTATACTGAAATTAAAATAAAAAACTTAACAAGAAAAAAAATAAATTACAATATGTACTTTAAAATAATTGAAAAAATAACTGTAAAATAGAATAAAGGCAGGTTCTTGCAGCATGGTTTACTTATGGCCTTAGGTTCCCCACCACAGGGGATAATAGGATACAAGATTTCAGGATAATAGCATACAAGACTTCTAATTTCTATTACTGTACCAAATTTGGAGAGTTTTTCATCCTATGTCTCCAACAATACTTGGATATGATAATACCTTGAAAGCAGGTGCCCAGTGAATATTTATGGAAATGAGATGTTAATATGTGTGCAAGTTTCTTCTTTTGTTTTTAAATGATAGACAAGAATTTCGTGATCTGAATATTCAGTGAGCTTTTGTTCTCTTATATGGAAACTCAGCGGTTGGAGGATTTTAAGGTTTATAAAATTTCAGCACACTAATTTTAGAGATAAGGTTGAGGATAATGGATCCAAAATTGTGTCTTGGTTAAGATGACACAGTAACGAGTGGAAAACAAAGACCAGAAACCACACCCTTACTTTTTGACCCAGAGCCTTTTCCCTTCTTTAAGTTTTAAGAAGCAAACCGATGAATGCAATGTTTTCTGCAGATAGCTATATTTACATATGAAAACATCTTTTACTCATCTTTAATTTCCTCAATGTGTCTACAAGGAGACATAAGAGCAACTTTTAATTTTTCAATCCAGAATATTTTCTTCATTTTGGCTCAGCCACTTGATATTGTCATGGAACAAATAATTAGTGCATCAGTATAGAATATCAGTTATTACCAAGATTCTTTAGCAATAAAACTGAAAGGAATGCCCTTCTGTTGATAATCTTGGGATCTAGTCAATACAGGGGCATGTACCTCAAGTTCTTTTACTAATCATAGGGAGATGATACACATTCACATTATAAGGGAGAAGTGGATATATAATGGGAATTAGAAATAAAAGACAAGTGGTATTATTTTGTTCACCAAATTGGTAAAGATGTAGTTCTTTTGAAACATGTGGGAAGGTTCATATTTGTGAGTCTGATTGTGAGTTGGTCAAATATGCTATATATAATAACTATTAGCTTTGAACTGTTTTGAAATAATATCCTCATAGAAAGTCAGAATAGGTGGGCTCCATTTGCAAGCTTCTCATCATGATCATGTATATCATTTTCATTCATTTCTTTTGAGGTTTTCAAAAATGTGGATTTGCACTTGCTTTGCACCCAACAATGTTTATAACTGATTTGAAACTCTAACTTTTACTGAAGTTAATAAATCTTTACATCGACATTATTATTTAGGCCCATTATCGCAATAACCTCATGAATTTTAGGTAATTTTAAAAAATGCACTTTTCAAAAAGTTTTCTAAGGTTAAAGATGATTGTTACATATGTCAGACTCTGGAGATGATCTGCACTAAATAGAACTATGTGCTGGAACTGTATTTGGGCATTCTTATAGAGAAGAATTGATATGTATTCCATCATAGAATTACTGGTGGAAGCAAATACAGGTTTTTGAGAGACTTGGAAGAGGGTCAATAGGAAGACAATGATTATCAAATGGGAATTGTTAATGAGTGAGTCATTACTAGTAACATGAAAAAAATAATGAAATTTTAAAAGGCCAGAAATATGGACAGATAGATTTCCTAAGTCAGAGACAGAGTAGAGATGAGCTGACCTCAACCTGAAGCTAATAGAAATACCTAGAAAAAATACTGTTATATCCAAGAAGCAAGCTTTTTTAGCTTAGTCTTTAGATGAGAAGTTTTATTGTTTTTGCCAAAGATAGAGACCATGCAAATGACCTGGTAACTGATTTCTTGGGATGTATTTCACTGTATTCTTTTCCAAAGCCAAATATTAAGATATTAATACAAGTTTAGGGATACTTATTCAAAATTGAGATGTAGAACAATTTGCACAGGTATAGAGGTTTTCCAGAATTATCTTTAATTAAGACTGTTTACTTTGCAAATTCATACTTGCTATCAAACCAAATGAAATGCTTCAATGCCATAGTGTCTTTCTGATGTCCCTTCATCTTCATGTCTTCTATCACAAAATGCATGTCTGAGTTGGTACAAGTCTAGCATTTTTATGATATGACTTTCCTTTATTATTTAGAAATCTTTCTTGACAATTTAATGAAAATGCTTACTATCTTAGGTTTTTTTAATGCTTTTCAGATTTTTTGTACACAGTGTTCCATGTCAAGTATACTTTCGAATCTACTGTTTTCAAAGTGAGAATATCTCTTTTTGGACTGTCATAACTAATATTCAAATAAATCTTTGGCATTAAAGTCAGTTTTACCTGGAGGTTGTCTCATTTGTCTAAAGGTATCTTCCTACTGCACTTTTTTTTCAATTCAAGTGAATTTTCAATTCACTTTTCAAGAAAAAAAAAACCCACAAAACTATATTCCTGAGAGTTAATTATACTGGTGTCTAAAATCTTGTCAGTATCTAAACTGTAGGATATAAATAACTAAATTCAAAATGACATCTTGCATTTAAAGAATCATTTTTCATATTTAACACATGCATATGAGATTCAACTAAGGTTTTAGATATTTAGTTTTGGCTGTATATTTTCCTTGGGAAACTAGAAGCCTCTCTTAGGATTAATTTAATTATATGCCCCTTGTGTCTTGTGAAAATTAATTTGAATTTTTCATGCATATGTGAGTCCGAACACTACTTGAAATGAATGATTAGCTTTAAAATATCATTGCCCAGAAAGATGCTCAAAAGACATTTGGAGAAAATAGAACTGACACTCCATGGGATTTGGCTCTGTACCTGGGAGAGCAGAGGAGAGAGCCAAGGATGTTATATTCTTAACATTGGCAGGGGTTACAAGTTCATTTATTATAGAAGCGTTATTCTTTAACTGAAATTTTACATAACTATAGATATTTACATAGAAGTATTAACAGGGGACCCTTTCAAGAGTAACTTCTAGGAGTTTAAAAACAATACTGTAAGGAGATACTACCAAGAGTCTACCTAACTTGCAGAAATAGCCCCCACTGAATCCAAGATTAAGGCATGCATATCAAAAAATATTTTAAAATATTAAGAGTTACAGAGAATGAGTGAAATTCATGGACTTGGATCCAGAAGGTGAGATTTGGGAAGGCAGAACTTTAAAACTTCATGTTTTATTTTATGGAAAATGACCAGGGATGCCGTCTTCTCCCTCTGCCTATGTCTCTGCCTCTCTTTGTGTCTCTCATGAAGAAATAAATAAAATCTCAAAAAAAAAAAAAAGAAAGAAAGAAAGAAAGAAAAGAAAAATGACCAGCAAACCAACATCCCCTGAGAACTTCTTAAAAATTTATATTTTTAGGTGCCCTCTCAGACCTATTAAATCAGCATTGTTGGGATTAGAAGCCAGAAAAAGGTTTTTAACAAACACTCCAGGTAGTTATGATTCATTATAAAATTTGAAAACCACAGTTACAGAGAAGGTATATTGAATTAGACATGAATCCTAATTTGTTTGTTTTTAACCGGATGACCTTAGATAAGTCACTCAGTCAGATTATATTTCTTCTGATTGAAAACTGTGATTAATATAGACATATTTATTGCCTTGACAGCCATGAAAATGATCAGTATGGTGGAATTCAACATACACAATTAAGATCATGAAGATTGAACACTTACTTATGGAAACAATGGAATAAGTTCAGGAAAGCTGATGTTAGGTCAATAGTGTCACAGAGCAACCGATAAATAGACACAGGGAACAAAGAATTCTAAAAGTTCTTATTTTAAAGGATACGTTCTATGGGATTTCTTCCCCCAGGAACTAAAATAAATAAAGATGTGCAAGGTATTTGGCATGGCAAAAAGCAATCGAAGAATGAATCCTAGAGAATCTTTCTCATCTAAAAGCCTGGCTCTACCCTTTCCAACTATTCCTCCATCTCCAGAAAACATATGAGATCATTAAATGGAAACCTGCTCTGCTTGTTCATATATTGTGCAAAATGCAGAGAACGCTATGTTAAAGATCTTTATTGTGCAGGGAAAGCAATGGGCATCTAGACAATGTCTAGATGAAATTAAATCTGAGAACATCTAAGAGGGGTTGAAGCCAGTTCTGAATTTTAATCTGGCTCTGAGATTTCTCATTAGGGGTGTGGTGTGATAATGAAAGTAAATGCAACATGATGTGATAGCCTGCAATTTGTTAGGCTGCTGTTTACTTTTATCATGATTTGTCTATTCTCACTTTATTTACTTATTTGTTTGTTTATTTTGAGAGAGGGAGTGGTGGGGAGGGGCAGAGGAAGAGGGAGAGAGAGAATCTTAAACAGGCTTCACACCCAGCATAGGCTCAATGCAGGGCTCAACATGAGATCATGACCTAATCCAAAATCAAGTCAGATGCTTAACTGAGCCACCCAGGTACCCCTATCTATTTTCATTTTAAACTAATGGCCACAAATCTCATATAGACAAATAATATGGTCAAGAAATCTATTTCCTAATAAGTCTTGCAGATCATTTCATATCTTCTAATTTTTCCTTTAAATATCTATAGCCCTTCTTTCCCTGACTACCCATTCACCAGTAAAAAGGCCTCAAATGTCATTCGGAAAATACAGACTATCAGAATTGAAATTCCTCATCTTCTTACTACAGGATCTATCCACTCAACTATATCCAAACTTAGACTTTCTGCCTTCACTCCTGTAAGAAATGGATGAGATGAAATGTTCATGCTTCCAGAAGACCTATGTTTTATATCCCATTCCTTCTCATTTTCTCAAAAACTTCAACTGGTAATAACTTCTATCTTCTTCATCTCTTTTCCCCTCTCTGCTGGATCATCCCCATCACCATACCAACATGCTCTGGGATTTTTCATCTTGATCTCACATCTCCAACACACCGTTTGCATTCTTCCTTTTATACTAATATTTCTAGAAAAACATGTCTATACTTTTTCAACTCCTAATTTTACTTTTAAAAATTTATAAAACAACATTGTTTAATTACACAACTGATAGGAGTCATTTTTATGAAAACCAGACAAAGAAGGAACAAATTAAACTCTCAATAATTCTAACACCCAGAAAAATTCAAACTTGAAATTTGGTATATGCTCTTTGTTTTCAAGCAATTTAATTTATAACTTTATCAAGTAATACATGTACATATATTTTTTTAAAGATTTTGTTTATTTATTCATGAGAGACGCACAGAGAGAGAGGCAGAGACACAGGCAGAGGGAGAAGCAGGCTCCACGCAGGGAGCCCGACGTGGGACTCCATCCCTGGTCTGCAGGATCACACTGCGGGCTGACGGCAGTGCTAAACCACTAAGTCACTGGGGCTGCCCACATGTAAATTTTTTTTAAGAGCAAAGACACTAGGGCGAGAAAGTTTTTCATTTCCATTTTACCCCATTTTCTTCCTAGAGAAAACACTTTAACTTTCAGGGCAGAAGTTGAAGTCAGCCTGCATGATTTGCTCCAAAGCTCTGATCCTTGCCAGCGGAGTGACTTGGGTCAAGTCATTCAGCTCTGTACTTCAGTTGCCTCTTCTTCATAGAAGATATAGCAATATAACTTCTCAAAAGGGTTATTGTGGGGATAAAATTACCGGAATAGGATTTAACACATTTTATATAATACGTAGGTACTGATGCACTTGTTTTTGTTATTACTATTAGTTGCATAATTCTAAATGAATTATTCATATTACCATGTCTTGATTTTTAATATTAAGACAGAGAATACCTTGTATTATATTTTAGCTCTATTACCCTGTCAGATAAAACACACATTGCTCATCTCTCTCTATCCTAACAATGATGACCTGATCACAATTTTTGCTTTAGTCAAAGAGTGTAATATGGGGCATATTATCCTTTAAATTTCTTTGTTGTTATTTGAGTGTAGTTTTAGGAACAAATGAAGGTAAACACATGTGTTCTATGCACCATATTGAACTGGAAAATTCCACTGAACCTTCAACTATTAGATCTAGCTTCTCATCCAGCAATGCATTTACACTGCTTAGGATTAAGTCACTAATGACTTTCATACTGGCAATTTCTCTGTCATCTTCATCTGACTTCTCAGCAGCAATAAGTACTTTCTTCTCATTAAAGCACTTTCCTCTCTTAGCTTCTGTGATATCATCTTCCTCTTAGCTCTTTCTCAGTCTCTGAATTGTTCCTTTTCCTCTGCTAGACACCAGTATTTTGGAATACCTGAAGGTTTTGTCCTGGACCTGTTCCCCTTCTCATCTACATTCTCTCTCCCTAGACAATCTATGTAGCTCATATAGTTTAAACAGTACCTAATTGCTGATGCCTCATTTATTTCTCCCATGACCCCTCAGACATACATCAAATGGCCTAACTGATATCTCTAGGTATCTAATAGTTATCTTAAAACTAACATGACTAAAATATATACCTTGATCCCTCCCATTGCTGCATATACCTATGAAACATTTAAATTAAAAACCTTTATCACCCAGTTCATAAACCTAAGACCTAAGACTCATCCTTTTTTAAAAAGATTTTATTTTTAAGTAATCTCTATACTCAATGTGGGGCTCAAACTCACAACCCTGGGATCAAGAGTCACTTACTTTACTGACTGAGCCAACCAGGTGCTTCCCCACCCAAGATTCATTTTTGATTTCTTTCCTTTTCCTATTTTAGAAATAAGTGAGACATTCAAACCTGTCCATTATATATACTTTCTGGGACAGAACACTTTATAGTAGTGCAATCTGAAATTACCCCCATGTTTGTCACTGGCCAACTCCCTTAATTCCCAAAGCTACCTGATAGCAGGTTCTTTGCCTGGAATATCCAACACACAGAAAACATGTAAATTATACTCAGAAAATATTGTTTGAGAATGAATTAGTGAGTGGATTGATGGAAGCCATATGTTGAAATTCCATATATTTGGAGTGTTTATATTTTTACACAAAATTCTTAATGGCCACAATTCTTTCAAGACTAAAATAATCTTCCAAAGTGGAATTTTTGAATTTCAAGTAGTTATGCAAAACACACATTTGTCCTAGTACCATAAGATCATGCATGCAAATAGCTGCTCTGGTTACCTTCTGCATAGTCACACAATTAGGTAATATGTGTGGGTGTGAACAAATTAATAGTTTAAATCAAAGCAAATTCCATTTGGAACATTAAGTTTCTTCATTTATCTATCTACTAAATATATAGCTTACTTTTCATAATATAGAGACTATGGACTGATTCATTAAGAGTAATATTAGGAAAGTAAATCTCACCTATTCAAAAAAATATACATAAGATGTAATTTTCTGGTAAGCACTTCGTAAGCTAACCCCTTGATAAGAAAACACCAAAACAATTGTATTTTAAGACTGTGCAAAGGATAGCAATAAAATTCTGCTTGCAAGTTATATCTTCTTTTGTTTATTGCTTGCTGTGTTTTTCTGCTTTCAAAATAAAAGTGTTTCCTTCAAAAGGGAAATATTAATTGGCAAATCTAGTAACTCAAATCTATACTGGAAATAATAGCAAAGGATAATATAAATAGAGTACAAAATATGTGTTTCAGATGTGAGATTTTTAAGGTCAATTTTAATGCATTCTAACATTTCAGTGAGAGTAAGCCTACAGTTTTTAGTGGTCTAGTCTTCATAGTACGGTAGTCACCAGAGTTTTAAAGGAAAAAAAAAAAGCATATTCAAGGACTAGAAATGTGCTTTTATGCCTTAGTTATCCTCAGACCTCTGCTACACAATTACAGAATATATTAAAATAGCCTCGTTTGGGATCCCTGGGTGGCTCAGCAGTTTAGCGCCTGCCTTTGGCCCAGGGCGCGATCCTGGAGACTCGGAATCGAGTCCCACGTCGGGCTCCCGGTGCCTGCTTCTCCCTCTGCCTGTGTCTCTGCCTCTCTCTCTCTCTCTGTTACTATCATAAATTAAAAAAAAAAAGCCTCGTTTAAGGAAATAACATAAGTATGCATAAAATCTCAAGATAAGCATTTAAAAATTCTATTTGTTCAAAAACCCAAGGGATCCCTGGGTGGCGCAGCGGTTTGGCGCCTGCCTTTGGCTCAGGGCGCGATCCTGGAGACCCGGGATCGAATCCCACATCGGGTTCCCGGTGCATGGAGCCTGCTTCTCCCTCTGCCTATGTCTCTGCCTGCCTCTCTCTCTCTCTCTCTGTGACTATCATAAATAAATAAATTAAAAAAAAAAACAAAAAAAAACCAACATTACATTTTTAAAGTAGTGTCAGTATTGAAGATTGATATACCTAAAGGTTATATTAGCTAGTTAGCTATTCAACTTTACATCTCTACTGGTAAAAAAAAGAATATCATATTTGTATCACACGCAATGTAGAAAAATTTCAATTCTGCATAATGATGTTTTAACAGAAATATCTGAAATTACTAACAACCTGAATTATGGGTGACACACATTGAATACTGTTTGTCATCCCTTCGTGCACCACCTTCGGTTTTTCATTTCATGTTTCACCATATGGTAGTGTTTATCCAAATGCTTGCATTAATAAATTACCACCTACATGTAGATAATGAGCTAGAATATAGCCAGAATACATTATTATAATATTTTCCATAAAAATTTTCTACTATATTTGAAAATTACTTTAAATCTTTAGTTATGAAAGAAGAAGTTTTTCTAATGCAGATGGGTAATTCAAATGTGCACAGTATATGTCAATTCTGTTCTCTAGGTATTTTTCTCAACTTATCATTAGACTGATTCAATTAAAAAAATCCGTGTTCATGCATAATATTCTCTCAGGATCCTCCCTCATTTGGTTTATTTCTAGCACAGTTTCTTTTTGTACATTGTATCTATACTAGAAAAATAAAAAAAAAGCAGTATGGAATTAACTTTCATTTTTCATCAGGGTAAACAAAAAGTAGAGTAACCCACTTAATGAGGAATATGCAAATTTGGGGACCTATTTCTCAGTATAATTGGAAACTGAATAAATTCATAAAACAATTGTTCAAATCACTCTCTTTTTCAAAATATTTACTTTTGATGTTTTGGCCTTTTTGGATTTTTGTTGTTTTCATATTTGTATTTGATAAGGAAAGGAGTGATAGATAAATTTTGAATTCTAGTTGATTTATATAATTTCTTGAGATTATATCTTCTGATACCTTTTTTATTATAGAAACCTCAAATTTTTAAGATTCTGTGACATTTTATTCCTTTGTCACCCAAGATTATTCATGTTTATCTATTTACTCATTCATGTTTTATTCCTTTGTCACCCAAGATTATTCATGTTTATCTATTTACTCATTCATGTTCTTTAAAGTTAACATTGTCACAAAACAATTGAAATAGCTTGTAATAATGGATAGAAGAGAGCAAGATAACAGAAGTGTATGAGAAAAAGATGACAGAAAAAAAATCAGAGGTATGAAATAAAACTAACCAGGAGTTCCTTTAGTTAATGTAATGCATGTAATGATGTCTCATTTTAGTCATTGACTTCGAGGTTCTAGTTTAGTGTAAAGATACAACAACAATAATGATAATAATAAAAGGAACTGCTCAGAATTTTTTTTATTCTGTGCTAAACATTGATCTAACCTCTCTATATAATACATGTAATTTTTGCCTCAACTCTGAAATTATGCTCATTTTCTACATAATGAAACTGATGTTTAGAGAGCCTAAAACCTTGTCTAAATTAAAGATTATAAGTATAAAACCTAGAAATTCAAACTGGTTTCTATGAAGCTAAAGCTAAACCTATTAACCCTAGGCCCCATATTTAATTAATTTTTGCCAGCTTTATCTTCATTATATTCTATTTTTTTGTCTTCATTATAAACATCAAAGATCATTTGAAGCCTAAGCAGGTTCATGATGCCTAATAGAACTGATCTATCTAACTTAGATTTACTACTCGTTATCCAAGAAATAGCAGTTCCTTCTGTGGCAGAATAAGGTTCTTAGGTATAGCTTAGTGCAGAGAACTTCAGCTTAGCAGAAATCTCTTAGTGATGACAGGTTGAAGACATCAACATTCTAATTGGTTTCAATGGAAATAACGTGAGTTTGTGGAGTTACATAAAACATCACATCACTTGGAAGAAGTGGATTGTTCAATTGTTTGTAGACTTTGACAGTCATTTGGAAACAACCTAAGCTGAATTCCATTTCACTATTTATAGCAAGATTATGATTTTTTATCTTTTTAAAAAATATTTTATTTATTTATTTATTCACGAGAGACACAGAGAGAGAGTGGCAGACAGGCAGAAGGAGAAGCAGGCTTCATGTGGGAAGCCCGATGTGTGGATTTGATCCCGGAACTCCAGGATCATGCCCTGAGCCAAAGGCAGACGCTCAGCTGCTGAGCCATCCAGGTGCCCCTTTATAGCAAAATTAATTCCGGGTCGATAAATGATTTAAGCAGGCAAGTGAAATAGTAAAAGTACATCGAGAAAACATACAGTAAGTTAGAATTTTGGGGGTCCTTGGGATTTTCCATGAAGCTCATTATGTCAACTGTAAATAGTGACTGATTAATTTATTCTTTTCTTATCTGCATACTTTTTACCCTTCTCCCCCTATTTTGGTCTGGTTAGACTCCCTAGTAGCCTAGTCATAGAAAAAAAACACCACTGTAAATCAATCACTTCATAGGAGAATGTCCTATATATTTATGACCATAGATATGTAAGATATCATCACTCAGTTTGTGCCATAATTGACTCTTCAAAATGCCATTCTTTTTTATTTTTTAAAGATTTTATTTACTTATTCATGAGAGATACAGAAAGAGAGAGGCAGAAACATAGGCAGAGGGAGAAATAGGCTCCTTGCAGGGATCCTGATGCGGTACTCGATCCCTGGACCCGGGATCATGCCCTGAGTTGAAGGCAGGTGCTCAACTGCTAAGCCACCCAGGCATCCCTCAAAATGCCATTTTATTCTAAGAAGCTAGCTGCTTCACAGAGATGGGGAACATGGTGAGAATCGTGAATTCCTTAAGCTATGATACTACTTCCACTCCTCCTTTGGTATAAAGTGAATTCACTTTTCATTTTAAGGATCCTAGTTCTAGGAACTGGAATAATTCTGTAAAATGGTTTATGTGCATCACTCTCTACTGTGAGAATTAAGGGTCAGACTTATGTTCACATTATCTGAAGCTTTTCATGTTACACAAATTAAGTAAGCCTGTAGTGGGTGGGCCACCATGAATTCCAGTCCTAGGGACACTATGATCAGTTAGATAATATCAAAGTTTCCTGTTGGTCAAACCATCTTGTATGTTTTGATAATCACTTTGGATCTGCTACCCATTATGGTTCCTGGTCTATGGAAGTTGAATGCTTCCACCTAGTCCTTGTCACTTTTGAATCTCATCATCCTCATTGGAGTGCCCACTTTAATAAGAAAAGCTCCCACTGCTGTTCCTGGCCAGCCTGGAGCTCTTCACAGATGCAGGGGCACTCTGCTCCAATGTATCAAACCTCAAAGTTTTGATGAAGAAAATGTCTACAGAAATCTCGCAGGGTGTGAGTGAATGAGCAGATCTTACATAAAAAAGTCCACTCAGCATTTCAATTTTTCCGGCCCTTGATTATTTTCCTCTCGAATATACCAAGGAAGTTCTGGAATCTCAAGTTTATTTAGTGTGGACCATCTTTGGGTCTAGGTTTGAACAAGTTGATTAAGGAAATTGTTAGAGCATTCCTAGATGCTCAAACTAACAGAGTGAATAGAGAATATCTGTTTAGTGCAACTATATAAATATATTTAATCTGATTGAACATTATTCTCCTTCCGCCCTGATCCTAAGCCTTTGGTTATGTTCCCATACATCTTCTGTGGGTTTGTGTTAAAAACTGGAAAAATCATGCAATTCTTTTGATGCATAGGGTGATGCCCAATGGGTCACACTTTGCCAGCATGCTGGAAGCCTGTTGGGACTTGGTTCTGGTTACAGGTATAGGAACAATATGTGTGGGTATGAGATCAGTAATTCCCTGCAAAGCACCCACTTCACTGGAGACACATACAGGTTTTCAGGCAAGGGAAGGTTAATCTTAGAAAGAGGAGTAGAAGTTGCTTCTAAAGGCAAATGAAGCTCAGTAGGGTTTAGGAGTTCAAAGTCTCCAACTTCATCACAATCTGCCCATAAATCTTTAGCCCAAATTTTTAGGTCTACAGATTTCCAATACCTGACACAACTTTAGAATGCTCATGAAATTGAGAATTCAGCTTTCATAGTAATTTAAGCATCTGGAGATTAGAATTAGGATTTCATTTTTAAAAATCTTGATCCTGAAGCTACAGAAATAATATATTATTTTAGTGTACACATAAAAGTTCCCTGGCCCCCTATTTGAAACTCAAGCTTAGAATTTAGAAGGCTGAAATTATCATTTTCTTTCTTTAAGTTCTCTGTGCATTAGAAGCAAGCAATCACCTACATTATTCTCCATATTTTCCACTATAATATTTTATGGTAACAAATACTTGGTCACACACAGCCTGGCCTTCTGTTAGCATTTGATTATAGGTGATAATAAAAGTAATTCGTTTTGCCACTGTATGTTGTGGACTACCAGCATCTTGCTTACCAGTGACATTATTGCTCCTAAATGTAATCAGATCAGAGAACTAATTACACATTCCCATTGTAAGTTTCTGTTCACCAGAACTTCTGATGCCAATAACAGTATCAGTCAGTGTTCTGTCAAAGAGGCAAACATCCACAAATATCAGAGAACAAGGGATTTGTTATGGGAATGAGATCTCACACAATTGTGGAAGAAGTTGGAAAATAGGATTTTTAAAAGACCTTTCAGAGGAATTGGAGATTCACAGGATAGTCATGAACCAGCCCTTTTTTCTGTAGTCAGCCACATCCAGGTACCAGACTTGGACCGTAAGACACATGATGGAGTTCTGGCAGCAGCATGTAAGCAACTCAGAGTTCCAAGTAATTAACAATTTGCTTGCTGGCATTGTTCCATTGCTCACAATTATAAACTACTTAACATGTCATCATCCATCCATTTTGGCAGAAAGGAAGTTGCTTTGTGTAGAAAATATTTTTCAATTCTCATGTGGGAGTGAAATTATATAAATATTTATTTCAAAGGAAATGAGTAACCACAGATCAGTAGGTTCATTTCATTTCACACTGGTATTTATTTCATTTTTTCCTTGCTGAGCTTAATTTAAAAAATCTTGTGTAGAGAAGTTCAGTGCAATTTAATCAGCAGGGAAATGCATTTATTATGGAGAAAGCATTAAGAAACAAAGAAAAAGACTGCTGGGAGAATTTATTTTAGTAATTCCACCCAGAGGGCTAAGGTTAAATATTCAATTTATACTCAACAGGGAGGAAGCAGTGAATAAAGGAGGTGGAGTGACTTAGTTAGCAAGATATTTTTGTGGTACAAATACTCCATGTGAAATAGTCATATTTGTTTGGAACTGGGACTGGAAAATACCAGCACAGAAAACAGAGCATTGGGGAAAAAAAATCTCGGTCCACTCTGCAGTTAGGAAAAGATAAACAGATCATCTTCAACATGGTATTCTAAGATGTGAGCAAAATGTCATAAGAACAAAAAGAAGTGAACTCTTTGCCTAAGATAGATTGCAAAGAGTCTATCAAAGGGATAACATTAATTGGAACTTGGAGAATTCGTAAGTCTTTCCTTGCTACCACTTAAGGAGTGGACAGTGGTGTCCTAGGTATGGAGATCAGCAGGTTCAATATTATGAGGGTCATTGAAGATTCAGCAATGTGTTGAGAAGAGGGTAAATTAAGATTTAGAAACATTTTGCTGGTATGCAATAAATGGTATGATCTGGGAGATGAGCTGATGGTGCACAGAGGGGAGAAGGGATGAGAGGGCTGATTCCATAATGATTTCTTAGGAGTGTCATGAAAAGGACTTTTATAGACTAAACTAAGAGAGCTGGTTGGAGAAAAATTAATGAATATATCTAAAATAGTAAATGATCAAAATTTATAATATTTTAGGAAACTATAGCAACAAAGCAGAGAAAGGACAGATTTTGGAAGAGAAAAAAATTGTTGGGGAAGATACAACTCTATCTGAAGCTTTTGCAAGAATGAAAAATCGTGAAGATATAGTAGAGAGAGGTGGGGGATGGGCATTTGGAGACATTTTAAAAGAAGGATGAGAGAGAGAATATTATGGCTTCTGAAGTTAATAGAGAACTAGAGTACAGAGTTATGGTATGGTAAAGATGTATAATTATATAAGACAGAGAAACCAGAATTAAATTAAGGTTATGTCACAAAAGGCTAACAGAACTGGAAGGCCAAGTATTTTGACTCTGAACTTCTCTTCAGAAGGAAGAAAGGAAGAAAAGAAGAAAGGAAAAAGAGAAAAGAAAGAAGGGAGAGAGAAAGAAAGAAAAAGAAAGGAAGAAAGAGAAAGAAGAAAGAGACAAAGAAAGAATCAAATCATTGGAGAAATTTTGAGAATGTAAAATTTTCTTAAGTGTTAAGTGGTGATCACTGTTTCTGAAGGAATTGAGGAAAATAAGCAGAACTTTTTTTCTGAAATGTATAAATAAAGGTATATCTCAAAAGAAATAAAGAAAGCAATTTGTAAAAGATATGATGCTTCTTTCACTTCAGTTTAGAAGGATAATACAAACATGAATTCAACCATATAAAGAAGTGCGCCTACTCTGAAACTATCCTTTCAATCTGACCAACTTGTTGATCCTTAATCACATTTTTTTCCATCACAGGATCAAATTACACACTGAACTTCTATTCAGTTATTTTCACTTAACATTATTTTGTTTATTCTCACCCATATCATAAAATATCCTTCAAAATAACATTTTAGTGTTGTATAATATTTTATTTCATATGTGGATTATGATTTCTTGAACCTTTCTCAATTATTGGAACTTTGTGTTATCTCCTAGCTCTGGTATTATAAAAAACAGCTGATGAGCATCCAAATACAACAATCTAAAACCGTTTCTTAGAGGAATTTTCTTGAAGTGGAATTGCTGAGTCAAGGGATTAGATATATTTAAGTCTCTGGAAATATGATGTCCAATAGTCCTCCAAAAATACATAACACCTACAAGCCCTTTTGCAGTGTGTGAGAAGGCCTATATCACATGCATGCCAACTCTCAATATTAACATTTTAAAAATATTTATCAATTTGGAAAGCAAAATGGATATTTTGTTGATTTGTTTGTTGGAAATGCTTGTCATTTCTTAATATGCTTGTTTATCATTTATATTGATTGTATGTATTTTATCCAATTTTCTAAAAATTGCGTCTAATGTGAGCACCAGAGACATTCACACATTATTTTATGTACATCAGTAGCACAATATTTTTGAAATATATTGAGAAGTGTTCTGCAGGGAGAAGAGTACATTTGTGTTTATCTGCAGGGCCTGGAGGCTCCGGGGCGGGGCCGCTGATCTGCTCAGCTCGGGGCAGGAGCGTCCTTGCTGTCCTGGGCCCTCCCGGCCTCTGCCTGTCCCGGGGGGAGGCCGGATCCTGGGCTGTGTCCCGGCGCCCTGTGCTCCGGGGCCTGCGCTGGTGGATTCGCGCTCCCGCCCCGCAGCCCCCTCCCTGGAGCCGCCGCCCGAGCCCCTCCGAGCTGCTCCGGTCGGTCCCGCCGTGCGCGCTGCAGCCCTTAGGGAGCTCGGCGCACTCTCCCGGGGCGCAGGTGTCTGTTAGTGTCCCCGGGAGCCCGAGGGCATCCCCGCTCTCCTGGGTCCTGCTCCAACTCCCTGCGAGGCCTTTCCTCCCGGGAAGGTTGGTGCAGCTCCTGCTCCTCCGGGACGGGGCTCTCCTGTCCTGGGGACACTCGCCCCGGCCTCAGCCCGGCTCCTCCGGGGCCCCTCCCCCTCGGAGGCCTTTTGTTTCTTTATTTCTTTTTCCCCCCGTCTTCCTACCTTGATAGAAGCGTGAACTCCTCTCACTGTAGCATTCCAGCTGGTCTCTCTTTACATCTCAGGCCGAATTCGTAGATTTTCAGGATGGTTTGAAGGTTATCTAGGTAATTTGTTGGGGACAGGTGATTTGGGGACCCTATTCTTCCGCCATCTTGCCCCTCCTCCTACATTTGTGTTTAAAACATTTCATTTTTAAAAAAATTACTTTAATTTGAATAACCAGTGGGATAAATTTAGAAATAATTACTCAAAATATTTGGAATACAGATATTGCTTATTACTGAACTGCATATATATGGCATGTTGATTATATGATATGTAAATATTAAATAATTTTATGAGTCTATTTTTTGATATAGACTATCAGTATTCTTATAAGATAGATTTGAAATACAAAGCATATGTTAGCAAATTTAAAAATTTAAAAACACAACTTACTGGGGGAGTTAGGATGGCAGAGTGGTAGGGGGACCCTGGGCTTGCCTCATCCCTTGAACACAGGTAGATCAGCATCAAATCATTTTGAACAATAAGGAAGTTGATCTGAGGATTAAGAGAACAATATGCACAACTGGAGGGAGAGAACGTGGTGGATGCAAGGTTCAAAGACATGAATTGCAGAAGAGAAATGCCGCGGTGCATGGAGAGGAGGGAATTTCTTTTTGTGGAGAGAAGTCAGGGAAAGAGGGAGAGAGCAGGAGACAGCAGTGGGTAGGGTTCATGCAAGATACTGTGGTGTGGGGATCCCCTGGGTCTCACTAGGAGAAAACATTCCCTCTCCTGAAGTATATTTAGAAGAGGATATATGGCCTCTCCAAGGACAAAAGACCCACTAGGTGCCATTAAGCAGCTGTTCAATACCAGAGGACAGAGTAGCATGCAGAAGGCAGAAACCTGATCACAGGTTTTCACCGTGCATCACCATAGACTCAGGGCATCCATACAGGTGTGTGACTGTTTTTCTGAGACAGAATGGTGCCAAGTGCTGTGAGGCTCTAGTGGAGGGGAGCAGATCCACCCCTTTCTGAGTCCTTTAAGACTTGAAGTTGTGAATCCTAGCAGCTGGGCAGAAATGAAATGTAGGGGAACTATGGCACCAGGCATATGATGGCTGGGGCACAGATACGATAAGGACGGGGAACTTGTGAAAGATTGGGACACAGGTGGGGAGATTGTTTGCTTTTCTGTGATGGCCTTCTGAACAGCAGCCCCTGTGAATCCATCTCTTTAGGGACAAGAGAGCATGGTGATACCATCTTCCACATACCCTGCCCACCAGCACCGTCAGACTTCAGAGAAACACAGCTCTCCCAGTGGAGGCTAGAGTCACTTATACCAAACCCCACACTCCTGAGCCCAGCAGGGGCATCTTTGCTAGGAAAGGTCTGACGGATTCAGTGCAGTGGGCCTCTCTCTTAGGAGACCAACACCAGGCTCCTGTGTGTAACAACCACACTGATCATAGTGTGCTCTAAAATGTCAGCTTCAGTTCTGGTGGAAATAGAATCAAGCTGGCTTGCTCCTTTGCTTGTTTGCTTGCTTACTTGCTTTCATTTTATTTTATTTTATTTTATTTTATTTTATTTTATTTTATTTTATTTTATTATTTTATTTTATATTTATTTTGCTTTTGGAATTAGGCTTATTGTTTTTGTTCATTTGTTGGTCTTTTTGTTTCCTTTTCTTGTTCCTTAGATTGGGCTTTCTTTCTTTCTTTTTTTTTTTTTTTTTGAATTGGGTTTATAGTTTTTTGTCTGTTTTTTGTTCCTCTTCCTTTTCTCTTTTCTTGAATCAGGCTTTGTTTTTTTTTTTTTTTTTTTTTCAGGCTTATCTTAACAAACAAAATCAAAGAACACTAGTTAAAGGTCCAAACACTCCCAATGTAAGTAAGGAAGAACTCTGCAAAGGATGGACCTCTGGAAAAGAACAGTCAAAACACCACAGCGGAGTGCACACAGCACACACCAGAAACACTTCCTGAAGTGCCTGAAGTGCCCTGGACAATGTATGACCCCTTCTTAATATAGTATTACTCTCAAGAAATAGGAAACAAAACAAGTTTTTATAACATACAAAGGACAGAAACCTAGACATAATGACAAGGTGGAATTCTTCCCAAAAGAAATATCAAGAATAAATCACAGCCAGGCATTTGCTCAAAACAGATATAAGCAATATATCTGAACAAGAATTTAGAACAGTCATAAGAATACTAGCTGGGCTTGGAAGAGGCATAGTAATCACCAGAGAAACCTGGGCTGCAGAGATGAAAGACCTAGAAAAGAGGCTGAAATAAAACATGCTATAAATGAGATGAAAAATTGACTGGATGTAATCACAAGGATGGAAGAAGCAGAAGAACAAATAGGTGATATAGATGATAAAATTATGGAAAATAATGAAGCTGAGAAGAAGAGGGAAAGAAATCTATTGATTGTCATTATAGACTTAGGGAACCCAGCAATTCCACAAAGTGCAATAATATCTCTATCATAGGAGTTCCAGAAGAAGAAGAGCAGAGAAAAGGGGTAGAAAGTTTATCTGAACAAATTACAACTGAGAACTTCCCAAATCTAGGGAAAGAAACAGGCATTTAAGTCCAAGAGGCATAGAAAATTCCCTTCAAAATCAAGAAAAACAGCTCAACTTCAAGACATATCATAGTGAAACTTGCAAGATACAAAGATAAAGAAAATGCTGAAAGCAGCTAGGGACAAAAGATCCTTAACCTATTAGGGTAGAATCATAAGGTAAAAAGCAGATCTGTCCACAGAAACTTGACAGGTGAGAAGAGAGTGACATGATACATTTAATGTGTGAAATAGGAAAAATATGCAGCCAAGAATACTATCTCCACAAGGCTGTCATTCAGAATAGAAGGAGAGATAGAGTTTCCAATACAAGCAAAAACTAAAGGAGTTTGTCAAAACTAAACCAACTCTGTGAAAAATATTAAAGGGAACTCTTTGAGCCAGAAAGAGAAACAAAAAGCAATAAGAGACTAATTTTTAGACCCAAAGACACTTCCAGATTGAAAATGAGGTGGGTGGAGAACTATCTATCATGCTAATGGACATCAAACAAAAGCTAGAGTAGACATTCTATATCAGAGAAACAAGATTTTAAACCAAAGACTGTAATAAGAGATGAAGAAGGGCACTACATCATAATAAAGAGATCTATCCAAAAAGAAGATCAAACAATTATAAATACTTATGCCCCCAACTTGGGAGCAGCCAAATATATGAATCAATTAATAACAAATTTAAGGAAACTCGTTGGTAATAATTCATCAACTGATGAATGGATGAAGAAGATGTGATATTTATATCTTCATAATATATATTATATATGTAGATATATATATATTTCGATGACTTATCACATAGTCATCGAAATCTCTGAGTTTATTATGATACTGCAGCCTATGTTGTTTCATCTAATCCATTGCTTAATTACTGTGTTGTTTTCCTATGAATGATTACATTGTAGTTAATATGTTAGCATGGCAATATTTTCAGATAGGTTTTTGTTTGTTGGCAGTTTGGGGGGTTTTGGGGGTGGTTGGTAATTTTTTGGAGTGTTTGCATGGAATCTCTTACTTTATAATGATGGAGTTGCTTTTTTTTTGTCTTGTGATTTTTTTTTTTTTGAAGTGAGATTTAACTTTGTGTGTGAATAGTACTATTATATCCATCTTGGGTGTCTTACTTGTACTGTATCACATCCTATACATTCATTTAATTCTTAATAAAGTGTTTATTTGTTAAAAATATATATTATGTAATATTACCCAGCCATTGAAGAGAATGAAATCTTGCCATTTACAATGACATAGATGGAATTAGAGATAAATATGCTAAGTGAAATAAGTTAGTCAGAGAAAGACAAATACCTTTTGATTTCACTCATGTGGAATTTAAGAAACAAAACAGATGGACATAGTGGAAGGGAAAGAAAATTAAAATAAGATCAAAACAGGGAAGAAAACCAGAAGAAGGGATCCCTGGGTGGCGCAGTGGTTTGGCGCCTGCCTTTGGCCCGGGGCGCGATCCTGGAGACCCGGGATCGAATCCCACATCGGGCTCCCGATGCATGGAGCCTGCTTCTCCCTCTGCCTGTGTCTCTGCCTCTCTCTCTCTCTCTCTCTCTGTGACTATCATAAACAAATAAAAATTAAAAAAAAAAACAGAAGAAACTCTTAATTATAGGGAACAAACTGAAGGTTACTGGAGGGGAGATGGGTGGAGGTTGGGCTAAATGAGAGATGATTATTAAGGAGGGCATATGTTTTGATGAGCACTGGGTGTTGTATGTAAGTGTTGAATAAATTTTACTCCTGAAACCAATACTACACTATACGTTAACTAACTTGATTTTAAATAAAATTTTGGAAGAAAAAAATAAAAATACAACTTCAATACTTTGTTTCTAAATTGCCAAATTGTATTAGCAAAAGATTTTTTAAAAGTAAGAGAAATAAGGTAAATGTGTCATAAATTCCTTTCCTAATGTAGGTGGAATCAAGAAATACAATTCCGTTCTTAACACTGATAACAAATTATTTATAAAAACTTGAATGTTGATATTAATAGAGGTACTACAAGACTGTCTTCCAAAAAATGCATATAAAATAAATTTAAAAATATTTAAATAACCAATCACATAAGTGAAATGTACAACATAGTATCTTAGGAACAAATAACAGGAAACAAGATAGAAAAATGTGAGTTAAAATAAATATGCATGCTATAAATTCCATAATTGCTAGAGCCAATGCTCATAAATTGAATTTAATATTATTTATTATGCTTCTCTATGTTATAGAGCTGTTGATTCACTATAGTCATTCGTTAGGAAAAAAAAAAAAAGGATGCTTGGGATGCTCAGTGGTTGAGCATCTGCCTTTGGCTCAGGTCATGATCTCGGGGTCCTAGGATAGAGTCCTGCATCAGGGTCCCCACAGGGAGCCTGATTCTCCCTCTGCCTATGTCTCTGCCTCTCTCTCTGTATCTCTCATGAGTAAATAAATAAAATCCTTAAAAATGATCATTAGTACACCTGAAACTAATGTAACATTGTGTGTCATCTATACTTCAGTTTAAAAAAATGTTATGTTTCTCAAACATGTTAGGTGCATTTCCAAAAAACACCAATCACAGTAGAGCTTATGTGGAAAATAGGGTTGGTACTAGACCTCTGAGAAATTTATATGCAGCTTTTTAACTCTAAAAAACATTAACAATCCTAAACAATATCCTAGAACAGATTAAACGACATTTTAAGATCACATAAAGAAAAATATCTAGTGATTTTTGTTCTAATTTGTTAGAGTAAATGTAGAAGTGTATCATTAAAAAGAAAGAAGGAAAACAATGAGACATTGTGCATCTTCTAGTGAAATGATGCTGTTCAAGTCCATTCAATTCTACATCTATCTCCTAGTGTATAGGAATTGCAGGAGACCAAAATCATGTTAACTTCTTGAGGCTCTATCAATGAAGTCTAGAATTTGGAAACTAGTATAGAACAATGGACCTGATTTCTTCAACAAAAAATTCACAAGAATAAAAGAAAAAAGAATGGAAGACATGAGATAATATCAAAGAATTTCAACCAAATACATTGAATAAACCTTGTACTTCAATTATGTCAGTTATTAAAAATAATTATGAAACAATTGGAGAAATTCACTTATTGGGTATTTGATGATATTAATGAATTATCATTTTCTCTTTAATTATGAAATTGAATTATGTTTAAAATCTGACTATATTTTAGAAATTCAGATTGAAATGTCTACGCATGTAATTATACAATGTTTGGGACAAGTTTCAAGATGACTTGGTGAGAGGGAAATTGGTAAAGATACAGATAAAGCAAGATTGACCACATTTTGACAACTATTGAAGCTTGGTGATGAATGCATGAGGTGTCATTAAATTATACTATATACTTTTGTATGTGTTTGGAATTTACCATTAAGAAACTAAAGAAAAGCAAAAGAAGGAAGAATATTGGAAATGGCATGAATGAGAGTGCAAACTACTGAATCGTGGAGACAAGAGGAATTTTACCAACTACACACAATGCATTTTGCTTCCAAAGAGAGCAATATTTAAATTGAGCCAAGAGAAGGAAACTGGGGTAAATAGACATTATGTATAGTATTCATATGCAGCTTGCTGCATTTAGCTATGTTGAAATACTTTTCACTCAGCTGCTGTTACTTGGTTGCCTCGATTTGCTCATTATGAATGAAATAATTCATGGTGCAGAAACACACTTTAGGAGAATAGACTGCATGTAAGAAAAAAGCAGAGATGACGACAATTAAATTTGTATATAGTTAAAATGAATTGAATTGGGCAGAGAGAATCATCCATTTCACCTTGACAAAATATACAACCCTTATTCAGTATAAAAATCACAAACACGCATATCTTGTGTCTTATCATACTAATATATAAATGCAGATTATGTCCCAACCAATTTATTTTTCAGATATATTCCTATATGTTTTTTGATATTAATATTCCTTCCAGTAGCTTTTTATTTTATTTTATAAATTAATTTTTATTGGTGTTCAATTTACCAACATACAGAATAACACCCAGTGCTCATCCCGTCAAGTGTACCCCCAGTGCCCGTCACCCATTCACCCCCACCCCCCACCCTCCTCCCCCTCCACCACCCCTAGTTCATTTCCCAGAGTTAGAACTCTTTATGTTCTGTCTCCCTTTCTGATATTTCTCACACATTTCTTCTCCCTTCCCATATATTCCCTTTCGCTATTATTCATATTCCCCAAATGAATGAGAACATACACTGTCCTTCTCCGGTTACTGTGGCCAAGTTCAAAAAGGGTGTTGCCTGAGTTCTTCTCTGGGATTTTGATGGAATCTTGTCTCACATTTAGATCTTTCATCCATTTTGAGTTTATCTTTGTGTATGGTGCATGAGAGTGGTCCAGTTTCATTCTTCTGCATGTGGATGTCCAATTTTCCCAGCACCATTTATTGAAGAGACTGTCTTTCTTCTAGTGGATCGTCTTTCCTCCTTTATCGTATATTAGTTGAGCATAAAGTTCAGGGTCCACTTCTGGGTTCTCTGTTCTGTTCCATTGATCTATATGTTTGTTTTTGTGCCAGTACCACACTGTCTTGATGAACACAGCTTTGTAGTACAACCTGAAATCTGGCATTGTGATGCCCCCAGATATGGTTTTCTTTTTTTAAAATTCCCCTGGCTGTTTGGGGTCTTTTCTGATTCCACACAAATCTTAAAATAATTTGTTCTAAGTCTCTGAAGAAAGTCCATGGTATTTTGATAGGGATTGCATTATACGTGTAAATTGCCCTGGGTAACATTGACATTTTCACAATATTAATTCTGTCAATCCATGAGCATGGAATATTTTTCCATCTCTTTGTGTCTTCCTCAATTTCTTTCAGAAGTGTTCTGTAGTTTTTAGGGTATATTTTGAGACCCATTTGAATGGTAAATGGTTCTCCAACCTTTTATTTTCAGGTTGTAGGTGTCCTTCTGTCTAAAATGAGTCTCTTGTAGACAGCAAATAGATGGGTCCTGTTTTTTTATCCAGTCTGAAACTCTGCGCCTTTTGATGGGGTCATTAAGCCCATTCACGTTCAGAGTTACTTGAACTTCTTCTTAAAGGGGAGTTTTAAGAGTCCCCCTTAAAATTTCTTGCAGAGCTGGTTTGGAGGTCACATATTCTTTCAGTTCCTGCCTGTCTTGGAAGCTCTTTATCTCTCCTTCTATTTTGAATGAGAGCCTTGCTGGATAAAGTATTCTTGGTTGCATGTTCTTCTCATTTAGGACCCTGAATATATCCTGCCAGCCCTTTCTGGCCTGCCAGGTCTCTGTGGAGAGGTCTGCTGTTACCCTAATATTCCTCCCCATGAAAGTCAGGGACTTCTTGTCTCTTGCTGCTTTAAGGATCTTCTCTTTATCTTTGGAATTTGCAAGCTTCACTATTAGATGTCGAGGTGTTGAACGGTTTTTATTGATTTTAGGGGGGGATCTCTCTATTTCCTGGATCTGAATGCCTGTTTCCCTTCCCAGATTGGGAAAGTTTTCAGCTAGGATTTGTTCAAATACATATTCTGGCCCTCTGTTCCTTTCGGCGCCCTCGGGAACCCCAATTAAACGTAGGTTTTTCTTCCTTAGAGTGTCATTTATTTGCCTTAATCTGTCTTCATGGTCCCTTAATTGATTGTCTCTTTTTTCCTCAGTTTCCCTCTTTGCCATTAACTTGTCTTCTATGTCACTCACTCGTTCTTCCACCTCGTTAACCCTCGTCGTTAGGACTTCTAGTTTGGATTGCATCTCATTCAATTGATTTTTAATTTCTGCCTGATTGGATCTAAATTCTGCAGTCATGAAGTCTCGTGAGGCCTTAATGCTTTTTTCTAGAGCCACCAGTAGCTGTATAATGGTGCTTCTGAATTGGCTTTCTGACATTGAAGTGTAATCCAGATTTTGTAACTCTGTGGGAAAGAGGGCTGTTTCTGATTCTTTCTTTTGAAGTGAGGTTTTCCTTCTAGTCATTTTGCTCAGTGCAGAGTGGCCAAAAACAAGCTGTATTGGAACACGGGGGAGTATCACTGGTCCGTCCAGCTGGTCTTCTGGGGGAGGGGCCTGCTGCGCTGATTTTCAGGTGTTAGCACTTGGGGGAGCTGCTCTGCCCCTGCCTGCTGCCGGGCTCAGCGGGGGTTGTTTACCCCGTGGGGCCCCAGGAGGAACAGCCCCAGTGGCTATGGCAGCTCTGGAAGCCTGGATTCAGCCTCCGCAGGAACTACGGGCTCGGGGCTCTCGGTTCTCCGTCCGCAGGGCCTGGAGGCTCCGGGGCGGGGCCGCTGATCTGCTCAGCTGGGGCAGGAGCGTCCTCGCTGTCCTGGGCCCTCCCGGCCTCTGCCTGTCCCGGGGGGAGGCCGGATCCTGGGCTGTGTCCCGGCGCCCTGTGCTCCGGGGCCTGCGCTGTTGGATTCGCGCTCCCGCCCTGCAGCCCCCTCCCTGGAGCCGCCGCCCGAGCCCCTCCGAGCTGCTCCGGTCCCGCCGTGCGCGCTGCAGCCCTTAGGGAGCTCGGAGCACTCTCCTGCGCTCGCAGGTGTCTGTTAGTGTCCCCGGGAGCCCGAGGGCATCCCCGCCCTCCTGGGTCCTGCTCCAACTCCCTGCGAGCCCCTTTCCGCCCGCCCGGGAAGGTTGGTGCAGCTCCTGCTCCTCCGGGACGGGGCTCTCCTGTCCTGGGGACACTCGCCCCGGCCTTAGCCCGGCTCCTCGCGGGGCCCCTCCCCCTCGGAGGCCTTTTGTGTCTTTATTTCTTTTTCCCCGTCTTCCTACCTCGATAGAAGCGCGGACTCCTCTCACTGTAGCACTCCAGCTGGTCTCCCTCTACATCTCAGGCCGAACTCGTAAATTCCCAGGATGGCCCGAAGGTCATCCAGGCAATTTGGTGGGGACAGGCGATCTGGGGACCCTGCTCTTCCGCCATCTTGCCCCTCCCCTCCAGTAGCTTTTTAAATCAAACATTTCAATTTTTGAGTGAATTTAATTTCCATGATCTAGAGGCTGTCTTTATTTTTCCATATAAAGCTCATGTATTACATAATGCTTGAGACTTCACATGTAAGGAAATTCTTTGTCATTTTTATACACAAATTATAATTTGAACCTACCTAAATTCCTGACAATTACACTTTTCTCTCAAAGTTTTACAATATTGTCTTATTGTCTTCTGAAACTTAAGGTCGAAAAACTTCATTTTTTGTACCTGTGAAGGTATCTTTCCTAATAGTTTTAGAATTTAAAAAGTTCAGCAGGCAATACTGTACATATTGCTTTTATTCACCTTGCTTGTTATAGGAAGAGACAGTTTGATCATTGAATTTTGTGATTAATGATTTCAACCAATTTTCTTTTCTAGGAATAGTTATTAGTTGCAAGTTGAATTTTCATGATTTGTAAAAATTTATGCCTTTCCTTTTGCGATTATTTATCAACTTTGTTCTTTATAATATTCATTCAATTTTTTTTATTTTTAAAGATTTTTTTTATTCTAAATTTTTTGAAAGGTCAAATGTGTTATTTTCTGAAAGAAACACCTACAAATATTTGGACATTAATTTTACCATTTAGTTTCAATTCATATTACAAGTTAAACAGCATGATATTAACACAGAGATTACACAAATGCAAACAATACAAAAAAGTTATGTTTTGTATTTATCATGCGATAGAAAGCATAACTTGTATGGTCTAATAATGGGTCACGATGCTAGTGGTGGAAATGCTTCTTTAATTGTTATATTGAGCCTAGATACACAAAGGTATGGAATAATTGAATTTGGGCCCAGTATAGTATTGAATTATGTCACATGAGTATAGTTTAAAAAATCATTTTATCAGTGAGTCAGTACTGTAGGTTTGCTAGTGTGAATTTATTAATTGACATATTCATTAATACCGATTTCTCAATACCTCTAGCAACCTGTTTGCCAATCACTAAATTTTGACTGGGAACCTTAATGCCCAGGATCCTTCTATCTATTGTTATTGTTAGAGATTTCCCATGTATAGTAATAATTACAGTATTTCCTTTTTATTGAAAAGAATATCCAAGTGAGTTTATTTTTTTAACAAAATACATTTCTTAAAAATATAACCTTAGTACAAAAATGAATTAATCATGGTTCAATAGGAATTTACATTCTCTTTTTCCCAGAACTTCATACTCTATGAAATCTCTAATACAACTATGAGTATTTTATATTATTTCAATTGACAATTCACTTAAAGAAAATTCTTAGAATGTATTCTTATCTGCTTTGGGAAATGAAAGGCAGTGTGGGTCTTCTGAAATGGATGTCAAATAGGGGTAACAATGTCCCCAGTTCTACCTCAGACTTGGATACTAGAGATTTTTGTGTGTTTGTATCATTTGTGCTTTCATCCAGTTAGAATCTGAATTTAAATTTGGCTTCAGTAATATTGACTATGATTTAAGAGACAATAATGAATTTCTGAATCTACATTTCTTCTTTTTAGAAATGTTCGTAGTCATCATATATCACAACTCATAATGGAAAGACTAGCAAATAAGCACTTAATGAACACTTATTTATTATTTCTGTTGTCATGGTTATTTATCAATAAGTTTATTCCTAATATAGGAATAAAATTTTGAAACTGTGTAACTCTTTCCATTCTCTGCTCCAAACTAATCCATGTTACTATAACTTGAGAATTCTATTTCACTGCCCTACTTTATAACATTTCTCTGTCTTTTCATTCCATCTGTTTCCAATATGTTTCTCACATTTCTTTTTCTCAATATGTTTGATAACTGTTGATAAATAATTTTAAATGATGCTGGAGCAACTACACACTAAATGTCAACAGATAAAATACAGCAATTGTTAAGGACAGGTTGCGTTCATATTCTTTCATCACTGGATCTGGAGTTGCAAGAACACTACTATAAAATAGTGTCTCTTATAATTTTATTTAACAAGGACAATGAACAAAGTCATAGCAACATATCCTGTTCCAAACTTTTTAGCATTTAAATCAGGAAAAAATATTTCTTAATCAGGCAACATTACCCAATTGGGAGGTAACCTAATGGGCAATTGCCTGGATATTTGATACAAAAACAGATTGCAAAGACTGAGAGTTAAACTGGGAAATGCAACAAGATAATTTATTTGATTCGTGATTTTCTCCTTAACTATTAAAGAGCAAATTATTCTGATGTTAAGCACTTGGTGAAGCTAAGTGATGCTTCGCTGTACATTGCTTGAAAAGGTAAATCTACCTAAGTGGGCAAATGAGTCTTTGCTGAGCCCACAGGGTGACTTGAACATTCTCACTGCTTTCCCAGCAAGAGGGAGGGGCTTCACTCTGCTGTATCTAGAAATTCAGACATACCTCCTAGCATGTGCCCAGTGCGCTCAGTGAATGTAGTCTCAAACTTGCTTAGAAGCTTAAAAAAGTTTAAAAGTTGAAAGGTTACATTCATTTGTAACATCCAGAGGGTTATGCTTTATGATGTAATCAATAGATTTACCATGAATCAAACACTTGATAAGAAGTATAGCAGAGCTATTAAGACAACAGGCTTGGGGCTCAGATAACTATGGTTCAGTGTTGGGACCCAACCCTTACTAGTTGTTTGACCCTGGGCAAAATGCTCAACCCCTCAAGCTCTCATTTTCCTTACTTGTTAGGGACATCGACTCCTACTTCATTAGTTGATGGGGAAAGTCAAGTGAAAAATAACAATGAAATTCTCATAGGTCTTGGCACAGAACAAGTGCCTCCAAATAACAAGCTCTGTTTTTTCTAGATGTTTTAAATGTTTAAATAACAAACAACACAATGTATTTATTATCCTCACAAAACAGTTTCATGTATTTTCACTTACTTGCAGGAGTTGAGAACTCCTTCATCTCCAAATCACATTCCAAACAATGGGAATAAGAAATGTTACTCAAAAAAAAAAATTAAAAAAATTAAAAAAAGGAAAGAAATGTTTATTAGTGCTAATGATGTTTAGTATTTTTTGATTTTTTAAAAAAGGTAAAGCATCTTGCTGAAGACATGACATGACTGTAATTAAGACTCAGTCTTTTAGGCATTTATTTTTGTTCTCATTCTAGAACAGGAGTAATAGAGACAGGCAAAATAATATTCCTAATTAAGTTAATTATGTGTAGTCAGTTCATCATAAGGTGCATACATTTATCTCTGCACTGCATGAACCTCAAGATTACTTACTGGAAATTACGTGATTTTCATTCACAATTAAGAAATTGGGGGCAAAATACATTTAAAGTTTGCCTAGACACATTTTACTTTGCTTTGATTTTAATAGATGTCTGGCAAGAATAAAGCCATGGTCCTCTATTCACGCAACAATTTCTAACAGTCAATAGGACCATTTTGATATATTTCATTATCCTTATAAATTGGAAGGAGATGTTTGGACCTGCATAGAAATGCTGATGGCAGAGAGCTCAACACATCTGCATTGACTCATTCAGCTTCATTCACCATTCAGACTGTAGGAACCACCTTTTACTGGCAGTCTTGCCACTTTAGTTTCCATTTAAATTGGCATATTTATTCTAGAGAGGCATAGCATGCTTGCTCTGAAACTTGATATTTATCCTGTTTGTATTCTAAAGTTTTTCCATGGTATAGGTGGGAGTACCTTCAGTATCACAGAATAGTGTATCAATTGTAGAGATGTTTTCAAGGGAGAAAGAAATAAAGTGAAATCATATAAATAAAAATCTCATAATGGTTGGCATACAGGAAGACCCCCCCAAATGACAGCTACTATTATTTGAAGATATTTTTATTATTTAAATGGCAAACAATACATCTATGTTATTCTTGCCAAACAAGTAATCTAATATTTCATTGCCACTCACAAATAATTCGTATATAATAAATTGCAAAGATGCCCAAAGGGAAACATTACGGAGGATAAATTGACCATTGCCTTTTTCTTAGTTCTATTTGATAAAGAAATATGGGCCTTTGGGTTTGTTTTACTCTTTTTCTTTGTTTTGTTGGCTATAACCATACTAAAGGATTCCATTTTTTGAGCCTGACTTACTGAAGTGTAGTTCTTTACAAGATAAGATCAATTAACAAAGGAAAAGCTCATGAACAGACGCAACAATTCCTGACTGAATTTAGAAACCATTTTTTCTATATCATAAGGTTTGTTAATGAATCATTATTTATTGAGTGCCTTCAGAATGTTTATCTGTATCTTTGGCAATATATTTAATTCCAATTTGGCTAGATGCTGCTGTAGTATGTTATGCAAAAGGAAATATTACTTTGGGTTAGGAGACATATTTTGGTCTTTCTCAGAGTTCTTTAGGTTCTTCCATCATGAACCAGACGGAGCATATTTTCTATAAGACAAATGTGTTCTTTCATTTGTGGCCCAAGTCTAACTTATCATTAACTTCCTTTGAGCTATTATGTTGGTCTTTTCCAAAAGGAATAATTTATTACAAATAGGAGTAATTCATTCTTAATTAAGGTCATTAAATTACTAACATTTTAAATAGAAGTTAATAGATGCTTGAGTTGGCATTTTAAAAAGTGCACTATTAGTTGATTTTAAGTTAATGAACTCTATTAAAGAAGTGTAGCAGCAGCCAATTCAATTTAAATCTTTATTAGGGATTAATTCTTAGAGGGACTTACCTAAACTTTCAGTTGCATGACCTGGAACATGTTGTTTAACCTTATGAACCTCATATTTCTTGTAAACAAATTGGTAAAAATAATAGTTTTCCTAAAATGGTAATTTTGAGTATTATACCAAGTCAAATAATGTAAAGTGCTTTGCACAGGTGCCAAAATATACAGTCAATATATTATTTGCTGATGGCTAAAAAGTATCTTTAGTTTAGTCCTTTAAAAAATTTTCAGGTAATTCTCTGAGATAAATCTTACAATACTGCAAAAATAAGAAAGAGAAACAAAAAAACAAATAAATGTTATGGGAGCATGGGGTGGGGAAGGGATCTCTTCAAGCAGCTTCATGCTCTTTGATTGCTTCAAGGCTCAGGGTAAGAGCAGGGGGTGGAAATACAGTTCTATCTTGAGCTACATCATGTTTGAAGTGAGTTCCCATTGAACATTCTTACATCCTGGAAACAAAAGCAACACAATAATGATAAAAATAGATCATAATGCAGATTCTAGTTATTACTGTGAAAAAAAATATTGATATCACTGGCTCAGACATGAAAGCTTCCATTGGGGGATCCCTGGGTGGCGCAGCGGTTTGGCGCCTGCCTTTGGCCCAGGGCGCAATCCTGGAGACCCGGACCGAATCCCACATCAGGCTCCCAGTGCATGGAGCCTGCTTCTCCCTCTGCCTGTGTCTCTGCCTCTCTCTCTCTCTCTCTCTCTCTCTCTCTCTGTGACTATCATAAATAAATAAAAATAAAAAATTCCCAGGTGATTATGATGCTTCTAACCTGGGACCATAAAAAAAAAAAAAGAGAGAAAAAAAAAAAAAGAAAAAAAGAAAGCTTCCATCGGTGAATCATCCTACATTTTGCTTTGTTAAGGATTAATCTTGCAATTTTAACATACCATTGCCTATTTTTTTTTCTTCCAAAACTTCTTAGCACAATTAAACTTTCAAGTTCCAGTGAAGGTGGCTGCAATTTCATTATTTTTATGTCTCATGAAATTATTTACCTTGCCAGCATTTACCACCCACTTTTCTTCTGGAATTTCAATTCAAATTCGTTTTAAAGAACAAGTGAGTTGCCCTCACTGATGAGGAAAGAAGGTTAGCAGGGAAACAGAAGAGAAAAACATGTAAAACTCATTAGAAGAAGAGCATTTGTTTCTGTAATGCCATTTTGGATGTGATAAATTTGACGGGAAAGCACTGATGAAATATACAGGCATATAAATCCAATTTGTAGAAGAAGTAATGGCCATTTCCCCAAGGATTCTGAACTCCCATCTGCTGAATTATGGTACCACATTTGTCTTGCCTCTGCCAGGAAATTCACTTGCAAATGTTTGAAATACATTGATTTCAAGGTAGTATCCTTTATTTGAGGAGGAGTGTCTTCTATTTTATTACATTTATTTTTTGGTCTCTCACTCTGAAGTGGATTGAGGATGGTCTCCCTGGATATGATGCACAACCATAAATTAAGCAAGATGTCCAAATTCTCACGTTTCTTATTCCACTTTCTTTCCTCTCTTTGCTACCCATTTCTGACTACCACCACCACATGCCCAAAGGACACCTCAAGAAACAGTTTAAAATTACTAATCTAGGTGTTGTTATGGTAGAGACATTTGGGTGGTTTTAAAATCAGTGTGACTTCACATAATACTTTACCGCTTTACAATATTTAATGTTTACATTGCATAATTCTTGTAATAATTTACAAGGTTGTTACTTATGCTAAAAAGAATGCAGCAAATTTGTGATAAAAATTACAGTGATTGTATTTTCATGCAAATTCAGTAAATTATAACATATCCAGATGACTTCTCCTAACCAAGAGCAGTTTGAGGTTGTCAAGGAAGATGTGGGGGTATGTCAAAAAGATGATCTCTGGATTCAAAAAGACCCAACACAAATGTGCATTTCTTCATTTGACAGCCCTGTAAAACAATTCTATGTTCAAGTGGCAACTCTATAAAATGTCACTAATGACTTTATCACAGGATTAAATGGGGCGGCATATAAATCACTTCTCCTTTGAGAAAATGGCAAAATCCATAGAATTACCTTCTTGGTTTTATCTGTGGTTTCTAGAGCGGTGACAATTGAATCATTCCTAGTGATATGACCATATAAGCATTAACTCCAAGCCAACAGAACCCCTAGCGAGTTTCTTCACTTTATAATCCAGGTTCTAGTTATCACTGGAAAAAGGGACACAAGTAACAGTGGGACTTAAACACATGTACAAATTCTTGCTTTATTAAAATATCCCACTAAAATAATAGCATGGTGGAGGGAGGGGAAAGAATGAGCCACACGTCTAAGAGTACGGGACAAGGGACTATAGCAAATGAGAAATATCAGTGAACATTCAGAGGTTGGGAAGCAGCTGTGTTAGCAAGAGGCTTTGCAGAGTCAAGAAAGCAGAAACAATATAACTTGTTTCAGGGCAGAATCTTTGGAGGCTGACTAGTTAGATGCTCTAGCAACCTCAGGATGTGGCAAGGAGTAAGGAAAAACTAGGACGTTTGTTGTGCATCTCCTTAAGGATCCCACAGTTTTTCTTCACCTGTGTTTATAAACCTTCTCTCCCATGATAGCAGCACATGTATTCTCTGCATAATTAGAACTAGAAAGAGTAAGGACACAGTGAAGTCAAGACTAATGTATTTTATTAGAAACAGAAATTAGATTAAAGCTTATATACTTTAGATCACTTTCACTGTTTCATTTCCTAAGGATATTGAAATATTCTTCCATGGGAGAACTGAATATATCTACAGAGATGGCTTTTTGGCAGAAGTCCAGTGAAACTTCTGGGTCCTTGCTCAGTCTCCTTCAGTTAAGCCTAGCAGTTAACAAGGTCTTTCTCTAGTACAGATTATAACTGACTTTTTAGTGCCCAAAGAAAAGAAAAAAGAACTCTAAGGAAACAGACAAAACTAATAGAAAGGAAAGCATCAAAGAAATGATAATATTCTCTGAAAGAAAAAAAAAGAAAGAGAAAATCTTGGATCTATTAAACAACTGCTAGTTGCTCTTTTTTGGTTGTTACTGTTTTTTGAAAAGAGAAAAAGAGTTCTTAAACATCACCCTCACTATGCATACAAAAGTAGAAACAAATAAAGGTAAAAAATAAAAAAAGAGAAAGGTCCTTTTAGAAAGAACAAGCAGAACAGGTAGAAAAAAAAAAGGAGAAAAAAATCCCAAGAAAATTGAAGGATCATCCCATGAAGGCCCAACAATCAAATAATAGGAATTCTAGAAAGAGAATTTTTCTGTAATGGATATGTCTCATCTAGACCTTCTATATCCATCATTATTGCAGAATGGACTACTACCCATGCAGAGTTACAAATGGCTGGTTCCTGAGAAGCCTTAACTCCATTTTCAGGCTTCAAGGCAGCATTGATGTTTTGGGTTATTTCTCTATTAACAGGTGTCAAAGTGAACCCGAGCATAAAAGACAGAGCTTCTATTCCCATCATTATGGGTCAACAGGGTTTCATACCGTGGAACTACACCCAGTTTCCCTAGAGCTCACTGCCACGATCAACAGAAGTCAACAAGACTCCCAGAACCTAACTTTTCCTTTCTCCCCAAATCCAAAGCTTCCTTGCTATGATCTGTTTTTAATCCATAAGGATTTATAAATACTACTATAACACTTTTTTCTTTTTTTATATTCACCACCTCTATGTCATCTCTTAGCTCTTACACTAATCCCAATAAAGTTCTCCTATCCCCTGTTGTGCTCCTTTTCCCCATCACTTCACAAAAACTGGAGCCTTTTCCACTCTGCCCTCTGACTATCATGGTCCATGATTGGCAAAATCTCATGTATGCTCTTTCTTAAATATGACATGCTAAATGCTCTCCCTGTATGATTCTTGTAAAATAAGATTTTATTTATTTATTTGAGAGAGAGAGAGATCATGAGGAGGGAGGAGGGGCAGAGGGAGAAGCAGGCTCCCTGTGGGGAGCCTGATGCAGGACTGGATCCTAGGATCCTGGGATCATGACCTGAGCCAAAGGCAGACACTCAACCAATGAGCCACCCACGTGTCCCCATGGTTGAATTCAAACCATTATTCTTCCCTCTTACCTAAAATTTTCTATCTTTGAACACCGTTTATTTATTTATTTATTTATTTATTTTTAAAGATTTTATTTATTTATTCATGACAGACAGAGAGAGAGAGGCAGAGACACAGGCAGAGAGAGAAGCAGGCTCCATGCTGGGAGCCCGATGTGGGACTGGATCTGGGTCTCCAGGATCATACCCCAGGCCGAAGGCGGTGCTAAACCGCTGAGCTACCGGGGCTGCCCTGAACATTGTCTCTTTAGATTGTACCATCAACATGGTTAATATCATCTAAGAGGCCCTTGTTTTATTCATTATTACTATTTTTGTTCACTGTCATTCTTATATTACTCCTTTCTTCCTATTGATTTAAAGATACATCTAGATAATACTTCTAACAGCTTTGTCTCTTACTTCTTATGACTTCTCTCCTTTGAAAATATTCCTATTCATCCTATTCTAACTCTAGTGGTCAAATCCTAGAACTTGTCATTGTAACTTCAATCCCTTCATAATTACATAGACCTCTTGCTCACTACCACCACGTATCATTTCATCTGATTTCATCCAGTGTTCCAAAAATGCTTGAACCCAACTAGGATTTCTAATTCATTGATACTCCCTCATTTTCATTCCTTGACATTCTCTCTCTCTTCTTTACTCACCTAAATTCCACGATCCATCATTATAATCATTCCTATAACCTTACTTGTTCCCATTCTCCTCCCTGGATCTTTCTTGAGAAATCACAATGACAGCTGTATCAAACTTTCTTCCTGCATCATGCCTAGGCCCATGAATTAGCAGAAGATAAATTTACTTTATTGTTCTCTTTTTCATCAGAACCAAAGAGGTACCTGAGTGGCTCAGTCAGCCAGACTTCCAACTCTTGGTTTTGGCTCGGGGTCATGATGTCTGGGTCATGGGATGGAGCCCCACTTCTGGCTCCCCACTCAGCAGGGAGTCTACTCAAGATTCTCCCTCTCCCTTTGCCCCCCCCACACACATGCACACTTTCTCTAAAAAAATAAATAAAATCTCTAAAAAAATCAAAACCAAAGATTCAGGTTATTCTTAAAAATTCTCAGGAATCATACCATGTTACTCCAGTATGGTTCATTTATTCTTACATTGTCCTAGAAAACATTTCACAACTTTCTTGCCCTCTGAACTTCTAATACCTCCACCTTTATCTTCATTATCAGATAATCACTTTGCTGCCTACTTTCCTTGGATAATGGAAGCAATCAATAGAGAATTTCTGCAGATTACTCTCTCTCCATCCTTCCACATCCTGTGTTCACTGATCCTATATTTTATTTCCAATTCATTCAACAGATTTATTAGGTACCTCTTAGTAAGTGAGGGCATAGAGATACAAACATGAACAGGCATGGTTCTAGCCTTCAGAGAGTTCACAGCCTCATTGGTGGAACCAGCAGTCTTCCTGAAAAGGTGGATCATCATTCTATCAGAGAAGAGATAACTTGATTACCTCTGTCTCTATTATTTGCTCAAGGTTTAGAACTAGCAAACTCCCTTTTTCAACTTTTATCCACCTGATGAAAGGAGAATTAGGTGGAGCATAATTATTCAAATTAGAAAGTATTAAGATCATCTTATAATCATAAAGGAAAAAAAAACATGGCACTGTTAATTACTGCAAATGATTAAGACTGCTGATTGAGAGATGCGTGCCTGCACTTAAGGGCTGGCCGTCCCTTGATGATGGCATAGTGCCATCTGCTGGATACCAATTCTAGATCATGATGTGATCTACCCAAAAAGTTTCAAGAGTTGTATAATTATATTAACAGTTCTGCTTACAAAATAATTTCTGATTTCTAAACTACCCAAAGATTTAATCTTGTACAAGTGAGCAGAGATTCAATAGGAGAGAAGACATCCAGTGTCTCAAAATGAATGATTTTGAGAGCTGGAAGGGACTGTGGAGACCATCTGAGTCAAACAATATGGCCATATTACAGTTGATAAAACTGGGGTCCAGACACCTTGTATGACTGTTAAGACTCTCATGCTCCACTGAATGAGCTAGCTGACTAGACACTTTATATGACTTTTAAAGGTAATACTATGAGGGCTGGATGGAGCTGGATCTGGGAATCTTAATCAGTTATCTTTCTTCTACATCTATATTTTTCCCTTGTTTTCCAGTTAGCTGGCGGATTACATAGTAGGCATTATTATTACATAGTATTATGTTATATAAATTGCATTTGTATTATATACATTTTTATGGATGACGATGAGAGATGTTCTAATCTAATTTTCTTCTTCATTTTACTGACAATAATTAGTTTAGAACACCTCCACATTCCCTGACTCAGAGTCCAGTCATCTTCCTTTACTTAAATGTTGTTTTAAAAGATTATGTCAAGTGTAAAAATGGCTGGTTAATAAGAACACTAAACAAACAAACAAAAAATATGAGCTGATAATTAAATTGCTACTTTAAATTTCTGACAGTTTATATTAGCATTATATTTAGTTTTTTAAATAACAAATTATTATATTTTCAAAGAGCTGTGTTTTCTAACAAAAGCTAGAAAAAGCTTAGTTTTCCATTAATTTTTGGAAAAATTGCTTCTTGTTATTGCCAAGTCCATGTTACAGTAACATTAAAAAACAGACAGATGCCTCTATATTTTTGTTGTTTAAGGACCAAGTTAAGGAAATGGCTATCCTTGGAAATTTGGAAATATGCAGACACCTATCTTTCTTACTAGATCTTACTTGCAAATAGCCTGATGGAAATAGATTCAGATTCTATTTCAAATAATGCATCTTATGAGGCAATAAACATTATGAAAGGAAAATAAACAGAGTAATAACCATATATTTTATTTTATTTTTAACCATATATTTTAAACTAATATGTTTATATTAGTCAATAACTTGTAAAACATATATTCTTATTATTTTATACCATACTAATTATTTAATTTCAAACCAGTAACATCAATTTATTTATTCCACAATTGTTTTTGAATACCTTTCACATGTTGGGGACCTGCTGACAATGCTAGGTGCTACCATTACATAAATAAAAGTGCCCAACAAACTCACTGGGTAGGGATATAGCAGTATGCTGACCATAGGAAATCTCTTGATGTTTCCAGATTTTAGAAAGCTTCCTACTTGACATGGGCCAGCTGTAGACCTCTAGAGCATGTCTGAGGTACAAAATGAATATAAGGGGAGTTTCCATCCCTCACTTTTTTCTCCTTCAATATTTGCTTATCTCTAGCTATTGTTTTACCATATTAGTGACTAATAAAGGTTGTTTTCTCTAGATAAATCTGGATATAGTAATCCTATTGAGAGCTTTCCTTCTATAAGATGGCAATTTTTGTTGTTGTCCAAGGTTTATTGAAGATAGTATAGCACTATAGCAGAAAGATTCAAATGGCTCCAACTGGTATCTTGAAATTTACCCCCACTGTGGACTGAGAGACCTGCAGGCTGGACAGATGCCAAAGTTCAATACCTTCAACATCTCCTTGGTGTCACGATCTATTTCAAAGATGTCCTGATCCAGGACTGAGACCTCAGGAACACAATTATTTCCTTCTTCCCTCAACTCCATCTGCAGTTTGCTGGGGGTCTTTCTCACCCGGCCTCTGTGAATCAACCTGCTGCCTCATCGTGCAGCTTCTCACTGGCAGTAATGATGACCCCCATGCATACCGGCTTGTGGGTGTGGAAGTGGCTGCTGGCCCCTGTAGGACTTCTCAATGATGACCCGTGACACCCTCTTCACGGTTTTGGTGTGCACATTGGCGGGTCCCTGGTAAAAGAGCAATATGGATATTTTTATCTTCTGTAATGTTCTTTCAAGAGTCAGTGTGCTGCAGTATGTTACTCATTTTATTTTAATTTTTTTAAGAAAGATGTTATTTATCTGAGAGAGAGAGAGAGACAGGGAGTGGGAGAGAGTATGTGTGGGGGAAAGGGGCAGAGGGAAAAGCAGACTCCCTGATCCACAGGGGGCTGGATCCTAGACACTGAGATCACGATCTGAGCCAAAGGCAGGCCTTAACCCATTGAGCTACCCAGGAGACTCATATTATTCATTAACTAGGAGCTCCATGAATACTTTTCTTGTGCCTGTTCTGCAAATTTATCCAAGATCAGATGTGTCCTTAACCAATCTTTTGCTCAAAATCTCCATTAAAATTTTAATATTTCCTTCAAGTTGGTCCTCATAAGGTCACCTGATAACTACTTACTGAGTTGGACACATAGCAGTTATAAAATTATAAAGTAAGAGCTGGTTAAAAAGGGAAAGTAAAATCAAAATCAAAGGGTAAGGTAAACAACCATACTTAAATACACACAAGACTACTTTATTTAAACTGCAAAATATTGAAATGATAATTTGCTAGGGAGACTTCTATATTTTGTTTTTATTGCTAAGTCAGTTCAAGATTCTAATAGAACGCCTCTTGACTGTAATAGAGATTAATGTGCAAACCTAATACTTAACTCCCCAGTGATAAGAAGGCAATTGAAAATAATGGTGGCTGAAAAAATCACAGGCAGCTAATATCACTGAGAACAATCAGAAGCTTTGTAAAATTGTATTTTTGTGAAGCAGACTGCTTGAAATCTCCTCTAACAATATATATATTATTGAACTGATCAACTAAAAGAAAGATTCTTTAGATTAAATACAGAGAATTCTTCAGTATAAGAGGGAGTGGAATATAGTAGCTAAAAGCACAGACTTTTGAGCAAAATTCTGAGATTTTGGTTCTGAGCTTTTACAGTTTCTATGTGACCTGAATTGTTCTGTACCTCATTTTACCATTAGTAAAATTTTTAGAGTATTAATGCATACTTCATGCTTCATAGCATTCTTGTGAAAACTAAGAATTGATTTACAGGAATCATTTGCACTGATGCTTAACTAGAAATCAATATAGGACAACAAGTTAAGTTATTAATGTGAATTGGAGCAAACAAAATATCCAATAGACTTATTTAATTTTATTCATCCTTAAATTTTTGCAGCGATATGGACTTTAGCAGCAATAAATGTTTCTATAATTGAGATGATTTTAACAACACAAACAACAAAAAACAAACAAAAGCATACAGGTAAACCTTAATTATTTTAAATTCAAAAAGCTTGGAATTTTATTCCTGCCAGTGTGTGGCTTTCAGTAAGTCATTTGATATCTTAGTAAAATGTACCAAAAAATGCTGATCTTTGTAAGAGGCATGTTCTAAAGATGACATTAAATGATAAAAAATATTAGAAAGTGATTTCATCACTATAGAAAAATACAAATATTATTATTAAGACTATACAAATATTACTTTGGTTAAGTATATAGAAATTCCTCACTCAAATAAGAGATGGCTCCATTTCAGAGATTACCTTCAATGCTATTTAAAAATAATGTCTTCCATTTGAAGATAGTGAATTTGAATCTACCCTTACTCTTGTCTCCAACAAATTAAATTGAAATGGCAATGAAATATTTATAAAGAGATGGGCTCATAGCAATCTGAGAATGAGACAAAGGTCATTAACACTCAGAGATTTTGATAAATTTCTGAAAGATAGAAGATGGAATCAAATGAGAATCTAAAGGTGAGACAGCAACATGGAGCAAACACAGAGAATGGCACATGAAAGCTCTTTTTGTCTCTGGATAAGAAAATCCAGAGTTTGCATTCAGGGTTGGAGGGGAAAAAGGTGATATAATAATGATAATTAATCAAAGGGCTAACAACATAAATACTTCCGAAGTCTCTTACCCTTCCTACCTCAAGCATGCAGCTGAATAATTTTTGCCCATTTTAACCTGTACAGAATAATCACAGAAACAACTTTCTCAAATTATACTCTGTTAACTCCTCATATCAGAGTTATTAAAATTCAGTATCAATATCAGACATATCAGTCTTAGTAAAAATTTAGATAGCTTATTCCATTCTGTATCTACTCAATTGAATTTCTGGGCAGGACATTGGAATATGTATTTTGAACAAGTTTTTTCAGTGGCTTTTCTGCTTCCCACTATATTTTGAGAATCATCACACTAAAGACAATGAACCACCTGACTCGTAGTGGCAAGATTTTCTTTAAAATGTGTGACGAAAGCCTATAGTTGTTTTTTTATTCTGACCGAGATGGAGTCACAGGAACCAGAATTACCCTCCCATTTGGAAACCAAACAGAACAAAACACCAAAATTTTTGACAAGTTTTTCAGAAATTGGGCGTGGCAGTATAAGATCATTGAGAGAGGAAATGCAAAGGAAGTGAACCCTGTGATTGTCTTGGTTTCCTGCCCAGTTTACCCACTACAGAGCAGGGAGGCAAACCTACGTGGAGCCCAGTAAGAGAGCAAGAATCTTTATAGATCTGTCCAGGGTCGATTCTTGGTCTCATGTAGGGCCAGAATGAGTTTGTTTTCCTACCTGATAGGGAAAACATATTCATGGGGTTCTGAGTGGAACACTCAGTAGGTTTTCTTGCCTCAGTAGTGGGGAAAAATTAGCCCTCGACTTAAGGCTTCTCTGGTCTCATCTAACAACGTTATAAAAAAGACTTGAAAGGATCAGGCAAATTCCAAGTCACTTAACTGCATTTTAGAACAAAGAGGAAAAATATTCATAGTATTACAAAAATGCCAATCTCTCAGGAGTTAAAATTCAAAATGTGTGGCATCCAATAAAAATATTACCATGCATGCAAGACACAGGGAAGGTGTCAGGGTAATTCAGTGGGGAAAAAAGAAATTTTTTTTTCAGCAAATGGTGCTGAAACTATTTATAGCCATATGTTAAAATGCCAGTCTCAATTTTTTACCTCAAACTTTGTACAAAAATTAACCCCAAATGGATCATTGTCTAAAAACTATAAAATTTGTAGACAAAACCAGAAGGATATAGTGATTTGGTTTTGGCAAAGATTTCTTAAACGTGATGCAGATTGTTTTAAAAGATAATACAATGGACTTCATCGCAATGAAATATTTTTATTCTTTGAAAGATCCTGTTTTGAAAACGAAAAGGCAAAGCTATCACCTGGGAGAAAATATTTGCAAAATATTTAGCCAACAAAGGAATTTTATCTAGAATATATACAAAACTATGATGATTCAATAAAACAGTCCAATTAAAATGAGCAAAAGTTTTGGAGGGTTTCACGTGTGTGTGTGTGTGTGTGTGTGTGTGCGCGCGTGCTCATATGCACATTTACAAATGATGTTGAGCATTTTTTCAGGTATAATTATATTCTTAACAGCAAACCCCTAAAAAACGTACAACATCATTAATCATCCGGGAAATGCAAATTAAAACCACAATTATATACTTCTGTACTCTCAGTAGAATGGCTTCAATCAAGAATTTACTAACACCAAATCTTGGTGAAGGTGTGGAACAAGTGGTTCTCATTCACTACTGGTGATAATGTGAAACGATACAACCACATTGCAAAATAGTTTGGCAGTTTCATAAAAAGTTAAAATTTCACCCAGCATATGCCCAGGCATTCCACTTCTATGTATTTACTTAAGGGAGAAAAGAGCTTGCATCCATACAAAAATGTGTATTTGAAGTTCATAGTAGTTTTACTTTTAAAAGCCAAGACCTGGAAACAACCCAATGTCCAACAAGTGACAGAATGAATAAAAAACTGTGATATATCCATGTAATGAAATACTACTCAGCCGAAAAGGAATGGATCATGGATAAGTGCTACAAAATAGATGCAACCCACAACACTTATGCTGAGTAAAAGAAGCAAGACAAAAAGTAAAAACTGTTTTATTTGTTTTGTTTGTTTGTTTAAGGGGAGAGAGAGAGAGATAGCACTCATGTATGTGGGATGGGGAGGGGCAGAGGGAGAGGTAGAGAGAATATTAAACAGACTTCATGCTCAATGCAGAGCTCCATGCTGGGCTCAATCTCATGACCCTGAGATCATGACCTGAGCTAAAATCAAGGATCAGAAGCTTAACTGACTGAGCCACTCAGAAGCCCCAATATATGATTCTGTTTACATAAAATTATAGAACATAAAAGCTAATCCATGGTATCAGAAATCCTATCAGTTATTGATTGGGGCTGGGGTAGGGGCAGGAGATGCAACTGCAAAGGGATATGTGAAAACTATTGAGGTTGATTGATAATCTTAATTATCTTGATTGTGGTAATCATTTCCATGAGATATTCATATGTCAAAACTCATCAAATTTCCCCTGTGGATATGTAAGTTATTGCATTTCCCCTTAGGTTCCTTTCTAAGGCCAATGTACTCATCCCTAAGCAACTAAGAATATTGGTTGCTGAAAGGTTATTGCTGTATTCGTCCCAGGGAACTTCTCTCTGGAGCAGAAAAATGTATGGCTCAAAGTTTTAACACCTGGGAGAGGATGGCAGATAGACAGTAACTGGTTTATACAGAAGTGGGATGTCTCAGCCATCTTACTTCAACTAGGATCAAATACAACCACACATAAGGGTCAGCCCTTTGTAGATCCAATCCTTCATTTTTCAATTTTTTATAGTTTCTCTCTTGAGACCATTTCCTAGTACTCCATGGAACTCCAAACTTCAGAGTCTATCACCATGGAACCCAAGCCAAGATATTTGTCTCAGGATTGGTGTAAGAAACAGATATTAAATAGAATTTTAGTTCTGCATCTTTTATAGGTTGTCTGGCAATTATTGATGGAAAGTAGGGTATGAGTAGCTCTAGTGCATTGTCATAATATTCACCATTGGTAAAACACAATGTGTAATTGGTGGAGGGGAATCACTGGCTGACACTCAGTATCTCTGGTGCTTGAGAAGTGTGATGGAAAGGGTTAACTATAAAGACTATGAATTGGGAGGCAGTTACTGAGTATATTTGATTCATGGTCTTCTTGAACAATGATGATGATTCACTGCTGGTCCAAGGCAAACTAAAAATTCCAGTCTTTTTGCTATGGCTTAAGGAAAATCTCCTGCACCAGGATCATGTCTGCCTCAATTTGGGACAACTCTGAAGGGTCATCCTAGCTCTGTAGCTCCTAGTAGGATGAGCTGAAGTCTCAGCTACCACTGCATTGTCAGCTCCCGTTTCTGCTTGGGGTGGCCATGTTCACTTTCTTCCGACTGTATCTCCAAAGAGTATTCCCGAATGAGCCATCTGCATGTGACTTTCTGTAGTCTTTTTTTCCCAAGGAACCCAATTCTAGGCCTGCCCATGCTCTTTAGAACTAAACTGTCCCTTTTCCATCTACACAGAGTTCACCTTCTGTGTCCTTCAGTGTAGCCTTCCAATTCAGGAAGGTGGGCTATTAGGGAAACAAAAAACAGGATTATATAACAGAAACAAAACTGTCCCAAGCCACCTCTATACAGCAACCAGGCTTCATTCATAAACATGATTGATACTCAAAGATCTCTAGACTCTTAAGGGCGACAACAGTACAAAAACAAGGGAAGAGGAGGCTAAACATTATAATTGGTATTTTTGATCTAACAGCAATCTGTGTTTTAATCAGTTTTTCCCTTGATCACCTCTGAGATTGAGCAACTTTTTATATTCTTAAAGTCCACTTGTGTGTTCTCTTCTGTTACTCCCTTGTATATATTATTTGATAATGTGTTGGCTGCACTACACATACCTAATTAACCCCAGAGAAAGAAGATTTTGCTTGTTTGGATTGTTCTTGTTTTTTTTTGTTGTTGTTGTTGTTTCGTCTTGTCTTTACTTATTTACCTTTAGAGCTCACTTGGTTTGTTTTTCTCTCTTTTGCATTATTTTGAACCAATGTTCTTTCTTTAACGTTGTGTTCTTCATGTTATCATAGCATAGGATGAAATTTTTGATGAGAAGTCCTGATGAGAGCAGTGCCTTTTTTTTTTTTTTTTTTTTTTTTTTGGAGTTTCAACTAAAAGCAGATGAGTAAAACAATTCAAACTCTCTGTGTAATTCTACTAAATGTCTTCCCTTGGCTGTTCTATTTGAGGTCCTTAGTACATAACCAAATCACAATTAATATCAGTGCATATGCTACATATGCCATAAAATGTTCTTCATTAGATACATCTGAGTCCTTCAGTGGTATTTAAAAGAGAGAGAAGGAGAGAGAAATACAAACAGAAACAGAAAGAGGCATTTGGGTAGAGTTTAAAGGTGTAGGATTATAAAACAATTTAGAAGTAGTCATTTGGGTACAAAGGATGTGCAAAATAATGATGACTATTAAATATGTCAGATCTAGTCCCCAACTAAGTATTAAGGGAAAAATTCAGTATCTCTAGAAAGGACGGATGGTCCCCTATAATTTATCTAATCTTTATTCCTCATTCAATATCATTGGGGAAGCCATTCATGCAATGAGGGGTCAGTCTTTGTATCACTTTGGCCTGTATTTGAATACCCACTGTGTTTTTTTAGGCAGATCACTTAACTTCTCAGAATCTCAGCTTCTTTGTCTTGGAAATGAGGTTAGCAGTAATACCTGCTTTCTGGAGTAGCTGCTTAGATTAAATTTGTGAGAACAATGCCTACAACATAATAATGCTCTGTGTGGTAAGATATTGTTATCATTTTTAAAATTGCTATGAGGTACATATACTAATGTTTAGATATCAATTTTTAAAGCCATTTAGAATGTTTGATTTTGGTGTACATGAAAGGGGGTGTTAAAATTAGTGACAAGTTTCATAGAAATCTTGTTTGGTTTTATTTATTCCATGGCTTAGTAAAATTAATATAAATCTAACACACCTGCTGAAAATTAGCTTTAACTTTATACTTGTAAACAGCATCATCCCAATTATCTTAGATAGATTACCACATTTAAGTAATATGTTTTCTAATAAGATTTGCTCATGTAGACATTGTATTAAACTGGTTAAGAGATTAATTGTCTAGAGTTTACTAGAGAATAGCACAACAGAGACTACTGTGGTCTATGTTCATTATTTAAGCAAGTTCCAAATATGACTCAAAGCTTCTGTTAGGTTAGTTTTAAACTAGATCTAGATTTCAAGACATATTTTTAAAGATATTATTTTACCTAGTGAATTTATATTTGCCAAATTGTTTATTTCACTTGTTAAAATTGTTTGAAGTACTACTTTGAATATGCTATATGTTATATATTATATATCTATTGTTGTGTTTGGTTTGTAAATCTCCTATGGTGTCATTTATATAAAAGAATGTAGTTCAAACAAATGGTTTTTCTTTTAATTTTATATGGAAACATCTATTTTTGTGGACAGATCTTTGATTTGGGGTTGACATCCTTTTTGCAGCACATAATGTCAACTGAAACTCCAATTTTCTTTTGTTTGTGGTTTGTGTGGAATTTTTGTTTAGGGTTTCTGGTTTTCTTATACTGTGTTGGTTTCTCTGTTGATCTTCAGCTTTCTAAAATATGCTTTTTATTTTATTTTTAAAATCTCACTTTATTTTCTTTAGTAACTCATATAATTTCAGCACACTCTAAAATGACCACTTGAGACATCCATCTCCACACCCTTTTTATGAGATTTAGTTGAAGCAAAATTCAGTGGTGGTAAATAGCGGTTTCAGACAGCTGCATTTGTAAAAAGTTTGAAATAATTAGAGGAAAAAGCAGCCTTTGGAAAAAATCTGCCCTTATTCTTCTCTTGTTTCTAAATCGCTCTATTTTTCAAGAAGTCTTTCCCATCTGGAGTTACCCTTGGAAACAAAACTTCCTGAACTTTTACTCAATAATTTATTTCCTATATGCCCCTACTTCAAAGACCACCTTGACCACACTTTCCATACTTCTCTCTTGAATCTTAGATCCAACTCACCATTAGCTGGTTAATAAAGGAGAAAAAAATGTTTGTTGACCTTTAATGGAAGGAAGAGGCAAGGGATGAAAGAAGTCTCTGAATACAAACCATGAACTCCTTGGTTATAGGTATATACACTGGAGAGAAAATTTTGAGCAAAAAGGTGATATTATTAATACAGGTTTAGTTACATTGGTAAAGCTTTGAATAACAGTATAAACTGAAGTATCTTTGCTCTGGTAACAGACTGAGCCTGAGGACTAATAGAATGGAAGAAGTGTTGCAAAAGAGGACAAATGGCTTTCCTGGGCAATTTTATACTATGCAATTTTTCTATGAGGGTATTTGCCATTACTGTCACCTACTTCATAATTTTTTCTTCTGTCATCTCACTCACAGGGAACTCTAGTCTTTGACACAGAACTTCATAATATTGCCCATGTGACATACACTAGAGTTTAGTGCATTGAGAGATCAGTGCAAAAGGATCAGTATAATTCTTTATCAGATCTAGATAGCATGTCAGCTAAAATGGCCTGGCTTTTTGGTAGATTGGCCAATAAATTCTTTCTCTTTTCTCTTCCTGTGACTTTTTTATTATGTGTGGCCAACCAGAGGCTGTTAATAATGTCCTAAGAATTATATGTAGATTTTAGTGAGAAGCATAGACCCCACTTATGCTTATGGTTCAAAATGCACACCAAAATTGTAATTCCAGACATTATCTCAGCTAATTGTGTATTTGTGCTTTGTTTTCTATTTATGTTACTTGAATATAAATATCTCAGAAAACCTATCAGGATGATTGTTAATAAGCAAGCTCCAAATTGGAAGTTTCTATGTTTATGGCTTTCTTAAGTTATACTAAAAAAATCAATTTTTTATTTCCAAGACTTTATGCAAGTTGTTAAATGTGAAAACATTCCATTTATTGTGTAAAAAGATTTGGTTTGTATATGCCAAATGTTGTTGTTTTTCTTTTAAGCTTTTGTAATGTTTAAATATATACTTGGTTGGAGATTGTGTTATTCTTTGAGTCCAGAAATGTTCATTAGCATCTTTGCAGGGAGTATAAGTAACCCTGCCATATGCATGTATTTAGTTTCAAGTGGAGAGGGCAAGAACATTTTCAGTGGATTAAAATTATTCTCTATGTCTCAGAAAATCTATGGCAGTAATTATGAGAAGATAGCATAATTATGCAAACCACTTAATGGATTTTCAAAATGGCAGGACACTTATCATTTATTTATTTTAAATATTATGATGCATTAATAAAATGAAAATACACAAAAGGAATGTTTATTAACAACAGCAAGGCAGGGGGGTACAGAGGCAAAAGGTAGTGGTGAAAAAATGTAGGTGATGTTTTGGTCCTCAGTCTGCTCAGTCTTATTTAAATTTTTTTTGGACTCCAGGGTATAAGATATGACATTTATTGGTCTTTCCTAACATGGTTCCAAAATGGTTCTTTCCAGAACTTTCACTGTAAAAGGAAGAAAAGGGAAAAATAGAGTGATAGAGACCTAGTAAAGGATGTGTTGATTGTTGGCTTAAGGCTAAATATCTAAAATTAGCCCATTGGAGATTCAGAAAGAGAGTTAATTGGGTTATATTAAGGCCCAAATGAGATTGGACACCAGGTATATTTTCTAAAAGATTGTAAAATACTCTACCTTCCATTTTTTGGGGAGAAAACATTTTTCTTTACCCTTCAAGATTGTTTATGGCTAGTCTAATAATTAAATTGACATGAAAGAGATTAACAGGAGAAAAACAAATTTAATTATGTACATATGGAGGTACCACAAGATTCTGAGGCTCCCAAGCAATCAGGCAGTTGAGGCTCATACTGTCATCCAAAGCTAAAGAGAAAGGATTAAGGGTTTGGGACTTCAAAGAGGAGGAAGAGAATTCACAGGAAGATGAAGAAGAGTAAATATTTGGTAAACAGTGTTTGCAAGGCCACTCAGAAGCAATGGGACATAGAAATTTTAGCAAATAGACTTTGCTGGGTTCCTCCCTGTTTACCACACCTAGCTCATATTATAACAGTAGTTATCTATATGATAGTTCTCTTCCTGGAGCAGGTTCTCTATCTAAATTCTTTTTTTTTATTCTTTTATTATTTTTTAAGATTTTATTTATTTATTCATGAGAGACACAGAGAGCGAGAGAGAGTGAGGCAGAGACACAGGCAGAGGGAGAAGCAGGCTCCATGCAGGGAGCCCGACATGGGACTTGATCCCGGGACCCCAGGGTCACACCCTGGGCTGAAGGCGGTGCTAAACTGCTGAGCCACCCAGGGATCCCCTCTATCTAAATTCTTTTAGGCAGCTTGGGGGAAGGTCAAGGGTTCTTCCTAAGCCTTTTCTTTTTTCTTTTCTTTTCTTTTCTTTTCTTTTCTTTTCTTTTCTTTTCTTTTCTTTTCTTTCTTTTCCTTTTTTCTTTTCTTTTCTTTTCTTTTTTAATAATTGGCTTAAAATAATCCAATACCAAGAGACATTTTGGGGTGGCAATTTTGCTCCCCTATACTTTGATTTCATGCATTGGATTTATTGAGATAATCTGGGCTATGAAAGAATGATATCATCTCATCATCATTATTTAATCATCATGATTTTCCTTTATTTTTGATTATGTGCCATTCATAGCTCTTAGCACTTTGCAAGTATTAAAACATTTAATCTGGGGCGTCTGGGTGACTCAGTCAGTTAAGCATCTGCCTTTGGCTCAGGTCATGATCCTGGGCTGGGATCAAGCCCTGCATCCGGCTCCCTGCTAAGCAGAGAATCTGCTTTTCCCTTTCTCTTCCCCTCTGCCTTTCCCCTTGCTCATGCTCTCTCTCTCTCTTTTTCGTTCTCAAATAAATAAAATCTTTAAAAAAATTTGATCTTTACAAAAATGAGATAGTTGTGACACACATCAATATTATTATTAATTTCTTTTTTGTATAGTTAATTTATTTTTGATTAATTTTTATATAAGTCCTTCACAATGTATTTTAATATTTGAATTGACTTTACAATATCTTAAAATATACTTAGACTTTTTTAAAAAAGATTTTATTTATTTATTCATGAGAGACATACACAGAGAGAGAGAGAGAGAGAGAGGGAGGGAGGCAGAGACACAGGCAGAGGGAGAAGCAGGCTCCATGCAGGGAGCCTGATGTGGGACTCGATTCCGGGTCTCCAGGATCAGGCCCTGGGCTGAAGGCAGGCGCTAAACTGCTGAGCCACCCAGGGATTCCCTACTTAGTAGACTTTTGAACACTTTTACTGATTTCACAGACCACTTTTAAAAATTTCACATTTTTGTTGTTTAGATCATGATTTTTATTAATTTCTGTTTTTTTTGTGGGATATTTAATTGACAGGATTTTATTTATGAGGAAGCATGGGAAACTTCTGCATCATTGGTTATGTCTAAGAATGTCCTTGCACATGGATAGTAGCTCAATTTATTTTTTATTTTTATTTTTTAAAGATGCCATCTATTCGTGAGAGACACAGAGAGCAGGCAGAGACACAGGCAGAGGGAGAAGCAGCTCCCACCTGCCCCAGTAGCTCAATTTAAAACTGAATTTTTATAATAAGTATTGCCTACTTGGAATGTGTTCTAACATTTGTCACAGTAGATGAGTCATCAGATAGCCAATGGAGTTTTTAATTTTTTTTGTCTCTAAGTTATTTGTAACTACCTGCATGTTTGTAAACATTTTTCTTAATTTTATAAATTCAGAACCAAACATATGTGACATGGATATGTTATCATTAGTGTTACTTGGTGCTCAGTGAGTTCTATCTTGAAGTTGCAAGCATTCTTTCAGGCTTTCATGTCGATATGTTCCTCTACATTATGAAGCCTTGCATAAAAATTAATGTTTTATTCTTTTATTGTTCTTCTATTTTTAGTTCCTAGCAGTGTACCTGATATATTTGTTAAAGTCATTGAATTCTTGAATGAATTGTTCTAGCAGCTTGAGAGAATAATATTTAGTGCTTTCAAATGGTAATGTGGGGTCTAAAGAACCATCAAGAAACTGAAATAAAAAATCAATTTAAGATGTTTATCTCTCCTGGCCACCTGGGTGGCTCAGTGATTGAGTATCTGCCTTAGGCTCAGGGTGTGATCCCGGGGTCCTGGGATCCAGTCCCATGTCAGGCCCCACAGGAAGTCTGCTTTTCTCTCTGCCTATGTCTCTGCCTCTCTCTGTGTCTCTCCTGAACAAACAATTAAAAAAAAAAAAAAGAGAGAAGTTTATTTCTCCTGTGAGAAGTATGTAGACCAGGTTAGAGTTATTTTGTCAGAATGGTTGTCAATACATTATATATCATTAAATAGTCAAAACTTCAACAATCATCAATCAATAGATTTTAACATCATCAGGAAGCCCTTGTGGCTTTCATTTAGATGCTGCCAGGATTCTGACAATCATGTTTCTATTTCAAGTATTCTGGGCAGCTTTGTTAGAACTTAATTTGGACAAATGGTGTTAAGCCTGCAAAAGCCTAAGCTAGCCTCTATAAGTTTTCATAAATGATAGAGAGATGCTGGAAAGAGATTATTATTTTACTGGACTCTGACCTAGAGCAGGAAGTTAGTTTCACAAAGGGAATTTGTAATGCTGTCAGATGATAAAATTGACAACTGGGTGCTTTGGTAGGACCTTTCAGTTGTTGTGGCTCGTCTGTCTATTTGATAGTGATGCTCTATCTAGTTAATTTCTCCTGTTGCTATTGTTACAATTTATCAACATTAAATAAATATATATCTTTTGCTTGTGACTGTTGACATTTTTTATTTTGTTAAACAATCATCTTTACTCTTGTGCCATCTGCTCATATTGGAGGAGGAAAGTGAACAGTGGGTGTAAGCGGGAAAGAAAGGCAGAGAGAAAAATAATATAAAGTGAAAACTGCTGGGGAGTTTTGAGGGGTGGGGGCACAAAAAATTGAGAACATAAATGACTGAGTAAATAGCCAAAGAGAAAATAAAGGTGTTTGTTTTGTATGGTAGACACTCTAAGAGCAAATGCACTTTTAAAAAAAGATATTCATTTATTTATTAGAGATAGAGAGAGAGAGAGAGGCAGAGGGAGAAGCAGGCTCCATGCTGGGAACCTGACGTGGGACTTGATCCCAGATCTCCAGGATCAGGATCACACCCTGGGCTGAAGGTGGAACTAAACCACTAAGCCACCGGGGCTGCCCTGCAAATGCACTTTGAAGAAAGAAAAATCTTCAGACAATTACTAAAAAAAAATTGGTTCAATGAAACACTACTTTTATTATCAAAATAAAAACCATTCCTGCTGACCCATGTACATTTTAGGTCTAAGAAATATATCCTCAGTAAAGAACTATTAATTTATCTTATTTTCCCCATGCTAATCAATCATATTATATGGGGAAAGTAATCACATGGTGGATCTTTTCTGGGGAGGCTGAGTTAATCATCAAGTGTTCTCTAACCTCTGCCTTACAGGTAAAATGATGGCGTAGCAAGAGAAGTAACACATGCCAGAGATATAGCATGTAGGGATTGAGTCTGGTAACATTGCTTAATTTCATTTCCTTTTAAACAAGTCTAATTTGTATATGAATACAGTGTGCAATTACTCCCATGGTTGACATGGGGAAGGGAGGTATTCACACTCAGAACACTATTACTGTTATTAACATTTGTATAAAAGAGAATTAAAATATCAGTTCGTCTTTTATAATCAGAAGGATTTATAACCTTTTTTTTAAAAAAAAGATTTTATTTATTTATTCATAAGAGACACACACACACAGAGGCAGAGACACAGGAAGAGGGAGAAGCAGATCCATGCAGGGAGCCCGACGTGGGACTCGATTCCCAGTCTCCAGGATCACGCCCTGGGCTGAAGTTGGCCCTAAAGCATTGAGCCACCCGGGCTTCCTGATTTATAACCTTTTAAAAATAGTATTCTTCTTACTGAATTTGGTCTTAAATACTTTAAAAATAATCACATACTTACATGTGTTAGGTCATTGATAATGGCATATTACTTTTATCCAAAAGAAGGGAAAATGAAATGCACTTTGATTTTTAGGAAATAGCACATGAGAGTATCATGGCAATATATGCTCCAAGATAGACCTGGAATTCCTAGAATCTGGGAGAGAGTTACTTTGTAAGTCCCCCAAATCTTGAGATATAAATCTATTGGAAGATAAGGGGAGGTGTAACAATGTAATCAGAGCACATAAAAAGAGGGCAGATGTTGCTGGGATTAAAGACCATGCACTGAGAGAAATAAAGAGACTCATGATAACTGTACCTTCTGATGGAAGCTGGCCCAATTAAGATGTGATGTGAATGAATGCATATGGAGGAATAACAATACTGTCGACTGAACCCAGGTATCCTAAGTAGAATCCTACCATTCCTGAAATTGGTCAAGTATGGAGAGTTACCAAAATGGGAAACACCGAAGCAAGTTGGGAGTAGGGAGATGAAGAGTCAATTTTAGGGATTCCTGGGTGGCTCAGCGGTTGAGTGCCTGCCTTTGGCCCAGGGCATGATCCTGGAGTCCTGGGATCGAGTCCCACATCGGGCTTTCTACATGGAGCCTGCTTCTCTCTCTGCCATGTCTCTGCCTCTCTCTTTCTCTCTCTGTGTGTCTTTCATGAATAAATAAATAAAATCTTAAAAAAAGAGTCAATTTTAGGTATGCTAAATTCTTGAGATGTGTATTATACAAGTAAGTGATGATTTCAAGAGGATAATTGAATATAAGGAACTGGAATTCAGGGAGAGAGGATAAAAATGTGTGAGTTTCTAGCATATAGATAGAATTTAAAAAGTCTGGGACAAGGGTGAGTTGAATATGGTACTCATCTCCATATTTAAGGGAATGGCACCAGTACCTCAGTAATCAAGATAAAGTGTCTTTTAACTTGTTATTTAAAAAATAAAAATAATATAAAAATCCATGATGAAAATAGCAAAAATAGCAAAATGTTAACGTGTCTCAATGGGACTGGTTGTGATTTACTTAAAGAATGAGTTTATTTATTATTTATTTATTTATTTTTTTAAATTTTAAATTTTTATTTTTTATTTATGATAGTCACAGAGAGAGAGAGAGAGAGAGAGAGAGAGAGGCAGAGACACAGGCAGAGGGAGAAGCAGGCTCCATGCACCGGGAGCCCGACGTGGGATTCGATCCCGGATCTCCAGGATCGCACCCTGGGCCAAAGGCAGGCGCCAAACCGCTGCGCCACCCAGGGATTCCAAGAATGAGTTTAGATAGAGAAGACAATTAATCCAAGGACTAAACTCTGAAGCATTTGAGGTTTTTTTTTTTTTTTTTTTTTTTTTTTTTTTTAATCACTGAAGACCTGAGAAGGAACCAAGAAGTCAGGACAGAAAGAACTGGATGTGTTTCTAAATGTGAGGTGAAGGCCCAGGGGGGAGGTAGCATTTACCTGTGTCAGGAGATGAGAGAGGTTGAGAAATGTTCTCTAGGTTACAAATAAAATAAGAAATCATTCATGACCTTGATGAGAATTGATTCAGTGGAGTACTGGGGTCAAAAGCTTAACTGGAGTGAAAGAAAGAGAGCATTGGGAGAGGTCAGGATAACACTTAAGAGTGTTGTTTTTATTTTGTAGGTTGCACAATGTGACTTTTTTTAAAGGTGTAAAACAATAATTTTGGGGACACCTGGGTGGCTCAGTGGTTAAGCATCTGCCGTCAGCTGAGGGCATGATCCTGCATTAGGCTCCCTGCAGGGAGCCTGCTTCTTGCTATGCCTATGTCTCTGCCTCTCTCTGTGTCTCTCATGAATAAACAAAATCTTAAAAAAAATTAAAAATGATCTTGTATATGTATACACTTTGAAATGATGATCATGATCAAGCTGATGTAACATATCGATTTCCTCACAAATTATCACTTTTTTGTGTATGCGTGGTGAGAACATTCAAGGTCCACTGCCTCAGCAAATTTCAAGTGTGCAATATAAGATTATTAACAGCAACCTCCATACTGTACACTACTAGGTCTCCAGAACTTATGCATCTTATAACTAAATGTTTGTACCCTTTAACTAACATCGCCGCCATTCTCTCCTCAACCTCTAGAAGTCCCTGGAGACTGTTCAATTCTCTGGTCCTATAGTTTGACTTTTGCAGATTCCACATATAAGCTTTGCTGTAACGGATAACAGGGGAGGAATGACAACAAAAAGGGGGTTTGAGATTAAAGAAGAGACTTCCTTCAATGATGGAGTTAACATTGTGTCAGTGAAATCACGAGACTTCTACAGGCAACACGGACAGTTGGTAATGTGGGGATATGGAATACAACTATGGGAGTAATAACCTTGAGTCGGTATTAGGGAATAGGGAGCTAATGTGCAGCAGAAGAGCTGGCTTTATAAAGGAGCATGGGCCGTTCACTCATTGTAATAATAGGGAAGACAAAGTAATCCCTCAATCCTCACCAGAAATCCTTCTATATATCTTATTTACCAAGTTGAATTTTTAAGTCAACTTCTTTTTTCAAATGATCCATCCATCTGTCCTCCATACTCCATTCGACACAGTACAGAAGTCTATTTTTTATTAAAAATTAAGAAAAATAGAATCCATCAAATGTGAACTCTCCTTGACTTTTAATCTCTGACCAGACTTAATGGACATAGTACTAATCCTTCTGTCCCCCTAAGAGAATCTACGGTGAAAGTTGTCTTTCCTTCTGAGGTCCATTTCTACCTATGCTATGGATTCCATCCCCTTTGGTCAGCACACACCTTGTTTCATCCATGATTCTACTTCTTACCTGTATCTTTATGTTCCCATCTTTTCAAATCCCTCCCTTGCTCAGGTCAGTCCCACACAAAAGAAAATAAATACCTTCCTTAATCCTATATTACTTATAAAAAAAATCCCTACATATTGCCTTTTTCCTTTGTAGCTGCTTCTTAAAGAATCTGCACTCATTATTTTCGTTTTTCATTTATTTTTTTTAAATTGAGGTATAACTGACTTCTAATATTATATGAGTTTCAAGTGTACAACATGCTGGTTCAATATTTGTATATATTGCAAAATTATCACCACAAAAAGTCTAGTTAACATTCATCACTGTATATAGTTACAAAAATTATTTTTTTTGTAATGAGGACTCTTAAAAATCTATTCTATTCTATTCTAGTAATCTATTTTATTCTAGTCTATTCTAATCTATTCTAGTAATTTATAAAATATACAATACCGTATTATTGATTGTAGTCGCCATGCTATACAATATATCCCTGCAACTTCTATGTTTTATAACTGGTAGTTTGTACCTTTTCGTATTGCGCCACCACACCATTCATACTTTGATCATTATCAGAGCAATTGCCATAATTATCATTTAATAATATTATTTGTTATTATTATTAATTAGTTAATAACAACACTATTAGTAGAAGTGTGAACTACTTCAAGTATGCTGGAAGGTATAAATCAATAAAAGTAAGTTAACCCATAAAATAATACCCAAACTTAAGAATTCAATAACAAATGATAATCACCATTGTACCCCTCTTCACCTGTATTTCAGGCAAAAAACAGGCAAATCTTTTGAATTCATTATTTATCCATCTCATACAAATGTTATATCTTTTAAGGCAAATCTATGTCTGCCCAGAAAATATTTTACTTTGCATGTCTCAACATTTTATATCAACTTTATCATACCCTGTGCGTCCAACTGCAGCTTTTTCTTTTCTCTCAAGTTTGTGAGATTTGTCCTTGCAGATACATATATCTTCTAGGTGTTCATTTTTACTGTCAAATAGCATTTTTTATAGGAATTCATGGATTGCATTCCAAATAAATGGATATTTGTGTCACTCCCATTTTTCTTTCAATCAAATATCTTGCAATGAATATGTTCAAATGTCTCCTCATAAACAAGTTGGGTGCTTCTCTAGTGCAATAGTTCTCAAAGTGTGATTTGGGGCCTGTGAGATCAAAGTTATTTTTATGAAATAATAAGGTATTAGTTGTAGTTTTCACGCTCATTCTTTCTGCAGGGTAGAGTTTTCCACAGGCAACATGACATGTGCTATGAAAACAAATTGAATGTGGAGGCGAATATGAATACTATGGTTTTCTTCTAATAACACAGAAAGTAGAAAGATTTACAAAGATGTAGAACAATGCCTCCTTTTTACTGTTTTTGTTTTTTAAAATGTAGCTATTTTATGAAAAATGTTATATATATTAATGTATGATTGGTTTATTTTTATTTTTTAAAATTGAATAATCATTGTTTAAAATTTTCTGTTTTTTTTTTAAGATTAAATTTGTTTATCTGGAAGAAAGATAAAGAGAACATGAGCAGGGGGAGGGTCAGAGGGAAAGGGAGAAGCAGACTCCCCTCCTGGTATGGGGCTCAATCCCAGGACCCTGAGATCATGAGTTGAGCCAAAGTCAGATGACTAACCAACTGAGCCATTGAAACACCCCTAAATTTTATGTTTTGATTTTTCATAAATTAAGGTTTTCCTTTCTTTGTGCTATTTCTTCAGTCACCCTCTACACAGTACAATCTCTAGCAACCATTGATTTGTTCTTCAATCTCTATTTCATCTTTTCAAGAATGTCCTGTAACTGTAATCACACATCATCTAACACATTGAATATTGACAAATATAATCCTTACAAACAAATGTTCTGTATGTCTATTATGCATAATAACCTGTAAGACTACAAAAAGCTTCTAATATAAAAACAGTCTGATAACTTCTGTTATGGTGTATAAATTTAATATTTGAATTGCTTTGCTTGAGGTATATGCATTATCACATCTCCTAGATGTTGCCTATTTCCTCTCAAAATCAGTATCCTATGAGAAACAGTGCTGCTCCTAAGCCTTGGCAATATTTGGGATTGCCGCTGATGTTCAACTGCTGTCAATTTGTTGAGGGCAAACACGAGTCTACTTGTGGTTTGGATTACCATTTCTCTCATAATGAATATGATAGAATATTTTGAGATATACCTTTTGATCTTTATCTTCCTCTTCTGAGAACCGACTATATGTTAGATATAACAAAGTATTAAATTATGTGCTATAAAATTAATATTTTGATGTACAATTATCAGAACATTTTATATCTTAGAATAATTCTCTCACACTATATGTGGACAGTCACTATGTATGCCTTTTGGAACCATTTCCCAGGGTCCTTGCAGGAGTTTTATTTTTTTATTCTTTTATTTTTATTTTATTATTATTATTTTTTGATACATTTATTTTTTATTGGTGTTCAATTTACCAACATACAGAATAACACCCAGTGCTCATCCCGTCAAGTGTCCCCCTCAGTGCCCGTCACCCATTCACCCCCACCCCCGCCCTCCTCCCCTTCCACCACCCCTAGTTCATTTCCCAGAGTTAGAAGTCTTTATGTTCTGTGTCCCTTTCTGATATTTCCCACACATTTCTTCTCCCTTCCCTTATATTCCCTTCACTATTATTCATATTCCCCAAATGAATGAGAACATACACTGTTTGTCCTTCTCCGATTGACTTACTTCACTCAGCATAATACCCTCCAGTTCCATCCACGTTGAAGCAAATGGTGGGTATTTGTCGTTTCTAATGGCTGAGTAATATTCCATTGTATACATAAACCACATCTTCTTTATCCATTCATCTTTCGATGGACACCGAGGCTCCTTCCACAGTTTGGCTATTGTGGACATGGCTGCTAGAAACATCGGGGTGCAGGTGTCCCGGCGTTTCATTGCATCTGAATCTTTGGGGTAAATCCCTAACAGTGCAATTGCTGGGTCGTAGGGCAGGTCTATTTTTAACTCTTTGAGGAACCTCCACACAGTTTTCCAGAGTGGCTGCACCAGTTCACATTCCCACCAACAGTGTAAGAGGGTTCCCTTTTCTCCGCATCCTCTCCAACATTTGTTGTTTCCTGCCTTGTTAATTTTCCCCATTCTCACTGGTGTGAGGTGGTATCTCATTGTGGTTTTGATTTGTATTTCCCTGATGGCAAGTGATGCAGAGCATTTTCTCATGTGCATGTTGGCCATGTCTATGTCTTCCTCTGTGAGATTTCTCTTCATGTCTTTTGCCCATTTCATGATTGGATTGTTTGTTTCTTTGGTGTTGAGTTTAATAAGTTCTTTATAGATCTTGGAAACTAGCCCTTTATCTGATATGTCATTTGCAAATATCTTCTCCCATTCTGTAGGTTGTCTTTGAGTTTTGTTGACTGTATCCTTTGCTGTGCAAAAGCTTCTTATCTTGATGAAGTCCCAATAGTTCATTTTTGCTTTTGTTTCTTTTGCTTTCGTGGATGTATCTTGCAAGAAGTTACTGTGGCCAAGTTCAAAAAGGGTGTTGCCTGTGTTCTCCTCTAGGATTTTGATGGAATCTTGTCTCACATTTAGATCTTTCATCCATTTTGAGTTTATCTTTGTGTATGGTGCAAGAGAGTGGTCTAGTTTCATTCTTCTGCATGTGGATGTCCAATTTTCCCAGCACCATTTATTGAAGAGACTGTCTTTCTTCCAGTGGATCGTCTTTCCTCCTTTATCGAATATTAGTTGACCATAAAGTTCAGGGTCCACTTCTGGGTTCTCTATTCTGTTCCATTGATCTATGTGTCTGTTTTTGTGCCAGTACCACACTGTCTTGATGACCACAGCTTTGTAGTACAACCTGAAATCTGGCATTGTGATGCCCCCAGCTATGGTTTTCTTTTTTAAAATTCCCCTGGCTATTCGGGGTCTTTTCTGATTCCACACAAATCTTAAAATAATTTGTTCTAAGTCTCTGAAGAAAGTCCATGGTATTTTGATAGGGATTGCATTAACGTGTAAATTGCCCTGGGTAACATTGACATTTTCACAATATTAATTCTGCCAATCCATGAGCATGGAATATTTTTCCATCTCTTTGTGTCTTCCTCAATTTCTTTCAGAAGTGTTCTATAGTTTTTAGGGTATAGATCCTTTACCTCTTTGGTTAGGTTTATTCCTAGGTATCTTATGCTTTTGGGTGCAATTGTAAATGGGATTGACTCCTTAATTTCTCTTTCTTCAGTCTCATTGTTAGTGTATAGGAATGCCATTGATTTCTGGGCATTGATTTTGTATCCTGCCACGCTACCAAATTGCTGTATGAGTTCTAGCAATCTTGGGGTGGAGGCTTTTGGGTTTTCTATGTAGAGTATCATGTCATCGGCGAAGAGGGAGAGTTTGACTTCTTCTTTGCCAATTTGAATGCCTTTAATGTCTTTTTGTTGTCTGATTGCTGAGGCTAGGACTTCCAATACTATGTTGAATAGCAGTGGTGAGAGTGGACATCCCTGTCTTGTTCCTGATCTTAGGGGAAAGGCTCCCAGTGCTTCCCCATTGAGAATGATATTTGCTGTGGGCTTTTCGTAGATGGCTTTTAAGATGTCGAGGAAAGTTCCCTCTATCCCTACACTCTGAAGAGTTTTGATCAGGAATGGATGCTGTATTTTGTCAAATGCTTTCTCTGCATCTAATGAGAGGATCATATGGTTCTTGGTTTTTCTCTTGCTGATATGATGAATCACACTGATTGTTTTACGAGTGTTGAACCAGCCTTGTGTCCCGGGGATAAATCCTACTTGGTCATGGTGAATAATTTTCTTAATGTGTTGTTGGATCCTATTGGCTAGTATCTTGTTGAGAATTTTTGCATCCATGTTCATCAGGGATATTGGTCTGTAATTCTCCTTTTTGGTGGGGTCTTTGTCTGGTTTTGGAATTAAGGTGATGCTGGCCTCATAGAACGAATTTGGAAGTACTCCATCTCTTTCTATCTTTCCAAACAGCTTTAGTAGAATAGGTATGATTTCTTCTTTAAACGTTTGATAGAATTCCCCTGGGAAGCCATCTGGCCCTGGACTCTTGTGTCTTGGGAGGTTTTTGATGACTGCTTCAATTTCCTCCCTGGTTATTGGCCTGTTCAGGTTTTCTATTTCTTCCTGTTCCAGTTTTGGTAGTTTGTGGCTTTCCAGGAATGCGTCCATTTCTTCTAGATTGCCTAATTTATTGGCGTAGAGCTGTTCATAATATGTTTTTAAAATCGTTTGTACTTCCTTGGTGTTGGTAGTGATCTCTCCTTTCTCATTCATGATTTTATTAATTTGAGTCTTCTCTCTCTTCTTTTTAATAAGGTTGGCTAATGGTTTATCTATCTTATTAATTCTTTCAAAGAACCAACTCCTGGTTCTGTTGATCTGTTCCACAGTTATTCTGGTCTCAATTTCGTTGAGTTCTGCTCGAATCTTTATTAACTCTCTTCTTCTGCTGGGTGTAGGATCGATTTGCTGTTTTTTCTCTAGCTCCTTTATGTGTAAGGTTAGCTTTTGTATTTGAGTTCTTTCCAGTTTTTGAATGGATGCTTGTATTGCGATGTATTTCCCCCTCAGGACTGCTTTTGCTGCATCCAAAGATTTTGAATGGTTGTATCTTCATTCTCATTAGTTTCCATGAATCTTTTTAATTCTTCCTTAATTTCCTGGTTGACCCTTTCATCTTTTAGCAGGATGGTCCTTAACCTCCACGTGTTTGAGGTCCTTCCAAACTTCTTCTTGTGATTGAGTTCTCATTTCAAGGCGTTATGGTCTGAGAATATGCAGGGGACGATCCCAATCTTTTGGTTTCGGTTCAGACCCGATTTGTGACCCAGTATGTGGTCTATTCTGGAGAAAGTTCCATGTGCACTTGAGAAGAATGTGTATTCAGTTGAGTTTGGATGTAAAGTTCTGTAGATATCTGTGAAATCCATCTGGTCCAGTGTATCATTTAAAGCTCTCGTTTCTTTGGAGATGTTGTGCTTAGAAGACCTATTGAGTTTAGAAAGAGCTAGATTGGGATCCCTGGGTGGCGCAGCGGTTTAGCGCCTGCCTTTGGCCCAGGGCGCGATCCTGGGGACCCGGGATCGAATCCCACGTCGGGCTCCCAGTGCATGGAGTCTGCTTCTCCCTCTGCCTATGTCTCTGCCTCTCTCTCTCTCTCTCTCTCTGTGTGACTATCATAAATAAATTTAAAAAATTAAAAAAAAAGAAAGAGCTAGATTGAAGTCACCAAGTATAAGTGTATTATTATCTAAGTATTTCTTCACTTTGGTTATTAATTGATTGATAGTATTTGGCAGCTCCCACATTCGGGGCATATATATTGAGGATTGTTAAGTCCTCTTGTTGGATAGATCCTTTAAGTATGAGATAGTGTCCCTCTTCATCTCTCACTACAGTCTTCGGGGTAAATTTTAGTTTATCTGATATAAGGATGGCTACCCCTGCTTTCTTTTGAGGACCATTCGAATGGTAAGTGGTTCTCCAACCTTTTATTTTCAGGCTGTAGGTGTCCTTCTGTCTAAAATGAGTCTCTTGTAGACAGCAAATAGATGGGTCCTGCTTTTTTATCCAGTCTAAAACCCTGCACCTTTTGACGGGGTCATTAAGCCCGTTCACGTTCAGAGTTACTATTGACAGATATGAGTTTAGTGTCATCATGATATCTATTCAGTCCTTGTTTTTGTGGATTGTTCCACTGAACTTCTTCTTAAAGGGGAATTTTAAGAGTCCCCCTTAAAATTTCTTGCAGAGCTGGTTTGGAGGTCACATATTCTTTCAGTTCCTGCCTGTCTTGGAAGCTCTTTATCTCTCCTTCCATTTTGAATGAGAGCCTTGCTGGATAAAGTATTCTTGGTTGCATGTTCTTCTCATTTAGGACCCTGAATATATCCTGCCAGCCCTTTCTGGCCTGCCAGGTCTCTGTGGAGAGGTCTGCTGTTACCCTAATACTCCTCCCCATAAAAGTCAGGGATTTCTTGTCTCTTGCTGCTTTAAGGATCTTCTCTTTATCTTTGGAATTTGCAAGCTTAACTATTAGATGTCGAGGTGTTGAACGGTTTTTATTGATTTTAGGGGGGGATCTCTCTATTTCCTGGATCTGAATGCCTGTTTCCCTTCCCAGATTAGGAAAGTTTTCAGTTAGGATTTGTTCAAATACATATTCTGGCCCTCTGGCCCTTTTGGTGCCATTGGGAACCCCAATTAAACGTAGGTTTTTCTTCCTCAGGCTGTCGTTTATTTCCCTTAATCTATCTTCATGGTCTTTTAATTGTCTGTCTCTTTTTTCCTCAGTTTTCCTCTTTGCCATCAACTTGTCTTCTCTGTCACTCACTCATTCTTCCACCTCGTTAACCCTCGTCGTTAGGACTTCTAGTTTGGATTGCATCTCATTCAGTTGATTTTTAATTTCTTCCTGATTAGCTCTAAATTCTGCAGTCTTGAAGTCTCTCGAGTCCTTTATGCTTTTTTCTAGAGCCACCAGTAGTTGTATAATAGTGCTTCTGGATTGGCTTTCCGACAATGAATTGTAATCCAGATTTTGTAACTCTGTGGGAGAGAGGACTGTTTCTGATTCTTTGTTTTGAGATGAGGTTTTCCTTCTAGTCATTTTGCTCAGTGCAGAGTGGCCAAAAGCAAGTTGTATTGGGAAAAGGAGAAAAAGAGAGGAGAGAAAGAAGAAAGAAAAGAGAAAAAGAAAAAAGAAAAAAGGAAGAAAAAAGAAAAAAAAGAAGAAAAAGAGAAAGAAAAAGACCAGAAAGGAAAGAAAAAAGGGTGGGGGAAGGAAACAAATCAAAAAGCAAAAACAACAACAACAACAACAACAACAAAAAACACGGGGGAGTATCTTCTGATTCTGTAGACTTTAAGTCCCTTGACTTCCCCTGGAACTTGTCCGTCTAGTTGGTCTTCTGGGGGAGCGGCCTGTTGTGCTTATTTTCAGGTGTTAGTACTTGGGGGAGCTGCTCTGCCCCCTGCCTGGTGCAGGGCTCAGTGGGGGTTGTTTACCCCGTGAGGCTCCAGGAGGAACAACCACAGTGGCGGGGCCAGCTCTGGAGCCCTGGAGTCAGCCCCGCAGGAACTCCGGGGCTCTCCGTCTGCAGGGCCTGGATGCTCTGGGGCGGGGCCGCTGATCTGCTCAGCTCGGGGCAGGAGCGTCCTTGCTGTCCTGGGCCTTGCAGGAGTTTTAAATTATGGAAGAATGATCCCATATTGATAAATTTTCATTTATTTAAATCTATGATTTGTGCATCTTAGTCTGCTATACTCACAATCCAGTCTCAGGCATATTCTCTGGGCTCCTGAATGTACGTGTTGGCTAATTCCTGAAGTTCCTTCCAAGTACAGTCCAATTTCTCCCTTAGGAAGAGCAGGAAACCTGACAGGTTATGGTAAAATATGACACTGTTTATTGACAGTGATCAAGAAGAGAGGTAGGAGGCAGATCCTTGGGGTCAGAGGGCTCATGCTTTCCTGAAGTCATGAGGATCTCCATCACATTCAAGCAAGGGAAAGTGCTAGGCTTCCACAGCAAGTGTTACTCATTTCTGCTGGCACAGAGCATTAAAGGGAACCCTGGAATTCAATAGTTTTAAGTGCATCAAGCCAAGTGATCCTATTCCAAGCGTCAGGGTCCCTTTCTTTTCCAGGCAGGATCCTGACCTTGGCATACGGATTCATGATGTTTCAGATTGTTGGAGCTCTAATGCTGGAACTCTAATGTTAAGTGCTATATCTACCCTTCAGCTTTCTCTGCCTGCCAGGTAGAGTAGGGGAGAATGTCTTTACAAGCTAAAAGGAGACATTCTGATTCTTACCCTTTGTTTTGCCTACTATTTATATTCAGTCATTAGTTGAATTTTTTCTCAAAAATCATCATTTGCACCTATGAATAAATACCCAATGACTAGTGGCAATTTACCCCATAGTTGTCATTTGCCAGATATATGGTAATATATCAGTATCTTGAGCTGGAATAGTATTCAGGTTCACTGCCCCCCAAAATTTTAACACTTGCAATGCTACTGGATGACGAGTGATCCAAACCTAAGTTCTATATTTACCATCTACTTTCTCAAGTCACTTTTTTTTTTTTAAAGAGAGACAGACAGTGAGAGAGAGCACACACATTCGAGCAGTGGGGAGGGGCAGAGGAAGAGGGAAAGAGAGAATCTTAATCAGGCTCCATGCTCAGCACCAAGCCCCACATGAGGCTCTATCTCACAACCCTGAGATCATGACCTGAACCAAAATCAAGAGTAGGACCACTGAGTCACCCAGGCACTCCTCAAGTCATTTCTAAAACCAACTAACACAAATTATTTGTGTTTTTAATTATTTTTTAAAGATTTATTTATTTATTTATTTATTTATTTATTTATTTATTTATGATAAAAATACACACACACACACATACACACACAGAGGCAGAGACACAGGAGGAGGGAGAAACAGGCTCCATGCCGGGAGCCCGACTTGGGACTTGATCCCAGGACTCCAGGATTGCGCTCTGGGCCAAAGGCAGGCGCTAAACCACTGAGCCACCCAGGGATCCCCCAACTAACACAAATTAATTTCCCTGGGAAGCATGTGAGTAATTTATTAGGGAATACTTTTAAGATGATGTCTTGGGGAAAGGAAGGAGGTAGGAGTGAGGAGTGAAAGAAATTCAGTTCCAAAGCAGTCCAAGTGAAAATTTCCTGTCTCCAGCTTAAGCTAGAACTGTCCTTCAGAATTGAGTGAGGAGGCCAGGCTTTTATATCAGTGTCAGCTAGTCACTGGCTGCAAGGTATCCTGGGAGGGTGGCGTGTTCTTGGACTTGACAGCTTTTTTCAGCTGAGGTTATTGCCAAAGCCATGTGAGAGCACAGAGCTGTCTATTCTTGGTTCACCCACAGTTGGATCAACATGGCTTTGGTTCCAAAAGGAGGATCTAAATGGTGCATCACAATGTCCACCACACAAAGCTTTCAGATTTTTCTGTTCTGTTAAGTTAGTATACCACTTTTCTTACCACTTCTTTGCTTAGTGTCTAAAATTTTACCTATTCTTCTCTCCTCTACAATTATCTTTTTATGAGTTTATTCCTTAAAAAATACCACTTAAGTGCAATTTCAGTAGGGTGTCAGTAGTATGCAGAAGTAAACACATGTATGTAATATATTCTAAAACCCCCAAATCTGAAGTAGCATTCTGAGTGGGGCAGCATGAAAGACACTGCTCCTATTTCTAACACATGTTGTCTTAGCTTTTATTTCTTTTGTTCAGATCTATGTATTTATCCAGAGGCCTTTCTAGGATATAGTATCACCTTGGGTACATAAACAGGATAGGAGCTGCGCTTGGCAGAGTCCAAGTATTTATCACATTTTCTGGCTTCTAAGGTTGTCAAAGGAAATTGTTACAGTGACAGGGAAAGGCATGCCCCTCTGAAACACAGGGGATGGGGCGGTCCATGATGTAGTATCCCGGAAAACCTTTCCTCCTTAACCATGTGGCCTCCTGTCATTAACACATTCACACACACTCAATCTCTCTCTCTGTCTCTGTCTCTCTCTTCAGGTACAGGAATGGATTTGGATCAACAGGTGCAGAGAAACACTGTTCTGCTATTTAACTGCACTCTTTCTACTACCTGTTCTGGCATTCTGGGGAAATATTTATTATATCCATATTCAATTTAAAAATGAGGAAGCTCTAAGGCATCACCACACTTATATTTTAGAAGGTAGGTCCTTATCATTTCTAATTTTCCCCCAAAGTAATACAGTTAGTATGAGCTATAAAATTTAGAGCTGTGTCTGCAGCCTATAGTGAGAAAAGTCCTCTTGGCTTTAGGCTGCAGTGCATCATTTTGTCAAAAATGCAGCTCTTATACGTATGATCTTCTGTGCTGTGTACCTTCATTTCAGATGAGGGCTTTTACTCAGTTCCCAATTCAATTGTATCTGCTTCGCTATGCTGCTGACAAGCTGGGTGGAGATGGTTTTCCCCAGGATTCTTTTCCAGTCAAAGTACTATCTAGAAATGAAGGAACACTCTCTGAACTCCACATAGCTGGAGTTGACTGCAGAACGAAGCTGCTTGATTTCCTCCCTGGAGGGAAAGAACAAATAATGATGAAACTGTCACTCAAAAATAAAGTGTTAAAATATTTCAATTTCCCTTATTCTACAAAAGGGATCATTAACTTTAGTGGTAAATTGGCTATTTCACTGGTAAGGATTTTCATATGGGTAAACTGAAACCAATGGAGGTTAAATCGTATGTCCAAAGTCACACAATTATTCAGTGACAGAGCTGAGAGAAAAGCCCCAATATTGTGGTCCCTAGAATTGGTGTCTTTCTAATATCAATTAAACAATTACTGTCTGATTGTTTGCTTGTTATGGTAGATTGAATGGTCATATTCTAGTCACTCCCACTTTTAGTAATTTTTTCTTGTCTGTTATACTGACTTGCCCATTCTAAGTTTCTGCAAGTGTTGAAATAAGGAGACTTACTCCTTCCCATTGCTGCTACGACAGCCTATCTACCCTATCAGGATCTTTTAGGATGTCTATGAATGGTTTTTTTTTGCTCATTAGTTCCTGTTCTTTACCTGTATGCCATCATATTACTAATGAAACATGACTCCTATCTTTCAAGACCTTATCCCGCCAGTTCAGGTCCTACTATTACACGCGTTCATGGCTCTGTGTGATGTATATGACTTTTAGAAACATTTTATATTACTCAACAGCATTAATCTCAAATAATAATTATGTTTTATAGCAATTATTAATCATTTGATTGACTGGTATTGATTATTTGATTGATTTTTTTCTTCATGCCTTCTTTCTTTAAACCTCCCTGAAAAAAAGTTTTATTTATTTATTTTTTTAAAAAAGATTTATTTATTTATGATAGACACACAGAGAGAGAGAGAGAGAGAGAGAGAGAGAGAGAGAGAGAGGCAGAGACACAGGAGGAGGGAGAAGCAGGGTCCATGCCGGAAGCCCAACAAGGGACTCGATCCCAGGACTCCAGGATCGCATCCTGGGCCAAAGGCAGACACTAAACCGCTGAGCCACCCAGGGATCCCCTGAAAAAAAGTTTTAGATCTGTTTTTAAAATAGGTATTAAGAGGCACCTGGGTGGCTCAGTTGGTTAAGCATCTGCCTTTGGCTCAGGTCATGATCCCAGGGTCCTGGAACTGAGCCTCACATTGGGCTCCCTATTCAGTGGGGAGTCTGCTTCTCCCTACCCCTCTGCTCCCCCACTTATGCTATCTCTCTCTTTCTCAAATAAATAAATAAAATTCTAAAAAAATAAAACAAAAAATAAAACAAGTATTAGAAGAATGGAGATGGCAACATAAGAGGCTCCTGAAGCTTCCTCCCTTAAATGCACTGGATATACAGCTATTCATGCTGCAATTTCCTCTGAGAGAAAACCAGACACTAGTTGAGTGACTCCTATGCATCAGGTGAATGAGAAACAACCCACACTGAAAAGAGTAGGAAAGGCTGAAACATTTTCACCATAAACCCCATCCCTGGCACAGTACCACACAAGGAGGAGAGAACCCTCGACTCCCAGCTTCTCTCTGAGGAGCAAAGCACTTGGACCTCATGCCTTGTGCCTCAACTTCAAAGGCTCCTACCTGAGGGACAGGCTTCCTAAACACCTAGCTCTGAAAGCCAGCAGGGCTTATGTCCATGTGGCCCACACGACTATAGTAAACAAAGAAGTAGTTTTTAAATGGGGATAGGAGTATGCCCTCACTGCTATACACCTGGGCTCAACACAGATGGAACAGGCAAAAACATCCATTTTCTAGTTTCTCTCAAGAAAGGACTTAATCTCATATATTCTCAGCTATAGCTTCTAATTCACTTGCATGAAGGCATTGACTGCAATCCTCCCTTTTGGAACACTGATGGGTCTTGGCACACCCTCAGCTACTGGGAGCCACTAAGAATAAGAATGGTGGCTCAGACAATCAATAAGAGTCAAGAGACAAGCAGGAGCTTGGGCTAGGCTGATGAGGTTAATCTCCATCACAAAACCACCCTGTCAAAACTATAATGAGATTTCATCTCACATGGATTAGGATGCCTGTTATCAAAAAACAAAAGATGAATTCTGATGAGGATGTAGAGAGAGGGCAACAGTTGTACACTGTTGGAGGAACTGTGAGCTGGTATAACCACTATGGAAAACAATATGGAAGTTCCTCTAGAAATTAAAGGAAGAACCACATGTGATCTAGCAATCTCACTTCCGGGTAGATATCTAAATCAAATGAAGTCATTAACTCAAAGAGATACCTGCACTCCCACATTCATTGCAGCAATATTCACAAAATACAGTATTTAATATTCACAATAGTCATGATATGGAAACATGTACATGTCCATTGACTGATAATGCATGGATAAAGAAAATGAGAAAGAGAGAGGCTGGTTAAAAGAGACTAAATTTGGCATTTCTTCATTGTATCATTGAAATTGCTAAGACAGTAGAACTTGAGTGATCTCACCAAAAAGAAAAAAAGATAAATACATGGTGGGATGGATGTGCTACTAAATCAATGGTGGGGGGATCCCTGAGTGGCGCAGCGGTTTGGCGCCTGCCTTTGGCCCAGGGCGCGATCCTGGAGACCCAGGATCGAATCCCATATCGGGCTCCCGGTGCATGGAGCCTGCTTCTCCCTCTGCCTGTGTCTCTGCCTCTCTCTCTCTCTCTGTGACTATCATAAAAATAAATAAATTTAAAAAAAATACCACCATCACTTAAAAAAAAATAAATCAATGGTGGGAATCCCTTCACAATATATACATATATCAAATCATCACATTGCATACTTTAAATATATTACAACTTTGTCAACTATACCTCAATGAAACTGAAAGGGTAAACATGGGCAAAAAAAAAAAGTGAAAAAGTTAGCATTGTCAGTGCCTAGCACAGTTCATGGTATACAGAAGGTGAGCGATAAACTTTTGTTATGTAAGCGAATGATCCTGTCGTCTTTGTTTTATTTCACATATGTTATGTTAATAACTTATATTTTTAGACTTCAGGCCCAAATATTTTTTAAAAGATTTTATTTATTTGTTTTAGAGAGGGAGAGAGAGCACGAGTGGAGGGACGAACAGAGGGAAAGGGAGAGAGAGAGAATCTCAAGCAGATTCCTTGATAAGCACAAAGTGGGACATGGGGCTCTCTCTTAGGACCATGAAATCATGATCTGAGCCGAAATTAAAAGTCAGAGGCTTCACTGACTGAGCCATACAGGCATCCCCAGGCCCCAAGATTTTTGTATTTTTCATTCTTATTTTGTGTCTATAATTACTTCTTTTAAAAAACACTTTATCTAACATTCTGCTTCCCCAAATTCTTTGGGAATATTGTTCAATAATCAGGAGAGAATACACTCTAAGAAACACAATATGGATTAAATTAATGTCACAGCAATGTTTTGCTAACAGCTCAGATTCTATGCTCTTGGGTTGGAGTAGGCAGGAGGGAGGAACAAAGTGTGTGTCGTTGAGGAAGCTGTATCTCCTTATAGTGGCATTGAAACAGTCACAATCATTACTTTAACAGTATTTTAGTATGCTTTCTGTGCCAGGAATTTTATTGTTAGCATATCTTATTTAATGCAAGCTAACAATAACCATCAATTTTGATATTTTCACCCACTATTTGCAAATGACATGAGTTGCCTAAGTCCATGCCACTAAGAACCATATAGGTACTCATATCCTGGTCTATCTTGTACCAAAGTTTCAGTGATTCAACATCTCATACACATTTTGAAACAACTTTTTAAAGTAGTATTTAACCAAAAATTATAAAAATATGAGTTAATTAGTAAATTCAGTAATAGAAGTAATCAGAAGTACTTGTATTCCACAGTCTATATAAACCAAATATTTTTCTTCTATGTTTTATTTTCTTTCACTCATATTTCTTTCAGCTCCCTGAAGACTGTGGAATATAAGGCTCAGTGTAGAAAAATGAGGGTTAGTGTATGAGTCTACTTGCAAGTTTCTTCATGTCTTGCCTTTATAAATCACTCTCTCTAAAAGCTTTTTTCTCAAGGGAGACTGAGAATTTATAGACTTATTTTCCAGTATTTCTACTGAAAATGTCTTCTACAAGACTCTTGCTTTGTGAATGGCCTTATTGCCACTCAAAAGAAATACTTTTTGATAGAAAACATCACATTTGTATGGATCACAGTTACTTAAAGTCTTTGATTAGAATTTAAGAGCCTGTTCAGTAAAGAAATGAAAAATGAATACGAGAAATAAAATTACAAGATTTTACTCTTCCTTTGAAATTCTGGACTTTGTTTTTTTATGTATTTATATGTAATTGAAATTTTTCAGTCCTTCTTTCGGTCATTCATTCAACAGGTATGCATTTGTTCACTCTCGTGTAGACACTGTCCTAGGTATTGGTTATATGATGGCACATGAGACACAGACACACAATCCCTGCCCTCAAGAAACTTCTGTTCAATGATGAGAGTTAAAGAATAAATACATGTCTATATAAACACATAGAGTGTGATTTTAACCATTAAAAAATAAAGTGTTTGATGACAAAGAATTACAGAGAAGGACCACTTGATTTAGAGTAGAAAGGGAATGAAGTTTCAGTGAAGACATTATTTAAACCTGGAGATTAAAAATTAAGAGGCAGTCGGGGCAAGGTCTGGAGAACACGGCATCTGAGATTTTACAAGTACAAATGACTTACAGTGGAGAGTGTCACATTCTAGGAAGAGGGAGCATGACTCATGCCTGGTGATAAAGAGGAATAGGGACATAGGTGAGGCTGTAGATGTTGACATGGTTCTTTTTTTTTTTTTTTGACATGGTTCTAATAATGTAAGCTTAGGAATTTAAGATAAAGGTTAGATTTTATGCAAGTGCATGGTGAAAATATCTAAGTGCTTGAGGCAAGTAATGGTATGACCTCACTTATTTTTCATAAAAATTAGTCTTACGGGGAAAATAAAATGAAAGCAAAAGGATAGGAAAGCAATGGGTAAGGGGTAGAATTTTCTGGACGATGGTGATGGATGGTGGCCTTGCAGGAGGAAGGAAATGGATATGCTTGAGTTAGGGGGAGAACAATTCTACTAAACAACAGAGTAGAATTAGACTACAGAATTTTAGGCATGGTAGCACCTGATTAAGTGGCATTTAGGTACAAAGATGTTTCTAGTGCCTTTTAGAAAACATGAAATAGGCTATTACCCATGTCCTTAATATGTAATATGTGGTTGTTCTAGTGCTAATTATTTTGTTAATGGTATATATAGTCTCTTTCTCTCTGTCTCTGTCTTTCATTCTGTCCACACTTTTGGTCTGTGACCTGTGGCAGGGGACTGGGACTAAAAGGAATCAATAATTTCAATCACTCATTTTTGTTGCTGTGCTTTCTATATAGGGTGAAGAATTAAAGACAATGCTATGTAGACAAATAAAACCTAAATAGATTTCAATTACTCATCCTATTTCTGATTTCCATATTTAAAAGAAAGAAAGAGACAAAATGAAGAAAAAGCAAGGACTAGCAGTTTGTCTTTTAGTTGCAGTGGAACGTAATGAAACAGCCAAGCTGTAGTGGTGCCATGAAAAAGGAATTTAAATGCATTTAAGCCTTTCTTCTTCATTTATTATACTTTAGCACTAAAGAAAATTTGTATTCAGTTGAATTTAATTTGTCTTTTATTTTCATTGTAACATAAGTAGAATTTTTTTTTGTTTTTTTTATAAATTTATTTTTTATTGGTGTTCAATTTGCCAACATACAGAATAACACCCAGTGCTCATCCCGTCAAGTGAGTAGAAATGTTTTTAAATAAAATGCAAGTAATCAACATGTAAGTTTTTCTTCTAAAAACTGTAGTTGTTTTCATGAATTTTATTTCTACTAAAGATGCTTAGTTGACATTTCTGGAGGCTCTTCTCATGTAAGACAGGTTTAGTCTTCAATTTCTGTGATTTCATTGGCATTGACAATGTGTGAAATCCAAGTAGAGTGTGAATATAAACACATTTGGCTTTTGTGTCAAAAGGGTAACATTTTCCTTTTAAAAATGTTTTGTGCTTTTTACCTGGACCTAACTTAATGGCTGTGTGTTAAATATTGTGAGACTGTTCCGGCACATTAAAGAAAAACCCCAATAGGATATGATGCTTTTTTCAATTATTTGCTTAATATGTATTTAAAAACCTGAAATATGAGAACACTTATTCACAACTGATTCAATTGTGTGAGGAAATATCATATCAGATTCTAGACTGGGTTACTAATATAACAACAAAAGTTCATTAGGCCTGAATGGTTATTTCTGATCTGTCATCATTATAAGGTCATTATTTTGTATCTACTATTTTCTATCATTTTTGCAAGATGACAAAAATTCCTGATTTGTCTTATGTAACTTTTGGGTCATATTAAATTCAAAGACAGTGTTCTGTAAACCCTTCTCAATGATTATCTTATTATAGATGACTAAACTGGTAGGATATGAAACATGATACAAATCTTTTTGACTCCCAGTTAAAATTCAAATATATATATAATGGAATTTTATCAAATGTGGGTTTTTGGTACAATAAAATGATCATATACACATAATACTTATTTTATTAATGTGATGAATAAATAACTTTTCAAATGATAGATCAACTGCATTCTTGGAATAAATTGAACTTGGCAGTGGCTCATTAATTTGAATGCATTGTTAGGTCTTATTTTCTAATATCACACATTGCTTAATAATTTTGCATATCTGTTTTTGAATGAAAATGGATATAATTATAATTTCTAGCACTCTGTCTGGCTTTGGTTTATTTTTTGTTTATTTTTTTAAAAGATTTTATTTATTTATTCATGAGACAGAGAGAGAGACACACACACACACGAGCGGAGGGAGAAGCAGGCTCCATGCAGGAACCCCAACATGGGACTCGATCCAGGTCTCCAGGATCATGTCCTGGGCTGAAGGCAGTGCTAAACCGCTAGGCCACCGGGGCTGCCCGGCTTTGGTTTAAATACTACATTAGTCTTGTTTTTCTGCTCCCTAACTGATTTATACAAGATTAATTTTTTCCTAAGTGTTTAGTATAACTTACATAAAACTGGTAAGTTTGCTTGTTTTTTTTTTTTTTTTTGAGAGAGAGTATGTGTATGTGAGTGGGGGTGGGATGGGGTGGGAAGGGCAGAAGAAGAGGTAGAGAGAAGCTTAAGCAGACTCCATGTGCAGCATGGAGCCCAGCTTGGAGCTCCATCTGATGACCCTGAGATCATGACCTGAGCCAAAATCAAAAGTTGGAAGCTTAACCAACTTAGCTACCCAGGTGCCCTCTAGCTCTCATATGTTTGAACTCTCCAGCATCTCCAGGACTTTTAGCATCACTTGGTTTATTTTTTCTTTCTTTCTTTCTTTTTTTTTTTAAGATTTTATTTATTTATTTGACAGAGAGAGAGAGAGAGAGAGAGAGAAAGAGAGAGAGAGAGAGAGAGGGAGAGAGCACGCAGAGGGGAGAGGGAGAAACAGGCTTCCTGTTGAGCAGGGAGCCTGACGCCGGGCTCTATCCCAGGACCCCGGGATCATGACCTGAGCCGAAGGTGGACGTTTAACTGACTGAGCCACCCAGGCATCCCAACATCACTTGGTTTCCTCTTGTTTCATCTGTGTCATCTGCCTGCCACACACTCAGCCTCCATGGACATCCGTCATGATAAAGCTTTTGGAGGCAGCTAAACATCAAGAGAATGCAAGCAAAGGGCTTGTTCCTCCCAAAAAATGTAGATGACGAAGACAATAAAGTGCCAGAAGATGAAAAAGACATGGAAGGAAAAGTGAATGCCATCCATCAGAAGAAAGGCAGACGGTGCCACAGTTCCAGGAGGAAGTGATATTTTCTCAGGAATAAAAGGCTACAGCTGCCATCCCTTTAGAGAACGCACCTGTCACCCCAGGCCAAAGGCAGAATCCACTTTGGCAACGAGGCCAGTCATTCTAGCCGAAGTCACAGTTTTCTCTACTCCCGTTTAGTCTTTTTTGGTTTGTTTCCTTTTCTTCATTTCTAGCTTTTTATTTTTTGTCCCTTATTATGTCTTCCTGTGGTGACTATACCCACCAGTATTCCTTGTAACATAGCTTTCACTTATGAAACATTTTTGTCTTTTTCTTCAGTTCTTTCTGGAATTGTGTGAGTCCCCTTTGCATCATCTCATTGTTCACTTATAACTCCAAGTACTTTGACTATACTTACTATTTGTTTTCTGTGATGTTTCTTCATTGATGTAATTGTTGTGTTTGAGTTTCCTTTTACATTCAGGTTGAAATATTTCATTACAACTTTCTGTTTGTGATGACAGTTTTCTGGTGAGTTTTCTTTGACTTCCAAGAGGCTTTTGCTTAATGTATTTATTTTTTCTTGAAATGTCTTTATGTGAATGCTACTGTTTAATTTTTATGTCATCAATATTTGAATGGATTGGATTTTCTAGACTGGCTTTTAGCAGAAGGATCTATGAAAGATAGGAAGGAGTTGCTTGGCGCTGGTTGCTTGGCCCAAAGGATGCCTACTTTGCTGATAAAATGATGAATAATTTCTTTAATGTATATTGTTTTTTTCTGTGGCCAGATTTTTTTCTGATCCTGTGATGCTGTGTTATTTCTGGAGGGCTTCTACCAATAGACATTTCTTTTCTTCTCTTTACCTTTGACTCTTAAAGATGTTACCCCTATAGTCTAAGATAATCCTCTCTCTCTTAGAACTGGTGTTGACTTTGCTCTACCATCTTTGTCCTCTGCATACCTTTCATGCTTTGTTTCCTTCAATATTGCAAGGCTTTTTCTCTATCCTGATTGTTTTAGATCCGGAGAGTAGTGGAGTGTTTTTGACTGGAGGGGATTTCTTGCTGATATTTCTTCGCTTTGCTCTCAATAGGGTATCTCAACAATTCCAGTTATTTTGATTGAGCTTGCTCACCAGCTTCCCCACTGTGGCTTCCCATGTCAATTTTGCTGGTTTTAATTGTTTGCCTCTAATCTGAATAAAATTTAAAGTTGTGGACTATTTCTTTGTCATTGAGTTTCATTGAATTTAAACGTACTTGGGGTTTTATTAGTCTTCCATGTTTTTTTTGTACAGACTTGCTCTCTTTTCTGTTTTCCAGTTTTGACTTTGAAGCACTTAGTGGCCTAACTGTTGTCCTATTGCCTTTCTTTCTGGTCATTCTTAAATTATGTTTTGGTGGTCTATATTTTCATCAAATATCTCTAGTTTTTATCTATTTATCTATCACCTATCACTTTAGGGAAGGATTTTTTTATAATAAATATTTTTTATCGGTCTTCAATTTGCCAACATACAGAATAACACCCAGTGCTCATCCCGTCAAGTGCCCCCCTTGTGCCCGTCACCCATTCACCCCCACCCCCCACCCTCCTCCCCTTCCACCACCCCTAGTTCGTTTCCCAGAGTTAGGAGTCTTCATGTTCTGTCTCCCTTTCTGATATTTCCCACATTTCTTCTCCCTTCTTTAGGGAAGGATTGATTGAGCTTCTTTGTGTCTAAGAATTCACGTCTTTTATCCATTCTCAAAAATTTTCAACCATTATTTCCTCAGACATTAGAGTATATTAGAAGAAAAAGCCTAGGATTGTCACAAAGTGGAACTTACACCTCTTTTCTCTTTTACTTAATCTTTGATTAAACGTTACATTTTCTTACTCTTGTGTTTCTTAAAATGTTTTTTCTTTTTCATAATGTTATTTGCCTCTATATAATAAATTTTGGGATATTCCTTCAGATTGATTGTCTAGTTCACTAACTCTTTCCTAGGTGCCTTCAAATTTGCTACAAAGCACCTTTGTTGAGTATAAAATGTCAATTTTTTTTATAACTTACTTAACAAAATTCTATATGTTTTTTTCAAATGTTCTTGGTCAAATTGTATAGGTTTTTATTCCTTTCTTGTTTGTTAATTTTCTGCCTTAATACTTCAACATGTTAAATTTTATTATTTCATATTATTTATCTGATAATGTCAAAATATGCTGTATTTCTGAGTTACAATATGCTGTTTGTTATTTCTTCTGATTCTCTCAAGGTATATTCTGTATCTGTTTTGTGTTTTTTCCATTATGAGCTCATGTATATTTAAATATAATCTTTAAAGATTTTTGTTGCTTTTCTCTAATGCTTGGATGCACATTTTCCAAGGGTTTCTGTTGTTGTTTGTCTTTTGTTTTTTAACCACAAAGCTAGTAAGAATTCCTGCTCTTAATTTAAATAGTATTTGGCTTGTGTTAGAGATTTTTTTGGGGGGAAATAATTTTTAACTATCATCCAGAGCCAATGCTGATGATAGTCAGTATGCTCATAGTCTTCTACTAGAGACTATATTTTAATTTATTCACTAAGTTTGTCACCATTACTTGTCCTTTCTTTATACAGGGGTTCACAGACCAAAGGTTCTACTTCATGCTACCTTTGGCTATTTTTTCCGACCTCTTTAAATGGACCACTAAAACCAAACTCTAAGCATATATGACTGTTTAGATGTCCCAGTCAAGAATCTGGAAGGGCAAACAGCATTTTCTTTGAGTATTTCCTTCCTTCCTTCCTTCCTTCCTTCCTTCCTTCCTTCCTTCCTTCCTCCCTCCCTCCCTCCCTCCCTTCCTTCCTTCCTTCCTCCCCTCTTCCTTCCTTCCTTCCTTCCTTCCTTCCTTCCTTCCTTCCTTCCTTCCTTCCTTCCTTCTTCCTATTTCCCAAGTTGCACAGTATTTCTCATACTATTAAACTAAACTAGTGTTACATTTTAGAAGATTTTTGAATTATTTTATTCAGTAGTTTAGAGTCTTCTATACTGGAAAGATTTCTTTGGATAGAAATTTTACCTTAGTGTTGGAAACTCAACTCTATATTTACATGCTACCATTTTACTTTGATTCTTTAATAAGCTCATTTTTTGGTGAAATGAAGGAAGCATAAAATATACAAAACATGATTTCCTATGACATGCTTCTTCACTTACAGTTTATATATTATCTTTTAGGAAAATTTTTAACACAGAGAGATAAACAGTAGGGCAGTTACGATACCTGCATTATACATAAGAATCCCAAACACTAAGAAATAAGGCAACAAGATTGCAGACCCATAGAAAGTCAGTCGTTGGCAGCTATGTAACGACTTCCCTCTCTTCCCACACTTGAGTTTGGTGTCCTTTTATTATCCCTCTATGGTCAGTTTTAAGGCCTATTTATTCTGTTTGGATTTTGTATCTAACATTTTTTTTCTATGTCCAACATTGTAGCAAAACTTATCTCTTATTCAAAACTGCTGACAGAAGCTAGTTTATACTTCTAGGCTTCTGTTATTTTAGAGGTTTAGCACTGAGAATAGAGTCTTACACAGTCTGGGGTGAAAGTAAGACATCTCAATAATTGCTACTCTCAGCTTTTCACTTCTCATCTTGGAAATTGTAGGGTACTGAATTATGCTCTAATTGACACTGAAATATAAAAAAGCAAATAAAAAATTCATGATGACCTTTGAGAATAGGGCAGATAGAATGTGGTAAGTACATAGCATTGATTTCTAATCCAAATTGAAGGGTCATAGAGCACTGGAAATGGCTAATGTCATATATGGCTACAAATTATGACTTTTAAAAGAAAGCACACATCAAAGTAAGCTCTAGTGCTTTTTAAAAAATCTTGGTCTATGAACAATTATTAATATTAAATGGCAAATCAATGTAGGTAACAGCAAAGGACAGAACTATAGAGCCTCAAACATAGATTACATGTTTTTATAGTATGTGACAGAATTACTTTATGAGTTAGTGTTTCAAGGAGATTTTATGCCTACACAGATTCAAGGATCTTGTATAAAGAACATATATGAGTCTGACATTCTAAGTGAACACACATCAAAGACACAGGATTCCTGAAGCTACTTCTTGTGATAGGGCACATAGTGAACATGCTTTATCTGTATCCATACAAAAAAGATAAGCTAATTTTCAGATGTAGCTTAAAGGCAGGTTGTAAGGCTAGTACATCAGAACTTACTCAGATTTTGCCTTCTCGACTTGTTCTCCTTCTCCTTGGAAAATGTAAAAATAACTTCAAATTAATTTCTTGTTTCACTTTGTTCTTGATACCTTTCTTTACATTTTAGAGATCTTGTGTCTATATTAATCTTAGCAAGATTCCCAACATAATTTTTATGCAGAAACTGGTTTGGTGACTGTCTGTTTCAAACCCTGGAAATTGTTTTATTTTGTTAATCTTTAATACTTAATGAAGAAAGACATGGGACTTTTTTTTTGAAGATTTTATTTATATATCCATGGAGACACAGAAAGGCAGAGACATAGGCAGAGGGAGAAGCAGGCTCCCTGTGGGGAGCCCGATGTAGAACTCAATCCCAGGACCCCAGGATCATTCCCTGAGCTGAAGGCAGACGGAACCACTGAGTCACCCAGGTATCCCTGGGACTGTTATTGTACAACATTTTCCTCACTTTTCTTTCCCCCACCAGTCTCATCCCACTTGAAACCAATTTCCAGTGGGGTACATTCCTAATTCAGTTTCACACATTCATCACTGTGGATTTCATTTTATCATCCATTTCTTGTTAAAAGCAAACAGAAATAGGGGTGCCCAGGTGGCACAGTTGGTTAAGTGACCAACTCGGTTTCTGCTCAGATCATGATCTTGGGCTCCTTGCTCAGCGCCAAGCTTGAGATTCTCTCTCCCTCTCTGTCTGCCCTTCTCACTTGTTCTCTCTCTCAATTTCTAAAATAAAAAAATAAATCTTTGAAAAAACAAACAAAACAGAAGTACCTCTATTGCCATCACCATAAAATAAAATGATCATTCATTTCTTTAGTGATCAAATCCTTGCATGAACTGATCTCAACATAATTATTTATGGTGGCATCTCTTTTCCCTTCTGATACCCTTCTCTCCTTTATGATAGTGACCTTGGGCTTCTTAATATCTCTGAAGTATAGACAGATACTTGAAGCTGTGCTATTCCATTGATCTGATGTACCTTTAGTTAATTCCCTCTTTGCTTGGAATACTCCTAATCATGCATTCATATGGTTTCATTGTGAGAACTCTTTTGATTCTCCAATATGATATTTATGTGGCACCCTGACTTTCTCTACAACACTTTTTTCAAGACATCATAATTCAGCATACCCTGCTTTGGTGTTACATATGATGTTATTTTGTCTCTCTTACTGTCTTATTGCACATTAGTGACATACTCTAGCACTTTCCAGCACAAAATAGAAACATAGTACAACTCTGATGATGGGATTGTCCTCATTGATGACTTTATACTATGAAATGAAGAGGTTATGTTTGATTTAACAATTACCGGGGTACCTGGGTGGCTTAGTGGTTGAGTTTCTGCACAATTTCAGTCCTCAATATCAGATTTCATGTAATATGAAAATGCCAGGTTGTCCAAAGACAACCCAAACTTTGATCACTCTGTAAGCAAAAGACAGAGGAGATATCTTTCTAATATCAGCCCTGAAGCAAGAGACTCTCTTCGTTGTTCATGGATTGAAGTGGAATGTAGAAATGATGGGGGAAAGATCCAGGGAAATAAAAGATAATATCTTTATATTATTTGTGCTATAGTTTATCTCAAAGAGAATTCTAGATAAGTGGTTTGATGTTTGTCTACAAATGTTAGTATTTGAAGAACTCAATCAGGAATTATAGTAGAGGTAGCATAAATTTGCTTAATTTTGATAAACACCATCAAACATGTTAGTATTCATTCAAGGAATAGAATAAAAGAATCTAACAAGCAATCTATTGGACATCGGACATTTTATCCAATAGATTACCCTTGGTCTCAGTGTTCAGAGTCCCTGCATCCCTCCATTTGATGGAAGTCCTCCCATCAGATTTGATCATAAAGCTGGCCAATTCTGCTATTGGAATATGATTGCTCCTGCCTTCATATGTTTTCTTCTTAGGGTGTTAGATGAAGTGCCTGGGCAAGAAAGAGAGAGACTTCCCTGTATCAGTGTGTGGCTTTGTCTGTGCCAACTTGTATTAAAACATAGCTTATTCTTGGCAGAATTTGGTTTAGGGATTACTCTCATTATAATTTATCACCTGGTAAAAAGTTTGTGGGGAAGGACAGTGCAATTCTCAACTGTCTCTAACGCTTGAAGAATATCAATATTTAAACAAAGAATCTGACATTTACCAAATGACTAAATTGACTAAGGTAAATATAGATGAGAGTTAAAACAGTAAAATTTCTTTTGGTTCTGCTGAGATAAAAGCCTTTCTAATTAATTGTTGAAAATGAGCATTATTTAATAACAGAATCTTACAGTAAGTAGATCTATGATCTTGGTTATTCTGTATTATTGTACAGCTGATATATGCATACATATATGTATATATCTTCATGCATCCTTACACATGGTAATTGACTTTTTAAAATATTTTAATTTATCTTTTACAGATATCTTTGTCAAATCAATAGACCAACTGCTCTAGCTGTCCTGAACATTCTGTCTTCTGTTGCTGCAGTAAGTGGTGAAAGTTCTGTCCCCTTGCCAATTTGATACTTATCTATAGAGAGCGCTTTCAGTCTGCCTAGAAATCATCTTCTACCATTACATAGGAGCACTTTATACTTTGTAAAATAGACTATTACATAAATTGTTAAAACAAACTACTATGCAGACAATATAAGGATATTCTTTGCACATTAGCAAATTTCCAGTTTGGAATTAGTGCCTGGAAACTTGAAAATGTCCACTCTCTCTCTTCCTGGTTGCTGTTACTATTATTTTCATTTAATGGCCATTTATATAAATATTGTGAAAACAGAATATACTTATTTGTAAAGCTAAGTATTTGCTATTCATTCATTCAGCAAATATTTACAGACATGTGATATGTAAAAGACAAACCTAAAGGTATAATAGTCTTTTACGGAGATAATTTTTACACTAATGAAAACAGCAACAAAAAATTTATCTGAGGTTTTTCTGGAGAAAATGAAGAATTGAATCTTAAACACATCTGTTTTTGACTAAGTAAATCCTTCTTGAAAAAGGAAAACATGAAATCATAAATACTAGTCTTTAAGCTAGAAAAAAACCAGATTTCATTAAAAGGAAAATTTGAAACAATTCTCACAAACCTAAAATATTATTTGTTTTTTTTACGACACTATATTGTGAATCACTTATATTAAACTAATAAGTAACCATAGATTAACTACTCATATGGTTGAACAGAGCATGTCCGTTAACCAAAAAGGTTGACATGGTCTGTTAAGTGTTAAATTTAACTCTGATAGATTAAATAATAGGTTGTTTATATTGGGAATTCAATGTTTAAAAAGTCCCTAGGCATTCTCTTGCTGTCAGATTGCTTTATTTCTGATATACAAGGTTAACCTTTAGAATTGTAATATTTTTCTAAAGGTGTGCTTTGTTTGGGAAAAAAATTATATTGAGCCATAACATTATTTTCATAAAGTTTAGACAAAATCTTGAAGAAAGTAAAGCTGAAAGTTTATAACGTTGATTTTTATTTATGCTTTGACAGGTGCCTGCAGGATACCAAGTCTAATTATCTAACATGGAGTTGGTTCAGTGTCTCTGATGCTTCAAAAGCAAGCTGTTGTTAGACATCGCTGTTTTTGAAGTTTTGAGTTATCTGAATAAAATTAATAGCTGAGTAAATAAGCAACTGAATTATAAAAAGTATAAACAGAGGAAGGTCTACAGGCGAATAGATGATTTCCATTGTTACTTCTCCCATTTTAGATATTATAGAGTCACATTATCTTGCATATTTAAACACATTCAATTAACCAAGTAAAAGTAGTTATTTAGTTTCTTCAAATGAGGTTTGTGGCTAATGCAAACAAAGTTTGCATACATGATATGTATGCAATGCAAATTGCAATATGCAAATACATATACATGATAATGTATAAAGATTATATAGTTAGACAAAGGTGCTATGAAGACTTCAAACTTGAAGGCAGTTCTAAGTTAGACAATGATGTGGACTAAATATATTCACTTGGATTTTTGTTTTTGCTTTGTGAAATTAAATTAAAATCACTTACATGTCCTTTTTTATTTATTTAGGAAAACACAATTGAGGTAAAGTTTCAGATGAATTTTAAAGGAGGAATTTTATTTTATACGTACGTCTTAAATAACTTGATGATCCTTATGACCCTCCAAAAAAACCATAACGCAAGAAACATTCAGAGGAGAATTTCAAGTTGTGAAAGTATATGCATGATGTGTATGTTTAAGTTAAAGGGAAAGGACTGACTTTGATTATAAAGATTTTGGAAAACCACACAATTTACCCAAACTTAGTTTTTTGATATATTAAGTATATTAGTTACTGATTGCTATATAACAAACCGTCTAAACTTCAGTGGCTTAAACAGTATGCATGTATTATTGTTTATGGGTCTTTTGGTAAGTGATTGGGCTCTCCTTTATACTCTGCAGTTGCAGTTGACAGGCAGCTGGTCTTGGGTGTCCTAAATTGGGACAGCTTGGACCATGAGATCTCTCCATGTGATCATTCATTCTCCAGTGTTGGCCACAATTTGTTGTCATGGTGGTGTTAACAGGGTTCCAGGAGAGTGAGCAAAAGTGCCCAAGTCCTTTTAAGACCTAGGCTTGAAACTGATACACTTCCACTTTCATGGCATTTGATATACCAAACCAAGTTAAATTCAAATCATGAGGAAATAAGTTCTACCTATTGATGGAACTACAAAGTCACGTTTCAAAGAGCATGAATACAAAGAAGGATGACAAATCTGGCCATTTTTTTAGTCAATCTACATGAAGATATTATTGAAAAATAACAAAATGAGAAAGATGAAAAACACATTGATAAATGTTTCTCAGACTTTAATGTGAAAAAGAACTGTCTCAGATATTCATTACAAGGCAAATCCCTGGGCCATTTCCTCTAATATTATGGTTCTACGTCTGGATGTAGTCTAGAAATAGTCAGTTAAATAGTAGAATACCTCACTCCCCAATGATGCTCATGGAGATGGTCTAATGATGAGAAATAAGAAATTAAATAATGGAGGAAGAACTTTGATCCCATAATAATGAGGAGAAAATAATGAAGCAGGTAAAAACTCCTCAAAGATTATTCTTTTCATTTGATACTGTGTTAGTTTTTAGCGTTTAAAGGGCTTCTATGTACATTATCTAAGACCCAATAAGCCTGTGAATCAGGTAGGAATGGGATACATTTTCTTATAGCCATCCAATGGCATTTATGAGACTTAAACATCAGTTTTCTATCATAATAATACAGTGATTTTAGGCTTGTGATTCAGGTGAGCAAACAGAGGTGGTGAAGCTAAGAAATAATCTATTGTATTTATTCTAATTTTGACCCAGTGTGTGAGCATTTGAAACAGGAAAGATGGTGCTTATTGAAAATTAATTTAGAGAAATCGATTAATTTGAATTTTTCTAATTCAAAAATGTAGGGAAAAATTTACATGGCTAGCAATGTCAAATTGTACCTTTAAGAAAAATGGGTAGTGAATTGGCAAGCTATAATATTTTAAAAGTATAATTATTATTATTGAAAATTTCATTATCACATTTTTGCCCAGTTTTTATGGCATTAAATAGTATTTTATTTTGCATTTAACACAAAAGATTTGAGTTGAGTATTTCATCATGTGGAGCTAAACTCAAGAACTACATTATGAGATATGCAGGCAAATTTCATGTAATTGGTGTATGAAGAGGTCACTGGAGCTATTCAAGGAGTCTCTTAAGAAAGTAAACATAAGCAAAACAACATAGCAAAAAAATACCAGACATAATCTGAAGTTGAAATATTGGTGAGTTACTGAAGAATTCAACACTTTTTAATATTTAATTGTCAAAAGATATGTTCACTTGGTAAAAGTCTAAGGGTACACAAATTTAAGCTAATTTTTGTTGCCAAAAGCAAATGAAAAACTGCCAGTGCTAAAGAGCACTATCTTTTTCAAAGTCAGTAAGCTAACTAGTTTAGATGAATCAGGATTAAAAACTAACAAATTTTAAAGAAGATGTGACATAAAAGAGTATTTGAATGGCTAAGTGAAAAAAAAATTACAATGAAATTGATCTTCCTATTACTGAGGAGACAAATTGGAGATTTAAAAAGTGATTCATACTCCTGATAATGAGCTAAGAAAGAACAACTAAAAATTAAGATGAATAATGGGGAGAATATGCAAAGAGGGAAATCTTGTTGGCTCAAGACAATGTCAGAGACAGATGGGTTTTTTTTCCTTAAGGGAACAGTAGAGGACTTATAGACTATTTTCAGGTAAAGTATTATGCTTATTTAGGTATTTTTTGCTCACATAACTGTAAGTTTTGACAAGGTCTCTGAACCCTCTGCATCTCAGCGTTTTACTTTCAGTTTGAAAATCCTGAGATCCCATTTTGATCAGAATTGTGTAAACTGCATTCTTCAGAGAAAATCTAATGATAAACTTAATGATGGGGCTTGACACATATTTCTCTGAGATTGGTTCAGTGGCCATTTTTTAACACCCTTGTTGAATTTTTCAGTCTCTCTATTGTTTTAAAAGGCAGACCTCATCCTGTCTTGAGATGTTGTATTAGCTTGCTAGAGCTGCCATAATAAAGTACCACTGACAGGGTGGCTTAAACAGAAATTTATTTTTCTGTTTCTATTTATTTTTATTTATTTATTTTTCACAGTTCTGCAGGCTAGAAGTTCAGGATCAAGGTATCTGAGGGTTTGGTTTCTCCTGAGGTCTCTCTCCTGGGCTTGCAGATGGCTGGTTTCTTGCTGTGTCCTCACATGATACTTCCTCTGTGTGTACACATCCTTGGTGTCTTTCTGTGGGTCCTGAGTTCTTTTTATAAGGACACCAGTCCAATTTGATCAGGCCCCATCCTACTGACCTCATTTCATCTTAATCACCTCTTTAAAGCCCTATCTTCAAAAACTATTTCATCTGAGGTACTGGGGATGTTAGGGCTTCAACATATAGGTTCTGGGGGCACAATTTGGCTCCACCTTAACCAGCTTGGGATGCTATAACGATAGATTAGGTGGCACAAGCACTTACTTGTCACAGTAACAGAGACTGGGAAGTTCATGATTAAGTTTCTGGCAGATTTCTCGATGTCTAGAGAAAGCCTGCTTCTTGGTTTACAGACAGCAGCTGTCGTCTCTTGATTAAACACCTAGGAGGCAGGTTGTTAGGTCATATGGTAAGTGTACACTTAAGTTTATAAGTAACCACCACATTGCTTCCCAAAGTGGTTGCCCCATTTCCCATTTCCATCCTCTCTGGGTTCCAGTTACTCCACATCTTCATCAACATTTGGTATGATAAGCCGTTTTAATTTTAGACATACCAATATATATGTGGTGATATATCATTATAGTTTTAATTTGGACATTTTAAAATTTCTCTTTTGCCAAATATACATATTTTTGGTTAGTGTCCATTCAAATCTTTTGTCCATTTAATCAGGTATTTTTTTATTATTTTGTTTTCTTGTTATTGAGTTTTGGGAATTTTTCATATATATTGTGTAAGCCTTTTTTTCCCCCTGAGATATATGTTTTGCAAATATTTTTCCCATTCTGGATCTCTCAACAGTATCTTTCAAAGAGCATAGGTTTTTAATTTCATTAAAGTCCTAACATCAAATTTTTCATTTTATACCAACTGATTTTAATGTCTTATCTAAGAAATATTTGTTTAACTCAGGACCACAAAAATCAAATTTGAACCTATTTGCATGACCATATATGCTTCTCTAATGTAGACTTTGATTTGGTAAAATATATTGATTGATTTTCAGATATTGAGCAAGCCTTGTTCCCTGGGATAGAAGCACATAAATGATATTCCTTTGCTAACAAAAAGTTGTTTGAGTAAAATATAATTACATCTGTCCATGGAACTGAGGGCAGAATCAATTGTGCCATGGTAAAAATGCAGTTGAACCATTATTTATTTATTAAATTATCTAAACTGGCAAAATTGGTCTGAATGTTTAAAGGAAACAATCCAATTAAATCACATTGCAGATGGACTGATTTCCTGGACAGGATCTCAGCAGAGAAACTTAATCTCAGCTAGCGTAGTATGCCTATTATCATGAAGTGTTTTCTTACAGATACTGATTATTTTTTTCTACTATCTGTCACTGAGTTAGAAATTAGGACTCTGTACCTTTGTACTCCTGTACCTAAATATATTTTCACTCCCTTATGTTCCCCAGAAAATGCAACAGTATGCCTCCAATAAATAGATAAATTTTCATTATCTTTTAGTTATTTAATTTCTCCTTTTGAAAGACCTAATTAATTAATTAATAGTTAATTATATTTGATTTATTAATCTAAGAAAATAGAAATAGTTAATTGGAAGTGTTGGCATATTGCACAAAAAAAGGTTTGACATAACTTATTTAGCTAATACAAAATGACTTAAAGTTTTAAATATGCAAATGAACTGTGTGATGATGAAATATGAATTTGGAAAAAATTGGGTTTCAGAAAACTATATGCAATATTTAATAAAATATCTTTTTCTTTGGAAAACATTTCCACAGACCTTATTAAGCAGCAGATATAGGAAAAATGATTACTGAACTGTAATTCATAAAATTAGGTGAGTGCACATAACATAAACCAGTGTTTGATGGGGTTGGTAATTTGAAGAATTTCCAGAGTCATAACCCAACCTTAGAAGAAGAGGTTACCAAGAAACAGAAAAAGAGGATAGACCCATCACCTTACTGATTGGACAGTTGAGACAGGCAACAACTTTCTCCAATGCAGTGCTGGAGACTGGATAGAGTCCTGACATCGTGAACAGACTCATGAACAAATATGCAAATTAGCTACATTGGTCAATGGCACCCAGCACTGCCAGAAATCTTGCAATGTCAGGTCTCTTTCGCTTCCTCAAACTTCTTTCCAACTTCCACACACAATGATACCTAAAGATCTTGCTTCATGCTTCCCTGAACAAAATAGGTAAATAAACAGTAAATTCCATGTTTCCTCATCTCTCAAATTTCTACATCCTATTCTATTTCTGTTATTTATTATTTTTCTTTCTGGTTTTCCTCTTTTTTACACAGATAGGTATGGCCCCTTTTCTGGAAGGCACCAATCCCTCCCTTTATTGTTTATCATTCTCTTTCACATTAGAAAAAACTTCATAACTTTAATTATGCCCACTTGCTTCTGTGACTTCAACTTCTCTTTTTGAGAAGACATTTCCATAAGTATTCAATATTCAAGAATTCTTGACTCAGTTCCCACTTGCTAACTCCCATTGCTTCTCAAACTACAGATAAGCTTCTGAGTTGATTTGTTTAATATGCCATATTAATTTTCTCTCTCCATTCGGTCCAGTTTTTCCAATGAAATACAAATCAGATATAAAATATAGAGAAATATATAATACATATGTTAGCATACACATTGATAATTAGTGCCTCATGGCTGACTGCTTTTCAACTACATTGCCACATATGCACTACCCTCTTTTGTTATTTTAAATTTATTCCCAGAATTCGAATAATTTCATTTGCATATTTCTGTGCCTATCTAGAAATTAGGACTATCTTAAAGACATAACCATAATATTGCTTTCAGATCCAGATCCCGTAAATGAAACTGTGGCATCAAACAGGAAACCGAGGTTCTCCAACAATTGGAATGGTGCTGTAAGAAGGATTAAAATGATTTACAGAACCCTAAATCTCAAAGCCTCCTGTTATGCTGCATTGAGTTTCTTTACTCTAAGCTGAGACTCCTTTGTATCTCATTCACTTGGGTAGTTAAACACTAGACAGAGCTCTATTATAGAAGACTAATAATCCCAATTTGTAAAGTCACTAGGCCAGATCTTAGCTCTCCCTGAGAATTAAACAGAATTAGAATGGAGAAGAAAAAGTTAATACACTCAGAGACTTGATAATTAATGTTAGACTATCTCTCAGGTTATTGATAGGAATGGGTTTTGGGTGGCTCACTTAAAGGAATTTGAACATATTTTAGTTGAGGGTAAATTTGTTGATAATGAGTTCTCCAACCAGAGAGGTTACATTCAATTTATTCAAATGGACATTGATTCTAAGTTTCTGAGTTATTATACAAAATTGAATCTATCGTGGCTCATGTGAAAGGAGACTGCCAACTGGAAATTACTGGTATACAGGTAGGAATTAAAAATCTTCAGGGGATGGGAATATTGAAGCATGACATGCATCTCCTAATTATGTCCACTGAGAAGGCCCAAAAGAAATTCTTCTTGCCAAAAATTTAAGAAATACTTTGCTATTTGGTAAAGGAAACTTATTCTTTTTCTAATGGAAATACAGATGGGAGATAATGCTATTTTTTTATTATTTAAACTTTGTTAGTTAACATACAAACAAAGTTTCTGGAGTAGAATTCAGTGATTCATCACTTCCATACAACACCCTATGCTCATCACAACACACATCTAATCCACGTCACCCATCTAGCCCATTCCCCCCCCCCCCGCCCCATCAACCCTCAGCTTACTCTCTATCATCAAGAGTCACTTATGGCTTGTTTCTTCTCTCTCCTTTTTTTCTTTTCCCTTTTTCCATATGTTCAGCTGATTTCTTTCTTAAGTTCCACATATAAATGAGAAATACCATATGATCACACTTATATGTGGATAATGCTATTTGTTAAAAACTCTCTGGTCCCAAAGAGAAAGGGGCCCTTCCGAGTAGTCTATTGTCCTATGAATTGTGAAGTTTTCCTTCTGGCTGGTGGGAACAAGAATTAATCTGTTGCCTCAAATCCTTTTGGTTGTCTCTTTCCATAGGCTCAGGTAGCTTCCACATACACCTATGCTCAATAGGATTCCACTGATCTCAAGAGGGACCTTTTGCAGGTTCAAAGAGCTCTTTTTCTGTGGGTATTTCTCCTTCCCTGCCCTCTGCCCTGTGAACTGTGGCCTCCGTCTCCCCAGACTCTCTGCAAAGTCTCTATCTTCTCCACTCAGAGTCTGAGGGGCTTTTTTCCCTATTCCCCCCATACTTTGGCCTGGAAAAAACAGGGCATGGAAGAGCCTGTCTCATTTGTTTACCATTTCTGAGAGATCACTGCCTGATGTCAGTGTCTTAAGACTTGTTTTGTATATTTTGTGAAGTTTTGTTGTTGTTTCAAGGAGGAGGGTAAATTTGTTCTTGTTACTCCAGGTCAGAGGCAGAGGTGTCTATGGTTTATTTAAAAGTATGTTGATTTCCAAATATATGGAATTTCCCAGAGGCCTTTCTGTTATTAGCTTCTCCTTTAATTATGTTTTCATCTTTGAATACTTCCTATTACTTCATTTATTTTAAATTCTTAAGCTCTATTTTATGGGCAAAGTGTGAAATATGATGTCTTGGTAAATGTTCCATGTGCACTGAAAATAATGTATATTCTGCTCTTGTTGGCTGGCGTGTTCTATGAATGTCAATGTGTTAATGTTCTCTAGAAAAACATAGCCAACAGATGACAAATATAAATAAGATATATGATATATATCTATACAGAGATAGATAGATAGATGATAGGTAGATAGATACTAGAGAAATAAATATACATCAGCAGGAAGAGTCTGCATGGAGTTTACTTTGAAAACAGAGATTTAGATGATGTCACACATAGCTATTCAGAGGTTACAGTTTGCATCAGGAAACCATGAATCCTTGGAGGTTAGGTGGTGGGACCTCTCCAACTCTGCAATAGTTGGTCACCTTGCCCCAAATGGTAGAGAGAGCCCAAACACCAGATTGCAATCAACTCTTCATCTCTTGCTCTCTTCCTCTACTAAACTCAGGTGGGGGTGAGGAGGCAGGCAGAAATTATCAAGAGAAAAATAACAGAGTATCTATGGAGAGAAATAGAAATGACATTACCCATTTCTTCTAGTAAAGGTTTATTTGTGATAAGCTTTGGTCTGAATAAGAGATTTGATGTAGATCAGACTATACTTTCTAATATCTGAAAAGGGAATTGTTATCAATATCTGAAAGTGACCTAGAAGCGATGAAATCTACTTGTGTTATCATCTAGGTTCAGGGAAAGTAAACCCAACAGGCTGGATTTGAAGATAAACTGAGACAAAAAATTGCTTGTATTATACTCAATCCAATAGAGTCAATAAACCTGGAAATTGTTTATTTTTCCATTATATATTTAATAAATTTGCTATACCTTTATAATTTGATAGTGTTATTATTCTCTTACTATTATTAGGTTTTCAAAATCTTTTTCTGCTTATTGCTGGGAAGAAATAGAGAATAAGTAACAATCTCTGCTACAGTTACTATATTCCCATTAAAATACCAACCAAAGCTTAAGAAAATACACACAGTAATAAATATGATAATAATAATATAAAAATGAGGCTCAACAACAGTGCCCAAATGAAAATTGGCCACCAAATTTTTGCCAAAATCTGGGAGAACATAGCCATGGAGATAGATGAAGAAATACAATGAGTGAATGGACCATAAGCATTTTTCCCTCTGCCTCAGAGCAGTCCTCACAGTTTGAGAAAGGTCAGGAGATGGACTGGGGATTTCTCCCACTGTTGCCTAATGCCTTCAAGAATCAGAGGACTTGGATCTTCCCCTGCTTTGCTACTTTATGTTGTTTTATGAAGTGACCAGAATTGGGTCCTGTACTTCTCAATCAGATGTCCAATCAGTATGTCCTTTTTGGCATATAATAAGTGATTTTAAGTCCAGTGGGAAGTCAAGGAATTAGTTCACTCTATCTTGAAAATTCATCCCTGTAGTAAAGTTATTTGGATGAAAATGAATGAAACGTGTGGAAGTATTTCCTAAGACCTGTCTGTGACTTTGGCAGAAGGCATCCCTAGAAAAAAAAAAAAAAAAAAAGAAGGCATCCCTAGAGCTGCTAGTCAGACACCAGTCTAAACCAGATCATGCTTTTCTCCCTTTCTTTTTTCTTTTTTCTTTCCTTTTATTTATTTTTTATTTTTTTTTGCTTTTCTTTCTCCCTTTCTGCACCATCTTCTGTTTATTACTTACTGTCAAGTATTATTATTTGATATGCCATTATAAAAACTATTTTAGGAAAAAGCAATCTTTTTTTATCACCACACCTGGAAACTAACAATTTTAGAGGGCTTGAGATTAAAAATATTTGATAAAAACAGTGTATGTAGATTTTGAACTATGGTACAACTTCTAAATTGTATCATATAATATTTTGTATTTGTATTTTTAAAAATATTTTTAAAGTATTAAAATTAAGGAAGTATATTCATACTAATATAGCTGTTTCCTTTCCCTTTATTGGTCTTTATATTAAAATCTCACATATTAACTACAAGTAATACGTGAATTTGCATGCTATTAAGAAGCCCTTCAGTTTCCATAACCAAGGGAGGTTAGACCATATCTCAGTTTTACATATTTATTTTACTTTGTTGTAAGATCTAAATATCTTCCTTATTATTTTTGCTACTCAAATTCAAATGTTGAAGTAAATATTAAAGTAGACATAGAATATATTTATTTGATCTAGAATAAATAAGGTACTTTTCAATACCTTAACTGTCTACACATTTCAAGGTTTTGCTTTCCAATATTAATGATGATCCCTGACTGAAATGAAGAATTCTCTGTTGGTTAATGGCTGTTTGCATTTGATGAGATAAGTTAGGTTAAGACATGAAAGTAAAAAGAGAAGGTTTACATAAAATTGTTATTGATTGGAGTGCCTAGGTGGCTCAGTCAATTAAGTGGCTGACTCTAAATTTCAGCTTGGGTCATGAGTCCTGAGACAGCCTGTGGGGGCTCTCTGCTGGGTGTGGAGCTGCTTAAGATTCTCTCTCCCTCTCCCTCCCCTGCCCCCCCATTGCACGCTCTCTCTCCAAAAAATGAAATAAAAAATAAAATAGTTACTAATATATTAATGATAATTTTGGTAATTAAACAGACCTAAAATGACCACCACTGGCTTATTAAAATCTATTTGCGAAAACTCTAATGTTATGATAAATTCACAGTGAGAGAGAGAGGGGCTATTACACCATGAAGTCTATGCCCTGTTTTGAGAGTAAGATTTTTTATACATACCCAATCCTGCGAAAGAAAGAAAGAAAGAAAGAAGAAAGAAAGAGAAAGAAAGAAAGAAAGAAAGAAAGAAAGAAAGAAAGAAAGAAAGAAAGAAAGAAAGAGAAAGAAAGGCCAGCAAACTAAATTACAGGATAAAATTGAGTCTTTGCAAAGAATTATGTGGAAGCATCAACTGAAGGAAGAGACTGGAAATGAGGGGAACAGCATCCACACCAGTGCAAACAGGAAGGTAGATTTGCCTGATAATTGCATTTAGGAGTCAAAGACTACTCCAAAATGGTGAATCTAGATGATTTGTGGAAAGATAATGTTATTGGTTGTTTTGAAAGATGAAGGCCTTGGGGCATTACTGACTGGCGTACCTTGGTGGCTCAGTCAGTTAAAGATCTGATTTCAGCTGAGGTCATGATCCCAGAGTCCTGGGATCCAGCTCCACATTGGGATCTCTGCAACTTGGGGAGTCTGCTTCTTCCTCTCCCTCTGACTGCCATTCCCTCTGCTTATGAGCTCACTCACTCTCTCTATTTCTCTCCCTCTGTCAAATAAATAAATAAAGTCTAAAAAAAAAAAAGAAGGAAAGATGAAGGCCATATAAAAACAATCACCTGGTTTTAATTTGTTCTCTTCGCCACATTTTAATGTGTATCATATTCACCTGGGAGGCTTGTCAAGCATTGGATTTCCTGGTTCAACACCCAGAGAGCTTATGCTATTAGGTCTTACCTCAACCATGGCAATCTGCATCTTTAATCAGCAACCCAAGACATCTAATGACAGTGGTACACAGACCTCACTTAGAGAAGTAGTACACATTCTGACAGAGTTCAAGGAAAGTCCAATGATCTGCTCTTTAAGTTACAAAGTTCATTTTGAGACTGGGTATTGGGAGGGTAGCTAAACAAATAATTTCATGGTTCTCTCCTATTCTTATGTGTGTTTCCACAAGTCAATGTTGATCATTATTTAATAAATAATTTTAACTCATTCACATATTCAACTGCATTAACATAGATATGCAAACATTCCCTCATGTATCTACCCATATGTTTATAACCAGTTTTCCTCCATTAGTCCTAAATTTGTGACTATCACTTTTCCTCTTTTTACCTAACTCTAGCCAATGGTTTCATAATTTTAATGGCCTTTTAAAAAAACTAGCACCTAAATATATTTATCTTTTCTTCAAATACTTCAGTACTTCAGATATATTTCCTTCAGATATTGCAGGAATCCAGGTAAAGATCATGTTATAGTCTTTTTTTTTAACCTGGTATTTGAATTAAATTTATTCAACAACCCAATTCATCTCTAACATAGGGGGTTTATACCAATGAAGTCTATTAAAATATTAACAAGATATTTCAATGTTGGAGCCTAAACAAATAGCTGAAAAAAATTCAAAAGAACTATTTCTCTGCCACGAGGCTCAAGTCAAACATTGCTAGGTTTAATTTTTCCTCCATGGCAGTAAAAGCATAATCTCTAAGGTCCTAGGTTCCATTATGTTTCCTTATCAATTTCAGATTATCATCCAATATCTCATTTCATAGTTATGGGAGTGAATTTATCTTTAAAAAACCATATTTTCCATTTTTTTCTCCAATTTGCCAGTTAACAAAAAATAAATAAAAATTTTTGATTTGCCATAATTTTATCTGTTGTTAGAATTTGGACTTAGTAAATTTAGTCTCTGCTGCTTTAGGTATTTGACAAAGAAAGCTTCTGACAGAATCTTAAAGTTGAAAAATACAAATGGGAGGATGAGCTGGAATACAAGTGGTTATCAACTAGCAAAAAAAACCCACAATCCTACACTAAATAATCAGGAACAGGTGAATAGCTTCCTACATTCAGAGAGCTCCCAAGTCTATTATAGGTGAAGAAGAAAGGTAAGTAAAGAGTCAGGGAAAGAGCAGGGTTTCTAGTTTTCTCTAATTCTGTGAACTGCAGCTGAGATAAGGCACTTGGATTGCATTATTAAGGAATCTTCATAAAGTAGTTCTTGCTTCACTTAATTACTCTGAGGACTTTCCAGAAGATGAATAATACACCATTTTATATGTGTTACACCACCTTCATTCAAATACTATTTACTGTACTGCAAGTACATGTGTGTATATCTTCTAGATGTTGGGGTATAAATGCTCTTGTGCAGCCTGCATTCTAATGGAACTTAAAATTTGTTGTGGACACTGAGATGCATGGAATTCTTCCTGTGTCATATGTTGTGTTCCCCATTTTCCATGGTTCTTTGTGTCTTTTCACCTTCTTTCATTCCTTCTGTTGGATCATCAGGTTTTCTCTCCTCCTTCATTTTCTCTTTACTGATTTTGAATATTTTTCTTGTTCTTTCAGTGATTATCCATATCCTAGTGTGACCTTCTGTGTGCTGCGTTGCTTTACTTTTCCTTACCACAGGGATTTTGTCTTTGTTTCTCACCCTAATTTGCTGTATGCTCCTTCCTCAACTGTATAAAACTTCCTCTCATCCCCAGTTATTTATGTAAATATGCTGAGTATAGTTAGAATGTCTAGCGCAGGTCCCATAGTACCTGGAGGAGTTGAACAGAGGGGGAGTGAAATGATTAGCAAGAAATTTACAGTATTTGTTAAGGAAATCACAAATTCTTTGGAAGACCATTAGTACAGGAGTCATTTGATCATATTCCTGTTTTGTTTTAAATAGCTTTGGTTGCTATGCCAATAATTTATATGAGTCATGCAATATTAGAGAATCACAAACTAAGTTGCAATAATCTCTTTCTCACTGATGCTAAGCATACTGAGGGCAGGGATTTGGTCTGGTTTGATCCCTTTTGTGTCCTCAGCCCCTAGAATGATGCCTGAACCACAGAAAATGCTAAGATTTTTGAATGAATGCTAAGTATTATAAATCATAGATAATATTGGCTTTTACTGTGAGTGTGGCAGTGAGGATGGACAGAAGAGGATGAGATTGATAGAAAACTAAGAATACACATGATAAGACCTTACAACTGATTGGATGTAGATGTTTCTCAAGAGAAAAGAGTTTAAAGGTAATTTCTTAATTCTTGTTTCGGACAATTTGTTAAATATGCTATTAAGTGACAGAGAAAATGCTAGAGGATGGGAAACAAGAAGAAATCAGTTTACTACAGTTTGTTGTAGCTGTTGTCAAGATGCCTGAAAGACATTCAATGGAGAGAACCAGCAAGCACAGATGCTCTATAAAAATAACCAGAGACTAGGATAAATCCGGGAGTGATGCAAACCAAGGGATAACTGTCACTTGAGAAAGAAGGAATAATCAATTGTTTCAAGTGCTGTTCTGGGAGCAAATGATAAATAAAAATGTTAAAAGTCCCTTTTAGATTTTCTAATTCACGTGCAATTGCTTGGTGAAAACATTTTAATCCTGAGAACATTTTAGAGAATTGGAACTGTCTTTATGGCAGGTTGAGGAGTTAGCGGAAGGTGAAGAGTGGAGATAGTGAGTGTTGTGTGTCTGCCACACTCACACACACACACGTTTGCATGTGAAAGGAGAAGATAAGGTGGGAGAGGTCTGAAGTGTATTAGTTAGTGTTCTGTCAGAAAGCAGCCAGAGGAAAGGGTCTAAAAGTGTTAGGACAGAATTTGGACAACAATGGAAAAGTGATCTGCATTCAAAAACAGAAGATAAGAGGAGTTTTAAATATGAGGAAGGTCACCAAATTATTTAGAACAGGAAAGAGAAATGGAGGAATATAAACAGAAGTGGGGCTATTCCTTTCTAATGCCTTCCCTGTTTCCAATGAAGCAGAGTAAGACTTAGTTAATATTAGTTAAATTGCTTATACTCTGGGGGCACCTAGGGCTCAGTGAGTTAAGTGTCTGTCTTCAGCTGGCTCCAGTCATAATCTCAGGGTCCCGGATGGAGTCCTGTGTCCACTCCCTGTTGAGTGGGGAGGCTGCCCCTCCTTCTGCCCCTCCCTGTGCTCATGCTCTCTCTAGCACGCTCTCTCAAATAAATAAATAAATAAAATCTTTAAAAGAAATTGCTTATACTCTGTTATGCTTCACCCTCCAGGACAAAATTCATGAGTGTGGGGTTTTATTTGTGTTTTTCTCCATGGATGTATATACCTGACATACAGTATAAGCAAATAAATATTTTTCTGAATGAATATTTGTGAATCTATTGGAAAGGTTGGGATGGAAATTTAAGGGCATAGAAGTTTCGGGATAGCAGAGGAATAAAGACACCTAAGAATATATGGAACTTTTCAAACTGTAATTGAAGGTGGGAAAAACAAGGGATCAAATTATAGAGTTCTGTGATTCTCTCACACTAAAATTGCCTTATGTACAAATAATACCTTAACAGAAAAATTGATTTCTCTTCAAGGATTTCTGCTCCATTACAATTTCCAAAATTAAAGGATACAACTGCAATGAAAAATTTGGACTTAATATTCTAATAAAATGATGCTTCACTAGGCTTTTTAATGTAAGTAAGTAAAGTTCAACTCTGCCTCACTGTTTTTTTGTTTGTTTGTTTAAAAAATATTGTAGTTATTTATTCATGAGAGACACAGAGAGAGGCAGAGACATAGGCAGAGGGAGAAGCAGGCTCCTTGCAGGGAGCCTGATGTAGGACTCAATCCCAGGACCCGGGATCATGTCCTGAGCCAATGGCAGATGCTCAACAACTGAGCCACCCAGGCGTACCTCCCCACCTTCTTTAAAGAAAATTTTATATAATGAAATTCCATGAGACTCTTCTTAAACAACACGAATAATGGAGATTCAAAGTAATCTTTATGGTTATTATTCATGAAGCAATCATGAATTTTCCAGTCCTGTCTATAATTCTCAAGGATTAGGATATTTGGGCTCATGTGCATTTTAATGATATTATTTTTTATCACACATATCCCATTTTAGCCAATAAAGGTAGATTCTGTGTTACATAAATAGAAAGATAAAAATTAAGCCAGAAATGCAGAGCTTTCTTCTTTTTTTCTTCTAGTAGCTCACTCAGTTTTATTATTAATGCAACAGGAATCCTTTCCAGTGAATGAGAGCAAATGGTATAACAGCTTGGTATTTTTTTAACACCCCAAATTTCCATTTAAATATTTAAAGTATCCTTCTTTGCAGCTTGAGTTAATATAACGCCTGTGGCACCAAAAGCTGTTCTACCTTAGGAATAGTAGGCATACTCTGACTCTTGATTCTCATTTGCAAAATAAAATTAATTGCAGAACTGTCTGTCTCATGAGGTTCATATGGGGATGACAGAAGTGATACATTTTCCTTAACAAACACATATTGGGTGTATATATAAGAGCTACATTAAAAAAAAAACCTGATTTGATACTCAAAAATCCTCTGGTACCAAAATTATCATCCTATTTTATAGACGAGAAAGGTAAAAAAATAAAAATAAAGAAATTTGCACAAAGCTACACTGATCATAATTTGACTTAACCCAAATGTGAATCTACCTCCAGATTCTGTGCTTTACCTTACTATTGTTTTTCATGAGCTCTGACTTTGGGTCCTGTAATGTGGATACACTCTTCAAAATCAAGAAGGGTATTTTTTGGCTGCTTAAACTGTCTTTTGAGTAGGGAAAATAAGGGAAAGTTATGTCAAATTTTGAGAAAGATAAGGTGATAATAAAATCATATCAACAGATTAGAAGAAGTAAATAATGATACGTTATGTTTATTTTTCTTATTAGTTTTATTCATAAGTAGAACTCTTTTCATAATAGAACATATTGACTTTGGTGGCAGCAAGATAGCAGACCAGAGGCATAAGGATGGAGAAATATACACTACACAAACACTAATCAAAAGAAAAATGGAGTAGAAAATTTTGGATAAAGTAGGCCTCTAAATATCCCTATCTGAGATAAATAAGTTTCTGACCTATATCATAATCATTCTACCTAAAGGACTTGACTTTACGTAACAGAATATTTATGAATCTCCAGCTATCAACATGTTTAACGGTAAGAGAATTAATACTTTTCCTAATAAGATGTGGAACAAGAGAAAGGTGTTTTCTAACATCTCTCCTATTCAAAATAGCATTGGAATCTTAGCCAGTGCAATAAGGCAAAAATAAAAAGCATCAGATTGAAAAGAAAGAAATACTGTATGTAAACTATACTTTGCTAAAAAAAGAAATAAAACTCTCTTTATTCACAGACAACATACTGTATATGTAGAAAATTCAAAAGAATCTACACACACTCATGCACACGATTTTAGAATTAGCAAGTGAGTTTCGTAAGTTCCTAAGATACAAAGTCAATATTAAAAAGTCAATAACTTGTGTTTCCCTATATTAGCAATGAACAACTGAATCTAAAATTTAAAAATCAATATTTTTTAAAGTAACAGAAAAAATGAAATAGTTAACTACAAATTTAGTGGATTATGTGCTGGAGAGATATATAGAGTAGAATCCTATATATTATTAAGATGCCATTTACCCCTGATTTGATCTATAAATTCAAAGCAATCTTTGTGGTAGATACTGACAGGGTGATTCTAAAAGTACATTGGACAGACATTAGAAATAGAATAGCCATAATAATTCTGAGCTCACATGAACTGATCTCAGCATTCAAGCAGAATTCACATCACCTGATTTAAAATTTATTATAAAGCTGCCCTAATTGAGATAGTGTGGCATTGGAGAACATGGAGTTGATATATATATATCAGTATGTCAGAACAGAGAGATGGAAAACAGACACACAAGTATAGTCAACTGACTTTTGACAAAAGTGCAAAGACAGTGGAGACAGAAGTCAAGTGGTGCTATGACAATCAGACATCCATATGCAAAACAAAACAAAACAAAACTTTGACATATATCTCATATCATGTACCAAGATTAACCAAAAATGAATTATAAACCTAAAAGTAAAATGTAAAGCTACAAATGTCTAAAAGAAACTAAGGAGACAACCTACATGACCTTGGTTTTGGCACTTAGTTTTTACACACAACACCAAATGCATGATTCATTTTGAATGAGAAACAAGCCACCTCTTATAAGAATTGGGGGGAAGAATAATGGATAAGCCTGTTTTTTAAACCAAGATTAAGAAATCTTTTGGCAGAGGAAGTAAAACTGTCAGTGTCAAAGTCTGGCAATTTACAGTGTGATACTGAAGAAACAGGGAGGCAACAACTAAATTATACTTCCACAGTCAGCAGAAACATAGGATTTTGTTTTGCATACTCTTCAAAAGGGCATAGCTAAATTCAGTAAAACTTTCAAGAAAACATGGTTATGACAAAGGAGTAAGCAAGCAAGAAAAGCCTTTAGCTTGCCAAAAATTATTGCTGGTAGTTAATTTTCAAATATAGGGACAATTCATAATATATGTGAATTTCTCATTCTCAGATTTTATACCGATTTTTAAAAAGATTTTATATATTTATTTGAGAGAGAGAGAGAGAGAGAGAAAACAGGGGGAGAAGCAGAGGGAGAGGGTAAAGGAGGGGGAAAGAATCTCAAGCAGTCTCCACACTGAGCCAGGAGCCCCACTTAAGGGTAGATCCCTAAACCCTGAAATCATGACCTGAGCTGAAATCAAGAGTCAGATCGTCTGCAGAGGGAGGGGCAAGATGGCGGAAGAGCAGGGTCCCCAAATCACCTGTCCCCACCAAATTACCTAGATAACCTTCAAATCATCCTGAAAATCTACGAATTCGGCCTGAGATGTAAAGAGAGACCAGCTGGAATGCTACAGTGAGAAGAGTCCGCGCTTCTATCCAGGTAGGAAGACGGGGAAAAAGAAATAAAGAAACAAAAGGCCTCCGAGGGGGAGGGGCCCCGCGAGGAGCCGGGCTGAGGCCGGGGCGAGTGTCCCCAGGACAGGAGAGCCCCGTCCCGGAGGAGCAGGAGCTGCACCAACCTTCCCGGGCGGGCGGAAAGGGGCTCGCAGGGAGTTGGAGCAGGACCCAGGAGGACGGGGATGCCCTCGGGCTCCCTGGGACACTAACAGACACCTGCGAGCGCAGGAGAGTGCGCCGAGCTCCCTAAGGGCTGCAGCGCGCACGGCGGGACCGACCGGAGCAGCTCGGAGGGGCTCGGGCGGCGGCTCCGCGGAGGGGGCTGCGGGGCGGGAGCGCGAATCCAACAGCGCAGGCCCCGGAGCACAGGGCGCCGGGACACAGCCCAGGATCCGGCCTCCCCCGGGACAGGCAGAGGCCGGGAGGGCCCGAGACAGCGAGGACGCTCCTGCCCCGAGCTGAGCAGATCAGCGGCCCCGCCCCGGAGCCTCCAGGCCCTGTAGACGGAGAACCGAGAGCCCCGAGCCCCGTTGTTCCTGCGGAGGCTGAATCCAGGCTTCCAGAGTTGCCATAGCAACTGCGGCTGATCCTCCCGGGGCCCCACGGGGTGAACAACCCCCGCTGAGCCCTGCAGCAGGCAGGGGCAGAGCAGCTCCCCCAAGTGCTAACACCTGAGAATCAGCACAGCAGGCCCCTCCCCCAGAAGACCAGCTGGACGGACCAGTGATACTCCCCCGTGTTCCAATACAACTTGTTTTTGGCCACTCTGCACTGAGCAAAATGACTAGAAGGAAAACCTCACCTCAAAAGAAAGAATCAGAAACAGCCCTCTCTCCCACAGAGTTACAAAATCTGGATTACACTTCAATGTCAGAAAGCCAATTCAGAAGCACTATTCTACAGCTACTGGTGGCTCTAGAAAAAAGCATTAAGGCCTCACGAGACTTCATGACTGCAGAATTTAGATCCAATCAGGCAGAAATTAAAAATCAATTGAATGAGATGCAATCCAAACTAGAAGTCCTAACGACGAGGGTTAACGAGGTGGAAGAACGAGTGAGTGACATAGAAGACAAGTTGATGGCAAGGAGGGAAACTGAGGAAAAAAGAGATAAACAATTAAAGAACCATGAAGACAGATTAAGGCAAATAAATGACACTCTAAGGAGGAAAAACCTACGTTTAATTGGGGTTCCCGAGGGCGCCGAAAGGGACAGAGGGCCAGAATATGTATTTGAACAAATCCTAGCTGAAAACTTTCCCAATCTGGGAAGGGAAACTGGCATTCAGATCCAGGAAATAGAGAGATCCCCCCCTAAAATCAATAAAAACCGTTCAACACCTCGACATCTAATAGTGAAGCTTGCAAATTCCAAAGATAAAGAGAAGATCCTTAAAGCAGCAAGAGACAAGAAGTCCCTGACTTTCATGGGGAGGAATATTAGGGTAACAGCAGACCTCTCCACAGAGACCTGGCAGGCCAGAAAGGGCTGGCAGGATATATTCAGGGTCCTAAATGAGAAGAACCTGCAACCAAGAATACTTTATCCAGCAAGGCTCTCATTCAAAATGGAAGGAGAGATAAAGAGCTTCCAAGACAGGCAGGAACTGAAAGAATATGTGACCTCCAAACCAGCTCTGCAAGAAATTTTAAGGGGGACTCTTAAAACTCCCCTTTAAGAAGAAGTTCAGTGGAACAATCCACAAAAACAAGGACTAAATAGATATCATGATGACACTAAACTCATATCTGTCAATAGTAACTCTGAACGTGAATGGGCTTAATGACCCCATCAAAAGGCGCAGGGTTTCAGACTGGATAAAAAAGCAGGACCCATCTATTTGCTGTCTACAAGAGACTCATTTTAGACAGAAGGACACCTACAACCTGAAAATAAAAGGTTAGAGAACCATTTACCATTCAAATGGTTCTCAAAAAATACCCTAAAAACTATAGAACACTTCTGAAAGAAATTGAGGAAGACACAAAGAGATGGAAAAATATTCCATGCTCATGGATTGGCAGAATTAATATTGTGAAAATGTCAATGTTACCCAGGGCAATTTACACGTATAATGCAATCCCTATCAAAATACCATGGACTTTCTTCAGAGACTTAGTACAAATTATTTTAAGATTTGTGTGGAATCCGAAAAGACCCCAAACAGCCAGGGGAATTTTAAAAAAGAAAACCGTATCTGGGGGCATCACAATGCCAGATTTCAGGTTGTACTACAAAGCTGTGTTCATCAAGACAGTGTGGTACTGGCACAAAAACAGACACATAGACCAATGGAACAGAATAGAGAACCCAGAAGTGGACCCTGAACTTTATGCTCAACTAATATACGATAAAGGAGGAAAGACGATCCACTGGAAGAAAGACAGTCTCTTCAATAAATGGTGCTGGGAAAATTGGACATCCACATGCAGAAGAATGAAACTGGACCACTCTCTTGCACCATACACAAAGATAAACTCAAAATAGATGAAAGATCTAAATGTGAGACAAGATTCCATCAAAATCCCAGAGGAGAACTCAGGCAACACCCTTTTTGAACTTGGCCACAGTAACCGGAGAAGGACAGTGTATGTTCTCATTCATTTGGGGAATATGAATAATAGTGAAAGGGAATATAAGGGAAGGGAGAAGAAATGTGTGAGAAATATCAGAAAGGGAGACAGAACATAAAGACTTCTAACTCTGGGAAATGAACTAGGGGTGGTGGAGGGGGAGGAGGGCGGGGGGTGGGGGTGAATGGGTGACGGGCACTGAGGGGGACACTTGACGGGATGAGCACTGGGTGTTATTCTGTATGTTGGTAAATTGAACACCAATAAAAATTAATTTATAAAATAAAAAAAAAAAAAAGAAAACTTACTGCAAAAAAAAAAAAAAAAAAGAGTCAGATCGTTAACCGGCTAAGCCACCCCGGCGCCCCTTATAGAGATTTGTGATCCAACAGTAGAAATTACAATACTTTAAAAAGCTACTTAGAGTTGGCTTCGTATTTAATCTGCTGGATCTAATATCTCCTACAGGAGTTTAACTTAGTAGATAGCAGACACTATCTGATGAATTTCATCTTACTGATCAGAGAATTCATTGCCATTATCACAGCAAATTGAATGCTTCCTCAAAGATAACATCTGTTGGTGCTTTTGTTTTTGAAGATTTTTATTTATTTATGAGAGACACATAGAGAGAGGCAGAGACCCAGGTAGAGGGAGAAGCAGGCTCCCTGCGGGGATCCCGATGTGGGACTCGATCCCAGGACTCTAGAATCCTGACCTGAGCCAAAGGCAGATGTTCAACCACTGAGCCACCCAGGCATCCCTGCTGGTGCTTTTTAAAACCATATTTTTATCTCCATCTAATTCCTGATTCCAATATATCAAATTCTTAGAATTTTGAGTGTAAACTGGATATATAATTTGCATAAATATCAATAAGAGTAAAAAAATATAATGTTAATTTCTGTGACCTTGAATTAAAAAGAGAGAAGGATGGGAAGCCTGGGTGGCTCAACGGTTGAGCGCCTGTCTTCGCCTAGGGTGTGATCCTGGAGTATCAGGTTGGATCCCACATCAGGCTCTCGGCATGGAGCCTGCTTCTCTCTCTGCCTATGTATCTGCCTCTCTCTCTCTCTCTCTCTCTCTCTCTCTCTCTCTCTCTCTTTCTCTGTGTGTGTTTCTCATGAATAAATAAATAAAATATTTTTTTAAAAAAGCGAAGGAAATATTTTACTTATTCCGAGTTGTTTCCATTGACTTACTTTCATTATTGTTTTTATTTTATTGTCACCGTAGCAGACTGTTTAATTTGGTTGCTTTTGAATTCAATTTAATTAAGTCTGAAGCTCTGGCTGGGAATTGACTTTGATTCAGAAGGTCAAAGTATTTCTGCTCTGATAGTAACTAACATCCAGTATATGCAAAAGAAAATTCTTTGCATAATTCGGTATTAAACTCAGAAACAATAAGAAAGATCAATGATTAGGTCTGAAAAAACAGCTTAAAAATATATGCAAAACAGATCAGAAAAACATAATCTCTGCCTAAGTGAATCTCAGTGAAGAAAACCATGCCAGAACTTGGAAATGAGACTTTTAGTGAACTTTACAAATTAGGTAGAACAATCAGTTGTTTATTTAAACTTTATGCTCTACAGGAGAAATGTATCAAAATCTAAAATTTATATAACTCAGTGATGCTTGAAATGGTAAAGTTGAGACTCTAAATCAAATAATGCTGTGTTTGAATGGCAACACAGTCTCTAGATACGTGATTTGGGCAAGTTTCTAAGCTTACTGAGGTAAGTTTTATTATCTGTAAAATAGGGATGATTATTTTGATTCACAATCCTTGGTGAAGTTTAAAGGAGGTAAAATATGTGAAATCTTTACTGTTAGAATAATCATGTAAATTATTGCCCAAATCAAAATGACTGTGAAAGGGAATGCTATTAATTAGTATGGTAGGAAGCTGGATGTAAACCAAGAGCCCTAATTATTTTTGAAGATATTATTTATTTATTTGAAATAGAGTGAGTGAGAGAGAGAGAATGAGAACAAGCAGGGCAGAAGGGTAAAGGGAGAAGCAGACTCCCCGCTGAGTGGGAACCCCAAAGAGGGCTTGATCCCAGGACCCCAAGATCATGACCTGAGCTGAAGGCAGACACTTAACCGACTGAGCCACCCAGGCACCCCAAGGGCCCTAACTATTTCAAATTACCTGTCTTGTAATTCCAACATCTGTGTCCTTTCTGGGCCTTTCTTTACACTAGGGTTTTCTCGCCAATAGGTTCTGTGTAGTTTTCTCTTTTCTTCAGGACTGTAAAGATGTTGCACTCTCTTTTCATTTTCATAGTTTCTGATAAAACATCTGTGATCCTTTGGATTGCTGTTCCCTTTATATAATACATCATTTTTTTCCTCTCTAAATTTTTTAAAGATTTTCTCTTGATCATTATAAGCAATATGCTGTTAAGTTTACCCTTAGCTCCTTGAATCTAGAATTTTGAATCCCACAGATTTGGGAATAATTCAGCTATTACTTCTTCAAATAATTTTTCTGCTTCATTCTCTCTATTATCTCCATATAAGGCTACAATGATGCAAGGTGAAAAGTTTTCACATGTTCTGTCCCTTTGTTTGAGAGCTTTTAGTAGTTTCTTCCTCATGTTGAATTTCTATTAATCTATTTTAAATTTATTTACCTTTCCTCTATTTTCTCCATTCTGTTAATATATCCATTACTTTAAATTTTTAAAATTTCAGGAAATATTTTTTCAATTCTAAAATTTTCATTTGGTACTTTTTAATGTATTCTATTATTCTGGTGACATTTATTTTATTAATCATTATAGAATATTTTCCTTATCTTTGAACATAGCTAGACATGCTGCTTTTTAAGTCCATTATTGGTAAATTCAAGGTCTGTATCATCTTCTGCTTGACATCTATCAATTGTCTTTTCCTTAAGAATGAGTAACATATTCTTTCTTCTTAACATAATTAAGTAATTTTGGATTATAATCCTGGATATTATGGATGCTTTGTTTTTGAGATTGTAGGCTCTACTATATTGCTACAAAAATGCTGATGACTTTTATTAGGCAATTAACTTTATCTGAAACTGAAAACATTTTGTCTTTGGTACATGGTGGGTCTACTTTCAATTTAGACTTCTTGCTATCTGCCTGACTCATCATGATTTAGGATTCAGTCAGAGAACTAGTCAGACTTATATACGGGATGCCAGAAAGAGAAAGAGAAAGGCCAGTTTTTGGAATTCATCTTTCAGATTTAGTTAGAATTCTCATCACTGTACACAGTGTATCACTTCACACAGAAGTAGATAAAACCATACCTGAACCTGGAAGCCCAGAACAGATGTCTACCGTACCGTTTTGGCTTATTTTTGGGAAAAGCACACAATGTATTTGTATAGGTTCTTATTTAATTTTTTTTGCAAGAATAGCACAACAAAGACCCATTTAGCTTTTATCTACATTCAATGATTGTTAATTGTTTTTTTTAATTTTATCTTTTTCTAAATAATTTGTATTATTAATATTATTTGGGGGCACATGACTGGCTCAATTGGTTAGGTGCCCAACTCCTGATTTTAGCTCAGGTCATGATCAGGATCATGAGATCGAGCCATTCATTGGGCTCTGAGCTCAGTGTGGAGTCTGCTTAAGATTTTCTCACTCTGCCTCAGGCTTTCCCCCTGCTTGTGCTCTCTCTCTCTCTCAAAATAAATAAATAAAATAAAAAAATATATTAATACTATTTTTACTTAAATGTTGAAGAATAAGATGCTGTTATTATGATCTTTGACCTTTAAATATTTCAACACATATACCCTATGAACAATGAATTATTTTGCACAGCTATCATCTACATAACTATTTGGGAAACTTTATACAGATATGGTGCCATTTACAATATATAATAATTATATAATTACATAATACATAATCTATATTCATATTTCACCACCTGCCTGATTATGTCCTATATGCTTATCTCTTCTGTCTTTGTTCCTGTATTATTCTAATACAACTATTAATAATAATACTTTGCTAAAAAATAAAAAAAATTCTGGACAAATACACAGTAAACTGAATACCTGGACTATGGTCTAATTAAGCCAAAAGATCTTTGGTTTAATTACTTCACTTGGCTATGTCACACCTTAAATTATTTCCCCAACATTCACTGCATCCATTTTCCTGCAGCTAACATGCTTTACCTAATTCTCAGAACTTGATCTAACTGTAGTGTTTTTTCCTATATCACCAAGATTAGACTTTCAAATCAGTACTTAATTCTACTTCTTAGATCTCCAAGTCTACAAAGTTCGGACCTTGTGAGCTCCATCTTCTCATGAAACTCAAACATCTATTTCTTAATAAGAATTATTTGATTATTATAAATGCTCTTGGAGCCCCTAATAGGGACCCTTATATCAATGTGTAAGTGGATGTGAATCATAAGCAGGAGTATTGAACACAATAAATTTATAATGCAATATGCATTAAGATCTCTTGGTTCCCAAATTTATAGTCTGAAAATGGATACTTAATTGTAACAAATATAACTTTGTTAAAATATTTTTTTTCCTGCTTAAGTACAAAGACTAAATCCTACATTATCATGGCTACCAGAATGTTATGGATTCAATCTACGCATCCTCTATAATTACTCAGGAAATTTGATTTAAACCAAGTCTTCATTCAGTCAAATCAAATACACTTTCAAGAGGCAAAATCAGTTCTGAAACCTCACTACATATAGGGGCCTTCAGATAATTAATGGCTACGTTTACTTAAAAAGAATTTTCAAGACAACCCTTATATGCACCTTGTATTATTCATCATAATACTGTATATACCTCTTATGTTTCTATGGATTACATTATTTTTTGTTTTACATGGTATGCTTTAGCATTTCAAACATTAGACATCATGTAGTACATTACACAAAAATTATTCTTAATGCAGATTAAATGATATGCTTGGGGTGCAAAACTATTTGCTGGCAGTACAAAGATTAGAACTCAGATTTCCTGACTCCTAGAATGGGTCTGCTCTACAACACCAGATCATTGGGTCCCTGTTAAATGATTTACCAGAAAGAGCCAGTTGGGTCTGGGGAAGATTTCTTCTGCCATTAAATCTTTTGGAAAACTAAATATCTTTTCAAACTTTTGAAACACTGAAAACATATTGGCCTCGATCATTAAAAAGGACACAGATCATGAGTCTGCAGATAATTTCAAACAAAGTATCTTTTAATCTATCAGTTAATATATTACAAAGATATCTTTGTCTGATATGGCAATGTGTTTCTGTTCATGATTTCAATTGTCAGATTTTTTTCATGACTTTCTTCAACATTGTTTCTAGTAGAATTTTCCTTTTCTCATCAATCTGCCTTGCATTAATATAATTATCAGAAACAAACTATGTTTTTAAAAAATTATTCTGACCTGAGAGTAAGAGTACAGTACTTCTCTTCCAGAATATGCCAACTGCTTTATACACGTTCTTGCATTTAAGAAAAAGATCTGTCCTGTGATTTCTTTGTAAGATGAGTGATAGGTAGAATAAGCTATGATTAAGTTTAGTCTAATAGCCTAATTAAGATCTACATCTCTACAAACTAGAATAGCAGAATTATGATGTTACGGAATATGTATACTGCAGATCCTCCAAATAAAAAATAAAAAGGTTAACCAAGCTTTATTAGCCTCATCCATATATCTTTTAGGTAAGGAATCTTCCTAGCATTTGCTCCAATTTTAGCACAATGTGCATTCCTTCTTTCCATCTTTCCTCCCTTCCTTCCTCACTTCCTTCCTCCTTCTTTCCTTCCTTCCCTCACTTAGCAAGTTCATCAGTGGCATTTACTTTACAAACACTAACAAATCTATTATTGTATATATTACTGTATGTCAGAACTCATGACAGACACTAGAGATATGAAAAAAAGTCAAACAGAATCCAGTCCCTAGAGAAGAGATAGACAAGGAACTGACGATTACAACAGCAGAGGTTTTAAGAATTGTTCAGCGTGCCATGGGAACATATACAGGCATAATTAACCCTAGGGAAGGAAGCACAATTGGAAATAAGAGGTGATGCTTGAACAGTCTTGAAAGACAAGTAAGAAATTAGTCTGGTAAAGAGAGCCAGAGGATTGCTCATGGGGAAAACTTGTTTTATAAAAGCATGGACACAGGAGAGAGCATGATGTACCTTGGGAATACAATGAGGGGGTTTTGCAAAGAGATAAAATGAATAAAACAAACAGGTATTTTCAACATGAAGATATTCAAAGAATTTTGACTTTCTCTTAAGCAATGGAAAGTTAAAATAATCTGTCATAAAATAGGCTCATTTATTATCAGAATTAAGGGAGAAAAGAGCCAATGTTTACTTACAGATTTCTGATGCAGGCAACCAGAATGGTTTGGGATGAAAGATATTGTATTTAAGTTGTGTATATCAATTGTAAGTAAAACATAGCCTGTTCTGAGGAATTCTCTAGATGGAAAGTAAAGTACTTTACTTTCTGAGTACTTTTTTTTCTTTTAAGTAGTACTGGCCTCATTGTTATCCTTTCATGCCTTAACTGTGACTCATTCATCTTTTGGGGTTTACTGTATCATTCTTGCATAGAATAAAAATCGTTTCAAGAGTCTGAGTCCAAACATGAGCTATTTGAATTTTCAGTTGTCAGAGTTACAAGCAAGTGAAAGGTGATCAAGATGGGAGGCACAGTTTGCTAATAATACTTATGACTGATTAATTATCGTAAATATGTATTTATGTATCATAAATATGTGCATGCGTGTGTGTGTGTGTGTGTGTGTGTGTGATGTGAGTGCTAGGGACACTGGTGAGAAATGATTTTTGGTTTCATGGTTCTGAAGTATAGTGGGTGAGATACATATTAATCACATACTTACATTAATATTGTCAATATTTATTTACAGATTCCATATTTGTGAATTTTCCTACTTGATAAATTTCTTGGTAGCCCTCAAATCCATACTCATTGCAATTTTGTATTTATTCATAGACGTGTGTGTGTGTGTGTGTGTGTGTGTGTGTGTGTAGAGCAGTGAGAAATGTTAGTGTTCTGATGTGCACATTCTAGGTTGAGGTAGAATAAAGCAACACTCTGCATTCTTGTTTCAGCTTTCCAACTGTAAATGAGCGCCCTTTTTTGTGATCTACTTATTGCTATGTTTTTTACATTTTTGTTCTTTTTATTGGTAATTTTGTTGTTTTTACAGTCCCCTAAGCCTAGTTATGAAATGCTAGTGTTCCTAAGCCCAAGAAAGTTGCAATATGTCTTACAGAGAAAATATATGTGAGAGATCGGCTTTATTTAGATATGACTTATAATGATGTTTGTCGTGAGTTCAATGTTAATGAATCAATAATATATATTAAATGAGTTGCTATTAACCAGAAACACATAATAAAACAGTTATGTATTGATCAGGTGGGTAGTTGCACTAGAGGCTCACAAAAAAACCTAACCTTGTATTTTCCTTAGGAGCAATGGCTTTACTATTTGCTAATTCAGTGCCCACAGTAACTTCACAAAACATAGCTATTGTGGAGAATGAGAATCAACTTTGCATTAAAAATTACAAATAAGGTAAGTGCTTTTATTTTGTTTTCCTAACCTTTGGAGCTAAAAGATTTAGCTGCTGATTAATTGCTGATTAAATTCTCTACTTTAGGATATTATAGCCATATTATTTTTTGCTTTTAGAGATTTGTTTCTCTGTTCCCTACACATTATTTTTCTTTCTGAAATTCTCATTTATATACTGTGGATTTTTATTTATGTGATTCATAATAGGTAAGTTTTGGCTCAGAGATAATTATTAGCGATGACTTTTTAAAACCATGTATTTGGGTGCATGGAAGTTCCTTTCAAGATCACCAAGGCAAAGCTGTAATTCTTGAGAGGAACACACTGAAACCCCCAGAGATGATGTGACTTTGAAGGTCAGTTTGTGGTTTTCCTAGGGCCAAACCTCATGCCTCTGCATTGCACAAATCAATGGGTAGCACATCCTTCTGAGGTGCCAAACATCAGCCCTGACCAAGCCCAAGATCCTTGCTTCTGAAACCAGTGCTCTTCTTCTACAATAGGTGGTATGTGGGAGCCACTCTACTGGGTTAATGCACACCACCCAGCTGTCATCCTCACACGAATCTGTACCATGCTATTCGACTTTCTTTGTGGAATCAGTACACAGATACATACATGCTGATGATTGTCAGTATGTAGAAAAAAATAGGGTTCTAAATTTCTGAACCACAAAATGAGCAGTCACAAATGAAAGGGCAAGTATGAGCATACCCTAAACACCGGAAGCATTTCAAAAGTTCAACATGAATTTTAGATTTCTGCTTTCAGAAATTTTTGACTTTTAAATTTCATGCTTCAGCCATAGCAGTGATCAGAAAAAGAAGCTATGCTTTTTGTCATGGTATGATGGGTGGTGATTTCCTGGAGTGCAAAAGATGATATTTTTCACAGATGAAACAATTATTTGAGCACTGAGTCCTATTTTTGTTTCAAATATTGTGCAATTAACTGTTAATCAGTTATGTATAATTCATGCCCTCTGAAAGAAGATAAAACATGGACACTAGAAGAATGTCTGCAACAATTCACAGGTTTGATGTGCAGCAGGGAATTTAAATATCAATCCTGAAATGGAAAGCAAGCATTTAGACTTTTTCAAGTGTAAAAAGTAAGTGATTCATAAGGAAAAGAAAAAGTTATTTTAGGGAAAAAAATGAAAGCAGAAGAATGGAGAGGAGTATGCTACATTCTTCAAGGTTAGAGAATACTGTTGAATATATATTTTTAAAAGGCCTAAAATTCAGTCTCAGAGAAAACATTCAACTAAGTCAATAATAATTACAGTAGGCTGGCAATTCCAAAAGCATTTCAGATTTAATGTGAAGCTGATAGTTTTCCTTTATCAGCTGGATTTTGCAAATGACATGCCGTCTTTGCAATGGTTCTTAAACTGCCAAATTGCAGGTGCCTCGAGCTCATCCTTATTGTTGTCTTTGAAGCCCAGTTCACATGTGGCTGGAGTATTTGGCTGCTTGTATATCATTATTGAAGAATTGGAAAATACATAAAATCCTAACATCCAAAAAAAAAATCCTAACATCCCTCAATTTGTTTGTATACTATTGTTTCATTTTTAGAGAGTATATTTAAATTAAAAGAATTTTTTAACCTGTCCGATAGAAACACTCCTAAGGAGAATGGATAAAGAGGATGTGAGATTATATATATATATATATATATATATATATATATATATATACACACACACACATATACATATATGTATATGTATTATTTATTCAACCATAAAAAAGGATGACATCTTGTCATTTGCAAAAACATGGATGAAACTAGAGTATATTATACTAAGTGAAATAAATCAGATAGGGAAAGACAAATATCATATGATTTCACTTATATGTTGAAGCCAAGAAACAAGACAAATGAACAAACAAAACCCAGACCCATAAAGAACAGAGAACCAAATGTTGGTTACCAGAAGGGAGAGGAATGGGAGAATGGGCAAAATGAGGAAAAGAGAGTGGGATGTACAAACTTCCAGTTTTGGAATGAACAAGTCACAAAGATGAAAGATACAGCATAGAGAATATCATTGATGATATTGTTATAGTGTAATATGGTGACAGATGGTAGTTACACTGAACATAGCATAATGTTTAGGGTTGTCTAATCACTATTTTGTACATGTGAAACTAAGGTTACATTGTGTATTAACTGTACTTCAGTAAAATAAAAAAGAAATATATCAAGCACAAACATTCAATAATACCTAAATAAGCTCCAATTTATCAACTACTCTTTAAGAGGACATTCAGAGACAAAAGAAACTAAATTATCTAGAACTTATTTTCCCCTTAGAAATCACTTCTTTACCTTATTAATATAATTTGCCTGTGTTTTGTTCTTCCTTTGTTCTTCCTAGATTATAATTGTTTTTTTTCAAATTAATGTATTGTTGTGTGTTTTCATGTAGCTAGTGTTCTAATATAACAAGAAATTGAATAAAAATACAAAACTTCACATTGTTATTTATGGACAATAACCTAAGTTCTCTCTTCGGCATTGAATGCAATTAGATGCAATTACTTTTTTCAAGCAGGTATCATAGAACAAAAAAGAAAAAACAAAAAGAGCAAAACTTTATATTTTATACAAACCATTTATAATTCTTATAATGAGCTTTTCTACTGATACTCTATGGTCTCTTTGGCCTCTATATAATTGAAAAAGGACTTTTTAGTTTTTGAGAGAAAGAGAGGAAGCAAGCTGGGATGGGGACAGAGGGAGAGAGAGAGAATCTTAAGCAGGCTCCATTCCCAGCAGGGAGCCTGACATGGGGCTCAATCTCATTACCCTGAGATCATGACCTGAGGCAAAATCAAGATTCATACTCTTAATGGACTGAGCCACCCAGGGGCCCAGGAAAAGGGCTTTTGATGCCCATCTTTAGGCTGTAAATTTTCCGTGGGCAAGAACTGTCCAGATTACTGAATTTATACTTTTTCACTTTAATACTCAAAACTTAATAAATGTACAAGATTAAAAATTAAAGATCAAATTGGAGAGAAGGATAGATCTCTTAAAAATGTTTAAAACTATAGCACAAAACTCAACTACAAGTGGTTTAATCCATGAGGATGTGGATTTTTTGTCTCTTCATGATGATTAAAGGCAGGTGACTATAAGGGTTGGACTAACATCTCCACTGTCATTAATGTCCAGAGTCATTTTCTGATGTGCCATGTTCATTGGGTTGCTTTTGTATTAAAAAATCTTTTTGGGAGTGCCTGGGTGGCTCAGTGGGTTAAGCCTCTGACTCTGGATTTTTACTCAGTTCATGGTCTCAGCATCATGACATTGTGAGATTGACCCTACGCCCACTGGGAATCTGTTTGGGATTCTCTCTCTCCCTCTGCACGTCCCCTCTCCCACCACCACTCTCTCTAAAGTAAATAAATAACATAAATAAAAAATAAATCTTTGAAAGTAATCTTTTTGGCCTATAGCTAAAAATTCTAGGTAATTTAGGATCAGATATTCTTCTAGATTATGTAATGTGAAATTTCAAGTTTCTTTATCCCACAAAGAAAGGCAACAAAATAATATTGACATACAAGAATTTGGGAAATAGAGAAATTTCCAAAATTCCCCTCCAGATGGATAATCCCTGCCTCCCAGTATAAAAAAAAAAAAATTAGCCAGCCACAACTTGCTTTATCAGTATAATTTTGATTCTACCTTATTCTCAAACAACAAGAGTGATGTTTTTAAGAACATGCCTTAAACAGAATGAGTTCTAAATTCCTTGGAATGCTCTAGCACATGCTGGTCTGGCCCCACCTCAATCTGACTGCGTGCACGACTGCTTTCTCTGGGCTCCATTTTGCTCCAGCTACTCTGGCTTCCCCACTTGGGCATGTTGTATACACTCCTACCCTAGGATCCCCAGATGTTTGCTTGGTCTATGGTGTTCTTCCCCACTGATATCCTGCCCTCTCTCCTTGCCCTTCCTTCAGGTGCTTATCCAAATGATGCTTTCCAGAGAAACTCTGCTTCATTATCTTGTCTACAGTTGCAGCCTACCCAAACTCTATACTTCTATTTAAATTTTTTTGTCACCTAAAGCAACACATACATTTTTCTGAAGGCTGGGATTTTGGTTTCTTTGTTCAGTGTGATAACTCTGGCACTAAGAATAGTTCCTAATTTGGGAAATTCCCAGGGTTTAGGAAAATTGAGCTTTGTTTCAGGGTCTCAGGCAGAGTGCAAGGTGAAGGTGGCATAGCAACTGAGATTTGTTGCTAAGAGACTAAATATTTTGTACTATGTGTGGTTTTGCTTTCTCTCTCTTTCCAGGTGGGACTACGTATTGATGTTTTACATTTTCCTCTCGGCTGTTGAATGTTGTGTGTGTTCAGTGAATGCTTATGTTTATCTTCAGATGGGAAAAATATCCAGACTTATCAGCAATTTCACTCACCCTCTTGGAGGCTGATTGATCTGGCTAGAGGGAAGGGAAAGCTAGCCTTTTGCCTTTGCTACCACCCAACCCAATTTCTGTCCCAGACTACTCAAAAGAGGTTCTAATCTGAGCATAGTTTCCTCAATTTATTTTAAATAAAATCAATGCAGGCTTTAGAAGAGGAGTTGCAGGTATTCTTATTATCTTTCAACTTGGTATAAACAGCAATAGGGATATCCATAAGAATAGATTCCAACATAATGTTTACTGATGGTCAGACACCTGTCCACTTAACATACATCAATTTACTGAATGCTCACCACAATCTAATAAGATGTGTACTATGTTTACTCTCATTGTGTATATGAAAGCTTGCAACACAGAGAGTTATGGAATTTGCCTAAGGTCACAAAGAAATGCCAGAGCCAAGAATTACCCCCAAGCAGTCTGGCTCCAGATTGCTCTTAACCACTCTGAGACTATCATGCCTTTATTGTTTCTGGCTTGTAGCTCTTTTATGTGTGTGTGGGTGGGTGTGAAATTGTAAACTTTGGTTTTGGTAATAACTTCATGTTCTCATTTTATTATAGCTTTTGGTTCATCAAGAATGTATCTTAAATTTAGTAAATAACAGCATCTATTTTTATGCTTATTTAAAAATTTATTAGCAAGATGCATATCCTACTATTGTACTTCTGGTGAAAAAATATCATATGATCTTTTTGTGTTAAACTTTTAACAAAACTAGATTCTGTTTGCTATTATGTTATGCAGAATTTTGCACGTGTATTCTGTTGGTATGTGATTTTTCTGTCTATATAACACTTTTTTAAAGGTTTGGATCAATATTGTGGTCAAGTTTTCTTCTATACTCTGCTCTATAATCTAAAGAAGTTAAATTCCATGAGAAATATTTTTCCTTGACGTTTTGAAAGGTTTGCTTATGAAAATCATCTTATATTGACTGCTTGCCCAACCATCCAGCCCTAAAATCTGGGAATATGATTACTTGATAATTCCTGGGGAAAATTCAGCATTTTCTCAATCTTACATTTCTATTTATATGCAATTCTCTCAGTTGAATCCAGTTTATGCCCCTCTTTGTTTACTTAATTCAGTATTGGGAAATCACCAGGTTTCTTGGCATTTGTTGTTAGTTCTGTGAGGGCAAGTTGATAAACTTTCTCAGTGACTGATAGCATATTTTATCCAAAGTGTGTTTGGTAAGTGCATTAGGGGAAGAAAGAGGAATTGAAAGAGGCAGAGTAAAATGTCAACCACTTGAGCTCTTAGATAATTCTATGAGAAATTAAAATTTGTATAATATTTTCTGAATCATTGTTATTTATCAATCACCAAATCAGTCACTTCTTAGTTCATAAATTTCCACGTTGTGTTTTGTTTTATAATGAGTATATATATTTTCTCATAGTCAAATCCTCATTTTTACACAATAGTGTGACGTATGCATATCTAGCAGAAGTATGAACAAAATATGACAACTCTAATAGCTAAATATTGGAATTTAAATGATGTTTTCTTTTTTAAAAAAATATCTTATTGACTTATTCATGAAAGACACAGAGAGAGAAGCAGAGACATGGGCAGGGGGGAGAAGCAAACTCTCTATGGGGAGCCTAATACGAGACTTGATCCCAGAACCCCAGAATCACACTCTGAGCCCAAGGCAGACACTCAAACACTGAACCACCCATGCATCCTAGCGATGTTTTCTATTATAAAAATGTAACATATTTACAATAATGTGTTAGAAAATTACTCAAAAGAGCAGGACTAAAAATTCAATGATCCTATGAACTTATGATAAAACTGGTACCATTCATTTATAAGACTCTATAGATATGTATTTTTTTTCTTGGGTAAATATCTAATATATAGAATTGTTGTATAGAGTAGGTGTACTCTTCATTTTCTTAGAAACCATCAAACAATATTCTGAAGTGGTTGTACTGTTTTTCACTCACACTAACAATATTGCCCCTCACCCCTTCCCCTTCTTGGTATTATAGGTCTATTTAATTTTAGCTGTTCTAGTGAGATAAAGAAATATTTTGTTTTTCTTTTATTTGCATTTCCCTGATGATTAAAGATACTGAACACCATTTCATGTGTTTAGTGGACATTTATCTATTCTACTTAATAAAGTTTTTGACCATTTTTATTCAGTTTTGTCTTTCATACTTGTAGGAATTCTTTATATATGCTTACTATGAGTCCTTAGTTAGATTTAAGTATAGCTATTATATTCCCCCATATGTGGATTAACTTTTCATTTTATTAACTATGATTTTCAGTGATCAAAAAATTTAATTTTGATGAAATTCATTTTGTGAATTTGTTTCTTTTTTGATGTGTCAGTTTTGCTAGGTAACAATTGCTATTTTTTAAATTCAAACACTAATTATTGCTGTGAAAGTATTTTGCAGATATAAGAGAGATTATTCTAGAAAATCTAGAATGGGCCTGACTGAATTAGGATGTCTTAGAAGCAGGGCTAATGTAAGAAGAAAGAATGTAAGACGAAAGGGAGAAAGAGTTATTTTTCTATGTTTTCTTTTAGAAATTGTATTGTTTTAGCTTAAACATTTTCATTTATGATCTATCTTGCAATGGTTTTTGTGTGTGTTATGAGATAATGGGTTAAGCTTATTTTTTCCTCCTTTAGATATTCATTTTTTTTCTAGTAACATTTATTGAATGTGTTTTCATTCTTGTTGAATTATCTTATCATCTTTATCAAAAATTAATTTATCAGGGGCACCTGGATGGCTCAGTCAGTTAAGTGTCTGACTCTTGATTATTGCTCAGATCAGGCTTGATCTTATGATTCTGGCTCTGCATCTGCCTCTGCACTCAGAGTGGAGTCTGCTTAGGATTTGCTTCCTCTTTCTCTGCCCCTCCTCTCCACCCCTTTGCTAGCTCACTCTTTCCCCCTGTCAAAAAAAAAAATGAATTTATCAAATACATATGGGCCCATGTCTGGAGACACTGCTTTTTAAAATATTTCTATTATTTCAAGTCTTATTACAATTTCTATCATAATAATTTCTATAGCCTTATAGTAAATCTTGAAACCATTCTGTTTAAGATTTCTAAGTTTGGTTTTTCTTTTTTAAGGTCTTAGCCATTCTGGGTGCTTTGCATTTTTACATAAACTTTAGAGTCAACATGTCAAATTCTGCAAATGCATGATAACATCGGTTTATTTCTATACAAATTTAAGGAAGCAGTGTAATACTAATATTAATGGTTTTATACATTTATCCTAAAATCTTTCATATCATTATTAATCTCTAATTAATACAATAAGTTGTGTCAATTCAATAACCTCATGTATACAGCTTTAATGACTTTTCTTATAAAAAGCTCAGGTAGATTAATCAAGAAGGAATTGGTTTTGGTTTTTGTTTTGTTTTTTAATATTGGCAATCACCTTAGGACCAGCTTTCTTCATGTCCATTTGATCTTTTAAAACTAATTTTCCAACTACTTCTCATAATTTAAATCAAATTCACAGTATGAATTTTGCCTCTTTAGTCATCTCTTTGATATTAAAATTATGTTTGCCAATTGGATGTCTTCAGGGATTTCCCTGAAAGGAATACATTAGTGAGAATGTCCAATATAACATCTACATTTTTTGCTTAAACTGGCTTTATTCGACTAGTGAGACAAAAGGATAAGTCTTTGTGGGATAAATGAAGAAATTCCACCCCAATTTATTTTTAATATTTAATGTTTTAGTACTTTCATGTAGAGTTGTTTCACCAAAAAAGAAATTACTTGAATTTTTATGGGGTAGTTTCATGCTTAATAGAATGTAGAAACTGTATCATTGGCATTATATCCATTTACTGACCTCCTGAGATCATAGATAAATCACCTTCTCAGCATCTCTTACAATTAGGTGTAGTTTTATGGCTTATGTCTGACCAAGGAGTTATAGGTAGAACTAATAAATGCCACCTCCATGTCTAACCATATAGTCTTCTGATCTCTCTCTTCTTTGCAGGCTGGATTGATACACATGTCCAGTGTGACCTGGAAACCATATGTTGAAGATGGCAAATATTACATTATTGGCCTAGGGCCCTGCAAAGATAGTCCCTCTTTCTCTATCACTGCTACTTAGGCTTATGTGAGTCAAAAATAAATACCTATTGCGATACACTACTGAGACTTGGCAGTGTTATTTATAACAGCAGTTAGAATTGTCTTGATTAGGGGATCCCTGGGTGGCTCAGTGGTTTAGCGCCTGCCTTCGGCCCAGGGCATGATCTTGGAGTCTTGGGATCAAGTCCCCCATCAGGCTCCCTGCATGGAGCCTGCTTCTCCCTCTGCCTGTATGTCTGCCTCTCTCTCTCTCTCTCTGCCTCTCATGAATAAATAAATAAATTTTTTCAAAAAAAATCCTTATTAAAAAAAATAATTGTCTTGATTAATATAAAAGTGTTATCTTAACGCAGAGTGCTGCCATGACAAAAATCTAAATGTATGCCGTTGGCTTGGTAATTTGGTGGTGAGAAATACTGAAAGTGATGGTAAAAGTTAGATGGCATTGTTGGTGGGAAAGCAAAATGGAAGCACCAACCACCAACCAATCTCTACTTTCATCTTTACATAGAATTCTCTCTCTGTGTCCATATTTCCCCTTTTTATAAGAACACTAGTTATATTGGATCAGAGCACCCTGTTGCAGTAAACCTTTCACTTAACTAATTGCATCTACAATGACCCTATTTCCAACTAAGTCCACAGTCTGAGATCCTGGGGGCTAAACCTCCAACATATGAATTTTGTGGGAACACAATTCAACTCATAATATCTATCAAATCTGGAATTATAAGGGAATAGATTCAAATAGAATATTATATGAAATTTTGGTTGATACTAGCTGAGCATAACAAGGAATATCAAGAAAAAGGTTGGCTAAAATAACAATTGGTTGGTGTAGGCAGACAGAATGTGGATAGAGTGATTACAGAAAAGTGGATTTCAGAGAGTTGGAAAACAACAAACAGTAGGAAATGAGATTAAAACAGCTTCCTACCTGAGCTTGAAGTTTCAAGATTGCTGCTATAAAGTTGAAGGAAATGGAATAGGGAAAGGTGGCAAAAACCAATTTGGGCTTGATAATTATTTTTAGGAAAAAAACCAAAACACTTTTAATGTAGTTATTGGCACATGAAATAGATTAAAAATATACACATAAGAAGCCTATTAAGCCAGTGAAAAAATGAGACCAATTTTTAAAAGGATCTAGCCATTCAAGTTCTAAAACAACTCTTAGACACCACACACCAGTGGGAGCTAAACCATGGAGTTGCCATAGGTGTTCTGATGGTTAATCCTATGGGGTCAACTTGACTGAGCTAAGGGTGCCCAAATAGCTGATAAAAACGTTATATCTGGATCTCTGAAAGGCTGTTTCTGGGACATTAGCATTTGACATGGTAGATTGAAAAAGAAGACTGTCCTCTCCAGTGCAAGTGAGCATCATTTAATCTGTTGGGGGCCTGAACAGAACAAAAAAGTGGAGGGACGGTGAATTTTACATCCCTCTTCTTTAGTTTTTTCATCCATCTTCTCCTGCTCTCAGACATCAGAAATCCTGGTCCTCTGGCCTTTGGATCCCATGACCTAAACCAGCAGCCTTCCGGTTCTGAGGCGTTCAGAGTTGGACTGAACTTTACCACTAGTTTTCCTGCCTCTCCAGCTTACAGGTAACAAATTGATGCATATCTCACCCTCCATATTGTGTGAGCCAATTTCTATAATAAATCTCCTCATATACCTTCATGTATCCTATTGGTTCTGTTACTCTGGGGAGCCCTGACTAATACAGATTTTATCTCCAAACTGACACTGTTGCTCTGCTTTCAGAAGACTAGTCCAATATGCATGCGGTCAAACAGGTTCTGTTTGATATCCATCCCATTGTAAATGGAATCCCATTGCCATCTGTTCATTGTTGCAACTTCCTTTACCAAAGTGGATCCCTCAGGATGAGGTAATATTTTGTGGGATTTCACACTTGTAAATCAGATACTCTGTGAGCCCTTGGGTAGTGAGTTGTTCTGCTCCCAAAACGTGCCACTATATTCCATATATTAAATATGCATCAATATCAGCAAGGAAAAAATTGTTGCTCTATGTATTAACAATATTTATACCATCAAGAAAATAAATGCTTACAGTAATAGTAAGATTATGTATTATAAATGTTTCCTTCTTTCCCCATGATCACTTCTTTAATTAAAATCAGTTGACAGAACATTAACGCGAACACCAAAATGCATGCTCAGATTAATGAAAATAATAAAACATCTCACTGGTTAATCAATGCATGAAATTAGAACAATATAAACATGATAATTTTAGCTTCTTGACATGCAGGAAATAGAAAAGATGTGATATTTTTTTTTATTAACAACTTGAAAGACCATATCATAGAAAGAAACATGCTATGCCATCATTGACTACAAAATATGTGTCTACTGGAGGGTTTCTCAAGAAGAATGTCACTTTGTCTAAATATCAGTGTGTTTCTATAGCAGATTATCTTGTAAGTCACTCTCTAACTTTCAAAGATATTATGCATAGTTTCATAAATTATCACATCAAAGATTTTATGTTCATTTGTTGAAAACATTTAAAAAATTATTTCACAGACATATGTATTTTCTTGAAATATATTATAAAGAATTATTGTTTTATGAAATATAGCTTGGAAAATATTAGTACAATATAAAGCCTATTATCTAGTAATAAAAATGAGATTATTCGCTCTTTTTTTGTAGATATTTTTCACATTTAAGAAAGTTATTTAATTTAGTTTCCTTAAAAGGACATGGCTATTATAATAGCAACAAATCTATTTGACCTATCTTTTAAAGTGCTAAAATAAGATCTGAGAAAGTAAATTAAATAAAATGTAAATATCCCCAGTAAATTATTTTGATTTTATTGATACTGTTGTATTTTATTCTTAAAAACTATCAAATGTTTTTAAAACTTCATTGTTACACAGAAAAAAAACATATTAAATTTTTATGCATAGAGTACAAAATTGCTTAGAGCTTCTGATCTTATTTTTCGATTTTAGAAATGTTAAAGAAAAAATAATGGCATTTCTGACCATCTTCATTAAGTTGTAATTTACAGAAAATAAAATATACTGATTTAAAATACAGTTTGATAAGTGTGACCATGCATAAACAAGTTAGTCAAGATATACTGATACCCTTTTATATTCCTTACCAATTTGCCTCAGAACATACCATCCTCATCAAGAAACCACTGTTCTGATTTTTATCAGAACATTACATTTTAATATCTGGCTTCTTACACTCAATAAAATACCCATGAGATTCATCCATATTGTCATTATATATATAATATATTTATATATACATATACACACAAATATGCACATATACATATGCATATAAGCAATACATTCATTCTTGATGAGTAGTGTTCCATTTTAGGAACACAACAAAATGATGTAAGCAGAGGGAGAAGCAGGCTCCCTGCAGGGACCCTGATGCAGACCTCGATCCCAGGACCCCAGGATCATGACCTGAGCCAAAGGCAGATGCTCAACCACTGAGCCACCCAGGTGCCCCTACAACAAAATTGTTTATCCACTTAATTGTTGATGGACATTTGGGTTCTAATTTTTAGTTATTTTATCCACTTTTTAATTATCATTAGTAAATCTATTATAAACATTTATTGCTCAAGACTTTGTGTGGACATTAAATTCATTTTATAATAAACAAAAAAATCTGTTGTCCAAGCTAGATATACTGTTTTACACTCTCAGTGTCAACACATGTCTCAATTATTCTACGTCCTTGCAAATATTTGGTTTTGTCAGTCTTCTTGATTTTAACCCTTCGCAAGAGTGTAGCTGGTATCTAACTGTGAAAATTTTGGTCCTAGATAGAATGTTACAAAAAACGTGGGGCTTATTTTCATGAAAAAATAAAATTTTAGGATAAGAAACCATAGGACAAATTGGAATTAGATACTGTGAAGTAGATATGTGGGAAAAAGTCAACCACCCGGAGGAATATTTAAATAATGATGAGATATCTATTCATTCAAAATAAGATATTTGTAACGAAATAACAGTTTTATTTATAATTATATATATATATATGCTGACTTCATAATTTGTTATCTCATAAGATCACTCTGGAGAGTGAAAAGGATGTTAAAGAATAAATAAAATAATACAAATTCAACACATATTTGTTGACTAAAAATTTGGTTTAATTATATTGATGAATCTGTAAAATAATTTTGTGCAACCAAAATTTTAAAATTCGTTTTTGAAAAATAAATAGCATCCATATACATTAAACAAGTTTATAAAAATGATTTCATTGATTATATAATAATAATGATGCACATGTTTTAATATTTAAATTCTGTACTTGCGATTTAGGATATCTTGACATGTGGAAAGAGCAATTTAGATTCTTACATTTGATAAAATCAATTTATATTCTATACCAGGATCAGATGCATATAAGAATCCTTCCATTTTGTAACACCTAGATTTGACAAAACAATCAAAATAACCACAAATATAAATCATTATCTGATAAATTATTTAAAATATTTGCTAAAGAAAGCTTCTCTGAAAGAAGGCCAAAAGCAATTTCTGTGGAATTAAAATTGCATATGACAAACTTATAGCTGAGAATATCTTCTAACAGAAAGTGTTCTTCACTGTGCAAGTCTATTAACATCTATAGTGATAAGATTTTTATGAAGCATATTACAGCCCAGTGAGATAAGCTGATTGATATCAACAATTCCAAATTTATTTATCATACATCTGACTTTAAATAAATGTACATACACCTTCAAACAACTAAGAAATAATAAGAGCGTGGGAAACCAAAAAGTCTTTAGAAATAACCAGAGATATAGCTTTAAAGGCAGATGTGAAAAACAATCCTCAAAATGTGCATATATGGGACACCTGGGTGGCTCAGTGGTTGAGCATCTGCCTTTGGCTTAGGGTGTGATCCTGGGTCCTGCAGTTGAGTCCCACATCAGATTCCCTCTGAGGAGCCTGCTTCTCTCACTGCCTATGTCTCTGCTTCTCTCTCTCTCTCTCATGAATAAATAAATAAATCTTTTTAAAAATGTGCATATATATCCCAAACATAATTTGTTTATGTTATATTTCATGCTCAAATTATCAATATAAAATGATTATAAAATGTTTTTAAGAAAATGATATATACTACTTTCATGTTTTAGAAAGGATTTTATGGAGTTTTTTTTATTTTATGTTTTAAAATAGTTTTTGAACAGTATTCTCAAAGAGCCATTTAAAATTGTCAAGCAAAAAAATAAAATAAAATAAAATTGTCAAGCAATAATAAAGATGTTGGCAACTCTCCAACTTGTCCTTATTTGGAGAGTGGATGTTATAGTTATTTGGTGATATCAATTCTGAGATAAATCTATAATTCACTACAACCCTGCTCAGGATTCTCATAGAAATTTTTGTGGAACTCAACTGATTTTTAAATTTATATAGAAAGCTAAAAACATTGTTTTGTCATATACTATTGTAAATCCATGTGTATAAAGCCATGTGACTTTATAAAGTATAAACTGATAGAGCAATTCTGGTTAGGAAAATAGATCAAGTCTAGAAATAGAAATATGAATACCTAGATATATGATGCCTGACAAAGCTGCCATTACATACCAGTGAGAAAGAACAGAATGGACAATAGATACCTCTGAAACATGAGAAAATAGATGTTTGTGTTACTTTACACCATCCTGAAAAATCAATTTCATGTTACTCAGAGACTTTAATGTGCAAAGCAAACCTTAAAAATTTTGAAGCAAATTTGGGGGGTGGTGTCACTATAATTTCAGGGTAGGGAGAAAATTCTTAAGCCATAAAGGAAAATATTAATGCATCTTTTCTAACAGGAAATATTCATAAAAGTTTCTGTTCATCAAAAAAGACGACATAAAAATTAAAAAGAGCAAAAGAGTGGGAGAAAGTACTTTCAGTTCAGTGTAGTTTCTGAATATTAAAAAAAGGAATCATCCTACTCTTCAATTAGAAAAAGACTCAATGTTATGAATAGATAATTTCCTGAAAGGGGAAAACGCAGTACAGATGAAGAGCACATGACTAAAGGCTGACAAATTTAAAAAATGCCTCAGAAGGGAGCAAGGGACAGGTGTGCTGTGCTCTAGTTGAAGTGTAAACTGGTAGAGCAATTCTGGAGAGAAGTCTGGCAATACTTAATGAAATTAATGGTGTATATACCATATGAAGCAGGTGTCCTATTCTAAGACCTGTAACTCAGAAGAACTGTCACACATCACAAGAGGGTTAGAGAAGAGTACATTTCTCAGAGCATTACTGATCACAATGGGATCAGTAGACAAGCTAAATGGCCACCTGTATTAGGGTGTGGGGGGTGCTGAAACAAAGTTACACAGACTGGTAGCTTAAACCACAGAAATATATTGTCTAATAGCTCTGGAGGCCAGAAGTCTGAGCTCAAGGTGTCAGCTGGGCTGGCTCCTCAGGAGGACGCTGAGGGAAATCTGTTCTATCCCTTCCTCTAGCATCTGGTGTAAGCAGGTAGTCTGCAGCATACCTTGGCTTGTAGGAGCATCACCTCACCTCTTACTTTATCTTCACTTGGTGTTCTCCCATGTGTATAGCTGTCACTGCATCCAAATTTCCCCTTCTTACAAGGGTATCAAACATACTGGGTTCTAATGCTAGTCTATGCTAACGATCTCACCTTAACTTGGTTAAATCTGCAACAACCCTATTTCTCAATGAAGTCACATACTGTGGTTGTGGGGGGCTAGGACTTCAGCATTTCTTTTTTTTGGGGGGTGACATAATTTAACCCATAACATTCCCAGTAAGGATATCAGTGGCTAAAACATAGAGGATGCTTCAAAGGAGTGCATAAGGACTGGAAAGGAATGCATGTCCAGAAAAAGAGTGAAGGGGATAATAAAATAAAACGAAACATTTGAACTGGATTAAAAGTGAAATATAATGAAATATGAAAAGGAAGCAAATAAAACAGATCTTGGATTTAGAGAATTGATTACAACTATGTGTCATATGCTGAGTAATAGTATTAATTTAATTCTGTGCTCCAGAATTCTGAAGATAAAACCAAATACATTTAGATATCAGGAGATTCAGGCAAACAGTTTTGTCTCTATCTTTTCTGGAAAAACTCAAACGTCTCTCTTCCTCTGTGGCAATAAAAATGCTGTGCGGAGTAGCAGGCACCTTTGAGAAGGGGCTTGTGTTCTTGCCGGAAGTAGCCTTCAATGGGACTTCACTCAGCTCAGCCATCAGCTTGAAGTAAGAATTTGAGCTTCTGACTCTATTTCAGGGTGTCCAGCAGGATAGGTGAGGCAATGCAAGTCAAGAAAAATGTTGATCTTAACCAGAATATACCATGTTGAAGGTGTATTCCTAAACTTGCATCCATGTGTGGTAATTTTTTAAACTCATTAATCCAAGCCCTTTACCTACAATTTTAACCATATTAGTACTACTTTCAATTCAGAGGTCATCCAGGAATCTCTCTCTTTTGGTCTCAAATTTTGTTTATTTCATTTGCAGACATTTTTTTTTTCACTACTGTGTGTTGTATATATAAGGAGTGGTTACGGTTACTAGAGTTATTGGAAATAACATCTTTGTTTTAGAATATAATATTTTGCTCATTTGATATAATGTGCTTTATTTCTCATTGTTAAACCTGACCCTCTCTCATCTGCATGTCTTTAAACTTCATAATGCCATTTTCGAACAAAAACAATTTATACTTCAGTTCACTAAGCATTGTAGATTTTCTGTCTAGAATGGCTGCAGTAGTTGTGACTTCCAGAACAGTACACAAAAGTGTCTCTTTTCTTACACCTCCTCTTATGACACCTGCTTCCTATTTGTTATTACTTTTTAAAATATGTGAAAATTTCTACCTTTCCCCAGTAATTATTGTAAGATAATGCAACACACACACACACACACACACACACACACAGTCACTTTTGGAGTCCTTAATATGTTTTCTTCCAAGTAGACTTTTCATTTTGCCCAAGGATTGTTACATAAATGGTATTTTATTAGCAGGTCAGCTCTCTTTAGATTTTGTGAAAGACAGAAAAGAGTCTTTAAGCTTATTACTTTGGGAGTGATTTAACCAAAATTACCTATCTTCTTCTAGAGATGAGTGATGAATCACAGAGGTGATATAATTCTAAATCTCATCAAAGCAAAACCACATACTTTTATATTTAGAAATAAATGAATCACTAGGAAAAGGAGGAATAATATGTTATTAGAATAAAAAAGACAACAGAATCAAAGTTTCTTTTCCTCTCGTACAATGACAAAATTCAAACTATAACTTTTGCAAAGAATTTACAGAATACATTTAATTTAGATGTGGATTACATCAGAAATCCATAAAAATTAAGTCAGTAGAGTTATTAAATGAATACATGAATACATGAAAGCTTGTCTTTCATTACAGCAAAGAAGAGCACACATATTCTTTTCTGGTTGCAACTGACTTTTTTTCCCCTAATTCATAGCTCCTCTAAGAAATGGCAATTGTTTTAGACTGCACTAAATAGACTCAATTTGCTTACAGAATTTACTTGAAGTAGTTCAACCACACAATTTGTTTCATAGGTAGAAGATGAAGAGGTGTGATGCAAGCAAAACTTTGATGTGTGCTTGTGTGTTTGTACTTCCCTTTGCTTGTCTTTGCTATAGCCATGAGAAGGGTGATCTGGGGAGGTGCTTAGCCATTTAGCCTGACTCCCAAACAAGATGTGCAGCAGACTGTGATGGCCACACTGTCAAGCACCCCCTGGATCAGCCCCCACCTCCTCCCAGCTAACTCACACATCGGATCCACAGACACGTAAGAAAAGTGTCCTTGCTATTTGCCCTGGGAATTTGGGGCTGTGTATCTGAAACAATAACTGTCAACTCTAGGCTGCATTAGAAATTTTGGATATTTTTGATTGCCAGATGTAGATTGAGTTCTTTATGTAATTCCTGGTTTTTCTTCATCTCAGAAAAACATTCATTATTTCTCTGATTATTATTTCTATGTCATTACTTGTGTTTTCTTCTTAGGGAAACTCAAGCAGATTTGTGTTGAATTTTTATTCTCTGTCTTGAGATTTGTGTCTTTTCATCGGCCACATTTTCATCTGAATTCCGAATGGAATCCTTATATATTTCCTCAACCTCATTGAATCAGTTTTCTGTAAGCCAGTTTGAATAGAGTTTTAAACCCTTTGTTGTACATTTTCTTTTTCAATTATACACTCCGGCTTTGCTTTTATTAATATTTTATTCCTCACTTTTGTTTTTCCTTAGTTCGGACTGAGAACACAAGTTATCTTACACATTTTTCTATTTTCCACAATAAATTCCTATTAATGCACCCTAGTGGTCTCAATGATTTCTATTGAATTCCTCTTTAGATCATAAGCTGAACATGAATTGTTAGTCAGCTCCCCATAGTCAAATGCAGATGTTCAATTTTTTGTGTGTATCTGCTACCCTGAGAGGAGGAAACTCCTAATTTCTGCTCTGCTCTTAATTCTGGCCCATAATGTCCTTTTATGTCTCCAAATACAGAGCATGCAGGGAGGAAAACCTAGCATTCTGAACAGCAGTTTTCAATACTAGCCTATTAATAAAGCACTTGATAAATTTTTCCCCTAAAATTCGCACTTGTCTGTTAGTTACAGGTGCTCTAGCTTCCTGAAACACATTAGTTATCTAACAAATGTTGTTTTTAAATAAATGAATAAATACATATGCCAGTGAGTTTCCAATTTAACTTATGAAAGTAAACGTCATTTTATTTTTAAAGTTTCTTTGATTCTCTAATGGTCATTTCTTTTGGGAAAACTGTGATATATATTTCCCCTGCACCCATTCCTACAAATTTGTTAAGAACAGGCTATCAATATCTCCATTTCTTACTTAGTTTACTTCCCTAGTTCTTATCCCATATAAGCTGGAAAAAATGTGCATTTAATAAAACAGAGCATATCATGCATGAAGCTCTTTTAAGAGAGCTCTATTTAAGAGCTCTTCGAATGTCAAATTAGAATTTTGCTTTAGTTGTGTTAGATATTCCTATTTAAAAAGAAGTACAATTTTTAAAGAAAGCTAAACTGAAAATCTTGGCTAACAGAAAAATGTAGATATCATTAGATTCTCCTCTATATCTGTTCTTAAGTCTATTCTACCCTGGTCCATACCCCCCAAAACTGACTTGAAATAAAAAAGGAAAGATAGGGAACATATGTGTCTATGGGAGGAGAATATGAGTAGGCCTTTAAGAGTGACCTAGCTGTGAAGACATTTTTCTTTTCCCAAATTAAACATTTAATTTTTAATGAGGAAATTAAGGGAAAAGTTTAATTAACTTGCTCAAAGCCACAAAAGGAATACATTATCAATTCATACATGTGGAAAAAATACCTTCACTTTTAACTTAATATTGAAATGTCTGCAAACCCTTTCAGGGTGAAACAAATTGCAAACAGTTGGGAAAACATATTTAGACTGCATAAAGGATAGGTATGGCTAGAGGTATAGATCTAAGAGTCAAAAGGAAGAGAACTTTGAACTCCTCCCATGAGATTGGCCAGGAGGAAATGAGACAGTTCTGTTAGCAGCAGTCAAAAATGTCATACAGCAAGACATTGAAAAAGACCAAATAGGAAGGACCTAGGAATTCACATGTCAGAGTGAAAGTCACAAGCAAGAGCCACACCATGAACATTTAGGGGAAAAAGAGGTCACAGGACATAGGAGCCAGAGGCTATGGAAATGTGAGAAAGCCCGTGTAATCCTGGAAACAAAATTCTGCTATTACAGGGATCTTTTCAGTGAGAGATAAATGAAACTTTCCATCCATGCTACTCATCCATGCTGGACCTTAGTGTTAATACTTGTCAAATGCCATAGAAAATATAGAAAGGAGGAAGATTAAGAAGATATCACTGGATTCTAACAATTGTAAAATATCTGCAATCATTATATGACCACGTTCTGCAGTGGAGTCTAATGAAAGATATCAAGGAGTTGAAGGGTGAGTGATAACAATTACAATTCTAATCTCTAAGGCAATGTACTAGTACTTTGTATTACATATTAGACAAGATAGGTAACATATCTAATGCAACCCTATAGTCCTACAGTGTAGTCATTCAAGGAAAGTTGGTTTTCTGAATGTTGAATAAGAGTGGAAGTAAAGAGGATAAGTTCGGGGTGCCTGGGTGGCTCAGTCAGAGTCTGACTCCTGGTTTCAGCTTAGGTCATGGTCTCAGAGTTGCAGGATCAAGCAACTCTGTACTCACATTGGGCTCTGTACTCAATGCAAAGTCTGCTTGTCCCTCTCTCTCCCTCTGTACCTTCCTGCACTCTCTCCTGTCTTATGAATAGAATCTTAAAAGAAAAAAAAAAGGAGTATAAACTCTACTTTCTATGTGTCTCTGTGAAAGAAAGGAGTGGAGTCAAAGCCAACCATGAGGAAGGGACAGGATCATTGCATTTAATTCTTAAAAATCAATATTTGTTTAAAAAATTTTTAAAGGTATTTTCTATTGAGAAAGGTAGAGTGCATTAGTTTGTCTACCCATCAGAAATGGAGAACTTCCAAGTAAAGTTTTTAAAATATGATAATAATTACTGAAATAAAATAAATTTTTATTGCCTTTGAAATGTACACATTAGAATACAAATGATTCTGTTATATAAGCTATTACCTCCCTAGAACCAATAAATTCCTTGAATTCTTATTGTGGAAAATCAAAAGGCAAAATAATAATGCAACTATAAATCTTATGTCACAAACAGTGTGTGATAATTTTATTTAATATACCTGCCAGCAACTTACTGTTTTGAATACAGGGGAGTTAACTATTTATTTTGTTGTTTAATACATTATTTAATGCAATAGCTTCCTTTCCAAGGAGTTTGCTCTTTGGAGCACTTAATAATAGGAAGTATTTAATCATCTCAAAGCAATATCGGGTGGTAGCCAAGACTGTGAATTATATGAATTTATAAGATTTATAAGTCACATTTCCTTCAAAACCCTCACATCAACATTTTTAAATTATTAACAAGGATGGAATAGAAAATAATGCATTGAAGGATTAAGTTCTGGAAAATTTAGAAGGATTTATAAGTGCAGTTACCAACAAAAGAAAATAAAACATACCTTAGACATCAGCAAGCAGCCGCCCATGGCTCTCACAGATGAAATTGCACAGCAATAGAGCTTTTTATCTCTATTTTCCACTGTGCATGTTTTTTCCTTTGGGAAAATTGTTCCTGTTTTTTCTTCTTGACTCAAGTCTCTCACCTCTCCCATAACATACTAGTCATTAGACACCGAATGTCTGAAAACAGTCCACATGGAGTTGTTTCCTCCAGTCCTCAGAGGTATGCCTAGAATATTTTCTATAACAGGTAGTTGGCAGAGTGCAGGGCAGACATTATTTCTGGCAAAAAGAGATAGAGTGTCATGACTGAAATTCGCCATCCAGAATTGCCTGACATTAGCTTCATCTGTTCACCACGCCTTGACTCTGACCATCCCTCTACCCAATGGATACTCATTTAATCAACCTTCATCCTTCAACCTTGATCCTGTAATATCAATTGATAGACTAAATTATCAGAAAATAAACAAACAAAAAAGGCAGGAAACAGAACAATGAATAAAGGAATGGTAGCATATGCCTTTGTGTTCTAGAAAATGTAGTCCTGAGATACAAAATATCTGCTCAAGTGAGGTAGCAAAGAAGAACCTTGTTAACAAAGCACATGGAAATTAATGTTTTTCATGAATTCTGATGGTTCAGATAGAGATTCATGCATTAAAGGATTTATTTTATTCCAGTACAATCCTAATAGATAGACCTACTTAGATCCTAGAAAGTGTCACATCTCTGTGAAGTTCAAAGAGTACAGAATAAAACAATACAGACACTCTGGCTCCTGAAACATTCTCTTTAGCTAGAACTCTCTTCATCTAAGCAACTATAAACTAAAACAAAACAAAAAAAATTGCGTGTATGCCAAATAACTATAAAATGAAGAAACAGAGTTATCAACCCAAAGAAAGAGAGGAAGGGCATACTACAGGCATGTTTTAGTTGCAAGCAACGAAAGTACAACTCATACAATATTAAACAGAAAGAAGGAAGGTATTGGTTCATGTATCCAAAATGCAGACAATTCTTATTTTTCATTCAACAGATATTTGTGTGTACCTTTTTATTTTCTATTCCAGACCTGATCAGAGAATAAAAGAGATTTCCTTACTTTGTGGACATTGCAATTTAGGAAGGAAGGTAAATAAGTCTTTATAGAGAAACTCCTAGATGTATATGCATATAGTTACATGCTGTAATCTGCACTTAGGGCCACTGGACTGTGCTTATCAGAGCTATCTCCTCTCTGTGTACTGGCATCCTTCTCTAGTGGAGTTTTGCCATGTGTGGAAAAAAACAATTGCCATCTGTGGGATCACAACCCTGTAGCACTGGAATCAAAGGGGAAAAATAGATTCCTCTCTAGTGCATTGTGGAAAAATCTCAGGAAGGAGTTTCGATTGACATGACTTGAGTCCATATGCAAACAAAACTGGTTAAATCTTTAAAAAATGAAACATAAAGCAGAAAAATAAACACTTAAAATACTAGCAAAATGTAAATGCATAGTAAACAGGTTAGTAGCTGGGATGAACTATCTAAGCCTAGCAGTAATGGGGAAAATCATAAAGAAAAATATGGGTAATGTTTTTAATCTTTCAAAATTTAAAATAGAAGACTAGACTCAAATGTAAGTATAAACTTGGGAAATATAGAAAAAATAATACAGAATGTTTATTAAGAAAAAAACATTAAAAACCCAAAATAAAAGGAATAACAATTTTAAAAATTTTAGAAAAAAAAGACGTTAGAAAATGCAAAGCACCAATAAGCTTATGGAAAAATGTGGACACCACAAAAAAATGTGGACAAATAATCAGGAGCATAAAATAAAAATAGTTTCTTATTGTAATCAAGACAATCTGGTATTGGCATAAAAACAGACATTGAAGAATGAAAGAAAATAAAATCCAGAAATAGACCTACACATATATGGTCAAATAATTCTTGTTTTTTCTTTTTTTTTTTTTAAGATTTTATTTGTTCATGAGAGACACCAAGAGAGGCAGAGACACAGTGAAGAGAAGCAGGCTCCTTGCAGAGAGCCCGATGAGAGACTCAATCCCAGGACCCCGGGATCATGCCCTGCGCCAAAGGCAGATGCTCCTCCACTGATCCACCCAAGCATCCCTGGCCAAGTAATTCTGATGCACATGCCAAGTTAACTCAATGGGAAAAGGGCAATATTTTCAACAAATGGTGCTACAACAATTGTGCATCTATAGGCAAAAAAGAAAGAACACATGATCCCTAATCTTCCAGCACACACAACAATTAAGGTGAATCAAAGACTCAAATATAACAGCTAAAACCATAAAACTTCTAGAAAGAATCAAAGAAAAATCTTTGTAATATTGGATTAGGCCCAAACTCTTTAGGCAGGACATGAAAAGCACGGCCCATAAAAGAACTGTTGACTTTGCATTCATTTTAATATTCTATTGTTATTTCCTTCCTTATTTTGTGTCTATTTCTTCTGTTTTCTCCCACAGGAATCCTAACCAAATATACCTTGACAGTTTGTAGATATCTTTCCTTATCTCTTACTTTCTTTGCTGTATTTTCCTTTTATTTGTCTTGTGTGCTATATTTGCATGTGATTTTCTCATATCCCGCATCATGGATATTTCTGAGAACATTAATTACATGTATCTTAATGTCAATTTCTATTTTAATAATATTTTCCTGTAATTTTTAAAAAAATTTCTGCTGCTATGCTCTTGAAATATTTGTTGATTTTTCATTTGTTTACTTTTTGGGGCCCAACACTCTGCAGCCTTAGATTAGCAGAATGCGTAAAGGATTTTTTTGGTGGCTTCCTTCTGTGGTATAAGTATAAGCAGATTCCTGCCTCTATTTTAAATTATCATTTGTCAGGAGCTCAGCTGAGCTGGAACACAGCTGAGCTGCTGGGTGTTGTAGCAGCTGATCAGTGCAACAATGAGTCAAAAATGGAGAGTCAGTGTTTGTGGTTTTAAGGATCATCACCAAATTATATGGCCCACCAAGCTAATTTCCTGTTTGCTTATTAATTTTTATAATGGCAATATGTTCATTAACTTGTTTTAAATATTTTTAGCATTTTTATTGACATGATGCATTTGGATGAGTGTGAACATGTATTTGAAAGATGCGTCCCTGTATCTCATTGCTCACTGTAGTTATCTCTGCAGAGTGGAAGGACAGAGGTAATGCCTTTCAATTGATAGTTCAGACACTTCTACATTATTTGATTGCCTTTCAGTTTTGGTGTAATAATTTTGCAATTAAAAAAGTATGAAAAAATCATCAGCAAGGTCAAACGCTACTGGAAGGTTAAATAAGATTAAGTGCTGATTTATTTTTTTACTTAGCACAAAGTAGGTCATTGGTAACCTTGACAACCATGATTTTAGTGACTGAGTTTAGTAAAGTCAAATGAGAACTTTTTAAATTGTTAGGCAGTTAAGTCTAATTTATTAACTCAAAGTATTTTAATATTGATTAAAACGATTCACAAGAAAGATTCCTAAATAAGCAAAATTTTAAGATGATGAATATAAAGACAAAGACAGGGTGATCATACAGATCTTATGCTTCTCTAGATAGTACACACTAATATATGAAGGAACTTTGATAAATTATATTTTAAATATCTGGATTTAATATTTAATAATTACATTTAATATTAATGGCTATCAGATATGAAAATTTTTTATGACTCTTTAATTTTAAGTGCATAATACATTCTTTTTGAAATGAATTTTGAATATTTAACGGAACTTAATATTTGAAAATTAAACTTACATTATCATACTGCTGATCCTGAATCATCAGTTTCTATGAGCTTACATACTAACTGTGTGAAATAGGTATTTTCAGCTTAAAACAGATCATATAATTAATTATTTGGAATGATCTTAGTATAAGTGTGAGAGACTACACTATATTTTCTTTAGTATTGTTTAATTGTTAATATTTGGGCAACACTTAGCAAGTTATGCAATTAATTTGTTGGTGTGTAAGAGTAATTATAGCAGCACTTCTCATCCAGATATTTTTTTTTCCTTCTATGGGTAACTATTGTTTGTAAGATTCCTGTCAAGGAAAGAAAAACAGTTGGATTTAATGAACCAGTGGAATAGAAAGATATGTTTATTAACTGGAAGGATTCAGAGATTCGAAGTCAATACAAGTCAATTTATTTTAAATGATATAAACAGAATAATGGGAAAGAAGTAAGCCAAATGAATATCTCAACATTCTCCATCTAGGGAAATATATTTTGGCAGAATATGAATATCCAGAGAAAAAACAGATGTAAAGAATAGTAGGCTTCACTAACCTACAGTCATATTTCACCTGCTGTCCAACTGTCCTTGATGAAGATTAGATTGGTTTCAAACCATCTCCTCAGGAACTCTGGGGTGGCGGGTTTTGAGGAGTGACAAACTGGCTTTAACCGAAACAACTAAACTTTATTATTCCTGGTAGGTTTCCTATGAATAAACTTTTCACTACCAAATTGTTTTAAATACCAAAAATAATAAAATTGAGAATATTTTTCCTATTGCCATTTTTTTTCCTTTTCTTCTTACACAATTACCCTACTTTGTGGCATTTTTAATATTTCTCATACATAAAATGGTATCTTGTTATTTTATTAGAAGTTATGCTGATTTAAAATTCTTTTTCATGTCTTGTATTTATATATCATTTACTATCCTCTATCAATCCATCTATTTATTTTGTATATTTTTTTAATTAGAGTTCGATTTGCCAACATATAGTATAACACCCAGTGCTCATCCCGTCAAGAGCCCCCCTCAGTGCCCATCACCCAGGCACCCCATCCCCCCCACCCACCTCCCTTTCCACTACCCCTTACTTGTTTCCCAGAGTTAGGAGTCTCTCATGTTCTGTCACCCTCACTGATATTTCCCACTCATTTTCTCTCCTTTCCCCTTTATTGCCTTTCACTATTTTTTATATTCCCCAAATAAATGAGACCAGATAATGTTTGTCCTCTGACTGACTTACTTCACTCAGCATAATACCCTCCAGGTCTATCCATGTTGAAGCAAATGGTGGGTATTTGTCATTTCTAATGACTAATATTCCATTGTATATATAGACCACAGCTTCTTTATCCTTTCATCTTCCAATGGGCACTGAGGCTCCCTTGACAGTCTGGCTACTGTGGACATTGCTGCTATAAACATTGGGGTGCACGTGTCCTGCCATTTCACTGCATCTGTATCTTTGGGGTAAATCCCCAGCAGTGCAATTGCTTGGTCATAGGGTAGCCCTATTTTTAACTGTTTGAGGAACCTCCACACGGTTTTCCAGAGTGGCTGCACCAGTTCACATCCCACCAACAGTGCAAGAGGGTTCCCCTTTATCCACATCATCTCCAACATTTGTTGTTTCCTATCTTGTTAATTTTGACCATTCTCACTGATGTGAGGTGGTATCTCATTGTGGTTTTGATTTGTATTTCCCTGATGGCAAGTGATGCAGAACATTTTCTCATGTGCTTGTTGGCCATGTCTATGTCTTCCTCTGTGAGATTTCTGTTCATGTATTTTGCCAATTTTATGATTGGATTGTTTGTTTCTTTGCTGTTGAGTTTCATAAATTCTTTATAGATCTTGATACTAGCCCTTTATCTGATGTGTAATTTGCAAATACCTTTTCATATTCTGTAGATTGTCTTTTAGTTTTGTTGACTGTTTCTTCGCTGTGAAGAAGCTTTTTATCTTGATGAAGTCCCAATAATTCATTTTTGCTTTTGTTTCCCTTGCCTTCTTTATTTTTATTTTTATTTTTATTTATTTATTTATTTATTTATTTATTTATTTATTTATTTATTTATTTATTTATTTATTTTTGCCCTTGCCTTCATAGCTGTAACTTGCAAGAAGTTGCTGTGGCCAAGTTCAAAAAGGTTGTTGCCTGTGTTCTCCTCTAGGATTTTGATGGATCCTTGTCTCACATTTAGACCTTTCATCCATTTTGAGTTTATCTTTGTGTATGGTGTAAGAGAGTGGTCTAGTTTCATTCTTCTGCATGTGGCTGTCCAATTTTCCCAGCACCATTTATTGAAGAGACTGTTCTTTTTCCAGTGGATAGTCTTTCCTGCTTTGTCAAATATTAGTTGACCATAGAGTTGAGGGCCCATTTCTGGGCTCTCTATTCTGTTCCATTGATCTACGTGTCTGTTTTTGTGCCAGTACCACACTGTCTTGATCATCACAGCTTTGTAGTACAACCTGAAATCCGGCATTGTGATGCCCCCAGCTCTGGTTTTCTTTTTCAATATTCCCCTGGTTATTCGGGGTCTTTTCTGATTCCACACAAATATGAAGATGATTTGTTCCAACTCTCTGAAGAAAGTCCATGGTATTTTGATAGAGATTGCATTAAATGTGTAAATTGCCCTGGGTAGCATTGACATTTCCCACTATTAATCCTTCCAATCCCTGAGCATGGAAATTTTCCCATCTCTTTGTGTCTTCCTCAATTTCTTTCAGAAGTGTTCTGTAGTTTTTAGGGTATAGATCCTTTACCTCTTTGGTTAGATCTTATGGTATCTTATGCTTTTAGATGCAATTGTAAATGAGATTGACCCTTTAATTTCTCTTTCTTTAGTCTCATTGTTAGTGTATAGAAATGCCACTGATTTATGGGCATTGATTTTGTATCTTGCCAGACTGCCAAATTACTATATGAGTTCTAGCAATCTTGGGGTGGAGTCTTTTGGGTTTTCTATGGACAGTATCATTCATCTGTGAAGAGGGAGAGTTTGACTTCTTCTTTGCCAATTTGAATGCCTTTTATTTCTTTTTGTTCCTTCAGGTGGAGGCTAGGACTTGTACTACTATGTTGAATAGCAGTGGTGAGAGTGGACATCTCTGTCGTGTTCCTGATCTTAGGGGAAAGGATCCCAGTGTTTCCCCATTGAGAATGATATTTGTTGTGGGCTTTTTGGAGATGGCTCTTAAGATGCTGAGGAGTGTTCCCTCTATCTCTACACTCTGAAGAGTTTTGATCAGGAATGGATGCTGAATTTGTCAAATGCTTTCTCTGCATCTATTGAGAGGATCATATGGTTCTCGTTTGTTCTCTTGTTGATATGATGATCTATCATGTTGATTGTTTTACAAGTGTTGAACCAGCCTTGCATCCCAGGGATAAAACCCACTTGGTCATAGTGAATAATCTTCTTAATGTACTGTTGGATTCTATTGGCTCTCGTTGAGAATTTTTGCATCTGTGTTCATCAAGGATATAGGTTTATAGTTCTCCTTTTTGGTGGGGTCTTTGGTTTTGGAATTTAGGTGATGGTGGCCTCATAGAATGAGCTTGGAAGTATTCCATCCCTTTCTATCTTTTGGAACAGCTTTAGTAGAATAGGTATTCTTTCTTCTTTAAACATTTGATAGAATTCCCCTGGGAAGCATCTGGCCCTGGACTTTTGTGTCTTGGGAGGTTTTTGATGACTGCTTCAATTTCCTCCCTGGTTATTGGCCTGTTCAGGTTTTCTATTTCTTCCTGTTCCAGTTTTGGTAATTTGTGGTTTTCCAGAAATGCGTCCATTTCTTCTAGATTGCCTAATTTACTGGCATATAGTGTTCATAATATGTGTTTAAAATCTTTTGTATTTCCTTGGTGTTGGTTGTGATCTCTCCTTTTTCATTCATGATTTTATTAATTTGAGTCTTTTTGTTTTTAATAAGGCTCACTAATGGTTTATCTATCTTATTAATTCTTTGAAAGAACAAACTCCCGGTTTTGTTGATCTGTTCTACAGTTCTTCTGGTCTTTATTTCATTGATTTCTGCTCCAATGTTTATTAACTCTCTTATTCTTTTGGGCGTAGGTTTTATTTGCTGTACTTTCTCCAGTTCCTTTAGGTGTAAGGTTAGCTTGTGTATGTGAGTTTTTTCCATTTTTTTGAAGGATGCTTGTATTGCAATGTATTTCCCTCTCAGGATTGCTTTTGCTGTATCCCAAAGATTTTTAATGGTTGTATCTTCATTCTCATTAGTTTTCATGAATCTTTTTAATTCTTCTCTAGTTTCCTGGTTGAACCTTTCATCTTTTAGCAAGATGCCCTTTAACCTCCACATGTTTGAGTCTCTTCCAAATTTCTTCTAATGATTGAGTTCAAATTTCAAAGCATTATGGTCTCAAAATATGCAGGGGACAATCCCAATCTTTTGGTATCCGTTGAAACCTGATTTGTGACCCAGTATGTGGTCTATTCTGGAGAAAATTCCACATGCACTTGAGAAGAATGTGTATTCAGTACGTTTGGATGTAAAGTTCTGTAAATATCTGTGAAATCCATCTGGTCCAGTGTATCATTTAAAGCACTTGTTTCTTTGGAGATGTTGTGCTTAGAGTACCTGTCATTTGTAGAAAGTGCTGTGTTGAAGTCTCCCAGTATTACTGTATTATTATCTAAGAATGTCTTAACTTTGGTTATTAATTGATTGATATACTTGGCAGCTCCCACATTAGGGGCATAAATATTCATGATTGTTAGGTCCCCTTGTTGGATAGATCCTTTAATTATCATATAATGTCCCTCTTCATTGCTTGCTACAGTCTTTGGGATAAACTTTAATTTATCTGATATGAGGATTGCTACCCCTGCTTTCTGTTGAGGACCATTTGAATGATAAATGGTTCTCCAACCTTTCATTTTCAGGCTGTAGGTTTCCTTAGGTCTCAAATTATTCTCTTGTAGACAGTGAATAGATGGGTCTTTCTTTTTTATCCACTCTGAACCCCTGTACCTTTTGATGGGGTCATTAAGCCCATTCACATTCAGAGTTACTATTGAAAGATATGAATAGTGTCATCATAATACCTATTCAATCCCTGTTTTTGTGGATTATTTCTTTGGGCTTCCTCTTTCTTTTACAGCATCCCCCTTAATATTTCTTGCAGAGCTGGTTTGGTGGTCTCATATTCTTTCAGTTTCTGCCTATCTTGGAAGCTCTTTATCTCTCCTTCCATTCTGATCAAGAGCCTTGTTGGATAGATAGCCTCCTGGCTTCATCTTCTTCTCATTTAGGACCCTGAAATTATCCTGCCAGCCGTTTCTGGCCTGCTCGGTCTCTGTGGAGAGATCTGCTGTTAATCTAATATTTCTCCCCATATAAGTTAGGGATCTCTTGTCTCCTGCTGCTTTAAGGATTTTCTCTTTATCTTTGGAATTTGCAAGTTTCACTATTAAATGTTGAGGTGTTGAATGGTTTTTATTTTTTATTTTTTAGGGTGGATCTCTCTATCTCCTGGATCTGAATGCCTGTTTCCCTCCCCAAGTTAGGGAAGTTCTCAGCTATGATATGTTCAAATATGCTTTCCGGTCCTCTGTCCCTCTTGGCACCCTCTGGAACCCCAATTAAACATAGATTTTTCCTTCTGAGGCTGTCATTTGTTTCTGTTAACTTTTCCTCATGGTCTTTTAATTGTTTTTCTCTTTATTTCCTCAGCTTCCTTCCTTGCCATCAACTTGTCTTCTATGTCACTCACTCTTTCTTCTACCTCATTAACCTTCATTATTAGGACCTCCAGTTTGGATTGCATCTCATTCAATTGATTTTTAATTTCAGCCTGATTAGATCTAAATTCTGTAGTCATGAAGTCTCTTGAATCCTTTATGTTTTTTTTTCCAGGGCCACCAGTAGCTCTATAATTGTGCTTCTGAATTGGCTTTCTGACATAGAATTGTAATCCAAATTCTGTAACTCTTGGCAGAGAATATTGTTTCTGATTCTTTCTTTTGTGGTGAGTTCTTCATTCTACTCATTTTGCTCAGTGCAGAGTGGCTAAAAACAAGTTGTACTTGTTAGAAGTGCAAACTCCTCTCTGTAGCATTCCAGCTGTTCTCTCTTTAAATCTCGGGTTGACTTCATAGGTTTTCAGGATGATCTGAAAGTTATCTAGGTAAGTTGTTGACGGGTGACTTGGGGACCCTATTCCTCTGCCATCTTGCCCCCTCCTCAAGCCATCTATTAATTCTTGTACTGGCAACCCATCATTTTAATCATTATAACTTTAAAGTATGCTTTTATATCTGCCAAAGCAAGTAACAATTAGCCAGGGTTCAACCGGAAAGGCAGAACCCATAAGGAGACATGTATTAAGAGATTTATTACAAAGAATTGGCTAATGTGATTGTGGAGGATGGGTAGGCAAGTCTGAAACATGTCAACATGCCACCAGAGGGTCAGACTGCGATTGGGGTGCACATGGAAGCTGCTGCCCACACATAGAGTTTCACCTTTATCAGGGGAGAATCAGCCCTACTCTTTTTTTTTTTCTTTAAAGCCCTTATCCATTTATTCATGAGATACACACACACACAGAAAGAGAGAGAAAGAGAGAGAGAGAGAGAGAGAGAGGCAGAGACAAAGGCAGAGGGAGAAGCAGGCTCCAGGCAGGGAGCTCAACGTGGGACTCGGTCCCGGGTCCCCAGGATTGGGCTCTGGGCCCAAGGCGGCACTAAACTGCTAAGCCACCCGGGCTGCCCCAGCCCTACTCTTAAAGTCATTTAACCAGGAGTCAGGCCCACCCAAATTTTCTAGAATTGCTTATCTAAAATACTGTTCCTTACTTAAAGTCAATTGATTATGGACTTTAAATTACAGAATACCTTCATAGCAATACCTAGGTTAGTGCTTGCTTAGGCAAACTGACACACCAAAATAGCATCTCACCTTCTCTTGTCCAGTACTATTGACTCATTCCTTCCTTACTCCAAATAGATTGCACAGTGGCTGAAATATAACAGTAGAAGATGTTATAAAATTAGTTAAACTGTTCATTATTGTTAAAAATTGTTATGGCTTTTGTAACTAAGAAATAAAAAATAGTCACTGGAAACAAATACAAATTTAATAACAGTTTTTTTTTAAGATTTTATTTATTTATTCATGAGAGGCACAGAAAGAGAGGCAGAGACATAATCAGAAGGATAAGCAGGCTTCCTGCAGGGGAGCCCAATGTGGGACTTGATCCCAGGACCCTGGTATCACACCTCAACCACTGAACCACCCAGGTGCCGCAATAACAATTATTATAGTAAAAATAAGCTAAAATTATTTTGTTACTAAATCAAGTGTCAAAGTATTTGAAGGTATTTATGTCAAATTGTGGGACTAAGAATTTTTTTTTTTAAGATTTATTTATCATTGAGAGAGAGGGAGTGGCAGGGGGAAGGGCAGAGGGTGAGGGAGAGAAAATCCAAGTAAAGTATAGAATGTAGAGTCCTTCCTGGGGCCTGACCTCATGACCCTGAGACCAGAAATTGAGTTGAAACCAAGAGTCCAACACTTAACCTACTGTGCCACCTAGGTGCCTCAGACTAATAATTTCAACAATATTGACTATTCATTGATGTTTTCCTGGAAAGTTTCCTTTTTTTTTTTTTAAAGATGTTATTTGTTTATTCATGAGAGACACAGAGAAGGGGGGGCAAAGACACTGGTAGAGGGAGAAGGAGAGGGAGAAGCAGGCTCCATGCAGGGATCTTGATGTGGTACTCGATCTCGGGACTCCAGGACCATGCCCTGGGTCGAAGGCAGACGCTAAACCACTGAGTCACCCAGGGATCCCCTCCTGGAAAGTTTTTAATGTAGAAACTCTCTCCAGTAGAAAACAGCATGAAAAAAATAAAACACTTTACACCTAAAGTATGCCAATTAATTAGATATTAGGAATTTCTATTAGGTACTGATTTTTTTTAAAGTTTAGGAAGAAATAGATTCTCGTCATTCTTTAGAAGAAAAGAAACACTGTTGCATATCCATGCATGAATCAGTGCAACTACAAAGATTATTTTAAAATATATATATGTGTATGTATTTATATATATATATATATATTTGTAAAGATTGTTTAAAATATACATGTATATATTCATATATATTTCTGTATATATGTATACACAAAAACACATACACTTCATTGGTATTTGTCTTAAATCTTAAAAATGAGATTTCAAATCATAAAATTAGTGGATATGTCATATTTAATTAATAGAATTAAAACCGAAATCTTAGTGTCAAAGTTACATTTGTTAGAGGGCTTTATTTGCTAAATAAATTATTATATCCTAAATTAATGATTGTATCTATACCAAGAGTAGCGTTGTCTACTGACAATAATGACTCTTAAAGGGACGCCTGGATGGCTTAGTGGTTAAGCTCTGCTTTCGGCTCAAGGCATGATCCTGGAGTTCAGAGATCAAGTCCCACATTGGGCTCCCTGTGGGCAGCCTGCTTCTCCCTCTGCCTATGTCTCTGCCTCTCTCTCTGTCTGTCTCTCATGAATAAATAAATAAAATCTTTAAAAAAAATGACTCTTAGATATGTTTTGTTTTACCATATTGTTAGGCCCAGTCTATTTGAAATACCAGCAAATTATGAAGGTCACATAGGAATACTACCATTTTAATATGTATCGTCACATATCCACTATAGTTCTCATGTTTATAGTCATTACATTTCCTCTGTTAGCATTTGACTTTCTGAGTACTTCTCCAAAGACAAAGGGTAGTGTTTATTAATAATAACAATAACAATAATAATTAATTGATAAAGCAACCACTAAATATGTCATTATATGCTAAACAATGTTCTAAGTGATTTCATCTGTTAATTAAACTAACCCTCAAGAAACCTCTATGAGGCAAGGTGAGTATACTGAGCCACAGCAAAGTTAAATAACTTGATGAAGGACATGTATCTTGTAAGTGGAGAAGGTTGATGTCAATACTGGCTGTCTGTCTCCAGAGTTGATGTAATTAAACACCATACTGAACTTTTCTCAGAGGCTAAACAGTAGCAAGTGGAGATCCATTTGTGGGTTAAAAAATCATTTCTAATCTTTATTTTTTCATTTCTAATCTTTTAAATAAAATACAGTAAACTAGAATAAAATGGAGTAAATCAGAACAAACTTCATACAGAAAGGCTATGTTGTATTCTTTCAGTCGTGTGCATGTTTAAGTGGATTATTACACAAACGCATTTCTTCTTTCCTTACCTCCTATTCCTCCACAGCAGCCAGAATAATCCTGTTAAAAGGTAATTCATTACCATCATTAGAATGGCTATAATTAAACAAACAAAAAATAAAATAAGACACAAAAATGAGAAAACGAGTTGGTGATGATGTGGAGAAACTGAAGCCCTCGTGTGCTGTTGGTTGGAATGTAAAATGGTGCAGACATTAAGGAAAATAGTTCCTCAAGAAAGTTAAAAGTAGAAATTACAGTGTGATCCAAATTCCACTTCTGGGTATGTATCCAAAATAATTGAAAGCTGGGTCTCAAAGAAATACTCTCAAAGAGCACAGCCATATTTGAAGAATCACTATTCACATTCGCCAAAAGGTGGAAGCACTATGAATGTCTGTGGATGGATGAAAGAGTAAACAAAATGGGAAGTAAGCAAAAGGTGAAAGAAGCCAGTCAAAGAGACAAACACTATGTGATTCCACTTATGCAAGGAATCTAGAAGGGTCTTACTCAAAGAAAGTAGAATGAGGGTTGCCAGGGGCTGTAAGGCATGGGAGAATAAGAAGTTACTGTTTAATGGATACAGAGTTTCTGTTTTGCAAGGTACAAAAGTTCTGAAGATTGGTTGCACAACAGTGTGAATATGCTTACCACTACCGAACTATACGCTTAAAAGTGATTAAGATGGTAATTTTTATGTTATGTGTATTCCAAACACAATTTAAAAAGTTTTAAATAGTTTGATACCTAGAAATGGCAGTTCTCAAATAAATCCTTACTAAACAAACAAACAAACAAACAAACAAACAATTTGGGACAGTTGATTCTCTGCTCAGAGCCCTTCAATGATTTTCCATCTCCATTAGGGTGTGTCTTTACAATGGCCCTAAAGGGTTTATTGGTGTTCTAATCTCATGCTGTATCTCCCCTCCACCAGATTATTCTGCTCCAATTATGTTCATTTCTTTCTTGACCATTTCTTGAACATTTCAGGCACTTTTCTACTTGAAGATCTGAATACATGTTATTCTTCCCCTCCCTCAACACCTCCAAATGTATTCAAGGGGGGTGTTAGCAAACTAGGGGGAAAGACAACAATAGTAAACTGAGAATCATTAATTATAAATTCCAGCAGAAAGCCAATAGATTAGTCTTCTGTAAAATGGAGGACTTTTGGATAGCATATATACTCACACTATACTGCTTGTACTAGCATCCAACAAAAGGTCAGAAGAATAAATTAATAGAGATTAGATGGTAACTAACATTCAATGCCAATGACATATTATATTAAAGGAGATGGCTTCCCTTTTGTTCTAGTGTATCACTCCAACAAAATTTCTATCTTATATGCTCAATTATAATCCACTACATCCAAAGTGATGTATCCCAGTACAAAAACTCATAAGTGACTGATTGATTGCTATCTAATATATCTTGCTACGAGAATATTCATACTCTAGTATCTACTATTCAGGGAAAGATTTCCATATTTTATTCAGTAAGTTTGTATATTACCCATAAACATAGTTGTATATCTATAAACCTTCCAAAATGCCTCTGATATCTAAATAGGATATACATTTAGTTTTAGAACTATATTTCCTTATACAATCATTGCAAAATATTCTTTAATATTTGCTTTGTTATTTCTAAGCTGAGTTATTGCAAAACTTTCAGCTCCCATAGTCACTTCCCACTTCAAAGCTATAAACAAAGTGAGTAATATTTGAATGATTTCTAAGTCCAAAGATTTTTTTTTTAATGCCCTATGACCGTCCGGATTATTAGCAGGCCAGCAACAGAATTTCTTTTTTATCCTAAGCAGCTTAGAAAGCATTATATTTTTGGTTGTATACTTGTCTTAGCATTGATAGTTACATTGTGTTCATTCAATTGATAGCCCATAGTTAAAACTCTAAAGATAGGAAACAATGGATTTACTTCAAGTATATCCCCAAAGAAATAAGGCTTTTCAAAACATGTTTAGTGAAAAGCTGTCATTTTTCTCACAGAGGAAGAAAATAGATCTATTTTGAATCTATGAAAAGTGTGGGGGACAATAAAAGAAGAAAAAAGTGAATATTTATTTCAATCTTTACAGATACATTTAATTTTGTGGTCTTACATTTTCTTTTCTGTTCTTTTGCCTACAGAACATGAATTTGAAGACTTCTCTATTGTAATGAGCTTGTTATGTTTCTAGCCAATGTATGGCAATTATCTCCTGGTTTTAATGTCCCATGGTACAATTTTACAGTGGAGAGTGAACACCTGCTTCTAAATCCATAAATCATATTCATTAAATAGAGTTCAGAATGTGATCCTTATATAAAATGGCATTAAAACATTGTATTATGTTCAATATATCCTTCAAGTTAATATATCTTCTATGAAATTAGAATTTTGTCATATCTTAAGCTATAAGTGTTAACTGTTATAGTCTAAAATCTCTAAAATGTATATTTAGCTTCATATGAAAACATTCTTAAGGAGTATAATCCAAAGAAAACCTCTTCAGAAACACATGAAGAAGACAAACACATCACCTTCTTTCTTATTCAATAAAAATCATGAAATAAATTAGAACAATCATTAGGTAAACAGAATTAAAATAATATTTTATAAAATAATATTAAATATTACTTATAAAAATTGAGTATTATGATCCCTAATCTTGCCCATTTTTACTAGCTTCATATAGAAGTACTTCCTATGACATTTAATCCAGAGAACAACCCACCTATGCAGACAAAAACAAAGATACACAGTTCATCCTTTGCTGCCCTGTCTCCCTCATTACTAGACCTTTAAGAAACAAAGGGATAATGAGATCATTAGATAATTAGATTATTGGTATTATGGCATTTAGTAAATATTAGATACTACTTTATGATATAGAATATGATAATTCTACACACACAGAGAATATGTTGTATATGCATACACAAAGACTTATCAGTTACAAAAACAAAAGCAAAACCCTAAATGTCTATCAATAAGAAAATAATCAACAACCTAAAGTATAGTCACACTCATACAGTGCAATACTATAAATTTCAGATAAAATGAACTACTGTTAAGTAGATAAATCTCATGAATGCTTTGTTAAGCTAAAAAAAAAGCATATTGTAGAAGCAAAAGCCATCAATATAAAGCTTAAAAGTAAGCAAACAAATAATATAGTTTTGGTTTTCTATTGCTGTGTAACAACCAACCACCATAAAACTTGTTGGCTAAAAAACAGCTATTTAGTCTACACAACTCATCATATTTTACATAAATGGTTATAGTTATACATGTGCAATTTACTTTCCTATAACCAATAAATTGCAGATCTGGAATAAACATGGAATTTTAACTATAACTGTAAGCCTCTTTTTTTTTCTTAAGATTTTATTTATTTATTTGGCAGAGAGAGATAGAGCACAAGCAAGGGGAGCTGCAGAGGAAGAGAGAGAAGTAGGGAGCCTGACAAAAGCCCAAAGTGGGGCTTAATCCCAGGGCCTTTGGGATCATGACCTGATCACCACTCAAGCGACTGATCCATTCAGGTGCCCCTGTAACTGCAAGCTTCTGTTTTATTTTTTTAAGTCTAAACAATATTAGAAACTAAGTGCTATTGGGATCCCTGGGTTGGCTCAGCGGTTTGGCCATCCTCCTTTGGCCCAGGGTGCGATCCTGGAGTCCCGGGATCGAGTCCCGTGTCGGGCTCCGGGCATGGAGCCTGCTTCTCCCTCTGCCTGTGTCTCTGCCTCTCTCTCTCTCTCTCTTTCTCTCTGTGTCTATCATAAATAAATAAATCTTAAAAAGAAACTAAGTGCTATTATGTTATTTTTTATATTTTATATGTACTCAAATTAATTCAAGTAAAAATCTGGCTAAAATTGATTAATTAAGGACCTACTAATAAAACATATAATTCACAGATTTACATTTCAGTAAGATCACTTGGAGACCAAAAGTAGACATAGCTAATATAATAAATCATCATAATAAGGATGACAGGATATGAAGTAGGTTTCTTTTCTTTTTAAAAATTTTTTAGTCACCATGCTGCACATTAGCTCTCTATAATGTATTCATCTATTAACTGGAAGTTTGTACCATTTGACCAACATCTCCCACTTCCTCTACTCCTATCCCTGGTAAGCAACAGTCTATTATCTGTTTCTATGAGTTGGATTTCTTAGGTTCCACTTATATGAAATTATATAGTTTTTTGGTCTTTCTCTGTCTGACTTATTTCACTTAGTATAATGCCCTTAAGGGCCATCCATGTTGTGGCAAATGGTAGGATTAACTTTTTTAATGGTTGAATAATATTCATATAAAATATATTATATATTTTAATATATTTATATATTATATATATCACTTTTTAAAATCCATTCATCTATCAATGGATACATAGTTGTTTCCATGTCTTGGCTATGTGAATAATGCTGTAGGAAGCATGAGATTGCAGATATCTCTTTGATGCAGTAATTTAATTTCCTTCTGGTAGGTAAGTGGAAGTTGGATAGCTGGTTTATGTGGTAGTTCTATTTTTAACTTTTTGAGGAAGCTTCATACTATTTTCCATATTTACTGTATGTTCCCACCAACAGTTCCCTTTTCTCTAAACTTCATCAAAATATCATTGAACCACTTCTCTTTTTGATAATAGCAATCTCAACAAGTGTGAGATGATACTCATTGTGGTTTTGATTTACATTTCCCTAATAATTAGTGATGTTGAGCCATCTTTTCATATACCCGTTGGTCACTTGTATGCCCTCTTTGGAAATATATCTATTCAAGTCCTATACCCATTTTAAAATCAGATTTCTTATTTTTCTACTGTTGAGTTGAATGAGCTCTTTATATATTTTGGATATTAACCCTGTACCAGATATATGATTTGCAAATATTTTCTTCCATTCTATAAGCTGCCTTTGCATTTTGTTGAATGTTTCTTTTGCTATACAGAAATGTTTAGTTTGATGTAGTTCCACTTATTTATTTTTGCTTTTGTTGCTTGTGCTTTGATTTCATATCCAAAAATTGTTGCCAAGACCAGTATCAGAGGGATTTTCCCCTACGTTTTCTACCAGGAGTTTTATGGCTTCAGGTCTTACATATAAGTCTTTAGTCCAGTTCCTATTAATTTTTAAGAATGTTATGAGAGGGGTCCAATTTCATTCTTTTGCATGTAGTTATTCACTTTTCCCAACACTTTTTACCAAAGAGACTATCCCTTTCTCATTGAGTACTCTTGGCTCTCATATCAAATATTAGTTGATCATATAAGTGGGGATTTATGACTAGATCCTGGTTCTTTTCCATTGGTCTATGTACCTGCTTTTATGCCAGTACCATAACTGTTCTGATTACTATAGCTTAGTAATATAGTATGTGATGAGGAAGAGTGGTGCCCTTGTTATTTTCAAGATTACTTTGGCTATTCAGAGTCCTTTGGGGCTCTTTACAAATTTTAAGACTGTTTTCTATTTCTGCAGAAAATGCCATTGGACTATTTTCTATTTCTTCAAAAAATGCTATTGGACTTTTGATAAGGAATGCATTAAATCTATAGATATATAGCCTTTTTAATAATATTAATTTTTCTGAGACATGAACACAAATATCTTCCCTTTTTTGTGTCTTCGATTTTTTTTTCATTTAAGTCTTACAGATTATAGTTTATAGATCTACATTTCCTTGGTTAAATTTATTCCTAAGTATAATTTTTTGGGGGGATGCTGTTTCAAATGAAATTTCTTTTTTTAAATCAGGTATTTCATTGTTAGTGTATACTTACACACCAAATATTTATATGTTGGTTTGTATCCTGCAACTCTACTCAGTACATTTATAAATTTAAAAATCAAATCAAATATAAACATAATAGTATAATGACAGAGTATAAAGTAGATTTTTTATTTTTTTACAATTTAAAACCAATGAAATTGAATTAGTAACCTTTTGTTTAAATTTGCATTGCTTTGATTACTAACTAGATTGAGTATTTTTATTAGATTATTGTTAATCACCTATTTATAAGTTTTTTTATGCCATTGTTTTTCTTATTGCATTTTTGGGGATCACTATGCTTTTGTCTCTATCCTTCCATCCTCTTGCTATTTTTGTTGCAGATTTCACTTCTACATATGTACATTCAAACAATATATTGCTATTCAATTATAAGCAGGCATTTTCAAAAGAAATTGAAAAATAAAAAAAGTATTTCATGTTTCTCCATGATTTCAGCATTGCATTCAGCAGTGCTTATGTTTATCTGGTATTATTTTCCTTTTTAAAAACTTATTTTAGAGGCGCCTTGGTGATTCAGTTGGTAAAGCATCCTCCTGCCTTCGGCTCAGGTCATGATCTCAGGATCCTGGGATTCAGCCCCCCACCCATATCATCGGGACTAGCTCGGTGCTCAGCAGTGAGACTGCTTCTCCCTCTGCCTCTGCCTGCAGCTCCCCCTGCTTGTATTCTCTCTCTCTCTCTCTCTCTCTCTGTCAAATAAATAGATAAAATCTTTAAAAAATAAACAAACCCAACCCATACTTTATTTAACATTTTTGTGAAGCTTACTGGTGACAAATTCTCACTGATTTTTGTGTCTGAGAAAGTTGAAATTGCCTTAATTCCTGAATGACAGTCTTGCTAATGAAAGAACTAAGGGTGACACTTTTGTTCAGAATGTCACAAATTTTATTCCATTTTTTTTCCTACCTGCAGAGTTTCTGATGGAATGATTACTATCATTTTTCATTTTAATTCTTTCCTATGGAAGTTTCTTTTTTTGTTACTTAGGGTTTTCACTTTTTCACAGGTTTTCGGCAATTACACTATATTGTGTTTTGTTTTGGTTTTCTGTCGTTTTCTTTGTTTCCCCAGTGCTGTTTGTGAGCCTCCATCAATGGATTCACTGGTTCATATTCAATTTGGAGAAATTCTAGCTATTATTTCTTCAAATATTTTCTATTCTCCCCTTTCTCCTTTATTTCTAGAACTCCAAACAAAAGTGTGTTATGCTGTTTGATGTTGAATCACAGGAGAGTAAGACTGTTTCTTTTCCATTACCATCTTTCTGACATAGTTTTATTTTTATTTCTGTATCTTCAAGTTCACTAAATTATCTTTGACTATTTCTAATCTATCTTTCTGACCCATTGAATTTCTCAGTACATTTCATTTTTTTCTTCTTAAATACTTGAAAATATTTATAATAACTGCTTTAACATTTTTGTTCATAAATTCCATCCCCTCTATCATTGCTCGATTATTCTAAATGTGTTTGTTTCCTGAACATTATTACATTTTCTTGTTTCTTTGTTAGTCTAGTGAATTTTGAATGGATGCTACACGTTGCAATTTCTAAGTCTACAGTATTTTAATTAGGATTTTATTGTCTTCCTATAAAAGGTGTTAGTTTTTGTTCTATTAGCCAGTTAAATTGCTTTTATTTTTTCCTTTTGGAGATTGCTTCAAAAATATTTATTAGTGTGGATCTAGAATAGCCTTTATTCTAGAGATAGCTCTAGCCACTACTGAGATGTAGCACTTGTGTCTCTACTGCATGCCATAAGTGAATATTGAAGACTCTCTTTTTAGTTGCTAGGAATTAAAAATAATTCCCAGTCCTGCTTAAGATTTGGGAACCATTCAAGTTACATTTCCCGAAGTAGCTTCACCTTCTGAAGTTTCACCCAATTCATGCATATTTTAATAGACATCAAACATGCAAGAGGCCTTGATGTAAATTTTTTTCTGTATCACTCTTCCTCTCTGGAACTCTGTCCTCCAATTTTCAGCAGCCTGAACTTCATGAATGCCACTGTATTTCTCCTGAACTCCACTGTGAGTCCATTATATTCTAGCCTCCATTCCCTTCACTGCTCTCTAGTCCTAAATGAGAATTTAGACCCAAAATGGACGATGTTAAGGTTCATCTTATTTGTTTCTCCTCTCTTTGAAATCATAGTCTTTTGCTGCCTGTTGTCCAGTGTTTGAAAATACTTATTTCATACATTTGGCAGTTTTTCTAGGTTTTATAAGTTATTAAGTAGGTCTATCTCTGTTGGTCCATCAGAGTCAACAAAAATTCTGAAATTGTGTTTCTTTTTAGAAAACATGTTTCAAAAATATTATATATTCTGAAATCCATTTGGGGCTATGTTTTCAAACTTGAGGTACAAATTTATTTACATCTGCATATTGAGTATCTAGATAACAATATTTGAAAGGCAAAATTTTAAAGGATTTAGTTTTATAATTTCTGTTCTAATTGCTTTGGTGTTCAATTTGATTTTAAGATTTGGTTAAGTTTTCTCTTTTGTAAATAGATTTTGGATTTATTTTTATTTTGGACATAGAGTTAATAGTTGATAAGAGAAATTGCCGCTTTGAAATGTTGCTATATGAAAGCAGTATAACTAGTAGTTAACTGAGTTTTAATTATTATTGATGTGAGTGGAATCTGATTCTTTCACTTACTAATTTTAGAAAACTATACAAGTTGCTTAAATTCATTATCCCTCATATTGCTTATCTCTAAAATGAGGATAATACAAGTACTTACTTCATAGTGTTTAAATTATTCAATCAAATAATATACATGCTGCACATAGCAGAGTGTTCTATAGTCAGCAGGGATGTCCTGTTGCATAATCTGAGATATCATTCACTTTGAATATTTTTTTAATCATTCAATTAATGTTGGTCTTTATTAAATTTATTTTATTTTCTTTTTAGCAACATTTGGGGGGATATACCTCTGTAAAAAACAAATGCATACTTTAAATTTGACCATTTCTAACATCTACTTAAAAAGGTTTTTTTTGTCCTAAAAACTGTCTCTACTTCATCATCTAAGTTTTATTAGTTTCAAAAATGGCAATATTTTCACAGGGCTTTTCTTCAGCTTGTGCATTATATATATGTTCCTGTAAAGTTACATTATAATTCAAATGTTTGAAACTATTGAAAAGCTTACGGTAAATAAAATCATAAAGTGATTATTTAGACAAGTAAAGTTTTTCCATAGCTTAAATTGATGCCCACTTAGCATTTTTCTATATTTCTCCCTGGTTAATATAAATAACTGCCTCAGAGAAAAAGACTGATTACTTACAAGGGAAAGGCAATTAGATATATAACTAATTTATCAACCATAACACTGGAAGCAGAGCACAATATAATACATGAGAAAAAAAGTTAAAATAAAACTGTAAAGCCAATGAGAAGGAATCCCACAAAAATAGTGCACCCAGTTGTCTCAGATATTGGTTTTAAGTTAAAATTGATCATTACATATGGTAACGTAGAGTCATAGATGACCTTGATAAGCAATTTTGGAGTAATTAGAAAAAATATTATTTGCTTCTATTAAAGTAGAATTAAAAAAGAGATATAGTACATAAATGTATGAAACTTATTTTATAGTGTTTTATACTAAGAGATGAAGAAATATGAACTTTAGCTAGAATGAAATGTGTAGTAAAGAAAGTATGTGTGTGTGTGTGTGTGTGGTGTGTGTGTGTGTGTTTTCCAGATGAGGAAAATAACAGCATATCTATATCTTAATAGTTTGATCTTGTGAAGAGAGGAAAATTGATACAGGGCAGTCAGGAAAAATAAAGTGGAAAAACATCCTTGATGTTGTTTGTGTAAAACTGTTGATACTAGACTGTGGAAATGTTCTAATTATTTCACACTTCTCAGTGACATAGGATGGAAGGTCTCTGATTGTGGATGAGGATGGGGAAAGAAATATTGGGAAAGTATGGAAAAGTTATCTATTGGAGTATAAATGAATGGCCTGAGAAAATATAGTAGGATCATAGAGGGCAGCATAAAGTCTCACTGAAGACTAGTAATAATGAATTCAAAGTGAAATCAGACAACATAGCTGAGTGTTTTCTCCCACTATGTTCCAACTATGTGAAATGGACCACAGACAATTCAGCTGTGGGGGTATATAAAGAGAAGGCTTTCATGAAAGATGCACTTTTAGCAATTAAGTGCAAACATGGGTAAAGCATGCATGAAAGGAGTGATTGGCTAAGTGATTTTTTAAGCTAAGAAAGAACACAAGAGCAAATATTAGAGGTGTGAGAGGTAGTGAAAATGTCATAGGGTCAATGCATTAAAGATAATGGTGAGTTTGTTGCAGTCCTATAAATAGGATGCATACATTTATAATGACAAGGTCAAGGGATGATCACAGGAGTGAATGACTAAGGTGGAATGGAGGGAGGTCATGATCACTGGAGATGACACAGGACTGAAGGTTAAGAGTATGGTAAGGGATCAGAAAAATGGATATTGGAGTCATTTTAAGAACTGTAATAATAGTCATGCCGGAAAGAGTGACAGTGATCCAAAAGTTAAACATCTTCAAGGAGTAAAGTAAGGTGGTAGGTAGTACAGTCTGATGACATGAAGATTACTGTTTTACGGAGACAAAAGGAAGAATGGACAGTAGAGGCAATCAGAAGCTAAAAGAACGTTGACATCACCTCCAGATCCCATCTTCAGGCATGAGGTACAGGGCAAATTTGAGAAAGAAAACCACTACCACTTGAGATTAACATGAAGATTGAATGCTCATTTAAACACACACACACACACACACACACACACACACACATCTCATCATGTTCTTGGCCACAAAAAGTCTCAATAAATTCCAACAAACTCAAAATATACAAGCCATGCTGTCTAACTACAATGCAATAAAATTGGAGAATAATATCACCAAATTTATCTTCAAGTTTCTCATATATTTTGAAACTAGAAATTACATTTTAAATCGAAGGTTAGAAAATAAATTGTTATAATTAATCTAATATCTAGACCTGAACTAAATCAAATCATCATATATAAAAGCAAGTGATATTGGGGATCCCTGGGTAGCTCAGCGGTTTAGCACCTGCCTTCAGCCCAGGGTTTGATCCTGGAGTCCCGGGATCCAGTTCCACATCAGGCTCCCTACATGGAGCCTGCTTCTCCCTCTGTCTGTGTCTCTGCCTCTCTCTGTATGTGTGTCTCTCATGAACAAATAAATAAAATCTTAAAAAAAAAGCAAGTGATATGGAGCAAACATTATACTTAGAAGAAAACATATCTATAAATGTACATATTAACATAGAAGAATGAATAACTATTTCCTAAAAACATAAGTGCCCTGGTAGGCCCTTACACTTCTTACATAAATCTCACATTATGGATATTTAGCCCATTTTATTAAAAAGCCTAAGACTCGGGGAGACTTAATAATCTTCCACTCATACTGCAAGGGAATATTGGAACCCATGCTGAATTGAATTACTAATACTGTTCCCCACCAAACTACCATTCTTCTTTTTTTCTGAGAATGATTTTATCTTGAACCTAAAATCCAGCCTCTACCCCAGTATTCAGACATCAATTCTAACAGCTTATGTGTAAATGTGTATATATGGTGGATCTGATTGTAGTTCTCTCCTCTGTACTCCCTGCCCCAAACTGACCTGTGATGGGAAATGGATGGCTCCGATCTAATTGAAGATCTTTGGTTTGCTTAACATTGAAAAAACTAGATGATGTCTGAAATTTCTTCAGAGAAAGTAAGTCAGAACTTTGTGTCTGATCAGTCTGAGCTGTCATAGCCAGAGAGTTCAAATTTCTTGGTCTCCCATTGACTAGAATATTACAAAACCTGGACTAATTTACCACTTCCTTATCTAAAGTGCATTGTTGTTACTTCCCTAGTTGTCTTGTTCCCTACAGAGCACTGTGGATTTTATGATGCATTTTATTTTCAGAGAAACAGTATTTTCATAGTTTGAAATCATTACATAGTAAGGAAAAACCTGATGCTTGTTCCAGTAAATGATAAATGCATTTGGCTCAGAAAACTCAATTTTCTCTTTTGTTATTTCTCCTTCTCTACAAAACTTTAACTGTAATTAGGAAATGTATTTCTTCCTGATCGTTCTATTTTTTTTCTTTTTGTAGTTGAACCCATAAATAAGAAGTAAAAGCAAAACAAAAACAACAAAAATGGTTTAAATAAAAAGGAAAAGGGCAAGTTTAGAATATGCTTATCAAAAATTTAGAAGCTAAAAATAGGGCTATTGTTCTCCTAAATGTATTTTAATTGGTGTTAGCATTTAGACAAATCAGGTAAAAACTGCTAATAGCAGAAAACCATGACGTTTTTTTGTGGAAAACATGCACTTTTCAGAATTACACGTTTACAATGAAATGACTAAACCAAAATTAATGAAGGCTGACAATTTCTTCATATAATTACTGAATATAAAACTTAGAAAACCCAAGTCATCGTATTTCAAAAATTCCAATTCCCAAATATTTGGAATGTTTCAGACCAAACATTAAGTTTAATAATTTTGCTTTCATTGATTATTTATAAAAACTTCTACAAGTGATTAAGAAACTATATTTTACTATGAAAATGACATCAAGAGATACTGAATGACTTTTGAATTTTATATATTTTTATAGTTGTTTTGCAGTGAATTATTTTCCCTTAATGCTTTTCAGCAAAAATCTCAAACAAAAATATCTTTGTTTACTTACATGATTTCTGTTTTAGTTATTTGGAAGTTTTTCTGCTTATTACCTAAGGTTTTTTCTAATTGTGTAAACAGGCAAAAATAATATGTAACATAGTTTAAAAGTTTTGAAAAAGTAGCAAGTTGACTATAAGTCTTTTCCTTTTTTTTATTAAGATTTTACTTATTTATTCATGGGAGACACAGAGAGGTGCAGAGACACAGGCAGAGGGGGAAGCAGGCTCCATGCAGGGAGCCTGATGTGGGACTCGATCCTGAGACTCCAGGACCATGCACGCCCTGGGCTGAAGGCAGGCACTAAACCGCTGAGCCATTCAGGGATCCCCTAGAAGTCTCTTCCTACTCATGAACATCAATCTTCTAGTATCCACCCCGGAGGCAACCACTAATGCACTTTCTGAGGGATCACTATAGAAATATGTGAAATAAATTGTTTTGATAGCACACTTATCTGTGTGTTACTGTTTTCACTTAATAAAATTAGCTGAAGATCATTTTATATTCAAAGAGTGACTATTTACTTCCTTATATATGATGTAATGTGAAGTAAGTATATACCATATTCAAAAATAGTCCCTATTTTTTGCATTAATACAATCAGTACATTCTATACATGTATAAATATATAAATACATATAATTAGTATTTATATTCCCAGAAAATATACATTTAATTCTAGAAAATGTGTGTATGCATAGAATTAATCAATACATTATATACATATATAATATGAATATATAAATAATATAATAAAAAATTATAAATGAATATGCCTGTATATGTCTGTGTATGGTATACATAATACATACACGTGTGTTTGTATATATGTATCCATATACATGGAAAGAGAATGAAAGACTTAAAATTCTCAGTGTAAATTTTATCATTGATAAAATATTATTTAACACTAAAACATAAATAATTAAATAACAAAGCAGGGGTTTGTATGAAACTTGCCCAAATACTTGGTTTGGTAGTCTGATACTACACAAAACTGGCCAACACATTAGCACGGACATCTACTTCTCATCCCAATTCTTATCCAGTACTATAGGATTATGGAAAGCTTTCTGAAAGTTAGTTTATTCGTATGTAATTTTTTTGGCCCTTCACCAGATTTGATTAAGAAAATCAAATGAAGAGAGTTCTGATGAAAACATTTCTAGAACACTGTTTTCAAACGTGTGATCTCAGACCATTTGTATGAGAATCACTTTAAACTACTTACTAAATAATTTTTTTAAAGATTTTATTTATTTGAGAGACAGAATGAGAGAGAGAGAGAGACAGCACATGAGCAGGGGCAGAAAGAGGGGGAAAAGTAGGCTCCCTTGTAGCCTAACATGGGGCTCAATCCCAGGGCCCCAGGATCATAACCTGAGCTGAAGGCAGATGCTTAACTAACTGAGCCATCTAGGTGTCCCATTAAAATTTTTTCAGTTATGATAGAAAAGAAGCAGTCTCACATTTGCCCCAACCCACAGGTGTTTGTTACTCTTGAGATAGCCTTATCAATTGAAACACATTTTTTTGTGAGTGTGTGTTTCAACTTTTTAGTTAAATTTTAGTTAACATATAGTGTAATATTGGTTTCAGGACTAATATTTAGTGATTCATCACTTACATATAACAACCAGTGCTCATCATAAGTGCCCTCCTTAATCCCCATCACCCATTTACCCCTGCCCACATCCCCTCCAGCAAACCTCAGTTTGTTCTCTGTAGTTAAGAGTCTCTTATGGTTTACTTCCCTCTCTTTTTTCTCTTCCTTCCTCTATGTTCATCATATATTTTACATATTAGTGAAATCATATGGCATTTGTCTTTCTTTGACAGACTTATTTTCCTTGGCATAATACACTCTGGCTCCAACCACACTGTTGGAAATGGCAAGGTTTCATTTCTTTTGATGGCCAAGTATTATTCCATTGTATACCACATCCTCTTTATCCATTCATCAGTTGATGTACTTTTGGGCTCTTTCCATAATTTGGCTAGTGTTGATAACACTGCTGCAAGCGTTGGGGTGCATGTGTCCCTTTGAATCAGTACTTTTGTATCAGTTGGGTAAATATCTATAGCTCTAGGATCACTACATATAACTTTCTTCAGCATGTGATGCAGCATCCACATGAAAACAGTAGACTTCATTAAACCCAGGGACATTGTGATTATTTATATAGAAGAGTGATGTAAGGTTCACATTTATCGTCACAAACAAAATACCTCTACTGTCCCTGGAAAGCTTCAATCTTTTCCTCAGGAGACATGACTGAAAATCAAAGACTAACTTTGGGGTGAAGACCTTCATCGAGGAGCTAAAATCCTCTGATTATTAGCCAGCAGAAAACCTGACACGTCTTCTGACCAGTGTGCCAACAGTAGGTAAAGGTATGAGTCCTGGAAACAGATTGTCTGAACCTTGCTATCTCAGCTATGAACTCTGCAATCTAAGAAGTGCAATTTGTTTTTTTTTTTTTTTGAGCTTAGATTTTCTAAACAGCAAATGGGTTTGAGAAGTATATGAATCAAATAGACCAATTGTGACAATCAAATGAATTAATACATAAAGCACCCAAAAGATTGCCTGACACATAGTTAATGCAAAAGGAAAAGCAGTATTATGATGATTAAATTGATAATGAAATGTGTTAGAATCCTATAGATATGAAAGACCAGGCTTTATGTAGCCAGAAACACAGAATCTATTTGTATGTTGAAACAAAGATAAAATAATATATGAAGGAAAATGAAAATATCTACATAAATATTTTGTCAACAAGAGTTGAAAATTAGAATGAAGAATTGAAATTGGTCAAAATGTAACAAAATACAATTAGAAAAATAGGAAACATTGATCTTAAAAATGAGTTTATTTGATTGCTTGCCAAGACATCCTGTGAATTTGCTTTTCACCTGGCAAATGCTGCAAAATAGGGCATAGTAATTACGTATAAAGATAAGTGTATATATAATTGTATAAAATGCATATATGACCTTCCTTATCCACATGAAGATATGTTTTAATATTTTCAGATAAAGAATAATTATGAGTTATTATTTTGTAACATTGGGTATAAGAACTGCTTTTAGTATAAATTACAATTTATGCCCAACACTTATTTTTGGGCTTTACATTTTTTTCAAGATTAAAGAAGTTATTATTTATATATTAATAGCACGATTTTAACATAATGATTTCTGAGTGTAAGTTCTCTGAAATTTGCAAAAATAAGAATTTGACATTCTATGATTTATTCTTATTATTCATGACCCTCTTTCAGACCATTATGTATTTGCTTGATCTGGCCTTCAGTGGAGACAAAATTATCAATCTTTTCTCTGGGGTTTTCTGTATTTCATCTGCATTTATCTGTGCCTTGAATGGTTCATTACATGGACCTGAATTGGTTTCCTAAATGTGCCAGTAAGTATAAAAGAGAAAGGTTATATTGTGCTCTTCTGATCTTTTGGAAGCTTTTCTTTTCTTTCTCCCTTTTTAAAATTTTTTGGCCGAGGTTACAAAGTTGTAAAATTGTAAGGAAAACATACAAAATAATTGCACTTTGTTTTTGAGATGAAAAGGACGGCAGTTTTGAAAATTCTTGAATAAATTCTGGAATGCATTTGCCTTGAATTTGCCTGTGATCAGCTGTAGAAACTTCTTTAGATTAGATTTAGAAATTTTCAGAAACAAGAAAACATAACAAAAACTCATCAAAGGAAATCTTTTTGTGATCACTAGTTCAAATTTCTATTTAAAAGAACAAAATGAATCCTATTTTAATTTTTTCTCAAAATAGCTAAAAGGAATTTCTAGCAACTTAAAATCTACTATTAATTTATCTTTTTTTGAAAGCCGATTTCTTTTTCTTTGTTATTCCACCTTGAAAAACAATCTAAGAAAAATAACATTTTTATTTCTTTTGACATTATAAAACCTCTAGAGATATCTTTAATAAAACATCAAGGGCAGTATTTATCAAAAGACTAATAGGTAAACATGTTTTCAAAACATAAATAATAAATGAAAGTGCATAATATTAATTATTTGTATTTGAACTTAAAAATAAGTCTTATAATTGCTATGTTACTACATAATTAGTACTTTATAAATAATTAATTGCATCATTCATATATCTGTAGTATACTAAAAAGGTATAATTTCTTCCATAATTTCTTCATAATTTTAAAATAATCTCTGCACTAAAATTATGATTGCATAGTCACAATTTCTTAAAACTTGTATTAAAATGCATTTCAGAAAAAAATTATAAGGTAAAAAATATTTTCTAAATGCAATGACAATTATTTAGAGTAAACAACTCTATTTTTGTTTATTCATGAAGCCAGTACACTTAAAAGTATATATAGCAAAATCTTCAGGTTATGATAATGTTTTTTGAGATCAGGAGAAAAGAATCTCCAGCCTCTTCAACCAGGCTGCTCTTTTCATGCGCAGGGCCCTGGACAAACATTTTGTTGGAAGGGGCTTCTCTATATAAACAATTTAGCTAAAAAAAAGTATTATAAAGGTCATGGCCTCATGTAAGATGCAAGATATTTATCCATGAAGACTAGGAAAATGGGAAAAGAAGAAGTACTTACTTGAGTGTTAATTTTTCACTGCATACACATGAAGACTCTCCAGTCTGTAGGTATCATCTCTTCCTGCTCATCTCTAAGAACCGATTCCTCCTTTATTTCAAAACCACCATTCTTATCTAGTCTGATATCTTTCATCATTAAGTAAAAGATAATAATGCTGTTATAATTGGCAATGTCATGGCTCTTTGGAACCTGTTGAAATTAAACAGCATAGATGTTGTTGTCTCTGCAGTTCCCTAATACTATTTTATGCTGGCTACATTATTACTCAAGACACTCAAATATGCACATGAAGCCAATGAATGTTGGTTTCGAATGACTCTCTCTCAAAAGCTGATACCTTGCTTTGATGTTGATAGTTAAAAATGAAAATATCAACTGGTATGGAGAAAAATGTGAATGAGAATTCATTTTCTGGTCATGGCAAATTTACCAATCAGAATTTTATAGCATAAACATTGAACAAAACATCTTCCAATTCTATCTTATCTTGAACTTTCTGGTATTTTGTTTGTTTGTTGCATTGCTACAATGTAATATCTTTACATATTGCCCTTACTTCTGCTTTCCACATGCCACCATCAGCTAAGAGGATAGACAAGAGACCCATGGGCAGAGCAAGAAGACCAGTCCCATTCATGCAAGAAATATCTATTCTTCCTTAGGTGTTGCTTCAGGCTGACTGGGAGAACACAGCCTCACCATGCCAGTCAGAGGCAAGAAAGGACTAATTAGAAAGGCTGCTAGCATTGTGGAGCAAAACCAACAAAGCAACTGGCATTCTATTTAAATAAATAAAAGTTAGGGGATTCCTGGGTGGCTCAGAGGTTTGGTGCCTGCCTTTGGCCCAGGGCACAATCCTGGAGTTGCGGGATCGAGTCCCACGTCGGGCTCCTGGCATGGAGCCTGCTTCTCCCTCCTCCTGTGTCTCTGCCTCTCTCTATCATAAATAAATAAATAAATAAATAAATAAATAAATAAATAAATGTTCCACAGTGTCTTCTGATATAAAATCAACCTATGAAAAATCAAAAAATGTTTTGGCAACAATAATCAACCATAAACTGAAAAGTCATATACCATTCCAACAATAAAAGCTTTAAGTTCTATGATAATTACTTTAACCAGGAAAATATTAATACTATCTAACAAAACTTTAAAACTTCTCATAAAGAATTTACGAAATAAACTGATGAAATGAACTTCCATTTTTTTAAGTAATCTCTGTGCCCAACATGGGGCTGGAACTCATGACCCTGAAATCAAGATTCACATGCTTTACCTACTCAGCCAGCCAGGTGCCCCCAAAATTCCATCTTTTGAACAAGATTTGCTGCTATAAAGGTACCAATTATTCTCAAACTAATCTTTAATCTGCAATTCCATAATCTCTAAACGAAATCCCAGTTGGTTTTTGAAGGACTCCACAAACCTATAATAAAATACAATGTGGAAGAATAAAGGTCCACAAATAGCTAGGTAAATTTTAACAAGTAGAAATAGGGGTAACTTACCTTAGTAAATATTGCAACATTCTAGAAAGTCAGAGTAATGTATGTGGAAAGAAACACACAGGGGATCCCTGGGTGGCTCAGCGGATCGAGTCCCACGTCGGGCTCCCGGCATGGAGCCTGCTTCTCCCTCTGCCTGTGTCTCTGCCTCTCTCTCTCTCTCTATGTCTATCATAAATAAATAAATAAATAAATAAATCTTAAAAAAAAAGAAACACACAAAGGAAAACTAGACCAAGATGCATCTATGTAAGCAAGCACAAACACCCAACCCTACGGTATACAAAATAGTATCACAATTTAATTGGAAAGTTCAAATCGTATAATTGGGAAGCTTTTTCACTTTATGTAAAAAAGTCAAATGACCTCAATGGAAAGATGGGATTGGCATAGATGAAAAGAATAAATGTGAAACACATTAAAACACAGAGCATAAGAAAAACCTAAAAGACTGTTTTTATCTCGAATGGACTGTAGGTAATCATCAAGAAATAGCAAGGGTGCCTGGGTGGCTCAGTCACCTAAGCATCTGCATGTCTGCCTTTGGCTCAGGTCATGATCCCAGCATCTTGGAATCAAATTCTGCGTACGGTTTCCTGCTCAGGGGAGTCTCCTCCCCCTCTTCCCTGTCCCTCTCTTGTGATCTCTCTCTCTCTCACTCTCAATCTCTCTGTCAAATAAATAAAATCTTAAAAAAAATAAAAGAAAAAGCAATATCAATAGAAAGGAGGGCAATTTAAGGAAAACGTCAAAGGCTATAAATCTATAAAGGTATATTCAGACTCATTCAAAATCCAAGATGCAAACTAAAGCAATACAAAGCTATCATTGTACATCTATTTGCAGATGATGAAGTTGTGATAACTTCTCCAATTAAATAGTATTCAGAGGTTAGCTTCCACATTATTCTTTTGTATTGTCATTTTTCTTACTTCCTTTTCATAGTAAGTATAATTACATTCATTATGACTAGCATTTTAACACCTTTTGTGAATTAGTACTTATCAGTTGCCCCTGTCTCCCCCGTAACTTAAAGATAAAACTTTTTCATGAAATTGGTAAAAGTAACTGTCAAACAAATATTCCAGTGAATAACTGGTCTGGATATGCCCTTTGAGAATACTGTCTTGGTCATCCTTCATTTCCCTGTGCTTCATGCACTTTGACACCTTTAGACTTTCTCCCAAATAATTAATTCACCAGACTAGCTTGATCACAATAGAATCAAGAATTCTGCTCAATTCATGGGAAGTCAGTGAATTAACTTGCTCTCCATAATTAGTATTAAATATAATAAGTCTGTTTGATATGTTTAATCTGCTTTTAGGGACCTATGGTTGACAATATTGCTGACTTGGGAACTCCTCCAGTTGACAAAAATAAATTGTAATCCAGACATGCCTAGGGAGAAGAAACAATCAGGTGTTTATTTAATAATTTTTATTTTTTCAAAGGAAATGAGGATTGTATTATAAACCTCTTAATAAGAGGCATTTTTAATAATGGGAAATATTAATGTCAACTACGATAAACGTTGATGCCTTTATTTAAACTTGACATTAAAAATGATAGTGAGACATATTCTTTACCATGGCTAAGAAAGGAGTACTTATTGAAAAGGAATGATTTTGAATTAAATTCCCTTGAAGAAAACAATAAAAAGTTAAACAGGCAAAAATTATGAGGCTCATTTATTTCCCAGGTGAGCCAAAGCAATTAGATAGCTCCTTCTTTCGATTGCCTATAGGATATAACAAATCACCTAAATGATTACTTGTTTGGAAAAGCATGTACTCTTTTTCTTTCTCCCTCTATTTGAGAAATTCACTTTTTCCAATTTTGGGGGTCAAATTTCAGTTATATTAAACAAAATTACTCCTAACCATGAGTAGAGAAGACTCTCCAGCAACACTTCCTGCACTCAGCACTACCTCTAATGGATGGACATTGTTCAATTAGGAGCAGTAATAAAAAGAATTTATGAATGAGGTTGCCATGTAAAAAGACAGCAAATACCAAGGAATGCTGAGGATCATAAGCAATTTCCTTTTATAGTACAATGGCCAAAATTTCTTGTATAGTCCTTGAAGAAATGTATGAGGAAGTAAACTCTTCCTGTTTTATTTTCCCTGTAAGAGGATTCCCTCTGCAGGTGTTTTAAGAACAGATGAACAGAAGAGAAATAAACATGGATTCCTTTAGCCAACATTCATCAAATACTGTTCTTTGTTGCTTTTGTTGTGTTTTGTTTTGTTTTGCTTTGTTTCTGGTCTTCCACTCCTTTTCTGCCTTTCCTGGTTTTAACTGAGTTTTTAATATAACTCTATCTTCTTTTCTATCCTAGCATTTCAATTTTACTTCTCTGTAAATTTTTTAAGTAGTTACCCAAGTTTGTAGCATCCACTCACAACTTATACCGTTCATTTCAAAAAACACTATACCACTTCACAGAGAGTTCTAGTACCTACAACAAGAGCATTCCCAGTTCCACTCTCATTCCTTGTAACAGTGTTGTCATTCATTTCACTTATCCATAAGCTATAATTACCAAATATATTGTTCCTATTATTATTTCAAATGAATGTTACATCAATTAAAAATATGAGAAGTAAGAGAGTTTATTTTACCTTAATGTACTCCTCCTTGAGTGCTCTTCCTTTGGGTCAGTAGCTCTGAGTTTCTGACCTATATTATTTCTTTCTGAACATCTGTTAACATTTCTTGCAAGGCAAGTCTCCTGGTGACGCATTCCCTCAATTTTTGTTTGGGATTTTTTTTTTTTAATTTCTCTTTTCTTTTGAAGGATAGTATCCAGGATACAGAATTATAGTTGGTGATTATTTTTTTCTTTCAACACATTGAATATTTTACTTCAACCGCCTTTGACTTGCATGAAGTCTGAAATCTCTTCAGTTTCTGAAGAGAAGTCTGATGTAACTCTTATTTTTGCTCTTCTGTAGGAAATAGAAAGTGATAAAAATAATTGACCTATCTTCGTGCTTTATGGACTTTGCTCTGTTCACCTAGCTCTGGCAGCATCTAGTTGTTCTGTGGAGTTCTGGAGAGTGGAGGGAGGTAGGTCTGAAGTCCTGCTAAGTTCCTGGGAGTTGATTTCCCCATGGTCCAGCAGCCTTGCAGCCCCTTCCCCACAGGATGGATCTAAGAGACTCAGGATGTGGGGATTCTCTCTGCACCCTGTCTCACCCTGACTAACAAAACACATTACACTTCTAGCCATATTTCTAGGTGGAAAAGGGGGTAATTGGATTCTCTGTGAACCTTTTTTGTTTTGTGGGGGAGTTTTGGTTGTGTTTCTGGTTTTGGTTCAGCCAGACATGTCTGCTTTTCATTTTTAAATTTGGGAGGGGGGTATGTGATAGATGTTCACCTTTTAAATGTAAATGTTTAAAAGTAAGGAATTTCTGTGTTTCCACAGCTGACATTGATGTGGACCTCATTTCCTCCCCCTCTTGCATCCTCCTCTATTTCCTCTTTTCATACTCTTGTATTGGTTCTAATAAATGGTTGCTTTAAAAAAAAATAGGGGCACCTTGTTGGCTCAGTCAGTTAAGCAGTTGTCTTTGATTCAGGGCGTGATCCCAGAGTCCTGGAATTGAGCCCCATAGCAGGCTCCCTGCTCCACAGGAAGCCTGCTTCTCTCTCACCCTCTGCGGTTTCCCCTGCTTGTGCTCTCTAATTCTCTCTCTGCGTCAAATAAATAAATAAAAATCTTAAAAAATATAAAAATAAGATACAATTTATCCAAAAATGCAGAAAATGAGGGTTAAAAATGTGATTAAGAAAACAGTAAAATGTATAATACAAATAAATCTAAATATATAAGTAACAATTATTAGAAATATAAATTAAATAAGTCCTTAAGTTAAAAAATAGAAACTACCATTTTGTTCAGAAACAAAAATTCAGTTAGTCTGTTTGCAACAAAACCATCTAGATGACAAGCACCTGAGAGTCAATACATACATGCTCACTAGCAGCTGCAAGTCCAACCACAGAGAAAGTTTTAGTGGGCAGTCACCCCTAAAATGCTGACATAGCCCTAGTGATATATATTTTACTAAAACAAAATCAAGAGGAATTAGGACATCTGATTTTACTATAATTATTAGGGGAACTGAGTCATTATCCAAAAGTTTTCATGGAGATAACACAAAGCCCAGACAACTTTATACTCAGTTTTACCAATCATTCAAGGAAAAGAAAAAAATCTGTACTATAAAAATCTTTTTAAAAAGAGAAAAAAGTGAAGATGCCCTAACTCAGGTTACAACATTTAGCATAGCTTTCACTCCAAAATAAGATTGAGTACAATATATGAGAGGAAAACTGTAATACAAATTAAGAAAAATTAAATAAAATATTAGATAAGCCCAATAACATAGAAAATAAAATACACAATAAAAAGTTGTGGTTTATCCCTAGAATGCATAAGCTTAAATATTAGATATGTTTAATTTAATGCATGACATTAATAAATTAAAGAGGAAAAATCAATATAATTATCCCACATATGCAGAAAAGAACCAGTTCAATAGCATTTACTGTTGAGTGAGTATAAACATAAAAATTTGAGGGAATTCTCTTAACCTGATAAAAGGTATTTCTAAAACAAAAATTAAATAAAATAAAAATAGTTTGCCCTTACTATTATCATGAACTATTGTGATGTAAGTATATATGGGGAGGAAAGAATGCATAGGAAGATAAAAGACAGCAAAAAGGAAAATAAAAAAATAAAAGCCTGCAGTTAAAAAAAAACACAAAGTACACACACTGCTATGTTAATCCTGTTAAATTATAGTTATTAAAATTTTTTTTAAAAATATCTTTTTAAGGGAGAAGGTATCTCAATGGCCACCACTGAATGGAGCAGTACGTACTATTTCCTTGTTTTTGTTTGAGTGTACCACTTATCATGGCATCAGGGAACCTGTCAAAAGAGATAATACATTATTGCATTATCCTAATATTGCATTATTAAGAGGCGGTATAGTCGCTGTTAATTCAAAAGTTCCGTAGAGATAGTCTGTCTACAGTTGGATTACATCTTTATCTCTGGTCCAGGGAAGCTTGATTGCTCTGGCTTTTGTCTCTTGGCCCTGATAAGAAGGGCAGTGGAATTTGTAATGTGCTGATTAAAGTCCCAATTACCCTGGTGACTCCAGAGTTAGTTCTTTCCCTAAGGCCTAACTGCTTGGACAGGGCTGTTTTGATTAGATGACCAAGATGATTTATAAGGATCCCCCATGAGCAGCTTCTCTAAGCTGTCTGAAGCAGATTTCCTTTGGGCCTCTCAAAAGTCAGATTCAGCACAAAAATGCCATTGGGCCCATGTAGAATTCTAATGTGGCAGAAGCAGGAGCTATGGGATGCTCTCCCTGCATTAGCCTCCTCTTGCACTAAGTTCTTTGCCTTTAAATAAAACCTTTATGTGACAATACTCTGAGGAGTCTAGTAAGTCATTTCAAATATACACGCTATGGAAAACAATCTAAGTACCTACGCACTAACTGTCGGGAATATATCCCCTTTGTTGTGAGCATATACATGCTGCTTTTGTATGTCCCAGATTCCAACAGTTAAGTAGATGAAATTCTTTTATTATAGAGCGGAAGAATATTTCACTGAAGGGATTTTTTTTCCAGTACTAATTAAAATAAGAGGTTCATCAAAAGAATGGAATTACCAGTTTAAAATGAGTGTGCCATTAAGAAGAAAACAAGAGGCTCTTGGATGGCTCAGTCCCTTAGACTCTTGATCTTGGCTCTGATCTTGGTCGCAGAATCATGAGTTCCAGCCAGACATGGACATGGAGCCGACTTTAAAAAAGAAAGAGAAAGAAAGAAAGAAAGAAAGAAAGAAAGAAAGAAAGAAGAAAGAAAGAAAAAAAGAAAGAAAGAAAGAAACAGTGATAGCATTGATGATTCAAATTATATTCTATCTACTTGAAATCAAAAAGCATTAGTAAAATAAAAGTGACACTATATTGATGCCAAATAGGTAAACTGATTTTGGGAAAATAATAACACACATCATATAGCATTAATGTCAATTTTGATATTATCGTTTTGGGATTTTTTTATGCAATTCACAAATATATTTTTGAATTTTGGAGTCATTTATGTGCTTTAAACTTAAGAATTTATGTATAACTTTATGTAAGTGCATACTTAAATATCATTCTGATAATAACTTTTGCTTTCATTAGAGCCAGAAAAATCCTTTTTTTCATTAAAATACTTATTATATTGCTCACATTTGAGAAAGTGCTTTATAATATTTGCCTATCCCCTATTAAGATTTTTTCCTCTATTATATTTTATGAACACTTTGAGATCATTTCCCTGACACCAAATGTAAATATTTGAATATTTAGAGTTATTCAAACTAAGAAGCCAATTTTATGTTCTGAAATTCTAAGATTTTTTTAAGGAAATCATAGTGGAACTTTCTAATAAATAAGGAAATAACAATATGATTCAGGAACAGAAGGTCACAAATTATCTTTCCTGCTGAGGTACATTGTGAAAAGCATCCTATAGTCTACATAAAATTAGAACAAATATTTATTTAAAAAAAAAACAGAATTGAAAGAGTTTATTCCTCTCTCCTATGAGGTCTCTTAACTTTGCAGTGTAAATGAATGTTTTCAAGAAACTACAAATGGTTTCTTAGTCTTTACAATTTATTGTAGAATTCTAATGTGGCAGAAGCAATGAAAAAAACAGTCTTGGATCGTAAGAATAAGTTTCCATCAATTTCTGGAACATATTTATTTAGTGTACCTTACAAAACTCAGCATTTCTTTCCTTACAAAACTCAGCATTTCTTTTTAAACCAGATGACTTTTTTATTTGCTTTTTTTTTTTTTCACTCTTGCAGAAAAAGTGGTACAGTGTTGTAAGGACTTCAAAGCAGGGCTGTGTTCCCTTAATCACACCTCTGAATCATAAGAAAAACAGAACCAAACAAAGCAAAAATATAAGAATTTGCAGATTACCTTCCATTATAAGGCAAGTAAGTATTGCATCTAAGAATGAAAAACACAGATATCTGGAGAAACTTCAGGTTTGAGGAAGATACATCCAGTAGATGTACTCTTCCTTATATTTCCTTCTAAGTACAACTACAACCCTGGATATTATACATTATTTAAACATAAAATGTCTCATGGTGGAGAGAAGAAGGCAGACCAGCTAGGAAACTTGGGATCCAAGGACTGACACGGTGTGAGATCCATGAGTTTCCTGATTGCCTCAGATATCCCAGACTGGAGGTTAAGAAGTCGGCAACTCAGTGACACCAAAGGAAACAAAAAGAGCTCTCACAAACGTGTGCTCTTTCCAAAAAAAAAAAAAAAAAAAAAGAGATTAGGAAAGGGCAGCCTAGAAAGAAAAGGTTTTGATAGTAATGGAACTAGTCTAGTCACACACTAGCATCCCTACCCCACCAGCAAATGCTTAGAGGAGAGCTGCGCTTCCACCCAGGACTAGCTATGTAGAGACCCTTTACCTCCTACTGGAGGGTGTCAGAGGAGGCTGGGACTCTGATCTCCACTGGATGGTAATGAAGTCCATTCTATGATATCACGTTCCCCAGGCTGGGGTCATGATCTCCTGCTGCATCAACTCCCAAGAAGCCTGATGCAGCCCCTTGTCTCCTAAATATTACATTCAGTTGAGAGAGACACACAGAAGTGGAGTGACTTATTTGTTATTTGTGAGATTCGAAACCTCTGTACACTGAATTTGAACCTTGACAACACTATCAACCTAATATGACACACCTTTAAGTTCTGATTTTGTAGTGCTCCTTGGAAACAGGTTGTTTGTTTTTATCTTCCCTGCAGAGGGGGAGAGACAGAAAAAAAAAAAAACACCCACAAATGTTATGTGAGTATTGCCATGATGAATTATAACTTTGCCCTACCCTGTTATTAATAATGCTAAGGCTCTTCATCACATGCAGTTTTCTTTTTCATAGCTCTTTTGGATATGGGAGGAACTGCTGCTGCTATGGTTCTTTTCCTTTTTGCCTACTCTTCAATCTTTTGATTTAGAGTGCCAGCTATGGACCCCGGGGTGAATCTATTGATTTAGAGACTAATAGAGTTGCAAACTAATAAATTGGATTGTCTGGATTATTGGAAGCTTGTAGGGCATGCCCAGCTTACTACCTTCAGACCTGTGGCCCAGGCTCTACAGAGGCTATCGTGATGAAAGGTACAGTCCAGTTAATACAAGGAGCTTCTAGCAGGCTGGCTCCTTCCAGGCTCGCAGATGGTTCGTTTGTTTCTCTTATGTGTTTTATTTGTATGCAGTTCCTGCTAAATTTAGGTCGTGGCTGTAACTATTCCCTAGCTGATTCAAGCAGTCCCTTTTCCAATCTTGGGCATATTATCTGCCTGGCAAAGGTTCTAACATCCTGATTTCCTGGGTAGTTCTTATGTAGATGTCCCCGATGATGGGAATCAAGTGAGGGCAGGGGCATTACACTAGCCAGGATCTCTTTCTTGCCTTGAAACTCCCCAAATAGATCGTGATCAGAGCATTTCTTCACCGTGCCCTTCTTAATTAAAGACCTGCCAACTGCCTTTCTGTTTGCCTGTAAATATTTCAGTTCATGAGACACTGGGTAGTATATTTGTACTACAAGTAGCCTTTTCATCTTTCCAAATCTTTGAAATTCTTGGTATCCTCCTCATCTTTCCTGAGCTCTTCGTTCCTTTTCTAATTTTCTCCTCTTCCTCCTTTTGCTGATACAAAATATTTCTTCTATCAGTGCGATAATTATTGGCACATTTTATAAGAGTCCATCATCCCTGTCCAACTAAGTATTATTATACTTTCTTCTGAAAATGAGTTATTTATAAACCAGTAGAAGACATAAGCTTAGGTTATCATATTCTGCCCTTGACCCTGCATTCAATTAATTGGGTCTACATTCTCTTCAGGAAAGGCCATAGCTATAGCTCAATTCAGTAGAGAAATAAGACACTCTCTGAAGACATTCTAGAACAGGATCTTTCTCCTAGATGTAGCCTTATGCAGAGTAGATACTTTGAGGATTTAGCAGGATTCACAAAGTCTAGTATGCAATAGTACTAATAAGGGTCGGGAATATTTCCTACAGCTATATAATCTCAGTGTTCTTGCCAGGGCAGACTGGCACTACTGCAATTTCTACTTTCACATCCAGCCCTGTGCCCTGACTCTGAGAAGTCCAAGTGCCTCAGGAGGTCAGAATTAAAATAATGAATCACAAAAGCCTGTTAACCTCAGGCAAATTGATACTCATTTAGTTAAATGCCACAGAAGCAATTAAGATGAGAAAGCTTCACATCCTAGACTCTACCTAGGCTCTAAGCTTGCCGATCTTAAAAAGCATTTTAATGAATGTCACTTCCTGCAATACCAGATCATGCTGATTTGGCAAGAAGAACCCAGAGTCAACTGTTAGTCACAACTTCCAACTCAACCTTACCCTTATTTTGTCTTCTGGAATTAAGTTTCTTTACCTGAGAATTGCCACAGATCACAAGAACCCAGCAGAGGCCAGGACTAATTGTATCTGCAAATGAATAACTGAATGGGAGTGGAAGAAGTCTTGCCATTGTCACTTCTTCACTCACACGTGACATATTCTAGATGCTGGACACACGGAACCATATATTGCTCACTAGTTCAGTGAATATCCTGTGTCCTCGAAGACAACACTTTGACTCTGCTGTTGCCTTATCTGAGTTCTCTTCCAACTATTCTATCACTCTGCCAAATTCCGGCTAGTATTTCATCAGTTACAAAATGTTGAGAACTTGCAAATTCAGAGGCATAGAAATGTAGAAAAGGTAATTGGTGAGAGCGAATTGGTAATTGGAGAGAGAAAAGGTAATTGGTGGTTTAAAGTTTGGTAGAATTTAGATATATATGCTTGATAGTGTTAAACTTTACATCTGAATGATCCTGCTAGATGGGGGTTGAGAAGACAACCAGAGAGCAAAGTGGTAATGTACATGTCAAGATAAAATCAACAGAATAGCCATGATGGTGCCATTTACTAGATTTATATATTTGCAATCTGAGCAGATTTGAGAACAGAATTCAATATTGCTGTTTGTATATGTGGCATTTAAGATGTGAGACAATTTGAGATGTTAAGCTGGTGACAGAACGTGTAAGTTGGTAAATAAGAAAAGTCTGAGCTGAAGATAATTCTTTTTATCCATTCATTATTAAATATTTTTGGAACTACTATAAATAAAAATGTTTAATGTAAGAATAAGAGTGGCAAGTATGGGGATCCCTGGGTGGCGCAGCGGTTTGGCACCTGCCTTTGGCCCAGGGCGCGATCCTGGAGACCCGGGATCGAATCCCACGTCAGGCTCCTGGTGCATGGAGCCTGCTTCTCCCTCTGCCTGTGTCTCTGCCTCTCTCTCTCTCTCTGTGACTATCATAAATAAATTTAAAAAAAAAAAGAGTGGCAAGTATGAAATTCAATTTCAGAGAACTTGCTAGAAAAGTGGATAAACAAAGTTTAGGTAGACTTTAAGGCAGTGATAGGCCAAGTTAGGTGATTGAAAATGAAAAGTAAGAAAAAGAGAGAATTAAACACTGAGAATCAGCAAGGTAGATTATAAATGACTACACACAGAGAGGAAGGTAAACCGCCAAAACAGAGAAGGACAAGGTCCTGAAAGACAGCAGGTCTATATTCTATTGTGAAGCAAGTAGAGGACATAAAACAAAGTATGTAAAGTGGTTTTATAAATATAAGGAATTTAAAGGAAAAGTGTAAGTGAAAGAAAGCTGTTGAAAAAAGAAAGTTATATACAGAAAACATCTGTAGAATGAATGATAAAGGAAATCAATAAGGCATCAAAGAAACAAATAACAGATTGAAGCCAGTAGTAAGGCCTTCGAGCAGACTACTATGATTATCGAAAGTCTAACAATACAAGGAAGGGAAAGATAGCAACCAACAACCTTGGAGGCAACTTATTTTTGACAATTAATGGAGGAGGCAAAGGAAAGAGTGGAGAGGGAACAAAATAGCACATCGAAGGTATCAAGAGGTGCTGACATTAGATTATTATGCTGATGAAGCTGATAGAAGTTTCATTCTGGTTTGTTTTGCACAGAAAACAGTAATTCAATTTCATAGTCACTTCTTTTCAAAAAATGACCCTTGTGGGTTTGTGTTCTGAGACTCAAGGGGAACTAACTACAAAGGAATCTACAGGTTGTCCAGTGAAAGCTATTGTCACAATTAGGAAATCAAGTCAAAACACAAAGAAATGTTTATTTAAATTTAGTTGCCAATGGATGTGTAAGTTACATGGTATGCACATATAAACAATGGCCACATCTATTCATCTTTATTCACTTTTGTACAGTATTGGCAAGGTTTTTGACTCTTTTGAAGCATGTACAGACAAGCATTGAGTACTTAATACAGATTTTTTTTTATTGGAGTTCAATTTGCCAGCATATAGCATAACACCCGGTGCTCATCCCAAGTGCCTCCTCAGTGCCTGTAACCCAGTCACCTCATCCCCCCGCCCACCTCCCTTTCCACTACCCCTTGTTCGTTTCCCAGTGTTAGGAGTCTCTCATGTTTTGTCACCCTCACTGATATTGTCACTCATTTTCTCTCCTTTCCCTTTATTCCCTTTCACTAATTTTTATATTCCCCAAATGAATGAGACCATACGATGTTTGTCCTCTGACTGACTTACTTCACTCAGCATAATACCCTCCAGTTCCACCTGAAGGGTATTAAAAAAAATAAAATTTTTGCTTTTCTTGTAACAGCCCTTCCTCATATGCTTCCCTATTTTATTAAATAATATACATACTACACAAATATATTTTTATGTAAAATTGGGGGCCCCACTACTTTCTGCCTTATTCTCCTGAGTTAGTGCTGTATTAATTTAATGTGTACCGTCATGCACCACTGTTTCAAAATGAGAGGTTTCAGATTCTCATAAAACAAGATATTCAAATATATAATTATTATATCATTCAGATTAGCCAAAAAACACATCCCCTGTCATTATGTATTTTTTTGGAATGTTCTTAACATAGACAAAGCCCCGCCACAAATATGGATGATGTGATATGAATGTACTACATTCTGGCTGAATATAGTATTATACGATATTAATTTAGCAAACAAAATTGTGGTTAAACATGTAAAACTCTGAAATGACATGCTTGATGTCTTAAAAAACTATTTTTTATTATTTTTCAACAATTCAGTTAGTATAAGAAAAATATACTGTTAAATGATAAAATTACACTTCCAATTTTTTTCTGAACTTAAATGTTAAAAAGTAACTCGATGTTGAAATAGAAGTTTTCACATATGAAACACTTTATATGTAAATAGAAGACATAGCACAAAATATTAACTACTTTATGTCTCAATATGCAATATCATAGATCATAGTAGTTTGGGAGGATTTTACAAGAAATGTATTTGTATGTTTTAGTGTTATACTCAAATGGTAATCTCAGTACTACCAAGAACACCTGACGTGTTATCAAAAAATGTAAAAGCACAAAAGAAATGATTCTTATGTGTATGTCAACAAGCAAAAAGTTTTCCACCTGAATCATATACACAAGTTTCACTTTATTATAAAATATTTCAATATGAGAAACTTACTCCATTATTCTTTTTATTTTTGAAATATTGAGAAAAATGCTTTAAAAAGGATAATGCTTTAATTTGTAATTACTCCTATATAGCAGTTAATATAAAACATATATATAAGTATACATAGTAGATATGCATAGGCATACATTCATATATAAAAACACATACATAAGCACTAGAAATATTCAGGCACACATATACATTTAATCCTCACAACAATTCTGAAGTTGGTGAGCATATACATAGAGAAAGCAGGGCATAAACAGATTAAATAACTTGTCCAAGGTCATATAGCTAATAAATAAGCTGAGTCTCATCCTGAGACAATTTGGCTCCAGACACCTTGCTCTTTCCCACTTTCTTCAAAGAATTCTTTTTAAAAATGCATTCTTTGAAGAATTGAATTGTTACTTAATTTCAAGTCTCAATTAAAGATTCTGGAAAAGGTGTCCTTGTCTGTGTGTGCTTCAAAAGAATCAGAAAACTCACCAATTCTGTAGAGGAAGCAAACACAATGAAATAGATACGGCCATTACTTATTGTGCACACCATGTCATTTTTCTTATTGATCGGCAACTCAATTTAATGAAGTAGTGCTTCTGAGGTGAAATGATCTAAATGTTCCACCTTTTTCCCATCTTTATCTCATTCATTTCTCTGAGGGAAACGCTGTGATGATATTGTACTAGACCAACTTATTGATCTTCTATTGGAACTGTTTTGGTTCCCCCCACTCCTCAAAATTCCTTTCCTTGCATGGTTCAGAGTGCAGTTGGCCACAAAGAAATCCTTCAAAAGATCTGTAGGATAGAAATGAAGGAACTATAGCTTCTGGGAAGGTCAGTGTGTTGCCAGGCACTGTTGGAGCTCATGTACATAGTTACATGTACATTTGTTGGGGCACCATTTGGTGGAGGCAGCAGGCTAGTCCAGCAGCTATGGAATTCATTCTTCAATGTTTCCGGTCCTGCACCCTGTGTGAAGCTCCGTTAAGAAGGATTCCAAGTTTTTCTGCAGGTCATCTTCACTGTTAAGTTTGAGGGCCGTGAGAGGTCTTCATGGGTTACACTGGGTCCTTGTGGAATCCAATGTAAGTTGATGGATTCCACTGTGTGCTCACTTTTCTCCCTCATAACTCACTCTTCTTCCCAGTTACTAGCTCAGTTGCCTCAGAGACTTCAAACCCTTTTTTTTTTTAAGATTTTATTTATTTATTCATGAGAGACACACACACACAGAGGCAGAGACACAGGGAGAGGGAGAAGCAGGCTCCATGCAGGGAGCCCAACATGGGACTCGATCCCAGGACTCCAGGATCAGGCCCTGGGCTGAAGGCAGGCTAAACTGCTGAGCTACCCGGGCTGCCTGAGACTTCAGAACCTTCACCAGACACACAGGCAAGAGCCTTCCATGGCTTCTTCACCAGCTGCTACAACTGTGGAATGTCTAATCCATACAGTGAATCTGTCATTTGACACCACTCACAGTAATGCTGCTTTTCTGATCAAACTCTGAAACCGGGCAGCCCGGGTAGCTCAGTGGTTTAGCGCCGCCTTTGGCCCCGGGCCTGATCCTGGAGACTCGGGATCGAGTCCCATGTCGGGCTCCCTGCATGGAGCCTGCTTCTCCCTCTCCCTGTGTCTCTGCCTCTCTCTCGTTCTCTCTGTGTGTCTGCCACAAATAAATAAATAAAATCTTAAAAAAACACCAACTCTGAAATAATTAATGCCAGAAATTCTGTTCCAGGGGAATGGAACCTTAAAAATGCTTTCTTTGATTTAGATTTGGGTTGTGTGGAATTGTTCCTCTAATATGATTTAATTTAACGGTATTAACAACTCATCTGCCAGTAAAAAGGGGACACTGGTAGTCCATTGTATGGACTGGCAGAAGTGTTGTTTGAGTCACAACCTGTAGACACCTGTAGCCAGTATCTATAGATATCAATGCTTTGGATAACAAAGCAATTGCTGCCAAAGAATGTTTTTATTGAAAATTAACCAGTGAAGCTGGTTATTTGTTTCTAAGTGAGAAATTTATAGTCTCACCTCAAGGTCCAAATAAAAAGGAAAATATAAGAAAGTTTCTTTTACTACCCTGAAAGAAACCCTTATACCTTGTAGCCACAGGACTGCAATTGATGAAACTAAACTCAAAGTCCAAACCTGTGAGTGGCTGAATCACAATGCAAATTGAATTCACAATCACCTGGGTCCCCTTTGTTAAACTTAAGGCATTGATTGGGAAAGAAAGAGATTCTGAAACGTAGAATGGAAACAGATAAGTCTCCATAGGACCCCAAACCTCTAAATTCTGCCCAGCTTTCTTTGCCAGAAGAAGCAGCCACTTGAGGAAGTTCAGCTTCCCTTGCCTGAGGAAACTTTAATGTCTTCCCCTGAGAGATCTGCCCTGGAAGGGAGACCGATCCTCCTTAGGACCTGCTCCTACCACCTGTCACTACTTCTAGACTGACAAACAGTTCCAAGTTCATCAGATCCCAGGAGGTAAGTTCAAAGTATGTAAGTGGGATCCAAGGAGATGCCATACATGTCAGTAGAATCCTTCAACAGAGCCTCCATCCATTGCTAAATAGGAAGCCATATATGCCAGCATGGTATTCCAACAGCATTGTCCTTCACCAAAAAATTATTTGATGAAGTATGGCAATGGACTCCTGATGAATTCTTATCTTATTTATTTATTTATTTATTTATTTATTTATTTATTTATTTTAGAATAGTTTTGGTTTTTGAAAAAATTTCAGAGGACAGTACTGAGATTTTCCAATTACCCTGCCCTCACACATTCACAGACACCCCTTATTATTAGCATCAATCATTAAAATGGCATATTTTTTTAAATAAAGGTCAGACCTACAGTGACACCTCATAATCACCCAAAGGCCATAGGTTACCTTAGGGTTCACTATTGGTACTGTAGGGTTCACTGTATATACTATGGGTCTGGACAAATGTATGCTGACATGTCTCTATCATTATTTTATATTTTTCAGGCTGACTTGTGCATCATATGAAGAAGCATGGGGTGTCTGTTTATTCCATAATTGTAGTTGTTAACTTTGTTTCCCTTGGTAGATGGCATCTGCTAGGTTTATCCACTCCATGTTCTTTCTCTGCAATTAATATTTAATCTCTGGAGGGCTACCTAGAGTCACAGCATATAATATTTTCACCTAACAGTTTTAACCTCCATCGGTGATGCCTGCCTGAATCTTTTATTACTATAGTGTGGGAAAAAAAAATGACTTTCAGACTCCATTATTCCATTTACACTTGCTACTGGGTATGTCTCTGTTAAAATGAGCTTTTCCTTCTTCTGTGTGTACATTTATGTGTATATATGTATCTACATGTGTGTACACATATACATATGCTTGCACATACATACGCACTTGACATAAGTATGGATTGATGAATTTTTATTTTATTGAATTATAATTCAGTAATGTTTATAATTCATACTAATGTTCAATTTTCCCTGATTTGGCTGTCAGAACCTCTTTAAGCAGCCTGTTGTGTCATTTTGACTCTTTCTTATCATTTTTGGGGTCCTTACTAACCGTAGCACAACAGGATGTTGAAGGTTTGTGGTGTACATTTGATTTTGCTTCAGTTCTAGTCAAAGCCATTTTTTCAATGATCCCTGGTTCCTTTTCATGATATTATGTCATTTAGAAACAGATCTGAGTACTAAGAGCCCTTTCTCTGAGATATACCATTTTTTTCTCCCAGTTTGGCATTTGCCTTTTGAATTTTCTCATGACACTCGTTTTCTTATTCTATGCCAAGTGTTTTGTTAGTATAAGGGAATTAATCTTTTATCTTACTAGATCCAGATGTTGAGCCCTAGGAAGTCTTTCCCAAGAAACAAGTTATAGAATGTTTCACTTATATTTTCCAGTAGCACTTATATTCCTTTTTTTTTTAACATTTAGATCTATAATCCATTTGGAATTTACTCTTGTGTATGGCATGAAAAAAAGGTCACATTTATTTCTTTTGCAGTTGGCTTTCTAGTTGTCCCAACATTTTATTAAAAGTTTACCTTTGCCCTAATGACTTGATATGCCAATTTCTATAAATAAATAAATTCCTATAAATATATATATATAAATTTCTATAAATAAATTTCTATATCTTCCATCTCTATGTTCTTTCTTTCATTCCAAAGGCCTGCTTATCTATTCTGTTACCATACTTCTTAAGCAGAAATAATATTATAATATTTTAATATTGACTTAATATAATGTATTAAGTATATAATATATATTTGACACATTGAAGATATATTTCTCTTGATAGCACTTTATCATCAACTATTCTCACGTGCTTATTTTTTCCATTTTATTCCCCATATTGCCAACTTCTTTAGGTCAGAAAACAAAAATGAAACCAAAACCTCAGGGAAAACTTAAAGCACAAAAAAGCTCCTTTAATTGGCTTATTAAAGTGGTAGACCCTGCCCATCTTATCTACTATTGAATTTTTGGGGCCAATATATTCTGCAGCGCATACCCAATACACATTTATTGACTAAACAAAACTATGTCACCCTGTACCTGGATTTTTTTCTCTCTCCACTTAGCTACTGTAAGTAAATGGATACCATATGAATTATAATTTTTATTGTTTAGCCATTTATAGAAAAAGAAATAATGTATCACTATAATTATTGACGTTGTTAATCATATTCTGCCTGCAGTTATGAAATGTAAATAGTCAATGAAGAGTGTGAAAAGACAGAAAAAGAAGTCAGTTGAAAAGAAAACTGTTTTAAAAAGGAGATTTGATTAGTTCAATTTATGTTAAAGCTAAATCCATTAAGCTGAAAAGATGAAAATGCTTCAGAGCATGGGAAGTAGAACTGGTAAATTACAGTGGTGAATTGTGCACTACAACGAAATGATCTAATAAAGTAGTAATTTGCCATATTATTATGATCTACAAAGACAATTTAATAAAAACAATTTGGTTTATATTGCTTCTAGCCTAGTTGAATAGTTTCAAAATCATAATTTTTAAAAAAGAGTATAATACTTTTTTAATCATGAAACTACATGTTTACAAATTAAAATTTATGCTGCTGAAATTGTCATTAAAACTACCTTGGTAATGACCATTATCATAAAGTCATCTGCTCAAATGTCACATTAAATTAAAACACAGTTATAGTCTCACCATTATTTTAATCTTTCTTTGTATGCCCTTCTGTTTTTTCAAATGGATTTTTTTTCTAAAATAATCAGTGAAGGAACTCTATTTTTCCTGTACTGAAATTTTTGAAATAACTAAAGCTATAAGATCTTTTTTATACATTCTTTCATGAAATTAAAGGATTAGTTAAAAAAAGAGAGATTCTTGTATTCTAAAATCTCTGTACTGTTAGAATTGTTTAAAAAGTATCAGAGCCAAAAATAGCTTAAAGCTATTAATGTTATTCTGTCTTAGGGAAAATGGGGCAATTAAACTTGCAAAAACTTCTCCAATTTGGGGCGCCTGAGTGGCTCAGGGGTTGAGCATCTGCCTTCAGCCCAGGGCGTGATCCTGGGGTCCCAGGATTGAGTCCCACACCAGGTCCCTGCATGGATCTTGCTTCTCTCTCTGCCTATGTCTCTGCCTCTCTCTTTCTCTGTCTCTCATGATTAAATAAATAAAATCTTAAAAAAAACACCTTCTCCAATTTCATAAAATTTTAGTATTAACTCAAATTTTCATTTTTAAACCATAGGATGACTAATGTTTGGAAGAGTTACTTGAGTATGACAGAGATAATCTTTCCATGAAATTTACCTTTCTAAAACTATTTTATTAAGTGTGATACTTTTCCAAAAATATCTGCAGGAAATATACGTAATGGTGAAATGTTGAACACATCTCTTTAGTTCACTCTAAGTCAATTCTGCTAAATCATTTATATTTATTTCTATTTACATTTATATTTATAATGGAGATCCTAGCTATTGCAGTAAGACATGAAAGAGAAAAAGTTTAGGGTTCTGAAAAGGCAAGCATATGGAAAAAATGGAATTCTTTTACATTGCTGGGAAAAAAATTAATTTTAGCTCTGACATATAAACTACTTGAGAACCATTATTCCCGTATGTGCAGGAGAAATCTGGACAAATTGAAAATTAACTTTTTCTTTTTTTGACCCATCAGAGAACTGAGGTCCTAGGGCAAACCACCACCTGGAAAGCTAGAGAGAGAAATTCAAGGAGAAACAGTTAAGATCTGCTTACTTAGAACAAAGGCTACTATAGCAATAAACTGGTAGTACATTTCAATGGATATTTCGTAAAATTGTGATAGAATATAAATAACATAAAATTTACATTTTTAACCCTTTTAAAGGATACAGTTGCTGATAATCAGTACATTCACATTGTTGTGCAACCATCACACTATCCATTTTCAGAACATTTTCATCTCCTCAAACTGAAACTCTATACCCATTAAAAGCAAATCTTCATTTACCTCTCACCCCAGTCCCTGGAAGCCACCATTCTATTTTTTTGTCTCATGATTTTAACTTTAGTATCTTGTATGAGTGGAATTATATAATATTTGTCCTTTTGTTTCTGGTTTATATCATGAGCATGTCTTCAAGGTAGACGTATGTTGGAGCATATGTCAGAAATGGAAAAAAGCAAAGGGAAAACAAAAGTATGAAGACACAAAGCAAACCTCAAAAGAAGACTCAGAAATCAGACAGACTTTAGAATCTTCAGACAATGGGAGAAGGAGACTTCCCAGTAAGCAGGGAGCCCAAAGTGAGGCTTGATCCTAGGACCCCAGGATCATGACCTGAGCTGAAGGCAGATGCTTAACTGACTGAGCTACCCAGGTGCCCCAAGATAATGCAATTTACAAATTATGACATTTATGATAGTAACAAATAGAGTAGCTAACAATTACCTAATAGGAGGGTGCAAAAATATTATAGTTAGAAATAATGAATTATTATTTAAAGCCATTAAGTTATTCTATAAAAATGGAGAAATAAACTGTTTTCTTGAAAGGAAGTCTAGCATAAAGATGCCAATTAATCATAAACTACTCCCTACAGTGAATGAAATTCTAATTAAAATTTGAATAGGATCTCTTAATGAAAACTGACAAAATTGATTTAAAAATATGCATAGAAGGGCAAATCCAAAGATCAGTAAGATATTCTTGAAATAGAAGAAGCAGACAAGGGAATTTACACCTGTGTATAATTATAAATCAGTACATTTTAGAAGGACACAAGAAAGATAAATAGAACACTAGAACACAATCAAAGTGAGAAGCAAAAACATGAACATAGGAAATCTGAGAGCAAATTCTACAGGTCATTGGCAAAATGATGGGGATAGTATAATCAGTTATCTATGTGAGAAAGAAAAGGAAACTGGGTTTCTTTTTGAGACACTACTCAAACGGAATTAGGAGATGAAAATCTACAAATATGAAAGACAGACCTGTACAAGTTTTCTGAAGCCCAGTTAGGAGAATGTCTTCATAAACTCTGGAGTGGCAAAAACACTTAAACAAGACCCAAACATCATTAAAACAAATTAAATAACTCATTTCCATTTGATTAAAAGTAAGAACTTCTTTTGATCACAAGATAGCTTCAGAGAGTGTAAAAGCAAGGCACAGGTTTGCAGAAGATATTTGAAAAATTTATATAGTAGAAAAGATTAGCATCTTCAATACATAAAATATCCCGCCAGTCTGTATGAAGAAGGTAAACAACCCAGTGGAAAAATGAACCAAAGACATGATCACAAATGACTTACAAATAAATGAAAATATGTATGGCCTCATTATTTATTAGGGAAATGGACACTATCACCATACTGAAATATACCATTAGATCCATCAGACATCAAAATTAAGTCTATTTCAAATTTTATATGAGGCAATGGTAATTCCCATTCACCATTGGTCACAGTATACATTGGTATACCCACTTGGGAAAACTGGTGAAATCTAATAAATTTACCTCAGTTACCTTCATGTACCAGCAGTTCCAATTCTGTACATACATCCTAGAACTCGAGTTCCATAGGACTATGAACTTCTTTGTACATGTATATTACATCGGGGTTCATATATAAAAATGTTCGTAGCAATATTGTTTTCAAGAACAGAAAGTGAAAAAGCACCAAAAGGTTCATCAGCAGAAGAATGTTATTTAAAGAGTAGAATGCTAGATTACAGTGAAAAATAACTACATCCATATCACTAATAAAAATAATTCTCAAATTATCAGAGTTTATGCAGAACATAAAACTAAAAGCATGGAAAAACATAAACAATAATAAAAATTTTATTACTTACCAATACATACCTTGATAGTAAAATTATAAGCAAAATGGAGAATGATTAACGTAATAATATTCAAGGTATTTTTTTTTCCGCTGTGGGCAAGATAAGTACATTTTATTGGCTCAGGTAGAAGGGAGAGTCTATACTATAAGCTCTATTTTCTCTTTTTTTTCTTTTTTTAGAAAGAGAGAGTGTGCAAGCATGAGCCAAGTGAAGGGTAGAGGGGGAGGGAGCGAGAAAATCTCAAGCAGGTTCCATGCTAAGTGCAGAGCCTGAGGCAGGGCTGAACCCTGAGCTGAAATCAAGGGTCAAACACTTAACCGACTGAACCACATAGGTGCGCCTTTATTATTTCTTACGCTCTGTGATGAGTACAGACTTATTTATTTATTTATTTATTTATTTATTTATTTATTTATTTATTTATGACAGACACACACACACACACACACAGAGAGGCAGAGACACAGGCAGAGGGAGAAGCAGGCTCCATGCAGGGAGCCTGACGTGGGACTCCATCCTGAGTCTCCAGGATCACATCCTGGGCCGAAGGCGGCACTAAACCACTGGGCCACCGGGGCTGCCCAGCACATTTATTTTTATCTTATAAACTCTATGGTGCACACACTCATAACATTTACATAATAAATACATTTTACTGTTTTTAAGTGGGGAGAAAAAACACAATGTGGATGCATTTATGATTTGAGCCAGAGGGTGAAGGGAATATAATATAGTTTGTTACTACTTCAGGCACTCTGAGAGAAAAGTATTTTGGAGCAGTATTTTAAAATCTTCATTTTTAAAATAGATTTTTAAGAGTGCTCAGTGAGGGAGAGATTATATTTACCAAACCAATGTTAATTTCATATAACTGTTCTGCACAGAATGTTCTTAACTTTCTTTATTAAAATCTTTACATTAGCATCTATGAAAACCAGAATATTGTTTCCTCCCGTTTATCAGACTACAGTTCTATGCTAAGAGGCAATAAATAAGCTATCATGTATCCCAGTAATTGATACAATTTGGGAGAGCCCTACATCTTTAAAGCCAACAAAAATGAGAATGTTTCTTCTTCCCCTCATCACATTTACAACTAATGGTAATTAAATGACAGGTAAGTAATATATACGATTATACTGGGTAAATATCTTTCTGCCATTTCACTGCCTCAGCGCATATTATGATGAAACTTTGTCTTTTATGTTTGTCTTTTATGTACTCCGTAAAGATACATCTAATTTTACAGATCAAGAGCTGAAAACAGTAATGCCTGGATTCATAAGACTGCTAAAATAATTTTATTACCTCTATAAAACCATGACTTCTTTCTTCTCTATTAAGAGGTTAAGCATGGCAGCAAAAATAAGAATGCTATTTTTTTTAAAGAAACTGAAAATATTTCACACCATGAAATCGTTAATTAGTTTTGAAAGCTTCAATAAGATTTAGGGCTGGTAAAATATTTGTTTTCACTTTTGCAACCAAACAACTCTGATTGATATTAATATGTGTGGAGTATAAGTTTTAAAATCACACTTTTAAATCAATATTAATTTCGTTTTTGTACAAAATTGAAAACAGAATTAGCTCTCCTATATTTGGCCAAACACTGAATTTCCTTTAGCCTGAACAGAAAAAAGCAAAATGCATTACATTTAAGTTAAAGCAAACCTCTCAATAACTGATTTAAGTCTGGTTTTGAGTAAGGAAGGGACAAGCAAGGCTAGGTAGAAAGAGACAGGTAAGGGAGTAAGTGAGGAGGCTCATGCATGGGGCTAAGTAACCAAGCTCACAGAAATCCCAGATGTGGAGAAATGTTATAGAGGAGATATTAACCACAGAGAAGGGAACAGGAACACCTTGTTTGTTCTCCTGATATTTACAAGAACACCTTGTTTTCATGACAGTAACAAGTCCAACGTGTTTGTTCTAAATATAGACAGGCTATTCTCATGCTATTTACAAATCCACTATGATATTGTCAAGAAATTCACCAAGTTCCCTAGTCAGTTTTGTATAAAAGACTGTCCATTGAAGTCTTCAGTGGCAACCCACTGGGATCCCTCTCACTATAGGGTTTTTTCTTTTCTTTCTGTTCTGTCCTTCACTTAATAAGCTTTCACTTCATCCTTTTGTGTCCCAGAGATTTATTCATTCTTTGACTTGGTGAGACAAGAAACCTGTAATCCTGCAACAGTGAGAAGTACAGTGGGATAGAATGGTAAGAGATTCAGAGACGATGAAGCCATCATATCTGGTTTGTGAATGTCTATGACATGACAGTCATAGGAACAGTGAGAAAAGCTTGCCAATCTAGTTTCTTCCCCCTGAAACTGCTCTTGCCAAGAATATTAATGGCTTCTATGTTGCCAAAGTGAATGAACACTAAATATTCCTCATTTCAGTAATCTTTTCATCAGATTAGATACCACTGATCACTTTTTACTTCCTGAAAGAGACCACTTTTTATTTTCGTGTCTACACTTTCAATATTACTGTTGGAGAGAGAAAAAGGCTCATTTTTAAAAATCTCATCTGAAATAGGAATCCTGCTATTCTCCTGTAAGAAAAAAGTTAACTTTATTCCACAATTCCAATTATGAGTTTTATTTATTGTTTGTTGTTGTCTTCTTACCCTAGACTTTGAGTTTCTAAAGATCTTGAACCAAATTGGCATATCTAATGTGTGGCAAAATTCATCTCTTGGGGATTTTTCAAGATGATTCATTAAACTACTTTGTTGTTGCGCTTACCAATTTTTGCCTTTCTGCTCCAAATGTTCCTTTCAATATATGTTGTGATGATAGAAAAAGTCCTTTTACCATTTCTCCTTTGAAGTGAGCATGATAGTAAGCTTTCTCAGTAGAGGGAGCTAGAAGGCATTGTAGGCTCTCCTGCAGTTTGGTATACATGCAAGGACATCTGATGGAGCTGTGTCCCATCCAAGAATGTGTGGTCCCAATGATTTTGTAGCTTGGGCCTGATGACAACCTTCCTATGATTCTCTTGACACAGAAACTGGTGCCCTGTAAGATGTTTGATTCACAGGTACCTGAAGGTCTCCTGCCTGCTCTGGCATTCTGATTCCTTCTTCAGGACCCTACGGAGCTCACTTGTAGCCCAGAAGGTTTCCACGCCCTCTGCCACATGTGCTAATTACTTGCCCCTGCCTGCACTCTGGAGAGTTGCCGCTGGTTTGCCCAGTGACTGCAGACCAGTTCCAGCTTGAGAAAATCCAGTGAGCTTCCCTATCATCCAGTGGGATGAACTACACTTTCCAAGTCTGTCCTTCCTTCAGTACTCTCCTTCACCCACAGAGTACCATTTAGAGCTTCCTTATATCTTCTCGTTATTTTTTTTAAATCACAGTTTAATAATTCTTCATATTAAACTTGTCTTGTTTAATCTGTTGTGTGGTTCTGTCTCCCGATTGGATCCAGACTGACACATTTGTATAGGATTTAGATGAATGAAAATATTATGACTAAAACACTGTATATTAACAACAATGTAATTAACAAGCATACTTCTGCACAGTTTGAGATTTATTTCCAGCTTAATAAGGAGTGAAATTGAGGGCCTTCAAATTTATGACATGATATCAAATTGTTCTAAGTAGTTTTACACCTTTCAGGAAAATTTGTGACAGTTTATAGAAACCTAGTGTTGTGAAGTACTTAATTTTGCCAATCTGTTTGAGGTAATTGTATATCACTGACATTTTAATTTTTATTTCACTGATTACTAAGGAACTTGAATATTTTTATGAAATAAATAATTTACCTTTTAGTTTTTTCTTTGTATGTATGAAGTTCTTGTGCAAATTTTTTGTCCATTTTTTGTTGGATTGTTGTCTTTTTAAAATTACTTTGCAACTGACATATTCTTGATATTGACGTTTGTTGTCATACATGTTATAAATATTTCCTACTGTTTCTCTTAATTTGGTATTGGGTTTTATTTTTCTTGATACACATGCTCTTTAGTTTTAAAACAAATATATTTAGTGACCCACTAAAAGTTTAACCAGTTAATTGAATGACCTGTATCTGGCATGGTACAAGTTGAAATGACCTTAATATTTGGTACCATGCCCGTTTAAACTCTCCTTGTGGAAAATATCTTTTCTACCCTTGACTGAGGTCTCAAGTAGATTTTGTATATTTTCTGGTAATTCTAAGGTAGGAAAATTTTAGTGTAAACTAATATAAAATTTTCAGTATAAAGTTCATCTCCTGCCCCACTCACACCTGACTTAGGGAAAGAATCATACCAAAGCAAAGTGAAGTGTGGTGGTAACTGCAAGTTTCTTCCTTTTTCCAGTCTTCATTGCCTCTTCTGCTTACTCTTACTATTCCTGGAAAACTTCACAGTTGGGTTTTGGGAAGATATGGGGAGAGTTTGAAAAGATAAGAATCTCAAGTAGCTTTTGAAGGTGTAAATAGGTATCAAGACTCTTGGTGTATCATATATTTAAATATTGCTTACTCCTCATAAGGACAGTTTTCTCAACTTCTTTGGAGGACTGCCAGTCATAGTGCCAAGCTATCAACAATACTCTTTGCAAAGTCGTTTTCTAAGCCTTTGACTTCTAGTAGTCCAACTTCCCCATCTATTGGGTTAATCATTTTCTTTCAGTGATTCCTTGCAAATGAATCTCCTTTTGAACAGAATTAGATCCATATCCCTTCAGAAGGACTACATTTGGTCTATGGAAAGCATACTTCCTTTCTTATCTCAGAGTACAGTCTTACCTTAGTGGTGAGAACAAATTAGTTTAAACATTTATCTGGTCCCATCTAACAATTCTGAAAGTAAGATCAGAGTGTTCCATAAAGTTCCTGGTCTACCTCAATACATCCCCAAACAGTGCTCAAGGATATTTATAAGAATACAAATATGTACAGTGCCCAACAAGATAAAATCTAAAATGTCTATCTAGCACCTATTCAAAAGCCACGGGAAAAAGCACAGGGATAGATCCCATAACAAGGATAAAAGGTGATCAAATTATACTGACAAAAAAATTGATGAATATGTAAAATTAGTAGACAAAAATATTAACAGTTATTGTAACTATATTCCATATATTCAGAATGTTAAGACATGAAGGATATTTAAAAAGCACCAAACCTAACTTCTAGAAATAAAAACTAAAAGATTTGTGAGAAAAAGGGCCCTGGATGAGGGGCACCTGGTTGGTCAATTAGTAGAGCATGAGAATCTTGATCCTTGGGTCATAAGTCTCATCCTCACGTTGGGTGTAGAGTTTACAGGGAAAAAACAAACAAACAACCCAAACCAAACCAAAACAAAACAAAACACCTCTGTACGAGAGTAACTGATTTGACATGCACAAGAAATGATTAGTGGGCCTAAGATATAGCAATAAAAATTATCTAAAATGAATTACAGAGAAGATTGAAATAAAAATGAGAAAATAATATCAGTGAATTCTTGACAGTTCAAGTGGCCTAAAGTATGTGTAATTATTTTCAAAAAGGAGAAGGGAAAATAAAGGAGAAGTTGGAAAAAAAATTTGGAGAGATAATGAGTGAAGTTTTTCAAATTTAATGAGAACAATAAAGCTATAGACCCAAAAGGTCAATAAACCATAAATACCATGAAGAATGTTAGAGCAGAGGCAACCATAAATTAATAGCTCAAAACAAATGATAAAAATAAAATCTTAAAACTAGACAGAAAAAACAACATATGTACAGGGGAATGAAGATAAGAATTATAGCAGATTTCTTTATAAAAATAATTCAAATGAGAAGAAATTGGACAATTATACTTAAACTATTGAAAGAATATAACAATCAACATAGAATTCTATACAGCTTAAAACACCTGTCAAAAATGGAGGCAAAAACAAGACTGGATAAACAAAAGTTAAAAAAATTAATCACTGACAAACCTTTAGTCTGAAGTTAAATAACAATGGAAGTATGAATCTATAAAGAGGAATGAGGAGCACTGGAAATGATAACAATGTAAGTAAATATATAAGATTTTTACATTATTTAAATAAAAATAATAATATCACATGGTATTTGTAATATATTTAAAAGTAAACTGTATAATGAAATGACATAAAGGTTGGAGGGGAGGGGAGGAAATATGCTAGTAAAAAATCCTTATAATGTTAATGAAGTAACATAAAATCACCTGAAAGTGAACCATGATAAGTTAAAGTAAAAATTGTAAACCCTAAAGCAATACTACCTAAAATAATATAACAGCTTTAACTAGTAAAAGAACAAATGGGATACATGAATCATAAAAAAATCTAATCCATAAGAAGGCAGAAAGAAAATAGAACAGATCAGGAAAATAGAAAACAAATAGAATGATTATAAATTTAACACTAACCATATCAATTATCATATTAAATGTAAATAGTCTAAACACCTCAATTAAAAGCCAGTGATTTTTTAGATTATGTATGTATAATGTATTAATATGTATATTAAGAGCAAGAACCAGTTACACGCTGCCTATAAGAATCATACTTTAAATATAAAGACTAAATAAATTAAAAGTAAAAGAATGCAAAAATTCACACCATGTTAACACTAAGCAAAAGAAAATTGGAATGGCTAAATCATCATAAAGCCAATTAGACTTCAGAGCAAAAAATACTTTAAGGGATAAAGAAAGTAATTTTATAATGACAATGAGGGTCAACTCACCAGAAGGAAATAAAAATTCTAAATATTTATGTGCCTGAAAAGCAGAACTTCAAAATACAATAAGCAAAAATAAGAAGAAGGAAAAAAAGGGAGGGCAGGAACAAATTCATAATTGTAATCTGAGATTTTTTTAAAATTTTATTTATTTATGCATGAGAGACATAGAGAGAGAGGCAGAGAGAGACACAAGCAGGCTCCATGCAGGGAGCCCAACGTGGGACTTGATTCTGGGTCTCCAGGATCCCACCCTGGGCTGAAGGCGGCGCTAAACCGCTGGGTCACCAGGGCTGCCCATAATCAGAGATCTTAATATTTCTTTTTCAACTTATAGAAACAACAGACAAAATATCAGGAAGAAAACAAAGAATTTATTATTTTTTTTAAAGATTTTATTTATTTATTAATGAGAAACAGAAAGAGGCAGAGACACAGGCAGAGGGAGAAGCAGGCTCCATGCAGGGAGCCCGACGTGGGACTCGATCCTGCTCTCCAGGATCACGCCCTGGACTGAAGGCGGCGCTAAACCGCTGAGCCGACCAGGCTGCCCGGAAAGCAGAATTTAAGCAACACTATCAAAAACTGGATCTAAGTGACATTTACAGAGCGCTTCACACAGTGGTGACGGACCATACATTCTTTCCAAGAGCACTTGAAACATTTGCCAGTACAAAACCTTAGTTTTGAGCCATAAAACAAATCTCAAGAAGTGTGAAGTTATTCAAGTCATACAAAGCGTGTTCTATCATCCCGCAGAATTAAATTGGAAATTAATGACAGAAGAGACCCTGAAAAATCCTCAAGTATTTAGAAACTAAATGCCATGTGTCTAAAACACTCATAAAAATAAAAAGGAAATCAGGAAATATTTTCAACTGAGTAAAAATGAAAATGCAATTTATCAAAATTCGTGCTATGATGCTGAAATAAAATTTAGTGAAAAATTTCACTAAATAGCATTAAATGACTATATTAGAAAGTCTCAAATCAATTAAAACTTCCATGAGAAACCTAACAGAAATTGTTCTTACGTTATGTAAATATTTCTTAGAAATGACACCAGGAACAAGATCCATAAGAGACAACATTAATGTGGACTTTGTCAGAATAAAAAAAAAATCTTTTTTTGAAAAGACACCATTAAGAAAATAAAATGACAGTTACAGCCTAGAGAAAATCCTGCAAATTACATATCTGATAAAGGACTTGTGTACAGAATATCTAAAGAACTCACAAAAATTAACAGTAACCAAATAAACAATCTCACTGTAGGGGCGCCTGGGTGGCTCAGTGGTTGAGCATCTGCCTTTGGCTCAGGACATGATCCCTGGGTCTTGGGATGGAAACCTGCATCGCGCTCCCCACAGGGAGCCTGCTTCTCCCTCTGCCTATGTCTCTGCCTCTCACTGTGTGTCTCTCATGAACAAATAAATAAAATCTTAAAACAAAAAAAGTAAACAATCCAGTGTTTTAAAATTAAAAATGAGCAAAAGATTTGAAAAGATAGTTCAGAAGTGAAGGTAAACCGATGGCAAATACACATATGAAAAAGGCTCAGCATCATTATTACAAAGGAAACTACAACGAGAGTCCACTGAACGCCTATCAGAGTAGCCCTGATTATAAAGCCTGACAGTAACAATGTCAGTGAGGATGTGGATGGACTGGAACTCTGTGCATTGCTGATGAGAACATAACGTAGTATGACACTTTGGAAAACTGTCAGTTTCTTAAAAAAATTAAACATGTTGCAGGATTACAGTGTTCTTGTCTCACAGAGTGGAAAAATGAATCTCGCGGACATAGAAGGGTGAAGTGAAATGAAAGTTTACTAAGTGAAGGTGAGAGCAAAAATAAAAGAAAAAGCTCTCTGGGGTGAAAAGGGTCTCAACTGGGTTGCCCCTGAGGGCTTTCAGTGGCAGTCTTTTACTGGGAACTGACTGGGAAGCTTGTGATCTTGAGATTCTTGTGAGGTCTTGGTTTGTCCCCTTGTGTCTTATTCACTTCTGTCTCAGCATCTCCACCTGCCAGGAATAGTTCTGGAACATAGTCAGGGTCCTCCCATCTCTCTTGCCTATACCTGAACCCCTTCCCTATTCATAGGACAGGATCTGGGCAGAAAGAGCTATATTGGGGTAGTAAAATAGCAATGGCCTCAAGTCCTTTAGGTTTTATGCTTCAGAACTTTTAATAATTTCTTAAACTTCTCATCAAACTATTAAAGTATGTGCAAAATGAAAAACCATAGCATTATACCAAAAAATATCCAGAAACTTCTCAATGTCCCTCAATTTTCATCAATTTCAGCTACTGCTAATAGTTTGATACATTATTCTTGCTCATCTTTCTCTGTGTTTATACAAATATATGCAGGCAATGAAAAGTAATTTTGATTATTAAAATTGTTAGATTTTAAAATTTCATTTTAAAAATTACAATGCCAACAATATTTAATAAGCTTAAGGATCACCTGGGTACTTTCTAAGAAATACTATTGATACATGGTTTAAGATGGAGTAGCTTACTGGGGTGCCTGAGTGCCTCAGTTAGTTAAGTGTCTGTCTTCGGCCCAGATCATGATCTTGGGGTCCTGGGATCAAGCCCCACATCAGGCCCTACATCAGGTGCCCTGCTCAGTGGGAAGTCTGCTTCTCCTTCTGCCCCACCCCCAGCTCATGCTCTCTCTCTCAAATAAATAAATCTTTAAAAAAAAGAAAGGTAGGGTAGCTTACTAAGAATTGATGTTTTTATAATATTGTGTCTTCTTATCTATGAACAAGCTATATTTTAATACTCTCCCGCATAATAATCCATCTTTAAAATCAGACACATTTTAAAAAGTGAAAGTGGGAAGAAATTTTTGAAATCTGTATCAGTAAATATAGACAAGGGGATACTATACCTAATGCTATAAGAAAAATTAAAAGCCTCTAGAAAAAAGGACAAAGTTCAAAAGTAAAATTTTAAATAGGCTGAGTGGTGGCCCCTATTCAGTTCTAATTCCTGGGAACTATGAATGTTAGTTTGTCATAAAGTTCTGCAGATATGATTAAGATGAGGATTTTAAAATGAGATGATCCTGGATTAATCAAGTGGGGACTTAATGCCTGCACAGTTCCTTTGTAAGACATCACAGTGACACAGTCACAGCCAGTGAATGCTGGCCACCAGAAGCTGAGAAGGCAAAGAACAGATTCATCTCTCCAGCCTCTAAAGGCAGTGTGGCCCTACCAATACCTTGATTTTGACTTAGTGAAACTGATTTCAGGCTTCTGGTCTCCAGAATTGCAAGAAAATCAATTTCTATTGTTTTATGTCACCAAGTTTGTAGTGGTTTGTTATAGCAGCCTCAGGAGACTAATATAAGTGGATAATGAACATTTAAAAAATTTCTATTGCATTAGTTATCAAAAATATATTTTAAAAGATACAGTTTAACTCCAAAATTTTAAAAATTCAAATAAATGATGATAGCAGGTTAACATGAAAATGGTTATCTCTGGATGGGTCAATTCCTGTATTTCTGTTTTAATATAATTTTCTAAAGCAAAAAGGCTTCCACATAGATGGCATGGGATGTAATAGCAAATACTCTGGAAAGATAAATAGAGCAAGCTTGTTGAGTTTACCCCTAATTTAGCAAAACGTTATCTTTTATGTCTAAACTAATCCCATTTAGATACATACTATAAATGTCAATATTCCCTATGTCCACTTTGCCCATACCCCTTAGGGGATCTAAGGCAACTGTAGGGTACTGATCAATGATTCATAAATTTAAAAATCCAAATGAACTTCACAGACATGGCTATCATTGGCGCTTCCACATAGCTGTCAGATGTATTCATTAGTGCATTTTTTACAATAATGACTGTAACATCTATCTGCTTCAACTAACAAGAATTTTATTCTAAGTAAATAATCAGACATTTGAACAAAGATCTATATGTAAAAAAATAAGACAAATGCAATTTAATATAGTGAAAATCTAGATACTCCTTGGCTGTCCAACCCACTCAAGGAATGGGTATATAAACTATTGTGTAAACAAACCATGAAATTTCATGCAATTATTAAAAACTATACTTGCAGAGAATGTTTAATCAGGTATATGGGAAAATATCAATAAAATATTGTATTAAGGGATCCCTGGGTGGCTCAGTGGTTTAGTGCCTGCCTTTGGCCCAAGGCGTGATCCTGGAGTCCCAGGATCAAGTCCCACATCAGGCTCCCTGCGTGAAGCCTGCTTCTCCCTCTGTCTGTGTCTCTGCCTGTGTCTCTGCTCCCCCTGCTCTCTGTGTCTATCATAAATAAACAAATAAAATCTTTTAAAAAGAAAGAAAAAAATATTGTATTAAAAGAACAGAATCATTACAACTTACCTTTTTGAGTGGTCGTCTAGCACTTTTAAAAGTATTATTATTTCTTTTTAGGCTCATAACAACACTATTAGGTAGGTATATTTTTTTAAATTTCCAGTTGAATGAAGAAGAAACAAAGCTACAGAAAAGTCAAGTAATTTGCTCAAAGTTACAAAGCCAGAATTAGGTTGATTCTATAGGTTAGGCTGTTAACCAACATGCTGTAACAGACAAACAATAAAATAAAGCCCAACTTTTTTTTTAAAGATTTATTTATTTATGATAGACACACAGACACAGAGAGAGAGAGAGAGAGAGGCAGAGACACAGGAGGAGGGAGAAGCAGGCTCCATGCCAGAAGCCTGATGCAGGACTTGATTCCAGGACTCCAGGATCGCACCCTGGGCCAAATGCAGGCGCTAAACCGCTGAGCCACCCAGGGATCCCAAAGGGCAACTTTTTATCAAGAAGTCCTCCCTAACTTCCAATACCCAGTAGCCTTGTCAGTTTCAATGATATCACCTCAGTATCAGCTTAATCTTAACCAATCATCCTCCAGGACTTGAACGGGAGCTTAAATGAATCATGTTGTCAATGGCTTCATGCCCAGTGCCAGGCATACCTATGCACTAGAATATACAGTGTGTCAGAATTATGGGTTCACACTTATGTATATTTACCAAAATGATACCTAAAAATATGTTCAGAAAATTTCAAAATCATAAAATAAAATATAATATTTTAAAATAAAAGGGAACTCAAGAGCAGGAAATCTGCAGCAGAAAACATACTGTAGCAGAGCAGGTCTCCAGTCATTTCTAGGATCCAAATAGGTATGAGTTCCTAGGGCCTCACTTAATGCTTCCTGCGTCCTTCACAGAAACTTTTCATCATTTGTACAATGCTTATTGCTTTATTAAAAACATGCAAACATCACAGGACAATGACTTTGAACTGATAAATATGTTTAATACTTTGACACTGGAGGCTCTTTCCAGATGCAGAGTAAATGATGCCTGGAGGCCTTTCATTATTTTTGGAGTTTAATAACAAAGAGTCTGGCAACCAGTAATCTGGGAATAAGTAAGGCATCTACACCCACAATTTATTGTGTTTTCTCTTCTCCTGGCATGTGAGTCTCACATTTCTTGCAAGGAGGAGTGTTAGGAAGTGGTTTGCAGGTTGCTCTGTTGATCACAATGAATTGCATTATCTTAGTTTTGTAAAAATTATTAAATCCACTTCCTAGTCAGTATCTGTATGTTTTGTCACATTTTCTAGTTAAGATCTCGGTCTTTCTGTTTCTGTCTCTGCAAGGCGTGTGCATGCGTGCGCAGGCTGGTGAGCATGTTCATGAGTATATATATGACTCTATATATGTACTGAACACCATAATCAAGTTGTCTAGTGAATTTTATCAGCCTGATTTTGGAGTTGACTGAAAATTTCAGATCTCAGAAGTGCCCAGCTTAGGACCTTGAAATATACAAACACTATCTGTAGTGATAAAAAGCCCTGAGGCATAGCACAATGCTTTTCAAAACTTCATATGTGCATGAATCACTTGGGAAACTTGCTAAATGCTAAAATGCAAATTCTGATTCAATAGGTCTCAGTACCTGAGATTCTGCTTTTCTTCCAAGTTGTCAGGTGATGCCAATGCTGCTGGTCCACAAATCACACTCAGATTAGCAAAGGCAAAGTGGAAATCACATAGAATTGTTCTGAGCCCAGGTCTGAGTCTAAATCTCTGTTCAGCACTTATTGGATGTGTAACTTCTCTATATTTAAAAAAACTCTTTTGCTGTGTGAAATAGAAAGTAAAAACTAACATAATGGGTTGCTGCTGTGGCATAATGGCATTGTGTCTGTATAAGCACCTGCTAAATAGTCTGTGTAGAATGGATGTCAGGTGCTTTAACCTCTCTTAATGCTAGGACCATGAAAGGTCTATGAAGAATGTGATGATCAAATGTCCAAGAAAGCAATTTTTAGAATGCTATGAAATAGATATTTTTAAAATCAGCTTAACACTCTCTAAGAAATAAAAAAATCCTGAGGTTGCAATGACAATTTTATGTCATAGGTCTCACTCTGAGAAATTTTTAGCAATAGTACTTCCTACAAATAGTTTCAGGCTGGAAATAGTATCAGAAAAATGATTTGTATGCACATAAGCATTCAAAGAAAAATAAGAGTATTGAATACTATATAACACTAATACTAAAATGCGCTGCTGTCATCAGTATGCAAAGTTTCTGGTGGCATAATTGGTATTGCCTATGGCCACCTTCAGCCTAAATATGTAGCAGAAAAAAGAGTCTTGAAATTTTGTTCTGATTCATGAATCATAAATCAGCAGGGTTAGAGAAAGTCTAAGTCTCTGATCCAATTTACTTATTTAATAAATAAGGAAATTGGGCCCAGAGGATTTCGTGTTTTTTTTTTTTTGTTTGTTTTGTTTTTGTTTTTGTTTTTGTTTTTGTTTTTTTTTCCAGTGTTACACTGATAGCCATAATGGGAGCCAGGAATGGCTGTTAAGTGAACGGAAAGCCAATCTAATGATTTGGGGTATTATAACTTACAAATAGGAACAGATTTTCCTATCTATTCCTAACAAAACGGTCAGTGTGATCTATTTTAACCTTAGATTACATCATGTCACTCTCCTTGAGCCACCCATTAGATTTCCATATTATTCAGACAAAAACAAGCAAGGAAGTAAGGAAGAAAGAAAGGAGAGAAAATTCTTAGACTTAAGTCTCTGCATGATGTGGCTGGGATACTCATCTGATGCACCTCTGCTCTTCTCTCTCCACACTGCCCTACTGAAGCCAAACTGTTCCTTGACCATGTCAGGTCACACCCGGCACATCCAGCTCACTGTGTCCTCTGCTTGGACACTTCCCCCACATGGCTATATGGCTAGTTCTCTGCTCCCAGTGCTTTCTCAGCAATCCTCTTCCCCTGAGATATTTCGTGGCTTCCCTCTCTGAAATTCATCACCCCTTCCTCTGATGATTTTGTATTATCTCAACTGCTTTAGCTTTTTTATTCACCCATTCTTGGCATATTTATTGTCTGACATACATTTTCTGCTATTTAGTTCTCGAGTAAACGTAGGACTGAATACATTCTTATTTATTGTTTTTCTTTCCCCTTAGATTCTAAGTTCCATAAGGGAAGTCTTTTCATTTTTTACTGTTTTATTTATTACTCTATCCCTAATATTTAGCAATTTGCTCAGCACATATTACTTAATAAGCACTTGTTGAATTAATAAATATATTCTACATCTGTTTTGAATTTCTTTATTTTACTTTTTATGACTCTTTGTAATTCTCATTTTTCTACTCACATTATTCTCTTCCAGTTATTATATATATGTAAAATATATATACATTTATATATGTATATGTTTATATCATACTATATATATTAGATTATTGAAATTTTTCTCCCGCATATTTGCATGACTTTTTGTTAAATACCATGATGTATAATATTTCTTACCAACAAACTGCCAGACATTTATCGTGATATTTGTATTTGTTTAAAAATGACTTAAGAGGGCAGCCCGGGTGGCTCAGCGGTTTAGCGCCGCCTTCAGCCCAGGGTGTGGTCCTGGAGACCCAGGATCGAGTCCCACATCCGGCTCCCTGTATGGAGCCTGCTTTTCCCTCTGCTGTGTCTCTGCCTCTTTCTCTGTGTATATCATAAATAAATAAATAAAATCTTTAAAAAAATGACTTAAGAATTAATTTGAGAATACAATCTTTTTAGTTGCTGGAAGTGAGAGAGCTGTGGAGGAATCAACATACAGAAAATTAAGAAAAGTAGATGAAAAGAAAATGAATCTGATCTATTTAATATCCTATAAAGTGAAACTATCTAAAAGAGGAGGCTCACATAGTAGAGGCTCACCTGCTACATTCGCTGTGATGTTCAACCCTTCTCTTTCTTCACTGTATATTACTGACAGCTGTGATGATAGATGTGAAATAAAACATCAGTTCATTTTATAACTTTTCTTGAGTTATCTCAAAATTCTTCACAATCATCATATTGGATTCTCTCTTCTTTTGACAAAATAGCCACAAACATGAGATTTGTTTTTAACAGATATGTTATTTCAACTGAGCAAATATTTGTCAAATTAAAACCAAGTTTTCAGCAGTTTGAAAACCAACAATTGCCTGCCCCAGACAAGGAAATTAAACAATGATTTTTTAAATAATCAGCATTTTACTGAGTACTGGGGAAAACTGTTTTTTCTAAGAATGTGTAGATTCATGGTTCACATTATTGTCAGAGCTGGAAAGAGAGCAACAATTTTTTGAATCAATTTTGTTTTGATAAATAAGAAAATGCACGCTGGGAGAGATGTGGCAATTTGATCAAGGTCATATTGATAATCAGGAAGAGAGTCAAGGAAAAAGCATGGGGAAACTGAAAGTCAGTTGTATCTCTTTAGAATATAACTTCTTGCCCCGAGTTGGGCTCCTTACTCTGCAGGGAGACTGCTTCCTCCTCTCTTTCTGCCTCTCACACCTGTGGTGCTTGCTCTCTCTCATGCATGCTTGCTCTCCCTCTCTCTCTCAAATAAGTAAAATCTTTTGTTTTTTTTTTAAGAATATAACTTGCTAAGAACTAGTTCTGCTTCTGCTCTTGACCTCTATAAGATATCCACACCAAAGCAGTCAGAATCAGCTCTTAAAATGAGTATCAGCACATGTCACTTTTCTGATGAACCCCTGAAAATGGCTTCCCATCTCAACATAAAAGCTAAAGTCTGAAAAGGCCAGTAGGTCTCTACAGAATCCAGTCTCTTGGTCATCCTCCAACTTCATCTCTTACTGTTATAGCCATGGCTCATATTTCTTCAGCTGTATTCAGCTTTTATCTGACTGTAGGTCTCATCCAGAAAGTCTTCCACCACATAGTCACATGACTAACATCCCTTCAAGTGTTAGTTCAAATATCACTTTCTCAACAGATCTTGTCATGACCACATTTCAAACTACAACCATGTCTCTGTTGCAGCTAGCACTTCTCATTCCTTCTATGTGCCTTTATTTTTTCATGGCTTATACCATACTCTAACATCATTGAACACTAACCTGTTTATTGTATTCGTTGTTTTTCTCTCTCCTCCTTTGCTATATTGAGCAAACTTGGGAGTTTTGTTCTCTAGTATATCCCAAGCCCCAGAACAGTCCCAACCACCAAATAAATATTTGATGAATCAGTAAATGCATGAATGATGACAACAATTGTCTTAATCTTAATGTAAAATTGAGCTTAATAATATTGAAGGCTAGAAAACCAGAAGTTAAATCAACACACTATTATAAATTTTCTCTAAAATACTTAAGAGGAAGCACATTGTTCATATTACAGTAACTAGCATAGTGTCATAGAATACTTGACTGTCCAATGCAGTTTCTGGGGATTTAGAAAAGTGTAACAGGACTTAACTTTCCATGGATGAGACTACAATTTAGCCATATGAGTTTTGGAATGTAGAGACTGATAATGCTTATCAAAGTGTCTTTAATGGTTAATGTTTCACTACAAATGCCCCTCCAGATGTTAACTTTTCAGGCATGGGTTAGTGGGAATGGAAACATTGGTTTAGTATCTAGGACCACTAGTTTTCTCTAATTTGAAGTCATTTTGTGCAGTTTGAAGCTCGGAAAGCACTTCCACATGGAGTAAACCATGTAATGCTCACTAATTTGTGAGATAACCAGAGAAGGATCATCCCTTTCCATAAACCACTACGTCCACACTGGACCACCAGGGACTCCGTGAAAAGGCACCCAGTGATTCTACACACATCTTAGACTATGAGTCAGTGGAAAATAGTTCACAAGCAATTCTGGACTGGCAAGGTCTAGCTGCCATTTCTCCACTAATTAAGTGCTACTTATTTTTCCACAAATAACTCAAATGTTACCTCATTTTTTCATTTATTACTTCTTTCTCAATATTCCCATGGCACTTTGTAGTTCTAATATCAGAGACAGTAGGTTTAGATACACATTAGGTCAGGTTTTACTTGTACTCAGCTCTGTTTGTTTCTCCCATTAGAATGTGATCTTCTTGAGGCTCCGGAACACATAATGGAAAGAGCAGAGGCTTTAGAACACAACATACCTAGACTAAAAATACCAGCTCTACCACACATTAAGTAAGTAACCATTACTAGTAGGTTCTTGAAGGTCTCTGAGCTTTGGTTTCTTATTTGGAAAAAGTAAATTCTCTACTATCTCCACAAGACTGTCGTAAGACTTAAAGAATGTATTTATTTAAAACAGCTGGCCTGTTCATTACCAGGTGCTAATATAGTGCTCACGGAGTACCAGGCAATGTTTTAAGTACTTTGCATTTGTTCATTTTAATCCCCATAATATCTTCATAAGTTAATACTTTTATTTACTTCATGTTACAGATGAGAAAATTGGTGCATAGAGAGGTTAAGTAAATTCATAAAGTCATTCAGGCAAAAAGCAATTTTGCAACTTGGATTCAGATGTTCATGTTCTTACTACTGAATGAAAGCATGGCCCACTATATCATCCTTCTACCAATTAAATACATTTGAGTGTTTATAGATTAAAGTAAACTTGATTTAATTAACTATTTCCTAACTAAGGTATAGTGTTTTTTTTTTTTACAAATTCTACTTGAAATTCACATGATTCTGACTCTCAAGAAAGCCAAAACAGTTTTTAAAATAATATTTTATTTTATCTCTTTTCTAAAAAAAATTATTAGACACCCACTAAATTTGTATGCAAAATGGCAATGCAAGAGAAATTGGTTTTGTTTTTTTCAATCAAGAACTTAAGCTCTTCTGAAATTTCCTAGGGGAAAAACACAATATTTGAAATCTCCTTATGAGGAAAGTTCATAATCTTCACAGTGGCAATCCTCGCATGCTGGCTGTGAAAAATCCAATAATTAGTGTTATGGTCAAATTTATTTTGAAGAGACTAAAAAGAAGAAATTATAGGAAAAGAAAAGGTAAATCTTAAAACAATCTTTACCAGATAACAATTTCAAAGTTAAAAAAATTCATCTGTTTTTGCCTGTTCACTTCAATTGGTAATTATTTTGGGGGGAGTACTGAAATCTCACATAAGTTAGAAACAACTTTTTCTAGGAATAGTTTATGATCATACCTCTGAGAGAAATGGTATGTTTTTCTCATTTCTTTTCTCCTCTTAAGTTGTTATTTTCCCCCCCAAATATTGTAACCCACTTGTTAGAAGTGGTATGATATCAATATTATTAAGTTCGGTATTGAACACATTTGGTAATATAGCACTTCACACTTAACAAAGAACATTACAACCAATAGACTTATTTTTTTAAAAAGATTTTATTTATTTATTCATGAGAAAGAGAGAGAGAGAGAGAGAGAGAGAGAGAGAGAGAGAGGCAGAGACACAGGCAGAGGGAGAAGCAGGCTCCATTCAGGGAGCCCGATGTGGTACTCGATCCTGGGTCTCCAGGATCAGGCCCTAGGCTGAAGGCAACACTAAACTGCTGAGCCACCCAGGCTGCCCCCAATAGACTTATTTAATGCTACAACCTGATTTGGAGAGGTTGATATTATTCCCATAATCTTTGCAGAGGAAGAACATTTACTTTTTGGTTGAGTGACATCTTAGGAAGCAATTAAGTGAATCAAGTTTACTTTAATCTATAAATTTTCAAATGTATTTAATTGGTAGAAGGATGATATATTGGACCATGCTCTCATTCAGTAATAAGAACATGAAGATTCTAATTCTACTTGTACTATATTTGACCATACGACCTTGAGCATGCCACTTGCCCACAGTGTGTTTCTCTTCTCCTAAGGAAGCAGGATAGCAGGACAGTAACAGCCCAAAACCTGAATTAACTCTGTGTGGATCTGAATCCAGGTTGCAAGATTGCCAGACTATTACCTCTTTCCTTCTCAAGCTGTCACAAGTCCACCATCAGCGCCTTAACCCTCATGCGGGGATGGGTCCCAGAATACACTAGAGGTCTTGCAGAATGCTCTACCTCCTTGCTGGAGCTCAACCAGTCAGCTGAAGAATCCAGCTAGATGAATTTGAAATGCTGGGTCTACATAGCTCACAGGTTCCACCCAGAGCCTCTCTGCATTTGTCCCTTCTTTAATTCCAGACTTGGATGAAATTCTAACCAGTGTTGGCATGAGATAGATCTTCCTGAGCAGATTTGAGAGAGATCATGTATATAACTCAAAGGTGAGGAGGTGAATCACACAGCTGATGGGAAGCAGGAAACATGACAAGAGGCAGATGAAATCTCTCTTTCTTGGACTGTGCTTCTGTGTGCTTTCTCCTTGTAATTCTTTGAAAGACATCTCAGATTCCATGGTGGACAGAAATACCAACAAAGCAAACTGCTCATCTTATATCTCATCTTAAATCATGTTACATCACTCTTTTAATTAGCTCAATTTTTGTCTCTTAATAACTCTCCTCTCCTTAGGTTTGACCTTCCAAAATAGAATATCATAGCTTTATTTTTTTTATTTTTTTGCAAACACATAAGGGAATATCATAGCTTTAATCCCTGTCTCAGGCCCTGCATTCTAAAGGACCAAGTAAGATATAAAATCATGAATATCAGAGGGAAAACCAAGGCACTAGTATATGGGTCAGATGCTGAGAAATGCCTTTAGACTAAGCCTTAAGAATTGGGGCAACAAGACTCCTTAAATCTCATACATTTCCCATTCAAATTTGCTACTATAGATCAGTTAGGGATTTGGAACCAAAGCTATAGTTAAGAATATTGAGGTCACGTATCTAAATTGTCTCTGTGCCCATGCTCTTGATACATACTGTAGGAATTAATTGTACTATGAAAATCTTATAATCAGTGAGCAGTTGAGTTGGCATGCAAACCCTAGTCTTCTGATGTCTTCATTATTTGACAACTCTTGATCTAATATTAAGAGTTTACCAAATAAGGAAAACAAAGATTCTCTCTGGCAAAAATCTATTTTTAATAATGTCAAAATAGTACCAGTATATTCTTGATTAAATACCCACACATTTTTCATAATATATTCTGAGTTTTCCAGAATTAAATATCAAGTTATGGAAATTTATTTTTTAAAGTGTCCAAACATATTTTCTAATGTGCTGGGAAATAAAAGTGCATTTATTACTTGGCTAGCAATTAACAAAGTAGCAAGATGATGTTCCCTGAGAAAAATGCTTATTCTCCTAGGAAAATAGTGATCGTTATTTGGCCATAAAAATAAGTTACCACCAGAGCAAGGTTTAAAGCCATAATATATGATCAATTACCCTTAGCGACCACACTTCTGAAGGCCAGCAAATCAGTGACAGTCTATTTTTCTGAAATTGGCTGAATCGGCAACTTCCTCCTTTGAGTGAACACCCTTCTGAAAGTAAGCAATCAGTCATAGCCTCTCTTGAGTAGCTTTCCCTTGCTTAGCACACAATAAATTCAATACTTTGTTTTAGATACCAAGTGGACACCTGATCCCTTGGCAGTTTGAGTTCAGGTTCTTGGTATCTCTTTTCTTCCTTTTTTCTGAGTTTTCTATCAGTCTTTTATTGATCACATTGGTAAATATTTTCATTATCCTAGCATATAATTTCCATGGGCATGGAGTCCTAAAATATTTCAGTCTCATTTTTTACCTTAACTCTAGTACTCTCAACTATTATCCTTTTCAGAATATCTCTTGGATCCATGAAGACAGAAATTGCTTACTTTAGGCTAATTATTTTATATTTTTCAGGCTGACTTGCTAATTATATCTTTAGCCTCTCATAAGGTCAGAAGGAGAGAATTAAAAAATATAGTGTATTTACCATGTGCCAGACTCTCTTTTGTAATACTTAGCTTTTTAAAATAGTGGAACGTTTTCCTGTCATAAATGACCCCCAAATTAAAGTAATTTGAATATGTATCTTTTATATTTCAATGAGTATTTTGTCTTAGACCTGCGTCTTTTAATAGTTCATGAGTCAATCCAAGAATTTTTCATTATTTGAAGAATATTTGATTACTTATGTAAATAGCTGGAATGGATTAATTAGCACAATCAGTGACTTTATGGCTATTTTTGGTACTTATGAAGGTAACTTATGGGCAATTATTAGTGAAAGAGAGAAACATATTAATATCTAATAAAAAGACAAAGATTGTAATAGTTGGTCAGGCCTGGAATAAATCTTAGAGAATATCTCATTCAATCTCTTCCTTTTAGAAAAATATACTGAAGTTAAGAAAATTAATTTTTTTAAAAGCTCATATAAGTATTAGGTAACAGAAGGGATGCCTGGGTGGCTCAGTAGTTGAGCATCTGCCTTTGACTCAGGACATGATCGCAGGGTCCAGGGATCGAGTCCTGCATCAGGCTCCCTGCAGGGAATCTGCTTCTCCCTCTGCCTATATCTCTGCCTCTCTCAGTGTGTCTCTCAGGGATAAAAAAAATAAAATCTTTAAAAAAATTGAAGCAAATGGTGGGTATTTGTTGTTTCTAATGGCTGAGTAATATTCCATTGTATACATAAACCACATCTTCTTTATCCATTCATCTTTCGATGGGCACCGAGGCTCCTTCCACAGTTTGGCTATTGTGGACATGGCTGCTAGAAACATCGGGGTGCAGGTGCCCCGGCGTTTCATTGCATCTGAATCTTCGGGGTAAATCCCTAACAGTGCAATTGCTGGGTCGTAGGGCAGGTCTATTTTTAATTCTTTGAGGAACCTCCACACAGTTTTCCAGAGTGGCTGCACCAGTTCACATTCCCACCAACAGTGTAAGAGGGTTCCCTTTTCTCCACATCCTCTCCAACATTTGTTGTTTCCTGCCTTATTAATTTTCCCCATTCTCACTGGTGTGAGGTGGTATCTCATTGTGGTTTTGATTTGTATTTCCCTGATGGCAAGTGATGCTGAGTGAAGTAAGTCAATCGGAGAAGGACAAACAGTGTATGTTCTCACTCATTTGGGGAATATGAATAATAGTGAAGGGGAATATAAGGGAAGGGAGAAGAAATGTGTGGGAGATATCAGAAAGGGACACAGAACATAAAGACTTCTAACTCTGGGAAATGAACTAGGGTTGGTGGAAGGGGAGGAGGGCGGGGGGTGGGGGTGAATGGGTGACGGGCACGGAGGGGGACACTTGACGGGATGAGCACTGGGTGTTATTCTGTATGTTGGTAAATTGAACACCAATAAAAATTAATTTATAAAAAATAAAAAAAATTAATAGGTAACAGGACCAGAGCTGGAAAGTGTTATCTTACTTTGAGTCTTGTGTGTTGGTCATCAGATCATGTCAATTGTCATTGACGATACCATTTGTTCTGAAACTGAAATAAACTATCATTTTTCCTCATTGCGCTTCCTCTTCTTATATAAGTGATTTTTGTCATGTTACTTCAACTCTTAGAACCACATTTCCTTATCTAATGTAAAAAAAATAGACAAGATGAATAAGGCCCCCTTCCCCCAAATAGTAATTGGAATGTATTTTTCTCAATGTCTGTCTAAGATAATTTCTTTTCCAACTCCACAGTATTAGCTTCCAAGCTCTGCCAAAGCAAAGTGCTACAAACTTGATGGCTTAAAACAAAGAAAAATTATTTTATCACACTTCGGAGGGCTAAGTCTGAAATCAAGGAGTTGCCAGGATCATGCTCTCTCTGAAGGCTCTAGGGAAGAATGAGTTTTATGCCTACCTCGTAGCTCCTGGTGTCCCCCACAATCCTTGGCTTGCTGATGCTTCACTTCAATCTCTGCCTGTGTTTTTACATGGCTTTCTCCCTCTGTGCCTCTGTGTTGTTTCCCCCTTCTTAGAAGGACACCACTCATATTGGATTAAGGCCCCATTCGTTGCCAACATAATCTCAACTCCTATCTTAATTACATCTGCAAAAAACCTTATTCTCAAGTAAGTTTTCATTCCCTTTTCATTCATGGTAATAAGTCTTCACTATATCTTTTTTGGATTAACAATTCAACACAAAACATAACATGATGTTATTTTGAAATGATTGTTGTGATTGATGTTCTGTGACTTTTCCTGACATTACTGATATATGGTTCTATGATACAGAGCATAGAAAGAATAAACATAAATAGAATTGAATAGGTATTGCCACAGTAATAAAATTATTCATTTATTTTTAGTGGATTATTGGAACTTTATTTGTACTCTAATGATACTGATCTAGAAATGCTGTCTTAGTTTACCATTTATATATATTTTTACATTTTTAAAAAGATTTTTATTTATTTATATGAAAGAGAGAGAGTGAGCAGGAGGTGGACGGAGAGAGAATCCAAAGTAGACTCTGGAGTAAACACGGAGCCTGATTCAGGGCTCGATCCCATGGCTGTGAGATCATGACCGGAACAGAAACAAAGAGTCAGGTGTTTAACCGACTGAACCACCCAGGTACCCCTACCATTTATAATTTAATACAAATTTGCTTTTGGATATGGGCTAGTGTATTTAATTTCTGTCATATTTTCAGTTGGCAGCACTTAGAAATCATAAAAACTGAAACTGCAGTCAACTACACAACAGATCATTCTTTAAATATTCATTGTCTGCAATACTTTCAAGAATTCTCACTTAGCTAAGAAAAGTGTTGCACTCCAGTTGCTGAATTTCAAAGCTGTTCTAAAAATTAAGGAAAAGAACTTATTGTGTGAAAGAATGTGTTCTTCTTGTGAAAGTATTTTGATGTATGCCATCTTGAATTTCTAATTATGCATTGTGAATATTTTCAAACAAAAAGCACCACACCTAGTGAATGAAAACAATGAAACAGAATGCCAATTGAATGTAGCAAAGCAGCAACCAATAATGTATCATACTAGCATTATTTAAATTCTTAGTATGGCTATGTTTCTTGAGGTTCTTTTCACAAATATAATGGATTATCAGAATATTAGGAAGACTGCTAACTTTCCTGTAGACCCCAACATCTGCATGCCAAATGTCCTGTCTTGTGTAACACAAATAAAATAAAACAAAAATCTTTGCTATATATATAGAGCTTTCTTTAACTCAAACTGAAACAAGAAAATAATTTTTTTAAGAAAATAATTTTATCTGTAGCTTTACCTTTATACAAATTCTAGGCTAAAAATGACCATAACCTTCCTTCTAATTTTATTCTATTCTTCCAATGAGTTTGTGTGTTCATATTATGACTCAGTTTACATATATTACTTGTTTGATTGCCAGAAGAGAGTTTTCTTCCTTTTTTTTTTTAAAGATTTTATTTATCTATTCGTGAGAGACACAGACAGAGAGAGAGAGAGGCAGAGACAAAGGCAGAGATACAGGCAGAGGGAGAAGCAGGCTCCATGCAGGAAGCCCGATGTAGGACTCAATCCCTGGTTTCCAAGATCACGACCTGAGCCAAAGGCAGGTGCTCAACCACTGAGCCACCCAGGCATCCCATTTTCTTCCGTTTTATTCATAAATTATATATTCTTTCTCTGGGGCAATTTGCCTTAGCTTTATCTTACCTTGGCTTTATCACTCATCCACTTCTACCCAGTCAGATCTGAAATCCTGGCATTTCTTACACATTCTTTTGCATTCTTACTCCTATTTTTGTGATTTTAATCAATTCTGCTCGCTTCATACATATAATATTATAAAGACTTCTTGGCATTTCCCTAAACTTCAAGTTCTGTCATCAGGTCCTCTCTCTACTCTGGTAGCAAATGAATTGTATTATGATGTCAAATTTTCATTGGGATCCTTTCTCATTACTAATCCTTTGATGACACTAATTTGCTTACATCCTATAACCAAAGATGTTAAACTGGCATATTAAAGCTTTCAAAATATGGCCTCATGTTGCCTTTATGAATTGTCTTTTTATGAATTCCCATAAGTAATGAACTGGTTATTTGAGTCTAAATATAAACACTCTGAATTGCATGCATTGCTTAACAGGGTCCCATTACCTGGAAGTATTGTAATCATCTAAGTTTCTCATTTTAAAAAATATACTGCATTACCATGACTGGTATACAAAAAAGTAAGGACAACAACATGGTTTTCTGGCAATATAATGGAAGATTTATTTTGGAGAAATATTTTACCAAAAATATAAGGTCAAACCATGTGAATGAATATATATTTTATTTTATATTTTATATTTTATATTTTATTAAAATATGTTTTTTATTTTATATATATTTCATTATAATAGAACTGGGTTTTCAATAAAACATATTTAAAGAACATCACTAGAGACACAAGAAGGAAAACAGCTAAAGACAAACAAACACAAAAACCAAAAAAACTCATAAGTAAGAAGAGTTGGGGCTTCCCCTGGAGACAAGATCTTCCAGTTCTGGATTTGAGACCTAATACTGGGTCCACAGAAAACGAGAAAGCTGAACCTCAGGATGTTGCTCCAAGACTGGAAGTGGTCTGAAGTGGTCCCCTGGGTCATGCCATAAGCAAAACTATCTTCTTTGTGATAATGCAATCCCAAATTAGGCCCCTGGGGTAATATTAATAAAAAATAAACCCATAAAAGATAAGATACGGTAAACAAGTGTCAACAGTGTACCTCTAAGCTCTTTAGAAACAAGTTGTTGATTGAATGTAAAATATCTGTGATTACAATGTTTAATGAATAATAATATAATAAATTTGAACAAGGTGCAGGTTCAACATGGAGATTTGGAGAGCTGGAAAGAATACAACATCCATCATTATAATGCCAAAAATACTGGGAAAACTGCAAAGTGGTGGCTTTTCTCAAACTTATCAGAGAAACACGTTCTCAGGGCAAACAACTAATTGGAAATCTGGTGAGAGAAAAAGGCCTCCAGGGAGAAACAAGACCCAAGCATTTATTTAGCTAGGACAGATGCCACTAAATGCTGTATAAACTGGCAAGAATGTTCACCTATAACTTTTTTTTTACCGTTTTTTAAAAAAAATTCCAGAACAGTTAACATACAATGTAATATCGGTTTCAACTGTTTAACAAATTGCTAAAGGCGAGTGTAAATGTGAATGAGTAAAAAACCCTGAGGGAGGAGGTGTGCAGACATGGGGAGTCTGCATCCTCTGGCAAGCCAGCAAGCTCTTGCAGGGGGGAGGGGGAGACCTGGAGAGAGCTCTGTCTCTGCCCAACTCTCACCCCTGCAAGTACTGAATGCAGGGGGAACAGCAGACACTGCTTCATCTGCCCAGACTCTTTTTCTTATTCTCCTTAGGGGACAAAGACCTTAATAAGGCTTTAAAAAACTTCATGACTATTTTAGGATAAAACACAACAGAGTATCTTTGTCAGCTTGTTGATTCAAAGATTTCTTAAGATACAAGAAGATGATAGATAGATAGATAGATAGATAGATAGATAGATAGATGATAGATAGATAGCTCACAGAAAGACAGATACCTAACAAAGACCTTGTATTCAAACAATATAAAGACTCAAAACACCAAATTACCCTTTCTTCCTTTTCTTTGAATCATTTACATGTATCAAATACAATCTTTCAATTCCACTGTTTTATCAATTGTGAACTATTGGTAAGTCTTTACACTAAGCCATTTTTCTTAGACAAAAATGATACCCCTGCTTTTCTTCCAGATAATACATCTTTTCCATACTTCAATATCAATATCATTTTCATATACATATGTACGTGTTGTTTATTAATAACACTCCAGTTTCATATTTCTGTCCAATCATACTTATTTCTGATGTTGCTTTGTGCAGTCACTATTTATTTGGTTTTTCTGTGCAATGGATCAGTGATTTTGCTCCTCATTCCATTCCTGATTTCAACTACTTTCCTCCTTAAGAGCATTTTTTTTTTAACGGTTTCTTTAGTGACTAGATTAGTCTGCTTGGGTTGCCATAACTGAATACCACTGATTGTTTTGCTTAAGCAACAGAAATGTATTTTCTCACAGATCTGGAAAGTCCAAGATCAAAATACCATCAGGGTTGGTTTCTGGTGAAAGCTGCTTCCTGGCTTGTGAAAGGCTGGCTTCTTACTGTGTCTCCCGCCCTCTTCTCTGTGTGCTTATGGAAAGAGAAAGAGCAAGCAAACTTTGGTGTCTCTTTCTCTTCCTACAAGGACACCAGTCCTATCAAATTAGGGACCCACCATTATGATCTTATTTCAATTTAATTATCTTTCTAACAGCTCCCTCTCCAAATACAGGCACACTGTGGGGCTAGGGCTTTGATATATAAATTTGGGGGGCAAACAGTTCAAACCTAGCAGTGAGATACATTAGGAACACACCCAGTGTTAGTTTTCTGGAAAAAGAAGTATTTATTTGCCTTTTTAAGAATGATAATGAAGTTGCATGTAAAATTCTAAGTTGATATTTCTTTTCTTTCAGCACTAAAATACTATAATTACACTCTTACTCTTACAAATTAAACTGCGTTTTGGAATTAAACTTGGCAACTAATTCCATTTGAATCTGTGACTGACAATCCTCCTCCTCCCCTTTTTTCTGTTTATTTTTAATTTTTGAGGTAACTTTTTTTTTAAGATTTTATTTATTCTTGAGAGACACACAGAGAGAGGCAGAGACATAGTCAGAGGGAGAAGCAGGTTCCCTGTGGGAAGCCTGATGAGGGACTCGATCCCAGGACCCTGGGATCATACCCTGAGCTGAAGGTAGATGCTCAACTGCTGAGCCACCGGGCATCCCTTGAGGTAACCTTTTAAAAAACTTTTGATTTTGAGATTTACAATTTACATGCTGTTGTAGAAAATAATGCAGTGCAATCCTAGTATACCCTCTACCTACCCCAGGCGGAGTGGGGAGGGGGAGCGTTTTGCATAATTATAGAGCAATAGTACAAGAGGAAATTGACACTGATACACTTCATCAGCCTTCTTCAGAATTCAGCCATTTCACATACACTCATTTTTGCGTGTATTTGTTCCATGCGATTTTACCATCTGTGTAGCTCCTGTCCATTTGGACAGCCAAACGCTGGACGGTTTCAGTATAACCACAGTCTTCTACCCGCATCCCTCAGCAGCTACTAATCTCTATTGATGGTTCTTAATCTCAATAATTTTGCCATTTCATGAATGTAATTCAGAACGGAATCATAGAACATATCACCTTTTGAGGCTGACTTTTTTTACATGGCATATTTTCCTTGCAATCCCTCCAAGTTATTGTGTATTTCAATGGTCTGTTCCTTTTTATAACTGAGTGGTGTTGCATGTTTTTTTTTTTTTTAGATTTTATTTATTTATTCATGAGAGACACAGAGAGAGGCAGAGACACAGGCAGAGGGAGAAGCAGGCTCCATGCAGGGAGCCCCACGTGGGACTCTATCCTGGGACTCCAGGATCACGCCCTGGGCCAAAGGCAGATGCTCAACCACTGAGCCACTCAGGGATCCCTGTTCCATGGTTGTTTAAGCAGTCATCCTTTGAAGGATATTTTGGTTGTTTCTGGTATTTAATTATTTTTCTGGTATTTAACTGTTTCATTTATTTTTACTATATTTCATGGTATTTATTTTATTCTGGTATTTATTTTTTTTTAATTAACTATATTTTTAAGCTATTTTGTTGAAAGAAAACCTGAGCAAGGGGAGGGGCAGAGGCGGAGGGACCTCCTCTCCGCTGAGCAGGGACCCCCCATGCTGGACTCCATCCCTGGGTCCTGCGTTCATGACCAGAGTTGAAAGCAGATGCTTAACCCATCCAGGTGCCCCTCTGGTGTTTAACTATTAAAATGAAGTTGTCGGGCAGCCCCGGTGGCGTAGCGGTTTAGCGCCGCCTGCAGCCCAGGGTGTGATCCTGGAGACCGGGGATGGAGTCCCACGTTGGTCTCCTGCATGGAGCCTGCTTCTCCCTCTGCCTGTGTCTCTGCCTCTCTGTCTCTCTCTCTCTGTGTGTCTTTCATGAATAAATAAAAATCTTAAAAAAAATAAAATGAAGTTGTCATTAACATTTGTGTATAGGATTTTGTGTGAACTTAATTTCTCTGGAGTGAAGAATGCACGTGCTGGATTACATGCCAAGTGCAGGTTTAAATTTTTCAAGGAGGTGGTTACTCTTGTCCAGAGTATCTATCTGCACTGTGTCACATGCCCACATTCTCTCATATTTTTTTCTCTCATATTTTGACTTCTATCATCGCTTTTTAAGAAATTCATTGCAGTCTTGTTATGTTTGCTTTATAGTCAATCTGCCTTTTTATTTCTGGCCTTTAACTTTTTTCTCCTTGTCATTATGATTGTAACCCACAAGTATATTCGTTTATTGTGCTTAAGATTTATTGTGTTTCCTGCATATGAAAATTAATGTAAACGATCAACTCTGGAAAAATTTCATCCAACTCATATTTACACTTTCCTTCTCCTAAATCTGTCAGGTGTATATTAGATCATCTTTTTTTTTTCCTCCTCCTCTGTGTCTTATTTTTTATACCAGAGTTCTCTGCACCTATTTGGTTTTCTCCAAGGACATACAATTGTTTATCTCCTGTGTGCTAATAGCTAAATGAATAATTTAAGACACAAAAGTCTCGAGGGACTGCTTTTGACCATGTTTAGTGTTAGAAAGCTCAAGAAATCTCAAGCCAGTTTCTCATACAAACAACAAAGGTGGCACATTGTATTGTTAATCACTCAGCTTTGAAAACAGCTTAGTCATTAGGACAAATAGGAAAATTAGTGGAAGCAGTAAGGCCACAGAAGTTGGTGCCAGAATGAAAAAACAAAACGTCCTTGTTCTGAAAAAACAAAGCATTTAATCATCTTGAGAAAGATGATTAGATATCCTGATGCGTGCCCACAATTCCCTGCATCCTTTCAGATGACCATACTTGATTAATTTCATTTCCTCTTCATCAACTCTTAACATTTTCATGCTAGATGTTTTCAATTTGGTTTTTATTGCAAGTCTTTGGCTATAGGTTTAAATATATCCAAATAATAATGTTTTACACTTTACCTAATTCTTAACATATCTCCTCCTTCAACTTGAACTTCCTATTTAATTGAATTACCTTTTATGCCTAAAGTAACAAACTGTGGGTCCTTTAAGATACACTTACATTCTGCATACATGTATTTTGGGGGGGTTTCCAAACATACAGTCACATCATGTTTGATCCAAAGTGAAATATTATTTGAATACCAGCAAGTTTGTTTACTTGTGAAATACATCCTTTGAGACCCATTTCTTAGAAGACACTGTGAGCATGCAATTGGAATACAGATGAAGGGTTGACATTGCTTTGCTTTCCAGTGATTTCCGATACAAATTAACTAGATGAATATGAAAGCAGACTACTACATGAAACCAACATGGCTCTTCTGCAAGTTTAACCTCCTTTGGGGTCTGTTCCACTTCTGCTCCCAGGAAATACTCAGGATTGGCCAGTGCTACCCAAAGAAAGAGGTTTGTATCATGTTTGCTCTGGGGCACTGTTCACTGTGCTATGATGCCCCAAATACGCCCTTTCTTAGATACTTTCTTTAAGCAGTTCTAGTATAGCAGAGGGGAGACTGACAAAGAGCATTCCTATTTGCTTGTAGCTATGAGTTTCAAGAGTGGAGCTGGGAGGAATATACAAAAGTTATTTCCTTAATTGTCTCAGTTCTGAGGACTAGAGAGTTAGGAAGAGGAGCTATCACTTAGTGCACATTCATGGGGGTAGGAAAACTATCACACTACAGCACTTGGAAGTGTTTATCACCCCAGACACTATAGCGAACTTTTATGAGAATCTGATTAAGTTTTAATGGCTAGATGAGATAGTCTGAAGCTTTGTCATTGTAATTCATGGTTATTTTTTTTGTCCTTTTTTTAAATAAATTAATTTTTTATTGGTGTTCAATTTACCAACATACAGAATGACATCCAGTGCTCATCCCGTCAAGTGTCCCCCTCAGTGCCCATCACCCATTCACCCCCACCCCCCGCCCTCCTCCCCTTCCACCACCCCTAGTTCGTTTCCCAGAATTAGGAGTCTTTATGTTCTGTCTCCATTTCTGAGATTTCCCACACATTTCTTCTCCTTTCCCTTTATTCCCTTTCACTATTTTTCATATTCCCCAAATGAATGAGAACATACACTGTTTGTCCTTCTCCGATTGACTTACTTCACTCAGCATAATACCCTCCAGTTCCATGCACATTGAAGCAAATGGTGAGTATTTGTCATTTCTAATGGTTGAGTAATATTCCATTGTATACATAAACCACATATTCTTTATCCATTCATCTTTCGATGGACACCGAGGCTCCTTCCACAGTTTGGCTATTGTGGACATTGCTGCTATAAACATTGGGGTGCAGGTGTCCCGGCGTTTCATTGCATCTGAATCTTTGGGGTAAATCCCTAACAGTGCAATTGCTGGGTCGTAGGGCAGGTCTATTTTTAACTCTTTGAGGAACCTCCACACAGTTTTCCAGAGTGGCTGCACCAGTTCACATTCTCACAAACAGTGCAAGAGGATTCCCTTTTCTCACATCCTCTCCAACATTTGTTGTTTCCTGACTTGTTAATTTTCCCCATTATCACTGGTGTGAGGTGGTATCTCATTGTGGTTTTGATTTGTATTTCCCTGATGGCAAGTGATGCAGAGCATTTTCTCATGTGCATGTTGGCCATGTCTATGTCTTCCTCTGTGAGATTTCTCTTCATGTCTTTTGCCCATTTCATGATTGGATTGTTTGTTTCTTTGGTGTTGAGTTGAGTAAGTTCTTTATAGATCTTGGAAACGAGCCCTTTATCTGATACGTCATTTGCAAGTATCTTCTCCCATTCTGTAGGTTGTCTTTGAGTTTTGTTGACTGTATCCTTTGCTGTGCAAAAGCTTCTTATCTTAATGAAATCCCAATAGTTCATTTTTGCTTTTGTTTCTTTTGCCTTCATGGATGTATCTTGCAATAAGTTACTGTGGCCGAGTTCAAAAAGGGTGTTGCCTGTGTTCTCTCTAGGATTTTGATGGAATCTTGTCTCACATTTAGATCTTTCATCCATTTTGAGTTTATCTTTGTGTATGGTGCAAGAGAGTGGTCTAGTTTCATTCTTCTGCATGTGGATGTCCAATTTTCCCAGCACCATTTATTGAAGAGACTGTCTTTCTTCCAGTGGATAGTCTTTCCTCCTTTATCGAATATTAGTTGACCATAAAGTTCAGGGTCCACTTCTGGGTTCTCTATTCTGTTCCATTGATCTATGTGTCTGTTTTTGTGCCAGTACCACACTGTCTTGATGACCACAGCTTTGTAGTACAACCTGAAATCTCGCATTGTGATGCCCCCAGATGGTTTTCTTTTTTAAAAGTCCCCTGGCTATTCGGGGTCTTTTCTGATTCCACACAAATCTTAAAATAATTTGTTCTAATCTCTGAAGAAAGTCCATGGTATTTTGATAGGGATTGCATTAAACGTGTAAATTGCCCTGGGTAACATTGACATTTTCACAATATTAATTCTGCCAATCCATGAGCATGGAATATTTTTCCATCTCCTTGTGTCTTCCTCAATTTCTTTCAGAAGTGTTCTATAGTTTTTAGGGTATAGATCCTTTACCTCTTTGGTTAGGTTTATTCCTAGGTATCTTATGCTTTTGGGTGCAATTGTAAATGGGATTGACTCCTTAATTTCTCTTTCTTCAGTCTCATTGTTAGTGTATAGGAATGCCATTGATTTCTGGGCATTGATTTTGTATCCTGCCACGCTACCAAATTGCTGTATGAGTTCTAGCAATCTTGGGGTGGAGGCTTTTGGGTTTTCTATGTAGAGTATCATGTCATCGGCGAAGAGGGAGAGTTTGACTTCTTCTTTGCCAATTTGAATGCCTTTAATGTCTTTTTGTTGTCTGATTGCTGAGGCTAGGACTTCCAATACTATGTTGAATAGCAGTGGTGAGAGTGGACATCCCTGTCTTGTTCCTGATCTTAGGGGAAAGGCTCCCATGCTTCCCATTGAGAATGATATTTGCTGTGGGCTTTTAGTAGATGGCTTTTAAGAGGTCGAGGAAAGTTCCCTCTATCCCTGCACTCTGAAGAGTTTTGATCAGGAATGGATGCTGTATTTTGTCAAATGCTTTCTCTGCATCTAATGAGAGGATCATATGGTTCTTGGTTTTTCTCTTGCTGATATGATGAATCACACTGATTGTTTTACGAGTGTTGAACCAGCCTTGTGTCCTGGGGATAAATCCTACTTGGTCATGGTGAATAATTTTCTTAATGTATTATTGGATCCTATTGGCTAGTATCTTGTTGAGAATTTTTGCATCCATGTTCATCAGGGATATTGGTCTGTAATTCTCCTTTTTGGTGGGGTCTTTGTCTGGTTTTGGAATTAAGGTGATGCTGGCCTCATAGAACGAATTTGGAAGTACTCCATCTCTTTCTATCTTTCCAAACAGCTTTAGTAGAATAGGTATGGTTTCTTCTTTAAACGTTTGATAGAATTCCCCTGGGAAGCCATCTGGCCCTGGACTCTTGTGTCTTGGGAGGTTTTTGATGACTGCTTCAATTTCCTCCTGGTTATTGCCTGCTTAGGTTTTCTATTTCTTCCTGTTCCAGTTTTGGTAGTTTGTGGCTTTCCAGGAATGCGTCCATTTCTTCTAGATTGCCTAATTTATTGGCGTAGAGCTGTTCATAATATGTTTTTAAAACCGTTTGTATTTCCTTGGTGTTGCTAGTGATCTCTCCTTTCTCATTCATGATTTTATTAATTTGAGTCTTCTCTCTCTTCTTTTTAATAAGGTTGGCTAATGGTTTATCTATCTTATTAATTCTTTCAAAGAACCAACTCCTGGTTCTGTTGATCTGTTCCACAGTTCTTCTGGTCTCGATTTCGTTGAGTTCTGCTCGAATTTTAATTAACTCTCTTCTTCTGCTGTGGTAGGATCTATTTGCTATTTTTCTCTAGCTCCTTTATATGTAAGGTTAGCTTTTGTATTTGAGTTCTTTCCAGTTTTTGAATGGATGCTTGTATTGCGATGTATTTCCCCCACAGGACTGCTTTTGCTGCATCCCAAAGATTTTGAATGGTTGTATCTTCATTCTCATTAGTTTCCATGAATCTTTTTAATTCTTCCTTAATTTCCTGGTTGACCCTTTCATCTTTTAGCAGGATGGTCCTTAACCTCCACGTGTTTGAAGTCCTTCCAAACTTCCTGTTACGATTTAGTTCTAATTTCAAGGCATTATGGTCTGAGAATATGCAGGGGACGATCCCAATCTTTTGGTATCGGTTCAGACCCGATTTGTGACCCGGTCTATTCTGGAGAAAGTTCCATGTGCACTTGAGAAGAATGTGTATTCAGTTGAGTTTGGATGTAAAGTTCTGTAGATATCTGTGAAATCCATCTGGTCCAGTGTATCATTTAAAGCTCTCGTTTCTTTGGAGATGTTGTGCTTAGAAGACCTATCGAGGGTAGAAAGAGCTACATTGAAGTCACCAAGTATAAGTGTATTATTATCTAAGTATTTCTTCACTTTGGTTATTAATTGGTTTAAGTATTTGGCAGCTCCCACATTCGGGACATATATATTGAGGTTTGTTAAGTCCTCTTGTTGGATAGATCCTTTAAGTATGAGATAGTGTCCCTCTTCATCTCTCACTACAGGGTAAATTTTAGTTTATCTGATATAAGGATGGCTACCCGTGCTTTCTTTTGAGGACCATTTGAATGGTAAATGGTTCTCCAACATTTTATTTTCAATCTGTAGGTGTCCTTCTGTCTAAAATGAGTCTCTTGTAGACAGCAAATAGATGGGTCCTGCTTTTTTATCCAGTCTGAAACCCTGCGCCTTTTGATGGGGTCATTAAGCCCGTTCACATTCAGAGTTACTATTGACAGATATGAGTTTAGTGTCATCATGATATCTATTCAGTCCTTGTTTTTGTGGATTGTTCCACTGAACTTCTTCTTAAAGGGGAATTTTAAGAGTCCCCCTTAAAATTTCTTGCAGAGCTGGTTTGGAGGTCACATATTCTTTCAGTTCCTGCCTGTCTTGGAAGCTCTTTATCTCTCCTTCCATTTTGAATGAGAGCCTTGCTGGATAAAGTATTCTTGGTTGCATGTTCTTCTCATTTAGGACCCTGAATATATCCTGCCAGCCCTTTCTGGCCTGCCAGGTCTCTGTGGAGAGGTCTGCTGTTACCCTAATATTCCTCCCCATGAAAGTCAGGGACTTCTTGTCTCTTGCTGCTTTAAGGATCTTCTCTTTATCTTTGGAATTTGCAAGCTTCACTATTAGATGTCGAGGTGTTGAACGGTTTTTATTGATTTTAGGGGGGGATCTCTCTATTTCCTGGATCTGAATGCCTGTTTCCCTTCCCAGATTGGGAAAGTTTTCAGCTAGGATTTGTTCAAATACATATTCTGGCCCTCTGTCCCTTTCGGCGCCCTCGGGAACCCCAATTAAACGTAGGTTTTTCTTCCTCAGGCTGTCGTTTATTTCCCTTAATCTGTCTTCATGGTCTTTTAATTGTCTTTTTTCCTCAGTTTCCCTCTTTGGCATCAAGTTGTCTTCTCTGTCACTCACTTGTTCTTCCACCTCGTTAACCCTCATCGTTAGGACTTCTAGTTTGGATTGCATCTCATTCAATTGATTTTTAATTTCTGCCTGATTGGATCTAAATTCTGCAGTCATGAAGTCTCGTGAGTCCTTAATGCTTTTTTCTAGAGCCACCAGTAGCTGTATAATAGTGCTTCTGAATTGGCTTTCTGACGTTGAATTGTAATCCAGATTTTGTAACTCTGTGGGAGAGAGGGCTGTTTCTGATTCTTTCTTTTGAGGTGAGGTTTTCCTTCTAGTCATTTTGCTCAGTGCAGAGTGGCCAAAAACAAGTTGTATTGGGAAAAGGAGAAAAAGAGAGAGAGAGAAGGAAGGAAAAGAGAAAAAGAAAAAAGAAAAAAGGAAGAAAAAAAGGAAAAAGAGAAGAAAAAGAGAAAGAAAAAGAAAGAAAGGGGAAAAAAGGGTGGGGGAAGCAATCAGAAATCAAAAAGAAAAAAAAAAACCACGGGGAAGTATCTTCTGATTCTGTGTACTTTTAAGTCCCTTGACTTCCCCTGGAACTGGTCCGTCCAGCTGGTCTTCTGGGGGAGGGGCCTGCTGTGCTGATTTTCAGGTGTTAGCACTTGGGGGAGCTGCTCTGCCCCTGCCTGCTGCAGGGCTCAGCGGGGGTTGTTTACCCCGTGAGGCCCCAGGAGGAACAGCTGCAGTTGCTATGGCAACTCTGGAAGCCTGGATTCAGCCTCCGCAGGAACTACGGGGCTCGGGGCTCTCGGTTCTCCGTCTGCAGGGCCTGGAGGCTCCGGGGCGGGGCCGCTGATCTGCTCAGCTCGGGCAGGAGCGTCCTCGCTGTCCTGGGCCCTCCCGGCCTCTGCCTGTCCCGGGGGAGGCCGGATCCTGGGCTGTGTCCCGGCGCCCTGTGCTCCGGGGCCTGCGCTGTTGGATTCGCGCTCCCGCCCCGCAGCCCCCTCCGCGGAGCCGCGCCCGAGCCCCTCCGAGCTGCTCCGGCCCCGCCGTGCGCGCTGCAGCCCTTAGGGAGCTCGGAGCACTCTCCTGCGCTCGCAGGTGTCTGTTAGTGTCCCCGGGAGCCCGAGGGCATCCCCGCCCTCCTGGGTCCTGCTCCAACTCCCTGCGAGCCCCTTTCCGCCCGCCCGGGAAGGTTGGTGCAGCTCCTGCTCCTCCGGGACGGGGCTCTCCTGTCCTGGGGACACTCGCCCCGGCCTCAGCCCGGCTCCTCGCGGGGCCCCTCCCCCTCGGAGGCCTTTTGTTCCTTTATTTCTTTTTCCCCGTCTTCCTACCTCGATAGAAGCGCGAACTCTTCTCACTGTAGCATTCCAGCTGGTCTCTCTTTACATCTCAGGCCGAATTCGTAGATTTTCAGGATGATTTGAAGGTTATCTAGGTAATTTGGTGGGGACAGGTGACTTGGGGACCCTACTCTTCCGCCATCCTGCCCCTCCTCCATGGTTATTTTTTATCTTTTGAGTATTTTTAATTAACAAAGATATTTTACCATTTAAATTGTGTCAGCGAATTAACATTTCCTTGACAGAATAAAAATAATACTTTAAATGACATTCCAAATTTCATAACTCTACATGCATAATACTGTATATGTGTATTAAATTAGAACAAAACTGAGAAAAATTCATTGTGGGATGTAGAAGGACTCTGTAAAAAAGCATCAAAAACTCTAAAAATGAAAGTGATAGGGTAAGTTTTGATGTAGACTATTGAGAAGGAGGTTAAATTTCTTTAGTAAAGGAACAATAAAATAATACATATATCTTCACTGATAACAAATGAGAACTTATTGTTAACGAGCAACCAGGAATTTAATGTTATATTACTGAGAATTATTTTGACAAAGGAATAAAGAACATAATGTTCAGGACAGAATAGAGAAAATTTTCTACAACAATCTTCAGAAAAAATATATTTATCCTTATGAGGACAAAAGTAAACACATATAAGTAGTATGGGCTATTTCAAATGTTTCACATAGTCTGGGATATGTAGGAAATGGAAATATAATAGATTAGGAGCACCTGCATGGCTCAGTCAGTTAAATGTTCAACTCCTGATTTCAGCTCAGGTCATGGTCTCTGGGTCCTGGGATGGATCCTCATATCAGGTTCCATACTCAGCAGGGGGTCTGTTTGGGATTCTCTCTCTCCCTCTCCTGCCCTTGCCTCTCACCTAGCTTGTGCTATCTCTCTAAAATAAAAAATATATCTTTTTTAAAAGAAATATAATAGATTAGATTTAAGAATATGTCAAAGATCTGTGTACTAGCACATATATTTATCTATATTTTGAGGAATATTGCTGTTGGATATTGTGCCCACTAGTCTATTTTCCATATATAATAGAATGGCAGCAATGGAAAACTATACATCTAAAATTAATAATTTAAAGAAGATTGCAAAAATATTTAGGAATAATTAGCTGGACTATCTTGACAATCATCAACTTATTTTTTAAAAAAGTTATCAAAGAGGAAAACACATTTTTAGGGTTTTATATTTTTAAAATACTTGTAGAAAGGGGGCTAAAATATGATTTTAACTTATATGCATTTGGCAATGAACCTGAAATAATGTTTTATGGCAGAACTTCAGCAATTTTTTTAAGACCTAAAAGCAAATTAATTAAAACCAAGTGTTTTAGTGGGCTCTAATCACAGTTATTCATGAATATGAGTCTACTTAGACATATGGGGTCAGTGGCAGGCCCTCTGTGAAATATGGTACAATCACTTATTTGCAGTTAATATATTTCTTTTCTCTGTCACGATGCAAACGGATATTAACAATAGTGCCTGATTTGTATTGTGTTTGAGTATTTACAATGCACTCTCTAATTTCATTATCTTTTAGTCTTTACAACACAATTGTAACACAGATAGATCAATGAGACTGCTTACCATTGCTTTTATTTTTCCTGATGTAAAAAGTAAAACTCTGAAATTATGTGACTTGTCGAAGAGCATATAATTAATTAATGGAAGAGCCTAAATTCTAGTTATAATAGTTAATCCCTTAATTCATTTTCATTCTGTGCCTTCTATAAGATAGAGCTTCTCAGAAAAATAAAAACTTTTTTCAGATTTTTTTCTTCCCCATTATTATTACCTGTTGATGTGGTTTTTTGACTTGGAGAATTATGAAAAAAATCTGGTCTTTATTATATGCATTCATTTGCAAAATAATTTACTACTAAACAAAGAAGGAAGTGATTTTTTTTTCTCAAAGCAAACATATACCTGACACCTACCTACCATTATTTGTAAAGTACCTCCTTAAAAAATTTTAACCTCATGTAAATCTGTATCTTGCTGCTGTTAAAGTTTATAGGTTAACTTAATGAATACCCTGAGAGGGACAACCTAGAGGAGATAAATTATGTCAGCAGTGTGAAGCACATGCGATAATGTCAATTTTCCTTTGCACTTTTATTTTATATATATAATCATCACAGGTTATTCCAGGTCAAACACTGATCTCTCAAATATATTCAAAAGCTTGGAATGAAGACATAAAGTATCCAGTCCAGTGGTCTGCAGGTTCAGTGACCTGATGTGTTGGATAGTCTAATCCCCTTTGACCATCACACAAGGGTGAACAACTTAGAGCCAGATGGAAAGGTTTACAATTTCTTTGTTCATTTCAAAAGTCATCTGCATGGTGACATTTCCAACTGTTAGTTTTGTGGGCAGCCTGTCTGTGACACTCAAGTACCACTGGGCCAACCCAGTCCCAAAGCTTCCATGGTAATCACATCCAGAACTCCTGCCTTTCACAATTTTCAATAACACCAGGCAAAGCTGCTCTTTGCCATTGCCATATGGCAAGTCTTTTGCATATTAACTGGGTGCGTTATACTTTTAACTTTCTGATAGACACAATTATAATAGATAGTTAATATTCTGAGGAAAAAATACATAAATTCTTGAGGACCAAACCCACTGAACAAGAGACTAACAAGAGGGAAGAAAATGTCTTTACCTAGAGCTTCTTCTGCTGACTTCTAACGATTTACTCAAGGATTTTGTAGGTTCAAAATCTTCTGTGCCATAAAAGCCACATTCATCTTTCTAGATAGAATCAAATTTGGAGAGAACAATGGATTTTTAAAAAGATATTACTAGAGCACCTGGGTGGCTCATTTGGTTAAGCATCTGACTCTTGGTTTGGGCTCCTCATGATCTTGCAGTTGTGGGATCAAGCCCCACACAAGGCTCCACACTCAGTGTGGAGTCTGCTTCAGATTCTTTGTCTCTCTCCATGCCTATCTGCCTCTCTCCTTGCTCACTCACTCATTCTTTCTTTTTATAAAATAAATAGAATAAGTAAAATCTTAAACTTTTTAAAAAGACACTACGAAGTTGACACTGTCTAAATAAAAAGAATCATACAGAAAAACTGTAAATCCAGAGATTTTTTTTTAAAAAAAACCTAATTTTCAAAAATAATTAAAAATACAAATAAAAACCTCATTTTTTGGATGGTTCAAAGAATTATTTTTGTTCTAATGACTCTAACAGTGCAGTATAGTTATAGCCCACCAGTCCTGTTGCTGTGATTATTCAGAGCATTTTGCCTGTAGCATGGCCTGTCTATGGTATTCCATCATTAAGTTACCAGAAGAGCCATACTAAACGCAATGCTGAAAGAAACAACCACCTTATTCAAAACACTTCACCATATTTCCTTGCCTAAAGTTACTTATTTGCCCTTCTCCCCTACACTCAGAATTTGGTCTTTTAAGATAACACACCTGTAATGCATTCATAGGCAGAAGTGCTATAGGAAGGCAGAGTAGGAAGGGCTGTCAGAATGCTGAAATTAGAGGGAGCCAGAGTTTTAATAGAAAGGTCAGAGGATATATCTCTTAGAATGTTATATTTGGGCCAATACTCGAAGGTAGTGAATTCTATGGGACAAACTTCACCAGGTCTCACATGTTACCTATTTCTGGAGGAATCTGGGGATTGAAAATCTCTTCTATGCAGATTAATGCAACTTCAGTGTGTACTTCAATGCCCTGATAAAAAATAGCTGCCAAACTTTATTAACAATTTTAATAAGGTACCCAGAAATTTTTTCTATATTTCGTTAAATATATTTTAGGGTTCAATAGTCTGTAGCATAGATCTGAAGTGAGGTAGCAAATATAAATTATAAATGTTCAGAGCCCAGAGATTTTACCTGCTATCAACAATTTTTAACTATCGCTTATCCAATGTTTTATTAAATAGAACTTTATCAGCAGGAGATCTAGTTCTTTTAGCATTCATTAATAAATCATAATCAGGTGACTCAAGAATATAATATTAGAGTTTTTAACAGGAGGCAAAAAAGTGTGTTAAATGGAAATTTGAAGTTTATGTGATTTACAGTATTTTATTTCTTTGACTATCTCAGTCTGGCCTATATAGTGTTTGCCTTATTTTTAACTAAAATATTCCATTTTAACTTCATGCCAGATGTATACACTCCCAAGTTCTACTCGACTCTGTGTTATTTTTTTTTAATGAGAAGTTTATTTTCAAGACAGATTTAAGTTTGCAAGAAAATTGAGCAGGCAATAGAGAGTTCTCATAGTCCACTTTTTCCTGTCTCAGTTTCCCTATTCTTAGCATCCTGCACTGGTATAGTAGCTTTGTTGAAATTGATAGACCAATAATTGATCCATTATTTTTAAGTTTAGTTCCCAAGTTACATGAGTGTTTCTTCTTTGTGCTGTAGAGTTTTATGGGTTTTTCCAAATGCATAATGTCATGTGTCCTCTGTTACAATATCAAGCAGAATAGATTCAGTGCCCTAAAAATCTCCCATGTTACACATAGTCATCTATTTTTCCCCTGTCCTTAAACCATTGGCAACAATTGATCTCTTTACTGTCTAACAGTTTTATCTTTATGTCATACAACTGGAATTATAGAGTGCGTAGCATTTTCAGACTGGCTTCTTTCACTTAGCAGTATGCATTTAAGATTCCTACATGTCTTTTCGTGGCTTGAAGACTCATCTGAAACCTTTATTATATTGTGTTTTCCAAACCAGACATATCATATATCTCTCAAATTACTTAGGTTTCCTTTGATATATTTCATCAGAATTTTCAGGATAATATTTTGCACATGCTTTGTTAGATTTATATCTAAGTACTCCATTTTCTTTGGATTAATTATAAATGATTTAGTGTTTTTAATTTTGGTTTTACATGTTTGATGTTAATGTATAGAATAGAGATTGATTGTTGTGCATTGCTCTTGTATCCTGCAACCAATCTGAACTTACTTTTAACAGATGATGTCAGATTGAAAATGAATTTTATGTTATACTATATATCAAAATTAAGTCAAAATAGGTTGTATTCTTAAATATATCCACTGAAACTAGAAAAACTCTAAAAGAAGTCAGAGTTAAAAACAAAAAACTTTGTGTCCTTGAGATAGGACAAATTTCTTAGATATAAAATTGGAAACATAGGGATGCCTGGGTGGTTCAGTGGTTAAACGTCTGCCTTTGGCTCAGGGCGTGATCCTGGAGTCCCGGAATCGAGTCCCGCGGGGGTTCCCTGCATGAAGCCTGCTTCTCCCTCTGCCTGTGTCTCTGCCTCTCTCTCTGGATTTCTCATGAATAAATAAATAAAATTCTTTAAAAAAATTGGAAACATATTAAAATGAAATATCAAAAATTTGGACTTCACAAAATTAGAAGTTTTTTGCTTTGAAAGACACCCCTCAGGGAAAAAAAAAAGCAACAGTCTGGAAAACCATTGGCAAAGAATATATATGACAAAGGACTTTTATCCAGAATATAAAGATAATTCTTACAATTTAACCATAAATAAACCAAAAAAAATTTAAAGACAAAATGTATCAGTCACCAAAGATGTACAAATGGCAAATAAGTACATAAAAAGATGCTGAGGATCATTTATCACAGAAACACAAATTAATATCACAATGAGTTGCCATTAAATATATACTAAAATGTTTAAAAAATAGAAGACAAAAAAATAGAAGACTGACAAAAGTCATTCATTAGTGAGGTGAAGTTATAGCTCTTATACATTGGAGTGGGGATTTAGCTGATGCAGTTACTTTGAAAATGATTTGGCAGCTTGTTAAAAACTTAAAGGTACACTTACCTTACTACTCAGTAATTCAAGTTTTAGGTTTCTAATCAAGAGAAATGAAAACATACATGCACACAAAGGTCTGAATGTGAATGTTCATAAATAGCATTAATCATATTAGGCTCCTAGTTAATGGAGGAACGTAATATGGAATATGTAAATGATGGCATACTATGTAACATTAAAAAAGGCATGAATCACTGAGTCATATAAAAATATGAATAAGCATCAAAAACATGCTATGATAAGGAAACCACACATGAAAGAGCACAAGTTGTATTATTCTTTATGTATGAAATATATAGAAAAGGCAAAAACTATGGAAGCTGAAGCAAAAAGCAGATTGGTGGTTGCTTAGGACTCAAAGTGGATATGAGGATTTACTATGGTGCATCAAGGGGGAAGTTTGGGGAGGTAATGGACATGCTTTAAAACTGAATTTAGTGGTGGTGCTATAATTCCATAAATCTACTAAAATCACTGAAATGTATACTTCAAATAGGTAATTTTATGATATAGAAATTAAAAATCAATAAGGCTATGAAAATAAGCAATATATTATTCAGGGGTACATCTATAGAAGATAAATATTTAAAAATGCTCAATAAGTGATGAAACAAAATTCATTGTAGTGGTGAATTCTTTTTATTTTTAAGATTTTATTTATTTATTCATGAGAGAGACACAGAGAGAGAGAGAGAGAGACAGAGACAGAGACAGAGGGAGAAGCAGGCTCCATGCAGGGACCCCAACGTGGGCCTCGATCCAGGGTCTCCAGGATCACACCCTGGGCTGAAGGCGGCGCTAAACCGCTGAGCCACCAGGGCTTCCCTGTAGTGGTGAATTCTGAAGGAAGAAGAGCGGAGAATAAAATCATGAGGTATAACAAAGGATTTATTAGATACTGTTATGATAATTATATTAATCTGGTTGAGGAGTCTATCGGTATTAATTAAAAAAATTAAGTGCATGTATTTGTGTGAGCTATATTATTTTTGACACTAAAGCATTAAATTAAATTGTACTACATATTATAATAAAGGTATATACAAACTATTTAAGAAGCTCCTAGAATAAAACAACTGACTCTTCCTAAAATATAGGAGTTTGGGTTAAATATTTTGATATAAAAAAGATATGTATGATATGCAACATTTTATCATGCAAGGATTCTCTGATATCCCTTTCCCTCAATTTACCTTTTCACAGATGGTTAAATATTTATGTCTTTCTGTCTCTCTTTCAGCATATAAAATCAGAACATGAAAAGTAATAGAGCTATATAATTTTGTTATGCGGTATTTCCAGAAATGCGTTTCATACATTTGTTCTATCAAGTATACACTGATTGAAAGTCAATTAAAGAAAGCTAAATAGATATTTTTTTCTGTAAGGTGTCTCATAGTACACAGTAAGTGGATATCAAGAACACAGAAATGAGGGTGGGTAGTAAGTTTTAGTCACAAGCTCAAACTCTTCTCAAAGAGTGTCTCACAGAACAAATGCTCTCAGAACACAGATTAGATATACACTGTCTGACAAACTTCCACAATTTTCACTTCTCAGGCTTTGCAAATTGAAGTTGCAGACATTTCTGTCATTATTAACTAAAAACTTTTGGTGGAAAGATTAATCTCTGGCTATCAGGTTTATAAAGATTTTTTTCTCCTCTAACCCTTTTCTCAATTTAATTTACCTTGTAAATATCTAGTTTACCTTCATTATTGGTGTTCTTGTTTTACTTCTAATCTGACAATATGTAGCCATTAAACTAAAAATGACAAATTACATTTTCAGTACCTACTAACAACTTTAATGATTATTTATTTTCCATAAAAAAAATTCCCAATTAGTGGTTGACTGGCTATCACAGAGATTTTATCTGAACAGAATCTCCAGATAGGAAAAATAGCTGCTCCAATCAAAATCTTATGTCGGTCATGAATTTTTTTTAAAGATTTTATTTATTTATTTATTTATTTATTTATTTATTTATTTATTTATTTATTTGAGAGAGAGAGAGAGGCAGAGACACAGACAGAGGGAGAAGCAGGCTCCATGCAGGGAGCCTGATGTGGGACTCGATCCCAGGACTCCAGGATCATGTCCTGGGCCAAAGGCAGGCACTAAACCTCTGAGCCACCCAGGGATCCCCTCGGTCATGAATTTTTAAGGAAGATTATCTGGTAAGTGGACGAAGGTTCTTTCAGCTCTGGTAGATATTTTGTTAATAGGTCTGTGTTCTCCTACATCCTGTGGCTGTCCAAATGCCTCTGTACACACAGTCCAGTGGGTGCACTCACACTTACATACTTGCTTCTTCCTTCATTCATAACACATCTCCTGAAACAGCACTGATGTCTGTGGTTGATAGATTTTTTTTCATATTTCAGTTATTAATGATCATTTGACTGAGAATGCATTAAATTTTGTAGAATTGATACTGTTTTACAGAACCTTTACCAAGAAATTGCCACTATAAACATTAAAGAGCAGTGAGCACTGGAAACACATAATTAATTCAAAACAGAAAATTTGAGTTATCTTTTCACTTTTATGAGGTGCAATCTAATACTAAAAAAATCTTAGTTATTTGATTTGAGGGATTTAAATATATGTCTCTTCCTAAGCCTTTGAAAGTTCTTCACACAGTAGATAATAAGTACCCATTTGTGCTAATTCTGAATTACTCTTTGTCACATTCCCAGGTAGACTGCCAGGGCTCCTTCAGATGGAACAGCATGTTTTGAACTGGTTTCAGCAAAACTTCTAATTGATTTTGATATGAATTATGTCTCCTCTAATTTGAATCACAATCAAATAGAAAATGTTATATTGAATTTGAATACCATTAGGTTGAATTTAGTTGTAATGGATTTCAAGACTGTTGATTAGATATTGAGTAATTCTGAGGGTGTTCATTGATGAATTTACAGTTTAATAGATTGGGATTTTGTTGAACCTAAGTATGTTTATATATGTTTCAACTCTTCTATTTTTGTATATTATATTCCATGATAAAGTAAGAAAAAAAAGAGAAAACCCAAATCCTCAGGAAGGACATGAGATGTCTAACTCATATTCTTAAACATAATTAAGCCACATCTATCTGAAACTTAATATTGCAGAAACATAATAACTAGTGAAATTTTAGATAATGGATATATTAATATCCTGTAATTCTTGAGGCATGAAATGTCAAGAAGTGAACTGAAACTTATATTCTGAATCCTGGATACCTTCTTCTTAATGTTTTTACATTAAGAACAGTTGAAAAGTGTCCCCCTCCGTGCCCGGGGACACTTGACGGGATGAGCACTGGGTGTTATTCTGTATGTTGGTAAATTGAACACCAATAAAAATTAATTTATAAAAAAAAAAAAAAAGAACAGTTGAAAAACTATGGGATGTAGAAAGGACTGAGCATTGCTTCTTTCACTTCCACTTCCAACTCTCAGCTACTTACCCCCCTTGAGGCAGAAAGCTGTGAAAAATGCATGGTACTGATTATAAATGAGGTAGACGGCTCTGTTGGAAATCTGAAGAGGGAGCTGGCATGGATTCCTCTTCTTCATAGTCTGGAAGATTTCACAAATTGCTGTGAGAAAGGCCAAGAGAGCTTGGAGTAGAGCAATAAGGGGGTTGTGGATGCTCAGAATTTGGGTTTCTTGGATTAATGAATCTAGGAATAAATTTAACCAAGGAGGTAAAAGACCTCTATTCTGTAAGCTATAAAACAGTACTCTGTAAACTATAAAACATTGATGAAAGAAATTGAAGACAACACAAACAAATGGAAAATTATTCCATGCTCACGAATTAGAACAAATATTGTAAAAATGTCCATATTATCCAAAGCAATCTACAGATTTAATGCAATCCTGATCAAAATACCAACAGTATTTTTCACATAACTAGGACAAATAATCCTAAAGCTTATATGGAACCCCAAAAGCCCAACCCCACAAAGTTGAAGAAAACTTGAAAAAGAAAAATAAAACTTGAGGTATTATAATCCCAGATTTCTGGATATACTATAAAACTGTAGTCATCAAAATAGTATGATACTGGCACAAAAATAGATACCTAGAGCAATGGAACAAAATAGAAAGCCCAGAAATAACCTCACATTATATGGTCAATTAATCTTCAACAAAAGAGGCAAAAACATGCAATAAAAAACGGCAGCTAGGGGATCCCTGGGTGGCGCAGCGGTTTGGCGCCTGCCTTTGGCCCAGGGCGCGATCCTGGAGACCCGGGATCGAATCCCACGTTGGGCTCCCGGTGCATGGAGCCTGCTTCTCCCTCTGCCTGTGTCTCTGCCTCTCTCTCTCTCTCTGTATGACTATCGTAAATAAAAAAAAAAAAAAAAAAAAAAAACAAAACAAAAAAAAAACGGCAGCTTGAACAAATGGTGTGGGGAAAACTGGTCAACTCCATGCAAAAGAATGAAACTAGACTACCTTCTTACATCACACACAAATATGAGCTGGATTAAGGGCCTAATGTGAGACCTGATACCATAAAAATCCTAGAAGAAGACACAGGCAGTAATTTCTCTGATAATGGTGGTAGCAACATTTTTCTAGATAAATGCCCCGAGGCAAGGGAAACAAAAGCAAAAATAATTATTGGGACAACACCAAAATAAAATGCTTCTGCACAGCAAAGAAAACTATCAACAAAACTAAAGGACAGTCTACTGAATGGGAGAGGATATTTACAAATGATATATCTGATATAGGGCTAGTATCCAAAATATATAAAGAACTTGGGCAGCCCCGGTGGCGCAGCGGTTTGGCCCCTGCCTTTGGCCCAGGGCGTGATCCTGGAGACCCGGGATTGAGTCCCACATCAGGCTCCCTGCATGGAGCCTGCTTCTCCCTCTGCCTGTGTCTCTGCCTCTCTCTCTCTCTCTCTCTCTCTCTCTGTCTCTGTCTCTATGAATAAATAAAATAAAGATTAATATATATATATATATATATATATATATATATATATAGAACTTATACAACTCAACACCAAAACCACAAATAACCCAATTAAAAAACGAGAAGACATGAACCGACATCCAAAGAAGACATACAGATGGCCAACAAATACATGAAAAAATACTCATATCACTCATCATCAGGGAAATGCAAATCAAAACCACTGTGAGATAACACCTTACATCTGTCAGAATGGCTAAAATAAAAAACTGAAAAGAAAGTGTTGGCAAGGATGTGGAAAAAAAGGAACCCTCATGTACTCTTGGTGGGCATGTGAGGAAGACACTATGGACATTCTTTAAAAAATTAAAAATAGAACTATCATATGATCCAGTAATTCCAATAGTAGGTATTTACACAAAGAATAAAAAACTATTAATGCAAAAGGATATATGCACTCCAATGTTTTTTATAGCAGCAATGTCCACAATAGCCAAAATATGGAAAGAGCCCAGATGTCCAAAGACAGATGAATGGATAAAGAAGGTGTGAGATATATATAGATAGATGATAGATAGATAATAGATGATAGATAGATGGTAGATATAATGGAATATTACTCAGCCATCAAAAAGAATGAAATCTTGCCATTTGCAATGACGTGGATGTAAGTAGATATTGTCCTAAGCGAAATAAGTCAGAGAAAGCAGATACCAAATGATTTCAATCATATGTGGAATTCAAGAAACAAAACAGATGAACATAGGGGAAGGGAAGGACAAATAAGATTAAAAACAGAGAGGAAGGTGAACCATAAGAAACTCTTAGTTCCTGGAGGGGAGGTAAGTGGGCGGGATGGGGTAACTGGGTGATGGGCATTAAGGAGGGCACTTGATGTAATGAGCACTGGGTGTTATATAAGACTGATGAATCACTAAATTCTACTCCTGAAACTAATAATATGCTACATGTTAACTAAGTTGAATTTAATAAAAAGAATTTTTAAAGGAAGAAATGTTCGTTTGAATTGAATACCAGTTAGTTCCATCATTGAAAATAACCTGGCATTGCTAAATATTTTTAGAAGAAATTTAATAAATAAATCAATATTTTTGGAAGAAATATTTTAGTGTCAATTTTCTTCCTCCTCCTCCTTTAATCTTATTTCCTAAGGGGGAAGTAGCTGAGCAGATATTTTAGAATACTAACATGAAAGTAATAGCAATAATATCTGTGCATAATATTCATGACTATAAAAATATGCCACACACAAAACTTAGATCCATCCGATCTAAAGTCAATTTCACAGTTCAGTCAAAGTTAGCATTAAGAAATGGTAACAAAGTGATTGATATAAGAACTTCTGTGTAACATTACTTTCTGGCTGCCTCTATTTGTTATGGACTCAATCATCTGTATTCCTCTTTCTGTCAGATGTTCAGGATGTAAGCAGAAACTTCACTATGACAAATAGAAATAAAAGTCCTATTGGTGAAGCTTTCAGGAAAGAATTGTGACTTTCATTTCTGGGAACTCAACAGTCAAAAAAACAACAAACTAAATACTTTCCTTCAAAATTCCTTTAGCAAGCAGTGGGTATAGTTGTGACCCGCAGCAAAGTACAGAACTGTAAACACAGAATTGTTGAATCCTCTAACAGGATTGGATTTACGGAGCACCTAACTCAAATCCATTAAAATAACTACTAATTTCCACATTATGAGCCCTGCAAAAACATTTGCCTCCAAAGTGATAGTCTCATGCAGAGAGGACCACTGACCAAAGCATTAAATGGCTATGTTAGTTTCACACTACTCATGAAATAAACAGATTTTTTGAATACAAGTGATGGCTTGGCATTAATTAATTAAAACAAAACATAACTTTTTTTTTTTTCAGTTTGCTGCATCTTAGGAAGAGTTGACTCTTGATATATACAGACTGGAGTGGCCTAACATAAGAAAACTTACAATGAAAGAAAAAAAGAAATGCTCATTTGGATTCAGTGCTTGTTTAGGAAAGGATTCATTATCCTATCTCATGTCTAAGGAACCTGGAATGCCCAGAGATCAATCAAATGTCTGGGAAAAAATGAATACACAATAGACACAGGACAGATTATAAATAAAGAAAAGATATTTCTCTAGTCTTTTCAAAATGAGACTTTAATGCTAAGAAAGAATCTTCTATTAACACTGGTGAGGATGGATCCAGCCTCTCTGCTTAGAATCCTTTTTTTCCCCCCATAAACTCCAGGGAAAAAAGATTTTCAAGGGAATTGATGTGGCCACTCAGTAGATCTTCATAAACTGGACAGAGGCCTCATTTAACATGGGAAGATGTGAACATCTGAGCTGGACTCTCAGGAGATGCAGAAGGAGACAGCTGGAGAGAAAAATATGACTCCCATGTGGGAATTGCTATGTATTTCTTCCTATTGAGAAAGAAACAACATTTTTCTCAATCTCTGAGGAGTTTCCCTTATAGAATTGGATAATGTGAACAGACATCCTGAATTAGTCAGAACAACTCTGAATTTTGGGATTTGTTTTGCTTCTTTTAATATACGTTTTACTTGTCACTGGGTTCCTACATCTTGTCTTTCCCTTTTGTCTCCTTCATGTTTTCTTTTTGTTTTTACTTTCACTCTTTTAATATGTATTATGACTTGTCAAATCAGTCTTCCAGCTTCTCATAGCTCTACTTTACATCAGGATGTCTATAGCTGGCTTTCATCCAGTTTTCCCAATTGTTCCTGTTTCTCTGGATTCACCAATTCAACTTGACTGAGTTCTTTCCAACTCTAATATAGGCAAAGAACCCACTAAGGACACTTTCTTCTCAAGTCACAACACAAGACTTTTCAGGCTTCCTTTTACTTGCATGTTATAGGATTTCAAAAACCAGGTCTTTTGAGGTTTACTCTTCTATATTTATATATTTTGTTGTAACATAATTATGAGACCCCCCTTCCCTAATCTTCATCATGAGCCCCGTTACTCATCCATTTGTCTACCCTAGACTCACTTCTTCTCAGTATATAGTCCACAACCTACTTCTTTTCTTTCCCAGATTTTATTCAAGCTCTCAACTTCTCTCAGACATAAAGTTTCTCTTCCTCTACCTTCATCTCTTTATGACCATTCATACTGACCTCAGAATGATATTTGTAAATCATAGTCTTATTACTCACCTGTGTAAAAATGTTAAAGGAATCTTTATATTCAGAGCAAATCTTTATACTGCCGCATTTTACCCATGCTACTTTAAGATCTGATACTTACCAAATTCCTGCCTTAATTATTTCATATATATTTTTTACATATATGTATAAAATGTATTTTATATAAATATAAATATATATTTTAATACAAAACTTCTTAAATATCAGGAATACCTTAATTTTCTCATGACTTTTTCATATCTCTGCCTAGAATGCTCTGCTGCCCTTGACTATATTCTCTCTCTACACTTCTATTCACTTTAAATCCTACTTCAAATATACCTTCTCTGTTAAGTCTTTCTTTAGGCCCCAGAAAGATTTACAATTGCCTCTGCATGCCATACAGAAATGCAGTAATTACCAAACACAGCTTAAATTTGATTCAACTGTGAGTTTTAAAAATTACATTGCCAAACATTCTGTTTTAAAAAGAGCAAGTTCACATTAGGAATTTCCTGTAGTTAAATTCATGCTTCTGACAATCCTAAAGGAGCTGGAAATTTGGAATTCAATGTTATAGTTATCCAATTATCTGATTAATCTACCAGACTATGTCTTTCTCAAAATATGGATAAAATGTTAGCAAGTTTGTATTGCCATTCTAAAACATTTTCAATTTACTGTTAGTTTAAAATAAATCTAAGATCTGGGTTGGATTTCCAGTGTGATACTGGTATTTTAATTAATGGCATTATCCACACCTCTGAAATGAAAGTTCCTACACAAGGAACAAGATGTGTTCTATCAATAAACTATTTCTCCAAATAATTCAAATGCATGTTTTTTAGCTGGTAGATAATTTCAAAGACCTGGAAGTCCTTCAAAGGATATCAAGGAAACATGATTTTCAGAGGGAAAGTTGAAAAGCTGAGAAGCTGAGAAAGGCCAATGAAGAATGAACTCTTTTACACTAAGTCTGATGGTAGATTCCCAAAATGGTTGAGTTTGAGGTGGTTCACTGATTTTCTAGGTGGTATTAAGAACAGGAATCTAGAGAACAGTTTTGCTGCCTCTTTTGACTATTTCCCCTCCATAAAAACATACACTGATGTGCATATCTAAGGAGCTTTTTGTTAAAAGTTGTGTTACTAATTGTATTACTAGTTGAATATAATGAAGAACATAGAACTGATAATCAGGAGACATGAATTCTAGTCCCAGATCTGCTATTTACCACTTCTGTGACCCTGACCAAGTTAATGACACTTAATTTTCTTGGTTTTCTTCATCTCTCAAATCAGAAGATGAGGTTTGCCCTCTCTTTACAGAAGTATTGTGAGGAACAAATATTACAATGGCTTTAAATTATTTTGAAAATGCCAGTGTGTGGCATCAATGTGAGGACTTATTTTTTTCCGTGCCTGGTTTGTTCTTATCATTTTCTCCCAACCTTTCCCTCCTAAGTTCCCTCTGTTTGATTAAAGACATCACTCTTCCCCTGACCTTCAGGCTAAAAACATGAGTCATTGATAGTCCTGCTTCTCCTTCATCTCCTGCATCAATTCACCCTGTACCCCTTTCAATTAGGCCTAAGCAGTATCTATCAAGTTATTTCCCTCTTGCTCCTTCCACTCCCAGCCAGAACTCTTACGGGACTCATTATTTCCCTGAAAGGCTGCTGGCTTTCTGGCAGTAGTTTTTCGTATTCCAGTTCTCATACTGTATGTGCTTATGGGATGTTCCAGTAACCAATCTCCTTACGTGCCATCAATCACACCCTCTATAGGCCAATGTTTCTGCATTAACTCACACTATTCAGTCAGCTTGGGAAGACTGTGCTCTTCTGCTCCATAGGAAGGCCCTTCATCTCTTAAGCCCTATTTCAAATCCCTTCTCTAAGCTTCCTTCTAGCTCTCCAGTTATAGCAGATCTCTGTCTTCTACTGTCTTTCAAATATTCTCTGTATTCATCATTGGTGTATAAAACCACAGCTTAAAATAGCAAATATTCATTCTCTTACACATTTTTCTGAGAGTTTAGAATTGAAGAACATCTTGGGTGACTGCTTTTACCTCAAAGTCTCTCTTAAAATTAGTCAAGTAGAGGAAGCTGGGAAGATGCAGAGGAAGAGGACCCTAAGCTTATCTTGTCCCATCGTACAACTATATAACATTCATACCAGTGTGAAGAACCCAGAAAATGACCTAAACACTAGCTAAGCAAACTCCACAACTTAATGTAGAGAATAAGCCACATGAAAGAGCGTAGGAAGAGTGGAGACATGGTGGAGATAGTAACAGACTGTGGCCATCCTAGGGCAGGGAGAGAGCAGTGGCCACAGACAAGGGTGAGAAACAGACTCTCACACTCTACAGCCTAAATGGGGAAGATGGATCCCCATAGCATTTGGCTTTGAAAGTGAGAGAGTTAAGAGTGCCTGTGTGGCACAGCTAGTTAGGCACCTGTGTCTGTTTTGGCTCAGGTCATAATCTCAGAGTCCTGAGATCAAGCCCCCACATGCAGGTCTCAACATGGAGTATGCTTGAGGATTGTCTCCCTCTGCCCTTCCCACTCATTCTTTCTCTCTCTCAAAGTAAATAAATACATCTCTTTTAAAAATTAAAAAAAAAAGCTAGAGGGGCTGAATTCCATTAGTTTTTCCAACTGGAGAGACTTAAAGCCTGGAAATTTTAAGAATCTGGAGGTTCAGTTCTGGGAGACCCTGTAGGGGCAATAGGAAGTTGAATGTCTGCTCTTAAAGAGATAACATTACAAACAAACAGACCATGGAGATACAGTGTAGAAGTAGCAATTTGAAAAATGCCTGGGGTACATGAGAGGGAGAGTTGTTTACTCATCTCAGAATATGTCCTAGAGGGGTAGGGGCCACAAGAAGACCCCTCTAGCAACAAAGGAACTGGCAGGTGCCATTTCCCTCCCCAACCTCCCAGGATAAGTACACTGCAATCTGTGGGAAATGGTACAGTGCTAACACTCACTATCTAACTTGCTTAAACCAAACCCTGTCCCCTCATCCTACTTGCCTCAGTCTTGGTGTGGGTCTCCTATCCTAGAAGTCTAGCACAAACTTTGCAACACCATGTTTCCAACCCTCCTGTTTTGCAGGGTCTTGGTTCTGGTAATAACAGCAACAATGAGCCCTGAAGAAGCCCAAGGCACACCTTGTTAAAATTGTGTGTCCTGTCCACCCAGTTCCTGGTCCCAGTGGCTACAGTTGCAGGTCTCATTTTGTAAGCAGACCAGTGCACACCTTGTTAAAACCACCCTACCATGGCAGGGAACCAAATACTGCCTACAACAGGCAAAGAGAATGTGTACAGATGAATGGACTGAAGGAAAAAATGAACAAGATACTACAGTAGGGCACCTGCAACACATATAGGAAACATCCCTGAAGTGCTAGGTTCTGGTGAACAGGGGACAACAATGCTCTGTAGGGTTTTGCATAAGATTATTAGTTTCAAGAGTAGGAAACTAACACAGAAACAGCCATAGAGTGTTAGACAAAATGAGAAGACAGAGGAATAGGTCCAAAATGAAAGACTAGGACTAAACCACAGGAAGAGATATAAGCAAAATAAATATAAGTAATATGCCTGGTAGAGAATTTAAAGTAATGATCATAAAACTTGAGAAAAGTGCGGAGAACATCAGTGAGATCCTTAAAAAAGGGATAAAAAAGAACCTATCAGACATGAAGAACACAATAAATGAGATTTTAAAAAAATACACTAGAGGAAAATGTAGCAGTCTAGAGGAAGCAGAGAAAAGATTTGGTGACTTGGAGGGCAGAATAATGGAAAGTAATCAAGCTGAACAAGTGAGGGAAAAATATGCAAAATTAGAATAGGCATAGAAACTCAGTAACTCCACCAAGTGTAATAACAGTTACATTATAGGGATCCCAGTGGGGAACACAAAAACAGTAAGATACGTATATCTGTAAAAACCAGTCAAGGGATTCACAAAATAAAAGAGGGTAAAATATGACACCATCTCTCTAAAACCTGGAGGAGAGAGGAGTAAAGAATGGGTTCAAACTGAAGGAACTGTCAACTTATTGCTATTGTTTATAGCAAAACAGGCCTTCCTCAAGAAGCAAGAAAAATCTCAAATAAACAACCTAACCTTATACCTAAAGGAGCTAAGAAAAAACAAAACCTAGAGCCAGCAGAAGGAAGGAAATAATAAATATTAGAGCAGAAATAAATGATACAGAAACCAAAAAAACAATGGAACATAGCAATGAAACCAGGAGCTGGTTCTTAAAAAGATCAACAAAACTGATAAACTTCTAGCCAGACTCATTCAAAGAGAGAAAGAGAGACAGAGAGAGAGAATTCAAACAAAATCACTAGTGAAAGAGGAGAAATGACAACTGACACCACAGAAATAGAAGCAATTGCAAAAGAATATTATGAAAAATCATATGTCAACAAATTGGACAACCTAGAAGAAATAAATTCCTAGAAACATAACCTACCAGAACTGAAGCAGGAAAAATTGGAAAAATTTGAACAGATGTTACCAGCAATGAAATTGAATCACTAATGAAAAAATTCCTAACAAATAAAAGTTCAGGACCAAACAGCTTAGCAGGTGAATTCTACAAATTATTTAAAGAAGAGCTAATACTTGTTCTTCTCAAACTATTCCAATAAACAAACAAACAAACAAACAAATAAATAGAAGAAAGAAAGAAACAAAGAAAGAAGAAAAAAGAAAAGGAAGACTTCCAAATTCATTCTCTGAGACCAGCATTACCCTGATACCCAAACCAGACAAGGACACCACAAAAAAAGAGAAATAAAGAGCAATATCTCCGATGAACATAGACACAAAAGTCTTTAACAAAACACTGTAAAACTGAATCCAACAACACATTAAAAAAATCACTCACCTCAATCAAGTGGATTTATGGATTTATTCCTGGCAGGAAAGTGTGATTCAATATCCACAAAACAATCAATGTGATATGTCACATCAATAAGAGAAGGATAAAAATCATATGATCACTTCAATAGATGCAGACAAAGCATTTGACAAAGTACAACATGATTAAAACCCTCAACAAAGAAGTTTAGACGGAACCTACATCAATGTAATGAAAGTCTAATAGGAAGACACGGGGTCCCCCTCCCTTCACACTAACCACATTCCTGTGTGCTCACACTTGTGCACCAAGATCATTAGATTACAAAGGTTATGTTACAAGTTGTATAACCAACTCTACTACAATATAGAGGGAAAAAAACAAGAGTTATCAATCTGGATACATGAATTCTAGTCCAAAATCATCTGTTTACCAGAAACTAGCACTTCAGGAATGTTTTCTATGTGTGTTACATGTACCCTGCTCTTGTGTCTTGTTCATTTTTTCCTTCAGTCCATGCATCTCTACACACTCTCTTTGCCTACTGTAAACAGTATTTGGTTCCTGGCCATGGTGGGGCACAGTTTTATGGAAAACTAACAGCTAACATCAAGCTCAATGGTGAAAAACTGAGAGCTTTTGCTCTAAGGTCAGAAATAAGACAAGGATGTCCACTCTCATCACTTTTATTCAACATAGTATTGGAAATTCTAGTCACTACAATCAGGCAACATAAAGAAATAAAAGGCATCCAAACTGGTAAGCAAGTGAGCCCAGATAAACTGATCCAAAAGAAAATGTGAGTGCTAAAGATGGAAGTCATAGTCTTTTTATCACCTAATCTCAGAAGTGACATACTATCACTTTTTCCATATAAGCTTGGTCACACAGATCAAACTTAGTGTGATGTGGGAGGAGGTTATTTGAGGCAAAGATACCAGGGACGTGAATCTTTGAGATATTGGAGGCAGGCTACATTTTCCTATACAATAATCTTCATTATAGCACCTACCTATCTCCTCCTTCTAGACACCAAACACTCGTGCTCATTGCACTTTTAGAACATCTAGGAAAACTTCTTTATACAGAATAGGTGCTCATAAAATGTTATTTTATGAGTTGCTTTACATAAGTTCATGTGTATCTCGTTCAAGAAATTTTTTTAGAGGGAGGATGGGGGAGGGACAGAGGAAGAGAGAGAGAAAGAATCTTAAGCAGGCTCCACATCCACACTGAGCCCAGTGAGGGGCTCCATCTCACAACCCTGAGGTAATGATCCAAGTTGATATCAAGAGTCAGTTGCTTAAGAGCCATCCAGGTGCCCTGTTCAAGGAATTATTTATAGCTTCGTTAAGACAGTTGAATTCTTTGCTTTGACTGAAGGCTAATGATCATATGCTGAAACTGTATGTATTACTTGTATCCTAAACTTGAATACTCATATTCCAAACATATGTCAATGTTAATAAGATAGTTGTAAATGATAAGTGAGTGGCATTAGTATCATTCCATCACCATTACTAAAATGTAGTTAAGAATATGTGCCTGAAAATCTACTGATAGTGGTTGAATATGCATAGTTGTTTTTATGGGAAGAATGTGGTGCATGGCAGGAAAAATACCAATCTCAGTTTCAAAGGATTTATATTCCAAGATGAACTCATTTTTTGACTATAAACAGTTTGTTCATTGCCTTCTACCTTCATCACCATGAGGCAGATTTACCCTAAATCTAAAATAAAGGCACACCTGGGTGGCTCAGTGGCTGACATTTGCCTTTGGCTCAGGGCGTGATCCCAGAGTCCCCGGATGGAGTCCCACATGGGGCTTCCTGCATGGAGCCTGCTTCTCCTTCTGCCTCTCTTTCTCTGTGTCTCTCACGAATAAATAAATAAATAAAATCTTTAAAAAAATCCAAAATAAAGACAAAGTTTTTCTTGAATAACTGAAATTTCTAATAAAGATTAGAATAGACTATGTGTAAGTGCAATGAAAAGATTTATTCAAGATGATACTAAGTAAAATTACATGATTATATATTTATCACTTGAGAATTTTTAAAATAAAAGTTGGAGAAGATTGCTTTCCTCTATTTCTTCTCCAGACTTTCATGTTTCACCTAAAGCTCCCCCCAAAATATTCTGTGACATCCTGTTTAATAGGTATCTGCTGTTCCATCAAGGACATAGATTTCATTTGGAAGCTAGAAGTTAGGAAAATTGAAGGTAGGCTACTATTATGGGGGCTAATAGTTGTTTTTTACTTCATCTAAGGAAACTCTTCTACACATTAGATTAATGTAGGATAACTTTTGAAATACAATATCACGTCCCCCAAAGACCAATTAAATCAGAACCCTTAGAAACAGAATCCTGGTGTCATCACTTTTGAAAGATCCACAGCAAATTCTAAAATGCATCATTATTGAGAACTACCAGGGGATGAAATAAGAAATGTCAAAGAAGGACATTCAGCAAGCACATAAACAAATAAAAAAACCATAATTTCATTTTATGCTCAGCAAGTCACAGAATTAGTTTTTTTAAACTCAAAGAGAACAATTAGATTGAATGTGAATCACTGAGTTCACGGAGTTGTTAATATGCAAATGAAATGTTCTCCTCTAGAATAGTAAATCCAGGGCCATAATACACTTTTTGTCATGCTTTTAATATCAATGTTTTTCGTGTTTAAAATACACATAATTATAAATATTGGACTCAATTTCTAGAATGATTCTCTTATTTCATTGTATATTTTTCAATAAGAGAAAGCCATATCTATTTCTCTGAAACAAATTAACAAAATAAACAAAATCTTGGACTAGAATTCATGTATCCAGATTGATAATTCTGGGTTTTTCCTACTACATTGCAGGAAAGTCAGTTATACAACTTGTAATATAATGTTTGTAATCTAACAATTTTGGTGCATAAGTGTGAGCACACAAGAATGTGGTTAGCATGCAGGCAGCAGGGAACTCTGTCTTCCTACAGATACCTGGACTGTCAACCAAGAATATGCCAAGGACCTGATGAATCCCCTTATAATTAACCATGTCTAGGAATTGCCCCCCAGACTAAGCTAACTCTTCATTGGACTCTCATCTTCTCAGCCACTGACATTGAAATTATGTCTCTGAAAAATCAAGTTTACTTTGTATTTGTTAAAGAATGCAAAGGAAAGATTTCCTGCCATTTTGTTTAAAAGGGACTGTATTTTTGTACCAGTGAACAGATATTTTTAATAACTAAAAATAATTATAAAAATAAACTAGAGGACACTTGATTTTCTGGTGGAAGAGAGCAGATTCTCATCTACTATCATTTATGATATTTATATAATTGATAGTAAACTAGAAATTTAAAAACATGAAAAGATACTTCAAAGTTTAACATAGTTTAAGAAAACACAACCTTCTAGGAAGGATGACCTTAATATCAAATGCCAAGTCTTTGACTCCATATAAATTGCTCTATTCATTAAAATGTTAAAGCATGGTGCATCATAAAGATGAAAGCCAAGTTTCTTTTCATTACCAATACCCTCCTGTTGAGAATTTGGAAACTTATATTTTAATCAATTCATTTGATCTTCTCAAATTACATTATCCCCTAAGTGAACTAGATGAAAAATAAATTATATTAAAATTAATGTTCTTCCTCATTTTTTCAAATATGAACTACAATAATTTCTCTTAGTTTTAAATGATATTTTTGGATAATAAATTTCTGTTTTAAGCTCTCTCCTGATACATAGAATCCTACTTTATTAATATTGGAACAAGATTTGATATGAGCCCAATTTGGTCTTATAACGGGAGAAATAGCTAGGATATGTTGCATACCTTTGAACAATTTTGTGGGTAAGTATGCACGGTTTTTATAATATTTTGTTTCCTCTTTTACTGTGAGGAAAGATTTATTAGAATGTATTTGGTAAATAGAATGTACGATTTTACTGAACATGTGCTTGTGTACACCATAACCATGGGAACTCTTCACTGAGAGTTTGAGATTCAGGGGAGGTCTTTCTTCTGGCAACAGGGAGCTCCTCAACCTTGGGACTCATACCTAACCCAGTAGATGATGGTCAGCAAACATCTATTACATTGAAATTTGAGGTATAAGAACAAAATGGTGAGGCCTTTCATTCCCTCCCAACTGTACAATCACACAAATGTAGTAACACAATGCTATATACTAAAAACCCTTTTCCAGTAAGAGTTCATTGCCTAAGGTTTTATTGGTAGGTTGAGGTACAGTATACGGAGGCAAATTCTGACCATAAATTTGGTTAAGCTACTTATATCTGATTATCCTTCAATTTTTTTTTCAGAGATAAAGAAGTTATAGTTGTTTTGGTTATGCCACTCTGTTGACATGGTGATAATTGGTCCAAATTAATATAATGCTTAGAAATATTTTTATATTACTTAGGAAATAAAACCTACAAGATAGACACAAAAGTGGTCTGATCTTATAACTTTCAAACTGATCCTATTAGCTGATGCCAAAGGAAGATTGACTAAATATGCTCAAACATTTAAAATAGTTCTGTTGGTGATAGCTATTGGCTTTACTCAACTGACTCAGAAAGGAAGAATGTGATGGTGAATACAATTCTAGTTATTCCCTTATTTGATTGAACTTGCAACAGTACATTTCTTTTTTTTTCTTCAAGATTTTATTTATTCATGAGAGACACAGAGAGAGAGGCACACAGGCAGAAGGAGAAGCAGGCTCCATCAGGGAACCTGATGTGGGACTCATGCCCTGAGCGGAAGGTAGAGGCCCAATCGCTGAGCCACCCAAGCGTCCCTCAATAGTAAATTTCAAAGAGATAAATATTTATAATACTTATTACCTACATAAAATCAGCAGAAATTAATAGGTTTGCATAAATGGCAGAAAGCTCAGTTTAATTATTGTTGCCATCTTGTTCTATATGGAGGAGGGTTCATTTAGGTAGAAGTTTGAATTTGCATAACACCCAAAGTAGTGTTGCAAACACAATAATGATATAGAAATTGTCAAATTCCACTGAAAAGTTTCTATTATTAATTTGTTATTCCGTTAATGCTATTAACTCTCATTAATCTGTTATTAATGTGTTCACTGGCAGATGATATAAAAAATCATTCCAGCTATTTTAAGAAAAAGCAATGTTTATCAAATTATTGGAAGAATCATAGGAGGAGGTTATAGGCTGAATTTCCAGAGAGAATTCCCAGAACAGTCCTGGGAATTGGGTTAGCCAGAGAATGACAGTCACGAAGCTGGACCGAGAAGAAGCCACTGTCACATTTGTTGGCTTCAGATTACAACAGTTTAGCTGAACTCCCAGAGTAAATCTGTAGCTATCAGAATTACTGATATCCACTAAGATGAGGAAAACTGTTACCTTACACACTGGGGTGTCACTTCTACTTCAGGGACCATGGAAGGGCATTGGATCAACAGAGGGCAAAACAAATATAAATCTCTTTTGCAAGTTTTTTGAGGAAATATAGTTTTTATTTTCACAACCTCTGATGTACAGGAACATCCTAGAAAGATGATGGAATACATGTATAATGAACCAATCTACTACATATGCAGCATTGAAAGTTTAATCCATATTGGGCGCCTGGGTGGCTCAGTGGTTGAGCATCTGTCTTCAGCTGGTGATCCTGGGGTCCTGGGACCAAGTCCCACATTGGGCTCCCTGTGGGAAGCCTGCTTCTTCCTCTGCCTTTGTTTCTGCTTCTCTCTCTGTTTCTCATGAATAAATAAATAAAATCTTTAAAAAATGAAAGTTAAATACATGTAATTAACAATGTATACATAGGGATCCCTGGGTGGCGCAGCGGTTTGGCGCCTGCCTTTGGCCCAGGGCGTGATCCTGGAGACCTGGGATCGAATCCCACGTCGGGCTCCCGGTGCATGGAGCCTGCTTATCCCTCAGCCTGTCTCTGCCTCTCTCTCTGTGACTATCATAAATTAAAAAAAAAAACAACACAATGCGTACATAAAAGCATATAAGATGATCATGAAACATTCAATTTTGATTAAGAAAACATGGTTTCATTTTTAATTTGGTAAATTGTTTGTATTATAATTGTTTCCTCAGAATAAATTATTCTAATACTTTTTAAACAAATGATTGCCAATGTTTATTGTACAAGCTGTAGCATTATTAATTGCACATTATCACCAATGTGATATCACATATGTACTGACAAAGTTGGTGGCAAATTTTGTTACAAAACTGTGATTTTTTTCAGATAGAAAACTCTTTCAGAAGTGGCAGTTAGCTAAAATATATGATGCTGTGGAAATAATGCTTATTATTATTGCAAGTAAACTTTGTTAAGATTTGGCAATAAGATGAAGATGATATTTCTTGGCAGGAGCTCAAATTGTAATTATAGCATGACTTCTCCTAAATGAGTTTGCATTTTTGAAACACCATTCAGTATCCCACCAGAATGTAAATCCAAGATTATGGGAAGTTTATCAAGGTAGAATATTACTTTAGAATGCAAAATTGATTTGGATAATCAGGAAAAATAAAATGATCAGATAACAGATTTCTGGATCTGAATGCAAAGTCATTTATTGTTAGAGTTCTGTGATGAAAATAAGAAGAAGTAAACATATTTATAATTTTGAATAATTCTTGATAAGTGGGGGGAATTTATTGCTTAGCCTGATATTTTCTGTATCACGTGTTTATAAATATCCAGGTAATGTAACAAAAGATCTTGCTTATCTGATTACATTACCAAAATTAAGGCTCAGATGAAAATGTTTGTAATTTACTGAAATAAGCAGATTTCCAGGATTTTCAATGTTTGCATGGCTGTGTACAACTAGACTAATGGGACAATGTATAGTAAGGACTTAGCAGTTCAGGATAATTGAAGTTTAAACATTCCATCAATATTGAATAACTTCTCAAAATGAAAGCTTCCATGAAAATTGAAACTTTTTAAGTAATGAAATTATAATTTTATACTGATTTTACAGTATAATTTTAATTTTTTACTAATTTTAATATGCAAATACCTTTAAAGTTATTACATAAGGGGAGGTTAGGCTGGATATTCTTTAAAATAGTTTCCAAAAGGGGCACCTGGGTGGTGCAGTCCATGAGGCCATCAACTCTTGGTTTTGGCTCAGGTTGTGATCTCAAGGTTTTGAGATTGAACCCCCTCATGGGATTTGCACTTAGGGTGCAGTCTGCTTAAGTTTCTCTCTTCTTCTCCTTTCGTCCCTCCCCCATTTTCTCTCTAAAACAAAATAAATAAATATTAAAAAAATAGCTTCCAAAATACTGATATTTCAGCTTCAATTGGCCATGTAAGACCTAGTTGCTTAGCATAATATAAATCTACTATTTTATTTGCTTTTACAAATCTTTATCAGGTTACCAGGAATATTTATCTTTGGCCAAAAAATTAAAAATAATATCTTTTCCATTATTGCAATAATTTTATTTCCCTGATATGGATAATTATATCACAGTTATGTTAACATTAAGAGAATCTGGCAGAGAAAATATTGGAATGCTATGTATCACTTTTGCATTTCTGCTGTAAATCCAAAATTATTTCAAAATAACTGTTAAAAGATGATATTCTTTCTTCCAAGTCAAACAGATTGAATTGTAAGCTAGGAAAGTAATTTTATTTGCACATTTAATTAGATTAATAGCATCTAAATTGTTACTTTTTGATTTTTATGTATCTAAGTGTTTATATCACGTGCACAGATGATTATTATAGTTGATTATTTTCTTCATTATTTTATATAACCACAGTTATTTCTTAAACTGCAAGCCAATTGCACTTTGAAACAAATGGGAAATTGAACATCAGTTCTCAGGGTATTTTGTGTTCTTAACAAAACTTTGTATTCAAGTTCCAATGCCTGTGGACATACTCCTCTCTGACCCCCTCCCCCTCCAGGGACAAAGTGTGGGTAGGAATAAGAGGAAAGTTTACATTCCTTGGTGCTGGTGCAAGAGACAGAGGAGTTAAGGGAACAATCACCATTGCAATCCCATTCCACTTGTCTTCGTTTAAGTTATCTGAGAAAATACTGAGTATCTGAGATTTATAGGCAGGAAGGGATTTACTAGAGAGTGTTTTGGGGGAACAAAACCTATAAATGAATACATCAGGACTGGGAAAATGTAGGAGTTGAAATGGGTGCAAAAGGGAGTCCCTTGGTCTGCTGTGATAATATGTCTAATCCTGTATTGCTAAATCAAACACTTAATAAGCCCTTGAATACTAATGCTGGCTTAGATGCTATCATGGAGACTCCATTCCTGTACCTGTTGTGTTTGCACCAGGGTAATCTGACCAAGGTGACTTAATGTCTCTATCAGGCCATTCAGTCTACTTGGTTGTTGGATGCCTCTTCTGTGGTAGATGCTTTCTGGGAGTCAATTAACATGTGATAAAATATCTTCACACTTTGTGACTATATAGTTTTATGTCTATCTTTGTGCTACTTACCCAGAGCTTTCTGCTCTTGTTCTTCCAGTCTATTTCTTCCTAGTACCCTAACCAATTCATCTCTACTCTTGGGTTACTAGTGTTCTTAACATGAACCACTTGTCCTTCCATATAATGTGAACTTTAAGATATACTTCCCAAAGTAATGCCTTTTGGGAGGATTTCCCACACCACTGTTTTTCAAGATATCCCTGAAATGGGCTGTCATGTAGCATGGTCCATTTTTGCCTTGGGTCTACATACCAAGATGACCCCCTGTGACTTAAACTTGGGTTATTTCCAACTCCCACAGATTATTAGAAGCCTTCTCTAGTCCTCCCTATATCACACACACACACACACACACACACACACACACATCAACACCAAAACAACCATAGTGGGAGCTTAGGGAAAAATGATGCCAAGGTAGAAGATATGAGATTCTATGTTTTCAGATAACACAGTTTACGTGATTCTGGATATACCACTTCCATTTTAAGATTGACTGTTTTTAGATCTGTCCAGTCTTATAACTTGATGAGTTGGACAGAACCTGACTCATGATGGCAGCTTTTCATTTGATATACCACAAAAAGTACCCCATCTCCACTAGGACATGGCAGCATAGTTAACATTCTATTTGGCTTTCTTGAAAGAATTAAATAAATGTAGATTGCTATTATCTGTGTATGTAATGAGATTTGGTTGCAGAGGTAGTAGCTGATTGAATTCAAAGAAAACTTACCTGGGCATCATTTGTTTATGAGCAAAGGTAAAGAATTTCAAAGAATCATTCACAAAGTAGGTTAACAACTGCTGAACAACTGTAGGTTAACAACCTCATTAACCTCAACAAAATATGGAGGTAATTGAAGCCAGGTAAATGGATAGAATGAGTGTCAAGTAAGGAAAAGAGAGGGCCAAATAATAGCATTATTTTAACAAAAGGAAGGGAAATAAGAACCTGAAGAAGACTGAAGGCAAAGAACAATAAAAACCAGGGGAATGTGGTCTCAAAAAATGAAGAAAACAACCAAGAAGGAATTATTTTAAGAAGGAATATTTATCATTTCAAAAACATTAGACAGATATTAAGAGCTAAGAAGAATGTATATAATGATTATTAAATATGTGAGTACACATAAAGGTTATTTACTCGGTAAAAGTAAAAGGTTATTTACTCGGTATGAGATTTGAGACCACATTAAACGCTGATTGGGAAAATCTAAAATAGAAGGCTTTGTTGAAAATAAGAGAATGACAGCAAATGAAAGTTTCCACTTGTTTCTAGTTAACTCATCAATGCAAAGAAAATTTCTTTTTTAAAAAATTTATAGTTAAATAGAACTTAGAAGTCTATTTTCCCATAATGATATAGAAGGGATTTCAGGGATTTGAAAGGGATTCACACTAAATGTCTTTCTGTAAGTCTTCTCCCAAACCCAATATTCTTTAATTTTATGATCACTGAAGTAATTGTATTTTCCTATTTGTTTAGTTGACTTAATTTAGCTACTTGAATGATAAGTTGTATATTTATGAAGAGTAGGCAAATAATTTCTAGTTCTGGCAAAATGATACACTAAGATGATTTGGTCATGTTTTTCAACTCAATCAACAGGAGATGTTGGTTGAAATTGAATATGCAAATTATACTTAATTCTCTAATACTGGCCTGAGTTATGTACACACATGATTTCATATCATTTAGTATTAGCACATACCTTAGCAGATATTACTAATAGTGATGATACTATGATTCATCAGATGTCTCCAATTGATAAAATGCATTTCAAGCAGGTTTTCTTATTTAATTTTACAGTAACTGAATTATTTCTAATTTATAGCCAATTCCTATAAAATCAATATCTCATATTCTCACGTGCTGAAGAACATATATTTATTCTAATTAAAATGCTTTTAAGCTGCTCTTTCATCATTATTATGGTCCTAAGATTTAATTCATTGCTTATTTTTTACTACTAGTAAGCTGTTCATGTTGTTCCCAAACTTTGTATACATGAGAGAAAAAATAATCTTGATACTGCCAAATCTAGTGGATTTCTAGTCATTGGAAAGTAGCTATTTACAAAGTTGATTTACTAGTTTTGAGAATAAAAGAACCAGAGAACATATTTTGTTTGTAAATACATTCTCATCAGCTTTACATATTTTTTAAATATTTTATTTTTAAGTAATCTTTACACACGAGTGGGACTTGAACCCACAACCCCAAGATCAAAAGTTGCAAGCTCAATTGACTGGGCCAGCTGGGCTCCCCCTATCAGCCTTATATTCTAACTAAATAAATATTACCAATTTTTAAAAATTTTTATTTATTTATGATAGTCACAGAGAGAGAGAGAGAGAGAGAGGCAAAGACATGGGCAGTGGGAGAAAGCAGGCTCCATGCACCGGGAGCCCGACGTAGGATTCGATTTCGGGTCTCCAGGATTGCGCCCTGGGCCAAAGGCAGGCGCCAAACCGCTGCGCCACCCAGGGATCCCAATATTACCAATTTTTGAACATTATCATAGTTTAGTGATATGCAGAGAATCCAAAATATGACCCCCTTTTAATTATTTTCTGAATTATTTTCTTTGATCCATTGCTCATAATGTTTCATAGTTTTCTTGTGTATATAATCTCTCTTGAATTATTGAAACTTTACTGTTTCTAATTATTGAAACTTTACTCTTTCTAATTCAAGTAAAATAACACTAAGTCCTAAAATATGTTTCCAAGCAGTCTAAGAAGATGGCAGTGTGGCTGAATTATCTGCCTTTTTACCCTAATGCCATTTTTTTATTAGTTCCTCATCACCAGTCAGACTTCTTTTCAGATACCTAAAACTGTTGTCAAACTGAAGCAATGACTCAACTCCCTACCCGACACGGTAAATACTTGTAAATACTCAAGGTATCTGTCATAATAAACATATGCATGCACACACATATGCACACACACACACACCAAAAACAAAGTTGGAAGAGGTGAAAGGACAAGTGCTTGCAATATACTTCTAGACTGATTTTAAATATTTAATAATTGTTGAATTATTTACTCTTATTCTTACCTTAAGAAAATACATAATCTCAGTTGATTATATGAAAATGCAATGGATGCAGATAGGGATATACTGAAGAACTTATGCAAAACTACACCATTTTTGTAAATCTAAATGAAAACAAGTCATTTCTAATATGTTTCCTCTAAATAAATCAGGGAACTGATGGATTGAGTATAGCTGACACATGTTGTTACATTTGTTTCACATGTACAACATAGTGATTCAGCAACTTTGTATGTTGTGCTATGCTGACTACAATCATAGCTGCCATCTGTCACCACTCAATGCTATTATACCATTAACTATATTCCCACCAACAGTGTAAGATCATTCCCCTTTCTCCACATCCTCACCAACATTTGTTGTTTCCTGTCAATTTTAGTTATTCTAACTGGTGTAAAGTGGTACCTCATTGTGGTTTTGATTTGTATTTCCCTGATGACAAGTGATGTGGAGCATTTTTTCATGTGTCTATTGGCCATTGGTATGTCTTCTTTGGAGAAATGTCTGTTCATGTCTTCTGTCCATTTCTTGACTGAATTATTTGTTAGTTTCTAATAGGAAAAATGTGATCGGGAAAGAGATGAAGAGAAAAGAGAAGGAAATACATGAGACATGGCCTGGGGAGAAAAATCAGTATTACTAATATTTTGAAATCTGTCTTTTCTGATTCTTGAGCATAAGAAGCTAACCCAATTGCAAATTACAATTTTCAACTTTATTTCAAATTATACACCGAACACGCATTTATAACTACAGAAAATACATTGTATCTTAGGAATAGATAGGGATTGGAAAAATTAGAGCCCAACTAATCAAGCCCTGAGAGATCTGGAATTGACTTTAAGTGAGGTCCATGTGGATAATTTTGTGTTTTGGTATACATCATAGGGACACTTGGGCATTTAAAAAAAGTTATTCATGTCCACAGTTACCATTTACCATGACTATTTTCATTAGGGAACCTCACAGGGTCTGTTCTCAATCTCTAAATTTTTTTGGAGTTTCCAAGAGCTTTTTTCCTCAGAGCCTTCAAAACTAAATTGTAAAATACTGGATTATAAAATCCACAGTGTGTTTGTGGTAATCAGGCATTGAAATATACTTATATTTCTTAGTTTAAAATGAGTCATTAAAATTTTATGGTTATGGGATACCTGGGTGGCTCAGTGGTTGAGAGTCTGCCTTCAGCTCAGGGTGTGATCCTGGGATCCTGGGATCGAGTCCTACATCAGGATCCCCGCAGGGTACCTTCTTCTCCCTCTGCCTCTGCCTTTTTCTCTGTGTCTCTCATGAATGAATAAATAAAATATTTTACAAATTTTGTATGGTTATGTATTTAAAATATGGTCATTAAATGGGCTTTTTGAACATGTCAGAGAAACAAGTCATTTTTCTTTTATTTAATGATACTTAACAATATTCAGCAAATTCCAGAAAGTATTGAAATGATTGTATTCATTTTCACATTTACTTTTTATAAATTCAGTTCATTTAGATGTGGCTTCTCCATGTTAACACAACTTCCTAATTTATGAGATAACATGGCCCAGGGAAAAGATCAGGAGTTAGAGAGATGTGATCTAAAAATTGCCCAAGTTCCATAGAGAGAAACTTTTAGGTGAGCTATATACCACATCTGAGCTTTGGTTTTATCACCTGTAAAATTAAAATAATATGTGTATTTACCAGAAAAGTTTCTGGTAAGCAGAGATAATTCTGTAACTTGACAGACACATAATTAGTCTGCAATAACACAGTATTGCATAAATAGTGGATGGTATTGTCTCTAATCCTTTTTTCCTTAAATCACTTTACATTATCCTACTATATTGATAGAACTAATGCAATTTATTATATTTTCCTTTATCAAATTTAATAATAACAAACCCATCTAGGCAGGACTAGCACCTTTTCTTCCTCCTTCACCCTGAGAAACAAAACAAAGTGTCCTAAGAATAAATACAATTTGCATTCAGATTCTTTGGAGAATAATCTAGCTTGCCAGGCTTGTTTATGTTACTTCAGAAAGTTGTTTTCCTCCAAATCCTTTACACTGTACCCTGTGCTTTACAATTTGACTCCTCTATCTCTTGCAAGTATAGTAGAAATACAGATCAAATATCTCATTTATTGTACTTTCTTTTTCATTTATTGTACTTTATAGTGATGCTAGGCACTGTCTCATTTTTATATCCTTATAGATATATGCTATTGTGAAGAACAGCCAATTTCTTCTGTCTCATGTTCTCTTTATTAAAATATCTCTGAAATTCCTGAAATGTATATTGACTATTGTCTGAATATTGGATTTCCATTCTACATTGCCCGAAGGTTACTGACAATGATACCTTCTTGACTTAATATTTTGATAAACTCATAATAAGTTGAAAATATCTCAAGTTGAAAATGCACTTAATACACAAACCTACCAAACATCACAGCTTAGCCTGGTCTACATTAAACATTCTCAAAACACTTACATTAACTTACCATTGGGCAAATCATCTAACATAAAGCCTATTGTATAGTAACATGTTGAATATCTCACGTAATTGATGAAATAGTTTACTGAAAGAAAAAACACAAAACAAAACACAATAGTTGTATGGGTGTATAAGGGTTGTAAGTGTATCCATTGTTTATCACGTGGCTAACTGGGAGCTGCCAGTGCCCAGCATCATACACCAGCCCCAGAAAAGATCCAAATTCAAAATAGGAGTATGGTTTCTACTAAATGCATGGCTTTTGCACCATAATAAATTCAAAAGACTGTAAGTTGAACCACTGTAAGGCAGGGACTGTGCACATTTTTCTATTCCAAAAAATTACCTCCTCATTTCCTACAGTGCTATATACTTTAAGATTGTGTTCACTTATGTTATTTTCAAGTGAATTTTAAGTGTATATATGATTTTAATTATTCTCCAACTCCCATCAATTCAGAACACCACAGAATTTCTATAGTACAGAGTTACAGTCTGCACCAGTGCTGATGGAGTGCTGCTAAATGGGGTCACAGAGGAATTGACAAGTGAAGTGACTTCACACAAGTAATTATTTCTTAATTTAGACCCCAAATAAGAACATTGTTCTTCACGCCAAAAGGGCCTTTAAAAAAACTGGGCCTGCTAGCAGCCCAGTGTGAAGAGTAATTGCTGATTGTTACAGATCAATAACATCCAATTTAGAAAGACTGTAGAATTCCATAACTGTAATTTTGTAAAGCTTTTTTGAGGAAAGCAAAATATTTTCAGCAATTAATGAATTAAAACTCAATAGACTAGAAAAGCAGAAAATTAATAAGGAACAAGTCAGAACTAGAAGCAAATATATTTGATTTACATATACGCCCCAGGAAAGATTCAACCTGAGATAGAGCTAGGAAGCAGTGAAGACATGTTCTTTGTTTTTTTTTTTTAATTTAAATTAAATTAACCAACATATATTACATCATTACTTTCAGAGATAATGTTCGGTAATTCATCAGCTTTGTATAAAACACCCAGTGCTCATCACATCACTGTGCCCTCCTTAATGCCCATCACCCAGTTAGCCCATCTCCCCAAACCATTTCATCCAGCAATGCTGTTTGTTCTCTACTGTTAAGAGTCTCTCATGGTTTGTCTCCTCTCTGAGGACTTCGCATTCTACTTTCCCTCTCTTCCCCTATGATTCTCTGCACTGTTTCTTTTATTCCACATGTGAATGAAACCATGATAATTGTCTTTCTCTGAATGACTTATTTTGCTCAGCATAATGCCCCCCAGTTCCATCTACATTGATGTAAGTGTTAAGAATTCATCCTTTCTTTTTTTTTTTTTTTTTTAAACAATGTTTACTTATTTTTTATTTATTTATGATAGTCACACAGAATGAGAGGGAGGGGCAGAGACACAGGCAGAGGGAGAAGCAGGCTCCATGCACCGGGAGCCCGACGTGGGATTTGATCCTGGGTCTCCAGGATCGCGCCCTGGGCCAAAGGCAGGCGCTAAACCGCTGCGCCACCCAGGGATCCCTGTATTCATCCTTTCTGATGGCTGAGTAATATTCCATTGGACCCACTCCTTTGATTAGCTTGTTATATTTAACTAAGTAAAGTTCAGGAAGTATTTAAACCTTAGAAATAGCATAGCAACTATTTTACATGTTATGGTGCAAATAATTTTCTTGGAAACATGTCTCATTTTTCTGTCTCCTCCTTTGGTTCATCATACATTCTCTATTTTAGTGCTTCAGCTGATTATTAACATATTCTAGGTTTAAGCATGTTTACTATTTCATTGGTCTTCTCTAAAGGTCCAGATTCTTGGATATGCATACATCCTTCTCAAAAGATGTCATAAAATCTTCTCATATCTATAAATTCTCCAATTGTTCTCTATATCTTGCAAAACCTATGATTCATCCAAACAATCTAGAAGTCAGTAGATGTAGAGGAAGAATAAGATCATTTGAGAGATTTGTGTACTGTATAGCAATGAGATTGTACAGTGAGGTATATGCCCGAAGTGTGGAATGTTTCTTATTAATTTAATCATGGGCTGAAGGGATAGGAAAAATTATTGAAGCTTGCTAAGATTTTAAATTTTAAGTAATTTTGCTTACTTTTCCTTTATGGTCACAAATAAGATGAGAGTTAATACTCAGTAATGATACAAAAGAAAGAATCAAGAAGTATTTTAATTTTTAAAAATATAGAATACCTTGAAAATAGTTTCAGAGCATTTAACATTACTACCAGAATAGAGAAAGTTCCAGAAGTCATCATTATAATTTTAAGTGAGAGGTAGAAAAGGTATAATCAAGATTTTTAATATCAATTTATATAACTGAAGCCAAGAGTTCAAATTTTCTTATGCTGTTTGTTTCCATTTGTACCATAAAATTTGAGCTAGGAAGATAATGCTGTATTCCTTTGACAGTATACATCTCAGAGATAATGATCAACCAATGCTAAAAATTTTTTAAATGAATAAAGCCTTTCTTATTTAGGTAAATATGTTTCTTTTTAAGATTAATTTACTCATGAGAAAGAGAGAGAGAGAGCACACCCACAGAGAGGCAGAGAGAAATAAAGGAGAGAAGCAGACTCCCCACTAAGCATGGAGCCCAATGTAGGCCTCCATCCCACGACCCATGAGATCATGACATGAGCCAAAATCAAGAGTCAGACACCACCCACTGAGCTACCCAGGTACCCCTAAATAAGTGTGTTTTAATCAAGAAAGATTTTCATCAAAAAAGGCTCTTATCTTTGTTTCCTGCCAGACCCTAAGAATTTCTGGGTACATAGCAAAATACTAATTATTGAACTGATAGCTACAATTGAATAAAGTGGCCTCTACAAAACTATATGAGTAAATGTAGAGGTAGCCAGCAGAGTGGCAAATCATGTGTGCATAGCATAATTAGTAAACAATTAGATTTCAGTGTGTTCCCTAAGTGGATTGATAATCTGAAGTTAAATTGTATAATTGTCAAATACCATGCTAATAAAATCAGCCACTATGAGACAAAAAAGTTCAATTCCCAGTGCCTAATGTATCATCATACTAAGCCGGCTGTCTTTTTAGTGTGTATCAGATCTCTTTAGATACATATTTATCATACAGTATTTAATAGTAGTAATTTGCCTGTAATCTATTTCTCACCACTGTCCAAGATTATCTTCTATCAATGAATTATGCAACTTTATCTCACTTATCTTTCTTTCAAAATTTTTCATGAATAATTTCAGATACTGAGTTGAAGGGAAATCTTCTTAAACTGAAATTAGATAATAAAAGCTGATGAATGGCAATGTGTCAAGTGTGAGATAATAATAATGCTAGAAATGTAAAAATAATCCCACATGTCCGTGACAGTGTTTTGTAACATAATTTAAAAAAATTTTCAACTATATACAAAAAAACATACTTAATCATTTCAATTTACCTTTGGGACACCACATACAGTCAAGAGTATATGCACATCGATTTCTACTATTCATGTTTTTAATTTTAAAATGATGAGTGTTACCTGTAAGTTACCTTAGGATACAATTATTTTCATTTTAATATTTAATAAATATCCATAGCAACTGAACTATTATATTAAAAGCATACTTTTACAATGTTGTCTCTATAAAAACAATGAAAATTCAGTCACAGAAAACTAAAAGAGTAAGATCATATATTCCATTTGTTTTTTTGTTTTTTTAATAATAAATTTATTTTTTATTGGTGTTCAATTTGCCAACATACAGAATAATACCCAGTGCTCATCCCGTCAAGTGCCCCCCTCAGTGCCCGTCACCCATTCACCCCCACTCCCCGCCCTCCTCCCCTTCCACCACCCCTAGTTCGTTTCCCAGAGTTAGGAGTCTTCATGTTCTGTCTCCCTTTCTGATATTTCCTACCCATTTCTTCTCCCTTCCCTTCTATTCTCTTTCACTATTATTTATATTTCCCAAATGAATGAGACCATATAATGTTTGTCCTTCTCTGATTGACTTATTTCACTCAGCATAATACCCTCCAGTTCCATCCACGTCGAAGCAAATGGTGGGTATTTGTCGTTTCTAATGGCTGAATCATATTCCATTGTATACATAGACCACATCTTCTTTATCCATTCATCTTTTGATGGGCACCAAGGCTCCTTCCACAGTTTGGCTATTGTGGACATTGATGCTGATCCATGGAAACTAACTCACTGAATATATCTCACCAGGCCAGCTTACTAAGAGTATGAAGTGCCTTGTCCTACTGAGACCATTTTTTTATGTCTTAAAAGGATGCTAAGACCCTGGTATGTTGATGTGGCCCTCTTAAGTGGTGTGCGTGTGACCTCAGAACTTGTAAGAAATCAGAAACTCAGCCCCATACCACTTCATTTTTTAAAAATCCCCAGGTAATTCATACACACACAGAAAAGTTTGAGAAGCACTGGTCCAGGATGCTGGCTGGGGGCGAGGGGAGGTATCTTGTTTTTTAGCTTTGCTTTGTTTTCAAAACACCCAGTCAATCTTTATACACAATTGCCCAAACTTGGAAACAACCCATACATTTTCAGTATGTAAATGGATAAGTAAATTGTGATACATCCAGACGATGGAATATTATCCAGTGCTAAAAAAATGAATATCATGCCTTGGAAAAACATAGAGAAATCTTAAATGTACAGAGAAAATTGAAGGAAGGCAGTCTGAAAAAGCTATATACAGTATGAGTCCTGCTATATGACATTCTGGAAAAGGCAAAACTGGAGCCAGTAAAAAGATCAGTGGTTGCTAGGGGTGAGGGTGAAGAGGGAGAGAAGAACAGACAGAGCACAGAGAAGCTTTAAGAGAGTGATGGATAATGAGGGATACATGTCATTTTACATTTGTTCAACACCAAGAATGGAGCCTAATGTAGTCTATGGACTTTGGATCATGATGATGTGTCAAAGCAGGTTCATCCTTGATATTTTCTTTTTATGTTTTTAAATTTTTTTTCAAGATTTTATTTATTTATTCATGAGACACACACACACAGTGAGAGAGAGAGAGAGAGAGAGAGAGAGAGAGAGAGGCAGAGACACAGGCAGAGGGAGAAGCAGGCTCCATGCAGGGAGCCTGATGTGGGACTCGATCCAGGGTCTCCAGGATCACACCCTGGGCTGAAGGCAGCTCTAAACCGCTGAACCACCAGGGCTGCCCAATATTTTCTTTTTAAAGTGCCATTCTGGTAAGTGATGTTGGTAATGTTTGTATGGAGGAATGGGGTATATGGGAAATCTATGTACCTAGCTTTACATCTTGTTGTATATCTAAAACTGCTTTTGGAAAGTCTTTTAAAAAATACCCAAATGATGCAAGGTTTCAGAACTGAGTTAATTCAATTTCTCAGAGTGATTTCTGATCTTCAAAGATGAGGATATCAGATGGTATTTTTCATAGACCAGTTTCATAGACTCAGGGTAGGAAATGATGAAAAGAAGTATAACCAGAAGATGTTTTTGTCCTGGCTTACTTTCTTTATCAATGTCTTCTTTAATATCCTTCCAGAATGTGAAGTAGGACCAAGCCAGTTGAGAGCACAGACAGTCCTGGGTGAACAGACAAGAGTATCAGGCAATTTTTGCAAAAGAACATGCTATAGAAATTAATTACTGTAGATTGCAATGACAACTAATTTTGAGGAAATCATACGCAAGCATGGAATTTAAGATTTCTGAGGGAAAAAAAAATGCTGTCCTTGAGCCATCAAGCTTTGGGAAATATATGCCCTCAATGCGTGGAGAATTATTCTGGACAAATAAAATTAATGCAAATAACTTGAGATCTGGGGAAAATGAGTGCATTTAGATATAAGTACAAAGCTTGCATTTGAAGAATAAGCCTCTCTGATGGAATCATACCAGGTCACCTTTTATTTTACTAATACTATTTACATATTAAATCGCTCGATCATCACTATGTTTACTGCATATTTACGTATGGAATTAAGGCTCTCATATGAACCTGACAGACTTTTTTTTTTCTGCTTTACTAGTTATTTACCTCTGTTGAAAAAATAATAGGCCATTGGAATCTTCTAAGGTATATTCTGCATAAGTGGGTAAACCATTTTAAACTGTTCTTCTCACACCAAAACCTGTCTGCTTAAAGGAATGGAAGGTGTTTTTCCTGAACTTTTTCAGGAGCATAGTTATAACAACAGATAAGGAAAAACAGAACTTGTAGTTGTTTCAGGGATAAGAAGGAAAGCAGGCAGGCTTGGCAGAGAAAACTCCATGGCATCAAAGGATGTGGATTCCATTTCAGGTGACTTTGTATGAGTTCACTGGAGAAGACAGAATATGGGGTCTCTGTGCCAGGAAAATTATATGTTTTATAAGGGCAAGACCATTGCAGGATGTACCAAGTAGGGTCAGCAAAATTAGGACAAAGCTAGGAAAGAAATTTAGAACAAGTCAGAACATAGGTAACAACCTAGCCAAATGGTTTTATTTTTTTATATTAGAGTGTTACTGAACACTCTTTATAATTTTATAGATGATCATGACAGTATGGAGGATATATACATGTGTATGTTTGTGTTTCTAGGTGTGTGGATATATATATATATATATATATATATATATATATATATATATATATAAAGAAAATTATAATTTTGGGGGGACCTATGTATTCTGGCAACACATATGGCTTCATTATCACTAATATACCAGAAAATACATGAAGGAATGAAATCACATACAAACGATGAAAGTTCCCACCATTACATAATTTATGTTCCCACTGAGTGTGAGACCTCTGAAGAGTTGAGATTGAAGTGTGTATAGAAAGAATGAACAGAAGAGAAGGTTGGGGTTATGAGGTGGTGTGGGAATGGAACTGTGTTTACAAATACTTCAAATAGGAAATGCCCCTTTAACTGAATCTTCAGAGATGAGTGTTAACCAGGGAAATGAGAGAAGGGGGTGAGGGAGGAGGGCAGGACCATATCAGAGGAGAGAATTCCAGATAGCTGGAGACTTGGAAAAGTTAATGCCCTTCTATAAAATAAACAAAAGATTTGCTTTTTTATTTTCAGGATAAGGTTTGCAATCACCAAAGAGAAAGAATTTCTGTAACTTTAATCTTTTTAATATTGCTTTCTGGTCTGAAGTAAATAAATAACAAGCTTTTCACAGTTTGACTTCCCTCTCTTCAAAGATAAGGAGAGGAAAAAGGTCATCCAGCTAATAAACAGAAAAATTAGACAAGCCTTTTCTGTTGTGACTCATTTGGGACACTTTTATATGGTCCACTTAAAATTTTAGAGTTAACCAGCTCTAATTGGTATCTCTACAAGAGTTTTGCCTCTCCTTCATATGTGTTTAATGTCAGTGGCATTAACAGACAAGTAACTAATATCCAGAAAAGGCCTGATTAACTGGATGTCTTTTCAAATGTGCAGACTCCTTGAAAAGCCATTTATATGGTTCACTTTATTTCTCCCAAGATGTGAGTTGGAATGGAAGCAAGGCTACTGCTTCTCCCTGGAGATCAATTTTTCTAAGCCTGTTAGTTCAGATCAGTCAATGTGATTATCCTTCCTGCCAAATCAAAGGCCCACCTGTTCAAAGTCACACTGAGTAAGAAAGATGTTCTTTGTGCTGCCTAAAGGACTCCACGTAAATAAGAAAAATAATCATGTTCTCACCATTTGTGAAATGTTTCTGTCATTCGAAAGAAAAAGAATAGGATGATAGCTTCAAGTACAGCTCCACTAAAGACTTTTTCAATTTAGCTAGGTCACCCTTTTTAGTGGACAGAAAAGTCTAGATGAGAAATATTGCTTTTTCTAATGAAATACGAAAACCACTCAACTTAAAATCACAGGAAAACATAAATGGAAAAAAATTTAAATGCAAAATCTTCCTGGATGAACAACTACAAAAATGTAACCCCTCTTATCCACCGGAAGTACTACAAACCTGTAGAAGTGAGATAAATTAGAAATGAGACAATGTTGTTTTATTTCTTTTGGTTATTCCACAGCCTACCACTGCCTGGGTAGAAAGGATAGTTATTTAAACCTGAAATTGCCCCAGTCATGAGAATCATACTAATAGAACAAAGGAGGCCTAAAATATCAGAATGGCAAATATATCTTATTCAAAGTTTCATTTTTCTCTTGACATCAGAAAAGTCTGGCTTTTTCTTTTGCCAAAGAGCCACCTGAAATAAGAAACACTTCTCCAAATGGAGAGGATCATAGGTAGAATTCACCATTGGTCTTGAGGGCTGCTTTTATCTAGTGTGTTTTTGTTAGGCTGGAGAATTTCCTGGAAAGGGGTTAATGTAATAAGGATTTTTTTATTCAAAATATGTATGGGATTCCTACCACTGCCTCTTATTAAAAGTAGCATAATATTTTGAACAGTTCTCTTAAGGTTTACTTGATTTATCATAAGAGAAACAAAATTTGACATATCTATGTTGCTACACATAACAGGAATATGACTGTCTTTCCTTTCTGAAGGAATAAACACTATCACTTTGTTTTGTGAGTCTATTAATGAACCTAAATGATTAGAGCAATGTAAGGAAATGGGAACCCAACTTTTAGGCCAGACTATCAGAGTCTGAGGTTTGATGTCACTCTAAAAGTAGGAATATTGAAGGCCATCTTACAAAATAAGTGTTAAGGACTAGTCTGTAGTAAGATTGTAATATACTTTTCTGTAGCTGCAACCATTTTGGGGTTGGTTAGCTGGTTGGTCATTGCAATAGTTTAAAAAACACAGCCAAAAAATAAAAACAAAAAAATAAAAAAAACACAGCCATCAGCATTTCCCTGCCATCCTGTTTTAACCTTTCAGCGTTCAGAGAGAGAGAGAGAGATCATTTGCAGTCACAGATGAATTATGTTTAGCCATACACAAGGCAGAGCAAAACTGAATCTGATTTTTTCCTGACTGGGAAAAATGTCACAATTTCAATGTTTCATGCCAGTGGATTCTCACTCTCATCTGAATGTACATTTCGTTTTCATTAATGATGCTGTGCTTGAGTGGAAAGAGCAAGAGTCTAGAGTCAGGGGACCTGAACTAAGTCCTTTGCTCATCAATGAGAACCAGGCACCATTCCTACGATTCAGTTACCACATCAGTCAAATGCAGGAATGGAATAGATGATTTTCAGGTTGCTTTAAACTCTAAAATTCTATAATGCTATGATCATCATCATCGTTGCTGTTATCATTTATGAGCCCTGCACTATCTTCTATGGGATATCATAGAAGGCAAGCCATGTAGAACACTTTCAGTCTAGAGTGCTGTGGTATAAAATGTATAATGCTTTTGAGGATTTGGGGAAAAGAGATGATTTCTTAACTGAAACTGTGGCCTCAGCTATAGTTATAAAATGATGCTTGAACTTCTTAGAGACTGATGGGTTTTTTCTGGCTTAGAACACACAATGATTGATTCAGGGAAAGGCACGTAGCTCAGATTGGAGCAATGGGAATAAAACATAGCAGGAAGAAGGGAACTATGGATTGTCCACAATATGAAAGTGTAATATGAGGTCTATTCCCTAGGAAAGAGTAGTTTTTCCTAATTACCTTATACATAAAGGTTAAATTTACATTGAGAGTTTAAATGGCTTGTTTTTCAGAAGAAATTGCTACTTATAGCTAACATGTAATAATGTCTGTTTTTGTTTGCTACAGCTATAGTAACAACGTTCTGTAATACCACAGAAATTTATTTTCTCAGTTCCTGGAGACTGGAAGTCCACGACGACAGTGTTGGTAGGGTTGGTTCCTTCTGAGAGTCAAAAGAAAGATGTCCAGTCCAGGCCTCTTTCCTTGACTTATAGACATCTCTTCTCCCTGTGTCTTCACATAGTCTTTCCTCTATGTTTGCTTGTACCCAAATTTCATATAAGGACACCAGTCATATTGGATTAGAATCCACCCTAACGATCTTGTTTTAACCTAATTACCTCTAAAGACCTATCTCTAAATACAGTTACTTTCTGAAGTACTGGGGTTAGAACTTCATCATACGAACATCTGGGGGCACACAATTTGGCCATACAGTGTCTAACAAGTGTAATGCCCCTTTCAAAGAATTTTACATATATTAACCCATTGAATTTCACAACAACCTTGTTAGTTCTATTATTGCCAAAAGAGGTTACATGATTTGCTCAACAACAAATGACAAAACAAGGATTCTAACTCAGGCCATCTGGTTCCTACATATATGTTTTCAACCACAGTTTGGCAAATACTAGCTAAAAACTCCTTAATCCCATTTTTTCTTTGAAGGTATAAAAGAAGACTACTTTTTTTCCATATTCCCCTGGAGTTAGTTTGGAACTACATGATAAAGGTTTGGCCAGTAGAATGTGAGCTCAAATGACAAATGCTGCCTCTAGACCTGACAACTAACATACCTCAACTTTCTTCCTCTCTCTTTACTCTCCAGTTTACTGAACTGAACATAGCAGTAAGGAACCAGAGGAAGTCAGGGAGGATGGTGGACCAACAAGAAGGAATGACCTGGGATGCTGAAGAGGTTATTAAACAACCAAATGAATTGTAATATTAATGAGAAGTAGAGTTTTATTGTGTTAAGCTACTAAAATGCTAGGGTCCATTGCTGTATCAGCTGTATCAATTACCCTGACAAATAAAAGTGCATGTCTACAGGAAAACTACTATGACTTTTAGTTTTGCCACCTAAGAATTATTCTTCTAGTAGTCTTTATTTTTATGGTACATAAGGAGTTGAATACATGGTTATGAAGGATATAGACACTCTGGCTACTGATTGCATAGAGTGCATCTTTCTAGGACCAAGGGAGCTCTCCTATGAAATTCCTTATTGCTGAATATCCTTTCCATGATATTTCTGAACATCTTTGTAATTGTGACATGTGAATGAAGTAAGCTGTTAGTTGATAATTCATAAAATCTGAAAACCATGATGGGCAACCTTACTTTTTGTCCTCCATTATGGGTGTTTTCAAATTTTCACCATTAAAATTATACTGAGATGATTGAAACCTTTTCTCTTCAGTATATATTATTATCTTTTAACATATTCCAGAAAAGTGGAGATTTGCCCAATACTCCAAGAGATTATCAGAACTATCTGCATTCTGCTTCACCTTCCTGTTTATGTTTCATGATGTTATCAGTTAGTTTCACATGTGTTTTCTTTACTGGTTAAGGAAATATCCTTCTATCCCTAGTTTTTATACATTGGTGTTGAATTTTGTCAAACCATTTTACTCTGTCTATGATATGATCATATGCTTTTTTCATATTCAGTCTAATAACATGATGAAGCCCATTGGTAATTTTATCAGTATTGAACCAGTCTTGCATTTCTGGAGTGAACAACACTGGTGGTGATGAGTTATCCTTTACAGTATATTGAGTTCTTTAATATTTTGTTAAGGAATTTTTTTTTGATGATGAAAGATATCAGTGTATAGTTTTCCTTTCTTGTAAGATCTTGTGATTTTTGAAAGCCAGACGTTGTTTAGATAAAAGAGACTGAGGTAAATAGTCCTCCAATATGAACACTTATGTCAATTTGGTTAAGAGTTGTCCTGCGTTTAGTAATTGTTGTACCTAGAGGTACCAGAGGCTCCAGTTTTGTCTAGTGTTTTTGTTTTAATCCTTTCTTTTGGCCCTGGGTCTTCCTTAAGTACTTCTCAGAGGGCCTATGTTTATAGCTCTTACACCTGTAATCCATTGTTTTTTTTTTTTTTTTTTTTTTTGTCCTGGAGTCCTGTTGATGGTGTCCTAAGGAGCGGGAGATGGGGAGTTTTCAAATCTTCCAATGAAATCTTAGTCATTTATTGGGTATAAATCAGGGTGTTAGCTTTGCAAGTGTCTCCCAGCACTATAGATCTTTTTGGCCCTGCCCCCTATGTCCTTTCCTGGCTGTAGCATTCCCCATCTGTTTCCTTACATGTCTGCCTCATTGACTATGTTTCTCCCACTCCTTTAGGTAAGAAAGAAAAACAAGAAGAAGCAAGGGCAGGGAGGACCGCCTTTCCTCCAGTTAGGATAAGGTTTCAGAATTGCCTTCTGGTAAGGTCCTTTCTCCTGAGGAGAAGGTCCTAAGTGTTTCTTCCCCTCCCCTGTCAGGGCCACAGAGGATCATAATGGGATTCTCACCTGGAAAGCCTAAGAGAGCCCTGGAGATAAAACAGAAACAAAATCCAGAGCCCCTTAAAGCTACAGTCCCAGTTTTCCTGCTTTTATGCTGCCCTCCCTCAGCCTAAGCTACTCACACATTTGTTTTGTTACATTGGCTTCTGCTTCAGGTAAGTGGATTTTGGTTGCTGTATGTCTGTGGATGCACCTCTCTAGATTGAAACGGGCACGGAGGGGGACACTTGACGGGATGAGCACTGGGTGTTATTCTGTATGTTGGTAAATTGAACACCAATAAAAATTAATTTATAATAAAAAAAAAAGAAAGTGGTGATTAACCCTGTGACCTCCATTCTCTCATAAGCTTAATAAAAGTTATCAATTTTCAGTTTTTTCAGGTTATATTTGTTGTACGGATAAGAGTAATGAGTCCCAAGCTCTCTACATGTCAGAGATGAAACTGGACAATAGCTGTCTTTTTAAGTTTAGTAAATGTTTAAAAGTTTCACATTTGTTTCTGGAGAAGATTCAAGTGTTTAATAGATAAATGTACAGAGTTGAGGTTTAACAAGACCTTAAATAATACAAGTTCTAATTCTCAATTATATTTCTTGCATTGGAAGATATTTTAACCATAGAATGGTATTAGTTAAAAATGCATAGGCAGGCATTATTTTATTCTTTTGAATTCTGTGAAAGGCAGCACAATATGATGAAACTTCCTGTTGCAGCCTCACATTAAAAAAAAAAAAGAAAAAAGAAAACATACTTCCAGGAGCTTGATATATGTTTGTTCCACTAAACACTATATTTTATGCTTTCTCTTGGAAATTTTGTACCAAACTGTGCATTCATGTGATTGAGATTACATATGGGAAATAGATTTGTTTAATGCATAATCAGATGAATTGTCTTTTAAATAATTTATTATGATATAAAACTAATAAAGAAAAATAAAACTGTAAAAAAGTGTATTTTGAATTCCCCACAAATATATAGCAGAAAAACAATTGCTCATAGTTTGCTATTATTTATAATATTTATTATTCACTCTTCATATATTTTAGGTAAGAGCACTCTAAAATATGTCCTACTCTTTTCACATGTTATCAAAGCAGAAGCTTCTCCAGATGTTATGACATTTGTGTTGGCATGATTTAATGCTTAATTTATCATTTATGTAGCTACTCTTTATTATCAAATATATAGATTACTTATAATTATTTCACTATGTTTATCCATTTACTAATATATTTTTAAAATTTGTCTTCCAGATTTACTGAGGCAAATAGCATTATTGGATTTACAGAAATAAATTTAGTAATTTTCCATTTGCATGAGCAATATACTACCTAAAGCCACTATTTTTTTTCTATGCATGGGGTAATATTTTTGAGTGTTTTACTTGTGATCATCACAGGAACCATACAATGTTGATTTTGTTGTACTTTCCACTTAGAAATGAAGAAATTGTGGTGCATATGTATAAAGTAAATTGCTTAAAGTTAGAAGCTAACTTTTGATGTGGAGCTAAAGTTTGGAGCAAGGCAATTTGGTTCTGGTTTCTGGATGCCTCTCCATGAAGCTTTATTTGCTTTTCCATTTTACCACATTTTGATCATTTAAAAAAATTGCTAATCAAAAAAGTTAAAGTAGCATGAACTTTATTCAGTAAGTATTTTCTAAGCAATCACTGTGTCCTAGACAGTGTTCTAATTACTTCAATGTACAGCATCAATGTACAAACCAGACATAGATCTCTGCCTCCATGAAGTTTACATTGTAAGAGAGGAAAAGAAAATGCAAGTTTTGTAATTAATGAGTAAGGTATATAATATGTTAAAACTCAATAAGTACTATCTATAAAAAAGACATAAGACATTAGGATAGGTTCAGGGAATAAGGACTTAAAGGGTGGCAGATTGAATTACTAACAGAATAAGAAAGCTTTAAACAGAGGAAGGCATGAGCAGGCTGGCCAAGGAGGTAGCTAGAGTCAGGGAAATAGCTCGCAAGGTAAGGTTCTAAAACTGGAGTATGCCTGTTGTATTGGAAAATAGCAAGGAGGCCAGAGGTAAGACAGGTAGAGGAAAGTAGGAGACACCTGCAGATGTCGGGATATTAATGTGAGTTATGTACTGTTAAAATTTGGCTTTTACTTTGAGTGAAATAGGTTAAGAATGATTGCAGGGTTCTTAGCAAAGATCCAACTTACTGATTTTTTTTGGCGTATTTTCAATTACTATTTTGTTATTTAATACCATTTATTTTCATGCTTTATAAATTACATATAGAAATGTTTTATTTATTTTGGTCACTTTGAGTAACAAATAACTCTTTGAGTAACTCTTTGCCCAAATATAAAGCAATTCTGGGTAAGTAATGCTGAAAATGTAAAAGCAACTTAGTGATACAATATAGAGTAATTGACAGATTCGGGAAGAGCTGAATAACCAGGGTTCTTGATGGAGAGGAAATAAAATAGTTCTGAGGGTCAAAACCAGAGAGCAGAAACATCATGTGACATAGCTCCAAGTGCCTCTCAAGTCCCTTCAAATCTCAGAAGAGAATTTGATTTGTTTGCATGACCTTTTTTTTTTTTTTTTAAATTGGGGTTTGGAGTACTATGATTGGTAACTTACCACAATCATGGCAATGGAAATGAGGTCACTTTGCCAAAAGAAGATACATGAGGTAGACAAAACCTAGTGTTTAAAAGAATAAGTTTTAAGAAATATTTATATGTTAAGTGTATTAATCATTCCTTTGGCATATTTGTTACAGCACACCAATTATTTTATAGCTTACATTAATGCACTCCTTTTTAGATGTATTTACAAAATGTGTGTACTATATCATCTCACAATGAACTGGGATGATTTTGGAAAATACTGTCTTATCAAAAGCTTTGATTAAAGGTGAGAAGTTTTCTTCATGAGTCTTTGAAAGCGATGTACAAAGATGGACTTACATCTGTATTATCATATGATGATGACTAAGAAGTCTGTGTCGTACGTTCTGCCCTTGGTAGCTAATGAATTTTGTGACCTAGTTGTTGAAATGTTTTCAACACATCTCTGTATTATTATTAAGTCTGGAATTTTTCCATATGCTTTATATTTTACAAAGCACTTCAACTTATTTCATCTTGTGAACAAAAGCCACTTGATGCAGGTGGGCAATTATTTCCATGGTTTTTCAGTAGATAAGGAGAGTGAAGCACAGAGAAAGCAAACTAAGGTGTACCTGTTTTTCTGTGAGAGCCCAGTCCAGATCCAGATCCACATTCCCAGGTCATTTGATTATCCAAAGACCTATCCTTTAAGGAATTTTTCTCTAAGACAGTACATTACTTAAGTAAATTTTAATTGAAGCATAATTTTACTTGAACTATAAATAGGAATACTCTTTACTAATATATTAATATTGATATATTCAAATAAAAGCATATACAATTAAAAAAAATAAATCATCTTCATTTCAGAACACAAATTAAACAACCAGAGTTTTTATAGAACTCCTTTTCTGTGAATCACCACTTCCTTTCAGAGTGTATCTATCTGTGAGAAACCTTGAAGCACATAATAAATTGGCTCCAACTTTCAGTTTTGTAGGGTACTCATTAATATCACAAAAAACACAGCTGGGTAATTGTTTTATAGTTGGCTGTGCAACATAAGGCCACTGACTTGCTGAGTGTTATATGTCTGATCACAATCATATCTGATGACAAACAACAAATGCGTCCAGTTGGGTAGAGAGTTTTGCCAGAATCCCAAGATTCGTTATTAATTAAAACTTAGCAATTTAGGCTTACACCTAGGGAATATAATTTTGCAATAAACAAATATAACATTCCCGTAAACAGGTCAATAAAAGAAAATTTATTTACTTTTTTGAATAATTTTATTTATTTTGTATGTTTTTATTGGACTTCAATTTGCTAACATATAACACCCAGTGCTCATCCTGTCAAGTGCCCCCATCAGTGCCCGTCACCCAATCACCCCATCTCCCTGCCCACCTCCCCTTGTTCGTTTCACAGAATTAGGAGTTTCTCATGTTCTGTCCCACTCTCTGATATTTCCCACTCATTTTTTCTCCTTTCCCCTTTAATCTCTTTCACTATTTTTATATTCCTCAAATGAATGAAACCATATAATGTTTTTTCTTCTCTGATTGACTTACTTCACTCAGCATAATACCCTCCAGTTCCATCCACATTGAAGCAAATGGTGGGTATTCGTCATTTCTAATGGCTGAGTAATATTCCATTGTTTATATAGACCACATCGTATATATACCATTCATCTTTCAATGGGCACCGAGGCTCCTTCACAGTTTGGCTATTATGGACATTGCTGCTATAAACATCGGGGTGCAGGTGTCTCGGCTTTTCACTGCATCTATATCTTTGGGGCAAGTCCCCAGCAGCACAATTGCTGGGTCTTGGGGTAGTTCTATTTTTAACTCTTTGAGGAAACTTCACACAGTTTTCCAGAGTGGCTGTACCAGTCACATTCCCACCAACAGTGCAGGAGGGTTTCCCTTTCTCCACATCCTCTCCAACATTTGTTGTTTCTTGTCTTGTTAATTTTCACCATTCTCACTGGTGTGAGGTGGTATCTCATTGTGGTTTTGATTTGTATTTCCCTGACGGCAAGTGATGTGGAGCATTTTCTCATGTGCTTGTTGGCCATGTGTATGTCTTCTTTGGTGAAATTCATGACCAAGTGGGATTTATCCCCAGGATGTAAGGTTGGATCAACACTCCTAAAACAATTAACATGATAGATCACATCAACAGGAGAAAAAACAAGAACCATATGATCCTCTCAATAGATGCAGAGAGAGCATTTGACAAATTACATCATCCATTCCTGATCAAAACTCTTCAGAGCATAGAGATAGAGGGAACATACCTTAGCATCTTAAAAGCCATCTATGAAAAGCCCACAGCAAATATCATTCTCAATGGGGAAACACTGGGAGCCTTTCCCCTAAGATCAGGAACAAGACAGGGATGTCCACTCTCACCACTGCTATTCAACATAGTACTAGAAGTCCTAGCCTCAGCCTGAAGGAAACAAAAAGAAATAAAAGGCACTCAAATTGGCAAAGAAGTCAAACTCTCCCTTTCAGATTACATGATACTGTACATAGAAAACCCAAAAGACTCCACCCCAAGATTGCTAGAACTCATACAGCAATTCGGCAATGTGGCAGGATACAGAATCAATGCCCAGAAATCAGTGACATTTCTGTACACTAACAATGAGACTGCAGAAAGAGAAATTAAGGAGTCAATCCCATTTACAATTGCACCCCAAAGCATAGGATATCTAGGAATAAACCTAACCAAAGGGGTAAAGGATCTATACCCTAAAAACTACAGAACACTTCTGAAAGCAATTGAGGAAGACACAAGGAGATGGAAAAATATTCCATGTTCATGGATTGGAAGAATTAATATCATAATTGTAATGTCAATGCTACCCAGGGCAATTTACACATTTAATGCAATCTCTATCAAATACCCATGGACTTTCTTCAGAGAATTAGAACAAATCATCTTAAGATTTGTGTAGAATCAGAAAAGACCCCGAATAGCCAGGGAAATATTGAAAAAGAAAACCAGAACCGGAGGCATCACAATGCCAGATTTCAGGTTGTACTACAAAGCTGTGGTCATCAAGACAGTGTGGTACTGGCACAAAAACAGACACAGAGATCAATGGAACAGAATAGAGAATCCAGAAATGGGCCCTCAACTCTATGGCCAACAAATATTCGACAAAAGCAGGAAAGACTATCCACTGGAAAAAGTCCAGTCTCTTCAGTAAATGATGCTGGGAAAATTGGACAGCCACATACAGAAGAATGAAACTAGACCATTCTATTACACCATACACAAAGATAAACTCAAAATGGATGGAAGATCTAAATGTGAGATGAGAATCCATTAAAATCCTAGAGGAGAGCACAAGCAACACCCTTTTTGACCTTGGCCACAGCAACTTCTTGCAAGATACATCTATGAAGGCAAGGGATACAAAAGCAAAAATAAAGTATTGGGATTTCATCAAGATAAAAAGCTTCTGCACAAGAAGCTTCTGCTTCTGCTTCTGCAGAAGAAGCAGTCAACAAAACTAAAAGACAACCTGCAGAATGGGAGAAGATATTTGCAAAAGACATATCAGATAAAGGGCTAGTATCCAAGATCTATAAAGAACTTATTAAACTCAACAGCCAAAACCAAACAATCCAATCATGAAATGGGCAAAAGACATGAAAATTTAGAAAAAGAACACAGACACTAATTATTTTTACCTTTAATAAATAGATAAGACTCAGAAAAATTGCATTTTGTCAGGTGAACCTTGTAGTCAAATCTGGTGCATTTTGAAAACAAATGTATAAGGTGTATAATAACTATCATTGAATAAGCAAATAATGGACTTCTTTGTTACACTTAGGTTATGGCTTTCTTTTATTTTATTGAAGTATAATTGGCATATAGCATGATTTTATTTTTAGGTGTACAAAATAACGATTCAATATTTGTATATATTGCAAAATAATCACCTAAATAAGTTTAGCTACCATCCATCACTGCACATATTTACAAAATTTACTTTCTTGTGATGAGAAATTTTAAGATAGTCTCTTAGCAACTTTCAAATGTGCAATACAATATTATAGCTATAGTCTCCATGCTGTACTTTACGACTCCATGACTTATTTGTCTTATAACTGGAGGTTTACACCTTTAACTCTCTTCACCCATGTGCCCACATCCAATCAAGAATCTGTTCTCTGTATGAGCCTGTTTCTTTTTGCTTTTTAAATTGCAGATATAGGGATCCCTGGGTGGCACAGCGATTTGGTGTCTGCCTTTGGCTCAGGGCGTGATCCTGGAGACCCCGGATCGAATCCCACGTTGGGCTCCTGGTGCATGGAGCCTGCTTCTCCCTCTGCCTATGTCTCTGCCTCTCTCTCTGTGTGTGTGACTATCATAAAAAAAATTAAATTGCAGATATAAGTGAAAGCATATGGTATTAGTTTCTCTGACTTATTTCATGTTGCATAATGCCCTCAGGGTCTGTTCATGTTGTCACAAATGGAAATATTTTGATCTTTTTTATTGCTGAGCAATATATCTAGCTATATCTCTATCCATCTATCTATTTCTATATCTATCACATTTTCTTTATCCATTCATCCATCAATGAACACTTAAGTTGTTTCCATGTCTTGGCTATCGTAAATAATGTGGTAATGAACGTGGAAGTGTACATTAATTTTTTTTTAATTTTATACCCAGAAGTGGAATATGATAATTCTATTTTTAATATTTTGGGGAATGTTCATACTATTTTCCATAATGGTTGCAGCAGTTTACATCCCCACCAACAGTGCACAAGTGCTCTCTGTTTTCTGCACATCCTTGCCAACATTTGTTGTTTCTTATCTTTTCAATAATAGTTATTATAACAGGTGATATATTATTGTGGTTTTGATTTGCATTTCCCTCGTTATTAGCGATGTTGAATATCTTTCCATGTACCTATTGTTCATATGTATGCCTTCTTTGGAAAAATGTCTATTCAGATCTTCTACTCATTTTTAAAAACAGATTATTATTATCATTATTTTTTTGCTATTGAGTTTTATTAGTTCTTTATATACATTGATTTTAAATTATCATTATTAAGATACCCTCCAAAAATATGTCACAGTGTTGTACAGGTGTTTAGTTATTGCCTAATTTAGTCATTTAAGCTCACATACCTATATAGGTTACTCAGATTTTGGTTAGGTCAATTTTCTGACATATAATTTGAAAACAGAGATAGGTCACTGAAAAGAAAGAAGGTACCACTACATGGAAGGAGAACCTAATATTATAATGTAATGGCATGTGTTATTTTTTCTAATATTAAACACAACTTTTTAAAATAAAATGTCTAAAATATTAGTAGGGTCTGCTCTTTTTTGTCCATATCCTAATGGCTTCAGTTCAGACAAGACTCAAAATTTTGACATCTCCTTTCATGTCTTTATTTCCTTCATCTTTCCAAGTGCCCATTCCAATTTTTTCGCACTCCACACTGTCTCTAATATGTTACATATATAGCCTGTTTTTCATGATTATATTGGGTTAATAAAGTCACAAAAGTTGGGAAATACTGTTATCCAAAATATGCAAAGAATTCTTAAAACTCAACCATAAGAAAAAAAAACTTGATTTAAAAATTTGTCAAACACCTTAATAGACACTTCACCAAAAAAGATATACAGATGACAAGTAAGCATATGAAACAATACTCCAGATAATGTGACATCAGGAAAATGCAAATTAAAAGAACAATGACTTACCCCTCACACCTATTAGAATTTCCAAAATATGGACTCTCAACACTAAATGCTATAGAGAATATGGAACAATAGGAACTCTCATTCATTATTTGTGAGAATGCAAAATGATACAACACATTTGGAAGGCAATGGGGTTCTTAAACATATTCTTACTGTATGAATCTTGCAGTGGGTAAATGCATAATTCAACGCTGATACATTCTTACAATGGAATATCATTCAGAGCTAAAAAGATGTGAACCATTAAGCCATGGAAAGACATAGAGGAGACTTGAATGTATCTTGCTAAGTGAAGCAAACCAGTCTGAAATGGCTACATACTGTTTGATTCCAACTCGATGACATTCTGGAAATAACAAAACTATGGAGACAGTAAAAGGATTAGTGATAGGTATGGGTTACAAAGTGAGGAATGAATAGGCAGACCACAGAGGATTTTTCAGACAGTGAAAATACTCTGAGTGATACCATAATGATTAAGACACATCATTATACATTTGTCCAAATGCATACAATATGGAACACCAAGACTGACCCCTGATGTAAACTATGGTCTTTGGGTGCTAATAATGTGCCACTGTAAGTGCATCAATTGCAATGAATGTACCACTCTGGGGGCAGTTGTTGATAATGTAGGGGGCTCTGCATATGTGAGGGCAGAGATATATGGGAAATTGCTGTACCTTCACTACAATTTTGCTATGAAACTAAAACTATTTTAAAAATATAAAATTTTAATTTAAAAACAAAAAGTAAAGGATAGCAAACTATACATCATGTAAGTAATAACCATAAGTAGAATCTGAGGCAAGGACTCTTACTAGTAATAAAGTGGAACAGGACATAAACATAAAAAGATTGATTCCTCATCTTCATCTTCCTCCTCATCTTCTTAAATGTCTATAATAGAAGCAAAAATTGACAGAATAAGTAAGTTTAAAATGTCACAAATATATTTGCATATTTTACTGCTTATCTTTTGGCAACTGATAGATTAAGTAGACAAGAGAAAGCAGTAAAAAAAAGAATGCTATCATAACCAAACTTGACTAAATAGCATTCATAGAACTCCACACTTACAAATGCAAAAAACATCTTTTTCAGGTCCAAATGGATTATTCACCAAGATAAACTGTATATTGATGTGTAAGGCAAGAATTAATGAATTTCAAAATACTGAAATTATACAAAATATGTTAGCAGACCACAATGGAATTAAATTATGAAGCAATAAAAATAAGATATAAATTAAAATACCCAGATTTTAGAAATAAAATCATATTTCAAATAAAATCTATGAGTCAAGGAAGAAACTGCAAAAAAGTATTTCAAACTGGTAATGGAATCACATTTATATGATACAGCTAAAGACCATGCTTAGAAATTTCAATGGTTGTTTTGAAGAAGAAAAGATTAATTTCAAGGACTTAAGCTCTCAACTGTAAAAGCTAGAAAAAGGAGACAAAACTTTATCTGAAAAAATGTAAGGGAAAATAAAAATGATGAGCTTACAAAACATATCCAAAAATAGAAGTAAATAATGAAGCCAAATTACTTAAGGTCAATAGTAAAATTGATAAACACTTACCAAAACTGGTGAAGACAAAAGGAGAAAAACTTAAATAATCATATAAAACAGTAAAATAAGGACATCACTATAGACATTAAAAGGATACTAAGGGTTCTTTCTACTCTTAGGAAATTAGAAGTATAAAAATGTCACTTCCACTCAATGAGAAAAAGCCAGGCATTCTACAAAATAGCTTTTTTGAGTTCGGAAAGCTGAAGTCATAAGACAACAGGTGAACTGAATTTCAAGGAGGAAAAATCCCATCTAAGGAGAAAGGAGAAACTATCATTAGTAGAGCATAAGAGAAGGAAGTGGCCTCCATAAAAGCGTGTAAAAAGAAATCAGCTACAATTCACTGATTCTTAGACCAAGTGTAGGTTAGCATGCCAATTTCAAATGGTTCTCTAGGGATCCCTGGGTGGCGCAGCGGTTTGGCGCCTGCCTTTGGCCCAGGGCGCGATCCTGGAGACCTGGGATCGAGTCCCACGTCGGGTTCCCGGTGCATGGAGCCTCCTTCTCCCTCTGCCTGTGTCTCTGCCTCTCTCTCTCTCTCTGTGACTATCATAAATAAATAAAAAAACAACAAAAAAAATCAAATGGTTCTCTAGACACAAGGTAATTAACATTCAGTTCCAAGCTCACTTCCACAAGGGCACCATGAGAAAATTTGAGGGCACAGAGGCAGAAGAGTGAGGACAGGTCTCATGGAGGATGAGGAATGCAGGTGATTGCAGCATATGGAGAAGACACAAAGCTATGTCAGCCTCCCTGAATCCTTCCCTCTACTTTTTGATGAATCAACAGCTTCTTGTTCCTACAAAGTCTGAAAAAGGAGTAGAAGAACAATCTGTCTGCCTCTAGGCAAAGATCTGTCAACATAGGCAAAAATACATTGTTTTAGAGACGCAAAAACAAAACCATCTACCACTGAGAGTGTAGAGAAAGAAAACTCTGAGGCCCAGGGTTCTTCACTAATACCAAAAAACATCTATTGCTTCTGAGGGATGAATAAGAAAACCCTTCCTAAGATCAATTGTAGGTAAAAGAGTTTATTTCCTAATGCAAAAAGAGGAAGGGATGAGGAGAAAAGAGCATAGGGCCAGCCTAGAAAACACTGAACTAGTGATTTACAGTGGTATGGGGAAAGGAGGAGAGGCAGGGCCACTGAGAAATATTCTCTCTGAGACACAAACAAACAGGCATATAGGCATAATCAAAATTGAAAAGAGGAGCTGCAACATTGAAAAAAATCTTTCTAGAAACCCCAGAGCTCACTCAAAACACAAGTTAACAACCTACCAGTAAACCTGTAACACACTGAAGATAAATGAAACTGAAGCCAAGCTTACCTCTTGATTGGATTGATTCACTCTTCCACCGTCTTTCATCTATTTGGGGAATATATAATATTCATTACATGTATCAGTGACCTTTGATCAAAAATTATGAGACACATAAACACAAAACAAGAAGGAACCCCCACCTAATTTGGTAATCATTTTGCAATATATATGTGTGTCAAATTATTACATTGTGCACCTTAACTTACATATGTTAAATATCAATAACATTTCAGTAAAGCTGAGGGAACAGAGAAAAGAAAAATACAACACAAACTAAATAATAAAGCAGTCAACAGAAACAGACTCTGAGAATACCTAGATGTTGGAATGATCACATAGGAATAGTAAGAGAACTGTTAATATGATAAATTATCTAACTGAGTAGATGGACAATGGTTGGAGGATTTCAGCAGAGACAGAAATGTTGTGTCAAATGGAAATTCTACCAAAAAAAAAAAAAAGGAGATATATGAAAGCTGAATAAGTCCTTTAACATGTTAACAATAGAGGGAATAGACCAGTGATCTTAAAGATAGGTTAATAGAAATTATCCCAAACTGAAAGACAAAGAGAAAAAAAGAGTAAACATTTCAAACTTTATCTGAAGAATAAAGTAAAACGTAAGTTCATTGACAATGAGTTCAGGAATAATAAAGTACGCCAAACCCCTAGTGTTATCATTTTTTGTTATAAGTTGTTATGTGTAATAATTAGAAACCCCAAATCCCAGTACCTCAGAATGTGACCTTACTTGAAAATAGAGTTGTAGTACATGTAGTTAAGATAAATTCATTTAGTTACCATTGTTTTTTTATTTACAGTTCTGCCTGAAAGGTCCTTAGAAGATCTATTACAGACTCTTTTATTTTTTTGTGGGGTGAGGGGCAATATTATATGAAGAGCCAGTACATTTCTATGACAAGTCTTTCTGCACACCACTTAGGATTGCAGGTTCAGATATTACTGAAATAACAGTTTTGTAATTTTGTGGACTTTTTTTTCATTTGCTGAAAAGATTTAAAACTCCAGAGAAGCTTTTGACTATTAAGTATGTTTTTAATGGGAAGAAAACAAAGAATACTTTGTGGACTGTCAAGAGTGAACAAACATTGTAGTTATAAGGTTAATATGTCATTTTACAGGGTGAACTTTCTCTAGAATCCTGGCAGTGGAGTGACAAAAAGAGTGGGAAGCTGTCACAAAAGAACAATGAATAAGAACAAAAGCTAAACAAATAAGAATACCCACCCCCATCTTTCCCTCAGAGCAGCCTACCTAGTTATATGAACATCATCAGAAAGACTTAAAGATATGCAAGGAGCATTGGCAGCTTTTCAGAAATTACAAAAGGAGAAATGCTCATCATAATCCATTAAACTCTCTTCAGTTTTTCATTTTGTTTCATCTTTGCTCTGAACGAATAAGGGCCACTTCAGTTCAACAGAGCAAAATGATTGGGCAAAAAAAACTACAATCATTGTGAACCCAGCACAGAATAATCTTTGCTTTTCATTGTATGTCCTCAAATAGACATAATGAATAGATGCAGATTGAGTGCATGACTGAGAGACAATAATGCAGAACATTACAAGCAGAACACTGATATGAAGGAAGCATAAATTTGGTCAAATTATCATGGAAAACATGAAGAACACAATGGGTGAATAATGAAAATAGGTAATTCAAAAGGAATGACAATTTAAATGGCCAGCTGATATGTGGAAGCATACTAACTAATGGCAATCAGGTAAATTTAATAGAAAAATATGGCATGATATTTCATCCATTTGCTAAGCCATGATCTTTGACTGTGAGACTATTGATGTGATCTCAGGGAAAATAATACTGTCTCCAATGTAAGGAGAGAAGCCACTTCAAGGGGCAATATAAAAAGTTCACTAAAATAGAAAATGAGCATACTCTATAATTCCCAAATTCCTGTCTCTATTATAAGAGGGACCTTTCCACTTTTACACAAGATGGTACATATTATTAGGGCTTCCTTTTAGTCTTATAATTTAGATGCCCATCACAGGAGGAATGGCTAATTAAAACTCTCAATGTCCATATGAGGAGTTTCTACTCAGAAGAAATGAAAATAAAGCATAATTCTTATTATCAAAATAGAATAGATAATTAACATGATATTAAGTGAGAAAAACAGATTTTGCACTTCAGTAGCTGGTAATACAGTGGGCAGATTAGTCCAGGAAAGCCTCCACATACAGAATATTTAGAAATGCTGGGTTAATTGCCAAAAACAAAAAACATTTTTTAAAGATTTTATTTATTTATTCATGAGAGACAGAGACAGAGAAAGAGAGACAGAGAGAGAGAGAGAGAGAGAGAGAGAGAGAGAGAGACAAAGAGGCAGAAACACAGGCAGAAGGAGAAGCAGGCTCCATCCAGAAAGCCTGATGTGGGACTGAATCCCAGGACTCCAGGATCACACCCTGGGCTGAAAGCAGGTGCTAAATCATTGAGACACCCAGGGATCCCCCAAAACATATATTTAAATGCATAACAGAGTCCCAAAGAAGGTAAACAAATTACCTAGGTCAAAAACAAAAGCAAGAAGCAAAACAAAAAAATCAGAAATAAAAACAAAGAATGCAAAACAAGAAAGTCACACACCAGAGTGCTAAACTTATACAGAAATGCAATTTCTCTGTGTGATTTTTGGATATGCATAGGTAAAGTCCTGACTAAATGGTAAAGCAAAAGACATAAGGAGAAGCTAAAATAAGGTGTCTGAAATGCAATCTTCACATGAATCCAGGACAAAGATAAAACATTCTCAATAAAAACTGTTCTCAAAAGTAACTCTTTTTGAAAGAGGGGAACTTACCTATTTCAGACTATGATTCCATAGGAATCAAAACACTAGCCTTATAGTTATACATATTCATATCAAATGTTTACTACCTTCTTGGTTTATAAAACACTAAGCTACAAATTAACTCTGACTCAAAATCTGACAGCATGCCAGACACTAAGAACCTACAAAACCAAATCCTCTGTAGCTGACACTAATACCAGAACTCACCGTTTCCACAAATAAATAACAAAGCTCTCAAAGCTACTTTGAATGAGTGCTAGCAAAGGCAAATATAACACAAAATAAAAATTTCACTGGCAAATACCTTCTCAATAGGAAGAGGAAGAACCAAAAACAGTGGATAACAAGTAAAAAGTGCTAAGGGAAAATAGTTGTCAACCTAAAGTTGTATACCTAGCAAAACTATATTTTCAGAGTAAGATATTTTCAAACTAAAATTTAGTGCTTTCTACTAACACATCTTCTGTAAAACAAACAATAACCTTTAAAAAAGAACAATATGAATGTTAGTAATCTGATAAGAAATGCTTTTGTGATTTTTTAAAGATTTTATTTATTTATTCATGAGAGGCACAGAGAAAGAGACACAGACACAGGCAAGGGAAGAAGCAGGCTTCTTGAGGGGAGCTCAATGTGGGACTCAATTCCGGGACTCTGGGACCACATACCGAGCTGGAGGCAGACACTCAACCACTGAGCCACCCAGGCATCCCCAATCAGAAATGGTTAACAGAAATATTAGTATTCGACTGAGTTAATCTAAACAAATTTCAACTGTATAAAAACATTAACAGCAACTTTTAATTCAATGAAAACAAATAATATGAATATAAATAGCTAAAAACAATAATTTGTTATATGGAAAATCATTATGAATTTTAGGAATAAGGTAAAGATATTGATTACAATTAGAATGTGGTTAAATATGCCAATTAACTTTTTAAGGATAATGACCAAAACTAGAAACTACATCCAACTTTAAATTATAAAAGGTAAAAAAAAAAAAAAAAAAAGGTAAAAAAATTAGATAAAATTTTAGAGAATCTCAACTTAAAAAACAAGAAAACCAGATGGGAGAAACTTAAGATACTTTGAAAAAGGATTAATAAAATACACAGTATAAAATGATAGAAATAAAGCCGCTATTGTGTGTGATTTCAATAAATAAGAGTGGACTCAACTTGCTAACTAATGTAACATATTCATGTCTATTATAATTATTTAAAACATATATATCTATAATAAGGACAAATAAAGCCTTTTTTTTTGTGTGAGCTGGTGTCCTTCGGCCTTCAGGGAGCATCAGTGGAGGCAGTTGGATGCATGACATCTTGGCTCGTTGGGCCAGGGCAGGGCAGGTGCAGGAATTTCCAGGAAAAATGGAAGGTCTTAGGGAATGTCTGGGTGAATCCTTGCCCTGTGACCAGCCCCATGTCACTGACTCGCAGAGATGATGGTCACTAACCTGCTGATCACTCACTCACCGTGGGCCCTGGCCCTGCTTCTGGATACTAGGCTCTCCTTCTGCAGAGGACCCTAGGCTGAGCAGGAAGCTCCTGCCTGAGGCCGGGGGTGGGTGGGGACATCTGAAAAGCTTGGAAAATTATATTCCAGGTGAATACCAAACTAGAGGAAGCATGTTTGGAAAATAGATTTTTTTCTCTATAGGTCAAAAGGCATCATAAGAGATAAAAGAGCAATTATATGAGGATGGAAAATTCAATACACTAGGATAATTCTAAATTTGTATTCTCTTCATAGTTTCAAAGTAATAGAAGCAAGAATTGACAGTTATAAGAAGCATTTGAAAAATGCACATAGAAAATGATCTTGTTTCTTTTCTTAGTAAATTATAAACCAATTAAACAGTATGCTGTGGATATTTGAAGATACTAACAAAATTTATTACACATGGAGTCATACACAGGGAGTTATAATCCATGACTTTCAAAATCCATTTTTTCCAACCCAAAGGGAAAGTATATATATAAAATTGGTCATGTACAATACTGTAAAGCCAATTTCAACAAATTTCAGAGTTAGCCTCAGCCTAAAAACCTTAATTAACCCCTGATTTGTAAATCTCTTATTTAAATTCAACTAAACTGGAATATTTAAGACATATAACTTCTAGAGCACCATCACCCATTTCTATTTTTTTAATAATAAATATATTTTTATTGGTGTTCAATTTGCCAACATACAGAATAACACCCAGTGCTTATCCCATCAAGTGCCCCCCTCAGTGCCCGTCACCCATTCACCTCCACCCCCCGCCCTCCTCCCCTTCTACCACCCCTAGTTCATTTCCCAGAGTTAGGAGTCTTCATGTTCTGTCTCCCTTTCTGATATTTCCTACCAATTTCTTCTCCCTTCCCTTCTATTCCCTTTCACTATTATTTATATTCCCCAAATGAATGAGACCATATAATGTTTGTCCTTCTCTGATTGACTCATTTCACTCTTCATAATACCCTCCAGTTCCATCCACATTGAAGCAAATGGTGGGTATTTGTCGTTTCTAATGGCTGAGTAATATTCCATTGTATACATAGACCACATCTTCTTTATCCATTCATCTTTGGATGGACACCGAGGCTCCTTCCACAGTTTGGCTATTGTGGACATTGCTGCTATAAACATCGGGGTGCAGGTGTCCCAGCGTTTCATTGCATCTATATCTTTGGGGTAAATCTCCAACAGCATCACCCATTTCTAAATAATCAACTAGTCCATGAAGAAATAGTCGTTAGAGTTAGGAAATAATTAGAATGGGATAAAGTGAATATATCATACATCAAAACATATGGGAAACAGCTAAAGTGGTATTTAGATATTGAGAAACTGAAATGAATTAATGAAAATGAAAAAATTAATGAGATTAGAATCCAACTTTAGTAGGTAAAATATATCCAATGAAGTAGAAGGAATAATATAACCAGAAAAAGAATGACAATAATGAAGGAGAAAATACTTATGTAATATAGGAACACAAAAGCCAAAATTCTAATACCCATCTGGATCTCCATAGATGTAGTTAGTGAATTTATCTTTATCAATAAAAATGATGAAGCATATAATATGCTCCCTGCTTGGAGCCTGCTGTGTGACTCGACCTTGGGACTCCAGGATCATGCCCTGGGCTGAAGGCAGGTGCTACACCACTGAGCCACCTAGGGATCCCAAAAGAAAATCTTAAGCAGGCTCCATACCCAGTGTGGACCCTGATTTGGGCCTCAGTCTCACAACCCTGAAATCATAACCAGATCCGAAATCAAAAGTCAAACATTCAAACTACTGAGCCATCCAGGTGCCTCATTAAACAGGCAGTATTAAATCAGGTTGGAATTAGCCTTAGCCAGTGGTAGGGAGTGATTTTTCCCATAAGCACAAGTAAACATGTTTGATTCATTTTCACTCCTCTGAGGTTTCAAATTATCTCTACTTATATTTTCATTTTATTGCACCTATATGCTTGATCTTATTGGCATCTCTGACTCTCTCAGGGCTTTTTGTACTCATCAAATATGATGGGGTTAAATTAGTTATAAAATACCTTAACAATTAAGGACAACATGAGCATACAGTATGATTAGAAGGAGTGTAACAAAGGAGACTATAATAACAGTGTACAAATTATAAGGCGCTCTGTGGCAGACAGAGGTGATATTTTCTCCTCAGGAGAGAATCTTTGTTCATAACTATCAAAATTTATAATTGGAAATGTCACAATTAAGGAGTTTATGTAGTCAACTACATAAAAATATCTAAGTTTTCTGATTACATTAAAACTAACATTGTGCTTATAACTAACAATGCTGTATTGTACAATTAAATGTTTGTTAAGACGATCTCATAGTAAGTGCTCTTAAAACAGTGGAAAAAATGAATTAACAATTCCTTGAACGTAGCTATTTCTATTTCATTTTCAAGCATTGGTTGAGGGATCCCTGGGTGGCTTAGTGGTTTAGCACCTGCCTGGGCCCAGGACATGATCCTGGAGTCCTAGAATCGAGTCCTGCGAGGGATTCCCTGCATGGAGCCTGCTTCTCCCCTGCCTGTGTCTCTGCCTCTGCCTCTCTCTCTGTCTCTTGAATAAATAAAATCTTAAAAAAAAAGTTGATTGATTTTTTTGTTTGTTTATAAGTCTGTTATTCTAGAATGATAGTGTCTTGGTCTATTTGAGTTGTTATAACAAAATACTGTAAACTGGGTAACTTGTAAACAATAGAAACTTACTTCTCACAGCTTTGAAAGCTGGGAAGTCCAAGATCAAGGCACAGGCAGATTCAGTATCTGGTGAGAGCAAACATCTTGATTCATAGACACATCACTCTATGAGTTATAACCTCAGAGGGTGAAAGGAACTAGACACTGCTTTGGGGCCTCTTTTAGAAGGGCACTAATCCTTCATTAGAGCTCTTCTGATGGTCTAATCACCTCCCCAAAAGGCCTCATTTCCTAATATCATCAAGTAGGGGATTTAGTATATGAATTTTGGGGATGAATGAATGCACACATTCAGTCCATGGCAGAGAGGTAATTATGAGTATGAACTTGAGGGGGGAAATGAGTATGGACTTGTTTGATATCAGAGAGTAGTTTGTAGGAGATCAGTTGGCACCTGCCATTTAGTGATATCATGGCACTAATTCTACAACTCTTTTGACTCAAATTTACCCTATATGTAAGGATAAGACAATAAAGCTACACAGCAAGGTCTTGAATAAGATTGAATGTATATAAAACACTTGATAGCACACCTGATACCAAAGACGGACTCACTAAATGAAAGTATTATTTTTAAAAATAACAGTAATAGTAATAATAAACTGTTTTTCAACCTAACCCATGTCTTCATCCTTTAAACCAGTTTTAGAAAATGATAGCTAATGATTCAGTTAAAAGATACCTTCTCTACTCTCACAATGTTTTCAGAAAATAGTGAAAGTGTTTCAAATCAGATTATTAACCATGAATATATAAATATAAAATAAAGTTTATGTAACAAATTGTGGTGGTAGTCACCCTCACCCCCTTTCCTCAGTCATAACATGAGTATCTCTAAGGCTTGTTACTTTGAGGACAGGACACCGAAATCCCTGGGACATAGCAAGACGGTGATTGTTTATCTTTTTGCTATTATGAAATTTCATCATGTGAATGCACCTCATATTCAAAATATTGACAATAAGCCCACAATAATGACAACAGCAACAATAATTTGAAAACACAATAATGCAAGTTGGCTGTCATTTCAAATTATTATTGTCCCAATATGCTTGCATTTCTTTATTCTTCAAAATAAGAATTTTAGGGTACTATTATGAAAGCCGCTTTGTGAGGCATATCTGATTGTATTTCTATACTTCCATAACACTTAGTTTTCCAGATTTTAACCATGAAAGAAAATACATTTCTTTATTTGGCATTAATATCTAGACACTGGATTTCATTGGTATGCCTGTTAACTTGAGATATTAAGATATGTTGCTTGTATATTTATGTTATCTTGTTCTTTTTTTAAAAAAATGTATTGTACTTATCCTTAGTATTTAAACTGACCAACTATCTCCCTGAAAATATATTACATTGTAATTCAGCCTACCCCAGTCAATGGAGAGCTTCTCACTCAGGGAAAAAATGCACAAGGCAAATGAATGCAGTCTAGATTGTCCCAGTTCAACCTGAAAGAATATTCTTCTGCTGTTACTGCTTGAGGTGCATATAAATTGTCACTAAGCTTTGGTCAGATTACTTTCCATGGACAGTTTTACTTTTAAAAAGTATTTTAATAAAAGTATCTTTCTTATATTCATAAATGACATTTTAATTGGTTTAATGAATTTATTGACTTACAAACTGATCTTATAGGCAAAAGGAAAAGATGTGAATAAAGTGAAAATCACCCTTAATCCACAGAGATAAATAGTAATAACATTTTGGTAAATAGTCTCCCCAGATTTTCTAGGAACAAATGAATGCACACATACATTCCTGTAATGTTTAAATAAATATAGATCATAATGTGTATGCTATTTTGTAACTTGATTTTTCAGATAACATTATACTGCAAATATCTTTCCAAATTGTTAGGTCTGAATATAGCACAAAGTCCAAATGTGTGAGTTTATAATTTTTATTTGGCAAATATTAGTTATTTAACAGTCTTCACAGTATAGTTTACACTGCAATGAATTTCCATTTACATTGTGCCTTTTAGCCAATTACTTGTTTGGAGAAAGTTCCAGAGTTAATATTACTATATATGCTATACACTGAACAGAAGTATTTCAAAACTTCCTTAAATTAGGGCCTGCCAAAGTGGGTGTCATTAATTCTTGTTCTGTTTTAATGATAGTATGAGATGTTTTTCATTTTTGTGACAATTAACATTCTTGTACACTCAAATTTTACATTCAAGCCCTTTGCCTATTTTGTTCAAGTTTACCTGATGGCTTATGGGTGATGTTCGTATTTAAGATATCAGGATGTTATATTGAACTGGTCATTTGTAAGATGTGATATAATTAATTTGTAGGCAATTTTCTCTTCTCTTTTGAATTTTTTCATAGAAATTTGCATGCATTGTTCTTCATTCATCATTTACTTGTCATGCTATCATTTTCACGCTATCATTGTCTCTTTCATGGCTTCTGGATTTGGAACAGTGATATGATCAAAAGCCAATAATAACAATCCTGTCTTTAGTTAATACTTTGACATTACATTCATCATGGATTTCCACGTTTTTACTTTTAAATTATTTAATGTAATATATTAAAATATGCTTAAAGTATTATATTTATTACAGGGTTTTTTTTGGTATTTAATTGTGCACAAAAACTAAGTGAGACCTTTTCTTGCCCATTCAGCTCATTCTAGTCCTAGGTCTGAGACTCAAAATTGGAAAGTTAATACTTGTGGGGTTTTTTAGAGGTTTTGTGATTTTAATTTTCACATTTCATTGTATACTGCATCTGGAATCTTATGATAGAAAAGGAGTAAAAAAAAGATGTTGTTTATATCTTTCCTCCCATCGTTATCCTACTAATAGGGAAGTTAATTTAAAATACCATTCCTAATATGTAGCAAATTGTCTTTTTTTTCTTTAGAGAAAAGAAAAAGACTTTTTAGAACAGCTGCATTTAATACTTTATTAGTGATTGCTTTAGTATTTTCTTAAAGAATAGCACCTTCTATGTATTTTCCAATCTGTTTTATTGCTCTTCATTGAACATTTCAAACATATAAAATAATGTGTATTATTATTCACATAACAATAAGAGGACACAAATGTGCCCATCACACAGGTTGTAGATGACTATCTGCAACAACTGATGATTTCATCCCTCCTGGCATTGAGCTCCCTACTCCAAAATATTGCCACTATCATAGAGGTGTGTTTGACATTTACTTAAATTTAGCTTTGCTGTCATATTTAAATACTTAAATTTTTTACATTGGATTTTGCACTTAAAAACAACTATTTTTTGAATTAAGTGACATTCGTTTTGCTCAATTTTGTATTTGTGGCATCAATCCTGTTGAAGTGGTAGTCATTCATTTTTCTATTAAATAGTACTTTAACACATGAAATACTACATAATAGTTATTCAGTTCCCTTTCAATGACTAATTCAGTTGTCTCTAATTTAGTATCATTGTTATCACACTTCTAAGCCACCTAAGAAGTCTAGTTCTGTAATCTGAAAGTCAATTCTTTCCTTAAAATCAACACCTGGAAGAGTAGGCTCACCTTCTAGATTTATGTGAAGTTCTTGGAAGGCAGTCATTTCCCTGAAATAACTATCCATTAAGGAGCAGAAATTTCAAACAGACATCTAATAATCTTTACCAGATCCTTGATTGAAAAAATATATATCTATATATATGTTCTTTTGGGGAAACTGAAAAATGGTGGTGCAAAACAACATTTTCTAAACAGTTTCTAAAATTAAGTGTGCTTGGAAATATTTATCATTTGATAATTTGATAATTATTGATAATTTCTTACTCAATAAATCCACAGGATCTCACCAACAGTCAGACTATGTCTTAGAATATGTTCTAATCAATTGAAGTTAGGTGGTCTCAACAGCTTTTTTTTTAAGTAGAGCAATCCCCTGATGAGCACCTACAGTCAATTTATGTTGCCGATGCCTGGCAGGAGGAAAGAACTGCCTGTAAACCTCTCCAGGTCCACCTCCAATGATATGGCTTCAGACACTTTCTATGTTTTTATTAGACAGAACATTGAGAATGTTCCTGCTTGTCCCATTCATACCGTGCTTCTTTGCCCATTCACTTCTTTACAATGAAATTGAAATGTTACTTTTAACTCAGCAAAAGGAGGAGCAGAAAACAAAGACAAAATCGTGAGTACTGAATTGGAGATCTGGAGGTCTGAGTTGTATTCTGTGTGTGCCATGACCTGCTATTTTGACAGTGAAGCTTGCTGAGGCTAAGTTTGCTCATTTGCAAAATAAGATTATGCTAAAAGAACTCAGCGTTTGTTTTCAGAGCTAAAAGAATTGACAATTTGAGTCACAAAGAGAAAACCAGAATCAGTAACAAAATTTTGTTCTGCTGATCTTGAGTCCCATTTGATCAGTGCTCAAGATCTCAATTCTTTTATACTGACACAGTTGGAAAACAGACATCGAATCTGATTATCTTCTGAATGTCCAAGCATTTTCTGCAGTTTGAAATGAAAAGACATTTGACACACTGCAATATTTTATATTGATATTGATTTTTGTTTTTAATAAACTGAAGACCTCTCTTAAGTTTGCAAAAGTCAACAGTTTGATAATTCACTATAATCCTCCCTAAACTGATTTCTTAGAAAATTGTGCTCCAGTTGGTTGGAAGTGTTATTTGAGGCCACAGAAAAATTCATTGAAGCCTGTGAAACTGACCAATCATTGCTAAATATTCTCCAGGATAGAACAAAAAAGGGGGGTGGATTTGGGATATATCCTTTTAAACACTATTCATAAATGTGTGTTAATGCACAAATTCACACATACACATTTTATTACTTTATCTCAAACATTTCTCTTTTTTTAAAAAGATTTTATTTATTTATTCAAGCGAGACACAGAGAGAAAGGCAGAGCATAAACAGAGGGAGAAGCAGGCTCCCTGCAGGTAACCTGACACCGGACTGGAACCCAAGACCCCAGGATCATGCCCTGAGTCAAAGGCAGAAGCTCAACCACTGAGCCACCCAGGTGCCCTTATCTCAAACATTTCAAGTTAGATGAAGAAATGCAATTTTATTCTGAACAAATTAAAGTGTGTATGTCTACTAATATTATATCATATAAATAGATTCAATTTATATTACAGAGATATCCTTATAGGGGATATCCTTATATTTATTTTACAGAGATATCTTTAATATCTCTGTAAATAACAGAGATATCCTTAATAGAGGAATTCACGTCTTCCCCCTCCCTCCAATATGTACCAAACCCCAAGTCTTCCATTAATAATACTTATGAGGTAATAGTGCCAAATGGTGTGTCATAGTTTGGTAATTATAGAATGACAATTCCTTTAGAAATTTTTAGGCCAAATTGAAACAATTATGAACAATTTTTGAAAGTAAAAGTATACACAGCATTTATTGATATTATTTTATGTATTTATTTATCATAAATGTGTAGATATTATATATGCATATACAAATATATATTTGCATATGCATATTATATACACATTTTTACATATCCATTACATAATCATCCTGGGTTATTCACGTATTCTTCAAAATTACAAATCAGCCTGCACGGTTCACCAAGAAGCATTTTTGCCCAGAAAAAGCTTTACTGAAAATTGAGTTTGCATGACTTTCAACTGACAATTATTGGCTAACTTTGCCATATAGACAATGGAAAGAAATTGGCAACATAGTGCAATTTTTGATACAAGAGAGAAAAGTGTCACAGAAAAGCACAGGGCATTTTCAAAAGTTGTTTTTCTCTTCTAATAGGGGAATATTTAAATGATTTATGAAGTGAAATCTTACCATTTCTCCCCATCTCAACCCTTGAGTTCATCCAGTGTTAACACATTGCCATATGTCATTCTACATCCTTACCTTTGTTTACACAAACATATACTAGCACACACACACACACACACACACATCACTTATGTATTGTTTGGCTTTTGTTCAGTGAGCTATTATTATATTAGTGCTAGAATCAGAAAGCATTCCAACAGTTATGGAAATTCACTGGCAATAGAACTCAGTAGTTGGGGAAAGATTAGGGAAGCATGTAGGAGGTAAAAGTAAAAGGAATAAAAAGCAAACAAGTGTGGGAGGCAGAGAGGATAGACAATGTTGGTGACTGAGTCAGTGCTGTTTACATTTCAAACAGAAGTAATAAAAGAAGATGAGCAGAGTTGATAAAACATGACTGTTCTGTTTAGGATCTGTTTATAGGAATGACCAGGAAAGTAAGTTAAAGAGGTATTTAAATACTATAGGAAACATGTAAGTGCTAAAATTCATAAGTAGTGAATTCATGTTTAACTGATAATGCATGGGACTTGACATAATTTGACAAATGATTAAAAAATTTTAATTTAAATTCAATTAGCCAGTGTATATTAAATCTCCATTTTATTTGCCAACATAGGGTCCATAGGATGTAAGGAGACGGCTGCTTCAAATAAATGAAAATGTAAGGCTTAGAACACAATATACTTAGTTTTATTGCTCAACTTTGAGTTAAAAATATCAATATTAATCAATTGAGGCTAGAGAACAATCTGCCTTCTAACAACTATATGATTTTGTTCTACTGAAACAAATCACTTTCTCACTTTCTACTAATTCTATAGAAAATTTCTTTAAAAAAGAAGTGTTTTGAAACCAAAGCCATTATATTCCGTGTCTCCTTGCAAATATGTAAACCATATTTCAATTAAAATGGGTTGTACATTTGGGTCCATAGATGTTCATCTGGGGAAACATAAATATAGGGCTAGTTTTTTAGTTCAGTGAGAAAAACATTTCTATTGTTTTAGCTCTGGGCTATTTTAGATAACTTTATTACCACAGAATATACATAATACAAATGGAGTCCAGTTCTTGATAATTAGATATCTAATTATCTGTTCCTCATGCCTATGGCATTCCTTGCAAATTCAGAAAAGACATCTCTAGGAGGACAAAATGCCATAAAATAATAACTTAGCAACTGGAAGTTATCTTGTATAAACTGGGGAAAGGCTGTCTTTATTTATTTTCTTGAGGAATAGTTGACATATAGCATTATTTTAGTTTCAGGTGTACAACATAATGATTTGATATTTGTATACATCATGAAATGATCACCACAATAAGTCTAGTTAACCACGCAATTTTTCTGAAGAGTTTGAGGACAGGTGTTAAATCTTCTTTGAATGGTAGAATTTAGTGGTGAAAGTTTCTGGTCCTGGAGTTTTGCTTGTTGGAAATCTTTTCATTACTGAACCAATCTCTACTAATAATCAGTTAATTGAGATATTCTATTTATGAGTCAGTCTTGGAAGATTGTATGTTTCTAGAAATTTACTCATTTCTTCTAGGTCGTCCAATCTGTTGGCATATAATTGTTCATAGTAGTTTATTATGATCATTTGTATTTCTTCGGTATCAGTAGTGGGTTCTCTTTCATTTCTGATTTTATTTATTTGAGCTTTCTCTCTTAGTGAATGTAGATAAAAGTTTATCAATTTTGTTTATCTTTTCAGAGAACCGACTCTTAGTTTCATTGATCTTTTCTATCATCATTTTAGTCTCCATTTCATTTATTTCTATTCTTATCTTTATTTTCTTTCCTTCTACTCAGTCTGAGGCTGATCAAACAATAAAGGTTACTAGTTTAAAATGAATTTCTTCAAATTAAAGAAAGAAAACTTATGCAGTGGAATTTGAACTAATCTTCTTTAAAAAAATATGGATCCATTTTAACTTAATTTCATAGGAAGACCTGGTCTTTAAATATAATAGCTACCTCATCTACTTCAAAAGACTATTCAAAGAATCAATTAAGAGAACATCAGACTATATTTTTGAAAAGTGGAAAGGCTTTATAAACTGAAAGTACCATACAAAATAAGGTATTTTTTCATAGTTACATGAACAGTTTTTGTTTCATTCATTTTAAAGTCTCTCAGTAAAAGGAAATCCAGATAAAGTGAAAATGAGCTGATTTTATATTGTTAATTAGCTAAAAATAATGTACATGTGCCTAACAATGATTTGATTTATTAAGAATTGGAAAGACTTTCCATGAACAAGTACAAATAGAGACTAGTTCTTTATCCAGGAGAAATGAAAAAGATGATCACTCTTGCCACAGATATTTTGCAACTGATATTTCTTGCAACCAAAGAGATAATTTCAGCAGTGCCCACTGTTTCAGGAATATCTGGTGAACTGTGAGGCAGACAATGTTAGCTTATTCTTTACAGTCAGCTTTGATTTTTGCTCTGCTTATTTTAATTCAGTTTTTTTGAAGTTGTAGTAAATGGTCTAAAACATCCACCTAGCTTGCTAATATGTCTTTCTACATATATATAAATTATATATATAGAAATAAATTATATATATATATTTATATATCTATATCATCCATATCTATATATCTATATATAGACAGAGAGAGTGAGAGAGGTAGAATGACACTGGATATGTTAGAATCCAGCTATGGGTTTACAGACAACACACTGAAAAAAAAAAACAGAATTGTTGAAAATAAAGAAAAATAAGAAATCACATCCACAATTATATCCAGAAGACACTAAACAAAAGGAAACTATGCACACTATTCTTATGAGTTATTATGTTAGAAAAATATAGCTCAAATCCATAACACCCTTAATACTACATGCTATATGCCACTTTGTTGTTTTTTTCCCCTCATTGAAATGAACCATTAAATCTAGCTTTATTTGACTGTCAGTGTTTTTCTTTTGGTTTTAGGTGAAGAGTACCAACAATATCTTTTAAAATTTAGTAGTTAAGGCTAATGGTATTATCAATGATATATTTTAAGCACTTTAACATCAGCAAGCTAGTTAGAGTAAAGGATATGTGTAAAAGTAGGAAAACCAGATATTAAATAGAAATTAGGACATCTGAACTTTTTCATAAAATTTATCTATCAAATCTAGTCTTTGCATAAAGAAAATGTTGATAAATTACTAAAATACACATTAGAACATAGTCAATTTTAACTTCATCAACATTATTTGGTTTCGTGGCTTAAAATGAAAACACTGCCATTTTGAAAACTTTATCAAAGATATTTTAGAGATAAGAGTAATAACTAAGTTCAAATCATCTAATTTGAGGAATTTCTGGAAGCTTTGGGATTCCATTTATTTTCTCTTTTGTTTTCTTCAACATTTCTGTAACTCAACAAATGTTTTACCAGCAGAATAAAAGGGCATGGCATTTATCCCTGTTTATACAGACTAAGTTATTTTTTTTCTTCTTAAATTTGAGGTAAGAATCCATATTAAATAAATTCTACAGGACTTTGGTTGTATGGTAAAGGGTAGTAAAATAGACATGATTATTCTAGGTATTGTGTGTTTTTATAAATTACTTTACATGCAGTCATTTTTCACATTCCTTCCTAAGCCCTCAAGAAATAAAATTAGTATAAAGTTTACTTTAATCTTTCTAAATTTAACAAATAGGCAAAATTTTCATATATTAATTAATATCCTCAGGATTATATACAGTCAGTTCTGCAATAATATGACACATATTCCTAAGGATTTCTGCCCTCTCCAAAATCAACAATAAGACTTTGGGAAGTATAAGGAAAAATGAGGTTAGGAGCACAACACTCAAAAACTTAGTGAGATTGAGATATATATAAAGAGAGAGAGGGAGGAAGGGGAGCTAATAAAAACAGCAAAGTTTTACATATTAAACTGTTTAAAAATATATAAATACTGCAATAAATATGACACTTTACCTGGAAAAAGACTGGAAGTGGTCCTCAGAAGGGTTATAGTTTGTGAATTTTTGTGAAGTGATAATAGTGAGTTATCTGAAATAAGATGCAAATTCCTGACCTCAGATGAGAATGGTAGCATGCATGATAAATTGAGGTAGCAAACAGATGGTAGAGGAGGGTTCATGTGTGTTTTATGGGTTTTGATGCTATTGGGTTCAGCAAGGTATGGTGTTCTAGTTTACCTAGTGTTTCTGGCAGAAATCATGTATAAACAAACATCAAATTCATGTTATGCTCAAATTGTTCCTTAATATATGAGTCACATTTGAACAAATTTCTGTTTTCAAAACAGGAGTTAAGGCAAACTGACTATAACACCTTTCTATTTCAATTTCAGAATCATAAGGTTTGAAAGCTAATGAAAACCTTCATCTTTCATATCATTTTCTTGCTTTGCTTCTTTGTATGACTCATTCTACAACAGAAGAGCAATTCCAATCTTTCCAATTTGTATTTGAGCTCTGGTGATATAACAGATCTACGCTCAGTAATAAAGCACTTTAGCACTTTGGTTACCAGTATTTCTCTGGCCTTGAACCTCCTGTCTTGTTCCTGAATACATGATTTCACATTACACACAGTTCTAGCAATTGGCATCTTTCCCCATATTTTGAAGCACACACAAAATCATAATGATACTAAAGATCAGTGTAGGCAAGAAACAAAATGTTTCCAGGCAGATGATACAAAACTGTGTTTTGGAGGAAAAAGGAAATACTACTTTGGGATGAGAAGGACATGCATCTTCATTAAAATAGGAAAAGAAAGTTAACTGTAAGATGATTTCATTCACTTATCACACACAAAAGACAGAATTTATCTAAAATCAGGCCTATTCTCTAATTATTGAAGGAATGCGATATCATAGATCAACTGTAATAAAACTATGTCATCATGATCATTGTAATAAACAATAATAAATAGCCTATGTATATTTTACTGAGATTTAGATTTCTCTTAAAAGAAGCAGAAGACCAATAACTGGAAATAAGTATTTCAAATGTTACCAGTGATTACTCTGAGTTGACTTACGTAAGTTTAGTTTTTTGAAAATTTTCTGACTTCTTAATTTTGGCTTTGGAGTTTATCTATCTCTACCTTATCTTGATTAAAAATTAAAACAATTAAAATACTTAAAATATGTGAAGCTCAGAATCTTCCACTAAGAACAATTTTGCCTACTCACTGTCCTGTTTCCGTGGCTCTTTGCCAGGATCCCATGATCAGAGCACTGCAATTGCACTCTGTCTCCATTTCCTATGGACTCAGATTGGAAAGTGAGAAGGTCAGCACTTACAGCCACTTGGATGAGAATCAAAAAATGATACTGGATATCATATAAAGTGTTTTTTTCATAAGGCCACTGAGGAAAATATCATGATCAGATAATGTGTTACATTAAATTGCATAAATTGCTATTACAATGCCTATAATGGTTGGTGCCACAACTTTGAGGGTTTTAATTTAAAAGTTCAGTTTTAACTTCATAAGTTTTTGTTATATTATATAATCCTTTTTATCATTTCCTGCTTACTAGCAAGTTTTCTCATAATTTACATTGTATATACTTGTCCTATATTTACTTTAATTCTCTTTAAAGTTCACTCTCAGATTCTGAGTTCTGCTCCTCGGGACATGCATGCCAGCTGGATTTTCTAAAAACATAATATTCTAATCAAATTTTTATCTATTTTAAACTTAATTCAGGCACTGATAATAACTTCTCTCCTGAAACTAATAACTGAAAAAGGAAAGTTTATTGCATTATGCTGAATATCAATCCCAGGTATTTTCTGAGAACCTTAAGTTATGTAACAAAACTCTCATTAGAAAACTATCAACTGATTCAAGAGAATATCTTCAGCTTTACAACGAGGATCAAATCAGTACCCTCCCTTAGAAAAGTGCTATTGATTCGTGCTTCGTCATTCAGCAATACCTTTTTAAATTCTTCATGTGTATGTGATGTCCAAAATATTCCCTTTCACTTTGAGTTCATTCAGATGATCTAAAAATGTGATGCCATGAGACAGCCAATAATAGAATACACAAGTAAAAGACATTTCTCATGCACTTTGAAACCCAAAAACTTTTGGGAAAATTTTAGGTTCATAGTACTTCAGCTATATTAAGATTTCACAAAAGAAAAATCTTTTTACAAGTTTTATGTTCTTTCAAAATACTAGGAAGGGAAGCAAGAAGTTTATGAAGTGAGCTAAGAAATGAGGAATGATTTAGCTTGGTGATGTTGCCAGAGGATAATGATGAATGCTAAGGAGGCTGCAGACTGCAACTGAGAATATAATATGACTAGGGTTTTATAAAAGAAGAATAAAGGAGGTGCTCAAGGAATTAAAAATGTATGTAGAACATCTGCGCTATCTTTTTCTCTTAAGAGTCCATTTTAATTAAGAATTAGACCTATAAAGAAATTCTAAGCAATTATGCCCAGCAAACTTAAAAAAAAAAGTCAGTCTCAAAATTTTTTCCTTTGAAGAAAGAAAAAACCTTGAAAAATAGAAAAAGGAAGAAAAAATACTTGACAAAAATTTTTAAAATGAAATAAAATAAGTCCATCTACCTTGCTTGAATTTCTAGTTCAAGCCATCCACAGTGATTATTTCTAAATCACGTTTACAACAAATTGGTTAATAGACTAAGAGTTTGAAACCATTTGGAAGGCTCACTGCTTGACACTTTCAAAAGACTTAATACTTCAGTTCTAACTCTTTTCCTGGTAATATGACAATTTCAGAAACAATATTCCCTTGTGGAAAAACTAATCCCTACACAACAAATATGCAGTGATCATTATATTGCAAAAAGAGTCACATTTAAATAAATGCAACTGTAAATAAGAGTTTTTGGTCTGTTCTTACTTTTTTGCTGGAATGAGTTTCAACAGTAACTCTTACATAGAAATTCTAGGATTTTAGACTCAACCTGCACATAAATTGACACACACTTTTTCACTGTCATTAAATTGGCAGTATGAGATATCTCTCTTCTTAATGTGGTCAGTATATTATAAGATACAGTTATAGCCCTTGTCAAACTGCAAACCATCCACTGTCTCCTTTAGACCTTGTCAACATTAATGACAAATACAAAAAAAATTATTCTCTCTATTTAAAGAAATGTGTTTCTGGACTAGATAATAAGACTTAGGCCTTCTTTGTGTGCAAAACATGTAACCTGTCTGTGCCTCAATTTCCTTACCAGCAAATTGATATTGATGTGAAAATTAAATAGTTTGATTCCTATAAAGTGCTTAGAACAATGTTTGACACTAATTCAGCCCTCAACAAATGCTAGTGATTATAAACCAGACTTACAAGATAGTATAAAAAGGCATTACTTTGGGAAAGATATGCTATATATTAATAACATGTGACTTATTCTGTAAAGGTTGGTGTTTTTTTTTTTGAGATGATTGATATCTCAAGTACAAAAAAGATACACCTCCAAGAATAAAAGAATTTTAAATATACTTTTTATTTTTTTAATTAAAATATAATTGGCATATAACATAAGAGTTATTTTCCTGGTTACCAGTATTGCCAAGCATCGGTAATATATAATGAAGTACTTTAAAAAATACTAGATTGGGTAGCTCAGTCAGTTAAGCATCTGCCCTCAGCTCAGGTCATGATTTCAGGGTCCTGGGATCAAGCCCCAAGTGCTCCTCTCTACTCAGAGGAGAGTCTGCTTCTCCCTTTGTCCCTCCCTCACTCATGCTCTCTATCTCTCTCAAATAAATAAATAAATAAATAAATAAATAAATAAATAAAATCTTTAAAAAAATACTAGATTGCATTCTGTAGGATGAATTTGAAATTTTTAAAGTGAAAAATTTCAGCACTGTTTCTATAAAGAAGTATAACAACATCTTTACCCTGGGAAGAAATAGGTGTTCCATAGTTTATGTGCACTATTCCATGGTATTAGGAATTAACTCTGAATGGAAAAAAAAAAGAATAATGAATGAATGAATTCATTACAATTAATTTCAATAAAATGTTAAAAAAATACCTTTCCTCTAGTTGCTTCCATGAAGATGCTCTCCATTGCTGCTTTCTGTCTTAGGCATCAGGGGTGGGAGACTTCACCCCATCTCAAGTTGCATCAAGAGGCCAAGCTACTGGGGTGTTCACACACACTGCTATCCCTCAGAGCTCTCTAGCCTAAATTAGCATGTTTGTAAGGGGGAGGAGGCGGCCCCTATGCAATACCATCTGAAGAACAACTGAAACTTGAAATTAAATGGAATGAGCTCTCACTGGATTTTAACAATAAAGGTATATTTGAACATTGAAAAGTCCTTCAGCTTTATTTTATATCAGCAAGGCTGGCAAAATATTGACAGAATTTCTAAATTTTACATTAAAAATAACCTCTTTGAGTGAAAAAAAATCTCACTTTGACTCAAAATTTTTTGTTATAACAGTATTCAGAGAAGCCATGGACTCTGGCTTCTACCTCTTTGTATCCATGATCCAAAATTGCTTCCAGGCATGAAGCTGGGACATTCACTTCATTTGGTTTACTTACTTTAAGGATCATAGTCATGTTTTCCCTTGGCCCAGTGTCTGACAACAGGTATTTTATATTTTTCAGCTTTCTGTTTCTGTTGGAGGTTAAGCTCCATGACTATAGCTCCATCGTGGTCAGAATTAGAAATCTGGATAAAAAAATAGGAATGTGAAACAACTGAAACAAAGCAAACAAAATTCACTCAAGTTAAAAATAAAAGCACACCAAACAAAAATGTTAGAAATATACTAAAAATTATATTTTTCCATCTCCCCACTCAACCCTATATCTTAGGCAGCATGTATTATTAAAAGAAATTCATAGAAAAGAGCATCTTTCAGGTCCAGAACACTCGAAAAGCAAGGATGTCATAGTACACGAGTCAGGAAAATTAGTACCTTTTTGGGATTCCTGGATAGCTCAGTGGTTGAGTGTCTGCCTTCAGCTCAGAGTTTGATCCCAGGGTCCTAGAATTGAGTTCTGCATCAGGGTCCCTGCAGGGTACCTCTCCTGGGCAAGTAAATAAAATCTGTAAAAGAAAATGGTACTACTTTTGGAGGACAAAATCACAAGGAAATATTTCTTCTTATATTTTTTAAAAATTGTCATAATATAAATATTGTAATATAAAATAAGAAATATAATATAAAATTTTAAAATCTTATTATGGATTATACTCTATATTTTATTTCACTGTATATATAAATGTTTGACTCTCAATTGTATTTTTACATGATTTCCTAGTCTAATGGGATCAGATTAATTTTTGGTAAAGTGTGTGCCTTATCCTCAGCATTGGTATGATCATAGCAAACAATGATTGAGTCCATATCCCATTTTGGATACATTGAATTATCACTCTTTATTTCTCCCAATATAATGGGCCACATGCTTCACATAAATAAAATAAAACTGACATTTTAAAAAATTACCTTCCTGAAAAGCCAGGATATATCAAAAGAGTTTTACTTCTTTACTTAAGTTTAATTTGAAGTAAAATTAGTTTCAAGTTGGCTTGTCTCAAAGTGATAATAAATAAAGAATAAAAAGCCTGAAATAGAGCAATAGCAATAGGATGAGACAAGTTTGAGGCACATATAGAACACAAAATAGGTATCTTCAGGAAGTGATTGGAAACAGTGAAGTCCAGTGAGAGAGGCAGTGTACTGTGGTGGTTGAAATCATAAGCTGAATGTCAAATAAATTTAGACTACCATTTCAGCATCGCCAACCTAATAACTCTAAGACCAGAGGCAATCAGTGTTACCTAATTTATGCTTTCTTTCTTATTTGTGAAATAGTATAGTTGGGATTAATTAAATGAAATAATGTTTCCAAAGCATTTAACAATCATTGGATCATGGTGGATGCTAAATAAAAGGTGTGTATTACATTTTGACAGGGATGGTGATGATAATAATTTGTTGCTCATATTGGTGGTATTTAAAATATAATCAAACACTTTCAGTTCAGAATACTTTGTGACAATACGGAGTAAAAATAGTATGGAATTTTGGAGTAATGATTACTTTAATCGTATTAATTCAGGGGAAGATTAAGGCTGGAGGTAAAAATGTAAAGGTCATAATTAAATTAAATATCTGGAGTTACTAGAATCAGAAAAGACCCCGAATAGCCAGGGGAATTTTAAAAAAGAAAACCATATCTGGGGGCATCACAATGCCAGATTTCAGGTTGTACTACAAAGCTGTGGTCATCAAGACAGTGTGGTACTGGCACAAAAACAGACACATAGATCAATGGAACAGAATAGAGAACCCAGAAGTGGACCCTGAACTTTATGGTCAACTAATATTCGATAAAGGAGGAAAGATTATCCACTGGAAGAAAGACAGTCTCTTCAATAGATGGTGCTGGGAAAATTGGACATCCACATTGCAGAAGAATGAAACTAGACCACTCTCTTTCACCATACACAAAGATAAACTCAAAATGGATGAAAGATCTAAATGTGAGACAAGATTCCATCCAAATCCTAGAGGAGAACACAGGCAACACCCTTTTTGAACTCGGCCACAGTAACTTCTTGCAAGATCCATCCACGAATGCAAAAGAAACAAAAGCAAAAATGAACTATTGGGACTTCATCAAGATAAGAAGCTTCTGCACAGCAAAGGATACAGTCAACAAAACTAAAAGACAACCTACAGAATGGGAGAAGATATTTGCAAATGACTATCAGATAAAGGGCTAGTTTCCAAGATCTATAAAGAACTTCTTAAACTCAACACCAAAGAAACAAACAATCCAATCATGAAATGGGCAAAGGACATGAAGAGAAATCTCACAGAGGAAGACATAGACATGGCCAACAAGCACATGAGAAAATGCTCTGCATCACTTGCCATCAGGGAAATACAAACCAAAACCACAATGAGATACCACCTCACACCAGTGAGAATGGGGAAAACTAACAAGGCAGGAAACCACAAATGTTGGAGAGGATGCGGAGAAAGGGAACCCTCTTACACTGTTGGTGGGAATGTGAACTGGTGCAGCCACTCTGGAAAACTGTGTGGAGGTTCCTCAAAGAGTTAAAAATAGACCTGCCCTACGACCCAGCAATTGCACTGTTGGGGATTTACCCCAAAGATTCAGATGCAATGAAACGCCGGGGCACCTGCACCCCGATGTTTCTAGCAGCCATGTCCACAATAGCCAAACTGTGGAAGGAGCCTCGGTGCCCATCGAAAGATGAATGGATAAAGAAGATGTGGTCTATGTATACAATGGAATATTACTCAGCCATTAGAAACGACAAATACCCACCATTTGCTTCAACGTGGATGGAACTGGAGGGTATTATGCTGAGTGAAGTAAGTCAATCGGAGAAGGACAAACAGTGTATGTTCTCATTCATTTGGGGAATATAAATAATAGTGAAAGGGAATAGAAGGGAAGGGAGAAGAAATGTGTGGGAAATCTCAGAAATGGAGACAGAACATAAAGACTCCTAACTCTGGGAAACGAACTAGGGGTGGTGGAAGGGGAGGAGGGCGGGGGGGGGTGGGGGTGAATGGGTGACGGGCACTGAGGGGGACACTTGACGGGATGAGCACTGGGTGTTATTCTGTGTGTTGGCAAATTGAACACCAATAAAAAATAAATTTATTATTTAAAAAAATAATAAAAAAATAAAGGGTAAAAAAATGTCTGGAGTTACTACTCAAGTAAGTGTGTTAAATTAGATTTAAAACATGATCAAGAATGAAATCTTGAGAATAGTTACATTTAAAGTGAAGAAAGAATTCCCATAGAATATAATAGAAGATATTATTATTTTAAGAAGCCAAGAAAAAATAATTTATTGATTAAATGAAGATCATAATGCCAATTGGTAAAGATATCTCAAGAGAGTGAAGACTGGGAGGAAATCTTTGAATTTGACATTAAGAGATCTGATTAATTATCATAGAAGCCAATGCGATTGAGTGGGGATGAAGGAAAAGAAGGTAATTTGGTTGAGAATTTAATAAACGGTGTAAAAAAGAGGACAGCAAATGTAGGTTAATTTTCAAAACAGCCTTCTTATTTAGCCCTATTCTATATGTAAGAAAAATACAAGTGCAGAGAGATTATTACACTTAGCCAGGATCATAATTCATAAGTAGTAGAACCAGCATTAAAATATAGTTATTTTCAGAGCGAATGAAATTGCAACCTTCAATAATATTATTTCAAGCTAAATTTAACAAAATCAATTTATCTACATCTAATGAAAACCAAATTATTTTCTTCTAGTTTATACACAAAATTCTGATCTATTGTTCTAGACATTATGTCTAGTAGAAAGTGAATGATTTTCAAGGGGAGAAATTGTTATAAGAGCCTATCAAAATATCACTTAGAAGGAGCAAATAATTAGGTCAGGAGATTGTTACACTTCAGGTGAAACAAACAAACAAACAAACCTTTAGTAAATACGGAACCTGGCATCACTGGCCAAAGAGAACTGTTTCTATAATTCTTAATATTGTAACACGTTGGTTTTGAATTTGCCTGGTGACAACAACTAAATTGCACCTGTTGTTTTGGGAGATCATAAAATAAATTACTCTCAGCTTCTGTTTATCTCCACCTTTCCTCTAGCCCCCAAAGTAGTGATTTATCCAACCATAGTAATTATGATGATAAGATAATTTCTTCAGAATTGATCCCAGAGATTATATGATTATATCTTACAGATGGTTTGGAGGGGTCATTCATTGGCTAAATCATTTTAGAATTAATCTAATGCATCAGGCGTGTGCCAGACCAAACAGTTATTACTCTCCAAAGCACAAATGTGCCAGAACCCGACTTACCTCTAAGATTCTTTCTTTCCCCAGAACAGTCACTAAATTGTGAGAATACTACATTATTAGAAATGAGAAATAAAGGAAGACAATGAGATATAGGTAGGAAACTTCTATTTTCTCAGAAAGTTTTATAGAAAACAGTTTAGAAATTATTGATTTGAGATACTCAGCCCTTCCACATCCTTTAAGGGACTAGTAGAGCCCAGGATTAAAACTTTAGTGTCTAAGAGAATGTACTTAGTCAATTAATAATTTGTATCTAAAATTAAATATATGAGGCTCCTAGATGGTTCAATGAACTAAACGCTGGGCTCTAGGTTTCAGCTCAGGTCAGGATATCAGGGTCATGAAATTGAGCCAGAAGTTAGGTTCCTCCTCAAGTATGGAGCCTGATTAAAATTCTTTCCCTCTTCCTCTGCCCCTACCACCACTGCTTGTGTGCTCTTGCATATACACACGGGCTCTCTCTCTCTCTCTTTTCTTTCTCTAAAAAAAGAAAAGAAAGGACAAACAAAATTAAGAAATATGTATTAAGGTTAACTTACACATATGTAGAATGGTATGACATACAAACCATTTCATGTATGCAGGATATTATTAGATACTGTCAATTGTAATCAAAAAAATTTATCCCTCCCAAAGATACCATCCTAAATAAACTGGCACATTTTCCAAAGTCATTAAAGGAAAAATTCAATCTCTAAATTCATCTGACAAATATAGTTGAATATCTAGGCTCCTGACTGGCTCAGTCAGAAGAAAATGCAGCTCTTAATCTCAGGAACATGAGTTTGAGCCTCATGTTAGGTGTGGAGATTATATAAACAAACAACAAACAAAGTATTGAGTGCCAATACTTAATGCCAGACTTTATCTCATGCAGTAAGGATCCAATGTTAAACAACAAACAAAGTATTGAGTGCCAATACTTAATGCCAGACTTTATCTCATGCAGTAAGGATCCAATGTTAAACAAAAGAGACAAGTTGCCTGATATTTTAGGGTTTATATTGTAGTTTGCAGACTGGGAAAGAAGAAAAAAATATAAGTACTAGAACATCAGAGGGAGATAAGGACTATTGGGAAATACAGGAGGACAATGGGGATAGGAAGTAAGACTAATTAGTCATTAGTGAGAGGAGGAGTGAATGGAGAGGAGAAAATGGGGTTGTTTTTGGAAAAGCCTTATGAGCTTAAAGTTAAGGATCATAAATTTAAAGTGAAACCAACCATCAAAATTGTTTTTTTTTTTCCTCCTGCAATAGACAAGAATCTGTAATTCAACAGAAATAGTAATATGCTAGGTGTATTCAGCAAAAAAGAGACAGGGCCAAATGATTTAAAAATAGATGATAAAGGAGTGATTACAACTATGGACTATGCAATACTTTTTTTTTAAGATTTATTTATTTATTTGAGAGAGAGTGCATGCACAAAGGGAGGGGCAGAGGGACAGAATCTTTTTTTTAAGATATTATTTATTTACTCATGAGAGACAGAGAGAGAGAGAGACAGAGACAGAGACAGAGACACAGGCAGAGGGAGGAGCAGGCTCCATGCAGGGAGCCCAATGTGGGACTCGATCCTGCATCTCCAGGATCATGGAGGGACAGAATCTTAAGCAGACTGCACTGAGATAGAGCCCAGTGTGGGTCTTGATCCCAAAATTGATGACATCACAACCTGAGCCAAAAGTAAGAGTCAGACACTCAACTGACTGAGCCACCCTGGTGCATCTGGACTATGGGATCTAAGTAGAAAGGTGGAAAGTGAAGACAGAAGGAGGTTGAAGATCAATAAGAAGATGGCAAAAACCATGAAGTATAGATCTCAACCAAATTCAAGATTAGTGGAGTCAGAATCCTAGAAAGTACAGCAAACAGAAAAGATGGGGATGCTTAATTTTTCATACATGCATTGAGTTCAATTATTGATTATAACACAGCTTTATTTTTTAAAGATTTATTTATTTATTCATGAGAGACACAGAGAGAGATAGAGGCAGAAACATAACATAGGTGGAGAGAGAAGCAGGCTCCCCACAGGAAGCCTGATGCAGGACTCCATCCATGGACCCCAGGATCATGCCCTGAGCCGAAGGCAGACGCTCAACCACTGAGCAACCCAGGTGCCCCTATAACACAGCTTTCAATATGAACTTGGGAATGGGAGGCTTTCATTGGATGAAGGATTATTAGAGCAGGAATTGTCAAGGAATGGAGAAGTATTACTGCAGTGAGAGGTATTATTTAAATGAATATTTAAATCACCAAAATTACGAGCTAATATTCGATAGAGTTGGATACAGAAGCTAAAATCTTCACAAAATGAAAGAGACTAACAGTGGAGTCTGTAGATTGACTAAAACATGAATGGAAAGTGACTTGTACACACCGATATATACACTATGGAAATCAGCTTCAGAACTGTGGGCTTTTTGAGAGAATGGTCTATGACAATAAGGAGTGAGGAAGACAATTCTGTATTCAAGGCCCAGTGCCATGACCATTGTAAGAGATGAATTAGTCACCATTTGAGAGAATTAAAGAGGAATTGGTGTTATCAGAGAGAATATGGTAAGCTTTATTTAGGGTTATAAGTAAAAAAAAAATCAGAGAAGATAAGGGCTTAGGGAATTCTATTATTGGCTGATTATGAGTTTCAGAAGGCAAAGTGTACGGTTCGGTGAGGAGTGTGGAGAGGAGGCCTATGAAGTTTGTATACAGTCCTTTGTGAATCAAGTGTATGTGGTGACCTGGAAGCTATTGGTCTCTTTGTTACCAATGTAAAAGGAAAATAAATAAATAAATAAATAAATAAATAGGATAAAAATAATGGAGATCGGTGCCAATGATCACGGAGGCAGGTTGTAGTAAGGAAGTTGTTCAAGTTAGGGTGGGAGGGGATGGAAAGATGATGGTGCCAGTCTTGCCAGCAATCTGCATTCCTCAGGTCCATCTTTATTCTAGTGATCTAGTTGTAATGGCTGTGAGTGGGGCATACTTACAAAAAGAATAGAATACAGAAAACTCCAGTCTTAGGAAACCATTCCAGAGTACAGAATATAATTCCATTATATGACTTTTGTTTACCCAAGGGCCAGACCGAACAGGGGCAGCACAGATCACCCTGAATTAAAAGCTTTTATGACCAAGTAAGATTATCTTTAAATTGCAAGACTTGCTCAACACTAGAATTTTTTTTTGGTGTAAGTTATTAAATTAATCTAAAGGAGGAATGACAAATGTTTTTCTTATAGAAAGGTGGGAAGTACTTTATAAAATGTAAGATTACTTAATGATGCTAAAAACAAGAAATTTGCTTGATAAAGGTTGACTTTCAGACACCTATGGCAAATATTATACCTGATATTAAAATAATAGATGCATTTCCATTAATGTAGAAATAATACAATTACTCCTAAGCAAGTACAAGCATTAGTCATTGATTGGAAATATGCTGAATCAAAAGCACAAGAAAAAAAGTAAATTTTAATATTGCGAATAAAGTGGCATGCATACTTATATACAGGAAATTTAGGAGAATCAATTGCCAAATAGAGTTCATTAAAATGAAGAGACACAGAACTACAAATCAAGAATAAAACATTTTTATGCAGAGTAATGACAAATTAGGAAATATAATCACACGAAATTTTGTACTTGAGATAACAACAAAGATGTTCCTTGGTATAAAGTAAATATCTAATAAGAACTATATATCTTATATAAAAAAGGAATTAAAACACCTTACTGAAGAGCAAAAAATAAAAGTTTGCATGACTACAAACATGACTATCATGTTTACTGATAGATATGCTCAATATTTTAGAGATGCAATTTCACCCTAAATTAAACAATATATCAAGGGAGGCTTTGATAATTTTGTTTAAAAGAAGGAAGAATATTATAAAATATAAAAATAAACTATAAAATTTAAAAGAATATGGGGATTTGCTGTTTAGCTCGGAGACGCAGGGCACTAGCAAGAACATTATTCTCACATTTATACAACAGTCTGAAACCATCAGAAAGCAGCAGATGCTTGGCAAACAACTAATCCCAAGTCTAGAGAGAGAGAGAGACAAGTGTCGCCTAGAAAAAGAGCTGGACATTTGTTTACCTGGAAGAGGTCCTGGTTTTGCCTTGCTTTCTGATTTATTGATGATTATGTATGTGCATGTATATATTTACCCACATATGTATCCATAGCAGGAAGGTAGTACAGTTCCTGTTACTCCATCAGAGTAGGAAGAAAAGATCTTTAAAAAAAACCCCAAAAAATGGAAATAATTTCAAAATTTTAGGACTTTTATTTTCCTGTGCCTAAAACCTGATCATGGAATACAAATTGCACTGTGACACGTCAGAGCTCTCCTGCTCCAGTTAATATAGTTCTTTGTGTTTTGGATTAAGCTTTCTCTAATGAATTCTTTAATCCCAAGCACTGGCTCCATGAATGAGAAGGTCATTCCACCAGGAAAGATGGCAATCAAAGATATTTTTTGAAAGGAAATAATTTGTTAATGTATAAATCTCAACTTACATATTCAATTGCTTTGTGTCTTTGGACACTGGAATAAACCATGTCAAATCTGCATTTTACTTTTCAGATGGCTCTGGAGATACTTGTAATCAACTGATTTCTTTCCCCCTCCTTCACTGCCACTCCATTTGGGCTGTATTCACGTGTTGAGTACATTTAGCTCACTGATACAGATTGCAAGATAGGAAATGAGAAAAAATACCTTCTAGACTTCTGCATCTCTTTCTTCTTGCAATTATACTTAGTCTCTAGAGTTACAAGACCCTCTTTTTAAATTTCTTGAATAGTTGAAATAGCAGAAAGTAGAAATACAGCTATAATCTTTATTGAATGGAAACAAAATTATAAAATCCTGAAACTTGCTATGTTTTTTTCCCTAATATGCTTTTGGCATAAGATAAAATTCTTTTTTAAAAAGATTTTATTTATTTATTCATAAGGACAGAGAGAGAGAGAGAGAGAGAGAGAGAGAGAGAGAGAGGCAGAGACACAGGCAGAGGGAGAAGCAGGCTCCATGCAGGGAACCCGACGTGGGACTCCATCCTGGATTTCTAGGATCTCTCCCCGGGCTGCAGGTGGCGCTAAACCTCTGCGCCACTGGGGCTGCCCATAAGATAAAATTCTATCCCTTTGAAGATTTTCAAAGCTTTTCCATGTCTTTCTTTGCAGAAATTTACCTTTTTTTTTTTCATTATTTAGGGCCTTTGATCCCTGATCTTTATGTAAGATTCTTCTCAGGATGATGGTCTCATTGATATAAAAATACAGATATCCTTGATATTGTCTATTGCCTTTAGAAAATAAAAACAGAAACTAATGGCAATACACAAAATCATGTGATTAAACATGTTTTAATATCCTCATGTATATTTTATCGCCAGAGATGTAAGTGAAAAACAAGTTTGATAAATACACTATTTTCTACAAGTGTCATAATACAGAAATCAGTTTTTCTTAACATTGTCTCTATATTTAGCATAAAAAATCATTCTGAATGTGCAAAAAATTAGATTCCACAGGGTTTATCTGCTGTTCCCTGATTGAATGTAGCATTTAAGGTTGCTTTGTTCAGATACAATTTCCCCTTTCAGAATCTTCACTTTTCCTTGCTGTTTTTCCCCAAAGAAGCGGGAAAGGTGAACAACAGCATTCTATGTCCCTCAAGCCAGATGATCATGATAAGATGTTTCTGGCATTTGTGTGCAACGTCAAGTATCTTTGAATTAGGAACACACAGAATGTGGGGCAGATTGCATGGTTGGTCCCAACCTTTGATGCCATTTGCCATGTAAGTTTGCAGTTCTCTGTACTGAAGAACTAGCACAGATTTCCCTACTCCTTGACTTTGGGCTCAATCATATTGCCTGTACTGAAGACAAAGGTACAAGACTTTTTGGTGCCATTTCAGTTCTAAACAAAGTTAAAGAATGCTAGTTTTTGTTTGTGTTCTCATGCCTCCATTACCACCATGTGAAAAGTCTCTCTTGGGCATCTACTGCTGTTGAATTGCACCGCAACAAACCACTAGGAGTTGGCACTCTGGCTTCTGCTCTTGGGAAACCATCCCAGTGGTACTGGAGCCCCCAGTCACCACTGTGTCCCCAAGACACAAAGGAGAGCATAGAATGCTGGGAATGAAGCTGAGAGCCAAGAGAAGAAATAGAGTAGAATTGGGGATCCCTGGGTAGCACAGCGGTTTGGCGCCTGCCTTTGGCCCAGGGTGCGATCCTGGAGACCCGGGATCGAATCCCACGTCGGGCTCCCGGTGTATGGAGCCTGCTTCTCCCACTGCCTGTGTCTCTGCCTCTCTCTCTCTCTCTCTCTCTCTCTCTCTGTGACTATCATAAATAAATAAAAATTAAAAAAAAGAAATAGAGTAGAATTTCCACACTCTGAAATTCTTCTATAAGGAATTTCACAGAAGGGTACATGCAGCATCAAATTACATAAAATTCATCCATTTAAAACCATCCCCACCTTGTATAAATTCCTTGAATCCCTTGCAGATCATTTCCATCTCCACAGTGTTTCTTTAATTAGAAAAGTCGTAGTTTGGGCCAGCTAAATGACAACTCTCTCTTTTGACCCTTCAGTTGGCCTCTGGCTTATTTTTGTCTTGTTTCAACCAAGATCAACAATAACACTAGGAAATAACCTGGTTCTCTCCATAAAGTATCTGCTGTCTGATTGCTTGTTGTCTATTATTGTTGATTATAGCTTTGTTGCTTCTAGTTTGACAAGTTGTCTAATGACTACCAGAAAGTAGTACTATATAAGATTGTTAGAAATTGAATTCTCTTTGTTCTGTTTTCATAACAGTGTGACCTGAATAAAATATAATGGTGAAAAAATATCTCCTTCTGACCTGTAGCTATTCCATAGTATTAAGCATTAATGATTAAATGACCATGTCCCGAGGCCACTTTTTCTGAGGGGGCATTTAATGGACATTAAAAAAAATGTATCCAAGTGCTAGAAAAGTAGCATTTAATGCCAAATTTGAAATGACTCATATTCCTTCTTGTCCTCATGGACCTAGTCTGCAGAGAATTCAGAGGGAAGAAATATAATTTGCTTGCCCAGATAGAGGCATGTAGAACTGCAGATATTTTGAGCAACGGCCAATATTTAAAGGGAAATGCTCCAGAGAGAACCTCATGCCCTAGCCAGTACTCTACCCACTCAGTAGAAGATTCTATTCCCTATTCTCTTTCACTGGTATTAAAGGAAAGATACTCAAAAACACTGGGGCTTCCCTTCCCTTCCTCAATCGGCAAAACACCAAAAGCTACAGAAGGTAGTAATTTGCAGTGAGCCTCACCACAGAACTCTTGCATTGCTAACCCCCAGTCCTGAACAGGTCTTTATGTATAGATGAGAAGGTTTTGTATAAAATGTTCAAATAGGAATACTCTGTTCAATAAGTAAAGGATAATTGGTTTCATTATGCATTCAATGTGCGGGTATAATATATCAACAGAGATCCTTGCAAAGAACAGCATTTTTTCATTTAGTACAAAATGTAAAAGTTATCTTCAGGTTCTTCTGACTCATTCCTCCGAATCAGGCTCAGTTTTTATTTTGTCATGCAAGTTAAAGTTTCTGAATTACTTCCATTTAAAAAGCATCCATTTATCACTCCTCTAGCCTGTATATTTCCCCAACTAAGGAAAGTCATTTGACCACATTACTGTGGACTAATGATGTGTCAAATTTTCTAGTTAAAATGAAGCCATTTGTCATCTTTATGAATGTGATCAATCATCACATTCTTATTTTTAATCTAGTTTAGAAAGCCTTTTTAATAACTTTACATTCATATGATTTGTGATTTTTTTTAGAGGCACTATTTAACAGGGATTTTGGTTCAAGATTGGTTTGCAATGCTATTTATTTTTAAATATATATTTTAAAAGGGGAAGTAAGAAAAATGGCTATATCGTATTGTCATGTGGTTTTGTTAAGATAAATCACAATTGTCGTTCTCCATATTCTTAGAGAGTTGTGTAATAATTATATTAATAGTTAACATTTATGAAAGAGTTATTAAATAGTATATAACCTTCTACTAGTTTTAAATGGAATAATTCATATAATGCTGACAACTACCTCATGAGGTAGGCACTAATATTACCTACATTTATCAAACGAGGAAACAAATTCAAAAAAATTCAGCGATTTTTCCCAACTTCTTACAGCAAGTTACTAACAGAGACAGGATGATTTTAATCCATGCATTTGTCTCTAGAATCTATATTCATTGCCTCTACAGAACTAGAAAGAAAATTAAATCTAGCCTGGAGGCCAAGAAATGAGTGAAGGTAATACCAGACCCAGAGAAAAAGTAAGAATATTACTAAGGCAAAGAAGGCAGCTGAAAACGAGGAATTATGAGGTTATCTACAACTAACTTTAAATTGATAATATATATTTACTGAAAACTTTCTTTTAAGAACAAAGACAATGCTTTCCAAATTGCTGTTGCAAGATATTTTTAAAACACACACCATATCCATACTCATATGTGATGATCCCTCCATACTATATGATAAAAAGACAATATGTTGATCCTTTTACCATGATAATATGATTAGGAGAGGGAGCTGTTAAAAACATCCATGAATTTCCATACTGTAGAGACATTTGTGGATGTATGAAAACAAAATTGGTGCAAAGAGTATGTTAATCAATTTGCATAGAATAATATATAGGAAAAAAAAAGAATAATATATAGACAAGGGGTAAAGAAAGAGCCTGTATTTAGGTCAGGAAGCCAGGTGCCAATTCCCAGATCCACAGCAACATAGTCATTTTAAACAAATTATTTCACCTCTCAGTGTCTTTGGTTTCCTTTTTCTTTTTTAATACATTTTTAAATGTAAGTGCAATTAGTCAACATATAGTACATCATTAGTTTCAGATATAGTGTTCAATAATTCATCAATTGTAGATAACACTCAGTGCTTATCACATCATGTACTCTCTTCAATGCCCATCACCCAATTACCCCATCTCCCTACACAACACTCCTCCAGAGACTCTCAATTCGTTTCCTATAGGTAAGAGTCTCTCATGGTTTGTCTCCCTCTCTGATGACTTCCTATTCAGTTTTCCCTCCCTTCCCCCATGATCCTCTATGCTGTTTCTTATATTCCACATGTGAATGAAACCATATGATAATTGTCTTTCTCTGAGTGACTTATATCTCTCAGCATAATACCCTCCAGTTCCACCCATGTTGATGTATATGGTAATCATCCTTTCTGATGGCTGAGTAATATTCCGTTATACAAATATATATACTAAATCTTCTTTATCCATTCATCTGTTGATGGACATCTGAGCTCTGTCCTTAGTTTGGCTATTGTGGACATTGCTGTTGTAAACATTGGGGTGCAGTTGTCCCTCCAGATCACTACATTTGTATCTTTGGGGTAAATACCTATTATTGCAATTTCCTGGGTCATAGGGAAGCTCTATTTTTAACTTCTTGAGGAATCTCCATTTTCCAGATATTTTTCTTAATTTAAGATATGAGGGATGATAATGATGATTTCTAAGGTTTCTTTCACTTTAAATAATATGTAATTAATCTTTAAGTATTTGAAATTAGTTTTTCAGATACAAGGTTGTCATCTATTCTTCAGGATGTGTAGATAGATACCTCATGACAAGAGACTCCTGATCTAATTTAAAAAATCTATATTAACTTAATAAAGAGACTACAATTCCTAAATAAAAATTGACCTAGGAAGTAAATGTTCCCAAAGCAACATTAATTCATTTGTAATAAGTTGTTCCATTTGATGAAAATGAGTTTAATAGTGATTAGAGGAAATGTGACTCTCCAAGGAAAGATTTATGTAAGATTGCTTTCCCAGTGTACAGTAAAATATGATCTATAATACAAAATATGTCTTTCTTTGCATTTCTTTCTCTTTTTTTATCACTTGCATTCTTTAGCTTCCATGTCTGCCAAATATTGTTGCTTCAAATACAGATGCCCTCTCAGCAGAGTACTGGGACCCAGGAGTAATAAAAAGCTGTACCTCTATACCTGGTATCATTATACTTCTCAGATCCTTAGTTTTCCTGGTTCTTAAAGGAGTTTGATACTTAATATAAAGCCTAATTCAGTATAGATAGAAGAAGTATATCATGCATTATGACTTGATGCATGAGAAGATTTTTGAAAACTAAGTGTTGAAGTATTCATTTGTTTATCCGTTCCTTTACTCAAACATTAAAAACGGCATTTAGGGCAGCCTGGGTGGCTCTGCGGTTTAGCGCCGCCTTCAGCCCAGGGCATGATCCTAGAGACCCCAGATCAAGTCCCACATCAGGCTCCCTGCATGGAGCCTGCTTCTCCCTCTGCCTGTGTCTCTGTCTCTGTCTCTGTTTCTCTCTCTTTCTCTCTGTGTCTCTCACGAATAAATAAATAAAATCTTTAAAAAAACCCAGCATTTATTGAGCACTTACTATTTATGAGATACTATACTATATTATACTATACCAGATACTATACTATACTATACTATACTATACTATACTATACTATACTATACTATACCAGATAACGAGATACTATACAACTCCTGATCATGGTGATCTCTCTCTCCACTGAATTAGGGAGACTAACTTCATTTAAATGCAGTGTAACAAATGTGAATAGAAGCAGGTAAAATACTTAGCATAAACAAAAAAAAATTGTGCTTATTTTGGGAAGAAAGTTAAAGAGATCTTTCTGGAAACATTAAATCTGAGTTTGATTTTGAGATGCAAAGAAATCTTCCTAGGCAAGAAGGAATAAAGGTTTTTATGGAGAGGCAAGGACTATGAAATTGCAGAATTCATAGATATGTGATCACTTCCTGATTTTTGAAATTACCAGGTGGATGGGCCACAGCAGAGGATAGAGGTGTGATCAGTTTTTGCCTTATGGGTGATGAGGACTCAAAGGTTTTGGCACATGAGCATTGTGATGTGGTATGCATTATAGAAAAGTGACTGCAAAGGGAATGTAGAATAGATATAATAGATTATTTGTTTTGTTTTTAAACACAAAAGAATATATATTAATTTGGATTACATTTATCAAATATTTTTTTTTACTTCTTGTTATCTTTAATAACCTCAGCCAGGTGCTGAGGTAACTAAATAAGAGGAATGAGCTGAGGATTTAATGAGGAAATGGAAACGTAAGTAGATGGCTAGAGAACGCAGTATGCTTCTGTGGAAGCATGGAGCTGAGCACACACACGTACCTGGCAGGGCAGCCATAACGCTCAGAAAAGGAAGTTGGGAGTCTGCTTTGCAGATGGGCAAGTGGGTGAGCAGGTGTGGACACAGAGGAGGAAGGGCAGATACTCTACTGGGAACAGTTTGTACAGTAGTGTAAGTATCACATACAAATATCTACATTTTGCTATGTTCTCCTTTCTGAGTTGACAGAGATTTGACTGGTATCCCTAGAATTAGCTTTATTCATTTTTTTTAAAGAATTAAATTGCTAGTAGTGTCTACTGCTTAGTATTTAACTGCTAGCAGACCCCATTCTTCACCCACCCCCCATTCCCCATTGTAAGTGAAAGCAATAACTCACATAGTGAGTGTAATCTCCTGTATGACATTAGAGGATTAAAAGTAGACATTGTGGGGACAGATGTTACAGCTCTTTGTCATCTTGGAAATAAAGCATGCATGTCTCCAGACTGATGAACCAGATTTTGGTTGTTATAGGGCAAGATACTAAATGCTTTCTGCATGTAACTTCCTGAGTGTATTTCTAGAATCAAGACCACATCTGTAGTTTGAAAAATGTGAACAAGCAAGATAAACTAATAATTTTTATTTTTTGTTTATTGGAAACTTCGTTTTGCCTTTATTTTTAAACAGCCTTATTGAAATAGAATTCATATAGCATGCGGTACCCATTTAATATACATAGATCAAGGGTTTTTAGTATATTCATGGATATACTCAATCCATACCACAGTCAATTTTAGGACAGTTTCATTACCAAAAACAAAACAAAAACCCTATACGCTTTAGCTATCACCTACCTACTGTCTCCACCTCCAAGCAGCCACTAATCACTTACTGTCTCTGTAGATTTCCTTATTCTGTACTCTCATGTGAATGGAATTATACAACACATGGAACTGTGTAACTGTTTTCAAGCTTCATCTAAGTTGTATCCATTATCAGTACTTCATTACTTTTTATGAACAAAAAATATTCCATTTAATGAATATAACATATTTATTTATCCATTTGCCTCTCGACTGACATTTGGATTGTTTCCACATTCTATCAATTATGAATAATACTTCTATAAACATTTGTGTTTAAACTTCTTGTTTTTGAATATTTCTCAAATGCAAAATTAAAACCATGCAATTAATGGGACCTCCTCTCCTTGGAGGGCAGTTAGCAACCCTCTGCTTTTATTTAAGTATATATGACTGTTGGCTATCTCCTGGCATCATCCAAGAAGCTTATTAAAAAATCTTTCATTCAGGATTCTCCTCAGAGAATTTCTAGTTTATTATTTAATAAATATTTATATAGTGCTTACTATATGCTAGGCACTTTACTGAGCTTTTTAGCAAATATTAATCCTTACAATAAGACTATGAGATCAGTATTATTATCATTCTCATATTACAGAGAATGGAAAAAAAAAGAAGATAAGGAACTTTCTCAGTATTACAAAGTGCTAAGCAGCAAAATCCTCTTCACTATTATAATAAGCAGAAATTGTCCTTAGTAGGTTCCTTTTTCTTGCAAATAATATTTTAATTTTAGAACTGTTTTAGATTTATTGAAAAATGAGTTATTATATACTATTCATCCAGTTTTCTGTTTTATTAACATCTTGGATTAGTGTTTTGTTACCATTAGTGAATCAATGGTGTTCTGTTACCAAAAAAGTTCATATTTTATTTAAGTGTCTGTAGTTTTTACCTCATATCCATTTTATATTCAAGGATTCTGTCCAAATAAATGCTGCATTTAATTGTCATTTCTCTTTAGACTTTTCTTAGTTATGACAGTTTGAAGTTTTCTTGTTATTGATGATTTGGACAGTTTTGAGGGAAAAAAAAATCTGGCAAAGTACTCTTTCCCTCAGTTGGATCAGTCTAATATTTTTCTCATGATTACACTGTGGTTATGGGGTTTGTATAAGACGACCATAGGGATAAGCATCATTTTCATCGCATCATATCAACGATGCATATTATCAACTCTCATCTCTATTTTTAACCTTCACCAGCTGGCTAACGGCATGTTTGCCAGGTCTACCCACTGTAGAGTTACTCTTTTCCTCCTTTCCCTGTTTTTCTCTTTAAAAAGAAGTCACTGTGAGCAACCACACCTAAGGAACAGATGGTTATGTTCCACTTCCTTGATTAGTGAGTATCTACATAAATCACTAGGATTTTTACATGTTAGCCTTATCTCTTCCCACTCATTTATTTGTTTAATAATTTATTTAAAATAATATGGACACAGAGCGTTATTCTTATACTTTGCTTTATAATCCATTGCACTTATTTATTTATTTTGTTTTTCAAATTACTTTTGCTTTTATTTTCCTATTGGTTTTATGGAGGAGTGGATTTGAAGAAGCCCTTACGATATTGCCAAAGCCCGGTATCAACTATCATATTTTTAAAAAATATAGATGTGTGTGCATTTTCCACACACTTTTGAATAAGTTCTAAGAACAAGTTAATTCACTATTGAAATTGATATGCAATTTAAAAAGTCCTTTAATAGAACAGAATTTCCATTCATCTTTCGATGTACACCAAGGCTCCATGGTTTATGTATAAAATGGAATATTACTCAGCCGTTAGAAATGACAAATACCCACCATTTGCTTCAATGTGGATGGAACTGGAGGGTATTATGCTGAGTGAAATGAGTCAATCGGAGAAGGACAAACATATATGTTCTCACTCATTTGGAGAATATAAATAATAGTGAAAGGGAATAGAAGGGAAGGGAGAAGAAATGGGTAGGAAATATCAGAAAGGGAGACAGAACATAAAGACTCCTAACTCTGGGCAATGAACTAGGGGTGGTGGAAGGGGAGGAGGGTGGGGGGTGGGGGTGAATGGGTGACGGACACTGAGGGGGGCACTTGACAGGATGAGCACTGGGTGTTATTCTGTATGTTGGCAAATTGAACACCAATAAAAAATAAATTTATTATTAAAAAAATAGAATAGAATTCCATCAAGAAAACAGTCAAGAAGCACTGAAAGAATTAAATTAATTATACTTAGATTTAAAAAAAAAAGAAAACAGAAAAATAAAAATCATTTAAAGAGCCTGATTGTGTCAAGCACATGACTCCAGCTTCTACTTCTCTTCTGCTTAGCCATCACTCTGGCCAGTGTAGTATTGCTCACGTTCTGTAGGCACACAGGCATATTCCCACCCCAGAGCCTTTCCACTTGCTATTCTTTCTGATATCTTCATGACTTACTCTCTCAACAACATTCAGTTATTTGGTCAATAGCATGACTTCAAAAAGGCTGTACCAATGTAATCTCAAATCATCATCAGTCTAAAATAATGTCCTCCATTGCTATCTACATTCTTATCCTGCTTTATGTTTCCTTATGAGCATTTAATTGCTGTTTGATATTCATTGATGTATCTCCAGAAACTAAAAGAATGTTTTTCAGGTAATAAAAAAGTAATACAAAAGTTTTGATTAAATTGAATATAGGAAAGAATATACCAACATTTTTTTTTGAAACTTGTATTCCAACATTCTGCCTAAAGTAAAAACAGTAATGAAATATGGTTTTTTGTTTGTGGAATTTAACCATGTCTATTGAAAGGGAATTGAAAAAATACAGAAAAGAATGAAGAATAAAATGGCTAAGCATCTGGCTTCGGCTCCGGTCATGATCTTGGGGTCCTGGGACTGAACCCCGTGTCAGGGTCTCTGCTCAGCAGGAAGCCTGCTTCTCCCTCTCCTTTTGTTGTTCCCCCGTTTGTGTTCTCTCTCTCTCTCAAATAAATAAATGAAATCTTAAAAAAATATAGAGAAAAAAACTTCACATCAGTTGATACACTTCCCTCTAGATAAAACCAAGGTTACCATTTCATATATTTCCTTTACGATTTTTAAACATGCAAAAATGGTAGTAATTTGAAATTATAAAATTATCCTACATAGCATGTGAATTATTTTTTATTCAGAAATAAATCTGTAAATTATACATAAACTGTCTATATTTTGGCATATAACTTAGTTTTAATTTTTCAAAATTACATGTAAAACTTTGACAAGCATTGATGCACTTTTTACATAAAGAATGACCCATAAATGATTATCTCCCTATGGATCCCTAAACAGAATTTGGGAAAATGACATTTTTTATACAGTGTTTTCAAAATAGTACCAAATTGCTTTCTAGAAATATGGTATCAAACAACATGTTGAACAGAAGTACATAATATAGCTAGTCTTACTTTACTCTTGTCAATATATAGCATTACCACATTTATGAAATCTGACAATTTCACAGAAGAAAAATTAAGTCTTATTTTAAATTTTCTTTTCTTTTATCATTTACAAAGAGTTAACGGTTTCTGTTTATTGACATTTTGTATTTCTCCTTTGTCACATTATATACAATTCTTCTCTCATATTTAGAATTATTTGTTCAGTGCCTGCCTTCCCCTTTGAATTTAGGTCTCATAGGGACAGCATGTCTCTCTATATTTACCACATCTAGCACTAGGCTAGAAGAACTATAGGCACTCAGTAAGTGAGTGAATGAATGAATGAGTGAATGAAATGTAAATTATGGTTCTGATTCTGACTCATATTTGTTGAAATATCTTTTTTTTGTTGAAATATCTTTAAAAAAAGAAATATCTCACCTGACTTCACAATTTATTTTGGTTTCTATTCTATTTGATTTCTACTATATTTTGTAACATATGGGAAGGTTTTAGTTCAAGCATGCTTAAGTGCATATTTTTTACTGTGATGTCATGATTTTTGAGATATAATTGACGATATATACAATGAAAATAGAATATGCAATAACTATACTCACCATAGTGCACAATGTATCCCCAGGATTTATTTGTTTTATAATTGTAAGTTTGTACATTTTGACCACATTCACCCATTCACTCATTCCTCAAATCCCAACTCTGGCAACCACCAATCTGTTCTTTTTATATATAAGTCTGGTTTTGTTTTGGTTTTGGAGTCCACATATAAATAAGATCATACAGGATTTGCCTTTTTCTGTTTATTTCACTTAACATAATACCCTCAAGGCCCATCTGTGTTGTTGAAAATAGCAAGATTTTATCCCTTTTTTACAACTAAATAGTATTCCACTGTGTATAGATAGCACATTTTCCTTATCCATTCATCCCTAAGTAGACACTGAGGTTGTTGAGGAATTTCCATACTGTTTTCCACAATAGCTGCACACATTTGCATTCCTACTAACAGTGCACAGGGGTCCGCTTTTCTCTACATCATCGCCAATACTTGTTATTTCTTTTGAGGTTGTTAACAGTCATTCTAACAGTTATAAGGTGATATCTGCTTGTAATTATGACCTGCATTTTCCTGATTAGTGATGTTGAGCACCTGTTCACATACATGTTGTTCACATATATGTCTTCTTTGGAAAAATTCCTATTCAAATACTCTGCACATTCTTTTTAAAATTTTTTAAAAATTCTTTATTCGAGTTCAATTTGCCAACATATAACACCCAGTGCTCATCCCATCAAGTGCCCCCCTCAGTGCCCGTCACCCAGTCACCCAGTCACCCCACCCTCCGCCCACCTCCCTTACCACCACCCCGTGTTCCTTTCTCAGAGTTAGGTGTATCTCATGTTTTGTCACCCTCGCTGATATTTCCCACTCATTTTCTCTCCTTTCCCCTTTATTCCCTTTCTCTAATTTTTATATTACCCAAATGAATGAGACTATATAATGTTTGTCCTCCGATTGACTTACTTCACTCAGCATAATACCCTCCAGCTCTATCCACGTCGAAGCAAATGGTGGGTATTTGTCGTATCTAATGGCTGAGTAATATTCCATTGTATACTTATACCACACCTCTTTATCCATTCATCTTTCAATGGACACCGAGGCTCACTCCACAGTTTGGCTATTGTGGACATTGCTGCTATAAATATTGGGGCACAGGTCTCGCAGCGTTTCAATGCATCTGTATCTTTGGGGTGAATCCCCAGCAGGGCAATTGCTGGGTTCTAGGGTAGTTCTATTTTTAACTCTTTGAGGAACCTTCACACAGTTTTCCAGAGTGGCTGTACCAGTTCTCATTCCCACCAACAGTGCAAGAGGTTCCCCTTTCTCCACATCCTCTCCAACATTTGTTTTTTCCTGTCTTGTTGATTTTCCCCATTCTCACTGGTGTGAGTTGGTATCATTGCAGTTTTGATTTGTTTTTCCCTGATGGTAAGTGATGAGGAGCATTTTTCATGTGCTTGTTGGCCATATCTATGTCTTCTTTGGTGAAATTTCTGTTCATGTCTTTTGCCCATTTCATGATTGGATTGTTTGTTTCTTGGCTGTTGAGTTTAATAAGTTCTTTATAGATCTTGGATACTAGCCCTTTATCTGATATGTCTTTTGCAAATATCTTCTCCCATTCTGCAGGTCATCTTTTAGTTTTGTTGACTGTTTCTTTTGCTGTGCAGAAGCTTTTTATATTGATGAAGTCCCAATAGTTCATTTTTGCTTTTATTTCCCTTGCCTTCATAGATGTATCTTGCAAGAAGTTGCTGTGGCCAAGGTCAAAAAGGGTGTTGCCTGTGTTCTCCTCTAGCATTTTGATGGATTCTTGTCTCACATTTAGATCTTTCATCTATTTTGAGTTTATCTTTGTGTATGGTGTAAGAGAATGGTCTAATTTCATTCTTCTATACATGGCTGTCTGATTTTCCCAGCACCATTTATTGAAGAGACTGGACTTTTTCCAGTGGATAGTCTTTCCTGCTTTGTCAAATATTAGTTGACCATAGAGTTGAGGGCCCATTTCTGGATTCTCTATCCTGTTTCATTGATCTCTGTGTCTGTTTTTGTGCCAGTACCACACTGTCTTGATGATCACAGCTTTGTAGTACAACCTGAAATCTGGCATTGTGATGCCCCCGACTCTGATTTTCTTTTTCAATAGTCCCCTGGCTATTTGGGGTCTTTTCTGATTCCACACAAATCTTAAAATGATTTGTTCCAACTCTCTGAAGAAAGTCCATGGTATTTTGATAGGGACTGCATTAAATGTTAAATTGCTCTGGGTAGCGTTGACATTTTCACAATATTAATTCTTCCAATCCATGAGCATGGAATATTTTTCCATCTCTTGTGTTTTCCTCAATTGCTTTCAGAAATGTTCTGTAGATTTTAGGGTATAGACGCTTTACCTCTTTGGTTAGGTTTATTCCTAGGTATCTTATGCTTTTGAGTGCAATTTTAAGCGGAACTGACTCCTTAATTTCTCTTTCTGCAGTCTCATTGTTAGTGTATAGAAATGCCACTGATTTCTGGGCATTGATTCTGTATCCTGCCACACTGCCAAATTGCTGTATGAGTTCTAGCAATCTTGGGGTGGAGTCCTTAGGGTTTTCTATGTACAGTATCATGTCATCTGAAAAGAGGGACAGTTTGACTTCTTCTTTGCCAATGTGAATGCCTTTTATTTATTCATTTATTTTGTTGTTGTTGTTGCCTGAAGGCTGAGGCTAGGACTTCTAGTACTATGTTGAATAGCAGTGGTAAGAGTGGACATCCTTGTCATGTTCCTGATCTTAGGGGAAAGGCTCTCAGTTTTTTCCCATTGAGAATGATATTTGCTCTGGGCTTTTTGTAGATGGCTTTTAAGATGCTGAGGAAAGTTCTCTCCATCCCTATACTCTGAAGAGTTTTGATCAGGAATGGATGCTGTATTTTGTCAAATGCTTTCTCTGCATCTATTGAGAGGATCATATGGTTCTTGTTTTTTCTCTTGTTGATATGATCTATCACGTTGATTGCTTTACGAGAGTGTTGAACCAGCCGTGCATCCCAGGGATAAATCCCACGTGGTCATGGTGAATAATCTTCTTAATGTAGTGTTGGATCCTATTGGCTAGAGTCTTGTTGAGAATTTTTGCATCCGTGTTCATCAGGAATATTGTCTATAATTCTCCTTTTTGGTGGAGTCTTTGTCTGGTTTTAGAATTAAGGTGATGTTGGCCTCATAGAATGAATTTGGAAGTATTCCATCTCTTTCTATCTTTCCAAACACCTTTAGTAGAATAGGTATTGTTTCTTCTTTAAACACTTGATAGAATTCCCCTGGGAAGCTATCTGGCCCTAGACTTTTGTGTCTTGGGAGGTTTTTGATGACTGCTTCAATTTCCTTCCTGGTTATCAGCCTGTTCAGGTTTTCTATTTATTCTTGTTCCAGTTTTGGTAGTTTGTGGTTTTGCAGAAATGCGTCCATTTCTTCAAGATTGCCTAATTTATTGGTGTATAGCTGCTCATAATATGTTTTTAAAATTATTTGTATTTCCTTGGTATTGGTTGTGATTGCTCCTTTTTCATTTGTGATTTTATTAATTTGAGTCATTTTGTTTTTAATAAGGCTGGCTAATGGTTGATGTATCTTATTAATTCTTTCAAAGAACCATCTTCTGGTCTTGTTGATTTGTTTCACAGTTTTTCTGGTCTCTATTTCATTGAGTTCTGCTCCAATCTTTATTAACTCTCTTTTTCTGCTGGGTGCACGTTTTATTTGCTGTTCTCTCTCCAGTTCCTTTAGGTGCAAGGTTAGCTTGTGTATTTCAGTTTTTTCCAGTTTTTTGAGGGATGCTTGTATTGTGATGTATGCCCCCTCAGGACTGCTTTTGCTGCACCCCAAAGATTTTTAATGGTTGTATCTTCATTAACATTAGTTTCCATGAATCTTTTTAATTCTTCTCTCGTTTCCTGGTTGACCCTTTCATCTTTTAGCAGGATGCTCTTTAACCTCCACATGTTTGAGTTTCTTCCAAATTTCTTCTTATGATTGAGTTCAAGTTTCAAAGCATTATGGTCTGAAAATATGCAGGGGACAATATCAATCTTTTGGTATCCTTTGAAACCTGATTTGTGACCCAGTGTGTGGTCTATTCTGGAGAAAATTCGACGTGCACTTGAGAAGAATGTGTATTCAGTGCGTTTGAATGTAAAGTTCTGTAAATATCTGTGAAATCTATCTGGTCCAGTGTATCATTTAAAGCTCTCATTTCTTTGGAGATGTGTGCTTAGAGGATCTGTCATTTGTAGAAAGCGCTGCGTTAAACTCTCCCAGTATAAGTGTATTATCTAAGTATGTCTTAACTTTGGTTATTAATTGATTGATATACTTGGCAACTCCCACATTATGGGCATAAATATTCATGATTATTAGATCCTCTTGTGGGATAGATCCTTTAAGTATGATATATTGTCCCTCTTCATCTCTTACTACAGTCTTTGGGGTAAACTTTATCTGATAGGAGGATGGCTCCCTCTGCTTTCTTTTGAAGACCATTTGAATGGTAAATGGTTCTCCAACCTTTCATTTTCAAGCTGTAGGTGTCCTTAGGTCTCAAATGAGTCTCTTATAGACAACAAATAGATGGGTCTTGCTTTTTATCCAGTCTGAAACTCTGCACCTTTTGATGGCATCATTAAGTCCATTCACGTTCAGAGTTACTATTGAAAGATATGAATTTAGTGCCTTCATAATACCCATGCAGTCCCTGTTTTTGTGGATTATTTCTTTGGGTGTCCTCTTTCTTTTACAGAATCCCCGTTAATATTTCTTGCAGAGCTGGTTTGGTGGTCACATATTCTTTTAGTTTCTGCTTATCTTGGAAGCTCTTTATCTTTCCTTCTATTCTGAATGAGAGCCTTGCTGGATAATGTATTCTTAGCTGCATGTTCTTCTCATTTAGGACCCTGAATATATCCTGCCAGCCCTTTCTGGCCTGCCTGGTCTCTGTGGAGAGGTCTGCTGTTAATCTAATATTTCTTCCCATATAAGTTAGGAATCTCTTGTCTCTTGCTGCTTTAAGGATTTTCTCTTTCTTTGGAATTTGCAAATTTCTCTGTTAGATGTCGAGGTGTCGAATGGTTTTTATTGATTTTAGAGGGGGATCTCTCTATTTCCTGGATCTGAATGCCTGTTTCCCTCCCCAGGTTAGGGAAGTTTTCAGCTATGATTTGTTCAAATACACTTTCTGGACCTCTGTCCCTTTCAGTGCCCTCTGGAACACCAATTAAGCGTACATTTTTCCTTCTGATGCTGTCATTTATTTCCCTTAACCTTTCCTCATGGTCTGTTAATTGTTTTTCTCTTTTTTCCTCAGCTTCCTTCCTTGCCATCAACTTGTCTTCTATGTCACTCCCTCTTTCTTCTACCTCATTAACCCTCATCGTTAGGACCTCTAGTTTGGATTGCATCTCATTTAATTGATTCTTAATTTCAGCCTGATTAGATCTAAATTCTGCAGTCATGAAGTCTCTTGAATCCTTTATGGTTTTTTTCCAGAGCCACCAGTAGTTTTATAATTGTGCTTCTGAATTGGCTTTCTGACATCACATTGTAATCTAAATTCTGCAACTCTGTGGGAGAGAGTACTGTTTCTGATTCTTTCTTTTGTGGTGATTTCTTTCTAGTCATTTTGCTCAATGCAGAGTGGCTAAAAATGAGTTGTACTGGAAAAAGGAAGAAAAAAGGAGAGAAAAAAAGAAGAAAAAGAACAAAAAGGAAACAAAAAAACAAGCAAGGATGCTCCCGGGGTAGGGGGCGCTGACCTACACTGCTCAGGGATGCATGGTGGCAGGAGCGTCCTCACTGTCCTGTGCCCTCCCGGCCTCTGCCTGTCCCGGGGGGTAGTGCGGGATCCTGGACTGTGTCCCCCGGCACCCTTGGCTCCAGGGCCTGGGCCACTGGAATAGTGCTCCTGGACCCCGCCTGGCACGTGCTCCAGCCCTTTCCACACTTGGCCGAGGTGTGTGGCGCGCTCTCCCCTGAGGCGCACCTCCTCTGTTAGTGACCCCAGGACCTGGGGGCTCCACTGCCCCTCCTGGGATCCTGCCCGAGTTCCCCGCGAGCGCCTTTCCATTCGGGAAGAATGCAGTGTGGATTTTTAAAAGTTCCTGCTTCCCTGGGCTGGGCTTTCCTGTCCTGGAGGCTTTCACCTACTGACCTTAGCCCAGCTCCTCGAGGGGGCCCCTCCCCCACTTGATTCTTTCTTTGTCTCTCTTATTTCATTTATTTATTTATTTATTTATTTATTTATTTATTTATTTATTTATTTATTCTTCCTACTTTATTAGAAGCGCAAACTCTTCTCTCTGTAGCATTCTAGCTGTTCTCTTTAAATCTCAGGCCAAATTCATAGGTTTTCAGGATGATCTGAAAGTTATTTAGGTAAGTTGGTGGGGACAGGTGACTTGGAGACCCTACTCTTCTGCCATCCTGCCCCTCTGTTCATCTTTTAATTAAATTATTTTTTTTCCTACTGAGTTGTATGGATCTTTTATATATTTTAGTTATTAACTCCCTGTCAGAATGTAATTTGCAAATAGTTTATCTTTTTCTGTAGTTTTTGTTTCCATTTTGTTGATGGTTTCCTTTGTTATGCAGATTTTTAGTTTGGCATCATCCCATTTAGTTTGTTCATCTTTGCTTTTGTTGCCTTTGTTTTGGTGTCAAATCAAAAAAGTCATCACCAAAACTAACATCAGGAAGCTTATCGGGGCAGCCCTGGTGGCTCAGCGGTTTAGCGCCCCCTTCAGCCCAGAGCGTTTTCCTGGAGACCAGGGATCGAGTCCCACGTCGGGCTCCCTGCATGGAGCCTGCTTCTCCCTCTGCCTGTGTCTCTGTCTCTGTCTCTGTCTCTGTCTCTCTGTGTGTCTCATGAATAAATAAATAAAATCTTAAAAAAAAAAAGAAGCTTATCACCTTTTTTTTTCTTCTAGGCATTCTATGGCTTCAGATTTTACATTCAAGTCTTAATCCATTATGAGTTGATTTTTGTATAAACTGTAAAATAGTGGACCAGTCTCATTCTGTTTTCATGTAGCTGTCCAATTTTCTCAATATCATTTATTGAAGAGAGACTGTTTCTCCCCATTGTATCTTCTTGGGCCTTTTGTAATAAAAAGGTTGACCATATATGCATGGGTTTATTTCTGCGCTCTCTGTTGTGTTCTATTTACCTATAGATATATTTTTATGTTGAAACCATATTGTTTTTATTACTTTAGCTTTGTAGTGTAGTTTGAAAGCAGGGAGTGGGGTGCCTCCTATTTACATTTTTAAGGATAGCATTTTAGAAACTAATTGCCCAATATAGCCCAATCTTGCTCATATGCAAACCCACACAAACTTTTTCAGCTTAGTTCCAAGAAAGCATTTGTCTTTGTTGATTAATATACATGTATTTATTCTATTCCTACTGAAAAAATTGTAACATAGCAAATATACCAGTTTTGATTTAGTTTCCAAAAAATTCAAGACAAAGAGACATTTCTAACTGTGTTAATTATTTCAGCATAACAGACTGGAAATTTCCAACCTTCTGACTCTTTCTTATGACTATCGTTTTATATATATATATAGTCTGTTTTATCTTTTGTTTTGTAAGATGTCTCATATCTACTTCAAAGTGCATGAAGAAAATTCATTACAATAATGTTGTGACCATCATTTTGGAACGATTTGCTAGCTTTCATTTATAATCTCTCCCAAATAAAAATTCACCACAAGAGTATACCATGTTAAACAACTCTGATTAAATTATACAAAGCATGCTTCCTAATAAATGTGACAGGACTAATTTTTCCAATGGTATTTTTTACTTTTCATATTAAATACCAAAATGTATTATCTATTCAATTTTATTTTTAAAAATTATTGAAGAAAAAGGCCTTATGCTATCTACTAGTATGAAGTATGTCAATAATGAGGTTGTTCTTTCAATTGATCCCCTCAAGATCTATCGTCTTATTAGTTGCTTTCCTCCAGCCAGAGTGTACAGTTAGAATATGGAGGATGGAAGTCTCTTGGGCAGTATAATTTCCAAGTTATCAACAGCACTAGAGAAATGAACTATCTTTAGATACACTTGCTTATCAACCATCATAGTATTATTATTTATTTAAAGATTTTATTTATTCATGAGAGACAGAGAGAGAGGCAGAGACACTGGCAGAGGGAGAAGCAGGCTCCCCACAAGAAGCCCAATGTGGGACTTGATCCTGGGACCCTGGGATCATGCCCTGAGTAGAAGGCAGATGCTCAACCACTGAGCCACCCAAGCATCCCAACCATCATAGTATTATTAAGGACTTCACATACTCTATGATGATACTTAATTTTTTTAGCACATTGTGAGACTGAGAATAATGAAATAAAAAAATGAGTGGGTAGAAAGAAATCTAGAAATATGAATTGCATTGAATATTTCCAACTAATGTAGTTGGACTATAGAATACTTACTTTTTTATGCTTTTTCATTGCAAAGGCCCCAGAGAATAATAAAAAAAAGTAAGTGAAAATTTAAATTATTTGAAAATTGTTCTTTAGACAGAAAGGACTGGTGTGCTAGATACAATCCTAGTAATATATTCAAATAGCCCATGTAATGGAGTAGATATGATGCTTATTCCTGTGCAAAAGAGAAGAGATAATTTTCAGAGGCTAATATTTTTAAATTAGTTCACTGATTTCATGTAGGGAATAAGAATGATTTTCTGCATTATGAAAGTTATTAACTCACAGTATTCTTTTGTGTCAGTGGCCCCTTTAAATTTTCAGCTCCCTTTCCTGTGAAACAAGAAAAAGGAAAATATCTTAAAGTTTTGAACAAAGAGTGTTCAGTAAAGCTCAGAGCTTTGCAAGATGGTGCATGGAAATTCAGAAAGAGAAAGTAAAATTCCCAATAAAGCTTATTTTAGAGTTTCTTTTTTAAAACTAAACTTGACTCCCTCTACCCCAAAAAAAGTATGGCTTCATATTCTTTTTAAAAATGTCTGTTAAATTTTTTATTTAAATTCAGTTTAGTTACCATATACTGTATCATTAGTTTTACGGGTAGGATTTAGTGATTCATTAGTTGCATATAAAACCCAGTGTTCTTACATCACGTGCCCCCCTTAATTCCCATCACCCAGTTACCCCATCCTGCCACCTGCCATTCCTCTAGCAACCCTCAGTTTGTTTCCTATAGTTAAGAGTCTCTCAAGGTTTGTCTCCCTCTCTTTTTTTCCCATTCAGTTTCCCTCCCTTCCGCAATGATCTCTGTGCTGTTTCTTATATTCCACATACGAGTAAAATCATATGGTATTTATCTTTCTCTGACTGACTTATTTTGCTAAGCATAATACCCTCTAGTTTCATCCATATCATTGCAAATGGCAAGATTTCATTCTTTTTGATGGTTGGGTAATATTCCATTTTATATATACCAAATCTATCCATTCATCAGTCAATGGACATTTGGGCTTTTTCCATAATTTGGCTATTGTTGAGAGTGCTACTGTAAACATTGGAGTACATGAGCCCTTTTGAATCAGTATTTTTGTATCCTTTGGTTAAACACTGGGTAGTGCAATTGCTGGGTTGTAGGGGAGTTCTATTTTTAACTTCTTGAGGAACTTCCATACTGTTTTCCAGAGTAGCTGCACACATTTATATTCCTACCAACAGTGCTCAGGGGTCTCCTTTTCTCTGCATCCTTGCCAATATCTGTTATTTCCTGAGTTGTTACTTTTAACCATTTTGACAAGTGTGAGGTGGTATCTGATTGTAGTTTTGATTTGTAGTTCCCTGATACTGAGTGATGTTAAATATTTTTTCATGTGTCTGTTAGTCATTTGTATGTCCTCTTTGGAGAAATGTTTGTTCATGTCTTCTGCCCATTTCTTGACTGGACTTTTTTTTAATTTGTTTTTTGGGTGTTGAGTTTGATAAATTCTTTATAGATTTTGGATACTAACCCTTTATCTGATAAATCATTTGCAAATATCTTCTCCCATTCTGTAGGTTGTCTTTTAGTTTTGTTGCCTGTTTCCTTTGCTGTGCAGAAGCTCTTTATCCTGATGAAATCCCAATAGTTCATTTTTGCTTTTGTTTCCCTTGCCTCTGGAGACGTGTCTAGCAAGAAGTTGCTGTGGTCATGGTCAAAGAGGTTGCTGTCTGTGTTCTCTAGGATTTTGATGGAACCCTGTCTCACACTTAGGTCCTTCATCCATTTTGAGTTTATTTTTGTGAATAGTGTAAAAAACTGGTCCAGTTCTTCTGCATGTGGCTGTCAAATTTTCCCAACACTGTTGTTGAAGAGACTGCCTTTTTTTCATTGGATAGTCTTTCCTGCTTTGTCAAAAATTAGTTGACCACAAAAAATTATGGCTACTTATTCTTAAACAGATTCACACAGTAAATTTGAAGTTCAGTGACCCTGGATATGTCACTGAATTTCTTTGAGTGCAATATTGTTTTCCACTTAAAAAAGTTGTGAAATTAAAGTGTAGTTATCAATCTCAAAAAGTCAAGATGAAGATGATATATAGTAACAGGTACAATATAATAATAATGAGTTATTATTATTTTTCTTACCTTGAAAAATCTCTGCCCTTCTTGGACTATAGTAATAACAATACATTTATGGATAATATTGAGAATTCATTTTTTTCTTATGTATCTCAATTTATTTTTATAAAAAATCTACAATGTTGGTAAAATAAGCAATCTTTTTTTCCAGATAAGAAAAAAAACCCCCACATTTTAGGGTGGCTGGGTGGCTCAGTTGGTTATGCATCTGACTCTTGATTTCTGCTCAGGTCATGATCTCAGGATTTTGAGACTGAACCCCAAGTCAGGCTTCACACTCAGTGGATTCTGTTTCTCTCCCTTTCCCTCTGCTGCTCCCCTCAAGATCTCTCTCTTTTTCAAATAAATAAATAAATAAAGCTTTAAGAAAGAAAAAAACCCCACATTTACAGCTAAGAATAGATACGAATTTAGGTAATCTGTCCAGGGCCAATAAATGGCAGAATTTAGCCTCCCATTTGAGCTTATCCTCTAATTAAATGTCCTTTCCACTATATTATGTTATTTAAATTTTATTGTGCTAGTGATACAGATATAGGGTATATTGACATTTTTCATCACTTGACAACTCTTCATTGATGCCATTAACTCAAAGAAAGGAATTTTCTAGGATAAAAGAAAACCTACTACTCTCAGTAATATTTGAGTGTTCAGATACCAGAAGCTGATTATAAAAGGAGTTGAAGAGAAGCTGATAGTTTTTCATGATTTTTTTTTCTTTTGTCATCTGTGTTGCCAATGAAAAATCAAAATCCTATTAATGAATTAATTTCTTTGTAGAAAAGTACTTGGTATGTTCTGTCCCAAATCAGTGGCTGTGTACTACCTGGAAAATGGCTAAGGACTTAAGGATTGGAGTCCATTATTTACAAAATAAAGTACAGTCTGATCATAGATATTTGGTACCAGGAGAGGAGAAAGAGAGAATATTGTGGTTGAGGTTCATTTTCCCTCTTTCTATTTATTTCCATTTCACTTCAATCTCATTTTGTGGCATTTCATGTGTACATTTTCTGAGAGGGCCAATATATGTTTAGAATACTGCTGGAAAATAATTTTAAAAATAGGGATCCTTTGTATTTTGGGAGGGAATACTAAAGAATACTTTGGCTAGTGGCCAATCTGCTGAATGTATTTAGTATCTATTACAAGCATACACCATCAGGATCATCTCCCTCAGTAATCAGTAAACTTGAATCTATTGCTTTCATAAAGAGTATGTATAAAGGGTATCTTTTTATGAATACAGATCATAAAGGAAGAAAAAGCAAACCGACAAGTTATGGGTGTTGTTGAAGTTTAAATAAAAGGAAAAAACACATTTTGATTTGTTATTGGCTATTTATGCATAAGGCATAATGGATCTTACATAGTTAATCTTAATCCTCATGTTGTGAGGTTAAAAATGAGCCACTCCCACCCAAAATTACTATGTGTATTCCATTTAAGAGTAAGCAGCCATACTTTGAAGTTGGGGGGGGGGTCAAGTGTAGTTTAAAAAACTAACTTTTGGATGAGCATTTATTGGGCACTTCCACATATCTTTTATGCATTTCCATGTACAATCACTGAGTGTCCTGCCTTCCACCTGGTTCCAGCTACCTCTGCTGCCTTATGGTACATTCTAGTTACTGGACCTCATATCACACTGCACCATGAAAGCCTGTCCTCTTTGTCCCCTTCCATGCTCTAAATTACTCCTACTTTTGACACCACCTCACCTTCCTGACACATACCTCCCAACCCTTCTAAAGAATCCATTATCTAAAAACCCATTGGGTTCTAACAGTGATTCTGAAATCCTTCTACTATTAATTGGAAGAACATTGAAATAGTGCTGTCTTCAAATCACCTTTTATGACAATTTGATGGATTTCTTTGCTATCTATTTTAATGAAATTAAGACCACTCTAGTGTACATGTTGAATTTCCTGCCCCTTAAAATTCAAAGCACTCTGTATCTTTAGCATCTCTCTTTTGTCTGTTTTGAATCAAATGATAAAATGTATCAGTCTTTTACAAAAAATTTTATTCATTTATTTGGGAGAGAAACAGAGGGAGAGAGACAGAGACATAGGCAGAGAGAGAAGCAGGCTCCATACAGGAAGCCTGATGTGGGACTCAATCCCAGGACTCCAGGATCATGCCCTGAGCTGAGGGCAGACACCCAACCACTGAGCCACCCAGGCGTCCCAAAATGTGTCAGTCTTACTTTGGATTTCCCAAAGCAGACCCTAATATGAAACATTTATGCATAGCATTTGTTAAAAGTACTCCCAGGAGAAACCAATAAGGGTCTGGAGGAAGAGAACTGAGAAGGGAAGAGGCTAAGCAAAGGAACAATGTCAGGTACACTTGTAGCCTCAAATGGTCCTCAGGGGAGTTTGGGAAAATAAATTATACCTTGAAATGTATTCCTTCTGGAGCAAAGGAATATGGAGATTTTTCTTCCCAGAAGTCCAATTCCAGCTCCAATTATCTCCAGTTATCAAAAGTTATCCTCCAAAGTTCACAGATAGAGATTATTAGCAGCAAAGAATGAGGGACTTGAGGGATAGTGGAAGGAGCTAGTATTCCAAGATCTGGATGTGACACTAATTTTGCCATAGTACCTAATCCTTCACAATGTTTACACTTTGATGACTCGGTTATATCTTATTTGCATTTTTATCTCCTCCTCTTAACAGGCTCTTTTCACTATGTATAAAGGTATGTTCATATATTCTAAAAAATATATTCTTTATAGGGATGCCTGGGTGGCTCAGTTGTTGAGCGTCTGCCTTTGGCTCAGGGCATGATCTCAGGGTCCTGGGATCGAGTCTCACATAGGGCTCCTGGCAGGGAGACTGCTTCTCCCTCTGCCTATGTCTCTGCCTCTCTGTGTGTATTTTTCATGAATAAATTTAAAAAATTAAAAAATATATATTCTTTATAGATATTAATGATTCTATTCCTGTCTTCTTCATGGCTTAACTTCACAGACATACCTTGCTTCCACTTCCTTATTAATTCCTTAAGTGCAAATAATTTAGTATGCAGGTTCCTGATAAAATATTAAGAAATCAAATTGTATATAGGTAATAAAAACTGAAATTTCAATTTGTTTTTCTATATTAATTTAATCGGTGCCATAGGAATAATGATTGATCCTGCCTGTGCCCAAGGATGGTCCTGATTTAGGATAGAAGAGAAAACAGGCATTTCCCTATGTAACAAATGTATATTAAATTCTGAAAAAAATCTCATAAATGTCCCCCAAACCACACTCATGGCCACTATTAGTCACTAAAGGCTTAGGAAACTTTAGTACATTTTTGAATAGTCAGTATTTTTAAAGTTAAAAAAAATGAGAACTAATTGATTTAATGATAGGGAAAGCTATAATGAAAACACATTACTGCTTTAACATTTTGCCCTGTGTCTAAAGAAAGAAGATCTTTTGACACTTACAAACATTTCCAGTACTGTAGGCCAGTGCTATGGTTACAGAGCACATCATTTATCTGATGGGGCAGCCTTCATCACTAAGTGTCCTTTAGAGAGTGAGACCAGTCTTAAAGCATTTGTTAAGTCACTTTTACACTGTAAGATCACTTAATGTCCTTTTGTTCACAACATTTTCCAGAGAGTTAAAATAGCAAACAAAGAAGGACAAAAGTCTCATAATTTTGCCTTACTTAACCTGTAATAGAATATAATGGTTATACTTTAAAATCAGAGGGTATTGATTAAGTACAATGTTATCATTTTAGGGTGATATTGACCATCAACTCAAATGAAAATAAATACTGTGTGAAAATAGCATTTGAATATTTTGATCCTCTAATGATTACAACTGAATAGAAGAGAATGTGTTTCCAATGTGTCTTAATACTTACAAAATTCCATGTCAACAAAAAAAGAAAAATACTGTGCTTTTGGTAAAGTGTAGGAAGGGAAGAATGGCAATTCTAGGAATATTTCACATTAATCATGAACATTTTCCTTTAGTTTTTATTGGCTTCTACGGTAGAAGATTTGGCATGTGTCTAGTAATAATTTTTCAACTTCTTGACTCTCCTTTTGATTTCTGTGAAAGGATATTTAACAATCCAGAACAAATATTTCTATAAGGAGATTACAAACATAAGTTACTTAATAGTATAAAGCACTCTTTATAAGTAATCTTGTTTTCACAAGATATCAGTCATTGATAATAGGAATAATGTTAACTATAATTTGTTACCAGAAAAATAGGACCAGTCAATGTGTCTGAAGATATGGAGCCTAATAATTGTTCTTTTGCCAAACTAAATATCTTGTGGGAAACCTTTTTAGGTCAAGTTCTTCAACCATAAAAAAGATGGTGCTAGATCAAGTTGTTTAAGTTTCTCTAATTCTGGCTTGATGTGACTTGAAGTAAAATTTGTCCTTTTTTTTTTGACATTTATCTAAGTAACTAAAAATTATCAATGCAACTTTTACAAAATAATACCCTTTTCTATAAATAATTAGGGTAGAGTGGATTTTCTTTGTGTAATATTCATGTAGTAAAAACATGTATGGCCATACCAGCTGTACAAATACGGTCAGTTAATAGCTGCTTTCCAGGACACTCCTTCCTCCACAACCTAAGCATCTCATTTATGGCTGCTTTCAATATGATGACCTTGCACCTCCCTGTAATTCTACTAGGACGTCCCATCTTGGAGTGACCTCCTAACAAAACAAGATGCCTCTAGGACCTTACATCACTCTGATTGGTCAGGGCCATACTTTTGGGTGATTAACTATATTGAGCATCACATAAGACTGTAAAGATACACTACTTGTTTTGGTGTTCTACGAATATATCAATTTTTAACTAAATCATCAAAAATATGGAGTTTAAACTAATCTACTGAAAACATTTTCTTAGATTTTCTGAATGGAATTGATGAAGATGTTTCAGGAAAATTAGAGTGATATTTATACTAGAAAACTTAATTTTAGGGCAGCCCTGGTGGCCCAGTGGTTTATCACCGCCTTCAGCCCAGGGTGTGATCCTGGAGACCTGGGATCAAGTCCCACGTCAGTCTCCCTGCATGGAGCCTGCTTCTCCCTCTGCCTGTGTCTCTACCTCTCTCTCTCTCTCTCATGAATAAATAAATAAACTCTTAAAAAAAAACAAAAACTTAATTTTAAATTTGACTTGCATAATATGGCAAGTATATTTAAATTGGATATAATAACAAATTTTAATTACTTTTTTACCTTTTGTATGATTTTTTTGTATTCTTTTACTACTACTGTTATTACTCATATTTATGGGTTGCTTACCATGTTTCAGGCATACACTCAATGTTTTTGTACATTCTCATATTTAATTCCTTACTTTATTTTAAAAATTCCATTTTAGGGGAGCCTGGGTGGCTCAGTTGGTTAAACATTTGCCTTCAGCTCAGGTCCCAGAGTCCTAGGATCTAGCCCCACATTGGCTCCCTGCTCAGTGAGGAGTCTCCTCCCTCTTCCTCTCCCTGCAGTACCCCCTGCTTCTGCTCTCTGTCTCTGTCAAATAAATAAATAAAATCTTTTAAAAATACTATTTTATTGCTGCTTTTTATGCAGCAAGAACCAAAGTTCAGAGAAGTTTAATATCTTATTTAAGGTAAAAAGCTTGAATGTGTCAGAGTTTAGATTCAAAGCCAGGGGATCAGATTCAAGCCCACTGCTACTAGGCTACTTTATTACTGAATGTCCTCTCTCACACCATGCATTTCTGTTGTAAAAATTTGAATGCAGCCATAAACTTAATTTCAGAAAATCTAGAAAGCTCTTTCCAGACCATTTCATCCATTTGCCAAACTTGTAGACATAAAGTTATTTGTAGCATTCTCATATTATCTTTGTAATATCCATGAAATCATGGATATCCTCTTTTTATTTCTGGTTCTGGTAAATTTCATCTTATTTCTTTTTCTTTTAGTTAACCCGGTTAGAGGCTAATCAATTTCATTGAACTTTTCAAAGAGCCAATTTTTTATTTTTATTCACTTTATCTATTGTTTTCTTGCCACTTTAAATAATTCTGCTCCAGTTTTCATTATTTCTTCTTCTTTTTCTTTATCACTTGCTTGCTTAAGGAATAAGTTATGCTTTTCATCTCTAGTTTCTCAAGGCAGAAATTTAGGTTATGTATTTTAGAGCTTTCTTTTTTTTCTAATATATATGCATTTGATACTAGAGGTTTTTCTCTAAGCTTTGTTTTAGCTATGTACTACAAATTTTCATAAATTTCATTTTCTTTTAGTTCAAAATATTTCTTGAAATTCCAACTAAACCTTTCTCTTTAATGTGTGTATTTAGAAATACATTGTTTAATTTCCAAATATTTGAGTATTTGCCCATCTAACTTTGCTATTGATTTCCAGTTTAATTGCATTGTGCTTTGAGAACATAATTTTTTATGATGTCTATTCTTTAAAATGTGTTACAGTATTTTTTATGGCCCACAGTATGGGGTCTATCTTGGTGTATATTCCATGTGAGCTTGAGGTGTGTATTATGTCATTTTAATTTTCTTTTTGCATTTAAAAAGAATTTTGAATTTTATTTTTTTAAATTTTTTTATAAATTTATTTTTTATTGGTGTTCAATTTGCCAGCATATAGAATAACACACAGTGCTCATCCCATCAAGTGCTCCCCTCATTGCCCATCACCCAGTCACCCCCACCTCCCTTTCTACCACCCCTAGTTCGTTTCCCAGAGTTAGGAGTCTCTCATGTTCGGTCTCCCTTTCTGATATTTCCGACTCATTTTTTTCTCCTTTCCCCTTTATTCCCTTTCACTATTTTTTATATTCCCCAAATGAATTTTTAAGATGTTCTCCATAAATATCAATTAAATCACTTTGATGGTATTTTTCAGGTTATCTCTATTCCTTACTATCTTCTGGATGCTTAATTTATCAGTTACTAAGAGAAGGACATTGAAACCTCAATTGTACTAGTGGATTGGACTATTCCTCTCTCCAGTTCTATCAAATTTTCTTCCAGTGTTTTGTTTGACACTTTTTAGGATACGTTTAGGATTTTTCTATCCTCTTGAAGAATTGATCCCTTTATCATTAGGGAATGATTCTCTATCCCTGATAACCTCTTATTCTGAAGTCTGCTCAACTTTCTTTTGATTAGAATTAGCTTTGATTATTTCTCCATCTCTTTACTTCAGCTCATCTAAATCTTTGTATTTGAAGTTGGTTTCTTATAGACAGCACATAATTGCATCTAGTTTATTTATCCATACTGACAATCTCTCTCTTTGAACTAGTGTCTTTAGGCCACTCACACCTAGAGTGACTATCTTCTTTTAAAGATTTCATTTATTTGTTTGAGAAAGCATGTGAGGAAATAGAGAAAAGGGAAAGAATTCCAAACCAACTGAGAATTCCAGTCCCAATACTAAGACTTAGGGCTCAATCTCAAGACCTGAGATATTGACCTGAGCTAAAACTGAGATTCAGATGCTTAACTGACTGGGCCCCAAGGCACCCTGATAGTGACTATGACTATAATTAGATTAATATCTACTATCTTTGTAACTGTTTTCCATTTTTTATTGTTCTTTATCTCTTTTTCCTTTATTTTCTCTCTTCCCTAGTTTCTTTCTTTTTTGTTTTTTAAGATTTATTTATTCATGATAGACAGAGAGACAGAGAGAGAGGCAGAAACACAGGCAGAGAGAGAAGCAGGCTTCATGCAGGGAGCCCGGCGCGCGACTCGATCTTGGGACTCCAGGATTGCGCTCTGAGCCAAAGACAGGCGCCAAACCGCTGGGTCACCCAGGGATCCCCTCTTCCCTAGTTTCTAATGGTCATTTTATATTATTCATTTCTATCTCCTTCTTAGCACATCAATTATAATTCTTTTCTTAAAGAAATCTTTTGGGGACTCCTGGGTGGCTCAGTGGTTGAGTGTCTGCCTTTGGCTCAGAGTGTGATCCTGGAGTCCCGGGATTGAGTCCCACATCTGGCTCCCCACAGGGGAGCCTGCTCTCCCTCTGCCTGTGTCTCCGCCTCTCTCTCTCTTTCTCTGTGTATCTCATGAATAAATAAATAAAATCTTAAAAAAAATCCTTTGGTGGTTGTTCGTGTATCTACAATTTACATTTGAACAATTAAGTCCACCTTCAAATAACAATACATCAGTCCTTTGGCTACATTCAAGATGTTCACCAAAATACTTGTAATACACTTTAATGTGGTTTTCTTTCTCTCTTATTTTCTCCACCCCCCGCATTGAGGATAATTAAACTAAATTGGATCTGTACATTTATTATTTTCACCAAATGTAGGGAAGTTTTCGGTTATAATTTTTAAAAATTTTCCATTTTTTTCGTCCCTCTCCCACTCCCTTTCCCTATTTCAAATACCTGTATGTTAAAACACTTTTTATAGGTCCATAGGTCACTGATACTCTGTTTAGATTTTTCTTCTGTCATTTTTTAAATGTCATTTTTAATAGTTTCTAATACCATGTGATTGTATTCACTGCTCTTCTTTATGCAGTATCTAAATTAGTTGTTAATCTTTTTAAGAGCATTTTTTAAATTTCAGATATAGTTTTCATATCTAGAAATTTTATTTGGAGCTTTTTTTGTTTTCCATTTTTCATCATGATCGTGCTTTCTTCTACCTTCTCAAACAAATGTACCATATTTATAATAGCTATTTAAAAAAAACTTACTGAATGTTTTCTTTTCAAAATGAAAATGCATTTTATAATTAAAAATGTATTCAAATTTATATACCATGAAATGAAAAATTCTTAGGAGTAAAACTGGATAAACGTATACAACTATGTAACCATCACTTCATCAAGATACAGAACATTTATCCAGAAAGTTTCCTACATCCCCTTCAAGTATATCCTCATCAGCCATATCCAGCCACACTTTGTATAAATCATCAAAAACTAGTTTTGCCTATTTTTAAACTTTATATAAATGCTTTCCTTTTGCATGTGACATTTGTTTCAACACAGCGCCTCTTGAGATTTATTCATGTAACAACATGAATGTATTTGTAAAATGCCTGTATTTGTAGGTCATACCTCTTCATTGCTCAGTAGTATTTCATTGCATGAATATATTACAATGTGATTTATACATTCTAATTTTGACAGATATTTGTAACATTTAGCTATTATGAATAAAACTGCTATAAACAGTCATGCATTGGACTTTTGGACTTATGTGGAGCAATATTTCTATTTTTCTTGGATAAATAGCTACAAGCAGATTAGCCAGACCATCAGTTAGGTTACTCTTGTACTTTGTTTCTTTTACATGCCCACTAGAAAATGTCTGATGGTTTTGGTTGTTCCACATGCTTATCAATATTTGATCTTTTCAATTTCTTGTATTTAGCTACTCTAGTGGGTACTCAGTGAATTTTTAATTGGCCTATCTGCTTTTTTCTAATCACTAGTGATGTTCAATGCTTTTGGGGGCCCTAGTTTTATTGGGTTGCTTTATTAGACTTGCATAGCTCTTTGTATATTTTGGATATAAAATCTATATCAGATATATTATTTGGTGGCCACCAGTGTAAGACTTGATTCTTTATTCCTTTAGTAATGTCCAAAGATAAAAGAATTTTTAGTTTTGATAAATTCAGTTAGTGAATTATTTGAGGGATTAGTACTTTTTTGTTCTCTATGAGAAATCTTCACTTATTATTTGTGTGTGTGTGTGCATGTCCATGTATTAAGTTCTACACTATTTTATCACCTCTATAGTTCCTGTGTTCACCACCATAGTGAAGATATTGAACAACTCCATCAATACAAGAATCCCTCATGTTGTTTTTTTAGTAACCACACCTGCCTCCTATTTGCCGCCAACAAATTACTGATTTCTAATCCCTGGAAACTAGTAATCTGTCCTCCTTTCCTAAAACTTTGCCATTTCAAAATTTGTATAAATGTATATAACATTTCAGAATGTTACATATATGGAATAATACTATGTAACCTTTTCTTTGTCTGTGTGTGTAACCTTTTCAGATTAGTTTTTCACATCAATAGTTTTTCACATCTTATTCCTTTATATTGCTGAACAGCATTTCATGATAATGTAAATACCACAGTGTGTTTAACCATTCATTTGAAGATCATCTGGACTTACTCCACTTTCTGGCTACCAAAAATAAAGTTACTTTGAACATTTATGCATAGGTTTTCGAGTGAACATAATTTTTAATTTTTCAGGCCTAAATGCTGAAGAACACAATTACTGGGTTGTATGGTAATCACATGCTTAATTTGTTAATGGTCAAACTCTTTTCCAAAGTGTCTATATCATTTTACATACCCACAGCAATCACCAATGATCCAGTTTCTCCACATCTTCACCGTAATTTGTTGATGCCATTATTTTTTATTTTGGCCCTATATGTAAATTATCTCTGTTATTTATGAGTCTGCTTCTGCTGACTAATGATTTTCTCATTATAGATGTTGTTTTCCTTTTTTGCAATCTGCTGATTTTTTTAAAAAAAGATTTTATTTATTTATTCATGAGAGACACACAGAGGCAGAGACACAGGCAGAGGGAGAAGCAGGCTCCAGGACTGGGATCACAGCCTGAGCTAAAGGAAAAATTTATCTGATATTATATTACCACAACTTTCTGAAGGGTAGGAGAGGATGTGGTATAGTGTTATGTGGTATGTGGTGCATCTTTTTACCCTTACTTTTCTCTTTCATTATTTTAAAGTGTGATTCTTATAAGTTGTATATAACTTGCTTTGTATTTCTTCTTCTTCTTCTTCTTCTTCTTCTTCTTCTTCTTCTTCTTCTTCTTCTTTTCTTCTTCTTCTTCCTTCTTCTTCCTCCTCCTCCTCCTCCTCCTCCTCCTTCTTCTTCTTCTTCCTTCTTCTTCTTCTTCTTCTTCTTCTTCTTCTTCTTCTTCTTCTTCTTCTTCTTCTTCTTCTTCTCTTCTTCTTCTTTTTTCTTTTTAGAGGGAAAGAGTGATGGAGGAAACCAGAGGAAGAGGGAGAGAGAGACTCTTAAGCAGGCTCCACGTCCAGCACTGAGCCCAGTGAAGGGCTCAATCTTACAATCCTAAAATCATGATCTCAGCCAAAATAAATAATCAGATGCTTTACCAACTGAATCACGCAGGTATCCCAGCTTTGTATTTTTTAACATGTCTATGAATTTTGTACTTTTACTTGAAGCAGTAGGCACATTTTTTAATGAGATTATAGATGTATTTGAGTTTAAATCTTTTAAAATGTCTCGTGGAGATCCCTGGGTAGCTCAGCACCTGCCTTGGGCCCAGGGCACGATCCTGGGGTCCCGGGATTGAGTCCCACATTGGGCTCCCTGTATGGAACCTGCTTCTCCCTCTGCCTATGTCTCTGCCTTTCTCTCTGTGTGTGTCTCTCATGAATAAATAAATAACAAATCTTTAAAAAAATAAATAAAATGTCTTGTATTTTTCCAATTTATTCCATGTTTCTTTTTTCTCTATCTAGATTTCTTTTGGAATAATGAATGAAATATTATTAAATCTTTTCCTTTGTTAGCTTGTCAGCTACTCCTTAGTGGTTTCTCTAAAGATTCAGCATGAAATATTGACTTATTGCTCCTAATATAAATTAGTACCTTTATTACTTCACAAAGATTTTAAAACACTTTAAGTTCCCTTGCCTATTCCCACATTTACACCATTTTTTGTCACATAATTAATTAGATTTTAGATAATAAAAGACTTTTTATTATTATTCTGCACAGTCAACATTCATTTAAATTCATCTGCATATTCATCCTTTATCCTGCTCTTTATTCATTCCTGTATTTCTCTCTTGATGCCTAGAATCGTTTTTCTCTCTCAACAACTCCCTTAATCATTTTCTTGAATTCAAGTCTGATCATTGCAAATTTTCTCAAATTTTTTTTGTCTGAAAATATCTCAATTTCATCTCCATCTTCTAAGGATATTTTTGCTGGTTTTATAATACTAGATTAACAGTAATAATATTAATAGATTAATTAATATTAATTATTAATTATATAATATAAGCATAAAATATTAATTAATGGTATTAATATTAATAGATTAATATTTCTTTCATCATTTTAGGTGTGTCACTAAATTTTCTTCTGGATTTTGTGGCATTTTTTATTCAGTTACAATTGACTACATTTACAGTATCAACTTATTGAGCATAGTAATCTTGTCCTCTCACCTTCAAGTAATGTAAACCCATACATATGAGCTTTAAGAAAAGTAGAATAAATTGGTCCCCATACTTGCAAAGGAGTCAATGATGCAGGACTGGATCCAGGACACAACTGATACCATAGGGAGTCACCCTCTCCATTTCTGGTTTGATTTTTTCTGTATATATCCAAATTTGTTTCTTGATATGGCATGAGAAGAAAGTATGCTCATAGATTTCTCAGATTTCAATATCTCCATAGTCAGTGATGGAAAAAAAATCACCTTGTTTTGCTAACACCCTGAAGGACTTGGATCAACTTTATTTGTCTCCCATGGTCATCCATGGTCCTATCATTATGACCAAGGTGATGGGGTAATCATATGGTTGAATATGCATGGATTACATGCTTATTTAACAACTATGGTTGGTAGGAGGTTCTGCTAAGGAATGGGTATAGTATTACCAGAAAGAGAAGAGAAAGTGGCACATAAGTACAGTACATAAGGATGCCATTATTTAATTAATTTGTTATATTACATTGTATGCCAGCTATTTCAGAAAAGATTGATAGAATATATGCAGATACTAGTCAGGTAGCTTCTATTTTTCTTCAATAATTCACTTGCGGGATCCCTGGGTGGCGCAGCGGTTTGGCGCCTGCCTTTGGCCCAGGGCACGATCCTGGAGACCCAGGATCAAATCCCACATCAGGCTCCCGGTGCATGGAGCCTGCTTCTCCCTCTGCCTATGTCTCTGCCCCTCTCTCTCTCTCTCTCTGTGACTATCATAAATAAAAAAAAAAATGTTAAAAAAAAAATAAAGATTTAAAAAAAAATAATAATTCACTTGCATTAGGGTCCTTATATTAAGATCTATTATTTCTGGGGCCTAAGAGATTAGGTAACAAAAGTGGTTCTAGGAAATAGATGCTATTAATGACAGTGTGATATTGGATCACTCACTATCGGATAGCAGAGCCCCATCATGCAGTTTTTGATGAAGTACAATTTGAATTATCAAGGAATGGTCAAATTGATGTTAGTTGTTACTAATACTAAAACCTGTCCACATTGGAGAATCTTGCCTTTGAAATGGAAGAAATTCATTGATCAAACCCCTGGCTAGTAACACTTTTAACTGGCCAGCTTAAAACTCTCAAAAATTTTTTTAACTTTGAAATGATGAGGAAAATATCAATGGAGTGAGTTTCAGACATGTAAAAATGGAAGGAAAAGGACTTTTATTAATTTGTTCATATAAGTTTAAGTGGTGACAGTTTTGTTCTAATTATTTTAATTTTAAATCCTTTTTAATTATTTATTTTGTTGCCTAAATATCCTAACAGATAAAAGTCATAAAGGCAGATTTGTTCTTATTGTTCATAAATATAAAGAAAATTTGTTGTGATATTTCAGCAAAAATTTTTGAAAATATCCTTACCTTTCAAATTAGGGAGTTCCGTTTTATTGCTGGTTTGCAAAGATGTTGATTTTTATATCATTTTAAGTTTTATCAAATATTTTTTTAATGGTTTTTTTAAATTTTTTTTAATTTTTTTTATTTATTTATGATAGTCACAGAGAGAGAGAGAGAGAGAGAGAGGCAGTGACACAGGCAGAGGGAGAAGCATTATCAAATATTTTTATGTATCTGTTAAGGCTGATCACGTATTATTTCCCTTTTAATATTGTATTATTAAGGGGATTTGAGGATGACAACCAACCAGCTTTCATTTCTTGGATATATTCCACTTAATTATGCTATCTATAGGTGTGTGTGTGTGTGTGTGTGTGTGTGTGATGCATGTTCATATATAATTTCATTTAATTTGCCAAGGTTTTAAATAGAATTGTGCATCATGTTCAAAATGAAACTAGTCATTACTTCTCTATTTTCATATTGTACCTAACTGATCTGAGTAAGAAGCACATACTAACCTTATTAAATAAAATAAAAAGAACTTTCACTTAAAAAAAAGGATTTTCATTTTTAGTAACTGGAACACTCACTTAAGACTAAGATTAATTCTTCTTTTTATATATGGTGATAGGCCAAAATAATGTTTTGGAATTTGTAGGGATTTTCTAAAATATTGACATAATTTCATCAATGGTTACTGGTATGTTTTGATCATCTATTGCTTTCTTAGCTTTAATATATGTTATTATTCAAAGTCAATTTCAAGTGCATTTCCAAATGTTTTGGCATGAAATTCTTTTCTGATTTTTATAGGAGATGATTGTCTTCTGATTTTTATAGGATTATATAGGATTCTATCCTATATCTATAATCAAGTATCTCACCATTCTGAATTTATGTTTTTTTAAATCAATTTCCAGGGTTTTATCTATTTTTTTTAATTTTTTTAATTTTTATTTATTTATGATAGTCACAGAGAGAGAGAGAGGCAGAGACACAGGCAGAGGGAGAAGCAGGCTCCATGCACCGGGAGCCCGATGTGGGATTCGATCCCGGGTCTCCAGGATCGCGCCCTGGGCCAAAGGCAGGCGCCAAACCGCTGCGCCACCCAGGGATCCCTGGGTTTTATCTATTTTATTAGTCTTTTCAAAATATCACTGATAAAGGGATTATTAATACTTTTTAACATATCTTGATTTTTTACTTCAAATCTATGCACACTAGAATTATAATTTTCTTTATTTATCTTCCTAGAGATTTATTTCATTGTTCTGTGTCTAGTTTCTTAAATCAGATACATTGCCCATTAATTTTTCTTTTATTTTTTAGAAAAATATTAAGCACTTAAGTCAAATGTAATCTTGCCCATGGCTCTGCATTTCTTTTTTTTTTTTTTTTTTTTTTTTTTGCATTTCTTATTTACGTTTTGATGTCCTCTTTGACCAATTGGCTTTTTATAAATATGCTATTTATAAGTATTTTAGAAATACCAAAGATCAGCTATTTTGTAATTCATTTCTATCTTATTTTATTTTATTTATTTACGTTTAAGATTTTATTTATTTACTCATGAGAGACACCAGAAAGAGGCAGAGACCCAGGCAGAGGAGGAAGCAGGCTCCACACAGGGAGCCCGACGTGGGACTCGATCCTGGGACGCCAGGATCATGCTCTGAGCCAAAGGCAGACGCTTAGCCGCTGAGCCACCCAGGCGTCCCCTTAATTGATTTTAGGTCACAGAATTAGCTCTGATTGGTTATAATTCCCAAATAGTTATTAAGATAGTATTTTGTCTCAGGGGGCAAATGAATGCTCAGACTTTGTGCCAGTAATTTATTAACACATGTTTCACAAGCAATAGCATACAGGATAATACCTTTTAGTAAGCTAACAAAGAAATAACATACTCCAAGCCAATGATAGATTAATCACCTGTTGTTCCAGGCAAGAGGAAGTGAAAGGTATAAAGTCCAAATTTGGTTGAGGTCTATCTTTGTAGGAGTTGGTACTGGGGAGAGAGGATTAGCCAATTAAAAGCTGACCTCTGGGGATCCCTGGGTGGCGCAGCGGTTTAGCGCCTGCCTTTGGCCCAGGGCGCAATCCTGGAGACTCAGGATCGAATCCCACGTCGGGCTCCCGGTGCATGGAGCCTGCTTCTCCCTCTGCCTATGTCTCTGCCTCTTTCTCTCTCTCTCTGTGTGACTATCATAAATAAATAAAAATTTAAAAAAAAAAAAAAAAAAGCTGACCTCTGGCTGCCAGCACAAAAATAAAAGTCTGCTGTTTTAGGGACCCAGAGTGTTGATAGGCAAGAGGATCTCCTTAGTGGGCCACTGCAGGTTTTCATCACTGCCAGTAAAAGAGTTGCCTTTTACTGTGGGAGCAACTAATTGACCCAAGGACTTCAGGAGAGCTGTTTAGTTAAGCAAAGAGTCACCTCACCCAGACCCCACCTCAGACAGTTCTTACAAACTCTGGGTGTTCATTTACAGTCTAAATGTCTCCTTGCCATTGTTGCTTCGTTATTTTTTATTAATAAGCCCCCAGCAGAGTCCCTCAGCAGCTGAGCTATAGAAAGCTTATCAATGACAGCAAATGAGATGATGTTAGCCTGTCAGGGCTTATTTCACTCTTAATCAAAAATGACTCTCTCTATTCTTAAATTTTCTTTGTCATAAACAAGTAGATTTAAAATGATATCAAACCAATAAACAACAATATGTCTTTTGGCTCAGTACCCATTTAGATTTTGCAAATATTCTATTAAGTGTTTGTAAAGAATATGTTCATCCTGATTATTGTATGTAGGACGTATATGGTCATGAGATAGTTTGTTAATGGTATTTTGCAAATCTTCTAAACCTTGTTCAAATTTGTTTACTTGATATTTCAGTAGTTTTATTTTAAGGTCCTCTATTTATAATTTTTCAACTCATTGTAATACTAATACTTTTTGCTTAATTAATTAACAGTGATATTAGATACACAGGTTTATCATTTTATTATATTTTTCTGTTGATTTATTCTTTTTCTAATATGTATTAAATATTTTAAGCCAAAAATCTCCTTTTCTTTCAAAGTTTAATTTTTCTTTAATGTGGCTCTACTATTTTTTTGTTGACAATTACTTACCTAATGTGTCTTTTATTATTTTTTATTTTATTTATTTATTTTTTTTTATTTTTTATTTTTTTTTTTATTTATGATAGTCACACACACAGAGAGAGAGAGAGAGAGAGAGAGAGAGAGAGAGGCAGAGACACAGGCAGAGAGAGAAGCAGGCTCCATGCACCGGGAGCCCGATGTGGGATTCGATCCCGGGTCTCCAGGATCGCGCCCTGGGCCAAAGGCAGGCGCCAAACCGCTGCGCCACCCAGGGATCCCCTATTATTTTTATTTTTAAGCTCTCAGAGCCTTTGTATTTTTAAGAGCATAGAGCTTGATTTTAAAAATCTAATCAGACAATCACTATCATTTAATAAGACAGTTTAGTCTATTTTTATTTATTTCATTAATGATGCATATGGAGTTATTTCCACTCTCCTCATTACTATTAATAGATTTTTCTATTATTGTTGTCCTCCTTATCTGAATTAAATCGACTATCAAGTTTTCTTTATTCCCTCTTTTTTATAATGAGCATTGAATACTTTTCTTTTATAGGTTACTCTTCTAATATTAACTTCCATGTTAAATTACATGTGTGTTTTTGCTAAGTTAGTTAGTATCTCTCCATTAGTCATGAGCATACCTGCAACTTAAATGCTTTTAACTCAAATTAATATAACTCTATTTTAAAAAATTAATTTATTTATTTGAGAGGAAGAGAAAGTGTGCATGTGAGTGGAGGAAATGGCAGATGGAGAGAAGCAGACTCCCGTGAAGCATGGAGCCCTACGCTGGGAGTGATCCCACAAAACACAAATCATGACCTGAGCTAAAACCAAGAATTAGACATTCAACCCATTGAGCCACTCAGGGTCCTTAATATAATTCTATTTTAATTACATTGTTTTGTGAGGATTTTGTCTACATTTTTCTCAACTTAGCTCAAGTATGTGTTATAGCTTTGATCCAGAAAAATAATTATTTTTTAGGTTGTGCTGCACTTTGCAATATTAAGGAAACAAAAATTAGGGATTCTTCAGGGGAAGAAATCAATTTTTGATTTGTACTCAATATTCATACTCAATATTGAGTACAATAAATAGAGGTTAGAACATGCATTTTCATTTTCTTTTAAATCATTAATCAAGCATGTTGTTGAAAGACAACAACAAACAACTACTCAAGAACTTTTAATGTTGGGATGCTTGAGTGGCTCAGTGGTTGGGCGTCTGCCTTCCCCTCAGGTCGTGATTGAGTCCCACCTCAGGATCCCCACAAGGAGCCTGCCCCTCCCTCTGCCTGTGTCTTTGCCTCTCTCTCTGTGTCTCTGATTGACAGATAAATAAAATCTTCAGAAAGAAAAAAAGAACTCCTAATGTGCTCCGATCAGATATAAACAGATCAAATGGTATCATTCCATTTTATTTCAGTTACCGAGCAATTATTGTTTCTTCAACTCTCTGCAGAGCTGACATGTGAAGATAAATGCAATCAAATCTATGGAAATACAAAACAGCATGTTAAAATTCAAAGAATTGACTAAATGTAATTTTCTGCTCTTTAAAGATTTGTTAAGTAAAAAGATATATGAATTATAAAGCATGTCTTTCTTAAAGGCTAATACTATTTAAATCCATAGACAGAGCTAAGAACTAGCAAACCATGATATCAATCAGAATGGTTCTTTTCTCTATATCCCTTTGGACAACAGATGACATGAAGCTCCTCTATTCTTCCACATTACTTGCAACTCTGCTTCTTACTCATATATTCTGAATGGACTCATGTCTGTTAAAAAATCTGTCCCAGAAAAACTTGCTCATTTCATCAGAATTTGATTTCTACCATTTAGACTAAAGTAAAGGCAATAAGATGTTACCATCCTCACAAAACATTGTACCTTAGTAGTCCCTTACTATTCTTGGATTCTGAAGTATTTGTCATAACTTGAATGTAATGATCATTGGATAAATTTATTTTTATAAATTAAATTGTTTAGAAAATCTATATGTATATTTTAATCATTTGAGATAGCATGGTAAGTTGTTCAGAGAAGACCATACTTATTACATTTTGGTTGAAGTAAAACATGAAAATCATCAATTATTCTGCCTGCTTATAATGGTTTATATGAAAACCATTGTGTTGTTGAACTTTGCTATTATCTTATCAGGGACCAAAATGCAAATGAAATGAATTAACAATAGGTTATCTGACATCCCTGTTCCCTCAGGAAAGTCTTAGTAAATCCAGAATAATTAGTTGTGTCTTCTTTCACTCTTAAATATGTCCCAAAGTGGATGATAGATTATATGGTCACTTCAGTTAACAAATACTCATGATAAATAATTTAGCAGATTTAGATAGGTCACATGTTGTAATGTAAATAAAGTTTGTTGTTCAAATGTAATGAAGACTAATGAAGACTAATGAAAAATAATTTCTCAAGGTGCCTGGGTGGCTTAGTCAGTTAAGTATCTGACTCTTGGTTTCAACTCAGGTCATGACCTCAGGGTCATGTGATGGAGCCCCTCGACCAGCTCTACACTGGGCATGGGGCCTGCTTAAGATTCTCTTTCCCTCTGCACACCCCCCCCCACTGGTGGATGCACACTGTCTCTAAAAAAAAAAATTAAAAAACATAATTTTTCATATCCAAACCTTTGACTACTCAGAGTAAAACGTATCTGGCTAATTTATGGATGAAGTTTGTAAAACCAAAATTTGGTGCATATTTAAACAAAACAAGACTTATTTGTAATCCAGGTGCAAGAATAGATTGAAATTACAAAGCTAAGCCTTCTATGAGAATGTTGGGGTATTTATTACCACTATGTATAGATGAGACAGTTGCTGATGACAGAGTTTCTATTGCTTATTGGATAACATTCAAGTGGAAATGACAAAATTTACAATTGTAGTATAATTCCTATAGTTTATGATGGCTATTATGTCTACTCGGTTCATCTCACTTAAAATCCATGGCACTAAGGAGTTCATGAAAATTTTGTTTATGGAAATTGTGTTGTTTACTTGTCATCAATTCATTCAACAGATATTTAATAAGTACCCATGATCTCAAAGAAGTGTAAGCTGTGAGAGAAACTGAGTAAAGAATGTATTTACATTACAGATTTTACAGTCTACAAATATTCATTCTTTCTACAAATTCACCCTATACTTTACAAATATTTATTGAATCACTAAAATGTGCCAGGTACTGTACTAGATGCTTAAGATAGTTCAGTGCCACAGTCAAAACGTCTTTGTTCTTAAGAAGCTTACAATTTATAGACAACAAACAATAAAAACAAGTAAATTGTAAGTTATGTTGGAAAATAAATAGTGTAAGAGACACTGGGAGTGCAGAAGTTTCAGTTTTAAGCAAGTCTCATAAAAAAGATACAGGAGTTATAAAAATATATATAATAGATTTCTCAATACTCTTCAGATTTTATATTTGGATTGCTCTGTGCAAAGGGATTCTAGTCATTCAAATAAAGGAGACTAAAAGAAGAAGAGATTTGTGTATGTTGTCAACAGTTGAGACACAATTTAACTCAATTCTGTCTGACACTATCTACTTGGGGACAGAGTCAGATCCCACAAGTTAAGCAGTCTGTTTTATAAGATTGCCTCCTGGCCCCCTTCAAATACCGATAGCAAGTTCAGGCTGCTACCTGTGTTTCTAGTTATAAAGCCAAGGGTCCCATGAACCCCTCTTGGGTCCAGTTAATTCTCGAGAGTGGCTCACAGAACTCAGAAAAACATTACTTCCTAGATTGCCAGTTTATGATAAAAAGATATAACTTAGAAAGAGTCACATGGAAAAGATGCACAAGGCAAGTTGTATGGGAAGGGCTTGAAGCTTCTCTGCATGTATTTGGGTGCACTACTCTCAGGTCATCTCCAGTGTTCACCAGCCTGTATCCTCCCAAGTCCAACCCTCTAATCACGTCACTAGTTCCCCTGGCAACTAGCCCCCCTCTTTAGGGACTTTCTAATAGTCACAGCATTAGCATAAACAGGTGTTGTTGAAAAGGGCTTGCTATGAATAACAAAAAACATCCATTTCACTTGTATTGCTCTGGAGCTATACTCAAACTGGGAACAAAACTAAGTATTATAACAAACAATGCTTCTATGGCTCTTATATTGAAAATTGGGAGGGTTTTCAGAGCTGTGTGCCCGGAACCATGATGAGGACCAATGACATATTCCTTATTATAAATCACCGTATCACACAAGGATAGGCCAGGTTTCTAATCCTTCCTAGTTTTTTTGAGTTGTGAATGAACATGTCAGTATCCCAGATAAGGAACATAAAAGAAGGAACAGATTTCAAAGATGTACACAGGCAGAGAATATGTGGCACCAGTGTGAAGATGAAAAGGTGAACAGGGCTAGAGAAAGAACCCCAAAGAAATTCAGTACTTGAATAAACAGTAGGTGGAGAGGAAACAACTACAACAATAATTTAAAAACAAGGAAAAGACAGGAAGAGAATGAAGATTTGATGTTATACGACAATTAAGGTAGGAAAGAGTTAGAAGAAGACAATGGCCAAAATGGGAAAAGCCTCAAAAATAAATAATAAAATAAAATAAAGTGATAAAAACTAATCTATTTCCACTGATGGCAATAGTATTTTCAGTGGACTTAAAGTATAAGCGAAATGACAGCAAATTATGATTAACAAGAAAGTAGGAGAATGACAATAACAAACATAGATTTCTATTTCCAAAGACCTAGAATGAAGGCAAGTCTAAAAAATTAGTGAGGAAGCTAAAGTTCCAATGTATGGGGGTGTGTAGGTGGGTGGGTGTGTAAACACATAAAGAAGGAGGCAGAGAGAAAGACTGAAAAGGGTAGGGAGGGAAAGAAATATGCTGATTAGAAAGAATCAGATGATGAATTAAAATATTAAAGAGAAGAATAAAAGTATAAAATAAGGTCTCAGAGAAGATAGGAGAAGAGGAATGTTTTGGGACCGGAAGAGAAAAAAAGGTAAAACATGTTCAAATAAAAATAAATTTAATGGGGGAGAGGTGAGGAACATACTGTGACTTTATTCTTTTGAGCCTTTGTATCTTGTTGAAAATTAGAAAAGCAAAAGAAAAGAAATTAAATATTTAGATGAACCACACTAGAAAGTTGAAAAACCAAAGAAACATTTGACAACAGTTAATATTAATTAAGCAGTACCAAAGGTCAGGCTAAGCTGAAAAGCCCTAACTTTATTCCAGCAGTACTGATCCACCATACCATTTGGATTTTTTCAGCAGTGATTGCAGAGTAGCGAGGGTGCAGAAACAAAGAGGGTGGGTTTGCAGAACAATTCACAGAAGAGAAAGTGGAATGGCCTATGACAGTTTACCTGACAATGCGGTTTGCCGGAAGGGGTCTCTACTCAGACCGGAGCTGTGGGGACACTATGAAGAGGCTGTCCAGGGTCAGCAAATGTCTCCAAATTCCACTTCCATCCTCTTTCTCTGCTCAGACATCAGTCCTAATGCTATATGCCTGAATTTGCTTTTAACTTCCAATTTTATTTCATCTCTTTTCAGCTCCATAGTCTGCATATATAGACTATAGATATAATAGTCTATCCTGCCCAACTACAGTTTCTATCCCTCATCCTCAGAAAAATAAGTCCAGGTTCATTATCTAGGCTTTGGTTTATCTGGGTGACAGTCTAGACAAAGGACTCACAGAGCAGTCCAGCTGGTCCGCTCTGCCCAACCATTTTGAACTGAGGTCATGTCTCCTGAATAGTGGGTAGGAAATACTGCAAGCTGTAAATTGTGCATCTTTCACCATAAATAATAGGTACATAAAGCCAGAGTGTGAATATAAGATATCTTCCCATTATACCCGGTTCCGCAGAACCTATAGACACTTTGGGACAAGTAGCATACTTACCGATTTAGAAAATAACATTAATAGTTTTGTCAAGCAAAAACTGCACTGGAAAAAATTAAACAGGTGAAGAAGCAGCCTTCTTAAAGACTGTGGCAAATGGGGAGAAGGACCAGAACACAGTCTGAAGTCAACTCAGCCAAAACAAAAGGCTAGAGTGTTTTAAAACGCTAGAGTGAGCTGGAGAGTGTCAGCCATCTGTGTTTGCGAATGCTTGAAGGCCAGAATATTGGCTCATTCGGTTTTTGTGCTACTAACAGCTGTGATACTAACAGAATGCCTTGGAAACATTCCCAAATTAGGAACATGGTATGTGTTCAGTGAGTTGAATTAAATGGAATTGTAGTATTGGCCGGATAAAGATACAGTTACTTTAGACCCCATAACTCCAGGGCTTATGACATTAAGTTTCTCATTCAGTACAAATCACATTAGACTGTTGTCCTGTGCAGATAGATATACATCTGGCAGTGACTCAGCAATCCAGATCCCTATCATCCTGTCATGCCACCAGCCTCAGTATAGCCTTCAGAAAAAAATGTGAGAGATTAGGCCTGATTTCATATGAATAGGCAAATATATCATTTTCACTTCCCTTCTGTTGACCAGAGCCTCACTGGTGCCAGCTAAAATGCAAAGTGTCTCAAACATGCAGTCTTCTTGTGTGCCCAGAAAAATGAAATCAGCATTGAGCATCTTGTGACCATGGCATATTTTAGACTTTCAGTCAGCATCCCAGCCGGTACTGGGACTATATTGGCCTGTCTGGGTCTGCATTCAAGCAGTAGTTCTTCAAAGAAACTATCTCATGAGAGACCCTTAGAATTAAAATGTTGTCACGGTCAAATGAGTTTTATCTCTGCAGACTATTTTTTTTCCATAGGGATTTACCATGCACTTTTGTAAATTAAATGTGGAGAAGTCATATGGTTAAAAAAAAACTTTTTAATTTCGTTTATACCGATGTTTCCTAATTTTTAAAAGATTATTTTTCCTTATTTTTATGAATCATTACATCGGACTAACTATTGCTCTGTGGAACATATTCTGAGAGCAGATTCCCAGAGGATAAGATTTTAATTTTGCCTGCACCTTGGAAGGTAAGAATACATTTTAACAAAACATGCAACTTCATCATAATCGATATGGGTAATTAAAAAAAATTTTCCCCCTTCTACATGTATTATCTCCAGTCTCTTCAACACTTACCACTGCTACTACACAGACTGGTAACAATAGTAATACTGCGATGAAAAACCAACTGCTCATTTTAAAAGAAATGAAAGGCGTCTTTCTGATGTTATTGATCATAAGTTGAAAAATCAGGTCCTTAATTAAAGCTTCCACAGGAAAACATGCCTATAGGCAACTTTAATTGGCAATTTAATGAATAGGGAATTGAGAGAATTCAGTCGTCTTTGTATCTCCAGCACGTATATGCTACTCTCCAAGTTCATAATTAGAGTACCAGGAAAATATTTCCCACCTGTGAAATTAACTGATAAAAATTGCTCATCCTTCCCAGTGAACACCCTGGATTGATAAGAGAAAGCAACGAAGCACTTTCATCAACAAAGCCAGACTTTTATTAGTCAATCCTATTTGTTCAAATACCTTTTTTACAAAATACTTTTTCTGATCGACTCCTACTAAAAGAGTAGTGATATATATCTATGCAGATTGACATTTAGGTTTGTCTTCTTTTCAAGGAACTAGGTAGAGTAATTTCTGTTAAGATTTGATCCTCCCTTTCCATCCCTCATATGTATCTAATAAAAAATTCACTTTCCTTAGGGAAGACATTTTCTGCCAAAAACTTCCATTTCTCTTAAAGTACAGCATAATTTAGATAATTTCATTAATCCTGGATTTTAATTATTTACAGAAGCATTTTAAAATTTTTTATTTTTCATTTTTATAAAACAGCTTTTTGACTTACATGCTATAAAATTCAGTTGTTTAAGGGTACTACTGAATAATGTTTCCTAAATTTATAGACTTATGCAGTCATCACTATAACCCAATTTCAGAACATTTTCATCATCTCAAGAAGAAACTCCTTGTTCATTTTTAATGACTTCTCATTCCCACCCCCACCACCAGGAAGCCACTCATCTACTTTTTGCCCCTATAGATTTGTCTTTTCTATACATTTCATGTAAGTGGAATGATACAATATGTAGTACTTTGGATCTGGCTTCTTTACTTAACATAATGTTTGTGTGTGTGTGTGTGTGTGTGTGTGTGTGTATTATATATATATATATATATATAGTATATATATATTTTTTACAGCATGTGTGAGTACTTCATTCTTTTTATTACTGGGTAGAATCCCCTTGTATACATGTATTGTATTTTATCTATTCACAAGTGCTTCCACTTTTTTTTTTATTTATGATAGTCACACAGAATGAGAGAGAGAGGCAGAGACACAGGCAGAGGGAGAAGCAGGCTCCATGCACCGGGAGCCCGGCGTGGGATTCGATCCTGTGTCTCCAGGATCGTGCCCTGGGCCAAAGGCAGGCGCCAAACCGCTGCGCCACCCAGGGATCCCGTGCTTCCACTTTTAGAAAGAATTTCAGTTCTGTTGTGGTTACTTGAAAACATTTTACGACACTTACTTTTAATTAATTTTATTTTGTATTTTTTATCTTTTATTTTTATAATTGATATATAAAATATATTAGTTTCAGGAGTACTACAGAGGGATTCAACAATTACATACATTATGAAATGCCCACCATGGAAGCAACATAAGTGTCCATCCATAGATGAATGGATAAAGAAGATTTGATATATTTGACACAATGGAATATTACTTGGCCATTAAAAAGAATAAAATCTTGCCATTCATGACAACAAGGATGCACTTACAGGGCACTATGCTAAGTGAAATAAGTCAGACAGAGAAAGACAACGACTATATGATTTCACTTATATGTGGAATCTAAAAAACAAAACAAATGAACATACCAACAGACAAATGGATAAAAAGAAACAGAACTCATAAATACAGAGAACAAACTGGTGATTCCCAGAAGGGAAGGGGCTTTAGTGGTGGTTGAAATAGGTGAAGGGGATTAAGAGGTACAAACTTACAGTTATAAAATAAATAAGTCATGGGAATGAAATAGTAAGACATTTAAAATATGCAATACCTGGTGATTTGACATACAAATACATTATGAAAGTATTTCCCCTCATCTAGTTAATTAATAATTTATCACCTGAAATGTTTATCTTCTTTTTTTCTGGTGAGAAGAGTTAATTTCTACTTTCTTAGCAAATTTAATTATACAATATAGTATTATCAACTGCAATCACATTAACATTAGATCACCAACCTCATTTTTTCATGGTTGAAAATCTGTACCTTTTTACCAACCTCTCCCTATTTCCCCCATGACTTAGTTATTGGCAACCACTTTTCTACTCTCTGCCTCTATGGGTTTGACTTTTTAAAAATTCCATATATAAGTGATACCAGGCAATATTTATCCTTCTCTGTTCTCCTGTCTGGCTTATTTTACTTTGCATTATTATTTTACTTTTCATAATACCCTCAGTGTCCACCATGTTGTTGCAAATGGCAGGATTTCCTTTTTTCTCATTATATATGTTTAATATATATTTTATATGTTATTATTTATACATAATGTTGAATCATTATTATTATATATACAAAAAATCTTATTCATTAATTCATCCACTGTTGGACACTTGGGTTATTTCTCCATCTTGGCTATTGTGAATAATGCTGCAGTGAACATGGGGAATGCAGATGTGTCTTCAATATCCTTCTTTGATTTTATCTGGATAAACCCACAAGTAAGATTGTTTGATCAGATGTAATTCTATTTTAAGTATTTTGAGAAGCCCCCTCAAAACATTTTTTTGCCTCTTAAAACAACAAACTGTTGGTTGCCAGAGGAGAAGTTGGTGAGGGGATGGGCAAAAGAGGTGAAGGGGAGTGAGAGATACAGGCTTCCAGTTATGGAATGAATATATCACAGAGATGGAAGGTATAGCATAGGGAATAAAGTCAATGATATTCTTATAGCATTGTACAGTGACAGATGGTAGCCACACTTGTGGTGAACAGAGTGTAAAGTAGAGAGTTGTTCAGGCACTATGTTGTACACTTGAAGCTAATGTAACATTAGTTGACATTAGTATGTCAACTGTACTTGAATTAAAAATATGCTTAAGTTTCTATTTATTTAAGTAATCTCCACATCCCACGTGGGGCTCAAACTCACAACCACAAGATCAAGTTGCATGCTCTTCCAACTGAGCCAGCCAAGTGCCCCCAAAAAACATTTTTACAAGAAAAATAACAACTAATGAGTGCCTGCTATATTATCATATAGAGATATTTTTGATTTATTATTTATATATTACTGTATCATTAATTTTTACTAGTATTTATTATTGTTTATTATTTATATATTTTTCTCTAATCTGAAACTCTGAGAACAAATAAATGTTAAATATAATTTAGTGTTCAGATTTACCTCTTTTGACTTTTAGCTATTTTTAAGATTTTCCCCACCTCAAGGCTTTGAATGGTATCTATATAATCAATATTTAGATTCCAAATAAATATTTCCAGTCACTGTCTCTATCTTTCCTTCAAACTCTGATAATTGGTATCCCTACTTGAATATCTGGCAGACGTTCAAATATAATACATCCAAAACTGAACCTCTGATCTTTGCCCCCAAATCTATGACTCCTACAACCTATTCATTTCATTAAATGACAAAATTCTACCATTTGCCTAGACCAAAAACTCTGGTATCCTCCTGGACTCCATGTGTATTCAGTTTGGCAATCCTGTTCACTTTATCTTCAGAGTACAGCCACTGTCCCCTGCGACCTCCTTGGCACAAGCCATTATTGTCTCTACTTAGGATTGTTGCAGTAGTCTCTTATCTTAGCCCAATCTCTTACTATGCCCTTGCCTCCCTTCAGAATGCTCTTAACAAAGGAGTGAGCATGACCCTTCAGAATGCTCTTAACAAAGGAGTGAGCATTTCATTTCTCTACTCAAAACCCACCCAATGCCTTTCCTATTCCCTCTCTTACCACTCTGACTGCTTAGCCATTATCCAAGGCATCCTTCTACATCAGCGTCTTTGCACCTATTATTTCTTCTTATTAGAATTCTTTTCACTAGATGCCAGCAAAGTCTTTCTTCTTTCAGACCTTTACCCGGATGCCATCTTTTCATTGCAGACTTACATAATTACCCTAACTAAAATTACAACTACTTTTTCTCAGTCCACTCTCCTTTCTTTCCTTCTCTGCTTTATTTTCTTTCATAGAATGTATCACCATCTAATACACAAAATAGTTGGATTTTTTGTATTACTAATTGCACTCCCACTAGAATATAAGCCCAGGATAGTAGGAATTGACAACTTTTTTCTTGCTGTACCCTTGCAGCTATTTATAGGGTAAATGAAGGAATGAACCACTGTGTATCCTACTGATCTTTGTTCCCAGGGTGAATTCCCAAGTTGTGGTTCTTAATTAAGATCTTGTTTGGAGGCTTAACAGTTCATTTATGCATCTCGATAGCCTGGAACTGGAGGATAACCATCTTGTGTACCCAATCACTTTTTTTTTTAGATTACCCAGGTCCCTTATGCATACGATATCCCACATGCTTTCATATGCACAAGCACACACACCACACATGCATGGGCACATGCACATATGGGCATATATATACATATTCCTGATATACATTCTAAGGATTCCTCATACAAGCAAGACATTTGGGACTTTTCACTAAAGGCAAGTTTTAAGCTGTAGCTTCAGAGTGCCTGAAACAACTCCAGTTTTTGCTTCTTTCTTTTTTTTTCTACTTTTCTTCCATGCTACTTTTTACTGGATCTGTTAAGAGAGAACACCTGGTTTTTAATGCTGCCTCAGAGAATCCATTCTGGAAGTGACAAGGCATATATTAATAGCCTTTGTTAAGATCCCTAAAATTAATTCATATTCTCCAAGTTCTGGATTCATTGACCTTTGGAAGAAACATAAATCTTTATATATGTAATATGCCATTTTTACAAACCTTCAAATGAGTGGTAATATAAAAACCACATTATTTAATGTCAGAATGAATGTTTCCTCCAATTAATGCCTTAGGGGGAAAAAACTCCTTCATATCTAATAAAGGCCTCCATTGTTTATGATTAAAAATACATCAGCAGTAAAAAAAAGAAATTTTTGTAAAATCCATTTGATGCTATGAACTCAATAATCTTTTCAAATAGTGATTAAACTGAATACTGTTATTATGCATACATATGCTTTTTGTTAGGTGTCACTAGAATTTAAGAAAAGGATATTTCCTCATATGCTTCTTCAAATTTTATTAAATTCAATATCAATGATGCACATCTATGAACATCAATATAGGAAATAATACATCTTTCAAAACTATCTCAAAAAGACTTAATGACTTGCTATGAAACTGAGTAAAGAAATATTCTGCTTCTCTCCATGGGTGCTAGTAGCAGAAACCAATCCCCAGAGACCTTAAAATAAAAACATCAGTTAGAAATAGATTAGTACAGAACATCATGTCCATAACAAAAGAAAATCGAATGACTTCTAAGGATAGGATAAATATAAAGATTATAAAAGCTTTAGGGAAATAAAATTATCTTTCTACTATCACTTTCTGGCAAAGTGTCATGAAAGCAAAAACAAAACAAATGACAAACCTGGGGATAGCAAAGCAGTGTAGGTCAACAAAAGAAATTACATAAGCTTGAGTTGAGTTCATTACAAATAAACTAAAGAGAATATTATCTCCATGTACTTAAGATACAGGGCAATAAACAACTATAAAATAAAAGATAATCAACAATCAGGAGAAATTAGTAGCTCTCGATCAATATTTGATGCGTTATTACGGGAAGACAATCTACTGTGGCTTCCACTATTTCTCTAAATACTTTGTTTTCATGGATTCTGAAACGAAAGAAATTTTATTATTCTCAAAGTAATTTCATTGATTATCACTAAATAAGTTTAAGATCCTGCTTCCTTTTATGATTGGCAAACGTTTAGAACCTTGTCACTATGTTGTGCCCATCATTGGACCGGCGGAAGTATCTACTATGACACGTTGCAATAGGAATATTTTTATTAAAAAATTTTAGAAGATATTATTCAAACTTTAATACAATTTTTTAAATGTAGGGAACAATTAGTCCAAATTTAATTCTTTGTTCAGATTTCCAAGGAGAATGATGGAACCATATAGTAGACACTGAATTACTTGCCCCAAATCATCAGAGTCCCCCTCCCTTCTGCATTCCTGGACCATGCGGGTAGAAAAATTGTACTACTCACTTGTCCAACTGGTCTTGCAGCTAAAAGTGGCCATGTGACCTCATTCCAGCCATTGAAATATAAGAGGAAGCTACAGAGAAGCATACACACATACAGGAGACCTCTTTTCAGGGGATAAACTTAGCTAGAATTCTGCTTTGGTTTTTGTCCCTTGTGCCTTTTTCCTTATCTATTTTTCTACCTTGTATATGACTGAGATTAATGGAGAAGCAGCAGCAATCTTACCATCCTGAAGAATAAAATATATGACTATTAGAAGTCTTGGAGCATGAAAATAAAAGAAGGTTGGGTCTTTTCAGTACTGCTGTACAAACCAAACTTTGTCTTAAACTTACACTTTTGTTGCATGAAACAAAACATTTCACCAATTATGTTAATTATAGCAAGTGTTAGTTGTTTGCTATGGAACTAATTTCTGATCAGTAATTTAGAGTTTTTACTATTTTTATTTGAAGTTTATAAAACATTCTGGATAAATTGTTTTCCAAATGTATTTTGCAATGAAACATTTAACAACTTATTAAATGCCATCTGATTTCACCAAATGTAACTTCTCCCTTTTTGAGTTTCCTTTTAGGAATATTTTTTCTGCATAGTTTAATTTTCCTGGGTCAAAGTTTGAACCATATGCAGCTTTAAGCATAGTCTGTCTTATTTTTGATCATTTTGATCAAGTCTAAATTTTCTTTTATTATAATAGTTTTTATCTTTGACAATAAAGAAAAGTTTCATCAGTGATATTGTATGCATTGTTGGTCAATGTCGTTTTATATCAGAATGATTTTTTGAATACTAGTATTTTTTACAGTCTAACAAGTATGTTAAATAATACTCATAATGCATGTTCAGAATTCCGTTACAATCCAGCTGTGAAAACTAGAAGTAATTATTTTCTTTCATCCTTTATTTAATTACTGATAATATCATGAGTTGTAACTACACATAATATGTAAAGAACACATCTCATTTTACAAATGAATGTACATCTTAAATAGAACTCATGGAAACAATCCGTTTTTTTGTAGTTTCTCTTAGAAAAATGAAAATAATAACTTTAGTCATGAGAAAGAAAATAAAGCAGGAAGTACTTTATTACAATAAACACACAGAAAATTATAAAACAACAGAAAAAGAAACAGAGCAAGTATATTATGTTAAAAATGCTTTTGTAAAACACATTTGATTAATTCCAAGATTTTATTATAAACTGTTTAGCATATATATTAGCAAAAATGTTAGCATTTATCTTTCTCACTTTTTGCTCTAAATAATGAAACATTGAATCATGATTTCTGCTTTCAAAATATTGCACACTGTAAGAATACACTGTTCACAGCCACATGAAACAAAGTGGTTACATCTCACATGTAAAATATTGAGCACAAAAACCAGACACAATAAAAGCCATCCATCAGAGCCCGATTTTTATGAAAGTCAGTAATAAGCAAAATTAATGTATGGCTCTAGAAATCAAAATAGTAGTTTCCACTGACAGATGATATTGAATAGGAAGGAGCATAGGAAACATTTTGGGGTGCTAAATGTAGTCAACATCCTGACCTGAATTGTTGATACATAAGTAAACATGAACAGCTCATCAAACTCTACTGTGATCCATGAACTTTGAATTCTCTATGTGCAAGTTATTCCTCTGTTTAAGAAACAAAAGAAAGAAATGCTGAATTATAATTTTTAAAAATCTTTTGCTCATATCATTGTACTTCAGATCAGAATTTTGAGTTTAAATTTTCAATTTTATTTAAAATAAAATTGGTGTCTAAACATTCTTTTTTTTTTTTTTTTTTTTTTTTTTTTTTTTTTTGTGTCTAAACATTCTAATAACTCATATGGCAAGTTAAAGTTGCTGAAATTTAGTAGCTTATCCAGAGAAGGCGATAAAACTCTAAGAACTTTTATTCTATGTTCCATAGTGCTAATGCTTTTACAATGTTAAAAACATGAATTTGGGCACTAAAAAGCCATATATTTAAAGGAGTCTGGAGTTACAAAGAGTTGATTCAAGATACATATATAATGAATGTCTTTAAAAGACACATCAGAACAGACTTCTGGGGACAAGACAGAGATAAATGGCACAGAGAGTATACATTAAAAAAAAGGATGGGAAGTAGCTTCAATTTGAGAAAAAATAAGAAATTGGTTAAAACTTATGGACCAGAGATCTTAAAAAATGGACCAGGCAAACACATGCTTGGGTGAAAGAAAAGTTAAAAGTAAACGTTCAGTGAAGGGAATGTAACAGTTAATAAAAATATATCCAATACTTTTTTTCTTCATTTTAGTTGTGATATTTTATACCTCGAATGTAAGAATTTGTACAATAGCTGTTTCTTTTCTCTCTAAAACAAATAAATATTAAGACAAAATTGGGAATCAAGGTTTTTATTTTTTTCATTCCCTTTACCTCTAGGTGGCACCTGTGAACTGATGAAATACGGACTGAGCAAGTTCTGTCACACCCCCAAGGTTCATTTGGAAGCTGCCTTCCTACCTTTACCTCCTCCATCTTCAAGACCAGGGCTTCAGTGAGCTCAAGGGGATGAAGTGGAAAGGCAACAGGGTTCTAACAAGAGGACCCAAAATAAATGTCCATATCTCATTACTACAATGTGGATTTGGCCCAGCCAATTCAATCTTTCTGAGTCCCATTTATTTAAAATATGTAAAATGGAGAGAACAGCAGAGAGGTGGTGTAGACTACATGTAATGGTTTTAGCATTTTTCTATCTGATTTTAATACACTTGGATTTCTATCCAAATGTAAAATATTACTGACGGGAGACAGGATTACAGGAGGTGAAATATGGATTGGTTTTAAAACCAGTGGATACGGGAGTAAATAAAATATATATGAGAATTTTGAGGACTGATACATTCAAATAAAGAACTATGAAACTCAACTCATCACTATTGTTCAACAATTGATACTAGAATAATAGATTTGTGAAGTTAAAAAGCATTTTTATATATGTATATTTTTTATTGGACTTCGAATTGCCAACATGTAGTATATCACCCAGTGCTAATCCCATCCAGTGCCCCCCTCAGTGCCCATCACCCAGTCACCCCATCCCCCCGCCTACCTCCCCTTCCACTACCCTTTGTTCGTTTCCCAGAGTTAGGAGTCTTTCATGTTTTCTCACCCTCTCTGATTTTTCCCACTGATTTTCCCTCCTATCCCCTATGATCCTTTTCACTATTTTTTATACTCCCTGTATGAGTGAAACGTATAATGATTGTCCTCCAATTGACTTACTTCACTCAGCATAATACCCTCCACAGTTCCATCCACATTGAAGCAAATAGTGGGTATTCATCATTTCTAATGGCTAATATTCCATTATATACATAGACCACATCTTCTTTACCCATTCGTCTTTTAATGGACGCCAAGGCTCCTTCCACAGTTTGGCTATTGTGGACACTGCTGCTAGAAACATTGGGGTGCAGGTGTCCCGGTGTTTAACTGCATCTGTATCTTTGGGGCAAATCCCCAGCAGTGCAATTGCTGGGTCTTGGGGTAGCCCTATTTTTAACTCTTTGAGGAACCTCCACACAGTTTTCCAGAGTGGCTGCACCAGTTCACATTCCCACCAACAGTCAAGAAGGTTCCCCTTTCTCCACATCCTCTCCAACATTTGTTGTTTCCTGTCTTGTTAATTCTCACCATTCTCACTTGTGTGAGGTGGTATCTTATTTTGGTTTTATTTGTATTTCCCTGATGGCAAGTGACGCGGAGCATTTTCTCATGTGCTTGTTGGCTGTGTGTATGTCTTCTTTGGTGAAATTTCTGCTCATGTTTTTTGCCCATTTCATGATTGGATTGTTTGTTTCTTTGCTGTTGAGTTTAATAAGTTCTTTACAGATCTTGGATACTAGCCCTTTGTCTGATACGTCATTTGCAAATATGTTCTCCCATTCTGTAGGTTGTCTTTTAGTTTTGTTGACTGTTTCTTTTGCTGTGCAGAAGCTTTTTATCTTGATGAAGTCCCAATAGTTCATTTTTGCTTTTGTTTCCCTTGCCTTCATAGATGTATCTTGCAAGAAGTTGCTGTGGCCAAGGTCAAAAAGGGTGTTGCCTGTGTTCTCCTCTAGCATTTTGATGGAATCTTGTCTCACATTTAGATCTTTCATCCATTTTGAATTTATCTTTGTGCATGGTGTAAGAGAGTGGTCTAGTTTCATTCTGCACGTGGCTGTCCAATTTTCCCAGCACCATTTATTGAAGAGACTGTCCTTTTTCCACTAGATAGTCTTTCCTGCTTTGTCAAATATTAGTTGACCATAGAGTCGAGGGCCCATTTCTGGGTTCTCTATTCTGTTCCATTGATCTATGTGTCCGTTTTTGTGCCAGTACCACACGGTCTTGATGATCACAGCTTTGTAGTATAACTTGAAATCCAGCATTGTGATGCCCCCAGCTCTGGTTTTCTTTTTCAATATTCCCCTGGCTATTCGGGGTCTTTTCTGATTCCACACAAATCTTATTTGTTGAAAGTCCATGGTATTTTGATAGGGATTGCATTGAACGTGTAAATTGCCCTGGGTAGCATTGACATTTTCACACTATTAATTCTTCCAATCCATGAGCATGGAATATTTTTCCATCTCTTTTTGTCTTCCTCAATTGCTTTCAGAAGTGTTCTGTAGTTCTTAGGGTATAGATCCTTTACCTCTTTGATTAGGTTTATTCCTAGGTAACTTATGCTTTTGGTGCAATTGTAAATGGGATTGACTCCTTAATTTCTCTTTCTTCAGTCTCATTGTTAGTGTATAGAAATGCCATTGATTTCTGGGCATTGATTTTGTATCCTGCCATGCTGCTGAATTGCTGTATGAGTTCTAGCAATCTTTGGGTGGAGTCTTTGGGTTTTTTATGTAGTGTATCATGTCATCTGAAAAGAGGGAGAGTTTGATTTCTTCTTTGCCAATTTGAATGTCTTTTATTTCTTTTTGTTGTCTGATTGTTAAAAAGCATTTTGTAATGATGCTTTGATTTCAAATTTTTTCATGGAAAGAAAAGAATTATAAATGTACAAAATACTGTTTAAAAATTCAATGTTCTACCAATCTAGAGGAGTGAAGTTTTAAAGAAATCTGTAATCTTTGTTCAATATTGTACATTGTTAAAGATACTGACATGAGTTTTGTATGCATTTTGGACAAATTTCAATGTATTCTACATGTGTAAAATGCAATTGGAAACTTGCAATGAAAGTGTAATTCCATTCAATCTGACCATATCTTTTCTCTAATTATTTTGATATATTTTTAATTACATCTTATTAAAATAGAAGTAGGTGCTATTTACTTGTGCCACATCTTCCCCATTACAAAGTAAATTATTTAGACAGAGAACATTTAGAGCTGCTTGAGAGGAATTGTTTCTGACAAATATGCATTCACTGCTACTTAACATTTGGTGCTCCAGGTGCTCTCAGATTGATTTTTTGTGAAAATTTTTTCCAGAAGCATGGAAACTGATCAGCTGTTTTTTAATTCTTAAGCACTGTTTAATTTATGATTTATAATTTTTTTAAAGATTTTATTTATTTATTCATAGAGACAGAGAGAGAGAGAGAGAGAGAGAGAGAGAGAGAGGCAGAGACACAGGCAGAGGCAGAAGCAGGCCCCATGCAGGGAACCCGACGTGGGACTCGATTACAGGTGTCCAGGATCACACCCCGGGCTGCAGGCGGCGCTAAACCACTGTGCCACCAGAGCTGCCCTGATTTATAAAAAGACACTCTGCCAGATTTTCCTTCTTTATTTTTTTTATTTTTTTTTTAATTTTCATTTATTTATGATAGTCACACACACACAGAGGAGAGAGAGAGAGAGAGAGAGAGAGAGAGAGAGAGAGGCAGAGACATAGGCAGAGGGAGAAGGAGGCTCCATGCACCGGGAGCCCGACGTGGAACTCGATCCCGGGTCTCCAGGATCTCGCCCTGGTCCAAAGGCAGGCGCTAAACCACTGCGCCATGCAGGGATCCCAGATTTTCCTTCTTTAATATGAAGATACCATTCATTCATTGAACTGTCATTAATGTTTAAGATGAGTATCTTTGGGGAGGTGTGCGGGGGGGGGGGTGACTGGATGACGGGGACTGAGGTGGGCACTTGACGGGATGAGCTCTGGGTTTTATTCTATATATTGGCAAACTGAACACCAATAAAAAATAAATTTATAAAAAAAAGATGAATCTCAAATCTTTGAGATTTCATTTATTTCTTAAAGAATCTGGGAGGTATTTTGCTAAACTATTAAAAGAAAAAACTTCTTCATTGACTAAAAGATTTTTATTCTAGTTGATATTTATTTTATTCATTATTTCCTGTTGGTCATATTTTGCTTCTCAGTTTAAAAAAGAAGACGTATACTATTTATGCTATATACGCAGAACAAAAAGCAAAGTCCAACTATCTAGGGAAAACTTTCACTCATCCACATATGAATTCATGGTCTACTTCTATCCACAATAAAATATCCATTCTGTAATGATCTTATTATTTTTACTCCATTTTCAACTCTTTCATTTTTGTTTAAATTCAATTAATTAACATATAATATATTATTAGTTTCAGAGGTAGGGAGTTCAGTGACTCAGTCTTATATAATACTCAGTGCTCATTACATCATAATGATATTATTATTATATATACATTTGTTTTAATGTACTCATTTCACATAATAAAATATGACCATCTATGTCATTACCCCCTAATATTTTTATTGTTGATTTTTTTTTCCTACCTCCTTAAATCTAAATGTTTTGGAAATGCTAACTTGGACTTTGCATTATATTTAGGGCAACGTGTTAACTCCTCTACTGATATGTACACAGGAAAATTCTAACCGTGGAGGCAAAGAGTTTGATGTTCCTCAAGGTGCATCAAAAATTCGCCAAACAGGGGCATCCTCATGACTCAATTAAGTGTCTGCCTTTGGTTGGGATCGTGATCCTGGGATCCTGGGATCGACCCCATGTTGGGCTCCCTACTTAGTGGGGAGCCTGCTTCTTCCTTTGCCTCTGTGCACTCTCTCTCTCTCTCTCTCTCTCTCTCTCTCTCTCATGCTCTCTCTCTCTGTTTTAAATAAATAAATAAAATCTTAAAAAATTCACCAAACAGAAAAGACAATTTTGTCTGATGTTCAGACAAACAGCCATTTTGAATACTGTTCTTTCTGATTGTCCCTGAAATCCACTTAAGTTTTTTCCTATTAAAATGCTACTTTTCGGGCAGCCTGGGTGGCTCAGCGGTTTAGTGTTGCCTTCAGCCCAGGGTGTGACCCTGGAGACCCCGGATCGAGTCCCACATCGGGCTCCCTGCGTGGAGCCTGCTTCAGTCTCTGCCTCTCTCTCTCTCTCTGTCTCTCATGAATAAATAAATAAAATCTTTAAAATAAATAAATAAATAAATAAATAAATAATAAATAAATAAATAAAATGTTACTTTTCCTAAAAATGTTTTCTCCCTTTTTTCTCAATTGTGGGTTTTTCCTTTTCGTCTTCTTCAAACTAATGTCAAGTTTAATCTTTCTTTCATTCCTGTTTTCCTTATTTTCTTCATATTATACAACTAAATTATTTTTCTTTTTGTCATTAAGTACTTGGTTGTAAATGATGAGCTACAATTAAAATGTTATTTCTAATGACATTAGCTGTTCCAAAAGGTTAGCAAATTGGAGATGAAATTCAATCATTAACAGATACTTATTCCTCTATTTGGTTTTATATATATATATATATATATTCAACCTTGATATTTGAACTAGTCATTGCTATTTTCCTCCTCCCTAGAATAGCCATGTGTGTGTGTGTGTGTAGAGGATACATGAATGTGTGTGACTGTGCATGATAACAAGGAAGACTATAAGTGAAGTCATGGAAAGTACAAAGTATGCTGTGAGTCAGCTGACAATCTGTTCAGTTTGAGCTCCTTTTTCCACAAAACTGAGAATGAATATACACAGAGGTTATTATGTTTGTTTGTTTGCTCAATACTATATTTGTAGGTGTTTTTGATTAAGGAAATTGGTTTTGGTGGATCATTGGTATTTTTAAGCACAAGAAACTAGACATAAATCTTTCCAGAAACTTGTGAGAGAGATAAGAATTTACCTTCTCCCATTGGATTACTAGAAACACGTGTATGCTGGAGGAGTGCTTACTCACGTTTGTAGAAAGGATCTTAGAAACGGATATCCCAGGGCCTTCATTTTGCAAATAAGAAATGCAAGGCAGATTCATACTGAAAAATCTCAAAATCTGTAAATATCAAGCCAGTAAGAATGTCTTGTTAGAGAAAATGCAGATAGTTTGAGAAATTGCTGACATCTAATGGAGACTGCCAATGCAGGGCAAATTGAGGATGGTTTTTCTATTTTATTTTTCAACACACTTACTCTCCTACCCCACAGCAATTCCTACCATCATGACTTAAAAGTGCAAAGCAAATACCAAAGCCTGATACTTGGCTGTTTCTTTGCTCTCCTCTCGGAGAATGTAGTTTCACTGCTTGCTTCTGAGTTTCTGAACCAGTTTATTTCCCATCTGGCTCTTATCAGCCAGCAGCATCAGTGCATCCCTGAAGGTTTTCCTTCAATGGTCACAGGCTGAAGTGGCTAAACATCTGATATTTATCAGTCTCCTTGAAGGTGGAAAGGAAATGGGCTCTTGAGATTGGAGTCTGGAATTAATTAGAAGTAGAAGGCAGGTTGCAAGATAGATGATTATAACACACCAAAAATAGAATAGGCCAAAGAGGAGAAAAAAGGATAATCAGCGCTTATTATACTGGTCTTAACCCCTGGTTTACATCCGAACTGACAACTTTGATTCCCCCTTTAACAAACGCTCTTTGTAAGCAGTAATTCTGAACACTCATTCCCAATTTTCAAATTGTGCCTCTATTCAAGAATCATTTCTCTGATGTTCATGCCATTTACCATGGGCTTTCTGGGAGGACATGCTTTAGTTTTCCTTTGGAAATGCTGATCTACTAGCCCCTCCTTCCCTTCTCACAGAAGTACTGACTGAGGGACAGTAAATTCACTTAAGGGGAAAAACAGTAAGAAAGCTGGATTTAAGAATTTTGTCTTAAATATGCAATACCATGCATTAGTACCGTAGATGTGAATCTTGGAATCAGCCTGTAAGAATTTTTTTTATACACCCTATATGCAAAGAGCAAATCAAAGATCCTGGGAGTATTTTGCAAAAACAAGCACCTGCCTGCAGGAATTTCATAAGCCAAAAGTGTTTATTTTACTAAGGACAAATAATGTGAGATAAAGGAGTGGATAAAAACAGATCAACAGGACTTTAGAAGAAAAATAAATTTTCAAGTCACAAATAATTTTTCTCAACCAGCCATGACTCAAATGAATTTTATAATGTCTTTTGCATCTTCTCTGCTACCACTTGACATAAAATGAATCTTTCCACATGGATTTTCAATCCTGAAACAAAGCCTTTCATTTGTATGACTTCATGTGTTTTGTGCAAGCTGTTCTTTGTCTGGAATGCCCCTCTGTACTTTTATTCCTGTTAAATTCTTATTTATTTTCCAATGCTCAGCTCAGAGTTTCTCTTCTTGCTTGATTCTTTAGCTAATCTCCATTAAGAAGGTAAAATCTTTCTTTCCTTGGCACTCTGCACTAATCACTATAATGGCACATAAAATATTAGAATATACTAATTTGGTAGTAAGACTATATTCCCAACTTTCAAGAGAGTGCACTGAAGACATGAATGATGTTATGAAGGTTCTTTGTAGAATTTAGCCAAAGAAAGCAATATATTATAAGTGAATGAGCAAGAAAAGAAAGAAAAGGAGAGAAACTGTGTGCATTGTTTTCTTCATTGCTTTTTACTTCTTTTACCTTTTGTTCCCTATACTGTGAAGAAATTGAATGTGAAAAGAAAAGAGAACAAGCATAGATCATTAGAAATGTAGAACACTGGAGCTGGAAGTCTACTCATCCAATTTCTTCATGGCACAATTGAGAGAAAGAGAGAAAAAAAGCATAGAATGGATAAGTGTAAATAATAATCCTCCTAATGATCTACCCAGCTACCTAATGTCTATGTCTTTAACCCAAGATGATTCATTTACTCACAAAAATATTTATTAGATACTTATGCTCTGAACTTATGGGCTAGGCACTAGAAATATGAAGATGAATAAAATATAACCCCTCTAATTAGGAAAGTCAGTCTGAGGCCCTGAGGTTTGATGAAAGGCTCACAGTCTCCAGAAGTTAGCACAGGACAGACTAGAGCACTGAAATATCATAGCATGCAGAGGTACTGCAATTGGTCAGATGCCCAAGGTTACCTCGAAAACCATTGAGCCTGAGCACTGGGAGTAGAAGGTAAGCATATCTTGGCTGTTCTTGGCTGCCTTCAGTAAGGCCTTATAAGAAAAAAAAATTACAAGCTTAGGCAAGAAGTTAGGGTTTTTTAAAGCAAAGATTAAATATAATGGAGACTGTCCAGAGATCATGAGTCTTACAGGATTATAATTTCCAGCTGCATTTTTATTTCAAACTGTAAAAGATAAGATTCAGAAAAGCAGTTAGCTAGGAACTTCTCAATCAAGCAAGTGACAACTCTGAAGCAAAAAAAATCAACTTTAAGGGCTGTCCCACACATTATCTCAGATGGCCTTGATGTGACAACCATTATATTTAGAGAGAGAGAGAGAGAGAGAGAGAGAGAGAGAAAACAAAACAAAACAACAACAAAAAACATAGTTCCTGGGAAACCAAGAAACATCAGGCTCGAAGGTTGTACCTAGGAAAAAGAACTTTGGATTTGTTTACTAGCATATAGGACTTCAAGAAACAGCAGATGGGGAACAATACAGTTTATCGAGGGTATCATATTACATTGGAAATAACCTGTGCCCCTGGACCAAAAATGTTTTTGAATGTTTTTTTTTTAATATTTAATTTTCTTTTTTAATTTTTATTTATTTATGATAGGCACATAGTGAGAGAGAGAGAGAGGCAGAGACACAGGCAGAGGGAGAAGCAGGCTCCACGCACCGGGAGCCCTACGTGGGATTCGATCCCGGGTCTCCAGGATCGCGCCCTGGGCCAAAGGCAGGCGCCAAACCACTGCGCCACCCAGGGATCCCCTGTTTTTGAATGTTTAACTTTAAAACAATCCTTCCTAAACTATATAACCTGGAAATTGACTGCAGAAAGAGCAAACTTCCCTGGAGAACATAAGCTCACTCAAAGTAGGCCAAAACAGAAACCCCAAAGGAATGGAGTCAAGTGCCCCGGATAATGGATAAGGGTGCTCATCCAAGGAAGCAGAATTGAGACCTAATCAAGGAGCCTTCCAACTGTGGTAGAGGCCTTCAGAAATTCTGCTTAGAGGAATTTAGAACTGTAATGGAACATGGGTGCTGGGACATTTTATTCTTTTCTTTTCTCCATGGGAGTTCTTACTGCATTTTTCCTCTCCCTGTGCCATCATTGTACATTGAGTGTGTGTGGCAGGGTTAAATAAATTGTCATTTTAGGTTCTGATGCTAAGACTTGCACATCAACCAGGCAGCTGAGACACTGAGCTGGAGGAATTTGCTGGATGGGGTTGGAATTGTCTGTCCTAGAGAAGGAATGCATATGTTCTAGTTGTGGGAAGAAGGATGAATTATATATTTAATGACTGAAAGGCTCTAGAGAGAATACCAGCTGATCACAAAACCTATTCTTTCTTCTCTGCACATAGCTACAAGCTATTTCCCAACTTCTCTTGCTGATGTATATGGCCATGTGACTGCTTCTGAACCAGTGAAGTGTGAATGGACATATGTGCTACTTACAGGCTTACCACAAAAACCTCCCAGTTACAACCGTCTATGGTCTTTCTTATCTTACCAACTGATGCAAATGAGCCCAGTAATACTGGATGCCACATGAAGTAAAAAAGTCTTGGATCTCTGAATCTTGACTTGGAACAGAGCCTCCTGTTAATGAGCAGTATTCATTTTGGACTTTCTGTGAGTGAGAAATAAATTTCTGTCATGCTTGAGTCATTAGAATGTCATTGTTTGCTACAGAAGTTATGCTTTTCCAAATAATATAACTGAAGAGAAAAACCATGAATCTTTAGGGCTTCTGGAGCTGTTCTTGTCTTTACTTTTTCAGAGGCTGTGCTATTAAGCAATCTATATTTTTCATGAGCTGCATAAGTTGATGCAAAGATTCTCTGTTTCTTGCAATCCTAAGAATCTTAACTGATATGGTGTAGATAAGAGAGAAATTGAATCTTTTCTTTTTCAAGGTTTTATTTAAATTCCAGATAGTTAACATATAATATTACTAATATATTTTTGATATTATTAATATATAGTGTAGAATTTAGTGATGCATAACTTACATACAACACTGGGTGGTCATCATCACATAAGTGCCCTCCCTTAATCTCCATCACCTATTTCACCATCCCCTCCACCCCCCGTATCCTTCAGTTTGTTCTCTGTAGTTAAGAGTCTGCTTCTTGGTCTGCCTCTGTTGGTTTTTTTACCCCGTTTGTTCATTTGCTTTGTTTCTTGAATTCCATATATGAGTGAAATCATATGTTATTTGTCTTTGAGAGAAATTGAATCTGACAGCATAGAGATATGGGGAAGATTCCAAGAACTCTTTAGCTGAACCCAATTAGATGTGTGATTTAAGAGAAGAGTCAAGAGTAACTGCCATGTTTGCATGGCAGCTTGGGTAACTGCATGTTACTAACTTAGTGAGCTTAGGAGGTTTTCAAGATATTAGTTTAAAATATGTTTGAGATGTCAAATGGAAATGGCAATGGAAAGAAGAAACTGTTGTCCCCACAGAGAAAACTAAGCTAAAGATCCCAGAGTCAGGAAAGCAGGTGTTAAACCAGTGTGTAAGATTTCCCAGGGACAACTCAGAATTATAAGAACAAGGGACAAAAATAGGTGTCTGGATTCACCTACATTGATTTTTTTAAAAGATTTTATTTATTTATTTGAGAGAGAGTGATAGTAAGCATGCACAGAGGAGAGGGAAAAGCAGACTCCTCACTGAGCAGGGAACCCAAAGTGGTACAAAGACTCTGAGATCATGACCTGAACCAAAGGTATACACTTAACCAACTGAACCACCCAGGTACCCCTTACTTATCTCATTTAAGGGGTAAAAAAAAAGAGACTCACAAAAGAGAATTATATCATTTTTCCCTACTTGGGCTACAACTAATTTTTAAATGCTTATACGGGTAAAGTTGATTGACTTATATTGGGGGGAGGAGATGTGATAATATATTGAGAGAGATATAAAGTCAAAGTGGGAATATATGAGAATAAAAATAAATTAGAACATAATGTAGTCTCTGGGGGAAGAAAAAAATGGAAAATAGGAGGGGACAATAGGAGTGAGTTGGTATCAGGTAAGGATAAAGATTTTTCTAGAAAACTAAAGAAAACAACCTGTGAAAATTCAAACAGCAAGTCATCTGGATATTGTAGGAGAAGAAAAATAATTTTACCTTCATTATTCTAAATCTTTGATTTAGACCTCTGACCCAAATAATAAAAGAAGTTTAATAAGATGTATACCCCCTGTATACATGGAAGAGATCTGGAAAACCAATTAACTCTCAGAAATGGTCCAAGCCACTACCTTACATCTTACATCTCCAGCTAACGACAAAGAAAATGTTGAGAGGTTGGGAAGTCAATTATGAGATGCTGTCAGGAAAAGTACATTAATGAGGGCAAGTTTGGTATGCAGATTCAAGTGATTGCCTCCTTCATTGGTAAGAGTTTCTAGAAATTTAGTCATCTTTTTCTTCCCGGTACAGAGAAGGAGATGTCCTTACAAATAGAGATTTTCCTAATAAGTGTAAACGTCTCTGCCAAAGGGTAATTTTACTCAGTTTTCATAACTTTTCCATGTCTACTACCTCTTAAAAATAATCAACCCCAAATAATCCTTACGCCAAAGAGACATATTTTCAGGTGAGAAATCCTAGTCTTCAATGTCTTTGGTATAAAGTGTGAACTATGGGTATGGATAAACAGTTAAAAATAACAATAAATTATTACTATCTTCTTAGCAAACCTGAAAGATTTCACCAAAAAATTGCTAGAACTGACACATGAATTCAGCAAAATCACAGGTTATGAAATCAACATACAGAAATCTGTTGCATTTCTCCGTAACAATAATGAAGCAGTAGAAAGAGAAATCAAGGAATCAATCCCATTTACAATTGCACCATAAACCATAAGATACCTAGGAATAAACCTAACCAAAGAGGTAAAATATCTGTATGCTGAAAATTATAGAACATATGTGAAAGAAATCGAAGAAGACACAAAGAAGCGGAAAAAACATTCCATGCTCACATATTCTGAATTGATATAATTCACTTTATAATTCATTCCTTTATTGATATAGTTTATAACTTATTAACAATTTTTAAATGAAGTCATGATACTTTTATAATAATAAATTGTTTGAAATACTTTAAACATAGAATACTAAATTAATATCCTTTACAATAACTAGTGTTTTCTGAGTACTAACTCTGTTGTGCATTTTACGTGTATCATCCTCTGTAATCTCCAATAGTCTAATGAGGTAGAAACTCTTACTGATCTTAGGTGGCTCATGGACTGGGATTGGCTGCAAATTCCACAAAGTACTCTCTATTGCCCTTTTATGGTAGCTTAAAAAAAAAGCCTTCCATCCCCAGTGATATATCATTAGTATCATTAGCACATTGCATCATTAGCCATTAATGGTTGAAAGACTATTTTTACCTGTACACCTGAATAAAACAATGACTAATAATCAAAGGCAGAAACAGTCATTGTATGAAATGGTGTTTTATTAATTGTTCTGGGTTTCTCCTTAGCCAATTATTTCACCCATTCATATGGACCTTGGAAAGTATGTAAACTTTTCAGGTGCAAATATGCAAATTTAATATTTATTTTAACAAATAAGCAAGACTGGTCTTGTAATTCAGAAAAATCTGGATGAGTATGCAATTATATGGTTAATGGAGACTAGATCCATCGTCAGTCCAGATACCCCATGCCATAAACATGTCACAAAACTGTCAATTCTGCTAAGGATACCATGACCTACAACTAAATGCTCTGAGCTTGCTCTCAGATGCATTTGGACTTAGAATGATCTAGCACTCACAATCATTTCTCAATAATAATAACAAAAAACCTGGTGTGTAATGGAATAAGTGTCACTTATAAAGGAATAGGTTTTTTTTTTTAACACTTTAACAAAGAGAATAAAGTATGTCTCTTCAATGAATAGAAATTCAGTTTGTCTCCAGACTTTCCAAACTATTTTGTTGAAAATTTCACCCTTTGGGAGTGCTGACAAGTTGCTTTTTGCTAGCATTTTTCTAATTATAAAATAAATGGCATTCTGATTAATGGAATTCTAACAGAAATAACTGATATCTTATTTGTTGATGCTTATTTTGTACACATCTTCTGCTATTTCAGACATATGAACTCAAACATGGTACCGATGCAATTGTTTCTACAAAGCAAACATGAGAACAATGAAGTTTTAATTTAAGATATTTTAGGTATAGAATAATGTAGAAAAAGTGTTTGATTAAGCAAATGGCATGCAATAGGCACAACATGCATTATTAATTAACTCTACATTTTCATTGCTATTTCTTCTGTCTCTCTACCTATATATACATATATATATATTCCTAATATTGACTATTATATATTTACAAGTGGTATTTGAAAAAGTATGCTATCTATATCTAAAAATTTTTATGATTATCTAATAGAATATTTAAGCTGGTAGTCAATTTGAATAAAATTATTTATTTAAGAATAAATATCTTGCATGTTTTTAAAGATTGCTGTTGTTTAAAGAGCCTGTCCCCAGTCCTTCATTTGCTCATTCATACATTTGATTCATATTTACCAGGAAGTTACTATCTGTCCACTATTGTGATAAATGCTGTGAAGGATTCAAAGATTAATGGACAGAGTTCTTCCCCACAAGTAATTTAATATATAATTAAGATGTATATTTTATACAGAACATGGAAATAACTCTGAGATAGAAAACAAAACTGTTAGGAGATAAAAATATCACAGGATAACAAAATGGTAGAGGGGCTCAGAGGAAGCACACATCTCATATGGGCAAGAGAGACCTTAGCAGCTATTATGAAAGAGTTTAAGGTGGATAGAAATTTGTAGGCTTATGAAAAAGTATGGGGTACTATCCTGTTCATTCATAATCAAATGAAAAGTTCTAGTTCCTGAAAATTTAACTGTATTAGATGAATTAGATTTTTTTCTCCGGCATTTCAGCAACTCAAATTCAAGGAGAATAAAATTCTGAGTTAAGTAATTCTTATAAAATGTCAAAAAAGGTTGAAATTCAATTTAAGGTTCATAAGATCATCTGGGATATGAGACAAGGGTCATCCAGCTATCATTACTTGAAGTAGCACATCTCTCCAAGTTTCAGCAGAAAATATAACTTCAGGCAAATGGAGATACCTTGTTAAGTCTGTAGAAATACATTTGCAGCTGGGAAAGAAGTATGCATGTGTAAGCTTTTACAAATATTTTGCGACTATTTTGAGGTGGGCCTGACATTTTTTTTTTTTAGATTTTATTTATTTATTTGAGAGAGCATGGGCATGAGAGTGGGGAGAGGCAGAGGGAGCCAGCTCACACCAGCATGGAGCCCAACAGAGGGCTCTATCTCATTACTTGAGATCATGACCTGATCCAGAAATCAAGAATCAGACACTTAGGGACACCTGGGTTGCTCAGCGGTTATGTGTTTCCCTTCTGCTCAGGGTGTGAACTGGGGTTCGGGATCGGGACCTTCATCGGGCTCCCTGCAAGGGGCCTGCTTCTCCCTCTGTCTCTCTGCCTCTTTCTTTGTGTTTCTCATGAATAAATACATAAATAGAATCTTTTAAAAAAATCAGACGCTTAACTAACTAAGCCACCCAGGCATCCCGATCCCTTTTTCACATGGGGAGACTGAGCCCCTGGTCTGCTCTTACAGCATTCACATTAAGACTCTATCCATTTTACATCATGCTTTCCAAAGGACAGCATCTGAGCCAGGCTGGCCAGGTGGAGGCACATACAATATGTGCTTTACCATCTCTGTGCCCTGGTCGTCTTGAGATCACTACGCTCCACTCTCAATGATGAGCCACCATTCACAATGAGACTTTGTCCTTCTCATTTCAAAACCTGGGCAAAGCCAGCCTGAGGATATGGCAAATGGAGATCACCACCCCAGGAGATTCCCTCCATTAGAGCATGGTAAGAGAAATATTTTCTTCAGCAGCTGGCCTCTAAAATATACCTCCAGTCAGCATTTTGTAATGATTAGCATTATCATGGAACACTGCATCTGTGCCCCCTCCATCTTGGCTTTGTGGTTTAGTCACACTTCTTGTTATGTTCTTTTTATAATTCTTACTGCAGCAAATCTACCTGCTTAATGTGATTTATAATAATAATAATATTGCAGCTCCCATTGAACATGATTGATGCTTGTTGAAAGAGACATTAATACTTGTAAAAAGGTCAGGGTGTTAGTAAGATCTCAAAAATAAAATGTTAAATGAAAAAAATACAATAGGATGATATATACAATTTATGTACCAGTTTTTTTTCAAAACATGCAAAAATATACCTTATTCATGGTCACCTGTAGGTACATAAAAGAGTATAAAAACTGACTTAAAAAGAAATATACTATGTTTTTGACAGTGGTTGTGAGGACATTGGGGACATGGAGATGAAGGGAAGTTTTAGAGACAGAGGTTAAATGAAATTTCAACTTTATATAAATGTATAGGTGCATGTAAATAGAAGTTTTTATTTAAAGATCTGAAGCAAAAATAATACTAATGGGTGTTAATTGTGGTAGAGAGTAGCTAAATGTATGTTATGCTCTTTCTTATATTTTTCTGTAACTCTGCTATGTCAAATAAATATGAATCTTAAAAAATAGTTGAGCTGGTGAGCTGAGGAGTATTCCTCCTGCAGCAACAGTGTCATTTTGCTAGACTTGGTTGTACTTTTTTTAACTTCCTGCGGCAGCTTGCTACTAAAGGCAGGGATGTTTCCCAAGCTCTATGAGAGTGGTAAAGTCACGGACAAGACATAGTAAGGCATTGTTGATATGCCTATGAGGGCCAGGAATAAGCTCAAATTATAAGAGTTATTTATCACAAACGTAGCCTCCCTGTGATCATACTTCCTTTATGGACAAACTCACATTTTTATACTGGTTTCTCCCATCAAACATCAGATTTTTCTAAAGCAGAAGTAAAAAGTAGTTTCAGTAGAAAAAATATTAAAATAATCTTGGTGGGAAAGAAGCTCCAATGGTTTCTAGATGGAGGAGGTCTTAAAGTTTGGAACAGAATCCCTCTTGTTATGTCCCCAGATCAAAGTTGCTATGAAATAAAAGTAAAGGCACTAGAACTCTGTGGATTATGTTCAAGTGTTCTCAAATAGTCTCATAGAAAGAGAAAAACAAACCGATGAGTCAGTAGCTCAGTCAGTCGATTGACAATGATGCATTTCATTGTAACTCCTGAGGGATCAGCTGTTTAAAAACTTGACTTCCATAAAAATCCAAGGGGAAAAAGTATTCTAAGACATTTTATCTTCAGACACAAAGTACTATTTCAGAGTTTTAAAAGGCTGATGATTTGCCGAAACTGAATGCAGATAACATGTATCAGTGCAGATTTACTACTCAGGAGACACTGTGAGAATCAGAGATAGGGCCATCCATCCTGTTGCTGTTAGCAGCAGCAGCTGCAACATGCAGGAAACTGATTTTAGATTCACACCTCAGACTGAGCCCAACAGAAACTGTACTCTGAAGGGGGCAGGGAGTAGGGGGGAAACTGTCCTGCCTTGCTGCATTCTTCTCTTGCCAGTGCTTTCTGTCTTCTCTTTAGGGGTCTTCAAGGTTTCCTATCTTCCTCTAAGGGCCAGAAAAGAGTTGAAAAATGAGCACTGAAGCCTTGATGATATAGGAATCAATCAAGAACCATTTGCATTTGGAAGGGATTGAGCACATCTATCCCTACAAGCCCAATATAAATTCCTTTGCCTCTCTGACTTTGGGTAGCATGGTGTGCGGATGCCAGCTGGCAATGTGGTTCTGGTGCTTAAGAGCTCAGACTCAGTAGCAAGATTTATTTGCCTGAGTTTGTGAGTTTTCCTGACATTGGACAAGTCATTAAATTTCTCTGTTCCCACGGAACAGGGAAGATAATACATGAAGATATTGACAGTACTTAATTCAAAAAGTTGTTGGTAAGATTGAATGAGTATAGTACATACAAACCATCCACCACCATGCTTAACCATCATCATTGATGGCAAAATGGCTGGAATCCTCAGTTAAATCTGAATGATTCAGGAAATCATTTAGGAGATGGAGTCATAACAATAGAACAAGGATATTGGAATAAACATTTTCTTTCCAGGTTCTCCCCACCACCACCCAGATCCAGGAGCTAATATGCTAGAGAAGCCAAGTTCCACTACTTTCTCCCTTTACTGCTTGTGTCTCAGCCATGCTTATGTTCCTTTCACCTAACACTCAGCTGTGCTTTTATCTCTAGCCTTGGTGTTCGTGTAAGTCCTGTCAGCCCTCCGCATCAGGGGCCGGAGTTCTGCCATTGACTAGATCTTCTGAATGAGCATCAAACATTCCTGGTTCCCAACTGCCTCTAGTTAAGTGAAGCCACATTTTCAAGGACACACACACAAACTTAAAACCTAGTTATGAAAGTTCATGAATCCATGGAGAATGTATTTTTAATTCTACCAAGTCATTTACTCTGACTATAAATGATATGATGTTCTTTGCCTTTAATTCACAGATCATTTCTAAGTCCTACTAATTCTTAGAATCAGAGCTTGGGCTCACTTTCTCCCAGACTCCATCTTTGTGTTCCCATAGAACTCTGCAATTTTGCCATCATAGTTTTCATTATGGACAATATAGAATGATACAAATTTACCTAAGCCCTATGTTCCTAGAAAACAGGGATAAAGAAATCCTCCCACCCTCTGTGTTCTGGAAAATGATTTAGTGCAAAGAACTGCCCTTACCCATGTGATTTAGTTAAAACTCATGGGTAGTCCCTCTTGTTTACCCAGGACAAGACCAGACCCAGTCCTTCCAGATGCATATTCCTTATCTCATAAACAATGAACTCAACTCTTTGGCTGCTCTGATCAGTCAGAACAAGATGTCCACTGACTTTACTTGACCAAGTTTTAATCAAGCTTCTCTCCTTCTCCTAGACCTCTGAGCGTTTATCCACCCTAGATCATTGGGACTCAGAACAGTCCTTACTAAAGAATTCCTGAGAGAATCACTGATCCTGAGGGAAAAACATCTACTTTGAAGTCATGCCACCTCATTACCATTCCCCCACCTGGTTCTTTCTTGATTTATTTACTCCTATTTTCAGTAAAAGAAAAGCCATTTTCTGTCTGCCCTTTGAAAGATAATTTCAGCTCTTACGGTCAGAAGCCTCTCCCAATTGCCAGAGTCTCCCTACCTCTATTACAGTATTTCCCTCCCATTATTGCAATTATCCTTTTGAATAAAGGCTCTACTTACTTGAGTCCAGATTTGTTTTTCTTTGACATCAACCTTTATTGTAATTATCTGTTTTATTTTCTGTATTCTTTACTAGATTATAAACTCTGTGAGAACAGGGAAAATGTCTGTTTTATTCACAATTACTTCGTAAGAGTCCATCACAATGCTCTGATATAGGAAATACTCAATGATTTATCTGTTTTTTTTTCCACTGGTATCCATCCCTTCTACCTCCCCTCTGCCACTCGTTTGTTCTCTGTATTTAATAGTCTGTTTTTGGTTTGTTTCTTTATTCTTTTGTTTTGTTTTTTTTAGATTCCATATGAATAACATCATATGGTATTTGTCTTTTTCTATCTGACTGATTTATCTATGATTGAATATTATCTGGACTTGACCACAAATATCTAATACTTTAATTCAGTAATATCTTTTAGATTCCAAAATATGGAACTACAACTTGGAACACAACCAAGTAGAGAAAGAATAATTAATTTTAAAATGTTAAAAGAAAGAGATAAAGCATTATATACTAACACCACATAGAATCTTGACAAACCAAAGCTGCATATTAAATATTCTTCTAAAAATTTAAAGTAATTTTTAGTTAATTACACATGAGAGGAGTAGTAATTAAGCTCTCAAAAATGTTTCTATTAAGCATATTCATCAATGATGAGATGTTTGTTTCTCATGTAGCAGAACTACTCAGATAAAATTGGAAGTTGAAAATGATGCTATTTTTGTATGGTTGAAGAATCTGCACAAAGTATATATGAGGTGTATCATGCAGGATATTCCAAATGTCATCTAAGATAAGATTCTATAGTACAATAGCTACAAAGTGTTTCATGATTTTTTTTTAAAAGCACATCCTAATTAAGAGAGATATCACTTAGATAAGTTCAGCTAGCCTAGAGAGGTAACCCTAGAGATACCATTTTTGGTAAATCCAGTTATCCTAGAGAGCTCAGAAAATCTCATATCCTCTTACCTTGGCTATTTTCCTAAAACCTGACCCACACTTACCTTTACAAGTCTATATTTAGTGCTTTTTTTTTTTTGCAAAGTTTACAGCATCTTCAAATGAAATCTTGGTAATTTATCTTGGATGCTTCCTATAATAACTGACTCTTTCATCTCAGACTGAGCTCTGTGCCAATTTGTGGTTTTCTCAGACACAGCAAAATTGTGCATTTGAACATTTGACCTTAACTGCCACCATATTCCAATACCTGTCACCAAGAGTGCATTCTTTAGGAAGTTGAATCAAGAAGTTTTCATTGTATTTGATTAAAAGTGAAAGAGCTAGATTATACTGTATAATTGTTTAAATACTTAAGATAAATCAATAGAGGTAAAAAGACATTTATAAAATAGTTCCATTTTTAGCAATTTGAGATGACTTTGTTATTAGACACATTTACAGGGTTGGTTATTTCTCTGTAGAATTTTAAAATCTAAAAACCAACATGAAAGTCATTAGTTATGAACAGCAGTTTCATATGCTGTGCCAACTATATGACCAATTAGCAGGGACTGCCTGGTATACAGTGTTAAGAAGGCTTAGAAGCCAATGCCTGAATACAGAGGGTAAATTGTCAAGATTGATCTATCATAACTGCAGTGTAGGTAAGAGCAAAAGTGGTAAGGTATGTGTAATAAAAATATTTTATATGTCTAGACTAGACTAATATCTAAATGTATTATTGGCTTATCTTTGTCTTGTGAGGAGAAAGCATAATATACATTTATATATTAATCTAGTAATAGTAATATATATACTAAATAACCTTATTAATTTATACTTTTTCTTGTATTTTATATTTGACAAATTTTTCTTCTGAAATATGATTCTCTTTTATTCTTTACAAGATGTTTTTTCTTTTTTTTTTATTTTTTTATTTTTTTATTTATGATAGTCACAGAGAGAGAGAGAGAGGCAGAGACACAGGCAGAGGGAGAAGCAGGCTCCATGCACCGGAAACCCGATGTGGGATTCGATCCCGGGTCTCCAGGATCGCGCCCTGGGCCAAAGGCAGGCGCCAAACCGCTGCGCCACCCAGGGATCCCCAAGATGTTTTTTTCTAAGTGCACTTTCTCTGAATCTTCTTTGATAGTCATTCTTATGCGTTCCATTGGATTATAGTACATCTCTCTTCTGACATGAAAGCCAATAGAAACATGAAGTTTGGTGGCATGCCTTGTCTGAACCTGGACCAGCTAAGCCCTTGGCTCGATTTTGCTTGGCTCCTTTGGCAAATATTATGAATGAGGACTGGCTTTTTAGCCCTACTCAGTAACTGTATTTATAATCAAGTCTGTTTCTGGTGACAACCATGGTGAAATCTGATTTTGAATTATGTAGTTGACATGTGGTAGATGTCAGAAATTGTTTCTGTCAGTTGGACAAGAAATCTGGACCTATTTTCCTATCAGTCTTTATTAATTTGTGTATCTGTGCTTGTCTTAAGTTTCTGATATTTCCTGACACATGAGAGCCAAGAAGTAACATGTTTTTATTGTTTTTTTTAACCATTAATAGGATCTTCTCTGGTTATATGACTTATGTTTTTACCTATATAAATTCCTCTTTCAAGGAAGACCTTTGAAAAAAAAAACCCAATTTCTAGTATGCAATAGTCAATTCTTGTGTATTGAAGCACCTTCAATGATAGAATGATTCCAAATTAGTGTATCTTCAAAACCTTTTAAATAAACCTAAAGATAGGAGATTGCTACAAATTAAAAGAAAACATCAGGATGAGCATTGGGTGATATGCTATATGTTGGCAAATTGAACTCCAATAAAAAAAAGTTTATTTTAAATGATCTTTATAGTCAATTAAAAAAGAAAAGAAAAGCATTAAGAAACCTGTTCCACTAAACTTTTTTTAAAATCACAAAATTACTTAGACATTCAACTAGGCTTGTCTAAAAATTTAATGGGAATAACTAATTTTTTTGTGTGTTTTTGAATGAGTGACAATTCTTAATAGATACCGACACTTCCGTTTCTACTTCTTTTTTTTATTTTATAAATTAATTTTTATTGGTGTTCAATTTACCAACATACAGAATAACACCCAGTGCTCATCCCGTCAAGTGTCCCCCTCCGTGCCCGTCACCCATTCACCCCCACCCCCCGCCCTCCTCCCCTTCCACCACCCCTAGTTCGTTTCCCAGAGTTAGGAGTCTTTATGTTCTGTGTCCCTTTCTGATATCTCCCACACATTTCTTCTCCCTTCCCTTATATTCCCCTTCACTATTATTCATATTCCCCAAATGAGTGAGAACATACACTGTTTGTCCTTCTCCGATTGACTTACTTCACTCAGCATAATACCCTCCAGTTCCATCCACGTTGAAGCAAATGGTGGGTATTTGTTGTTTCTAATGGCTGAGTAATATTCCATTGTATACATAAACCACATCTTCTTTATCCATTCATCTTTCGATGGACACCGAGGCTCCTTCCACAGTTTGGCTATTGTGGACATGGCTGCTAGAAACATCGGGGTGCAGGTGCCCCGGCGTTTCATTGCATCTGAATCTTCGGGGTAAATCCCTAACAGTGCAATTGCTGGGTCGTAGGGCAGGTCTATTTTTAATTCTTTGAGGAACCTCCACACAGTTTTCCAGAGTGGCTGCACCAGTTCACATTCCCACCAACAGTGTAAGAGGGTTCCCTTTTCTCCACATCCTCTCCAACATTTGTTGTTTCCTGCCTTATTAATTTTCCCCATTCTCACTGGTGTGAGGTGGTATCTCATTGTGGTTTTGATTTGTATTTCCCTGATGGCAAGTGATGCAGAGCATTTTCTCATGTGCATGTTGGCCATGTCTATGTCTTCCTCTGTGAGATTTCTCTTCATGTCTTTTGCCCATTTCATGATTGGATTGTTTGTTTCTTTGGTGTTGAGTTTAATAAGTTCTTTATAGATTTTGGAAACTAGCCCTTTATCTGATATGTTATTTGCAAATATCTTCTCCCATTCTGTAGGTTGTCTTTGAGTTTTGATGACTGTATCCTTTGCTGTGCAAAAGCTTCTTATCTTGATGAAGTCCCAATAGTTCATTTTTGCTTTTGTTTCTTTTGTTTTCGTGGATGTATCTTGCAAGAAGTTACTGTGGCCAAGTTCAAAAAGGGTGTTGCCTGTGTTCTCCTCTAGGATTTTGATGGAGTCTTGTCTCACATTTAAATCTTTCATCCATTTTGAGTTTATCTTTGTGTATGGTGCAAGAGAGTGGTCTAGTTTCATTCTTCTGCATGTGGATGTCCAGTTTTCCCAGCACCATTTATTGAAGAGACTGTCTTTCTTCCAGTGGATCGTCTTTCCTCCTTTGTCGAATATTAGTTGACCATAAAGTTCAGGGTCCATTTCTGGATTCTCTATTCTGTTCCATTGGTCTATGTGTCTGTTTTTGTGCCAGTACCACACTGTCTTGATGACCACAGCTTTGTAGTACAACCTGAAATCTGGCATTGTGATGCCCCCAGCTATGGTTTTCTTTTTTAAAATTCCCCTGGCTATTCGGGGTCTTTTCTGATTCCACACAAATCTTACAATAATTTGTTCTAAGTCTCTGAAAAAAGTCCATGGTATTTTGATAGGGATTGCATTGAACGTGTAAATTGCCCTGGGTATCATTGACATTTTCACAATATTAATTCTGCCAATCCATGAGCATGGAATATTTTTCCATCTCTTTGTGTCTTCCTCAATTTCTTTCAGAAGCGTTCTATAGTTTTTAGGGTATAGATCCTTTACCTCTTTGGTTAGGTTTATTCCTAGGTATCTTATGCTTTTGGGTGCAATTGTAAATGGGATTGACTCCTTAATTTCTCTTTCTTCAGTCTCATTGTTAGTGTATAGGAATGCCATTGATTTCTGGGCATTGATTTTGTATCCTGCCACGCTACCAAATTGCTGTATGAGTTCTAGCAATCTTGGGGTGGAGGCTTTTGGGTTTTCTATGTAGAGTATCATGTCATTGGCGAAGAGGGAGAGTTTGACTTCTTCTTTGCCAATTTGAATGCCTTTAATGTCTTTTTGTTGTCTGATTGCTGAGGCTAGGACTTCCAATACTATGTTGAATAGCAGTGGTGAGAGTGGACATCCCTGTCTGGTTCCTGATCTTAGGGGGAAGGCTCCCAGTGCTTCCCCATTGAGAATGATATTTGCTGTGGGCTTTTCGTAGATGGCTTTTAAGAGGTCGAGGAAAGTTCCCTCTATCCCTACACTCTGAAGAGTTTTGATCAGGAATGGATGCTGTATTTTGTCAAATGCTTTCTCTGCATCTAATGAGAGGATCATATGGTTCTTGGTTTTTCTCTTGCTGATATGATGAATCACATTGATTGTTTTACGAGTGTTGAACCAGCCTTGCATCCCGGGGATAAATCCTACTTGGTCATGGTGAATAATTTTCTTAATGTGTTGTTGGATCCTATTGGCTAGTATCTTGTTGAGAATTTTTGCATCCATGTTCATCAGGGATATTGGTCTGTAATTCTCCTTTTTGGTGGGGTCTTTGTCTGGTTTTGGAATTAAGGTGATGCTGGCCTCATAGAATGAATTTGGAAGTACTCCATCTCTTTCTATCTTTCCAAACAGCTTTAGTAGAATAGGTATGATTTCTTCTTTAAACGTTTGATAGAATTCCCCTGGGAAGCCATCTGGCCCTGGACTCTTGTGTCTTGGGAGGTTTTTGATGACTTCTTCAATTTCCTCCCTGGTTATTGGCCTGTTCAGGTTTTCTATTTCTTCCTGCTCCAGTTTTGGTAGTTTGTGGCTTTCCAGGAATGCGTCCATTTCTTCTAGATTGCCTAATTTATTGGCGTAGAGCTGTTCATAATATGTTTTTAAAATCGTTTGTATTTCCTTGGTGTTGGTAGTGATCTCTCCTTTCTCATTCATGATTTTATTAATTTGAGTCTTCTCTCTCTTCTTTTTGATAAGGTTGGCTAATGGTTTATCTATCTTATTAATTCTTTCAAAGAACCAACTCCTGGTTCTATTGATCTGTTCCACAGTTCTTCTGGTCTCAATTTCGTTGAGTTCTGCTCGAATTTTAATTAACTCTCTTCTTCTGCTGGGCATCGGGTCGATTTGCTGCTTCTTCTCTAGCTCCTTTATGTGTAAGGTTAGCTTTTGTATTTGAGTTCTTTCCAGTTTTTGAATGGATGCTTGTATTGCGATGTATTTCCCCCTCAGGACTGCTTTTGCTGCATCCCAAAGATTTTGAACGGTTGTATCTTCATTCTCATTAGTTTCCATGAATCTTTTTAATTCTTCCTTAATTTCCTGGTTGACCCTTTTATCTTTTAGCAGGATGGTCCTTAACCTCCACGTGTTTGAGGTCCTTCCAAACTTTTTCTTGTGATTGAGTTCTAATTTCAAGGCGTTATGGTCTGAGAATATGCAGGGGACGATCCCAATCTTTTGGTATCGGTTCAGACCCGATTTGTGACCCAGTATGTGGTCTATTCTGGAAAAAGTTCCGTGTGCACTTGAGAAGAATGTGTATTCAGTTGAGTTTGGATGTAAAGTTCTGTAGATATCTGTGAAATCTATCTGGTCCAGTGTATCATTTAAAGCTCTCGTTTCTTTGGAGATGTTGTGTTTAGAAGACCTATCAAGGGTAGAGAGAGCTAGATTGAAGTCACCAAGTATAAGTGTATTATTATCTAAGTATTTCTTTACTTTGGTTAATAATTCGTTTAAGTATTTGGCAGCTCCCACATTCAGGGCATATATATTGAGGATTGTTAAGTCCTCTTGTTGGATAGATCCTTTAAGTATGAGATAGTGTCCCTCTTCATCTCTCACTACTGTCTTCGGAGTGAATTTTAGTTTATCTGATATAAGGATGGCTACCCCTGCTTTCTTTTGAGAACCATTTGAATGGTAAATGGTTCTCCAACCTTTTATTTTCAGGTTGTAGGTGTCCTTCTGTCTAAAATGAGTCTCTTGTAGACAGCAAATAGATGGGTCCTGCTTTTTTATCCAGTCTGAAACCCTGCGCCTTTTGATGGGGTCATTAAGCCCGTTCACGTTCAGAGTTACTATTGACAGATATGAGTTTAGTGTCATCATGATATCTATTTAGTCCTTGTTTTTGTGGATTGTTCCACTGAACTTCTTCTTAAAGGGGAATTTTAAGAGTGCCCCTTAAAATTTCTTGCAGAGCTGGTTTGGAGGTCACATATTCTTTCAGTTCCTGCCTGTCTTGGAAGCTCTTTATCTCTCCTTCCATTTTGAATGAGAGCCTTGCTGGATAAAGTATTCTTGGTTGCATGTTCTTCTCATTTAGGACCCTGAATATATCCTGCCAGCCCTTTCTGGCCTGCCACGTCTCTGTGGAGAGGTCTGCTGTTACCCTAATATTCCTCCCCATGAAAGTCAGGGACTTCTTGTCTCTTGCTGCTTTAAGGATCTTCTCTTTATCTTTGAAATTTGCAAGCTTCACTATTAGATGTCGAGGTGTTGAACGGTTTTTATTGATTTTAGGGGGGGATCTCTCTATTTCCTGGATCTGAATGCCTGTTTCCCTTCCCAGATTGGGAAAGTTTTCAGCTAGGATTTGTTCAAATACATATTCTGGCCCTCTGTCCCTTTCGGCGCCCTCGGGAACCCCAATTAAACGTAGGTTTTTCTTCCTTAGAGTGTCATTTATTTCCCTTAATCTGTCTTCATGGTTCTTTAATTGTCTGTCTCTTTTTTCCTCAGTTTCCCTCTTTGCCATTAACTTGTCTTCTATGTCACTCACTCGTTCTTCCACCTCGTTAACCCTCGTCGTTAGGACTTCTAGTTTGGATTGCATCTCATTCAGTTGATTTTTAATTTCTGCCTGATTGGATCTAAATTCTGCAGTCATGAAGTCTCGTGAGTCCTTAATGCTTTTTTCTAGAGCCACCAGTAGCTGTATAATAGTGCTTCTGAATTGGCTTTCTGACATTGAATTGTAATCCAGATTTTGTAGCTCTGTGGGAGAGAGGGCTGTTTCTGATTCTTTCTTTTGAGGTGAGGTTTTCCTTCTAGTCATTTTGCTCAGTGCGGAGTGGCCAAAAACAAGTTGTATTGGAACACGGGGGAGTATCACTGGTCCGTCCAGCTGGTCTTCTGGGGGAGGGGCCTGCTGTGCTGATTCTCAGGTGTTAGCACTTGGGGGAGCTGCTCTGCCCCTGCCTGCTGCAGGGCTCAGCGTGGGTTGTTTACCCCGTGAGGTCTCAGGAGGAACAGTTGCAGTTGCTATGGCAACTCTAGAAGCCTGGATTCAGCCTCCGCAGGAACTACGGGGCTCGGGGCTCTCGGCTTTCCATCTGCAGGGCCTGGAGGCTCCGGGGCGGGGCCGCTGATCTGCTCAGCTCCGGGCAGGAGCGTCCTCGCTGTCCTGGGCCCTCCCGGCCTCTGCCTGTCCCGGGGGGAGGCCGGATCCTGGGCTGTGTCCCGGCGCCCTGTGCTCCGGGGCCTGCGTTGTTGTATTTGCGCTCCCGCCCCGCAGCTCCCTCCCTGGAGCCGCTCCCGAGCCCCTCCGAACTGCTCCGGTGCGTGCTGCAGCCCTTAGGGAGCTCGGAGCACTCTCCTGCGCTCGCAGGTGGCTGTTAGTGTCCCCGGGAGCCCGAGGGCATCCCCGCCCTCCTGGGTCCTGCTCCAACTCCCTGCGAGCCCCTTTCCCCCGGGAAGGTTGGTGCAGCTCCTGCTCCTCCGGGACGGGGCTCTCCTGTCCTGGGGACACTCGCCCCGGCCTCAGCCCGGCTCCTCGCGGGGCCCCTCCCCCTCGGAGGCCTTTTGTTTCTTTATTTCTTTTTCCCCGTCTTCCTACCTTGATAGAAGCGCGGACTCTTCTCACTGTAGCGTTCCAGCTGGTCTCTCTTTAAATCTCAGGCCGAATTCGTAGATTTTCAGGATGGTTTGAAGGTTATCTAGGTAATTTGTTGGGGACAGGTGATTTGGGGACCCTACTCTTCCGCCATCTTGCCCCTCCTCTCCGTTTCTACTTCTTTATTAAAATTGGCTTCCTTACCTTGGATAAAAATTGATAAAACTTCACCAATATTAACAAAAGACTAATTAATAAATCAAATTATAAGATCTCTTAGAATGCATAACAAAGCAGGACTCCTACTTCTGACAATGATGGTTTAACTGGGATCAGTGAAGATAAAGTACCACAAACTGAGTTGCTTAGACCAATAGGAATTTACTGTCTTAAAGTCAGGAAACTGGAAATTGAAGATCAAGACATAAGTTGCATTAGTTCCTTTTGAGAGCTGTGAGGGAGAAATCCATTCTATGCCTTTTTCCTAGGTTATGGTATGATGTAAGGGTTTTCCAAGAATATCAAGATAGGTTATCTTTACTGTATAAGCATAATTATAGCCATCTTCCTTCAATTTAATCTTGACTTGTATAAATCCAATGAAAGTCATGCTAACCTTTGCTTTTAGTATAAGTAGGAGAATGGAACATTAAGGAGACTTTTTTTTACAAAAGATTTCTAAAATTAAAAAGCAATCATCAATAGACAAAGCCAAATGTCTAATATTTGTGTGTTATTTGGTTGAATGCCTAAATCCACCAAAAATATTTTATTGATCTGTGTGTGTATAAGCACAAATTAATGCCAGTACTAAAAACTTGCTTCCCCTGGAGATAGCATTGCTCTTATTTTGTTGAAAGGCTATCATATGAGTTAGTTGTTTTGCTTTAGCTCAAAAGTGCCTCAAGACATTCATAAACAAAGCAGTGCAACATCAAAGGTCCCTTTGGACCTATGAGGTAATGATCTAAGTACAGACTGCTGAATTTCAGTTTTTGAAGCCCTAGTAAGGATAACATAATTGTTATCATTAAAGGGATGAAAGAATGTGATTCTTCAAAATTTCAAATTTGGCTTTCCAGGCCCTTGTTCAAAAGAGAGAAACAGAAGATCAGTGGGCTTCATTAAAGTGCTATTTTTTATAAAGTCAATCTATGTGTTTTATGTTATTATATAGTTGATAAAATATCATTTATAGAATTAAAGTTGTAAAGCAAAGTGGTAATAATGAAAGGTAACAACTGATAACTATATTGTTATTATTAAGAGATGCTATCATCCCTGTCTAGCTCTCAAGTTTCAATCCTCTCATCTCTGAGTACTGTAAGTAAACAGCAGAAATTTCACATAATGTGTGTATTTTTTAAAATATTTTCAGAAGATTAATTATCTAAGGGCATTGCCAATGTAATGATCAGTAGGATCCCTTAAAAATATGTTAAAACAGGGATCCCTGGGTGGCGCAGCGGTTTGGCGCCTGCCTTTGGCCCAGGGCGCGATCCTGGAGACCCGGGATCGAATCCCATATCGGGCTCCTGGTGCATGGAGCCTGCTTCTCACTCTGCCTGTGTCTCTGCCTCTCTCTCTCTCTCTGTGACTATCGTAAAATAAAAATAAAAAAAATAAATAAAAAATAAAAGATTCTTTAAAAAATAAAAAAATATGTTAAAACATTCTACAATAGAATAAAAACATGAAAATGTTCAACAGTAGAATTAAAACTGAGAAGAAAATCAGCAGATTTTTATTTTTCCATGATTTTTTTTTTTGGTATTCATATGACTTAGCAGTTATTTATATTTGAAATCTCTATGTCTTTCAATTTTTGTGGAAAGAATTGATAATAAAGACTGCCAACAGTATAATTTTCCTAGTCACATGTTTGCACTAAATATTAGAATTAATTCATATTGCTATTTCAGCTTTTGTTTTCTGTTTGATCCTACAAACTCACCAGAACTCCTACTAACTGTGTCAATTACATTTTGGTTAATGTTGTAATAATTTCACAATGAAAAAAGAATCTGCCTTTGTTTTACTAAAGGTATTTTGTGAATTCACACCAATTTTTATAATACTCTAGGTTCATACAATAGGTTTACTTTAACATAGCACATTACATAGACTGTATTTTTCTTTCTAACATTTTGCCCCATTCAATCAAAAATATTATTCCTAGGGAGAACTTCTAGAAGGATCCTGCTATATGATATTTCTGAGATATTAGTTCTAGTCTTTTTCTAAAACCTTTATACATACATTTTTAGTATCATTTAAATTGTGTAATCATTGAGGTAATTTCTAGGTAAAATGTTCTGAACAGGTAGTACTAAAGGTAAAATAGTAGAAATTTTTGAGTTTTGTTTGTTTCTTAACGAGAGGAAGAAATATTAACTGATTTCATCCAGAGAATCCACTAGAGTAGAAGTTATCAAAAGTACTCAGATATCACCAAGATAGGATTAGAAGCAATTACCCTCCAAAGAAATGTGTTTATTGATGAATATTCAAAGGACTTGAATAGTCATTTTTCCAAAGACATACAAATGGGCAATAGGTATGAGAAAAGGTATTCAATACCACTAATCATCAGGGAAATGCAGATCAAAACCATGAAATATTGTCTCTTATCTGTAAAAATGACCTTTATCAACAAAATAAAAAATAACAATTGTAGGCAAATATATGTAAAAATTGGAACCCTTGCACACTGTTGGTGAGAATGTAAATGGGCACAGCCATTATAGAAAACAGTAGGAGGTTCCTCAAAAAAATTAAAATTAGAACTGCCATAGGATCCAACAATCCTCTGGGTATAACTCCGAAGTAAATAAAATCATTATCTCATAATAAAGAATTTGCACTCCCACATTCATTGCAAAATTATTCATAGTAGTCAAGATATGATAAAAAAAACCCTATGTATCCACCAATTGATGAATGGAAAAAGAAATTATGAGATTGTGTATGAATATAAATATAAATATAAATATAAATATAAATATAAATATAAATATAAATATAATGATCTGTCATTTGGCCTTAATGAAAGGAGATTCTCCCATTTCCTACCCCATGGATGAACCTGGGAGCAAACACTATGCTAAGCAAGATAAGCCAGACACAGAAAGAAAAGACCACATGATCTCACTTCTATGTGGAATTTTAAAAAGTCAAATACATAAAAACAATTCATTCCTTTGTCCTACCATAAAGAAAAAAAGCTCAAAACTGTCTAATCATCTCTGAAATTCACCAAAAAAAGCAAATTTAAATTTATTAAGTTTACTGTTGCAGAGAAGTACATGTTATCTAAAAAATAATAAAAGCAACTATACCTCATCTATTATTATTTGCCACTTACCAAGTCCTATGATACATGCTTCTTATGAATTGTTTTACTTAATTTCTTACAAAGTCCTTGTAAAATAAGGCATAACACACTTGGTTTTACTCATGAAGAAATATACCATGGCTCACCAAAAGCCAAATGTTTAGTGAGTGAAAGGCACAATCCTTGAGCTTGTCTACCTCTTTCCATTTTCCTCCCGTAATTTATTATAGGCATGTTCATTAAAAGCAGTTAAAATAATAGTGTTAGCCCTAACAAAATTACCTTTCAAAAATATTTACTTCGACAAACATTTTTCTCGGTGAGGGTATCTCTCTTCACTTTTTAATCAAAGCCTGTTTTTGCTCATACTTACATATTTTTCTTCTAATATCAAATGTTTACCCTTTGCATAAGAACAAAGCTGAACTGAGAATCAATGTTCAACTTAACAAAAAACACTTATATTGTCAGTTTAGATTAAGCCTGTGCCATTGGAGTTGCTATTAAGATTTTTTCAGATTCAAAGCCCAACTTTAAAATTGTTTCTAAGAACTGATGAGTCTTGCATTCTGGGAATAATTACTGTTCAGTTTTTTTTAAAAAAATTTGTAAGAAATCTGATATTCACAAAGAGATAAACTACAACTAGAAACTACCAGTAGCAACATTTGTTAAAATATTTTTTCAGATTCATCAAATAATTAATCAAACAGCAAATTGATATAGTATTGGAGAATACGCAATTGAGCACTATTCATTGGTCAGTAATACCTCTTTCCTCTCAAAACCTCTGAAAAATTTATTGGTGTGTAATACCTTCATTGGTTGAACTAAAAACAAGGAGTTAGCACAGATACCTGAGTTTCTATGGACTATATCAGGTAGTGATACTCTATGACCTACAACTAAAATGTGATTCTTTTCCTTTTCTTTTTTATTTTCTTTCTTTTAACATCTTTCAATCCATCCTTTTTCCTTTTCCAATGTTTCTTTTTCTGTCTTTTTAAAAAAATTTTTTCTTCTAACTATTTTTTTGGTTTTACCAGTACCATCCAACAGGACCTCTTGTTTTTTATATCATCAAGTTGTTGACCTAGATAAGGAGCTGAACATTTTTACTTAAATGTTCAGATTATAAATATTGTCAGCTTTGCTGGTCATTCCATCTCTGTGCAATTTCTTAATTCTGCCTTGGTAGTGAAACCAGTCATGGAATATAGGCAGTAAAATAAATAATGGGAGGAGAGGTAGTCCAGTGAATCTTTATCTTTAAGAACAAGTGGCACAGGAGGACAGGTTTGTCCTATGCCTGTAGTTTGCAGACACCTGCTTTAGATTCTGGGTTCATTTTGCAGTTTTTACTTAGAACTCACAATGGTCTATTTTATAACACTGGTCATCTGTATGAGGTACGGGTAATCAAGCCTTTGCAAAACTAGCTCATGTGATTAGTTCTTTGTTGTTTTTCCCTAGAAAGGCAAAGGTATTGACCGTGTCTTTCCATGTTCCCTGATAAAGAGAAGATATAGGAGAAGGATAATTTTTAGGAAGATCAAGTTTTACTACCATATGCTTGGCTTTATAAACAATTTATTAGAGTTGGTTTATGTGAAACTGTTTTGTTCAGCTGGAGCTAAGGCTGATTGACATACAGGTAAATAATTTTAAAATTATATCAATATTTAAGTGAGTATTGGATTTACATAGTAAACTATATTTTTACTTGTCATAGAAAAATAAGTAACTCACAATCAATTTTAGAAAGAGAAATTCCTTCTATGTTTGTCAATCACAAAAAGATGCCAGGTGAAAGTAGCTAGCTGTTTCTAATGGGCTCTGTCTCGTATTCCTCTCATGAAGGTTCACAGAGAAACAAACCTTCAAACTAGTGCTAGAACTTAAGCATAACAAGAAACAGGGTTTTTTTTTTTCCCAAAATCTGAATCACCTCATTTCTTTACTATACACAGCCAGACTCCAGCACAGTGCTTTACTGAAGATGGTACTCTTAGAGTTCTGTACCTTTAGAAGCCCCTGAAGATCAGAGGAGCCATAGAAGCCCTTGGTATTTCTACCACAGTGTTTACTGATGAGTTTCCTGTTCTGGAATTCATGGGTCTGAAATCTGGAACTCCAATTTGGAGGAGAACCAGTCATGAGTCACCTATCTCTGCTGCTTCTTGGGCAAAAGAGAAAACACAGAGAGGATGATTCACATATTTCTGACTGTTTAATGCAAAACATTAGTCTTCTAGAAAATATAATCTACTCAATATCCTAGAACTGGATGAATCAGATTGGCAATTTTTCTCAAATTAATTGGGGGTTGGGCAAAATTTTAGGAGGTAGAAACACAATGGAAAAATTTTCTCCTTTGGAAGTCTGCTTTATTTAACCACCATTAAAATTTCTTCATTTAGAAAGAGACAAAGGAGTATCTGGATACCCTGACGCTTCATATATAGGTCACTAAATCATCAAATATTTGTCTTTCCACTTGTCTCTCTGCTGTTTTCCTCAAGATTCTGTGTCTGGGATATCAAATAAATGATACAGGCAGTCCAGTTGAGATCACCTGGTAGGTTACTTCCAGCCCACTTAAAGGAGGTGATAGCTCCTTTAGTGGTGTTCAAAACAAGATAAAGAGTGAACAGTCTGAGATAATGAATATTGCACCAGACATCAATGTCTTATATTAACATTTCAGAGATTAAAAATGCCACATGCCATAATAGTATATATTTCATGATAGACCTACCCTAGCCCAGGATTTGCCTCTAAACTGCTGCCCCCATTTACATATTGGCAGGGTCTCCCAAAGCTAAGAAAGCTTTGGGAGTAATATTAAATAATTTTCAAATAGTATTTGCAAGATGCCTTGTGGCCAGGGTTCTCTTGCCCTTCAAAGATACCTCAGGTACTTACACACAAAGAAGATGAAACAGGCTAAGCAGTTATTTACAAACAAACAAGAGCTTGGGCCATGAGCCCTAGGATCAAATTTCTGCCCAGCAGTCTGGACCATATAAAGGTCACACTTTTTTTTTTTTAATTGTAGGCAGACTTTAGCCTTAAAAGGTTAAGTATACAATTTCAGGTGAAATAAAATTAAAATTATTAAAATAAAAATAATAATAATAATAATAATAATGTAACCATCAGTTTGAGATGTGAAAACAAAATACTGAAGGAGCCATGGTCCATCAATAGTCTTTAAAAGCAGAAACTGGGGGTGCCTTGGTGTCTCAGTCGGTTAAGTGACCGACTCGATTTCGGCTCAGGTCATGAACTCAGGGTCATTAGATTGAACCCTGTGTCAGGCTTGGCACTTAGCAAGGAGTCTGCTTGAGATTCTCTTCCTCTGCCCTTCCTCCTGCTCTCTATCTCTCTCTCTCTCTCAAATAAATAAATAAATCTTTGGAAAAATAAAAAATAAAGAGACTGATCTAAAGTGGCCTAGACAGGGAAAATTCTGGCCAAGAGACTAGAGAGCCTAGATCTGGCATCTCTTTCTTTTCAGTAATGCCTAAGCTAGCATTGACACATGGCCATGAGACAATAGGCATGAATGTGTAAACAACAGTAAGAAATCCAAATCATCTCCAAGTATTTCAGGTGACTTTCAGCATCACTATAATCTTTTTTAAAAAATGCAAAATGGAACAAATTAATACTAATAGCTATCAATCAAATGCTCACTAAATAAGCAATTGTTAGCAGACTTACTATATTGTTATTTTATTTAAACATCAGATCACCTTTAGAAAGTATTATTATTCCAACTTTCTATGTGACAAAACAGAGGATTTCCTGGAGGTTCTATAACCTCCCAAATTCTAGAGCTAGTAAGCAAGATCATTTCATTACAGTAAGCAACATATCTTTTAACCAATTTGCAAGAAAACCAGGACTAAGAGAACTTATTAAAATTTTTCTGATGTTCTATCCATGCAGTCAAGAGGTATAAAATAGTTCATGTTTGTTTACCAAGATATCTCACCAAAGTTATATGTATCATGATTTTTATTAAACATATTTATGATTCAACAATAGCAAAAGATCTTGGGAAATCCAAAAACCGAAAAATAAGTCATTACATTAAAAAATCATAATCTGGGGCACCTGGGAGGCTCAGTTGGTTAAGTGTCTGCCTTCAGCTCAAGTCATGATATCAGGGTCCTGGGATTAAGCACCATGTCGGGCTCCCTGCTCAGAAGGGAGTCTGCTTCTCTCTCTCCCTCGGCCCCTCTCCCCAACTCCTGCGCTCTCTCTCAAATAAATAAAATCTTTAAAAATAAAATAAAATAAAAATCATAATCTATTCACTCTGTGAAAATATAAGGCTATAAAAATCCATAATTTTTAAGATTTTGTAAAATCTAAGACCAGTATTTGGATATTTTACATAAGCAAAACAAGAGGGGTAATTGCAATTCTATAGATAGACTGAAGAGAATGGCAGAGTGATAGGCCAATAGATAATAAGAAATTGAACAAATTATAGAAAGAAGAAATGCCAGCAGCATCAGGATGGGATCAGGGTGATTTACATTATATTCTCCATTTCCCAGATTTGCTGAAATGGATTCATACTAAATTTAACATTTTAAAATATATACATACCTAAATGATCGAATTTGAGTCAACATCATTTGGTATTAGAAAAAGTAATTTTTATTAAATAATTCCATTTATAATTAAAAACGCTACTGTAAGCACTGCTTAAAAAGTTACTAGTCAGCTATTCAGAGTGTTTCCCTTGGCTACGCTATGCCAACACCCTATCTACCACAATTAGTTCTAGGAGAATCCCTCTATCCTTTGGGGAAAAAAAGAAAAGAGCCATGGATTAAAAATTTGCAACTACTTGTCACATAATTTCATTGCATTTCTGCTGTTCTTGTACTTATCTGCCTCTTTGTAAAGTCTAGAAGAAGCAGAAGTTTTTTTTTTTTAAAGATTTATTCATTTATGATAGACATAGAGAGAGAGGCGGAGACACAGGAGAAGGGGGAAACAGGCTCCATGCCCGGATCCCGACATGGGACTCGATCCTGGGACTGCAGGATCGCGCCCTGGGCCTAAGGCAGGCGCTAAACCGCTGAGCCACCCAGGGATCCCAGAAGCAGAAGTTCTAATTGAGGAAGGTTGCAAAGCTTAAAAACTAACATGGTTGCCTTTAAAATTAATAGCAAAGACAGAAAGAATGACCCCTTCTAGAACATTTTGACAATTAACAAAACCAAGCACAGAGTAACATCTTCAGAAAGACCTGTTGACTATAGTCTGACATTCTAAATGAGTTGATAATATTTGTGAATATTGGAGAAGGTACGTAATTATGCCTTTGGCAATTATCACTTTGCTCTTAAATATCATCCTTAGTATTCAGTTAATTTTCACTAGTTACAATGTAGATATTCTTTGTAATATGGACAGAGTAATGACCTAAATCTACTCTCTTCTCAATTTACACCTGATGGTTAACAGCTATAACCATTTTTCAAGTTCAAACTCTGTTTTTTTCTGTAAGAGTCTCTCATAGTCCCACTGGAATTAATTTTCCTCCCTTGTTTTCTGTTTCATTTTTCAAAAGCTCTATCATAACACTTTTAAGTTTACGTCTGTTTCCTTCACTAGATTATAATGTGCCCATGGGGTCTGTGTGATTAAGCTGTGCCATACAAGTACTATGCCTGGTCCTGGCAGGCATTTATTAAGTCAGTCTGGTCTTAGCACACATATGGCATAGACCACGTGTCCACTGGTCACCTGGGGGTAGCCTAACAACATTCTCAACTGAAGTCAGTATGATATATAATAATAGTTTAAATTTTCCTAGTTATTTCCATTATACTTTATCATCTTCCCTTATCCACTTAGTGCTTTCATGATTTAAGTAGATTTAAGTATTATCAGTCTAGTTTTATAGATGATCTCACAGAATCTCGAAAAAGCTTAAAAATCTTGGCCAAGTTTACTGTCAGGTAATTGCAAAACTGGGACTTACCCCTCGGCCTCAGACTTTCTGTTTATTTAAAAGGGCCACCTGCAAAGATTTAACAAATGGACCATTTGAAGAAATCAGTTCTTGATAAGTACTTGAAAAGTATATTATCTAGTAGAAAATGTAAAAATGTGTTTGCCCACATAATTATTTGGTGTCTATAACACATATGTATGTGTGTGTGTGCACATGAGTGTGTGTGTGTGTATGCATGTGATATATATGAAGCTAACTGAACCTTAGGAAAAAGATTTATTTCACATTCTATACTTATATGGTTGATAACTAAAGTTTGCCCATATTAAAAAGTAAAAATGACAAGTCTTCAAAAAATGAATGCACAAAAATGGTGAAACATTTGTAACATGGTTTATCCTCTTGTGTAAGTGGACATGGTGTCTAATGCAAATATGTAGAGGAGAGAAACAATTTTTTTAAATATCAAGGAGTCTTCAGATTATACAGCCAGTACACTTAGCTTGACTTATCCTTAAGAGGTCAGTTTGAGGAGAAGCAGAGGTCTGGAAACTGCTGACTCTGAATGCAATGACACAGCTAGTTCCTACTATACAGATAGATGATAATGGAGGGTGATCAGAAAAATTGACCACATCATTTAGTTTAGGCTTGCTCAATGATCCCCAGGTAAGTACTTGTTTAATTTAAGGTAATGTTTCCATTCTCCTTAATTCACACACACTGAAAAACACATGGAGGAAGAGAGAAGTCTTGCTCTCAAAGTAAGTTATGAAGAAGAGGAAGGAAGAGGAGGAGGGAAGGAGAAGCAGCAGCAGCATCAGAAGGGAGGAGGAGAGAGGAGAGGGGGAGGACAAGGAGAGGAAGAGAAGAAGGGGAGGAAGAAGAAGAGATGGGAAGGAGAAGGAAGTAGAAGAAAGGAAGGAAGGAGGAATGAAGGGAAGGAAAGAGGGAAGGAAGGAATACACTCCATGTGACACTATAAATGACAAGCCTCAGCAGTAGACTTACTTTATTTAAATAATATCTAATGGAACAAATTATGTGCAGCCAAAACATCGGAATCACTATTGTAGTCTATCATAATACTGTTCAACGAGTTTCTAGAAATCAAAAGCAAATTTTTACCTAGAGGTTTAAATTTTATTGCATAAAGGAAAAATAAAATCATGTAATATTTTTAGATATAATATAAAATTTTACATTTTAATGGTACTTAATCTCTTACATTAAAAAGTCATTTTTCTAGTACTTTAATGAAATAAGAAATGTTTTTGAAAGATTTTCAGTCTGTAAAGAGAAAGCCTAATTTTATTGTAAGCTATATTTCAATTTTTATTTTAGAAGATAACTCATATAAGATTGCTATTTAATTTTTCAATGAAATACATATAGACTTCAACACCAAAATCCTTTCTCAACATCAAAGATATCATCTTAAAGTGCTTTTCCTATTACTTCAGAGGGTTAAATATAGGTTCAACAAGTGAGTTACAGTGTTCAGAGAAAGAAAGATTTTTTTTTTTCCCTTGGGGGAAAGCAATGACTGATGGTTAAAGGTTGCAAAGAGGCAGATTCAAGTGTAGCACAAGGTGGAATTCCTTAATTATTAGAGGAATCCAACAAAGAAATGAACCCTCATGTGAAATAGTTGGTGTTGAGTCACTGTGAGTGCTTAAAAAGTGGCATGGAAGGTATCACGCACACACACACACACACACACATATAAGTATATATACACATATATATGTGTATATATACTTAAGAATATATAATACTTAAGATACCTAAAATATAGTAATACTTAAAATTATTTTCATATAATGCTTTGCTAAACAAAAATTAATAAAGAGTTTAAACCTAAAAAAGACAAAACCTAAGTTATTATGGAACTGGGAGTTGACACAAAACTGCCAACTTTGATCCTTTAATTTCCAACAAATACCCAGCTGCAGCAGAAGACCTAATGAGGTATTGGAAGAAACCGCTTTAGACTTACCAGCCTGGAAAGACACTGTTTCATAATTATGGGCCCTTAAGCACAGAATTAAGTTAAAAGTGTATTCATAGGTCATTTCTGTACGTACCAGTTATACAGAGATACATAAGATACATAAGAAACAATGACGATCTCTCACAGGAATAGAAAGACTGAACTCAATTTCCTCTCCTAAATATTTTATCATACAAGCCTATCATAAAAAGGATCTATAAAGCCAGCACATGTTATTAAAAGCTCCTGCTGGTGCCACATTTACCCAACTTGAAATCCCAGAGAACATTGCTCTGCAAAGACTTTCACCCCTCAATTCAATCCCTGCTGTTGGCAGAACAGCTTCATCATTGTTGCTTCTAAACAGTGAGGAAATCTTTTTCTTAAAGAAATTGTTAGGAGAAAAAAAAATGTGTTTTGATACCCTAGTGTAGTTGCAGGAACAACTACATTTCTAGTATTAGCAATATTCTGAGTTGATCACAGACTAATATTCATTAGTCTCTGAACATACTGGCAAGATATACTCTACAATAGAGTTGAATAGGAACTTGGTTTTTTATATGTATTTTTTTATTGGAGTTCAATTTGCCAACATATAGTATAACATCCAGTGCTCATCCCGTCAAGTGCCCCCCTCAGTGCCCATCACCGTCACCCCATCCCCCTGCCGACCTCCCCTTCCACTACTCCTTGTTCAGCCACTCTGGAAAACTGGGAGGTTCCTCAAAGAATTAAAAATAGAGCTACTCTACGACCCAGCAATTGCATTACTGGGGATTTATCCTAAAGATACAGATGCACCCCAATGTTTATAGCAGCAATGTCCACGATAGCCAAACTGTGGAAGGAACCTCAGTGTCCAACGAAAGATGAATGGATAAAGAAGATGTGGTCTATGTATACAATGGAATATCACTCAACCATTAGAATGACCTTTTGCTTCGACGTGAATGGAGCTGGAGGGTATTATGGTGAGTTAAGTAAGTCAAACGGAGGACAATCATTATATGGTTTCACTCATAGGGGGAATATAGAAAAGGAGCTTGTTAAAAATATCTTTAGAAAAGAAATTTCTTACTGTAAGAGTTAAAATGTTCTCAGTTCTACTTGTGTAAGCATAAGCAAAGTATCTTCAGCAGCAAAACAGAAGTAATTTCCTTTTCTTCTTATGGCTTAGAATCTCTCCTTTAGTCTGAAATGGTTATTATTATGACAGAAGATCTGTGGGATAAGTTTTTTCCCTAGAACTCAATATTTGTCCATTATTAGTGCATATGATCACATAGAGGAAATGGATAAAGAGTGAAGAAAGCCTTAAACTCTAAGCCATAATTTGGACTGTTTGCTTGTTTGTTCTAAATTATCACCTGAATGAATGCATGTGGATGTTTTTGTTTTCTTATCTTACATATTCTTCTACAATTTTAATGGCATTGGAATCAGCAACTGTAGCCTGTATCATTTGATTCTTTTTATTTATTTTTTAAAGATTTTTTATTCATTTATGATAGACATAGAGAGAGAGAGAGAGAGAGAGAGAGAGAGGCAGAGACACAGGCAGAGGGAGAAGCAGGCTCCATGCAGGGGGCCTGATGTGGGACTTGATCCCGGGACTCCAGGATCATGACCTGGGCCCAAGGCAGGCACTAAACCGCTGATCCACCCAAGGATCCCCTCATTTGATTCTCTTTAATTTGTTGGGATTTGCTCTGTAATCCTGCCCATAGTCATTTTTGTGTAAATGCTCATGTATTCTTGTGTGTGTGTGTGTGTGTGTGCAATTCTACTATTTATATAATCTTATATTTATATAGTGGCATTATTATTAGATCTCTCTCACTTTCTACTTCCCTAGTAGATGAAACTTATAGATTTTCACTATATTGTTTAGTATTTAAAAGTATTAATAATACTTTTGTTCATTAATTCATTCAGTGCCATTTTACCTAAAATTAACATTGCTTTATAAGTTCAATTTTGATCAGTATTTTCCTTAGGTATATTTTCCTCACATTTCATATACAATATTTCTGATATTATGTCAGTCATTCCTGAAAGCACAAAATGGGCAACTTCTTAAAAAAATGGTGTAATGATCTCTGTCTTTGAATCACTGGGCTTGATCTGTTTATATTAACTGATACAAATGACATATATGAATGTATTTATGTATCCTTATTTTGTGTTACTTATTTAGCAAACTTTTTATATTATTTTATTTTTCCTGCTCATCTTAAGTTGAAAATTCAGTGTTCTTTTTTTCTCCTTAATTTAAGAAGTACTATAATTAGCTTCTACAATTTTAATGATTGTCCTCATAGCTCTAATATAGATAAATTGATTATGGAGATTTAGATACTTATTTCTATATTTTTCTTAAAAAAAAACAAAAAATAATTGAAATCTCTCTCCTGCTACCAAAGTAAAAATATTATCTGGCTTACCGATCCTTAAAACTGTATTCTTACAATTCTAGTATTATCTAAAATTTTAGTTACCATTATTATTAGCACAAATTTTTTCGCTTTTATCCATCAAGAGTTCATTAGAATTACTGATAGATTTTATACCTTATCATTAATCTGTATTATCTTCTGCATCCAACTCTTTTACTTTCTGGGTTTATTTCTTACTAAAATTTCTCATAGTGGAAATTTTTAGTACAATTACACAGAAGGTAAACTTTTTTTTTAAACTTTCTTTATATCTAGATGTTTTGTTTATTAGTCCTTATTCTGACACCACTTCTCTGACACCAACTGAAGGTCCTACACTCTAATTCAATTCTGACAATGACTACCCAGAGTTAGTGAGAACCTCCTAGGCTAGGGGCAAAGACCCCCACAATATTAATCTCACTTCAGATCCTGCCGAAAATTTGGGGACCTACCCACACTTCTGGACAACTACTTATGCATTAAGGGCTTCCCATGATCTGCTCAGGATTCATAGTTCTTTAGAATGATTCATAGAACCCCCTGAAACTTCTGTGTTAATGGGTATCATTTTAAGATAAAAGATACAACTCAGGAATAGTCAAATGAGAGAGACATATAGTGATGGTCTGGGAGATCCCAAACTTGGAGATTCTATGCCTTCTCCCTGTGGAGTCAGACTGAGTCACCCTCCGGAACATCAGTGTGCTCATTAACTAGGTTACTCTTCAAACTATGAGTGTCCAGAACTTGGGGTCTTATTATATCGTTGACCAAATGATTGAGTTCAGTCTCTAGGCCCTCTTCTATCCTCTGAAATCAGGGGTTGGCACTGAAAGCTCCAATCTTCCAATTACATGTGTAACCTTCCTGGAGTGGTTAACTTCTCCCATGAAGCTGTCTAAACATGAATCATCTGATTGGCATAAATCCAGGTATTCTGGAAAGGGGCTCTTGAAATAACAAGACATTTCTATCCCTTAGAAAATTCCAAGGATTATTGAACCTCTGGAACAAAAAACTGAAGACAAAGACCAGATATATTCTATATTATACCACAGACCTCATTAAAAAAAAATAATTTAGGGCAGCCCGGGTTGCTCAGCGATTTGGCGCTACCTTTGGCCCAGGGTGTGATCCTGGAGACGCAGGATCGAGTCCCACCTCAGGCTTCCTGCATGGAGCCTGCTTCTCCCTCTGCCTGTGTCTCTGCTTCTCTCTCTCTCTCTCTCTCTCTCTCTCTCTCTCTGTCTGTCTCTCATGCATAAATAAATAAAATCTTTAAAAAATAATAATACTTTAGCTATACATAGGAATCTAGTCTGACCTACACTTTCCATCAGATTATTGGAGTTATAGCATAATTAACTTCTATCAAGTTTTGCTGTATTTGAGTCATTCACCAATTTTAATACAATTATTGTCCCTTCATTGGGCTGAAGGCAGGGGCTAAACCACTGAGCTACCCAGGTGTCCCAATTATTGTCCCTTTGAAAATAAGTCTTCATCCTGGAGATTTTAGTGATATTTTTAACAATATTTTTATGTTTTGTACTAGCCATTGTTCTAAGCGCTTTGCAAATGTTAATTCATTATTTAATCCTCCTAAGAAGTCTATGAACAGATACTCTTAGTATCCCAAAATTCAAATGACTGAACTAAGCTAAAGAGATGTTAAGGAATTACCCACTAAACCATTAGTGGACTGGGACTTGAGTACAGGTAGTCTGGCCTCAACGTTCATGCAAGTAATATTTATTTCCCACTCATATGCATATATTTTTATAAAAACTATCTCAAACATTTTTTATGCACAAGAATGAAGTAGCATACACATTAATATGTCTTAATATAATTGTCTTCTAGCAGGAAATGAAACAATGTGTGGTGTTCAGTAAAATCTTATTACGCTTTCATGAAGTTTGCTTTTTGATATGCCAATCTAGTTTTTACTCATATTATAACCAATTTCTTGTCTCCAATAATGAAAAATAGTGCCCTTTTGTCTATGCAGTTAAAGCTGTCAGATCACTATCTGTGCATATAAGTGCATATTAGGAAACAATATCCATTTATAGTAAAAGTGGATTTTTCATTTTATTTAAATAAACCTGAAGCTTACTCTAAAATTCCATAGATTTAAATATAAATATTTTAACTTGAAGTTAATTTTTATTAGTTGAATAAACGGATTTAATGATCCTTTAGAAGATCATAAGTTCCAAAGTCCACTAAGTAGATAAACTTTCCCTAGTTGTCAACAGAGTATAATTCAAGGAATGTTTCCCCTAATACTGGCTGACAATATTCACTAAGAGAGCAAACCAGTTTTAACTTGTTCCTTCAACAGGCATCACTATTCTACTACCTACCATCATAATCGTAAACATTTACTGTATCTATATACTATGGGAAACACTCCAGAAGTTCCTAAAACAATTTTTTGAGAATTCTGTTCCATAAATATTTAATTGTTTTGGAGATAGAATATGCATATTCAAAAGTGACCACTCATGGCATAAAACAACTTCTAAAAAGTTACAAGATACAAAAGATACAAAAAAAAAAATAAGGATTTCAGACCTTCAGAGACCTGTTGTCAAGGTGACTTGGAACAACTTACTAAGAAGTTGTTGACTTTGACTACACCCTGCAGTTAAGCTGTGCCTAAAAGTATTTAGAAAAGAGAAAATATACGAGGCACTGTTTCAAATGGGATAAGCTAATGAGATAATGATGTATAGGAAATAATAGAAATCTACTTGACTATAAGAGTTTTTGGGGGGATCCCTGGGTGGCTCAGCAGTTTAGCCCCTGCCTTTGGCCCAGGGTGTGTGATCCTGGTGTCCCAGGATCGAGTCCCACCTCAGGCTTCCTGCATGGAGCCTGCTTCTCCCTCTGCCTGTGTCTCTGCCTCTCTCTCTCTCTCCCTCTCTCTCTCTCTCTCTCTCTCTCTGTGTGTGTGTGTGTGTCTCATGAATGAATAAGTAAAATCTTCAAAAAAAAAAAGAGTTTTTGGGGAGATGAACAAAACAGTGACTCATATAGTTGGAAATGACTCAAGCTAAAATTTGAAAGGTGAGGAGGACTTTGCCAAGGAGACTGGATTTATTTTTCTTGAAGTACTGGGGAGCCTTGAAAGTTGAGGAAATGCTGATAAGTGTGATAAAATATGTCAGGAAGTTCTGTTCATTTGAATGAGAGAGTAAGTAAGAATTAGAAGAGATTTAAACCAGAAAGTCCAATAAGAGCGCCAAAATTGTCAAGACAGTGGTAATAGTATGGAATGATTCAGAATGGGGATGAGGCAGATTAAATGTTCATTATACTTCAGTGTCATTATGTTTCTTATTATTATAACCCTTTACCATGCTGTCTGTCCTCAAGAAAATATGAGCTCCTTAAGTGCAAAGAACATGTCTTATTAATATCTGCATATCCACCGTCCAAAGATGTATCTAAAATGTTTAAGGCACCCAACAATATTTTGTTATAAGGAATGAGGAAGCCCCCCAAAACTTTGTGAAGTCAAAGCCAAAAGACATTAAAGGGGCAAATGGAGTGAATTATAAATCCTTCCATACTAGACAACATGCAAATGGAATCAGCAAACACAATAATGTCTGCATAATTAGGAAGCAGAGACTAGTAGATATTCTACATTACTTTACCTCCCACTAGGTAAAATATATTACCTTCCAATTTCTTTCTATAACTTCCTGTGTGATACCCTGTGGGGTCATTCTGACAATGTCACTAAACAAACATATCCTATTCACACTAAATTTGAAGAATATTATATGTCATGTTATTTATTAAACATTTTAGTTTCTAAATAAGAGCCTTAGCCTTTTTTCAGTTCCAAAGGGTTTTTGGCTTTCTAAATTATATCAGAAAAAGTGCCCAGAAGAATACATAATACAAAATGGAATGTTGTCATGACATGCATTTGACTGAGGAAATCATCGCTTAAAATATACAGTGATGCTTCCATTCTTGTTTCCCAGGAAAGGCTGGTGATGATGGCTTATTTGACTTTCCTGTTCTATGATCTTTAAACTCTTCTTTGCTTCAAAGATCATTTAGTGTTAAGAATTTACCCAAAGTAAGTAAAATTAGTAAGTGTATCTCTTACTTATCCTTTTTCTACTTGAGAATACACAGGGTGACCTAGCTTTTTCCACGTGTTTCTATAAGTCTCAAAATGTTCCCAGCCAGTTGTCCCTAGCAATTGCTGTCAGGCTGATAACTTTTGTTATCTTCATCTTTAGTCTCTTCGATGATGCTGCCCTCCAAAAGATGGAAATATTCTGCCCAAACTAATGGTTTTGCCTCCTCCAATAGAGTTGTTTCCAGTTGATGGATTCCATAGTCCTAGTGGGTCAATTTTCCACTGGAGTGAAGCTTAAAGTAAAACAGTTCACCCCACCCACACCTACAAATATATATGCAAATTAATTTATACTGCATTTTGCACAATAATAACCCTAAAAGCAGTGCCATGTGGAGCCATATTGGAGATTGAGGCAAAGGAAAAATCAGTAATATTGATCTAGTTTTTATTTAAAAGGTTGTATTCATCCCTCATCAATTTTTGTATTAATTTTTAATATATCTGATTTAAAAATTTGTGTATCTTGATTACTGATTATTTTGTCTCCCCCTTACATTGGTGCCTGGATACCTCATTTACCATACCTTCAGTACCAAAGAGCATTTTCTTTCACCACCAAAGTCTCACATAGAGATTTCTACATGCAAACTCATTTTTCAGATTCTTCTACAAATTGTCTTCAGAAGACATAAAAAATGTGAGAACTGGTCAGAGAACTAAAATCCCATGATAGATATGCATTCTCCCTAATTCCCCTCCCTGCTCCAACACAGAATGCTTCCACTCAAATCTTTGCAGCAAAATCCTTTTTCTTCTCCTTATGGTCATCAAATATCTTAGACCCTAATCAATCAATTCAACACAAGGTTTATTCTTTTACCTTGAAATTATTTATTTTTATAATTCACTATGAATTTTCAGTATTTGTTCATGTAAATCCACAGGATATGAAAAGTATGGAAAAAAGAGGAACAAGTTCATAAGATTCAAGATATTTCAAAACCACCTGCATTTTTGACATTATTGACTGTAGATCACTAATGGTGGTGACGTTTCCAGCAGAACAGCACATCTGCCAACTTTGTCTTCTTTACAGGATTTTAGGCCATTTCCACAAGGAGCTAATGGGCCAGTCATTTCCTTTGCAAGCGAATCTAATGCTTAAAGAAACTACAGAGTGAAATAAAAAGGAGCAAAGTGGTGTTCTCATCTCTATTATTAATATCCACAATCAATTTCTTACATCTAGGAGGAGGTGTACAAAAGAAAAGCACAGGTCAGACTTAAGTGTAATAAAATACTCCCAATGTAAGCAGATTGGATTTAGAGGGGGCGGGGAAGTAGGAAAGGATGAAAGAGGTGACTATATACACCTAAATCTAATAACCATCTCTTTTTAATTATTTATTTTTAACATACCAAGTTTCAGACAGATGAGACAACAGACAGGAAATTAAATTCAGACATTGAAAAAATCTAAAACTAAATCAAGAGTCATCAAAAAGCTCATTTTAAAATGATGAAGTGTGTCAAAATACAGATGTGCACCAAGAGAGCATGTCAGAGTATCAAATACACAAATGAAATTTCACTGAGACAAAGAAATGTTTCAGAAGGAGAATTGATTAATGAAACACATGAGTTTGTTGTGGGGAGTAGAGGAGATTGGGCATGCAAGAAGAGGACATGAAAGTGTGTGCAGTGTGATAGATATCTGCAGATGAACTGTTTTCAGCAGGCATTCAGAGATCAAAAGGAGGCTTTGAAGCTAAGCTTGAGTTGGATTGGATCTCAACATGCAGACCATTCAGATTAGAAAAGTTCAGTACAATTTGGCCAATTGGGACTTTAGAATGCATATTGTTTGATACCTGTACATATAATTATTCACTTAGGAAACATGAATTTCCATGCAATTGCCAACTGTTAGAAGACACTCATAATTATCCTAAAGAATTCAGTTGTTGGATTTCAGCCAGGCTTATGTATGCAAAGTAGAAAATTAAAGTTATTATGTGGACAATTACAAAGAAACAATTATCTTAACAATTCAGAGTACTAAGGCAACCCTGTAATACTAAGCACGTATTTGCCTTTAATTTCATCTGTATTCAACACGAAAACATTGAGCCCTCAAGGTTCCAGATTCAGGTCAATAACTCTTTTATGAAGTGATACAAATTCCAAAGTTAGGTGGCAGTTTCCATCCTTTCCATCCTAACGGCGACACATTGATCACTGAGGAGACGCAAGAAGGCAGGAATTATCTTCAGATTTTTTTGCACTTTTAGAAAGCAGATCTAAATCTAAATAAAATGTGCTTGGAAAGAGTCACTAGATTGCTAATGCAGGCAGATTTGAGAAGTCAATGTGGTATACACACAGAATTTCTGTGGAATAAATAAACTAGGGGCTACATATGGTAAAAAAAATAAAAGAGTTTTCCAATATAAAAAATATTTTTGGACAGTTGAATCTTTATCAGCCACCTGGGAGGTAAAATTAATTAATTAATCAATTAATTAATTAATTAATAGTAAATAAATGCACAAAAAATGTTGCTATTAACAGAGGTCACCTGACTGCCAAGATGTCTCCAGCTATTCCCTAGAAGTACTACTGAAAGTCTCTCTTACCACCAATGCCTCTCTTAGTAACTTGGTTGGGATTCTGGAAACTCCTGATAGTGTCACTTACCTTAAAGCACAGATTCTCAATGTGTGGTCTCCACACAACAGCATCACCACTCCTTAGGAAGTTATTAGAAACAAACATCCTTAGGTCTCACTCCAGCCCTACTCAGAGTTGATAGGACCCCGGGGGGGAGGGGGCAACAAGCTACATTTTATTGCTTTCACATGATCTGATATATATTCAGACTTAAGAACCATTATCTTAAACTCTTGACTTCAGTTAAATGTAAATCTGTTATGTGGAATGAGTAATTCATTAAGCAGTCACAATCCATGTATATGTACATAAAGTTATCATATTAAGTACTTGGAGAATGAAGTCCAAGAATAAAACTTCATTTTAGTGATGAAATGGACAAATTAGGAAGGTCTCTTGGTCCCAAGAGCAATTGAAAGATAGTGCCAGAGGGAGATCCTAGAGAGGACCAAGGAAATTGGGGTTACTTTAGCTATAAGTAACCACCAGAGGAAAGGGAAAATAATTGACAAGGCATGAAACATTAACTCTTCCCACAGGATAGTATTTTAAATAGTCTGTCTTTGTCCATACTGTAATTAGTCCTCAAAGGAAATAAACACACAGCAGAATCAATAGCCCAATATATATCTGCAAATATATTTGTACGTTTTAAAATATGCACATTGTGCATGCTCATATATTTTTAGTGCTGACTACGACAAAAGACTATGATAAATGCTCTACATATATTATTTCATTTAATCATAATAACCTTATTTGGGAAGTGCCATTATATCCCCATTTAACATATGAGAGAATTTAGATTAAGCATAGTAAAGAAATTTTGCTCAAGGACATATGTTAGATATTTTAGAGATAAAAAGATCTGTCTAGCACCAAGTTCTGCTTAACCAATAAGCTAACGGCAGATGATAGATGATGACAGGTAGACAGATAGATGATAAATAAATAGATGATAGATAGCCAGATGGATCAAGGAATAATATATTATCTCCCTATAGCTGCATACTCCTTAAAACACTAGATTACTGTTTCAACAGGGTGCTTTTACCTGGGTACAGGAGGAAAATCAATTGTTTCTTATCAGAATTTAACTTTAGGAATTCCTAAGGAACTGTAGTCACCAGGTAAGTGTCTCTCACCTCACCCCCCCTTCCCATGTCTCCCTAAAATATTTGTATATATAGTGCATTGACTACCCATGCCCATACACTACTCTGCCTATATTATCCCTGTAGCTCCATTTTCAAAACCATTTTCATAGCTTAGACTCAGCATTTCTTCTTGAATTGTTGCTTTAATCCAGACTATATTCAACTGCCGTGTTAAGCTTCTTAAAACAAAACTCAGCTGTTGGAATTTTACAAAACTCCAAGTTCCACAGCTTTCTTTTACTCAAATTTCTAGATATACCTATTGAAATAATTCAAGATTAGATTAAAAATTTAACTTCATGAAATTCCCTCCAGATGTGATCTCCTTGTGAAACAACGGCCTGTTCTATGACATTTATCACTTGTTCCCTTGTCAGCTGAAGGTTGCTTAAACTCAGTTTCACAAGTCACACTGAGGTACTTAGCTTAGCAAGGCTTAGCTTAGCTCCGCCTCATCCTGAGTACTGGTTGATGCTGGGAAAGTGATTTAACTGACTTCTGCATTAACTCATTTTTCACAGGATTGTTGTAGTGATTAAATGAGATAACAAATGTCTCTAAATACTTGAAAACAATTTTCTTCAAATACAATCTTCTTCAAAGTATCACTTCATCCATGACTAATATTATTACCAATTAGTATTTTCTTCCTTATGGCTCTTCACATGATCCTATGGAATAATCACTCATTATACATTTGTTGAATGAAATTAGTAATTGCATAATTATTTTTGAAGTAAGATTACGAAGTAATAAGGCTTTTTTTTGAATACATATCCTTAAATTTACATGTAAAGAGACATTGCCTTTTTCTTCATGAAGTTCTGAATGCAGACTGAAATAAGTCTGATACTGCACAAAATATGCCAGGAACATTCTTGTGGACCTACTGCCAGGACAGTTTATAAACCACACAAGGCATACTCCCTCTTTATAGTTATATTGCTTTTGACCTAAAACAATCCCCAAAAGGATGCTCAATCTTATTCACCAAAGTTAGCTCAGAATAATTTGGCAAAAACATAAAATTCAAAATTAAATGTAGGCTGCCTATACTAAATATGGCCAAAAAGAAGTTACATTTCTTATATTAAGAAACATCTATCACCTAAACTGAAATAAACCATTGCAACTATGATCAAATTCACACACATGCAGGAAATGACGACTGCTAGGACTGCCACCTTATAGGAGCTACAGATGCCACTAATTTGCATCACAAATGGATTTCATAGATGTTTATAAAAATGAAAAAAAAAGTGTGGCTGAGAATAAATGATATGCAATAATGACAGCTTCCCACACCTCTAGGGATAATATTCTACAACGTGTTTTTATCCCTGCCTTAAAATCCTGCAGTTTTTTTATTTGTTTTTGCTTTGGGAGACATTTTTAATGTATGGATCTTCAGTTATTCAAAGGCCAGTAGTTGTGCAGCCCCCGTGGCTCAGCGGCTTAGTGCCGCCTTCAGCCCAGGGCCTGATCCTGGAGACCCGGGATCGAGTTCAACATCAGGCTCCCTGCATGGAGCCTGCTTCTCCCTCTGCCTGTGTCTCTGCCTCTCTCTCTGTGTGTCTCTTGTGAATAAAAAAAAAAAAAAAAAAGGCCAGCAGTTGAAAACACTGTCCTCATTCCACTGAATTGTGGAAAGGCAAAGCTGTCTTTGAAACTTTGTCAAAAAGTCAAATTGATCATATATGTATAGGTCTATTTCTGGACTGTCTATTCCGTTCCACTAATCTATTTGTCTATATTGATGACATTCTCACATTGTTTTGGTGACTGCAGCTTTATAATAAGCCTTGAAGTCAGATAGTGTTATTAGCCCTCTAATTAATGTTCTTTTTCAGAAACATTTTAGCTAAAGTCCTTTTCATTTCCAAATGAGTTTTAGAAGCAGTTTATTGATTTCTACCAAAAAAAACCCTACTGTTTTCATTTGAAATTGCGTTGAATGTATACCTAAAATAGGAGAAAAATTAAATCTTCTCATCCATAACTCATAAACATGGTTTATTTATTTGGCTCTTAATTTCTCTCAACAATGCTCTGTATTTTCATGCACATATCCTACACATCTTCTTCCATAGTTACTTCTAAGTATTTCACATTTATTGATGTTATTGTAAATGGTATTTTAAAAATTTTAATTCCTGAATGTTTTTTGTGAACATATGTAAATGTAATTTGATTTTGTATAATTGAACTTATATGATACTAACTTCACCAAACTAACCATACTAAACTTCCTTAATAGTTCTACTACCATTTTTTAGATCCCAGAACTTTTCCTATAGAATCATATAATTTACAAATAAAAGCTTTGCTTCTAATTTTCCGATTTTCATGTCTCTTATCTATTTTTACTGCCCATTGCACATACTATAACCTCTAGGAAAATGTTTACCAGAAGTGACTAGAGCATATATCTTTGCCTTGTTTCTGATCTTGGTGGGAAATCTTCAGTTTACTACTGTTAAGAATGATGTTAGCTGTAGGTTTGTAATAAATGTCCTTTATTGAATTTAAGAAGTCTTCTACTCTTCCTAGTTTGTTGAAAGTTTTTATCAAGAATAAATGATGATTTTTTTTCAAATGCTTTCTCGCAAACTGTTGAGATGAACATATGTTTTATGGTCTTGGAATCTCTTAGTATACTGAGTTACATTGATTTGATTTCTAATGGCAAACCAAATCTGCAGTCCTGGAAAGAGAAAACTCACTTGGTTATGTGTTATGTTTCTATCTATGGTTTGATTATGTTTACTAAAATTTCATTAAGTATTTTTGCACCTATATTCCTAAGAGATATTAGTAATTGTCTCTTCTTATAATGTCTTTGATCATGTAATTTTCTGAGGGACTTTATGTGGAATTTGTATTATTACTTCCTTAATTGTTTAGCAGGATTTGTCAGTGAAATCATCTGGGTTTGTAGTTTACTTTGTGAGACTTTATAAAACCACAAATTAAAAGTCTATGATAAATATAGAGTTATTTGGGTTATCTATTTCTTAAGTGAAGTTCTTTAGTTTGTGTCTTACAAGAATTTGTTCATTTAATCTAAATTGTTCGATTTATTGTCATAAAATTGGTGATAGTAATCTCTCACTGTCCTTACCATACATAATATTTTCTTACTACTGCCCCATAGTCTCCTTATCCTTTTACTATCTGTAGAGCATATCATGTCATTTCTCATATTTGCTTGTTGGTAATTTGTATCCTCTCTTTTTCTGTTCTGATCTATCTGACGAGATGTTTATTATTCTCATTTACCTCTTCAAAGATTAAAATTGTATTCATTTTCTCTATTGGAATTCCCTTTTCTATTTCATTAATTTTGCCTCTTATCTTTATCATTTCCTTTCTTCTGATTGTTTTGGGTTTAATTTACTCCACTTTTTGACTTTCTTAAAGTAGGAACTGAGGTCATTAATTTGAAATACTTTCTTCTTGAACCTCGTGGAGAAGTGTTTTGTAATATAAATTTCCCCCAAAATGGTACTTTAATGGCATCCCACATATTCTGATATGTTGTTTTCATTGGCTTCCAAAGGTTGTTATTGTTTCACATGCAGTATAAGAACATTATAATTGTGTACTGCCATTTCTTCCCTCCTGGACTTTGAGGTGATATCAGACATTTGCTTCTATACATTTTATAAACCTCACCATACATTGTTACTATTCTTGCTTTAAATTATTCATTATATTTTAAAGAGATTTGAATTTATATATATATATATATATATATATATATATATATATATCTTCCATGTAGCTAACATTTTAAGTCATCTAGAGGTAAACTTTTTACTTTCTGTACATCCATGTTTTCATCTAGTATTATTTTCCTCCTTATTGGAGAACTAACTTTAACATTTTTTATAGTGTTGATTAATCCTTTCAGCTTTTAAGTGTGCAAAAAATCGTTGTTCCACTTTAGTTTTGGAAACGTATTTTTGTTTCTAAAAGATTGTGGGGAACCTGGTGGCTTAGTGGTTGAGTGTCTGCCTTTGGCTCAGGTCTTAATCTCGGAGTTCTGGGATTGAATCCCATATCGGGCTCCACGCCGGGAGCCTGCTTCTCCTCTGCCTATGTCTCTGCCTCTTTTTGTGTCTCTCATGAATAAATAAATAAAATCTTTAAAAAAACAAAATAAAAATAAATAAAGAATCCTAGATTGTCAGTTATTTTTTCTTTTAGGCTTTTAAAGAAGGCCTACTTTTAAAGCCTTTTAAAGAAGGCTCCACTGTCTCCTAGCTTTTGTTCTTGATGAAAAATCTGCCTTCTCTTTATCAGCCTTATCTTTTTCCCTTTTTTTAATTTTTTTTACCTCTGATTTGTATATATCCTCTTACTCTGCAGTTTTAGGCAGTTTAATTTTGAATGCGTTATGGAATACTTTTCTTCATGTTTATTGTGCTTGAGGTTCATTGAACTTATTGGATCAGTGAATTTATAGTTTTCTTCAAACTTCAGCAATTTTTAACCATTATTTCTTTAAAAATCACCTCCATCCTTTGCAGGATCTACTTATATATATGTCTTACACCTTTATTTTGTCCCGCAGTTCAATCACGCTGTTTATTTTTTTTCCAGTTTTTCTCTGTGTGTGTTTCATTTTGTACAGTTGCCACTGGTAAATAGTCTGCAATATGTAATATGCTAGTGTATTTTTTTAATTTCATGCATAGCAATTTTTACCTCTTGTACTTTGATTTTGGTCTTTTTTATATCTTAGCATGTTCATTTTACTTCTGTCTTCTTTGATAAATGGAAGACAATTATAATACTTTGTGTCCTCTACTACTTCTATTATCTGTATTATTTGTGAGTAGATTTTGAATAAATAATCTATCATCTCACAATGAATTGTACATTAATGTTTCTTTGCATATCTGGTAATTTTTAATTGGATGGCCAACATCTTGAATTGTACTTTGTCAGATAATTTTGAATTAAAAAGAAAAAGATCCTGAGCTTTGTTTTGAGCTTCAGCTAAATAACTTGGAAACAGCTAGATTTTTACACTATTCCTTTATACTGTTAGGCAGAACCAGAACAACAATTGGTCTCAGGCTAATTTTGTCCCAGAAGAGAAAAAAAAAAAAAAAAAAAACCTCCTGAGTACCTTAACCAATGCTTTGAGAACTATGTTTTCTACTTTGGCTATTGGGAACGGGTGGTATCTCCATACCTATCAAATCACTGTTCTCTCTAATCCTTTCAGGTGGGTCTTTCCCAGCCTCATACAGTTTCTTCATCTGCATACATGCAATGATCTCAGCTGAACTCTCAAGGGCATGCTCTATAGATCTTATATTCTCTCCTTGTATAGCTCTTTCTGCTCTGAGAATTCTAGGCATTCTGGCTTTCCCAGACTTTGATCTCCATATTTTCAATTCAGAAAGACTACCACGCTTTACCTAGGTTTTCTATCCCAGACCTATTTTTCTCTAGGCAGCAATCTGGGAAATAAGAGGACTCACCTCATTTGTTTGCCATTCTCAGAGATAATTATCCTTCATTGTCTAATGTTCAATGACTTCAAAGAGGTTGTTTAATATATTTTGTCAAGTATTTTAGTTGTTCTGGTGGGAGGGTAAATCTAGTTTCATGTTAGTCCATCTTCTAAAGTAGAAATCTCAAGTTATTTTCATGGCTAGTGATGGTTTCCAATACTCAGATTAATCAATCTCTATAAGTAAATCCACAATTATTTTGACAACAAGGCTAAAAAATTAGACTTCAGCTTTATTCCTACTATGTTTTTATCCTTGAGACAAAAATGGCAAGTCTGTTTGTTCTTCCAGGGAATTATCTCAAATTTGTCCATTCTTTTTCCTTCTGGCTAATACTATCCTGTTTTAAGAGCATATTACAGACTTTCACTAGTGTGTTTTAACTTTGTTCTTTCTAATTTCCAAGCACTTTCGGCACGCTACCATGTACATTTTCCAAATGTACTTTATGTTTCTTTCATAGGTTCCATCACATGAATGATTTTGGATTGGTATAGAGATCACCTGAGTTCTTACCTGATCTCTGCTACAAAGAAACTGTGAGACCTTGGATAAATTTTTTCACTTCTCAAAACCTTAGTTACTTCTGTAAAATAAATAAATAAATAAATAAATAAATAAATAAATAAATAGTTTAAAGATTGTATTAGTGCATGATTCTCAATGTTATGTTTGCTCTAGTTTCAAGAGGCTTTTACATATTAAGTGTTTTAAGAACAATTCAATGTCAAATTTTTAAAAATGTAACCCTGTCCCAATCATGTTGGTTTGATCTCTATTAATTTTGTTCTGGCTTTGAGAATAAACACCTAGAACAATAGCCATGTTGGAACAGCTGACACCACATAGATTGACATTTTGTGAATACACTGATGATGTGTCAAATCGCAAATAAATTCTACCTGTCTCTTCAGGACTAATTTTTACTGAGATCACAATGATGAGAAGTGAATTAAAATTATTAAGTGGATGGGCTTTAAAAATAAAGCACCATGAAAATTTTTTAGAGGCTGTATTCTTTCCTTAAATAACCTACTAAGTTTACTTCTTTAAAAGATTTTTGCTTTCAATTTCAGTATTTTGTATAACTTATCTCTACCTGTCAAAATACAGAGCACTTTTATAAAACATTCATATACATGTGCTAAAATTTGAAATGGACTAAAATGTATTCCTTAGCTTTTTAAAACTTTACACCCTTCAGTTTATAAGCAAAATACACTCTCAAAAGGTGTCTACATAAGTGAAATGTCTGCTTTTTCAACAACAAAGTATTTAAAGATTTAGAAGTTTGATACCTTTGCACTATGATAATTGTATCTTTTGAGGAGAATGAAAATATGAAGTGTTTATCACAATATTGTGTGTGCATATCAGAACTTTTTTACATACTGCGGTTCACAAACCTATTTTAGTTGATGTTAAGGTTCAAACTATAGAAAAATGGTTAGGAAATATCTTTTGTAAAGTTCATACTTTAAAAATTCAGCTTCTGTATTTTTATCCACACATATTTCTCAATATTTTTTCCTTCCTGTAACCCTAAACTTAGAACTTCATGCTTCATTATAATTTCTTTCTTTTTTTAATTCTTTATTTTGAGGTCATTTTAATTACATTATCATAATCAACTTTGCGAAAATCCATTTGAATACAGAGCTGCTGCTACAGATATGCAGCTGGAATACCTGAAAAGGCAGGAGGAACTTTAGAAGAAGGTAGCTATGTTTAGGTATAATTTTCAGTCCTCTTTGCACCAAAATGCGCATTCTCATTCTCACTACTCAAAATGCTGCCAGAACTTATACTTTTGCATACTCATATTGGAGAATTCAGAGTTTTCTTCTTTCGAAAGTTTGCAGCTATGCAAACACACCCCAAACTGTATACCAATTAATTAGAAATGAGTAAACACCTACCTGAGAGACTGACTAGTCAAAAGTAAACAGATGAAGGGAGATATGACAAGAGGGGTCACAGACATACACAATATCTAACAGCAGTTTGAAAAATATCAAACACAAAGTCGACCACTTTTAGAATTTGCTTAATTCCACTTTTTTTTATCACCTCCTGTTACAACAATGCCTACTAAGTAAGTTAGCTTTTGAGGCTGAAAATAAATAAGACAGTGAGCTCGGCCCTTAAGCAATTTGGTGAAACTGGGGTACTGAAAAATACAAAGCTGACACAGTAATATGGCAATAAGCAATATTTATTGCTGTTAAAGTTCTGAAACTAAAATACTTAAAATGCTTAATTCTTGGCATTGAGAAGAGTCTCAGAAAAATCTGATGCTTGTATCTTAGCTTTAATTAGTATTATTAAGTTCTCAGAGGTTTTCATAGATACTATTTAATTCTTACTATAATCCTGGAAGGTAAACACTATATCCTTTTAGAATGAAGAAGAGCAAGGTAAGGAATATTTATTGATTTATGTAAAGCTACACAACCAGTAAACAGCATAACTCAGATTTCCAACCCTTTGTCTGGTGTTATCAAAGATCATCTTGAAAATGAGACATTAAGAAATCAGAATAATCTCCAAAAACATACCTTTCTGTAAATAGAAATTTTTGAAGTGCTTAAAAATATAATCTTTAAAGAAGATGGAATAAACTTTGGAAATACACTTATCCTATCACTTGCTCATCATCATTTCAAAGGCTAACTACAGCCAGAAACTGTCTGGTTTGACAGATTAATGGAGCTGGAATAAGTGACATTTTGCCTTTGCTATAAAGTACAAGTATTGTAAGTGACATGTCCTTGAAAATGATGAAAACAAAGCTTTAGAAGAAAACAACATTTTAGTAAGGATCTGAGAGTCCTTCGTCCTCAGGATCCCTGTATTGGGCCTAACTCTGTTTAATAGATCAATTCTAAGAGGAACAGAGTTTTGTCAGATACTCAAGACTGACAAATTATTGACTCTCTCAACAGGAGATATCTCTTATAGAGATCTTTGTTACTAAAAATTGCAAACTCGTTGCAAAAGATTTATTTCAAGAAAGCAGACTATTCTCTCAAAATGAGAGGTGGAGAATTGACAAATATTTTCTTCATTATAGTTTTATAGTGATAAAAGCCTTCAAAACAACCATCTACACACACACACACACACACACACACTCATCTAACAATGCAATGAATTCTCAAGACAATCTTCTTGTCCTCTAATACTTCCAAGCAGATTGCCATTATTAAGACACATTAATTTAAAAATTAATGAACCATCACCACTCTTGTTTCCTCATGTATATCTAGAGCTGTCCTGGATCTTTAAGTAGGAAGAAAAAAGAGATTGTATAGAGAGCACTGGGTATACTCCACCACACTGATGAATGAACAATGAATTGGCCAAGTAAAGATGGAATTCAGATAAGACCCTGTAGGGTAACAAAATGAAATAAAAATGTAAATTAAAATGTATCCTCTCTGGGCAGAACAGCATTGAACCTACTTGTTTAAAACTTGGTAAAGCAATTTTAGCTGTGGCCTGAAACAGCAAGGAGTTTCAGGGTAGATATACAATATAAACTGTCAAAAAGCAAAGTGTGTGCAGAATCAGGGGTGACAGCTGTGGATGCAATGTGCAGGGAAGGAAAATGTAAGCTCCATCCATAACGGGTTTCTCCACTGGCCTGCTCTGGGGCTGCACAGACATGTGTCCATGCTCCTGTAAGTGAATGTCATCTTTTTGCTAGTTTGCAGTCCACTTCCTTTTACTAGTTGTGTGGTCTTCGGGAAATTATATTCTTTCTTCTTTAGATTACCCATTAGTAAAATGGAGATAAAGAGAATTATTGCACTGGTTTGTTTTGTGTGCGGGTGGAGTGTAGGAGGGTGAATAAGATAATGCATATAAACCAAAAGGCAGAGGGTTTGGGATCATACAGTTGGAGCCTGAAAAGTGAGAGCCATACAAACTTCAATTAAAAACTCCTCTTTGGCTTTCATTACATTCTTGAGATTACATATATATGCAAATCATCTCTATCTCCACTTAGTCAACCACATTACCAACCTCTTCTCCCCTATTATTCCTTACCGCCCAATCCCATCCCCCCAACACACCAAGTCCTTCCCCTCCTCCAGGACTCTTGTGATTGTGATGATTCCCTCTTCCTGGAAAAGCCCTTTCCCTCTCCACCCAATAACCTCCTACTCACACTCCTCTGTGAAATTTCTCCCTCACCTGTTTGGGTTAGCTTCACTTCTCCAACAGTCTTACGAGACCTGATTCATACTTCTCTTAGAAACTCTGAGCTCCTCCAAAGGAGGAGTATAAATGGAATAAAGTATTCCATTTATTTATTCCTTCCTTCACTTTTCAACATTTCATGGGTGCCATCTATGAGCCATTTGATATGTAGGTGGTAAAAACACATTTTGAGGTGCTATCTGAATCCCCTTTACTGAGACCTTTGCTTTTTGTGGCTGACCTTTTCTTTTTGTGGCTGACACTAACACAGTAGTTGCTCAATAGTAATGAGTGGGGCAGAGAACGATGGCCTTTCCTTCACAATCCCCAAAAATATAACCATGGCAACCTCCTTTGAAACCATTTTTTCATCTCCAAATATAAATGACAGATCTGCTTTTATTTTCTACTAAAATCTATATTAATTCCATTTATATTTACTTTGCATTTGTTTGCATGACTGTTTCCCTCTTTTAAACTGAAGGCTCTTTAGGGACGGAAACTCTACTTGTCTTAGTGCAATGCCTGACACAGAGCATGCATCCTGTAATTGTCTATTGAGTAAATAGTTAAGATATGCATAAACTGTTTTCCTTCCCTGTACAATTTCACCTCAATTTTGTCCCTTAACTAAATATCTTTCAGTTACTATACTATGGACCTCAAAAACACTTGGTGGTGACTGTAGAACTTAAATTTTGAAATGATAATAAAAACTAAATGTTGGGACTTCCATCATCTCCAGAAGGTATTTATGTGAACTGAGTATACTTCAAATAAAGAAAATAAAAAATATAAGAAAGATCAGGGTATATCTGTGCATATGATGGGAGAAGGGAGAAGATTAGGCTTTGGGGGGCTCATTTCCATTGTATACATGAGAAGAGATAATTTTCTCCCTTCTAGAATCTGTTCACCCATTTAAAACATGCTGCCAAAACTCCTGATTTCTCACGAACATGGTTGTCTAGATCATTGGCATCTCTCTTTCACCTCTCGTCAATTTCTTTTTTTTCACTTTGACCATTCAGCTAGAAAAAGAATACTTTTCTCTCATTCATTAGTAGACATACAGTTGAATTCTTAAGTACGTAATATTACTATATTGACACTGAAACAAAGCACAAGCTTCCCTCCTCTAACAAATCAAATCATATTTTTCTAAAAAAGGTGACCACTTTTTTACTTCAAGATGTTATCTTGTCAGTTTTAAGTGGTACCTTTTCTGTCCAATAACAGACGCATTTTTGATTGACCAACCAGGTAACAGCAATGATAATTTACACTGCAAACAGTCGGGCTCTGGTTTGGAGTTGATCTTGACTTCATGAAACTATTATTCTGCATTTAACTTGTTAGTTAAGTAAATTAATGTCACTGGAAAGGAAAGTTATTACACCTTGATACAGTAAGAATACTACTGCAAACCTGACTTATAAATCATATAGCTCTAGTTTCTTTGAAAGAAGAAAATCCTCTGATTTAGTTTGCAAAAAGATGAATGCTTCAATATTGTGGATCCTCATTGTTTTGTTCAAAATAATAGACTGTCTGATATGCCTTTAGTTATGGTAAGTTAGTTACCCCTCAAATCCCCAAATACTTTGCCCTAATGCTAGCAAATGCCTTATATATATTCTATTGCTTCAAAAGATCATTGTTTATCTCAATGTAGCAAGGAAGCATGCTATTCTTACTATATTTTAATATGTGAAATTATCCCATTCCAGCTTATTAAATCCACGTTGGTCAGTCAGTCATCAAATATTTGAATTTCAGCTACATAGCAGACAATATAAGGCAACGTATGCTAAAATAACTTACATACCTTTTTCTACTTTCTCAAACAGTTCTCTCAAATAAAATTAAATTAGTGGCATTGCCTTTTCCTTTTTTAATGAACTTTTAATTCCTCTGTAAAGTCATAGAAACAAATTTTACCCACATAACACCCATTTCCTCTTTTCTTGGTAGGAGTTCCTTGTCACTCATTCCTGAACTCCGTGGCTTCAGAAACAGACAACCCAATATTACCTTTAGAGACATTCCTATGGTACAGACCTGGGCTAAACAGCATCCCATTCGCATTCCCCCTTCCTGTCTTAGTTATTTCTCATTTTATTTTAGTGGTAGATTCATTTAAGCAACCAGAGTGAAATCCAGAATTTGAGTTAAAGGTTTGCAGAAGAGATAATATTCCTTCCTGGCATAGAAAATAGACCATGCGGTCCCAGAAGCTGCTAGTAGCCATCTAGTTTCCAAAGCCTGAGGGCTGGGGAGTCTGACAAATCCAGCAGAGACAGCACAACCTGATCCCATAGTGTGAGCCCTGCATAAAATTGCACCTGAAGTTATCAATTTATTGAAAATATTTGATATGTGCCTCTCCCAAAATTTCTTTTTTTAGCTTAGGCCAGTTGTAATTATAGTTTTGATATTATTGTTTCTTGCTCCAAAACGTTCCTAACCAATACTGCCATGATGAGATACATAATTGGCAGCATTGAGTGCACAATTAAAATGTAGGATCCTTTTCCAAAAATTATTAAAACTTTAAGACCCCAACAGCATGACCTTAAATGAAGGATGGGATTTCTCCAAGGGCAGGGGTCTGTGCAGCTGACTCTGAAGTTGGCTCTGAATATGGTCATAAATGTTTAAAATCTAACTCAGTAACTTCTACTTCCTACGTGTTATGTGTAGGTCATTGCACCATATAGATATAAGAATTAAAATTTATTTTGATTGAATACATGTGATTTTATGTAACATATAAGGTGTTGAATATACAGGGAAAGAAACAAAATAATATTTAGAAGTAACTTCAGGAAAAAAATTTTCCATGAAGAGTCAAGTGAATTAGTTTAAAAGCAAATTTAATTCAATTATACAGTATATTTGAACTCAAGAACAATCCTCCTTTCTAGTACTACCAGATTTTATCATTTTAAAGTGAAGCTTCCAATGTAAAATCCTCTGTTAATTTGTTGCTTGAAAGAGATTCAGGAATCATTTCTTAAATTACCACTATGTTTCATCATAAATATTAATAAGTTAATAAGTGCTTCTGTTATTGCAATTACAAGACATGCTTGCTTGCTAATTATGGTGACTAAAGCTAGGTATGTACACTTAAGGCTATCCAAAATCAAAAACAAGTTCATAATTAACCATTATAAAATTATCTCCAAAATGAAAGTTATTTCCCTTTGATTTTATGATTACATATTTATTTTTCAAAAATCATCATTTTGTTTTAAATTTAATGTAGCAATACATAGTTGTGTTGGAAAGTTAAAAATCCCAGAACATATTTCAAGTAAAATATAATTTGAATGTATATGGATGATAGATCATACTGAACAGACCTCTCTGTAGTCTATTTCTACTTAAGATTATATCTTGAGAAGTTTTTCAAGATAATTAAATGTTATTCAAACCTGATTTCAGCTGTTACATATTTCTAATTGTAATTTTTAATTTACTATTTAATGCTATTGTATATTTACATTGCTTCTAATTTTTGCTATTAATAAATAATGTTATTCATTATCCTTGTATGTTTATCTTGGTTACATGTGCTACTTCCCTAAAATAAAGCTCTATAGATAGGATTACAATGGTCAAGAGTAAGAAGACAAAGAAGCAGGATTACTGATTCTAATGCTTCTATTACTTTAAAAAAGCCTAAACAAACTTACTTATCTACATATTGTCAATTTATTTATTTTGAAAAAACATACATTCTTCATTCACATTGCATACCAAAATAAATTCCAATTGGATTGTTTAGTCAAATGTAAAAAGGTAGGTAAATTTAACTGATTTAATTGAAAATCTAGTCAAATGTGCATGTAACCATAGGCTAAAATATTGTAATGGAAAATATAAATGTTATGATGATTAAAATTAAATATTTGTATTGATATATGAATTTTCATAAATATGAATATTTATGAATAAAAATTCATAAATACGAATAAAAGGCAAATGAAAAATCTATTTTAAGATGTTTACAGAATAAATGGCAAAAATATCTAGTCTTTTAATAAAAAGTACTCCTCGAAATAAATATGAACAAAGAACATAACTACCACCCCAATAGAAAAAGAGCCAAGGATGTGAACGCAAATAGCTAATAATAGAAGAGAGGCAAATATACACCAGCCATATGAAAAATATTTGTCCTCACCATTAATAAAAAAATAAAATGAAAACAAAATTTTATGAGATGATATTGGTGTTCCTTATAAATGATAATACCTAGGGTTATGTGTAGATCTGAAATTGATTTTAAAAAATCATCTTGAGGGGCACCTGGGTGACTTAGTGTGTTAAGTATCTGCATTTGGCTCAGGTCATGATCTTGGGGTCCTGTGGGTGAGTCCCGTGTGGGGCTCCCTGCTCAGTAGGGTGTCTGCTTCTCCCTCTTCCTCTGCCCCCCCCAACTTGTGCTCACTTGTCCTCTGTCTCAAATAAACAAATAAAATTGCTAAGAAATAAAAAATAATAATCTTAAAAGACAGCTAAGCATACTTATCAAAATTTTTCCAAAAATAAAAAAAACTTAGACATTAACCTAAGGAAAAAAATTAAGGTTATGTACATATATTTATCTGCAATAATTCCTTGATTTATAATAATATAACAACAATAATAACCTGTAATACTTAATAATAGAAAATTTATAAAATTAATAGTGGTATATCTACATGACATAAATACAATATTGTCATTAAAATAATTTTCATGAAATAAATTTCAAGGCATAGAAAGCATTTGCAATAAACTGTCAAGTGTAGCCCTCTTCTTCAATGAATAAGGATGATCTGTACAACCGATAGGAAAGTGCAGAAATCAGAGAGTGACTTCAGTGGTTAGGTAATAAAAGACATTGTGGTTTCATCATTGCTCTCTTTGCATCATTCACTCGGGACATTCAATCAGTACAATGGAAAGATGAAGCCTTCTGCTAACCGCCCACATCAACTTGCCCTCTGTGAAAATGAGCCACCTTGGAATCTGATCCTCTGGGATCAGATTAGGTCTTCAGGTGTCCATAGGTCCAACTGACATCTTGACTGCAACTTCATGAGAGACCTCAAGCTAGAACCTCTGAGCTAAGCCACTTATGTATTCCTGACTCATAGAACCTATGCAAAATGATTCATATCTATGGTCTTAAGATGCTGTTTCGAGGCTGTTACATGGCAATATAGCTAATTCACTACCTAATAACCAATTGAACAAGTATGAATTTTAGGATGTTTTCTGGCCCACCAAGATAGAAATACTCATTTCACTGTGTAGGAGATCTCACCACTGCTCATAGTTAGATATGACCTTAAGAACAAAATCCAGACTTAGGATGAAGCAAACACTGGATAGGATAGTGAGGAGACAGAAACTGGGAACTCGATGACACTGTTGGGCCATGGACCAGTCAACACTCAATATGGAATTTCCAGATTTGTGAAACAATAAGCACTTTTACCATCATTAAGCCAACCTGAGTTGTGTTTTTCATTTTTTATAGTAAAAGTTTGCTGGTACTAAGTACAAGGATGGTCCCATGAAAGATGCCTTCCTCCAACTGTACTTCAGTTACATCTTCAGCTCTTGGTCACACAGCTATGCAGCAATCCTTGTTGAATATCCCAGAACCACTTAAAAACACTACATTCTTTCACATTTCCATAATTTGACATATGATTTGCACTCTCCCTGGAAAGCCGTTTTCTCTCTCTCTCTCTCTCTCTCTCTCTCTCTCTCTCTCTTTAATCTCTTACAAATTCTTAAAGATTCAGCTGATATGTGATTTTCTTTGTGAATTTTCCTAGACTCTCTGAGGCCAGATTGGGTATTCTGTTCTCTCTAGACACATGGCATTTTAATCAAATCTCTATTGTAAAGTTTTCCATATTATGTCATAAGTACATATTTTTCTATCTTTCCTACTATTTTCTTATGGTCTTGAGAGGAAAAGCAATTTCTTATTCAATTTCCTAGCTTAGGAGTTTAGCTGAGTAATTGAGACATGGCAGGTGTTCATTACAAGTATGTTGGGTTTATTAACTATTGATTAAAAGTTATTTACATATGTAAATGGTGCTATTCTAATGTAAGATAAAAAGATTAGTGTCAATTCTAAATTAGAAGAATCAGCCTCTGAGCAGTGATTTTTTGAACTTTAGCATCTACAAAAAGTGTTCAGAATGCTTGATTGAATACCAACCCTAAGTTCTCCCACCAGAAATTCTGATGCAGTGTTTCTGGTCATAAGGATCTGTTCTGATGCTTCACGTTTCCTAACCCTGTAACCTTGGGAATCACACTTTGCCTCCCTGTTCTTCCATTTCTCCATCTGTAAAATGGAGATGATAATATTACTTATATTATCTGATTATATTACTTTAAATGTCAGGAAAGGAACCCAATAACATATTAGACAAATTGGCATAGGGTCTGAAAAGTAGATAATACTTATATATGTTTTTCTAGTATATGAAAAACTAGTATATGTAGGTGGGTAAACAAATGCTGGAGACAAGCTTCTTAGGTTTGATTCCTGTCTCTGCTCTTGCCAGCTGTTATTTTAACCTCTGAGTCTCCATTCCTTTATGTGTACAATAAAGGTAATAATAGTAATACCAACCTCACAGGATTGTTAGGAAGATTAAGTGAGTTAATAAACATAAAATTCTTAAGATAGTTCCAGGCATACAGTACGTACTATAAAGTTTTCCTATTCTTTTGAAGTCATTAAAACTTTCCTGCAGAATATGTTCCTAGTTTTGGTTCTCACTATTTCTCTTTTCTCAGCTAAGAAATATGGGCAGCCCCTTCTGAGAGTATGTCCATGTCTCATACCAGATGCATGCTATCTCTTCCTGAGCCCCAGCACATAGCCACAAACCAGAGATGCTAGACAGCCTCTTGAAATATCTCCACTGCCTAGCTTCCACAGACAGAATTGACAGTGAGGACATTAGAATAAAGTCACTGAGAGTCTCAATCCATCTCCTTACAAAAGGGCGTATGGCGTATGGTCAACTTCAAATTGTAGCCTGTTATCATTTTCTTATTTTTATGGGAATTTTGAATTCTAATTCTCAGTACATGCTCAAAATCCAGAAAAGAAGTAGATCAAGTAATAGAAATGCAAGAATCCTAACTTTATTCCGTGAATAAATAGATTCATTCACCTGAATTTTGAGGAATATCAAGCATCTTATCGAGCACATTATCAATATGCTTGTCAAGCATGTTATCATTGAACTTAAGTAAATATGCATATATAAGTGAACTAAACAGTTGACTAGAAGAAAGATGTGAATAAATGAAACAACATCTTTATACGATATTTATAAGTTGTAAGCAGTTGACATACCTTATAGGAGCTAGAGAGTTCTGATAATCACACTAGATGTCTAGTACTGCCACTATCCATGCTTTAATATATATATATATATATAATCCATGCTTTTAAGCACAGGGCCACACTGCCTCTCAAATGAAAATGATATAACTATTCAAGGAACTCACCTTTCCCTCTAATACCGTCTAATACCATCTAAGTGACCCTAGGTAAGCTCATCAGTGCATCTGAGGTAAATTATTTCAGGAATACCTTATCTGTATGAAGATTTGGAACAGGACCAAATTATTTAAGATCTAGCCCAGATTTAACCCACAACTATATAAAATTATAAATGTAAAGTTATATATATGCATGTATAGTTACATAGTTATATATTTTCCCTTTAAGAAGAAATGTATCAATATCAGTATTAATAGAATTACATATATTTCCAAGATAGATTATTCAAAATGTATACCTATGGATATCTCCTCTGTAGATTTTTTTGGTAAGATTTATTTATTTTTTTATTTTCAAGAGAGAGAGAAAGAATGTGCATGTGAGCTGGGGGAGGGGCAGAGGGAGAGGGAGAAACACACTCCTTGCTGAGCACAGAGCCCTGCATGGGGGCTTGATCCCAGGAAACTGAGCCAAAACCAGGAGTTGGCTTAACCACTGAGCCACCCTGGTAGCCTTCTCTGTAGATTTTTTATACTTCTGTTTTTTAAAAAGATTTTATTTATTTATTCATGAGAGAGAGAGAGAGAGAGAGAGAGAGAGAGAGAGGCAAAGACACAAGCAGAAGGACAAGCAGGCTCCAGGCAGGGAGCCTGATGTGGGACTCCATCCTGGGACTCCAGGATCAGGCCCTGGACCGAAGGCAGGCATTACACTGCTGAACCACCCAGGGATCCTGATTTTTTTATTCTTCTTATTAACTTCTTATTACAAGTATTTGATTACATATTTTTCTCTCCTACTAAAATTAGAATTCTTTGAAGACAGGTAAAAGTCTTGTTAATCTTTAATTCCTCATGTGTCATTTTTTAAGACATGGTGTCTCAACTTCAAAAACCCACTCTTCGCCACATGTTTTGTGGTGAAGAGTTGCTGCTGGACACCACATTTATTTGTTTGGGTCCCTATTAAGACTCTCAGCTGAGAGAGGGCACCAGACAGAGGAAGGACAGACTCCATCCTGGCTCTTTCCTCTTCTTTTTCTGTTGGCTGTACCCCTTAGAATCACCCTAGCAAATTGTCTCCAACTGAATAATGGCAATTTATTTCACTAGCAACAACTGATTTCAGATTGGAATTTTTCTAATCCCTACAGAACCAAATTCTTAGTGTTCCCCTTACAGAGGCTACCGAAGGAAAGATCCGCCTCCTCAGAGGCCAAAGTTTCATTGCAACCCCAGCCTTCCACTTTCAAACTTGGATTTTTTTTCATCATTTCAACCCCTTTCCCTCTGTTCTCTCAGCCTGAGGAGTAATAGCTACTTCTTACAGTTCCTATCTTCATACAAAGTCTTCCATTTTTACTTGTTCATCTTTTAATATCTACTTTGCAGTTCTTCATATAAATTTATCTGTGCTAAAATAGTTGGGGTGACTTCCAGCTATTGATTGCATGCTAACAAGTTAGTACCTACAAAGGGCCACACCTGGAATAAGAGGCACCTATCAATGTTAGGTTACTGCGCTTTCAACAGAGGCATTGTAGGCTTTATTCAGCTGTGACTGGGGTGCCCTTTCTGCATAATTAACCACATTTTATCACATAAAGCATTTAGCTCCGAAGCACATTTTTAATCTGTAAAGCTTCATAAAATATCTTTGAAAAGTATTTGATGCTGACATCGTATTTTTTAAAAGCCTGAGTTGTTGAAATCCCATGCCCAATCAACTCTGAGGAATTAATCCCCTGCTGTGTCATTGTTCTAGACCTTAGAGCTTGTCAATGTGATTGTCTAAGTGTGATGGCACTTCTGTCAATATTCAAAACTGAGCAAGATAAAAACCAAATTACATGTGCTCTTTCTGTTTCTGTCGGGGAACAGCTGTGAGGAAGTGTAGAGCAACTGGAAACAAGCAAAAGAAGCATATAGATACTTAAATGGAACTTCCAGAGAAAAAAGAGGAGGGGGCGGGGCAGGAAATGTGATTAAAGCAGCAGTAATAAAGATACAAGAAGATGGCGAAATTAAGAGCTATTGGCTAACCTAGCATCTAAAAGCCTCAGGGATGGTTTTATCTTATGGGGCACCATTTGCTAAGAATAATTTTAGAGTTCACTTCAACTTGTGAAAAAAATCAGTGCCATGGAGAGAGAACAATCTTAGAAGGAAGGCTCAGCTGTAAAATCAGCCCTCAGTTTTTTTTTTTTTTTTTTGGTTTGGTTTTGGTTTTTTTGATGTTATTTTTCATCAATGACAGAATTTCTGGTGTCCTTATTGTCACACTTCTCAAAATATGTTTCAGTCATCATAAAACAAATGCTAATAGTTCCTGACAATTGCATCATACGTTATACATTTTCCCATACAAATGTTTCATTTTATTTTCATGGTCCTGTGAAGTGGACGAGCCAGATAAATCATACGATTTTAGAGTGATAAGGAACCATAGAGAACACTCAGTGTAAAGTTTCCATGACTGTAATCATTAGAGTATGTTTTTGGCTAAAGTAGCAAGTGAAAGAAGATTCAATTTCAAATGAATCAAACACAAAGGATGTCTCCTATCCTCTCCTTCTCTGTTTCTCTCTTCATGACATAATAAGAAATATGAAAGTAATCTAGTATAGGGCTGGTTAATCAATTTCCCAATGACGTCATCAAAAAAACAGGCACTCTCAGAGTGCCTAGGTGACTCAGTCAGTTAAGCAGCTGCTCTCAGCTAGAATTGTGATCTATGGGTCCTGGGATCCAGCCACACATGGAGCCCTACATCATTGTATGTGTGTGTGTGTGTGGGGGGGGGTCCCTGCTCAGTGGGGAGTCTGCTTCCCCCTCCCCCTCATCCCCTCCTCCCTGCTTGTGCTTTCTCTCTCAAATGAATAAATTCTTTTAAAAAAATAATCAGGCATGCTCTATCTTTTGTTCATCATCTTTGTATGATACACCGATATTATTAGTCAGGATTTTACAGAGAAAAAGAACAAATAGGATGTGTATATATAGAGAAAGTTTTATTTGGCTCATATGATTATGGAAGCTGGCAAGTCTGATATCTGCAGAGCTGATGTCCCAGTTTTAAGTCCAAAGCCTGGAAGCTGCTCTTGAACCAGGAAAAGCCAATGTCCCAGATTAAAGACCATCAGGCAAGAGAATTCTCTCCTACTCACTGTTAGTCTTTTGTCCTATGCAGGCCTTCAATCAATTGAAGAGGCCCACCTACATTATGAAGAGCTGTATGTGTTACTCAGGCTACTGATTTAAATGTTAAGTGCATCCAAAAACACTCTCAGAGAAACACCTCAAATAGTTTTTGATCAAATATTTAGGTACCCCATAGCCCAGTCAAGTTAACACATAAAATTAACCATCACAACACCCATACTTTGGAAGTAAGGAGATAAGCTGAAACAGGCTCCAGGCACCAATGTCTCATTCATTTCAATCAAAGGCCTAAATACAAGAGTGTATATCCTTTTTTCATTGTCCATTCTTAATAGCAATGAATCTTCCTAGTTAAGTTTTCTTCAAATCTCACTGGACATAATGGTATCCCATATCCTTTACCAGGACAACTACCACCAGGGGACTGGAATTATCTTGGAGAAATCAAGTTGAAATATTGGGTTGCTCAGGGTCAAAATAATATTGAGGATCTGTTCTCAAGGAAATTGTGAAGAAAAACATTTGTATAGGCATTAGAGAACATCCCACTCATTGATGAAAATAAGACCCCTTTCTTTTAAAAAGCATATTTATGTATTTATGGGTATTCTCTTAATGTAATTATTATATGTGGTGATTTTTAAGTTATAGTTTTTCAATAGTGATTTTTAAGATTACTTATTCAAACTATTCAAACTCTGGTATCTCTAGTAGCACTTCCCATCAATAATTTCTCCTTCTAAATAGGCTTGACAGTCATACAAACCCTACTTCAATGTTTCTAAGGATTGAGAAGTCCTGATTTTATCTTGCTAAACAATTCTAATTATTAAGTAGGTCTTTTCTATATTTCCCCATAATTCAAAGCAATATATTAAGTGACTACTCTGTGCTCCCTGTAACTTCTCTCTTATGTTTGGACTGCATTCTAGAGAAGTACAGGGAAATTCTAATTTTCCTTTCGTATGACTGAGTCTCTTCCGAAGTAAGGCCAAAAGAAATCAAGTAGCTTGCTAACAATCACAAATCTACAGCACCAAAACAACTTCTCTGTCTTATGTGATATAATATTCTGCTTTTTCATGTGCTTGATAGATGTATTGATTTTCCTCCAACCCTTGAACTAGTGCCTGTTGAATTATTCTAATATTTCAAGTTTTTAAAAGAGAGAGTAGATGATATGAAATAAGGAACTCTCGCTAAATTATCTCCTGTTGGAACCCATACTGTATGTTTGAGCAGAATTTGCTTTTGGAGATGCTGAAATGCAATTCTCGTTTCCCTTTCCTTCTCTTTATGCTTTGTCCTTGAGCTTAGATTTACTGTCCATAACCAAGTAGAAATCAGATTGTTGGATCCTGTTCCCATGAAAGGGAAGCTAAGAATTATGAGGAGAGCAGTAATCTGGAATAACAACCAGAGGTGATGCTTGCACATAAAGAAACAGACTCTGGGTCTTATGAAAGTCTATTGATGTTTCTTTGCATCTCAGCAAGGGAACACGGTATTTGTTTTAACACTTTTCCACTGTTGAAGACTACAACTTTTCATTATAGTACATTAATAAATTATGTCAATATGCTAATGTTACTGATTAGCATAAAACATGTGGATTTTTATATGATTAAGATGTATTTTGAGGTTTTAAATTTTTTTTCCCTCTAATAACCCTAGAGAGAAATATGCTTTAAAAACAAAGAATTACAAGAAGATGGGTCCTGGAGAAGTTGAATTAGCATTCAGATAAAAATGGAGACTTCTTAATTTTTACCAAAGTTAGTCAGTCATGTCACCAAGTTCCTTGCATTTAAATGAGAAGTAAGTTATAAACAACCAAACCATTCCATTCTTCTGCATGCACTTTAAGATCTCATTGTATAACATATACACTTTGAATGGCTATGGGTTTCCTTTGGGATGTTGAAACTGTACTGGAATTAATGGTGATCGCTGCATAACTTAGTGATCTACAACTTACAGACTGTGTCTGATCACTTCAGGGAACATCTCTTCTTCATTCTCTGCCATTTATTAATCTGTATGCTTCTCTGTGTCAGACTAAAACTGACTTAAATCCAACAATGCATGCATCTAGCAAAGCCTTTATCTTGCACATTTCATTACTGATGTAAACAGTTGACCCTTCATCAATGCAGGGGCTAGGGGTGCCAGGCAGTTGAGAATCTGCATATAACTTTTGACTCTCTGCAAACTTAACTATTAAGAACATACTGTTAAAGCCTTACCAATAATATAAACAGTAGATTAGTAGACATTTTGTGTATGTATTATATGCTGTATTCTTACTATACAGTAAGCTAGAGAAAATTTTAAGAAAATTGTAAGAGAAAATAGATTTACAGTACAGTACTGTGAAAATTTGCATGTAAGTGGGCCTCACAGTCCAAACTTATGTGGCTCAAGGATCAATTGTAGTATATCTTCTATTTTTTTTTTTTTTGCGCAGTTTCTCTTTCTTCAGAGAACCGCCATTCTCCCAATCCATGTAGTTCAGGTGAACTATTAAATAATGCAATACTCAAACCCTAGCAGTGGGAATAGACACAAAACCTGACCCTGGCCAATCAGAATCTGTTCATGCAATTTACTTTGGAAACATTTGGAAGGAGAAAGCATCTATTTTCCTCTGTTATTTAAGTCATAAAGATGACGTGAACTCAAAGTGAGAGTGACTGTGGGTAAATTCAGGCAAAGACAAATAGACCAAAGAGATAGAGATAAAGATGGAGATGGAGAAAGAGATGAAAAGAATGAGAACTTACAGAATTGTCTGAAATGTGGCTCCTCTTTGCAAGAACCTGGATCCCCCCACCCCTTAGATTTCTTGAAAGATATACACTAATAGACCCTTCCCCCATCCCCACACACATTTCCTGGCTCCAGGCTAGCTTTGCTTGGGATTTTTCTTATTCGGAAATGAAATCATCCACATTAGATGAATAAAACACAGTTCTTACTTTTGAAAAAACTGTAAGACTAATAGTATAAACAAGTCCATAAAAAGTGAATAAAGGGGGAACCCGAGTGACTTAGCAGTTTAGCGCCGCCTTCAGCCCAGGTGTGATTCTGGAGACCTGGGATCGAGTCACACGTGGGGCTCTGTGCATAGAGCCTGCTTCTCCCTCTCCCTTTGCGCCTCTCTCTCTCTCTCTCCCTCTCTCTCTTTCTCTGGGTGTCTCTCATAAGTAAATAAAACTCTTAAATAAAAGTGAATAAGGTAAGAAAAAGTGCAAAAAGTATGTCTAAGTATGGGGGGAGGGGAGGGAAGTTCATGTGTACTTACCACTGAAGAGAGAAAGGAATGCTTCAAACAAGATAAGACACTAAGGTTGATTGTGGAAGTATAAATAGGATGTTATCAAGAGAACTAGCTCAGAAAAATGTAAGTCCACAAAAAAGAACCAGCATGAGAAACTCCTCTGACTTGGAACAGCAGTATGCATAAAGAAAAAGAAAACAATTACAGTAGGACAAAGGAACCATGCTCAGGTGTGGCTGGAGACAATACTAATAATAAGCAGAAGCCAGATCATAGAAATCCTTGTTTACTGCCATGAGGCATGTGGATTATATCATCGAAGAATGGGAAGCCAATAAAGAATTTTAGACAGAGGAGCAATATTATAGCATGTTTCAATATATTAGATGGGATGACACTTAAGGCAGAGCAAACAGTTTTCAAGCAGTTGCAATAGTACAGAAGAGATAATATGAAGGCCACATACTAGGAAGTGATGGAAGGAAGGGGAGAAAGAGATATGAACTTGAGACATCTACTCCTTTCTTGCTTCTTTGGTGCAGCATCAGTAAATTAGATCCTTCATTTGACCCCTAGGGACTCCATTCTACCTCATTCCTCCCTATCTGGCCCAGTACCAGACATGTCCACCCACGTCCCAGCTTACAGGAAAAGTCAGATTTAGAGAGAGTCATAATATGTAAATCAGAAGGGGTGGCAGACTGTGCAGAATTTTTAATAAGTCTTTCACAAGGTCACCCTCCACCACTCTGAAATATTACTTGCTCTCTAGAGGGAACAGAGAAATGGCTAATACTCAGCATCTTTCCCTCTTATGGTATCATATTATCACAAGAGCAATCACTTGCAAAGCTCTACTCTACGACTGATTGCCTCTGAGGCAGAGGATTCTGAATGTTTTTTTCAATGGCTCTTCAGAAGTAGGGTTGCTACTTCATGGAAATATGAACCTGCAGCATCAGAGATAGGATCATGAAAGGAATACTGGAAAGGAATGTGTTGCTGCTAAGACCCAGCATCTATCTGTCCAGTATACCCTCACTGGGCAAAGGTATTTGAGATTATGGCAGTAAGCATGTAATGCACACTGAGACCAGTGGAAACCAAGGTAGGAATAGCAAAATAGTGATCCATGGATATAACAATTTGTTGAGCAAAATAGCAACAAATAATAATGGAGACATCACAGAATTTCCTGGAGATACCTGGATTCAAATATTGGTTCGGCCATCTAATGGTTATATGACTTTGAATGAATTTCCTAAGCTTTCTCAGGCTTGGGTTTTGCAACTGCCTCCTTCATAGGATTATGATGCCTCCTGCATAGGACTATTTTGAAAAATTAAGCAAAATAACAAATATGATGGAATGCTATGGAAATTAGAACATGAATGGTGTCCAAAATATGTTAAATTTATGCAGTGTTTCCATATAAATCTATGACAAGAAATGCAATGGTATTTGCTTAGGAGCAGGATGTTGCTGTTGCTTTTCTCTTGCCAAATGCATGTGTTCTATAACCTGGGGATACACAGAGCAGGAAGATGAAGAAAGCAGCCTGGAAAAGAAGCCAGATGATTTTTTTTTCAAATTTTCACTGTACTGTCTCATCCAGCATTCTCTTTTAAGTGTGCTGCCTAAAAATATAAATTCTTCTTTATTATTGGCCTCTAAATGTGTCCTCCTGTCCAGCATGGAGGCTTACAGTCCCCAAAGTATCTCTGACCTCTTCCTATTCTATTCAACCAGATGCCAGGCTAGGAGATTTTACTGCATACTGACATTATCGAAGATTTGTTTCCAAACACTATGACAGAAAGTTTTAAGTTTTACAGGAATACATTTTAGCATAAAATAGGCTATCCAGAAAGTCCATAAGCATGAAGTCATCAGTCATAAAGGACCTGTTTTGATCCACTTCAAATACAAGCCTAAGGGACTGGATACTGCTTTAAAGCAAAATGGTAAGTAAGAGGTGGATGGTACTTTGAAACTTTTTTTTTGCTCTTTACAGAGTAAGTGTGTTTGGAAAAAGTAAGGGTAAAGCAAACACTGTTTCAAGAGACTAAGGAAAACTAGTTGGGTGACCTTACATTTCTGAGATATAGCTGCCATGTTTCAGGACTACTTTCTCATTCGTTTTGTGTCTCAGGGGAAGTATAACTTTGACTTTGGGTGCTGCCCAGGAGTATCCATGCAGTATGACACAGCACAAGGACTCAGAGCCAAGACCCTGGGATGTTTTTGAATTTCAGCACTCCGTGTCTTTTGACATTCTCATTGCTCTGCCTATAAGAAGTACTGGTAAGGTTTTTCCGTGCTGGTCAAGTGTCAGTTACATAGCTCATTTTATCATCATTTCACATCAAATGTCTGTGAAAATAACCTTTCTACCCAACAATGTTATGTAATGGGCTTTGATTTAATTTGACCAATGCAAAATGGGTGGCATTAGAGTGGCAGCATTGGCATGTCGTGCAGTACTGCTAATATCTCATCTTAAGTGCCAGGCCCACGGGGACCAGACTAACCCTTTATACTTATATGTGTTTACATTTACTCCCCATTTTGTCCTCTCCCAGAAAATATATTACCTGCAGGGGAAGTTAAGAATATATAAAACTTTCCAGAATGAGACCCCATCTTTCTATAAATAAGATGACCTAAATCCTCATTAGAAGTTTCCAGTGCATGGATTAGAAGGTGGCCTGGAGACAGATGTACAGTTGAAGAGAATTACCATGAACTTCAACTTCACAGTAGCAGAAGATCCTTCAGAGGAAGAAAATCATTTCAAGTTTCGATTTATAAAATGTTTTCAGGGGGATTTTATCTGTGATCATGTAGAAAGCAATTTTAAAGATATATCATTTTTCCTTCACAGGAAGGTGATGAGGTTTTCAGGAGAGGCTCTATGCATTTACGTATTTTTTTGTAAAAATGCCTCAAAAAGTGACTATTTAGTAGAAAAATTGATTTGAAGCACTGCCAACCTGGGAAACTAATGCACGTCCATACCCAGGATGAGAAAACAGCTGTCGGAAAAATAAACACATTTTATATAAAAAGTGAAACATCTCTCTCTATGCAATAATTTTAAGACACATCACATTTCCACTTTAAATGTGTCATCTGTTGTGCTGCTATCTATTTAGAAACTGCTCAATAAATATTTAATAGTTGGCTCATTGTCATGGAATACAGTGAGGTCAAACAAATTTTGGGAAAATAAGAAAACATAACTATGAAATATATTTTAAAAGCTAGGAACAACATAAGGCTACTTCAAGTAGGACTGATTTTGGAACTCACAGAGGGAAAGGCACAACAGCATACAGAAAAAACAGAAAGGCAGCAAGAGTGGGACATTAACCAGTCACATGTTATATCAGACATTGGAAAATAAATGATTGTAGATAAAAAGAACCAATCAGTTCCAATTCCAAAAGTAGCTTCCATGTGCCTACCAGTTTATTATGTTCTAGGGAGGAACAAACAAATTCTAGTCTTTGTCCTCAAGACAAAGACTTCTTATAACTGAAGTATAATTGCTCCAGATTTAATGCACATCCTAATAGAAAAACTGAGGTACTAGAAGTGGTTACCTCTTCTGAAATACTAAGTAAATCTGAAAACACAGGTTTCCATTAAAATAATGACTCATAAAAACTAGATTTGGTATTAAGGAGGGCACTTACTGTGATGAGCACTGGGTGTTCTATGTAAGTGAAAAAAAATCACTAAATTCTACACCTGAAACCAGTATTACCCTATATGTTAACTAACTAGAATTTAAATAAAAACTTGAAACAAACAAACAAACAAAAGCTGGATTTAAATGAAACATATTCTGTACCCAAAAATGGAAAACATGATTCCCAGTAAAAGAAAATATAATAATTCTCTTAAATCCCAAAGCAAGCAAAAAACTATTAAACCTGGTATTCATTATTTGGCAGTAGCTGTAAGGAGAAGAAAGCTATTTTGCCTGTGAAGAATGAATGTTATGGATGAAGAGGAAAGGTTTTGCACACAATGGAACACTGTTTAAACTGGTCTCACTTCCTGCAGCTCTTCTCACTCAAGTGTAATTTGAATTCATTATGGGAAAAAAGATAATGGAACATTTTTTCACTTGATGGAAAATTTCATTTTTTTCACCAATATTGAGATAGTCCCCTCAAGTAAATATTGAATTATAGAATGAACTAATATAAGGAGGCATGGATTTCAGGTCCTTTCTCGTTGTGAAAAGAGACCCCAACCACCCCTTTGGTTAAGGGACCTGTTTCCTTAGAGGCTTGCTGTGGGCACAGTGTTTGTATGCACCCTTGGAGACCCATGCTGTATCTGATTCTACGTTTAGAAATAATGAAAAAAAAGTAGAGTGGTTTCCTTTGTTTTTGCTTCAAACTAGAGATGTTAAAATATCTCAAGGGACACAATTGTTGACATAGAAGGAGAAGGAGCGATAGATTGAGTTTACTGGTGCCTGTATGTGTCTATGTGGGTGTGAGTGTGCATATGTGGGGGTGGAGGGGTTATTGCTGGAAGTCTTCAATGTATGTGTGGCCTTTCTCCCTGGTATGTGAACAGATGCTCTATAACAGAAGATTTCTTTCATCTTAATCTTAAACTATTTTTAAATCTTATCCACAATGTCCCTTTATCTTATTTTGCAGATTTAATTTTCCTTCAACTCTTCCATCTGCTTTAGTCCAGCTCTCTCTTCCTCTACATTTAAGACCCTACATTTTGAAGGTGGGAGAATTTATAGGGGGTCAGTTTACAGGGAACATGATTCTTTTGCATACCCCAACATTTGTTTTATACATTATATTGGACTAAACTATGTCAAGTGATTTGCTGAAGACAGCTCAATGATAGGCATATTTATAAATGCCTGTCTCTAATATCATTATAAGGGTAATAAATGGTCCACCTGTTTTGTATGGCCAAAATCATTCCTTGGAAGTCTTACCATAGTAGCTTTCAAGCTGCTAAAATAAAAACTTTACTGGGAAAAGTGTTTATTTTTAAAATAATTTATAGGGTCTTCTTTCCTCTTCAAATAAAGAAAGAGCCATCAAATATACCTTTAAAAGCCAGCTCCTTTAAAAATATTACCAGAATTATTTGGTCCAGAACAATATCCAAAACTCTACAACCAAAAATCCTCTTGTGAGCTCTGGAGTCAGACAGCCAATGGCCTCTGGGTTCATTTTAGTGTGTGTTTAGGTGAAGTTTTCTGCAAATGGACTGAGATGGTATCTTAGTTTGCTGGGGCTGCCATAACAAAATACCATCCAGTCTGTGGGTGCTTACAAAACAGAAATTTACTTTCTCTCAGTTCTAGAGGCTAAAAGTTCATGATCAAAGTACCTGCCAATTCCGTTACTCAAGAGGGCTCTCCTCCTGTTTGTAGACAGCCACCTTCTTATCCATGTCCTCACATGGCTTTTCCTCAGTGCATGTGTGCAGAGAGAGAAAGAGCAAGGTCTCTGGTGTCTCTCCATCTATTTTTGTATGATTGAAACACCACCCTTATGAACTCATTTAACTGTAATTACTTCCTTAGAGGTCCCATACCCAAACTGAGCCACACTAGGGCTTACAGCTTTAACATATACATTTTAGGAGAACATAAGCTTTCAATCCATCATAGAAGGAAAGTTGCACACCAGGAGGCTTGAGGAGGCTCATTCTCGGTGTTACACCTATAAAAATGTATAGAAGGCAGGGTTGGGCAAAGGAGAAGCTGACCTGCAGTGTGGTTGCAACTGAGGCATCTGCCCACCTGAGGGGAGCTCTGGAGCTAGGATGGTCCTTTAGACTAGTCTCAAGTGGTAGAAAAGGGTCCATTGTTTGTATTCTCACAATGGCCAGTCACTAGCCACAAGCTGCCCACTGGAAATGGCATGAGCAAAAGAAATGCCTTAGTAGGTGGCCTGAGCTCAAAGCACATTCTACCCTCCCCACTCATTATGGATCTGCTGCTCCTGTGGATCTGAGCCAACTGCTTTCTATCCTTTCTTTCTTTTTTTCTACGCCAGTCCCTTGTCATGAGAAGACCAAAGTATCCAGATGGAAGATATAACTTAAAATCTAGTGAGACTTTTCTATCTCTCCTGGTGAAATCATTACATATTTGAAAACCATGATCTTTAGACCCATCAAGCCTAAAACTTTTGTGACAGAAATCACAAAAGTCCTAGAGAGAAACTGAGGGTGGTGGTAAGTGACACTATTTCACATTCCATCCTTTGGTTCCCAGTCCTATGAATTCTAGACACAGAGGATTGAGGATAGTAAAATAGTCATTAAATTTCAGTGTACACCATATCCTGAGGTGTGGCACTCCATCTCTACAAGGTATGATTTCCAACTTAATTCCTCAGTTGCCTGTTTAAAACACCATTCCACTGCTATATCAGACTGATTCAGATACAGTTCCCGGTTTGTGGGATTCAGTTTTAGTCCATTCAGGCTGATATAATAGAATACAAAGGCCTAGGTGGTTTATAAACAATCTGTATTTCCCACAGTTCTGGAGCCTGTATTTCCCTAAACCCTGTATTTCCCACAGTTCTGGAGCCTGGAAAGTCCAAGTTCAAGGTGCCAGCAGATTTGATACTAGTTCAAGATGCCCATTTTCCCCCTATGTCCTCACATGGTGGAAAGAACAGAGGAGGTTTCTGTGGTCTCTTTAATAGAGGCATTAATGCCATTCATAGAAGCTCCACCCTTATATCCTAATCACCTCCCAATGGTCTCATCTCCTAATACCATCACACTGGGGATTAGGTTTCAATATATGGATTTTGGCAGGGAAGGGAGCATAACCATCCAATCTGTAGCATGTGCTGTAAAATAAGTAGACCCTTTGGTCCTTTGTACACTACAGTGACTACATATAACTTTGTTATTATTTAATTTACTTGCTCTAAAGAGAGGTAGTGCAGTATCCCATGTTAGCAGATCAATCTCTAGAAATTTTTAGTAGAGATGCTTATCAAGGTCTTGCCCTAGGAAAAGAAATCCCATCTCCAAACTATGTGTCATACCCATTAAGGACGAATCACTGCCTCTTCAAAAGTGAAAGAGATCCATGCACTCAACTTTCTAGTGAGTTACATTACCTTGGGGGAATGGGCCATATCGAGGGCTAAGTATTGGTCTATGATACTTGCAAGTTGGACTTTTGGCAACAACCATAGCAAAATCATCCTCATTGAGTGAAGAGCCACACTATTGGGTTTTAGATACCATTTCTGCCACTGTGGCAACCCCATTTGTGTCCTCTATGCCAGCTCCCTGGCCAGTTGATAGATGCTGGCCAATATGTCATTGATTTTGTCATTGGTATGTATAGTCATTCTCCAAATGAGCAAGGAGTGACTATTACTTTGGAGGTCTTAGTTACTTAATTCCTCTGATGGACATTGAGCTGTGATCCAGAGACCTTCACATTCTGTTCCCACTCCTATAGATTTTTTTTCCTGTACCTCTTCCCCTGACCATATTGTCCCAGAGCTTCTAATCTTTCTCTTTCCAAGATCCAGACAAACTAGCCAGGACATTAGCAGAGATTTTAAGTCCTCTTTCTGATAGAATGGAAAAGAACGCATCTCCAAGAAAGGCATGTACCATGCACCATAGGCTGATTCCGATACAGTTTCTGGTTTGTGGGACTCAGTTTTAGTCCATTCATGCTGATATAATAGAAGACAAGAGACTGGGTGGCTTATAAACAATTTTTTCCCACAGTTCTAGAGGCTGGAAAGTCCAAGCTCAAGGTGCCCGCAGATTTGATACTGGTTTAAGATGTCCATTCTCCCTCTATGTCCTCACATGGTGGGGTGAGGACATACTTACTTGTCTGCTCTAGTAAAATTACCACATCTCACACAGCAGCTGCAATTAGAGCCACTATATGTTGAAATATATGGATGTCCATTTTAAACTGCTGTCACCCATCCCAGTCTTAATAGAGGCCAGCTACGAACTACATCCATTCCAATTGTAAACTCAAGGACCATGTATATTAAAACCAAGCCACTCTGTAAACCCAGTGGATGCACTGTGATTTGGACCTGGGCCAGGAATCCATTTATTACCTAGCTTCCATATGCTTTCCCTCAAACAGGGGAGCAAAGGTGGTATTTGTGTATTTAAGTATCAATGTCAACTTAGACTCTATTCTTACAATCCTGGACACGTCAGAGTATTTCCCTTTTGCCAATGCTTAATTATCTACGTAAATGCTAGAGATCCCTTGGGAGAAGAATAAGGGAATTACTGCTGAATATGCTGAATATTGTAGACATTCTCCACTTCCTGCATTTTGCTTTTATAGAATTTATCATACATTTAATTATATTCTTACTGGTGTGATTATTTGATTAAAATCTATCTTCTCCATAAATTATAAGCTCCTAAAGAGCCGACCTATAGACTGATATTTGTGTTCATTATTGACTCTCTAGTGCTTAGCAGAGGACCTGTTATATATTAATGTTCATTTAATATTTATTTGCATGAATATTGCATTGATTAGTACTGTCATGGATGTTGCTCACTGTAACAATGACACTATTATATGGTAAGCTCACCCAGGAAGCTGTTGCAAAGAACAGATTTCTGCAAGAAAGCTGATCAATTCTTCTGTCAGAGAGGGTTCTGTTCTTGGATAAGATTCACAGCATCTGGAGAGCTGTACATGAAACTGTCAGAGTGAAACAACCACTCATGAGTCAGATCATCTCAATACCTTCTGAAATCAATGACATGGTAGCTATGACCACCCCCACCCTCTTATTTAATATATATAAAGGATACATGAAAGTTCTGCAAACAAAAAAAGTGCTTATAAAACTGTTTTGCATGCCTGATTTGAATTCACATTCATTCACATGTTTATTGATCATGATATTGCTAAAATAATATACAAATTCTAACTTAAGGTAGTAGAGCAACAAAAGTTTTGGGGGTGCATTTATTTTATATGTTAAAGGGCACACGTGTTGTTCAATCTCAGTTTTCTTCTTATATATTGTCTCTAATACGGACTCACAGAGAAATTTTCCTTTGCTTTATCTGAAGTGATTTTTAATTTTTTTTTTTTTTTACAAATTAAGATCATGTAGAAATTCCACTTATTACTTTCCTCTAATCATCTTTTTTTGTCATGAGATACACAAATATTTTCCTCCTGCAGGAAAAGTGTTGAAACCGCATGAGGAGGGTTAATGCACTTTAAAAAGCTGCTGGTTAAACATTAAAAAAATGATGTCCACAGTAGCACTTCAGCACACCCTGTGCCTAAGATGACTATTTGGGGGCGCCTGGGTGGTTCAATTGATTAAGTATCTGCCTTCAGGTCAAGTCATGATCTCAGGGTCCTGGGATCCAGCCCCTTGTCAGGCTCCTTGCTCAGCAGGGAGTCTGCTTCTCCTCTTCCCTCTGCCACTCCTCTTGCTTGTGCTCTCTCCCACTCTCTCTCTCTCTCTCTCAAATAAATAAATAAAATCTTTAAAATATATTTAAAAATGGCTATTTGGTATTTACTGAATACTTTTAAATATACCCAATGCTTTTTAGACTACTTTCTAGGATTCATGTACTGAAAATTTTAAATTCATATTTAGACCATTTAAATCTATACTGAAACTCAGTAAGCTAGGCTAGATATACAGGATTTAGTTATCATGACAGTCCTGTTGAAATCAAACTGCACTGTGAGCGAGACTCCTACTATTGTAAGAGGTCCCAAATTCTAGATCAATGAGTTCTAGACAGTTCTCTCCAGGTGATTTAAGATGGCATTCCATGAAATACAAACCTGGAAGCTTTGTTATACATTCTCCTTTATTCTGTAAGAACACTTTAGAGGAGGAACTTCCTAATTGAGAGGCATTTCATCTCGATCTGCCTCATAAGGCTCATGCTTCCATTTTAAACCTCTACCACCAGAGTCTTAGCTTGGCTTCTGCTATTTAAGAGGCACTGATTTCCAAAGACTATTGCTTCTAGCAATGGCTCTGTGTTTATCTCAAATAAAGGTAAGGGATTTGTGAACAGAACATTGATCCAAACAGTCAATATCATGCTTTGTTATCTTGAATTAAATGGTTATATTTAAAGATTACTACAGAATACTAAGGATGCCCTGAAGCAAATTGCTGAGGGAAATTGGCCAGTGGACCTGCCAAGTATTCTGTTGTGTAATATGTCACCTCATGTCCCAGATATCAGTAAGTCATGATGAATTAGTGACCATGTGTCAGTATTTACTTGAGAGTCTGATAAACAATGGACTATATTCCATATGCTGTCCTGGCACTTATATGACCTTAAGACACAAGATTTGGTATTTTTTTTGGAATTATGAAATGGAAAGCATATCATTTTTGTTTAGCAAATACATGTATAACAATGCTGTATCACTGTTCTAAATATTTTAGCCTCAACATATTTAATAGATGAGTTTGGGACACTGTCGTTGAGAACACAGATTCTGTCATTGAACATCTAACATAAAGGTGGAGTCATGGCCCATCTGCCTGTTAATCAATGGCCAAGTCTTTCCTCCAGAAAAACACTCCACAGAAAGACCACTGAAATCTCCAACAGAGCCCCATGGAGTGATTTCTTACTGACATCGCTTGACACTCAACAAATTTACCACAAGCTGGACACAAAAAGCTTTCTCTGGTTTCTACTACCAAGATTATGAGAACTTATCGTTGTATAACTCTCAATATGATGAAGATTTATGTGCACAAAACCATGCCCTCTTGGACACTAAATTATAATAGTACCCAAATATGTAGAACTGATATGTGTGCTGGGGTTACTGATTGTAGTTGTTTTGTTTTGTTTTGTTTTTAATAATTTTGAGTTATTGTTCAATGTTTCAATCATTTAGAGGGAACTGAGACCAGTTCCTCTGCATACTTCTAGCTCTCCAGATAAGAATCCTCTTTTCTAGGAAGGCCTGAGTGGGTCAGGCAGTTAAGCATCTGACTTGATTTCAGCTCTGGTCATCATCTCAGGGTTGTAAGATGGAGCCCTCTGTTGGGCTTCGTGCTGGGTATGGAGCCTGCTTAGGATTATCTCTCTCCCTCTCCCTCTGCCTCTCCCCCACACCCCCTCTCTCTTTTTCTCTCTCTCTTTCTAAAAAAAAAAAAAAAAAAAAAAACAAACAAACAAAAAAAAAACCCTCTTTCCTAAAGTTTTTATTATTTTTATTTCCCTGCTACCCAAAAGAGTATGATGATTTTGACTTTCTCCTTTTAAATTCAGGTTGTTGTTGTGTAAGTTCTGAACACTGTACTATTATTCCTACACCAATAATTGTATCTCAGGTTTTATTTACAGCATTGATCTTGTAAATGGTGGTACATTCATACATTCCTATCTTATCAACCTTTCTTGAAGCATGAGCTAGTATATTAAATAGTGTGCAACTCTGTCATTGCTATCACTAAAGCCTCTCATACAAGCAGTTGATGTGTAGCTGTGGCCATGGCCACAGCATGGGAGACAGCAAAATCTCGGAAATGTTCAATGCATTTTCAAAATTGCTTGTGGCTTGGATTGCCTTTTCAAAAATATTTAGTGCAGAGCATATAATTTTCTCTTGTTCCATGACATTAATGGATTGTTCGGTCTATGAACTTCGTTCCTTATTTAATACAAACACTCATTTTAATCGAACCTACCCGACTTTGACAGATGACACACCTAGAGGACTCATAGACTCCACTGCAGCTTAAATAAGTGCATGCATTCACTTATCTTCAGTTATTTTCACTGTATGGTACTCTGCTTGTCTATTCCAAAATAAAAACAGATGGTGTGCTTTCTTCTGCTTCAAGTTCTACCAGCAGTTCTTCGTAGAAAGATTGTTGCCATGAAAGTTGTTTGCAAGTCCAGTTTTCTTTATACAGAAAAAAATATGTAGTGAAGGTGTCCAATGACCCTTAAATTACAGTGAGAACTTATCTCCCAGTGTAAGAATCATAGAGTGTGGAGGGAGCAGAAGATTTTCAGCCAATTATTCTATTTCTGGCTTCTGGAACTTCATTCCATTTTCACACCATTCCACCCTGTGAGTTGTTTTATAAAAGTTAATGCCAGGCATTGAATGAAATTAAAACACTCCTTTTCAAGTTTAAAGTAAATAACACAACACTCCGAAAAACCAAGTTGGACTGATTTCTCTAAGACTAAATGAAAGAACTTTAGAAAGCAGGGATGAGACATTGTAGCGACAATTCCAACTACACATATTTAAATCTAAGTAACCTTCACTTACTACAAATCTTACCTCCTGCGGAGAAATGACTGGTCTGACAAGGAATATCCCATAGGAGGGCAAGCTTTCTGAGTGAATCAAGGATGAAAATGACATGAACTGCATGAATTGCATTTGACTTAATAAACCAACTACATCACGTGTAGAGCTGCTCTGGTCGTTAACTTATTATTTAAATTACTTAAGGACAAGCAGCTTACCCCATGTCCCCACTGCATTGTTTATTAGCAGAATAATTCTGCGCCCAAACCCCTGTGGACTGCTATCATTGTATTGGTTTTGCTAAAAACTTTTAGAATCTTTCTTTCATTTGGTGCTATAGCAACCAAACAGCCACTTCTAAAATATTATTTTGCCACCTTATTGGTACTTATTGTAATAAAAGGCAATTATATTTTTTAGTTTTCTGATGTCTCCCTGATGTTACAAGTTAATAAAAAAAAAATCCAAACAACCTAATTTTCTTCAAAGCCAATAACATTCTGCTGACTCTAAAACTGGCTAATTAAAGGCGGAATGTTCTGATTTCTCTAGGTGTTAGAGATAAAAAGAAACAGAGGAACTTAGTAGCAGTCAATTATTCCACCAAGCTCACAGTAGAGGGAGAGGTGTTAGGAAGTCTGGAATCTTCTTGTAGGTGATGTCTGAGGAAGCATCTATTATTCCAGGTCTCAAAGCTCCCCAAATCCAAGATGATCCCAATGTTATTCTCACCCGAGAACTGATTATGATCATCAAGATATCAAAAAAAGGGTGCCAATGGCCCAGCCACTTTGGACAATGGTTCGGCAATTCTAAAATGTTAAGCCTAGAGTTACTATAAAACCTAGAAGTCCTACTCCTAGGTACACAAGAGAAATACCAACACATGTCCACACAAAAAGTTATACAGGAATTTTCATAGTGGCATTATTCATAATAGCCACAAAGTGGAAATATCCCCAAATCCATAAACCGATAACTGAACAAAATAGGATATATCTATACAACAGAATATTTTGGGGAATAAAAAGAAATGAAGTATGAATACATGGCACAACATGGATGAACCTCAAAAACATTTTACAAAGTGAAAAAAGACACCCACAAAGGAACACATACTGTATGATTCCATTTATATGAAATGTTCAGAATACGTGGATCTATAGAGACAACAAATAGATTAGTGATAGCTTCAAGCTTGGCAAGTGGATCCCTACTGGCGAAAGCCAGGATTGACTGCTGATGGGTACAGAGGTTTCTTCTTGAGGTGGTAAAAATGATTTAAAATTGATTGTGGTGATATTGAGATACTGAGAATGACTGAAATGTATGCTTTTGATGGGTGGATTTTGTAGTATGTTGCTTCAATCTCAATAAAGATATTTAAATGGATACCATTTATAGATAACTTACTATGTGTCACACATTACATTAGGAAGTTTATACACATAAACTTTTTTACTTCTCCAAACAATCCTTTTATAGCTGAGGAATCCAAACCTTGGCAATGATTCCATAATTACTAAGCCATATAGTTTGGTCATCACTATATGCTTCTTTTAAGAAGGGAGCAGGTGTAAGATGGTTTTCAAAGAACATGTAGCATTTTGCTAACACATAGTAACCCCTCAAAGCATAAGCATCATTCTGGTGCTCTCTTGAAGGAAATATTGCCTACATGACCTGTATAGTCTGGGTGATATAATTTTTTTATTATTGCTGAATGGTAACGTGGTTTAAATCAGTTCAAATATTTGTCTTTACAAATAGAGGAATTATTTTCATTCAGTTTTATGAGAACAATAAGATAATTGAGAAGACTCATGGCATAAACTTTTCAGTCCACTTAACATTTAATTAAAATATAATCATATAGTACAGACTACAGCCAATACACATGAAAATCTGGCATTAACTTCCAGCTGGGAATTGGGAAATTTTCAGAATAGTAAGGAAGAAAATAATCTGAAAAAGTGCCCCTCTGGTCATAGTCATGTAAGGATTTACCCAGTTCTGCAGTGCCAACCACTGTGCTAAATCCTTTACTTATATTTGCGTATGCTTTCTTACAATAATCCCAACGTGTGTTGTTATTACAACTGATAGAAGATTAAACATTAGAAAGGTAAATTACCAATGTTACATAGTTATAAAGTGAAAGAACCTAAATTTAACCTAAACCATGTGTGGTGCAGAGGGCCATGACCTCCTTTTTTTATAAAGCTATAATTATATGCAGCATATTAGTTGCTAGAAATGATTGTCACAACATGAACTTACAACACAAATCCCCTGCTACTAAGTCCAAATGGGAAAGAAGAAAATTCATGGTTCTCAATGAATTTCAGAAATCTTACAGTTTATCCTCTCATCCCAAATCACATTATTTCCTTCCCTGGATATTTGTCTATTCGGCATTGAGGCAGCACTCTGGGGCAAGTGCATGTCAAACCCCCATCTGAATATGTCATCAATTGCCTAAATACCAGGCCTCTAAGATATTAAAACTGTGTTCTACTTGATCATACATAAGATAGAAGATTCTAGTTGGTGGCAATGCCAAATATTTTGATCTTTAATCACATCCTATTATCACTGTGGTAAAATTGCCAACTGCAGCTACTTTGAAACTAACATTGAAACTAACCAGGAATCAGTTCATTGAGTGGCATCTGTTTCCAGCTGGTCATAATGTGAGAAGCATTGTTCTGTAAGAAACCTACATGATTATCTTTTAAAAAGAAAATGATAAACTATATAAGTGTTTTAAATCTCATTTTTTTCTAATCTATTCACAAGTGAGCAATCTACATTTCCTAAGCACTCTTATTACTTGACTACAAAGTTAAATTATTTTTGCATCTCTCTTCAATCTGTCTTCTCATACTGGATAATTGACTGGTTTGCCTGTATTTTCAACTGTGTAGTTTAAATACAACTGAAAATGTGTGACTCCTAGGAATGTTAAAATTATAGACAGACTCTTGAGGTTTTTTTCTACTCCCTAGATATCTCAGATAAACCTCTTAATCCTCAAAAATCCAGAGTTTAGGGATCCCTGGGTGGCGCAGCAGTTTGGCGCTTGCCTTTGGCCCAGGGCGCGATCCTGGACACCTGGGATCGAATCCCACGTCGGGCTCCCGGTGCATGGAGACTGCTTCTCCCTCTGCCTGTGTCTCTGCCTCTCTCTCTGTGTGTGTGACTATCATAAATAAATAAAAATTAAAAAAAAATCCAGAGTTTACAAAATTAAACTGTTTCTTTACCTAAGCATAATCATTGCTTGCTAATCGATATTTGTGAGGTGTTGATTAATATTGGGGGGGGGGAGTGGATAACCAAGCTAAAATTTATATTTTGGTGCCAACATATGTAAAAAGAACTTTAGAATTTCTTCAACTGGGACACCTGGGTGGCTCAGTGGTTTAGCACCTGCCTTAAGCTCTGGGCGTGATCCTGGAGTCTGGGATTGAGTCCCTCATTGAGGGCTCATTGTGGGAAGTCTGCTTCTCCCTCTGCCTGGGTCTCTCTGCCCTTTTCCCTGTGTCTCTCATGAGTAAATAAATAAAATCTTAAAAAGAAGAATATCTTCAACCAATGTATTTAAAACTACATATTTAGCCTGCCAACTTGAGGAAAATTATAAAATAACCAATAAATTAGAGGCAAAATAGCATGATGAACTGGGCACCAAACTTTACACTTTGTACCTCTGACAAAGAGATATAAAGTAAGACTATTATCTTGCCACCTGAGAGCCTGTCTTGTACTAGATATAACATTTCAAGCAAGTTACTTAATAGGCCTACTCCCTCAGCTTTCTCATTTATTATGGGATGATGCTTAGAGCTTTTTGTAAGCTCAATAGCTCATAATTCCAATAAATTTTTATCATTTCCATGTCTTACTGGAATGCATAATAAAGTTGAAAATATTTAATAGAAGTGGAGCTTGTAAAAATGAATTATACTTTTTCTAGAATAGTTTTTTAGGGGGAATGAATTAAAAATTAAAGAACCAAAATTATTTTGCTGAGACATTACTTAGTTTTAATATCATAACAATTCTAGATATATCTAGTTATGTTTCATTGTTTTGATTTGTTTTATGACACTCATTATATTTGATGCTAAATCTTTTTGTTATAGAGTATGTAAATTCATTTTGTTTCACTAGTATCAAGAGCTATAAAGACATACCAAGCATGTGTGTGCATATGTAGGTGAGCAAGAGAGAGAAAAAGAGACAGAGAGACAAAGAGAAGGAAAGAGCAAATAGATAAAACAAAAGAAACAAGAACAAGCAAGAAAACAAAAATAGTAAATGGAAAGCAATTTAGAGTTCAGGTACATCTGTATGTTATGATTCATTTTCTTTTTCATTTGTGGAAACCAAGGGATGTGATGTTGCTAAATTTTAAGTACCAGCACTAGACTTAGTACTCTAACTACCAAGAGTGGGATTGTTTGGTAATAAATGGTAAAGAATCACTCAACATTCCTATATTTTTAGACAAAGAGATCTTATTTTACAAGATTGAAATATCACACGTGTGTGTGTGTGTGTGTGTGTGTGTGTGTGTGTTCTCTCTTATGGATATATCCTAAAATTCAAGTACCAGGTACAAATAAAAACATTAATTAAAGTAGATTTTAAAAAATACAGAGAAGCTATCAAGAGTGTGTGATAGTGTGTTAATTATCTAAAAATCTCAAATACCTTCAGCAGTAAAAAGTTATAAGTAATCCAGTGACAGTTATTTGAGAAAGTAATTAAAATAATTGAAAAGGAAATACAGATAGCTATCCATAACACAAGAGAAGGATTCAGAGCAATAGAATAATGGGTATATTTGGATACTGACCAAGAATCCTTACATTATATTTGGATCCAGATAAATAATTAGAAAGTAAAAGGTCATAATTATTGATTTAAAAAATTAATTCTTACAATTCCCACATTCATTTTGCCGGACCCAGCTCTTAGGTATGAGAGGGAGAGGAATTCCAAAAGTAAAATATTATATTCCCAAATCCAGTCAAGCATGACCCAAAGCTTCCAGGAAATATAGTATTGAGCTCAAGTGCATTTTAAGATACTCTATTTAAATTGGATCGTGTTGGAGGTTTTCTTTCAAACCCATCCAAGATTTTTCAAAGAAATAGTCCTCAAAGAACACACCATAGAGGTACATATATAAGTTGTACTGTTATAGACAAACAATATATTAGATATATCATCCCTAATCTAATCATGAGACACACTTTAGCATACTGTTTAAATAAAGAAGAAAATCTAAAGTTAGAAAATATCACATATATCTCAGTCTGAATAATGTGTAAATGTTGGCCTCATGGAAGTTCAGTTCTTCAGAGTGAAAAGTTAGAGCATGAAACGTTGTATTCGCTGTGAACTTCCCAGGATCTGAGACATAAATTAATTCATGAAAAGATATTCTCACACCATCAAAGCTCTTGCTGTATAATAATAAGAGAGTTGAAGAGAGTAGTTCAAGAGAAAGCACATACCAGTTAACTTTAACAGTATGGGTCTTTCTGAAAATTAAAAATGTATATATCATTCCTAGCTTTATAAGCATATGTGACAAAGTTGAGATAAATTCTACTGATTTTGTGAATGCATTGCCCATGACTAGCTTTAGAGTAAATACATGAAACTATTTTGTCCAATATAGTAATCACTAGTTGTATGTGACTATTTGAATTTAAATTTAAACCAATTAAAATTAAATAAAATTTAAAATTCAGGTGTTAATTCTAGCTACATTTCATGTCACGTTTGGCTAGTGGCTACATTACTGGACAGGACATATAAAAAATATTTCCATCAATGCCAAAAGTTTTGTTGGTACAGAGATGTCTTACTGTTTTGTTTTGTTACTAATATATGGATTGCTTTTTGTGTAATAGATGAGTTTCTAAAAATATAAAAAGAGTTTGTTTAGTTACATAATCAAACCCTAAATGCAAGTAGAAAATTGGTTATGTAGAGAAAGGTTCCCCCAAGAGTCTAAGCTTCATGAAGTCAAGGTAAATTCAATATATTAAGTACTGCATCACCAGCCCCTAGAAGAGTCCCTAGCACCCAGGAAGTGTTTATTATTTATTTGTCACATTATAATCATGTTGTGAGCAATTTCTGTTCAAGTGTGGTGAAAGTTCATATCATCAGCACATACCAAATAAAATTCATGATAATTCAACTGATAAAGACTAAAATGTATGTATGAACTCTGAAAAAAAAAGAATTTTAAAAGTAAATTAAGCGTAATATTATAAAGTACAAAAGATTAAACTGGCTAAATGGTTCCAGGGACTTTAACATCTCTATTTAGAATGTGCGAATTACAAAAGCATGTTCAATTAAAACTGACCTTTAGAGATTCTATTTGGCAAGAGTTTCTTACCAGTAGTCCTTCTAATTACAATAGATATTTAGAATGAAAATAGTCCATAAGACAGACATCTGTAATTTAGATTGACCTTTCCACAAATAGTCTTAATTACTGAAATTATGCTTTATGAGATATTTTACCATACCTTTATTCTGTCACTATCTTAAAGACAAATAGGAAAACATAGTTAAAGTCTTAGTTATATGTTGCTTAATAGTCTAAGAAAGCAATTTGATCTGCTACATAAAGGAGCATAATAGTAGCAAGAAATAGGAATAAGACTGAGTGCAGTAATGACAGTGCATGGCCTTACAAATGAGGGTGGCTCACTCAGTGACCGTTGATTTACATGGGGTACAACATGCACATTTCTAGCTCTGAGAATGCATGTGAAGTGATTAAGTAAGCCCAGGACCCTGAGGGGTTTATATGTATGGTATCTTGTTTTTTTGTTTTGTTTTGTTTTTTTTAAGATTTTATTTATTTATTCATGAGAGACAGAGGGAGACAGAGGCAAGCAGAGGGAGAAGCAGGCTCCATGCAAGAAGCCCGATGTGGGACTCGATCCTGGAACTTCAGGATCATGCCCTGAGCGGAAGGCAGATGCTCAACTACTGAGCCACTCAGACATCCCATGGTATCTTGTTTTTACCTGCTCAGCAGGCATCCCTCTCCTGCTGCAAAAACATTCTGATTTTGCCTTGATGCTCTGCTTTGCTTCCAATTTGAATCATTCTTGAGAGACATATCCAACCTTTCTCTGCAAATGGGGAGATGGTACCCTTGAACCAAGCTAAGTCAATCAGAAGCTGTCTCCCTGGAATTTGCATCTTCAGCAAAGTAATGCAGAATCTGAGCAGAACAGATGTCTGTTCTTTCCAGTTAAAATGCCCAGCTAAGACTGCCAGTTGGCTTCTACACACTAATCCCTGTACTTTTCCTATCTTTCTTTCCTTTCTGAGATTGGGTCTTCATCATTTTCCTCTGATTGAGCTATCAAATTCTTCCACCATCCCCCCTTTCATGCATTTTTTTTAAACTTTTATTTATTTATGATAGTCACATAGAATGAGAGAGAGAGAGAGAGGCAGAGGGAGAAGCAGGCTCCATGCACCGGGAGCCCGACGTGGGATTTGATCCCGGGTCGCCAGGATCACGCCCTGGGCCAAAGGCAGGCCGCTAAACCGCTGCGCCACCCAGGGATCCCCCTTTCATGCAATTTTAGCTAGATTACTTAGTTGTGGGGAAGCAAAGAACTCTCATGGTGTAGTATCTACCAAATGACTACCTAACTAAAAAACAATTATAATGCAATGTATGAAACTTCTAAGTCTGAACTTTGCCATTAGTTTTATGTGGAATGGGGCCAATAACACCTAGTTTGTAGGGTGGCTTATGTTTAAATTGAGATTAGTTCAAAATAACAAATTGAGCACAAAGATTCAGCACAAATTATCCCCCAAAACAGAAAATATATTAACAGTATTTTTGTAGGAGACAGCCACAATAGCTATTTTATGATCTATGTTTCATTAGACCTTCACTACACCCTCCAAAGTCCTGATACTTGAGTTGTTAATGAGGAGCCATTTATTTTTGAGTAATGGCAACACTTACCTTGTATTTTTGATTAGTTAGATATAAGATATTTTACTTTAACTATACTGTTATTGATATTGATAAACTGGTAACTGTAAAATCAAGGTCATCTCTTGAGAGTGTTATTGACTTGAGCAAATTGTATTAGGAAATCTGATATGCACCAAGATTCCACCAAGGCAGGAGGTCAGAGTGGCAATAGCTAGAGGTAAATTAAAAAAAAAAAGTCACTTGGGTCACCTGGGTGGCTCTGTCGGTTAAGCTTCTGACTTTTGCTCAGGTCATCATCTCAGGATCCTGGGATTGAGCCCTGGGTAGGGCCCCCCTCTCAACAGTAAGTCTGTTTCTCCCTCTCCCTCTGCCTCTCTCCACACATGTGCACTCTCTCTCTCAAATAAATTAATACAATCTTTCTTAAGAAGTCACTTAGGAAGATCCTTCTTAATCAGGAATGAGAGATGACATATGAATCACATATACCACCATAAATGCAACTAACAATAATAAAGCATTTATAGAATGTTAAATAAAGAAGGTAAAGGCTCATGACAGTGCACAAAAGGAAATGCTGTGCATTTATATCGTATCTTCTTTTTTAAAGAAATTATTATTATTTTTAAAAGATTTATTTATTTATGAGAGAGAGAGAGAGAGAGAGAGAGGAGAGAGAGGCAGAGACACAGGAGGAGGGAGAAGCAGGCTCCATGCCGGGAACCCAATGCGGGACTCCATCCCGGGTCTCCAGGATCACACCCTGGGCCAAAGGCAGGCGCCAAACCTCTGAGCCACCCAGGGATCCCCAAGAAATTATTTTTTAAAGTTAGACATACACAAAGAGGAAACCTCCAGAAGCTGTTCGGGAGGGGCTCCTCGGCAGGGGCTAGTCATACTTTTCTCAGCTTTTTTATCCACCCCCACATGACTCACTTTCTTCCCCTGTGTGTTTGGTAGACTTGAGGACTGGCCTCCACATGCAGGGCAGGATATGGTCATTCCTGCAGCTCTGAATAACTCCAGGAGAACCCAAAGTACAGGCTGCATCTCTCCTATGGAAAAGAGTTTCGGGACTGTGAGCTCAAGACTCCAGCTAAAAATGAATAGTGGAAAATACTGATACACAGAGACAATAGAAAATTATTAAGTGAGGTAAATGAAATTAATTGTGCTTGCCAACTTCCCCGCCTGAAGAAAATCGAAGTGAGTGCAATGGGCTTTTCGGCTAAGATCACAGGTAGCATGTAGAGCAGCGATAGCGCCAGTGAAATTGGGAAAGCACTCCAGAGCATGCGCACTCTCTTGTCAACTGGGTTCTGGCACCTTAAAAAGGCTTTATTAAAATCCACTTGCCTGAGATACACACAAAAGCACAGAACTAAGAAAGCAGCTCCTTGGGGATCCCTGGGTGGCTCAGTGGTTTAGCGCTTGCTTTCCGTCCAGCGCCTGATCCTGGACACGCAGGATCGAGTCCCACATGGGGCTCCCAGCATGGAGCCTGCTTTTCTCTCTCTCTCTCTCTCTCTCTCTCTTTTGTGAATAAATAAATAAAATCTTAAAAAAAAAAAGCAGTGCATGTTTTATACCTGAGGAACTTACTTATCTCAAATAAGCACTGTTAACAGATGTTCAATAAAAGATATACACATGACCTATAGTGGTTAAGCGTCTGCCTTTGGCTCAGGGCGTGATCCTAGGGTCCTGGGATCCAGTCCCACATCCGGCTCCCTGCATGGATCCTGCTTCTCCCTCTATCCATGTCTCTGCCTTTCTCTCTGTGTCTCTCATGAATAAATAAATACAATCTTTTAAAAAAGAAAACTGCACTGAGATATAATTATCACCTATTGTCCTGACAAAATATAGTTTCACAAATCATGGTAAAGTGCGAAGAAGCAGACATTCTCAGACATAGCCTATAGAAAACTAAATTTGATATAAGTTTTATGGAGTACAGTTTGGCCATATATATCAAAATTATAAAAAGACTTTCTCTTTGATCCCGCACTTTTAGGATTTTTATCCAACTGGTCTGCTTGCACGTGAGCAAAGAACCTGCAGGTAATTAGCCGCATAAACACCCTGACAAGCACCAGTACAATGCTAGTGAAACAAATTATGGCATATCCATACAATGCAACTATACAGCTCAAAAAAAAAAGAGGCTGTTTATGTACTGATTTGGAAAAATCTATTATTATACATTTTATGCATGTTATTTTTCCCATAAAGGAAGAAAGTAAAAGTATATATTTGTATTTGCATGTGCATGTGTAAATAAAGTCTTAAAGAATATACATTAAATTAATAAATGGGTTAAGTAAAGAATGTATCTGGGGTAGAAAGAATGAAGATGTTTTGTTTGTTTTTGTTTTTCAAGCACTAAGCAAACTAAACTGTTGAGAGAGGGACTTTTCACTTTACACTTTTTCATTATTTGAGTGTCTTCTATAAAGATTTAAATAAATTGAATTTTTTTAAGAATTACAAATATCTATAACCATGAAGTTGATTTGAAGCAGAATTGAAATGTGGTGTTGTATAGTTCTTTTTGACACCTGTCAAATCTAGTTATCAGGAAACAGAGGGCCATTTGTTTGGGGGGGAGTTATCTGTATTCTTTAACCTTATCTTGACAAATTCCTAAAAGATACAGCTCTGCTCCAGTCTGTCCTGGACGAAAAATCCCTTATGATGTTACGAAGGTTTGCATAATACTATAAACCCTGTTCCCTTCACAGTGATGTCAGTAACTTTTCTTACTACTTGCTCTAGTGTGTAGTGTGTAAAAAGTATTCATTCTCTTATATTCATAGCCTGAGCAGAGCAACTAGATATCCAGTAGCAAGTAGCAATGTCCAGTAAAATTTTAGTTCATAAATGTAGATTTAGGGGCAAAGCTTTGAGTAGGAATGTATATTTAGAATTGATCACTGCTTTAATGATACTTAATTCATTTGTTTGGATAAAATCGCAGAGTTTGAGTCTCCCCTGAAAATTTCAGTCTCCCCTGAAAAAAGCATGAAATCAGGACTTCTGGGAAAGTAGTTTATTTAAGAGGTGGTCCCAGGGAGCAGGATGAAAGACCATGGAGAAGAAAAGAGGGGAGGAAAGAAAGCCAATACAATCATATGTTATTAATTCAGTCACTGCCTTAGGCAACCAGAGCTTCATTCCAGTAGAGAATTCTGAAAATTATGTAAATACTTCATGGTACTGTCCCACTCATGGAGTGACTAGGAAAGATATTTATTCATCAGCACCTGCCCTCCAAGGTTGAGGGGCTATGGAAAGCATGGTGGGGTTTACTCCCAGAAACTCCCAGGCTGAGCCTGAAGGTCAGGTCCCCAACAGGTCCCCACACTGAGGTTAGAAGCCCTAGGGCAGGAAGCAAAGATGAGGTAATTGTTGCAACATGAAATAGACACCCACACGTGGAAACTTGCCACAGTTGTGACTGGAATCAGAAGTGAAGAGGAGAGGAAGTGAGGCAGACCATAAGAGACCTCTAAGAGGTAAGAGATATGAGAACTAACTCTGGAACACTCCAATGATTAAACACTGAGGAGATAAAGAACACAGTATAGGAGACCAAGGAGCAACCAGAGTTAGAGAAGGAAAGCTATTTCCTAATAAGTGTCAGGCCAGGGTAATAAGAGTCTTTGAAGATAGTCAAAGAAACTCATATTTAAAAATAAAACTGTTTTTTGGGGTTCCTAGGTGCCTCAGTCAGTTAAGCATCTGCCTTGGATTCAGGTCATGATCTCAGGGCCCTTGGATTGAGCCTCATGTTGGGCTCCCTGTTCAGCAGGGAGCCTGCTTCTCCCTCTCCCTCTGCCCCTCTTCCCCATTCATTCTCTCTCTCTCTCATTCTCTCTCTCTCTCTCTCTCTCTCTCAAATAAATAAAATAAAATAATCTTTAAAAAATAAATAAAAATGGAACTTTTTTTTAAATGGAAATGTTATGTCTACTTGATCAGGGGTTGATGTGATGAATGTTGTGCCTAAGAGCATTTCTGGTCTAATTTGGAATGCTTTAACAAATACCTTATTACCAAGTCAAATATAAATTGATGTTTATAGTGGTGAACATGTTCTATGTTTTGCTCTAATACCATCATGATATGTGCTCATTTTTTAACTCAAAATTTTTGGCATTTGATTATCACCATCCTAATATTCAGAAAAGGAAGAGTGTTCAATTAGTCATTTGCTTCGATGAAGTAATGCAAAACATAATATATAAATTACACAGCCAATAATGTTAGATTTTTCCTTCTTTCCATTATTATTAGAATATTTATCTCCTTATTTAACTACCTACTATGCATGTGTGCTCCAGAGCATCATAGTTTTGGAAACTACATGTGAATATTCCTGAATAGGTAGATGAACACATTTCAAAATAGGAAGTAAAGTTGAAAAGCTCAAGAGAACATTTAAGGTCCAGCAGGGTTCATAGAGTCTCCCATTAAGACAAAACAAAACAAACAAACAAACAAACAAACAAAAAACCCCACCACAAACTAAGAATAAAAGTGTGCAAAAACTTTATAAAGAAAATTATAAAAGCACTGAGGAGTACTAAGAATCATGAAATAAGAAAAGAAAAGCATCTTATTTTGGATGAGGTATCAAGTAGGGTTCTGACAAGGATCAGAAGGCATATTTACAGAGGTAATTGAAACAAACAAAAATAGCTTTAAGACAAAAAAAAAATAGGGATATAAAACACCCTGGGTTTAGCAAGGATGGAAGCCATTTTCTCCTATAGGCATGAAGGACTAAGAGGAGGAAACTGTTGTCTAAAGGTGAATTGTGTAGCAAGAGACGACTGTTCAATAATGAGCTAAGGAACATAGGCACTGACAGGTGCTGGCTTGAGTAAGAGGAAAGGAGGAGACAAAAAACCAGACCTCACTCTTTTCTTGACCCCCTCAACTACACTCTGCCAGAATCTTCCATTGCCTATACATACTTGGAATGGACTCAACCAAATCAACATGTTCTACCAAAGTCAGCCTCTCAAGGCATATAACAGAATAGAGGAGAGAGATTGAATGTGGAAGGCAAATGGAGACTCTCATGCACACAGACTAAATTTTATACATTAACAAGTTTCTCTCTAAATGTAACATAAAACCAAATAACCCCCAAGGATTTTTTAACTTGAAAATTATTCTAAAAATTAATCTAGAATAATAAGCATATGATCTGAGTAGCTTTGCTAATTCTAAAATAAATGAATAATGGAGCACAGGGGTTACTTGCACAGAATTTAAGAGCTATTATGTTGCTACATAATGAAATTAATTGATGTTGGAAGAACAGGTTGATAAATTAATTTGATAAAATAGACAGTCCAATGATAAATTCAAAAATATTAAAATAATGGCATTTAACAGAGTAGAAAAATAATAAATAAATATCACTAAGACAACTAGATACAATTATGGAGGAAAACAGCTCTAGTGTTTATCTTATTCTTTATACCAAATAGATTAGAGATGGATTAAAAATTGAAATATATTAGAAAAATATGAATTTATAAAAATATCATATATAAAATAATAGGTAAAAAGGAAATTAATTGTATGAAAATCTTGACATAAGGAAAAGATTACTTTGTATTCCATTTAACTTATCCCAGCAACTTATACTTACTTTCTAGGTACATCACATTTCTTCAGTGAATAGCTAGTTAATAGAAGAATCAAAGTCAGAGCACATATGGCAAAATTTAATAAAACTGACAAAAAAGGGATCCCTGGGTGGCGCAGTGGTTTAGCGCCTGCCTTTGGCCCAGGGCGTGATCCTGGAGACTCGGGATCGAATCCCATGTAGGGCTCCCCGGTGCATGGAGCCTGCTTCTCCCTCTGCCTCTCTCTTTCTCTCTCTCTCTCTCTCTGTGTGACTATCATAAAAAAAAAAAACTGACAAAAAATTTACATTTCCGTGGAGTCAAAATCAACATAAATGTGACAAGATGCAAATCAGTGAGATAGGAAGTTATAATTATAGTATATTTGATGTAAAAGAAACACTATTTTCAAGGAAAAATAAATAGCCCAATAAGAAACTGGCAATGAATTCAATGATTAAAAAAATAGAAATGATTAAAAAGTAAATTAAAAAACTGAGCACTAGGGATGCCTGGGTGGCTTAGCAGTTGAGCATCTGCCTTTGGCTCAGGGTGTGATCCCGGGATCGGGGATCAAGTCCCACATTGGGCTCCTTGCAGGAAGCCTCCTTCTGCCTCTGCCTGTGTCTCTGCCTGTCTCCCTCTGTCTGTGTCTCTCTTGAATAAATAAATAAAATATTTTAAAAAAACAAAACAAACAAAACTGAGTACTATTAGTAACTAAAGAAATACAAGTTATATGTACAACAAATTATTTGAGCATTAGTATTATATATTATTATTATTAATAATGATTATTAATGTGGGTGAAGAAAAAGTCTATCACACATAATTTGGTTAAAACTTAAAAGTGGTGACACCTGCACGCCGATGTTTCTAGCAGCAATGTCCACAATAGCCAAACTGTGGAAGGAGCCTTGGTGTCCATCGAAAGATGAATGGATAAAGAAGATGTGGTCTATGTCTACAATGGAATATTACTCAGCCATTAGAAACGACAAATACACCATTTGCTTCAATGTGGATGGAACTGGAGGGTATTATGCTGAGTGAAATAGTCAATCGGAGTCAATCGGAGAAGGCCAAACATTATATGGTCTCATTCATTTGGGGAATATAAATAATAGTGAAAGGGAATAGAAGGGAAGGGAGAAGAAATGGGTAGGAAATATCAGAAAGAGAGACAGAACATGAAGACTCCTAACTCTGGGAAACGAACTAGGGGTGGTGGAGGGGGAGGAGGGCGGGGGGTGGGGGTGACTGGGTGACGGGCACTGAGGGGGGCACTTGAAGGGATGAGCACTGGGTGTTATTCTGTATGTTGGCAAATTGAACACCAATAAAAAATTTATTATTTGAAAAAAATAAAATAAAACTTAAAAGTGTTCAAGTTTCATTTTAATGTTTAATTAATTTAATGTTATGACTGAAAACTTCTCCTCAAAGATCAGGAACACAACAAGAGTGCCCACACTGGCCTATTCAACATCGTACTGGAAGACCTAACCAGAGCTATCAGGAAAGAAAAGAAATGAAATAAAAGATATCAGAATTAGGGGGAAAGGGCAGCCCTGGTGGCTCAGCGGTTTAGCGCCACCTTCAGCCCAGGGCGTGATCCTGGAGACCTGGGATGGAGACCCACATCAGGCACCCAGGGTGGAGCCTGCTTCACCCTCTGCCTGTGTCTCTGCCTTTCTCTCTCTCTCTGTGTCTCTCTTGGAAAAATAAATAAAATCTTCAAAAAAAAAAAAAGAATTAGGGGGAAAAGGAAGTAAAATTGTCTCTGTATGCAGATGATATGATTTTATATAAAGAAAACTCTAAAGACTGAATCAAAAAACTGTTAGATATAATGAATGAATGTTGCAGGATATAAAATTAACACACAAACATAGTAGCATCTCTACACTAACAAAAATTTTCTGAAAAAGAAATAAAGACATCAATCTTATTTATAATAACATCAAAAACAATAAAATATTTAGGAGTAAATTTAAGGAGGTAAAAGATCTCTACTCTAAAAACTACAAGGCATTGATGAAAGAAATCAAAGAAGATACAAATAATAATAAGATGCAAATTCTGTTTCCATAGACTGAAAGAATTAATATTAAAATGTTAATACTACCAAAAGCCATCTATAGATTCAATTCAATCCCTATCAAGATTCCAATGGCATGTAAAAAATGAAACTGGACCCATATCCATATCATTCACAAATATTTACTTGAAATACATTAAAGACTTAAATGTAAAACCTGAAACCATGGTACTTCTAGAAGAAACAAGAGGAACAAACTCCTTGACATGGATCTTGGTAATGACTTTCTGGATATGATACCTAAAGCACAGACAACAGAATCAAAAATAAACAAGTGGGACTACATCAAATTAAGAAGCTTCTGCACAACAAAATAAACCATCAATAAAGTGAAAAAAACTACAAAATGGAAAAAAAATTGCAAATCATATACCTGGTAAGAGATTAATTCCAAAACATAAGAACTCATTACTTAATAGTAAACAAACAAAAACAAATAACTCAATTAAAAAGTGGGCAAAGGACCTGGACAGAAATTTCTTCAAAGAAGTTATATGAAAGGCCAATGAGTACATGAAAAGGTGCTCAGCATCACTAACCATCAGGGAAATACAAATTAAAACCACGATAAGATATCATCTCATGCCTGATGGCCATCATCAAAAAAGGCAATAACAAATACTGGCAAGGATGTGAAGAAAAGGTAACACTTGTGCACTGTAGTGGGATTATAAATTGGTGCAGCCACTATGGAAAACAGTATGGAGGATCCTCAAAAAATTAAAAATAAAATTAAAAAATGATCCAGCAAGTTTACTTCTGGAATATATCCAAAGGAAATGAAAACATTAATTCAAAGGGTATCTGCTCCCCTGTATTCACTACAGTGTTATTTACAATAGCTAAGACATGGAAACAATCTAAGTGCCCATTGATTGATGAATGGATAAAGAAGTATTTTTTATATATATATATATATTATATAAATATAATATAATATACATATATATAACTGGACCCATATCATATCACTCACAAAAATTTACTTGAAATACATTAAAGACTTAAATGTAAAACCTGAAACCATGGTACTCCTAGAAGAAAAAATAGGAACAAATTCCTTGACATGGATCTTGGTAATGACTTTTTGGATATGATACCTAAAGCACCGACAACAGAATCAAAAATAAATAAATATATAAATATACACACACATATATATATATATACTGTAATATTATTTAACTCTAAAAAAGGATGAAATCTTGCCATTTGTGACAACATGTATGGATCTTTTTTTAAATTTTCTTTCTTTTTTTAAAAATTTTATTTATTTATTCCTGAGAGACACAGAGAGAGAGAGAGGCACAGACACAGGCAGAGGGAGAGGGAGAAACAGGCTCCATGCAGGGAGCCAGAGTTGGGACTCAATCCTTGGTCTCCAGGATCATGCCCTGGGATGAAGGCGGCGCTAAATCGCTGAGCCACCCAGGTTGCCCAACATGAATGTATCTCGAAGACATTAATGTGAAGTGAAATAAGTCAGAGAAATACCATATGATCTCACTTATATATGGAATCTAAAAATAAAAAAGTTTCGATAAGATAATCTGGCAATTGATTCTAAGTAATTATGAATATGTGTGAAGTTATGGCTATAAGCAAAATTTTGAAATTCTATGGTAATTAGATCATGTGACATTAATTAAATAATATATATCTGTACACTGTGCTTCTGTACAACTGAGGATAAAATAGTAGAGGCAGATTTATGTCACATAAATACGTTCATAAAATTTGTGAGTTGAAAAGGCAAGGGAGCAGAATAGCATCTCTTCAGACCATAAAGCAGCTTAGACATTTCCACAATTCTTGTAATGAACTGTTTTTAACTGGATAAACACACAGTGGTATTTCAAATTTTTTATTTTGTAATTTTTATTTATTTATGATAGTCACAGAGAGAGAGAGAGAGGCAGAGACACAGGCAGAGGGAGAAGCAGGCTCCATGCATCGGGAGCCCGACGTGGGATTCGATCCCGGGTCTCCAGGATCACGCCCTGGGCCAAAGGTAGGCGCCAAACCGCTGCGCCACCCAGGGATCCCCACACAGTGGTATTTCAAATGCATTGTTGAAGTCACAAGGATGGCAAAGACCAAAACAGAAAAAAAAAGTTTAATATGAGCGGTGGTTGTGAATGGAGCCTCATGGAGATATGCTGATCCGAAATCTACATGACACTTCATGGGGTGGTAGCCAATATGGAAAGTAGGGAATATCTGGGATAAGATCTCAACCAAAGAGCTGAAGCCCTGACTACTCATAATCAGGTGCAGAAATGATCATCAGGTCTTGAATCACTTGTTCAGTGTAAGCAGCTGAGCCAGAGAACCTATATGACACCAGGTTCCAGATAGAGCTACACAGTCACTGAAAGGGCAAGCTTTCTAAGAAAAAAAACTTCACTGTCCCACAGAGAGCTGATAAGGAAACAAGGTGAATGGATAAATAAGTTGTGGAATAGTCATACAAAGGTGTGTGAGGGCATGAAGAATGAGTGAACTTTAGCTACATGTACTAGACAGTATACTGCTTACAAACATAGGCCAAGGGATTAATAACCACAAATTTTTAATAGTTCTTAACCTTGGGGAAAGGGACAGGAAACAGACTGGGAAGGTCTACATAGGGGACTTCAACAATATTAGTAAGTTTTACCTTTTTCAGTGAGGTAAACCCATAAGTGAATATTTTATTATTCCCATATCCTTAAATATCTTATATATGAATATATTGCTTACATCTCCATCTCTCTGATAAAGTGTTTTATTTAAAAAAATGATAAAAATTCTGTGTGTGTTTGTGTATGTGAAGGTATGTGAGGTAGAGAGCAGTATGTGTACACACGTACTTTCAGAGAAAACAAAGATTTTATAGGAGAAAACCTTTAAAATGTTACGTCTAGACAATGTGATTTGGGATTTTTTTTCTTTTTTATGTCTATCTCTGTTGTATTATTTATAGTGAGTATGTGTAACCTTTAAAATAATTTTAAAAGGCAAAAAAAAATTTTTAAGGTCTGGCAAAACATTTACTGTCAAATCTTAACATTTTGGTACTTTTGGTAGTTCTGCTTTCCAAATATGCAAATGTATGTGAGATTTATTGATGGGTTATAGTAAAATGATAATAGGAGAATCCATTAGACTGGATCCTGTGTTTCTTAGTAACATGCAAAACTTCCAATATAATGAAATTAGAGAAAAAGGAATTAGGAAAAGTTATAGATGAAAATATTTATAGCTCCATAACCAAACTCTGATTCATTAGCTATTGATCCAATTACATCAATTGACTCAGGGATTTTTAAAAAATATATATTTGATGAAGGTAAATTTTATGAAATGTCTCTGGAAAATGGCTTTTGAAAAGGAGAGGCCTTTTTGTTAAGCCTTGTTCACATAAGTCAATGAAGCTTGTCACCTCCAAACCACACTACACTCTAACAAAGAAAATTGAATAAACTATAATATGTAACTTGTATACAGTATCTCTACTGTCAATCAGTCTTTCTTCATTTCTGCAAGTGGTTCTGCATTTCCATACAGCTCCATAAATGCTAGACAAGGAAGCATTTAGGCTAGTACACATACTGTAACAACTTTCAGATGAGAAACCAAGAATGTATTTATTTTTTATGGCACGACTCAACTGCATTAAAAATTCTATAGATAAAATGCAGATAAAAAGCACATAAAGGGGATCCCTGTGTAGCTCAGCAGTTTGGCACCTTTCTTCAGCCCCGGGTGTGATCCTGGAGTCCCTGGATCGAGTCCTGCATCAGGCTCCTTGCATGGAGCCTGCTTCTCCCTCTGCCTGTGCCTCTGCCCCCCCCTCTCTATTTCTCTCTCATGAATAAATGAATAAAATCTTTTTTAAAAAAAGCACATAAAAATCCACATTAAACACTTTTTAATTTAAAGATTTTAACTAGGTCTAAATATTTACATATGATAATATATAATATATAATATATAATATATATATATAATATATAATATAATATAATATATAATATAAACATGCTTTAATGTTTGTTTATAGATACACATTCTAGCTAAAAGTTCTAGATCTATACACTTAAATTATATATTTACATTATTTATTTTTCTATATAAATATGTATATAAATACATATAAACTTATACGTTCATAACTGAGTTGCAAGAAAATTAGGAATAGTTCCAGGGACAAAAATGTAGATAGAACTGAAGTTTCTGTGCCAAACCAATGAACAGAACACAATTCCAGTAGAGGGAGCATGATGGTGGTCTTCATTAGTAAGCAGTGATATGGGGTTTTATGCCTGTCCAACAAAAAGATATGAGGCTTTCTCAGTCAGAAATGTGGGTAGTAGGGATTGAGACCTGCACAAACTTCCACTTTCCTTGAATTAATGGGAAATTACAAATTAATTGTGAAATTTCTTATGGGTTGATAGAAACAAAAAACCTCATGTTCAGAATTACAATGAGTTCCAAGTTCATATTTTATTTCTTAAAAAATAAGAAAAGAAACAAAAGCTAAAGTAAATATGTCAAAAAAAAACCCCACAAGATTTGATAAGCCTAGATGATGAGTGCATGGGTGATCGGATTTATTATTTTCCATAAATTTTTGAAAATTTTCAATAGTTCTTTAAAAGAAAAATACCATCTCCAGTCTTTTTCTCACCAAGGAAAAATACACAATGCTTTTTTGCAAGACATCGGTTCTAGCTGTTATTGGTAGAACCCAGTTACTCTCTGAGAAGTCAGAAATATTTACTGCAATGAACACTTCAATAAAGCAGCTTTGGTACAGTAACACGAAACATCCATTCACCATCGTGTTTCATTTTGATCATCACCCTCTCTGAGTCTGAGGCTCACTTTATGGGAACAAGTGACAATCTCATATGGTCACTGTGAGATTCAATTTGAAAAACGTACATGGTAAACTCTAATGTTCTGAAGTCGTATTATACAGCCTACAGTCAAACACCCTGTCAGACAACCCAGGCTCTTCTGTCATTTGTGCCACTTAAAGCTCTATGAACTTAGGCAATTTGTTTGATTTCATGGTGCCTCAGTTTCTTAATCTTAAAGTAAAGTTTAATAGAAAATCTGCTTGACATACATTTTTATGAAAATTAAAGAAGATACTATATACAAACTCAATGCTCGGTGACCAAGACAGTCCTAGCATTCCCCTCAGCTTGACTAAACTTAGCCTTCTTCCTGACTCTAGGTTCCAACTTCTCTCTTCTTACAGTATTTAAACAAATTACTGTTGTAAATTCTTCCTCTGACCCTTTGAGACATAAATCTTCTCCTGGCTTCTTGACAGTTTTACAACCCAGGAATATTCTTCTCAAGAGCCCGGGACCCATTCTTTTGAAATGTGATTATTGAAGGAGATAGCATTCTTACCCCCCAGTCCCTGTGGGATGGTAGAGCTTAACTTCAAAGGCAACAATTAGCTAACATGGTTGGCCTAACCCATTGGCCAATTGCCCTCTGATATCATCCAGTACTTTCCCACTAGCTTATGCAGTAGAGTTGGTTCAAACCCTTGAATTGCAATAGTCTTGAGAAAGTATTTCTTGCCTATTTAACTTGTCCAGTATAAATTTTCTTTGACACTAATACACAGTAAAAATACCAAAAAATAAACTGTTATTATTGGTGTAAGATATTAAGTGATGCAACCTTTTTATGAATAAAAAGATGTCTAAGATGTTAACATTTATGGTTATTGCTCTATATGCCGTTGTTTATAAAGGAAGAGCTTCCTAGATTGAATTGGCTAAGGGTTATATATGTCAGTTCTTTAGTTTTAATAAACTTCTTTCAAAATGAAAAGAAGGATGGTGAAGGAATATTTTTGAGGGTTTTACTTAGAGTTTTACTTAGTTCTCTGATTTAGAATCTCTATACTAAGAACGTGAAGTTTGCACTAGGTACATTTTCTAGAATTTTTCATTGTTCAAGAAAATAAAAATTTCTACAAGCAAACTGGAAGGAAAACAGGGTAAGGAACACAGGTTAAAAGGTGGATCTAGGATTGTAATTTAATAATTCATCTTTTTAAAAAAGGTTTATTTATTGATTTATTGATTTATTGATTTAAGAGAAAGACAAAGAGAGAGATTTGTGTGGAGGGGTCAAGGGAGAGGGAGAGAGAGAACCTCAAGCAGACTCCCTGCTGAGCGTGGATTCCCAACTTGGGCCTCAGTCTCACCACCCCAAGATCATGAGCTGAGCCAAAATCAGGAGCTAGATCCTCAGGTATGCCTAGATGGCTCAGTTGGTAAGCACTGACTCTTGATTTTGGCTCAGGTATTGATCTCAGGATCATAGGCTCCCCCCCCCATCAGGCTCCTTGCTGAGCATGGAGTCTGCTGGAGATTCTCTGCCCCTTCCCCTGATTGCTTGCTTTCTCTCTCTAAAATAAATACATGCAATCTTAAAAAAAAAAGAGTCATATGCTTAACTGAGTCACCCAGATGCTCTTTAATAATTCATCTTTAAGGGTAAATTACTCTTGTGATTAAACCCCAAATCCTTCCTTTTCCTGCCATACTTTATCATTGGGGTTAAATATGGCCACAGGACTTTTTACTCACCTCCTATCCATTGTTTTATACATTTGTCTTTTGTCCTCCATTAGAATGTAAACTTTCCAAAAATTCTGTTCTTCTAACTTCCAAATTTTGTACACCTAGCTCTAGGTCTTGCATATAATTGAAAATTATTATATATTTATCAAATATGCATTTAAAGAAATGAAAAATAAATGTTTGCTGAATGCTCAATTGAAAAAAAAAAGAAAAGAAAGAAAGCCAACAGTGTGATTGTCAGCGAGAAATAATTAAAATGCACATACCGTTGGGCTACCCCCAGCCAGGCTTCTCTACTGCTCCTCACGTGTCTTCAAAACAAAAGACAACTGCTCAAATATCACAAAAGTTTTAGGTTCATTATACCAACCTTGCCAAAAGACACTGCCTTATAGTCTGAGGAGAATTGGAGCAGAGGGTTCACTTAGGAAAGAGGCAAGGCAAATTACCCTTCTTATCAAATTATTCCTCTTAGGGAGTATGACTACAAAAGATGCTTGCATAAAAATGTATTATTTCTAATTAATGCAAAGTATCTATTTTCTTGTCTATTTCTATGCTAATTTCTAAGTGCAGAGGTAGTAACTAATCAGAACAGTACTAAAACATTTGAACATGACAGCAAAGGAATATGGCAAAATTAAGCAGTCATATTGCTGTTATATTTTGGGATGTGTGTTTGTGCATTTGTGTGTCCCAATGTGACAGTAATAAAACAAATAATAATTTTTTTTCTTACATTAGCAACTAAGTAGATAGTGAATACTGGAATTGCAAGTGTTTTTATTTTATTTTTTATTTGAGAGGTAGAGTAAGAGAGAAAAAGAGCATGCATATGGTGAAGGAGAGGGGTAGTGGGAGAAATAGTCTCCTGCTGAACAAGGAGCCCAATGTGGGGCTCATCCCAGAACCCAGGGATCATGACCTGAGCTGAAGGCATACGATTAATCAGCTGAGCCACCCAGCCACCCCACAAGTGTTTTTACTTAGTAGAAACATGTAATACTTACATTTTCGGAAAATTAAACAGAAAAATTCAGCTATATTTGATGCCCAAACTCTAATAGATAATTTTTAATATTTGCGAAGAAAATAACATGACAATTTTAATATTAAAATCATTTTATTTACATATTTTATAAACATATTTAAATTTTTGTAGCCCATGACTACTCTTTGTCAGTCCTTTAGATCACTGAGAGTGATTATAATTTGATAAAGTTGGGGCACCTGGGTGGCTAGTCAGGTAAGTGTCTGACTTCTGATTTTGGCTCAGATCAGATCTCAGAGTCATGAGGTCAAGAGGGTGATGTGCCCCGAGTTGGGTGTGGAGCCTGCTTAAAATTCTCTCTCTCCCTCTCTCTTTGCCTCTCCCTCACCGCTTATGCTAGCCCTCTATATAAAATAAATGAAATAATTTGATAAAGTTATAGAAATAAAAAATATAAGAGTGAAGCTAAGAAAACAGAAAGAGCTGTAATTAAAAACAGAAAATCTTTAAAGAGATGAGTTGCTTAAATTTTTAAAACTGGCATCAATTAAAGTAAACTTCTGATAAACATGGTCAATATACAATTTGAGAACAGTGTTTTGCTAATTATTTAGTGAAGATTGAATTACTGATCACACAATGAAAACAAGAAATTATTCTTATCAAATTCAGAACTCAACCAGCTCAGATGAAATCTCTGCAATACTAAATTCTTTGCTAAAAGAACATTTAATTACTGATCAAAATAATGAAATAAAACAAGGAATTATTAATATCAATTTCACAACTCAGAAGCAACCATTGCAACTACAGCCTGCTCCTTAGAAAAGGAAGAAAATTGCATTCATGAAATTCACAAGTTGAAAAAGCTACATGAAACCTCTGGAGTTTTACTTGTTTATTTTATGATAATCCAGAAAAAGAGCTACCATGTCCTAGTGACAACCTAAGTATTTTTCCAATAATTCAAATTAATGTTTTTCCATTAGATAAACATTGGAGGAAATTTAGTGTTTTAAAATTAGTCATTCCCAAATTATTTCAAACAGAGAAAGAAACCACAGAAATTGTATTTTATACCCCAAATTCAAAATTCCAAGTTCTAAACTCAAAGACACAAACGGGACATAGGCATCTAAATTCTATGTGGTTTATAAGACTTCTATTTTTACAAGTATGAAAGCAGATTCAGAAAGTTCAAATAATCTGCTTAAGGTATGAACAGATAACAGTTACTTTCAGATAATAAGTATATATTTAAGCCCAATATTAATTTTTTCTTCCCTAGCTGTCATTAACCAGTTGTCTGTTATCAACTCAAAGATACCTGCAATATGCATTTTATTAAAATAAATCTATAAGATTTGTGTTTAATGTTTATGGGTCTTTACAACAGTAATGTCATGGAAAGAATATTTCATTTAGGTTCAGAAAATCTGACTTTGAGTTTCTGGCCTGAAATTTAATTAACTGTGAGAATTTAGTATATGTGCTGCCGAAGCGAGCACTAACTGTGAGAATTTAGTTAAATAATATTATTTTTAAAACTAAATACATTTTATATAAGGAAGTACAGGATCTGTCTAATGTTTATCAAATTAAACTGTTTCTTTTTGGGGAGGGGTTTTTAGGTATGATCCCCGCCCCTCTCAAAAAAAAAAAGTTAAAACCCAATAATATAGCAATTGTTATTTCGTAGATAATTTGGGAAATGCTGGGTTAAGCATGGCTTAATGGGGGAGGGGCTGTTGTTTTAAGATCCTGGGGCTTAACAAAATCATCATGAACACCATGAACTTCTGATAGGGCTACAGCATGAAGTTTTCTTTCCAACTTGTTTCACCGTGAAACTTTTCTTTCAGAAGCATGTGATAGCATCATCTGGAAGAGACTCTCTGAGAACATATAATTTAGAAATTACTGTGTAAGGAAAAAGCACAGGTTTGGTAGACAGAACGGAGTGTGTTGGTTGGTCAACCCCTTACTACAACTTCACTATTTTTTTTTAGTAATTCATACTTTATTTTTGACTACAATTTATAAGGTGCAGGATATATAATGGGTGCTCAATAAATATTTCCTTAAATAATGGATGGATCATCTATGATGTCTTCAGGTTACTATCAATAATATATTCCCCACACAAAGCAACAATCTCATTCATATTTGCAAATTAACCAAAGTAAATGATACCTACAATCCCAATTATAGCATATAATTTACTATCTAATTACATAATTTACTGTATATTAGTATCAATCAATTATTATTGGCAAATAGGAAGGAGACAATAACAGCTACAGATATCTTGACAACTTTTTAGTAGTGTTCTAAGCCTCCTAGTACTTACATGTCTTCACTCTTGCATCATAATTTTTTATACGTATAGTATAACACCTAGTGCTCATCTTGTCAAGTGCCCCCTCAGTGCCCGTCACCCAGTCACCCCATCCTCCCACCCACCTCCCCTTCCACCGCCCCTTGTTCATTTCCCAGAGTTAGGAGTCTCATGTTTTGTCACCCTCTCTGATTTTTTCCACTCATTTTCTCTCCTTTCCCCTATGGTCCCTTTCACTATTTTTTATATTCCCCATATGAGTGAAACCATATAATGATTGTCCTTCTCCAATTGACTTACTTCACTCAGCATAATACCCTCCAGTTCCATCCACGTTGAAGCAAATGGCGGGTATTTGTCATTTCTAGTGGCTGAGTAGTATTCCATTGTATACATAGACCACATCTTCTTTATTCATTCATCTTTCGATGGACACCGAGGCTCCTTCCACAGTTTGGCTATTGTGGACATTGATGCTATAAACAATGGGGTGCAGGTATCCCGGCTTTTCACTGCATCTGTATCTTTGGGGTAAATCACCAGCAGTGTAATTGCTGGGTCGTAGGGCAGGTCTATTTTTAACTCTTTGAGGAACCTCCACACAGTTTTCCAGAGTGGCTGCACCAGTTCACATTCCCACCAACAGTGTAAGAGGGTTCCCTTTTCTCTGCATCCTCTCCAAAATCTGTTGTTTCCTGTCTTGTTAATTTTCCCCATTCTCACTGCTGTGAGGTGGTATCTCATTGTGGTTTTGATTTGTATTTCCCTGACGGCCAGTGATGCGGAGCATTTTCTCATGTGCTTCTTGGCCATGTCTATGTCTTCCTCTGTGAGATTTCTCTTCATGTCTTTTGTCCATTTCATGATTGGATTGTTTGTTTCTTGGTGTTAAGTTTAATAAGTTCTTTATAGATTTTGGAAACTAGCCCTTTATCTGATATGTCATTTGCAAATATCTTCTCCCATTCTGTAGGTTGTCTTTTAGTTTTGTTGACTGTATCCTTTGCTGTGCAAAAGCTTCTTATCTTGATGAAGTCCCAATTGTTCATTTTTGGTTTTGTTTCCCTTGCCTTCATGGATGTATCTTGCAAGAAGTTGCTGTGGCCAAGTTCAAAAGGGTGTTGCCTGTGTTCTCCTCTAGAATTTTGATGGATTCTTGTCTCACGTTTAGATCTTTCATCCATTTTGAGCTTATCTTTGTGTCTGGTGTAAGAGAATGGGCTAGTTTCATTCTTCTGCATGTGGATGTCCAATTTTCCCAGCAGCATTTATTGAAGACACTGTCCTTTCTCCAGTGGATAGTCTTTCCTGCTTTGTTGAATATTAGTTGACCATAGAGTCGAGGGCCCATTTCTGGGTTCTCTATTTTGCTCCATTGATCTATGTGTCTGTTTTTGTGCCAGTACCACACTGTCTTGATCACAGCTTTGTAGTACAACTTGAAATCTGGGATTGTGATGCCCCCAGATTTGATTTTCTTTTTCAATAGTCCCCTGGCTATTCGGGGTCTTTTCTGATTCCACACAAATCTTTTTTTTTAATTTATTTATTCAGAAAGAGAGAGAGAGAGAGAGAGAGAGAGAGAGAGAGAGACTGAGAGGCAGAGACACAGGTATAGGGAGAAGCGGGCTCCATGCAGGGAGCCCGACGCGGGAATCAATCCTGGGTCTCCAGGATCAGACCCTGGGCTGCAGGCCCCGCTAAAACGCTGCGCCACCAGGGGTGCCCTGATTCCACACAAATCTTAAGATGATTTGTTCCAACTCTTTCAATGAAGTCCACGGTATTTTGATAGGAATTGTTTTGAACGTGTAAATTGCCTTGGGTAGCATAGACATTTTCACACTATTAATTCTTCAATCCATGAACATGAAATGTTTTTGATCTCTTTGTGTCTTCCTCAATTGCTTTCAGAAGTGTTCTGCAGTTTTTAGGGTACAGATCTTTTACCTCTTTAGTTAGGCTTATTCCTAGGTATCTTATGCTTTTGGGTGCAATTGTAATGGGATTGATTCCTTAATTTCTCTTTCTTCAGGCTCATTGTTAGTGTATAGAAGTGCCATTGATTTCTGGGCATTGATTTTGTATCCTGCCACATTGCCAAATTGCTGTATGAGTTCTAGCAATCTTGGGGTGGAGTCTTTAGGGTTTTCTAGGTACAGTATTATGTCATCTGTGAAGAGGGAGAGTTTGACTTCTTCTTTGTTAATTTGAATGCCTTTTAGTTCTTTCTGTTGTCTGATTGCTGAGGCTAAGACTTCTAGTACTATGTTGAATAACAGTGGTGAGCAGCTTCACTAATTCATTCAATCACTTTGAGTCTGCTTCTTTAATTATAAAACAGAGAAAATAATGTCAACTCCATAATGTTGGTGTGAGATTAAATGAGATAATATTGGTGTGGCAGGCTGAATGATGCCAACTCCCCTCCCTGCCTTGAGATGTCCAAATCCTAATCCTCAGAACTGCTGAATATGGTACCTTGCACAGATAAAGGGACTCTACAGATATGATTAAGTAAAGGATCTTGAGATGGGGAGATTATATTGGCTAATGGATCCAATGTCATTGTAAAGAAGAAAGCACAAGAATCAGAGAAAATCAATATGACAGTGGAAGCAGAGAGAGAGAGAGAGAGAGAGAGAGAGAGAGAGAGATTGGAAGATACAAAAGTGCTGACTTTTAATATAGTAAGGGTCAGGATACAAGGAATTCACAGCCTCTGAAAGATGGACTAGGCAAGGAAATTGTCTCTCCATTAGAGCCCCCAGAAGGAACTCAGTCCTACCAATACCTTGATTTCAGGATTTCTGATCTCTACAACTGGCAGATAACATATCTGTGCTGCTTTGAGACACTAAATTTGTGGTAATTTGCCTATAGCAGTGATAGAAAACTGAAACAGGTGAATCTTCAAGCACAGAGCTAATGTGAAATGAGGAATAATCATGTCTATTCTGAGGATTTCTAGTGAGTGTCAAATGTGATCATGTATATGAGAAATCTTTGTAACTCGTGAAATGCTAAATAAATTTTAGCTCTTACTGCATAGCTCATAAAGCTTGTCTCTCCATCGTGGGGTCCACTTGACTTTAAAATGTCAACAACCAACAACTTGGAGAAGTAAATAAGTTATTGACAAAAAAAGCACTTTAGCAGCATGAAGCTACCTTGAGGGTACTCTTGCTTTCTATGCTTATAGACCAAAGATGTGTAACAAACAGAGGCCCAAGGTGATTCTAGACTAGGAAACCAGGGGCAGGACTGATTAGGTGGAAGTACTCACTGTGCTGAAACAGAATAAACAGGTGTTCATGCCTAACTCTTTTCTTCAGACCTGCCTGTTCTCAGCTGCTGGGAAAATAATTGTATCCTGGAAGCAGACAACTCAACAATTATTAGTCAAAGCATGAACTCATGTTGCCAACAATGGCTTACACCTTAAGTAAATGCCATTCTATGGTGTTTAGTATAAAATGGAATTTTCAGAATTTAAAATCTTTTCGAATTGCCTGTACAACTGAAGTGTTTCTGTATTTAATTAAATAACTATGAAAATAATTGCTTGCACTTAAATGCATGATGCTCTCAAATACCAAAAAATGTTTCACTTGAAAAAAAAATCTGCTACCTTCCAGTCTGCTTTTAATATATAAGTTCTTACAATTTTAATTTAAAAAGTACCAATAACTGGAGAACTCTGATATGGTTCTTTTATTAGAATTGATTCTGCTAAATTCTACCTGGTTCCAGGGAACAGAACCAAGGATCTTTAGATTGCAAATTGGATTTTTAATACTGACCTCATTTTCAGAGACACAGTTGTTTTCACAGAAATATCCTAACAAATGCCACTTCTAAGACAGATAAGGAAAGATGCTTCCATATTCTCCTCAGTTTTTCTTCTCCCTCCCAAACCAGAACATCAGAAATTAGGAAGATACCACAGAGTTGGCATCGGATGGATAAGTAGAAGAACCAACCCAATTACTTTCCTTTCCATTTTGAGATCTCCAGACACATGTGAATTGAAATTCTTTGGCACCTTCCAGAAAAGACAGAAGTTAAGGATACTGTTTTTAAATTTTTGTTAGTATTGAATTTTTTGTAGTAGCATATGGACATTGAGAATGTACAACGAAATATCTATCTATCTATCTATCTATCTATCATCTACCTATATATCTAAAGATAGAACAAAAAAATGTATGCTAAGACTCTGACACAAGATTACAGATGATGTAACTAAAAAAAACCTCCAAAAGAAACTACTCGGGTGCTTATGGGAATTATCAAACAATGAGCGGCCCGGATGTCACTGGTGGGCTTGGAACTCTCACTTCTTCACCATTTCAGGTCTTGAGTCAACTAGAATTTACATGTAGAACAGACATCATTTGGTTCTGCTAAGCATTTGCCCCTTGCCAAAGACTCTCAGGGTCCCACTGGAGATAAAACTCTGCATCCTTGGGTGCCATTATTTCAAGCCAGGACCCCATATGATGTAAACCTTTCCCAGGGCATCTGGCAGCAGATGGCATACCATGAGATCCCTAGATAGTGCCGGGGTAACTACATTTTTCTCACACAGAAGTGCTTATGGTGAAGGTAGTTTTAAAAAGTTACTCTATCTAGTTAAAGTTTACAATAAGGGAAATAGAGAAAGTTTACTGCAATGCAAGTCATTACCTTCAATTTTCTTTGCTCAAATGTTACTAATTTTGTTCAATTTCTAGGAAATGGTTGTAACCCACATCATTTCTTTCTGATAGCTTTGGAAATAATCATGCAAATCTAATGCTTTGTCTTAGAAGGATGTGTCACTTTTGATAAAGAGAGCAAAGAGAAATAAAGAAAAATGAGAAGACTATATAGAAGACTATTTGGATTTTTCAATTTTTTCAGATTATATTCAGACTTAGACTGAAAGGATTCTTATTTTCAGGTTATCTCTGTTTTATAAGGTTTTTGGTTACCTACAAGTTAATCCTATCAACAAAATGGTACCAGAGGATATAAGATCTAAATTATAGTTGAAAAATGAAGTTTAAATATCTACATCCAATATTTCTTATTTTTCTTTATTCATCTTACCCCAAATTCGAGATCTGTTCTCAGGATACATGATACAATCCAGACAATAGTTTAGGATAAGATAAAGGAATAGGTTTATAAAAACTAGTTACACAACATCATAGAACAAGTAAAAACAGAGCATTCTCTGTATCCACTTCATCCTTTAAAGAAAGTCAATGGACAAAGAAACAATAAAGGAAAGTGGAATCGTTCTGTTGACACCCACACTCTGAAAACCAAATCAACATCTGCCACAGGTATCCAGATACTCTTGGTCTTTCAAAGTGTTTAGAGCTCCAGTTTCCATGCATCACTGTCAATACCAAAGGTTTGCTCTCAGTTGCTAAGGAACCAATCATTTTACTTCCATATTTTCATAATAACTCTGACAGCCCAATTTCTTACTACTTAAAGTATTTTTCATGGTTCTTCCAAGTTGATCTCAGACCAAATTGGTCTTCAAAAATTGTGAAAACTTTCCTAATAAGGATTTTTAAACCCAACTTCCCAGAAACTTGAAACAATGTCAAAATCAAACCTTTTCATAAAACTATGTATCTTACCAGAACTTCCACACATTAGGCACATGACCACTTTGGCAAAAGTGATAGTTTTTAATATATTCTAGCATGTACTTAGACTAAAAGAAATCCTTTGGGTAATAAAATCTAAGATAAGAAATACTTTTTTTTTTTTTACTGATGTTCTAAATATAAGCCCTCTTGGAATGCTCAAGTAGGTTGACTTGTGCTTGAAAGGGATCATCTTCAAAGATTTTTTTTCTTAAGTCTTAAAGTCATTAGGATATATGTTAAGTTGCTGCTCTGATTTTGACTGGAAAAGTGATTCTTGACCTCCTAGAATGAAATGGCATTTACTGAAGGGTTTATTATTAGATACCATGACTGACCTGAAATGATAATAACCATAAACCAAATGCTGCTAATATTTTATAGAGGTTTTGATTTTGATGGTTGTGTCCTGGCATATTTGTCAAACTGTGTTTGGCCATGGTTGTGAATTTTAAGTATTATGAAATTTATGTAAAATAACTATAATTTTATGTCCTATAATTTTATGTCCTGCTTTCTTTGAATTGATCATTTTGCTGATCCTCCTTACTAAATGAAAAATGATGGAAAAGAAATGTTTGTCCATGTTGTATACTCATAAGCAGTAGAATTAATTTAGGGGTCTCCAGAATCAGGTTTATTATAAAACATTATGACTCTCTTTGAGCAAGCCCACCTCAATTCTGTACATTGTAAAATCAAGAAAAATATCTTCATCACATCTTGATGTGGCCAGGTCATGTCAAAAAAAGCAAGCTTGGGTTGTGGATGGGGACTCAGATAGAGGATTCAGAGCATTGCAAATTATTTTCATCAGCAACTTCTTCTCATTTTTCTTTATTTCTCTTTGCTCTCTTTATCAAAAGTGACACATCCTTCTAAGACAAAGTGATCAGCTTTTCCATTTTCTGTATAACACAAAATCCACTACCTAAGGCAGTATGTTATTTTAATTAAAATAATTCATGTATGGATAAATGAGCTGTGGTATATCCACACGACAGATTGCTACTAGCAATGAAAGGAAAAAATCTTTGATGTGGAGTTTTCATGATCTAAAAAAAAATCGTTATTTTTATTTTTAAAATGTTATTTGAGAAATAATGGACATAAAATAAGTTTCACATTTTTAATTGTACAATCTGATTAATGTTAACATGTGTATATATCTGTGAAACCATCACAACCAAGATAACATACCTTACCATTAGTCCCCAATTCCCTTTTTTTGTGTATGATATGAGGCAGTAACCTAAGCTTTTCCTTCAAGATGGATAAAATGGATAGATGAATCAAAACTAGTTGGCTTTATCACAGTCATCTGTAAAGTTACCTCTAACATATTTCAAATTGTCATGTAGGTACTATTTTATATATTTTATTCTGCCAAATGACCTAATTATTTATCTTTGTAGTAATGTCCAGCAGTCTAAATTGTTATAATTATTATAATAAATTTTGACACCTCAAAAGTCAAATAATCTCACTTGGTTCCTATTCATTAAAATCATATTAACTGGGCAGCCCGGGTGGCTCAGCGGTTTAGCGCCACCTTCGGCCCAGGACGTGATCCTGGATAACCAGGATCGAGTCCCACGTAGGGTTCCCTGCATGGAGCCTGCTTCTCCCTCTGCCTGTCTCTGCCTCGCTCTCTCTGTGTGTCTCTTATGAATAGATAAATAAAATCTTTTAAAAAACGTATTAACTGTTTCGCTAATATTTTGCTCTTCTATGTGCCCTTTAGGGTCAACTTGAACTTGAAAAGAGAACAGAGATAATTTTCAAAGGAACAGGAGTTAAACTGGCAACAGACCACAGGAGCAAGAGATGTTGATTTGGATTACACTGAAGGCATTAAATCCTAGCCACCTATTTGTACAAAGGAACAAAACCTTTAAAATGATGAAGGAAGATTATTGTAATTCTAGACTATTATATCCAGATAAATAACACTTAATTGTAGGGAAAAATAAATATATCTCAATATATTTAAATGCTAAAAGAGCTTAGTAACTACAGATTCTTACTAAAAGAACAATAAAAAGATTGCTTCCAATGAGAAGAAAACTCAGGTGCAAAGAGGAAAAAACCTCACTGAGAATGGAAATTGTATTTTGTTAAGTGAGTTGGTTTAATTAATTCAGGAAAATAAACTCAGATAAAACTCAAGGTGTCGTATAACCAAAAGAAAAAAGGGAAAAATGAATACTGGAGATATCAACAAACTCAGACTTTACTAGAAATCTTTGTATTTTTCTACTTTGGTTATTTTGAATCTGGGAATGTATATCTTTCTTCAAAGTTGACAAAAAATTTTTTTTTAGATTTTATTTATTTTAGAGAGAGAGAGTACGGAGAGGAGTAGAAAGAGAGAGACAAGCAGACTCTGCACTAAGCACAGAGTCAGATACAGGACTCAATCCCAGCACCCCAAGGTCACAACCTGGGCCAAAGTCAAGAGTCAGATGTTTAACTGACTAAACCACCTAGGCATCCTTTAGAAACTTCTTTTAATATTGTTTCTATATCATTCTTCACAAAACTCTCCCACTGTAAATTCCACCAGACATATGTAGTTTTCTTTCATGTTTCATTTATTCTGTTCTCTATAACTTTTATTTTATTTTCTGTGTTGCATTCTGTGTAAATTCCTCAGTACTTTTTAACTGTGTTTACTCCAGACCTATATCCTACTTTTTCAGGTCATTTGGTTGGTTTCTTTCCTTATTTTTGATTCATATCTTTCTTTCTTTAAGTCATGATTTTTTTCAAAAGACTTTACTTGGTCCTTTATTTTCTCAAAAACTCCTGATTGTTGAAATTGTAGGCTCATATTGAGTAATTTTTCTCATGTCTGTGTGCATGCCTCTAAATGAGGAAGTTTTGCTACAGACTTCTGATTGCTAAGGAAGCAGGTCAGGAAATGCATCTTAAATTATTGGTTGGAGGAATATTGAGATTCAGTCACTGGGCCAACAGCAGATTACCTCACATCGTGCCTGAAACACTTTCTCAGCTTCTAGCCATCACCAACGTCCAGTTTGATACAAACCCTAGTCCCAAGGACATTTGTTGTTGCTTTTAACCCCTTTTTCTTTCCACTGCTCTGGAGGTATTGGATGCTAGCTATCTATGGCAGCTTCTGGAAGCTGGCAGGTTCATTGCCTTTCAAATCTGTACGGCTATTTGTCTCTGTTCTAGCTCTACTCTAGTGAAAATGGAGATGTTTATTTTATTTGGAAGTAACTTTATTTTTTAACAAGGAAGGCTCAAAACACACACAGAATATTCCACTTGAAAAGAAATCTCACATCACTTTTGCTCACATCAGTGACTATACACCTAAGATAACTTGATTGGTCCCTATCCACTCACACCCCACACAACCCTGAAGAATCTTACAAGCAGTGCCTTGAAATCACTTTAGAGAAACTTCTTTGGATGCCTCATTTTGGAAACACTCTTCTCAATGATGCTGCCGTAAATTCTGTGAAAATTCCAGGACTACCTCAGTCTTCTCATTCCCATGTTGATTAAGAAGAATTGTACCTCAGGGTGCTTCAGAGAATCTCCCAGATGCCTCACAGAGTGATCTCTGTTGCCTCCTCATGGACTGTCTATATCCTTTCTACCTGAAACTGTATTATCTAGTAATTTAGCAGTCAGATCAACACTGCTTTTAATCTGGACTCTTTCATGCCATAGTTGTTTAATCTTGTTAAACTTCAGATTTCTAATTTGTTAAAATGAAAATTATAAGATACACATGACACTCATATGAAGATTAGAGATAGTGAACATATGAGATGATCAGAAATGAAAAATACCCATTGCTGTTGTTTTCACTATTATTATAGCTTTCACATCTTCCATAAAGACTCTCCCCTGACCTCTGGAACCTGACTATTTAGTGCAGTGTGGAGTGTCCTTCCCTAGCTAAGCAGTTCATATGTCTCTACTTCTATTATATTTTTTAAAGATCTTATTTATTTGTGTGAGAGAGAGAGTGCCTGAGCAGAGGGAGAGGCAGAGGAATTGAAAGAGGGACAAGCAGACCCACTGGGTGCAGAGCACAGGGAGGGACTTGATCCCAAGATCCCCAGATCATGACCTGAGCCGAAGTCAGCCATTTAACCAACTGAGCCACCCAGGCACCCCTCTATTATTTTTGAGTAATTGGCATTATAGGATAAGCTTTAAAATAATAAACAGAGACTATCAAAATGTCTAAATAGATGTCAGCTGAGGTTTCTCCACAGAATTTATGGATTCTTCACAAAATATGTCATGAAGTTAAACATTCAGATTCAGTTTCCATAAACTGAATTCAGTTTCCATTTTATCTTTAATAGATAAGAATAAACCAGGGATGCATAGATGGAGTTTGTCAAAGTTAGTCATAGAGAAGGAAATGGAGTCTTTAGAAATATATTGCTAAATTCGATTTTGTCATTCAATTTGCTTTTCTTTCTCAAAGTGTAGTCATTGGAAAGAAATTGTTTTCATTTACAAAAAGAAAAATTGAGTTGTTAAGCTTCTGTTTTGAGGAAGTAGTAGAGCAATGCTGACCCAGTGGCTTAGAATGGCAAAACCTACAAACCTTTGCTTGTACATCTTCACATATACTGACACAAATGATGCTGCTGTAATAAAATGCAAGCATCTGGATTTATCAGGTCTCAACACACTGATATCTGGACTGGCTGCAAGAATTAGATCTGAATGTCAGGAGGAAGTATATAAACGATGCAATTCAGAAAAACAATGGGAGGGAGAAGCTAACGGGTAGAAGAAAAAATTGTAATTTTAAAAGAGAAAGCCTTGCAAAATTTAGATCACCCTGAAAAATAGTTTAAAACATCATCATCTATCATAAAACTTTATATTTTCAATTTATTTCCTGATTCACATTTTTTGGTACAGTGTCGCATGTTGGATTTTTCTCTAACTTTCAAATTGGTGCTAAACACAAAATTACAAAACATTGGAAGGAAGTCTCAAGGGGACATTGCTATTGATTATATGGGCATGAAAATGATAATAAAGGCACAAGATAACAGCTCTCCACCCACAAATTTGATAATTTAGATGAAATAGGCCAATCCCATCAAGGATGCTAAATACCTAAGGATAAATAGAAACGTGAATATCTGTTATTGTAATTGGATCAAAAATTAAATATTTCAACAAAAGAAAACACCAGGCCCAGATGGTTTCACTGGAATATTATTCCAGACATTTCAAATTTTAAGCCTGTAGTCTGTGTTAGATGAACTGTGTGCCTTAACTCAGCCTCAGGACCATCCTAATGAGGAGGTGTTCTTATCTCCGATTATAGTAGGGTCTCCCTCAGAAGTCCGCACTATTTTCTTGTTTCCAATCTTCTCCTAGGTTTTTGCCCTAAGACCTGCAATTTCTCTGATCTTTTTCAGTCTTTGCTAGTTTTTTACTGTCAGAAACTTATATACTTCATATCTCTAACCCCAGAACCTGAAATAGTTCCTGCTGACCTCTTCCTGGATATTGTTTCTCTTTATCTCTTCTTGAATTACCCAACAGGTGTGTGTGTGTGTGTGTGTGTGTGTGTGTGTGTGTGTGTGATCATATCATTCTGGGCACTTTTCTTGTCAGCTAAAATATTTGTAAAAGGTATTGCTATTTTCTTTTTTTAAAGATTTTATTTATTCATGAGAGAGGGAGGCAGAGACACAGGCAGAGGGAGAAGCTGGCTCCATGCAGGGAGCCCAATGCGGAACTCGATCCCAGGTCTCCAGGATCATGCCCTATGGTGAAGGCAGCGCTAAACTGCTGAGCCACCTGGGCTGCCCAGGTATTACTATTGTCTAAAAGGACCATTTTAGAACAGTTCATTACAACCAAGTGAAATGTACATAGTTAAGCATGTATTTTGATTTGCTGCCTACACTTGTGCAGGAATACTTAGCTTCAACTCCGTTCTCTATACAACTTATAATCTTTTAAATAGTATTTACTTCCACTTAGTTATAGAGTAATAGTCAGCGGAGCTAGAATTTCTGAAATACCTTTGTATAATTTTCCATTTGGCTCTATGCCAGAAATGGGAAAAAATAGAAACCTATATTCAACCCACCAATATCCACAAATATCCATTAGAATCATACAAAAGGTACATAAGCAAGTTTCAACCTTCAACCTGCCTTTCACCTTCCTGAGAATAACTGTTTTCTTATGAATACTAGATCAGAAAAGATAACTTTGTCTCCAGTCTAGCAATGTCTTCTCTCTCCTACTTCCAGATGAATGTGAGCATTTTTAGTTGCCTCTTCCAGAGCCATTTTACATTTCTTCTATTGATCATCTGAGTTGAGCATGATTGGTCCCATCCTCAGCTTTGAGACAAAGCTCTGATTAGTCTGAAATCATCCCACTGTTACTGGATAAGGATATGACACATAACAGAGACCTAAGGCAATCAGTGAATGACAATCCTTCTGGCCCACTGCAATTGAGGAGTATGCGATCTCCACACCCTAATTAGAGTGAAGCTCAGGACTTTTGTTCAAAAGTTTATATTCTTCTGGAATCAAAGGGTGTTCATATATAAAACATGGAATCACTGCAGACATTTTACTAACATGAGGGAAGCAAAGATGAGGATGATGGCAATACAGAGATGAGCTCACGGCCCAGAAAATTGCAAAGAAGTGAAACAACAGGGTTGATCAAACTGAGTCTCAGGTTTTCCCTGGATATTTATAATTACATTATCCAGTAAATTCCTACTCCTGTTCCAAGCATTTTGACTATTAATTTTTTATTACTGTAAATGAAAACATTCTAACTGATGCAACCTATAAGAGTTAGGCACAGAGGAGGGGCAAGATGGCGGAAGAGTAGGGTCCCCAAGTCACCTGTCCCCACCAAATTACCTAGATAACCTTCAAATCATCCTGAAACTCTATGAATTCGGCCTGAGATTTAAAGAGAGACCAGCTGGAACGCTACAGTGAGAAGAGTTCGCACTTCTATCGAGGTAGGAAGACGGGGGAAAAGAAATAAAGGAACAAAAGGCCTCCGAGGGGGAGGGGCCCCGCGAGGAGCCGGGCTGAGGCCGGGGCGAGTGTCCCCAGGACAGGAGAGCCCCGTCCCGGAGGAGCAGGAGCTGCACCAACCTTCCCGGGCGGAAAGGGGCTCGCAGGGAGGTGGAGCAGGACCCAGGAGGGCGGGGATGCCCTCGGGCTCCCGGGGACACTAACAGACACCTGCGCCCCAGGAGAGTGCTCCGAGCTCCCTAAGGGCTGCAGCGCGCACGGCGGGACCCGGAGCAGCTCGGAGGGGCTCGGGCGGCGGCTCCGCGGAGGGGGCTGCGGGGCGGGAGCGCGAATCCACCAGCGCAGGCCCCGGAGCACAGGGCGCCGGGACACAGCCCAGGACCCGGCCTCCCCCGGGACAGGCAGAGGCCGGGAGGGCCCAGGACAGCAAGGACGCTCCTGCCCCGAGCTGAGCAGATCAGCGGCCCCGCCCCGGAGCCTCCAGGCCCTGCGGACGGAGAGCCCCGTAGTTACTGCGGGGGCTGACTCCAGGGCTCCAGAGCTGCGCCGCCACTGGAATTGTTCCTCCTGGGGCCTCACGGGGTGAACAACCCCCGCTGAGCCCTGCAGCAGGCAGGGGCAGAGCAGCTCCCCCTGAGAATCAGCACAGCAGGCCCCTCCCCCAGAAGACCAGCTTGATGGACCAGTTCCAGGGGAAGTCAAGAGACGTAAAGTACACAGAATCAGAAGATACTCCCCCGTGTTTTTTTGTTTGTTTGTTTTTGTTTTGTTTTTTTCTTTTTGATTTCTGATTGCTTCACCCACCCCTTTTTTTCACCTTTCTTTCTTTTTCTTTCTCTTTTTCTTTTTTCCTTTTTTTCTTCTTTTTCTTTTTTCTTTTTCTCTTTTCTTTCCTTCTCTCTCTCTTTCTCCTTTTCCCAATACAACTTGTTTTTGGCCACTCTGCACTGAGCAAAATGACTAGAAGGAAAACCTCACCTCAAAACAAAGAATCACAAACAGTCCTCTCTCCCACAGAGTTACAAAATCTGGATTACAATTCACTGTCAGAAAGCCAATTCAGAAGCACTATTATACAGCTACTGGTGGCTCTAGAAAAAAGCATAAAGGACTCAAGAGACTTCGTGACTGCAGAATTTAGATCCAATCAGGCAGAAATTAAAAATCAATTGAATGAGATGCAATCCAAACTAGAAGTCCTAACGACGAGGGTTAACGAGGTGGAAGAACGAGTGAGTGACAGAGAAGACAAGTTGATGGCAAAGAAGGAAACTGAGGAAAAAAGACAATGAAAAGACCATGAAGACAGATTAAGGGAAATAAACGACAGCCTGAGGAAGAAAAACCTACGTTTAATTGGGGTTCCCGAGGGCGCCGAAAAGGAACAGAGGGCCAGAATATGTATTTGAACAAATCCTAGCTGAAAACCTTCCTAATCTGGGAAGGGAAACAGGCATTCAGATCCAGGAAATAGAGAGATCCCCCCTCCACAATCAATAAAAACCGTTCAACACCTCGACATTTAACAGTGAAGCTTGCAAATTCCAAAGATAAAGAGAAGATCCTTAAAGCAGCAAGAGACAAGAAATCCCTGACTTTTATGGGGAGGAGTATTAGGGTAACAGCAGACCTCTCCACAGAGACCTGGCAGGCCAGAAAGGGCTGGCAGGATATATTCAGGGTCCTAAATGAGAAGAACATGCAACCAAGAATACTTTATCCAGCAAGGCTCTCATTCAAAATGGAAGGAGAGATAAAGAGCTTTCAAGACAGGCAGGAACTGAAAGAATATGTGACCTCCAAACCAGCTCTGCAAGAAATTTTAAGGGGGACTCTTAAAATTCCCCTTTAAGAAGAAGTTCAGTGAAACAATCCACAAAAACAAGGACTGAATAGATATCATGATGACACTAAACTCATATCTGTCAATAGTAACTCTGAACGTGAATGGGCTTAATGACCCCATCAAAAGGCGCAGGGTTTCAGACTGGATAAAAAAGCAGGACCCATCTATTTGCTGTCTAAAAAAGACTCATTTTAGACAGAAGGACACCTACAACCTGAAAATAAAAGGTTGGAGAACGATTTACCATTCAAATGGTCCTCAAAAGAAAGCAGGGGTAGCCATCCTCATATCAGATAAACTAAAATTTAGCCCGAAGACTACAGTGAGAGATGAAGAGGGACACTATCGCATACTTAAAGGATGTATCCAACAAGAGGATTTAACAATCCTCAATATATATGCTCCGAATGTGGGAGCTGCCAAGTATTTAAACCAATTAATAACCAAAGTGAAGAAATACTTAGATAATAATACACTTATACTTGGTGACTTCAATCTAGCTCTTTCTATACTCGATAGGTCTTCTAAGCACAACATCTCCAAAGAAACAAGAGCTTTAAATGATACACTGGACCAGATGGATTTCACAGATATCTACAGAACTTTACATCCAAACTCAACTGAATACACATTCTTCTCAAGTGCACATGGAACTTTCTCCAGAATAGACCACATACTGGGTCACAAATCGGGTCTGAACCGATACCAAAAGATTGGGATCGTCCCCTGCATATTCTCAAACCATAATGCCTTGAAATTAGAACTAAATCACAACAAGAAGTTTGGAAGGACTTCAAACACGTGGAGGTTAAGGACCATCCTGCTAAAAGATGAAAGGGTCAACCAGAAAATTAGGGAAGAATTAAAAAGATTCATGGAAACTAATGAGAATGAAGATACAACCATTCAAAATCTTTGGGATGCAGCAAAAGCAGTCCTCAGGGGGAAATACATCGCAATACAAGCATCCATTCAAAAACTGGAAAGAACTTAAATACAAAAGCTAACCTTACACATAAAGGAGCTAGAGAAAAAACAGCAAATGGACCCTACACCCAGCAGAAGTAGAGAGTTAATTAAAATTTGAGCAGAACTCAACGAAATTGAGACCAGAAGAACTGTGGAACAGATCAACAGAACCAGGAGTTGGTTCTTTGAAAGAATTAATAAGATAGATAAACCATTAGCCAACCTTATTAAAAAGAAGAGAGAGAAGACTCAAATTAATAAAATCATGAATGAGAAAGGAGAGATCACTACCAACACCAAGGAAGTAAAACGATTTTAAAAACATATTATGAACAGCTCTACGCCAATAAATTAGGCAATCTAGAAGAAATGGACGCATTCCTGGAAAGCCACAAACTACCAAAACTGGAACAGGAAGAAATAGAAAACCTGAACAGGCCAATAACCAGGGAGGAAATTGAAGCAGTCATCAAAAACCTCCCAAGACACAAGAGTCCAGGGCCAGATGGCTTCCCAGGGGAAATCTATCAAACAGTTTAAAGAAGAAACCATACCTATTCTACTAAAGCTGTTTGGAAAGATAGAAAGAGATGGAGTACTTCCAAATTCGTTCTATGAGGCCAGCATCACCTTAATTCCAAAACCAGACAAAGACCCCACCAAAAAGGAGAATTACAGACCAATGTCCCTGATGAACATGGATGCAAAAATTCTCAACAAGATACTAGCCAATAGGATCCAATAGTACATTAAGAAAATTATTCACCATGACCAAGTAGGATTTATCCCCGGGACACAAGGCTAGTTCAACACTCATAAAACAATCAATGTGATTCATCATATCAGCAAGAGAAAAACCAAGAACCATATGATCCTCTCATTAGATGCAGAGAAAGCATTTGACAAAATACAGCATCCATTCCTGATCAAAACTCTTCAGAGTGTAGGGATAGAGGGAATTTTCCTCGACCTCTTAAAAGCCATCTACGAAAAGCCCACAGCAAATATCATTCTCAATGGGGAAGCACTGGGAGCCTTTCCCCTAAGATCAGGAACAAGACAGGGATGTCCTCTCTCACCGCTGCTATTCAACATAGTATTGGAAGTCCTAGCCTCAGCAATCAGGCAACAAAACGACATTAAAGGCATTCAAATTGGCAAAGAAGTCAAACTCTCCCTCTTCACCAATGACATGATACTCTACATACAAAACCCAAAAGCCTCCACCCCAAGATTGCTAGAACTCATACAGCAATTTGGTAGCGTGGCAGGATACAAAATCAATGCCCAGAAATCAATGGCATTTCTATACACTAACAATGAGACTGAAGAAAGAGAAATTAAGGAGTCAATCCCATTTATAATTGCACCCAAAAGCATAAGATACCTAGGAATAAACCTAACCAAAGAGGTAAAGGATCTATACCCTAAAAACTATAGAACACTTCTGAAAGAAATTGAGGAAGACACAAAGAGATGGAAAAATATTCCATGCTCATGGATTGGCAGAATTAATATTGTGAAAATGTCAATGTTACCCAGGGCAATTTACACGTTTAATGCAATCCCTATCAAAATACCTTGGACTTTCTTCAGAGAGATAGAACAAATTATTTTAAGATTTGTGTGGAATCAGAAAAGACCCCGAATAGCCAGGGGAACTTTTAAAAAGAAAACCATATCTGGGGGCATCACAATGCCAGATTTCAGGTTGTACTACAAAGCTGTGGTCATCAAGACAGTGTGGTACTGGCACAAAAACAGACACATAGATCAATGGAACAGAATAGAGAACCCAGAAGTGGACCCTCAACTTTATGGTCAACTAATATTCGATAAAGGAGGAAAGACTATCCACTGGAAGAAAGACAGTCTCTTCAATAAATGGTGCTGGGAAAATTGGACATCCACATGCAGAAGAATGAAACTAGACCACTCTCTTGCACCACACACAAAGATAAACTCAAAATGGATGAAAGATCTAAATGTGAGACAAGACTCCATCAAAATCCTAGAGGAGAACACAGGCAACACCCTTTTTGAACTTGGCCACAGTAACTTCTTGCAAGGTACATCCACGAAAGCAAAAGAAACAAAAGCAAAAATGAACTATTGGGACTTCATCAAGATAAGAAGCTGTTGCACAGCAAAGGATACAGTCAACAAAACTAAAAGACAACCTACAGAATGGGAGAAGATATTTGCAAATGATGTATCAGATAAAGGGCTCGTTTCCAAGGTCTTTAAAGAACTTCTTAAACTCAACACCAAAGAAACAAACAATCCAATCATGAAATGGGCAAAAGACATGAGAGAAATCTCACAGAGGAAGACATAGACATGGCCAACATGCACATGAGAAAATGCTCTGCATCACTTGCCATCAGGGAAATACAAATCAAAACCACGATGAGATACCACCTCACACCAGTGAGAATGGGGAAAATTAACAAGGCAGGAAACAACAAATGTTGGAGAGGATGCGGAGAAAAGGGAACCCTCTTACACTCTTGGTGGGAATGTGAACTGGTGCAGCCACTCTGGAAAACTGTGTGGAGGTTCCTCAAAGAGTTAAAAATAGACCTGCCCTACGACCCAGAAATTGCACTGTTGGGGATTTACCCCAAAGATTCAGATGCAATGAAATGCCAGGACACCTGCACCCCGATGTTTCTAGCAGCAATGTCCACAATAGCCAAACTGTGGAAGGAGCCTCGGTGTCCATCGAAAGATGAATGGATCAAGAAGATGTAGTTTATGCATACAATGGAATATTACTCAGCCATTAGAAAAGACAAATACCCACCATTTGCTTCAACGTGGATGGAACTGGAGGGTATTATGCTGAGTGAAGTAAGTCAATCGGAAAAGGACAAACAGTGTATGTTCTCATTCATTTGGGGAATATAAATAATAGTGAAAGGGAATATAAGGGAAGGGAGAAGAAATGTGTGGGAAATATCAGAAAGGGAGACAGAACATAAAGACTTCTAACTCTGGGAAATGAACTAGGGGTGGTGGAAGGGGAGGAGGGCGGGGGGGGTGAATGGGTGACGGGCACTGAGGGGGACACTTGTCGGGATGAGCACTGGGTGTTATTCTGTATGTTGGTAAATTGAACACCAATAAAAAATTAATTAAAAAAAAAGAGTTAGGCACAAAGAAATGTGCTAAGAATATGGAGGTTGGGGGAAGGAGTGGGAAGGGGTTCAGCCCCGATGCTCTAAAGCCCAGAGATTACTAGGGAAAGTAATATATCAAAACAATTCTTGCAATGGATCTTTTAGCTATGAATGCTTTCTGAAATGCACCTAAGTCTGTTGCTGAGTTTGCCTTGATCTCAGAAAGCTCACAAATAAAGTGGTTCAGCCATAGAATGGATTAGTGAATAGAATGAAGTAGAAGACACGTTATAGTATCATCGTGACTTTTATTTAATAAGCAGGGAATACAAGAAGGGAAGACATTAATGCTTTCTATTAAGTAGCTGATCATTCATTCATTCAATATAGTGCTGAAAGCAGACACATAAAGCTTACAAATAAATGTATAATTGCTACAAATGATCATTTTATTGGGTAGATAAAAGGACATTTAGCCCATTCACTGAGGTTATGGAATACTTCCCAGGAAAGTGTCAGTTGAGCTGAGATCTAAAGAATGCATATAGCAGAACTCATCGAGCAAAGATTTATAGCAAGTTTGAGTGATGCACCATCATTTTGACAGAATCTTGTGGTTTGCCTTGCACATGGATGTGTGTACTCATACACACACACACAAAAATATGGTAAGATTTTACAAAAATCATGCTTATTAAATTCAATTTTATGTGGTTTGCATTTAAGAAAAGACTTCAATTTCAGTCTTCAAAGTCTCAGTCTTTGGTGAAACTGGGTCACTTGTGGTTGTTCCCAAACCATTATTCCTAACCCATAATTTGGCCATATTTGGCTAATATTAGAATGTGACAGGCTCAATACTCCTATACACTTGTCTGTGTGTAATGACCTTTTGAGATAATTGTTGATATTCCTGTTCAGGTCCCAGTGAGACTGGGTTTGAATTATACCTTTAAAATTTTCCTTTCCAAATCATAACTTTTCACATATAGAGAGTCCCCAAAGCAGAAATAATATAAAAGGAAATAAATCATTCATTACTCAAGCATTCATAATAATTACCATCTCTTAATAAAGAACTTTTTCTCATTAGAAAAGTAGTACATTTACATTGCAGGAATTTTAAAAATGTAGATAGCACACAAGAATATACACTCCATCCATAATTCTACCATCTAGAGATTTCAACATTCATATTTTGTTGATTTATTAATATTTGGTTGGCAAATTTCTAGTTTCTGCACCCATCTGTCTATATAATCATGTTGTAGATACCATTTTGTAAACGACTTCTCCCCATTATCCTTGTAATTCAGTATTCTTCCACAACATTAAAGAAGTCCATATGAATTAAAGATATAGACATATCTTTATTTATAGATATAGATAGATGATAGATAGATAGATAGATAGATAGATCCCAAATTGAAAACTGATACTATTGAAAAGTATACTATGAAGCCATATCATTATTGCTTTGGGTATTTTAGATAAATAGAACATTTTATTTTATCACCTAGCTTAAAAATAATATTTGGATTTAAATGTACGATACACACATATCTTATATCTGATCAGTAAGTAGTACTTCCAGCAATTTTATGTTGTTTATAACAGTTCCTGTGTTTAAATTGAGTCCTGCTTGTATTTTGGAAACCATCAGTTTATAATGACTAGAAATTAGGAAAATAAAATCATAAAAATATCATTTGAAAAAGTGTCATCCTTAGAAGCACTGGGTTGACATGTCATACTGTAAACATCACAGCTGAAAACATTGCAGACTGCATTGCTATCCTAAACCCTTGTCTGGAAACCAATAAAAAAGAACAATTTAATAATTATTCTTCAAGAAAAGGACACAGACATTTCAATAAATTTATGTCAAGAATCCACTTATCATGACATTCCATGAATACAGGTAAGAAAATCCAATACAAATAACTCAAAACTTGAAAGTCAAATGATTGGGGCAGTTGCTTTAGTAAAGTTACATTTAAGATTTTTATTAAATTCTATCTTCTTTATTCACCGCTGTAAGCCACAAAGACAGTGCTTGGAACCTAGGAAACACTCACTATTTATTGATTAAAGCTAAAAATGACTTTGGAGTTTCTTCCAGAACCTCTCATAGCTATGACTCTGAAGATATTAGCATTTGAGGAAATATTCCTGATAACTTCTCATCTTGTTTTTCTCTATCTTCTATTTTTTTTCTTCAAACACTATGCCCATGAGACTAGAAACGATACACTTTACAGCCATCAATAAAGTACAGGTTTCTCTAGAAACCCAAACAAAATGCCTTCACATTTCTTTTTTTTAAATTTTTTTTAAATTTATTTATGATAGTCACAGAGAGAGAGAGAGAGAGAGAGAGAGAGAGAGTCAGAGACATAGGCAGAGGGAGAAGCAGGCTCCATGCTGGGAGCCCGAGGTGGGATTCAATCCCGGGTCTCCAGGATCGCGCCCTGTGCCAAAGGCTGGTGCCAAACCGCTGCAACACCCAGGGATCCCCCTTCACATTTCTTATGCAGAGATACAATGACAGATCCAAATTTACCTACGAGGATAAATGCTGTTCAAATGATTATATGTTAATTTTATGTGCAAAATATATAATGAGAATTCTAAGTGCCTCTTGTTTCCAGCAGAAAACTTCGGTTTTAGAATTTTCATTTTTTTAAAATATCCCAATTGTTGTATTGGTAATGTTATTTACCAAATTTTGTTATTTTTATTATTGTATTTGTTGTGAGTACATTACATGATTATTTAATAGTTATATTTGGTTATCTTTAAATGTTTAATTGATATATGTCAAATTCATCTATCGAGCAAAAACCAAAAGTAAACAACATCAATTAACACATAATATTTTATTTTTTTATTTTTTTAAATTTTTATTTTTTTATTTATTTATGATAGTCACAGAGAGAGAGAGAGAGACAGAGACACAGGCAGAGGGAGAAGCAGGCTCCATGCACCGGGAGCCCGACATGGGATTCGATCCCAGGTCTCCAGGATCGCACCCTGGGCCAAAGGCAGGCGCCAAACCGCTGCACTACCCAGGGATCCCAACACATATTTTAAATCCAATTTGTAAGACATTTATATTTGTGCTACCAAGTAACATATCTATGTACAAAGGAAATCCTAGAACATTTTCATTAACAATGACAGTTGCCTATTAAGAATTATAAAACTATCACTAGAACTTCCTGAAATCATTCTCATTCCAGGTTGTGTCTTGATCTATTTATCATGTTTAAAACTGAGCTCCTGCTTTTATATACTCAGAAAATATTTGTATGTAGAAATCAATAGTTCAGATTCTCTAGGAGCATCTGTTTTAAAAAGGCTTTCTCCTTTTGGGTAAAGTAAGCAGTCAAGTTTTGAAAGACAAGTATTGAATACTAGGAGCTGAAGAGAGTCTGTGGGTGAGTTGAGAAATGGGGTTGCCCTCAGAATACTCCAGACCTATTTGGCTCTGTGGGAGGTGGTAATAAATCAGAGACACAAGTAACTAATTAGAAATGGTGACTGTGAGTCATGATTCACATTATCATGAATAATCAGTAATCTTTATATTTTACTTCATTTTTTTGCTTATTATTTTTTTCACAGTTATTTCTGAAAAATAGCATGGAAGGTCAAATTGAAAGATATACAAGGAATGGCTTAGGAACCTAAAAACACACTTGAGAAAAGATAAGCAAATTGTAACTCCATTGCTACATACCCAACCACCAAAATAGATATATGTAGCCTCAAATTTTTTTTGAGAATTTGGACAAACATCCAATAGTTTCTTAGAGCTACTTATAGAAAAAAAAAAAAAAAAGACCTGCCCCTCTACAGATAATTCAGAGTAATCATACCTGGTCTCCTCATCCTTCCCTGAGTATGTCCTTTATATTCTAACATCTCATTTTACCTATCTGGAAGACCTTTTCATGTGATTGTCTAAAGACCCACAGCACATATTGATCTTACTAGAAGCCCACTCTCCCAATCAAAAGTATTCTCTTCTCTCTTCCTTGGTGATTCATGTCCTATGTGCTTCTCCCTCTGTCCCTCGCCCCACTCATGCCTCCTCGCTCTCTCTCTCCCTCTCTCTCTCTCTCCCTCTCAAAAATAAGTAAATAAAAATCTTTAAAAAATGACTTTGTGTAATAGTATGGTAATATCTAAAAACATTTATGAGGGTAGAGGGATTATTTGTATATAACAAAATATTACAAAGAACATTTTTTAACTGACAATTTAAGAAAATAGACATTATATTCCACAGCAAGATGCAGAATATATGGTAAATGTTTGGACATCTAGTTTTGAGACACAAATCTCTTTGAAGGTATAAAAGAATCAGGGATTGCAGATCAGAGGAGGATTTTGAAGAGTGTTTCATTTTAGAGAGCTGATGTGTGGGATACTTCCTTCAGTTAATAAAAGGGTTTCGCTAAGATCATTTAGAGCTTATTATCACTCCTTTGCAATTCGGGAGTAATGTGGAGGAAGTATTCATTCTAATTTGTGTGGAAAATCTAAAAGGGTGGTTAACCATTTTAATGTTAGAATACAATAGACATCTGGTACTACTAGTTCTTGTTAAGATAATGCATAAATATTTTCTATAGATAAAATGTGAGTCACATGCAAAATAAGGCTTGAGTCTTTTTCAACAAGACCGTATCAAAAAGCAAACCAACTCCAGTAATAAGAAGCTGGAGTTTGGGATCCCTGGGTGGCTCAGCGGTTCAGTGTCTGCCTCCAGCTCAGCGCATGATCCCGGAGTCCTGGGATCCAGTCCCGCATCAGGCTCCCCGCATGGAGCCTGCTTCTCCTTCTGCCTTTGTCTCTGTATCTCTCATGAATGAATTAATAAAATCTTTTTTAAAAATCCTGACTATTTAACAAAAATAATACATCAAAAAGGTACATCTTAGTTAAGCAGTTGCCTTAGACTTAGGTCATGATCTCAGGGTCCTGGGATCAAGCCCTGCATTAGGCTCCCTGCTCACCGGGATGCCTCTCTCTCACTCTCTCTCTGTCCCTCACCCTGAGTCAGAAATATCATATGTATCAATATGTATCAATATGCAAAATCGAGAGTGTTCCTTTATATATTGTCATCTTTAAGTGATGGTTAGTTTTATGTATCAACTTGCCCAGGCTCTCATACCCAGTTATTTAATCCAATGCTAATCTAGTTACTTCCCTGAAGATATTTTGTAAATGTGGTTAACATCTACATTCAAGTAAAGGAGATTACCCTCAATAATATGGTTGGTTTTATCCAATCAGTTGAAAACTCTAAAGAAGAAACTGAGGTTTCCCTCCAAAGAAAATTTTCCTTGGGACAGCAACACTAACATTTGCCTGAGCTTCCAGCCTGCTGACCTGCCCTATGGATGTCAGACTTCCCAGCTTCCACAATCACGTAAACTAATCTCATAAATAAATCAGTAAATTGGTAAGTAAATAAATGAATCCTGTTGGTTCTGTTTCTCTACAACACTCTGACTAATACAGTAAGTGAAATAGACAGTGTGATACATTTTACAATGATAAGAAAATCTGTATTTTACTTTGGAACTAACTTTATAAAAATAAGGAAGGCCAACATGGAGAAAAATTTAAACTCTATGGAAAGCTATAAAAATAAGTGAAAAAAAATAAAAAAAAAATAAAAAAATAAGTGATAGAACATGTTAAAGGGTGAAATTTCTTAATATTTTTAAATGTGATTTCTTCTTAATTAATCAATGCAATTACAACTTTAATCTCAGACAAAATGTTAAGGAAATGTGAATAATTCATCCTAAAATGATGGTGTGTTGGGACGCCTGGGTGGCTCAGTGGTTGAGTATCAGCCTTTGATTCAGGGTGTGATCCTGGCGTCCTGGGGTCAAGTCCCACATCAGGCTCCCTTCGTGGAGCCTGCTTCTCCCTCTGCCTATGTCTCTGCCTCTCTCTCTCTCTCTTTGTGTGTGTGTCTGTGTGTCTCTCATGAATAAATAAATAAATAATCTTAAAAAAATAAAATAAAAAATAAAATGAATGTGTGGGTGCCTGGGTGACTCAGTCGGTTAAGTGTCTGCCTTTGGCTCAGGTCATGACCCCAGTGTCCTGTGATCAAATCCTGCATTGGGCTCCCTGTCCCAGAGCCTGCTTCTCCCTCCATCTCTCTCTCTCTCTGTGTGTCTTTCATGAATAAGTAAATAAAACCTTTAAAAAAATTTAAAAAGTAAAATGAATGTGAAGGAATAAAAGTCTAGAAATGGCTAAGAAAATTTGAAAAATAATAATAAATATGGAAAAGTCACCCTACCATATATGAACACATATCAGAAAGCTACTGATGTCAAATTTATATAGTTGTATAGAAAATGACACGTAAATCAACAGAATCAGGCAGGATCCTTAAGGAGTCGTATGTATGTGATAAAAGGTGGTCCAGGGCACCAGAAGGGAGAGAAGAAACAGCAGGTTAAACATTAGCTAATGTTGGGAAAAGGGCTCACCATAAAAAAGAAAAGAATCAGATTTACTCTGACATAATCTATACAAACAAAAATGCATTATATCTAACTGTTAGATAGAATGTCATAAAACACTTAAAAGGAAATTTAAGAAGCTTTTTCTGGGAGACTGAGTTGGGAAGGCATTTGCTAAACAAGACTCCCAAAGCCTGATTTACAGGGCTAATTTAAGTTTATGAATAGCATAATTTAATTAACAGAGCAAGCCATTTAGTGCGCTTTTATAACTTAACCACACATAAAAATAAAAGTTGATAGAACTGTATACAATTAACCTATAAAAGTAGAATTAAAAGTTCCATTTTTGAAATTTGAGAACCTAAATGTTTCTCAAAGCCCAAGGGTGAGCTGAGTTTCATAAATCAATGCCTTGATGCTGGAACCTTCTAAATCTTACTAAATCACCTATTCAATTTTATCAATTCTTGATAGTGACTCAGACATAACTGCCTCTCCTCTTGTCAGGACAAATTCTGGGTGTGGAGGTAGAGTTCACATATTCTGTCTTAAATCCCTCCTCAATTTTCTGAACCTTCTCAGATGTGATGTTTCAATATATCTGTGCCAACACAGAGTCAACTGGGGTAATGTTCACAGCTCCTCAGAGAGGTAGCCATGTGTTAGCATAAAAGAATTAGACCAATGATCAGATGACTCAGGTTCCAGAGCCATTTCTTCTATTTACCAGTCATGTGACCTTAGAAAAGTCACTAGAAGCAGTGTGTACCCATTTACAAATGGGTAAAAATAGAGAGATGTTTTGCTTCCAAGGTCCCTTACAATTCTGACAACTATGATTCTCCCAATATCCTGTGACTCTAATGTGGGAATCATGGAGCCCAAAGTGGAAGGTATTTGGAAGTGTGCCCTAGGGACTCTCTCAAACTGCAATACAGGGTTAATCACCTCCTCTTTCTATAACAATAGCTGGCTCTACTCTAGCCTCATGTAGGAGGAAAGTTTCTGTAACTCTTAGGGTTTTTGGTTATAGACAGTCGGAAAAAGAAATGGCTAAATCAAGCAACAAAATAAAAAGAACTGATAGAAGCAAATGTGGTAAAGTCAAAGTGCTACAGGTTTCTTCTTCCTTCAGTGCTCGAGGCTCTTGGTAACACCACTGCAAAGAATGAAGAGGTAGACCAGTGGTGGGCAGCAAAGCAAAGTTTATTGAGAGTAAAGTCTATTGAGCAATAGAACAAAGCTCCTGAAGAGGGAAGGGACCGGAGAGGGTTGCCACTGGAGTTTCTAAGTCTAGGAGTTTTTATGGGCTTGTTGGCAGGCTGTTTTAATCTGATTAACCCTCCATGCTCCTGTCACCCAATCAAGTTTTTGTCATCTACCTATCACATGGGAAAGGATGAAGGGCTCCTTCCAGGGTGGTGCAAAATCTTTTTAAGGGTGGTTTCCTCTTAGGGCGGGGCCCCCTTGTCCCTGATTGCCTTCCTTCCAACTATCTTCTACTAGTAGATTTGACAAAACAGCTGATAAGCCAGGCTTCTCAAAGAATAGTAACTAGACAACATTTTGGGACAGTGAGAACAGAGACAAAGAGAGACAGTCCCACATCACCAAATAAAGAAGTCTGCACCAACTGTTTTCTTTCCTGGTTTCTCCTGACCTGGAAAGAGACTCTGATTGGTCTAGCTACTAGCCTACTACCTCTTGGCCAGGGAAGATCATGGCATCTTGACTGAAATGCAGGATAAGGCAGCTGACAATGAAAGAGGGAGCTCCCTTCCTCGAAGGGAATCAGAACACAGCTACCAGCCAAAAGGAAACACATGCAGCACAAGCAAAAACAACACATCTCACAATAGTCAACAAAGACCTCTGATAATAGGGACTGTCACCCTCTGAGCCTTTGCTCATATTGGAAGCCACCTGCTGTCAGACCTCGTGAAACAGTGGGAATAATGGCTGCTCTGCTGCTCATCCTCATCTGAAATAGTCATTTAGTAGTTTGGACTTATTAGGGACCCTGGAGTCTATTCCCTGTCTTTATTTTTACTTGTCTCTCTACAAACAAAGAATTTAGGAATACATACCTTTTTAAATAAATGACTCAAAGAAATTGTAATATGTTTAAAAAACTTGCATTTCTCCCAGGGAAATTCAGTCTCGGTGATCTATGATCCAGAGTTTTAAATGGATAGAGAATAAGAGGTTACTTTAAAAGAAAGAAACCAAGTTATCATGATTATAACAAGTAGAAAAATCTCTTATAGTCATAGCTCTGCTTTCTTGTGACAAAATCTTTTTTCCAGAATTGAAGACCAGCCATGCAGGCAAGAAATGTGCTTGGAAGGATATAGAGCTATACTGTCATGTCAATGAGAAAAGCTCTGGAGGTCGCACAAGACAGTTGTGCAAACTGTGCCCAAACATGTCTCCACTCAAATAAGTACTTTGCTTTGTTTTAATAATGAGATTTAATTATAAGAATTATAAGAATTACTGACTATTATAAGCTGGGTTTTGTTTCCATGGCTTCTTGGGGATTTAGTTCCCATTTAATTTAATTTGGATTACTTGATTACTTTTTTAAAATGGGACCAAAATGTAGCCATGGGATGTGCACCCACCTGACCTCTCTGTGAATGCTGCCCTGTGAAACTCCCAGGTTCTATCTGCTTTTTGTTCATATTGTACTGGTGGTTCTCTCTGAAGAAGTTTTTTTCATTCATATTGAGAAAAAAGGGGAAACCCAACCCCAGAACTGACTGTTACTGATAACCACTATCAAAGAGCTGCTGGTGCCCACGGACGTCCATCCCCACCAACTGAATTCTCTTCCTATGTTTTTATTACAGTCTATGCTATTGTTTGCAATGAAGACGAGGAAAGAGAAACTAGAAGAAATATATCTGGCTTAATTACACAGAGGATTTGAAAGTAATTTTTTCATGTGTTATTATGAATGAAGATTCTATCTGGAGTTTAAATCTGGTCTGATTTTTAAAATATATGAGGACATAATAAAAAATAAAAATAAAATGTAAGAGGACACAGGAGTAAAAAATTTTATAGATGCTAAGTCTTTTTGAAAGCAAGTTTTACTATCTCTGTGACCTTCGGTATATCATTTAAACTTCTTTCAGGGATGCCTGGATGGCTCAGTGGTTGAGCACCTTCCACCCAGGGCATGATCCTGGAATCCTGGGATTGAGTCCCACATCAGGCTCCCTGTATGGAGCCTCCCCCTCTCTCGGCTTTTGTCTCTCCTGCCTCTCTCTCTCTCTCTCTCTCTCTCTCATGAATAAATAAATAAAATCTTTAAAAAAATAAATTTCTTTTAGCCTGGATTTTAAATGTAGAGTAAGTACCTACCTTACCCATCTGAGAAGTCAAGTTGAAATAATGGATGTGAAAATATTAAGGCCAAAACAAAGTGAAATGGAATTATTTCTGTGAAGCTAGCCTGAGGTCATGCAAATAACACAGATATTGCAGTTAGGAGATCTTGGTCCAGTTTAAGATCCTGTACTTAATTTTGTACTTATTTTGGTAGTTTTTATTGCAAGAACTAGCAATAAATACTACAGAAATAATTAGCACAGGTTTATAATCAGACAGACAGAGGTTCAAGTATAGGTTCTGCCACCTAGTAACATTTTTTATTAGACGAGTATCTTTTCCTGGTTAAGACTCAGTTTCGGGCAACCTGGGTGGCTCAGCGGTTTGGCGCCTGCGTGATCCTGGGGACCCGGTGTCAAGTCCCACCTCAGGCTCCCTGCATGGAGCCTGCTTCTCCCTCTGCCTGTGTCTCTGCCTCTCTCTCTCTCTCTCTCTCTCTGTGTGTGTCTCTCATGAGTAAATAAATAAAATCTTAAAAAAAAAAAGACTCCGTTTCATCCCTGATGAAATGAGAATAATGTTTTCTATCAACACCAAAATTAAACTTCCCATATTTCCAAAAAAGGGAAGAGAAAATCATAGTTGAGACATGGAAGCAACCTAAGTGTCCATTAATAAAGGAATGGATGAAAAAGATTCAGTGTATATACAATAGAATGTTACTCAGCCATAAAAAAAAGAATGAAATCATGCCATTTACAGCAACATGGATAAACCTAGAGGGTCTAATGCTAAGTGAAATAACATAGAGAAAGTCAAATACTATATGATTTCACTTAGATGTGGAATCTAAAAAAGCAAACAAACACCAAACCAAACAGAAACAGACTCATAGATATAGAAAACAAACTGTGGGTTACCAGAGTGGAGAGGGGTTGGGGGACAGGAGAGATAGGTGAAGGGGAGTAAGAAGTAAAAACTTCCAGGTATAAAATAAATATGTCATGGGGATATAAGCATAGGGAATATTGTCAGTAACATGGTAATAACTATATAGTAACAGATGGGAACTAGACTTATCATGGAGATTATTTCCTAATGTATAAAAATACTGAGTTCCTGTGATACACACCTGAAACAGGACACCATATGTCAATTATACTTCAGTTTTGAAAAAAAGATAACATAAAAAGGAAAAAGAATCAGAAAGGGAGACAGAACATGAAGACTCCTAACTCTGGGAAATGAACTACGGGTGGTGGGAGGGGAGGGGGGCGGGGGGGTGGGGGTGAATGGGTGATGGGCACTGAGGGGGGCACTTGACGGGATGAGCACTGGGTGTTATTCTGTATGTTGACAAATTGAACACCAATAAAAAAATAAATTTATTATTAAAAAAAGGAAAAAGAAGATAAAGCAGCTTAGGATGCAGAAGAGGCTGATAAAATTTACAAGGTGAGGATAAAGTATGTGAAAAGGATATCAGTGACTGCAGTTTCTAAAAAACAAAAAATAAGCAAGTGTTTTAAATGGGCATGAGAATTTTTCTCAGCGTTTAAAAAAAAAGCTTCATATCTAGACAAACTATAAAGGCAACTTTTGAAATCAAAACCAGTAAACACTATGACATTTTGGGAGGACATAAAAATGGGTCAGGATATTTTGTTACCACATAGTCAGAAATAAGCAACAAGAAAATGTGTGGATGAGTCCTCGCCTGAGCAACTGGGAAGATCAAGTATAAACATGTCAACATGGTGTATTCACAGGATCGCATGCCTTGTTTTTCACACAAAGTTTCCAGTGGGCTTTTCTTGAGGCTTAGATGACTGGTACTTAACCAGTCTTCAAGCTTTAGGTTCTGTAACAGAGCCCAGAGATAGCACAAGAAAAGCAAACTTGAAATTAAAGCCACCTGCAGTTAAATAACTAAAGTGCTATCTCTGAAAGCTATGTTAAAATATTTATGAGGCAAGAATCTCAGAACAAATCTGAGTAATATATATGAGGTATGTTTCACGGAAAATATTTCATTTTAACTTGTTCTTTTTTTTTTCTGAGAAGAATTGAAGCAATAAGCCATATTCGTTCCAAGTTATAAATAAATCAGCGCTGTACGTTTGAATGTAAAATATCTATAATTAAAAAAAATAAAGCTAGACCTTATGTTAATGATGGTAGTGATGATATAGCGAGGTTATAGTAAGGACACAAATGAGTAAGTGCCCAGCTCCAATTCCATATTCAGGTATCATGGAAACCAGAGCATATTTGTGAAGAATTCAGGGCAATCTAGAGATCTCAGGCAAAGAGGTGCATATTTTCACACCCATGTCCACCACGAGAATGGCTCCAATACTGCTGGATATTTGCTTATTTCTGTGTTGTTACCACTGTCTTCTAGTGGTATTCTCTTCTCTTCATCTTGACTTCTGTTTGACCCATAACTTTGCCTTCCCTGTGATTTTGCCTTGCTCAGTAGAGCCCATAAGGCCCCACTCTATCTTAAGGCCTCCTTTCATCTTTAACTTCGACACCAACAACCCTGTTTCACAATTCACCTCCTCAGGAGAGGTGATGTGATTGCTCTTACTCATTGCTCACATTGGTCCATGGCACAGATTTCTAGCTGGTCTTCAGGTCCTATGCCCACTTTTTGCCGAATCAGCTGCTAATAGGAAGGTCACGTGGTCTTCACTGCAGGGAATTCAGATGAGAAATTATCACTTACAAGGATTGTGCCCTTATACATACTATGATCTCTCTCAAAGTTTATGGAAATCTGAGTGAGTCATTTAGCATCTTTAAGCTTTCCATGCTTACCTCACAGGATTTTTGTGATCATCATACCAGACACTTTATGTGAAAGTCATTTGAAATCTCTAAACTAAAGTAATATATAGGTGATATAAAAGTACATAAATGTAATTTTTAAATCACTTAGTTCTGTGTATTAATGATTCACTTGTGTTTAGTCCTCAATGATAAGGTGCTTGCTAAAGATTCTCTCAAATATGCCGACAGTCAGAGATTAGAATTTCTAAATTTAATTCAGTTGAGACAAGAATTTCTGTGAATCTCTTCAGGTTATATTGAACCACATTTAGCTGCCTAGTCCTGTGCTGACCACTGCCTAAATTTAGGAGTATATCACATAATGTCTTTCCACAAAAGGATTAAAATCTTGTCTTGAAAATATTTTTCCATGGTCCAATAATCACTTATCAACTGTTGACTTCCAAAAGACACTAAATAAGGCCTATCTTCAAGGTTTGACCATTTCAAGGGGCTGAAAAATGAAGTTCAGGGCACTTTCAAATATAAAAAAGTAACTATTGTGGTTTTGTGTGTGTGTGTGTGTGCATGTGTGTGAGTGTTCAGCCAAGAGTAAATCCCCACATGACACGACCCTCACTTCTGATGACAAATGGAAGTTTGGAAGATTCCCATAGTTATCTCATTTTCAATAATTCTCCAGAGGGACTCACAGAGCTCACTGAAAGATTATATCTACAGTGATGGTTTACTACGGGGAAAGGATGCTAATTAAAATCATCTAAGGAAAGGAGCTCATAGAGCAGAGTCCAGGAAAGGTACCAGATGCAAAGCTTCTGTTGTCCTCTCTCCATGATCAAGGACATAGTACTTTCACAGCATGACAATATGATTGGAGTACTGTCAACCAGAGAAGCCTATATAATCACTGCTGTCAGGAGATCTGTATAAGAGTTGGATCACATACTGCCCCTGTACTTGACCTTTAGTTGCCATGCTCCCCCAGCAGGTTGGTAACTTTAGCTTCCAGTTCCTATTGGAGGCAAAATTAATACCATGTAACCCAAAGCTTCTATCATAAGATCACATCATTAGATTGCTAGAAGTCAAAGTCTCCAGTTCAACAAAGACACTCCTAACAGGCAGAAAATTGTAAGGACTTAGAAGTTGTTTCTCAATAGAAACAACAAAAGCCAGACTTCTCCTTGAGTAAGATTAATTCTTCACTACATAATAACTAAGTGTAATATGCGAGATTAACTCAATCAGAATTATAACTTTTTTTTTATTCATGAGAGACACACAGAGACAGAGACATAGGCAGACACTCAACCCCTGAGCCACCCAGGCATCCCTAACTCAATCAGAATTCTAATAAAATGACTCACAGAGAAGTTAGGGACCAATAGTGAGACTAGGACAGAATCACATGAAACTGTTATGATGTATACAAAGGTACAAATATCAACTAAAAAAAAAATCTAAGAAAGGCCAGCAAGGGGATCCCTGGGTGGCGCAGCGGTTTGGCGCCTGCCTTTGGCCCAGGGCACGATCCTGGAGACCCGGGATCGAATCCCACGTCGGGGCTCCCGGTGCATGGAGCCTGCTTCTCCCTCTGCCTGTGTCTCTGCCTCTCTCTCTCTCTGTGACTATCATAAATAAATAAAAATTAAAAAAAAAAAGAAAGGCCAGCAAGGCAGGTCCTTCTGCTTGCAATCTGTCTTCCATTTATTTGTTTAGCTTTTTTTAAGGTATAATTTACAAACCACAAAGTTTATCCATTTTAATTATACAATTCAATAATCTTTATTAAACTTTCAGAGCTGTGAAAACATCTTTACAATCCATTTTTAGAACATTTCCATCACCCAAGAAAGATTTCTGTGCCAATTGGCAATCAATCCCTGTTCTTCATCCCAGGCCTAGGAAATCTTAGACCTGCTGTCTCTATAGATTTGACTTTACTGGACATTTCATACAAATGGTATATACAAAATTAGCCTTTTGCATTGGACTTCTTAACATAATGAATTTTTCATATTCATTCATATTGTAGCATGAGTTAGCGCTTTATTCCTTTTTATTGCTGAGTTACGCTCTCCTGTATGGATATACCACATTTTGTTTATTCATTTACTAGTGGATGGCCTTTTGGATTGTTTTCACTTCCTGCAGTTATGAATAATACTGTTATAATAAATAAGAGGGTTTGTTTATATATGTGGGTATGTTTATATTCTTGGGTAGATATCTAAGAGTAGTAGCATTGTCAAGTTTTATGGTAAATTTATGTTTAACTTTTTAAAGAAATGGTTAAGTTGTTTTCCAAGATGGTTTTAATTTGTATAGCCCCACCAAGAAAGTATGAGGGTTCCAACATTTATTATTACTCTTTTTTATTAAAGCCATTTTAGTGTGTAAGAAGTGACTGGTTTAGTTTTTAAGCTATCTATAACTGCCCTGCTGAAGGGCCATTATTATTAAGGTATGTATCCAAGAAAACAATAAATTCAGTTATAGATGTTCTGTTCTGCCTCTGCCTTTACTCTAGAGGAGAGATCGTGCTCTGCTTATTCTTTTCATTTAAAACTTTCATATCTTAGGCCTGTTGCTTACGGTCATCAATGGAGAATACAAAATCCATTATTATTGCTCTTCAGATGACTGGTTAGTTTGTTTATCTTTCTGGTAGCAAATACAATGTTATTTCTCTGTAAAATTACCAATATTTGCTAAAACCGGACCATAACAAAAGTGGAATGGGTATAAATATAAACAGGAAGTACGGCAGGGTAGATGCAACTGAGAAACATACACTGAATTTGGATAAATGAAAAAGACTTTATCACATAATGCAGAAAAACACTGTACCGCTTAATAATTTGGCTGGCCAGCTGACCTACGGATTAAACCCAAATTTATGACAGCAATATTCCAGCCATGACTATGTTACTGCCTACTTACAAAACACACCACGCACAATAAACAGAAAAGTGTGAAGTGAGAAAAACACCAGAAAAAAAAGAAAAACAGTACAAAAAAAGGGGAAAGTGAGAAAGAAATAAAGATGATTATAATGTCATACTTGTAAATGGTACAAACAAGCACTTAAATATTTCGTGTCACACAATTCAATATGTAAAACACTACCAGGGTGATACTTTTGGTAGAGAGGGAGGGCTATAGCAGGCATGACCTTTCAGGGAATAGCGTGGCTGTATGCAGCTATAGCTTGGGAGCTCCTGGGCATTGACTCCATTTGTCCTCCAACATGATGACGTTGCCTTAATGATGCTAAGGGTAGAGCAAGAGTCAGGGCAGTCAACGGTTTGTAAACCTTACATCAATTCAATGGTTTTCAACTACATGCTGTCTCTTCCCCAGGGTATATTTGGCAATATCTGGAGTTATTTTTGGGTCAACAGCATCTGGTGGGTTAAGGTCAGGCACACTGCTAAACATGCTACAATTCACAGGGCAGCACCCCCACAGCAAAGAATTATCTGGTCCAAAGTCAGTAGCTCTGAAGTGGAGAAACCCTGCCTCAAGTGCAAGCACACAAATTACTTGTATAAATTCGACCTGAGCCATAGGGTGCGGCTCAAAATTAGTGTGCTGCAAGGCACAAAGAATTGACCTTTTACTGAATTTGCTGGCAGTCTCACCAATAACTGCATATATTCTTGGATCCCTAGCCCTGCAAAGTCACATTGTTGTAGTCCTGGTGAGTTGAGTCCTAAGCATTATCTAATCTCCCATGGATAGAGAAATGTGAGTGTTGTGGGTGGCCTCTTCCTGACAATCAGTAGCACACCTAAAACGCTGAAACTATCATAAAAAATTTTAAATCCGGGCAGCCCCAGTGGCTCAGCGGTTTAGCGCCGCCTTCGGCCCAAGACGTGATCCTGGAGACCCAGGATTGAGTCACACGTCAGGCTCCCTGCATGGAGCCAGCTTCTCCCTCTGCCTGTGTCTCTGTCTCTCTTGTTCTGTGTCTCTAATGAATAAATAAGTAAGATCTTTTTTAAAAAATTTAAATCCATAAATAGTCTAAGAGATATTTTAGGTGTTTCCAGATCCTTCCTTCTTGCCTTTACTGAAAAATTATTTCAGAAAGTGAAACAAACTACTTTGACTTTATCTCTCTGTCTCCTAACTTCTTTTAAACTTAAAAAAATAATAATGATAATAATATGTCTTAAAACACAAGTTGCAGGAAGAGGAAACACAAAAAATGCTAAAAATATAAACTGGATAAACAGCCCCTGCAAAAGTCTCTAATAGACTGTAAAAATTTATTATACTAAGGATGATTCTATTCACAGTATTTTATAACACAGTTTTACACTCATTGTGAACTTCCCCAAATTATTTTATATTTTTTGCTTACCCCATTTTGCAAGTCAGAGAAAGGCTTTCTTTCCATTATGCAAATTAACTGTTATAATTTTTAGACTCTCAGTCAATCAAGCTTCATGTGGCAATGCACTTGTTAGACCCATTCTGTCACAGTGGCTTTATTTTTAATAATTTCCATTTTCTTCACTAAAGCTTTCTGGGAAATTATGTCAAAGATACCCCAGATTTGTCCTTCCTTGAGAGACAAGGAAAGGGAAGTGGGATATCTATATTCCAGTTCTTGACAATCATTGGCCGAGGATTGTCCTGAGAGCCTTACATCCTCAGATCTCCCAGCCTTCCCTACAGGCAGAGAGGGTGCTGACCAAAGAACCTCTTCTGCAGGTACTGGGAAGTGAGTTCTCAGGAGTTCTTAAATCAGGACAGGGCATGAAGAGCAACCCCCAAATAACTCACCCAAATGTAGGGATGCTAAGAGAAAATGTGGTTAGAGTGTAAAAGTATTCATTATTTCTTCACTTTATTTGCAGAGTCAGTTGTACTTTCTTTTCCTAAACAATGATTAATATTATATCACTCTTAGCAAAGCTATAAACCTACCCCCTACGTAAAAAGAGCAATAATGTAACTCCCCCTAATCAAGAGATGTGAACTCGGGAGAGACAACAGGTAGGACAAGTGTACTTTCCTCACCTTGTTTATCATGGACAAAACAGAAAAAGATGATTGACCAAGATATCTAGACATGTTTGTTATTTACATTTGTAACTTTTTCTTTAAATAAAAGTGACTATATGACAGTTATTGTTTTTATGTTGTCTACTGTTACTTCCAACCCTGCTACGTTCCAGGCTTTCTCATTGGTTAACAACGTCATGGGATGATTCTGCCATTTTCTGGTCACTTTTAGGTACTGTAGTCTAGTCTAATTTAAAGCAACAAGAACATAAACACAGTTGAAATCTTAGCTCTTCTTTTCTTACTCCTTGCCCACTTTCAAGAACAGATTTGAGCTATGACCCCTGTTCTTGGCATGATGGAGGAGGATGGGATATGTTCTGTCTTCCTTTTCTCCCTTTTTTCTGTTTAGATCTTTTTAAAGGAAGACATTAAAAGGAGAGATAGCAGCAGTGAGGTTCATCAAATATAGTTACCTGAATGCTGCTGATGGGCACTGGATCTTGGTCTTGCTATGGTTTGAGCCCATCTTCTTGCTGCTGTTGACTTCCATGGTGGTGACAGTCCACCTGTGGCGGTACATATTCCTTAGGGCAGTGTTCACCCAGTCCTTTTCTGTCCCCAATGCCCCATTCAGAGATAGGAACATTGTCTCCTGTTAGCTATGACTGTGGTTCATGCCTGTAATTATTTCTCTGGAAGGGATAAAATCTTGCTAGGCTTATTAGGCACCTGGGTGCATACTTCCTCGTTATCTCCACGTCTCATTTCATGGAACCACAGAAACTATGCATATCCTGTTTTGGACTGCTCCCAAGAACACAGGAAACTGAGATGGTTTGGAGGAACTGGTTGACCTTCACCTTCTTCCCATTGTATGCCCCAGGCCCATCTCATAGCATCATCACAGGCTACTACAAGAAATCTCCAACATTTAAAAGTCACAAGACCATAAATGGTCACAGTCTCAAAGTTTACATATGTCCCTAAAATCTAGGGAAACACTGTGGGCTCATCTAAGAACTTGCATGCTCCCTTTTACCCCAAGGAAAGCGCCACAGTGGCCATGTCGATTCTGAAAATAAATATCCAGCATTGGATTGAGATGTAAGTGTTCCTTTATTGTCAGCACACATATCTATTACCAATTTCCTTGGAGCTCTTCTCACTTCCTTAGATACGAAACAGTCTCTTGCTGTGAGCACTATTTCTCAATGTCTCTGATGATGATTGACTCAGACTTCTCCTCCTTAGTTCCCTCTCTCTAGAGTCTAAGAAAGATGGAGCATTCAATATAGACTATTTCTGCAGCCTCTTGCTCAGCTGAAAGAGAGGACTTGCCCTCAATAGTTCTGTCTTTGGAATCTAGAGCAGAGCTTCTCAAACTTCAATGTGCATATATATCACTTACGGATGTTGTTAAAATATGGATCCTGCTCCATTGAATCTGAGCTGAGGCTTCATGTTCTGCATTTCTGACAAGCTCCCAAGTGATACTGATGCTGCTGACTCACAAGCCACACTTTACATAGCAAGAATAAAGTACTTAGCACCTTCTGACCACAGCTGTGTATGCTCTAGTCCTGAATTCCAAGGAAAGATTGGAGAAGGGAGGTATACACCCAAGGCAGGGAAGGACACTTAGGCTTTCCATTTAAAGTCCTTTCCTATAAATTAGAATTTTTTTTTTGGGGGGGGGGTTACTTTTATTAATTTTTTATATAACAGAAGGCAAAGAACACAAAAGCATGAAAATAACTTTAAAATCATTGCCATACTTACTGGAGGGACTTTGAGTAATTTTGTAATTATTTTTATGCGGTGTCTTCAATTCTGCTTTTTTTGAATACGGATCAAGAGATATGCACGTCAGCTGTGATTGCAAACAATTTGTACCTTTTTCATTTAAGATATCTTTGTTTGCCAAAAATCCATTCATCGAAAAGAAATTTTAAAGGCATTGTAGCCTTTGAAAGGGGTTGTACTCTATGACTACATCAAATTACTTTTGGATCTTTATTTGTTAAAGATAGAGGTGGAACCAGTCCACAGGCCTTTAGAATATAACACTAAAGGAATGAAAACTCTCATGGCCCTTCTGCCAAATAAAGACTTATTAAATATCAGAAAAACTTCTCCAACAGCTAATCTCACCTAAGGAAAATAGATTGATGCCCCAATTTTTTCAGTGCTTTGATCCATATTCCTGATGCTCCACAGAGGAGCTTCTCCCCATATGAGCCTGTCAGGACTTTCATTCCTATCTCCTTTCCCATATGTGATTCCTCTCACACAAGTCTTTATTTGTTTTCTGTGCTTTCTACCTCCCCCCCCACCCCCCCCCCCACCCCCCGTATTCATTATCTCAGGTGTGCTGCTGAGGATTCACGCTCACAGACTTTAGTCCTATTTTTCTAATTTCTGCTTCAGGTTGGCCCCGGGGTTCCCTGTACACTCAGCGCCATCTCTGGTCATGAGCTGGAACTGCAACCCAGAAAAATTCCTGTGTCCTGCTTGAACCCAGCGCGCTCTTTGTAAGGAGGTTTGAGCTGCATTTTTTTTTTTTTCTGTATCTGATAAAGAATCTGCTTAAGAATCTGGCAATAGCTTGCTGCCACACTCTCTAATCTTAATCGGTGCCAAACTAATGCATTTTTAACCTTCTCACCTCTCGGAGCAAGTGGAAAGTTTTAACTGAGAACCGATTAATGTGTTTGAGGAGAAGCTGCATACAGTGCCAGGTGAAGACTTGAGATATGTTTTCTTTTTCAAATATCCTCATTTATTTGGAATGTTTTGATATACTCCTTTTGCAATGGGTGCTTACTTATGTAAATAGTTGCCTTAAATTTTACTTTAATTTTGTGTTTCAGGCACGCTTTCTGTATTTATACATTTTAAATAATTTGTCTGGTATCATGTTGAATCTTTTCTTCACTCTTTCTTCATCCCCCCCCTCCCCATCTTTCTGGTTTTTTCCCCCTTTCTCTCCCGCTCCTTTTTTTTTTTTTTTTTTTTTTTTGCCTCATCTGAGACATAACTTGTGTGGCTAAACTATGCCTAAGCGTTTAAAAAAATAGGCATTCCATTTTGCTATAGTTAGATCAAGTATAAACCAAATTACACTATTTGTAAATAATAGTTAACATGCGGACAAAATGTTATCTTTTTCATTTCGTCAGAATTTTTTTGCTAAACTCAGACATTTTATGTTTAAATTATAGAGAGTTGCACTTATTCTTTTTGTTATAGTTATTTCCTTCATGTTCTGAATACTCTAGAAGGAAAGAATGAACACTGTAATCATAAAGAAGCAAAGTGTTAATCTCTGATCTTCTGGCTCAAAAAGAAAGTTACTGAAAACTGCTTGCCAAAATAAGGAAGCATAAAATTCCGAACACTGAAAATGTCTCTGTACTTAAATGAAGTAGAAGAGAGTATGAAAGCATTTGAACATGTAAAAATGGTTAACTATATTAAATGATTGAATGACATTGACAGTGTGGTTACGTAAAAAGAATATGCTCAGTTGGTTAAGGAACCAACTTTTAATTTTGGCTCAGGTCATGATCTCAGTGTCTTGAGATCAAGCCCCAAGGTGGGCTCCACACTGGGCATGTAACCTGCCTACGATTCTCTCTCTTCCTCTCCCCCCGCCCCTTGCTGCTCCTGCTCTCTTTGTCTCTCTCTCTCTTTTAAATAAAAAAAATTAAAAAAAAAAGTTTTGTTGACTCTGAATCTGATTTACCTTTTATGGCTCTGATTTGGGCCCTTCATTTCATTCCAAACAGTTCAAGGATAAAAATCTTCTTCATATTTTGTCATTTCAGCAGAAAGCAAATTGCATTATTATTTATTATTATTATTATTAAAGATTCACTTTTGATGGAGACCTGCAAATCAGCCACATATCTTCCTTCATTTAGGTACAATATTTTAAGCTTTCAGACTTCAGAATGGTTTTTCCTACATAACAAAACTTTCCATGCAAAAGCCAATTTACCATTTCAGAAATGCAAAAGTCAAGACAGAAGTAATATTATTCCTCTCTATTGAATTACTTCTATCGGGAGAAATCCTGCTGTATGAGAATTTGTTAAATTCTGACATGTGGGTTCTGTTTGCAGTCTGTTTCCAAGAACAGGTAACTTTCACATAAGAAGGGTCAGACCTAGGCATCAATGACATTTGGTCTTTAATTTTTCATTTGATAAAACCTTTGAGCACCAATTTTGCTCTAAGTACTGTGCTACAAAATGGGCTACAGTGACAGATGGATAGAGTCCAAACATGTAAGGCGTTCATACAGGAATATGCATTGTTATACGTACATTGTATATAAAACATGAATATAAAATACATATATATACACACACATAAATTACTGTATAATACAACAGTATATACAAATTATGTAAATTTTGTGATCATATCATCCAAAGGAGAGCCCACTATACTGTAATCTGGCTCTACCACCCTATAGTTGCCTCCCCTAAGTACCTGGTTTCTCAAGTTTCTTATATTTGTTAAGCATTGTGGGATTTGAGTCAGAGAGCTAGCTACCAAGATGCAAGATACTGCATATCACTTGTTTCTGTTGTTAGATCCTGTTGTTAGATTATAACTTGCTTATCTTGGGATCTGTATCTTCAGGGTCCATCTGGATAGGATAGATTCATTTCCAAGCTAAGATGTCATTATTCAATATAACAAATCTTTACATTTTGCCATTAAAAAATGAATTTTAACTAAGTCTTTTAGGGCCTTACATAAACAACTACGTCTTCTGGAAATTTTTACCCTGATTTCAAGTAGTAAAGGAATATGTTTTAGGACCAGGAAGATTGTAGAATCCATCAATCCATACTACAAAAGAGTCTATCTTTTTATATTATTATTTTTGATTACCAGAATGTTAGTCAATTAGCTATAGCAATGGGATTTAATTTTTCTATAGCTATAAAATGAAAAGTCAGTCCCTCTCTTTGGGCTCTCTGCTCAGCAGGGAATCTGCTTCCCTCTATTCCCCTCCCCTTGCTCCTTCTCTCTCTCTTGATCTCTCTCTCTCTCAAATAAATAAATAAAATCTTTTTTTAAAAAATACTACCTAAGAAATCAAAAAGGATCAAAATGATAATTATACTACTAGGTATATACCCCAAAGATACAAATGTAGTGATCCAAAAGGGCAACTGCACCTCAATGTTTATAGCAGCTATATCCCCAATACTCAAACTGTAGAAAGAGCTCAGATGTCCATCAATAGATGAATGGATATAGAAGATGTGGTATTACTCAGCCATCAAAAAGAATGAAATCTTACTATTTATATCAACGTGGATGGAATCAGAGGGTATTATGCTGAGTGAAATAAGTCAATCAGAGAAAGACAATTATCATACAGTTTTACTCATGTGCAGAATATAAGAACAGAGCAGAGGATCATAGGGGAAGGAAGGAAAACTGAACGGGAAGAAATCAGGGAGACAAACCATAAAAGACTCTTAATTATGGGAAACAAACTGAGGATTGCTAGAGGGGAGGTGGTTGGGGGATGAGGTAACTGGGTGATGGGCATTGAGGAAGGCACATGATGTGATAAGCACTGGGTGTTATATGCAACTGATGAATAACTGAACTCTACATCTGAAACTAATGATGGCTATCTGTTGGCTAATTGAATTTAAATTTAAAAATAGAAAAAAATAAAATTTAATTTGAAAAATAAAATAAAATAAAATCTTAAAAAATAAAAATAAAAACATCATAATCAAAATAATGGCAATTTATTTTCAACTTAAATTGTAGATAAATAATTAATATCTCTAATATATTAAGTGTTTCTAAAAGAAGAAAAAGCTGATGGTCCTATAAAGATTAGCTGTGGAAATTAATAGATAATTCATAGAAATAAGAACTGCAAATGGCTTTAACCATGTGAATAAGTATTCAACTCAGTCATAATAAGAGAATATGCAAATTAAAACTGTTAAGAGAGCATTTTTTATATACTAACTTGGAACAAAATCAAGAAATGTACTCTGTTGGCAAAACTGGGAAAAGAGGCAATTTCATATATCTTTAGGGAGAATACAACATAGAGCAATTGCTATTGAAAATAATTTGGAAATTCCTAGCAAAATTATACAGTATTTATATTTTGACCCAGCAATCTAAGTTGCTGGAATCTATCTCACAGATATACTGGCAAAAAAAAAAAAAGGTTTTTGCATAAGACTATGCATTGCAAGAATATTTGTTACAGCAATTTAAACATACATCAGTAGGAAGCTGGTTGACTTACATCCACACTATGGATTACCATATAGATATAAAAATGAATGAGAAATAGCTCTAAATACTACTAGAGATCAACCTTAGGGTGAAAAAAAGCAAGGTAAAAAACCAATGAGTATTATATAATATATATAATATGCTACCATTTATCTCTTAAAAACTACCCTAATGTAGTTTATATGTGTGTATAATATTTAAAAATGAAAAGAAACAAACATTTTAAAAATAGATATCTATGTAAGTGAAGGAGAAATTAATTTCAAGCAAGTAGGGGTGGATGCTAGACTTCTTCAAATATCCCTTGTTTTGATTTTCAAATTGTGAAAATATTTTACATTTTTAAAAAAAATTATTTTATTTTTTTAAATTTTCAAACTATCTTAAGAAACCTTGAGAAAATGAAACAAATGAGCCTCTCTGCATATACAGTGGATGATAATATACCCACACAGAGGGGAACTGTACTATCTTTAGAAAACACATCAGAGATTTACCACCAATACATATATTCAAAGGACAAAAGTCAAAAAGAGCTAGATATAAGTTGAGTTGTTCTGGAAATCATATTGTTCCTAAGTGCTGTTTATATTATAAGTCTGACACCATTGTATCTAATCATCAGGAAAATTAAATAAATAACTGTAGTTCTACCATAGCCCAAATTCTTTAGAACTGGGATTCTCAGTTTGGTTGTTAGGACACAGATTAAAAAGTGTAAAAGACTAAGTAAAACTCCGTGATCATGAGTTCGGGTTTGAAGTACAACTGTGACTCTTGATATTCCTGATCTTTCACTCAAAGAAATAAAAGAGCTCATTGGATAAATGGCTGCTTTCAGGTCTGGGCTGGAACTAAAGCCTGAAATGTTTTGTTAGGATAGACACAAAGAAGGCTAAAGATTTTCGTAGAGCTCACCAGGAGAACTCAAGAGCCAACTTATGGAGATTGCCACTTACTGACCAAAAATGAGACAACTTGAACATCAATAGGATAAACAACTAAAATGGTTTGAAAGCCATGATGTATGTCAGTCATGAGTTCATAAACATTCCAGATAAAGTTTAAAAAGTCCAAATAAAATATTGATCAATTAAAGTTTTTGAAAACTGGCAAACAACCAAAAACTGGTAAATAAAAATATGTAAGCTTTATCACTGATAGCCAACAGACATTTTTTTAAAAAAAGATTTTATTTATTTAATCCATGAGAGACTCAGAGAGAGAGAGGCAGAGACATAGGCAGAGGAAGAAGCTAGCTCCATGTAGGAAGCCCAATGTGGGACTCGATCCTGAGACCCCGTATCATGCCCTGAGCCAAAAGCAGATGCTCAACTGCTGAGCCACCCAGGTGTCCCACCAACAGACATTTTATTCATCAAGTTAATCTAGCTATTAAATGAGGAAGAAATGATAACATGGCAAAACCACTATTTGACAACCCCTAAATGAAGTTATAAATTGACAGTGTACATAGTTCTTTGCACCATAAAACTAGAGGTAACCAGGCATATGCTCCTGATAGAAGAAAAATGAGAATACCTCTGAAGTAGTCTTGTCAAAAAAAAATGAACTGAATATGATTAAGTCTCTAGGTCCAACCAACTAGCAACACAGATAAGAGTGGGAAGACCACTGGAGAACGGAGAAGGGAATCAGCAAAATCCTGATAGTTGGAAATTCCCCTGGATAAATAACCCAATTTCTTCTATAGTTAAGTTGCAAGAAGAAAAAAGCTGGAGCCAGAACCTGTAGGTCATAGACACATAAACCATTTGCACTGTTGGGAATTTTATTCAATTCAGATTCAAATAGCAAAACACAAAACATTTTAAAATTAGAAAATTCCTAAAAATGGTAACACGTGAAACAATTAGAACTTGAAAACTTACTGGATATATGATAGAATCAAGGAGTTATTGGTAATTCTTTAGATAATTTTATTGTGATTTGGTTAAAAAGAGTTTCTTTAAGAGATGTATATGGAAGGATTTACAGAAGAAATAGCAGCCAATGGAATCGTTTCAAAATAACTCAGGAGGGATGAGGTATATCTGAAAAATACTGACCCTGGATTAGTAGTTGAAATTGAGTAATGATTACATAGGGTTTCATAAAACTCTTCAGACTACATTAAAAAAAAGGTTAGAACAATATGCCTGGTAATCTTGAAGGACAAATGGTATTTAAATTAGAGGTTAGAGGAAAGTGTCTTAGCAATGAATAAAAGTATAAAAGTGGAAGCAAGCACAATTTAGAAAACAATTCATTTGTATGATTGTCGCTTATCATTTAAAGAACAGAGGAAATACAAGGTCAATGGTAGGCCGAGGTCAGATCTTGGAGGATTCTGTACCCCTGAAAAAAGCTGTACTATATCGCAAAGGGAGTAGGGAGCCAATGAAATTTTTTAGGCAGGAGAGAGCGTCACTGGAATTGGATTTAGAAAGGCCAGGTAGCATCTGTGAGAACTGACTGGCGTGAGGAGAGGCAGTGGCAGAGCAGGCTGTCAGAGTAATTCAGGAAAAAAGTAAATGAAGATAAAATTGACAGAACTTAGTGATTGGATATAAGAGATGGAAATTAAAAGTCTAGGATGACTTTAAGATATTTGGTTTTGTTACCTGTATGAGTGGGGATTAAATTAAATTAAAATAAAATAGAATGAATTATTCAGGGTTTTGGAGACAATGCATCTTGAACTAATAAGATGCCTGGGTACTACAAAACAAGAACTATAAATCACAACCAAGAGGTCACCAAGTGACAGGTGTTCACTTGTTGGAAAAATCAACAGTCACAAAACGTGGTTCTTTGAATCATGCGATTGTGAAAGCAAATAGACATTTAAATGTTCTGAGCCCCTGACTTGCATTTCTGACAGTGCAGATGACAGTATTTCTTTCAATCCTTTAGTAAAAGCAGACCAAAAAAATGTTAAGTTCTGGATTAGCAAAATGACATTTCTATTTCACCCAAGTAGATAGATAAAGAGAATTAAGAAGATACTTACCTTGATGAGCACTGAGTAATGTATAGAATTGTTGAATCATTATATTGTGCACCTGAAACTAATATAAAAAATGACATTTCTAACTGATAGACACTTAATAGTGTTGGCATTTAAGTACATAGTGAATTCTACTGATTTACTATAATTTTCTGAATTGCTCTCTCTAAAAGGTCATGTTTTCAATAGCTATCTTCTGCTCTGTCCTCTGGGTTAGTATGAAAATATATTCTAAATATTAAAATCATGATTCTGGAAGTTAAAAGTGATAGATAAAACAGTATAGCAGCATAAGTTCCTAAAAGGATCTATAGCAATATGATAAGTTCCACTACTGAGTCACTAATTTTGATGGCTCCAGAAATAGAAGGGGAAATCTACAAGATGTATATGGAATCTACATTCAGATATTAAAAAGTTATGGAAAAATATCCTCTGCTCCCTGGAAACTGTTTGCTATGGACACACATACACACACACACATACACACACACTCACACATGCACACACACCACTCACACAGAATGATCTGAAATTATGACAAATATTTGGTTATTTTCATTTTATATAAATAAATGTTTATTTAAACACGGAAAATGTACCCCTGAAGTACTTACCCAGAACATTTTAAGCATCAGAAAACTATTCTATTCACTAAAATAAAAAAGATAGATTACAATATTTTTCAAGCTTCAAATAAAAACCTTCAGCCAGTGTCTAATTTTTTTTTCCTTTTACAGAGGAAGGTTTGAAATAGTCTATACTGATATTATTCTAAGAACTGCTAAGAACAAAGACTGTATATTAAAATATGGTTGGATACTATCTTTTAGACTCAGCATAAGATGTTCAAGTAGCACTGGCTATCTGATAAGTGGCATTTTGTCATGCAATCAAGATAATAGTAGCTATTACAATATAATAAGTAATATTCTGGGTTCTGTGATGGTGAGAAGATAAACCTCGATTTCTGTAACTTCTATTCTTTGACATAATTATGTATGAGTTTCCCACTCTCCATTTCAAACCTTTAAAAATATAAATGCTATATATACTAAAGATTTCTTCATGGCTCATTTTCCTCTTGTTTAAGGCCTTAAGCTCTGCATGTCAGCTACGTACCAAGCAGCTGTTGCTAGGATGTATCTGTTTCCATAGCAATAGATGAACTCTTCAAATGCATCCAGAATTCCTCCTCTTCTTTGCTACCCCTGTATCCATTGTCCATATGTAAATCAGTGTCCAAATTTCTGTGACAGAATTATTTGGAATGATAGTATCCTGCATTTAACATCTATGTACATATAGTATGGCATAATCTTGACTTTATTTTTCCTTTAAGCTCTGCATTCTTTTCCCTAGCTGTATAGACTGCAGAAATTCCCATGACCTGGGGATTAACATGTGCCAAATTAATAAAGATCAGAAACATTTTCTGCCTGACTCTTTCCTTTCTTCTTAAAAAAAATGGAACCAAGAGTATGTTACAAAAATACTAGAGGTTTCATAGATTTCAGCCAGTTCATTTTGGACTCAAGTCTCAAATTCTATGTATCAGTTGAGGTGGACCCTTCAGAAGTATGTTTGGGTTTCCCAAAGTTTTTGAGTTCTTGGTGAGAAATGTCATTATAGTTTCTCTGGCTGTATTGAGGCTGTACTCTGGCTGTACATGTGATAGCTCTTGCTGGATCTAGATCTTCACTACAGATCTTACTTACTGATGCTGTTGTTCAGGAGCTTAAAAACCAGCAGGTTCAATAACTTCACTCAGCCAACTGACAGAAGTTCCTGAAGAAATAGAGAAGCAATAAAGCTATAACTAGACACCTTTTATTAGGCTCTGTAATCCCTCCCAAGTGCTAAACAGACTGAGAACTTTGCAATATCTGAGAGAATCTTTTTTTTTTTAAAAAAAAAAAAGTAAAGAAAAGTAGAACTAAAACATCTCTACGAATAACATTTGGATAGACTCTTGGAAATAAACCCTTGTTTGGGGTAACATAGACATGACCCTGGTTTCTTTACACAATTTCACACTTCCTGAGGGTAAACAACATGATTTTCTGTTTCATGTTGCTATGTAGATGCAGGCTCTCCTGTGTAAAAAAGCATTCCCACTTCATGGGGTGCCTAGGAGGGGCCACAGTTGGTTAAGCATCTGTCTCTTGGTTTTGGCTCAGGTCATGATCTCAGTGTGGTGAGATCCACTTGCCTAGTGTGGGGCTTCATATTGAATGCAGAGTCTACTTAAGACTCTATCTCCCTCTTCCTTTGCCCCTTCCCACTGTACTCTCTAAAACCAATCAATCAATCAATCGTTAAAAAAACAAACAAACAAACAAACAAACAAACAATTCCAGCTTCTCCACCTAGCCATCTTCCCTAGAGATAGGAGGAAAGAAACACAATGTATAAACAATGCATTCTTGCACTCCAACTGTCTATGATAAAAGAACATATATTGATTACACAAGTATTAAATTCATTAACAATTACCCATTATATTTTCCAATAAAAACACATTGATTTTTGTATTATGTCTCTGGCATCACTATTACCTAAAGAGAAAAAGAAATAGTAACTTTGGAAATTATCTTCCTAATACAATTTATCTTTGATAAAATCCATTTAGAGATACAAAATAATATTTTTAAAAATATTTATTTATTTGAGAGAGAGGACAGAGAGAGTGTGTGCTATTAGGAGGAGGGGCAGAGGAAGAGGGAGAGAGTTTCTTCAAGTAGACTTCCTGTTGAGCACAGAGCCTTGCCACTCTATCTCACAATCCATGAGATCATGACCTGAGCTGAATCCAAGAGTCAGATGCTTAATAGACTGAGTCTTCCAGGCGCCCCACAAAATGATATTTCGATCCTATTTATGTAAACATATTAGCAAAGAAGTTGGAAAGATGTAGCAACATGTTAGGAAAGATTCTATCATCTTTTTTCTTATCTATGACTTCTTCAATGTTACTTTGGCAAAGGGAAATAAAAAACAAGTTGTATTTTTAAAAAATACCTACTGCCTAATTTATAATTGTCATTTAATAATTTCCCCAAATTTGCATCAGATATATTAGAAGCAGAATCCTCTCCCAATTATGGATTTGACTAAAATTGTTAACAGAGAAGAGTTTAGGAAGTGACTTCTGTGTCTTCTCAGTACGATCATGAACTACAACTGATTCTAAACAGCTGGTGATTGTTTTTGCCAACATTTGACATCCTGATGTCTTATGTCATGTCCATTTCTGCTCTGTTCTCATTAGGAGAAAACAGCAGAAGATAATTTTCAGTACTGATTATGTTCCTTGCAATGAATTAAATTAAGAAAAAAAAATGAAACTATCCCATATTATTCGATAAATGTTCCTGATAATTTTATTCTGTATTAATTTTTATATCAAATATAGAACAAGAAAGTAATGTTTTAGAAATCCTGAATTCAAATTACATTTCCAAATACAATGTTTCACTCATGTCCAATCATTCATTAAACAAATGTGTAGACCTATCACACCCCAGACTTTGGCTAAGCACTTAGGTCCTCGAGATGAGTCATGTATGGTCTTTGCCTTCAAAATTCCTTGCCTTCAAGGAATTTTGTTCAGTGTTTTTACAATAGTGTTTATTACTATACTACATATATGAAATAATAAAGACTATAATAAATATAATCTTTTAATACTTTTTTATTGTAAGATAAAAAATATATATAAAATTAGAAGGAAAGACATAGAGTATTATAGATGATTTAGAATCCTAAAATGTTCCCTTGTTTTTTAAAAATTGCTCTAATGAAATCATATTTTATGCAAAGATTGATGAAAACAATGATGAAATATCTATATAATGGATGTAATTCATCTTTAATATCATAATATAGAAGTAAGTTTAGCAACTTATAAATATACTTACAAAATGTTGTGATATATATCACAATATGCTTTTAAAAATACATCAAAATTATAACAATAGTTATCACTGATGGTTTTACAGATGATTTTTTTCATTTTGTTTATTTTCTACATTTTTATAATAAATACGTCTAAACATTTCAAGTTATATAAAATTATTTTAATAGAGATTAAATATTAGAATAAAAGAGAAACTCTGTAAGTTTTAGAAAGCCTAAAAGTAGAAAATTGCTAGAAGATAAATCTGGCAAAAAGGAAAAAGAGAGAAAGAGGAAGGAAGGAAGGAAGGAAGGAAGGAAGGAAGGAAGGAAGGAAGGAAAGAAGGAAGGAAAGAAGGAAGGAAAGAAGGAAGGAAGTTCTCCTTAGATGACTTGAGTAGCCTCTTTTGACTTGAGAAGACTTAATGCTTTACCCCAGCACCAGATATTCTGTAAATAGGAAACACTCTGTCTTGACTACATATTTGTACTAGTAAGTAACCAAAAACTTCTGTCTCAGCTTGGTGCAAGGTATCAAGAGATTCCCATGCTTTTAAAACCATAAGACCATGTCTGAATCCTAGGTAAAGTAAAAACAACAGGGACTTTTGTGTGAACACTTCATCAAAACCACAACACAGAAAAAAAAAACCCACAACAACACAGTTTTACCATGACTTTAATGAGAACTAGTCAACATGGATGCTGCTGGTCAATATATCTTTAAAAATAAATCACACATGGAAGTCAGGTGGAGTTGTATGTGTGTGTTTGTGTATATATATATATATATATATATATATATATATATATATATTTGCAAGGAAACATTCATATCTTAGTTAATAGGAATGAAACTTTATAAATGATAATCCAATTCAATATTAAAATTTCATTTCTGTTGATGATTTATCTTAAAAAGTACTCTACAAAAACTCTTGCCACAAAATAACCTTATTATTTTATTTGAGAATGACCTAGATCTTGACTCCCAAAATACAGAGCAAGGATTCTTGCCTCTAGGTCTTTTGTTCTTGTTATTTGTTTTGCCAGGAATAATCTGCCTCCAAATTTTGCCTAGAAATGATCTCTCTGTTCTTTAAAGCTCAATCTCATTGTATTCATTTCTAGAACCCTCCAGTGCATGAAACAAGTCCAGGACATAGTAAGAAACAAATAAGTATTTGATGAATGAACTAGTAATTGAAATGTTAATTCCATATGGCTTTCCCTTCAGATAAAAGTTTTTTTGCCTACCTCCAAATACCTCTAAAGTTGTGTTGGCATTTTTCATAGGCTACTTAAAACACTGCCTGATACTACTGTTTTGTTCTTCGATAGGTTCCTCCCCTATGAGTGGAAAGACTATGAGTAATTATTGTTTAAATCCTTGATTTTATTTAAGGAATTTACCTCCAGCAGAAAAAAAGAGGCAGTTCTAAGTAAAATAGAACAGAAAGGTGATATAGAATGGCAATCAGAATGGAAATAAATTTTTAAATGTACTAATATGTTTCTGGAGTTTTGTCCAAAAATCTTATTTAAATAAGATTATCTCAATTGATTTGGAAATAGGAATAAAATATTTACCAAATATGTGACTGAAGAGAAACTTGATGTGAGTGTGAATAAATCAGATAGCAGAAATCATATCAAAAATAAAAACTTTTTGGAATGCAAGAATTTGTGGAAATCAAACACACTAGAATTTAACTGTTATAGCTTTATAGGACTACATTCACATCCAGACAGAACAACTGTATAAATTCCAGTTCTGTGTGGTTTTGATTTAGCAGTAGCTTGCATAAAACCAACTTAGTTGGGTTTTTCTACATTAAAATGAATACATGCCAAAAACAGGATGTGAATGTTCAAAAAAATGGATGTAATCCTACAATAAAGGGATAATTTATACAACAGGAAGATGATATCATACTTACTATGATAAGAATACCCTGAATAATTATACTCAGTTCTTAAAAGAGTTATAGAAACATGGAGAGCAAGAACAGGGGAGATGGGCCCCAGAAACCAAATCATACAGAATTATTGGATGAGCTCAGAATACTTAACCTTGAGAGTATAGAAGACATGATGGCTCATTGTCTTCAATTATTAGAGGAATTACCATGAAAGATATTACAATAAATTATCATGAAAGAATGAAGTTCATAGAAAGAAAGATTAGGGCCCAAGTTAAAGCAGGAATATAAAGGATCAGAGCTGTCAGGTCAGACTCAACAGATCCTGGGTATATGAGGGTTCCCCATTATTGAAGGTGCCCACATCACTGATGAAGGGACCACATAGTGTATAGTACAAGAATAGGAGCACCATATGAATGTTTTAAATAGGTAATCCTAAAGCAACTTTCCTTGCAAAGATGAAATTCTTTTTTTAATTTTTTTTAATTTTTATTTATTATTTGTGATAGTCACAGGGAGAGAGAGAGAGGCAGAGACACGGGCAGAGGAAGAAGCAGGCTCCATGCACCAGGAGCCTGACATGGGATTCGATCCCGGGTCTCCAGGATCACGCCCTGGGCCAAAGGCAGGCGCCAAACCGCTGTGCTACCCAGGGATCCCGCAAAGATGAAATTCTAACGTAAAATACTTACAGCATAATTTGCTAAGTGAGCTCCTAAGAAGACTCTGTCTCAGCAGTCCCCTATATTAGATCCTGTCAAGATTAGGGATCTTCCTTCTTAAAGTTCTCTTGCCCCTTCAAAAGATCTACCACATAGAAATAACTATACGATTTTCTCTGCAGTCTCTCTTTATGTTGCAATGTGGCAGAAAATGGAAATCACTCAATAATTTATAGTGACTGAAAACCTCAAACAAAAAGAGTCAGGCTGCCAGAAATAGGTGAAAGAATTAGAGATGCAACATAAGGAATGAAAAAATAACAGGACAAGACACCAAAATATTATCATTTAATGATGAGGAACAACAATCCTATCAAAGCTGTGCATTGAAAACCAGGGACAAGTGAAATGGACTTGATGTTCATCAAATAAGTGGGCAAATAAAGATGAAATTTGGAATGAAATTTAATTTCTATGTAGTCTCCTGCTAGCTGCTGGTAAAATGAGTTGGGGCTCCTAATAAATATTACTTTCCTCTCATCTCTCAAGAAAATACTAGAACAATTCATTGGCATCAACTTGGCTGAAGTTATTTTCTTAACACAGTTTCTAGTTGGAGTTTTCAGATGGGTAAGGGCAAGGAGTGAATACATAGACCAGAGACATCAAGAGTTAATAAACTCTTGAGAACTGAGTTATTCCTGATATTACAAAATCTTTTGTCTCTTATCATTCTATTATGGAAAAGGCACAAAGACTGGGATCAGGTAACCTGGATCTGAGTCCCAACAACTCTGTTCACCAGCTGTATGATATTGCTCAAGACATATAATTTTTATGAGAGTTGGTTTCATCTTATGTGGAGGAAAAATACTCTTATGAAGGAGTATTTTGTTTTTAGCTTGCATTCTAAAAGCGTAACTTGGAAACACAACAGTAAACTCAGCTTTGCAACATGAAGTATTACTTTTAAAAGTTATAAGATGTATGCAAGCAAAAATTGTCTGTATTAAATCTTAAATTGCATTTTTAAAGCACTCTCTTGAACATTCTCCTAATGTATCTAAAGAAATAACACAGTTTCAAGCATCTTGGTTAGCTGGCTCTGCATATTGGTTTGATTGGGTTCCATAGTTATTATTCTTTTATATTAATTATAGTATTATATATAGTATATAAATAATATTATATTTGACATCCTGTAATTTATCCAGCAGTCCTAATTATATGCCATATTTTGTCACACAGCATTTTTTCTGAACACATTACTGTATCAGTTTTAAAGGACATTCAAATCAATATAATATTATATTATAATGTTAATAATAATATAATACTGCTTCCCTCAGATAAACTAGAAAATATAGCACTACCATCTATTCATGATACACTCTACATTTGCTCAAAGTCATTGTATATACACAGTAAAGGCTGAAGCATTCTTAACTTTAACAGGTACTGTAGAATATATTACTATGCACTTTGCATTATGTCATGAAAACAATGAATGAAAACAAATATAGAGTAAACTAGATTATGAGTGGAGGGAAAGAACGCAAACGAACTTGAGAAGGTAAACTGAAAGAAGTTAAAACTATATTAGATCCATGTGGCTATAAAAAATAAATTCTATTTTTTCTACACTAATTCCAGTTTGTTTTTCATTTTTTAAATCTACTAACTTCATTTCTAAGAGGTAATTAACTAGCAGAAATAAATTAGGTGCTAGTCCTGGTACTGTATATAAGTAACTAAATAAATGTAAGTTTCTTTTTATAATTGTGTCATTCAGAGCTTCATAATTCCCCAATTTTATTTACTTTCTAAGAAGTTTTACTGTATCAATATTTCCCTAAATATAGAGATGATTTGTATTTATACCAGATAATTGGACAACTGTCTTATTTGAAGTTTTGCTGATGTAAAGGGCTTATGGATTGCTCTTTACCTAAGCAAGTGATACTTACTCCTCTTCAAATGAATTAGCAAATGTATCAAAAGAATCTTGTGTCACGAATTCACATAAAAATATGTGTTTGTCAGTCTTTAGGGACTGTTATTATAAGTTCTTCAGAAGAACTGGAGAGATGTATGCAAGCAAAAATTGTCTGCATTAAATCCTTAAATTGCATTTTTAAAGCACTCTCATTCTCCTAATGTATCTAAAGAAATAACACAGTTTCAAGCATCTTGGATAGCTGGCTCTGCATATTGGTTTGCCTCAAAAATAATTCACAACTAAAGGATGAATAGTAAAGAGTTTGTGCTGTCCTTAGGTTTTATTAGGACTGCACTCCAAACTGTTTATCACAGAAGGATGGATGGATGGGTGGATGGATGGATAGATGGATGGATAGGCAGATAGAGCAAACAATTTTAATCCATAAAATGGGTAAAGGCAATAATTGAAAGTTGGCAGAGATGTTTCCACAGTCAGAGATTTTTATTCATTCTGAAGTGGGTAACACTGAAAGAAACTGAATTAGAATTTCATGTATTCTTCGGAACAGTGCCTCTTTTACCCGTGAGACTTGGCTTTCCTTAAATGCTTTGTCAACTTAATTTCACTGTAAATCCTGACATGGTATGAGTTTTCCTACAGCATAAATTGGTTAATAAAATAAATCACTGACATTTCCCTGAAATTTAATTCTCTGTGTGTCAACTTTTATCATAACTGTACTGAAACCTCTGATGTTGCTTAGCATTGTGTAAAACAATTACACGTCATTATACCTGGCAACTGGAAGTCTTGCTGTCCAGACTTTGGAACTAAATAATTTTAGACAAATGCTTGATAAATGCTTTACTATTCAAAATTTCCCTACTCATTGTCTAAAATCCAGGATCCAATGGATTTGAATGTCAACATATTCCTTTTATATCTGACATTACTATTGAGAATCTCATTAACCTCCCTCAGGAAATAAAGAGACTTGACTGTTAAGATATATGGAGATATAGATAGATATCCACAAAGAGATGTAAATATCTTTGTGTTGACAGAATCATAAGGTAACCTAATGATGCATTTGGAAAGACTACAGAGAAAAGAAATTGCCAAATCTCCATCATAGTAAAGATCAAGCTCAACATATCCTGAATGCCAATTACTACATAGGGAACACAATTCCAATAATTACCTGGTGTCCATAGCACATAAAATACGTTGAACTGATCGGCAATTTCAGTCACATAATAATCATTGGAATAATCCATTCTAATATTTTTTAAAGTGATAGGTGCCTTTTATTTATTTGCACTGTAAAAAATATGTATTCACATATGTTTCCTATTGCAAACATTCCCTAGGCTGGCTTTTCCTCCCTAGTTTAACTGAAAAAAATCACTCTTTATATCTTACTGCTAATGCAGAAATGTTTGGAAACTGGTCAAAGCGAATGAATATTATTAAAATTTCTTTTATAGACCTAAAGATGATATATTTTATCTAATGAAAAAGGTGTCATTTTATCAATGTGCAGGGTAAATTTAATTTAAAAGGCAACTCTTAAATAGTAATTAAAGAGGTTGCAATTTCATATATAAAGCAACTATCACAAAAAGAAATGGATGTTGTTCAGAAGTAATTTATTAGATTTGGGACAATTGGAATTTCTTAGGCTAAACTAATGCTATTGATTCCTAAATTTATTTCATTGTAACAGAAATTGTTATGTATACTATGAGTGCTTTAGAATATACTAAGGCTTCCTTTGAGACCTGGTACTTGATTGATTTTCTTGGAAATGTTCTGCGTGTGGTAAAAATTAATTTATATTATCTTTCTTGGATGCAGATTCTCTCTATATCTTTAAGATCAGTCCTGTAAATCATTTTTTAATTTTCTGTATCTTGTACTTTTTTGAGATTTACTTATTTCTCTTGTAACTGGCTCTTATTATGTGTTACAATCTATAAACATAGAAACAAATTCAAAAATGTAAAATTATTTTAATACAATTAAAATATAAGAGAATAGATTTCCATGACTGAAGTGGAGGACGTTTCAAGTATAAAACCTACTTCCAGTTCCAACCATGATGGAGTGACTTACCCAATACCCTCCATAAACAAAATACATAAAGCATCCATTTTCAGGCATTGAACAGCAGGCATTGAAGGCCTGTGATGCTTGAGAGAAAGGAAACACACAAAATGATGTCAACATTCATTTTGGCTCCCTGGGTGATGGCAATTGTCAAGCTGTAGCCCAGGGAAGTAGAGCCTCCCAGAGGGAAGAAATAGAAATCAGGTTCCAAGGAGACTGGGGTGCCTGGAATTAGGGTAGGAATTTCTCAGAAGAGCTGATTAAGATATATCCATATTTTTAATTTTGGCCACAGACAGAGTGTTCATATCAAAGGCAAGACTGCAAGGCAGGCAAGATATAGATCCTGGGGGTTGTTTCTTGAATGAGATTTAGGAGATCACATAGTGTTGGCAGAGGTTGTAGCCCTGATCTAAAGTGAAGAAAGCACTGAACTGGAGAGGAAAAAAAAAACCTTGGGTAAGTATTGCTGCAGATCATTTAATACTGGAATCTCAAGGCTGAAAAAAATGAATTCTTTGTGTATCTGTGCAAAAATATTATGTAACTGTTACAATAAGATTATAAGAATAAGGGTGGCTTTATATATCTGCCCAAGTGCATTCATTTCTGGGAACAGTGAGGCAAAGATAGCTCAACCTCAGCACTACTCATATTTTGGGTCAGGTATTTCTTTGCTGTGGGAGAGCTGCCTTGTGACTCTACCTACAAGACTCCATAGTACACTGACCTCCTTCCATCCAAAAATGACACCAGATGCCTTATATCTTTGCCATGGCCTGAATGTTTATGTCTTTCCACAATTCATGTGTTTAAATCCTAACCTCCAAGGTGATGGTATTAGGAGGTGACTAACTAGGTCATGGGTTGGAGACCTCATGATGGGGATTAATACCTTTATAAAAGAAGCTCCCCAAAATTGCCTTGTCTCCTTCCATATATGAAGACATGGTGAGAAGGTGCCCTCTAAGAACCAGAAAATGGGCCCTCCTAAGATACCAAATCTGTCAGTGTCTTGATCTTATGCTTAGCAGCCTCTAGAACTAAGGTTAAAGACTGTTGCCATGAAGCTACCTAATTTAAGGTATTTTTTTTATAGCAGCCTGAATGAACTAAGACAATCTCTGTGGTGGAGGCTGGAGTAAAAATTACCTTCTCATTCAGAACTACTAAGCCAGAGTAATAAAGTACAGAGGGAAAGTATGACTAGGAGTCCTCTACTGGGATGACACACAATCCGAAAAATGAAAGAACTCTGGCGAGTCATTCTTAAGTAACTTGAGTCATTCTTAAAAACAGAACTCAGCAATAGAATGCAGATAGCCAAGTAATTGGAGGACATGTCATAGTCAAATCTGATGGTTTATGATTGTTGACCGTTTTCTAATAATATGGAATAAATCTAAGCAGTCATGGGATATATGGTCACGGAAGATAAAAGCTGTAAGTTTGGAAAAACTAAACTAACACTTTAATAAGTAAAAACTGTGAGATAGTAAAAGGAAATAAATGATTAAATGTATACAATTTCCTCATATTTCTTACAGAAAATCTGACAGTCACCTCTTGTAATGGATAAATCAATGATGAATGGTGTAAGCCAATGAGATAAACTTATTAAAATATAAGAAATAAAATCTGTTAAAGGAAGAGGGCAGAAGCACAATTGTGTTGATTTTCTCATCTTTCAAAATAGGACATTAATAGATGCACCTCCGGTGATTATACCAAAAGATCAAGAGTTAGGTGTTACAGATGTAAAGATCCATAGAAGAGTAAAAACAATGAACCTTAAAAACATATTCACATACATTCTCACACATTCACTCTGCCTGCCATACAGAAAACAAAATAGATAAAGAAGGAAATCCAAATAGTAAAAATAAAAGCATAGGGAACATTCTAACAGAAAATAAAAGAAGATTTAAAACTTACTATTAATTATCCTAGTTTTATCAGGAATTTTAAATGGAGGATAAACTCACTTATTGAGAAAGATCCATACCTGACTGCATAAACCAAAACAAGCTACACATTTTGTGCAAATAACACAATTAAAACCAACGTCTCAGATTACAGGTAGAAGGGTAAACATGTTAGGTCAAGCAAGTAATAATAAAAAGAATAATGAAATTTCAACAACAATAATAATAAGTTTGATTTTTTGGTAGTTAGGTAATAAGTAGATGAACATAGGAAATAAAAATGGGTTTGTTCTCTGAAATAAAAAGCTTCAAACATTAAAATAAACAACCATAATGGTAGTAATAATCATATTAAATTACAGCAGATAATGGTAAATAAATCAAGAGAGAGTCTGCATTTATAAATTAATATAGATAGGTAGATTTGACATCTCTACAATATTGAGTCTCTTAGAAAGCAAAATGTCATAAAATATATTTAAACATCTTTGAGTATTCTTAGAGGAGTGTTTATCTCTTTTGTATTAGTAAAAAGAAAATCGGACTTTTTTTTAATTGCATAAATCTTTTGGTACAACAATCCAACATTGAGTTCTGTCTTTCAGAAATCAATCAATGTTTTATGTAACACATTCTGCCATGGATAGAATATTGCAAGTCAAATGTATATGAGTCCACAAGTGGATAGCTGCATGAATTATGGTATATCCAACAAGAAACTACCAAAAACAGTAACTTCTATAAAATCTATCAGGGGCTTCATTTTAAGCTGCAGATTTACATATAGTGGATAGTTTCTAAACATACAAACAACACAATATACACATTCTATACATGCTTGTTTCTGTTTGATTAATCATAGAGCAACTTGTGGAATATATACACCACCTGTCAATAGTGCTTATTTCCGGTAGAGAGATTTTACAGGTTTGGTAAAAACATTTTAATTTTTTTCTGAAAGACTCTCTTAATTCTTCAATTTGTTGTATAAAGCAAGTATAACGTTGTCAATTTAAAATATAAAGCCTCAAGACCTCAGATGCAAATTAATAAAAGACTGTTCCCTGAAAGCCCTATTAGTTAAGGGTGAACTTAGAGACATGTAGTGCTATTCGAGATCAGGAAGTGGTAACTTGCTGCTGCAGTTCTGTGTGGGGTTTTTCTGTTTTCCAGGTTAGGATAGGCAAATTTTGCATGTAAAGAACCAGACTGTAAACACTGTATGCTTGGCAAGTCATATGGAGTGTGTCACAACTACTCAACTCTGTGGTCTGAAAGCAACCAGAGGCATCAAGTAAACAAATGACAGTGGCTGGGTTCTAGTCTACTTTATTTGTGGACACCAAAGCTAAATTTCATATGATTTTTATGTGTCACAAAATATCCTTCTTTTGGTATTTTTTCTACCATTTAAAAATGTAAAGATCATCCTTAACTTATGGGCTGCTCCCAGGTGAGCTCTGGATCATAGTTTCCAAAACTTTTAGGAAATACAAGTGGAAGTAGAAATCTAAAAAAAAAAAAAAAAAAAAAAAAAAAAAAAAGAAATCTACCTACTGGAATGGAGTCCTGTTGCCCAAGCCAAAGCCTTTGGGACCCGGGGGAGCTGGTACAGAACTTACGCAAGATTGGAAGTTATCTTCCTACATGATACCTTCCCATGTTCCTTCTGGATGAAATACACTTGATTACTTTATCAGCTTTAATTCTATACTTAGCCTCATTGTTTGCCAGAAGAAAAGAAAAAAAAAAAGCTCCAATCCTAAGAGAAAGAAATGCATTAGGCTATGCTATCTCTCACTGTGTGGAATTGTGAAAATGACATTCTCCAAACAACTACACCCAGAAAATGGAAGTTGTAATGGGTTAGAAGAGAGGAAGGAAGCCCTCTTTTAGATAATAGATCTCCCCTGAGAAAGGCTGTGTGAGCTGTAGGATGGGTGCTGCCTGCCAGGAGAGACAATGGGTGAGGTACAGGGCAAGAGAGGTGGTGTGGTCACTTGGCTGTAGAAACAAATGAGACAAAACATTATATTCAATTGTTTGCCTCAGACTGCATCCTGATTTTACCAGTAAGATTAAAACTGAAGAAAACAAAGGTATTTGAGGGAAGAAAACGTAAAAAGCAAAAATCATTTCCATTTTTATTCAAATTTATGCCAAAGAATTACGCAGATGAATCTCACTCAGAGAACAAAACAGTGCATCATGCATTCGGAATGTGGGGCAGTAGGTTATGACTTAGAGGTAAGCCAGGATTTCATAGAGTGGGAATGCTGGAGAACTTCAAATAATCTTCAGGAAGAATGTGTTAAAGATAATAAAGAAGGCTCAGTTTTTGCAAGACAATTTAAAATCCAACTATTGGGGGAGGGGCAAGATGGCGGAAGAGCAGGGTCCCCGAGTCACCTGTCCCCACCAAATTACCTAGATAACCTTCAAACCATCCTGAAAATTTACGAATTCGGCCTGAGATGTAAAGAGAGACCAGCTGGAACGCTACAGTGAGAAGAGTCCGCGCTTCTATCAAGGTAGGAAGACGGGGAAAAAGAAATAAAGGAACAAAAGGCCTCCGAGGGGGAGGGGCCCCGCGAGGAGCCGGGCTGAGGCCGGGGCGAGTGTCCCCAGGACAGGAGAGCCCCGTCCCGGAGGAGCAGGAGCTGCACCAACCTTCCCGGGCGGGCGGAAAGGGGCTCGCAGGGAGGTGGAGCAGGACCCAGGAGGGCGGGGATGCCCTCGGGCTCCCGGGGACACTAACAGACACCTGCGCCCCGGGAGAGTGCGCCGAGCTCCCTAAGGGCTGCAGCGCGCACGGCGGGGACCGACCGGAGCAGCTCGGAGGGGCTCGGGCGGCGGCTCCGCGGAGGGGGCTGCGGGGCGGGAGCGCGAATCCCACAGCGCAGGCCCCGGAGCACAGGGCGCCGGGACACAGCCCAGGATCCGGCCTCCCCCGGGACAGGCAGAGGCCGGGAGGGCCCGAGACAGCGAGGACGCTCCTGCCCCGAGCTGAGCAGATCAGCGGCCCCGCCCCGGAGCCTCCAGGCCCTGCGGACGGAGAGCCGAGAGCCCCGAGCCCCGTAGTTCCTGCGGAGGCTGAATCCAGGCTTCCAGAGTTGCCGTAGCAACTGCTGCTGTTCCTCCTGGGCCCCACGGGGTAAACAACCCCCGCTGAGCCCTGCAGCAGGCAGGGGCAGAGCAGCTCCCCCAAGTGCTGACACCTGAAAATCAGCACAGCAGGCCCCTCCCCCAGAAGACCAGCTGGACGGACCAGTGATACTCCCCCGTGTTCCAATACAACTTGTTTTTGGCCACTCTGCACTGAGCAAAATGACTAGAAGGAAAACCTCACCTCAAAAGAAAGAATCAGAAACAGCCCTCTCTCCCACAGAGTTACAAAATCTGGATTACACTTCAATGTCAGAAAGCCAATTCAGAAGCACTATTCTACAGCTACTGGTGGCTCTAGAAAAAAGCATTAAGGCCTCACGAGACTTCATGACTGCAGAATTTAGATCCAATCAGGCAGAAATTAAAAATCAACTGAATGAGATGCAATCCAAACTAGAAGTCCTAACGACGAGGGTTAACGAGGTGGAAGAACGAGTGAGTGACATAGAAGACAAGTTAATGGCAAAGAGGGAAACTGAGGAAAAAAGAGATAAACAATTAAAGAACCACGAAGACAGATTAAGGCAAATAAATGACACTCTAAGGAAGAAAAACCTACGTTTAATTGGGGTTCCCGAGGGCGCCGAAAGGGACAGAGGGCCAGAATATGTATTTGAACAAATCCTAGCTGAAAACTTTCCCAATCTGGGAAGGGAAACAGGCATTCAGATCCAGGAAATAGAGAGATCCCCCCCTAAAATCAATAAAAACCGTTCAACACCTCGACATCTAATAGTGAAGCTTGCAAATTCCAAAGATAAAGAGAAGATCCTTAAAGCAGCAAGAGACAAGAAGTCCCTGACTTTCATGGGGAGGAATATTAGGGTAACAGCAGACCTCTCCACAGAGACGTGGCAGGCCAGAAAGGGCTGGCAGGATATATTCAGGGTCCTAAATGAGAAGAACATGCAACCAAGAATACTTTATCCAGCAAGGCTCTCATTCAAAATGGAAGGAGAGATAAAGAGCTTCCAAGACAGGCAGGAACTGAAAGAATATGTGACCTCCAAACCAGCTCTGCAAGAAATTTTAAGGGGGACTCTTAAAACTCCCCTTTAAGAAGAAGGTCAGTGGAACAATCCACAAAAACAAGGACTAAATAGATATCATGATGACACTAAACTCATATCTGTCAATAGTAACTCTGAACGTGAATGGGCTTAATGACCCCATCAAAAGGCGCAGAGTACCATGGACTTTCTTCAGAGACTTAGAACAAATTATTTTAAGATTCGTGTGGAATCAGAAAAGACCCCAAACAGCCAGGGGAATTTTAAAAAAAGAAAACCATATCTGGGGGCATCACAATGCCAGATTTCAGGTTGTACTACAAAGCTGTGTTCATCAAGACAGTGTGGTACTGGCACAAAAACAGACATATAGATCAATGGAACAGAACAGAGATCCCAGAAGTGGACCCTGAACTTTATGCTCAACTAATATACGATAAAGGAGGAAAGACGATCCACTAGAAGAAAGACACTCTCTTCAATAAATGGTGCTGGGAAAATTGGACATCCACATGCAGAAGAATGAAACTGGACCACTCTCATGCACCATACACAAAGATAAACTCAAAATGGATGAAAGATCTAAATGTGAGACAAGATTCCATCAAAATCCCAGAGAAGAACTCAGGCAACACCCTTTTTGAACTTGGCCACAGTAACCGGAGAAGGACAAACAGTGTATGTTCTCATTCATTTGGGGAATAGGAATAATAGCGAAAGGGAATATAAGGGAAGGGAGAAGAAATGTGTGAGAAATATCAGAAAGGGAGACAGAACATAAAGACTTCTAACTCTGGGAAATGAACTAGGGGTGGTGGAGGGGGAGGAGGGCGGGGGGTGGGGTGAATGGGTGACGGGCACTGAGGGGGACACTTGACGGGATGAGCACTGGGTGTTATTCTGTATGTTGGTAAATTGAACACCAATAAAAATTAATTTATAAAAAAAAATAAAATAAAATAAAATCCAACTATTCTCATATGCTTTGTTAACTTCCTAAGGGAGTTAGAGTATACCTTACTTCAAGATATATTTGAAAACAAGATGTGTGTGTGTGTGTGTGTGTGTGTATAAAACCTTTCAGGATTAATCCCCACAAAACACATTTTAGAAAATACTACTTTAGTTATAACCATTTACAACAAAATTTGTGCTACGACAACAAAAAATGATCAGGTATGCATAAACTAAGTAATGTAGAAAGAGAAACAAAACTTAAAATAGGTATATATGGGGACCCCTGGTTGTCTCAGTAGGTAGAGTGTGCAACTCCTGATGTCATTGGCAGAGATTACTTTAAATAATAACAACAAAGTATGCATTTACATGCACTTGTGTGCGTTTAACCAAACTCCCTTCCTGTGGCACAAACTGTGGGAGACAGTGACATAAATATTTTCTTAAAAACAATGGCTTCAAGTTATCAAAGAGATTTCACTTTCACATTTTAAAAGTTGGTGTTACTCTTAATAACTCAGAATGTACTTTCTAATAGAAACTAACAAAAATGGTGACTTAGTTTCCCAGCCAAATTTACTAATTTTTAAAATAAAGCTGAAATAAAATTACTGGTGATACAGTAAAACTTTTTTTAAAAAAAGTCATTGTTAACCACAGTCACTAAATAAAACAGAAATGTAGAGATTTTTATTTATTTTTTATTTTTTTGTAGAGATTTTTAAAACAATATTTTAAAAATAGTATATTAAGCTTAATGCTTCTGAAAAAATAAGTGAAAAAAATATAATAGTTTAAGAAAATTATAAAGGAAATTTTTGAAATATATATTTCCAGACTATTTTGTTTGCCTATACACATATTTATCAAAAAGAGATTTTGCCTTAATAACCTTCCCTTTAACTCTTTTTATTTAAGTATAGCAAATGCAAAGAAAACATATACAGAACAAATATTCATCTCAGTGAATTATCACAGGGTGAACACCCTGGCAACCACTACTCCAGAGATGTAATATCATACCTCAAAAACCCCTGAATCACCTCACAGTCACTACTCCTCCCTTCTCCTCATGTATAATATGATCCTGACTTTTAACATAATGGCTACTTTTGCAAGCTTTTGATTTTTTTTTTTTATTCATGAGAGACACAAAGACAGAGGCAGAGACATAGGAAGAAGGAGAAGGCTCACGGTAGGGAGCCTGATGTGGGACTCGGATCCCTGGACCCCAGGATCACACCCTGAGCGGAAGGCAGATGCTCAACCACTGAGCCACCCAGGTACCCCTAAGCTTTTGAAATGTATGCAAAGAGAAAATACGGTACATTTTATTCTAGATATGGCTTCTTTTAGTCAATATTATGTTTATGATATTTTTCTGTGTAATTATGTTTTGCTATAATTTGTTTTCCTTTATTGATGAATAGTATGCCACTATATGAATATATCAGCATTTAACTACTCTACTTTTATATTCAGGTTTTGGCTCTTTTACATGGATAGCTGGTTGTAGAAATCCTAGTAGTGGAATAGCTGAGTCATTGGGACAAAGTTCATTCAAATTTAGTAGACAATGCCACAGTTTTGCCAAGTGGTTTATTCCCATTCACTTTTCTTTCAGCATTTCCACTGCTTCATATCCTTATTGACACTCGATACTGTCAGTGTGTTGGATTTAGCCATTCTGATATATGTCATTATGTCTTATTTACATTTCTGTAGTCATCTTTTTCCATATTTATTGAACACTGTGTATCCTCTTTTCTGTTCAAGATGCTTGCCTATAATTTTACGAGATCATCTACTTTTTTGTTTCCTTTGAATAATTCTTAATATAGTTTGGATATAAGCTGCATTTATTGTTCAATTTATTTCTTTATTAACTATTTTAGTGCGTTTGTCAAAGTAAGAAGCTAGGCTTATGCTAAGGGAACAAAAAACCTTCAATGATTAGTAGACTTACACATAAATGTTAGGATTTGCTTCAGGTCATTGATTTTGGGGATAGCCACTGTTCTCCACATAGTCTCACCATTTCAAATGTTGCTAGTTGCCTCAGCAAGAAAAAAGAAAGAAAAAAAGTTCACACCAGAAGTGGTATGTGTCATTTTTGTTCACATGACAACGTGCAGTTCTAGTCATACCTAACCTTATTCATACCTAACCTTGAGAAAGATAGGAAGTGCACTTTACCGAAGGCCCAGAAATATTGGTAAGAACTAGTAATTTCTACCATGTCTGGACATATTCCTTTATCAATAATATAAGTCTAATTTTTCTTTTGAATGTTTGCAATACATTCCAGTTTGGGCTCATACCATACTTTAGTTAAGTACTTCCCCAAATTATTCACACCATGACACAAAAGAAAATATTATTTCTGTGGTAAAATGGGATGAATCTCAGAATTTTGGTCATATTAGTGACATCTATATGATATTGTTATATTAGGTCATAATTAGAAAAACAATGTGTTCAGTCATGTGTGCATGATGAATTACTGTATAACATTCAAATTACAGTTTTTCAAAAATTTAAATGAGAAACTTGAACTGTTCCTGTAAACATGTCTTTTAATATCAGATCTTGTACTTGAAATAGTAAGATGAAGTTCCTGGTCAAGGCTTTTAAATGATCATATATATTCAAGTTTTTTGTGTGATCATCAACAAAACTTGTTCATAATAGGTTTGCAGAAAAAATAAAATTACCACAGTGGAAATTATATTTGAAGATTACGACAGCTCCTCTTTTTTCTTTCACTATCAAATAAATTTTGAATTGCTTATGGAAATAGGGATGAATTTTGAAACCCAATTCAACATTGTCAACTCAACTACTTCAAATTACTAATGTAAGTTTAGTTTGTAGAACAGGCATGCATTGTTAGGACAATATTCTATAGCTATCATAAACATGATAAAAAGGATACATCAGCCACAAAGGGATAAAAGTATCCGATATATGCAAAAACAGAAATTCAGAGATTGGGGCAGATGCACCCACCAAGGACTTCTGCCTAACTCCATACACCAGTCTAGAACTGCATGCACGAACCCTTGGGTGCCAGAGACACCACCCCTCCTTGCAGTATACAAACCCCTTGTTCCTGATGGGCAGCAGCATACTCTGCAGCTGACAGCTAAAGAAGTTGTCAAAGTGGTTGACAGTGACCAATGTGTGACAGTGAAGTCATTAGTGTCTATTACCTGCAGAAAACTTAGGTGTATCACAGTCCTGCTCCCAGGAGCTCTGGGGGAGCTTCATCTAAGGCCCTAACAGTGAGATGTATTTGGCTGAGCTCCATATTGCTGGACTCTCTGCCTCTTTTCACAATATTCTGGGGACTAATTAACTAGACCCAAATAAGAGGTCATAATGACATTCACTCAATTTAACACAAGAGAAAACTGGGGCACAGAAAGATCAAATGTCTTATGCGCAGCAACACAGATTGCTAAGTGGGGAGTTAGGATGTGAAACTAGGAAATTTGCTCCATAGTTGCTACTCCAAGCACTAGAGACAGACATTTATTTTCTCAAGGCGAAACCAAAATGGCACAATTGCAAGGAATTGATATGTTGTGTTGATATTAACCATCTCTAGTGTGTGACCTGTTGATCAGAAACACCTGCAGATTTGCACTGAAAGAAAATAATGGCCCTTGCAATTCATTATGACTCTGGCTTTTCCTTACTTAAAAAATGAACTAAGAGCTAGTTTGCCTGCAAGTTTAGTATGTTAGAATGTAAGATGAAAACTGTGATGATTATAGTTTCGTTTATATAGTACTTTCAAATTTCTCAGTGTTTTAATACAGTATTAATTATATCAATAAAATTGTGGGGTTTTCAAGTGAAACAAGTAGAATTGCCAGAACTGATCACACATTTAATTAGAACATAAGTAGGTACACTATTGAGCAACACAATTTCCCTCTTCTCTTGTAACAATACGAAAAGTTGTACACTGAGGAAATCACAAATTAAAGTAATACCATTCTGAAGATTATTATTCAAGCATACTCTCAGTTTATTGTCTTATACAAATACAAAATTTGATAGTTAATAGGACTGTTACTGTAGATTTCTATAAAGAATATCATTACCAAAAAAAAGAAGAATATAATACATTACTGTAGCTATACCAACAGATTTAAATTAGTAAAAATAAATCTGGTCAATTTTTTGACACCTAGATCCTTAGAAATCAGAAAATTCACATGGCATTATCTTTCAAATTGCAGCAGATTTAATGACATCTGAATTATAATTGAAAACACCAAGACAGGGACTCCTGGGTGGCTCAGTGATTGAGCATCTGCCTTTGGCTCAGGGACTGATCCTGAAGTCCCAGAGTCAAATCCTACATCGGGCTCCCTGTGTGTAGTCTGCTTCTCCCTTTGCCTATGTCTCTGCCTCTCTCTCTGTCTGTGTCTCTCAAGAATAAATAAATTAATAAAGTCTTGAAAAAGAAACAAAAAGAAAATGCCAAGACTGGGGCTGCTAAGTGGCTCAGTTGGTTGAGCATCTAACTCTCGGTTTACGCTCAGGTCATGATTGCAAAGTCCTAATATTGAGCCTCAAATCAGGCTCCCAGGCCTAGTGGGGAATCTGCTTAAGATTCTTTCTCTCTCTCTCTCCTCTTCATCTGCCCTTCCCCCATTCTCGCTCTAAAATAAACAAATCTTTAAAAAAAAAACTAAACTAAGAGAATTTTATATTAGCCAAGCATAGACTGAACTTCAACACATTCCAGCAACAAAGTGTATTACAAATGATATTATTCTGATGTGGTTCCTGCCTCATCCAATTTGTTCATATTTGTTATGACTTAGCTGCGTAAATTGAAATTTGAAAGAAATAGAAGATAGTTTAGGTTATTTTGTTGTGGTCTCTGGAAGTTGTTTATTCTTTTGGACTTCAGGTGCATGGAATTGGGGCCAGCAGTTAGTTTGTGGCATGATCTAACCTTTCCTTCTTGCATTTTTTTAGATGTATTTCCATGTGCTTTAATTTTCCTTCCTTTTATCCCTTTGTATATCAGCCCTAATATCATCCCATCTTCTCTCAGCCTATCATGTCACCATAAATTCTGTGACCACAATTTCTAGAATGGTTTGAGGCTATTCACCTCTTTGTGTTACTTCACAATTTTCATTGAAAATACTTTTGACTCCTCTATCGTGCTTCCTATAGATACAGTTTTGTTTTGTTTTGTTCTGTTTTTCACTGTGGTAAAGTATTCCATCCTTTGTGTAGCTATGTCTTACCTTCCCAGACCCTGCTGATGGTCACTTAGATTGTTTCCCATTCTGATTCTACTAGCAACGCTGTGCCATTGCTTCATGGATATGTACAACAGTTTTTCTCCGAAGTACATCTCAAGGAAGAGAGTTAACGAGTGGTAACATATGTACATACACAAATCCATTACAGATGCTCAGATTGCTCTGCAGAATAGTTGAATCTACTTATATTTGGGAAACAGGAAGAGATTTAGTTTTCCATGCTGATATCTGACCTTAATTTTGATGGCAAAAGATTTGCATGTCATTGCTGTCTAATTTGATAATTTTCCTCAGTATTGAGATTGCATAATCTTTACTTCTTAGATATTCATGCTTCTTTCTGTGAATGTAATTGATCTATTAGATCTTTTCTTGGCTAATTAGAGATTTTCCTGTCTTCTGTCTAAACTGAAAGAATTTCTTATATATTTAAGATTTCTTATAGATATTGAATGTTTTTTAGTTGTATGTTGTATCAGGATCATCTCCCAGCCTGTGAGCTGTCAGTTAATTTTGTCTATGCTATTTGTGTAACAGAAATCTTTCCTTAAAAAAAAAATAAAAATAAAAAATAAAAAAAAGAAATCTTTCCTTGTGTTGTATTCAAGACTCACAAATTTTGCCTTTATGTCTTATTTTTCAATGTTTTGTTCAGGTCAGGGGTGTATAAAGGGCATACATTTTCAGTGTACAGTTTGACAAATGTTTATGGACGTCTATCTGTGTATAAACCTTTGTGATTGCCACTCAAATCAAGATATAAAATTTCTAGCATCCCAGAAACTCCTCTTGTGTCTTTTCCCAGACAAAACCAACTCTTCATCTCTGCCCCTACACCCAAACAACAACCATTCTACAACCAGATGTTAGTTTTGTTTGTTCTTCAACTTTATGTAAATGGAATCATAAACTGTATACTCTTATTGTCTAGTTTTCTTCACTCATTGTCCTGACAATGAGATTTATCCCTGTTGTTGCAGGTAGCAGTGGTTCTAGTTTTCAGCTGTGTGGTTCTACATTGAATAAATATATTATATCTATACATTCTATTATGGTTGGGCTTTTGATTGCTTTCAGTTTGGGACTATTATGATAAGCTGTTACACATTACACAAAGAATTTTACAAACATATTTTATACATATGTCTTTGAGATATATGAACTCCTCTCTCTTGAATGTATTTCTATAACACACCTGTAAGTATATATAAAATTTTTGGGATTCAGGGTTGTGTATATATTTATTAGGAATAGTTATTGCAAATTTGGTTTCCCAAGTGATTGTCCCAATTTACACTCCAAATTGCTCGACAGTTATAATTGCACCACATCTTTGCCAAGATTTTGTATTGTTGGTCTGCTTAATTATAGACATACTCATGAGCATGTGGGAGAATTACATGTGCTTATTCTCTTTTTTCTCAATATTTAACTTCATTTCTCTGGCTTCTTGATCAATTGTTTAGAGGAGAACATGGCCTGGAGTACCACAGTACTAAAGTTATTGCATACAGACTACCAGTGTGGATGAAGCAATTTATTGTCCCACAACATTATTTGAGAAAATTTTCTAATCACATGTAATAATCTTTATCAACTTTATTTTCAGTATTTCTGTGTATGTAAAATTGCTTCACTTTAAGTATTAGTTGTGAATTATATTGCCAGATGTCCCACTGCTGAAACTTTGTTATATAACTAGAATAAAATGCAGTTTGTGATGTTATTAATGTGTTACTCCATTCTATTTGCTTAGAATTCGGTTTACTTAGAATGTTTCTATGGGTATCCATATGTGATTTTGGTTTCCTGACCTACATTAATGTGCTGTATTTTAGAAGCATTCATATGAGGGCTGTATTTGCTTCATACAAATACAAAATACAATTTGGAAAATACAAAAATACAAATTGGAAATTTTTTCTGTTTCTCTCCCCTGGAATTGTCAAATAATATTGATGAGATCTCATTCCAAGTAAGATAGAATTCTCTTGGCTTCTCTAGCTTAATGTTTTGTTTGTTTGTTTGTTTTCAGGAAGTAACACTATGATAAGAAATCTCTATTTCTTCTGACATTTGGCTTGTGTTTTCAAAAAGGCAATGAGGTAAACTGGCAGAATGGACTCTGGTGCCCAAAGCCCATGGTCTGGAATCTTGGTTCTGTCCTTTACCAGCTGTGTGACCTTAGGCAAATCTCTTGTCCTTCTGTGCCTCCATGTCTTTTTTGGAGAATAGGAATGATAAAAAGTTCTGAAAGTGCCAACTTCATAAGGTTGTTGTGAAGATTAGAATGGTTAGGTATAGAAAACTCTTAGGACAGTGTGTGTGGCACAAAATAAAGAGCATTTAGTACTACTCTTTCAACATTCCTGGGGGAAGTTTGGGCAATTTACATGCTTGTAGAAAGTGTATTTCATCAAATTTAAAACGCATGATATGGACAGAACCATTTCTTTTACATCTTCAATTTTTTGTATCTTTTACTGTTACCTCATTATTACTTCTTAGTCTTTATTGATGTATTCCTGTTTTCCTTTGATTGGTTTCGTTAACAGGTTAACAAGGTCTTGTTTTTCTCCCTGCCCTAAGAACCAGCACAAGATTTATTCATTATTTCTAATGATTTTCATTTTCTTATTTATTATGTCCTGTCTTTACTTTTATTTATTTATTTCTTTGGTTTCCTTTGGTTAATTTTCTCCTAAGTTCTTATGTTGAGTGTTTAATCTTTTCCTTTCATTCTTTTTTATTATTTTATTACAGTTATTTTATTCCATATATATGTCAAAGATTCAGATATGTAGTCTTTCCATTATTTTTGTTTTTCAAATATTTTGCAATTATGGTATGAATTTCTTCTTCTTCCAAATAATTCTTTATGAGAAGGTTTTTTTTTTAAAGATTTATTTATTTATTCATTCAGAGAGAGCGAAGAGAGAGGCAGAGACACAGGCAGAGGGAGAAGCAGGCTCCCTGCAGGAAGCCCGATGTGGGACTCGATCCTGAGTCTCCAGGACCACACCCCGGGCTGCAGGCGGCACTAAACCGCTGCGCCACCAGGGCTGCCTATGAGAAGTTTTTATCTGTTGATTTGGTCTTTCTCCTCTTTTGACTTTCAGTTAATAAATACTGCCTTATTCTCCAGTTCTCTTATGAATAAATTAATTTTTATTGAATTTTTATCAGAAAGTGTTCAAAAGTCATCTTCTGCTCTGTAACTTGTTTTACTTTTTCTAGTGATGACTTTTCATGAACAGAGTTCTTTAATTTAGGAAAATTTGTCAAGGAATTCACTTATTATCATTTTATAAGTATTATTATTTTTTACTACTCAAAGTTGATACAGGTTCAGCCCGCATATTTTCTACATTTTCATTTTGCTTTTTATATTTAATACCTTAATCTACTAAATCCATTTTTGTATATTATATGAAATCTAATTTCAGTTTTCCTCATTTCTAGTCTGTTTTCACAACACTATTCAATTTTCCCTCTTCTACAATTCTACTTCTCATATCTGTTATGTCCATATGATTTGTCAGTTTGTCTCTTAAGTCGAATGCCACATACACCTAACTACTGTATCTGTATAAAGGTTCTGTGATCAGTAGGGCAATTTCCTACAGCCATCTTCAGAAATACCTTGTCACATTCCATTCACATATTCTAGTGAAATCTTAACCTCATTTGAATTTTGTTTTGAATTGTATTCAATTGACAGATCAACTTGGGAAAAATCAACATTGTTTTAACGTAAGCCACAATACATTTTTCCATTTATTTTCTTGACTATATTATAGAAAACATTTGCATTGCTTCCATACAGGATTCACAATCCCTTTGTTAGATGTAAACCTAGGCAATTTATGTATTAGTTTTAAATGGCGCTTTATTTTACCAACTAAATCTCTGACATATAGGAATGCAATGAATATTTATACATTAACATCATATTCATCTATGTTAATGAAATCTCTTATTTCTTCTAAACATTTGAAAGTATAACTTTTGAGGGTTTTTTTTTTAAGATTTTATTCATTTATTCATGAGACACACAGAGAGAGGCAGAGACATAGGCAGAGGGAGAAGCAGGCTCCCTGTAGGGAGCGCGATGGGGACTCGATCCCAGGACCTTGGGATCACCACCTGAGCCAGGTAGACGCTCAACTGCTGAGCCACCCAGGCATCCCTTGAGTTTTATATGTGAAAAATAGAACATCTGAGAATAATGACATTTCTGTTTTCTTCCTTTTTAATTTTCATATCTTCAATTTTATTTTCTTGTCTTACAGTAGTAATAGTAATGTTGTATTATTCCTAAAACATTTTTTTACATATATTTTAGCACGCTCTCAGTTCATGTCAAATGTCTTTTGTCAGGTAAGGAAGATTTACTTTCTATTTTAATAAGAATTTTTATTATGAGTGACACCTGGGTGGCTCAGTGGTTGATAGTCGGCCTTCGACTCAGGGCATAATCCTGGAGTTCCAGAATCAAGTCCTGCATCGGGCTTCCTGCAGAGAAACTGCTTCTCCCACTGCCTATGTCTCTGCCTCTCTCTGTGTGTCTCTCATGAATAAATAAATAAATAAATAAATAATAAATAATAATAAATCTTTTTTAAAAAAAGAATTTTTATCATGAGTCCATGTTGAATTTCATCAAAGGTTTTTCATACATGTATGGTCATGTGTCTTTTTCCTTTCAATATGTTAGTGTGGGAGAAGACATTTCTGGATATTTATGCCTTCTTGGGATAAATTGAACTTGTCATGATATGTTATTTTTCTATTATAGATATTATCCACTAATATTTTGCTTGGGAATTTTGCATCTTTACTGAGTTAGATAGGCCTAAAATTTTGTCTGATGTGGACATCTAGTTCTTATTGAATTCAATGTATGAATTAAGAGTTTTTTTTCTTTTTCTGTTCTTTTTTTTTGATTTTTTTTAAATTTTTATTTATTTATGATAGTCACACAGAGAGAGAGAGAGAGAGAGGCAGAGACACAGGCAGAGGGAGAAGCAGACTCCATGCACCAAACTCCATGCACTCCAAGCCCGACGTGGGATTCGATCCCGGGTCTCCAGGATCGCGCCCTGGGCCAAAGGCAGGCGCCAAACCGCTGTGCCACCCAGGGATCCCTTTTTCTGTTTTTTAGAATATTTTGTATAATATTGCAGTGCTCTATTCTTTAAGAATTTATCATAATCAGCCTGTAAACTATCTGGCTCAAGTGTTACCTTGGGGAAAAAAAATTTTAACTACAGAATTAATTTCATGTATTCAGGATTTCTATTTATATTTAATAAATTATAGTAAATTACATTTTGGCCCATTTTACCCACCCAATCTTACTTTATTTGCCCAATATTTTTCTTGCTACAATTTTACAAATTTTTTTACATTTTTTTTCTTAAAAAAACTAATTTTAGGTTGAGATTCCTTATGTCATCTTTGGTTTCTATTTTATTAATTTATACCATAATCTTTTTATATCCTTCCACCTTTAAATAATATTTTTCTGATATATAGACATGAAAATTAAATATATATGTTATATAATATATACACATTTAAGTTCTACTCTCAGAAAATTTTAATTATATAATATAGTATTATCAGCTATTCTCACTAGGTTATGCATTTAATTCTCAAAACTTCTAAATCTTATACTGGAAAGTCATTTTGTTTTCTTTCTAACTTAGGTTGGCTGCTTAGCTCACCCATTTTCAATCTGTGTGTGACTTGTTTTTTTCACTGATTTTTTAAAAGATTTTTCTGTTTGCCTTTTGTTTTCTGAAGTTTCACAACAAATTATGTAATCATAAATTTCTTAGTGTTTATCCAGATCGGTGGATGTTTCGCTTTCTTAAAAATCTATGGGTTTGTTTATTTAATTTATAAAATTCTTAGATATTATCTCTTCAAGTAGTTCCTTTGCTCCACTTTTTTCTGTCCTTTTTCTGGAAGTCCATTTAAAATAGATTAAACTTTCTCATTCTTTCCTCTTTATATCTTAACCTTTCTCATATTTTTTCATTTCTCTGTCTCCTTGGGATGGATTCTAGTTAGTTACTTCAAACAGTACCTTCCAGTACATTTATTCTGTGTAATATTTAATCTGTATCCTTTGAATTATGTCAACACTTTCTATATCTAAAAGTTTTATTTGCTTCTCTTTCAAGTCAGTCAATTTTTTTCTAATGGTTTTTGCTTATTTTCATGTTATCATTCATTTCTTTAAAGATTTCATCCACAGCTATGTTATTTTTTTTTTTGTTTCAAGGCTACTTACTCCAGAAGAACCTATCTGAATTCTCTTGTTCTGATGGTTCAATAATTTCTGGAGTCACCATGTTTTCTGTCAGTGGTCAGAAGATGTTTTATAGCTGACTCAGAGCATCCAGTCTTGCAAATGAATAGTCAATTGCCAGACTATAACTTCTCTTCCTATTGATTTCTGTAAGACTTTTGTATCTTTAGAGTCAATTAATGTTATCAGAATATGTTTAGACACTTTCAGTTTTTCATCATTCCTGCCAGAAATTTGATCTGTTCTTTCAATCTATAGATTCAAGTCTATCCTTACCTCAGAGATCTTTTCTTATTTTTTTAAGCAGTACATATCCTTTATCTGTTCTTTTCTTTCCTTTTAAAATTATTCACATGTTAGATTCCTGGAACTATCGATCAAATCTTTCATCTTTTTTCTCATGGTTGTTATCTCCTTGTCTTTACTCTGAATTTTGAGATAATTTATGCCCTTTAATCACAAAGGCTCTTAATTCAGGTTTTAACAGTGACAATATGTTCCTTCAACTAATCTACCAAACAGATTTATTTGAGTAAGTGTCAGTAGTTTCTAACTCCAAAAACATTCTTCTGTGTGCTACATTTATATTTCCTTAAAAGGTGGGTTAGGGAGCCCCCTAAATTCTTAATCTGCCTATAAAATCAGTTCTATTATACCAAATGTTCTATTTGTCTTCACTGATAATCAGTTTTTCAGCTATTGGATCCCCTTAAATGAGATGAATTATTCCTTACCCAGTTGTCATAAATGGTGAAAAGCAAAACGGCGGTAATATAGAAAACAAGGCATCTTTCCTGCCAATCTACATGGAAGAACCTCTCTTCTCAGAATCTTGAACTCTTCTTGGCCTCAAGGACAGAAATGATTGATTCCTCCCTCAGCACTTTCTGACCCTCAGGGTGATTGGAAAAGTGTATACCTCCCTGATGGTATACGCTTCTCAGTCTGCCACTTTCCAAAGCTTTAGCCAGAACTTCAGGCAAACTGAACAAAGTTCTGCACAGTCTGCCTGCATGGACCCCAAGAGAGCCCAAGGATAATGGCCTGCAGGCCTATCACTGTTGTATTTTTGCCTTCTTTTCAACTACTTTGTTCCTCATTTAGATTTTATGGGAAAGAGAGGAATATTTTGAGAGCTGAATGGTATTTTTTTTCCCAGAAGTAGTTGTTATTGTTATTATTGTTTCTCTATCAAAGATTTCCCATGGCCCCCAAGATTAGGATTATTTTAATGTCTCTGTCCTCTGCATACTGCTTCTCTGAGCTCAAGCAAGGGTTATTACAATTGCCACCATTTAGTAGTGGTGGCCCTTATGGCTTCCTTTAAATTAAATCATTTTAGTTTTCCAAATCTCTTAGGAGATTTCTATTTATTTCCTGTAGCAGACAGAATAGAATTAGAACCACACTCCTCAGGTCTTCTGAAAAAAAAAAACACACACACACACATATAAGAAAGAGAGAAATACTTTTCCCTTGCTACAAACATTATCTTGGATCTAAACTAGCAGTTGTTTGTTCTGAGAGGCTTTGTCCTCTGTCTCTGAACTCTAAACATTCTGGAATACCTCTCCCTGCCAGTAAAAGTTTTCCCATTACTGTTACATTGTGCCTGAATTCCTCATCCATATCCAATATCAATAGATCAGAAAAATACCCAAAAGTACATTAACTCTATCTAGTTGGGGGAAAGGTGAAATATTCTATGACAATAAAAGCAAGTTAATAGCATGTGGCTTTTTTTGGATAAGTGAATGCAAACTAAGAGTCTTCAACAATACAGCAATAGTTAGAATTCTAATTCCCAGTATTTATGTGGAGAGTCTAGAATATCCTGCTCCTATTCTATTCCATCTTTGCAAAGAAAGGAATCCTGAGGCGCTCCCTAGGCTTTTCCCTCTAGTCCATTAGAAGTGTACACACTCTTCAGCTATCTCACCCTGGAGTCTTTACAATATTTGGTATTTGGCCATGCCTTGCTACCCCAGCTTATTATATTCCCATATAACTCCTTGCCATTCTTTGATCTGAGTTTAACCTCAGCCTGTGAACATTCACCAGTATTGTTTCCAAAAGTTCAATTACTTGGACTAGGTAGTTTCTTTCTTTTTTTTTTTTTTCTTACTATCTGGTTCTTTTTTTTTTATAAATTAATTTTTATTGGTGTTCAATTTACCAACATACAGAATAACACCCAGTGCTCATCCCGTCAAGTGTCCCCCTCCGTGCCCGTCACCCATTCACCCCCACCCCCCGCCCTCCTCCCCTTCCACCACCCCTAGTTCATTTCCCAGAGTTAGAAGTCTTTATGTTCTGTGTCCCTTTCTGATATCTCCCACACATTTCTTTAGAGACATAGAGCTGGGAAAATTCTGGGTGCTTTCACTCTTGCTTCAAAAGCTAATTCTCATTCCACAGAATGAAATATTTATCCCTTAGGGGAGCTAGGGAAGCTAAAGAGCATGTTTCAATCATCTGCCTATTATCACTTCTGAATGCTTCCACTGCTTATTCCATTAGATAATTCAGTGACTCAAAGCCAGATGTTTTCATCCCCAAGTGAAAAGTCCTACATTTGGTCTAAAATTACAAATATACTGCAGTACAGAAAATGACATTCTGAAATTGGCCAAAGGGTTTTATTTAACATCAGAACACTTAGAGCATTTCTGAAGTAGCACCAAAAATTTATCGTTTATAAATGCATTCTCTGTATCAGTATGTATTTCATGATATATCAATACTTATTGTCTGGCAAGTAAGACTTTGTTTTCATACATGTCTGGTTTTACCTAAGTTATGGCTTAAAAATAGATTGCTATGATTATTCCATTTTGGTGCTGAAGAAGACAAATCACAGTTCCCTCTTATTTCCCTATGTGTTCCATTACTAGAACCCCCTCTTTGTTTTCTCTACAATGTTGGTTAATTCTACTTAGTTTTAAAAAAATACAGTAACTGGTCTCTTTTAAAAATTTAGACAGGCTTTCCTAACATTTTTTACTTACCATTTGAATACTTGAATGATTATTCTCTAAAAATTTTGAGATATATTTCATGAGCCTCTCTCTTTCTCTAGATACAGATAGATGATACATAGATAGATAGATGATAGATATAGATAGATAGATAGATAGATAGATAGATAGATGATAGATAGATAATAGATAGATATAGATGATAGATAGATAGATAGATAGATAGATAGATAGATAGATAGATGATAGATAGATAGATGATAGATAGATAGATAGATAGATAGATAGATAGATAATAGATAGATGATAGTCTCCAGGTTGCTCCAGACACCACTAATCTATGGAATTCAAGAGTTTAAGATCTTCCTGTAGTTCTGTGATTCCTTGTTGATAAATAAGTACTATGCCAGGAAAAAAAAAAGAACACTTTTGTTGATGGGTGATGAAAATGTGTTAGCAGAGAATGCTGAAGCAGCAAGACAGAATATCATACTGACAGGAATTCATAGCCAAAACACCAGGAACCAACCTGAGGCCAGATGAATGGCTTCAAAAGCTCAGTAGATGCAGAGTGAATACATTTTTACCTCCAGGATGGAATTGCATCCTTTGAAATGACTCTGCCACGAGGTGTTGTTAAAACTTTCTCAATGAGAAGGAAAGGTACTTCAGCAGTCTGCCCCTACAGAGCCCAGTAAGGTGTCCCAACCAATATCACACCTACCCTGAATCTGTCCCCAACAGATATGGATTTTGTGGTGATTTGCTCAGCCTATGCATGCATAAGCTCTATGGCAACCTTAATTCTGGCTGCTTCTTTTTTTGCCTTTCCACATCCGCATTCTGATCATCTATTGTTGTGTAACAAACTTTCTCAAATCATAGTGACTAGACAACAACAATAAGGTTATTGTTTTTCATGATTTTGTTTGTTGACTGGGCTCAGCTGAGCAATTATTTGGCTGGTTCTAGTTGATGTCATCAGTAGCAGTTGCATAGTGGTTAGGATAGTGAAAAGCCTCTCTCTCTCTCTTTCTCTTTCTCTCTCTCCCTTGAGTATTAGGGCTTATCCTCTCCATGTGATCTCTCCAGTAAAGTACAGTAACCAGACTTCTTACATTAATTTGGGCGCTCCCAAAATTAATGAAAGTTTTCTTAAAACCTAGACTTGGAATTGGTCCAGCATCACTTCTGTAACATTTTATTCATTAACATAAGTCAAATTCATTGTAGTGGAAAGTACTATACACACACACACACATTTCATATGTATACTATCTGTTCTACTTCTCTAGAAAACCCTGACTAATAATATAATATATATTTTGCATCCCAGGCACCCTTTTAGCTTTAATATACTTTCCTATTATTAATGTCTTTTTAATTGATTTCTCTTAGCTAGTTTCATTTCAATATATCTTGGGAAAGAGAAAAGCAGTTCTTGACAGCCAGGACCCAATCTGGCACTCATAGCTAGGCTGTGGTGTTCTCCTATGGAACATAATTTCAGAGAATGTCAATATAAGAGAGGGCCAATCTGTGATTCTATGGATCAAAACAAAGACAAGACCATAATCATGTCTGTATACAGACAAGAATATTAACATTGTCCAAATCACCAAAATGTCTGCACGTCCCCCTATCCTGGCTAATAGGAATGACATAATTTTTTTAAAGATTTTTATTTATTTATTTATTCATAGAGACACACACAGAGAGAGAGAGAGGCAGAGACACAGGCAGAGGGAGAAGCAGGCTCCATGCAAAGAGCCTGACACGGGACTCGATCCAGGGTCTCCAGGATCAGGCCCTGGGCTGAAGGCGACGCTAAACCGCTGCACCACCGGGGCTGCCCAGGAATGACATAATTTTAAACTTGGGTTTAGTCTTCTCCCCTGCTGATAAAATGTATTAAGACAGAATTACCTCCACCCTCTGATAGCATCTAATCCAGAACAGAGTCTGCTTCCTCAGCCCTCTTCAAAATTGATAAACCAAACCCAAATCTTATTTTAAAAAGTTGTTTCTAAAACTCTCTGAGATGACTCACAGTTTTTTTTTTTTTCTTTCTTTTTTTTTAATTCAGACAGAGAGAGGCAGAGACACAGGCAGAGGGAGAAGCAGGCCCCATGCAGAGAGCCCGACCTGGGACTCGATCCCGAGTCTGCAGGATCACACCCCGAGCTGCAGGCGGCGCTAAACCGCTGCACCACTGGGGCTGCCCGACTCACACTTCTACTGATTTACCCATCCTGAAGGGAGAAAGAAACCCAAGTCGCTCACCTACAGTTATATTTCTGATAGTCTTTGACTAAAGAGCATCAGCAGTCTTATATGTGTCATCCGTGAACTTAAATGATTTCTGGGTCAAATCAAGGTGGCATGCAATACTTAAACAACAGAAGCATAAAATGTGAAGTTTTGAAAGACCAGTAATCATTTTGTATTTTAAGTAATTCTCAGTGTTACACTGACTGATTTCAATGTTTATTTTGGTATCTTATGGTTACAAATCAATATTGAATATCAAAAGCACTCGGCAAATTGCTGTCTGGAAGTTATTAAATTAATCCCAAGTAGCTATATTGTTTCCTTTTCCTGAAGAAAGCTGTACGCTTGTAATCATTATAATTCTAGGTCCTGTGAGTATTCTGTAGCAATCAAATACTTATTAACTGCCACTGTTAATGCAGCCATCAAAAAAATGTAGAATGTATAAGTTTCAATTCAATTTAGGAAGTAATGGAATGACACAGTTAAAAATTCAAATGACAAACAAAAGAGAGAGAAAGAAGAAAAGGAAAAGGCCAAACATACTGAGGCACAAAAAGAAATCAGAAAAAAGAACAAACATAAATCCAAATGTATTTTTTTAAATAACTTTCTCCTACTAGCCAGAAGGAGTAATAGAGACTTACTAATACTCCCATTGAAACAGTCAAAAACAGAGATCCCTGGGTGGCGCAGTGGTTTAGCGCCTGCCTTTGGCCCAGGGCGTGATCCTGGAGACCCGGGATCGAATCCCATGTCGGGCTCCTGGTGTATGGAGCCTGCTTCTCCCTCTGCCTGTGTCTCTACCTCTCTCTCTCTGTGATGACTATCATAAATAAATAAAAATTTAAAAAAATCAAAACACTCTTATTAAAAAAAAAAGAAACAATCAAAAACAGGATGAGATATATAAAACAAAAACTTTCAAGACATTGGACTATGGCAACAAATGACAGTGATTCCTGAGAAGCATAAATGATGTAAACCCCACAATTGCTCTAACTTATTGTCTTGAAAAAGCTCCTACTCCACTACCACAGGGACAGAACACAGGCAGGGAACGTGTGCTGTGAGACAGAGCTAATAGTCCAAACAGCTAGATATCGTCAAGCAGAATCATGGAAAAGAGAAGGCTGCACAGAAAAAGGACTCTGAAATCTGCAGATGATCCCTCTTGAGTATTCAACATAGTTCTAAACAGTGCATGTGTATGAAGAATGTATTGCAAAGCTGAGGAAAGAACCACCCAAAAGGATTGGAGGGACCAGTACATGATACTCACACATGTGATATAGGCCACCGAATAGAAAAACATCCTATTTTATTTGGCATTGGGTAGAATATTCAGAAGGTCCTCTAATCTACTAATCAAAAAACCCACAAAGGCACATGGGTTGGGACAGGAAACTATCTTCCTGCAATTTTAGTTATCTTCTCAAAAATCAGCCTTTGTTTTTACTAATTTTCTCTATTGTTTTCCTGTTTTCTACTTCATTGATTTCTTCTCTGACCTGTATTATTTCCTTTCTTTTGCTTGCTTTGGATTAATTTATTCTTCTTTTTCTAATATTCCTAAGTGGAAGCTGAGGTCATTGATTTGAGACCCCCCTTTTTTTTTCTCATTTAAGACTTTAGTGCTATCAATTTCCCTTAAGTATTGCATTATCTACATCACACAAATTTTAACAAGTTGTGTTTTCATTCTTATTCACTTCAAAATACTTTTTAATTTCTCTTTTGAATTCTTTGTCCCATGGGTTATTTCTCTGGTCTCAGTTTCCTCACATTCATGAACTTATCAGTATATAGACTTGATAAAAAAAACTCTACAGATCTTTTTAAATGCAGCTGTCTCTTCTCTAGTACTCTCCCCTGTCAACTCAAACCATGTTGACTTCCATGGACTCCCAGTACTCTTTTCTCAGTTGAAGGAGACCAGCAGGTTCTATCTAGGTTTTTATTTCCCTGTATTGCAGCCATGAAACTTTCTTTAGCCAAGAAGTTGGGACAATTTCAAGTTCACCTTGTTTGTTTCTTATTTCTTATTGTCTGGTGTCCAATATCTTAAAAACAACTTTCATATATGTTTCATATATTTTTGGTTATTTAAGAGGTCAAGTCTAGTTTCTTTTATTGCATTTCCACTATATGCAGAAGTCCCAGAATTGAAGATTTAAGTTTGCAAAGTACTTATCCCAAATAGAAGTAGACTCCAAGTTTAATATAGTATACCTTGATTCTTCCCAAGGATATAATTTTTGGTAAAAGAAGATGGATGATTACTAAGAATTGTAAGAGCTGATATTACCTTAATATTTTTCATTTCACACACAATAACAGGAAGAAGAAAGATTTCTCCCATTAAAGGCATCTGAGTCTGCCCCGAATTTCTTTTCTCAGCTGCTATGGTATATTAATTTTCCATCAGCTGCTTCAAAGAAAGAGCATTTCACCAAATGTAGTGACTTGGTAGGTATCATTCAGGTGGACACCTTTTTTTTCCTTTTGCATTAAGAACAATGCAGAGAATCCCTCTGGGAATAATTTGGGGAAGACAATGAATAGTGCTCAAATGCGTTTCCCTTTTACTGCTGCTTTTATGTACTTTATATTATAGTTGGATTGATGTTCATAGAAGTTTTAATAAATGTAAAGCCAGGAAACTCATAAACCATGTCCCAAACTCTACGGCTGTAATTGTTCTTTATTTTACTCTGCTCTAAGGAATGCTGACACACACTCATTTGTCAAAGAAATTTTACACTCTATGTAATTAACTTACATGTTTATTTAGGAAATATTTGTTGAACAACTACTATGTCAAAACACTGTGTGAGACACTAAGGTTATAATATCTGAAACAAAAATAGTATTTTTACTGGTAAAGTATATAACCTAGTGAAGAAATGGACAATACCAGTAAACAAATAAGTATTTAAACACAAGCTGTATTAGGTGAGGTAAGGGAAATTAACAAGGGACTATGCTGCAGAAAAAAAAAATCAATTCCTATCATATATAAAAGTCCTATCTAAGAAAGTTATAAAATGATCCACAGAATGAAAACAATCAATCACAGGAATAGCACAAAAGATAGTGTATATAGAGCTATGTTTGTGCTTAAATATTATGAAAGGAAAGATGAACTTATTGCGTTTGAAAATATGATATAAAGCCACTGTGGTTGAAGTGTATCAACAGAGAGAGTGAAACCAGATGAGGCTGAAAGAGAGGAAAAGCCATACCATATAGGGTCCTACACGCAATATTCGTTAAAGAGTTTAAAGCATAAGGATGGTAGAATCATTCTTATGTTTCTGAAAGACCACTCTACCTTCCATATATATAATAGATCAGAGGAAGGCAAGAGTCGAAAAGAAGATATAAACTAGGAGACTAATGCAGGAGTTCAGATAAGAATGACATGAGATACAGTAAGGTGGTGGAGATGCAGTGAGTACGTGACTACATGTTTGAACAGAGAGTTTGTGTATGGATAGGCATGGAAGTCAGGGACAAGTTTCTAGCTTAAGCAACTAAGTTAACAATGTCCATTGCTAAGATGGGAAAAGATAAAGTGAGAAAAAGATTTGGAGGTGAAATCAATTCCGTTTGGAGCACATTAAGTCTGGAATGTTTAGGAGTTATCAAAATAGAGATGGTAGGTAGCTACCTGAATAAATAATTTATGGGAGGAATCTGAAATGGAAATATTATTTTGGTAGTTGTTAAAATTTAGATTATATTTGAAGGCATGGAACTGGATAAACTCGCCTAAGGAGAAAATGTACTCAGGAGAACCTAGGACTAACCTCAAGTGTGATGGTTAATATTATGTGTCAACTTGACTGGATCACAGAATACCCAGATATCTGGTTAAACATTATTTCTGGGCATGTCTGTGGGAATCCTTTCAGAAAAGAGTAGTATTTGCATTGGCAGACTGAGTAAAGTGCATTGCCCTTCCCAGTGAGGGTGGACATCATCCAATCCACTAAGACCTGAAGAGAAGATAAAGAAGGAAAGAAGTTTTCTCTCTCTTCTTCTCCTCCTCCTTCCTTCTCCTTCTCCTTCTTTTCTTTTCTTTTCTTTTCTTTTTTTTCTTCTTCTCTCTTCCTCTTCTCCTCTTCTTCCTCCTCCTCCTCCTCTCCTCCTCCTCCTCCTCCTCCTCCTCCTCCTCTCTTCTTCTTCTTCTTCTTCTTCTTCTTCTTCTTCTTCTTCTTCTTCTTCTTTTCTTCTTCTTCTTTTCTTCTTCTTCTTCTTCTTCTTCTTCTTCTTCTTCTTCTTCTTCCTCTTCTTCTTCTCCTTCTCCTTCTCATCTTCATCTTCTTTTCTTTCTCTCTCTCCCCATGACTATTGAACTAGAGCATTACCCTTCCCCAGTCCTCAACACTTCTGGTTCCCAGGCCTTCAGAGTCAGACTGGAATCTACACCACTGGCTCTCTGGCTCTCAGGCCTTCAAATTATGCCACTGGTCTTCCTGAATTTCCAGCTTTCAGATGAAAGATTATGGGGCTTCTCAGCCTTTCCAGTCAATTGATCCAAGACCTTTTAGATAGGTAGGTAGGTAGGTAGGTAGGTAGGTAGGTAGATAGGATAGGATAGATAGATAGATAGATAGATAGATAGATAGATAGATAGATAGATAGATAGATAGATATAGAGGGATAGATTGTTCTGTTTCTCTGGAGAACCTTGACCAACATGCATCAAGGGACTCCAAAACCTAGATTTCACATAGAGGAAGAGGAGAGGAAGGGAGAGGACAGTGTGATATCATAAAAGCCAAAGGAGAAAAGTATTTTGAGAAAGGTAACGTGAGTGGGTTGTGGAAAGACATATGTCAATTAGTTTTTAAAACTCAATAGCATTCTTGTGAAGAACAGTTTTTGTGAAGCATTAGAAGTGATAGCCAGATTTAAAAGGTTAAAAAGAGGTAAGAAGTGAAGAAGTAGAGACACATGTGTGATAAATAACTCAGAAAAATGATTTGGAAAGAAATCAATGAAGTACAGTGATACATAGAGGGAAATATGGAGTCAAGCGATTTGCATATATATACACAAATATATGTTTCTTCACTTTCTGCACTAAAATAGACCCTGAATATTTGCCGTGGTACCAATTTGAAGCATATATAAATAAATTATGGAAATAAATCAAAGTTACCTAGCATCATCAAGGGAGAAAAGCTGCATAGTCATTCCCAGTCCTGAAAAACATGTGGAAATCCATTCTATCAATATTTGTGCAAACCAACCTATTGCTAAAATTCATTAGTATCAACACAATTTTATGAAACAACTGTCTAAACAAAAATAATCCAGGGGTGAGTGGTTCAGCGATTTAGCACCTGCCTTCAGCCCAGGGCATGATCCTGGAGTCCTGGGATCAGGCTCCCTGCATGGAGCCTGCTTCTCCCTCTGCCTGTGTCTCTGCCTCTCTCTCTCTCTCTCTCTCTCTCTGTGTGTGTGTGTGTGTGTGTGTCTCATGAATAAATAAATAAAATCTCTAAAAAATAAAATAAAAACAATCCTTTTTCTACTTAACAAGAAGAAATGGTTTTTGATGCAGATTCCTGTAAAATTGTGGTAAGTCATGCAACATGTTACTATGAAAGTTCTCTTTCTCTATGTAAAACTAAGAATTACCATTAAAAAAAAAGCACTAAGCACAACCGAACAAAGATAGAGGGTTTGACCTCAGATTTAACTTCCAGGTGTGATTTTCCTGTAATTTTACTGCAAAAAAAGCTGAGCTCACAGGATATTTTTAGCAAATAAGAGAATTCTTCAGTTCTTCTCCTGATATTTGGTGATATATGGATGGGTGAGAAGTAGATTAATAAGCGTAGGTGAAGGAATGAGGAGAGCATCTAGTAGCAAAGGAATAGTCAGGAAACCAATCTTATTATTTACTATAAGAACATACAAAGTTTAAGTGAAAGGATTATCTACTTTAACAGTTTCCACCCAAGTAAGGATTTTCAAGCATATTCCATTTGTTCTTACCAAACACAATTAGGTTGACATCATTATAATTTTACAGATAAAGAAACTAAGGTTTATGAAAGTTAAACATCTTACCTAAGTAAGATGGTAAGTGTCAGATCCAAGGTGTAAATCCAGCTTATCCAACTCCAGCGCCAATGCTTCTAAAGACATAGCAGAGTGATAAGCAGTAGAGGGAAATAGGACCATGGGCTGGGAACCCAGCTGCTTCTGTTTGACACCTAACTCAACCATATATATATATATATATATATATATATATATATATATATATATATATATATTATTGAATTTCAATTTGCCAACATATAGTATAACCCCCAGTGCTCATCCCATCAAGTGCCCTCCTCAGTGCCCGTCACCTAGTTATTCCATCGCCCCGCCCTCTTATCCTTCCACTACCCTTTGCTCATTTCCCAGGGTTAGGAGTCTCTCATGTTTTGTCACCCTCTCTAATTTTTCCCACTTATTTTCCCTCCTTTCCCTTATACTCCCTTTCACTATTTCTTATATTCCCCGTATGAGTGAAACCATACGATGATTGCCCTTCTCTGACTTCAGTGACTTCAGTCAGCATAGTACCACCCAGTTCCATCCACGTTGAAGCAAATGCTGGGTATTCGTCCATTCTGATGGCTGAGTAATAGCCACAGTTTGGCTATTGTGGACATGGCTGCTAAAAACATTGGGATGCAGGTGTCCTGATGTTTCACTGCATCTGTATCTTTGGGGTAAATACCCAGAGTGCAAATGCTGTGTGTAGGCTCTATTTTTAACTCTTTGAGGAACCTCCACACTGTTACTAACTCTATTTACTTGGGCAAGTTGTTTCTTCTACTCTATCTCAGTTTTCTCATTTATAAAAGGGAGATATTATCTACTTCATAGGATTGTCATGAGACTTAAATGAATTTAAACAGGACTTGGACTGGATTTTTTTTTAATTTTTTTTATTTATTTATGATAGGCACACAGTGAGAGAGAGAGAGGCAGAGACACAGGCAGAGGGAGAAACAGGCTCCATGCACCGGGAGCCCGACGTGGGATTCGATCCCGGGTCTCCAGGATCGCGCCCTGGGCCAAAGGCAGGCGCCAAACCGCTGCGCCACCCAGGGATCCCAGGACTGTGGATTTTAATAAATGATAGGCATTAGTACAGGAACAGTTTTCTCTTTGGTAAAATTACCCTCTTAGGAACAGTTTTCTCTTTGGTAAAATTACCCTCTTAATGGAGTTCCTAGTGACTTCAGTGAGCAAAGATGCTTCCCAGTCAAATCACTGTAAAGTATTTTTGATCTTATATCAGAAGACAGACAACTAGAATTTTAATTTCAAAATAGAGACAATATTGTCTTTGTCTCACTATTACGTATTTGCTTGTTATTCAAGCTTTTCCCACCCCAGTACCCCCAATAAGTCTTTGTCTGAGAAGTAGAACTACTAAATCTATCAGCACCAAAGCTGGGAAGGCTTCCAGGATCATTTAGAGAGTACTCCACAGAACGTAGGGAAGTGTGATCTGTCACAATATGGTAAGCTTGCACTAAGTCTGCATTCTAAAAACTCACTGGGAAAAGCAAAAGCAAACAAGATGGAGCAGCTGGGTAAGAAGGGCTTCTCCATTCAGTGTTTAGTAAAGATTTTGCCTGCATTAATTGCCTCTTTCTTTTATGAACAGGAGAATTCAGTCAAGTAGATGTGGTAGAAATGAGTTGCTCTAAGATAACAGAAAAGGACTCCTCTCTTTTACATAATTGCAGCTCCTTGTTCTTCTGTTTGTTAGATGCAATAAATGCTATTCTATGACAAGGACCAGTCCTTGCATCCCATCGAAATCTTTCCCGGAAACCTGGAGCATAGAATTCTGATATCCTCTCATATTGTAGCAGAAAAGCAGTAGTACCGAAATAACATGGTACAGGAGAGATAGGGCTGATTTATTTTGTTGTAGAACCTTTTCCACTGAATTTGCCGGAAAAGCAGAGTAAGGGCTACTTAAGACTCAGCTTTCAGGTATTATGCATTCTGCTTGTCCCTGAGACAGAGAAGCAGACAACTGAAGGACAACAAACAGAAAAAGAGTAACAATTCTGTGAGTTAAATGAAAAGGCATGTATGTGTACATATCTGTGTTTTTCCAGAATAGTTATGGAATAGGTAATATTTATGTCAAAGCATTGGTTTTATAGAAGTCATTTTAGAGTTCCTTTGGTTACTTCTTAGTTTTATTATACATTTAGAAGCTTGGAAACAGAGGGAAATCTAGGGGTCCTCTCTATGGATTTAAATACTTAGAAAATTCAGCTGAAAGCAGAAGAGAAGACACAAAACTCCAACATATGGAAAGTTTTACAAAAGTGTTGTTTTCCAATATAAATATAAACTACCTCATGACTGCCTGCTTATCTGTGTGCATGTCTTTGTGCATTCACACATGGTCACACACACACACAAAATTTAAGGGCAAGCAATTTGAATTGAAATAATAGGTATGTCTCAATTATCTGGATGCTACAAGTAAAAGTAAAAATATTCTGACCACAGTAAGTTTTCTATTTCAATCATGTGTAGACTATTTTAGAACATTTAGGACATTTTTCTTTAAAAGAAAATCTTCGGCAGCTCTTGGAATGGAGAACAAAGAAGGTCCCAGTTATTTCTTTCACAGATGGACTCCTAATACACATTACTATTAAAATTATGTCACAGCAATGTTTGCAGAGAATTTGGATTTAAATTAAAATACAAAAAAAAGCCCATTCAGAACCAAAAAGAGTTGTACTTTGAAAGTCAAGATGAGACAACCTTCCAAGTAACTTAAGCAATACTTTAGCCGCAAAATAATTTAAGTTATTGCACTTTCACTTCCAAATGTAAAAACTTAAATATCACCTTTAATTTTTCCTTGTGCCATGAAGTCTCTGTCTTAAGGACTTGGCTGAAAGAGAGAAATACTTGCATTTTTAGCACTTATGTGATGGGATCAATTCAACAATGTTAATGAAACTGAGTATTTACAATCATTGTCTCAACAAATGACAATGTAGGCTAAATTACAAAAATATAACAAGATAAAATTTTTATAAAGATGGTTTTAAATATTTGACAAACTTCTTAAATAATCAAGTGAAACTCAACAGAAATAAACTTTTGTCTTCTAATTTTTGTCATGATGGAAACTTTCCATAATGTATATTATTTAATTGTACTACTCAGAAAGTTGCGGTAGGTAGATCACCAGCCTTTGGTCTAGATTATCAATGGCTACATCCCTTTTCTTCCTTAAAGAGGAGCTAGGTAAACTTAAGCTGAAAATACAAATTTATGGAGTTCCCCCTATTGGCAGAACAGTGGCATTTATGATAACATCTGATTTCCAGAGCTCTTACTGGGTATCATACCTCTGAAGGGTTAAAGTGGCAAATGATGTCACATTCTAGCACCTGAGAACTTACCCTAGAGTCTGACATTAAAAGTAGAATTTGAGGGCAGCCTGGGTGGCTCAGCGATTTAGCGCTGCCTTTAGCCCAGGGTGTGATCCTGGAGACCTGGGATCGAGTCCCACGTCAGGCTCCCTGCATGGAGCCTGCTTCTCCCTCTGCCTGTGTCTCTGCTTCTCTCTCTCTCTCTCTCTTTCTCATAAATAAAATCTTTAAAATAAAAAATCTTTAAAAAAATCTTTAAAAAAAAGTAGAATTTGAGTCAAGACTGGTCAATGTTTTCAATCACATTTCAATCAATTAAAAACATTCTCTCTAAACTTAATCATTCTTGACAATGTTGAAGACTTAAAAAGTTTCAATGAAATATTTTCCAAAAATAAGTGAAATATGAGAGAATTTGCTTAGTAATATTTATTGCTCATTATCTTTAATCAGTTAGGTTTGCAAAAGGGGAGGAGAATTTCAAGTGGCTTTTAACCTTGAGTCCCAGACATTTTGATTCCTGCCTTTTTAAGTCAGCCAATAACACAGAGAAAACAAGAACAGTGAAAATTGTTATGTGTCGAGTATCAATAGCTGCAGTCGGGACATTTTCAAAGAATAATGTACAAAATTCTAAGAGTTAAAGGGAGCTATATGCATTTAATTAAAATCACCAGTATAAGTGTGTGGGAGAGAATAATTAGTTTGAGGAACTATTAGCAATGTCATTCAAGTGCCTAAAATAATCAATGCATGTTTGCAAAATTTACAGAAATAATTTGTGAATTTATTTATCTAACAAATGTTTATTGAGAACCTACTTATGCCAGAAAATTCCCTATCTTCATGGAATTAATATTTAATGGTAGAAAGCAATAAACACAAAAGTAGCATATAATCAGTTCATCCTTTAAAACATGGGTTTGAACTGCACAGATCCACTTATACACATTTATTTTATTTCCATTTATTTCTCAATAAATAAAGTACTACAAATATATTTTCTCTTCCTTGAGATTTTTTTAATATTTTTTCTCTATTTTAAGAATAGTTTATTGTAACAATGTATAATACATAAGGCATACAAAATATGTGTTAATCAACTGTTTATGTTATCAGGAAGGTTTCCAACCGAATAGTAGGCTATTAGTAGTTAATTTTCGGGGGAATCAAAGCTATATGTGAATTTTCAACTGTTGAGTGTCAGCACCCCTAACCTCATCATTGTTCAAGGGTCCACTGTAATTAGCTGGATAAGTGGCAAATGCTAAATAAAGGTCAGTGTTATGAAGTAAAATAAAGTGTGTCTATTAGTCAACTATTACTACAAAATTGTGACATTCAGCAGTAAGTGTTTATTGCACACATGTCAACTATGCTGATCTCAAATGAGGTTGGAGGACTCTAGGATGGTCAAGGTCAATCCCGACCAAGGTGATTGGGGCAATTCAGCTCTAATTCATGTTTCTCAACTTCCAGCAGGCCACTCTGAGCACTCAGGGCCTAGTGAGAAGTATGGGAGAACATGAGATAGCCAAGGCTTCCCAAGACTTAGACTTGAAACTGGCACACTGGCAATTCTAATTCATTGTACTGGCCACAGAAAGTCATATTACTGAAGCCAAGGGGTATGGACACAAGGAGGAGTAAAAAACAGGGTCAATGATACACCAACCACAGTGTATAGACTACTCGAAGAGATCAAGAAAGGGCTTATCTATTTGACCCAATTGATCAGACACCTTAAAGAGGCAAAAGGATGGGCAGCCCCGGTGGCCCAGTGGTTTAGCGCCACCTTCCGCCTAAGGTGTGATCCTGGAGACCCGAGCTCACATTGGGCTCCCTGCCTGGAGCCTGCTTCTCCCTCTGCCTGTGTCTCTGCCTCTCTCTCTCTCTCTCTCTCTCTCTCTCTCATTAATAAATAAATAAATAAAATATTTTTTAAAAAATGAGACAAAGGGGTGAGCCACTGGGATGCATGTGAGAAATAGTTCAAGTGCAAAGGCCATGAGGCAATGTGGAGGAAATGAGGGGAAAGAGAGAGGAGATGAGGTTACAGAGGTGGTGGCAGAAGGTGAATTGAGGCACAGATCTTATACAGTCTTGTAAGCCTTTGAAAACATGTTTATTTTTTTCTAAGTAAGATGAAAAGCCATTTGAAGATTACGAGATAAGGTAAAACAAACTTTATATTGAAGGGAATTACAACTGACGAAATGCTGGGCACGCTAAAAATTGCCATGAAAACTGAAAAATTGAGAGTCATAGAGAAATATGTACCTACAGATAATAAGAGGAATGGGTAAATTCTACATATGGAATCAACATATAAAACTATATACAATAGTCTCCTATTACCCACAGGGCTTATGTTCTAAGATCCCCAGTGGATTCCTGAAACCACAGATAGTACTGAATCTTATATATACTATATTTTTTCTATACATACATACCCATGATAAAGCTTATTTTATAAATTAGGCCTAGTACAAGATTAACAACAATTATAGTAAAATAGAACAATTATATTAATATACTCTAATCAAAGTTGATCTCTCTCAAAATATCTTAGTGTACTATGCTTACTCTATTTCCTCTTCTTGTGATAATAGGAGATGATAAAATGCCCATGTGATGAGATGAATTGAAAGGTATGATGTAGGTGTTGTGAGGTAGCATTAGGTTACTATTCACCTTCTCACAATATCTCAGAAGGAGGATCATCTGCTTCCAGACCTCAGTTGACCATAGGTGACTGAAACCATAGGAAAAGAAACTTCAGATGAGAAGATTACTATATATAATACCTTAAAGGAAATCTAATGGCTATTCCAAGTAAGGTGATTTACAACTTGCTTATGCTTAATTTAGTATATAGCCCAAATAAGCAGAGATTTCAGATTTCAGTATGAGCTATGGTCTTGGATTTATTACCTAGAGTTTCACTGAGCAGAGATATTCTTTACTTTATGAGTACATGTATGTCTGAAAAGTCTTCTGGGGCTTTGAATTTTAAACTGAAGTAATTTCCCAATGGCTATAATTTAAATTTATGCAATCCCATGCAAAAATAAATTGAGATCCCCTAAAATAAAATACTTAACATAAATAATAAAGTAGCAGGTATAAAAAGTTAACATACACTGATTTTTATTACATAGGTATATATAGTTAACTAAATAGAAGATATAATGGAAAAAAACACATTTGCAGCAACAACAAAAATAATAAAATAATATAAGATACCGGGAGTACATTTTAGCAAGAAATATTCACACCTCAATGAGGAAGTTTCTAAAACAGTCTTAATGACACAAAAGTAAAAGTAAACAAATGAAAAAATAGACCATGTACTTAGGATGAATCAACATCATAAAAAAGATCAGTTTTCCCTAAGGTAATTTAGAAATTTAATACAATACTACTTGAAAAAATCGTTCATTTTTTCTTTTCCACAACTGGACAAGTTAACTCTAAATTTCACTTGAAAAAACAAACAAGCAAAAATATTTCAACAGAACTGGGAAAGTGGCTAGTCCTAACAGCTATTAAAATATACCATAAAGGTTCATAACAGTGTGGAAACTGTTCCATTAAAAAGACATACAAATGGAACTGAATAAAACGTTCAAAATAAACTTAGTTACATATACATATATACATAAAATATAGAATATAATAAGGAGGCGGCGTCTCAAGTCTGAGAGGAAATACAAACTGTTTAGTAAGTGGAATTATGATAACTGGAAACTGATATAAAAAAGATAAATCTAGGGATCCCTGGGTGGCGCAGCGGTTTAGCACCTGCCTTTGGCCCAGGGCGCGATCCTGGAGACCCTGGATCGAATCCCATGTCGGGCTCCCGGTGCATGGAGCCTGCTTCTCCCTCTGCCTATGTCTCTGCCTCTCTCTCTCTCTCTGTGTGTGTGACTATCATAAATAAATAAAAATTAAAAAAAAAGATAAATCTATTCCTTACATCAAAAATGATAATAAATTCTGAAAATATCAAAAAGATTTAAAAAATAGAGCATTATAGTTCTAGAAGTCAGCATGGTTAAATTCCTCTGTAATCTGGGAAACTTTGCTCAAATTCCAGAACACAGAGAAACATGAATAAATTTGAATACATAAAATAAAAAGATACTTTTTGCATGGCAAAAGACACCCTGAGCAAATAACAAAGATAAATAAAAATCTGGGAAAAATACTATCTGAAGTGTCAATATTCCTAATATATAAGCTGCTCATAAAATAAAGAAGAAAAAGACTAACCACTCCAAATATTTTAATTTTTTTAAAGATTTTTTAAAATTCTGCTATAGTTAATATCCAGTTTTTTAAAAGGAAATATTCTTTTTTTTAAAGATTTTATTTATTTATTCATGAGAGACACAGAGAGAAAGAGAGAGGCAGAGACACAGGCAGAGGAAGAAGCAGGCTCTGTGCACGGAGCCTGATGTGGGACTCGATCCCGGGTCTCCAGGATCAGGCCCTGGGCCGAAGGCAACGCTAAACCGCTGCACCACCCAGGCTGCCCAATATCCAGTTTTATAATAGTTCGGGTACAATACAGTGACTCAACAATTTAATGACCCTATAATTTCAAATGAAATAGGAAACCGAATACAGAGGATAAAGAAAACTAAAGGTAAATAAATGGCTCAACTTTAAGGAAAGATATTCAACCTTACAAATAAGAGAAATGCAAAGTAAAACTTCTGGTATACCATTTCTCTTCTACTACATAATCAAAAAATCCAGGAGGTTGAAACCACACTGTTTTTAAACCAATGAGGAATCAGGCCCTCATATATTTCTGTTAAACTGCAAAATGTGAAATTCTCAATGAGACGAGTTTAAAAATACCTAACATAATTATGTATGCATTTACCCCTTGATCCAGCAATAGTTCCAAGAATCTATCTAAAAGACATACTGGCAAAAAATACAAAAAGCACAGGACTGTTCATTGCACTATTTGTAATAGCAAAAGTCTGAAAACAATTCAAGTTTCCATTAAAAAGAGATCGGTTGAATAAATTATGGAACATGCACACATCTTATTACTTACAGCTATAAGAAGAAATGAGTAAACTCTGTATACATCAGTATGTGCTACCTCTAGAAAATTTATTAAAGTAGCTGATTATAAAATTAACATGCACAAAGTATAAGAAAGCAATAAGTAAAAAAATCTCTGATGTGCTAACAATTATCTAAGAATGGAAGAACACTATTAATATATTTTATAACTTTATAGTTTAAAAATTCACGGAGAAAATATAAAGTTAAAAAAGTTATCCTTAAGTCAGAGAAGAAGAGAGAAAGCGGGTAGAGAGTAGCTAAACTTATTTAGTAAAGTACTTTGTATACTTCACTCTAAGAGTTTAAATTGCTTACAAAACATCTTTAAGTTTTAGAACTGAGTTTAAAGAATTTATATTGAAAGTCATTTTCAAGTCTGGAAATTCTAATTCAACTTTTGTTAAGATAACATTAAATTATTTTCTACAGTTACTCATATATAACAGATATTTTGGCAAGTGTGAAAGCACAGTATATATGGACTATATTTGTCACTGTGATAGGTGCTCCCATTATATAGTGAAGAAGGAGATTGAGTCTGGTGGAAAGTTTCTCAGTTGAAAATCAGGTTATCAGCCAAAACTAAAAAGAGTTCTTTAAAAATAAAAACCTCAAGGGACGCTTGGGTGGCTCAGTTGGTGAGGCATCCGACTCTTGATTTTGGTTGAGATCATGATCTTGGGGTCGTGAGACTGAGCACCTTCTAGGGCTCTGTGCTGGGCATGGAACTTACTGGGGATTCTCTCTCTACCCACCCTTTGGTCTCCCAAAATGAATAAATAAACCAAAACTTCAATTGTTAATAATTATATAAGAAGATAAAAATATAGTTGAGCTTTATTCTCTTAATGGCTATCATCTCATTTATATAATCAAATACAAATATCCTGATATACCTCTCAGTTTGGCTTATCATTGAACTACTAATATGACTTTAACATACAATTGACTTTTTTCTAGCACGCATTATCATCTGACTAATAAATTAGTGATAAACAATTTTTTCTCTCCCTCTCCCTCTCCAACTGCCCCCTATTCTTCTTCCCTCCTTCCCTCTAGAATGTAAGCTACATTAACACAGGGACTTGTTCATGTTCATTCTTTTATCCTAGTATCTGGTTTCCATGTCTGTCATACATAAATTGCCTAATAAATATTTTTAAATAAATTAATGTGTAAATGTTATGGTCAAAATTCTATCCAAGATTTGATATGGTCTTAGAGTGTTTGACCATGGGTATACACCCAGGTTTATGATGAACAGCACAATCTCTAGGCTTTCAATGGCATTGGTATACATGAGATCAACAGCGGAATGTAGCGGCGAAAGAAAAGAGCGTCTGAAGTCCTTCACTCCACCTTCTCACAGAGCCTACTTTACTCACTTGTGTAGAAAGATTCATGATAGTACCTATCTCATAAGGTTATTCCAGGTAAATAACCTATCACAGTATCTAGAATACAGTAGGTTCCCAGGAAACGTCTTATTCATACTTACATGCTGTGAAAAGAGATTAAGAAAGATGACTGAAGGAATTTAATCCCTAACATCTAACTTCCGCAAGTCTCTGTCCTACTATTTTTCATACAGGTGATCATTGTTAAGTTGTTGAAATAATTTGAGCTTCAGTTTCAGATTCAATAGTATCTTCTGACTTTAACATTTGGCTGCTGGTACCTACATGTAAACATGGAAGATATTTTTTTTCATAAAGAACACATCCCTGACTTCAAAATTCTTTCTCATTTTCCATTTTCCCCCAGCAATTCCCTTTCTTGTCTCTTCTGGTTGTGCTCATCGAAAATATGGGAATCCAAAACCTATTATAGTTCTGGGAAATAATAAAAGTAGAATAAAGTCACTTATTGCTCCCAGAGAAAACACCTGATTTCTCCTTGCGGCAAAGTGCCATATTCTTCCCCACACTTCAGGCCTGTGAATGAGAAACTTGTACTTGAGTACAAGTCTCAGAAATACTACTATGCCCAGTATAGTATGATAACCTTTCATGTTGTGTTTCATACGTCCCTGGAAAAATAAAGTATTTTCTACTTGAGTTCAAGACTCGCCCATCCTTAGATCCATCATTAAGCTCTTTTCCCAGGCAACTACTCCCACCCCATTAATATATCTTTCCTCTTTGTGAACACGGATTGTCTCCCCCCACAAAATTTTTTCCTTATATTGCCACTTTTCTAACTATATGACCATCTGATTTGGTCCAGTTTATTGGTTTCCCTTCCCTTTGTACAGGTGTCTATACCCCTTCCATGGAGCATCACCGAGCTCAAATATAAATTCATACCTTAAAAAAAATCCCCCTTTATGCTTTCATCTTTCCCTAAAATATTTAATATATGTAAGACTGACATTTTCTAAGGTAGTTTACATGTAATTAAAAATTTTTTTAAAAAGCTGAGCACTCTAGAACATAAATGAAAGTACTTATTCATGTTGTCATTTTGTAAGATTTTATCTCTAGAAAAGCTTCCTGTTTCAAGAACTAATCTTGAAATTACCTTTAAAAAAACGTATAAACCAATTTTTTAAAAAATTCCATCTCCCAAAGGCTAACCACCTTATTTTAAACTCAGAATAAAATGATATAAGCACAACACATAAATTTGGCCCTAAACAACTTTTTTATTATGTTAGGAAATCAATCTTAACCTCAAAGAAGGAAGACTCTAACATTTGCACCTATATTAAAGGATACATTAATAACTATAAGAAAGCACAGTTCCAGGTCAGATTTTCTATCTAGATGAGATGGGCTGTTATTGATAATTCTGAAGGCTCCTAGCAGGGAATGTGTGGAGAGATCAATTCTCATTTATATTTATATTCAAAAATGTTCCTGTAAACATTCAGAGTATACCTGACATATTGTACCCTTCTCAAAGTTTCCCCATGCTATCCAGTATTTATTTACATTGAAGAAGGTATGTTAACGTATATGCAAGGAAGTATAAATCCTAGTTTTTGCTCTTGAGGTTCTTTAAACTTGCTTAAGAAAATAAGTTGATAGGTACTACAGAGACACCAGGATTTTAGGAATTTTCAATTATGCTGAGAAAAAAGTCTAAAAATTCAAAATAGGACTATACCTGGTTCCTTTAAGAATTAAAATTTTTTATTAGGAGTGTATTATCAAATATGAGCTTGGAAGTGCTAGTTTGCCTGAATCAAAAGTCTTCCTGTCTGCCTAGACTCTTCCAAGAGAAGTGTGGTGAAAAGTAAAATTATAAGCTAAAAATAAAAGGAAAATAGTGTTTTTTTTATAAATTAATTTTTATTGGTGTTCAATTTACCAACATACAGAATAACACCCAGTGCTCATCCCGTCAAGTGTCCCCCTCCGTGCCCGTCACCCATTCACCCCCACCCCCCACCCTCCTCCCCTTCCACCACCCCTAGTTCATTTCCCAGAGTTAGAAGTCTTTATGTTCTGTGTCCCTTTCTGATATCTCCCACACATTTCTTCTCCCTTCCCTTATATTCCCCTTCACTATTATTCATATTCCCCAAATGAGTGAGAACATATGTTAATCAAACATATGTACTCAGTTTTTCCCTCACAAATTTGTTTTTAGTAAAGTAAATTCTGGGATATTTTCCTCGCAGGATTTGGGAAGTACAGAGAGATTGGACAAGAGGTTTGGGGTTATACACATTGTCTTACCTCAAATTTTGTGCAATCTGTTCCCTGAAAAGAAGGAAAATTATATGAAGATCAGAAGGATCCAGAGTTAAAAACAACTTTAAAAATATATGGATTGTTTTCATTGTTCCTGTAGAAAACAGGCCATGGAAAAGACAAAAATAAAAAATAGGGCAAAATTATATTAACATATCTCAGAATCTTCAAATGGATGCACATGAAGACTACAATAGGTAATCCAAGGTAATGGTCAGAAATTACAGCCACAAAGAATACAAGTGTAACTTTATGGTAGGGTTATCATAGAAGTTTGTTTTAGTTTTATATTAAAAGCAATAAGAAAAAAGAAATAAAAGAAAAATCTATGATAGTTTAATCCCATCAAAGCTCTGTGATAGTTTATATTTCTTTTTAAAAAATATTTTATTTATTTATTCATGAAGAGACACAGAAAGAGAGAGAGAGAGAGAGAGAGAGAGAGAGAGACAGAGACACAAGCAGAGGGAGAAGCAGGCTCCATGCAGGGAGCCTGATCTGGGACTCGATCCGGGGTCTCCAGGATCAGGCCCTGGCCTGAAGGCGGCACTAAACTGCTGAGCCACCTGGGCTGTTCTATATATCTTTAAATCCTATTTCAAAACCCTAGTACCTTAATGTTAATATAAAAATATTGGCATTTAGACAATTTTACATTGTTATTTTACTAAAGGTCTTTAAGGGGAATATGACCAATCAGTTGTCAGGCACAAGTGCATTCAGTTCTGAAATACTCTGCTCCGTATGCCTCAAATGCATCTAACCATTGAGTCTTTCCTACCAATCAGTTGTTACAGGATGTTTACTAAGGCTTTGCTGTATTCCATCACTGTGCCAGTCTACATGGTTAAACGGGGCTAAAACAGCACTTTACAGTCAGTCAACAAATATTTATTAAACACGTCGTGTGTGTCAGAGAAGTAAATGATCTAGAGAGACAAGAAAGAGTATGGCAAGTACAAGGAACTATAAGTTGTTCAGTATTCGCAGGGAGCAAAGTGCAAATAGTGAGTACCCCAGAGATGAAGCTAAAATGATTTATCCTGAAGGACTGTATGTAACAGGAAATTCAACTTTATCCTATTAATAATGGGAAGCCAACAAACAAGATCAGTAGCAGCACAGTCAGATTTTCATTTCAACATCTCCTTTTGAAAGCACTGTGTAAGGTGAATGCATAGAGAGAAAGAGAGGGCAGTTAAGAATTTACTATTTAGGGCGCCTTGCCTGGGTTGCTCAGTCAGTTAAGTGTTTGCCTTTGGCTCAGGTGATGATCACAGGGTCATGGGATCAAGCCCCACATTGAGCCCCACATCAGGCTCTCTGCTCAGCAGGGAGCTTGCTTCTCCCTCTCCTGCTTGTGTGGTCTCTCTCTGTCAAATAAATAAATAAAAGATTTTCTTAAAATTTACTATTTAACTCTAAAGGAGTAATAAAAGCCTGAACTAGAAGACTGATAGCAAGAATGAGAAGCAATTTAAGGTAGACTCAGCAATCACTATCACCGAATATGGAGATAAAAAGAGAGTGGGAGCAGTCTACGAATTTATTTGACAAATATTTATATCATGTTTACACATGCCAAAGACTCTTGTAAGTGCTTTTGTTAAAAATAACTCATGCAATACCCATAAAAGCTCTATTAGGAGCTCAGTTTTATAGATGACAACACTGGCTATCAGCCAGTTAAGTAAATTGTCCATAGTGGCAATGGCTTGTTTGTGGTGAAAATAGGATGTTACCAATAAAAGAGGCACCAGAGTTCACACTTTTAACCACTACATGCTGCCCATCTAGGATGGCTGCCAGGTTTCTCAGTTGGAAGACACAGGGAATGAATGAAACCATTAAGAGAAGTATGTTTGTGTTGTATGGTGAAAATACTTTGGACATACGGCATTTCCAGTACCCATGAGTTGTTCAAGTGGAAAAGTCCATCAAACATTAGAATCTGAAGCCTTACAAAAAGGTCAGAGCTGGAGATGCAAATTGATTGGGTCCATCAGTGTACAGGTTAAAATCAAAAGTGATTTGATATTACTTTGGAAAAGCATGTTGAGAAGGTTATTAGAGGGAATGCTTAAAAATACCAACATTTAAGGAACAAGTAGAGGAGGAAGGATGATTAAAGTAAATGAAATGGTATGATCAGAGTGATAGGATAATCAAGAAATAGAGTTGAGGAGAGACACTAAAGAGTATCAGGAAGAGAAATTATGTAAGACTAAAAATGCTAGTAGGTAAGCATTATGAAAGTCCCTAATGTCCTTAGAAATGAAGGCCAGATTTTTAAGTGTGAAAGAGTCCATGAGGCTATGAGAAAAGAGAGGAAAGATAAGGGCAGGGCTTGGGTTAGAGATAAAAACATGAAAAAGTGCCATTTTAATGAGAATGGAATGGCCTGATTTTATTAACGCCAAATTAAAAGTCTTTTGTACAAAGGCAGATATATAATGGTTTGAATGCAGAATTAACATGCTAGGAAAAAGCTGCCACCATTACTTTCTATGTGATCCGTGAAGCATGGAAGTTCAAGGAGGGGAAAAAGGAGGAAATGAATTAAGAAAAAGGAAACAGAATAATGTGTAGATAAGGATACAGGTTGATAAAGTTGGTTTAGGTGAATCATTAAAAGCTATGGTACAAAGGAATGATTTGCTCAAGGAATGATTTTAAGATTTATATGGCACCAACACATGTTCAGTAGATTGATAGAAAATAAAAGCAGAGAACAGTAAATATTTATAAAAGTCTAAACCAGTAGTTCTGAAAGTGTGGTCTAGAGATTCCTGGGAGTCTCTAAGACTCTTTCAAGGGATCCATGAGGTCAAAACTGTCTTTAAAATAGGGCAGCCCTGGTGGCTCAGCAGTTTAGCGCTGCCTTCAGCCCAGGGTATGATCCTGGAGACCTGGGATCGAGTCCCATGTCGGGCTCTCTGCATGGAGCCTGCTTCTCCCTCTGCCTATGTCTCTGCCTCTCTGTGTCTCTCATGAATAAATTAAAAAAAAAAACTTTTAAAAAAACTGTCTTTAAAATAACCCTAGAAAGTTATACTGCTTTTTTACTGTGTTGAAATTTACATCGATAGTACAAAAGAAATGATGGATTGAAACTACTGGCACCTTAGGAGAAATCAAGGCAGTGACACAAAACTGTGTCACTGTAATTTTTCACAAATACACATTCACAGAAAGAAAAAAGTTTCATTTTCAAAAAGTCATTGATGGATCAATAAAAATAGTTAATTTTATTAACTCTTGACCCTTGAGTACATGGCTTTTTGATATTTCAAGTGATAAAATGGGGAGTATATAAAGCATTTCTGCCACATATTAGAGTAGCATTTCTGTGATGTGAGAGTGACCTGAGCTTTTCCATGGACAACTATTATATTTAAAATATGACTAAAGATAAACTACATGTATTCAGAATTATATATTTGATAAACATTTTCCTAAAATTGAAGGAAGTGAGTCTGTCACTTCAAGGAAAACTGAAGATATTTCTTACCACTGAAAAAATCCAGTCTTTCAAGCAAAATTGGAAATTAGAAAAATTTGTCTTCCATTCCAGCTTGACAACATCGAAAAATCTGAAGAAATTTCCTATAATACCAGCAGTGACATTAACAAATGTGATTTTTTAATGTTATACAGTAGACTGTCACAGCATTTGGAAAATTGACATAACCCAGAAATCCAACATTTTTCAAATGATCAATGCATGATTTACAAAATCATGCATGAGTAGCAGATCTATCTGAAGTGGAAGTTATGGGGCACCTGGGTGGCTCAGTTGGTTAAGCATCTGCCCTAGGCTCAGGTCATGATCTCAGGGTCCTGAGATGATCAAGCTCTGTTGGGGAGCCTGCTTTTCCCTCTCCCTCTGCCTGCCTCTCCCCCTGTTTGTTCTCTCTCTCTCTCTCTCAAATAAATAAATAAAATACTTTAAAAAATGGAAAATAAACCAATGGATTTTAATATAACAGAACACATGAAAAAATCATTACTTCAATTTTCACATTCCAACTAATCTTTAAGTTAACTAGCACTTGTTAAGCTTGTGTTTGTATCAAAGAAAAATATCCACAATTATCTGCAAAGGCCACTGAAATAATTCTTCCCCTTTCCAACTATGTATTTGTGTAAAGCTATAGCTTCTTCATGTCCTTCAACCAAACAACATAATGCAAATGATTGCATAAGGAAGCAGATATGAGAATCCAAATGTCTTCTTCTAAACCAGACATTAAAAATAATTGCATAATGTAAAACAATGTCACTCTCCTCCTTAAATATTTTCTTACCTGGAAAATACAGTGTTTTTTTTTCCCTAAAAAAACGTTTACCTGGGGATCCCTGGGTGGCTCAGTGGTTTGGCGCCTGCCTTTGGTCCAGGGTGTGATCCTGGGGTTCCAGGATCAGGTCCTGTGGGCTCCTGGCATGGAGCCTGCTTCTCCCTCTGCCTGTGTCTCTGTCTCTCTCTCTCTCTCTCTCTCTATCATGAATAAATAAATAAATAAAATCTTTAGAAAAAAAAGTTTACCTATAATAAGTTTACTGTTGTTATCTTAAATGAGTGAATAAATGCTTTTAAATGTTTTATCTTAATTTTTAACATTATAAATTGTGATAAAGGGATGCCTGGGTGGCTGTTGGGCATCTGCCTTTGGCTCAGGGCATGATCCCAGGATCCAGGATGGAGTCTCACATCAGGCTCCTGAGGGGAGCCTGTTTCTCCCTCTGCCTATGTCTCTGCTTCTCTCTCTTTCTGTGTGTCTCATGAATAAATAAATAAATTTAAAATAAATAAATAAATTGTGATAAAATATAACCTAATAAACCAAAGTTTCTATGAATTCTCAATAATTTTTAAATGTGTAGAGTCCTAAGACAAAAAGAATCTGACAATTTTTTTGTCTAAATATAAAGTGGTAAAAGACTATGATAGAGTAATGGCAGTCTTCTGTAACTGGAAATCAAAGAGAAAGACTCAAATAGAAATGAGGTTTCAGATTTTATGAAAGATATTTTCAAGGCCTATGAATCATTAAACTATCTGCTTTTGTGAATTATTCAAAAGAGTTAACTGAGTTGGACTCATAGATATCATCTTCAAGTCCTTAAAGGAATCAGGCCCTTTAAGGTCAATTTTGTACTATTAAATATTGTGTAATATTTGTGTAACTCTTCTTGCTAGTCTTTAAGCCACATACAACAAGATATAAAATTCCAAAAAGTGAAGGATACTTTCACATGCAATGGAACATTACTCAGCCATAAAAAAGAATGAAACCTTGTCATTTGTGATAACATGGGTGGGCTTAGAGGGTTTTATGCTACATGAAATAAGTTAGAGAAAGACAAATGCTGCATGATTCACTTATGTGTGTTCCATTAACAGTCAGTCTCCAAAAATCAGGAGTAAGCTATTAAAATATGTGTAGGATAATGGTAATTATATGAATAACTAAATAATATATACATTATATGTATATTTATATATTTTGAAATGAAGGAAGAAGAGTAGCTTTTAGCACTTGTCTAGAATCCATTCTATTACTAAATGCTTTGCTTTGAAACATAGTTTTATGAAAAAATGTTTTATTTTAGGGATTTGATATCAATGTTAAATCTTGACTGGTAGGTAAGTTTTTCTTTTTTCAGAGAGAAAATCTAAGCTAAACAAGAAATACTAACAAAAAAGCAAATATTCCTATTATACAGATAACTTACTAAGGCTTAGGAAATTAAAGATTATATGGTTAGACTCCACGTTACATAAAATATTTAGGCATGTACTAAATTAACTTACATATTTACATTTCACCTCCTTTTACAAGAGACCTGAGACTTAAGACCACTCTGGTAGATGGGACACCAGGGTGGCTCAGTCAGTGAAGTGGCTGCCTCTGGCTCAGGTCATGATCTCAGGGTCCTGGAATCCAGGCCCACATCGGTCTCCCTGTTCTGTGGGGAGCCACTTCTCCCCCTCCCCCAGGCTTCCCCCCATGTGCTCTCTGCCCCCCCCCCACAAATAAATAAATAAAGTCTTAAAAAAAAGACCACTTTGCTGGAAAACATGTAATTAGAAGAAAAAAGAGAACACCCCACAGGGCAACTAAGATATAATAGAATCTGGAACTTGAGGTCCTTTTACACTATATATTAAGTGGTATCAATTTTTTATTTCTATAACAGCTCTTCCCTGAGTTCCTCAAGGCTATCCTATGATATTTGAAATAGAAATTAAGTTTGTCCTACTTTTCTCAAATTGCATATTGAATATATGGGAGATACTGAGATACAGATGTTAATATAATTTGAGGAAAGACTTGCATTGATGTTCAGAAAATTCTGCTTTCAAAATGGAAAAATAATTTCCTAATGAAACTTGAGAAAGAATAATAGAAAAGGAAAACATCAAATTTCAGTTAAAACTATATACTTGAAGCCAGAGTTCAAATATCTACTACCTAGAAAAATTGTATATTTATAAAATAGATTGAAAAACAAATGATGTTTCTAGAGAAGGACAATGGGAATTTTTAGTCTATGACAGTAATTCTAAAAGTCCCATGATTTTTAATGACTTTATAATGTCAGTCCCATTATATATGTAGATATACTATGTATTTAATACTTAGAGAGCGAAAGAGCCCACGACATATTAAATACTGTGTAGTGATCAGACTTGCCCTCATGAATCATATTATACATATTATACAGCCTCTTTTATAAAGCCAGGAGGATAATTGAATATATAAAGTAGGAAGTAGACATACAAAACTTGACAGAATCACAATTCCAGAAGATTTTGTTAGATTTGAATCATGAACTAGATCGAAGATGTAATTTAAAAATTAAAAATCTATTTGTTATACTCAGATCCCTCTAAACAACTATAAATTTGTGAGAGGAAAAATATAACTTACAAGATATAAGAAGTCAGCTCCTGTGTTCAGAAACAATTAAATCTATCTTTTAAAACTCCAGCACCTGACCCACAGTAGATCTTTAATAAGTATCTATTGAACTCTTTTGGATCATGTTTAGAGAATGCTATCAATACTAAACCTAAGGAATGTCAAGAAAACATTGTGACTTCAAAAACAAAAATGTAATGGGATATTCTAATACCTGTATTGTTAGAAAGAAAAGTTTATAATCTTTCTCAGTTTTTATTGGTCAGGCCAAACTTAGGGCACTGTTTTTAGCTCTAGAGCTGTACCTTAAGAACAGACATACAGTACAATACAATACAAGATGATAAAATAATAAAATTATACATATATATATATAACAGACGTATAAACTATAATGTGAATAGAGAAAAGGGAAGGCTACTGAGAAAAGCCAAAACTACATTTTATAAAAGAAGTTAATATTTAACTTGTGGAAAAGACTACTTAGCTATTTTCAAAAATATTAAATGGAATAATAAAAATAAGCTATCATTATTAAATAACTATTATTGTATATCTCATTTAATCCTGCTAACAGACAGATGAGGTATTGTTAACATTTTTTTTCACAAGAAAACTGTCAGTGAAATAAAGTTACATGTTCAAACTTATGCTGCTTAAAAGTTATAAATCCAAAATTCACAAAATGATATGAGTCCAAGGCCAGGGCTTATTACATTGTGCTTCTTTGTCTTTCACATAAAGCAAGTTCTGTGTTTTCAAAAGACTAAATAATGCCAGAGACATTTCAGGTCCATGTGTGTGAATTGTATACTAGTTAATATGAGCATATGTGGTAAATGTTTTTTACTCGTCCTTAGGAGATCTTTATGAACCTTTATCGCTGAAATTATACCCTCTAGTGTAAAAAGATAAAAATAATATTAAATATTGGCAAAGTAACCTATGGAGTTTAATGGTGTTTACCTATGAGTTACCTTTTTTCAAGAAAATGATAATATTGGAATTAAACATTTTTTTCAAGCTCCCTAAGCCACTCCTCTCCCTGTTCCCCAAGAGTGTTGCTTTCTACAACCAGCTGGGGATATCTAATATCAATCTTTATTGTTAAAAAATATATACAGGGCAGCCCTGGTGGCTCAGCGGTTTAGCGCCACCTTCAGCCAGGGGTGTGATCCTGGAGACCTGGGATCCAGTCCCACATCAGGCTCCCTACATGAAGCCTGCTTCTCCCTCTTCCTCTGTCTCTGCCTCTGTGTGTGTGTGTGTGTGTGTGTGTGTGTGTGTCATGAATAAATAAATAAAATATTTAAAATATATATACATAACACAAATACACACATACAGTTATGGGAATTACTTCAGGATTAGTATTAATTTACCAAAAAGCAAACAAATAAATAATAACAAAAAAATCTTACCCCTGGTTGATTTACACATGTATTTCTAAAATAGAAATATTTAGGGTCTTGGAAGTTACGTATCAAATTTAAAATGTATCAATATTCCTCAACCTTTTGTCGGCCACTCCAGTTCCAGATGTCTATGAAATTCCGGAATCTCTACACTGGAAAACAGACTGATAAAATGCAAATGTTTGATTTTGACAACCTCCCACCGAGAAGCACATGTTCATGTAGCAATTCTGGCTATAAAAGAGATAATAAATAATTCTAAACGAATCTATGAGATCTAAGATGTGGGGGATCACCAATATCTTTCATTGCTTTCCTGGATGCCACCACCCTCTGATTTCTATAACATGTTCTTCTGCCTTTTCCCCACCAGAGCAAAAATCAGTGTAACTAGAACTTCTACTTTAAGAGAAATTGAGGACATATGGAGTAAACGGAATAGATTTCCTAGACAAAAGTTTGCTTCTCACTTCTTTTTCAGAGAAGAACGTTTGTTTTAAAAAGCTTTGTAGGTCTGAAAATTTTCATTTACTGGTGTAAAAAAACACGGTTAGTTTTGTGTGGACATGAATGACTGAGCTAAGGAGGACTAAGGAAAAGGAGTTTGTGAACCCTGTCCTGAATGATTTCAGCAGACTGGAGGGGCTGGAGGCGCCCTGGGGTGTAAGGATTGTCCGGGTTGTACCAGGCCAATGTCTTTCCTTTCGTATTATACAGAGAAAACGGAGCTGGGAAAACAGACTGATGTCAGCCCCCTTTCTTATGCTTTCCTGCTGCCAAGAACTCACTGTCTGTCTGTCTCCCCCATCCCTTCCCCTTTCTGCCGCTCCTTAGGTATGCTTGCACCGACGAGTGCCTTTTGGGAGACAGACCAACTCGTTGGATCGCTTTGCGCAAAATCCACCCCTTCTCTCTCCTCCCTCCCCTTCAGCCTCCGGATCCCGCACAGCCCTCCCTCCCCTCCCCACAGCGGTCGTGGGGTTGAGGATGCGTCTCTACTACTAAGGCGGAAGGGGGCTGCAAGCAGAAGATTATGTTCAGATGCCCAGCTCTCCCCTTCTACCTGACGCTCCTCTCTGGCTGCACCAGGGCTGGTATCTGTAAGAAATAGGAACTGTGGCAGCGGCGAGAGGAGGCGGCCGAGACGCGTGGAACCTGAAAAAGTCTAGGTGCTCGCGTTTACCTCGCAGCGAAGTCCCAGCCAGCCGTCAGCACCATGGACAGCAGCTCCGTCCCCACCAACGCCAGCAATTGCACTGATCCCTATACGCACGCTTCAAGTTGCTCCCCAGCACCTAGCCCGGGGTCCTGGGTCAACTTCTCCCACCTAGATGGCAACCTGTCCGACCCATGCGGTCCGAACCGCACCGAGCTGGGCGGGAGCGACAGCTCGTGCCCTCCGACCGGCAGCCCTTCCATGATCACGGCCATCACCATCATGGCCCTATACTCCATCGTGTGCGTGGTGGGTCTCTTCGGAAACTTCCTGGTCATGTATGTGATCGTCAGGTAAGGAAGGCGCCAGCCAGGGCTCCCACCAGAGACAGCAGCTAATAGGGGCGTAAAGGGATACCTGATCCCCCAGGCAGCGTTTGGCGGGAGGATAAGAGAAGGGAGGTAAACGGGAGAATATGGGGGCGACGGTAGGTAGAGTGGTTGTTGTGAGTGCAAAAAATCTACTTTTCTATTTTTCCCTCCATTGTTAAAGAATCAAAAATTTCAGAAACAGATAAGTTGCTTTAGTAGAAGATGTAAAGCTCTGCGGGGGGTGGGGGTGGGGGGGGGATGTTCTGTCTTAGAGCTCACTTTGCCTGAGCCAAGAGGGTTCTTGGACTCAGAATCCTACAGTCCCTTCCACAGGAGCTGTGGAAACAATAATTTGTGAATGATGGAAGAGAAATTCTAGTTAGTTTTCCTGATGAAGGGAAATCTCCTTTTCATGTCTGAAGTTGAACTTGAACATGCAAGTTCCCTATCCCTGCTGGCTTCCGGGTACTTTGCTGCACCACAGCACCCCCCTCCATTCCCTTGTCACACTTGTCCTTGCCCCACTGTTCTTTCCATCCTGAGGCCACACTCATTGAGAAAGTTTTCTGTGGTAAACAGTGTTGCTTTGCAGGAACAAATATGACAGTTGTGTTGCCTAGACCATTTGGCAGTTGGCAGCTGCAGATCTGCTAGGGGAGTCACAAACTGAATTGAGAATAGATTAGTGTGGTTCAGGAGATCTGTAGGGCATGACTGTTTTCCAAATCCTCCGAAAGTGGGAACCAACTAGAAGTGACCTTAAACATCATAATTCTGCATTATAACTATCTTTAGGAACTTACAGTGGTTTCTCTGAAGAGAAAAAAGTGTCTTAATCAGTTAAATTTTTTGAAAAGAGTTTGTGGCCCATTTTCTTTCTACCTAGATACTCCAGGTTTATTTGGCAAAGAATGTGCAAGCTTTCAATATTAATTGAGATGAATGTAGACTGTGTTAGTGTTGGTGTGCATATTCAAGTCCTACTTCTAATATGGTATACTATATATTCATTTTTGTTAAAGTAGAAAAATATTTTAACACTTTAAAATGGTTTCTAATTTGGGGTCTTCTTCCTACTACAGATTATATGTATGTAGTGAACATAGTATATTCATATTTAGTTACAATATTCACTTCATCTATTCAGCAAGTACTGCAGATTGTAATGGAGTTCCTTAATCATTCAACAATCATTTTTCCCCTTATCCTTTCCTGACCGCGGTGCTGCAAGCTGCTTGTAATCGATTATTTCTCATATGTCTGCTTTCCTTAATTAATAATTATTAAAGAATAAAACTAATTTCTTTAATCTTTTGATGAGGAATAAGATAAGTAGTGTCTCTGAGAAAAGAGCACCATCTATTGAGAAGAAGGCTAACAACAGAAGGGAAAATGTAGGAAGGAAATCAATGGAGAATTTATTTTTGAAAACATTTACTGTGTATAATGCAATACAAAGACTCATATCAAAGATAAAAACCATGTCTCACATATTTACAGTTATGACAATAAAAATCATAATTAAAGGGTGACCTTATGAGAAGAAAATATATTTCTCATTTGTCCTAAGAAAATTCATAGAATCATAAGCCGATAGGGCTAGAAAGGACCCTAGAGTTTACCTATACCAGATGAGTAAACTGAGGCACAGAAAAAATTAATGATTTCTTCAAGGATGGATAGTCATTAGTTCAATAACTGTATTAGTTCAATATAATATCTATCTTATCCAGTATAATTTTCTTTTTATTAGAGTGGCAAATCATGATTTGAGTTAGTCCAACTAAAATATTAACAGAGTAGATTTAATTAGAAGTAATAATGTGGAAATAATAAAGTACCCCAAATTTATGTTTGAAATCCTGGAAAATAAATGATGAAGAGAAATTACCAAAGTGTGTAGAAATCCTGCTGTCTGAAACATAATCCTGTATTCCTTTTTATTGCTTCTTTTGGTATTTTCCTTCCTTGTTTTTTTCTCCCTCCTAGTTTTATGCTTTTCTATAAAGAGAGAGTCAATAAAGCAGCAACTGGCTGTGAAATAAAAAGATTGGTCTTATTTCAGTGTTTAAGAGATTGCTGGTTGGGTGAGTTTATTTTAAAGGCATTACCTCTGACCTCTTAATGACTTGGAGGATAGTGACATTGCATCTTAGTGGGAACATGATATTATGCTTTTACTTCTCTGTACTGAAAGTTCTAACAAAATGCAGTATGATTTGAAAGGTCACCCAAACATACACCTATGGCACATTTGGTGTATAATTCCATATTTATGTAACATTATGGTAATATGACAGTGACACAGAAAAATGAACAGTTTAGTGACCAATAAAGCGATGAAGAAAGCATTTGGAGATTGAGAATATATGTTTATTTGGCTTAGAATATTTAACTGGACTCCAAGCTGTGATGTTTTCACTACAAAATGATAGTTCAGAGATACTATTGCCTCTGTTTAAAATATAAGTATAATGCTACATCTATTAAATTATTGAGGTGAAATGCTCACTTTCTGCTATTATTTAAAATTCAACAAATATTTTTGAATGGTCAAGTGCAGTTTATGGTCAAGTTACAGTTTTCTATCCAGATTAAGGTGATATTTATTAGAATGCTTTAATACCTCAGGTAAATTATGAATCTCAGATGACTATAGCAACCAAAACAGCAAAGGTAACTGGTAATACAGATGCCATGATTAATACTTTTCTGCTCTGTGTCTCAACCCCATCATCATCATACCTTCATGAACAACATCATTAAATAGTATAAACTTAAATAGTATTCTTACACAGTGCTGTTCTAAGGAAATAAGGGAGGGAAAGAAATACCATCATATGAACTAAAGATTTAAAATCTAGATGTTAAACGATAAAAAATGTTGTAACTATTCATCACATGAAAACCTTTTCGATTTTAAAGAAAAAAAATTACTTGCAAGATAATTATATAAAAATTACCACAGATTCTGAGAAATATTGTGGTCAAATATTATAAAATGTTGCAATTATTTAAAATGAGATGACACTTTATTATTGTCAAGAATGTTTTCTAGGGGCACCTGACTGGCTCAGTCAGAGAAACATGCAACTCTTGATCTTGGGGTTGTGAGTTCAAGACCCATGTTGAGTGTGGAGATTACTCAAAAATCAAATCTTTAAAAAAAAAGGTTTTTTAAAAAAATTAACCACAATGGTACACAAAGTTATGGCTACCAGGAATGTTTCAGTTTTGAGAACACTTGACCAAATTGTAGAATTAACCATAAATATAAAAACAGATATCGTCCCACATGTATTTATTTTGGGAGATTTTTTCCCAAAAAGACTTGTCCATATAGTCATGAACATGTTCTATGCACACATTGTTTAAAAAAAAAAATAGAGAGTTGGAAACTGTTAGATCTTTATGAGCTGTGTAAACCATCCTTCCCATAAATTTCCAATGAATAGTGCCAAATGATACCTCCTTCCTTTTTCAGATTATTTCTTAATTTGACTAGATGAATTCTCAATATGACTATCAGACCAGAGTATTTAAATATATGCAAGATGTTATTGTTATTTTTCCTTCACTAAAAGGTATCTCTGATTTTAAAGCCTTGCTCTATATACTAAATATTTGATTCAGGTTTAAATTACAAAATTATCAGTCATGCCTGATTGGAACAAAGCATAAGATTTTTTATTTCTTGTATAAGTAGCTGAGAAAATAAGGAATAACAATATTTTATCTAATTTAAGGTTATATATATTGTATTTATATATATACATGTATCTACTAATACATATATACATGTAAATTAATTTCAATGCATATGCCCCTGAATATGGTCACTAGTAATTTTCATTAAAAAAATGTTTATTCACAAAGTTCAAATACTAATAAAGTTCATTTTCTTTTTTCAAAACTAAAATATTCTAGTGAGAGAATGGATTTAAAGGGAAAAAAAAATCTTGCTAAATAAAATCTGTCCTTAACATAATGGTATACATGAAAATATTAGAATTTAATTGTATTCCTTTCCCTGCACAATGGAGAGCTTCTAGTGCCATCTATTACAATTTCAACTTTAACTACTATTTCCCATACAGGTGCTAATTCTGTCAGAATAGTCTTCTTCAGTGCATCCCAAAAACAAAAGTTGCTTTTCATTGCCTCTGTTGTAAGTTGTATCTCTGACATTTGTATAGTGTTATCACTGAGTTTCTTTTATTTTTTTCCTTTCTTTTAGAAAGAATGAACTATCTTATATTTCATGAAATCTTTTCAACATTAAGGAATGCATAGAGAGTAACAGAAAATTCTTCACCTTTAAAAATTATATATAATTATAATAATTATAAATACTTCTAGTAATATATATTATACATAATAATATATATTGTTTATATACAGTATATAATATATAATACATAAGAGTATATAATTATATATTATACAAAATAATTATATATAATAATATGTAATTTATAAATCATATTACATATATATAATATATATAAGAAACTTCCTCTCTTCTCTATTACACTGTCTCCCAGAGACTATTACTATTGTAAATTCAGTGGTTTTCTCTATTTACATACATATTTTTAAACTTTTATTTCTGATGTGTTTCCACAAACAAAATATAATACTTAAACATGTTCTTCAAACTTAACATAAAACATTTATATTTTACATTAATGTTAGCAAACACAATTTCGCTATTTTCACAGAGTTGTTCTAGTTCCAGCAGATCAATAATAGAAACAAGATGCAAAACAAAAAACTAACTCTCCTTAATACTTTTAACTTTTCTCTTAATCTGTGTTAAAAATTATTGTAAATATTTCTTTGCAAGTATTTTCCTGAACTAATATTTTCATTAATACTTAACTGCAATATTTGGGGGAAAAACTTCTGGCAACTGCTACAGTAAGTTAATCTGTTCATAAATAAAGCTTAGGTATAATTCCTGTACTTCAACAAAGGAAATAAAAGTAATTGGTTCCTGACTATTTCAATATGTCATTCAAGTGATAAGTGCTAACAGTACTTTGTTCAGGATTTTGAATATCTTAGAGAACTTTTTATAAATAAAAATTGAAAATATTACTTCTTCTAGTATTCCACTTTAGATATTAATTGAAATAAAATTATTTTGGTCAGCAGGTGCAGATAAATTGGTTTCCATAAATAATGTTAAACAATGTAACATTTTAAAATATTTTAATGATAAATACCAAGACTAAGTGTTGTGTGAAATTTTAAAATATGAGAATTTCATATTTTTAACCTTCATAAAGTTTAATGTCTATGAACTAAAATAATGATTTATGACAGTAGTCTCCAAACTTGTTTATAGACATAGACATTTACTTCAAGAACTCGTAAGCCAATATATAAAAGAGATCAAAGGAGCAATTCAGGATTAATCACATGCTGGGACCAAAGAGTGCTTCTCAACTGTCACCCCCATCCTAACCACCATGCTGTCCCCAAGGCACCTTCATGGAATTTCTAGAGCTCCCTCATGCAATAGTTTAAAGCAATGGTTTTCATATTGTTTCAGATCTATGTTGTATCTCACCTCTCATCCTGCAGCTCACCTTTTACTTCAGTGATTGGTATGGCAGTCAGTTTTGCCTGGATATAACTTATTAACTCTCCACCCGAGGTAGCTCCTCCTTCAGCCCTGGAACTTCTCTGATTCCACCACTCTCCACAGAAACCAGTCTGGTACTAACGATTCAGAAAGTGTGAGGAAGTTACCATCCCATGAAACAACCCTTGACTGAGAAAGTGAGAGACTGTGGACAAATAGTCCCCTAAGCTTCCCTCTACCCTTGAGTATACAGTTCCAAGAAGCAGACCACAAAACACATTAGAAGCTCTGGTCCACGTTGTGTCCATTTCAAGAACATTATTTTCTTTCTTTCCTATTTCACTTCCCCGTTTCACTTTCTATTACCCCAAAATGATTCACCTTCATACCTCTACTTCAAAATGATACACCTTCACACCAGTTTCTGTTATTTTATAATCAGCTACAACATGTTGGCACAGTAAAATCTGTCTAATAAATGAGGCTTTACATACTCATAGAGTACAGATTTTTCTTAATAATTAAAAGTTCTTATTAAAAATTTGCATAAGTAACCCATATTAAAACAATGAAGACAGTTCATGAGTCAAGCTTCTCCTTTTATTTGTTTTCCTGCCTCAGTATTCAGGAAAGTCTTTAGTACATTTTTACTTAATGGACAGGGAGTAGGCAACAGTCATGTGTAGTGTTCAGATTACTTCTTGAGTTCAAAGTGATGGTGGCAGTAGACTCTGATATGTAAAAGAAATAAAGCCTCCTGTGCCTTCTAACAAATTATTGGAAGACAAAAACTACCAGCCCCCTCTCCACTGATTACAAGTTGTATAATAACTATAAGAGTTCTTATAATAACTAGGCTCAAAAAAATTTCAGGATCCTCAAAAAGAGCTGAAACAACAGATACAAGAAACCTCATATAATGAGTTTGTTCTAGTATCTCCTTTTCCTTAGCCATCTGTTCTTCCTTCAGTCCACTTTATTTGTTTCCCCATTAATTCTTCAGGTGAGGGTCCTTGAACCAATATAGACATCTAGAATGGAAAAGTCACATGTAAAAAGAATTGCTTTAGCTCAAGACCCCAAGTGTCAATTGTGGCTAAACTTCAAATTGTTCTGTGCCTCATTCTTCTCATCTGTAAAATGTGAGAATTGAACTAAAAATCTTGGAGTACTTTCTAGTACTAAGAATTCCTATGGCAACTTCAAGGACTATTTCTCCATAATTTATGCAGCTATATTATGTAGAGACAAAAGTAATGATTTACCAAATTAAATACTCTTAGTTTCAATTCCATCTTACTCTCTTGGATTCTAAATAAGTTCAAATGGATTCTGTCAGAGAGAAAATGCTGAGCTGCCAGTTTTGTGCTGGTCAGTTAATACCATGAGCCAAACTGAAATCAAGAGTCAAGCCTTTATTCACTTATGAGAGTATAAGCAAGACAGGAAACAGGAAAAAGGTATCATCCCCCTAGTGTTCCATTTTTTCCCACAGAAAGGCACCAGGTTACATGTATGAGTATAGATGTGGCAAGGGGAAAGAGAGTAATCATCTTGCTGTACAGAGAGCTCCAAACAAACATATTTCATGGACCTGGGTTGAGAAGGAGGGAGAGGTGAAGGGATAGGAATGGGAAAGTATTGAGTCAGAGAGGAGAGGAGTTTCTTCAAGAACTCCTGATGAGGTCTCAGCAGAGATACCTGGAAATAACCCCATCAAGGGCTCCTCAATAAGGATGCTCCAAATGCAGGCAGGTGGACTAGCGATGCATATTCATCTAAGAGCATGGTTGTTGAGGTGGAAGAGGGGCATGAGTCCTTGATTACAGCTCCCCCCAGACTATGTACCAAGTATGCTGTGAGGAGGGCAGCTTCTCTCCATGAAGCCTGCCAGGTAAGCCTTTGTAATTGCCTATGGTTGGGCCTCAAAGATCACACATAGGTTTTTGCCTGAACTCAGACCTCTCAGATTCAGCTTAAACCCTGACACCTCACTCCTCTCCTCTCCACTTATCTTTCTCTTTCTTCCCATCTAACTCATCTCTCTTCCTGCCCCCTCCCTCTTTCACATTCTTTTTTTAATTCTTAAAGATTGTTTTAATATTTTCTTTCAGAAATTAATTATATTCTAGATGTTACATTATAAAGTAGGGTGGATAGGACTCTCATACATGATGAAACCCTGGATGGGTATGAATGAGAGAGAGATCATTCAGTTCTGGATATAAGTTTCTGCCCAGACAAGAATATTGTCAAGTACAGTTGTATGTTTTTTTTTAATTCAATCATGAGCTATCTTATTAGTTATATATAAGTAGGTGTCCTAAAGTGATTTAAATGGTAATCATTCATACTTACTAAAAATTATTCTTTATAATTTAAATTAATGTACAAATAAATTAAACCTGGGGTGCCTAGGTGACCCAGTCAGTTAAGCATCCAACTTTTGGTTTGGGATCAGGTTGTGATCTCAGGGTCATGGGATCCAGCCCTGCATCAGGCTCCACATTGAGCGTGGAGTCTGTTTGAGATTCTCTCCCACTCCCTTTGCTCCTCCTGCTGGTGCTTATTCTCTAAATAAATCAATCTTTTTAAAAAATAAAAAAGGGGGCACCTGGGTGGAGCAGTTGGTTAAGCATCTACCTTCAGCTCAAGTCATGATCCCAGGATTCTGGGATCACCCCCCCCCCCCCCCCGCATCAGGCTCCCTGTGGGGGGTCTGCTTCTCCCTCTCTCTCTGCCCATCCCTCTGCATGTGCTCTCTCACGCTCTCTCTCTCTGTGTCAAATAAATAAAATCTTTTAAAAAATAAAATAATAAAAAAATAAATCAAACCAACCTAATACATCCACTGTCTTCAAATATGCTACATATTAACTTTTTCTATAGTTTTTTCTTTACTTTTTCTATTTTCTCCTATCTACTTTTCCTAGTGAAATCCTTCTTATTCTTTGAGTCTCGACTTATGCACTTTAAGCCACGTACTTTTCTTTGCAGCCTCCCATGGTTCCCTGAAGTGTAACCCATGATAAAGTCTCTGATTGCGAAAAATCTGGGCATTTTCTCATGCCTTTACAAAATGTCATTTCATAATCCTTGAAGACTTGATGTATAACTCTCTCTGTGGTAACTAGGAAATTAAAATATCTCAACAGAACCATGCATCTTTGAAGTATTTTGCAATTCAAAGTTTTCAGCATTTCAAGTTTACCTCAAAGTATACAGATGTAAATTCTCATTCAGACAATTCTCTGAATTCACTGCTTTGTTCATGGGTATTTAGCTTTTGTAACTTTAGTCATGAAAATTGATCTGTAGCGATGGATTAATATCAACAGATCATAAATTCACACACATATACACAAATAAATAAATAGATAAATAAATTCAGATAGATAGATAGATAGATAGGTGATAGATATGTAAGTCCAAAAACTTTAAATAGGAAATAGATTGAACACTTATGATTGAAATACAGGAAGTAAAATTTTAAAGAGAAAAAAAAATAAGAAGTGAATACAGTCAATTCTCATTATTCGTGGTAGTTATGTTCTATAAAGTCATTGTGATTAGTAAATTAGAGAAAACTGAATATTTGCCTCTAGGAGAGATGCAGAGTTAGGTTTCTATGATCCTCTAGTCTCATTTTCATCAATTAATCAAAACATAACTATCTGTTATTTGTGGTTCTGTATAAGGGAACTATTTAAATGTATATTATTGATTCATTAACAATGAATGCATGATCAAGAGTATTATAATTAATGCCTGCATGAAGCACATCTAAGATATCTACTTTCTCCATCAGACACATCACTACTGTCTTGTACTTAGAAACATCAGACAGTACTTCAGCACTCTATTTGGGATCCATTCTAAACAATGAGGTCACACACACAAAAAAAAACCACCCACAAAAATGCTCTAAATGTTTCATTAAATACAAGGATTCCCCTTTCTCCACAGCCAAAATCTCTCATTTCCTGACTTGTTAATTTTATCCATTCTGACTGATATAAGGTGGTAGATCATTGTGGTTTTCATTTGTATTCCCCTGATGTGGAGTGATATTGAACATTTTTTCATGCATCTGCTGCCCATTTATGTCCTCTTTGGAGAAGTGTCTGTTTATGTCTCCTGCCATTTCTTGACCAGATTATTTGTTTCTTGAGTGTTGAGTGTGATAATTTCTTTATAGGTTTTGGATACTAGCCCTTTATCTCATAAGACATTTGCAAATATCTTCTCCCATTCCGTAGATTGTCTTTTGGTTTTGTCAACTTTTCCTTTGCTGTGCAAAAGCGTATCTTGTGAAGTCCCAATAGTCATTTTTGCTTTTGTTTCCCTTGCCTTTGAAGACAGGCTACACTGCTAGTGGGAATGCATATGAATAAAATCACTGTGGAAAAAAAGTATGGAGGTTTGTTTAAAAGTTAAAAATAGAGCTACCCTATTGACCCAGTAATTATACTACTAGGTATTTACTGAAGGCTGCAAACATAATGGTATGAAAGGACACTATATAATATTATATAGTTGTATAATTATATATAGCCATGGCTATATATATAACATAATATATTATATATATATACATATATATATAATTTCTCAGCCATCAAAAAGGATGAAATCTTACCATTTGCAATGACATGGATGGAACTAGAGGGTATTATGCTAAGTGAAATAAGTCAATCATAGAAAGAGAATTATCATATGATGTCACTCATATGTGGAATTTATGAAACAAAATAGAGTATCATAGGGGAAGGGTGGGAAAAATAAAATAAGATGAAATCAGAGAGGGAGACAAATCATAAGAAACTCTTAACTGTAGGAAACAAAAGGAAGGTTGCTGTAGGGGAGGTGGGAGGAAGAATAGATTGGGTGGTATGCATTAAAGATGGCACTTGATGTAATGAGCACTGGGTATTATACGCAGGTGATGAATCACTAAGCTCTACCTCTGAAACCAATAATACACTATATGTTAATTCAATTTAAATTTAAAAAATAATTTAAACATTTTAAAAATAATTAATAATTAAAAATAAATAAATAAACAAATAATAGAAAAATAAATAGACCTCAGAAAGGAGACATTTCCAGTCTGAGAGCCAAAATGGGAGAGCAGAGTATTGCTTTGACCTCAGCTGAGAACTTGCGCATCAGTGTAACTCAAATTTTTCATCATTGTATGTATCTACAAATGACCACAAAAGCCCATGAGTATAGATTTTTAGGGTTAAAATAAATTTAGCATATAAGTTTCTTTGCAAATACAGAATCCACTTATAATAAGGATTGACTATAGATGCAAATGTTTTCTAAGGAAATATTTTAAAAACTGTATTTCCATTTTCATCTGTCTCCAGGTATCTTTCTTTTCTCCTTTGATTTCTTTTCTGACCAATTGGTTATTGAGTAGCATGTTACTTAATATCCACATATTTAATTTTTTTCTAGTTTTTTTTCCTGTAAATGATTTATAGTTTCAAATCATTGTGGTCAGAAAATACACTTGATAATTATTTCAATCATTTTAAATTTATTGAGACTGTTTTGTTGCCTAACATATCTATCCTCAAGAATGTTCCATGCACACTAGTATTCTACTGCTTTTGAATGGAATATTCTGTATGTATTTATTAAGTCCATCTGGTCTAATATATCATTTAAAGCTAATTTTTTCTTACTGATTTTTGTCTGAATGATCTATTCATTGATATAAGTGGAATAAATTCACCTACTATTATTATATTGCTTCCATGCTCTCCTTTTTTGTCTGTTAATATTTGCTTTATATATTTAGGTGTTCCTATGTTGAGTGCATAAATATTTACAATGTTGTATCCTCTTGTTGGATTGATCTCTTTATCATTATGTAATGCCCTTCTTTTTCTGTTACTTCAGTCTTTTTTAAGTCTATTTTTCCTGGTATAGTTATAGCTACACCAACTTTCTTTTTGCTCCTATTTGCATGAGTCATTTTTTTCCATCCCTTCACTTTCAGTCTCAGTATATCCTTTGATCTGAAGTGAGTCTCTCAGGCGGCCCGGGTGGCTAAGTGGTTTAGCACCGCCTTCAACCGGACGCCTGATCCTGGCCACCCAGATCAAGCCCCACGTCGGGCTCCCTGCATGGAGCCTGTTTCTCCTTCTTCCTGTGTCTTTGCCTCTCTCTGTGTGTGTCTCTCATGAATAAATAAATAAAGTTTTTTAAAAAATGAAGTGAGTCTCCTATAGGCAACATAAAGATGAGTTTAATTTTCCTTATCCATTCAGCCACTCTATGTCTTTTGATTGGAAAATTTAATCTATCTACATTTAAAATAATTATTGATAGGCATATGTTTTTGCCAATGTAGTTGATTGTTTTCTGATTATTTTGTAATTCCTCTCTGTTTCTTTTCTACTTGTTTGTTTCCCTTGTGATTTAGTGAGTTTCTCTAATGTTATGTCTATATTTTTTCTCACTTTTTATGGTGTATCTACTATAGATTTTTGCTTTGTGGCTCACATATTACATCCTAAATATTTAACAGTCTACTTCAAGCTAGTAGCATTTTAAGTCTGAGCATATTCTAAAAATTCTATATTTTTACTCTCCCCCTATGTGTACTGTTTTTAATACCACATTTTGCATCTTTTATTTTGCATATCCCTTAACTATTATAATTATACTACTTTTTTCTATTTACCTCCATGTTAGCTTTGTAAGTGGTTAATCTACTACATTTACTCTGTATTTGCATTTACCAGTGAGATTTTTACTTTCATATATTCTCTTGTTACTAATTAGGGCATTTTCTTTTCAGCTTAAAGAAATATCTTTGACATTTCTTGTAAGGTCAGGTTAGTGTTAACAAACTCCTTGAGTATTTGTCTGGAGAACTCTTTATCTCTCCTTTGGTTCTGAATGATAACCTTGCTGGGTAGAATATTCTTGGTTGGAAGCTTCTTCTTGTCAGCACTTTGAATATATCATGCCACTTTCTTCTGGCCTGCAAAATTTCCCCTGAGAAATAATTCATAGTCTTATGGGTGTTCCCTTGTATATAACAAGTTGTTTTTCTCCTGATGCTGTTATATTTCGTTATATATATTGTTGACATTCTAATTAAAACGTGTTTTAATGTGATCACTTTGAGTTCATCCTATTTGGAACTCTTTTTGCTTCCTGGACCTGGATGTCTATTTCCTTCGCCAGGAAGGAAGGAAACCTGGATGTCTATTTCCTTCGCCACTTTTCAGCCATTATTTCTTTAAAAAACTTTCTACCTCTTTCTCTCTCTTCTCCATCTGGGACCTCTGTCTGTATGCAGATATTATTTTTCTTGGTATTGTCCCATGGGTCCTCTAAACTATTTTCACTTTGTTTATTTTTTTTCCTTTTACTTTAATCCTCTGATCGGATGATTTCCACTATCTTCCAGGTTGCTGATCCATTCTTCTTTTTCATCTAGTCTGCTGTTGCACCCCTCCAGTTTATTTTTCAGTTCAGCAGTTGCATTCTTCAGCCCTATGACTTTTGTCTGATACCTTGTTATATTTTCTATATCTTTGTTGAAGTTCTCGTTGTGTTCATCTATTCTTCCCCTAAGTTCGGTGAGAACTTTTATGACCATTACTTAGAACTTTTTATTGTGTAGATAACCTATATTTATTTAATTAAGTTTTTTTTGAGGTTTTTATCTCATTCTTTCATTTAGAACATATTCTTCTGTGTCTTCATTTTGCTCAGTTCTCTGTTTCTATTTTTTAAATGAATAAATGCTGCTCTCAAGTCTTGAAAGAGTGCCTTGTATAGGAGATGAACTTTATCATTCAACCTTGGCCTTGGTTTTGGTTATTTCTAAGACCTCTTTGATTATCTAAGAAGTCTGATTTACTTTTGATGAGCCCCAGTTTTTAACAGTGTGCCAAGACCTGTCAGTGTTCCAAAGGGATGGATCTCACATGGTGCCTAGTTTTAGGCTAATAGCAAGCCAGATCATCAGATAGCAGCTTTTAAGATAGATAGATAGATAGATAGATAGATAGATAGATAGATAATAGATAGAGTCTTGTGGATCTGATCATAAATCTTGTTGACTTCTAGACCAGGAGATCTGGATGTGTCTCCTTACCAACATTTTCAAAAAATGTGGCTTTAGTCATGTGTATAAGCTCATTTCAGGGATGCATCAGTGAGCTGTGTCAAGGCCAAGGGAGGGCTCTAATATGGTATATCCCTGCCCACAATCCCTGGGAACACATCTGTAGCATCTGGATCTGTGGCAAACCTGAAGTCTGCCCCTCAGGCTGAAGCTCCAGGACAAAATAAAGGCATTTTTTTTCCATAAAGACTGGAAATGTGTGTCAGTATGCTGTTTATGCATTACCCTAGAGATGGTAGCCTGCCATGGACTGTCTCCCTGATTATTTCAGACCCATAGAGCACAGAAACAAAATCCTCATTGGTCACCAGAGCCTAGCATTTGAAGGGCATGCCCTATGTGGGCTGTGCTTATCCATAACCTATAGTGAGGCAGACTGTGGTTGTGACACATGGAGACTGGGGCAAGAAGCCCACAGTTCAGGTGCAATGTGAGGTACTTGACTGCCCACCTGTGGTGCATGAGGGCAAGTCACTCAGCAACTATGGTGTGATGTGAAGGGATGGGGCACTCACACCGGACCTAGGAGGCCAGGAGACAAGTGTGAAAAATGATACCCACTAGCCCCACTATCAATAAGGCAGAAGGTGAATGCAAAAATGGCACCTGCCAGCACCTCCATCCCTAGAGAGACTCCCAACAGGTTCTCACCTGTCTAGAAGATGCTTTAAGGTTAACGAATAAGTCTCCTCATATGGTTTAGACACCTTTTAAATTGTTGCTTTTGTACTGAGTCTCCATGTGAGTGGGTCTGTGCTGTCCCTATACCCTATGGTTCTCCAGGAGGCAGGCCCTTTTTGTTTTTAAGGCCAAATTCATTGAAGGCTAATTTGGTGCACTTCCCATGGGTTAAGTTGCCTGGTATAGGATACAAACCCCCCAATCCTTGAAGATAAGCCCTGTATTATGAGATCCCTCCTGACTGCAGGTCACCACACCTGGAGTGGGGTTTCTTGCAAGACTGTGTCTCTGCCTCTCCTATCCATATTGATGTGTCTTCTTTATCTTTCATTGAGGAGTCACTGTTCAGCTAGCTTTCAGGTCCTTTTCGGAGGTAATTGCTCCATATATAGCTGTGGGTTTGTTTTATTTGTGGGAGGAGGTGAGTTCAGGATCTTCCTATGCCACCCTCTTGAGCCCTCCTTCCCCTAGACAATCGGCAATATTCATTACCACCCTTAGCCAGTGATTAGGGAGTAAGTGCTTAGAAAATAGCATTGCTGGAAAGTTTCCCTCAATTGGACATGCTTTGTGGTTATCTTAAATCAGTGCAATTTTCTAGGCTTTCTCACAGTATTTTCATCTTCAACTATTTGAAGCTTTCAGGAAAAATTGAAACTGTCATCCATAAATTCATATTAACTTCTTAGCAAATACAAAATCTTCCCTCAAAGACATCTAAGGCTGCACACCAGACACTCTACACCCACCCCCATGCACCCAGCTGGTGACTGGCAGCTTCATTTCACTCAAACTCTCACTATGCCCTTTCAAGTACAAAAACTCATTGCTTGGATTTCTTTTTTCTTTTCTTTTTAATTTATGTAACTTTCTCATTTAAAAAAATTGCTTTCTACAGTTTGTAAAGTTTACCTTGAAAGATGTTATCCCTTGGATTTTGGTATTCAGACTGGCTAGCTACATTAAAAGGAACACCAGTTAGGCCAAAGTATTCTGTGATGTTTGTAATCCCATGGTTTCTTGTCCATGGTTTTGCTCAATGATTTTTTTTTCTCAATGATTTTCTAAAGATTCACGGAATTCTCTTTTCTGCCTGACACATATTTAATACAGTCCCCATATGTCTCCAAACTCTACATTGAAGAGTTGTTCTCAGAGAAAACTTTCTGGCATGTACAGGAATTCTTTAGATTAGCCAGATAGCCACTGGGTATAAGTTTGCAAGGGCAGCAAAGTTGAGAGATTTAACTGGGTGATATACAGTCCAGCTAAAAAATTCTGTAGTTCCAAGAACAACTTATGTGAGAATTAGATCTATATTCTACTGAGAAACTCAGACAGGTTAAAATAAATAATAAAATGTGAGTTTCCTTCCAATTAACTCCTGGAACATTGGAACTATTGCATACATCTTTGCAAGATGCTTAGACATGTAGAAGACCTCCCAAACCATCCATTCCAGTGGTGCTCAATCTTGGTTACACATCAGCACCACCTGGGAAACCTTTAAAAAAAAAAAAAGGAAGCTCACCTCCAGCTAAGATCAAGGTTAATTAAATCAGAATCTCTGGGGGTGGTGTTTTGGACATAGGCCTTTTAATGTCCAGCCAAGATTAAGAGGCTCAGATATGGTCCAACCTATTCATTTTATGGATGGGAAAACTGAAGCTTATCTGTCTGGAGGCTTCAGGGGTTTGTACATATGTCTTAATTCTCTGAACTTTAAGAAGCTGTTTATAGAGTAAGTAGTGTATTAAATTACCTCTCAGAAAAGCTAAAGCTTGAGTTGTTTTCAAAATTTCCCTAAAATTAACCAATTGGCTCTCTTCATTATAGGTATAGTGGAGTGGACAGAGTGCTGAACCTGGAATGAGAAGATTCATGTTTGAATATCTTCCCCTTGCCAGTTAACATTCAGCATTCAACCTCCTTAAATCTTATTAGCTAACCTCTACTAAAGAAATAATAACCATATTCAATCTCACATGGATTTTAGGCCCAAATTAGACAAGATATATAGAAGTGTGTGATAAACACTAAAAGAGCTGTATGAGAGTAAAAAATTTTGTTTTTGTTCCTCTTGTACTGTGAATTCATCTTTCTTCCCACTAGGTTCACACCATGAGCATGTGGGATCTCAACAATCAGTCCTTTCCTTTCTCATAGGTCAAATATATTACCCACTATAATATTTTGAAATACAGTTTATCTTTTTGGAATCAGATTTCTGCAGAGGCAAAGCAAGGCATTGCATGAGTGTCACTATTGTCATTCCTTTCTTCATTCCAATAAACTCCTTCCCAAAACTGGATCATTCCAAAATCATCTTGTTGACTACCATGATGATGCTAAGAAAATTTTAAAAACAGAGAAGTGCAATTTACTTGGTTCTTTATTGATAAGTCTTTTTACATTGTCCGTTGAATAAATTCAGTGGGTAAAAAATATGCAAACCAATTATTTTGAGAAGAAAATAGCTATTTTGTTACTTAAATTGGTATTATAACCAAAGCATCTAAAGCAGAATTTAAGTCTAAATCCTGATTGCATGTGATGAAACTCCTCTTTAGTCAGCAGCATTGTTTATTTGAATTAGAAGAAATAATTTACAATAATGGTGTTCTCGAACACTAACTTTGGAAATTTAGACATTTAGAATTCCATCTCTGGGAAGAGAGTACTAGCTTCTTTTATGAGTCTGACTCACTAATCACAGTAAAATTGGTCAAAAAGGTGGAGCTCTTCATGATGGATGTATTAATGGTACAGTGATTTTGTATGTCTATTCCTAACACCTTCATAATGGATTTTTTCAGAACTTGCAAAGCAACGCCTGTAAATGTCCTAAGGGTAGTAAATCGTATAAACAAGCAACCACAGGTACAAAAAACAACATCCATGGGACTTAGTGTCCCTGAGAATTAAGACTATTCCAAGTATAAAAGCTGTGAGAAACAAGATCAATGAAAGGGAAGGCCTTCTTTGTTTCTGAGCATTTATCCACTGAAACACTGGGTTCAGTGCCAATGAGAGATTGAGCATTTTGCGGGGGAGTATTAAATGTTAATTGGAAAATGCTGCCAGCAGTATAACCTGAACATCAGAACCTGATTGTGCCTGCCAAGAACAAGGGAAATTATTATAGACATTATAATTTCATACTTATCCAACCCCCATTGCCTATGAAAAGGCAAACACATGAGTTGAATGAAATTAAGTATGAATGTGCTTCTGACGATGCTGGTGATGATCCAGGGCCACCAAAATAAGAGGTCTTGTTAAAATCAGACAGCGTAAATTGAAATCCCACAGTCTTTCCTTCTGAAAACAAAAGAAAGCTTATTTAACTTCTTCGTAAAATAAACAATATATATATAAATAATAAAGATTATACTTTATAATTTTAAGAGATCTTAATTTTTTTCATTACATTGGCTGATTTGAATTTCATAAAGTTTTTGCAACCATAAACAGGGAAAAATTGTTAACTAGACTAATACTAAAGAAGATGAAATTAGGGCTCATGGATTTATTTGCTTTGTTTGTGGGACACCAGCCATGTAAAAAGAACTCTCCTAGGGACTCCAGATATATCAGTGAGAAAATTGATATAGTCTTCCCTGTCCCAAAAAGTACAGTCTAGTGGAGAAGAAAATTAAACCATTTCACCATTTGATAAATGCCAAGGATAGGACTATAACAACTAACCTATCTATGTTCTTCAACCTCACTATCAGGCAAACACTATTCCCAAGCTTTTTAACAATCAATTAGTATAGTTCTTTATCAACAAGCCCAGCAATGTAGTAACTCCTGATTTGAGTGTGTATTCACTTTTCCAAATTTTTTAAAGTATTATTTATGTCTCAGAGACAAGACAGAGAAATGTGAGTGGACAGGGCCCCTGGTTAATTTAAGAAAACTATGAAAGAGAATCTTATTAACTGTAATTTATAAGCATTTCTTAAAGCAGGTATTGTAAACATTTTACAAATAATAAAGACAGCACAGTGGAACAATAGAGTCCTGAATGAATAGAATGCAGAGGAAGAAAAAAATCTCAAGAATCATTGCTTTAGGAGATTCACTACTGTCACTGGACTATAACTATGGCCAGTCTCCTTCTGAATATCCTGTAACATGCACACAGGCAGTGGAAAGCTCAAACTGGAAGTCAGAAAGGAAGCTTCTGTTCTTTAAAATTACTATCCTTTTTGTGAAATTTAGGATATATGTTTCAAAGGAAAAATTGATGCCATCCTTTGAAAAGGATTATTTCTCTGAACAAAGCAGATATTTCCTGCATGAAAATAAATAGGTCACATTTCCACAAAAGACATTACTATGTGAGTCGATGCCAAAAGCATACATTAAAATACATGAACCACACCAATGATCATTTCCACAAGAGTACTATTTCCTCAACAATTTAGAAACTCAAAATAATAATACATGAACAAATGAATTAACATGCCATATACACACTCTTGGTTTAATTGTCTCTTAAAATATATCTTGTATAAAGTTATATGCCTTCTGCTCTACCAAAAATTTAATTCCGGTACAGTGATAGAAATCATGCTTTGGTGTAATTGAGATGTTTTGTTCACATAGTTGTTTGAAGTTAAGCTTATACATAAAACATAATATACTAGTCAGCCTTCTAGCTAAAATAGATGATATCATGAAACTTAACAAGTTAAAACATTCTGGAGAGATATAATTGGTTAAAGAATATAGTGGTGTCTTATTAGATTAATCATCGGTCAGGATGCATCTTTAGCACACATGAGAAATACTACAAACAATGTTAGTATATATAAGCAAAACAGAAGTAACACTTTTATGAACATTTACCGGTATCTTATCAGAGAATAGTATCAGCCTCCTTAAATTCAAAACCCACAAGCAGCATACCCATCCTTGTAGCTAACATTTGTTGAAAGTTACTACCATTAGACTCCATGTTAACAATCCTTAAATGAACCATTTTTTTTAAATTTTCATCATTAAACAAACCACCTAAGGAAGTTACTAATTATATTCCAAGGTTTACAAAAGAGAAAAATAGAACTAAGAAAATGTATATAAGAAGTCCAGATTTGTCCAGCTAATAATGATAGAACCAAGATCTGAATCAAGATCTATATGATCCTAAAACTTAACTTTCAAAACTGTTATGTTTAATTGCATCAAGACAAGATTTTCAAGCCAGTTATAGAGGCTTCATCAGGATGGCTGATTAGTTCTTTTATTCTATATCATATTTCCAGCAGCATCTCCTAATTGACAAGCTAGTCATGATTTTCCCTTGGTGGATAGGCTGTGCCCCCATTGAAATGGAAATGAAGCAAAGAGAAAACTTGTGTCCTTACGGGTCTAAATCTGGAGTTTCTCCTTAATATTGGGCTGTGACACATTGAAGTGAACTTATACCTTTGGACTAACTGAATCTAGGTCTCTGAGTCTACCTTTCAACGGAAAGCTTCCAACTGAAAGGTAGACTGATTAGTTCTGATTAATAGAATCCATTATTTGTGAAACTTTCAATTACAAAAACTCAATTTTGATCTAAAGATGCTGTCATATTGGGGACAGATCCCCAATAACATGATTTTATGCTGTGACAAGTGGATGCTAATAATTCAGAGCGACACACTGATCGGTTTGTATGCCAGACTCAGTGCTGACAGCTATAGATCAAGCTTGGCTTTGATCTGGTATCTAGCCAAACACCATGCCATTTTTATATTTCCATTTACATCAGTGATCCCTTCCTACATATTTGGAAAAAGGAAATATTCAATTTGGAAAATGTAAGCTCCTTGAAGATCAACTGTATATTTTTTCATTTTTTTATCCTGAAGCCCAAAGAGTAAGAATTGGTTATATGTTGCTAGTGTTGCTGGAATGTTTCAGTACATTGAATTGATTATCCTGTTATATTAGTGCCAGATTTATTTCAATCCTCTAGATCTAAGTGTCCTGTTTCTGGTTTATAAAAATAATAACTTTTGTGTCTTTGCTCCTCTGGGAGTTAATGGTTGAAATAAACTTAGAATTCCTAAAAGTAAAATTCTTATAAAAGTGGTAGCTACTGTTTAATATAGGAGCAAAGATACTTCCCAGGGTTGTTTTCCACATTCAAGAAGAGAACTTGAGTCCATGCATTCTTCAGCTTCCTTCTTCCAACTCACTATTCCAAAGAACCCAAATGGAATAAAGGCTGTCAGGAGATAATAGTTAATGAGAAAAATTGAATATAGAAAAATTATTTCTAGAAGAATCTGAGAAGAATTTCTGCAAGGATACATAGGTCTTTATTCAGGATTTTGCTAAAGATTCACCTAATTAAATTCAAAGAAAAGCATTCTATTCCATGCTCTTATCTTCCTGGTGAGCAAAACACCAGATGGACAGGCTGGAGGCAAGCTAGCTGGAATTACTCCAGATGAAAGTAGCAAGGCATGTTGGTGCTACTCCAGAGAGCTTAAATAAAGTAAATAGAAATCTTCCCTTCTCACTAGTTGCTCTTACCTGTGACACTTTTTTTTTTATCTCAAATGGCTTATGGGGCCATTTTTGAAAAGTATGGAAACCTACCCTGTCCAACTCCTATGCCAAATTCTTTCCATACACTCTACTTCCCATGCCATGAAAACAGATTGGGTATATGAAGTATCCCAGGAGATTACAAGTAAATGGAATTCTGCTTCTTGCATAAACATGATAGACCAAACACTGAAAAAAACATTAGGAGAATTCTTAGCGAGATTTTTTCCCCCTGAAAAGCCAATGGACTGCACCTCTCCAGGAAAAGAAAGATGAGATGACAATACCCATAATAACAAAGGAAAATAGGAGTGGGGTTCTTCCTCAGGAAATGGAAAGAAATGAATTATAAGACAATGTATGATGAAGAAATCCAGATTCATCTTATTGATGTATCCACATGATGGACTAACCATTTCACAGACATTTAAAAATACAAAGTTTAGGTTAAGGAAAAGAAGTCAGAATTCACACAGAGAAAATAAACTGGCAATAAAATGTTGATAATTATTATCAGTAAAATTTGCCAACTTAAATGCATTTAACAGAATTTCTGGAAAGCATACATAATAGACTAATTGGAAAAACCATATTTACTTTTATTTCTAGAAAATAGATAATAGATCGCTTATTTGGGGCCAACCCTCTACTAATCCCTTCCTACCACCATCAGAGACAAAATCCTCAGTAGCATAGATCAGGCATATGACTCCAAGAAACTAATTTGGTATTTTCATGGATACTCCCCGGGTAATGAAACAAATTTTGAATAATTGCAACATTTCTGACACTAAATGAAGGTTAGATCTCCTCTCAAAATTGCCACACCACCCCCACTTTGCCATAATATCTAACATACTAGTTGAAATCACTCAGTTCTGATACCTTACCAGACTGTAGATCCCTTCAAGGTAAGAGGGTCATGTCTCAGTTGATAACCATTACCTACCACAGAACTTGGTGAAAAGAAAAATGAAAAGATGTTAAATTAATGGATGTTTGATTTAATATTGACACTTTGAGGATTTTATGGTTAAAAAGTAATTATAAAAATATAATAATAATCATATGATCCTCTCAATAGCTGCAGAAAAAGCATTTGACAAAGTGCAGCATCATTCTTTTTTTTTTTCAGCATCATTCTTGATAAAAACCCTCAACAAAGCAGGGATAGAGGGAACATACCTCAACATAATAAAAGCCATATATTAAATAAAGACCCACAGCTAATACCATCCTCAATAGGGAAAAATTGAGAACTTTCCCCCTATAGTAAAGAAAAAGACGGGGATGCCCACTCTCACCAATGTTATTTCAGCAATCAGACAACACAAAGAAGTAAAAGGCATCCAAATCAGCAAGGGAGAAGTCAAATTTTATTCACAGATGACGTGATACTCTATGTAGTAAACCTGAAAGACTCCACCAAAAAATTGCTAGGCTGATACATAAATTTAGTAAAGTCACAGGATATAAAATCAATGTATAGAAATATGTGGCATTTCTATACACCAATAATGAAGTGGCAGAAAGAGAAATCAAGGAATTAACCCCATTTACAAATGCACAAAAACCATAAGATACCTAGGAATAAACCTAACCAAAGAGGTAAAAGATCTGTAGCCTGAAAACTATAGAACACTTATGAAAGAAGTTGAAGAGGACACAAAGAAATAGAAAGACATTCCAGGCCCATAAGTTGGAAGAACATGGGGATCCCTGCGTGACTGGGTAGTTTAGCGCCTGCCTTTGGCTCAGGGCATGATCCTGGGGTCCCAGGATCGATTCCTGCATCAGGCTCCCTGCATGGAGCCTGCTTCTCCCTCTGCCTGTGTCTCTGCCTTTCTCTCTCTGTGTGTCTCTCTCATGAATAAATAAATAAAATCTTTAAAAATATAAGTTGGAAGAACAAATATTGTCAGAATATCTCTACTAACCAAAGCAATCTACACATTTAATGCAATCCTTATAAAAAATACCAACAGCATTTTTTATAGCTAAAACAAACAATTCTAAAATTTGTATGGAACCACAAAAGACATCAAATAGCCAAAGTAATCTTGGGGGGAGAAAAGCAAAGTTGGAGACATCACAGTTCCAGACTTCAAGTTATATTACAAAGCTATAGTGATCAAAACCATATGTCACTGGCACAAAAACAGACACATAGATCAGTGGAACTGAACAGGAAACCCAGAAATAGTCCCACAACTATATGGCCAATTATTCTTTGACAAAGCAGGAAAAATATCTAATGGAAAAAAAGTCTCTTCAACAATTGGTGTTGAGAAAACTGGACAGCAACATACAAAAAAATGAAACTGGCTTACTTTCTTACACCATACACAAAAATAAGTTCAAAATGGATGAAAGACCTAAATGTGAGACAGGAAAACATCAAAATCCTAGCAGAGAACGCAGCCAACCTCTTCGACATTGGCTATAGCAACTTCTTACTAGATATGTCTCTAGGGGCAAGGAAAACAAAGCAAAAAGAAACTATTGGGACTTCATCAAGATAAAATCAACAAAACTAAAAGGCAACCTTCCGAATGGGAGAAGATACTTGTAAATGATATATCTGATAAAGGGGTTAGTATCCAAAATCCACAAAGAACTGATCAAACTCAACACCCAAAAAACAAATAATCTAGTTAAGAAATGGGCAGAAGACATGAATAGACATTTTTCCAAAGAAGACATACAGATGGTTAACAGACTCATGAAAAGATGTTCACATTACTCATCATCAGGGACATACAAATCAAAACTTGTATATAGTGAGACACCACCTCACACCTGTCAGAATGGCTAAAATTAATGACACAGGAAGCAACAGATGTTGGCAAGGATGCCGAGAAAGGAAAACTCTCTTACACTATTGGTTGGAATACAAACTGGTGCAGTCACTTTAGAAAACAGTATGGAAGTTCTTCAGAAAGTTAAAAATAGAACTACCCTATAACACAGCAATTGTACTTCTAAGTATTTGCCCAAAGGATACAAGAATACTAATCTGAAGGGATTCATGCACCCCAATGGTAATAGCAGCATTATCAACAATAACCAAATTATGAAAAGAGCCCAAATGTCCATTAACGGATGAATGAATAAAGAAGATGTGGTATTGGTACACCTGGGTGAATCAGTGACTGAGCAAATGCCTTTGGCTCTGGTGGTGGTCCCAGGGTCCTAGGATTGAGTCCCACATAGGATCCTGGCGAGGAGCCTACTTCTCCCTCTGCCTATGTCTCTGCCTCTCTCTGTGTGTCTCATGAATAAATAAAATCTTTAAAAAAAATAAGATGTGGCATATATATATATACATATATATACATATATATAATCTTTCCATTTGCAAGACCCATTTCATATGGATGAAACTAAAATGTATTATGCTAAGCAAAATAAGTCAGTCAGAGAAAGACAACCACATGATTTCACTAATATGTGGAATTTAGGAAATGAAATAGATGAACATAGAGAAAGGGGAAAAAAGAGAGGGGCAAACTATAAAATAGACTCTTAACTGTAGAGAACAAATTGAAGGTTGCTGGAAAAGTGGTGAGTGGAGGAGGGGTTAAATGGATGATGGATACTAAAGAATTCACTTGTGATGAGCACTGGGTGTTCTATGTAAGTGATGAATCACAAATTTCTACTTCTGAAACTAATATTACACTACATGTTAACAAACAAAAGCTTAAAATAAAAAATATATAATATACAAAAATAAATAAAGTTATTATCATAAAAAAGAAAGTATGTTTTCTATGAAAATTAAATGCATGCCTATAATTCTTCAGATGGTTCTATTTCATAACGTAAAGGCAAAGAAATGTGAAGTGTATAACTTTGATACAAAATTAGACTATTAAATATAACAAAATGTTATGAGAATTTGTCTCTACATGTTAAGCTTATGATGGTTTGTGTTTCACCTTTTATATTCTTCATATTTTTGCAATGGATATGCAATGATATAATGAAGAAAAACACAATAGTATGAAAATAAAAGGAGAGAAATGTTTTTTAAAGTAATAGATGATCTTGAAAAGCAATTAAATATTCATCAGAAGGCTTTTTCACTAAAATACAAGTCGAGATCATGTTTGAAGTTTTCCTACTAAGATTACAGTTACATATATTAATTTCTGACTAAAAATGTTGATCGTGCCAAAGGAGTCCACTCCAATTTGGAAGACAACTCCATGGTGATTTATTAATAACTCTTATCACACCCTAAGTCTAAATGTTCACATTTTAAAAACTAATGGGACTTATTTGCCTTGCCAAATTACTGATTTATGAATCTTTTTTTTTCCTCCTAACAAGTGCTATTGAATTCTCCGCAGGGGAAGGGAAATACCTTCCAAAAAATCTCTCCGCCTGAAAATACTCAGGAAAAAAATCTCAATAAACTGACTTCTGTTTCCTAGAAAAATCCCAGGTCAGCATGATTATTAAGTTATAAAGAATTTATAATTCTTGGATGGAAAACTGTCATCATAAACAGACTACTTTACATAAGCAAAGATTTAGAAGAATTAATTGTATCACTTTTATGTCTCCTTCAGTTGGTCCTGAAAGAATTTGGACAGCTATTTTTGCAGGAATTAATTGAATGCCAAAATATTTACATATCGGCAGGTTCTATGACACATTAGAAGAGGTAGACAGGGAATGTTCATCAACAGTTTGACAAATGGAATTTGAAATTGAGTCTTTGTGTATCTTAATTAAATCTCTCTGTTGCAAAACTCAGGAGCAATGAGAACATTCCTATTTCAACTCCTTACACAGTATCTTGATATATGATTCTCTCCAACATGCTATGCTGTTGTTAAACACTGGCAATAGTTATTTCTACAGGACACACACACAAAGCCACATGCAAAACATTTAAATTATACAGGTGTTTAGTTTGTTGCTATGCAAACAAAACACCCAGGTATTTCAAATGTATAATTCTAGACAAGTTTTTCCCGGACACTGCTCCAAATTGTAGTTCTCTTTAAAATGGGGACCATAGTTGCTTCAGCTACCAATAACCATAGTTGTTCCAACTACCAAGAACTTTTGTGAGCACTGGTTTACACAAATGTTATACAAATACACAAATCTGTGTTACACAAATGCACAAATGTGTAAGTGTTTATAAACCTTACTGCACTTTTTAGAAGTTAGTTTTATTATATATATGGTTATATTGCATGATGTGTGTTGTAGCAGTGCCATGTAATAGTGAAGAGTAAACCATAATAGATATGGGCTTAAATTCTGCCTCTGCCACTGTTATTACTGAGCAAGTTATTTAACCTCCATGAACCTTGGTTTATTCATCTACAAAAAGAAGTGATAATATGCAACCCATAAATCTATTATGAAGATTGAGCAAGAAAATCCAAGTAAACTGCTTAGAGTAGGGCTCCCTTATCTGTGGCTTCACCATCCAGAATTTCAATTACCAGTTCCCTAAAGGAAAATGACTCTTTTTCTAAAACAGCATCTGAAAAACAATGGACTAATGCTGTGTCACAATGTCTATCATTCACCTCATATCATCTCATCACGTGGGCATTTTATCATTTCACATCGGCACAAGAAGGATAAGGACAGTACAATAAGACATTTTGATGGAGCAAGACCACACTCACATAACATTTTATTACAGTATATTGTTATAATTGCTCTATTTTATTATTAGTTATTGTGGTTAAAATCTTATTGTGCCTAATTTAAACATGAAGCTTTATCATAGGTATAGATGTATAAGAAAGAACGTAGTATACACAGGCTTTGATACTACCCATGGTTTCAGGCATCCTTGGGACTGTATCCCCTGCAGATAAGTGGGAATGCTGTATAGCAATGCCTGGCACAAAGCATTCAATAAATGTTCGCCATGGTTATAATAATTAAAAATAGCACCTGTCACCATCATCATTTAATTTGTTCTAATGATAATTTTTAGAGGTATTATAATCACCTCTACAGTTTGTAAAAATTGAAGTTGGACCACCTGGCCAATATCACAAGACACAGCACTCAGAATGTGTTCTAATTCTAAACTGAGTGTTCTTCCTTCTAGATTAGGTGGGACCATTTTACTCCTAACTTGATGAAGAAGTTAAATTGGGGGAAAATTAACAAAATCAAAGTAATTTTAGTTATTCAGCGTTCTATGGGTTCACAGCATCTAAACAAAACTGGCTTTGCTCTTCAGAGTAAGTAAACAGTTTGTATGAGAATTGCCAGGAATGCTTCTACCCTAAAAGGTAAGATTTTTGTTGCTTAATCTCCTAACACTTCAGATTTTAATTAAGGAAATATCAGATGGTCATTTTAAAATCTGAAATATCTCTAGAAGATATTGAAAAGAAACACTATAAATACAAAATATATGTCTACAATTGAGCAGGTTTTTTGCTTCTATGACGCCAAGACCTAAAAACCACATTCAACTAGTACGTGAAGGAATGCAATACATAATAGGTGAAGAGAGTTACGTAGGGCATGGGGAGGATCCAGCTAATGGCTCAGTGCATGGTTGTGGGCTTGGAAAGAGGGGAGCATCCCTGAAAAGCATCCCAGACAATCTTTTTTTCAGAAAGTTTCAAAAGAAAATTTCTTTTCTTTTCTGAAAAGAAAGATGACATGGTATCCAATATAAACCACAACCACCTCCAATGCAGTACCATCTGGAAAAGTTTCTAACTGCTACAGACAGATATTAAATGAATACATTTGCCAAGGCTCCAGTGGTGCGGGCAGCTGTTGTAGCTACAATGCCCTCTAAGTAGCCTGTACCCATCTGTGGACGTCACTGGAAAATTCCTAACGCTCCCTCCAATTGCTGATTGCTGTTGGCCCGCTGGTGCTGATACAATGTCCTGAGCCAAGTACACTCTACTATCAATGCTCACCAGCTGAAAACCACCGGGGATACATCTGGAGCCAAACAAAATTACATTTATTAAACTTGCTACAGTGACAGAGACTACACCACAGGAACTTCAGTCCTTGCTTGATGATTTAAGATAGGATTCAAGGAGCATAAGTCTATCTGGACAGGGTGCTGTCTCAAAGCAAGAGTAATCTGATGTATGAGCATCAGATATTTTTTATCTAGGACACAGAATAAACAAAGTAGGGCTGGAGTCATTATTGAATAAGAAGCAGCAGTCAGTGTTAACCAGGAGAGGTGAGATGTTTGGCATTTTTAAGCTGTGAGTGACCTGGGGTTTATCTCTGTTTAGTCATAATTTTAAAGTTTACTTGTTTCCGTCTTGTTGCATTACAGCCATTAAGAGTTCTCCTATTATGTTAATATTCTATAGAATTATGTTCCATAAAAAAAAAAAAACACAGCCTGGCTTTAGCAACTAGGCTAGCTCCCTGAAAGCTGGCAGAGACTTTTTCCTTCATATTCCTCAGCCTCTCTACCATTACATGTCATCCCTTGCTCTCCTCTGATGATAGAGGAGGGATAAAAATGGAGATCAATGTAGGAGTGATAAGATGACATCGAATGAGAAAGTATGATTTATTTCTATTTGGATAGAGAAAATTCCTTAAGAATATGAGATGAACAGGAATGTCACATTTAAAGAGATATCGCAGTATGGGCAAAAGGTTTAGTCAAGAGAATTCATCATGTTGCTCAGGCAAGCAGACAGTAGAGTAGATATTGAGTACAGTCCCTATACTCTAGAAGCTTACAGACCAAATGATAAAATAGCTAATTCTAATATAATTACCACATATGTTAAACAGCTTTAAGATTTCATGTGCAAGCATGCAAAAGGTTGAAATTTATTCTCAAATTCAGTAATAGAACAAGATTTGTCTTACTTGAATTTTCAAATATTTGTTGAGAGTAAATACCATAAATGTTTCATTTTCAGATTGATTGAAAACAAGCACAGCACTCCACTCTCAGCCTCTAAACTCTAGAACAACTTTTAGAAATTATTATTTTTTTAAGATTTTTTTAAAGATTAAGAGAGGTAGAGACACAGGCAGAGGGAGAAACAGGCTCCATGCAGGAAGCCCGATGCAGGACTCGATTCCTGGTCTCCAAGATCACGCCCTGGGCTGAAGTTGGCGCTAAACTGCTGAGCCACCCTGGCTGCCCTAGAAATTATTTTTTTTAGGTTTTATGTATTTAAGTAATCTCTACACCCAACATGGGGTTCAAACTCACTACCTGGAGATCAACAGACAGACGCCCCAGAAATTATTTTTTAAATAGCATAAATTAGAGCAATATATTACTGAATAGACACAAATTTATGAAAATTATGGGAAAATTCTTGGTAGGCAATGTTGGATGTTTAAAGGAGCCTATAAAAAGCCATGCCTACTTACCTTGCCAATGTTTGAACCAACTGAGAGATAAGATGAAATGAATCAGTTAATGGAGAAAAAAATATCAGCTTTATTAGGATAATTACTTTGATGTATGATATGCAGTGTTAGTACTTTCCTAATTCTAAATTCAAAATGAAATACACTAACCCACTTAATCATAGTCCTGGACCACTGATGACCTCCTCATTTGGACATCAAATTTTTAAAATTTAGAATGTGAAGTAGTTAGATATAACATGCATTTCCTTTGAGCATCTGAGTCTCAAATAAAAGATAGGAGAAGGGGCAGAGCTATACGTATCCAATTTTTTACCCTAAACATATAAACCAGATATGTCATTCTTCCTCCTTTTGAAACAAGTGAATGATGCTACAGATAGAGATTGAATGCTAGAGTCATTGGTGACTTTACTCATGAAATATGAATTCAGAAGAAAGAAGATTCTTTCACATTAGATAAACTAAAACACTGAACAAAAATCTGAGACAAAAAAAAAAAAACAGATAATCTGGGCTTTAGGTTGTGAAGGGCACCCCAGAGGGAATTTCATAACAGAGTGGATTTCCACAGTGTTGGCAGCCATGTTAGTTGACTTTTGTGTGTTTTCCAGGCCACAGACTAGGCAAAAGCAACAATGTCCACTTTAAAACTGACGCAGTGCTTGGGGAAGGCTGCACCTGGGAGACCAGCAATGCTCTAAAAATTAGAAGGCAGCCACAATTGGACTACTTAAGCTCACCCCCACCAACAGCTTTTTTAGAAAACTTTGGTAGAAGAGGCTCAGGAGCAGATTCCAACCTCTGCCCCGAGTCAGACTGCACAGCAGAAGTGTGAACAATCTGCCAAGGAATATTTATTTCAAAGAGCCTCTCAAAATCAATAATCATCGTATTGTTAATGAATGACAGTGCCATGAAAGAGATGGTGTCTGGGGGACAACACAACAAGCAAAAGAATTTACACTTGAGGAAACCATTAAAAAGCAATCACACAAGGACTTTAAAATGTTAATATCTTCAGAGGAAGGAAAAAGAATAGTGTGCTCATGAAACAAGAAGTAATTAGGAAATAAGAAATGGTTATTAATAAAAAAAAAAAGGATGGCCATTAAGGTCCCAAATAACCTGAGCTCAAATCCTGGCCCTAGCAATTGCTAGTTGGGAGCCTCTAAGGCAATTTATTTAGCCACTCTACGTTTTAGTTTTTGCACTTGTATAATGGAGATAATCATAATACCTACCTAATTATTTAATGTTTGTAAAGCACTCAAAGCAATACTGACACTTAAGTGTTCATGAGATATAAAAACAAATTTGAAATCCTGAGATTAATGGCCAAATTTTTCATTCAAGACTCTGCGTGACCTAAAAAAAAAAAAAAAAAAAAAAGGAATGAAGGGAGGTGAAGAGTCTATCATCGAGCTGGAAGAACATAGTAAATGGGAGGAGTAGAGAGTGAAAAAGCAAATAAGGTACCAGAGGGAAGCCAGAATAGCTAAGATAACTTTGTTAGAACCAGAGAACAGAAGGAATGGAAAAGAAGCCATATTTGAAGAAGTAATAGCCCTAAATTTCCCACGCCTTAAAGAAAGTGATAAGATTTTAAACTGGAAGGGTTCTCTGAATGCTGAGCACAATAAATCTTTAAAAAAGAAATTCTCACATTGTAATGAAGTTCAAGAGCATAAAAGATGGAGGTAAAATTGCAAAGAAAGAGAGGAGGAAACAGTATGTTGTAAGGGAATAAAATCAGTCCTCATCAACACCTTTGGAGTAAAGAGAAAGATGACGGAATGGTGTTTCTAGATGAGTAAAAACTACTTTGAATGACAAACCAAACTAGATATTATAGAGGTTGCATTCTATTCATACACTAGAAACATGTAATTTACCGATGTTGACATAAACAGTAAAATAACCCATTTCAAGCACTAAAATTGATCACATGAGCAATAGGAATGAGACAGAATAAGAGAAACTGTCATCTTATGAAATTACGTGCAGAGATTTCTTCAAAAAGATTAAGTGTATTTTTTAAGCAACCAAATAAAATAAGCACTTTTGAGTGCCTACCATGAGCTTCATGGAAGAGTATTAAAACTCAAACTCTGACTCTAGGGGACTTTTTATTTGTTGGGGGGGGATATAGAGCAGTGAACAGATGAGGGGTTATCCCAGTTCTGTCACTCATTGGCTTTACAGTCTTGGGTAAGACTGCCAATCTCTGAGCCTAGTTTGCTCATCTGTACAACGAGGATGATAAAGCCTGTCCCAACAATTTTGTAAAATTTTTGGTGCAATAACAGGCATGTAGCCAGTATTAATAAACGTTATTATTCTCATGTATGATACAGTAGCCAAATTCCCTCTCTCCAGGGGCTAGAGTTTTAGTTTTATTTTAGTCTTTGTACTTTCCTGTATTATTTTAATGTTTACATTAGGCATATATATTTTTAAGTTAAAAATGCATTCAAAAAATTTTTAATTATTGAAAGGAGATTTTAGAGACAATTTTTAGTAGTCTCTGAAATAGAATGAAAGAGGCCTTTGTGAAAAATGTGCATACACACACACACACACATAATAAAGGAAGTTAAAATTTGATACATCTAAGGGACCAAAAACCCACAAATATAAAGAGTAGCAGTCTGAGAGGAAATATTTGCAACATATATTTTTAACCTCTTGGAAATCAATAAGAAAGAGATAACCCAACAAAAATGTGCAAAAATGAAAACATATTAATGGAATAGGCAATACAACTCATCGTGAAACATATGAAATGATTTTCAACCTCTTAAGTTAATCAGTAAAGTGTTAACTAAAATTATAACGATATAGTATATATCATTCATAAGACTGATACATATTTTGAAGTTTTTTAACTCCAAATATGGGAAGAGACTGTCTCATGCTACAAGTGGTAGTACAGCCCCTTTGCCACATGATTAGGGAGGCACTCTCTCAACAGAAAATGTGCATTGTCCATGACCCAGCATACAAGCTCAGAGGCAGATTTGCACATGGGCATAAGGGGCTAAAACATAGAATATCCATGCAGTCTTATTAATAATATTGAAGAAGTTAACAATACAAATGCCAATCAGCTAAAAGTATATGTAAAAAGAAGCATTTTCATATGAAATACTGCTAGAAACAGTTTAAAAGAATGAATTAGGTCCCAGGTATTAAAATGGAGACACTTCAAAATAATATTGCTGACTAAAAAACTACAGAAATTCAAAGATGGTACAGACAGCATGGTACTTCTTGAATTAAGAAAATAATGCAGCATTGCACATTTTCTAAGGGTACCTGTCTATGCATATAATTATTGTAAAAGCTTATAATAGACCAAAGCCATAAGAGTGCTTGGGAAAAAAACAGCCATTTGATATTGGAGTTGAGACCTAAAGAGGTCTTTAGTTTTGTCTGGAACTTGTGTATAATTTGTGTTATCATAAAGAAATTTGAATTAATTTAAAGATTGAAGAGAACAAAAGACAAGTTTGACACAGTATCTGTTTTAAAGGGTAACGTGCTACAGAAGATAGCACAAATGCACAACTGCATGCAAACCATATTAACTGGAGAAGGAGAAGCAGGAAAAAGAAGAAAGAGGATGAAGGGGAAGAGAAAGAGAAGAAAACAGAAAAACAACAGAAAGTGTAAGGACAAGAAGAGTGCATAGTAGTAGTAGAAGCCACACTGCAACAGTAGTCATTATGAGAAGAGTCTAGATCACACCATGAGAAGGGCAAGAGGCATTGTGAAGGATGGTGTTTAAATTGGGATTACTGGTGATATTTTATTCTAGGCTGATTTCAGTCTCATTTTCCATAGTCACACCCTACAACTATTCATCAACAACTCCAAAATCTTCCCCTTTAAAGACTCTTAGTCCCTTCAGACTATACTCTTAATTCAGACCCTGAATCTGGTGCTCCCTTAAAACTGAGACTTCCCATCTGTCATTCTAACCACTTGTTTTGCAAACTACAAATCTCAGGTGAGTGCCCACCACTGCCAAACAAATGTTTCTTTGCTGAATTTACTTTCCTACTCTCCTCTCTGCCAGATCTCCCACCTTCCTTGCTCCCACTTTTGTTCATTGATGCCCCAGACTTTTACTTCATTTATTCATTTAACAAATATTTATTGTGTGCCTACACAGTAGAATTGAAGACAATGAACATGAATTCTTTTTTTTTCTAGAAGCTTAGTGAAATAAAAAACACAAATGGAAACTACAAAATAGAAAATGAGGTCAAGAGAAGGATTTTACTGGAAAAATATAAGCAAGCAAAAAAAGTCTTCAACGAGTCTGCCAGCCTTTTTGTATCTGTCCTCCTACATTTCATCTTGCTGCTAGTAATAATCAAGAAGGGACCAACCACTCATGTGTGCTATGATTCCTATCTCCTTTCAGTTTCTCAAAGACATTGCCTGCACTAGTATCCCCTTTTTCCCCCGATACATGAAATTTCATTACGACATGATTCCATAGCACACACACACACATTCTCTGATATATCAGATCAAGTTTTCTAAAAATCCTTTCTTGAACTCACACTCCGTCTGTTCTGTACAGCACAACATCGCCAAAGTATTCTTACATCCTCTTATCAACTTTTTCCCATTTGTTTTTTAAACTCTTATCTACATATCTTCCAGCACCATGGTTCCATTGCATTTGTCCAGACCATTAATAATGTGCATTTTGCTAAAGCCAACAAACGTAATATCTCTGTCCTCATTTTATTTAAACTCTGCAACATTTGATGAATTTGACCACTACAGACTTCATGACACTCATTTCTTTCTTGGTCTCTTTAACCCCACTCTGGGTTTCCTCTTTAAATATTGGCTATTCCTTACTTCTCCATCTTTATCAGGGCTTTAACCTGAGCCCTTTTCTCTTCCCTATACAGACTTTCTTCTCAAGTGGTCTTCCATGGGCTCAGGCTTATATACTACACAAATGTTAACTTCTCCCAAATTCACACTTTCAATGTGTCTTCTCTTCTAGACTCCGTACTCCAACTACCTATTTAATTTCTTCACCAGATATCTAACAGGTATTTGGCAAAACAACAAACTAAAATGCTATCTATTCCTTTTCAATAATTCCTTTTTAATCCTGCAGCTTCTTAATATTTAAAATCAAACTATGGGGCTGAACTTTATTTTCCCAGAGAAGAGGAGGCTATGAAAGAACTCAGGGAAGATGGAGAAAATTAAGCTCTTGACTGTAAGTTCCATTATACAGTTTTGAAAGCCTTAGCTTTAAAATGCAACATCAGGTAGACAAAAAAGGAAAATGTTTTGAATGAACTCTAAAAGTTCAGTCAATCACTCTGACTATAGAAAGCTCAGCCTAAAGAACTAGGAGAATAGAGTTTATATAATAAACCATAGATTAGGACAGAAAAGTAGCAAAAATTGTGATTTTCCTGTCATACTGAGAGGAGAGAAAACTTTCTGGACTGGAGGAAGTCCATCTGAAGGTCAGAAAAAAGAGAACAGAGAGGTCAACTCTTTATTGGGGGCCCTACCCTTATCACTTGCCCACCTCACTATCTTACTCCAGGGACCAACTCATTATGGGAATATAAATCACAAATCTGTGAATATAAAACAGTAAAAGATTTGACTTCATAACTGGCTGGAATTCTGGAACAAGGTGCCTCACAGAACATCTCATGGTACCACTGGGTAGTGATGGTGGAATAAAATGGGCAAGGCAGAGAGAAGAACTGAGATAGTCTTGCATTATAGGGAGGAAATCCAAAAATAAGATGTAGGAGAGTATTGGAATTGAGAATACTTGTGCCATCCAGAGGCACCCCTGCCACATGCAGTAAGTGAGCCCTCTAGTTAACTTGTGTGGCAGAAAGCCCAGGGCAGAAACCAGAGATATCACGGATTGATTCTCAGGAAGTGCCCTGTGTGTGGGAGCTGAGAAGTAGGCAGGGAGAGGCTCAGAATATGTGAGGTAGGGCTCAAAGCTCATATGCCTTGGAATTTCAAATTCAAATTAAGTATATTGAATTAAATTTAAATTAATTAGAAATTAAAACAAAGGGGTACCTGGGTGGCTTAGTAGTTTAGCATTTGCCTTTGGCTCAGGGCGTGATCCCGAGGTTCTGGGATTGAGTCCTGCACTGGGCACCCCACAGGGAACCTCCTTCCCCCTCTGCCTATGTCTCTACTTCTCTCTTTGTGTCTATCATGAATTTAAAAAAAGAAAAAGAAAATAAATTAAAACGAATAATTATGTTGAAAAATCAATGAAAATACAAATTTTTTAGGGACGCCTGGGTGGCTCAGTGGTTGAGCACCCACCCCTGGCTCAGGGCGTGATCCCATGGTCTTAGGATCGAGTCCCACATCAGTCTCCTTGCCTGGAGCCTGCTTCTCCCTCTGCCTATGTCTTTGCCTTTCTCTCTGTGTGTCTTTCATGAATAAATAAATAAAATCTTTAAAAATTTTTTAAGCTGATAAATACCACAAACATCACAAAATCCATAATAATAATATTTTTATTAGTTAACCCCCTGCCATGCTTCTGTAATACTTTCCTAAATTTTAGGCTGTATAGTTTTCAAATGCTTCATCATTTTATACAACTTTGCATTATCATTTTCTACGGAAAAAAAGAAAATTATTTGAATTTTCCTCTAGCACAGTTGATCAAAATTTATTTTATTGATTCTTTAGAAAAATTTCTTTCCTTTACAGATTGATATTGGAATTGTATAAATTTTTTAATTGTCAAATTTGGGGAAACATCTATCAAATTTCATATGTGAACTATAAGATTTATCAGAAAAACATTTATCAAATAAGTAATATATGAGTTAATATGTTAGGATGCCTAAAATAAGCAATTTCACATATAGACATACTAATGGCTGTAGAACTGCTACAAATTCATGCTTTCAAAAGCAAGAATTCTGATAAATTCTATTTCAAACAATTGTCATCAAGAGTTTTATTATCCCTGGATAATTGTATTTTATACTTTATAATCAAATATAGTCATGATAGGAAAGAAATATTTTGATTGGATATTTATAGAAGTCAACCCCCCCTTACAAAAAAAGTATGTCTGGTGATTAAAAGACTTGTGCCCACATTCTAGCTCTGACATTTCAAAGCTCATTTCCTTCCCACTCATTCTGATGCATCCCGTGAAACACATTCATATTCTTCCTCTCTCTCTCTCTCTCTCTCTCTCTCTCTCTCTCTCTCCTTTTCCTTTATCTCCTTCTTTCTCTATCCTTTTCTGAAACATTGTCCTTCTCTTCCTTAACACTGTTCATATTTTGGATCTTACCATAAGATCTCATCCTCTTACATGATTGGAATTATCATGCAGAGGCTGATGATTTATAAATGAACTGCTTCAGCTGAAATTCAAATATAACCATTCTTCCTTTGTCCTACAACATAACAGGCTCAAAATCAAACTATCAATACCAAATTTGCTTTTCCCCTCTTCCTTCCCTGTTAGATAATGGTATTACCACCTGTCTATTCTTCAATACTGGAATTTGGGACCCATATTATGCCCTTCCTCCTTTATTTCCTATTTCTTGAAAGTAATTAAATCTGTTGATCCTTCTCCCTAATTATCTCAATTCACCATTTGTTACATCTTTTTAAGTGATGTTACTGATTATTTTGCAGTTGGTAATTGTGTAAGTCACTCCTTAGTAGTGACTAAGGAGTAAGAAAGAATCACTACATTTGGGAAATATTGCATTTCAGAAGCCAATAGCAAGTGCAGATGTTCAAAAGAGAGCTGGAAAGGTAGCGATGGAACTTGAGAGAGAGGTTGTGTGTCAACTACATAGAATTGATAGAGGATTGTGAGAAAATAAAGCAAAAGATACGAACTCAGCTCTTCTTTAAAAGCTATGATTCTATTATAACATTCAATAAAATAAGAAAATGTCTCTGGATTTCCAAGATGTTCCCAGCATAATCATATTGAGAAGATTAAAAAGCTTTGCATGCCTACCATGTTTTAGCTAGTGAGCCAAATATTACTGGGGCAAACTACTCTGCAATGTTATCAGCAATGCACTCCCAGAAATGTACATATCCCACATTATAGTACAGAAGACACATTGTACCTTTAGGTGAAGCCTAAGGAAATAGGGGGAAAAAAATCTCAAACATTTGTACATCTCTCCATGCTTTGGACTCTTCTACTGTAAAACAAGGTGATCAGATAAACTGGTTTGAAAAGCCCCTATCAGTACCTACTTATCATTACATGACCTTTTTGGCCAAAGTTCTTTTTATTTTTTTTAATAATAAATTTATTTTTTATTTGTGTTCAATTTGCCAACATACAGAATAACACCCAGTGCTCATCCCGTCAAGTGCCCCCCTCAGTGCCCGTCACCCATTCACCCCCACCCCCCGCCCTCCTCCCCTCTCACCACCCCTAGTTCGTTTCCCAGAGTTAGGAGTCTTTTTTTTTTTTAATTTTTATTTATTTATGATAGTCACACAGAGAGAGAGAGAGAGAGAGAGGCAGAGACACAGGCAGAGGGAGAAGCAGGCTCCATGCACCGGGAGCCCGATGTGGGATTCGATCCCGGGTCTCCAGGATCGCGCCCTGGGCCAAAGGCAGGCGCCAAACCGCTGCGCCACCCAGGGATCCCGAGTTAGGAGTCTTTATGTTCTGTCTCTCTTTCTGATTATTTCCTACTCATTTCTTCTCCCTTCCCTTCTATTCCCTTTCACTATTATTTATATTCCCAAATGAATGAGAACATATAATGTTTGTCCTTCTCCGATTGACTTATTTCACTCAGCATAATACCCTCCAGTTCCACCCATGTCGAAGCAAATGGTGGGTATTTGTCATTTCTAATGGCTGAGGAATATTCCATTGTATACATAAACCACAGCTTCTTTATCCACTCATCTTTCGATGGACACCAAGGCTCCTTCCACAGTTGGGTTATTGTGGACATTGCTGCTATAAACATCAGGGTGCAGGTGTCCCTGCGTTTCATTGCATCTGTATCTTTGGGGTAAATCCCCAACAGTGCAATTGCTGGGTCGTAGGGCAGATCTATTTTTAACTGTTTTTTTTTTAATTTGACAATGAACTGACAGGAAAAAAAGAATATTCTGTCTTCACTTTTACTTAAAAACTGTTGGTTCTCTAAAAAAAAAAAGAAAGAAAGAAAAATAGTTTGGCTATCTTACTATAATAAAATAAAATAACCCATATCCTTCTTGCTATATTTAATTCCATTCAAGAAGCATTTACTGGTGCCTCTCTTGTGCTAAGTTCTGTGCTGAATGGATAAATCTTCTCTTTTTATATTTCTTTTAATTTTTCCATTTGTGCTATCTTTCCTATTTTAGTTATAGTGAGCAATTATATGCACATCATCAAGAGTATAAATGAAGTCTTTGTTGTATTTATTGTATTAAGTATAATAGGTAATAGTTTTACAGGCAGACTATGCCTTCTAAAAATTTATAATCTATAGCATATGTTTGAGCTTCAGAAAGTAATTTTCTAATACTGGTGTTGGTAGAATTGTTTTGTCATATATTGAAGTTGTGTTCTTCTCTTTTGTTCCTTCATTTTTAAATAAATACCTAGGGATATAGCATTATTTGAAATTGGTAGTAATGTACTTGATTGTTTTTTATGTACAAAACTTTCAGATTCTAAAATAGAAGACATTTCTTTTTTCTCTTAGACCTTCCAAATTTGAAATCTAAGATATTTCTAAGTTCTAAAAACTAGTTCTTTAAAATAAAAGTAAAGCATTGTTATCTATGAACCAAAATGCTCTAGCTCTGAGGTAGATGTTCTCATGCTGTTTCTGAAGTCAGTGAGTCTGAGATGAGATTTTCCTGCAAACAAAAATCTAAAGCTACAAACAAGAATATTTCAACCAGTTATACTGGTTAAATATATCAGTGGATTTAGCATAGTAATATTTTCTATGATATATAAACATTATTTATCACATAATTTGGCATTAAGTAGGTAAGACATAATTTTTATATAAACTTCTGATGAAATAAATGCTATTTATGTCCCAAAGTAAAATTTTCAGAAACAAAATAAAGCAGGAAATAAGCACTTCCAAAAAAGCATAACACCCCCCCCACCCCCCAAAAAATGGTTAAGCAAAATCTCTTGGCCATAATGGAAGTATCTCACTTTTTTCCTCTGACCAGGAGTAGTGCATTGACAGGTAGCCATGTACTCACTCCATCCTCCACTTCAGTTCCATTTCCATAAGGAGAACTTCAAGAACCTTACAAAAAAATGCATACAATAAAATAAGAGAAATAAAGATGAAAATAGGCAAAGAAGAAACCAATAGAGAATAAAATGATGAGATCAGCAGTAAAGATATGATAGAAATGTATTCAATTTTAATGTCATTAAGATTCTACACTGATTAAGAGGAAACACAGATTTTACTTTGATTTTTTTTGCACAAATGCAAAAATATAAGCAAAAATATAATCACTTATTCATTTCACATTTTCTATCTAAAAGGTCCATCAGTTCAATCTACTTCAAAAAAGCAGATTTTTCCCTTGCTCTGTGTGAAAGATACTTTTCTCACGAATTATCATTAATGGGAGGAGAATGAAACTAAGAATAAAAAGAGAGAACAAAAAATGAAGCGGGTGTGAATAAAGAGAGAGTAACACTCAACCGAAAAGTCCCTGATGGTCATCACATTCTGGTGACACAGAGACCGAAAAAGCCAATTAACCCCTGGAAGGAAGTTTCCTCTTTGTTTAATTTCCTATAAGCCTTTCTCTGTGCTTCTTTTTTTGAGCCAAACTGGCAGGCAATAGTCACTTTCTTGTCCACAAGACTCAGAGGTCTGAGGTTTATTATTCTTTCCTTTTATTAGTATAAGCTATTAGAAATTTGGTCATCAAACACATAAAACTACTTTGAAATAATTGTAAGTGTAATATTTTAAAACATTCTAGATAGCAAAGTGAGTAATCCCCTGTTCCCACTTCCATTAATAGAGAACGTAACAGAAAATAATAATTAGTATGTGGTCTCTTTCTATGTTAATACTCAATGAGAGTATCATCACTGACTTTGACTTTGGCTCTTGTTTTAGACCTCAAATCTCTCTTTCTCTCTCTCTCTCTTTCACACATACACACACACACACACACACACACACACACACACGCTTGCCTGAAATATCAGAATGAAATGGACAATGAGAAATTTAAGTAGATAGTCATATGACCACTTTGCTCATTAATTAATAACTTATTTTCTCTATTAAAAGTGTGAATTTTTTATATGAGGGTGAGTAGACATAAAAGAGCAGATGGAAGAAAAGTATCTTTACAAGAAAAGTGCTAGAAAGGGTTCATTGAATCCTTACTAGATTAGGTACCTTTCTACTTCACTGGGATTAGCAAACAGGAAAAAAGGGAGAAAAAATCCGTTTGGTAAAAACATAGAGAGCAGAAAATTAGTTCAAAAAGAGGTGAAAGTCTTCTGCACATCCCAATTCGCTCTGCTGTGAATTTCTAGCAGAGCAATGTGAAGGGCTTGACATGGCACGAGACTGACAAACTGGATTCTAAAATATGTTCTTCCTCTTTTCAAGCTTCCTTGGTCATTTTTTTTTCTGGCCAGAGACAAGGCGATCACAATTCAAAAATTAACTCAAATTAAACAATAACAACAAAAGGTTTGCAAAGCCCATTGGGTATACACAAGTAATTGATTCAGTGTGGCTTCATTTAACATAAGTTGGTCAAAATCAATGATGTTTTGGCAACTAGTAGTAATTGCAAAATTGGCATCAAGAATGGGTCTGAAAATAAATAGGAATTCTTTCGTAAACACAAAGAGAGGAAGGGCATTTATAAACAAAAAGTATATATGAAATCCAGGAGAATATTTGAGATGCTAATGAAATGGAATTCATACTGCCTCTTTCCCCAACACAGCATCGAGAAGCTCCATAAATGGGTCAAACCCTGAAGGTCCTGAGAATATAATTTTTCAAAAATAATTATTGCATAGTTATATATTTGGATTTACATAGCAAATAAGCTACTCAACCACATAGAACAGACTTTTAAAAATACATACTAGGAAAATTTCAATGGAGATAATTAAAAAGAAAAAAATAGCTTGAGCCTCTGCCTAGAGGAAATGCCCCTTTTCAGTGGGCATGGTGAAACCAGTCAAGGTCAGAAAGGCCCTGGGAGTTCAGGAGACACTCCAAGGACATGCCATGTATCCCTCCTATGTCACTTTGTCCATTTTGTCACCAAATTCATTTATGGCACGGTAAGAAGGAATAGGTACAAAGGATGTTTTGAAACAGGCTTGTACAGTGTTAATATCCAGGGGCTCTACTCAGATCCACTCAGGTAAACTGAACAAGCAAGGATGGTCCTTCCTTTAGCTCACCTCTTCGGCATGTTTGCTAACACTGGTTTATATTCTTCTATGATTTACAGTGTGACTCTGATTGTTCATGTAACTTTTCTGGGGCAGCATTCATACCACTGCATCAGAACAGAACAGAATGAAAAGCCCGTGTTTGTTGGACTGCATGATCCCTTTTCTGATCAGACTGTCCCTTTAGATTAAAGCCTTTAGAGATATGCTAGAGGCAACTAGAATTCTCAAACCTTTGGTCTTGTATAATTCTCTGACATATATTTAGGAAATTGCTAAGCCCTCTTTTGTATGTTGCTGTGACTCAAAGTGTGAGTAATTGGGGTAAGAACATCGGCTATCTTTAGAGAAAGGCTCTTTGGATAAATTGAGAAAATTCAAACAGCTTTATTCCTGTAAAATGCCAATTGAAACAGCTTCTGTAGATATTCACTTTTCCTCTTGTGATGTAGGACCCTAGCCTAATTTTGTTTCACAAACATCTCATCCCGGGGGGAGGAAAATTTTTTAGCTGAAATAAACATGCATCAATAAATACCTAGTGCTAAGATGAGCCTGAAGAAAAGGTTAAAGGTATGATGAGTCATAAAACTGCCAGTAAAGAACCTAATTATTTAACATAATACACTCTTAAAGATAAGATGTGAAATGTAAGGTTAGCTGGGTGAGAAAGTGACTAATGTAGTTGAGCATGCTTTTATATCATGCAGATCTGTTATCAGTGGTGTAGCTAACACAGTTGGGGTTTTTTTTTCCTTCTTTGTGGGAGAAATTTATTTTTGTAAATATCAAAAATTTTTAAACTTCTTGAGCATCCAAGTCACTTATTCTAAAATCTTTAAAGTTATACTTTTAATCTTGTTTTTATTTGTTTGTTGTTGGACTTTGGAGGATCTTGTCTAAATTAACCTTTTTATGTTTGCCACATTTAAAGTCCTCACTGAAATCAAATTGCTTTACCTCCTCAAGTTGAATGGTTTTCTCTACCTTTTCCTTTATAAATCTTTTAGAGGATTCAAACTTCTAAAGCAATTCAAAAGGCCCCAGATCTGACTCTCTGGCATTAATGCAACATCTGCAATTTTAACAGACAAGATGGGGCATCAGAATTTTAGAGCTCAAATAAACAATTCGAGCCTGTTGACCCTAAGAGGGTTCATGGAATCCTCCATTATAACTGCAGCTTCCCAGTGCTTATTGAAACCAAAACTTTCCTGAACACTGATTTAGGGCCCTAAAAAATTGAGTCCATAACACTACCTCCTCCAACCAACAGCCATCTTGGACTAAAAGAGTTAGCTTCTTAATTTCATGTGACTGAAAAATAAACACATGCTAAAGTTTAAAGAGAATTTATTGCACCATGTAAACAAAAAGTCCAAAGCTCAGGTAGATGTTCCTCTCTTGCTCTCTTAAATTCACACCCTCTGTGTTGGATCCACTTTCAGACAGACCCTTCCAAGAACCTTACATTCTCTCAGGTTTAATTATCTAAAAATAGTTTATTCTTTCTCCAGAAGTCCCCCCCCAAATCTTATTGGCTCTGGTTGAAACATGAGACCATCCCTGAACATTCATTCACCATGGCCCCAATCACTTTACATGTTGATGCCTTAAACTAGTAATAGAGCCCAATATAAAACCTTCAGACTAAGAATGGAAAAAGAGTGGTTTCCCAGAGTGAAATTGAGTACTGTTCCTAACACTAAGGCAAACAGATGTGGAATGTCAAATACATCTCACAATTTGACAATACATTAGCAAGATATTCTTCCAACATCATATATAATTTATTAGCGTTGTCAATATACCTGCTTCTCTCTTCTAAATTCTAATTTCTGTGGCTTTGAAAACATAACATTCCTAGGTACTTACACAGGGGAAAGAAAAACATATGTTCATGCAAAGATATAATTAATGTTCATAACAGCTCATTTTCAGTATCTAAAAACTAACTGCAACTCAATTCCCATTAATAGATGAGTAGATAAACAAGTTTAGCATATCCACACAATGATATCTATATCCATACTCAGTAATAATAATATCCATACTTAGTAATAAAAAAGAATGCATTATTGACACATGCAACAAGATGTAGATGAATCTCAAAATAATTATGCAGAGTGTAAGAAGCTAGACAAAAAAAGAGTACACACTGAATGATTCTATTTACATAAAATTCTAGAAAATGAAAATTAACCTAAAATGACAGAAAGCAGATCAAGATCAGGGGTCAAGGCAGGGAAGAGAATATGGAAAGATTAAGGACCTGCACAAGGAAACTCCTAGGGGTGATGGGTATGTTCATTATCTTGATCAAGAGTTGTCATTTTTTGCTGTAAAGGGTAAGATAGTAAATATTTTAGGCATTGAAGGCCACATGGTCTCTGTCACAACTACTTGACTCTGCCACTGCATCATCAAAACAGCTAAAGATAAGAAGTAATTAAGTGAATGCGAGTGTGTTCCAACCAAATAGGCAGCAGCCCAACCAGGTTTGCAGGCTGCAGTTTGCCAATTCCTGATCTTAATTAAGATGATTGTTCCGCAAGTGTGTACATATGTCAAAACTTATCAAATTGCACACTTTAATTACATGCCATTTATTGTATGTCAATTATGCCTCAATAAAGCTATTAAAAAATAAAAACAAAACAAACAGCCTTAGCTTCCTCGCCATGGATTGGATAAAGTTCAATCTTCTTGCCACGGCATACAAATCCCTCCAAGAACCAGCCTCTGCGTTCCTACCCTTTCAGATTTGTTGCCATTCTCTGGTGGGATTTTACCTTTTGGGAGAGCCAAAACACATGCATTGAGCCATTTCAACTCATGCCTTTGTTTAAGTGGTCTACCTATCTAGAATAACCTACTCTTACCAATATAAGATTAAACTTGCATATCTACCATTCCGAGATACTTTCCTTCTTCCCTTATCTTAGCCCTTCTATTCCCTTCATTTCTTCTTTCTGCCACCATAATAATCTGTGTGTGTATACAGATATATGTTTATATGTGCATATAAACACACTTGCACCATTACATTGATATATATATACAAACCCATTCTTGCATGATTACACTTTTCCATACTTTTAACTATATATATCTGAAATTTTTCCTTTACATATTTAGAGTTAAAATGAATTATTATTCATTTTATAGTCATTTCATGAATATCAGTAAGACTTGGATATGTGACTGAGAGCTCCCTGTGTCTATTACATCTATCACAGTGCCTGGCACATTTTTAAAAATGTGATAAATCAGTATGGCAGCTGTTATTATAACCATTTTATAGATTATAAAACTGATAGGTAGAGAAACTGTATTTAGCTCATAGCCACATGATTATAAGGAGCCAATCTAGTATTAGAAACGAGTCCTTCCATATCTAATCTCAAGTGCTTCCACTAACTCTTGCAATATCTTTTATTATTGGAAGCTGATCTATATTTCACATTGGTCTTCTTCTGACTTTGCCACCACTCCTCCTTCATCTCCTAGATACACCAAAATGAAGACTGCTACCAACATCTACATTTTCAACCTTGCTCTAGCAGATGCCTTAGCAACCAGTACCCTGCCCTTCCAGAGTGTCAATTACCTAATGGGAACATGGCCGTTTGGAACCATCCTCTGCAAGATTGTGATCTCCATAGATTACTATAATATGTTCACCAGCATCTTTACCCTCTGTACCATGAGTGTTGATCGCTACATCGCAGTCTGCCATCCCGTCAAGGCTCTGGATTTCCGTACTCCCCGCAATGCCAAAATAGTCAATGTTTGCAACTGGATCCTCTCTTCAGCCATTGGTTTGCCTGTAATGTTTATGGCAACAACAAAGTACAGGCATGGTAAGTTGCAGGAATAAGGGATAAAGGACTTATAGACTGACATGCTGATAAAGTCATGAGTCAAGTATGGAGTGGTCCAACATATTAGATTGTAATTTGAGCGATTTTTTTCTAGCAAAATGCCTTTGAATTTTTTGTAGTAGGAATTTTTCCCTAAATTTTAAGTTCACTAAACATGTTAAAATATAATCTATTGTTTCCTGATTTCTCTGCATCATCAAAATGATAGGAAAATAAGAATATAGCTCTTCCAAGAGTAATTAGAACTTAAATTCCAGAAAACCTTAGGTGGAGGCTTGTTTTAAAATTTCAAGTGCCTGCCCATATGACAAATACATCTTTCTAGTCCTCATGTCAGAATGATGAACCACCCATCAAAAAGTGGAATGAAAATATCCATTAGCTTGTACCTCCTCTAGCCTTTGGACTGTGATTATATTTTTATGTCAACATAGACTCCACAGAGGATCTAGCTCACAGTGAAAAGTTCTACAATTATTGACTGAATGAAAGCTTAAAGTGATTAAAATGGAAAAAATGAGATATTAAGGAAAAAAATCTAAAAACTAACTCCCCCTAAAAATCAACAGAGAGCTGAGTTTCTCCCTCAATTTCTTTAAATCTTCCATTGTTGACTTCTCTTAATGGGTTTAAGTTAGCTCTGGTCAAAGCTATAATTAGATGCTGTTGCTAATTCTTCCTTATAATTATTGTTTTCTAGGTTCCATAGATTGTACACTCACATTCTCTCACCCAACCTGGTACTGGGAAAACCTGCTGAAAATCTGCGTTTTCATCTTTGCCTTTATCATGCCTGTCCTCATCATTACAGTGTGTTATGGACTGATGATCCTACGCCTCAAGAGCGTCCGTATGCTCTCTGGCTCCAAAGAAAAGGACAGGAATCTGCGAAGAATCACCAGGATGGTGCTGGTAGTTGTGGCTGTGTTCATTGTCTGCTGGACTCCCATTCACATTTACGTCATCATTAAAGCCTTGATCACAATCCCAGAGACTACATTCCAGACTGTTTCCTGGCACTTCTGTATTGCTCTAGGTTACACAAACAGCTGCCTGAACCCAGTCCTTTATGCATTTCTGGATGAAAACTTCAAACGATGCTTCAGAGAGTTCTGTATCCCAACCTCCTCCACCATTGAGCAACAAAACTCCACTCGAATCCGTCAGAACACTAGAGACCACCCCTCCACGGCCAATACAGTGGATAGGACTAACCATCAGGTATGCAGCTTCTAGAATTGGGTACACCTACTGGGGATGACATAAAAATTAGTTTGTACCAATCCAAAGTTTTAATCCCTAGCAGTGGATCCGTAACGAATGGATGGAGGTTCCTACCATGAGGACTGAGGGAGGTGAGGAGCAAAATTATGGTCATTGTGACAGAGAGATACTCCATTATATAATTTGTATATATTTAGTTATATAGAGAGATATGCCAACTAGAAATTCATAAAGCTGCTAAAAATCAGTATCTTCACAGCTGTTGCTTCTATGCAAAATTAATGATGTTAGCACATTGAGGAAGTGATGCTAAATTCTTCTCATTTTCTTTAATGTTATATGTTTCATGCATATCATTCCAATATCCCTGTCACTTCTCAAAAGTCAGTCCTGTTCTGGTTCTGTGGTTAAACAGAAAGGGTCATCACTTCATTCACAGTGGTGATGGGTGCCAGATGTTTCCAGCAAATCACTGTCACAGCAAAGGAAAAAAGACAAAAAAAAAAAAAAAAAGCCAGCCTAACTTGTTCAGCCATCGGTTTGTCAATTTTTATACCTGAACTCTAGAGAGAACAGCAAACATATTATTTAATTATTAGAACTAACTCAGTTTTAGAACAGTCATTACCAGTCAGGATTAATATGGTGAGGAGTGATGATTTTTTGTAAGATATATTCCTATGCACAGAGTACAGAGTGTGGCCTGCACCAAAGAGTCAAGATTTATACACGGTATGATCATCAGATGAGAATCAAAAAGAGAAAAAATTATCTCTAAGTTCATATGACCTTGATAAGCCACTGATGATGCAAAATTTGGAATCCAACCTAGACGGTAAATTAAACATACCACGTCACTACTAATATTAATTTAAATAAGTAAATTTGCAAATCATAGTGCCAACATCCAAAAATCACAACCTCTGTAATTTTATAACACAGATTTCAAATTCCAACGTGCCATGAAGGAAATCCTTGAGTCAGAGCCATCAACTTCATAGGGCCAGGGGCCAGGACTGTGAGAACAGATGCCTCCGTAAAAGTGACTAGGAAGCCTAACCAGAGGAGGCAGAGGGAAAGCCTTACAGTACAGAGCGGCTGCTTGCTCTCAGTTTTCTTTTCCCCATGCCTCACTCTGCTTCCCCCTATCCCCACTGCCGTGTCCCAGGCTCACCTAGGTTCATCCTTTCCTACTGACCACAGGCCTAGCCTAAGGAGGCCCAAATGATCATCCCTCTGGGATGCTAATCCTCACAGTGCTGATATTAATGCTGAAAGGAACTTGGGAACTTGGGCCCCCTAGCCAGTATAAGATAATGATGGCAGACCCACTGCCAACCAAAGGGAAATTACTAATTTACCATGTGTCCCTTCTAATTCCATTTCAGGCTGGGTAAAAGCCAGAAAGAAATGTTTTTCTACTCTGCTTCTTTTCTCTGTATTTTTTTCCACATCAAGACCTCTAAACATGCCTCTTCTACTAAACAGCTCTCCCCCTCAGCAGCTATCAAAGGCTTGTGAGTACCTTAAAACGGGTAGGGATCCAAATAGGTTTCCTCCGACCTGAGGATAATACATTGCAGAATGCAATTTAAAACTCTCAATCCTAAACCAAGGTTAACACATTTTGCAGTGGAACAAAGTACTTCCGTTCAAGCACAGGGATGGAGCGCTATCAAGTATTGACTCTATCTCAGTCGGGGCGTGCCCCACCTTCCCTCTCTTGCGGGCACACTGGGGTGTGGCTGCGGGTAGCCTTACCCAGGACCACTGCTGGGGCCTCTTGTCCCATCGAATCCTCTGAGCGTGCTTCCCTCACCTGCTCTCCGGGAAACACAGCTCCCAGCCTGCCTGGCGGAGAGCTTCTCCTGTTCAGCATGATTGTCCTGCAGTTGCCCCGACCCTGCTCTTGACTCCCGTCCAGATGCAGCATTTTCACATTAGTGTGGTTCCTGCACAGCCAGAGAGAGGAGAAAGGAAGCTAATTGAGGAAGCTCTGTTCTAAGTAACTAAAAGGTTTGCTTTAAAAATACATCCAATTAGGGCTTATCTTCATTGCTGCCTCTATGAAGCAGCGTCAGTGTCAGATAACAGCAGAAACACATTAGCCCTGGAATTGGCTGCTTTCCCAAAATGCCCAGCTGGGAGGGCTGGACAGAGAAGAGCCACTGCCAGGAAAAGAGGAAAAGAGGAAAAGACACTCTGACATATTTGAAAATTAAGATAAATCAAAGATCTCTTTCACTCATCTCCACTGATGTGTCATTGTTAGAATCAAGGCGGTTCCACAGACATCTGGAAGGAGACATAAGCCTTTGGTGAGAGATTTGATAATGTATCAAAATAATGAAATTACTTGAAGGAAAAATCAGAGACTTTATGGCTGTGTCTATAGGACATAGTTGATCAATCATACAAATTCAGAATCTGACAGGTTTTGGGGTTTTTTGTTTGTTTGTTTCTTCATTCATGTTTTTGTTTTTACACCATGCGCCATTCTTTTGGGAAACAAGGCTAATTGGATTTGCATGAACTTTTTAACTGCTTGTTTGGAGTTGGTGCTGTGGTAGATGTTTATGTCCTGCCTGTGTATTTGTATTTTCTCGAAGAAATATATTCTATATGTCACATTTCAAGCGCACTAGTCAACTTCATATTCTGCAGATCAGAGATCCAATATCAAACCTTCCCAGGGTGTCTGTATTCTGACAACTATACACTGAGACCATGTCCCTACAGCGTAAAATGAAGAGTTGGCAGTTATTAAGGTAATTTGATAAGCCATATGAGAAAATTCTGTGCCCAAAATAAATTTTGAATCATATTTACATAGTTAAGGGTTACTCAGTCAGCTTTTGCTATGTAACAAATCATTCCAAAACATAGTGGCTTACAGCAAAATTCATGTAGTTTGTGCTTCCATATATGAGTAGTTTGAGCAGGTCTGGGCTAGAAGATTCTTCAGTCTTAGGTGGGTTCACTGCAGGGGTAGCAGCAGCTGCCAGAACTGCTGTCAGCTAGCTGGTCTGGGATGACCCCTGCAAGAATGGCAAGGTCCTGATGGAACCTCATCTTCCAGCATGTTAGCCCCTGCTTTCCTCATGGTGGTCACAAGTTATAGGTTCAAGGAGTAGAAAACAGACCTTACCTCTTGATGGTAGAAGCTGCAGTTACATTGCAAAGGGGTGTGGATATAGGGAGGGAAATCATTGTGGCCCCTTTTGCCAACTATCTACAGTAGGCGGATGCTGCACTGGACAAACATAGCTTCCTGAGGGCATGAACCACATCTGCCTTGCTCCTTCTTCTTCTTCTTCCAGTAGCTACCTAAACAGTGTCTGACATATTAAAAAGTACTCTAAAAATATCTATTGAATGAGTGAATGATCAAAGGGCTCATGATATTTCAGGAGATATGGAGGACAGTAGGAATGACCCCTTTCTTATGCTACTGACTGATGACCTCAATGCTTACGTAACACTCTGCCATTATTCCAGGCTCACTCTTCAGTAACTGGAAAATATTCACGGAAGGGGTTCTTCGTTTTCTTTTCTTGAGTTCTCTGATCAAAAGTTCTATTGTAAAAAAAAAAAAAAAGATTGTTACATGTGTACTGGTCTTCTAATTTTATTTTTAGCAAGTGCTATTGATGAGCAGGCCAAGAACTGGATTCCAGGCCCTAAAGAGGTCTTGCTCTGGCTAAGTATAAAAAATAAAATAAAATAAATAAAATAAAATAAAATAAAAATGTCCTCCTCTCCTTTGTGCATTCCAGGACTCAGCCTCCTGCTCCAGCTGCAGGACTCCATGCCTGATTTATGGTCAGCTCATAGTCTTTATGACTTCTAGAGTTTTATTAGGTAGATTCAGGCATAGACATTAATTTTCTATCTGCTGTACGTGTAGCAGCCAGTGGTTGTCATGGGACTCCACCTTGCTTCAGAGCACTTTCCCCATTTGCTCAGATCAATTCAGATCAGCTCAGACCTGAGATGCTGACCACTCTAACCTGCCTTCACTGCTTCATGTCCCACCCTGATTTGCATTCCATAATGCATTTTCTATTTTGATACCAAGACTATGTCCTTTAATGTTTAACATTATATGGGAAAAGAAACAACTTCATTAGACAGTTGGATTATTATTTAAAGAGTTTGTATTAAACATAACTGTCATAATAATGCTATTTTACATTTGTATCACAGCACAGATTAAAAGTGCTTTCATGTGCACTATCACATTGGCTTCCTGTAACAACCCTGACGGGTAACATAAACAAATAAATGCTCAGGGAGGCTCAATGCTTATAAAAGATCAAACCATCAATAAGAAGCAGAACCCCGAAAAACACCTGGGCCTCTAGTATTAATCCAAAACTCTCCTTTGCTTTCCTACACAATGCCATTTTATAGTCAAATATTATTACATGGTCTCAGCCAGAGGTTCTCAAATCTTATTATAAGTTCTGAGAAATTCCTCTAAGAAATTCTGGTTCACTGGGTCAAGGTCAAGGAAGGGTCCAGGAATCTGCATTTTGAATAAAACATGAAATTGAAAACTGGTTAAAGCTTTAACTTTATCCAAATAATATAAAAGTTACCGTTTTGTCTAATCTGACTACTATTTTAGTCAAGCTGATTGGTAAGAATGTTTTCACCAAATGAATCTTGTATTTAGCAAAATATGCAGCTATAGATGGGCAAAGCTTTAATTTTCTAATATAACTATCAATGAGTTTTTTAGGGCATTGATAAAACTAATATTATGGTACCTCCTGCCAACTTCTTCTCATTGATATGACAAGTCCAGCCCTAAGCCCTGTGGTTATCATTTTTAAAGCATTTTCTTAGCATTTTAATCAAAGTACCATGTCAAGAAATTAGGAGATGCTTTGTCATTTTATTAACTACAAAGTTATATTATCCCCAGCTAAACTAAAAGCAGTAGCCTAATTTTTAAATCAACCACATCACTCTCAAAAACTAGATCTTGATGTTTTTTTATAAAACATCTGTGGAGAGATAATTTGAGAAGGAAAAGCATTTCAATTCCATCACAAAAGCCCCAAAGAGAATAGTTCACAAAATTACAGAGCTTGACCACATTAATGCATATTTTGTGAATAAAACAAAAATGGATATTCTTTCAACTAGAGGATTTAAAAGAAAATGGATCCAGTTATGAGTGTGTGTGTATGCACATATGTGCATGTGCATAATATTGGTGTGCCTTTTTATGCATGTGTAGTACTAGAGTATATTTATATTAAAAATGAATAATATATTTAATAAATAACAATAAGAATTTCATGTTTGTATAACTTGGCCATTATCTGGGAGGATAAAATATTATTTAACTGAAAATATGATTATTCACAGAAAATATTTGGCTTTAAGACTATTAGAAATGAAAAAAAAAAGACTATTAGAAATGTCACTTATTGACCAGTTTGTGTCCAGTATAACTTGTTTAGTCATATGCGCTATGAATTATTATCTCTACAGTTGAGAAAGCCAATGTTTACAGAATTAACTTGCCCAAGGTCATATTTACAAAATTAGTGGCTGAGGAACAAATCCAATTGAATTTGAATCTATGTGCCCTACTGCCCCACCAGTTGGTTGTCACTCTTCTCCAGGGTAGCTCCTAGAACTAAATTGTAGCATTTACATATGAACAATTCAAATTCCACAAGGTCTTTATGTAGGCTTGTTTATATGTATTCATATCATATCTGTGTATAAAGATAAACATCTAGATGGATTAATGAATACCATGGGGAATTAGAAATTTAATAATGAGGATTTTGCTTATCATTCCATGAGTTATTTGAACCAAAATCTTTTGCCATCATTAAAGTCGTGTTGATTCTCACTAAAATGATAACATTTGCTTTTCCACAAGTTAAAATTTTTCATTCATGTCAGAGAGGCTGAGTTAGCATTTTTATTTTTTTTTAAGATTTTATTTATTTATTCATGAGTGACACACCGAGAAAGAGGCAGAGACACAGGCAGAGGGAGAAGCAGGCCCAAGCAGGGAGCCGGATGTGGGACTGGATCCTGGGACTCCAGGGTCACACCCTTGGCCAAAGGCAGGCGCTAAACCACTGAGACACCCAGGGATCCCCCCTAGTTAACATTTTTATAAATCACATTTATCCTACTAGAGAAGGCAGCTTGTTGGGTGGTGGTGCTAGAGGAGACCAGGATGGGGAGAAGAGTGAATGCTTTAGTTGTCATGCTGTGCCTGTCCAACATGTGATGGAGCAACCCCTTCATCTTATACGAGTTCAGTTTTTTCAACTTGCACATAAGAGGGTTGAAGCACAAGATTATTATGTATATCAGAACCATACAGTGAACCCTGAGGCATGAATTAGCTAACATTCTTCCTGAATGAATTTTCTCATCTTTCAGGGAGGTTAAGTTTTAAAGATTAGATTAACTAATATAATTACAGCAGCATTTTCCTGTGCTTGTTGTTTCAATTGATGTAACTGATAATATACAGCAACACATTCATCTTTTAAAAACTAACTTTAAATGAGATGTTACTTATTCGGCTAACCTTAAGTGGAGAATTGTTATTTTCCTAATTATTTAACATGGACAATTCTCACATTGAGCTTTCGTGTTTTGAGACAGGTTGTGTTATTTGTTATCTATATTTATTGCTGGGAGCTAAGTACAAAAGGTAGATATTTTGCTCTTTTAACTTTTTACAACACATTTACTCTTCCTTCTACCTCTATGAATTTGAAATGCAGTTACATAGTATTTTTTTGCTTTTGTATTTTTTTTTCCTCATACCAAACAAACTGATCATCTGAATGAAGATGACCAATTACAAACCGGTCATTTAATTTTTGAATGTCATTCTGAATGCTGTATCTTTGGGTAGGTTGCAATAAATATTTGGATATCACTACCATTTTACAAATGACAAAAATTATTTTGGGGATGACATTATGAGAACTACAAGTTTCTAAAATAGAACATGTCTTAATTTTTCCTTTCTAATTATTATTTGCATAGAAATCAAGAACCTAGAGTCACAACTTTTGTTGCCCTTCTCCTTCTACACTAAGGAATTTCTTTCTTATATAATGGAGTTCCTGGCTTTGAAGTGAGTAGAAAGTGGGTAAGGAGAAGCTACTAACAGGATTCATTTTTGGCACTAAATAATTGTGATAGTACTTTTTCAAAACATGAATGGTTTTCATGATCCCAAAGATTATAATGCCAGTTCTCAAGACCTCATATGAGTTTGATCTTCTGCATTATCAGTTATGTATGCTGAAGGAATGAATACCCATAAATATTATTTTGCTAACCATACCTGGGTGGGAGGTAAGTTTAAATTTAATTTAATGTTTGTTGCTTTATTGTTTGTGAATGAAAGGAAATGAACTACTTTTTCTTTCCATAATAACTGAACTTATTAGGAACATAAGCAAATAAAAAATTAGTTCCATATAGTTATCAAATATTAAAGATAAGCTGAAAGTTTCACTGCGATTTAAAATAATAGTTCTGTCAGTCCAAGAATGAATATGGGGGAAAATAATTCATATCATTTATCTATAAAGCATAGTATTTATAAGGAAAGAAGAAAGGAAAGAAGGGATGGATGGAGATAAAGAGTACATATTGTGTTTGAAATTAGTCACATTCTTCCTACTATTCTGTTTTCCATACAGATACCAGGAATCCTGGGGATGTCAGAAATCTAGGAACTCTGTGAAGCTACCTAATTGTTTCCCCATTTTTTCTACCCATATTATCATATCTTCATAAAGATCAAAAGAGATAGGTAGACATAGAGATGATTCAGAATCACAAAATGGTAATGTGGTATGCTTAAGTCCCTAAAGCATAACAAATGGGGATGCCTGGGTAGCTCAGTTGGTTGAGCGTCTGCCATCAGCTCAGGTCATGATTCCGAGGTCTTGAGATTGAGTCCTGCATCAAGCTCCCTATAGGGAGCCTGCTTCTCCCCCTGCCTATGTCTCTGCTTCTTTCTCTGTATCTGTCATGAATAAATAAATAAAATCTTTTTTAAAAATCAAGCATAACAAATTAATAACTTTTGCTTATAGTGATGAAATATTTATCTCTAAGACACCTGATAGAAAAGCAAAAAAGTAAAGGATATGGAAAATGGCATTAAGAAATAAGAATATTTTACTCAAGAAAAAACAAAGTATTAAAAAAAAACCCTTAAGAAAATGCAGTGCATAGGGGATGTAGAAGGGAATGTAGTCATTATATATTTGGCATTATGAACACTTATTTAACCCATCCTACAGTTTACCAATTTAGCAAGAATATTTCACTCTTATTGTTCTTTCCTCTTCTCTGTCATGTTACCCAAAATGTCCTTATATTCAAAAATCCCCAAATATATATCAGTTCATTCAAATTCAAAACATCAACTTAAAAAATGCTTTCTCTGACCTACCCTTAGGAAATAGAAGAGATACATGTCACTCACAGAACTTTACCATGCTGTTTACCTTGGAGGCTTACAGTATGACTACCATATACATATGTCAAGCATATGCAAAATATTTACAATTCTTAGGTGATTGGAACTGGAAAGAAAACACTGAAGTTCATCCAGTCCAAACTGCCTTATCCTACAAATGAGGAGTGTAGGCCAAATATGTACTTTTTAAATTTGTGCTTTTTTTCTAAATATAAAAGATGTTAGTGAGAATCTTTTCAAATATCTGGTTTTCAAGTACAGTTTAGGAAAACTTTTATGACTAAAGAAAAAGTCAGGTAATTATATATTATTTATACTCTAGTCTATATAAATTTAATTTAAAAAATTCAGGTAAGGAAACACTTTATAATTATGTAAAAATAGAAGATGTAATATAAAATCCTAAAAGTTTAGGTGGCTCATTTATTTTTCCAGATGCTACCACTGCCCAACTAAATGCTCCTAAGTAACTCCAGCTTCAAATGCTACGTCTGTGAGAATGATGATAACTGTAGTGGGCAGCACTTAGTTTTGACTTGAATGTGATGAATTATAGGCCACATACTTTGCCAGGCAATTGGCTAACACTATTCTAAGCCACTCAATGAGGCTTTACACTTTTCATCTCCTTCCTTCTCTTTTCCCCAAGAAACTGAATTACAGCTCTTGTAAAGAAAATTCAAAAGGAATAAAATAATGGTGCTGAAAGGAATCATAAGCTTGATCCTAGCCAAGGCTTCTCAACCTTGGCGCTGATGACATTTTAAACCAGCTAATTCTTGTTGCAGTAGAATGTACATTGTAATGTTTAACAGCATCCCTGGCCTCTGTCCACTAGATGCAAGCAGCACTCACTCACCCCTAGTTGTGACAGCCAAAATGTCTCCAGCCATTGCCAAATGTCCCCTAGGGTGAGAAGATGGGGGTGGACATGGTGGGGGGAAGGAATATGCTGAGAACCACTGATCTAACCTGACAACCACATTTAATTGATGAAAAAATTAGTTGTGACGTTTTTAATATAGTGCCCGAAAGTAGGAGCTAGACCCCAGGTGTCCTATGAGATAACTGATTTCTCAAAAGAATGCTTCCTTCTGCACTGCTAACCAGCTGCAAAGATTAAGATTCAATATTAATGAAGATAAGAGGAAAGCACAATTCTTCAGTCATTATTTTATTTCAAGCTTCTCTTTCAGAGAAAAAAAAAAACTTCAGCCTAAAACATTATTGTTAAAGGGTACTGGGAAACTCAGAATGAGGTCAAGCCTCCTGGATATTGTGAAACATTAATAGAACTTGTAAATGAAACGTAAATAATAAACTCAGAAGCAAAGAAGGATGGGAGACATTTCCTGGAAAACTGAGGGAAAGAAATAGAGTCACAGTTTTAATAGTAACTTTGTAGCAACTAAAAACCACATTGAATATTTAGCTTTGCATTAACTGTTTTTAGGACCTAGATCAAATCAGTAAAACATACTTTGAGGACACTTAGAAAGGAAGCAATAACCTCTAGGAGGCAATATAAGCTCTCTAAGAATTTGTTATGGTAAAAGGAATCTTGTTTTCTTAGCAGACAGAGAAATCAGGTAAACACAGTGTCCAACAGTGTTTTTTGGCAAGAGATTTGACCAGTTCTTGGAGTGTTATAATACTATAGTATGTTGAATTATGATCTGGATATAATGGTATAATGGGATATGCTTATAAGCTCTGACAGATTCCCATCTTAAGAGTCCCATTCAGTGAAGGAATGCTGAATAACCTGAAGTGATAGGATAAAAAACAAATATACTAGAAAAAATAAGCAAAAACTATAGCTATAGTAGTTACTAGAGAAAAATTTTAGTCAAAAAAATCTACCTATAGACACACAGAATGTGAGTGATAGCAGAAATGAAAAAAAGTCATATTAAAAAAAAGTCATAGATTTTATTTCATGGATCAACAATAGGATACAGGAAAGAAAGAAAGAAAGAAAGAAAGAAAGAAAGAAAGAAAGAAAGAAAGAAAGAAAGCTATAGGCCATCCCAACTATTGTATTAGAGATAATCATATCCACAGAAGTCTAGTGACTAGAGCCTAAGAAATGTTAGCTTTACTCTAATACATCACATTCTTCAGAAATGAGATAAGCAAATTGCAATGTGTTCAGAGATGAGCAACTGAGAAGATGAAAGAAGTTAAAATTCTTCAACATGACAAATCGTTGAAGTAACTGCACATAGTTACCTGAGAAATAGAAGACTCAGAGAGGATGCAATAGTTCTCTTCATATACTGAAGGGATGCGAAGAGGGAATTGGACTTATTCAGTACGATTCCACTAATTAAAGCCAACAGGTGGAAGCTACAGGAAAGGGATTGTAATATAACCAAAGAAAGACATTTCTAAGCCTTGAGATACAAGAACTCCCTTGTCACTGGAGGTCTTGAATGTTCAAGCATCAGAATTTTGCCTCTACGAAAGGGAATGTGGCCAGAATTCAGGTGTTAAGATTTTATGTCTAAGGAATCAGAACTAATGACTTTCTAAGAAGGATCTTACAGCACACTACTAAATAAAATGGTAATATGCAGTCCATGAAAAAAAAATAGCTCTTAGACAAATCTTTAGAAATGTTGCATGTCTTATTTTGGTCATGGGAATTGATACTGTGTATTAACATTGTAAAGGCATTGAAAAGTCCTACTACACGTGTGTGTGTGTGTGTGTGTGTGTGTGTGTTTGTGCTACATTTCCTTTTATATACATATTTGCATTTTGTTTTTTAAGCTGAAGTTCTCAAACTTATCTTAATACAGGCCCAGTGTTTCAAAGGTGTTCTGTTTGGGTTTTCACTTTTGTTGTGCTTTGTTTTGAAATTTGCCACTTTCTGGTTATGATCCTCAAGGGGGAGAAACGTCTATGTAGCTTTGGAATATGTTTCCACTGATCTAAACTACACTTTGCTAAGAATAAGTCTCATAGTTGGCACAGTCTTTTGTTTTGAGGAAAATAGGTTTCTTTTTAAAAAACCATCTATGCTCAACGGTGAGATACATGCCAAAAAAGTTGAGTAATTATAATCTTTCTTGTGAAAGAATGCAAGACTGGAAGCTAAAGAGCCTGAGTTTGGTGATGGCTGCTGATAACTAGTTGTGTGAGCTTGGCGTCCTATGCCAGTGGCTGTGCAGGAGATCTTCCCAAGCAGGACATCAGCAGTATCTTCTAAGTGCCAAAAAATTAGGGCTCCTTTCTGGGTTTGATTGATCACTTCAATCAGACTCTGGGGACTAACTTCTAGTAAACTACAAAAGTAACCACCAAAGCTTCCTTTTGTGAGAGAAAAGATGTATTACACTGAACAAAATAAATACACAGTTAGAGGAGACGGAAGTATATGGCCCATCGAGTCTGAATCCTTTGAACTACCAGACTATTTCACATTTCCTTGAATTCTCCTCTACCAAAGTTTGACCCCTTGTCATGCTCTAGATCCCAATATGTCTATTTAAGCAAAGGAGCTTAGAAAAAGAGATGGTTCTATATTACTGAGGCAAATGGAGAGTTTTGCCTATTAGGCATCAGCTCTCAGTTTTCTGTGTGGCTTTGTTTTTATGATGCTGTAAAAATGACAGTTTGAAGCCTATTGCTGGCTAAAACTCTGATCAGCTTCAAAAGTACCCAACTTTGTTACTAGCTTCAATCACAACTTCAGATGACATCAAAAGAAAGAGAAAACAGAAATGGAAAAAAGTGCCTGCCAAAAAGGAAAAATAAGAATATTGAACTATCTTTCCTCAACCAATATGCAGGCATGTCACTTCACCTCTCAAGACTTCAATTTCTTTCCACGGAATGGTGAAATTGGTTAAAAAAAGAAAAATCTGTTAAATTTCCTTCAGGGTTAGGAAACACACTCCAATCATTGTGTGGATAGAGATTAAAAGTGCCTCAGTTAGAATAATCCAAAAGCTTTTCAAAACTTTATTGTTCAAAATAGGCTAAAAAACAGTTCAAGGGTATTTGCTATTTGACCTCCTGAAAGAAAAAAAAACAGTTCAAAAGTTGTTGACAAAATTGGAAAATTGATGGTATATTAAAATAGTGTATCGATATCAAATGTCAAATTTACTGGAATTTATAATGGTACTGTAGTCATGTCAGGAAAAAAGGCCAGACTTAGGAAGTTACGGGTTGCCAAGAAAGCAAGCAGGTTTGGCACCACTCCATGGGTACCAAAAATACACATTGTGACTCAATGGACCAGAGGAAACTATTTGTCCCCACAGCAATACAAACTGCAGGAGTATCAGCACAGGAGCCCTGGCTCCCAGTCCCTGTGTCCCAGGGTGCAACACAATGGGACCAGATTGTCACTATGCACATAGTGGTTGCAACCAATGGAAAAGCCTAGAGCTAGGGGTTCAGCACGTTTTGTAGCAAGCGATAAGTAAACCAATCCTCTCACCAAGGAGCAAGCAATCACAAAATGGTGATGCTGTAGTCTTCATGAGGTCAGGCAACGAAGGTTCTCAATTGACTGTGACCCTAGGAAGAATTCAGAGTCAGAAGATAGGCTTTGTAACACAGTTCAGTTAGTAAGAATGTGTAGGGATGCTTAGAGGACTGTCTTTCCCAATAATTCACCTGTCAGTTCAACACATTTTTGGCTGAACTCAATTTTTATATGCCAACCCATACCAATTTGGATTAGATATTCTGACAGGAGCTAGAACCAAATCTGTTCTATTCATTTCAATCAATATTTGATTAGACTTATTATCCACAGAATCCTATCCACAGGATGTGGTCAATCTCTAGTATTGACCTCAGCCATCCATCCCAGGATCTATATTCAACTGAGTAAGTGCCAGAGAAGACTAACAGGTCTTATTTCCAATAACCATTCAGCTTTTTCTTATAGTATGCATGAATTGTACCACCGTAGTGTTGATATCAATTCAAACACAACAAATTAATTCAATCATATCAAAAAGAATGTAGTCTAAGCCCAATCGTTGATCCATTTACAATCAGGGAGTTTAGCCTGACTTGTTGATCTCCTATGGCTTGTTCCATCTCATTGGCTATGGTAGCTAAAGTAAAGGGTAGGTTCCTGACTACAATGTGGAATCTGATGTCAGGGGACAATATTCACATTACTATGTATATTCTGTGTCAGAATATATGCAATTATATGTATTATATTCTCTCCCCTTTACCTTTCTCTCCTACCCCCATTGTGTCCTTCTTAGGGTATGAAGCCTCTGATCTCCCCTGGAAACAAAAACACCTTACCTCATCCCAGTGCCCCTTATCCTTAAAGGTTTTCAAATCATGATACAGAAATACAAGGTAAGGCAGTAGAGGTTCTGAGGACGCAATTTGTTATAAGGTAGCCACATGGCTTCCTAGTTCCTCATTAGTGGGAGACTGGTCTCCACAAAGAAATCTGGCTCTAGAGAGGCATGCAAAATTTTATTTGTATGAGCTACTAACTGCCTCCATGGGGCCCATCATAGCCTTATATCTGGACCACATTTCTTTGGTGATTATTCCATCAGCCTCTACTTTGGGACCCCCCATTTTAAGAAGCATATTCACATTGCCTTACAGTTTGGAGAACATTAGATGTTCCCATCCTGACCTTTGCCTTAGATTGCAGAGACTGCCTGGTTTGGAGAGTGCTATCTCTGTCCTGGGCCTCTAATGGCCCTAAGTCTGCACAGCTTCCAGCACAAGGTCTTCCAAAAAAAAAAAAAGAAGAAGAAGAAGGAAGAAAGGAGGAAGAAAGAAAGAAAGAAGGAAGGAAGGAAGGAAGGAAGGAAGGAAGGAAGGAAGGAAGGAAGGAAGGAAGAAAAGAAAGAAAGAGAAAAAAGAAAGAAAAGAAAGAAATAGTAGAATGTTTCACTTTGCAGAGAAGGGGGTAATCTTGGAGTAAAGTGAACCAGTTGTTCTCTGGATGCGGGATCATAATCAGGCTGTCATTCTGTTCAGTGTAGAAGAAGTATAAAACAGCCTCAGCCTTTGAGTAGCTTTCTCTATAGAGTTTCATGGGATTGTATTGGCCTCAAGAAAGTCTCCCTGGTTTGGTCATAATGTGATCATTGAAACAGAAATACACAATAGTAAACTTCATTGTGGGGCATGATTCTGTCCCAGTTCAATTATCTGCACACTGGCTTCAGGCATGAGATCTCCTGTAAGAAGACATTAAGTGCTTTGTTCACTTTGTAACCTCCCTTACTCCTTCATCAGCCACATGGCTAACACCTTTTTGGCCTGTTGATCAAAGCACTTCTGGACATCCTTCTTTTCCCTCTCACTGTGGGTCTATATCTTAGTGTTCATTATGGAGACATTTGCCTTCTAGAAGTTTCTAGTCTTGACTTACAGCTGGTGAAGTTGTGCTTTCCTCCCTGGTGGTGGTCAGAGTGCTCTCTTAGTCTCCTAGTCCATAGGAGAGCAAGCAACCACCATGGTACCATGTGGGCAGCTGGTTAGACTTGAGTCCTCACCAGTCAGCCCCCATCCATTGACTTAAGTCACATTCATCAACAAGAAGACAGGGGTGGACCAATTACTCCCTGTCTTTTGGTACCACCTTGGCCAGAACATTTACTACCAGCTCCCAAAGAGTTTCTTCATATTCTGAAACCCAGTCCATGAGTCTGCCTTCTCTCTTCCAAAAAGTTATTGTCTATCTTGACATCCTGCTGGTGGTGCCAGCAGGTGGTGGTTCTTTGAGAAGAACCTCTTAGAAGATGGCAAGAAGTAACCAGACTCCAAAGGAGTCCATCTCCAAAGACTACAAAGGAGATGACTGAGCAAGCAAGCAGGTTGTCTTACCACAACTCTTGAGGTGCGTAAAGTAGACCAAAGGTCAGACAGTTTGGTATTCACAGCACAGGAATAACAGGAGCTTTAGCTTAGCAGTGCCTCTTTTGCCTCCAAATCCCACAAGGCAGCGTGATGAGACCAGATGGTGGCTGCACACACAATGGGTTGTGTCACAGTTAAGGAACCCAGAGCTGAAGTCTCAGCCCCTTTGGGGCCAAGCAGTAAACAAACCTTCCTAGGAACAGGCACTTCACACAGCAATCGATGCTGTGGTCACCTTGGCCTAACTAATTGCCTATGTGACCCCCTGTAGAAACTGTTCCAGGCCTGAGGACAGTGAAGCCTTGCAGTTTGGCACAGTCAGCAAGGATGCACTGGAAACCCAGGGCCATGGTAGACTGCCTCTCCAAATAGTGATTCTGATCTTTCTACTCCTTATTTTTAGGAAATATATAGTGAAATATATAGTGAAATGTGTAGTGATAAAAAGTCAACTGACTATCAAATAGTTCAGTGAGATCATGTGTGTGTGTCTGTGTGTAGAAGAGAGAAAAAAAAGGATAGAAAACAAATGATTAAAAAAATGGGATAAAATATTAATAGCAGGAAAGTCTGGGTAAAGTGTACACAAATGTTCTTTGTGCTATTCTCATTCTTGCACTTTTCCTGAAAGTGTGAAATTTACCAAAATAAACTTAAGGGAAAAGCCCTCTCATGCCTTGACACTGACTCTGTAAACACCTCCTTTCCTTCTCACCAAAAACTATAGTAACAATGACAGCAATTATTACTTGCTAATTATAAAACTTGTTTCTTTCCTACAATTTTCCTCCCATATTTGAAAATATCAAGCCACGTTTTTATGTGTGGGAACAAACATGTTATTGCTCAAAAAAGTAGCTAGCTTTACAGTATATGCTAGCTTTACAGTGGAAGTGCAGGTGGTAAAATCTGTGTGCTTCAAATCAGTTGCTAAAGGAAAAAAATCCATTAATTTTGAGAATTGGGTGAAAAATTAAAATGTCTTCATCTAGAAATGAAGAACATGAAAGGTATTGCAAAGCAGACACTACTTTTCTTTTGAAATTTTTGTCAAGCCGTGAATAATTTGAGGAGAAAGAAGGAGAAAGAGGGTCAAGAACAGAGGGAGATAAGGGATTTGGATTAAAATGTATTTTTTCAAGGAAGCCAACAGTAATATCCCTTTGATGACTACTGTATAATTCTCATTGTATACAAACACAATAGTATATTCATAATGATCCAAGAGATTATTCATAATGACCCAGGAGATTAAGTAATGTCTTGACACTTAGAAAAAGTTCTGAGGGTTGCAGGTAAAAGAATACTGAGGGTTCTCAGGACAGTTCTGACATACAGAAGATGCCTGATAAATGTGACTGCAACCCAATTTGAAACGCTCAGTGTCTTTGCTCTTTCTTCTTTCAGCTAGAAAATCTGGAAGCAGAAACTTCTCCATTGCCCTAAGTGGGTCTCATGCCATTCAGACCCTCACTGAGCTCAGAAGCCACCATCTATATGGAAGCAGGTCACTGCAAGAACATGTGGGAAGCTCCAGTTTCCTAGGAAAGCATTTGCTCCAGAGTCAACCAAACTCAATCCTCTGTGGCCACTCCACTCTGCACATGAGAAGGACATCTCAACTAAATCAAGTGCTGGGAAGGAAAGGATTATACTACACTAAAGAGTCCAGTTTGTGTACATAAGCATGAGGAAGATGCCCAATGGAACCAAAACATACCATGGTATGTGAATTGAGGTCATAGAAGATAACCATTCCATGTATAATATTTTTTTCCAAGCAAATATTTATAATCTCATTAGAGGAAAACCATCAATTGTTAAACTCAGCATGGTGACATGTAAGTAAGTGCTACCTCCGATCAAAGGAACTTGTGTGGGAAGTCAGGACTTTACTTAGTCTTCTTTAAGAAATACTTTATTCTGTTTTTTTACTTTTAATGTTAATCTTCAAATTATAACACGTAAGACATCATTTCCACCTTCATTTCTTGGTTTTGTATTCTTTTTAAAATAACATCTCTTATCTAGCTCCATGATTGCAAGGGAAGAAATTAACATGAAAGGTAATTTGAAACACAGCAATGTGTCAGCTGCAGAAAGGTAGATTCTTATGCATTGCAGGTATTTCCCAGAGAGTCTCAATGGGAGATTGTCCATTCTTAGGCTTTCAGTTGTTTGCTCCCTAGTTTTAACGGTGCAATTCTCTTCTTTTGTAGAAGTATTCATATAAGGTAATAGTGGATCATTGAGCTCATCACTTCATCTATGGAGGAAGTCAAGCATTAAAATGTACTGACTTCATCTTGCAGTAGTTTCTCCATACTACACACTCCCTTTGCATATTCTTTTATCTTTTTTTTTAAACTCTGCTCAGAGTACTTATGCTTTTTGAATCAATGTGATAAAATGACAGGTTTTTGCTGTTGGTTTTCAGAACAGGCTAAACCTTCTTAAAAATAAGGATCTAATAAGCTTAATCTCAAAACAGAAAGAATCAAATGGCCATAGATAAAAATGGTTAATCTTCTTTTCAATCCTGTGGAGTTACTTGGACATGAAATACTAACAATGACCTAGGAATATTTTCCTGAAGATTGTGTTTCTATAATGTCATCATCAATATGTTGGTCTTTTTGATCTTTGCTAAATGTCAGGATTTCCTTTATAAAATGTCAGTCTTCAAAGCAATTTCTGTAAGATAAGTCTCCTCTTTGACTGGTTTTCTATTGTATAAAATACAGTAAAGATTTGGCAATCACTCATTTTACTTGATCTATGTAGGCAGTCAAGTCAGACGGTCCATGCATAAAAGCCCTCCACACTGAACTCTCGTCCATGTTGATTAAATGAGTCATGTACATATTTATCTATGAAGACATAGTAGACAACAGGGTGCCAACTTCCCTTATAAAAGTATTTCTAAGTCTGCAAGCTGCCAGTAGATTCAACATTAAAATTTGTATCCATTCCTCAGTATAATAAGGCACAAATATGCACCGGACATCCAAAGGCAATGTTTCAGGAAGACAGCTGTCTTGGATCAGAATAACTAAATTTACCATCTCAGATCCAGTTGGCTGTCATTATGTGAACCCAATACATGTATTCACTGAATGAGAAAAAACAAAAGCCAAGATAATATTTCATCTTGAATGTTGAAGTCTTATATTTGCCTCTAATAATCTCTATTTCACAAATATATGTCCCAGAATGGATATACATCATCTTTAATGTTTTTCTGATCAAAGTAAGTAAAACCAGAGCCTTAAAAAGTTTTAGAATGTTAAATAAATGCATTTGTGAATAAATACATATATGCATATATACACTATTAAAGCTTCCACAAGGAAAATGATAATTCAAATGAAACATAATAAAGGAGAATGAAATATCTGCATGTAAGTCAAGGGGGAGGAAAATTCTTGCCTTTAATGGGCTGTAATAATAGTTCTCTCAAGAGATGACGTAGTGCTACTTTCTGCTCATTAAGGATGATTCTCAACAATCATTATTTCTGCCTAATGACCAGCTCTTAGTTAAAACATTCTACAGTAAATAATAAATATGTTTTCCATATTTTTCATTCAAAACTATCGTCAAAAATTTGCTAGATCTGTCTTGCTGGTCTGTGGCAAATAGGGAAGTGCCAGCCCTGACCTAATCAGATGAGCTAAAGATCCTTATGAAATCTGTGTATAAAAAAAAAAAATCTGTGTATAAAGAAAATGTAATGTTCTGTTTTATTCTTCTTTCTCATTTCACCTTCATATCCTTATGAACAGAATTTCTTCTGGTTTGGCATTCCAGGGAAGCAGATTGTAGATGTAAACTAAGGGGAAGACATAGTAGCCTTAGTTTCTCAACTTTTCTACAAGCTACACATGCCCCTACCATGGCTGTGAGATACAGCCACAAACACTATCCTTTTCATAAAAATATCCACCAGTAGGAAATGGGTGTCTTCAGAAATCCTCACTGCCATTGCAAAAGCATCAAAATTTTTGCCTAGATTCTCAACATAATTTTTTTTTCTCGTGAGCCACATTACTTGGGGAAGGGGAAGAGATAGGAACAAATGCAAACCTTCATCAGTGCCTTGGTCTAACCATTGTATTTTTCCTGGTAGGAGATGCTTCAGGATCATGGTGATGGAATATAGCATCCAGATTTTATTTAAGATCACTGCCATTAGGACATCAGAGCCTAAAGTGACAAGTCAGTTAAAGAGTATAGCTTTGTGACCTCCAGCCAAAAGTCAGTTGAATTTAATTAGAAATAATGCTAACCCAGTTGTTGTTCACCACTGAGATCAAACTAAAACCACAAGTAAGTATATACGTTGCAAGTTGTAAGCAAAACCAAATGGTAAAAGCTTAGTGTGCTATGGTCCATGGCAAATATTCAAGCTCTTGTCAGGTAATGCCTCGGCATTTTTTAAAGGAGTCAGCAGAAAAGTCAAGTTCAGTTTAACTTACCCAATATTATTGTGTCCTAGACAGTTGAGTTACAAATGTAAGGACCATTGACAATGAGTTTTAGGATTATGAAAAGTGAATTGAGGGTGGGCTGAAAGTGCATCCCGTAACAAAGTACTTTTCAAACAACATTAAATAGCTGCATATACATTTTAAAGGAATTTTAAAAGCTCAGAAAAAAATAAAATTGAATCTATCAATCTTTGAAAGCATGCCTTGACTCAAATATATGAAAAGATGATTCTAGACCTTGGTCATATATTCAAAGAGAGATCAATTTTTCTGGGGTTCTTCCCATCACATATTTAATGCAAATTTAGTAATATACTTTTTCAACTCACTTTGCATTTCCTATTACTTTGTGTGAAGTGAGAATTCCATTTAAATCTGCACTTGAAATTTTACCTAAACTTTATAAAATTACAGAGGAAATTGGGACAATTACTGCTTTCTCTGCTCTTTGAGAGAGATTCAGGTTTGTATTTCATAGCTGACACATCTGGAAACCAGTGCTTAGAGCTCTAATGTCTCCAGACCCTTGACCTCACACATTGAAAAAACAGCCCTTTGACTTCATGTGGTATAAGGGGTGAACTCCTTCCTTGTCTCCCAACCTTCAGAAACTTAGCGAAGTCTCTGACCCATTCACATCCAAAAGAGTGCCCCAATCTGCTTGAAGACAAAATAAAACTCTATGACAATACATTAAGATGTTCATAGAGTATACCCCCAGATCTGAAACAGTGCAGAAGGTTTACTATTTATTTGGAAAAAGTGAATTAAGAATCAAGTGGAATCATAAGGGGTAAGGAGTTTGCTCATTTTTATCATTCCACCATCAGAATTACTTGGCATCATACTTCACTACCATTCAGAAGAACTGGTTGGCATTATTACCCTTTATACACAGAGATTACCTCTAAAAAGTGTGCATTTTGTAGAGCAGGTAGTGATCTATTCAAAGCTGCAACTGTTCTTTAGAATATATTAGACCAGAAACAGGACCTGCAGAAACCACGGTTGAATGGAAACAAGTTTTATAGCTTTGTGTTTCAGTAAAACCTCTATATACGTGTAGAAAGAGCACAAAGCAGTCTTCTACAGTATAAATGTTGCCCAAAATGAACCATAATAGCCCCAAATGTTTCAATGTAAGCATAGATATGCTTTTATTTTTCAGATGATGTATCTTCAGTTTTGATTTTTAAAGAATGGTAATATTAATATACATCATAAGGGGAGATAATATTTTGCAGACAGTGAATTGGCCTTCTATACATCTCAGTGATTGCACACTTCAATGAGTGGCCATTCAGAGCTATCTCATGAGTCAAACAGAGTTTCCTTCTCCCCCCTACAATTATGTAAATCGAAACCAGGACAACTGAAAAAAAAAGATTATTGCTTAAGTTTCAACTAATAGTGTCTCATTCTTAGTGATGTGTGCATTGCCTATAAAGAATAAATGTATATTTGTCTTATGGTTTCAGAGAAAGAACATAGAGGTCTCTTTGGAGACAACAAAGAAAATTCATCTTAGTGTTGTCACATGCCCTGTACTAGGCATGTTTAGCAAAAAATCCTTGAGGAAAAGATGTATTTTAACATTACCTACAACTTCCTTCTTCTTACTTTGCTATTTGATCTTTGAAAGAACCTAAATCTTGAGAACAGGCTATCATATTTATTTCCAGTTCTCTTAAAAGACATTTCTGTTGTCTTCCTTCTAATACATAAATGTTTTGTTCAATTAGCCTTACCCACTAACGTTAGAAAGTTTTCTAATGAATACACAGGGTTACAAAATGCCAAATGGAAATGAGAGAAGTGATACACACAAGGGAGATGCAAGAGGAGAAAAGGAGGGAATAGAGGGGATACTATGTTCCTGAAAGCCTAAGTGAAATTGAACACAGTCATATACACTGAACAACATAAGTGAGCTTTCTTAATATCATCACAGTAAAACCTTTAATTAATAATTCCCAGAGAAAAGGGAGAGGAAATCACATTTGTGTGATCTAATGACTGAGATTTTACAATCCATAGTGGAGAACAATGCAGATAAACTACTGAGAAAAACAATTATTTTTCCCCATTTTGAGGAGGGAACCAATTTCCCAACAGTATATGATATATGCAAAATTTATATGTCTCATAGGCTCTCTTTTCTCTGGTTCTCTCAGAGATGGACTTCTGAGATGCAGAGATACTCTTCACATTCCATATCATAATGTCACCACCCCACACTGCTATGACATCAAAACAACCAAGCCTAGAGATCAGTTGGTGCCTCTTCTGGTCTGTAGATTTGGCTTCTACGGATACTCCCAGTTCTGAGTTAGGAAGGGCCAGTCACAGGCATACAATCTTTATTATGCCCTCCAAAGGTCTCTAATCTGAGATTACCATATGAATCCACTGGTATTTGCATGCCATATTAGAGTTTTTACTTTCCCAAAATAAGACAATGCAATTTGCATGAAATTTCCATTATACAGCATAACATTGAGATGCAGTATTAATTTCTACAGTTTTCCTGGCAGAGTAGCATATGTGATTTTTTTCTTGCCATGGTCAAGATATCATGCTCTAAAATCGGTGGACATTATTGCCTAATGAATCTGACTACCATAGACTTTCAAAAGAGAGGAGTTCCCATTTATAAAGTAAGTTAGGATAAAATGGTCAGTCAGATATTTCAGAATGCCTATTCCTTATTTGTCAAAACTCTTTGAAGTTTTTTTTGTTTGTTGATTGTCCAGTTGGTTGGTTTGGGGATTTGTTATTGTCATTGGCTTATTTTTTGTTGCTATTCAAAATTTTTGACTTCTCCCTGGGATATTTGTCATCATATACATGCATGCTCCCCAATTTTCTCTACTCAGTGCGTTTCCCTTTGTAATGACCAGTGTAGGAGGTCATCATTGCCAGAATAAAGTGGAAAACTGAGACATATCTTTGCTCATGGCTTGCCATCATGCTGGGCCACCTACATTCCCCATTTCATCAACTAATGTCCTTCTCTGTATCATTTTGATGCTAGAACCAATCAGAATTCAATCTCTAATATCCTGACTAGCACAAGAAACCTATCAGCTGATTCTTTCCTTGCATCTCTGCAGGCGGTAAACCTGCTTCCTATTTGCCTGCTCTTGCCTCTGCAGGAGTCCATTCAAAAAACAGAAAAATAACAAGGCCTTCCTGTTACTCTCTTTGGCTGTGAGACAATTTGTTCCCATCTGCCCCCAGGCTCACCCAGCACTCTGACTCAGTGGGAAGCTGCTACTGATCACTGCTGTATTAACTCAAAACTCATTTGCCTTATGGAAATTCATGGCCCTTATTTCTCAAGAGAGTGGAGAAAACCAATAGGCCTCCTACCCAGAGAAGCACTTTCCATGTAAGCTACTACATCTATATAAATTAGGTTCAAATAGCATCAGGTTATTATCAAGATTTATAAACTCAATATTGCAAATCATAGGAGCTGGCAAATAATTCTTAGGATCCCCTTGCTGCCTGTTAATCAATCACATAACTTCTACATAGATTGGGGGGGGGGAATAACAATAATAAGGAAAACTTGTATTTACATCAAAAACTGCCCCATTGATTTTTGTTTGTCTTAATAAATTTCATCCATTTACTGGGGATGGGAGGGGGGTTAATGTTGATTACACAATTTATTTTTCACTTTTATTATTAAATCCTTCCTATTCTAAGAATGAAATAAATCTTATCATATCCAAATTCAAAAACCAAATGTATACAATTTCTGATAAGGCTGGTGATCCATTTATTGTAAATAATGTTCACTACAACATAATTCCAGTCAAATCTAAAACCAGGGATAATCCATTGAAGTTACTTGCACCAGGATGTAGTTTGGCCCATAAGCATGGATATGCACCTAAAAATGTGAGCACCTCTTTTGAAGTATCATTTTCTCATAACAAGCCTGAAGCTTCCAGTAGGAAATTGGGAGATCAATTTGGTTCCTTTTCTTATTGACCCTGAAGACCATTGATGTGATCATGCTAGTTCTTTCTCACTGAAAAGTAAAGACACCACTGGGGTGTGGAGGGGGCGGGGGCAGGGAGCCACCCTATATAATTCATGCAGAACTGAGGGAGAGGAGAAGGGAATCCACTGAATAGTAACTGCCAGGTAACTGACCATGCTGCTTCGGGCATAAATGTCAAAGCCAGAAGTCTTTCTTCTGGCTCTGGTTTTGCACAGTACACAGATGTCTTTGTAAATAGTAGGAAATTAATATTAGATTGGATCTATAAACTAAGTCATTTTGACTCTGTTATGTTGGAATAATCTCAACCTCTAGCTGCAGTTTGTAATATTTTAAAGTCTAAGAGCTCTTCGTAACATTTTATGATATTGGAGACTCCTACAAACAAAAAACAATTTGAGTTTCACCGCCCACTGTTTGAGAAAATCCATAATGGAAAAACTAAAATGTCAGTAATGCTTTTAGATGTGTATTTTATTTCATAAGAACATCTACATTCATTTGGAAAAAAAGTTTTATACATATTCTCAAATATATATATATATATTTCATCCATTCATATATATACATTCAAATATATATATATATATATATATATATATATATATATATTTCATTCATGGCCTGACAAACATGTGATTCCCAAACTTCTGGGAATAGTTCTGCAGCCTCTTGAAGATCAGAGGAATCTGTGATTCTCAGAATGTCTGGGTTTGGATGAAGTTTCTGTGATCAATCAGGTGCTTTGCATTATATAGTATGTTTGAAAATAACTATCACAGATACACACACACATGTAGAAAAATGGAGCCTTGGAAATTACATGGTAATTGTCATCAAAATGGAAAGCAGTCAATGCAATAAAATGTATCAAGACCTTAACTCTTTATTGGGAAGGTCCAGAATCAATAAATCACTTGCAAGCTCTTTTACATTTATACTCTGGAAATAAAATGAAAATTAGAAAATACATTATCCATTTAAATCTTAATTTGAACTTCAAATTATGCTTTTATCTTTACCCAAATCATTAATTTCACTGAAAAATTTGAATGGTCACAAATACAGAATTCATAAAATTCAAAAGTACAATTTATAATTTAATATTTCCACCATAAAAATGTCTGCTATATGAATATAAAAATATAAACTCCCATTAATTTAATGGGAATTTAAAAAAGAAATGCCAGTTTCCACTAACACAGCCTTCTCTTGGCAATACATTTTCTGAATTTTTCATCTACTTAATAATAATTCTGGAAACTTAAAACAAGTGATCTTGCTGCTTTTATTTAATTATGTTAAATGGAAAAAATTGCAAATGGAATTTTAAAATATTAGAAAATCTGTTCTATAAAATATAACAAATAGATGAGTTTCCTCAAAGTGCGAATCTAGGTATTAGGTGCTCTGTCACTTGTCATTAAATTTTTTGTAACATTAATGACACATTTTTGTTTTCCAAAGATAATTTCCATTAGAAAAGAGAAGGGATGCTGCATGCTTTTGATTATATTTGAAATTCAGATAACTAAAAACACTTAGTTTAAAAAAGACACACATGTTTCCATGGGAAAAATCAAAATATTATTTTTAAAATGTTTAATTAGATTCTCTGTGGTTGATTTGGCACAAATATTTTTATACAGATTCTTGCCCACACTACCCACAAACTACTTTTTCCCCAGCAATAGAAATGTCAGCAGAATTATTGTTTCTTTTTTTCTATAGTTTGAAGTAAAACCTAACTCAAGCAATCAACTCTCTAAGCATTGATTTTGTTCTCATGGCTCCCATTCAGGGGTCTGAGAGAAAAGCAGAATCGATCCTTTTCCTTGAATGTATTGGGGATGCAAAGAGAAAAACAGATTTGCTGCTCTGCATATGGATTCAGCTTCTATGCAGCTTATATCCAAATGGCTGATTATACAAATGCCAACTGGTAGCATAAAAAGAAAAGTCCAGAATGGTTCATATTTTACAGATTTTCTAGCTAAGTAAATTAAAGCATGACCACATCATTAGAAAAACAGGATGAAGTCCATAGATTTAACAGTGAGCACAACATGCTTCCTGTTTATTTTTAAGAAATTCCCCGTATCTGTCCTTACCACAATAAGTCAAAAATATTGACCAAAGTATGTGTATTTCACCTACGTGGCCCTGCCAGCAAAACAGAGACAAATTAATACGGTTGACCATCGAACAACATGGATTTGAACCCCATAGGTTCACTTTTAAGTGAAGATTTTTTTATAATTTCAGTCTAGTCCTATAAATGTAATTTTTCTTCTTTATGATTTTCTAATAACATTTTCTTTTCTCTAGTTTATTTTATTGTAAGAATACTGTACATAATATGTGTAACATGCAAAATATGTTAGTTGACTGTTTATGCTGATCGTATGGCTTCCGGTTAACACTAAGCTATAAGTAGTTCAGCTTTTGGGGAGTCGACAGTTTTATGCAGCTTTTCAACTGCATGGTCAGGGGTGATCAGTGCTCCCACCCCCCATGTTGTTCAAGGATCAACTGTATATTGTTGGTTGTGGTAACACTAAAGAGGAATGTTTAAAAATACACAACATTTTTTTTCATGTTGATGATCTGGTAGGTGTTTCTTCAGTTTTTTTAAGGTTTGGGGGGTTTTTTTGGTTTTAATTAATGTGTTGGTCCCATCATAATGTCTTTTTAATTGTAGGAAAATTAATATTTTCACTTGCAGTAAAGACTAAGCTATCATTTTACACTTTATGCACATTTCCAGGTAGGAGAGGATGGTCAGCTCTAGCTTTCAAAAGAATGAACTGCCAGATAACAGTGATCTCACGTGCAGATCAAAATGTTGACTTGTACATCAAACAGTGAGCACATCAGTAAATTATGTTTGCCTTATTCTTATTTAACTGTTGAAGATAGTTGTATGTAAAAATATAAACTTTTGACTGTATTACTCTTATTGTGCATTGGTTATTATACATAACCATTTGGGGCTATATTGTGATTTTCTTGCATGTAATGTACAATGATATATATGTCTAATAAAGAAAATCTGTTAGTGATATATAGATTCTCCTCTTGTGTTTCTCATTTACACATGATAACTTACCTGTTTAAAAAGAATATTCTCCAAGTGAATGTTGTACCATAGATAAGGAGCCCAAGAATTGACTAACAGATGACTTTGATAACTATTTTTTAAGTTTTTATTTAAATTCCAGTTAGTTAACATACAGGGTAATATTAGTTTCAGGTGTACAATATAACGATTCAACATCTCCATACAACACCTGGTGCCCATCAAGCAAGTGCACTTCATAATCCCCATCACCTGTTTCACCCACTCTCTCACCCTCCTCCCCTCTGGCAACCACCAGTTTGTTCTCTATAGTTAAGAGTCTGTTTCTTGGTTTGCCTCTCTCTCTTTTTACCCCCTTTGCTTGTTTGTTTGTTTCTTTTAAGATTTTATTTATTTATTCATGACAGTCACAGAGTGAGGCAGAGATGTAGGCAGAGGGAGGAGCAGGCTCCACACAGGGAGCCCAGTGTAAGACTGGATCCCGGGACTGCGGGATCATGCCCTGAGCCAAAGGCAGATGCTCAACCACTGATCCACCCAGGCGTCCCTGTTTGTTTTATTTCTTAAATTCCACATATGAGTGAAATCATATGATGTTTGTCTTTCTCTGACTTATTTCACTTAGCATAAAACTCTCTAGCTCCATCTACATTGTTGCAAATGGCAAGATTCCATTCCTTTTTATGCCTGAATAATATTCCATTATGTGAGTTTATTTTATATATATATGTATATATGTGTGTGTATGCATATATGTATATGTTTGCTTTATTTACGCATTAGTCTGTGGGCACTTGGGCTCTTTCCATAATTTGGCTACCATAGAAATGCTGCTATAATCATTGGGGCTCATGTATCTGTTCAAATTAGTATTTTTATATTCTCTGGGTAAATACTTAGTAGTGCAATTACTGGATCATAACATAGTTCTATTTTTAACTTTTTGAGGAAATTCCATAGTTTTCCACAATGACTGCACCAGTTTACCTTCTCATCAACATTGCAAGAGGGTTCCCCTTTCTCCACATCCTTACCAACACTAATTGTTTCTTGTGTTGTTGATTGTAGCCATTCTGACAGGTGTGAATTGATATTTCATTGTAGTTTTGATTTGTTTGTCCCTGATGATGACTGATGTTAAGCATCTCTACGTCTTCCTTGGAAGAATGTATATTCATGTCTTCTGCCCAGTTTTTAATTGGAACATTTGGTTTTGGGGTGTTGAGTTTTACAAGTTCTTTGTACATTTTGGATAATAATCCTTTATCAGATATGTAATTTACAAATACCTTCTCCCATTCCAAAGGTTGCCTTTTAGTTTTTTTCAATTGTTCCTTCACTGTACAGAAGTTTGCATTTTGATGAAGTTCCAACAGTTTATTTTTGCTTTTATTTCCCTTGTCTCAGGAGACATATTAAGCAAGAAATTGCTAGATGTTCAAAGAGTTTGCTTCCTGTGTTCTCCTCTAAGATTTTTATAGTTTCAAGTCTTATATTTAAGTCTTTCATCCATTTTGAATTTACTTTTGTGTTTGGTGTAAGAAAGTGGTCCAGCTTCCTTTTTTACATATTACTGTGTAGCTTATTGAAGGGACTGTCTTTTTCCCACTGGATATTCTTTCCTTCTTTGTCAACGATTAATTGACCATAAATTTATGGATTCATTTCTGGGTTTCTATTCTGTCCTATTTATCTATGTGTCTACTTTTGTGCCAGTACCATATAGTTTTGATTACTACAACTTTGTAATTTAACTTGAAGTCCAGAATTGTGATGCCTCCAGCTTTGCTTTGCTTTTTCAAGGTTACTTTGGTTACTCAGGGTCTTCCATAGTCCTATACAAATATTAGGATTGTCTCTTCCAGCACCGAAAAATATCATTGGCATTTTGATAGGGATTGCATTAAATCTGAATAGTGCTTTGGGTAATATAGACTTTAACGATATTTGTTTTTCCAATTCATGAACATGGAATATCTTTCCATTTCTTTGTGTTATCTTCAATTTCTTTTATCAGTGTTTTATAGTTTTCAGAGTACAGTTCTTTCACTTCTTTAGCTAGATTTTTTTTTCCTAGATATCTTATTATTTTTGGTGCAATTGTAAATGGGATTGTTTCCTTAGTTTCTCTTTCTGATTTTTCATTATTGGTGTGTAGACATGCAACATATTTCTGTACATTGATTTTTGTATCCTGCAATTTTGCTTCATTTATCAGTTCTTGCAGTTTTTTGGTGGAGTCTTTCTGGTTTTCTATACTGAATAAGTACTTTAAAATAATTTAAATACATGGACTTTGTCTCTTCTACTGTTTCTGTTTTTAAAACCAAAGTGTACCTAAACCTTAACAATGATGATTCTTCCATTTAGAATTGCTAGTCTAACTGTATAGAGAAGAAAAAAAAATCCTCTGCTGTAAAGTTCATTGTTGAAAATAAATGTAGGTACCTTCACTTCTAGTCTACTTTTCAAAAATGAATTTGATATCTTAAGTGGTGAAATTCTTTGCAAGAGACAAGAAATTCAATAGGGTAAATTTTAGAGCATACTTTAAGTTGTTAGGTATGATTTTTTGAATGGAGAAGCTGTCGTCACACAAAAACACTATGACAAGAAAAATTATTTTAAAATAATGTTGGATAACTGAAGATTACATATTTTAAAAGGATATAAACATGAACCTTTTGAAAATAAAAACCTAGGTCCAAATCCAATATATGCAAATGTCTTCTCTGCCTAGTATTACCAGATGAATTTCCTGAAGCACAGCTTTGTTCCTCTGCTCAAAACCTCTGAATAGTGTTCTAGGACCTAACTTTAAAATCTAATGCTTTCCTATGATATCCAGATTCTCTGCACTTTGTGTGAATATACTACAATTTATTCTTCCATTCTGCTATTAATGGATAGTTGGGTTATTTCCAGTCTTAAGCTGTCATAAACAATATTTATATGTCTATGTTTTCTGCACATATATAAATCAATTTCTTTCAAGTACATACTTGAGGATGGAATTGCTTAGTAAATAATAGCAAAAGATTTTCTAAATTGACTTTATTATATTACTCTCCCTCCAGCAGTGTGTGAGAGACTTTCAGTACTACATATCCTTGCTAATATTTCATCTTGTCATTTTTAAACAATTCTAGCCATCTTGGTTGTATATAATAATATCTTATCAGGGGTTTAAGTTGCATTTCTTTGATAATAATTATGTTGAGCATCATCTTATCATATCCTCATTGATATTTGCAAATTCTCTTTTGTGAAATGCCTATACAAGTTTGTTTGACTATTCTTTATTATGTTGTATGTCATTTTCTGTTGTTTTGTAGTTCTTTACATTCTGTGAATATGAGTTTTTTATTGGATATATTTATTGAAAGTATCTTTTCCCATTTTAGGTCTTGATCTTTTACTTTTTCACAGGCATATTTGGATGAATGAAAGTTCTAGACTTCAATAAACTCATACACTCTTAACTTATCAATGAAGGTGGTTTTTACATCCTGATTAAGCATCTTTGCTGACTACAAAATGAAGAAGACATTCTCCTATATTGTTTTCTAGAATCTTTTACCTTTTGCCGTCCATAATCCTTTCATAATACACAATTATTTATGGGTATGAAATCAAGAAGGCTTTTCCATATGGACATTCAACTAACCAACCACCATTTATTGAAAATATGGGATCCCCTCTGCCTTGTAGTATACCTATGCTATAACTCAGGTAACCTTATATATCTGGGTCTGTTTCTCTTTAATCCATTCCATTGGTCTAGTGACACTGTTTTAGATACAGAAATTTTGTAAGGAGTCTTGATTATCTAATCCATAAGCCCTCTATCTTTGTTCTTTGCTCTCAAGATTGATTTTGCTATTCTTGGCCCTTTGCTTTTCCATGTTTTAGAATCAGCTTGTTGATTTCTACAGAAAAGGTCAAAGAGATTTTGATTAATACAAAGTATTGTATTAATACTTAGGAAGGACCTGTGACTGGGGCATAGGGTTTGAGAGCTGAACAATGGAAGCAGCCTTAAGTTTGACTGAAACTAAATTTTAAAGGACTTTGAATGTTATTAAGGAATGTATGATTTATTCAGTGGACAGTGGGGAGCCAGCAGAAATCTTTAAGATCTCTGACTTAAGCAGGAAAGTCAGATGATTAGATTTGTATTTTTGAAAGATCACTAGGAGGCAGCATCCATGCCCTACTCTAACCACCTAAATTCCCAGATACTTTCCTTAAAAGTAGAGTTATATTTATATTCAGGTGCTGGGCAATGGATGATTCCCTCACCCCCGAACCTCAAGGCAGAGAAGTTTTCCATGCTTAGAGTTGGGGTGGGGAGAGGCATCCCCACATGCTAGAGCAAGCACAGCCAGCAATGTGCCCCTTTCCCATGCACCAACTTTCGGTCCAAGGCTTGTTTTGGGAATCAGCAGAGTGTCACCCTCTCAGCTAGCTCATGTCTGCAGGAAAGATGTGTAGTTCTCTGGAATATCAAGATGATGAGAGCAGATACAATGGTTCTGTACTGGAGTTGTACCCAACTGACCCACCCATTCCCCTACATTCTCCATCTGCCTTCCTTTAACCCCTGAAAGAGACAGGGAACACAGTCAGCACTAAAAGTGCTGGACATAGAACACATATAGTAACCACACTGTGTACAATAAAACACACAAAAAAAACGCAACTTGTTAAACGATCTTCATCCATGACTCAGACTCCTTTCATTCCAACTTCTGATCCAGACTGCAAGAGCAATCAAACAGTTCTACAAAAGTACAGACAGTTCTCTTCCAGAAACTGGCTGACTAAGCAGCTTATTTTAAAATTCGTATGCATTTTTAGGACAATAGTCAAAGAAACATGCTATTGGAAAAGAGGAAACAGGAATTGTAGTTAACCCACTTATCAGAAATAGATGACAGGAACTGTCTATTTAAATTAGATTTCATGTTGAGAAGAGAAGATCTCCGAGTCCTTCTTTGTTTCTCTCTCATTTCCTACACCATCATGGGACTTTCAGTCTGGTGGCCATCTGAGACTTGGACCATTTGTGTAGGTCAGATCTATAGTGTGCATCCTGACAAAGCTTTGTTCACTGTGGGTATCATGGATTACTTGGAGCTGTCTTTCGCAAAAGCAAACTAGACCAAATTAACTAGAAATCTATGAGAATAGATGTCTTCTCTTACTAAGTCTGTGTACCCATCCTAAGGAATATTGACGGATTTCATCTCTGTCCAGATCTAGTGGGATCTTTAGTTTTTGTGTTTTTTTTTTTAATTTTATCATCTCCTTAGTGACAGGCTCTATGTAAGTGTATAAAGACTAAACCTGGCTTTTTCATCCAGGCCTCTAGAGCCTCTCAGTCTCATCAAGGAGACACAGAGGCTCCCAATGATGAGCTGTAGAGGACCTCCGTTTACAATTTTCCTAGTGCAACCCCAATGCTGGCAGTAGGATCTTCCACTGAAACTAGACCAACTCTTTCTTAGAGGAAAAATCAAAGTAGACATATATTAAAATCACAAGCTAGAAAGAAAATTGAAAGAGTTTTATATTGAATATTATTACCTAAAGAAGCACCAATATAAATGTAATAGAAAAATTCAAAACCTCCTTGGACTTTTCTTCTTTTCAGTATTGAGTATTTTCACTGTTTTGATTTGCATATGGAAGGCAGATAAACCATCGTCTTATGAGTGTTTAGAGATTTTAAAGACATAATGCAGCTCTGCCCATCCAGAAAGCCTGAGACATACCTCAGGGAGGCCTGGTTGGTCACATGGATAGCTGAATGAATGTGTCGGTTTGGGGCTATCATAAAAAAAAAAAAAAGTAAGAAGCCATATCAAAAGGAGCACGTGCACAATATCCTACCTGTGTCATAACTTGTGCTGTTTTCCTGCCCTGCTATTTCTTCACCTCTATTACCACTCCCTCACTCCTCCCATTCCTGACTGCACCAGAGCCCCATTTTGAGGCTAATAGTTAATATAAAATTCAATGCTCTGCCTAAGGTAGAGGAGAATTAAGACGAAGCCTTATGGGAATTTATGATATTCAGCTCTCCTTGACTCTTCTAGTAAAACAAAGGTATCAAATTTCCACAAAATAATGTGGCAACTAATGCTAGATATAGCCAACTGCAAGCTAAGCTCACCTGTACGCCTCATGCCCACATTATACTCCCTCTCTACATTGACTAAGGGACTTCATGTTAACCCCTTGGCCCCTTTTCTGAGCCTCTTCCCTCACTGGCCCTACATCCCAGTAAACAGTCACAGTCACCAAGGCACAATGTGAAATGAAGGCACAACAAAAATTTACAGTTCCTGAAGTCCAAATACATGGAGAATGCAATGGAAACTAGCAGGCATTTTCCATGATCTACTCGTATAATGTGGATGGATCTAGACTTCAAAGGATTCCAACCTGTTCATTTGCCATAGAAAGGTGAATGAGTGAAGCAAGCAGAGTAGTAGTTAGTTGCCCACACCTACTCCCACTACTAGTTTGGAATGTAAAGTGCCTTTAAAGAACACTTGCACAAGAAAAGGAATGACTCTTGGTAAAAACAAGGCAACAGACCCAAAATGGAGTTGTTTTTGCTAAGGCCACATGTTACCAATGGAACCTTAATTACAGTTTCAGTTTTACTAGAAATGGAATCTTCAGAAATGGAATCTTCAACCAATCAGGAATCTCCTGGCCAGCACTAGTAGGCAATCTTCCTGATGGACCCCTGCTCTCCCCCATAAGGAAAGAAACCTACAACTCAACAACCTGCCATGTTGCCTAATACCACTTCCTTGTTCCTGCTTCCTGGTCCCTGCTGCCTATTAAATCTCTCATGGAGTATAGCTCTTCCAAACACCTTTCTATCTGCTATGTTGGACGCTGCCTGATTCATGAATTGCTGAATAAAGCCAATAAGATGCTTAATCAGTTGAATTTTGGTTGTTAGCACTGAAGACACAGAGGTTGGGCTGAGACTCATGTCTCTGCTGAAGGGCCCTAGAATTCATGAACAGCATGTGGTATTCACTTCTTTGAAATTTCCATTCAGAACAATACTAAGTGCTAGACAAGAGAGATAGAAAGACACCATCTTCATCTTCATGGGGCTCTGATCCCAACGTAAAACAAAACAAGAAATTAAAGCAACATCTGTAATCGTGTAGCATGTCATTAAAATTCTGAAATTTAGAGCCACGCTAATCAGGTTGAAGACCTTGGCTCTCTGCTCACTGGTGTATCTTTAACCTCTCTGAGTCTGTTTCTGCCACAACAAAGTCACTAATAACTGAAATGAGGATCAAAGTCGACAGCTTACAGAAAGCTTTCAGTAAAAACAAAAAGGACAGGTACATAGTTTTTAATATTAATATTTTAGAATGCCTTCATATAGAAGCGATTCTCATCCCAGTTATTGACTTAGGTAACGTGGTTGTTTTAAAAGATGCCAATGCCTGGGCCCCAACCCACACGAATTACATCAGTTTAAGGGTATCTAGTGGTGGGGCCTGGTAATCAGGACTTTTGACAAGTTCCCTAGGTAATTCTCACATGTCTGCCTTTGGGTTGAACACACAGAAGGGATAAGGCAGGGGGTGCAGACAGCCAAGGTGGATGTGCTGGGACTGATGATTCCTGACCTGTACAGTAGGTATGAAGAGAGAAAAACTCTCTAAAAGCCTGATATATGAAGGGAGCCAGTTTAGATTTCTTAAGTCTAAGTCAACATGACTGTGTATAAACTTTATTCAAACCAAAAGCCTGATTTAGAGCCCATCACGCATACATTGTACATCTGTTTTGGGAATGAGTAGCCTAAAGAAAAACCATCTTATCCTTGAGATATCAATCAACATTCCAACTCCCTGCATTCCTTTGTGATGAAACTCCTGACTCCTGCCTATACGCTCATCAGTAATCCATAATCTTTTGAGCTTTTACAAGATATAAAAAGTATCTAACTCTGTTAAAAAAAAACTGTTCATTCTCCAGAGTATCTTCTTCCCTGTGACGGATATGTTCCCTGAGCATCTATCCTAACTTGAGCTCAAATAAATCTTTCTTCCTTACTTTTAGAGATTCTGAAAAGTTTGCTCATTTTGTGCTAACAGGTATCAGAATCCAGCAGAAAAGATGGGAAGAAGACCAGGTGCACACCACATGTTGGAGAGGTCAAGAGCAGTCCTCTGGGGACTTAAACATGGTTCCCCTTTATGATACATCTCAAACTCCTTGAGTTCTCCCCTTACAGTCTCTTGTCTTTTTAACTGTAGGTTGAAAGAACAGTTAAACAACTGCAGTGGAAGGGACACGAATCAGTAGTAATACCTTTTGAGTGGTCCCATGTTCCCATTCACTCTGACCATGATCACTTCCTCCAATCTGGTCATTGGCATGTCAAAAAGAGTCCCTAATGTGGGGGTTACTGAGACATCCTTTTTAATATAGAATTGTCCTTAAAGAAAGGAAGAGAATGACTATGGTTGCAGCTGGCTATTATATATTTTCAGAGAAGCAATCAGGGTGAATGATCCTGATTGCTTAAAGACCCAGGCAAGTGTGTGGCCACTTACATCAGCCCCTATCGCCTGGCTTGCTAAAAATTTAATCAAATGCTCTTCATTTTCTCCACTGTAAATGAAAGGAAAGACATGATCTGCAGACCAAAATGACCAGAAACAACGAGCATGAGATCCCACTACTCACATTTTAAATTTCACCCTGATCAGCTTAGTCCAAATGAAGAAGAGGAAGCACGTGTGCAGACTCCAGTAGTGACACATTTGTATACCCTCTGTGCTGACAGGGGGCCTGAAACATTGATATGCAAGTCATTCTCCGGATGAGTCAGTTTTCTTCTCAAAGCAATTAGCAATTACCAGCATTTATTCAGTGAGCAGGATTCAGGCAGACAGACACTGACAGTCCGTCATTATCACAACAAAAGAACCACAGCTTTTATCCTCCCCAAAGGAAGTAAGACTTTAAGAACTCTAACTTTCAAGCTCTCGCTTTCTTCCCAGACCTATGATTTATTGCATCATCAACCTTAAAATAATCTAAAGCTCAGTCATTTATTTATGAAGACCTCCTTATAGATAGATGCCCCTTCCAAGAATCTCAACATGCCGCCCCAGAAAACTCTATTAAATATAGATTTAATAGCTCAACCCACAGAGGGCGCCATCTCCACACTCATCACCATTGATTACCTTCTGAGAGCCCACACTTTGTGCAAACCTCCTGCAGACTGCTTCCACTTTGACACACTCTTCACAACACAGCTGCTCTTATAATGTAATCAAATCAATCATTATTTGCCACATTCCTATTATAGGCCAGTACTAGACACTGTAGAAGCAAGAATGAGCAAATGATGCAGGTAGAGCCGCAGAGCCTCAGTAATGGAGCCAAAGCCAAACTGGAATGGAAAGCAATCCACTTCCAGCTCTTACTGGATGCACAATTTTGAGCAAACCATTTACCACTCTGAACTATAGTATAGTTTCCTCATTTATCAGAAGGATAAAACCTACCTTACGTAAAAGAGATAGTTTATATAAAGCACATTGCCTTACACACACAATATGTAGGCAACATATATTAGTGTCAGAAGTTACCAGTTTGTCCCAGCTTTTACCAGCTGGTGAGTATAAATATTCTGATAATCAGCTCTACCCCCTAAGTCTTAGCCTGCATCCCCCAGTCCATCATGGCTGAGAGTTCAGCCCTTTCCATTAATTACTTCTCTATTCCCTCAGCAGTTTTGAATGGAGTGGGGGTGATGGAATTCCTTGCAGCCCTCACACACAGAACTTCAGACGACAAGGCTAGAATTCCAGCCCTATTGTCTGACATTCCATACTCCTGGGCTGCAGCACTACAAAGCATTCCCAGTCTACAAGCCTCCATTATTGCTTTGTCTTGGACATCTCATGACCAAATTCCCATGTAGACCTGTAGTGCTATGGATTTCTCTTTCCCAGGGTACTGGGGCACTTGAATTGCAGAGAAAATGCAAAAAGCCTAATCCTCACTCACTCTGAACCAGGAATCTGGGACCATAGGTCATTTATTCAGGCTTGTTTCTACAGTATCTAATTTTGGCCTATTTCTGTGCTACACTCAAGTGCTATAATTTCTCATCTGGATTCCATATCTCTCATGAAGGCATTTTCAAGTGGGGATAGTAGCTCAAACTGATGCTTCTTTGAGGGGACAGGTGCTAGAAACTCCTATTCCACTGTCTTGCTAATGTCTTTCCCTTTGTTTGAACTTTGATAGGAATTTCATTAAACTTGTGTATCAGAGGACCTGGGTGGCTCAGTCGGTTAAGTGTCTGCCTTCGGCTGTCATGATCCCAGGGTCCTGGGATCCAGTCCTGCATTGGGCTTCCTGCTCAGCGGTGAGCTTGCTTCTCCCTCTCCCCCTCCCTTTGTGTGTGTGTGCACTCTCTCTCTCTCCCCCAAATAAATAAATGAAATCTTTTAAAACACCTATCAATTTGGGGAAAATTGACATTTTTACTGTGTTGAGACTTCTAACTTCTGAATAAGGTATGTCTCTCCAGTTATTTAGATTTATTTATTCAATACATTTAATTTAATTAATGTATTTATTCAATACATTTGATTTCTTTCTTCAATATTTTGTAGTTTATAGCATAGAAATCCTATATATTTTTGTCAGATTAACACCTAAGTATTGCATTTTTTTGAGTGATTCTAGGTGGTATTCTATTTTTAATTTTAGTATCCATTGCAAATATATGGAAATACAACATATTTTTGTGTGTGTGCACTTACCCTAAGTCCTGTGATTTTGCTGAACTCCCTTATTAGTTCCAGGAGGTTTCTGTTTGCTTTTTTGGCTTTTTATTTTTTTAAGATTCCTTGGGACTTTCTACACAAACAATCATATCATCTGCAAACAGGGAAGTTGTATTTTTTTCCCCTTGTGATCTGTATGACTTTTATTTCTTTCTCTTGTCTGATTGCACTGGCTCTAACTTCCAGAATCATGATGAATAAGAGTGGTGAAAGTGAACATCTTTGACTTTTTCCCAGTCTTGGATGGAAAGCACTCAGTGTTTCACCATTAAGTATAATGTTAGCTATAGTTTTTTGGTAGATATGCTTTATCAAGTTGAGGAAGTTCCCACCTATTCTTTACTTTTTTGAGAATTTTATTATAAATAGATGTTGAATTTGTCAAATGAATTTTCTGTATCAATTAATATAATCATGTGATTCTCCTTTAGCTTGTTGGTATGGTAAATATCTTGACTGATTTAAATGTTGAATCAGCCTTGCATTCCCAGAATAAACTCCACTTGGTCATAGTACATACTTATTTTTATATATTGCTGAGCTTTATTATTTTAAGAATTTTTGGATCTATATTTATGAGGGACATTGGTCTGCTTTTTTTTATCCTGACTTTATCTGGTTTGGGTACCAGTGTAATAGTAGCTTCAGAGAGCAACCTGTCCCCTCCAACCTTTGGCCCTCTCTGCCAAACTTCTATTTTTATAGTTCCACAAGCTCTGTTACTCCTCTTTCTCATCTTGTGGTCCTGCAATCCATCAATTAGGTATGACCTCATCTCGACCCCAGCTGTGGACCAGTTCTTTTTCATGTTTCTTTAAGTTCTGTTCAATTAGATAGTAACTTCAAATTCCCTAAACCTACTCTGCCCAGACTAGAGAATCTCCAGCCACAATAACAGAGTCTCATTTCTAACATAGCAAAAGAATTGGTCATTAATATATACATACACATGGCTGTATGTATATGCATATAAATGCCACGGGTATGATACATGTTCAATAAAAGAAGTTAATATTTATTTTGGTTACTTTTTTACAGGAAGCCAAACTGCTTGTTTCATTAATACATCTTGTATTTTTCTGACTTCATGCTGTCCCTTTGTGTCTCACACTAGCATTTTTAGTTCCTCTCTCACTCTTGTTCCATCTCTATCTCAAGACTCAGCTCAAACTTCATCTCCCCCATGAAGCCCTTCTTGACCACTCCAGCACACAGTTCTCTCTTCTTCATCTGCACTTTTTATAATTATTGTCTGTGATACATATCCAACAATGAATTTATTCTTCTCCAGGATAGGAGGTAAAAATTCATAAGAATGAATAAAAACTGTTTTCGCTTGTATAAACCATTGGAAAGGGAAGTTTGAGTAAACCACCAGGAGCATCTTTTGAAGAGGTAAATGAATTGCACTTGAGTCTAGGAGGGCCTGATGACCTACTAGTAAGCATTCATTAACTGTTTCCATTTCCAGAAAAACTGAAGAAGTGTACTTTTTCCTATTTTTTCCAATAAAATACAACTAATATTGAAAACAGGAAAACAATAAAGTTAATAAAATTAAAAACTATCTGTGAAAAGATCCATAAAATTGACAAATGTCTAGCAAGATTAACAAAGGAAAAAAGAGAGGCTATAAACTACCAATATCAGGAATAAAACAGGAGTTATCAGACCCTGCAGACATCAAAATATACTAAGGAGATATTATAAACAACACAAATTTGGCAACATAGATAAAATGAACCAATTTCTTAAAAATCATAAACTAACACAACTTGTCCAATATGAAATAATTTGTATACCCTGTATTAAAGGAAATAGAATTTGTTATTTAAAAATTCCCCAAAAAAAGATATCTTGAAGCCTAAATAGTTTCACTATAGACTTATACTAAACTTTTAGGGAATAATTAACACAAACTCTACATGATATCTTCCAGAAAATAGAAGAGAATATTTTCCAATTTGATTAGCTATTATTACTATAAATATAAGTTGATTAAATTGTCCAGTGCAAAGACAGAGCATCTAGTATGGAAAAAATAGAATCCAAATTTTTGATATCTACAAGAGATTCACTTCGAGTTTAAGGATGTAGCTTTAGCAACATAGTTGAAAGTGAAGGGATGTAAAAAGATACTCCATGCAAGTGGTAACCAAAAGAAAGCATGTGTGGCTATACTTACATCAGACAAAATAGACTTTAAGTTAAAAACTGTCAAAAGAGACAAAGGTCAATATATAATGAAAAAAGGTCAACCCATCAAGAGGGTATAAAAATTGTAAATGTATATGCCCCCCCAAACTGCTTTATAACAAAATGTCATAAACTGGGAGACTTACAAACAACAGAAATTTTTTTCCCACAGTTCTAGATGCTGAAAGTTAAAGTTCAGTGAATGAGCAGGATTCAGGTAAGAGTCCTCTTCCCAGGTGCAGACTCCTGACTTCTTGTTTCATCATCACAGAGTGGGAAGAGAGTGAGCTACCCTACTCTGGACTCTTCTTAGAAGAGCATTAATCCCACTCATGAGGGCTATCCATATTTATGACTTCATTACCTCCCAAGGATGCCACCTCCTGGTATCACCACATTGGGGATTAGATTTCAACTTATTGTGAAGGGGCATCAACATTCAGTCCATAATAGTGATGTTATGTGGGACCCCATACTAGATAGGACATTCTGTGAGCCCCTAAATGGTAGTGTCGGCTGAGAAACTATAGAAAGGCAAATCCATATGTGGATACTTGTCAATCCTAGTTAGAGTGAAACATTCCTTTTCCCAGGTGGAAAAGGGTCTAATATAAACAACGTGCCAACAAGTATCTGCTTGATTTCCTCAAATCATGGTACTTTCCTGGCATTCAGCATTGGTTTTTGTTACTAATGAACTAGATATTCATCAGGAGCAGTAGCTTTCAGCTTGATGACAAAATGCATGATCTGGGGCCCATGGTTAGCTTCCATCTCTGTCACCATACTTTCTCTGTTCATGAGCTCATTGTACAAGCCCTGGAGTGGTCAATGACAGAGGCTAGTGAACATCAATTGGCTGATTTATGCTATCCACTTGGTTGCTTAGTACTTCTTTTAAAACGGATGCTCTTTAATGGGTATTAACATTTATTACAAAGGTCAAATCTTCACATATTATGCCCATTTTTATGAGTAGAGTCTCAAGTTTCTCCCCCAGACCTCCTTGACCTTGATGTTCCTTGGGCCACTTCTCTCTCCACACAAAGTTGATGATCTGGTGCATTGCCTGAAGTTCACACTCTTGGGAGGTTTTCCGCTCAGCAGTGGCTTTTAGAGTTGCCCATAAGTGAAGCTGTAAGGGTACTAACAGTCATTTCTGGCTTGAATTTACACATCAGCTCAACTCATTAATGACCCGAGTGCTGGCATTTTTCTTTTCTACCTTACAGAGAACTCCCCCATGAGATCAAAAGTGTGAACTGAATGCAATAGTGAGAAGTGGCTCAAGTATCACTTTTTCATGGTATTTCCTATGCTCTCTGGAGCTGCTTAAGCCGTCTTGCATGTGCTGCTTCCATTTCACAATGAATTTCTTCTGCACTGCTCTTACTTACATCTATTAGTACCTACCTCTTAATGTTTTGTTCTGGCTGCAAAGTTAGCTGATACTGCGTGGTTAGACACTCTGCCGTGGTTAGTATCTACCAGAGCTAAATAGCATGCTTCAAGCTTTTTTTTTTTTTAAATGGTGAGTCTTTCTGTTGCAAATGGCATGACCCTGGTCCAGTGATTCTCATATTAGAGATTGTCAGACTCCATGTTCTTTCTTTCTGTATTGTATATATCTCTATTACCATGGGGTTTCTTGAGTCATAAGTCCAAGCAACAGAATTACTTATACTGTGGCCTATTTTTGCTGCAGAAGCCATTCTTGTTCTGGGCCTCACTTGAAACTAGAGGCTTCCCATGTCAGAACAATCTTCCAAAATATAGAATATTTTAAAACTGAAACAGGCCCACCAAGCATAATGCTTCTTTCTTGTTGGTAGAAGTGCAAGATACAGTAACTTGGCCTCTACTTTGAATGAGATGTCCTAGTTTTTCCCAGGCCACTGGACCCCTAAATCTTTCATATATTTTGCAGGCTCCCTAATCTTTGTAGGGTTTATCTCTCACTCTCTGGAGTTCTTGAGTCTAATCATAGCCTCCATTGCACTTGCCACTTCTTGCTCATTAAGTTCTTATTGTTTTTTACATGATATTATCAAAATAGTGGACCAATGTGATCATGTGATGTCCTGTTTAAATGGTCCACTCTCAGATAAGGGAGGAAAATGACTCAATTTTTGACTATTTTGTGACACATACCAGCAGAGTTAATATAGACCTGGGGCAAGACCATAAATGTGTGTGGTCAACTGTCACATATAAACATGAAATGCCTCTGATCCTCCTTCATATGGATAGTGAAAAGAGTTTACTCACCTAGTCAAAGTCTATGTATTTGTTGTAATCTGCTCTAGTCAAGATACCACATCCAACATAGCAGCTATAATTGGGTTTATATTTTGGTTAAGTTTGCAAGAATCCACTATAATTTGTCATGATCCATTTTGGTTTGCCAGAGTCACAGGCTGGTAAATTAGTATGAGTTGGTACCACTACTCTTATATTCTTAAAGTTTTTTTAGGGTGGCACTAATCTTTGTCATTCCCTTTGGATGTGATACTGTTTTTTTACTTACTATCTTTCCTGAAGGAGGTAGCCTGATGGACTTTTATTTGGCCTCTCTCACTACAATAGAACCAACATGGGAGTTCTTCCAGCCACTAAGTATGGCCATTCCAATTATACATTCAGAAACCAAATTATAGGGGCCATTCATCACTTGACTTATATATGTCTCTACCCTACTCTAACATATGCTATGATATTCAGGAGTGGTTTCTGGGAATCAGCAACAAATTAGACCATGTATGAACCAATTTCCCTTGAAAATATATGTACTGTATATTGTTGGCTTCCCATATATCTTGTCTCTAGGAAAACCATATTTTATTAGCGATCTTCAAAGATCCTTATGGCTAGCAGAGTCCCAGGCTGTCACTCTGACCTTGCTGTCCATTACAGTAATTCTGACTACCTTGCTGATAACAGGTGCTGCCATCTGATCTCAACTAGTCATTGGCCATGGCCACTCTGGCTGAGAATGGGGAACAGAACCTCCTGGCCTAGGTGGCTCTCATTTAGCTGAGGAAAGTTTTCTGTAAATGAGGGATGCTGTTAGCTACAAAACCTCATTGCAACTAGGGAATGAGAACTTTGGCCAGATGAAAGCTCTGGGCAGGTATCCATGGCATCCACAACCATAACATTTGGCAGTAGGGTAATAACTAAATATCCAGGCACCTGTTTGCCTGGGAATTTTGTCGCTTCCCCTACACCTAGCGTAGACTTCAGTGTTGGTAGAGTGTTTATGACTTCCTAAAAAATGTGACTAGAAAAATTAACCAGCATCATGGAACTATCTATAAATACAAGTTTGTTTGTTTGTTTGTTTGTTTGTTTGTTTGTTTGTTTGTTTGTTTGTTTAAGAGAAAAGATGGATATAATGTTCAGATTTATAAGGGCCAGGATGGCTGAAAAGTCTATGCTTATTAGTACATTGGAATGTCAACCCACACTATCTCTATCCTGTGACTTGGCCACAACCCTTGGTCAGTCTGACACCTCAAGGCAACTCACAAATCTAAGAATATAAAGTCTAAACTATCTTTGCTTTATGATACTTGATCCTTGAAAGTGACTTTGTAAGGCTTTGTCCTTAAATGCAGATATTATTAAAACCTGATCTGATTATTAAAATACTGTACCTGAAAAAATTTTTTTAAATAAAAAGAAAAAAAATAAAAAGAAAATACTGTACCTGTAACACCTACGTACATGTGCTTTTAAAAGCTAAGACTTTTCATTTATCTTTCTTATGGTAAACATATTTGGATGAAATTAAATTCAAATCACATAGTATGGCAAAGAACTTTCATGCTTGTGGTTAAAACTTGGAAACCCTAGAATTTCTGGGAGAAATTGATGGTTCAGGGGAACTATGAAGGATATTTGAAATGGAGATTTGCTATAGACAGAACAATGGCCATTTCCTAATCACTGGAAGCTGTGTATACGCTACAAAGGGGAATTAAGGTTGCAGATTGAAGTTAGGTTGCTAATCAGCTGACATTAAAACAGAGACAGTGACCTGGATTCACCAAATAGGCCCAATGTAATCACCAGGTCCTTAAAGGAAGGAAGGCATGACTAGAAAGAAGGGTGCACAGAGATACAATATCACTGACTTTCAAGATGGGGACAGGGAGCCAAGCAGCAAAGGAGAGAGAAGGAAATGTATTCTCCCCTGGAGCCTCCAGAAGGAACATAATCCTGTCAACAGCTTGATTTTAGCCCAAGAAAGCCATTGTCAGACTTTGGACCTTCAGAACTATAGAAAAAAAAAAAACCAAAAACCCACGTTCCTTCTTCAAGCTGCTAAATTTGTAGTAATTCATTACAGCAGCAAGAGAAAACTCATAGGAGATTGTTGTAGGAAGCAGGAACATACTTTTACCAGTGCTAAGAGTCATGCCTTTTGCTGATCCCTTTGGTTTCGAATAATTTTTCCTGCTTCTATGTGGAAGCCCAGACATAATGGGTGGTGGCTCTATGGAGGAAAAGAGAGGGTAGGGCTCAACATGAAAAGTGGTAACTGGGAGAGAGAGAAAAAAAATAACCTTTTATTTGTGTAGACAGCAATCAAGGATGTGTGAATCAAGTTCAAAATGCAGGCTAACTCCTCATCAGTGATCCAAAATAAAGGCAATTTATTATGCTCTTTCTACACTTTTTCTGTTCATTCTTCACACAGAAACAGCTTATGCTTTTTAAGAAACATATGTGCCACAGGTATTAATGTTATGATCTGCAACTTTTTCTAATTTTCTAAACAAAATGTGGGTGCCTAGAAATGAGAAGGAGTACGTAATGTGCAAGTCAAGTTTTATGAAGACCAACAATTTTGATAAATATATCTTTTTACTAAAAAGTCTGTAAGGTGAGGACCACCGAAGAAGAGCCCATCAGTTATTATTGAAATAGATTTCCCAACATAATTAAATGCTGTATTTAAAAACAAAAACATCAAGTCTAGATCAGTTATTCTTATGATGGCCACCAGAGAGCACTGCAACCTTTGTAGAAGCTAAAAGCTTAGCCATCAAATTCTTCCCAGGGAGTTTGTTCTTGAAGAAAGCAACACTGTGCAGGGCAGAAAACGAACACCAGGAATAGATTTCCATTTTTTTTTCCATATCATTTTACTAGATATGTTTTCTCTTGTTTTTATTTGTATCTTACAAGGCAATCTCAAAAAACATAAAGCAGAAGAAATGAGCCATGCCTCTTTTTTCAGTTCAAAGAGGACAGGTGACAGAGAATGAAAGCACAAGGAAATTGAAGATATCACTCCCACATTGTCATCTTGCCCCAAACACCATGCAGTGCTAAATGTCATATCCCCATCATGCAAGGACATTAAATTCTATGGTGATTACAGATCCTGGTGTTTATTTCAGGATGCTAAATGTCTCTATGGAGCATGCTTCTTCCCCTTTGGACTCAATATAAAGAAATATCGGTATAGAACAGTGAGATCTCACGGGAAGAGATCTGGAAGGACTTTTCTGAATGTAGAATCATGTTTAATGTTTTCCGTGGTCTGTGGTAGTACGGGGAAGAGTAAAAATGTGCAGAGGAAGCAAGGAAATTGCTTCCTGTCTCACAACATAGAAAAATGTGGAGCTGTTTGGTATCTTGTTCACAGAGAGGTGCGGCTTTCAGGGAAGGTAAGAATTATTCCTCCTCCTTAATCCATTTCCTATGGATTGTTAAGATCTAGTTTCAGGGGCTTTCCTTCTTAATTACAAATTATAAAACCCTGACATTTCTAGGACTGTCACCTGACATTTCTAGGACTCGATTTCTCTTGTGAGATAAATACACACAAAATTGGAAGGAAAATAAAATGGGAAATCTCAAATACCCTATTTTATTAGACTGAAGAAGAGATATATTCTAAAACTAAACAGAAGTTACTGGTTATTTTATTATATATTTTTATTATATTATTGGAAAGGTATCCTCTGTACTTATATTACTCACTTAAATCTTCTGGGTGGCTAAATATCAAAATACTACCTTTCAAGGAGACTATTTTAAAAGGGGTGTGTGTCCATGTACTTAAATACAGCTGGGATTTGTCTGGTACCTCTCCTTAAGAGGCTTAAAGCATATTTTCTTTTGCTCTCTCAGTTCTATGATATTGTTTGTCACTTCAAGTCTATCTGAGGAAGCTACCATAATTACAGGAGAAGAAATTGGGAGAGGAAGGTGGAGGGACTAACTCCTAGTCACTAGGCTCTGTCTCTGACATCTCCTGACATGCTTTTAAAAGAAAACAAGTGAATTCCATTTCTTTAACTACCTCTTCCATCCAAGGATCTCTTGGCACCTAAGAAGCAGTGAAATTTCCAGAAGAAAGGAAAGGAAGCAGAGTGACTAGGTCACATGTCCATCCAGTCAGCTCAGCAGCCAGTGGCTGCAGGAGGGACAGTCACCGCTTCAGCCCTGAGAAAAAGAGGATCCCCGCCCCCAGGTTTCCAGTGGATGACTTCAAAAAAGCCACCATGGCCGTGGATATGTTTAGCGCAATGCACACATACCAAACGTCACAGGGCTGGGACCCCACAGTGACTGGGCAAGGTAAAGGGAGAGAGGAGTGGGAGGAGCTTATTTCATCCCTGGTGAGAAAAGAGGAATGATAGTCCACAATCATCCCTGCAAAGACCACTGAGAAGGAAGGAGAGAAGCCTGAACACACAGATTTGCAAACTACAAAGTGCTACATAAATATAAGGCTTGGGTTTCACATTGAAATCTGACTCCACACACAATCTTTCTTAGGCTTCCTGGAGTCTTTGCAGTAGTATGCTTTATGATTCTTCCTAGATCTTTGATGCTACACAGAGACTGGAACTAAGAATTATTAAAAGCAGTATATGCCCATCAAATGTGGGACCATTCAATTCAGTGTATGCTGCAATGAACCAGCCATGGAGGTATCCTATTGGGCACTAGTCTGGGTCTACAGGCTAACAACAGAGAGAAGTAGTCTTCCTTACAAACTCAAAGAGGAGTCCCATCCAGATCCTAATCCACAGACAGCAGGTGCCACAGGGTTGGATCTGATTATGCTCAGATTCTCTGCTTCCTGAGCAGCCATGGTTCTGGGTCATTCCACAGCCCTCAGACACTATGTCTACAGGAGTGGGTAACAGAGTCACCCTTTATACCGCATGAAAGTACCCAAAATCCATTTCAAAATCCAGTTCAGATGACCCAATTCCCAAGAATAAAATGGAAGTAATCTAGTTTTCCCAATATCCTTTGAACCAGAAAAATGGCAGGGTTATTCCTAAATTGAGTATCATGGAAAGTGTCACCCACTCTGTCACTTCCTACTGCCCCCCCAACCCCAATTCCTCTCAGTGGCCACAGCTGAAGCTGCCTCACAGAGGCAGCCCCCTACTTCCTAACACAAAGTAATGCAAAATGAAAGCATTTACAGAAAGGAAGACACCAATAGACAGGCAAGCTTGGTCTAGAAGAGTGGGTGCAAGATTGGGCAGTTTGGTCTTTTACTGGGGGAGCTTCTGCAGACGGAGTAAGTGCTTTAACAAAGCCAAAGCTTCTGGATTGACTAGACCTTGACAAATAACCGAAAGGTTTGATTCCATAATCTCATGGACCTAATCTGCCTTTAAGTTGAGTGCTCCTAAAGGAATTTACACTAAGTGACCAGTTAAGTGTGCTTTAATGAGAAGCCAAAGCAAAGCATGGAAGTGTATTCTCGAGCCCTGGCCAAAAGCTTCTGGAGCACTTCAATTTAAAAAAAATGGTTTCAGAGTTTCCAGATTGGTATCTCAAGCCAAGGGAAAGAAGGTGAAAGAAAACTTTGCCATAAATTATCTCCTCCATTCATACTTCTCATTCCCTCGCATTTTGTTTACATTGTGAAGAGATTAAAGCACTGGCTGCTCAAAGCAGAAGCCTCAAGATCCTATCTGAGGACTCCCATGGTCACCGCTGCCAACAGTAAATTCACCATAAGCCAGGCCTCTGCATCTGGGAAGCCATTCCATGTGGGGCAGGCACTCCTAAATGTCTGCTGGGCCATACTGCCTGACACGTTCTCTTATTTTATTTATTTTTAAGATTTTATTTATTTATTCATGAGAGACACAGAGAGAGAGAAGCAGAGACATAAGCAGAGGGAGAGGCAGGCTCCTCGGAGAGCCCCCTGTGGAACTCGATACCAGGACCCGAGAGCACCACGTGAGCCCAAGGCAGATGCTCAACCACTGAGCCACCCAGGTGTCCCACACCCTCTTATTTTACAGAAGCTTCTAGAACTCTGACTTGTTTCCTGCGGTTTTTCTTTCTTCTTTCTTAATACTGAGGTTGTTTTGTTTACAAAGTATTAACACTTCTGAGTAAAACTTGGGGAAACATTCAAGGACTCTTTCCATTTGGTTTGCAGATAAAATTCAGAGGGTTATTTCCATTTTAATGTCAAGCCACAGATTCACTCTCTGAAACACGGGGTACCGTGTGTGTTTTTGGCTGACAATTTGCTAGGGGTAAGGGCAAAATGGGTTTTTGGTGGGTTGTGGTTATTCGTAGGATGAAAAATACTTGTGGTGATTAATAAGGGAAGATATTACTTCTCTAATAACTTCATATTACTTCATAATTACTTCTCTATTAACAGCAGACCCCAAAATGTCTATCAGACCCCAGATAAAAGACTATCTTCATTGTGTTTCATTTGGTTTAGGGTTTGTGGGCATAAATGCCATAAGGCTTAAAAAGTTTATTTACTCGGAAAAATAACCTAAGGTGAAAGTCCTTTTCTGGTTAAGCGAGTGACACAACTCTGAGCACTCTGGGTTGAGAAAGAGAGGGAGCGAGAGGGAAAGAGAAGCTAGAAATTGAACCATTATTAATACATGCCTCCACATTTATCCCACAAGTTATCCTGAGCATTCCTCATACATCATAGTGCAGCATAAAAGCTCCACTGAATCAACAGTATTCCTATTTTCTCAAGCAAAAAAGTATATACTTGGAGAATATATATTGAGCAAAACATATAATTACTTTACCATCTTTTAAAACACTAGTAATTTGACCTTCTATAAATATACTTAAATAACAAACATATTATAGATAGCTATTCACATAGGACACAAAGTGACACGTAAATATACAAAAATAAAACAGTCATATTGTAAGTCTCTTGTTGCTTTTGTGGGTTTTTTTGGAGTAAAGATATCAATCAAACCCATTCAGACACCAGAATTATCTTGTCCATCTTGATCTTGGGGAAACAATATAAATTGACACTGTGTATTGGCATCACACCTAGAGACAAAAGCAAGAAACATTCCTTGCTGGACTTACTTCTATCTCCTGCAATGGCTTAGAGAAGCTAGGAGGGAGTAGAGGCCTCTAAGTGTGATGACATAGATCTCTATAGCTGTTCTGTGGAAAGGAAACTAATCAGACCACTTACCCCCAACCCTACCCCCACCTCCACCCCACACCTGGGTAGTGTGGAAACATCAAGCCGTCTTTTGAGGGAGTGTTTAACAGCACATGCCACGTCCTTGGGCTATCCCACACACCAATCACTGTGAAGTATTTCTCAGCTCATGGAAAAGGCACCACCATTCCAGACCAAAGGCGAGAGATTTTGGTTCTGTAATACCACATTTGTTCCCTTCCAGTTTCTGCTGTAAAACACATTCCTCCACTCAAAGAAATGATTTGAAGAATTCAACTACCCAACCTGGTGGAATCTGTAGATTCTTCTTTTGGAAAAGAGAACATTTCTCTGAATAATTATCCCTGGTAAAACATGATCTTTGTCCATAGAACACTGTGATTCTCTTTAGAGCAAGGAACCTACACTTCTCACATCCCACTTAGAGCCCAGCATAACCATGAGCTCCGAGTAGAAACACGATGTTTGTTCAGCTGGACTCAATCCCTCCAGTCTCAGTGTAAGCACTACAAGCAGAATGAAGAGTCCTGTTGCTGTCAGAGTGGGTCCTCACTTTAGTCACATCTTTAGAGAAGGAGCCAATGCTTGAATAACTGGTTTCACTTTTCCTTTTAAGGAAAGCTCTTATAACATCTCCAAAAGTTGCTTGGGGTAATATAAGGGAAGAAAATGCTGGCTTGTTCTCAAACAGAATTTTCAACACAGGCAGAGGAAGGTGGTTTCTCAAGTCCCTCGGGGGTGCCTTCATGGGCAGACATGGGGGCTCGCTGCTGCTGATAGATATCCTGGATCAGCAGGGTGTTCATCACCTTCCACTCCCTGTATTTTCTGGCAGTCAGCTTCGGATCATCCAGCAACTGGTTAATCATGGCCAGGTCATGTTCTTTACACTGCCCAAGTAGAAGATAAGGGGGGGGGGGTGCAATAAGATGCAGTGAGTATCTTAATTTCAATAAATCCTCTTCAGCCCTTTTACAAATACACATATACATTCATCATAACATTATCAAAGTGTTTTTACACATTACTATTCTAATCCCTAAGCAAGCCTAAGAGATATGGCAGGACATCCATTTGTAATATATTTGCCAAAAATAAGTTAAGTATCCTACCCAAAGGCTATTGGAAGAACTAGACATCTAGCCAGGATCTCCCATGTGGCTTTTCCCAGGTCAATTCTCATTCCATACCTCAGTAATATTTCTATCTCAAAGTGAGCATCATTCCATCTAAAGCTTATAATTGTATCATGTCATTGACCACCCAAGCTTCACTATGAGTAAAACTGGGAAACAGTACTTTCCCTAAGACATCAGATAATCCAACATATGTCTCTATTTTTATTAAATTGTCTTGACTTTTTAATAACTCACACACACGTATTTAATTAATATATACCAAAAAAATATATAGGCTATCTTTTTATTCAAAGACTACTACCCTTCCATCAAAACAGTATGTGTTCCAATGACACTAATAGAGCAAACAAATCTATTCATATTATTTTACCCCACCTCCTCTGTAACCAATAACAAACATTTCTGAAACGTCTGGCTCAGGTTAAGGGAATGTTCTATAATCAAAGAATGGGCTAAAAAATGAGATGTAAGAGCCTCCACAATCCAAAATCATCCAGTCCTGATAACTTTATCTCAAATCTACTCTTGTCCCTCTGACCGTAATCCTAACTTTGGCTACAAAATGCAGTTCATCACATTTGATATGTCGCTGCTCCGATCCTCACTTTAAACCCCCCTCTGCACAGCAATGCAGGGCATCCACTTAAAATGCTAAGTCCTCATAATGGCTCCCCTTCACGTCAGAGGTTCTCCAGATTTGTGCTCCATTTTCTAACTTAACTTCCTCCTTACTTCCTGTTCAAACAGTGTTGATGTGCATTTTCCCCACACAGCATCAGTTCACATTCCATGATACTGTGCCACATGGAGGACCTTCTTCATCTTTCTTCTGGTAAACTCTACTTCCTTGAGTTGCTTTCACATGGAACACTTGCCAATCTTTTTGTACCAGATTTTACCACAACTTATAAATCTATACTCACTTCAGGCATCATATTCTCTAGAAAACGTTGTCTGAACCCCTAAATTGAACTGAAAGGCTTTTTTTTTTATGCTCTCGTGCCTTCCAATGCTTAGAACTTACCATGCTGTCCTTAGATGTTCCTTGATCTGCATGCCACCTATTCTAAAGCTTCTTAAGGAAGGTGACAGAAAGCATTTTATTCATCTCTGTATTCCTTGCTCCTAACACACTGCTGAGGGCCAGGGAGACATTCAATACATGTTTGTTATTGAACCAGTCTTTCTGTCTATCCCCAGGCCAGCATGTGTATAGCTAAAAATTCACAACCAGGCTCATTGGTTGCAGTTCAAATTCATGACCACAGCCATTGAGTGGCTTTTACTACTACCCAGTACTCATATTTCCCCACCCCCTTTCTCTCCCAATCTCCCAAATTACTATTTCAACACTTTTCATCTCTACTCAACCTCCTCCCCATTCTCCCTTAAAGTTCATGACCCTGGGGCACCTGGGTGGCTCAGTGGTTGAGCATCTGTCTTTGGCTCAGGGCATGAGTCCAGGGTCCTGGGATCGAGTCCCATGTGGGGCTCCCACAGTGAGCCTGCTTCTCCCTCTGCCTCCATCTCTGCCTCTCTCATGAATAAATAAATAAAATCTCTAAAAAATATTAAAAAATAAAAAAGTAAAGTTCATGACCTTGTTCTCTATTTTTGTTTTTTGAGAAAATGGAAACAATGAGAACATTTCTCTCAAATTCCTATTGCCCACTACCTACATCAATACAGGTATAACCCAGCCTTCCTTCCTGTTCTTTTGGATGAAATATCTGTGCTCCCAGCAAAGGCCAATTTCTCTCCACTTGTGCAATATCACCCAACTCTCTCATACTCAAGAAATTCACTCCCACAATTCTCCCTTTTTGTGACTCATTAATTTCCCATCTCCACTTAATCATTATGCATGCTGTCACCTCTCCCATCTTCTAAGCCCTCTCTTAACCCCATATCTCTGTTCCAGCAAATGCTTCACTTTTCTCCTTGTCTCCAATGTCTCCCCTGCCCATGCCCATTCTCTCACAGACCCATTCCCATTGGGATTTAACCAAAACTGTTTTGGTTAAAGCCAATGACCTTCATGTTGCTAAATCCAAGAATTATTTATCTTCAACTTATTTATCAACAGCATCTAAAACTGTTGACAACCTCTTCTTGAACACTTTCATCATGTCATTTCTGTGACATATTTTCCTCATCCTAAAATGACCACTTATTCTTTTTTTAAAAAATTTTATTTATTTATGATAGTCAGAGAGAGAGAGAGAGAGAGAGGCAGAGACATAGGCAGAGGGAGAAGCAGGCTCCATGCACCTGGGAGCCCGATATGGGATTCGATCCGGGGTCTCCGGGATCGCACCCTGAGCCAAAGGCAGGCGCCAAACCGCTGTGCCACCCAAGGATCTCTGACCACTTATTCTTAATCTCCATTGATGACTCCTCATTCTGGCCTCAGTCTTAACATTGGAAAGCTCCAGAACTCCCCTTTTAGCTTATTCTTTCTTCTACGTATACCCATGTTCTTGCCATCTCTTATGATCTCATGTCTCCCCTTCTCCCTATATACTAAGGGTCACAAATTTATCTTGCAAGCCTTATCTCTTCCCTGAACTTCATACTTGTTTGTCTAAACTTCCTCTTCAGCAGCTTTACCTGGACACTTATTAGGCATCTCAAATATAACATGTCCAAAACTAAGCTCCTATTGGGGTACCTGGGCGGCTAAGTTGGTCAAGCAAGTGATCCTTGGTTTGGCTCAGGTCATGATCTCAGTGTCATGGGATTGAACCCCTCATAGGGCCCCATGCTCCTCACAGGATCTGCTCCAGATTCTATCTCTCCCTTCCTGTCTGCTCTTCCCTCCAAGTGCACACCTACTCTTTCAAACAAACAAACAAACAAGCAAACAAACAAACAAACAAATACTTCAAAACTAAGCTCCTATTATTCTCTACATGCCCGACCCACCCCAACTTCCAAAACACACTGAAACCTGCTCCTATCATGGCCTTTTGCAAAACACCTAATAGCAACTCCAGCTTTACAGTGGCTCAGGCCAAACACTGCAGTCATCCTTGACTCCTGCTCTCACTGCCAATCCACCAGCAAATCCCAAGTTCTACCTTCAACATATGTCAAACTATGGCACACTTCAGTTCAGGACCTTCCAAAGGCTTCCTATTTCACTGAGTAGAAGCTAAAGTATTATCAATGGCAATAAAGCACTATATGTTATAATCTCTCATTACCCTTCTGACCCACCGCTGTTCTCCTCATGCCCCATCCTCCTACAACACTCCAGCCACACGACCTCTTTGCTCTTCCTTAAGCCTACTAGGCATATTCCCACCCCAAGGCACTTACATTTTTCTCCTTTCTGCCTATAATATTCTGCCTTGCATAAGCTCAAGACTCACTCCCTTTTCTTTTTCAGACATTACTCACACTCTACCTTTCAAAGAGGCTTTTCATACCTATCTTAGTTAAAAATCAATCCATCAGCATTCCTCATCCTCATTCTATTCTCATCACTCAGCATACTATAAAATTTATTTACTTAGTTAATTTCTTCTAGTACCTAAATGTAAGCTTCTTAAGGACAGGCATTTTTGTCTGATATGACCACTCCTGTATCATCAAAGGCTATAAAAGAATGATTCACACATGCTAGACATTCACTAAATACTTGTTGGGAAAAAAATGAATGTTTGAAATAAAATGTGAGTGAATAATTATCCATTTGTTTTGAAATATCTTTTATATCATGAACCCTATTTAGAGCCCAAGGAAATCCTTGCCATAAATAACAACAAAAAAGGTTTATATATATGTATTTACAATAGGTTTTACAATATGTAAAAAGTTTACAATATGTTTTATATACATATTATATATATTTGTTTTATGATATAGAGATATAAATCTCTATATATTTGCACATAATTTTAGGATTCTAGCATTGGTAGCATTTATTCTATCCAAATAATGGATCTGGTCTTAGATGATCATAAACATTGGCACAAAAAATGTATTTTTTTAAATGTATTATTTGTTCTTTACAATTAGCTTTAACTTGTTTTACATGAAGCATTTATTACATTTTCTTTTCTTTTTTTCTATTTTTTTTACTACATATATAGTAGTCTGAGTGATAAGATTTACAATTCTGAATCAAGAGAGCAAGAATGTGATAATAGATGGAGGTTAAAATATATATTTAGACTCCAAGAAGGAAAGAGAAATTGTGTAGTGAGAAAATAACCAAAGAGTAATAACAAGCAGGCTGACCAAAAAGCAGAAGCAGAGGTTAAATAAGTGGGTAACTAGAAAAGATTGCTGGTAGAAAATCAAGCAAGGCCAAGAGAATTTTCCTTCCTTCCTCTGAGTTCTCAACATCTACATTCAAATAACAACCTTTCCCCCCCAAAACAAGCTTCCATCCTTTGATATCACCATAAGGCTATTCATGTGAAGTTGTGTAAGGAGTTTTACTTTGCTCTTAAGAAATTTTGACAGGTAGGGTGAAATAGTTGTTGGGAATAAAGAACACACCATGATGAGCACTGAGTAATGTATGGGAGTGTTGAGTCACTATATTTCACACCTGAAACTAATACAATACTGTATGTTAACTATATTGGGATGAAAATTAAAGAACTAATAAAAATTATTAAAAATTATAATTTCTTCTACACAAAAAAAGTTTTGACATCTGCTTCAGAGAGAGCCTAATATTTTATTGAAAGAGCTAAATAAGATCTTTGCAGATAAACATAATTTAAAAAACTGATTTTCTTAACGCAAAGTGAATTAACCACTCCTCTAAATCTGATCAAAGGTTTTAGGAAAGGTCTTTTCAACTTTGGGCTAACACTTCTCATACGGTTTTCAGCTCTAAACAATTCAAGTTCCTTACTATTTTGCTCAAGTCTGTGTTAAATTCGTTTTTTTTTAAAGATTTTATTTATTTATTCATGAGAGAAAGAAAGAGAGAGAGAGAGAGAGAGGCAAAGACACAGGCAGAGAGAAAGGGAGAAGCAGGCTCCATGCAGGGAGCCTGATGTGGGACTCTATCCCAGGTCTCCAAGATCAGGCCCTGGGCTGAAGGCAGCGCTAAACTGCTGAGCCACCCAGGCTGCCCTGTGTTAAGTTCCTTTATGGATAAAAGAAGTAACTACACACAAGAATAGAGAGGAAGGAAATTAATGAAATGACAGAAGGCTCTGCAGTGCTTCTCAGCGCAGCACCCCAGTCAACGGCATGGCACACTGGTTCTGCTTCTCTCCTGCAGTGCAGGAGGCCCACTGGATGCTTTGTACTACATTTATGATATCCTTCTTGCCTTCTGGCAGGCAGGCAAGGTTTGGCAGGGCCTCTAGAAAATACTATCAAAGAGACAATGCTCTACTTTCCTTTTTGACTCCAAATAGTCAGTATATGACTTGACTTAAGACCTAAGCATCGGAAATGTGTTCTACCAGAGAAGTTGGGGAAAGCAGGGTTCATTCCTCTTTTGACACAGACCAGAATAGCCCTGAGAGCAAGTTTCAGTTGTACCCATTAATTACTCATTTTAAAATAAAGACAGGCTTAGTCAAGAGTCCATGGATGTTGAATTATCAGAAATTCCTAAAGATCTACATTTACGGTATGACATGATGATTCGGCTCAACTTCCTAGAAGAATTTCCATAAAGAGAGTTTGTTCCAATACAATCCCAATGTAGGGATTTTTCCTTATTTATGAAATGTGCCTATCATTAATATAAACATTATTGTTAAAAATTTCCTTGTTTCTGCATGAAACTATGTTGTCTTTGCTTGTTCACATGGCAGTTTTGAAGTATTGTTTAGATAAACATTTATATCACAATGTAATATATATAGACAAAAATGCACATATAAAAATGTTTGTGCTTGGGGCACCTAGGTGGTTCAGTGGGTGAGCATCTGCCTTCGGCTTAAGTTGTGATCCTGGGGTCTTGGGATTGAGTCCCGCATCAGGCTTCCTGCAGAGAATCTGCTTCTCCCTCTGTCTATGTCTTTGCCTCTTTCTCTGTGTCTCTCATGAATAAATAAATAAAATCTAAAAAGATAAAACAATAAAATAAAAAGGTTTGTGCTTGATGAATTACAACAAAATGGACATATCTGTGTAATCACCACTGAGGTTAGAGGGAACCCTTATCCAGCACCTCAGAAACTGTACTGTGGCCCCCTCCGAGGAATTTCTTCCCTTCTCCTCAAAGGCAACCACTATCCTGACTGCCCTGAATTTTAAAGATAATTATGATTTAATTCAATTCAATTAAAGATAGTTAAAATAATTTTCATAGCCTTTGAATAAACCTACACATACCAAATTATCTTTCTCCAGGCTGATGTGCTTTTTTTTTTTTCCCAACAAGGCAATTTCCATATCAGCATGTCTTCCTATCTCATGGATTCCATAACATGGACTATGTTTCAACAGTCCCAGGATTACACTTTGGTGACGTCTAAGAGATCTGTGAAAAGGGCTTTTTCTAGGAATGCAAAGACTGCAGATCTTCAGAAGGGTGTGGTGGATGGCCCCCAATGCTTCTTGCTCCCTGGCATTCTTGCCCTTATGTAATTTCCTTCCTTCAACATAGGCTGACCCTGTGTCTTGCTCCTAATGCATAGAATGCCATAATTGTGATGTGGTGTTGCTGCTGAAACAGGTCTGATCCATCTTGTTCATTCACTGTTGCTGTCTTCCTCACTCTGAGGAAAGCCAACTTCCATTGGGAAAGCTACCATATGTTCACAGGACAAGGAACTGGATAAACAAGTGGGACTTCGGTCCAACAACCTGCAAGGAACCAAATCCTGCCAACCAGCATGTGACAGAGCTTGGAGGCACTCCTTCCCCAGTGGAGAAATGCATGCAGCCCCCACTGATGCTGGGATTGCAGCCTGTAGGAGACCTGGAGGAGAAGCATCCAGCCAAGCCAATACCAAGATTCCTGACCCAAGGAAACTATGAACTAACAAGTGTTCATTGTTTGTAGTGGCTAACTTTGGGGCTATTTTGTTATCTCACAAGAGATAATTAAAACACTGGGAGAAAAGCAAAAAGCTGCTAACTTCATAAAAGCCATGGCCACAGTGCATGGAGAGCAGGAGGGTCACAGAGAAGTGTACGGATGGCTAGTAAAACCTTTGAATTCTCTGTACAAACCTGGCCTCCCAGTGACCAGGTCAGAGCACAGTCCCATGGCAGTCTAGAGTCCTGAGCTGCTGTTCTATGGAAAGCTAAACCCAGTCTTTCTCCTTCTAGAAATGGCCTGAACTGTCCATCCTTTCTTTAGCCTTTTCCTTGCTTCTCCCAACATGGGCTGCAATGTATCCTCCACTGACATACAATTTGTCTAGGCCAGTTCCTCCTCCATGAAAGTCCTTACTTCTCACCCTGATATTCTTTACCTCTTACTTATGGACCAGTTGTCAGCCCCTCCATGACTTTGTCCCGAATGGCCTCAGATAGGCAGCCATGTCCCTCCACCCTCTTCCTCCCTCCATCAAAGCACTCAAGCTTCTATCAGCTACACCGTTCAACACATTGCATTCTGTTTTCCTCTCTGTTTGCACTGTCTGGTGGTGTGCATTCAATGCTCCTGGAGACCAAGAATAGAGTCTGGGACTTAGAAAGATTCAGGAAATATTTGTCTAATGAAAAACATAGGAGTTCCTGGTTGGCTGAGTCAGTTAAGCATCTGCATTCGGCTCAGGTCCTGGGAACAAGCCCCACATTGAGCCCCCTGCTCAGCAGAGAGTCTGCTTTACCCTTTCCCTCTCCCTCTGTTCTCTCTCTCTCTCTCTCTCTCTCTCTCAAATAATTAAAGTCTTTAAAAAAAAGAAAAATGTATTCACTCACATCAGTTATTATAGCTAAAATAGTAAATCTCAACATGTTATGTATGGCATATTACATTGAATGATCAAATATATTTATCAACTTCATGCGTACCATAAAATATAACATATTTGGCTTTGAAAGGAGTTTACTAATGTCTTTCATCATTAAATGTTGGCAAATTTCTCTGCATTTGGGTTTTCTTTGTATAATTAAAATATTCCTCTGTCTTTTCTTTTCAGCCTCATTTTTTGCAGCCTTGGGGTGCCTAACTATTCTACTAACAGGGATATCTGACTAAGACTCATTCAGTCATTTCTTTGTAGCCTTGTTCTTTGATTGCTGGCATTTCTTCCTGGAAAAAGACTCAAATTCTTGATGCAAAAGGACATGTACAAGCCAAAATTAAATTGCAGAATCTATCAAGGCTTTTCAGAATCTATAAATCTTCTGCTAATGTGGAACTATTTGCAAAGTTTCTCAGCCTCCTCCTGTTTATGCTATAATCTACATGTGAAAGCAATATGCTTTTGTTATGAAGAACCATTTTCGTTCAGGAAGCCCTGAAAATAGCCTCAGTATGTTGTGTACCATGTGTCCCCCATTCCCATTGTGAAAACATCTGCTGGCTCATTACAATCTAGTATACATTTCCCATTCCCCATCTCTCATGGCGTTTTCTCACTCCAGAGCTTTGGGCTGACAATCACAAAGTATTGGATCTATCTGAAATCTAGAGATTTTCTTCTGGATGTAGTTGGAGAAGAATGATACTCTTTAATGAGTCAAGTGGAATTCCAAGATCTTACTTCATATCACTGCTTATTCTCACAAGAATATCTCACTCTCACTATCTTAAGCCCTCATTAACATTTATTGTGCAAGGTAAGGGATTTGAACTTTTATACTAAAGTGAATGTAAAGGTCAAAGCCCTATTTTAGGAAAGTGCATTGAGTGCTATTGTGTGAATGTTCTAGTGCTTCAAGGATGCCAAAGGTCATTTGACCCTACAGACAATTATACTTGTTCTCACTGCCCTCCTCTCCACCCATACAAACACACTAGTGAGCATGAATCTCTTTGCAGAACCAGCCACGCCATGCCCCACACATCCACAGAATTCATCCACAATCTGAAATTTTTTACCTTCAATGTGCTATTCAAGGTTCGGATTTTGTGAAGTTTCTCATTTATGGATGGATTCTTACACCGCTTAACAAAGGACTTTCTCAACTCCTTTTTGGTCGAAGGTCGACGGTCCCCAAGAGGAGAAAGACTAGCTTGTTCTAACGATTTGTAGAGTTTCTCCATTTCATCATCCTCAGACAATTTTGTTTCTTCTATTAAAATAAAAAAAAAAGCAATAACAATAAACCCAGTTAAAATCAAGTTGAGAACATTAGATGCTGTGGTCCTAACACAAGGACTAACACAGCTGCTCTGCTGACACCTTGATCTCACACTTCTAACTTCCAGGACTGTGAGACAATAAATTTTTGTGGTTCAAGCCACTTGTTTATGGTACTTTGTTAGGACAGGGCCGTATTCCCTTTGAAGGTGCTAGGGAAGGATCTCTTTCAGACCTTCCTCCTAGATTTTGGTAGGTCTTTGGCTTGTGGCAGGAGAACTCCAATATCATGGGGTGTTTTCCCTGTGTATATGTCTCTGTGTCTAAATATCCCTCTTTTATGAGGATGCCAGTTGTATTGGATTGGGGACTCACCCTCCCAACCTCTCTTAAATAATTACATCTGCAATAACCTAATTTCTAATAAGGTCACATTCTAAGGTATTTCTAAATTAGGATTTCAACATGAGAATTTTGGAAGGACAAAATTGAACTCATAATAGCCCACCATGTAACTCCCTTCCTCCAAATTCATGTCCTTCTCACATGTAAAATGCATTCATCCCATTCCATCATCTCCAAGAGTCTTAACCCATTCCAACATCAATTCAAAGTCCAAAATCTAATCCAAACATCATCTAAACGTGGTATTGGTGAGACTCAGGGAATGATTCATACTATGGCAAAATTCCTCTCCATCTGTGAACCTGCAAAACAAGTTATCTGCTTCCAAAACATAACGGTGGAACAAGCAAGCCCTTGCAAACTAATACATACTCTAAAGCTTGAGAACCATTGCCCTTGGTGAGTTTTAGTTTTTGTTTGTTTGTTTGTTTGTTTGTTTTGTTTTGGGGGTATTTTTCTCCCTGAAGAGTTTTAATGTTCTTCCTCGAACTGCCCTTTGAGAGAACAAATCCCCTCGTGATCTGTGGCTTTGAGCAGATAATGATCATTACACATACCCCCACCCCCTTTCTTAACTACAACTTCCTAGCCTCAGCCCAAATGCATCCAGTGAAGTGACTCCACACAGGATCCAGGGGGGACTCACATGAACTGGGCTAAGCTAATGGCAGTTCCCTCATGCTGCCCATAGTCATTGATTCAGGGATGAGCATGTGCTTCAGGTCAGGCCAAATGGGGCTAAGAAAACTCAGTTCTGAGACTTTGGTTGGGGTATAAGGGATCAATTTCTCTTTTTTTTCTAAACATGTGATGATGTGAGCTAGAAGCCTGCAGGGATCACCCTAAGAATCCTAAGAATGTAATCAATATATAGGATACAGCTAAAACATGGATCTTGGTGATTTTTTTGGAGCCCTTGCAACTAATGGGAGCCTTTGTTAAGCTACTCTCAGGGTAGTTTTCAGTCATGTACAAATGAGTACCCCAAGTGATACAGATTACCCAAAGAAAAATCTTCATCTTTTGATATTGCTTTAATATCCCACTAAGAACTTTGGTCCTTTATTCCTTTATTCTCTGAAAATAATTTTAAGAAAGATACACAATGAGATTTCTTTTTTCATCATGTCCTTTTTAGTGTCTATGTATTTCACATCTTATCCTGAGAATAAGCTTGATAGAAGGCCATCTAAAAAGTATGACATTAGGAAGAACTACAAAAAGGGGCCTCTCCAAAGGGGAGAGAAAAGCATATGATATTAATGTAATAACTTCAAAATCAAGCAAACTTGACTTTACAGTTTACTCTTGTGAAATTAGAAATATTTAAGCAGTAATTTTCTCTCATCTACTGCCAGAAAACTACCTTGGGTGTTCTCAATATTTTTCCAGAAAACAGAGGGCAAAGATGTTGATCTAACTTTGTGACCAACTTAAAGTATTGGTCAGTAAACCCCTTTTCTCTCTACCAAAGCAGACTCCAAAAGGGGGGAGATCTTCAAAACTGAGTTTGAACACAATTAGACTTTTTGACTCAGACTGTGTACAGACATAAAGAGTGACTTTTTCTCAAATAAGCACATGAAAAGATGATCACATCATTAGTCATTAGATAGATACAAATCAAAACCACAATGAAATACTACTTTGCACCCACCAGGATGGCTAAAATTACAAAGACGGACAATAAATGTAGACAAGGATATGGAGAAACTGGAACCCTTATACATTGCTGGTAAGAATGTAAAATGGAGCCACCACTTTAAGGAAAAGTTTGGCAACTCCTCAAAAGCCAAACACAAAGTTATGATATGACCCAGCAATTACGTTCCCAGGTATATACTCCAGAGAATTAAAAACATATGTTAGCACAAACTTGTACCTGAGTATACATAGCAGTACAATTCACAGTACACGAAAGGTGGGAATAGCTCAAATGTTCATCAACTGATGGATGGCTAACAAAATATGGTATATGCATAGAGTGAAAATTATTCAGTAATTAAAAGCAATGAAGTGCTGATACATACAACAACATGGATGAAACTTGAAAGCATTCTGCTAAGTAAAAGTCAGTCACAAAATCACATTTACATGAGCCCATTTACATGAAATGTCAGGACAGGAAATCCACAAAGACAGACAGTATATTTAGTGGTTGCCTGGGGCTAGGGAAGGGGTAAGCAGGAATAGGGGATGATAGTTAAAGGAGTACGGGTTTTTTTTGTTATATGTTGTGTTGAAGATGTTCTCAAATTAAATTGTAGACATAGTTGTACAACTCTGTAAATATCTTTAAAAACATTGAACCATTTTTATATGTGGATTTTATGGCATGTGGAATACTTCTCAATAAAACAAGAAAGTAGGTTTTTATGAGATTGTTGTGATAACTGATGATACTTGCACAGTAAAAATACTAAGGATGGTAAGAGTGTTGGGTTAGGCTGGAGATGTTAGAAAGCCTTAAGAAAATTAAATGAAAAGACATCTGACTCTCAGAGGGGACATTAGGATTGAGGACCCTGGGACATTTCAGACATACAGGGACACAATAATTTTTGTATGTCCTTTCCTTTTACAGCAAGGCAGGTGAGATTCTACTTTGAATATAGCCTTAATACAGAACTTTCAATGCTACCATATTTTTTAAGTAAACTTCAGAAAGTGAACCAAATAAGTATGTAATGAAGAAAATAATAAAATGATTTCTTTAAATTTCTGTGTTCATGAAGCAGCTCAGTAGTGCTATTAAAGATTGTGATAGAAAATAAAATTATCTTTGACAATACATTGGTTTGTAATTATGTCACAGTAAAATGATCATATTAAGACTACATATCAAATTCAAAAGATATTAAATTAGTAAAGATAAAAATAATTTTAGAATCTTGGAATAATGTGGCATAAAGTACATTTCCTAAATGAAAAATAAACAGGGCTGCCTTTTAGGTAGATTTATTATTATTTAAAATATTTATATGGATATATTTTATCTTTATGTTAAAAAATATCAGAAATTATCTTTCTCCCCCATACACATTCCTTCCCCTGACCTAAATTTGAGAGCATTAATCATGAGAATACACGTGTGTGTGTGTGTGTGTGTGTGGTATTTGTGTGTGTGTGCAGTGTGTGTTGTGTGTGGTGTCTGTGTGTATGTAGTCTGTATGGTATGCATATGTGTAGTGTGGGGTGTGTGTGTATAGTATGGGGTATGTGTGTATAGTGTCTGTGTGCATGTGTATGTTGCATGTACAACTTTATCTTCTAGTCTCTCAAGAAACAGTGAAACTTTAAAATTAACACATAGGTAAAGTGGACCTTTGGGGATTACTGAAATTAATACAGAATTCACCTAAAATAGGACCAAATAATATTCAAAAAAAATTCTCTATTTGAATTCATTTAGAAAGTGGTGATAAAAGGAAGGGGCAAGTATGCTCAGATAAGGTTAGAGCTGTTGTGAGAAACAGGGGAAAACCTGAAAGGTAAATGTTCTTGCTGTATTCCTGCCTCTAGTCGTCCACCTTTCCTGGGGGGAACCTGAAACTGAAAGACTATACATACGTCTGACCTCTAATAACTGGATTCCAGAATTGCCCACAAACATAAGGACGATAAAATAATAAATGGTGATATTAGGAGTCCAGAAAAAATCCCTATTGGCTTTTTTGTGTCATAATCTGAGAGATGTGCAATATATCACTAAATACTCAGGGGACATACCTGTGACCCAGGCATGTCCATGACCCAACCAGGAGCTCGGTATTGTTTTTACTGCTGCTAAGGGCTGGTCCTTAGGTCTTCATAGGGCCATAAAATGAGCATTCAATAATAATGGGAGCAGATGATAAACAGAATTCATAGGATAACAAAAGGCCCAAAGGGTATAAGCACACAACAAAATACAACTTACATCTGACCCCAGAGCACAGGTTAGAGTCTTCCCAATCCCCCCAAAGAGGTTAGAGTCTTCCCAATCCCCCCAGAGAGGGCAGTGCTGGTATGTTAACCCCATGCCTTTTTGAGGCTTCTGAATAAAGTAGTGTTCTAAAATCTCCCTGTCGTATTTTTATGTAAATATTGTTCTACATTATAATTTCATACTAGGAAGCACTAGATCATTTATCATATTTTACCAGATTGTAGAAAGAGCAAGGAAAAAGACTGCCAGCAAAGACCACTGGTCTGTCTCATGTTAGGAAGAGAAGCCAAGTCCATCATTCCCACCTCCCTTGTCTTCTACAGTGAAATAAATGATCTGTCTGACAGTCAAGGGTTTCCAGTGCAACTGCTAGCCTTCCTCTCAAGAGTGTATCTGCCTTCCTGCATAAAATAACAGGACGTTAACTCCCTCCACCACATAAGGCACTTTCCAGACTATCTCATCTAGCTCCCAAGGCTTTGCCAAAACTATTTTTATTTTGTGGAGGAGAAAAAAAAAATGGAGATTCTTGAAAAACAGTAAGTGGTCTTTCCAACATGTAAATCAGTGATGGAATTAAGAACAGCTCAATTCCACACTGTGCAGGCCCATGTGTTTCTAGACCAGTCTTCTCAAACTTTAAAAGGCGAACAATCACCCATGGCTCTTGTTAAAATGCAGACTCTGACTCAGCCAGTCTGGGAAGGCCCTGAGCTTCTCAATTATTAACAGGCTCTCAGGTGATGCCAGAACTGCTGGCCTGTGGACCATGCTTTGTGTAGCAAGGCCAGACTGTCACAGATTTGTCATGTAACACCGGCTTCAACCCACGAGAAGAGAAAGGGACTGGAGTTAACTTAAAAGTAGGGACTCATCTAGGGAGCTGCACCTATTTTCTCTGTGACTCTTATTAGTCTAGCTCAGAATGTCTCAGGGGTCCAAACAGCAAACTTTCTCTAAATTTTGGTCACTGGGGCAGCCCCGGTGGCTCAGCGGTTTAGCGCCGCCTGCAGCCCGGGGTGTGATCCTGGAGACCCGGGATAGAGTCCCACATCAGGCTTCCTGCAGGGAGCCTGCTTCTCCCTCTGCCTGTGTCTCTGCCTCTCTCTCTCTCTCTCTCTCTCTCTCTCTCGCTCTCGCTCTGAATAAATAAATAAATCTTTAAGAAAGTAAATAAATACATTTCGGTCAGTGTAATATAGATTTAGACTTAAGAAAGAAATGGGATTTTTTTTTTAAATAGGATCTTTCTTGGTGACTTTAGCAAATGAGGCAAAACAACATTTTAACTAATGGTTAGAGAGGTTCACTTCTTTCCAAGATTATGCCAGATGAGTGTGCTGTTCCCTTGCCATCCTCCCACATAACCTACACTATTGTCTGCCTCTGACAGGACAGACATGCTCCCGTAGGCCCAGAATTTGGCTGTCGAGAACACTGTATGCAGATTATCTCTTTAAATGCAGCATTTTCAACTTTGCCTCCCCCACTATCTTATTTTTGGTGTTTCCTTGTGCTTTCTAGAATGTGTTTTTTATTTTGTACTTAGAACAGAAGTGCCAAAGAATTCATATGCCATATTTCATATCAGAATTTGAAAGGAAGCCTGTTTTGAAATTGAAAAAGTCTACATGATGACCCAAGGAAGAGAAGGTCAGCTCCTGAACATGAAATACTTGGAAAGGTTTATGTAGGAAGCAGTATTCCCTGTTTTAGGTGCAATGTTCAAAGTGAGAAAGCAAGATCGTGGAAGGCACTTATCACAAAAAGATAACTACATAGTCATTTCAATGTTATGTGTAGCCATTAAGACTTTGCAAATGTTATTTAATAGAATACCTGATGCCAAGAGATTCAAAAACTTTTATAGGCTTTCTCTAATTAGTGATTTGACAACTCTCCAAGATAGCAAAAGACTTAGAATCATACTGTCAGATAATTTTGAATTATGTAACTAAGATAAATCTGGATAATTCATTTTAAAAGTAAGGATACTACTGACCAAGAACATTACCATAGGAGAATTTTGAGAGAGAGAGAGAGAGAGAGAGAGAGAGAGAGAGAGACTGCTTGCTCTTGCTATGGATGGAGGACAGCCATTATGTACTGAGTTTTTAGTATGTAGAAGGTCTCATATTAACCACTATAGACCTTATTATCTTTGTAACAAGTCTATGAAAAAAAGTGTTATTAGCCCTCATTACAAGGGAGAGACTGTTGAAACACATAAAAACTTCGACCAAAGCCACAACGAGACAGACATAGTAATGACTCAAAACCTTCAGCCTTAAACTATTCTATACTATAAATATATTTGATGAACTGTCTTTTGAATAAAGCCCAATGAAGAAAGATTTCACATCAGGCAACATACAGTTAGTGAGATGATAGCCACTTGGACCACACACCAAAGCTTGGATTCTTGCTCCCACCATTCTGTCTTCCAAGGGAAAAATCCCCACCCAGAACCTCCGTTTCTGGGGTGGCCAGGTTTTACACTAAGAAACTCTATTCTCACAGGGCCATAGGGTACCAAACCAGGAAATTAATAAGCTGGCCAGCAACCTTGGAGAGAGGCTGGATGATTGGATTCTCTGTTGGGGCATTTGAACTGAGAACCTGGGGATAATCTGGTTCCAATCAGGAGCAGAAGCTGAGACATGGTCACAGCAGGCTAGGCTCCCATAAAATAAAGATAGAAGAGCTTAGAAATGGAGAATAGAACATTGGAAAAATACTATTTGAGAGAGGATTAAAACAAACAAAAAAAGATGGCAGGCAAAATAAATTCTATGATAGAGAAATCAGATTGAGAAAGAGTATCTAAATAGAAAGCCAGTACTTTCACTTGTACTCTTTTAAGTCTGAAAGATGAGTAGTTTCATTTTGATTTCCCTCACTCTTTTTTAATTTTAGGTTTACATTCTCTACCAGAGTCATATACTTTTCTTTTCCTGGGTATTTGATGTTCCAATTAAGTAAGGTGACTCAATACTCTTCTACCATATTATTGCTTTTATTGATAAGAACAAACCTGGTCAAAAAAAAAAAAAAAAGAACAAACCTGGTCTATTGGGCAATCTTTAATGCTGTTCTTTATTATTATTATTACATCTTATGGCAGTGATTTTTAGAAGCAATCTGAGGCTGAGTCTGTGGTCCAAGTATCTGATAAGCAGCTCTACATTCTTAAAACAGATATTCTATTTGTTTTAAAAATGTATTTGTCCAATCATATAAGCACCCACAATTAGGTGAAATATTTAATGTATACATAAAATTTCTACATTTGCTCACATTCTAAGAAAACAAAAAACATTGGCATGCATACCAAAAAAGACATTTCCTTGGGATTTTTTTTTTTCTTTTCAAAATCCTTGCAAGGGTTTTTTCTTTTCAAAATCTTGCAAGAGGTTGATTGGGAACTAAAAAGGGGAAAATAGCTAGAAAATTGCCTAAATTCAAGGATCCAAAGCCAATGGACTCTAGTTAAATATGTTGACCTTGGGTCCTAAACTATTGAGTCCATCTACCACGTGGGTCCATTTTGGAGACAAATAAGCACAAAATATAAAAATGGAAGATGCAAAAGGAGAGAAGGTATGGGGACAGTGAGGCAAGACTTAATTTCACTAAGCAGAAAATAAAGGTTTGGAGCAGATAAATGCTCTTACCTTTTTAAGATAGCACTCCCTTTTCCTTATCTCGACGATTATAGTCTAGTGTGATCTATAATTATTTGTATAACATCCTTCTTTTTACCTTATAGGAAAGCCACAGTGTACATATTTAGAGTTAAGTATTTAATTATGGCATTAAATCTCTACTAGCAAACCTTTTCCCAGGAAATGATACCAATCCTAAAGAGTTGCAATTATATTTAGTAATACAAGAGATTGAATGTGCTGGAAAACTTATAACTTATCCTGATTCCTCTCTTTCCCTTAGACATTTGATCATTCATTTACTCGATTCATCCATCAAATACTCAGAATGTTCACTGTGTGCTAAGGCAGTGTATTTTAGAGACTAGGGATAGACTAGGCAAGAATATTTTATGATTTTTATACTCTTACATTTAATTGTATGATACATCCCAAATGTATATTCTTCTACCCCTGGCCCATTTCATTGCTATCAACTTAGTCCAGGCCACCATCATTGCACTGTTGACTTATCTCAACAACTACATATCTGGTCTACTACAGCTTCCTAATACCCATTTTCCAAATAGTGAAGTAATCTTTTTAAAGCTCTAGGAGGGGATCTGAGTGGAACAAATTAGAGAGGGAGACAGATCGTGGAAGACTCCTAACTCTGGGAAACAAATAAAGGGTTGCGGAAGGGGAGGTAGATGGGGGGATGGGGTAACTAGGTGATGGGCACAAAGGAGGGCAATTGATGGGATAAGCCCTGGGTGTTATACTATAAGTTGTCAAATTGAATATAATTTTTTTAAAATGTAAAACAAAACAAAACCTTAAGGCACACCATAACACGACCCAGCTTCAAAAATCATCCCATTGCATTTAGAACAAAATCCAAACACCTTATGGGTTCCACTATTAGCCACATAAGCCAGCTGCTACCCACTTCTCCAATCCCTTTCCTGAGCTTTCCCTGTCCACTTTGTTCCAGCCACACTGGATTTCTTTCTGTTGCCTGAACTACAAAACTTATACTAGTCCTAGAGCTGTTGCATTTTATTTTCTCTCTGTCTGGGGCACTTTGCCAGCTATTGTTCACTTGTGTAGGCTCCTTTGTGCTATTTGGCTCTCAGATCACCTTCTCAGGGAGGTCCTCCCCAAACAGTCATCTAAATCAAGGTCCTTCCTCCAACACCCCATTATTATATACTCCTACTTTATTTTCTGTATAGAACTTATTCACTACCAGAAATCATCTTGTTCTTGCATTTACCTAATTGTCTCCCTACCCTACCATAACATATATATATACCAGATTGTGAATTCTATGTAAGAGAGCTGTTGTCTCTGTTGTTATTCACTAACATATCTCCAAATGCCAATTGTGCCAGGAAGACAGTAGATTCTCAGTAAATATTTGTTAAACATTCATTATTTGGTCAAAAAATTTTTTTGATTTTTTTATAAGTTTATTTTTTATTGGTGTTCAATTTGCCAACATATAGAATAACACTCAGTGCTCATCCCCTCAAGTGCCCCCCTCAGTGCCCATCACCCAGTCACCTTCACCCCCCCGCCCACCACCCCTTCCACTACCCCTAGTTTGTTTCCCAGAGTTAAGAGTCTCTCATGTTCTGTCTCCCTTTCTGATATTTCCCACTCATTTTTTTCTCCTTTCCCCTTTATTCCCTTTCACTACTTTTTATATTCCCCAAATGAATGAGACCATATAATGTTTGTCCTTCTCCGACTGACTTATTTCACTCAGCATAATACCCTCCAGTTCCATCCATGTCGAAGCAAATGGTGGGTATTTGTTGTTTCTAATGGCTGAGTAGTATTCCATTATACACATCTTGTTCTTATCCCCTTCACCTATCCCATCAAATAAGCACAATGAGCTACTTTTGGAATTGGATTATTAAAAACTCAATAAGTAAATTATACTTATTAAATTCTGAGTATCTAGATGGGCCATGAGTAAAAAATATATATTTTTAGCTAGTTAAAAAAAGAGGACACAAACTAGAAATGAAAAAGGGGGACATTACTAGAGATTAATTGGACACCAAAATGATAAGAAAATATTATGAACAACTCTATGCCCACAAATTTGATAACCTAGCTGAAATGGACCAGTCCCTTAAAAGACACATATATCATAACTAACATGAGAAGAAATAGATTATATGAATAGGTCTATCTCTATTTTAAAAATTGGAACATTGATAACCTTCCAAAACAGAAAGCACTAGACCCCAATGGATTCATTGGTGAAATCTACCAAACATTTAAGGAAGAAATTATACCAATTCTCTACAATTTCTTTCAGAAAACAAAAGCAGAGAAAGTACTTCCTGACTTATTCTATGAGGCCAGAATTATTCTAATACCAAAACCAAATACATTACAAAAGTTGAAAACTATAGACCAACATGTCTCATGAACACAGACATAAAAGTCTTCAACAAAATATTAGCAAATTGAATCCAACAATGTATAAAAATAATTATATACCACAATTAATGGGATTTATTTCAGGTTTGTGAGGCTAATTCAATATCCAAAAATTAATTAATGTAATCCAGCACATCAACAGACTAAAGAGGAAGGAAAAAAACAAACAAACATGATCCTATCAATGGGAATACAGGAAAAAAAACTTGAAAAATCTACAGCCCATTTATTTTTAAAAAAAAATTGAGTGAATAGGAATAGAAGAGAATATTCTCAACTTGATACAAAAGATCTACAAAAACCTACAGCCAACTTCATAAATCGTGAGCAACTTGAAGCTTTCCCACTAAAATCAGTAACAAGGCAAGGATGTCCCCTCTCACCACTCCTTTTCAACACTATACTGAAAATTCTAGCTAATGCAACAAGAAAAGGAAATAAAAGATATACAGATTGGGAAGGAAGAAATAAATCTTTGTTTGCAAATTACATTATATGACATTATGAAAAGGCAAAACTACAAAGACACTAAAAAGGTCAGTGATGGCCAATAGGGGAAACAGAAGGGAGGGCTGAATAAGTGGATTACAGAGGATTTTTATGGCAGTGAAAATACTTTATAGGATACCATAATGATGGATACATGTCATTTGGCATTTGTTCAAAACCATAGAGTACACAACCAAGAGGGAACCCTAATGTAAACTATGAATTTTGACTGATAATGATGGGTCAATGTAGGTTCATCAGTTATAACAACATTCTACTCTGGTAGAATAAATGCTACAAGTGGAGAAGACTATGCATGTTTAGGGGACAGATGGGAAATCTCTGAACCTTCTGCTCAATTTTGCTCTGAACCTAAAATTGCTTTAAGAAAGATAGAAGTCTACTAAAAAAATATTTTTCAATTTTATGCTTACTATAGTTGTGTAGTTTGAGGAAGATAGGACCTTATTTGCTTTAGCTTTAATTAGGAAAGCATAACATTGCAAGGAGAGAAATTAGAAAGTAACAATAAAAGGATAGTGCAAGAATAGATGTCAAAGGCTTAAGATCTTATCCTAATGAGGAGGGTCTCCCTGGAAAATTAACCTTTGAACTGTCCTTTCTAGCTGCAAATTCAGACATGTGTTGATATCTTTACAGTTCCTTGCTCTTGATGAATAGAGAGACATGTATTCATGTATCCAGAATAGTCAAAAAGAGCCAGAAATATAATTATAGAGATAAGACAATGAATCTGATACCATGATGTTAGAAGCATTTCAAAGAATTGCACAGGTTTCTTCCCGGAGCAAATAGTGTAAATTGCAGGTCTCTGTTCTTGAGAAGACTTGTTGATCAGGGGAATAACGTTATAGTTCTCTAAATTATGTCATTGACCTTTTGTTATTGACCTTTTATCAATCCCACTCAGATAGTCAAAAACATATTAACTTTGAAATTTTTAAAAAATATTTTCTGTGTGTGTTTAAGCTTTTATTTTAATTCCAGTTAGCAAAAATATGGAACGCTTTACGAATTTGTGTGTCATCACTGTGCAGGGACTATGCTAATCTTCTCTGTATCATTTCGATCTGTATGTGCTGCTGAAGTAAGGACTCATTTTGAAATTTAAAAGCACTCTTCTAAAACTATGCTTATTTACAGAAGAAATCAAAAGCTGAATTACTCTTAAAACTTACTGTTTGCAAATGGCCAATAATGAAAGTACTACATTATACAAACTACAAGTTCTAGTCAGAAGTACACAGAACCTGCATGTATTTACTAGGAAAAAGATAGGAAAGTGAATCAACTAGGCAATTAACTTAAGGAGCTAGCAAAGATCAAACAAAATAAATCTAAATAAAATAAAAGAAAGAATTCATAAAGATAAAGCAGAATCTTACTAAGTGGATAATAAAAATAATATGCAATCAATAATAGCAGACTGTATTTTAGAGTACAAAAGCAAATAAACTTCAGGCAAATTCAATTCTGATCACACAAGTAAGAAAAAAATGAAACAAATATTAGAAAGGAAACGCTAAAATGGTCATTACATAAAGCTAAGATAACTTATCTAGAAACAAAACAACTTCCAACTATAAGGTAGGGTGACTACTATAAGACAAACATGAAAAAAAAAGCCTTTTATTTTCACATCCACAATAATAGTGATAAAATATAATAGAATTAAAAGATTTCATTCACAAATGCAAGAAAAATTATAAAAGGTCTAAGAACAAACTTAATAATATACATGCTACACTTGTAAGAATAAAATCTACTTAAAATAATACTTAGTACTTAAAATTGTAAAATGACCTGAGTGGAAAAATATACCATGTTCATAGATAAAGTGACTCAGTGGTTTAAAGATAGCAGTTCTCACCAAACAAATCTAAACAAATTCAAGAAAATTTTAATCAAAATCCAAATGTGACTTTTTAAAATTAAACTTGAAAATCAAATCTGAAAATTTACCTAGAAGATAGAGCCAAAGAGAGAAATGTTTTCCTGAATAATGAAGTATGCTATAAATGAAGAATCTAACTACTATACTGACAAAGTAATGTCAAGGAGAAAAATGTTCTACTGAATAAAAAAGTGTGCTATAAAGGTAGAATCTAACTATTATACTGAGAAAGTAGAAGATAAAACATCAGTGAAAGACTATAGAGATTGCAGAAATAAGCCTATATGTATGAATTTTGATACTACAAGGTGATGATACAAGTCATTGGAGAAAGAATATGTTTAATGTCATCAGGCAATTAATATTCACTTAAAATTAAGTTGGATGCTTATAATCATAAATAAAATGAACTAGTTATATTGCCCAAATTTGCAGGTAAGCTAATCTGCATTATTTCATGACATCCTCTAGGGTCTGTTAGCCACTTGGCACAGAGCAGACGAAGCAGGCAGATCATCTATGCTTGAGAACAATGCCATTGAAGTCAACAATTATAGATTCAAGATTTTTCCAATAGTAAATATTTACTCCTATTTTGAGATTCCTTCTCAAATTATAGTTCAAAAAGTAGAATCACTGGGAAATTTTCTAGGGACTAAATTAAGTAATAGAGATACAAAGACCAAGATCAGTCCTCACCTTGATAGGCATGCTATGGAAGCCCTCCAGTCTCTCCTTTGCTTCCTATGTCCACTGCCACCCCAGCTACTACAAAAGTTTCCTAACTCTTCTGATTTTCTGTGTCCCATTATATGCTTCTACCCACATTCTAGAGCTGACATAATTTTTCTAAAGCATAGAATCTCAGAGATTTGTCCAGCCTGACTGTTGCTGGCTTTTCATGACTTTAAAACAAATTGTGATTAATAATAATAATAATAATAATAATAATAATATACCATAAATTATGTGACTACCTTGATTAGAAACAGTCATCCATTATCTACTGCAATAAACTAATGACTAGCTCAGTATTCAACATCATCCCCCAGATTTCTTTTTCATCCCTCTTTGCCGTGGCTCCCCTCTCTATGCACAGGTCACTTAGATCACAAACTACTTAAATATGATCTTCCATATTTTGAGTTCCTACTTTCCTTTACATCCCTTGAGTACCTTCTATCTCCCTGTGGCACTTACTTTACTCTGCTTTCTTTTTGTTAAATGAGTCTCATTCCTCCCACTCTCCCCATTATTATGTTAAAATTTTCTAGTCCAGAAGTTGTATTTTGTTCATCTGTGTCTTCCTGTTAGGGCAGAGTACATGAGTACATGTTAGGTACTCAAAAAAATAAGGCTAAATTGAATGGACTTCAGTATTCAACTTTTTTTTAAATCTTCTTTCTCCCTAAAGAAACATGCTTAATTCCTACAGCAGCATCTAAATTAGCTAGCTAAAATAATACAGCATCCATCCTTTTGCAATCAGATTATGTACAACTTTTGGTAATATTTGCTAACCCTTAAAATCTGGCTCATTTATGTCACATTCTTAAGGTGTCATGCATATTCCAGTAGGCTCATTTCTTCATTAACAATTCTTTTTATTCAACTTGATTCCCAGATTAATTCTGACTAGATTTGTACTTGATCATTTATCTACATCGAGTATAAGTCTTATTAGCATCCAGGACATTCACGATGTAAGTATCAGTAAAATCGTCTCCACATTGTCAGCATGATGTAAATAGAGACAGGCATGTGAGTCATTATGACATAGACATAAGGAGGCTAATAAAGGACATAAAGGACATGTCCTAAAGGAGGCTAAATAACCTCTCACGGAAGAAGGAAATAATTCAGGGTAAAATTGAGTTGAGACTAACCCCATCACCTCTTTTCCCACTATGCTTTGAGGAAAGACTCAGTGAAGAGTCTGGATAGCTCTGGAACTCCCAATGTGGAAAGGCAATGGGATGCAATTAACACCCTGCATTTTTTTTATTAGCTCACACCACAGGGAAGAACAAAGGCTATTTCAATTCAGTATAAAATTCTAGCAACCACAATTTTAATTGCATAACTGCAAAACATTTCTTTCATTGTCGAAATAAAAAAGAAGGCTGTAATGCATGCTGCCTGCTTGTTTCAAGACTCGGTTATTAACCTTTAAGAATCTTTTCTAGGAGAAAAGCCTCTTTCTCCAGCAAATGCATCTTGAGATTGAGATTTAACCTAAAATCCTTACTCCTGTCTTGGACCATGTCGACACTTCATTCCCTGTCATAAAAGCATCCTGAACAGTATTTCAGACACAGGAATGTCAAGGCTTTTCTTTTTTAATTGGCAGCTAAAGAATAATTTTTAGCAGTCACAGAAATGAAAAGCTAGCTTATTCTCTAACACACAAACACATACATGTAAAAAAATGCATAATACACAGTCTGATTACTCAACAGCAAATCATCACAAACACAAGAAAAGACCTGGTTGCTGTTTCCATAGCAATGACTTTATGTGGTTTAACTCTTCTGGGAATTTAACCAAATCCCCAGCAGCAGGAGAAAATCATCAGCAAAAATTTTGTAACATATGGCAACTGCCAACACATAACCAAGGGAAAAATACTTTTATTTTCTCTTCCTTTCTACTAAGAGGAACACCTTCATGTCAAGTTGTTTGAAGAAGCAATAGAGATTTTGCTGGTCATGCTGCACTTAACTCAAAATTTTAAAATACTAGGTTTCTTCTTCCTTAGATTAAAAGGGATGTTTGGTACCTAGCCAGCTCTGCAATTCATGCATCCCCAGAATGACGTTCGGACATGGACAGAGAGCTACATACATCTTTCCATGACTTGCAGCTTATTCATCCTCAAGAAAAAAAAAATCAGTCTGCAGGGTCATCTCTCAGGAAAGAATGCAAATGGAATTTTACTGTTTTGCTTTTAAAGCCATCCTCATCCTGGGGTAGTATGTCTGTGTGTGTATGCACATGCACTTTTTAGTTCTACTTATGGCCCAATGACTAAAGAATTTTTGACAGGAAAATAATAGATGTGGTACTTTTTATTTGTGATTTTCTTTAGTTCAAGCAGCTCCATATCTGGAAGGCTCTTCCAAGTATCAAGTTAAAGAACATGCAGTTCAAGTTACCTTAGTGCTTTCTTATGCATATCTTTATAAGAACCAAGATTGTGGGGCGCCTCGGTGGCTCAGTGGGTTAAGCATCTGACCCTTGGTTTTGGCTAGGGTCATAATCTCAGGGTCAAGAGATTGAGCCCCACATCAGGCTCAGTGCTCAGAGCAGAGTCCTCCCTCTCCCTCCCTCTCTGCTCCTCCCCCAGCTCCTGCACTCACACAAGCTATTATGTGCTCTCTGTCTCTCGTTATAAAAATAAATAAATAAATAAAATCTTTTTTTTAAAGAATAAAGATTGTGATCGATATCACAGTGAAATATGCAGTTGATACCCAGTGAAAATGGTTGTCTCAGAATGAGGAAACACCTCCAATGACAAGGAATGCATTACTTTCCAAGAAACCCATTCAATTTTGAACCGTTTTCAACATTAAAAAGAAGTTTCTTATGCTGAATCTAAAACTATCTCCTTTTTGCTTGTGCTTCTAGCCTCACCATCTGCATTAGTTTTGTACTTCTAAGGAGAAGGAGATTATGCCCAAAATTCCTTCTATGTGACAACACTTCTCAAACCTGAGGCCAGCTTACTTCCTGTTTTCCAGCTGTCAGAGTCCACTGGTGACCTGCTGGATTCCTCACTGGTGCTGTTTCCACCCTCCTCCCTACCCTATCTCTTTACCTCTAGACATAAGTTATTCTGCCAATGACTTTTTCCACTCTACTTTTTTTTTTTTTTAGTGATTTTTAAAAGATTTTATTTATTTATTTATTTATTTATTTATTTATTTATTTATTTATTTGAGAGAGAGAGAGAGAGAGAGAGAGAGAGAGAGAGAGAGTACACAGCCAGGGGAGATGCAGAGGAGAGGGAGAAGCAGGCAAGGCAGGCTCCCTGATGAGCAGGGAGCCTGACATGGGGCTCAATCCCTGGACCCCAGGATCATGAGCTGAGCTGAAGGCAGACACTTAACTGACTGAGCCACCTAGGTGCCTTTCCACTTTTTTAAGTGTAAAGCAGATCATTGGCCTAAATTAGGGGTATTAAGCAAAAATGCCATCAGTTGCCAGACAGGTAACTCAACTGGGTGAAGCATCTTCAGGTAAGGCCACAGGGAGTGATGACAACTGTGGTGACTTATAGAATGAGTTCTCAACCTGAGCATTCAAATTGGCATATTTCAAAATACTGTACACACACACACACACACACACACACACACACAGGGACTATAGTCATGATCCTGGGCTTAAATTATCCTGAGACCAAATATTAAATTAACAGGGTATATATAAAAATTTGAGAACTTAAACTTTCCCTGGTAAGGCTAGGAAAGATGGGAGAGCAGCCATTTGTGTCTTCGGGCCACTCTGGCAAGGTATGGGAGTTTCACCAGTCAACCGTTATCCACAAGTACACTGAAAAAACACAAACCGAACTCAGCATCCCCTCACTGCTGAGTATCTTATATCAGATAAGCTGGTTTTTACACCCAAGTAAACAAGGTACAGACCATCCGAAAGGATACATCATGACTGAAAACTAACAAAAAAAATCCATCTGCACAAACAATAAAGACCAATTATCACAGAGTATTAAGAAAGTTCATATTATTAGGGCACCTGGGGGGGCTCAGTCGGTGAAGTGTCTGCCTTGGGCTCAGGTCATGATCCCAGGGTCCTGCTTCTCCTTCTGCCCCTCCTCCTGCTTGTGCACACACTCTCTCTCAAAAATAAACTAATTAATTAATTAAATTTACAAAAAAGAAAACACACCATTATTAATTTCTTTACTCCATTAAGTGTTTCCTTTGCTAAGACTTAAAATGTTTTGCTGTTTTGTTTTGTTTTTTTTTTTTTTTTTCAAAAGCATAAACTGCCTCTCCTTTGTGTTTAAAAGATCTAGAGCTGGGGCAGCCTGGGTGGCTCAGCGGTTTAGCGCCACCTTCAGCCCAGAGCATGATCCTGGAGACCTAGGATCAAGTCCTACCTTGGGTTCCCTGCATGGAGCCTGCTTCTCCCTCTGCCTGTGTCTCTGCCTCTCTCTATCTCTCTCTGTGTATATCTCATGAATATATAAATAAAATATTTTTTAAAAAAAAGATCTAGAGCTGCCTTCCAAAGTGCACACAAGTTGTCTGTCTCCCTGTTAACCATGCTGGCACCTTCAGGAGCCAACTAAACTCACAAAGACCCAGACCTTTTCAGTGGTTATGGCCCAGGGCAAGTGGATGCTCTCTATTTGTTCAGAACCACAACGTATCAATCTACAAAACTCTGCTCTAATCACCACAAACTCCAGGGCATAAGACATAGGACCAAAGAGGAGTCAAGCTTTTCCTCAGATGGGTGGAAAATCACATGTCTCCTAGCTGTAAGCATGTGTCCAGTGATACAGTGGGTAACTAACGGCCTTGAAGTTGGTGTCTTCCACATACAAACTCCTCTACAGAAGCAGCCTTGGTGCTTAGCTCCACCTGACAGTTTAATTATCAAATCATCATTCATGACTTTCAACATTCTTTTTACAAATTAACCTTAGACTTCTATACCCACACATCAATATTCATTCTCTGGAAAGGAGTAGACAACTTCTTGGTTTACCTCTATCTGCCATCTTTGATCCAGTGGGCTGGTCTGGGACAGCAAGATGGTCCAGGTTGCTACTCAGTGAAGAAGTATCATCACTAGACAGAGAGTTCAAAAATCCACTTTCTGATGTGGCAAAGCTATTCTCCAGAGCCCTGCAACTGTTTGCTTCAGCAGGGGCAGATGAGCGCACTGCCACAGCAAACATTATAGACTGTTCCTCATTGTCAGCAGCGGCCGAACTGTTGCCCATGTCGATCCAGGACTGTCTGTCTCTAGAGAAGGAGGCCAAACTGCTTTGTGTCTTTATTGTACTTTCCAAGGAAGGGCAAGAACACGATTTGGGTGAAGATGAAGGTGCCTGCTGGGCAGCCTGTTTCATAAATAAAACCAAAAAAGAACGAAATAAATCATGATTAAACCAGCATTCTCTACTTTCCATTTTTAACAAAGGTACTCTAGTGTTTCAGAAACAAATTATTAGTCGCAAATTATTTGAAAACCCATTCACAAGTTTTGGATTCTTTTTTTTTTTCATTTGTTTTACCAACTGTAATTCAGAACAAAAGCTTTTTGTTCTTGTATTTAACCCCTGCTTTTTTTTTCAAACAGCTGAAGACATCATATTTAGCTTTATATTTCAGTGATAGGGAAATAGCTGCATTGGCCTTGCATAAGACCTTAATTCTCATACTTCATATGAGGATTATTAGTACAATCCCTTTTTATTTTGTTTGAGTTAAATTTGCTATAAGGGGAAATTAAAATTCTTAAGCTTCCACGTTATTTATTTTGAAGATTCTTTTTTTTGTATATTCTTTTATTGGAGTTTGATTTGCCAACATATAGTGTAACTCCCGGTGCTCATCCCGTCAAGTGCCCCCCTCAGTCACCCCATTCCCCCACCCACCACCCCTTCCACTACCCCTTGTTCGTTTCCCAGAGTTAGGAGTCTCCCATGTTTTGTCACCCTCTCTGATTCTTCCCACTCATTTTCTCTCCTTTCCCCATGATCCCTTTCACTGTTTTTTATATTCCCTGTATGAGTGAAACCATATGATGATTGTCCTTCTCTGATTGAATTTGAAGATTCTTGAACAGATCACAGCAATGTTCATTATAAAACAGTTACAAAGACTTGATAAAATACACTGAGAGAGAATTTCTCTGTTTGTATTCTGTATTTCCATTAGTTGCCAAAAGGAATAAGGTTAAGATTAAATTTAAATTTCATTCTATTTCTTATGGATCTACATGCCATGTTTAACTGACACACTGGGTGCTCTGTAATGTCTTATTAAAGAAAATAAAGAAACCTAAACTAGTCTAAAAAAAGAACCAGAAGAAAAATGTATAATATTTATATTCACATGACAAGAACTACGATGACATTGTCCAAAACCAACTTGTGTAACTGAAATTGTTAGTGGGATAAAGCCAAAGAATAAACTAGGATTTTCTCCCAAAACCTTCAGAACATTGCAACCAACTCAGAATGGTTGATTTTGTTCCCATCCTGTGTGTTCCCAAGAATTTTGCAGGTTCTAAACTCAGAGTTCTAATAGGAAAAGCCAGTATTTACCCAATCTATGCTCAGTTTGCTGAATATTAGACATGCTTTATCAAATAATCAATAAATCCACTTTTTAGTAGCATGACATTAAAATAACCAGTTAAGATACTGATTCATCACATACACCTTATTAATAACATATTTGTACAGACATGAAAACTTTCATTCCAGAATGTGTCAATGAGTTTGTAAATCAGCTGTCTTAAATCACTCAGACCATTTAACAACTAAGAGCTTAATCTGCAGTTCACTAAATAAAACCTTAGCTATCTAGAGGAGATAATACATACCCCTCCAAGCTGTCCAAATAAATGCCAAGACTTGCTTACTCATTAGAATGATCTGCAAAATAAATATTAGCAAAAATACCATTCCAATCTAAGTCCTGACAGTTCCCCCATTGTGAACTATTTTGGTAAAACATGGCTTTGGTGGGGCCAGCTTCCTTTTCTGAAAAGAGACCAAGTGCAAGCTTTTCCTGTTGCTCCTGCTATTACTGTAATTTGATTAGCAAAATGGGCTATTTGAGCAAAAGCCTGTGTACATAGCTGCTTCAACACTTTCCGTGAACCTTTCTGGACCTCAAAACTCTGCTCATGGGCCAAGGAAAGACATGTTTATAGAGCACCAGAAATTTCTGTTAAGTATATTCCTTTTGGGAGTACTACTCAAACATAAATGTTTTCAATCCATTGCTCTACTTTTATACCATGTAACATTCATAAATGTGATTTTTAAAATTTATTTATTTGACACGGAGAGAGAGAGAGAGCGTACACACAAGCACAGGCACAGGGAGCAGCAGGCAGAGGGAGAGAGAGAAGCAGGCTCCCTGCTGAAAAGGGAGCCCAACGTGGGGCTTGATCCCAGCTCCCTGAGATCATGACCTGAGAGGAAGAGAGACGCTCAACCAACCGAGCCACCTAGGTGTCCCTATAAATTGATTTTTAAATGGAAAAAAAGAAGAGTGAGCAAGAAAAAAACAAGGAAAAAGTAGAGAGATGGAAAGAGAACATGAAAAAAAAAGATGTGTATTAGAAGAGATATTAATAAAATAAGAATCAAAGTGATCCTTGAGTGTCATCACAGAGGGCTCAATATGCAAATGTGCCTTAGAGATACTGTGGTGCTAAATCACAGGTGATTATTTCCACCATCTGTAGCTACCAATAGCCACAGTTAAACAGAGAACACTTAACTCAGTGCCTTATATGAACCATCCAGGTAATATACTCACAAAATTTCTTACTGCAAATCAAATGACAGTCCTCCTCACCCTATCCCAGTGGATTAACACAAACCCATCCTTTATCTCAGTTCAAGGACTGGCTCCTCCAGGAAGCCCTCAGTGGGCTCAGAGCCTGGTGGGTGCCTCTATCTGGTGCTCCCAGGCTTACTTCCATCATACTTGGGAGAAGTCATTTTATTTGTCAACGAATACTATAATTGCTGATTGACTCATTCATCTTTTTTGGTGAGCTACTTGAGAACAGGCTGTGTTTAAGTATTATTTTTACACATCTATTTTTACATCTATACCTGACCTACAATTGATAATAAATTAATACCAGTACAAAATGGTCTAGAAGAAAAATAGCCCAGAGTAGTTTAGTCTCTTATGAAGGAGAACCCTGAAATTCTCTGTAGAATTTCTACAAATGATTTATCCTAATCCCAGGACCTGGGGGTGACAGTCACTGATTGTAATGCAAATACTCCCACAAAATGTTCTCATGATCTCCAACAAAATTATTATTTTACCTATTAAAGATAAGTAATTGCATGGTGGTTCATTTCAGAACATTTGGGTTTTAAACATTTTACTTTTTGATGAGAAAATTTAAAGACATTTTAAAAATCTAAGTTTTAATGAGACTGTATGATTAAATTAAAAATCAATATTGCTTTCCCATTTCCTCACAAATTTGCATGTCATCCTTGTTCAGGGGCCACACTAATCTTTTCTGTATCAGCCCAATTTTTTTTAAGATTTTTTATTTATTTATTCATAGATACACAGAGAGAGAGAGAGAGAGAGGCAGAGACACAGGCAGAGGGAGAAGCAGGCTCCATGCAGGAAGCCCTACATGAGATTCGATCCCGATGTTCGGGATCACACCCTGGACTGAAGGCGGCGCTAAACCCCTGAGCCACCCGGGCTGCCCTCAATCCAATTTTTGTATATGTGCAGCCAAAGTGAGTATGCTTTTTGCCATTTAATGTATATTTTTTTAATTCAAATTCCAGTTACTTAACACACAGTATAATATTAGTTTCAGGTATAGAATTTAGTGATTCAACATTTACATAAGACATTTTTTATTGATCAAAGAAGCTCAATTCAAATGTTGATTAGCTCTAAAATTTTTTTCTTTGACTTGTTTAAAAACATAAATTTGACATAGAAAAAAACAGTTTAAGACAGCCACCAACAGTCTGTCATTAGGAAGAAGTGAGTCAGCATATAAATTTTAAGCAACATTACTCAAAGCATATTTGTTTTTTAAAAGAAGAAAATACAGGAATAACTTAAGACTAAACATAATAAAACCAAATGAGGAAAAAAAAGGAATGTATATGGCTTTTCTTTTATGGGCCACATTAATAAAAACAAATTAATCAATTGCTGCCAAACCCCAAGAAATATTGTTTGTATTTCTACTGTATGCTAGTAGTAGCATTCTCTAAAAACCCAAAAATCTTGTAGAGCACACACCCCCATCTGACCCTGGCCTCCTGTATGATCATGGAGGACCTGCTCCTCATCCTAATCCCCAGTATCCTAGTGACCTTGAAGAAACCACTTTACTGCTAAATCCTATTCCTTAACTTCCTCCTGCCACCATTACCCGCCCCCTCCTTTCCTTATCTTCTCAGTTTCTCTCATATCCTGATCCACCCACTGGGTGGTCTACGTTCCAACCAACTTCAAAATCTGCCCATTCCTTTTTTCAATTATGCCCTGACCTGCATCATCACCATCTCTCACACAGATCCCTGCAACCCTCCCTCTGATTTATTTGCTTCTATCGTACCCCCCACCTCCCAGGACAGTAGGGAACTCTCCTGCACAGTAGCCTGAGTGGCCCTTTTAAGATGGAAACTGATCACATCGCATCACTCCTCTGCTCCAAACTCCCAAAGGCTCCCTTAAGTAACTCAAAACATCAAAGTCTTTAACAGGCTCTGGGGCCCTACATGGTATAGCCACTGTGACCTTGCAACCTCATTTCCTGCTATTCTCATTTTGACTCACTCTGCTTCAGCCACTGACCTCCTTACTCTGCCACCTACGCACCAAGGATATCTTAGCTCTAACTGTTCCCTTTGCATAGAACTCCCCAAACATCGACTTGGCTCTCACACCACCTTTCAAGAGTTTTGCTCAGACCTCAGCTTTCACTCAGGCCTATCCTGGCTACTCTGTTTGCAGCTATGACCCGACTTCCAGAAATCCTATCTCCGCATAGTCACCATGCTTTACTTCCACTGCATAGTACATCATTTACTTATTACATTGATTGTTTCTTACCAGACTCCCTCAACTCAGTTTGACTTCATGAAGAAATAGATCACTGCTATTTATTTATTTATTTATTTATTTATTTATTTATTTATTTATATGTCCCAAATATTTGGAACGGTCGCTCTCAACAAAATTTGTTAAATGAATGAGTAAGCGCATAAACATAGATCAAGTTACTAGACTATGCTTTTTAATGATTAAACTTAGAAAAAAATATGTGTAACAGATTTTTAATGATGATTAAGCTCTTAAATCACTTAGTAACATCATTAAATAGGAAATATGAAGGAAGTCAGTTCCTTTTTTGCTCTTTTGTTGGTTTCAAGGAATTGTGGATTTCAAGGAATCATGGATACTGATTTCTACAAACTTCCAAAGTGAAATCTACCGGGTCCCAACTGTCTTGAGCTTTTTTAGCAAGTCTGTCAAAAGGTCCCCATTTCTAATTTCTCTTTGAATAAATGGATGTCCTTTCCTATCCATCCTGTGAAATCTTCTCAAGAAGCAGCAGCATAAACAGAAACCTCTTGTTCACTCAGAGAAGATCCTGAAGTGTTCTTTATTCTCTTGTGGAATGTGGTCCCACCCGTTAGAAGCAGAGGTCCAACTGATCTTGTGCTGAGGTCTTAACCGTTTGCAGCAATTAGAAAGATTGGACATTGAATTACATTTTTAATTCAAGATTCTGACTTTGGGGAGATGATTTTCCAGCATTGTATTAGTCTATAATTTTGAGTCACCATTCCAAAATGAAAGTTCATTATCCAAAATATCTTTTCAAAGCAAGAACTTAGAGAAAAAATGTTTCCACCTAGGCATATATAGCTCAGTCCTGGATAGCCTATCGCGGATTGAGCCAACACAATAAGCTGATTCATCCTCTGGATAAAAGTTACCATGAGTTTTTGAATTTTCGTCTGTTTGAATAGAAAGCTTAAATGTTATTTTAACCAAGTGTCTTGTATGTCTATTTTTCAGAAACAAGAGGAAACAAAAACAAAATCTGCCTGGAAAATATGTGAGCCGGAGGAACATATTCTGTTTCTAAGGAAAATAAAATCTAACTGTTCAACATTTATCTATTTCCGATATATTTCTTCAGAAAAAAATGTTAGGAGCACCTGAGTATCTGAGTCAGTTAAATGCCTTCGGCTCAGGTCCTGACCTCAGGGCCCTGGGATGGAGCCCCACATCCGGCTCCCACTCAGTAAGGAGTCTGCTCCTCCCTCTGCCTCTGCCCCCCCTCGTACTCTCTCTCACATAAATAAATAATATCCTTTTTAAAAGAGAAAAAAATGTTAACCTTGGTGGTCTTCCAGAAAATGCTCAACTTAGAACCTTAAGAAATAACATTTGATCAATGACTCAGAAAATTCTAAAGAATCCTCCCACTTCAATGACCCAACTTATTGGTCTCATATGCATCCCTTCATTTATTTGTTTTGAAACAAGCATTTCCTGAGCTTCTACTGTAACATCAGGTAAAACTGTCATTGTATGATGCAATTGAGCCTTGAACCCTCATCTAAGAAGATAATTTGGTTGCTTTTAGTCTTTTTTTTTTTATTATTCATGAGAGAGAGAGAGACAGAGTCAGAGACATAGGCAGAAGGAGAAGCAGGCTCCATACAGGGAGCCCTGATGTGGGACTCGATCCCAGGACTCTAGGATCATGCCCTGGGCTGAAGACAGACGTTCAACCACCAAGCCACCCAGGGTCCCTGCTTACAGTTTCAAGTAGAGTTCTAGATCCCTAAAAATGCTCTTAGTAATCTGTGATACCAGTTGCCACTATAAAACTAAAAACTGCAGTATTTTAGAACTAAAATAAATCATATAAGAATCATGAAGGGGTGGCAGACAGTAGGAGGGAGAGAGAATTTCAGGAAGAGAAAGATGAAGAATCAACCAAATCATTGTGTTACAGGTTAAAATAGGAGAAACAGGGGCATCTGGGTGGCTCAGTCGGTTAAGCATTTGCCTTTGGGGCAGGTCATGATCCTAGGGTCCTGGGATGGAGCCCTGTGTCAGGCTTCCAGCTTATCGGAAAATCTACTTCTCCCTCTCCCTCTGACCCTCTCCCTCACTCATTCTCTCTCTCTGTCAAATAAATAAAATATTTTTTAAAAAATTAGGACATACAGAGAAAAGAGAAAAGACAGAGGTAGAGACAAAAAGAGAGGGAGGAGAGACAGAGACAGAGAGAAAGAGAGAAACTAAACAAAATATATACTTCTCTATTAAACTAACTGGGCACATCTATTTAGTCCTTTTTTAAATGCAGAAACTGATTTTAAAAGAGGAGAAAGACTACATTAAGGGCAAGTTATGAAAATATTAAGATAGGACATATTATAAGTCTAATTAAAAAATTAGTCTGAATTTTACCATATTCAAAGTTTAGTTTTATTTATATCTTAATTTAATAGGCTAGTCCTTCTGAATAGGAATTTTGATAAACATACTCAGTCGACAAATATTTATTTCTGGTCTTGGCTGCTAGCCAAATAAACTAGAAAAGGGACCACAATTCTCCCCTCAGAGCAGGTGACAATAGTAGAGGTCATCATTTAAATGCTATTTAATATCCTAAATCCAGAAACTGGCAAAACAAATAAAGATGAAAACGTCATCACACAAAATAGAAAACTCTGGCAGAAGAGGTCCAGTAGGTGAAGGAGCTGCTGTAACCTATCAGAACTTATAGTCACTTGGGCCCTCGGATGGGCAAGTGCCATAGTGGGGTGGAAAGAGCCTAAATAACAGAGTGAGACACAGCAGGGTGTGTCCATCTCAGGTGCCCCATTCACTGCATGTGTAGCCAGGCCATTCTATCTGTCTGAACTTAAGTTTCCTAATCATGAAATAAGGATAGCCACATATACCTCCTCATGACCTAGCAATAGGAGACAACTTTTAAAATCAGATACAAAGGCATAACCAGAGCAGAAGAAATGGATAAATCTGCCACATTGGAATCCAAAACAACTATCTATAAAAAGAGATCATGAAACAGTCTAAAAAAGTAAAAGTCATGAAGCAGAAAAGGAGATGTGTCTTCCTTCTGACAAAGAGCTAACATATAGGATAATAAAGACACTTTATAAAAACAAAATAATACCAGTAAGAGAGCTAAAAATGTGCTAAAGACTAAACAGACAGTAAATAAAACAGAAAATCCAAATGACCAATAAATATGAAGAGATGCTTGGCCTCATTAGTAATAAGTGAAATGCAGACTAAATAATACTACTTTTCAGGGTTCTGGGGGGTGGTTAAATGGTTATATACTTAAAGTACCTACATAAGTCCTGGCACATGGTAGGTAGAAGAACCATAAATAAACTTCCCCCAAAGATCCTTGCTTGATTCCTTCTAAGGGCCATCACTCTAATGCCAACAAGCATCTAAATAGAAAGCAAGATGTCAAGTCTTAACATCCATTAATAACCTGAATTTACATTGAATGCTTCTAAAGCTGAGAATTAAACTTGGACTTCTCTCTAGAGAATACACAGAACACTTATTTCATGTACAGATTGAATCCACTAACCCTACTTCTGGCTTCCTGATACCCTTCAGACTCTAATTTTCTCTTCGTCTATTGCGTTCATCCCCTTTGTGTTCATTTTACATTGTTGTAATGCACATGCCCAGGACCGGCACTTTCAATTCTTTCCGAAGACCATTAGGGTATAAATAAACATTATAAAATAAATCTTTGAAAGCACTGGCTTACCACCCAGAAGCCCTCTGCATTACCCTAAGTCCTGTCAGCATGGTACATCGGTGGGTCCCATGCAAATGCACTGAGTTTGTCACACCAGGGGGTCGCTATGAAGAAAACTGAAAAATATGAAAATTATACTTGCTCCTTGGAAGGTACATCAATTTAGCCTGTTCTAAAAACTGATCAAAGTAGATTCTATGCCACTGGAAGGAATGAGATCCATGCACTTGATCATGACCAATAGAAAAATGAGTTCAGTACGTACCAAAGGAGAGAAAGTCTCTGCAGAGTAAGGAGGGGGTGGTGTCTCCACAGCTATTTCAGGGTCCTCCTGTTCACTCTCACTATAACATTCTATACAAAAATGAAAATTTTTAATGTTTCAACACTGTCATCACTTATTCCATAATGCATGAGCAGAGGTTTTGCTCCATCTGGCTATTATAATTCCAATCCGTTTCAGAAAGGACTCATCTACTGAGCTACCTGGTACAAGGCGATTACATAAGAGGGAAAAAATGAATAGCCATATTAGAGTTTCTGCCCTCATGAGAGTGTAATACATAGGAAGAGGACTAGCCATGGCTCACAGAAAATAAAATAATTCCTCAAAAGAGGTTAAGAGTCATACACTAAGCTTCAATTCAGCAGTGATTAATTTTGATCATAGGAGCTATCAGGAGCTGAAAATGGCTGGATAAGTAAACCATCAACAGTGCACACAGAGTAATGGGAGTACCACCAGGTTAAGGGTATAGGTTGAGCCACTATATAAAGTCCCCTAAGGGATGTGGTAAAGAAAATAAAATAAATAAAACTGAGGCTTTAGCACAGAAGGCCTTAAATACCAGGATAAGGAGAAGATCTTTGTATCGTGATTTTTTTCCCTCACAATCTATAAACGCACTTCAAATATACAATGGTTATTTATGTTGTGGCAAAGAGGACCAAGGAAATGGTAAGGACACTGATTTCACACTCTTCCATTGTAGTTCTTTATTGTTTGAAATCAAGTTGCCACTTTTCCATTTCTCAACTTCAGCTTTTATAATTTTTGCTATCCAAAGATATAACTCCCCACCTTCCAATTTCCAAGATTTATGTGATCTGAGCACTTCAAAAATTGTATCAACTCTGTGATTCTGGCATTTAAATCCTCCATCCTCTCAATATTCAGGAGTAACTGCATCATTAAGAAGATTTCAACTCCTGTGGCTTTTGAACTGAAAGTTACGGACTGAGCTAAAAATATGGCCTGTGTCCCAATCTGACATTCAGTTTCCTAGCACAAACTTAGAGTAATTAGCCTGGTGAAAATATTAAAATATCAGAGAGGAAATAGTGGGATGAAAGTTATCTGTCTAGATCATGACGAGATCATGTCTCTGAGTAAGAACTGAGTGAGTGGGGCAATAAAACATTTGTACTGGCAGTTTTTTGAGATGTCAGTGAAGCCTACAGCTGCTAATGTGTGGGTGAAGTGTAAAAAGCATTCTTAGCCAGCATGGGAAGCTATTCCATGTTGGTGAGTCTGTGTGAATTTGTCTGCTTCTACATATTTTCAGATAATTTCAAATGCCAAAGTATGTTTCATTAGGACAAGACTATGCATAGAACTTGACATTGTATTTTCATCCTATCTCATCTTAAGATTCTTACTAAATTTTCAGAAATTGAAAATAGAACATACCTTCATCCTTTGTAGCAGATTCATGATGGATTACAGCTAATCCAAGCTTGTTTAACCACCTAAAATTCAAATAGAAAATAAATGCTTAGCCAAAGAGATCGGTCATCTCCTATCTACCTTCCCCCCATACCCTGAAGGAAGGAAGGTCTTGTGCCAGTCTTTACAACGCAATTGTCATAATTCTATAGTTGGTCTAAACATTTCCAGAAACAGCATAACTTTGTGGTATTGAAATCTAAAACCACTTGTTTAACAATACTTTGTTTACATGGGATATTCTTTGTAAGACAAGAAGTAAGGCTGTCCATTATCCAGTTGGCTAAGGTGGGCAACTATATATTCTAAATATCTGAACAAATATATCTTTTGCAACTGTGCATTTGAAAATTTTAGCAACCATCAAAACCTGTATTCTTGAATTTAGTAACCTGACCATTAAAGTACCATCTTTATAATTCTTAAAATGTAATTTTATTTCACAAAAAAATAAAGAAAGGATGTGCATTTTTAAGCCAGATTTTTATATTAATCAATAAAAGATATGGCCAGAGTTTGACAGGTATTCCTAAGGTGCGGAAATGTTTAATTTCTTAAAGAATTTTATGTTAGGTAAAAATTTACAATGTCCTATCGTCTTAACAATTTACCATTTTATTGGCAATAATTTGCAACTAAACATCAGTAATAAAAATAGAACTAGACAAACTTGAAGGAACTCAAACTTGGCTCATGACCTCAGGCCATTGGAGTTCCTTTTCAAGGGATTAGTCAGGAACATATTTTATTACACAAATTCATGAAAGACAGAATGTGTCTACATCATATGTTCTTAGCTATATAACTTTCTATTTAAAGGGAAAATATTATTTTGGGGTGGTAATCTGATTTATTTCCCACCTTTTTCCAGTTTTCTATATTTTTAAAAAGTATTCCATATTATGTGTTCACTTTTTTTTTTTTTTTTTTTTTTTTTTTTTTTTTTTTTTTAGAAACCAGTGTATTCAGTAGTGGCCTAAGTCAACCAATACTAATAAAATAAAAAGAATGTTATGCATTTATTGACTCACTTATGCTTTCCATTTCTTCTAGTTCTGTATTGCTTCATGAACTATCCAGCACGCTGCTCCCTCACTACTGCATAATTATTGCATATTCCCAAGTCTTTTCAGCTGTAACAAATTAGGAATCCTTACCCAACTCTCAACCTATCATGGTCCTGCCATATTTATTATTATTAATAGGAAATATATAAATTTCATTTTAACAAATAAGCAGAACTTTCTATAAGAAGGAAGATGAACTTCAGATGAATTTAAGAAGCCCCTCAGGGGTGCCCAGATGGCTCAGTCAGTTAAGCGACCAAATCTTGATTTCAGCCTAGGTCATAATCTCAGAGTCATGAAATTGAGCTCCCAGTCAGCCTCCATTGGGGCTCCAACGGGCTCTGTGCTCAGTGGGGAGTCTCCTCTCTCTCTCTCTCTCTCTCTCTCTCTCTCTCTCTCTCTCCTCCTTCTGCCCCTCCTCCTGTTTGTACTCTCTAAATACATATAAATATTATATATTATATAAAATATATATAATAAAATATATATTTTTAAAAGCACTTTAAGAAGCCCCATCAGCACAATGATAAACATGAACTCTTTAATGGCCACTTAAAACCAGACTAATACATGGGCCCAGACCCCACCATAGAAACCAGAAAGTGTTTAAGACCCAATAGAATAATAAACAACTGGAAAAAAAAAACCAGGAAATCAAATAGAACAAATTTATCAGCCTCCATAGAATTTTGGGAAATGCATATTCAAACACAGGAAAATATTCACCACTACACTGGCAAAACTTTAAAATACTGATTTCTAGAATTGAGGAGGAAACATTCTCATCCTTTGTTCAGTTGAACTTCAAAACTGATACAGCCAATTTTAAGCAGGCAAGTTGACGATACTAATCAAAATTTAAATATCTACCCCCTAATTATAAATGTCTGTCCTACAAACCACAAATAAGTGTGGAAGAATGTTAATTCAACAAGACATGCAATGGCAAAAGAAAAAAACACTGATACAATATAATCATCCATTAATAGGAAAATGGATAAAATATGGCACTAATTTCATCAGTAAATTAATGTTTTAATGAAGCTAATAAAAAGACTGAGATAGGAAGCCTTGTGATGGCCTGGAAAAATCCTAACATACTGTTAAGTGAAAAAAGCAAGTACAGAACAATATGATTAGTCTGATTCACTGTACTTTTAACACCTTGTATTTGCACATGTGCATGAATTGGTATGCAAAGAAAAGCATCAGGAAGGATGTATGTCCCTCATACTGTTAAAAGCAGTTAATCCTAGGGAGAGAAGATGAATTGGAGAGTGAAGCTAGGAGTATGGGAAGGTTTTCACTTTAAATACTTCTGAATTATAGTATTTTTTACAAGAATATGTTTTGTGTGTTCTTTAACTGAAGGAAACATTTTAAAGTACATTTCTAAAACTTGATCAGGCAAAGCACAATGTATTTATTCACTTTCAAAATACCCAAGCTATTATTAATTTATACCCGATTTCATAAGTGCATACTAACCTTCCCCCAAAAACAGCATCTAAAAATGAAATAGACAGTTTTTAACATATCAAGACAAAAAATAGTTTTGAACTGAGTAAGCCTGAAACAATAAAAGGCATTTCTAAGTTCCTTTCCAGAACACAGAAATACAGAAATATAGCAAAACGAAAGAGTACTGACAATAAAGAAAAGATTCCTCCCAGCTCTTACCCAAAACTCATGTCCTTTTCATTGCCACCATTAGATACTTGCTGTAGAAAACATGATTGTTCAGAATCTTGTTTGACTGTTTCCTTTCTAGAGCCCACTAGCTTAAGAGTACCTCCTTTGCTAAGAACTTTTTTTAAAACCAAGGCAGTAGAGAAATTTCTATTTGTGGCTAAATAGATGGATGCACAAAAAGACTTATATTTACATAAAAGAAGATGACAGATGTTTCCTGGGAGTTTGTTGTATATTAAATCAATGTGTTGGAGGAGCACAAGTGTTAAGAAATTGATATACAAAACAAGAAGTTTCTTCCCACAAACATCGTCTGAGAAAGGCAACTACCAACCAGTCTTTGTTTAGAAACCAACTCTTCCGTTACCCTTAATTACTTACCCCTGTGCTTGTAAATTGAGGGTCCCTGCAGAACACACAGCATTTCTATTAAATGTAATTACCTTCCCCTTCATCGTCCCTGAGAGAAACGTCACCGCCAAAAAATGCAGTTTCCCAAGGAAACAAACTTCTAAAACAGGACCCGTCTCTCCACATGCCAGTCCCTCCATCCCCAGATTCTTTGCATCTCGCAAGGAAATACCCAGCTCCATTATCAACTGGCTCAAACTGGCCTCCTCAGTAAGAAAGAGAGCTCTTCAGGTGCCCCTCAGAACAAATCTTTAAATGTCATCTGCATCATTTGGTGGGAGAAGAGGAAGCTAACTTGGAGGCCCCAAAGAGATTGCACTTGGATGGCTATTAACACCACCAGAGAATGCCAGAAAGGACACTGGGGATTAATTGGTGGCTCACATCCAGACTGACCCTCACTATGGCAGGGCTCCAAGTACTGCTGGGTGAGACGTAAGCCTTTCACACACCACCAACATACCTACAGCTTATTAATCAATAAAATTTAGTTACCAAAACAAAAAGAAAAATAAAAAAGAGCTTTGTGAAGTTTTTTAAAATCTTCTTTTGGGCATCCGCTCTTATTTTTCTCAGGCACTTGAGAAAGCCAGGGGGAGAGAGCTAAAATCAGGAAGAGTGTAGAAACAACTTCTCTCTACATTTAAGTAAATAAAATTCTTGTTTGAAAGACTCAATTTGTCAATTCCTTGTCTCGTTATTTAACATGGGGTGTCCCAATGGTCTGTAAAGAGCCATTCTGCCCTCATTTGAAGGTTGTGGTGGGAGCTTAGAGAACAGGTGAGAAGGTTTCTAGCTATATGAGGCTGCTGATGGGGCTTTCCTATAAGAAGGCACAGGTGGGGCGCACCTGGGTGGCTCAGTGGTTGAGTCTCTGCATTTGGCTCAGGTCGTGATCCGAGGGTCCTGAGATTGAGTCCCACATCAGGCCCCCCATGGGGAGCCTGCCTCTCCCCTTCCCCACGTCTCTGCATCTCTCATGACCAAGTAGATAAGCTCTTTGGGGAAAAAAAGGGTGTGTGTGTATCCACAGCTTATACATGTTTGGTGAAAAGCAGCTTTTTTCTTTAGGTTTCTAAAGCAAGAGGGTAAAGAGAAATTAGAGCAGAATGATAAGGAAATCATTGTGTATAACTAAACAAAAGAGATTAAACCATAAGCTCTTTAAATGAATTATGTATATATTCTTTATTTCTTTTGCCCAGGATCTGCCACTGTGGACATATAGTAGGTATTCCACTGACACATTTTTATTAGTTATGTGATGGTAATGAGGAACATTGAGAAATCTGAGAATAGGGCTTAAATTAAATAGAAGGCCCTTCAATGCCTCAAGCACCTCAAATATATATAGCCTCTTTCAATTAACAGCCATTGTGCTCACACTATAATCTAAACCAGCAGGGGATGGAGTCGGGCAGATAGTGCTCTATGCATATATTCCACTTACTTAAACAGGAAAAAAAAAAAACAGGAAATGGAGTTAGGGACATAAAATTTTATGTGAGATGTACTCTGAACAAGGACATTTTGCAAAATTTTCAGGATAGAACATGGATTAGTAATAAACAGAGGGATCATCATGATAATTACACAGGACATAAGAAATGCTACAGATATTTTTCATGTAGAATTCTAAAAGCTGTGAGATTGGTCACAGTACTTTCAGGCCTTTCTCCCCCTGTGATGCTGATTCTCACTGTAACATTTTCTTATAATGACTTCTGTCCTTTCCTTTCTCAACTGAGTGGTTCCCTCAGAAGAATCTTATTACTTCTTCCTAAAATAGCCATTTTGATAAAGGTAGTTCTCCAAAATGCTTCCAAATAGCCTAGAAGAAAGTAAGAACACTTAAAGTGCTAAGGAGACTAATCCTTAAAGTAGCAGTAATAAATAAAACAGGTGATATTAACATATGCTTAAAATTCAAACACCTGACCAAAGTAATCTATTTCCAAAAAGATTGGATTTAGCAATTTTCTCTACTTACACGCTCATTTCCTGTGCATTCTCAGCTGCGAAAAAAAAGGTCTTGATCTGTGGATGGCTGATCTTAAAAGCACTTGAAGGGAGAAAAACGCAGACACATGAAAAATTAGAAATTAGTGTAGTTATCAATGGGTTTGAAAGTAAATCAAATACAAGTGTAGAAATTCATGTGCTTTCTTTGTAAATTTACAAAAAAATAATTTAGTCTCATTAAACATCCATTGCCTAATCTCTATTTCATGTAGAGAGCAGACAATTAATTTATCGTGTTGAGACATCCAGACTAGGACTGAGTCTTGGCTAGTTAATAGTTTCTATTTAAAACATATAGGCATATGCTTTTATTTTCATTTGCTAACTGCTTTGCTATAAAGAGACAATAAATTAAAATTTACAGTCTTAGAGGTGTCACTTAATATTCAATAAATTAAAATTTATAGTCTTAGAGGTGTCACTTAAATATTCAGATCAACCCCTTAAAGCAAAATACTTATTCAAATTCAAATATATACAGAATTTTATTTGTAGGAAAATAATCAAGTATAGAACTTCCACACTGTAACAACATATCAAAAAAATTTATCCAAGCCACCTTCTAGGAGTAAAGGAAAAATATACTTATTTTTAGTTTAAAAGAAAAGTATAAAACACTGAAGATTAGCAATGAAATGCTTCCCCTTTACCACCAGACCGGAAGTCCTGCAGTACAGGCCATCATTCTGGTAAGTAACCAGTTTGGTCAAAACCACGAAAATCAACACAACATCGTGTATCACTGGATATGTACAGTAACAATAGAGTGGCAGGGACTTAAAGCTAATTCAATTTTATTCATTTTCTTAGAAAAATCTAGTCAGTTGCCACTACTGGTAACATAGGTCACTAAGGAGATAAATGCTTTTTTCTGATAAAACAGAAAAAGATGTCAAAGGCAGAAGAATAAGAAAAAGGTCAAGAGGGCACATTTGCAAAATGCAGCTGGATGCTATCATGAAAAGAGCACATGAATGGTTAGCTAATCTAGACCAGCTCTCCTGTGAGTTCTAGGCAAGCTCAGACTCTCTGAGCTGTTCCCTTCTCAGTAAAATAAGGACTGTAAGCTGGTGACTTTTTTGGTTCTTGTCTATTCTCAAATTTTTTGGACTTAAATTATATCAGAATATAATCCCAAAATCTATAGTATCTCAGAATTAATTCTATTTCAAGGATGACAATGTTATGAACTAAGTCAAAGAAAGTGGTCTTGCTATCATATCTTAAGCTCTAGTGAGTCCTATTGAACCAGTCATTCTCTTCACCCAGACAAGATCTTGACATCTGATCTCCCAGCCAATCCTGGATGGGAGCTTGTTTTTCATTCCATCTCAGACACAGTTGTCAAAAATATGTCATGCCAAGGCTCCACAGGGTTTTAAAATCCATCTGTTCCACAAAATGAAATTACAGAAAATAAGAGGTTAAAAGCTTACACTGTTTTTAGGATGCTAACCCATAGGTTCAAAATTCTCAGGCATTTGGGTGTTACCTTCACTAACTTCCAAATCACCACATCACTCGAGAAACTAAAATTATGAAGGGATGTTATCCTGGCACAGAGTTTTGTGGGAAATGATAGATAACTTACTGCTTTTTCTTGCATTCAGATGCTCTCTCTACAGAGAAATCGGGCAGATTGACAAATCCATCAGCCTTCTCTGCCTGAGAAAAATACATACAACAGATATGAATAAATGAGTCAATCCTAACAGTAAGTTTATAAAGATCATACACATTGAATGAGATTATATAATGAAATGAAAGAGAACAAAAGATACCTCCCTGAATCAGCATTGGACTTACCGAGATCCATATTTGATGAGAGAAATTAATAGTCTCCTAATAAGTCATCCAGAATCTTTCCATGAGAAGTACCATGACCCAGCTTAGGGATGGCCAAGGTATGACATGCATAGGACTTGGCCCAACCCCTTCCTGTATCCCTGGAAGATCCCAGTGCTAACCCATCAGAGCTCTACTCTACCATGTTAGTAGGCAACCTCAGCATCAAATTCACCTCCAGTAAGCCAGTTCTCATACTCCACTAAGCCACAAGCACAGAAGGTAGAATGTAACCAGCATCCTACCATATGGTGGACAGAGGCCAGATTTCAGAGTTAGCAAATCAAGGTTCATATCATAACATACCTAACAACTTACTGATTGTTAGAAGGCTTGAATGAGCTTAGATAAATAAAATGCTTAACAGATACTCAACAAACATTAGTTCCTCTCCCAAGTCTGTAGGCAGTTCTGATGGTATTAAACCATAGAGCAGTATCTTAGAACATCTCAGTTCCATATCATTTCCTAGAAAGACTTTTTTCAAAGGAAAGTCTTCAGAAAAAAATGACTCGTTTGGACATCGCTTGAATGTCCCTTCAAAACATCAAATATTCTATAGGAAATATAATTCTTGTTCTACCTCTCTGAGAATTTGTTAATCTTTATGGATAAAATATAACTACACCACAAGGAGGCTAGATTGTTTGTCAGATAGAACCCAAATATTCTTCCATCTACACTGGTGTCTCTGAGTAGGGAAACACAGTCCACAAGATTAATCCTTAATGACTCAGTGCTATGGGGAAATGAATTTTAAAAATTGATTTTTGAAAATATAATCTTAGTTTTAAAAGTCCACTAGCTATTAACTTAGCACCATGGGTCCTCTTACTTCATTTCATGATTCTGCAACTCTTTCCCTTATCCCCAACCTGAGTGCAACTCCTATACTTCCTTCAGAAAAATTAAACTGTGAAAACTTTAATCCTATGCCTGTCCCATCTTCCCTCTCCTATATGAGTTTATCTATCCAAATTCTTCACTTGAAATGCTTTCTTCTTACAAGGCTCAAAACTCAATTCTAAAGGGAACTTCCTTCTTAAAAAATTATATATATCTATATATCTATCTATATCTATATCTATATATCTATTATATATATACACTCTTTCATTCAACTTAACTATTTCTTAATGAACTGTTTACTCACTGGATGATGGTTTCACCAATCCTATCTCCAAAAGAATTTAAAATATTTAAAGAACATAGACTGTAGATCAACTTTTTCTACAACACACAATACTTCCTGTGGATGTTCATCAGCATTATATAAAAGCATAGTTTTGAAAAACTGTCAGGCTCTGGTAATTCTACTTCTAGATGTGTACCCAGAAGAAGCAAAAGTAGGTACTCAAATAAATACATAAGCATCCATGTCCACAGAAATATTACAATAGCCAAAAGGTAGAAATAGTCCCATCAACAGGAGACTAGATAAACAAGTTGTAGTTTATTCATACAATGGAAGATTATTCAGCCATAAAACCAAATGAAGTACTGATACAGGCTACAATGTGAATGAATCTCGGTAGCATTATACAAAGTGAAAGAAGCCAGACACAAAACATCACACATTATACATATAACTACCCAGAATAGATAAATCCACAGAGACAAAACACAGATGAGGTTGTCAGGGGCCGGGGAAATTGGGGAATAGGGAGGAACTGTTTAATGGGTATGGGTTTTCCTTTTGGAGGTTGAAAATGTTTAGAACTAGACAGCAGTGGTGGTTGCACGAAATTGTGAGTGTTATCAAATGCCCCTGAATTTCTCAGTTCAAAATGGATAAACTTGGGGTGCCGGGGTAGCTCAGTCAGTTGAGCATCTGACTCTTGATTTCGGTTCAGGTCATGATCTCAGGGTCCTGAGATCCAACCTCGCGTCAGGCTCTGCACTGGATGTGGAGCCTGCTTAAGATTCTCTCTTCCTCTCTCTTAGCCTCTCTCCCCCTCTTAAAAAAAAATGGATGATCCTAAGTGAATTTCACTTCAATTAAAAAACCATAATCTATATTAGGCTAAAGTATTTTTATGTAAATTTCTATAATTATTTTAGAAAGAAAACAATTTATATTCACCATTTGTTTCTATTTCCTCCCTTCATTCATAGCTATGCCCACTGTTCCACAGAAGCTGTAGTTACATGAACCCCAATGATTTTCATGTTGCCAAGTTCTGTCTATGTCTTTTGTTCTTCATTCAACTGAACTCTAGTAATTGATACTAAAACTCAAGGCCTCCCTCTAGAAACACCTCATTTCTTGCTTTTCTGACATATTCCTGCTGCTCCCTTTCTCCTCCAACTACTCCTTGCTTGCTTTTGTGAGGTCCTCTTCTCTTGCCTGTTTCTTAGATGTCAGTGTTCCCCAGACTTCCCACCACAAACCTAATCTCTTCTCACTCCAATACTCTCTCTGGGGGGACTACACAGCCTACCGTGGCGGCATGTATTGCCACTGCACACACATATATCCAAAATCTATAACTGGAACTTAATCCTGAGCTCCTGTCCCAGAGATCTGACTGCTTTGCATACTTGTTCTCATGAGCATTCCACAGATTCCCTGTTACAGACTGAATATTTGTATCCGCCAACCCCAAATTCCTATTCTGAAGCCCTAAGCCCCAGTGTGATAATATTTGGATGTGGGACCTTTGGGAAGTAATTAGTCTTAGATGAAATCATGAGAGTGAATCCCATGATTAGATTAGTGCCCTTATAAAAAGAGGAAGAGACCAGAGGCCCCCACTGCTCTCTCTCTCCTCCAAGTAAGGTTACAGTAAAAAAGGAGACATATGCAAAGGGCCAGAAAGAAAGCCCTCGGCAGACACAAGCTGTTGGCACCTTGATCTTAGACTTTGCAGCCTCCAGAACCATGAGGAATATATGACTATTGTTTTAGCCACCAATTGAAGATACTTTGTCATAACTATACGAAGACACTACCTGAGAATGACAAATCCAACCACCAAACTCATTACCTTATTCCACAAAAAGCCTGCTCCCCTTTCTCCTGTGTTCTCTCTTTCATTGAATATCACCTTCAGTCCTGTTGTCAAAAAAGGAAAGGTGGTAGACATCTTTGACACTTCCATCCCCTTGTCAGCATGCATACAAGTCATCACGGTGATATATCACCGCTGCCTCTGCCCCAGGTCTTCCTTCCATGAACCACCTAGCACCTCCTTCTGCTCACCACTGACTCTCACCTCACTTACTATCAAGTCTCTCAAACCATTCTCAACCTCCTTCTAAATCTGTCCTTTCTTCTCATTTGGTGCCCAAATCACAGTCACAGCAAATCTTAACTCCTTGAACACGCTTCATGTCACTTCATGTCCCAACTGCCCTTAGACAAAGTCTGAGTGCCTTAGGAACAGGAAGACCCTTTGTAATCAAGGTCTGCTTAATCACACTATTTCATCTCCTCTAATGCCCCTGGCCCCTCACTCAACCAAAAATAAACAAAAAATTGAAACAAAGAAAAACTATATTTCCATTTATGCTGAATTAGAATTGAGGCCTAATTTATGGCATTATTATTCTCTAGACAATTCTCTAGACAATTTATTTTCAATACAAAAAGCCCATCATAGATGATAACAATATAAAGTCAATCAACAAAAATCAAAATATAAATAATACATAAGTTGTAAATCTTCATTTGGGTGGATTTTTTCTGCACAACTGAAATGCCTGAGAGTCCTTCAGCTAAGAACTAAATTGAATTTGAGTTGAAAGATACCTTAGCATTTCTTTAGTAAATCTTTCCTTCATTAGCAAAGGCATTTGTTCATCGTACTGAAGACATTCGAGCTGTATTCAAAATCACAGATAATGTGTCAAAAATTATCTTTGCTTATTTGACTTGCAAAAATACCTTAAAAAATGACAATCACATTGAGAAAATCCTAAAGGAATGACAGTTTTCTCCTCTTCCTCCTCCTTCTTCTCCTCCTACCCCCTCATATCACTTGTTCCTTGTTACATTAACTAAAATAACTTTCTCAAATGTATCCTTCCTCCTCAATAATTCCTAACTTTCCATAAAGTTACTTGCAAGTTCTGCATCAGTACCTGCAATTTTCCCTCTGTATACTAATGTAACAAAAATCTTGTTCTCTTGGGGTGCAGGTGGCTCAGTCAGGTAAGTGTTTGACTCTTGATTTCAGCTCAGGTCATGATCTGAGGGTCATGAGATCAAGCCCCATGTTGGGCTCCACACTCAGTGGGGTGTCTACTTGGGATTATCTCTCCCTCTGTCCCTCACCCTCACCCTTGTCCACACCTTTCTCTCTCTCTCTCTCTCCTTCGCTGCCTCTAAAATAAATAAACAAAACTTTAAAAAATCTTTCTCTCACCAGAGGTATCAAACCATCCTTTGGCCATTGTGTAACCACGTCTTACCAAGTCTATCTGAATTCTGAAGTGAGACAATGTTTTTCAATTTCTGGTATGATGTTCAATAATCTCAAAGGTATTCTTTCTCCTATGTGAGTCTATCCACTTTCCTAAGCAACTCTGATTTTGTTCATCTCACTGGGATCTCCTCTTCAGCTGCTGTATTAGACAGTACTGAATATACATTTTTATCAAAGCTGTTAGTACTACACATTCATTTATTCAACAAAGATTTATTATTATACCTTCTTTGTGTCAGGCACTACACTATACCAGACATCTGAGATACATTAGTGGACAACATAAACAAAAACTTCTACCCTTGAGGGGCAAACAGACAATAGCTCAACGTATAAACACATTTATCAACATAAATTATATAGCCCATTGCAAGCAATAATTACTATGAAAAAAAAGTAAAGTTGATCAGAGTTAAGGGGTTCTGACTACCAGCAGGGCAGGTTGCCTTTCTGCTTGCTCTGAGACTTATAATGCCCTTCCAACCTCACTCCCCTAGAAACAGCTCCACAAATCAATTTGGTCTAACTTTTCCAAACCTTTCCTCTGCTCCTCCAAGCCTAGAATAAGTGCCCCTCTCTTTAAGTCCAGGGGCAGGCTTTGCTTCTATATTTCTCTTAACTGCATTTAGTTACCTATTTCTCTGTTTCTCCAGTAGACTGTGAGCACTTTGAAGGAAATGATTTTGTCACTTATTATTATATCACTAATACTTGGAACAATGAAGGTGTTCAATACACATGAAATAAATAGAGAAGTTCTATGAATAAATGAATGACAGGAACATTGTCTTTTTCTTTACAATAAAGAAAGTGCTAAAATGAGATGCAGAAGCCACTTTGGAAAACTGGCAATTTTTAAAACACATAAACATATTATTACTATACAACCCCAATATTCTATTCCCAGGTATCTACATGAGAGAAATGAAAGCTTATGCCTACACAAAGATGTGCATGCAAACATTTGCAACAGCATTATTCATAATAGCCTCAAACTGGAAACAATTTAAACATCCATCAAAGAGTAAATAAATAGGGTGATCTACTCTTATGATGAAATATTGTATAGTGAACATGTGCTAAAAGATGGATTAACCTTGAAAACATGATGTTGAGTGAAAGTCAGAGATAAGAGCCCACATATTACTGGATTATTCCTTTATGTAAAATGTAGAGAAAAAGCAAATGTATGGAGACAGAAAGTAAAATAGTGGGGTTGACTAGAGTTGGGGTTGACAATGAAGATTAACTATAAATAGGCATGAGGGGTTTTATTGATGTCATAAGAAATTATTTAAAACTGATTCATTATGATGGTTTCATCACTCAGCACATTTACCAAAAATTACTGAGGTGTAAATTTTAATAGGGTGAATTTTAAGTTATGTTGAATATATTTCAATAATATTGTTTGTAAAAATATGCAAGGAAGGTTTGGGGAAATAGAAAACCATAATGAATTCCCTCTGCTTTGGATGTCAGTAAGACATAAAATAAGGTAAAATATGAAATCTCAGCTGTTCCTATTGGTGACTCAACATGATTTGTTCAAACTTGAGACAAAACTGGTTTAATATTTCCCATATTCAATAGTTTAAGCTAAATTATGACTTCAGTTTTGGACTACAGGAGTTTTACAAAGATATTTCATATACAATTTGCCACACTTCAAACATATTTCTGAAAATTAATTAAAATGAGACATCAAACTGAAATATTTAAATGCAAACATCCGTATCCATTGCCATCAATAATGCTTGGCTTTTTCATACCACAAATACCTTGCAAAATAGACAAAATTACTTCATAAGTACTATATATATCAGAAAGGTAGACCTGAAAAAGAGTGTATGTGTTATGAATATATATATATTATATATATATATATATATATTCCAGAGAGTAAGTAGGTTAAAGAAGACCAAACCAGAAACCAAGGAAGTGTGATATAGGAAACTGTCATATATTTCATGGTTAAAAATAAGAGGTATAATTATCTCTCTATTCTTGGTGGAATCATAATTCCCTGATTCTAAGAAAACTGATTTTTTACACTTTAATAATTCTGAAATCAAGAAGCACCTCAGAATCCATATTCATTTTTAGTGCTGTATTCCACCATCCCCCACCAAACCTGGTAGTAAGTAAATTGTAGGTCTTTAAATGAATAGAATCTTAAATTTGAGGGAAAAACAAAATATATGTTTCTTTGTAAGATGCTTTTGTATTTATTTGTGAATATGGATTTAACTATTGCAATGACTTGAAGTAAATGTAAGTGAGGTTATCTAGTCAATATCAGAATCAGGAGAAGCTGAAAAAGCTCCATTTTCTCCAAATAAACCCGTGGTTTGCTAAGTTCTGCTCTGAAACCCCCAGCATGCTGGTAACAGGCAAACTCTAAGCTCTAAGCAGAGCCATCCTTTCTCATGTCATCTTGAACGTGACATGATAAAAATTGTTGTTACTAAGTCCTCATAGTTGTCACTAAGTCCTCATAGTACACATAGACATATGACCACTATAGAAATCTGAGTTACAGTCTCTAATACACAAACTCATATGAATAAAAGAAAAGAGAACCTACGATCAATTGTGAAAGCTCTAGTTCTACAGAGAAACAGTCACTCTCATACATGGCTGCAGAATGGAATCCATTTGGAGGATACTGGGCAGTAACTAGTAAAATTGCATTTACCCTCTGACTCAGAAATCCAACTTCTAGGATCTGTCATAAATATAAATATGTGCAGTAATGCACATTTTTGCAATGCACATTTGCAATAACAAAAAAAATCCAAATATGTATCATCAGGAGACTATTGAATAAACTGTGGCAACTACATGCAATGAATAACTAAAACATGACATATATAAATATAGAGTAACCTTCTGGACACAGTAGGAGAAAAAGTAAGGTACAGGACGGTAGACATAGTATGCAAATTTTATGTACAACACAGATAGGATATGCTTCCACATATATACTTGCCTACGTTTGTAAAAGGAAACCATGTAGGAAATGCAAACATAAAAGGAGGGAGCAAAATGGGCAGAGAAATAGGAATGAGAGCAAGACTTATCTGATTGTAATCTGTTATATAGTTTTGACTTTGGAATTAGGTACATGATTTATACTTTAAAAAAAACTAAGAACAAATGAAGCAATTCCTAAAATTAAAAAAAAAGAAACAAATGAACCTAACTGAATATAAATGTGATGATGTCACTTCACACAAATTATAATAATTACTCCAAGATACTTTAGAGCACAGAATTTTAACTTTACATAGTTGGTGGAACATGGGCTAAGGACTTTTAATAGCAACATTGTCATTTTTTTTTGAAGAGTTGTGTGTGTGTGTTTGTTCCCCCAGAATTCTCCCCACACACATAAAAGAATTGCATGAAACTCAAGGGCTCCCTCATTCTCTGCTTGCGCTAGAGGCCAGGATGCTGCTCTGTTCTGATAAGCAACTCATCCCCCTCTTCCCTTTAGAAAGGGAAATGTACGCACATTCTGCAAGTATTACCTGGGCCCACAGGCAGAGCTGAGCGTATTAGCACTGAGCTTTATGAGCACTGCAAGGGAAGCAAGAAAAAAATGATGTTTGCCTTTATATTGTCTTCCTTTCTTCTAGATATCGGAGCAGGCCTGACAGTGACAAGGCCTAAAATCCTGTTAAGAAATATGATAAACTTGAGAAACATCTAATAATAGCTAACGTTTACTGAGTGCTAAGCATAGGCCATAGGTACTACCATCTTAGTCTGTGGATGGAAATTAATCACATTTGAGCACCATCATGAAACTGATTGGTTTTTACCTCATCACCAAACTAGATGGACATTATAAAATGAAGAAGTAATGGGGTTATTGGTAAAGAAACAGAACTCAGACCAAAACCCAAAAATCAGTTAAATAATTCTAAATATGAGATCAAACAGTCTCAATCAGGAGCTAAAATAGAAGATAATCTACAATCTATGGATGGCACAGAAGAAGAACCCCAGATTTAGAATCAAAATATTTTGATGCAAGCCACTGACTGTGTGATCTTAATCAGAGCATGTAAGCTCTCGGGTCAATGTCCACACAGTAAAAAAGCAGATATAGCCAGATCAAGGCTAACTAGAGTTAACATGGAGAAATGTTGTCCTATAAAATTATTAGTTATAAAAAATTTAAGATTTTATTCACATTAATTCCCAGGCATCCATGATAAGAATGGGGAAAAGGAATAGAAAGAAAAGACAAAGAACAATCCAGAAAGAAAAAGATGAAGTAAAATAAGTTTTTAATCTGTCCATTGTCAGCTGAGTGCTCTGAACAGCTGTCTCTATGTCTTAGCTCTCCCTTGTCTTCTTTGTATCAGATTTAATTGCTGTAAAAAAATATTTTAGGGGCTCAGTTAAACATCCAACTCTTGATTTTAGCTCAGGTCATGATCTGAAGGTCATGGAATCAAGCCCTGCCTCAGGTTCCACAGCATGGAGTCTGCTTGGGATTCTCTCTCTCTTTCTCCCTCTGCCCCTCGCCCCACTCATGCTCTAAACAAAGAAATAAATAAAATATTAAAAATACTTAAAATTTTTTGGACAACAATAATACTAACAAGCTCACTATCTTCTTTATACATTACCTAGGTAATGTTTTTGTTAAAATATCATTGCATTTGAGGGGTATCTGGGTGGCTCAGTCAGTTAAGTGACTGCCTTCAGCTCAGGTCATGATCTCATGATCTCAGGGTCCTGGGATCAAGCTTCACATTGGGCTCCTCACTCAGTGGGGACTCTGCTTCTCCCTCTCCCTTTGCCCCTCCCCCCTGCTTGTGTGTGCTCTCTCTGTCTCTCTCTCTCTCTCTCAAATAAATAAAATCTTTAAAATATATATCATTGCATTTGAGTTTAACATTACCTTATGAATATAATGAGATTTTGATCCAAAGAGACTCTATTTACAAAGGCCTAGAAATAGATCCTCCACATAGAAAATAATAGTTAGATTTTTTAACTAATAAACAGCAAGGTCCAATTTCCTACAGAATCCACACATTTCTGGCAAGGATTATAAAAATGGACTGAAGCTTTGCTAGTGATAATCATGCTGGTTCTGAGGATGCTCCAAGGGGGAAAGAAAGATATCTGAAGGAAGCAGACCACTTGTAGCAGGTGCTGTCAGTAAGCCAATCATGTGTCCCCTTCCTTACCACCAGGCCAGACTGGCCAGACTTCCCACTGACAAGACCTGCGACTCTATGGGAGGGCTTCTCTGGCTGCCAGATTCCATTTCTCCTCCCGTGCGGAGGTGTTCGAGAAGCACTGGCCCTAGGATGAGTTCTCAAGCAATGACTGATGGGACCTGGTGTTTAAACACCCCCAGCTCCCTGTCCCTTGGGAGGAAAATTCTAAGGTACGTGTTTTCTAAAGGCTCTCAGAGTTGCCCAGAAGAAGGTGGCTTCAGTTCCTCAGTCATAATTTGCCCACAAAGGAGAGTTTTACTAGCTAACTTTCCACCCTGTCTCACTTCCCCATTCCCCTTCCAAGTATTTCTGGTATCACTTCCCAAATATACTGCTTGTACCCAAATCCTCTTCTCAGGGTCTGCTTCTGGGCAACCTAAAACAGGATGCTATTTGTCTCACAGAAATGTTTCTCCTCCTGGTTCTACTCATGAATAGCCCAACTGCATGGTACTATAATCCCTCTTCATTGTTTCCTCCTAAGTACCACCCAAGGCCATGACTACCTACTATCATATTAGGTAACATTTCAGTAGTGAACAAGAAGTGACTGGCACCCTATTCTATGATTTGTAAATCAGCTCTCCTAGTTAGCATTCTTCCTTTATTCTTCCATTCTCTTTCATGGAGTCATATTTTAAATGAAATTAAGTTACTAGTGAACTTTCTGGTAGATGTGAAGATAATCATTGCCTTCTGAAAGGGTATTTAAAAACAATAAGAAACCTCACAAAATAAAAGAGTCTTATGTTATTGTTCTCTGTAATATAAAATCCTGAGCACACAGGCCCTTCACGATCTGGCTCTGTCCAACAACATCTCTCACCTTTCAGAAGCCTTAAAACCCTAGAGATAATTTTTACCTATATAGTATTGATGTCTTCAGCAGGAAAGAAAGAAAGAGGGGTGGAGGAGAAAGGAGGAAGAGAGAAGGCACTACATAGGAAGAAAAAGTTTTAAATTAATAGGAATAAATGTGATAAAATCTCACCATTACAGAATAAATTGTATATCTTGTTATCTAATAAACATTATCTACCATCCATGGTTAGAGCAAGAGTGAGGGAAGAGTAAAGAAAGAAATACGATTCAGAAAATTTGAATTCAGAGAATTCAGTGTATTCTCTTTCAAAATCAGAAATTAGAAGAAACTTTTTAAAAAGTTCTTTTAAAATCACAGTCAATATAATACATAATCTTATCTTTACACAATATATAATAAATCTTCCAATACTTCATGAACTTCTAAATATCTTCAAACCGTTTTCATGAGTTTCATGAGTGTTATCAAGGTATGACTCAACCCAGCCAAAAATAGGAAAAGGTATTTCTCCAACGAGGGCATACAAATGGCCAAAAAGCACATGAAAAGATGCTCAAAGTTAATAATCATTAGGGAAATGCAAATCAAAACTGCAATGAGATAATACTTAACACCATTTAAATGGCTACTTTAAAAAAAAAAGTATTTTTAAACATGGGGCACCTGGGTGAGCCAGTTAGTTAGGCATCCAACTCTTGATTTCAGATCAGGTCATGATCTCAGGGTCGTGAGGTCGGGCTCCATGCTCAGTGTAGAGTCTGCTTGAAATTTTTTCTCCTCCCTTTGCTCCTCCCCCTCACATGTATGCATGTTCTCTCTCTCTCTCAAAAATAAATAAATCTTTAAAAATAAAATAAAAATAGAAAAAAAACTTAAGTAACAGAAAATAACAATCATTGTTGAGGATGTGAAGAAATTGGAGCCCTTATACACTCTTAGGGGGGCAATGTAAAATGGTACAGCCACTATGGCAAATACACCGGTTCCTCTAAAAATTAAAAATAGAACTATCATAGGATCCAGCAATCCCCCTCCTGGGAACATAGCCAAAAAAAAAAATTGAAAGCAGGATTTCAAAAAGATATTTGTACACTAATGTTCCTGGCAGCCAAAAGGTGGACACAACCCCAAAGTGTCCATCAGTAGATATGAATGGATTAACAAAATGTGGTATGCACATAAAATGGAATTTCAGCCTTAAATAGAAAGGAAAATTTGACCCATGCCACAACATGCATGAACCTTGAAGACATTATGCCAAGTGAAATAAGCCAGTCACAGAAGGGCAAACACGGTGTGATTCCACTCCTAGAAGCTATTGGAGTGGTCAAATTCACACAGAGAAGGTAAAATGGTGATTGTCAGGGATAGAAGAAAGAAAAGAGTACAGCATTTTAGTTTTATAAGACAAAGAGAGTGCTGGAGATGGTTGTACAAAACTGTGAATACACTTCTTGCCACTGAACTATATCCTCAAAAGTGGCTAATAGGAAATTTCCTGATATGTGTATTTGACTACAAGTCTTCAAAAACAAAAAATAATTTAAAAAGTTTTAAAGATACTACTGCAAAACTCATTATTTGTCAGTAAAGGAAAATGCAATTACCATAATAATTTTTCTAAGACTGAAAGTATGAAAATCGTGGTTAATGTGCTGTGAATGAGCACCGTCTCTTTCACAGGTATGAGCCATCTATTCACATATATCATAAGCAGATAAGGAAGAAGGCACAGAGAGAGCAGCTGGTTTGCTTGAATGTTAGCTAGCAGAAGGGTCAGAGTAGAATCTGTCCTCCTGATTCCAAATCCACGGCCATCTTCAACTATAGCATGTTATTTCCTTGTGTCCTTTTTGAAGACATTGTTTCTTTTTTTTAAAGATTTATTTATTTATTCATGAGACACACAGAGAGAGGCAGAGACACAGGCAGAGGGAGAAGCAGGCTCCATGCGGGGATTCCAACGCAGGACTGGATCCTAGGACCCCAGGATCACAACCTGAGCCAACCACTCAGTTGCTCAAGCACTGAGCCAACCCAGCGCCCCTAAAAACATGGTTTCAAACATGTCCTACCTTCTGACTCCTTTAAGAAATATTCAGCTTGTTTTTTTTGTTTTAAATTCCACTGTATAGTTTCCTTTTGAAATGTTCTTGAAACATGCTCTAAGGGGGACCAAACGCAGCAGCACAGTGACAGATGAGTTCATCACTTAGCTTTTCTGTAGAAGCAGCTGGGCTCTTGGCCCTTAAAAAAGAAGCTCCAGAGGGATAATAAATCTGCAAATGATGACCTCAGGAAAATCCTCAGCTCTAACCAAAAGTTCAGCTCATCCCATGGGCCATCATGTGTCATTCTATTGCTTGGGAAATGTGCACACAAGCCTCATCACAAAATCACGTATTACCTGAATTCTTCCTCCAGGTTAGGAATTACTCAGCTGAAGAATCCCCCAGAGTCTTCTAGTTCACTCCTCTGTTTTTAAAACTTAAAATCAACCTTTACTGGGGTTAGTTGGCACATATTTTAGCATTGCCAGCACAGGATAGGTCATTCTTGCCAAAAGAAACCATTTCTGGTATCTAAAAACCTTTAGTACAATTCTTCTGCAACCCCAAATCACAGCATTATGCGATTTCATCTCAGCATATATCAAATCGGCTTTCTTTGTGTATATTGTTTTGATTTTTTAAAAAATTGTTTTCAGATGCATTTCATCTTCTCAAAGTTCCTCTGAATTACATTAAGGATATTCTTCTTGCTCAAAGTGCACTTGTAAGAAAATGGATCCATAAAGAATTATACCACTGACCTAGGGGTACCCAACTCTGTTAAGAAACTGCAAGACTAAAATCCAGGTGATATTTCTCCCTTAAACCATGTTGGTGAAATCAACCTTCCTGCTGCTTGCTTAACAGAATTTACAAATTGGGAAGCCTGAGTGGCTCACTGGTTGAGTGTCTGCCTTTGGCTCAAGTCATGATCCTGGGGTTGGGGGATCGAGTCCTGCATCAGACTCACCACAGGGAGCCTGCTTCTCCCTCTGCCTATGTCTCTGCCTCTGTGTGTGTGTGTTCCTCATAAATAAATAAATAAATAAATAAATAAATAAATAAATAAATTTTTTAAAAAAAGAATTTATAAGTTATATACACACATACACATATGTACACACATTTATACACATACTAATGGCTATATAAACATACATATATTTATACATAAGTTAAAAATATGTATCATTTTATTTTTAAGTTAGTATAAGTATGCTTACATAAACATACATACATATGCTTATGTATTCTATCACCTGTTGGCTTAAAATAGTTAAAACTTAAAATAGTTTTAGAATAAAAGCGATTTCTGCTTTTAAATTCTATGGATCAATAAACAAACCATAGTATAACAATATGTGTTACATTAGAAATGACATGGAGGGATGCCTGGGTGGCTCAGCGGTTGAGCGTCTACCTTTGGCTCAGGGCGTGAGCTTCTCTCCCTATGTCTGTGTCTGTCTCTCTCTCTGTGTGTGTCTCATGAATAAATAAATAAAATATTTTTAAATGACAGGATATGTATGTGTTGGCATGAAAATATATTGATAATATATTGCTTAGTGAGAAGATCAAGTTACATATTAAACATAGTATCATTTTATTTTTGGAAAATATAGAAAAAATTGGAAACATATACACCAAAACGTTTACAGTGATCACACCAAGTTGGAAAGATTGTGATTCATTTAAATAAGTAACTGATGGTAATTCACTTATTTCTTTCTGTTGGCCTCCCATCTCCTTTTCTTTATTTTGCTTAATTTTGTTTTCTAATTTTTCTAAATGAACACATTTGATAGTATTTTTTAAGCATTTATCAAAATTAAATTTCCAACAAGCAAGAAGATGGATTGTACCAAAAACAGATAAAGTAAAACAAAGAGAAGTTGTGGAGACTCCTACAAAAGCACTGTGCCCTGCCCACCAGAGGAGAGACAGTGCTGCATCCCCTGAATGGGCACATCGGTCAGTGCTGTGAGCTAAGAGAACGGGTCTCTCTTGCAACCCAACCTACATCACTAACCCTGGCATCCTCTTCCAAACCAACAGTGCCCGAGCATGTCACTGCCTCCTGAGAACAAGACAAGAGAAACAAAGGATTTCACAGTCTTGGTGTTTCACAATTGATTATGTAAAGCTTGGAAAGATTTTAAAGGAGAATCATATTGGCAACATCAGTCATTGTTCCCACATCATATGAACTGAACAACAAGAAGTTATTAAAAACAGCCTGCCCCAAATACAGGCTGAGCTGATCATAAAGCTTCAGTGGGAGACCATTATTCTCAAAATCTATTCTGGGACCTACCAAGGAAAATAAACATTAGGACACAGTGATAGATAGCATCAGAGACAATAAACAAAGTCCACTTTAAAGATCTTTTCCACATACTTGAAACTATAACAATGGAAGTAATAGAATTCAAAAAGTCCTCAATCATTCTTACATTCAGATTTTGAGGGGTACTTACACGATCCTTTTCACCCTGTCACCCACCAGTTGTCTCCTTGAGGTAAAATGCAACTTATAGCTGCTAAAACATCCCACTTTGCTCATTAGACCTGTCAGTTCTACACTGTCTAGTTTCCCCTCTCCAGGACAAACTCTAGAAACATATGTTGGCAAAGAGTTCATCACTTTTATACAATTAGTCTGAATCACCATCTCCAAAGAAACATTTTTAAATATTGGAATTTCATCTGGGACACACTTAGCAGTTGGTATTTGAATTACAGAATAAATATGAAGTTCAACTAGAACTCCACTATTAATAAAACACCGCATTTTGGTATAATTCAGGGAATATATAAGGTGCTCAATAATGCTCTGAGGAAAAAAAATAATGCTCTGAGGAACTGATTTACAGAACTAACTGATGATTAAGTAATTCGCTCAACAAATGCCTGGTGCCCACTCTGTGCCTAGTCTATAGGCTCTAGTGACACAGTTTAAACCAGAAAGATAAAGAATATACCCTCAGGTGTTTACACTGTAAGTGGGTAAAAGAAGAAGAAAAGAATATAGTAAGCTCTGATTGAAGTATTCATAAATTCCTCAGAAATTAAGACCTGGGCTGAGATCAAGAGTCACTCAACTAAAAAAAAAAAAAAAAAAAAAGAGTCACTCAACTGACTGAACCACCCAGGCACCCCAGTATGTGCTTTGTTGAAGGGGAAGAGTCTTCTCTTGCATTTATTCAATTTAGGAAATGTATTTTGTATCACACTGGACTTAGACCATTTATTTGGATGAATTCTGCTGAATGAACTTTGTATCTTTTGAGACAAAAACAAGTTCCTAAATAAAATTGAAATGTTGAAATACAAAAAAAAAAAATTTTCCTAAACTTTGGTAAACTCAGGTAAAGATTTTTCCAAAACCTATGCCAACAGGTGATTGCTAATGAAATGTCTCTTTCCATTCTTTGCTTTTCTTATCTGAAAGACACTCGATATTCACTGAAAGTTTCAGAGGAGTTGTCTCACAGAAAGAGAAAATCTGGCTTTCAAGAGTCATTTTCTGCAAAAGTAAGTTCTACCTAATCTAAAAACTGGTTAGATCTTTGCTGTAGAGATTCTCATAAAACTGATTCCAAGAAAAATCCCTTCCTCTGAAATTCACATCAAGTGCATATGCAGCTAAAGACCAAAAACACATGATACAGGCCCAACTGCTTGAACTCACAGACACAAGGGATGATGCAGACGGGGAGGAGGCAAAGAGGTCACATTGGGACTGGCAGATTGGATTCTCAAAAACTGAACAGTCTTCATAATATGTATTAAACCAGATATTAACCTTAAACCTCATCAGTTCTCATGAAACAGAGTTGGTCAATTTCACCTTTTCTGTGTGTGGCCCAGGGGCTCTTAGGAACCCTTTTGCTGCATAAGAGGAATAAAACAAATGAAATCAACGAACAGTTACTTTATTAAACAAGGCAGGTTTCTAGTAATTTTATACAAAGATAGAATTTACAAAACTAAAAGAAACCAAAACACTAAAAGACAATGAATCTAAAGGAAAATCACATTTTAACCATATTCTTCCTCCCTCAGTGTTCATATTATATTCTCAATCTCCCAGGCTCCCAAACTTGGACTCATTCTTATTTTACCCCCAAACATTTTGTGTCTTATATCCAAGCACTCAACACATTTTGCCATATCTTACTGTTAAATGCACCCCCCATTTTCACCATGTCCACTCTAGGTCAGGAGTTCCTGTCTCAGTACCTGAATTTTGTCATATCTACTAACTGACCTTCTGGAACCTCCTTTATTCTCCAATGCATCCCATTTATTACTGATAAATTAATATTTTCACTTGCTGATTTCATTAGATCATTTTCAGACTCTCAAGAACCTGCAGTGGCTCCCTACTTCCTACCGGACCAAATCCACATTCCTGCACTATGCATTTGATGCCCCCATGTACTGGCCCTGGCTCACTTCTCAGTGGGGATACCAGCCCAGGGTAAAGAGCCTGGCTTTGATATTGGTAGATCTTGTTTTTTAATCCCAGCTCTACCATTTACTCCTCACTCGACTTTGAGCAAGTTACTTCAATTCCCTAAGCTTCAGTAAATTCCCTTGAAAAATGGGAATAATAATATCTATCTTGCTAGGTTATGGGAAGTTAATATAGTGTCCAACACAGTGGGTTGGCATAGCTCATTTATATTTTCATTCCTTTGTTCACATATTCCCCTGACTGGAATGCCCATCCCCCTACCCTCCTTCCCTAAAAAAAACAGAAAAAGAAAAAAGAAGCTGTCTTCCAAGGCAGATCTTAAGAAAATCTCCCTGAAGATTTTCCATATTCACTGAAATGCATGGAAATAATGTTTTCTGATTGGTGAAAACTGTGTTTAACTCATAAAGGAAATCTGACCAAGGAAATCATGAAGCTTTGGAAACTGATTAAAAAGGGGGGAGGGGGGCAGCCCAGGTGGCTCAGTGGTTTAGCACCGCCTGCAGTCCAGGGCCTGATCCTGGAGACCCGGGATCCTGTCCCATGTCAGGCTCCCTGCATGGAGTCTGCTTCTCCCTCTGCCTGTGTCTCTGCCCCTCTCTCTCTCTCTCTCTCTCTCTCTCTCTCTCATGAGTAAATAAAAAAATCTTTTAAAAAAAGAAAAAGAAAACAGGGATCCCTGGGTGGCGCAGCGGTTTGGCGCTTGCCTTTGGCTCAGGGCGCGGTCCTGGAGACCCAGGATCGAATCCCGTATCGGGCTCCCGGTGCATGGAGCCTGCTTCTCCCTCTGCCAGTGTCTCTGCCTCTCTCTCTCTCTCTCTCTCTGTGACTATCATAAATAAATAAATTAAAAAAAAAGAAAAGAAAAAGAAAACATAGCTTCTTAGATAGGAAAAAGAAGAGAGAGAAACTTCCAGAGGTTTAAAAAAAAATCACTGTAACAGAACTCCCTCACATTTGGCCCAAACTATTTCCCCCTAACACTAGAATTTACAGAATTCATCTGTACTGCTCCATCTCAGAACCCCCCTTTTTTTTTTCCAATCTTTCTTTGATTGTGTCATTTACATAGCTCTGTCTCCTCTACCAGTCTGGAGACTCCTCTAAGTGTGAGAAGAAATGTCATCTCTTCTTTTTTAACCCTATAGTAGCATTTACAACTGTTAGCCCAAATTATTTTTAATATCTCAAAAATACTGTAGGAAGCTATGTAGTTGGGTGGGTAGGTGGGTGAGTGGGTGGATGGATGATAAACTTTTCAAGTTGGGTTCATTTAAAAAGAAAAAAAATTAAATCTATTCTCTGCAACTAATATTAAACTGTGCTCTGTTAATTAAAGCCTAAATTGTTTAGGCAATGCCTTCAAGTTGTATACCAGCATAATGTATATGTCCCCTTGTTGTATTTTAATAGTCCACACACACTCCTGAATAATGTAAGAAAATACACCGGTGAGATGAGTAAATGCTCTCTGAATAGAAACATTTAATAATGTCACAAATTTTAAATGGGTTATATAATACACATTCACTTTATAATCAATCTATCTGAGGTATGAATAAAATCCAAAATATATATCCCAAGGAACTAAGCAAGGTTTTAATTAAGAATTCTTAGAAAAGAAAAATCAATTATAGCAAAAGTGGAAAAATCTAGAACCTTAAAAATATAAGATAGTTTTAATAACTAAGTAATAATATTAAGTACTTATCTTTTTACTAATTTATAGTGACACGCCTGAAAGGAAAAGGAACTCAGAACTTCACTCCTCCTTCACCGGAGAGAAGTTGGTCCCAAACTTTTCCCACTGTGCCTGGTATCCAGGTAAAGTGCTAGAGTGCAGGGGATTTCCCTGGGAAACCTTCCATCTCCCTTTCAACATTTCCACCCCCAACCAGGTGATCTTGATCAACACACCCTTGTTTTTAACCAGATGCCATGGTTAGAAATATTCTAAAAATCAAAAATAGCCCCTAATACAATGTCACCCAATGGGAGCAGCTGTGTAGGACTTACTTAGGACCATGGAGCCCTTAGCAAATTTCAAATTGTACCTTTTCCTGTATTTCTTTTTAAGATCACAAGTGGAAATCTCTTTACCAGAAAATTACTTTCCATCAAAAGCAGTCTTTATCCAACCCATTCTCAAAATTCCCAGAGGTAATGTAAATGCTGATTATTCTTAAACCTTGTGTAGTTTATGAGATCAACAAATATTAACTGAGTGCCCATGCCCAGTAAGTGTCAGACGATGCACTAAAAATATACTTGTGATCCTGCTCTACAGAGATGATCAATTATGGAAAATAGAATGCCTAATAAACATGTACCAAAGAGAAAGATGAGTATAAAACTGAGAAAAGCATAAGCTGCTATGGGAATAGGCAGAGGTGCCCTGATTTAGGTCAGAGGATAAAGTAAGCGCATATAGAAGAAAGGCTACGTAAGCTAAAATTTGACTTCTGAGGAGGTCAATGGGATTGTGTGGGAGAAAGACTTTTGGGCATGGAGACAAAGAGTGTTCTGAGCCGAGAAACAGCATGTGGAAAAAGGCTTAAAGAGAGTGCCAGCATATGTGATGCTAACAAGGAATTTTTAAAAATTCTGTAGTTGAAGGCTGAGTGGTGACATGAGAGAGATACAGGTCAGGAGATTCTCACAAGCGAGGGAAGAAATTTATACTTAATCCAAGGGGAAGGGGAAAACAATTGTGTGGATTGTAAATAGTTTGGATTTTTATGGCTGTAGAATGTGAATGTGGTTTTGTAAGACCTGGCATGTACTCTTGCTTGCTGTAGCACATTCTAAGCACATAATATGGGGTGTGAAAAGAGCAGATGAGTGTCTGGACTTGACCTTTCTCAAGGAAATCCGGGTAGGGCTGTCTGAAGCAGCAAAGTGTCATGAAGGAAGAAGGTAGACCATGCATCCATTACTGACTAGCAAAATAACAGAGAGGCATCCAATATGACGAGGGTGACACAGCCTCCTCCGGTGGTGTCAGGGAACAATAAAGACAATCAAAGGCGTCCCATGAGATCACTGTACTTTCATATGAGAATTGCCCTAGATTCAGCCTCTAGAGCTGTTCCCTCAGAACCCCACTGAAGACTGTCATTTACCCTGGTGTCTGCATGGGGTCAGGCTGGCATGTGGCAACAATCCCAGCTGTGGAGTCAAAGGAGGTCAAGGTGATCTGTTTTCCCTGCTTACTACTTGTGTCATTTGGGGCTACAAACACAATCCCCTGAGTCTCAGTCTTCCCAACTTTCAAAATATGGTAACAATTACTACCTCAGAGGGTGTTTTCTGAGAGGAAAGAACATGTGTGAAAGGTGCCTAGAATATCCCTTGGCATAACAGTAGGCATTCAATAAGAGATGGTTCTTGCTGGGATGCTATTGGCTCCATTACCTCCCAGCACCAGGCCATGGAAGAAAGAATAGGGAATAGGGAAGAGATTATAACAAGAAGTTTGCTCATTAGGCGTAGGTGCCTTGGGAGCTACTTTGTTGAATCTGAAATCCTTGGGTGGCAGAAAGTAAATAAATGTTCCTAGTTTGAGGATATGTGTTTGGCTCTTATTTCACAGTTGACATTCACACGGATACCAGGAATATGACTGCTAATTAAGTATTCATTGAGTAGCCTTTTTTTCCCCCATAACAAACATATAATTAAGATGTCAGTATGTGCATGCGCACCCACTCATGTGGGTGCGTGTATGTGTGTGTGTAAAGAGAGAAAATTCTGCGATAACAGAGTCATAGAATTAGGGAGCTGGAAGGTCCTTCTGTTACGTACTGCTAGTTTATTAGGGTAATTCCAAGGCCAGATAACAGTAAACCCATTCTCCATTCAGTGTTGCTAATCTAACTCTATTCAAGTATATGATCTGTTACCTGAATAGCTTTATACATTTGAATGAAGGCCAAGTGGAGACTGGGCACTTGAGTGTGTCTGGTGCTCTCTCCTTTTCCTCCTTCCAACCTCATCTCAGCCAACACTTCTGCTCCATATGGAAGCATGAGATTCCTAATGCCCAAAATAGGTAACTGCCCTCTAAGTTGCTCCTGTAAGAGAGGCTTTAACCAAATGAGCCAATGAAGCTACACCAGCCAAATCTGTAATTGTGTGTGATTCAGAGGGGACTTCCTTTAAATTCAATGAAGACTGACCACATGCAGAACATATTTGTTGAATAATTTGTTTGAGAAAATCAATGTCATACTTCTATCTGAGTTTGTTACTTGCCACGGATGTACCATTCCCCATCAATACCCAATCCTTGCAACAGCCTCTGGAAATTCTCAGAAAGTATTAAAAGGTGTATCTGTAAGTCCTCTTGTTCTATGAAAGGTGCAGATTATCACTTGCTACAACTACCCAAAAGCAAGAGCCTAAAATAGTAGGAAACAAGAGGAAGAAATTTATATTGACCTTAATTCCTCTTAAGAAAACAGCTGTGTTTATTTAGAAACAATTACTGAGGATAGAAAGCGAGACCTCAGCCCCAGGGTACCTTAAATTGGGTAAAACTATTCCACATTAGACAAAAGATGATGAATGTATCCAGAAAGGGAGATGAAAAGAGAGAAGAGAGATAGTAGGAGTCGGCCTACGCTATAAGGTGATTCTTTCTTGCAACTCTCCCAAATCTTTGATAAAGTTGTTAAAGCTCACCAAAGCCTTGAAAAAAATTTTTTTACAGAACTCAATGAAGGATTTTGTACCATGTGTCACATGGGGTGAAACCAAAGAAATAAGCTTGAGAACAGGGGACTGGAGAAGGGTTGTAGAGAGAGAAGCATGGGGGTAGAGGGGAGAATGCTTATTCCAGAGCACTGGAGTTGGATTTGGGTCCAGTTTCACCAAATCTTTACAAGACAGGTGCCTAGGGGCACATGGGTAACATAAATTTCTTATTGATGGTCAGTGAATGTGTATTTATCTTACTAAAAATATTGCCCACAAACTATACCCAGTATTTATATTACATTTATGAAGTTACATGCTCTAAAGCTCTGTTGCTTGAGTGATGAGCATCCACAGCCATGTTAGAAGAATGGTATCACAGAAAAAAAATGTCCTGTTTATGGGAAATCCCTAAATAATTTCCCCTTAACTGATTAAAGGATCATCAAAGGATTGTTGCTGATCTTCACTAAACCGCAAAAGAAACTCCAGCTCTCCTGAGATCAGCAAGGGCTACTCAGGGGTAGTGGAGAGAATTCCTATATGAAAAATCTCTACTCATTCAATAATCAACATCGTTGTCTTCAAAATGTTTCCAGGCAGCACAGATCAGCAACCCTTCTAACAATAACTTTACTTCCAGCCCTTCCCAACATTGCCATGAAGCAGATCACAGAAGTCTACTGCTGATTAGGGATAAATTAGGCAACTTTCTTTTCAAGTATTGTCTGATCATCACTCTTTAATGCCATCACTTAGCATGTCAAGGAACAAGAGACAACAGTCAACAACACAGTGCTGGCACACAGGTTAGTGATTCCAAAACCAACCCACCCAAGAAAAAAGGGCAGAGGAAAACATAGTAAAGAAGGAGAAATGAAAATATGTTCTGTGGACTGAATCAGTTTATACCACTAATAGGTATTAAAGCTGATTCCCTTCTTTTCTTTCATAGAAATCTTAATAACACAAAGGTTCCATATAAAGTGCTGTCCACGTAAATCCTGAAATGAGTACAATTTGTCATGGAATAGTAACATTAACAGATGCGGAAAACCTCCTTCAGTTAGGATATAAATTTGGACACCCCTCTCCAACCAAAGATGAGTCAAGCAGGATAATTTTTCTCTTACATAAAATACAGTAGAATAACCTACATATCTCTTGGATCACAAACGGTTTCTAGAACTCATTTGTTTATTTGCTCTGTTCCAAGTCCCAGAAATAAAAATGAACTTCCCATCGGAACCACCTGCTCTTCAGTGATCTTTAATCCATCCACCCTTGTCAAAGCGTTTGAAAAGGAGAAGACGGAAGACTCACCATTTGATTGCTGTACCAGTATAGCGACGTTCCCTTCAGCACCACCCAGAACTTTTTCCATTTGTTGCTCAGGAAAGTTCCTTTTTCTTTTTTCTTATATAGCCAACCTTGGCAGTCAGCATGTCCCAGGTCTTTACAGGATATCCTCCTCCGACTCATCGTGAAAAACCCTGCAACAATTATATGAAGAGGTAGGTAACATATTACCCTGGTTTATGTGACAGAGTGAAAGGTTACTGTTAACTGTTTACCTCTTGGGAGTTGGATTTTTTTACCAAGATTTATGCAAAGTAAATGCAAAAAAAAAAAAAGAGAGAGAGTAATTTATTTTTAAGCATTCATTTGGTGCTTACAAGGTACAAGATAGGACCAAAGAAACAGTGAGACTGGTATGCAAGTGTAATTCTAAGAATATTATTCAACAAGGATAAGTTGAAAAAAAATAAAATCGGGAAGCTGGCAGGCACATCATTGCACTAACACAGCTCCTTTCAAAATAATAGCAGTCATTATGCAATAGATCGAGAAGGGTTAATGCCCACCTAAACACAGCCACTTCCCGACTCAGTGCCAGCTTTTCTAAGCTTTATTGACACACCACGAGGGATTAATCCAAATGAACAGCATGCCGTCATTTCTTAAAATCGATCCAAAAATAACCAAAAATTTAATCTGCCCTCCACCTTCTGATATTAGCATGAAGACAGACAAAAATCGGATCCCAAAGAAGGCATCGGACAGAAAACCCACACTCAGGCACACAAAAAGGGGAATAAAGAAACAAAAGAGATCTAATTACCTTGAGTTTTCTTTCTCTGCTTCTGACGCAAGGGAACCTGCTGATAATGCAGAAAGGAAAGAAAAGAGGAAATTTCTGATTGTGTTGTAACATTTGTAAAGAGAGAAGGAGGGAGGGGGTGGCAGTGTTTATGAGCAGGATGGAAGCTAAAAAAAAACTCTCCAAGCAGAGCTAAAGGGGAGCTACTCGCTGAGGCACAAAATGTGCTAATTAGAATCGGTATACATTGAGCTTGAACCTGAAAGACACATACAAAGATGCGTAACTCGGTCTGTATCACTAATGTTTCCTGTTTCCACCACAGGCAGCTTTCATGCTACCACTTCAGTTAAGGCAGGATGATGTGCTCTGAAGTTCTTAAAAATAGTGAAATATTTCCCCTTTGATTTTGTGTGTGAGAGAGAGAGAGAAAGAGAGAGAGAAGAAGAAGAAGAAGAAGAAAAAACAGATTCTGCTTCTTCTCCTGCAATTTCTAAGTAACATCAATTATTTCTATAAACAGGGAAGATAATTGTGATCTCACACTATGACAGGTTCTCATCAGATTATTAAATCCATGGCCCTGCCCCCACCTGGGGTGACACCTAAACCACAGGAAATAAATATCCCAGAAAAAGAAATTCCACAACTTCTTTTGGTGACATTGAAGTAACTATCAACCCTCCTTATCAGGAAATTCTTATCAATAGCCAGATTTAAATTACTCACTCTGTGTTTAAGCACCTCTGAATATTTCTCACACATTCTACAGAAGATAAATTAATTTCAATTTCTATCTTGTACTAGCTCTTCAGATATTCAAATCAGACATAAGATATCTGAAACACACAATACATTTTAAACAGTGTATTTGTGTCTGATCAGACTCCCAGCAAAAACAAATACCAAAATAAACTGCTTTCAAATAACCTAGTGTATGCGTGTGCATAGAAACATTTTAGATGAAAGAAGTTTCACTTTTTCTGCACAATATCTAAGATTAATTTACTCAGATTTAAAAGACTTAATCTTATATGTCAACAAGAAGAGAATTTGAAAACACTGTACCTAATCACAAAGCAGGTCTAATAGTCGGCATGTAATCTTACTATAGCATTTCATGTTATTGTAGAGGTACCTGGGTAATATTCTACATACCTAACTATTGGTCTAACAGCTATTCTATGTGGTTCTATACGTGTGAAGAGAGAATATGATATAGAGGGAAATAGGATGGCATTTGTAAATCTAGAGGCCTGAAATCAACTCCTTGCTGTCATAATTAGTAGCTGTTATTACACAGGGAAAAGTTGATTTACCACTTAGAGCCCACTTCCTCGTTTGTAAAATCAAGATATTTCTAATAATTCCAATCCTACAGGTCTCATAGATATTCAACAAGATTGCACGTGAAAATGCTCCAAAAACTAAAAAATAGTATATAACTATATATAGTATAATATTATGTTATTACAGATAAAAGCAAATGCTTCATACTAATAAACAAAAATGTCAGTGTTTTTAGGATAGATAGGATTTGTATCTCCTTCTGCAATGATGATGAAGTCAATGTGCTTCAATTAATTTCCTGGGAAATCTCATACTGAATTTTTATTTTACAAATGTCAGAAAAAAATTTTATCCCTAAAGGAATCAGTCATCCTTGCAAGAAAAGGACATAACAAAGGCAATATTGCCCTAAATTTTAGGCAAGGATAGATTTATTACAGTCATGACACATGACTAAAATTTAGGCATATGATGATGGTCCTAGTCTCAGCTCCACATTTCCAAATCCTTCCCATCCTGATCTGCATCTTGGTCTGAAATTCCCACCCTTCCTTCAAGTGGTCTCCTGGGGTCTTTTTTCTGTGCAATTATCTGAAATTGGGGAAATCAGTACCTATTCAAACATTTTAGCTCAAATATAGATATCATTTGGAGAATTAAAAATTAGGTGAGAGCCAAGACTAAAGGCAAAAAAAAGAGAATAAGTAAATTTAGATGTGGGATCAGAGGCATTCCCAAGGGTCCTAGCCCCAGATGAACAAGGTGAATCACACTAGTTCATATAAAAAGAGCAACTGTAAAAACAACAAAAGAAAGGAAATTCACGAGAGGATAATTGTAGAACCTGTGAAGAGAGGCAACGCTTAGGCTATCTTTCTTCACTGGGAATCTCTGAATCTCCTCCATCCACCCTTTCTGAGCTCCGGTGGGCCTGGGAGCAGTCTCCAACTCCAGAGAAAGCCCAAATGAAACTGTAGGTGTTGTCTCAATTTTGCCAAGACTAGTCCTTGGTGTTTGCTAGATTCTTCTGCCTAAGGCTGAGTAAGAGTCAGAGATCCAAGCAATGGACAATACCTTGTGCAGGGTGAGCACCCAATACCAAGAAAGGATTTTTTTATCCAGACCTTCTTTAAGGAGGGCAAAGGAATTTAGTCATCAAGTACACCCTCCTCTGACAATACTCTCCTAAGACAAATTATTATAAACTGTTCAAACTGTTTCCCCCAACCAGAATCAGAGTGCTTATTATAGAAATAACAAATTACAGGGAGTTTCAGTTGCACTTGATGTATATGAATTTGAAACCTAGTGAGTTTACATGAGAGAATGAAAACAATCTTGAGAACTTCAGTGAGCTTAAGGTACATTTTACTCCTCACAACAGGAAGTGGAACCCACGAACTAGTCAGTTTCAAAAAGATCTTAGATGTGGTTCTTTTCACTAGGTAAGTGAAAAAAAGTTAAACAGCCAGTTGAGCAATCTATGAGATAATTTTTCAATAGAGGAATTGCAACTATTTAATAACAAGTATCCAGAGCCTAATAACATCTTTCCATTGGGATGTTGTGGATAAAAGTGAAGAATTACTCTAAATGCTGAATTTGCACTAACTTGATTCTAAACTGTGGGGGAAATTTTTCTTTTAAATATCTATTTCTTGGGGATCCCTGGGTGGCGCAGCGGTTTGGCGCCTGCCTTTGGCCCAGGGCGCGATCCTGGAAACCCGGGATCGAATCCCATGTCGGGCTCCCGGTGCATGGAGCCTGCTTCTCCCTCTGCCTGTGTCTCTGCCTCTCTCTCTCTCATTCTGTGTGACTATCATAAATAAATAAAAAAATTTAAAAAATAAATAAATAAATAAATAAATATCTATTTCTTTTTTTTTGCTGGAAAACAGCACCTTTATTTTACAAAATGCTTACAAAGTTCATTTGGTTACTAATCACTTAAAAACACAGATAAACGTGCAAAGAAACCAGTACAAAATATACAAAGGAACCTCCTTTGATGTTGAATGATGGTGCTAAGACCCAAGTTATTAGTACAGTGACCTCTAATCTATATAGTAATTCGTAAATCTTGCAGACACAATTTATCCCCATGATATATTAAAACTCACAGTGAGATGGCTTGTCATTACATGAAAGTTGATAATGATCCTGGTCTTTAGCCAAATTATACAGTGATATGTTACTCAATGGGCCCTGATTTATAACATTAACCAGTTTTCATGGCGTGAAGCCTCACTTCATTGTCAATTTCAAGCTACCAATGCTTAACCAAGCCACAAAATTCCTAAATATTTTATAGACAAGTCAATTCCAGCTGACAGAGCTGTTAGGAATATTTTTCCACAGATGGCTTTCCCCCCACAAAGATCTTTTCTCCTTTCTGGAAAATTAAACTCAACTTTATAAAGGAAATTTTAAAGCTTTCAATTATTAAAATTTTACCTGAGGAAATACATGAAAAACTCACTTATTTTTTTCAGAAGACTAAGCACCTTAAATATTACTTGATAATTCATATGAAAAGAGAATCTCTAGTAGTGAAAAGTGGAGATAGATAATAGACATTCTAATAATAATAGACAGTAATAGAAAACAATGACAACTAGAAGATATATATATAATGTTTGCCATGTGCCAGGCACTGCCTTGGGTCTTTTCACAAATACCTGGACTAAATCTTCACAATAATTACGGCTTCGGTGCTATTCTTATCTCCATCTTATAAAAAGAAGAAAATTGAAGCAAATGGAGGTTCAAGATTTTGACCAAAGTCACCAAAGTAAATGGCAACATGCATATTTTTATTTCAAGAATAAAACTCGCCAAGTGGTAGCATCTTAGGATATTTGTGTGTTTGTTGTTGATATTATATAAAAGAGTAGGACAGGGAAGCAAGGACCAGAGTCTGAGGGTAAGGACTGAAAGAGGGATGACTAGGAAGGAGAAGGAGAGATGGGAGAGGAGAGAGGGCAGAGAAGAAGTCAGTGAGTGGAGCCAGAGAAGGGTGGAGGGACCAGAAGGGGAGGAGTAGGAGGAGGAGGAAAAGGAAGAATATAGAAAGTGAGGGAGAGTGGGATGTCAGGGAAAATCCTGGAGTTTCTAGCTTAGACAATTGAATAAATGAGAGCAATGCAGACAGCATAGTTTTAAATAAACACGTTCAGTAGTAAATATCAAATTTGATATTTGATCTGAGGCATCCAAGTGGAAATGCTCTGTATATATTGTACTTAAGTGTCTGGGATTTGTAGAAAATCTGGAATCAGGATATAAAATTGGGAATCATCCATCTACAGAGAGTAAAAAGCTTGATATGGGATAAGATCACCATGTGTGTAGAATGACAAAGAACTGAAGTCAGAATCTGAAGGAGGCCCAATTAGATACACAGGAACAACAGAGCAGACAATCAAGGAGACCCAGTGGAATAGCCAATGAAAAGATAAAATTAGGAGAGGGGTTGTTGTAGAAGTGAGGGAGAGATTCAAAAGAAAGGTGAGTCCAAGTCATCAAATGCTGCCAGAGTAAAAGAGAAAGATCCACTTACAGATATAGACTGTAGCCCCAAAAAACACATGTGCAACGGAAGTCACACAGTTGTTAATTGCAGCACTGTGGTGATAGTGCCCAACTGTAGGAAGCTGAATGTGTTTGAGTATGTGAGTGGATAAATAGTGTCATTTTCATTCACTGCTGTGCTCTATTAGAACTAGAGCTATAAGGAAAAAAAAATCTCAAAAAATCCTATATTGAAAATCAAATGTCTATATTAATGTTATTATTTATTGTATTGTTAAATATTGCTTATAAATACTAAAATTTCATGGAATGATAAACACCATAATGTAACCTGGGGCAAGTGAGAAGGAGATAGTAAAAGGAAGGCTTCGGCAGGAAAACACAACTGTATTTATATTTTCTTACTTTAAAAATAATATCAAGGGGCACCTGGGTGGCTCAATGGGTTAAGCATCTGACTCTTCTAACTTCAGCTCAGGTCATAATCTCAGGGTCATGAGATCAGGCTCCGTGCTCAACCAGGGGTCAGCTTGAGTTTCTCTCTCTCCCTCCCCCACTGCCCCTCCCCCTGCTCGCTCGCTCGTTCTCTTTCTCTCTCAAATAAATAAATGAATTTTTTAAAAAATTAAAAATTAAAAACATTATCAAAAAGTAAGAAAGAAAAGAAGAAATATGTACTCAATGACTTAGAATATGAATATATTTGATGTTTATTTAACTTTTTGGATACTCTCAAATTGCTTTCAAGGGCCTACTTACACCTCTCGCAGTATATAAAATGTTCACTTCTCTGCAATCAAAAGTGTATTTTGGTGACTTGTTTCAGAATTTCAGAAATCTTACTACTTGTTTCTTTTTTTAACTATTCCATTAATTTCTGCTCTTTATTATCCCTATTTCTTCAAATCTCTTTATATTTACTCTGTTATTCTTTTTCTAACTCCTGCAGATAAAATTTATCTCATTTATTGTTTTTAATAATACATTTAGAACTATACATTTACATCTAAATTCTACGTATGTCTCCCTGTTTTCCAATTCTAACTCATTTCTTTCCATCCAGTAAGATAGTCTAGAATGTACTTATCAGTTTCCTAACATAGGAGAACTTTTCACTAATTTTTTCTCCTTGAGTTCTAACTTTGTTGCTTCTTGTCCAGAAAACATGATCTTTATGATATCAATTTCTTGAAATATAATAGCATTTATTTGTGACCCACTACATAGTCAAATTTTGTAAGCATTCTATGTAAACTTCAAAGTTCCTATCTCTTTTATGAGTTTTGTTGCTGGAGCTAGAACTTTGTTAGTATTTCTATTTCTTTATTTTAAGTCTTTCTGTCTGGCATTTCTATGTGTAGGGTTTTTTGTTTACTTTTGCTTTTTTTTAAGATTTTATTTATTTATTCATGAGAGAGAGAGAGAGAGGGGGCAGAGACACAAGCAGACGGAGAAGCAGGCGCCATGTAGGGAGCCCAATGTGGGACTCGATCCCGGGACTCCAGGATCACACCCTGAGCCAAAGGCAGACACTCAACCACTGAGCCACCCAGGTGTTCTGACTTTTGCTATTTCCTTCACATGCATCCTATAATCAGATTTTTACTTTTTAAAATATGATTGCATGTGCCTCTTGATAAGTGTTTAATCAACTAACATTTACTGTAATTTCATGTTGAGTTTTCATTTACATTTATTTTATTTTTTCCATTTCTTTCATTTCCTTACATGGTATTCCCCTGACGCTCAATTTAGTATTTTTAAATTCATCATGAATACAACATGTAATTCAGCACATTTTTAACTCCTGCTTCAGTGTCTTCTCTCTTGGTACTATAGTCTGGATTTTTATTTTTCTGTTAAAATGTTATTATCATTATTATTACCATCAATGTACAATTACATTTAATGACATGTTATCAATTTCCGTGACCACCTTTATTTCCTTTATCAAGGACTTTATCAAGTCCTTTATCAAGGACTCATTTCTTTTTATGCTAGGGTATCTCCTTTAATGGATGTTTGTAGGTAGCAAATTCTTAATCTTTGTGTAAGTAGTAATGTCTTTATTTTGCCTTCAAAACTGAGTGATAGTTTAGCTGAGTATAAAATTATTCTCATCTGGCACTTAGAAGATTCTGATCATCTATCTTCTACCATTTATTATATTGATTAAATTGCTATCAGTCTATCATTCTTTATATGTAATCTATCTTTTCACTCTTTTAAGATATACTATTATCCTTGATATTGTGTAGTTTTATTATTGTGTATCTAGCTATGGACTTATTTTTATTTATACTTCTCATTCCCAGAATGAACTTTTAATTAGAGAATTGTTATCCTTTCTTAAGCATGAAAAGTCAGCAGAGATAGTCAAATAATGCTTTTCTAAATTTTTCTTTATTCTCTTATTTTGCAACTACTATCAAATACATATTTGTTCCTTTTTCTTAATATTGAATCTATTTCTCTCTTGGTGCCATATATGTCCTGTAAAAATTTTTCAGTTTACCAATATTCTTTTTGAAAATATCCAAAGCTGAGTTCATGCCATTTGCTGAACTTTCTATTTCAAAAAATATATTTTCTCCACTAATACTTCTGGATATTTTCAAAACCCACTTATTTTTCACATTTTTAAATTTGTGCCTGATAATCCTTCAAAAAAATTTAGAGGATATTTTGAGTTTTGTACTTAAATTTTTCTGTCAGTCTTTTAAAAATTAATTTTCATTGTATATTCTTTCTTGGCATTTTAAAAATCTATTTTGGAATTTAAGTTTGAAGAATATGAGTAGAGAAGTCTTATGCATTCATCTTCTCTCTCTCCCCCACCACCCTTCTCTCCACTGTGTCCATGGTTTCCTCTTTCAGTTTGGAGACTGCCTCTACGGGATGCAAAAACAGACCTACAATCATGTCCTAAGGTGATCATAAAGAACTATGCATAACCAGTCACTGATGTAGTTGGTGACTAGGTTCATCTCCTGATTTTGAAACTGTGTCCCACCTTCTCCCTCCCTAACCTGAAGGGGGCTAATTGCATAACACCAGGCAGTGGTTCAACAACTGTTTTCATCTTTAGCCCCTTTCACAAGTGGGAAAGCCCCCATTTACCCATCATAAGAAATGAATATAGCTCTCCTCATATTTAGTGAAGCATTTTTTTTTTTACCCCCTTAACCTCAGCCAGGATGCAAACTATATCCTGTATCCAGACTAGCTGCCCATTAGGCCCAGAGCTTCAGACTTGCTTGCTGCTTTTCATTTCTGGTCCACAGAGATGATTACTGTATTGGTGAACCTATCTGTGGTTTTTGGTTTTTCATGTTTTTTGTTTTTGTTTTTGTTTTTTTGTCTAGCATTGCTCTATGTTTGCAGCAGAGTGGAATATTAAAGTGCAAACTCAGGATCATTACTGGATGGAAGCCAGTCATTCATTAATAAGAATCTATCTTGAAATCATAGTTCCAATGACAAGCAACTCTCTTTCTATAGTAGCCTCTATATACCAGCAAGACATCTATTCATTTCCTTCTCTGGACCTTAAACTTTATTGTATTATGCAGAAATGGCAAGTATTTTGATAACTCCATACTTTTGAATATTTTATTCCTTGTCCCATTTTTCATCTGGTTTAACCTTACTCATCCTCTCTGATCCAAGTCAAATGCCACTTCCACCATGAAGCCTCCTCTGACTTTAGAAGGCAGTTAGTTTCTATAAGAATCTTATATTCATGCAGTAATGTATACTTGTAGTTGTTATAATAATTGATTCATCCTATCTCCCCAAAATCTTGGTGATAGGTACTGTTCTTATCTTCCTCTCCACAAAGGAAGTTAAGTAACATTTGGTGTAGTTAAGTAACATTTCCTTAGATCACACTTAACAAGTAGCAGAGCCAAGATTGGGCCCTAGGCCAGTCAGCTAGTAAGGCTATTTTTGAACTCTATATTACATTGCTTATCCTGTCTTCTATATTGACAACATTTTTCTGATGCTCTGAAGTAGACAGTATAATTTAACTGTTTATACATAGGTGTGGTACACACGTGGTGGTAACCCTACCCACCCAGTGGTCCAATCTAGAACCTGTGAGTAATCTCAGACAGGCCCTTTCCCTTAGTTCACACATTTACTCAGTCACTACCCCTGCTCATGTTGCTTCTTAAAGTTTTCAAATATTTTATCAGCTCTGTAGCTGAATGACTACAACCCTCTTTAGATTCAATGACTGACCAAGACTTCCAGGTAGAATTAATGTTCTTGAACATGTCCTGACTTCAAAAGCTAGCACCTAGCCCAATGTGTATCACATGGGGAGCACTTAATAAATATCAAAAGATTAACTGTGTCTTATATCAATTTTTATTTCATATGATGTCTTACTAGTAGTCCTGGCACAAGTGGAGATTTAACAAATATCCAGAAAGCCATCTACTGCCTGATTACTCAGAGCTGAAAAATGCCTCTACTAAATAACAACAGCAGTGTTAAGCAACCTGAGATTGCTCCAATACCTTTCTCACCCTCAGAGCAGTACATGCATAGAGAAAAGCTTCTGGTATTGATTGACACTCAATTTGAACTCACCTGGAGTGCTGACCCTTGATATTTTCTTGTATTGACCAAATCTCTACTTTTATCTAGAATACCATTTCCTCAAAAAATCTCACAGCTCTCTCCAGCATCCTGTTTTAACCATATCGTCCACATACTGAGAAACTAAAATCAAAGACACAAGAATGCATGGGGTGAAGGAGGAGGTCTAGCAGCAGGGATAGAAATTTTCCAGTGGTAGCTCACAAGACCCTACCCAATGATCCTCTCCCCAAGCAGCTGTCAGGCACTGCTCTGCTGAAGTCCTACTTGGAATAGCAAATATGTTGAACAGCTGTCCAGGTTTGATCTGCACCTCAGGCTTGTACACCACAGCACTGGCAAAGCCATCTTAACATAGCGTGATGTGCATGTGGCCTAAAAAAACAAGCTGCCAAAAGGTGAGCTCCCTTGTTGATCAAAAAATGTGAAAAACAAATTCCTCACTTCATTCCTGAATTATCCCCACATCCCTGAGACACACACCATAGGCATGGAATTGGAGGTAGGGGCAGGCAGCTTTCCCATGGGGGCCAGAATCATGTCCAGGCAGTTCACTGCACACAGTACACAACGACCAGACAATACATGATCTGTAAGGACTAAATACTGAGCCTTCCTGTGAAGTATACACAACACAGACCAGTTTGCTGTCAGACCAGCCATCCCACAGATGGTAGTCCAGGAAACATCAGATAACCCAGCCACAGCTCCAGAAATGAATGTCGCTTCCTACTCAATAAGCTTGTCCTCATTGAGCCTGGAAGCTGAGCCCAGTTACCATGATTTATAAGCAGAGGCTTTTGTTTCCAGAAAATGTTTTCCCTTAACATTTTATTTAATAATAAGTTATATTAATATATCTATTATTAATATTTATTACATTGATTTTATTTAAAATAATTTTTGAGAAATCACTATCATAAAGTTTTCATCAAAGCTGACCACTGCTTTCTCATGAGAGCCATCCCTGAAAGTAAGAATTCTCAGAAGCTTTAGGTAAAAGAATTACACATGACAGTGTGTCCCATTCCTTCTGAGCCTCTCATCTTCAAGGCCATTCTCCATTCTTAACGAAAATGTGGTTACTACAATCTGAGAATAGAGAACTTTCTTAATTAAGCCTTTAAGATTCGTAAATGTGGTTGTTATTTGTTTATGCTTTTATTCATCTATTTCTTTAGTTTAGTGAGAAACCAATCGTAGAAGAAAACTAGCGATACTGACTTAGCATATAATACTTTGTTATCACCATAGCATGATGTATGGAAAAGCTTCTAAATATCAAGGACTACACAAGTAGATTCTTAGAAATGTTTAGGGATTATACCATAGCTAATCATTATGTTGAAGATTTCCCAGCAAGCTATGACCTGGATCTTAAAGATGATTATGCTAATTCTTTCTTTCAGGCTACAGTTGGGTAAATTATGACTTTTGTTTATTTAACCACCAGTTTTTGCACAATTACTTGGTGCCAATTCAGTGGCAAGCAAGCTCTCACACAGCTTCCAGTCAAACACAGAAAAGAGGAAGTTGAACAAGGATAATGAGGTCCACATGGAAGTGCTATTACCTACAACTGGGGAATCAGGGTAGGTACCCTACAAATTGATAAAAACAAAAGCCTGAAAGATGAAGACCTGAGCATGAGAGGATCTAATACAGAAATGCAGGTGTGAGCCTAAAGGCACCGACCACATAGTGTTAGGGCATAAACACATTTGGAGTAGTGAAGTCACATTGTGTGGGGCCTAATAAGTTATGTTTGAAACTATAAGGTTTATCCAAAAGCCAATAGGAAGCCACTGAACAGATGTCAGCAGGCTAGTAGCACAATCAGATCTGCATTTAAGAAAGTTCACTCTGGCTGTCTCATGGCAAGTGGACTGGAGGGGCAGATGCAGAGGCAAGAAGCCCAGTGGGCAGATAGAAGGGCATGTCTGTGAAGGCGAAATATTAAGAAGGTACAACCAATAGAACTTGGTGAGTTAATACCTTCAGTCCTATGTGAAGCTTTGGCTCTGAAAAGTCTGCTGTTTCCTTCAGAGAGAAAAGGCTACTATCAGATAACAAACAACTCAGCTTAACAGGAAAAAATGCTCTTCTACCACACGCATAATAAAATTTCAAATGCTTAAAATCTAGTTTCTTGAACAGTTTTACTGGAACCATTTATCGTACCAACCTCAATAACTATCAGGTCAGGATCAACAAAAGTACCTTAAAAGTATTGCTTTCCCCCTTCAGATGTAAGCTCCTTGTCATATTACCAAGCTGAGTGCTCAGCACATAAAGTTCAATAAATGTTAGGTTAGTGGAAATGAAGTGTAATTCGGGATGTGATTAGGTCAAATGTGTCAAGCATTCTGAAACTACCTAGCATAAAAATAGGTCTCCTGTGCTACATTTTATTTAGAGAACAAATGACAGCAGAAAATTGAACTAATTTTCTGAATGGAAATATAAAGTAGGGTAACCACTGAAAAGCAGCTGGAAGAAATGCTTAAGAGAAATATTTAGCTATACCACCTAGACACTGGTGACTAGGAGATAAAAATAACAGGTAAATAGGCATACAAGGAGAGTAGAGCTGATTGAGTCTTGGTGTGGAGGCTGTCTCAGGAAATGAGAAAGATCCATAAACAGCTAGAGTTCCCACCAATAAGGACAGAATCCACCTGCACCCAGGTCCAAGGGGAAACAGGTTACATATTACAGCAGTACTGGCTCTTGATTAGGAATTACATGGGTGGTATGTTAGCCCTTTGGTTATCACACCTGCAGTCTGTTCTAATAGCCAGAATTTTGTTTGCCTTAAGATGTGGAGATTTCAACTTTTTTTAAATCATACTTCCATCTCCAGGTCCCACCTAGTACAATGGCTGATACATGATAGAGTCAAGGAGAGGAATCAGTGAACATTAAATGAATGTTTGAATGAATGAATGCACGCATGAGTGAGTGAGTGGATGAATGAATGAATGAGTTCATTAAAGTACTTAGGTGCTCTCTTATTATCATAGTTTCCATTTCTTCTTAAACATGTATGATGAACTCCTTCTAGTTGGAACACCACATTCTTTCAGTAGAATAGGCAAGCATTATAAACATTAACCCCTCCATTACTCTTCTCAAGGATCCAATCATTCCAGTTCTCCTTTTCCATTTCTTTGCTCCATATAACACAAGCACATGTCCTTATAATCATATGCATTTTTTAAAAAAACTTTTATAAACATTGGACACTATAGTCTTCCTATTTTACAAATCTGTATACCCACCTTCTTTTGCCCTTGACCACAGGAACCTCCTTTAACACCCTGTGCATATGCCTTCATATCTATTCCCAGCCAAGGCTCCAATTGCAGCTGCACTTATGTTCTTAGTTCTTCTTCTTCTTTATCTTCATAGTGATTATTCACATTTCTATGATCAAACAACACCTACCCATTTGCATCCAAGGGATCATATTGTCCTTTTCTGCAATTTTTAGATGGCAAATTTCCCAGGGTACATAACTGACTATAATTTGTGTTTTCATTTTTAGTTTCCTGCTGTCCTGTCTCCCAAAGTTTCTACCATTTTCATTATTAACAAGTTTTTCCTCCTCATTTAGAATTAACATCAGACTCAAAGTGCTCTCATTGCTTTCTCTATTTCTGGGATATGAAATTGTTAACAAACCAGAGAATTAATCATTAATCAGCTGCTCTGCTTTTTAGTAAGGTGTCCCTTCCAGGCGCTATCTAGTTCAATTTCTCCATCAATGTTCCTTCAACCTGCCTTGACAACCATTTCCTAATTTGCATCAGAAAACCACTGGCCATGTCCTCTATTTTCAGGAAGTCTCTACTTCCCCACTTTTGATTCTGCTTTTGGCTCTACTCCATAAACTATCCTATGCACCCAACATGAGGTCATTAGATTTGCCAAAAGACGCACACCATACAATCCCACACTACCTCACATCCCCTTCTATTAGAAATATGCTATTTATATCAACTTTGTATTTTTTCCTGCATCATAAGTATACTTGGCTCAATTGACTTTCCTAAATAGGCAAATTTATAGCTGTAAAATTATTTTTTAAAAAGTCTATAATGTCAGCATAATTATTCGCAGAATGTTTCCCAATAGAAGTTGCACGAGAGGTTGTGCTAATACCATAGTTGACCTAAAACACAGAGATACTTAAGTACCATCGTTACTTATATACCATCTGTTAAAATCATGGTTATGTTTTTTATCTTTAAAAGCAAATAGCAAAAAAATAAATAAATAAAAAATATAAATAAATAAATAAATAAATAAATAGATAAATAAATAAATAAAAATTCTAAAAAATAAAAGCAAATAGCTAGTAGTCTTAAATGTTTTGTGATCCTAAGAAACCCCAAAACCTTACAAAAGGATCATTTAATTCCATGGTGGCTAAGGAAACAGAGGACAATAAATAGCTAGCCCAACTTAAGATCAACTTGTTTATTTTTTACTCATTCATCAAACTGATACTTAATATTTAAGTGCACAGTGTCTCGAAAGGTACTTACAAGAGAATTGCCATCGGTAGCCATGTATGATGTCAAATTAGTAGAAACAAAAGCTAGAAGAGAAAAAAAAAGGTTCTAAGTTAAATGTGGGATTAAAGTATTCATACAGCATACATCTCTTTTGATTGATGAATTTCACAATAAAAGCAAGTAATTAAAAGGGCTTTTAACACAGAACTCAAATAGCCAATATTTAAAACTAAGTTCATAAAATAAGCAAGAATTTCATCTGCACATTGGTCAGTATTCTTTCAAGGCTACAGCAAGACATGCTCATTATTTACATACTTAATATTGTGCTAAATATAAACAAACTATTTTCTTCTTCATAATGAACACAGTATTCTGGAAATATTTGATCTATTGCTATTATTCTGATTGTATTAACTAAACAATTTCAAAAATGTAACTAATCCCAGTGCCCCAGAAGTCCCATCTTTAGTATGAAGATGAGCCCCTTTTGATGTATTCTACTTTGTAGTGCATTACAAGTGGAAAGACAAGATGTTCTGTGTTTTCAAGAAAAGCAGACAAAAACAAAAAGAAAAAAATTCATATTTTCAAAATTTGACAAGCAAAAAACTTGTTAAACATTCACCAGCCACTGAAGTTCTTCCCAAAGCAGAGACTTTCAGGCTCTGCCAGTGACACCAGAAATACAGAACCATGCTCTGTGTGACTTTATTCCTTATACCAATGGTTCCCAAATCTCAAAGAATGGATCCTCCTTTGTAATGTCAAAAACTTCATATCTATATTATATAGATATGAATAAAATATTTATTTGTAAAATGCCAAAGAGAAAAGTCACAGTAAAAAATGATTGATAAATTTAACTGCTTATTTTTATTTATTTAGGAGAAAAGACTGAAGCCTAAGTAAAAATTAAATCACAAGCTGGTGAAAATATCTGCAATATATACTTAATACATAAGAATTAATTTAAAAATGGGCAGAAGACATGAATAGATGTTTTTCCAAAGAAGACATACAGATGGCATGAAGAGTTGCTCAACATCACAGATCATCAGGAAAATGCAAATCAAAGATCAATAAGATTTCACCTCACACCTGTCAGAATGTCTAAAATCAACAACACAAAAAACAACAGGTGTTGACAAGGATGGGGAGAAAGTGGAACCCTCTTGTACTGTTGCTGCAAATTGGTGCAGCCAGTGGGGAAAACAGTATGGAATTTCCTGAAAAAGCTAAAAATAGAACTACCCTACAATCCAGCAATCACACTCCTATGTATTTACCCAAAGAACACAAAAATACTAATTTGAAGGGATACATGCACCCTGATGTTTATAGCATCATTTTATCTGTGAAACAGCCCGGGTGTCCATTGACTGATGAATGGGTAAGGAAGATGTGGCACGTATACAACAGACTATTACTCAGTCCCCCAAAAGAATAACATCTTGTCATTTGCTACAACATGGATGGAACTAGAGTGTATTACATTAAGTGAAATGTCAGTCAGAGAAAGACAAATACCATATGATTTTACTCATATGTGGAATTCAAGAAACAAAACAAACAAGCAAAGGAGGAAAAACAGACAAGGAGACAAACCAAGACTCTTAACTATAGAAAACAAACTGGTAGTCACTAGAGGGGAAGTAAGTGTGGAGAAGGGTGACATAGGTGATGGGGATTAAGAAGTTCACTCCATGATGAGCACTGAGTCATATATGGAAGTGTTAAATCACTATATCATACACATCAAACTAATATAACACTGTATGTTAACTACCTGGAATTAAAATAAAAACTTATTTAAAACATAAGATAAAGAGTTCTTATATACTAATAAGTAAATAATAAACTAATAAGAAAACAAGTGAGGAAAAATTCAAAAAAATACAAATGACTAATGTTTCACCTCATTAGCATAAAATAAGTGTGAAATAAAACAACATGATTCCATTCTTTAATCTTCAAGATTAGCACACACACAAGAATCAAGTAATAGAAGCCACATTTGCTGGAGATGCGCTGAAAAGAATTTGCTGTGTTGGAATATCAAATTATTACAGCCCAGCTGAGGGCAATTCTTCAAGATAATGATGATAACAATCAGTGACCACCAACATTTGCTGAGGCTTTACTATCTGCTATCAACTATTCTACACTACCATACTAAATGTGCAAAGAGCTTTATAACATATCTTTTTTTTCTTTTTTTTTAAGATTTTACTTATTTATTCACGATAGACATAGAGAGAGAGAGAGGCAGAGATATAGGCAGAGGGAGAAGCAGGCTCCATGCCAGGAGCTTGACACGGGACTCGATTCCAGGACTCCAGGATCGTGCCCTGGGCCAAAGGCAGGCGCCAAACCTCTAAGTCACCCAGGGATCCCCATATCCTTAACGAAAAAGTAGGTAAAAACATGTGCAGGGTGATCTCGTTCATTTTTTATCATAAAAATATAGGTTTATATACATACATATGATACATCAGTGCATTGGGGGGAATGTCTGAAGGTATTTACAGCAAAATGTATACAATAATCACCTATGAGAATTGGAATAAACAATAATATATTGCTTGTTCCTTTATGTATTTATTTCCTATAAGTATTTTTAAAATAAAAATGTTCTGATAAAATGCCATATTTTATGGACTCTATAGCAATGTATTCTTAATATCTATTGATTGAGCAAATACATAATAAGCAAAATCTTGTTTGAATTCAACAGCACATTTAGGTAAAGAAGCTTGTAAACTTGTAAAAGTTACGGTCAAAGCTCTGATTTGGTATGAACTGGATTTAAATCTCAGGTTAGCAATTTACTATGTAATCTTGGGCAAGTAATTGATATTGTGGGACCTCAGGACTCTGTGAAAGAGGCATAGTAATAGGATTTCCTTCTTAGGGTCAGACAAAAGTGAAGTTAGAAAATATATATTTTTTAAGATTTTATTTATTTATATAAGAGAGAGTGAGTGAGAGAGAGAGAGCACGAGCCAGGTGAGGGGCATGGAGAGAAGCAGACTCCCCATTGAGCAGAGGACCCAGTCCCAGGGTCCATCACAGGACTCCAGTATCATGACCTGAGCTGAAGGCACACACTTAACAGACTGAGCCACCCAAGCCCCCCAGAAAATATCTTTATAATATTCACAGCAATACCTAACATGTAATAAATGTTTGATAAATTATTTTATTGTCATAAAACATATTTATTCCTTAAGCACAAACGTATTAAAGGTCAGCTATATATACCCTTTAAAGATAATATAAAGCATTGTTTATATAACTTTTCCTGACTCAGAGGGCTAAGCAGCCCCTCTCCTAGAACAATAGAACAGCTAAATCTATTGTATTCCTTAAGCCACTGCTAAATTCTCTGCCAATTGATGATTTTCATGTATCGTGCCATATGATTGTTGGAACCACCTACAAATAATCTACTGTTATTACTCCCATGTTTTAGATGAGATAGTTTAGGCAACATAGAGGAGGAAGTTAGTAACTGGGTATTTCCAAATTCAAATCCAGACTCCACAGCCTGCTCTCTCTCTCTCTCTCTCTCTCTCTCTATATATATATATATATATATATATATATATATATATATATATATTTAAGATTTTATTTTTTTTTAAGATTTTATTTATTTATTCATGAGAGACACAGAGAGAGGTAGAGACATAGGCAGAGAGAGAAGCAGGCTCCATGTAGAGAGCCCAATGTGGAATTCGATCCCGGGACTCCAGGATCATGCCCTTGGCCAAAGGCCGATGCCCAACCACTGAGCCACCCAGGAATCCCCACAGGCTGCTCTCTTAACCATGCAATACCACCCTCATTCCCTCAAAGCCTCCCACAGGATGTTGTTCATAATTAACCCCTCAATGGCCATGGTATTTCATGAACCATGATGCTGTGGTCAGGTCTCCCTGGTTGGATGATAAGAATACCAATGGTAGAGACCAAGACCCAGTCTCCTTCATGCCCCAGGGCCTATCCCAGTAAAGCACTCAGCTTAGGCGAGAGTTGTCAAAATGATTTTTTTAATTAATAGATCTATTAATTGGTGGGAAATTATTATTTTAGTGGAAATCTAATCCCTTTGCTCAGCCAGCTTTCTTTTTTTTTTTTTTCAGCCAGCTTTCTAATGTAAAATAAGAAGAGCTGATAGAGGATGATGGAAGACAAAAAGAAAAAATTCATCTCTAATTCTTCCAGTAAGCATTGGGGTTTGTTCACAATACACTGCTCCAGTCACTAATATTAAGATTTCCTTTGATCATGTGGAATATTTCCCTTGTGCACATCGTATCCCTTACCCTCCTAACAATCCCTTAGGTGTGTTCACTCTGTCTACACCCATTGCAACCACTGTAGTGAAAGGCACCTCTCTCTTGAACCATTGCAGAAACATTCCAGCTGGGGTCCTGGCTTGCTTTCCTGCCCAGAGTGATGTTTTTTCAATGCACATTTAACTATTCCTCTCTTTCTTTAAATCTCTACAATGGCCATTGAGATAAAGGCTAGTATCATGAAAATCTACAAGGAAGCTTCTGCCTGGCCACTGCGTCCTTTCCAGCCCCATCTTGGATCATTTCCATGTCTCTTTCTTTCTTGATTCACTGGCTTTCTTTTTAATTTTTTAAACATGTTTCATCAATCTTAGGAGCTTTGTGCCTGTGCTTCAACAGCCCCCACTTAAGATGGTTTATAGCTACCATCTTATTCAGCCCTTAGACCAAATGTCATTTAGTCAAGAAAGCTTTCCTGAGTTCTTATGAGACATCAACTTCCTTTTGCATGCTCTCATAGCATGTTCATTGTCTTTTATTCATAGAAGTTCTCATAACTGTACTGAATTATTAATGTTACAATTAGTTCTTTCATATCTGACTCCCCACTATAGTATAACTTACCTGAAGGCAGGCACTGTGTCTTGTTCACTTGTTTACTGCTGTTTCCCCAATCTTTGTACACAGGATGATTCAATAGACATTTGTTAAGTAACCAAATTAAAAATACAAACTAGTAGGGCAGCCCTGGTGGCACAGCGGTTTAGCGCCGCCTGCAGCCCAGGGCGTGATCTGGAGACTCTGGATCAAGTCCCACGTCAGGCTCTCAGCATGGAGCCTGCTTGTGTCTCTGCCTCTCTCTCTCTCTCTCTCTCTCTCTCCCCCTGCATCTCTATGAATAAATAAATAAAATCTAAAAAAAAAAAAAAAACTAGTGAAAACACTAAACTATAGAGGAGTTTCCATAAACAAATCCTATGAATTCCAAAGTTTTTTGTTTAGGGGAATGGTGCTGTCAGGAACATCCCTCTAGAATTCACCTTCCCAATCTGCAGGATATGGAGACTGTTGATGTCAGACTTCTCTGAATCAAAGAACAAATGGGTAGAAACACAATCAGTGGTACAGCTGGGGAAGAATAAAGCAGAGGGTGGGGGGATACCTAGGCACAGAGCCATTGTAGAGGCTATGTGTCAGTGTTTACTTAATAATTTTAGAGTTTCAGTACATTATTTCTTGAAGTAGTAAACATACATGAAATCAAAAGTTTCACCAAGAAGCTTCAAAGATAATTTGAGGCAGAATCATCAAAACAATTTAAACTCAAATGTTGCTTCTCCTCTTCCATAAAAAGCACAGATCCATAATCCAAAAGAATTAGGAAATGAAATGGTGGTCATGGATACTAATATAAATATGTTTGCTTATTGTTTAGACAAGGAGAACCAGCTCAGCTAACCATGGTACAGCATACTTGTTATCTATATATTGACAAGCTAAATATGTAGCACCAAGATTTTGATAAAAATATTTATAAAGCACACAATAAAAGCAGTTCATAAAAAAATAATGATGCTGACAGAGGTGTTTTGAAAGTAATAATTTTGCCTTGTTCCCAACACTTCCTGAGTGTATCAGTTTAAGCAAGCTGCTCGTAAGTAAAAAGAGTTCAAGGAAGAAGGAATAGTTATTTGATATTTCTTGATAAAGGATTTTTTATGGAGGATTTTTGTATAATACCCAGGAATTAAAAGTGTATAAGAACCTAATGATAAGGCAACAAATAAGTCATAGTCAAGAAGTTTCTAATTCTTTGCTTTCAACAAGATTTTAAAAAATTTATTTTAATTGTTATTTATTAAAAGTAGTTGCTGTGATAGATCACATGAGGTATTTGACATACAGTTGGAAGGGGTTCAAGAGTGCTTCATTCCCAACTATTTATGTGTAAAACAGGTCTAAGGTCACATACATAAAAACCAAGAAAAGGATCAAAATTGGTTCTGAACTCACTCATTCTAACAATAAATAATATTCACCTATAAGCAATTCTATAATTAGGGGAAAAGCCTCATATATTTTATTAAATGATGCATTCTCAATAAAAATATGTACCTCTTGTATTAATCATTATTTTGTCAAAATATCATATTCATGTTATTTGTTAAATTATGTACTAATAATTATAGTGATAACCCACTCCAAATGAAATCTTATATGGCTTAAAGAATTTGTCATGCACAAAAATTAAATCAATTTCAGTTTAAATATGTATTTTTTGATGAAATGTATAAAACCATCAATGAAAGATTTTAAAGCATATATATAATTGGATAAAAATCCATGGAATTGTAGAATGAAAATATGAGTTCCTGGGGGTGGAATGGGGTAGAGAAGAAAACAGCAATGTAAAATTAAAACTCCAAAGATGACTTTTTAAAAAATATATATGTGAGACATATCAGATCTCTGCTATTTATATCACACAGGTTATAGTTCTTTTAATATATATCAAAAGAAATATATATATTTTTAAATATAACCTTTTATAACAAGATTTATCATGTGCCAGAAATGACATCTTTTGCAACTATTTAAACATATAATAAAAACTCTAGGTGACAATGTAAGGTGTCAAGGAGTACATAGGGCTTCCAAATTACTTTCTGGGTACACAACCAAAATAACATGTTTCAAAACTACTACACACACAAGCATTAGGGTCAAACATTTCACCTTGCCACTCACTAAATGTGGAAACTTCTTAAAATCACTTAGTTTGCCTAAATAGACACCTCATATGGTAAACAGAAATAATAACAATAAGCTCAGAGATTTTGTGAGAATTAAATGAAATATCACATGAGAAACTTGCAGGACCCTATGCATACTCACCAAGTGGTAGCAATTATCTTGAATGGGAGTAATTACCTGGAAATGGCTTTGTTATAGAAAACAATTCTTCCTGATGGAATTAGCACACAACTAAAGGATGTGAGCAAGTGTGATAACAGGTTTCATCAAATAAAATAGCTTTTACTCTTCAAGGTTGATTAAACTCCCTATCCTACTCTCCTAGAGACATTTTGGGTGCCTTGTTTCAGAGTTTAAGTGTTTCAGGGAATAGTTTTCTCAGTCCCATTTGAGACTATTAACTTCTTTAAAAAACAACTCCTTAACACAACACCATATGAGACTCAGCCAAAACAATGAGGTCATAAATACGTTAAGTTCGTGAAATGAAATAAAATGTATTCCTGATAAGCTCTGTAACTAAAAAGTGGAAAACACATTTCATTACCAAATGAATAATAAAGCTAATTTCAAGGAAGAAAAATTCCTCAATATATACTGATTGTTATGGATTGACTATGTGTGTTCTCCACTCCCCCTCCCAAAATTCGTAGGTTTTGATTTAATCCCCATGTAATGTGTTTGGAGGTGAGGTCTTTGGATGCTGATTAGGTCATGACAGTGGAGTTCTCATAAATGGAATTAAGGCCATTAAAGAGGCCAGAGAGCTAGCTCCCTCTCTTTCTACCACATCAAGAGACAAGAAGAATTGGCAATCTGCAAGTCAGAAGAGAGCTCTTACCAGAACCCGACAGTGATGGCACCATGATCTTGAACTCCCAGCCTCCAGAACTATGACAAATAAATTTGTGTTGTGGACAAGGCACCCAGTTATGGTATTTTGACATAGAAGCCCAAGCTGATGAAGAATCATTCTTCTTCACTAGATGCTGGTGAAGAATCATTCTATTTTGTTTCAGGCACAAACAAAATATAAGTTTATTCTAGCAATATATTTCAAGAAACTGTTTAGCAAATTAGTTAAGTTAGAAATAGGGATTCTGGTCTTATATCATTTTAAAACTGGAGAATAAACCAAGAATATTAACATGCAACCAACGCTCTATTGATAAAGAAGGCAGTTGCTAGTATAATTGGTACTTTTTGTTAAAGAACGAAGAAATTCACTAAAGGCAGTTATTGGTTCAGCTGATCTAAAAGTAACTTGCCTCCCCTCTAGACCTTATAATCTTTGGAATAATACAACAAAATAAGCACCATGCCCAGTTTTAAAGGTTTTTGAAAAGGAAATGATTCAGATGAGTACTGGGTGTTGTATGGAAGTGCTGAATCACTATACTATACACCTGAGACTAATATTACATTGTATGTTAACTACCTGAAATTTAAATAAAAACTTTTTTTTAAAAAAAAAGACAATTTATTGTGCTTAAAAGATAGCTCAGGTAGAATAAACTATGGCCTAGGTTTGTTCTTTTTTCACAGAGCAAGACAATGCTGAACTAAAATTTTAAAAACCCACATATTAATTCATAATGTGCTCACCCTTTAAAATTACAAACCTGGTATATGACAAAACATTCTCAGAACAGCAAAGAAACTTATAGAAAGTCCATGAACATGGGCAAACCATGTGCATTATTCTTAATCCAAGAACTAGAGCTAAAGAGGAAATAGAAAATGCTGGTCACTCTGGAGGCAGAAGTCTCAGACATCAGAAAGTATGTAATATGTGTGGCAATAAACTGTACATTTAACCAGCAATGAGAGCCGTAAGCAAGCATCTTCTGTTAAATGGTAATCTGTGGTAGCAGCACCATAGGAAGCAAGAAAGGAAATCCATTTTTGTTCTTATATAAAAGCAAAGGACATGGAAAAAATCCATTAGTTTTGCAAGTTAGCAGGAGATCTCTTGTTAAGATAGAGCAGGAGAGAAGGAAACAAAATACAAGAGCCCCCTGTGAGCACAAACACAGTGATGTATGGGATGGGGATGGTCTGGAGTTATTACTTGATCCAAGAATTGAAATTCATGAAAGGAAAAATGGCTTTATCCAAATTATCTCAAACATGTTTTCTTTTCTTTTCTCTTCTTTTTTTAAGATTTATCTATTCTAGGGTGGGGGAGCAGAAGGAGAGGAAGAAAGGAACTCAAGCAGACTCCACACTCAGTGTGGAGCCCAACCTGGGGCTCAATCTCATGACCCTGAGATCACAACTAAGCTGAAACCAAGTCCCATGCTTAACGGACACCATGCAGGCATTTGGATTTTTCTGTTAAATTTAAGCTCTATTATCATCTGGATTCTGATCTATTTCCTGCATGCTTTAAAAAATCTTATTCTTTCTTTCCTTCCATTTATTTTCTCTTTTTTATTGTTAACTTTTCCACTCATTTTGCTACATTTCTGCTCTCTCTCCACTTTGAGAATGAACTGACAGATGGTTTTCAGAGCCACAGCTTTTTTTAAAACAGAAACTATGATGATTAAAATTACTTTATTTTCAACACCACTAAAATACTGTGATACATCATCTGAAGAGATTGGCAGACCTCTCCCTCACTTGTCCTTCTTGCATTCCCACAGAAGCTGTCAGTCCCGACAATCAAGACTTAGACAGAAAAATCTACAAATCTAAGCAAGGAAAGCTCCTCTTTCAGCCAATCATGTCAATCTCTGCTCCCAACAGACCATTTTACCATAGTAACAAGGAGGTGGCAAACCGCAAGACATCTTGAACGATCTGCCTCTTTTACCTCCTGGAAGAACCTGCACCGAATACAAGTGGCTGTTGACCATGCCCCTTCAGGAGGCATGAAACTCCTTTGTGTCCCTGGCCCTTCTGTGAGCTTCCAGAACCCAAAACTTCAAAGATTATGGTCTGCACCCCAGCATGCCTTTAGGGCCCAAGCGAGTGGGCAGGGCTCTACCAATCTCCCAATGGGGACTTGGCATGTCACCCTGTGTCCATTGCTCCCAATTGAGGCACTTTCCCTTCCCTAGCTCATAGAACTGACTAGATGCTGGAAGAGACTCATCTCTGTGGGGCTGATTCTGTTCTCATGATTGTCTTAAATTCCATGATGTCAGCCCTGTAAGTGATTGCTCTCACAGGCCTTCCAGAATTAGGCTAGTATGCTAACTTTGGCTATTCAAATTTTTTATATAGGCAAGGGTCCTGCAAAACATATTTGTGTACACACACACACACACACACACACACACACACACCGTAGCAGCAATCTTATACAATGCAGGTTAAATCTACATGATTACCTGCCTCTTCTTCTAGGCCATTGACAGATCCCAAGAACTTCTAGGAGCCAGGAATTCTAAAAACACAGTCATTCTAGTTGTGTGTTTAGGCCCAATCTAAGGTATCTGTGATTAAAACCCAAAGAACCTCCTCAGAGGTTTGTACCAGCACCAAGATGCTACATCAAGTAGGGAAAGGGCCATGAGGCCTAAAATGAAGCCAAAGAAAACATTGGGAGCCCCTAGGCAAAATATCAATTACTAGGTTCACTATAGTCTGACCCAGGATCACACCCTGGTTCTCTACAATGGCAGCCCCAAAGTAATGACACCTGATTATTTCACCCCAGTTTGTGAGGGTGAGCACAGATGCAGTACTCTAAGATGAACCAGACAAGAATGGCAAGAGATTGCCCTTACCTTTCAACAAATTGCACCCCTAAATTTCTCTATTATTCTTTATTCTACAAGAATAATGATCATATTTTCTCTCCATGAAAGATAGCATCTTTCTCTGCTTGTAAAATCCAGACTCTATGTGCACTGTCCTGAGGCAGCCAGTCACCCTATTCAGCTCTCCCGAATGACCTTCCACTTAACACTTTTCACCAGTTACCTACTGCTAGGTAGCAGTGGTCTCTACCATAGGACCATTGCTGGCTGTAAAAAAAAAAAGCCAGGAAAACAAAACAACAACAAAAAAACTAGTACACAAGCTGCCTGCTGTTTGCACCTATTGCTGTGGAGTTGAGCCAAAAGTCCTCTTTTGTCTGGCTAGCTCTTTCACTGAGAAATATCACTTTCACATGCCTTATGATTTTGCAACAGTAGTGCCCCAGGCCTTGTCAGACAGGAGAGGTAGAGACCGTAAGGAACTAAACTGCTATGCATAATCATGGGAAGGCTTCTTTATTAAGAATAGGATGACTAGTGTGACATTACCAAGACGATGACAGAAATTGTTTCTTATTTTGTTCCTCCTCACAAAAAGGACAAGTAGCATCTATTCAAGAACAGGATACCACTAAGAGAATCCTAGCGCACGAGGGTGAGGCCAAAGAAGCACTGTGAGCCTCCAAGATCAAAACAATGCCTTAGAAGGATAAGAGAAGTGGCTACATATTGACTGCATTGCCCTCCCCCAGAACAGGGCAGCATTATGTGTAGAGGTCTCCTTTGAGCCTCCAGGTCTTCCAGTGGCAAAAAAGAACCCAGGGGGACAACCAGTCTCCGCCGGCATTGTGAGTCGCTTCATAGGGAGCCTCTACTCTAATATTGCACCACAAGGATTACAGAGAAATTTGTAAGGCCCAGCCACCAAAAACCTGTAATGGAGAAAAGGGGAGGGCCTTACAAGAACTAGCACAAAGATCTTGGCAGACCAAGTTCACGCCTGCAGTGCCCAAGCAGTAATCCCAACCAGTGGCTTTGTTCATCTATAGAACCAAGTTGGGGCTGCATTATGACAGGCAACTCATGGGGGAGGTGCAGGTCTGTCTAATATCCTAAAACAAGTTTTGCCAGCCCCAGAGCTGTTTTGCCCATACCCTGGCAAGGTGCTGAATCAGAGCCCCACCTGCTGTGGAGATGCCTTCCAGCTCCACCTGAGGAAAAGGGCTGATGACAAGTCCTGGAAGCTGTGCCGCCCAGTGGCGCTGGAGCCAAGAGATAAGTGAACAGAGCTGGTCTCCTCCAGAGCACAGCCAGTACCAAGTGTAAAGGTTTCCTGTGCTATATTTGGGCAGGGGGATTCATTCACAGCCAAGGCTGAGAGTAGCTCCTGGTCCCTCCCCACCAGACAGCCCATTTTGGAAGTTGAGGATAGCCTGGAATGGCTCCTTTCCTCCTACCCAGGCAAGGGGGCTGAAACATAGCCCTACCAGCTGTGGAGAGTTTTTTTTGTTTTTTTTTTTGTTGTTGTTGTTGTTTTTGTTTTTTTTTTTTTTCACAGAATATTTTTTTATTACTCTACTCCTTGTACCATGCATGGAAACAGTGTGTTTCATTTTTAAGTCCAAGAGAAAAGATAATTCCCAGATAGCTGGAATTCACAGACAGAATGAAACATCCAAATTTCTTCATTTGAAGTTAAAAAGTACTTTAACCGTAGGCAGCATCAGGCAGAGCAGACTCCCATGCTGCACCCCTGTGAAACTAGGTTTTCCCCGAGCAGAGAGGTCTCTTCTTGCCAGAACTGGTTTCCCTGCTCAGAAGGTTCAGAAGCCGGTTACCATACTGCTCGCTGGACCCCGGACAGCTGCCCGTGGTCTGCTAAGTGACGGAAGACAATACGACTAAGCCTCCAGCGTCGCTTTACACCACGTGGACGGGATGTCATAACACACCGATTTCGGATTCTGACAGGACAGCTATCCCGGGGAAGGGCGGCAATTTCTCCATCAGCCACTTCCTGAAGATCTTTTGGCAAGATGGTATTCTTTCTGAGTGAATTGATCCATAGCCTCTCATCTGCATATTCATAGGCCATTTTTCGTCTCTTCACATCACGCAACATTTTCCAGTCCACGTAATAACCTCGAACTTGGCCTGAAGCTGATGAAGGAACCATCTGCCGGACGGTCCGCAGCAGAGAGCCCAGCATGGAGGCCGCCATGTTGTCTGCTGGCCCCATCAAATCAGAACACTGGTGAAAACAACTGAGAGCTGTATAGCCCAGTGGTGCTTGAGTCAAGAGTAGGGCAGACAGAGCCAATGGTTTGCAGAGCAAAGCCAGTTGGCCCTGTTTGGCCAGGGAACTCAGGATGCAACTCGGCTTGAGTTAAGACAACAAAGAGCTTTACTGGCTATAGAGCTGCTTACACCACACTTGGGCAGGGAATCTAATTCATAGCCCCACTCATCACTGAATATAGCCTTTAGCCTGTCTGACGAGAATTTAACCAGAGTGCACATGAAGCTGCAGGGCACATTCAACAGCCCTACATATAGTGGCACTTGAACAGCATAGCTGGTGGCTTCCCTCATCTGCAGAGAAAAATTGGTGGGTTCACCTGACCAGGGGATTCAGTGCACCCTCAGGCCTGACTCAGGTCCTCAAACAACAAGCTGCTTAGGCCTGGGCCCTGGCCTATTGTCCTCCCAGGGCTGGGATGCTAATTTATAGCCTCAACTGCTATTGAATATAGTACCCAGTCCCAACCAGCTAGTAACCCCGACCAAAGAATTCAGGCAACTGTGGGACCTATCCTACAGCCTACTTGGGTAAGGAGCCAAGCCAGTACTCCTATACAACTGTGCTCAACCAGTGGCACACCCCCCTTTCTCCATCATTAAAGCTCAAACAGTTGCCTCACCCAAAAATAGACAATAGCAGGTCTCACCTGCCCAAAGATATTACCAGAAGACACACCTGGAAACCCAAACTGAGCTAACTGGTAAAAAAAAAAACTAACTCTGCCAAAGAAAACCTGTAAAGTCTGGAAAAGGAGCCCCATTACCAACATAAAGAAATAAGGATTACATACACACACATACACACACACACACATATCAGGTAAATATGACACCGCCAAAGGAAACTGGTAAAGCTCTAATAACCGGCCCTAAAGAAATGGATATCAATAAATTCTATACTGTACCTAATATATTTTTTTAAGGTTTTATTTATTTATTCATGAGACACACACACACACACACACACACAGAGAGAGAGAGAGAGAGAGAGAGAGAGAGAGAGAGAGAGGCACAGACACAGGCAGAGGGATAAGCAGGCTCCATGAAGGAAGCCTGAAGGGGTTTCAATCTCAGGTCTTCAGCACCAACCCTGGGCTGAAGGTGGCGCTAAACCACTGAGCCACCTGGGCTGCCCTCTGGACCTAATATTTACACTGTATGTTAACTAACTGGAATTTAAATAAAAACTGGAAGAAAAAAAAAGAAATGGATACCTGTGAACTGCAAGTCAAAGAATTCAGAATAATCCTCTTTGGAAAGTTTAGTGAACTATAAGATAACACAGACAAGTAAACAAAATTAAGAAAACAATGCATGAACAAAATGAGAAGTTTGAAGGAAATAATAACCATAAAAAATAAATTCTCAAGTTAAAAAATATAAATTTGATAGAATTTCAAAAGTAGATTTGACAATGCAGAAGAAAGAATCAGTGACCTGCATGACAGGACATGGGAAATTACCCAGTTAGAAGGGCAAAAATTAAAAAATGAAAAAGAATGAAGAAAGCCTATGAGAATTATAGGACACGATTAAAAAAAACACAATATTTGCATTAAAACTGTTAGATCTATCAATGAATTTAGTAAATTTGCAGGATTCAAAATTGATACAAAACTGATACAAAAATACCAGTAGTGTTTTTATATACTACAACAAAATTTCTTTAAAAGAAGTAAAGAAATTAATTTCATTTATAATAAAATACTTAGGAATAAGTATTTATAAGGAGATGAAAGAGCTCTAACCTGAAAACTACATGACACTGAAAAAAGAAATTAAAGAATATAGAAATAAATGGAAAGTTATTCTGTTTTCACAGACTGGAAGAATTAATATTGTTAAAATGTCAGTACTACCAAAGCCATCCTTTGATTTAATGCAATCCCTATCAAATTTCCCATGGCACTTTTTAAAATAGAAAAAAAAACTAAAATTTATGTGGAAACACATAAGACCCCCAAATAGTTGAAGAAATATTGAGAAGGACAAAGGAGGAGGTATCACACTGCCTAACTTCAAGCTGTACTATAAAGCTATACTCATAGAAACCAGATAGTAATGGCATAAAAATAGACAAATAGACCACTAGAATAGAATTTGAAAGCCCAGAAATAAACCCAGGCTTATATGGTTGACTAATATTTGGCAAGAGAGCCAAGGGTACTCAGTGGAGAAAGACAATCTCTTTAATAAATGTTGCTAGATAATTGGATATTCAAATATTTAAACAAATGAAATGGAACCCATACATTAGAAAGTGGAGGAGGGACAGTAATACATCTTCCAAATTGAGAAGGTCCTTTGAGACCAAAAAGGAAAGTAAGCCACTCCATACTGTTGACACAGTTTTATTCAGGGTAACTTACTGACAGTGGGATTGGACGAATAGATGACCCAGTAGCAGCTATTCTCCACAAAGTGCAGACTTTAGTCCACAGCTTTTATAGAGTGAGGGGCATCATGGTGAGGTCAAAGGGTAGCTATCTAAAGTGGTGCCATCTGCGTGCCAGAGAGAAGTTCAAAACCAGCCTTCCTGCATTCCGGGGAGGGCATATATTAACCTCCATGTCATTGTGCCGACATGAACAAGGAGGGCCAAAGATAGAGTCAGTATTGTCAGCACTCCTACACTGTATCTTTCACCACCTAAACTTAACTTGAAATAGACAGAAGACCTAAATTCAATGCCTAAAACCATGAAACTCCTACAAGAAAGCACAAGGAACAAAGCTCCCTGGCATGGGTCTTAGTAATGATTTCTTGGATAGGACACCTAATGCACAAGCAACAAAATCAAAAATAAACAACTGGGACCAAATCAAACTTAGAAGCTTTTGCTCAACAAAAGAATCCATCGACAAAGTAAAAAGAAAAACCTACAGAATGGGAAAAAAGTACTTCCAAGGCATGTTAAAGGGTTAATATCCAAAACATATAAAGAACCTCTACAACTCAAGAGCGAAAAACCAAATAACCCAATCAAAAAAATGGGTAAAGGACCTGAACAGACATTTCTCCAAAGAAGATATATGAAAGTCAATGGGTACATGAAAAGATGCTGAACATCACTAGTCACTAGGAAAATGTAAATTAAAACCACAACGAGCCCACCTCCATGCCTGTTAAAATAGCCATCCATCATCAAAAAAACAAGAGATGACAAATGTTGGCGAGCATGTGGAGAAAACTGAACCCTCACACACTGTTGGTGGGTAAATTGGTGCAGCCACTATGGAAAACAGTATGGAGGATCCTCAAAAAATTAAAATTAGAATTACCATATGATCCAGCAATTCCACTTCTGAGTATTTATCTGAAGGAAATCAAAACACTAACTTGATGAGATGCCTGAGCCCCCATGATCATAGCATTCTTCATTAATAATCAAGACACACAAGCAACCCAAATGTCCATCAATAGATGAATGGATAAAGAAATTTTGGTATATATAGAAATTTTGGTATATATATATAAAAATTTTGGTGCATATATATATGCAATGAAATATTATTCAACCATTAAAAAAAGGAAATCTTGCTATTTGGTACAACATGGATGGACTTTAAAGGTATTACACTAAGTGAAATAAGTCAGAAAAAGACATACATGAATCTAAAAGAAACAAGCAAACTCATAGAAAAAGAGATCAGACTTGTGATTACCAGAAGCAGGGATTGGGGGAGGGGGAACAGTAGGACAGTGGTCAAAAGGTACAAACTTCCTGTTATAAGATAACTAAGCACTAGAGATATAATGTACACTGTGATGACTAGCTAGCACTGGTGTATGACATAGGAGGAAATGCTAAGAATTATTATCACAAGGAGAAATTTTTTCCCCTTTTTTTGTTCTTTCTTCTTTTTTACCATATTTCTGTCAGATGGATGTTTGCTGAAGCAATTTGAGTAGTCATTTCACAATATATGTAAACCAAACCATTATGCTGTCGGGGAATACAGTCAATAATAATGTGATAACTTTGTATGGTGACTGATGGTAACTAGACATCATGGTGATCATTTCATAATGGATATAAGTGTTGAATTACTATATGGTATGCCTGAAATGAAGATACTATACATCAACCATATTTCAAGAAAAAAAGAAAAACCATCATGCTGTATACCTTGACCTTACATAGTGATGTCATTTATTTCTCAAAAAAACTGAGAAAAAAAATTTTTGAAGAATAGAGTGACTTCTCTTAGAGGCTCTTACAATGATATTAGGCAGAATTACTACAAACTGTTTTTAGTCTGCATGCATGTCAACTCTATAAAGTAACATCACCTATACTTTCAAAAATAAACTACCATACAGAGCAAGTAGACCACCTGCATTACACAGCTAGGAAGTTATAAAGTCAAAATTTGAATTCAGGTCTTCAGACTCCAGGCTTTGGACATGAGCAGTATTGTCTCTTATAATAAACTTTGCCTTTTTAACTTCTCCTTAGCAACATGCTTAATTTTCCTGCAAATAGTAAATCTCGTTACATTCTTGCAGGATGAAAGAGTAGCATAATTCTTGTAGCTACCGAAGTCCAGGCATACAGTGGGTGCCTAATAAATACCTACTGGCATATATTGACCCTATCTTTAGGATAAGTTAGAGTAGGTAAGTTATTTACCAAATTTGGACAATTCAGAAGGGGCTTATGTGACTCAAAGTAATTTACAGCTTGCTCAAAGGGCCACATGTGTGTCCACAGATCAGCTGCCACTGGGTCATGCTGAAGGATCAGATCAGGAAGGAATAGAGCTCCTAGAAAGAGACACTGGAGAGCCAAACACAGCCTGTTTGGTAATTGAGTATCCTCTCCAAGCTTTCGTTCAGAAATAATGTGGGGCTGACCTCCAGGTCGTCATCCGAAATGGGCAGGCTATTCCCTCTTCTTAGCTTGCCAACAACCCTGATCCAAGTACCTGAGTTTTGCTTCTGTTGACAATGTTGGGTTAAGGTTTCCAAAACTTCTAAAGCAAGAGTGACAGATGTAGCCAAGACACACCTATTTATCCTTTTGGAAGAATTGCTAAATTAAAGTTATTCTACATACCCTTCAATTGAGACATTTGTTGACACAATACAAGTATACCATCTCCTTCAAGAATAGATGGCTTTCTCTGGCTGGAATCATAACACGAATGCAAAGAGACACCTAGTGGACCAACATGGTAAGTACACTAGTTAGCTGGAGACCAATACTGAAAACATTGACTCCCTCATTTAACACTCTTGTTTTCAATAGAGCTTTTTTTTTTTTTTTTTAGCTACCAGAGTTTTATTTTTTTTTAATTTTTATTTATTTATGATAGTCACACACAGAGAGAGAGAGAGAGAGGCAGAGACATAGGCAGAGGGAGAAGCAGGCTCCATGCACCGGGAGCCCGACGTGGGATTCGATCCTGGGCCTCCAGGATCGAGCCCTGGGCCAAAGGCAGGCGCTAAACCGCTGCGCCACCCAGGGATCCCTGCTACCAGAGTTTTAAACTCAGAAATTTAGGTTTTACAAATGAATATTTTGTGTTTCTTTCTAAAGGAAATGTTTGCTCTTCTATTTGTTTTTTCATTAAGCTATCTTACTGCATGAGTCCTGAGAAGTAATACAAAAATTATAGGACAGATTGTAATAGGCCAGACACTTCAGTTCACCTTTCCCTGAACACAGGTATGATTATTCTTCTGTTTCCATCCATTTCTAGACTTTGTGTGTGAGATTTTCCATTTGTCTTTAGGTTATTTTATTCTTGCTTTTAATTCAGTAAAGCCAAAGACTTTTTTTTTCCCCAGCCCAGCTTCCTGTGGCCCACCCAGCCTTGTTACTTCACACTGCCATTCTCACTCACACCTCACCTACACAGTTTTATATCCACATCCTCACAGTCAACTGGTGCACCTGCCACTCTTTCACCACCCTAGATAACATCATCTAACCTCAAAAGTAAAAGTCTGTCATCACAAAAAACAAGGAATCAAAAAAAAAAAAAAAAAACAAGGAATCATCTCTTTTTTTCTTTACCCCATATTACTGAAATTTGGTTATGACCCAAGTTCAGATTAGAAATCATTTTTAATTAAATAGGTATGCTTAACTGACATTAATATGACCTCAGGGACTCACGTTCATAGGATTCTAGATCTGAAAGAAGTAGGCTTATTCTGGGGGGAGGCAGATGACATTTACACAGTCTGATTACTCTCCGATAGTCGTGCTGTAAAAACCCATGTGGATAGTCCCAGGAGAATGAAGTGCCCAGTGCAGAACAAGAAGCCAAAGGATGCTGAGACTCTAGATGTGGAAATGAAAAAGTGATTTTAGAAGTAGATTTTCCTCCCAACCACTCCAGCTAAAACTGGGTGGAACAGAGATGAGCTGCCAAGCCTCATCCTTCCCAAATCCTATCATGGACAAAACAAGAAAGTCCTTACTCCACAGTTTTCAATACGTAAAGTGGTCTTTACTTTCTCCATCACATATTTGATGATGAAATGTTGAAACCTTTCTCTTTAATATTAGGAATAAACCAACCATGTTCACCATCATTCAACCACATTGTATTAGAAGGGCTCGTTTAAGAATCAATTTAAAATTATTTTAATTTTTATTAAATTTTTAAATTGATTAAAATTAAATTTAAAATTAATTAAAAATAAAAACTATAATGATTAAAAATAAGAAATTAAGATTGTATTTTCAGATGGTATTACATGTGGAAAAGATCCTACACATGAATTATTAAAACTAAAAGGTGGAAGAGAAGGGTTGCTAGATACAAGGCCAATATGTAAAAATCAATATCATTTTTATATACTACAAAAATAGCACTAAAATAAAATTTTTAAGAAAATACATATACAGCAACATCATCAAACTTTCACATAATTAGAATGAATCTAACAAAAGATGTGTAATACTTCTACAAAGAAATTTGTAAATCTATAAAACATTGAAAGAAATTAAAGAGCTAAATAAATGGAGAGGTATGTCATGTTCATTAATTAGTTGACAACATTCAGGGGAATATAAAGATGACTGTGGTTAGTGTTTTTAATTTGCTGCTAATTCTACTATCTTATAGTCTTAAGGATTATCCTACCTTTTCTTCTAGAACTTTTATTGTCTGCCTCTCATGTTAGATTGGCACTCTACTTACAATTGATATTTTTTAAGATTTATTTATTTATTTTTAGAGAGCAGGGGACAAAGGGAGAGAGAGAATGTCAAGAAAACTCTGCACTGAGTACAGAACCCCAAGTGGGGCCCAGTCTCATGGCTCTGAGATCATGATCTGAGTGGAAACCAAGAGTCAGATGCTTAACCAACTGAACTTCCTAGGTACCCCTTCTACTTACAATTCATTTTTGATCATAGCTTCAAATAAGAATAAAGTTTCATTTTTTAAATTAATTACCACTGTTTGAGTATCATTTATTGAAAATACATCTACTTCCTCTTTGGCTCTAACCATAAAGGAAAATCTTCATAAGTTGGAACACTCTGAAATTAAGAATTTCCACTTACCCAAAGACAACATTAGGGATTGTAAAAGCAAGGAAGTGAATGAGGAAAGATATGTACAGTAAATTTTACTTATATAATCCTATACCAGAATGTATGAAGGAGTTCTATAAATCATTAAGAAAGAAGCAAAAAACCCAAGAGAAAAATGGGAAAGGACTCAATAGCCATTTTACAAAAGAGGATATCAATTAGCCAAATACATAATAAAAGGTGCTTAACCTCAGTAACAATCAGGGAAATGCAAGGCAAAATTGCTAAAATCATGAAATTTTAAAAGACTGACAATACCATGTGTCAGCAACATTGTAAAACTAATTTAAAAAACTCTCAAACACTACTGTTGGGAGTGTACATTGGAGCAACCATTCTGGAAAACTGTTTAGCAATATCTGCTAAAGTTGATCACATGCATAGTCTATGATCCATAAATTTTACTGTTAGGTGCACATGCATCAGATATGCATGCACATGTACACTGAACACATGTATAACAATGTTTCTAGCAGCTTTATTAATAATAGCCAAAATGTTCATAAAAACCCAAATGTCCATCAACAGGAAAGTGGATAGTCATACAATGGAACACTACTTAGCAATAAAGAGGGAAAAAATTACTTCTACTCAGAGTCACATAATACTGAGAGAAAGAAGACAGACACAAAAGAATATAAATAGGCAAAACTAGACCATCATTTAGTAAAGTACACTTGGGTCATAACAGTATAAAAGAAAGCAAGGAAGCCATGAACTACCACAAATGGAACTACTAAAAGAAAATTTAAATCAAGAAGGAAATCAAATGAGAAATATTTAGAATTTACCACCATTGAAAACACTATGCATTAAAATCTTTAAGGGATATAACTAAAGTATGTTTTAGAGGAAGATGTATATCTTAAATACATTCAACAAAATGCAAGGAGGAATGAAAAACAAATAAGATAAGGGCTCACCACATGAAAATGGAAAAATAGCACACTAGCAAACCAAGAAAGAAATAGGAAAAATAAAAGCAGAAATCAATGAAATAGAAAAATATAGAGAAGATTAATAAAACACAAAGCCAGTTCTTTGGACAAAACTTAATAAAATAGAACTCCAGCAAAACTGATAATGAGAGGAGGAGACATTAGGTACAAATAAAAACTTCTGAGTGACAGCTCTTAGCCTGCCAATTATTCAGCCTGAAATTAACTTCAAAAATTTTATTCAGATGCAGGCAAACGATTAAGAAGAAATCTAATGTAGAGAGATTGCCTGATAACCCATGTTGCAACCTGCTCTCCTGAAAGAAGAAAAATATTCTTTGCCCAAATCTATCTTATTCTTCCATACATTGGTCAGAGGGTGTAAAAATCTAATGGAAATTGGAAACAAAGTACGGAGAAAAGCAGAAAAAAAAATATTGCCTGTAAGTTTTTTCCAGGCAAAATCACCTAATATTTAAAGATTATTGTAACATATAAGGACAATTATATACACTCAAAATTCAAAATCAGGCAAGTTAGAAAATTACTATCCTGTTTCTGAGTCTGCTTCTTTCTTCCACCTACTCATTTTGTCCCCTTTTAACAGAGATCCCACTTCTCAATGCTCACCAGAAGGATCTTCTCTTGGACATTTATTAATCTTTGTCTCACCAGCTCCTTTTACTTCCTCTCCTTGTGGCACTGTCAATCATATGGTCCCACATCCCCCCAAACAGGGGCCAGCATATGGCTTAGGTTTGCCAATCATTCACTCATTTATTGAATATTTATTGGCTAACTACGAAGCAGGCATAGTTTTAGTCTGAAGATAGAACACTGAAGAGATAAAACCTCCTTGCCCTCCTGAGATTTACCTTTCATGGGGGTAAACAATTAACAAGATAAATAAATAAAATAAACGACATATGATATGGAAATAAATGAAGAAAAATATAATAGAGACAAGTAATTTAGAGGGTTGTCATTTTAAATACATGAAGGAGAACATTCTCACTAAATCCATGACATTTGTGTGAAGACCAGAAAGAGGTAAGGAAGCAGTCAGTGGAAATCTAAGGGTGGAGCAGCCAGGTTTAGAGAACAGCCAAGGCAGAGGCCTGAACTGGGAACTGAAAATGTGTCTGGCATGTGTAAGGCACAGCAGGGAGGCCAGCATGGCAGAGGATGAGTGTGCAATGGGGGGAGAGAGGTAGGAGATGAGGCCAGAGGAAATATGGGAGGCCAGCTCATGAGGATCGTGGGTGGTCTTGTCTTTTGAGTTACTGTTAAAGACTTCGGCTTTTCATGAAGTGAAACAGGCCAGCTTTATAGAGTTTGATCTGACACACATGTTAACAGCTCTGGCTTCAGCATTAACAAGAGAATGAAGGAAGCAAAAACATAAACCCGGAGGCCAGTTACAAGGCTACCGCAGTAATCCACAGAAGATATGAGAATGCCTTGGACCACAATGAAGGGAGAGGTGTAAGAAGTAAATGGACCAAAGTATTTAACATCTTTGTCACAATGGCCAATTCAGAAAAGAGGTTAAGGTTAGCCAGGAAATTCTGCCTACAGCATTGAGGAAAGGGACGTCATTTTTTTTCCTGAGATTTGAGCCATGAGCACAGGGCAAACCTGGAGTTAGCAGTGACCACCTTGGTGACCTCAGTGACTCGGTGGGGAGGATAGAGAACAAAACCAAAACAGTGACAGGAGAGCCCAAGGAGAGAGGAGGAAAAAGAAATCTTCCTGTGCCACAAAGTGCTGAACTAGACATATTTAAGAAGATGAAGAGCTTAGTATGACTTATGGAATTGCAGAATTTCAAAGGCATACAAAGAATTCTCAAAGTTTACCAATGGGATAAAATGGTATCTACAAAGAAGCAAGAATAACATCAGATCTCTTACAGGCAACATGGAATGTTAGAGGTTATCCGAGGAATGCCTTCAAAGTTATGAATCCAAAAAAAGGTATACATAAAATTCCATATCCAAACGCACAATTAATCATGAGGGCAAAATAAAGACATTTGCAGACATGCTTATTCTCCATGTGCCTGATATGAAAGTATTGCTTGATAAAATATTTTGATAAAAAGAAAAATTTAAGGAAGGAAACATGAAATATAAGAAAGGCAAGAAAACAAACAAATAAATAAAACCATGAAATTAAGACTCAGAAAAAGATGACCATACAGTGGAAAAAAAGCCCCGAAGTATAAAATAAATTCAGAATAATCTATTAAAGCTGATCTAAAGTATGGTTTCTTATTTCCAGTTCCATATTCCTGGCACTGATTTTGCAATCAATTCTTACTGCACTTGGAGTTCCATTTAATTTCAAGTTATGGTTTTATAGAAAAGAAAAAGAAATAATGAAATATGATTAATAACACAAATGAAGCCCAGAGATACATTGACATATGAGGGCCATTTTTTTCTTTAGACATTTTTTCCATAATTCACTATTTCTATACCTTACTGCTTCCTTTTCAATAATCCTTGTTTTATTTATTCCTACCTAAAATTAGCACATGAAATACGTGCAATTAATACAAAGACATGAAAATTACTTACCTACATGGTAAAACATAAATGTGACTGATTCAGGAAGGAAAATTGTTTTACAGAAATGCCCAATTCAAGACTTTCCAGCAAAATTCATCAAAGAGGAAATTATTGACACTCATTAAATCTAGTTTTTCTTTCCTCCCTTGTGCCCCCCAGAAGACCACTGGCCCCAGGTTGTTGGGAGAGGTCACGTGACTAGTTCTGACCCATCAGCTCTGGGTGGAGGTGATGTGCATCACTTCCAGTCTAGGGAAGAGTATGAGTGCTCCACTTTCTCTCTTCACCCATCATGACAAACCCTGAAGCCACCTGCTAGCATGGTGGTGCCACGAAGAGGTGGAGCTTCCATCAGCCTGAGAGATCATGTGGAGAAGAGGGGACTTCCCCTCTCGTGTGACCAGAACATACAGTGTGAATAAGAAATAAAAATTCCTTGTATTAAGGCAGTGAGGTTTCAAGGTTCATTTGCCTCCACAGCATAGCCTTTCCACCCCCTGATGAGAGCTCCCTGTGCCTCACTATTCATTTATGAAAGTCTTTGCTAAATTTCTTTCTTTCTTTTTTTTTGCTAAATTTATTTATGTTTAGATTTTTCCTGTGTAAAGTAAACTGACATATACCCAAGGTCATTAAACCCTTTTCTGGACACTTTAGATGGAAAGTAGTTTTATTAGGAAAGACATCGGTATTTCTATGGAGTATAATAAACAAAGGAAAAATGAAATATCTGGCAATCAGAATATTTTCCTCCCTGAGTAAGCTTATTCCTCCTCCTCTCCTCCTCCCTATGCTCATTGTACATAAATGATAAGTGCAGAAGATTTTCTGAGAAAGTGCCCAACTGATTTGTGAAAATAACCTCAAAAGACTGAGACTTTCCACTAATAATCTCTCAGTTTTGGGTTCTGAATTCTCATAATTGGGTTCTGTCGCTTAGAAAGCTATATCTGTATTTTTGAACCAGAATTTAAGAGTACACAAATATTATTTAGCCAGAAAAAAAATACCACAAATGTTAACCTGTTCTCTTGATAATTTGAAAAGCTTACAGATTCTCTTTCAAACCTTAATATAAATTTGTTTTTTTTTTTTCAGCTAGCCAAGTCTCTCTTGGTAATCCAGTTGTCCCCATTCCTGTTCACATTGGCATATTTTGTGCAAAAAGAAAAAAAAAATCATGAGCCTTCAGAAGAAAACATATGTGGTCATCTATTCCTTAACTGCCAGCTCACAAGATTTTAACATAGAGTTTATTTTAAACTAAGCCAGAAATCCTTGGAGTCCCAGTTGTTTTTCCATTAGAGGTATGAAATTCGGCCCCACGTGTTTCTGTTCTGGAAAAAGTCCATTGATGCTCTAAATCACCTGGTAACATAAATTAAGTAGGTCTTAGAACATAACCCTCATAGGCGCAGCAGGAAAAAATGAATTGGAAAAATACAACCTTGTGTTCAAAATGTATCACTTAAAACTTCACAATATTCACTGCCCAGTAGGAATATGTCAAAATAATTAGACAAGCATTCTGTACTTAAGAATGCTCTGAAATGTTGGTGGGAATGTAAAATGGTACAGCTGCTGTGGAAAACAACTTAAAATTTAAAATAGAATTAACATATGCCCCAACACTTCCACTTCTGGGTATTTACCAAGTATTGAAGGCAGGGTTTCAATGAGATACTTCTACATCTATGTTCACAGGAACATTATTCACAATAGCTAAAATGTGGAAGTAATCCAAGTGTCTATCAACAGAGAAGTAGTTAAGCATACTGTGGTACATACACACAATGGAATATTATTCGACTTTTAAAGGAAGGAATTCTGACCTGTGCTATATAACGTAAGTGAGCCTTGAAGGCATTACACTAAGTGAAATAAGCCAGTCACAGAAAGAAAAATACTGTACAGTACCACTTACAATGAAGTACTTACTAGCACTTCAAAATCATAAAGACAAAAAGTATAATGGTGGTTGCCAGGGGCTGAGGGGAGGGGAGATCGAGAGTTATTGTTTAATGTGTATAAAGTTTTAGTTCTACAAGATGAAAAGAATTATGAGGATGGATGGTGGTGGTAGTTGCACAGTAACATGAATGTATTTAATACCACCAAACATGGATATATTTGATATGGAATAAAAATGGCTCACATGGTAAATTTTACAGTATGGGTATTTTACCACAATTTTTAAAAGTGAAGAAACATTCTATGAAGAACTCAAAATAATCATGGGACCAGAGATGTAGGGACCTGTAAGTAAGAACTAAATATGAACTCTCTGGTTTCATCACACATACTTGGACTAAGAATCATGCCTTTAACATACCAGAGTTACTATAAAAACAAAGATCCTTTACTATTGCTTAACGACAATGGTAAAAATGAAAATTATTAATATGCTTTTGCATCAAGTTGGAGGGTGTTTTATTATCCTAGTAGCTGGCTCAATGCTTTCTTTTAGGTAAACATCTAACTTTTCTAGAAAAAAAATACTATAATAAGTCTCTTTGTTGTAAAATCTGGGATCCAGAAGTGTTTCAATGCATGCAGAAAAGCCTGCATGAGGCAATGAGGGGAAGATGGGAAATTGAGCTCAGAAAATGATATGATAGAAGTAATATCCACAAGGTTGGGGTAAGGAGAAAGCAATGATTAGTCTGAGCTTTGTCTTCATGTTAGGTAAAGCCAAGACAGCAGCAAAATACTTGAAGAGATCAGTTGCTGGAAACTCAAAGAAATCATTACCAGATGCACTCTACTCTTAAAGGTCATAAATTTGGGGGTTTAGTGAGAACTGTATAAGAATCTCCAAGAGAAACAGATGCCTCAACTGATGACAATATCATCCATTCATCTCTCATAACTAACACTGATTGAGTACCTAACTGTACACTAAGTTTTGTTCTAAGAGCTATGGTCAACTTAACTCATCAAATCCTTGCATCAGCTTTAGGAGGTACTAGTACTATCTCCCTTCACCAGGTGAGGAGAGTGAGGCACATACATGTTAAGTGAAATAACCAAGGTCACATAGCTAGTAGTGCCAGAGACGAGATCAAACCCAGGCCATCTGAATTCAGAGACTGTCATTTTCACCACTATAATGTCTGTGACTTTGTTCAGCACAAGAATTTCTATAATGCTTAGCAAAACTCAGATTATCTAATTTGGTCATTGGCTGACTATCATCTTCCATAAGAATTGTCAAGTTTTATGTTATAAGAGTCCATAGAGTTCATCTAACCTAGTGTTTCCATCAATGCAAGGTTGCCTCATTACATATCTTTTTCTGACAACAAGCCAGGTTCTTTCCACATACCTTTCATAACAGGAAGGCCCCTAATCTGAGTGTCAGAAGTGTTTTGCTAGAAAAAGTACTTGACACTTTTAAAGGTAGTAAAATCCACCAATTTTTGTCAATACCTTTGAGTAACTAGTTTGCAAACCACCAATGAAAAGCATAAGTAGGAAAACTATCACTTAAAATTCCTCAACGGAGGCTCCTGAGTGGTTCAGCAGTTGAGCATCTGCCTTCAGCTGAGGATGCGATCCCAGAATCTGGGATTGAGTCCCCCATCAGGCTCCCTGAGGGGAGCCTACTTTTCCCTCTGCCTGTATCTCTCTATGCGTCTCTCTCTGCATCTCTCATGAATATATAAGTAAAATCTTTAAAATAAATAAAATATAAAATAAAATAAAATAAATAAAATAAAATAATAATAAAATAAAATAAAATAAAATAAATAAAATAATTCCTCAACGAAACATCAAATGTTATGGGGTATAAAGGGTTCTTTACCATAGAAGGCAATGTAAGAGTATTATTGACCAAGTCACACAATCTGTCTCATGAATAAATGCATATCTTAAATACACCTATGTTGAAACAATAGAACTTTATGTGTTTAAAGACACATAAACAGCAAACCTATGCACTAAAACTAATTTTTTTTTGTCAGTGAGTTGGACAACCACAACAATGGGTTTTAATAACTACAGAAGGAAAAGAGAGGGCAATGCTCACCAAAAAGCATGATGGAGACTAATGGGTCAGGGGTAGCAATGTTTCAAAAATAGTTGTAATATAATTGGGAGTGGTAGAAAGTGCATGCCAGTGGCAGTAGTGATTATTATTATTATCGTTTGGCTCATAGAAAAATAATGGCACTTAAATTAATATACTAATACTTTCTGAAAAGTTACCAGATTTTCAGTAGTATCCTAAGAGTCACAAACCCAAAAAATGTGTCCTTGATAGATAGTTGTGAAAAGAATGCTTCCCTTGTTGGGGCATCTGGGTGGCTCAGTCAGTTAAGTGCTCAACTCTTGATTTCAGATCAGGTCATAATCTTAGGGTCTTTTTTTTTTTAAGATTTATTTGTTTATTCATGAGAGACACACAGAGAGAGAGAGAGAGAGGCAGAGACACAGGCAGAGGGAGAAGCAGGCTCCATGCAGGGAGCCTGACGTGGGACTCCATCCCAGGTCTCCAGGATCACGCCCTGGGTTGAAGGTGGCGCCAAACCGTCGAGCTGCCCGGGCTGCCCTAATCTTAGAGTCTTAAAATCAAGCCCTGTATCAGGCTCTGCACTGGGTGTTGAGCCTGCTTAGGATATTCTCTCTCCTTTTCCCTCTATCCCTCCATCTTTGCTCCTGCTCTATCTATTACTTTCTTAAAAATAAATAAATAAAGCTTCCCTTGCATTTCCCAGCAAGGGGGCTGCTTCTCCCTCTCCCTATGTCCCTCTCTGTCTCTCTCTCTGTGTTTCTCATGAATAAATAAATAAAATCTTTTTTAAAAAAGGGAACTAAGACATATAATAATTCTTTTTAAATTACTTTATAAATATAAAATCAGAAGAATGATGAGAAGAATTACACACATATTCAAAGAACTCCAGTGTTGCTTAGATCATTAGTGATGAACTTTAAAGGCAAGAACATCTTAGGATTGTTTTACTTTTATATTATAATTATTAAATGTAAATATTTTATTTGAATCAGTAGTAAATTTATATCAGTAAATGCCTCATTTCTAGAGCATTCAATTTGCATTTGGGCATCTAAACACACTTGCTTATAAAAATAAATAAATCCTTCACATAATTATACTTCTATGGTACTTTGATAGTTACAGTATGTTCCTGACCACTGAGAGGGGCAAAAAAGATCATTCTGTATATAAATTGTTTTTCTAAACAACCCTCCCATTGGAAAGCAATTACCACCAAGAATCCATTTTCAAGGGAAATCCAGAGGACCAAAGATAGTTTGTTGTTTATTAGTTCTATTAGCTTCCCTCTGCATTAATCCTATTATAGTATGGTTCACAAATTAGAATAACAAAATGGAGTACAAGCCCTTCAGGTCATAAATATCACTAAAAAAATAATAATTCATTTTGAACAATTTTCAATTACATACCAAAAGGCTATGAGTGCCCTCGTTCCAGTTCTGTTGCCTCTGATCTGTACAAAAAAAAAAAAAAAGACAAGAAAGGGGTCATAAAGTTTCTGCCTGGATCCAGTCAAAATCCTACCACATCAACTCCAAAAAGAGGCAACAAAATAGTAAGTTGCTCATCATAATAACAACTCCATGTCTCTCTTGAAAAATGACACAGGAAGTTCTAACTCAAAAGGAAAGAAGACCTAGGTAGTCAACTAGCAGGAAATCGTCAAAGCTGAGATCCCCTGGAATTTAATGTCTTTTAAAAGATAAAGTGAAAATAATGTTCAAATCCCTTTGAACACTACTCAAGACATATTTTTCTTTTACTTTTAAATATCTTGAAAGATGTACACATGGATTTAGAACTTCCATCTGTTTTCCTGGAATCCTGTCAGTGGAAAAGTGTTCCATATTAGTAATAATCATCCCATTCATTGCCTAGACCATAAGTTTAAAAAATGTAGATTTTCTAAGACTTCATTCTTTAGGGCAGTTTTAGACTTATAGTAAAACTGAGAGGAAGTTACAGAGATGTCCCATTTACCCCCTGCCGCCGCATGCATATAGCCTCCCCCATTATCAACATCACTCACCAGAATGGTATTTTTTTTTTTACCAACAATAAACCTACACTGACACATCGTGATTAGCTAAGGTCCACAACATACCTTACAGTTCACAGTCAGTGTTGTATGTTCCATGTTTATAGAAAAATATACAGTGATATATATCTATCATTATAATATCATGTGATATAATATAGCATTTTCATTTCCCTAAAAATCTTCAGTGCTCTGTATATTCATTTTTCCTGCCACTAGCAAACACTGAACTCTTTATTGTCTCCATAGTTTTGCCTTTTCCAGAATGTCATATAGCTGCAATCTTACAGTATGTAGCCTTCTCAGATGGGCTTCTCTCAGTAATATGCATTCAAGTTTCCTCCATGTCTTCTCATGGCTCAATAACATATTTATTTTTAGCACTAAATAATATTCCATTGTCTGAATGTATCAATTTCTTTATCCATTCACCTACTGAAGGACACCTTGGTTGCTTCCAAGTTTTAGCAATTTGTGAGTAAGCCGCTATAAACATCCATGTGCAGGTTTTGTGTAGACATAATTTTTCAACTCCTTTGTGTAAGTACAAAGAAGCATGATTGCTGAGCTATACGGTAAAATTATATCAACTTTTTAAGAATCCACTGTGTTCCAAAGAAACTGTCTTCCCAAGTGGCTCTACTATTTTTGCATTCGCATCAGCAATGTATGAAAGCTCCTGTTGCTCCACATCCTTACCAGCATTTAGTATTGTCTGTGGTCTGGATTTTGGCCATTCTAATAGGTGTTTAAGTAGTTATCACAGTTCTGTTTTAATTTATTTGATGACATATGGAACATCTTTCTACATGCTTAATTAATATGCTTATTTGCCATCTGTATATCTTCTTTGATGAAGTGTCTGTTAAGATATTTGGTCCATTTTTTAAGAAGGTTATTCTCTTATTGTTGAATTTTAGGAGTTCATTGTATATTTTGGATAATAGTCGTTTATCAGATATATCTTTCGCAAATACTTTCTCCCAGTATGTAATTTGTCTTCTAATTGCCTTTATATTGCCTTTTCTCATTTTTAGAGAAGTTTCTCATTTTAATGAAATCAACATATTCTTTTCTCTCATGGATCACATCTTTGAGGTTATATCTAAAACAGTATCACCATATTCAAGTTTATCTGGTCTTTATCCTACACTATCTTTTAGGAGTTTGATAGTTTTGTATTTTATACATAGGTCTATGATACATTTTTAAACATAATTTTCTCTACCACTTCCATAAGTAGAAATAATCATGTTTGTGAAGGGTGTATGGTCTGTGTCTAGATTCATATCTTTGCATGTGGATGTCCAGTTATTCCAGGACCATTTGTTGAGGAGACTCTCTTTGCCCCATTATATTGTCTTTGTTCCTTTGTCAAAGATCAATTGATCATATTTGTGAGGATCTATTTCTGGGCTGTCTATTCTGATCCATTGATTTGTTTATCTTTTTACCAGTACCACACTGTCTTGATTACTGAAACTTTATAGTAAAAAGTTGAAATTGGGTAGTGTCAGTCCTCCAACTTTTTTTTTCTCCTTCAATACCATGTTGGCTATTCTGGGTCTTTTCTCTCTTCATATAAACTTTAAAATCTATTTATCAATATCTAAAAACTAAATTGCTAATATTTTGATTGGGATTGAATTGAATCTATGGGTCAGTTTTGGAAGAACTGACATCTTGACAATATTGAGTCTTTGTATCCATAATAAACATGCAACATCTCTAATCATTTAGTTCTTCTTTGATTTTATCCATAAGAATATTGTAGTTTTCCTCATATAGATCTTGTATATATTTTGTTAGATTTATACCTAAGTATTTCATTTCTTGGAGACTAAGGTAAATTATATTTGCATTTTTATTTCAAATTTCCCTTGTTAATTGTTGGATATCAGAAAACAATGGATGTTTGTATATTAACCTTGTGTCCTGCAACCTTGCTATGATCAGTTATTATAGTTCAAGGAGGGTTTTTTTTTTTTTTGTCAGTACATGTCACCTGAGAACAAAGAGAGGTTTATATCTTTCTTCCACTCTATAGATATTTTATTTTATTTTCTTGCTTTATTGTATTAACTAGAACTTCTAATATGATGTTGGAAAGGAGTAGGGAGAGGAAACATCCTTGCCTTGTACCTGATATTAGTGGAAAGCTTTCTCACCATTAAGTATGGTGTCAGCTGTAGGCTTTTCTGTAGGTAGTCTTTATCAATAGACTATCAACTATCAATAGATAGTTCCCTTCTCTTCCTAGTTTACTAAGAGTTCTTAACATGAATTGCTGTTAAATTTTGTCAAATGTTTTTCTGTATCTATTGATATGATCATGTGATTATTCTTTTTAAATCTATTGATGTGATAGGTTGCATTGATTTTTTAAATATTGAACTAGCCTTACATAACTAAGATAAATCTCACTTGGTTATGGTATATAATTCTCTATATACTTTTTTGGATTAGATTTCATAATATTTTATAGGGTATTTTATACCTATGTTCATGAGAGTTATCAATCTGTAGTTTTCTTGTAATGTCTTTGTCTGGTATTGATGTCAGGAAAATGCTGGCCTCATAGAATAAGTTAAGACATATTCTTTCTGTTTCTATCTTCTGAAAAGATTGTAGAGAATTAGTATAATTTCTTCCTTAAATGTTTGATAGAATTCGCCAGTGAACCCATCTGAGACTAGCGCTCTCTGCTTTGGAAATTTATTATTGATTCAATTTCTTTAATAGATGTAGACCTGTTCAGATCATCTGTGTCTTCTTATGTGAGTTTTGGTAGAGTGTGTCCTTAAAGGAATCGGTCCATTTTACCTAGATTGTCAAATTTGTGGGCACAGAGCTATTCATAGTATTCTTTTATTATTCTTTTAATTTCCATGGAAGCTGTAGTGATGTCACCTCTTTCATTTCTGATATTAGTAACTTGTATCTTCTCTCCTTTTTTTCTCAGTTAGCCTAGCTAGAAGTTTTTGATGTTATTGGTCTTTTTAAAGAACAAGCTTTTGGTTTCATTGATTTTCTCTATTGAATGCCTGTTTTCCAGTTCATTGATTTTTGCTCTAATTCATATTATTTCTTTTCTTCTTCTTACTTTGATTTGATTTGTTCCTCTTTTTCTAAGTTCCTAGAATGGAAACTTAGATTATTGATTTTAGATTTTTCTTCTTTTCTAATATATGCATTCAATTCTATACATTCCCTTCAAGCACTGATTTTACTGCAAGATTCTTCTTTTTTAAGCCTATTTATTTATATCTCACAGTAAAATGAGATGGCAGAAAAACATGCTCTGTAAAGGACAGATACATTTTAAGAAGATCTGTTTTTTAATGACTCATTTGTTTTAAATATTTGGGCTTTTTTAACATTTTAAATTTTACTCCAACTTTTCGTTTTTTAAATTCTAAAACTATAAGAAAGCTGTGGGAATATTTAACAATGAACACCTAGATAGCCTTCACTAGATTCCTAAATTATTACCGTTTTGCCATATTTGCTTTATCTCTGTCTATATGTGTAAATATTTTGCCAAACCATTTGAAGATTACTTATAAAGACATTTCACCCATACAACTTTATCATGGACATCACCTCACACCAATCAGAATGTCTAAGATCAACAACCCAAAAAACAACAGGTGTCAGAAAGGATATGGAGAAGGGGAACCCTCTTGCAATATTAGTAGGAATGGAAACTGGTGTAATCACTCTGGAAAATAGTAAGAAGTTTCCTCAAAATGTTAAAATAGAATTTCTCTAAGATCCAGAAATCACCACTGGATATTTATCCAAAGAATAGAAAAATACTAATTCAAAGGGATACATATACTCCAGTGTTTAAAGCACCATTGTCTACCAGAGCCAAATCACGGAAACAGCCCAAGTGCCCATTGACTGATGAATGGATAAGGAAGTTATGGGTTATAGATATAGATACATAGTTTAGATAAAGATATATATATACATAAAAATATCTGTGTATATATACATATATATGTATGTGTATATATATATTTATAATGGAATATTACTTAGCCATAAAAAATAATGAAATCTTGACATTTGTGATGACATGGATGGAGCTACAGAGTATTGTGCCAAGCAAAATATGTCAGTCAGAGAAAAACAAAAACCATATAACTTCACTCATATGTGGAGTTTGATAAACAAACCAAATGAATAATGAGGGGGGTCAAAAATAAAAAGAGAGGTAAACCAAAAAACAGACTTTTAATTATAGAGAACAATCTGATGGCTAGCAGAGGGGATGCAGGTGAGGTAATGGGATAAATAGGTCATGGGAATTACGGAGGACACCTGTGATGAGCACTGGGTGATGTATGAATCACTACATTTTACACTTGAAACTAACATTACTCTGTGTGTTAACTAACTGGAATTTAAATAAAAACTTTAAAACAAACGTTAGCATGTACTTCCTAAGAACACATATCCTACCATAATAATACTAATAAACGTAATAATAAACATACTTGGAGGCACCTGGGTGGCTCAGTGGTTGACTGTTTGCCTTTGGCTCAGGGCGTGATCCTGGGGGAGCCATAGGGAGCCTGCTTCTCCCTCTGCCTATGTCTCTGCCTCTCTCTGTGTCTCTCATGAATAAATTTTTAAAAAATAAACATACTTGGGAAATTTGAAGTGATATAATTATCTAAAATGCAGTTCAAATTTTCCCAATTGTCTCAGTAATGTCCTTTTTAATCTGGGTATTTATATTATATTTTATTTTAATAAAAAATTAGGGCTCACTCAAGGTCACCACTGCATACAGTGTCTTATGTATATAGTTTCTTTTGTCTCTGACAGTTGACATTTGTGTAGAGTCCAGTTGTTTTTTGCATAATGCCTCTCAAATTGAATTATCTGATTGTTTTCTCACAATTACACGCAGGTAAAAATTTTTGGCAGAGGCACACATGTGAAGTGGGAAGGCTTTTCTTCTTTTCATACATTATAAAAAGTACAAAATAGGTCAGATTAATATTTTCTTTCAATCAATTATACTTAGTGATTGCCTCCTAGACAGTAAATTTAGTATAACAGTTTGCAATTTACAAAGCACTTTGACATGGATTTATTTACTCAATTTGTACACCCACCCCACAAGGTAGGTGTTTTTAATCATGTTTTCCTTTTGAATGCAAATTTATCCAAGTTTATGAAGACTGTATCTGAAGAAGAAACCCTGTGTTTTCATGTCAAATAAATCTAGACATTTTTTTCTCTTCTACAACCTGCAACTCTCCATTGCCCAAACTTTGTGCCTAACAGTTCTAGTTGTATGTTAAATTACAAGGTAATGTAATATTATGCTTTATCAAAACATTTCCAACTGTAATGATTTGAAATTACAATAATCACAGCAGAAACAATATAAAAATGGATGAGCGTTGGCTGTATTGAATGCCAAGTAATTGGCTTTTGTTCATGTTTATGTCTTTGCATTTGGCGCAACTAGTAATTCACCAGCTTTTCTTTTCTCCCCAGAACATGATTTTTTTTGTCAATTCCTTCTACTTCCCAAAGCATGAAAACAGCACTGGTTCATAGCATAGTAATTGCTATTTGTACAAGGACTTCTTAGCATATTAAATTAATTACTTTTTAATTTTCCTTTTACCCTTGGAACTTACAATCCCAGTACTGTTTAGTTTAGGGTCAAATCAAGAAAAGTTTGGCTATTAGTGTACATAACTTGATATACAACCAATAGCATGGATCCTTGAGTAGACATTCCAGCCAGTAAGAACATAAACAAGTTTCCCTAACTGCGAGTCAAGGGCACTGGTAGGGGTAAAAGCCAGACAACTTTTATAGTCATACTGAAATTCAAAAAGCAATCCCACCCATATCCAGGTAAGGTCAACTGCAGATGCTCATTGGGTGGTATTCACACTCAGATATACTATCTAAATCATCTTGAGTTCAGAAAGATCTTGAAGAAATAGGGTGATATTTTCCATTGATAAAAACAACTTTACCACCTCCAAAGAGCCTCAAGCTCAGGTGACAGATCAAGATCACTTACCCTTTCATCCATGTACAATTTTCCAGCACTCAGTGATGTGAATACCTCATTTCAAAGTAAAAGAGTAATTTCAAATGTCTAAATAATGGGTGTAATATTATTGTCCTTGTCCAGTGTTCAATTTCATAAGGAAGCAGGGACAGAATCCTGAAAATATTCAACTTTCACAGAGTTCTGCAGGTGTATCATTTTCTTTTGAACTGGCATATTATTCACTCCCTTAAAAGAAAAATCTATATTTTAATCCTAGGAAATGCATTATTCTCATTGTTCATTTGGATTAATTTTCAGGCCAAATACAGTAAAGGAAGCTGAATTTGATACTTCTGCCCTAAGTATATACATTATAGCTGGACAGAGTGATGAAAAAATTTTCAACCATCAAGTCTTTAATAGAACACGTATCATTCATTTTTTCCACCAATCCTCAACAGACTATTATCATAAAATAACAATGAGAGGCTGCCTGCAGTTAATTTAATCACTGTAATTTCCCAAAAAATAAAGATTGATGTCTATTGAAAATTATTCCAATTATGTCTTTGAAAATGAATTCAAAATTGTTAAAATTACTACTTTCAACTATATTAATCTCCACCAAGCATTATTAGTTATCCTTACAATCTTCCTAGAGCAAAAAAAATGACACCAGTGCCCAACTTTTTTAGTTGGTAAAAATTCAATTTTGAGATCCCACAATTATTTTTAAAATTTTGCTTAAGTTTAATTCACTTTCAGAATACATCCTGAGAAGCAGTTTCTCTGCTTAAAAACAAAAACAAGCCAATGTTCATTTTATCGGATCACATAAAATCAAATTATATAACCACTTGAAAATAAGTAGAAGTAGAGAGAAGGGATCACAGAAACAATGTAGAAGGTAACAAGAGCCAACATTTATTGAGCTCTGATTATTACTTGATTTGGGCAGGCACGTGCTAAATGTTGTACAGGCACTGATCGTTTCGTTTCTACAACAACCCTATGAAGTGGGTCCTGTCTTTATTCCTATTTTACAGATGAAGACTACTGCCATGAAATCTGCTGCTCAGCCCAGCATCCGCAGCTCATTCATAGGTGGCTGCCTGTGTGCCCCCCAACCTCTGCTAGCCACACACTCGTTCCTCTCACATACACACACCTGTTTCTGATCATTACTTTGATGAGAACTCTCCACAGTGGCATCTGCCTTTCTTTGACCACAGCCCTCCTTTTGGAACCCCCAGACACTCTTGAAGAGGAAAGGGCTACAGAAGGGTAAGAACAGGGAGGCTCAATGCCCAGAGCAATGCTCCTCCCATGCTGCCAGACTTCCTTACTCATCTTGGCTTTTTCCAGGGTTCCCAGGTCTCTCCTTCCAGTCCAGCTCCTCTTGGGGGCCTGGACCTCTAGTCAAGTGTGTAATTTCTAAAGCACCACAGCAGAGAAGTACAGCCCCTCTTCCCCAGGGCTCTAGGACCCATACGGTGCACCTGCCTCTGCCTGAGTCCTTCCTGCAGCAGGTCAGAGGCTCAGCCGCAGCTCCCTGGCCCTGCCAGCAAGGGAAGCGACCACTTTGACCCGCGTATCCACGTTAGCAGTGGGTTGGCTGCAGCCTCGCAGATCATGTTGGCAGACTCCCACCTTGACATGGCTCAAAATACTATTATTTTGGATCATTTGAATAATTAGAAATTATTCCAAATTATTAGCTAAGTGAAGGCGGCAAAATGCATGAGTGTCAGACTTTTCCATGATTTGATCCTTGATAGACTGTGAACTCTGTGTACATTTGATGAGGATGAAGGCAAGTACTGAGAAAAAGAAAAGAAAGGGGAACCTGAAGGACAGGAGTCCTTAGCGGTGAGGAATTTCCAGGGCATGTTATTGTGGGGACCTTATTCGCTTAGAGCAGGCCTGAGGCCAGGCACATGGAGGCAGGGGGAAGGGAGCCAGCCTAGAACGGGACTTGAAGGCAGGAGAAGGCTAAGAACAAAATTCACTTCTCAGTTTTGCCACTCCCTACTCTACTTCCCCAGACGCCAAAATACATCTTACAATCTCATCAGCCCACCCCAAAGTTCCACCACCCTTCCTAGACACTGTGTTAGTAGAGACTCTTCTGTGTCAACTTCCACCATGCAGGAAAATCCTCTGCTGACCAAAATGGATATTCCACATAAAAGCTGTTTGCATGGATATCAGCTTCCATCATTTCTTCACTAAAGTGAAATAGGCTGACAGGGCCCACTCACGCCAACCTCAGATGGTGGGAGGGAGGAGTAGATAGTGCACAGAAGCTACATGTTTATTACATGGTAAATCTTTCCCCTTCTCTTCCCTAGTGGTTTAAAGTCACTACATTTCTAGTTATTTGGTCCTTCTTGAAGCCTCCTGATCACTACCACGGGCGTGTTTTTAAACCCAAGGTTAACGTGCACATCTGACAATGGTACCTACTGTCAAATGCTGGAAGGGACAACATATATTCAGGACCTGTGCTATGCCAATAACCATAGCATCTATTCCACTTCTTAGAAATAAAGCTTTCAATATGAAAAAAATACATAGTTGCATTATTATAAACTTTAAAATGCAACAGAATTGTTAATTAAAACAAAAATCATCCAGCATTGCCAAGTCCGGAGATACATACCCTCTTAATGTGTATTTCCTGCTCCATTTTCTTCCATTCATTTGGAAATTTGTAATGTAACCAGGGGTACTTCATATGTATAGCTTTGTGCCTATGAAGCCTAATCTTAAGAGTTCTGCATGGATGTGGATTCTAGCTAATATTTGAGCTGCTTGACAACTCACATTTAGCTCCTTTAATCACAGCAGAGGCCCTGACATTCCACAAAGTTTATCAGGCATGTATGAGATTTTTAGACGGCACCCTAATGAGCTATAATGCTCTGAAGAGCATTCTTTTCTTATCTCAGTTGTTGAGCAGGAGGTCCTAGGGTGCAGAACAGTCTGAATGTCCATATGTATATTTTCAGTGTTTGAAAATCAGCACATAAAGCATAGAAATGCTTTTGAGAACAAGACCAGTAACACTTTCAAGGTTCAAGGATTGGGGCAATCTCAAGTATTGCATTGTTTAATGCTTCTGTGTTCTTTTGGTGAAAGAGCTACATAAATAGCAGAATACAAAGATTGTTTAACTCAAATTCACTGTTAATAGGAAAACAGAAGATTCAAGGTCATTTGGCTCAATTTTAGAGAGCCATAAAAATGATTTCCTTAAAAAAAATTTAAGGACACCTTAGAAAAATATATTACAATGACATTTCATAGACACACCACTTTGATTTAACACTTTCTCAAATTGTCCCCCAAATGTCTTTTTAGACATTGGTTTGTAGAAAACCTCTCAATAATAAGTCAGGGGGAATTTAAGCCAGCAGCTTAACTTCAACTTCCTAAACACTTCATGAGTTATTAAATAATCAATTATAGAATCTCAAGTCAAGAAGATACTTTTATTTGTTTAGAATGTGCCCAGTTAGTTCAACTGAAAAATGACACAAACAAAATAAAGCAAAGGAAATGAGAGTAGCCTTCCTTTAAAAAATGAAATACTGGCTATGCCTGGGTGGCTCAGTCCCTGGAGTGTCTGTACTGGGCTCAGGTCATGATATCAGGATCCTGGGATTGAGTCCCACCTTGGGGCTCCCTCACCAGGGAGACTGCTTCTCCCTCTCCCTCAGCCCCCTCATGCTCAAGCTCTGTCTCTCTCAAATAAATAAAAATATTTTAAAAAGTGAAATATTGTTAAGGGACTCCTCCTTTCCGTGGAGCATGAGCAACTCCTATTTTTTTTAAAAGATTTTATTTATTTATTCATGAGAGACACAGAGAGAGAGGCAGAGACACAGGCAGAGGGAGAAGCAGGCTCCTTGCAGGGAGCCTGACATGGGACTCGATCCTGGGTCTCCAGGATCACACCCTGGGCTGAAGGCAGCGCTAAACTGCTGAGCCACCCGGGCTGCCTGCAACTCCTATTTAGATCGCAGCATTAGCATTTCCCTTTTCTCTTTCTCCATCCTCTCTGTCTTTCTCATTGTCTCTCTGTCTCTCTCTCTGTCTCTCTCTGTCTCTATGTGTCTGTCTGTCTGTCTCTCTCTCTCTCTCTCTCTCACACACACACACACACACACATACACGATATCAAAGAAAGAAAAGACACTAGTATTTCTATTTGTTGGGGTACTTCACCCAGAAGCTCAGTTTTGCCACTCCCTACTCTGCTTTCCCCAGACACCAAAATCACATCTTCAATCTCATCAGCCCACCCCAAAGTTCCACCACCCTTCCTAGACACTCTGTTAGTAGAGGCTCCTCTGTGTCAACTTCCTCCACACAGGAAAATTCTCCATTGACCAAAATGGATATTCCACATAAAATGCCGTTTGCATGGACCCAGAAGCTCTCAGCAAGTACTGCTATTTCCTTTACAGAAAGGTTAAAACTCTGTCATCAAGGGTTAGCCTCCTAAAACCCTGAACAGTAAATCCCCAGCAAGGGGCTTCAGGAAATCGGGTACCTGTTTTATGTCCATCTGTGTGCCAGTTCTGTGCAGGCGGAGGGAGAGCCTAGGGAAGGGCTGCTGAGAACCTGGGTAGGACGAGCGGGTCTGCACTTGTTGGTTTCACCCTGGACTGCTGGGCATACTTGCATTCAGAAAAAGGGTCCTATGGCTTTTAAAAAAAATTCTTATGAAATTCTGCATCTATACCCTTCTGGTTTATTTTCTGAAATTCAGACATTCTATGCCTGAATAATTTATAAAATCTATTGTTGGGTTAGTACACAGAAAATGAAAACCTATTTTCAGAACTGTTAAAGCCAACTGAAGCTAATGTGGACATATTACCACTTCTAGTTCACCATTTTACTGCTCATTTCCTAAAACCTTATGCACAGAAGAGGAAATTTTTCCCACTACTATGTGTTTTCATCTCTGCCAGAAGTAAAGGATAGCTTCTGTCCATCTTCATTAAAAATAAAAGTTTGGCCTCTTTGTGAGTAAAGACAAAAAAAAAAAAAAAAAAACAGGAAATTTTAGGTTAAACCATTATGCCAAGAATATTCTCACTTATTCTGAGTGTCTGAGCATTTTTATTTTTATTTGAATGCAGACTTTGAGAAAAATGGATTTTTTTCTTTAACAAACAAGCAAAGTAGGTATCTTCCATCCGAAATATGCTCAAACAAGTAAATATTGTACTTCCCATCAGCTTTGAAGAAGCAGACATTTTATGTGCCTCAGCAATTTACTCTACTTTTGGATGTAATCAAGAGACATTCCCCTTCCATAGGCAATAAAATTAGAATTCTTATATTCAAAAACAATAGGTTTCATTGTTGCCAGCTAGGAGTGGCTTTAATGGAGAAGGGGCCTCAATACTCAAATCCTGAAAAGAAGAGCTACCGACCAACTATTCTAAACCCAAAGTGAATATCTTTGTTAGACTTAGCTCCACATTTAACTGGCTTATAATCAATAAATCTGTAAAATAACTCAGCCACTTTCCAAAGCATATATTTTGCAGCCAGTTATCTTGGGGCATTTGCCAGAAAGCTATATTAATCAGTTAAAATATTCCATGTGTGCTGTACTTTCATAATTGAAATGAGCACATGGTTCTATCAGGTTTAAATTTTCCAACATAAAATCATAGTAGTCATATTGTGTCCTATGTGTCTATGGCCTTAAATACCCTTGTATCTATGAATGGAAATGTATCCCAAACTGTTCCAAGTGGTCTTTTCTCATGCTGACCTTACTAGTATGTTCTGAGATATTTGTCTGATTGGAACCTATGGTTAAGATCATACTCCTGTAATTGGGAACATGGTCTTTCCAGAAGAGAGGTTACCTTTCCAGTGTCAAAGAACTTGGAAAGATTTGGACTCTGAGACATGGTAGGAAAAATTTCCTTCTTCATCCTATCTTGGTTTTGTTCTCTTGAGCCTATATATACTCTAAGAAATCTTACTAGAGGGTTCTATGAAGGAGCTATGAAGATGGCTGCAGCCTCGTGCAGGCAGTCTTTGGAGTACCCTGGGAGAAAGGAAAGCAAAAAAGATACTATAAGTGTGAGCTGCGGTCTACCAGTTCTGAAAGCAAGCATTTCTAGAAATGGACATACTCATTTTGTAGTTAATGGGATGTACTTAATGTTTCTTACACTCTCCCTTGTATCATTAAGTTATTGCGAGCTGTTCAAGTATAGTAATAACTTCTAGTAATATTCTACTTCTCACTGGCCAATGCACCTGGCATGGTGACATGCTGGCTCGGGGCCAGAAGTTATATTACAATATGAACAAGTCTTCTATCTCCCTGTGTCAGTGGGTAGGAGAGGAAAATAAGACTTTTAATGGACAGAACCCAAAACAAGTTTATGAGGAATTCTTCCAAACATAAAGCTCACAGCTGAAAGAAACATGAGAGAGAAATTCTAAACTGGGGAGCCAGCAGTTTTTCTAAATAATCAATAAAAACAAAAAACAATTCTGATCAACTTATGCTAGGTGACAAACTGGATTATCTTTCTATGTTCTTTAGACAAAATGACTTTACAAAATCAAATAAAATCAATCAAAAATCACAGAGCTAAAAATGTAGAGAAATTGTTTTAGAGATATGTCAGGCAGTTAATTTTTAAATTATCTTATTTTTCTAGGAAATGGGCTACTTTTGGTATTTTGTCAGCTTTTTAAAATTAGAAATTTATTCTCATTTCTGTCATGTCTTTTAAATATTAAGTTTCTTACAGCTCTCTCTTTGTAATTTTGTATTAATTTTCCTAAAGAAGACTCTCCAAATTGTATAAGAGTCAGGCCCCACGAAGTCTGAATCCACCCTAGGTATCCAATTCCTCACATGACAACTTGGTCCCAGCTAGACTATGGCAAATGATGGGATGATGGTGGAGGAGGTTGAGGGGGGTGAGTCTAGAGACTGTGGCCACATTTGTGTGATCACCTCATGGGGCCTCACAATAGTGGTAGCCAAGAGATTCATGATGTCCTCCAAGGGGCATGAGAATTTCAGCACAAGATTTGAGGCTGTATGATCCAGGCACCCCTCCAGCCTAAATATATTAGCATTGTATGTTGTTAAATATGCCTGCAGGCTTTCTGCTCTCTGAGCTAGTAAAGCATTTATTTAATTTCCAGCATGGAATAGCTGTGTTCTCATGCTTGCCAGGAGCATTAAATCCAACTGGCTGGTTCTCAGTCCACGTCAAACACTCGGTTACAATAAGCAATACTTATATAATGTGTTTAAAGGTATATCGATTACTCTCTATATCCCAGAGTTATTTACCAAAGTGCTAAGACTCTAAGAGGTCTGTGATTCCCTAAAACCGTATGCAAAATTTAATGTGTGTCTGCATTTACAGCTTTCATCAGGGCCTCAAATTGGTCCATAACAGGTAAAAATTAATAATCACTAGTCTATATTTCAAGAATAAGTACCTCCAACGAGGTGGTATTAAAAAAATAATATAATGATACTTTGTACCTCCAAAAAGGTTTTTTAAATTATACTACATATATTTAAATCCATTTCTATATTAACCTGTGCCAGCAGAAACGTGTCATTGATTACACTAAGGAATTTTTTTTGTATATTTTTTTATTGGAGTTCGATTTGCCAACATATAGCATAACACCCAGTGCTCATCCCGTCAAGTGCCTCCCTCAATGCCCATTACCCAGTCACCCCAACCCCCCGCCCACCTCCCTTTCCACTACCCCTTGTTCGTTTCCCAGAGTTAGGAGTTTCTCATGTTCTGTCCCCCTCACTGATATTTCCCACTAATTTTCTCTCCTTTCTCCTTTATTCCTTTTCACTATTTTTTATATTCCCCAAATGAATGAGACCATATAATGTTTGTCCTTCTCCGATTGACTTACTTCACTCAGCATAATACCCTCCAGTTCTATCCACGTTGAAGCAAATGGTGGGTATTTGTCGTTTCTAATGGTTGAGTAATATTCCATTGTATACATAAACCACATCTTTATCCATTCATCTTTCGATGGACACCGAGGCTCCTTCCACAGTTTGGCTATTGTGGACATTGCTGCTATAAACATTGGGTACACTAAGAAATTATAAGAGATAGCTCAATGGAACAAAGGAAGCTTTTAAAAGTACCATTAATTTCATTACAATGTAGCATCACTGTGGACAAAATTGGGTTGCCCCCAAAATTCATTGGGGGCATTCATATATCTAACCCCCAATATGAAGGTATTTTTGATTTGAGCCTTTCAGAGGTAACTGAGCCACCGGGTGAAGACCTCATGATGGGCTTAGTGCCCTTAGAAAGTTAGAGATAAGTGAGAGAGCACTCTCTCTCTTCCCTCTGAAGACACAGCAGGAGGATGGCCATATACAATGAGGAAAGAGAGGTCTCACCAGAACCTGACCATCCTGGCATCCTGATCTGGGACTTCCAACCTCCAAAACTGTGAGAAATAAATTTTTGTTGTTTAATACACTCAGTCAATGGTGTTTTGCTATAGCAGCTTGAACTGACTAAGACACATTATGAGGCAAGGTCTATAGAAGAAATTTCTTTCTAGTTTCAATAGACAAAAAGTTGGGCATCTCATTTGATTTTACAGGAGATGTAATCAGGAATCTATAACTGATCATTTCTTATCCTTTACATTGTAAATCATATCAATATGTTGTACTCTAGCAAAGATCTAGAGCCTTCCCACATACACTTTGTGTATTAACTGCATTCAAAGACACTTCTCACTTTTCACACTAATCTTTTCTTCCATTCCTTCTTTCTCATCCATTTACTTGTAATTTTATTCTATTTTGCTGTATGCATTTATGCAACCTCCCTCAAATCCTTTCACAAACAAGGCAGATTATAAGTAAGAATATGAATGAACAAATGAAGGAATGAGATTTCCACTTGAGAATTAAAAATTTGAGGAGGGGCAAGATGGTGGAAGTGTAGGGTCCCCAAATCACCTGTCCCCACCAAATTACCTAGATAACCTTCAAATAATCCTGAAAATCTACAAATTCGGCCTGAGATTTAAAGAGAGACCAGCTGGAACGCTACAGTGAGAAGAGTTCGCGCTTCTATCAGTACAACTTGTTTTTGGCCACTCTGCACTGAGCAAAATGACTAGAAGGAAAACCTCACCTCAAAAGAAAGAATCAGAAACAGTCCTCTCTCCCACATAATTACAAAATCTGGATTACACTTCAATGTCAGAAAGCCAATTCAGAAGCACTATTATACAGCTACTGGTGGCTCTAGAAAAAAGCATTAAGGACTCATGAGACTTCATGACTGCAGAATTTAGATCCAATCAGGCAGAAATTAAAAATCAATTGAATGAGATGCAATCCAAACTAGAAGTCCTAACGACGAGGGTTAACAAGGTGGAAGAACGAGTGAGTGACATAGAAGACAAGTTAATGGCAAAGAGGGAAACTGAGGAAAAAAGAGACAAACAATTAAAAGACCATGAAGACAGATTAAGGGAAATAAATGACAGCCTAAGAAAGAAAACCCTACGTTTAATTGGGATTCCCGAGGGCGCCAAAAGGGACAGAGGGCCAGAATATGTATTTGAACAAATCCTAGCTGAAAACTTTCCCAATCTGGGAAGGGAAACAGGCATTCAGATCCAGGAAATAGAGGGATCCCCCCCTAAAATCAATAAAAACCATTCAACACCTCGACATTTAATAGTGAAGCTTGCAAATTCCAAAGATAAAGAGAAGATCCTTAAAGCAGCAAGAGACAAGAAGTCCCTGACTTTCATGGGGAGGAATATTAGGGTAACAGCAGACCTCTCCACAGAGACGTGGCAGGCCAGAAAGGGCTGGCAGGATATATTCAGGGTCCTAAATGAGAAGAACATGCAACCAAGAATACTTTATCCAGCAAGGCTCTCATTCAAAATGGAAGGAGAGATAAAGAGCTTTTAAGACAGGCAGGAACTGAAAGAATATGTGACCTCCAAACCAGCTCTGCAAGAAATTTTAAGGGGGACTCTTAAAATTCCCCTTTAAGAAGAAGTTCAGGGGAACAATCCACAAAAGAAGGGCTGAATAGATATCATGATGACACTAAACTCATATCTGTCAATAGTAACTCTGAACGTGAACGGGCTCAATGACCCCATCAAAAGGCGCAGGGTTTCAGACTGAATAAAAAAGCAGGACCCATCTATTTGCTGTCTACAAGAGACTCATTTTAGACAGAAGGACACCTACAGCCTGAAAATAAAAGGTTGGAGAACCATTTACCATTCAAATGGTTCTCAAAAGAAAGCAGGGGTAGCCATCCTTATATCAGATAAACTAAAATTTACCCCGAAGACTGTAATGAGAGATGAAGAGGGACACTATATCATACTTAAAGGATCTATCCAACAAGAGGACTTAACAATCCTCAATATATATGCCCCGAATGTGGGAGCTGCCAAATACTTAAACCAATTATTAATCAAAGTGAAGAAATACTTAGATAATAATACACTTATACTTGGTGACTTCAATCTAGCTCTTTCTACCCTAGATAGGTCTTCTAAGCACAACATCTCCAAAGAAACGAGAGCTTTAAATGATACACTGGACCAGATAGATTTCACAGATATCTACAGAACTTTACATCCACACTCAACTGAATACACATTCTTCTCAAGTGCACATGGAACTTTCTCCAGAATAGACCACATACTGGGTCACAAATCGGGTCTGAACCGATACCAAAAGATTGGGATCGTCCCCTGCATATTCTCAGACCATAACGCCTTGAAATTAGAACTAAACCACAACAAGAAGTTTGGAAGGACATCAAACTCGTGGAGGTTAAGGACCATCCTGCTAAAAGATGAAAGTGTCAACCAGGAAATTAAGGAAGAATTAAAAAGATTCATGGAAACTACTGAGAATGAAGATACAACTGTTCAAAATCTTTGGGATGCAGCAAAAGCAGTCCTGAGGGGGAAATACATCGCAATACAAGCATCCATTCAAAAACTGGAAAGAACTCAAATACAAAAGCTAACCTTACACATAAAGGAGCTAGAGAAAAAACAGCAAATAGACCCGACGCCCAGCAGAAGAAGAGAGTTAATTAAAATTCGAGCAGAACTCAAAGAAATTGAGACCAGAGGAACTGTGGAACAGATCAACAGAACCAGGAGTTGGTTCTTTGAAAGAATTAATAAGATAGATAAACCATTAGCCAACCTTATTAAAAAGAAGAGAGAGAAGACTCAAATTAATAAAATCATGAATGAGAAAGGAGAGATCACTACCAACACCAAGGAAATACAAACGATTTTAAAAACATATTATGAACAGCTCTACGCCAATAAATTAGGCAATCTAGAAGAAACGGACGCATTCCTGGAAAGCCACAAACTACCAAAACTGGAACAGGAAGAAATAGAAAACCTGAACAGGCCAATAACCAGGGAGGAAATTGAAGCAGTCATCAAAAACCTCCCAAGACACAAGAGTCCAGGGCCAGATGGCTTCCCAGGGGAATTCTATCAAACGTTTAAGAAGAAATCATACCTATTCTACTAAAGCTGTTTGGAAAGATAGAAAGAGATGGAGTACTTCCAAATTCATTCTATGAGGCCAGCATCACCTTAATTCCAAAACCAGACAAAGACCCCACCAAAAAGGAGAATTACAGACCAATATCCCTGATGAACATGGATGCAAAAATTCTCAACAAGATACTAGCCAATAGGATCCAACAACACATTAAGAAAATTATTCACCATGACCAAGTAGGATTTATCCCCGGGACACAAGGCTGGTTCAACACTCGTAAAACAATCAATGTGATTCATCATATCAGCAAGAGAAAAACCAAGAACCATATGATCCTCTCCTTAGATGCAGAGAAAGCATTTGACAAAATAGAGCATCCATTCCTGATCAAAACTCTTCAGAGTGTAGGGATAGAGGGAACTTTCCTCGACATCTTAAAAGCCATCTACGAAAAGCCCACAGCAAATATCATTCTCAATGGGGAAGCACTGGGAGCCTTTCCCCTAAGATCAGGAACAAGACAGGGATGTCCACTCTCACCACTGCTATTCAACATAGTACTGGAAGTCCTAGCCTCAGCAATCAGACAACAAAAAGACATTAAAGGCATTCGAATTGGCAAAGAAGAAGTCAAACTCTCCCTCTTCGCCGATGACATGATACTCTACATAGAAAACCCAAAAGCCTCCACCCCAAGATTGCTAGAACTCATACAGCAATTTGGTAGCATGGCAGGATACAAAATCAATGCCCAGAAATCAATGGCATTCCTATACACTAACAATGAGACTGAAAAGAGAAATTAAGGAGTCAATCCCATTTACAATTGCACCCAAAAGCATAAGATACCTAGGAATAAACCTAACCAAAGAGGTAAAGGATCTATACCCTAAAAACTATAGAACACTTCTGAAAGAAATTGAGGAAGACACAAAGAGATGGAAAAATATTCCATGCTCATGGATTGGCAGAATTAATATTGTGAAAATGTCAATGTTACCCAGGGCAATTTACACGTTTAATGCAATCCCTATCAAAATACCATGGACTTTCTTTAGAGAGTTAGAACAAATTATTTTAAGATTTGTGTGGAATCAGAAAAGACCCCGAATAGCCAGGGGAATTTTAAAAAGAAAACCATAGCTGGGGGCATCACAATGCCAGATTTCAGGTTGTACTACAAAGCTGTGGTCATCAAGACAGTGTGGTACTGGCACAAAAACAGACACAGATCAATGGAACAGAACAGAGAACCCAGAAGTGGACCCTGAACTTTATGGTCAACTAATATTCAATAAAGGAGGAAAGACGATCCACTGGAAGAAAGACAGTCTCTTCAATAAATGGTGCTGGGAAAATTGGACATCCACATGCAGAAGAATGAAACTAGACCACTCTCTTGCACCATACACAAAGATAAACTCAAAATGGATGAAAGATCGAAATGTGAGACAAGATTCCATCAAAATCCTAGAGGAGAACACAGGCAACACCCTTTTTGAACTCGGCCACAGTAACTTCTTGCAAGATACATCCGCGAAAGCAAAAGAAACAAAAGCAAAAATGAACTATTGGGACTTCATCAAGATAAGAAGCTTTTGCACAGCAAAGGATACAGTCAACAAAACTCAAAGACAACCTACAGAATGGGAGAAGATATTTGCAAATAACATATCAGATAAAGGGCTAGTTTCCAAAATCTATAAAGAACGTATTAAACTCAACAGCAAAGAAACAAACAATCCAATCATGAAATGGGCAAAAGACATGAAGAGAAATCTCACAGAGGAAGACATAGACATGGCCAACATGCACATGAGAAAATGCTCTGCATCACTTGCCATCAGGGAAATACAAATCAAAACCACAATGAGATACCACCTCACACCAGTGAGAATGGGGAAAATTAACAAGGCAGGAAACAACAAATGTTGGAGAGGATGCGGAGAAAAGGGAACCCTCTTACACTGTTGGTGGGAATGTGAACTGGTGCAGCCACTCTGGAAAACTGTGTGGAGGTTCCTCAAAGAGTTAAAAATAGACCTGCCCTACGACCCAGCAATTGCACTGTTAGGGATTTACCCCAAAGATTCAGATGCAATGAAACGCCGGGACACCTGCACCCCGATGTTTCTAGCAGCAATGTCCACAGTAGCCAAACTGTGGAAGGAGCCTCGGTGTCCATCGAAAGATGAATGGATAGAGAAGATGTGGTTTATGTATACAATGGAATATTACTCAGCCATTAGAAAAGACAAATACCCACCATTTGCTTCAACGTGGATGGAACTGGAGGGTATTATGCTGAGTGAAGTAAGTCAATCGGAGAAGGACAAACAGTGTATGTTCTCATTCATTTGGGGAATATGAATAATAGTGAAAGAGAATATAAGAGAAGGGAGAAGAAATGTGTGGGAAATATCAGAAAGGGAGACAGAACATAAAGACTCCTAACTCTGGGAAATGAACTAGGGGTGTGGAAGGGGAGGAGGGCGGGGGGTGGGGGTGAATGGGTGACGGGCACTGAGGGGGACACTTGATGGGATGAGCACTGGGTGTTATTCTGTATGTTGGTAAATTGAACACCAATAAAAATTAATTTATTAAAAAAAGAGAATTAAAAATGTTAATGTTCATTACTGCATTTGGAATTATACACAGATATGTATTTGAAGAATTCAATTGATCTCAACCATGCTCATAAACTTATGAAAATGTAAATTACAGGGGTTCTTAACTTAGGACTCATAGACACTTCAGGAGACTTACAGACCGAATTCAGGGAGTCTGTACACTTAGATGGGGGAAAACTGATCTTCATTTTCATGATCTCTAACTGAAATTTAACATTTCCTTCAAATACAAATATTGGCAACAAACCACGGAAGTATTCAGCAGTGTCTGTGAATTTGTTTCCTACGGATATTCCAGGTACACTTATCTCCCATTTGGGTTGTTGCAGCTATCTGAAAATATCGCTTACACTCATCATCACCTTCAAATGTCACTACACTTGCTGCTGTTAGATTATGTTAATTAATTCATTTAAAAAAACGCATTATTACTGTATCACAAATTTTTATAAATTTATTTTCATATATATTTTGTTTCCTTATAGTCCTTTGTATTTTGTCTTATACATTTAAAAACATTATTCTGAAAAGGGGTCCATAGACCTCCCAAGACTACCAAAGGGTATCCAGGACAGAAAAGAAGTTAAAACTCTGACAAACACAAACTGTATTTACGCAGCATCTTTATGGAGTGTTTGCAAATATCTTACTGAGATCTGTACCATAGTTAGGAAATGGGGGTTTCTCTTGATTGGACAACAGTGGCATCCTCTTGTCAATAAAAGAGAATAGTAGAAGCAGCATGAGTCTTCCTATCCTTTTGATAAGGTAAGGCCACAATCAGCCCACACACAGCAAACCTACTTCTTAGGTCTGCACTCGAAACTTCTGAAAAAATACATTTAACAGCTTTGTGAAACCTTGGGTCAGCGTTTCTCTTACTGAGAGAGAAAAACAACAATTGATTTAACATTTAAAACCTCTACTAAGAAGCAGTACGTTTGATTTAATCATGTAAAGACTCAATATCTATTTTGCAAATTATCTGAGCCCCTTCCTAATATTTTTTTCTCCCTTGCATGTCAAGCTTCTTTTGAATTTTTATCTGACACTTTGGCACTTCTAGCACAATTGGAATAGGGCAAGAATAAGGAAGTAAAACAAAAGGCTGTCAGTATGATTACTTAACATACACTTCAAAATATTTTTAGTTACTGTTGTGACGTTCACAATGAGGACCTAGTACAAAGAAGTGTAAGTGTCTGTGTGGATGTGTTGAAGAGAAGAGTATACATGCAGTAAGACCACCCCCAAATGGACATGGGCAATGGCCTTTGTCCCGACTTTGGATCTAAGATTAGGAGAGGGATTATGGACCAATTAGGGAGATTCCATCTCCTCATGACACTGCAACCCCAGCGGGAAGCCAGAATGAGGAGGGATATTGGATCCCTTGGATGGTGGAATTTCTTCCCTCTCTCCTCTGGGCCAACAGGAGGATATTATCCCTGGGCCACCAGCCCCATTCCAGTGAAAGATGTAGTTGTAAATTGGAGTTCATAAATAAATAAGGCACCAAATTATCTAAAATCCTCTGAGTATACATCACTTTGTATAATTAATAAGTTTCCCAGCTGCTGATTTCTTATCCTTTCAAGCAATGACACCTTGTTCACGTTAGATATCTTAGATGACTGAATGTGTTATAAATGTACTATATACCTCCTACATACTTAGAAAAGTTGCCTGAAATTAATTTAATCTCCTACCAATGGCTCTGGGTCAACTCTGAAAACATCCACTTTCTTGCATGGACGTATTACAGGGGTAATTTCCAGGATCCACACAGTCTTTGACCATTATTGGAACTGATGCTGAGAACTTTGGGTCCCTAAAGCTGCTTTTTCTATTTTTGTCTAATTCTTTCTTTTTAGACATTACTTTTATCCTCCAGCTAGATTTGAAACCAGATATGCAATCATGGGTAGATTGAGCCCCTGAGGACATCGTAAACAGAATAAAAAGTACAATGCATGAGATTTGTTATTTGTTGTTTCTGACATCTTGTTGAGCATTCATAGAGTTTTACTGATTTGCTGATTCTTTAACTAGTGCCAGAAGTATGAGTTTATAGCATAACTTCCAAATAAATGAGATTCAACTGTACTTGGTTTTCTGGGAAAATCAACCAGAGAGGCTTCATTATTCCCATATACGTGCCTATATACAAACTCAAAACAAAGTTTATGCCAGTTTATGGCTGACAGAAAGCTTCTGTTGTTGAGTTAGCATCCTGAATTCAGTAACTGAAATATTTACAGACCTTGACAACCCAAACCACCAGGTCCCACTGACTGAAATCTCTGACTCACATACTCATTTTCACAGAGGCAGCAAAACCAAGTGTTCCCACTTCCTCTTTCACCCAAGGCTTTATTTGTCTCATTGAGTTGTAACCACACAATGTGGTGGAAGGACTGTTGGACGTGTATTGAAATCCTTCTTCTGCCTCAACTAGCTGTGGCACTTTGAAGAAACTACTTTTTCTCAAGTCTGTAAAGTGTTTTCATCTGTAAAGTGAATATAATATAGCTTAGAACCCAGAGTGTTTGTGAGGATGAAGTGATATAATTTATTCAGTGTCAAACACTTAAGCAGATGCTTAAGAATTGTTTCCTATCATTGCCCTTGTTCCTTTATTTTCATGTTTATTGACTTCGCAGCACCCAGTTATATAGATCACCTTCAAAATACATAGTTATTGTCTTCAGTGAAGCATTGTTGATTACCAGCTAACATCTTTAATAATTCTTCCTAAATCCCCATCAGCTTTTGAATACAGTTGTGTGACAGCACTTCCCACAATGTCTTAGGAACATGTATGCATATATCCCTGTCAGTCCTCAGACTCAGAATTTCTCTACGTGAGGGTTGGCATCTCCTGCACCATTGTATTCCCAACTTTTAGCCCATTTCCTAGGATATTTGCAAACATTAAATAAATGAATAAAAGAATGAATTGCTATTTAGATATCTTAAACAAAAGCTTACATACATGAGGAGTTTCCTAATCTAGGATCATAGAAATTTGGATCAGAAGCCAGAGATCCAAAAAACAGGAGGCAAAGGTTACCAAATCCATGGATATTTTTTAACCATGGCTCTCCATTGACTTCCTATCACTACATCTGGTTCATAACATTAACCTGGGAAATTTCCAACTATATCTTCAATTCAGAAAAGAAAACAAATTTTCGGGATCCTTGGGTGGCGCAGTGGTTTGGCGCCTGCCTTTGGCCCAGGGCGCGATCCTGGAGACCCGGGATCGAGTCCCACGTCGGGCTCCCAGTGCATGGAGCCTGCTTCTCCCTCTGCCTGTGTCTCTGCCTCTCTCTCTCTGTATGACTATCGTAAATAAATTTAAAAAAATTTAGAAAACAAATTTTCATCTGCATTTCTAGACAGAGTCAGTCAGATATGCCTAAAATAGTCTATTTTAGATCATAAGAAAATAGATGAGAAGGCTGGTACCCTGGCTGTCCACTCAGCTCTCTCCATGTCAATGCTTATTTAGTCAGGTGTCTTTCTTAGGAGGAAACAAGACAAAATAAACAAAACTGTAGTTAAAGAACCTGGTTCATCACACTTGCCTCACAGTTATTTGGACTCCCTTCTCCTTCACCCCCTTGATACTTTTCTACAGTGCATTCTTCATCAGACATTTCTCCATGTCCATGACAATCACCAGACCCCTCATCTATGTGCTTCTCCCTAGATATTTTCATATACATGTGCCTTTACTAAGAAACCCCTTCCTCACCTTCTCATCCAAACTTATTTCCTCCAATTTCTTAAACCCTAACATTTTAGAGAAAAAAATGACCCTTAGTTACAGCCCAACAACACAGTGCAATTCCTTCATTTCTTTGCAGTCAAGAAACTAAGACCCAGAGATGACAACCATCTATCAGAAAGCTCTCAGGATCAATACATCAAACTTTATCAGTTCCTCTTAGGAAAGCACTTACATGGCAAGGAAAAGGCAGGTGGATGAATAGAAGGGAACACCTACCAGCTCTATTTTAAGTGCTTTCACATGTGCTCATGTTATCTTCATAATGAATCCATTTTATGAGAAACAAATCTAAAACCCAGAAAGGTCAAATAGTGAGGAGAGGAAGATGGCAGCAAAGTAGGAAAATTCTAGGCTCATCTCATCCCATGAACACTAGATAACTACCAAATCATCCTAAGGACCCTAGGATTGACCTGCAGACAGACAGACCAAACTCCACAACTAATGGGAGAGAAGAGGCCACATGGGAGAAGGTAAGAAGTGTGGAGATATGGTTTAGGGGAGAAACAGATCATGGGTACTTGAAGGGGAGGGAGCCATGGTCAGAAGAAGGACCTCCTCTTGTGAGAGGAGCACACAGGGGAATGCACAAGGGGAACGTTTCCCCAAAGCCATTGGCTTGGAAATTGAGAGGGTCTGTACTTTGTGAGTCCTTGTGTGGCTTAAAGCCTGGAGTTTTAAAGGTCAGCAGGCTTGGCTGGGATAGAGCCCAGAGGGCACTGCTCTGCTCCTGAAGAGGGCAGGCAAACAATCCAGGGGTCGAGGGTGTGGAAACCATGATCTGGGAGAAGGTGTGGGGCACACAGAGTGGAGAATATTTGCTCTTCTCAGCATGTGTCCTTGAGAGACAGCATTCACAGGGATGGGAATAAATAGCTGACACCCCTCCCCTTTCCCACCCCTCAGTATGAACACAGAGCCACTTGCAGGATGCAGCACAGCACCTCACTGTCTGCCTACCTTGCTTACACCAAGCCCTACCCCTCTGCACTCTGGTGGGACTACCCTCTCAGTCCAGCTTGCCTCAGTACCAGTGCACCTGGGCCTTCTCCCAGAAGACCAGCACACACCTCTACCCACAACAGCTCTCCTAATCAGAGAGTTCTGCGGGCCCTCAGTTCTGGTAGAGTTGATGTCAGGTCTCAGTTCACAGTAGACAAGAGCACATCTAGTGAAAACTCACCACAATCAGGCCAGGAAGCAAATGTTGCCCACAGCAGGCAAGGAGAGCTTCTGCAGACCACTGGCCTGAAGGCTAGAGCAGCCAAAACACCATAGCAGAGTGTATACTCTGGAGACCCTCCCTGGAGCACCAGGCCCTGGGCACCAGTGAACCTCTTCTCTCTAAGACCATTACTTTCAGGAGCAGGAGATATAACAGGCTTTTCTAACACATAGTAGAAGGCAGAGTCTTAAACAAAATGCCAAGATGGAGGAATTTATCCCAAATGAAAGAACAGGATAAGTCCACATTCAGAGATCTAAGCAGAACATATATAAGTAACATGCCTGAAGGAGAATTTCAGGCAGCAATCATGAAGATACTCACTAGACTTGAGAAAAGAATGGAAGACATCAGTGAGACCCTTGCCATAGAGATAAAAGAGTTAAAAAGGAATCACTCAGAGATGAAGAATGCAATGAATGAGATTGAAAACAGACCTGATGCAATGAACAGCAGGCTGGAAGAAGCAAAGGAACAAATAAGTGATATAGAAGAAAACTAATGAAAAATAAGGAAGCTCAACAAAAGAGAGAAATAATTATGCAATGCAAGAATGGACTTTGGTAACTCAGTGACTCCATCACATGTAATAACATTTGTATTACAGGAGTCTCAGAAGAAAAAGAGTAAAGGGTGAATAATATTTGTTTCAATAAATAATAGCAGAAAACTGTCCTAATCTGGGGAAGGAAATGGACATCCAGATCTAGGAGGCACAGAGAACTCCCATAAAAATCAACAAAAACAAGCCAACACCAAGATATATTATAATTAAATTTGCAAAGTATAGTAATAAAGAAAAATTTTTTAAAGCAGAAAGACAAAGGAAGTCCTTAGCTTACAAGAGAAAACCCATAAGGCTAGCTAGAGATTTCTCAACAGAAACTTGACAAGCCAGAAGAAAGTGGCATGATATATTCAAAATGCTGAATGGAGAAAAGCTGCAGCCAAGAATACTCTATCGTTAGGCTATCATCTGGAATAAGGGGAAGGACAAATAATTTCCTGGATAAACAAAAACTAAAGGAGTTGATGACCATTAAACCAGGCCTGCAGGAAATATTAAAGGGGACTCTTTGAATGCAAAGGAGACACCAAAAGTGACAAAGACAAGAAAGGATCAGAGAAAATCTCCAGAAACAGCAACAAAACAAGTAATAAAATGCCAATAAACATATCTCTATCAACAATTACTTTGAATGTAAATAGACTAATAGATGTCAGAATAATAATTTTAAAAAAACCGTCTATAGGCAGCCTACAAGAGACTCATTTTAGATCTAAAGACAACTGCATATTGAAAGTAAGGAAGTGGACAAATAGTTATCAGACAAATGGATGTCAAAAGAAAGCCAGAGTAGCAATACTTACATTGGACAAACTAGAGTTTAAAACAAACTCTATAAAAAGACACAAAGAGGGGCATTATATAATTATAAAGGAGACAACTCAATATGAAGATATAACAATTATAAATATTTATGCACCCAAAATGGGAGTACCCAAATATATAAAACAATTAATAACAAACATAAAGAAAGAAATTTGTAATAACAAATTATAGTAGGAGACTTTAACACCAATCACTGTTGTACACTTGAAATAACATTGTACATTAATTATACTTGAATTAAAAAAAAGAAGAAGAAAACATGGTGGTTGTGCAAAGAATAAGAAAAGAATGAGAGTAGCCCTGGTGGCGCAGCGGTTTAGCGCCGCCTGCAGCCCAGGGCGTGATCCTGGAGACCTGAGATCAAGTCCCATGTCAGGCTCTCTGCATGGGGCCTGCTTCTCCCTCTGCCTGTGTCTCTGCCTCTCTCTCTCTGTGTCTCTATGAATAAATAAATTTAAAAAAAATAGAAAAGAATGAGAAGAGGCCAAAGATATGATGAATGTGCTTATATTCCTTTCTGAAATATTTATTGAGTGCCCAAAATTTAAAATTTTACCACTTAATTCATTTTTAAAAAAACTTACCCAGAAGTTAGCCTTGTACTTCATATTAATTTTAGATTTCTTGAGAAAAGGCAATAAAGGAATTAGAAATATACCAGCCCCTATTGCAATACATGGATGATAATATACACTTTTAATTCCTGCATTATTCATAGGTGGTAACATTCTTGCATATGTTAATGTGTTATCAGTCTTACAGGATGAGAGTATTTTTCAACTTCAGGTTAGTTGTGATATCTGCAACCTAGGAACACAAAGACTGTCCATTAAAAATGAGGTATGCAGTCCTTCGTGGTTCTCATTTTGGAAGTGTAAACATGTACATTTATTTAAAAAAAAATAAGGAACTCCCTTACAAGTATGTCATGTCATCTTAGATGAGGAAAGTTTTGTAAAGGCACATATGGGGAAGAATATTAATGTATGCTAAAACATACTGTCTCTTCCAAATGATATGATTTTCAAAAAGAAAAAGAAAAACTAACATTAATTAAACATTATGTATCTAGTGTTTTCTCCCTATTTCCAAAAATCTTTCAAGTACCATCCCTCACTCAGCTTTCTGAGTTAAAATACCCAGGGCTCCAAAAACCTCTTGTTCAGGGTTCTTATCAATACCAAAAATGTGTATTTATTTGTATGATTACAATTAATGTCTGTTCTATGGAAAACACTATAGAGATTCCTCAAAAAATTAAAAGTACACCTATCACATGATTCAGTAATCCTACTTTGGGTATTTATCAGGAAATGAAGGAAGGAAATGAAACACTAGCTGGAAATGACTTCTGCACCCCTATGTTCATTACAGCATTATTTATAATAGCCAAGACCTAAGCGTCCATTGATGGATGAATGGATAAAGAAAATGTGGTACATGAACACACACACACACAATGGAATATTAGTCAGTCATAGATAAGAAGGAAATCCTGTTATATATGAGAACAAGGATAGACTTCAAAGGCATTTTGCTAAGTGAAATAAATCAGACGGAGAAAGACAAATACAATATAATCTCACTTGGGGTGTTCTGGGTGGCTCAGTCGGTTAAGCATCTGCCTTTGGCTCAGGTCATGATCTCAGGGTCCTAGGATAGGGCCTCAAGTCAGGCTCCCCACTCAGCAGGGAGTCTGCTTCTCCCTCTGCCTCTGTTCTCCCCTCTCTTGTGTGTGCGAGCTCTCTCTTATGTTCTCTCTTGCATATACTCTCTCTCTCCCAAATAAATATTTTTTAAAAATAAATAAATAAAAATTTTAAAAACAACAATATATCACTTATATGTGGAATCTTTAAAAAGGAAAAACACAAGTTCACAGAATAAATGGGTAGTCACCAGAGGTGGAGGGGTGAGGGGTGGCAAGATGGGTGAAAGTGGTCAAAAGATAGAAAATTCCATTTAGAATATAAATAAGTTCTGGGAATGTAATGTATAGCGTGGTGACTATAGGTAATAATACTGTACTGAATATTTGAAAGCAGCTAAGAAAGTAAATCTTAAAAGGTCTCATCACAAGAAAAAAATGTAACTATGTGTGGTGATAAATATTAGCCAGACTCACTGTGGTGATCATTTTACAATATATGCATACATCAAATCATTATGTCATACATCTGAAACTAATATAATATTTATGTCAATTATATATCACTATTTTTAAATGAAGATAAAAAATAGACCATCTTTAGAATTTTGATTTTCAACTTCACTACTCAGCTAATGAGTTTTATTGGATGCCTTTTTTTTTATTTAAAGACTATTCTTTTTTTATATATATAAATTAATTTTTATTGGTGTTCAATTTACCAACATACAGAATAACACCCAGTGCTCATCCCATCAAGTGTCCCCCTCAGTGCCCGTCACCCATTCACCCCCACCCCCCGCCCTCCTCCCCCTCCACCACCCCTAGTTCATTTCCCAGAGTTAGGAGTCTTTATGTTCTGTCTCCCTTTCTGATATTTCCCACACATTTCTTCTCCCTTCCCTTATATTCCTTTTCACTATTATTCATATTCCCCAAATGAATGGATGCCATTGAAAAGATAATGAAGCTACAGACCTTGTCTTAGAAAAATGCAAGACAAAAACAATAAAAGATTTGTGTCTGTCCCCCACTCTATGGTGACAAGCATTGTATTTATTTTGTTTCACCATTAATCCCCATAGGGTGCTGAAAATGTAACAAGAGCTCAGGATATGTGCTTAAGAACTGCTTGGCTGACAGAAGAAAACAACTGTTATTTCTACTTTCCCATCCAATACATCCTTTCTTCCATCTCTCATTAAACCACCTCGCATTTTATGTCCAGAGAAGTTAGAAACCATTGTTATATACTTGCTACCTTTCTTGTCCTATTGAAGACCAATCCCTACACCATGTTTGGGAGGCACCCCCTCCTAGTTCTTCAAAGAAAGCACATTTATCATCCTTTCTCTTTCTTGTGACTTCAGAGAATCCCTTTTTACTTTCTTTCCTCCAAATGCATCACAATTTTTGAATCCCACCTACCTCTAAAATAAAATCCCATCTGCAAAATCCCTTCTTACCCACTGCTTGTTTTTTAAACTTCAGTCAAGCTTCTTGAGAGAAATTTCCTCTTACTGCTCCAGTTCTCACCGTACACTTAAGTTTTCAAAGCCCTGCAATTGAACTTCAGACACAGCTGTATCAGGATACTCACATCAAAACTGGCAGGCATTTTTTTTTTTTTTTGCTTAATTCAATGGGTACTTTTCAGCGATTTCTTCCTGACTTCCCCCTAACACCGGATGCTGTCTCAATATTTCCCTTCCCTTGGCTTTTCGGTCTTCACTTCCTGCCAGTCTTTTTTCCACCTCCCTGTCATCTCTCCTCACATACCTTGCTCCCTCTTATCTCCTTCCATCTCTTAAATATTGGTGATCCCTGGGGTCCTTTTCATGTGCTTTCTTTCTCATATTACATTTTATTTAACTGTCACCAATGCCAAAGTGTCCCAAATCCCTATTTCAAGCCAGAATTACATTCTGAGCTCCAGAGATATCCATTCGATTGCCTACTGGCCATCTCCCATTTACAAGTACTGTAGTTTCCTAAACATGCAAAAAAAATGAGCTTATCATCTTTTCTAAAAAAAAAAAAAAAAAAACTTGTGTTCTTCATCCTCATCTCAACAAATGGTACTACCCATCCACCCTGTCCCTCAGTCCATTACCCACTTATGTTCTCTATTTTCAAATTATCAATAAATTAATTACTATATTAATTTCTAAATGAAAATAACTTATTGTTCAACTACATTGTGAAAATTATATCTAAAGTGCTTTTGTGTTATAGTTTTATCTGCCTTGTGACAAGTCAATGCCATAAAAATGTCTTAGAGAATTTAAAAGAATAGAGACTCTAAGGAAAGATGGTACTTCAAATTAATGCTACAGAAATTATGCCTCCAAAATGTTTTAAGTAGCTAGAAAAGTCTATACTAGTGAATATTTGAAACACTTTCCTTTGTCATTTATCTATTCTATTGTATCAATTAAGCAAAGGCATTTTTTTTTTAAGCAAAGGCATTTTGAGTTAGATCCAGTCCCTGTTAGGCCCAGTCTTTGTTCCAACTATTAGGCTTTTCTGAATTAGTATTAAGTAAATATGTTCCAAAATGATGTGTAACTGGGTGCATGCACATATAAAAGGGGCAGAAGAGCCCAAACTTCACCTCCTATTCCTGTTTCTGAGTCTGTTCCACAGATGGCCTTTGCCATATCAGCTTGACATTTCCTTTGACATTTAGAAGGAAGTTTGCCCTGCTCTGTGGCTTATAATCATATCACTTACACTTGTGTATGCTTTATAGGTAATTGATTTCATTTTGGTCATAAAACAAATCCTTGGAGTATGATCAGCTTGTTTTAGATGTAGAAACTGGACGGAGTCAGGGGAATCTGCTGAAGGTAATGACAGCAGGAAAATTAAAGCAGACATTAGGACCCCGTGCCCAGCACATCCTTCAAAAGAATGCCCAGCATCCTGGGAGGATGAATGAGAAGCTAGTGTACATATAAGTTTGATATTATCAGGAGAAATGAAGGAATTTATCTATCAATATACACATTGTACATGTTACCAACTAAAGATACTAAGGACATTCCAATCAAAGATCAAATCTATCTACCTGGAAAACATTTCCACATCTTCTCACTTTTTAAAACCTGTTCTTTCTCTAGTGTGTCTCTCTCTAGTCTAGTATCCTGAGCATTCTTTGGCCTCTTCTAACAGTGGAAGAAAACTCAGAAATGTATTGATTGTTATGGTTCTCACTGAATTCTCACACATGTTGACCATCTCAACAGTTGATCTCAAGACTTGACAGGAGAAATACAACATACTGAAAAGTTCTCAGTTTTGTAAAAGATGAAATGAGATAAGATCAGGACCAAAAAGAAGTCCTTGAAAAGACCTTTTATCTCTAACAGTTTCAGGGATAAGCTCTCATAGAAGTGGGTTTCCTTCCCTTCGGGACCCCATCAACTTTGTAGTTATGCCTTTATTAGTGTGACTGTCTCATTAACATCTGTCTCCACATCAGACTGAAAGCCTCAGGAAAACAGGTGGAGTGAGTGTTTTTGCTTGCCCTTGTACCCTAAGCACTTAATAGTCTTGGTGTTCAGTAAATATTTGTAGGACACTTCTGGGACATGGGACAGATAATTCCTGTGTGTATGACATTTCTACAGGGAAAGAGAGAGACCATGAAAACTATAGAGATAAAGCACTAAGAGTGGGAGTCCTTAGACATCTGAAGAGCTTCAAAATACCACCAAGCCAAGGATTTTCTCTAATAACAGCTGTTTTGCTTTCATGAATAAACTGAATTATACAAGTAGCCCAGATCCCCAGTGTGGAGATCAATAGGAAGATCATTACTTCAGACATGGTTGCAATATAAGGCATTAGGCCAAGTGAAGAAAAAGGGTCAGAGGCTTCAGTTAATATCCTCTATGGCAAGGATCACTGATGGGAATGGCTGGTATCCGCCATGGATGGTCACAGTGTCCTAAGTCTCATATTTTATCTCAGCCCAGGAGCTGACTAAGAGTGCAGCTCACTAGTGCCTCTGTATTTGGCCATGGGCTACTGATTCCCCATCTGTCTTCAGATAGGGAAGAGAGAGTCAATTTAACGTTTTTAACATAAATACTTACTGGTTAATTAATGAAAATCAAGATATAGAAACAGAATCAAGATTAAATGTGTAAATTCTTAATTTTTGCTTTACGTAGCACTTGGTAAAATACTGGGTGGGTTGCCTGGATATTGGCTTCTTTCACACTGAAAAGGAAGCACCACCTGCTGGCCCTTTGGCAGGTCCCTTCCTTCTTTTTCAGAAATCTCCATGTTTGGACAAGAACTATGATCTTAAGTCAAGTAAAAAAAAAAAACAACCCACAAATAATAACAACAACAAAAACAACAGATTGCTACCTGACACAATAGTGTGTCTAGATGAAGAAAGAAATAATTTCGGGTTAATAAATATATATTTGTATTTCAGATGCTTAGTTGCAAACACAATCCTCTCCTCCTGCAATTTACCCTCTGTGAAAATTACTGCACAATCTCTAACAAAATAATTTTTATTTTACTGAAATAAGGGTGGCTTGTGTGTCAAAACTGGTAGGTTTATCGGCTTTCAACTAAACTTCTACTTAAGCATCATTTTTTTTGAAAGAATAAGTATGACCCCAGAATATTTTCTGAAAGCATGTATATAATCAAATATATATCTCCTACCTATAGAGCTAGGAGAAATTCTACTTGCTAATGAGATCAAAGAGGGGGAGAAGTATGAGGGAGTATAGTAATGTGTTGTGGATAATTACTATAAATTCTCCCATACATGAACCACCAATCTCAGAAACTAGAATACACTTAAATATTATTACAAAACCATATTGGAGATATATTTGATATTTCAGGATGAACTTTGGATTTCATAATGTGCCTACTCATAATTATAAGAAAGTTCTATAAAAAGTAGACCATATCTGATTTATTTTTTATTATCCTGGAGCTAAATATACTGTCTTCCAATTAAGAATGTTAAATAAACAAATAAATGATGTTGCCACAACTTAGAAGTGTCAGAATATGGTATTTTATTTAATAGGTGCTTAGGTGGTATACTAATGTAATATTAAGAGGAAGATAAAATAACATTTTATTTATGCATGTATACCACATATATGTTTTAAAGATTTTAATATAGATTCATTCAATCAATTCTCAAAATAACCATATATTGTACAAAGGGTTACTAACTCTCTTTGCCAGAAAAGGGTGTAGAAGACACTTAACTATTTTTATGAGACTACCAAAACAAAGAAGGAAATTATGAGAAAAGAATATTATAAACAAATGTCCCACATGAACACAAACACAAAATGCTTTTAAAATATTTACAATATAGGGGCACCTGGGTGGCTCAGTGGCTGAGCATCTGCCTGCAGCTCAGGTCGTGATCTCAGGGTCCTGGGATTGACTCCCACATCCCCCATGGGAAGTCTGCTTCTCCCTCTGCCTATGTCTCTGCCTCTCTATCTGTGTTTCTCATGAATAAGTAAATAAAGTCTTTAAAAAACAATAAGATTAAATTAATAAAATATTTGCAATATATAAAAAGCAAAATATATTCCAGGAATACTAGTTTGCTTTCACTTTCAAAAATCAGTAAATATAGGGGCATCTGGTGGCACAGTCAGGGAGGCCTCTGACTCTTGGTTTCTGCTCAGGTCCTGAGCTCAGGGTGGTGAGATCAAGTTCTGTGTTGGGCTCTGCAATCAGCGGGGAGTCTGCCTAAGACTCTCTTTCCTCTTCCTCTGCCCCTTCCTCCGCCACTTCTTTCTCTCTCTGTGTGTCTCTCTTTCTCTTTCTCTCTCAAATAAACAAATAAATAAATCTTTAAGAAGTATCAATCAACATAATTTAGCACATTGACCAAATGAAAGAGAAGGATTGTGTCATAGTAGATTCAGAAAAAGCATTTGAAAAAATTCAATACTCCTTCCTAAAAAAATAAAGAACGTCAGCAAATTATTACTAGAATTTCTTCAATATGAACAATGACATGTATAAAATGTTACAGCTAATATCATACCTAATGGTGACCATTTACCAACTAAGATCAAAAAACAACACCAGAATATTCACTCTCACCATTTCTATTTAAAATTGTTCTGGTTGGTTTAGCCAGAGTAATAATGCAGGAAGAATAAATAGAAAGTATAAAACTTTAAAAAGAAGGAATAAAACTCTCTTCATTCACAAACAGCATGGTTATACACACAGAAAAATGCAAAGAAATCTACAAAACAACTATTCCACAACTAATAACTGAATTAGCAAGGCCTCAGGAAATAGAATCAACATACAAAACAACAATACTTCTATATAACAGTAATGAACAAATGGAAAATTACATTTAAAAAATAATACTCTTTATAATAACATCAAAAAAACAAATAAATGGATAAATTTTGCAAAAGATATCTAAAGTCTCTGCCCTAAAAATTACAAAACACGGCTAAGAAAAATTAAGAGAGATTTCCAATAAAGCTATGACAGCTGAGAGAGCATGATATTGGTATAAGGAGGTAGAAATTGACAATAAGACAGAAGAGAGGGTTGAGAAAAAAAGACACCCTTTTATAATCAAACTATTTTCAAGTAAACATCAGAGCAAATCAATGTGGAAAGAAAAGACATTTTTCAGTAATACTCCTGGAACAAGTGGATACCTTATAAAAAAAATTAACTTTGGTTCCCACCTCATAGACCTAAATATAAAAGTGAACACTATAAAGCTTCCAGAAGAAAATATAAAAGAATATTTTCAAAAACTTGAGGTACATGAAGATTTCTCACCCAGGATGCAGAAAGTATAAAAGAAAAAATTAAAGATTTCTTCTCACTAAAAATGACATTAATAGGGGTGCCTGGGTGGCACAGTTAATTGAGCATCTGACTCTTGGTTTGGGCTCAGCTCATGATCTCAGAGTTGTGAGATCCAGCACCATGTCAGGCTTTGTTCAAAGTGCAGGGTCTACTTGAAACTCTCTCTCCCTCTTCCTCTACCCCACCCCACTGCACCTGCTTGCTCTCTCTCTCTCTATCTCTATCTCTCTCTCTCTGTAAAATAAAGAAACTTTAAAAATGACATTGATAGACTATGCAAACCACAGATGGGAGAAAATATTCACAAAGTGTCTATCAGGCAAAGGACCCATATCCAGAATATATAAAGAATTCTTTCAACTCGATAATAAAACAACAGACCAGCTAAAGATGGGCAAATGATTTCAACAGATACTTCACAAAAGATCTACGAATGTCCAAGAAGCACATGAAATGATGCTTAACATAGTGAATTATTATGAAAACACCACAAACCTGCAATGAGATACTACTATAATGACAAAAAAATAAAAAGAAGTGAGCAAGATGAGAAACAACCAGAACTCTCAGACATTACTAATGAGCATATAAAAGGCGACAACATTCTTTTTAAATGGTTGGCAGTTTCTTAATAAAGTTAAACACAACATACCTTCTGACCAACAGTTCTACTCTTTAATATTTACTCAAGAGAAAGCAAAACATGCCTCTACACAAAGACATGTACATGAATATTCATAGTGACTATTTATAATAGTCTCAAACAGAAAACATTTCAAATGTCTAAAAAGAGGAAAAGAAGTAAACAAATTGTGATATATGATACAATAGGCAGCAATAAACAGAAATGATACATGCAACAGCATAAATCAATCTCAGATGCATTATGCTGAACAAAAGAAGCCAGATCCATAAGCACATGCCAGGTAATGCCATTGATATGGATTCTGGAACAGACAAAACCAATCTGTGGAGAAAGAAATCAGAATGACGATTGAGGCTGGAGAGAGAAGAGCAGCAGGACTGACTGTAATAGAGCAAGAAGAGAAATACTCTGGATCTTGGTAACAGCATGGGTTATATGAATATGTGCATTTGTTAAAACTCAGAACTAAAACACTTATGAGTGGTGCACCCCACTATATGGAAACTATACTCCAACAAAGTATTTTAAAGTAAAGATGGTTATTAGACAATATTATTTTGATGAAGTGAAAATTAGACGTGAAACAAAGCAATAAAATAGGGCAAATTCATTCCACTCTTCCCCTCTAGGAGTCTAAGCTCCAGGCTGTGGATGAAATGGAAAGCACAAATCTGTTTTCCTTTCCATCTGACTAGAATCACAGCATGCTTCTCATTTTAAAGATACATATTTTCTAAGCAACATGCTCCTGATGTCAATAGTTAACCCCCCCTCCCATTTGGCCCATAAACCAAACCTATCCTCATCATCCAAAACCTGCAGAATATATGGGGATCAGTTCCAACATTAGCTGTGTTAGTAGAACTATGTATTTCTGTCTCCAGCAGGATGCCTTCCAGGGAGACTGTCAAGGGTAAGTCTGAATATATATGATTTTTACTTTACATGCTGACTTTAGAACTTAATTAGGGTAAGCTCTGATTTCACAGTAATTGTTCCTATGTAAGTTGATAAGTAATATATGCTAGATCCAAATGAATAACTGAATTCCTATCAGATGATTCTTGTTGCTCTGGTTATAATTAAATGTACTGATTGTACTTGAAGTGCATTAAAATTCTCCTTAATCCTTTTTCTTCCCTCCCCCTACCAAAAATCATGAACTATTTATAAAACTTTCAGAGTCTCTTCATTTGGTTTTACTTATCTGAACTCATAAGCCATGCATGGTAAATTTCAGACCTATAATTTGTGGTTTCCTGCTTCCAAGATTACTCCAGAGCAGTTCTCCTGTGACTGTTTTGCTAGTTAAATATTTACACATATTCATGGGGTACACAGGCAGTTCATATTTGACATGATTTAACAGCATCTACATCTGTTTCTCATTATAATATGACTGGAAAATGTGCCTACTAAACATTTTTTTAATATAGTTGTCCAAAACATTGTTTCAACTCTCATCTTGAGACATTTCTATGTAAAGAAAACAAGTTAAGATGGCCCCTCTCGGGCCCTGTTTCCTTCTCAATTTCCCTTTCTCTGGCTTTGGATCCTCTCTTGCTAGCAATCATTATTTTCCAAGTGTAACCAAAATATGAGTAATGTCTTATTTTTATCAGTGTGTTAAAGACACAAAATCAGTGGGGATGTGAAGGGATAATAATATGTAAATAAAAAAGCCAACCAAATGCAAAAACTGGCTTTGAGTTTGGTACTCCAAGGTGAGCAAGACTGCATTTGAATAAAGTCCCTGCAGATATAAAATGCTTCAAAGCTGTTTCATGTTCCCAGTGCACAACTTCAAGCATGGTCCTTCCAAATAGAAGACAAAATGAAGAAGAAGAAGAAGAAGAAGAAGAAGAAGAAGAAGAAGAAGAAGAAGAAGCAAAAGCAAAAGGAGGAGGAGGAGGAGGAGGAGAAGAAGAAGAAAAAGGAGAGGAAGAAAATGAAGGAAAGGAAGAAGCAGCAAAGAAAATTTTTGACTTTCAAGAGATAATAACTTCTAAGTCCCCCAAATTTTAAATCACAGCACAAACATTTGTTCTAACTCTTCCCCTGTCTGTTTAACGAAGTGAATCAAATTTTAAATTCATATATTTTCCCAAAAAATATAAAGCATAGTTAAATTAGGAGAGTATTCTCCTCAGAACAGTAATTTAGAATAAATTGATATTGTATGAATTTCATTCTGTTGTTTTGGGTTTCAACCCACAAGGCTGTTTTCTCATTTCTAGTCATATATTGTTACCTGAAGCAATCACAAGGTACCATGAAAACAAAACATAAACTCCTGGGTGAATTATAAATCCTAGAAGCCAATCATAGTTCATATGTATCAAAGAAGCTAAAATCAAAGGGATTAGGGATGATTATTTTCAACCATTTTGAGACTCATTTTTCCAATTTGTGTCTAACACAAGACCTTCATTTTTTTTTTCTTTCTTCTTCCCTGATTATATTTTGGCCCCTTCACAGCTCGTTACACTCTGGAAAGAAAGAGATTGGATAAAATAAAACGAGATGAAACTAAAATGAGTGCAATTGGCCTCAACAGCCCTGAGGAAAAACTTTAAAGAGGCCTAGAAAACTTGGCTCTAATAAAACTTGTGCATCTGAGGATTTAAATAATCTTCAATATTCTTAATTCCTGTCCTTCTGAGACATAGTTTGTAGACATTCTATTTTATGAAATAATATGAAAATTTTCTCAAATCCAGCTATCACACTGTATATTCAGAGAAGCACTTTCTAGGATACTATATGTTTTCTCAAACAGATATAAAAATAGATATATAGATATGTATATACATACATACACACGTACACACACATGCATGCGCACACATAAGTAAGTGTTAATTTTGGTTTGCTGTTCTGATACTTCAAATACCTATACTGGTTTTAGAAGAAAGTAAATAATCACAATATGTGAATAAACAACTTGCAGATGATACAAACATTTTTTACTCATGAACTATCATTACATAGTAGATAAACATTCCAGGAAAGAGGATAATATGTACATTTAAACTTCTTTCTCAGCTTCTAGACAGGTAAAACATAATGAGTATCCAAAAACCCAAAGAACGTTATAAAATCTTCCAGAAGGCAGAGGAGGGAATAGTTCCCAACTCTTTTTATGATGACAGCAGAACCTTGATACCAAAACCTGACATAGATATTATAAGAAAATTGCAGACCAGCATCTTTCATGAACACAGATGTAAAAATTCGTGGCAAAATACTGGCAAAATTGAATCCAGCAATATAGAGAAAGGATATTATATCATAACTATGGGGAGTTGATTCCAGATTTAACATTTAAAAATCAATCAATATAAATCATCATGTTAACAGAATAAAGAGAGTAAACTATATAATCATTTCAATAGATGCAGAAAATGTATTTGCCAAAATTCAAAACCCATTTGTGATTAAAAATATGAAAGACTTCCAAGCATGCAAGTTATAGAAGGGAACTTCATCTCATAAAAGGCCATCTATGAAAAAAAAAAACTTACAGCTAACATCTTATTTATGGTAAAATATTAAGTACTTCCCTATTGTTAAGAATAAAGCAAAAGATGTCCCATCTCACGACTTCTATTTATTCTTGTATGGGCAGTAATAGTGCAATAAAAATAAGAAAAAAAAAGACTTAGAGACTTAGGAAAAGACATAACTGTCTTTTATAGAAAATCTTAAGGAAAATCAGAGGAGTCTGGGTGGCTCACTTGATTAAGCATCTGGCATCAGCTCAGGCCATGATCCCAAGGTCCTGGGATCAAAACTCTTGTGACCTTCCTGCTCATGGAGAGACTGCTTCTCCCTCTCCTCCTCAACTGTGCTCTCTCTCTCACTATCTCTCTCTCTCTCTCAAATAAATCAATAAAATCTTAAAAAAAAAGAAGGAAAGTCTTAAAGAATATCAAAACCTTGTTTAGAAAATCCTAAGGAATTCATGTAGAAAATCCTAATAAATCTTCTAAAAGAAAATTCTTAGAAGTAATCACTGAATTTAGCATGGTCACAGGATAAAAGATTAATATAAAAAATTCTATTATATTTCTATGTAGCAGCAAAAAACTGAAAAATAATATTTTAAAAACAATTCCCTTTACAGTATCATCAAAGAATAAGTAGGGATAATTTTAACCAAAGCATGTAAGATCTCTAAACTGAAAACTACTATGAATTGCTGAGAGAAGATCTAAAGAAAATGTAAATAAATAGAGACATATGATCATGGATAAGAAGACTTAAAATTATTCAGATGTCAATTCTCCCTATACTGGCTGGTATGCTCAATTCACTCCCAAAGAGAATCACCAGCAAGCTGTTTCTGTAGAAATTGACAAGCTGATTCTAAAATTTTTGTGGAAATGCAACGGACCTATGATAGCAAAAATAATTTTGAAAAAGAAAAATAAAGGTGGGGGATTCATAGTACTCTCTAATGTCAAAACATATTATTAAGCTAGAGAATCCAGACAGTGTGGAATTGGTACAAGAAAAGATAAGTAGATCACTGATATGAAATAGAGAATCCAGAAATAAATTCATACATCAGTGAATTTATTTTCAACAAAGAAACCAAAGTAATTCAAAGGAAAATGAAAGTTTTTTTCTTTTTTTTTTCTATAAACAGATCTGGAAATTTGGATACTTCTATAGGAAAAAGTAAATATCAACTTTTACTTACTCCAAAAACAAAAATTAAGAAGGCAAGTGACAGGCCAGGAGAAAATATTCATAATGAATATATGTAACAAGAAGACTGTATCCAGAATATATAAAAAATCTAACAAACAAATAGCAAAAAAAGATGAGCAATCCATTAAAAATAGAAAATAAACTTGAGCAAACCCTTCACAAAAAAAAAGATATATAAATAGCTAATAAGTATATGAGAATGTGCTCAACATTTCATCAAGGAAACACAAGTTTTGCTTTTAACAGGATAACTTAAATCAAAATAATTGACAACACTGAATATTGAGAGTAAGTAGGACAATGATGTCACTCGGTATAACTACCGGATTTTAAGATAGGACAGACACTTTGGAAAATGTTTTCCTATACCTACCCTACCAATTTCACTCCAAGTAATTATTTAAAGAGAAAAAAAACTAAATTCCTCAAAGCTGTTCATAGTAACTTAATTATAATAACAAAAATTTGGAAAAACTCAACTATTCATCAAAAATAATGGTTGAATACATTATCATATATCCAAACAATGTAATTTTATTCAGCAATGAAAAGAATGAACTGCTGACATGCAAAGCAACATGAACCATCTTAGAAACACGTAAGAGTACTTACTGTAAAATTCCATCTATATGAAGTTCAAAATAAAAGGAAAACTAATCTATAGTGGATAAAAATCAGAATAGTGTAACCTATAGTGAGTGGAAATTTACAGAAAGGAGGTTCAGAAAACCTCTGGAATAATGGAAGAGTTCTACTTCTGACTGTAGTGGTAGTTATATGGGTATACACATTCATGAGATTTAAAATTGTACACTTAATAAATAAGTGCCCAAAAAACAAAAGGATAGAAACATGTCTGGAGGGCATATTAACCAATCTGAAAAGCCAACCTACCAAAACCAGAACAATTTAAACAACAAAATAACAAAATAACAAAAATAAGGATTCCTTCATTTATTCATTCAGTAAAGGTATGTTGAACGCTTACTATGTGTCACATGTCAAATGCTTACTATGTGTCAAGCAGTGCTACCGGTAGTAGAGAATCAGTGTGGGTATGGTCTACAACATCTCTAATATCTTCAAGTTTATAATCTAGTGGAAAAAAAACAGATGTTTTAAAACTTAATAATTAAATCATCAAGGGAAGTATTAGAAAGTAATATCAAAGACAAAGGGAGAGAAAAAATGTGAAAGTGTCTGGGTGGCTCCTTCGGATTGAGGGAAAACTTCTCTAAGGGGCTGACTTCTGACAAAGATCTAAATGGTTAAAAAGATTTTACCATGTAAAGTCCAAGAGGAAGAATACTACAGGCAGGAGGAACGGGTAGTGCAAAACCCCTTATAAGTACAAGCATTTCCTGTCAAGATGGAGTAATAGATTCTGGGTTCACCCTCCTTGCTGAAACAACAACAAAAATAGACAAATTATATGAAACAATGGCTCTCATGGCATTGGAAGTCAGGAATGTAGGACAGTGATCCCCAAGAGATAAGAAACCAACAAGGTAAGTCTCAAGATTACATCAGTTGAATGCACGGAGAAAGCTTTCAGTCCGCAGAGGAAATTGAGAACTCAAAGTTGAGAAAACTCAGAAAGACCTCTTTGCTGGAGACTCCAAAGCAATCAGTTCACAGGGCAGAGGAACAGAAAAAAGACAGCTATATAGAAAAAGGCCTCCAGAGGTTTGCAGAGGATCTCCTTTCGGACTCACGAGGAGTAATGGCTAATAGAGCCAACAAAGGAGATAAAGTAAACTCATAAAAAATAATCACAAAGAAGACAGAATAAGAGAAAAGGGAAGAAAAAATCAACATAGCAAATAGAAAGCAAATAGCAATATGGTCAGTTTAAAACCAACCACATAAATAATCATGCTTCATGTAAGTGCTCTGACACTCCAATAAAAGACATAGATTGTCAAATTCGATAAAAAAAACAATATCCAACTATGTCATATAAGAAATGCATCAAAAATAAGGACACAAATAGGTTAATAGAAAGGATATAAAGAGATAAACCTAAAGTAAATCAAAAGAAAGCCACATTAATATCAGAAAAAATATATTTAGGGCAAAGTATAGTAGCTAGGATATGGAACAGCACTTCATAATGACAAAGGGATCAATTCATCAAGAAGATCTAAAAACCCTAGAAGTTTATACAGCTAATAACAGAGTTTCAAAATACAAGTAGCAAAAACTGATTAAAAAAAAAACTGCCAGAAAAAAATAGAAAACTCACCATTAGTCAGATTTCAGCTCTTCTCGCTCCTGCCAGCAGTGATACATGTGTTAAAATTGATGAACCTACAGTGACACATCATTATCATCCAAAGTCCATAGTTTACAGTAAGGTTCATTCTTGCTGTTGTACATTCTATGGGTTTTGAAAAATCTGTGATGGCATGTATCCACTAGAATAGTAACATAGACTATTTTCATTGCCCTAAAAATCCTCTCCCTACTCCCAACCCATCAACCTCTGATTTTTTACTGTCTCCACAGTTTTGCTTTTTCCAGAATGTCATACAGTTGAAATCATACAGTAGTAGCCTTTTCAAATTGGCTTCTTTCATTTAAAAGATTCATTAAACTTTCTCCATGTTTTTTTTTCATGCCTTAATAGCTCATTTCAATTTAGCATTTTATAATATATTCTAGCCTCTGGATGTGCTACAGTTTGTTTATCCATTCCCCTGTTAAGGAAATCTTGGTCGCTTCCAAGTTTTGGCAACCACATTGCCCAATATCTATAAACATCCGTTGTGCAGGTTTTTGCTGCAACATAAGTTTTCAGCTCCTTCGGGTAAATAAACACAGAGTACTATTGAAAGATAGTATGGTAAGGATAGGTTTTGTTCCATAAGAAATCACCAAACTGTCTTCCAAAATAGCTGTGCTCTTTCAAATCCTCATCAATGTATGGGCGTTCTTATGGCTCCACTTCCCCACTGCCGTTTGGTGTTGTCAGTGTTCTGGATTTGGGCCATTCTAATAGATTGTTTTAATTTTCATTTCGCTAACAAGATAAGATGTTGAGCATCTTTCATATGCTTATTTGTCTTCTGTATCTTTGGTGAGATGTATGTGCAAATATTTTGCCCATTTTTTAATCATGTTGTTTGTTTTCTTTTTGTTGAGTTTTAAGAATTCCTTGTATATTTGGGATAGCAGTCCTTTTATCAGATATGCCTTTGCAAATATTTTCCCAAATCTGTGGCTTGTCTTCTTATTCTCTGATAATGATTATATTTTAATGCAGCACATTTTATCTTTTTTAAGATTTTATTTATTTATTCATAGAGACACACACACAGAGAGAGAGAGGCAGAGACACAGGCAGAGGGAGAAGCAGGCTCCATGCAGGGAGCCCGACGTGGGACTTGATCCCGGGTCTCCAGGATCACACCCCGGGCTGCAAGCAGTGCTAAACCACTGAGCCACCGGGGCTGCCCATAATGCAGCACATTTTAACACTAGCTGTGCCTTCAGTTCACCAAGTCTAGCTAGGTATATATTGAAAGATAATTAAGATAAAAATAAAAGTAGTGTCAGAAACACAAAGTCACAAAACATACTCATAGGTCCTGTCACCCAAGCATTAGCTGCTATTCGCAAATCCACTTAGACTTTGGGAAAATTAACAAAATGAATTCTGTTGATGTTGTTCAGCAAGTCAGATTTTTCCATGTGATTGTAGGCACCCCTAAGATCATGGAATGAAGAGTAACAAAAAGACAACAAGGATGGAAACAATGATATTGTTTGATATTTTGCTCCCTGCTATCATCACTGTTACAGTGTTTAAAAATTACGGAAACAAAGTTTTCCTTTGTGGCAATGGTTGTTTGTTTTATTTGTTGGGAGCAATGTGAGGGATCAGTTTTAAATAATACACCCTTGTTATTCCAATTTACACAGCTAAAGTTGTTAAACTGAAAGGAATGTAAATTTCCAAGCTTTAGATAAGGTCAAAAATGTCAAAATCCTGCCTATCAGGTCACCTTTCTCACTCTTCACTATCTACTTTTGTAAATTTGGAATTTTCCATGATAACAAAGTTAATTTTTTTAAAAATGAATGCTTAAATACATTGAAATTTAGTAATGTAGCTTAATATCTAATAGCATGTGGAAAACATCTAATAAAGCCACATTTCATCAAATTAAATTTGAGTCAAAGATTTGAGCATATGAGATAATATAACTATTAGAGCAAATTAGGGGAATTTATTTCCTTTTGAAAATGAGAAAGCTATCCTAAGCAATATACGAAACCCAAATTCCAAAAAGATTAGTGAACATGACTACATTAGAAAATGTTTTTTTCTGCACAGAAAAAAAAAAAACCATACAAAGTCAAAGACAAATGATCAACTGAGAAAAATATTTCGACACGTATGACAATGAGCTCATTTCCTTCATATATAAAGACCTCTTACAAATCAGTTATAAAAGACCATTAAATCAATAGAAAAATTGACAAAGAACTTTGAGGCAGTTCATAGAAAAGAAACACAAATGGTTTATAACATATGACATCATCAAGAAATGAAAAATAAAATGCCAATATTATATAATTTTTCATTTATTTGAAGCAATTCTTAAAATCTATGTCATTTAGATATTTAATTGAATAAAATCAACATGTAGAACTATCTATATGGTGTGCCTCTACCTGTTTAAAAACAACCATATATGGCACGCCTGAGTAGCTTAGGGGTTGAGTGTCTGCCTTTGGCTCAGGGCGTGATCGGGGTCCAGGATCGAGTCTCACATTGAGGTCCCTGTGGAGTCCTGCATGGAGCTCCCTGTGGGGAGCCTGCTTCTCCCTCTGCCTGTGTCTCTGCCTCTCTCTCTGTCTCTCATGAATAAATATAATTAAAATCTTAAAATATATATATAAATAAATGTAAATGTTATATATATACACATATATGTATGTATGTATGCTTAGATATGCATAGAACATTCTAGAAGAACATTATGCAAACTGGTTACTGTGGTTTCTTCTATAGTGGGAGTCTGGAAGTCCTAGATAAGGAGTAAGCATAACTTTTCATCCTGTGTTCTTTTAAATGTTTAAATTTTTAAATGAATGTCTGTATTACCTTACCAATAAAGAATACCTAGTAAATAAACTATTTTATTCAACAAATATTTACTAAGCATCTGCTTTGTGCCAATCACCCTTTTAAGCACTGGGAATACATAGAGTGGGCAATAACGTGAATCTCTAACATGATTCTTGGGGGAAGATAATAAAAGTTTTGAAAGAATTCTGTTCAGTCTAGTAATTTTGACTGCAACTTCATGAATATTTCCTTTGAATGTCCCTTTTTTAAATTTAAGTGAATATATTTAGTTTCATATAAAGTAGTTGCTAGAGTTTCTCTTGACACAATTGTCATTATCATAATTAGGATGGACCTTGCTGAGTTAGAAGAAGCAAGATGAAGTTCATCTTTTATGCTGCCATATGTATTCATATCATTTAAGAATTTTGTTCTCTGCAACAAAACTGCCAATCCTCTGTCTTTTTTAATGGTTTATCTATTTTTTAAAAAAATGTTTTATGTATTTATTTGATAGAGAGAGAGCACAAGCAGGGGGAATGATGGGCAGAAGGAAAAGGAGAAGCAGGGTCCCTGACATGGGGCTCCATCCCAAGACCCTAGAGATCATGACCTGTGCCCAAGGCAGACACTTAATGGACTGAGCCACCCAAGATGCCCCTATCATTTACCTATTGAGAGTTAGGAAGCTTCTTACTCCCTTACCAGTTAATCCATTTTTTTAGAATTTAATCTAACTTATGTCCTAAAGATTCAGAACAAAAACAATCCCTGAGTTGCTTACTGTTCTCATTTCCATTGCATTCCTAGATCTTTTCCCCTAGATACAGAACAACAAGGTCAACAAAATGTGAAGTTACATCTGTTAAGACTGATTCACTTGCAAAAAAAAAAAAAACAAAAACAAAAACAAAAAAAAAACATATTTTGGTTAAAGGGTGGAGTAAGGCAAAGAACAGTATTTCTAAAACATGTTTAATGAACCCTAAGCTTGCTCAGTTCTGCCAGAAAGGTGTTCCTTGGCCAATAAACTGGGAAAAACTGCTTATTAAATTTCCCTACAATTAAGGGTGCCTGGCTGGCTCAGTTGGTTAAGCCTCTGACTCTTGGTTTTGGCTCAGGTCATGAACTCATGGGTGGTGGGATTGAGCCCCACAATGGGCTCCTCCCTCAGTGGGGAGTCTGCTTAAAAGAATCTCTCTGTCTACCCCTCCCCCTTTCTCTCTCTCTCTCTCTCTCTCAAAATGGATAGATAAATCTCAAAAAAAAAAAAAAACTCCCTATAATAAAATCTTTTTCCATGTGGGAGATTTACAACATATATCAGCATGTTAGAAGTGAGTTAGATAGACAGTTCGGTAGTCATGGCTGGGGTCCCTAACAAGAAAATATGGCGTCAGGACAGCTAAGATAAAACAGCACTGACATCCTGTTTTGCAGCTTAGACAGGAGTGCACTAGCATTCTGCTTTGCAGCCTTTCCAGAAGTGACTTCTGCAAAAGTCCTAAAATAAAACAACTGCAAGGCATTTGTCCCTATCAGGGGCAAAGGGCAATTAAGACATAAGCCCCCAGATGTCAGCCAAAAAGATCATCAGCACGTGGACATGAACCTAACAGGTAGATAACTACCTGGCCAAAGCCCCAACTGGCACAACTCAGCACACCCTAATTGCTAAAGATAGTTCCACAAAAAAGCTCACAAAAAACCCTACACTTAGAAACTCCAGGGGCACTCCTGGCTCCCTCACCCTCCCCAGGGGCTTTATTTTGCCCCTGTTCAATAAACCTTGCTTTGCTGCCTATCACTCTTCATCCAGTCCACCTCTTCATTCTTCAAGGCAGCGTGACCAAGAACCATGGGCAGTAAAAGCAAAGAAATCCTGCAACAAGCATATCAGTGGCCCTAAAAAAAATTCCTTCAGTGAAGATGTTTGCCTAACATTGGATCCTTTCTTCCTCTCTTCTCTCTGCCACAAGTTAGCACTGTGACCTCACTTAAGACTCTGATTTTCTCCAGCCTCAGTGTTCTTCTGTCTCAAATCTAAGAGTTGATGCCAGATGATGTCTGAGGCTCCCACTTCACTTATCATTCTAGATTCTTGATTTCACCTAAGAAAAATTAAGCAACTTCGGCATTCGACATTATTGAATGATTCAAAACACAAGCCAAGTCAATAACAATCTGCAAAAAGGAAGTTTCTAATATTTTTTATGATTGACTAATGTGATATGGAGTGATACTCAACCTAAAACACCAACTGGTTTATTACAAATAGCAAGGAAAGATATTTTAAATTTCTTTCCAAGGCTACTAAGCATAAGTCTCAGAAGACAACAAATAATTACCAAACTGCACAAAAAAGTATTAGTTTAGGTTCTATTTTTTCTGGTTCTAAACAGGAAAAAAATTTAAAGCTACCTTCTTGTAAAATGACTAAGAGTAATATTTTTTAAGTAACTATTCACTGAGCAACTTTGTCATGATTTCCTAGATCGGTCATGCAAAAAAAGAAAATAGGTTATTTCTTCATGGATTCCCTACCCATTTGACTGCCAGAGAGTCCTGCAACAGCCTTGTATTATGAAAGTCCAATGGCCCCAAAGCCTAAGGAAGCAAATGAGGAAAAGAATAGATTTCTGGACAGCTCTATGTTAATTAAGAGATCTCCTGTCATCAGGGGAATTTATAATCTCAATTCAAATCAGGACTAGTTTTAGTATTGAATCTTTTTTTCCTCACAGCAAGCTCCAGAGCATGTTCTGGCCCCACTCTGGAACTCATGCAGTTAAAATCTCTTATTAGGTCCCAGCTAACCTGAAGCTTCCATCTGTAAGAATTATAGCACAACATACCTCTGCGGCAAGGAGCACACTCTTGTTCCCCAGAGAAAAAGAAACTGAAAAGACTAAGTATATGTGGGGTAGGAATGACTGAAATTCCATATGGCCTACCAGAATAGAATACTTTCTCAGAGGGATAATCCTCCCTGATACAACACATCAATAACCAATAACAACAAGCGCAGAATCCAGTTTTTTAAGTGTGGGACAAGTGACCCAATCCAAACCACTCCCTTAAAACAAAATAGGATGGGAAACAACTTTCCTTTTAACAGAATACCAACCAACTTTTAAAATTATAGCTTCTCTTTCAGCTAACACTCTGCCCAAGAAAGTTCTACTGGTTGCAACTCTAAAACCAATCCAAGAATTTTCTCTTCCAGGGCCCCTCACAAGTATATTCAGCCATGAAACCAGGCTTCTTACATGCTGATTACCTCTTGACTTTTATCACACACATTGCTTCCAAGACATCCATGGGCAAAAATAGCCTGGCTTAGTCCTGAAGTGTGACCCAGCATTTCCCAGTCTATCAGCTGATGGTGAACCTTAATAGGAATCTTGTATTTTCATTTGTCAAAGACACAGTTCCCATCAAGAATATTCTGCTATAATTTCATTCATTCACATTTAGACAAACACAACTGAAGAATCAGGGATCATGACATTTTCATACTTCATACCTGCAAGACATTTGGCCTATTCATCGCGTCTTATAAAACAAATGCAACTTCTGGTGAAAGGCTGTGAATGACAAATATGTATCTGAGAGTCTAAGCTCAGTAAATCAGGAAACTAAAATTGACTGTTTTATGTATGTATTTAAAATCTTTCTGGAGCACCTGGGTGGCTCAGTTGGTTAAGCTCCAACTCTTGATTTTAGCTTAGGTAGTGATTTCAGGGTCATGAGATCGAGGCCCACCTGGGGCTCCTCAGTCATAGAGGAGTCAGCTTGAGAGTCTCTCTCTCTCTCTCCCAATGCCCCTCCCCTCATGCTCTCTCACCCTCTCTCAAATAAATAAATAAATAAATAAATCTTTAAAAATACATAACAAAAAATAACCTCTGATTTAAAAATCTTGAAAAAGTTTCAAGAGATCCTCTCCTTCAGAGACTCAACCATTCTGTGGAGGTTCTTCTGGAATCCTTTCTCTTCTATGGCAATAAGAGTGCCCCCTCCACCCTGTGCAGATTTCCAAATCACCAGAGAAACTACCAGGTAGAAAGCCAGTCCAAATATCCTCCAAGCCTAAAAGAGGTCGTCGCTTAATGAGGGAGATACAAGAGAGAAGAGGACACTGGTAGAGGAATTTGTTGTAAAATAGTTGCATTACAGGGTCAGGAAAAGCTGTCAGTAAAGATATGTGTGATTGGGATATCCCCAAAATAGCTTATGAAATCTAGATACTCAGCTGACCTTGAGGCAGACCTTGTGGGGATCTTGGAAGGGACAGTGGTTAGGGAGACTTGAAAGAAACTAGATCTAATGGAAAAGCCAGGATTAACTCCTACCTGGGGAAATACAGGTCTGTATCTTACCCAAGAACACCAAAACTAGATGGGCTTCATTTCCTGATGGTCTTCAGTGTTACTGAAACTGCAGTCATGGGCTGCATCATCATACAAGCCAATTCATTTCAATTTTTCAACCATCACAGACTACCCCCTCAATCCTGACAGCTTGTACATGCAAAGCCTTGACAGAAAAGAGTTTCAGAGGAGAAGAAGGATGAAATCAAGTAAATCTACCACCTTCATAGGCAAAGAACAATCCCTCATTATCCAGAAAGACATTTGAAATGAGAAAAGCTGAAAGAATCTTAAAAAATAAATGATGTGGACTTTTCTGTTGGGCAGTTTAAATTGAGAGGATCTAGATCAGGCCTTTATCAGCTCAAGGCTGGACATGTAGGCCAACTGGTTTGGTAATCTGAATTAGTGTTCACTTGGAAGGATCTGACTGGATAATTCATGCACTGGTGTTAGTAACTCATAACAACTTAAAGACCTTTCCCTGCTAAGAATATATTCATTTCAACCCAGATTTAACAGTGAAGAATATCAAGGACTAAGGAAATCTAGACAGTGAACTAAGCATTACTTCCAACCAGTTGTACACATTTGGGAAATCACAGAATATCTTTGGACCTCAGTTCCCTATCCATAAGGTGGTGGTGTTAGAGTAAATGGAATCTAAATTCCCACCCAGCTAAAATAGGTTTTGTGTCTGATTCTCCGCAATAAGCATTAACATTGGGTATTGGAGACAGATGAGTAAGGGCCTTCCAATCCCAGCAAGTGTAAGGCTAAGAATACATGCCTAATGGGATGACCCAGGCTTCAGGGGCAGGAGATGATTAGATTTGAACTCAAACTTCACCTTGATGACAGATCAGTAGTGAATTTACTGACAAAGGCCAGGCAATAGAATTCTCCAAAGGGGAAAAAATCTGTAAGAGACAGTAATTAGAGTTCAAGGCTCAGCTAAGCCATTCACTAACAGCATGGTGTGGACATACCATTGAACCATTCTGAGCCTCAGTCTCCTCAATGGATGTACTACCATCTGCCCTACCTACAGACAGCAGAAAGTCTTTGTATCAATATAAGAAAATAAACACATACACTCAGTAGATTGTAAATCAGCCACAGCTCAGAGCTTCCATGTGAAGAAGCATTTAGGATTTAGAAGGTCTTCCTATGAAAGAATAGAACAAAAACAAAAGCAAACACAAAAGCTAGAAAAACATATTTTTAAAGATTTTTTTTTTTGTTTATTCATGAGAGACACACAGAGAGAGAGGCAGAGACACAGAGGGAGAAGCAGGCTCTATGTACGGAGCCCAATGTGAAACTCAATCCTGGGACTCCAGGATCACACCCTGAGCAAAAGGCAGATGCTCAATCGCTGAGCCATCGCTAGAAAAACATTTTTGAGAAAGCAGCTTCCTACTTGCCCAATCCTAAAATATAGACACTAAAATATCAATCTATGACACTTCTCTAGGCTCTCCAAGCACATAGAGCAGATTTTCAATGGAAATGTCTGCATAAAAAAGAAAAAAAAGACAGCTAAACCTGAGTCTTTGTCAAACTTACCCAAAGCCCCAGGGGATGTAAGACATTCACTTTAGCCAGAGAATCACAGAATCTTTCCTTAACACCAGGAGACCAGGCACAGGCTGAAGAGTTAAGCAAACTGCAAAGCTCGACAGAGAGAGTAATCCAATGTGCCTGAATAATCATGAAAAAAAGAGGTACAGAAGCTGGCGGTAGGAGGAAATAAAAGATATTTGACAACAGCCAAGATTGCCTGAGGAGTACTGATTGGGTTGAACAAGTAGGAAAAAAAAAAATTGTTCTTACTTGAATGGCCAGTTGGCCAGGAAGAAAAATATTAGACACCAAAGATAACTTGACCCAGGGACAAACACAAGTACGCAATAGCGTAATATAGTAGGACTGGAGAACACAAGTACGCAATAGCGTAATATAGTAGGACTGGAGAAAGAGCTATTCACCCCTAAATGAGGGATGAAGAGAAACTAATGGCTTTTTAAAAAATTATACCTAACCAAGATCATTTGTTTGGATCAACTCTCCATGAATTCACAGAAGAGTATAAGGAGAAAATCCAGAGACTGTTGGGCAATAATTCAATTTTAAACATGACAATAATGTAAGTGCATCTGAATAACCCCACTAGCAAGAGGAAACAAGTGGGGAACCAGGGTTAGATCAAGACTTGAAAGACAGGGGAAGCCTAGGTGGCTCAGCAGTTTAGCACCTACCTTTGGCCCAGGGCGTGATCCTGGAGTCCCGAGATCGAGTCCCACATCGGGCTTCCTGCAGGGAGCCTGCTTCTCCCTCTGTCTGTGTGTGTCTCTGCCTCTCTCTGTGTCTCTCATAAATAAATAAATAAAATCTTAAAAAAAAAAAAAAAAAAGACTGAAAAGATGGGTGTTCCAATCACTCTGTGAAACAACAGTTGAAGAAAATTGAGGTCAGGGAACCTCACAAGAGAGAAGCTTGAGAGACAGCAAGGCAGAGAACCAAAAAGTAAATCAGATCAGATGCTATAGTTGACAGAAAGACTGAAGGAGAAATTTGAGAGAAAGAGAGAGAGAAGAGTGCATGAAAGTATAAGTGGTAGAAAATCCTGAGTCGTGAGGCCTACAGATAAGTGGGTATGGGATCAACCCTGAAAGATGCTGAACCCGGGAGGATGAGTACAGAGAAAGGCCCCAGATTCTACCAAAGTGGAGTCTTTGAGAGCAATGGTAACAAATATGAGCCTGTGAGGCAGAGACAGAGATACTCAAGGCCCAAACTGAGTCCAGGACTGAGGGGAAGCTCTTGCTAATTTGCTCCCAATGCAAAGGCCATGGAAGTAAATGTTTAATGCAAAGTGGAAATGACCATACCCATGTCCAGAACCCTGCTGTTATAAAGAATACCAAAATGTGAAAGCAAAGCTGCCTCACAGGGAATCCCTGAGGCTTCTTGTTCTGCTTACTCACTCTTGCTTCGATAGATAAATGCTCTGGTGCCTCTCTCCTCATGTTAGCTTGCTGGCTCTCCGGCTCACAATAGCTGGGGGGTCTGATGTTCCTCTCAAGGCAACTGATTTGTACCTAGCTTTGGAGTGTTTATGAGTGGTCACAAAATAAAACTAACTGGTACTCTTGTGCCCAGCTCAAACCTTGCTTGACAATTCTCTCTTAAGTCCCCATTACCTACGCAAAAGCGGCTCTACTTGATTAATCAAGTTGAAAATCCAGCTCCAGGAATCTCAGTAGCTTGTGTTCCAGGGTGAAATCTAGTTCTAGCTGGAAAACTTTGGCCAAGAGAGTTCAAGTTCAGATCCTTCTCTTTGACAGATGGCTGTAACTAAATCTAACCAAGAAATGGTAGTGTTAATTCATATGATATAAGGAAAACTAAAAGGTAATCTCGTTCATGCTCTTGCAGTGAAACACCTGGTAAATATTAGGTTTTCAGTAAGCATGTGGTGAATGTTGAATATTCAAAAATGGGCTCCCATCACATTATATGATTAACATTTATATTCACTAGTGATAATAATTATTTGCCTTTTCTTTTTGTCAGAGTGGCAAGAGAGTTTGGGGTTTACAGTTCAACGAAGAACCAGAAAATAAGGCTTTTAGCAAAATTTGCTTCAAGAGTTCAACAGGTTGAAAGAACAAGTTGTTATAATAGACCTGTAATTTAAGTGAATTAATAAAATGTTCTTGTTGCAATCGTTAATTTGCTTAAAAAGCAGAATCTGCAAACACGTTCAAGAAATTAATGAGACTATATATGGTCATGAGACTATAAAAACTATTGCAAACTTCCCTAATGCTATGCTATGCTCTGAGGTATCCAAACAGAATAATCATAAATAAATAGTCTAAATTTAATAAATTATGTATTTAATAACTTAATAATTAATCATTTATTTAATAATTTGTTTATTTATTTATTTAATAAAATAAAATGAGACTTACTATAAGTTCAGCCAAGTGAGTTGTGACATGTGGTACTGAATTACATTCTATAGAAGTGAACAATGTCAAACTGAAGTTCCTGGGAAATATTTTGAGACAGCTTCATTTCTCTCTTTTCTGAGAGGTCTGTATTTTCCTATTTTAAACCAAGGTCTAATATCAATATAATATTTACCCATGAATGGTTAAATGTTCTATTTCTCTCTGACATTAGAGATCAGTACACAAGACTTAAAGCATTTTTCTTCACAATAGGGAAAAAAAAGAACTACCTTATTCAAATCTGAAATAGAATTTCACAAATTTCTGTTGAGCATTTTTTTTTAAAGATTTTATTTATTTATTCATAAGAGGCACAGAGAGAGAGAGAGGCAGAGACATAGGCAGAGGGAGAAGCGGGTTCCATGCAGGGAGCCCGATGTGGGACTTGATCTCGGGTATCCAGGATCAGGCCCTGGGCCAAAGGCAGCACTAAACTGCTGAGCCACCCGGGCTGCCCTCTGTTGAGCATTTTGAAACAGATTATATAAAATGAATAACAAGTCCAAAGAAAATTGAATATGGATCAATTAAAAGAGGAAGGAAAAAAAACAGGCCATCTGGGTGCACAGTCGGTCGAGCTTCCAACTCTTGGTTTCAGCTCAGGTCATGATCTCAGGGTCATGAGATCAAGCCCCCCATTGGGCTCTATGCTCAGCACAGAGTCTGGTAGAGATTCTCTCTCCCTCTGCCCCTCCCCTGCCTCTCTCTCTCTCTCTCTCAAATAAATAAATAAAATCTTTTTACAAATAAAAGGGGAATCAAAAATTTATTTTTAGTTTTGGGCAGATTAAATGACTCACCTCACACAATGATGTTTTCCTGCTAAAAGAATGTTGTTCTGCTAGAGGCGATTATGGTAATAAGAATTAGGGTAATTTAAACTCCATTGAAAAGGGGATTTTAAGAGATTCTTATGTTGCAGAGAAACCCAAGAATAAGCTTGAAATCCTGGCTATTTATGCTGTCATTAAAATAGCTTGGTGGGTACCAAATTAATTTTATGTGTCTGAGGACTGATTAAGCCACTATAATGACCTGATGGCTCATTGATTAGGGAGTTTCCATTTGCTATCTACTTAAGGTTTTAGATTTTATATTTGGACCAAAGCATCATCACATTGCATTATTTTCCATGTCAGAATATTTAACCTTCTCTTCCAACATACAACTTGAGGAAGTAAATATCCTCCCAAGTAGACACAAATGTTCCATATCCAACAAATGACCACATTGGTACAATAATCTGGAATCCCTGGCTAGATGCAATTTATAAAAAGATGCCCTTTTAGAGATTTCACAATAGCCTGATTTTCATTTTGTAAATGTGTTTCATTGTTTAGTGTCTTTATTCATTCCCATTCAATGATGAAGTGACTCTACTGTTTAAGGCCCAATGCCACAGGTTAAAGTCAGAGAAATGAGTCATGCTGGATTTGGTCCCTAGAAATGTTTGCCAGCAATACAGATGAGCTTATCACTAGCACTTAAAGTGACTTTTATTCTTTCCTCTTGTATGGTTTCTAGGGCTGTAGTAGCAAAATACTATAAACTGAGTGGCTCAAAACAACAGGAATTTATGCTCTCATAGTTCTGGAGATCAGAAGTCAGAAATCAAAATGTCTGCAGGGCCATGCTCCCTCTGAAACCATAGGGGAGAATCTTTCCCTGCCTTTCCCTAGATTTCTGGTGCTGGGTGGCAGTTCCTTGGCATTCTTTGACTTACAGCTATATAATTCCAATCTCTGTCTTTATCATAACATGGTGTCTATGTGTCTGTCTTTACAGGGCTACCTTCTAATAAGGACACCAGACATATTGGATTAAGGGTCCAATCCATCATGACCTCGCCTTAATTCAACTAATGACATCCACAACTACTTTATTTTCAAATAAGGTCACATTCTGAAGTACTGAGTGTTGGGACTTCCACATATGTTTATTGGGGAGGGATGCACAATTCAGCCCATGATACTTTTAATCCTTTTCTGCCAGTAATGCTCTTGTATGCCAAAGGAGTCTCTGCATAGTAAGAAACTGGAAAAGGAGCAAAGATAGAAAGCCCCATTGGTTTACAGCACTTTTACTTTCTTCCACAGCAGAAAACATACTGCTTAGGAATTTTTATCTCTGCTTTTATCGATGAGAAGACTTATGTGTAGAGAAGTGAAATGCCTTGCTTGGTAGCACTCAATTGTCATATGTCACGGGCAACCCAGATCTCCTAAGCCCTTGTCCTATACTGCTCCTGGTAATACATAAAGCCTAATCAAAAGCCCCATCAATATGTTGTCCATAGACATTCAAAATGCAAATTGGATATTTTCAGATGGGTAAGTTATCATTATAAAAGAGCCACAAGGAAGATGCTTCGGTGCTGAAATTGTTGTGTGCCTTGACGAGGGTTGCAGACTACCCAAGGATGGTCCTGAGAGCCATGAATGCTACCAGCCACCAGGTCCCTTTCTTCCTCTCTGGTTGAGTGGCAGTCCCAATATAACCCCACCAGACCACCTAAAATGTAGGCTACAGTGACAACCATATGTGCTATTTTATAGGGCATGGGCAGTTCCCTGAAGAAAAAAGAAAAAGTCCTTTTCACTCCCCCTCAGTCGGGAAATGGAGAGGAATTTCACTTAAGGAGATTTCAAGGTGGACAATGCATCTGCTCAGACACATTCTTTGCCTCTGCATTTTTGGCCTCAAACCACTGGCTTACATAAGAAAATCTCTAAGGTGAATGAAAACAACACAGGACCCTGTAACACAGTGGTCAGGCCACAGGGGAGACACATGAAGATATGGGTTTGAATCCCATCTCTATCCTGGGGATTTAGAAAGGGGACTTTCCTCTCTGGCCTTTGGGTTTAGGGAGAGGACAACTCTTATTTCCTGGGATTGTGTTGAGAAGTGACTGAAATTGTTCATGTAAAAGTGCTGGTTATGGTACCTGGAACATAGCAAGTGTTCAGTAATATCGTGGGTATTTATTCAGTGCTGCACACATGCAGCATTCCAAAAATGCTACAGACTCTCTACCCAAAAGCCAATTTTGCTATTTCTAGTTCAAGTCATATTCCACACTGGGCTATTTGGGCAGTAGGTATCTTGTCTGTTAGACTAATTCTTTCCTTAGCTTGCTCTCGCTAATGTATTCAGACATTTTTGAAAGAGCTTATCCACATTCTAGTAATTTGGGGGTGAGTTTAAACTGGCTAAATTTCACTTTTCATCTACTTCTATTTCAAAAGCTGTTTAGTTTGGGAGGCCTGTTTTTCGTCTTTTGCCCCTTTGGCAAATGTCTCTCACATGATCATTTCTGAGACAAAGGAGAGTAGCTCAAAACCTGGGAGACCAAGTGTGTGATTCCAAGTTAGTCTCTGATCAGGGACTCCTCCATCAAGCTGGCACTGGCACCATGACATGGGATGGCCAATCCCAACAACAAGAATTATTTCTTGACTTCACAAAAATGTTTTGCCGATCTCTCCCAAGATGATAAAGAGTTAATATGCTGGAAAAAAATTTTTACTCTTTTGCTGGAAACTCTAAACATAATTTAGAACTATTAACTATGGAATTAACTGTTGAACTTGCTAGAAAGTCATCCAATACAGGTTGAGAGGCAGTTATAAATCATCTAGAGAAACTAACCCATTTTTTAACGTGATTCTAGGGACTAATTAGACCAGTCAGCCCCAAGTGGGATCGTATTTGTTTATTTCCACTTTAGAGTTATCACATGATTCCATACTAGTCTTACTCTCAAAAGGAATCCCCGTACAAACATTAAATCACATAAATGTGTCATTTCTTAGATTGCAATGAACCACAAACATTAGCACACTATAAGAAGCCACTTTTGTTTTATTTCTGGTGAAAGATTACAAGAGGGTAAAATATTTGTTCCTTTATTTTAATTCAACATTTATTTTATATTCAGATTATTGAGGTAATCCAGATAATGCTTCACTAATGGAAAATTTAGAAAAAAAAATAGAAAAGTGCAGAGACAAATATAACTATCAGCTATAAATCCACTAATCATATAGTAACATTATAACACATTTACCTCAACCTTGCTTCTCTACCATATTTTTACATAATTGAAACAGTTGTGCTTCTGCTTTTTTTACTTAACATTAATAAATAACAACTTATGGAAATAAACATCATTGTACTGATGGTATTCCTTTATATAGATACACTGCGTGTGCTTAACCATCCTGATAACTAGGCTTGTAACATTTCTTTGTAATAGGTAATTCTTTAAAAGAATCATGCTTATTTATGTAATTTAGGAAATATTGAAAAGTATAAAAAATATATAAATTGGTGGTTAAATTTTTAAATGTGGCTGTGATGTTGAAAACACATTGACAACTGTCATTTAGTGAGGATCCATGAAGTAGCAGAGCCTGTGCAATCAGGTTTGTGATCTTCACACACAGCCCAAAAGCTCAGAGTATTATAATCAGCACTTTACATGTCCAGAGGTCATAGCTTTTGAACAGATGGATCCGACCCCAAGTTTACATTTTCTCCTGGCTATGTCATATTGCTGCCCCATAATCCCCTGAACTCCACCACCACATCTACCACCACTGCTGCCACCATTACCTCCACCATCACCACCATCTCCACCGTCTTCACCACTACTTCTACCACTTCCACCATCACCTCCACCACCAACTCCAACTCTATACCATCACCTCCATCACCACTATATCATTCATCCATTCAACGAAAATTGATGGAGAGCATACTATGCGGCAGACACTTTTTTGAGCCCTCAGGGTATCAGAATTCCCTCATTTGCATGATTTTTTTCAACACCAAGAGCTCATGGTTTAGGATTTTCTTAATTTCCACATACTGTTTGCCCTATGAAACATGCTCGCAAATTGTCAACCTGTGTTGGCATTACCAGTTCCCACAACCTAGTCTCCACGCTGGATGGAAAGCAGAAGTTAGCTGTTCAAGAAGGATACCCATGTCAAAAGGAAAGTCTCAGGCAATAGTCATGAAGTAATAGCTTATCTCTTATTGCCACAGAAAACTACCACAGGAAAGAACTTCCTATTTCCAGACTCAGCTGATGTACATTTGCTTAACGCAGCTTGCCTGCAATAGTTTACACACAGAACCTCCCCCAGAAAATACACTTGATGTAGAAGGAAAGGAAAGGAAGAAAATGAAAAAAAAATCAATTGAAGAATGAGTACCTCAACAAATACATACACTGAAGTCTCTATCCTCCGTACTTGCACAAAAGAAACCCATAGTCTTTCTGTTCCTATTTTCTATGTAAAATAATTTGTGGTGGAGGAATCAGACTCTATATATGACTGTGCCCTGCCTAGGACAGTAGTAGGAACACATCGGCCCCTTGCAGAAAAATAAAATCCAAAATGACAGCCAAAGATGCCTTGGTGGGTGGTAACTCTGACTCTTGCAAGTAAAGTTCTTTCACATATACACAAAGAAAACCACATATTCACATATACCAGATGTCCTTGGTAAAAAACCTCAGGACCAACATTACCTAAGTTGTCATTTATATACAGGTATTATTTCAAGCCTGTGGCTTTTACCTAAAAGTAAAATCCCCTCCAGCTGCCTACATACAAAGAAGACTCCTCCACAAATAACGCAGCTTCTCAAAAGAGGGCAGCCACAGAGCATTTCCTCCAAGCAAATTCCTCAGGACCCAAACAAATGCTAAATTGTGCCTTTCTAAATCAAACCCATGGTCTGTGGTCCAAGTGACTGTCAATACAACATCCATTCAAGAAAGAGAAAAGCAGAATGAGCATCCAACCATTCTCTAAGGGAATTAAAGAGTAATTTTAACACTGGACTTCCCAGCAGCAGATTCATGAAGAGCTGAGCAAATATCGTGTCATATCCCAAGAGTCACATTTAAAAACTCATCACCATTCTGAAAGAGAGAGTGCTAACGTATCAATTACTTTGTCATCTTGATAAGCCAGGCAATGACTGATACATCGGCCAAGGAGTGATTTTACTTACATGCAAGGGAAAGAGAGTAAATCCAAGAGCTGACTGGTTATCCCTGAATTCAGAAAACTCATAATCCACTGAGGAAAAGGCCGAGGATTCCACCCCAAGCAGCAACAGCTCTGGAGGCTCAGTCTACACAGGACTACAATTAGAAGCTGAGCAGAGACTGAAGCTCTTTCGAAAGAAGAGGAAGTGTCATCTCTACTTCCTCAATTTTCTTGTTCTTTCCTCTTATCATTATCTGTGTCCCTTCCTCGATTCCCAAATCCAGGGCGCTATGCACGCAAAGCACGCGCGGCCTGTCTGCGTGACTTCACTTATCCCAAACACTACCCAATGTCTTCAGTTCCAGGACACATGTACAAAACATCACCCGGTTTTGCTTTCCTGTTTTGGAAGCAAAGATGTTTATTTACAGGCGGAGGGTGGGAACATTTGCAGAGCTGTTCTCAGTATGTTCACTGGAGATGCCGCTCCTTAATCATCCACCTCTTTTAGGCTCAAACTTGCTTCAGATTTCTCTCTTTCCTCTTCTCCTAATAGTTTATAAGGCTCCTCTAAATAGAGGGCAAAAGTCATCTTTTAGTGTAAAAATAAGTCTGAGCCTGCTCCTGTTTGGCAGCACAAATACATAAATTCTCAACAGCAAAACTTGTCTTTCCCACACCAGGCAAGGAAATGACATGCTGAGAGTGAGAGAGAATTTGAACTCCTCACCAATACATTTCCAGGCCTCACACCTCTCCTTTCCAGCGGTCGCCATCTTGTTTCTTTAGACTTTAGGAAGAGTACGGTCTCACTATGTTTACAATCTGCTTTCAAAGAAAAGGAAACAAAGAATTGAGGAAACATTAGAATTGAGCTCATGACCAATGCCATTTTCCAGAATGTGGGAGCTACTCATTAGCATGAATATTGGTTAGCTGATTGCATTGACATTTAGAGGCTTAAAACAACCAACACCTATGACCTCAAAGCCTCTGTGGGTCAAGAGTCTGGGCCTAGCTGGGTTCTCCTGCTAAGGGCCTCCCATAGGCTCAGGGGGTAAGGTGGGGCTGCAGCCACCTCAAGGCTCAACTGGAGAAGGAAACTCCTCCAAGCTCACTCATGCAGTTGCTGGTAGGATTCAGTTTCTCACAGCAATGAGGCCAAGGGCCTCAGTTCATGATGGCTGTTGACCAAGGCCACCCTCTGTTATTTACCACATGGGCTTCTCTGCAGGGCAGCTCCTGACACGGCAGCTGGCTTCATCAGAGTGAAAAATAAGAGTGAACAGAAAAGAGAAGGAAGAGCTGATTCCTGGTTAAAATCCTATATAGGTGGCCCTTCAGGCCTGACCCCAGCAGGCCGCATGGGGAAAGCTGCCCTCTCCACACCGGATTTGGTGACAACCATTACACTGCAGTCTCTGAGGGGAGTGGCAGTGAAGGTCTCTGGGTCCCCTCGCCCATCATGCTTTTTTGCATATTTACATTCTCAGCCCCAGGTGTCTGATGTGGGGAACAAAAGCCAAAGAAAAATTAAATTTCCTTACTACCTACAGCCCATTGACCAGTCCTTGAAACAGGCAGAGTGACCTTCTCTGGGAGCTCAGCTGCCTGCAGGTTAATACTTGACTAAGGGCAACAGGCAATCTTAGCCCGACCCCCAGGATCCTGTGAGTCTACTTTAACATATGAAAATTCCTTTGGAAACTTCCTTTATCTCTATCCCTAAGATACATGTTGGCAATCATCTCCCAAACATATGACCCAACGATATACATCTGAAGGGTCTCATGACTAAGGTTTTATTAGATGGTAATAAATGTAGACCATATCATAAACTACAAAACTAGTCTAGAGTCTGCAATTTCAATCAAAAGAATAACTGCTCACCTAACCACAAGCATGAGAAGCCTCCAAGCAAAACCAGAGATTTCTTGTTATATAGTCTCCTGAAGCATCTATCTCCAAGAGATCAAAACTCCTCAACACCTGGATTCTCTCCTCTTGACACACAATGAATCTACACCCTCCAAAGAATGACCAGGCAGGGCTTCATTGGTGGCTACAGCCTCACCAACCCCCCAAGATATGAAAGCATGCTGCTCCTTCTATCCTCCTTTGTAACCATTTAGAAGGGCTATTTCCTGGCCTGCAACCACCGGGAGCAAGGAGAAAAGGGTCATTCTGGGTAAAGAAATAAATAATTCAATTGACCTTAGATGTTCCTCGTTTGACAATATGTGGATAACAGCTGTCATTCTAGATGGGAACCAGTAGCACTTGATTTGCATTAACTGGCAAAAGATTCAGGGCAACATTTTCAAAAGCCAAGCGGAAATCCTCTGTATTTCATGTTGTATGTCTCTGCTTCTTCAGAAGTTTTCAAATTTGCAGATTAAACATAGCCTACGTCCCAACACACCCCATGCCCCACAAACCAAATGTCAATTAAAAATTGTGTTAAAAATAATAATGCTGTTGGAGAAGCAGAGAGAGCGGGTGCATATAATTTACTATTCAGTGAAAGTGATTGCCTTTGGGGAAGACAAAATAGACTGAAAAACTTCAGTCTCTGGTTGCAGACTTCCTCTCCTTTTCTTTATATTCATTTCATAAAAAGATAAAAATTAAATTGAATCTGGGGAGGAGTGAAAGGATTTTTTAAAAGATCCTGTAATTTTGACCAGAAATAAAATGCAAGTTCTCTCTGTGGCTTCTTGTTTGTGTGAACTTCTGTTTCTGGAAAATGCTGTCTTGTCTCCTCCCTGCATGGAGTCGTCCCTCTGGGTCTCCGTTGTGGGCAGCAGCCGAGAAGCACCAGATGAAAAGGACTTAGTGTCATCAGTAGCAGGGACTTGCCTTTCATCAGGCTCTCAGATGCCATCATGGAAGGCATCCCCAAAGGGCATGTCATTCACATTTATGGGGCCGGGATTGGAGCCACTCAAATTCCGTGAGCACAAATCACCTGATTTATAGAAGCAGAATAATCCTCAAAGTGGCTGGACTTCCAGTTCAGGATGAACTCATCACAGATTCTCTTTGCCCTTCACCCTCCCTCCCCAGATTCCAGTAAAATGATAGGAAAAGCATAAAAAGTATATAGACCCACAATAACAAAAGTAAAATTGGAGGAAGAGCATTAGAGCTTAAAAGATTTCAATAGATTTCTGGAAGACGGAGTGACAGGGGAGGGGTATGAAATGCAGGGGGGGGGGGGTGCAGGAAACCAGAGCACCCCATCGGTAAGACTCCACAGAGTGCTAGAGAAACTGGCCATCTGTGCGGTGGAATCCCCAAGAGGATCAGGACTCAACAATCCAAGACAGGTTTGAAAATATAAATAAGTGATGGGGCTAAAGAAAAGGAAGATTGATTGAAAGTCTATAAGAACCTGCCTCCCACCCACACACACTCTTTTCAAGTCTCCATCAGCTTCTTCTTTACACAGCAAGCATGGACCAGCCATTCTGTCCACCACAGGCATTATTATGGAGGATTCTTCTCTAAAAATAGTGAAATTAAAAAAAAATAAAAAATAAAAAAATAAAAATAGTGAAATTATGCAAAGAATACAGACAAGGTACATGGATATAGGCACTCCAGAGTGAGAACTCCACATTCCAGTCCTAGAGCATCACTTAGCATGTGCTGGAGCATAACACCATCTCCCTGTTGGGTAACCGTGAAATGTTGTAGAAGAGTGGGGGAGGTGGTCTTCTAATGGGTCTCCCTACAGAGATTCACGAATATATTGTATCCATAAAAGTAAACAGGGTGCTAAGAAAAATAAATAACCTGAGAACAAGAAAGAACTTTTGGATATTATAAATATGATTGCCAAGTAAGGATTATAATGGAAGGGTTGGGGGATAATTCAAGTAAGTCCTTCAAGAAATATTATTCAATGATCTCATCTCATCGAAGCAATAACATAAAATATTTCCCATAATAGAAGTCCATGAGTATTCAGATTAAAAGTTCTGACTGAATGTTCAGAATGAAGAATTTCAAGGTATTGTAAAAGTCCCACACTCCCAAGACAAGGAGAAAATACTAAAATCTCCTCACTAGAGAAAACAAGTCAATTCCATAGACACAAGGAACAGACCCCTTCTAAGTAGCATTGAGAGTTAGAAGGCAAGTGAGCAAAGTTCTGAAGGACCTTAATTTCGCCCTAGAATTCTGTATTCACTCATTCGGCACAAATTTTGGAGCACCATTCTGGAAATATGGGAGGGAATGAGCAATAAGGAGCACTTTGCCTTGCTCCAATCAGGATGGGGTGCTCTCTAAGCAAGATAAGTGTCACATAATGTGATCATTAATAATAAGTGCTAGGGAGGGCAAAAAAAAGCAAGATAGCAATTATATAGAGTCAAGGGAAGAAATTGGCTAAAATTGGGTGAAGTAGAGGAGAGGACTAAGAGAAGATGACCTCTGAGTAATGGTCTGAAGGAAATGAGTGAGCTGGATGATATCTGAGGAAAGATCATGACCAAGTGCAAATGTCCTGGGGCCTCCAGACCCTCACAGTTCACTAGAGGAAGAGCAAGGAGGTAGACCTGGCTGGAACTGAGGAGAAGGTGTCAGAAAGATAAAAGAAGCCAGATCATCCATAGTTATGGTTAGGTCACATGAGGTCATAGCACTTGGGTTTTTGACTCTAACCAACTAAACCAGGAGTCAGCAAACTTTTTCTGAAAAGAGCCAGAGAGTAAATATTTAAATAGTAAATAGTCACAATCCAACTATTCAACTCTGCTGTTTTAGCATGAAAGCATCAATAGACAATATGTAAATGAATGAACATGGCTATGTTCTGAAGAAATTTTATTTACGGTCATTGTTAGAATTCGAATTGTATATAATGTTCTTGTGTCCCAGAATATTCTTCTTCCTTTGATTTTTTTCTTCAGTCATTTAAAAATGTAAAAAGACTATCCTATAACTCATGAGCTGCACAAAAAAACAGGCAGCAAGCCAGATTTGGCCCCTAGGTAGTAGCTGGCTGATCCTGAACTAAATTGATCAATTGAGAATGCCTATTTTCAGGCACAGAAGAGCTGACTCAGAAAGACCACCTCTTACACACTCTTTCTTAGGAAGTTACTCGATGATATCCCTAGCAAAAAAAAAAAAAAAAAAAAAAGGAATAAGCCAAAATACAGAGGAAGTGGAATCCAGGAAAGAGCCCAGGAATGTGGACAAGAGGTGATACTCAACAGAAGAGCATCGGATAGAGCATGAGGGGAAAAGTTTCCTAAAACAACGTTTCCAGGAGCAGGAATGCAGTCACAGAGTGTGGTACTGTCCTTGAAAATACGGAGTAACTGGAGGAGGCAGTAAAAGCAAAGAGAAAAAAACTGAAAAGCAATTAGAAAATACCAAATCAAAAAAAAAAAAAAAAAGAAAAGAAAATACCAAATCATAAAAATAAAAAAGTTAAACAGTGAAGTGTAATTACTCTAGGTTCTTTGGCTGTAAGGAAAACAATAATTACAGTAGTCACAACATTAAAACACTCATAACTGATTTTCAATTTTGAGGATCAAGATATGGAAAAAGCACATAAAATAAGAAGACTATAAAAAAGCCCTTATAATATAAATATGCTGGACTATGTAATATGGTAGCTGCTAACTACTGAGATTTTTGTTCATGAAAATGAACTACAGTTTAACAATTCAGTTCCACAGTCACACTGGCCACCTTCCAACTGCTCAATCCCACTTGTGTCCAATGACTCCCATCTGGGACCGCACAGATAATAGAACATTTCCACTGATACAGAAAGTTCCATTGGACAGCACAGGGGAATCTGGGAAGTAGACAGAGGAGTTTGAGGCACTGTGTGAGCAGTCAGGAGATGCTGAATGGGCAAGAAACAAAAGTCACCCAACTAACTGACAGAAGCATTAAAAATGGAGGTTTGATTGTAATGGGAGGAGAACAGAGACGAGGCAGTTCTCAAATGAGCTAAACTGTCAACTCTTGTTTCCTGAGGTCAATAGCTAGTTTCTGAAATTGATAAAGAGCATGGAGACAGTATATAGAAATCCAGAGGAGGGGTGCCTGGGAGGCTCAGTTGGTTAAGTGTCTGCTTCCTGCTCAGGTCATGATCTTGGGGTCCTGGGATCCAACCATACGTGGAGTTCCCTGCTCAGCAGGGAATCTGCTTCTTTCTCTCCTTTGGCACCTCCCCTCTGCTTATGTGCTCTCTCTCGCTCTCTCTCAAATAAATAAACAAAATCAAAGAAAGAAAGAAAGAAAAAGAAAGAGAGAAAGAGAGAAAGAAAGGAAGAAAGAAAGAAAGGAAGAAAGAAAGAAACACCCAAAGAGTGCAAGCAGGAGAGCTAAGGGGGAGCCTGCAGAGTGGAAAAGGTTATAGCAGGGGAACTGGGCCCCCCCACCTGCTCTTCCAGCTGTCCATCCTTCAAGGTTCAGCCCACAAATCACACTTATCATATTTTATTATGTTTGTAAGCACATATGACATGTACCTTCTCGAGTCCCTGTCCTTAGAAAGGCCCCCATGCTTGGTTTAATGTTATGATGTCAACCTTTAAAAATTCCTAGTAATCTGTGAACACATTTCATTTCGAACTGGGTTCTGCAAAGTATGCGGCCATCTATTTATACATTTGGCTCCTAACTGGACTGTCAGCTCTTTGAAAGCAGGGATGGATCCTTTCTGAGATTTGTATCCCCATGAACCAATATAAAGGCCATTTGCTTAACTGATCCTTATATATTTCACCTCTGAGGGCCATCATTTTATACTCTAAAATCCAAAAACAAAATCCATCTTTCAGGAAAGCTATGGAGTCACTCTAACACTATCCATAAAACATCTCTGACTCATTCTCTGATGCCTGAAGTGCCAAAATGATCATTTTATTCCCTTTGGGGGCGGGGCATTTCCTCCTCTTGCACTATCAAATGTCTCTGGCTCTGGGAGAGGCAGTGTCTAAGTTTTGTTAGTGAACTTTAACTAATATGAATTTGTCACATCCCTATCGACAGAATTAACCCTACCCCAAAAGAAGGCAAATCATTTTAAGCTCATACTTTGAGCTCATACTTTGAACTCATAACAAGGAGCTGTGTTCCTGATTGTGGACTATGTTGCTAAAACATATTTGAGTTACACAAATAACTCAAACAGCTTTCTAAGCCTCAGCCATCACAAATCTGGGAAGTGAACATTTCAGTGTTATATGTGAAAACATATCAACACTTTTTTTGAAAGACATATTATCTCCAACATAATGCCATCTCTAATGCCATCTCTAATTTCTGCCTGAAATTTTTTTTTCACTGTTTCCACCAATTAGATACCAAAACCTTTACCTGATTATTTATTATTCAGTATATTTATAGAATGTGTTTCTTGTGTGATGATGTGCTAGACAATGTGCTAGAACCTGAGGGCCGTGGCTGGGAAAGGGGGAGGGGTCAGGGACCCAAGAAGACAAGGAGGATAGGAGGCAGCGTGGGACAGTTGTTGCCAAACAGAAGAAGTAGGAGTGGTCAGAAATAAAAGAAAAGAATCTGGGGGATCCCTGGGTGGTGCAGCGGTTTAGCGCCTGCCTTTGGCCCAGGGCGCGATCCTGGAGACCCTGGATCGAATCCCACATCGGGCTCTGGGTGCATGGAGCCTGCTTCTCCCTCTGCCTATGTCTCTGCCTCTCTCTCTCTCTCTCTCTCTCTCTGTGTGACTACCATAAATAAATAAAAATTTAAAAAAAAAAAAAAAGAATCTGGTTGGATCTCCTTGAGCCAACTTCCCGGAGAGGACAGTGCAAGTGCTGATCCTCAGAGCACAGGTGACAATATTGAAAATGAGATGACAATCCACATAGTGGGTGAAGGTTCAGGAGACCAGCAGGGTGATGACCAGCCCGGCGGTACCCACTGAGCTACAGACTCATAAGGAGCATTTTGGAAGTTTGTAGGGGCTTTCCTTTGTCACAGTGACTGAGAGTTGTTCCTGGCGTTGAGTCAACTGGGGCTGAGTTTTGTGATGGGGGAAGTTTGACGTTCCCTGAAACAAAAGGCAACCCTCATAACAAAGAATCATCCTGTGTCCCACAAAACTTCAGATGTCCTCTTAAATGTGAATAGTGTGTTTTAGCTACCTGAGTCCAGGCGCAAAGCATATTTTTTAGGCTTTAGTACCATTGACCTATCTAGGAATGCTACTAATGTTACTTCCAAATTTATCTTGTAAATTCGTTTTATTTGGAAGTTTGCAAAGAACTGGTCTCCATTTCAGAAAAGTACAGGAAGCATTCACTGGCAGTCTTGCTTATGGAATCGGTCTGGAATCAATAGCTGTTAAATTCACAATGATTTAGCGTATATATGAATATGGTTAGTGAAGCATGACTTCAAAAGCAAATTTTTTAAATAAAGTATCAAAATATTTAGTTAAATACTGTTTTATTTAGCTTAAATCAAAACTTAAACTTTATTAATTGAAGCAAGGATCTGTTTGATTTGTTTTCCTAGTGTGGTTGTGTCTGAACATTTGTATATTAAAATATATATTACTTGGGGTGCCTGGGTGGCCTAGTCAGTTAAGCCTCTGATCCTTTGTTTCAGCTCAGGCCATGATCTCAGGGTCCTGAGATTGAGCCCCATGTTGGGCTCTGCTCTGAGACTCTTTCTCCCTCGCCCTCTGCCCCTCCCCCACTCTGATGCACACTCTCTAAAAATAAATAAATAAATCTTTAAAAAACATACTATTTTATTATAAGCTACCTTTATATTTCATTTAAGACATCAAGAGTTAATAGAGAGTTTACTGTATGCCAGGCCTATTCTAAGAGCTGTATATATAACTCCTTGAAGCAAGTATTATTACCCCCATTTCAGAGATCAAGACACTGAGGCATAGAGAAATCAAATCATTTGCCTGCGGGTTCATGCTCGTGCACTTAGCCAAATTATCATATGGCATAATATTTACTTTTTCTAAGTTTATGGTATAAGTAGGTTATATTATTTATGAATCTCATTTCAAGATAGCAAACAGGGCATTTTAATACATAGTCTCTCAAGAAAAGGGGAGCATAGAGTCTGATAAGGTTGAGAACCATGGTACAGCTAAAAATTTATGTGAAGGAGCAAGTAATGAGAAATAAAATTTGGAGGACGGCTAAGGATTATTAGCCCAGCTCAGCTCACCAGGCAAGCCAAGGAATGTGGACTGAGGTATTTAGAGGGATCCCTGCCTCCTTGCACTAAGAAACATTCTGAATATAATGTACTTTCCTAATATTCTATCCTTTTTCTATGCAGAAAATGTCCTTGTTAAGAGGTGAAGGATTCTCAAAGGTAAGGATTATATATTTTGTAACTCTAAACCCCAAGGTACAATGTCTGGTACATTATGGTCCAGTAATATTGGTCGAATTAATTATACTTTCCAGTATTAAAGACTAGAATGCAAAAACTTAGGGTTTTTTCCCTCTCTTTCTCTCTCAATATACTTCACCCCATAGGTGCTTGCTTAATTAGCAAAATTAACAGTTCTAATCTGACACCTTTGGGGTCTCCCTCTTACCAAGCAAAGATCCCCATTATTAGTCTCACATAATGGGCTCTTTTATCAGCTTAAGATATCCTGTGCCTAGGAATTCCAACATTTCAAACAGCCATTCCCTCTATTCCAGTAAATGAGATTGTGCTTAGGACATTTGAGCCTGAATTTTTGTTTTCAAGATTTTCTCCAGGGATCCCTGGGTGGCGCAGCGGTTTGGCGCCTGCATTTGGCCTAGGGCACGGTCCTGGAGACCCGGGATCGAATCCCACGTCGGGCTCCCGGTGCATGGAGCCTGCTACTCCCTCTGCCTGTGTCTCTGCCTCTCTCTCTCTCTGTGACTATCATAAGTAAATAAAAAATTAAAAAAAAAAATTTTAAAAAAAATAAAAAAATAAAAAATAAAAAAAAAAGATTTTCTCCATTTATTCATGAGAGACACAAAGAGAAACAGAGACGCAGGCAGAGGAAGAAGCAGGCTCCACGCAGGAAGCCCGATGTGGGACTGGATCCTGGAACCCCAGGATCATGCTCCAAGTCAAAGGCAGACGCTCAACCGCTAAGCTACCCAGGTGTCCCCTGAATTTTTTTCTTAATAGCGGCCTGCTGACAAATCTCGTGGAGTCTGCCATACTGTTGGTTAAGAGCCTTGTTTTACCATCTCTGAATCAAGCCTTAATCAATAATAATAGGAAGACCACCCTCAGGATATGATGCAACATCTCACCCATGTTTCCATTACCTGGTCTAAGAATAGGGTGGAGCCAAGGTTCTTTAGGGGAGGCCAGGACTAGCTTAGACATATGAGCCCCAGCCAGAGTAACTTTGTAGTGAAGCAGACCTTTGATAAATGCAGGTCTCATCTCTCACCTGCAAGGGCTTCTCCCAAAGGACGCCTTCCAACCACATGTAGCAGAATTCTGCTAAACTCTCTTTCCGCATCTCCACATTTTCCAATGTGGCTGTATCCCTTGACCTGGCCCAGAGGCTCAGCTTCACCAGATCTTCTCGACTATGCATGCCATAAATCAACAGACACCCCAACACCCATAAAGATGAATCATGGCAGAGGCAAAATGAGAGATTTTCACAAAGTGGACGATGAAAGAAATGGAAACAAGGGTAATGGGGTGGGTGCTTGAAATACTTTAAAATATATATCTGCAATAAAGTTTCCAGGAATGTTATCTGTTGAATTTTCAAGCTATTACTAACAACTAGGTCAGCATAAATCAGAAGCATTGTAGAATAAAGTAAGGAGTTCTAAAAATAAGGAGTTATTGAGAGTTCCTTCAACCTCTACAGGTCCAGAAATCCGCTGTATTGTAAGTTGAAATACTTCTGTGATTATAATTCCCTCCACACTATAAATCCCTAGAAGCTATGTTCAATACCTTGTCCACTGATATATCTCACAGTGCTTAGCACATAGTAGGTACTCTGTAAGTATTTGCTGAAAACTTGAGGGAAAGACAGAAGAAGTGAAGAAATGTTGTAAGTGGGTATATTCATTTTCCATTGCTCTTGTAACAAATCATCATAAACTTGGCGACTTAAAGCACCATAGATCTCTTACCTTATAGTTCAGGAAGGCAAAAGTCCAAAATGGGTTGGCACAGCCATATTCCTTCTAGAGGATCCAAGAGAGAACCATTTCCTTACTTTTTCCAATCTCTAGATGCTACTGAATTCTTTGGCCCATCGCCCCACATCACTCCAACCTGTGCTTCTGTTGTCATGGCCCCTTCTCTTAATCTGACCTTCCTATCTCCCTCTTCTAAGGACCCTTATGATTGCACTGGGCTGATCCAGATATCCAAAATAATCTCCCAATCTTAAAGTCTTTAACTTAATCACAACCTATGACATGTAAAATAACAGATTCACAGGTTCTGGGGATTAGAACATGGACATCTTTGAAGGACCATTATTCAGCCTACCAACAATCCACTTCTTTTTTAAAGATTTTACTTTTCTTGGGATGCCTGGGTGACTCAGCAGTTGAGCATTAGCTCAGGGCGTGATCCCACAGTCCCAGGATCAAGTCCCACATCTGGCTCCCTGCATGGAGCCTGCTTCTCCCTCTGCCTCTATCTCTGCCTCTCTTTCTCTCTGTGTGTCCCTCATGAATAATAAATAAATTAAATAAAGTTTTATTTTTCTTAAGCAACCTCTATCCCCACCATGGGGCTGGAACTCACAACCCCAAGATCAAGAGTTGCACACTCCACTGACTAAGTCATCCAGGCATCCCTTCCTTCACCTAATTCTAAAAGTTTTTAATGCAGAGCCTTTATATTCTATAAGCAGCTAATCCTATCCAAAGTGTGAAATATTAATATCTTCCAAATGCCTAGCTCAGTTATTTATACCAACTGAGCCAAAGCAGGGGAGACATTAGGGTTTTTTTTCCAGATTCCTGTCTACCTTCATGAGTAAATCACCAAACTTTGTCACTGTAGCCTTCTGATAAATCCCAAATCCATGTCCTTCTTCCAAACCCGCCTGCCACCTCACTGCACCGTCAGACCTCGCCCTTCGCAGAATTGCAATACCTCTCCAGCCAGACTCCTCACTGCCAAGTGAATTTCCCTAAAGCCATCCTTACTGATTCTAAGTTTTCAAACATGCAAATCTGCCACTGCCCAGGAACTGCCCATACACCTCAAAAAATATTTGCTGAAATACTTAACAGAACTGGTGATCATAGATATTGAATTGAAAAAAAAAAAGTTCAGAAAAGAGGTCCTATAATCTATAGTCTGCTGCTTCCTTATTTGTGAGGGATTATTTTGACTGGATTTCACCTGTTTCTACTACATGATTCAATTTTGTAAGGAAGCCCATTACTCGGGTCAGTGAGTTCGTGTGTAATTCACATGAGCAGACACCACATATTTATCACATTAGCTTTTGAGCAGACACCACATATTTATCACATTAGCTTTCTTTCTTTTTTCTTTGGTTTTTTAAATGTAATTAGCCAACATATAGTACATCATTAGTTTCATATGTAGTGTTCAGTAATTCATCAGTTGCGTATAACACCCAGTGCTCATCACATCATATTAGTTTTCTAAGATTGAGATCAATCACAGGAGTTTTTGATGGACTCTTCAACCTGGACTAACTGATCACTGCCACCAAGTGGCAAATGTTGTCATTGGAACGAGCAAGCACATGGACACAGCAGCCTCCTTCGTTTACTCTTTCCATTGCAAGCAATAGATGCATAAGGAAGGTCCTGAAATAGACCTCAGACCATGGCCCAGTGAGGCGCTGCTGAGAACAGAAATTGGCAAGATTTTTGCATCATAACAGGGAAAAAGAGGTAAAAATACTAGTGAGCTTCACCATAGAAATTATTTTTAACTCATACTTTCTACATTCAGCTTTGCAAAACACAGTGATACCTGGTTTTCTTGACTTTAAAGGGACTCGACAATCCAGAAGGTATTTTCAAGGTAACCCAAGCTATGTCTTTAAGAATTAATATTTAGGGATCTCTGGGTGGCGCAGTGGTTTGGCACCTGCCTTTGGCCCAGGGCGCGATCCTGGAGACCCGGGATCGAATCCCACGTCGGGCTCCCGGTGCATGGAGCCTGCTTCTCCCTCTGCCTGTGTCTCTGCCTCTCTCTCTCTCTCTCTCTCTCTCTCTCTCTCTCTCTGTGTGTGTGTGTGTGTGTGACTATCATAAATAAATAAAAATTAAAAAAAAAAGAATTAAAATTTATTTTTACTGCTCGACCATCTATCATGGGCATGTATAGACGCCTCCCTGCAGTAGAAGTTAGAACAAAATGATGTGCCTGTTTCTCTCCCACAGCAGTGACAGGCCAGTAGCTGCTGAGAGGGCTGGTTCCTGCTGTGTCACCTTGTATATTCTCCGCTGTCCAGGGTCAGGCCTGTTCTTGCCAGCACAGAAACTCTACCTTGTCCCTGCTTTGGGGTTTCCTGGCCACAGGGATGCTGACTTATCCTAACCAAACAACACACAAAAACGAAAACCTGAAAGCAGAGGTAGGTATTCATTTGAGATAAGAAATACAACACGTGCTATATTGACATTGACCTCACTGCTCTTTTCTGAACCTGTATCAAGGGTTAGGGGCAGGGGCAGGAGGATGGAGGCGGGGAGACATAGATTACCCTTAACAGAGAGAAGCAGAGAGCTGGATTCAGAGGGCAGTTCTGCTCCTGTTCTAGTTCATGTAGCTTCACAGTAAGCCCCCTTTGTCTGAGATAAGTTGCATGAGTATCTGTTTCTTGAGAACAAAGGGATGAGTTAAAAATACTATTAAACATGAGAGTCCTTAAAGATGGTGCTTTGTTGTTTTATGTATGCTTTTAATTTTGGAGCATTTGAGAATTTTTTGTTATTGTTTACATTTTTGCTATTCATTTCTAATTTTATTACAAAATAGTAAGAATGTAAACTGTGCAATTTATTGTTTGTAAAATAGATTTATAATTCTTATTGTCCAAGTATGTGATTAATTATTGTATATCTTTAATGAACACTTAAAAAAGGTCAATTCTCTGTATTATAAAGAATTTACGTCTATTAATTTAACTTTCAAGATATGTCACCACTCTTAACTCTTTGTCTATTTCATCTACTTGAACTATCAAAGACTGGGGGAAATATGTGAATTTTTATGGCACTTAGATATTTGTCAATTTCCTTTTATCTTTCCAGCAGAAGTTATTTATGTTTTATGGGCTTATACAGGTTTTTGACTATTACATCTTCCTTATAGATTGTACCTTTTATCTAGTGTGATACTCCAGAGAAATACAAATCAAAACTACAATGAAGTATCACCTCATACCTGTCCGAATGGCTAGTATCAAAAAGACAAGAAATAACAAGTGTTAGTAAGGATGTGGAGAAAAAAACCCTTGTGTATTGTTGGTGGGAATGAAGCTTGGTGCAACCACCATGGAAAACAGTGTGGAAGTTCCTCAAAAATTAAAAATATAAATACCATACAAACCAGTAATTCTGTTACCAAGTATTTATCCAAAGAAAGCAAAAACACCAATTTGAAAAGATATATGCACCCTTATGTTAATTGCAGCAATAGCCAACATATGGAAGCAACCCAGGTGTTCATCAATAGATAAAAGGATAAAGAAGATGTGGGTAAATATATATAATAGAGTATTACTTGCCATAAATAAGAATGAGATCTTGCCATTTGAGACAACATGGACTAGCCTAAAGGGCATCATGCTAAGCAAAATAAGTCAAAGAAAGACAAATATCATGTGATTTCACTTATATGTAGAACCTAAATAACAAAACGAACAAAACAGGTGCTTGCCAGAGGGGGGAGGAAAGAAAATGGGCAAAATAAGTGAATGGGGATTAAGAGGAACAAACTTGCAGTTATAAAATAACTAAGTCACAAAGATGAAGAATACTGCATAAGGAATATGGTCAATAATATTGTAATAATGGTGTATGGTGACTACGTTTTTGCCTGGAAATTTATCTTATCAGAAATTTAGTAGACTAATCTTTGCCCATCTTTTTTATGCTTACACTTCCAACTAATTTCATTTTTGATGTTTTCTTATGGTTGTTTGTAGCATATAGCATTTGGTACTTTATAAAAACATACTTTCGGATTTTGTATCTGCTTGTGTCCATCAAAGCTTCTGTACGTGGCTCTTTTGTCAGCTTGTTTTATGTTTTCTGCTGGTCTGTGCTCCCCTGGTGCTCCAGGTTCCATGGCTAGAACCTGTGACTAGCCCTAAGTCCAGTGGAGAATCTCATCTGTCCTGAGCTCATCCAATCAGCGAGATACCAGCATTTGTATAGGAGCTCTCAGGGGAAGATTCTCTTTCATGCTGAAGTTAAACTTATCAAGATATAAGGTTAGAGCTGCAAAGTCTGCCTTGCTGGACTCAGAACAAACCAACACAATAGAAAAAAAAACTGAGAGGTAGAAAGAAACAAGACTCCCAAGGCTTTGATCAAACCCCAGAATTCAGCTACACTTGAAGATAAGTCTACATGTAGGCCAGGCACAGTCTACCAACTACCTGCAATGATGGAAATGTTTTATGATTTGCACTGTCCAATATGGTAGCCATGAGCTACATTGTGACTCCTGAAAAGGGAGAGAGCAACAAAAGTGGTGCCTAGCTGGCTCAGTGGTAGAGCATGAGACTTTTTATCTCAGGGTAGTGAGTTCAAGCCTCATGTTGGTCATGGAGACTACTTAAAAAAAGAGAAAAGAAATGGGGCTAGAGCAACTAAGGAATTGATAAAGATAGTGCATTATTATAAGAAAAACACAAAGATAAGTATCTTGATTAACTTCACAGACTTTGTGGCAGAGCCAATACTGTAGCCAGATCTCCTGGAATCTACTCCAATACTGTGAATATATGAGCTGAGATTTGTAGTAACTAGTTAAGGCGGTAATGAGGAACTAATAAGGTCTGTATCTGATGTACAGATTTCTGACCATTTCTTTTCTGTTTTGTGTTGCTTATGTCCACTGGCATCAAATATAAACAAGTCTTTAGAGCTAAGTTATCTCTAAATATACCAAGTATAAAGAAATTGTTCTTATTATGTTTCTTTCCATCAATGAAACTGATGTGCCAGATGTGAGGATCATCTTGCTGAAACATTTGTCACCTCACTGACGGCTAGTATTCATTCAGTCGATCGGGCTGGCCAGGCAGGGACCCCCTTCTCCCCTCACCAGGCCATGTGTCTCCTGCCCAAAGCTGGACCCCTTGTCCAAGAAAACAAACTTTGCTGATAGAGGAGGACCTTCTTTGGTCAAGGGTATATGAGTAGCTGCGCTCTCCTGTTAGAACCTTGAAACAAGCTCTCAAGGTCCATTTGTAGAAGGTGGGGTAGTCAAGCTTCCCAGACACATCCAAATAAAGCACCGTGTGTGGCATTCTGCTTTCTTTCTTTGTTTTTTAAGATTATTTATTTGACAGAGAGAGAGCACATGCGAGCAAGGGGAGGGGCAGAGGGAGAAGAGAGATACTCTAGTAGACTCCCTGCGGAGCACAGAGACCCATGCCCATGTGGGGCACAATTCCAGGATCCTGAGATCATGATCTGAGCCAAAATCAAGAGTCCAATCCTTAACTGACTAAGCCACCCAAGCCTAAGTTGCAAGGACGTTTAATTTTATCTACATGTCTTTTGCCTTTATTCTCTTCATCAAGATGGAAAATATGCCTCTTGAAAAAAGTAGTCATTGAACAGCCTGACTAAGCTTCTTGTCAGTATCTGATGTAAAGAGCCCTACTGCATACTTTGCATCCTACTCACTGTACTAAAGGGATCATGTCAGGATAGCAGCCTGGTTCCTTTTCCCTTTTGCATGAGCACTGCTCATTAACTTTTGCCTTTCTCTTGCTTGAGTCTATTTAGAGATTTTTAAAATATTTATAATAATATTGTGGCATATTTGGATTATAGTTCTTGCTAAAATGCCAGCTCTCAATTTTGATCACATGTAGCTACTAACTCAGGAAATTTCTGGAAATTTCAGGAAATTTCTGAAGCCCCAAATATTCACCTATGACCTCTCATAGATTATGCCATTATTACTGCCTCAAATATGTCCCAAATGGGTTGCCAAGAAGTCAGGAAATGCACATAGCAGCCAAAACTGAAATGAGCTAAAATGTAGCTAAGGGGTTTTTTGTTTTATTTTGTTTTGTTTTGTTTTGTTTTTTGGCCATGACATTTCTCATTTAAATTTTTGCAAACCCAAGTAAAAAGGAGAAGATTTTTACATGTTATGATAATCAGGGAAAAAAATGAGAATCAGAGCCAAATCACTCAGTTTTAGGGCCTGGGCTGCACCAGTCAGAGGGTGGAGAAGCAGGAGAAACAGGGACCCCAAAGAGACTGGAAGTTGGAAGGAATACTCTCCTCTGCAAGATGGACAAAAAAAAAAAAAAAAAAAAAAAGAAAAGAAAAGAAAAGAAAAAAAAACCACCTATACAGCTTGCAAGTTAATTGTAGCAAGTTCTATAATGAAATTTAAAAAAAAATTCTTCTTTTACCACCACCATCTTTGCAATAAGACAATCTAACCTTGGGTTTTTGTTTGTTTTTTCTTCCTTTACTTTTCTTTTCCTTTTTTCTTTTCTTTTTTTTTTTTAGATTTGACCGCTGCTCTAAGTTCTGCATTTCAAGGGAAAAACAATTCCAGACTCACTGCTCTCAGCCTTGCAGGATCCCTGAGCTATACTACTTGACCATCCTTCCACACAGCAAGGAAGGAAGCAGACACGTGCTAAACTCACTGAACACACTCTCAGCATCACCAGTGAGCATGAGGCAGAACTTCTGTTCCCACCAAAGGGAGTGGACCCTCCTGTAGGGTGATCCAAGCATCTCCCCCTAGAATGTGTGCATCCTGCTCCCGACAGGAGTTTGCAAAGAGACTCATAAAGAGAAGGAACACAAAGGCTGAAAGCCCTGTTCTATTTGAAAAACTGAGTCCAAACTAAGAGTCTAACTAAAAGGCCATGACTGGCAGCAAGTATGTTGAGGGATAAATTAACATAAAGCTGAATGTGCAGTTCAAGACCACATCTGTAAGTTTCACCTCTGTTTTTAAAATTAAGAATATAAGAAGACAAATGCTCTGGGAATCATTTTTGACCCAAGGAAGGAAAAAGTTTGGGGAGAAATCGTGTCAGGGATTAACTCAATCAGTAACAGTAGCTCTTTGTAATTAAACTTTAAAAATTTATATTAGGATGATAATATGTAGGTGGCTTTATTGTATGATTGTCATTACCAGAAATTGAGAAATAAAACCCATTCAGATATTGTCCCCATATACACGGAGTCCACATTTTGCAGGGTTCCATTTGCTACTATGAATTTGTTATTATGAATGAATCTGTAACTATGGATTTGTTACTATGGTTTAGTCAAATGCATGAATCTGTTACTATGGATCCGTTATTATGGTTTAGTTAAATGCCAGGACTCCAGCAACAACCTGGTGCAAATTGCAGTTACTGAAGTACATTAACTGTGAGAAATTGAGTACAAACTGCTGCTAGCTTCTCAGCCCCCTAATCACTACATAATAACAGACGCAGCTCATGATCAGTGACCCATCATGCCATTTCTTCCGTATCCATCAGTGACCAGTCACTGGGCATCTGATATTCAGTTCACCAGCCAGCAAGATACACTCAAAAATGGATCATTAAAGGCATGAAAATGAAAGAGCAGCAAAGAAACAGAAAGTAATAAGGCTGGAAGAAAATTTCTAATCAAATAAATGTGAGTGGAGCCTGGGTGGCTCAGTTGGTTAAGAATCTGACTCCTGATTTCAGCTCAGCTCATGATCTCAGTGTCCTGGGATCGAGCCCCGTGTCATGCTCTGTGCTCAGCTGGAGTCAGCCTGAGGATTCTTTCCCTCCTTCTCCCTCTGACCCTCTCCTCCTGCTTCATACACACATGTGCACATGCATACATTCTCTCTCTCCCACCCCCGCAAATAAATAAATAAATCTTTAAAAAAAAATAATGTAAGTGGAATTAGAAACAGCCAACCATGGGAATGTGGACACTGCGCACATCCTGAAGGCCATTGATAAGCAGCCATAGAATTAGTAAAGGTGAAGTTAGCCACATAAGTGAGGATGGTGATTGTGACACAAAACAGGAAGGTATCCTAGAAGAAGTGATGTGTGTTAAATAAATCAATAAATAAAATCACATTAAAGAACTTGAGAGTTATTTTCCATTAAAGCACAGAGGATAAAGTATTGGAGGCTGATTCAAACTTAGGAAGAGAGTGTGACCAGCTTCAAGATAGAGGAAAGATTTGAAGAAGGCAAGCACTGTACAAAGTATTCTTGTTACGTTTTTTACAAAGAAATAAAGACATCTTAATTCTCAATGTTTTTAACATTCTAAATTGGATGATACTAAATATGTATCAGTTTTACTATTGCTTTCATTTCCCTACACATTTATAACTGACAGGTGTTTGATGTTTTGACAAAAATTTTCAAAGTTCACAGAAAAATTGTAATTTTTCCCATTGATTATGGGAAGTGTCAGCTTGCATAGTCATTCTAATGGTCCTGCACTGCCTCACAAAGCAAGGACTGTCTACTTTATTTTTCTTTATTTTTTTATTTTTTGTCTACTCTATTTTAAATGGGAACGTGAATTCCAGGGTTTTGACGGCTTTCTGCTCAACTCAAGGATACGTATGCTCTTGATGAGAATTCCCAAGGCTACATCACCTTCTGCCTAACTTCCATTGCCATGTGTCCCCCAAAAGAAAACAATGAATGGTCTTGGTATCATCACGTCTTTAATCAAAATTAATCAAAATTAAATCATTTTTAAAATGATTTTTCCCAGGGATCATCATCAGTATTTCGCATACAAAGAAGACTATTTCAGAAACTGCCCCATGGTGATTATCTGCAATTCAAAGCCAGAGAGAGTTCTGGGGCACCTGGGTGGCTCAGTGGGTTAAGTGTCTGCTTCTCAGGGTCCTGGGATGGAGTCTCGCATCAAGCTCCTTGCTCAGCAAAGAGTCTGCTTCTCCCTTTCCCTCTACGCCCCCCCCCCCCCACCGCTCATGCTCTCTCCCTCTCTCTCTCAAATAAATGAATAAAATCTTAAAAAGAGATAGTTCTAAAATTCTGGGTGTTCCCTACAGCAAGCACCTTTCCCATGGCATCCTGAATATTCCTGGAGTGCAGTTGTCATTTTCATGCCAGTTTTTGGCCTCCAAATGAGGGATGTGCAAGCATTTGTCCCCACAGTCTAGGCTTACATAGGACATGTTGCATGTATTATCCTTCTACGCTTAATAAGTAGCTACTCACTGGAAAGCCTTACTCTCTTGCAGCCCGGGGCATTCACAGAGTCATTAATAGCTGTCCCCACCCCTCCACCCCCCACCTCGGCTATCTGATTGCCTAACTCAGACACCTGTTTATCTTTACACCCCTGGTCTCTACCACAACACCTATCACCTAGTATGTGCTCAGTGAATTCTGTTTTGAATGAAAGAATGAATGAATCCTGGAGTCTCACTTCAGTAACACCTCCTCTGGGAAGCCTCCCCCTCCTTCACCAAGTGGACCACAGACTGGGCAACTCCCTCCTCTGAACTTGCACCTTCATATCTTTGTGTCCTGATCAATGCTTTTGTTATCTTTCAAAAGTAAGCTGAAATCAATGTCTTTTTTCTAGGGTCCTCACTACCTCATCTAAAGTTCAAACTCCTCGCTTGATGTTCTCCACTTAGTTGCTCCTTCATCAGCTAGGATTTTTCAGTCACTGGGTGTGTTGTGAACAAGTTGAGGGCTCTCTTCTCAATGCGTGATCTGCATGGAGTGGCCAACAGACAGATAATTGTGGGACAATTCAGGTAGCACGGTGACAAAGATGTACACAGTGTGTTTTGATAGTAGGGAAAGGGGCACCAAATCCATCTTGAGTGCATAGAAAGGAAAGCTTCTCCCCCCCCCAGAAGGCAGTTGCTTAGATGGTTTTAAGGATGAGTAAGAATCTGCCTGCCAAAGACAGGTGAAGGGGAATGGGGGCAGGCATACTTTATTTGCATATGCTTAATATATCGGGACACCTAATATATCGGGATGAAGCCCCAGCAGTCTAGAGGGAGCTTCACTGCTCCTTACTGCTTGGTTGCACCCCATTATGTAGATGCACCTAATTTGTTCGACCAGTCCCCTATTGACAGACATTGATATTTCTCCTTCCCTTATCTCCCATCATAAGTCACGCTGCAGTGAATGATACTGTGCATCTTTGCTGCATTTTGTATTTTTACCAGTTGTAACTCTGGGATAAATTCCTAGAGGTGTATATATGTTAACTATGCTGGAATTAAAAATTTTAAAACATGGGGAAAAAATTCCTAGGCGTGTGATTGCTGGGTCAAAAAGTAAACAAGAATATAACTGTGCTAAATATTGCGAATTTGTAGGAGTTGTGCCATTTGTATTTTTGTTAGCAGTGTATGAGAGCGACAGGCAATTTATAGATAGATGAGGAAAATGGTGATGTAAAAATCTCGGTCTCAGGGACACCTGGGTGTCTCAGCAGTTGAGTGTCTGCCTTTGGCTCAGGGCCTGATTCTGGGGTCTGGGATCGAGTCCCACGTCCGACTACTGCAGACAGCCTGCTTCTCCCTCTGCCTATGTCTCTGCCTGCCTCTCTCTCTCTCTCTCTCTCTCTTCTCTCATGAATAAATAAATAAAAATCTTTTTTAAAAAAATCTCGGTCTCAGAACTGTACTCCTGCAATGTCCATGAGATAGGACAAGTTCAAAAGTGTAAAGCACCAGGAATTCAGAACTAAAGAGGCTGAATCATAAAATCCAAACATTTATTTAAATGGCTAACAAGATGCAAAGGAATAGACAAGCTCCTTCCTCCCTTTTGTCATGCAACAGAACAAACCAAATATGCCACCTCTCCTGAAAATGAGGGGAGGGGGTCCGTCTATCAGGTGGGGGCAGTAGAAGGAATTAACAGCACATTACCCCGTATTACTATTTCAGGGTTCCTCCATTACCCAGCTCGATTCTTCCACTCAAAGGAATCTCACGACCACAAAATTTTCCTGCCCAAAAGCTTTTAAGATCTTTGCCTTCAATTAGGGGGTCCTGTCAGACTCATTCCTGCTCCTCCCCAGACCCACAAGTCCTCATTTTCTCTGAAGAGGAGGAAGTCAGGAGGGCTTGAAAGCTTAGCAATTTGAACCAGGCAACTCAACTCCCACACCTGAATCTGTTGTCTGGGTTTTCTGTTTGTGGGGACCAGATAAGGGAGGCAGGTAGTGTTGTTTTATTTATCTGTGTATGTATATTGGTGTAAATAAAAGTGCTATATATACATGTAAATGCAAGCACAACCCACTCCTGCAAGGTAAAAACCAGAATATGACAATAGCCTGGAATTTTCCTGGGTGTTGCTGCTTGATCCTACCCCCTCCTTTTCCCCAAGTCTTCTTAGAGGATGGAGATGCATGTCTGTATTTGCTGAGAGTTAGGTGATTCTGCGGGCCACTTTTGCCTCCTTTGGTCCTAACGTCCTAATGGATGAGTCTACGTTGTACCCACAATGCTTAGGCTCCACATCCCAGGGCTGAGGTAAGAATTTGCCCTGGGGAACACTTGCCTGTCCTTTCCACTCATTATTCTCAACTCACTGGTGGAAGTCCTGTCCTCTCACAAATCCAGCAGTGCTTTATTAAAAAAAAAGAAAGAAAGAAAGAAAGAAAGAAAGAAAGAAATAAAAAAGAAAGAAGAAAAGAAAGAAAAGAAGAAAAAATCTCCACCATAATTAGTTTAAGATTTAGTCGTGGCGCAGCGGAGGGCTCTCCATGGTACCTAGTAGCCCAGACTGCTGAGAGTGGAAGTCTGCAGGCCATCGTTCTTGCCTCTGGTCTTGGGATAGTATCTCCCTTCTTTGCTATATTCTAAGGAATGATTCCAGCAAATCTAGGTGCCACTAACCCTTAAGACTTTGATTACCTATGACAGCTACAAATAGTAGGTAGTGGTTACCTGAAATCCTGTCTTGAAGGAGGTTTTTTTGTTTTTTTTTTTGTTTGTTTGTTTTTTTCTGAGCACTTCAGGAATGTAAGGTCAATCTCCAGCAAGCAGGCACATGATGAGTGACAGTCTCACAAGAATTCAAACTCAACAGCCTGAGGTCCAATGTCTGCATTTTTCAGACGAATGTATATTTTTACTCTTCAAGGATTAGTCCTTGATTACCCAGAACTACCTTTGAAGCCCTAGTCATTAATAAGGTTGTAGGAATTTTAAAAACAAACATCTCCCTGCCTACCCCATTGCTTATCTCATCCTTCATTCATGCCCCGCTTACAAATCAGCCTCCCCAAACTCCAGCTCCTGGCATCCTTTTGATTGCCTAAATCCTAGCAAATGTTATGCACTGCAGAAACATTTTATTATCTGAACGCCTGCCTCATCTCAGGTCCTATTCTGACCGTTCTTAATGACTAATTCTAATCCCTGGTTAATACTCAACACTTGATATATTAGTTATCTACCACTGTGTCACAAAGCCTCCAAAATTTAATGGTTTTGAAAAGCAATAAACATTTATTTTCCCCGCACAGTTTCTGTTATGCAGAAATTTGGGGGTGGGGTAGCCTGGCTGGTTTAATTGGTGGACTCTAGATCTTGGGGTTGTTAGTTCAAGCCCCACATTGGACGTAGAGATTATTTTTAAAAAATAAAGTCTTGGGGCACCTGGGCAGTTCAGTTGGTTAAGCGTCTGACTCTTGATTTCAGGTCTAGGTCATGATCTCAGGGTCATGGGATTGAGCCCCACATCAGACTCCAGACTGAGCGCAGGGTCTGCTTGTCCCTCTCCCTCTGCTCCTCCCCCCTCTCACTTGCTCTCTCTCTAATAAATAAAATCTTTAAAAATAATAATAATAATCTTTAAAAAATAAAATATTTTTTTAAAAAACAGAAATTTGAGGATGGTCAATCGGGTGGCTTGGGATTTCATGTGAGGTTCCTGTTGGGATGGCAGCTAGAACTGTGGTCATCTGAAGAGGACCAGTACAGGATCCACTTACAAGTTGGCTCATGCACTTGGCCGGCAAGTCAGTGCTGAGTGCTGCAGGAAACTTCTATTTCTCAGCACATGGTCCTCTCTGAAGGACTGCTTGAGTGTCCTTACAACATGGCAGCTGGATTCCCCCACACCAAGTGGTCCAAGAGAGAGCTAAGTGGAAGCATCAACGTCTTCCATGACCCCCTTCACAAGTCACTCACTGTCATTTCCACGGAATCACCATTGGTATTCCAGGTTCTTTCTATATTCAGTGTATAAGGGAACCACACAGTGGGATAGTAGAGAAACTACACACTTGACAATGGAGATCACTGGAGGCCTTCCTGCAGGCTGAGTACTATACCTGGCAAATATTTTTCCTTTGAAAGAGGTCCCCAAAGCCCAACACTTGTTAGTCTGTGAATGATCCTAGCAGGCTGAGTAAAGAGCAGAGGGCAGCCTGGGTGGCTCAGTGGTTTAGCACTGCCTTTGGTCCAAGGCATGATCCTGGGGTCCCGGGATCGAGTCCCACATCGGGCTCCCTGCATGGAGCCTGCTTCTCCCTCTGCCTGTGTCTCTGCCTCTCTCTCTCTCTGCCTCTCATGAGTAAATAAATAAAATCTTAAAAAAAAAAAAGAGCAGAAAGTAAGCTTTTATGTTTCCTGCACAGAAGAAGATGATTTCACATTTTTGCAAGAAATCTCTGAGCTTTGGGGCTTATCGCCTTACATCTTTTTTGTGATTCCAAGAATGAAATTACATTTCATGATTAAAGAGGAGCAGCCAAGTGGAGAGAAACAATGGGATCATGGCAGAAAGTCATTATTCAAATGTTCTGAAGTCTTCCTCCTGAGAGTCTTTTGGTTTAGAAATTTTCCACCAAATAACAAGCTCCATTCAGTGAAAAATGTTCTTGCCCTTCTACCGCTGACAGTAACTATCATCATAGAATAATGGTAGGCTACAATTTGTTGTGTGTGTGTGCGTGTGTGTGTGTGTGTGTGTTGTGCTCCAGAATGCTTGATATGATAGCACCCACAGAGCTTCTGGAATTTCCTTACAATCTTCTAAAGAGGAAGAAAGCCGTAAGTCTATAAAACAAGGTGAGCCTTGTCACTAGCAAGCCAGAAATCAAAAAAGTTCAACAAAGCAGTGGCTTAAAAATATTTATATAAAATTTTGTTCAGTTGCCAACTCCCTGATGAAAGAGGTACTTCTAGGTGCTTCGATATCACCAAGGAATATTATCAAAGCTCTCTCCTCCTCCTGAATAATCAAATTCAAGAAACACTTATGAAAAGATCTGTCACCAGAATACGGGAGATTTTTCTAGACTTTCAGGAGCTACCAAGAAAGCTAAGACCCTGCCCTCCCACAGCTAGCGGGTCTCTGCTCAGTGTAGGAAACTTCTTACATCCTATGCGGATTTTCACGACATCCCTTCCTCTTTATCAACTTATAATAAGACATAAAATCCAGTGATCTAGAGATTCCATTTGGAGACATCTTCCTTGCCCTTTCCCTTCTACCCCACCTGCACCTCCCACTTTCCCAGGAGCAGCACGAATGTTTCTGCTGCCTCCACGAATGTTTCTCCCTCCAAATCTGATGCCTTCAGAGTCTCATTCAATCTAAATATTCTCTAAATCCACTCAATGTGTACTGTGAGCCTGCCCAGGAATTACTTTCAGATTTTAGGCTGTTTGTCCTGCTGGTGTTGCAGTTTTCTGATATAATAGCAATCGCAAGCAAATCTCAGCCCTGGCAATTCATAAAGAAGGAGTATGTCCAGGGCTCCACCACAGCCTTGAAAGCCAGGAGCATCTCTCCTGGTGACAGAGGATGACACCTTTCCCAGCAAAGAGGCAGAGGAGTGGGAGAAGCAGCAGCTTTTTCAAATGGACTCTCTGAGCTTACATCCATCCTAGGAGCTTTCTTCTTTCCCCCCAGGAAGAAAAAAGTAATTCTGCTCCATCTGAACTAAAGACTCACTCAGATTTTTTTATCCTATTTATCTATATCAATTTCCCTTCTCCATCTCTTATCTATCCCTCAGATCACTGAGAATTCTTTGAAAAGGCGCAATGCTAAGGCAGCTAGGTTTATGCTGTGGAGCCCTTAGTCTATTCCACCTTGAAATATCTCAATTTCCTAAAGACATCTTTCTTTTTTTTTTAATTGGGGTAATTGACACATAATATTATATTAATTTCAGGTTTACAATGTAATGATTCATTTTGATATATTATGAAATTGTCACCATAGTAAGACCAGTCAACATTCATTACCACAACCTGTTACAGATTTTTTTCTTGTAATGAAAATTTTAAAGATCTACTCTCTTGGCAACTTCCAAATATGCAAATACAGTATTTATTACCTATAGTCACCATGTTGTACATTCCACCCCCCAGGACTGATTTGGTTTTTTTAATGGAAGTTTGTATGTTCTGACTCTCTTCACCTATCTCACCCACCCCCATCTCCTGCCTCTGGCACCCACTTATCTGTTCTTGGTATCTATGAGCTAGGATTTTGCTTTGATTTTTTTCTTTTTTAAGATTCCATGTGTGTGTGAGATGATGCGGTATTTGCTAAAGATATTTTTCTACACTACAGATTAACAATCTTAAACCCTTCCATTAAAAAGCAATTTTAAAGCACTTATGGATTACATAATATACAGATTCATGCAATATTGTTAGCATTCAGCCTCCCTTACAGGGATGCACATTTCCTCCACCACCCTTCCACCTGTCAGTCCCTAGGATCAAAAATGACAACAGTCTCCTGAAATCCAAAGATGAGTTGCTCCTCTGTAGCTCCTCAGTTTTGAAATGGGACTGAGTTTTCAAGACCTAAAACTTTAAAGGGAAAAATGAAAAAAAAAATCCTCAATGGCAATTATCAAAACATGAAGGGAAAGTTACCTTGTTCCATTTGAAAATAATCATTAAAAATATAGGGCAGCCCAAGTGGCTCAGTGGTTTAGCACCTGCCTTCAGCCCAGGGTGTGATCCTGGAGTCTTGGGATCAAGTCCCATGTCAGGCTCCCTCTGCCTGTGTCTCTGCCTCTCTCTCTCTCTCTCTCTCTCTCTCTCTCTCTCTCTAATAAGTAAGTAAAATCTTTTTAATAAATAAAGTAAAAAATAAAAATATGTTTACTACTACTGTAGCAGTTGCCCTGTAAGTGTGCCTGATATATACAGATTGCCCCTTCAGAACCATTTGTCACTACCCCAAACCTTCCTGGTACTCTGACCCATTTTGGGCCACAGGAAGCTGCCCTCCTTGGACTGCCTCATCAACCAGGTTCTCCTGCCCTCCGTTTTCTGATTGAATCCTGCCAATGGTGGGAGGCACTGACAGAAGGAGAGGAAGGTCAGGATATTCTCTTTCTCTCTCTCCCTCCCTCACTCCTCTGTTTTGGCAGTGATCTTCTACCGAAGATCATGGCCTCCCATGGGCATCCTCTCCCCTCTCCTACTGCTTCATGGGTTCCAGGGACGTCTCCTCCCCCAACTTATGGTCCTTCCTGCTGATCTTGGGATGCTTCACTGTCCCTCAGGAGATCTCTGCATCTGACAACACTTCTATAAATAACCCATTCACTAGACTCTCATCAATGACCCCTTCTGAGGGTACCATCTGTTTCCTGCAGTGACCATGACCAGTTACTGTGCATGACTGACTTTTTTAGCCTTCATATCAATGCATCAAGCATTTCACTTTTTCCAAATGAAAAGTAAATTACAAAAGAAAAGAATAAGCCAACCATCGGGGTGCACAACTTGACATAACTAATAAAATAATTTAGGCATTGCGGCAAAGAAAATTAAAGAAAGATGTTTTCTTGTGTACGTTATTTAACTGAGGCAGTAGGAAAGGAATGTTAAGAGAAGCAGGAATGTTTGTCAAGTTCAGAGTCCATGATAGCTGCAGATCGCTGCATGTTGCAACCACATGAGTAATTCACAGTGGATATGAACACGCATATGTAACGATTCTTCCACTTTTAATTAAATATAAGAAACTGGCCAGCCTTGGAAATTAGAAACATACATATTCAATTATTTTATTAGGCCTTATTTAAAGAGGAAAGCTTTTTATAATCAAATGTATTGTGTATTTTGACATCTGAAACAATAGCTTATTAATAAAAACTAATCAGACTTAACAGTGGAATCTTTAGAGGAGATATGATTCTTTCTCATCCCAAAATAGGTTTAAATTACCTTTTCAAAAGAGTCAGCTAATTTCCTGGATGTAGGAAGAGTAAGAAGTTCTCAGAATTGAAAAGCAACCTGCTTTTCTCTTTTGTACAGAAAAACAAACTCAGGAACGCAAAATTGAATTATTCATAATTTGATCTTAGATTCCTTATACTACATAATCATCATTATCGGTCCATACTTGTCCTTCTCTTACTTTTTAACTTTTAGTTTAAATAGAATAAATAAATACCTATGTACCCACTATGCTAACCAAGAACTAGGATATTACTGACCGGCAAACCTCATGCACCTCCCCGGCCGTCTCAGGACCACCTGGTCTCAGGCCTCTGCCCACACCTGCCCAACTCACCTGGGCACACGGTTCCCTGCCCAGGGCTGATCCAGGAGTGGGGGATCCCCTTGACCGTCACCACCATGTAGCCCAGCCAACCACCTGCACATCCAGGTTTCTAGTTCTTCTTTTATGGACTCAGATGAAAGACCACACTGCGTGGCATAGGCTCTGGCTTCCTGAGCAGCCACGAAACAGGCTAGGTGACACAACACAAAAGTATAAGGACTTTAGCTTTCACAGGCAGACCCTGACCAATGGGAGACTAGAACTGGAAGGCACTGGAAGATAAATTCCCTCTTCATTCTCCCTTCCTAGAGCTTTCCAGAGAAGCCCCACTGAACAGGACACAATCCCTAGTGACCCACTGTGCCTCTTCATGACTCATCCTGAAGTGGTAGCCGGTAACGCTGTACATCACTTTGTGTATAGTCTGCTCAGACAGCCATAACAAAGTACCACATACTGGGTTTAAATAGCAGAAATTTACTTTCTCACATCCCTGGGCTCCAGAAGTCTACTATCAAGGTGTCAGTAGAGTAGTTTTTTTCCAAGGACTTTCTCCTTGGCTGGTAGAGGGGCATCTTCTCCCTGTGTCATCACATGGTCCTTCCTCTATTCACACACGTCTGTGTCCAAATTTCCTCTTATAAGGACACTCATCATACTAAATTAGAGCCAATCCTAAAGACCTCATTACTTCTTTAAAGACCTTATCTCCAAACAGGGTTGCATTCTGAGGGCCAGGGATTTAGGACTTCAACACTCAACACATAAATGGGAGCGGGGTGGGGGGGGGGTAGGTGGGGGGAGGCACTGTTTAACCCATAATATTTTGTACTGTTTCTTTTTTTAAAAAAAGATTTTATTTATTCATGAGAGACATAGAGAGAGAGGCAGAGACACAGGCAGAGGGAGAAGTGGGCTCCCTGCAAGGAGCCCAATTCAGGACTCGATCCCAGACCCCAGAATCACGCCCTGAACCAAAGAGCAGATGCTCAACAGCTGAGGCACCACCCAGGCGTCCCCATTTTGTATTGTTTCATTTCCCTTTTTTCCTCACTCTCGTTGTCTTGGATCTTTACTTTGCATATAAAGCATCAATACTTTAATCCTTGACTCCAGTGAGAACTGGGCCCATCCACACAACAATCCACTGCATTCCCCCACCAGTGGGTGCTTTCCTTTCTCAGGCTCTTATCACCCCAGCAGAGGTAACATCCTGAGCCTGGTGTTTATCACTCACTTTCTTTTCACTTTTCATTTAGATGTTATGTCTAAATAATATTTTCTTCAGTGTTACCTTTTTTAGGTATGTTATAGAGAGTGTTATCCTATATGTTGAATTCTGACACTTCCACTCAACATTATGTTGATAGAATTCATCTTTGATGTGAAGAGCTACAATTCATTCATTTTCACTTGCTGCAGACTATGCCATTGTAAGAATAAACCACAGTGTAAACATTATTGCTTGGATGGGCATCAGGTTGTACTGTGCAACAAAAGCAAATGGCCAAACAGCACAAAAAAGCCCCTCAAGACCATTTTGGGGGACACTTAGAAAAGCACAGAGTGCAGGTCCCATATTGTCAATTTCATCTAGGGCAATAGACAGAAGTCTAACAGAGCCCAGCCTCAGAGCCTAGGAGAGAGCCCCTAAATCTCCCAGGATTTTTAAGGTGCATGATGAAAGAAGCCATAGGCCCTCCCATGGTGTGATCGGAGTTGTGTTTGCAGCTGACATATTGCCAGCTAGCAGCAGGATTGACCTCATTAGCACTCATGGTGAGGAACAACCGGCTAGCTCCTCCTTCCCCTGTAGCACCAGGAAAATAGGATCTAAGCCTTGCATTGGATCAGATTTATTGCCCTAAATAATGGATCATAGCCAATTTCCATGGAACTATATAGGAGTTCAATTCTTTGGGATACCAGCTTATTGAGGATCAGCCTTTGACATATTAGCATTTACTGCTCAGGTAGTTACTATTTTGTTCTCCAGAATACATACCCAGGCATGAAATTCCTGGGGCTATGATATATGAATGTTAAATACTAATTCAACTTCTCCTCAGCAATGCATATGAGGTCCCACTGATCCTTCTAGTATATTCTCCTGGTATTTTCTAGTTACTTCATCTTTACCAATCCATTAGGTATAGAAGAGTAGCTCCCTGTAGTTTTGATTTAGATTTCTCTGATGACTACTGAGTATCTTTTCATGTGCATATGGGCCATTTGCATTCACTTTTGTGAAATGTTTTTTGCTCATTTTTGTGTGGATTTGTCATTCTCTAACCAATGTGTGAGAAGTATTTACATATTCTTAATGCTAATCCCTAGAATTTATCCTTTCCCAATTGGTACGCTTCTTATTTCTGTACAGTATCTTTTGATAAACAGAAGTTCTTTGGGGGCCTAGGTGGCTTAGTCAGTTAAGCCTCTGACTCTTGACATCAGCTCAGGTCATGATCAGGGTGGTGAAATTGAGCCCTGCATCAGATCAGGTTCCTTGCTGGGCATGGAGCCTACTTAAGATTCTCCCTCTCCCTCGGCCCCTCCCTACCCTCACCACTCAGGCATATGTGGGAGCTCTCGCTCTAAAACAAAACAAAACAAAACAGAAGTTCTTCACTTTGATGTAGTTGAATCTATCAACACTTTCTTTTATAGTTGGCCCTTTTGTTGTCTTGTATAAGAGATCCTTCCCCAACCCAAAGCCATGAAAATATATAATCTCCAAAGTGGTGCATGGGCCAAGAAATAAATCATAATGGAAGTTAAAAATTAGATGGAGCTGAATAATGAAAATACTACATACCAAATCTTGTGAAATAAAACAAAAGTAATGTTTCAAGGGAAACTTATAGTCTTAAATATTAGTATTTTAGAAGCTGTATATTAATGAGCTAAGTAGCCAACTTATGAAACATGGCGGAAACCACTAGTCCTCACTAATATCCCTTTCCCTTCTGCCCTTGGTGGCCATGATCATCGTTTCTAGGCTGAGTTGTTTATGAGGCTTCACTTTCACATGGCCCATACTCCAATTTACCAGATGGATAATGCAGGGTAAGCTCCAAGTTAGAGAAACCATAAAACAGGAGTAGCCTGGGTGGCTGAATCCCTGGCTGGAGGAGGGCTCTCCTGGAGAGTTGCCCAACCCAGAGCATCCACAGTGGACTGTGCACAAAGAGCATGTAAACTCTTCATGTGTTGAGTCACTGTACGTTGTTTCAGCATGAACCTAAAATAAGAAGTTAAAAAAACAAAAAAACAAACCAAACCAGAATAAACCCAAAGGAAACAGAATGAAGGAGAAGGTACAAGAGCAGAAATTGCTGAAATGGAAAACAAAGAAGCAGTACAGTCTCAACAACGGGACAGCTGTTCTTCCCTGAACTCTGGAAAAGCCATCAGATAACTGCTCTAGTCAGCTCTTACTCTCCTTGCCAAGAGTGTTTTCATCTCCCCACACTGCTCACAAGAAGCACTCATTGAGACCCTACGTACTGAAGTTGTATGGGCTTATTTCTCCAAGTGCCAAACAAATGTGCTGTATTTTCTCCCATCACAGCTGCATGAGGAAAACACCAAGGCGAGAGCACAGAGAAAGAGGCCAAAAGTCAGAGAGTAAAGGTAAAGAGGGCAAAAGGAAGAAAGGCCTGAAGAGCAGAGGGCAGGGTTTCCTGGGGCGCTCAGGACAAGTGCTCCCCATGCAAGGGATGACAGAAGCAGAGTATTGTCATTTGAGCCAAGTATTTTCCATTGCCAAGAATAGAATCCAATCCCATTTCCCATATAATAAGTGTACCCCATGTTTACAGTTAATTCTACAAGAGTGCTTTTGATAAAAATGCCCAGATGCACACATCAGGGAAAAACAACCATAAATAGGTCCGGTAATCCTCATCATTAACTGTGATTTGCAAAGGAGGGTTTTTTTTTTTTATTTAATTTAACCATCTGATATTTCTTCCTTTAAATCTTTTTTATTCCTTTGTTTAACTGCATCATAGTTGAACACCTCCTGCTACTCATCATCTTTTCAGAATGTGGATTCCCGGAGGGAGCACACTCCCTGTTTGTTTCCATAAGTCAGCAGAGCACAACCCCACAAACTCAGGCGAGCACAGTGTGGCAATAAGCAAAGGATGACGTTATTGTAAAACCGGACTTCAACAATCTCACATGATTGCAACAGTATTGTTTCTTGTCTCTAAGCCACAGCGATAATATTCTCAGTACTGCTGTCACTCACCCCCTTGGGATGAAGGCTCTTGGAAATATATACTGTCTACTCAACAGTCTTCATATTTACACACTTGGCTTTCTTGGGCCCAAATTACTCTCCTTCAAGAAAACACCATAAAACTGGAATGGTCCTCCGTCTTGCCTAAATTTATGAGAGTGTTCTCTTGCCCCTTACTCTCCATCTGCCTAATTCGAAACTGCCCATATAAGTCTTATATGAGTCCTCTGTAGACTTCTGAAACAGCTTACGTTCTCAGCAGTTACTGTAATCTTGTAACTAAAGAAGCTGTTGTTGACAGCCAGGGTGTATTCTTCCTCTAAATATGCTTGAGTTCTGACACCTGGTATAATGTTTTTCTTTAGAAAGAGAGCCAATGTAATGAAATTCTATATGCAGTAGTCTGCAAAAAAAAAAAAAAAAAAAAAAAAAAAAAAAAAAAAAAAAACCTTAATATAGGATTTTTTTTAACAGAAAACCTTAATCATTTTCTCTAATGTTTTTCTGACTGTACAGTCATTAATTTTTCCATCTAGTTACTTCAATAATATTTGCTCTACTACCTACCATGGGAGTTATACAGACTCTGCTTTAGAAAGGCTCATAATCCAAGCTGGCGAGCCAAACATCTAACAGGATGAGTCAATGCTATAGAAAAACAGGAGAAACCAGTTAATTACATCCAGAGTAGGATCAAAGAAAGCCTCATTGGGATGGCCTTGGGACTCACCCCAGTGACTGGATCTGGAAGGATGAATCTATCCTCAGGATTTAAGAATCCAGAACTAAGCACTAAGTAAGAGGTGTGAGAAGAGCATTAGCTAAAATTAGGTGGTTGTTAGTTAAAATTAACATACAAATCGAATCTTATATCTTGGCATTTGTATTTTATGTTGTCTAAAGGGTATAATTCAATTAACATCACTGAATACCCTCTAAGGGGGCACTTCAGCATCCCTTCATTGAGGAGGTCTGAAAAAGGCACTTTCAAGTAAAACATACTAAACAAGATTAGCTTAAATGTTCTCCCACTTATTTCAATGCCCTAAGAGCAAGGAGGAGCAAATCTGGAAAGGTCTTAGTTTGATTATTTTCTTCTCCAAAGATCAGTTTCTAGTTTTTGGTTTATTTGGGGGGGGGGGGCGGGGGGGGGCAGAGGGGTTTGCTATTGTTTGTTTTATTTTTTTAACTGCTCAGCTGATCTGAATGCCCAAGGCCAACCTTTATCTATCCTTGGTAATGCCCTGAGCACAAGTAATAAAAATGCCAATTTACTCCATCCACCATGATTGTCTTCCATTTTTCCTAGGAATTAAACAGATTATTTCCTAGGAAATAAAGAGATGAGTAAAATCCCATTTAGGGGTCATCGTTTGTGTCCCGGGTGGTGAGAGATTCATGGAGACAGATAATTAGTACAAAATGCAACTTTGTACAGGACAGAATTGAGTTTTGCTAGGAAGAGGAAAACATATGATTACATTGAATTGTGTGGACTGCTGATTATGCAGGTTTTTATTTAATATGGACGAAGACCCGTACATCCACATGGTTCCCCTCACAGAGGAGGAGTGCAAACAAGAGCCCAAGCATGGAAGGGGCCTGGAAATTCACCATAAAACGTGTGGCCAGTCCCACATCGCACATACATAAACCGATACTCATGGGCAATCAGATAGGGACTCCATTCACGGAAGTTCTTCCAGAATGATATTCATGACCCTGGTGCCTGTCTTAGCTATGTGTCTGTAGGTCTGTGTGCCCACAGTCTGGCAGATGCGCTGCACAGGCCTAGAGGGTTAAAAGTCAGGCACAGCTCCAGAAAGCAAATGAAAGCCGAGCCTAATGCTCACCTTCCAGCCACCTCGTCCCTCCCACAGGTTCTCTTTCCCTGGTTATACTCCAGCCAACCACAGCATTTGCTGGAAAAGATATCTAAGGGCAGGCCTTGTCAGCCTCTGCAAAGGCAATACACAACCCATTCATTTCATATTCATGTAAGAGTTCTTTCTCATGAAAATTTTCAAAATGGGGTGTCATTCTCCATGACTCCTATTTTCCTAACCATATGAAACAGAAATAAGTGTGGGTGGTACCACTTCAAACCGAGCTTGAGAGGCAAAAGTCATTCAGCCAAACAGGAGATGGGACAATGCTCAGATTTTGGTTTCCTACATCATTTAGCTAAAGAAAGCTTGGGGCGGGTGGGGGGCGGGGGTGGCTGTGGCGACAGGTGAAGTCAAGAGAAGACATGTTGGCAAGAAGTCCAGCCAGTGCTGTGATATGGTGATTCTGGATGTCCAACCAGACAAGCTTTTATCGCTTGAGTTCTGACTCAGCTAACACATCTGAGCAACTGGGATTTGTACCAACAAACACCACATTTCCAGGTCACACACAGCACAGCAGCCTTCTGACAGTGTGACAAAGGCATTACTTTGCTGCTTTTGGACAAAAGAATGAGCAATTCTCTGTAGGCCAGCTCTGAATGTCTTATTTACTGGGGGTTAAGATGGTATAAACACTACTACTAGAGCATTCCAACAAAAGTCGCTATCTATTAAGTGCTGTGTGGTAGACTGTAAACTAAGGGTCTTACAAACATTATCTCCTTTAATCCCCATAAGCCTATGAAGGAGATTCTATTATTACCCTCATTTTGTAGATAACTGGGGAGCAGAGAGATAAGTAACTTGCTTCAAGTCACAAAGCCTCTAAGTGGTAAAGTGGGGCAGCTGGATTATCGGACTTCAAAAGCTGAGACCCCAACTGTTTCTGACTCCTGCCAATTTCCAAAAGTCAAAGACTTCCAAATTAGTACTAATTCCTGAAATCGCTCCCCTCCTATCCTGGCACAGCCTCAGCTGGAATGAGAGAGAGGTATTTGGGAGTGGGAAAACAGAACTCGATGCCCATAAAATCAAAAGACAATTTAACTTCAGAGACAGTATTACTTTATACCAAACTTCATCTTTAAAGTTCCTTCATGTTTCTTCAAAATAATCGAAATGTTCAGATCACGCTATGTCAAAATGTTGAAGGAATGTCTTCAAATCTGGTCTTTGTCACCTTAACATTAAGACTACAGGGTAAAATTCCTTCAAATGGGTCTGGTCAATGGAAGAACAAGAAAAAAATAATGTTTCCTGACTTTTTCTCTCCTTTTAATCATTCCCTCACAAACATTTGAGCGCTTACAGTGCTCTCCGCATGTAGGGAGAGAAAATGAGAACAGCCCTCTCCCTGGATCCCTGGATTTCAGGAGTGTTGTATCTCTTCTTTTTTAAATGCCTTTGAGGTTTATTTTTTAATTTTCTCCTACTGCTTCAGTTTCACAACTTCTCACAGAGACAAGAAACTCAGTAAAGAAGAGCATGTGTAATATTCGGTTGCAAGCATGGCATGAATGCTCAGACTTTGACCCATTTTCCCAGAAGCAGTGACTGCAGAGCAGTAGGTGGGATCCAGGAGAGAAGGGACAATTAAACTCCATGATCTTGGCTGTAGCCTCACGTCTTTTAATCCCTGACGTCTGTTGTGATTTGGCAGCACATGAACAATAGATCAACCAGAAGATGAACTTCATGAATGCTGCCATAGAATTATAGAGTACGCCCTAATGACCAGCATACAACCAGAACCTTGTCTTTAATAATCTAACACCATGTGCATTTCTACATGAGGGAAGTGGAAACAGTGCCCAAAGGTTCTCAAAGACTGTGTGTGACAGTCTCCTGACTGGGTGATGTTATTTTGTTGATTGTGGACAAAATCTTGTCTCTCCTCTTTCCAAGTCAGTAAGTCACAGGCCATAATTTTAGAAGGACTTTTGTAAGAGGGCAAAATTCTTTTCCACATGCACACACACAGGGTTTGGGACAGATTTCATATCCCTACATCCTGGTGAAAAACAGGGCCATCTAGCAAATCTGAATTTAAGAATATCTTTTTTCCTTTACTTACATTAAACCTCACATTTGTCAAAACTTAGTGAGACCAGCACATTTCTAGCAGTAATTGTGGCCAAAAATTAACCCCAAGGACAAAACTTAGCAGTTGAGAAATTTCCAGAAAATTAAAAGGTAAATTTTATAAGAAGATTAGTATTTTTTTTCTAATCCCATATCCTACAGGTATAACATCTTTTTGTTTTTTTTAAAGTCCCTCTAGGTATCACCAACCACGTACTATGATCCCACTAGGTTTGATTTATCACACGAGGCCTTCTACGTATTTGAAGAAACATCAAAAAGGTCAGTTTTGTGTACTATTTAAGCCAGTTTTTAATCAACAGATTTTTAAATACTCATCTTCAGGTGATTAGTATGAATGTATTAAAAAAAATCCACCTTCCATAAAATCTCCAAGGTAATAATGGTTTTTAGTAGTCTCATCTCAAAGGAAATGACACCACGGATTCTATCACAAGGGTGGGAGTGAAATGAGAACCATTTGTTCACAGACACATGGAGACCTTCAAGCTCGGCCATCTCATTAATGCCTAGGGTGGCAAAAAAGCTGCATGACATTTATTCTTTGCTGATAATGTTCAGATGTCAAACAAAGACATTTACTTAAGCTCCTCAAGGGATAAAATTATATGTATATACCATAGAGTTTTCTGAGGGCCAACAAATTGAAACTTGGTAACATCCATGGTCTTGGGGCCAAAGATGGCAACAACTGCTTGGCTTTTGGGGGAGGAAAAGAAAAACAAGAAACCCCATAAAACATATTCTAGAACATCAGGTTTGGTGGGTAGAGAAGCAAGGAAAAAGGAACAGAGATAGGCTATGGGCAAGAACACAGCATGGAGACTGAATCACACTCGATGATGATGATGATATTTCTTTTAAATCACTTGTTCTCAAAAGGATGGTACCTAGCCTGAGAGGCAGTTTTGGAAATGTAAGGTGCTGATGATGGGGAGGGCCACTACTGGCATTCAACAGGTGGGGCCCGGGTGTTGCACAAGACCCACTACGTCCAACTGTGCCACCAAGTATGCATGTAGATGAAAACCCAGTTCAGAATTAGCTGAGTCTATAATCCCATTTTATCTAAACACATACAGAGAATTTTTACTCCAGTTTTAAAATGTATTGGAACTTTCAGGAAATCTAATCACTCCACAAATTGAGACAAGCCTGTACAATAAAGTGATTATGAACAAGGACAGAGCTAAATTGCTTCAATTTTAATCCCAAATCTGCCATTATCAGCTGTATACCCTCAGCTCACTCTCCAATTTGCAAAATGGGAAGAACAGTGACATCTCATAAAGTCATTAGGTAAAGATTTAGAACAATGGCAGGCACCCAGTAAGCCCTGTGTGGGTATAGTTCTGGTAGACTTTTTTTTTTTTTTTTTAGTGAGTAAAGGGATAGAAATTTATTAAGAAAAGATACAGAGAAAGCTCTCAGAAGTGAGAAAGGTCCTGACAGGGTTGCCCACTCTCATAGACTTTTATCTACAGCTTTACCAACAATTGGCCACATTTTAGAAAATCGTATTACTGACATAGATCTGTTCTTGGCATTGAGTTGCCAACAGAGCACACCTGTACTCCATTTGTAGCTGACACATTCATGGTGATTTTATCTATAGGTTCAAGTATATATGTGCCTTTTTTCATTATTTCAACACCCCTTGTAATACAACCATGCTAGAACACTTACATAGGAAAATGATTATTTCACTATAAAATATTTCTACATTTGTTTATATTTCATTTAGGACATTAAATTGATGTGTGTCTATAGAGGCTGGTTACACTACCTACGAATTTCATTTTGGAATAGTAAAAGTAAATGTGGATGATGCTTTTATGTGTGAGGATGGGTTTTATCATCCATGATTTTTTATTGATAATTGTAGCTGTGTTGTAAAATATTTATTATAAAAAGGGGTGGGTGTTGAGTTGGGTCTGGTAGGGTTAAAGAAAAAAATCACTAATTTTAAAGTTTTATATGTCAAAGTGTCATTCCACACGCCCGCCATTAAATCTGGATTACTATGGAGGCAAGTCGTTTTCATTAATTGCTAAGAAATCAGTATTAAACTATTGTTTATATATCTCACAAGTAGAGATGTATGCAAACATTTTTTTTAGCAGTGATCTATTTCTCAAACACAATTCAGGAGGAAACCCCACATAAAAATACAGATAAAGCTGTGGCGTCTGACCAATGAAGGCAGAGGACCCAGAAACTTCTCTGGTCTCCTTTTAGAGCTTGAGAGAACAAGGTCACAGAAACACCTACCTGGTGCAGTCATTTAAATTGGGCACTGCCTGTAGTTAAGACTGACTCCTAAAAATGCATTTTGAGGACGGTCATCTGATCACGAGTGGTATTTTCTCCACAGAAAAGGAGCCAACCTCCAGCTAAAACCTCCAAAGCTACTTAACTCATTACTCAGCTGAACTAGATGGAGCACTAAGAATCCTCCCAAATCCAGGGAGTGAGAGGAAGCGTTGCCATCTCCTTTTCTGGGCATAAAGCCAGCTCAAGCTAACAGTAAAATGGGCCAGGGCTGGTGCCCCTCCTTTTCCATAGCTTCCATGCTAGTCTTCAGGGCCCTATCACCAGACATCCCCACCCCATGCTCTGCCCTTACATTGTGGTTAAAGCACTCATGAATCACACATCCCCAGTCTCTTCTACCCTTCAGCTGTAGCTCCCTCAGAGGCTGACAGGAAGAGCCTGACTGACTTCATCCCCTTGGTCTCACCAGAGGTACTTAAAAAGGAAGATGTTTACTAACTCCTCTGGGGAAGCTCCAATTCATTGAATTTCAGGCACTTGAACAAAGTAAACAATTCCAGGGGGGGTGGGGGGCATGTTTTTGAGCAGGGGGTATCAGTTCTGTCTAGGAAGATGCCTCAGATGTAATGTTACCTTGCCGCGCTTCCTCAACATCCCCATTTCTGATCCCTAAAATCCCAAAATGAGTGGGAGGGTTTATTTTGTTTTTTAACAATAGCGCCCACCATGGCAACTGCCAGTGGTGGTCACTTGTCAATCAGAATACACCCTGAACCCTCGCCTTCATTCGCTTCACATCTGACGCAAAACAAATATTTCAATTACGTGTGACTAAGAAAAATATACAACTATATTTAAAACACTTAAATTAACAAGATAGTACTTTTCTGTTCTAACAAAATATCATACATTCAGTTTAAACAAGAGTTAATATCCAGACACACTTTTTCCAAAATACCTGATGCTAGTTGAAAATTAGTGACCATGAGACTTTCCAAGAGATTTCTATTTAGCAAAATATGTACAATTTTGAAGAACTGCCTGGTTTTTTTTCTTCTGGAAGACAGATGTTACACAGTCAGAATGCAAACTGATGTATCTCTCATAAACCTAAATATTGTTGTTTCATCTTTCTGAATGATACTTTGGCTGTCAGCAAATCTTATAGCTTCTTTTCCCTTAAAGACAATAATATATAATAACAATGCGACACCCCTCACAAATAACCATAAACTTCTTTGTGTGTAATAAGCCCTATCTAAATATGTTCATGTGTTTCTCTATTAACTGACCTACATACCGAGGTTGTTAGGAAAAGGGAATAACGAAGTGTAACAGGCCTACACTTACTTCAACCACTTCTTTGAAACAGCATGAAATGCATGCCACATGTTATTTCAAAGTCAAAGCTGCTACACTTACAAATACGGGATGTAGCTTGAAAAATCAAAACAAAAATGTTTTCTCCACTGGCTCTTTCAGGTGAAGAGGCTGGACCACAAACCAACGCATCTGTGACAATGGCCACCAGTTTCAGCCCCGCTCCCAAAACGAACAATGGCCCAGTTCCTTGTAATGACCACCACGTTCCTGGCCAAGGCCCCAGTTCACAGAGTGTGTCTCCGTCATCCAACCCTAAGAAAGCAAGAAAAGCAGACTCTATTCACTTCTCTCCTCCTGCCAACACGTGAGATCCTCTGGTTTTGTTCTCATCCAATTCAAAATTGCAAGAAGGGTGTATACAACTTCCAAAGGAAAACACACAATGACATCGCATAAGGTCACAACATAACACTGTGGATGAAGACCAGAACAGGTTGTCAACTGAGGAGACAAGGCACTTGGGAGCGGGAGACAGGGAAGAGTCTGGGCAGGGCGGGGCTCAGTGAGTCAACAGTTTGAGGCGAGTCAACCAGCTGACCAGCAGGGATGGTTCTGTAGAGGACTTGGCCGCTGAGGAGGAGGCCGGCTTCTTTCTGGTCCCCTCCTCCTGGAACGGGATGGTGGCGCTGCTGTGGAGATCCGAACTGATGTAGCACCTGCTGCCCCGGACAAAGTCTGCGCCCCGGACCAGCTGCCTCTCCGCTGGCGGCCTTGAGAACCGGTATGGGGCTGAGGAGCTTTCTTCGATGATGGGGGGGATCCGCTCATTACTGAAATACCGGCAGAGGGCGTCCTCACCTGTTTGCAGACAAAGCCCACGAGAGGCATTAAAATAACCATCCACGGTGCAGCCCTGTTCAGCTGGGCCGGCAGCCTGTGGACACCTCTGATGCCCTCAACGTGGGCATCACACCCTGCCCTCCTCCCGGTGATGGGCTGCAAAGGCCCACAGGCAGCCAGGCCCACCCCACTGGATGTTTAGAAAGTAGAAAGCAGACAGAATCCATGACAGGCTGCTTTTACACCTGAGAGGCAACAAAAGGGCAGAGCAAAATCAGAGAGCCTGCACTTTTTTTTACCAGTGCAAGATATTTTCATAATTTCACTTGAAATTTTAAAAAATTTCCCCATCTGTCCGTGTTCAGTGCCTGCAGCATGTAGCACGTGCTTCTAGGCCAGTGATTCTTATCCTGAAGCATCCCCTAAAGAGCATTTAGAAAGCTTGGGTTGCCTTGGGTGGTCATTCTCAATGGAGGGCAGGCACTATTCACCTTTAACGGACAGGGTTCAAAGATTTTAATGCTCTGCAATGCTTGAGACATTGCTGAACAAGGAAGAATGGTCCCAGGCTAAATGTCAGTAGACAGTTTCTGGGATGGGGACAAGGAGGGGAGTAGTTAAGAAACTGAATAGAAACCAAAAATGCAGGGCACTTTGGCAACGTGTAGGATTCTTCTGACCCAGAAATTCCACTCCTAAAAATGTACGAAGATGTATGTTCAAGATGCTGAGTGCAGCATTACTTACGATTGGGGTGGTGGACAAAGTAACCTAAATGTCCAACAACAGCAGATGGAATGAATACGTGCTGTTGCCAGAAGATGGACTGCCAAATGCAGTTATTATAGAAAACATGATGCTTTAAGTAATAGTCATCTTTCATGGTATTGTCAAACATCTATTTCTTCCATTTTGCACATTTTTTTTTCATAAGTGGATAATATTAGAAAATGCTCCGAGTGATTATTTCTAGGTCGGGGAAGCAGATTACCGCCCTGAGTTTTATTTTCTCGCATCTTCTAGATGTTTTTCAATGTACTTGTTTTGCTTTTGTAATCAAAGGGGTAGTTACTTTTAAGAAGTACCCATTGTCAAAGAACCACATATTGTAGGAGTCTATTTAAATGAAACGTTGAGAGTACAAAAGTCCAGAGACAAAGCAGATTAGTGGTTGCCAGGAGCTGAATGGGGAGGAACAAGGAATCATTGCAGGGGTTTCTTTTGGGAGTGATAGAATATTCTGGATTTAGTCAGTGCTGGTGGACACACAACTCTATGACTGTATTAAGACCTCTCTGAATTGTACACTTTAACAAGGTAAGCAGATCGATGGCACATGAGTTCTGTCTCAATAAAGCTGCTTTTTTTTTAAAGTGCCCACTGTGTAGACAGACACCTTTTCATTCTAAAATGATCATATGACAGAAATATGGAAGGTGAGAGAGGAGGTCAAGTATGACTCCACTTTCAGACTTAACGCCCCCCAATCTCCCACCCCCAATTCTCATACTAAAAGGAAATAAAAGGCTAAGCTGGAAATTAAAAACCTAAGAGAATAGCAATGAAGACGTTGACATTTGTAAATCTAAACAAAGGACAGCCCTGCCACCTGCTGACTGCTCCACAGATTTTCACATGCCAATTAAAGGTATCCTGGACCTTACACAGACATCAGCTCCCTTTTCCACTTTATTATAATCCAGGTGATTTAGGTGCCTAAGTGAGGAACTTTATCAGGTCCCAGGGAGACGTGAGGGGTTGATCATTTTGGAAGCTGAGGCTCCAGAACTTTTTTCTTCTTCCTTTTATGACCTAAAGTCTACTGTACTTTAACTTTTCACCTGCTCTGTGTTTCAGCACTGCACAAACAGTGGTAGAATGTCTTGCCAGTGCTGATGACCAAATCATCTGGCAAAAAATAAGGATTTATTTAAAACATTTCCGTTGACACTAGTGTAATAACCAGTCACTTTGATCATGGGATGAATTAACACAATTTCTTTTTCAATGGTAATCACTCTCTCACACAAGATTTACAGAGGAGAAAAAAAATCCATGCCTATTCATCAAAAATCAGACTCCAGTAATAATAAGTCATAAAATTCAGGGTGTGATTGCCTAATGAATGTTTCTACTTATCTAGAAGCTTATAGGCCATCGATGGCACAAACTTTTAATTAATTAGCTAATTAATTATTTTTAAAGATTTTATTTATTTGAGAGAGAGGGAGAGAGAGCACAAGCAGGGAGAGCAGCAGGCAGAGGGAGAGGGAGAAACAGACTCCCGGCTGAGCAGAGAGCCTAACGCAGGGCTGGATACCAGGACCCTGAGATCATGGCAGGGGCTGAAATCAAGAGTTGGAGGCTTAACCAGCTGAGTCACCCAGGCGCCCCCACAACCTTTGTAGAGCACACAATGCTACTCAGGAGATTCACAGTCACTAACTAGGATAATAAAATTCTGTCATTCCAGAAACAGGTAGAGCCTTAGACATTCAGCAACCCCGACCCTACAGAGGAGAAGACAGGACTAGGGCTGGGTCCTCTATCTGCTTATGGCAGCACAATTAGGAATAGGGCTGAAATGAGGGCCTGGGTTCTTCTGAGTCCAGTTCAGTGTATTTTTGGCCTGCTGAAACTTACCCTTCCTCCCATGACCTCGCGGTCTGGCGAAAGGGTCGACGATCCCCATCCAGCTCCCATCCGCGGGCATGGACAAAGGCCGGGGCTTGCCTTCAAAGGGAGGGAAAGGAACATGACAGGTTGACAAGAGTCTGTGACTATTAGAGGATCTTTCCTTTTATTTATAACTGAAGACTCCCCCATATCACACTCAACCGTAAGTAATAACGTTATTTTGAAATAAGAAAAGTATTTTAAAGCATCGGATTTCCGTGGCGAGCAATTAGGAGAGGGCGGCTGAACTTCAGTCTGTGTGTCTACAGAGCAAAGCAGCTCCGAGCTAAAACCAGGCGCTGAAAGTTAAAACTGTAACATGATCTCACTCCACTGGGCTTTGATGCCAGGCAGAGAGTAATGATTCAACAAGACTTTGCTTTAGAGAGATGAATAAAGGTCTCATACTTAGAATTTCATTGAGGTTTATGTTTTCCTCAGATTACCCTTAAAGTCTGCCAAATTCATCCAACAGTTCCAAATAAGGAAGGGGGTGGGGGAGGGAAGAAAAAACAAATAGCAGAACAAAACAAACACTCAGAAATGTACCATAAGATGGTGTTTTCTCTCTCATTTTTGTGGGCAGAATATTGGTCTCCACCGAATACCCAGGCAACTGATCAGAATCAGCAATGGTGAATCTCCGTCTTCGGCTTTCCTGGTCCAAGAAGGAATTTGGGGACTCGGAGCCCTTAGGACCAGGCACGGGTTGTTTACACTTACTGAATCCTCCATAAAGAAAACTCTCATTCTCATCCCTGGAAGACAGTGGGCAATAATTAAGTTGCTTACGAAGATCCTCTCATACAGAAGAATTATAGGACATACTTCCTTGAGCACACAAAACATAAGAAAACTTTAATCCTCCTTTCCACTGGAGGAAAAAGCATTCCTTTTTCAATCTCTGCTACCCCTCAAATACACAGAAATCTTATTAATAAATAAGAGAAAATAGCAAGATCCTACTAAATAAATGAAAATGATAGTTTTTTTCATATATGTTTAAATAGTATAAATATACCTTTGAAAAGACAGCTCTGCTTTCCTTCCACTTCTATCCTATACCTGAATCTATTTCTTATGGAAATCACAAGGTAAGGTACGATTGGAGCCGTTTTTCTGATGCCCAAAGTAGTATCTTTGCCAAGATCCAGCAAAGACGACACCTGACATATAATGGAGTTGTTAGATTTGAAAATTATGTCAAAAAATACAAAGGTGCCTTTATAATACCCAGTGGAGAGCATCTATTCTCTGAATTCCGTACAGAAAATGGCAAGTGTTGGATAAATGACTCCAACTTAATTCTTTCTAAATGTCAGCTTTTATAAAACTTGAAATTAATTTTAGTTGAGGCCAAGTTACCAGCTAGTTAAATTTCTCACACTTAGAAAATTCTATTAGGTGATCGTTGCAAAAACTACTTGACAAAATACAACATCCACCGAGTCCAAAAATAATCTAAAGATCAGCTTTGCCTGCTTGAATTCCCAGTGAACCCCCTGCTTGCGTAGCCCCTCCTCCCTTTATGAATCCATCTCCTTCTATACTTTTAAACCTGGCATATATCCCCATCCACAAAGCTTTCAAGACTCACCACTCATTCTCCATAACCATTTGCCTGTTTCATTCCTCAGAAAATATCCTTCATTAATGGTTTGTATGCACGTGTGCACATGTATATGTGTGCATGTGTGTCTCCCCCGAGCAGATGAAAAGCTCCAGCTCTTTTTCCCCTTTACTATACTCCTTATCCTGCCACTGCTTCTGTGACCCTCACTGAGACCCAGACAAGGACTTTCGGAGTTGGGAGTTTGGGAGTGGCCTCCTAGTTTCTGATAGAACCACCTACACACTGGTCATCATGAAACTGTGTTCTCCATGTGCAAAGGCAACTACTTGTCACTTTAAACACCCTTACGATCCCATGACCGCATGACTCTGGTCTGTGAAGATAGGGAAGAGTCCCATCTACCAACTCCAATGCCTCTGATCAGCTAAGGTAAATTCTCTATATGCTGTACTAAGTTCTGGGCAACCCAAAACCAGGGAGAAGAAAATGATATTAATTCTTCCTTATGCCAGGGAAGAAACATGATAGAATCAAATACTCAGCTTAAAACAAAAACAAACCAATAAAAAAAACTCCAACATGAAGTAAAATATCACTGTTAAGTTCAGCCCGAACTTTGTCTTATGAAATATTATAGCATAATTATGTTTTTCTCAGTTTATTCTTGAACAGTTGACTAAGACATTGGCAGTTCTCTGGGGGCAAGAGAACTGCATCTGTTTTGGGTAAGACGGTGATTCAGGCATTACACTCACTAAAGGTATGTTGAATAAATGAGCTAAATTCTCTGTTAATAGGTAAATTGGTATAAACCTGTATTTCATACCTAAATAATTCCCTATGTAACAGCTAATATGACTCTTCTTGTTATACCATTTATCAATTAAGAGAGGAACAACCTTTAGAATTTATAATAGGCACACACACACACACACACACACACACACACACACGCAGGCATAGACACAGAGGATCACACCTATATTCATATTTTTTATGTCCTATGAAGAACACAACACTGCAAAATTTGCTGCACACAAAAAAATTACTATCTTTTTAGTAGGAGCCAAAATAAGGCATTCCAAGAGCTCATGCTTTCTTTACATAAAGAGCCCCTACCCCACCAAACTACGTAGTTTCAAGCCCGATGAAACCTGGATCCATTCCTACACTTCCCCCTAAAGGACCACACATTTCCCTCCCTGGTTTTATTGAGATATAATTGGCATGTAACATTGTATTAGTTTTAAGTGTACAACATATGACTTGATATGTGTATATACTTGCAGAATGATCACCGCAAAAAGTTCAGTTAACGCCCATCACCTCACATAGTTACAAAATTCTTTCATTCTTGTGGTGAGAACTTTTAATATCTCCTCTCCCAGCAACTTGCAAATATAAAATATAATATTGTTTAACTATAATCACCATGCTGTCCAGTACATCCCATAACTTATTTATCTCATAACTCAAGTTTGGACCTTTTGATCCCCTTCACCCATTCCTCCCACCCCTATTCCCAGGATCCCACTTTCTAACACAACTGCAACTTCAAGACTCAGCCCTGGCACCCTGGGGTTAATCAACTTCTGCCCTCAAAGTCCCCATGGCCTTCAGAGTGCCACTTAGAAGCTCCACGCACAGGAGATGTGCACACCGCCAACAGGGACAATGACGTACCGGGGAGAGTAGGGAACAGCTGGTGGAGGAGGGATATAAAGATGCAGGATAGCTGGCTTCTCCTTCTTCAGCGAGGTATCCATAGTGCTTTCAGGGGACTGGGTTGTCGTGGGCGGAGGTGAGGTCTGAAATGGAAGCCAGTGCAAAGGGTGGAAGGGAACTTAGAGACTATTTTTGGGTAACTCTTCTTCCCCAAAACCAACATGGAGGGGTGAGGTCATTCGTGTGTTGACTACTATTAGCAACACTCAATTTGTACTCTTTCAGACACTCAGAATTAACTGGGAATTTTGAAAGATTAGATGCATAGTGAGAAGTAGAGGCTCAGGGTGGGGGGCACCTGGATGGCTCAGTCAGACTCTTGGTGTCAGTGTAGATCATGATTTCATGGGTCATGGGATAGAGTCCAGCATCCGTGCTCAGCAGGGAATCTGCTTGAAAGATTCTCTCTTTGCCCTCCCCAGACCCCCACTCATACATTCTCTAAAATAAATCAATCTTTAAAAAAGAAAAGAAGGAAGAAAAGAAAGAAGGAAGAAGGAAGAAGGAAGGAGGAGGAAGGAGGAAGGAGGAGGAAGGAGGAAGGAGGAAGAAGAGGAAGAGGAAGAGGAAGAGGAAGAGGAAGAGAAGAAGAAGAAGAAGAAGAAGAAGAAGAAGAAGAAGAAAAGTAGTAGTAGTAGTAGTAGTAGTAGTAGTAGTAGTAGTAGTAGTAGAGGCTTCGGAGTTCCAGAGTCAAGTTAGAATTCTAGCTCTGGGCAAATCACTTAAATACCCATGCCTCAGTTTCTTCCTCAAAAAACAGTTATACTGACAGTACCTCTTGCGTAGGGCTGCAGTGCAGATTGAATGAGCTAGTTTATACAAATCAGTACCAAGGCCATAACGGACTAGAGCATGGGCTTGGGACTCCATCCAGGTGCTATCCTGGCTATAGTTCTCATTAGCTGTGTATCTTTGGGCAAACCACCCAACTTCTCTGTGTCTCATCTATAGGATGGGAATAAATGAGGACAAGAACAGTACCAACACAGGGCGAATTAAGTGATATGGTACATGTAACAGGCTTAGTACACTGCTTGTCACATAGTAAGTGTACAACCTTATGCTGTTTAATTCAGTATCGTAGAGACACATCCACACAAGTTAATTTTAAAAATATAAGACCCACACAGCTTAATTTTAATTATGTTATTGGTCTCAAAGAACCTATTTTTAAATATCTCATGTGATACCTTCAATCTTATCTGTTCTATAGACTTACAATGACACACATCTTTTGGCTGGTAAAGGAACTGGGAGGAAATACCAGAGTCAAGGCACGAAGATGACTGGTGAAAGCCAGTGTGTGTGTGGGGGGGTACCCTATGAGAACTGTGCCTGGCCCCTGGTACCTCAGATCCTATCTAGCCCGGATGGGGATGGAAGACCTAAAGTCCCCCCCAAAGTGAGGCCAGGAGCTCCATTTTAAGGACTGGAAGGACTGGGATAGCCAGTGCTCACACTGACAGCTCTGTTTTAGGGGGAGACACCCAGGCTCAAGAGAAGTGGGGGCTTAGTCTTTAGTCTCCCCCGTGATATAATCCCTACAACCCAGATGTTGGCCATTGACACAGTCAACATTACTCAATATGCAATTGATGACCACCTCAGTCCATCAATCTTGAGCAATGTCTCAAATACACAGGGACAGGATGCAGACCCTCAACAATGGAAGCAGAGCTAAACTATGGCATTGGCACAGAATAGACACTCTCCTAACACTCTAACATTGATGATGATGTCTGTAAAATAACTCTCATTTACCAGGACTGTGGCCTAAAAACAGAATGATGACATCTCTCCAGGGACAGGCTGCATTAATGATGTTAACAAGAAGGAAAGAAGCTCCCTCCCCCACAAGAGGTGGGTGCCCAGGCATGAAGAAGCCTGTATAATGACACACACTTAGCAATGCCCAGGGAGTGTTGGTCTTTCAGGGTTTATATTCTGAAAATATCCTGGATGCATCGTGAGAACACTGAGTAGCTAAGCTATCAAATGGCCTCTGAACTGTGATGGTGGCTCTCTCCTTGGGTCAGAAGCAAAACAAGGTGTCTCCTCCCTCACCATCATCTCCTCCCCAAAACTGCACAGTTGGTGGGTCTTAGTAGGGTGGGCAAATCCAGAGAGGAGGGAAGCATGCCCTTCCTAAGTGAATTTCCAGAAGTGAAGGGACTACCTCTAGCCTCCTTAAAAATAATTTTCACTTACCACCTGAACACAGCCACTTGAATCTTCCTCTATCACTTCACACTCAGTGATGCTCAAAAGACCCACCATCTCTGCTTTCCCTGAGTTTCTAATTTCTGTCCCTGTGTCACCAGCTAGGTTCACTGTCAGATTTCACACCTGCCTTCCTTGCCATCCTCACCCCTTAGCCCAAAGACTCCTTTTCTTCTTCTTTTCTTTTCTTTTCTTTTCTTTTCGTATTTTACTTATTTGAAAGAGAGAGCATGTGTGGGAGAGAGCACAAGCAAAGGGAGCAGGAGAGGGAGAGGGAGAAGCAGACTCCCCACTGAGCAGGGAGCCTGATGCAGGGCTTGATCCCCTGGGATCATGACCTGAGCCAAAGGCAGATGCTTAACAGACTGACCCACAAAGGTGCCCCAGCCTTCTCTAACAGTAAATACTAATAATTAGGATTGAGGTTTAGAAAGATTAAATATCTTCTCAGAGGTCCCACAGCTAACAAGTGACAGAACTGGGATCTGAATTTGAGAAGTGTGGCTCCAAGCCCCCCTACCTAACCACTACACTGTGCTGCTCTGTGAATCTTTTTCATGCTTCTTCCCAATGACCTCTTAGCATGAGTCTTTCACTGGAATTGCCCTGTCACAGCTGGGGTGTGATTAATATGGTTATTAAAGACATAACTATTTATAAGAATTGACTTATAAATCATTTATTAATCAGTTATTATTTAAGAAGTGATTATAATTACATGCCCCTCCTTGCTCCATATCTTGTTATTTATTTCAACCCCCCTTCCCTCTTAAGGTTCACATGTAGGTGTGTCCATATCAAAGGCCTGAGATGACTACCATTCCTTCCATTTGAAGAGGTACAGTAAGATTGCAGACAGTTATATATACATAAATTGCGATCTCAATCTTATAAAAAGACATTAAGATGTCATTGCTTGGGGCACCTGGGTGGCTCAATGGTTGAGCATCTGCCTTCTGCTCAGGGTGTGATCCTGGGGTCCTGGGATTGAGTCCCACATCAGGCTCCCTATAGGGAGCCTGCTTCTCCCTCTGCCTGTGTCTCTACCTCTTTCTCTGTGTCTCTCATGAATAAATAAATAAAATCTTAAAAAAAAAAAGATGTCATTGCTTTTATTCCTAATTTAAAAAATAAACACTAAGGACTAATGGTATCAAGAGGGGGTTTTAGTCATGGAGCACAGTTCACCCAGGTGCAGGCAATAAAGGAGTGTACTGCTCATCTAGAATTATATGGTACTATACAGTACTCTAAGTTGGTCTGTTTTTGATTATCACCCAAGGTTGCCGATTCTGAACTAAACAATGGAGTGATACCGCTTCCCACTGAGTGGATTATCCCCACAGTCCCTACGGCTGCCCTGGGAGACTGCTGCTAAGGACACAACCCCATGTGGTCTCTCCGGGGTTAGTGCTCACACTGTATATCTTCAGATGTGTTTGAAATGAGAGGAGAAAAGGACCAGCATGAACTTTCTGCAGTGATGATGACAGCCACTAGCCACACAAGGCCACCCAGCCCCTGAAACGTGGCTAATGAGGTCCAGGAACTGGTCTTTTTATTTTATTTAAGTAGTCACATGTGGCTAGTGGCTGCCACGCTGTTTGGTACAAGATCTAGAATGCATATTTTCATTGAAGTAAGACTAGAGAATAATTCTACATACATAAATTCCTGAAACGATTCACCTTCAAATTGTAATTTTTAAGAGTATTTATTTATTTATTTATTTATTTGAGAGAGAGAATAAGTGAGAGACAGAGAGCACGAATGGGGTGAAGGGCAGAGGGAGAATCAGACTTCCTACTCAGCAGGAATCCCATTGTGGGGTTCAATCCTAGGACTCCAGGATCATGACCTGAGCCAAAGGCACTTAATGGACTGAGCCACCCAGGCACCCCTGTAATTTTTCTTTCTAGAGACAAATCTGATTGATACTCAACACTGTTCATGTGCTAATAGCAGATAAAGGTTTACAACCATAACAGATACCTGTACCAGGGGTGGTCTCCACCGTAGATTTTTCAGGGGAGCAGGAGTAAAGTTGAAAGAACCCGTGGGGCGCTTCTTAAGCAGCAATACGACTCCTGTGGGGTTCTCTCTCAATTTTCTCACCAGATTTTTTAGCTGCCATCCCACCTTCAAAGAAAGAAAATGAGGAGAAGGGACTCACTCATTAATTATGAAAAATCAAATCTATGAACTTATTTCAAGGAAATCAGTTGTGAGCAAATAAGCAGACACCAATATATTCATCCAGTACTACTTAAATTATGAAAAATTGGACAGAAATTGAAAAATTTTAAAAATTCAAGCAAATGGCTTTGGATTTAGTTAAAAGTCCTAGAAGAGAATACTAAAAGTATTAAGTCTCAATGAATAAACTCACCACAGTCTGCTGATTAACCTGAATGACTTCATCACCAGCATGAATCTTCTGAGATCTGTCTGCAGGAGACTATTAGGAACAAACACAGAGACTTATTATTTTTTAAATCTTCTATTTTGTTCTGCTTTTATTTCTTCTTCCTTCTTTCTTCTGCAGACGAGCAATGGAAATATAATTTTCTCAAGAACTATTACACAGCGCACTTAAGAGATGATCCCAAGATTACATGGTCTGTAGAACCTGGTATACGGGTGGGCACTCATGTTCCCAACTAGATAAGTGGTCGGCTGGTCCAGACCACCTGTCAGTTATAACAGCCAGGTTCCTCTACCCCATCAGGAAGAGTGCGACACACAGTCGACCCTTTGGTTCCTCTAAAAAGTACCTTACACAGATCCGTATCAAAATATATCTTGTAAAAGCTGACAAAGTGCTGAAAATGTAAAGATCATCACTGTAACCCTGTCATCCCATCTCCTTTTAAGCAATTATTAAAACTAAACCTTGTTTACTCAACCTTGCTTTACTCATTATCACAATGCTATTCACATAGAAAAATGGTGACAATAGAAAATGGACTTCTTTAGAGAAAACAAATTTAAATTTTCATCATTTTCAGGTTGAATTTAAAATGAATGTTTTCAGTATCAAAAGTCCAGATTTTGATTCCCCCAAATAATACCTTGCTACAAATTTACAAATATATGTACATGCATATATAGCTCTCTCTCTGCACATATTTGTGCATATAAATACCTAGATATAATCTATTCATTAGCTATTTTGCCCATAATATTCTGTTCAATGAATGAAACTAGCACTCTACGTTTAAGGTATCTCCTATGAGCAAAAGCAAAGAAAAGGATAAATTGATTTCAAATTACCATCAAATGTTATCTAGGCCAGAGTATTTTACTTGGTAACTTACGTAACTGACTGAATCTTCAGACATATTTACAATTATCTTTTTAAAAATAGCACCTCTGAACATGGTCAGGAGGGCAGCAACCAAACTCAAGACATTCTCACTAAATCTTCTTGCTCAACTGCTGGGATAGGCTCAGCAGGAAACGAGCAAGCAACATTCAACTGTAGAAACATTCCCTTCGATTCATCTAGATCCAATGCAAGGCACAGGTAACTATGACAGTTGTGTTTCAAAACATTTCACCTGCCACCATAAAAATGAGCAGGGCCTTGCCTGAGAGAACCACACCATGGGCACCTCAGGAAGATGGCCTACCTCAAATCTCTTTCTCTTTTGAGGCACTAAAAGAAAACAGCAAAGGCACCTAGGCTCCTTTTTGCCCATGTGTCAGATGCTTAATCCATAGTTATAGACCAATTTTGCTAAGTCTGATCAGAATCACTCCAGCCCAGATAATCTTCCTGGCTCAGGATTAATTTAAGGTAAGGTTCACTTTATAAAAGATGACCCTGAAGCCAGGAAGTTCTTGGTTGAAGATGTGCAATCTTCAAAACCAAGCCTAAATGTCCTGAATTGACTTTCCTTCCTAGGGATCCTCAGGCATTCATTTCTCAAATGTCCTACCAGGTGATTAAGCGATTTATTTGGCAGAACACTGGTAAAGAGAGAACTTAATACCAAAATTCTCCCTGGGGCAATGGCTCTTGCCTATCTTCACCATGAGCCAGACTACTGAAAAATGATGCTTGTTCTGGTTTTCTGCAGAAGGGTGATGACCTGGAGAATAATGCATCCATTCTTCAGAGGCTAATCTAATTCTCACATCATCTCAGAGGTAGGGAATAGAAGTATGGATGGGATCCTGTCAAGGTGTTAAACAACATCAAAAAAAGAAGTCATAGGGAATCACTGGATTCAGCTGACCTCGGAATGATCCTGACCTCTCAGGTAACCTCCCCACAAAATGGACTGGAGGCCTAAGATGGCCTGCTATCATTGTTTCAGCCTGGAGTCCAAGATAAAGAAATATAGGGAATGAATGCAGTGGGTGATTTCCATCCACTACCACCCACCACACTACGCTTCCATTAAAACATTCTGATTTTGGGAGCACCTGGGTGGCTCAGCTGGTGGAGCATCAGACTCTTGATTTTGGCTCAAGTCATGATCTCCACCCTGCATCAGCTTCCATGATCAGTGAAGAGTCAGCTTGAGATTCTCTCTCTCCCTCTGCCCCTGTCCCTGCATGCACTCTCTTATTCATTCATTCATACATAACTAACTAACTAACATACTGATTCTAAAGTCCCAACAACTTTACCTGCTAGCTGGAAAGCTGTTCCAGAGCTGGAAACTGGCAATTTCTACTGCCATTTAAGTGTAATATACCCAGCATTTAGGGTAAAATACCCAGATTAAGCCCTTGAGAAGTAGGCTCTTATCTACCCTTTCACCCACATCTGTGAGATTTAGCAAGTGTTCAGCACATTCCAGGTACTCAGTGAACACAAGCTCAATGACTGAAAAGAATGAGTGATATTTTCAAATGGATTGCCAGCTGGAATAAGACAAGTTTTCCCTTTTTTTGATCTTTAACAAGATGGAAACCACCTGTCTCTAGGTGGCTTCTGTACAGTCCTGTATGAGATCAACTACATCCAGGTAAATCTTAAATCTCTCACCCAGTCTTACTGAGTCTGGTTGGAATTCTAGGAAATGTATCCTTACATTAGACATTTCACTTCATTCAAAAGCAGCCTGTTTAGTCTCTGTTTCACCTCTCATGCTTAAAACCAAAGGACAGGAGGCAGGGGGGTGGTTTGAAGAGGAAATATCTGTGTGCCTTCTGGTAGTAATATGACAGTGAGCTACACATTTATCCAAGATGAAAACTGCTTTAGGAAGACCAGTGAGAGTCTGCAGCCACACAGATCTGGCTGTTAAACAATGCAATCAGTAGACAGTTAGTTTAGTTTTATATCTAAAACTTCAACTCTTTAAAAACTGAAATGACCTTCACCATCCCTCTGAATCCATCCAACCCCAAAACAATGCATTGAATGGTACACAAGTATGTTCTCCTTATGGTTCAGCTGATATATGCTAAGTCTCGACAAGAATGTGGGATGAACTGTGTAATGAGTTATGCATTTTTCTCTTCTGCACCATCCCTGACCTAAAAGCATAACTTCCCATGCTGTTATTGCTTATCATGTATGTGATATAAAAATTTCTATTGCTTCTCAGTGATTTTCACTGTAGCTCGACAAAGAATGCTTAAAGATACCACCATCTTCTACTCATTTGTCTGCCAGAATCACAAAACTTACTTAAAATTCACTGCCTTGAGCAATGTCATTTCTTTCTTGCTACAAAAATCAAGTTTGTGTCACAAACCCTCATCAAAGATTATGCCATTTTATTTTATCAAAAGACCTAGCAGCTTAAGTTCAAAATTCAACATGTATTTCCACCAGATTAGAAGAGGAGTTACCAAATTTCTTCTATTTTTAGGAATTATTTCCTCTTGTTTTAGTTGATTAAATAGCAGATTAGTTCCACAAACACGTGCTTCTTTCATACAGATCCAAGAAGCTATTTCAAACATTTTTAGCTTCCTATCAATGTCATCAAAAACTAGACATAGTGTAGATTGCAAAAATAAAGCATTCAATTGGCTCTACTCTTTACAAATTCAAAATGTTTTGAGGGGCTCAGGAAAAACCCTTCATGGAGCAGCCTTTCCAAAAGGAAGCTAACAGTATACAAAGACTCTCCCAGTAGAAGCAGCCCTGCTTTTTCTATTCAAAAGATCAGGGGGAAAGAAAAAACCCGAAATTTCAGTATCATGCCAAACATTACAAAACACAACTCTATAAAAAGAATCTACGTTGTGTAAAAATCCCAAAATAGCCGCTTTGGTGATACATATAAATTCCATTACACAACAACAACAAAAAACTGTATTTTACACATATGGCTACCAATCCCAGTTCTTGTCAGAATGGTTTTCAACAACAGGAGATCACTGTTTTTATACTTACGGGTTAACACTTCCAAGGAGCAAAGGGAATAATTAATGGGGGGGGGATAAAAACTGGGCAAGGTATGTGAATGACAGCAATAAAAGGCAATTTAAATAATAAGTTCATGACAGCTGGTGATAAGCAGCGTCCTAGCAACAGAAATGAACAAAACGGCCCCCACAGTGACTACAGATAATAAAATAGGATGCACACGCTGCAGCACCAAGTAGAGGGATTCTGTGTCACGTGTACTTAAACACATAATGGCTTTTACATTCAACGGATACGTCCGCTTACGTTTTCCGTGGTTCCAGTAATCACGTGCAATCCATCATAGGTTGATTTGATGTACATGCCCTAGAGGGAGTCACAAATACATTAACTCATTACTCCAAAGTTTAGAAAACACAGCCGCCGGGGAGACTTCATCTTATAAAACATTAAAGGCAATCCCTTCAGAACAACACTCATTTTTTTTAGGCCTCCTGAAACACTGGGAAACAAGAGCGAACGAGAGCAAACAAAGGGAACCGCTCATGAAAGAAATCAGGGGCCGATCTCTCTGGTATTGTAACTTGTGTTCTGGGCACAGAGAATTTTGTTATAAAACTCTGGGGACTCAGAAGGCACCTTCTCAGACCTGCAGGATGAATGAGGCATTTCAAACAAGGACCGTTCTCTCCTGACCATCTCTTTGTCCGGTGACACACTATATTCAGATAAACGTGGGAGCAGCAGTCATCATGGAGGTGACTTGTTTAAGCCACTGAAGACCAGGATATATGCGCAAAGATTATTAAAGCAACACAACATAGGGAGTCTATTAGGAAAGGCACTCTTCCATTTTAAGGGAAGCATAAAGACAAAGACACTCCCCTGACAGGCCTGGTTAGCCAACTCAGAGGCGAATACCATACCAGAGAGGAAACACTGCCACCGTCTACTGTATCACATATAAAAAATGTTTATTAAACTTTCATAAGATGGTGTGGGGGGGGAGAGGGCAAACAGTCGATGGGGAAAAGATTTGTTGCTCACTCTGGTATTGAATTTGCAATAATGTAGATCATCCTCAGAAATCATTTTGACCTTGGACTTGTCTTGCTCAGCAACCCACCCTACTCTCTAATGAGAATCTCATCAAATGCTTACACCTTCAAGCTTCTCTCCATTCCTCCCCTTTCCCGTTTCTTTCATTCACCGAAGAATCCACTTCTCCCAACCTATGGGACTCCTCCTTCCAAAGCATTTGCTTATGTAACTTTACCATCTGAGGACACTTCTGCCACTGGGGGCATTTCTCTGCTTTGAGAAATAACTATAAACTCACCTCCAGGAGGTCTTCCCTGCTTAAACTACTTTAATCCATCATTCACCTTGAAGCCAAGAAGTCTCTATATTGAATTACTCCTTACTAAGAACATGAGCTTGTCGATATTTGGCTGATTTTTGTTTTCCTGAGAGGAGAGACTGCCTTGGTGCCTCCCCACAGCTATCTACACACTAGGCCTTCCTCGTCCTCCTCCTCCTCAGTATCTGCAAGCCACCAATGAATGCAAGGGAACGATGTATCTAGCAGCTGGCACCAGCACTCATCATCTAATTTAATACTTTAAACAACTCTGTGAGGCAATCATTATTACCATTCACTCCTTTTTTTTTTTTTAATTTCATTTATTTATGAGAGACGCAGAGGCACAGTGAGAAGCAGGCTCCATGAAAGGAGCCTGACGTGGGACTCGATCCCAGGTCTCCAGAATCACGCCCGGGGCTGAAGGCGGGTGCTTAAACTGCTGAGCCACCCAGGCTGTCCATTACTATTCACTTCTGACAGATGAGGAAACCCAGCTCTCTCAAAATCACAGCTTTGAAAAGCTCATGAGGGAGCCTCACAGTTTCTTCCACTTAAATCTCAGCAAATTAATCATGCCTGATGCTGGAAGATCTAGGTATCAAGGCACAGATTCAGGTAGCCAGGTATCTCTACCTATTTGTATGCTCAGGGCCTCTTGTTATAGGGCTCATACGTCACTTAAGAAACATTTCTGGACACTTTTTAAGGAAATCATTTCTTTCAACCATCTCTTCTCACATTCACCCTAAGTGCTAATACAGACTTTCAGAACAGATGTTGTTTTGTACCCAGAGACCATCTTTCCTTTGTGTAAATGTTTTATATCTCCTTGCATGGCTAAGGCCTAAAAATAAAACTGTTAAGACAATCCCTTCAAGAAATGAGAGTACAGTTTAAAACCTGTATTTATTTTTATATTTTGAAGACATAAAACCTGTCAACAGTTCAAGATGGCCAATTCCTAACTACATGGAAGACAATCTAATTTAATTCTATTCAGAATTGTAACAAAAGCAATAAGGAATCAGAAAAAAATTTAATAAATGATACTGTTAATTTTTTAAAAGAAAACAAGTGATTCTAGAATTCTTACCAGGCCTTCTCCCGGTTTAACATTTGGCAAGTGAACTTCCTCCAGACACGCACACTGGCTCATAACAGGATCCGTAGTAGAGCGTATTGTTTTGTCACAGATGCCATTTAAAACCTTGACCTAGAGTTCGACAGGCAAATAGGAAAGGTTCAATCATTAACCAAGTTTATCTCAAGCTGAATTTTAAAGAAATGCACTTCATCTACAATCTATAGCTCCAGTCAGTAATCATTTTAATAATGCTACCCAATGAAGCTTTGGCATTTGGACTTTGTATTTGCAATCAGAGGAAATAGTGCCACTACTTTGGCTTTGTTTAAAGAGTGCAGCTCTTATGTGAATTAAGGCCACTGAAGAGCCACGGGCTGTACAGAAACCCCCATCTGGCAGTGAGGGAGAATCACCTATTCCCTGCCATTTGCAAGGTTTCTTAGTGATCACTCACATTGTAAGCATATCAAATACCCATACAGTTAAAAAAAATTTTTGTCTACAATTTTTTTAAAATAGATTTTCTTTTTAAAGCAGTTTTAGGTTTACAGAAAAACTGAGCATAAAGTACCGAGTTTCTATATACTTCCTTCCCCATCCCAACTTCCAACAATAGCTAGAACATAGTTAATAATAACAAGATATTACAAATATTTTGCTTTACTGTGGTATATGTTAGAACTGATGAACCAAAATTGGTACCTAAGTATCAACAAAAGTCCACAGTTTACATTAGGGCTCATTCTTTGTGGTGTACAATTCTATGGGTTTCAACAAGTGCATAATGTCTTATAACCACTACTATGGTACCATACAGACTAGTTTCACTACCTAAAAACCCCCTGTGCTTCACCTATTCACCTCTCCTGCCTTTCCCACAATGAACCCTTGGCAATCACTGATCTGTTTACTGTCTCACAGTTTTGCCTCTTCCAGAATGTCAGATAATTAGAATCATACAATACGCAGCCTTTTCAGATTGGCTTCTTTCTCTTGGTAATGTGCATTTAAGGCTCCTCCATATCTTTTCATGGCTTTATAAATCATTTCTTTTTATGAAAAATATTGATTATGAATAATGTTTTATTGTCTGGATGTGCCAGTTTATATGGTCACCTACTAGAGGACATGTGGCGGCTTCCAAGTTTTGGCAGTTATGAACAAAGTTGCTGTAACATTCTGTACAGGTTTTTGTGACCAGATAAATACCCAGGGGTAGAACTGCTAGATCGTAGGTTAAGAGTAGGCTTGGTTTTGTAAGAAGCTACTACAGTATCTTCCAAAGTGGCTGTACCATTTTGCATTCCCACCAGCAATGAACAAGAGCTCGTACTGTTCTACATCCTTGTCAGCATTTGGTGTTGTCATGTTTTGGATTTCAGTTATTCTAATAGGTGTGTAGTGGTATCTCACTCTTGTTTTAATTTGCAATTCCCTAATGACACACGGTATTGAACATCGTTCCCCATACTTATTTATCGAATGCCCATCTTTTATGCTGAGGTGTCTGTTCAGATCTTTTGCCCACTTTTTAATTGAGTTGTTTATTTTCTTATTATTGAGTTTAAACAGTTCTTTGTACGTTTTGGAAACAAGTCCTTTATCTGATATGTGTTTTAAAAATACTTGTTCCCGGTCTGTGGCTTGTCTTTTCACTCTTGACACTTTCATAGAGCAGTGTTCCACCTCAACCACCTTAACAATTTTTCCTTCATGGATTCTGTCTTTGGTGTTGTATGTAAAAACTCATCAGCAAACACAAGGTCAACCTAGATTTTTTTTTTTTTAGATTTTATTTATTTATTCATGAGAGAGACAGAGGGGCGGGGGGGCAGAAACACAGGCAGAGGGAGAAGCAGGCTCCATGCAGGGAGCCGGATGTGGAACTCGATCCTGGGTCTCCAGGATCAGACCCTGGGCTGTGCCGCCGGGGCTGCCCCAACCTAGATTTTTTTCTGTTATCATCTAGGAGATACACAGATCTGTGCTTTACATTTAGGTGTATGATCTTTTTAGTACTGGCTCACATTCTCTGACCCCAAACATTGACCAGGTAAAATTTCTGAGACATGAAGATCCCTATTCAGTGTTCTCCATGTAGAATTAACAGGGGTTATGTGGTTGTCTCCTTCAGTCAGATTCACCTAATCTTTCAAAATTAAGCCACCAAAGAAATCAGGAAATTCCAAAGAGTGATTTTTTTTTTCCAAGGGGGAGAATCCAAGAAGTGACACTTCTTACATTCCCCCAATTTGTTTAGCCTTCCTATTTATGGAAAATATATTTATAGCAGTTTCATTGCTAAATTCCTCAACATCAGTAGGAGGAAGGCCTTATCAAAAGAGCACAGGCAGGCTTATGTCAAAGGAAGGAAGCGATGATGAATAGTAACAAAACGCTCTTTAAACAATCACAGCACATCCCCCCTCCATCATAAAGTTTTTGCCAAGGATTTTTTTTTTAATCAAAATGTTCCTAAAGTGAAATATTCAGATCAGTATATCCCTGATTAACAGGCTAGCTGGTAATTTAAGTATAATTGTACCTAATGAAACAGACTCCCATCTATGCAAGTTAAGCACAGGAATTTTCACAGTCGTAATCTTCTTGTTGTTAAATAACTTTTAATCTTACCTCGCTACCTAAATTAATAGATTCAACTCCCAAAAGCCAATATTTCAAAGTATATCCTAAAGGAATTAGCCACAGAATTTTTTACTTGAATTAATATGAGTCCCATTGGTTTGGGAAAAGGAATTTTACAGTAACTTAGGTATACTTACTACAGCTAAAACTTTATCTTCCATTTCTGCTACAAGGCAATCCTAAAGAAGGAAAGAAGAAAAAGAAAACTGTAAGAGCTAGAAATTTCCAAAAACTGGTTACTTAGCTCTAGAGGTACCCAAGACATCCCGGGTGTGCCCCTCACCCTGCAGCTCAAGGAGTCCAGGACTGGGTACAGATGGCACAGAGGGGGACATCCACCTCCTCCTAAGGTCCTACTCTCTCCTGACTGAAAGGAGCTTATCATCCAGGGAATGCATTTGACCGATTACTTAATCAGAAAACCTATGAAAAGAACTGAACTGGAATCCACCAACCATCTAGACTGGGCAGAGAGTAGTAAGCCAGAAATCAAGTCCAAGAAACTGGACAATGGCTCCCAAATGTGACCCCGTGCTCAACTAGCACTTGGCCAACAAGCCAGGAATCTTTTAGCTCTGGGCCTGCTTGTAAGAATAGCTTTCAAATAAGGGCTTGAGTAAACGTAGCCACAAAAGTTTATTTTAAGCACCACTGAGATTAAATCAGATATCTCAGTCCTTAATAAATGAAAAGCGTTCAACAAAACATTCATTAACACACTGCCAAAAAAGTGGTCTTGAGGTATGCTATTGATGACATCAAATAAAGGGCTGGAATGCAAAGCATTATTTACTCAGCTTAAGAACAAAAGCCTCGGAACTGTATGAACCCAGTTGGCTGATTATAGGAGTCTCCATTGTCCTGTCTAAAAGTGGTCACAATGAAGCTGCCATGTGAAACTCTCAGTTCTTCTAGAACTGGTCTACAGCAAAGGTTTCCCAACTCCATAGCAGAGTTTGCAGGGGGAAAAAGGGACTAGATCCTTTAAGAGTTTATTTTGCACCATTAAGTATAATCCCAAACTAGGACATCCTAATTATTTCATGTACATGAAATATATTAATCAACTCTTGGAACTGTCAAAGATTTTCACTTCAATCAAAAGTCATTTGACATCATTTTTTTACTACTACGGGGAGAGGGGGCCTGGACTAGAAATGCATGATAATCTACCCTATACGATTTTGTAATCAGATTTTCAATGTCTTCTTAAAAAAAATTCTCTACTCAATTAAAAAATGTGAGAAACAATAATACTCTGCTGCTCCCAAAATTTACACTGATTCTCAGGAAAAGAGCAGCCAAGTAAGAAAACACTCAAAAAAAAAAAAAAAAAAAAGAAATTTAGAAATGTATTTTTACATGCATGAATCTGATATAATCTCAACCTACAGGAGCAACTTCTGTTAAATAGAATAATTATAACTCAAAAGTATGATTTTCCTCCTCCCTCCTGTGTAGAGGCTTGACTACCACAACGGCTCAACTCATATTAAAACCATAAGAAAGAGAGAATTATTAAATAATTTTAGCAAAAAGAATACTTAATGCAGTCTTGTGCTAGAAATAAAGCTAATAATATGTGTTTATGATTTTTCATTACAAATCCTAAAATGATGTGATGAGCCCTGTCACTCTCATGAGATAATCACCCACAGACAGACAGCTCTTCTTGATACACCAGGACCCATGACTCAAGGTGGCTGTGTGACCTCAGGGATCCTGACACTTGATTCCTTGACAGATCTAAGAAGCCACCAAGAAAATGGGCTCCCTGTGGGGTGGGAGCCAAGGCATTAGAGGAGCTCTCCTGCCCCCCAAATTTGTTCAAGTCTGCATGCAAGAGAGCTCACTTTTTACCTTTTGCTGCCATGAATACAGGCTCCCACACCCATTCCTACTGGGAGGAAGCAGCTGCACACATGACTTCATGGTGTTTGGCATAAAGGCAATGGACTGGAAAAAAAGAAGTCCTGGAACCGAGTCACCCGTCAGGAGCCAGATAGTGGGGCTGAGCTTTGTCACATTCCTTGGTCACCTGGATCAGCGGACTCAGGCCAGCCTACCTGGCAGGGACCCAGCCAGGGCTGATATCAGGTGCCCCTTCCCTCCTCTGCACTTCCTTATTCTAACTCCTTAGCAACTGAGGTGACTTGAGCCTATTTCTTCCTCCATAAAACCAACATGATCAACCCTAGCTCAGAGATCTGCTGAGAAGTAAACATGATCACATGTCAAGCATGTGGCACATGACTGAGACATAACCAGCTCTTGCTTCTTTCTCCTCTGCTATCATGACCACCTTGCTTTCTGTTCAGTCCTCCTGGGCCACTTTCTCCACAGTGGACTCTGGCACCTGCCCCTGTCATTTCATCTCCCACCACTGTGATTGCAGGTTTCCTGTCATCACAACTTTACGAGGACAGAGCAACATACAGAGTTTCCTTCGCCTGACAGCAGAGCCTGCAAACTGGACGGGAGGTCTATCCATGAACTTGGTGTGGGGCAGCAGCTGAGGCATGCTTACCTAGACAGGTGCAGGGTCCTTACATGGGAAGAGCAGCCACCACGTACCCTTCAGATCACGAGACTGACACCTTAGCCCCAAACAGAAGGACACAAAGTGACGAGAAAGAGGAGGGCAGACAGCAACATGTGGAGGAGAGAAAGGAGCAAAAGGATGAGCAAATGTCTCCCCTCACAGATGGAGACGAAAGTAATAAGGAAGGACCCCAGGAGAACATGATCCTTGTCACCGCAAAGAAGGGCACAATTTTCATTCCTTAAATTTCCCAGAATAAAGGGATAAGTGGAAAAGCCTGGTTTCTTCCGGAAAAGTCAACAGACCTTCCGCCAAGAAGTTTTGAAGAAAACTGAACTTCCCCTCGCTGTAAGAGACAGCGTGAAGCCTCCTGGCTCATCCAGGCTTGTCGCTGCCATCACAGAAAAAGGAGTTCAGCTCACTCATCAAGTTTGTTACTTCTAACCTGTGTGCACACAAAAATTCACTTGCCAAAGCACCTGTTCTCTGACTGCTGAAGAAAACATATGTTCACAAGAGCGAAACATCTTTTTCAATCTAAGTGTACAGTGATACTCCCATGTATGTTCATATTTGGCCAATCTTCATCCTTAAAAATTGTTCAAATTTAAATAAACAAACAAAAGGCCAAGAACAGAAAAAAAAAGAGCAACATACTTGTTAACTTCCTCTCCTTAAACCATCAAGTTTGTTGCCAGAAAAGCAGTACAAGGCATGACTTTTTATGTTTAAAATTTTTAAGTGTTAATTTTTAATTCATTAACATTTAGTGTATTGTTCATTTCAGAGGTAGAGGTCAGTGATTCGTCAGTCTTGTATAACACCCATCAGTGCCCTCCTTAATGCCCATCCCTCAGTTCCCCACCCCCACCCCCGCCCCTGAAGCAACCCTCAGTTTGTTTCCTAGAGTTAAGAGTCCCTTATGGTTTATCTCCCTCTCTGATTTTGTCTTATATTTTTCCCTCCCTTCCCCTATGATCCTGTTTTGTTTTTTAAATTCCACATATGAGTGAAATCATATGATAATTGTCTTTCTTTGGCTTATTTTGCTTAGTGTAAGTTCCATCCACTCTAGTTCCATCCACATAGTTGCAAATGGTTAAAATTTCTTTTTTTTATGTAATATTCCAGTGTGTGTGTGTGTGTGTGTGTGTGTGTGTGTATACACCACATCTTCTTTATCAAGGCATGATTTTTATATTTCCTACTTACATGCTATGACTTTTTGTGGGCACTGTGCTTTACATATATTATTTCATTTAATCTTCATGCCAATCTTTTGCAGTAGATATTGTTATTTTCAATAAATATTTTACACAATTTCTCTATATCTAATTTTACACAAATATATATGTGTGGTCATGTAACATTCTTTATGAAATTCTTTGTGAAAAAAGTGTTTCTTTTCCCTCCTGGGATAGCAGGGGCTTGGCTCCTATGCTCCATCCCTACTTCTCTCCCTGCCAAAGTAAACCCAACTTTTCTTCCAAATTGCCTACTGTACTTCCTCCTTTGTACACAGGCTCTTGGATGTGTGTATATTATAAATACATCTATGCATACATTTTCATATTTTGGGGGTCACCATTTGTCATTATATTACACTTTTTTCCCCTTTTATTCTTATTCAACAATAACTTATAAAAATCCTGCCAAATAATCTGGTATGGTAAGTATTAGTATTCTCATTTTACAGACCAAAAAAATGAGGCTCCTAAGTTTTAAGCAACTTTTCCAAGGTCCCAGGGCTAACCAGTGGTAGAGTTATGATTTGAACCTATGGCTGTCAGTCTCTGAAGCATCAAAGGGAAAACAAAAACAAAAATAATACCTCTTCCACCCCCTAGGTTTGGGCTAAATTTCTCCTGATAAGTGACAAATTCACATGAGCTTCTGGTCAAAACCATTATCTCATTATTTAAATACACATTTAAAAATCACCACTTATCATGTGCCAGGCAGTGTGAGGCCCAAAAAAGGCAGGGAGCAAAAATGATGAGGATGCTCAGCAGGTACCATTCTCCTGATGTGAACAGTTCAAGATCTGTACCTCCAATGGGGAGATTTTTTTCCTACCATCAGTTTATAATAACCAACACCTCTGTGAGTACCAGGAAAACACCCCGAGACGACATAAGAAGCCCATTCCATCCAGGCAAGCACAGATTACTCAAAATGTGGCCTTTTCAACGAGGGTCACTCTAGTCACACATCAAAACCTGAATTCCACCTCAATCCGGCCTGTCCTCCTTCCCCCCTTAGCATTTCTTAACCTTATGCCACTTGGTTACTCCAGAATTTCTATTTAAAACAAAAGAAGGTAATCTTTGATATAAAAGCCACTGGTCATTTTTCAGAAACCATCTGTACAACGCATCAAGTAAAAGCCTTTCATCTTTCCCCAGTTGGGATTCAGAAAAAAAATGGCGCAGAGCAGAGAAGCGAAAAGCACATGAGCCCTCTGAAGAATAGGATAGGGCAAAGGAGGGAAACAGTGTTGAAAAGCAACAATGATACACTGACCTTCTGGACTGTAGTGGTCAGGTCCAGGCAAAGCTGAATGATTTTGTTCTTCGTTACTGAGAAATCAGTGATCCCCGTAAATGGAGCCCTGGAAAGCAACAAATGTTCTTTGAAAAAAAAAGGGGGGGGTTGTGGGCACCAGGATCCTGCACCATATATGCTGAAATGCATGGCCACACCACAGGCTGGCTCAGAAGACTTGTCATGCAACTGTTTCCTCCCCAAAACAGGAATGTGAACAGAAAAGAGACAGAGATGTGCTGGATAAAAACACATCATAAAATGAGCCAAAAGAATTAATGTTCCTATAGAGGTCAACTAGGAGCCTTCAGAGCAGCCAAATAATCATGAGCATTTACTGACAGTGAAGCACAGCTTCAGCACGGTTCCAGACCTTCTCCAAGGGGAGCTTCATTGGCTCCCGCCATTCACCCTTTGAGTAGCCTCCAAAGGGACCCTAAAATCCCCCACTGAGCCAGAACCCCTGCAGAGGTGGAAGTGACAGGAGAGGGACAGGCCTATTTGCAGCTCAGGCCCTCCACTGATTGGACAGGTGAGTGCAGGCATCACTTACCTGTCCAGCCAAGCTAATAAGGCCTTGGCCGCACCTATTAGCTCCACCACGGAAGTCAGGAACTCATTGGGGGGCTTGTGGGAAGTGTTTCCATCATAAGCCGGACTTTTCCGCCGGCTACTAATGTAATTTTGTAAGTTGTGGGAAGATGCCCGCAGTTTCAGAACTAAGTTCTTCATATTATCGGTTTCCAGGCCATAATTCTGTGGAAAAATAAGATCAAAGGGAAAAAAATCAAAACAATCAACAATGTCCAAACTCTCATAATAACTCAAAAGCCCATCGAGCAACCCGAGTAACTCTAACAACACCACAAAACCCTCCATGATTTACCCATGGTGCCGATCTTCCCCACTCCAGTTTCTTCTGTTCTGCCTCCAGCTTACTCCAGTCTTGGGGATTTTGTTCTTGCTAGCTCCTCTTTTCAAAATGCTCCTGCCACAAATCTATGCATGGACAGCTCTTTCCTACATTTACATACTAGCCCAAAGGTTCGCTCATCTTTGAGGCTTCCCTGACTATCTAGAGTAGTAGTTTCTCAGCCGAAGCCCTACTGACTTTTAAAGCCCAGGATTCTCTGTTTTGGTTGGGGTGAGGGGGAGAGGGAGGATTCCCATACATTGCAGGATGTTTAACAGCACTCCTGGCTTCTACTCATTAGAGGCCAGTAGCACCCTCTCCCTAGTTGTGACAACCAAAGAGGTCTCCAAACATTCCAAATGCCCCTTGAGGTCACTCCCCAGCACATCACTGATCTGCCACTTCTCTGAACCACCCTGTTGGGCACCATCTTCCTCCACGGGGACGCAGAGCCTGAGAGCCAAGTTCTGTGTCCGGCTCACTGCAATAGCAGCAGCACAGCAGACAATCAAGTATTCACCAATGGATGAATTTCCATCAGGTGAGACTAGCTTGCCCAGAAACGGAGCAGCACTGACCAAATGTCAATTCACCCGAAATGTAATTTCCGTCTCTTGAGTTTATAACCTGGGTTCTTTCTGGATAACATTCAGCTTACTTTGATACTTTGAAAAAAATGAATCACATGTGATAGGTAGAGAACAAAACCCAGAGGGCAACACCTAAATCTAAGATGACTTTGGGGGAAGGAGGGATGAATTTCTGTATTCAACTGCATGTACATTCCCCAAGTTGGTGTTTCATTATTTTAACAAAAAATTAAGATATTTCTGGGGTATATTAAATTGTTTCAATGGCATCCCAAGCCAAAAATGTGGTGCCATTTAAACATTAGGAATAACAGAATGGCCAATATTATTGAATACATACTCTATGCCTTTCCAAGATTGGGCCAACTGATCAACGAGTATTATCTCGGAGAAAAAACAAGTGAAGGTGGAAATGATAGGCTCTCTTTTTTACCGGTGATGAAACTGAAGCACAGAGCCATTAAATTCTCCAGAGAGGTGGGATTCTAAATCAAGGCCACCAGCAGTGAGGGCACAAAGTTTTGATCGCTATGCTGCATGGTCCCCGTCCACGCTCCCTGCCCAAGACAGGACAGAAAAAGACAGAAAACAGGATGGGTAGTTGACAAGGAAAAGAAGAGAGTAGCCAGTGGCCCTGGGTCTACAAACTAACAAGCTGGTTAACTCCTCCCAAATTCTATCCTGACCTGCTCCATCCCCCGATGTTCAAGAAGTTAATGTTTGTATAGTAATAAAAGTTCCAAGTAACTTCTGGTGACACTGACTACAGCTGGGTTTTCACTACAGTAAAATGTTCATGAAGCTTAAATTTATGTTGCTCCCTATAGTAAAATAAAAAGTGCTGTTTAAAAAATTTAGATAAAAATTTTGAGAAGAGGTGCACAGGAGTGGCTCGGTGGTTGAATATCTGCCTTTGGTTCAGGGTGTGACCCGGGTCCTGGGATCAAGTCTGCATCAGGCTCCCCACGGGGAGCCTGCTTCTAACTTCTGCCTGTGTCTCTGCTTCTCTATCTGTCTCTCATGAATAAATAAATAAAATCTAAAAAAAAAAAAAAAAAAGAAATTTTGAAAAAAGTACAATAAAAAAAATAAAAATATTTCCCTAGATCCACTAAATGGAAGCTGTCTTCAACAAGATTTAAAATTTTCATAGTAAGTACATTATTTCATAATTTTATGAAATAAAATTTCCTAATAAAAATGTTTGGTCTTAACAGTAATGTTCTATCCAAATCTCATATTCCTTCATATTTTTCCTGTCATTTTCTCCTTCATATTTTTCCTGTCATTTTCTACAGACTAAAATATGACATTGTCCCTCAACAGAGAAGACAAAAGTAACAAAGATGGATTTTCATCATGCTTTTTAAATTCAGAGAATCAAAGACTCACAAGTGAATGGATAAAGAGCCACATGACAAGCTTGTTTTGAAGGACTTGTAACTAATTAAAGGGAACTGTCCCCTCATTCAGTCAATTACTCAGGCTGCCAACTTCCATCAAGAGTTCTGAACTAAACACAGGGAAGTTAGCTTTCTATAATCGTTGTCACCAGAAATGACTTGGGACTCTTATTACTACACATAACATTCACTTCTTGAACTCAGAGAGGATTAAACACATTTCAGTGTTTTGAGAATTGTTAAACTTCAATCTCATATAAACCTCTCATTTTTAATATTCAAATAAAGGGGAAGTGTCGCTTCCTGTGAACTGGTTCTTTTCATTTCCACTCAATGCACTCGGATTCTGGTTTCCCACCCAAAACCCATCATGGGACTGGAAGGATGAACAGAGGCAGCTATAAAATGGAGTACGGTTTTAACAAGATAGAAAGAAGGAGCAAAGGAAAGACCATTCCTTCCCCTTCCACCCCATTCCACACAAGAAGAGAACAAGAAACTGATTATATTAGCTCAAGAGAACCTCTAATGTAGAAACATAAGAAACCTCTAATGTAGAACCTCTAATGTAGAAACCAAGTAAGGAATGAAATGGGTGTCTGAAAATCTGTATACGTACATAAACCCTTCTGTGGATATCTCGATCCTTAGAGGTGAGCCATCAGGGGTTACCACTTCCTGGTCTGGCTAGAGAAATTACACAGGAGGCAGGCAGATTCCCACTCTTCTAGTGCCCTAAATATGCACATTTTAGCTAAAGATGAATCTTATACTTCTCTTCTACCTTCTTTTCCCATTCCTCCCGACCCTGTCCATGATCTACATTTGTGATGAAGGTATGGCAGAGACACACAGTCTAAACCATCTCACTGGCTTGGATCAATGAAGTCACAACCTAAGTACTATATTCCACAGTTTTTCCCAAAGGCATTTAATATACTCATAAGCAAGATAAGTTAAATACAAACTGTCAGCAAAGATTACTCTGCCTGCATGATTTCTCCCCATAATGAACAGAACACTATTTTAATGATTTCCCATAGATGGGTAAATGATGAACTGAATAATGTCAGGGATATACAAGTGCAGAGAAGTGTCCTGTGCAGGTAAATATATTATAGGTATTTCATTTAAGCACACATTTAGGTGGCATCACTTAACATGTGTACTGATTTGACTTTGTTCACATTCTCAACCTACTTCAATCTTAAAAATGAAGGACAGTTAAGTGTCTGACTCAGGCCCTGATCTCATCAGAATAGTCAGATTGAGCCCTTGCAATGGGCTCTGTGCTCAGGGGGGAGTCTGCTTGAGATTCTCTCTCCCTCTCTGCCCCTCTCTCCCTGTTGTAGGTGTGCTTGCTCTTTCTCTCCAAGGTAAATAAATAAAATCTTTAAGATATATATTTTTATATATTAAATATATTAATATTTATATATTATATATTTTTATATATTTCTATATATAATATTACATAATATATACATATATATATGTCTACCTTGGTAACTAGGGTTTGATTGATTGGGCAACAAAAATGGGTTACAATTATACTTTCTTACTCTCAATCACACCCTCCAGACTAGTGTAGGTCAATAGAACCTGTTGCAATTAGGAAAATGCTCTCTATCTACACTATCCAAATCTGATAGACACTAGCCACCAGTAGCTATGAGCACTTGAAATGCGGCTTAGTGAAACTGAGGAACTGAATTTTATTTCATTTTAATTTGTTTTAAATAGTTGCACATGGCAAATAGTTGTCCTCCTGGAAAGAGCAGCCCTAGAGTCTGCCCCAGAGAGGTGGAGAAAAGTTGGGCTCAGACTCTGAATTCAATCCTGGGAAGTGGTCTTGGTTCTACTTCACAATACAAGCCCTGTCTGAGTTGCACCAGCTTGCCAAGGTCAATATTGGCCAAAGGCAGTGGTGTTCTCTTTTGGCTCTCTTCTCTATCTGTGACTAGATATCTGTGGACCATCTGCTCACTGGTTTTGTAATCTTCACCAATAGCTAGTCCCTATTTTAGGTTTTTATCCATTGTATCTGCCCTGTTCTTTCCAGAACTTTCCAATGGTTTTGTTTTTTCCTCTCTTTAATCTAAATTCTACTCACTTCCTGTGCATCACAAAACCAGCAGCCACCAAACCAAGTTTACATTACAACCTCTTTTATAACCCCAGGGCCAACAGCAAATATATATTAACTGCCCAAGGGGTGGGTTGTTCAAGGGGAAAAATTATCACTATTTATACAAAGATTATATATAATGTAAATGGATTAAACAAATAGCATAATTAACATATACATTTATAATAGGAACATTTTAAAGGGAGATTATATCAAGATGAAAAGATATTTTAATCAAATTCTAAAACCCTCCCCAACCCAGGAAAGGCACACTCATTTGAGAACCCTCCTGTGACCCTCCTGTCAAATGCCTTCACTGGCGCTGTACTGCACAAAGCATGTCCAGAATGAGTTTGAGGTCAAACCTTTGCCTACAAAGGAAATTAGAAGGAAATTGTAGGAGATAAAATGCAGCTTTAGGTTCTGGCATTTGTCCAGCTTTGTTCGCTTCGGTCCAGTATTTTAAGAGGTAGGGAAGGGGTAAAAGCAAAGAGGCAGTTGCTGTGTTTATTATCTGGCTTGCTATAAACTACATGCCTCTAACCTACCCTTCCTCCTCACCTCTCATACTGTGCATTGCAAAGTAATTTACTTGTCCTCAAAGCCCTTCCTCGAAGTTGAAAGAGTCAAATCAAATGAGCAGAAAAGATGGAAAAGTGATCTTCCCAGAAAGTATAATAAAAGTAAACTCAAATATGTTTCACTGAAGAAGAAAAAAAAACCCACCACCATACAGCTTTAATAATAAACAGGACTCTAAGACATCTTCTGGGCAATGCAACACACACATTAGTGTACCGCCACGTCCAGGGAGTGTTACTGTACAGATGGGGAAAACAGACACCGTCGTTTCCCCAGAGGTCACAGAGCGAGGAGTGTGTAGCAGAGCCAGGATTAGAATGCAAAAAAGCCGGCCTCCCAGGCCAACACTCACACCACTTGGCCACAGCGTCTCCCCCGTGGCAGCTCATTTATCAACCACAAATAATTTCCCCATTACTTTTGTAAACAAGAGCAGCGCATCTCAGAGCAGGAGACAAAGCTCTGTCCATTTTAAGAAGAAGAATATGCACAAAGCAGCAAGTGTTATATAATCAACGGAACGCAGACCAGCAATGGCAAAATAATCGGGAACACATTCTTTCCCACCATTCTCAGTGATGTAATTGTATATGCCCCTGGCTCAGGTTCACGGCGTTACTTAACCCAGCCTGAATGCTGCGGAATGAGTCCAAATCCTGACAGTTGGGGAAACTGCATCCTGAACGTGGCACCACACAGACCAGACGTGGATCCCACCGGACGGCAACCAGTTTGGAAACACCATGCCCTCACAGGTGTTTTTAGCCCACGCCTAAAAAAGTTACTCACGCAGCCATGGGTGTGATGCAAGAGTCAGAACCTGGCAGGATTGAACTCATTTATGATCAAGCCAAAGCTAATCCTCTTGCAAAGTGTAACTACGTTCACATTTTTTCCCACCTAGCTACCATTTCATAAGGTGATTACTGCAAGCACAAGCATCGGTTATTTATATATCACAGATACCTGGGAAACATAAAAAAGGTTTTTATAGTAACAGAAATACATGAAAATCAATCGATTTCTCGTTTTGGTTTAGAAGAGGGCATTTTCGTTCAGGACCATCTCCATCTTTTTATTCTCCACAGAAGATAAGAAAATGAAACTAACACAGACTTTTTCTGTAAAAGGCAAACTTCTTAAAAGGCAAGATAGTAAATACACCAGACTTTGGAGGGCAACACGGTCCTTGTCACAACTACTCCACTCTACCACTGTAGCATGACAGCAGCCGCAGACAAAACATAAACAAACAGGTATGGCTGTGTGCCAATAAAACTTTACTGACAAAAATAGCAGGCCAGATTTAACCCAAAGGCCACAGTTTGCCACGTCTTAATCTAGGAAATGATTTATTTTCTTCCTTTTTTTATGTTGTTTCCAGCTCATGCTTCACTTCAATGTATCATTAATAGAAGATGATGCTATGCTAAATCACGAATGAACATTGAGGATTTGAGAGAATAAAGATTCTAAAACATCACCATGGCACAGATCATCTTTTCCTGAACTAACCAGTGCACAGAGAAGGTCAACAGCCTCCAACACAAGTTCCTGGTGTCCAATTCGCGTGACCCCCAGCTCCTCAAGATCCTGATGCGAAATCTTCAGCAGCTGTTCTCCATTTATCTTCTCTCGTTCAAATTTGTGGACATACTGCTGCAGGCAATCATCTAACCCTACCAAAAAAAAAAAAGCAGAAGTCCATTATTGTCATTTTGTTTCCTTTACTCAAAACACTGCCCACATTTACATGAACTTCAGGAATCTCCCAATTATACTCCAACTATCTGACTGTCTATACGATGTATATCCCACCTGATGGGACACTTGTCAGATGTGTCCTCATCTTGTCATCTCAAACAGGTCTGCAATGTACAGCTTAACATTTTCAAATGGATTTGGCACAATTTTATGGTTACCTTTCCATTCCCTTTCAACTAAAAGAATAAACACTAAACCCCCCCAAAAAAAAAACAACACTAAACCCTTGCTGACTTGGAAATGCAAGTTATGCATACTAGACATATGTCTGTTTGCTAAGCAGTCTTCCTTTGGGACATCACCCCTGTCCCAGCCCATGTGCTCCCAGTGGACTTGGCAATCAAGATGCTTTGCCACAGTCGCTGGCCACAATATTCGACCCGCTGGCCAGTTATAGGTTCAAGGATAACCAAGCAGAACCAATCAAAATTGTCCCTGACACAGGAAGATAGAGGTTCTTCCTTTCCAGTTGGAAGCCAAAAGGATACAACTTTGGGGATGCTGGTAGTCATTTTTCTGATCAGTTTTCTGAAAATAAATCCATTTGAGAGGAAGAAAATATTCCAATAATATCCTATATGCTCCTAGATCTAAACCTGCTTAAGGATACTTCTATCCCTACTATTTTTTCACTTAAATTGAAATAAATTCCCTTTACAGCTTAAGCTTGTTTGTGCTGGGTTTCTGTCCCTTGCAACTGAAAAAGTTCTGATGAATACAGAATCCAAAGGAGAAGACACCAGCAGTGGTACCAGAGAAAGGCAATGTTAAATGGGTTAGCTCATGGGACTTTTTCCAGGTCAAATACCACTTCCAACAGTGTTGTATTTTAATGTTCTTATACAATGATTGAGATGGATAAAATAGGTAAGACTACATGTCTGGGCATCTTTATTCCTATAGAGAGAACTCCCTGGTCAACTTGTTTCAAAGGTTTTACTAGAATAAAATTTTACACTGAGTCAATTGGTCTATTCAAGCCTAATAATGAAAGCCACCTTAGTGTTTTCAACAATGAGGCTAAAAAATGTTTAACTCCAACACAGAGGATGAAAATTCAATTGAACTAGCATAAAGTATGTAGAAGGCATGTTGCTGTCCTCTGTCACCCTCAAACACACACACTTACTTCACTTACCCCCAAGCTCTGCCATGTGGGTACTCTAGACTAGGAAAAGTAGACACAAGGTCTAGCACTTAGTTTTGGCAATACTAAATCTATGGATCTTAAAAGCTGATGTGCTAGGTTAAATGATAACTTTCACCATATGCCTCCCGATAAGATATAACAAGAACAATGTCCTTACAACTATTTGGGACTACCAAATATAGGAAGAGGCGGTGAGAAAAAATCACTTTAAGGTGATTTGGAATCCCCTCATCTTCCCTCAAGTGACACCTATCTAGCCAAGAGGCTCCATCACACAGCAAGCAAAATTAGAGACACTGACATGAATCTAGCTCCACTTTGATGGCCATGAGCCACAAGTGGCCATCAGGGTGTGTGATCAGACAGGCACTGGACGCTACCCAAGTCAGCAGGTATGGAGATGGATGCCACCACCCTGGCCCCATAGGCACTGTGTTCCAGAGCCCTGACACTCAGGGCCATCTGCAGAGAGGTGGCATCTATCTACAATCAGCAACGGTAACAAGGGCCAAGAACTAAGGAGAGCCTCCTGTCAGCTCTCTTCACAATTTATAGATGACTAAATTAGGGTGCATGGGGGCTACATAACCTGTCCACAGGCACACAGCTGGTAAAATGCCAAGAGAAGGATTTTTATAGCCATCTTCTTCAGCTCGCTATGGAAGAAAAGGCTTCAAATGCAAATCAAGACCTATTTGGCACAAGCTCTGCTCTTTCACATTCTACCCAGGGAAACACAAGATTATAAAAATTTCTCTCCAAGCATCTTCCTGAAAAAAGCAGTAGGGTCTAATTACAAACACTTATTAAGAGAGAATCAAAAAACCTTAGAGGTACTTAGAAGGCACTGTCATTGAATCCAAACAATTGGGTATGTACAAGCAAAAGTCTTAATTACTATGAATTTCACCCTAAATCACTTAGCCAGTTCTAAGCCAGATCACAGCCAATATCCTGCAATTGCCTCTCCATTGGGATGTCCTCTTCCGTTGCCCAGTTTTAAGCTTTAAAATGAATTTTTGTTTTAATGATCATAAAAGTTTAGGACCATCATGTAATACGTTTAAACTTTGTTGTGGCCAAACTGTTTCTCCCCAAAGTTATATGTTCAAGTCCTAATCCCTGTTACTTAGAAAGTGACTGTATTTGGAGATAAAGCTTTAAAGATGTGATTAAATTCAAATGAGATCATCAGATTGGGCCCCAATCCAAGATGATTGGTGTCCTTAGAAGAAGAGGAGACATACATGGGGGTGAGTCTGTGTGAAGACACAGGAAAAGAAAGCTATCTACAAGCCAAGGAGCCAGCCCTGCCGACACCAGGATCTCAGACTTCCAGCTTCCAGAGGTAGGAGGAAATAAATTTCTGTTGCTTCATTACCCAGTCCATGGTACTTTTTTATGGCAGCCCCAGCAAACCAACACAAATGTAATAGTCTTTCGGTTCATTATTCATACACATGTCATAAACTCTCATAAACAAAACAAACAGAGACCGGTAGACTTAAAGTTCATGCTTACTGTGCCAAGCAAGCTCACTGTGCAAAGTAAAGTATAAAACAGAGATTCCTGTCAGTTTTCATGTGCAGAGTAAATCAATCCATTAAAATTAAAGTGAAGAAATGGATGCAGCATGGATGTTCATTAAACTTCATGCGCCATGGATGTTCATTAAACTTCATCCCTGAATAATAAGTAGAAATAAAGATGAGGCCAGATTCCTCTTTTAATTAACTGAAGGGTTTCACTGAGGGAACAGGATTTCAGAAGTAGCTTGAGAGCATGAGGAAATATTCTGGACACAGGGAAGGGGGAGGTGCGATGAGGGTTCTTGATAGGATGAAGGTTGTAAATACGATCAGAGAGAGAGAACTTGAACAGTACAGACGAACATTTCCCTGAGAGGAAAGCCAGAATCTCTTTAAGGATTCTGGGGGAATATAAATGACCTAACCTCAAATAATCAAAAGATCCCTGACATATAGGATTATCAATTGGGAATGCCATGTTGCTACTGACCTAAAAACAGCATCTATAGAGGCATAAAGACTTCCTCCCAAGGGATACACGTATGTTGAATATGTTCGGGTTTAAATAATGTTGCCCCCAGTTTTATTATCCCAAAATGTTATGGCCTATTAGTCATATCCCACTGATTGGAATACAGTCAAACATTTGTAAACAGCTAAATTATTAAAACTGTTACACAGCCCCACAAAGGAGAAGAAAATGCCTAATTTCAAGGAAATTGGTCTAATCATTTTAGAATTTGCAAGACACACTTTGACCTCTTTGTCACATGTACCTATTTGCCAGATCCTTGCTTCTAGGAACTTACAGAATGTCTAGCAGAACCGAGAGAAACACATCATTAAATAAAATTAAACACATTCCATTTACACAAATAAAACACATAATGCAATGTGCAATAATCAGGAAGGAAAAGGAAAGGGAGCTCCAAAAGAATGCAAACCACAGTGAGGGAGGCCCAGACTCCTCCACTGTCCCCAGATCCAGTAGTGAATACTCCTGAAGTTTCAAAGAAATCCCAAATGGGAAAAGGAAAGAAAGAAACCGCTCACCCCAGTGGTAGAATGAGACAAGGCAGTAGTTATGAGCCTGAGTATCAGTACTGATCCCACTTCTTGCTAACTGGAGAAAGTTCCTTAGTTCTCAGATTTGGAAACCATGGATAACAACACTACCTACTGCACAGATTCATAATGAAACAGAAAGGGTCGTTATCTGGAATGGGCTTAAAATACAATGAAGCACATAGTAAATACTCTGCAAACACTGTTAAATACAAAAATGTGATTTATTCAGCTCCTCAATTTGCTAAGTGTTCAGAATAAAAGTTGCTAGGGAGACACAGAAACTCCCAAATGCTTTTAGGCAGCCACTCCTGGGAACACAGTAAACTAGAGACAACAGCTCACATTACTGTCCTCCCTAGGAGGTGTTTCCAAATATGGGAGCCTGCCATAATCATCGATTCCACCCGAAAAATGTTTTCTGATTTATACTAGAATAGAAGCATCATGAAAGCTGAGGCTTCCTTTTGTTCTCTGTTTATCCTCCAGCATCTAGAACACTGCCAGTGCTTAATACTATCTGTAGAAGTACATGAATGTGTTAAAAAAGACAAGGAACTTCACAAAAATATTAATGTCACACCAATGGACAAGCCACCTGATTTTGCTTTCCCATGCGAGTTAGTAACTAAAGAGAAGGAAACTGCGGGCTGTGATATCATCTACAGGTACATGCTCCAAGTTTCCATGTTTCAAGATTAAAGAAGGTCATATCAACATTAAGGAAAAGTATCATGCACAAAACAAAACCCCAAAGTAAAATTCCAGACCTTGACAAGATACTTGCCCCATACTAAAAATGATTCTTTATTAATTAATTAATCTCTCTGAAGTGTGGGAAGGCTTGTGTACATAAAGATTAAGAAGTTAGAGTAAATGATCCACTATAAAAAACATTGAGCTATTCTCTTCTTATTTTCTGCAGGAGACGACGATCAGATCATTGACTACATCATCTTCCTTTCTGCTGGTGAGGCCCCCTGGAAGGCCCTCCCTCTCCATGGCTATGCTTTTGGCCTGTATGCTCAAGTCAGCAAAAACTATAGTTCTACAACTATAGTGAGCCTGGAACAGTCTTTTTTTTTTAAATTTTTATTTATTTATGATAGTCACACACAGAGAGAGAGAGAGAGGCAGAGACACAGGCAGAGGGAGAAGCAGGCTCCATGCACTGGGAGCCCGACGTGGGATTCGATCCCGGGTCTCCAGGATCGTGCCCTGGGCCAAAGGCAGGCGCCAAACCGCTGCGCCACCCAGGGATCCCCAGCCTGAACAGTATTACAGTATTTTACACCTAGTACTTTTTTTTTTTAAGAAAATTTTTTTTATTTACTCATGAGACACACAGAGAGAGAGAGAGAGAAGAGAGAGAGAGAGAGAGGAGCAGGCCCCATGCAGGGAACCTGATGTGGGACTTGATCCTGGGACTCCAGGATCATGCCCTGGGCTAAAGGCAGGCACTAAACCGCTGAGCCACCCAGGGATCCCTACATCTAGTACTTTTGATCACTGACTGAAGCATGTTTTAACCAGAGGGTTTTCTCTTGTTTGACTCAGAAATTGGTTTAGCTAAAGCTTATAAGCTCAAGTCTCATTCAGGACTTTTAAGGGTCACAAGTGACAGACAGATGATGCAAATAGGATCCAGGGACGCAGTGTTGTTCAACCAGGAGAATCAATTACAGATCACACATATTCAATTTAGGTCAACACAATTTATGGTACAACTATCATGTGCATGACTTTCTACTGCGAAGAAGATGAGGAACAGATCAGTTTTTGATGATCTCAATCAGAGGCAAGGAAACAAGACTTGGGTCACATATATATGTGTGTGTGTATGTGTATACATATATATAATATATACATATATATATCTAAAACATTATATATATGTATATATTATATATATTTATTTTTAAATAAATATTATGTGTGTGTGTGTGTGTGCATCTAAAATATTCTTGGAATTCCCAACACTTTTAAAAACATGAAACAGTAAAGACCTGACATCAAAGTTCTTCTGCCTTCCCAATTGGCTGACACTCCAGATCCAATTTGTTACAGTATCTGACAAACATGGTCTTTTGCTAAAGATTAAAAAAAAAAAAATCAAGTTTCCAACAAAGCTTAACATGGTTAAGTTTCTATGTGGGCATAATATGATTAATGGAGCAAAACCAATTTCAGAGCATGCCAAAATTCAGCAACATGCTGTACTGGTAGGACCTCCAAGGGCCCTTTTATGAAGTGAGCCATTCAACTCTATCCCTTTAGAATGACTTTTTTTTTGTCATCCTGGTTTTAGTGAAGTCTCTAGACCTTAATTTTAAAACTAGCTGATAAAACTGGCTTAAATATGGTAATCTAAGTTTTGGCAATAACACTATGTTTGAGACATGGGGGTGTGTAATTTTAAAGGACTGAGGAATTCTTCTTGCCTGGTTGGACTGGCTCTTGAATGACTGACCTTTCCTAAAGAGTCAAAACTACAACCAGTGTCACTAGGTAACATGGGGGAGAAAGGGAACCCAAGTGCCACCTCTCAGGGGCAGCCTGAGACAGAAGGGCACACACCTAACTGTCCTGTTGCCTTTGCACCTGGAGGCCTCTGATAGTAGCACTTCTTCCCTCTAGTTTAGAAGGATCCAACTTCTTCACAACTCCATCCTCTGTCCCCTGTCAGTCTATCCACTCTGAGGGAAGAAACTGCAGCCACATATACCCTTTTTTGGCTCAGGATCCACTGTCCTCCCTCATAGATCTCAAGAGGACAAGGCGTAGCATGAAAAGCAATACAAACTACACAGTGCAGATAATACAAGCACAGGAAACTATAAAAAATGGTAAGATATAACGAGAATCACTTGAAATGTGGTGTCACATGCCATTTATGAAGAATCACACCTAAATATGTATTTGTCTTGTGATTTTTTTCTTTTTAAAAAATGTTTTAGGGATGCCTGGGTGGTTCAGCGGTTAAGCGTCTGCCTTCAGCTCAGGGTGTGATCCTGGAGTCCCAGGATCGAGTCCCACACTGGGCTCCCTGCATGGAGCCTGCTTCTTCCTCTGCCTATGTCTCTGCCTCTCTCTCTCTCTCTCTCTCTCTCTCTCTGTCTCATGAGTAAATAAATAAAATCTTTAAAACTAAAAAAAAAAGTTTTAATCTTTAGCTCTTCCTTTGGAAATGTCTATTTTTCATGTTAGGTTTTATAGTATCCTTTCACTCTGTCCCCTTCATCGTATGTGACTGTCACAGCTAAACCCTCTTGCCTAGGTTTCTACAGTCATCTAAGAAACCGGCTGCCATGCTCAGTCCCCTCTTCCTTTTAATTCATCCTCTACCATTCCATCCCAGCAAAACCATCCTACCCTTTACAGATCCAAGTCTGTGAGCCCTGGAGGGTCTGTCCTCTTCCAAACTTTCCTGCACTCCCACTTTCCTGGGACATTCATTTTTCTGGTGAGAATGTAGAAATGCTTTCTCCAAAAGGAACAAAAGTATGACTCTCAGGTTAGCCAATTCAGATCACGGGCCAAATTCGGCCCACTGCCGGGTTTTGTAAGTCGAGTTTTATAGGAACACAGCCACATTCTTTCGCACACATACTGCCTCAGGCTGCCTTCACGCTACAGTGACAGAACTGAGTGTGTGACAGAGACCAAGCGGCCCACAAGGCCTCAAATATTTACTATCTGGCCCTCTACCAAGCCCTGGTGTAACTAACAGCAGTGACGAGTACAAAGTGATGATAAACCTGCCAAGTGGAAAAATAGACGAGACCGGGATTTAAGTGAATCTGTTTTTTTCTTTTCTTTTCTTTTTATATTTTTCAAAGAATCATTTTATATAACTACACTGAATTAAAAGGCAGAGAAAATGCTATCTCCCCTCCACCACAAAAATCCTAAACATGTTTCAGGACACCTCTTATAACTTTTTATCTATTTTATTTTACTATTTCCTTTTGGTCAGTTCTTTTTTTTTTTTTTTCTTGGAGTAATGATAAAATTCACCAATTTTCAGTGCACAACTAGATGAATTCTGGCAAATACATACCATGATGTAACTAACCACATCACAATCACGATATAAACACTCTATCACCCCCAAAAGTTCCCTTTGCTGGTCAGTTCCCTCCCTGCTGTCCCTGGTAGTCACTGAACTGCTTTCTACCAAAAGGAACCTTATTTCTTATTCTGGCCTTTACTCCATGGCCTGCCTGTGTTACCCTGGTTAAACCACTTTTCCTCACAGTTCTTGAGCTCCTCAAACACGGATGAGCTGGCTCGGATTAGAACTGACACCGACGCACACAACTACCCACGGCTCTGATTTTCTCAGTCATCCTGCCACACACCTCTGGTTAAATGTAATTTGAAGAAAGAGGACCACCACACAATGCCTTGAAAACTGGCTTAGAAGACCTCTTGGTTCCTTTGAGGTCTACAAGTATATGCTCTTATAAACATGTCTGAGTTAGCATGAGTTACCTTCACTTATAACGGCCAAAAATGCAGAAGGAAAAAGACTGCCCAGAAACTTAAATCTCAAACATCCTCAGAGCCGAAAAATAATGAGCAAGTGAATGAGGTTGGTCTTGGGGAAAACCCTGTCTGGTTTTCTGTGCTGATTAGAGTCCGAGCATATGAAGTCATCCCTATGGCTTCTGTTGCCTTCAAAGCACAAGCTGGATGAAACTCAAACACATGGAAAGAACCAGCAACAAGAGCCCTGGAAGCCCAATTAAGAACCAACCAAGTTCTTTCACTATATTATTTATGGAATGAGCAACTGCTTTTGAGGAGGAGGGACATGGTACTGGACGTTTTTTAGAGCACCAAGCTGACAGCACAGTAATGCTGAAGACCAAGTATAAGTCTGTGCTCTTAACCATTTGGGAAAAGCTGGTCCACATATCACACATCACTAAGTGGGTACCAAATATGGAGCAATAAACCCAGGCTTCAATTTCTTACAAGAAGCAATAACAGGGAGAGCAGACGGCAGTCGGTATTTTGTTTCTAAAGCAAACTCCGCTTTCTTGCTAATAACTAATGCCTTCTAAGACTTATGTCACTCCAAAGACATCAAAAAATGTAACCAAGAAACAACCACTCTTTGGGTTTCACTGCAGAAGCAGACGATCCATTACCGAAACAAAACTTGGAAACAGCAAATATATCCATGCCAGGATAACTTAAGGAGGTAAAAATAGAAAGACTACCTTAGCTCAAAGATTCGAGTTACCCAGAAACGGTCAGTCAAATGGCTTGCCCTCATTTGAGGTTTCTGCATTGGTAAGTAATGCCTTCCAGCTGGCAATTTTCACCAGGAAACTCTGCGTCAAAGTAGGCTTTGCAATCTGACCCTGTCCCCTCCCACCCTCCAACAGATGCAGCACCACACTGTGAAAGGGACCCATCCTGCCATCTCTTAAGCATCCTGAGTCTAGCCATGAAGGAAGTAGTGCCCTGAGTGGAGACATGGGAAATGAAAGCTGCATTGTCTGCAAACATCTTTTTCAGGAGATCCTGATCCTGAGCTAAATACTAAAAAAGAACTGACAAACGCAAATCCTGATGCAAATCAGAAGCAACCAAAGAACCAGTGGTCTAAAAAAGATGATCAGAATTCAGAATATAGGGCAGCCCGGGTGGCTCAGCGGTTTAGCGCTGCCTTCAGCCCAGGGTGTGATCCTGGAGACCTGGGATCAAGTCCCACGTCGGGCTCCCTGCATGGAGTCTGTTTCTCCCTCTGCCTGTGTATCTCTCTCTCTCTCTCTCTCTCTTTCTCTCTCTCTGTTTCTCATGAATAAATAAATAAAATCTTTAAAAAAAAAAAAAAAGAATTCAGAATATAATGGCAGTCCCAAATGTTCAGCTTTGAGTCCTCCTCCACTGCCTGCTGCCCTCAGAAAAGTACCATGAACATGAAAAGGTAACAAACACTGAGGGCAGGGAAGAAATCTGACATTGACTTATGTATGTCTCAGGGTGGCTACTGTGTCTGTGTGTATACAGGCTTATACAAATATCCCAGGAGATGTTCAACACAAAATGCAAAACAATTTATTCAGACTCCAAAAATAAAAACAAAGTTGTGGAGGCAAACACAAAAGATTTCACAATGCTCTAGGGGGAAAAAAGTGTACTTTCCAAGGCTGGTTGGTGTAATTCAGTAACCAAACCACTGTATCCAATTCTGCAATGCTTGGACCGAAGGGGGGGGGGGCAGGAAGAGTAAAATGTGCAAGAGGAGAAAAGAATGTACTTCTCTCAATCTACGCTGTGCCTTCCCCTGCCTCTAACACAACTTATTTTTGTCAAAACTATAAATTAGATTTGCTCTAAAACCAAACATTGGCTACAACTCTTATCACTGGCATGCTCACACTGAACGGAGGGAAGAATTAACTATTTCCTCTCACACAGCAAGCCTAAGTTTCTAGCACTGAGGAGAATCAACTCAGTAGGTGGACCAGGCAGTGACCATGGCAGCAAGCCTGGAGGCCAGGCTTCACCTCTGCCCATCACCTGGGTGTCCACACTGCCCAGGGGAAAGCCCCAGTGTTGGGGGTGGGGGAGACTCAATACATGGATCACTTCTATTTCCACCTGGGCCCATCAGGGTTTCCAGGGAAAAACTGCCACTTGCCTAGCCCTCTACCAACACTGCCATCATCACTTCAAAGTGCACAGTCCCAACAGCTGGGCTGCATGTTAAATGAAGCCCCTGGGTTAACAGGAGGCTGCACAGTTTATAGAGCAGCCGCACACACGGTGTCTCATTGCTCTGTGCAATGACCCTAGGGAGGATGCTGGCCAGGTTGTAATTACCTCCACTCCGTTGATGAGGAAGCCAAAAGGAGAGAGTGGGTTCCCCAGGACATCATGCCAGTAAAAAGGCAAGACTAACACAGAGCCCAGGTCTCAATCAGGCACCCAAACCCTTGTGGGGTCTGAGGTGGTCAACGAAGAAATGAAGGGATGCCAAAGAGACTGAATTAAGCACATTATTTCACAGACTGTTTCAGGTACCATGTTGAACACCACAGAAACGCTGTAACATACAACTGATGTTCAAGTCACTGAAGATTAAAGGACTGTAAAAAAAAAAAAAAAGGAAAGGACTATTATTAAGCCTATTTTATAGGCTAGGATCAGCAGTAAGGCAGAGTAATTAAGGAACAGGGCCTCCGGGGCCAGACTGCCTGGACTCAGCTCTGCTACTTCCCAGCTGTGTGACCTTGGGCAAGTTACTTAACCTCTCGGTGCCTCCGTTTTTTCATTTACAAAATGGAAAAAATAGCAGTACCTAACTTGTGTGGTGATCTGGATGATTAAACATGTTAAATATTCTTAAAGCACTAACAACTACGATGATAGACACACAGTAAGTGCTATTTAGGTGTTTGTGAAAATAAAAATTTTAAGTTTTGTGTATTGTTTTGTTTTTTTAAGACAAGAAAATGGGGTTCAGGGATGTTTTAAGTAACTGACCTGACATTGTACAACCAATAAGAAGCAGAGTCAGGATTTCAGCCATTGCTGAGCACTATGCAGAGAAGCACAGGAGCCCATATGGGACCAGGAGGGCTGGGGGTCAGATGGCAAGAAGCTGACATCATGAGCAGCTGAAGCTTTTTTGTGCAGCAGGAGATGGGGGCCACGAGGATGCTGATACAAGGAGGATGAGAAAAGCCAAAAACACCTGCTAATTTGGGGACAGTGGCCTGGGGCAATGGAGCCAGTTGTGAGGCATCATCAGTCTTTTCTGATTTTTTTAAACGATGGCTTTACCGAGATAGAATGCATGTACCATACAATTCACCTCCTGCATTCACAAGTCAATGAGTTTGGGGATATTCAGAGTCGCGCAACCGTAACCACAACAATCTTATTAGTACATTTTCAATTGTGCCCCCCTTCAACCTGTTTCACCCCCCCTCCCACCCCCACCACTGGGAAACCACTGATCTATTTCTAAGCCTGAGGATCTGCCTGGCTATTTTACATAATGGATTCTAGACATTTCCCATAAATAGAATCCTACAATATATGGTTTTTTGTGGTTGGCCTCTTTCACATAATATAATGTTTTCAAGGTTCATTAAAGCCTTCTCAGAACAGTTTAAATGCCACTCCCTTGCTCCTAGCCCTGCTGGCTTCCCACTGCACTTGGGAAAAAATCCAAGCCAGTGAAGTCCGTTTTGGTCTGTTAGCCTCCTACCTGCCTCTCCAACTTCACCTCGGGCCACATTCTCCCTCGACTACTGTGCTGGACACTGGTTTTACCTACTTCTTCCAGACCTCAGGCTCCTGTCTACCTCAAGGCATGTTCCTTTCACCGAGAATGATCTAGCCTCCTGGTACCTCAGCCTCAGCTTCCAAGAGCACATCGCAGGAGGCCCCAGTTGATCCAGGTGGATAAGATAGCCCAAAGATCCCTGTTCCTCCCTATGAATCCTGTTGGCTTCCTTCATGGGACTTGGCAAATTTGTGAGTTGTGACTCGTTATCCCTCATGTGCCTCTCTCCCTCTCTGAAACACAAGGCCAGGACCAGGCCTGTCTTAATTATTCACTGTGGCACCAAGCACACTCCCTGGCACAAAGGCAGCACTCCAATACTGACTGTTTGGACAGAAGAGACAAAAAGAAGGAAAATCCTGGTTGAGAATGAAGACCACAGCTTCAGGGTATAAATCAATGAGGTTGTATTCTTCTTGATGAACCTGTCCAACCCTCTGCTTCTCCCATTCCTCCATTAACCCCCTGTGACAAGAGCTGTGGATATTCACAACGGGAAAATAGAAGCGGAAGGTCTCAGCCCTTGCAGCTTACAACATGGCAGGGTAAGAATCTTTCAGGTTCTTTTTTTTTTTTTTTTAATTTGCTTATTTGAAAGAGAGAGAGAGTGCATGATTGGGGGTGTGGTGGGGGGCGGCAGAGGCAGAGGGAGAAGCAGACTCCCCTTGGAGCAGGGAGTCCAACACGCAGCTCCATCCCAGGACCCTGTGACCATGACCTGAGCCAAAGCAGACCCTTTAACCAGACTGAGCCACCCAGGCGTCACTCTTTTGGGTTCTTCCACACAAAATCCCCACAAGTCTGCCACAATTATGGCTCAACAAAATGTCAGCTCTAGTTCTCTGAGTGATTGAAGTAAAGCCTTCTCCTGGTTCTCCAGAAAATCCAGTTTTTACTATACCCCAGGGGCCAACACAAAATGTCCATGTCCTATGATACTTGAGTGATGTTAATTTCATAGGCCCTTTTATTTTTTAAAGTCCCCTTTGTATCGTGCAGAGGGCAGAGAATGGAGGCCTGTGGCTCTCATCTCACCAGCTATGTGACCTCGAGCAGATCTTTTCATCCGCTCACCAGTGTGTAAAGGCAGGGGCTGAAAGGTTGATCCCACAGTCCCACCAGCACTGTACTTCTAGGATTCTATGATCTTAGGACACTACCTCCCTCTTCCCATCTTCGGAATCAGTAAGAAACCAGTATCATCCAACCCCCTGCTGACAGAGAAGTCAAGGGCTCAAATATCAAAGCCAGCTCCCAACAATAGGACATGTAACTGGCACTGTTTTGTATACAGTTACTGACAAGAAAAAGTAGTACTTTTGAGGCTAATATATTATCAGATTATATAAGCCCAGAAACTGGAGCAGAATTTGAAAGATGCATCATGCCTAATAAAAAACCGTGTCCTGTGCCACAGGCCCCTCTGGAACCCTTCCTCATCTTCATGAAGCAGGGGCAGCAGTGCCTGCTCCACTCTTCCTCCCACAGAAGGCGAGACAGCTGACCTAAAGAGCTTTCGCAGCTATTCAAAAGAAAAAAAAATTTCCTACGTGGAACCATTCATTCAGAGCACCGTTCAAATCCTAGATTTTTAAAGTATGCTAAAGAAAGTCAAAGACCTAAATGAGCCATGAAGCCTAAACCTCCAGCAGCCTCTCAAAAGAAACATCCTAGTATGAGAGCACATGTGGGTAAAAACCTCAAAGAGGTCTATGTTTGGTCTTGAGACCTGCAAAATTAATGGCTTCAAGCAAATTTTGAAGACTTTAATGCGAAATACAATAAAATGACCTCTCACCAAATACTGTGGATAAGAAGAAAGCAAGTTTTCTATGACATTAAATTAAGAAAAATAAACGTAGAATTGGGGAAAATATACAAAATTACACACATAAAATAGCAAACAATTAAATGTCACTTCCTACATGGTAGGTTCCTTTTCAAGACTTAGATATATAAAAACTTTCCTCCTCCTCCGGTCCCCATGAGGGTGTACTATAGCCTCTCGCTTCAGAGATGAAGACCTGAGGCCCAGAGAAGGGAGGTGACCCTACCCAAGGCCACACAGAGGCAGCGCTCACACCCTGGGGGCCAGGGGCTCTGCTCTTCAACCTCATATATTGCCTCTCTGTGCTCCAGTGCAGAACATTCACCCACAGTCCTTTAGCTGATCTAAGGAAAATACAGTTTTGTGTAACAGGAAAGTGTACATGTCATTTCAGCTTAGTTTACTGCCTGTGGTTACCATCAGACATTGTCATGGCAATGTAAATACAAATGGCCCTCCCACCTAGATGGGTCAGATAAGAAAATTCACAGCTGGGATCCCTGGGTGGCGCAGCGGTTTCGCGCCTGCCTTTGGCCCAGGGCGCAATCCTGGAGATCCGGGATCGAATCCCACGTCGGGCTCCCGGTGCATGGAGCCTGCTTCTCCCTCTGCCTCTGTCTCTGCCTCTCTCTCTCTCTGTGACTATCATAAATAAATAAATTTAAAAAAAAAAAAAAGAAAATTCACAGCTCCTACAGACTGGTCATTGTTCATATTCTGACATTATCAACCTGTGTCCCCGTTTTCCTAGTACCACTCTAAAAGACACGTAAGATGGAATTTTGTTTTCTAAGAAATCCAAACAGAATTCTTTCTAGCTCTTTCCATTTTGAATGCAGCTCCAGAAACAGACCCAAAAGTCAGTGGTGATCATAAGAGAGTAGTGATACACCAATAAAACTGACCACCTTTAAAAGATCAAATTGGGTACCTGGGTGGCTCAGTCAGTTAAGCGTCCTGACTCTTGGTTTCGGCAAAGGTCATGATCTGGTGGTTGTGAGACTGAGCCCCAGGGTGGCTCCTGCTGAGCGTGGAGCCTGTCTGAGAGCCTCTCTCCCTCACCGTCTGGCCTCTTCCCATGCCTGCCACTCTTGCATTCGCTCTCTCTCTCTCTCTCTCTCTCCCAAAAATAAATGAAGGATTAAATATCTGCAGAAGTCACAAGACTCCATTTCCCAAAGTTACTTTTCAAAAACTTTAATATAGAAAAAGGCAAGTTTTCTTTCCGGAACATTCAGCCCCTTGAGGTCTTCTGCAGGCATTAGCATTCCAAGAAGAAACAAAGGCAGAGAGACAACACTCCACGGAAGAGAAAACACAGCTGTCAGTACACGTCGACACCTACCTGTGTATCCTGAAGGCTACAGGAAAAGAAATGAAAAATGAAAAAAACCAGCTCTGTTTGCGCTGTGCTCCCTAAGTGGAGAAGAGGCCAGTTTACGGGGCTCAGGGGCTGACCCGGGTCTTAACATACACACAAGAACCAAAGAAGCACCTGCCCTACAGAAGCACAAGCGTGAGCGGCCAAGCTGCAAAGACTGGGAACACCATAGAACTGGAGGGTTCACTGCACCCTAGTCTGGGACCCAGGAAAGATGCAGGAAGCTATTCTCCCCCACTTGTATTTTTCCACAGAGGAGAAGAAAATATGGGGGTGCTGTTCTATATTTAAAAAGCTAACCATGGAGATCGAGCAGGGCAGGGCACAGGAGGCAGGTATGGAGAGCTCAAGAAGGCAGCTGAAGCTCTGGGGGAGAGGACACACAGTTTCCATGGCTCCTCTGTGCCATCCTTACCACCCCGAGTCCATAAATGAAACTACAGCTCCCCAAACAAACATTTTCCATGGAACCTCCTACCCCATCCTCCCCAAACACCACCACCTTGCCTCAGAACTCACAGAAGTTTGCCCATTTCTTGTCTTGGACAGGCATGGCACTACCAACACAAGTTTTCTGTCTCAGAGTTCTAAAAGAATGACATTTTCCCTAGAATAAAGAATTCATTCCATCTGAGTCAACTTAGATATATTTATTTAGCATCACCTACAGGCTGCTCTACAGTGCTCCTGCAGCGGGAGGGGAACAGGGAACTTACAAATGCCCTTGGGGGTTCTTGTCACCCAAGCAAAAACCGTAGGTCATATTCCTAAGAGGTAACCTTTTGAAGTGATTTGCATGAGGCTTATGCCTGACAGGAAAGTCCCACATCTGAAATGACATTTTTCTTTTTTTTTTCTTTTTTTTTTTTTATTTATTTACTTATGATAGTCACACACACACAGAGAGAGAGAGAGAGGCAGAGACACAAGCAGAGGGAGAAGCAGGCTCCATGCACCGGGAGCCCAACGTGGGACTCGATCCCGGGTCCCCAGGATCGTGCCCTGGGCCAAAGGCAGGCGCTAAACCGCTGCGCCACCCAGGGATCCCTGAAATGACATTTTTCTATTGAAAGTGAAGTCTTTGATTTAAAACGTATTTCTCTAATATAAATATTGCTTATTTACACCATATATAATTTAGTATAATAGAGTACACACACACACACACACGCACGCACGCACTCACTCTGCCAAAGAGTACAAAATGACACATGTAAACACAGAAGAGGACCAGAACAATGGTTTAAACTCAAGTCTCAGAATGTGGATCCTATAAGGAACGAGGAAATGTTGAGCATATGGACTACACCAAATGTTCATCTTCCTAAAAGAGTCCTCTGCTAAATCTCTGCCTGGCTGACTTTCTCAGGTCCTCCATTCTCAACTCAAATGTCACATCTCCGTGAGGCACTCCCTGACTGTCTAATCTAAAAAGTCCATCTATGTGTCACGGTCATGTCTATCATGCTGCCCTCTTATTTTCTTCTGAAGACATCACTATTTGAAATTACCCTGCTGATTAGGCTAATGGCTTCCTGTCTGTCTCCTCCCTCTAATCCATCCACATCGCAGAGTTAGGGTTCTCAATGTCCTTATTAGCTGCATATCTGCAGCTCTGGGAACAGGTTCTCACTCGTAGGAGGAGCTCAGTAAGTAACTGTTGACTGAATAAAGAATGAATGCACTCTCATGCTCCAAAGCAACAGGAGCATGCTAGAAGCATGAAAATACAGTGGGTCAGACATCCTGGGCTTGAGATCCAGCTTGACTTCTTAATTTCCTAAGGGTCTAGGGACAGTTACTTAACCTTCAGAAGTCTGTTTTCTTAGCTATAAACTAAAATAACAGGAAGTACTGAGTTTGTAAGTACTTTGTAAATTATGAAGTACCTTATCATTATCATTATTATTATTATTATTATTATTATTATTATTAAAGACGTTCTGAGTCAATATTTATAGTGGCACGAAAGAAAAGGTTCATTAGAATAAATCCTTAAGGGGCACCTGGGGGGCTCAGTGGTTGAGCGTCTGCCTTTGGCTCAGGTTATGATCCCGGGGTTCCGGGATCGAGTCCCGCATCAGGTTCCTTGTGGGGAGCCTGCTTCTCCCTCTGCCTGTGTCTCTGCCACTCTCTCTCTGTGTCTCTCAGGAATAAATAAAATCTTTTAAAATAAATAAATAAAATAAATCCTTAAATAGGTGTGTTAATCTGGCAAGAGGGAACTTTCTTAACCTTAATTAACCCCTTTCTGCAACGTTGGTCTTTGATCGGATCCCTCCCAAGTGTGTGACAACTTGTTTACACATTGTAGTAGAAAGCACAGCATGAAGACCAGGGTTCCAGCCCCTACGTTACCATTCAACTTCTTTATGTCCCATCCTCTCTCCCTTATAAATGAAAAATCATCTCAGAGTCCTACTGTTAATATAAACATGCCATGCTGTGCTGTGCACAGCAGCTTACAGCGGACCCACGTCAGTCTGTGTTGAGATTCTGGCTCCAAAGGCCACATGGGCATGTGGGGAGGGCACAATCCTAGTAGCAGAGGGATAAGGACAGGAGCCCCATTCCCTAAGCAGCAGCAAACACTGCATCTCTGCACAAAGCCTTCTATGACAGTCGCACATTTTTATGCTGCCAAATCTTTTTATTTTTTTATATTTTTTTAAAGATTTTTATTTACTTATTCATTAGAGACAGAGAGGCAGAGACACGGGCAGAAAGAAGCAGACTCCATGCAGGGAGCCAGATGTAGGACTTGATCCTGAGACCCCAGGATCACACCCTGAGACGAAGGCAGATGCTCAACCACCGAGCCACCCAGGCATCCCACTGCCAGATCTTTTTAAAGGTAGAATTCACATACCACAAAATTCACCCTTCTTAGGTGTCCAAATAGGTCGTTTTTAGTATTCTCACAAGGTTTTATGACCACTATCTAATTTGAGAACGTTTCCATCATCCCAGAAGGAAACCCCATACCCATTAGCAGTGACTGTCCATGTCCCGGACACCCAATCCCTACTCCCTCTACCTATGGATTTGCCTATTATGGATGTTTTTCTATAAATGGATTCAGGTAGTATGTGGCCTTTTGTGTCTGGTTTATTTCACTCAGCATAATATTTTCTTTTTTTTAATATTTAAAGATTTTTATTTATTTATTCATGAGAGACACAGAGAGAGGCAGAGACACAGGCAGAGGGAGAAGCAGGATCCCTGTGGGGAGTCTGCTGCAGGACTCGATTCAGGGACTCCAGGATCATGACCTGAGCCGAAGGCAGACACTCAACCACTGAGCCACCCAGGCATCCCAGCATATTTTCAAGGCTTATCCATATAGCATGTAATAATGCTTCATTCCTTTTTCTGGCTGACTAATATCTCATTGTATCAATATACCATATTCCTTAATCCATTCACCAATTGATGGACATACGGACTATTTCTACTTTTTGGCTATTATAAATAATGTTGCTATGTGCATCTGTGTGTAGGTTTTTATGTAAATATATGTTTTTAGTTCTCTTGGGTATATATCTCCTATTCTGAAAGAATTTTTTGAGTCTTATGGTAACTCTAGGTTTCATTTTCTAACATTTGCCAAACTATTTCCCACATGGATTGCACCATTTTTCATTCCTCCCAGCAATTTAAGAGGTTTCTAATTTCCTTGTTTTCTTCGCCAACACTTGTTACTATACATCTTTGTAATTCTAGCCATACTAATGGGTGTGAAGTAATATTTTATTGTGTTATCAGATTTGAACATCCAGGTCTTCATAAGTACTCAAAACCAAATGCCACAGAAGGGAAAAAAATTGGATTACACCAAGCCAGTATTCTCAAACTTCAGTCATTCAAGAACCATCTACATGATTTTGTCAAAACTGGGTGCCATTTCTACTATCATGTACTTAATTTTTATAAATCATTTCATTTTTAAAAGAGCCTTTAAATCACTGTTATTAGTATCACTTGCCACAAATAGAAAGTATCAGAAACATATATATAATAAAAACCAAGTTAGCTGGATAGAATTGTCTCCCAGGGTCTGCTTCATCATGGTAAGAGAGAAACTGCAAGTGACACGTGTCCAAGACATGCTGGCTACAAACACAGTGTTCCCTCGGCTTAGCAAAACTGTCTAAAATCATCTCCACTACTATCTTGGACTCTGCATTTTGGAAGAGACCGCTGTAACATTTCATGAATACCTTTCCTGAAAGAGGTGGTCAGAAAATAAGATCCATTGTGAGGATTATCCTGAGGGGCTTTAAAAAAATGCCCTAAATAGCATATTTTGGTAGCCAGTTACACTCAGCTGAAGGGTATCCCTTCTTCACATTAACAAACTTTCTTCAGCAAATTTCCAATAAGTTGGTCCATACTCTAGCTGCAAGCATCTGGCTCTTCAAGTTTCAACAAAAACAGCTTTCAGAGCAAATATATGTAACACGAATTAAAAGTAAGAGCACCTGCCTTTGGGTAGGCAAGTCCAGGCAATGAGACCCGTAATGTGACAAAATGCCTCATGGGCTTGACAGACAGCACTGGCCCCGAGTGTAATAAAAAACACAATGCCTTATTTGTGCTCAAATATATTCAGCCTTCCTCACCCAACTGACACACGTACTATTTATACACAAGTTAGATTTAAAAAAAAAAGTGACAGCATATTTGGGCACCTCCACATTTGAAGACTAATTATCATCTGTCATCATCCAAGCTTAATAAAATACTAAATAGCATATTACATTTACAGAAAAAGAGTGAGGATGAAATGTGAAGGTATCCCATTGCCCTCTTTACGTGGGCACTCCTACTCAGCCCTCTGATCTCAGCTCAAACACCCCTTCCAACAGGAATATTTCCCTTGCCTTCAATGCAAAACCCCTGATTATGTATTTCATGGTGCTTTTCTTTATAATTTAATATGTGCATGGTTGGTATTTGTCCCCCAAACACAAGCTCCATGAAAACAAGAACAGATTGGTTTCCATCATCATACCCTCAACAGCTAGGACAGTTCTTGGCACAGAGCGGGTAATCAAGAATTAATTGTTGAATGAATGAAGTCAAAGGATGTCATAATTTTATTATGTATTATATATGCCTTGGACATGTTTAGAATGACTACTAAAAGTACATTTCAAAAGAACACAAAGCAGGGACTCTCAAATATCCTAAAGTTTCCTGCTACTGGACCTCAATCCAATCCATCCCATTTAATAGAAGCCTCTCTTTTTCTTCCATGTAACTTCCAAACAACTAAGCTAGGTACCTGAATCTATCTATGAGCCTTTATGGAAGGCCTGAGGAGTGGAAGAGGGTTAGTGACAAGGGTAAGGAAAGGGGAAGAAAACTAAAGTTTAATGAGTGGATACAATATATGGTATATTCCTTCTGAATCCACAAAAAAAAAAAAAAAACTTTTGTTAATCACCCTGGTACAACTGAAACTTAAAATTTCAATAACTTGCTCAAAATCATATGGCTAACAAATGGCTACACAGGAACATTGATTCAGTTCTTTGTGAGCTGAAGAAGTTACACAAGTGCTATAGAAACACACAAAGTGAAATAGGCTTAAAAGAATAAAGTTTAGCTGCGAGAGGTGGGGGGGAACGGAACATTATAATACAGCTACTTCAAGAGCTAATGTGTATTGACCATTTTCCATGTGCTAGGCACAGACTAACTCATCTACCACACATTATCTCATTTATTATACAAATAAACCCTATGAGGTGAACCTAATTATCATCCTTATTTTGTAGAGTATAACTATGGCTTGAGAGAAGTGATCTGACCAAGGTGAGACAGCTGGTGTCTGTGATCTGAACCTCACAGTCTGAGCTCCTATCAGAGAACTTATCCCTTCCTCCAACTCCTGCCATGATCTAGGGCTCACAGGAGGGATGAGGAAACTAGCAGAGCATGCATTCAGGAAGCGTCTACTGTATGTCAAGATGAGGCATGGAGTGTGGTAGGCTGAGAGGAATGACCTAGCCTCTGCTCTTTAGCACTGTATATGTGGAAGGAAGCCAACGAAGACAGAGCTGGTCTTAGGAAGGTAAGGTCTGAAGCCAGACTGCCTGGTTTCAAACACTGATTAGCTGTGCAATTTTGGGCAATCGCTCAATTTCCTTGTGTATCAGCTTACTCCACTACAACATGGCAGCATAATAGTATCTACTTCCTGGTGCTTTTATTTTTTTGAAATGGGCTGATATAAATATTGTCAGCACAAAATAAGTGCAAATAAATGTTAGCTATTGTTATGTTTGGAATAAATGAAAATGAAGATTGGATGAGAAATGTAGGGCACAATCAAGGACTATGGAAGGAGACAGGAGTTCGGAAGCATCTGAAGAATATGCAAGGTGGATGGGGGGTGTGGATTAAAGTCATAGAATCCCCCCAAAAACTTCTAGGCAATCTATTCATGAAGTGATGTGAGCACAGCAGAGACAGAGGGCTGTGGCATCGCAAGACAAAGAAAGGGACGGGATCAGATGATAGGGTAGAAAGGTCACAGGAAAGGCAAGAATTAATCAAAGACAACACCAAGGGCTGAATTAGGCTAACTGTAAGAATTCAGACTCCAACCAAACATCAAACGGCAACATGAAAGGACACATAGATCTGCCAAGGGAGAGGAGTGGAGGAAGATGAGGTCATGCATTTCCTCCTGCACCTGCTGGGCTGACTGCGCCCATACGTGAGTCAGTGAGTGGGCATGGGCCATGGGCATCGGGAAGGCTGCCCCAAGGAAGTTACCACCTGCTAAGCACATACTAGGCTTCTGTAGCACATGGACAGATAGAGTCGCAGTGATTCTGAAGAAACCGCAAGATCAGTCTTATCATCTCTTTCCTTTTATGAGGAAGTCGATGTTGGAGGAGCTAAGAAAACTGCTGATGACAACACGACTCGAAAGTGGCAGAACTAGTCTTGGGACTCAAGTTCATCCAACCCCATAAGCCACCATCTCCCCACAGGGAGGCTCAGCCAGTGAAGCAGGGAGGATGAGCCAGCTCTCCGAGGAGAACAGATCAGACGTACAACACACACCCAGCCCTCTTCTCCGCCCTCCTACCCCCTGCCACCATCCTGGGTTTCCTTCTCCACTCAGCCAGCCCTCCCTCACCTTCTCTAATTCTGCAACTGTACTCAGTAGTCAGGATCTGACAATAATCCTCCCAGCTCCAAGGAGTAGTCCTGAGCCACCCTCCCTACCAAGTGGAAGCGATCACCTACCCCAAACTCCCAGAGGCCTTCCTGTCCACCCTACCTGCCTGGCACGTACAGACAAGCTTCAACTTAGGTATGCTGATTTGGCCACCACATGCCTGCCACCCCTCTGATGGTCAAAGCCGCCTCCACAGCTGTGCCTTCCCTAGGACCTCCTCCTTCCCCAGTTCCATCTGAGTTATCCTGGAAGCTGCAACCTCAGTCGGAGGTCACCCTTTGGGAGAGAGGACTCTTGTTTGGCCATGGCATTCCCAGGGCTGAGCCACCCTGCTGTAGCTTCTGACAAAATCTAAGTACTACAGTTTTCTCCTCCACTACTTCCTCCAAGTCAGAATTTTAAATTCCCACCAAAAAAAAAAAGTCATCCTCAGGGTTGTTCACAGTCCTTTATGTGTGGCAGATGCTCCATAAATATTGTCAAAGATAATGAAAAACCACCTTTGTATAGTAACCTCCAGCAACCTCACCTCACACTTTGGAACCCAAACGTAAGCCAAGAGGCTTCTAGACAAACAGTCTAAGAGGCCTAGAGACTACTTTCTTTCACTCTGCAAACCGAGCTGTATTGCCGGGGGAAGTAATGATATTATCATTTGTTTTCCAGATGTGAATGGTTTCATGTTATGAAAGCTTGGAAAACAGAAAAGGAGTCCTTTCTTTGAAATGTTATAGACAAGATAGAGCCTCTACAATAAGGTACATTCCCTTAACTTACAGAAGACTCCTCCAACAGACGCTCACCCAAAGCCTAGCTCTTCTCATTCCAGGAAGGCAGCCAGTTATTTGCTTTCCCAGCTTCCAAAGACACAAGTTAGGTAACTTTAAGAAAGGCAAGGTAGGAACGGTATCAAAAAGAGCCAAGCACATTAACTTTGAAAACGTGGCATTCTGGGGCCATTTGGCAACATAGTCACAGTATCAATACATTCTCATTATGGTAATTGCTCACCTCCATGATTATGCAAAATTCATTCTTCCACAAGGAAGGAATATTGAGTGCACTCTGGTTTTTAGCAGCACAAGAAAGTCAATAATTTGTTTCAGAAATATGTCCCTTCAAAATCACAGGGAAAAATAATAAATATCCAGGTGTTAAAATGAAGTTCAGTTATTAGGAAAATTTGCATATGTGGAATATTGCATTCCCTCATCAAGTCCAGGAAATAGGATGATACATCACATCAGTTCTCTCCGGAATTACAGAATGAACACTTTCTCATCTTTACTAACTTTGCAAACAATCTAACTGCAGACACAAATGGCTATGAGGTCAGCTGTTTGAAGCCTAGTAAAACCAGCTTTTACATAAAGAAATTCATTTATATCAAAGCATTCAATGCATTTCAAGGAAAGATAATTAAGATTTCTTGAATCTATCACTGAACTACCAGTAAATGAAGAAAATGATTATAATATTATGATATTATGACTTCTGTTAGAATCCCTGGGCAGCTATGGGCTTTGTAGAGTGGGGGGAAAAAGTTCTCTGAGCTCTGTAATTTTTAGTATGGTCTCAAAACATCTCTAATAGAATGAGATTGATAGTAGCTATTGATAATTAACCCTTGCTCTCCATATGCACCAATGAGCTCCCTTTCTAGACACTTGTCATCAGCTCTACATATCATTCACACTGCTCTTCCAGCCCAACCCCGATTTAGCCCCTTCGACGGTTCCCCAACACTCACAGGATGAAAAAATTCCCTGACGTCACTCAATGCCAGACCCTGTTCAAGGCACTAGAAATACAGTCAATAAATGAGCAAAGCCCCTGCTCTCATGGGGCTTCCATCCTAACAGGACATGAGCAATGAACACACTAGCCTAGAACAGTCAGGTGATAAGTGCTAGAAAGCATGATAAAGCAGGGAAAGGAAAGAAAGAATGATCCTAGTCAAAGGAGACCTCTCAAGTGAAGAGAACACAGTCCTGAAGGAAATGGTATGACCATAGACATGCACAGGCCTCCCACAGCTGATCCAAGGCTTCCTGGCCAAGCTCTTCCCCTGAACTGGGGAGGCCACTCCAGCCTCTCCAAGCTAGGACTCCCTCTCCTAACACACCTTGCCACTTCGCATTTTCCTGCCTTTGCATTTGCCCTTCTGCCTTCAAGGCCTCTACACTCCTCTCTGATCCGGCAAGCTCCTCTTGATCCTCCAAGATTCAATCGAAGCTTCTCCTCCTTTATGAGGCCTTCCCTTGCACACCAGCCGCACACCGCCACCCAGATGAGCAAGGCCATCGGCCCTCGTTTCTGCCACCTGGATCATGTCTTTTTATTCATGTGTCTAATTCCTTAGTAAAATGGAGGTCCTCAAAGGCCAGAGCATGATATTGATCCCTGTGTCCCCAGGACCTCATCCTTCAAGATAGCTGCAACTTTAGAAGCTCAGTTAATGAATGAATGAAATATATGTCCTCTTTTTATAATGCCATCTTTGAGGAGATCTACCCACCAAGAACCCATGAGTGCCCTTTTATTTAAAGCCCTTTTTTATAAAACTGACTTTTGTTGTTGTTGTTGTTCCTGAATGCTGCATGATTTAAAGGTCTTCTTGGGATTTTTTCCCCCTATAAAATTATCTTGACACCTTGCCATGTATCATGGTACACCATGCAGCAATAACTCGGCAGTTGGAAAAACATTATGCTGTGAGAAAAGAAACCCTATCTGCCAAGACACCAAGAGGACCGCCGAAGATACAATGAAAATGTAATGCTGCACACAATGAAAGCAACTTATACTCTTTTATAGCCTGGGATCATTTTCACAAAACTTTCTTTTTTAGGAGGATAAACTGTTTCAAGGGGGCGGCGGGGGGGAGAGGAACACATACTCTCTTTTGGCTCTTCTTTTTCTGAAGCTACACTCTGGGCTTTTAACGCTCAGCTTCTACCTTCCCCATCCTTAAGGCACCCAAACAGAAGGGCAGATGAAGAAGGAAAAAATTGTGGGCCGGGGGCAGTCAGGGGGGCAGAAATTAGAGCATAAAACACGGCTCCCGATAAAGGGGACAGATTCAAGGGAAGAAATGCCTCCTTTGGAGTAGATTCCCCCACCATTATTCTAGGTCGTATTTTGTTTTCAATGAGGTTTAGAAGGAACAGCTTCCCATGTCAGTGTGAGGATGCTGGATGCAGAGTGGGGTTTCAGCTGCAAATGCTAGCTGGACCTCCTGAGGACCAGCCAGGGCCACGCTGCCAGCTGTCCCTCCTCGAGCCCAAACTACAGTTCTGAAACTGAAGACCCTTTAAAAATAACACAGGAAAACCTCAGCTGCTACATCCCAGCTCAAGCACCAAAGAAACAAGGTGGTGGTGGGGGTAGGGGAGATCGTTTCCATATTTCACATCAACACAGATCTTCCTGCAGCAGCTGGGAACGTGTGAGGGGAACAAGGGCTGAGGATGATCACTTCACAAAAGGAGCCCTTGCTACAAATTAATACAAGGACGTGCAGCACAGAACGACGGCGCAGACGCCGTGAAATGTTGGTGTTTATGTCTTTCCAAATGGCCTTTTTAAAAATAAAGTGTCCTTTTCCATGGGATTCTACATTTTCGTCGTTGTTGTTCAAGAGGAAGCACCTGAAAAAGACTTTCAAACGTAAAAACTTGTGCCAAAGTAATTTGAGATTTTGTCCATACAGCTTACTGTAACTGTACACTGTCTTCTCAGCCCCGAGACCCCTTCACACAGTGGTTAAGATTAGCTCTTCCCTTAAACAATCTTTGGTTTATTGCACTGGCACTGATCGTGGTGGGGGTAGGAAAAGAAGCAAATAAATCACAGAATGGCTGCAACTCCAGAAGGATCATTTCTGGAGAAGGAAACTTTCTCTGTGTTGACTAGTGAATGGCATAAAGAACCAAGAACCAGAGTGTCTGGTGCTGGGGCCAACTCGTTTCATGAGAAAAGAACACAGAAGAAAAAGAAATAAATAGATCACAAGTACCATTTCCTGGGCCTTTCTGGATTCCGTAACCCAAGCTGGGCATTTACTCAATCACCAGAAGATGTATCAGTGTCTCCATCTTGCAGATGGGGAGGAAGGATGTAAATGCCTGAGTGCTCAAGGTCATACCACCCATAAGCACTGGAGGAGAATTCCACACAGGGCTTTCACTCTGCCCCAGACTGGCTCCGCCATCCCCCAACAGCAGGTGACAGCAGGTGAAGCTCCCATCCTAGAGTGACTTCCCCAGACAAGCCTCATGAACAGGATGGAAGAAGGGAAACAGAGTTATCCCCCTGACTTGTTCTCTATGTGATCAAACTGACTGATGCTTAATAAATGAATGAATGCAGGATATAAACCTGGTGTCTGAAGAATTCACACTAACCGTTGTGTGAGAGGGTCCCTGTTGTCCACTGTCAAAGAGATGACACCACTGATCCATAATTAGCAATTTGATATCCAACAGAAGATAAACCATGTTCTTGACCTCACTATGGCCCACAAAATCCCAGATTCCTTGATAGCCAGATTAAAATAACGAACTGGGTATATACCATCGGATCTAGAGATTATGATTTCTTTATAAAAGCAGGACATGGACTCACATCTTCCTTCTATTACTTATTTGATAACAGTTTCTATAAAAGATCTAAGTGACCAAGAAAGCCTATTCTCCTCAAGAATTTCCCTCTTTAAAGCAGCAACTAACAATGTAAAATACAAAAGACCTAGTGCACTCAAGAACAGAGAAGATGAGGAAAATAGGAATATATTGCATGTGTCCTTCATAATTATATCATCTTAGATTTTACAATTTTATGCACGCTTATGGGTTTTTTTTTCAAAGTTTATTTTATTCATTTTAGAGAGAGTGCAGGGGGGAAGGACAGAGGGGGGGAGAAAAAAAACACAAGAAGACTCCCTGCTGAGCATAGGGTCCGACGCAGGGCCCCATCTCATGACCCTGAGATCATGACCTGAGCCAAAACCAAGAGTCAAATCCTCAACCAACTGCACCATCCAAGCACCCCTGTTCTGTTATTTTTTAAAAAGAGACCTAACTACCAGATTCTGGTCGCTTTCAGAGCACTGGAGAAAAAGAATGACAGCAGGTGGCTGGCAAATTGTCAAGCCAATAATGCATCTTCCCCTCTTTGTCTAAACAACATGTACTGAGGTCATACTGACAGCATTCCAGCAGCAACTGCTGCTCCTGGGACAGTTGCTGTTGTACTTCGGGGAACAGCCACAAAGGCCCCCAGTCTGCTGGGGTTTGGCAAGCTCAAAAGTACAATACAATTTTGGTAAGTTTATCATCAAATGCTTCCCATGATGTCACCAACCCATGAATGTATCAAAAACAATAAGCTACCCTAATCCCCCTTCCAAAGAGTTCCCCTTATCAACTCTAGATCCAGCTTCTCAGCCTTGAAATTCAAAGAAGTGACCTTGCCCATTGGTTCAAAAATTGACCAATCTCTCTCAAATAGGCTTTACAAAATTATGATGCAAGTTTTGGAAGAAGACACAAGTTCTGCATTCTCTCTACGTCTTGGAGATCTCAAAGATTGTGTATCAGGCCACCTTTCCCTTTAATATCTTGACATGAAAAAAAAAGACCAAATGTTTGTTTGAAGCAGAACTGGGGACACAGTAATAAACTCTCATACCAAGAGATCAGTTCTCTCTTGTCAGGCTGACCCAAGATATTTTGCCAGGTGCCAGCCAGCCTGCCATAAAACATCCTGAATCCACTGTTCAGGACCAATGTGGGTGGGCCACAATACCCTCCTGTTCCTAAGAGGCACCCAGATTTTCATACGGCTATCCTAAATTACTAATGATTTGAATTAATTGTATAAAAATTACTTCTAAAGTTCTAAACTGTTTGGGGCTTATTTAAATAAAGTGATATGTAAAGATCTTTAAGAGAGTATTAAATACAAATATATATATATATATATGAATTAGATTTAAACTACCCATGAATCCATTTATAGAAAAGAATTGTCCATGAATATATATAAAAGTATATGCAAGTATCCAGCAAGGGTTCTGGAGGTGCTCACATTCAACTCTGGAAAAGGAGGGGGTTCAGTAGAGACAGCGACTGTCTTTTCTAAATATCTAGAGTTACAGTGTTTAATTTTTTTTTTTTACAAGAAGGTATTTCTGTATTATCAGACAAACCAAAATAAAATCTGCAGGCAACAGAAAGAGAGGGTGGGGGGTAAATGTATGAAAACAAATCACATTCCACAGCATCCAAACATCTTATCGGAGAGGGCTTTGCATTAATATTCCTGTGCTTACCAAACTGCTCCATGAGGCTGCATTTCTGCCTGCGTCGTTAGCAGCAGCTGTTTCCTATCATCCGTTATCTGCTTCCTCCAAGGCCGTGAAAACTGCAAGGCAGTTCTGTCTGGTTCCAGAAGCTGAACACATAAACCTGCATCCACGCCTTCACCCCAATGGCATCTTGGAGGAAGGGCAGGAAGGCTCCACGCAGAACCTGCTACCTTTATATTTCTGAGTCTAAGGCAAAGCATTATTCCTGAACTTTCCTTCCTGATTCACCCAAGCCATTGCCAGGAGCCTCTGGGCACCTGCCAGTCCACACTAGTCACAGCTTCTACACAGTCACACCAGCCATCATATTCAAAGATATCTACTGTTCTTTGGTTTAAAAGAAACAAAGTTACTGATGAACCTTCAACCACTTCTTTCCATTCTGAAACAGCCTGGAGAAGGTGAACAATGTGAGTATAACCTCTCGATTTCTGCAACGGGTAACCATCCTGCTACTGGCTCCACCCTCCAGTGCTGTCAATGCATGGCCTTTAGTTTTCTAAATTTCTTCACCTAGAAGGACCCACCCCCCTGCCCTTCTGGTTGGCAAACTCCCCTTTATCCCTGGCCCCTTAACTACACACACACACACACACACACACACACTGCATTGTGTGCTCCTCTGAACGGCTCCTAGACCTGTACCTACATCCATTGCTGAAAGTAACAGACTACGTTGTGTAATAATTAGTGCTGACATCTCTTCTGCTAGACTGGAAACCCTGCATCACTGGATCCCCAGGGCTGACCCTGAATCTAGCACATCACAGGTGATGAATACAGGCTCATTGATCTGGACCGCAGCACAGACATGAAAAGGACTGTAATGCCTCATCCTACTGCTGGTAGGGGAGGCGGGTTGCAGGGGGCATCTACAGGCTGTAAGTGTATAGGACTGTGAGCTAGGGTGTGATGAGGGTGAAGTTGGGAGAACAGGATGATCAGAGACATTCTGGGGTGGAAGTATGGAGAATTCGGTTCTGGTCTAGGTCCTGCCAATGCATCCCGGCTATGTAACTCTCTGGGCCAAATGTTCTTTAAGTAGGAAATGAAATAATTTATTTGCTCAAAAGAACATGTTTCTGGGCCGCATACTCTAAGGATATCACTTTATGTTAGTAATGGGGAAAACAGGTGGAAATCAGAGTGCTGGAACCACAGTTCGAAGAAAAACCCCCTGCCTTGTTATATTTCCAGCAGAAGTCAAGCAATCGCCCACTCTTCCTAAGAAAAAGTCATCTTCCAGTTCACAAACCTAAGCAGGGTTACCATCTCAGCACTGCTTTTCACACCTCTTATTTCTTTACTTCTAAGGATCCTTGTGGTCTCCTTGATCTCAAAGCTAACAGGTTTCCCCTATACCTTCCCCCAAATAAAATGAATAAAAATTTGAAATTAAAATAAATTGCTATGAGTCTGAGGCAAAGACATTTGTTGCATATTTAAGCAGCAAAAGAATACAGACCGCAAACCCTAGGTCTTTAAAGCTTATAAATAGACAGTAAGATTAGCCACACAGGCCTACTGACTGGCTCGCCTGGCCTGATTGCTCCAGGCCTATGGAGAGGATTGTCAGCTTGGCTTAGCACTTCTGCTTTCTTAAGAGAGCAAAATTGCCAGTTCCACTGAAGACATTGCTGCCAATCAGCAGGTATTTTAAATCTCTCTTCACAGGATTTCCTGTGGATTTTTCTCATCGTTTAAATTCAGGGTACAAGTTAGAAAATTGATAGCATCTCAACTATACTCTGCATTAATCTATGAGTAGTAGCCTGCATCTCCCTACACAGAATCTAAAGCTGTATAATGGGAGGATGGGGAGTGGTATGGATATCTCTGACCAATATATTTTTTAAAATAATACATAAACATAAACAAATACAGTAAGTGGAAAACTGATCTAGAAGAAATTATGTGCCAGTTTCTCAAGGGGAGAGGGGACATCTTTCGCTAATACAGATTTATCTAGTTTTAAAAATTTTTTTCCTACATTAATTGTTGCTGAAATCCTGTTCAGAAGCAGGTACACAAGGATTAAGCTACAAAAAACATCTCCTTCCTCCCCTCAAAGATGCCTTACAAAAAGTCTATTCTCCCTATTGATAAGCAAATCAGGTCAACTTTTCAGCCTTTTTTTAAGATTTTATTTATTCATGAGAGAGGCAAAGACCTAGGCAGAGGGAGAAGTAGGCTCCCAGTGGGGAACCCCATCCCAGGACCCCAGGATCATGCCCTGAGTCCAAAGCAGGTGCTCAACCACTGAGCCACCCAGGCGCCCAACTTTCCAGCTTTTATATTTCACACCCCATGCCTCCCAAACTAAGGTCAGGTATGAGCCCTGCTCATAAGCCCACTGACAGCCTGTTTCCTATCACTTCTGGTGCCTCCCTGCACAGGTGCCTCTCTGAGACCCGTGGATCCTCCTCTCTCCCTCTGCACATGTAACCTCAAGGTCCTTTGAGGGGTTTGTGACTTTCTATGCTTTTGAAGCTGAGGGGAGCCACTCTGGTAACTAAAGGACAAGGAAATCACCATCCCAATAGCTATTCCCACAGTGCTTACAGGAGCCGATCTTACGAAATAACTTCTTGGCTCCCAAGAAGAAACCTGGCTGGTTTTCTTAATTGGGCTTGGAGAGATGGAGCACCTTCCACTGGGGCTGTGGGGCCAGGTGATGACAGAAGACTATTACTCAGTGGAATATGTACTATGCCGAGGACACACCCTAGAATTGCTGTCACCCCACCGGTTATCAAGAGCCCATAAAAGCAGGAAAGGTAGTAACTCGTGAACATTAATTGTGATACCAGAAGAAATATAAACTTAAAGGGCTGTCCTCTGGTGACAGCCTTCCCTCTGACTTTAATAACTGTACTCTACAGACCACTGTTAGCAGCTGTCAAGTCTCGAACAATCGGTTACAGGAATAATCAGGGGGAGAGATTTAAGAAATCACCCACGTCTTAAAGTTCAAGAGGTATAACTGGCATCTCCTCTTTTTTTTTTTCCTTTCTTTCTTTTTTTTTTTTAAGATTTTATTTATTTATTTAACAGAGAGCAAGAACGCACAAGCAGGGGGAGCAGCAGGCAGAGGGATGAGGGAGAAACAGGATCCCTGAGGAATAGAGAGCCCGACATGGGGCTCGATCCTGGACCCCAGTCTCATATCCTGAGCTGAAGGCAGACACTTAACCAACTGAGCCACCCAGGCAGCCCAGCATCTCCTCTTTTCGATGCCATTTTATATCAGTATTGTCCCCACAAAGAAAATGTGATCCAATCTTCTTTTTGCCTTCCTTCTCACTGAGTTGTAATTCACCATTTGTAAAAGGCAGGGTGTCTGTGTTTAATCTGCAACTATTCTGGTGGAAATGTGAGATCTGGCCCAGAATACCCCTGAAAGTAGCCTATGCAACAAAACAACAGCTTGAGTTTTACTAAGCGCTTACTCTGTGCCATATAGTTTATTTTATCACTTATTGTGGTAAGGGCTTCACCTGCATGGTCTCACTTAACCCTCAGCACAAACCCCAAATGTTTAGTAACAGCATGACCCCAAATTTGAAAATAAGCTAGTTGATGACAACCATGTGTATAACTTAGCCAACATCACACATCTAGTGATAATGGATTCAAACTTAAGCCATCAGCCCTGGTCATAACCACTATGCCATACTGGAAAAGCCGCCAATGTTTTAAAAATGAGGAATGCCCCACCACACACACACACATACACACAAATTTATACAACCATAAGACAGAGAGAGAGAGAGGAAGGGAGGAGAGAGAGAGAGAGAGAGAGAGAGAAAGGAGAGGAGACTAAGAATGGATACATGAATACATTTTCTCTCCAGGCAAAATCTTTAAGAGTGGAACAATTGCTCTTCTATTGTAAGGCAATTAAAGGCAGGCATGTGCTCCTACCTTGACTCAAAGCAGACACATTCCATGGAGCACCAGGATTTGTAAAAGTTAATTCCAACTTTGTTAGAGAGACTAACAAGTTTTACCTTCCTACCTATCAAGTATTTACCAAAGACCATTATTGTCTGGCCCTAGCTTAAGAAGATAAATGGACACCATCCCTGACCATCTCAAATGCAAAAGTCAATCCTACCATTTGGCCTGAAGATGAAAATGATCTTCTTAAAAGAGAAAAAGAATGTTAACTGCAGAGAATTAAACCAAACCAAAGCAAAGCAAATAAAAATAAAAAAAAGCAAAAAAAGCGCAACTCTATTCCTCACAGCTCATTGCAACAGTATGTCACTTTCATTATAACTTTGGATCTGTAAAAAGCAAACAAAACCAACAATTACAATACTAAGATCTACAGTATGCAGTCTGCTTTTATAAGAAAGAATAGTCTTAAAATGTTTTTATAATAATATATCGTGATCACCAAGGATAATAATTACCTACCTTACCCCACAAAATTGTTTTCAGATCTTCTGATGACAAGCCTTTATAAAAGACTAATTTCACCTCACTGATCACTTCCAGGAAATCTACCACAATTGCATTTAATAAAATAGATTATCTTAGATCCTTAGATTTCACCCTGAATTCCTAAGGTTGTTTATAAGCATTTATACTTTTTTTTTTCTCCCTTTTGTTATTAGTTAGTCTTAAGAAATGTTTCTTTTGGGCAGCCCGGGTGGCTCAGTGGCTTAGTGCCACCTTCAGTCCAGGGCATCATTCTGGAGACCCGGGATGGAGTCCCATGTCGGGCACCCTGCATGGAGCCTGCTTCTCCCTCTGCCTGTGTCTCTGCCTTTCTCTCTCTCTCTATGTCTCTGTCTATCATGAATAAATAAATAAATCTTTAAAAAAAAAAGAAAGAAATGTTCCTTTTCTCTTTGATTCATTAGAACCTGATTTTAGGAGATGGAATGTCTGTGGCAGAGCTGGAACATTACATTCACTCATTATAAAATTGGAATTTTAAAATCAGAAATAGGAAAAAGGTACCAATATGTATTCTACCTTCATAAAAGATTTTTGTAATATGCACTCTAGAGCTTTAAAAAAAAAGATGAAGGAGAAATCAAAAAATAAATCTTGGGATGGGAAACAAGGCTTTGATGCAAAAAAGTTACAAAACAGAACTCCGGGTTACTAAAATATACAGAAAAGCATTTTAAATTAATTAAATAGATATGGATGTCCTCCAGGGATCCAGAAACATACTCAGAAATCGTGGGGAGGAGAGAGGAACAGAAACAAAACAAAAAAAAAACAAAAACAAAAACTGACTGGTTTTTTAAATGGTAACTATTAAGAACTAAAATTTTACCTAGTTAAATTATTTTTAAAACCACATTCTACTGAATTATAATTGTGGACTGTTGAGGATGGAAGCTTTCCCAGAACTGAGTATATGTTTAACCCCGGGAATGATGTGGCAATGTCAGCCACCCACAACAATCTGGGAAACAATGCAAAGCAAGAGAAAGGGCAGCCACACCCTTCAGAGGTGGGTTCTTACTTTGGTTTTTTCATCCAACCATAATCAAGCCCCATTAGTTTTAAGTACAATCCGTATGTTCTTCCAGAGTTCAGGACCTCAGAGATGAACACCCACGTGGCGGCTTCTGGATCTGGTATAGCAAGTGTGATTCATCTGGGCCTGGGTCAGAAATGTCCAGAACATATATTTTCAAGATTTAGGTATAAACTACACCAAGCTAAAAGTGGAAAGGGCGGAAGAGAATGGTGTGTCTCAGTGGTTGAAGATCCTTCTGGGGTTGGGGAGAAAGAGCTTTCCTAAACTTTAGCTGGTATCTCTGACCCCTTCTGGATAATAAATTCCTTCAAATGCTATGCTATGCTTTGGCTCACCCCACTCGAGTGAAGACTGAACATATAAAGACTACATTATATGCTGAGCTAGAAGCAATCATTAATCATTAATCAGCCATGGGTAGCAGATTGGAGGAGATAACACATAGAACACCCACAGCCCAAGGTGTGACCTGCAGGCCACACTCCCCCAGGCACTTAACTTCCTCCCCGTTCTGGCTCTGATCCTCTCCCTTCCTCACCACCTTCTTTCTCTCTCCCACCACCAGACTTCAACTTTTCTGATTCAAGTCAATGTTTCAGCATTTCTTGTTTTAATGAAGATCTTTCTGTTTCCTTGTGCTAAAAGTCTAATCAGTTTCACATTTCACAGATCAAAGGAAATAAATACCCAGGAAGTCAAGTAAATTTTCACACAGAGCCTTTAACTGATACTTCTTGAGATTCAAGGGCTCCTTCTACAGTAGAGCGACTAGTTCACTCTGGGTCATAAACCCAGTATCATGCTTTGTTCCATAAGGGTCCACCAAGTAAGCACTTCCCTAACAGAATCCTGAATCAAGTAACATATAGTAGCCTTAAAAAATATAAATACATAGGGGCATCTGGGTAGCTCAGCAGTTGAGCATCTGCCTTCAGCTCAGGGCGAGATCTCAAGCTCCCGGGATCGAGTCCAACATTGGCCTCCCTGCAGGGAGCCTGCTTCTTCCTCTGCCTAGTCTCTGCCTCTCTGTCTCTCATGAATAAATAAATAAAATCTTAAAATATATATACATATATATGTATACAGTTATATGGCTGTGAATATACCATACATTTGTTCATGTATGTACACAGGCACACATACTTCCTCCAAAAGGAAAGCCACTCAGAGATATAAATTCCTTGATTGGTTTCTGTCCGCTCATAGGCATAAACAAGGCCTTGGTGATCTGCCCTGCTCGCCAACCACCACCTCTCCAGCCTCATCTCTCTTCGCTCTACCCCCTGATAGATGGAGCACAATCAAGCTCTTTCAGTAGCTGCTACTTAAATGCCTGGCTCTCTCTTGCCTTTCAGTTCTCTGCCAAATATTTCCTTTCTCCTACCTAATCTAAGCCAAGTTACCTCTTGCTCATACTACAGGTCTTGATTTGAAAGTGGCTTCCTCCAAGAAGCCATTCATGCATCACCCATTCAAATCTGAGATAAACACTCCTCCTCTGCACTAGTAGGACACCCTCCCTGTAGCTAAAATGCCTATGGACTTGTCTGTGTATTCTACTCAACAGAAGGTGCCAAAGACACCAGGGACCCTGTCTTGTTTACTGCACCTAGAAGGGACATGTATGACAGGTACTCGATAAATATTTGATGACTTATATATAAAGTTAACTGGTTTACCTATTTGCACTAATTTTCCTGCTAACAAATGGCCTCCATGTACAGGCTGTAACCAACATTACTTACATATTATTTTATGGCACTCTGAGTATTTCAGATAAATCTTACAATATATGGAGGCAAATCATCAGCAACAAGGAATTCTCCCAAGGTTTTAGATCCACCACAAAAAGTATTTTCTGCCTAAATGGGTTAACTATGCAATATCACATAACTCAGGTAGAGAGCTATTTAGTCAAATTTCCAAATTTTCATTTTCCAAAAAAAAATGCAGGAAAAAATGGGGTCAAGAGAATTTCTGCTGAATAACTCTTCTCTATGGGAGCCACAGTACACAGTCACTCACTAAATGAATGGCTTTGTTAGTATTAAAATAAGAGATTGCATCATCTACAGTGTACTGTTACCCAGCTGGCGTAACATGAATTGATCAAATAGCTACTTACCAAACAGTTATCTATTTCAAAACTTGGGTACAGATTTTAAAGAATTAAAATAACATGCATTCAGTACCTAAGTCATACTGAGAATAAACCAGTGCTGTATTCATTCGGGAAGATGTTTAACACAAGGTGGTCTCTCAAGACATCAATTCCTCTTCTCCCATTTGCTCTTGGATTTACTCAGACTTTTACTGCCATCAACCCACTGAAACTAACTTGTCCAGTCCTCCACACAGTTCAAATGCTGGTCGGTTGTGTCCTTGCTTTATCCACCTGACAGTGACACTTGGCTCAGCTGACCACTCCTTCCTTCTGGGAGTGCTCTCTGCACTGGCCCTCAGCACCACTTTCTTCTAACGTTCCATCTCCTATAGGCAGCAATTTCACAGCAATCTTCCTGGTTGCTCATCTTCCAGACTTCTAAAGATTGGGTTCCCCACATTTCCTTTTCTCTTCACTTGTCTTCACTCACTTATTTGGTGACCCATCTAGTCTCGAACCAGTCCCCACCTGCCCCATTAATCGAGACACATACATACAACCTCCTACTTCACTTGATGAACTAATATCCATTGCAATTTTAAAATCTGACTATTCCCTTAACCATCTCCTCCTTCCAACCCCCCAGACCAAACACTTGATAGGTAACCTCTTACACCAACATCCAATCTCCCGGTAAATGCTACTGGCCTTTCAAAACACCTGGAACATGGCCACTTCCCATGGTCGCCACAACTACCACTGGGTACAAGTGTCATCTTTCATGTGATTGCTGTCCTAGCATTCTATTACCTAATTCTACTCTTGCTCACTTCAGTCTTCTCAACGCAGCAACCACTGTAACCTTAAAATGCAAATCTGATAGCGCTCCTTGGCTCAAAATCTTCCAGCAGGTCTCCAAACACCAAATAAAAGCCATGAACATATACTGATCTCTAAGGCTCTGCTCATCTGGTCTCCAACCTCAATCTCTGATCTCACCTCCTCTGCTCTTCCCTTCACTCACTCTGCTCCAGCCACACCAGGCACCTTGCTTATCCAACACGTCAGGCACTCTCCTGTCTCAGGGCATTGCACCTGCTGTTCCCTCTGCCCAAACACCTCTTCACCTGTTAGCCTCATTGCTCACTGAAATCCTTCCCCAGCCACCACAGTTAAAATTGAATCCCCATTCCTTTCCTGCCTCCATCTATGTACCCTTCCCCATAATATATACCATGTCTATGTGTTGCAAATATTACTTATATTCTGTCTACCTCCACTAGAATAGCAGCTCCAGGAAGACAGAAACTACCATCTCTTATTCACTGTTGTATCCTCAGCTCTTGGAACACTACCTGGCACGATATGGGCATACAATAAATATTCGTTGAATGAATACATGGTGACTATGAACTCTCACCAGAGTTTGTGGAAGTACCAGTTAACAGGGCACTCCAATTAACAGACTAAGAGTTAGTTAAATGCAAAGAGAGTTCTGGGGACGCCTGGGTGGTTCAGCGGTTAAGCGTCTGCCTTTGGCCCAGGGTGTGATCCCAGGGTCCTGGGATCGAGTCCCGCATCAGGCTCCCTGCATGGAATGGAGCCTGCTTCTCCCTCTGCCTATTTCTCTGCCTCTCTCTCTCTCTCTCTCTCCCTCTCTGTCTCTCATGAATAAATAAATAAAATAAAATCTTAAAAAAAAAAGTTAGAGTTCTATTTCTCCTGATGTGGCCTAGTGACACAGTATTTCACCAAAAACTTTGTTTCCAGAACTAAAATTAATGTGAAAAAATAAAATAAAAGTGAAAGACAAGTGGCTTCATTTCAGAACACCAGGTAAATGGAGTCAGTACTAATACAAAAATCATAGATAGGAAATTAGCAAGTTTTAATAGAAATGTCAGCCATTCAGAATACTGGGAAAAACACTGTAAGAAAAATAATCTATGACTTTATAGCTGATCCTATTAAGAACCTATTAACTTTACCTGAGGGAAATTACAGAAGAAATTATACCTACATCTAAGGGTTCGTTGGGCTGACGATGAATAAGAAAATGGGCCATATCATACCTGTTGCAGGAGGACCAGCCGCCCATGCCCTTTGGTGTGAGGTCTTTGAAGAGCCCTACATACCCTTGGCTCTCCATGTTGGTCCTTCTACTCATTCGTTTGCTCTGGCAGCCCAGAGAAAGCACTAATCCCAGGAAACAAGCTCACCCACCCACACAGCAATTGAGACCAAGCATGTTAGCCAAAACTGCTAATCTCACTAAGCACTGGACAAAACTTCAAGGACAACTTCAAGATGAATTCTGCATTTATCAGCACTGATTTTATATGTCCATTTACATGCTGCCCTCTAGGACCGTCATCTTCTCCATTTTCTTTTGCATCCCATACCCTCTAATGCACCATACAGAAATAATTCTAGGTGTCATATTCATGTATATTGCATCATTTCACACTCAAGTATGAGGACCTACATTTCAGCTAACACTGTTCTATTTTAACACATTTCATGTGCCAAGCTGCATGATATTTACACCTCATTAAAACATGAGACAATCATAGTGCTGTAATAAGAGAGGGCACTGTGTTTTCTTAAGGGTTTGAATCATGTAAGACGTTGGTATACCATGCAAGATGTATCTTCTACAAACTGGAAGAGCTTTAGAGGTTGGTATCTATAAGGTGTGTTCATCCTTGAACCTGCAGAACAGCTGCCCCTAGAATTCAACTCAGATTACTGGTGCTGCCATGAGAAGTCACTGAGCCACAAAACCTGGATATGAAAGTCCCTTCACCTACTCACTCATCAGACCCTGCTGGAGCTCCCAGTCCTCTCTTGGGTGGTACCTCTCTCATCATTCTTTTCTCTGCTTTTGTTCCCAAGGCTTCTGTTGTAACTCAAGCCTCCTCAGCAATCACTGAGAACTCCAAGTGCCCTCTAAAGCAAGTCTCTTAATCCCTAATCACTCTTCCTCAAAGTTCTCCCCATTTCCCACAGTTTTAGCAGCAACACGCCTCCATTCAAACCCCTCTATTATTTCCCCAGTGAATTAAAAACAAAGTTCCTAAAGATCAGCTCTCAAGCTGTGGTTCATAGACCAGCTGCAAAAGACATCCAGGGCTGCCTCCTAAACACGTGGCTCTAGACTCCCTCACCTAGAACACTCGCAGACTCTGGCAGTTAGGACCACAAACCATTTAGTCCATACTACTGACTCTTATGCACACTAAAATCTAACCGCTCCATAAGTCTTTCTGATTCCCAAGCATCCTGAAGACAAGAGGCCAACCAGAGAGTAGCCATTGCTCTAAATTCAAGAGAAAAATCATTTCTCTTCACATGTACAAAAAAGAGAATAAAAACCACCTTTAATTCTATCATCCAGAGATAACTCGTGTTGGCACTGTATTTCCTTCCAGTCTGTTTTTTAATGAATATTCACACAGTCTCAGAATTGTAACTTACGAGAAAACCAGAACCTAACATCATTAAATGACTATCCAAAGGTTACATCATCCTTATCAAATATATTTGAAAATCCATCTTTCCCCATTTACAACAGCCCAATCAAATATTTTTAAAAAGAAATGAAACAGAGACACCTGGATGGCTAAGTTGGCTATGGAATCAACTTCTGATTTTGGCTCAGGTCATGATCTCAGAGTCATAAGATCAAGCCTCACATTGGGTTGGGCTCTTCTAAGTGTGGAGGCTGCTTAAGATTCTCTCTCTCTCTCTCTGCACCTCCCACTCCCACTCCCATGCACCTGCATGTGCACTTTCTTTCTGTAAAAAAAAAAAATACAATAATAATAAAGAAACAGATACAGTTTTCTCCAGAATTTCTTTTATTGGGTGGTAAAATTACAGGTTAAATTTAAGTAGGTTAATTCAAATCATACCATTAATAATAGAAATGTTTTTCCCTTGCCCTCAAAACTCATTGCCAGCCAGCTTATGTCAGTACCTGTCAAAGACCAGCTATGTGACAGGTCAGGTTCTGGAATCAAATGTGTCTTGAGTCAAACCCCATTTACTTATTATGCAACCTCAGAGAGGTCAGGGACTGGTTTTCTTAACTCTAAAATGAAGACAATGAAAGTGCTGCTGTCAAAAAAGCATTTTGAGGACTAAACGAGATCAATTCACAAAAAAAAGTCCTGGCAAGGGCCTGGCACCTAGAGAATCTCAATGTCACCTGCTAACTGCTGCCTCCTTACTCTCATGAGCTTCTTGACAACAGGCCTCATTTATAACTGACTCATCTTTTTGTCCCTAGAATGAAACAGAATAATTGGTATGAAAAAGAAAGTAAGTAGATAGATAGACAGACTTTTATACTTTCAAAAGGAAATGAATGGTTGAAATAAAAACTTAATGAACATTTAACAGAAGATTATCTATAATGAATATATGTTTGTATGTATATACGTGTGTGTATGTGTTCTGTATATGCATGTTATGTCTGTATTATTATACATATATATGGACTTTTTACTTATATAGCAAACCAAAAGTTTAAAATAATCCATAATTATTGTTGAGAAATTTGTAGATTGCCTTTTGGAGTGAGTACTACCCCCAGTTTAAGTAGTAATGCTAGTGCTTTTCTTCTTGTTTTGTTTTGTTTTCCAATTCACCCTGAAAAGACCTTACATCAACTGTTTAAAGTTACTAAATCAAACAGGACCCCACAAACTAGCACAAAGATTCGGAACATATACCTTACTTTAAAAATCTTTCTGTACAAAGGGATGAATTTATGTATGAATGAAATCTTTCTGTACAAATAGAAACAGTTCCTGTCAAGGGCCAACACCACACAGCCAATGGCAAAGTAAACTCAATCGAGAGTAGCCAAATTCCTGTTTTCACACTGATGGGTAACTACCTAATGATCTGCTACGTCCATTAAAGCATTGGGCTTTTTGACCTAACAATACCTGCATGGAACTATGCATTCCAACATCAGAAATAATGGAACTAATTAAATAGCAAAGTGAAATCATAGGCAACAAACAGATTTTCTAAATAACTGATGAATTACTAGAAAGCCAACTGTATTCACATCTTACAGGTATGTTTCTCACTGGGGCATTAACACTTGACCATGGCTGTCCACAGAGGGAATTACAAACTGGCCTGCAGATGTATTTTGTTTGTCCCATGCCAAAAAAACTGTAAACAGTTTTCTACAAACTGGAAAATGTCATGTCCAAAACCAGATTTCTAGCCTCACTGTGCAAACAACAACAGAAAACAACAAAAATCAGAAGATCTGGAAACTGTAGGTCCTGTCAGCAGAAACTGAGCCAATGAATATGTCTTTGGGTTTGCCACACTCTTTACCACTTCCTACTGACTCACATAGTCCTACATTTCAATTTCTGACACTGCCTGTCTGGCCACTGTAGGCCTCTGAGTTTGCAACTCCTGTTCCAAGTCTGAGGGCCAATCCTGGTCTTCAGTGCTCATTTCTGTAATACCTTTTATATTTTGCACTGTCTTGGCTTTGGACAACTACAAGGGGCGGGGGGGGGGGGGGTGCTGCCAAACTCCACCTGTGCTGATTCAATGTCCATGTACTGAGACAAAAGAGCTTCCAGCTTGAGCTGCAACCTATTTGCTGCTTTGAGTAATTCTCTTTTCTGCTTTTTCTTTCCCTCACCTCTCTTTGCATCTGCCTGCCCAGTTCAAAGCCAAAACTTGAGTGCTAAGTGAGAGAGAACAACTATCCACCCTCTCTCTCAAAATGGAAAGAAGGAGGTGTTACATTCTGCTCTTCTATTAGAGCAAGGTCTGAAAATTCCACCCAAAACCTAAACAGGTCCCTTCAGACCATGAAACATTCCTTTCCTTCTGTGTTTTCCTGGGGCCCAGCATTCTGAGGTACACAACAAAAGAATCCCCTGGGTCTGGGGCGGAGCAGCTGGCTAGGAGCCCACACGGATAACAGCTGTGACCCTTCCCTGCCCACTCCGTGAAAGGACACTCACAGACAGAGGTACATTAACTCATCCACTGAAATACGTAACAACCATCCCTACTGGAAAAGCTCTCCTTCCCAACTGCCCATTATGTATTAGTGGAAAACCAACTGTAGATAAGAATTATGCCTTAAATCATTTATTTTTATATGTTCTACATGAGTGGTATGGATCAATGCTCCTCAAATTTTAGCCAACACCAGAATCCCCTGAGGAACTTGATACAATGCAGCTTCCTGGGACCCAACCCCAGAGTGTCTGACTCTGTGAGTCTGCAGTGAGGCCCAAAAATGTACATGTGTAAGTTCCCAGCTGATGTGGACACTGAGAAAGTAAGTTCAAGAATAACAATGATAAGATGTTGGGGGGGGAGGTGTGGTGCCACATGTACGGGGCTGAGAAAGGGTCTCAAGAAAATCTCAGCTTAAAAATGTCAGGAGTCAGGTTCAATATTCATATACTTATAGGTGCTTACTGAGTGTACTGATTAGAAGGCACCAGAGAAGAATGAAGACTCTCCTCACATCCAAAATGGGTCTTTCTTCACAGATCAGCATTATGTAAGATTCTCCAACTTGGCCCAGGGGTATTTATAACCAAACCACTTCATACTACATGTCTCTAGGCATATTTCTAACAGAGAGTATTTGTGGTTTTTTCAATATCATTACTAACAATTTTGGCTTTAGTGTAGACAGTCACTACTCATACTACTCAAGCCATATTATCTATGCATGGTTCATGTAAGACTCTACCTGGAATCCATGTTAAGAAGATGCTCACATCTTCAAAAAGTATTACATGAAGTCTGGTCCACTCTACATAGGAAGCTAGTTTTCTTGTCTCAAAGATCATATTCCAGGTAGTTTGACTTGACTACCTTTAAAACATTGTAATATAAAATTACTCTGAGAACATGAAAAGACTATTCAATTAACACAGTTTAAAGTTGGAAATACACACACACACACACACACACACACACACACACACACACACTACTAAATCCAAAAGCAATGAATTTCCCCTTGGCTTCAAATCTCTGAAAATAGGAAATAGAATGTTTCCTTTCACTAAAAGGTTTTCCTCAGGAAAGCATGATTCAGATTATCATAATCACTGCCTTTTCTGATAGATAACACGTAGGGGTTTCTCCTCTAAAAGGGCTGACAGATTTTCTTCTTGGGGGTAAAGGGAGATGCATGTAGTAAGCTTCCAGGGTACTCTCCTATAAGCCTACCTACCTTCATTTCCCTCCCACTCTACCTTGTTGATAAGTAATGCATTAACTGTTTAAAAACGTGTTCAACTCCAACCTGTTAAAAATTTCTCAATTCACCATCTATTCAACCAAAAGCATGGTGGCTCTCTTTTCTAAGGCAAAAGTGGGATAGTTTCTCAATGAAGCAAAAATATTTTAAATCAGATTTATCTATGAGTTCCTTTGACTCAAACACTTCTTAAGTTTTCCTACAGAAAGCTTTCTAGCTTTTACAACCTACTGATCTTCATTCTAAGGAACTGTTTTGCTCTAATAAACACAACTGCATTTGCCCTTCTGATCCCAGGTTAAAAACTGTTCAATCAGCCATTTGATGTCAAAGAAAACAAACTAGGCTATGTCCACTTTCACAAAACCCCTATTCATAGATGAATAAACAGCTTCAGAAACTGTAGCTCCCAGCAAAATGTGCCAGGAAAGAACAATACAGGGAACAAAGCATGTGAATGCAAAAAGACAGATTGCACTCTCTATTTAAACGACATGAGAGTAATCAGGATGAGGGGAGGGTGGGAGCTCTCCTAACCCTAGTAAGGAAAAAAAAAAAACACAAGTATACATATACCACAATTTCAAACATAATTTCAAAATGATTTATCAATGAACTGACTCTATCTAGAACTTGGCTTCTCAAATGCTGGAGCCACCAAAGCTTAGTCCAAAATGCCATCATGTCCAAAACAGTGTAATGCATTCCAGTTGGACCCCCTAATTTCACTTCTGCCCCAGAATCCAAATCAAATTTATCACTCCCCTGTTTTCCACATCAACTAGAAAAAAACTGCAAACACTAGACCAAGATCTGTAAGACCCCATAGGATTTTACCTCTGTATATCTCTCACCCCATCTCTACCCACCCCTTCCCCTCACCATCACCATCCTTGCTCTTCAAGACTCCACCACACTTCCTTTGCTCAAACACTCCAAATTCATTTGCACCTCAGGGCCTTAGCACTGGCTGTGGGTCTACGTATGTGTGTGTGTATGTCTCTGTGTATGATTGTACCAAATAGAAATACTAATTGCACTGTAGACAAAAAAACTACAATATGACACTCAAAATAAAGATTAGGAGTGTCAAAAAAAAGAAATGATGTATTCCATTCCTGAGGCGAATTCTGAAACAAAGCAACACAATGAACAAACCACAATAAAATAAGTAACTAGCAGTAAGTGTCTCGAATGCTAAAGGTCAGGTTCAAAATATGTAGGGTCCTCCTTAGGCTATGTAATTGAAAAAAGAAAGAAAAAAGAAAGGAAAGGCCTATGCCCCATGAGTATAAATACTAAATGGATAATCAGGAAACACAAAAGTCAGAAGTTCTTTGCAGCTGCCCCTTCCCACATGTGTCAATTAGGAGAAGACAAAAAACACCCACCTTGGCCAGAGGAGGAACCGGGTCTGGACTGGACAGAACAAGGGAACAGAAGTGTGTGGAGTCTGGTCCCAGTGCCTGGTCTTTGCCCTTGGACAACTCATTTAACATCCAGAAGCCAAAATCTCCTCATCTGTAACAGATGTGGCTTCACTGCACATTTCTCAGGCTTGTGAAAAGACTCAAGAAAGAACATACATACATGGAAGAGCTCTGCAGAGCTCATGTAAATAAAACTTGTCTTATTTGTTAGAAGCTTAAATGATGGCTAAGCCTGGGGTGAAAACTCTAGGAATGCCACGAAATGAGAGTAAAATGGGAAATCAAGGTGAGAACACGAAATGTCCCAGAGCAAGAACCCAACAGGCTAGGAACGGTCAGAGCTGGCGGCAGCGACACAGAAGCGTGGGACACAGAAGAGAGACCCCCCCACAGCTCCACGCAATGCTCTGAACACAGACACGGCAGCTTCCAGGTGGGACTCGAACATGAAGAGGTCACTCCTAACCTCTATGGAGACCGAACGGAGACACCTGGCCTTGGCACAACACACGCTTTTAAATTTTGAGAACTGCTCTGATGTTCCCAAAATAACATTCTGTGTCATTTTCACCAACTGTGAAATCTCACAAAATCTGCTAATTGTGGTAAACTCTGGGTGGTCACAAAAAGCCCGCCTCGTCCTCCAACGTCCACTTGACAATCCTGATAACAAACTCCAACCATGATGCCCACTGACCATCCCACAGCTCCCTTCTTACTACTTGTAAGAAACAAAAACAGAAACAGAAAGGTTGTCAAGAGAGCTCTTCAAGTCCCAAAACATACGTACAAAATCTCAGGGGAAATGTCTCATTTAGTTTGCAGAGAATTACCTGATGCTGTTGCTAGGTGGTGCTTATAAATACAAGCACACACCCTAAGATTGCCGTTTTGCTTTAATTAGTGGCCAAGTCAAGCATCCTCAAATGAAGTGCCAACATTTAAGGACTTAAATAAAACAGACTGGGCCTGAGCTTCTGCATCTCTAATAAGCTCCCAGGTGATATGGACTGCTGGCCATGGACCCGGTGCCAGACAGCAATCGACATTTGACAGCATGAGCCAGCCCTAACGTTGTGTCCACTGGAAGTCCAGTTACTATTAAAAAAAAAGGTTGAGATAATATGGTTTGGATTTATCGACCCAAAGAAGGTTCATGATATTGGCAATTGATGTCTTTCACTCAGCTAGCCAAGAATCTTCCCGATCCGCTGCAAGTCCTGCCCTGGATCCTCTGAGTGGTTGTCAAATAGCAGGGAAATGTCTTCGGGACTGACTGGTGCCCCTGATAAAGAGTTGACCTTATGACACACCCGATGGCTCAGAGAGAAAAATCTATGACCTGGGGCTACAGAATAAAAGGAAGCAATAAAAACAGGAGTAGTAATTTATTGAGAACTTACGTAAGACCACAAACTCAGGGATAGAACTGGGATAGAGCTCCCGAATGTGATTCCCGGGCCCACACTCACCACAGAGCTCCACTGTCCTGGTGCAGGCCATGATGTGATGAAGTCACGGGGGAAGGTGTTTACGAGCACCACCACTTTTAAATATGGGACCCTGAGCATGTTCTTTCTCTCTCTCCCTCTCCCTTTCCCTCTCTCTCCCTCTCTCTCTCCACTTCAGTTTCTTCAGCTTTAATATGGGTTAACAATGGTTTGCACACCTCATTGGGTTTTCTGAGAATTGTAGGAGTCAAGATAAAGCACTTAGCACCATGTCTGACACATCATAAATGCTTCTGTAAACGTTTTTCTATTACTATGACTATGACAACTCTATGGCTAGATCCCAGGAAACAGACTAGAACCAGGAGGAGAGTAGAATCAAGAGAAGACTTTCCAGCCTACAAAGGAGACCTACAACTGTCAAAAGAAAAGGACCTCCTTTTTTCACTGACCACAAGGCTAACGGGAAAAATACATCCTAGTCGGAATCAGGGTTTTGGGAAGAACTGGCCTCTGTATGGATTGGCAGCAGGAGGGGGCCCAGGGGCCTAATACTGGAGTTGACCTACTATGTACCAGATCCGTATAGATAACATTGAAATTCTAGCCCCTCCAGAACCAAACAGTGAGGCGCTTTAAGACTGCCAACTTGCCACATACTAACAGACGTTACAGGGAAGAGCAGTCCCTGCGGTCGGACCGCAGAGAATGGGCAGATGCCCTGAATCCCACAAGAAACCGTTCTACTCCTGCCTGGTGATGGAGAAATGGTACCATGCTAGGAGCCAGAAGCTAGCCAGAGAGACTTCCGTTCTGCCACTAAGGCTGGGTCTTATGATGTGCTCGCTCAACAACACACTTACTGAGAACCAGCCTATTCCAGGCCCAGCAAGGACCAACAGCACTTCTAGCCCAAATCAGTGGTCCTTCCTCCTTGTCAAAGACACTTCCCAGTGGTCTGAAAACAGAAACACAACTTGGGTAGCTGCATTTTCCATTGCAATTTCTAATATTTAAAACAAGCTTACAGACAAAGATTTCATATGACTTACAGTTTTGACCTGAGAAAGCTTAATAGGAATGAAAGCAGCGCCTTTTCTAAAACAGGGCTGAACCTCAGGCTTGATGTTAACTGGAAAATTATGACATGTATCCTACTTTGAGAACCTATAAAGATCAATACATATAAATTACTGTGTATCAGACACTGCTGGCTGCTTCCCGATATCTATTCCCCACACCCTCTTCTTTCTCACTGAACAAACTCCAATTATTTTTCAGGGCTATCATATACCCAGTTAAAAAAACAAAACTACAGTAACTAGGCTTCCTTGTAGCATGAGGCTACGTAACAGTCTGGCAACTGAGATGTAAGCCAACTCACTTGATGGAGCTCCCAGGAGGAGACTTGGCGACCACCAGTCTTTTGCCTTCTCTGGGTCTCCCTTCTCCTGCCTGGTATAAAGACATGACCCTGGAGGTGGAACAGCCATCTTGCACTGAGGCCTTAAGTATGAAGATGAATGCTACTTGCTACACCACATGCTAAGAATGCCTGAAGAGGATGGCAGGAGCCTGGGCCCCTGACCACATCACGGAGCCCCCATCTACCTCTGAATTCCCCATCTCCAGACCTCCTTTTACAAGAGAAAACCAACACACTCCCATTTGGTTAAACTCCTGTAAATTGGATTTTCAGTTATGGGCGGCAGACACTATCCTCACCTGATATACATTGTAAAAGATCATTTGCTCTGCAAAAACCTTTGGAATTATTTAAAGGCAGAGTGCCATGACCTGTGAACTCATCTGATTTACAAATAATCTCCCTGACATACACTAAGTAGGTAGGATAAGACACACATGTACCAAGAACCTCTCCTCCACTAACATGGTATTAATAACTCACATCGTGGGAATCTGAAGGTCTGCTCTTCAACGTGGTGAAGATTCTGAGAGTCCTCTAAGAGTGAGAACCTCCTGAGAAGATGGGAGTAAAGCCAAAGCACCCAGGCTCACATGCTGCTGTCACTTCCCCCTGTGTGACCACTGATCAAGGTACTTAAACCTTTCTGTGCTCAGAATGGAACTACAAAATGGAAAAATCTGTTCCTACCTCAAAACGTGGTTACATATGTTAAACAAGTGAATACTTGTACATTCCAGAGAACTGAGCCTGATATGCTGCTAAGATTTATGGAGGACCTACTAAAATTATGATGAAATTGGTGACAGTATAGCTAAACATTCTTACAAATGAAAATTATAATAATAAAATAATAATAATAAAATCCACATGAATTAGTTCATTCCATAGACATAAATTCTTTTTCCTAATGCATGCACCTGCCTCATAACCTCATTCACGAGGGAGGGCAAGCTGTAAGGTATGGTCAGGTTTCGACGGCTTTAAATCCAACGGTTTCTATGATGCTCACAATTACCATACCATACTCCTGCAACACCAAGAGTGGCAAAGTCTACACGAAGAACTGCTTATCAGGAGGATGTATTTATAAAGTGGGTGTTGGATAGAGAGGTTAGCAAAGACAACTAAAAATAGTTGTATAAGCAAACAAGTTTGCATTAAGTCAATAGTTGATTAAAAAGTCAATACTTTCGCATCATTACTATGAGAAATATTTAGGCAATGTGTCGTGTAATTTGGAAGAATGCAGCCTCTTGTCTAAGAGTCTAAGAGTTGTTATCTTTTCTAGGTTCTAACACAGAAAGTATCCAGGTCATTCTATGAGGCTGTACTTAAGGTCCAAAAGGGTGCAAGCATTCTGTATCAAGTTGCCACATGCTAACCACAGGTATGTAACTTAATCAGTGTCCAGTGCTCCTGATACCAAGATATCAAACCACTCATAACTGCTCTTTCACGTCAGTAGGAAACTTTCCCTGGATGAAAGAAATCTCAGGTCATAACGTCAAGGCAATTGGATACCAAAAACCTTTGAATCTGCTCTTCCTTTTAGATACTAAGCAAACATAACAGGATGTGAATTTACACTTCTCAAAAAAAAAAAAAAGACATGAATCTTGAGGGTGTGAAGATCTCACTCCAAAACCTTCCTGTGTGCCTGTTACCATTTTTCTAGTTGTACATTATCAAGTAGGCTGGCAGGGGCGTAGGAAAGCCAAAGACTGATAAACTGTAACCCCTTCTTTACTCTGGAGCAGTATGCTCCAACAGAAATACACTGCAGGGCACAAATGTGAGGCACATGTCTAATTTTCCATTTTTTAGGAGCCACAATTAAGAAGATAAAAATAAGTAGGTGAAGTTAATTTTAATCATAAATCTTATTTAACCCAACATACCCAAAATAGTCACTTCCACACATAGTAAATATGAAAAATTTGGTAATTTACTCTTTTTTTTTTTGCACTAAGTCTTCACATGGGTGTATTTTGCACTTAAAACACACTACAATTCTAACCCGCCCACTTTGAGGGCTTAAGAGTCACATGTGGCTAGGAGCTACCCTGTTGGTTCAGAACAGCTGTTGGAGGTCAAAACCTGCTGAAAACCAGCCGTTTCTCAAGTTGCTTCTATGATGGACACATGGGTAAAACCAACTCAGTCTCAGCAAGTCACCAGTTGGGGGGGTCTGGTGCTGTCTTGAACAGGGGAACATACCCCATTTCAAAATGGGGTCTGAGGACTCACAGCTTTTAAGTCAACGTTTTGTGCCAAGCACTGGCAATGCTATTTACTCTTTACCTAGGCAAACCTAGTCACCAGTGTATAAGCTAGTGCTGCGTTCATCCTCATTTTAAGTAAGAGCCCAGGAAATTCTGGTCCTTGGACAAAGCTCTTCTCTGTTCCCGGTACAGCAGGAAATGATTAGGCATTCCCCACTGACACATGCCATATGGCCCATCTATCTAGAACATCCCATTCCACGTGGTCTCTGTGTACTATGCAGGCATGAGAAATGAGATGCAGAGATGACCAGTTTCCATTACGCCCCAGCCACGGGTGAGACAGTTGGAAAGATGACCTGATCTTACCAGCATTACCTACCTCACAGGGTTTACTGTGATGACCAAAGGCAATAACAGAGAGAGAGAGTTCTTAGCAAACTGTAAAGCGCTACACAATTCTAGTTATTATTATTGAGAAAGGACACCATTCCTCACCTGGAAGAGCAGATAGAAGAAAGAAAAAAAAATAGTGACTTGAAACCAAGAGATGATAAGTTGGGGGTTGGAGGGGAGGGGAGGGGAGGACCCATGAAAACAGAGGTTGTTTTTGTGGGCTTCCTTTCTTTGGAAGAGTACAAAGAGGCTTGAGGAAGCTCTATCACTCTTCCCTGGAAATCTTGGGAGGCCCTAAAAAGTAAGCCTGGGCACTCTGAGGACAGCTTCTACCCCTGCTCCATCACCCATCACCACCCCAACCCCACTGCTTTTCCTCATCCCAAATACAACTCAGGACAGTTATTCTAAACAGATCTCTTCTTGCCAGGGTCTAACTGTGGCCTAAAAACGCAGCGCCACGGCCGGGGGTGGGGGTGGGGGTGGGTACTGGCACCTCCCCCAGCAAGTCCCCAATCCAGGGAGTCTGGCTCAAGGCTCGTCGCCGGCGTGAACGCCGCAATGCTGGCTGTCCCGCTGCCCTGTCGCTTCTCCAACAAAAACAGAGGCTCGGCGGCTCGCCCGAGTCTCCCTCCCTTTACCTGTCCAACCGCCGCGTCCCGCCGGCGAACTACTCCGGGCCGGCGGCATTTACGAGGTCCGCGGGGAGTCACCCACACAAAGGCGCCTTGTGCCTCTCCGCCCCGGGACGGGCAGCCTGGGAGCCGGGCACCGCACCGGGCGGGGCGGGGCGGGGCGGGGGGGCGCCCCCCGGCAGGTCCCGAGCTCGGCGCCCCCAACCTCGCTCTCCGCCCCACCGCTGGACGCTGGGGCTCCCCTCGGCCCGCCTTAACCCGCACGCCCAAAAGCAGGCACAAGACCGAGGGGTGCACGGGCCGCTCCGAAGTTTGCATTGTCACCGCGCAGCGCTCTGGACGCGTCTCGCCCGAAGGAGCCGCAGCGCGCCCCGCGCCCCGCGCCCCATCCCTGCGCGGGACACCCGGGCCCCCCACCCCCGCTCACCTCTAGTCCACTCCACCACCTGCTTGGGGCTCCACTTGGTCACCGGTTCCATGGTAGGTGGCTGTGCTCCCCGCGGGGCTAGGGTCGGCGGCAAGTCTTGCTCCCAGGGCCCGCGGCCCCTTCCCGGGAGGGCGCGCGGTGCGGCTGGTCCCCGTGCGCCGCAGCGCCCCGTCAAGGCTGCATGACCGCGGTCAGCGGGCCATCCCAGCGCCGCTCCGCCGGGACGGCCCTCGGGGCGGCCGCGCGGCTCCTCCTCCAGCTGCCACCGTCCAGCTGCGGCTCCTCCTCCTCCCCCCCGCCGCCGGGAGCCCCGGCACAGCTGCGGCTCCTGGGCGACGGCAGCTGCGGGGACGCGGGGCCGTGACCCCAGGCCCCCCGGGCCTCGGTCCGCAGGGGGCCCTTGGGGCCCGGCCGCTCCCCGCCGCCCGCCCGCGCCGACGGCCGGGACCTCTAGCTCGGGCTCTCGGGCCGTGCGCTGCGCCCCCCTCCGGCTCCCGCTCTCCCGCTCTCCGCGGCGCGCTCCCCCGGGGTCTCCGCGCCGCGTGCGCCCGCGTCCCCGAGCCGGCCCGGCCGCAGGTCCCACCTCCCGCGCCTCCCTCCGGGGCTGGACTTGGGCAGGGAGGAGCGCCGGCGAGCGCGCTCGGGTTACAAAGTTTCAGCTCGGGTCGCTGCTCGCCGAATAAAAGAGGGGCGGGGCGGAGGACCCGGGGAAACTCGGGGGAGGGGGCGGGTCCGCCCGAAGAGGCCGACTCGGGTTACTTTCCCTCTCCGAGCCCTGCGCGCTCAGCCGGAGTGTCCCGGGCCCTGCTTTCCTTTTCAAGGGGCGGGTTGTAGGTCGTACGTGCATCCCGGAGAGCCCTTTGGCTTGGGTGAGGCCCAGGTCCTATTTGGTAGCAGAACAGTCTGTCTCCGTGTGAGCAACAATACACACACAAAAAGAAGAAAAAAAAAAAAGTAGGATCTGCATGTTCTGTTCATTTTCAGCGCTTTGCATCAGTATCGCTCTACGATTAAGCTTTCTTCGTTTTAAGTATCTCAAGGCAAAATTATTTCACTTTGTATTTTAGGTGACACTGTGACAATGTAACTCAGTTGGTGTTTGTTTGTTTGTTTGTTTGTTTGTTTGTTTGTTTTAATGCCCTGAACACCAGCCCGATGTTATTTCCTTCTCCAGAGACAGCAAGCTCACCAAGAGTTTGGGCTACTCACTTCACTCTCCACTTCCTCCATTCTAACCTGCAGTGAAAAACTGGCCCTCCGTGTGTATGTTTTCATCCTTTTACTCATTTTCAAACTAAGCTTTCCCTGTTGGATCTTCAAGGCGAGGGTCTAAGAGCAATTATCTTTCATTTTAACTCGATATGGGCCAAGTTCTCTTGACTCTGGGATGGGCTGGGCCACAAAGTCCCATGAATATTGCCTTGAAGACGTCATTGGCAACAAAAGGGCCAAGGCATCTGAAGGTGCCCAACACAGAATGATGGCGTGTGGGCAAAGCCAGAGGAGTTGGGGAGGAAATGGCCCTCACTTCTGGGGCAAGGGGAAATGGAGCTAATCATCTCATTCTCAGCCTTCTCCCACTCTCATCTGAAATGAAAAACTTTGATCCAACCCCTTCTGTTTTCCTACTTAGGTCTTGGGTGGCAGTCAGGGGCCACGGGGCTGTCACTCACAGCAAGCACCCAGGGATTGAAGAGCAGCTCCCATGCCATCCCTGCGCTAATGGAAAGCAATGGCCCGCATGCCAGGGGAAAGGCTGCCCCGCTGTTACTGAGTATGAGGTGCTTGGCAGGCCAGAGCTGGTGTGGTAATGGTTACCCTGCAAGATTCAACTCACTTCTTTTAGTAATGCTACTACAATATTACATCAACTTCATGCTAAAGTGAATCATAATAAATTGGTAGCTTTTAGCATTATTTCTTGCTGTATATAATAGTCGTGTTTGCAAAACGAGCTGATGCTCATTTGGATTAGTCATCAATCTTGAAGGAAAAGGTACTAGCCAGCCAAAACAACAACAACAACAAAAAAAAACAACAATAAGAACAACAAAAACATACAAAAATCGAGTGCACAATTGTGGAGAATGACATGAGGAAGGCCCTTCCACATTTCACAAGACTCAATTCTGAGATCAAAATGAACCCTGAACAGAGGGAAAGTCATGAATTCGAATATTTACCTCTCCTCCTTCAAAGCCTCCCCTGAAACACCTCCCTCCTCCCAGGAGTGAGCTCTACCACCTGCTCATAGAGATTCTCTTGGCACTTCACGATTCTTACCTCTAATTATGACTATTTATTCACACCTTCCCCTTGGAGACTTGAAGGCAGAACCTACCTGATATTATTTATATAGAGCTCTCTCCTCTTCCTCTTCCTACCACGCAGCTGGTAGCACCTCACACCAAGTCAAAGGAGTGCTTAGTATTCAATCAGCATCTGTGAATGCCTCCTATGCCCCAGCCACCATATTCATAAAATATTTGTTGAATTAGTGTGGTAGGTACTATTTATACAAGTCTGTTGGGATGCATATGTTGAAAAGATGGCTAGCAGCAGGCCTTAGCACCTGTTGTACACTGTGATTAGCTGGAGTAAGAAGAAAAAAGACTTTAAAAAAGTGAAACAACATCAGATTACCCCCCCCACCCGCCCCAGCCACGCCACCTCTGGGGCTGAGGAAAAACAATAATACAGATATGCAGTTATCAAATACAATGGTTTTTTTTATTTTTGATCAAGAGTTATTGGCAGACTAGCAAACCTGGCAAAGACAATGACAAACTTCCTGGTTGAATAAATGACCTTCAAAAAAAGGTGATCTTTAAAACTTAATAATATCACTTGTTAATCATCTTTATGGCAGAAAGTCGGGAAAAGGACTTTGACATTTGTCATTGGGTTCACTAGGAAACAACCAATCTTATCTACACCTTTTGTTACAGCAATAACTGTACATTGTCACCTTTAATTATGAATAGGATGACCACATAATTTATCTCCAAACCAAGATATTCCTGAATACTAAAGGGAAGCTATCGATAATCACATGGAAATAATATGAATAAAGCGGGCCACATGGTCTCTGTAATTATAAAAAAAAATTCAAGTGTTCATGATTTTGCTATAGAATTTTTCTTGATGTTTTTCACAATGTTTTTGAATTCATTTACATTAGCCTTTACTGGGGAGTTAAAAGCTAAAATTCTGAGAGTCAAGCAAGATTTTGCAAAATTGCATCCCACTGAGTCAACACACTATCTGTTCTCAGTACATAAATACATCATAGCTAAAGAGGAAGGCCATGCTAAGATCTCTAACCCAGAAGACCAATTAACTATCTAAATGAATTAGCGTTCTGTTTACACTTCAAGTCCTGAAGGCTAATTACTATTTAAATAAGGCCTTCTGCTTTAATTACAGCTGTTAGCATGTGAAAGTTTTAGGGAGGCCTGCCTTCCTGTCTGAAATGCAAACTTGAAGACATCCAGAGTCACTAGTGGCACAGAATAAAGGCAGAATCTTAGGTAAATAGCTTCGGAAATTAAAGTGCAGACAGAAAGATCATTTGTAAATTTGCTAAGTTTTCTTCTCTGCTAGTTATAATCTGTAGCTCTACTATTACACAGTGTATGCATGCACATTACCAAACTGCAACTATGTCATCTTCTTCAGAATTACTCATTTGGACCTTGATGTTTACCACAATTCATGACACACAGCAAGAAACTGAATAAATCCTCTTCTAAATTGAACTGATTTGTAGAACTGATACCAGAACCCAAGTCTAGATTTCTCTTCCAGCTTCTTCATTTTTCTGACTTTGAGTCTCCTTGTACATAGAGGTCACTTATTCAACCAATGAAATACTCATTCAGTACTTATAGGGCATTAAACTAAGCACAAAGAAGATTCAGAAACAAATGCCAGTTTTTTATATTTAAAAAAAATTCTTTTTTTTTTTTTTGGTAGCCTTCACACCCAGTATATAGCCCACCAAAGGGCTTGAACTCATGGCCCTGAGATCAAGACCTGAGCTGAGATCAAGGATTGGACACTTACCAAACTGAGCCACCCAGGTGCCCCTAGTGCCAGTAATATTTATAGGCCAAAGGTACCGTGTGATTTTCTGAGGGGAAGATTTCTTCAGTCATCTTTATCAGAGGGAAGTATCCTGGTAAACCTAGACAAGAAAGTTTTAAAGGGCAACATGGTATTAACATTTTGAACCAGTCCATATTTTATTAATGTTTTAATTGGAGAACTAAGGATGGAACACTTTGGATTAGTGGTTATTACTAAATTGGACAAACATGGGAGTAGCAAAATAAGGAAGCTTTTAAACAGGTTATGAATCTATAAAGACCTAGTCTCCTTCACCAGTCCAAAACACTGGGGTTTGTTTGTTTGTATATATATATATATATATATATATATATATATATATATATATATATATATATATGAAAAAATAAATATAACACAAGGTACTCCAAAGATTCAGCTTTATCTCATAATCTTAGGTCCCCTTCATTATTCTTTCTTTCCTATCACATTGCCTTTACTATTTTCAGAACATTCCGAACTATTTAATGTTTTCTTCACACATAATTGTCTTGTGTATGTCTCTCAAGTTATCTTTTATCTTGAGTAATCCCACACAATTCTGCAAAATGCTGCCTGGGAAATATCCCACAGTTAGAAGGACACATTCTTATCTATGACATGACCTCACTGCAAAATCCTCAGTTAACTAAATTATCCAGCCTGCTGATAATCTTGTCTTTCATTCAATCCCATTTGGTCTGAATTCTTCACACCATGGTAATATGGTTAATCTTCCTAAATATTCAGGTTCCCCATCAGAAAATTCAGGTAGTCAAGTCCTTAGACTCTGTGTGTGTGTCTGTGTGTTTAAAGTCTCACAAGTGCTGCCCTACTTCTTCTAATTCTTTTGCATTCAGTTACATTAATTAAGTCATCCTACAGGAGGAAAACTGATATTTGGCTTTTTACTGAGCCCTGTCTGTAACTCAGAGATCAATGTCAATTGGATAAGTGTTCAAACACCCCACCTATTTTAAGTCAGACTGGGAGATGCTGATTAGACTTATCTAACACAAGAGAGAAAACGGTGACATCATTAAATCCTATTTTCCAGGATTTATAGCTATATTTTTGAAGAGTTGTTACATGAAGCAATATCCATAGAAGAGTTGAGCTTCCTCACCCGGAATGACTAACATAGCTAACAAAGGAGTATGCTATAGACAAAGAAGGAACCATCAATCCTACATTTTACCCCACGGCTTTACGCTCCTTTCATTCCAGCTATCAAATTGCAGAATGTCCAAAAAGAACAGAATGCCATTTGCACCAGTTGTTCTTATAATTTCATTTTAACTTTGAGGGACTCATAATCTCCAAACAAGTACAAATAATACCAATAGTTTCAGACTCAATGATTTTTGTTTCAAATATAAACTCCATGTTGATAATGACAGACAAAAATTGGGGCTAAGAAAAGAAAAGACTAATGTAAGTCATTCTAGCCCTAACAAAACAAAACAAAACAAAAACCCTATAATTCAATTAGGCCAAGTAAACTTTTAACAGTAGAAATAAAACACAAGTTTGAGTTTCATAAACACACTCACCCAAAATTTTACAAAACTCTTTAAGGTGTTCACAAGAACATAAACATTGTTTATTTGGCAATTTATATTTTTCTAATTTGAGTTTTGCCTAACAGAAATATCTATAATGACGTTTCAAATCAAATGGAAATATATATCCAAATGCTCCAGACTAGAGTTAAACAACTTTAATGAACTTGGAGTTCAGCATGTAAGATGCTTACTTTCATTACATAGCCACTATTGCATATAGAGGAGGGGAATTTATTCAAGTTTTGGCCTACCAAGAGCATGTAAATTCTGCAGCCACCACTAAATAACACGACCAGATTTTCACTCACAGCACATTTATTCCTCCTATTTGGATCCTCAGGCATTCAAGCCTGTAACAGGACCCTATTCCTTAATTGTCTACAACTAGCCCTTCGTATTTGGAAATGCTATAATCATCTGGGATGGGGGAAAGGTGGAAAGAAAAAGAACACGGCAGAAAAGCAGGAAGTGCTTCAGCCTACTTCAACATCAAAAAGAAAAGGATGAAAATTAATACCAATCAGTGTTTTCCTGTATAGAGTCAAATGATTCCATAGGATTTTAAGAACACTCCCAAAGGTCCAATTGAACAGGAAAACTCACACTTGCTGCCAAAGAGTCAGCAAAATAGTTGTTAAAACCCCAACCAGCTCACAAGTGTTAGCAACAGTAATTGTTTTACAGTATGCACTGCACTCTGACAAAACTCCCAGATCAAATCTCTTTTTTCAATTTGAGCTCCACTGAAGTTTCACATTTAGTTACAGAAGAATGGGATTAAATTCATTCCCTTTCTTTTTCCTCCTTCTCCCAAGCTTCCCAAGAAGAGATTCCAAGAGTTGGAGGAACCTCAGTTTGGAGGCTCGAAGAAAACCCTTTGGTGGTTAAACGCTTGATACCCAAGTCCCAGGAAATCCCTTGCTGCTGGTGGAACCAAACCAAGGGGGTACCTGCATAGGCCCCATGAGAGGTAACCGGCAGGCCTTACTTCTGCCCCGCTCCATCAATGTCCCCTGTGGATATCACACGGTGGCCAGCCAGGGGAAGGAGGCTATCAGAATAATTCTGCTTCTGGCTTCACTGGCCAGGTAACACCAAAAGGCCAGGTGGGCCTTCTGTATCACCTCCTTTTCCCAGAGCAAACTCCTCCCCCTCTGTGCCACTGTGTTGTGGTTCAATAACTTCATCTCCGCTGAGACACTGACCTAAGAAGATCATCTTCTTAGAGAATTCACCTGTTGAACGGAAACTCTTTGAGATCCTAGCTAACTTTCTCATCTCAATCTCTTAATCAGCCTATAACCAGCCAGGTAACCTTGACCAAATCAGCCTCTTCGGGCCTATAAGGAGGATCTGGGCCTAAAGGAACTTTTAAGAATCCTTCCAGCTTTGCATTTCTATTTTTTAAATAATGAGGTGTCAGTGGTTGGGGACAGAGGAGGGGAAGGCAGTTTTGCATGAGAGACCTGACCCATTCCTTCCTGTCTGATGTCAGCCTGAAGGGCTCACCATGGCTGTATAAAATCACTAGGTAAAACTGGCTTTGAAAATAGGAAACAAGGGATCCCTGGGTGGCGCAGTGGTTTAGCGCCTGCCTTTGGCCCAGGGCGCGATCCTAGAGACCTGGGATCGAGTCCCACGTCGGGCTCCTCCCAGTGCACGGAGCCTGCTTCTCCCTCTGCCTGCCTCTCTCTCTCTCTCTCTCTGTGACTATCATAAAAAAATTAAAAAAGAAAATAGGAAACAAAATAGTGATAAAGGGAAAAAAAGGAAGAAGCTCAGGCTTCTGTATATTATTTATAGATTTTACCATAGCATGAACATAAGCAATTTGTCAGAATGAAGTTACACAGTTTGCCAGAAGCTATCAATCATGTGATCATAGCAAATCCTATTTTGGTTGTCAAACTAAGGATTTCACTTCTGTCAGTATTAAAATAAAATTAGTAAAGATACTAAATGCAAAGAGATGCACATATTACTTGGCATCAAATGCCAAGTCTGGCTCCTTCTTGACTGTCTGGCTGCCCAAGAAAGAAATGTTACCTGGTGTGAAGTGAGGTGCCCCCTATTTCATTTAGGTTTCAAACTGCTTTTTCCTTTCCAGTCCCCTTCACCTTGGTTTCCCCACTATTCAGGAGGTCTTCTGGGCAAACACTGTTTAAATTTTAATTTCACTAGATTTTTTTTTAACAACTTAAATTTTATTTAGTTCTGTGTTTTTCCCTTTTTTTCCCACCTCAGATGAAAACATATGTACAAAATGATCTCTACTTAAATTACTATTTTATGGGATGCCTGGATGGCTCAGTGGTTGAGCATCTGCCTTCAGCACAGGGCATGATCCCGGGGTCCTGGATTGAGTCCCGCATCGGGGTCCCTGCAGGGAGCCTGCCTCTCCTTCTGCCTATGTCTCTGCCTCTCTCTGTGTGTTTCTTGTCAATAAATAAATAAAATCTTTAAATAAATAAATTACTATTTTATAAGGAATGAAATCCTAAATTCAGAGATTTTGTTTATCCAGAAATAAAAACAAAGCAAAACAAAACATGTACCAGAATGTTCTAATATCAGCTGTGCCCATATCCCTTCACCAAGTAATGATTCACCAAATCATTTCATCTCTCTGGAGTCAGAGACCAGAGAGAATCAAACCATCTATAAAGTCTCTGTTTGTTCCATGTCATCATATATTTAACCATGGCCACACTGCCTACTATTGCTTAAAAATCAGCATAAATACGTCTGAGGTTTGCCCCCTCCTACCCAAAGGAACTCCCAGATACAAGTATGCCCTTAATCAGCACTTGATTTTTTTTCATTTCACATTCATTGTGTCCTATTACGTCTTTCTCAGACAATGACCTTCTATCCTCCTCAGTCTGTGCCTCTGTACAACTAGAAATGTGTAAGATATCCAAGACCCTACACTCCCCTACCAATGCAATGAGAGAAAAAGTGCCTCTTCTACTCCCCTTTCTCTTTAACATCTGACTCAGTCACCAGCTTCTTCCATTTAGAGCAGGATCTAGGAATAGAAATGAAATCTTCACATAACTGACAAGGTCTGAAATCTGACTGACTACCTTTTATATGATTTTTTAAATTTCTTCTTCTGATAATACTTGCCTCTGTGGTTATTTGTCATAATAAAGAGGGGGGAACAATTCAAAGAATGGTGTTATCTTCAGTTACTAATTAATCCACTAAGAAACTTAAAAGCAATCCCTTCCAGGGGAAGGTCTTATATAGTTGACAAGAGTCCTTTATGTTCAAAGGTGCAGAGGCTAAATCATTGTCAATCCCCAGTAGAGCTGCCATAGTTTTAAAGAATCCCTAAAGGCTTTCCATGGAAGACTGCCCAAAGGGGAAGTCCAGTCATGGAGAAAAGTTGAGCTTGATGAATTCCAAATTTGCCATTTCAGTCCTTAAGAAGAACTGTCCTCAAACATAGGCCACAAAGGCCCTCTCATCTGTTCCAGTCAAATATGCAGATACAGACAGGTAGCTGAAGATTTATTCTTTGCCTTCATTTCTCTATGTGCTATTTATATCCTCTGAATAAGGATACACAATCTTTCACCAGGTTTCTAAACTAAAGGGTAGCAGACCACAATTTTAAATGTTCATTTTCTGGCACAGCATTTATGTACAGACAAGCCTAAGGATCCCACACAGGAGCTTTGTTTCTATAGACAAAGAAAGTCGCTTCAAAAGTAATGTATTTGAGAACCAGAGGGGATTTTATTTTAACCCTGAGCCTTGAAAGTCCAGTCTCCAGTCATTCAGATAAATCACGTTCAGTACAAAGTTCAATACAAACTTAAATCCATCAGCTAATACCATAACTGAAAAAAGAAATCTCAAATGTTTTTACCCACAGAACCCTAAACAGTGTTGACACATAGTAGCAAAACAGCCAAAACAGTAAGAAAAGAATGAAGCTCAAGAAACCTAAATTTTCAGTGATTCTTTGTCCAAAATAAATAAAAAACAATAGCTATAAAATAAGGTAGAATTTATTAACATTCTTCATTCTGTATATGAAATAAGGCAAAATTATTTTTGAAATATCTCTGAAACCTACCATTTAATTTGTTCTTCAATGCATCAGAGTAATTCTGGAGGTCGTAAAATACATCTGCAAATTCTTTGATATCTCCCCTTCAAGAGGTAGAGGTTAATTCCCTTCCTCTTGAGTGAGTGACTTGCTTCTTACAGAATATGGCATTAAGTGAAGATAGTGATTTTGAGACTATGTCTTAAAGAACATGTGGCTTCTGCCTATCATTCTGTTGGATCACTCCCTGTGGAAAAAGGCAACTTCCATGCCAGGAGGACCTCTAAGCAGCCCAGCAGAGAGGTCTATGTGATGCAGAACTGAGACTTTTTGCCAATGACCAGCATTCACCTGCCAGCCATGGGAGTTAGCTACCGCAGAAGTAATCCTTCAACCCTAGTTGAGCCTTCAAATATCTGCAGCCTTGGTCAAGATCTTGATTGAGAAGCCCCTAAGCTGAACTACTAGCTAAGCCAACTCTGGATCGTTGACTCATGGAAAGTGAGTGAGACAATGAACATTTATAGCTTCATGCTGCAGTAAGTTAGGCAACAATAGATAACTAATACAGAATATCTGAACCATTTCTACACTAAGATTTCTATCATATACATATATAGTATGTCACTATCTCAAACATTATTGATGTATCCATTGTCAGCCCCATCCCTTTAGAATGTACACTGCATGAAAGCAAAAAAAAATTTTCCTTTTTTTCAGTGCTGTGCACTTACAGTGAAAAACAATGCATGGCCCAATATAGGGGCTCAATAAATATTTCTTGAACAGGCAGCCCTGGTGGCTCAGGGCAGCCCCGGTGGCTCAGCAGTTTAGCGACGCCTTCAGCCCCGGGAGTGATCCTGGAGACCTGGGATCGAGTCCCACGTCAGGCTCCCTGCATGGAGCCTGCTCCTCCCTCTGCCTGTGTTTCTGCCTCTCTCTCTCTCTCTCTCTCTCTCTCTCTCTCTTTGTGTGTCTCTCATGAATAAATAAAATCTTTAAAATATATATATTTCTTGAACGTATGAATCATGTGGTGAATTCATCATAATCTCTATCAGATAAATAGTAGAGGATTAAAAAAACTTTTTCAAGTATTTCCTTGGTAGTAAACCAAACTTTAGCAAAGTGGCAAAATGGTAACAATATTTATAGTAAAGGTGGGATAACTTTTCTAATGTTAAGATAATTTTATTACTTTGGAACTATTTTTGGAACTATTTGTTGACAAAAGGAAAGTATTGAACTAAGGATAAAATTCTAGAATCTCTCCACATAGTGCTAACCAATGAACAAGTATGAGAAGGAAGAGTTCTATAGAAAAACAAGCAAAAAAAGAAAAAACAAGCAAAAATCAAAACAATAACTAAACATACAAACAAGCACCCACCACCCCCAAATCTAGTGGGAGAGAATAGATATGATTGACTCTATTGATTATTTGAAAATGCTGAGAGACTGTAACATGAGTACAGTGTGGTCAGTCTCCTAAGAGCCAAAATAAATAATACAGTGTTTGTTTTCAACACCTGCTAAGCTTTTGCTTTCCTGTGTATACTACAGAGCCAGACAGATCTGTTGGTTTTGTTTTTAGCTGCTTTCCTATTTGTATATAAAGATTCCTCTAATCAGTCTAATTATTTTCTCCCTGTGTCTAACTAAATCTTTCTCTACTGAATTGACTCTTCATCCAAGTTATACAATTCCTCTGCGCTCTTCCATGGCAGTCATTGTGTCATTTTACTTTCTTTGTACTCACTGGACATGAGAAAACACTAAGTAACTATGCTGCCTTTTAACCATTCTGATCTAACACAGCTTTAAAAAGTCTATGATTATCTTATTATCAATTCAACTCCTATTTGTTCTAGGTCCTACAAATAAAATAATATTTTTAAAAATTAGATAATGCTTTCTAAAAGATAATGTAACCTGCCCCCCAAAAATGTTACAGCAGTAGACAAGATCACCACACTAGGCCTGTGCCTAACAGGCAACTAGGGTAATAATATAATAATTCAACCTCTGGGCTGAGTTATGTTACAGATATGGAAGCTATGAAGGTCAGTGAAATCAGAAGTAGGTAAACATTTCAGAAGGAGAAAGGTTCTTATATGGGTTGAATGAGCTACAGTCAAATTGGCTTACATCTGTCCTGAAGCAAACAACCCTAGTAAATAAAAAGAATGAACAGAAAAAAGTGATAAACCATAAATAAATCAGAGGCCTAAAACCTGAGTTAATAGTGGAGTTCTGCCTTCCATAGAAAAATAATAATTGATTCTTTATGAGTTATTGGTGCCTTGGGAAATAATTAGAATTATTGAAAGATCTTCAAGGCAATCTCAAGAAAAAAAGAACAGAGCTGGAGGCATCAGGCTCTCTGATTTCAGACTATACTACGAAGTTATAATAATCAAAACAGTATGGCATTGGCATAAAAAGAAATGCATTGATCAATGGAACAGAATAAAGAGCCAAGAAATAAACCAATGGAAATAGGTCAATTATAACAAAGGAGCCAAGAATACATGGTGGGGAAAGAATAGCCTCTTCAATAAATGTTGGGGAAGCTGGGCAGCCACTTGCAATGAATGAAGCTGGAACAATATTTCACACCATACACAGAAATTAATTCAAAATGGATTAAAAACTTGAATATACGGGATCCCTGGGTGGCGCAGCAGTTTGGCACCTGCCTTTGGCCCAGGGCGCGATCCTGGAGACCCGGGATTGAATCCCACGTCGGGCTCCCGGTGCATGGAGCCTGCTTCTCCCTCTGCCTATGTCTTTGCCTCTCTCTCTCTGTGACTATCATAAATTTTAAAAATAAATAAATAAATAAATAACCTTGAATATATGACCTGACAATGTAAAACTCCTAGAAGAAAATATAGGCAGTAAGCTCATTGGTATCAGTCGTGACAATGATTTCTTGGATCTGATATCAAAAGCAAAAGCAACAAAAACAAAATAAATAAGTGGAACTCCATCAAACTAAAAAGCTTCTGCACAGCAAAGGAAACCATGAGCAAATTGAGAACAATGTGCTGAAGGGGAAAAATCACTTGCAAATCATGTATCTGATTAGGAGTCAATATCCAAAATACATAAAGAACTCATACAACTCGACAGAAAAAACACAATCCAATAAAAAAACAGGCAGAGGAGCTAAATAGACATTTTTGCAAAGAAAACATACAGATGGCTATGAAAAGATGCTCAACATTACTAATAATCAGGGAAATGAAAATCAAACCACAATTAAATATCTCCTTCATACCTGTTAAAATAGCTAAAATATAGATAAAATATAAAAATAGAATAAAAATAGATAAAAATATTTATCAAAAAGCCAAGAAATAACAAAAATTAGCAAAGATGTAGAGAAATGGGAACCCTTGTACACTGTTGGTAGAAATGTAAATTGATGCAGCCACTATGGAAAACAGCATGGAGGTGCCTCAGAAAAATTAAAAATAGAACCAACCTATGATCTCGTAATCCCACTTCTCAGCATCTGTCCAAAATAATGCAAACACTAACTTAAAAAGTACACCCTCATGTTCATTGCAGCATTTTTTATAATAGCCAAGATATGGAAACACAAGCGAAGTGTCCATCCGTGGATGAATGGATAAAGAAAATCATACAGACACACACACACATACACACACATGCACACACACACAGGAATATTATTAAGCCATGAAAAAGAATGAAATCTTAGGGCACCCGGGTGGCTCAGTCAGTTAAGCATCTACCTTCAGCTCAGGTCCTGATCTCAGGGTCCTGGGATTAGCCTACATCCTGCTTCCTGCTTAGCAGGGAGTCTGCTTCTCTCTCTCCTTCTACTTGTCCAACTCCTCCACTTGTGTTTGCTCTCTCTCTCTCTCTCTCAAATAAATAAAATCTTGAAAAAAAAATGAAATTCTGGGGCACCCAGGTGGCTCAGTCAGTTAAGCATCTGACTCTTGATTTCAGCTTGGGTGGTGGGATTGAGCCCGGTGTCAGGCTCCACACTCAGCGGGGAATTTGCTTGGGATTCTCTCTCCCTCTCCCTTTGTCCCTCCTCCCGTCACACAGTAATAAATAAATCTTAAAGAAAAAAAATGAATGAAATCTTGCCATTTGCAGGAACATGCATGGACCCTGAGGGCATTACGCTAGGTGAAATAAGTCATAGAAAGACAAATACTAAGTGAGCTCACTTATATGTGGAATTAAAAAAACAAGCTCAGAGATACAAAGACTGGTGATTGCCAGAGAGGTAGGGGTTAGGGGTGGACAAAAGGAAAGAGGGGGTCAGAAGGTACCCAAAAGGTACAGATTTCCAGTTATAAAATAAATAAATACTAAGGACATAATGTACAGCATGGCGACCATAGCTAATCATACTGTATTGCATATTTGAAAGTTGCTGAGAGTAAGTTTTAAAAGTTCTCATCATAAGAAAAAAAAGTTTTGTAATTATGTATGGTGACAGATGATCACTAGACATTGTGGTGATCGTTTTACAATATATACAAATATTGAATCGTTATTTTTGTATTGAAGCTAATATAATGTCAATTGTACCTCCATAAAAAAGAAAAGAAAAGAAAAGAGATGTTTAGAAGAGGAAACATCAGGGAGAAGATTGAGTAGGGGTGTGTCTGTGGCCAGACTGGTTACTTTGCAACCACATTTCTTCCTTGATTAATTATTTTGGAAATGTAAATACAGATACACATCATGCGCCCAAAACAAACAGCTCTCAAATAATCATAATATTGGGGAAGGGTGAGGAAAATCATGGTAAAAATAACAACAAGATGGGGCACCTGCATGGCTCAGTTATTGAGCATCTGCCTTTGGCTCAGATCGTGATCCCGGGGTCCTGGGATGGAGTCCCACATCCGGCTCCCTGCAGGGAGCCTAATTCTTCCTTTGCCTATGTCTCTGCCTCTCCCTCTGTGTCTCTCATGAATAAATAAATAAAATATTTTTAAAAAATTAAAAAATAAAAATAAAAGGTAATGAAATGCAGCATTCCTAAGTACTCTGAACTTTGCTTCCTAATCCCCCTGCTCTGCCCTGTGAGTGCAGCCATTCTCTACTCTCCTAGGATCTACATCCCCAACAGCATCACCCACATGTGCGTGTCCCAGACCCTGTGTTGGACTAGGCATACAGCAGCCAACAAAGAGAGAAAAAATCCTCATCTGCTTTAAGTTTACTCTTTATGGTGGAGGACACACAAAAAAAATGAATAAAGTCCACAAGGGAAAAATACATATGTATGACAATTCAACATTAATATCTTTTCACGACATTTTTTAATGATGAGGAAAAGTCTTGACCTTGACCCACATATCATATCTACCCTTTCCACAGATTCAACCTTCCTAAGGAGCAAGGGATCTGGATCATGCCCCAAATCTTTTTAGTCATGGGTTAAAGGCTGTTCCCAGAGGAGTGTTAATTTCTTGGCACAGAGCAGGCTCCTTGGGTCAGAAAAAACCTTCAGGCAAAGGGATGTAGTTGCTGGCAGTAGGTCATAGGTCCAGTCTGCTCTGAAATAATAAGGCTGAGAGAAAAGGGTGGAGCAGAGTTTGCTACAATTTATAATTATATATGCTACATTATAGGATACATTACTAATAGGCACACTACTAACAGGGTCCCTATAGCTCTCCCCTGGCTATGGACCTCCCTACTGGGAAGGTGTCCATGGAACTAAGAGGACATGGCCATTTGGAACCTATGGAATCCCTTCTAGACCATGCTCCATGGAATCCTAGAATTCCTGCCTAATAAGAGTAGAACTGTATCCCCTAACTAAAAATATGTTGGAGCCCCCAGTACCTCAGAATGTGACCTCATTTAGAAACTAGGTCTTTATATAGATAACCAAGTTAAAATGATGTCATTAGAGTGGGCCCTATCCCCACTATGACTAGTATCCTTATAAAAAGGAAAATCTGGACACAGGCAGACACAGTGGAAGAAGATGATGTAAAGAGATAATGAGGAGATGGACAGCTGTAAGCCAAAAGGAGAGGCCTGAGATTCCTCAGAAGGAATGGCCCTGTTGACATCCTGATTTTGTTTAAGCCACACAGGTGTGGTACTTTGTTATGGCAGCTCTTGGTTTAGGAAATGAGTATACTGCCCACATAGCCCCAAGTCTGTGGTCAGGGCCTTGCAGGACTCTCTCTCTCAAGCCCAATTATATACAGGCTGCCAGAGTGCCCTCCCTAGTTCTAAGGTGTAGCGATTTGTAGGGAGGTATAGATGAAGCTTGGGTGCACACGTGCTTGCATGAGAGCCCTTCAAGTATGATATGGGACTAGGAGCGGGAGGGAAGTGAGCTAGGTCATAGGCCAGAGCTAACTCTCCAAAACCACTCTGTGCTTCCACAAAGTGGAACTCTGAGAAGTCAAGGACTTCTAACATCCAAATCTGGTCTCCCAGGTTGTTAGAATGATATTTCAGGGTTGGAGAAATATTTAACCTTTTAAAAATAAAACAGCTACCAGAAGCCACTCTAAACAAATGTGAAGGACAGTGAATTTGTATAAGACAAAAACTTTGAAACCATCCAAGAAATAGGCCTTTGCCAGTTGCCCCATAGCTCCTGTTTTGTGCCCTATCTTAATCATGTCCTTACCCCAAAAGTAAGCACTCTCTTGACTTGTAGAATAATCATTCTGAGGTGCCTGGGTGGCTCAGCCAGTTAAAAGTCTGCCTTCAGCTCAGGTAATGATGCTAGTGTCCTGGGATCAAGCCCCATGTGTGGCTCCCTGCTAGGAGAGGAATCTGCTTCTCCCTCTGCTCCTCACCCCCCCTCGTGTCTCTCTCATCAATCAATCAATCAATCAATCAATCATTTCCTTCATTGGTTTTATCCCCAAGCATTCATACCTAGATACTCTATTTTTTTAACCTGATAAATCTTTTAATCTATGATCTGGTTTTCTCTTCTTTCTATTCCTTTTCCTTAAAAAGTATCTGTTCAACATTCCAGCTCATTTGACATGGAATTTCCCACAATCTCAATGTTGGTGATTGCATTTTCATGGTACAGTTTAACATACTCCTCTGTCCTCTGCATTTCCTACAAATTGGCAGCTGGATCCAGAAACTTTATTAAACTCAGATTCAGTTGTGACATTTTTGGAAAGTCTAGTAAATGTTCTTATGGTTTTTTTCATCAGGAAAATTATCTGGGTTTCATTCTTTTTTATGTTAGTGGCTACTGATGCTCAATGCCTAGATCTATTCAATAATTAGAATTACAAAATATTGATGTTTTAGTGCTGCCATTTTTCTTTTACTTATTAAATGAAATAATTTATAAGATGATTCTTCTCATTTATTATTCATTTACTTAGTGGCATTGTTTATATGGGTAAGGCAAGATAAATGGTTGACTTTTTTTTCTCCTTAAGCAATTTTCAAGAGAGTAAGTTATTGTTTTGTTTTGTTTAGTTTTGGTCAACTATGACTTTCCAACCAACTCAGTGGAATATGTCTACAGGACAGATCAAACTAAAAGAGCAGGGCATAAAAGAAAAGCTGTTATAGAAGCTTGACTGATGACCGATTTAGAAGATTATTGAATTAATCATGTGCATTTTCAAAATCATAGATTTAAATGTATTTGATAGGTTTTAATCCATTGCAATTCTTATCCTCATTGAAACTCAGATTTTTCTACCTTTCATCAGTGAGAATTTCAAATTGGCTCAGTGAGTCCTTTTGACATCATGTCCCTGTCGTTTAATCCTCAAAGCAATTCTATGATGTAGATAGTATTTATTATCCCCATTTTACAAGCGTATTTAGTGCAGTTAAGTAATTTGCCCAAGGCCACTAAGTAAATGATGGAGTTGGGATTCAAATCCAGGCATTGTGTTTATGAAGTTTGACCTCTTAATCATCATGCTAGCTCTCCATTAAAAAAATACATCTAACTTTAAACTTTACGGTTATTAACCATATCAAGTAATAATCTATCATATACTTTTCTGGTTTTATTTTTAATATATAGTTTTCTATAATTAATTTATAGGTGAGCTTGTTGCAGACTATAGTGTAGTCAGGCAATGAGCATAGACTTGCCAATGGCCACTGTCTCTGTTAGATGAGGTTTTTTTGATGGTCATGGTTTGGTGTTGACCAAACACAGAGGCAAAGAAGTCTGGTGGGCTCAGCATTATAGTGTAGATTAGAGTTCAACAAAATCAATCCTCAGAGATTCCTCTAGCACGGTCAGTTTTCAGCCATTTCTTTCAAAGGAGTCTAAATCCTAAATTGGATTCAAATTATAAATCTGTTCTCAATCTCAATTGTGATCTGTATTTTAAGAGCAAAAGACAAAGTCAGAAACCATAATAGCAAACAGATTAAATGGGATTTGTTATGGATTGAATTATATCCCCCCACCCAAAAGATATGTTGAAGTCCTAACCCTCCCCCCCATCCCCACTTATTTGTGAATGTGACCTTATTTGAAATCAAGTTAAGATGAGGTCATTAGGTTGTGTCCTAATCCAGTATGACAGTGTCCTTATAAGGCACAAAAAGACAGAGAGTCAGAGACTCATATGAAGAAGGAGACCATGTGACAACAGAGGCAGAGACTGGACTGATGGATGCATCTGGAAGCTAGGTAATTACAAGGACTGTCTGCAAACATCAGGATTTAGAAGAAGCATAGAGGTATCTCCCCTACAGGTTTCAGAGACAGCATAGCCCTGCAGACACTTGGACTTCAGACTTCCAGTCTAAGATCAAGGCAGGTCAATACATTTCTGTGTTAAGCCACCCAGTACCTGATATTTGTTATGGCAAAGAAACTAATACAAGATCTTTCGTGAGTCCTCATTTTTCTTAGGAGGAAATAAAAAACCAGTGAAATGAAAAGATTTGTCAAAGATATCACAGTGCAACCAAGACCAGAAAGCAGTGCTTTTGACTCTTTTTCTAGTCCTCTATGAATATACTGCTTCTTTTTTTAAAAAATCCTCTGAACTCTTTTTTTTTTTAATTTTTATTTATGATAGTCACAGAGAGAGAGAGAGAGAGGGCAGAGACACAGGCAGAGGGAGAAGCGGGCTCCATGCACCGGGAGCCCGACGTGGGATGCGATCCCGGGTCTCCAGGATCGCGCCCTGGGCCAAAGGCAGGCGCCAAACCGCTGCGCCACCCAGGGATCCCAAATATACTGCTTCTTGATTCAAGTATAAGCATTCATTCATTCGGTCACTCCACAAATATTTATTAAGCACCTACCAAATGGTAGTGATTAATATAGACAAGAACACACACTGGTCTAGAAAATGTTTTTTTTACCTCATAGTGTTTAGAATCTACTAGGGAAGGGATCCCTGGGTGGCTCAGCAGTTGAGCGTCTGCCTTTGGCCCAGGGCATGATCCTGGAGTCCCGCAATCCAGTCCCGCATCAGGCTCCCTGCATGGAGCCTGCTTCTCCCTCTGCCTGTGTCTCTGCCTCTCTCTCTCTCTCTCTCTCTCTCTCTCTCTCTCTCTGTGTCTCTCATGAATAAGTAAATAAATAAAAATCTAAAAAAATAGAATCTACTATGGAAAAGGGGTAATTAATAATAATAGCATTGAGGATGACAAAACAATTTCACAAGAATAATAATTCTATGTAATAGAATTACATATTGCAAATGTAATAATTTAACCTTCTGGCAAGGGAAACAAAACAAGAAAGAATGGAAACAAAAAGTTACAATAATAAGACATTGTCACAAAAATGAGGCAAAGTCAAGTCCAATATTCTTCCACTTGTTTTGCTAATAAATCAAAAGTTAGGCACACCGTTATAAATTTATAAAGACTAGCCCAATAGAGGCTGATTTTGACCCACATTTTTAGAGGGCATTTGGCAAAGTCTAGACTAGAGACATTTGTGATTGTGATGACTAAGAGGGTGCTACTGGCATCTAGCAGGCAGGGCCAGGCATGCTGCTAAACATCCTACAATAGACAGAACAGCCCTGACAACAGAATTACCCGCTCAAAATGTCAACAGTGTCCAGGCTGGGTAACTGAACTAGACTAAAATCGAGGCTATTTTTTTTTTCAGCAATGATCCCTAAGTTTATCACCAATTCTTTATTTAAAAGGTCCTGAGGACTGATATCTAAATCCATTACAGAGCACCTGGGTGGCTCAGTGGTTGAGTGTCTGCCTTTGGCTCAGGTCATGATCCCAGGATCATGGTATTGAGTCCTTCATATGGCTCCCTGCAAGGATCCTGCTTCTGCCTCTGCCTATGTCTCTGCCTCTCTCTGTGTGTCTCTCATGAATAAATAAATCTTAAAAAAAAATAAATCCATTAAAATTTATTTATGATAGGCTATAGAAAAAATGCATGTATTTCTCATTTCATACTCAATAAATCCTTCTGTCTTCCTAATATATAATTTCATAGTCATTATTTTATACTGATATCTGGTCCAGGTGAATTTGTGACAGTTGCTTTCAAGATCCTGGCAAAATCTAATAAGCAGCACCCCTTATAGAAATCCATTAGATTAGAATCCATTAGATATAGAATGCGGTCTCACCTAACCCCATCTTTGCTAGAGTATACTATATTTCATAGGTATCAGAGAATGACATTTCTATGTGCTCCATCGTCACCAAGCTAAGTAATTTGCTTCTCCTATCAATCTATACATTACTGATATAGGATTCTTCAGATTTATTGAGCACCAAGAATTAGCAGTTGAAGCTCAGACAGACACTTGTGAAGTGACCATCAAGGATCAGACCCCAACAGAACAGGATGAAAAGCATGCAGGAAGTAATCATATGGATATTAAGTAGGAAGTGAGTAATGCATTAGGAACATACACAGAATCAAAACCAGAGGAGTTGGAACATACAAATCTATCCTCACTGAGCAGAATAACCAAAATATTAAAAGATTACTAAAAATAGATGGTTCTAAACCCAATACAGAAATGACAGAGCAGGATGAAGCACATTTGAGAATTAAAGCACAACACCAACTTACACTGGCTGATCTAGAGCTAGGGACTTCAGCTTGGTCGGGTTGGAACCATGGACCTAAGCGCCTGCCCCCAGTTAAGGTTGCCAAGCACAGGTATGAGGCATAGAAGCATGATCATGGAAGTCTAGCACAAATGATTTTAGGCAGAAAAATAAGAAGATGCAGTCAAAAATGACCGAATAATCTAGACTTTTTAAGGACCCCTCAATGAGCAGATCATGATTGTAATTGCATTACCATATTCATCAAACGAAGGTTCAGAATCAGGGAAATTATAGAAAGACTGACTTTCAAAATAAGCCTTTGATTTATAAAGTGATGATAATTATGATTAGTGACAGTAATAGGTAAAACATACCCTTCTTCAGAAACAAGATATTATTTTATTTTCTCATTTAGCACTCGCACTAACCTTATGAGGTAGGAACCATCAATAACTCCAATTTACAGGTTAAAAAAATGAATATTAAACAAGTCAAGTAATTAGGCCAAGGTTCTGTAGGTTATAAGTAGCAGACTAAGATTCTAACCTAAATATTTCTGACCCTAAAGATTTGTTGCTTTTTCCTTTTGTCATTAAATACATATTTTGAGAAACTAATACATACACCTGTAAAAAAAAAAATTGTGAGCAATAAATGAGGGAGAGCTGTTCTTTTCCCCAGTCCTCATTTCAAAGAGAACCACTATTACGTTTTTTTATATATTCTTCTAGAAAGTCCATAAAGTAACTCTTGCTCACTCTTTTTACTTCTAACAGAAATGGTAGCACCAAGCACACCTCATAAAGCTATTTTTCTTAACCACTACACTATATTGCTTATTTCCAAATGTTAAACTCTTCTGATGATAGGTAGATGAATGGATTTACCTCTCTCCCTCCCCAAAAAAATTACATGTAAAGAACACTTTCAAGAAAAGACAATCTACAAGATAACCAACATTTTGGAATGGTTTAAGAATGATCATGATTGTTAGTAATGATCTGTTTGGTTCCTTTAACCCTTATCCAAAGATTCAGTGCAGTAATTATCAAAGTGTGGTGTGGGGACCCATAATGGCCCCTAAGACTTTCTCAGGCACTCTACAAGGTCAAAATTATGTTCATAATAAAACTGAGTTTTCCAGAGGCTGCGTGATGCATGATATTGTAACACACTGAATAAAGAAGTAGATACGAGAACTCGCTGTCTTCTATTAAGCCAGATATTGAAGATGTTTGCAAAAATGTAAAACAATATCATTCTTCTCAGCAATTCTTTTTGTTTGGTGGGGTGATTTTTATTTGCTTTTTAATGTTATTATTTGTTATTTAATGTTATTTCTATTAACATTATTGCTGTTTTAAATGAATTATAAATAAATATTTCACAAGTTTCTTAGTTTTATTTCTATTTGGGGTAGATATAGGCAGATATATATATACTTCATATAAACCCACATAAGAATTTTCTGGGGTTTTTGATTTTTTTTTAAGAGCATAAAGAGATCCAAAGCCTAAAAAGTTTAAGAACCACTGATCTGGTAATTTAGAGACATGCTTATTATATTATAAATAACCTATAAACCTGACTCTACTTATAGAAAAATGATCTGCACGTGGATGTCACCAGGTAAGAGTAAGAAGCAACAGAGGAATCATAAGAGGAACAACCGTCCCCTGACTACTAAGAGGGGGACAAAAATATATTTTCATCTAAAAACAGATTTTTTAAGCCACTTAAAAACTAAATGAAATTTTTTTCTTAAAATTAGAAAAGAGCAAGATTAGCATGGAAGCAGTTAAGTATTTAATAATCTACAGTAAAATATTTTATAGGTGATGTAGAGGTAAAAAGAGCAGAACCCAGCTATCCCAAGGAAAGAAATCCTTCTAAGATTTCTCAGAGAAGCAACATTTGATGCCAGATGTCAGCACAGTGGAAGGATTTTTACAGCCTCTTCAAATTCATTATAAATTTGATAATTTGATTCGAGCGAAAACTGTAGGAAATGATTTCCAAAAATAGGATGTATTTTTTCCAGGTTTTCAAAATTGCAGCTATTAATTCTTGCTGAGATGAAGAAGTACAGCCTCAAAGGGCCAGATTGGTGAACCAATTTGCACGTAGGTCTTACCTCACTGCACAAAGACAGAGATAAACTGAGGCCAGCCCCACAAAATGGGGAGCATGCAAGTTTGTCTTCTCGGCTCCCATCCTCCTCTCTTCCTCCAGTGTCACACTCTTCCTCCCTTTTTACCTGAAGTTTGCTTCACTGCTACCTCCTGGTGTTCTTGGCTCTTTTGATATGAGTCAGGGCTCTGGCTTGACCACCAGGGAGTTATGGGGTGCCTCCTCTCTGAGCCTCAATTTACCCAGTTAAAAATGAGTATAATTAAAACATGCTAAAAGAGTAGAACTGAAATGTTCTCACCGAGGGAGGAAAAAGATACAGACATGAAATGATGGATGCATGAATTCACTGCATCCTTTCACCAAGTACACACACATGAAATTACTTTGATGTGTACTTTATCATATAATTTTAGATGTGAATTATACCCCAGGAAAGCTGAGATTTTTTTTAAAAAATTATTTATGTAAAAATGGGGATGATGATAATGCCTACCAGTCACGGTTATTTGATTTAGATGAAAATGTTCTTCATAAATTACACAGCTCCAGACAAATTTGGCATGTTATTATTATTATTAACCCCCTAAAATTCCTAGCAGTGTGGAATATTCATAGTAGGCATACCTCAGACTGGATGGGATGTTAGAAATGGCCCGGATAGCCTGCATGTCTTGAAAGTGACCCACATTAGAAGTCTGTAGCTTTGAATCAGTGGGTAGAAGTGGTGAGCCAGAGGATGAATATGGTGCTTCCGACTGACCTCCTCTCCTTCCTGATGCCTCTCCTTCAACACACCTGATCACAGCTCAAGATAAGGGGAACCAACCCTTAATTTCAATAGATCCTCTTATTCTTATATGACAGTCCCTGAACTTTGTCCTCTATTTCTTTTTATAACACTGGATTGTTTCTTACCCACCCTCCATTGGGATCCACAGCCCTCCAACCTTGAGCTTGTTCCCTTGGTTCTGAGGGCCAAAGTACAGTGGAGGAGGACTGTGTGTGACAGGGTGTGGGGTCCAAGCACATAAGCAAGACTTTGCCTTGAGGATATAGAGGAATGCCATAGAAGGCAAAGGAATCCCAAATACTCTGTGAGTAAATGCAGTTAGATTTGGTAATGATGATGATAGAAAGGAATGATAGGCTTTACAGGGAACATTCTGGACTGATTACAAGTACACTGAAGCAGGAAATTAAAAGCCTGTCTTTCTGTAAAAATATAATAATAATTAAAGCAATTTATGTAAAATGCTAAGCATTTATGCTTAATTACCATGCATCTCTGTGACAATTGTTTATATTGCGAGATGTGTGAGTTCACCATTATTGTTTTCTTTGTCAATAGAGCACACAGCTGCATCTGGGTTTTCAGGAGTTACCATGAGGCATGGCCATTAGTTCCCTGTCCTGAGCAAGACCCACAAAGGCCATAAAACACCAGCTGAGCCTGCAAGGGCAACCACAGAGGCAACTCCTGTTAACTTTGTGTGTGTGTGTGTGTGTGTGTGTGTGTGTGTGTGTGTGTGTGTTCACTTTCTCTGTGTCTTCCCTCTCTTCCTTTTATTGACCTGGTTCATTTTAAAGAAGAGCAAAGGTTGGCAAGTCTTGAATATTTTGCCCACAGTAACTGCATCTAAAGTCACAATTTAAGAGTTATTTTAATGGCAGCAGCAAACAAAAACATTCCAACAAAACAATAGTTGTGTGATTTTTAGCTGTAAAGGAATCTAGAGAGACCATCCTGATTCTACATCTCTGATTTTTTTTCCCCAATCTTTCGTGCTATTGAAATAAATGACTAATTGGCACAAATTAAACTTCATTTCTCTGGGCACCTGGGAGGCTCAGTGGTTGAGAGTCTGCTTTTGGCTCAGGTCATGATCCTGGGGTCTTGGGTTTAAGTCCCACAACAGGCTCCCTGCTATGTTATGTCTCTGCCTCTCTCTGTGTGTCTCTCATGAATATATAAATAAAATCTAAAAAAAAAAACTCACAACACTTTATTTCTCTTTGGAGGGTATATGCTGACAAAGACCTTATTACTTTTTGTAAATCATCTTCTAGGGGAATAAAAAGCAGTGATGAGAAAGAATTTTCCCCTAATAATTTATGGGACAAGTTAAGAGCCAGGGGAAAATACAAAAATAAATAAAACCCAGTCCTGATTTCAAAGGCATTACAACATAGGACAAGGGTCAGGCAGCCGTGGGTACTGTAATGTGACATAAGGAGATGTATGGCCTTTGCCTACGTACAATGCACAAGGAGAAACTGCAGAATGTGATGTTGTATATTTTCATTAAGGTTTTAGGTTAAAAAACAGAAGAAGAGGCCAAGACACACTTATATAACAATATGTTATCAAAATTTACTAAACAGAGTTAGCAATAACCAGTGATCATTTTTGAAGTAGCAAGTCCTATATTAAGAAGCTACTCCATGAAACAAGAGTTTTTGTTTCGTTGGGTGCATTTATTTGTTCATTAGCTCTTAGTTTTTAAATACTAAACTCTTGGGATCCCTGGGTGGCGCAGCGGTTTGGCACCTGCCTTTGGCCCAGGGCGCGATCCTGGAGACCCGAGATCGAATGCCACATCGGGCTCCCGGTGCATGGAGCCTGCTTCTCCTTCTGCCTGTGTCTCTGCCTCTCTCTCTCTCTCTGTTACTATCATAAAATAAATAAATAAATAAATAAATAAATAAATAAATAAATAAATAAATAAATACTAAACTCTTCTCAGCCAGAAGTTTCGTGATGCCATTTTCTGGTACAGTGAATTTACTTTTATGTGACATTTAGATGACAGCAACAAATCGGTGCAGCACACATGAATTATAAAACATTCTTTTGGAAATAATTAGAAAAGGAGATACCATGCATTAGGAACAGAAAATAATTAGGTAAAGCAGAAGCCAAGGTTTCTGTAATAAAGCTCTGCACGGATCATGAAAGTGATGTGATAGCATTTGGGAACATGACTGATACTCAACGTTGGAAGGGCTGGAGGGATTCAGACCCACTGGCAAGTAGTTCTCATGGGCAGAGCTGACACTATGCAATGCGGTGTCCTGGCAGCCGTGACGAGATGTGCTTGATTCTATCAAACATCTTTTTTTTTAAGATTTTATTTATTTATTCATGAGAGACATAGAGAGAGAGGCAGAGACACCAGCAGAGGGAGGAGCAGGCTCCCCATGGGGAGCCCCATGCGGGACTCGATCCCAGGACCCCGGGATCACAACTTGAGCTGAAGGCAGATGCTTAACCACGGAACCATATAGGCATCCCTCCAACAAACATCTTAAATGAAGGTTTCTCTGAACTTTCCCATTATGAGCATCGAGGCCTACACCACCTAGGGTCATGGTGGAATCTAAAAGAGCAGTGTAACAGCTCAGGGTGATGATGAAGCCAGGGACATGCTGAACATGGGATTGAAGGGCCAGAGGTGGAATGGGAGGGTGGAGATCACTCTTGGGACCTCATTTGCCAAAGGAAAATGAATTGATTTGAGTTAGAAGAGGATGGAAGGTAGTTTCTAGCTACAGTATTTGCCCAGGAACAGTTTATCGCTCATTATTATTAGTTGAACACGTCTAAGATGCCACCAAAAACATTTTTATCTAGTACAAACTCTTATTTATTAAATGAAAAATACACGTACGGGACTTTGTAAAGGCTTTGTATGGGACACTTTTGTCACAAAAAGTTTGTTACTTAATTGGACCTGCTTTGTACAGAATTATTCTTGCTTTATACATAAAAGCCACTTTGGGGCCTCTCCCCTAAAGAAGACAAGCACTGACACTTCAGTTTTAAAAGACAATGGTGACAATGTCTCTACTACCTCAGTTGCAAGCAGAATGCTGGAACTTGGCTTCTTCACCAGTATAATGATGATAAAAAGATACAGACACACACACACACACACACACACTACACACACTATATATATATATATATATATATATATATATACAGGAAACCATTATCTAAACATTCTACAGATACAGTGATTTTCTTAACAGCCAACTTTTGCTTTACCTTTTTCCTACAACACATTAAAAAAATATATGCCCATAAAAAAACAGTCATGATTTCCTTATAAAAGTTCCTAATATTACTCTTATAAGAAGTGGAATAGACTACCTTCCATGCTGCCACTCTTTCTTCACAGGGGAATCTTCCCTCTTTTAAGGAGGTTGGTGACATACTTGTGTTGTTTGAAAGCCAGGTGAGGAGGTATCCAAACTAGCAGATGTTGCGATGATTCAATTTGCCACCACTTTTGGAAATGTCTGCATAGCATGATAAACTTCCAAGAAACTTTGCCAACTGTCCTAACTATAGTCACCCAACTGTAGTGACCTTACAATTTTTGCAGAAGTTTGTGCTGTTTTTGTGCTGCTTAATCCTTCAAATTTGATTGTCACTAGCCAGAGTTCATGAACGTGGGATTCTAAAGAAAGAGTATATCAAATCCTGGTCCAGTCTCCCATCTCTATTTTGATTTCCTATAAAGCACTAAGTTTCTTAACTGTGAATTCTTTACTTTAGTATTTTTTGGAACTTAGGCCTAGGAGGAAGCTTAATAAGTAAATAGAAGCACAACCTGCTACTGTGATCAAAACCTAACAGAACTACAATGATCTAAGAGTGAGCCCCATGACCTGTCTAAGCTAAGATCCAGGGGCAGGGGAAAAATGCTCCACCTGAAATACATTTTAAAAGAAGAGTGGGAGACAAAACAAAGTATTTTTAATATATTCTGTGTTTCATGTACTCATTTTCATTGTTTTTAAATGAAATAAATGGGCCAGACATAGAATATGATTTTCTCATGATGACTAAATGTTGTTCACTTGAAATATGTAAAAATTAACATTTTCACACATAACACAATATTGTAAAAAAATCAATTCATTTCAAAATTACTGTCTCCTTGATCCTAAAAACTGGGAATAAAGTTTGGCCAATCCATGATTCCTACTGTGTTTGGCTAATGTGGTACAATCACCTTGGTTTATTCTTCCAGACAGATCTCTTCCCTAATAAAGGAAAGGTTCCTTAGGATCAGGAGGACAGAGGACACATCTTACGCATCTACAGGAATGAATCCCATATTACATAGTGCAAAGTGTTACACAGTCAATTCTTAAAAAAAAACTTTGCTAAATGAATTTTATTTTTAATACTTTTTTTGAGAGCTTGTCACTCAAAAATCTTATGTGCTATCACTCTCCCATTTCACAGATAAGGAAACTGAGGCTCAAAGAGGCTGAGTAACTAATGCAAGATCCCATAGTAAGAGTTGAGCCAGAATTCACACTAGAGGCAGGGTAACCCCAGAGCCTGTGCTCTTAATGACTTCACTATATGCCCATGTCTTACTGGTTTTGTTCAATTAAAAATATGCTGGGCACCCACCATGTGTCAACCTCTGTTCCTGTTGGAGATACAGCAGCAACCACACAGACCAGGCCTGGGCTCTCACTGGGCTTATGTTCTAGTGCAGCAAGTCTGAAATTTTACGTGGAAAAGGTGGGAGGAGGGAGAGAGAAAGAATAAAAGGAGTGGAACTATCCAATCACAAGGTAACTCTAGGTATAACTGTGTAAGGAAGTGCCACTGTTTTCCAAAGCACCGGCACGAATCTGCATTCCACCAGCAAAGTTATGTGGTTTTCAATTTCTTTGAATCCTTGACAACAGTTGTTACTATCTGACTTTGTTTTTATTACAGCCATGATGAAACTCATTTTCTATTTCTGACATAATTAACTTCTAAAAAACATCTATTGGATGATGTCACAAATCAGCCAGATTTTTTTTTAAAGATTTTATTTATTTATTCATGAGAGACACACACACAGAGAGGCAGAGACATAGGCAGAGAGAGAGAAGCAGGCTCCACACAGGAAGCCTGATGTGGGACTCGATCCTGGGACTCCAGGACCACGCCCTGGGCCGAAAGCAGGCACTAAACCGCTGAGCCATCCAGGGATCCCCACAAATCAACCAGATTAAGAAAAAAGGAAAGAGCTCCTGCAGCAGAGCTCCTCTGTGGCTCCGCAGGGACAACGGCTGTCCAAGCCCTCAGTGTCCTGGACACCCTCCACCTATTTAAAGGAAGTTTCCCAGATGGCCTTACAATGATCAGTCAGGCTACTTTTCATTGCAAGACACATATCTTCTTCCTGCTGTGTCGGTGAAAAAACAGGTAAAACACTAACTGTTAATGCAGTCAACAGAAAGCCAACTGAGAGGTATGTGTTTATTTTCTTTCTTCTCTTCAAATTTACACTTTACAAGGGTCATATCTAATTAGGACAAAAGTAGATCACCAGTACACTAGATCTTTATCAGAAAAGTTACCTCCCCTTAACTTGATTTGGGGTCATTTTTAAATTAAACAAACGTAAAATAAAATTTTTATATTGGGGATATATTTTTACATCTTATATGCAATATTTAGTTTTTAAAAGACTTGCTCCAAAACTTAGCAATATTTCTTTTAAAATGCAGCCTTAAACAAACTGTAAAAAAGTAAGTGGTGCATCCATTTAGTAATTAGGCTACATACAGTACAAAATGTAACTGTAATAGCTAAAACTCCCGCAGAAACCCCTGCAGAGCCACCTCCGCCAATATACATTCCCAAAAATTGCTACCGGCAAAACTGTGTGCATCTGCAATAGGAACAAGGAATTGACTATACACTTGGATTTCCCCCTTTTTCTTTGTTATGATTAAAGAACTGCCTTTACCTCAATAAAACAACCAAGCATATTTGTCTTAAAGGTTAAGAAAGGAGGAAAGTGGGATTAAAACCATGGCGTTATGCCATTTTTAACTATGAAAGAACATTAGTAAGATGTAACTGCAAAGTTCTTTCCTGAAGAATTCTTTAGATAGTAGTTTTATAAAAATTCTTGTTCGTGGTTTTTCACTTACTGCTTTGATCTTCTAACGGAGTTTTTCTCATTAGGAACTCCCACAGACTCCAATTTAAATAAATACGGTTTGTTTTGAGATCGGCTTCCATGAGAAGGCACTGCTGAGATGCCTACAATGCACTCAGTACAGCAAAGTTCTTCCACAGGTCCTTCTTGTCAGAATATCTCACATTCTTGTTTCAATATTTGTGACATTCATCACAATACTATATTAAAATCATTCCAGAAATAACTTGTATCTTTCATGCAAAGATCTCACAAAAACTTGGTTCCATTAATATAACACCTCCCTGCCCCGTCCCTTCCCCCTTCCAAGAGTCTTTAAAGTATAAAATGTTAACTTTTGTTTGCTAAGAAGGTGAAGATAAGAAAGTTATGAATTTTTGGTGCAGTAAAAGACTTTAAGATGATCCCTAGCCTGATTTCTCAAAATGCGGCCCTCAGACAACCTGAAAATTTATTAGAAATGTAAATTCTCAGGCCTTACCTAGATCTACTGAACCAGAAACTTTGGGATTAAGCCCAGACAATTAGTTTGAACAAGCCCCACAGGCAATTCTCATCCATGGTAAAGTTTGATAACCACGACAGATTCAGTTCAAGTAATTTATTTTACAACTTTGGCAGCAAAGCTTAAAATTGTTAGTATCAAAATTAGAATTGGATTCCAAATCTCTTGCAGACTTCGAAGGTATGAAACACATCAAGGCAAACCTAAACTCCTTTTCCCCTTTGACATTACTTGGTTAGCTACATCTAGTTGAGTTACAGGTTCCAAACATAGCTGGTTCAGGAAAGGGAACTGGTGATAACTGTTTTCAAAATCCTGTTCCAATTCCCTATATTCATTCTCCATACTTAAACTTTCATAATTTGTTGTATAATAAGCAGACTGTTGAATTTGGAAGCCAGAGAATTCAGTTCTAATTGTCTCTACTACTAACAGCTAAGTGCCTTAGATAAATCACCTCCCTTCTCCCTGCTTGCATCTCTACAAAAATAAGAGAGCTGTTTGTATAAAATTGTATTAGAATTTAAGATTCTCTATAGCTCAGAAATTTCAAGTCTTTGTGACTTTTTTTTTTAACCTCTATACCCAATATAGGGCTTGAACTCACAACCCTGAGATTAAGAGTCACATACTCTACTGACTGAGCCAGCCAGGGACCTCCTCTTGACCATGACTTCTAAATAAATTTTCTCATTGTCACCACGCCAGATGGAAAATATCCATTCTCTGCTGACTGATCAGAAAATCCAAATTCCGAACACTTTGATTTCACTGTTCCTCCATCCTAAGTCTGTGTTCTTTAAAATAGCTAATGTGCAACTATTGTTTAAATGCCAAACTACGATTTAGTTGTAGTCATCAAGGCAGAATTTAAAGAAGGAATCCTAAAACCAATCAAAAGAGAAAGACTGACCAGCAACACTAGATATTTTAACTTTACTAAGAATGGAAGTTTAACACGCATAGAAGTTCAGTCTGAATTAATACTTGCATAGTTTACTTTGTGGATTGACCACAGTTCAAAAATAGCAAGAATATTTTTTAAATGTTTAAAGAGTATTTTTTACTCAAAGTAAATAGTGTTATGATATAGGTTAAGGGATGCCTGGGTGGCTCAGTGGTTGAGCATCTGCCTTCAGCTCAGGGCATGATACTGGGGTCCCAGGATTGAGTCCCACATCAGGCTCCCAGTAGGGAGTCTGCTTCTCCCTCTGCCTGTGTTTCTGCCTCTCTTTCTGTGTCTCTCATGAATAAATAAAATCTTTAAATGTGTGTGTGTGTGTGTGTGTGTATGTGTCTGTAGGTTAAAATTGGCAATTGGCAAGGTAGTTATTTTTCAGTTTGCTCATGTGGCATCATATGTTTATAAGACACAGCTTTCAATAATACATAAGTGCCATTCTACACTTTTACAAAACAGCTTGCAACTTCACTTAAGGTAGAACAGTCCAGAAAGTGAACCCACCTGGACTGCCAAAGAGTCAAGCACTATTGAGAGAGAACTATGTGGTCCCAGACTGCAATTACATTGACTTCTGATCATATTTTCAAACCAAGACTCTGTATAGGACATTGACATCCAGAATGTTGATATATTTCTTAGACTTCATATCAAGGAGACAGCATCATTAATAAATCCCAAACAGTGTCTTTCCATTTCTTCTTAGCATTCTCCTGATAGTTGCTATTTAATGGGAAAAGGTCACTTTCCAAGAAAAGACCAAAGAGAGCTGCATTATGAAAATCTTCTATCCATCAGCAATGCAATGTCTCCTAACTTCAACATAAGTCTAAAGTCATAAATCCATCCTGGATTTTTAATTTCTGGAAGAATGTTTTTTTAAGGAAAAGAACCTTAACAGTTAGAAACAGAAATAGAGATGTTTTGAGCTCCTAAATTAAATTTGAAAGTATGTGAGAAAAAGGAAAAGAAGAGAAAATAACATTACTTCAGGAAATTTCACAAGTTGTTTCATTAAAACAAGCTACAGCAATTTATAGAGAAGAAAAACTGTGAAATCAGTATCACTAAGGATTAAATTAACTTCTTTTGTTAATAACCACATGAAACTACTTCTACATTTTATTTTCTTATAGAAAGAAAACAAGAAGTACAAAGGAGATTAATTCACTTAGTGACTTCACCCAAAGATAGTGAACATTAAGGAAATAAAAGCACAATATTTTAATGGTGACATTGCATATATTAGTTAAGCAAAGAAAACTGGGTAGAAAGAAAATAGCAGAAATTTTAAGTAAGTAATTTTTTAGGATAGGAATACTGTATGCATATTATATGCTTCTGAAATACGTTTCCTAAATAGAAAAACAAGGGAATGAACTGTGTACCTAAATCCATTACAACACACCTTAATTGGGGGGCACCTGGGTGGCTCAGTTGGTTTAGCATCCAACTCTTGATATCAGCTCAGGTCGTGAACTCAGGTTGTGAGATCAAGTCATGTGTTGGGCTCCACGCTGGGTGTGGAACCGGTTAAGATTCTCTCTCCCTCTCCTTCTGCCCCTCCCCACCCCCACTCAAGCATGTGCTTGCTCTCTCAAAAAAATAATACATATCTATTTATATATTTATAGGGGATATATATATAACCCTACACATATACACCGCATATCAAAATGTTATGTACCATGCCTATCTTTTACTCTTACTGGATGTCACCAAATCCCATGCTTGCTGTAAAGGATACCCACATCTGCACTGGACCTGGAGGTAAACTGGCACAGGCACCATCACCGTAACCTCACCCCATAATGGCATCCCTTTCCAAGGGAAGGTCATTTTAGAATCTTCAGGCCAGACCACACTCAGGGCAGGCTGGGGATTGTCAGGGAAGATTCTGAAGAAAGCTTCCTCCTGTCCAGGGGACAGTTCCCTTGGGTACTATTTTCCTGTCAAGGCTTATAATTGTACTATGACTTCTGTTGCTCTTGGGCTCAGAACAAAGAGACTTCAGTTTTGGATGAAACCGTTGGCTTAAAGAAATACTTCAGGGAGAGAAAATATCATTGAAGCAGAGAGTTAGTGAGACCCTTAGATGTTGTGGTTCCCAATCCCTCTCAGCCTCCTCAGCAGCAGTTTCCAAATGTTCTCTCTCTCCTCCTGGGCCTCACTCTTCAGAGACCTTTCTCCACTACTTCACCAAGACAATACCATCCACTGGGAAGGAATCCCTCTAGCTGCCTTGAGGGCTTCAGCAGTATAAGACAATTTATTTTTTTAATATTTTATTTATTTATTCATGAGATACACAGAGACAGAGACAGAGAGAGAGAGAGAGGCAGAGACACAGGCAGAGGGAGAACCAGGCTCCATGCAGGGAGCCCGACGTGGGACTGGATCCTGGGTCTTCAGGATCACACCCTGGGCTGAAGTCGGCGCTAAACCACTGAGCCACCCAGGCTGCCCCAGTATGAGCCAATTTAATCCCAAGGGTAATTTTCTATTTTACAAAAATGGCCCAGAGAGGTTCTGAAATTGCCAGCATCACAGAACATTTCCTCATTTATATGGTCCTCCTCTACATTTCAAAAGAAGCATCCCAGAGCTGGTAAACTGTGCTGTATAATTGAAGTTTGCTAAGAGAATAGAACTTAAATGTTCTATTTAAGAACATTTAAAGAACAAAAAGAAATATGAGAGGTGATGGATATGATCTGTTAAGTGACTCAACTCAGGGGAGCCCATCACAGTGTGCAAATATCAAATCACCATTTGTCCACTTCAAATATCTTACAATTTTATCTAACATTTGTCAATCATACTTCAATAAAAGCTGAAAAAATTAAAATGAAATAAAAATGAAGTGAGGTGAAGCATACCTACCCCCCTTCCTGGTTCTCACCCCACCTAACTACCTTGTACCTGTTGTCTTTTCATCTTTGCCTCCCCAGACCCTGATTCCATACCAGGCACATGATAAGCCCTTAATATTTGTTGAATGAATCGATAATTAAGTCATTTGACCCAGCTTATCATGGAGTCTTTCTGGAAACTCTCTCTTCTTTTGGCTTTAAAAATGTCTTGCTTTTCCCAATTGGCTGTTTTACTCACAAGTCTTCTTTCTTAGTCTCCTGCATTGACCCTTTCCTCCACCATCAATACATGTTCTTCCTACCATGTTCCAGGGAGATCTCGTCCATTCCAATAGCTTCTCTTCTCACTCCTATATTGAAGACTCTCCAGTCCATACCTTCTGTCCCAACTCCTTGCTTAAGCAGGTATCCCCCCAACTTCTAAAATGTATCCTGACATTGATATTGCACAATTGTATCAAGTTAAACTTGTCCAAAGTACAGTTCACAGTCCTGTTCCTAGGTCCGAATCTACTCTAGCCTTATGTGCATCAATCAGTTGCATCAGGGAATCCCTGGGTGGCTCAGCGGTTTAGCGCCTGCCTTTGGCCCAGGGCGTGATCCTGGAGTCCTGGGATCGAGTCCCGCATCAGGCTCCCTGCATGGAGCCTACTTCTCCCTCTGCCTGTGTCTCTGCCTCTCTCTCTGTGTGTGTCTTTCATGAATAAATAAATAAAATCTTTAAAAAAAATCAGTTGCATCAATCAGCTGCCCAAACTGGAACCTCAAAACATTGCCTTCTATTCTCTGCTGACTTTGTAAACCATTAGAAGCAGGAGAAAAGGGGAAAACTGGGAAAGGGCAACCGAGAATTTCATGTTCTGACTTATCCCAGTACTCTTCTTTGAGCTTTGCATACAGAGCAGTTGTGTAAAACATTTCACAGACTCCAACTGAGATGTGGAGAAAAATGTATTTAGTTTGTCTTTTTCCTAAGTCTAGTAAACAGAAGAACAAATTAAAAGCATAGTCTGATCCAGGAGTGCCCAGGTGGCTCAGTCAGTTAAGCATCCAACTCTTGATTTTGGCTCAGGTCATGATCTCGGGGTGGTGGGATCAAACCCTGTGTTGGGCTCCTCACTCCTCCTTCTTAAGATTCTCTCTCTCTCTCTCTCTCTCTCTCTCTCTCTCTCTCTCTCTCCCCTCTGTCCCACTCTTACCCCCTACTCAAGTGCTCGCTCTCTTTCCAAAAAATAAAATAAATAAATAAAAGCACAGTCCAATCCAATGATTTTAAGAGACCATTTAGAGAATGCCAAATCTTTCTTGGGAAAAAAAATGCCTGGCCTCTCAAGAAGCCTCCTCATCTGCTTTTTTTTTCTTGAAATGCTATCTAGGTATATAAGAACAAAGGTGTGAGATAGATCTGTCCTTGAGATCTGGGGGAGTCACTGGGGTCCACAGCATGATTCCAGAGTTCCTTGTCATCCTAGGTGTTGGCAGAACCTGTGATGGGGACTTCTTGGCCTGGTCTGGATAAAAAGGGCTCTGTGGCTGCTTCCACCTCACTTGGGCTCGCACCAGCTGCCTTCCCTGAGCGGAGTGCTCTGGGCTCCATCTAGCCATGCCTAGATTATGCTGCCATACCTCAGTATTAGCTTCATTCCCACACAGGAACTGAGGCTGAACCTCAGGAAATACCCACACTACCCTGTTTTTTTTGAGGTCACACCCTAGGATGGCTGGGACAGGATCACCCCTCTTTACTCTTAGTATAATCCACTGATTTAATCAGCCCTCACCTTCTCCAAGACAGGCTGACCTTTGGCTCCATATCTACCCTCTCCTTCACACACCCTTCCCCACCATCCATAGGGTCAGAAATGGGTGGTCTTTTCTTTTCCTCTCCCATGTCCTGTCTTCCTCCTTTCCTACTCCATCTATAACTGGGGGCAGGAGTCTCTCCTCTACACTGAGAGAATTCTATAAGCTCGCTTCTCCAGGCTAACTTGTTAGTATGCTAAAAAAGGAGTTAAAAGAATTTGGCTAGGGATCCCTGGGTGGCACAGCGGTTTGGCGCCTGCCTTTGGCCCAGGGCGCGATCCTGGAGACCCGGAATCGAATCCCACATCGGGCTCCCGGTGCATGGAGCCTGCTTCTCCCTCTGCCTGTGTCTCTGCCTCTCTCTCTCTCTCTCTGTGACTATCATAAATAAATAAAAATTTTTTTAAAAAAAGAATTTGGCTAATATTTTCTTAAGATAAAGTCTAGCAAGTCTGATACAACTTAAAGCTAATGAAGTGAACTTCATCTGGCAAGCTAAGGGAGTTTGATCGACCCTAAGGGCAACACAAGGAACCATTGACTATTATAAACATGATTACATGTTTTCTTTCAAAGATCAATTTGGGGGCACCTGGGTGGCTCAGTTGGTTATATGTCCGATTTTTTTTTTTGAGAGAGAGAGTACATGTGAGTATATGAGGGAGGAAGTGGGGAAGAGGGGAAGAGACAGAGGGGAAGAAATAATCTTTTCTTAATTTAAATTCAATCAACCAACATATAGTACATACTTAGTTTCAGATGCAGTATTCAATTATTTCTCAGTTGCATATAATACCCAGTGTTCATCACATCATGTGTTGTCCTATTGCCCATCGCCCAATCACCCCATTCCCCCACCCACCTCCCCTGCAGCAGCCCCCAGTTTGTTTCCTAGAGTTAAGAGTCAAGAGAGAAAATCTAAGGCAGGCTCCATGCCCAGCATAGAGCCCAACAAAGGGCTCCATCTCACAACACTGAGATCATGACCTGAGCTGAGACCAAGAGTCAGACACTTAACCAACTGAGCCACCCAGGCACCCCAAACATCTGACACTAGATTTTGGCTCAGGTCATGATCTCAGGATTGTAAAATTAATCCCCACATCAACCTCACACTGGGCATGGAGCCTGTTTCAGATTCTCTCTCTCCTTCTCCCTCTGCCCCTACACACTCCCTCTCCCTCTCTTGAAGAAAAAAAAAAAGAAAAAATCAATTTGGCTGCTGTGTAGATGGTGGATTAAACACCAGTGTTTCCCAGATTCTTCATCCATGACATCCATGGAAAACAGTAATACTAAAAAGCATGACAAGAGAACAGAAAGAGGTGGCCCCAGGTCCTGACCAGCTACCAAGAGGGCTGAAGGGGTAAATATTCCTAGAGTGCATTTACCCATTGATAAAGTGTGAATCTGGAAGGAAGAAAACCAGTTAAAAGACAGCTGCAATAATTCATACAAGAGACGATAACTGTCTAAATAGTGTGTGGCAGTGGATATGGGAAGAAGGGAATGGATTTGAGGGATACCAGTCAAATAGAAAAAGGACATTATATTTGGGCAGCTTGGTAAAGTGTGTCAATTCATGGAGATTGGAAGGAGTTTCCAAAGTGGGGGGGGGGGGTTGATATTCTTGCAAAGTCTGAAATTAAGACAGACACTACTGGGCAGAAGAGTTGCTAACGTTACTTAGAATTTTTGGAAGTTATACAAGACTTTAGAGATCATGTTAGCCAACCTGCTCATTTTACAGATGATAATCCTTACTGTTTACTGAGTACTTCCCATATTTTAGGCAATGATCTAGCTGCACTGCAAATGTTATGTCATTAATTCACACCTAACTCCATGAGATAGCTGTTATTATTTAAGAGTGAGGCAATGGAATCCCTAAGAGATAAGTAACTTGCCTGGACAATTCAGAAATTCATTCACAGAGCCAAGAATCAGATCATAAACTCCATGTTGCCAAAACCACTTACTTTCCTACTATCCTAGATCTCTCTAAAGAGAATACAATTTTTTTAAAAACTTTCCAATTTGTGTATGTTTTACAACTTCCAAAATGCTTCCATTTTAGTGTAAGGACACAGAGCCATGTAATAGTGAGCCAGGATTAGATCTGGGGTTTTGCCTCATCTTCAAGTTTCTTTCCACATCCGATACCTTTCCCTTTCTGAGCAAAGTGCATGATCAAAAAAATGAAACTGCATTTTCTTTGTGACCCATGGAAGCTCAATATTTTAACCTTACAGCCACATGGACATCTCTAACCTCCTCCACTAACACTCTACCATCATGCTGCTGTCTGCAGAGACTTTGGGTTTCTGGGTGTCAGCATCCCTCTGCGTCATGGAACCCCCACATTTTATGGTGTCAAGAGTATCATGTGTAGGTAATGAAAGGGAAAATGTGGACAACTTCCAATCTTCCCCGAGCCATTTCTGATACAGGCTATTACTTCTTTGAGTTCAATTCTCAAAGCCACAGTTTTAAAATTTTGAAAATGATCTGCACTTAATTCACTTTAAACCTGATGTCTTTTCCTTCTTATGGTGAGAGACATAAAATAACTCCTCCCTTTATGGAGGATGCAACATATATTGCACATGTGGCTAAATGCCTAAACACAGTCAGGATGATGTCATTTCTGTGTTCAACTTAACCATGCCCTAGCCTACGGGGAATGACTCCCTTACTCATAATAAAAAGTCATAGCTTTCTACCTGGGTTAAGATATGCCTGGTGATATGATTTCATTTTTACCATGACATTTCTACAGCATTAGGCTTTTGCTAAGTTAAGCTTCTTAATGATGTATGTGGTTGGTATAAACAAATGCCAACCTTACCACCAGCACTGTCAAATTCTTCAAATGCCTCAGCATCAATTAAGAAAACTAAGTCGTTGCAAGGTAATTATGTTGTATGGATTAATGTGTAATCTCAAAGAGCTAGAATATCCACGGCAAGCATGAACTTTGTTTTGTTACTGTGGGGGAGAGAAGTCAGATGGGTCACAGAGAAATTCCAAAGCATAGGTTTTGCCCACAGGCTTGGTGTTTTGGTAACTGAGAGTATCTAACACTCCTGAATTCTTTAGCTACAGCTGGAACACTCTGGGAAACCCATTCTATCCTGAGGCCTGGTGCTACAACAAAAATGCTTTCCTGGGAGAAGAGAAGAGATGAGTATCCTTTCGAAACTTCTAGTTTGAATTGGCAACTGTTTCTACAATTATCACTATTTTTTTTTCTGGGAAAGAGAAAAGTCTTTTCTTATTTGCCTTTGCTTCACATTGGCAAAAAATCCCCTTACAAATATTCTAACCATGTATAAGGTTAGCAAATCAAAGTTTAAAAGTTATAATTATTGCTCTGATTAAAATGCTTTCTATACTCTACTACTATGTAACAACTCTATAAAGGACTGGAAATTCTCCCTCTGCCTGTGTCTCCGCCTCTCTCTCTCTCTGTCTCAATGAATAAAATCTTAAAAAAAAAAAGGACTGGAAAAATAAAATACATTCCCTACATTTAAAGGTAGGGTTGATGTAAAGAAGAAAACTTCATAAGGTAACAGTGGTGGTTAGTTTTATACGTCAGCTTGATGGCATCATGGCATGCCCAGATACTTGGTCCAACGTTATTCCGTATGTTTCTATGAGAGTGATTTTAGAGGATATTAACTTTTTTTTAAGATTTTATTTATTTATTCATAAGAGACACAGAGACAGAGAGAGGCAGAGACAGAAGCAGGCTCCCTGCAGGGAGCCTGATGCGAACTCGATCCCAGGACCCTGGGATCACACCCTGAGCTGAAGGCAGATGCTCAACCACTGAGCCACTCAGGGATCCGGATATTAACGTTTAAATGGTAGAGTAACTTAAGTATATTATTCTCCCAAATGTGGGTGGGCCTCGACCAATCAGTTGAAGACCCGAATAGACCAAAACTGCTGGTTCTCTCCTGAATAAGAGGGGATTTTTCCTGCCTAATGGCTTTTGAGCAAGAACACTGGGTCTTCTGCCATCAGGCTCAAACTTTAAACATTACCTCCTCCTCTAAAGTTTTTCAACCAATTCCCCCCAAATTAAAGTCTACTCTGCAGCCCACTTAACACCTCTGCTTTCAGGTTCTTCAGATGCCTCCAATTCCTGAGCCTTTCTGGGGGTTCTGCAGTACAAACTAGCTTGTTGCTAACCAGTTGCCACTTGACACCTACCACCTGTGGCAGGCGCTTAGCTGTCAGTTCCCTAATCCAAGTCAGGAACAACTCACCCATTCACTGTTCAGTTTCCAAAATCACTTCAAATCACTTGCTGTTATCTCCCCTCTTCTCATGTTTGTATATGGGTTTTATGGGAGATTTTTTGTTTGTTTCAGAGATAAACACATGTATTAATCTACTGGATTTAAGCAGAATTTCCAGGGTTATAATAATCATATGCAAAAAAGATTGCCTATGAGCTACCAATAGGTGTGTGGTTTCTTCGGGAGGTGATGAAATATTCTAAAATTGGTTGTGTTTATGGTTGCACGGTTCTGTGAATTTAACACAACCAAATTTTACACTTTAAAGAGGTGAACTGTATGATATTTAAACTATATATAAATAAAGCTATTATATTTTTTAAAAACCTGTCCATGGAGCTGAAATCCTTAACAATACCAAGGAGTGAAGCTCTATATACCAGGTTCAAACATGGATCAGAGATGAGTAGCCAGCTTAATGAATCAGAAAAAAAAAAGAATAATAATTCAACATCTCTTCTACAATCTATCATAACTCCCAAGAAGAGCATGACTAAGCATTTCTATAGACTTTTGTGATTATAATACAAGATAAACATTTCAGTTTGAAACTTTGAACTCACAGACAACAAATGAAATCAGGTCAGGCAATTTCATTACATATATATATTTATTATATATGTATATAATATATATATACTTGAAAAATATAAAATTTAAGGTGCTGGAGTAAGTTCATTTTAGCTGTTTATATCTTAAACAGCCATCAAAATAGCATTTTGTGGTGAATACTTTTTCGAACTAGATTTATTTTTTTTCTTTTTTTTCGAACAAGATTTATTAAATGATATTTTCAGATCTTTCTGTATATGCCAGCTGTTAGGTTCAGGGGGAAAGCATCTTGTGACTTGAGGACATGTTAAAACCAGAAGGTATATTCAGTTCATATTTCTCCACCAATTAAATTGCTGCCAGGTGGCTCTAGAAAAAAGCATTAAGGCCTCACGAGACTTCATGACTGCAGAATTTAGATCCAATCAGGCAGAAATTAAAAATCAATTGAATGAGATGCAATCCAAACTAGAAGTCCTAACGACGAGGGTTAACGAGGTGGAAGAACGAGTGAGTGACATAGAAGACAAGTTAATGGCAAAGAGGGAAACTGAGGAAAAAAGAGATAAACAATTGAAGGACCATGAAGACAGATTAAGGCAAATAAACGACAGCCTGAGGAAGAAAAACCTACGTTTAATTGGGGTTCCCGAGGGCGCCGAAAGGGACAGAGGGCCAGAATATGTATTTGAACAAATCCTAGCTCAAAACTTTCCCAATCTGGGAAGGGAAACAGGCATTCAGATCCAGGAAATAGAGAGATCCCCCCCTAAAATCAATAAAAACCGTTCAACACCTCGACATTTAATAGTGAAGCTTGCAAATTCCAAAGATAAAGAGAAGATCCTTAAAGCAGCAAGAGACAAGAAGTCTCTGACTTTCATGGGGAGGAATATTAGGGTAACAGCAGACCTCTCCACAGAGACGTGGCAGGCCAGAAAGGGCTGGCAGGATATATTCAGGGTCCTAAATGAGAAGAACATGCAACCAAGAATACTTTATCCAGCAAGGCTCTCATTCAAAATGGAAGGAGAGATAAAGAGCTTCCAAGACAGGCAGGAACTGAAAGAATATGTGACCTCCAAACCAGCTCTGCAAGAAATTTTAAGGGGGACTCTTAAAACTCCCCTTTAAGAAGAAGTTCAAGTAACTCTGAACGTGAATGGGCTTAATGACCCCATCAAAAGGCGCAGAGTTTCAGACTGGATAAAAAAACAGGACCCATCTATTTGCTGTCTACAAGAGACTCATTTTAGACAGAAGGACACCTACAACCTGAAAATAAAAGGTTGGAGAACCATTTACCATTCAAATGGTTCTCAAAATATACCCTAAAAACTACAGAACACTTCTGAAAGAAATTGAGGAAGACACAAAGAGATGGAAAAATATTCCATGCTCATGGATTGGCAGAATTAATATTGTGAAAATGTCAATGTTACCCAGGGCAATTTACACGTATAATGCAATCCCTATCAAAATACCATGGACTTTCTTCAGAGACTTAGAACAAATTATTTTAAGATTTGTGTGGAATCAGAAAAGACCCCAAACAGCCAGGGGAATTTTAAAAAAAGAAAACCATATCTGGGGGCATCGCAATGCCAGATTTCAGGTTGTACCAGAAGGCTGTGTTCATCAAGACAGTGTGGTACTGGCACAAAAACAGACACATAGATCAATGGAACAGAACAGAGAACCCAGAAGTGGACCCTGAACTTTATGCTCAACTAATATGCGATAAAGGAGGAAAGACGATCCACTAGAAGAAAGACAGTCTCTTCAATAAATGGTGCTGGGAAAATTGGACATCCACATGCAGAAGAATGAAACTGGACCACTCTCTTGCACCATACACAAAGATAAACTCAAAATAGATGAAAGATCTAAATGTGAGACAAGATTCCATCAAAATCCCAGAGGAGAACTCAGGCAACACCCTTTTTGAACTTGGCCACAGTAACCGGAGAAGGACAAACGGTGTATGTTCTCATTCATTTGGGGAATATGAATAATAGCGAAAGGGAATATAAGGGAAGGGAGAAGAAATGTGTGAGAAATATCAGAAAGGGAGACAGAACATAAAGACTTCTAACTCTGGGAAATGAACTAGGGGTGGTGGAGGGGGAGGAGGGTGGGGGGTGGGGGTGAATGGGTGACGGGCACTGAGGGGTACACTTGACGGGATGAGCACTGGGTGTTATTCTGTATGTTGGTAAATTGAACACCAATAAAAATTAATTTATAAAAAAAAAAAAAAAAAAAAAAAAAATAAATTGCTGCCAGGAAGTAAAAGAGCGTCCAGGAAAATTTCAATCAGGTACCAGAAATCTACAGGGATAGCTTTGTGTTTCAGTAACCACTTTGTGGATACAATGAGGGGAAATGACCCACTAGAAGAATAACATCTGGAGTTGTCCAAACGCATTACTCCAGACCTGGTCAGTTACGTGTCATGAGAATGATGACACCATCATTTAAAAATATGTTTCCGTTAAAGTGCCAGATGAGGTTGGACACAGTAGTACTGTGTGGCATGGAACATTTGCTCTCCTAACATCATGGAAAGTGATATTTATTTTTTAGTTTGTGTTTTTATGACTAGCTGATAACTATGTTCTTACTTTGTGGGTCAAAACCTCACTTCCCAAGAAACAAAACAAAAACCCCCAAACCTAGCACTGAACAGACCAGCTGGCCCTGAGTCTGGCGGAAAGTGAGCTGAGGGAGATTCACATGACCTGGCTTCCAGCTGGTAGCACATTCAATGCATCATGTGAACTTAATGTGGTCACAAGACCTCCGACCTTTATTTCCTCATTTTTTAAATGGGTATAATTATGCCAGGCCGACTCACAGAATGAGGTCAAGGAACAATATGGTAATGCATGTGAATATGATCTATCAACTATAAAGCACTGGAAATGTGAATTCTCATTTTAAGTGGACAGAGATAGATAGGCAAAAAGAAGAAGAAGAAATAAGAAGTAGAATCTGCCCAACAACAGAAATTCTCACCTCCAATTCTAGCAATTTGAAGATAGAAGAGATCCTTGGATAGTGTCCACGAGGTAAATTCTCCCAATGGTTGGTTTCTATATTATTTATTTATCCACCGTGATTCTCCCACTCTGTTTCAGGTGCACTGAAACAAGTTTCCTGAATGCAGGTTGCTTTACAGTCCACAAAAAAAGCACTTGCTGATATTTGGAGATAACTCAACCATGGCCACATCAAGCAAGTCAGCTTATAGAAAACACTATAGAGGGAAGCCTGGGTGGCTCAGTGGTTGAGCATCTGCCTTCAGCTAAGGGTGTGATCCCAGGGTCCCAGGATCAAGACCTGCATCAGGCTCCCCGCAGGGAGCCTCTTCTTCCTCTGCCTATGTCTCTGCCTCTGTGTCTCTCATGAATAAATAAATAACATCTTTTAAAAAGAAAAGACTACAGAAAGCAATTTTATTCTCCCAGTTCTGAACTGCCCAATGCTACCCATGCAGCACCCTCAGGGGTGTGGTGAGGGACGGAAATGATTGTTGTTTACGGACAGTCCAGGTCCCTCAGTCATGTGAGAAAAGATCCCTTGAGTGAACAACTGGCGTGGTGGGCAGGGGAGGTATCAGGGGAGGGCTTACTCAGGTCTAAGAGACGTGGCTATGCAGTCCCAGGTCAAGCACTAGAGAACTGAACTCAGATTTCACAGCAACACCAAAAAGATTGGCTTTACCAAAGATGATCTTACTCAAGTAAGAATTACATTTAATGCTCATTTGGCTTTTGATGACCACAACACGATGCCTTCCACAATGGCAGAATTATGTCATTGAACAAACTGGCCCCTTGGGAACATCCTTTAGAAAATGAAAGAAATAATGGCATTGTTATATTCTGTGTCTGCTGCTAGAGTCATGTGTGAGCTAGTCCCACCCTAGATGGTGGGAGCCTCGGGGGGATCCCCAGTGGCCCCCAGATTTAAAGGACTCAGTCCAGCAGCTGAAGCCATCGCTCACCTTGGGGTAGGTGACAAAATCAATGTAATGAAATATTAGTAACAACTAGGACCGCCTGCACACAAACTCTTAGCTGTCTCTCTCTCTCTCTCTCTCTCTCTCTCAACAACTCAGCCTCCCATCACTATCTCCCTGCTGCCTTCCCCACCATTGCTACCTTTGATTTGAACAAGCAATCCTTGCCAGGATAAAAATGTCAGAAAGGGACAAGGGATCTCCCACACAGTGGTTCTAAGCGGGGTGATGCCCTCTGACCCTCTTAGGAAGGCCTACTGTAGTAAAGAGAAAACTGCATGAATGTGAGTCCCACCTTCCTCATTTCCACTTATTATCCAGATGACAATGTGCAGGTCACTTTCCTCACCCATAAATAGGAATCTGCAAGTGATAATATGCATCTTAGAGGACCATGTATGTGTATGTGTACATTAAATAAATCAAAACATGTGAGCATCCTAATAAAGAAATATATTCATAAAAAATCAATCAATCAATCAAAACATATAAGTTAAGTACTCAGTATATGTGTTCAGAGTTATTGTTCTTGCATTTACTAATGGGCTTTATACTGGAGGTTTGTTTTTCAGGAAAAAATTCAATATGTTAGAGAAGAGTTACAGTTCTAAATGTAAAGAAAAGTATTTTGTTAAAAGTGTGTGTGGTGGGGAGGATCAACATTAGCTTTGTCAAGAGAGCTCTGTATCTCAAACAATCAGCTTCTTGTTCACAGTCAAGTTCAATGCAAGTACACAAAGTCCTAGAGACCTGATAATAATTAAGAATATTCACAGGCTTCTTCCTAAGGCTCCTTTTAATCATACTCAATATTTGGGTGGTCTTTCAATTGGCTGCTTTTGTTGTTTTACACAATCTTTTGTTCTCAGTCTCAAATAAGTGGGGGAAACTTCTAAATTAGAACATTTGCTATGACAGTTGTCCTTTTATGTTCTGATTTTAATAACGAGACGCTATTATTCTAGAGAAACCTTTCATAAACTGAATATTGTTTCAAAATCCGCTTATTTACATTTCTCGTGGAATTCTCTGTGGCATGCTGTGTTCAGTAGGAAACATCTGTCTTTGGGGTTTTCATCACTGAGAGGTGGTTTACTGCAGGGCATGGCAGGCCTGGGTGAGCACAGATAACTCTCCAGTGGAGACTGGCCCATGCACACGTGTCCAGTAATATCCACAGTCATATCCTCAGGTGAACACTTGTGTGATGAGCAGAGGAGAGGACATACAGAGGTGTGATCCAAGGGAAATGCCCCCAGAGGTTCCAGGGAAAGTGTCTGAGTAATAAGAGGCTAGCCTATTGTTAAGGACAGAGCCTTTGGTACTTTATCAATGTTGCAACACTGGGGGCTATTGTTAAAATGAACTTGGGCCCTTTGAGGGATGTGCACTTTGGGAAATCCTAATTAATTAATGTTAAGTTCCCATTGACTTCTCTTCTTTATGGAACTCCTGTGTGAGAGATAAAGTGAGAGTCTCTTCTGTTTTGTTTGTGTAGATCTGGCCTTTCCCCTATATTGGACTAACAAGTCAAATCCTCTATTTTTTAAGATCTATAGTATCTCACAGAAGCCAAGGATTTTTTGGGGAGGGGGAAATCCATAAACTACAAAGCTCCTAAAGCTAGAAGGCAAACCTCCCCAAATACAGACCAATGCTCACTAGATAATTTGTACATCTGTGTATGTTGTTAGCTCTTACTGAATGGGTGGATTAAAAGCTCCCAGTGTTATTGCCCACCTCCCTGGAGTGTTATTTCTTTCCCTTCTATATATGTGTATATGTGGGATTGTTTTTCTCAACTGAAGGGATTTTTTTTTCAAACAGTTTTTCCTATTTGACTTTAGGGCTTGAATTTAACTAATTTTTCAAGATACGTTGACCATCTTATGTGGATCATGATTCTATTTGGGAATTTGTCATTCAACCTGAGTAAAGGCACTTGTAACTATAAAAGCTAATACAAACATAAAATATCAGTAATATTTGCAGGCAAATCTGAAAAATAGTGCCCTCAGTACTCACATATGGATCATTGATACAGAGCTGAAAAGGACAGTCAGGTTTCCCAGGCACAAAGACTTGGAGGCAGATGGCCTAAGAGGTGACCCAAGGAAGCCAGAGAACACAGGAGCAGAAATAGTGAGGGGGAGGGGTGGGAGCATCATGAAGGGGGCTCTGTCAGCTACATTATCACTATGGACGCAGGCCTGCTGGCAACTGAGTAACTCTGTGAAAGGCCTCTGAAGAAGGACATCCCGAGCATTTATCCACGGACTCCTTTCCTCTGTGGCTGAACGCTGCCCCTGGAGAATTTTTTTTTTAAGATTTTATTTATTTATTCAAGAGAGACACAGAGAGAGAGAGGCAGAGGCACAGGCAGAGGGAGAAGCAGGCTCCTTGCAGGGAACCTGATGCAGAACTGGATCCCGGGACTTCTGGATCACAACCTGAGCCAAAGGCAGACATTCAACCACTGCCACCCAGGTGCCCCTGCCCCCAGAAATTTTTAACTCCTCAACATTTCCAGGCAGTGGGGCAACTTTCTGAACAGCCTCTGAAAAAAGCCTGCTACAGCAAAGGAGGACACTGCCAGTGCATGAGGTGAACCAGCAGTGACATACACACAAATTGGGCCCTGGGTACCACTGCAGGCAGAGGTGGACCGAGGGGATGTGGTTCAGGGCACTCGTGGCACCTGCTACAGACAGGATTGAAGGACACACTTGAGAATTATTCATTATTTCAATAAATCTTTACTGAGTTATTTATTAACTGATTAGATCATCAAATATTTACTAGGCACCTATTATTTCCAGGCACTGTCTTAAGGGCCAAGGATGTAGCAGTAAATCAAACAAAGTCCTTGGCCTCCATAAGCTTATAATGTAGTGGAGGAAGACAAATTATTTTTATAAATAATAGTCTAAAGTCAGTCAGTGATTTGTGCTAGAAATTTTTTTTATTTATTTAAATAAAAAAGGCAAAGGACTGGGAGGTGATGGACTCAGGGTAGGGGCAGAGAGTGTTATTTAGAAACCACGATCAGCAAGGGCGCTCAGATGAGGGACAGTTTGAGCAAATCTGTCATGAAGTGAGAAGAGAGCAGCATGCAGGCATCCTGGGGAATGGCTTTCCATGCAGAAGGAATGGTTGGCAGAAAGGTTTGGAATCAGGAACTACCCTGGTATTTAAAGGGCCACAGACAGACACTGCATTAAGCAAGGAATCCAATGCCAAATAAGAGAGAGATGCTCCTTGCTGTATCATGCTAAGCCTCTATTGGGAGAGACTAGCATTAGCTCAAAAAGTAATCTCACAAATTAACATAAACTTATACATTGTGGTAAATGCATAATCAGATTTGGGTTTTCAAATGATTAGTCTGACTACTGTTAAGAAAGATTGAAGGGGATCAGAGCTTAGGGTCCATCTACCATTTGACATTGTTTATTGGCATTATGCTTTACTTCTCACTGTTGATAATCTGAACATGGCTCTGGGAGCTTAGTGTGCCTCGTGGCTATCTGTTCTGTAGTTTACTTTTTAGAAACAACTTAACGTTTGTAAAAATCAGAACCACTTTTGCCCAATCCTCCTTCCCTGCATGGAAAAGCTAAGGGGAAAATAACCTGAAACCCATAGAGTACTGATTTCCAATGTCCAATGTCATGGCAAAGGCTAACTGAAGACCCAAGAGCCAGCATAGTTTGGTAGAAAGAACACAGACCTGGATTTAAACTTACCTAGGTTCCAATTCCAGCTCTAATGATTGCTTACTATGTAGCTTTAAACGAGTTATTATATCCTCTAAGCCTCATATATAAAAGGAGGATAATAATGCCTGCTCTGGAGCAATATGGGGATTAAATCAGGTCACGGATACAAAGCATTTGATTCATAACAGAGTCTGTAAAATGGATTACTATTCTTATATCAAGCTTAAAATGGAAACACTGTGATTTGTATGTTTTTGTCTAAACTACAAAAAGTATTAAAACCGTACACACAGAACTGAAGCTAAGAAAACAAACTGAAAGGAGCTTATCAATAGATCTGATAAACCAGGTTAGACCAATTAGCCCAAGACACACTGGTTAGTATTCATAAGTGACTGTTGAGGTAATGAGAAGGGGATCCAGTAGAAAGTAAAAGTCAACAGTGTATGGATGACTTCCTGGAAAAGTATCTTTCCAGATCTCGTTTGAAGAGAGGTCAGACTGACAATGAAACACAGATGCTGAAGCCTCAAGCTAGGAATGAGATTCTACGAGGTCCAATGCCCAAATGAGAAACGCATTTTGATGATCCAGCAAGAACTTCTCGTTGGTGCAGGAACATATGCCTGCCATCTGTCGGGCAGGCTATAATTGTATCACTGACTCCCACACGGCAAGCAGAACCATAATCATGCTTTACTAGGCTGCCTAGATCATAGGAGCAAGCATGCCCTCTTAGCCTCAGGACAGGCACCACCCTGCAAGGTAAGTAATTCACAGTTGTGCTTGGATCTACTTGAGGATCGTCAGTTTGAGACAGCTACACAGGTACCATCCCCAATCCTGAGCAAGTCAGCCCCAGGCAGAAGCTCCCACAGTAATGAAGGGAAGATGGGTGCTGCATGCAAATACTTCACTGTCTCTTGGGCATCAATGTAACCACATTTAGATGCACTTACCATAACAGCAATGCATATCTGCAATATATAGTACTGTGTGGCTTTCAAAGAATTCTCATACACATTATTTCATTATAATTCTTACAGCAACTCCATAAAGATGGTTATTGTTGTCCTTGTTTTAGAGCTAGAGCTAGAGTCACAGAAAAACAAAACATGAACTGGTTCAACCCAGGACCCCTATGAAACAGATCTTGAGCCCGGGATTTGAACCTGGGGCACTTGACACCAAGTTTTATCTTTGTGGCTGCACATTTCATGGAGTTTTACATCCCTAATTTCCCAGTGTAGTCCCACAGTGGCATTATAGCTGACTAGAGGCAGTAGAATAACATGTATATTTACCTATGGCTCTAGCTGAGGTCACATCAGAAAGCAGGTAGCCCAGGGGATCAATCCAAACAAGCCAAGTGGTCATTGATCCAGGACTCTAGCTGCCAGAGCTAAGGAAGTGTGTTCCAAAAGTGAGATCTCAGCAAAACCAGTAATTTCTCAGAAGCCAAGGTGATCCTGGGCAAATGGGCTCAGTGAGAGAGCAGGCTTCTTCTTCTCTCTCAGTAAAGCACAAAGTGTAGGTTGAACAGTATAATTTGAAAATCTCTTTGAACCTATTAATAAAATCGAAGCAAATCATCTAAACTTTGCCTGAAGGTCTGGTCTCCAATTTTGGTTATCCATTCTTCAGACTAAAGTCTTTTTTAAGTTTGGAATCTTGACCAAAAAAATTGGATGAAGGATTTTTCTCCCATTTCATAAACTCTTAATATTCTTGTGACCTGCTTTACTAGTTAATGGAAATATGTGATGTGGAAACTCTGTCATTCAAATTTGAGAGAAATGTAAAGTGTTTCCTTTGGTATCCAGTTTCTCTGCATGAACCTTAATAAACATGTAAGCTCCAGGAGGGCAGGGATTCTTATTGGTTGGATCACTAATATAATCTCAATGCCTGGCATATATTGGAAGCTCAATAAATATTTGTTGAATGAATTAATGAGTGAATTTTGGTGATTTGGCTAATTTTGCATTGCATTTTAGAGAAAGGATCATGTATTTGGAAGGAGAACTAAAAATAGATCCTCTCCGAATAAAAAAAATATATATATATAAATAAAAATAGATTCTCTCATTATAAAGTACCAGGATTATCTTGGTAAAACAACATTAAGTATCTTCCTTTTTCCCTGATAACAGAAGTTACAGCTAAGACAGAATTTATTTATTGTTTTTCTAATAGCATATAAGTTTCAAAATCACTACATGATCATGCATACAACAGATAAAATAAATGTGAAAGGTACTAATTATCTAGGGAATGGTTTCTGATAAGGGTCAAGGATGCTATACCATAGGCCTGTACAAGGGATTGTGATTTCATACCCTATGGACTTTCTTGTAAAGGGAAAACCTGTTTATATTATCTGAGCCCAGAACCAGATTCCATTTTATATTTAAACACAGTGAACATATATAGAATTCTCTAGGAATGCAAATATCATGTACCTTGAGGGAAGACTGAGACCTATGTTTGGAAATATACCAAAAGTAACTGATCACTGATGGAAATCCCCATTGACAAATGCTTCTAGTGTTGGAGGCACCAATAAGAGACCACCTATATCAGTTTATTCTATATCAGTATCATAGCATTAGCCATGATACTAAATCAACATTCAAACTTACTTATTTATATTTTTACTTCCATTCATGACATTTCAATGTATACAGTAATTCTCTTCCCACCCTGCGCAAACTGAAAACTGAACAAACTATACGAAATGACTGTTTTCAGACACTGGACAACTGGCTGTAATAGACTGACTGTGATTCCTAAAAGGAGAGATCAAATGAGGTTAGGGTTATAGTTGCCCCAGCTTACTGCCTGGAGGCTATTTCCAAGCCACAGGATGGAGGCTGGCATTCTTAATGAGTTAAGGAGACAGAGATCAGAGTTACAGAGGCCGAAGTGGCTAGAATTTGTGAGGCAGAAGACTGGTAAGAAGAGAATAGCATACTGGGGCACCGAGGTGACTCAGTGGTTGAGCGTCTGCCTTTGGCTCAGGTCATGGGGTCCTGGAATTGAGTCCCACATCAGGCTACACACAGGGAGCCTACTTCTCCCTCTGCCTGTGTCTCTGCCTCTCTCTGTGTGTCTCTCAAGAATAAATAAATAAAATAGTTTTCTTAAAAAAGGAGGAAGTGGGACGCCTGGGTGGCTCAGTGGTTGAGCATCTGCCTTTGGCTCAGGGCATGATCCTGGGGTCCAGGATCAAGTCCCACATCAGGCTCCTTGGGGGAACCTGCTTCTCCTTCTGCCTGTGTCTCTGCCTCTCTCTCTCTTTGTGTCTCTCATGAATAAATAAATAAAATCTTAAAAAAATGAAAGGAGGAAGTAACACAGAGAGAAAGAGAGCGAGTTTACAAGATATGCAAAAGAGTTCTCTCAAATCTTTGACTAAATACTGATGATAAATGTGATTACTTATAGGGGAAAAAAACCCTACTAGATGGAAGTGACAGCAGATAGACACTGCAGAAAAAAAGATCTGTAAACTTGAAGGAATAGTATCTCCAAAATGAAGCACAAAGAGAAGAAAAATTGGAAAAAATAAAAAGAGCATCAGTGACCTATGTAACAACATTAATTGGTCTAAAGCATGTATAACTATGGTTATACATGGTACTATATAGAATGGGTGGGATAAAGAGAAAATATTTAAAGAAATAATGGCTGTCAAAATCTCATGAAATTTATAAACTCTCAAGTTTAGGATTCTCAAGGAACTCAAAGAATAAGCATAAAGAAACCAAACCAAGAAACATCATAAAATCAGTGATAAATAGAAAATCTTACTAGTTCTGGAGGACAAACGATAGAACACACTACATACAGAATTATGGCAAACTTCTCATCAGAAATTTTGCAGGCCAGAAGGGAATGGAGTAATGTCTTAAGTAGTGAAGATAAAACTTTTTTATCTAGAATTTTATACCCAGATAAAATAGCCATCACAAATGAGAGCAAAATAAGTCTTATTTGGACATACCAAAGCTGAATGGATTCCTTATCAAAAGAATATACTACAAGCAACATGAAAGGAAGTCTTTCTGACAGTAGGAAAATAGTGCCAAATGAAAACCTGGATCTACACAAAAGAATGAAGAACGTGGAAACAATAAATACATGGGAACATATTCAAAGATATTTTCTTTTCCTTTCTCTCTAAAATACAACTGACAATTTAAAGTCACAATAACAGTATTATGTGGGGGCATGTATGACAGAATAGCACAATATATGACAACACTGCGTCTGAAACAATAGTGCAAAGGATGGAGAGGTGGGGAATGGAGACAGTCTGCTGTAAGGTGTTTACATTCCATGTACAGTTGTATAATATTTCTTTTTTTAAAAAAGATTTTATTTTTTATTCATGAGAGATACAGAGAGAGAGAGAGAAGCAGAGACACAGGCAGAGGGAGAAGCAGGCTCCACGCAGGGAGCCCAACGTGAGACTCAATCCCGGGACTCCAGGATCACACCCTGGGCCAAAGGCCAGCACTAAACCGCTGAGCCACCCAGGGATCCCCCCATGTGCGGTAGTATAATCTTATTTAAAGGTAGATTGTGAGAAGTTAACATGCAAGGTAGATTGTGAGAAGTTAAATGTATACTGTAAACCTTGAAGCAGCCACTAAAAAAAATAAAACGTATCAAAAAATAAAAGAAAACATATCACAGATTTGCCAATGGTGAGGAAATCTAAAATTGTAGAAACCAGTAACAGATTATCCAAAAGAAAGTAAGAAGCAATAAAAAAAGAAGAACAAAAATTAAATTGGACAAATAGAAAATAAATAGTAAGATGGTAGATTTATTCCCCATCATATCAATATTTACATTAAATGCAAATAAACTAAACACTCCAATTAAACAACAGAGATTGTCAGATTTTTAAAAAAGCAAGACCTAACTACAGTGCTGTTTATGAGAAAAACACTTTAAATATAAAGAAATAAATGAATTAAAAATAAAAGGATGGAAAAAGATATACCATGAAAACATTAAGCAAAAGAAAAGAAAATTTATATTAATACCAAAGTTAGCTTCTGAACAATAAAATATTCCCAGGAATAAAAAGGGCACATTTCTGGCTGATAAAGATGTCAATTCATCATGACAATGTAGAATCTTAAATGTTTATGCTTCCAATAACAGAGCATCATAATACATGATAACCAATAGAACTAAAAGTAGTAAAATAATTTGAGATTTCAACACTACTTTCTCAGTAATTGGCAGGACAAGTAAACAGGAAGTCAGTAAGAAAACAGAAGATTTGAACAACACTATAAACAAAGATGACTACCATTTATAGAACACTCCAAAAAACCATAGAACATTCACAAAGATAAATGACATTCTGGGCCATAAAACAAATATAAATATTAAGACCTTATTTAGCCCTTACTTCAAAATATAAAGATAAATACAAATTGTGAAAAATATTCAGTTGAATACTGTTTTTATTTATAAATCCATAGATATTCATTGTAACAGGAAGCAAGCATATAATCACTTATGTTTTCTTTCACAGCATCGGAGTTTCTATATTAAATTGCTTTTTATTTTTCTTTTATATTATTTATAAGGTATCATATTGAATTACATGAAATTATCTGTATAAGTTATCAATAGATTCCATCTCATGACAGAGAAATGAGTATTACAAAGAAGCTATTAAAAGTGGCACTGGGCATAACGGAATACAGAATCATCCATCTAAAGTGAAAATGAGAAAGCGCTGATGACTCTCTTATCTTCACCAATAGTCTGGTAGAAAAACAGCAATGAAGTGGAATGTTTCAGATATACAGGCTACAATTCTTTCCTCTTGCCAAAATTATATACTGAGGTACATTTCTATAAATTTGTACTTTGTATGTCGAAAAGTCACAGTTGAAAGGAATTATTAATACTACTAAAGAGATCTAAACAAAATAGAGTACAGTGGTGCTATTACCCTCCTAGAGGTGGAAATCATATTCTTATTAATGCAGCCAACAGTTGTGGTTAATTTTTTTGTGTGTGGCTAATTTTTTTAGAAGCCTCATCATATGGTTCATATCACATTTATGGTTCGTAAGTTTCCCATATGTAAAATAAGTGAAAAGATTTAGGAATTTTTTATGCAAATGAAAATTGCATTTACATATTCCTGTTAGATTTTATCTCATTGACTTGTGAATCCTACTTCTAATCTGCTGAGAAAATTCTGAATATTAATTCTGATGAGCTTCATAAAGTTGCCTCCTATCCCCCATTTTTGTGGCAGGGGTACATTTGATCAGCATGTCTTTAGGTAGGAGGTAAAATGTCATATTCACATTCATGCTTTTTAATCAAGCAGTACTGTTTCGCTGGAAAGCTCCAATATATTTATGGATTCTAACACTGAGAGCTCCTGGAAGTCTCAGTGGCTACTGTCTCTCAGTTCTACACCCCACTCCCTGTAACCACTGAAGCTGGAAGTCTGGAAACCACATTCCCCAAATTCTCATCAGTTTTCCTCTTCTCAGATTTGTCAGAGAGGAGCACTAATCTGAGGCAGAGAGATGTCTTTTGTTTGATGATAGCTGCTGGCAGTTTTTGGCAGTTGTTAAGGCAGAAATAACATGGAGGCTACTTCTGCAGCCCAGGAAGTGACTGCTTCTTTAATGGTAACAGCCTGTAGTGATGACCTCCCCAGGAGATCCAGAAGCAACAGTGCAATGGCAAGTTTTGCCTCAAGATCATGGGCTTAGGTTAGCCCAGGGATAATTTCAACTTTTGATCTGTGAATATCACCCCCTATTCCTTGCTGTTCTTCAAACACCCTCTCTTCATTTTTCTGCTCTTCCAATACATTTTATTTTATTTTTTAAAGAGAGAGAAAGAGAGCTCATAAGTGGGGAGAGCAGCAGAAGGGAGGGAGAGAAAGAATCCCAAACAGGCTCCGTGTCCAGTACGGAACCCAATGCAGGACTCAATCCCCCACCCTGAGGTCACAACCTGAGCTAAAATCAAGAGTTGGACACCCAACTGACTGAGTCACCCAGGTGTCCCAACTTCCAATACATTTGAAACAAATTTCCTGTATTAAATTTGCTCTATTTGAAAAACCTCTGCTTTTCTGTTTGCACTGAAATGGATATAGTAACTTTTGGACAATACTCTCAAAACCTACAGGTTTTCAGTAAAAAAAAAAAAATCATTCACTGACCAATGACAACATGCCAGGCACTTTTGTTAAGCATTAGAAATACAAAATTAAATAAGTAAGGTATGATCCCTACCCTAAAAGAGATTTTAGTATGGCCAGCAAGAAAGCAAAGTAAATAAATGGTTGTAGCCATTGGATACAAGTTAAATTAGAAATATGTGTAGGATTTGGGCATGCAGAAGAAATATCTAAATAAAAATGGTTGACATGGGAAGTGAGCTAGAGTAGGCAATGCTTGTGGGACAGTATGAAGGTTAAATAAGATGGACATTAAAAAAAAATAAGATGGACATTGATGAAAAAAGTGGGAAGGGGATTCTAAGTAGTTGTACAAGTGTAGCTATGAACTACCATGAAACTTGAGAAATGTTATGTTCTGAATAACTAGACTTCACAGATGTACACAGAGTTAACAAGGGGACAGTCACCTACCTACTGAGGCCCTGCCTTTTATGAATTGCAACACTGCTTAACCCCACGGATTTCTACACTTGTTCTGATGTCAACTCATAGAAAGCTTTGCAGAAGTTTTTTAAGAAAATATACTAAGATACATTCATTTATACTTGTGCAAATACCATTGGAAGAGCTTTTCATCTGAAAGGAAAGATTTTCATTAATCCCAGCAAAAATATCCCATGTTTGTAGAGTAAGGTCAGTATTTCTAGCCTATTCCTATTACAGGTGCTACACAAATTAATAATGAAACTATTAACAATCCTGTGGTCTGCAATTTATTACCTGATATTCATCTACATGGGATGATTTTAGTGTGGCCACATTTAAAAATGGAGAATACACACTCTCTTTTGCTGCTTACAAAATTCAAAGATTAAGAAACAATTAAAATGGCAACAGGATAAAAGCAGCATTGTTTTAACTACAGTATTTTGTAAGATGGAGAAGATTTTTCATTTGGTTATAAATCCCTTAAGGCCAAGAATTCTCTTTATTCATTCAACAGGTATTTATCGACAGCAGTTTCATGCCAGACCCATTCAGGTACTTGCAATGGAATAATTTAATTCTTGACCAAACAAAAACAATAACCTTAATTTTTATCTAGTTTAGTGATTTGCAAATCTTTTTTTTTCTTTTTTGGCCTTACATCTCTTTAATCAGATGAAATTTCACATGCAAGTCCAGTAAATCCAGTAGACATAAGGAAAACTGCTCCATTTGAGCAGGTGGTATGGAAGCCCACACCCAGCAGATTGCGCCCACTGCCCTGTGTCACCCAGTCATCCCTGGGAGTAGCCACAGTCACACCAAGGCTTTATAGACAGCGATTTGAAAACCTCTGATGTACTCAACCCCTCAATTTATTGATAACGAACTGAGAACCAAAGAGACACAGATTGCTATCCAAGGCACAGGGCTGGTGGGTGGTGAACCCACCTAGCACAGAGTCTGTGATGATGGAGGTCCACAGGATCCCAGATTTAGCAGAGCCCACATCTAAAGGGATTCAAACTTCAAATCTGGCCAGAAGGAGCCCAGTTTATATATTTTAAAAGTAAGAATTTTTTAAATTAAAAATATAAGATATTTTGTATGTTATAAGCTATGTCTGTATCCTTAGACTCATTTATATGTTTTCATCATATTTGTAAGTACAAGAAGAGCTAATAAAAATGTATTGATTAACAGATGTAATGAAACGCCGGGACACCTGCACCCGGATGTTTATAGCAGCAATGTCCACAATAGCCAAACTGTGGAAGGAGCCTCGGTGTCCATCGAAAGATGAATGGATAAAGAAGATGTGGTCTATGTATACAATGGAATATTACTCAGCCATTAGAAATGACAAATACCCACCATTTGCTTCAACGTGGATGGAACTGGAGGGTATTTTGCTGAGTGAAATAAGTCAATCGGAGAAGGACAAACATTATATGTTCTCATTCATTTGAGGAATATAAATAATAGTGAAAGGGAATAGAAGGGAAGGGAGAAGAAATGGGTAGGAAATATCAAAAAGGGAGACAGAACATAAAGACTCCTAACTCTGGGAAACGAACTAGGGGTGGTGGAAGGGGAGGAGGGTGGGGGGTGGGGGTGAATGGGTGATGGGCTCTAAGGGGGGCACTTGATGGGATAAGCACTGGGTGTTATTCTGTATGTTGGCAAATTGAACACCACTAAAAAATAAATTTATTATTTAAAAAATGTATTGATTATAATATGCAACCCAGTTGGCTGCAACAAATTGAGAGTATAATAATTTTTTTAAAGTGTATTGTGCAAGATGTTTTTAGGAATTAAGTTAGAAAAATCAACCCACAGCTAATATCATCTTAAATGCAAAAAACTAAAAGCTTTTCCTCTATGTTCAGGACCAAGACAGGGATGTCCACTCTCACTTTTGTTCAACATAGTGCTGGAAATCCTAGTCACAACCATCAGACAACAAAAGGAACTAAAAGGCATCCAAATCAACAAGGAAGAAGTAAAATTTTCACCATTTACCAATGACATGACACTATATATAGAAACCCCAAAAGACTCCACCAAAAATCTGCTAGAACTAAAATGAATTCAGTAAAGTCACAGGATTAAAAAAATCAATATAAAGAAATCTGTTGCATTTCTATACACCAATAATGAAGCAGCAGAAAGGGAAATTAAGGAATTAATCCCACTTACAACTGCACCCAAAATAATAAGTTACTTAGGAATAAATCTAACCAAAGAGATGAAAGACCTGTACTCTGAAAACTATAAAACACTGATGAAACAAACTGAAGATGACACAAAGAAATGGAAAGACATTCTATGCTCATGGGTTGAAAAACAAATATTGTTAAAATGTCTATATTACCCAAAGCAATCCACAATTAATGCAATTCTTATCAAAATACCATCAGCCTTTCTCACAAAGTCATAACAAACAATCCTAAAATTTGTATGGAACCACAAAAGACCCAAACAGCCAAAGTAATCTTGAAAAAGAAGAAGCTGGAGGCATCACAACTCCAGACTTTGAGTTATATTACAAAGCTGTAGTGATCAAAACAGTATCATACTGGCACAAAAATAGATACCTAGATCAATTGAACAGAATATAAAACCCAGAAATGAACCCAAAAGTATACAGTCAATTAATCTTTGACAAAGGAAGAAAGAATATCCAATGAGAAAAATATGGTCTCTTCAACAAACAGTGTTGGGAAAACTGGACAACAAGCAAAAGAATAAAACTGGACCACTTATTTACACTGTACACAAAAATAAATTCAAAATGGATTACAGACCTAAATGTGAGGCCTGAAACCATAAAAATCCTAGAAGAGAACACAGGCAGTAACAACTTTGACATTAGCTATTTCTTCCTAGCTATGTCTCCTGAGGCAAGGGAAACAAAATAAAAAATGAATTACTGGCACTACATCAAAATAAAAACTTCTGTACAGCAAAGGAAAAGGAAACAACCAACAAAACTAAAACGTAACCTACAGAATGGGAGAAGATATTTGCAAATGATATACCTAATAAAAGGTCAGTATCCAAAATATATAAAGAACTTCTATAACTCAACAACAAAAAGTGAATAATCCAGCTAAAAATAGACATTTTCCCAAAGACTGAGATGGCCAACTGACACATGAAAAGATGCTCAACATCATTGATCATCAAGGAAATGCAAATAAAAAATACAATGAGATATCACCTCACAACTGTGAAAATGCCTAAAATCAACAACAAAAGAAACAACAGGTATTGGCAAGGATGTGGAGAAAGGAGAATCCTCATCCACTCTTGGTGAGAATGCAAACTGGTGCAGCCAATGTGGAGAACAGTATGGAGCTTCCTCAAAAAGTTAAAAATAGAACTACCCTATGAATCCATAATCACACTCCTAGGTATTTACTCAAATAATACAAAAATATGAATTCAAAGGGGTACATGCACCCCAATGTTTACTGAAGCATTATCTACAATAGCCAAGATATGGAAACAGCCCAAGGGCCCATCAATGGATGAATGGATAAAGCAGATGTGGTGTATATATACAATGGAATGTTACTCAACTATAAAAAAAGAATGAGATCTTGCTATTTGCAATCATGTGGAAGGAGCTATAGAATATTATGCTAAGTGAAATAAGTTATAGAAAGTAAGTTTCATATGATTTTACTAATATGTGGAATTTAAGAAACAAAACAAAGGAGTGAAGTGGCAGGGGAGAGAGAGAGAGAGAGACAAACCAAGAAACAGACTCTTATATCTAGAGGACAAACTGGTGGTTACTAGAGGGAAGGCGAGTGGGGGGATGCATTAAAAAGATGATGGGGATTAAGGAGTGCACTTGTCATGATGAGCACCAGGTGTTGTATGGAAGTGTTGAATCACTACATTGTATACCTGAAAATAACACTACACTGTATGTTAACTAACTTGAATCTAAATAAAAATTTTAAGGAATAAGTTAATGAAGAAATAAGTTAATGCAAGTATTTCATCTTGATTTGTAAGTTACTGATGATTAAACTATATATTTCTGGCTGGTTTCAGGGAAAATTTACCAGATTTGTGACTTATAAGGACAGTTGAACATGTTTTCTACTTTGGAGTCGAATGAAGTTGCATCAAAATGTAAAAGCAATTTCAAAACTTTTATTGTATGATATGATTAGAGATTTACTTTAAAAGTATTTCCGTGTGCCGAAACTTGCTCCATGTAGTAAAGCTTTAATAAAATTTGAATTATGCAAGCACATGAGCTAGATTGCAATTATATGTAATGGACTTTGCCAATTTAATTGAAATGTATGGGCTTACTATTTAGTTTACAAATCTGTGCACAATTAGTTTTGTGTGATCTTTTTGATCTCTTTTTATAATGCTATACCTCTTTAAGTTATGTGAAATCCAAAAGCCTATTACTAAGGGCATTTGTAGATTAGTACACATCCCTGACACCCTTAATAAAATATCAATCCCCTTGCCCTTTTGGCTCTTGGTTTGACTGATTAGGCAACAGTTCTAGTTAAGAGCGCCAAATTGGTTCTCTACTTAAAAGAGAGAAATTACCTTCTTCTTAATAATTATCTGCACTCTCATTGTGTCTCAACCACCACCACCACTATAAGGCAAAGCACTGATTAAATATTTCTCTGTTCATTCCATAAAAAAAAGACTTCACAAATGCATATTTACTACCCTCCAGAAAATAATACCTTAAGTGGAATATATTTATTATCTGCCTGAATTTGTCAACATTAGCCACATCTATATCCAGATACAGTACTTGAAATTTTAAATAGCAGTTCCAGGAAACCAAAAGGTTTTTGACCACATGTACAACATGGGGAAAGGATTTCCTATCTTCTGGTCAAAAGTACTTCTTAACAATGTAACAGAATCAAATAATTACTAGAATTTGCATATCTTTATCTTAGGCACACACTTTTCAATTGTTTCAATTGATCATAACATGATCATTGTCTCATGGGGCCATCAAGGATTGGCTGCGGAGGAGTCTCTGGCATTTGTTTGGAGCTTTTAACAAGTTGGCATTTTGCAGCTTGTGTCTTCTTTCTCCACTCTGTTAAAATTTCTGATTAGCAACTGCTCTCTCTTCATTGGCTATAAGATTTTATTTTTTTTATTTTTTTATTTTTTTTTAATTTTTTATTTTATTATTTATGACAGTCAGAGAGAGAGAGAGAGAGGCAGAGACACAGGCAGAGGGAGAAGCAGGCTCCATGCACCGGGAGCCCGATGTGGGATTCGATCCCGGGTCTCCAGGATCGCGCCCTGGGCCAAAGGCAGGCCTGGCCAAAGCCGCCAAACCGCTGCGCCACCCAGGGATCCCGATTTTATTTTTTTTAACTTTTTTTTTTAATTTATTAATGAGAGACTCAGAGAAAGAGGCAGAGACAAAGGCAGAGGGAGAAGCAGGCTCCCTGTGGAGAGCCTGATGTGGACTCTATCCTAAGACCCCAGGATCACCACATGAGCCAAAGGCAGACGCTCAACCACTGAGCCACCAGTGCCCCTGGCTATAAGATTTTATGCAGTTATCTTTTATCTTTTGAGTGTGGTCATTAGACCCTTGATTATCAGGAACAGAGATCTGCTCAGGCCACATTAAGAAAAATGGAAACATAAAGACACGTGACTGCCAGATCTTTAAAGCTATGAGAATATTGGGCAGGTCTTGAGGCAACTCTCCTCTCCACCTTTCTCTTTTTTTTTAATATGTTTTTTTAAAGATTTTATTTATTTATTCATGAGAGACATAGAAAGAGAGGCAGAGACACAGGCAGAGGGAGAAGCAGGCTCCATGCAGGAAGCCCGACACGGTTCTCGATCCCGGGTCTCCAGGATCACACCCTGGGCTGAAGGCAGGCATTAAACCGCTGAGCCACCCTGGTGTCCCATCTCCACCTTTCTCATAGCTCATGTGGTCTCTCTTTCAAAGTGCCACTGTTTCCATCTATGTGTCTACTCCACGCTTTTGTGAATTTACTCTGCATTCCCTAGAAATAATTTTGGAAAGAACTAGTCTGGTTGGCTTAACTGATTATCATCCTACTATAGGGCAAAGCCCTTCTCTTCTAGCTTGGGCTGGGTGCTTAATGTTGATCCCATTAGAGGTGGGCCTGCATAGATATAGTCAGATTCTACTCCACTAAGCACTGGCCGGGGTGGTTTCTGCTATTAAAAACAAAAATAAAACAAAAACTCATGGTAGTAGGCACTGTAATTAATCTGTCCAATACATGTATAGCCAGAAGGTACATGTGCCTCAGCCTTGGTTGGCTAAGAAAAGATCTCACAGAAGTCTGATGCTTCTTCCTTTATGCACATTGAACTGGTAATTCCTAAGCTTTGGGCTTTTACAGAGCTTTGGCAAAACTTGACTCTGTTTTACTTTGGATGATATATCCAGAGCCACCTTCTACTGTCCAGTTACTCATCTGTGTTTTGAATGATTCACCTGGAATTTTGGCCTAAATGTTCTAGCCATCTTAAATTCCACTGGGTAAAAATAATTGTACTCATATTAAATGTGCATTTAATAAATAGACTGCTTAGCATTTTCTCTTATGTTCAGAAATTTGAAAGGTAGATTACTCACTTTTTGCTAACTTCCTAGTGACATTATTTGGAGAACAGATTCTACAAACTTCAAGTCCTAACTTTCAGCTTTTGAAATAATAATGATTTCTTTAAATTTACCATCTGAACAAATAATAATCACAAAGATTTCAGAAAGATTATAAACAAAGTATATTTAAACTTTTCTAATCATTTTCTCCCTCAGTCTTTTCAGACTCCTGCTAATTGCAGTGAGTTACTTTTTCAAGAATAAAGATGCTGTCCATAAGTGTTCAATGTTTGCAAAGTTAAAAAGAACTCTGGAAAAAATGACCTTGCTCACTCATTAATAGGAGTTTGGAAGTAACATTTCCTACTCATTATATTACCACTATTTTCCTTAAAAATGTGCAGCTAAGTATGTGGTATTTCTCAGTTCCAAGAAAACTAAAGCTGACATAAAATAAGCTGAGAGTTAAAAATAGATGCAATATTGTGGAGTCAACAAAGCCTGTATTATTCTGATCTTATGATAGGACCAGTGCACTTAAATTCTATGCGTCCATCTCTGTCTAATATGTACACATATTTACTCTGAGGAAACAGGAAAGCGAAGCAAAGCTCAAGAGTGGTAATATAAACAGCATTGCACCTACTCTCAGCAGGAATCATTTGCACACCTGTCTTTCTTGGAAAGGTTTCAGCTGGGTGTTTTCTCAGGTTCATGTACAATTTCATTAGGCCCTGGAAACACCTTCACTGTGTCAACTATGCTGGCCATTAGAGAGAACGGGGGGGGGGGGGCGGAGAGAGAGAGAGCGAGCATTATCCACCAGGTTCAGTTTTCTAAGTGCTTGTTCAATGTATGTCAGATACAAATATGTAAACTTACCATTATAAAATAATACATCACATACAAAAGGGAGCTGCAACCATATTAAGGAGCCAAAGGAAAGGAATCCTAACACAGGCTGGGGAAGAGTAAGGAAAGGAATGAGGGAAGGCTTCCTGGAAGAGGTGACCACCGAGCCGGGAAAGAAGAGCAATAGTGAGGTAGAAGGAAATACACTCTCCACAGAGAACATAGCAGCAAAAAGGACTTGGAGGTAAAGAACTCCTTAAAGTCTTTAAAATGTTCTGTGTGGGGTGCTGAGTGTACTATAAGGAGTTTAATATTCTGAAACATAGAGCATAAGTTAAGCAAGGATTGAAAGACGAGGTTAGGGAGACAAGCAAGACTAAAATCGCATAGAGCTTTGCACACCACTATGTCAGGAAAAGGCTGTTGTGTTAGGAAAAGCTGTTCAATATGATGTAATAAAAACTAATTATTATAGACTCATGAGAGCTTATCCAAGAAACATCCTGTCACTTTCATACCCAGGCAGGATATTAAAGATATTCTCATACTGAGAACCTTTCACTAATTCTTGTGTGTGTGTGTGTATGACACTGCAGTCTACTCTTTCATTTTCAAATTCTAGCTACTTAGGTCTAATGGAAACTCTTTAAGAGTGCAGAAAAAGGAAGTTTGCAACTATAAAAAATGTCGTAATTTTGTTAAAAAAACAAAACAAAACAAATAACCAAAAGAGTCTGCTTAAATGCTTGCTCTCTGAGCTGCAAAGATCATGACACATTAAGGAAGCTGAACTGAAGAAAAATCATGTTTGTCTTAACCAATGTTTTCTTCAAATATGAGGGGCTGAAGGTGTTGCCACTGTACAGAGACTGGCTTATGAGTCACTCAGATGCTTCTAGGATCAAAGAAATATAGAAAGGCTTATGAGGAGCCATCGATGAGAGTTACCAGGGGCCAAACTGCATCCTCAGAATCCTTGTCAGAGATCCCTGCCCCCAATTCTCTTTCCAGCTCCAAGTAAAGCGAGTCCAATGGGCAAGCTCTCATTTGGCCCCTGTGTCTGTGAGAACGTTGCTTATGCTCCCTAGCACACAGAAAAGTTGAACTGGGCTCACCGATTTCTACTTTTATAAAGGTCAAGAAGTTGGTGGAGCACATGACTCTTGATCTTAGGGTTCTAAGTTTGAGCCCCACACTGGGTGTAGAGATCACTTAAAAATAAAAAAATCTTTGGGGCACCTGGGTAGCTCAGTTGGTTAGGGGTCTGGCTCTTGATTTCAGCTCAAGACATGACAGGGCTCTAGGCTGGGCATGGAACCTGCTTAAGATTCTCTCTCCCCGGGGGGATCCCTGGGTGGCGCAGCAGTTTGGCGCCTGCCTTTGGCCCAGGGCGCGATCCTGGAGACCCGGGATCGAGTCCCACGTCGGGCTCCCGGTGCATGGAGCCTGCTTCTCCCTCTGCCTGTGTCTCTGCCTCTTTCTCTCTATCTGTGTGACTGTCATAAAAAAAAAAAAAAAAAGATTCTCTCTCCCCTCCCCTCCCCATATGCTCTCTCACTTTCTCTCTCTCTCTCTCTCTCTCTCAAAAAAAAAAAAAAATCCTTAAAAAAGTTTTAAAAATAAGGGTCAAGGACTTATAACTATGGTGACCAGAGCCTGCTTTACCAGACACAATCTCAGTTTCTGTCTGTGCTATCAATTCAAATACCAATTGTGGCTTTTTTCACTCTCAAAAATGTCTCTGTTTAGATAATGAATTATATGGTCACCCTACTTCTAACTGGTTCCAGCAAGAATTCAACGTCTGCTTCTGAGCCTCTTCCATTTACTTCACACAAGCAGCTGATCCAATGGAATTCCAATGAATTCCTGTGAAACACAACAATTTGAGTAGAGTCTTAGAAATTAGAGGTAAGAGTTTGAGCTATCATTTATATGTTCCAGGAACCTTTAGAAAAATTCCAGAAGTACACTTAATAAACACAAATCCTTGTTGCACTCCCCTGAAAAATAAATACTTAATTTTTAAAAACACACGGAAGGCCCATTCTATAACCTCAAATGAAGAAGGTCAAGGGACTGGGAAAACCTAGGTCAAAGAGCTTCATGAACAGAACTAGGAGGGGGGCCATGAGAAGCACCATTCATGAGGACAGGGTGTTCGGTCTGAGTGGGCAGCGTGTTCCTAATAACACTTTTCTCATCCCCTCTGGCCACCGAACAGCACATTCCACAGAGTTTCTGATCCCTTGGCTCTCCCGCCTTCCCTAGCTCTATGTCTTTTACAGAGGAGTCTAAACTGTTGTTTGTTTTATTTTTAAAAAACAATTCTGCTGAGGTATTAACACAGAACAAACTGCACATGCTTAAAGTGTAAAACTTAATTAGTTTTGACATACGTTTGCTCCTATCACAATAATGACCTCAAAAGATCGCCCCTGCCCCCCTCCCAATAACTCCTCTGGCCAGCGCCTGCTACTCCACAACTCCCATCCACCCCCAGGCATCTTTCATGCAGTGTAAAACAAAACAAAAGAAACAAACAAATAAAACTTTTAAAAAAGTGATCCTTCTCAAATATATTTTTTAATTGCTTAATTTAAACCGCCTGAAGTTCTAAGGTTTCTTGCTAATCCATGTGAAACGTATACAGCAATCTGCTTAGTCGTCTGGCACACTTTTCACATTAAAAAATAAATAAATAAAATACAAGAAAATTCCAAGAGAGCAAAGAACATACTTGGCTTGTTTAACAGGCATAAGGAAAAGAAGCATTTGCTTTAGTTTAAAGCCATTAAAAGCATTCTTTCCTATGGAAAAATGAATGCCAGGAACAGTTAGACACTGAAATGGTCCAACTTTTTATTAAAAAGTGAGAGATGGCATCACTAAAGGAAATACCCACTCGGATAATAGGAATAAATAATATTTCACCCAAGTGGGATGTCTTGTTTCCACAAAGGTGTCAATTATTGAGCAACTTCCCCATCAATACTTTATCTAACAAACTAACTGGTAACTTTAACTTTGAAAAAAAAATGCTCAAAGTTTATTCTTGGTTTGGATTGCATTTGCTCTGGGGAGAAAAAAGCAAACCACCAATCTTTTCTTCTTAATGATGGGAAACTCTGGAAAAGTTCTGAATGTCTTAGATTCTTCCATTAAGTAACTACATGAGCCTTCAAGTCATTTCACTTTGGCTTCTAAGTATGATGAAGCATCTTCAGAGCTCCTTCAAGTTCTAAATTTTATACTGTATGACCTTTCCAGGAACATCTTCGTCCAACAAAGGGCCCAACTGGATCAGATTCACCTTGGAGTGGAAAGAAGAGAAAAACCAGGTTCCCCTCTGACAGCACTCCACTGCTGTAGCTGTTATACTGGCTATTGTTGTATAGCTAGTAAATAACTTTGACAGACTCAAACAGAAAATAAATTCATTAAAAATTAAAAATATCAACTGAAGGAGTAAAGAACAATGTCACAGAAATGGGCCTAGGGGAAAACCCTTCGCCTGGGGCAGCTCATGACATGGCATCTTGTGGCCACCAGCATTATGCCAGAGAGAAAAAACTTTTCATGGTCTCCAAAACTGTGTCACCAGCTCCCAGTTCAGTTTCCTAATCCTTTGTTTCCCAGCCTTTTGTATGCCATAGTACCACAGAAAATTTAGGGTTTTTACTCTACACTGAGGTAAAGGAGGATGCTAAAGGTCAAGGGTGACATGCCCAGGAGCTTTGACTACCCCAATCCCTACCAGGCATGTCCTAGGACTGCAGAGTTCCATATCTCAAAATTCATATGACCTAGGCATGGTCTACCATAATGACACAGCATACTCTTTGGGAAGCTCAACCCTGGGTAGTTGTGTCTACTTGGCTGACACAGCGTAGGTTATATTCCCCAGCTGTAGGAGGGTACAAAAACAAATGTCAATTTTTTACCTTTTACTTCTATAACATGAGACAGGTCCATAAATTGAGGAATTCCCCCAAAAGAGATGCAGGCAGGTGATGGGGGGAAAGGGAAGGGGTGATGGTTGGGAAGAGTCGCCAAAAACCTATTCATGTACACAAATTTATTTCAGTGGGCCTTGCCAAGTCCCTTTGTGCCATATGACAGGAGGAAGTCTATTTGGGCTTAGAAATCTCATTTCAGTAGAGCTTGATACTTCATAATTGTGAGATCTGTCTGCCTCCCTGGAACTACTCAAAACAGCAACACTAAATTCAGTGAGCCCATTCTTTCACAGTAATAATTCCATGCTGCATACTGTAAATAGTATTACCCAGAAGCCCAGGTACAGGTGCCCCTGTTTTACAGGGTCCTGTTCTGGCCCTGCTCTGCCCACACCCCTCCTCTTCAGGTGAGGTGACCAAAGGACCACTCAGCCTCACCTGATGTCCCCACTCTGGGCACACACCATTTGCCCCTTCTAGACTATGCCCTGTGCATCCAGGACTCAGAATTACTTGCCCAAATACCACTTCCAGGGCCAATGCAAGCTTTTTGCTAAGGAAGCAAACGCTGCACCACTGGAGTGCAGACACACAGCCCTGGGGGATGGCCAATGAGTGACGCTGTGGAGAGCGCATACATGACTGGAACTCCTGAGCTGGAGTGGGGCCTGTGCAGGGAAGGATAGAACCAGGATGGGAAGAGAAAGAGAGCACAGGTGGAGGGACTGTACCTGTGTTCTTGTCCCAGACCTTACACCTTCTTTACCTACTCAAAAGTCAAGACAACCAGGTCATCACCTGACTTCAAAGCAAGATAATCTTTATCATTATCTAAATCATATGGCCTTTCAGAGCTTCTTCTACACAGAATTTGATCATTAGGTCCACTCAGAACTGAAAAACCAATAGAGACTGAGCCACCCCATCCCTCAGCTAACTGGGATATGTTCAAGCCTTCTGACCTCCATAAGACCAAATGGGCACACTGCCCTGGACAGCCGTCCACAACACTGGAAACACTGGAGTTACCTCAAAGCATAAGGAAATGGAAAGGGCATTCACCAGGACTAAAGAAAGGGTGGGACATCATGAGGCAACAGTGTTGCTCCTGCCTGGGATCTGGAAACCACAGATTTCCACATGAGTCCCTTCCCCATCCTACAGCTAAGATGCTGTATTTTTCTCAGTCAGACGTACCATGCTAGTGCCAGCCTCTGTCACTCTGCTTCCTAAGGGGACAATCAGAATCTAGGCCTCACCCTCCACAGCCTATCAGATGCTGGGCTTTTGGACTCCATGGTTTCACCAGTTATTCTAGCCTCTGGAAGGGGCAGTGCTACATCTACGTCACCCCATGTACAACTGGATTGAGGCTGGGCACTTGATTCCAATCTAGCCAATTCAATGGATTCCTAGCAGCCATTGATTTGCTTTCTCCCTTGGAAAAACATGAACTAATAGGTAGCCTCAGCCAGTGATGATCTGATACAGCATTAGGGCTGGCAGCCAAGTTGACTAATATGCAAGATGGGAAAGCAGAGAAAGTCCACTGATAAGAAGAATGCCTCTGACACACAAAGAGAAAGAGAAGCAAGAGACCACATGTCCCCTGAGAGCCTAGGGGAGTGGCCTCAGGTTTCTTGTGGCTCTCCAGACTTCAACGCGGTGGAAATACCTTTCACTGAAATTAAATTTTCTTCCTCCACGAGGAACCAATGGGATTTCTGTAATATGCTATAAAGACAAAAACAAGTAAAAAACAAAAACAACAACAACAACAAAAACCCTGATTTTACTCGCACACACTTGCATGTGCCCAGCACAAAGCCAAAGGAAACTTGAAGTCTCCGCATTTTAAGATCACTTTTTAAGATCCCATTCACACAAATAAACATGCCCAACATCTGTCATCCAAGGTCCACAACCAAACAGGATCATGAACCACATATCCCCCTGGGGGCCTCTGGCACATGCCCCTTGGTCGGAGGATAGCTCAGTCGCCTACCTTCTAGTCCTGACTCTCCCTGAAACACCATTTATGCCTCTACACTGAGATTCTTACACAGAGCTCCCCCTCTTACCCATACCAGACCACCCTGAGAAAGAATGGAGTCCAATCCTAGTGTGTGTGGTTCGTTTGGGCCTTGCAACATCATGTAGCACGCACCAGGTACTAGGCACTATGGCACTGGCCACTTCTTGGAAGAACTGCCCATAGCAACCATTCCTCATTCTGCACCGTTTTTCTTTCAATCCTCAAACTTATATCCTTTTGATATATGCCCTGTTTTAGCACTTAGACTTAACACCAAGCACTATCCTTCTGGATACATCCTTGGCTTCTCAATATCTATAATTGGGGCTCCCATCAGCTACTCTCCTCTGAACCCCCTCGGCAAACCCCCATCTCAGTAGTGATCCTTTCCTATCTGTCCATGGTGGAAGTGAACCTTACAGACCAAAAGACCTGGTACCAACTACCAGGCTTCACACTTCCATAGGCACAGAACTGGAAATCATTTGACTAATATAATAAATTAATCACTGCAAAACTGTAGAGAATCAAAACCCTGTGAGTCACAGCTGGACTGAACGCATTTCACATCAAACTTCAAAATCCCATCAGACACACAGTTTACATAAATTCACCTTTTAAATATGAGCTGTCACAATGGAGTTCACAGAAGCAACAGTCCAGGGAAAATGTCATTATGTGCAATGGCAGGTCTTAATCTGATGGGGCAGTGAGTGAAATTATCCACAAACACTAATTCTCCAGAAGGCCTCAAAGGACCTAAGTAAAGCAATCAAAGAGAATTCTTCCTGGAAGAGAAGCTAACCAAATGTCCAATCTCTAATGAAGGGCACACCTCTCCTCAGCAGTACAAAAACTGATTCAAGATTTATATAGTTAAACAAACTGCCTTCAAGAACCATTATTTCTCTTTCTGCTTTTCAACCTAGGTCTTCAGAAAGCTGCCAGTCATTCTTATCTGGGAACTCAAATTATACTGTAGCACAATGACCACCCGAAAGCAATGGAGGCTTCGTCCATATCAATGAACTGAAGCTCTTTGATCTTATCCAGATGCAGGTACATCTCACCTCTTGGTCTTTGTTCATACCATCAACCCTGCCCTGTGGCTTTGCCCCTCCTGGCTTCCTATTGAAATCCCAACTTTTCTTCAAGGCCCAGCTCAAATTCCTTCTCACTGGGCAGTGATCTTTCTCACAGCTCTGAATTCTGACAGGGCTTACTACCCATGCCACTAATTTTGTATCTGTCATGTACTGTGCAATGTTGTAGATTTCCTCTGAAGTCAACTTTCTCATTCTATTTTGCCACTATTAGCATCCCACTAATGAACTGCAAAGTAACACGAAACCTTTATTAAAGGAAGATTCAACTCAATATATTGCATATACATAGGCTGAAATGGATACATACATTTGAGAAAGATTTTGAGAAGCAAGACTTGAAATAAATTGGGTTGTTCGAATCCTATTCTTGGATTTGGGATGGTCCCATAAAATCACTGTCAACTGGGGCATCCCCAGTCTTGGGTCTGGCTAAACAGGGACAGTCAGGACAAGGGCAGATAAAAGAAAAACTGAGATTGTGGTCCAGAAGAACCCATCATCTGAACACCAAGTTCAAAATTCAAAGGTAATTTAAAAAAACAGCAATCCAAAGGGACAAAAGAATGCAACGTGTGGAACAGTTCAAGGCAACTGTTTCAAAATTAAAGCTGTAAACAGGTGGAAAACTCTTTTATGTGGTGCCTATGGCATGACTGAGGGATAAAAGTAGAGACTTAAAGCAACCATACAAGGCTGGGCAGTGATTCTTAAGTACCAACACTCAAGGAACTAGAACACCCTCTTCTGCAAAACTTACTTCCCTTTGTCTGTGGATATATTCCTTCAGTCATGTAGACTCTGTGCAGCCAGGACTCTCATTTTCTCTTGGTATATTTCCACAGTGTAGCATAATGCCAGGAATGCATATGTTCTTAGTAATAATATATTAATTTTAAACTTAGCTGCTTTGTTCACAGTTATATGCTTAGTATCTTAAAAAGTGACTGACACACAGTAGACTTAATAAATATTTATTGAATTAATGAGAATGAATGAATTGGTGAATGGATAAAAATTGATAAATGCTTTGTGTCAGACCCTCTCTAGGTGTTAGATAACATGGATAAATATTGGTAATTGCTAATGTATCAGACCTTCTCTAGGTGTTGGAGAACAAGAGCTTTCCCTCTAGTCAGTTAAAGGAATTAAATTATTATGATATATTTTATTCATTGTCAACTGAGTATGGGAAGATTAGGAGTACCTCATTAAATAAAGGTGAATGTGAAATAACCATTGAATAATCTTAGACCAAATCATCTTAGACCTAGTTAATCCAGATCTAGTGCTATAAACAATTAAATAAAAGTAAATCCAGATCTAGTGCTATAAACAATTTAATAAAATTAAATACTACTAGTCATCAACCCATTACAGATATCAACAGTCCAAAGTATTCCTACTTGATACACAAGGCAATCAAATTTTAGTCATGGGAAGGCTGGGCTCAGTATCTGTGAGAACCAGACACTTTTCCTAATAACAAACACACACCATAATAATCAGATTGAAAATCACCACCCTTGAGGAGACTGGTGGCTCAGTCAGTTAAGCAAATGCCTTTGGCTCAGGTCACAATCCCAAGGTCCTGGGATCAAGCCTCACATGGGATTCCCTGCTCAGTGGGGAGTCTGCTTCTCCCTCTCCCTTTGCCTCTCCGCCTGCTCGTGCTCTCTCTCTCCCTCTCTAATAAATATAATATGTTTAAAAAAAAACACACAATACCCTGAAGCACCCCCAGACCAATCAGAAAAACATGTGCCTTTCCTTACATCTGTATCACTGGTAAAAGTTAACTGTGCAATCCAGATTACACCTTGACACAGACAACAGCTTTTAACCTCATCTTCTAAAGGTGCGATCTTCAGCACACATGTATGTGCTCGTGCACTTATGTACACACATACATACACACACCACAAAGTGGCTCTTAAAGGCAAGAGTTTAATACTTCCCTGAAAAACATCACCTTAAAGACTACCAAATTAGGAGATATTGGTTAATTACTCATTTATTAAATTATTGACTTACTCTTTCTTCATTCATTAAACATTTATTGAGTCCCTGCTCCTGCAAGTATTTTTCTAGGTATTGCAGAAAATCCAAAGACAAAAATAAGACACATTCCTTATCTTCAAGGATATTGCCATCAGTTGGGGAAAAGAGACAATCAGAACCACTGTGGAATGAGACCTATGCCAACACAGAGAAGTCAGGGAGCTACTGTGATCACATGAGGACAGGAACTCATTCTTACTAAGTGCCTGCTCTGTGCGAGGAGCTTTTCAGAGGGTAGCTCACCAATTTTTACAGCAGCCCTATGAAGGAGGTTTTCTATCTGTTTTCTAAGTTAAAAAAAAAAACTTAAGGAATTTAAATGTTTGTTCCAAGTCACACAGTTAGCAAGTAGCAGAACCAGGATTTTAAGCTAGTTGTATTTGACTCACGAGTCTGTTACCTAGAGTAGTATTAGGGCATGGCTTTCAGAGATGAGACTTTCATTAAATATTCAAAGATGAAAAGTCACTTACCAGGCAAAACTAGTGAATAGGTAAGAGGATAGGAATAGCATATTTGGAGATTCCTCAGAGGAGAATATGTAAAGATCAGCAGGTAGACCAGTGTAGCTGGACAAAGGAAAAGGTAAAAGGCAACATTTCATCTGGATCACTTCCTCATTTCTCTTGGAAGTTCTCATTCTGGACCAAATATACCATCTCCTCCTGACCAATCTGAGTTTGTTGATGTGTGTCCACTGCCAGCCAAAGAAATCCGTCACCCTCCCTTTGCTGGCAGCTTAGAGAATGTTTATTTTTCATCATTGCCTCATTAACCTCACTGTGAGGAATCCAGGTTCATCAAAGCAATTACCAATATTTACGTCAGTTTTCAAACTTAATTTCTCAGTGTGGAAGAGAAACAATATAGTTATGGAATGTTTTTATTTCATGAGCACAGGACTTCTATAATTGCTTCTCATTTTGGCTGTCGTTGAAGATACCTCCCTGTTTTTCCATTCAAACAGTAAACACTTCCTTTGACTTCTTGGACTTCCTGAATAAGAAGATAAATAATGATGCTTACATGTTTCATTATAGTGAACTGTGTTTTTTGAGGTCATTGTAAACACTGTGTAACACATCTCCATGAAAGAAGATGTGACTGAGAGAATGACTATGTGCCTGACACTCCAATTCCATCCCCATCCCCATCCCAGGGATTGGCCTGTCTCTGGCTATTTTCTGGCAGTACAAAACTGGGTGTATGTGGAGCCTGTGACAGCCTGAGTCAACTCTGCATCTTTATCAATATCTCGCCTTACAGACTCTAGACTCTGAGAGCAGGGTCCACCCCTTGTTCACCACTGAACCCCCAGCATCTGCCATAGTGCCCAGTACCTACTTAGATGCTGGTATCTTTTAAGAAAATGATTCAAAAAATTCATCCCCAAATGGTCTTCTACCATCTGCTGTTTTTGCCAAGAAGTTATCTGTTATTAACACATTTAAGAACCCAAGAGGATCATTAATTTAGGGCAGCCTCTGACAGGAAAAAGGCCAGTTTTGAACAAGGAAGGGTGAAAGAGAATTCTGCTTGGACAAAATTATAATAGATGACTACTCCTGATTCTTACCTCTCTGTGTAGTGTGACAATTCTATGCCCTTACATCAGTGTCTTCACACAGCTCAGAGCAGGGCTGATAGTCATACCACCTCCAAAGTACCTGACCTTCCTGAATTGCTTTTCCCATCAGTACTCTGCATTGACCCACTGTCCCAACCACAACTAAGTGGTGAGGAGGATGGGATGCTAACAGAAACATAACTTCGCTGGAAGAAGAGAATGAGGGCCCTGTGGGCTGGGTTTGGGATATTAGAAGACTCTGCAAAATAGCCCATAAATGCTTCCAAGCATAGGCAGGTGAGGGAGTAAGGGTCCCCAAATATCCTACATGATAACAAGGCTAAGCAGTGAGAAACAGGATTAAAACAAGCCACCCAAGTGCCCCCTAGGTTGTCGTTCACTCACTCTTCTCCAAGCAGATAGAGGAAGAGATATTATGATGGCAATGGGGGAGTAAACCCATGGCTGAGAGACAATATGTTTGTGGCTACTGACTCAAGGAATTCCTAAATGGTAAAAAATGCTGATGCTAGCAGCAAGGACCTTGCCATTCATCATGTAGTTTTGGGGGAATTGAAACAACAGAAGTGTATTTTTTCTGAGCCAGAAGCAAGCAGCTGCTCAAAAACAGAAGTGGATGGATGCATAGCCTTGCCACACAGAACAAAGTTAGCCAGGCTCAGGTGCCCAGACCCTGCCACAGTCTCACCTGCCTAGGACAAGGATTGAGTATTGGGTGTGATGGTAGCCAAAGGTACCAAGGACCAGGCAACATGCATAGCCACAGAAAAAAAAATGGGAACTATGGGCACAGACACCCATCCAATGCCAGGAGGTACTTGAGAGAAGAAGCAGCACCAGTGATCAGATACTGACAATAGAGCACATAGTCATAGGAGAAAAGAACCACTCCGCTTTGCCCACAGACTGGTCTCCCCTCTATTCTCTAATCCTTATATTCTCAGGGGAATAGCAATGATTTCCTGGCTGCTGTTGCTATAGCTCCTAACTCACACACACATTCGACTCTTTTGTCCACATTCCCATAGGGAGAAACAGTGCCCAATTTCAACTAATGGATTTTGGACACTGGGGAAATGAAATTAAAGTAACTTTGCGGGTGAGGGCCTCTGCGTTGATTTTATGTATTGTTGTGGTTTCCACGTCTGAATGTATATGGAACAGATGTGTTACATATTTGCATTCCCCTAAGTACCAGAGGGATTCTATTCAGGGTCTGTGGCACACAGAAAGTATTAATGGAACATCATTCCCCACCCTACTTCCCAACCACAACACACTGCCTCAGGGGGTCCAGTAGAAACACTATAAAATCCTGCAAGGGGAAAGGGAAGTAAGGGCTTACTCATGCTATTTCCCAAGTGCATCATCACCATCTGTAATAGGCAGCCACCTGGTTGTAAAAATTAAAAATGCATCTGAAAACTATGAAACACTGATGAAAGAAATTAAAGATGACACTAACAAATGGAAAGATACTCTGTGCTCATGGATTAGAATAATCAATATTGTTAAAGTATCCATACTACCCAAAGCAATCTACAGATTCAGTGCAATTCTCATCAAAATAACAACGGCATTTTTCACAGAACTAGAACAGATAATACTAAAAATGTATATAGAACCACAGAGACCCTGGATACCCAAAGCAATCTCAAGAAAGAAGAACAAAGCTGGAGATATCATAATTTCAAATTTCAAGAATATACTAAAAAGCTATAGTAATCAAAATAGTATAGTACTGCCATAAAAAGAGACACATATAGCAACAGAACAGAACAGAGAGTCCAAAATAAACTCATGCTTATATGGTCAATTAATCTATGACAAAGGAGGCAAGAGTACACAATGAGGGAAAGACAGTCTTCAGTAAATGGTGCTGGGAAAACTGAACAGCTACATGCAGAATGAAACTGGACCACTTTCTAACACCATACATAAAAATAAACTGAAAAAGGACTAAAGATATAAATATGAGACCTGAAACCATAAAAATCCTAGAAAAGAACATAGGCTCTAATTTCTCTAACATTGGTCACAGCAACATTCTTCTAGATGTGCTTCCTAAGGCAAGGGGTGGGGGAAAGCAAAAATAAAATTTTGGGACTATATCAAAATAAAAAAGCTTTTCACATCAAAGGAAACCATTACCAAAACAAAAAGGCAAACTACTGAATGGAAGAAAATGCTTGCAAATCATTCATATAATAATGGGTTAATATCCAAAATGCATAAAGAACTTATCAACTCAACATCAAAAAAGAAAAAAAACATCTGATTAAAAATATGTAGTGGATCTGAATAGACATTTTTCCAAAGAAAAAATTACATTTTTCCAAAGAAAACATACAGATGGCCAAGAGAGACATGAACTAATCATCAGGGAAATGCAAACCACAATAAGATAAAACTTTGTACCTGCCACAATGGCTAAAATAAAAAAGACAAGACATAACAAGTGTTGGTGATGATATGGAGAAAAAGAAACCTTTGTGCACTGTTGGTGAGAATGTAAATTGGTGCAGCCACTGCAGAAAACAATATGAAGGATCCTCAAAATATTAAAAAATATTACCATATGTTCCAGTAATTCAGTTGGTTTTTTTACCCAAAGAAAATTAAAACACTAATTCAAAAAGATATATATACACCCTTATGTTTATTGTAGCATAATTTACAATAGCCAAATTACAGAAGAAGCCCAAGTGTCCAACAATAGATGAATGGATAAGGAAGATGTGGTAGGTACACATGCGCGCGCGCGCACACACACACACACACACACACACACACACAAACTGGAATATTATACAACCATAAAAAGGATAAGATCTTGCCATCTGTGACAACATAGATGGACTTAGAGGGTATTATACTCAGTAAAGTAAATCAGACAGAAAGCAAATACCATATGATTTCACTCATTTGTGGAATTTTTTAAAAAGCACAATGAATAAATAAACAGAAAGCAAAATGAGACCTATAAATATAGAGAATAAACTGATGACTGCCACAGAGAAGAGGGGTTAGGGCAAAATGAGTGAGAGGAAGTGTAAGATACAAGCTTCCAGTTATGGAATTAATAAGTTACAGAAATTAAACGTACACAATAGGGAATAGAGTCAATGATATTGTAATAGCATTGTATGATAACAGATGGCAGCTACACTTGTGCGCATAGCATAATGTATACAGAAGTTGAATCACTATGTTGTACAAATATAACTAATATAGTATATGTCAACTACACTCAAATTTTAAAACTTAAATAAATTTAATTTAATTTAAAAATAGCTGTTAACTTCCTACTAAGCTCTTAAAATTACAGGTCTTGCGATATTTCCATTTAGAGTTGGGTCAACTTAGATTCAATGACTAACATGATGGGAAGGGCCCACAAGCTTTACTTATGAATTGGAAATGGTATATTCAAATACACAGCTGCTCTGAGTCAAGTGGTATCTTGGGTTTGCATGACAAAGTGGCAGCTACCCTTTGGGGAAAACTTCATACCTCCACTCTACCATTTGAAGTAAACACACTAGCTCAAAAAAGACTTCAATTTACAGAAGTTCTCTTAAATACTTAGGCCTGGTTCACTGATAATTTGTCTAAGCTGAAACCCAGTGGTATTCACTGGGCTGTTGTGGCTATTCAAACTCAGTGCCAGGGATGCAGAACTGAAAATAGATGAAGTTGCTTCACTCAGTGGGCAGAACTCAAGGCAGTCCTCACAGCTCTGGCCAACAATCCCCTTAATGAAATATGCTATATTATTACTGACTCCTGGTTCCTGCAGTGGCTTAGCTGTCTGGTCTGCCACTTGGAAGACGTCAGACAGGTGACACCTGTCTTTGGGGTGTAAACTGTGGACACAAGTCATGGTTGTCACTCATGTAGTTTCCATTGGTTCCCATTTTCTGCTAAGACCATCTAGAATCAAGCTGCTGATCAAGGCTACACCATTCAGATTGCCCCCATGCCCACTTGTATCCATCACTACACTGCTCATAGCAATGCATCCACCATATACAACAAAATGCACCATCTGCACAACAAAAAATGGTAATGAAGAAGCTAACACTGTGACTTGTAACTCCTGCCAAGTTGGTCCATTCGTCCTATGGTAAAAGAAGCCATATTGCATTGGCTCTTGGAAAATTGACTATGTCAGACTGTGACCTATCCCCTCCAGAGATACTGTTGGAACCTCACCACTGTTGACACTTTTTCAGGGTACAGTGTTGGTGTACTAGTCCAATCTGTCAACTCTGGCCACACCATTGTGGCTCTGGAAATGGAATGGTATCATTTTTTCTGCTTTCTGGATAATTTATAATCAGAAAATGGTATACCTTATGTTGTAAAGACCACCCAACAAGGGCTGATAGTCAAGATATTTGATAGGTACTCCATGCTCCCTCAAATCCATAGGTCTCAGAGATTGATGAACACTGGACCAACCTCATCAAAAATCATTTCAAAAAGATTCTGACTTGAAAATTTTTGCTGGGGGCAAGATGGTGGAGGAGTAGGGGTCCTCACCTCACCTGGCCCCAACAACTTACCTAGATAACCTTCAAATCATCCTGAACACCTACAAATTCACCCTGAGATTTAAAGACAGAACAGCCAGAATGCTACAGAGAGAAGAGTTTTCGCTTCTAACAAGGTAGAAAGGTGGGGAAAAAATAAAATAAAAAAGAATCAAGTGGGGGAGGGGCCCTGCAAGGAGTCAGGCTAAGGCCCGGCTGCGAAAGCCTCCAGGACAGGAAAGCCCAGCCCAGGAGAAGCGGGAACTTTAAAAATCCGCACCAGATTCTTCCCGAGAGGAAAAGTGCTCAGCAGGGAAATTGGGCAGAATCTCAGGAGGGGCAGTGGAGCCCCCAGGTTCCCGGGGTGACTAACAGATGAAGTGCCCCCCGGGGGAGAGTGCACCACACACCACGGACAAGCACAGTAAAGGGCTGGAGCGCACACCTGGCGGGGCCTCAGAAGCAGCTCAGGTCGCAGCTCCACGCAGCTCCACGGAGGGGGCTGCACCTGCTGCCTTCAGGAGCCGTGGCCGGGAGCACGATTCCAGCAGCGCAGGGCCCGGACCTGGGCTCCCCCCGGGACAGGCAGAGGCCAGGAGGGCACAGGACAGCAAGGACAATCCTGCCCAAGCTGTCCCCGAGCTGTACAAGTCAGCGCCCCCCTGCCCCTGGAGCATCCGGGCCCCTGCGGACTGGGAGCTGCAGTAGTTACTGCGGGAGCTGACTCCAGGGCTGGAGAGCCACCGCTGCCACTGTGGTTGTTCCTCCTGGTGTCACCGTGTGCCTTGGGAGGGGCGGGGCTGCCAGGGGACAGGGGCCTCACAAGATAAACAGCTCCCACTGGGCTGTGCACCTGGCAGGGGGCGGAGCAGCTCCGCCAGGTGCACACACCTGAGAGCACAGCAGGCCCCTCCCCCCAGAAGACCAGCTGGAAGGACAGGGGAAGAGTAAGTTCTTGGCTGAGCAAGCGCTGGAAAGCTCCAGGGGAAGTCGAGGGATTTATAGTATATAGAACTAGAGGGTATCCCTCCTTTATTTTTTTTCCAGTACAACTCGTTTTTATATCAGACTAAAAATTTCCAATATTTTTTTCTCTTTTCCTACCTTAACTACAATATTTTACCACCTCTTCATTTTTAAGTTTCTTCCTTTTTGACTTTCATATTTCTACAATTACAGGTCCTAGATATATTTTCCACTTCTAGATTCCCTTCAATATACTCAATTTAATTTGGGGAGATATATGAGATATGTTTTTTGTTGTTGTTGTTTTGCTTTGTTTTGTTTTCTCTGCCTCATTTTGTTCAACAATGGCAGAAGTTAATACCCTCTAGAACATGACCAGTATGCACCCAGAACCAAGTGGTACACCGAGATGATTCATTCTGTGAGATTATATTCTCTCTTCATTCCCATTCTGCCCCCCTCTTTTATCTCATTTATATTTTGGTGGTCAAGTGGGGCTCTCTACAAGTATTTCTGGTTTATATAAATTTGGGACTGAGCATCTTCTAACATATAGAACTTAATACACTCAGAACCAAGAGGATCACCCTCTAGGACCCCTCAGGTAGACTACATTCTCCATCCACTACAACTTCATCACCACCACCATCTCCCATTCCCCCAGCCCTTTTTTTCTTCTATTTTTTCTTTTTTCTTTTTTTTCTTCTTCTCTGGGATTCCTGGCCTTTTATTTTTTATTATTTTATTTTAAAATTTGTTTTTCACTTTAGAGGTCCTTTTGTTTTACTTTGTTCCTTTTGTTTTATTTTGTTCTGATCTTTGTTTTTATTTTCTGGCCTCTGACCTTGTCAGAATCATCTAGGGTGAAATTTACTTAAGTCGTGCTTTATATTCTTGACTCAACCTGCTCATACAGCCACTCTGCACTGAGAAAAATGACTAGAAGGAAGAACTCACAACAAAAGAAAGAATCAGAACAGTATTCTCTGCCACAGTTACAGAATATGGATTACAATTTGATGTCAGAAAGCCAATTCAGAAGCACAATTGTAAAGCTACTAGTGGCTCTGGGAAAAAGCACAAAGGATTCAAGAGACTTCATGACTGCAGAATTTAGATCTAATCCGGACAAAATTAAAAATCAATTAAATGAGATGCAATCCAAACTGGAAGTCCTAATGACAAGGGTTAATGAGGTAGAAGAAAGAGTGAGTGACATAGAAGACAAGTTGATGGCAAGGAAGGAAGCTGAGGGAAAAATAGAAAAACAAAAGACTATGAGGAAACGTTAAGGGAAATAAATGATAGCCTCAGAAGGAAGAATCTACATATAATTGGGGTTCCAGAAAATGCCAAGAGGGACAGAAGGCCAGAAAGCATATTTGGACAAATCATAGCTGAGAACTTCCCTAATTTGGGAAGGGAAACAGGCATTCAGATCCAGGAGACAGAAAGGTCCCACCCCCCCTCCCCCACCGGAATCAATAAACCATTCAACACCTCAACGTTTAATAGTGAAACTTTAAAATTCCAAAGATACACTGGGAGCCTTTCCCCTAAGATCAGGAACAAGACAGGGATGTCCACTCTCACCACTGCTATTCAACATAGTATTGGAAGTCCTAGCCTCAGCAATCAGACAACAAAAAGACATTAAAGGCATTCAAATTGGCAAAGAAGAAGTCAAACTCTCCCTCTTCGCCGATGACATGATACTCTACATAGAAAACCCAAAAGCCTCCACCCCAAGATTGCTAGAACTCATACAGCAATTTGGTAGCATGGCAGGATACAAAATCAATGCCCAGAAATCAATGGCATTCCTATACACTAACAATGAGACTGAAGAAAGAGAAATTAAGGAGTCAATCCCATTTACAATTGCACCCAAAAGCATAAGATACCTAGGAATAAACCTAACCAAAGAGGTAAAGGATCTATACCCTAAAAACTATAGAACACTTCTGAAAGAAATTGAGGAAGACACAAAGAGATGGAAAAATATTCCATGCTCATGGATTGGCAGAATTAATATTGTGAAAATGTCAATGCTACCCAGGGCAATTTACACGTTCAATGCAATCCCTATCAAAATACCATGGACTTTCTTCAGAGACTTAGAACAAATTATTTTAAGATTTGTGTGGAATCAGAAAAGACCCCGAATAGCCAGGGGAATTTTAAAAAAGAAAACCATAGCTGGGGGCATCACAATGCCAGATTTCAGGTTGTACTACAAAGCTGTGGTCATCAAGACAGTGTGGTACTGGCACAAAAACAGACACATAGACCAATGGAACAGAATAGAGAACCCGAAATGGACCCTGAACTTTATGGTCAACTAATATTCGACAAAGGAGGAAAGACGATCCACTGAAAGAAAGACAGTCTCTTCAATAAATGGTGCTGGGAAAATTGGTCATCCACATGCAGAAGAATGAAACTAGACCACTCTCTTGCACCATACACAAAGATAAACTCAAAATGGATGAAAGATTTAAATGTGAGACAAGACTCCATCAAAATCCTAGAGGAGAACACAGGCAACACCCTTTTTGAACTTGGCCACAGTAACTTCTTGCAAGATACATCCACGAAAACAAAAGAAACAAAAGCAAAAATGAACTATTGGGACTTCATCAAGATAAGAAGCTTTTGCACAGCAAAGGATACAGTCAACAAAACTCAAAGACAACCTACAGAATGGGAGAAGATATTTGCAAATAACATATCAGATAAAGGGCTAGTTTCCAAAATCTATAAAGAACTTATTAAACTCAACAGCAAAGAAACAAACAATCCAATCATGAAATGGGCAAAGGACATGAAGAGAAATCTCACAGAGGAAGACATAGACATGGCCAACATGCACATGAGAAAATGCTCCGCATCACTTGCCACCAGGGAAATACAAATCAAAACCACAATGAGATACCACCTCACACCAGTGAGAATGGGGAAAATTAATAAGGCAGGAAACAACAAATGTTGGAGAGGATGCGGAGAAAAGGGAACCCTCTTACACTGTTGGTGGGAATGTGAACTGGTGCAGCCACTCTGGAAAACTGTGTGGAGGTTCCTCAAAGAATTAAAAATAGACCTGCCCTACGACCCAGCAGTTGCACTGTTAGGGATTTACCCCGAAGATTCAGATGCAATGAAACGCCAGGGCACCTGCACCCCGATGTTTCTAGCAGCCATGTCCACAATAGCCAAACTGTGGAAGGAGCCTCGGTGCCCATCGAAAGATGAATGGATAAAGAAGATGTGGTTTATGTATACAATGGAATATTACTCAGCCATTAGAAACGACAAATACCCACCATTTGCTTCAACGTGGATGGAACTGGAGGGTATTATGCTGAGTGAAGTAAGTCAATCGGAGAAGGACAAACAGTGTATGTTCTCACTCATTTGGGGAATATGAATAATAGTGAAGGGGAATATAAGGGAAGGGAGAAGAAATGTGTGGGAGATATCAGAAAGGGAGACAGAACATAAAGACTTCTAACTCTGGGAAATGAACTAGGGGTGGTGGAAGGGGAGGAGGGCGGGGGGTGGGGGTGAATGGGTGACGGGCAGGGAGAGGGACACTTGACGGGATGACCACTGGGTGTTATTCTGTATGTTGGTAAATTGAACACCAATAAAAATTAATTTATTAAAAAAAATAATAAAAATAAAAAATAAATAAAAAAAATAAAAAAATAAAAAAAATAAAAATAAAATTCCAAAGATAAAGAGAAAATCCTTAAAGCAGAAAGAGACAAGAGATTCTTAACTTATATGGGGAGAAATATTAGATTAACAGCAGACCTCTCCACAGAGACCTGGCAGGCCAGAAAGGGCTGGCAGGATATATTCAGGATCCTAAATGAGAAGAAGATGCATCCAAGAATACTATATCCAGCAAGGCTCTCATTCAGAATAGAAGGAGAGATAAAGAGCTTCCAAGATAGGCAGAAACTGAAAGAATACATGACCACCAAAGCAGCTCTCAAGAAATATTAAGGGGAAAAAAAAGATATATTAAGGGGGACCTTAATAAAAGAGGAAGCCCAAAGAAATAATCCACAAAAACAGGGATTGAATAGGTATTATGATGATACTAAATTCATATCTTTCAATAGTTACTCTGAACATGAGTGGGCTAAAAGATCCCATCAAAAGATTCAGGGTTTCAGACTGGATAAAAAGGCAAGACCCATCTATTTGCTGTCTAGAAGAGACTCATTTTAGACCTAAGGACACATCCAACCTGAAAATGAAAGGTTGGAGAACCATTTGCCATTCAAATGGTCCTCAAAAGAAAGCAGGGATAGCAATCCTCATATCTGATTAGCTAAAGTTTATCCCAAAGACTGTAGTAAGAGTTAAAGACGGACATTATTTCATACTTAAAGGGTCTATCCAACAAGAAGACCTAACAATCATGAATATTTATGCCCCTAATGTGGGAGCTGCCAAGTATATCAATCAATTAATAACCAAAATAAAGAGATATTTAGATAATAGTACACTAATTGTAGGAGACTTCAACATGGCACCTCCTGCAAATGACAGACTATAAGCACAACATCACCAAAGAAACAAGGGATTTAAATGATACACTGGATCAGATGGATTTCACAGATATATACAGAACTTTCCATCTGAACACAACTGAATACACATTCTTCTCAAGTGCACATGGAACTTTCTCCAGAATAGACCACATACTGGGTCACAAATCAGGTCTCAATTGATATCAAAAGATTGGGATTGTCCCCTGCATGTTTTCAGACCACAGTGCTTTGAAACTAGAACTCAATCACAAGAAGAAATTTGTAAGAAACTCAAACATGTGGAGGTTAAAGAGCATCCTACTAAAAGATGAATGGGTCAACTAGGAAATTAGAGAAGAATTAAAAAGATTCATGGAAACTAATGAAAATGAAGATACAACCATTCAAAATCTTTGGGACACAGCAAAAGCAGATCTAAGAGGGAAATACATTGCAATACAAGCATCCCTCAAAAAACTGGAAAAAATTCAAATATGCAAGGTAACCTCGCACCTAAAGGAACTGGAGAAAGAACAGCAAATAAAACCTACACCAAGCAGAAGAGGAGAGATAATAAAGATTCAAGCAGAACTCAATGAAATAGAGACCAGAAGAACTGTAAAACAGATCAACAAAACCAGACATTGGTTCTTTGAAAGAATTAATAAGATAGATAAACCATTAGCCAGCCTTATTAAAAAGAAAAAAGACTCAAATTAATAAAATCATGAGTGAAAGAGGAGAGATCACAACCAATACCAAGGAAATACAAATGATTTTAAAAATGAATTATGAGCAGCCATATGCCAATAAATTAGGCAATCTAGAAGAAATGGATGCAAAAATTACCAAAACTGGAACAGGAAGAAATAGAAAACCTGAACAGGCCAATAAGCAGGGAGAAAATTGAAGAAGTCATCAAAAAACCCCAAGACACAAAAGTCCAGGGCCAGATGGCTTTCTAGGAGAATTCTATCAAATGTTTAAGAAGAAACAATACCTATTCTACTAAAGCTGTTCTAAAAGATAGAAAGGGACAGGATACTTCCAAACTCGTTTCATGAGGCCAGCATCACCTTAATTCTAAAACCAGACAAAGACCCCACCATAAAGGAGAATTATAGACCAGTATCCCTGATGAACACAGATGCAAAAATTCTCAACGAGATCCTAGCCAATAGGATCCAACAGTACATTTAGAAGATTATATTCACCATGACCATGTGGGGTTTATCCCTGGGATGCAAGGTCAGTTCAGCACTCGTAAAACAATCAACATGATAGATCACATCAACAAGAGAAAGAACAAGAACCATATGATCCTCTCAACAGATGCAGAGAAAGCATTTGGCAAAATACAGCATCCATCCCTGATCAAAACTCTTCAGAGTGTAGGGATAGAGGGAACATTCCTCAGCATCTTAAAAGCCATCTACAAAAAGCCCACAGCAAATATCATTCTCAATGGGGAAAAACTGAGAGGCTTTCCCCTAAGATCAGGAACACGACAGGGATGTCCACTCTCACCACTGCTATTCCACATAGTACTGGAAGTCTTAGCCTCACCAACCAGACAACAGAAAGAAATAAAAGACATTCAAACTGGCAAAGAAGTCAAACTCTCCCTATTCACAGATAACATGATACTGTACATGGAAAACCCAAAAGACTCCACCCCAACATTGCTAGAACTCATACAGCAATTTGGCAGTGTGGCAGGATACAAAATCAATGCCCAGAAATCAGTGGCATTTCTGTACAATAACAATGAGACTGAAGAAAGAGTCAATCCTATTTACAATTGGACCCAAAAGCTTAAGATACCTAGGAATAAACCTAACCAAAGAGGTAAAGAATCTCTACCCTAAAAACTACAGAACACTTCTGAAAAAAATTAAGGAAGACACAAAGAGATGGAAAAATATTCCATGCTCATGGATTGGCAGAATTAATATTGTGAAAATGTCAATGTTACCCAGGGCAATTTACACGTTTAATGCAATCCCTATCAAAATACCATGGACTTTCTTCAGAGAGTTAGAACAAATAATCTTAAGAGTTGTGTGGAATCAGAAAAGACCCCGAACAGCCAGGGGAATATTGAAAAAGAAGACCAGAGCCGGAGGCATCACAATACCAGATTTCAAGTTGTAGTACAAAGCTGTGATCATCAAGACAGTGTGGTACTGGCACAAAAACGGACACATAGATCAATGGAACAGAATAGAGAACCCAGAAATGTGCCCTCAACTCTATGGTCGACTAATATTCGACAAAGCAGGAAAGACTATCCACTGGAAAAAGGACAGTCTCTTCAATAAATGGTGCTGGGAAAATTGAACATCCATGTGCAGAAGAATGAAACTAGACCATTCTCTTACACCATACACAAAGATAAACTCAAAATGGATGAAAGATCTAAATGTGAGACAAGATTCCATCAAAATGCTAGAGGAGAACACAGGCAACACCCTTTTTGAACTTGGCCACAGTAACTTCTTGTAAGATACATCCATGAAGGCAAGGGAAACAAAAGCAAAAATGAACTATTGGGACTTATCAAGATAAAATGCTTCTGCACAGCAAAAGAAACAATCAACAAAACTAAAAGACAACCTACAGAATGGGAGAAGACATTTGCAAATGACCTATCAGATAAAGGGCTAGTATCCAAGATCTATAAAGAACTTATTAAACTCAACACAAAGAAACAAACAACCCAATCATGAAATGGGCAAAAGACATGAACAGAAACTTCACTAAAGAAGACATACACACGGCCAACAAGCACATGATAAAATGCTCCACATCACTTGCCATCAGGGAAATACAAATCAAAACCACAATGAGACACCACCTCACACCAGTGAGAATGGTCAAAATTAACAAGACAGGAAACAACAAATGTTGAAGAGGATGTGGAGAAGGGGGAACCCTCTTGCACTGTTGGTGGGAATGTGAACTGGTGCAGCCACTCTGGAAAACTGTGCGGAGGTTCCTCAAAGAGTTAAAAATAGATCTTCCCTACGACCCAGCAATTGCACTACTGGGGATTTGCCCCAAAGATACAGATGCAGTGAAAAACCAAGACACCTGCTCCCCAATGTTTATAGCAGCAATGTCCACAATAGCCAAACTGTGGAAGGAGCTTCAGTGTCCTTCGAAAGATGAATGGATAAAGAAGCTGTGGTTTATGTATACAATGGAATATTACTCAGCCATTAGAATCGACAAATACCCACCATTTGCTTCAACGTGGATGGAACTGGAGGGTATTATGCTGAGTGAAATAAGTCAATTGGAGAAGGACAAACATTATATGGTTTCACTCATACGGGGAATATAAAAAATAGTGAAAGGGATTATAGGAGAAAGGAGAGAAAATGAGTGAGAAAAGTCAGAGAGGGTGACAGAACATGAAAGACTCCTAACTCTGGGAAATGAACAATACGTTGCAGAAGGGGAGGTGGGTGGGGGGATGGAGTGACTGGGTGCTGGGCACTGAGGGGGCACTTGGCGGGATGAGCACTGGGTGTTATACTATATGTTGGCAAATTGAACTCCAACAAAAAATATACAAAAAAGAAGAAAAAATTTTTTATACTTCGTGGTCCACAAGTAAGGTAGTTTGGCTACTGAATGCAGCAATCCCCAAAAAGGGTTTATCCAGGGTAGTGATCAGGAAGAAAGGGGTTATATATACCTATTTTGAAAATCCAACATTCCACCCTAATAATTTCTGAGCATGACATGTCTTTCTCCCCTAATAGCAACCTCAGGCCAGCCTGTTTGGTACATTCTCTGAGTGGCAATGCAGCCAAAAGGGGACTTAACCACATCCAAACTTAACTCTGGAAATCTGGTTCAGCTACCTAGATTCTATCACTGAATTCCAACAGTCTCAGACAATGACCACCTGTTTGGGTACAATGAGTTCCCACATAGGCCAGGAGGAGGACAAAATTGATCTCTATAAATTTTTAAAGAATGCTCTTGTCCCACTTCTACCTGATTTTTCCAGACAAAAAGTCTGGGTTCAATTAGGGAATGACTGGGTAAAGGGAGAGGGAAGTGTCATTATAGCTACTGTTATGGAAAACACTGACTTTATAACCATAGAGGGAAAGTAACAGTCCCCAAGGGAACACCTTGGACCCCTATTCCCAGTGGAGGGATATCCTGTGGCATACTCTCTCACATACAAAGGCACGTTTGTCACTCTAGTTTGGGATTTTTTGCTAAATTTGATTTAGGTCACCATTATATGGGTTTTGTTAAGTCATAGGGGTAGACATGGAGGGGAAGAATAATTAATGCTCTTTTAGTTGCCTATATCCAGCACCATAGCCTAATAAAATAATCAAATGGCCCATCTGAGTAAAGCAGCAGCTACAGTTGGCAATCTAATACATTGCTGGATTTATCATTTCCATCCATGGCTATAAAAACAGAAAGACTCATGTGGACATGGTTGGTCCTAAGCTATTCTATTTGGCCTGACATCACAGAATACCCCTTCGCTGATAATATGGCTTACTTCTTGGCCCATCTATTGCCATTTGTAACTACTGTCAATGATATTAACTCTGGGTGATGGGCACTGAGGTGGGCACTTGACGGGATGAGCACTGGGTGTTATTCTATATGTTGGCAAATTGAACACCAATAAAAAATAAATTTATAAAAAAAAGAAACCCGATCAGACCCCTCTGCTAAAAAGGCTGGCAGAGTGGTGGAAAGGGAGGTGGGTGGGGGGTGAGGGTGACTGGGTGACGGGCACTGAGGGGGGCACTTGATGGGATGAGCACTGGGTGTTATGCTATATGTTGTCAATTTGAACTCCAATAAAATGCAACTTAAAAAGAATAAAAATAAATTAAAAAATAAAAATTAAAAAAACGATAATAAAGATCAGTAGGTCAGTCTAAACTCCCACGCACAAATTGTAATGGATAACAGAGTGGTCTTAGACTATATCCTGGCTATAAGGGAAAAAAAAATCCACCTGTCCCCCTAGGACTTATTTGCAGTTGGTTGAGTTCTGGGGAGCATGGTTGAGGTGAATACTGCAAGTATTAGAGTCCAGTTCACCATTCCTTTAATGAAATGCTATATGAAACAAAATTAATGAATTTGACTCTAGCATCTGTAAGTCAGATAAATCAGAATAGGCAATGTAGTAGCAGACATAAGTGAAAATTTGCCTAAAGTCAAGACAGTATGGGACCAAGGGGTTACTTATTAGAAGGCAGGATTCAGAGGGTCTCTCACACTCCTGAGAATGCCAAAAATGCAAACCCTGATTGCTCTTTACTCAGATCATTCTCAGAATCATATTTGCTCATGGCAACCTTGGGGGTGAGGTGATGTCTCCATCCACATAAAAAAAAAAAAAAGTAGTCTTGCTTCCTGCTTGCTATAAAATGGTGGGTTCCTCAAGCTCGGTATTCCCCAGCTATGATTCAAACCTACTGCCCCCATGGCATCCATCCAGACCCTCCATACTGCCCCCCTGTGGGACTAGGGGACAAGGGAATGGACAGACATGGTGATACTCCTGCTGTTTACTGTGCCATGTTTAAGACAGTCCTTCGTCTCTGACCCTGGAGCTTCATGTCTTCTGCCATTTTCCACAAAACCCTAACAAGCTAACATTAACTTGGAGGGAGGGTAAAACCTTCAATCATCATAGTTCTTGACATTGGTTAAGGGCAGGAGTAGGGGACGCCTGGGTGGCTCAGTGGTTGAGCATCTGCCTTTGGCTCAGGGAGTGATTCCAGAGTCCCAGGATCAAGTCCCACATCGGGCTCCCCACAGGGAGCCTGCTTCTCCCTCTGCCTGTGTCTCTCCTGTCTGTGTCTCTCATGAATAAATAAATAAAGAAAATCTTAAAAAAAAAAAAGCTAAAGAACTCTTTAACAGGAGGGAGCAGGAGTGGGAGGAGATGGCTGATATTCAATGAAGTGAGTAATTATAGTGACATGGCATTCCTTCAGGAGACAGGCTGAAGAGAGATCATTCTTCTTAACCTTAAAAAAAAAAAATGGATGTCCCATAATGGAATTGCTACCGCACATCAGGTAGATAGATGGAAGGTACCCCAGTGGCCTCTCCATTCCAGGGTTGAGAGGGCTGTTTAAGCATCACTCAGATAATATAGAATAGGTCATCACAGGAGGCAACACGGGCAACAGAAAAATCATGGGTTATGGATTTAGACACGTCCTGCTTTTAATCCTGGCTTTGTCATTACCTCTGGGAACTGCAGTAAATTATTTAAGGCCTCAGAACCTCTGGTTTTTACATCAGTACAATGGGAATATTAACACCAATCTCATGCAGATTAAATGAATTAGCTGTCCTGTAAATCACCTAGCCCTGAGCCTGATGCCTGCCCCTTCCCCTCACCCAGTCACCTAGAGTCACCTAGAGAGACCAAGTGCCCTGCCTCAGAGCCCTTAGCCCACAGCATGTCTCTCTCAATCATTCACACCTACCCCTCCCATGCAAACTCTTGGGCCCATTTACTCCTTGTGGGCACAGAAGGCCCCTTCTTCACAGGCCCATCCTGGGGCCCTACCCATTTGCCAACTTTATCTGAGACACACTGACACACTCCTGACACAGACACACCAGGGACTTTCCCGGGTCTGATGGTGGCAGCCCCTTCTCTTCAGTCTTCCTCCTGCAGCTGCTGGCTCTGAGCCTCAAGGCCACAGGACAGAGAAAACAAAGCTGGAAAAGGCCTATGCTCATGTCAAGGAGTTGGGTTCACCTTTCTGTGTCCCCACAACTATTGCCAAATAGAAAAATCTGCTACACTCAATGCTCCTTTCAATATCTCCTCCTCCCCCTTCCCCACTTCTATCCGTCCCTCCTTCCAGGCACAGGTATACCCAGTCTGGAGGGGAGAGGTGAGAATCCTCCCGCTGCAGGCTTTGTCTAGGCTGTTTTGAATTATACTTGTTTTGAATGTCTGTTTCCCTCACAAAACTGTTAAGTTCCTGAGGACTCTAGTTTACTTACCTCTCCTCCATAATGCTTAGTACAGCACTTTGCATGTCTCAGGCACTCTGCAAACTTGACACCGAGTGCATTATCTCAGTGCTGACCTGAACAGCTTTGGATCTGCCACTCCAGGAAATAACAGGCTTGGAAGAAACCTCAAGAGGCCATCTATGTAATTCGGGAATAGTCAGGTAAAGTGTTCCTTATATTGCAGCAGGAGGAGCTGTAGCCTGGGGACAGTACTGACATTGCCCAATGTGGTACAACTGGCAATAGGGAGGGAGCATGGGGCAAGGCCTGGCCTGGCGGCTTCCGGTCTTTAAATTATATTAAACTACCATTTACCATGGGGCGCCTGGGTAGCTTGGTCAGTTAAGCATCTGCCTTCGGCTCCGGTCATGATCCTGGGGTCCTGTGATCCTGAGATCGAGTCCTGCTGAGAGGGGAGTCTGCTTCTCCCTCTGTCCTTCCCCCTGCTCATGCTTGTTCTCTATCTCTCTCTCTGAAGTAGATAGATAAAATCTTAAAAAAAAAAAAAAAAAACTACCATTTACCTTGACAACTATTGACTTTTTAGAAGAATGAATCTTCCCAGAAAATACTGGAAAGAACATCCATAATAGCATTTGCAAGAAATGCATTAAAAGACATTCATCAATGAGAAGAGAGGCTCCAGCTGCCCTAAAAAGCCTGATTAAGTTCTCAAAGCACAGGAGTAGAAAAAAGTTACTTCCCCTTTTCCCTAAAATGAAGCCAAGAGCCAACTGGCACTCTATACTGAGACCTCCTCCTAGAGCCTCCTCCAAAGCCAAAGAGGAACACAAAGCAGTAATGAATGTTTATATTTATATTTTTCTCTCAAACCTAAACAGTGCTTCTTATCCTCAGGTTTCATCAGCTCTTCTTACTTTTTCTTGTATTTCTTATTCCCAACAGAGATAATAGGAGGAAGAGTCCACATGAGCTTTTCCTTGGCTATACCACCCCAATCTGGAATTAGAAGAAATTCCAAACTCCTTCACTTTGTTTTTATTCCATGTTGCTTTTTCCATAGGTAGTGGTTTCTATTAAATCCATAAATCAGTCATTTGCTAATGCTCTGGCATTTTCTTCTTGGTCATAAAATATACTACTAACAAGTTAACTTCATCTACTTGATACTTTCATTGTGCATATATATTTTAACTGAGCCCTAAGAAAATAACATACCAGACAAAAGATACATTCCCTGAGGCAAGTGACAAGGAAGATTTTACACACAGATTTCATTTGAGTTGGACCAGCCCACTGCAGATATTAATAATTCCCTTTTGTAGACAATTTGAAGCCTGTTTCTATGAATATATTATATAATCCTACAATTTTAAACCTGGAAAAAATGTTAGAATTAATCTCTTTCAACCATCTAATTTTCTAAAAGAAGACACTGAGGCTTAGTGAAATTACTTACATGAAGCCTCCTAGCAAGGTAATGTCAGAGGCAAGGCAGGAAATCAGATTTCTCCATTTCTAAGCAGCTGTTTCTGAGAAGACCAAAATAAATATTGTTCAGTAAAAATGTATTAGAGGTGCCTGGGTGGCTCAGTTGGTTAAGCAATCGACTCTTGATTTTGGCTCAGGTCATAATCTCAAGGTCGTGGGATCGATCCCCTCATGGGGCTCTGTGCTCAGCAGGGAGTCTGCTTGAGATTCTTTTCTTCTCCCTCTCTCTCCACTCCCCCCACACACACTCGTGCACACACCCATGTATGTGCTCTCACTCTTAAATGAATAAATCTTTAAAAAATGTGTGATTAATGCCTTGCATATAGCAGGCATTCAATATCTGTTTACTGAGTACATGATTCATGGTAACTGTAAAAAAAAAATCACTGATGATAAATAAATATATGAGGGAGAAGAGACAAAACTCCTGTGGGGATTCCAAGTAATTTATATACATATTCTATCCTCAAGGACGTGAAGCATAACTCCCTACTCCCTACTCCTTAAGTGTGAGTGCTGCCCATAGTGACTTCCTTTCTAAAGAGGACAGTGTGGAAAGGAGAAGCAAGAATAACTTCAGTGTGAAGAAACGCAAACACTACCTCAACAAGATGACTGTGGTCAACACCACAGTAAGTCGTGATGGCAGCATGTACCCTCAATATGATGCCATGAGAATGGTACTTCACATCTATGATCTTCCTTCCAAAAAACTATAACCCCATCTAATCATAAGAAAAACATAAAGTAAATCCCCATTGAAGGACATTCTACAAAATGCCTCACTAGTACTCCTCAAAACTCTCTGAAACTAGGAAAGCTAGTTTTATTATTCCTAGTTAAAACTAGGAAAAACTTTCCAGCCAACGGGAACCTAAGAGATGGCTACTAAATTTAATGGGGCATTCTTTTTTTTTTTTTTAAGATTTTATTTATTTACTTGAGAAAGAGCGCACAAACGGGGGTGGGGGTGGGGATGGGGGCGGAGGCAGAGGGACAAGGAGAAACAGACTCCTTGCTGAGCAGGGAATCCAACGACAGGAGGCTCAATCCCAGGACCCAGAGATCATGACCTGAGCCCAAGGCAGATACTTAACTGAGCCACCCAGGTGCCCTCTAAATTTAGTGTGGCATTCTGGGTGGAATCCCAGAACAGGAAAAAAGATATCAGGTAAAAACTAATGAGATCTGCATAAAGTAAAAACCTAAGTGAATAATAATATTATTGATATTGGTTCATTAATTGTAATAAATGCGCCATACTAATAATGTAAGGTGTTAATAATAGAAGAAGCTGGGTAAAGTTATGTGAGAATCTCTATACTATCTTCTCAGTTTTTCTGTAAATCTCAAACTGTTCCAACAACAACAAGAAGGACCTTTTTTTTTTTTTTTTTTTAATCACTGATGACACGGTTAGGAGAAAAAAGCAAATGCCTCTTATAGCCCTCTGATTCCTGGCTTGCCACACTATCTTTTTACCCATCACCTACCTAAAAGCATACCTCTCAGGAAAGAACTCCTTAGGGAAAAGGGGAAGAGCAGTTATTTACTGTGCTTTAACTTCACTGTCCCCTTCCCATCCAAATACTTGTATAGTGTGTTCACACTATGATAGACTCATGGATTAGTTCACTCAAGATAGACTATATAAGAAAACTAGAATATGCAATGCATGAGGACAGGCATCTTTGTCTATTTGTTCACTGACATTTCCTAAGTTCAGAGAAGAGGGTTTGATACATGGTAAAAGCTCAACAAATATTTGCAAAATAAATGAACGCCTTAGGGTAAGAAATTACCCTTTTTAAAAACATGTATTATATGAAATAATATCTAAAATGCTGTAGATGATTTTTCAAAATAAATATACCAAAACTTAAATACTCGAATGAGTTTGGGCTCTCCAAAGTAGTACCCTTGGCAGGCACAGGCTTAATTCAATCCTGCTCTTGTTACTCCAAATAACTTTAGAATTCTTTGCTTGGAATTCTTTGGCACTCGCAGAATCAAGTCCAAACGTGAAAAATGAGACCTCCATGATCTAGGCCCTGCCAAGCTCTCAAGACTCATTGATATTCATTTCTCTCCAATGGTTTCCTTTAAACCACTTCCCTTGAGACAAGTGTCCTCCTCCCTGAAACCTTCTCCCCTTCACCCAACCATTGAAAAAGTTCCAATTTTTCCTTAAGACCCCAGCTTGAGAGACGCATTCTCTGAAAAACTGTTCCTTATCATCACATCACGAGCAACCCAAGAGAGAATTAATCATTTGGGGGGGTGGAGTCCTACCTCTTTCCTTTATTATTGCTCTTATCATGACAAGTGGTGTTTATGTGTTTATCTATGTTTTCCATATTAGCCTGTGAGCTTCTCAAAGGCAAGAGCCTTGTATCACTCATCTCCATCTACAGAGCGGCTAATTCAATAAGTGCCTACTGAATGGAATGGAATAGAACAGAACTGTAATTAAGTCTAGAGTCATATGACACAATTCCTTTTAATAACTTCAGTGGTGGCAAATCCTAATGCTTAAAAAAAAAAACCTAATGCTTCAAGATGAACGTATAATTGAAAAGAGATCAAAGCCATCTAGAACCTAATTTGATAACAAAGTGAGTAATCAGACTGAGTAATGCTGTTTTAAACAAAGGCATGTTTATAAATAATGAGATTAATGTCCTTCTGTATCTCATAAGGTAAATAGGTTCAAAAATCAGTCATTTTTTTTTTGATAGTGGTGGGTAATATGTTTTTTTTTTAATTTATTTATTTATGATGGTCACAGAGAGAGAGAGGCAGAGAGAGAAGCAGGCTCCATGCACCGGGAGCCCGATATGGGATTCGATCCCGGGTCTCCAGGATCACGCCCTGGGCCAAAGGCAGGCGCCAAACCGCTGTGCCACCCAGGGATCCCAGTCTTAATAATCTTATCACTAAATCTGTGCCTACTACAGAATGCTTTCATATGCAGATAACAGAATCTAGTTATTGCAAGTATTTATCCCTTCATTTATTCAACAAAGTGCTTTAAAAAAAAAAAAGCAAAAACAAAGTGTTTTCAAGAAAATGTGCTAAGCATCTGTGAGGATAAGTATACCCCATCACTACACAAGTCAGACTATAATAAACGATAAAGGTATAAACATTATACTTTGGGAAGACAGATTCTGAAGCTGGTCTTGTTTTATTTGGCAATAATTTAAGATTTAATTACTTTATTTTGTTGTGGTAAGAACACTTAATGTGAGATCTACCTTCTTGGGGTGACTGGGTGGCTCAGGTGGTTAAAAATCTACCTTCAACTCAGGTCATAATCCCGGGATCCTGAGATTGAGCCCTACATCAGGGTCCCTGATCCCTGCTTGGCAGAAATCCTGCTTCTCCCTCTCCCTCTACTGCCCCCTCTGCTTGTGCATGCACCCACATGCTCTCTCTGTCAAATGAATAAAATCTTAAAAAAAAAATCAGTCCTCTTAACAAAATTTTTAAGTGTACAGTACAATATTGTTGACTATAGGTCCAAAGTTGTACAGCAGATCTCTAGGACTTACTCTACTTGTTTAACTGAAACATTATGCCTGAAACATTATTAGTAACTCCCCATTTCCCTCTCCCTCCACGCTGTGGCAAGTGGCATTCCGTTCTTTGATTCTATACATTTGATTTCAGATAACTCATATAAGTGGAATCATGCAGTATTTGTCTATGATTGGCTTATTTCATTTAGCACAATGTCCTCAAAGTTTATGCATGTTGGGGCACCTGACTGGCTCAGTCAGTAGAGGTATGACTCTTGATATCAGGGTTTAAGCTCAAGCCTCACACTGGGTGGAGAGACTGCTTAAAAATAAAATTTTTTAAAAATAAATATTTTATTTACAAAAAAGTTCATCCATATTATCACATTGAAGAATTTTTCTTTTTTAAGGCTGTATACCATTGTATTTACATAAAATTTTCTTTAGCCATTCATCTGTCAATTGACATTCAGGTTGTTGCCACATCTTGACTAAAATGAATAGAGCTGTAATAAACAAGGAAATGGTCCATTCTGTTTATGAAGGTACTAAAAAAGCATTCCGGGGAGCCTGGTAAGCATCTGATGCTTGATCTCAGTTAAGGTCATGATCTCAGAGTCAATCGTGAGATCAATGGGATCCCTGGGTGGCGCAGCGGTTTAGCGCCTGCCTTTGGCCCGGGGCGCAATCCTGGAGACCCAGGATCGAATCCCACGTTGGGCTCCCGGTGCATGGAGCCTGCTTCTCCCTCTGCCTGTGTCACTGCCTCTCTCTCTCTCTCTCTCTCTCTCTCTCTCTCTCTCTCTCTCTCTGTGTGTGTGTGTGTGACTATCATAAATAAATAAAAAAAATTAAAAAAAAAATCATGAGATCAAGCCCCACGTTGGGCCCCATGCTGGGTGGGGAGCCTATTTAAAAGATAAATAAAAAATAAAAAAGAATTCTCATTGAATTGTTGTCTTTAGCCATCTTTAGTGCTAACTAGCTAAGGTGCAGGTGGTATGGTATATGGTGAGAGATGGAACTGGCAAGGAAGATTTAGGACAGATTGTGACAGCCTTTTGCTGCTAGTCTATGGTGTCATTTTATTAAAAAAAAAAAAAAAGGTGTGAAACCTTTGGAAGTTTCCAAGTCCAAGGCAAGTAGAAGACATACGTTTCAGAAAGGTGACTCTATCACCTGCGTGAAGGACAAAGTAACATCCTCAGGGGAAGGGATGAGACTGAAGAACCATGAGAAGTATAATGACCTGTTAGGTAAGGCATTCATCTAGGCCAGCAAGTCTTACATTATTGGTCTCAAGACCCCTTTACCCTCTTAAAAATTACTGAAGACAGCAAGGAACTTTCATTTACATGGGTTATATGGGTTCCATTTTTACTGTGTTACAAATTAAAACTGAGGAATTCTAAAATACAAGAATACATAATAAGCACATATTCTGTTAGCCATCAGAGATATGACATCATCATAGTTTCTATAGCTTCTGAAAAACACCGCTTTCTACTCCGTAACGAATGAGAACATGTGAAGAAAATAACGTTCACTATTATGACAAAAATATTCTGATCTCACAGATCCCCCCTGAAAGGGTTTCAGGGGCCCCAGGGATCTTGAGAACATATTTTGAGAACCACCGATCTAGGTAACAGGCCAAAGGCAGAGGTGACAGTTAAGAAACACAGATTATGCTTCAGCAGTAGACTAAGTAGATCTTGGGGACATAGTGAATGAGTGGTGGAGTTGAGTATGGTGGTTTGGGGGCAAATGAAGGAGAGAAAAGCCTAAGAATGATTCAGATTTTTATCTTGGAATACAATGTGGATGGTGATTTTTTCCCCCAATCCCTCTCACATTTATATATGTGGTTGATAAAATAACATTTGTATATGCTCACATAATATTTAAAAGTGTACCTTAATTTTGGATTAAGAGGTATAAGCTTCCAGGTATAAAATAAGTCACAAGGATGAAAAGTACAGCCTAGGGAATCTCTATGGTGATAGATGGTAACTACACTTGTTATGTTATTTTGTAATGTATATAAATGTTGAATCACTATATTGTATACCTGAAACTAATATAATATTGCATGTCAACTATACTTCAACTAAAATCTTTCAAAGTGTCCCTTAATTTTTTTTTTAATCTTCCTACTGAGATTTTTTTTTAAGATTTTATTTGTTTATTCATGAGAGAGAGAGAGAGGCAGTGACACAGGCAGAGGGAGAAGCAGGCTCCATGCAGGGAGCCCAACGCGGGATTCAATCCAGGTCTCCAGGATTGGGCCCTGGGCTGAAGGCAGCACTAAACTGCTGAGCCACCCCGCTGCCCTCTACTGAGATTAAGCAAACTCATGACATTCTAACTATGGAGATTCTATGGATCTCTTCCTCCTACCAACAGTAACTACTAAGGACTCAGTATAAATGCTTGAGGAGTAAGGGGTACCTGGATGGTTCAGTGGTAAGTGTGTACCTTCAGTTCAGGTCATGATCTTGGGGTCAGGGATCCCACATCAGGCTCACTGCAAGGAGCCTGCTTCTCTGTCTATCTCTGTGTCTTTCATAAATAAGTAAATAAAATCTTTTTTAAAAAATGCTTGAGGAATAAATAGGCATTGGCTAAATGAACTGAGCCTAGTAAATAATTTTCTGAGCCTTCAGATAAACATAAAAACACAAATGTCTACTCTTACCCAATGAATCACCTTTTAGATATTTATTGACATTATTTTCCTAAGGGGACAGGTTTCAACTCTGCCAGTCCAAGAACAATAGTACTAACCCAACTTCATTCTAAGAAACACCCATCTCTTAACTGTGCCTTTCCTTCATTTAATTAGTTTTAAGTCTAATTAACAAGATTTCAACACAGAACAAGATAAAAGTCAACTATTTCCTGAACTACTGAATCAGTCTCTGATGATTCTGACTGAAACTGAACTCATTTTTTTAAGCTATAATTTTATTCCAAAGTCTTTATGAACCCTCCTGTTTTCAGCCCATTCATGTCAATAAATGAGTTCAGTCTGCCATTTGATTTCAACCAGTCACTTCATTCCATTTTTTCTCACCCATCACTGTCCCAAAAAACTCAGACACATTCCCAGAATTCCACACTAGGTTTTAGGATATGGTATAGTAATTAACATGTTTTTAAAATTCAGAAACTTTTTTCTCCTAACATGCAGAGCTGTTATGAGACTTTACGTCACATTCAGCTATGTTCTTTTCCAACTCTCCATGGACCGCTCCTGCCATGTCCAATGGATCTTGTCACCCATCCTCTAATCAGCTTGTGCACATCATGTTTCTGGGCCTTTCCTTGTTCTACTCCAATCTGGTTTGTTCCCCCCTCCTCTTCTTTTCTTCCAAGATATAGTTCAACTATTCCATCCTGCAGGAAGTCTTCCCCAGTCCCTCCAGCCATTTGTAATCACTCCCTTCCCATAGCCTCATTCAAATTCATAGTGCCTCTCTAGAAGTTTCATATCCTTCACTCCATGACTCATGAGCCCATGAGCTGCTTTTATACATAAGGTCATGCATATAATCAGCCCTTCATAGTAGAACTGAACGAACAACAAAGATAATAGGAAAGAGAAGCTCAAACCTCATTAACTCAGCAGAAGTTTCCCCAAATCCCTAGTCCACATTTGATCTCTTGTCAATAAGAAAAACCTTCTCTGTAGCATTTAGCATGTGTTCCCAAATATGTCACTATGCATTAAGAATTATTAAATTTCCACTTCACCTTCTCAGAGTGGATAATAAGGAAGCTTTTAACTGGACAAAAAAAAAAATGAGATGTAACCCAGAACAATGAGTGGGCTAAGCATGGATCCCCAAATACTTTCTACATTGGTATTTGTCTCACTTGCTGTCCAAACACTGTGCCTTGCTTTATGAGTGAATGTGTGAAGTTCTATTGCCACCCCCAAGAATACAGCTTACCCGAACTTTTCTCTGAGTTTAAGTTACTCCCCTAATCTGAACTATCCTTTTCCTATTCTTTCACTTCCTCCTTCAAGACCAAGTTCATGTGGTTATTCCTTCCAAATTTTCTTGACAAGAATCAGAAAATGTTAGTACTGCAACTTCTATTTCTATTGATCACAGCCTTAATTAACAAATGGGGGGGTGGTTACTGAGGCTAATTAGGTTAGGTGACTTACCTAAGACCACACAGCTGCCCCAGAATCCAAGTCCCTTGGATTTGTAATCCTATACCATTTCCACTTCAATATTTACTCACTTTATTCTGCTCTCAATCACTCTATCTGGTTAGAGTTTTTTCATGTGGAATAGAGTCCTACAATTCCTCCTAGCGGATAAAGTCCTGGCACAGGATTGTGATAGTGTGATGCAACAGAAAACATGGCATATGGAGACAACCAAAGCTAGACCCATAGGGCTCTACCACATTCTGTTTGATCTTGGGTAATTTATATAACTCTCTGAGCCTCGATTTCCCCATCAGTAAAATAGGACTAAACATAAGTGAGACCCAGTGGAGTGCCAGAAGGTTGGACCAGCCATCAAAAATATCGACACCTAAAACAGCCTACTGGGTTGATGATGACAAGTGCCCTAAGCTGGATGGCCTAGAGAGAATAGGCCATGTCTGTATGGCCCCCTTTCCGTTCTAAACAGTTCCTTCATTTTGGGATCTGGGGTAATGTCTACTCTAGTAAAACACCAGCTGGTTTTCAAGAAGGGAAACATTTATGCTGCCTCTGCACAGAGTCATAAGGAAGAACAACAGATAGCTTTCCAAATATCTAGTCCAAAGCACAAAAATTAAAAACTTTAGCTCTCTGCCAAAATGACTTCAAAATATTCTTGAAGAGTGCAAAACTCTAAAGCCTGACCTTATGGTCAAGGGCATCAACCTCCCAATGCAGCTATTTTCATCCTCTTACCCTGTCCAAAGGCCACATTTCCTTCTTGACCAGATATGATATCCTGTAACCCTTACCTCTGGGCCCCTATGCATGGAATTCAACTTTTTATCATTCCAAAGCAAAGCTAAGCACAAAGCCTGCTCACTGAACCAGGGCCAGAGTATGTCATATATCTGCTTTTTAGAAAAAGGACTCTTTTTGTATTATAAAACAGAAAAGGAAGCCCTAAGTATGTAGTTTGTTTTGTGTGTTTATATTCACACAGTTAAATGAGTGGAATACTAAACCTTTCACAATGGAAACCTCAGAAGGCTGGGTGCAGCAATGGGCAGAGGTGAAATGACTGTCTCATTCTCTAAATACCTCTCATGTTTCCATTTGTACCAATGAGCATGTAGCTGTTTCTCCATTTTATAAAATAAACAATTCTTTTTTTAATGCATGCCATTTAGTTTTTAATAAAATGAGTGTCAGTTATTGTTATTTTCATTCCCAAGTAGCCTTTACTTCCTGAAAACCAAAACCAGTGTAGGAGATGGGGGCACAGTTGTATCTCAGATTTACTATGTAAGCAATAAACTTCAAAAGTCTGATGGTAAGACTATTCAGTTCCCCCTTTTCTTTTGATTAATAGATAAAACTATGTGCAGATTCACTTTCTCTGACCAATAGTTGATTAATGATTGAGTAAACTGAAAAATAATTCCACATCTCAAAAGGGCAGCCAAATCAAAGTTTCTCATTTTTTTGAGATTACTGTTGACTGCTCCCTATAGAGCTTCCTTGGAGCCTATAGTGGACAGTGTTCGTACCTTGTCCTGTCCCTTTACAAGGCAGGTACCCGCGGTGAGTGAGTGTTGGCTGCTGGTGGCTCACAGACGCCCCCTTCTCTGGAGAACTGTCCTCACTGAGAACTGCCTCGGGGGTTAAGTGCCTCTCACCCTTCCCCAGGGGGCAGGGTACAGCCACTGACTGAGCTAAAAAAAAAAAAAGCATAGTCCCATTGCTTCTAGGTGAGATAACCCTGGAATGAACCCATGCTCCAGAGCTACCCTTGGGCTCCATTGAAAGGCATGTCTTTGCGATTTTCTTGCCACTTCCTCACTTCCTTATAGATCACTCTCAGTAAGTTATTTGCACTGGATAAGTACATCATTCTCATTTCAGGCCTAAAACAGTGCTTTGGGAGACTTTAATAAGGAATATTTATATAATTATAAATACATTTATAGTTGATATATAAATTTATATAATTTATATAATGATTTCATATAAATTTCACATCGTTCTTAGTTGACTGAGACCTACATCTCTTACAGACTTACAAATTATTACAAAGAAACAACCAGCTCACCAACTCCCCATATTCAGGTATGATGAAATCCAAAATGTTGTTCAGATTAAGAGTGAGATCCAATGCTCCAAAGCACAGAAATCAGAATAAAATGCAATTATTATGTGTCTCATACAAGGTGGGGTTTGGCTGCTGTTGTTGTTTGAGAGAGAGTATAGGCCTGTGCAGGAGGGATGGGGGAGGGCAGAGGGAGAGAGAATCTTGAGCAGGCTTCACATCCAGTGCAGAGTCAGTGGTGAGGGTCTAATACACAGTTGACAACTGAAGGATTTTTTGCCAAAATTTACTTGATTGGAAATAATGCCCAATACAAGTATGAAATTGACAACCAAATGCTTGTAAAAATGTTCTTGAGACTTTTATGTAATTGTTTTAGATCTCAGAAAACCCACTTAACATATAGGGGTAACTATACAATTTGAGGGGAATAGAAAAAGGGAATTTAGGCCACACCCCAATGTTCAACTGGCCGTTGCAAATTCCCATGTGATCCTGACTCCATTATCCTGTCCCACAGCCCAGAGGAAAGGGTGGAGCCTGTGGGTCCCAAAAGAATCCTTTGTATTTCTGAATGCACCTGGAAGGCAGGACTAACAGCTATATGAAATAGTAATAAAAATACAACAAAGAATGTATTAATGTTTCAATGGAGCTTTTTAAATCTTAGCTGATAGGTTAATAGATTAATAAAGTAAAACAAAAAATAAAGAGAAAAAAAACTGGCATGCTGGGCAATTATTCAAATAGAATCTATTTGTAATTCATAGGGTAAATTGGAATTTCCCTTCTTATAGAAGAAACTGTCTTATAGCACGAAGTTTATCCAGAATAATTATATTCAAACAGAATTTTAAGATATAAAAACAAATTATATCCTTACCGACAGTGGCTTCAGAATCATAATGCTGAAAAACAAAAACTATACTACATCACTTTCTGTGAAGAATTCAAGCAAATGATAGAAATGTAGTTTAATCATGTCTGTAATATATAAAGAGGTTAATCCTATTTTAAGTATTCTATGAGCTCTAACCATAAGACAAATTATATTTTAAAATAATTATCCATGACTTGAACATCTGAAGAGCATGTCTACATTTAAATGTTCAGTCCAAGGGAATATATATTTTTTCCAGTGAGGTTTTTCTTGTTTAAACAATTCAGGAGAGCTTCTTTTAGAATTACCTTCACAGAATACAGCATTTTCTTTTGAAATTTTTCAGTGGCGAAAAAATCTTTGCCCTTTGAGGTTGGATTTGACCTTCAAAACAGCCAGCACCTATTCTCAAACAAACCTGAGGAAAACTGAATAATAGGATTGTATTGTTAAGGCAATTACAGATGTGTGGTAGATGACAAGAACACTCAAGCATAAAATAAGTTAAAATGAAGGCGGTTGCTATATTCTGGTTTTCCCCACACTGGCCCAACTGTCTCTCTGGTTGTCAGTCACCATGGTATGTTTTTCAGATGGACACTAAAATCTGTTGAGCCTATCTGATAGCCCTGAAGTCCAGATCTCAGGACATAAATTGAATCATATAACAGTATTCTCAGCAGTAATCTCTCAGTGACTCTTTGTAGCCCATCTGCTTATCAATTATATTATCTTTTTGTGGCAGTGATGAATGATAAGAGAATGGACCTTGGAGCCAGGCTGCTTGAGTTTAAGTCCCTGTTCCAATACTTACTATTAAAGCTAGTTAATAACCTCCTTGGGCTTCAACATCATCATCTACTAAATAGACTAACTGTACCTTCCTCATACAGTTGTTGTGCAGATTAAGTAATTTAACACATTTCCAATTCTTAGAACAATGCCTGCTGCATAGTCAACACTAAATAAATATTAGCTATAATTATTTTGTGTGGTAGCTATAAACGGCAAAGAATGAGAAGTTAGCCTTTAACAACAAAAACAAAGCAAAACAAAAAACAACCTTTTATTGATTCAGCCACTCTGTCCTAATCTAAGTCAAAGAACCTTTAAAGGATCAAAAGCCATACAATGATTCAAAGGGCTCTGAATTTACAGGACACAGACAGTCCTTGAAAGGCATTTTAGAGTACCATAACTATAGATCCCAAAGTAATTTTAGGAACCTCAAAAGACACAGTGTTATTGCTATTACCAGAAAGTACTGGCTGTTATGCTGTATTTTATTGAATATAAAATGCCACCAAACTGAAACAAGGATCTGTTTCAGAGATACTAACATGAAAAAAAAAGCGTGCCTGAGAATCAATGAAACATGGTAACAGAAGTTTCTTTTTTTTTTTTTTTAAGATTTTATTTATTTATTCTTGAGAGAGAGAGAGAGGCAGAGACACAGGCAGAGGGAGAAGCAGGCTCCACGCAGGGAGCCTGACATGGGACTTAATTCCAGGATCATGCCCTGGACTGAAAGTAGCACTAAACTGCTGAGCCACCGGGGCTGCCCCCCCCCTTTTTTTAAGATTTTATTTATTTATTCATGAGAGACACACAGAGAGAGACAGAGGCAGAAGCAGGCTCCATGCAGGGAACCTAACGTGGGACTCCATCCCGGATCTCCAGGATCACGCCCTGGGTTGAAGGTGGCGCTAAACCACTGAGCCACCGGGGCTGCCCTGGTAACAGAAGTTTCTAAGAGGAAATCTAGCTGTCCTCTTCCAGGTGGAGTCCCAACCCTGAAAAGGGAAATCTTCCCACAGTGAAGTATGACAAAGGTGACAAATGAGCTTTGAGTTTAGCATAGTGAGAAGAAGCCCCCAAGGGAAGACCATGTTTTATAAGAGGTGAAGAAAATGCAGAAGAATGTGGAAAGTTTTGAGTTCCTAATGCAGGTGTTAAAAAGCTACCCAAGTGAATTCTGAAATGCAGAAGTATTTCCATCTGTGGAAAGAGTACATTGTTCCTGTCAAAAGAGAAACAACCACCCAACAGGGAAGAAATCCCAAACTTCTCTCTCCATGTTGCTCTTTGGGTTTCTGGTAGCTCCAGGTTTGGACTGCAACCATAATTACCCTCACCTGGGCCACCTGGTCTTCATCTAATAGTACCAGAGCCAAAATACTTCACAAATAGCATTAATAAATGAAATGGGTCAGTAGGTCTCAAAGGCCCCTTTGTAATTTATATTCCAATATTCAACAAATATTAGTCAGAGAATCTGGATTAGGTGCAAGGTATTATTTAAAATGGGACTACATGTGGAGTGTTTTGCTCTAAGAGATGAGAAAGCTACTCAAATCTGGAATTCACTCGGAACTCCATTCTGTGCAGGACATGAAGAGAATATGAACTGGGAGGGGAGGAGTGGGAAAGAGAGTGGAAGGAGGTTTATATCTGTAAATCAGTCTAATTTCCTGAGTGTCTTGGACTGCCCTACAAAGAATTTATGCAGAAGTGTAGGGAAGCCCACTTTCTGGTAATCCACTATAATCAATCAATCATAAACTTGAAAGATACTGAAAAAGTGGTTCTGTTTCTTTGCATCTCACACTCTCTCTAACCCCACCAGCCTCTGGGTCTAATTTGTGAATCCATACCATATTCCCTATATAAAAATATGACTTTTGAATCTACCTCCTCCACTGATTTGGAGGCATTGTTTCATAAAGTTTAATCGCTGGAGCAAGCCTCTCAGTGACACTATTGTTTTTTTGCAGATAAATGGAGTATCATTCAAGTCTGACTCATCTCCTAGCATAAAACCTGGAAGATAAGCAGAAGTATGATTTATCCTTATATTTAAAATTAGGGCAGGAACAAATATATCTTACTTTTATCCATTAAAAAAATAACTTATTAGAACAATTAACAGTCAAGTTATATTTCAGTACTTTCACAGTTATTTAATAATAATATTGCTCATACCCTATTACAAGTAATTCTAAATTGTTTAATGCCTTCCATTTATGATATGGATCAAATGTTACTTGAATGAGATCACTGAACATCTGGGACTTGAAAATGTTACATTTATACAAGGATTTTGAGAAACTAGGATTGGCAGATATTATGGCAGGAATTGGCAGGCATCTATGAGGCATCATTTATCTAACTCAAACTTTTCTTGTTTTCTCATCTTATATATTTTTATTTAAAAGTTATTTATTTATTTGAGAGAGAGAGAGAGAACATGCAAGCAGGGGGAGAGGCAGAGGGAGAAACAGAATCTCAAGCAGACTCCCCTCAGAGACCAACATGGGGCTCAGTCTCACAACCCTGAGATCATGACCTGAGTCAAAATCAAGAGTCAGATATCCAACTGACTGAGCCACCCCAGGAGCCTCCATCTTATACATTTTTATTTTTATTTTTTTTTTTTATAAATTAATTTTTATTGGTGTTCAATTTACCAACATACAGAATAACACCCAGTGCTCATCCCGTCAAGTGTCCCCCTCCGTGCCCGTCACCCATTCACCCCCACCCCCCGCCCTCCTCCCCTTCCACCACCCCTAGTTCATTTCCCAGAGTTAGAAGTCTTTATGTTCTGTGTCCCTTTCTGATATCTCCCACACATTTCTTCTCCCTTCCCTTATATTCCCCTTCACTATTATTCATATTCCCCAAATGAGTGAGAACATACACTGTTTGTCCTTCTCCGATTGACTTACTTCACTCAGCATAATACCCTCCAGTTCCATCCACGTTGAAGCAAATGGTGGGTATTTGTCGTTTCTAATGGCTGAGTAATATTCCATTGTATACATAAACCACATCTTCTTTATCCATTCATCTTTCGATGGGCACCGAGGCTCCTTCCACAGTTTGGCTATTGTGGACATGGCTGCTAGAAACATCGGGGTGCAGGTGCCCCGGCGTTTCATTGCATCTGAATCTTCGGGGTAAATCCCTAACAGTGCAATTGCTGGGTCGTAGGGCAGGTCTATTTTTAATTCTTTGAGGAACCTCCACACAGTTTTCCAGAGTGGCTGCACCAGTTCACATTCCCACCAACAGTGTAAGAGGGTTCCCTTTTCTCCGCATCCTCTCCAACATTTGTTGTTTCCTGCCTTATTAATTTTCCCCATTCTCACTGGTGTGAGGTGGTATCTCATTGTGGTTTTGATTTGTATTTCCCTGATGGCAAGTGATGCAGAGCATTTTCTCATGTGCATGTTGGCCATGTCTATGTCTTCCTCTGTGAGATTTCTCTTCATGTCTTTTGCCCATTTCATGATTGGATTGTTTGTTTCTTTGGTGTTGAGTTTAATAAGTTCTTTATAGATTTTGGAAACTAGCCCTTTATCTGATATGTTATTTGCAAATATCTTCTCCCATTCTGTAGGTTGTCTTTGAGTTTTGTTGACTGTATCCTTTGCTGTGCAAAAGCTTCTTATCTTGATGAAGTCCCAATAGTTCATTTTTGCTTTTGTTTCTTTTGTTTTCGTGGATGTATCTTGCAAGAAGTTACTGTGGCCAAGTTCAAAAAGGGTGTTGCCTGTGTTCTCCTCTAGGATTTTCATCTTATACATTTTTAAAAGGCAACTGCCCAAAACGTAGAAATGAACATATTTGGTTGAATTGTCTCTAGAATCTTGCATAACTAAACCATCAATGTCATTATTAACATTTTTGTATTGCATTTTTCTCACTGGCAAACTGAGTTGGCAACACAGCCAGTTGCCTCTGATTTACTGATTATCTTTCAAGCTGATGACCTCGTAGCAATGGATCTGAAGTCTTCCCCACCACCCCCACTCTTCCTGGTATTTCTCTGAGATGCCAGATCTCCAAGTCTGCCACTGTCTGAGTATCTAAGAGATGGCAGTGATAAAGCACATGACCTCATGTAAACTATGTTATTTTGACTTTTAAGTTTTCCTTAAATATAAATCCTGGCTAAAAGGCTCTCATTCAAAATGGAAGGAGAGATAAAGAGCTTCCAAGACAGGCAGGAACTGAAAGAATATGTGACCTCCAAACCAGCTCTGCAAGAAATTTTAAGGGGGACTCTTAAAACTCCCCTTTAAGAAGAAGTTCAGTGGAACAATCCACAAAAACAAGGACTAAATAGATATCATGATGACACTAAACTCATATCTGTCAATAGTAACTCTGAACGTGAATGGGCTTAATGACCCCATCAAAAGGCGCAGAGTTTCAGACTGGATAAAAAAGCAGGACCCATCTATTTGCTGTCTACAAGAGACTCATTTTAGACAGAAGGACACCTACAACCTGAAAATAAAAGGTTGGAGAACCATTTACCATTCAAATGGTTCTCAAAATATACCCTAAAAACTACAGAACACTTCTGAAAGAAATTGAGGAAGACACAAAGAGATGGAAAAATATTGCATGCTCATGGATTGGCAGAATTAATATTGTGAAAATGTCAATGTTACCCAGGGCAATTTACACGTATAATGCAATCCCTATCAAAATACCATGGACTTTCTTCAGAGACTTAGAACAAATTATTTTAAGATTTGTGGGGAATCAGAAAAGACCCCAAACAGCCAGGGGAATTTTAAAAAAAGAAAACCATATCTGGGGGCATCACAATGCCAGATTTCAGGTTATACCTCAAAGCTGTGTTCATCAAGACAGTGTGGTACTGGCACAAAAACAGACACATAGATCAATGGAACAGAATAGAGAACCCAGAAGTGGACCCTGAACTTTATGCTCAACTAATATACGATAAAGGAGGAAAGATGATCCACTGGAAGAAAGACACTCTCTTCAATAAATGGTGCTGGGAAAATTGGACATCCACATGCAGAAGAATGAAACTGGACCACTCTCTTGCACCATACACAAAGATAAACTCAAAATAGATGAAAGATCTAAATGTGAGACAAGATTCCATCAAAATCCCAGAGGAGAACTCAGGCAACACCCTTTTTGAACTTGGCCACAGTAACCGGAGAAGGACAAACAGTGTATGTTCTCATTCATTTGGGGAATATGAATAATAGTGAAAGGGAATATAAGGGAAGGGAGAAGAAATGTGTGAGAAATATCAGAAAGGGAGACAGAACATAAAGACTCCTAACTCTGGGAAATGAACTAGGGGTGGTGGAGGGGGAGGAGGGTGGGGGGTGGGGGTGAATGGGTGACGGGCACTGAGGGGTACACTTGACGGGATGAGCACTGGGTGTTATTCTGTATGTTGGTAAATTGAACACCAATAAAAATTAATTTATAAAAAAAAAAAAAAAAAAAAAAAAAAAAAAAAAAAATAAATCCTGGCTAAGGCTGCCAGAGGTTTGGCAAAGGTCAACCTGGTTTTATTCTCCTTGGTGGGTGAAACCAGAATTTTTTGGCCTTACAAATTCTTTGTGGTCTCCACAAACAGCTCCTCCTTTCTAAATCAAGTTCATCTTCAGTGTTTACTCAAATGTGTTTGGCCCACTAATACTTCTTTTAATGAGAATGCAGTTCCCTGCCAGAGGTCCCATTTGGATCATTTACTTTGTCTTTGTTGATCATATCAAGCAAATCATTACAAATAATAATACTGTAATAACATAGTTCTTTCCAGGAAATGTCTTCTTGCTGATGACATCTAAGACTCGATATTATTAAAATCTGACTTGTTTTTTTCATCCTGACTGCACTGCAATTTAACACCTCTTCAAGAGAGACAACGTGTAGAGATTTTTCTGGCTGGTGATCAGCATTTCAGGTTGGTGGTCAGATGAAAGCTCTGACAGAACTCTTTCCAAGGATTTGTTGTACATGCTCAAATTCTTTGTTCTATGTTGACTCAAGCTGTTTTATAAAATACCTCTGTAAAGACAGGCCACTGAGGCAGTTCAAAACTAAACAGAAAAATAATCATTTCATTTGTTTTTCATTTTCTGAACATGTATAATCCAAATAACCTCATTATCCCTTAATGACTAATTAATGCAAACTCTACCAAATTTATGCAAAAACCTTATAAAAAGTTCTGTTTTGAAATAAAAGCATTTGCCTCCATCTTGTATTTCATCTGCTTGCATCCCATCTGTTCTAATGCTCTACGAAAGAGATTTTCTTGAATTAAAGAAGGCAATGATGCTGGTTTTGATAGAACTATACAAAATCTTTCAAAAGTAATATTTGTTTCCAGCAGAACTTTGTACAGCACACTTAGTAAATCATTTCTCCAAAAAGGTGGCAAGAAGCACTTCTTTGGCAGTTGATGGATAACAACGACAAAGAATGGAAGTGTCTAGGAGAAAAAAAAACATTTAATCTTATTGTTAGGATGTATTTAGCTACCATTATAGAATACCTAATCAAAAATTTAAAAATAACACATAAGAATTTCTATTTCTCTTAAATCAGAAGCCTGTTAACAGGTTGATAGCACAGCTCAACAATGCCAGAACTATGGTCAATATGTACACTCCATCCATCCATCCACTCACTCTTTTCCTCAACATGCCTTTATACATTTCACTGGCCTCCCCTATGCCAGCACATGTATATGCTCATCCTGGGGCCAGTACCATGCAAGGCTTCATGGCTGATACAAACAAAATGCAAGGTAAGGTCCTTGTAGTTAGGATGCTAACTCCCTCTTTATCGAAAAAAGGCCTATACAAACGAAACCGAAGTATAACAGTCTGACATGACAGGCAGTCAGTAGATTGTCACAGACTATATCCATCTGGGTATGAACTCCTATGGGCAAAGCGAAAGCTGAAAAAGAATTTTCTGGACAGTTATTTAGTGGCTCATAAAACTGACTCAAATGTTGGAGGACTAAGATTGGAAACTGGAGAAAATCAAAGAATCCACAACCAGGGTCACCTAAAGGAACTCCTTAACTGTGAAACCACCACTGGACTCCAGGTATAAAATACAGTCCCTGCCAGATGAATTCTGAATTGTCATTTCATTGTACATCTGGCCCCCTGTTCATACCTACTGTGAGTTCATGACCTGTGAAGCCCTGTTCTAAGCCAAGTTAACTCTATCTCATTTAATCCTCAGGATGACACCCTAAAGAAAGTAACTGTCCCACTTTACAGGTGAAAATACTGAGGCTTACAGGGCCTACGGTTATAGAGCTAGTAAGTGAGAGACTGGAACTCAAACCCAAGCAACTGGCTCTACCACATTATCTGCCTCTCAAAGTCTAGGTAGGAGTCTCTGAGTTCCTGAGCCAGTGGCCTATATCACAACCACCAAGCAAAGCATATATACGACCTTTTTAACTTCCAAAACTCACAGATAGCCAATTCTCTAACATGGGAAGATAGATCAAACACTGACAAGGAAAAATTTACAAGTAATACTTCAAAGACTACAAAGAGAGATGGGAAAAAAGTAGATTAACTATACCCTCAAAACTTGGAAAGAAACATCCTAGTTATGCTCAAGGTATAATTTCCTATACTCAGCTATATCCTGAATGTTTGTTTCAGCCTAGTAAAAACTCAATATTTTGTTATAGTTTATGGAAAGATAAATTAAGGTCAAGTGTTAAGTTTCCCCATTTGCTGTCTTTAAATTATGCCAAGACAAGTCTGATAAAAGATAGCTTATCTAATGTCAGTCTTCAGATCACTGGAGATAAAAATGTCCTTACTTCTTCCTATTTCTCAATATCTACATGATTTTCAGGAAATCATATACTTAAGCATGAACTCAGCGAGGGTTTTATTAAACACAAAAGAAGGAAAACCAAACCAGACTAAAACAAAAGAACTTGGGTATGGGATGGAAGTAAAAATACAATCATTTTATGGATGCAAAGTTAAGCTAGCCAAATTGAGACCTTATTTCTTTCTAAGAGATACAGATAAACAGTTGTGCCTAGACCCATCTTTGTATCTCCCCTTAGCATTCTGCTCCAAATATATGGTCTTACCTCACTTTATACTCCAATGCTAGAACAGAGAAAACCCTATGGTTAATGTTCACAATGATCCACTCTAAGGAAAAGTGAATAGAATTTATTGTTTTGCTCTCAAATATAGAGAAAAAGAAATCGTGCTATTGCCAAATTACCTCTTGGATTTGGGTAACCCATATCCAATAACCAATACAATATATACAATGATGTATTTTGATTACAGAGATGGAAACAAAAGTGGGGTAAAGGGAAATTTTAAACTCCTTAGAAAAAAGAGCCCTATTCTATTCACTGTGGACTTCAAATCATAAAAACAAAATTTTGAAGGAAATTCTAGTGTCTTCTTTGACAAAAGTATATAACTAGGTACCTAAAGTATATACATATCCAGTATTTTTGCTTCGGAAGAAAATCCTGGCTTGATAAAATTCAGAATGTGAATTTTAAAGGACACATACCACTGGAGCTGGCTCAGCTAAGTTAGGAACAAGAGAATAAAACTAAGGACACATCTCAGAGACAAATTCTGCTCTCGTATTTCCTTTTTCATATTTTGCACACAATCTATCCTCAATTTCCTGAAATGTCATCACTCTCCATTTAATAAACAAATGATAAAGAAAGCTCAAGTCATGAAATCAGTGGCACAACAATCTTCATTTGATTTGTTTTTAAACCCCAGTTAGCTCCAAAGGCCATTTTGATTTAAAGCCTAAAGTCAATGACTTTTCAAGAAGTTTCCTGTTTTCTTTCTTCATACAACCATATGAATGATAAGAACTTGAAGCTAGTTCTAAACATAAACCTTTCTGTGTTTATACATTTCTACTGGTTTAGTTTTCACCATGGGACTCTGACTCTCAAAATATAATTTCTTTTATAATTCCACAAATATAAATTTTCCTGAATTTGCTTCTTGACAGCTTTCCAATAGCCAAAATGGGCAAATGACTTTATTGTTTTTCTAATAACATGGGCAGTTAGGGCAAAGGAATCTCATTCATCTCTGACTGTTCCTAATACTTGTTTTTCATTTGTAAGGATAAATATGCTGAAAGGAAGTTTTTGGTGACTGGAAGAGACACAGTGTTATTTCTATTTAAACTAACTTTCATTAAGAAAACTTCATACTGAGTTAAACCAGTCTATTATCCTGTCCCTGACAGGGATGTATTCCGGAAAGCCATGATCACTTTCCATGAAGTTAAAATCAAAAGGCCAAAAATGTACTCAGGAAAACTCTAGTTTTTCTTAATAATTATAATCATCCATAAACTCAATCTCTTTGTAGTTTAACAGGGAGAACTTTCTTTTTTTTTTATTGGAGTTCAATTTGCCAACATATAGCATAACACCCAGTGCTCATCCCATCAAGTGCCCCCCTCAGTGCCCGTCACCCAGTCACCACCACCACCCCCCGCCCACCTCCCTTTCTACCACCTCTTGTTCGTTTCCCAGAGTTAGGAGTCTCTCATGTTCTGTTTCACTCATTTTTCTCCTTTCCCCTTTATTCCCTTTCACTATTTTTTATATTCCCCAAGTGAATGAGACCATATAATGTTTGTCCAACAGGGAGAACTTTCTGAGGAATTATGTTCCACATGCACTTACTCTTCACCTAGTAAGATCATTCTTGTTTGTCCCAAAATGAGGTAGTTGAACATTCAAGGCTGCCTCTAAATCTTTCTAATATTTGAAAACTTATTTCAAATATTTTCTTTGTAAGGAACACCTTTCCCTTCTGTTAGAAAGAGCAATGGATTAAATGATCTTTATTTTCTTTCCTTACTTTCTCTATTTTTATGTACTTCTATAAATCCATAAATACAGTTGAACCTTGAACAACATGGGGGATCAGGAGCACCAAACCCCTGTTCAGTTGAAAATTCACGTATAACTTTTAATGTCCCCAAAACTTAACTACTAATAACCTACTACTGACTGGAAGTGTTGTCAAAAACATAAACAGTTGATTAACATATATTTTGTATGTTAGATGTATTATATACTGTATTCCTACTATAAGATAAGCTACAGAAAAGAAGATGTTATTAAAGAAAATCAGGGATCCCTGGGTGGCGCAGCGGTTTGGTGCCTGCCTTTGGCCCAGGGCACCATCCTGGAGACCCAGGATCGAATCCCACGTCGGGCTCCCCGTGCATGGAGCCTGCTTCTCCCTCTGCCTGTGTCTCTGCCTCTCTTTCTCTCTCTCTGTGTGTGACTATCATAAATAAAAATTTAAAAAATAAATAAATAAATAAAATAAAGAAGATCATAAGAAAAAATACATTCACAGTATGTAAGAAATCTACATATAAGTGGACTTGCATACTTCAATTCCATGTTGTTCAAGGTTAACTGTTCTTCGTTTTAAAGATATTTGCTAGGAATATTAAGTCTGTAGAGATGCTATCAGGTCTTATTGATCCTTGATTTCTTTTTTTTTTCAATATTTTATTTATTTATTCATGACAGACAGAGAGAGAGAGAGAGAGAGAGAGGCAGAGACACAGGCAGAGGGAGAAGCAGGCCCCATGCAGGGAGCCTGTTGTGGGACTCGATCCCGGGACTCCAAGATCACACCCTGGGCCAAAGGCAGGCGCTAAACCACTGAGCCTCCCAGGGATTCCCAATCCTTGATTTCTTAATCAGCAAAATGAGAAGACTGGATAGAGATAATCTCTCAAATAACTTTTTATAGTTAAGCTGAACTTTGGACGAAAGGTCACAGTATGAACTCCACTTCAGTTCTGCTCTACACCTCAATGAAAACACAGTCAACATCAGTCACTTGTAAGTGGACATAAATCCAAAATATTTTATTCAGTTGAATTATCTGTTTTTATTTCCTATTCCTTAATTAGGTTCCGTAAAAGTTGCCAAACAGATAAAGTTAGTTTTCCTTCTGTGTCTGGCCCTGAAATCTGCATGTTGAGCTTCCCCACCTTTCCTCTGCAATATCCTTTTGGTGTTCTCATGCTGGTGAAGGTAAAATCTACAGAAAGCTTTTGTATGGTCTGAACTTACAAAATGGCCTCTTTCACATAGAAAAAAAATCCTGAAATAACATCAATAATAATTACTTTACCAAATATATTCAACACAGAGTCTCTTGCAAAAAAAGTGTTTGTTTTTAAGAGGTGTAATTAAATTCAGACTCAAATTATGCAAAATGAATATTTCAAGCGGTAGTATTAAGATCTCTTCTAATGATGTAATAGAGATCTTATACCATGTAAAAGAATGTTTATACAGTTAACAGTCTCTTTGGTAGTGCTTTAAGTGTTTAATGACCTTCTTGGGCACCTTGATTTATTATTAGATATAAGTTTCGTTCCTTTTAACAGCCATTTTGTTTCTATAGCCATCACTTATAGGGTAACTCACTTTATGACAATGCAGAGCAATCATCTAATACTATAACATATTTAAATTAAATGATCCCATAAATTATACCAAAATAAATTCCAGGTGGATCAAAGACTTAAAGGTAAATGAAGAGAAGGAACAGAGAACGCCTTAAAAAAATTTACAGTAAAGAAAGCATTTTAAAATACAACTCAAAATATAGAAACCATGAAATAAAGAATTGCTGAACTCAGCTACATAAAAGCAATATTAAATGGGAAAATACTTGCAATTCTTAATACCGACAAAGGGCTCATTCCCTCACATATAGAGATCCCCTAGAACCAATAAGTAAAAGAACAAAAAAGTAGAAAAAAAATGGGTAAAGATATTACCAGACAGATCACAGTAGGAAATACAAATAGCTTTTTAACATATGACAGGATATTCTACTACACTTGAAATAAAGGAAACGCTATTTCAAATTTTACTAAGATACTTTTTTCCAAAGATCAGATTTGTAAAGATGAAAAATGTAATGACATGACATGTTTGTGCATTCTCATACATTACTGATTGGAATGTAGTTGATGCCTCTAGAGAGGGAATTTAGTAATAACAACTTACATAAAATATGCATATCTTTAACCTAGCCAATTACACACACACACAGACACACACTCTACATACATACTCATGCCTCTGTAAAATGATATATTTTTAAGTCTATTCATTAACTACAGTAAAATTCAAAGTAGCAAAATAACAAGAGTATCTTAAAAGTCATCAAGAGTTACCTGATTTAAAAAATTATGACACTCCATACATTGGAATAGAATGCTAAAGAGCTTTCTAAAGAAAGGATGAGGAAGCTCCTTATGTTCTGCTATGCAACAAAAATCAAGATATATTTTCAAATTAAAAAAGAAACAAAATGCAGAATACCATTTGGGTAAAAATAGGGGTAGGAAACCATACATGTAATCACTTAAATATGCAGAGATCATCTCTAGAAGGACATTCATGAAATTAGTAATGACTGCCTCTAAAGAGGGTAACTGGGAGGGGGTGGGAGCACCTGGGTTGGCTGAGCATCCAACTCTTGGTTTCAGGTCAGGTCATGATCTCAGGGTTACAAGGCTGAGCTCTATGTTGGTGGGCTCTGCTTGAGATTCTCTCTTTCCCTCTCCTTCTGCTCCTCCCTAAGCCTGCTCCATGCATGCAAGCTCTCCCTCCCTCTCTCTCTCTAAAATTAATAAATAAATATTCTTTAAAAATAATATAAAAATAGAGGGAAACTAAGTGGATGGGGAACAACACAAGTAAAATGAAACTTTTCAAAAATTGTGGATCAGTTGAGCACTTACTGCTCACATAGTACGGGCAGGCACTGTGACACGGGATCTGTCATTATGAAGATATAGCCTACTAGAATGAGAAAGCTAGCAGATATGATACATTAGAGATCCACCATGTGTTATATTGCTTGGCCTAATCATAAACGCAACTAACACACAGAGGAGCTGGAAACAGAACAGAAACACTTCCGAGCTGGTTTGGAGACTCAGTATTCCAGGTAGAGGTGAGAGTACAAAGGTGTGGAGGCCCAGCCCACCTGCGCCAGGAATTTGATTAGTAGGAGTCAATTTCCCTCTTTCTCTCTCCATCTCCACACTTATATACCTAAAGCAGTGGATATGGGAAACTGTTGTATGTACATGATGTTACAAATTGATTATAAAGCAAATATAAGGAAATGCCTATATTTGATAACACCAAAATTACTTCCCTGGCATATAAGCACAATAGGAGCTTTCTATTCCTCTATCTTTATCTCTCTCTAATAAGTTATTATAAACAAGAAAATCAATTAAAAATACATGTATTTTATACATGGAATGCAAAGTGATAGAATTAAAATTTCGACAAATTACAGTAGCAGATTTCTGGGTTTTACTTGCTTCTTTCATCAGAACGTTTCTTCCATTTTCCCACATCAGTTCTGATTTTAAAACTCTTAATAATTGTCCAAGTCTGCGACAGAGACACACACACAGCTTGCTTCCTACCCTGGAAGTCTTCCCTGTGTCTTTGGCTGGAAAGCACGAAGGAATCAAAGCATTTCCTTAAATAATGGAAGCCAACATAAATCCACTTATTCTAAGAAACAATAGAAATGAAATTTCCACTGGGACCAAATTCAACACAGCTGATTAGCATTTCTTTCATGCTAAATATCTGGCTTAGACATCAGGTTAGGGGTTAGTAGAGGTGAGTCCATTAGCCATTATATTAAACATGAACATTCACCAAAAAGTCATTAACTTGTGTTTTACTTCTTCAAATGTCCTTTCTCATTCTTAATGATCATATTAAGTATCCTATCTTGGGCCATAATTTTGTTTGGTTTTCACATTTTTCTAGTTTGGACAGTAAGAGGCTTATTCTGGAACAATTAACAAACCAGACCAACCTACCAGCTGCCAACTGGCAATATTTTGTTATATTTTATGTTGTGTTCTTAATCCATCTTCAGAAGCATTTATATCCTGTTAATGAAAAGACCCATGTAGCTGTTTCTATTCAGTATGTAACACAAGTAGACAGGGGTGGGAACCCAAGAAAATACCAAAAGATGTATGTTCTTTGGAGAAGATCACCAACCTTGTTTATGCATCTACTAGGCAAATCTTTTATAATCTTTTCAATAAATCTGGTACTTAGAATCTGTCTGCTGTTATGATAAAACTACACCTAATCACTGGTTCTTGTGGGTTCCAGAGTTATATATCACATTTATTGTACATGTTCTTTTCATCCTGAGTATTCTCTTTTCTTCCACTGGCCATTTAGCCCAATGCACTCACCTCAAACACCAGCAGTTACCTGGGCTTCGCTTTACATTCCTTACTCTCTTTCATGATTTTAATTCACCCGTCACCTTCTACTCCAGATTCTCTTCTTTTTGTAAACCAGGCCTCAAATCTCTAGCTTCAAACCTTGGCTTCAATATCTTCTACTGGCTTGCTTTATCTTTTACCAATATCCAAATGCTTCTCCAGGTTTTTAGACCTCTGCTTTTTTTTTTTTTATCATTCTAACAATACAAATTCTTCATTTTTGGCGTCCATCACTGCCCTCAGTGCCCTAGTAGACCTCTCATCCTTGGGCAATCACAGAATCAGGAAACATCCATCTTGGAAACTTGCTTCAACAGCCATACTCTACCATCCACTTTATATTGGACTGTGTTCACTGAGGTCCAGTATGTATGTCATATTCACTGCTGTGTCTCCAGCATCCATTACAATGTCACTTATTCCCAATCACACATTAGATTCCCAATCAAGAAACGTCCACTGAATGAATTTCTAAGATGGTAATGAAAGCTATTTCTGCCCATTTTCCCACATAGTTAAACCAATATTTTTATTTGTTAACAACATGTATATCACTTTCTCTGGTACTTATTTTCCTGGTTTGCAGGCATAGCTACGTTGGGTAATACAGAATACTCACACAGCAAACTCCATGGATCATCTATATCCTAAGACACAGACCTCATGAAATGGCCCTTTAAGTGAGAAAACTGATAGAAACCACGAAGCTACTCTCTAGGACTGATGAAATTCTAAGATCACCAAATTTATAGAAAGTAAGATAAATTGGGAAGGCTCAGAAGACTGGCTTAAAGATAATGAAGAAGTTAAAAAATAAGAAATATAATTGTTCTGGGATGCTGTGAGAATACCTATAACTTTCTCATATTTTCCCTAAGCCAGCTTTCATAAGATTCTAAATCTTGCCACAACACTCCCTAAGACAAACACATATAGGTAAGTACAATGCTATGGAAAAAGTTTAGAATATATGATCCCTGGAGGAAAGACTATCCTATCAACACAGCATGGATAATAATTCTGTTTCTGTAAAATTGTAGAGAGAAAGAAATATCTGGAAGATTTTTAAACTGATATATAATATATATACAGTACAATGCATAAATCTTGTACAGCTTGAATTTTTACTTTGTATATAACCATGTGACTACCAACCACATAAAAATATGTGGTTCTAGGACTCCAAAAGGTTCCCTCACACCCCTTCTCTAAAGAATGGTTCCTAAAACATTCAGTGTGTACCCTACTAGAGAGACTTCAGGTGATTCTTCTTCTTTTTTATTTCTTAGTGTTTATTTTAATTATTTTGGTATATCTAAAGGTCAGAAAGTGTATATATACATACAGAATTCAAAACGACTTCCTAGAATGGTTTTAGTATTGGCGAGTCACTGACATTCTTATTTTGAAAGTTTGAATTGTCAAATATGTCTAAAGTTCATTCTTGCAAGCTAATCTATGGCAGCATTTGTTTCGTTTATAAAACCTTAAGTATTCAGACAAGAACTGGAAAAGTCACAATAAAAAAGTGTGGTCTATTGTGTTGCTAGAGTTTTCTACATTAGTTTTACCTATATGGTCAGAAAAATAAGAATGTCATTTTCCTTGTTGACTTATTAAGCGCAGAGGTACTAATGATCCAATCTCAAGGAAAGGGTCTTGAGGTACCAAACTCCTGATTTTAGCATCTATGTACAATTAATTCTCTTATTGTTCTTATTTTTCTTTGTATATTTCTTACTTTCCTTTTTTCCCCCCTCCTTAAAACTTATCAAAGCTTTCTTTTCTTTCTAACAGTTTAATCTTTTCAACTGTCCAAGACAGTATGTCCACGTTATCTGAACCTTATGGGAAGAAGGGCATACTCCTGGGCATTGTATGGTGCTACAGATCGAGTGTTTGTGTCCTCCAAAATTTGTGTGTTAACTTCTAAAGCCCAACATAACAGCACTTGGAGGTGGAGACCTTGGGAGATAATTAGGTCGTAAGGGCAGAACCTTCATGATTGAAATTAGTGCCCCCATAACAGAGACCCCAAAAAGTTACCTTGCCATTTCTTCCATATGGAAAGACAGTCCTTACCAGACATTGAATCTGCCCAAAACTTGACCTTGGATTTCCCAGCCTCCAGAACTATAATAAATTTTTGTTGTTTATAAGTCACCCAATCTATGTAATTTATTACAGCAGCCTAAACAGACTAAAACACGTAGCCAACTCAAATCAAAGTGGAATGAGCCCAATCAAGAAAGAAAAACATAGGGGCACCTAAGTGGCTCAGTAGGTTGAACATCTGCCTTCGTCTCAGATCATGATTCCAGGTCCTGAGATCAAGCCCCAAATCGGGCCCCCTGCTTAGCAGGGAGTCTGCTTCTCCCTCTGCCTCTGTCCTTCCCTATGCTCATGCTCTCTCTCACTCTTTCTCTCAAATAAAAAATAAAATATTTTTTTAAAAGGCAGAGACAGACAGAAAAAAAAATCAAAATAAAAGATTTATTACTGACAAAGGTATTTTATTTTTTTATTTTATTTATTTTTATTTATTTATGATAGTCACACAGAGAGAGAGAGAGAAGCAGAGACACAGGCAGAGGGAGAAGCAGGCTCCATGCACCGGGAGCCCGACGCGGGATTCAATCCCTGGTCTCCAGGATCGCGCCCTGGGCCAAAGGCAGGCGCTAAACCGCTGCGCCACCCAGGGATCCCTGACAAAGGTATTTTAAAGAAGGTGGCTTAGATCTGTAGGTACAACCAACCTTGTATTACCTATGACCATGAGTTCAGCATCCAAAAACCCAACTCACTGCAGAGACAGCATCCTTTTCAAGAAATACTCCACTGGACAACAGATAAAAGCCTACTCAATGCTCTAGGAAAGATAGGGAATCAAGCCACTGCAGACTCAGTACTACTAATCTCATCAAGCAGATAAGTCACCAAGCTGAGGTAGATGAGAGAAGGGCAGAAACTCCACTAAGGAAATTGAGTGGAGGTCTTCTTTTATGAAAACATGCGGATTCAGAAATATGGTCTCCCCCAACACACTGGATACTTGGCTGACTGATACTTGAATCCTTAAGGGTTCCATAAATCCAGATTCAATAATTCCAAAGGAAAGGAGTTCGGTCTTCCATTTCTTCTGTATCTTTCACTACAGCATTTCTTAAAGTAAGTTTATAAATAAATAGACAAACAAATAAGTTCAGTGAGATAAAAGGAACTTTTATTTTTTTTTAAACTGTTAAGAAAATTTTTGTGGTTTTATTATATCATGAGCCATTGAAACATCCGAACAAATCAATATCTGGGCGGTCAATATCTGGGTGGTGAGGCAGCTGCTTTCTCCTTCACTTCTTTGGGTTACTAGAGCAACTTGTCAGTAGATTAAAAAAAAAAAAAAAAGACAACCTTTTGCATTACTTAAGTCTTTCCAAGGCATGCGCTGGGACAACACAAACTTCTCCTGTCAGATGCAACTATTCTAGCATCCAAACATCATGCACAATACCTCGGTAGTAGCAGCGCACTGCGCCCGCTCCCACCATGGCCCTGCTCATTTGTGTATGATATTTGGAGCATCTGGAGGAGTGTGAATAGTTATCAGGAAGAGGAGGGAGGAGGAAACAGCATGAGTGCCTGGCTGGGAAGAGGTCAGCCGAAGTTGTGCAGGGCAAGCCTGAACATGTCATTGGTGCAAACCCAAGCATCATTGATGTTCTTTAATAGGAACATCTGGTGGAACCCCATGATGGGGTCTTCATCAGCCTTGAGCTGGCCCACTACCATGCTGATGCAGCTATCTGGTGTGGGCTGATGGTCCTGTGCTGTGATGCTGTGCTGGATTTTCTGGAACGGAAGGCTAGACAACTTCTCCACAATGGCAGCTTTCCCCTGGAACTGCTGTCCTTCCCACGTAAGGCATGATGCATCAATATAAATTGCGCCTAGTTGGGTTCTGTCGTTATCAAATAACTGGTAGTAATGCTGAATGAAGCTGGATCCAATCTGCTCCCAAATTGGCTTGTCTCCCATTCTGGAGCATCACCCGGCCTTGTTGAGACCCGAGGGGCTGGCACGATAGCGGCAGCGGCGGCGGCGGCAACCCAGCGCGGTCTGCCTAAAAGGAACTTTTAAAGGACAGTATGAAATCTTAGAGTATATTCAGTCACACACAGGGTTCAAACTAAGAAAATGTGCATTGTTAAAAAGACAAAACACAGAAACTGGCTTACTAGTAACTGATCTCTTTTGTGCCTGAACTTCCAAACTCCCCTTAATCTCACTGTCACAACCTGAGATGATGAGTCACTGGAGTTTCAATGTCAAGTGTAATTGGCACTGGATGAAATGTTGAAGCTAAAATTCCCACCAAGCCTGTTTTTGTAACCTGTGAAACACATTCACACAATTAAGGATCCATTTCCTGAAAGGATATTCTCAACTTTCCAGACTCTGCTAACTTAAAATCGGACCCAGCCTTCAACTGGAGAGTGTGAGGATTCCAAAAAGGAAACAAATGTTTTGACGTACAGATTTCAAGTGGAGTGGGAAGGGGAAAAGTTTATAAGATAATAATTTTTCAAAGATTTCTCAAAAAGACTTCATGCACATTTATTTACTTACCTTGTAAGTTAGCTTCTTACTAAATTTAGCATACATGTAGGAAAGTGCGTAAATTGTAAGTGAATTATTTTAGAATAGATACATCTGTATAGCCAGCCAAACTGTACATTGCCAATACTGATAAAACTTCCCATTGCCCCCTCCTCTGCGATCTCATCACCAAAAAGACCACTATTATGACTCCTAACACCATGCACTAATTTTGCCTAACTCTGGGCTTTATGTAAGTACAATTATACCATATGTACTTTTGTGTGCTTGGATGCTTTTACTCTGGTTACATTTGGGAGTTTCATCCATGTGGTTACACATAGTAATAATGGAGGTTTCTTCATTCTTATTGCTGTTCAGTATTCCACTGCATGATATGCCACAATTTATTTATTCATTTTACTACTATTGGAAATTTGCATACTTTCCAGTTTGGAACTATTACAAAAAGTGTGACTGTGTGAATTCTAATAATATGTCTCTTGATGAGTACTGGTACACATTTCTGTTGAGTATATTCCAAGGAGTCAGTCATAGGTCACTAAGCCTGTGGTAACTTGTTACAGCAGTAATAGGAAACTCATATATCTCCCCTTCCCCTCTTCGTATGTTTATTGGTCATAGGGATATCCCTTTTCATGAAGTACCTGTCTGGTACTTTTTTTTTTAAGATTTTATTTATTCATGAGAGATACAGAGAGAGAGGCAGAGACACAGGCAGAGGGAGAAGCAGGCTCCACACAGGAAGCCCAATGCGGGACTCGATCCTGGGTCCCCAGGATCATACCCTGGGCCGAAGGCAGGCACCAATCCACTGAGCCACCCAGGGATCCCCCTGTCTGGTACTTTTAATATCATATTGTCTCCAGGGCTGGAGGTGGATTTCCTTATATCCTCTGCATTCAAGTCCTTTGAAGATAATATTTATCATGCATTGTCCCACTACATGGCTTATTTTACTCAGTGCCTTTTTTTTTTAAGATTTTATTTATTTGAGACAAAGAGAGAGCGTGAATGCACACGAGCAGGAGGAGGGGCAAAAGGAGAACCAGGCTCCCTCCTGCTGAGCAGGGAGCCTGATAAGGGCTCCATCCCAGAACTCTGGGGTCAGGACCTGAGCAGAAGGAAGCTGCTTAACTGACTGAGGCATCCAGGCACTCCAGTGCTATTTTTTGAAAAAACAAATCTCCCAATTTTAATGATGTCCAATGTATCTTTTTTCTTTACAGTTGGTGCTTTTTGTGAGTTTTTTTTTTTTAAATCTGACATCGGTAGGCACCATTTACATGTCTATTTTTTTTCTTTTCTTTTCTTTTTTTAAATTTTTATTTATTTATGATAGTCACACAGAGAGAGAGAGAGAGGCAGAGACACAGGCAGAGGAGAAGCAGGCTCCATGCACCGGGAGCCCGATGTGGGACTCGATCCGGGGTCTCCAGGATCGCGCCCTGGGCCAAAGGCAGGCGCCAAACCGCTGCGCCACCCAGGGATCCCTTTTTGTGAGCTTTTGAGAACATCTTGCTTACAAGGTCATGAGACATTCTCCAGGATATCTCCTAAAAGCTTTATTATTTTGACCCATCTGGAATTATTTGGATATTATGTAAAGTAGGTGTCAAGATCTACTTTTTTCCACTTAGATAACCAAGTGATCCAGCATCGTTTATTAAAAATGCCTTTTTTTCTTCTACTATATTGTAATGACATCTTCATCATATATCAGATAACTGTAATATGTGTAGATCTACTTCTGGACTTGTTTTCTAGTCTATTTGTCAATTTATCCATTTTTGTACCTGTTTAGAAAAGAGTTAGCAAAGCAGGCCTGAGAATGCTATCCTTTGATAGGCTTGCACATAAGAGCAGCCCGTGGCTAGAATGCAGAATTTAGATCCGTGGAGGGTTCCTACCATTCCCAGAACTGATAGGAATGTCTCACTGTGCCTAAACTGTACAAGCAACGTAGATTATGCTGAACACTTGTTTTCCTTTTAGAGTTTGGAACCTGCATGTGTACTTGACAGAATATGTGCACATGACAAACCCCCAGTAAAAACTCTGGGCATGGAGTTTCAAATGAGCTTCTCTGATGGACATTTCACATGTGTTGTCATAACTTGCTGGGGTAATTAAATGTGTTTCCACCAGGAGACTACTGGAAGTTTGCACTTGGTTTCCTCCCAGAGTTCACCTCACATGTCTTTTCCCTTCCCTGATTTTGCTTTGTATCATTTCACTGTAATAAATCATGTCCATGAATATGACTATACCTGAGTCCTGGGAGGCCTTCTAAATCATCAAACCTGAGGATGGTCTTGGGGACCCTTGATACAGCATGAATACCATATTGCCTTAATTATTCCAACTTTATAGTCATGATATTTGATAATAGAAGTTTGCCAAATTTGCTATTCCTGCCTATTTTTTACACTTTAAATGTTCATATAAGTCTTAAGATCAACTCAATGTTCACAGAACTCAATCTGCAGTTGAATTTTTATTGGGATTTTATTTGCTCTCTGAATCTTTTTGAGAAAATTTATATTTCTACAATATTTAGTCCTCTAATCCATTTACATGGTATAGCTGGGTCTTCTTTCATTTCTTTCAACTTTCTAAATAATATTTTGTTGCTTTTTTTTTTCTTTCGAGGAGAAGGTCTTGTACATCACTTATTAGATTTGTTACCAGGCATTTGGTGGTTTTGATGCTAATGTAAGTCATATTTTTCATATTTATTTTCTAGTTGTTTTCTACTGTTTTACAGAAACATGATTTTTGTATATTGGCCTTTTATCTAGCAACTTAACAAATTCGTTTATTAACTCCAATAGTTTAACCACAGAGCCTTTTGATCAGCTACGTAAATAAGCACATCATCCATAAATAACAAGGGCTTTGTTTCCTTTTAAATAATCATGAATTATGAATGAATGAACCTGAACTATGTCCTTCCAAAATTCATATGCTGAAGTCCTAATCTCAACCTCAGAATGTGACCATATTTGGAGATAGAGCCTTTAAAAAGGTAATTAAGTTAAAGTGAGGTCATTAGGGTGGTCCCTAATCCAATAGGATTACTTATGGGACAAGATTAGGACACAAGCATACACAGAGAGAAAATCATGTGAAGACATAGGAAGGAGACAACCATATCTATAAGCCAAGGCGAGAAATCAATCCTGATGACACCTTGATCTTGGACTTCTAATCTCTAGAAATTTAAAGAAATAAATTATCTGTTGTTTAGGCTACCCAGTCTACAGTACTGTCCAAACAAATGCAAATAATGCTCTGTAACTCAGTCATTTCGCTATATACAAGCATGCACTATATGCCAGGTACTAAACTAATTTGTTTTCATACACCACTTCTATTCTTCACAATGTCCACAATGATGGTTAGCATTGCCTCAATTTTACAAAGGATAAAACAGTCCCTAAGAGATTAAGAAATGTACCTAAAGCAGGGTGCCTGACTGGCTCAGTCAGTTCAGCATGCAACTCATGATCTCAGGGTTATAAGTTGAAATTCCATGTTGGGTAGAGAGATTATCTAAAAAAGAAAATATTAAAAAGAATGAATGAATGAATTTAAGAAGAAAAGTACCATAGAAAGTCACATAGAACTAGACATCAGGAACCCTGATGCTTTATTCTTCTGCTTTCCTAGAGTTGCAAAACATAAGCATTATGCCTTCAGTAATTTGCCCTTAAGTTGATTGGAAAAAAAAATTTTTTTCTCAGTAAGGGAACACATAAATATACCGTGAGACCTATCTCTGGTCTGGACCTATTACCCAGAACTATCTTAACATATAATCAATACCCCCAGAGTATCAAACAAGATGCAAATTTTCAAAGGATTTCACAAATAAACAGGCATATAACTCTTAAACCACTCACTGCATCGAGGACATAAAGGTATAGGAAGAGAACAGACTGAAAGATTTTAGATGTTAGTGTTCTGTGTCCCTTCTGCCACATCGAGGCTCTGGAGATGCCTGATCTTCTCTTCAATCCTACTTAGAGGGGCCCAGCAGAATCCCTCAGTTTGAGGTGACAGTGAATGGTCTGTTCTAAGCTGAGAAATCTCAAGTGAAAGAAAAGGGATGGCTAGCTACCAACAGATGAGCCAGAAGAGTTATAGCAGTGTTAGGCTATTAGCAGTTGCAAAATTTATGGGGGCAGCGATGAGCTAACATTGCCTAAGATGTCGGCCTCATAAGAAGAGGTTATATTAGTTCCTAACCAGAAGAGCAACCTATAGGGGCAAAAAGACCTCAGTAAAGAAAAGTAGAACTTATCATTCAAATTCTAGATGTTCAGGGCATAAGGAACAAGCTAGACTGAATATGTATTCACTGTATGTGAGACAGCAGGAGAGGTAGAGGTATCACTCACTCACTCAAAAAGTCAAAAGTCGGGGAGGGGCAAGATGGCGGAAGAGCAGGGTCCCCAAATCACCTGTCCCCACCAAATTACCTAGATAACCTTCAAACCATCCTGAAAATCTACGAATTCGGCCTGAGATGTAAAGAGAGACCAGCTGGAACGCTACAGTGAGAGGAGTTCACGCTTCTATCAAGGTAGGAAGACGGGGGAAAAGAGATAAAGAAACAAAAGGCCTCCGAGGGGGAGGGGCCCCGCGAGGAGCCGGGCTGAGGCCGGGGCGAGTGTCCCCAGGACAGGAGAGCCCCGTCCCGGAGGAGCAGGAGCTGCACCAACCTTCCCGGGCGGGCGGAAAGGGGCTCGCAGGGAGTTGGAGCAGGACCCAGGAGGGCGGGGATGCCCTCGGGCTCCCGGGGACACTAACAGACACCTGCGCCCCATGAGAGTGCTCCGAGCTCCCTAAGGGCTGCAGCGCGCACGGAGGGACCCGGAGCAGCTCGGAGGGGCTCGGGCGCGGCTCCAGGGAGGGAGCTGCGGGGCGGGAGCGCGAATCCAACAGCGCAGGCCCCGGAGCACAGGGCGCCGGGACACAGCCCAGGATCCGGCCTCCCCCGGGACAGGCAGAGGCCGGGAGGGCCCAGGACAGCGAGGACGCTCCTGCCCCGAGCTGAGCAGATCAGCGGCCCCGCCCCGGAGCCTCCAGGCCCTGCGGACGGAGAGCCGAGAGCCCCGAGCCCCGTAGTTCCTGCGGAGGCTGAATCCAGGCTTCCAGAGTTGCCATAGCAACTGCGGCTGATCCTCCCTGGGTCCCACGGGGTAAACAACCCCCGCTGAGCCCGGCAGCAGGCAGGGGCAGAGCAGCTCCCCCAAGTGCTAACACCTGAAAATCAGCGCAACAGGCCCCTCCCCCAGAAGACCAGCTGGACGGACCAGTGATACTCCCCCGTGTTCCAATACAACTTGTTTTTGGCCACTCTGCACTGAGCAAAATGACTAGAAGGAAAACCTCACCTCAAAAGAAAGAATCAGAAACAGCCCTCTCTCCCACAGAGTTACAAAATCTGGATTACACTTCAATGTCAGAAAGCCAATTCAGAAGCACTATTCTACAGCTACTGGTGGCTCTAGAAAAAAGCATTAAGGCCTCACGAGACTTCATGACTGCAGAATTTAGATCCAATCAGGCAGAAATTAAAAATCAATTGAATGAGATGCAATCCAAACTAGAAGTCCTAACGACGAGGGTTAACGAGGTGGAAGAACGAGTGAGTGACATAGAAGACAAGTTAATGGCAAAGAGGGAAACTGAGGAAAAAAGAGATAAACAATTGAAGGACCATGAAGACAGATTAAGGCAAATAAACGACAGCCTGAGGAAGAAAAACCTACGTTTAATTGGGGTTCCCGAGGGTGCCGAAAGGGACAGAGGGCCAGAATATGTATTTGAACAAATCCTAGCTGAAAACTTTCCCAATCTGGGAAGGGAAACAGGCATTCAGATCCAGGAAATAGAGAGATCCCCCCCTAAAATCAATAAAAACCGTTCAACACCTCGACATCTAATAGTGAAGCTTGCAAATTCCAAAGATAAAGAGAAGATCCTTAAAGCAGCAAGAGACAAGAAGTCCCTGACTTTCATGGGGAGGAATATTAGGGTAACAGCAGACCTCTCCACAGAGACGTGGCAGGCCAGAAAGGGCTGGCAGGATATATTCAGGGTCCTAAATGAGAAGAACATGCAACCAAGAATACTTTATCCAGCAAGGCTCTCATTCAAAATGGAAGGAGAGATAAAGAGCTTCCAAGACAGGCAGGAACTGAAAGAATATGTGACCTCCAAACCAGCTCTGCAAGAAATTTTAAGGGGGACTCTTAAAACTCCCCTTTAAGAAGTTCAGTGAACTCCCAAAACAGACATAGTTCAATGCATAACTCTGAACGTGAATGGGCTTAATGACCCCATCAAAAGGCGCAGAGTTTCAGACTGGATAAAAAAGCAGGACCCATCTATTTGCTGTCTACAAGAGACTCATTTTAGACAGAAGGACACCTACAACCTGAAAATAAAAGGTTGGAGAACCATTTACCATTCAAATGGTTCTCAAAATATACCCTAAAAACTACAGAACACTTCTGAAAGAAATTGAGGAAGACACAAAGAGATGGAAAAATATTCCATGCTCATGGATTGGCAGAATTAATATTGTGAAAATGTCAATGTTACCCAGGGCAATTTACACGTATAATGCAATCCCTATCAAAATACCATGGACTTTCTTCAGAGACTTAGAACAAATTATTTTAAGATTTGTGTGGAATCAGAAAAGACCCCAAACAGCCAGGGGAATTTTAAAAAAAGAAAACCATATCTGGGGGCATCGCAATGCCAGATTTCAGGTTGTACTACAAAGCTGTGTTCATCAAGGCAGTGTGGTACTGGCACAAAAACAGACATATAGATCAATGGAACAGAACAGAGAACCCAGAAGTGGACCCTGAACTTTATGCTCAACTAATATGCGATAAAGGAGGAAAGACGATCCACTAGAAGAAAGACAGTCTCTTCAATAAATGGTGCTGGGAAAATTGGACATCCACATGCAGAAGAATGAAACTGGACCACTCTCTTGCACCATACACAAAGATAAACTCAAAATAGATGAAAGATCTAAATGTGAGACAAGATTCCATCAAAATCCCAGAGGAGAACTCAGGCAACACCCTTTTTGAACTTGGCCACAGTAACCGGAGAAGGACAAACGGTGTATGTTCTCATTCATTTGGGGAATATGAATAATAGCGAAAGGGAATATAAGGGAAGGGAGAAGAAATGTGTGAGAAATATCAGAAATGGAGACAGAACATAAAGACTTCTAACTCTGGGAAATGAACTAGGGGTGGTGGAGGGGGAGGAGGGTGGGGGGTGGGGGTGAATGGGTGACGGGCACTGGGGGGTACACTTGACGGGATGAGCACTGGGTGTTATTCTGTATGTTGGTAAATTGAACACCAATAAAAATTAATTTATAAAAAAAAAAAAAAAAAAAAAGTCAAAAGTCAGCCTTAAATACCTGCATGCTGAGAAACTGTTAGGCCACCTCACCACAGTAATAAAAAAGACTTTTCTGCTCCCCTATCCTTGTTCCTTGGCAGCAAAATAAGGGGAAAAGCTAAAAGAGTAAGAAGGCAAAAGAGGAAAGCCAACCACTGGCTTCCCCCCACCATCAACACACTCTAGGCTCTAGCAGAGGATGGGAAGCAGGTGACTCACCTTTAAATCAGTTAGGACATTTTGACTAAATCAAGATCCTTTGTAATACCTAAGAGCAACTGGAAAAGGCATTTGGGGCAGAGAAAGAACTAATCTCATTCGATAAAATTAACAGATTTATTTTTTTTTAAAGAATTTATTTATTTATTCATGAAAGACACAGAGAGAGAGAGAGGCAGAGACACAGGCAGAGGGAGAAGAAGGCTCCATGCAGGGAGCCCGACTTAGGGCTTGATCCCAGGTCTCCAGGATCAGGCCCTGGGCTGAAGGTGGCGCTAAACTGCTGAGCCATCCAGGCTGCCCAACTTAACAGATTCAAAAGGTAATTAGAAAGGACAATGAGGGGCACCTGGGTGGTTCAGTTGGCTAAGTGACCAACTCCTGGTTTTGACTCAGGTCATGATCTCAGGGTTCTGGAATCAAGCTTGCTTGAGAATTCATTCTCTCTCTCTCCCTCTCCTTCTGCCTTCCCCCACCGCCACTTGTGTGAACATCTATGTGTGTGCACCCGCGCTCTCTCTCTCTCTCTCTCAAATAAATAAAATCTTAAAAAAAAAAAAGACAACACTATGCATTCATTACAATGGCTATCATGAAAAAGACAGACAATACCAAGTGTTGGTGAGGAGGTGGAGAATCAAGAGCCCTCAAATTGCTGGTGGAAATATAAAATGGTATAGCCATTTAGGAAACAGCTTGGCAGTTTCTTAAAAGATAAATATTAAACAACCCGGCAATTCCACAAGTAGGTACCTACCCAGAAAACGTCAAAACACATGCTCACACAAAGACTGTTACATGAATATTCGTAACAGCATTATACATAATGGCCCAAAACTAGAAGCAATCTTAAAATTGATCAACTGATGAATGGTAATTAAAATTGTAATATATCTATACAATGAAATACAATCCAGCAATAAAAACGAATGAACTACTACTACATGCTACTGCACTGATGAACACTATATCAAAACACTCTAAGTAAAGAAAGTGAGATGCAAAAGATTGCACATTATTATGATTCTATCTATATGAAACATCCAGAAAGTAGAAATCTATAGATTTGCAGAATAGCAGTTACCTGGGGTCAAGAGTATGAGGGAGAACTGATTGCATTCAGGCACAGGGAAATCTGAAATGAGGGAAATATTCTAAAACTAGATCATAGTGATAGTTCCACAACTCTATAAATTAAAAATCACTAAATTACAAATCAGTGGAAGTATGCATTCACTTACAATGGGTGATTTTTATTGTATGTAAAAACTATACCTAAATAAAAGTATAATAAAAAAAAACACCCCTTTTTGAACTTGGCCACAGTAACTTCTTGCAAGATACATCCACGAAGGCAAAAGAAACAAAAGCAAAAATGAACTATTGGGACTTCATCAAGATAAGAAGCTTTTGCACAGCAAAGGATACAGTCAACAAAACTAAAAGACAAGCTACAGAATGGGAGAAGATATTTGCAAATGACATATCAGATAAAGGGCTAGTTTCCAAAATCTATAAAGAACTTATTAAACTCAACAGCAAAGAAACAAACAATCCAATCATGAAATGGGCAAAAGACATGAACAGAAATCTCACAGAGGAAGACATAGACATGGCCAACATGCACATGAGAAAATGCTCTGCATCACTTGCCATCAGGGAAATACAAATCAAAACCACAATGAGATACCACCTCACACCAGTCAGAATGGGGAAAATTAACAAGTCAGGAAACAACAAATGTTGGAGAGGATGCGGAGAAAAGGGAACCCCTTACACTGTTGGTGGGAATGTGAACTGGTGCAGCCACTCTGGAAAACTGTGTGGAGGTTCCTCAAAGAGTTAAAAATACACCTGCCCTACGACCCAGCAATTGCACTGTTAGGGATTTACCCCAAAGATGCAGATGCAATGAAACGCCGGGACACCTGCACCCGATGTTTCTAGCAGCAATGTCCACAATAGCCAAACTGTGGAAGGAGCCTCGGTGTCCATCGAAAGATGAATGGATAAAGAAGATGTGGTCTATGTATACAATGGAATATGACTCAGCCATTAGAAACGACAAATACCCACCATTTGCTTCAACGTGGATGGAACTGGAGGGTATTATGCTGAGTGAAGTAAGTCAATCGGAGGACAAACAGTGTATGTTCTCATTCATTTGGGGAATATAAATAATAGTGAAAGGGAATATAAGGGAAGGGAGAAGAAATGTGTGGGAAATATCAGAAAGAGAGACAGAACACTCCTAACTCTGGGAAACGAACTAGGGGTGGTGGAAGGGGAGGAGGGCGGGGGGATGGGGGTGAATGGGTGACAGGCACTGAGGGGGACACTTGATGGGATGAGCACTGGGTGTCATTCTGTATGTTGGTAAATTGAACACCAATAAAAAATTAATTTATCAAAAATAAAATAAAATAAATAAAATAATAAATAAAATAAAATAAAATAAACCACCATGGGATCAGGTGGGGATATACAGATAAAACAAGTATAACAATATGCTGATAATTATTGAAGCTGAACAATGGATTTCATTATGCCATTTCTTCTACTTTTATGTATGTTTGAAATTTTTCACAATAAAAAGTTTTAATAAGGTAATGAGAGATTAAATTAAAATCATTTTATAAAGCCACTCTACTAAGTATTTGATATAACTCAATTATTATATCTACATTTAATTTTCAAGTCATTACGTTAAATGTGGCAATATTCAACAGAAAATTGGCCCAGGGGATGCAAATGACTGATGTATTAGCTAGATACGTATTATATGTTACATCCAACAACTGAAATAGACCCAATACAACTCAAAAATCATGGTGTCAAGAGGTCATATAGCTAAAAGAGGTCACCAGATGACCTCTGCTTCTGAAAGGGTTTCATACAATATAGCTATCTTTTCCATCTCAATTATTTAGAGATGGACACGAGAAAGTTATTCAAAATCCTTTTGGTATTTTAGGTCAACACAATCTGGCTGTTTTAATTAATATCTTCCTTCAATATGTTGATGGCCAAGTCAAACAATGAATATTAGGAAGCCAGAAGTAAGTTATGCATCCATTATATGTCTAGCTTTTAATAAAAAGAGGCCAGTGAAAGAAAAGTACTGAGAAATTAAACACATTATTAGAGAGTTTTTAGGAGACTTTAAGATACTATGATACTCAACTAATTCATGGGACAGATGTACCTAAACCAGTAGCTGGAAACTGGAGAAAGGGACTTATCTGGAGGGTGTGCCATGGAATAGGTGGCAGTAAGATAGCACCATCTGTTGGAAAGAAGAAATGTCAATCACCAATAAAGCATTTCTGATTCAGGAAAAAAAAATGTTTAAGTCTTACCAAAGTGCTTGTTAAAGAATCTTGTTAGAATTAAAAGCTTCAAGTTCAATGGAATAAGTACCAAATTGTGTTTATACATCATATCTCCATAGACTTTTTTTGTATAGGTTGGGCTGTTACACACACACACACACACACACGAGAAATCTATTTTATTTCATGGATATAATTACATATTATATACAAGATACAAAAATCTACATTAATGTTTGCATCCCTGTAGATGTCTTTGAAATGTCACCACCTTTTTATTTTCTTCCACTACTTTATTTTTTTTTCTTCTTCTTCCACTACTTTAAACTCTGAAACAACTATACATAGCCACACAGAATCCGTTCTTATGACTTCCTGGAAGTTTCTGATCTTGATAATTATTATACTCCTACAGACCACTGCCAGGTTTGAAAGAACTGTCAATAAATTTTGTACAGCATATTAAAATGCCCTGTCCAAAACAAATAAACAGACATTCCTATTATAATACCAATTCTTGGGAAGAAAGAATGTTATATTTATTTTGTATTCTGAATAAAACTCCTGGCCTATTATAATGCATAAACATCTAAGCACCAGAATATCTGGTACTCCTACTTGAGTTCAATAAAGTATTCTTCCTCAATTTCTCAAGTTTCCTAAAAACTCAATGTTTCTAAAATCATTCTCTGTGCTAACACAGATAAAACATAGGTAGTTCCAACCACTAGCACAGAAAGTTCTCCAGTCCTTTCCTGGAGGATACCATCTATCATTCACTCAAAAGAAGGTATTTTGGGGAGACCTGGGTAGCTCAGCAGTTGAGCATCTGCCTTTGGCTCATGGCGTGATCCCTGGGTCCTGGGATCAATTCCCACATCGGGCTCCCTGCATGGAACCTGTTTCTCCCTCTGCCTGTGTCTCTACCTCTCTCTCTCTCTCTCTCTCTCTGTGTCTCTCATGAATAAATAAATAAAATCTTTATTAAAAAAAACAAAAGGTATTTTTAAAAATATGTCTAGCACAGACTATTTCTAAAACTAGTCATTCCCATCCTTCAATTTTTTGAGCACTAAATTTATAATTAGTTTTTTTAATCTTGTAGGAGAGTCAAAGTTCATATGCTACAAGAAAGTTCAGGCATCTTTCATATTAAAAAAATACACCATATGAAATTTTCCTGAGATGCTATCTATAGTTTCTGGACCCAGCTTGCTAACCATTGCCTAATTGCATGCAGTTGTGAATTTTCATATGCATCATCATTTCCTCTGCTCAATTATCCACTTAGTTCAGCTTAGGAAGGACTCATTTGAAAGAGTTATTGGAAGACGTGTCAGGGGTGTAACTTCCCATGATCTAAAAATGGAAACTTCGGGTAGGATCTCTTATAGCAAATAGAAAAGAAGTAAAAATGGATCCAACCCTTGCCAACTTCAGTCTGAGACTTCAACCATCTGGAACATATGACATCCTTTTCTCTCTTTGCTTGGCAGATATTGCTACTTACCAAGAACTGGGCCTTGACCTGGCCTGAAAATCCAGTTCAACCAGTGCTCAAGAACATTTGTCTTCAAAGGGGACAAATAAGACAGTTCTCTGTGGAGTGGGAAGAAAATAGAGATTGCTTATTTCTAGTTTTAATGTCTATTTTTGTAAAAGTTTGCTAGTATATGCAATAAATTATGATAATTTTTTAAATTACGATAATAATTGATAATCAAATAAATATATATAAGTGGGGATGAAAGCAAATACACTATATCTTTTACCAGTAGAAGAAATCAAAGAAGTTTAGAGTCTGCTATTATATAAAAAATTGGAATTGCTATAGGAGATAAAATCTGATTGCTATCAGTATTCGAGAATTTTTCTTATATACTGCATCTTCCACTCAAAACAAATGAACAAAAAATACTTGATTTACTACTATACTTCCCAGTCAAAAAGAAGAGCTTCCTTACTCTTATATTCATGACCAATATAATAATGACTATAATTGTTTTTCGCTCAGCCTTGAACCATACTTCTCATTTAGTACCAATTACTATGAATAGACACTTTGGAATACTTCATTCTTTAAATAATTGTATTCATCAACACTGCTAGGAAAAAGGATTTGATTTACAGGATTTTATTTACCAGAGTCTCAGCTATTTATACATGAATTTTGATAGGCACTAGTGCAATTCACAAAATGCTTCCAGTTCTCTGCTTTCTCAAGGTAGGACTATACATCCTAGTAAGGGTGGAGCCATATGACTAATCCAGCCAGTGGATTTTGAGCAATGTCACTTCTTTTCTGGAATACCTGATTGTTAGTGTAAGATCTTCCAGGGTTCTCCCTTTTCTTCTCTAGCCTGGTGACCAGGTTCCAGTCAGCCTGAATATCTGATTGATCATTATGAGTAAAGCCCCTCTGCCAACTTGTTAGGTCCCAAAGCATGACTAAGAAATACATCTTTGTTGTTTTAAGACACTGAGATTTAGGGGTTGGTTGTTACCAGAGCATGATCTGGTCTGCTCCACATGACATTCTGAGGAATAATTGAAATTCCACTCAAAACCCCACAAGTCATAACTCAAAGTTTTGGCTAATAAGTTTTTATATATCACAAGAAATCCAGCCTTAAAATGAAAACTACAGGAAGCTCTCTATTAATAAATTCCCCCAATGAGACAAATTGGTTCTACAGGAATAAGTAGAAGGAATTTCAGCCTTTGAAATTTCATAGTCTTTGCTATTAGGTGCCATGTTGGTCCACTCAGAGGGCAAAAAGCAGAAAACTGTTCTCTTCCACCTTGACTTAGAATTTTCCATCTTGAGACCTCACCTTTTAACTTGATAGCTGGTGAGACTGGCAGAACCAATTATTCTTCCAATTTTTCCTTAATTTCACTTTAAGTCAAAGGAGAATTAATCTGGTATAATCAATTCCTCCCCCCAGACCCCATCTATATTTCATAAGGCAATAGTGTCCAAATATGTTCTCATACTGTTTTATTTTCCTCCCAAGTGACTATGGTATTTTCACCCCAGTAGAACACAAAAGATCTACTCTGAGCTATTCCCAAAAGCCTCTCTCAGGCATAGGAGGCAAGTGGTTCACTGCATCAGAACTGAACTTAAAACCTCTGTGTTCAAGTCACACCTCTGTCACCAACCAGTCATATGACTGGGCAAGTAGTTAACCTGTGTCAGCATCTGTTTCCTCCCCTGCAAATTGAGAGTAGTAGTGGTCTTGCCTCTCTGAGGCTTGTCAGTTCTAAAGAGACATGACATCTAAAAACGATTCAACATCGGAGTTCCATTATTGGGAGGATAATCTGTTTATAGATATTTACAAATCAACATTGATTTACTGCCTTCTCATAACATTTTTAGATAACATTTGTTAGATTTTATTTGTTTATTCATGAGAGACAGAGAGAGAAACAGAGACATAGGCAGAGGGAGAAGCAGGTTCCCTGTGAGGAGCCAGATGTGGAACTCCATCCCAGGACCCTGGGGATCATGCCCCAGGCCACAGCAGGCACACAACCACTAAGGCGCACAAGTATCTCATAGATAAATTACTTTTGATGACTGCTCTACAGTTTCTAGTTTTTATTTCCCCTTTCTAATTTTTCTCATCTCCATTTACAGAACCAGAGACTCAAGTTTATGTCACAAAATAGAAAAAGCCAAGCTGTAAGCCTCTTCTGCTCAACCCTAAACACTTCTCTCTTCCTCTGGGTGCCTTCCTTTTCCTAATTCAATTTCAAGTGCCTGTGGTCACCTGAAGTTTGTTGTTTCTCCTACTATTGTCCATTATCTTTCCATATCCATATCCATATCCATACAAGATATGGCTTTCTGTATTAACCAGCTTGCCAGTCAACTGTGTGTGGGCACAAATTAAGGGCCTACCTATATTGCCCACCATGGTGGCTTTCTGTCCCCACCTACATCACTAAACAGAAAATAAATTCTATAGTACAGGTTTTTGAGCAGATAAAAAGGGAGAACGCTACTTTGGGAAAAGCAAACCTTTTTTTAAGGTTTTATTTATTTATTCATGAGAGATACACAAAAAGAGACACAGGCAGAGGGAGAAACAGGCCCCCTAGGAGCCTGATGCAAGACTCGAAGCCAGGACCTGGGGATCAGGCCTGGGGCGGAAAGCAGACACTCAACCACTGAGCCACCCAGGCACCCCAGGAAAAGCAGACTTTAATCACATTCTGCAAACCACTGCCTTCACAGCTCATAAACTGAAGACTACAGACCCTGTCCATGAAGCAGGGCTGAGATAAAATTCTGCAGCAATTACTAGTGAAAACGAGAAGAATAACCCCAATAACTCTCAACAAAGGGGAAAAAAAGTGTGTGTTTTTTTTTTCTACAACGGCTGGAAAATATAGGTTTGACGTCTGCCTACCCAAGATAACTTTTGAAATTCATGTTGGTAGCCTTGAGCTTCAACCCTGTTGAAGGCAACGAAGGGAACGTGCTACGGGGGGCAGGGGGGCATGTGCGTCGGAGCAGAGCTGAAGAAGCCACCAGGACACGAGGGCTTGTTTGCGCGGATGACACACGAGGGCAAGCACCGCAAGGCGGGGCGTCTACACCTGCGGGGAGCTACAGCAGGGCCTCAGGCTACAGGCCCTGGGGATGGCCTCATGGACGCCCACGGCCCGCACCTCCGACTGCAGCGCGCGGCGGCCCCGTGGTCTGCGCACACTACCTGGAGGAGCAGGAGGCGATCCCGATACGCTTCGTGCCCGGGAGGAGACGGCCCCGCAGAGAAGGCAGACGGCGGGCAGGCGGGTGCCCGGGCCTGAGCAGCAGGAGCAGCTGCAGCAGCCACAGCGCGGTGAAGGTGCCGGCTTCCCGGAGGAGGAGGCAGTCATCCGGGGCCGGCGCCCACGACGCCTTCTGCACCCCCCGCCGCCCGGCCGCTTCAGGGAATGGCCCAGAGGATGCCCCACCAGGACCACCGCAGGCCCCGCACGCAAGGACGAGGACAAGGCGCTGCCGGGCTCCTGGACGCCGCGGCCAACTCCTAAGACCGAGGCCGCGAACCCGGAGAAGCCGTCGCGCGCAGGGTCAGGCTGCGGGGCCGGGAAGCCGCTGCGCAGGTGGGACCTGATGCGCCCGCGCCGCAGCGCGCTGCCAGGCTCCGCCGACCTCTGGGTGCACCGCGCGCCGCGAGCGCTGCGTGTGCAAGGGCGGGAGCCCGCCCACCCCCACCCCACCCCACACCCCCCCCACCCCGAGCCACCACTGGCCCTGCGCGGGGTGGCAGCCTTCCGACAGCGGGGTCACCCTCAGGGGCGCGCAGAGGCTGACTTGGAGGACGTGCTGGGCCCCAGAACCGGGAGAAGCCCTCGGGCCGTGACCTGTGGGCTCCGGGGCTCCAGAATGAAGCTGCAGGCTGAGAAGTTGAGGCCAGCGGTGCAGGCCTGCGTGCGCTGGAAGACAAACAGCCTTGCACGTGACTCGTTGGCGCTGTTGCACCTTCGTGCCCTGCGCTTGAGCCCTGGGGACGCGTGGGCCCAGGACACAAGGCCACGCAGGGGGCCTGCAAGCTGCAGTTAACTCAAGTTGGAAGGCATGGATGGGCTAAGAATATTCAACGTGGTCTCACTTTAAAGAGTAAAATCTGAATTGAACACGTACACACAGAAGTTCACTGCGGACTCCTGAAGAGTTTCTGGTTTTGTGATGATGGGTTGTCTTGTCGGGTTTTGTTTTGTTCGGTTTTGTTTTTAACTACGTGGAAAACGTGACATTTTTCAGGGAGGAGAGCCTGGATAGGAGGGGGATTCGCGGAAGGGGAATCAAAACAAGACTGGAAACTCCCCTAAATGTTCAAGCATCTCAAAACACGCGGAGGCAGAGGAGGGATCAAGGCCGACTTTCCCGTGAGTCATGTGTTTCTCTGTGATCACAACAGCACTTCCTGTCGGAGTCAAGAGTGCAATCAGGGTGGGGTTCGTCAGAAAACCTGTCTTAGCCATGAAATACCAGTTTTCAACCGTTTAGTACAGTCAAGCAACATTCTGGAAGATTACTATGTACAGAGTTTACCAAAAGATTTTTTTGAAGAAGTTTTGAATTTTGATACTCAAATGATTTGTGTTTCTGTTTTGTTTTGTTTTAAAGATTTTATTTAGAGAGAGAGAGAGAGAGAGGCAGAGACACAGGCAGAGGGAGAAGCAGGCTCCATGCACGAATCCCAATGCAGTGGGGTCCCTGGACTCGGGGATCACGTCCTGAGCCAAAGGTAAATGCTCAACTGCTGAGCCACCCAGGTGTCCCATCAAATGATTTGCTTTGTCAAGACAAAGCTGCTTTTTAACCTGTTGTAGACCTGTTATACAAATGCAGTTGTGTCAGGCACAGAAGGAGGTACAAAATTGATACAGTGCAGGTCCACTGCCCTGAAAGAGCTTTTGGAAGACCTCTGGTAAGTGTGGGATCTGAAAAGAGTGGTGTGGGAAATGGGCAGAGAACCCTAATGAAAGGCATTGGATGTAACTTGCTCCTTGCACTCCGTGGAATGACAAAGTCTGACAAAGCCAGACCCCCTGAATCTGTCCACTCTGTCTGCTGATTCTCTGGTTTCCTTTCCTAGCAGAGAAGGCCATCTATGTAGTTCAGCTGTCAACTACGCAAGGCCAGCCTTACATTCATTGACCTGCTTAGAGACAAAATGGATGTCAGAGAGTTCCCTATCCAAAAATATAGGCCCCTCATTTCTTACAGAATCTGAGGTTCTGTAATTAGAGAATTTTTCCTGTGTAGACAGTGTGGGAAAATAGAAGGAGCTTGGACTTGTATGTCAGGCAGATCTGAGTTCAAATCTCAGCCCTTGTGCATCCTATGGACCCTCAGCAAGTCACTTGTTTTGTGAACTCCTAATTCCACATTTTTTAATTGGGAATAATGTATGTGAAAGCAGTGAAATAATAGGAACTCAGTACATGTTATTTCCTTACTTTCTTTTCAAAATCTCATGGTATAAATACTATAGAGTTGAGCAAAATCCTAAATTCTTATGATCAATTGAATGCCACTCTAGGGAAATTAGTTACCACCTTCTGCTCTTATCCAGAATATTGTTGCTATAACCACTCAAGGATGCAATGCCTTTGGCAAAGATTTCTCCCTTGTGATTTTTTTCCCCCTTATTCTCATAATCTTCTCACTTCGCTAGACCATCCTAGACAGCAAGAACTATTTCTTACTCATTTTTGTATTCCTGATGCCTGGCACAGAAGGTGCTCTATAGAAGTCTGATGGATGAATGAATGAATAAATGAATGAACAAATTTTCTAGGGAAAAGAGAACAAGAAGGCAAGGTTGGCTAGAAGGGAAACATGTCCAGGACTCAGAAGGGAAGGAGAGCCTCAGAACAAAACAAACCCATCTTTTTGCCTCCTTTTTAGCTTTATCTAGGATCAGAACTGCTGCTGCTTTAGGGAGTAGATATATTACTCCTCCAGCTCCCCTCCCTGACAACCACATGCAAGACACAGCTACTGGTGTTGCTATAACAATCCTGTGGAAAAGGATTAGAAAACCACCTTTTCTTAAAATGGCTTTGGCAATTTTTGCAGCTATTTTTCTCCTGCTTTTAGGAAGGTAATGACACTTCTTTTTCATTATCTTAACTACACTAAGTATGTATCAGGTCTGACCTACTTTAATACAAATACAGCCGACTGGGGACTGAGGGGGACATGATGAGTATGTCTCAGGCTTCTTGAACTTACCCACTGCTCCCAAAAACTTGCGCTGGTGCAGGCACCTACACAAACTGAGTTGCACCAGACACTGAGTACCAGCACCTCATTTTATTTGTAACAATAATTCCCACACCCAGACATTACATCCCAAAACAGAATCATTGTACCATAAGAGGTGAACCTGGAGGACTTAGCACTATCCATTCTCTGTGCTAAACACCAGCTTTCTCTCCTGGAAATAATTTTATTTCAGTCACCTTCTTGCCCTACCTTGCCCTTCTTGCCCTACACTGGTTCATCCACAGTGTCTTGATTTTAAATTTTAAGGGTAGCCTGGGTGGCTCAGCGGTTTAGCGCTGCCTTTAGCCCAGGGCCTGATCCTGGAGACCTGGGATCGAGTCCCACGTCAGGCTCCCTGCATGGAGCCTGCTTCTCCCTCTGCCTGTGTCTGTGTGTGTGTGTGTGTGTGTGTGTGTGTATTGTGTGTGTGTCATGAATAAATAAATAAAATCTTTTTAAAAAATTTTTTTTTAATTTTAGGGAGGAGATTGGGTGGGTGGGGAGTGTCTGAACTCTTTGCAAATAAGCCTAACCTCTTCCCAGAGGACTACACACCAAGAGGAAAGGCAGGTTTTGCTAAGCCCCAAGAGAGTATCTAAAGGTACCTCATTACACACTATGGTATAACCACAGTGTTACAGAGGCAATGATAAGAGGACCTTTCCAAGACCAACGGACAAAAAAGTTCTGCTTGTAATAGCCTTTTCTTCCTGAATGTATAGAAAATAGTTAGTAAACACCCTAGACAAGCACTAGCAAATATATATAATACAGCAAATATATGTGAAATATAATGCAAACTACAAATGAAACCCTGCATGTAATTTCAAATTTTCTAGTAGCCATGTTTGAATAAGTAAAAAGGAAAAGGTAGAATGGGTTTTAATTATTTATTTAATACAGATTTCCAATGCATAAGTATCTCAACATACAACCAATATAAAAATTATCAAGATCTTTTACATTATTTTTTTCACACTGAGTCTTTAGAATCCAATATATGTTTTACACTTATAGCACATCTCAATTCAGACCAGCCACATTAAATGTTCAATAACCTCACATAGTTACTAGCTACCATATTAGAACAGCTCTCGATTTTAAAAATCTATACTCCATTACATAGACCATGTCCAAATTTCTGGTCAAAGTAATCTAATGAGCTCTTGCACTGACATATGCCATCTGATCAAAACACATAACTATAATAAAGTAGGAAATACATGTGACTATATGGATGCTTCCCTAGCATGATACTTTTGTAGCTGAACCCCGAAGCCAAAATTTACCTTAATAGAAAAACACTAAAAACACTTCCATTAAAAACAGGAAAAGAACAAGGGTGTCCTTTATCACAATAATTATTTAAACAGTACTGGAGGTGCTAAATAGTCCAATTAGACAAGAGGAAAACATAATAAAATCTTAAAAGGATTATCATTATTTGAAGATTATGTGATTTTTGACCCATAAAACTTGTGTGAGTCAACTATAAAGCTATTTAAAATAAGAGAAGGCATTAGGTTGACTAGATAAAAATATATATACAGAAATCAATAGTCTTTACAAACCATCCTTTAGAAGTAGTAATAGAATAAATGATTCCATTAAGATAACAAACAATAAAATACTTAGGAATTAATGGTATGTGCAAGAAATTCTATATGAAGAAATCTTAAAACACTACAATAAATTAAAAGAAAGACTGAAGACAGAAAGGCAGACCATGTTCACAAGTAGGAAGAATCAATATTACATGCAAAAAATCCACCACAATTCTCTCTTAGATTGAAGAGATGCAAGAGAAATGACAGAATTTTGCAAGTATTTGGGGACCCCGAGGGTTTGAAGAGTGCACATACCTAAACATGAATGACAAAGACAGATGAACTATCTCCTCCCTCTATCCCATGCCTAATTCTGTTTGTTTGTTTGTTTGTCTGTTTAAAGGGTATTATCCTTGCCATTCCTCTGATTGTCTGTGTATGATAAAAAAAAAATATGCACCATTTCCCACATTCTATCTCTACTCCAGCAATGAATCCATGTAGTGAAATAAATGTAGGAAAAGAGATCCAGTTGTAGAAGCTAAAGGAGTAAACTCTAATCCCAATGCTTCCACTTAGAAACTGTTAACTTTGGGGTGCCTGGGTGACTCAGTTGGTTAAGCATCTCCCTTGGCTCAGGTCATCATTTCAGGGTCCTGGGATTGAGCCCTGCATCCAGCTCCCTGCTCCACAGGGAGTCTGCTTCTGCCCACTCCCAATTTGTGGTCTCTCTCTCTCTCTCAAGTAAATAAATAAAAATCTGAAATAGAAAGAAAGAAGAAAGAAAGAAAAAGAAAGAAAGGAAGGAAGGAAGGAAGGAAGGAAGGAAGGAAGGAAGGAAAGGAAGAAGAAAGAGAACTTTATATAACTCACTTAAGTTTCAGAGCCTCAGTTTGCTTATCTGTAAAACAGAGATGAAAAAATGACTGCTACTCTTCACAGGATTGTTGTGAGGATGGGAACTGAAGTTTGAAAGTGCTTAGGAACCTTAACATTCTTCATTACTATTTAGTTTATTATCCAGCAAGATGCAATCCATGTTCCAATTCGTGTTTAATTGACCATCATTAACACAGCTCTAAACCTAAGATAAATAAAATAAGTATAAGCTTATTCCTCTGATATGTTTGTTTTGGAGAAGGAGAGTGAGGGAGGTAAGGGCAGAGGCAGAGGGAGAGAATTTCCCAGCAGGCTCCACACCCAGCACAGAGTCCAGCTCAGGGCTCAATCCCAGGACCTTGAGATCATGACCTGAAAGGAAATCAAGGGTCAGAGTCTTAACTGACTGAGCCACCCAGGTGCCCCTCTTTGTTTATTTTTTAGAAGCTTCAAGGAGGGACACCTGGGTGGCTCAGTGGTTGAGCCTCTGCCTGCAGCTCAGGTCATGATCCCGGGGTCCTAGGATCGAGTCCCTACAGGGAGCCTGCTTCTGTCTCTGCCTGTGTCTCTGTGTCTCTCATGAATAAATAAATAAAATCTTAAAAATCCTCAGGCAGCCCGGGTGGCTCAGCGGTTTGGCGCCACCTTCGGCTTGGGGTGTGATCCTGGAGACCCGGGATCGAGTCCCACATCGGGCTCCCTGCATGGAGCCTGCTTCTCCCTCTCCCTCTGCCTGTGTCTCTGCCTCTCTCTCTGTGTCTGTCTGTCATGAATAAATAAATAAAATCTTCAAGGAATAGAACTTCTCTGGAGCTAACCATTCCCAACCTCTTAAAAGACTGCCAGCTGTGGTTTCAAATAATTACTCAAGAACACTTGACTTGCATTTTCCTCTTCCTCTCCTATTGTCCCCTTCTCCAATTGTAAAATGCAGATTTGTTTGTGGAAGAGTGGATGTGGATGTGTAATGAATTCAAACCATTCATTTGCATAGAATATATATGTCTGACTCACTGCTTGGAAGAGAGCTGTGTGGCATCAGAGTAGGACTGATGAGAAATAGAGAAGTGAGAAATAGACTTTTGTTGCATTGAAGTCTCCAGATTCCGGAGTTTATTTGACTCCAAAGCAGTCTTCCAGTCCTGCCTCCTACCACTTGGGTATTAAAAGTAAAGTGACGACCAGAGAGAAGAGCAAGAGCTCCAGATCTTGCACATGGGGCAGATCCATGAGATGGCCAAGTCTAAAGTATGACCACATCTGCAGGTTGGTAATAGGAAGTGGGGGTAAAGGTAACTCTGATGACAAGTAGGAGGCTTTTTAAATTTTTCCTAAGTGAGGCCTTGTTTAAAGGTCTATGTAGAAAATTTCTGTTTAAGTGGCCATTATTACGCAAGGGATAGAATTAGATTTGGTAAGTAAAGAAAAGTCAGACTAACAATGGGTGACTGGATACATTGACTGCATAAAATCTTTTCTTTGGGAGACTGTCTCTGGATGATGCTTTACATTTTAGACACGGCACAAAAAAAAAGTAAAATGTAGCACACACCTTCATACTCATGACGGAGTGAAGCTATCACTTTGAACAGCAAGTGAGACTTAACAGAAGTCCATGACACACACACACACCCCATGTGGCTCAGGGGACATTAGCAATAAATGCTTTTATTTATAATGAGAAACAATTGAAATATGGAAGGAAGTAACAGGATGACAGGATTTCCTGTAAAGTACATGAACAAAGCAATATTACACAAGGTGCCTTTATAAACAGCTCTAGTAAATTTTACATAAAGTCTGACATGACCTTTTGTGCTTTTGAGCTACTTCAGTTACAGTAACATCAGAGACAGCAGCCAAAAGCATTTCCTATAAATTCAAATGTATTCCTATTCATGTGAATCAACGCATGAAAATTAATGCATACCTCACATTCAGACACACTCAGAAATCACATGCACAGACCCCACACAGAGAGAAAGCATATACACACGGTATCTCATTTTCTATATCAGAAAGGGTGACAGAACATGAAAGGCTCCTAACTCTGGGAAACGAACTAGGGGTGGTGGAAGGGGAGGTGGGCGGGGGGTGGGGGTGACTGGGTGATGGGCACTGAGGTGGGCACTTGACGGGATGAGCACTGGGTGTTATTCTGTATGTTGGCAAATTGAACACCAATAAAAAATAAATTTATTTAAAAAATGCTACATTTTGAGAGCACCAGCAAATACATATGGTGTAGGGAAGGAAACATCAGTTTTCATTAAGCAATTATGAAATTTGAGTCACCAAATTAGCATTCCTAAATCATGCGAGTCAGAATGACTTCACTGAGATTTGTCCTAAGTAATTAACAAATCACTTTTTCCTTAAGAGCTGAGAACTTCATAATGGTAAAGAATTATTTTATTACTCAACCATTAAAATTCATGGCCGCCTCTATTATGTTAAACAATTAAATTTTAAATTATTTAACTCTTAGAAGTAAGGGAAGCAATATTATTCTAACTTGGATTCACTGAACTTTGTTTTTCCCTTTATATCCCTTCAATCACCTGATTGCTCTCAAAGAAAGCAATTTCCTATTAACATTTTATCCTGTTCAAAATCCTTTTGTTGTACTTTACCTGGAATTTGCATCATGATCTGAACAAAGTAGGAATGACTGGCAGGCAAGACACTGATGAGGAAGGGTTGAAGAAAGAAAAAATATAAGCCTGTAAGAACCTGGGTTTAAATGAGGAACACACATTAGAACAACATGAAGAGCTATTTTTAAATATACCTGAGTCCCATCCTCTGAGATTCTAGGTCATTGCAAATCTTATTAGTGGGCCCATGTTTCTTTCTCACAGAGGCAATCAGAACACTTGGGCCAGGTTTGGGACCTATGTGTGTCAAGTGAATAGAAGCAGGTGGGATAGCATGTGCATCACACATGGACACAGCCTGGACATCGTGGGGCATTTTCCATTTGCCTCATTTTCCATACTTATTTTTAGTTGATCTTGCTAAATTGTATGCATCTCTAGAAGTCGATTTGAATTCCCTTTACAATGTGGAGAATTTTAAAAGAGTAATAATGGGCAGGGAAAAAAAGGTTTTTTTAATTTTATTTATTTATTCATGAGAGACACAGAGAGAGACAAAGACAGAGGGAGAAGCAGGCTCCCTGCAGGGAGCCTGATGCAGGACTCAATCCCAGGACCCCAGGATCACACCCTCAGCCAAAGGCAGATCCTCAACCATTGAGCCACCCAGGCATCTCAGGGAAAATTCTTCAATAGGGAAATTTTATATTTCATATTACAATTCTATTCTATCCATGAGCTTTCCTCTCATTTTAGAGTTCTGGCTGGTGGTATTTGCTTCTGATTCCATCAACCGCATCCTTAGGAGAGGATCTCAGTATCCATCACTTACACGCATGTGAATAAACTCAATGTGCTATCCCTCCCAGGGGCATTTGCCTTTTCTCTGATTGCAAAGTAAGATTTGTTACCCCTCAAATCAATTTCAGATACCAAGGAAATGGGAGGAAGTGAAGGAAGACAGGAAGAGAAGACAGAAAGATGTCTTCTCAATACCACAAAACTTATACCGCCCACTCAGGACAGTTTAAAGGAAAACGTTAGGGTTTCAGTAATGATTTTAATAAACTGCTTTATTGATAGCCTTCGGTGCATTATGTGAAAAGCCAAACTAACAAAGATGCTGAAGAGAGAACAAAAGAGAATAGTGTGGAAATTGAAAGACAATCTGGAGGGAGTTAAATAGCCGCTGATTGTCCCTTTATGGAGAGGGGAGACAGAAGCAAAGGTTAAACAAAACTAATTTGTTGTTAGTCCAGGATGAGTCTGAGGGTGGACCTTAAATCACAGGGCTATGTAGGAGGCTATGAGGGCAGTTAACTGCTTGATCTGCATTTTGAAGAAAACTTTGCCCTCTGTTTGGACTCCCCTGTGTGAACACAGAATGTCACTTCCCTGGTGTAGATTGAATTATGTCCCCACCCCACCCCCCCAAAAAAAGGTATGTTAAAGTCCTAACCCAAAGTACCTTAGTTAGAGATAGGGTCTTTGCAGATGTAATCAAGTTAAAATGAAGCCATGCCTGATGATTGATGTCTAGATGACCGGTGTCTTATAAGAAGTAATTCCACACACCCTCCCCCCAACCCCTGTCCCCACCTCTGGGAGCATATAAGTTCGTGGAAAATTAGAACAATATAGTAGGGATCCTGATGTAGATTATGGGGTCAGGCCACCATACAGCACTGATAAGGAAGGAAAGCCAGAGGGGGATGACACAAGATTTGCAAGTTCTTCATAGCAAAGCCTACCAATGAAATTCACTGCATCAATGTAATCCACTAAAAGTGGTAGTGCTGTGTGTATGTGTGGGTCTAATCAACAAATCACATAGCATATACACAATATTTATCAACAAAAGAAGGGTCATATATCTAACCCTAAGGCAAGTCCATATTCCAAAAGACTGAAGTCATATAGACTGTTCTCTGACCAAAATGAAATTAAGATGAAAATTAATAACAAGCCCTATGTGAAAATTTACCATCTATTTAAAGTTAAGAAATATGCTTCAAAATAACCTATGACTCCAAAAATAAATGATAAGGGAAACGAGAAATTATCTTTAACTGTGTGATAATAAAAACATAACAAATATACATCAAAAATGTTCAGTATTTAAAGGGACACTTATAGTCTTTATTATATTAGAAAGGAATTAAATTGAAAAGCAATGATCTAAATAAACATCAATCTCAAGAACTGGGAAAATATGACCCAGCAATTGCACTGCTGGGGATTTACCCCAAAGATACAGATGCAGTGAAACGCCGGGACACCTGCACCCGGATGTTTCTAGCAGCAATGTCCACAATAGCCAAACTGTGGAAGGAGCCTCGGTGTCCATCGAAAGATGAATGGATAAAGAAGATGTGGTTTATGTATACAATGGAATATTACTCAGCCATTAGAAACGACAAATACCCACCATTTGCTTTGACGTGGATGGAACTGGAGGGTATTATGCTTAGTGAAATAAGTCATCAGAGAAGGACAAACATTATATGGTCTCATTCATTTGGGGAATATAAAAAATAGTGAAAAGGAATAAAGGGGAAAGGAGAAAAAATGAGTGGGAAATATCAGAAAGGGAGACAGAACATGAGAGACTCCTACCTCTGGGAAATGAACTAGGGATGGTAGAAAAGGAGGTGGGCAGGGGGCGGGGAGGTGACTGGGTGACGGGCACTGAGGGGGGCACTTGATGGGATGAGCACTGGGATTCCTTATGTTGGCAAATTGAACACCAATAAAAATTTATTTTAAAAAATAACAAAATAAATTTTTCAAAAAGCAAAAAAAAAGAAACTGGGAAAAGAACAGAAGAAAAATATTTAAAAAGTAAAAAAAGTTAATAAAAAAGACAAAAGACTGATAAATAATATATAATAGAGAATCAAGAGGTCATTCTGGGAAAAAATTAAGAAAATTGAGAAACCCTTGGGAAACTGATAAGGAGGAACACAAAGAAGGCACAGGTCAATGCAAAGGATGCAAGGAAAACGTTAACTACAGACTCTACCAACATTTAAAACATAATCAGAAGATGTTATGAACAACTTTGTGCCCACAAGGTTGAGCATTTTGATAAAAATGGACAAAATTCCAGAAAATAGGCCTTACCAAAATTAGTTCATGAAAACAGGGAAAATCCGAATAATTGGTTTAAAGATTGCAGTCTGGTAATCCTGACATCTGAGTCATTGCAGGTCAATTCTCTCTCTTAATCCTGTTTCTTTTTTTTTTTTTAAGATTTTATTTATTCATGAGAGACACACAGAGAGGGAGAGAGACAGAGACACAGGCAGAGGGAGAAGCAGGCTCCATGCAGGGAGCCCCATGTGGGACTTGATCCCGGGTCTCCAGGATCACGCCCTGGGCCAAAGGCAGGCGCTAAACTGCTGAGCCACCCAGGGATTCCCTCTTAGTCCTGTTTCTTGAAAAAAGTAGTAACTTTTTATGGACTACTAGACATTATATATGAAAAACTGCACAGAGGCTCTGGATGACATTATCTTCCATCAGAGAGGATTTACTTCTCAGTCTCTGTCCCCATGCCCAGACTTTGCAAGTGCCCCGAGGGATGAAACTGCAGGCAGAATGGGGGCTCCTTCTCAGTAAGGTGTCTTTTCCTCCAATATATCAGTACCTCAAGTCCATACTACCTTAGATGTCTTCAAACATGTTTTCAATATTCAGCTTTTCCAGGTTTTCTTAATGGGAGCATTGGTCTACTACAAGCTATACTCTTCTAACTGAAATTATAAATCTGTGTATTAAAGCATGATCAAGCATTAAAGACATAGTAATCATTTTAGAAGTTGCGTGGTTTTTTTGAGAGAGAGAATGCATGTGTGTACAAGCGGGGGGGGAGGGACAGAGGAAGAGAGAGAGAAAATCCCAAGCAGGCTCCACACTCAGCACAGCACTCTCACGACTCTGAGATCATGACCCGAGAGGACATCTAGAGTTAGATGCTCAACCGACTGAGCCACCCAGGTGCCCCTAGAAGTTGTGTTTTTAACATTGGCATTTCAAGAGTTAAGTGCAGATGGCAGCAGTTGAGAGGGTGAGAAGAGTATTGAAAGGAAGGAAAAAGGCATTAACAGCCTAATCTTATGCAGTGGTCGAGGTGGTTCCAGAAATAAAGATAGAGGATCCCTGGGTGGCTTGGCGGTTTAGTGCCTGCCTTAGGCCCAGGGCTTGATCCTGGAGACCCGGGATTGAATCCCACATCAGGCTCCTGGCATGGAGCCTGCTTCTCCCTCTGCCTGTGTCTCTGCCTCTCTCTGAGTGTCACTCATGAATAAATAAAATCTTTAAAAAAAAGATAGATAGATAGATAGATAGATAGATAGATAGATAGATAGATAGATAGATACCATTGTGTGAACCAGCAGAACTCATGGCATATGATCAAAATGCAGCTTTACTTTAGTTTTCCATTGGTCCTCACAGATGTAGTCAGTGATGCTCACCTTTCTCTGGCCCTGGATAAAGTCTTGGCCAGATCCCATGATATTTCTGCCAAGTGCCAGGTAACAGGTATACCCCTGTTACTTCAACATTGCAGTCTTAAATCAGAAATCTAAAATCCAATCCTCAAAAATCATCAAAATTTTCGATTGACTTAACATCAGATCCTCCTTTCTCCACTTGCCATACCCACTGAGGCCTGAGTGTTGCTAAAGGAGAGGAATGTGTGGTCTTTCTCTGGCTCCTTTTCTTGTCTAAACTAGGACTTCTTGCCTCCCCAGCATTGGAGTACAGGAGGGGAATGGGGCAGGGAGGTTGCTTACTTAAACTGGTAACACTGTAAGTTAGGTTCACTCTCTCTGTCCTACATGTCTAGAAATGTGTCTTTCTTTCATGAGGACTGGCAGAGGCTTACCTACTGGGTTGCTCTGGCTGACATGTGTGATGCATCCCTTTTGGTTGGCCTCACACCTTCCCCATTGGTTCCCCAGCAATCCACTGAGAATAATGCTGGCTGCCTGCATCCCACCACCCTTCTGCAGGACTTTCAATGGTTCCAGAGCATCCTATACATTCCTATATGGTTCCTATTTGGTCCATTGGAAATATCCATGCCCCTTTGGACTGGCCACTGGGAGGAGTTCAGTTATTCCCCATTTGTAACAGCAGTTCCCTTGTATTCTATCATCTAAGCTGCCTAGTATCCAATAGTCTCACATTTTTTGTCACCAAGATTTCCTAGAATGAGAATTAGACACCAGTCCACTCTGTATCCACATCTGAGGAGTATGTATTGGACGCCTCACTTGGTCCACATAAAGCCCCCTCATGCTCAGTAAGATAGGTGAACTCTGCCCTAAGCCCTTGCTGGAATATGTGGATGAGGCTCACAGCGGAATCTTCACCAAAAAAATCTTCCTCACACAATGCTCTCTATCTACACATCAGCATTTTTACATTTTTGAATAGTAGTAGGTAAAGAAAAGATCAAGAGTCAGTAAGCTGGCTCTTGACCACTTCCTTTATAGTTCTGCATAACAGAGTTTGTTTCACATCTGTTATAGTAGATATCCTATTAGAACTTCGGTCAAAATGAAGACAAGACACATCCTATTTTCATATACTGTTTCTAGTACAGTATTTAACATAATAAGGATGGCAAATAGTCAATGATCACAGATACAGGTGCATATAGGGGCAGAAAGCTAAAGCAAATGAGCAAAAAAGGCCTGAGATAAGAAAGATTATATGGCCTGCTTTGTCCATTTTTAATTGTCCCACATGGGTATGAAGAAATATTTTACTACTATAAGAAAAAAATATATAGCCAAATGATGCTAATGGCAATAGCTACTTGGCCTCAGTACTAAAGACCAATAAGGAATGCTAGAATCTGGGGGACACTGGAAATCTGAATGATCAACAGTCATGATTCAGTTCAGGCCAACTATTTCCCTAAAAGAATGCAAACCCAGTTTTGAATATTTGATGATTTTTCAAGAGAAGCAGGAAAATCTATGTTTTTGTGTTATAATTATACTTGATCCTTTACATTTTGGCACGATTTTTTTTTTTCAAACGCTGTATAGGCCAAACATAGACAGCCAGTCTGTACCCACTAGCAAGGCACTAAAATAATGAACCAAAACCTCGTGGACCAGAGCAGAAAGTCATTAAATATTTTCTTAAATGGATATACATATGAATAGTGATTTTAGTGCATTATTTAGACCTACGAAGGTAACTAGGAGAATAAAAAAGCTAACTCCGGTTCTGGGAGTCTAAACTGTCCTTAGAACAACATAAGAAGGACCAGTTTTTATTACTCTATACTATTTTGGCTTTTAAATTTATGTCCTTGTTACTTTGATAAAAAAAAATTTAAAATAAAGAGGAACTTTTAAATCCCTTGACAAAATTCCAACTCTGATTTGACTTCCCTGGCTAGAAAATGTATTTCCGTCAGAAATGAAGCAACTGACTCAACACTACTGCTTGATACACCAAGGCCATAACAGCAGCTCCAGTAGCTTTGCACAAATGCTAGCTCTGCAAGGGTTCATCAAACTCTGTGCCCAACTTCTGTATCTGTACCTTCATCTCCCATATGGGTTTGCCTGAGATCTTATTCTTTGTGCATACCCTATATTTAATTCCTGCTGGTGGCTCAGGAGAACAATGACAATATCTGTGGACCTTGAGAGCCTGTGCTCAATCCAAGGACCGAGTTCAACAGCCTGAAGACCTCCCCAGCCCCCTTCAATATCCAACAACTACATGGATATCACTGAGTTTTTATCACTCAGTGATAAAAACTGAGTTTCCTCACTGAGTTTCCTACCTCCCCCCACTACCCCATGGCATTAATCCAATGCCATCCTCATGACTATATATCCGCTCAAAAAAATGATACTTCCTACGGTAGCCACAACCACCCCCATTCGTACCACTAGAATATCTTTGTCTTCATGGATTCTCTCTCCAGATTTTATGAGGCCATGGGCACAGATTTGTTTCCTCTCTTCTGTAGAAGCTCTCCCCTATCCTTGGGATGAGTCATTTGTCTGCAGCTTACTACCAACAAAAAGATGGCCAAGAGACTAATCTTATCCCAGAATGATAGAAATTACAAGAATTTTATTTATTTTCTTTTAATAAAAATAGCTAACTTTGTGTTTTACTTTGTATCAGATGCTGTTCTAATCTCTATGATGTAGATACTATTTTCACCCATTTTAAGCCAAGGAAACAGGCACAGGAAAGCTAAGTAACCTGCTTGGGGCAAAAATTTTCTAAGTGGCAAAGCCTGTGTTTTAATCCTGACTCTAACTCCAGAGCCTGTGCTCTAAAGTACTAAATTAGAAAGCCTTTCGGTATAAAATGATACATGAATGCAAAATGGTAAATCCATAAAACAGGTTAGAGTCATCAAAATATAATTGTTACATCTAGATGATCTCTCTTCATAGGGAAAAGAACTGAACACCACCGACAAGTTTGGATATGCTCAATACTTACACACTTACCTTTCTTCCCCCTAATTTTCAATTGTCTCAATGGCATTCTGAGCTTTTATAAATTCAAATAAATATTTAGATCTTTCATCCATTTTGAGTTTATCTTTGTGTATGGTGCAAGACAGTGGTCTAGTTTCATTCTTCTGCATGTGGATGTCCAATTTTCCCAGCACCATTTATTGAAGAGACTGTCTTTCTTCCAGTGGATCGTCTTTCCTCCTTTATTGAATATTAGTTGACCATAAAGTTCAGGGTCCACTTCTGGGTTCTCTATTCTGTTCCATTGATCTATGTGTCTGTTTTTGTGCCAGTACCACACTGTCTTGATGACCACAGCTTTGTAGTACAACCTGAAATCTGGCATTGTGATGCCCCCAGATATGGTTTTCTTTTTTAAAATTCCCCTGGCTATTCGGGGTCTTTTCTGATTCCACACAAATCTTAAAATAATTTGTTCTAACTCTCTGAAGAAAGTCCATTGTATTTTGATAGGGATTGCATTGAACGTGTAAATTGCCCTGGGTAACACCGACATTTTCACAATATTAATTCTGCCAATCCATGAGCATGGAATATTTTTCCATCTCTTTGTGTCTTCCTCAATTTCTTTCAGAAGTGTTCTATAGTTTTTAGGGTATAGATCCTTTACCTCTTTGGTTAGGTTTATTCCTAGGTATCTTATGCTTTTGGGTGCAATTGTAAATGGGATTGACTCCTTAATTTCTCTTTCTTCAGTCTCATTGTTAGTGTATAGGAATGCCATTGATTTCTGGGCATTGATTTTGTATCCTGCCATGCTACCAAATTGCTGTATGAGTTCTAGCAATCTTGGGGTGGAGGCTTTTGGGTTTTCTATGTAGAGTATCATGTCATCGGCGAAGAGGGAGAGTTTGACTTCTTCTTTGCCAATTTGAATGCCTTTAATGTCTTTCTGTTGTCTGATTGCTGAGGCTAGGACTTCCAATACTATGTTGAATAGCAGCGGTGAGAGTGGACATCCCTGTCTTGTTCCTGATCTTAGGGGAAAGGCTCCCAGTGCTTTCCCATTGAGAATGATATTTGCTGTGGGCTTTTCGTAGATGGCTTTTAAGATATCGAGGAAAGATCCCTCTATCCCTACACTCTGAAGAGTTTTGATCAGGAATGGATGCTGTATTTTGTCAAATGCTTTCTCTGCATCTAATGAGAGGATCATATGGTTCTTGGTTTTTCTCTTGCTGATATGATGAATCACATTGATTGTTTTACGAGTGTTGAACCAGCCTTGTGTCCTGGGGATAAATCCTACTTGGTCATGGTGAATAATTTTCTTAATGTGTTGTTGGATCCTATTGGCTAGTATCTTGTTGAGAATTTTTGCATCCATGTTCATCAGGGATATTGGTCTGTAATTCTCTCCTAGAGGAGAACACAGGCAACACCCTTTTTGAACTCGGCCGCAGTAACTTCTTGCAAGATACATCCATGAAGGCAAAAGAAACAAAAGCAAAAATGAACTATTGGGACTTCATCAAGATAAGAAGCTTTTGCACAGCAAAGGATACAGTCAACAAAACTAAAAGACAACCTACAGAATGGGAGAAGATATTTGCAAATGACGTATCAGACAAAGGGCTCGTTTCCAAGATCTATAAAGAACTTATTAAACTCAACAGCAAAGAAACAAACAATCCAATCATGAAATGGGCAAAAAACATGAAGAGAAATCTCACAGAGGAAGACATAGACATGGCCAACATGCACATGAGAAAATGCTCCACATCACTTTCCATCAGGGAAATACAAATCAAAACCACAATGAGATACCACCTCACACCAGTGAGAATGGGGAAAATCAACAAGGCAGGAAACAACAAATGTTGGAGAGGATGCGGAGAAAAGGGAACCCTCTTACACTGTTGGTGGGAATGTGAACTGGTGCAGCCACTCTGGAAAACTGTGTGGAGGTTCCTCAAAGAGTTGAAAATAGACCTGCCCTACGACCCAGGAATTGCACTGCTGGGGATTTACCCCAAAGATTCAGATGCAATGAAACGCCGGGACACCTGCACCCCGATGTTTCTAGCAGCCATGTCCACAATAGCCAAACTGTGGAAGGAGCCTCGGTGTCCATCGAAAGATGAATGGATAAAGAAGATGTGGTTTATGTATACAATGGAATATTCCTCAGCCTTTAGAAACGACAAATACCCACCATTTGCTTCAATGTGGATGGAACTGGAGGGTATTATGCTGAGTGAAGTAAGTCAATCGGAGAAGGACAAACAGTGTATGTTCTCATTCATTTGGGGAATATGAATAATAGTGAAAGGGAATAGAAGGGAAGGGAGAAGAAATGTGTGGGAAATATCAGAAAGGGACACAGAACATAAAGACTCCTAACTCTGGGAAACGAACTAGGGGTGGTGGAAGGGGAGGAGGGCGGGGGTGGGGGTGAATGGGTGACGGGCACTGAGGGGGACACTTGACGGGATGAGCACTGGGTGTTATTCTGTATGTTGGTAAATTGAACACCAATAAAAATTAATTTATTAAAAAAAACAAAAAAATTCAAATAAAGACTTTCTAATCTTTATTCAAATAAAAAGAGACTTTATAAGACTTGTTCACTAGAGGTCGCTCTCCTAACTATGGAGTCAGGTTGGTCTTTTCTCACAGGCAAGAGGGCAGAATTAGGCAACAGATGATGGCTGCCATTCATGTGTCCAGCAGATGTCACTAGAATCCCATGGATCCTGAGGTTGATTCTTAGCTAAACACCTACACTTCACTAACATAAGCATCTCGCTCTGTCAAGGCATGTTATGCTAAGTTTGTTATTTTAATAGATTTTAAAATATAAAACTATTTGGTTGTCAAGATAGTCTATGTAAAACACACATGATCCACTTATCTGCTGGGGAAAGAAAATAAAATAAATTACCTTGCTTGAAATAACAAGGTAACTGAGGGAAAAACAAGAGGGTTACTTGACAGGAATGACAACTCAGACTGGGTTGGAGGATGTTTTCTCAACAGCTTTCATCAAAAATCATACTATGCCTAAGATCAGGGATACAAATGAGTGCACGTAGCTTCCAATGTTCCTTGTTGTTGTTGTTCCTTGTCAAAGTACTTCCAAGTGTCTTAGCCTACTGGGCTGCCATAACCAAATGTCAAAGAGTGGGGGTGCTTTTTAGACAACAGAGTTTATTTCTCACTGTTGTGGTAGCTGGGAGTCCAAGATCAAGATGTCGGCCAACGGCTCCCTGATGAGGACTCTCTTCCTGGCTTACAGAGAGCCACCTTCTCGATGTATTCTCAGGTGATGGAAAGAGAGGAAACAAGCTGGTCTGGAGTCTCTTCATACAAGGGCAGTAATCCCATCAAGAGGTCCTTACCCTCATGCCCTCATCCAAGCCTAATTATCTCCCAAAAGCCCTATCTCCAAATACCATCACACTGGGGAGTAGGGGGCAGGGGAAGGCAGACACTATTTAGTCCTTAGCATCAAGTTTAGTAATCAATATGGGCAATCAATACAGCCTTATATGAGGATTTGGCTGTGTCAGAGGAACCCAAAACACAGGTCATGGCCTTTTATACCATGTTAGGCCTAGGAGACCATATCAGCTCCTGAGGATCCACCTTATAATGAATTTATTGTTATACCACTTACTTTAGAGTTCTATTTCCTATGTTGTTGGCATACCTATAGCAATCCTACCCATACCCATACCTAACCTCTAGGATATTGCTTGATTTATCAGGAAAACTGTATTAATTTATCACTTCACAGACAGACACAGTCTCTATGAAACATTCTCTCATCAACAACCCTCACAGTCTGGTGTATATCATCCAATTCTATTTACTGCCTATCTCATAAATACAACATTCCAAGAGCAAAAGGCTAGCTAATAAGTGCAGAGATAAACATTAACATTTTTATATTTTTTATAAAAAAATTATAAAATGTATTTTGAAGACATTTATAAAAATAAACATTTTTATCATTATGATTCAGCTGAAATAACAAAAATTCATAGTTCCAGTTAGGACAATACTACTTATCTATGGTAAAACCTACCCCACTTTATCAATGCTGTAGAAAGTTTTGAGAAGTGGCACTTGCTTAGAAGAACAAAGTGGCACGAGCTAAGAACAACAGTCACATGTTCGAATGACATGACTTCTACTTGTACTTTTATTCATTTCAGTTCAAAATGTCTAAATATATTAAAACATCTTTATATCCTGAAATATAAAATGAGAATGTTAAAAGCACTGAGGAAAAGAGTACTTTTTAGGCAAGCAGGGATACTGAAGATAGATCATCTATAGACAAAGGGTTTAAAGTGACCAGAGAACTCAAAAGACAGTACCCGTCTCTGAAATTTTCCACACAGAACTCTTGAATGCCTTTGCAGAGAACATCTTTTCTGTTTGAACCGTCTTATCTCCTTTTAAGTCCTATTCATCAATTAAAGTTATGTTCAAATGGTTCCTTCATTGTAAAACATTCTCTAGCCTCCTCAATCATGGTCAGAATCAACTGCTCCGAACTCTCTTCCCTTAGTACATCTTATAAACTGCCACCATTAAAGAGCTTATCAAGTTAAATCACTATCAGGCAAGTAACTTGAGGCGATATATATATATCTCCAGAGCAGACTGTGGCATTGATTCTTCATTCTTCCATGTACTAACTGTGTGGCCTTAGATATTTCATTAAACTACCCTGACTCATTTCCTCATCCATACAACAGAGGTAATAGGGGTGTCTGGCTAGCTCAGTCTAAAGCATGCAACTCCCAATCTCAGGGTCATGAGTTCAAGCCCCAAATTGGGTGTAGAGCCTTAAAAATAAATACATAAATACATAAATAAAGTCATTCTTTTTTTTTAAATGGAGGTAACAATACATTATCTTGTAACACAATATCTTACTGGGTTATTAGAAGAAATAAATAATATAAAATATGAAAAAAAGAATAATGCCTGGCATAAAGCAGTCCTTAATAAATGTTAACTTTTATTAACTTACCTATTAGACTGGTTGTTCTTCACTGTATGTTAGAATCACGTGGGGAGATTTTTTTTTTTAATTGCCATGCCCAGGACCCACCCAAGACCTATTTTAGAAGATTCTAGATGTGGTTCCTTATGTATTAATATGCTTTAAGGCTCCTCAAGTAAGGTGAATGATCTAGAGTTGAGGACCATTGCATTAGATTTTTATCCCTTTGACAAAGGAAATACTTGTCTTTGTAACCTCAGCATTTGGGCTAATGTCACACATATGGGAGAATTTAATTATATTTGTTGAACTGAACTGATGTGAGAAGATCCAGCAGGACATAAAATCAAAGCAAATCTTCAAAGCACTTTCCAAGATCTCAAGATGGTTTTAGGTATAGCTATTTCCCAAGATTACACCCCCCGTACCCCGGAGTAGAAGGCTTACCAGAGGGCATCAAGGACATTTGGGGAACAAGAGATGCTAGAAAAATGCTGGTCAGCGTAGTTTCTCATGGAGACCCAGAATTCATACTGATGGAATATCAACAACTGTAAGGTGAGTAAAACCCTCATTTGAAAGGATTGAGAAAATATCTTCAACATATTAAAGAGCATTGTCCGATCTTAAAAGACTATTTACTCCTCATTCCCCGCTTCTTGTAACAGGATTGGTAGTGCTTTGAAGAAGCAGAACATACTGCACCAAGATGCACTGTAGCTAATAACACTAGCTAGTTTGACAGGATAATGCTGAACCATCAAAGATGATGGAAAGACGAAGGATGTAGATTTTAGGACCTGAAAACAAAGTAAACAGGAATTTTCTCTCAGGAATTTAGAGGTTGTTAGAACTATCACAGGGGAATTTTTACATTCTTCAAAAAGGCTAGGCGCTAGGAATTGTGCAAATCGAAAAGACGCAGATTTGGACTGCTGAATTGAGAAGCTATTATTAGGTCCTCTTCTTTGCAATGACTAGAGTAACCACAGAGGAGACAACATTTTCAAACACTTTGTTATTTTTTAGTGTTCTTTCACCTGACTATCCCCAATTCAATATAGCTCAGTTTCAGTGAGTATTATAGAATTTTGCTGAAGATTTTAGTTGCAATCAATCAAAAAGCATTTATTAAGTCCCATATACTCAGAGCACTGTACTAGATGCACTGGAGATTGGATTACATACATGATACAAGTTCTCAAGTGGCTCATAATTCCAATAGCTCAAATACAAAATGGTTCAACTATTAGCTCAGAGCTGGAGCAGCCCGAGATGATATGTTTAGTACTTTGTACTTACACTGCTGTTTCTTTGGCTTAACACTGAGGGCATTTTAGAGCATCTCAAATCAAACACCATTTATTATGAGCCCAGAAACACATTTTCAAGGGGAACACCAAAGGCCATAGCTTTTTCTCCCCCCTCCTCATCTTAAAGCTCTAGTAATAGCCAGTCATATATATGCCCACCAAGTGATCTTCATGAGTAAGTCAGATGACTGCAAATGAACCGAGTCAAAAATTATTCCTAATAAACAGAACTAGATCTATCACATGATAATGGCTATTATCTGCAATGGAATAAAAGCCAATGCTCTTTCACCCTCAACCCTGAGCCTTGTACCATCTCCCTGGCCTATTCTTGTATGTGCCTTTTTGCAAACTTCTTCATTCTCTCTACATAATCACCAGTCACAGGCAGAAACTGAAACTTCCCCTTTTGAAAGTGAAAAGCAACAAGTGAAACTCCTGATACTCTCAATCTTTAACATCTTTCTGTTTTCTTTCCAGGTGTAAGCTTCTGGAATCTTTAAATTTCTGACAGCCACAACTTCTCTTTAGTTATTATGGGGAGGGATTCCACAAGTAGGATCAGAGAGAGGGTGATACAATTACTCAGCAATGAATCATTTTGTTCAAAATTAAACCACTTCCATTGCACATTGTTGTTCCCACTTCCTTCAGTAACTTATAACTAGAGGAAGCCTCCCTCTACTCTCTTCTAGAGACCATGGGTTCTTCATTCAGTCTCACACTTAAATTGTACTTAAATTCCTGCCACACACCTCACCAATCTTGAAATATGGTTGTGTGCAAACTTGGAATATTCTTCCTGCCACCATGACGTAGGCTTTCACATAGATCATATACTTTCCTTTTAATTTTCTGAGAACAGATCTGTGGGGGCTCTGACTTACCTCCTTATTGCTACAATCTCTTATATGTGTTTCTTTCTTCTCCTCCCATTTCTGGTTTCTTTAATCCTCTCTGCCTCTTCTTTTTTTCTCAGCATCTTTTTTTAAATATTTTATTTATTTATTTATTCATGAGAGACACAGAGAAAGAGGCAGAGACATAGGCAAAGGGAGAAGCAGGCTCCCTGCAGGCAGCCTGATGTGGGACTTGATCATGCCTTGAGCCAAAGGCAAATGCTCAAACACTGAGCCACCCAGGTCCCCCATTTCTCAGCATTTCTTATGAGATATGACTTATTATTTACAAATAAAGCTTCAAATGGGTTTGCATCTACCTGTGACTTATAATGACCAAGTCTCAGAGTATCTTACGAAAAAACATGTCCACTTGCAATAGTAGTCTTTAAACACACACACACACACACACACAGAGACAGAGAGAGAGAGAGAGAGAGAGAGAGAGAGAGAGAGAGAAACAGCAAAGGGGAAAGTTTAATCTTTCCAATAAATGGTGGTAGGTCACTTAGGTAGCCATACAGAAAAAAATCTAACTTTTCCATACCTCACTCCGTTCACAAAAATTAATTCCAGGTTAATTATAGATCTAACTGTGAAAAATAAAGCAATAAAGCTTCTGGAAGATAACATAGGAAAGTATTCAAACTTTGAGATGGGGAAATTTTTCTTTAAAAGGATACAAAAAGCACTCTCAGTAAAGAAAGCGATAGAAAAATTAAACTTCATTAACTTTCTGCTTTTCAACAAAACACCATTGAAGCTATAAAAAGGCAAACCAAAGAGTAAGAAAGGATATTTTCAACCAATATAGTTAACTCAAGATTTCCATCCATTAAATTTGTAGAACTACAAATTAGTAAAAACAGACAACTTAATAGAAAAGTGGACACAAGACTTGAATCAACACTTTATAAGAGAATAATTTAATGGCCAACACACATTTGAAAAGCGTCCCAAATTCATCAATCACCAAGGCAATGCAAACTCTAATGGCAATGAAATAGGACAACATTCCCAAGAGATATAATTTAAAAGACAGATCTTTGGTGAGGCCAAGAACAAATGAGAAATCTCCTACACTGTGAGTGTAAATGGCCACAACTATATTGGAAACCTTGGTATCATCTACTAAGGTTGAGCATGTACACATACTCTATAACCCCACAACTTGACTTCTACATGTATACTCAACACAAATGCATGCTATATACTCCAAAAGATATATACAAGAATTTCCGGAACAGCATTATTCAAAAGAGCAAAAATCTGGGGAGGAATTGTGCAACATTAGTAGATCAGCTAAATAAATTATAGTACATTTATACAATGGAATTTTATACAACAATGCAAAGGAATGAACTGCTACATGTATCTTGGTCAGATCTCACAAACACAACATGGAGTGTTAAGAAGCCAGTCACTGAGTGAATATATACCATATGATTCTCTCTACGTAAAATTCAAAACCAGGCATTAGAAGGCAGACTAGTATAAACTTTGGGAAGAGGGTAACATTGACAGTAACAGATGGAGAACACAGGACTTCTGGGGTGTTGTTAATGTTCTATTTCTTAACCAGGTGATGGTAATTGGTTGTGTTCACTTTGAGATTATTGAGGACTTATGGTTTGTGCACTCTTTTATGAATGTCACACATGTGTGTTATAGAAAAAAATATGAGAGAAAAGATAAATGCCTAAATTAGAACTAGAAATAATGTCAAAGATGGATCATTAAATTAGCAAGATTAGCGGAGTTCTAGACAGACTGCCTGATATGTTTAATATATCCTACTTAAGGACAGCACTGGTCCTAAAGATAGTCCTATGAGCTTGTAGATAAGGTTCAAATAGTTGTAGCCGTGACAAACTGAAGGCTGTGAAGGTGCAAGTACATGCAAAGGTTAACTTAAAGCTACCCTATAACTTCTTGCCAAATGAGCAGCCTGATGCAGTGGATACAATTTTAAGATCACTTTCCAAAAATGTTAACCAGACATACATGGGGCATGGCTTACTGAAAATACCTAGAATTACTATAATTTAATGTTTTGCATCAAAATGAGGCAGAATTCTATTTTATGTAGTCCTTTTACAGAAGAGTAATAAGTCACTAAGAATTTTTTAATATAATATTAAGTACACATTACACTTAATAAATGTAAGTTGTAGTTTTATAATAATCCATAAATTTTTAGATATCATCTGAAATACCTTTATTTTCTTCTCATGGCAAGAGCTGAAGTTTTACTTAAAATGTTTCATGTTTGAAAGGACATCTAATTTTAGGTTAAAAATCATACAGCCTGTCTGTAACTGTTTGCTAGGGCTGCTATAACAAAATATCACCAAATGGGTGGCTTCACCAAGAGATATTAATTTTCTCAGAGTTCTGGAGGCTGAGAGCCCAAAATTATGGTATTGGGAGGGGTATACCTTCTTCTGAGGCTGTGAGGGAGGAATTGTTTCATGCCTCTCGCTTAGCTTCTAGGGTGTTTAATGACGATCTGTGGGTTCTTCGGCTGTAGAAACATCATCCCAATCTTTGCCTTCATCTTCACATGGTATTCTCCCTGTGTGCGTATTTGTGTCCAAATTTCCTCTTGTTATAAGGAAGCCAATTGCCCTGGATCAAGGGTTTATCCTATTCTGTTATGACCTCATCTTAACAAATTACACCTTCAATGACCTTCTCCCTCTTTTCAATGACCCTGCATCAAATACAGCCACATTCTAAGCCACTGGGGGTGAAAATGGCAACATATGAATTGGGTGGGTGGGGAGCACAGAGCATACTTTAACCCATAACAGACTTTTTAACAAGTTATGCTGGAACAATTGCCATATCCAAAAAAAAATTTTTAATTTAGAATTTAGATCCTTAGCTCACAGCATATACAAAAATTAGCTCTAAATGGATCCAACACCTAAATGTAAGAGCTATAACTATAAGAGCTATAACTATAAAAACTTAGAATACATAGGAGAAAACCTTCATGACTTGGTTACACAAAGAGTTTTCTTTTTTTAAGATTTATTCATTTATTTTAGAGATGAAGAGCAAGTGAGCAGGGGGAGGGGCAGAAGGAAAGAATCTTAAGCAGCATTCCCACAGAGCAGAGAGCCTGATGCAAGGCTCCCACAACCCCGAGATCTTGACCCAAGCCTAAATTGAGTCAGACACTCAGCCTACTGAGCCAATGGGACACTCCTTGGTTATCTAAAGAGTTCTTGAATATAATAGGAAAAATATGATCCTTAAGGATAAAATTGATAAAGTGAACTTTATCAAAATTAAAAACTGTTGTGCCTCAATAAATAATTTTTTTTTAAAAAAGGGAGTGCCTGGGTGGTTCAGTGATTGAGTGGTTGCCTTTGGCTCTGGTCATGATCCCAGGATCCTGGGAGGGAGTCCCACATCAGCCTCCCCACAGGGAGCCTGCTTCTCCCTCTGCCTATGTCTCTGCTTCTCTCTCTGTGTCTCTTATGAATAAAAATTTTTAAAAAAAAAGATACCCTTAAGAAAATGAAAAGATAAGCCACAGATTAGAAGAAAATGTTTGTAAATCAATGTATCTGCTAAAGGACTAGTATCCATAACACATAAAAGACACAACTCAGTAATAAATAGACAACTCAATTTTTAAAAATGGATCAATTATTTTATTAGACATTTTATCAAAGAGGCTATAGAAATGGCTATACACACGCAAAGATACTCAACTTCATTAGTCATTAGGGAAATGCAATTAAAACTACATCATATAACTATAATAAAAAAGACACAATAACAAGTGTTGGTGAGGATGTGGAAAAGCTGAAACCCTTGTAGGCTGCCAGAGTAAATGTCAACTGATACAGCAACTTTGGAAAACAGTTTGAAAGTTTCTTTAGAAGTTAAATATAAACATAAACAGCAACTTGTTCCTAATACTTGTTACAATATGGGTAACCCTCAAACACATTAAGCTAAATGAAAGAAACCAGATGCAAAAGATTATATATTGTATGATTCCATTTATATAAAATCTATAGAAAAGGCAAATCTAGAGGAAACAGGCTGATTAGTGGTTACTTGGAGCTGGGGTGTAACTGAGAATGGATTAGGGTTATGGGGAATCTTTTTGGAGTGTTAGAAATATTCTAGAACTAGATTTTGAACATAGCATCACAACTTTACAGATTTACTAAAAATCATTGACAAGTTCACTTAATACAAGTGTGTTTTATGGTATGTAAATTCTACCTCAATAGGGCTCAATAAAGCAGTAAAATCATATAGCTTCAGAATTTTTAATGTATCACTCTATATTTTCTAATATTCAATATTGCTGTCAGAAGCCTATGTCAGTCTGACTCATGTTCTTTCTGAATGACCTGGATTGTTTCTTTGCTTCTTTTAATCTCTGGAAGTTTTTTCTATGTTCATTATCAAAAAATATATAGTATCATGTTTTGTTTTGCATTATTAAATATGCTTAATTCGTATCTTCTCAATGTATCATTTTGCAACCTGCTTTTTCTTTTCCCTTCAACATAATGGTTTTTGAGCGTTACCTATGTTGCTACATAATAATTTTAATTATTATACAATAATCTGGTTTTTTTCTATTATAAACAGTGTTGCAAAGAATAATCTTGTTTAGGTTTCCTTAGGGAAAGGTCCCAGTTTCTCCTAAGAATATATCCATAAGTAGAATTTTTGTCATAGTTTGTCTGCTTCAGCTTTACTAGGTAGTGACAAAATGTTCTTCAAAGTAATCACTCTGGTTTATATTTCCACCAACAGTGCATTGTAGTTTCCATTTCTTCACAGGGTCACTTGTATCTTTAGACTTTTATATCTGGAAAGCAAAACACATTGACTGAACAATGGAAATGAAAATAATCTCTTGAGCCTCAGGGTTCTGGTATTCATATATGAAGATACATATCTTTCAACTCCAGAAGATTCTCATTTCCTCTTCTCAATTATTTCTGATCTCTCTCTCTCTCTCTCTCTCTCTCCAGACCAATCTTATTTGACTATTACAAATTGTGAATTGTACACCACATAATGACAAACAACCCACCTGCTCTTAGCCCCACTAAAATGACCCTCTCTGATTCTAATTCCTTTGTGTCTATCTCTTTTTGCCCAACTTCCTGAGATCTCTCTTCTGCTTTCCCCCTCCAGATATTTCATAGCATTATGGTTAGGAACATCTCTTCTTACCTGAGTGGTCTCTTTGCAGGGTATCTTTGTTCTGTGTTACACACATAGAGTTATAAAGAGGCTACTATTTAGAGAAAAACAGAATTGTGTTCTCTCCTACTGCTGGAGTAATCGGTTTCCTCTCAGATCAATTTCCCTGCTTCTACTTTGTTCTTCATTCATTTCTGAGTTTTGTTCACCATATTTATGACTGAAGAATTGGAAAGATGGATTGGAAGTTTGTATCTGTGGGTAAGTTTGTCAACTAGCAGGCACTGTTTCAGGATGCACATACAGAGAGTAACCCCGCATGTGCCACTTTATTTAATGTGTTTAGAGGAAAAAAGGGCCTTCTATTATTCTTCACATTAAGTTCTGGGTTTCAGCATAATCCACCATACCTGGTGTCTGCAGGGAGTCGGCATGGACTCTCATGACTGGATAGAGCTTGCATGGCACTTTCTGCTCAGTTTCTCCCTCTCCCTCTGCCCCTCCCCCCGCTCATGGTCTCTCTCTCTCTCTCTCTCTCTCTCTCTCGCTCAAGTAAATAAAATCTTAAAAAGAAAAGAAAAGAAAAGAAAATCAGGGTTGGAAAGAAGACAAATTATCAAACAACTCCCTTAGATTTGGCCTCACTGTTTTCAATCTTGTTACAAGAACACACGAAGGAAAAACTGGTTTTACAAGATTTGGGAGGGTTTTTCTTTTTTTAATACGAAAAATGTTATAGAGTTCCTCAGTTACTAGCAGATTTATTGATCACTACTGATTGTCTAATTTCTATTCATTTGCAATATATTTATAGGTGACTTCTTACTGTAGGGCAAGGACAACTGTTATAGTCACTGGAAAGGATAAGACCAAAAAATTAAAACAAAACAAAACAAAACAAAACACCTAAAACCCTCACATTCTAGACCTCAAATTGTTTACAGCCTCATGGTGAAATGGAGAGGTAAATGCACACAGGGAACCCAGGAGACACCATGGGACCAAGGAGGAAGGAGCTTCTAAATTTATCTTGAGACAGGGGAATTACCATGGAAGCAATGATGTTTTAGCCCATACTTAGAAGATTAGAAGTCTGCAATGTGTTATCTGGGAAGGACATTCCAAACAGCATTTGAGAAACACAAAGTGTTCAGAGAACATGGTACACTCAGAGACTGACAAGTGTTTCGATATTTCTGGAGCATGAAGTGTAATAAGAGAAGAATTCTAAGTTGGCATCACATAGAGCAAATGCAAATCAGTGTGACACAGACCATTACTGTCACAAAAATATAAAGAAGGTTGTTATCAAATTGCAAAAATACTTTGAAAATAGTACAGAAACTTTGGCATTTCCTTTTAAGCCAAACTCATATTTCAGCTTCTCTAAATCTCGTTTGATTATCTCTTAGCTTCTTCTAACAAATTACTTTGGTCAGGTCAGGTTTTCTTCCTCCAGAAATGGCTCTTTCTCCTTCCCTGAGAAAACACATTGAAGCTAAAATGAACTTTTCATACATCCATCCTTTATCAGTCACAGATAGGTTCCTGTAAATCTCTAAACAGCCATTTATCTTATTTAAATTAGAGCAATGGAATAGAAAGTATTTGAACAGAAAACTTCATTTATCCTATTTTGAGTTGGAAAAATAGGAGTTTCAAGTTGGAAAATACTCCTTTCTCAGTTTAAGAAACCAGAAGGTGCTTCTATTTTCTTATTACCTTATACAACTATCATATGGATTGTGAAGGTTAAAAAATTCACTGAGACGCCCAATAGTAAAGACTTTCAAAATAAAATGGATTATTCACTTTAGAACTCAAATTGAAGAAGACACATTAGTGTCAAATCAATGTCCCATCCACTAACCTTTTTTTAAAAATCAAAATTGAAAATGGACTTTAAGATGTTTTTTTTCACAGGTCTCGCTTTTTCATTTCACATTTCTGACTTACTTAAATATTCATGGAGAATTGTCTATTCTCGAATTCATTCCAACATTAGTGCTTAAATATAGAATCTATGATGAATAAGCACTTAACCAGAGTTTACTGAGTTTACTCCTAAACAATCCCATACACCCCTTTTCCCTTTTAACATTGAAGCTGTATAATGTATTTTTTTATTCTTTTCCCTGACCAAATAAAAAGGAACATTTTAAACTAGAAACATTCGTTCTTCACATATATTCCTATTAGGGACCAATGTTGCAAATCACAATTTTAAAAAAGGTTTGCCTAGGCAAAATTTTTACCAGGTAATCCATTTATGTAGATGGAATTTGTAAATCACTTACTATGAGAATAACGTTAGGCATAGAGTAGCTATAAATACAGTCCCCATATATCAGGAGCACATTACTTTACCAAGGAGAAATACAGAAGAAAAAGTAACAATAAAAGGCTACCAATGATTGCATGACCAAAAAGGGTGTGCAATATTGCAATCTTCTATGCTTTTCTATCAAAAGTACCCCTGGAGGTAGGGGCACTTGGGTGGCTCAGTCAGTTAAGTGACAGACTCATGATCCTGACAGGTCAGGATCTCAGGGTTGTGAGATGAGCCCAACTGGGCTCAATGCTCACTGGACAGTCTGTTTGAGATTCCCTCTGCCTCTGCCCCTCCCCCTGCTCATGCACACCTCTCTCTAAAATAAATAAACCTTTTTAAAAAAGAGAGAGAGAAAATGCTCCTGGAGAAGATTCCCAGCCATCCCTCTTTAGAGCTTATTGATTAGATTTGGGGAGGAGCCAAGGAATCTGAATTTACAAGGGCCAGGTGTCGTTTATTATGGATAAAAGCAAAGTAAGCTGGTGTGCCCAAGGAGTATTTAATTTTTTTTAAGAAATTAATTTCAAGGAGTATTTCATTAAGGCAATGAGCAACCACCTAAACCTAACAGGATGGAGAGAATTTAATTAGGTTTCAGAGGTAGACGAAGGTTATATGTGTATATTTTAAGAGGTATGCAGGGTGCCTGGGTGGCTTAGCAGTTAAGCTCCTGCCTTTGGCCCAGGGTGTGATCCTGGAGTCCCAGGATCAAGTCCCACATTGGACTCCCTGCGTGGAGCCTGCTTTGTCTCTGCCTCTCTCACTCTGTGTGTCTCTCGTGAATAAATTAAAAAAAGAGGTACGCTAACTGATGTGTTTGACGGGGCAAGAAGACTCATTTTAGAAGTAACAAGAATTAAAAGTAAAACAAGATTTTATTCAGGCCACGAATATGTTTGCTTTGTAGACAATGCAACAGTATTTTGAGCTGGAGAATCACATGATGAAATCAGCTTTTTAGCAATATTAATCCAGCAGAGGCGTTTAGGATAAATGTGTGGTGAAAGCTAGGAGACATAGTCTACATATTCATTCATTCGCTGAATAAGTATATATTGAACACCCAAATTATGTGAATGCCCTGTGCTAAGTAAGAAGAATGCATAGCTTTAAGTACCAACGGCCAGATCGAAAGCACCAAGTCTGTGAGTTGTCTCTGTTTAAGCTTTTCTGTTCACTAAAATTTCTTCTTGTAGCCTGACTTAATTTAGGACTACCCTAACAGCTTTCAGTTCTGTATTTATGCTAATTTGCCTAGCTATTTGGAGTCACTGCATTTGCAATTAAAATGTTCTCCGTGGTTGTTAGAAAACTACTCTGTGAGATGAAAAACAATTTTGTTTCATCCAAAATATACTTAAAAGACTCTGAGAGGGGGAAAAAAATTAAAGCCATATTGATAGGTAGCCAGAGCTTAAAGTACAGAGTTAAGGAAACTGGTTTAATGGGAATGCATTTATCAGAACAGAGAGGAATCCATAAGTATATGTAATAATGATGACTGAAAAAGATTTAAATTTGTTTATTTTTAAAGATTTTATTTATTTATTCATGAGAGAGACAGAGGAAGAGAGAGGCAGACTCCCCTCAGGGAGCCCGATGTGGGACTCGATCTCTTAACTCCAGGATTAGCCAAAAGCAGAGCTTAACTGCTGAGCCATCCAAGCATCCCATAATATTTAAATTTAGAGCCAAAAGCAGAGCTTAACTGCTGAGCCATCCAAGCATCCCATAATATTTAAATTTAGAAGTATGCTTTGTTACATCCTGATTGGAAGCTTGGTCTCTGGGGTGGTGACTGATATATGTCATATGTCATATACTTTACTGCCAGACTTTTGAACTCTTAGTAAGAAGAGGCACAGATTCCACACCATTATTTGTGTTAAGAGTTATTGTGAATATCACACATTCCGACCTGTAAGAAATTAGCAACATTTTTCATCTCCTTTAAATCAATTGAAACCTCTTTTGACAAACCCCATCCCACCAAATGATGGGAAAGTTATTCTGAATTGTCTTCCCTGTTATGTACCAGAAGACATTAAGGCCATGTATGTGAGAGGTCGAGAGGTGGTACCCATCAGCCTGAATTGAGCTTGTTGGTGTGTCCTATTGACCCACAAAGTATATATTACAAATAAATAAAAATGTGTAACTATGTGAATCATTTTCTACATAGTTGCCAGAATTAATGTGGGAGGCATTCATGTAAAATTTGCATTTTGAGCTTCTATTGCAAAATCAGCAATATTTAGTCTACATTAATTCTTGGCAACACTTGACTGGAGCCAAACAGCTCCTGGTACTCTTAGAAAGGGTATCTTCTCATAGTTGCCACAATGCCCAACCCTTTATGATCATACACATGATCATAAGTCCTTTTGTGTTACCTCCTGCCCCGTAGGCACTTATTTGATTTTCTCCACTCTAGCTCACTGGGCTTTGAAGGGGAAATGTGACCTGTGCTAAATAACCCAATGGGCTAATGAAGCATGTGTTGAAGCTTCTCTGAAAACAGAGCCATCAAAACATGTGACTCGGTTTTGAAATCTTTATCGAAGTAACTGTGAGAAATGCCAGATTTGTAATGGATTTTCTAATATCTATTTTATAATTGGGGAGGCTATTTTTCATTAAATGAGATGGGGGCACATATGGCACATCAATAGTTTTTCGACACTAGGACCATGGAGATCATTACGTGCACCCGAAGTTGGGCCTTAGAACTTTGCCCCTGAGATTTCAGGTATAGTGAGTCAGAAATTATAGCATCTATAATTGAAATTAGTTGGAATCCTTTGCCAAAGATCACAAATAAAATCAGCACTGTAGGCAGTGAACTCTCCTCTCCTATGGTAAGGGTATAAAAATAGCCCAGGGCAAGCAAGGGGAAAGCTCCTAATTTTGCTCTTCATTAATTGGGGTCAAAGAGAATGCACATGAAACACACAAAGCTATACTAAATCCCTCTGTTCATAGCCTGTAGGCATACCCTCATATTTCAGTAAGGCTTAAAGCAGTTTTTTTTTGCTTCATGCCAGACAAGGCTGACTGAAGCATTTAATAATGAGTGGTAAGAACAGAACAAGTTAAAATACACAAAAATATAAACTTTAAATTCATTATAAAACAAAGCAAATGTTAAAGATTGTTCTCAAAATGACATTAGATAATATTAAAATTAACATGTATCTGAATTCATTTAAGATTATCTTAGAGAAAGAAAAATAGGGGAAGAAAGGAGGGAAGATAGAATAACATACTAAAACTGCTTGCCAAAAATGAGAAGAACTAAAGATTTTGTGTCACTGTTGATGCTATTACAAGAAGTCTAGACTAAAGATGACTTTGAAAAAATTAATGATCAACACTAGTAAATTTCAAAACATGATACAGTAATATTTCAATAATAACTGCTAAAAATTGATCATGATCTGTTTGCAAAGCACTATACAAATTTCTTGACATGCATCATCTTTTCTAAGTCTCCATAATTGCTTTATTAAGTAGGAACTATTGTTACCCCATTTTACAGATGGGAAAACTACACCTTAGAGTGTGTGACTCTCTCTCTCTCTCTCTCTCTCTCTTTTTAGTGTGTGACTCTCTTAAAGTCAATGCAGCAAATCATTTTGTAGGACAGGATTTAAAAGCCAGATTTGCCTGATTCTAGAGCATGCGCTCATTATGATTCAAGCTATATCCTCCTGCCTTCCAAAACATTAGAGAAGAGACAGCAGAGAAAGTGTAGCTTGCATGCAAAGTTACAGAGAATGGCACAGAATGACAAAAAGATTTGGTAAATCATTTATTTTAAGAAGTGTCTTTGGGTCAAATGCCCATGTTAAAAAAAAAAAGTCACATTGTGCTGAAAGATGGATTCTAAATGTATGCTATTGATTGATAAATACATAAGATGAAATGACAGAATATGATTAAAAGTCCTAAGACATAGAAAAAACATTAGATGAGATAAAGCTGTTATCACTATATTAATATTAAACAAGGTCCTCTCAAAGCAGGACATCCAAGTGTGAGAATTGTTCTTTAAATTGATATATTATCAAAATATATTTTTTTCAAAATATATTATTTATAATTTTCTGTACTAGTCCATAAAGCGACTCTCACTGTGTATGTAAGCACAGCTTCTAGAGCCAGAAAAAAATGACAAACTGGTTCATTTTCCCAAGCCCAATCCAGAAAATGCCTTGGAAGGAGGGAAGAATTGGGCTGTTCTGAATAAACACAGTAAAACTGAAGAAACTCTTGGGGAGGCAGGAAGCAGTTGTGATGCACTTTGAGAGGAAATAGCAGTTTAGAGCAGAAATAGGCTGAAAGCAAGAGTGTGGAGCTCAGAGAATAATTGGGGGAGAATTTGACCTGAACTCTGTTCTCTCCACTACATCACCCTAGAACTCTCCTGCACACATCCTCTATGAGGCAAAGAAGGAATAGAAACATCACAGTGGCCAGGTTGGTAGGATGACATGAGAGTGGCAGCCATTTGAGTCTGGGAAAAGTCCAAAAACAGTCTTGGCCAATCTATGGCCCTGAGTTTCTCTCCTTCACCCCTACTATGAGCTAGTGCTCTCACATGTATATGGTGCATGGGGGTATGATCCAGGTGGGAAATACTCCTGAAAAGAGCAGTGCCTGGGCAGAGATCTAAAGAGAGTTCCTCAGGACATGCTTGCCTTGATGGGGAGTGAAGGGGAGGGGCAGAAGGGAATGGTCAGGCATAGACTATGACACCGGTGGCTTTTTCCCGAGATACAGTCACGCACATACATATACACCTTTATACCTTAAACTAACCCAGATGAGCAGGAAGCAAAACTCGGGTTTCTGCTCATTACACCAGACCACATTCCCAATCAAAGTAGCTGATGTCCTCAGAATCACACCAAACATAGGAGAGGAAGACACACCAGCAATTTAAGGAAACATTATCACATAAAGTAGAATTCATGGAATATATAGATTACTATTTCAAACTAAGCGTCTCTCAAAGAAAGAACAAAGGATTTTTTTTTAGCAACATGAAGTGAGAACAGTATTAAGGAAGAACCAAATAGAAATATAGGACATGAAAAACAATCATTGAAAAAAAGGAACTCAATATGCGTCAGTAAGTCACAAAAATGGGTTCAGCCCATCTTATCTGGAAGCAGAGTGACTGACCATCCTGTTTTGCCAAGCATTGAAGAGTTTAATTTTTTTTTTTTTTTTTTTTTTTTTTTTTTTTTTTTAGCATTGAAGAGTTGCAATGTCAGTACTAAAAACAGAAAGACCTGAGCCAACTAGGACTTGGCCCCCTATCTAGAAGACAAGAAATCTTTTAGACTTCAGGTAGAAATAAAAGTTAGAAATTCTTTTTAAACATTATCAAGTAAAACTGTCAGCATTTGTGTAATAGGAGAGATTGCAATTCTCTAATTATAAAGAACTAATAACTGAGAAAGTTTCCAGAATGAAAGTTGAAAAATCTAAGATCAGAAGGGTTCCAAACTGTCAAACAGGTTGACATGTTTATTTTAAACATGAGAGAAAATGATAAAGTACACAGAAAGAGAGCAAAATACCCACAAGAGAACAAGCATCAGATTAATATGAAACTTCTCAAAAACAACATTGGGTATAGAAAAGATGATGAGAAAGAGAAAGAAAAAGAAAGAAAGAAAGAAAGAAAGAAAGAAAGAAAGAAAGAAAGAAAGAAAGAAAGAAAGAAAGAAAGAAGAAAGAGAAAGAAAAAGAAAAGAAAGAAAAGAAAGAAAGAAGAAAGAAAGAAAGAAAAGAAAGAAAGAAAGAAAGAAAAGATGATGGTCAAACATTTTGAAAGTATCAGAGGAGATGAATTTCAAACAGAATTTTACATTCAGTTAAAACACTCATGGATATATAAGTATGTATGGGATGTAGAAGTTCTCTCTGAAAGCACTCTTGGTGGAAATATTTCAGTAAGAAAAAAAAATAAGTACGGAGAATAACATAGGATATATGGAAGTGACTTAGTGACATCTTCGGTGGTCTTAGAGAGGAACAAAAAAGTGCATCTATAATAATCCAAATTACAAATTGTCAATATCAAAGTGGTGAGGGCAGGGAGCGGCATGATGTGGGAAGAAGGTGGATGATAAAAAAAGAGGTGAAAGTATGCTAGAAGACAGAGATGTGGGTAAGTCCAGGAAATGGACAGAGTCCTCCAGCTGGGACCTGGAGCCCGGCTATTCCGGCGCCCGTGTTGCTCCCAGCCCCTGCGGGCCCAGCTCCTGCCTCCCAGCCATCGCTCCCCCACCGGCTCCGGGGAGAAGGGAGGATGAGCTGGCCGACCTGGAAGTAAAAGCAATTGGCCTCCAGGCACCGAGAGGTGGGGAGAGGTGACTGCACAGCTCCAGTCAGCCTCCGCCGCCACGTGCCTTCCCCCAGGCCCACCGCCACCCACTGCTGCAGGGCCCTGAGGCCTAGTGGGGAACAGTTTTCCTTTGGTCTGGGCTTCCAGCGACCCCTCTCCCACTCGTGCTGGGAGCCAGACAATGCTGGCTTCCCGCCTCGCCACACTCAGCAGTGGGGACATAGCCAACTGGGTTTGGGGGTCCCTTCTGCTTCCCCACTCTTCCCTCTGGCTTCCCACTAAGGGGTTTTGGGGGGCTCCTCCGCCTTACAAGGGATCCAAGCCCCATCTCATTCTGAACTGCCCCCGCTCACTCCACAGCACTGGCAGCAGCAGGTGTGAGGCCAACCGGGAGGGAGGTCGGCCCCAAGGTGCCCGCAACCAGCCTGTGCTCACCTGATGCGGCTCACACCCTCTTTTCTTCCTTCCCACCTGGCCTAGACCTTGCTCTAGATTGGACAGCCGCCTTTAGGGCACAAGGAAGGAAAGCAGCAGGGGTTGGAGCACACTACCCTCTCTAAATGAGCTCCAGCCCACATCCCCCCAACTTCCCTTCTCTCCCAAACCCCCCCCCCAAATCTATTGCAGTCATGAACATGCAGTCCTGCCTTTATCCAGGTGAGGTTCAGAAGGCCAGGTTTCCCTGTGGCCACCACCTGAGGTGGGCTGGAGCCACTGCCCAACCCATGGGCTTCCACTCTATGCCTCAATTTCCCCTTTTCTCACATAGGGTGCTGATAACAAGGAGCTAGCCTTGCCCACTCCCACACTCCTGGTCCTCCTCATGCCCCAAGGTTCTAGTTCCATCTTTTTCTTTGTTACAAACTACCTCTGGACAGTTGTGTTGATTTTGTTCAGTGTTTCCATTCTTAGATGTCTGTCACTGATGCTGTGATCAGGCCAAATGTTCTCCTCATTGCCTCCTCCTGTTCTGCCCACATAGTGGAGGAGGGGGCCTGTACTGACCATGGAGGTTGTGGGGGCCACCTTCTTCCCCTGTTTCACTGGGGAGGAGGCCACCATTATTTGTCCCAGCCTGCCCCCGCTAAATCTGGTTTCCTATTTGCAGTTACTTGAATTTTAAAAAATATCCTTAAAGAAAAAGAAATTGATAGAGAAAAATAAACAAGTATTGATCTTAACAATTTAGTAGTAACCACCTAAAAAATTAGACTATCATATGTGTCTTTCAGCCTGACATCCCCTCTCAAAATCCAGATCTATTCAACAGAAAATGGAAAAAGTATAAATGGAAAGGCATAAAGTCCTCATATGTTATTACATTTAATTAATGTAAATAAATTCAAAAAGCAAAAAGATTCCTAAAACAGGATAAAAAAGCAAAATACAAAAAACTGTCTATAAGAAAAAATATGCAAAATGTTTGCCAATAACAGGATAGATACAGATACATATTAGACACTAATAGAACAAAATAAAGCCAGGAGATGAATTTTAATATGACAGAATATAATATTTTTTGAACAACAAACACCTTTATTATATAACTGAAGATAGGAGGGAGAAAGATTTATTTGCCTTTTTGTGCTTTGATTTTCCTCAGAGTTCTGAGGGCAAGTAGCCATGTGCTTGGCCACACTGATAATATTTCTTGCCTTCAATGCTAAAGGAAAATGGAGCATTAAGACTGACAAAGTAATCAAGATACGATTTCTAATGTCTTAAGAGAGAGAAACTGCAACTAGTAGAATTCCAGAAAGATCAGATGGGTAAGTGGATAAATGCAGCTTTTAAAAGACAGTCACAAATTTATTGATAAAGCATACTAAAAACAGTGAATTACAGGTGCAGTAAGTAACATGATTAATAAATTCACATAAATAGCCTTGTAACCACCAAAAAAAAAAATCTTTTTGAAGCATACATGAAACCTAGAGAAAAAATCCCCAAAACACTCTCTGCAGACTTTTGCCTGCCTCTTGCTCTCCAGACCTGTGCCTCATGGCCATTGCCAGCTGCACAAAGCTTGTAAACAATTATTGGGATTTACTAGCCTCCATTGGAGAAGTAGGCAGGAAAGAAGGATGTTGGGAATGGAATTGGGTCAGCCAACCTTTAGTATCTACCATGTCTTGGTTATATCATTATTCTGCCCTAACTCAAATGATCAAGAGCAACTGGATCTAAAAAAATTCAAATCCCAAGTTTTTATGCTTAGAATGTCAAAGGCATTGCCTGCTGGCATCCAATGCATCTAAGACAAGTTTTATACCTGTCTCTTCCAAGTTTCTTTGTAGTTCTAATTACTATTCGCTGAGCTTTTAGAAAGTTTATATTTATTTCTAGTAATGTTCTGAAATTATGTGTGAATGAGCCTAGGAGCGGATCCTTTTTTTTTTTTTTTTTTTTTTTTTTAAGTAGGCTCCATGCTCAACATGGAATCCAATGCAGGTCTCTGAGATCAAGACCTGAGCAGACGGAGGTCAAGAGTTGGATGCCTAACCAACCGAGCCACTCAAGTGCCCCAAGGAGTAGGTCTTTATAAAATTCATCCTACTCAGCACTCAGTGAGCACTTATAATCCAAAGACTTAAATAATCCCTTTCTAATTCTAGAAGTTTTCTTCTATTATTTCTTTAGCAATATTTTCTTTTATTGAGAATCCAATTAGTTTGCATACTTTAGCTCTCCTTGATTGTCTTTCTCTCCTATTTTTTGCTTTATGATTTTAGATTCTCTTTTTTCCTTCTTTTTCTCTGGTTTTTCTCTCAAAGTGTGTGCATGGCCTGGCAGCACTGGCCTCACCTGGGAGCTCATTAGAAATGTAGAACTTTTATAGCAGCAATGTCCACAATAGTGAAACTGTGGAAGGAGCCTCGGTGTCCATCGAAAGATGAATGGATAAAGAAGATGTGGTCTATATATACAATGGAATATTACTCGGCCATTAGAAAAAATGAATACCCAGCATTTGCTTTGACATGGACGGAACTGGAGGGTATTATGCTGAGTGAAGTAAGTCAATCAGAGGACAATCATTATATGGTTTCACTCATACGGGGAATATAAGAAATAGTGAAAGGGATTATAGGGGAAAGGAGATAAAATGAGTGGGAAAAAATCAGAGAGAGTGAGAAAACATGAAAGACTCCTAACTCTGGGAAAGGAACAAGGGGTAGTGGAAGGGGAAGTGGGGGGATGGAGTGACTGGTTGACGGGCACTGAAGGGGGCACCTGACAGGATGAGCACTGGGTGTTATACTATATGTTGGCAAATCGAACTCCAATAAAAAAATATACAAAAAAAAAAGAGAGAGAAAGAAATATAGAACTTCAGGTCTCACCTCGAAACCGTTGAATTATTTTCTGCATTTTAATGACATCCCCAGGTGTTTCTTATGCACATTTATATTTGAGAGGTATTGTGGGATTTTTTTTTCACTGTTACCCTCCATTTCTATTGAAATATTTTAGCTGTGACATTTATATATTTTTTTGTTTCTGGTAGCCCTTTCTGATACCATTCCCTTTTCAAGGTATTTTATTCTGTTTTATGCATATAATATTTTCTTGAAATTAGTTTTATTTTAAGCTGTTTTGTGTTTCATGAATTATCTGTTTTCTCTGGGGTTTGTTTTTTTTGTTGTTGTTGTGTTGTTTTTTTTTTTTTTTTTTTTTTTTTTGGAGGACTCGTATCCAGGTCTAGCTCTTTCATGTTTTTTTTTTCTTATACATCTGTTGATCCTCGATAGTTTCTTTATATTTAAGAAAAAAAGATATGGTTTATTTCATGTATTTGCTATGGGTTTCTCCTTCAGCTACATAAGAATGATAAGCTGGAGCACCTGGGTGGCTCAGTCAGACGAGTGTAAGACTCTTGGTTTCTGCTCAGGTTGTGATCTCAGGGCCATGGGATCCAGCAGCCACCACCACCAACCCCCAACCCCCAGTGCGGGTCCACAGTCAGTGTGTTGTCTGCTCAGGATTCTCTCTCCTGCTTCGTCTGCCCATCCCCCCTGCCCACACTCTCTAAAATAAACAAATAAATAAATAAACAAACAAATTCTTAGAAAAAAATTAACAATAGGCCTTTTTCCTTAAATGGGAAGTCATTGTATAGGACATGTTAAGGAGCATGCTGTACTTCATCATTTGCCAAGGAGTCAAATTCAGGACTCCCCTTGGAAAACTTACATCTTTGAATATCTTCCTTAGGAATCAGATTTTTTTTTTCTTTTTTGTGATGCAGCCTGTCTGATGGGTGAGATAGGAAAGTAGGGAGTCGACTGGCATAGCTTTTCTTTATGTTTAGTTCTACTTTGCATGTCACACCTTCTGATTTGTAGGTTCTGCTGGTCTCCCAACTATACTGCCACTCCACAGAACTATAGTTTGAGCTCCATGTCACCTAGTTTATTTTCCAGAATTTGTTTGAACTCTTCTACCTGCTGAGAAGTCCCCTTATCTTCCCTCTTAGACTGTTTATATAACTTTGTACATTTCCATAGTGTCCTATCAGTGGAGTCTTGGAAAGGATATGAGGTGAATCTCTATACTTGGTCCATTATCTTGTGCCAGAAGCCTTTAAGATATTTTGTGGTGCTATATTTAAATCATAAAGGAGGGATCTTTAGCTGCAGTCTTAAAGCCGTGACACCACCATAGAGTTGCACTTAAAGATGATTCACAAGAAGAATACTAGCAATTCGAAGGAATGTATAAGCATTGCATGATGTCACATCATCACAAGATGATGTGACAGGGGTGGATTTGTATTCAATGGAGTAATCAGAAAAGATTGAAATAGTGCTGTTTGATTTAAGCTGGGAGAGGGCTTTACAGGTGAAGAACAGAGTCCTTAGTAATTAGACTGTTTTTATAAGAATTTATATAATGACAAATTTCACCTCTTCAAATGAGGTAAACCTAGAAGACTAACAGATTTGACAGAAACAGAATTTTTTTAAGACTTTATTTATTTGAGAGAGAGAACAAGCAGTGGGGAGGGGCAGAGGGAGAGAGAGAGAAAGAGAGAGGGAGAGAGAGAGAAGCAGACTCTCTGCTGAGCAGGAAGCCTGATACTTGATCCCTCGACCGGAGATCATAACCTAAGCTGAAGGCAGATGCTTCACCGACTGAGCCACCCAGGTGCCCCAGAAACAAAATTTTTAAAAAGGTGCTAGGTTGGAATGATAGATTTAATCTAAAAGAACAAAGATTAATATGGGCAAGTGTAACATCCAGAACTTTGTCCAAGAAACCAACCACACAGGAGCACAGTTTATGAGCACAAATGTGATGTGATATAGATGTTAAAAATAGCAAATGGAATTTTAAGTCATCCAAATAGACACAGAATTGTGCTCTTCATAGGTCTGGTCCTCTCTGCATCAGGCAGTCTTTATTCGTAGGTTTATATTCAGTTTGGGGCACCACTATTTAGGAGGAAAATTTTCCTGTGAAGCGGATTTGAAGAGAGTGGTTTAGCTGGTGAGATGATCATAGGAAGGAAAACTAAAAGAAGTGGAGAAACATATGGTTGTTTATGTTGAGAAAAAAATATGACCATTTTTTAAAAATGTTCTTTGAAAGATTATACTGTGGAAGAGAAGCCAAACTTACACGGAGTGACTTTGGGCTACAGGACTGGGATAAGCAGGCAAAAGTAATAGAGAAACAGATTAGGGCTCATTTTGAGATGGAACTTAATGGCAAACAGAGCTGAAATAAATTGAATGATAAATTGCACTTCCCTGTCACTGGCACTCCAAAAAGCAGAAAACTAACTGACCCCTTGTCAATATAAGCATTGGCATATGCTTATATTCCTTTCAACCTTGAGATTTTATGAAATATGAGTGAAGAGGAAGGAAATATGGGTTTGATGCTTTATTAAGTTATAAACGAAAAAAAGCCAACTTGTTATTACCAGAGAATTAATCAGTGCTCTGCAAATTGTGGCTTTGATTTCAGCAAGGCCTAGGATATGTCCTGTAGCATACCATTCTACTTCTTATATCCTTTGCAAGGGAAGAAAGAGAATATAAATGGTGATTAATCAGATTTGCTATTCTGGGATAACAAAAACCAAAGAGGCTTGGGCTTCTGATAGAACAATTATCTTAGCTATTAGCTAAACTTTCTCCATTTTCTGAGAATTTAAATTATTCATGCCATTCCTGTCTTTAATATCATAGATTATCAAGAATTACATGAATTCTACAAGGGTTGAACTTCTTTTATCATTGATGTTGAAATTTAATGAGAGTCTTTAACCATTGCTGCATTCATGGCATTCAGTATCCCTGATAACTTCTAGGGATATAAAAATGTTCAGGTTTGTAAGAATACTAGTAATTAGTTTCTTTTAATTAATTAAAATAATTAAGTGGTTTCTTTACTGATTGATAGTTTGAGGTATAATCTCTAAAAAGCTGGTTTTATATAAATTTTACAAAATAATCCTGGTATTCGAGATTAAAAGACCCAAGGAGACATTCCACAAGAAATGTTAAATGTGGGGCACATGGGTGATTCAGTGGTTGACTGCCTTTAGCTCAGGTCATAATCCCAGGGTCCTGGGACTGAGTCCCACATTGCTTCTCCCTCTGCCTATGTCTCTGCCTCTCTGTGTGTCTTTCATGAATAAATAAATAAAATCTTTTTTTAAAAAAAGAAATGTTAAATGTTTATCTTTTTTGTTAAATATTAACTTTTTTGTTACTACTTTTACATTTATTTCTTTTGATATACTCAAGATATAGACATTTCATCCTTTACAGAGTCAAGTGACTTGTGCATGTTTTATGGAAGCTGTAGGTGCAACCAGCCCTCTTCTGTCCTCATTTCTCTCCATATCCAGCTGAAATTCATAGGCACCATCATCATCCCCAAATATATCATCCTCAACTGCCTTGTCCTTCTCTTTCTTTGTGGTTCCTGCTTGGTTAAATCACAGCACAAGTAAGTCCAGCTCTTTTTTCTACTGTGCCTCTACCCATATGGCTGAATTGGCTAGGGAAAGATGCACAATCATGTTGCTGGTTCTCACTTAGAATTCAGTGACTACCCTTGAATAGTCCCTTAATGCTTTCTGTCCTTAATACCATAGTCCCCTTCTCCTCTTACACTGCCTTCCAAACCCTCACTCCACACAGCTTCCTATTTCACTGAGAGAACAGGAGCCTTTCTGCACCAGCCAACCACTACATCTACCCATCAAACTGCATCCCAGCTTGGAGGCCCAGCATATTCTCCTATTACTGTGGATGAGCTATTTGTGCTTCTAGCAAAGGTCAACACTTGAGGGCCTCTGAACTTGCCACTCCCTCTGTCTAAAGCATGACTCTTCCTTCAACCTTTTGGGGTCTCTACTAAAATATCAATGAGTCTCTCTGTTCGAAATAGCAAGCTCTACCCCCACCTTCCAGTTGCTTTATTTAGAACTTAACATCAAATAACATATCATATGTTTAGCTTGTTTATTTTTATTATTGTCTATCTCTTCACAGAAGACTCAACTTCAAAGAGATGTCAGTTCTCCCTGATTTATCTATAAATTAGTAGGATCCCAATAAAAATACCTATATATGGTAGTAGGCAAATGAATTCTTAAGTTTCATATGGGAAAAGAATCAAGGAATGATAGGAAATCTCTGAAATAAAAGAGCAATAAAGAGGAACCAACCATACCATGTCATAAAATATATTATAAAAGGCTAAAGTATTTAAAAAGTATGAGATAGGCATATTAATGAACAAAATATAGAATAGGACAGTATATGGAAATTTCACATATGAGAAACATTCAAATCATTGGGAAAAATATGAACTTTTCAGTAAATGTTTTGGGACAATTTAGTAGCCATCTGGGAAAAAATAAAGTTGAATCCAAAGCAATATGTAAATTAATAAGAATCCCTAAAAGCAATTTTGTTGATTACCACTATGTAGTACGTTTCTAAATTCCAAATAGGAAATTATATGAGTTAGAATAGTCAAGAAAGGGGGTGGCTCAGTCGTTAAGCATCTGCCTTTGGCTCAGGTCACAATCCTGGGATCCTGGAATCGAGTCCCACAACAGGCTCTCTAGTCAGAGGGAGTCTGCTTCTCCCTCTCCCTCTGCCTGCTGCTCTGTCTGCTTATACTCTTTTTCTCTCTCTCTCTGTGGGTCATATAAGTAAATAAAATCTTATAAAAAATAGAATTGTCAAGAAATTCAGAAAAGTAAGAATATTAGCTAGAGGAACTGGCATTATCAGATATTAAAACAATATAAATCTATGGTAACTAAAAACTATGGACTTGATACACGAACAGACAAGTGTATCTACATTCATGTTCATCCCTTCCAAGAAAGTAATGGATTCTCTACAGGTGTCTGTTGAAGATAAAATACAATGCTCAATTGAGTAAAGTTATACCTTTAAATTACCTCTACCTGATAACTTAATCACCCATTACTTTATTAATGGAATTTGAATTTCCATTAATATAAATAATGCATCAATAAGCAAATTTCAAAGTAATGCCTTATCAAGCTGACGATTGTATTGTACCTTCAACAAATGTGTATATACATATATATATACAAACACACTACATGCATGCATTCATATAATAAAGTTTAAATATGTATGCACACACTAGATACACGAGGGTCAACATGGATGAACCTCACAAGTATTATATTAATGAAAACTTGAAAAGTGTATTATTCCATTTCTATGAAGTTCAAAACATTGCAAGATCAAAAACAAATTGTATAGTATATATACATATTTAACAAATCTGTAGGAAAAAAGCGAGAGAATAAATACACATTTAATGTGGTGGTCACTTGGTGAATGAGGGTGAAGTGTTTGGGATGAACAGTGACTGGATTTGGGATGAGGATAAACAGGAAGTGGGTGGAGAATACACTGACAGCACGTCTGAAACTGCTATCCTTAGAAAAACCTCCTTACAAGTTTAGACCTTGGCTGGTGTCTGGGAGCTTGGATTTCATTTGGAAGAGTTCCCACCATTGCCTGATAAGAGTGGCTCCCTGTGCCGAACAATGTGATGATTTATACCAAGCACCTGCTTTTCTTTCAGAAGTCTTGGAGCCTATGTGTCCAGCCTCCAGTAGAAATCCTGGGCACGGAGTATCTAATGAGATTTCCTGATGAGCAATATTTCATGATAGGCAGCAACACATGTCACACTCTTTGCTGGAAGAATTAAACATCTCATTGATACCCCTCGGAAAGGACTCTTAGAAGCTTACACCTGGTTTCCTTGTGTGTAAGCTTCTTTGCTAGAAGAATTAAACACATCTCATTGATACCCCTCGGAAAGGACTCTTAGAAGCTTACACCTGGTTTCCTTGTGTCTTTTCCCTTTACTGATTTTGCTTTGTATCCTTTCATTGTAATAAATCATACTGTGAATTTTACTAGATTCTGAGTCTGTGAGTACTCCTAGCTAATATTGAACCTTGAGTTCATTGGCCTTAGGAATCCCTTCCAGAGTGGGTTATATGGGTGTTCATTTTTAAATTTTTATATCTTTCATGTATTACATATATTGTATGTATTTACCAGTTAATCAAAAGGAGAAGGAAAGGAAAAATGAATAGAACTTACCCAAATAAAGAGGAGATGCAACTATGTAAAAGGCATTTCAGTAAAATGAAATAGCAGAGTGATGTCTAGCATCAGACCATAGAATATTGCATTCAAGGAACTGCAAGTATGGACGGGGGAATCAGAGGAAACAGTGAAACCAGAGAATTAATCAGAAGTAGCCACGGTTATGATCCTCATGATCTTCATTATCCCCAATCCCATCTGCCTCTATGTACCGCTCCTCCTCCTCTTAATTTTCCTCTAGAGAGTGTTGCGAAGGTTGAGGCACATGCTTATTTTTCTGTATGGATTGCCTTTTTATTACCATTTATTGAAAAGACTATGAATTACCTTGGTGCCTTTGTTGAAAATTAATAAACTATATCTGTGTGGAAATAGATATGTATGTATATATGTATGTATAGATGGATGGATTTGTAGATTTTCTATTCTTATTTTTTCATATAGGAGTTTGTTGATACTCCACTACCACATTGTCCTCAAGATGGAGTTTTATAACACTTTTTTAGGTTAGGCAGTGTAAATCCTCTCAATTCTGTTTAAAATTGTTTTAGGTATTCTAAATCTTTTTCATTTTCATAGAAAAATGGAACCAGTCTGTAGATTTCTAGGGAAATCTACTTTTTAAAAATTGCATTTTGAGAAGAATTGTCATCTTATCATGACATATTGAATCTTCATTCCATGAATGGTTTATCACTCTTGTTTGTATTATAATTCAATACTACTTTATTTTCTTCCTGTGTTGCTTTGACATACAAATCAGCATGTGTGTATCTGTGTGAATGTGTAGCACTTTCAAGGTGATCAATAAAGTTTCTCCACTTTGGCTGATGAGAATTCAAATATCCCTGGGTTCTGGGAACTGTTCAGCTCTCAGCTCCTAAGTGCTTTTCTTTGCCTGGCCCTGTGTTGTTTTACTCTGCGCATGTGCTGCTTTGTGCTTAGTAAAACTTAAGGTGACCTCTCTGCCAATTTCTGGAGTCCTTTCTGCATATAGATTACTCCTCTCTGCATAGTACCCTGTTCTGCAAATTCCACCATCTTTCCAAAATCTGATCTCTGTCTCTTCAACTCAGCAAGATTTGCACATTCTGTTTGAGTTTCCCTCCCTGAACTGTGTGGTCCTTAAAGAGCTGCCAGGCAAGAAGTAGAGGTACCATTGAGAACATTTTTTAAAGGTCTACTTATACATACATACATATATATATATATATATATATTTATTGAAGTTCGATTTGCCAACTTATAGTATAATACCCAGTGTTCATCCCATCAAGTGCCCCCTCAGTGCCCATCACCCAGTCATCCCATCCCGCTGCCCACCTCCCCTTCCACTACCCCTTGTTCATTTGGTATATATATATATTATATATTGTCCTACTACTAATGATGATGTCTTCTGTTTTACATTTAGCCATTTGAAGAACTATCTCTTTAACAGAAAACAGAACACAGCTACCAAACTCAAAATTCCTACTTAATTTAAGCTGGTAAAAGTAAAACATTTACTCTGTACCTTCAGCATCTTATGATTCTCTTGGAAAATAACACTTGGCGGATGGAACTGGAGGATATTATGCTGAGTGAAGTAAGTCAATCGGAGAATGACAATCATTATATGGTTTCACTTATATGGGGAATATAAGAAACAGTGAAAGGGAAAAGGTCTTATTTATTTTAGAGACAGAGTCCTCAAGGCAAAAGCAATTTCAGGTTCCTCTCTGGCTCTCACTTTATTTAGGTTTTGCCTTGTTTACATAGCTTTAAAGCTCTCTTAATTTTTTAAAAAAGATTTATTTATTAATTCAGAGAGAGAGAGAGAGAGAGAGGCAGAGACACAGGCAGAGGGAGAAGCAGGCTCCATGCCGGAAGCCCGACTTGGGACTCGATCCCCGGTCTCCAGGATCACACCAGGGCTGCAGGCGGCGCTAAACCGCTGCGCCACCGGGGCTGCCCCTCTTTTAATTTTTTTAGATAGCATTTGTTGTGATTTCAGTAATGCGACTGGTCTGAATAATCTAGTCCATCGTATTGTAAAAAAAACTATGAAAAAATTTGCATTCTAGGGGCACCTGGATGGCTCAGCGGCTGAGCTCTGTCTTTGGCTCAGGGTGTGATCCCGCGGTCCTGGGATGGAGCTCCTATCAGGCTCCCCATAGGGAGCCTGCTACTCCCCCTGCTTATGTCTTTACCCCTCTCTCTATGTATCTCTCATGAATAAATAAATACAAATCTTTTTTTTTTTTAAAGTTTGTCTTCCAAATCTGTCAATTCTACCATCTGAGCTTCATGTTGGTCTGGTCCTGCTATCTTGTGTTTCTGATGGCTCCCATTCTTGATGCTGTGTTTTCCTGGTTTGTGTGTGTGTGTGTGTGTGTGTGTGTGTGTGTTGTTCAAGTATAATTTTATTTTCGACAGACCTTTATTTGTCAAACTTCTTTGTAGGTTAGGTTGAAGTTGCTTTTCTCCAGAAAGAATTTGTAGTTACTTTCTCAGTTGCCTGGGGGAATGTCAACATAGCACCAATTTAATTTGCTTGAAGGTTTGTACAACACCAGGTATGATGAATTGGACCACAAACATACATGAAGTCTGATGTATGGCTGTGAATTCTCAGGGAAAATTTTCCCTCTCTTCCCTCTGCCCCAGTGTTGATCCAGGCAAATTTCTCTGCTACTCCTTCTTTCCCCACCCATCTTTGGACAAGTTTCTGTTTGATTGTCTTTTTTCCTCCCTTTACATCTTTAACCACTTCACTGATGATGTTGCTCTTGACATGTAGCATTATTCAAGCTTCTCTTATAAAACTCTGTAATGTGGTCATTTCGTGTCCTGTGTACATATCTTGTATAGCTATCAAAGTCAAAGCTTAGTAAGATCATGGACTAGCATTATAGTGCTATGTTATTTCTTGGCATTCCTTTTTCTACTTGCTTTGGCTTCTGAGGATTGCTAATTTTATATCAATTGCTTAACTTTATACACTCTCGGCAATGCACTTGCAAAGAAAATTGAAGTATTTTAACCGTCATTAGTAGTTGTTATGCAACAAAAGTATTTAGGGAATCTGGTCTGCCATTCTACCAAAATTCATCATTTTTAAAGTGCCAACTGTCTGAAGGAATTTAAGAGCTATAGGGCTCAGGGGCTAAGGCTGGAGTTTTAAACTACGCACCAAAGCATCCTGCCTCCAGGAAGCCCTCCCTGACCCCACAGTTAAGATTAAATTCCATTTAAATTTTAAAGACATGAATTTAAGACCTGAAACTGCCAAACTCCTAGAAGAAAACATGGACATTGTTCTTAGCAATATTTTTTTTTGCACCAATCTCCTCAAGCAAGGGCAACATAAGCTAAAATAAACAAATGGGATTATATCAAACTAAAAAGGTTTTAGTGAAGGAAATTGTCAATAAAACAAAAAGGCAACCCACTGATTGGAAGAAGATATTTGCAGATCATTCATCTGATAAAAGGTTAATATTGAAAATATGTAAAGAACTTACATAACTTAATATAAAAAAACCACCTGAAATAATTTGATTAAAACGTGGGCATTTTTTCCAAAGAAAAATTTGGAATAGACATTTTCCCAAAGAAGACATATAGCTGGCCGACAAGTATATGAAAAGATGTTCAACATCATTAATCATAAGGGAAATGCAAATCAAAACCACAGTGAGTTATCACCGCACACTGGTCATTTAGCCTGGGTATCCAAAAGAAAAAATTAGAAGTGTTGGTGAGGATGTGGAGAAAAAGGAAACCTTATGATCTGTTGGTGGGAATGTAAATTTGTGCAGCCCTTGTGGAAAACAGTATAGAGTGTTCTCAAAAAAACTATGAAAGAACTGCCATATGATCTAGGATTTTACTTCTGGGTGTATGTCCAAAGGAAATAAAATCACTGTCAAGAAGAAGTATTTGTACTCCCATGTTCTTTGCAGTATATTATTGACAGCAGCTAAAATAGGGAAATAACCCAAATGTCTGTTGACAGAAAATGGATAAAGAAGATGTGGGGTGTGTGTGTGTGTGTGTGTGTGTGTGTGTGTGTGTATACAATGAAATTTTATTCAGTCATGAGACAGAAGGAAATCTTACCCTTTGTGACAACCTGGATGAACCTAGAGGACATTATGCTAAGTGAAATAAGCCAGACACAGAAAGATGAATATGACAGGATCTCACTTACATGTGGAATCTAAAAGAAAATTGAACTCATTAGTGGAGGGTTCCTGGCTGGCTCAGTTGGAGGAGTCTGCAACTCTTGATCTCAGGATTGTGAGCTCGAGCCCCATGTGGGATATAGAGATTACTTAAATAAATAAAACTTTAATAATAAATAAATAAAAGAAAATTGAACTCATAGTAACAGAGAGAATGGTGGTTACCAGAGGTTGGGGAGCAAAGGGGTGGGTATTGATCAAAGGGCATAAACTTTCAGTTATAAGAGGAGTAAATTCTAGAGGCCTAAGTACAGCATAATGACTACAGCTAATAATAATATAAAGTATACTTGCAATTTGCTAAGAGGGCTGCCTGGCTGGCTCAGTCAAAAGAACATGTGACTCTCGGAGTCAGGGTTGTGAGTTCGAGTCCCATGTTGGGTGTAGATATTACTTAAACAAACAAACTTAAAAAAAAAAAAAGAAGTTTGCTAAGGGAGTAAATCTCAACTGCTCTTACCCCCCCCCCCCCAAATGTAACTTTGAGAGGTAATGGATATGTTAACTAGCTTGATTGTGGTAATCATTTCACAATGTATACATATATCTAAACATCACATTGTATCACTTAAATATATACAAGTTTTATTTGTCAATCAGGCCTCAATAAAGCTGGCAGGGGGAAATACCCTATCTATAAATACAGTCAGATTCCGAAGTACTTGAGCATTTAGACTTCAACATATAAATTTTGGGAGACACAATTCATCTCAAGCATCACTCAAAACTGGTTAAAAAAAAATCTACCTCAAGAACTTTCACATTCAGATTAAAATCCATACAGATTAAGATATACTGGATAAAGTTAGGTCTTCAGAAGACCATGATTCAGCAAATCTTACTATGGGCATTAAATTCAGCTGAAAGATGTCAGCCCAAAAACAAAAGAGATACTAGAGAGATGTTTGCAGTGTTTATTCAATTGTCTAGGAAAAAGGGGCACTAAAGCTTGGGTATATGTTGTGAGAAAGGATATAAAAGTTTTACTTACTGAAGTTCTTTTTTACCATTTAATAATTCAAAGCAACCTTCAGATTATTATTTTCCCAGGTATCTCAATATGAAAAACTTTGTTTTGAATAGTAGACAATTTCAGTCACTTAAAAGTGATACAGTAGGGCAGTCCGGGTGGCTCAGCTGTTTAGCGCCTCCTTCAGCCCAGGGTGTGATCCTGGAGACCCGGAATCGAGTCCCACGTCGGGCTCCCTGCACGGAGCCTGCTTCTCCTGTGCCTGTGTCTCTGCCTCTCTCTCTCTGTGTCCTTCATGAGTGGACAAATAAAACCTTAAAAAGAAAATTTTTAAAAATGTGATATAGTAAATTAACAGACTTGCATTCTGAGGGTGTATATCAGACTCTAATGTGTTCGGTTGTCTTTCTTTATTTCTTTTTCTTTTTTCTTTTTTCTTTTTTTAAGTAGCTCAGTGTTGGGCTTCAACTCACAACCTTGAGATCAAGAGTTGCATACTCTTCTGACTGAGCCAGCCAGATGCCCATTTGGTTATTTTTAATTTGTCTACAAGGCACTGATCTACTCTGGACATATTAGCTTGCAAATCTGCCAATGTATGAAGAACACAATGATCACAATTTATTATAACCCTGTGAGGCCTCAATTAGATGGCCACCTTGATGCCACCCATCATCGTGCTCTCTTATTACAGGTGTTTGTAGCAGAAAGTTAGACCAAGTCTAGAGATATAAGGAAATGTCTTTTGGGCAATATAACCTGTCTTATCACAATCTGAGCCTTCTCTCACTCTATAACAGCAAAATAATTTGGTCACTTCCTCAATGATCTGAAATGAACAAAAATTTGTGTAGTCAGCAGAAACTGTCATTTCATAGCAATAGCATAATACTTTAAGGAAAGCAAAATAGCCCCTTCAGATAGGCAACTTGCAGTAGTATTCATTTGGAAAGTCTAGGGGAACAAGTGAAGGCTGTATCTGTATATTGGTCAAATAATTTGGATCAGGAGTATGTGTGTTAGAGGGAAGGAAAAATTCATAGTAGGGGAAGGCATGAATCTGCTGGTTTATTCATGGTGGGAGTGGAGGAGCAAATGTTGAGCTCAAAACAATATTCCCATTATGAAGCCTAGAAATTTGGAAGTTTTTCTTGATCTTTGACTAGTAGTACTACTACTAATAATGATGTCTTCTGTTTTACCTTTAACCATTTAAAGAACTATCTCTTTAACAGAAAACAGAACACAACTACCAAACTCAAAATTCCTACTTAATTTAAGCTAGTGAAAGTAAAACATTTACTCTGTACCTTCAGCATCTTATGATTCTCTTGGGAAATAACACTTGGTTTCAGTATCAAGTTTGGTGAATTATAGTGTGCCCATTTAAAAAAACGAGTCAGGGTGCCTGGGTGGCGCAGTTGGTTAGGCAACTGATTCTCGATTTCAGTTCAGGCCATGATCTTGGGGTTATGGGTTCTGCCCTGTGTGGGGCTCTGAGTTCTGTGTGGGGTCTGCATAAGATTCTCTCTCCCCACTTCCCCTCCCCTCCCGGATGTTCACGTTCATAATAAATAATACTATGAAAGGAGGGACTTGAAATAAATAAATCTTAAAAAAAAAAAAGAGAGATATAGGGATCCCTGGGTGGCTCAGCGGTTTGGCGCCTGCCTTTGGCCCAGGGTGCGATCCTGGAGTCCTGGGATCGAGTCCAGCGTCAGGCTCCCGGCATGGAGCCTGCTTCTCTCTCTGCTTGTGTCTCTGCCTCTCTCTCTGTGTCTATCATGAATAAATAAATAAACCTTTAAAAAAAGAGATATAAAAATACTGAATTATTGAAAAGGGGCAAAATTGTTATTAAAAACAATCTCACAGGTGTGCCCAGCTGTTTCAGTCAGTAGAGCACGTGACTCTTCATCTCCAGGTTGGTGAGTTCAAGCCCCACATTAGGTGTAGAGATTACTTAAAAATAAAAACCTTTTTAAAAAACCCTCAGAACCCCAGCACACTAATAATATACTTTTCAAATATAATTTTTCACTTTTTGCACATATACCTTAAGATCTAAAATACGTTAAAAAAATAAAAATAAATTTAAAAAAAGATCTAAAATACATTAGGTTGATCTTACTCTTCTGTGCTTAATAGTCTATCAAGTGCATTTCCCATATTTCTAAGCTTATGTCAATCATTTAAAAAATTATTGTGGTTCAATATACCTAACATAAAATTTACCATTTTGACTATTTTTACATTTATGTTTCTGTAGCATTAAGAACATTCACATTGTTGTGGAACTATCATCACCATAGGACATTTTCATCCTGCCCAAATGAACTCTATACTCAATTAAATACTAACTCCCCTTTCCTGCCCTCCCCTGGCAACAGCCATCTATGACTATTCTAGGTATCTTATGTAAGTGGAATCATATTCGTATCTCTGTGTCTGGTTTATTTCACTTAGTATAATGTCTTCAAGGTCCATGCAAGTTGTCGTATGTGTCAGAATTTCCTCACACTTAAAAAATATTTTATTTATTTATTCATGAGAGACAGAGAGAGAGAGAGAGAGAGAGAGAGAGAGAGAGAGAGAGAGAGAGGCAGAGACATAGGCAGAGAGAGAGAAGCAGGCTCCATGCAGGGAGCCTGATGTGGGACTCAATCCTGGGACTCCAGGATCATGCGCTGGACTGAAGTCAGACACTCAACTGCTGAGCCACCCAGAAGTCCTGTCGTCACACCTTAAAATTGAGTAGTATTCTATGTGAATATACCACATTTTGTTTATCCATTCATCAATCAGTGGATACTTGGGCTGTTACCACCTTTCAGTTATCGTAAATAGTGCTGCTATGAACAGCGCTGGGTCTACAAATATCTGTTCAAGTCCCTTCCTTAGTTCTTTTGGACATATACCCAGAAGTAGAATTGCTGGACCATATGGTAATTCAACATTTAATTTTTAAGGAACCACTATACCATTTCCCACAATCTAATCATTTTTATTGGATGTATAATATTCCATTTGTTTCTATACCTTAATTTCCTAAGCCATCCCAGAATGTTTCCTAAAGATGTCTCAAGTTCTCATTTTTTTTCCCCATTGGAGGGAAATTAGTTTTGGGTTAGACAATGCTCCAGGTTTTTGTCCCAGTTTTAAAAAATTCACATATATAAATATATCATTACTTTTGATAGCTAATAATCAAGTTGATTTTTGCTTAGTGTCACCTTACAACTATTTTCCCATATCTAGGAAGTGCCCTATCTATGGGAGTAAGTCTTCTTAAGCTAGACCTCTGCTTTCCTATCAGGTGTATACTAGTGTATATTCAAACTTGAGTCAACTGAGTTAAATAGAAATCAAAATTCTTTCTCTCAGTTGCAGTACCCATATTTTGAGAACATAATAGTGACCCAGAGCTAGTGCTACTGACTTGGGTGGCACAGATATAGAACATTTCCATGATCCCAGAAAGTTCTGCTCCAGGCTGTTTTTGACGCTAACCTTTTGGCTATGGGTGAATTAGAGCTTATGAGTTATTTCCAGAAATGATTTAGTCCTAGGGGACAGGCTAATGATAACCACATTCAGAAAAGAATGTCATAAACTCTAATATATGAGTTTCATAATTTATAATTGGGCATATCTCCTCCGGGGGCAGGAATACTTCTGCATGCTCTTTCCCATATCACTCTTCTTCAAAATGCAAATCAGTGGCCTTATGTTTTTTGGTGATGGTACCTATTTCAAGCAGGGTCAAATTTCTTTTCCTTCCTTCAGGAATTTGGAAGCAGGAGGTGAAGTTTTTAGTCAAGTCTTCTAGGTATCTAGAATTACGAAACCAGGAGCACCAATCCTATCTCATTAGCAAAACACAGTTGGATCAAGCAACAGAAAGAAAATTAAAACAGGTAAGCAGAGATTAGGTTGCTTTAGGCTTTCTATATTCTGGTTCCTTAGGCCCATAGGCATTCCTGACTCTGGAATCAGGACAAAACCTACCCGCATCCTAATACTGAATTCTTGTATGCTTAAATTAGCCTGAATTGGTTTGCTATGTTGGGAATTAGAATCCTAATACACATCCTATGGATACATATCCATAGGATATGGATACATATACACATCCTATGGATATGGGTATTGACATTTTTTTTAAGATTTTATTTATTCATGAGAAACAGAGAGAGAGAGAGAGAGAGAGAGAGGCGCGCAGACCCAGGCAGAGGAAGAAGCAGGCTCCCTGCAGAGAGCCTGATGTGGGACTCTATCCTGGATCTCCAGGATCAGGCCCTGGGCTGAAGGCGGCGCAAAACCGCTGAGCCACCCAGGCTGCCCTGGGGAATTGACATTTTCACATTTGGTATGTGCAGTTGTGCATAAACTTTGTACTTAGGGGCTTCGAAACTCCCTATAGCCCCTCTGATCTTTCTCCACTTTTCTTCTTGCTTTGCTTCCTTCTCATCTTGAGTACTTAGGCTGTCCTCTCTTTTTTTTTTTTTTTTTTCCTCTTTTCCTTCCTTTGATCCAAGTATGCCATCTGTTATCTCTCCAGGTGTGGAAGCTTTATAAAATCAAGTCATGCTACGTATTAACTGATTTGATTCTCTAGCTTGTATTGCATTTTACTCTCTCAGGCCTAAGTAATTGGTCAACATTCATTAATCAATGACTGAATCAATAATCCCTGACAGGCCAAAGCAGTAAATGTCGAGCTTTAGAATCTGGTATGAAGATTACCAAGTGGGGTACTTGTGCAAGTCGTTGACATGCTGCTTTAGATGGACTGATTGGAAGGCACCTCTTGCAGGAGGACGGGATGAAGAGTCAGCTATGAAAAGAACAGCAGCATCAGTATCCCAGGGGCAGGGGCTCCTACAAGTGATCTAGGTGGGAACATGATTTGTGTTGCCAAGGAAGAGAAAGGAGGCCAGTGTGGCCTGAAGGAAGAGAGTAAGGCCGAGGAGCGGGAGCTGTGGTAGGCAAGGACTTCAGGCCCTGGTAAGAGGCTATGACAGTATCTGAAGAGTAATGGGAAAATCCTAAAGGGATTTAAGTCAGATCTCATCTGGCTTGTGTCTTAACCAGAAAAAAAAAAAAAAAAAGTCCCTCCAGGCTAGTCTGGAGAATGATCTATAGGAAGACAAGCAGAAGGCTGTAGGAGACCACAGCAATTGTTGGCAAGAGATCACAATGGGTACACCTGCGAGGGCTGAAGGCCGATGGTGATGGAGAACTTTGTGACCACATTTAAGAATCTGAAGGTAGAAAAATAAACTCTTAGTGACGAAGAAGTTATCCTTTTTACCTTTTAAGCAGTCAGCCCCTGTGCTAACGTCATTAATGAAGTAGACCTGGACCCTAAGAAGTCAAGAAGGGCCTTGACCTCGCAGTTTCATAGGCTCCGGGCTCACCGTTAACCAGTGTACCTTGGGTCTGGTCCAACAAACCCCCCAGCACAAAATGCCGTTACTTTCGTCGCTTGAGGACAGCGGCGTTTGGGTCGGTTCAAGTGGCACAGCCTGACTTCTAATTCCAACGCATGCTTTTTTAATTCGGTGTTGGCCGTTTTCCATTGCACAAAGCGAGAGAAGGCACCTTGCTAGCAGGATCTCTAACTCCCAGCAACCCGGGGCCAAACTCCTTCAGAACAGTCCCCCTCCCACGCATCCGAGTCCTGCGCGTGGGGTCCCGCTTCCCGCCGCACAGGCCGCCGCGCTCATTGTCCGCGCCCCGGGCCCCGGGCCCCGGGCCCCGGGCCCAGACCCCTGGAGGTCGCGCCGCGCGCGTTTCCTGCTCGGAGCTGCGAGGCTCCCGGGCGCGCTTCCCTCGTCCCCCTGCCCCCACCCGGATCCCAGGCTTCTGTCCCCCACATTTCCTCGCGACGCTAGGAAAAGGCACGGACGCGTCGTCGTGACCGCATCAACGGACGAGGAGGAACTTTTCTTTCGGTCGCTGTGGCCCTTTAGGCCACCGCGCGGTGAAAGTTCTGAAAGGCAGGCGAGGCGGCCCCAGCTGCTCCCGTGAGGGGCCAGTGCGCCTGGACACCGCGGGAGCGTGGACATGGCTTCTCCAGCTTGTCACCTTACGGGGACACACTCGGGCCCGCCTCGGGGTAACGCTCCGCGGGGGCCTCCGGGGGCGGGCCCGGGCGCCCCACGCGGCCGCGGCCGCGGCGCTCGCTCCCGTGCCTGCAAGGCGCGGGCTGCCCCCGGGCCGAGCGGAGCGGAGCCGAGCGCAGCGCAGCGCAGCGCAGCGCAGCGCAGCGGGACCTCCCGGCGGCGACGCTCTGGCCCGCGCCCGCTCGATGGTTTCCGCGCGGCCGCTCGGGCCCGCGCGGTCCAGTCGCCAGGGGGCGCGCTGGCCGGCGCCGCGGATCTCCGAGCTGCGCGGCCCGACTCGCGGCCGCCATATTGGATGCCGCAGCCGCCGCTGCCAGCGCTTCCTCCTCCGTCTTCGCCGCGCGCTGCTGGTTCCTGCGGCCCGAGCGGCGGGGAGGCGAAACGGGAGTCTGACGAGGGAAGAAGAAAGAGGGGGTGGAGAGTGCAGGAGACGGGGCTAGAGGGCGGCGGGCCGAGACCGAGCGGGGCGGAGAAGAGAAGGCGCCGCGGCCCGGCCCCTCCCCCGCCCGCTGTCGACCCGCCCCGGCAGCGCCTGTGTTCCCCAGACCGGCGCTCCGCCCGCCCCAGCGGCCATGCCGGGGCCTCGCTGCCCCTGAGGGAGCCCTTCCCCGCCCGTGCCTGCCCTTCCGCGCCTGCCCCGGGGTCGCAGCGGCCGGGGCTCCCGCCGGCGCCCCTGCTCGCGGCCGCGCCGCCGCCCCCGCCTCGCTCTCCCCACCCAGTGCAGTGGCCGCCGCCTCTTCCGCCGCCGGGCTCGGGGCCTCCGCGCCGACAACATGGAGGCTGTGAAAACCTTCAATAGCGAGGTTGGTATTGCAGTCGGCCCCCCTCGCCCTCCCCTCCCCTCCCCGCCTCCCCTCCCCGCCCCCGGGACGGGGCCCGCGCGAGCCGGGTGGGTGCGGGCCGCGGGGCTGCTCGGGGTGGGGCGAGCGGCGGCCTAGCCGTGCGGGGGGAGGGGGAGGGGTGTCGCCGCGCCCCGCGCCCCGCGCCCCGCGCCCCGCGCCCCTCCCCCGAGCCCGAGGGCTGGGCCGGGGGAGGGCCGCCCCGGGCGGGGGGAGGTTCCGGTGCCTCCAGCGCCCCGAGCACTGGCTGGGGCTTTGGAGGGAAGGCCCGCTTGGGCCCTCCCCCCGGAGGCTGCCGGCAGGTCTCTCCGGGTCAGTTCCGCCGAGGCCTGGCCCGCCCACCTCTCTCCTGGGCCTGCGGGATTTTAAGTGCCCGCCGGACCTCGCGGCGCAGGCCGCCCCGTGGCCCCCGTGGGGCCGCGGCCGAGGGGGGTGACCCCCGGTCACGTTGTACGTACTGTTTATATTCGAGACACTGTTGGCTGGGTGACGTGCCCAGCTAGGGATTTATGCGAAGAGAATGGTGCATCGGGAGGCAAGATTTTTTTTTTTTTTTTTTTTTTTTTGCGATTTATTGTACTTTTCCTTCCCTCCTTCCCTCATCATCAGGACGTCCATAAAGACACAAATGGTAGACAGAGATCTATGCTTGGAGAGGGGAAGATGCTGGGGAAGCATGTCCCAAGGGCTCATTCATATGTAAGATCTTAACCCTAGAAAAGAAGCAGGTGTCCAGTTTTCACTACCCCAGTAGTGAAATTGAATTGAATTGAATTTCACTATTGAATTTACTGATCTGAAAGGAGACAGGTTTCGGTAAACTACGTGAATTTCATTTTTGAACTCCGGTTTAAGTAGGCCTTAGTGCAAACATTAAACATAATAAACATCTGTATGCCCGGGGGAAAATATTCTAATCTGATGTTAACTAAAGTCGCATACATTTTATGGACTTTTGATGTGAAAGGGCTAATACTCTATTCGATAGCGTGATTGACAAAATTTTAAATATTCACCACTTAACATATCAGACCTATGGCTCTGATAATCCAAACAGAACAATACTTTTAAAAGCTATTTCACAGCTTTGTTTCTTTTATTTTTTTCTTCCTCTTCTTTTTTTTTTTTTTTTTTTTTTAAGGATTGCGGCTTGGGAAGCTTAGCAAAGAGGCTAACATTCTGTTAGATAACATTCATGTGAATTGGACTCTCCATATTAGAGTACATGGTAGTGACACAGTTATATGAAAGCAGACCCTCTTTTTGTAAATGATTTTTTTTCCTTTGGTATTGGATTTTCTTTCTTTTTTTTTTTTTTTTTAACCACTTCTTGATGAATAGTGCAATAGACTTAGGAGTCTTTTTTCATTTTATTTATGAATTTATAGCTGATAATTATGAAATTTGGTTCTCCCAGCAAAACTTTATAGCGCTTAAATTCCGAAAAAACGTATTTAACAATACAATATGTGTTCCAATTTAATTGTTAATAGTTTCAGGAGAAATTATTTCCTGCACTAGTTTCCTGTTCAAGAATGAAAACAGCTCTATGTACCCTTTTTATTTGCTACATATAGTGGTACAGCACTGTAGAATGTTTACTTTAAAAAATTCTGCATAAGAAAATCCTTTCTCTAATTTCCACTGCAGTTATTTGATTTGCCTCTCCCCTCCTTTTTTAAAGTTTATTTTTTTAGTAATCTTTGCACCTACTGTGGGCCTGGAACTCATGACCTGGAGATCAGGAGTTGTGTGCTCTTCCCACTGAGCCAGCAAGATGCTACTAACCCACACCTTTTTGATGGGTGTCTCTCCTTTTTGTCTAGGGGTTCCCTAATGTGTATCCTCCCTCACTCTCAGCACCTCTGTTCCCCTCAAATTCTGAATAGGATTTCCCATGGTAGATAGAAGAAAGGGATTAATACACCATGGTTGTCACAATAGAGTACAGTGGAGTAGAAATGGTACATTGGTTTTTGTTTTAGCATTGCCATTAAGGCTAGGGGGCCTAACATTTACATGGTTAGCTAGATATTTCACCTCTTTTCTCATCTAACCTTTACAGGACTTTGAGATTGGCAGTAGTCCCATTTTAGCATATGTAGCCCTCTTCCCTTTCTTCCTATGGATTTCAAAGAAAGGAAATCTTTTTACTTCTTTATTTACTAACGTGCTCAAACTTCATGTTTGAATGTGGAGTAGCTTATAAATAGTAGCAGTACAGTCACAGACAGAATACAGAAAGGAAATACATTCAGAGAAGATTCAGAAGAATATACTTTTTGTTTTAAACACAAAATACATAATTTTTTCTGATTTTGAATATAGTTTCCATGAATGTAGTGCTTGCTGATGTTAAAATGTTGCAAGTAAGCATATAATAGGGAATAATTCAGTAATGGATATTTTCCATGAAATTGTGTATGTCAAAGTGCAAAAAATAAAGGAATTTTGAGTTACAGTATTAGGAGAAAAGGAGAGTTTAGAATGTTTATTTATAGTGAATTTGGCTTTTAAAGGCCTATTTAAAATAGGAAATGCTTAGGTTTTATGGCTTGCTAATTCTCAGGTTCTTAAGACCGTCCCCCCTTCTAACATTGGCTTGAAAATAGGAACGTGCCAAAGATTTTAAAGCTAGTAATACAGGTTTGTTTTTTTTTTAAGATTTTATTTTTCAGTAATCTCTATACCCAGTGTGAGACTCGAACTCAAACCCCTGAGATTGAGTCGCATGCTTTAACACCTAAGAGCCAAGCACCCCAAATTAAGAATATAGATTTTTAATTTGCAAAGCACAGATGAGTTTCAGTTGAAAATCCATGACCTTATTATGTTTGATATTTGCGAGTCATGGTCAACATGTGCAGGTGCCCCACTCCCATCTATCATAATCTTTCAAAGGGGTCTGTGGCCCCTCCTTCCCTATGTACAAAGACACTGTCAGAAGACCTTTTATTTGGTAAATTCTTCTTAATTATTGTGAGTTCAATGAAATTGAGGCCTGAGAATTGATGTTTATGTGCCCTCTGTGCTAGTTTTGTGAGAAAGCCGTAATTTACAGTTAAGCATCATCATTGTGATGGGTTAATCCAGTGAGCAGTAATGTCAGTTCTGAAGTGATGAAAAAAAGTCCAGATTGGAAAATAAGACTCCCTGAGAGTCTATGCTTGACCTGAGCAGTTAACGCTAAAAGAATTATTATCGTTACAAGTATCATAGTTGTAGCTGCTCTAAGATGGTGGCATATCCTTGTTATGATAGTTTAGAGGTCTCAGGTCAGTGAAAAGGGTCGTCTCATTGGTCTGCTTAAATTCTGTTTTTAGGACAATAATTGATTACTCCAGTGTATCAGTTTTTTTTTTTTTCCCCAGTGTATCAGTTGTATGTGAGCTGCATATCTGTACTCTGTCCTTAAGAATGCCACTGTATAGTGGTCATTAGGGTAAGGTTATTTTTGTTTTTGAAGAGAGAGAGAAGAATTAGCAATGCATGACTCTTAGAAAATTTTATCTTAATTGGAGAAGGCACTTTTGTAATCTAGGAACTCTTAATACATGCATAATAGAAGAATCTGTTATGCATTGGTTATGTTTTGGCAAAGTAACTGGAGGAGATGAATTTTACTTGTGTATTAGATTCTTTTAATTTTTAAGGACTTAAAAAATAACATCAGTACCATTACTGTACTTCAACTGTTACTATACTTCAACAAGGTAACATTTTTAGCATAATCAAGTATCAGTCAGCGATCAGGTTTTTTCCCAAGTTCTTTGTATAGCTTGTTGTATTACTGTAGTTTTTTCCATCATGATCCATTTCTCTTGCTGCTCAGAAAAGTATTGAGTGGGTAGCTGAAGGACCAGATATGTAGGTGTGAGATGTGTCAGGAAAATTATCACAATTTAAATTTTGGATTTACCTTGATTCATAAATTGTGAGATGATTATCATCTTTGGGATGCCTGGATTCTCAGTGTTTTTGGTCTTTAGGACTTTTTCAATCACATAGCTTACTCTAAACTGTTCCAGGATGCAGACTTTCCAGAGTCCCGTTAACATCCAGGACCTTTTCCTCTTCCATGCCTTGTGAAGTCCCATCTCTGTTTTACTCCATTTCTTTTGTTTCCAGAATGTTCATTTGTCTAACTACAGGACTTTTTATAATATTCCCAGCAGTATCTAGTAGTAGGCATGGGATGGTGAATAGTGGGAAAAGGTAGAGGGAATAATAAAAGCATGTGAAATTCATTTTTTATTTGTATGTTTTCCTGTTGTCTGTGGTTCAAGAAAGGGATTTTTATGTGAGGGAGCTATTAAAATGCTGCATTTTAAAATTTCATTTTCACCTATCAGGGAGTCTGTCTCCTTTTCTTTCCTTAGTCTTCACTGTTTTAACTTTCCAGTGGGTGTTTTGGTTAATTGTATCAATCAAACTTTTTTGTTTCAACCTGTGAAGCCCTTAGAGATACAGCATACTTACTTAATGTTATAAAAGAAGGAACCCAAAATGAGTGAAAATATCAGTGAGGGTCACAGAACATGAGAGACTCCTAACCTGGAAACGAACAAGGGGTAGTGGAAAGGGAGGTGGGCGGGGGGATGGTGTGACTGGGTGACGAGCACAGAGTGGGGGCACTTGATGGGATGAGCACTGGGTGATATGCTATATGTTGGCAAATTGAACTCCAATAAAAAATAAGTAGATAAATAGATTACATTTGTCTTTTCCATAAAATAAATAAATAAAAGAAGGAACCCTTCACTAAGCCGTCACTGTCCCAGTGGTTTAGATGAGAGTTTCTCAACCTCAGTACTGTTGATATTTTAGGCTGGATAATTGCTATGAGGAGCTTTCCTGTGCATTATATGATCTTTACCAGTAATCCTGGCCTCTACCCACAAGGTGCCACTATTGTGACAACCAGAAATGTCTCCAGACATCATCAGATGTCCCTTGGGGAACAAAATAGACCTTGGTTGAGAATCACTGATTTAGTTCCCATTATACCATCCTTTTAAAAAAAAAAAGTACTTTCCCTTCTTAGGATTACTGTAAGTAATATAGTAATAGTCTTTTCCACCAGACTTTAAGTTTCATGAGGATAGTGATCATATATTTTTTTTTTGTGATCATATATTTTGATTGCTTCATATCCTCAGTACATAGCAGGGTACCTAAATACATACTATGTGTCAGAGATTTCTTGAGAATGAATGAATGGATGATACACTTGGGATTAAATGACTTGGATGAAGGTAGTTAACATTTCTAGACATCTGGTTTCCTCTATGTAAGTAAATGATTTGAGATTATATTTAGGAGATTCTTTGATTAAGTATAAAATAATTTTGGGGAGGACTCAGTACCTTTAAGGATTTTTTTTGAAGGTCATTTTATGGCACTGTAGGAGTCCAGATCAGTTGGAAAATTTTAAATCAAAACTCTGATCTGTTTGTAATTTTCATTTACTAAGGAGGGAGTGTTGGGAGGAGACTATTGCATTTGAAAGTTCCAGTTAGATTAAATCCATCTTAAGCTTCGTTTTGTAATTATGCTATTTTCATACCATTTTTTTGCTTCACTGCTTTTCAATTTAAAAAAAACATATGGTAAAAAGGTGTGGGTTTTTTTTCCTTACAATATTTTAAAAATTTAGAAAACAAGGATAATTGAGATTGATAATTATATTTTTGAGACTCTACTTTGAGAGTGTTATAGTCTTAATCATTCAAGATAAATATAACAATTTTTTGGCAAGATTGAAATAGCTCTATCATTTTTATTCTAGGCTAGCATTGAGTTTGTTACAGTAATTTTGATTGACATTTAGGGGACATGTGTATTCCCCAGTTTCCTAAATAGTCATATTTTATGATCACTTGCTGCTTTTTTTAAGAAGTATAATTGGCTTAGAATTAGTGATGATATTACTACTTGCACATGGAATTTCAGATATCTCTTTCTAGGGCCAGTTTTCCTGTTATTGGACAACTTCTAACTCAAAATGGTATGAGAGAATGTAATCAACCTTGACCTTGAACACTGGCTGAGCTCCTGAACTCGAGTGAGCTCATTTTATCTGGTTTTGTTTTCTCAACATCTTTCTCTACTCCTCTCTCTCAGGATTGTGCCTCTACTCCTGCTTGTACAGACTGCTTTTCCAGCAGCATGGACACAAGAAGCATAGTAAGATGATTATAACGCACATAAGGCAGGCCCTTTGGAAAATATTAGGTTTACATTGGTAGTGAAATGATGTCTTGATTATATGGGCAGTAATTGGGAAGCAGAATGAAGTTTGTCACTTCAAATATATTAGTAATCTTAAAAAGGGCATGTAGGGAATAGTTGAATTTCTTCACAAAAAAATAGGATAAGTGAAAAAGTTATTGTGCTTAATAGTGAACATAAATCTTAAATTATTCTTGTTTCATTTACTTGCATTGTGCTCCGCATAATTTTACTATATTGTGAAAGGAATATAAGATTACATATTTAACGTGAATAAATTGTAAGCCTGAAAATTTGATGGTTGGAAATAAAATACATCTTATAGTTTGAAGAACTTATTCAAACTATAAGATGGACAGATCATTGACAGATATGCTATAGGGATGGAGAAACAAAAAAAGGACTAAATCAAATTTTTGATTTTCTAATTATAGAGGAGCAGATTTTGGTATTGCTACATTATGAGATGTAAATGCTGATAAGAAATGTTTCTATAGCCTGTAATTTTTTATGTGAGTTAATTCTGTCTCAAGTTTGATGATAAACGATGCATTTGTGCTTTGATTCTAATTTTATGCATTTATTTGGTCTTCTAATTCTGCTTTACAAGAATTTTTCATTCACATTTTAAACTGAGAGGAGGATATGTAAATGCGTTCTGGTATCTGCTGTAGGTCAAAAAATACCTTAGTAACTGATGGTCACTACATTTAATCAGAATGAGGAATAAAGGATATTGTTTTTTAAAGATAGTTATTGACTTACGTTAATGTATGACAAGCTTGTCTTTAAAATACTTCTACAACTTAATTTATATAGGTTGATTTGAAAAATCTAAGATTTCATTCATTCATTTGTTCATTCATTTAATCAATACTGAAGGGCCTACGGGTGTCCCAGGCGTTTTTCTTTCTGCCTGTAAGCAAGACAAGCAGGAAGCATACCGTATTCTTTGTTTTTCTGTCGCTTCATCAGCTTTGTGTGCAGTGAGTGTGAGCTTGCCGCGGAGCCAGTGAGGCCGTGTGGGCATCGCTGAGGGGTTGCTGAGGGTTGCGGCCTGCTGGAGACCGGGCTGCTCGCTGCCCTTGCGCTTGTCTGGGCGGGGTTCTGCCTGCTCTCTCTCAGCCTTTGCCTTAGAGCCTAGAAAGCTCACCTGCTGTTCAAGACAGAGATGGAGCAAATAGGCTCACACAAGAATGGGACTTTATGTTTTCAACAATGGCAAAGGAAGAGGTTTTATACGAAATTTTCTATCACATGTTTAAAAAAATCTCTTTGGTTTGGAATCGTAACTGTTGCTTAAAAGATAACAGCTTTAAGAATATTTCCTTTTGTCAGTGAAATGTTAGTCCCCAGGTGCAAATAATTTTTAAAAAAGCTTTTCTTAAGTGGCGACCAAACCTTTATGAATTTGGAAGAATATTAGTATTTTTATTTTTAAAATGAACTCTGGCTTGATTTAAGTACATGAGAAAAATTGGTCTCTTTCGTATAAACACTTTTTCTTTAAATTTGATTGGATTCCTCAGGGCTAATTTGAGAAGCTTGTGAGTGAAAGATGAAACACTTTGGATCACGTGTCTTATATCTTAGTATGTAGAATTTGGGAAATGGTTTAAAGATCTTTTTATCCTGGGGCACAGCACCTAAAAGGTTTAGTGGTACACCTGAAACTGATACAATGTTCTATCAGTTAGCGTTTAACTAAAAAAAAAAAGTCATCCAAGCCCTAGTTAATGGCTTTTTTAATTTGAGTAAGATTTTTACACTATAAAATTTTATGGTAAAAAATATATGTAGGGGTGTTTGAATTTGTTGAAATATTTGAGGTATGTGGGTAAAAAGAATGCTGAATAAGTTAACATTTTTACAAACTGAAACATATATAGCAGATATCTACTTTCTATAATAGAAGCTTTCTGTGATGAAAAATGTCTGGCGTATGTATTTTTGAAATACTTCTTGTTTACCAAACCCTGTTAAGAGTGAGCCACTTTATAATATGTAATGTTTTATATCCTGACCCTCTTTTCCCTAACCATCATGTTTCAGTGGAATTTTAGGATAAACTTGTGTGAAAAGTAGGATAGGTGCTTCTTTCCTTTTATTGACTAGAAAATAGGGCCACCATTGTGATTTTACCAACAGAATGCTACTTTTAAGTATTATCGCAGAGACTAGAAGGGACCCAGGTCTCAACCTCTGGTTGTTGTTTTTTTTTTTGTTGTTGTTGTTTTACCATTCTGTGTCAAGGGGAACTGTCACTCAGTTTTTCACAATTCCTTTTTACTGGCATGGTACTAATTATAAATTAGCTTTATTTTTTTCCCACTTTTGGATTTTACTTTAAAACTTCAGATGTATAGAAAAGGTATAAGAATGATAGAGTTTTATGTACACCTTATCTTGATTTCTCTATATTAACCATTTTTACTCTTTTGTTTACTCTTCATATTAACATGAACACATGCAAACTTTTTTTGACATTATGATCGAGAATGCAATTCATGATGCCTTTTACTTTTAAATGACTATTTTCTACAAACAGTGACATTCTTCTACATAGCCATAATACAGTGATCAAAGTCAGAAAATTAACATTGGTATAATGCAATTGTCTGCAGATCTTATTCAGATTTTATTATATCAGTAATGTCCTTTAATAATAGAATAAATCCTGCACCACATCTTGCTTTCATTCATCTTGTCTCTTTAGTATCCTTTAATCTGAAGTAGTTGCTTATAACTCTTTCTTGACCTTTTATGATCTTTGATGATATTTAATGTTAATAGGCAGTTATTTTTAGGATTCTCTCAACATGGCTTGTCTGCTGTTGCTTCATGATTAGATTCAGGTTATGCATTTTTGGCAGGAATACTCAGAAGTGATACTGTTCTCTCAGGAAGCTCATGATGTCTATCTATCCCCATTAATAGGGATGTTAACTTTTTTCTGCAAGATTTCTCCATTGTAAAGTTACTATTTTTTTCATTTGTAACCAGTATCTTAACTGGTTTTTTTGAAACTAAGCACATACCTTGTTGCTTATCAAATTTTCAGGTTTAAGTATCCATTTAGTTCTTGCCCAAATCAGTACTAGGATGATTGCCAAAAGGTGATTTTCTGTGCCTATCATTTCTTCATTTATTACTGGCATTCAGTAAGAGCTTTTCCCTCTCTCCATTTATGTGTGTATGTATGCATATTGGTATGAACTCATGGATTCCTTTTATCCATTGGGGTTTTTTGATGCAGACTCAGTTTTGACCCGTCAGAGATGCTTCAAGCTGTCCCTGTGTCTTTCTGAGGTTTGATACATATCTTTTGAGTACTCTCTTTCTTATGTAGTAAGATACTGGAATCAGCCATTTCTCAAGGAGCTCTGGTTTCTTCTTGTGGATATTTATTAATGGATTGAACTAGAAAATTTATATATTTATAAGAATATACATGTATGTATATACACATAAATTTTTTTTAACTGTCTGCCTATATGAAAAGCCATGAGTTCACCCTGATGTCTCCAGTTCCATTACAACAACTGTAGGGTTCATTCTGATCTCTCCCCTTTCCAATTCTGTATGTAACTCCTTTCTCTGACAGAAAACTAGTTTCTGTTATCCACAATGTATTTATATCTATTTGTTCAAACATAAACACGCAAAAAGTAGTTTCAGAATTGCTAGACTATATGTCTCTGAAAACCTATTAACTAGAATTTAATACTTGTTTATAGTTCATGTTTTGTTTAACCTGAGGGTATATAGTCAGAATGCTGTGTTCAAACATGGTTTGGTTAGTTTTTTCCCCTTAATGTAGTTTTGCTATTTATTTGAAATAGAATTAGATTCAGGGTTTTTTGTTTGTTTGTATTCCATTTTGTTTTTTCCTTCATCTTTTTTGTTATTTCTTTAGTATGGAAAACATTAAACATAAATTAACATTAATATTTTTATTCGTTTCACCATTTGTAGCCACTTATGCTATAGTTAAATTTTTTTTTTCTTAACATTTTTAAAATAACCAGCCCAAATTCAGAAATTTAGTTATGGAGAAGGACTTAGGTGAAAGATATGTTTCTAATAGTGCAGATTCAATTCATCAGTGAAAGAGAGTATGCAAAACTTTTATTCTCTTGTGAATGGAATGTCCATTCACAGGGGGCAATAAACTGTTCCTGTAGAGGACAGATAGATAGTAAATATTTTAGGTTAGTCCCTTAAGGTCTCTTACACATGTTCTTACTGGTCTTTCATAGTTCTTTTATTTTTTTTAAGATTTTATTTATATATTCATGAGAGACACAGAAAGAGGCAGAGAGACACAGGCAGAGGAAGAAGCAGGCTCCATGCAGGGAGCTTGATGTGGGACTCGATCTTGGGTCTCCAGGACCACGCCCTGAGCCGGAGGCAGACACTCAACCGCTGAGCCACCCAGGCAATCCTCATAGTTCTTTTAAAATATAAAAAATGCTCTTGGCTTAAGGGCCTACGAAAATAGGCCAGTGGCCATTTTTTTGCTGGCTCCTGCTGCAAACATTGAAAACTGAGAACTTGATTGATAACATACTACTTATAAGTCAAAATTATAAATGAGTAAGAAAATATATTCCTTACAGGCTTTATAATAGGCTTATTTGAATGTCAAAAACAGATACAATTTGAAAAGCTGCTTAAGTGAAAATAACTTACTCAAAATTTTTGAGTACTTACCACCAAGTACAGACACTCTTCTAGCCTCTAGAGACTTAACTGTATACAAAATAGACCTCAAAAGAAAACAGAACCCCACCCCAAAAAACCCTCTGCCCTCATGGAGTTTACATTCAGTATTTGTATGGGTGTATACTGGAAATTCATATCTCTTTTTTTTTTTAACTCATTTAGTGACATTTTATCTATTAAAAATTGTTTTCATATCAATACAGAGCAAGCATTTTCTTTTTTTTTCTTTTTTAATTTTTTTAAATTTATTTATGATAGAGAGAGAGAGAGAGAGGCAGAGACACAGGCAGAGGGAGAAGCAGGCTCCATGCACCGGGAGCCTGACGTGGGATTCGATCCCGGGTCTCCAGGATCGCACTCTGAGCCAAAGGCAGGCGCCAAACCGCTGCGCCGCCCAGGGATCCCCCAGAGCAAGCATTTTCTTAAACCTGACAAAAATGCAGCCAAAGGGGCAAATTTTTTTTTTAATGCCAATAAATTTTTTTTAATTTTATAAATTAATTTTTATTGGTGTTCAATTTACCAACATACAGAATAACACCCAGTGCTCATCCCGTCAAGTGTCCCCCTCCGTGCCTGTCACCCATTCACCCCCACCCCCCGCCCTCCTCCCCTTCCACCACCCCTAGTTCATTTCCCAGAGTTAGAAGTCTTTATGTTCTGTCTCCCTTTCTGATATTTCTCACACATTTCTTCTCCCTTCCCTTATATTCCCTTTCACTATTATTCATATTCCCCAAATGAATGAGAACATACACTGTCCTTCGATTGACTTACTTCACTCAGCATAATACCCTCCAGTTCCATCCATGTTGAAGCAAATGGTGGGTATTTGTCGTTTCTAATGGCTGAGTAATATTCCATTGTATACATAAACCACATCTTTATCCATTCATCCTTCGATGGACTCCCTCCACAGTTTGGCTATTGTGGACATGGCTGCTAGAAACATCGGGGTGCAGGTGTCCCGGCGTTTCATTGCATCTGAATCTTTGGGGTAAATCCCCAACAGTGCAATTGCTGAGTCGTAGGGCAGATCTATTTTTAATTCTTTGAGGAACCTCCACACAGTTTTCCAGAGTGGCTGCACCAGTTCACATTCCCACCAACAGTGTAAGAGAGGGTTCCCTTTTCTCCACATCCTCTCCAACATTTGTGGTTTCCTGCCTTGTTAATTTTCCCCATTCTCACTGGTGTGAGGTGGTATCTCATTGTGGTTTTGATCTGTATTTCCCTGATGGCAGGTGATGCAGAGCATTTTCTCATGTGCATGTTGGCCATGTCTATGTCTTCCTCTGTGAGATTTCTGTTCATGTCTTTTGCCCATTTCATGATTGGATTGTTTGTTTCTTTGCTGTTGAGTTTAATAAGTTCTTTATAGATTTTGGAAACTAGCCCTTTATCTGATACGTCATTTGCAAATATCTTCTCCAAAGGGGCAAATTTTAAAAAGTTTGATTCATTGCTTCCCATCTCTTTTTTGTGAAGTGTGATTTTTATTTGAAAATTATCTTAATCATGATGCTTTCAGTGTATTGGTACATTAACTCACTGGAGGATGACAATTAAAACCTCATTAGTTGGGAAAAAGAACCTAGACTTAATTTAGTGGTAAATAAATACATGTATGTTACAGAATCTTTAAAAAATATTATTCAGATATGTAATAGTGATTCAGCTATTTCTTTAACAGTTTAATGAATAATATGATAGAAACATAATTATTCTTAAAATACTGTCCAAAGCTGAGGACCATGATGAAAGCAGTTGCTTACGTAGTTTTCTTGAAATAGGGAAAAAATAGTGCCAGTATTTATTTATCTAATAAAAGCTCCTGAACTTTGTGCAGGTTTTCTATTTTGATGATTTTTATTCATTATTGTCCCTGGCTACATATTGAATAGAAATCATTAGAACGACTTTTTATTGTGTGACATGTTTGTTGCAGAGGTCTTCTTTGAGTACTTGTACAAGCATTTAATGAACCATTAGGCGCTTTTTTTTTTTTTTTTTAAGAATTTATTTGAGAGAGAGTGAGAGGAGTGGGGGGAGGAAAGGCAGGGAGAGAGGAAAAAGCAGACTCCTCACTGAGCAGGGAGCCGAATGTGGGGCTGGATCCCAGGACCTGGGAGCATGACCTGAGATGAAGGCAAATGTTCAATCTCCTGAACCATCAAGGTGCTCCTATAAGCGTTTTTTTTTTTTTAAACACTTGATTGAGATATGACTGACTGCTTTTGTAAGGATTAACATCTTTGAATTTTTTTACACCAAGAAAAGTGTTTTTTATTTATATAGCAATTCCTCTTATTGAGCAGAATTTTCCAAATTCTCGGACAGAATAGAAACAAGAACTCAGAACTTTTTTTAGAGGCCTATCTCTACTTTGGTGGCAATTACAAGATCAAGGATTGGAAACAACTGAAGAGTATTGACATTTTAGAGGAGTTGAACAGAGGTTAGCACATCATTCCTTGTACAAAATTTTCCAATCAGTACTTTGATTCCTTTGCAAAATCAAAGGGTTAAGATGTGTTAGGTGTCTTAGAGCTGTAATAGTTAATGATTCCAGATAATTCTGTGAGGGCTTCCTTTATTTTGCTAGTCCTTCAAGATTGTTAGTTTATTCATTCAATTTTAATTACAATTTTCAAATTGCTAGAATGTAATGATAGCCCATGAAGGTTTTCATGTAATAGCAACTAGCGATTGGAAAGAATGATTGATACTGGGATGTAGTTGCTGGTTGGTTGAACTTTATTTTTTATTCATATTTGCCATCTATCAAGCATTATATTCTGCACAGTGGTTACTAGCGTTAATTAGATATCTGTGTTCTTTTTTCTCAGCTCATATTCTAATAGGGGTGGGAATGTTTTGCCACAAAGAGTCAAAAGATAATGTAATGAATAGTATGATACAAGAAGTGAGTGGTATAGCCTGTGTAAGCTCTTCACGAATATCATCATGTACACAGAATAAGGAAGGACATGTTATGTGAGCAGAGGGTAAAGATCATTTTCAAGGAAATGGCAACTTTGAGTAGGGGATGAGGTTGGGGGGAATGATGGAGAATTGGTCAAGGATCTTCTGAAGAAAAGCCTTTCTTTCACTGTAAGACCTCAGTTTTATGCAAAAGGGAATGGAGATCCTGAAGGGTGTTTTTGTTTTTTAAGATTTTTATTAGAGTGAGAGAGAGCACAAGCAGGGGGAGCAGCAGGCCGAGGGAGATGGAGAAGCAGGCTCCCCCCTGAGCAGGGAGCCTGATGTGGGACTCTGTCCCAGGACCCAGGGATCACGACCTGAGCTGAAGGCAGACGCTTAACTAACTGAGCCACTTAGGTGCCCCCTTGAAGGGTTTTAGAGTTGTATTTTAGAAAAATGAGTGGTATCTTGAGAGCAGGGCAGGGCAATGGGGGGGATGAGATTGGGGGAAGGGTGTTAAATTAGTATAGAGAAGATGAGGGGCTCAACTACAGTAATAATAGGAGAGGGGATGAATGCAAAAGAAATTTAGTAATAATAGGTAGCTGGATATGAGGTCGAGGATCGTGCCAGGGCTTTGGCTACATGGCACGGTAAATGGTATGGTATTAATTACTAAGGTGGACAAATCAGGAGGAGCTAAAGGCTTGAGAAAGATAATTTGGTGAGTTGGGTTGGAGTGGGATCATTTTTAATAACTTGGAATAAAATAAAGATCTTTAGTATGAAGTACCCATATCTGAACCACCCAAAGATATTTACTTTTACTGTTTTGCTAAATATAGTAGTAATTTTTGTACATCTTGAAGATTTGGTGTCTGTGGGACATCAAGGTGGAGATACCTAGCTGGATATATAGGTACCTAAGCAGAATGGAGATGAGGATTTAGGAGAGGGTATAGTTGTCTAGGAAGATGACATAGAGAAAGAAGAGAAGCAGGCTTAGGGCAAAATCTTGTAGAATCTTTATGTTCTTTAGTTTTTTTGTTTACTTTTTAAGATAAGGCTTTGATCCTTTCAGTTATATTGTATTCGTGAATATGAGGACATTTAAAAGCAACACTGCATGGAATATTCTTGGTTTTAAATCCTGCTTATACAATTACTGTTCTTCTATGCACTATAATTTAAGTTGTAAATGGAATAATCTATGAGTAAAATTAAAGATTTAAATTTTGAGATTTTATTAGAATTTAATATTAAGCCTACTCATACCATTCAACATTTTATTAGCTCCTAGTCACATAATTCTTTACCTTAATTTTGTCTATAGTAAACAATTTATTATAAACACGGAATTGTGAATGTAAAGACTATCTCATTAGAAATAGAACCCGTATTTATTTGAGAAATTTGTTAATATGGTTTGTGGGGATTTGTTATAGAGAGGATTTACAAATGAATTATTTTTTCTCATTTTCATTTAGGCCATTTGATTATCAATAGTACTTCTAAAGTTTGTAAAATTCACATCGTTTAGTTTTAATGCTTTACAAAAGACATAGGGAAGAACTGAAATTAAAGGAAGTTAGTTGGATTGTTTGGATTCCAGGGAAAAGTTAAACTAAAGTGTTATTTTTATATATGTGCATGTTTGTTTATATTTATAGGTTTTGTTTTCTTCCTTGGAGAGTCATTTCTGTTCTTTTGACTTTAGATAGGGCAGCTAAAGACCATCACAGTCATGTTACACATTTGTAGCTGTAAGTGGTTCTGTGATTAGAATTCTTGTTTACTTCCATGCTTGAACTTGATTTCCAGAAATTGACAAATTTTAGACCTGCAAGACCTGTGATAGTATATCATGGAACAGACTCATTTTATGGATGAAGAATTTAGGCTTAGAGATGATGAAACTTGTTTAGTATCAAAGGCACTTAGTGCCCAAATTAAATTTATGTTCATGTCTGAGTTTAATGTTTTTGTTTTCAGTATGTATATTTTTAGTGAGATTTTGGTAGTATTTATATGTTGGAGGTAGAGGAGGAATTGGAATAGGGGATTTTCTTTTTTTAAGATTTTATTTATTTATTCATGAGAGAGAGAGGTGCAGAGATACAAGCAGAGGAGAAGCAGGCTCCATGCAGGGAGCTTGATGTGGGACTCAATCCTGGGAATCCAGGATCAGGCCCTGGGCTGAAAGCAGGCTGAATTTTACCGCTGAGCCACCCAGGGATTCCCCAGAAGAGGGGATTCTTAGTTGAGTATTATTTCATGCTACACCTGGGCCAGAATAAGGAACAAACTACTGTCCTGCTGCTCTCCTGCCTGTAAGATAAGGGCCCTTGGGAAAATGCCCAGGGCCTTTGGCAAAGAAGTATTGTGCAGTAACACCCCCCTTAGCTGGCAGTTTTCTAGCAGTTCAGCCCTCTGCAGAAAAGTGAGAAAAGCCATAAATTACAAAGCTCGGTTATGGTGTACCTTTTTTGTGGGAGAGGAGTGCAGTTGCTCTGTTAGCCTGTATCCTTAGCATGTTTCTAATTTTCACATTTTAGTAATGGTGGCTACTTTGTAACTACTTCCTTTAGGTCATCCCTGACCGTTGTTTACAAGGCTCCTGGTTCAAGTATTTTAAAGCATGGCCAAGCTGCAAAAGTCAGTATGTTGCTGTCAATGTAAAATGTGAGAGATTATAGGTGACATGGAGATAGATAGTAGTTGTATCATTTGTAAAATGGGATTACACAAGGTTACCTTTAGGGTCTCTTAAATATTAACCTTAGTGAACAAGTTTTCTAACTAATTTTAAAAAAGATTTTATTTACTTGTTTGAGGGTGAGCACAAGAAGGGGGAGGGGCAGAGAGAGAGGGAGAAGTAGACTCTCTGCTAAGCAGGAAGCCTGGTCCCCAGGGCTCCATCCCAGGACCCATGGGATCACGACCTGATCTGAAGACAGATGCGAGGCACCCCTCTAATTAATTTTACTTTGCTTTAGTTTACTCATTTCAAAAATAAAAATAATGATACCTTCTTTGACTACCTCTCAGAATTTGTTTAAATATTTAAAATATTGGCTGGTTTTGGAATATTCAAAAAAGCTTGTTTAAAGAAAGTGTTCAAATATTCAAAATGTTTTTGAATATATAAAATTAGAAAATTTTGTAAAGTATTTGGAAAGCTGGAGAATACCAGTTCTTGATATTGTTATCTAAAACCTCGTTTTAGAAAAGTTTTTCTAAGATAGTTTTCTTAAACTAAAGGAGTTTAAAATTTAAAAAAGCTGCAATTGGGAACATTTAATGTTATTGTGGACATCTATGTCCCCCTAGAAAAGTATGTTTATATTACATACCTTAAGAGATAAAAGTTATGGAGATTATGCATTATGAAGAAAGTACTAATATATTCTCCGTATTTTCTAAGTTGGAGAAATTGTTGAACAAAACATTTGAACATGATGTAACAAAATTCCATGATATATTTGGTAGGTTTTGGGCCCATATAATTGCTGGTCATCATTTACAAGAATTTCAGTATTTTACTGAATCCAGCAAGAAAATAAATTTTAAACAGTTACTAGGAGTATAATTTTGCACTGGAATATATATTCATTTTACATAGATACATATATGTACTTAACAATACTTATATTTGTACATAGGTGTATAGAAAATTCTGGAGGCAGCCTCCCAGTCTAACAGTGGTTCATTCATTCTTTCTTTCTTCTTTTCTTCCTTCCTGTTTTTATTTATTTATTAGCACAAGTAGGAGGAGAAGTAAGCTCTGCTGAGCAGGGAGCCTGACAGGGAGCTCAATCCTAGGACCCTAGGATCATGACCTGAGGCGAAGGGAGATGCTTAACCGACTGAGCCACCCAAGCTCCCCAGCAGTGGTCATTTCTTAAGAGAGCAATAGGTGGATGGTGTGCAGTGAATGAGAGCTTTCAATATTTGGAATTTTTCACGTTTATTACCATGTTACTGTGTAGTAATTTTCCCTCAAACCCAGAATTCTGTGTTTCTTAGCTTTTGGGAGAAAAAATGGATTTGGTCTATTTTCGTATTATTTTAATTCTTCAGAGAAAGTGAGCTTCCTTGTTGGAGGTTGGAAGGCTCTTAAATCTGTGAGGCGATTGCTTAAAATTTGTTTGTTGCTTAAAATTCATGTTTGTTTAAAAAAGATTTTACTTATTCATGAGAGACACAGAGAGGCAGAGAGAGACATAGGCAGAGGGAGAAACAGGCTCCATGCAGGAAGCCTGGTGTGGGACTCGATCCTGGGACTCGGAGATCATGCCCTGAGCCAAAGGCAAACGCTCAACTTCTAAGCCACCTAGGCATGCCTTAAATTCATATTTAAATGGAATTTGTTTAGCTGTTATTTGGTCGGTGGATGTATAAATTTCATAGTCTGTTTTCTTTTGATTAAAGTCTTTTTTGGTTGTTAGATTGATGCTATTTTTTTTTTCACAGGTAATCAAAAACGTTTTAATGATTAATGTTTAGACATTATTTAACAGTGTGGATATATCCAGATGAGCTAAAGCACACTTTGACAGCACACTATTGAATGTTATAGTTTCTGTATTGAAATATGTAAAGACATTTGCAAACTAGTACCTAGGAAGACATACATTTACAAATATACACATTCTAGATTTGATAAGGTAAATGTAAACAGATGCCATGACTCCCTCCAAACAGAAAACCCACAAGACTAATAAAGAGAACCAACTGGCTCCCCTAATATGAATGTGCAAAATTAACTCCCTAGTCATCCTAGTCATCGATGACTCCCTAGTCATCGACCATCTTATTCAGTGACTCAATTGTGTATGTTTAGTTGGTTGCTAACTGGTGAGCTTTTTTGTTTTGTTTTTGAAAACAGTGTCTGGGTAGGCAGAAGAACTGGGTTTGAGGCATGATTCTGTAGTTTATCAATTTGAATTTAGTTAGGTCACTTACTCTAAGTTTATGCATCTATAAAATGTTTACAATAAATTTTAATCACATTGGGCCATTCTGAAGGTAAAAGTGATACAGCATTTGTGATAGTACTTAATAATTGACAAAGTAGATGAAAAGTAATATTTTTTTTTTCTTTCTGCTTTATTGTGCTACTGCCTTTCCTGTTTTTAGTTTGTATTTGTTGCTCTTATTTCTGGATTGATTTTACCCTGAGGCTGGCAGGCTTTTGTTCTTCTTATTCTCCAATACTTAGTCTTCAGTATTTATTCTTTATCTCTTCCACTGTTAACGCTCTAAGAATGATGTGTATTTTTGCTTTTCTCTTATGGGACTCAGTCTCACAACTTTTTAGGTGTTTTGTGTCCTTACGCACATGAAAGTGTAGTGTTATCAGCTAAATCTAAACTTCTCTTTCTTCCACAAACTTAGACTTCCTCTCTTTTTTTCTCATTTTATATATAAGGCTATTTTAATTCTTGTCCTTAGGAACTATAACAACTGTACATGATTTGGAAAAAAAACCCCACTAAATAATGGCTAAAGAAGAATTGTCCACTCTGTGCCTTGTATTGGTCTAGTCACTCAGAAATACAGTATTACTAGCTATGATTCTTGTTGCTTGTCGCCTCACATTATTTTTATCTGTGTATTCAGCATAGTCTATTTTGCCTTCCACATAAATTTGGGACCCCTTATTCACATACCGATATGCCACATCTGAGGCCTGTTCGGAACACTGATACTTGTGCCATATTGTCTTTCAACTGATGGTCACTTGTTTGGTACATTTCACCTTCATTCATTACTACAGAAAATAGTGCAACTGGGTTTCTTCCTTCTGCCTGTCTCATGACAGGGTCCTGACCCATTCACACACAATTCAGAGATCTCTCAAGAGCCAAGCTTCTAGCCGTTTCAGACTCCTGTCTCACAAACTGATGAAATCCCTGTAATCCAGGTCTTTGAAGTGCGTTGTTTGCTTTTCCTCTTGTCTACCCTGGACACTCGAGCCCGAACCTAGACTTCTTCTTTATGTCAACAGTAAAATCATACTCCCAAACACTCAGACTTGAAAACTTGGAATTTTCCTGGGTGCCACTTTCATTTATATGAAATCCATGAGTCATGAAATCCAATGAGTTGTTTTTTTTTTTTTAATGTGCTTTGCATCCTTCCCTTCTTTTGTATTCTCTGTATTAAATAATAAAAATAAAGCATTGATACTTTAGTCCAGGTCCTGATCACTTCCCCCTTGGTTTGTTATAGTTAGTTTTGAATTGGCTTTTAATTTATATTCTCTTTTCTCTCTAGTTTATACAGTAGAACTAAGCTTTCTTTAGATTATTAGATTAATTTTTACTCTGTCTCTTCATACTGTTTTGCTTGATTCACTTTATACTTTTAAAACATTTCAGATTACCTTTGCCTTCAACTGTGCAGCTTTCCTAGCTATGGATTTAAGGCTTTTAATGCAAAACTATTTTAGAAATAAAGAAGTTGCTTATATTTATTAGTAAGTATATAAAATTATGCTTACCATATGTATTTTGTATGCACAACACTCTGAAATGGGAACATTTACTCTATATATGAAGCTATGCATTATATATTCTCACCTATGTGTCTTGTTTTTTTGGTACTCAGTGATTTTCCAGTAGGAAAGCACAGTGATGTGTTGAGATTCTAATGCATTCCCATTAGGAAATAGCCCTCTTCTACGATCCTTCTTGAAAATTACTATTTGTAAAGAAAGATTTATTGACAAGTGTGTTACGAATGTTTAGTGTGGAAGCAGAATCACAGCTCTAACAGGAATGTTCCCTTTTTCCAAGTTAGCCCATTTCACTTCCATCTTCTTTATTAAACCTTTTCTCCATTTCATTTATTTGAATGTAGCAGTTTTTATTCTGGCACCTAAGTATGCCATGTGTTTTTGTTTTCTTGAGGCAAAATCTTCAGGTTCTTATAAGATCCCCCAAATTTTAAATACCACCTTAGTGTATTATTACTCTGTTAAATGCAAAGGAGAGTATGAGAAAAGAGAAACATAGATCCTCCACCACTCTCATAATTAAGTAAATTATTTTCTCATACACTAGTTTTTGAGTATACACACCTCAAATTAGTGTCTCCACAAAATTACCTGTGATTACATTTTAGAGACCTTTGGGATTATTAGTGAATTGTCAAAGCTGACAGTGGTAAATCTCAGAATGCTAAGTATCTACTATATTATAATAATGATATATCACTGACCCTCCCCTTCTACCTCACTAGATTATTAGATATCTGAGGTGAAGTTCTTCAAGATTTTTTTTTTTTTCTGAAGGGCTTAATACTCTGCATATCTGCTGTAGGTAGTGAATGTTGATTAGATTTAAATGATTCTTTAGCTTTGACCTATTAATCAGTTGAAATTGACTTTGTACTTTTCCTCAGTTCTTTGTTTTTAGTTAATTATACCTTGATAATAAAACTTTATTAATCTAAGAATATTGTGGTTATGATTAACCCTAAGAGTTAAAGGAAGCTTGAAAAGTATACGAGAATGATTATTATACAATATTATAAATGATATTGGGGATTATTTCAGAGTGAAGCATTCTGATGCCTTGAAATAGTTTCTTATTTTCACGAATATTTGACACAGAATTATAGGTACAAGGCTGCAAAGATTATTAAAGGTAAAGTTCAGAGAGGAAAAAAATAGAAGAAATGTATATCATTACCTGTGGCTTTCATATTCTACCACTTATTTGAAGAAAATAAATCTGTTGCATACAAGTGAATTCAGATATGAAGAAGCCTGATAAATTTATTTTGCCAGCTTGTATTTGATACCTGATCACCTTTGGAACCCAGTAAGCTTCTTTTTAAATCAACATATTTGAAGTCCTAATACGTGCAAGGAACTGCTTTGGGTATTGTGGAGGATATGAAAAAAAGAATACTGATATTGGTACCTATTTGTTGAGGGTTTACAATATATGAGGTCAGTGTTTTCCAAACTGGATGGATGAATGGAGAGATGGATGGTTAGCTAGGTAGGTAGGTAGATAAATAGACTAAACGGAAAACAAATTGTGACCAAATAATGTTACTTGTGATGATTGCTATCAAGGTCATAAGCAAGGTAAAACAGTTGGAGGAGGACGCATATACATTAGTAGTTGCAGAATGTGATTTCAGATGTGAAAGTTAATTCCCTTTTCCCATTTTTCTGATTACAACTAGGAAAAAAATCTGAGTTTTATACTACTGTCTTTCACATTTCTAGATATATGCTAATCATTTAAAAAATGAACAAAGCAGAGATTGCACTTTAGACTCAGTCTTTGGCAAGAATTATCGAGAGAATTTAATATTTTATTTTCCTTATAATTAATTTTAATGTTCCCTTCTACTTAAGACTGTGGGCTAGAGCAGTATCTCAGAGAAACTTTACCACCCGCAATCAGAAATACAATTTGTGTCATGAGCCAGTTGTCACCTCTGTAAACATAACAGGAACAAAAGTTTCACCCAAGATTAGTCAGTGTATACTTCATTATTTTCTATTTTGTTTTAACTGGGCTAGAATGAAAAAGTTTTCATAGTGGATTAATTAGATTATGGTTTGAAAAAAAAAAGTTTAAAAAATTGCATGAAATAGAAACAAATGGGTAGGACTTTTAATTGTAAGAAAATTATCTATGCTTAATAAATTACATTCAGTTTTAACATTTTTCTGAACATTTTTCTTGGTCTTATTTTTGCATTTAATTCTTACATTTATAAAGTAATTATTACAAATATATATGTCATGTGACATATTAGACACTTCCGTATTTCTACATTAATAATGTTTATCAGATAAACTCTCTCTTAGTATACCTTACTAAATCTCTTCTTGAACATTTTTTAAATTGTGTGAAATGTTGATGTAAAAATTTGATGATTATGGTCTTTTGCTTCTTAAAATATATAAAGGTCACACATAAAAATTTTATAGCTCTTGTATTGAGCACCATACTACCTTCTCGTTCCAGATGCTGTATTTTTCAGTTCTAAAATTTCCAGTTCTTTTTTGTAGTTTTCCTTTCTCTGATGAAAACATCTAATTTCGCATTTGATTTCTTTAACAGTTTGTGATAATTCCAACATCAGCATCATTTTGGGGTTGCATCTGTTGATTGTCCTTTCACTTGAGCAGTGTGGTCAGATCTTCCTGGTTGGGGTGTGTGTGTGTGTGTGTGTGTGTGTGTGTGTGTGTGTGTGTGTTGGTATGTCAAGTAAGTTTGGCTTGTATACTGAACATTTTCAGTATTATATTGTAGGACTTCTTTCAAATCCTCTTAAGAATGTTGGTTTGTTTTATTAGCAGGCATTCAACTTGATTAGGTTCAGGATGCAAGTTCTGTCTTGCCTTTTTGTGGTGGTTCCAATGTCAGTTCAATTTTACAAGCATTTGTTTTGCTGTTTTAGGTGTGCCTAGCACATCTGCCAGTCAGGAGTTAGTGATTTACATAGATTTTAGTTCTCAAAACCTTTGCTAGATGTATTTGGGTCTATGGCATATATGTAGGCACAATTCCAGAATGAGCCCAAGACTTAAGTTCATACACAGAATTAAAAGATCTTCCTCTCTGCTCTCTGTGGGATTCCTATATCTTTTGTAGATTCCAGGGCATCCTTTTTTCTTCCTGTGGCCAAAAAGTCAGGTTTCTCTCCCATTTTTAGCCTTTAGAGTTGAAGTGGTGAGAAAAAAATTGGGATTCCTCACCATACTTTGTGGATAACAAGGGCCCCTTTTCCTAGTTACTCTGTCTGGAAATTGGTACTCTTTGGGAGTTTTAAAGTGCTGGCAACAGTGGCTGCCCTCCAACTGGAAGCGAGGCCTGACAGAATTGAGAGAGGAGGAATAGGAGACCCCTCCTGGTGCCCACCAGTAGCATGAGGAGTCCTTTAGCTAGTCTTCTGGCTAGACAAAAGGGGTTTCTTCTGGTCTTTTGCTTCTAGCGTTGGCTGCGTGGTATGATTCTGCACTCTCTGGGATCAAAACCTAGGGATAATAAAGGAACACAAAACACTGAAATTCACTTCAGCACCAACGCAGGATCCCAACCCTCGCCTTCACTGGTTACTTTTTTTTTTAAATTTTATTCATTTATTCATGAGAGACACAGAGAGAAGCAGAGACACAGGCAGAGGGAGAAGCAGGCTCCATGCAGGGAGCCCGACGTGGGACTCGATCCCGGGACTCTAGGATCACGGCCCGGGGCCAAAGGCAGGCGCCAAACCGCTGAGCCACCCAGTGATCCCCTATCATTGGTTACTCTTCTACTCGTTTCTGTCAGCTTCTTTTACTTTTCACAGTCCACAGGTAGTTGCTTTTTTATATTTGGTCTGGCATTTTTAGTTGTAATCAGTGGCAGAGAGAGAGAGGCTGTAGTTGACTTACTCCATCTTGGCTCACTGTAACTCCTATATATCCACTTTATTCCAAGAATTTGGAAAGGATATATAAATTTTTGTATTGAATTACAGACCATGAAAATAACTTTTTGTGGCCTAAATTTAGTTCTTTAGTAGTTTTGGAGGGAGAGTTGATTATAGTTTTTCTTTGTTACTAACAGTGTTTGAAACTATAAAGTTAAATTCTAAAGTAAATGATTTCCTTTTCATAACAGTTTTCAAAACTGTTAATATTAATTAACCTTAGACCCTGTTATGGTTAAGAAATAGAATGTTTTGCTTGATAATATAAAAAGTATAAAAAGTTAATTATTTATGTGAAAATACTTTAGCCCATAGGAAACAATAGTTACAAGCCCATAGGAAAAATCGTTATAAATAAGCATTTCTATTATAACAATTTTGTTAGCACTTTAATATATCAAATTCTGGTTTTCTTTTTTTTTTTTTTTAAGTTAGAGGATCCTACCCACCCACTCACCCCAACAAAAGTTTAATGTGTAGGTTTGATCTTACTAGACAGATGTTTGCATACCTCAGATTTATAATTTTAAAATAGGCATAATTTTCCCTGGTAATATCTTATACTTTTTTTTTTCTTTAAGATTTTATTTATTTGAAAGAGCACAAGCCAGGGATAGGGGTGGGAGGGAGAGGGAGAAGCAGGCTCCTTCCACTGAGCTGGGAGCCAGACACAGGGCTTGTTCCCAGGACCCTGAGATCATGACCAGACCTGAAGGCAGAGATGCTTAAACCGACTGAGCCACCCAAGTGCCCACATTTTTTTTTTTAAAGGGGTTCTGGATTTGAGATACTGAGAAAGATGTACAATTTTACATACCCTTCACCAAATAATTTTACTTTCATTGTATGCTTAACTATACTCTGCAAACTGCTTATTAGAATATTGCCTGTCTCCAAAAGCATATTCAGTTCCATGAGGACAGAGAGATTGTCTGCCTCTTCTATTGGATCCATAGTGCCTGGTACTAATGAGTATATTTGGAATGAGTGACGAATTGTTAGACTAGATAATTTGCATTTTCTGTCATCTTTGTGCTTTTTTAATATTTTCCAGTTTTCCATACTAAAGTATTTTATAGCCACAGAAAAAGGTTTTCAGGATTTTTTTAAAAGGGAAAACAATTATTAATTTTCTTTGCTGATTTTTATGTAACATTTCAGATTTTATGTGCTTTAGTGTTTGCAATTACATATGATTTATTTCAAAAATGCATTTGAAACTTTGTTTTGAAGTTTTTATACTCACATTATTTAGTGTAAAATCAGGGGCTGTGCCTTTGTTAAAAGCGTGATCTGGGGGACGCCTGGGTGGCTCAGTGGTTGAGCATCTGCCATCGGCTCAGGTGGTGATCCCGGGTTCCTGGGATCCAGTCCCACATGGGGCTCCCTGCACGGAGACTGGTTCTCCCTCTGCGCCTCTCTCTCTCTCTCTCTGGTCTCTCATAAATAAAAAAAATCTGTTAAAAAAAGTGTGATCTGGGAATTCTGGCAGAATATCTGCAACATATCTTTTTGGCTTTTGCTCTTCAAAAAATTCTGGGTGATCAAGAATATTGCCACTTCAGTAGAAGTAACCCAAGCTTATATATTTAGAGTTTTAATTCAAACTTTTTTTTTAACAAAGAAATTTACTTCAGTATAAAGTCACTATTGGTCACATTATTCTTTTAGAACATGCTTTTTCTTTTTAAAAAATTTTTTAGGGCAGCCCGGGTGGCTGAACGGTTTAGCGCCACCTTCAGCCCAGGGCGTGATCCTGGAGACTGGGGATCGAGTCCCATGTTGGGCTCCCTGCATGGAGCCTGCTTCACCCTCTGCCTGTCTTTCTCTGTATCTCATGAGTAAATAAATAAAATATTTAAAAAAATAAAAATAAAAATAAAAAATAAAAAATTTTTTAAAGATTTTATTTATTCACGAGAGACACATAGGGAGAGAGAGACAGAGACACAGGCAAAGGGAGAAGCAGGCTCCATGCAGGGAGCCTGATATGGGCCTGGATCCTGGGACTCTAGGATCATGCCCTGGGCTGAAGGCAGACACTCAACTGCTGAGCCACCCAGGCGTCCCTGAGTGCTTTTTCTTAATATTGCTTTTTCTTAGTGTTGAATCTTCTACCGTTAATTCTATTATTGTTCTCTAGTCATATTTTGTTACTTCAAGTGCATCTGATTATATGTTACTTTGATACATGCTTATGGTATCTAATATTTTATATTGTATCCCAAGCCAAAAAATAATATGAAAGATCCTGCTATATAGGAAGGGAGAACTTGTATATTAGGGAGTGACAAATTTTAGATATAGAGAGTACTTAGTTTTTGACTTGTTGAAGTAAAATTCATAATAAAGTATATTTTCAGGGATTACAGTTGAAAATAATCTTTTAAAAATTACTTTACCAGTGAAACAAATGTCTAACTTTTTATTCCTTTATGCAAAATACTGAATTTCTGTTTTTTTAAGTTATTTAGGAAAATGGAAATTTTTAAGAATTTTAATTTCAACTTTGAATTATAAAAATAATTTTCACAAAAATATTTGCAAGAATTAAAAAATTTATATAGTCAAGGTAAAATGAAGAAAAGTCATTTACAAGTTTTTCTACTGTGTTAGTAACTTTCTGTTGCTTTGTAACACAGTACCACAGGCTTAGCTTATGGCTTAAAGCACCACAGATTTATTTTATAAATTCCATGGGTCATGACCCAATCACTAGTTGGCTGCCTTTGTAGATGGGGCTCACCAGGCTGAAATCAAGATGTCAGCCAGGCTGTGTGCTTTCATTTGAGACATGGATTTCTCTTCCAAGCTCATTTAGGTTGTTGACTGAATATAGTTCCTTGCTGTTAGAAGGCTCAGGTACCTGTTTAGTTTGCTGGCTATGGACTGGGGGTTGCTCTCAGTTCCTACCAACCACCTTAGATCCTAGGAGCATGTGGCCCCCTAATATGGCATTGAGAGAGCTCTAGCTCTTTGGTGTCTCTTCTACTAAGGACACTAATCCTGTTGAATCATGACTGCATTTTTACAATCTCATTTAACTTTAAATACCTCCATGAAGTCTCTGTTTTCAAATATAGAGTCACATTAGGTATTGGGAATTCCATATATGGATTTTGGAGGGAGAGATACTGTGGAGGGCCATTGTGGCAAGTAGAGTTGTAGAACAAGATTGTATTAAATTATAATTATTATATTTTTCAAAATAACCTATGCAAGTAATTTTTTTTTTTTTAAGTACCAAAGAGATTTTATTGGAAGCACTTCCTTCTCACACCATGCTGGATTCCCCCAAGGAGAAAAAGGTTTTAGTTCTTAACACATTAGTTTTTCTGATGGTTAAATTCGTATATGTAAGCAGTATTTTTGTAACACTCTTTCTTGAATGGTCATTTTGAGATACTTGACTTTTTTGCAAGAATTGATGAGGTGGTGTTATTGCAGTTGTGTTGCCTTTGCTCTCTAATACCTTAATTTTGAGTGGTGGGACTCTGGAATTCGGTAGGACAAATTATTTTCCTCTGGCTGTATCTTCTGTGTTTACTGTGGCTTGTGGTTTTCTCTTTGTGCCATCAGTTACTAATCCTCTTAAGTCATATTTATGTTTTTTTGGAAATTGGTGACATTTTGTTGTGCTGATTTACTCCCCTCCCTATTCTGCTTTCATCATGAGTTTGTTTTTTACCTTTTAAATTTTTTATTCCTTTGTTTACTTCCAGTAGGAGAAAGAGAAGAAAAATGTTTGTCAGTCAGATACTTGAATTGAAAGTATCGAGATTGTGCTTATTCTAGTGTCTTTTGTGACTTTTGATTTTCTGATTTTGGAGATTTCAGGGATCCTGACCAGTACTTTCGAGGCAGTAGAGGACCATTGTTGGGATAGATGGATTGGGTTGATGATTATTTTAATTATTTTAGGTGCACATGGTGGGTTAATTCCATTTATTATAGAACCACAAACTTTTGAAGGCATAACATTAACCTGTAAATGAGCAAGATATTAGTAAAATTTGATTGTTCTCTGGGGTGTGTCAGAAAATGAGTTACTGGGCTCTTCCAAAGTAGTCCTAGAATTCATGTAATACCTATGCTCAAAACTAACATTTTTGAAATGAGTGTGCTTAAAATAACAGCATGAAGTACAACATTTTGTTAAGTTTTGAGTAATGAGTCACTGTGTGGAAGAGGGCCGATGAGGGAGGTCATGAATATACTTTTCAGAGACATGAGATTGCAATGTTTATCCAAAAGAGAAAAGAAGTGTACATTTTCTAGAGCTAAGAAATATTGCCCAAATTCAGGGTTGGCTTGCTTTTGTAAATAAATTCTTTTGGAACATACCCTGCCCATTCGCGTGTGAATTGATCCTTGATTCTTGGTTGCTTTCTTGCTACAGGGATAGAGCTAAGTAGTGTGATAGAGACCATGTGGCTTCTAAAGCCTTAAAGTACTTGCCATGCTCACTGACCCTCGGCCCAGTCAATAGTTAACAACTGACAACTTTAAAAATCTTTTATTTGAAATAAGTTTGTTTTGTTGGAGTAGCTAGCAGCAACTAAGATATCTCAGTTCAGGGAAAAATTTCCTCAAACTTTTGTGAAAGTTACTAGAAACTGATTTGATAGGTTCATTTGATAGGTTGTTTTCAGATCTAAAAAGAATATATTTGATGTGCCTGCAAGTTCCTGAGGGAAGTTGAAACATTAAGGAGTTAATTAGACTGAAGTCCAAGCTTATTGTTTAGTGCCTTTGTTTTAAATTGGTAAGTCTTGAGTAGCCATAGGAAGGGGCAGGTCAAGACTGGGACTTCATTTCAATACCTGAGGTCTGAGGGACATGAAGAATTTATATAAATACAGGGTTGTCATATGAGATTACATACATTAGAACATAGCATTTGAGGGGAAGAAGCTTAGATTTGGGAAGCAGGGTTCAGACACAACACGTATCAGTAGACCTGGAAAAGTTGAAATAGTCATAACTGAGGGAATAATTTGATGGAACTAACAGGAATCAGCAGCTACTTTAGAAAACAAGGTAGGAGGGAGCCAGGCCCAAGAAATAGACGGGTGGGATTAAAGCCTATATATGAGGGGTGCCTAGGTAGCTCAGTTGGGTAAGCACCTGACTCTTGATTTTGACTCAGGTCATGATCTTAGGGTCATGGGATCAAGCCCCCTACCTCCGACAACTCCACCCTCAATGGGGAGTCTCCCTGGAATTCTTTTTCCCTCTGCCCCTCCCCACATGCATGCACATTCTCTCCCTCTCTCTCTCTCAAATAAATAAATAAGTAAGTAAGTAATCTTAAAAAACAAGAAAACCCACCAAAACTATACATGAGAAAACTGGGTATGTAGAGAGCCCAAGCTTAGAGTGCATGCAGCCTTAATCTTCTCACTGAAGCGTAGAGATGGGAATCATCAGGCAAATAGAAAAAAAGGTTCCAGAATAAACTTCCATTCTTCTCTAACATTTTCCAGTGCAAAACCAGATCAAACTTTGAGAATACAGGGAGCATTACATTCCCAGTTTTTGGTGAGGAGTTGATACATCTGATTAGAATGAGGGTTGCAATGAAGCTTGGCACTTCCTAATGTCAGTATTACAGCAGAATAAGTTGTCAGCTGGGTAAGACAGGTTTATTACTGTGTATCAGGCATTCTGATATCTCCTGTAGATATAAAGATTATTCTCTTGATACGCATTCTATTACTTACAGAAGTTTTTAAAAAGCTCTGAATGGTCTGGCAGTTTATTTTAGCACTGTTTTCTTTTTCTAAAATACTGAATGTTACAGTGATGGTCCTACAATTCTCAACAAATGGTCTTTGAGGGAGGTCCTGGAGGACTGAGTTTGATGTTGAGGATGACAACAGGAATGTATAGAACACTTAAATTTGGAGATAGAAATTGAATAGAAGGGAAAAAAAAGAAAAAGGGCACCTAGGTTCAAAGTCTGACTTTTGATTTTGGCTCAAGTCATGATCTCAGGGTTTTGAGATCAAGTCCCAAAGTGGGCTCCACACTGGGTGTGGGGCATGCTTAGGATTCTCTCTCTTCCTCTGCCCTCCCCCCCCAAAACAAAGAAAGAATTTGAATAAAAGGAAAAGTGGATGATGACAAGCTATCTCTGTAATCTTGTGCTCAGTTCACATTAGTTCATTAAATGTATAGATTTATACTTCACCTACTTAATAAAGAACTTTGAAATAGTGTTAGGCACAAAAATTAGGCACTGGTGAAAATATATTTTATATTTACAATAAAACTAATCAATATAGCAGAGAAGTAGATGTTAGTAGACATTGAGATTTATGTTCAGACAAGTAAAATAAACATGAGCAAGCTTACTTAAAAGCTAAGGCACAAAAAGGGAAAAACATGTTAAATCATCTTTTTTTTTTTTTCTTTCTTTCATAGAGAACGTAAGTATGTGGAAACTAGCTGAATCATTCTCCTGTTTCTGCATTCAAGGAGAATATACTTTGGGAATTCTTGCATAGGGATTTTTTTTTTTTTTTTGTTAAAGATGATTGTTTCTTTAACAAATGGGTAAAACAATGTTCTAGAGCAAGTCTTCCATCAATCTTTGTAAGTTGAAGACTTAATATTAAAGTTTAGTTAAGGCATTCATTGAGAAGTAGATAAAATGATCTATGCCTATTTTCTGATCATCAGATTTAATGAAGAAATGAGATTTTACTTTATTTTTATTTTTAAGAATTTATTTATTCATGAGAGGCACAGAGAGAGAGAGGCAGAGGGAGAAGCAGGCTCCTCACAGGGAGCCCAGTGTGGGGCTGGATTCCCCCGACCAGAGCCAAGGGAGATGCTCAACTGCTGAGCCACCCAGGTGTCCCTAAACAAGTATCTGTTTTCTCCCAGACACTGAAGATAGTTTGGAGAAAAGGAAAAAATTTAAACAAAAAAAGACATGGTTTCTATTCTTAGAGCTTATTCTCGTATAGGAGAGGGCAAGAGTGGATCTCAGATGGGCAGCATCCAGGGCTTATTGAGAAATTGACCTTTACTTTTTATACATACAGCTTTTTGTAAGCACTATAGAATGTGTTGATTTTATTTTGTACCTAGTATAAAAGAAAGTAGACTGGCATACAGGTAGGAATTGAAGCCACACATATTAAAATTCCCCGTGAGTTTGGCAAAGATAGCTTCTTAAATGATCTGATGGGATCTTGACCCTAATGCTTAGCAATATTAACAGATGGGCACTTCTGTGGGAACTTAAAGGGAAGGACATTTGTACTTCTCCCACAATTGATTTCACGTGAATATCTCTTGTACCATTAACATCTTATTAACTTAAACTGTATTAAAGGAACTTTAATCCTTTGACCTTGGGTGTCACAAAGAGTGACAGTACTTTATTTATTTGAGAGCAAGAGAACATGTACACGAGCCTGGTGAGGGGCAGAGGGAGAAGCAGACTCCCTATTGAGCAGGGAGCCCAGTGTGGAGCTCCATCCCTCAGGACCTGAGCCAAAGACAGCCCCTTAACCAACTGAGCCACCCAGGTGCCCCTGTGTTGGTCCTTTTTTTTTTTTTTTTTTTGGTCCTTTTAATAATCAAGTAGTAGTTAAATGATCAGACAAGTAAACATGAAAGTACTATGTTGAGTGCTTCAGAGGTGAATGACAATACAGTGAGGAGCTATTGATCTGGCTGGAAAGGTAGGGAAGGCTTTCTTCATTAGGTGTTGCTCAAAACTAAGATGGATGAGTACACATTAACTAGTGAGGAGATCCTGGTGAAGAGTATTCCAAATTTAGGGAATGAGCCCATTTTAAATTTAGGCTCTGTGGCGGAAAACTGAAAAAAAAGATTATTGTGCCAGGAGCAGAGGGCTTAAGAAAGGAGCATGGAGTGAGATGAGACTGAAAAGGTTGGCAGGAGTTCGACTATGTGTTTATTCAAAGCATGGGAAATCATTGACCTTTTTAAGGGAATATTAGTGATCTGATCAGATTCGTTTTTGAAAAGATAGACATGCACATCCATTTAGAGGTGTTCTCTGGGTGAAAGATGAAAATGGAGCTGGGTTGTGGTTAGAGGAGGAAGAGGAGACAAATATGGGGAAAACTTGGTAGAAATCAGTAGAATTCATTGATAGATGGGTTATAAGGGGTGCTACAGCAAAAGCTCCGTAGAGGACTCCCTAAATTGCTAGTTGACTAACCAACACGTTCTGTTTTAGTTACTTTTAAAGTCTGTTCAGGTTGTTTTTGCAGTGTTGTAATGGCCAAAACTTAGTTTTTAGATTTGAAGTTATTATCTTCTAGCATTATAGTTAAAATCTTATCAGTGAGTTATAGAGGAAGTTTTAATTTAATTTAAGCTTAGTTATTTGTTCATTGCCTGATTCTTTCTCCCCCCTTTAGCTGTTTTCTCTTTGAGCAGTTTTATTATCCTTTGCTTAAATTAGAAATTTCAAAATAAAATTATTTTTTGGTGGAGAAGATTACTGCTAAACCTTAAATCTCTTGATTTCTAAAAAGTTTTGAGATCTAATTCATACACCATATAATTAATCACTTTGAAGTGTACAGTTCAGTGGCATTTAGTTAGTTTGGTTGTACAACGTTACCACAATTTTAAATTTTGTCACCCCCAAAAAGAAATGTTGTACCTATTAGTAGTTATTCATCATTTCTTCCCAATTCCCCCAATTGTAGGCAGTCACAAATAGATTTGCCTTTTCTGAACATATTATATAAATGGAATCTTATAATATCTGGTGTGTTTATGACTTTTTAAACTGAGTATAATGTTTTCAAGGATCATCTATTTTGTAGCATATATCAGTATTTTTTCCTTTTTTTATGACTAATATTTTGAATGGATGTAACACTTTTTTATCCATTTTTTCAGTTAATGGACATTTGGGCGGTTTCCACTTTTTAAATGACTTTTTTATGAATAATGTTGCACTGACCATTGTGTACAGGTTTTTATGTGAATATATATTTTCAAATCTTTTAGGTATATGCCTGAGAGTGGAATTGCTGGGTCAAATTACATATTACTGTGTTTCACTTTTGAGGAACTGCCAAGCCATTTTCCAAAGCTGCTGCACCATTTTACATTCCCACTAGCTATGCATAAGGGTTCTAGTTTCTCCACTTCCTTACTTACACTTGTTATTATCTTTTTTGATTATAAACAAGTAAGTGTGACATTGTAACTCATTGTGGTTTTGATTTGCATTTTCCTAAGGGCTAATGATGTTGAACTGGATTTTTAAAAGAAAGCAACACTTTGATTTTACTGAGAATATAAAAATGGAAATGTTTAGTGATTTCATGTTATTGCTTAGAGACCATTAGTTTTGCTGTATTTAAAATTTGTTCTTCTTTTTATCAGTTGTATTCCCTGAATGACTACAAACCACCCATTTCTAAAGCAAAAATGACCCAAATTACTAAGGCAGCCATCAAAGCTATTAAGGTGAGTAATACATTTTACGCTTGTGTTTTCAGGAGAAAACACCATACTGCTGTTTTAGAGGGAGGATAATTATTACATTATGCCGTTGACCATTGAACATCACAGATTTGATCTGCACAGGTCCACTTACTTGATCTGCACAGGTCGGCTTACATGTGAACTTTTTTTGATAAGTACAATGCAATACTCTGAATATGTTTTCCTTATGGTTTTCTTAGTAGCATATTATCTCCAGCTTACTTTGTTATAAGAATACAGCATATAATACATGTAACATAGAAAATATGTGTTAATTAACTGTTATCAGTAAGGCTTCCAGTTAGCAGTAGTTAATTTTGGGGGTTATCCAAAGTTATATGTGAATTTTTGACTCTGCAGGGGATTGGTTGTTTAAGGGTCAGCTGTATTTTCTTCCTCTTTATGGGGTTAAGACATGTAAATACATATACTTAAAAATACAAAAATGATAAACTATTATCCTATTCTCACCTGTGTACTCTTCCACCTAGAGATGAATGTGTCTGTTATTTGTCACACTGACTTTACAGAATTTTGGTAAAGGTTTCTAAATAAAAATTAATGTGTTTTTTTTTCTTATTGATTCTATTATAGATTTGAAAATGAACCAATTTGAGAAATAATTAAACCTTATTATATATAGGACATTTGAACTCCGTGAGAAGAAGCCACAGGCCTTTAGCCATTGCTCTTATACAGAGGTTTTGAACCAATCTATGTTGACTCATTGATACTTCAGAAAATCTCAGAGAAAGTTTGTACTTTTCTGTAGAGAAATATACACATGTATAAACTTTTGCATAAAATGTTGGACTTTAAGGACCTTTAAGTTCAGCCATAAATACCTCTTTCTAAGAGGCACTTGTCCACAAAGCCAAGACTCCCTGCTTTAATTTATTTAGTAGGGCTGTCAAAATAGACAATGAATGAGTGCTTATATTTAATTAAGTAGGGTTTAACTTGTGGGTGTTTGGTGATATGTTTCCCTACTGTAAATAGCCAGAGGCACCAATTATTTAAATAAATTGTCTTTGAATGACAGCATTATCTCTTAGATTTAACAAATTTTTATTTACAGAGAGAATCACCATTAGGAGAAAATTCAGATAGTTCATTTTTTCAGTGTTCTGATGGTCAAAGCTTAATTTTCACACTTGCAGTTAATTTTTTGCATTATAATTAAAATCACTGTATTTATATGCATAGTATCAAAGAGGTGATAAAGTGATAAGGACAGTGACCAGGAAGCATTTAAGCAAGAGATCTTCAAAAAAGAGTGATTTTTCAGGGTGTCTGATAGGCTTTGTATATAGAATGCTCACTCTTGTGCTTTCTTTGTCCTGTTTTACATTCTGATCTGATTTTTATGATTATGATTCTGAGAGTATGCAAATATGTGTATTACCGTTTTTAGTCTGGAAATAATTGATGCCTTTTATATAATTTGAGCAGAAAAAAAATTTTTTTTCATTAAAGTATAGTTGATAACACTATGTTCTACTTTTAGGTATACAACATAGTGATTCAACATCTTTTCTTATGTGCTGTGCTCACCACAAGGGTAGCTATTCTCTGTCACCATACATTGCTATTAGAATATCATTGATTATATTCCCTATGCCACCTTTTGTCCCCATGATCTATATTCATTTCATAATTGGAAGCCTGTGTCTACCCCCTTCATCTATTTTGCCCCTCTTTCTGTCCCCCTTCTCTCTGAGCAGAATATTTTTTGATTAAAATAGTTTGTAAAGATGTTAATGTAGCATCAACATTATTCCCACTTTTCAGATGCAGGAAGGGTCTAAGAAAAATTAAGTTAATTTGCAGTAGTCAGAATAAATACAGTTAGATTTGAACCCAAGTTTCAGTCCATCTAAACATTATATACTGTACTATTTTGATTTATTGTTACTGCTTTAAATTTTTTAATTTTGAAAATTCAAACATGTTCCAAAATATTATAATGAGCAATGCATAGTCTTCCCTTAGATTTATTTGCCAATAAACATTTTGCTACATTTGGTCTATTTCTACACACACACATTTATTGGCTGAATCATTTGAGAGTTAGTTTCAGATTTCATTCATAATAGCACTTAATCCCTAAATACTTGAATTTGAATCTTCTTTCAAAGAATAGACATTTCCTAAGTTAGTTACTTAGGAAAGTATTGTACACTGATCACATGTAAGAAATTACAAAATATAGTAAGACCATATATTCATTTTTTTTGTCCTGTCACTCAGCCTTACCCAGCCTTTTTGTTTTGTTTTTCATGTCATTGATATTTTTGAAGACCTCAGACCAATTGCTTTGCCAGTACTGTATTATTTTAAACTCCATTTAGTACATATGTAAATTGAGATTTGAGCTGCCTTTTAAAATCAGATTTAAATGATACTGTGTTTTATATTGAGCTAAGTCATTGTGTTTTTGTTTTTTTTTTAATCAGTGTTTAGAGACATGGTTATTTTAATGGGTGCTTATTGGCATTGTACACTGTCAGCAAAATTTCACAGATAATCTGTTGGGGAAGAAGGCCCATGTGAATTGATGAACTTTGAATTAAAGTTTAGTAGCAGTTTTACTCAGAATTATATGTAAAGTAGCTAGAAGCAAAAGCACTGTCAAGATGTTTTCTAGGAGAATTATTTAATAAAAATAACTTAGTGTGTAATTAATATTTTGTATGTTGAAGTGTTTAGTACTTTTAAGTAGTTTTGACTTTTTTGTTAAAGTGACCTACACTGTTGAGTAAACTGTTCCTTTATAGTATGAAAATTTTAGCTAAGCTTTAACTTGTACATTTGGATTTGATGACTATGAGTAATGACATTTTCCTTTATTTTGACTTTTGAATTTCATAAATGCAGTTCAGAGGAATGTTTTTGTGTCTCTCCTCTCCTTGTTTACCGTCTTTTTTTTTTGTTTGTTTGTTTACCGTCTTTAAACAAATACGGTAATCATGCAGTTACCATCGAGGTATTAAAATTTATTAAGCACAAATTTTAGATACCTTTTGCTTTAATTTATGATTTATAATTTATTCCTTTTTAGGTTTATCCATAATGTTTCGAAAACTTACATATATTTTCTTATAATTAATAATAGTCCATTGCTCATTTTTAATTTGTATGTTCACTTCTGCTGATTTTTGGCTGATCCATGAGAACTTTATACATCTCTGTATCTTATTATATATACTTGTTCCATTTTCCAGGAGAAGCAGAAGGAGATAATGAAGTTGAAAAAACTCCCTTGCATACATTTATTAATGCTATTTGTTTAGTTATTTGATATTTCTACTACTACTCTAATTTTATAATAGGAAATTATAGGAAATCTTTTCCTTCCATGAAAGTAATAATACACATCTGCCAGTGTGCTTATTACATACACTTTGCTGTCAACATAACAATTTGTGAAAGTATGGTTTTATAAGGACTATGATCACATTCTTTTATATCTCATAATACACTTTGGATATACAGTCGGCTCTTGAATATCCTGGGGCTTAAAGTGCTCATCCCCCCATGCAGTTAAGAATCTATGTATAACTTTGGACTCCCCAAAGCTTACTGATAGCCTACTGTTGACCAGAAACCCTACTAATAAGATAAATAGTTGTATTAACATTTATTTTGTATGTTGTATGTATTATATACTGTATTCTTACAATTAAGTCAAATGTTAAACATCATAAGAGAAAATATATTTATAGCACTGTACTGTTTATTGAAAAAAAAAAAGAATGTGTAAGTGGACCCATGCAGTTCAAACCTGTGTTCAAGGGTCAGTTGTACTGACCATGTATGTACTTCAAGAATCCTTTACTAGTTAAATATCATAGTTTAATTGCTTATAAAGGTGAGTGACATGTTTCTCAAAATTCATGATTCAAATTCATTGTTTTGATAGACCTTTGAAACAGTGTTATACCTATGTTTAACAGAAAAATTCGAATCTGTATTGAACAAGTTTTAAAACCATATCATATTTTTTCTTTTAGTTCTATAAACATGTGGTACAGAGCGTTGAGAAATTCATTCAGAAAGTAAGTATATAAATATTTTCAAAATATACGCTAAATGTACTATAGTTATAGAATAATGCCTTGTGCTCTGTTCTTTAAAAACTAAAGTTTAAATTGTTTTGATGGACTATTCAAAAATAATTCCATTTATTTTCTTTTCTGATTAAGAAATATGGGCACCTGGGTCACTGAGTCAGTTAAGGGTCCGACTTGATCTCAGCTTAGGTCTTGATCTCAGGGTTGTAAGTTTAAGCCCAGAACATTGCGCTCCACCAGTGTCGAACCTACTTAAAAAAATAAATAAATAAAAAGATAGTGCTTTTTGGATAATTCTAAAAACAATAGTTCCATAATTCTAAAAATAATAGTTCTCATTCAGGTAGATGTTCTTGTTAACTTGTACTGCCATAGTGAGCATCTGTCACTTGAAAAAAATGGTGTATGTATGATTGATTTTACTTTCTTTTTTTTTTTTAATTAAATTTTTTTTAACTTATTTATTTATGATAGTCACAGAGAGAGAGAGGCAGAGACACTGGCAGAGGGAGAAGCAGGCTCCATGCACCGGGAGCCCGATATGGGATTCGATCCCGGGTCTCCAGGATCGCACCCTGAGCCAAAGGCAGGCGCCAAACCACTGCACCACCCAGGGATCCCTGTATGATTGATTTTAAATAAAATTATAAATGTGTTGCTTTTAATAGCCTTTAAAGAAATTCTCGCTTGTCATTTCAAGCAGAATACCTAGGAACAGCTCTAGATAAGATGTGATTAAGACATTGCCTACCAGCTACTTCTCTTCTGCTGATTCATATTGTCTCATCCATTAGGATTTTATACATCTCAACATCTTATTTTATAGACCTGAAGTTCCATTTTCTAGAGTAAGCAAAGGGTGATGAAGTTGAAAAAAGCTGTCTTATACACATTTAGTAATACTTTTTTTTTTTAAGATTTTATTTATTTATTCATGAGAGACACAGGGACAGATAGAGGCAGAGACACAGACAGAGGGAGAAGCAGGCTCCATGCAGGGAGCCCGATGTGGGACTGGATCCTGGGTCTCCAGGATCACACCCTGGGCCGAAGACAGTGCTAAACTGCTGAGCCACCCAGGCTACCCTAGTAATACTTTTTATAAGCAGAGTCCAAGGTGACTAGATTATAGTTTTTTGCCCTCTTAGTGATCAGTGCCCTATTCATTCCGCAGTTTTTGGCAGGAGTACATAGGGCTTAAAACTTATGAAATGATACTATGTTTGTACCTTACTGTAATTGAATTTAGATTTGATATTCTGCCCATGTTCATGTGCCTAGACGTAACCAGAACAAGTAAGTTTGAGAATAAGTGGTATATGGCATTAAGGATTCAGCAAGGTTGCAGTGTTTCTTAAAAATAGTTGCCTAGGAGAAGGGTATATAAATCAAAGTGAGGTGACTATGTCATGTAGGTAACCTCGAGTAAATCATTTAACCTTTATATGATTCAACTTTTTTTTTTTTAAAGATTTTATTTATTCATTCATGAGAGACAGAGAGAGAGAGAGGCAGAGACACAGGCAGAGGGAGAAGCAGGCTCCACGCTGGGAGTCCAATGTGGGACTCGATCCATGGACTGCAGGATCACGCCCTGGGCCGAAGGTGGCACTAAACCGCCGAGCCATCCAGGAATCCCCTCAACTTTTTTTCTAAAGTCTTGCTTTCTCAGTACTAGTAAAGCATATTTTGAGATGAATTGAGGCTGAGACACAAAGTAAAATTCAGTATGCTGTGTGTTTTAGGTAATCACAGTATAAAATAGAAATTATCTCAAAAAATTATCTCTATTGTGAAATAACTGTAGAATCAGTCTGGAAAAGCGAGTCAGTATTGGAGAAGGAGCTGAAGTAAAGAAAAGAGTAGAATGTCTTTATTGTAGGACATTGCAAGGTACAAAGTTCCACATAGCAATAAGAAACCTGTTGAGAGGAAAAGCTTCATACAGTATGTATGGTTTGGAGCTGTTCAAGTATAATGCCATTGTAAAAAGTGCTCCAGTAGCCACAAAAGAATTCTTAGTAGAGAAACAGTATGACAAACTTAGACCAAACATAGTGCAAACAACTTCATGCCCCAGCTGTGCAGTCTAAGGGTTAAAAGTCCCAGGGGTGCTATCTTCCATTTAGAATGTATAACCTTCAGAGGAAATTCTGGCACAGTATTTTGATCTTCCTCTTACGAGAAATGCTTCTCAGTCAAGTTTAGTGAAGTTTTGTATGCAGACTCATTTTTATAGAGCTTCAGTTTTGCTCTCCACATTCTTCAGTCATTATACTGAGTTTCTGAGTTTTGCCTAGTTTTCAAGCAGCCTGAAGGATATTTGAAATGGCATCCAGAATAATTTTGCTATCTTTCATAGTTAAGAGGTTGGTTCATCAGCCATTCTGTTATGTCATAGTGAGGTATACAGTCTGTTGGACTCTTCCATCACAGCCCATACAGCTTACTTTTGTATCTTGAAATCTGCCTTAGAGGGATTACTGGCTGGCTCAGAGAGTATGAGACTTAGAACACCAAAGAGGAATGATATTGCCAGTCAATGTCTGGGCAGAAATGTAAATGGTTTACCCCTGCCCCCTATTTAAAGGAGAAATTTGGCAGTGGGTTAGTGTAATGCTAAATTGAGTTGTGTGTGTACATTTTTAAACTATTTTGTGATAATTGTATATTCGTGCATCATTAAATCAATAATTATAATGATACTTGTAATAGATTAAAGAGAGATCCCACATATTTTTCACCCAGTTTCCCCCAATAGTAATGTTTTGATAACATAAATATTACAACCAGGATATTCATATAGTCCACCAAGCTTACTCAGATTTTACCAGTTTTACATGCACTCATTTGTGTATGTGTATATTTAGTTCTGTGCAATTTAGTCACATGTATTGGTTCATAAAACCACCACTGAAGTCAAGATCCAAAGTAATTCCATCACCCCAAGGATCCATCGTATTCCTTTTCCTTTTTATAGAGCCACACTTTACTCTCCTCCTCCCACCACTCTAACTCTCACCCCTAACTCCTGAGGGGCATTAATGTGTTCTCTATCTGTAATTTTGTCATTTCAAGAATATTATGTACATGTAGCTTTTTGAAATTGGCTTGTTTTGCTCAGTATAATTTTATTTAGATCCATCTAAATTGTGCATGTGTCTAATAGCTTCTTCAATTTTGAGTAACATTCCATAGTATGGATATACCACAGTTTATCTAACCATTCACCCACTGAAGGTCATCTGAATCCTTTCCATTTTGGGGGAGCTATTAATAAAGCTGCTAGAACATTTGTGGATTTTTGTGTGAATGAAAGTTTTCATTTCTCTAGGAAAGTTAGTGCATGTTTTGTTTTATAAGAAACTTCCACTGTTTTCTAGAATGGCTGTACCATTTTACATTCCTATCAACAATGTATGACTAATCCAATTTCCACATTCTTGCCATCATTTGGTGTACCACTATTTTTGGTTTTAGCCATTCTGATAGATGTATAGCAGTATCTCATTGTGGTTTAATTTGCATTCAGCTAATGGCTGATGTTGATTTTCACAGGCTTATTTGACGTTTTCAGTGAAATATCTCTTCGTGTTTTCACCCATTTTCTAATTGCATGGTTTTCTACTGTCAGGTTTTCAGAGTTCTGAATAATATTCTAGATGTAAGTCCTTTATCAGTTATATGGTTTGTAAATATTTTTTTTCTTAGTTTGTAGCTTGTTTTTTCATTCTCTTAACACAAGGTCCAAGGTCTTTGGTAGAACAAAGATTTTTTTTTTAGTTTTGATAAGGTTCCAGATTAATATAACTTCTTAATACCTCTTTCCTGTTTTTACTGGAACTTAAAATGGGGCAGAGAGGAGACAGATTAAAACATAAGTAAAAGTGTTGCAGTAGTAGTCATAGTAGGGAACCAGAAGCCCACTCCACCTGTTTTGCTTTCTGTGCCATAGCCATTGCTGCCCTTGCCTAGATGCTTGGTTTCTGTGGAGCCTAATTTATAAAACCATTGAATTGGAGTATTGTTTATAGTAGGAAATACTGTTTTAACAAATTTACGAAAAAGTCCATTTGTCATGCACATTATATATGGTCAAATGAGAGATTAAGAAAAATGTGAAGTATTGTTTTAATGATGTTGACTTGTAATTTTGGGTGTTTTCCAGCTCCAGAACACCACATATTAACTTGTCTTTACTTTTCCTGTATTTCTGTGGAGTGGAATTGCTGGGTTATGCATTTCTCCAACTTGGCTAGATAATACCAAATTAATTAAATTCACAATGGTTGCAATTCGTACTCCCACTCTCATTCAGTGTGTGAGTTTGTGTTGCTCCCATCTTTACCCACACTTAGTATTGTTAAACTTAAATACATCTAATGAGTCTTAAAGGTTATTTTTAAAAGATACACCCTTATATCACCTTTACCTAAGGGATTAAATTCTAATCAGCATTAAATCTTGTTTGTCAAAATGTTTTTTAGATTCTTAAGGACTCATCAAATTGAATGAATTTCTGTAGTCAAAGAGCAAAATGTCCTTTTATCAAACCAAAAAATTTTAGATAATTATTAGTTATAAACTATTACCACTTTTCCTCAGATTCAGTATTATCACATCTAGGTTAATCTGAAATATTTTACTAAGATGTATATTAAACTTGGATTTGTTTAGGTTTGTTTCATCAGGAACTTGGATAATACTTTTCTTTCTTCTTGTCATCTCCCTTCTATAGTTTTGCAGTGATACTTTATGTCCATGAAGAACAAAACCCTTGTCTGTCTCTGGCTTCTTTGCTTGGGTGACTGCAGCCCTCTAAGTGTAAAGAGGAAAGGAATTAGTGATCCCTGTTATTCCTTCCAGCTTAGGTGTCATGGAAATCAAATTGCTATTGTGAAATTTCTGAGATTCCACACTTTTGGGAAAAACTTGAATTATCAGAAGTCTCAAAAATGACACAAAAGTAATGTGTTTGCCATCTAAAAGAAAATAACCACTTATTCTCGCTACTATTGTATCTGTAATTTAAGTTCTATAGTTAAATATTATTTCCTTAGATAACGTAGATTGGTTCAGAGTTAGCAGTGGAGATCTCATAGGCTTATTCAAGAGTATTAATATATCTTTAGTTCTTGTTGAACCTTCCTTTCCAGTCTGTATCCCTTTTATTTCCTTTTCTTGTCTTGTTGCATTAATTAGAACTTATAGGATGATGCTGAAAAGCAGTGGTGAGAGGGGGCAACCATTCCTTGTGTCATCCATACTTGGTCTTATTGGGAAAACTTTTCAGTTTGTCAGTAAGTGTGATGTTAGTTTGTAGGTTTTTGTTGTTGTTGTTTTAAATAGAGCCTGTTACTTCTGGACCATGGACTTAACACATGCTTCTCAGTTTTTCTTAATCCTTATTAAGTCAGGACAGGATGGCTATAGTAGGCTGGAATTGGGTATTGTCCTTACCCCAGGTCAGTGAGGCTCTGGTTAAATGCAGCAGATTAGGCTCTGGATAAATAGTTTCTCCTAAGGGCATACATTGTTACAAACAGAATGCTACTGGCTATCTCTATCCTGTCCCAGAAACAAGATTTTTCTCCAGTATTCACTTTGAGAACTCATGTAGTATCAGTGTCTTGGGAACAACCCTTACTTATATGCTATTGTTAGCATCATTCAGTGCTTTGCAAATATAGCCACATGCTTCTGTGTTTACTATTCTAGCTTTGCTTTCCTCAATGGTAACTTATTTTTTGAGTGGGGGTAGGGTACACATGCATGGGAAGCAAGGAGAGGGTCAGAAGGAGAGGGAGAGGGAATCTTATGCAGCTCCATGCCCAGCACCGATCCCTGTGGGGCTGGATCTCACAACCCTGAGATCATGACCTGAGCTGAAATCAAGAGTTGGATGCCCAACAAACCAAGCTACCCAGGTGCCCCTAACGTTGACTTTTAGAGCTTGAAAGTGGCAGCATAAATTCTGATTATAGAATCATTATATAAAGTGTGTTTATATATTGCAAAGTATGTGGTCTAAGTCACCTAGAGAGTTTTCTTTTCTTTTTTTTTTTTTTTTTGCCAAAAAACTGGCTTCTTAATGGTATTCACATAATATCTTGGATAACATTAGAATGAAAATCACATAATGTATTTAAAGGTGCATTTTCCCTATGTTTTACTGCCTTTCTGTCCCCAAAAGGGCTGTTTCTGCAGCAGTAGAAATTAGAAATTACTAGACTGTATAGTTTGAAGAAGATATAACTGAAAGCTTTTATGACATAACTTTATTATTATTTAAAGAGTAAAAATTCCTCATACCAGTGAAAAGTCTTAGGAATTCTTGTGTTTTCATTACTGGTAGAACTCAAAGAGGAAATTGTAAAAATATTTCAGTTGGTGGCTTAGCTAAGTTTACCAGTTATTGAGTTATTTTAAAACATTAAGCCATGCTTAAGAATTAATTAATTAATTAATTATTGCCATTTTATGTGGCAGAAATACCTAATCTACAAGTGGGGGAAAATCTGTTCTACAACATCTTAATACATAGTATATCTAAAGATACTGTAGATGAAGAAATGTTTTTTCCTTAAGGCTTATTGCTTACCACTAAACTGCTAATATATTTTTGAAGCTTTGGAATCTTCACAATAGGCCCCTAAAGGTCCATTTATTGTGCACTCACTATTCTTCTGTGTTGTGACTTTGTAATCTGAGTTTTTGTTATAAGTCATTAAAAAGATGTATTTTTTAAAAGGTACAGTCATTACTTAGATTCAGTATTAATTTTTAAAAAAGATCTATTTATTAGAGAAAGAAGGAGCATGGGTGGGAGGAGGCGCAGAGGGAAGGAGAGAGAGACTCTCAAGCAGAATCCTCACTGGGTGCAGAGCCCAACTCAGGGTTTGATGTCAGGACCCAGAGATCACAATCTGAGCTGAAATCAAGAGACACTTAATGACTGTGCCATCCAGGCACCCCTCAGTATTAATTTCTAAAGCTCTTAAAAGCAACTTATAAATTCTATTGAATCTTACTCTCAAGATAATCATTTATATGAAATAAGGTATGTGAGATTATTTTGTCTCTAGTGAAATTAAGATGTCAATGAATCAAGTTAAATAATTATTCATCACTTATCTATGTGGCATTAGGGAATAGATACATTTTAGCAAAATGTATGTCCTGCTTTTCATTAAATTTTAAGTTTTCTTTATTGAGATACATTATTTGGTCAACTAGGTTGGTATTTCTTTGGATATATGGTAGTCAAAGGGATATAGCCTTGGGCAGATATAAGAACTGAAGGATGAGTATGTGAGATGATTTGGCAACAGGAGGGAAAGTATTTCAGGCTTTCAAAAACCATAATTTTCAACAGAGCAGATATTTTTAACCTTTAAGTAGGCTAAACTTAAAACTTCAGTATCCAAATACCAACATCATTGCCTTCCTATGAAATATTTCAAGTCCTTAACAGAATGTTGCAGTAAACACTTGTGAATTGATGCTAAAGGTTTCTTCATTTTCTTAACTAAATATGACTCTAAGGATAAGGTTCTTAAAAAGTATTTGAAGGAACAGATGAAGCATCATCGTTGAAGCATCATCTTAACTTTTTGCATAATGAAATCACTCATTGTCTCTGCTGAGAATGCCATTAGAAACATGTATGTGTATGTTAGGGTTGGATTAAGGATCCTTTTCTCACTGGTACTGGGGTTTCCAAGGATTTTTCAAAAATATAATTGTGCTTTAGTGCCATATGTGACTTCCAGGAAATTACTTTGGGTGAGATATTTACCTAATTATACCCAGAAATTAAATCTGCTTTTTGTAGCCATAATTCCGTGTGAATTAACATAAGCTTGGGAAGCAGGTTTTCTTATCCTTCTGTATATGGTGACAAAGCAGGAACAGTAACCTTGATATTAAAAGGATTCTTCATCATGCTCACCTAACCAGATAGGCTAGAAAAGCTAGTGGCAAGGAAGTAGACATATTGCCCTCAATTTGGGTGGTGGATGAGAAGGCTGAGAAACATTTGTCAGTGAAGTAGGTAAAAAATGTTTTCATAGGACAGACTCCTGGAATAGTAATGTCTTATCTTTCTTATAGGTGTGGTATTTGAGAAAACTTTGAAACTTTGGGCGTGGTGGATTTACAATGTTCCAGTGTTCCTTCATTAGTACAGAAACACTTTTGTTATGAATTTCAGATGAAGTCTAATGCATGTTGGTAATGCTTTTTTCTAGAGCTCGTTCCTGAATTTGCTACTTCCTTCCATATGGCTTTTCAAAATCATTAAATTTTTTTTTGTTATAACAGTAGCTTATTTATCCTTTTGGTTTTTGTCATTCAAGCCAGTAATGCAATACTATTTTGGAACTTAGGTGACTGGCAGTTGAACTGGGTGAATGGAGTAGCCAAAGTAGATTAAAATGCCATTCCAGAGACAGACTATGTAGAATAGTCAATGTCTGAATATTTATTATGTCTACATAAGCATTGTTTTTGTATTTGTATAGGATTTATAATGAAATCGATCTTTTCTTTCCTTCCCTTCCTATTCCTTTTTCCGTTAGTGTAAACCAGAATACAAGGTACCTGGACTTTATGTTATTGACTCCATTGTACGACAATCTCGACATCAGTTTGGTCAAGAAAAGGATGTGTTTGCACCCAGATTTAGTAATAACATCATTAGCACTTTCCAGAATTTATATCGTTGCCCTGGGGATGACAAGGTATGCTGCTTTTTTTTTTTTTTAAGTCGATAATGTTACCCTTTGGTCTTAATGAGACAAGATTATCTTAATTATGATTTTATGTTACCCTTTACTCCTTGTAATTCCGAATTTGGATATTTAGTTATTAGACTGTCCACATTCCGAGATTATTAGAATCCTCTTAAACAGAAGTGGAGAGATGTAGTTGACTTGGCTACTTTTTAATTTATTGAAGCAATTGGTGCTATAGTAAGTTTTGGAATAACACTAAAAGCTTATTTATTCTCACACACAACTAATTTGCTGTTTTGATTATTTGACCTGAACTGATATTTACCTATTTAGTGTCTATGAAAATGGATTTGCTAAACAGTTAATAAAAAATAACCAGATTTTTAAAATTCTTTTGTTGTGGTAGAGTTTTATTAGTGCTGGAAACCACACTACTAAGTCTGCTAGATCTGAATGAATAAATATTCTGTACTACATAAAAAGAAGGCTTTGGATCCTGAGAGAGAATAAAAAAGGATTCTTTATGTGTGCTCAAAGGTATTAGAAGTTTACATATTTTGGATGTCATTTGGAGATTTAGTTTACTCTTCTGATAGGGTTGATTGCAATATTAAATGTTTTAAAAGTTACTTAAGGTAAGGACTTGTCTTGAAGTTTGTTATTTGCTTAAAACATAAAGTTAAAATCACCTGTAAATACAGCTTTGGTGCTAAGATGAATCCTGATCACCTCAGCAGCCTTAATACAGTCTCCAGGCAACCATAACCATCGATCTCATTAGGCTCTCACATAGAAGCTGAAACCTAGTTGCTATTCCTATTTTCTGCTAACTGTAGCTTTCATTTACCTTGTACATGTATCAAAACGAACATTTTTTTTCAAATCAGAATTCCAGAAACATGATTTCAGGGGTGGAAAGTACTGTAGAAATATTTTAATCCATCGTTCCCATTCACTATTTGAATAGTCTCTGTGAAATAAATGCTAAATTTTGAAAGCAAAAAAATCAAAATGTCATTTTTCTTTTTTCCTCTAGAGTAAAATAGTGAGAGTATTAAATCTATGGCAGAAGAATAATGTGTTTAAGAGTGAGATTATTCAGCCTCTTTTGGATATGGCAGCAGGGATACCTCCCCCAGTTGTTACACCTGTTTTGGCCAGTACTACTGCAGCTATGAGCAACACCCCAGGTATGTTACTTTGATAGAGATTTGTTTTTTAAATATTCTACTTAAGTCTTTCAGGTGATTATTCATATATAAAGTAATAGTTTGACAGTGCGGGAGAATTATCGAGCATTAGGTAATTGAAAGGAAATGTAATTTGAAGGAACAATAAATTCAATTTATATTTGTGTGGAATGCTTTCCTAAAAATTGAAAAGCTGAAGTTTTAAATCCCTAGAAACCTAAATATAATGAACTTAGGGAAACTGATATGTCACATAGGTTTTTTTCCTGGTTTAGGCTGTCTATAAACTTGCATGTAAAACAATCTTTTTTTTTTTTTTTTAAAGATTTTATTTATTTATTCATGAGAGACACAGAGAGAGAGGGAGAGGCAGAGGGAGAAGCAGGCACCATGCAGGGAGCCCGATGTGGGACTCGATCCTAGGACTCCAGATCACGCCCTGGGCCAAAGGCAGGCGCTCAACTGCTGAGCCACCCAGGCGTCCTGCATGTAAAGCAACTCGTAGTATGGTAGGGGAACAATATTTATAAGGAACCCTGAAAAAATTATTTAATGGAACCAAGAATGCTTCAGTAATAATTTCAAAATCTTGTTTTTTAAAGTATATTTAAATGACATTTTAACATACTATCATAGTTCATGAATCAACATCTGATATATATTTAGTTTTTGTTGTGTGCATCTGTGTCAATACACATATATATCCCTCTTAAACAAAAATAGTTTTTTGTTTTTTTTTAAGATTTTCTCTTTTTAAAGATTTTATTTATTCATGAGAGAGACAGAGAGAGAAAGAGGCAGAGTCATAGGCAGAGGGAGAAGCAGGCTCCATGCAGGGAGCCCGACGTAGGACTCGATCCTGAGACTCCAGGATCAAGCCCTGGGCTGAAGGTGGCGCTAAACTGCTGAGCCACCCAGGGATTCCCCAAAACAAAAATAGTTTTATATTATACCTACTCCTGTAATTTTTTGATTATATTTTGAATATTTCTTCATATCATTGAATTTTCTTCTTTAGTAAGTTTTTTTTTAAGACTTTATTAGAGAGAAAGTACTCTCTAATACTAGTACTAATTCTAGTACTGAAAGCAGGGTCAGCAGCAGAGGGAGATGGAGAAGCGGGGTTCCTGCTAAGCAGGGAGCCTGATTTGGGGCTTGATCCTAGTACTCTGAGATCATGACCTGAGATGATGGCAGACACTTAATAGACTTAGCTACCCAGGCGCCCCTGTAGTAAGATTTTTAGTGACTTCTAAGCATTGTAGGTGCCTTTAAAATAGCAGCTTAGTTAATGAGAACAAGTATAGGCAGATCCTTCTGTTATTTTTTTTCAACTTACCTAATTCTGTAATTAATAAAATATAAACATTTATTTAAGTTTGTATATATTTTTAAAAAGTGACAAAGCAATTCTATCTTTCCAAGTCTTATTTTACTTAAATATTTGTTTGGGTGGGTGTGATGTCTTTTTTAAAAGGAACTCCTGTTACACCTGTTACTCCAGCCAATGTAGTCCAGGGTTTACCGGATCCATGGGTATCTCAGATAACAAACACAGATACACTTGCAGCAGTAGCTCAAATCCTACAAAGTCCTCAAGGCCAACAGGTGAGCATTTATTTTGTTAAATAATAATGATTTAGAACTCATTATTTTCTTTATGTTTTATTTCATAATGTACCACCTAAAGAGTATGTGTTATTTCTGTAAAAATGAGATCACACTATAAGTAGTATTCTGTAACTTGCTTTTAATTTAGTAAGGCATCATTTTATGCACTGTTTTGTAAAAACTTCATTTTATCCCAAAATACTGACTTAGCACATAGTTTGTGCCAAACATTATTAGATGCTATTGTTATTCCAGTAACAAGACAGGTAATTCTCTCTTAGGAAAGATGTCTTTCTGTGTTGAGACAAATACTAAAAAAGTCTAAAACTTTATTTAGGTAGTGATACATGACTTAAAACAGGGTAAATTTTTAGAATGATTGGATTTGGGAGGAGGGGTCAGAATTAGGGTAGCCAAGAGAAGGTATTTTTGAGGAAGTGGTATTTGAAATGAGACTTGAAGTGGAACTAGTTGTGGAAGAGTTTGAAGATAGGCCATTCTTCGCATTTCCTTTTTTTTTACCTGTCCTTTAAAAACCAAATTAATTGTGATCTGTGCAATAAAGCCACCCAGACTCTTCTTCCAAATAATCATGAGGTTTCATGATTAAGTTTTTGTTTAAATATCACTTCAGTGAGGCCTTCAAAACACTATTTAAAACTGTACATTCTTTCATCCCCTCTACTCCCTATATCACCTTTCTTTCTATTACATTATATAATTTTTTTCTCTGTCTCTTCGCACCAGAACGTGTGCTCTACAAGGATAGAATTTTTTTCGTCTATTTTGTTCACTTCTGTGTCTCCAGTGTTAGGTTGTAGCAGATGTTTGGTACATTTTGTAGAATGAGTGAATAGTGTACAGAGTTGTAACAGTGTTGGGTATACAAAGATTTTTTTAGAGTTGAGATGTCTGGGGGATCAGATTGGCCTGTGCGTGTAAGTTCATGATGACAAAGTTAACATGGTAGACCTAAGTGGACTTGGGTTTCAGAAGACAGAAATGGTAGGATGAAAAACAAAGGGTTCATATGCTAAGCAGTGGGGAATTGCCAGAGATTTTTATGTTGAAGTGACTGATATGAACAGTACTTCAGTGGATGGGAGAGGAGGGACACCTAGAGATAGGAAGTATCTTTGTTTTGATAACAATGATAAAAGAAGGGAAGTAATATGTGATAAATAGTAGGGTTGCAGACTCTCTAAATAGAATGACCATCTCAAAAATAAAAGGGACCATTTTAGAGTCTTAAACATGGAAAAACCAATTCAGTTATAGTTCTAGATTTGATCCAGTTTCTCCATTTTGGGGGCAGTTGGGAAACTGAATTGGATACTAGATAAAATTATCAAATTATTTCATTTTGTGATAATATTTTAAAAATAATTCATAAAGCACATGGTCTCATTTAAAATAAACTCATTAAAATAGATACTTTTGGCAGGAAAAGTGATTTTTCCAGAACAGATAGTAGAAGAGAGTTAAGAACACGTAGTAATTGATAGAATGTTAAGTCAGAGTAGAAGGAAAAGTAGGATGCTGCAGTGGTTTGAACCTGACTGAAACAGTAACAGTGCTGTCTGGAAAAATGGAGATGTCAAAAGCAGCAGTTAAAGTGTGTAGAGAAGAAAATACAGTATTAACTCTTTACCCCCTTTTTTCCTCCCCCTCTTCTTCTCCCTCCTTTTTTTTCTCCTTTCCCTCCTCCCACTCCCTCTCTCCCTATCTGTTCTGGAACCTCCTCAGTGTAGTAACTAAGCTGTTACATATTTTGGCATTACTTTCTTTGCTATCACATTAGTAGTTTGTAGCCATTGTTTATTTGGTTGCCAAATGACTCTAGTTTGTTTCTTAATGTAGCTATTTTAGATAGGCATGAAATTACTTACTTTCATCTTGGATGGCTTTTGTACCTTCTCTCACTATAAATTGATCTTTATTTAAAACAGTTCACATGTCTTGTTTCTATTCTAAATTGATAATTTTCAGATTTATACTCCGGTTTGGGTCTTGATTTAGGAAAGTATTAATTATTTCTAAGATGTACATAGGGTTTAACTTAACTATGAAATATCTTCAGGATCTTAGTGTTTGTTGTTTCTGCTTTTTTGAGGATAGACGAATAGAGGGAACAGGGATTTATTTCAACTCCTGTTGGCACTATTCACCTTTAATTTCCTTAGTTTCAGACTGCTCCGAGAGACCCAATTTCTTACTTGTTTTTCTGCTTTCAGGAATTGTGTTGTCCAATGGTCAATCTGAAAGATAGCAAAAGCAGTTGTCAGTGCTTGTTCTTTTACAGAGATTAAGGAGTTAATTGAGGAAGGAATGAAAAGCTTAGTGAAGGGGCACCTGAGTGGCTCAGTCAGTTGAGCCTCCAACTCTAGATTTTGGCCCAGGGTCGTGGGATCAAACCCCATGTGGAGCCCTGCTTTGGGAGCTCTGCTTCAGGTTCCCTGCTTTGTGTTCCATGCTCAGCATGCAGTCTTTTTGGGGCTCTGAGAGGGTGCTCTCCCTCACCCCACCCCCCGCTCACACCCGGACTCTAAATAAAAGAGCTATATGTGATGAGTTCTTTATCTGTCATGGTATGACCACTTTATTTGGCTTAAGTTCTCTGACTTTCTAGAAGCAAGACAAACTTATTAAGGATTATTGTATATGGGACACACGAAAAATATTTTATTAAAAAATTAACTTGTTTTGAGTTAGTATCTTATTTTTTCTTGATCTCCAAAGACTGTACAACAGTGAATGTTATTGAAAAGATGGGCATTCTTACAGATAAATTCTGCATCTGTTTGTAATAATTTCCCTTTTTTCTCCTCTAGCTTCAGCAGTTGATACAGACTTTACAACTACAACAGCAAAAGCCTCAGCCTTCTATTCTGCAGGCCCTGGATGCTGGTCTTGTTGTGCAGTTGCAGGCTCTCACAGCACAGCTTACCGCTGCAGCTGCAGCGGCCAACACCCTGAACCCCTTAGAACAGGGAGTGGCTTTCAACAAGGTAGACATTAAGTAATCAGATCAGTTCTGTATGAAGTATTAAACTCTGTATGCTATCATGTGGATTCTAATTCTGTAAATAGCATTTTATTATAGTATATTCTAGTATACGCTGTACTGTATAATTCATTATGAATTTTACAAAAGGTTTACAGATTTCTGATGGATATGGTAACATTGAGGCAAATGATAATTTTCTGAATTTTCTAATTTCTTTTATGGATGTTACAAATATACTAATTTTGATGTTCTATATTCTAAAATTTAAATCTAAAATTATAATTGTTGAAAATGTGAAAATTCACAGGAAAACTTCTCTCACTGTAATATGATAAATTGAGGCCTATCTATAAAGGATAGTGGTTTTAAAGTTGAAATTTTTTTCATGTATAATTTATTGTATAATAGCCTCAATATTCTTGTTAATTATAAGACAATTAAAATACTTGGAAGTATTACCCATATTTTTGTTTCTGCTACTTTTTTTTTAGGAAAATACTGATTTATTATGTTATTAAGACTTTTTTAGCTGTCAGCCTAATTTAGTCTGAAAATTTAATAGCTACACCACATAGGGGGCACTTAGGTGACTCAGTTAAGCATCGAACTCTTCATCTCAGCTTAGGTCTTGAACTCAGGGTCATGAGTTCAAGCCCCACATTGGGCTCCATGCTGGGCATGGAGCCTACTTAAAAAGCTAAACCGCATAAGAAAAAACTTCAAATTGATCATTTAGAAGACAGTAGAGCATCCTAAGAAGAGAAATGTACTAGGAATAGATCCGTTGATTATAGTCCTAGGTGTTTTTAATCAAGCTTTATTACTATTGGCAAGGCACTTAATTATTTTAATCCCAATCTTCTCTTCTACGAGCATTAATATTTATCCTGTGTTGTGATTTGTTATATAAGACAGTGTATGTCAAAGTACTTTAAAAATAAAGATTCATTCAAATTAAATGCTTTATTATAGCACAACAAAATTATATAAAACATTTATGTATTATGTGATAGAGGTAAATTAATGGGATGTCACTGACATTCAGAATAGCACTTATACCTTATTTTTGTGTAAAGCACTTTTAATCTTTTTCTCCTTTTTTTTTTCCCCCCCCTTTCTCACTTAGAAGTTGATGGATAGGTTTGATTTTGGGGAAGATTCTGAGCATAGCGAAGAACCTAAAAAGGAAATTTCAGCTTCTCAACTGTAAGAATTGTTGTTTTTCTTTATAACCATACGTTTTTCCCATTATTATTATAAACATTGGATGGGACATTGTTTTCTGTGAACTACCAAGTATACTTTGAATAAATTGGAATATAATTTCAGGCTCTTGAGCTCTCACATTACAGAAAGATGGTAGATTTGCTGTCTTGTTGCCTCCGTATTTATTTTGACTAATTTCTCAGATCTTTGCAGTTAATTTGGGATATATCAAAATCCTTTATAGAAGAATTGTAGATACAGTTGTGATATTTTCTATATCTGTATTAGGCTTTAAGTTATTTAATTGTAAGAATATTTGAAATAATGGGAAAGAAGCTTGCTTCTAGTGTCAATGACCAGTTCTAGGAATTTTATCAAATTCTGGGAGTGTATCTGACTCTCAGGATTGGGATTATAGGGGATTTTATTTTTAAAGATATGTATTACATATTTTTATTTAGTGATTTTCTTTTCTTGTGGGTTTGAGAAAGGGCAAGTGGGGAAGAGGATGTTGGAGAGTGGGGGTGTGGAAGGTGGGAGGATGGAGGAAGGATGATGATGATGCCTCTGGGAATGCTATTTCAAGCAGAGGTTATTAATTTTATGTACTGGGATAATATCTTTTAAAATATATTTATGTAATACATAAAAATACATATATATCCTTTTGGTAAAGAGATTTTACTTAAAAAAAAGATTTTACTTGAAAAATTAAAACTTGTATTTTAGATTACAAATTATAAAATTAGAAGAGAAACATTTGAGATCATGTAGATCAGTGTCCTGAACAATTTAAGAATCTTCTTTTAATGGTTCTGATTGGGTATTTTTATAATGTTATAATGCCTTCTATGATGAGAAGTTAAATAATCTTTTATTACTGAATCCTGTTTGATTTACTTGATACACATTTATCCATTTTGCATTCTGAAGCAAGGAAACAAATTTGATCCATTATCTTTTGAGACATAGCCTTTCAATATTTGAAGTTAGGTATCATTCTTCCCCTTAGGTTTATTTGCTCCAGATGAAGTACACTTTTTTTCAACTGTTTCAAGACTTCTCACCATCCTGATTGCCCCTTTTGGGATGCCCTCTTTTTTGTTCATGTCTTACCTTGTGGCACCCAGAATTCCAGGTGTATTCCAGGTGTGAATTTCCCAGAGTTTAGTTAAATTATTATTTCCTCTTATCTAAGTACTGTTTCTGTTAACATACCTAATAATGTGAATGCTTTTCTAAAGAAAGCAGATTAGTTTTATAAAGTTTATGGTCAATTACAATTGTAGATTTCACATGTATTGATTGATAGACCATTTCTCCCACTATTGTATAGAGAAGGAGTTAAAGTGACAATGTTTAAATACTTTAAACTGTTTTTATATATTTAATTGAGATTTTCGTAAAGTGTGCTAATGTAAAAGATACTAATTTATATGTATTTAATAGTGTGAGACCATAATAACAGATCTTCCATCAGAGTATCTTTAACATGTTATCCATCTATTGAAAGACTGTTGAAGAGTATCTTTCTATTTTAACATATTAATGTTCTGAGGTATTCCATTTTCTGTTAATATTTAAAAAGTAAACATTGTAGTAGAGTATGTTTCATTTAATTGGCATGGGGGGTTGAAAAATCAGTTATTTTTATATTACCTTCACTGGGTTTTAAAACATATTTCTACTTGTTTTTCCTTCTAGTTCTCATGTTTCAGAATCTGTGAACAATTCCATTTTTCATCAGATAGCAGAACAACTACAACAGCAAAACCTTGAACATCTCAGACAGCAACTCCTAGAACAACAACAGCCTCAAAAGGTTTATAACTCCATCTTGTGGTCTTTAGAATTACTGCTATCTGCATTCTATAAAATGGTGTTTCTCAAACAGTGATTTTTCTTCAATTTTATTACTAGGAAGATCAGCCTTTTCAGAATGTTTATAGTCTTTTCTGTTATCAGAATGTGTTCTAGGTCTATAGAACCCAGAACACATACACCAGCAGTGGAAGACAGAGATTGTGTTTCAGTATTACAACTTAAAACTTCATGTGCTTTTCTCTCCACTCAATTCCCTGTCAAGCAAGATCATGATGATTTTGCTTTTGTTGATGGTGATGAGGGCAAAATAGATTGCCTTTAATTAGGCTATTACTGTGTGGCAGGAAGTTTACGAGTCATGATTACATTTAATGCTATGAGATATAATTGACTTCTACTGTGTCTTAGTGGAATTAAATATCCATTGCAAAACCGTAAAGCTAATATATCATTAGTCTTAAGACATACTGTTATTTTATGTGTAGCTAAGAATTTTTAATCACTTCAAAAGTACAATATCTCATAGAGTTAAAAAAAATATCATAAATTACAGAGATGATATGTGAAGAATCAGACCTCAGAATTGATAAAACATGTCAAGTTGCAAAGGCAGGGTTAATCCATTATGAAGCCTATTTTTACTTCACATGAGAAATACTTATAGGTGTAAACTGTTTAGAATATCAGTGTTTTCAAATGCCCCACAATCATACTTATTCCTAATATCCAAAATTTTTTGGCACTAAAATAATGCTACAAATATTTTTTTTTAAGTATGAGCAATGTATTGTTAGACAAAAGATATATACAGAGATGAACAAAAAAGCATCTGGCCCTCAAGTAACTTTTTCTCTAATAGAGCACGTATATTTGTATGGACACAGGGCAGAATTCTAGTTTCAATTATAGAGGTACAAGTGAACGATAGTGGAAATAAGAGAGAAGAGTTACTTTAGATTTAAGGAATAGAAAACCTTAGATACTGCTGGGATCTGAACTTTTCCTTTTAAATCAAATAGTAATCATAAAGTGGACATTAATGGTATTTGCTAGGTTGGAACTTATACCTGGAATTAGGAGAATGGGATTCTATATCTTCTTATAAAGAAACATTCTGGTAGAAGTGGTTAGAGTAGGTGTAGTATTTTATGTTTTGCAGGTATATCTGCCTGAGAATTCAGGAGCTTTAAAGAAAGAACATGATGTAGAATATTTGGATGTTGTTTAAAGAAAAACACAAGTTGTAAATCAGTGAAAAGAAACCGGTTGTCAGTGATGTTATAAAAAATTCGAGAGTTGTTATAGAGGCAAGGGGTAGTCATGATGGAAGAGTCTATGCAAACAAGATTTGTCCAGCTGTAAAGGTAGCAGTTTTGATTGTCCTTGTTCCAGTTTCCTTTCAGAAGGTTTAGCAGGAGCAGTAAAGTCACAGTGTAGTACTCTTAAAATTAGCACCAACTTATTGAAGTGAAAATTCCTAGAAACTTGAGAGAAGATTATTCTTTTTTCTTTTCTTTTTATTTAAATTCAATTAGCCACACTAGTGCATCATTAGTTTCAGGTATAGAGTTCAGTAATTCCTCAGTTGCATATAACACCCAGTGCTTAGCACAGAATGCATGCACCCTCCTTAATGTCCCATCATCTAGTTACCCCATTCCCCCACCCACTATCCCTCCAGCAACCTTTCTTTCCCATAGTTAAAAGAGTTTCTCATGTTTTGCCTCCCTCTCTGATTTCTTCCCTGCTTTCCAGGTTTATTCTGTCTTAAGAATCTCACCAACCAAAGAAAAATAGAGCTCTGGGCTTAGTTAATACATTATCTCCAAAATTTTAAAGGATACAGTAATTAGATCCTTTTGAAAGAATTAGATGTTCTTAAAAGCTTTTGTTCAAACCTGAGTGTTGAAGAAAGAGAATGATGAAAACTTTTCTAATACCTCAAGTAGATAGTGTTCAAAACCTATGACAAATTTCAAATTGGAAACTGTGTATCAGCAGAGTAACCATTAAGTTTAATAAGTTGTATAATTGGCTCTTCCAACCCAGTTGCCTTAGTTTGTATAAGACAGGTGAGATATGCAGAAAAATGAAGCATTTTTGTTTATCAGTGAACTCATTATGGCTGCCTAAAAGTCCTTAACAGTGTCTTAGAGAAAGGAATCTGATTGCTGGTGCCACCCTACTCATTGCAGCCCTAACCTGCATGTCAGTTGATATCTAGTATCCCTAACAATAGAAAACCTCTGTAAACAGAGCACTTCTGAGGAGCATTTCTCACGATCTGTCATATGTAACTTACTTTGATTCGTTTTTCTTTATGTCGGAGAATATAATGGAAAGAGTAGAATTGAGCATGATAAAACCTAAGATGGGTGGGTGTTAAGAGCCCTTGAGTTGCTTTAAGTGATTTGATGTCTAGGCTCATATAAATTGCGTTTCATGGTACTGAACTTGTAAGATTATAGCATAGCATGTGTGGATTTTAATAAAGCTTTTGACAAAGTGTTTCTTGTCACTTATACAGAAAAAAGGGAGGAACATGGATCTATAACTGATAAAAATGTGACACTTAATGAGTGTTAATCCAACTTTGAAAGAAGTTTCTGCTAGCTACTGTTATCTTTGTCTTTTATTTTTTCAGTATTGATGGTTGACATGAGGACATCATTGAAGAAATTAGAGGTGTATACCAGGACATGTACTAAGGATGTATACCAGTGTATCAGAAAAATAGTCATTTGCCACCTGGGTCCAATGGATCCTTTTAAAATGTGTTTGAAATAAAAAAAAAATGTATTTGAATTCATCTCACAGATTGTTTATACAAGTGAGACTAAAAGGAGTAGGGGAAAAAAACTTTATGAACTATTTTAATATACATAATTGAAATGTAGCAAACCTTTTTGTGTCAATGAAATTCAAATGACACATGTTCTTCTAGCAAAATAGAATAGTCCAGGTTCTTGTTACAAAATACTGCAAGATAAAGTCCTTCCTATTAAGTGTCTGAGTGGATGGAAAGACCCTGTTTTTGTCCTTAAAGACACATTTTTCTGCCATCAGTTTGGGAGTTTGAAAAATACATTTAGGGTATGGTCATCTGAAAACTCATAGTCTGATATTTCATTGAGATATAAATTTCACCATCATCATTAGAGTCTAAATGCTGCTCTTTGTATTCATGTTCTATTTTGTCTAATAATTATGAAATATGTTCTTCTGTCAGCTTTCTTCTCTTTGCCATTATGTACAGAAATGGAGAAATCTAAATATTCAACTACATATCAGGGAAAGCTTGAAAGTATACTACAAAGATAGTGTCTCCAATCTCATTTTAATCTTGAAATACACAGTATTTTTTGTAATGCAGTAAAACTGGATGATGATGATTCTATTTCACTATTCAATCACCCTTCTTGACAATTATATTGCTTTTTCTTTTTTGTATTATTTTAGTCTTTCTTGAAATAATTGGGAATAATTGATAATAACAGAATAATTCTTAGGATGATGAAATAGCAAAATGTTTCAACATATAGGATAGTAAGATCTCTAAGATCCTGTAACATATCTTAGATACAGGGAAGGGTCCAGTGGACCTATCGCTAATTGCAAGATAATAGGATAAGTTTTAGTTGAATTTTTATTTTCAGTTTTTAAATATTTTCAGTTTTTAAATATTTATTTGAGAGAGAGTGTATGTGCCTGATTGCACAGGGTTGCAGGGAGGAGCAGAGGGAGAGGAAGAGAAAGTCCTAAGCAGACTCTGCTTGCATGGAGCCCAACATGGGGCTCATCTCACAACCCTGAGATTATGACCTGCGCAGAAATGCATGAGTCAGATGCGTAACCAACTGCACCACCCCTGCACCCCTTAGTTGAAATTTTAAAGTACATTTTCTCTTACTTCTTCATAAGACCTCTAAGAAAGAATAAAGGTCGTGAAATTACAGTCTTTTCAGATGGGTAAAACTCCAACAAAAGACTCAAAAACTAAAATTACAGTGGATCCTGGTGGTTATACCAAGAGTTAACCATTAAATAGAAAAATAAGGTTCAAAAACAAGGGTGAAAGGAATACGAAGCTTAAGATAAATGGAAAAGTAGGAAAAATATTATGTGAAGCATATATGCATACTGAATTAGGACCAAATAGATTCAGGATGGAGCTGAAAATTCCCTTTCTGTGTTAAGAATGCTATTGTTAGTCTGTTTTAAAGACATAAGCCACAAAGGACTATGCTTAAAATGTGTTTGATTTGTTTGGGAAGAACATGCTTGCTCACTGATGTTTTGGCCAGTACCGTGGTATGTAGTAGGTGTCTCAAAGAGGTCTTTTCTACTATAGCTCTAATTCATTTCTAAACCTTGAAAATGTTACTCGTTCTTAGAGAACCTGTTCCTTCATAAAGTAAGAGACTTGGAACAGTTCTTTAAATGCCCTTTTGGCTCTTAATTTTTATGCCTTTTCTTTCAGATTAGATGTCATTAGAGTAAGGATTTTTTTTAAAATGTTGCTGAAGTATAATTAATATAGTAAGTTTAAAGTGTACAAAATCATGATTTGATACATTTATGTATTGCAGTAATCTAACACTTTGATCATGTCATAAAACTATCATTTTTTTGTGGTGGGAATAGTTAAGATCTAGTCTCATAGCAACTTTGATCTTTATAATTGTTACCTGTAGTCATGATGCTGGTATCCCTTTTATAGATAGGGAGACCAAATTTCACAATTCAGTAATTTTTCCACAATCACAAAATTTGTAGCAGAAATAGTATTTTTGAGTTACTCTTCTCTGTTAATTATTACAGTAGCTCCCAGCTTTTATACTACCAGGAACTATTTTTATTAATCTTTAACATATACAAAGATGTTTTAGGAAAGTTTGTATAGGGAGACTTTTTCATAATTAATTTTCTTATTTTTATTTATCATAATATTTGCAGTTAAATAAGGTTCATATTAATAAGTATCACGTAAGTAGTGTCACTATATCAAGTTACTGTAAATCTGATCCCAGCAAAAAAAGAGGAGGGGAGATTCAAATTTCAAACAATGCTTCAGTTAGTCTTCATTACCTAACTTTTATCAGTTTTTGAAAAGTATTACATACCCCAGAGTAACTTCCTAATATTTGCAGATGCCTAGAGGTGGAGGTTGAGGAAGCCCAAATTGAGAATTGTTTTGCTAGATCATTTAATTTGATAGTGGTATTTGAGCTTTGTTTTGCCTCTATACATGTAATGTATGACTTAGTTCTTTAATATAAAACATTTTTATATTGAAAATATTATAGCATTTAATTTATAGCATTTGATAAAAAATGCTACTTGCCATTAAATTCTAGATTCATTTAACTGAGTGCCATTATATATCATTTATGACGCAGTCCTTTATTTGTAAAGGTACAGTGTTTATATTTTCCAAATTAGAAATTTGAAGACCTTCTTGATCTTACCGTTCTAAGATAGTCTTCTCTCCCTTTTATGTAGATATTCCATGCTCTTAAGTATAAAACTTGGATTTGTACAAAAGTATTTTAGGTGATTACATAAACAATTTAACGTGGGATTTCTATATGTGTTTGACTTCTTTTTAAAACTTTGTGATGTTTACATGTTTAAATTCTGTTGTAATAATATGCATGGTTTCTTAATAATGTTTGTGTGTTTGTATACATTCTCAACAGGCAACCCCTCAGGATAGTCAAGAGGGAACATTTGGATCAGAGCATTCCGCATCACCCTCACAAGGGAGCAGTCAACAGCATTTCCTTGAACCTGAAGCAAATTTGGATGATTCTATAGATATTCAACAACAGGTAAAAAGTAAATGTTTTTCTGGGTCATAAATTTCTAAAATTAAAGAAAAATATATAATCATTTTATTTTATGTAAAATATGTTATTTTTATGTGAAGTAATGGTAATTTCTTGTATATTTTTTCTTCACGCTTAAGCTCTATACTAATAACCATTTTACTGTTAGGCATTAATGCTACTATAGTGAATATTTTGTAAGGCAGAATTGCCGGTATATACTGAATCTCAATCAGGCATTTTGTTTGCTGTACTTTTGGCTTTCAAGGATATGGATATAGATGAAGGACAAGATGGAGTAGAAGAGGAGATCTTTGAACAGGAAGCAAAGAAAGTGGCTGTTCGCTCAAGATCAAGAACACATTCACGATCTCGTTCAAGGTTCTACAATAATATTTAAGAGTAGCTGTGTGTGAACTTTTAAAAGTTGGTTCTGTTTCTTTGTATCAGGATGAAAGGAAATGTTTTTCTTAGAATGACATCTTACATTCTCCGGAGAGAAGAAATTCAGAATCTCAAAAATAGAAAAATGCCTTGTTCTCTTTTGAATTGGATATATCTGTGGCCATTTATTTGAATAATACACATTAATTGCAGTCATATCGTATAATCCCATGAATTTGGGATTATACATGATTTTAGTTAATATGATTACACTCAGGATATTATTGCCTCTGAAAACTGCTAAATCAAGCTATAGAGAAAGTGTTAGAAATTCCATTAATAAAAAAAGAAATTCCATTAATTTCTTACTTTGTTTTCATCTTATAATAATACCAAAAATGATCATAAAAATAAAATTATAAGAATTGTTACAGACATTAAGCATAGTATCAAATTATTATAAAGTGTATTCTCTGGTTTTCTTTGTGGGCTTTTCAGCATGGCTGAATCTCATTATATACTTATTCAAATTTGAGTTGAAGTTTCCTTAACCTGGTAATTCTAATGTACTTTATATACATTGTTTTTGCTATAAATTGTATTAAAACTTTAAGTCCTTAGTCTTTAATATTAATATACCCTATTTTCTGCACATGAATACCCCTAAAAATCAGAGCATTGTATGCTAGAAGAGGGGCAGTATCTTTGATGACCTTTCAGTCATTACTTGTTTCAAGAAGTTCTTTGTATTTACCTCTTGTAAACAAGAGCCTGTGAGTTCAGCTCTCTAAACCCATCTCATGTCAATGAGTAATCTTGCTAATAAAGCAATTACAGTATTAGAGCTGAAATCTTAGCAGCTTCTTTGTCTTAACACCTTATTAAGCATTTTGAAGCAGTGCAGTAGCATATGGTTGACAGAAAAAAAAAAAGCAATGTTTCAGTATTATCTTATATTTAAAGATTAGGCACTTTGAAAATTTTAAAAGCACCTTGAAATTTTAGAAGTTGAAAACTTAGGAGAATTCTTCAGTAGCTTAATGGCTCTGTTGGAAACATTCTCTATTTCCAAATTTTAAGATTACAGTATCTTTATCATCTAAGGATCTTTTTATTTTCCTTAGTCTTTCATTCCTATTCTTGACTATTGTTGGAAAATGAGTTGCAAGACACTAAAGAAAGCAAGCAAGGCCTTTACTGGATAGAATCTCATTCTCCTTGGTCTTAGTAAGAATCATTGTGGGCCTGAGCAGTACAGAGATTTGTCAAAATGCATGTTTGATACTTCATTCTACTTAAACATTTTTTAAGAGGTAGCTAAATATAAGACAACCTTTTGTGTGTGTGTGTGTGTGTGTGTGTGTGTGTGTGTGTGTTCCCTCACCTAGAAGTGAGAAATTTGAACAGAAGAATAATATTGTTGTTAGAAGTAAAATAAGATTTTTTTGTAGATCACCAAGAAAACGAAGGTCTCGGTCACGATCTGGTTCTCGAAAGCGTAAACACAGAAAGCGATCACGCTCACGCTCAAGAGAAAGAAAGAGGAAATCATCACGTTCATACTCAAGTGAAAGGAGAGCAAGAGAAAGGGAGAAAGAACGACAGAAGAAGGGATTACCTCCAATTAGATCTAAAACATTAAGTGGTAAGTGACATATTTTTACAGAGCTTTGGTTTCAACAAATAGTAAGAAAATCATTAATTGCTAAAGTCAACTATATTTTTAGATTAAGAAATTGGAAAGTAATTTGGTGAGTAATTTTATCCTTGATTTTTGTAAAGTGAGAGAAAAGGAAAGGGAAGAGCATGTTTTATTAAAACACTAAGATCGCTGAGAGTTGTTTCTTTTTAATGCAAATTAGAAAATACAGAACTTGACCAATAATTTATAAAGTGGGCTAGGCCTAATGTCTTCTTAACACTGTGATTTCTAGTCATAGTGTTATAACCAATCAAGTCTGACCACCAGGTCTGGGGAGTAATTATTAAAAGAAGCATGTAGTGCAGCCCTGGTGGCTCAGCGGTTTAGCGCCACCTTCAGCCCAATGCCTGATCCTGGAGACCTGGGATCGAGTACCACATCTGGCTCCCTGCATGGAGCCTGCTTCTCCCTCTGCCTCTCTCTCTGTTATCTCATGAATAAAAAAATAGAATCTTTAAAAAAAAAAACCTGTAAATTTTAAAGCTAATTATAAACTTACTGGATCAGCACCAAGGGAGAGATTCCCATTGTACAAACTTTCCCTCCTTTATATGTTAATATGTAATGTATAATTAGAACAAATTTGGTAGTGGTGAGAGTTTGAGGAGAGTTCACTTGGTAGAAATGTGAGTTATAATTAGTGCCAGATTCTTCCTGAAGGATTCCTACTGCGTTAGGATTTTTAAAATGAACAGGCTGCAGATGGGTAAAGTACATAAAATGGAGTAATTTTCATTCTTTGCCAAGAGCTGAACACCAATCAGGTTGTCTGATTTCTGAAGGTCTCCAAATAAATTCTTTCTGCCATGGAGATAGATAAATAATTGGTATATAACTTATACTGCTGAGTCATCCTGGAAATCCAGTCTTATATTTAAAGGCAACATCCAACTTATTACTAAGTTCTGGCAATTTCAGCAGTCTGTAGCTATCTTGCCAGAATCTTACCTGATTATGAGAACCAGTGTTAATTCAGTAATGTTGATATTCCTAACTCTGAAAATTTCTGTTTATCCCCTCAGGGTCAAAGACCAAATTCAAACATTTTAGTGCTATTTGATAAATAACATCAAAGGTCTGACCATAAATTATCTGCTGTGCATCCCCTCCCATGATTATTGTTAGGACATTCAGAATCACCAGTTTTAGCATAGAGCTTTTATGGAGTCTTTTCCATTAGTTCCTCACTTTACTTGTCATATTATAGCTGCCACCATTTATGTAGTTACTGACCATGGAATGTATTTCTTATTGCTATGGTTTTTGTTCACAAGTAAAAGCGTAAAAAAGAAAATTCAGAAAGCACATAGGAAAATAGAGTGAAAAGTGTATCTCTCATTTTTTTACCTCAAAACTTTCTTACTCCAAAACAGTATCAATTTCATGTGGCCGCAACACATTTTAAACACATACAGTAGTATGTCCCTACCATTGGTCCTTTGAACACAAGAGTATTCATGAATAGTTCAGTGGATATGAAACATCAACAAGCAGTAATATTCTAGGAATCAGTGTCCTCTCCTTATGGGATGGGGGAGAGTCATTATTGTTTTCTAGGTTTAAAAAAAGTCTGTGGGAAAAATTTGTAGAGTGACTACCTTGAAAAACAATAGAGGAAACATGGGATGTATTTCAGGAAGATTAAAGCAGCTGTGATGTATTAGAGTAATGAAGCGATGGGAACTATTCTGTGAAAGAGGTCTAGAAATTTGCTGAGGGTTTGTGATAGGTTGAATAATAGTCCTTCAAAGATGTTCATAGCCAAATTATTGGAACTTGTATCTATGTTACCTCACGTGGTATGATCGATCAGGGGTGGAAAGATTTAACTTGAGTTATCTAGAAGGGCTCGGTGTAATCCACGGGTCCTTATAAGAGGAAAACAAGAAGGTCAGAGAGAAAAGGTGATGTGTGGATGGAAGGAGAAAGACTCCACTTGGCTTTGAAGATGGAAGTCGGGATCATGAGTCAAGGAATGCAGACAATTTGTCAAGGAAACAAATTCTCCCCTAGGGTGTCCAGAAAGAATGTAGGCTTTTGTTGACCCATTTTAGACCTTCACAACTTTAAGAGAATACATTTTTGTATTTGAAGCTATTCATTGGAGGTATTTTTGTTACAGCAAGAGCGTAAAACGAATATATTGCTTCTTGAGACTTCAGTTGAATATTAAGTTATGTGTACGTAGGGTGAGATTCTGTGAGGCAAAGAACAAATAGGGTCAGAACATTACCAGAGAATCTGTTAGCTGTTAGCTGAATGATTCCTAAAAGCTAGCACAGGTCTGGAAGACCTTAGAGTTCAAACCAGGTAGAATAGAGACCTGGTTGAAAACCTTCGTTTAGTAGAGCTCTTGTAATAGTTGCTAGTGTTGGGCTAAATTAGCTCTAGAGTAAAACCTGCTTTAGGTTTACCCCATAATAGATAAAAGATCATCCATCTAAAGACTGGAAACTTTGTCTTTAAAAATGACAGTAATGTAAATCTAAATATTAGATCAAATATATCAGCTGTTGTAAATCTTTCACAAGTATTTTCAGGAAAAGGAAATTTTCATGGAAGCATGAATGGTACAGCTTAAAGTAGGCAGGATCTTATGTGTAGCTCTGTTTCTTAAAAAGAAGTGCTTCCCACAGTTTAAATATCTTTTAAGTTTTTCATAACAAGTTAATTCAGCCTTTTCCCCATTTGTATCTCTGTACAAATTATTTCCTTAAGGATAAGGTGCTGTTTTTAGATTTAACAGTTGGTAGGAAGAAACATTGACTTAATCATTCCAGCACAGAAAGATTAAAGGTGAAAGGTAGGATTGCAGTGAAGTGTTTTTGTGACCTTGTTGCATATTAGAATTACCTACAGAATTTTAAAACTCCCAAGTCTCAGTCTATCATACCCCATAACCCTTCATCTTTTAGAGTAAGACCCAGGTATCCATGAATGATTAAAATGTTCATCCAGGCTTGAAAACACATAATAGATGTGGATGGGTACCTGGAATTTTAGTTCATTTTAAGCATAACAGATAAAAATGGCATTAAGTTTTTTAAATATCTGTCTTAAATTTTATTATTGTTAATAGTGCTTTTTCTTCAGCTGCTTGAAAGAAGTAGCTGTGTCTGTGTGATTTAGGTCATTTGTCTTTTATGTCTTAACAGTATGTAGTACTACTTTGTGGGTTGGTCAGGTGGATAAGAAGGCAACTCAGCAAGATTTAACCAATCTGTTTGAAGAGTTTGGACAAATTGAATCCATTAATGTAAGTATCCCTTCTTATATAAGAGTTTAAGGTTAACAATAATATATAGAGGATTTTCACTTATACAAAAGAATCACTTTGGTTCCTAATTAGCCCCCACAGTATCTGCCTTTAATAACTCACATCTTTATAAGGATTATTTGATTTTAATCATTTGTGTTTATTTCTGCTGCTATTTATCTCCCTAATTAATTTTTCTTTTTTAATGGAATTCTAACAAAATGTTCTTAAGGCTTTTGTTGCGGTGTAGTTGACCCTTGGTTCCTTAAGTCATGAAATGTTTGGGTTAGTAGGAACCCTATCTGTGACCTAATTTAATTCCATCCCCTCCCTTTTTTTTTATAATGAAAATGAGGAAACTGAGTCCCACAGAATTGTAGTCACCTCCATGGAGCACTTAGGTGGTAGTGGAGACCCAATTGGACTTGGGATCCCAGTCTTTTACAAGCATCCTCCCTCATCTCCCCATCTCTCCCTCTCAAAGCAAACCTGAGGCAGGAAAACCTATGTGGGCACAGCACCCCAAGTAATGTGAAACAACTGGCACTCCTCAACTTGATTTTTTTTCAGTACTTTTTGCTCCACCTAGTCTCTTTCTTTGGATATTTTCTTCTTCCCAAAGATCTGCCGTTTTTCCTTGGGGCTAATACTAAGTAATGGAATGTTTTATAGCAATTTATTTGTTTGAGGAGCCTTCTAATTCGTTAGCTCTCTGATTTTATTCACTGTTATTATACTTCTATGTCTGTTAGACCTTTTATCATTATTTACCGGGAAATTGGCTGATTTTCCTTTCTAGTCTTAGATCCTAACATTCCTTAAATGACTAAACTTGGCTTTTCCTTATGAAAGCACTCTTCATATGAAATGTTTGAGCATTTCGTATACTACTTTCAACTATATATGATCTCATTGGAACCTCACAAGAAGCTGGTTAAGTAATTCCCATTGTTTATTTTATCAGTGAGGAGACTAAGTGATTTGCCTGAGTTGTACAGACAGTAAATAGATGATTGGTTGAGGGTTTCAATTTAGAGTCCTGTTTCTTTTTCTACACTGTGAATGTTTTAGGCTTTTCTTATTACTCTCTTTTCTTTTTAAATTTCACCTATCAAAACATAACTGTCTGCTGGAGTCCTTAATCATATAACCTCTAATTTTTTTTTTAACATTTTATTTGTTTGAGAGAGCAGGGGGAGGGGGGAAGGGAAAGAAGGAGAGAGAAGCAGACTCCTGCTGAGCAGGGATCCCTATGCAGGGTTTGTTCCTGGGACTCCAGGGTCTTGATGTCAGCCAAAGGTAGAAGCTTAACTGACTGAGGCACCTACACACCCCTAACCTCTGGATTTTTTTTTTAGTTTTCTTCTAGCTGCCGTGTCAGAAATGTGTTGATATTTGAAAGAATAGGGATGCCCAATACCCCTAGATTCTTATCAGAATGCCACAATTTATAAGGTGATTCTAATGCAAAGTCAGGAATCATTGCTCAGAATGGATCCTGAATCCAAGTAGCATTTGGATTGTCATTACTTGTGACATTTGTAGTCTTGCTTGTTCCGTAATCATTTGGGCATTAGTTTGCCTTATCTTCTTCCCTCTTGTGTATTAACATTTAGGAGCGTCGTACTTATGAATTATAGGCACTGAGTAATTTTGTGAATTGAAGTGTATTGAATGGCTAGTGATAAAATCTAGGATTTGAAAATTTGATGGAAAATTTATAAACTTTTCACTTAGTCTTGGGGGAGTTTGAGGACTGAGTAAAAAAAAGTGTTCGATTTAGCACTTAGTAGGTCATTAATGAGCTTGAAGAAAAATTTTCAGTGCATTGATAGAGTTAGGCCTATCTTGCAAAAGAGGAAGGAAGTTTGTAAGGGGTTTAGATAGATTTCTTTTTTGAGAAGTTTGGTATTAAGTTTAGAAAGTAGCTCGAAGTGAACTCAGTGAAAGTAAAAAACACTAAGTCTGTTTTCTTTTTCTTGTGTTAAAACTTTTGTCCAGAAGCACTTGGACAAAATTAAGTTTTATACAACTGACAAGTTTTACCATTTGTTTTAAATTGTAGATCTTATATTAAGGATAAGATACTTCTCCCAAACAAAAAAATCTTTCCAGTATGCCACTTGGAAATACTGAAATACTTTCAATTTTTGAATATTGTATGCTTTCAAATATGTTGGTCATACAATACTGTTTTCTTTTTATCTGGTGGTATCATTTACATGTCTTTTTACTTTTTTTTTTGTTTTAGGAATACTTTGATTGACATCTGATACTCAAGATTTTGTTCATGTTATGACTTAGAGTGAGATCCAACTAGGTTTTTTTAATTCTTTTAAAATTAAGTAGTTATTTGTACATGGATTATTCCAACAAGCAGCCAAAGGAAGAGAAGGGAAAAACTATTGTCTTAGTAGTCAGTGATCTGTTTCATTAAACCATAAATGTCAGAATGAATACCTTATTTTTACCCTTTCTAAAGAAAAAAATTTTTTTAATAGATGATTCCTCCCAGGGGCTGTGCTTACGTCTGCATGGTTCATCGACAAGATGCTTTTCGGGCTCTTCAGAAACTTAGTTCCGGATCATATAAAATTGGGTCCAAGGTCATTAAGGTGAGATTGGAGGGGAGGAATCCATGCTCTTGTTTTATTGGATTATTAAAATGTTCCTATAATTCATTCATCATCTTTTTTAATGTTATGGAAAAACTTCTAGAAAAGTTTATTATTTCAGTATTGTTGAGTTTTCTTTCTTTCTTTTTTCTTTCTTTCTTTTTTTTTTTTTTTTGAGGAGTTTTTATTTTTAAGTAATCACTCAACGTGGGACTCAAACCTATAACCCTGAGATCAAAAGTCACACGATTCACCAACTGAGCCAACCAGACACCCCAGCAATTTTATCTTTCATTCACTTCTAACTCCCAATGCTTCCTATTCATACCTCTTAATTATATAATTATTATTTTCTCCTTTTTAACATCTTGTATTACACAAGCAAGGCCACTGTGAAGGGTTTATTAATAAGTATATTTTGTTTTCCTCTTAAACTGAGTGTTTATTATGTATTTTTTCATTTTTACTCCATGTGACTAAATTTACATTTTATTTCTGCTACTTGAAGAAATTTATTCCATCAGTTTCTGTAACTGAGTTAAAAACTTAAAAATTGGGCAGCCCTGGTGGCTCAGCGGTTTAGCGCCACCTTCACCCCGGGCATGATCCTGGAGACCCAGGATCTGAGTCTCACGTTGGGCTCCCTGCGTGGAGCCTGCTCCTCCCTCGGCCTGTGTCTCTGTCTCTCTGTCTCTCTGTCTCTCTGTCTCTCTCTCTCTCTCTCTCTGTCTCTCATGAATAAATAAATAAAATCTTAAAAAAAAAAACTTAAAAATTACTTTCAAGGTTTATATGTATGTGCTTTGTCATCTCATGGCAGAAAGCTTCCTCTGTGTAAAGTGTCTTCTGGACTACCAAGGATTTGTTTAAATTATGATAACTGTTCTAATTATTGCTAATGTAATTATTATTATCTAATTATTGCTCTCACATTTTTATGGTGAAAAGTAGATTTGGATTGTTTCTGGAAATGTGCTTGGGTTTTTTTTGTTTGTTTGTTTTAGTAAGAACTGGAAATAAATCCTGTGGTATAAATGCCATTGCTGTCTAATGCAGGCTTTATTTTAAAAACAAAACAAAAAGAAGAAAATACATAGAAAAACTTCTTGGCTGCTATTCTTTTTCTTTTTTTTTTTTTTTAACACTTTATTTATTCATAAGAGACACGGAGAGAGAGAGAGGCAAAGACGTAGGCAGAGGGAGCAGCAGGCTCCATGCAGGGAGTCCAATGTGTGGGACTCAATCCTGGGACTCCAGGATCATGCCCTGAGCCAAAGGCAGGTGCTCAACTGCTGGGCCACCCAGGCGTCCCTACTATTTTTCTAGCATTCAGTTGCTTGTCCAACTACTTTTCTTTATGTTTACATTGTTTACGTATAATTTTTAGCATACAGTTGCTTGTCCAGCTTCTTTTCTTTATGTGTTTACATTGTTTACAATATAATTTTGAGCGTTTTCCTTGTTTTCACAGTATAGCTGAGCTTTTTTTTCCCTCTTCATTCCTGATAGATTGCTTGGGCTTTAAACAAAGGTGTAAAAACAGAATATAAACAATTCTGGGATGTGGATCTTGGAGTTACATATATACCGTGGGAAAAAGTTAAAGTGGATGATTTGGAAGGTTTTGCAGAAGGAGGCATGATTGACCAGGAAACTGTAAATACTGGTAAGAACACTAAGGGTAGTTTTGTTTAAAAAAGTATGCTTAAAAGATTGTAATTGATAAGAGTTGCGCATGATAAGGTGAGTTGTACTTATTTTATTTCCTGGATTCCACCCCCCAGAAAGAGAAAAAAACTGAAGCACTGCTATTTCCAGATTACATGCTTAATGTGTCTTATTTCCTAAGTGTCACAATATATAGTATTTAGAAGTCTGTTAATGTAGCATTTTTCCTTTTATTTATTTAATTAATTAATTAATTTATTTATTTAGATTTTATTTATTCGTGAGACAGAGAGAGAGAGAGAGGCAAAGACACAGGCAGAGGGAGAAGCAGGCTCCATGCAGGGAGCCTGACGTGGGACTTGATCCCCTGTCTTCAGGATCACGCCCTGGGCTGAAGGTGGTGTTAAACTGCTGAGCCACCCGCCTGGGGTACCCCCTTGTATGTTTTTTAAAACAAGTTTTACTCCTTTAGAAAAAGTTGTATATGTGGAGGTTCAGTTACTTGAATTTAAATAATAACTAGGGACTTAAGTTTCTTTGAAGAACTTCCTTGATTATTTTGATTAGTATCCATGTTGAGAATGGCAGGAATAGAATCTAGAGAGCTATAGTTCCTATTCACGCAATTCTAGAATGCTTATAACCAAATGATCTTAGGTTGATAAATTATAAGAAGAGAAAGGGAAAAGGGAGAGAGATTGGCAGTATGGGTGTGGAGCTATTACAGTTTTACAAGAAAAAAATCTAATGGAGAGAATAATATTTAAAGGAGTGAGAAGTGCAGCTATCTGGAGAAAGAGCATTCTATGCAGAGGAATAGTATGTGCCAAGTCTATTCAAAAATTGTGAGACCAGTGTGGTTTGAGCAAAGTTAGTGAGGAATGAGTTGTTGAAGATAAAAGTCAGAGATATGTACAGAGTCATATAAAGTCTTGTTTAGTCATTATAATGACTTTGATCTTCACTCTGAGAGAGATGGAAAACCATTGGAGGAACCTTTAGAGCTTCTTTTATTTTTGCATAGCTGTGTTTTCAGAAAGATATTTCTTTGTTGAGTTAATAACCTTCCTTGTCGGTCTCCCTTTGTACTTTGGGACATAATATAGAATAAGATTGGATCTTCTTATATCAGATAGCTTTTGAGATGTATATCTATTCTATCCTCCTAATTGTTTCCTCTAAATATTTTAGTATCTTTCATTTTTGTCTCGCTTCATGCTTCTTTGGACTCCTTGGTTTCTTATCAGACTTAACTGGGCAAAGCCTAGCTTGGCATCTGTAGTTGTGGACACATCTTAAAGATGTGCCAAGGTAGATGAATAGATGAAGGATGTAGAGATGAAGTAAACATATACATAGAAATAAAACTTTTGCAGCCATCCAGAGGAAATCAATTTCAAATATTTTGTTTAGAGTGGGAAACTGTGAAAAGCTCGGAACCTGTTAAAGAGACAGTCCAGACAACTCAGAGCCCAACTCCAGTTGAAAAGGAGACAGTGGTCACAACCCAGGCAGAGGTTTTTCCTCCACCTGTTGCCATGTTACAGGTTAGTAGTGGATGTTTTGTTATTGTTAACATGTTGTCTTACATTTCTGTTTTCACTCATGTATTTACTTCATAAAGCTTGGAGGAAAAATAATTGAAAATAGAATAAATACAAGTTTAGTCCAATAATTTTGGAGAAAAAACTATTTTTTAAGAAATGGTGTCATTTATATTTAAATGTTTTTATGTATTACACAAATATTTATCGATGGTCTGCTTCTATGACATTCACTGTTCTAGGCACCTGGGATAAGGATACATCAGTGGAAAGAAAACCACACAAACTTTTGCATCTTTTGTTTTCAATAGGGGAGACAGGAAGTGCAAAATAAGTAAGTTCGTAAGATACTATGGAAAGAAAAGGGAGTATGAGGGTTTTCAGGAGTGCTTGGATGAGTGCTTATGATTGTAAATAAAATGGTCAGAGCAGACAGTAGAATATGACATTTGAGCAACAACTTAAAAGTTGCTGAGGGAATTAACCATGTGGCTACCTGGGGAAGAATGCTCTAGGCAGAGGGTGCAGCCAGTGCGAAAGTCCTAGGCCAGGCAAGTATTTGATGTGTTCCGAGAATAACAAGTGGGCTAGAAGTGAAGGGAATGAGAGGCAGCTTAGTAGAAGGGAGAGTTTTAGAAGGACTTTGATTTTCACTCTGAGATGGGACACGGATGATTTTGAAGAAAGGCATGATTTGATCTGGCTTTAATGGTTTTAAAAGATCAGGTTTTAAAGGATTGCACGGCTACTATTTTAAGAATAGACTACTGGGCATTAATTCAGGGAAACTAGTGAAGAGATAGTTGCAGCAGTCCAGATGAGAGCTAATGGTGGCTCAGACTAGACTGATGGCAGTGGAGAGAAGAGGAAGTGGTTAGATAATGAGGGGTACTCTGATTGTGTGTCCAGTGAGATATTGTGGCAGGGTGAGACTTGAGTTGTGAGAAAGCGAAGAGCCAAGATTTTTGGTGTGAGAAATTGGAAAGATGAAGCTATCCTTATTTGAGAATGGGAAAGACATTTGGGAGTTCTTTTTGGCACATATGAAGTTTGGAGCGTCTTTCAGACAATGAAATTGAGGTGTTTAATAGATTATTGATAATATGTGAAATTTAGGAAAGAGATACACCCATAATACAAGTGAATACTTGGGAATTATTCCTAGGATGGTAAAAAATATCGATGTTTAGAGTAGAAAATAAACTTAGGAGAAACTGAAGTCATTTTGAAACTGTTACTGACATGCTTCACAGTGATTAGTTTACATACCATAGCTGGGTATTATAAACTTAGTGGGAGGTGGTAGTTTAAAATTGATCATGATAATAACTATTCAAGTAGGTGCCCATTAGTTTGTATCACTTAAATCTAAGATAGATTTTAGTCTCCATGTATACTATCTGTTGAATAGTACTTCCTTGCTTTTACTAAACCCAAGTTAGAGTAATTACAAGTATGTAAGAAGGAAAATAACAAAACAGTATAGTGGTATTTGCTGTCTTCCTTAGAAAGAAATAGAAATTATTTACCTTTAGTTGTTCAAGATTTAATCATTGCTGATGGATAAAGTGATTTATGGACTTTTTATTTTTTATCCACAAAAGATTCCAGTAGCGCCAGCTGTGCCTGCAGTTAGTTTAGTCCCACCAGCATTTCCTGTCTCCATGCCAGTTCCTCCTCCTGGATTCAGTCCAATCCCTCCACCTCCTTTTCTGAGAGCAAGTTTTAACCCTTCACAACCACCGCCTGGTAAGGAATCATCTTTTTTTTTTTTTTTAAGATTTTATTTATTTATTTATTCGAGATAGAGCACGAGGGGTGGGGAGCTGCAGAGGGAGAGGGAGAGGCCGACTCCCTACTGAGCAGGGAGCCTGATGAGGTGGGGCTCTATCCCAGGACCCCCAAGATCATGACCTGAGCTGAAGGCAGACACTTAACTAACTGAGCCACCCAGGTGCCCCAGTAATTTTCATATTACTATGTATACTCTACTTAGAATATCAGTCATTCATTCATTCATTTAAAAAGCATTTTTTTTTTTTTTTAATTTACTTTCCTTAAGTAAGTCCTGTACCCAGCGTGGGGCTTGAACTCATGACTGCAAGATCAGGTCACATACTCTACCTACTTAGCCAGCCAGGTGCCTTACAATATCATTTAAATGGTTATTTTTCCAGGTTAAAATGCTGTAGAGCATTAATTCTCAAACCTTGGCATGTGTAGGGATCACTTGGAGGGCATGTTAAAGCAAAGCGTGCTGGGCCTGGCCTCCTTTTGTTTTACTAAGACTGAGATGGGGTAAGACAAGTATATTTCTAACAAGTTCCCAGTTGATGCAGATGGTTGAAGGATCAGCACAGAGAAAAAAAAATGGAATTCTTTTAAAGCATTGAAATACTTCCAAAATAATTTAAAATTTATGTTGAATTTTTCATATCAGAATTATCTGTAGTTACCACCCATTCATCAGAAGTATGCATTAAGTTATATAGATTGTTTCTCCTAAAAAATCATGGTTTTCATTTTGATTTTAGAAATTATAAATTATAATTTAAAATGCAAATTGAATTTGTAATATTTTTTTTTACCTTACAAATTTTTGATAAAAGTTCCTGGAGTCAGCATTTCTAATTTAGAAACTGTAGATTACTTAACACAAATATAAATAATAGCTTATATAGCTTAGAGATAGAGCTTTTAATATTAGACCTTGGAGTAGAAGAATGAGGAAGAGGCACAAGGGATCAAATGATATACATGTTTTTCAAAGCTATTTTTATCTTTCTTTGAACTTCATGAACTCCTTGCATAATTTGAAATTGATTTTTTCTTTGTTAAAGATTAGAAAATTATTCTTGTTGAATATTTTCTGTATTTGGAATCTGAGTTAAAATTATTTTTCCCAGAAGGTATTTTTTTTTTTAGATTTATTTATTTTAGAGAGGGGCAGAGGCAAAGGAAGAAGGAGAAGAGGAAGAGAGAGTCTCAGGACTCTCCGTATGGAGCACTGAGTTGGATTGGATGTAGGGCTTAATCGCACAACCCTGAGATCATGACCTGAGCCAAAACCAAGGGTCTGTTGCTTAACCAACCGTGCCACCCAGCAGCCTTTCAGAAGATTATTTTAAAGGATTATTTTAAAAACATACCACATAGAATTTGTAAAGTCATTGTCTAGCATTCATTTGTTGGAAATCAGGAAATCACATATCTTTATTTTTAGCTATTTGTTTTTGGGGGTTTTTTTTGGTTTTTGTTTTTAAGATTTTATTTGGGGTTGGGAAAAAGGCAGAAGGAGAGAATCTTCAAGCAGACTCTGCCTAGTATGGAGTCCGATGTGAGGCTCAGTCTCATAACCCATGAGAACATGACCTGAGCCAAAACCAAAAGTCATGTGCTTAACTGACTGAGCCACCCAGGTGCCCCTTTAGCCACTGTTTTTCTAATTGAATTGAATGGTAGCTTTATATCTTAAAAATGTAAGGAAACAGGTTTATATTTTGATCATTTGATATTCAAAAATATTAAACAGTCAGTATTAAATGAAAGGTTTATTTTACTGTTCAAAACATAATGTAGTAACTAACATCCAAGGTTAATGAAAATATTTTAATCTAGTAGATATAAACAGCATATATATCAAAGAAATACAATAGCACATTTTGCAGATGACATTATTGCGTATAGTGTTATCAACAGTTTGAAATACAATATTTAACTCCCCATGCAGTCATTGTGCTAACATGAAACAGGTTGCCTAGCTTGTATTAATCTTTGATTTTAGAGCATCATAGAGAGTGCTGCAGGACTTAGACAAATGAGCAAATAAATAGAATGTGATCATGATAAGGATTTCTTTGCTTCACTTAGCTTACTAAGCTAAGGATCAAATACAAGGTAGTGTTTGTAAAAGTGATTTTTAAAAATGTTTGTTTATTTAGAGAGAGGGAGAAGTGTGCCAGTGAGTCAGGGAGGTACAGAGGAAGAGAGAATCTTAAGCAGACTCCCTGCTGAGTCTGGAGCCAGACCCAAGGCTTGATCCCACCACCCTAATAAGATCATGAGACTTATTATAAGAAGTCAGAAACAGCCAGCCACCCAACCAGCTGAACCACCCAGCCAGAAACAAGTCAGCCACCCAACCAACTGAACCACCCAGGCGCCCCTAAAAGTGATTTTTTTTTAATAGAAAATGTATTCACAAATATGAGGCCGTAGTAATGGAAGACTTTTAAGAATGTAGAGTTTCATTTATAGCTATTGAAATCTTTGAATTTAACTCTTATGCTATTTTACTTTTGGTCTCCCCCCCCCCCCCCCCGTAGGTTTCATGCCACCTCCAGTTCCACCACCTGTTGTACCACCACCTACTATTCCACCAGTAGTACCAACATGTGAGTTTTCTACTTTGAGAGTTTTCTTTTTCTTTTTCCTTTTTTTTTTATTAACCTGTTGATTCTCATTCTTATGAATTTTTAATTTTTTTATTTTTAATTTTTTAAGTTTTAGGCAAATACTTATTTTGTTAAGTGATTTCTAAAAAATTAACATAATTATATGACAGTCATTCTATATTCATATTTGTTCTGTTGTCTCAAAATGTTATTTACAATTAGTTTTAGTCAAAATTCAAAGAAGAGTCTCTGGGTCATCTGTGAGGTTGGTTTGTTTGTGTATTAAATGTCTTAATAAAGAGCAGACCTGCTGAGACTGCCCTTTATTTCTTAATCCTTTATGTCAAAGAAACCGTTCCTTTCTGTATGCAAGATTCCAAACAATGGATTTGGCTTTTGCTTCTTTGTGGTATCAAATTTGTTCCTCTGTCTTCTGATTTTTGTATGCAGGAAGTTTTTTAGCATCAAAGGTTTGCTTAGAATGTGCTTCAGCATTTTTAGTAACAGTATTTAACTGGTTGGGTGCTACAGACTTGATACATCACATCAGGACCATGGAATTTCTTCTCTTATTTTCAGTGGTGGTAAGATGGATCAGACATTCAGGTAATTGAACCTGGCCATTAAAAAAGTTTCCCTTCGAATTTTCATCTGATGATTTCATCCATTGATCATTATTGCTTTAAATACTGTCTACCTTTGAATTTTATAATTTTTCCACATTTCTTACTTAGAATTTTTCTTTTAAAAAAACCTTCCTCTTACCAGCTAGTAGTAGTTAGTTGAGGTTCATTTTTATAGGAGAACCATGGTAGATGCTTAATTCTTGTCTCTTAAGTGCCGTTTTTCAGCATAATGAGTTTAGTTCTACGGGTATTTCCAGTGATATCTGGTGACTGAGTGAGAAGAAGCTTTTTCTTATTTCTCCTTCTTTCTTTCCCTTTCCTCTTCATCTCTGTCTCCATTTTTAGTGTTTATGGAATAATAGAGTTTTACTTTAGAGGAGTTGCATTCACTTTTCTTTTTGAAGTTCAGTTTGTTTTATCTTTAGACAGTAAGACCTTTCATAGTTGCTTCTCTGTCCTTTTGAGATGACTACATCAGTTCTTGGAGAACTTCGTAGGTTTCTGTCCCAATATTGGTTCAATGGACTTTATCATAAAGACATTAAATGTGACAGAATTTACCTATTGATAGTCCATTTTCCTTTTATTTATGAACTCTTCTCTATTTTAGTGTTTAGACAGGATTAGGATTCATCTTTGTTGTTGGTTAATTAGGAAGAATTCTTTATTCTTCCTAAAAATTAGAAAATTAGAAGCCATTTCTGAATTCAGCATTCAGAGAGATTCATCCTAGAGCTTACCTCCTAATTATTTCTTTATAGTTTATTCATTTTAGAAAATTTGGGATCATTTGAATGGAGAAAGAGAAATAACAGCCATGTGTCAGTACTCTGCCAGTTGCTTACACTATCTTGTTTAATTCTCATAATTCCCATGCGTGATTGCAGGTCGTTTTTTTTCCTATTCTATAGCTCCGTTGTATGCTAACTGTATGTCCAGGTAAACTGGAGTTAAATGGGAGGATAAAACAGTTCTTAAAATTCCCAAGTAAATGATGTAACTGTATTGTGACATAAATTGAACTAAAAATTCTGATGGTTGAATTGTGATTTTATATTCCTCTCGTTCTTTTTTTTTTTAACATATAAATTACATATACACTTAGGATGCTTTAAAATGAAATGTTTATTCTTTCTTTAAAATTAATTCTTCAAAATGGGAGTGTTTATACTTTTTATTTGCAGTCCACTTTACCTCTTCTTATATAATCGGTTTCTAACCTCATTTGACAAGAAGTAGTGAATGAAAGGACTAGTACATTATAATTTCAAGGTGATTGAACCGATTTGTATCATTGTATGTATTTGTCAGTCTACGTGAATCATTTCTATATATTTAGAAATTCATGACATTCTTGGAAATTAGGATTTTTTTGTTTTTTTTTTGTATTACTGGAATTTTCATCTTCAGTACTGGTCCTTATTTTATTAAACATTTTCTATGAAAACATTTCCAAAAATTATTGTGTCCCTGAATAAAAAAAAAAAAAGCTTTCTAATGTAATTTAGCCTCTTTTGATGACTTGTCATTTTGAGCATCAGTTGTGATAGGTAATAGATGCCAATAAATGAAACAGTCAAACTGTAAGTAGTTAGTTTTCATAATAAATAGAGGAGCCAGAAGAGAATCATTTATGTCAGGGCATCTTACCAAACAATTGGAAAAGAGGACAGAAAGCCATTTAAAACTTGAGCAAGGCCAGTGTTGGTCACGGTTAATATTAACTTAGCACATGAATTGATTGCCTAATTAAATCTGAAATATATTTCTCATTCTTTAAACAGCTTTAGTGCAGCCACCATTATCCATGACTCCAGAAACTGTGAAAGATGTTGGATTTGGTAGTCTTGTTTTACCCGGTGGTTCTGTTGCCAGCAATCTTGCTACTCCCACTCTGCCAGCTGGAAATGTTTTTAATCCTCCAACTAAACAAGCAGAGCCTGAAGAAAAAGTACCTCATCTTATAGAGCACCAGATTTCATCTGGTGAAAACACAAGATCAGGTAAAACAAATTCCCCAGAAATACATAGTTAATTCATAAGCACTACTTAATTCTGAGATGTCATGTATTTGTAACCAGTTCAGAGCACCAATATTAAAATGTTGCAGTATTTAAAAAGAGATCACTGTCTCCTAGAATTTCTCATAGAAAAAAGTTGGCATTCTGTTCAGGATAGAATAGATTTTGGCACCTTTCTTTTAAGACCTCTCCCACTCCTTTTTTTGGCCTATTGGGACTACATAAAGTGTTAGTGTCAAAATACAGTTTCACAAAATATGTATACTTACAGAAAGATAAGAATGAGCAAGTATTAGATTTGAATAACTTCTACCCAGTATTCTCCAGCTAGATCTAAAAGATAAATATGATATTTGGGAGTAGCAGGTCCTTTTTTATAGCACCATTGTTAGTATACTAAGACTCATTTCTGCTTTAGAAATATTTTTGTTAAAGGTGGAGGATGACTATAATGCCTGACAGTTTTCTTTAAATGTCCTATGTAAAGATTTTATGTAACATCCCATTTATGTTTTAATATTTAAATTTCACCAGGCATGGTATTAATTTTAATTTTTGTTTAGTATCTAGTGTATCTTGATTCTTCTCGGATACATGTAGTCAATTAATACCAGGCCAACTAATTATAGCATTAGTAATTACAAATATAGTTTACTTTTATAGAAGAATGATTTTTTTTGTCTGTGTTATTTTTTTTCTTTCTGTTTTAGTGATTCCAAATGATATTCCAAGTAGCTCTGCAATTTTAGGAGGACAGCCGCCAAATGTGACAAGCAATTCTGGAATTCTGGGAGTCCAAAGACCAAATGTATCGAGTAATTCTGAAATTATTGGAGTCCGGCCATCTAATGTTTCCAATAGTTCTGGGATTATTGGACCCCAGCCTCCAAATATTCTGAATAACTCTGGAATTTTGGGACTACAGCCACCAACTGTGTCAAGTAGTTCTGGACTTTTGGGAGTGCTACCCCCAAATATCCCTAATAATTCCGGACTTATAGGAGTACAGCCACCGAATGTTCCAAACGCTGCTGGACTTTTGGGAACACAACCACCAGCTGGGCCTCAAAACTTACCCCCTTTAAATCTCTCTAGTCAAAGGATGCCCGCAATGCCAATGTTAGACATTCGTCCAGGACTAATACCACAGACACCTGGACCAAGATTCCCTTTAATGCAGCCTGGAATTCCACCCCAACGGGGAATCCCTCCCCCATCAGTACTTGATTCAGCTCTTCATCCACCACCCCGTGGTCCTTTTCCTCCAGGAGATATTTTTAGTCAGCCAGAAAGACCTTTTCTAGTCCCTGGAAGACAAAGTGTAGACAATGTTCCTAATCCAGAGAAAAGGATACCACTTGGAAATGATAACATTCAACAGGAAGGAGATAGAGATTACCGGTTTCCTCCCATTGAAGCCAGGGAAAGCATTAGTAGACCTCCCCCGGTGGATGTTAGGGATGTGGTTGGACGGCCTATAGATCCAAGAGAAGGTCCTGGAAGGCCTCCATTAGATGGTAGGGATCATTTTGGAAGACCTCCTGTCGATATTAGAGAGAATCTTGTGAGGCCAGGCATAGATCATCTTGGTCGAAGAGACCATTTTGGCTTTAATCCAGAGAAGCCCTGGGGGCATAGAGATTTTGATGAGAGAGAACATCGGGTTCTACCTGTCTATGGTGGTCCAAAAGGCTTACATGAAGAAAGAGGTAGATTTCGATCTGGAAACTATCGATTTGATCCTAGAAGTGGTCCTTGGAACAGAGGATTTGGACAAGAAGTTCACAGAGATTTTGATGACCGCAGAAGACCCTGGGAGAGGCAAAGGGATAGGGATGACAGAGATTTTGATTTCTGCAGAGAAATTAATGGAAACCGTCTTGGACGAGATAGAATTCAAAACACCTGGGTCCCCCCTCCTCATGCTCGGGTTTTTGATTTTTTTGAAGGGGCCACTTCTCAACGAAAAGGTGATAACGTGCCTCAGGTTAATGGTGAAAATACTGAAAGACATGCCCAACCACCACCTTTACCAGTGCAGAATGATCCTGAACTTTATGAAAAACTGACATCTTCAAGTGAAATAAACAAGGAGAAGAGTGACACAGTTGCTGATATAGAAAGTGAACCAGTGGTAGAAAGCACAGAAACTGAGGGGACATAATCATCACTCAGTAGGTAAAAGATACCTTTTGTAAAGTTGTCATCTCTCTGTAATAGATTAATGGCTGACTGGACCATAGTTGTTCACTTTTGTCTGCCAGAATTAAGTTAATCTGATGTTCATGTTCACCTTTCTCTTAAAATAATTGTACAACTGACTTGTATAGACATTGTTCTTAATATGAACATGGTAGGTAAACATTTTTTTATTTTTCTGATAAAATATAAATGTTGCCCCCAGATTCTTTTAACTTCAAGGAAATGAATAACAGCTTGTCAGAGACTTCCTATGGAAGAAAGAATTTTTTAGATACTACCATTAGGTTGGATATGGTAATAGATATATTTCAAAATAGCAAGTGGTGGTATATCTTATCCATATCTTTAGGCTGCTGCAGAATTTTAAGGTAATAGACAAAGCTGTGATATTTTATGCAAAGACTGGCTCTAGATATTTGAGGAGCACAATACAGAGATTTTAAAAAGTGATTTTGTAAAATCTACACTATGGTCTCTGTTTCTCCAAAGTAAGTGTTTGTGATTTGTTCCTCATACTGCAGTGAGTAAAAAAGAAAAAAGAAAAAAAAAAAGAAAACAACATAAATATTAAAGTACGTTTCAATGTTGGGTGAATTTTGTTTTTAGATGCCAATAAAACTTACTTGTTTGATAACAGTGTTCTAGGAATTGTATTTTTTTAATCTACAAATTCTTAAAACCCTGGATCGTTAGCAGCATGTGCTTAGTTGCAGAAGTTTTTTTATTATTCTTAATAACAACAATGAAGAACTGTATGGTAGAAAAACATGTACTTTGATATAAAAATCATGCAGTCTCATTAGTATGTATGTAATATCTGTATATATTGTGTAAATCATATGTAGATTTTTCTGTTTCTCTGTATGTCTTCATGTACATACAGAAAAATAGTAATAGTTTAGATAATAAAATATTCTTTAAAATCAGAAAATTAGAGAAATTTGGCTAGTTGATTATGCTCATAGTCAAAACTCTTCTTAGCTTTTATGAAGGTAAAATAAGAAATATTGTAAAGAAATGCATTGGCGGTTTGGCAATTCTATTTTAATGTAGTTAGGCATGAAACCAGAGTTAGCATGGAGCCAAAATTCATGTGAATGCTTGCATTGTTTTGTTTCACATTATATTTGCTATTCTGCATAGATAGTGCTAGTACTAAAGTACTTACTGGTCACTTGCCTGAAGTGAATTTCTTAATTGCACAGAATGTATAGAGATGTTGGTGGATTTAAAAACACTATATATATCAGAAACAAAGCATCCACCATGTGTTTTGTAGGCTGTGGGTAACACTGTTCAGATTAGCCTCCAAGGTAAACTGAGTAGCAGAAAAATTGGGGATTGGTTTTCTATTTATTTATTTATTTTTGCTTTTAATTTTCATTTATTTGCTGTTTGTTATTCCTTTGGGTTTTACATATATATACATATAAAACCATTGTGTTTTTTTATTCCTGATGAAGGCTTATATTTGCTCCTATGAATAGTCATTTTTGTTCCCTGTGCATTCCCAACTATTCATCATTGCTCTATTTCTCTAAAATTCGTAAGCTACAGTTGTCAAACGTGCCCAAAGTAACAATAGAAACACACCAGCCATTTAAAATTGGATTGTTTTTGCTTACCTCTTGATGATAAGCTTGTAAGAGCTATTTTACAGTTGGTTCCTGGCCAAAAATCAAGTCATTTCTTTTTATAGGTTCTGAACAGAAACAGTACATTGTTTTGTTATGTGAACAAGTGGGTAAGAGTGGAAATTGGGTGTTTATTTCTGTAGTAATTCAGTCCAGTGATTTGAATTGGTTTCAGTCTTTTCCTTCGGATAACAGGAAAAACTGTGACATTGGTACAAAGTATTAATGTTCAGGAATGATTAGCCTTGTCCTTACGGACATTGTATTGACTGGGATTTCAAACTACTTTAGTTGCATTTACCATTATTAAAAATAAGTGACATTCACTTGAATTGAGTAGCAATAAAAATGTAAGACTCTTCAGTGACCTTTGATCCCAAGTTTTTTTTTTTTTTTTTATCACTTTTGGGCCTTCATGTGCAAACTTGAAAAAAAAATACTTTCAGGTATTGCACTGGTTTGAAGATTTTATGGTGAAAGTCAATCTAATCAGTTGTCAGTACTGTATCTAGAAACCCATTTTGGGAGTGTGTGACACTCTTAAAATAGTTGAATTATGTGTACTTGTTCTCACTTTGTTCTTACTTTGTAGTATAGTATTTAAGTGAAAGGGTGTTATTATTCATCCTTATAATGATTTTCCAAACTTGATATTTACATACACCATTTTCTTAAATAATGGAGAGAAACTTTGACACAGGACCCATCACATTTTTGTGCTTTTGATCCCAGTATTGTCACTAGAATGCTAGCCATTAGAAATATGCAAGGAATGACCCTAACCACTTTAATAAAATTGTTCAAAGTGCTGCAGGCAGTATCTACATTAGCCACCAAATCAATAGTGTTTTGATTTGTGATATGTTAGAGAATGATAAGACTTTCTGAGGTGTATTCATAGACTGCAGTTTGAGTAGATACTATTTTTTAAATTTTTGGTTTTTTTGGTCTTTAAACATTTCATTAAACATTGGCTTCTGTTCATAGCATAAATACATAAAATGCACTTTAATTTACATTGAAATTAGAAATTTATTTTACAGCAAAGCAGTCTTTATCTGCAGCATCTTGTAGGTGAAATGCTAAATTTATTGCAGTGTGTAGGGTGTACAAATGCTTAGCATTGGGAGATGGAATAGTATAAAATTATATGCTTAGAAATCTGAAAATGACTTTATACAGTATTTAATTGACAATTATTCATTATTTAAGCTCTTATATTCTTACTAGAATTTCTTTTGCCCTCATAATTTAGTTGCTTCATTAAGTTTATTGGCCATTTCACTTATAAAAGATTATAGTTTATGGAGCTATACATTTAAGGTTGTTTTGGGTGGATCAGTTTTGTAACATTTAGAAAGAAAAAGTTACCTCTTTTAATTTGAAGAATTTTTTTTTTTTTAAATAAACACTGTAGTTCATTAGACCTAAGGTGCCATTGATTGTCAGAAGCACCATACAGGAATAAAAAATGTTTCCAAGATGACATGCCAGTGATAATAAGACCCATCCTAATTCAGAAATGTCAAAATGTAAAGTGTTTTAGAATCAAAGAAATGTGGTATTCATTATGAATTTTATATATCTATATAATCCCTTACTCATTAAGTGATTTAAAGAACATTTTGATGTTTTTTGTCATTGTATATATTTTAGATGGGCACAACTTTAAAGAAAAATTTTAATATTCAATTAAAAATAATTTTGTTATACCTTATGTGCCTTTATTATCATTACTTTATTGGGTGCTATATTAAATGTCTTAAGGGCTTTTAACTGTTTCAGAGAAAGAAAACATTAACATTTTTCTCTTTAAATATTTTACATAATGTAGAAGAGAAGCAAGTATCTTTATATTCATTTTTAAGATAGGCAAAATTAAAAACTAAATATTTGTAAATAGTCATAAATACTACAGTGTGGCAGAGAATTATAAATGTTTCCTTAATTGAGGATGCTGCGGTTTTATATAAAACATCTTTTAAACTGTAACTTAAAAAAATATAGCTTAAGTTTTAGGCACTAAAAGTTTTCTTTTCCACTTCTGAAGAGAAAAAGGTGACTGCTTTTTAATGAGAGATTTAAAAACAAGATACCTTGGTTTAACAAAACTGTCTGAAACTAGAATTCAAAATTAATGGCCCAGATTGGTGGTATACTTTAGAGGCATCCATATTGAAAGCAATTTGAAATACACTGTCTCTGTGGTTCTCTCCCAAGAAATGTGTAACAGAATCACCTGTTGGAGCTATTTGAAAATACCAGGAGGTTTTGGGGGGGAGGTCACCATAGACTTACTAATATAGAATCCCCTGTGGAGGTAAATACTTTATATACACCTGTACACACACACCCCTCCCTGGGTGTATGTATACTTTTTAGCCCCCCACATACCACAACTTCAGATATATTAAAACATGTATATACCTAATATACCATGTACTTCAGATTCTTTAAAAATTTTTTTTAAATACTTTGGTGATCTAAAAATTATTTTTAATATTTCAGTAAAGTATATACTTAATTTGTGGCAGTTGGTTTTGGAATATGAATAGAAAATAGGGAAGTCATTATCACAGATGTTTTAAACTCATTAAAATGCATTAAGCATTAATCTAAAAATGAATTCAAGAAAAGGATGAAAAGAGGCGTATGAGATGGTTTTAGGAAGTATTTTTGACTCAAGTGAAACTTTGTTATAGGATACTTCAAAGAAAAATTTACTCGATAGCATGGAATTAAATGATTTGATTGATTATAGGCCCCTTTGGGATAAAATTGCAAGCATTAAATTTATTAAGGACTAGTAATATTACTAGTAGGACTACTTACATGTGGGTTGCACATTCAAAACTAATGCAAATCAGAGGTTTATTTTGCATGAGCTTTGCTCAGACATTTTTCTTGCCCTCTACTTAATTCTCCCCTTTCTCCCCTCTTTCCGGGTGGTCTTTTCATTCTTTATGTACACTTAGAATTACTTGGCCTTGTTTTTGTCATGATACAAAATTAATATTCCAAGTAATTTGTAAACTGTACATAGTAGATCAAGGGGTAGAATTGTGCTAACTTTATATTGTGGAGGTGTTAGGTGGTTGGGATAATAGGATGATCTATAGTGACGGAAGTGGAGTGAGCACTTAATGCACAGTGCTCACTAGATGGTAGACCGTAAACTTGGAACTTGTGACTTTGAGCCCAAAGTCACGATGAGAAATAGATGAGTTTAATGAGCCCATTCCACTTGTGTGTTAGTGGCAGATACGAAGCACTTGGTTGACTTGTGTTGTTTGTCCCTCTCCAACCTCCATGGGCAGCTATTAGATTTTGTCTTATTTTCCTGCCTTTCTCAGAATTCTCAAATCCTTCTCATCATTAGCACTCCAGCCTCCTTTTGGACCCTTCATTTCAGACAAGGACTGTCAATTGAATGGAACTGTGTTGAAAGCAGGTTGCTGCCCTTAGGCTTAGTGATTTCTAAGGACATTTCTAGAATTTAAACACCTTGAGTCTATGAAATGCAAAAAGTTGCATTTGTAAATGCAACTGTAAAAGTTGAGGAAGCAGGAGGAACAGAGGGAGTCACTAAAACAACATTGGAACTTTAAAAAGACCACAGATTTCATTGCCATTAGGTTTTCAAAACTATCTTTAACATTTGCTAGATACATGTCTTAAGACAAGTTACTGTATTTCCAAGCACTATTTCTTAATAACTGATCTGCAGGGTTATACTTCTTAAATTATTATTGATCATGATGTTAGCTAATACTTAATGACATGTACTATGTGACAAGAACTAGAATAATTTTATTACCTGTATAAGTCTAATGACAGTCTTTTAGTATTATTATTTTAATATTTATTTTACTAACGTGAAACCTGTCACAGATTTAAGCTATTTCCCAAGGTTATACAACTTGTAAATATTTGAGCAAAGATTGAAGCCCAGGTCTATCACTTTCAAAAATTAAGTGTGTACCATCTACTGTAGTGCCAGACATACTTGGCAGAGGCTCACCAACTATTAATTCCTCTTCTATTTAAAAGGCAAATAAATTTGTGCAGAAAAACAAACTTGAACAATCAGTCAGTCTAAACACCAAACTGAATTTGTGTTTTCCTTGTTACAAGTATGTGTGGGGCTGTTTTCTTTTCCTATAGCCAATCACTTCAGCTTCATTTTTCTTAGATTCTATTTTCAGGATTTAGGTTTTTCTTAAGGTTAAACCATGATATAATATTGTTAACTCTTAACAATTTTAAATTTTGGAGGCAAGTTTATGTTGCATTGATACTGAATAAGATTTCTTTTTGATTACAGCTTTCCCACAAATAAAATATCAAAACTTACTTATTTTTAAAAATGTTTTAAAACATGTAAAGCAGAGCCAGTGATTGCTTGCAAATTTATATTTTAGATTGTGGCTTTGGCAGCTCGTATCTAAAATTCAGCATTTATACACTGTATGTATAGCCCAAACTGTACTCTGTGTTCTTGTGTGTAAAACTCCTATATTAGGAATATTCCATGCTTTGAATGAAGTTAAATATGTAAAATTGTCTTTACACATAGTAAGCATTCAGTGTTAGTCTTTATTCACCACTTGAATTCAAGTAGTTTTAGAGTCTAGCTCTGTTGTCTTTGGTGGCAGTGGATAAATTGCAGTGATTTTACTTTACTCAGATATACAATCTGATTCTAGATTTTTCTCTTCAAGTCTTCTGTTCATATCACTAAACTTAGATTCCACAGCATGTCATGGTGCTGGCCTCTGATCACCTTTTCCAGAGTCTTTGGAAAGATGACTCCTAAACATTGTGGCCATATTACTGGCTAATTCACATGTCAGGGGAATATGCTTATAATATTTGTGAGTTATACTTCTATTTCTACTAATCTTGTCAAAGGTAATTATTATTTTGCTTATGTTATGATTATTACATGAAATAAAAAGTTCCTGCATTTGAACAATGACTTTTCAATAACAAGACTCTTGTGTTTATTACTGAACTCGGGTCAGTTTGCATATTAATAAGAATATTAGTAAAACAGAAGACTTGTGTTGAATAAAATTAACTTTTGAAAGTTTTGAAAGTTGAAAGGATAAACTACTATTTAAGAATTGATCTTTCTGTGGTAATTGAAATTACTTTGAACCTTTTAAATAGGAGAGGGTAGCATTTACCTAATATATCAGGAACTTTGAAAAGCATCACATCTTAGATATGGTGCTCATACCCAGAATAAGGATTTAAGTAGTTAAACCACCAGGACTTAATTTAAGACGCTATTTTTTTTTAAATGTACTTAATGATATTTTAATTCTAGCCCTCTTTTTATCATATTTTTTTCTGAATTGTTAGCCAAATGACCACAGGTTAAAATGCATTCTCATTACAGGGAAAGAAGGGAGTTGGGGTAGAGAGACTTAACTTTGTTGTCTTTCTTGTCGATATTGGACATAATGTATATTCAGAAATACACTTGGTAGGATCTGTTACCTCTTTTTTACAAATGAAGCAAATTCAAGGCCGTGGTTACATTTTATTTGCACAGGTGTCTGACCTCCAGTTTTGCTGACTCTGAAGTATGCTTTGCTTTAAAAGATGCTGTTTTGGAAAGGTAGATTTAATTTATGATCTGTGCAGTTAGTTTCCTGCTGTAACAACATTACCAAAAATTGGGCGGCTTAGAACAGCAGAAACTTACTCTCTCACAGTTCCAGAGGCTAGAAGCCTGCATCAAGGTGTTGGTCGGGCCACGCTGTTTCTCTGAAGGCTCTAGAGGAGAATCCTCCATTCCTCTTCCAAATTTCTGGCAGTTCTCCGTAATCCTTCATGTTCTTGACTTGTAGATACATCACTTCAATCTCAGCCTCTATTGTCAAATGGGTGGTTTTCCATCACGTGTTTTCATATCATCTGCCTGTGTATGTTTTCAATTTTCTTCTTATAAGGACATCAGTTATACTGGATTAAGAATCCCCACTCTATTGTAGTGTGATGTCATCTTAACTATTACATCTGCAGTGACCCTGTTTCCAGATAAGGTCACATTCTGAGTTGCTGGGAGATAGCACTTCAATATATATTTTTGGAGGACACGATTCATAACAACCTCTTACTGAATTCTATAACTATTTAAGATCTAAGTAAACAGACCTTGAAATTTTTAGAATACAGTGGGAAGAAAGGTATGTTTCAGAATGATAAGACATCTTTATAGAATTCTATTTTTAAATTACTTTGGTTCTTAATAACAATCCTATTCAAATCCGTAATACAAGTATTGCAAGCCATCAAACACAGTAGCACTGCCTACCTTTTAAATGAATTTGTAATGCTTATAATGCCTGTAATTTCTTTAGTAATAATTGAACTAAAAGAATTTGCAAAGAAAATCCAATACTATTAGTATGATATAGCAAAGAATCTATTTACTGCAAATTCTTGCATTAAAGAAGTAGATTTTTAACAGTGGAGGGGTTTTTTTATTTTTTAACTTTAAAATTTAGCTACTCTGAAAATTGCTGTGTGTCTTTCCATTTCATTTGGACTATTTGTATTTTTTAAACAGTATAGCATTTTCTGTTTTGTCGACTCATTAAAATTTTCCCTTAAGTGATATGACTATCACTTTGCCATTTCAGTGGGTTTGTAGAATTAGTTTTTTATTTGCCAAAGTAAAGACTAATTTGTTCACTGTTTTAACTTAGTGTTACAACCTTAATACATTTCTCTTATTTTTTCATAGGATTAGCCAGTACAATTTGTATTCGATCAAGTAAAAAAACACAACTTTGTATGACTAAAATCCAAGTTATATGAATATAGGTCTTTACTAAATAGGCATCTTAATAAAGGCTCCTTGTAACTGTAGAGAAATTTGGACATTTCTTTTTGTTTTTATATGAAAAACACCAAAGCACTTAAAGCACTGCCTGGCATGTCATACAACATAGGTGCTCACTATTGTAATTGTCAATAATGACCAATAGAGACTTTGGGACATGCAAATCAGTTTTGTGTTTGTTGCAAATAATTAAGACTCTGTACAGATTTGAATATTCAGAATGGGAGAGGAGAGGATAGGACAGAGAATGGAGTTTTGTGTGGTTCTTGGAGCTTTATAGGTCTTTCAAGGCTTTTTTTACACCAAAGCTTCAACTTTTCGACCTATATTTGTCTGATGCATTAGGCTAGTGTCAAGCATCCTGCTGGCCCAAGTGGCTTACCTTTCATGGAGAGCTGTCTGTGATCGAATTTCAGGAAGAACAATTAGAAAGCTTCCAGGTAGTAATAATTCAGTGGTTAAAAGTATTATTCCTGATTTTTTTTTCAATAAAGTGGGAATTCAAGTTTTAAAAGTAGATTTTTTTTTCATGGGACTTGAGAAAGGCTGACTCATTTGAAATAAAAAAGATCTATACTTTTCCCATGAATATATTCAAGCTAAAAGATGTTGTTAATCACTGAAAATAAACTAAATACTTAAATTGTGTCTGATTCAATCCATTGTATGGGAAACTACATTTAGGAAAATGATTTTCAGATTTGTTATTAGAGTTCCCTATATGACACTGAGAATTTGAAAAACACTTTATCTAAAATAAGTCTGTCAAATAAAATTTGAGATCCAGGAGATTTATCTATTTCGGGAGAGAGGTAAACTTACTTCATTGTTGCCAATTCTGGAATCTCTAGTCACCTATTGTAGCCAGTTTAAGAAGATAAGAGTAAGGATCTTGGTTCCATTGGGAACCACAAAATGCGACAGTAACTGTAGTTATCTGTACTTCCAAATGTGAAGCAGTAAATTTTTTCGTTAGGGCTTTACAAAAATAACGGCTAGACTCTTTAAGGGCTAATGTAAAATTTAATTGTTACCTTGATATAGAAAGCTAATTATGGAAGGGGGCAGTCCCTTAAAATGTTACAGCTCTAATCTTTGTCACCTTGGTTATTGTATTTGTTGAACCAAAGCTATAGATGTAGGACTTTACATGGAAGGATCTAAATATGTAATATACCTGCCCCCAAATTCATAATTCAAGGCTTTTGTTTTATTTAAGCCATGTATTTCAGGTTCTTCTAGTATGACTTTCATACTCTGTCTGGACAACTGAGAAACCAGTAGTTCACATTTTAATCAAGGTACACTAAAGTTGATTTCTAAATCAATCACTAAATTAGTATTGGTTTTCAAGGGGTGAAAAATGACTTCCCTCACTCCACAAGCAATTCTGTTTAACTGATAGTAAAAGTAAGGAATCTGGAAATGTTATTGCATGAAGGAAAATTTTTGATGGAGGGTTCACCTGAGAAACTCTGGAGATAAAGGCACTAGTCTTTAGCTCTTCATGAGCCTCTAGCTATGGGTTATAAGACAAGTGTATGGCCTTGATTCTTTCTAAACCACTAAACATCAGATGGAAAGATTTTAAGAGTATAGGAATAGTGTAACCAGGTCCTGAATACAGTCATGATATCTAGGTTCAGAGAATTACATGAGGCTGACACTTTGTGATTAAGTCAAGTCTTTTGAGGTATAATTTTCTCAGTTTTTCCAAAGCAATACTTTACTACTTTTCCCTTCATTCTTGGCAGTTTAGATTCTCGTTTCTTTTTGTAGCTCTAAGTGTGTGGTGGAAAAAGAAAGTGATTATTGAGCTCTGCCTATTGTTGTTTTGTCATCAAATATCTACTCAGGTACCTTAAACAGAGCACTTATTCTGGCAGGATGTGGTTGATTTTTCTTGGTAAATATTTTTGTTGTTCAGTAAGTAGTCTGGCTTTACTTTTGTTTCTTGCTTGGCTGTTTACATTTTTAATTTAGTGTTTCAGATACTTTATACAATCAGTATCTTTTCTTTCTCTGAGTTTCACATCTGCTTACCAAACTTGTATTTCTGTAGGAATTAGATCTTTAAAGCTTGATATTTTCTTTTCAGGACCTACTCAGTCTTCATTAAACATATGACTCCTGTAAATGCTCCAATAACCAGAAATTAATACTAAGTGTATACTCAGTACTAAATATATTCTCAGAGAATGAGAGCAACCAACAGAGTCACTACATATATATAGGGTTTCTGTTTGTTTTAGGTCTTATTTATTTATTCATGAGAGACACACAGAGAGAGAGAAAGAGATTGAGGTAGAGACACACAGGCAGAGAGAGATGCAGGCTCCATGCAGGGAGCTTGACCTGGTACTTGGATCCTGGGTCTTCAGGATCACACCCTGGGCTGAAGGCAGCGCTAAACTGCTGAGCCACTGACCAGGGCTGCCGTATATGGTTTTTAAAGAGTAATATGAGGACACCTGGCGGCTCAGTCATCAGAAGAGTATGTATATGCTCTTGATCTTGAGGTTTTCAGTTTGAGTCCCATATTGAATGTAGAGATTACTTAGATTAAAAAAAAAATAGTATTTCTGACAACTGACTAAAAAAGTACTAGCACTAAATCATTTTCTATTCATCTTCTGATTTATTACAGCCTAACAATACTCATTTATTATTCAGTGCTCTTAATGTCATCAGCACTACTGTTCATCTGAATTTGCTTCAGCATCTCTCATGGACCAGCTGAGTCCAAAGCTGCCAAAAGTCAATTGAGACTGAACAGGGCTTGAGAGAGGAGCCAGAGGTGTGCAGCAGTGAGAGTGATTGCAGTGGGACAGGCATGTGGCCCCCTTGGCCTTTGACCAGATGCTTTATGTTTAAGTACAGAGACCTTTCTTCTTCTGTTTTCCCTTTTTCCTTTGTGAGCATACTATACTCTTGGTGATTATAATTTATGAACCACTATTCTAAACTCCTTTTTATCAAACTGATAAATTTAAAATGAAGTATTTTATTTCATTGAGCCAGTGTTGCTAGGATTGATTCATGGGAATAAAGATGGAATGTTTGGCTTACCATGGATTAAGAGTACATTTTTGAAATACCAAGTGGTAGATCTCTTGGGATGGTGATTAAAAAAACAAACAAAACCCCAGACATTTATCTAGTTTTGGAATTTAGCCCAGGAAAGAAAACCCCTCGGGTCCTTCTGCTCAGACAGCATGATGTACACCCTTGAACCCTCTAGTAAATGAGAATTAGTAGCATTCCCAATGTCTTTGTGCCACCATAATTATTCCTAAAGCCTTCTGATTGCTAAGCATAATATAATCTGGAATTCACTTCTGTAACAGAACTGCTAAAAGCCTTAGCACCCTTGCTTCTTGCTCTCATATCTTTCTAATCTTACAGCTTTCATCTGTAAGTTATAGGAGGTGCACTCATGTGTTTTGGGATGCCTTTTTAACTATTACTTGAACAATAGAACTCTGAGCCTAAGGAAAGTTAACATAGTAATACCCATCAGTAATGGAATTTATCATCTTGTATTACAGCACTCTATTTTTATCTAGAGCAAGGTTAAAAAATGTAGGTATGTACCAACATATATATATCCCTCCCCGATAGATATACTTTTACCACCACGACTATGATGATGGATACCGTTAATTGAGCTATCCCAGACTCTTTTTTGCTAAGTCCCACATTTCTCCAGGCAGCCGCTATGAGTCAGTTGTAATATATGAGACCTGAAACCTCTTCATCCTGGTCCTGAAGGATTTGACCATTTAAAATTGTGTGTCTTTCTCAAGAACCAGTTCCTGTGTCCTCTCACTTGGCAGTATACAGTTTTTCACTTCTTAAGGTAGTGTTCTGTGATGTTACTTTTACATTAACACTGTAAGGACATTATCCTCTCCTTGCCTTCACTGGCCTTGAGATGCAGTCTCATTGTGCGTAAGTTAATGAATTAAATGTTTCATTCTGAAATCTTTGAAGTATTTTTAAAATGAAAGACTACAGGTAAAATTATTAGCTTTTAATATTTTATAGGCATTTTTTTCATAACACCCTAATTATATTTTGGCCTTATTTCAACTCTTTATAGGGAAAAGAATCCTCAATGAAGATGTTAAATGGAATAATTCTTTCTTTTGCCATTGGTTTTAGGTTCACTTTAACCTTGTTCAATAAAACTTTTGATTTATTATTAGAAACATGATTAAGGCATGACCTTTGAACCAGTTAATCGTTACGGATATTAAAATTTTATCTCAAAAAATATTAAGGGGACAGTTATTTTTATTGAATTACATTAGAGGAGGAAGTTTATTTAAAAGGAAACAATTGGAAATAACTCAGAGAATGGAATTAGGAGTAGTATATTTGGATTATTTCCCAGAGAAAGTAAAACTAGTAAGAGGCCAATACAAAGATTGTTTAAGAAAGGAGCGAGAATTATTTAGCACCTAAATAACCTAGATTTTTTTCTGAAATGAAAAGATGAAGTTTTACATAAAGCTTTCATGTAAAAAGCTTGTTTCATGTTTATGTAACCCAAGTATGTTAGAATAAAATACTTTAAGATTATGAGTGATCATGGAAATCAATGCATATGGCCTTGATGACTTCTTAATACCAAGCATCCTTAAAAAAACAAATCCATTTTGTTTATATCAAGAAAAATAAAGGCAGTTTCAGAAATTTGTCTGCTTTGGAACTTGACTGAACTCTGTATTCTGAATTGATTGGAATGTCTAGTAAAATCTGATTTGCCTAATGTTTGGCTTTGAAGTAATTTGATTTAGTAACATGCAACCATACATAGTTAAAGAGTTGTGGTTTTTTTTTTTTTTTAAGATTTTATTTATTTATTTGAGAGAGGTAGCAAGAGCAGAGGAAGAGGCAGACTTCCCACTGAGCAGGGAGCTCAATGTGTTACTTGATCCCAGGACTGTTGAGATCATGACCTGAGCAAAAGGCAGACACTTAACTGACTGAGCCACCCAGGCACCCCAAGAGTTGTTTTGCTATGAGTAGCTTAAGACTTGAGCCAGACACTGAAATCCTTAGATTTGCTACATTAACTAAGATTTGCAATTATTAACTATAATTGAATTATATGATGTCTAGACTGCTCTTTAACTATACTTATATTCTCTTTCTTAATTCTTATGCTTCTTAGCATGTTTCTAAAGCACATACAATTTCCATTTCTTTTGGGAGGAATAGACATAACCTAACAGCCTTAGGAATAACCCTGATTTCTGTATGAACAAGTTTGCCTTAAGTAAATTCTTTTACTTGCTTGGTTGTAATTCTAGATATCATTTTGTAACTAGCTTTTGGGAAAAGTGCATGGGATTTTCCAAAATCCCCACTCTTGGAGATCATCATATTACAGGCCTCAAGTGTACAAATCAGACTGTAATTAGAGATAGACTTGAATGATGTTCACATTGGCCTTTAGAATACGGAATTCCAGCTTAATTTTTCATCCTTATATCAGTCTATATAGCAAATCCAAAAGTGAATCCAACTGGAATTTTCTTTCTTTGAAAGAGAATGGGGAACAGACCCAAAACACTTACTCAATATCAATTTCAGATGGTTTCAAAGCCTAAAGGAGTTCTGTTTAGCTAGATAATCATAGCAAGATTATAACCAGCACTGTGGTTTCTCTCTAGTGGTTTCTCTCCTACTCTCAAACATGCACTTATGTTGAAAATTATTTAGTAAAGACATGAATCTTTGCCTACTATATCTGGGATTATTGTGTTAGCATATTTTAGTATGAGCTATTTGTATTGAGATGCATTTGGTCTCTTGAGGAAGATCTTGCTTAATGCAAATCCAGTGCTGTTAGCTGTACATGAAGGTGCTTTAATAAGTTTATGGATTCAGGAAAAAGAAAACAGAAATTTCTGGGACAAGTTCCCTATTTTTTTTAAAGGATATTTTTAGACCAGGAGGGGGAGAGAGAATCTTAAGCAGGCTCCAGCCCAGCGCAGAGCCCATTGCAGGTCCCAATCTCATGACCCTGAGATCATGAGCCAAAATCAGGAGTCGGACCCTTAACCAAGGGAACCACCCAGGCATCCCATTAGGAGATTTTAAAATGAGATAAATTTCTTTATAGATCACTTCCCTTGGTAATGTTGACAAACATTGGGGGTATTATTGCACATGTAGTCTCTTCCTTGATATGAGGCCAGCTGCTTAAATTGTGAACAAGTACACTTGAAATGTACACATTTCCAGGAAATGACAAGGTTATTAAAATGTAGACCAGGTTTTCAAGTTTTGAAGACTATATTTAGAAAATAAAATTTAACTGAGATGGCTAGTTACAATGTCTTCTGGCCAGTCACTTCTGACAATATGCAACAATGAAGCTTTCAGAACCCAGATACAAATGTTTTTTTCTCTATCCTGAGCATAATTGTAATGTGTACTAATATCCAGAAGCATGTTAAGTTAATATGACACGTTTTCAAATGTGATGACAAACTTAAAATAGCAGATTATATTACTTTTGTGTCTTAACAAAAATGTGTTGATTTTAATGGGTAAGGTTTGGGACAAATAAAACATAGAAACTTTTCTTTTAAAAAATTTACAAAATTATGATAAAATTGCATATTCAGGGAACCCCTGGCTGGCTTAGTCAGTGGAGCAAGCTCCACCTTGGGTATAGAGATTTCTTAAAATATGTTTTTAAAAATTGCATATTCGGGGGAAAAATAAATTTTTACCCCTAAAATTTTGTTCTGGCAAACAAGGAGGTGGTTCTTTCAAGAGTCAGAACATCTTTCAAGATGATCCAATCCCTTAAATTGTTAAGGTATTTTAATAAAGCATAATCCTGATGCGCAGGCTCCTTTCTCGTACTGTCTTCTGGAGAACTCATAAAGGGAAATACACTGCTTTTCAAGCCTGGGAGAAGAGAAAATAGTTCTTTCACTCAGCAGTTTGCTTTCCCTAGTTGCATGCCTTTTCCATTCTCCACAGAATCATCCCAAAACATTTCCACCCCCCATAAAGCATGTTCATTTCCCCTCAGCAGAATACCTTCCTCTTTTCTAGTGACAGGAGCTGCTTTGTTTCAGGCAGCCTTCTCTAAGCTTACTTTAAATCATCTGGTCTCTGCCTCTAGACCATTCATTCTCAATGAAGAAGAGATTTTGCCCCCCTCTTTTCCCCAGGAGACATTTATGGTTGTTGTAACTGGGATGGGGTTGGGAGTACTCCTGGTATCCATTGAATATCAGGAGCAGGGGCACTGTCAAAACATCCTACAATGCATAGGGCCCCCCCTGCCCCATGACAGAATTATTTCTCAAAATGCCAAAAGTGCTGGGGCTGAGAAATTTTTCTGTAGTCTTAGGAGCAGATGTCACTCCCTACCTCTTTTCTGTATTCTTAACCTTCTTCCCTCTTCACTTACCCTAAGTTTTCTCATTAATGTGTTTCCAGTCTCTCACACTTAGAAAAAGTAAGTGTACCCTTGACCTTTTGTTACTTGCTCATGGAGGAGCAGAGGAAGAGTAGAGAGAGAATATCAAGCAGACTCCTCACTGAGCATGGAGCCTGACACTGAGCTTGATCTCATGACCTGAGCTGAAACCAAGAGTTGGATGCTCAACTGACTGAGCCGCTCAGGTTGCCCCATTGGTCTCAATCTCCTCTTCCTCTTATTCCTTACTGCACTGTAGTGCTTTTGACCTCACCAATCCACTAAAGTTGTTCTTTCTAAAGTCCTCATGACATGCTGGACTCTCTGAACTGTTTACCTTTTCCTGGTGTCCTATCTGATCTCTGTCATAAACGTCGTATTTCAGCAATTTGATATAATCTGCAGCTCCTGCAGAGTGCTTCACTGCTTGTCTTGCTGTTTCTTCTGCCTCAAGTGGGCTCTTTCTCTTCTCCACTGTGCAGACTCTTATTTGTCTTCAAGACTCAGGGCAAGAGCTGTATCTTTTCTGTTCTCCTCTGAGTAGCCATCCTCTTCTCACTACGTATCTTTGTTATAGAACTTTGTGGTTATAATGCAATTATTTGTTGACTTGTATGTTCTTCAGAGGCCAAGATCAGATCTTATTTCTGCTCCTGGTGAACTGCCTGAGTCAATACACATTTAGTAAAAATTTGTTGAAAGAATTTTTAAAATTTGTTTTAAAGGTTTATTTGAGAGACAGTACTTGCATGCACACCTGTGGGGTGGGGGGAGGAGCAGAGGGAGAGAATTCCAAGCAGACCCCATGCTAAGCATGGAACACAACATGGCGTTCAGTCTCGTGACTCTGAGATAATGACCTGAGTTGAAAACTGAGATTTGGTCACCCAACCAACTGCACCACCCAGGCACACCAAAATTTAATAATAATTATTATTTTATTTTTTTGAGAGAGAGTGTACATGCATGAGCAGGGCAGGGGGAGGGTCAGAGGGAGAGAGAAAATCTTCAGCAGGCTCCATGCTGGGCATAACCCTGAGATTAAGACCTGGGCTGAAACGAAGAGTCAGATGCTTAATTGAGCCCCAAGAATTTTCTTTTAATTTTAAAGAATAAACATTAAAAAGAAATCAGAAGAGCCCAGAAAGATAACTGAGATCTGGAAGAAAATCTGTTCTTAACAACAGAAGGACTTAGACTACAAAAAAGTTCAGCATCATACTTGGAAGCCTGTTAGAAATTGAGTCTCAGGCTCCATCTCAGACCTACTGAATCAGGATCTGCATTTTTAAAAGCTCTTCTGGTAATTCATAGGAATGATAAAATTTGAGAAACAAAGTTCCAATTCATTTTTCTTTCTCCCAACAGATGTGGTTTTCCATATGTCCAAATGGAATACCTAGAATATTTTGATATTTGTAAAGATTAGAATAAGTACCTTTGACGAATGTATTTCTCTTAAGACAGCAGTTAGCAGAAGCCCAATGGAATACTTATTTTTAACAAGGAAGGGGAGGTCATTTTTTAAACTAGAAGTGCTTTTTGGTGTATTTTAAGAGTTTCATTTGATATACCTCTGATAATGTACGTAAGAAGAACTTTGCATTTCTCATGTGAATATTGTTTTGTCTGTAGGTTAAATTAAATCTTGTTATAGGTGCTATGAATTTTTGTATTAAGGAGATAAATGCCTAGACTTTAGTCCTTTCTGATTTGGAGGCAGAAGTCCTACTTTACCAGGAGATACTGACATTGTGCCTGTGTGGAGTGAATACAATTTAATAAAGTGTGAAAGGCTTTAAAAAATGTCATTGAAAAATGAGATGTAAAAATTGGAAACTATCAAGCCTTTGTTATTTAAAAGTTACTGTAAGCAGTATAACACAGCTGTGCTTTTAAGATGAACATATAATGGTGAATGCTGTTATATGGCACAACATTGGTGTATTAAATAGAGGGTTTCAATTGTACTATTAAATTCCTATAACGTAATTTCTAAAGACACAGAAAATCTGATTTTTTTGGTTAATGGGTCTGAAAAAAATGACCCAATGACCCAAAATGAAGTGTTTTGATCAGACATTTAATGTTCCAAGTTTCTTAGCAAATTTTTTGAGGTGGAGCCCAACATGGGGCCTGAACTCATGACCCTGAGATCAAGACCTGAGCTGAGAGCAAGAGTCTAATGCTTAACCAACTGAGCCAGTCAGGTACCCCTAAATTTGTTAGTTTTTTAAGTTATCTCTACACCCAACATGGGACTCAAACTCATGACCCCAAGATCAGTCACATGCTTTACTGACTGGGTCAGCCAGGTGCCCCAAAGAAGTTTATTTTAAATGCTAAATTTTAAACTTAATTCTAAAACTCAAATATAAATGCTTGAGGGGTAAGAGTTGGAGAAAGCATGTTACTCCATGGGATTATCATTGGGATGGAAAAACAAATTCACAGTAAATTCAAATACTTATTGAAGAGTATGTACATTTAGTACTTTGATAGGTAAAAGTTGGTGATTTGGGAAAGATAGTAGAGGACTGACAGGGCACAGTCCTTGACATCAAGGAGTTTACCTTCCAAATGGGAATCAAACTATTTCAGTTTAATGTGTGAATTGCTTCAGCAGAAGGATATACAGGATGCGCTAGTAGTAATAGAAATCATAGTAGTAGATTTCACTACTAGTAGTAGATTTCAGTTAGAAGTTGCTGCCTTTTTTTTTTTTATGAGAGGATGGGGGAAGGTCAGGAGAGAGAGGATCTCAGGCTCCATGCCCAGCACTGAGCCCAACTCGGGACTTGATCCCACAACCCTGAGATAGTGACCTGAGCTGAAGTCAAGAGCCAGATGTTTAACTGACCGAGGTACCCTGGTGCCCCAGAAGTTACATTTTTATTTCAGCAAATTCCCTAAATCTCAATATCCTTATCTATAAAACCAAGATAAATATGTCTATCTGGAAGGCTTGTTTTGAGGATTAAATGAAACTATGTGTACAGTGCTTTGTACAGTACCCAAACAGACTGTTTAATAAATGTTAGCCACTGCTCCTACTCTGTGGCCATTACTGTGTAACTGGAGAGAATCCTTCCTTCTAGCATAGTGCTTTCTGCCTCCCTTCCTTCTTTTTGTATTCATAGCCCTACTACATGGATTTGAAGGAAGTGCTCAAATCTTGGAGGTCAGATCTAGATCTCTTTGTAAGTTTATTTTCTCTTATTGCTCCACTCTCACTATGAATAACTCTTTCATTTTTTTGAAAGTTTCCAAGACTTCGGTGTGGCCCTTTTACAGGATGTTGCCTCTCATCATTCAACACCTGCATCATCCTGTATGGACCTCCTTAGTCACATGTGGTTATTTAACTTTATTAAAAATTAGAATTTCAGGGGATCCCTGGGTGGCTCAGTGGTTTAGTGCCTGCCTTTGGCCCAGGGCGCGATCCTGGAGACCCGGGATAGAGTCCCATGTCAGGCTCCCAGCATGGAGCCTGCTTCTCCTCTGCCTGTGTCTCTGCGTGTGTCTCTCTCTCTCTCTCTCTCTCTCTCTCTCTCTCTCTCTCATGAATAAATAAATAAATAATCTTTTTTTAAAAAAAACTTCAGGGGGCACCTGACTGCTCCATTGGAAGAGCATGTGACTCAGGGTCATGAGGTGGAGTCCCACGTGGGGTGTAAAGATGACTTAAATTAAACTTAAAAAGAAATTAAAAATTCAGTTCCTCAAGGCTCCTGGCTGGCTCAGTTGGGAGAGCAGTCACTTGATTTCAGAGTTGTGAGCTCAAGCCCCACATTGGGCATAGAGTTTACATATAAAAAAAAGCAATTCAGTTTCTCAGTCATACAGCCTACACTTAAATTCTCAGTAGCCACATGTGGCTTGTGGCCACCAAATTGGATGGTGTAGGTGGGGAACATTTCCACAAAGTTCTATTTTCTAGCACTATTGGAAAACAGCTATTGCTGTTAGTGTAAGACCCAGGAAGTGCGCTGTTTACCTTGTTAGCAGTTTTACAATTCAAAATCCTCTCTCCCTCACCAAATTAAAAAAAAAATTTTTTTTTTAAAGCCTATCACCCTTGGTTATTTTTCCACTAAAGAGTTAAAATGCAGATGCCTCGCTGGCTCAGAGAACAAGGAACTCTTGATCTTGGGGTCATAAGTTGAAGCCTCATATTGGGCATAGGGCTGACTTGAAAGAGTTAAAATGCTTGAACGATTTTGGTTCTTATTTTTATAATTATGTTTGGATTGATAATTATCTGAAGAGTTTTATTAAAATATCTCGAGTTCTCAAAATTCAGTGAAGTTGTGAAACAATTTTAGACATCTTTAAAATGTTATTTATGATTAAAGATAACGTTTGATGAGATTAAACATATTCAACAGACTGCTTCAATCCCTCTCTTCTTCAGTCTTTCATATCTTATATTTGCCATTTGTTTTTTCTGAGCAATGCAGCCTGTGTTTTCCAAATACAAACTGTTCATTTAGGGAGCTCCATACTGCAGCTGCCATTTACATCTACATTATTACTTGTGGCAGAAAAACAAACATGCTGACAGATAATTTTGAATGAATCAGCAAAAGTAAAAAGACCAAAAAGTTTCTGCACAGACTGCTGCTGGCAAATTTACAGTGAGTGGAAGTGTTGTTCAGTTATACAAACATTCCAGAGGAGTTTGCCAAGAACCTATCTGTAATTCATTCCTGAAGTGTCCTCATAAGTGCATATATCAAGATCTTCCCAAAGAGACCTTTTATTATTATTTTTTAATTCTGTGGCCCTAAAAATGATGTCCTTTATTTTCTGGCTTGTTGCAATAAAAAATTCACATTTACAGATATGTAAGTCAATACTAAATTTATTTTCATAATACGAAATAGATTCTTACCATGACGCCCTATTCAATTTACTGCATACTTTATAACTTGAAGCCATATATTCTCTATAATATATAGAAATATTATAGGCAAGTAATTAATCCTAAAGATTGGGAATCAGATCAGAGTTGAATAAAAAGGGGGTAATCCTCTCGTGTTTTTAAAAACAACTTGTATTTAGAGCTTGAAAACACCATAGAGATCATTGGCTGTATTTTTACAGAAGACAAAGCTTAGATTATGGATCCATGGTGATGGACCTAGGTAGCAGTTTTTTGTTTTTAAATATATTCTTTGCTTTATATAGTGAGTGTATATAATTAAATAGTATTTATAGCTTATACATCTCCACAGAAATTCAATGAATGGGGCCACCTGGGTGGCTCACTTGGTTAAACGTCTGATGTCTGACTTGGCTCAGGTCATGATCTCAGGGTCCTGGGACTGAGCCCCATGTTATTGTCAGGCTCCCTACTTGGCAAGGATCTGCTAATCTTTCTCGCTCTCCCTCTGCCCCTCCCCCCTGCTCATGCTCTCTTTCTCAAAATCTTTTTTAAAAATGTAAACTCAGCAAATTTGAATTTAAGGAGATTCAAAGAGGACAAGTTATTTCATCTCTCAATCTGTTTTTTGTTTTTGTTTTTTTTTTTAAGGTCAAACATCTATTACATCTAGCTCAAGTGTTTGAGGTCCTGAAAAAGTAACACAAGATATTCAGACATGTCACAGTACAGTTGAACCTGGAAAGTGTTATGCTAAAGGAAAGACACCAATCACAAAAGACCACATATTGTATGCCTTACTTATATGAAATGTTCAGAATAGGCAAACCAATAGATGTAGAAAGTAGATGAGTGGTTGCCAGGGGCTGAGGGGGAGGAGGTGATGGAGGGTGGCTGCTGATGGGGACAGTTTCTTTTTGGGCAATGAAAACATTCAATAACGGTGATGATTGTGCAACTTTGTGGAACTGCTTAAAACTACCGAATTGTACACCTGGAAAAGGTGAATGTTATGGTATGTGAATTAATCCTCAAAGAGAAAACAAAAATCAGTAATACATATCAACCCCTTAACAATTATATACCACATAATTAGCTCTCTGTAAAAGATTAGTTGCTATTGCTATTAGGGTCCATTTGTGAATTTTAAGAAAATAATGCCTAACATGTAGGAAGTGTAATATTTAGTATTTTATTTCACTGCCTGAAATACTTACAAGTGGTTTAACCACTGATAGCTTATTTTAATTATTTTTGTTATCTGTGGCAGTGTTTATGATGTAAAAAAGAGATTTACCAACACTAGTTTCCCAAATTCAAATGTTAACTGTAGCAATCTTTTTGCAGGAAAAAAATCCCACATTCTAGTTAGTATTGTAATATCCTTTCAACAGTTTTCTTAATGTAAAAATACATGCCATTAAAATGGTAAATTTTATGTCTTGGTGTGTTTTACCACAATTTAAAAGATGATAATTTAAACACTAAGTCTAAAGAAAGTTGTTCATCCTGAAGTAGTCTTTATTTGCCATGTTAGTCTTTTTCTTTTATTCAGATAATCACAGATAAAAATCTTTAATGATGGCAGATTATATATTCAGTTTGGAGCTTTTAAATCATTAACAGCTAACACTTCGTGTTCATATATAACAGGTGCTGAATAGGGCACACAGGAAATAAGTTCCATACCTCAAATTTATCTCAAAATGTAAAGATTCAGTGATTTTGGTCTTGAGGGGAAATGATGCATCAGCTTTTCATCTCAGCTATAGTATCAGTGTCAGTAACTTACACAAGAGAAATCTCTAAGCTTCAGAATCTATAATAAAGAGGTACTATAAAGCTTCATGTAATGCTAGTAGCAGAGAAAAGTATCAATTTCAAGGACTCAAGACATGAAAATAGTTGAGGACAAAGACAGTTTACTAAGTATAGTAAATGCCTAGTAATAGCACTTGATGTATAATGTAAAATGTTTACTCAAGATATTTGTTCAGTACATTAATTTATAGCTATTTGTGGGGATATAGTTTGTTAATAAAATAAATCGTGATAGCTATCATCAAGCCACTTCAATATGACTAGCATTTGGTTTGAGTGTGAGTCTAGGTTTGGATGGAGATACCAAGAAATTCTCTAAACGTTATTGCCTTCAAAGAACTTGGAGAGGGATCCCTGGGTGGCGCAGTGGTTTAGCACCTGCCCTTTGGCCCAGGGCACGATCCTGGAGACCCGGGATTGAATCCCACGTCAATCCTCCGGTGCATGGAGCCTGCTTCTCCCTCTGCCTATGTCTCTGCCTCTCTCTCTCTCTCTCTATTATAAATAAATTAAAAAAAAAACTTGGAGAGTCGTGGGGGGAAGGGAGAAGAGTGTGAAATACCAACACCATGACGAATGGTATAATAAAACATAAGGTGGAATATAGTCCAGTGCTTCAGTATTTGGTGAAGATAGGAATGAAATGCTACAGATAATCAGAAAGTGGAGACAACAGTTAAGGTGGAAATGATATTTAGCGCAGGCCTTGAAGAACTGCCATAAGATAAAGAAAGGGTGAAATGTATTCCAGGAAGGAATATTGACCCAGCTGGGACAAAGGTATAAGCCTAAGGGTCAACCGTTCAGAGGCTGATGGGGGATCTAAGACCCATCTGGCGGGAGTTGGCAAGGTCCCTTTAGGAGTAACGTGGCATGTGGTTGGGTTGGTTAGGTTGAGACTGAATTACATAGAACCTTGAGAGCATTGGGAGCTGAGAAGTTCACATTTTATCAGTTAGACAGTGGGAGAGCCAGTGATTTGATGGATTGGTGTTTCTGGAGAGATTAATGTGGTAGTTCTATGTAGGATAGGAGAGTGTCAGTGCAGAGACCAGTGGGTTTGTTTATAGTGCCCTTGTGGGTAGCATATGCTTTCTGTGACATAAGACTGGTCTTGGGCAGAGTTATTCTAAGTAAGCTGTTACCTTCCTTTTGCTTTTTTTTTTTTTCCTCCACTTTTTCCTCTCCTATTTCTTTTCATTACCTCATCATAGATGCTAGACAATTACCTCTTATTCATTGAGTTGGTGATTTTAGATATCTTTTAAAAAAAACTAACTTTAAGAAGTGATTTTTATAAACAGAGCTTTTTCTCGTTGGCTTTTTATTAGAGGTTAACGATGAAATGGCAGGGAATTTGAACTTTTGGACAGGGCACACTGCCCAGTGGGATCATACTGTGAGCAGGACCACCTATCTCCCTTTGTAGAATTAAGTGTCTCTCAAAGTGTGGGCCATGGGTAACCTGAATTAGACTACCCAAAAGGTTTGTTCAAAATGCAGACTGAGCCCTTCTCAAGACAGTGATGCTAAAGCTCTGAGAGTAGATGAGGAAACCTGCAGTTTTAACTTGCTATCAGGTCACTTACATACTGAATTTAGAGAACCATTGATTAAGGCATTGCCATTTTCTATAGAATTATTCTAGCAAGTGGTCTTAGATTCCATTTCCCATTAGGGAAATTCCATTAGATTCCATTTCCCATTAGGTCTTTTCCTAGTGGGATATTTCCCAGTAGACTATATTAGAGGTAGCATCTTATTCTCAGGTGGAAGCCAAATGAACACTACATGACCTACCAATTTTATTTGGCCAGGTATTGCCCTTTTTAACTTTTTTTTTTTTTTACTTAGAGCACAAGTAGGATGGGAAGAGGGGCAGAGGGAGAGGGAGAAGCAGACTCCCTGCTGAGCAGGGACCCTTGATGCAGGACTTGATTCCAGGACCCCAGGATCATGACCTGAGCTGAAGAAAGATACTTAATCTACTGAGCCACCCAAGCTCAGTATAATTGACTTCTTGTTGTATAGTAAAACCAACAGTTCCCTCCTTAAAGTGTTGATAACTGTCAGCATAAGTAGCCCATCTGTGTTGTGTTTAATCTGTCAAATCTAATTAAATTCCTTTTTTGTAAAAATGTCCGTATTACCAATATCTAGAGTTGCAATGCTCCTATTACACTGTTGGACTTCTTATTTCAAACTCCCCGTAATTATTAGACTTGTCCTTAAAGTGTGTTATAATGATCAGTGAACCTGTATTTTGAGATTCTAGTAAGTAGGCTTTAAAAGAAAAGTTAAAACAGGAATTCTAGACCAGTCAGAAGCTAGACAAGTGAAAGTAGCCTGTTATGGGGGGGGGAATTAAGGGGGAAATTATTTTTTTAAAAAATTTATTTTTTATTGGTGTTCAATTTGCCAACATATAGAATAACACCCTGTGCTCATCCCGTCAAGTGTCCCCCTCAGTGCCCATCACCCAGTCACCCCCACCCCCCGCCCACCTCCCTTTCTACCACCCCTAGTTTGTTTCCCAGAGTTAGGAGTCTCTCATGTTCTGTCTCCCTTTCTGATGTTTCCCACTCATTTTTTCTCCTTTCCCCTTTATTCCCTTAAGGGGGAAATTATTATGTATAGTTTACTTCTTGTTGAGTGAAAACACTTGACCTTGTAGTTTTACTGCACTTGGCTCCCCTTTAGCTTTACTGACCTTTGGTTAATATTACCATTTTAGTACTCACTTGACTGATAAGCATATTAAATACTTGACAGATAAGGAATTTCTTTATGTTCATGTCAGATGGAGTTAGGAATGGAACTCAGAAATATTTATTCCCCATCACTGTAGCATATAGCATGCTACTTTTCATTCTAGTTTCCTGGTTAACACTGAAATTTAAATATTCCTTTCTTTCTTTTTTAGAGATAGAAGGGGAGCATAGAGAGGGAGAGAGAATCGCAAACAGGCTCCACAACTAGCTCGGGCCTTGATCCAACAACCACCCTGAGATCATGACCTGAGTCAAAATCAAGAGTCAAATGCTCAACTGACTGAGCCACCCAGCCGCCCCTGAAATATTCCTTTCTAATGTGCCCCTGCTGATAATCATACTAAAGCTAGAACCTCTTATTTGTAATATTAGAACAACAATAGGTAGGTAGCAGTTTATCCATATTCTAATTAACCTGTAAAACCCGAGTTGTATTTGTTTAAGAAGATACGTATAAGCAGCAATAATGCACTTTGCTTTTTAGGTGGATTAGTTCTGCACCTGAGATGCAAATGTGCATTCAAGCATTAAAAAGGCAAATTTGTTTCTGACTTCTACCTTTTTTTTTCTATAAATGTAGTTTTTAATTTAGATTATTTTCTTTTGACCTAAAAACATATGTTTTTCTAAAAGGAAAAGAATTTTGTAGTGGATGGTGTTTCAAGACTCCATCATAATGCAGACTCATTATTCAACAAACCATACAGTATAGTTAGTATGATGTGGACCATATAGGGCTTTAGTGTGCAATTTAATGGTATATTTAAATGAGGAATTAAGTAGCTAAACAGATCCCATCAAGGTGGGCTTAGAGCCTCTCTGTAAAGGCCTAATCGGTAAGTTTCCATGTAGAAAGTAAGATTTTGACATTTTAGTTTTCAAAAATAAAATGCTCATGATACAGCATTACTACAAAGTAAAGTCAGGATAGCAAAAAAGTGTAATACTCTGTTTTTCCAGTTATCAGTTTTCCAAAGATCATTTCAAATCTGTAAGGTTGCACTGTGCTTTTAGTTATTAAAATAGAAGATCTGCAGTCTCTGCTCTGAAGCTCAGAAAAGATGATGTCACCATTCAAATCTGGACTTGGTAGTACGAAAACTTTTAGCTGAATATAAAACATTTTAAACTCTTTTAAAGGATAATCCTTCTGTCTTCAGTATTGTCAATTCATTTTCCTACTTTATAGGGTGCTAGGTGCATCCCTTTTGGAGTATACTGTAATTTTTCATTTAAAGTTTTTCAAAAAAATTTAATTTTAAAGGACTTGGTTTGGAGAGTTCTTAACATTCACTTGGTGAATTCCAACAGGATTTTGCCATTGCTAGGTGATTTCACTGGTGCAGGATTTTGACTCTGATGAAGTCATGAAGGGCAAATTCTTTACTAATCGTTTGATGGAGATGGAAGAATGTTACTGTTTCACTCTCCTAAAATGATAAATCTTTAAAAATGGACAAATGAATGGAGTCCATCATAATTATACCCACAAAAACAACATCTGCATTGTAAAATTATCCTCACTGCTCATTATTTTTTAAGTCTAGACAGGACTCAATGAAAGGTTTATTTTTGCTTGCTTTACGTGTATAGATTTTTATATAATTTGCAAGGTATAGACACACACACATGCATATAGACACACAGGTACTCTGGAAACTCAATCTGAATCTGAAAATACATTGTCAGCCCACGTGATAGTGTAAAATAAGTGTTTGCCTTTCCCTACCTTGCTTCTCTGCCTTTCTCTATTTAAAAATTCATCTACCCCTGGCACCTTTCAGGGATTAAAAGTTAGCCCCCCATGCACTATCACTCTCTAGTACACACATTTTTATATAGAACAAAATCTACCCATAACTGAAATGCATGACTAAAAAATGATCAGGTCATAAGTCCAAATTGAATTCCTGATCTTCTGTCTCAGACCTTCAAACAAGTGAGCATTAAGTAGTTTTCAGCCACAACTGCACCTTGGTTTTGTTCCCCCCACACCCTGCCACCTCCGCTCTGTTCCAGTTAACCTCTACCTACCTAGATATTAAATTGAAATTTTATATTGCAGAATTTCATATTTCATATTAGATCGTACTAGGTTTTTTCTATAATACTTCAAAAAGTGAAAAAAAAAGAAAAAAAAAAGAAAAGCTGGGGAGCCTGACTGGCTCAGTTTGTAGAGCATACGAATCTTGATCTCAGGCTCGTGAGTTTGAGCTCCACATTGGGTGTAGAGATTACTTTAAAAAAAAAAAAATCTGTCATTTATAACATTGTGGAGCCTTACAATTTTTTAAAAAAAAAACTTTTATTTATTCATGAGAGACACAGGCAGAGAAAAGCAGAGGGATAAGCAGGTTCCCTGCGAGGAGCCCGATGTGGGACTCAGTCCCTGGACTGGGATCAACCCCTGAGCCACCCAGGTGCCCCTGGAACGGTACAATTTGAAGCAGTGTTTCAGAACTGAGGTTATTTTCAAAATTATTTTTACCGCATTCTTAGTCTCCATGGAGAATTCTGTCCTAAGCACAGAATTTGTCATCTGAGGGTCTTGAGGAGTGGTATAGATCGTTCATCCTGTGCTGTCACATTGTTTATGCAACAGAAGATTCCACAGGTAAAGAACAGAGTGTTGCTCAGAAATAATTCTTGGAGTGTTAACATTTAGAGCAAAGCACTGAATAAAGCAAACAAATAGTAAATTTGTAGGGATAACTGTGGACATAGAAAATATCTTCTAAAATGTTGTAACACTCCCACAGTGAATAACTCTCATGGAAAGGTTTATTTCCTTTAGGAATACCGTCACTTAACCCAGTTCAGTCACTGTTTATTTTTTCAAATTTATTTAGTTTATTTTGACACATGAACTATTCAAAATATCCATTTGGCAAAAAAAAAAAAAAGAAAAAAAGATACTCCATCCTGCTTATTTTTTTGGTGTGAAAAACTCTCACACTGACCTAGCAATACTCCTATTTTCTTTCTATTCTCCACAGAGCAGCTGTTTTTTTGTTTTGTTTTGTTTTGTTTTTTGGGTTTTTTTTTTTTTTTTGTCATTCAAAATAGTATTTATTTTGGGACATCTGGGTGGCTCAGTCAGTCAAGCATCCGACTCTTGATTTCAGCTCAGGTCATGATCTCAGGGTCCTGGGATTAAGCCGCACACTGTGCTCCATGCCCAGCAGGGAGTCTGCCTCAGATTTTCCCTCTCCCTCTGCCCCTCCCAACTGCTCACACTCATGCATGTGCTGTCTCTTAAATAAATAATTCTTAAAAATAGTATTTATTTTATGATTATTTTATGTTTTAATCTTTTTTTTTTAAGATCGTATTTATTTGTTTGAGAAAGAGTGAGTGAGAAGGAGAGCTGGGACGGGCAGAGGGAGAGGCAGAGGGAGAAGTAGGCTCCCCACTGAGCATGAGCAGGGAGCCCGACATGGGGCTCGATTCCAGAACCCTGAGATCATTACCTGAGCCCAAGGCAGATGCTTAACTGCCTGAGCCATCCAGACATCCCTCTGTTTTATTTTTTAAATAGTACTTGTTCATCATGAAAAATTCAACAAGCACCAAAGGTTATAAAGTAAAAAATTCAAAATTAACCAGCCAGCCAGTTCTTCTACTGCAGGGGCAACCACTAATATGTCCCCATGTGCCCTTCTAGAGACTTCCAGAGCTTATAAACCTATCACTCTTTTTCATGCTTGCATAATATTCCAATATTTATTAAACGACAATTTAGTTAACTAATCTTCTACTAAGGAATACTTCAGTTGTTTCCTGTTTCTCTTTTAAGCAGTCATGGCAGTGATGTTTTAAGTGATGTTCTTGCCTTTTTGGACATATTGAAGTACTGTCAAGGCTTCAGTATTTACACAGAATTTCTTGACTTTATTTTTTTAAAAGCTATTGGGCAGCCCGGATGGCTCAGCAGTTAGCGCCTCCTTTGGCCCAGCGCATGATCCTGGAGACCCGGAATCGATTCCCACTCAGGGTCCTTGCATTGAGCCTGCTTCTCCCTCTGCCTGTGTCTCTGCCCCCCCCCCCCAATCTCTCTTTCTCTCTCTCTCTGTCTCTCATGAATAAATAAGTGAAATTTTAAAAAATAAAAGCTATTAATTCTGGGACACCTGGGTGGCTCAGTGGGTTGAGCGTCTGCCTCCAGCTCAGGGTGTGATCTCAGGGTACAGGATGGAGTCCTCCATCAGGCTCCCAGCCAGGAGCCTGTTTTCTCCCTCTGCCTATGTCTCTGCCTCTCTCTCTGTGTCTCTCATGAGTACATAAAGTCTTTTTTAAAAAATAAAATTCTCTTTCAGAGAATTAGAGTTAATTTTTAGAGAATTGGTTTTGTTGCATCATATTTTCCTGACGTGAGTAAAGCCTTATCCCATAGGCCAGAAGAGAGAGTCTGAAACATCCAGGCAAGGCTGTGGGGGACTTGGCGGGTTTTCACTTTTTATTTAGTCTTTCCTTATTAAAAGCTGTGTATCCATCCAGTATGTGATTCCAGGGCCTATTCTGTGAGTACTGTTGGATAGGAGGAGAACTCTGTGATGGTAATTGCTTTAACAACTGTTAATATGGTTAGTCCTTGAGCCAGAAGAGTCACTTCCCCAACCACAGCACTCTCCTCCAGAAAAAGAGCGGGGAGAGAGGAAATGTACAGGTCTGCAGACACTGTTGTAAGGGGTGAGAGTAGGGAGGTAGCTTTTTAGTGAAAAGTCTGCATATTAAAGTCAAGCTATTTAAAATATGTCCTTATAACTATTTGTATAGCAAATCATCTGGGGTTTTTTTTGTTTTCCTTTTTTGTTTGTTTGTTTTTTCTGTACCAGCTTTTTAATTCCTCCGGAGCAAGGACAATGCTTTATTCTAAACCCTTTTATACCTGGTGCTGCCTACAGGTAGTGCAACATATATTGACAGATAAATTAATAAACGAAAATAAAAGGAAGTGTAGAAACTTTGAAATCCTAGTTGTCAAAGTTAAGTCGAAATGTCTTCATTCCCTAATCCATTACTCTTTTTTTTTTAAGAGAAGGAGTGGGGGGAGGGGCAGAGGGAGAGAGAATCTCAAGCAGGTTGCACACCCAGTGCAGAGCCTGACACAGGGGTCAATCTCCCCACCCTCAAGTATCAAGACCTGAGCTGAAATGAGTGGCTGAACCGACTGAGCCACCCAGGTGCCCCCCCCACCAATCTATTACTCTAAAATATTTCTCCAACTCTGCATTTAATCTATGTATATATTCTGTGCAAACCAAACTAATTCACTAATTCTCAACTATTTTCTTTTTTTGTGCTTGTTTAAAAAGAAAGAATAGGAACAAGATGAGAGAGGCTGTGTTTCCCCACAGTTGAAATCAAATTTGGGCTATCATTGGGAGTTTTCATATATCGTTTTCTGCAGTGGAAAGTCATGAAAATGAAATTTCAAAGAGATTATTTCAGCTTCCAAGTATCAAAAATATTCCTGTTGGTTTTTTAAAACTCATGCTTTCCGTTGAACTCATGAACAGTATTCCAGCCATACTCGCATGTGCCTGTTACATAATGAAGCACGTGAGGGCTGTCTTTGATGTTTCTTCACATGTAGGCAAAATTCATCCACCAAAAGTTTTAATACACATGATAAACCTGCTTACAGATAATTCTATTTCTGATCGTCTTTGAGACTTGAAAAAAACCCAAAGCTTTAAGTATTATTTTGAAAACAAGAAAACAAAATATTCACGAGAAAAATGGATCATGTGATATTTGACAACTGAAATCTTCAGAGTATTTGAGAATTTTCAATATATAATTACTGTTCTATAATTGGTATCTTTGGTGACTTTTCGGGCATGTTAGGGGTATTTCCAAAAAGTTTTTTTTTTTTAATAGCTTTAATGCCATGATACTGTATTCTTGCTATCACCAACAGGATTTTTTTTGATTAAAGTACTGTTTAGTTCTTCCCATTCTATAATATTATATATGTGGACCATTTTAATTGTAATATTCAATACTAGTAGAGGAAAGAATTTTTTCAATTAAAGATTTTTTTTAAAGGTTCCAAAAGAGTAGATATTCCTAAATTGTGCCTCTGAAAATTCACTTAATGGAGAAAATTGCGTTTTGGGATTCTCCAGTGATACCAGTAGAGGTCGCTGTGCACCTATGAAAGGAAACCTAGTGTTCCTGTTGATGAGCTGGTTATCTTAGAACTAGTATTCATCGTTGGTATTTCTGGGAATTGAAGCACATTCCTTCCCCCACCTTAACAAAGTTGCCTGCCTATCTTCATCTAAGAGATAGTCACTTGCTGTTTTTTTCCACTAATGGGAGCCTGATGCTTCATGGTGTCATGACACACCTTCCCGTAGTATGCTTAGGTGCATTAGCTGAAGCACCAGAAATTTTGTTTTTACAAAAAACAAAAACATAGACTCTCAGTGTTTGAAGGAACTTTAACATTCGTTAGATGCAACATCAAAAATTTTAATATTTAATTTTCTAATCCAAAATAGTCCCAAAGGAATTCTCTCCAGTACAGTTGTCTGCTGTTAACATAATGGAATTTAACTTGTTAAAACTGCTCATGCCCTTATACCACAATGTCCGTATTTCAGGGTGTTTCATCCTCTGAACATATCAACAAGATATTTCATAGGCGAATATTGTTTTATGAAGTTACTGCTGTAGATTTGTCTGCTAATAACAGAAGGGTAAACAAGAACTAAGCAAATGCATGTTTGTCTTAATACTGTCCTGGTGCCCTGAGCAGAGTCCAAGCAGATCTGTAAACGTTCAACTAGCCTTGTACAATGATGCCATTTACTTTTAAGGTGGTTGTAAAAGGAATGAGGTGATAAGGAATGTTGTGAATGGAGCAAGCAGTTGGGAATGAAGGAACTCTTCTATAGCACAGCATGCCTGGGCCTCAGTTTGTAGAATGAGAAAATTGCACTAGAAGTTTTTACAGATTCCCTCAGTGCCAGCATTCTTAGTCTTTAGCACTCAGTGTGGACTACAGTGTAACAACATGGATCCTGCAGGGAGAGGGCCTGGATTTGAGTCCTGGTCTGCCACTTGCTAATTCTCAGGTTATCTTACAGTTACCCCTTCTGTACTTCATTTCTTCTGTAGAACGGGGTTGAGAATAGCACCTGCAGTATGCAGTAAATTAGTGGATATAAAGTACTTAGAATAGTACCTAGAACATAGTATATACTCAGGCTGCCATTATTACACTCATTTTTTTGAACCCATGCTGGGATAAGGTAGCTAAATTCTTAGGCTTTAATCTGTTCTTGACTGTTCTCTGAGGATCACCATTGTGTTTTCTCTAACCCTCAATTAATGACATCTATATCAAGAAACCAGATGTGTATATCATTTCTAATGATCTAAGCTTTCTTCATTTTTTTCTTTAAAATTGGTCTCATATTAATTCAGTGAGTTTCCTTCTTTTGATGTAATACTTTGCTCTGGAATTTTTCCTCTGGAGTATATAATCACATTTCAGTTGCTGTTCTTAATGACTCATATCGACACCTTTTTTTTTTTTTTTTTTTTTGCATTTAAATGCCCTAGTTTCAGTGAAAATCACGAGACACAAGGTTTTTTTAAAAAACAAATTCTCTATAACATCCAAATTTAGGGATCCCTGGGTGGCGCAGTGGTTTAGCGCCGGTCTTTGGCCCAGGGCGCGATCCTGGAGACCCAGGATCGAATCCCACGTCAGGCTCCCGGTGCATGGAGCCTGCTTCTCCCTCTGCCTGTGTCTCTGCCTCTCTCTCTCTCTCTCTGTGTGACTATCATAAATAAATGAAAATTAAAAAAAAAAAAAAAGCTTTCCTTTAAAAAAAAAAAACATCCAAATTTATTACACCATTTCATATCAAAAATCTCTTAGGTCATTCATAAGGCATTTGAATTCAACCCAGTTAAAAAATTTAAAGCAATCACCTGGCCATTTATATAAAAGATCTCTCTATTAACTTTCAAATTCCCCACAATAAAAATTTATTGCCTACATACCAATTCTGAGTGAGAGAAACAATATCTGGTGCATAAATATATAGACACATTTTTATAGGTATGGATTTGGTCTTGAAAAGTAAGACCAGTATTTATATTTTAAAATTTTATTTTCACTATACACTTTTAAATTCCATGCCCCTAAGCAATTATTCACATAATTATTGCCTCTTAGTAGGTGGGATAAATCAATTATAATAAGACATTTTGGCTCCCGCTTGCCACAATGTATTACAGATATATGAACTTGGAGGGGTGGGGATTATTATTCCATGTGTTGTCTAATAAACATCTGGTATTTCTTTAGGGTAGGGGCTGGAGAGATTCCCTAGAAAAGATAAAAGGCCATAAACTAGAATGCCTTCTCCATTAACTTAAGAACCATGTATTTTTTGCCAAAAGATGTTAAATGCAATGTTTATGAAGATATCCCCTGAAAGTACACACCTTATTAATACCCAGATATCTGCACTCACAGTTTTCAATTAGTCCTATCTGCAAATACCCCTTCCCTACACACACAAACACACCATCCTACTATGGAACATCACATTGTACAGCATGATGCTGAATATTTCTCCCATGTAACTATTTTAACTGTTCAGTGAGCCAGCCACAGAGAAGGAGGCAGGCCTTTGTCCTGTATGTTTCTCTCAGTTATATTAACATCTGAGTGGTGAATTCAGAACGTTGAATTAAATCAATTTGTCCACATGGCCCAATGGCTAGGAGACAGAGGAAACTCTTGCTTGATTATGTTACCATCTATTTTGTAAATCTAAGTTACCAGGTTTTGTTTTTGTGTAATAAAATCTTCATGACTTTTCAATGTATCAATGTATTCTATGCTTTTTATAAGTTTAATAAATAAGAAACATTAGTTTCCTAATTTATTTTAGTTTTCCAGAATGACACTGTATTCTGTTATAGATGGTCAGGAAATGGCTGAGAATACTAGTTAGATCACTTTTCAGCATTTCTTTTTTCATTGTATCTTCTCCCTTCTGCCCAGATGTATATATTTCACATAAAACTTTAACTAAAGAGGTTTTTTTTTTTTTTTTTAGATTTTTTAAATTAATTTATTCACAAGAGCCACAGAGAGAGAAGCAGAGACATAGGCAGAGGGAGGAGAAGTAGGCTCCATGCAGGGAGCTCAATGCGGGACTTGATCCTGGGACTCCATGCCGTGAGCCAAAGGCAGATGCTCAATCGCTGAACTACCCAGGCGTCCCTAAAGAGTTTTATTTTAAATTAAGGAATTAGAATAATGTGTAAGCGAAGAGCATAACTTTGGAACCAGGCCCATCTATGACATTGGACAAGTTCCTCTCTTACTCTGTTTCTTCTTCTGACATTGGGCAAATCCCTAGCTGTGTGACATTAAGCATGTCACTCTTACTGTTTCTTCATCTGTTTAAGAGGATTTATATCAGCACTTGATAGTGCGACATGACATTTAGAATCAGACTAGCACATGATAGCTATTATTATTTTCATTATTATCTTGATTCTAGAGAAAAAGATGTTAGGACCACAGACATTAGGAGAACCAGGGCCTACTTGTTAATATTCATTCTTCAGAAAAAGTGTCCTAAAAATACTGAGAGAAATGGAATAGGGAGATATCTTTAGATGTAAAGTCTCTCTTTTTAGCAGTACTTGACTTTCAGAAAAGCATACATTTTACAAGCTATATATATGATAATGTGCTGGATATGAGTTAAAGCCAAGAAAAGCTACAACCTCTGCAATCTTGTTTATTTATTTAACCTGAGTATAGCTTGACACACAATGTTACATTGGTCTCAGGTATGTAACTTAGGGATTTGGCATGTTATACTATGTTATCCACAAGTGTAGCTACCATCTGCCCCACTACATGGCTGTTACAATATCATTGTATTCCTTATGCTCTGCTTTTTGTTCCTATGGCTTACTTATTCTATAACTGGAGGCAGGTGTCTCTCTTTCCTCTGCACTCATTTTGCCCAGCCCCCCTTTCTGCCATCTTATTTCTTACTGTATATAAACGTATAGGAAAGTATAGAGCAAAAGGGCAGCCATTCAAGATATAATGAAGCAACAAGGACTGGATGGGCCTGGCAGTAAGAATATTCTTTGAGAATATTTCAGCTCATGGTTCATGCATTCTCAGTCTGTCTGAAAAGGCAGAGGTAGAGACAAGTCTCTGGAGGAAAGGGAGGGTGCTTTGTGCAGAGGGAAGCCAAAATGACCTTCAAAGAACTGGCCCTGGTGAAGTGGGTGACCAGGGAGTCAATGAGCTGAGCCAGCTCTGCACCATCCCTAGGTAACCTGGAGTCTGATGCAGAACACACCGCAGTATTACAGGGCACAGGCAACATGGTTGTTGGGACACCTCTGACAAGCTGCATGGGACACCACATCCTTGTGTTTGGTAGTTTGTCTTGTATGATGAGGTGTGAGGACGAGCAGGCTGTGAGGCTGAATTTGGAGAAACAGATTCTGTTTGAGATTCTTAAAAATATTGGCCTTGGGACTCAGCAACTTTTATGGGTCGTCAATCAAAGAAAATTAGAGCTGGAAGGCACGTGACAGATTAATCCATGAATAAGAACTCCACTGTGTCAAACTGGGGAGAAGGGAATTTGAAAAGCATATTTAATGCTCTTTGTTCCACAATGCACAATGAAACTTTTTCTTATTGAAGTATAATTGACATAGAATTATTGACGTATAATTGACATGAAACCTGTTAGTTTCAGGTGTACGTCATGGCGATTCTATATTTTCATAATTATGAAATGATCCCCACAGGAAGTCTAGTTACTGTCTGTCACCCTACAGTTATAATGTTATTGACTGTATTCCTCATGCTGTCCATTACATCCCATGACTCACTTATTTTATAACGAAATTTGTACCTCTTAATCCCCTGCACCCAGTTTTTGCCCACCCCGCTCCTCCCCTGCCCCCTCTGATAACCAACAATTTATTTCCTGTACCTTTGAGTGTGTTTCTATTTTGCTTTGTTTGTTGTTTAGATTCCACATCCAAATGAAATCATAGGTATTTGTCTTTCTCTGGCTGATTTCACTTAGGATCATACCTGCTAGGTCCATCCACATTGTGGCAAATTGTAAGGTTTCTTTTTATTCCTTTTTATGATAGATAGGATATCTATCATATCCTATGTATATACCACATCTTCTTTATCCATTCACTTATTGAGGAACTCTTAGGTTGGCAAATTAAAACTTTCTCATAACATGCTCTGGACAGAGGGAAATATGTGGAATCTGATTATGGGCAAAGACTATAGTAGGTTTAGGTTAGCAGCAGTTGCCAAGTAATGACTGCCCACCTCTGCCTTGGTTTCTTCGTCTATAAAGTGGGAGTGCAGATCCCAGCTGCTTAGAATAAGCATCAGGTGACATCATGGTAAAAATTCCTTGGAAGTTTGGGGAAACTTTAAAAACCTTTCTAAAAGAATGGTGCTGTTTGTCTCACTTCTAGAAACCCCATTCTCAGTCTCTGGGAATTGAAAACAAAATAGAATTTACTCTGGCCCCCTGTAAGTGAATTAAGTGAAGAGAAATGAGGCAGTAGAAATGGAGTTGCCAGGTTTTGCAAATAAGAATACAAGGCACCTGGTTGAATTTGAATTTCAGATAACCATGAATGATTTTTTTTAATGTAAGTATGTCTGAAGTTCAAACTTACCTGGGCATCCTGTGTTTTATCTCACATCCCTAATGGATTACAAACCTAGAATCATGGTAGACCCAAGACATTAGTTGATGGCTTGATGTCCTAGAATGTGTAGGGATTTCACCAGTGGTTTTGGTCTCCTTAGACTATTCTAGATAACCTGTAATTGTTGTCCTACTTTTCTTTCTCCTTCCTCCTCATTCCCAGAATTGTGGAGCGTTGGCATTATTGAGCGTTGTGTCATGTTATTGTAATTGTTGGATAATGGTGATGGTTATTCTCTACTGAATACCTGATACACTTGACCCTTTACATCAATTATTTATCCTATTATTTATCTCCCTTCACAGACAAAACATGTGAGTTAGCTCAAGTTATACAGCTAATTTGAGTAAAAGAGGAGTCCTAACTCGAGGGTGTCTAATGATAAATCCTGTGTTCTTTAACAGCCACGTCCCGTGTGCTGGATGTAGATGACTTGTAGCCAACGCCATGCCAGGAAATTACTGAGAGCTTGTCTTCTCTTCCTTCCTTCACTATCCTTGATGGGACTTTCTATTCAGATCCCTGCACTGTGTGTTCAGATTCCACACTCTGTCACTTTTCTTTTCAGATTTAGCCTTTGTTCACTTTGCCTAAAATAATATTTTATCTTGCTAATTAAAATAGTGCACTTTGATCCCTTCGGAAATGCTTAGGTCCCCTCCTTGCATCTGTAGCTCTCAGCAGGAGATAAATGAGCTCAAGCCGCCTTATGCACGTGACAACTTAGAGAAAGAATTAGGGGGGCCCCAGAAGTTAGTCTGGGCTCAGCAACCATCTATTCACGACAGACAGTTTTAAAATGAGCGACATCAATAAAGAATGGAATCCATTGTTGAAAAATATTTTATCAACCAAATTATGTTTGAAGTTATTTTTATTTTCTTTCAGCTCTGTCACACACAACCATCTTTTCCATCTGATTTCACTTCTGCTGTGTTCTTAGCTGCAAAGATTTTAGAAAGATGACAGTTGGTCGACTATGAAATGTAGGATCTATTCTTATTCAAGATCATTGATTAAAGTTTGTCAAACTAAAGGAATGTCATGTTCTGTTCATTTATGGGATTAATACCTACCCAATGAGTTCTTCTAGTCTAGAAAATGTTCCAGTTCTCTAGCAATTAAAGATTAAGTTTTGACCTAATTTGTAGGGAGATTTTAGTTACAGGAATTTAAAATAATGTGAACCCTGACCAGCTTCCTCTGTGTGCCCACTTCTCCCCAGATAATTTTGTCCTTTCAATCCAGCTAAAAGCTTCTGAGAGCTTATGTGTGTGCTGAGTCCTGCAAAGCCTTGTCTTTGTCATCTTTCTCATTTTTTTAAGCTGCATTTGACAGCTGCATGTGACATTTGGGAAATTGCTCTCAAAATTGTATTTGGCTGACGTTTAGTAGCCAATTTAAATATATAAGAAAACCACATCTTTTTAAAATTTTAAGCTGAAGGCATTTGCATTCAGTATCTCTTAACTAAGGAATAAAGTGAATGAACAACAACAAAACAGTCCCAGTTTTAAGTTATCTCTTGAACATTTTGTACTAAGGGGCATAGGAAATACTCAGCTGCAGTTCAGTATAGTATTCCAATATAAACTGATACAACAACCATGTATAGCTGTACATTTGAATTCGCTGAAGTTTGAAATCTACTTAAGATATATATTTGATACCATTTTTGCAGAACTCCTGTGTCTGTGGGTTCTTAAGTAGAATTAATAATCACAAGACAGAAATGATTGGGAGAGGGATTTTGCACATTAATGATAGTAGGGCAAGTGTGGGAATTGTACCACATGCATATGTCAATAATGATAGTGCATATAGTTGTTGATATCCATGAGCTAATGTTTAGATATTGCTGGTATGCAACTTTTTATCTCTGGTGCTTAGCAAAGCACCAGGCCATGCCTAGTTCTCAGTAAATATTTGTGAATTGAAATGAACTGTTCTGGTTGAAGGGTTTATATTTATCTTTAACAGTAAAATGAAAAGTCTTTTCTCCATTTCACTCTGCACACCCCCCTGATTGTCAAGGAATGTAAGAATAGAACAGTTGAGGTTCTAAAATATTTCAATGAACAACCGAGACAGATAACAGTTTAGAAATATTAATATTTCATAAGAGGCTTTTTCTCAAAAAACATGTAAATATACTTACCTTTTCATACATAGGTACCTATAAAAATGAGAAAACAATGCAAGAGACAATGATAAAATAGACATACGAATATATCTTATATTGTGCTTTTTATTCATAAAAATATTTTTTTATCAGCCTATTTTACATCATCCACTATTTTTTTTTCCCATATTCTAATCTTTGCTCTGGTTTTCCAAAACAAGTAAGATAGAATTCTCTAGGTAATTTTATATGGTATAATGACAAATGTTCTTCTCAGAAGTCAGAACTTCTATCATTAAAAATTTGCCCTTAGGGCAGCCCAGGTGGCTCAGCAATTTAGCGCCTCCTTCAACCCAGGGCCTGATCCTGGAGACCCAGGATTGAGTCCCACGTCAGGCTCCCTGCATGGAGTCTCTCTGCCTCTGTCTCGGCCTCTCTCTCTCTTTCTCTCTGTGTTTCTCATAAATAAATAAAATCTTTTAAAAAAAATTTGCCCTTAAAAGTAGGAGTTATAGATTAGCATTGACTTTGTATTCAAACTTCCATTCAGGCATTATTATTGAATGCAATAACAGTAAATATCTCTATTCTGGGCACGTATATAAGTTACATGCTATGCCCCGTGACATAACAATAAAACTTTGTTCATCTAGATAAAATAAATAGATAAAAATCATCCAGCAAAGTTATCCACTATATTTCATTTGTTCCACCAGGAGAACCATATTTAGATAATAGATAATAGATAAAAATCATCCAGCAAAGTTATCCACTATATTTCATTTGTTCCACCAGGAGAACCATATTTTTCCAGTAGGAGAAATCCCACCTTTATCATTGGAATCAGTGAAAAAAAAATAAATAAAAATGTGAGATGTAGGGGCATCTGAGTGGCTCAGAGATTGAGCATCTGCCTTTGTCTCAGGGTGTGATCCCAGGGTCCTAGAATCGAGTCCCGCATCGGGTTCCCTGCATGGAGCCTGCTTCTCCTTCTGCCTATGTCTCTGCCTCTCTCTCTCTGTGTCTCTCATGAGTAAATAAAAAAAATCTTTAAAAAAAATTTTTTTGAGGTGTAATGGGTTTTGCTAGAATTTATTCCCTTAAGTGGGAGTCCTGCCCATACAGTGATGTGACTAAAAGATAGACCTACCGAATATAAATAGAAAAGCATTTTGGCAAATGTGTTTCTACTCCAAAGCTTTATATAGTAACTAATAATGTTGAGTCCAGTTCTCCAGACTTTTTAATCTTCCTGTTAATTCAACTACAATTAGGGTACTGTACAGGGAATTTTGTGGCTGCAGGAATCCTGCCTGGTTACATAGAGAAGTATAAAGTTATATATTAGGGGAACAGGAGACCTTGTAACTTAATCCTCTAAAAACTATTTTATACTTCCAGTCAATGCAAACTGTTTTATTTTTTCAATAATCTTGTAGTAGTGCCCTTAGAATCTGCCCGTCTTGCTACCTTTAGCATTTGTGCCTCTGGTGGTGTAACCGAAATAGAACAGGGCACTGCTGGGCCCTTGTCACATTTAACTTATCCTCAAAAATGCTCCTATCATTTTAGGATATGTAGTTGGAATTCACTTTGGCTAAGCTGAGCTCCTTTATTGCTCTGCTTACAGTGAGCATGACCCTACGTCCCCATTTGCCCCCAGAGAGCCCCAGTTTATGCCTGTTGCTTCTTTTCCATCTTGAAATGTTCTTCCACGGACAATAAGTTGTATAGTCCTCGTGCCTTTAACTGTGAAATCAGATGAATACAAAGTCACATGTCATACAAGAACACATGAAATTTGAATGACTTAGGAAGGAGAATGGAAGTTGTCAGAGCTCGGCAAGTTCATCTACCACCTGTGAGGGGGAAAGCCGAAATAGCAACTTGCTGTTGTATTTGAGGAGGACCAATGGCACATGGCTGATGCCCCAGAAGGGCCTCTAACCTCCAGTTAGACATTTATCTCAACACATTTCTGGAGTGCCTATGTAGGTCCGGTGCCATGGGTAGCGATGGTGATACAGCAGCGACGGTGATACAGCAGCGAAGGCGAGAGAGCCGGCCCTATACCCTCAAGGAGCTGACAGGAGTTGTCCAGTCTGGCTCCATCCAACCTGCACAAACAGGTCACAGTAAAACTGTACTTTGTAAACCAAAGACATAGGCTAGGTGTTCATCGTTTGCACACTAAGTTATGTTCTCTCCAACCTCATAGCCTTAGTGTGCTACTTTATTAGATCATAAACTCAGTGAGGAAACATCTGGAAGACCTGAGCCTTGAGAAATCAGCGGTGTGTCTGGGGTGCCCGGTACCGGCTGTGCCAGCACCACAGCAATCCCTGCCAAGGGACTGTCGGAATGTCCATTGCCATAAACACCTGAGAACAAAAACAAACTAATGATTTCCGTCCCAAACCATTTGCATGGTCATATACCTCTGCGAAATCCTGACTGATTTACAAGTTATGTAGGAAAAGGCGGGAGGGGACAGCATTCCCTTTTACCCAGGAGTCAAGCCTACGGAAATATTTGCATACATGCAAGTAAAAAATGCGTCTCTAATATATATTTTTAGCATTTTATGTGTAAAACCTGAATACGAATGATCTATCCAGCCACTAAACATGAGTTAGGTCTGTGTACGCTGAACCCAAAGGTGTTCATCATATACCACGGGGTGAAAAAAAAAAAAGCAAATTACAGAACAGTATTATCCCTTATGGAGATTTTTGGAAAATCAACAGAGAGGGTATGTTTGTATGTATATATAAGAAAGTCTCAGAAGATAAATGGCAGGAGGGAACAGAGGGACTTTCACTCTCTCGTGGTAGTATTTGCACAATCATAGCATATTACTTGTATAATTTTAAAAAGGTTTTCATTTAAAAAGTTTTTTTTGAAAGATTTTATTTATTCATTCATGAAAGACAGAGAGAGAGAGAGAGAGAGAGGCAGAGACACAGGCAGAGGGAGAAGCAGGCTCCATTCAGGGAGCCCAATGCAGGACTCGATCCCGGGTCTCCAGGTTCACGCCCTAGGCCAAAGGCAGATGCCCAACCGCTGAGCCACCTAGGCATCCCTAAAAAGTTTTAAAAAAAAAAAAAAAGAATGAAAGCAATCCTGACTGATTTAAAGGTATCTGTGCAGGATCCCCCACTGTTCTGAAATACAACCAGTAAAAACCAGGAAGCGAGTTCCAGAGTCTCCTGAACAGCCAAAGCAGTTGTAACAAGGTCTGTTTTGGAGGAGCACAGGGGCCTGGGGGGACTAGGCCAAGTAGGACAGGTTTGGGCAGGCCAGGAGGTCACGGCCAGGACCATTGGTCAAGGTGGATGTGGTGAAGCAAGCAGGTCCAGTGTCTTGTTAGGAGGCATCAGACCATCTGGGAGTTGGTGGAGAGTATGTGTGTGTTTCAAGGCAGATTGAAGGGCAAGGCCTACAGGTGCAGCTTACTCCTGGTCTATGTGAATGCAGACAGGTCTCAGGAAGCCCACATATGCATCATAGAAGGAATGCAGACACTGCTCTGAGATTCTTGGTCATTCTAGTCCACAGTCATTCATTACAGAGATGAAACTGATAAGCTGTCCTGGTGGAGCAAGAAATTTCCACTCTCTAGTCCAACAACTAGGGGAGCATCTAGTGTGTGCAGGTGACAGCAGGAAGTAGCAACAGTTGGTAGCTTTACATTGTGAGGTAAGATAGAAATCTCTGCATGAAGAGCAAAAAGCAGCCAAAGGCATTGCATTGTACTGTGTCCAAATACCCGACTGTAGGCTGAGCTACATTTATGTTCCGTGTGCAAATTTGTAGTAATGAAAAATTATCTTATGTGGAATATCCCATTTCTCAACATTGTAGATAACTGAGATTTAATGTTTATTGTAGACAAGAAGTCATCAGTTTACTTTCCAAGTTAGTTCACACAACCAAAAATTCATATTTAACTTTGAAACCTGTTTTTCTTTTCCTTTTTTTTTTTTTTCTGGTTGATTTTCAAGGGACCAACTTTTTAATATTAGGCGTAAGAGGGATGTGGGCTATGACCTTGGCTCTTTCTTTCATGTACAGAACACTGAGTGCCATTATTTTTCCTCTCAACACCAAATGGCTTTCTTGATCGTGCACTGCTTAATTGTCTTTGAAAACACTTTGAAGGTCTTCCAGTGTAATTAAGAAAGTTTATTTTTGTTGAATTAAAACAGTAGCAAGTCTATTTTCCTTGAAACTAAGTGTAAAGATTGTTTCTTGTAAAACAGGAGGTATCCAGTCCTGTTTAAAGGATGACCGTTTGGGGTGGATATGATTCAAATCCAGTGTCTCCTGTGGAACAGTGTTGAGGTGGCAGGGAGGACACTTGAACTGTCTGTGCGCAGATTTCCTAGTGTGAACCAGGAAGTCTGGGGATAGGGCGTCCTGCAGAGGGCCATTCAGGGATTGCGTGAAGGTCAAGTGTGTTGAGCCTTAGCACAGCACCTTGTTTGCACTTGAGGACTCAGGACTATTATTTTATTCTGATTGTTTCTCCAAAGGCTCCTCCAGGCTATAGACTCCAATCTCTGTAAGTAGCATTTTAGGAGCCCCCCCTTCCCCCTTCTCTGCCCCCCACTGCCACCCCAGGGTGCCTGCCCAAATCCACCCTCTCACCACAAACTGACCCGAACTGGAGGGAGGACAGGAGGAAGGGAGTCACTGTGATGCCCTCCAACGTGAGGGATCTGGCCCATAAGGAAAAGCCATGGAACATTCGGGAGAGGTCAATGGCCGACAGGGACCATGGATATTTGACATTACCTATTAAAGGGAAGGAGCTTGGTTTTCACTTTGGAAGATGAAAAACACCATAGCAAACTTGAGTTTTCCCTTAAAAGATCACTTCTGACCTTCAATGATCCTGTCTGGAAGCCATCGCTCCCCCCCCCCCCCTTTAGGTCTTATATTGCTCTAGACAACAATTATTTGGGTGGATATTTCATTTTTCGTTTTATGGCAGCCTTCTGGTTCATGTGTTTATGTTTATATATTGCTATCCGAGGAGCAAACAGGAGGCACCCTGTATCCATCAGATTTGATGGCTCTTCCAGAATCTACATGGCAAGTGGATGGCACTCTTAAGTGGGTCCCCAAGGACCTGCAGGCGATCAGTGATCTCCCTGACTCTCCAGCATAGCCGGCAGCATTCTCTTCACCGGGAAAACACTTGGCAGCAAGCAGTTTATGAAAGACACTTTTTTGGAAAGCCCTAAGCATTCCTGATACTCCCTAAGGAAATTCTGTTTAAAATTACCACTCTTTATTAGACTTAGCTAAAAATATTCATCACATACCATCCTAAGTGCTCAATTAGGTCGAATATTTATATATACATTAAGGCTTAGCCGTGGCTGTATTTATGAAGTGTAAGCGAGCACTGAGTAAATGTACTCCTCCCTTCCCAGGACGAACCACTCACTGTAAAAACAGTGCTAGGATTGTGCATGTTTGTGTTTGCTGGCAGGGGTGGGGGGATTTTTCTCCCTTTTTTTTTTTTTTTAAATGCTAGTTCGCCTTCCTTGTGGAATGCAAAACTGGGTCCAGAGGGGCAAGGAGTGAAGGAAGGAGCCAGACAGAGGGCAGGTGATGGTGGGCGAGGTCAGGAAGGCTCTGCCAGGAGACAGGTTTAGTAACTCCCAGGCCCCCCCAGGGGACAGGTAAGGGGGGTGGGGGGTGCTGGCCAAGAGCGCAGGTGTGGACCGGGTGGTCATGGGGGGAGCACTCACTGGTACGATAAAGCCCTGATGGTGGGGCTTGGAGGATGAGCAGGGCGCAGGCTCTGCATTTGTTTCATGTCGCCTGGCAGATGTGTATGTGGCAGTCTTCTCTTTGTATTCTTCTAGAAGGAAACAGCCACTCAGGCGAGGGAAGGGGGTGGTGACTCATCTATGGGAATTATTCTCTCTACCTGCTCCCCAAATAATAATATTGTAGCTATAATCTCTCTAGTTTGGGGCAAGGAGGTAGTGTATAATTTTCGTTAATAGTTTCCTAACAACCAAAGGTGGGAAGTGACATTCTTCTGCATACCCAGGACCTGGACTTTCGCAGGTAGCTGGGGTAAAGTGGGAAGAGCATTGGAAGATTGGGGTGCACGTCCCGGATCTGACACCTGCCTTACACCATGACCACACCTGAGCCTGTTTCTGATTCACGAGGCTCCCTTAATACCTGTCTAGCCAAAATGCGAGGATAAAAAATGCGGAGACCTTGTTCTAGAGACAGTCCTAGCATATGCTCTATAAAATGTTCCATCAGCAATGTCACCCATGATGAGACCATCATCACCAAGGCTTTAGAGTGTAGCCAGCATGTCAGCATCAAGCGTGTATTTTATATAATCAGTGTTAACAAGGACAGAGCATCTTTGGCAGCAGAATATAGGAATACTTCATCGTGGCAACCTGAAGTAGTCCCAGAGTATTCTGAATGTTAAGGGCTTAGTAAGAAAGGATTCATTCACCCAACAGGTAGTGCGAACCTGCCAGATATTTCAGGCACTCCAGGAGATGCTCCTTCTCCTGCAATGGTAAAAATACTCATCCTAACCTTGAATTCAGAAAAATGGAAATTGACCTAATGCCCTTTCTGAACCAGTGTGGATGGTGTTACACAACAAATTTTATAACAGTAAACTTGGTAAAAATGATTATAGTTTTTAGCTACATATATGTATGTATACACACACACACATACACATGCACACATATATATTTGGCTTCACACAGGAGAAGTTTAGCACTCACAGAGCTAGAGAAGGTCTGAGTGTCGGCTGTTCTGGAGGCCAAATGACCAGTTACCTGCAATGCCTTCCCACCCAGTTCTCCCTAAAGCTACTGTGCTGTTCCTCGTGATCTGTATGGGGGCCTGCCTGGATCAACATGTAAAAAGTCTTACTGTTTTTTTTTTCTTTTTGAGAGGTTAATGTACATACTATGCATCTCATTTCTTCTTTATTTCACTGCTTATACTTGTGCTTATTCTAGTCATGAAAATCTTTTGCATATACACATATTCTCTTAAACTATCTGCTTCTCATTCTCTCTTTACTTTCCAAGGAAAGGAAGAATGTCCTGTCCTGCCCCCTAGGCGTTTCCTCTGAATAACTATTGGGTGCCTGTGCCTGACAATACCCTGGTTTTATAGTTGGTAGGAGACTGGGTAAGACATTAGTCCTATATCCATAAAGTTCATATGCTCATAGAGCTGAGAATTTATAAACCAAAAACTATAGGACAAGGTAGAAAGTAAGTGCCAAAGCATGAGACTTTTTCAGTTGAAAACTGAAAAAAAAAAAAGTGCATTAGTATAGATTTTCAGGTGTTCTATATTATTATTTGAAATAGTACAGGAAGTGGTGCTCGGGTGGCTCAGTTGGTTAAGCATCCAACTCTTGGTTTTGTCTCAGGTCATGATCTCAGGGTCCTGAGATGGAGCCCCACTTTGGGTTCCATTCTCTGTAGCGAGTCTGCTTTTTCTCCCTCACCCTCTGCTCCTCCCCCACTCTCTCTCTCTCTCTCTCTCTCTCTCTCTCTCAATAAAATAAATAAATAAAATCTTAAAAAAAGAAATAGTACAGGAAAAGAAAAAGTTGTAAGTATAAAGAATGAGCACATATTGGTCATCAGTTTGGCTTTAGGTTTTGTTTTATTTGTTCACCCAACAGATAACTGAGTGGCCAGGCACTGTGTTGGGTGCTAGAGAAATTAAATGCCGTCATCCATTTAGAAGCTCTGAGCATAATAGTAACAGAAGGCAGGAAAGTATGGAGACGAAATATGTACCCAGTGTGTTGCATGTGACTCCATGGGATCCAGGTCTGGCGGCTAAGAGGAAGTCCTCTGAAAGGCTTCATAAGGAAGGTTAGTCCCATGATTTTTGAAGACCATAGGGGGTGTGATTTCATAGAAAGAAGGTTGTGGGGGAAGCAAGCCTCAGAAAAATCAATGAGCTTCCTTGGGAGGGTGAACATTTGTAAAGTCTGATTCCAAGTTTGCTAAGAGAGAGAAAAAAAAACACAAGGGAAATTGCATAATTTTGAGAAAGGAATGATGTAAATATAAGATGATGGTGATTCTAAGTGTTTTTTTTACTTTATCCATTAGGTTAGGAACAATTAAAGGCAGGTTACCTATTAAAGAGTCTCGATTAAGCTTTCCTAGGAAATCAAAACATTTTTCAAGACATACTGCTTATTAACCCTAGATATGAAAGATTTATTGAAGGCAAAAACTACAGTGATGATTCATATAACTGAATCCCAGAAAATCTTGGCTCTGGTCCTGAAAATCTTGAAATAAAATGTTTTCTGGAACATTAATTGGAAGACAGCTTGCTATCACCAAATTGTTAGTCTGTGGTAGAAACTCAAAACTGCTAACAGATGCCTCCTACAGATTTTTAAAATATGGAATTATTTCAGCCAGCTACCAAACCATTGATCTATGTAACTTTTTAAAACTATGAAATATGCATATAAATCTACATAACCATTCGACTGAGAAAAAAAGCGTTTCTCTTTGTACTATCTACCGTAAACATCTGATTGCCAAACTGAGACTGGCTTTGACTAGAATTTAGCTATTTAAATTAACTCCAGAGTTTATCTAAAAACAATTCACATTAAGTTTTTAAAAAATAGCATTTAAATTTTAATCCTTGACTTCTTTAGTCCTTAACTAACTGTGTGACCTTGGGTAGGTTCTTTAGCATGCCTAAGGAATGCCCAGGTTCCTCTAAGACCCTGCTTCCAGGGTCGCCTGGGTGGCTCAGTTGGTTGGGCACCTACCTTCAGCTCAGGTCATGATCTTAGGGTCCTGGGATTGAGCCCCACATCGGGATCCCCGCTCAGCAGGGAGTCTGTTTCTCACCTCCCCATTGGCCCCTCCCCCTTGCTCATTCTCTCTCTCTCTCTCCCAAATAAATAAATAAAATCTAAAAAAAAAAAAAAAAAGACCCTGCTTCCAGTTTGAGCATTTGAGATTTGCACAAGCACATATAATCTATATATGTTGTTAAAATATTTAGAATATTAGAATATGGGACGCCTGGGTGGCTCAGCAATTGAGCATCTGCCTTCATCAGGGCATGATCCTGGAGTCCCAGGATTATGTCCCGCATCAGGCTCCCTATATGGAGCCTGCTTCTCCCTCTGCCTATGTATCTGCCTCTCTCTCTCTCTCTCTCTCTCTCTGTCTCATGAATAAATAAAATCTTTTTAAAAAATTAGAACATTTTAGAATATTTAGAATAAAACTCCCCAATTATTCACATCAGTTAGTTAATGAGTTTACTAAGGTATATGGGGCCAGGCCCACTCTATGCCCATTTATATTAATTATATTTACTCCCATGTAGAGTTAAATAGAGTGAGGAAGGTAAAGAGAAGTCCTTTAGGAGTTAGACTCCACTTCCAGACAGAGCTGCCAGTCAACTCAAAATGGGAGCACAAGGGGAGGGCATTTACTCCCTGTACTGGTGATCCTAGTGGGGAGCGGAGACCTCAGTTAATACACACCCGCCACACCCTGCACCCAATCCAGTTCACAGGTGCCTCTTTAAAACAAACAAATGTATCTTTCTCCTATTTTTATAATAAAATTCTAATCATGAAGCCTCTTAATTTTCAAAATGTCCCTTTTGTATTTTTTTTAACTTTTGCTAAATACTAAAGAGTATCTGTCCAATTGTGTAGATAACATAGATAAAACTGGGTCTCAGAATATGCAGATTCTATTATTATTTCTATTTCAAAAATCATACAAATAATGCATATGGTAGAAAAAAGGAGATGATGGGGGTAAGTATGAAAGAAATAAAATCACCTGTAGTTCTAAATCTGGGCATTTTTTTTATTCCTTAAAATATAGCAGATTTTTGTTTGCCATATAGAATACATGATACTGTAGAATAGAACACTGCAAAATTAAAAAGATTTTCATCAGAAACTAATATAATGTTATGTCAACTATGCCTCAAAAAATATATGGAGAGAGGGAGAAAGACCAAAATAAAAAATGTAATTGGGAAAAGGATGAAATAATATGTGTAAACATAGGAAAAGCTGTTGTTAAATCATACTCTTAAAAAAAAAAAAAAAAACCAACAGGGGCATCTAGGTAGCTCAGCCAGTTAAGCATCTGCCTTTGGCTCAGGTCATAATCCCAAAGGTCCAGGGATTGAGCCCTGGGTCTGACTTCCTGCTTAGTGGGGGGCCTGCTTCTCCCTCTCCCTTTACCCTCGACTCCTGCTGCCTCTCTCTCCCTCTATCTCAAATAAGTAAATAAAATCTTTAATAAAAAAAAAAGGAAAGGGGCTCCCAGGGGGCACAAATAGGCATTAGATTCTTGGTTTCCACTTGGGTCATGAACTCTGGATTGTGACTCCAGCCTCAGCGCAGAGTCTGGTTGGAATTCTCTCTTAAAATAAATAAATAAATCTTTTTAAAAAAATAGTAAAATAAATGTTAAAAGTTTTAAAAAGGAAAGAAAAACTTTTTAGAGAGCTTAAGACAGCATAGAGTAGAGGAAGCATGTGAGTTCTGGTGTCACTCAGAGCTGTGCTTTTGATGACTTTACCCCTCACTCATGGGTTGCTTGGGGCCACAGGCTTCATATCTCCAAGTTACTCTGCAAAAATGGGGATAATGATGCCTGTCTGGGGTATTGATGGCAGTTTCTAGTGTAGGCACCATGGAGAGTAGCCAGGTACCTGTTACCATCCCTAAGTGGATGGGCATGTGTAGTTGTGGCACCTTGCACATGTGCTTGTACCGTGACAGTGTTAGAAGAAGCTTTCAGAGGGTTCAGAGATAAACTCAGTGGATAGAGTCTCAAAAAGGGAATTGGACTCAAGAGGAATAATAAAGTCAACAATGTAACCCTGCTAATATATGCAAAGTGACCCTAATCCCGATGGAAAAGAAACGAGGTCTTTGTACAAAGGACACTTCAGAGGAGATGCACAGCCCAGATTGGACATGAAAGAGTAGTCCAGCACTCTAGAAAGCCAGCAAGGAGGCTGCAGGTCGGCTTGAGATTGGGGCTTATGTAAAATACTGCAGACAGCAACAGTTGTCTTTTCAGTGCTGCTCAGAGTGAAAACCGTGAGGAAGGGAGATGCGACTCCTCGGGGCAGGTGACATTATCTTAATTGACCTAGAACAAACCCTGCAGAAGAGGGAAAAGTCTAAGGAAGGTCGGTGGACAATGAAAAACCCTGGCCTTGAAAAATGGCATCCCTGGGAACAAGAAGAATGGATAGGTTGACCTCAAAATTGCTGCAAGATCCAGAAATTGTGAGGCGAGCAGGAAAGGATTCCTGTGCTTGGAACTGGGCAAATGTTTTTGATTTTCAAGCAATGTTCTTGTTTCCTAGAACTATAGGCCAGTGAACTTGTCACCATTCTGAGCATGATGCTGAAAAAAATTAATTAAAAGGTTTGTCAGTTGTTAAAATAAGGGGGAGGGTGTGGATTCTGTGCCCCAAAGGAACTAGTATAGGTTCTGGCGATTCCTGCCAGAAATAAGATTGCAGCTTTTAAAGAGGGTCATTAGACTGGCGGATGAAAAATGTTACAGATGCTCTGTGTCAGGAGGTGAGTGAGGTAGCTGAGAAAGTTGTTAAAGATTCATTTGTGGAAGGAGTGGAGACATAGGGCCTGGCTCACACCATTCTACTCAGAGTCCTGGCCAGTGGACCAGCGTCAACCCTAGAGGTGGGACTGCTTGAGGGTGGCCCCCAATCTCACGGTAGAACACGGGGCGAGGGGTTGCCTGCCAATCTGGACAGTGTGGAGCAGGATCAGAAGCCACAGCCTGGTCAGAGGGAAGAAAGCAAAGCCAAATGGATGCAAAAGAAGGTCCAGGACACAAATGAGGGGAGTGAGGGACAAGGACACCTGGAACAGGGAGGGGCTGGACTGCCCTATGAGCCAGTGCAGACAAGTCTGGGCCGGGGTGTCATTGCGGTGGCACCGGTGTCCTCATGCTCCCTGCAGGGAGCCCGATGTGGGACTCGATCCCCAGACCAGGATCATGCTCTGGGCTGAAGGCAGGTGCTCAACCACTAAGCCACCCAGGTGTCCCACAGTTTCTGTACCTTAAAGGACAAGTTTCAAATGTGTCCATAGGAGAATGATCCAGATTTGGGGGAGTCTGTCTAAATCAGATGAGGATTAATATGCTCACCCTGGAGAACATTTGAAGGGTTTTCTGGCCACTGGTTTACAATAAGTGAAGTGCAGTAGAGAGATTGGATTTATCTTTGGTGACACCAGAGGGCATAGATTTCAGGCTTCCAAGCCCTTGAGGGAAGCCCCCAAAAGAAAGAGAAGCCTCAGGAGAGAGGCCCAGCCCCTGGAGAGGCAGCCTGGACAAAAGGCACTTTCAGGGATGAGAGATAAGTCGGGGATCCAAGGAAGCACCCGTCTGACAACTTGAAATCCTGTGGTTCTAAGTCTGTCTCACCTGTCTTCTATTCTTCTGTATAGTTGTGGTTACTAAAGGCATCGTGAGCAAATTCCGAATTGTTGCTGTAAAAGATGTGCTATTCGAGACTGTTCCCTTCTTTTTGAGCTGTATGATTCAAAACTAAAAGGTTTGGGTGATCTTGTCAGAAAAAGGCATCTGTTTCAACCCGGTTCATTCCAGAACATTCGTTATTATCCTTCAGGGAGGAACTGGATTGAAATGAAAGGTACAGGTAGGACCTAATTTGCATATCTACCCTTCTGGGTGCCAGGGAGCGGTGCACATTCTTGCACGTCAAAGCGAGCCGGGGCTTTTTTCTTAATTTTTTTTTTTAAAAGAAAAGAATGATAACCAAGCACTTTTTTTTTTTCCAGATAGGCAGATTGTTAAGGATGGACATTTTAATATAGTTTACATTTTTAAAAATTTGTCTTATTTATTGTTGTAAAGATAAAAGGAAGTCCTTCCTGAGAGCTTTGGGGGCCAGCCAAAGGCACGATGTCATCAACTATAACTGATAATCGATGGCAAGTTTCCCGGTTCTGGTCAGTGCTACCGTGACCACGCCCGGAGATCAAATACTTGCCCTTGTCCTTTAGCACAGGAGAAGGGATTCCGGAGCCCTGGGAACTTTATTTCCACTGTGCTCCCACGTGAGAGGGAGTGCAGTGGGTGGTCAGGCGCTGCTCCTGACTCCTGATGGGCGCGCGGTCAGGGCACGAGGGAGCTGTTGGGTCACAGGTGTACCTTCTACACCCAACGTGTAAACAGTGTTAACTATGGGCTTGCCCAGAGTGTGCCGCAGCTGGTCAGAGTTGTTCAACAAGGTGCTGTCCTCATTACCCAGGATGCTGGTCTCCTGTGACGCCGGGTTGGCCCAAAGGCCTGTTGTTGACACTAAGTGGCTCCCAGGTGCTTTGCTCTGAAAGTATCAGGTGATCAGTCCTCTGCTCTTCCTTTTCTCTTCCTTTCTCTCCTCTCTCTCTCAGTCTCTCTCTCTGTCACATACGCACATACCCTCTCACTCTTCCACACTCCCACGCATTCTCTCTCTCTTCATTTAGAGAAAGCTCTGGAGAGCTCCTCAAAGCAGTGCCCAGCCCCAGCTCCTGTGAGCGTCTCTCACTTATTCCATTTTTGTGCTTTTGTAGCACACTTCTGTCCACTTGCTTTAATTCTCTCTCTCCGGGCATGTAAGCTGGCCGAGGACAGAGAGGGTACCTCTGTCCTCTTTGTCTCCAGCTCCCAGAACATCCCAGGCATGTGGTAAGCTCACGAGAATTCTCTGGAGGAGAAAAAAAGGAGGTAACCTGTAAAAGGAGCATTCTTATAGCCAAGAATAAGTAGTAAAGGATACACATCCTTGAAATACATCTTTGGTTCTAGATTAACCATGTTGCTGCGGAAGTGAACACAACCTATTATGTTAGCTCAGAGTCCCTGAGGTACCCACATATCTAACTCCCCAGTAGGGTGCTAAATAAAATACAGGATGGCCAATTAAATTTCAGATACATAACAAATAGCTTTTAGTATAAGCATGTCCCATACAATTTTGGGACACACTTACACCAAAAATTATTTCTTATGTATTTTCATTTGCTATATTTGGCAAACCTACGTCAAGTTCCCTGATATATATATTGATTTGTCACATTGTAGGATGTTTCAGTGTTCTTTACAGTTTTCCCAAGAAGAAATCAGCTCTGGTATCAGCCTTGCCCCCCAGATTTGGCACCACTGATTAGAGCCATGGTTCATTCAGAACCTTTCTTGAACTGAAATACATATGACGAATGACGTTTATGTCTGAATCCCTCTTAACTCCTCCTTCATTTTCTCCCACTCAAAAAAGCATTGACTATAAATGATAGTGACTGTTACAGGAGTAACTTTGAATCCTTTAGACTTATAGTTTACAAGAAATAGTTTTCAGATTTGTACTTTATTATTGTCACTAAACCTAGAAATGACTTGTCACCTCTCGCAGCTAATTACAGATTGACTTTGAGATTGAGGGTGAGTGGCTAGAATTTAGTGGTAAAAAAATGAAGATTATGGATTTTATTTCACTTCTGAGATGTATTGCTTTCTTTGCAAGAGAAAAATTATCTTGGACTCAAGAAGACAGAAGACCTTTAGAGAGAGAGAGAAGAGTAAAAAGCTTACCTCATTACTAGAAACATACCCCAAGCATGGATATCATTAATAGTCAGTTGACAGTTTCCTTTTTACATGTAACAAAACAAAATTGGAATCCATCAAACCCCACTGACAAGGTCATTTAAATAGTCATAGTTAAAAGCTTTTTATACAAAAAGCTATATTACTGAGAAATGAGTACAGGCATATCTCAGAGCTATTGTGAGTTCAGCTCTAGACCAGCACAATAAAGTGAGTATCACAATAAAATGAGTCAGATTAAGATTTTTGTCTCCCAGTGCATACAAAAGTCATGTTTACACTATATTGTAGTGTATGAAGTATGCAAAATAGCATTATATTTTCAAAAATAGTATATGCTTAATTTAAAAATACTTTATTGCTAAAAAAAAATGCTGGCCATTATCTGAGCTTTCAGCAAGTCATAATCACTGATCACAGGTCACAAGAACAAATATAATAATAATGAAAAAATTTGAAATATTGCAAGAATTACCAAAATATGCAAAAACAGAAAGTGAGCAAATGCTGTTAGAAAATTTGCACCAATAGACTGGCTTGGTGCAGGGTTGCCACAAATCTTCAATTTGGACAGAACGAAGTATCTTCGAAGAGCAATAAGGTGAGGTATGCCAGAGTATCTTTTTTGGTATTATATCCACCACCAAATGTTTAGTTCCTTAACGGTAAAAATTGTCTTGGCAGTTTAAGAAATATCGCAGATATGCCAGTGGACTAAAGCACAATTGGAATAAACCAAAAATAAAGAATATACCATATTTCCACTGAGATAATTTTTTCCACTGAGATAACATATTTTAAAATTTTATTTATTTATTCATGAGAGACAGAGAGAGAGAGAGAGAGAATGAGAGAGAGGAGCAGAGACACAGGCAGAGGGAGAAGCAGGCTCCATGCAGGGAGCCCGACGTGGGACTTGATCCCGGGTCTCCAGGATCATACCCCGGGCTGGAGATGGCGCTAAACCGCTGAGCCACCTGGGCTGCTAAGATAACATATATTTTTTAAATTTTTTAAAATTTTATTTATTTATTCATGACAGAGAGAGAGAGAGAGGCAGAGACACAGGCAGAGGGAGAAGCAGGCTCCACGCAGGGAGCCCGACATGGGACTCGATCCCGGGTCTCCAGGATCACACCCCGGGCCAGCACTAAACCACTGGGCCATATTTTTTTAAGTATCTCTACACCCAACAAGGGGTTCAAACTCATGACCTCAAGAACAAGAGTCGCATGCTCTGCCAACAGAGCCAGCCAGGGGCCACTCTACTGAGATAATTTTTAATTATTATTTTGAAATATAATTGAATTTTTTAAGGGGGGGGTGGAGAGAGAATCCCACGTAGGCTCCATGTTCAGCACGGAGCCCAACATGGTGCTCCATCTCATGACCTGAGCCAAAATCAAGAGTCAGTCACTCAACCGACGGGGCCACCCCAGGGCCCCTATATAAATTCTTTTTTTTTTCCTTTTTTAAAAGACAAACCCTAACATAGTACCACACCTAAATTATAGCTTGAGTTTACATTTCTTTTTCCTAAGAAACAAATGAAGAGACATACCAGTTATTCAGCCCCTTTGGTTGTTGGCAAGTATCGATTGTCAATGCTTGTGACATCCCAGAAGCATGGTTAGGAGCTGAGCATAATGCAAATGAAAGAGTGATATATGAATACCCATCTTACGGCCACCTGGGACCACCTAGTTGAATTTATTAAAACTACTAGAAGTGGGTGGCCTTCTTCCCTATGTCATGGCTCCGTGCCCCATGCCCTTGTTGCTTCGTGGTATATTGGTCCATGTCCAGCTACTACTATGTAAACCTGGGACCGCTTCTCCAGAATGGCACTCTATTAAGCATCCCAGGAGATGTTCCAAAGAGGGAGCTATAGAATGCGAAAGGATGTGCAACTGCAACTTGTCATAATTCCAGAGAGAAAGAAAGCCAGAGATTTTGACAACATTTTTGGCAGCTAGATTCTCCGGAGATGATTTGCTCACATGCGCTTGGCTGGCAGCTTAAACCCAACAGTGGGTTCTTGACGCAGAGGAGCACTTTGTCAGACTGGTTTATTGTACCGCCTCGCAGACATTTCCTTTCACGCGGCCTGCACCAAGCTGGAGGCCCTCATTGGGGGATGAAATGTTTCCTGTTTCCTTTGAGGAAACATCACCAAAAAGGAGGACAGACTTTGGGTGCAAATGTAAGCCCTACGTTGTAGGAGCAGCATGAGCTGAGAGGGTGACATAGCTTCCAGGGGCTGGTGTGCTCATCTGTGAAAAGAGGTTAAGGATAGCTGCTTGAGGCTCAGGAACAGGAGTTGGGTCCTCATTTCTCTCCCTCCACACCACAGTGATAAGCCTGCAACCCCCACTGTAGGCCCCTTGCCAGGATTTACAAAGGCTTGCTAAACTCACGCAGTCACTTAAGGAAGAGGGTAAATAGTTACAGGCCAAGTTGTCTGGAGAGGCGGAAGTATTTTCTTTGAAATTGCCAGAAAGGACACAGGATTTTGATTGTGTTGAGTGGCAGGTGGTTGGAACAGTAAGTAGCAGTTTCATTTGAAGATATAAAAAGACAAAGGAGGGGTGCCTGGCTGGCCTTGTAGAACATGCGAGACTCTTGATGTTGGGGTCATGAGTTCAAGCACCACCATTGGGCATAGAGGTTACTTAAAATTTTTTTTTTTCCAAAAAGGCAACTCAGTGGCAAACTTTTAATAAATTGTCCATATCTCATGATGGCTGTATTTTTCTTGTTGTGTAATTCTCTGTCATAAATAGTTTACAGGCAGGGCTGTGCTTGTGTTGTCCTGGGACCTGTTGGAATTCTGTTTCCTTAGCTCCCCTGTCTCCTGGCCAAACAACTTATGCCAAGAACACCTAACCCTATCCTTGCCTTTAATCCAGTTCTACCATGATGCCTGGCCAAGGGTGTAGACTCTGCTGGTCCATCCTTCTGCTGGACCCAAGGAGATTACTTTAACAGCTAACCTATCAAACTTATACAAATGATAAATGTACTAAAAACCGAGAGGGGTTTTGGGTCCTATTTCTCAGTGTGTATATGACTGGGGGAGGAAAGAGGGAGAGACTTAAATTATTTAGAATCGACTTGTGTTCCTGACATTTTTAGAACACCTAACACCGAAAGGAAGGGGTGATTTTGTCTTGAATTATTATTTGTAAAGTGGATCAGGCTTTCCTTTAGTATGCATTATAATTTCAGAGAGGGATTCAATTTTCCAAAATATGATGCTAAATGAAGAGCATTAGGTATCTAATCAAGAAAAATAGTCCCTGAGTTCATAAGCAGAGACTTTCATTTTAGGGAATCCCCCAGGAGTGGATCCCTAGAGTGAATCCAAGGGGAGGCTGCATTTGTCATGGCTTTAATTTGACTTGATTCATTGATACATCTTAGAATCATTGTAGGACAAGTCTTTCCCAATAAAAGTTGTGTATATGTTAGATCAGTGGCCTTCGAACTTATGCCAGAATCTGTGAGGTCAGAGTGTGCAGGATCCTATAAGGGCCTGGGAAAACTGGCTTCTACCCAAGCTGCTTGGCACTCATGCGTCTGACACACTGGACTCTCACAGCTTGGAACTAGGAAGCTAATTATAAACTAATGCTCAAGTCCCTTAGCATTCCTGGCTCTAACATGTATGGTTTCAGCTATTCCAGGCTGACTCGTGGCATGTAATAATCTACAATTTTGCCAAGGCACAGATGCGAGTTAACCTTCATTGCAAGCCAAGTAGGCAGCAACGTATCACTTTGTGGGTGAGCGGGCCCACCTGGCCTTTTTCTACTCATTATTGCATACCTGTTTGAGGGGGAAATTAATACTACAATGGGATTTGTGATTTGGGGGTCTGGTAACATCTGGGAAGTATCTTTCCTCTGATGTTTAAGGTCTTCTGGGGAAAGACATAGGACTCCGGACAGCTGGATGAAATGCAGGTGCCATAGCCCAGGGGGTTATGAGGTATGTCCTGGGATGTTCTGTGTCGTATCACCTCAAGAGCAATAGAGGGATTTCTATGTGGGCAACAGATGTACATCAGCTTTCAAACAGTGCAGATGAAGAGATTTTCTTATCCCAAATCCTGGTCAAGTCTTCTGAGAAATATGATTATAAAAGCAATCTCAATTCATATTTTTTTAAAAAGTCGTATCCCATTCTATTCTGTGTTTTCACATTTACCCAAGATAGGTGTCCTGAAACTGTGCTGTTTGTAGGAGAAAGAGTATGGTCTAGTGGTTCATTAACTTGGGTCATGTTTGGAGTCCTCTGTGAGCTTGTTAAATAGAACACTGTGCTTTCCAGATAGCTATCATTCTGTTTAAAAAATAAATAAAATAAAAAAGACATGCAATTCAGATATAGTGTTTGTCCCTGACATCAGAGTTACTACTCTGTGTGCTGAGGGGGCCTCGGTTACAGCCTGGTCAGGCAGATGGTTGTTTGCCGTGGGGTAGCTGGTCCAAGTCCTCTCTGCACTACAGTTTAGGTATAAAGATGACCCTGCTTGTTGCACTTGCTACTACTGCATTGTGTTCATTGTGGGGATGTGGAGCCCCACTGCTTTAGTTATTTGGGTTTTTTTTTTTTTAAGATTTTATTCATTTATTTAGAGAGAGAGAGAGAGAGAGAGAGCCACGCATGCACAAGCAGGGAGGGGCAGAGGGGGAGGGAGAAAGAATCTGAAGCCAACTCCACACTGAGCACAGAGCCCGGTACTGGGCTTGATCCCACGACAGAAAGATCATGACCTGAGCTGAAACAAGAGTCAGGTGCCTAACTGACTGAGCCACCCAGGCGCCCCAGTGCCTTAGTTATTTTATGTGCGCATGAGGAAAGACTGTGGTACAAAGACAAATACCTGCAACTCAGATAACTTACCAAACGGGCATGAACACATTTCTTGGTTGCATCCTGTTGGACCCTGGCTCACGGGTGCCAACGTGGCCCGGTGGACGCCCCAGAGACCCAGACCCCAGACAGGCAGATGCAATCAGCAAGAGGGTTTATTGAACGTTTGCGCAAACGGGCTCTCCGCCTCCGAGGAGGAAAAGAGCCCCGATTAGCAATTACAGGGATCTTTTAAAAGGCTAAAGGAAAGAAACTGCCTAAAGACAAAAGAACCGCGGGAGTCGCGTAGCATCCAGGTTGATTTCGGGGAGGGTCAACATGAACCTATTCAGGGACATTCCAATCAGGGTGTGGGGGGAAATGGTTTTCTTATTGTAAACAGAATGCTTTTAGTTGCTAAAATTTCAGGAAGACGCCTGGATGGGCTGCCTCTGGGTTAGGGCTGGCCCTACTTACAAGGGGGGAGGTTTCTTCAATCCTTCCACACACATGAAGAGTAATAGTCTCTCTCCCTTTTTATTTTCTTTTAATTTCACTCACTTAACCTTCTGGTGGTTCTTTTAAACAGCAAATTTCTGATTAAGTGTTTATTCTAGATAAGCAGATAAAGCATATACGTAAAAAGGAAAGATCTGATGTAGGCATCGCTGAGTCCACAATGGGGGGCAGCCTGTGTCTGAGCTGGGCTGGTTCCTGGAAATGCTTTTCCTGCCACCTGTCCCTCCAGCCCTGGGGCCTCGCTCCTTCAGGGCTTGCAGTCCACAGGGCTGGGGGTGGACGTTCCTGTCCTAAGAAACTCCAGTGGTCACCTTCCCTGGGGTTGCGTTTTCTGGCGTCCAAGAAAAGCGAGTAGTTTGTCATCTCCTTGACTAATTTTTGTCAATTCTTTGCCACTGATTCAGTTTGCAAATTAGTTTCTGCAGCTATTAAAAAAAAAAAAGAAAAAAAGAAAAGCATCTGCTCAACTGGGTGGCCATATAGTCTCTCCAATTCAGTTGTGATGACAGCTGAGGACACCAGATTGAATTTGCCTTAAGCAAACTGGATATATGAAAAATTGAACTTCTTTTTAAAAAATGATGATTGTTCACTTTTCAAAAGGTTCCTTTGCCTTATGAAAAAGATTACAGTAGGATTTCTTTAAACACCAACTTTTGCAATACTCTAAAAATGAAATTTAATCACTGCCCCGTGTTTCCAGAGTATATTTTATGTGTGATGGGAGCATACCTATAAAAAATATTAACCCTTTTAAAGTTAGCTTTTAAAATTATGAAAAATATGTTATCTGATGGGTTCAAGTTTACCCAATAAATATTAATAGGTTTTGCTCCAGCCTGGGAGGGAGGAAGAATAATACATCCTACTACTGACCGTTTGAATGTGCTAAATTAAAACCAAGGCCATGCATCATGTGACCTGTCCCTCATGAATCTTAGAGTGTCTGTTCTTCGAAACCCAAAATCAAACCTTTTAACCTTTAAGCTGGAAGGAGAGCTACCTAAAGCAAGCTCCTGTGTAAAATTCATTTGCATTGAGCATCAGTCCAGAGCCTACAGCCTCCATGCATGCAATTGAGATGATTCTACTGCCAAGGAAGCAAGTGTCACTGGGCTGTTTCTTACTCCAGAAGGTCTAGGTGATTGGAGGTGTAACAAGTGGATTATTCAACTTCCAAGATGGCACTCAGTTTATTTCATTTTCATTCCTTCTGCCCTTTGCTGAGTAGCTGTTGGGACACCTGTGCCAAGGAGTGGGGCTCTGACAACAGCAAAGACAGACCTTGCCTTGCTCGCATGGAGCCTGCAGTCTGGCTTCCCATCCTGTAAGCATGGTGGTCTGCCCCAAGGTGATAGAGTGCTGCCCTTGACAATTTGCTCTTTTCTTCTTTCTCTTTCTGCTTCTGGTCTTCTTCCCCTGTCCCCACCCAAGTTCAAGATTTCAGGGTGTCAAAGCGCAGACTTACCAGATCATATGTGAATTGTTAACAGAGATCCTTTGTTTTCCTTTTATCTCAACAAGGGCATACACTTTGAATTTTTAAAAAATATAGATGTACTCAGGATCGTGAGTTCAAGCCCTGGGTTGGGCTCCATGCTGGGGGTGGAGCCTATTTTAAATAAATAAATACATACACACACACTGATTCTTAGTTACTTGTGGTGATTCTCTCCTGCAAACAGGAATGGCCCAGAGAGAGAATGCTGAGAAGTAAAGAGAAAGGAGGAGGGTAGTCTGGTTGTTGGGGCGGAGTGGAGAAGAGAAGGATCCTGACTCCATAATGGCCAGAGTGTGTGGCCAGTAGGATCGCTGACACCCGGATTCATCAGGAAGGTGAGGGGCTCTGGGCTTTTCATTGACTTTTTTGGTGTGTCACAGAGTAGCTCAGAGTCATGATAGGAGGGAGAAAATGATGGGAGCAGAGCTCCCATGGACCAAGGGAGGCTGGTGACAGGCCCAGCCACTTGAGAAGGCCTCACAGAGGAGGTGGCCATCAAGTAGAGTGTCTTCAGTAGCTAAGTATCCAAGGTAGAGAAGGAGGGGACCAGCATACCAGGCAGAGGGAATGCAAACCTTTAGCTTCGCTCCTGTAACCTAAGAATGGGTGAGCATCTGTGCTCTGCCCTCCGTCGACCGGGATACCTGAGAACATGGGTGGCAGATGGAAGAATCCATATCCTTCCTGTCTCCTCTGTGATAGATATTTGGCACACAGGACCTCACTTAATCCCTATAGCTAGCCTCAGTGGTGGGTATTGATCCCCATTTTACAGTTGTGGAAACTAGTGGGAGCCCAAGATTTGCCTACCCAATAAAAAGTAGAATCAGAGATGCAAGCCTGATGAGTCCGTTCTGGAGAGCACCTTTTGGCCAGGAGGCTGAACTGCTTCTCCTGAAAGTGAGTTTGCTGGAAGGGTTCTGATACATCTCGTGACCCCTTCCACTGGTTCACATGAGACTGGACTTCACCACCTGTGGAAACAGCTCAGTCTGTGATGGTCCAGAAGTCTCTTATAGTTGGGCCATTCAGAGATCTATATTATATTTGGATGATTTGTGTCAAATGGCATAATTTTCCAGGATATAATATCCGATACATTTATATTAATGAGAAAGGGACATTATAGGACATAGAGTGTTTTGTAGGACAAGAGATCAGAATGTCATCAAGATTCCCAATCTTTGTGTGCCCTTGGGCAAATGAGAGCCCTTTGAGCTTCAGTTTTTTAATGTTTAGAATGAGAATGTTGTGCCCTGCAATCCCTAAGGTCTGCTTTTGCACGAGTATGATTGTTCTGTTATGTTGGGATTAAGTATGCGCACAGATTATACGCACAATACGTATGTGGATATGACGCAAGAAAGAAAATGTGATCTCAGTTTAGTAAAGGAGCCATGGGTATCCGTCATCATAGAGAGAAACTTCCCTAATAGGGAATAATTGCTTTTATTTTATTTTAATTATTCTTACACTTAGTACTTGGAAAGACCCAACTTCATACTGTTCTAATCTAATGGGACGTCACTCCACACATTTTAAGTAGGTTTTTAACTACAGAACAATGAAACATTAGCAAATGATGTTAGAACATGTCTGTACACACTGATACTTTCAGATCTGTGCCAGCCATCCTGCTCCCATATGGGCTGACCAGACGGATCAGCTGGACGAGGCAGATTGGGGTCTGGCATCCATGAATAACTCTGGCACTTCCTTTTCGACGTGGCAGGGCAGGCTGGCTGAGGCTTGGATCTGAAAGTCTGTTTGCAAGGACCTAGTTTTCTTGGTATTTCTCCATCATCTCCTTAGCCCAGTGGTGATGAATCCCATGCCTTAGTGCTGGAACAGATCGCACTCTGGGTAGGTTTTCTGCGGCTGGCTTCGTAATCTCACACCTTCTCCCTTTGGAGAGAACAGGAGAGACGAAGGCAGTGAATTCTGGTTGGTCACCTTTGCTGATCGCTGGCAGCTCTGATGAGAGTTTTGCTGAGGTAGAAATGAAGATTAATGCAAAGAGGGTCAGAGCCTCTCTATAGATTATCTTTCTCAACTGTAATTTAGAAATGATTCTTTAGGCTTTAGGCAGTTTCCAGCCTGCTCTAATGGATCATTTGGAAATCAGAACAAGTGTACTTTAACAGGGTAAAATGTGAACTAGGCCACAGAGCCTTTACATTGTAATTGACATTAATTTCTGTTCCTCCATGCAGCTGGCCTGCCTGGGGTGGGTTCTTTACAGTGAGTAAACACTGCCTGGTCTTTACTCCTTCACGCTTCTGTCACCCCAATAATTGACCCGGAGACCAGACCACTGTTTCTAGAACGGGGTTTCAGCAAGTAAGAAAGGATATGGCTGTCCTGGAAGCAGGTGGGCCTCGCCTGCTGTCCTGGTCACCGCTGGCCTCTCATCAGCAGTCCTGCACTTAGGTCACAGTATGGGGTGGCCATTCGCACGTCTGGTAACCTGGATATCTGGGGTGAAGCAGCCTGTTAGAGGAAGGGCATAAAATACTTGACATCAGGCATATTTGGCTTGAAGTCTGTCTCTGACACCTTGTATCATCTTGGCTAGGTCACTTAAGCTCTTTGAACCTCAGTTTTCTGGCTTGTAATGTGGGAATAACGAAACTCGCGGCATTGCAGGGCTGTTTGCCTCGAAGTGAGGCATGTATATGAATTACCAGGAACCAGCAGACCCCGCCAGTCACCAGTGAGTTACAGCTATAGAAGGACACCTCCATGTCCATTTGCCTTCATTATGCCCATTTTATAAAAGAATAACTGCATTTCAAAATTAAGTTGCAGCGAATGCATCATTCATGGCAACTTGAGCTGCAGAAGACCAGTTCTATAACTTTTACGATTGCTTCCAACTATTCCTCCCCTCCAGGTACTGTGTCCCAGTTTATTAAAAAAAAAAAAAAAAGTCATCTTTTGTGCCATGTTCTCACTGATAAGTGGGGGTTTTGGCCTCCTCTTTACAATGAAATTATAGCCATTATTCTGGGGGAGAGTGAAGCTCTTTGGTAACTGGGAACAGAGCTCACTCGCTCTTTAAGGAGCTTGGAGAAGCCACCTGTGCGGAGTGGGTGCTCAGGTGTCTTCTGTGACAAGGCTTGAGACAGAGCAGCTTATGGTGGGCTCTACACCTAAAGACGGAGCTCCATAGCATGCATAGAACTTGGGGCCCAGGGGTGGAGAACACACAGCGACAGCACACACGGTGAACGGAAAGAGCCAGAGCTGGGGACTTGGAGCCAACGTGGCTTTCGGTTCCCGCTCTGCCCTTTGCCGTCTGACCCTGGGCAAGACGCTGGTCCAAACCTCAGTTTCGTCGTGGGGACAGTTAGATCTGTTTGCGAGGTAGGCTTCACAAGGGCCTTAATGGGGGGGGGGGGTAATAGTAACAACAAAACTATGCAGAAGAGATGAATATTAATAATAAATAATGAATTTGTTGATATCAGTGTCAGTAGCCAGAGCCATGGCGTAGAGAAGAGCACACACTGGCCAGGGAAGCGGGACCTGGTCTCATTCCCCTTGGGTGGCCCGGCCACCGGCATTCCCAGGTGACGCTGGGCAAGTCACCCAAGCCCTCACAATCTCGGCTGCTCCACATGTAGGCTGGGGGCCGGGTCCCCCGTTACGAGAGCCAGAGAGTTCATAAATGTGAAGACCGCTTTGAGCACTAAAGCGGTCTCCAAATATATAAGCTCTGTGACCATTTTCTCCACCTCTGATTGTTACTTGCACAAGTACCTGACGTGTTTACTTGTGAATGTCCACCTTTCCGGTGATGGATCATTTACACGCTGTGACAGCGGTTCCCAGGGGTACTTTGGATGCATACACCTCCCCAACATGCACGGCGTAGAAATACTTGCCAGAATCCCATAAAAAAATGTACTTACTATTGGCTTATTTCAAGTTGATCAAGACAGAAATTTTGACTTCTCTAACTTGGCAGCACAAGACACATTCGGTCTGTGTCGGTAGGTACATGCGTGTGTTCGTAGATCATTCCTGTATGTCTCCCTGACAATTTGAGTGAATCTGTCTTTTTCGTTTTGTTTCCCAGTATGGCCTTGGTGCCTTTTACCATGCGGATGCTGATTTGCTCCAGACAATAACCCTATCCTCTTCACACCCTGGCCAATCTTAATCCAGACTTCGGGAAATGACTGTGACTTGAGAGGCTATAGCTATGATAGTCAAGATGAGCTGATTTTCATTGTCGTTTCCTCTTGAGTAGCTTTTAAAATGGCATTTGAAGGATCAACGCATTAGCGAAATGCTTAGGATAATCCGAAGTAACAGACGATATTTTGGTGCCCATTTTGTTTCGTGTGGATCATTAACGCATTTCAGAGTTGTGTCTCCTCCCCTTATGCCAAACACACAGTGGAAACATGAAAAACTTATTCAGCATTTTTCTTATCCCACATCACAACTGGGATGCCCTCAAAAATAATTACAATAATATGATATAATATAAATAAATTGTTGTTCTGGCATCATCTAAGTTTTACCAGCCACAGAGGCGTAAAGATCAAATTAGAATTACTAAATAGAGTTTTTCGATTGCTGAAGCTTATGATTTTGTTCCTAATGGAAACTAATTGCCCTAAATGTCCAAATATTTAACTTCATTCCTGGTTGTACCTATGGCATCTATGAAAGTCCCATTAAACTTTTCAGCCCCAATTCATTATCATTTTCACAGGTTATGGTGAGGTCATTTTGTATTGTGGTTGAAAGCATATGAGTTTTAAGGTCAGACTTCCTGTGTCTAGACCTCACTTTGGCAATGCGTGCTTTGGTAATATTACTAGTTATAACTACTTAAATGAGCTCAACTAGTTGTATTTTATGACTATGTAGTAGGTTCTTATAGAATGCTTCTGTGTTCCTCTACTTTTTAAATGTGTTTTTCGGCTTTTATGGAATTATTTTTTAAGAAAACCAGCAGGTACGCCACCACCACCACCACCAAAGGCACTTCTTAGATCTTAAGACAGCAAAAGATGTGGAAATGGGTATTTTCAGAAGTTTATACCCATATAGCTTAGTGACATCATCACATAAGATTGTAATCGACTTCATGCACTATCAGATATTTTGTGACATCTCTGAAAGATCAGCCGATTCAAAACTCCAAGCAGAACTAGGACCAGAGCACCGTAGGTTTAGGTATCTTGTAAGTCTAACGACTGCTACAGACTGAAGTGGTTACACCTGGTTGTGCTCTGAATGGAGCTATGGAGGCAGGACCTCATGGACCCATTAATGTCATTGGATTGGCCTTCTCTTTAGAACTCATCCATTGGGGTCTTCCTAGTGTACACATGAAGGAATGACTATCCCAGCAAGGTCAGGTGACACTGTTAGCTATTGGTGGAACCTCATCTGGAGTCTGGGCATGCTGACTTCCAGGACAGGGGTCTCTCCTGAATAATTCCAGCATGAGGAGAGAGATGAACATGGCATACTCTGGTTCTTCCTGCTGTCCTGGAAGAAGACATGGCTTTGTAGAGCACAGAAATTCATCAAATATTGAAACATTTGCTGTTGTGTTGACACCATCTCTTCTTTAGGAATTATCTTGGAAAAAAAAAAAAAAAACTAGGGAAAGTTATATTCCATTGACCAGTGATGACCAGCTATTGTTCCTTTTGTCAACAGGCAAGATGATGAATGAAGTTCTGGCAGCTTCCTGTGTCCCAGGCCTTGTAGAAATAAATGAGACGTGCTTCAAAGTTCTAATGTGCATCACATCGGATCTTGTTTAAGGAAGCATTAAAAGGAACCCGCCGTTACCTATTGAGAAGGCTCTGTGCTCTCAGGCATTGTTTCTGATTGAATCCAGAGGTTGCAAGCATGCCTCCCTGTATTACCTGTTGGAGCAGGTTTAATTTTATAAATTTTAAAACAAACTCTATGAGTTTCCAGTTCATAATTGTTCTTTTTGAGGATGCACTCAGATGAACAGTATCGCATCTGTAAGAGATACGCTCTTCCACAGACCCGAATTGATTGGAATATAAATGGCAACAACCTCCATCTGTAGCATCATCCAGTACCCGTGATGGAAAGGGCAGATTGCGAGGAAACCCTTCGGAGGGGGAAAAAAGTCACATTGTGTTGGAACTACAGATTAATAGAACCATAGCGTTAGTCAACCACGGATTTTTTCTTGAACACAAGATGCATAGACTGTAGTTCTTGACTGGTGACTTTAATCCATTATGAATCATCTCCTTGGACCTCTCAAAAATTGAAAGTCTTGAGCTTCCATTGAAAAAACAATGCAGTTTTGAGAAGATCCAGGGTTCAATGTAGTCTTCGGGTTCATTCCAGCCTTCAGTGTCCAGTTATTACAAACAGCAGGTACCCAGGTGGTAGATGAGAACCTAGTGGGAGAGGAAGGAAAGAAACGACAATGAACAGGCATATTACATTGTATTATACACATACTTTATAAGTACATTTCTTATGAGCTTCTTATTCAGGCAGAGATTATAAAAGTTTGCTGCAAGTATCTAGACCAGGATTTGTGTTTTGGAAATTATCAGTGTTCACAATACCTGCAGGGAAAACCAAAAACAATGACAAAAACTCAAATGAGAGCACTCTTTACACCTAAAAGAATATTTTTTATCCTTCTTTTGTTTTGGCTCTGTCACAAATTAAAGTGCTTGGCATGTGGTAGTCTGTGGTCTCTTGAAATTGAATCAATGAGAACCTGACACTTTCACAGGATGCTGTCACTTTGGACATTCATAATAAAAATTGAAACTGAGTTTGGTTGGTAGTCATTTACTTTGTCTTGGAGCTCAGCGCATCTTCCGTGCTGCACCTTTGCTCTCAGCCAACCCATTTCTCTGGCCCTGTGTCTAGAGAGAGAACTGCACACATGGTTTGGGTCGTTCCGTCTTTTGCCCTGAATTATTGTTGATTTTTAGGTTTGAACAACCATCCTTTGTCATTTGTTGAAAGGCAGAGCTATTTATGAGTGCCCAGGTCGTTTTGATTACGCATTCTACAACATGGATTAAAGATAATTCCTCTTCAGAAATAGTATACCTTTGCTTTCTTTGTTTTCTGCCTACATTTCTGTTAAATTGATTATAATATTATTATAATATATTTTGATATTTTTTAGTAAATAAGTCGAAAATTGGAGAAGGTGGTGGGTAACTTGGCCGCAGCTATCGGCTTTTTTGTTTGACTCTCTGCCCAGTGTTCTAGAGTATATTTTTGCGTATTTCACAATATTCAGGCAAGAAACTTTAAAACTCGAAAGAAATCCAAACCTGTGAGCCTATTCAGATAACTTAGACCTTGCTTGGCACTAAATTTGATAGGAAGGTAAGAAAAGATACCTTTCCTTCTATTCTTTTGTAACTAAAGCTGCGCCTGGCAGATAGATATTGCCACTCATCTAGGTCTATGCTCGGCCACCCCACCTACACCCCTACCAAAAAGGAACAGCCCGGATTTGGGGATTCATATGGACATTCTTAGGCATCTATAAGCAAATGATTTTGGAATTCTTACATTAGAGAAAAAAGACAAATAGAAGATTCTGGGGTTCTTTAGATGGGGCAGGAAGAGAAAAAGTAGAAGAGCGAACAAACTTAAAAATAGGATCCTATTTTGGGAACTGAGTCCATGTGGGGTCCTAGCACTTAGCTGGAGGTGTCTGACCGAGGCAAGCTTTCTAAACCCCAAGAGACACCATGGTAAGGGCAGAGGTTGATGCTTTTTGTTCCCTGGATGAATTCCCTTTTCCAAAGCCTCTATCACCCTCTGCCTGAACATCTGGGCAAGTTCTCTTCGTGAATCAGCGTGAATATTTACGGGCACCCCCCTTCCCCCTACCTTCTGTCTGCAGCAAAGGAAAGCTTTCAAAAAAAAAATCTTGAGCTAGACTTTAAAATAATATTAGGTGACTTTGACAAACTGAAGCTCTTTGGTGTTTACACAATTAGTAAGAATCATTGATGTGGGTTGTTTTGGTTTATAAGTAAACGCTGGCCTCTCCCTTGAATTCTAATACCAAGATCTCATTCAAATGAGATTGTCTCAAGCAGTTCCTTTGAGGTTAATAAATTCTTCAGAGAGGAAAAAGCCTGAAACATCTGCTTCAGAATGGTCTCTGCTTGGGAATTGCACATAGATGATTACTTTTACCTAAAGTGATTTGTGTTTTAAATGATTTAAGAATACAAGCAGTTAAGAAAGTGATTGAGTTTGATGCTTTAGAAGAAAGCTTCTTTCCATTCATTATTAGTAATTTTCCTAAATCTGCTATTTCTTGATCCAATTTTTTAAATTGGGGAATATTCCACACGATTGTGGCTGGCATCAAATCACATCATTTTTACAGCTGGGCTTTTTCAGAGGGCTGCTTAAGGATTACCAGGAGAGGAGCTTACTGCAGTGTTTGGACTGGGTCATAGTTATTGTTTTATAGATACTTACTGAACTTTTAGTAGCTGTGAGAAACTTTATGTTTACTTCTCTTATTTCTGTTCTGAGATATGTATCTCTTTCAAAGCATTTTTGAAAAAGACTTATTTATTTGAGAGCGATAGAGAGAGAGACAGAAAGAGAGTTTGGGGAAGGGCCAGAGAGAGAGTCTGAAGCAGACTCTGTGCTGAGTGCAGAGCCTGGGCCAGGGCTCCATCTCACTACCCCAAGATCACGACCTGAGCTGAAACCAAGAGTTGGATACTTAGCTGACTGCACCACTCAGGCACCTCTCAAAGCATTTTTTTAAGTCTCATAGAAAAAGATTTTACCTATTGGCAATAAGGAAATAAAATAAAGCTCATTTTCACACATTCTTGTGTTATTGCAAAAATAAATTATTTTTTAATCCAAAAATATACAAGCATCAAATGACTCTTATTATAGACAGCTTAGGAAAGAAGATTATAAACTAGAAGAAAATATATATACATTTATTATCTAAGCTTTTTTTATATACAAGCTCAAACATCGTGCTCAAATATACTTTCTACGAAGACATTATATATAAATTTTAAAATCCACCAAAGGATACACATTTCTAGAAATAAATGTGGCTTTCAGATGGCTTAGACTGTCAGTTATGCACAGTTGGGAAGGAGCTTAAATGCACCTTTTATAGATTTTGCCTGGGTGATCGTGGGTGACAGCAAAACTGTTAGTGAGTGGAAGTAATTGCTATTCAGAAGATTTTCTTTAAAATTTCTTATGAAGACTGAGCCACATTCTTATTTTACATGATTTTAAAAGTCCCTTCATGAAGAGTTGCATTAATATTTAAGAGTCCGTCCCCTCCCATGTTGAGCACGTTGAGTAAAGAAGCCATGGCTAACAGATATCCATTGGCACTTCTCTCACTCTTATTACAACGTTCCCATTCTTTTATTACTGACAAAGAAAGGAAAAAAGCTGATGAAGAAAAGGAAGTCATTTTTGCCAGAAATTAGAAGAGTTCTGTGTTGCCTGTGTGGACGTGAGCACACGGACACGCACACACTTCGTGGGACTGGAGGCCATAGCAGGGTGACCAGAATCCACTCAGGTCACAAAGAAGTGTAACTTCCAAAGCTGTGGCCAGCTGGGGAGACCACGGGGAAGGAGAGGCCAGCCCCGGCTGCTGCGACAAGAACTGGGGGAACACCAGCCCCAGATCAGGGCTCTCATCTCTGTGTGAGAGGGCTGGCCATGGCCAAGGCCCCATCTCTTTAATGCCCTCTGACTCTATCCTGCGAGTCTGGCTTTTTATGAGAATGCTGTACTTTTGTCTTCAAATACCAATATTCCTTTGTACATCCAACAAACACATATTTGGTATTTACTAAATGCCCAGTGCTGTGAGCAGGGGTGGTGCCAGGAGTTAAATAATGCCTGGGCATATCATCAGGATCTGCCTGTTGAAAAGGAAGACAGATGTGTGTCATATATTAAACAGAAGATGAATGCAGAAGAGCTCACATAGGCAGATAGAAACCACATGTTTCCCTAAAAATGACTATTTTATGAGCTCAACTTTCCACTGTAGAAAAAAAAAAAACAGTCTGTTACTCTTTTTTGCTATTTTCTAGCCAGTAACAAGTTTATCGTTTATTTGGTTTTCAGAATCGTAGGATTATATTTACTTATATTAGTGAACCACTCCTATGCAAAAGTATAGTATTTCCAAGGACCTACCCAATTTTCAGTGGCCTAGCAGCAATGTTACTTGGGGTAAGATTACAGAAATATGTTCTCAGTGGACATTCCTCACAGCAGATTCTAAACAGGACCCTCTCATTTTCTAAATCCATAAACATTAGTGAGGAAGCAAAGTACCACCATCCACAAATGCTGCAGTGAATTCAACATGAGAAGTGACAAGCTTCAAATGTAAGTGGATGGAATGAAAAACTAATCTCAAGCACAATGACTTTGGCTTTACAGTCTTTGGAAAATTATAAATAGAACACCTGAGACACCATCTCTACTATCAAACCACTAGATCAGAGTTTCTTGAGAGATCGCTCTTATTTAAGAAAAAAAAAAAAGACGATGGAACAGAGATAGACTATATGGAGACAGTGGGAATCAATACAGAGAAAGTTTTTCTTGGCCCACATTTTTTTCTGAAGTGAGTTTGAATTTCCTGGGGCTATCTTAACAGTTCACAAACAACAAGGTAGGTTCCCCTAGATCCCTGTAACAGTGAACTGGATGAACCCCAGAAGTAGAGTTGACACAAGTGTTTCTGGTCTAGTTATATTGTACTTAGATATATTACCACTAAATCCAAAAGAAGAAAACAAAACCAGTAGAAAACCAGTGAATCGTGGATTTCATTCATTGTTGGCTTGTATCTTTATCGGAGGAAGAAAGATCCATCAAATCTAAGAATGGGAATTTTACCTAACTGAAATATAAGACTTGTGATACATAGATTTGATGTGGAAATTCAAATGTTTCCAAATGATGATGAACATGAGGCCCATGTGGACAATATGTATTACTTCAAATAAAGCGAAGTATGAACTAGGGTAGGTGTTGAACCATCACTAAATCATTTGTTAATTATCCTTTCTTGGACTTCAGCCAAGACATAGCAGTAATATTCCATTCAGCCAAAATTCTCCCTACAGTCCAATAAAAGCAGTAATTCCTCAGTATACTTGACCATCAAAATTTTCAAATTAAGTTTCCACAAGATAACATCACAATAAACTATTCCTAGCATAGTGGAGGGTTGAGGCTTCTTTAACAAGCTTCCAGTTTTTAAGGAATTTAAATATATTTCTTAAAGGTATGAAAACAAGTGTTCTACTGCATATATCCCCAGCAGTCTTTGCTGTTGCAAAAGGCCCTCAGAAGCCTCCCCTTGCTGGTGCGGAGGCGGTGGGCAGCACCCGCCACAGAGCCTGGTGCATCAAGAACCAGCTTCTAACTATGATAGACATGAACGAAACAGCCACTCTCTCCCCAAGGGCAGGGCAGAGAGGAATTCTACTTAATAGAAGCATGACACTCAGTGTGTTTCAGTTCATCCCTTAAACACTGAGGCGCTAAAAACCAGCCCCCCATTTGAGTCATCTACACCTGCATCAGGGAAGCTTCTTCTCATCAGATTTCTTCCATTGCCCATAGAGAAATGAGATTCTTTGATTCATGTGCATCTCTTCAGCTACTCTTAGCTTGCTCTTCAATTTGCTGGTTTTTCATTCCTTTCTCTTGGGTTATTTGTAAGTGCTTGCAGCTGAAGATGCTTCCAAGGCTTTCATAGTGGTTCCCAAATCTGCACACTAGAATCACCTGAGCAGCTTTAAAAATATATAGATGATAGATAGATAGATAGATTGATTGATAGATAGATGTTAGATAGATGATAGATGATAGATGATAGATAGATAGATAGATGATAGATGCCTATGTCCCTTCCCTACAGATTGTGATTTCTGGGTGTGTGCTGGGTGGGCATTGGGAATTTTAAAAGATTCCTGGGGGGATCCTAAGGTTTGGATGAGTTTGGGAACAGCTGGGCTACAGGAAGGAAAGGAAAGCCTTGGTACGCCTAGTCCTGCATCATAGCTCGGCCTCCTGCCGGTTGTGTGGCCATTTAACCTTGTTGAGCCCTGGTTTCCTCATCTGTGGCGTGGCAACAATCATGCTGGCAGTTTTCTCCTCTGCATAGGGAAAAATGCCGTTTATGTTAACTGATTAGTGACAGCGCATGTAACGCTCTTGTCGCAGGAAGTGGTGGTTGGCATTATTTATCCCCGGAGTACAATTGAGCTTAATGCATTCCCAAGACTTGGAAGCACGCTGCAGATGAGTAAGTGATGTCAGCTTAATGAAAGTGAAAACGAGGAGGATGACAGCCAGGCTCCCTGCCGCATGGGAGGTTCCCCGCCTGCCCACCCCACCCCACTCCAGTCCCCGGTAACTGAGTTGTTCATCTATGGCTAGCCTGTTGGAAAGAATGATATAGCGTTACACTCAGAGATAGGGCTATTGTGTCCATCTGTTTTCCCAGGATGGGGTGAGTCTGCCCAGGGCTTTGGGAACAGGATCTGCCTGGCAGAGCAATCAGAGGAAATCTGGGAAGTGGACACTTTTGAAAGGCCAGCATGGTCCATGAGTTGGTGGCACATTTGCTGATGGCTCCTCACCACAGCCCAAGGCACATCCATAAGGTTAGATGTGAAGGGAAGTAGGGGTGGGGCTGCCATGCGTGCCCCACTCCCCACCCTACCCTAGGCCCTCGCCCAGTACAGTCTAATTGTATATTTCATCTCTTCTCTCCTCCAACCATTCTTATTTATTGCTTTATATTCATCTGAAATAAGCAAAAAGTAACTTCATTGATTTTGGTTTTTTAGACATTTTATTTATTTGAGAGAGAGAGCATGAGGGGGACTCGGAGGGAGATGGAGAGGTAAGCTCCCCGCTAAGCGGGGAGCCCAATGGGTGGCTTGATCTCAGCACCCCGATTTCATGACCCGAGCAGAAGGCAGATGCCTGCCTAACCGACCAAGCCACCCAGGCGCCCAGGAAAAATTAACTCCTTTTAAAAAAAGAACCACAAACACGCTGCCTGTTGGGATGAAGGTGGTTCCTGCACACAGACTTTGTGGAGGGACAGAAAGCCCATCGCATCTTGCCTAGTGTGACCCTGGGGAAGTATCTTTTGTGGCGGAGGAGAAGGGAGGTCAGTGGTGTATGTTCCCTCCTGATAGAACCCTAGAAAGGCAGAGTGTCAGAGCTGAGAGGCACCCGAACTAACAGCCATCTGAACCCCAGGGGTTCCTAACAGTGAACACGCTGAAATTGTATGTGAGATCATAGATGTACTGAAATGTTTCTTTGATGAGGGCCATGGCTTTGCATCAGATTTGCAAAGAGCTTGGTAATCCTCTAATACTCAGGGACCGAATTTCTTAATAAGGAAGCTTGAGAGCCACACTGGCAGCTAGGAGCAGCGTTAGGGGACAGAGTCAGGGCGACCACACCATGCTGTGCCCCCCAGCCCCCCAGCTCTAAGCGGGGCTGAAGCAGCCACGGCCTAAACCACAGGTTCAGCCCAGGTCCGGCCGCGCTGATGGGGTGCAGAAGGCAGGGCCCATCTCCCCTTAACTGAGGACATCACGTCCCCTGAAGGCACTTGGGAAGAAGGTGGAACCCCCGTAGCTGCGGCAAATTCTCATTATTTTAACCTGCCAGGAGGCATCATGGGGTCAGAATCCCAGCAGGGATCTGGGCGGGTCTGAAAGAGTCGGGGCCACCTGCTGTGGAGGGTCGGGTCTCCCTTCGGCTGCAGTAACAGAACACCACCCACCGGGGGCCTTATAAAGCACACGTGGACTTCTATCAGTCCTGGAGTCTGGGCAATCCCAGATCCGGGCGCCGGCACATCTGGGGGCAGGTAAGGGCCAGCTTCTCCTGCCCCGCGCCTGGGGGGAGGGACCGGCAGGTGGCTCTGGGCCTCTCTGTGCACAAAGGCTCTGCCCTCCGGCGAAGCACCTCCCAGAGGCCTCAGACTCCATCACGTTGGGGATCAAGTTTTCAATTTATGAATCTGGTGGCGGGAGGGGGCCACAAACATTGTCTAGAGCATTAGGCAGAGGCCGAGAGGAAGAAGGATGGTACGGTTTTTCTTCTCCTTTCTTCTATGTGATTTGGTTTTCGTGTGGGCTCGTTGGCCAAAAAGAGGCCGGGCAGGATGAAAGAATCTGACGACCGACTCTCTTAAACCCTGCCACCAGCAGGACCCCCTTAACAATGACAGAGAAAACATAGCCACGCGGGGCTGGCTTGCTGTGGTTGAGCTGCAGGTGGGGGAGTGTGTGGGATCCACTGGGAACACTTATGGGAGAGGCTTGGAGGCCCCCCCCCCCGGGAGAGGGTACGATCTAGTGGATCTAGTGCCAACAGCCCAGCTCCCGATCAGCGTGCCTGCTCCAGCGCGTGCTAGCATCTAGCCTTCACCTCCTCGAGCCTTCGTTCCCCTGCTGTAAAGTGGGGACAGCTGTGCTGTGCCTCCCTAGCGGGATTGTTTGAGGACAAAATGAGAAGATGATTGAAAGTAGTTTCTGCGTCTAACGGATCCCACCTGTGCTGTTGTTGAACGTACTCTGCAGTGTGGAATCATGTCGCTTTAAATTACACTTGATGTCATTAGGAAGGAGGGAATCAGGCCCCATCATTCAAGTCCTGAGGCTCGGATGAAAATAAAAGATCTTGAATGATCGCCTTTTGTTTCCCTTTCATGTCGCTCTCATGTGGCTGACCTCCAACCTTTGATCTGTTTTTTAATTACCCAAGTAAGGAGAATACATTCTTGTTATGAATGATCATAACGAGCACAGAAGTTTGTAGAGTAAAAGGTGACTGACTAGTCCATGTTTTTCTAAGCCAACTAGTAATAAACTTTCTAAGTAAAGCCTAGAAAATGTCTGTGATATGCATCTGGGCTTTTTTACATGTCAATACACCTCGCCTAATATCAGGGTTTTCTTGTGACAAGGGATTGAGGAATTCTGCTGTCAACTTTGCACAGGAAATAGTATTTCCGCAGAGGGTGTTTCCACCTCTGGAAAGCTGGAGTGTCCCAGCAGCTCTGGCAGTGTTGGGTGCAAGAGTCTGACTTTGGCAGAAGACATGGAGGAAGGAGAGGGGAGATACAGACTGTTCTTGGGGACGGTGTTTCATCATGAAGGCAGAGAATTTGGTGCTACTGTTGCTGGAGCTCAATAGGAAACCATTAGGGGTGTGGTACTGGGGACCAAGGCCAGGCTGACCCCAGAGAGGGCTGGGCTGCTGCTGGCGCAGCCTATTGCCTTTCTGCAAATTATAGAAGGGGGCCCCTTGGTTCCTACGGTTCACAGAGTGGCAAGAGGAGCAGCACGGCTGGCTGCCTTTCAGCTCCTGCTTACCCCCTCACAGGTGCACTTGTGCAGTGCACAACTTATACAACCGTGCTCAGCAGCCCCAGGACAGACCCAGGAGTTCAGCCATTCTACCCCAGCCAGGAAGAACAAAAATAATACCAAAAAGCCAGGATCCTGGTCACTTACACCCAGGTTTTGGACACATGGTGAAATGGAGAAGAAGGTACTGGGAAGATGGAGAGGTTAAGGACATTCCTTTTCAGATCATGGAATGTATCTCCTTCAAGTATCTGAGGCTTTGTGGGTGTTCTCAACTTCTCCAATCCCTCTCCCCTCCCTACTGCTGTTCTCTCAGATTCTTCCATAAGACAAGATCTGCTCACTTCCTCATTCAAAAGCCTTGCCCTTTCTACCCTAACCCTAGAAGCATGACTTTGCTTCCAAGGGCCCCAGAGTGACCTCTTCATGGGTGTGGTTGGAGGAGGTTCATCTAGAGCCTGGCACAGGGGAACACCAAATCTCAGGTCATGGGTACCTGGCCTCATGTTGGGCGGCCTCTGGTATGTGAGGAATAAATGCAGATTTGGGTGCCTCTGAGAGCACCCCTCTCTATGTCTTGCTTTGTATGTGCCATGTGTTAGTTTCCCTCTGTCCCCACAAGCTACCCCTCTTCTCTCTGCATCTTCTCCCCTTCTGTCCCTTATAAGGACACTCGTCATCAGATTTAGAGCCCACCCAGATAATCCGGGATGATCCCATCTAGAAGCCATAAAATACATCTGCAAAGACCCTTTTTCCAAATAAGGTCACATTCACAGGTTTCAGAAGTTAGCACACAAACATACCTTTTGGGGCCACCATGCAATCCACAACACACCATGATCCCAAGCCTGAATTATGTCCGAATGTAATTATCCCCTTTTCCCTCGGGTGGCTGCCAGTGCCTTCATACCAGCCCTGAGTAGAATATGAAGTGTTCTGGAATGTCACTTGAACAATGCTAGGATACCACTGACTACAAAACAGAATTCCATCTAAGGGTCCAAGCTCGTGTCCGTAGGGAAGACCCAAAGATCCTTCGATCTGTGCTTTCCTCCTTACTTTCACCATGTTTCCTAATCCAAACGACCATCCTCCCTTCTCTGAATTATTACAACACCTTCCTCACAGGCCTCCAGCATTTTCCTTCCACACCGCAAAAGAATTATTCCTGAATGTAAATCTCATTGTGCAAATACACAACACACACAGAGACACCCACACACCTGTTCCCATTGCTCTTGAGAATGAAGCTCAGATCCCTAAGGAGACCCACACAGGGGGTCACTGTGGTGATCTGGCTCTGTCCATCTGTCCAAACTTCCGTTCTGTACAAGCCCCAGCTCTCAGATCTCGAGCCACACTGCTGTGCTCTGGGTCTGGGGGAGATGCCCTGCTCTAAGGGCTTTGGAAGCCCATAGTTTTATTTCAAAGGCTCTTAGCTCCTATCCTATCAAACATGTTAGGATGCACCCATCTGCTTCATTAAGTATTTTTTGGTGCAAAGATATTTTAAAAGCTTTCGTATTTCAGCTTTTGAAATTATGTGACTACAAGTGACTCCTTTAAGAGGACAACCTCTGGGTGCTTGAGAAGTCTCACAAAGGGAAGGCATCCACACTTGCGCTGATTTAAAAAAAATACAGTAAAATATTTATGACCACTCATTTCTAATTCAAAATGGGGACAGTGTTTTTTGTTTGTTTGTTTGCATTTTATTAAACAGCCATTTCAACTTTGTAGGGTTCTTTTTTTTTTTCATATCTTGAGGATAGTACATTGTTTTCAGATCTCATAGCTGTCAGGCAGTTAGTAGTGAGATCATGGGAATATTGGGTTAGTCAGAGAATGTCTGATACTTAGTCCCAAGGACACTCATTACTCATGTCACTTGGTACCTCAGGGTCTGTGTTGCTCAAATAAGCACTGGGAGCCTCAGAATGCCTGTTCAGCTTTGATTGGTAATCTGGACTCTAGCCCCATAAAAAAATAATGTTCAATCATAGACCAAATTGATCATTTTGATTGTTTCTAGAAAAAAGACAAGACTTAAAAGTGATTTGGTTAGGTAATCGTCTTATCAAACTTTGAATGTCCCACTAATAGCATTCTGCTCATTCCTCTAAGCTTGGCCAGCTGGTCCTCCCCTGTGGAAGCTGGTATCATGTGTCCTCTGCATCTTGTTCAATGAATCTTGTTCATTCTAGAAACATTTGTTAAGTTCCTACTAAGCAAAGAACTCTGTGCTTGCTCTGGAAGAAAATAAAAAGCTGAATGAGGCACAGGGACTTGTCCTGGGGATGGCTGGAAGGACCAATGTAATGCTTCTACAAGGGAAGATGCAATCAGTGGTTTACTAGAGGAACAAGTGCTGTGCCGTGGAGAGAAGAGTCAGTGTTTTGAAGGCAGAGGACAGGGATGGAGATGGATTCGTGGAAGGGCTGTCATTTCAAGCTGAGCTTTGACAATGGATAGAGGTAGAATGGGCTTCCAAGGTAAGGAAACACCAGAGCAAAAGCAGGGAGAGGGGGACATGCATAGCAGGGAGCAGTAGGGAGCTCTCGGTGAGAAGACAGGGTCCGCGTGTGGAGTAACAGGACTCGTGATCTGAGCACTCGTGATCTATACCTTCTGTCTTCTCCGCCCACCTGGGGGGCAGCGTTTTGTTCATTTGTTTAAGATTTCTACAAAGGTATCAATTCATTTAAAAAATCATATCTAGCCTGGGTGACTCAAGTGGTTAAGCATCCCACTCTTGACTTTGGCTCAGGTCATGATCTCAGGGTCGTGAGATCAAGCTCTGCACTGGGCTCCATGCTCAGTATGGAGTCTGCTTGAGGTTCTCTCTTTCCTTCTGCACCTAACCTTGCTTGCACTCACACGTGCTCTCTCTCTCTCTCTCTCAAATAAATAAGCAAATATTTTTTAAAAGATCATAGCTAATATAGGGCAGTCACTGTCTTGTACCAGAAATGTAACAATGCTCAGAACAAAGTTCCTGATTTCATAGAGCTTTAAATCTAATTGTAAGAGACACATTGATATGATCTCCTAGGTGGTTATAGGTGCTACAAAGAGAACAGTCTAGGGTGGGGAAGGGATGGAAAGGCGGGGGGAGGCCATGGCTCATACTTCCTGTGTAGTGGTCAGGGAGGACGTCACTGATGAGGTGACACTGGTTTGACTAGAGATCAGGACAATGTAGGAAATAAGCCAGGGTTGACAGACTGAAAAAGTTAAAGGAGGGGGCGCCTGGCTGGCTCAGTCAGTTGGAGAATGCAACGCTTGATCTTGGAGTTGTGGGTTCGAGTCCCATGTTGGGTGTAGAGATGACTTAAAAATAAAATCCTAAAAAAAGAAAAGAAAAAGTTAGAGGAGAATAAGTGAAGTTTGCTGTTTGACACCATTGTGTCTGTTTCTGTGGTTGACAGCGTGTGGGTCTCCTTTTCCAATGCCCGAGAACTGTCTTAAATACATCGTTCAGAGTTCAGCTTGGCCAGGAGGCTGTGCTGAGCAGGCCAGAGCGGCCTCGTCATGACACGGGCATTTCTGGGAAGGCTGTTGCCCTCCCGAGTGTGCATCTGCGAGTAACTCTGTAGGAGGCCTGACTTCAGAGTCATCCTCATGTGGTCTCAGCTCCAACTCCACCACCGACTAGCTCTGGGCCACCAGACCTGTGGCTGAACCTCGCTGAGCCTATTTTCCCATCGCCAAAGTGGAGGTCAATAAGGTGAATAGGTATGAAGCCCTCAGCGCAGTGCCTCCTGCAAACGACATTTGCAGTGGACGTGGCCAGTGCTTGCAGTGAGAGGGCAGTAGAGCAGTGCCCAGAGGATGCGTGGTCCTGGTTCTGTCTATGGCCCCGGTGCTCGTCCCCCACCCCAACTCCCCAGTGGTCTAGGGCCTCTTTTCTGGAACAGCCTGTGGTATTCCCGAGGCCAAAATAGGACCCTGATCCTTGTATTCCATCCACAGTAAGGATGAAATAAGTATTCAATGGAGAAGCAAATCATGGACTGTGCTTCAGCTGGAAAGGGCTGTGGAGCAAGTTTTCCAGTAGAGAAAATTATCTTATCAAAGTCTCAGGAAATGAATCTCTTTTTCTCAAATCTGTCTTGACAAATTCTTCGTCATTGCCTTCAAATTCCATTTTTATAATAATTAGAGGAGCATTGCAGAGATCAAGGATAATCAATTTTTTTTTTTGTTTTTTAAGAGTAGCTCTGGGTTTCAGCAGTAAAATGTGCCTAGCTTATAGGGTCTCACATATTTGACCAAAATACACAATGTGGCAGGAGTGGGGATGCAAGTGACAAGAGGCAATTGCCTCTTTCCAATTGTCAGCTTCTAGTTTCTTGCCCTGCCACTGGCCTTGGGGATCTTTAAGATCAGGCTCCCCTTTGAGGGTTTTACCATTTCCCCTACATACAAGGAACTCTGAGATGAAGGGTGGCACGGGAACTCAAGGTACCCTATCATTATGATTTTAACCTCTCCACCACTGAGCCCAACTCAGTGGCCCTGAGGCAGTGGCCATCAGGGGACAGATGCTGCCTCGCCATATGGGGACCCCGGCTTGAAACAGAGGATCTGATCGCATAGACAGGCCAGGCCTCATGACTGCCTCTCGAGGACAGCCTTTAGGGAATTAGAGGGGCCCTTTTCCAGCCAGTGTCTGAGTATCTTAGGAGCTCATCATCCAAGAGGCCATGATGATCTTATCGTTCAAGCCAGAATGATCACAGTCATATGTTAACCAAAACTCTGACAAGGCTCTGACTTATGGTGAGAGAGCTGTTGCTCATTTCTGGACCAGTCATCGGAATGTTTACACAAGATGTTGAGCAAAGGCAGCGTTCTCTAGTTTGCCATCCTTTGTGCAGCGTGCTTCCGTTGTGCATGCATCACTTAGGATGTGGATGTGTGCAGGGAATGGACGTGCAGAGTGGCTCCTCATCCCCAGAAAGGCCAAGCTCCTCCCCCCCTTTCCCTGAACAAAGCCTGCTAGTATGTTAGGGACTGAGCAAGAACCCGGGGATTTATAATCCTCCGAGAAGGCTGAAAACCTGGCTTTTAGTCAAAATCAAGAAAAAAATGCTGATTGAATTTCACATTTTCCTTTTGTATTGAGTCATCCTGGTTTGCAGAGATGTTGGGAAATCAGGAAGTGGGAGGAGAGGAGACATAAGGGGGCCTCAGTCATGGCTGTTGGAATAATCAGATAGCCACGGACACAGCAGCCTGAATACAGTGTTTTCATGCATTAGCCTCCTGACAACTTTGATTAAGAAGTTCCACCATCTTGGGGTGTCTGGGTGGCTCCATTGGGTAAGCATCCGACTCTTGATTTCAGCTCAGATCATGATCTCAGGGTCGTGAGACTGAGCCCCGTGTAGGGCTCCCTGCCTAGTGCAGAATCTGCTTGTCCCTCTCCCTCTGCTCCTCCTGTACCCCCATCAAAGGAAAAAATAACTTTTTCTTTTTTTTTTTTTTTTTTAAAAAAAAGGAGGTTCCACCATCTAGAGAGAACCAGCCTACTGGCTGGTGTGGTTTCCAGAGCACAAATACCCACACCAATTTAATGCTATTATTCTTGCGGAGCCAAACTGTCCAGAGAGGTCACCCTAGTCAAACCCACCTTTATCCATGTCCTTTTTCACATCTTTACCAGCAACCTCTGGAGAGGGCAAGTGAGGTATGCTCCTCCAGGTCACAGGCTCAGAGAGACCACTGATCCTCAGTACTCAAGACCTCGGTAAAAATCTAAATGGCCTCAACAAGTTTATAAAACATTGCCACAGATCCAGAATGAAATTCCTTGGGCCAAATGCCAGGCGGTCAGTGGCTTTAAAACAGTCCCCCTGCTACCATCCCAAGGGAGAGAACAGAGCACATAGGCAGCTAGAAAAGGGCGTGGGACCACCTAGGATAAGTGGCCTCAGTAGAGACCAGCCCCTTGCAGAAGTAGATTCAAGGGTGGAGGTCACCAGTACTGGGGCTTTCCTCTGAAAGGATGTACCCCTCTCCCCCTCCAGCCTTCACCCACACCCAACTAGGGACACACACACAAGGAATAGACCTTCCTTGTGGAGGTACTTTCTGTATGGCAGGCACCACAGAAGGTGATTTCTATACATTTTCTCACTTAATCCTCACAACAGATCTACCAAGTGTTCTCTCTCATCTGTGCGATAGAATTGAGAAAGATAGGGCAGCTTGCCCAATGTCATGGTTAGTTTAAGTGGTAGGGCTGGACCTGGAGCTGAGCCCCACATCTGTCTACCTACCTATCCACCCACCTACCAGCATCACCCAGACAGAGACTGAGAGAAGGACAGATAAACACATGAAGGTTTCAGGTTCCCTGGTCAGAGCCAGGGCAGGTCAGGAGCTGGGTAAGGCTTTCAAGTGCTTGGGCAAGTTCCCAGCCAGGATTAACTCCCCTTTTTTCCTAAGATGCCATATATTTTGGCAGTCTGGTAAAGGAAATGATGAATATGCTGTTGGTTTAAAAAAAGAAAGAAAGGTCAAATCCAATGAATCATTGGAAGCCCTTTATCACTCTGGGGTTTCCAGCTTCAGGATTGCCAATAACTTGTCCTGCATCTTGAAGCTGACTTTGGCTAGACAGAAATGTAGCCCAAGAACTCCATATCAGGCTTTAGATGCTGCAGTTTTTGAGGGAGGTGCTCTGGGAGGAGCCAGGAACTGAAGTCTCCAATGGGATGTCTGATCTCATTCCTCTGGTAGGCAGGCCATTGTGGGGATTATGCCCCTAAAACCAAGAGTGCTCAAAAGTTGAGAGCTGAATGAGGTAGGTAGGGGTGGAATGAAGGGGCAGGAAAAATTCCTAGTACCAGACGGGTCATTTATTCAACCTTCAACAAATAATTATTGCAGCACTGAGTACAAGCACCTGCCCACATAGGATGCATGCTCAGCGACATGCATGATCTATATGCTCTAAGACAGAAAGCCGCAAGGGAATGGCCAACATCATTTCAGTTGTAATAAATGTAATGATGAGAGCGAGAGTCTGAAGGAGAGAATTTGGGGGTGACAAGAGAGAAAGGAATGTATTGCTAGGGAAAAGCTCTCCCTAAGGAGGTGACATTGCGGCTGAGACTGAAGACGGTGTGCATTGCAGGTGTCCGGGCAGCCCCTGGGCAGCCCCTGAGGAGTGGGAGCAGAAGGCTGTCATTCTATCACCACGCTGGTGCCACCCGGAGGGGAGACCGAAGGAGACCATGTGCGGAAGCAGGGAGTCCAGCTAGGAGGCTCTCCCTCCTAGGTCAGGGGAGCTCTGCAAAGATGACACAACTGGACATGAGAGAGGGGGTATATGTTTTTGGAGGGAGCCTTAGCAGGACTTTGTTGGGTGGCCTGGGTATGAGGAGGTGGGGAGGGAGGAGTCAAGGACCACTCAGGGATTTCTGACTGGACAGACATTTCCTAGATGGGGAACATAGTTGTCAAAGCAAAGGGGCCCTTGGGTGCCTGTATAGGGTCCTAAAGAGCCAGGGGAAGAGAGAGCGGGGAACACTGGCAGGTGCACTGGTCACGGGTGATATGGGGAAAAGCAGAGATGGGAGTTCTTGTAAGGATTAATCCAATGAGGATGTGAGATAAAGCCGTTGGCACAGTGCTGGGAGCATCGTGATGACTCATGAACGGGAGCTGTTATTTCATTAGGAATAGGCCAGATCCCTAATAAGAGCCAGGATAAAACAGACAGAACAGGAAAGGACATGAGGCTGGCAGGGCAAGGCTGGGGGCCCTATAAATGCTGTATGTCCTCTTAGGGTCACCAAGGGAAAACTAAGAAGCAGTGTAAGGAGGGAGTGGATTTCCATCCCTGAAAACCTGGAAGGTGGGACATAGACAGTGGTTGATCTGTCCTCGGGGTTCATGTATCCTCCAGGCTCAAGGCATGGGCTGGAAGCTTCTAGATCTCTGACTCTTGACTGCAGCAGCATTTGAACACGGTGCCTAGCTTGGCTCCGAGGTCCTCAGGCACCTGACGCTGGCATCGGCAAGCAGTTGCCCTCGCACACCCCGTGTCTGCTCTCTGTCTCCTGCAGGAGGGGCGCCCTGCCGTGCCCTGGTGGCTCTGGCCGTTCTCCATCCCGCCTGGTCCCCCCAAGCCCTCTGCCTCGCCCAGTTCAGCCGGGCCACACACACAGTGTGGTGAGGACACAACAATGAGACAATAAGCAAACGAGAGCTGGGGCCCGGATGTTTCTCTGTGACCCCAAATTCCTTCTCTTCCCAAACACTCAGTTTTAAACATTTGCTTTTTAAAACTTCTAAATTCAAAGTGGCACTTGAGCTGAAATCTTTGCTCTCAAAGTAGCTTTCCACTGACGTGAAACGGGCATCTGACCTGAGTAAGCGCAGCGCAGCCAGATGTCATCACGGAGGGCTAATGGTCGTCCTTGGTAGCACTTGTCTCCCTACCAGAAAATGGGGATTATCACGTTTATCCATTTCAGAGGATGTGCGCTGTAATCACTGAAAGCTAAATGTTTGTTTTTTTTAAATGAACTTGAGTTTTCCCTACGGGTGCTTTTTATTTATTTTTTTAATTTAAATTTTAGTTAACACACAGTGCAATAGTGACTTCAGTTAATTCAATGAATCCATTGAATTCAGTAGGATTCAGTGATTCATCACTTACTACAATGCCCAGTGCTGATCCCGTCCCAGGCCTTTCTTCCTGCCCATCCCCCTCTTACCCCCTCCCCCCACCTCCAGCGACCCTCAGTTTGTTCTCTTTTGTGAAGAGCCTCTTATGGTTTGTTTCCCTCGCTCCGTTTCTCCCCCTCCCCCTATGTTCATCGGTTTTGTTTCTTAGATTCCACATATGAGTGAGATCATATGGTATTTGTCTTTCTCTGACTTATTTTGCTAAGCATAATATATTCTCATTCCATCCATGTTGTTGCAAATGGCAAGATTTCATTCTTTTGATGGCTGAGTGACATTTGATAATATATATACCTCATCTTCTTTATCCATTCATCAAATCCATTCATCTTCTTTATCCATTCATCAAATGAGGGACATTTGGGCTCTCTCCATAGTCTACTGTTGTTACTAATGCTGCTATAAACACTGGGGTGCATGTGACCCTTCAAATCAGTATTTTTGTATCCTTCGGGTAAATACCTAGTAGTGCAGTGGCTGGATCATGGGGTAGCTCTATTTTTAACTTTTTGAGGAATCTCCATGGTGTTCTCCAGAGTGGCTGCCCCTGTGTGCATTTTTTTTTTTAAGATTCTATTTATTTATTCACGAGAGACACAGAGGCAGACACAGGCAGAGGGAGAAGCAGGCTCCATGCAGGGAGCACGACATAGGACTCGATCCCGGGTCTCCAGGGTCAGGCCCTGGGCCGAAGGTGGCGCTAAACCGCTGAGCCACCCGGGCTGCCCCCTGTGTGCATTTCTATAGGTGCTTATTAACTACAGACTATTTTACTCCCTCTAACACATGCACAGACACTCATGTGCACATGCACACTGTCCTCCCTTCTCATGAGACCGCAAATACTTCCACGAGGTTCCCTAGCAATCCTAACAAAAAGGGCTCACGATGGCCGCGATTTCACAAAGGCCGATGTTGCAAGCTTTAAGTAATGTGTTCCTGACTTTCAAAGCTTCCCACTTATCACTTTCCCTTTCAAGTTTTCCATCTCGGCCATCTCAAGATCTGAAGAGATGTCTCGGAGAAGCCACTGGCAAATATGATGCGTGGCTTCTGTTTTCACATTTGGGACCTTCCCAGGCCCCAAGAGGAAGGTGGGAAAGCACCCAGGTTACCCTGCCTTCTGGCCCATCCTTACCAGCAAAGAAAGCCCAGCCTGCGTGGAGGTCCGGGGCCCACCCTACCCTGCTGCCCTGCCCTGCTTTGCCCTGGATTCCTCCACCTTCAAAGCCTGGGGAGCCAGGCCAGGCAGGAGGGTTTGTGGCCTGCTCTGCACAAGGGATGTTAGAGGAGTGAGGGGGAGAACAAGAGCCTTCCTGAAGGTTCTGCGCACCCTTCAAGCACACCCATTGCCCAAAGACTTGTGTGTCAGAGGCACACTCTCAATGGCCACCGAGAGAGCCTGAGAGAGGTTTCACAAAATCATACTGGGGTGGGCAGGGGGTGCATTTTCCCAATGCTCTGAGGGCAGCTCGTCTCATTTGTTCCCACCCAAGTGTCCTCGATAGCAAAGAAGAAAAGCAAATTGCCATCCCCCTCGGGCTGAGGGCACAGCAGTGGCCAGTCACAAGCACTGAAATATCTTGTGGGTTTGTTTTTTATTTAAGATTTTATTTATTTATTTATGAAAGACACAGAGAGAGGGAGAGACACAGGCAGAGGGAGAAGCAGGGTCCCTGTGGGGAGCCCTGTGTGGGACTCCAGCCCAGGACTCCAGGATCAGGCCCTGAGCCCAAGGCAGACACTCAACCACTGAGCCACCCAGGTGCCCATGAAAGATCTTGTCTTATCACAAAACTGTGTGATGATGAGAACATGTGCAGACTTTGCACTCTAGTCCAACATACCGGTGTGTTTCAATCCACTAGCCACGGCTGGCGCTTTGTCAAACCACTGGGCTCCCCACTACAGCTCCTCCTCTGAGGCTCCGGAAGAATGTTGGGTGTGTCGGAGGCGCGTGGACCGCGTGGCCGGGTTGCACGTGGGGGGATCCCGAGCCCTCTCCGGCTGCGGGGCCTCGGGGCAGCTTGCGCAGTGGTTTGCACCCTGGGCCCCTGGGCCTTCCAGCTCCTCGCTCGCCATCTGCCCGTCGGTCTTCCCCAACCTCACCATCCTGCCATTATCTCCACTCGCCCCCTGGGTGTTTCCCCAGCTCCCACTGTGGAATCTGTGGGAAAGTGAGACAGATCATTATCTCTCCGCTGCCCGAGACTGCTCAGCCCTTGAGACTTTCCTGCCAGTTTCCCAGCTTTGTGCGCTGTTTGCGCGGGCAGAGGCGGGGCCCTAACCAGACAAGCCAACAAGCAAACACACACAGGGCACTTGGAGCTGCTGCTGAGGTTCCCAGAGGCATCCCTCCCGCTGGTGGCCATGTGTGTAAGAGTAGGTGTCCGGCAGCCCTGGTGGCTCAGCGGTTTAGCACCTGCCTTCGGCCCAGGGCCTGATCCTGGGGACCCGGGATCGAGTCCCGCATCGGGCTCCCTGCATGGAGCCTGCTTCTCCCTCTGCCTGTGTCTCTGCCTCTCTCTCTCTCTCTCTCTCGAATAAATAAATAAAATCTTAAAAAAAGAAAAAAAGAGAGAGAGAGAGATGCCACCTCTGTCCCAAGGGCCGGTAGGGGGCAGTTAGAGGGAATTGGGAACAGCCTTAGGAACCCACCTGGAAACGGCCCCTTCCTCCTCTCCAGCATCCTGTGGGGAAGGCAGGCTCCCCACGCTCATGGAGGGGATCCAGCCTGCACCCCGTGATTTGACGGACTCTTCCAAAACTGAGTTGGTTCAAGCCTCTTATGCACAGCATGCTAAAGAAGTGTGTGGTTGCTAACGTTATGATTTAGCAGGTGATGTCTCTCTCCAGTGACGGTGAAAAATGTAGGGATAAGGTTCTTCTTAGCTAAAGTAAAAAATGTGCAGGAATCTGGGATGCCAGAAGCATCCTGGTGTTTTTTGCCTCATCTAAGAGTCTTACAAACGTGGATAGTAGTGAGAGTACTAAGCACTACGAGTACTTCCCATGCGCTTCTCCCCTTGCTAAGAGGCTGCCTGCAACCCACTACCTGGTACTCTTCACACCCTCTGAAGTAAATTCTTATGACCCCATTTTGCAGATGACTTAAGGGGGCTTATGAACTTCCCCAAAGTCACTTGGCTTCAAAGCAGCAGAGCCAATATCCAAATCCTGGTCCCTCAGACTCAGAAGCTCCACTGTGTTACACACACAAACCTACTCTCACTTCCTTCTCTGCAGAAAACTTGCTTTTCTTCATGATAAGGAACAATATCTAAAACCAACAAAGACCCCACCAGAATTCTGAAATCACATTATCTTATTGTGGTCAGTAGTGTATTTCCTGTGTTTTATTATTTTATATTTGGGGAATGTATTTAGTGAGGCCCTGTGTTCATTTTTTTCTGCTGGAGGTTATCTTGCCTCTTAGCAGTTAGAATTATTTCTTATAAGGAGATATTTACATCTATAATTTAGCCACTATATCCTCTGGATTAATTTTATTAGTTCCCGAAAGCTGCAGTGACACAACCAAGTCAAAGGAAGGCCGTTGTCAACATCTTTATGAAGGACTACCTCAAGAGGGAGCTCCTTGCAAGCCTTAGGTTTATTTGGTTCTTCAGGCCTGAAACTTGGTTTTAAACATATTTTCAGATTTAAATCCAGAGAAGAGTGGTGTTTGCCAGAACGATTGAGAGGGCCCAAAATGGGTGAAGAGGATCAAGAAGTGCAAGCTCCCAGTTATAAAATAAATAAGCCATGGGGATGTAATGTACGGCATGAGCAGTGCAGTCACTGATACTCTATTCACGTTGTATGGTGACAGATGGTAACTAGACTATTGTGGTGATCAGCCTCCAATGTATATAAATACTGATTCCTTATGTTATACACATGAAACAGAAAAGTGAGTGTTAATTATACGTCAATAAAAAAAATGTTTTTTTCCAGAGAATGGATTACAATCCTATAGGAAGTTCATGGAAGAGGTATGAGGAAACAAAATAGAAGTGCAGGGATTTGAATTCTTAGAATGGAGGCCATGAAGATCCAGGGATCTACAGATCTACAATCTACAGAAATTACTAGAAAGGAAACTTGATGAAAAAAACTTCTATAATTCTCTTAGTATGTAGAATCACAGTTCTAAGGTAGGCAGGGTGAATTGCCTTTATTGTAAAATACTTTGGGGAGGAGGCAGTAGAGAGGCGGGAGGCAGGATTCTCAGTTCTCCTCAATAGCCATCCTTATACGTGGTTTGATGTACTGATTTGGTATCCCAAGGCAGAGAGTGTGAGGGCATTTGTTTTTGTTCTTTATAAAAATCATATTAGCTCTTCTGAAGAAAATGTAGAGGCACAGCTAAAAAGGCAGGAGAGAAATGAGAATGGAATTCTAAAAAGAAACAATTATTCCAGAAAAGTATGAAAGGTGGAGCAGAGGAATTAAAAAAAAAACAGTTGGAACAAATAAAAAACAAATCAGAGTAGCAGATTTAAATTCAATCATATGCATAATGAATATTAAGTGTAATTGGACTAAATATTCCAATTTAAAGGCAGAGATTGTTAGACTGGAAAAAAGAAAGACTCAAAGATACTCTGCCTTTAAATATAAATATGGGTAGGTTGAAGATAAAAAGATGAAGCATATTCTACAAACAGTATGCTTTAGAAAACTGGAGTGGCCATACTAATGCAAGATAATAGACTTCAGAATGATAAATATCACCAGGGATAAGAGGGACAATTTTCCAGGAACACATCACAAACATACCTAGTATGTGATACCTAGTAATAGAGCTTAAAATACATGAAGAAAATATTGACAGAATTTAAGAGATAAATAACCCTACAATTGTAATTGGGGATTTTAACATTTTTCTGTCAGTAATTCACAGAATAACCTGACAAAAAAAAGCATTTCCATTCATCTAGATGGGCCATCCACTGGGGGATGGAGCTGGAGTCAGCCAGTGGATGCTCTACTCACAAGAGGTTTCTATTTAATTTTCTTGACTAATGAAGAAGCAGCTGTGTCAGTGTCCTTTGTTACATGAAGGATGCCTTGAGATTGATTATAATTGCTGTGAGAGTGAACCTGAGGTCTTTACCTTGGCAAGTGAGCTGAGGAAGATCTCCTCTCCATCCTCAGTCAACCCCGCAGTCTAGACAGGGTGCATTTCTAGCGAACAGAGTAAATTGCTTCTGCCCAAATAAGGCAAGGCCCCTTTCTCCAAGGAGCATTCTGTAACTACTAGAACCCAGGCTGTCAGGGAAGTGGACTCCTTGGAGGACCCTCCATGCTGAATGTTTGATTATGCTGATGAGCCCTTGAGTGTCGAACTGAAGTTTTACCTACACAGTTAAGTGACACTTAAAATCACAGACCCATTATCTTACAGCCACTCACTTCAAGATCCAGACTGTTGCTGGAGGAGCTGCTTAATAAGATTATGGCACATGAGGAGCAGCCTCATGCTCCTGGCTTCAGGCAGAGGCCGCCACCCCCTCCCCTGTCACTTGCCCATTCTCGTCTTAGCCATCTCCTGAGAAGGGACATTTTCCATTTCCTAGAGTGATCAGCTGAACAGTTTTCCCAGAAATTATGGATTCAAAAACTGTGGATACTGTATCAGGAAAATACAGAGTAGTTATTTAGGTTAAAGCATCGTATGCTTCTGTATCAGTTAAGACACGTGTGGCTGTGGAGACCGGACCCTCTGGACTGGTCTGGAAATAATCCTTATTTCTGAGTTAATGTTTTCTTAGTTCAATTTAAAGCTTATTCCTTTATATTCTAACTTAAAAGGAGCTGGAAAATAGAAGATCTCCTGTTATTCAACTCTATGGACTAGATGGGAATAAGGGCACACAAGCTTAAGCTGAACTAAGAAGCCAATTGAAGAAATTGTGCATATTTGGTGATTTGAGAGGAAATATCCAAGATCAAAATATCATGCTTTGATAGGCAAGGGAAGAAGATCTAAAATGTATTGAATAAACAGGGAGCTGATTTGCAATGAGCTTTCATCTCATCTAACCAGTAATACACATTACATATGATTCTACCCAGAGCAGGAGAAAGTCAGAAAAACATCAGGGACTAATCCATGGAAAACAGATAAGACTAAGTACTCAGGCCAATCTATGGCATCATTCAACCTACCCTGCCCTGAGACATTCAGGTGCCCAAGTCAATTCTTTTATTTTTAGAATCGAGATTGTGATAAATGCAGTATTTGTTTCTTTTGTACAGTACACTTGGCATCTACTGTTCTTTCCATCTGGTTTCCTCAGATAGGTCCGTAACTCTACCTGATGCCAAAGAAAGCCTTTGTGTTTCCCTTAAATCCTTACTGGTCCCAGTGGTGGGTCCCCAGATGGAATATGGCATTTTCCCATTTTGCCTTTCGTGAAAAAAATAGAACCTGAAAGAAAGTCTTTTCACTCTAGCCTTCTGAAAGGCTCTACCGTTTCCCCCAAACTTTTAGTATTACCTAGATAATGAATGGGGGATGAGGGGAGAGGTGATGGTATCATTTCAGAAATAATCTGATCAATCACCTAAATTAGTTACTCCTCTTCTAATGATTTAATTACATTTTCCAAAGAGGAGAAAGACATTTGGAACCCACTTATTTTTCTATAATAGATGTAAGAAAGGAGAAAATGGCAATTTTTTTTTTTTTTTTTTTTATTTACCTTTTCCCTTCCAAGTGTTTAATGTGTCGAGAATCATGGCACTTGAAGCCTGGGTGGCTCATTCAGTTAGGTGACTGACTCTTGGTTTCAGCTCAGGTCATGATCTCAGAGTCCTGAGATAGAGCCCTATGTTGGGCTCCGCACTCAGTCTGTTTGAGATTCTTTCTCTTCCTTTCCTTCTGCCCCCCCCCCGCCCACCTCACACTCGTGCACACATGTGTCACTCACTCTCTTTTTCAAAGAGAAAAAAAAATTATGGCACTTTACTCGAAAAAGAGCACAGGACTCAAGTCAAAGAGGTCACTTACTAATTTTGTGACTTTGGTTCTCTTCTGAGCCTCAGTTTCCTGGCCTGTAGACTGAGAGGTTCAGACCTTTCCTCTCTGTGTCTTGAAGGTGCAGGAGGAGGCCCTGCTACAGGTGAGAGGCCCATGCAGGTGATGGGCTTGGGGGACAGTGGAGCTGTCAGACAGTCCTATTTACTAGTCTTCATTATAATCTGGAGTTCTTCTTTCCAGCTATTTAGGCCTTCTTGTTACCCATTTTTCCTTTCCCTGAGTTCAGGCCATAATTCCCACTATAACATCTTCCTACTTTCCTTCTTTCTATTTGTTCTTTCACTCGACTGGTCAACTACCATGTTTTTCATTATTTACCATATGCCCAGTGACAAATGTGAAGATTTTATCTCCAAAATGATCTTTAAACACCTCACAGTACCTTCCTATTTTAAGGAATGAATTCTTTCTCTTTTTAAGATTTTATTTATTCATTTGAGAGAGAGAGACACAGAGCATGAGTGGGAGGCAGAGGGAGAGGGAGAAGCAGACTCCCGACTGAGCAAGGAGCTCGATGTGGGACTTGATCCCAGGATCCCAGGATCATGACCTGAGCAGAAGGTAGATGCTTAACTGACTGAGCCCCCCAGGAGTCCCAAGGCATGAATTCTTCAGGTTCATGTTTCTAATCTTAAGGGTCTATACCTTCGTATTGGGTGCTGAGCACCAGGATTTGAGTTCTGGTTTGGGAACTTGATCTGATGGAAGAATTGAGATTTCTTTCTCCAAGTCCCTTTCTGGGGATGCTGCATACCTCTGCCTTCGCCCGCCTCTTTGAACAGTTTAGCAGGACTCCTGCCTCCAGCAACAAACTGTTTTCCAAAGCTCCATTCTCTTTCTTTCTTTCTTTCTTTCTTTCTTTCTTTCTTTCTTTCTTTCTTTCTTTCTTTCTTTCTTCTCTCTCTCTTTCTTTCTTTCTTCTCTTCTTTCTTTCTTTCTTTCTTCTTTCTTTCTTTCTTTCTTTTCTTTTCTTTCTTCTCTTTTCTTCTCTTCTCTTCTCTTCTCTTCTCTTCTCTTCTCTTCTCTTCTCTTCTCTTCTCTTCTTTTCCCTCCAGATAAAAATTCCTTGTTAAGGAATTTTAACAACTGATTTATTGCAAGACATTCATTTTGAAAGAAGTTTTATCCTACCTTGTTTCTGTTGTTGTTGTTTTGTTTTTAGTTCGAAGATCTTACTGACTTTGTTAAATGATTCACCAATCAGGCAGCATTGCATCTAGCAAGTAGAGGAGAACCCTGAGGAGGAGTACAAAATGGAAAGTTTTATAGGAAGGGGAATGGAACAAGGAAGTTATTAATAAAAAACAAGATTGTTTCAAGCAAAATCACCTTCCATTAGGGGGAAGAGCAGTGGGTCTTACTGTGCAGGTGATCACATCTTCCTTTGAGGGATGGAGAGGACCCTTGCAACAAATTACTTTGCTGGTGCTGATCAGAAAGTTCCTGACTGGCCAGTCAATTCTCCATCTCTGGGGGAGGCTGAAACTGCAATTAGTTTAGGTGTGAAGCCCCAGTTTGGTGACATGGCCTAAGTGACCCCATTTTAGCCTGTGGTTTTCTTTTTAACACTTACAAATCACAATATTACAGCCTACCCCCTAGTCTTCAAACATGCATCCCTTAGAGTGGAACACTCAATAAAAGTCAAAAAGTTCCCGACACATGACTAGAATCTCATCTAGTCATCAATCACTATCCAGTCATCATTGTATCTTATGAAAATGTGTCCCAGAGTGAGGCCAGTCAGGTTTGCACACTGCAGAGTGTGCCTTTAGGATTTGCAGGCTTCTTCTGATCTGGTCACGCTCCCAAAACAGGAGTGGTCTCCAGAATAGAGGCTTCACTCTTGCAGGTATGAGGCCCCAGCCAGAGAAAGAGATGCAAAAGGTGAGGTGTGGGGAGAGGGTGCCAAGCTTCTTTTCTTTTTTTTTTTTAAAAAGATTTTATTTATTTATTCATGAGAGACACACACACACACAGAGAGAGAGAGAGAGAGGGGAGGGCAGAGACACAGGCAGAGGGAGAAGCAAGCTCCATGCAAGGAGCCTGACATGGGACTCGATCCCAGGTCTCCTGGGCCAGGTCCTGGGCTGAAGGCGGTGCTAAACCGCTGAGCCACCCAGGCTGCCCCGGTGCCAAGCTTCCATGCCACGCTATCTCCCTGCATCTCCACGTGGTGGTCACCAGCCTGGGAGCTCCTCTTCTAGATTATTCTTATACTCTCACATTTGAGGATTGGTGACCCAATTCTTCTTATGAGGATATGTCTCATTGATGTAATTCTAAAACAATATTAAATCCACAGATTAAGAACATGTGTCTCTTAATGTCACATGTTAAAAGAGACTTCAACTCATTCTGAAATCTATATTGAAGAATGTCTTAAAGCAAAGTTGCAACCGTAGAGCTATATTAACTATAAATTATTCAGGTCTGAGGAGAGTGACCTAGAAAGTCAGATTGGAGGCCCATCCAACCTAGCATTCTTTCTCTGACAAAGGCATCCAGGCTGTTTTGTTGGGCAAGGAAGGTAGGTGGAGGGGGGAGTGTGATCAGTTTGGAAAGATATGTTTTTCCCTCCCTCATGTCAGTCTCAGAATGTCAGGAATGTTTCTCAAAGGAGGATCTGTCAGCATGACCTTTGCTGCCTCCTTCAATTCCTTTTATATCGTATCTGCTACCTCTTGGGACATAAGTTTCATATTTTTTATTATCTGCAGTAGTACAGTACTTCCTCTTTTTGTCCTAAAATTACTTCTTTCAAGCTTCCAGGAGTGTGCCTTTAGGATTTGGAAGCAATGATTTCATCTGCAGTTTCTCTATTCAGTTCCACTCGATCCCAGAGGCTTTGATGGTATCTGCTTGGCCTTTGTCAAGATCGAGAAAGCAAATTTTGCTTTTGAAAATGGAAAATTTTCAAGGGAGCCTTCCTCCATGAGGCAAAGAGTTTCAAAGCTAAGGGGGCAGTGATCCTCATTGTGGAGAAGCAGGAACACAACATGGGGACTGTCGACAAAGGGTTAATCGTCATGGACAGCATTAGTAGAAGTGAAAAACAGAGCTGATCCAAAACATATAACATATACTCCAAAATAAGCCAGGCTCGCCCCTCTTAATGGGATCACGGAGACATGCCAAATTCTACAGCAAGTCAATTGTATACATATGGTAAAACTTTTCATACCATTCAACGTTTGCTGCCATATGATTTTAATTACGTACAGATTGGGTAGCTGGAAGAAAGCACTGGAATTAAATAGAATAAAGTTAAACACAAGCCCTTTTATAAGTGGCCCTGGTTTAGGTTAGGATGTATGCAAATGCCTGTGGAGGACCGGAGAGGAATGTGTGGTTTGGGGGGACTCTGGGGATGGGCATGACTCATCTTCAATCTGGGGACCCAGTTGTTTATCTGGAAGGGCAGCGTTTACAGGGGTTATTCTCCTTTTGAAGTTGGAATTTATGCTGATGCTTGCACCTTGTTACTCACATTCTTCCTGCCCCACCACACTGTTGTTTTTTTGTTTTGTTTTGTTTTGTTTTGTTTTGTTTTATTCTGCAAGATGAAATTGCTTTCTGGGCAAACATTGCCTTTAATTTTTTGAAAGGCTGTGGGTTTTCAATATGGCAGATTGGTAGATTTATTCATTTTTTTAATTTATTTGTTTAAGATTTTATTTATTTATTCATGAGAGACACAGAGAGAGAGAGACAGAGAGGCAGAGACAAGGGCAGAGGGAGAAGCAGGCTCCATGCAGGGAGCCCGATGTGGGGCTTGGTCTTGGGTCCCCAGGATCAGACCCTGGACTGAAGGCAGGTGCTAAACCACTGAGCCACCCGGGCTGCTCAGCTTGGTAGATTTAAAACTGTTTTCTCCCAGCCAGACTTTATTAGTCTGTGCTCCTTGCTTCTCTGGAGCTAATTCTACATAACGAATTTAAAAGTGAGGCTGTTTACTTCATTCAAGAAAAGAAACGGAAAGCAAATTTTGCTTCAGATGGGCCTTGGCTGGGCGGAGGGGAAGCCACTGCTCCTGAACGTGCTCGTCTCAAACTTGAATAACGTTTCTTTGGTTTTCTCCATAACTTACCATGGCGTTTACTTACCGAACATCTTTTGGGTAAACCACTCAGAATCCCAGCTTTCTCTTTTGTGACATGAAGATCCTGACTTACTGAGCTCACTTACTGAGGTCTCCCGGGATTCTTAGGCCTCAGAACCTGACCGATCACAGGCCCTGCAAACAGAGGCTGCTGTGACACCCCCCTCCCCACCCCTCGGAGGAGCAGCGATGGAGCTGGTGTAATAAGGAGTCAAATGACGCCTGCCCGGTCTCAGAAGCCTGTCTTATGAGCACATCAGATTGTTTCAAGGAAGGGGCAAGCTCATAGCTATGCCTTTGCCGGGGAAATGGGGATGCCAGGAAGTAAACTGCGAAAGCAGCAGGTAGAGGGCTGGATCAGGCATGTAAGGTTCTTCACCCCCACCCCCACCCCTTTCCATGGAAAGGAAGCAGAGCAAGTTGAGAACTTTCACATCATGGGGTGATGAGCTGAGGGAATCCCAGCTGTTGGGCCAGAAAGCATATTCCGCACTGCCGCCACCTCTGGGTGGGCCAAGCACCGGGGATGTCCACCTCTGCCCACTCCCTGCCCCCCACCCCCACGCTGATCTGAATGGCAACGTCTCCATCCACATTCGCCCACGTCTCTTTGTGAGTATTCGTGAATATTTACACACAAAGGCTGTTCTGCAGACAAACCCACTCCGGTCTATCTGTCTATTGTTGGGGCTTTGTCCCAGTAATTTTTCTTGGGAAAGGCACTAATTTTAACCTCGAGGGAGTTGTGTTTCCCCCAGAATAAATGTCTTTGGAATTGAAATGTCTCAGTTTGGGGGAAATAGCAGAACTATCAATGAGCTGAATGTCGCCACTAGATTATGAATTTCTTAAGGGCAGCTTCCACATCTTGCCCTCTTTTGTGGGATAAATGAAGACTAAATGAATGACAAATTAACTTCAGTTAGTTGAAATGGATTTTGTAAATGGACTGTTTAATAATATATTCAGGTATGTAAAAATAATGCCTACTAGTCATGCAAGTTAGGTTCTCCATGTTTAAGAAGGAAGGAAGGAAGGACAGAGGGAGGGAAGGAAGGAAGAAGGAAGGAGGAAACAAAGGAAAGAAGGAGGAAGGAAGGAAGGAATTTGTATTTAATTTCAGGTATGATTCCTCATTTCTTTTTCATATTTATTCCAGTTGCCTTAATATATTGGCCTCAGGCAAAGGTAACCACTTCCAGAAACCACATCCATGGAACCACATCCATGGAACCCAGAATCTTAGTTACCGAACTGAAGAAACAGAGATACTGGAGTTAGCTGCAGGGAACCCTTTGCTGTGCAGGGCAGCCCAGTAAATTAACTTTGTTATGAGTTTGGCAGTCCTTCCCTGTGCTCCTCCTACCTCTACCTCAGTGGGACTGCAGCCCTCTGGGGCCAGGGCTGGGCTCAGCCACCCAGAGAACATCTTTCCTCACACTGGGGAGGAAATAGTCTTCCAGGAATGAAACAGGGGCTGATGCAGGACGAAAGGAGTGACTGCTTTGGATGGGAAGTGGCTCCAGTCCCTTGCCCCAGGGGCCTGGTTTTCCTTTGCTGGACTTAGTGTGCCAAGTAGTAGGAGAGGAGCAGGAGAAGTCACAGCTCCTTAAAATATAGGGGCTGTCCTCGGTGTAGCAGAGAGGAGAGACACTTAAATGATTGCAGCACAATATAAGAGCTTGCTATGGTGGGGGTATAAATCAAGAATAGGCAGCCCTAAAAAAAGAAGGAAATATTTGTGCCTAGGAGCATCAGGGAAGCTTTACAGAGGTGGGGATATTGGGCAGAGTCTTGAAAAGTGAATAGAGATTTGCTGAGTAAAGAAGTGTAAATGGTAAAGAAATTAAGACATGTAGGTATCAAAGAACCTGGCATGTTTTTGGATAGCAAAAAATTCAGCATGGTTAGAATACAGGAAAAATGAATGAGGGGGAGTTCACGGGATATGAGATTGGCACAGCAGATTGCAGCCAAATTGCACTCACCGTGGTCGATTATAATTGCTTATTTACATGTTGATATCTCCTGCCAAAGTATTTACACCCCAAGGTCTGGGAAGGGCTCTTACTACTTTTCTTCAGGTCTTCTGAATCCTACTGTGTGTACGTTTTTAAGACATCTTCATTGGTAACTTTATTTTTTCCCAGCTTTATTGAGGTATAATTGATACATAACATTGTGTAAATTTAGAATGTATTGCTTTGATACCTTCATATATTGCAAAATGGTCATCAACGTAACGTTAGATAACACCTCCATCCCACTGTGTTTTTAAGAGGACCCAATGGATTCTTATGGAATGAATGCCTGAGTGGATGTTGGTTGGTATTGGAAGTCATTTGAACCCAAGCTGATGAGCTGATTGGACTACAGACTGGTCACATACTACAGAGACTTGTCTGGACTTCAGCTCTTGGGGGAATATAGAGCCACTGCATGTTCTAAAACAGAGTGATCTAAACCTGTGTTTGAGGAAGAAATTCTTGCTACAGTGTGAGAGATTGTGGGACCCCTGGGTGGCTCAGTGATTGAGCATCTGCCTTTGGCTCAGGGTGTGATCCCAGAGTCCCGGGATCGAGCCCCACATCAGGCACCCCGCAGGGAGCCTGCTTTTCCCTCTGCCTATGTCTCTGCCTCTCTCATGAATAAATAAATAAAATCTTTAAAAAATATATAATGTGACAGATTGAGATGCAAGACACCGGAAGTTGGAAGGCCAATTGAAAAACTACTGTAATGGTCTGGAGGAGATATTAGAAGGCTTGAGAGGGTGGAGACTTGAGAGAGATTTATAAAGTAGAATTAGAATCCAGCACCAGTTTGGGTGACCAATGGAATAAGGAGGGAAAATCAATTACTTAGTTGAACAGGTGAAACTAAGTCTGACTTTCAGGTAGATTTATACCCAAAAATTTAAATGAAGAAGAACCTGACACTTAGGCACTAAACACAATTAGCTTATTAATGTTGGTTTAGAATAACAAATCTTAGTGAATAAGAGTTGATGAACCAATAGGATTTCCATGGGTCTGTAATAGAACGAACAGATTTATACAGTGTATGTAATATCAATATTACCTTTATAGTATGCATAATATGCAAATGTATAAGTAAAAAGTATATTCTGATGCTGTTAAGTGTAATCAGGGCTGCCATATGTAGTTTCACAGGTTGTGCACTGCGCAACCCTAGAGGGCACCAGTAATAATAGCAACAGATCACCCTGTAAAGCTATTATATATATCCCTCTTATGCTTCAGCACAACATATCCATAGACTGTTGCTTTGAACAAAAATAAATAAGCTAAGATGGGAATTTGATAGACTTGCAAGGTTTAATCATCAGATGGGAGCCCTTCTATGGCCAGATCATTGGTGTTCAATGTGTGGTGGGTGAGTTCAGTGTGTGGTGGGTTAGGGTATCTTTTCATATTGAAAATGAGAGAACCTTTTCTCCTTTCACGGGATGTGAGAGGTTATGCTCTTATACTCCGGTCTGACAGCAATGGGAGAACTCACCTTCTTGTTGGCGGTTGTTTTAAGGCTTCACAGTGTGTAACGTGTCCTGTGCCGTGGTGCTCAGTGTCCCTGCCTGCTGTTCAAAGTGAGTCATGCAGAATGACACGTGGACTTAGCCCTTCAAAGGGATGAATCCATAGAAGCAGATGAAGAAAATATAATCCCTTATATCCTTTCTCAACAATTATATGTTACCTAAAATTTGTGTGGATTTTGCTCACATGCTTCAGGGGAAATAGTTTCAAAATGTGACTACCAACCAGAACCGGGGTTTGGCTTGCGCCCAGCTGTGGCCTGTTGGGGCTGGGGTGTCTGATCATGCCAGCCTTTCTCCGGGCTCCGTTAGAAGGTGCAGGAGGCTTTGCAGAATGTGTCAAGGAGGAGTATCTTCCCCGAGGTCGAGCGCCAAGGGCCCCTGGAAGAGTTGGGAGCCCCTCGAGTTTCCCAGCAGCCCAGGAGACTTGGCATTCGTGGCCCGGCTCCGCGGACTCGGGCCCTTGGGAGCCTGGCATAGCAGGGAGTGCGCACAGAGCCCTGCGCTTCTCCACACTTACTCATCCAGTGGAAGCATGTCAGGCTGCCCCCTCCAGGGTCGTGCATTTATTTTAAAGAATGTTAGAAAGGAAGTATATCACTTGCCATTTCCCTCCCTCTTTGGGCGTGTTTATTGTGATTGGAAATCATTCTAGTCCACATGGTGGTGGCTCCCCCCCGCCCCCCGCCCTCTGTGCCCCTATGTTAAACAGCCCTCTGTGCAAATAAACAGAAGGGGGCGAAGCATTTTATTCAGCTGCAGAAACAGGAGCGCAGGGAGAGTCTGGAGAACCAGAATCGCAGAGCCGTGGCTTGTGTCCCCGGCAGTGTGCTTTCTTTCCTCGTCCATGGAGCCAGGCCAGGAGGTACAGCAGAGGCCCTTGCCGGGCTGGCTGGGAGCCCAGACCCAGGTACTCTGCTGTAAATGGGACTGCTGGCCCTGGTCTGTTGCTTAGCAGAATTTGCCTGGGGTTTATCTTGACCAAGCCTATTGGGACAGGAAATGCTGAGCTGCTCTGAACTTGATTAAAACCTAAAGGGAGCATGGGCTTTCATTCTCATTCTCTTTGTCCTACCAGACCTGAGAATAACAAGTAAGTAATTGATCATTGTATTGTTAGTTACAGTTTTAAACAAATGATTTATTTATGTAAATCCCTTTAGTCTAAAAGGAAAAAAAAATCCTGCAGATACAGAAAGCCCCACAAATCAAGTGCATGGGTTTATGAATTACTGTAAGCGGACACCACCCCAGTCAAGGAATAGAAGTTTTCTGCTACCCCACAAGCCTCTTCTGTGTGTCCCACCCCAATCACAGACCGCCCCCCCACCTCTCCCACAAGTAACCAGTCTTCAGCTGAACTTCTGTGCTAATCCCTTCCTTGCATTTGTTTAACTTTTAATAGTTTTACCGCCCAAATGTGCATCTTTAGATTAGAAAGTTTAATCTTGCCCATTTAAAACTATTGAGTATATCTTTTACTGCTTTTAAAAACTGTATATACTTCCTCCATCCTTGAATAATTACCTGTTGAACAACCTTTAAGTAGAACTTACACTATTTAAGTTAAATTCTACCAACAACACACCCACTTTAGTTATCTTTCTTGGGATCCCTGGGTGGCGCAGTGGTTTGGCGCCTGCCTTTGGCCCAGGGCGCGATCCTGGAGACCCGGGATCGAATCCCACGTCGGGCTCCCGGTGCATGGAGCCTGCTTCTCCCTCTGCCTGTGTCTCTGCCTTGTCTCTGCCTCTCCCTCTCTCTCTCTATCATGAATAAATAAATAAAATCTTTAAAAAAAAAAAAAAAAAAAGTTATCTTTCTTGTGTGAAATATTATTTTGAGACTTTTTTCCCCTAATAAAAGCGGTAACACCTCGTTTTAATTGAAACATAGCAAAACCAAAAAAAATTTTTTTTAAAAAAGCTAAGGAGTAAAAAATCTTTTGAATCTAAACCTAGCGATAGAAAAGGTGAAGTTGTCTTGCTCATGTTCAGGGAGAGCTTTTCATTCTACGATACTGTTGATTTTGTGACATGCGTGATTATGATATATAATCATTATATATATATGATCATCTATATTCTTGGACAAAGAATAGAAAACAGCTCATGGCTCTAAGCAGAAAGCAAACCAACAACCAAGATCATGAGGTTAGGAATTAAAATGCAAGGGCTCTGGTGTCACAGGGGTCTGACTTTCTGTTCTGGTTCTGCCAATGTATGATGCCAGACAAATCACTCTGCTTCTCTCTGCGCAATGATGATAATTTTTACCAAAGTCAATCTCTCCTTCTCTTATGAAGAACAATTATTTATTAAACTTTTTGCCTTATTGTTAACCCCTGAGAATGTCAGTGAAACCTGAGTCCTTGGTTTAAAACTAAAGATGTGTGAAAAACATAATCAGGAACCCCTGAGAACAATTATTTATTAACTTTTTGCCTTATTGTTAACCCCTGAGAATGTCAGTGAAACCTGAGTCCTTGGTTTAAAACTAAAGATGTGTGAAAAACATAATCAGGAAGCACCAAATAAATTGTATTTACTTGTGAGCACTGATTTTTTTTTAACTTTGTACTTGGTAATAGCTTATTGGCATTGATAATAACTAAAAAATGGTCAATACTTACAGAATGCCATGTAGTTCACGAAGCACTTCTACATGAACTGTTTAATTTGTTCTTAATAGAATAAATACTCATACCCTAATTATTTCTCCTTTCAACATGCGCTCATATTTCTTTAGCCATAACCTATAGTAAAGGGGAGCTTATGAAAGACTTTGTTTTTCTGTATAGTTCTGTCACACATGATGGGTGAGGAAACAAACATCTAGTTGTTATTTTTCTATATATTTTGGGGGGCTATTTATTTTGTGTAGTACCCAGTTCTTGTCATAAGTCTGGGGGCACTTGGTTGGCTTAGATGGTAGAGCATGCGACTCTTGATCTCAGGGTTGAAAGTTCGAGCCCCTGTTGGGTGGAGAGATTACTTAAAATAAAAACCTCTACTTTATGATCATAAGTCTGTACAAGGGAAAATGTGGATTAAATAACACACATGATAATTAATCTTGACATCATTGCATGTCATTGCTTGTTAAATGATAAATATGCTATACCCAAATCACCAAAATAACATTATTAATTTGATGACCCCCGCCCCCCACCGCACTGAGCTACTTCATGTTGTAGTCACTTAATTCCCATCTCACAGAACCTCACAACGTGAGTGACTCATCTTATTCTATAGGAAGGTCTAATTTCTGTTGCTCTGAATCCTCACTCAAAAACTGGAGAAAAGGGGACCCCTGGGTGACTTAGCGGTTCAGCGCCTGCCTTTGGCCCAGGGTGGGAGTCCCGGGATCCAGTCCCGCATCGGGCTCCTGGCATGGAGCCTGCTTCTCCCTCTGCCTGTGTCTCTGCCTCTCTCTCTCTCTCTCTCTATCATGAATAAATAAATAAAATCTAAAAAAAAAAACTGGAGAAAATACCTCCGCATGGCAGTCTGGTGGATTGCCCCCAACCCTCAAATGATAAACATGGTACTTAGAATATGTCTGAAGGAAGCTTTAGTAAAAGAAGAGAATATTTCGTAATGATTCTATCCAGATAAGGGAGACTGCAGTAACCTGCCATCCCAGAGGGGTGCTGTTCTTGAGGTGAAGAGCACATGAAGGGCCCCACCTCTGGCTTCCCAGCCCCTGGTCTTCCAGACCCCAGAGGCTCTCTCCTGCCCTCTCTCAGCAGTGGGACGGGGGGGAATTCATTCCAGACCTACCTGGTGCTGGTGGGCCTTCCAGCAGTTTCCACACACCTCACAATCAGGGCTAGATCTGGTTTCCATCTTTTGAGGTTTCATTCCCACTTCTCAAGCCTGCCTTCATTGTACAAACACGGGACTAGTATTGTTCCTTCTCTTGGCTTCAGAGTTTCCTATCCTCTTCCCAACATTTCAGGAGAAGGGACCCCTACCTTGTTTCAATTTCCAGTCCCTGAAACGTCATACCAGTACTTGTCAAGCTTGTCCTAACACTGAGCATGATTAGGTTTGGGCATCCAATCCTTAAGGGAACTTCTCCTTGGTGAGAATTGTTCCCAGCTCCCTCCTGGGCCAGATGCTAACTGATCTCCAGGCAGACACTCACTCCTCTTTGCCCTCACCATTTTGTGTGAACTTCTAATAGGCACTTGTCACTTTGCTCTAAAACTGGAGAGCTTTCACACTTTTTTTCACCACGATGTACAAAAAGAAATATATTTTACACTGCAAACCAGTATATACAGACATATACACTGTTGATATAGATAAACAGACATAAATCCAAGTAAATTTCCTCATCTGTACCTCATGCATGCTGATATTTTCTATTCTGTGTTGTTCTGTTCTACTTTATTTGTTCATTCATTTATTTTTAATGCTGATCAAGACCCACTAAATTAATTTCATGATCATCCAACAAGTCACAAGCTTCTGTCTGAAAGCTAGTTAATGCACCTGACTCCCCCTGGCCCATCCCTTGTAGACTGTGACCTCACTGCAGGTAGGAAACGAAGTATGTCTATTTCTCTTTGTATATTTGGTGCCTGGCATGCAGCGGAAGCTCAGGTAAATATTTGTTGAAGGGAAGAACTCAGCCTGAGTCTTTATTCCCATGTGTATCTACCTTGCCTGGCAATTTTAAAAATTGAGTGAGATCATGTATTTAGTGAAGAGAACACAGGGCTTAGCACCAACAGATGCTCAATTAACATATGTTTCTTTAGGTTTTTCTAGACTAGCCCTCTCGTTAATTCACCATCTGATTGCACTGCAGCTTGTTGGTTTTTTGTTCTCCGTTTTTTTTTTTTTTTTTTTTTTTTAAGTGTAATGAGGGTCTGAACTCCATTAGCCTAAGGCCTCAGCCAGCTTAAGTACTTTACAACTTTCTGAGTTGCCATGGAGCCAGGGACAAATTACCCTTCGGGAGAGCCTGAAAATATGGGAAGGTCACGAGGGAGAGTCCTTTTTGTCCTACCCTGGCCTGGGACTCATTTCACCATGAAAAGTAAAGACTTGAGCTTATTAGAATTTCTAAAATGAAAATTACTTCCACATTTTAAAAGATTATAAAGCAAATTTAAGCTTGCCATGAAATACGGAGTGTTTTGTGAATCGAAAGTCTTCATGGGAGCTCTCACTTCTGAGGCACAACATCTAAGTTAAGTCAGTTGTAGCAGAAAGAGCCCTGGTTGGTGACCCTCTGATTCCATCAGGAGTAACTGGTGGCGGGGCAGCCTCTGCAGATACCATTTCTTCATCTATGAGGAGAATCTCACCTGTCCTCAAAATTCTGTGATCCCAAACACAAACTCTGGAGTCCCTCATTTCATATCCGCTGGAATGTGTTGACCATTGAGGAGACAATATTCCAATTAAATTAAATCTCAGTTGCAGAGTCTGAATCAAGCACGATGCCTAAAACCTTTTCTCTAACAAGTTTCTTGCTAGTGTCCCGCAGAAGCTTTAACTGGTGTTTTACGACCTGAGAGCTGAAGAGTCAGGTTATCTGTTATCTGTATATATTAAGCCTCAGAAATCAAGCTTTTGCATGAATCGTCACAATAATTTGTTTTGAATTATACTTCATCCTGCCCATGAGATGTGAGCTTTTAATCTAATGTGGCATGAATTGATAATTCACATGTGGGCGATTTAACAAACCAACCTGTTTTCTTCTAGGACAGAATGGCTCAGAGGATATAATGGAGCTTCTACTTCTAGCAAAATATGAAGTCCGCTCCTCTTCAGCTGTCTGGATTAAATTTAAGAAGGTCAGTGGTGAATTCCATTGCTCCCAGCTGGTACCTGCACATGTTCACAGGTTCTTAATGAGCAGGCCTTCCTGAAGTTAGCAGGGTGATTGGGAACGTCTGACCTGCATGGGACCCCCTATAACTGCCTTGGTTTGAAATTCGCAATTTTTTCAGATGTCTAGAAAAAATAAAATACTTGGTGTGGAGAGGTTATCAGAAGCTTCTCATGTGCTTTCTCTAGGCCTTGCTCTCTATGGAGACTCTGATGGAGAAGAAATTCAGGTAATAAGTGGGTTCAACTTAAAAGCTAAGCTCTTCCCCAAAAATGTCAGGAAGGACTCCCTTACCTTTATTGTTTTCAAAATGAACATGTATTCAGCTTCCATACAACGGGGGGGGGGGGGGGCAGTGACACGGGGGCTCATATAGAGACTAAAAGAAGCAAGAGTCTTCTCTTAGCTTGTTTCTCCCATGCTCATCTCACCCATTGTGTTGACCCTTCCATCAGTCTCGATGACCTACCCTACCTTCCCCAGAAAACAAGATGCTTGTCCCACTGTGTCTCTTTCCTGAGAATGTCCCTGAATGGCTCCCATCTCCCACAGGAGTCAACCCAGCCTCCCAATCTGGCTTTCAAGGGCTCTATGATGCAATCTCCACCCCCGCCCCAGCCTCATCTCTCACATCCCTTCCTCACCCTTGCTCCCATCATGTGTTGGGTCCCTCCATGTCTTTGCTCTTGTTTTTCTTTACCTGATGTGACCTCCAGCCTCTTCTTTCCCTCCTTCCCTTGCTCTGATGTGACCTCCAGCCTCTTTCCCTCCCTACCTTGCAAGACTCCCTCATCTGATGGCACCTCTGGGCAGCCTTTCTGGGACCCACTGTACCAGGTTGCAGCCTTCTCCATGGTCCCAGCACACATCTCCATCCTGCACTCACCACATCATGTTCATATTACACTTTTACTTTTCTCTCCCTCCTGCTAGTCAACAACTCCCTCACTCGTTTTTTTTTTTCTTTTTTTTTTAAGATTTTATTTATTTATTCATGAGAGACACAAAGAGAGAGAGGCAGAGAACCAGGCAGAGGGAGAAGCAGGCTCCATGCAGGGAGCCTGATGTGGGATTTGATCCTGGGACTCCAGGATCACACCCTGCACCAAAAGCCGATGCTCAACCACTGAGCCACCCAGGCATCCCTCCCTCACTCTTTTTTAAAAAGATTTATTTATTTATTCATGAGAGAGGCAGAGACATAGGCAAAGGGAGAGCAGGCTCCCTGTGGGGAGCCCAATGTGGGACTCAATCCCAGGACCCCAGGATCACTACCTGAACCAAAGGCGGATACTCAACCACTGAGCCACCCAGGCGTGTCAAGGATTCCCTCACTCTTGAGGCGATATAGCATAGTGGTGAGGGCGCAGTCCCTAGAGACTCACTCCCCAGTTTCTAGTCCCAGTTCTATCACTCTCTGACTGTGTTAGACTCCATCTCCTGTCTTACTTCCCTGAAATATTCCAGGGTTTGTGTGGGTCAAGTGCATAGGAAGTACTAGAGACAGTGCCAGGTACGTGGTAAGAGCTATACATACGTTTTGTCTATCACCATTATTTACTAAAGACAAAGCTCAATGAAACTGTGTGTTTTCCCTTGAAGATTAGTGCCATGCAAATTGCAACAATGATTTGTTGGTAACGGATCTTTTCTGGAAATTTTAGAACATTTGGCTGAAGGAAGCTGAATGGAAATATAATATTTCATAAAATCTCAGAGTTTCTTCAGTTATTCTTCATTAAACAGTAGAATTGCCAGGCTAGGAAGGTATCACCACTGCTTTGATTCCAGATGCTTCTAAGCATAGAGGCCTTTTAGAGATCTCTGAAGCCCTTTTTAGTTTCCTTTAAAGCCTGTCTTAGTTTGAGCTGCTGTAGCAAAAATGCATAAACTCAATGACTTATACAACACACTTTTATTTCTCACAATTCTAGAGGCCGAGAAGTCCAAGGTCATGGCACCACAGATCTGTGTTTGGCAAGTGCCTGCTTCCTCACAATGTCGCCTTCTCAGTGCTCCCCATACTGTCCAAGGAACAAACTAGCTCTCCCAGGTCTCTTTTGTAAGGACACTAATCCTAATCAGGAGGGCTCCACCCTCATGACCCAATAACCTCCCAAGGGCTTCCCCTCTTAATACCTTGAGGTTAGGATTCCAATAAAAGAACTTGGAGGCATTCAGACCGAAGCACCCCCGACCCCTGCACTTTACAATTCCGTGCCATGTGAAGATGTTTGCTCCCACCATTCTGCTGGTGTTTAACTGGCCATGAATGACCTCCTTAAAAAAAAAAAAAAAAAAAGCAAAAAGCCATGTCTTTCCTCACATTTCATTCTCTTTTTCCTTTCTTTCAAGGCTGTCACTGTTGATATCCTGCTGCTCTGTCCCCTCCCCCTCCGTTTCATCTGGAAGATCTCCCTCTACTCACCTGAGGAGACTTACCTGGTTTCCTTAGCTCCTGGAAGGCAGATCTCTCTCTCCCCACCCACTAGGTGGATTGAGGGCATGCCCAGGAACTCACTACTTTTCTTCCAGTGATATCTTTCTCCTCAGAGAAGTCATGGCAAGTGTGACTTCTAGATTCAAATCTCTAGCCCTGACTCCTTTTCTGAGTTAAAATTGTTGTCTGACCATTTAGCTTGGCGGGAGGATCTTTTCAGTTTCAATGTGACCAACCAACCTTATAGCCCCAACGTCTGCATCCCAATGTCTGTTAGGAGAGATCTCTGAGCCATCTGATCTCATAACTACAGCCACTATGGACATATTCACGTCCTCCATCCCCTTGAAAATGTCACCAAGTTCTTCTCTTTAAGAACACTTTAGATTTGCCTTTAATCTCTATGGTTATTGCCTCCAGCAACATCTTCCACACTAGATTCCCACCCTGGTGCCCCAATGCAGGACTGAAGTACAATTTTCATATCACCCTCTGCTCAAAAATTGTAAGCAGCTCTTTCTGGCCAGTGATGGATCAAGTCCAAGTTCTTCTGTCTAGATCCCAAAGTGCCATGTAACCTGATCCCAACCTACCACATCTAACATATTTCCCACACCCTCTCCAGACATTTATGGAATACCTGCTTTCTTCAAGGAATTCACCTGGTTTCTAGAGGAATCAAAGGATGAAGAGGGTAGGCCCTCTGCTCTGAGCCCTTCACAGTGAGGTAGAAGATTGGAGGTAGAGAGTTTGCCAGGCACAAAAATTCTAATTAAATATCGGTACATTGTCCAAAGTATAGTAAGTAATATGGGGACTTAGGGAAGAGAATCGTCGGTGTAGACATATCCTATACTGAGCTTTGATAGTCTCTTAAGGCATATCAATGTTTCTGAGCAACAGATCTAAACAATTCTTGGGAATCGAGATTATTCAATAATTTTTTAATAGAAAAAATATAAGTACTTTCCCCCCAAACAAGTTGATTTTTGAGGTCGTTTGAGAAGGATGTGCCTTTTTGTCACTATTTGGGAGGGGCTACACTTTGCCTGAATTTCTATTTTTGAACGAGCTCTTTTAAATTGTATTGGTTTTGAATTTTATATAAATATCAAAGTCAAATACTGGGGTAAAATGAAAATAGTCTCCTTGGAGATGAGTTCTTTTCTGTCAAATGCCATTACCAGTAAAAAATGACTGGTTTCAGGTAAGGTGAGATTGGTTGTCAATTTTGCGTGCTTTCCATGAAGTGCTCTAGTTTTAAGAGCACCCCTGAGCTGCTTCCTGTGTGATCCTCACAGATAAATTTGAGGTGAAAACTTCTCTGAACTAAAGCTCTGGTAAGAAGAATTCACATCAAGAGAATTCCATTTCTGTGGAATTTCCCAGCCTGTGCTCATGGTCTGACATTCATGAGATTCTGTTGTGTTTGGATGAGAAGAAGAATTCTCTGTGACCTTGAAATTTTTGTTTTGGATGGCTCTTCCTTCTAGTACTTTCTCCTTGCTTCAATGGCTGCCCATGGACCCAAGATAAACCATTTTCCCGTGCCTGCTGAGAGAACATAGCTTAAACATTTTATGTTCTCTGTTGCCACACTGTTAGGACTAGCTTCCTAACTTGTGCTGGAAAATTCCAGAAGGTAAATAGTTGGGTATATGTTTTCATGTGTGTCTAACTCACACTGGGTGCATACACTTTTTGTTACCTCTTTGAACTCTAAGAGAGATTTCAAGAGTGCACGTAGGGGTAGATCCCTGGCTTCACACTTAGTCCATTCCTCATTCCAGCCTCACCTATACGTTTCCCCTCACCTGAAATCTGAGCCAGTAGAGAATAAACAGACAAGTGCCACCCACCCTACCCAATGGGCAGCCCTAGCTTATAAACATGCACATACACACAGGCACTCATACAAGCACACATGTACACACTTGCCTGCAACCATCTGCCCCCAAGCATGCATACACATACTTGAGGGTTTATAAAAGGCTCTCTTCAAACATCCACTGGATGTCTGCCTGGAGAGTCCAAGTATGGAAAGAGACTGTCTGGAGGCACATCTTGAGTAATCTCTGAGTGTTTCTCTCTTTTATTTCTGCACTTCACCCTTCCCCCCTTACCTTAGCCAAGACATATTTCCATGAGTCCTTATTTCATACGGCTCCTGTCTTTCCTCCTGTCACTGTCTTCTCTTCCTGGTAGAAGTCCAGCTTGAGGTATCCCTCATGCAGATGCTACTGTGATCTGTTTTTCCAGCAATTATTCTGAGCCATCCACACTCTGCCCCTCCCTCTTATAACCAGAGACACTGGCAAGTCCATCGGACCATCAAGGCAAGAGAAAGCTAAGCTCAGGACAGGGAGCCAGCCCTGAGCCCCATCATTAGCTTGTTCTAACCTGTCATGCTCTGATACTAGTAGTTCATGAATGGCCTAAGCCAGGAACCTATATTGTAGCATCAGAGCTCATGGATCTAAAGAGGACCTCATTACCTAACACTCAGTGACCAGTTGTACAACTCTCTGAGGGTATATACAAGCCACATGACCCTACAGCCGTGTCATGTTTTATTTGCCAAATTCAGGCAAGTCACCATGCACAAAAACCATTGGGTAGGTTGCACACACATTTCCATTAATAGTTTTCAACTGTTATTCCAGAAAATCTGGGGCCTTGCTAGTAGGATTCAATTTTAAAATGATGCACAAAAATACAGGAAGAGAAGAGTAAGTAAGCAGAGATGAACATGACAAGAGATTTAGCAGATTAAATGAGTAAAGGGGTGGCTGGACTAGGAGATCCCTCTAGCCCTGGGAATCAATGTTTCTACCAGATAGATGTAAATGTTCTGTAAGAGGTCAGAAATGTCCAAGGATGTGGAACTAGGAAGATAATTCTAGAGATAGAATTGGCTAGTGATGCATTATCAGTTGTTACTGCTTTTTCACCTAAAATGCTTTTTTTTTTTTTTACTTTTTTACTTATTTATTTATTTATTTATTTATTTATTTATTTATTTATTCATGATAGTCACAGAGAGAGAGAGAGAGGCAGAGACACAGGCAGAGGGAGAAGCAGGCTCCATGCACCGGGAGCCCGATGTGGGATTCGATCCCGGGTCTCCAGGATCGCGCCATGGGCCAAAGGCAGGCGCCAAATCGCTGTGCCACCCAGGGATCCCTCACCTAAAATGTTTAATGCTGTTTCCAAAATTACTGAATTTATTCCCAGGACACGATTTATTTTCTGGGAGAATCTGGTTTGTTCAGGGTGCACCACAATTAGCTGATAATACTCTATTTAAATGGCACCTTCCATCTGTGGATTTCAAAGAATTTTATGGCATCAGTTAGTTCACACGTGTGACTTTGAATTCATTTGGACACCTGGGAAATGGATGGTAAACACTTCCACCCAGGCAAAGCCAGAATACTGAAATGGATGGTCTCCTGGGTGTCCAAGTGCTGGCGGGTGAGACCCTAAAACTGATGCCCAAATGAACTCCAACTTCTTCCCACCATTTCATCCCACCATTCATGTTAGATCTTCTGACATTTAACTATCCAATAAAATGTGAAATTTGGAAGAAATTTCCAGACTGCTAATCTGTGTGTAGATGAAGGGAAAAGCTTGCACATTATAGCCTCCCACTCTGCCCAGTTCTGACTCTGATACTGACATTTTCATGGTTGAAATCCAAACACTACGTACTGCCTTAATTTCCTCTCGATTTGTCCTTTCTCAACCCCCTACCATCCAATGCGCACCCTCTTCCCTCCATGAATTCACTTCCTAAAAGTTTTCAATGACCTCCTGCAATTCCAAACAGTATTTCTCAGGTCATTGCCATTGACCTCCCTGATGCTGTGGCCCAAACTATCCTCCTCCTTGAAAATCTCTCTTCTTTTGACTTCTGTGGCCCTGAAATTCCCATTTTCCTTTCACCGCTCTGGTGATATTTCTCTTTGTCATTCTGTGGGCATTCCACAAGGAATTCCACCAGCCGTTGTGGTCTGTGAGCTTCTCTGATCCTCCTGTGGGATCAAGGCTTACCATCCCTTCTCTGCCAGGGATACAGAGAGCTCCCCCTGGTTCCTAGACTGAAAATCTCAGAGATTATATCCATACTTCTTTTTCTTTCCTTTCCTACATCCAGTGGCTGACTGAGTTTCTATCTTCCCTCTGAAGCAGCTCTTGACACCCACTGTCATCTCAACTCAGGCCCCTAGCACCTAGAGCATTCCCCTCCAAACTCTTTGGATCATGCACATTAATAAAATAGGTTCATATATGGACCTCAAATTTTAAAAGATTTTTTTATTTGAGATATAATTCACTCTTCCAGTTTTCAATTGTTTATATGCTATCTCTCATATGTTATCTCTATTGGTGTTGCCACAGACTGGGTGGCCTCAAGAACAGAAACTTATTTTTGCACAATTCCAGAGGCCAGAAATCTAAGATCAAAGTGCCATCATGGTTGGTTTCTGGTGAGAGCTCTCTTCCTGGCTTATAGACAGCTACCTTCTCACTGTGTCTTTACATGGGCTCTTCTGTGTGTGTGCAGGGGTGGGGTGGGGGGGCTAGGGGTGCAGGAGAGAGGAGAAAGAGAGAGATATGGTGTCTCTTCTCTTTTTATTCGGACACCAGTCCTATCAAAATATGGCTCCACCCTTATGAGCTTGTTTAGCCTTTATTACCTCCTATCTTCAAATACAATCACATTAAAGATTAGAGCTTTGGGGCACCTGGGTGGCTTAGTCAGTTAAACATCTGTCTTTTGCTCAGGTCCTGATCCTGCTGAAGGGGGAGCCTGCTCCTCCCTCTCCCTCTGCCTGCTACTCATCCGTTTGTGCTCTCCCCTCACCCCAACAAATAAATAAAATCTTAAAAAAAAAATGAGGTTAGAGCTTCAGCACATGAACTTGGCAAGGACACCTGTCAGTTGGTGACATAAGCAGTTTCTATTAAACTTTAAAATACATAAAATATGCGCTAAAAATATGGGAATTTTAAAAATAAATGTAAATAAGAATTCCCATATTTTCTTCCCACTGTCTTAGTGGATCACCTTGAGCACATGGGGGAGGACACACCTGTCATTCAAATCCATGGGCCTAGCTGATAACTACAACGTCCTAATGGCTCTGTCTGCCACCAGGCTTCTGCTTTGCCTTCCAATATAACACAGCCTCTGTATCAATCTTTATAAAACTTTGGTTTCTTCTTCCCCCTTCTTTAGAAAACTTTGGTGCTCTGAGTTGCCCAGAGTACAGACCAATTGCCAGCTTGACCTTCGGGGCACTCCATGTCCCACCATGACCTCTACATCAAGTCATTGTCCTTCCTGATGACTCTCATGGGCCCCTTCCTCCTCACCTGCAGCTCTTGGGCCTCTAGCTTGACTCAGCACCACCTTGCCTAACCCTCCAACATGATCTCCCTCCCTACTCGAAGTTCTGTCCCATATTTTGGTACACGGTCACCTGCTGCTCTGCAGTGTTGCTCGTCTTCTCATGGGCACCACTTCTTTTTCAGCTGGATTATGAGCTTCAAGATTTCATGGTCCAGGAATTTCTTCTTCATTTCATAGCCTGCTCTGAGCACACACTCTGAACTGTCCTCTGTCACAGTAGTGCTTCTCGGTCCTCCTCCCAGAGTGGCACAATCTGCAGGGCAGCCTGAGCCATCTCAGTGGTTGCAGTTGGGCAGAGACTACCAGGGAGGCCTTGTAGGCCATGACTTGCTGATCACACATGTATCCATGGTCTGATCACGTTTGGGATAGGCAGCTTTACACTGCTAATTCCTCAACCTGCTCCAGCTCAGCTTCTTGGAAATGGTACTTCCCAGAAGTTGGTAATATATTCTCCTAAAGATTTAATAGAAGCAAAGTTGGCGGCATATTGAAAAGAATGCTCCTAACTGCCAACTCAGAGTGCCTTAAATTAATGTTGACAAATGTGAGATTTATTAGTGAAGATACATCTCTTTAGTGCCTGATGGGGCTCAAGGCGTGCATGTAAATCATTCAGATGACAGTTTTCTGGGCTGAGCGCTTGGCATTTACCTGCTACCATTCAGTGCACCTGTTCACAGATGGCAGCACGGGGACGCTGAGGATGATTTGAGATGATGGCCACTCAGGAGCAAAATGACTTCGAAACATGGAAATGCAGGCCTAGAGCTGTCTCCAAATCTTGAATTCCTGTTTAAAACTCATCAGCAAATGCTGACCTGGACTACAATGAAGATATCAGCTTACCTCCTGGACTTTAACTCTGTGGCCCTCAGGCTGCACTGTCACCATCCAGGTTCTGGTGTGTCCCTCGGGACTATCAGTCCTGGGATGGCTGCTAGCTGAGACCCGCCCTTCTTTGTGAAATGAACGTGTGCAGACTGAAAATTAGTTTCTGGGCCCATTTTAGGAGGTAATTGTCCAAAAACCTGAAGTGTTTTAAATTTAAACTACCTATTTCTTCCCCCTATTTACCTGATAAACTTGGCAGAGTTGGTGAATGTCATAATTGAGTTCAGAGTCCACAAATCATTTCGCAGTATGTATTTCAGGTATAATATGGTTCAATGTCCTGAACCAGGATTATCTTGCCAACCCCTGTGGGTGTTACATGGTGCCAAGGATGCTGTCTGGTACTGGCGTGTCGTGTGCATGATCTGAACGGACCCTATAGGTTCCCATCGGGTGATGTTTTGCAAATGAGTGTATACATGCTGCTATCCTGTAAGGGCTAGTGGGTGAATTTTCTCTGTGTTTCTTCGTACTTTTTCATAGGAGCACCTGTGTCTCCCACATCGACGCAAAGGGCCAAGCTGGTCAGAGTGACAGATGTGGGGAATGGCCAACGCTGTTCACAGAAATCTCTGCCAGTGGAATATTTCTTTGAAATTTTTGATCCTTTCATTTTCACAAGACACCCACAGAGAAAGAAAGGAAGGAAAGAAGGAGGGGCGGAGAGAGGGAGGGATCGAGGGAAAAAGAAAAGAAAGGAAAAAGAATGAAAGGAAGAAAGGAAGGAAGGATGGAAGGCAGGAGAAAAAGAAAGAAAGAAAGAAAGAAAGAAAGAAAGAAAGAAAGAAAGAAAGAAAGAAAGAAAGAAAGAAAGAAAACGGGAAGAGGAAGAAAAGAAAGAAAAAATAGAGAAAGAAAAGAAGGAAGGAAACAAAGAAACAAAGAAGGAAGGAAGGAAGAGAAGGAAGGAAGGAAGAAAAAGAGAAGAAAAAAGAAAGAAAGAAAGAAAGAAAGGAAGAAATAAAGAAAGAAAGAAAAAAGAAAGAAAGAGAGACCATCTCCCAGTCAAGCCCACCCACTTTAAAAGGCTGCCTCTCTGAGAAGAGTTTAGCTCAGGCCACACTTTCCCTTCCAGCCTCCACCTTCCACTGGGGCCATTGGCACAGGTCACCGGGACCATTAGAGGCGGCAGCAGGGGACGCTGACTCTGCTGGCCTTGTTTCCCCTGGCCTGTGCTGAGGCTGGAGTGGGGAATGCCCACGTCAGCTGCCAAATGAAGCATTTTCATAGCCTGAGTCACACAGACAGACTATTGCCTGTGAACACAAAACAGGCAAGTAGAGAACAGAATGCCGATTCTGGAACACAGGGGAAGGATTATTGCTAAGAGCCATTACACACACTCAGGGTCATTCTTAACCCCGTCATTCTGCGATTCTGTTTTGTGTGAGGGTGATGCAAGCTCCCCACGAGTGTGCAGGTGTTATCCCCTTCTCACTGTTTTCTCTCAACCCTGCTTTGAAGCACAGTGGTACAAACCAGCACGAAGCTTGGCAAGTCTGTGTTCATCACTGGGGTTTAATTAAAATACACTGAGCCTTGCAGAAACTTGTGGTTTGGAATAATGGAAAGTTTAGGGAATCAGAAACATAGACTGATCCCAGGGAAAAAGATCCAATTTCCCCTCCAGCACTGGATTTCTTTGCCTTCCATTTCCTCCCAGACTTATAGTTCCTTCCCTCTCAAACGTATCAATTATTTTTCTAAGAAAGGATTCACCAATTTTATAATTGCAACTATTTGGCATTTACATATACAGAGGCATTACCCAAGTGTCCACACTGTTTCATATCCCTTTGTATTGGGTTAATTTGTAAGAGTCTATTTTCCATGCACCTACTAAGTGTGCAAGAAATGTGGGGTGCTGGGATGCGGTCGTGAGCAGAACTAACCCGCTTGGCTCCTTTTCTCAAGGATCTTCTGAAGTGTTTGTGTTGCATCTCGGTCTCTCTGTCATGCTAAGAGCACAGAATTCAGCTTGGTCTTGGGAAGTGAATTCAACTTTCACGAAGTGTCAGACAGTTAAGCAAAATAAATGGTGTTGGATATAGCACTTGTCAGCAGCATCTAATTACATATAATTGAATATATCTCTCTAATAGTGATGATACAGCTGTATTCTTCAAAGCATGATATGCACATGTTACTTCCACGTGTCATGCGTCATTTGAACAGCTTCATAAATCAGTCAGTGGACTTCCCACAAGTGTTGCATTAGTTGTTGGCTGAGCTAAGGCACTTTCTTTAAGACTGTGTCCCAATGTAGTTTCTACGTCCAAATCAGCTGCGTGTGTTTGTAAAAATTCCCACTTTTTAGCTTCAGTTCAGGTCCCCAGAATTAGAATCTCAGGAGTTGGGATCAGACATATGCATTTCTGGCAAGGACTCCCTCAGTCATTTAGTTCAGAGTAAAATTTAGACTGTTATTCTTGAGGAGCCCCTGGGTGGCTCTATCAGTTAAGTGTTCCACCCGTGATTTTGCCTCAGATCACGATCTCAGGGTCATGAGATCAAGCCTCACGTTAGGCTCTGCACCAGGCATGGAGCCTGCTTGGAATGCTCTCTCTCTTTCCCTCTGCCCCTCCCACCTGCTTGTGCATGCACATGCATGCACACGCATGCACATGCACACACCCAGACACACGCTCTAAAAAAAGAAGTATTCTTTTTGAGCTTTTCTCATTAAAACCAACACAAAAGGAATCAATCAATTGGTCAAACTAATCCAGCATTTGGGGTAGGCAGCTGATATCAGATAGATCTATGAAGTTTCCTTTGGCATCACATAGCCCTTCCCCTCCCAAGCAATTAAATAATGATATGATATCGCTTATGTTCAGCTCTGGTTGGGCCAAGGACCTTTGTCGGGTCATTTGGTTTCTTACTTTCTTCACCTGCAGTGTGAGCACTTAGACTTAATGATCTTCGTGCACCTTTTTTGTCAATGTGAACACACTGAGCAGATACCTGCGGTGGTGGCCAGTACTTTTACCTCTGCCTATCTATACCACCTTCCTCGGCCACCAGGAGATTAAGACACAGAGAAAGAAGAAACAGGACAAACACAGCAGAAACATGTCTTAAGTACATTATGCCTCCAGACTGTAATTTTAATTATTTTGTCTTATCTTCTTTCTAGTAAATAATAGTCTTTGTTCTGTTAGTGACTGAGTTTATCACTTTAAGTGATTCATTCATGTATTGATTCATTGAACATGCAGAAGTGTCCAGTATATCCCAGGACAAGGCCATGTGCTAAGGATATAGAAATGCACAAATAGTTTGACCTCAGACGGTCTTCTCTTGCCTAAAATAGGTGTACTTTAGCCACAGTCCATTGACACCCTTTTCAATTCTAGATTCCTCCTCCTGAAAGAGTGATGTAGAAAATATTTTTAAAACATAAAGACAAAAAAAAAAAAAACCAATAGACAAGTGGAGGATGGGCAGAGGGAGAGAGAGAGAGAGAGAGAGAGAGAGAGAACCTCAAGCAGACTCTATGCTTGGCACAGAGCCCAACACAGGGCTCAATCTCATGATAATGAGATCATTACCTGAGCCGAAACCAAAAGTCGGACATGTAACCGACTGAGCCACTCAGGCATCCTAAGACTAGTTCCTTTTGGATCCTTATCTAATTGTTTAAATTTCAAACCTAAAATTTCGAAAGACAAATCCTACCCAGTCACCTATCACCCTTGTCCACATGAGTGAACAAATAAAAGCCATAGCCATATCATGTGTTAGCCTTTCCCATCATCCATAATAATATTCCCTGGGAACAAAGTTAGGCAGGTGGAACTTTTTTAAGTTTTTCAATCTCTAGCAATAGAGATGGTTCTGCTCATTTTATAACACCTACTATATTCCAAATAGTAAGTCTATATGGATTCATTTCCTATTTTTGTAAATAGCTTTCAGAGGATGGCAGTAAATCTTCAGAGGATAACAGGTAAAGAAATTTCCTTCTTTATTATTTTATTATTTTTTTAATTGAAGCATAATTGCCATACAATATTATATTAGCTTCAGGTGTACAACAGTACAGTACTGCATCACTGTAATGATCCAACAGTTCATCTGTCTTCCTACCCTTATTATAATATTACTGACTATATTTCTCCTATGCTGAACTTTTCATCCCTGTTACTTTATTTCATCCCCATTATTTTATATCTAATCCCCTTTACCTATTTTGCCTATAAGAACCCTCCTTTATTCATGTATGTATGTGTGTATTTATTTATTTTTATGGAGGCTCCACTCCCAGTGTGGCACCCAACTTGGGCCTTGAACTTGTGACCCTGAGATAAGACCTGAGCTGAAATCAAGAGTTGGATGCTTAACCAACTGAGCAACCCAGGCACCTCTAAGAATCCTCCCTTAAAAATATTTCAGGGCCCTGGGGGGCTTAGTCAATTAAGTGCCTGACTCTTGATTTTGGCTCAGGTCATGATCTCAGGGTGGTAAGATTGAGCCCTACTTCAAGCTCCATGTTGGGCATGGAGTCTGCTTAAGATTCTCTTTCTCTTTTTCTATCTCTCTCTGCCCTTCCCCAGTCCTCACAAGTATGCTCTTCTTGCATGCTCACTCTAAAAAATGTTTTTTAAGCTAATTTCCCCTAATTGCATTGGAATGTTTTTCATGACAAAACTCATGAAAGGGTTATTGTGTTTCAAAAATTCTTCTTGCTCAGTTGATAGGACTTAAATGTTTTAAACTAAGGAGTTACCTGGACCTATGAGTTTCTATGTATATCTTGGATTTAAGGGGAAAAAAGGTACTTGCACGTATCCTCTTGATCAATTTTATATCCAGGAGAGAACTCTACCATGAAGCCGTTTTACTCAGCCATTGATCACTTCACACAATTTCAACAGATTTTTAATTAAGGTTGACAGGCAAGCCACCATATAAGTGATGCAAACTCCTTTTCCCCCACAGAAAGACATCAACAGACTGTACCCTTGTTTTGCATGAAGAGCCATGGGTGAGCAGTAGGAGGCTCCCTCCCCATCCTCAGATGTGAGACATACATTCTGTGCTGTTCCTCTTCCTTGGTTTAGAAGATTCTTCTGCACTGCCATGTGCATTTCCCCATCACAGAGAACCTCATCTGTCATGATTACTGAGTTAAAACAAGTAAAAAAAAAAAAGGTTTTGGCTTCATTGTTTGCGTAAAGCCATGTGCGGTCTGTGCGGTCCAAGGTCAATGGGGAGCTAACCTTCACAGGTGACCGTGAGAGGGAGGAAAGTGTCCTGTCCTGGGGCAGCTGGAAGCATTTTCCCAAGAAGGATGGCAGAAATGTGAACTCCTTCTTACTTCATCAGCCAAACTGTTGTGTCCGTAAGGAAGAAATGCCACTACAGGACTCAGAAGTGACTCTGGGCAGGTGGCACCAGAGCCTGCCTTGGGTCCTCCTGGGCATTTGTTGTCACATGCAGTCCCTGTTCCTGATTTCAGACCTTTCTGGACATTTCTCATGAAATAGAAATCCTGAATGCTCTTTTCTGGTGCCTTCTTACTATGTGGTGAATGACTAATTTTGTCTAATTGAGGAAGCTTTTTTCTAAAGACTAAACCTAGACTCATACTGCTGGAGAAAGTACAAAAATGGGTGCTTGTGTGGGAGGTAGAGCAGTATTTGAGATGCAGTTGCTTTTTAGAAATTTGTTTTTTACTAATGCTTCACACTTCCTCAGAGAAACGCAGCAACTCCAACATAAAGCACTGTGGAGTGCAATTTTTAAAAGCTAGTACAGGCCAGCTTTTAAAATTTTTTTTACTAGAAGGAGAGCCTGAGCAGGGGTGGGAGGGGCAGAGAGAGAATCTTAAACAGGCTCCATGCCCAGCTCTGAGCCATTGCGGGGCTCGATCTCATGACCCCAAGATCATGACCTGAGCCAAAATCAAGAGCCTGATATTTAACCAATTGAACCACCCAGGAGCCCAGCTTTTAAAATATTTTTTATTAAAAATCATCTCCTTCAAAACCTTTGAAAATTCTCAAAATTATATGTATATATATATATATATATATATATAAATATATAGCAAATTACATATAACACAAGTTATACTTATGGACATTTGACATTTAAATACTAGTGATGTTCACATATTACAATATACACATATACTTGTCACTGGCAGGACAAAGCACTTAACATAGCAGGTATAACTCTTCGCAACAACCCAGTGAGGTAGGACTGTCCCCACTTTACATATGGAGAAACTGATGAAGCCGGAGGAAAATGAGGAATTTATCTGAAGTCAAACAGCTAAAAATTAATTGGAAGCAGGATTAGAGCCCGTGTTTTATTTTGACTAGCACTTTTATGCCACTAGATCTAATGCTCCTTCATTTCTTTAGTAAGAACATGAGCTGCTTGCTTATCCTCTTATTATCTGGAATATTTTCTACTCCTTATGTCTAATTTTGTCACCATTTTCACAGCCACTGAATCAATAGCCACATTTGTCCCTTACATTTTAATATCTAGGGTTTCCTGTGTGGCTCAGTCGGTTGAATGTCTGTCTCTTAATTTTGGCTCAGGTCATGATCCCAGGGTTTTGAGATTGAGCCTAGAGTCAGGCTCCACACTCAGTGGGGAGTCTGCTTGAGAGTCTCCCTCTCCCTCTACCCTGCCCATCCTGGCACATGTGCTCTCTCTCTCACGTGCTCTCTCAAATAAATAAATCTTTAAAAAAAAAAAGTCTGTATGTTTTTGGGAGTAATCAGAAAACAAAACAAGGGGCACCTGAGTGGCTCAGTAGTTGAGCATCTGCCTTTGGTTCAGGTCATGATCCTGGGGTCCTGGGATCAAGTCCTGCATCAGGGTCCCCAGAGGGAGCCTGCTTCTTCCTCTGCCTATGTCTCTGGCGCTCTCTCTCTCTCTTTCATGAAAAAATAAATAAAATCTTTTTTAAAAAACTGAATGAACAAAACACAAATACCATATTACTTTGGAGATTGTGTTACAGAATTAAGCTTTGAAATGCAACATAGTTTTGTGTTTTCCAGTTGATTCAGGCTCTGATGTAAGAGTTCAATATTTTACTAAGTATCCCCATGTCCTGTCTAATGGCAATTCAAACAGGCCTTCAGATAGAGCTGTGTCACCTGGGCATCAAGCTAAGGCTTTAGCTGTCTGAAAGTCACCAGGCTAATGATGGACAGATGACTCCCATTCCCCAGGCTGGGCTTGTTGGCTTCCGTCTTGTTTGATGGCATGCTAAGTATTAGGTTTAGCTGCCCCCACTTCCTTAGCCCCCAAAATGTCCGAGAGTGTGATAAGCCTTACTCATTATGCTCTGAAATTTCCTCTTAAGTGGCAGCCATGTCCTTATATTTTCAGGGCCTTGTGCTGTGCCTGGCACAGAGTATATGCTTAGTTGATGAGTGGGAACAAATAAATAAATGTGTACTATTTGAGCAAATGGGAGATGCAATGGGTTCTGCTTCTTGATATCACACTATTTTTGTGAAAGTGTTACAGTAGAAAAATGCTTCAGCTCACAAGTTGGGAACCCATGGGCCAGACTTTCAAGTAAGGCATCAATAAGAGAACTGGAAATTTAGAAGTTTTCTAAGAAAAAGTGGTCTGCACACATAAATTGTAAATATTGCTTGAATAGGAGTTTTCCTCATGTCTTCCCCATTGCCAAATTTTGGTACTTTAAGCTGGCCCTAAATCTGTAGCCCTTGCTCTAAAATTTGAAGCCCTAATTTGGTGTGTGCTAAATTAAGTAAACCACAGTACCCAAAAATAAATATTAAATGGCTGAATATAAATATTGAAGTCTTGGGGGGCAACTTAGAGCAACTTCCACAAATGGTATATTATCATAAACATATGGTAATGGCAGTGAAGTCATTTCTTTGTTTAGAAAGAAAATTACTATTTTCTATAGATAATAATACACCCCACAATCATTTATGAAAGCAGTCTTTCCCATTTTGCTTTTCTTTCGAACAGATAAGTGGTTGCTCATTCTGCCATAAAAATTCATGACCATACCGTGGCCCGAGAGGCACTTGGCCAGCATGCACAGCACTGCCCCAGCGCTCCCAGAGGCCCCCCACGGTCTTTGTAGGTCTTGGACGTGGTACCAGGAGAGACCCAGCAGAGGAGTGGCCAGGAGGGGACATCCCAGAGACAGCTCTTGCTTCTGAAAGTGTCTGCTCAGTTCAGGCCCACCCTGTGTCATTAGAGAAAAAGGCCCAATTTGAAAATCCAGTCTTTCATAACGTGTAAGGTAGAGATAAATGTCCCCTCTCACCTTAGTATTCCTGATGGACTCCCCCGCAGCTAAAAAATGATCGTTACACTTGTTTGTCCTCTTCCTGTGGCACTTATCAGCCTGTCTGGGAAGAGAGTTAGTTGTGTGCACATCTTATCACATCCTTATCGGCTGCTCTCTCTAGTTACTAGTTCTGTATGCTCGTGTTTCCCCTAGTCCTTGCCTAGGAGGACAGGAGACTTGGAGTTGAATCCTGGCTTTACTACTTCTACCAGCCATGAAAACTTGGACAAGTTACTTCTCCAGTCTTGGCTTTAGTTGTCTCATCTGCAAAATGTTTCTAACCCTTTGGGTTGATTTGAAGATGAACTGAGATAGCATGATGCCTGGCATGCTATAACCACCGATGTCAACCTCTGTCATCAGTAATGATGCTCTTGAGTAGAACCAAGTTTTGACCCTGGCTCTTTCCTCATCAGGGAGGAGCTCTGAGCGTCTGCTCCCAGCCCAGCTGTGCAGGTGCTGCTGAAGCCCGAGACCCTTCTCCTGGCACCCCATCTGCTTCTGGACTGCAGCCCTGCCGCAGCCTCACCCCTCTCTGCCACTTCTCCTACCTCTGTGACCCACACACGGGTTTGTACAATGAAGCCTGAGTCATGTGAGTGTGGCAGGTTCTCGTCTCAAAAGGATTCAACTCAGCTCAGCGTGTTCCTATTCTTCTTTACTCAACCTCACCCCTCAGGAGGCCAGGATGGAAGAAAGTGTTGTTATCCATCCACAGCAGATGCTTCTGAGCTGCGGCTTTGCTCAGATACCATGCCAAGGCCCCGGCATTTAAAAAGAAGCGTGAGGTCCAGTCCTGCCTTTGAGGACCTACAGTCCCTGTCGCCAAGACAGGGTGCAGTATCAGAAGGTGGCTGACAACACTGGAGAAGTTTTATGTGGCAAAGGAAAATAAAGAAAGACCAAGGTGGCTGCGAGGTCAGGTCTGGGAGTGGTGGTTCTTGGTCTCCAGGACTCCTCTTTACAGGAGCTTGCTGTCTTTCTGTTCCCCGTGCTGGAGAAAAGAACACTGAGAGCAAGTTTGCTTTTCAGGGGAGAATGATTACTTGGCTTGATGGACTGTAGCAGGAATTGAGGACGATTCATAGCAAATTAAAACAAGCAAAATCTGGAGGTGAGCTCATGAAGGTGGTGTGACCTATGAATTTCACCTCAAGAACTTTGGTTTGATGGTGAGCAACATGAGCAGGCCTTACGAACAGGCAAATATGAGCAGGTCTAATGATTAGATCCAAAAAGGAATTCCAGTCCTAACGATGTTTATGTCCTATTTTACACAAGGACCACATGCATTAAAAGCTATAGCTCTGACTTTTGATGTCAAGAGTCTGTGTGATAAATGATGGTTTTACTAACATTTCTATTAAAATTACATAAATACAGAAAAATGCACAGATTATAAGATACACCTTTGTGGATTTACCCAAATGAACACATCTGTGTAACCACAGTTCAGTCCAACAAATAAACACTACCAGAACACCTCCCTTCCTGATCCCTTCACGGTCACCAGAGGTAACCACCATCCCGACGCCTATACCAGAGATTAGTTTCACCTGTTTTTAACTTTCTAGAAATGGAACTGTCTAGTACCAATTAATTTATGTCTGGCTTCTTTCCCTCCACATTACGTTTGTAAGACTCATATAAGAGTTGATTTTTTAACTTATTTTTTTATTTTTTTTAAATGAGAGAGAGGCAGAGACACGGGCAGAGGGAAAAGCAGGCTCCATGCAGGGAGCCTGACGTGGGACTCGATCCCAAGTCTCCAGGATGACACTCTGGGCTGCAGGGCTGCACAGCTAAACCGCTGTGCCACTGGGGCTGCCCAAGGGTTGATCTTTTACTATGCTGTATAGTATTCCATAATTTGAATCTATCACACCTGATCCATTCCACTGTTGCAGGACACTTGGGTTGTGCCTTGTTTGGATTATCACACACAAGTAATGATGCTATAAACATTCTTGTACCTACACTGAGCACATTTAAGTGCATTTCTGTTGGGGATATGCATGGGAGTAGGATTGAAGCGTCATAGATTCAGCAACTATTTAATTTTTGTAGTCACTGTCATAAAGCTTTTCCAAAGTGATTGTATGAATTCATACTCCCACCAGCAATTTATGAGACTTAGACACATCTTTGCTGACACTTGAGATTATCATCTTTTTAGTTTTAGTTATTTGGAGGTGTGCTGTAGGGTCTATTTGTTGTCTTAGTTTTTTAGTTCCCTGGTGACTGAGATAGAACATCTTTTCTCATGTTTATGAGCTATTTGATTATCTTTTTTGTATAGTAACTGTTCCAATCATTTGCCCATATTTTAATTGCAATGACTTATTTTTTTAAAGTTAATTGATTTTTCTAAGTTTATACATTATCTGGATGCTAGACTTTTACGGGGCCCAGTTCAGGCAGATACCTTCTCTCTGGCTGTCTTGGCAGTTTAGTGATTGGAAAACACCTCTAGGAGAAGAGGAAGCTGAATATTGGGCTCCTTTCTCCAAAATTCACTTTTCTCAGAGATTTTGGTCCTAGACTTCAGTGTCTGGGCAGCTCTTTAATGACTCCAAACATAAGAGTGCATGTGCCTATATATCTGGCTTTAGTGCTAGTTTTTTGCTTCAGAAGGGTTGGTCTAATATAAGCTCCTCCTCTGTTTCGAGAAGCATGAAATTAAGAACCATTTGGTTCATTTTGGGCATTTCAAAGGAAAACTGTAGAATAGAGAAGCTTATGTGATATCCTAAGGGCAGCAGCTCCCTGTGCACAAATGTACTTTGAGGCTGGAGATAAACACCTGTCCTGGGCTAAGGCACAGGGCCAGGGTGAGGGGGCCTGGGGTACATAGAGGATCAGAGAGTTTAGCTGGTTGGTTGCTATGCTGGGCTGTGCCCTTGTCCCTGAGGATAGGGATAAAATAACCTAGAGAAGATTTGAAGATCCCAAAGCAGTGTCCCTGGGGGTCAGCCTCCAGAGAATTAGGGCCTCTTGAGAAGCTCCCATCCAGTGGAGCAGTGAACTGGGGGAAAAAAAAGCCAACTTTAGACTGAGAGCCAGAGGACAGCTTTCAGGTCCTGTGTACCCCAAGGGCCCCAAGTGCTGTGGGAGGTGGACTTCCCAAATCTGTCTGTTCCCCAGAGTAAGGCACAGAGCTGGACCAAAGATGGCCCAGCAGGCTGGAAGAGGACTCCGGGTCGAGGCAAGGAGAACACTATGGAGTTCTACTGGTGGGGGGCTGGTGCAGCTGTAAGGCCAAGCATGATGCCCAGGTCCAGGCTGGCTGGACTCAGAGCACTAAGGCATTTGTGCCAATCACATGTCCCTCATACTGGGCCAGCTCTGCCCTCGTTCTTCAGAACCCCTCACCTGCCCCCACCCAGCCTCCTCCTAGACCTTACTTTATATCCAGAGAGAAGAAAAGGAGCAGGGAACTGGGGAGAATCTCGCATTAACTAAGTAAGTGTCTGACAGAGACTGGAGTTCTAAGTTGGAAGGGACTGGATCTCTTTGGTGCTGAGGTTTAGTGTCCTGCTACTGTTGTGGGTTGAATTGTGTCTCCTCAAAAGATAGGTTGATGTCCTAACTCTTGGTATCTGTGGATGTGACCTCATCTGGAAATAAGGTCTTACGGAGGTAGCAAGTGAAGTTTTGAGGTCGTTAGACAGGGCCCCAATGCAACATGACTAGTGTCCCTATAAGAGGAGCAGAACACCACGGGGTGGCAGAGGCAGAGATTGGAGTGATGTGTTCACAAGCCAACGAATGCCAAGGATTGCAGGCAACTACCAGAAAGGCATGGGGCAGATTCTCTCCTCGAGCCTTAACAAAGATCACGGCCCTGTTGACACCTTGATCTCAGATTTCCAGTCTCCAGAATACTTTTTTTCTTTTTAAATTGAAGGTACTTTTTTAAATTTCAATTTTTTATTCATGAGACACACACACACACACACACACACACACACACACACAGAAAGGGAAAGAGAGAGAGAGAGATTGGCAGAGGGAGAAGCAAGCTCCATGCAGGGAGCCTGATGTGGGATTTGATCCCAGGTCTCCAGGACCACAACCTGGGCTGAAGGCAGCGGTAAACCGCTGAGCCACCCGGGCTGCCCTGTCTCCAGAATCTTTAGAGAATAAAATTCTGTTATTTAAACCACCAGCGTGTGGTCATTTGTTATAGCAGCCTAGCAAACTAACACAACTACTAACTAGAAACAGGGGCTAGTGTACTGAGTAGAGTTCAATAATGGAAAAGGAAAGATAATTAGATCTCTGGACCTGTTCCCACATTTCATATTCAACTCAGGATCTGAACCTATATTTTCCTTGCAAGGGGGATTCAGGCGACCCTGTGTCCTCATGTAGAGATCTCCCTCTCTCCCTGTAGGAGTTCTCAGGTTTATATCTACCCCGGTATCAATTGCCTCAAGTGTCAGGGGGCTTTGGCTTTCTGGTTCTTACTTCATTACTAGCCTAAACTGGTTTGAGTCAGAATTGACACCAATTGAGGAAATAGACACAGTTTCCAACCATGTGTACTTTGTAACAAAGGATAACTCAGGCCAAGGTCTCACCAGGAAGGGAATTACAGAAATTACTCAGTGCAGTCACAATATTATCTCATATGAATGTGTACCATCAGGGTCGATCTGTTGGAGTGATTGATGGGCTGTGGGGAGGTCTCCTCAATTAAATCACCCTCGTTGCTTATATGAATGTCTGAGATTCCATGGTGTCTCATCATTCTTTTCATTCTCAAAGGCATTGTCAGTTTTTCAATTAAAGTACAAATATCCCCTAAGAAAGTTCATGGCTTAAGCTCCTAGCAACAGCCAGTGGTTGTTTATTGTGTGATGTCTATCCTGGGACCTAGAGGAGATATTGGGGAAGGGGCACAGAAGGCCTTGCCCAGCTTCCCAATTTGGTCTAGGGCTTGGTCATTATAATCAACAGCCAATATTTAATAAACATCCATGTGGTAACAATGATAATTAACTTGGAGCTCTGGAACTATATTTTCAAAATGGAAAGGAGTTCATTAGTAAAATGAAGAGTCCTGTCTTCACCATACAATTGGTCATCAGACCCATCCAGCCTAGGTCGGCTGATAAGCAGCTCTCTGACCACAGGCAGGTGGCTCATCCTTCTTACAACCCAGGTAACTCCTCATCTGTGAAATGGGACAATAATGTTACCTATCTTATTAGGTAGTTACAAGATGCAAATGAAATAAATGATCTGAATCACTGAGTTTAGTGCATGGCACCGAGTAAATGTTCAGTAAATGTTAGTTTATCATCAGTCTGTGAATTTCTTCTCCCTAGGCAAGTATACAGTTGAGTTTCTTTACGCAATGCTGGTTTTGTGCTAAAGTCATCTGTGTTGTTCCACAGAGTAAGCCAGGGCTGTGTTGTTGATATGAATTCGGATATCAATCCATCAAAGAGCAATAAAGACCACCTACATCGGACACAGCCCACACTGTGCCACATAGTATTTATTTTTTGTGTTTGAAAATATGTTGAAAAGAAAGCATTAGGATAAAGGAATTCTGTAGTTGTTTTTGGCTTGTTATAACATGTGGTGCTTACTGTGTGCTTTACAGATATGAACTCATTTAATCCCCATCCGATTCCATCTGGTATACTCTATTGTCCCCATTTATACATGAGGAAACAGGCTTGGAGGGCTAAGTCATTTCCTAAGGTCACAAAACTCATGTAAGACATGGAGCCAGGATTTAAACCAGACATTCTGACTCCAGCAGGGGCTGCTAGCTGTTATACTAGGCTGTGGGTGTGCACGAACACACTTGCGGGTGCATGCATACACACGTTTGCACAGACACACAGAGGTTTCTCCTTCCAGGTATATTGACGTTCACTTTCTTTGAAAATGTATGATGGTCAGTGCTTTACAGAAATTTCCTAGTGTAATTACATCTGGGATGACACAATACAATATGGCCAGAAAAGGAAGGGCATTGGATTTTTATTAAAGAGGAGCCCCCACTAACCATGTAGCTTCTCCTGGGAAGCAGAGAGGGTGAGGTGAGAGTTGTCATCTCTATAGAGTTCCGACAGCATTCCTCATCCACCTTCTGATGAAGATGAACTTGAGCCTGCAAGGAAGAGTTATCCACCAGCAGCTCCCAGATGAAAGCAGAAAAGGGGAGAAGGAGATTTTTCAGAACCCAGTTATGCTAACGAATAGAAGACGCTGGTGTGATAGAGGGGAAAGAAATTAGAGACTCCTGCCCGTGGGGACAAAGCATCCAGTTTCCACAGGGCTTTGCAAAACGTGTGTGCCCTGCGAGAGATGGACACAGCTCCACAGAGGGAGGAAACAGTCCACTCGTGAGACGAGCTATGATGTTCTGCGTCCTGATTCAGGAAGAGTGCCCGCCACCCTCAGTGTATACTAACCTGGGGAGAGGAGATCCACAGCCTGATGACATGTTCACATTTACCGAGCGCTTACTCTGCCAAGTGCTGAGCTCAGTGATTCAGACCATTTATATCATTTACGTCTTGTAACCACCTCATCAGACAAGTAACATTATTGTCATTTCACTTATGACATGAAATAAAATAACATCAAGTAACATCCCATTTCACAGATGAGGAGTATACCCCCGCCCTAGGGTCCACTGTCTAGTTAGGGAGGGGAAGCAATAGTCCTAGTGCAGTGGAAGCACAGAGCTCCTTCCACCCTGACAGGCCCTGGAAGGTGTTCACAGACGGACATCACTTTGCCAGGTCCCGAAACTCCAGTAGGTTACCAGGAACTTGTGGTGATTGGGCTTCTGGTGGGAATGGTGGGGAGGAGGAGAGGTTTGGACACGCCTTAGGAGGTGACAAGGAGAAGGCTGGAGACCAAGTGGTTGTGGGAGTGAAGGTCAGGAGGGGTCAGAGGCGGCTGAGCGGTGTGGGAGGCATGGAGGCCGCTGTCTAAGGTAGGGAGGAAGACACGATGAGGGAGTCCAGAGATGGCAGGTGAGAGTGGACAGGGCCGGCCCCCGAGGGGGGTGGGGTGGGAGTTAGGTAGCAAGGAATCATTCTCTTGAACTTTGTTTTTTGTCTTCCTCCACTAGTAAGCCTTTGTACTACTAACATTGTGCTGGATTGGGAATAAAATAGGAGCAAAGTATAACTTTCCAGGAGCGGGTGGTGGTCCCTGAGGCTGTGGATGGCCCGGGGGGACCCTCTGATGGGCTGCTTGTTCATGTACTCTTCACAGGAGCTGGGAGCATTTGGGGTAATGGTCTGTACCACTGTGGTCTGTCACCCGGCTGCTCAGCTTGCCCTTGGGACAGTGCTGATGAGACAGGAGAGGGCTCCTCGCATGTTTCTCATTACCTCATTGCAATGACAAAAGGCAGATTTCCCAGCCACTTCCCTCACCAGGAGGTACACCTGGACCGCCTCAGGTTTCCGTGTGAGCAGGTAACAACAGGAGCGCTGCTGGCTCATAATAATAATCGAGGTGGGTGCATTTCCCAGTTAAATTTCGAGTTGAGTTAGGACTCCACACAAGTTATCAATATCCTCTTGTTATAGAAAATGGTGCTTTAACAAAGAAATTTTCTTTCTTTTTTTTTTTTAAGATTTTATTTATTTATTCATGAAAGACACAGAGAGAGAGAGAGGGGCAGAGACACAGGCGGAGGGAGAAGCAGGCCCCATGAGGGAGCCTGACGTGGGACTAGATCCCGGGTCTCCAGGATCAGGCCCTGGGCTGAAAGCAGCACTAAACCGCTGAGCTACCCAGGGATTCCCACAAAGAAATTTTCTTAAACAGGTGACAAATTGGGTCTACCCCATTAAAAGGAACCAAAATTGTTCTATAGATTCTCTTGAGGCATTGCTGAGCAAGGAGTACATATTTGCAGATAATTGAGAAAGCCAGGACAGCAGCCCCCTGCGTTGAGCTTCTGTGTAGTCTCCTGCATTCAGGGCTGCTTGTTTAAAATAGGGACTCTCATTCCAATGACATGGAATAATAAAATACACAAATGTGGTTCTTTGTACCTTCTTGGGAGAGGGAGATGAAGGGTGGGGGTAAAGAAGGAAGCAAACTGTTCCAGAGGCATAAAGAGTAGACAACCACTATATTCTCTTTCTTTCTTTTCTCTTTGGAAAAATGGTAAGATAGCAGTATTTTTAGAATTCTCCACCATAGTGGAGAAAAATTGAGGGCAGAGAGATTTCGTCAATCCTTTACCTTTGGAAGATCACTGCAGATGCTGAGAGACATACAGAGAGAGGCAGAGACATAGGAAGAGTGAGAAGCAGGCTCCTTGTGGGGAGCCTGATGTGGGACTCAATCCTAGGACCCCAGGATCATGCCCTGAGCCAAAGGCAGACACTCAACCACTAGGCCACCCAGGTGTCCCTAAAAGACAAAATTTTAATGTAATTGTTTTTCTTTTTTAATGGAAACCTATTTCTTATAGTGTAATGATACAAATCTAATCTCTTATGGAAAGGTTATAAATAGTCCTATTGAAAACTAAATCTAATTTAAAAGCCTGAAATTTGGATTTTAAAGCTTGTGGCTTATTTAAAGTTTGTGGTTAGAAAGTTTGGATTAAAAAAAGAATGAATAGCTATAAGTTCAAGGTATTCTTGCTCTAACTTAAGATAATAAAGGGTTATTCATTCTGTATCTGTTAATTCAATAAGTATTTGTTATATGCTAGACACAAAGTTTAAAAAGCAAATTTTTTTCTACATGACATTATTTCTCCATTCTATCACTAAAGTTTGTAAATTCCTTTTTTTAAATGCAATAGGATAAGGCTGTTAAGAGAATCAGGTAAGTCTATATGTACCAACATGGCAATATGTATGTTCCTTATATGCATAAATAGGTGACATATATGACATATTTGATGAATGTTCACTATAATAGTTATAGGACACCCTGAGACTTTTTCTTTCTTTAAAAAAAAATGGACAACCATATAAATCTGAGCTCCAGGTCATGTTTTAGCTCATTTAATACCCTAGTTTTGAAACCCAAGCCCTAAAATTGTATATCATCACCAAATTGTAACTTTTTGAGGAGCTCTTTTTGTGCCTATTCAACTATACACCAGTATACCTGAAATGATTTCATAGCTCTGCTTACGAGGAGAAAGCTGCTAGTCTAATATCTTTGCCAAGTCCATTCTCTAGGTAAATTTCAAAAGCTCACTTCTCTTCTAAAGATCCTGTCCATATGTCAGATGACTCCACACCAACAACCTTCTGCTTCAAATGTGGCGTAAGCTATCCTTGTCAGCAAGCAGAAGTGTATCTGTTTCTCCTTTTCTTCCGGCCCACTTAGAACTGTTGCATCCAAAACCCACATGCCAGTGCTTTCGGTAAGAAGCAGTAGCAGCAGCATGTATCTAACAGGAGGTTAGGAAGACAATGCTACTGACAGGAGAGTGGAAAAGTCTTACTATAATGAATGGGGTTGGGAAGAAGTAAAAGGAATTCAGGAAGAGTCCAACCAGAAAAGCTGTAATGAAGTCCAAGGGCAAGTTTCATGGGGATGAGGAAATCGAGAAAGTGGAACTCAGAGCCATTAAGAGAAACTTGAGAGAAAAGCCATGCTCATGTTCTGTAAGTCTTACATTTCACAGAAATTTTATGTGTTCAGCAAACACATTTCCTATGCTGAAGGCTCCAGTGAAAATAAACATTGTCTATATAACCATCTGGTAAGCAAGAATTGACTGGACATCTTTAAGGTGTATAGCATTATAATAGATACTTTATTTGATTCAGAAATAATTAACTCAAAGAGACAGTAGAGCAAACAGCCCTGTGGAGATACAGCAAAGAAACAGCAGTTTGAAAAACACTGCCTGAAGTATACAAGAAGGAGATTTGTTTACTAAGCTCAGAGCATGTGCTGCATGGGCAGGGATTATTGGGAGTCTTCTCCAGGAACAGGGGACCTTGCTGGCACCACAAGCCCAGCTGCTGTGCTCTCCTGTGGACCCACCCCCTCCAATACACACTTGGCTGGAGCCCATCCAAAGCGTGCCACACACCTGGCAGTGTGCAGGCAGCCCTGACAGGGGCCGGCACTGCTGTAAAGTGACTCCTACCCTGAGAAGAGGGAAAGATGTCCATATACATCAGTCCTGCTGAGGTCTGAGCCGCAGCTTGGGAGCAGACATTGAGTCTGATTGCAGGGTCTGCCCACCCACAAAAGCTTCTTGAGACAACACAGAGAAAGCACCCGGCAGTTTGGTGCTAACACATCTCTGGCAAATGTCTGGTCTGACTCAGCTCAAACCCAAGACAGCCCCAGACTGGCCCATTAACATCCACAGGGACCAAGTCCTGCCCAGTTATTGCAGACAGCTGGTCTGAAGGCAAAAGCTGCTTAGGCACAACAGTAGGGCACATACAATGCCCATGGGAGACACCCCTGAGGTGCCAGGTTCTGGTGAACAGGGGACACCGCACCACGGGGCACTACAGAACCTCTTCTTCATAAACCCACTAGTTTCAAGAACAGGAGACATAGCTGACTTTTCTAACACATTGAAACAGGCCCAGAGAGTTAGATAAAATGAGACCAAGGAATTTGTCCCAAATGAAAGAACAGGACAAAATCATAACAAGAGACCTAAATAAAATGGAGATAAGTAATGTGCCTGATAGAGAATATAAAGTAATGGTCACAAAGATACTTAATGGGACTTGAGAAAACAGTGAAGGACCTTGGTGAGACCCTTAACAAAGAGATAGGAAACATAAAAAAGAACAAATTAGAGATGAAGAACTCAATAACTGGGATTAAAAATACACCGGATGGAATAAATGGTAGACTTGAAGAAGTAGAAGAATAAATCAATGACCTGGAGGATATAGTAATGGAAAGTAATAAAGATGAACAAGAGAGAAGGAAAGACAAGAAACAATGAAAAGAGGCTTAGGGAACTCGGTGACACCATCAAGCACAATAACATTTGCATTACAGAGATCCTAGAAAGAGAAGTAAGAGAAAAGGGGGAAGAAAATTTATTTGAAGTAATTAACAGCTAAAAGCTTCCCAAATCTGGGGAAGGAAGCAAAAATCCAGATGCAGGAGAAACAGAGAACTCCCAACAAAATCACCCAAAGGAGGTCCACACCAAGACATATAGTAATTAAAATCACAAAAAGTAGTGATAAGGAGAGACTTTTAAAAGCAGCAAGAGAAAAGAAAACAGTCATATACAAAGGAAACCCCATAAGGCAATTAGTTGATTTTTCAGCAGAAACTTTGCAGGTCAGAAGACAGTAGCATGATATATTCAAAGCGCTGGGAAAAAAAAAAAAAAAAAAAAAAAAACCTTCAGCCAAGACTACTCTATTCATCAAGGCTATCATTCAGAATAGAAAGAGCTAAATAGTTTCCCAGACAAATTTAAAGGAATTTTAACCAGCCCTACAAGAAATGTTAAAGGGGACTCCTGAAATAGTAAAGGAAATACCATAAGTAGGAGTAAGAAAAGTAGGAAACACAAAAGCAATAAAAATAACTATATGTATAAAGATCACAGGCACTTGGGTGGGTCAGTCAGTGAAGCATCTGTCTTTGGCTCAAGTCATGATCTAGGGGTCCTAGGATCAAGCCCCATCTCGGGCACCCTGCTCAGCAGGGAGTCTGCTTCTCCGTCTCCCACTGCCTCTCCCCCTGCTGGCACAGTTTCTCTCTGTCAAATAAATAAATAAAATCTTTTTTAAAAAATTAAAAATGCAAATCAGTTAAGGAAGTCACAAAATAAAAGGATGTAAAGTATGACACCATATACTTAAAACATGGTGGGAGAGGACCAAAGAATGGCTTCCAACTTAAGCAACCATCAACTATTATATGCATAAGACATTAAATACAAAACCTAATGGTAGCCACAAATCAAAAACCAGTAATAGATATATGTAAAAAATAAAGAGAAAATAATCCAACTCTATCACTCTAGAAAGCCAGGGATGGGGTGCCTGGATGGCTCAGTCAGTTGAGCATCTGACTCTTGGTTTCACCTTGGGTCATAATCTCAGGGTTGTGAGATTGAGCCCTGTATTGTTGGGCTCCAAGCTGATCAGGGATTTTGCTTGAGATCTCCTCCCTCCCCATTTTTTTTTCTCTCTCTCTCAAAATAAATAAATCTTGAAAGAAAGAAAAGAAAGAAAGAAAGGAAGGAAGGAAGGAAGGAAGGAAGGAAGGAAGAAAGAAAGAAAGAAAGAAAGAAAGAAAGAAAGAAAAAGCAAGCTGCTTGAGTGGCTTAGTTGGTTGAGGGTCCAACTCTTTATGAAATTTCTTTTTTTTTTAATTTTTATTTATTTATGATAGTCACAGAGAGAGAGAGAGAGAGAGGCAGAGACATAGGCAGAGGGAGAAGCAGGCTCCATGCACCAGGAGCCCGATGTGGGATTCGATCCCGGGTCTCCAGGATCGCGCCCTGGGCCAAAGGCGGGCGCCAAACCGCTGCGCCACCCAGGGATCCCCTGAGGGTCGGACTCTTAATTTTAGCTCAGGTCATGACCTCAGGGTTGTGAGATTATGCCCCACATTGGACTCCATGCTCAGCAGGGAGTCTGCTTCTCTCCCTCTCTCTCTCACCCCCTGCCCCTCTCCCTTCTCACTCTTTCTCTCTCTCTCAAATAAATAAATAAATAAATAAATAAATAAATAAATAAAATCTTTACATAAAAGAGAGAGAGAAAGAAGAAAAGAAGGAAAGAAAGAAAGAATGCCAGTGAACCTTGAGAGAAGAGAGCAAAAGAAGAAAGGGACAGAGAAGAACTGCAAAAACTATCATAAAACAAGTAACAAAATGTCAACAAGTACATACCTGTCAATAACTACTTTGGAGTGTAAATGGACTAAATGCTCTAATCAAAAGACACAGGGTGACAGAATGGATAAAAAAGGAAGGCCCATCTATATGTTGCCTACAAGAGACTCATTTTAGAGCGAACGTCAGATGCAGATTGAATGCGAAGGATAGAAGAGCATTTTTCATGCAAATGGCAGTGGAAAAAAAAGCCAGAGTAGCAATACTTATATCAGACAAAATGGACTTTAAAACAGATTATAATAAGAGAGAAAGAAGGACACTATAGGGATGCCTGGGTGGCTCAGCAGTTGAGCATCTGCCTTTGGCTCATGGTGTGATCTTGGAGTCCTGGGATTGAGTCCCACATCAGGCTCCCTGTAGGGAGCCCTCTGCCTGCCTTTTCCCTCTGCCTATGTCTCTGCCTCTCCCTGTGTGTCTTTCATGAGTAAATAAATAAAATCTAAAAAAATAGAAAGAAAAGGACACTCTATAATCATAAAGGGAATAATCCAGCAAGAAGATATAGATATAACAATTGTAAATATTTATGCACCCAACACGTGAGCACCCAAATCCAAAAAGCAGCTAATAACAAACATACAGGAACTAATCAATAGTAATACAATAATAGTAGGGGACACTAACACTCCATTTATATCCATACAGAGGTCATCCAAACAGAAAATCAAGGAAATGGTGGCTCTGAATGATACATTGGACCAGATGGATTTAACAGATAGATTTAGAACATTCCATCCTAAAACAGGAGGATACACATCATTTTCAAGTGCAGAGAATGGAACATTCTCTGGAATAGATCACATATTAGGCTCAGCAAATTAAAAAAAAAAAAACTGGAGTCATACCATGTATCACTTTGGACCATAGCACTATGAAACTAGAAATCAATCAGAAGAAAAAAATTTGGAAAGAACACAAATACATGGAGGTTACATAACATGCTACTAAACAGTGAATGCGTCAACTAAGAAATCAAAGATGAAATAAAAAATACTTAGAGACAAATGAAAATGAAAACACAAGGGCTCAAAAATCTTTGGGATGCAGCAAAAGTTGTTCTAAGAAGGAAGTTTAGAGCTAAATAGGCCTACCTTAAGAAGCAAGAAACATCTCAACCAACTTAACCTACCCCCAAAGGAGCTAGGAAAAAAAAGAATAAACCCTATAATCTAATACCAGTAGAAGGAAATTTTATTTTTATTTATTTATTTTTTTAAAAGATTTATTTATTTATTCAGAGAGAGAGAGAGAGTCAGAGACACAGGCAGAGGAAGAAGCAGGCTCCATGCAGGAAGCCCGATGTGGGACTTGATCTCGGGTCTCCAAGATCACACCCCAGGCTGCAGGCGGCGCTAAACTGCTGGGCCACCAGGGCTGCCCAGAAGGAAATTTTAAAGACTAGAGGAGAAATAAATGAAATAGAAACAAAGAAACCCAGTAGAACAGAACAACGAAACCACCAGCTGGTTCTTTAAAAAGATCAACAAAATTGACAAACCTTTAGCTAGACTCATCAGAGAGAGAAATGACAGAGGAGAAATAGAAACCAACACCACAGAAATACAAAGGATTGTAAGAGAATATTAGCAAAAAATTTATATGGAAAAGTTATATCCCAACAATTTGGACAACCTAGAAAAAATGGATAAATTCATAGAAACATAAAATCTTCCAAAACTGAATCAGGAAGAAATAGAAAATTTGAACAGACCAATTACCAGCAAAGAAATTTAATCAGTAATAATAATAAAAAAAAACTTCCCAACAAACAAAAGTCCAGTGCGAGATGGCTTCACAGGTGAATTCTACCAAACATTTGAAGAAAATGTAATACCTATTATTCTCAAACTAGTCCAAAAAATAGAAGAGGAAGAAAAGCTTCTAAATTTATTCTACGAGGCCAGTATTGCCCTAATACCAAAACCAAGTATATAAATATACTATCAAAAAAGAGAACTGTAGGCCAATATCTCTGATGAACATAGATGTAAAAATTCTCATCAAACTCAACAAAACACTAGCAAACTGAATCTAACAATATATTTAAAAATGCATTCATCATGATCACGTGGAATTTATTCCTGAGATGTATGGATGGTTCAATATTTGCAAATCAATCAGTGTGACACGTCATATCAACAAGAGAAAGGATAAAAACCATATGATGATTTTCATAGAGGCAGAAGAAGCATTTGACAAAGTTCAACACCCATTCATGACAAAAACTCTCAACAAAGTATGTTTAGGGGGAACATACCTCAATATAATAAAGGTCATTTAAGAAGAACTCACAGCTAACATTATTCTTAATGGTGAAAAACAGAGCTTTTCCATAAGGTCAGGCACAAGACAAGGATGTTTACTCTCACCACTTTCATTCAAAATAGTACTGGAAGTCTTAGCCATCGCAGTCAGACAAGAAAAAGAAATAAAAGCCACCCAAATTGGTAAGAAGTAAGTTTCACTATTTGCAGATGACAGGGTACTGTACATAGAAAACCCTAAATATTCCACCAAAAAATTACTAGAACTGATAAATGTATTCAATAAGTTTGCAGTATACAAAATCAATGTACTTGCATCTCATTTCTATATACTACTTATGAAATGGCAGAAAGGGAAATTAAGAAAACAGTCCCATTTATGATTACACCAAAAATAATAAAATACCTAGGAATAAACCTAATCAAAGAGGTGAAAGACCTCTGATAATTATAAAACACTGATGAAAGAAAGTAAAAATGACACAAACAAGTAGTTAGGCATTCCATGTTCATAGATTAAAAGGATGAATATTGTTAAAATGTCCATAGTTCCCATAGCAATCTTTAGGAGTCCCCATCAAAATACCAACAGAGCTAGCACTAACAATCCTAAAATTTGCATGGAATCACAAAAGACCCAGAATAACCGAAACAATTTTGAAAAAGAAAAACAAAACTGGAAGTATCACAATCCCAATTTCAAGATATAATACAAAGCTGTAGTAATCAAAATAGTATGGAACTGGCACAACAAGAGACACATAGATCAGTGGAACAGAATAGGAAACTCAGAAATAAACTCACAATTATATGGTCAATTAATCTTTGACAAAGCAGGGAAGAATATCCAATGGAAATATCCAATAAATGGTGTTGGGGAAACTGGACCACTTTCTTACACCATAAACAAAAATAGATTCAAAATGGATGAAAGACCTAAATGTGAGACCTGAAACCATAATAATCCTAAAAGAGAGCACAGGCAGTAGTAATGTCTCTGGCATCAGCCATAGCAACTTTTTTCTATGTATGTTTCCTGAGGCAAGGAAAACAAAAGCAAAAATAAACTACTGGGATTACATAAAAATAAAAAGTTTCAAAAAAAAAAGTTTCTGCACATCAAAGGAAACAACCAACAAAATTAAAAGGCACCCACAACTATATGGTCAGCTAATCCTCAACAAAGCAGGAAAGAATATCCAGTAAAAAAAAAAGATAGCCTCTTTGGGGTGCCTGGGTGGTTCAGTTGGTTAAATATGTGCCTTCGGCTCTGGTCATGATCCCTGTGTCTTGAGATCGAGCCCCACGTCGGGCTCCCTGCTCAGTGTCTCCCTCTCTCTCTGCTCCTCCCCCTGCTCGTGCTCTCTCTTTCTCTCTCATAAATAAATAAATAAATAAATAAATAAATAAATAAATAAATAAATAATAAAATCTTTTTTAAAAAAGTCTCTTTAACAAAAGATGTTGGGAAAACTGGTCAGCAACATGCAGAAAAATGAAACTGGATCACTTTCTTACACCATACACAAAAATAAATTCAAAATGGATAAAAGACTTTAGTATGAGATAGGAAACCATCAAAATCCTAGAGAACACAAGCAGAAACCTCTTTGACCTTTGGCTGTAACAACTTCTTACTAGACATGTCACCATAGGTGAGGGAAACAAAAGGAAGAATGAATTACTGAGACTTCATAAAAAAAAAAGCTTCTGCACTGTGAAGGAAACAATCAATAAACTAAACTATGAGATACTACCTCACATCTGTCAGAATGGCTAAAATTAACAACACAAGAAACAATGGGGGTTGGCAAGGATGCAGAGAAAGGGAAACCCTTTTGTACTGTTGGTGGGAATGCAAACTGGTGCAGCCACTCTGGAGTACAATATGGGGATTCCTCAAAAAGGTAAAAATAGAACTACCCTATGATCCAGCAATTGTACTACTAGGTATTTACCCAAAGGTTACAAAAATACAGATTGGAAGGTGTACATGCACCCCGATGTTTATAGCAGCATTATCAACAATAGCCAAACTATGGAGAGAGCCCCAATGTCCATCCAAATGTCATGGATAGATGAATAGATAAAGAAGATGTGGGATACACACACACACACACAAACACACACACACACACTTGAATATTACTTGGCCATCAAAAGAATGAAATCTTGCCATTTACAATGACATGGAAGGAGCTAGAGTGTATTATGCTAAGTGAAGTAAGTCAGAGAAAGACAAATACCATATGATTTCACTCATATGTGGAATGTAAGAAAGAAAATAGATGAACATATGGGAAGGGGAAAAATTAAAAAAGGAGAGAAATAAGCCATATGACACTTTTAGCAATAGAGAACAAATGAGAGTTAGTTGATGGAGGAGCTAGATGGGTCATAGGGATTAAGGGGGGGGCACTTATGATGAGCACCAGGGTGTTGTATGTAAGTGATGAATCACTGAATTCTACTCCAGAAACCAATACTGCACTGTATATTAACTGTCTAAAATTTATATAAATTTAAAAAAAAGTAAAAAAAAAAACAAAACAATAGAAAGGCTGTTCAATTTGGCTCAGTATGATATTTAGGGTTTTTTTTTTTTTTGGTAACTATTTTTCTTGTTTACAAAAGTAATTCATGTTCATTGTAGACATTTTGGAAAATAAATTCTAAAAGAAAAAAAGAAAAGCTAAACTAAAAGGCAACTTACTGAATTGGAGAAGATATTTGCAAATGACATATCTAATGAAAGGTTAATATCCAAAATATATAAAGAACTTATACAACTCAACACCCAAGAAACAAATAATCCAATTAAAAAATGGGCAGAAAACATGAAGAGAATTTCTCTGAAGAAGACATACAGATGGCTAATAGATACATGAAAAGATGTTCTACATCACTCATCATCAGGGAAATGCAAATCAAAACCATAATGAGATAGTACCTCCCACTTGTCAGAACGGGTAAAATAAAAAACACAGGAAACAGCAGGTATTGCCTAAGATGTGAGAAAAAGAACCCTTGTGCATTGTTCACGGGAATGCAAACTGGTGCAACCACTCTGGAAAACAGTATGGGGGTTCCTCAAACATTACAAATAGAATTACCATATGAGGGATCCCTGGGTGGCGCAGCGGTTTGGCGCCTGCCTTTGGCCCAGGGGCGATCCTGGAGACCCTGGATCGAATCCCACATCGGGCTTCCGGTGCATGGAGCCTGCTTCTCCCTCTGCCTGTGTCTCTGCCTCCCTCTCTCTCTCTCTCTCTCTCTCTGTGACTATCATAAATAAATAAAAAAAAATTAAAAAAAAAGAATTACCATATGATTCAGTAATTCCACTACTGGGTATGTGCCCAAAGAAAACAAAAACATTAATTCGAAAAGATATATGTACCCCTATGTTTATTGCAGCATTATTTACAACGGCCAAGATATAAAAGCAGCCCAAGTGTCCACCGATAGGTGAATGGATGAAGATGTGGTATACATACAATGGACTATTATTCAGCCATAAAAAAGATGAGATCTTGCCATTTGCAACTGCATCAATGGAACTATAGGGTATAAGGCTCAGTGAAATAGGTTAGAGAAAAACAAATACCATATGATTTCACTCATATGCAGAATTCAAGAAATAAAACAAAGAAAAAAAGAAACACAAAAAACCAGACTCAACTACAGAGAACAAACTGGTAGTTACCAGAGGGGATTTGGGTGGGGAGATGGGTGAAACAGGTGAAGGGGATAATACACTCACCATGATGAGCACTCAGTAATGTACTGAATTGTTGAATCCCTATATTGTACACCTGAAACTAATATAACGCTATGTTAAGTACACTGGATTAAAATTTAAAAAAAGAAAGGAAAAAAAAGATTTTAAAAAAAAGTTAGGCCCTATGAACTTGGCAGTGTGAAGGAAAACTGATTCCAGGAGAAAGAAGATCCATCACTCATGTGTGCAGGTGAGCACACACATAGTGCATGACTCTACTTCTCAACTACACACCATACACACACGCAAATGATTTTAAGGCGATGGATCTAGAAGGTGGATCTAGAGTTTGGGGTTAAACACAACTATTTGGAATTATAATCACCCCTACTGCTTTCTTTCTTTCAGGAGTTGAAAAATGCAGTGAAGTAAATCGTGCAAGTTTTCAAGCAGCCAGAGGAAAGACCCATTTATAAGTGACCAAGTTAATCTTCAGAAAGGAGAGATGTGGCCTTCCTTGAAAAGGCTAACTTCTAGAAATCTCAACTTGTCCAGAATTAGCCTGACACATTGGCAGAGTGGCCTGCAGATGCTGGAGAGACAGCTGGACTGGAGCCATTGTGGTCTTTGCTTCTCTGCTAGATCCTGGGGTTGCTGGGATGGACAGTGCCAGTAGCCCATTAATGTTAAGGGCATGAAGTAATAGAAGGGCACTTAGTGGAAGTAACTTCTGCTGGAATCCTCATTTTTGTCCACAAACAGGCTGTAATACTGCTTTTGAGCTCTGTGGAGATATGTATTAAACACAGTCATTCTTGAGGGGTGTTGTGTGTGTGCGTGGTATTGTTTTTGTAGTCAGTGGGTTCTAGGCTGCAGCAGAGACTTTACATGGCAGGAAGACATCTTTCCTCAGGTGCTGGGAAAGAAAGAAAAAGGAGCAAAAAGCCACAACTTAGAAAAAATAATCTTCCCAAAGTGAGAAAGGTGTTTTATTTTATTTTTTAAAATTTTATTTATTTATTCATGAGAGACACAGAGAAAGAGACAGAGGCAGAGACACAGGCAGAGGGAGAAGCAGGTGCCATGCAGGGAGCCCGACGTGGGACTCGATCCCAGGACCTCAGGGTCACACCCTGGGCTGAAGGTGGTGCTAAACCACTGAGCCACCTCGGCCACCCAAGAAAGGTGTTTTAAGAAAACTTTTGTTGACATAGAACTTGGCAGGGATGATTTGCGGGTTGATGTCATTAGCTCAGTGTCCCTCTTTATTTTATTTTATTTTATTTTATTTTATTTTATTTTATTTTATTTTATTTTATTTTATTTTATTTTATTTTATTTTATTATTTTATTTTATTTATTTGAAAGAGAGAGAGAGAGAGCACAAGCAGGGGCCAGAGGGAGAGGGAGAAGCAGATTCCCCCATAAGCTGGGAGCCGGATGCAGGGCTCCATCCCAGGACCCTGGGATCATTACCTGAGCCAAAGGCAGACACTTAACCAACTGAGCCACCCAGGTGCCCTGCTCAGAAATACTGCATAGCCCTGGAAAGAGTTTAGAGATGAAACTCATTTCTGTAAACACGGCCGGGGACCTTCTATGTGCCAAGAGATGTGGAGAAAAAGGTGAATTGGGGATGACCTTTTACTTCGAGTTTAGATTTGGGTAATTTAAGTAAAGATTCCACCAGAGACAATAACGACATGGGTATTTCTAGGAAGTGGGATTATAGCTAATATTATTTTCAACTTTTTAGAAAAGGATAGGAAACTCTGGCTGATTAGTTTTGATGGCTATAAAGTGAGTGGATGGTGAGGAGAGTACGGCTGCCTTTTTAAAAACTTCATGCTGTTCTTGTCTTTGCCACGCCTGGAAATTTGAATTTATCTTTGGGAATAGATTTGCTTTGATCAGGCCTTTGGTTCTTCTACAGGGAAGCCAGTCTTGCCAGATAATGAAGATAGTCCAAAGTAACTTCCTGATTATGCTGCATCCCCTGGATCTTCTTTCTCTTTGCTCACTCAACCCCACCTTGAGAGAGTTTTGTCTCTTCTGTCCACAATCTTTACCTGGGGCACTCCAGCCACACCCAGGGCTGTGCTTTATTTCTACAGGCCAGTTACTTTTCAGTCTCTGTTTCTAGGCCCAACCTTTGCTCTGAACCCTAGTCTCTTATATTCTCCCCATGCCCTTCCCAGATGTACTCTCCAGTCTTTTCTCCACCCCCATCCCCAGCTAGACTGGTGCTTAAAATCCTCCAGTGGGTTCTCATTGTTTGAAGGATAAAATCCAAAATTCTTAACATGCCTACATGAGCATGCGTGACTGCCTTTTATTTGCCTCTTTGGCCTCATCTCCTGTGGCTCTGTCCTTAAAGCCTTTCTTCAGATGGGCCCAGCTCTTTCCCACCTCAGAACCTCAAATTCACCATTTCCCTTTTCTAGAATATTCCAACTCAGTCATCCTTCAGAGCTCAGCTAAATGTTGCTTTTTCCAGGGCTTCCTCTCTAATTCCTTTTGGCTATGTTAACTCTCATTATTATATTCTCTGCATCTTTAGCAAAGATATAAAAAAGAACTATATGTAAAATGGTTTGTTTACTATCTATCTCCCTCAGATTGCAATGATCTACAGTGCCAGGTGCTGAGTGGCACTCCACTCCAGAAGTGGATTAATAAATGAGTTTAGTTATTGGGGGACAAAGTTTCTCTTCCTAAGATAACATGTAAGTTTGTCTTTATTGCAGACAGAGCTGCCTCTCTGATTATTCTGTATTTAATGGAGCAGGACTCGGTGAAGGTGAAGAGAAACTTGTCTTTCTTGCTAGGCCCTCGTGGCATTGGTGGGGGGGCCTAGACTCTGGTGGGGGGCACATGCTGGTTGTCTGCATGGGACTCCAGCTAAGGAGAGAGACACCCTTTAGGGAGTTCTGTGAATGGTTTCACATTTTGGGGACCATTATTAGGTCTTAACTTTTTTTCTTTTCCTTTCTGTACTCCCCATTTCCCTGAGCCTTCTATTAGATTTGGTTGAGCCTGACAACTTGGCCATAGCTGTGCTCTGAGGAACGAGGGGAGAAGGTGTCCCTGCCTCCATGTGGGGCAATGCTGTAGAGAGGAAATGCTGAGACAGCTTACAGGAGAGGGCATGGTGGTCAGGAACAACAAGGCCAGCTGAGGGGACAAGATCTGTAAACATGACAGTGTTCATCTGGAACATGGAGGTGTATTTTGGGAGGGGAAATGACAACACCTGGACTTTTTGAGGTTGCATAGCATGCTGGTTACCAACTCATTGCCCATCTGTTCCAAACTCACCCTTTTGGCTTCTCTGTAAAAGTGGATCTGGGCCTTTTATATAATTTCCTTTGCCAGCTGGCTTGTTAAATGTCAGTATGGGGTGTGGAGGAGATACTGCAGGAGGACAGAGTGCTCCTCTGGCTGCCACACCCTTGCTTGGCCAGCTTCTGTATTTTGGGCAGTTTCTCCAGCACCAGGATCCTGCAGTGCAGGCAGCCAGCAGCTTCTCCCAGCACCTTGCTTTTTGGGTAATTTTGCAGTGAAATGCTTCCATGAGATACCTCTCTGTGAGCAGCTTTTCTCACAACCTCAGGGGGAGATTATTAGAAAATTGCAGAGGGTGGATTTCCAACAAGTTCCCTGGCCTGACAACATAGTGACTTCTCTGCCATTCAGTGAGCCATGGCCATGCTCTCTCCAGGAGGGTGTGGGTGCAAGTCTGGCAAGCAGGAGGCTCATCCTTTGGTGCTCTATCTCAGCCCTAGGCACAGTGGCTGCTCCTAAATCCTTGTATTTGTTATGCCTATTTTCTTTTGAGCTCTCTTTACTTCTCACTTGCCAATCCCTCATTGCTCCAAATCCTGTTGTAAAGATTCGTTATATTAAACTTTCACTGTTTAATTGCTATGTGGTTTCTCCCTCCTGACTGGACACCTACTGAAACACATGAAATGCGGGCTCAGACTCTGGTTAATTGGCTTTAAAAAGCCGTCCCTAGAAGCCTGGGCAAGTTGGAGGTATTTGGGTTGTGTGTATTTTTCCAAGTTCGTGCAATGAACATATTACTTGTATAATTGGGAAAAAATAAATTTTATAAAATAGTGTGGAAAAATGGCAATATCAGAAGGGGGAAACTATACTTAAAAAAAAAAAAAAGACCCCATTGTGGTAGGTCAGAAATAAGTCATGTGCTAAGTGGGAAAAGCTCCTCAGAGGAGGTGATGGTTGAATTGAGTATTGAAGGATGAGTGGAGCCAGGAGGCGTTTTCCTGAGTAGAGCCACCTGTGCAGGTGTGGCGACAGGGCCAGGGAGAGCCTACGGAGGTGGGAAGGGGTCAGTTACCAGTTCAGCGAGCAGAGCCTGTATCAGGGGAAGATGGAGAGCCAGGCCCATCTGATCCCATCAAACCCTTGGGGCTTCATTTAAAAATTTGTATCTGTGCGTGGGAGAGTTGATTCAGTTTGCCTTCTAGATTGTGGGCAGCTGTGAGAATCTTCCTGCGGCTGCCTTGGAGCTTAATTGACCAAAGAAAGGCCCTGGCTTTTGTACTCTGAAATTCATCTCTGGGTCTGTGTCCACCGCCACACTTCCCAGCCAATGACTGGCAGAGACATGGATGCTGGGCAGGTGGGTCCCAAGGAGAATTGGGAATGGAGGACTCAGGATGATCCTCCTTAGACTGCAGGGGGGCCAGGGTGACTGCTTCCCTCCTTCCCTCACTGGGATCCCGCGTGCATAAAATGGGGATCCTTTCCCCATTCAATCCCACAGCCATTTCCCCTAAGAAGTCCTTCCAGGCTTGTCCCGTCTCGGCGCCTGCTCCTCGGGGAGCCCACCTGGACCACATCTCCCCTTCCCTGTCCTCCGCAGGGGGCCGCGTCGGAGCTCCGCAGCCTTCCCCGCGCCTCTCCCTCGGGGTTACTCGGGATTCTCTCCTAAACCCCTCAGCGTCTCCAACTCCAAGGCCCGGATTCTCGTGCGCCCTCCGGTCTCCACTCAGGCGTCGCCTGCCTCCCTCGGCGAGACCGGGGGCCCGTCCGGCTGCTGTCCCCGGGGTGCCCGAGGGCCGCCCTCGCCGGGCTCAGCCCCCCGGGGAAGGCCCTGGAGCGCGAGGGCGGCGCGTCCTGAGCCAGCCCGCGAGGCGACGGTCGGGGCCGGGCGGCGGGGGCTCGGCGCGGGCCGGGGAGGGGCCGGGGCGGAGGGGAGGGCTGGGCGGGGAGGGAGGCGGGCCGAGCGGCCCGGGAGGAGGCGCGGCCCCTCTCGCCGCCACAGGCGCTGCGCGCAGGGCGAGGGCCGCCGGGAGGACCCGGGGACGCGGCGACCTCTCGTGCCCCGCGCCGCCGGCCTGCCCGCGGGGCCCCGCGCCGGGGGCGCAGCGGGCGGGGCGGGAGCAGCCGTGAGGCCGGCGGGCGGCGGGCGCTGGAGCCGAGGTAAGGGGCGCGGGCGGCGGCGGCGGGCGGCGGCGGGCGGGCGGGAGGGAGGGTGCGCCCCGGCCCCGGTCCCTGCCCGGTCCCTGCCCCGGTCCCTGCCCCGGCCCCTGCCCCGGTCCCTGCCCCGGTCCCTGCCCCGTCGCCGCCTCCTCTGCGGGCGGCCCGGCCCGCCGTCCCGCCTCCCCTCCGCTTTGTTTCCCCGCGCCGCCCCCCTTTACCCCGGGAGGGAGCTGGGTGGGGGTCGGGGTGGGGGCGGGAGCGGGACGCGGACCCCGCGGACGGCGGCAGCGCGGGCACCGCTCTCCTCCACCGGCGCCGCGGGCGCGCAGGGCTCCCGGGCCCGGGCCGAGCCGTCGTGGGGGCGCGCGGCGGAGCCCGGGGAGGGCCCGGGGAGCAGGTCGTGGCCCGCGGAGGCTCAGCTTGCAGAGGCGCGGGCCCCCCGGCGCTGGGGCCTGCGGGCTGGGGAGGGGGCGGCGGGGAGAGCCGGGGGCGGGGGGGGGCACCAGCCTCTCCGCGGCCGCCCCACCGAGTGTCCCCGACGGGCCCTGCTCCTGGGGGGAGGGAGGCGTCGGGGAGAGCCGGGGGCTGGAGGGGGGGCACCAGCCTCCGCGGCCGCCCCACCGAGTGTCCCCGACGCGCCCTGCTCCTGGGGAGGGGGGAGGGGGGCGTCGGGGAGAGCCGGGGGGCGCGGAGGTGGGAGGACACCAGCCCCTCCGCGCCCGCCCCACCCCGCCGAGCGCCCCGACGGGCTCTGCTCCTGGGGATTGGGGGGGGGGGCGAGGTGCCAAGTTCCTGGGAAAGCCGACACATTGTGTCCCAAATGGATCATATTCACCAAAACCAGTTAAGGAAGAAAAGAGTCCTTTCTTCCCACAATTGACTGCGGACAGCCGCCGTGGAGGTACGGAGTAAGATTGCCCAGGGGAGTCTATCTTTAAGAAATGGTGAAACTTAATAATATGGATGAGCTTCGGCCCCTTCTTACTTTTTAAACTAGCAAAATGGGGGTGACTTTAATTAGGGAGAGGGAGAGCGAGAGCGAGGAGGCTGCTTGGCTCTGAAGCTCGTTCTGTGCCTGGGGAGGTTTTTCTGCGTTGCCTCCGCCCCGACCCTGTAACAGGCAGCCTGGCTTCCCCTGAAATCTTCCAGGCAGCCTTGGGCCCTGATAAGACGTTTATTTCTAGGTGGTGAAGGTCTTGGGTTCCCATCTTATGATCGTTCACCCATTCTACCTCCTGTTTCACAAATGCTGCTGACAAAATTATTTTAATGGATAACACCTGGCTATCACCAATTCCCTCTCCAATGGCTTAAGCTGGGGCGTCCCTAGAAGTTTTTAAAATAAGTCTTAACAAGTTTCTTACAGGTGCAGACCATATGCTATAAATATTTCAGACCTAGGCTCTGAATAAAAGGTGTCAATTACTAGGCTTATAATTTGAGCATAACCAATAGAACTTGTGTATATACATATTTAAAGATCATTCCTGGTATTTTTTTTAAGATTTTATTTATTCATGAGAGAGAGCAAGAGAGAGGCAGAGACACAGGCAGAGGGAGAAGCAGGCTCTATGAAGGGAGGCAGATGTGGGACTCGATTCCAGGACTCCAGGATCATACCCTGAGCCCAAGGCAGACGCTAAACCACTGAGCTACCCAGGTGGCCCCTTTCCTGGTATTCTTGAAGGTTTTTAATATTCTGAAAATGAAGTGTCAAAAAAAACTTGGTGCCTCTTCTATTGGATTTTGCCTGCTTGGCTTATAGGATAAGACTTGTTGCTTTAGGGTATCAGAGCTTTTTGTGATTGGCAAATGTAAAAACAATATGGCAAAGTATTCTTGAGGTAGAGTTTATTTTCAGTGGCAAAACAAGCCCCTAGTGATATCAGAATCAGTTTCCGCACCTTAACATGTCATGCCATATAAGGTGCTTCATAATCTGGCTCCTGCCTGCCTTTTCATTCTTGTCCAGGGACTGTTCCCCGAGTTCCCCGCCCTCTCCTTACACACATGCACTACACACTGCCAAACACATCATACTACTTCCAAGTTGTCATTTCTAGATCACTATCTGGAATGAATGAACATTGCGCTTACACTCTTTTTATACTGATTCCCATCTGCTGTTTACCCACACATCCTTCATGTGTCAGTCAAATACCTTCTCCAGGAGCCTTTTCTTCCCCCTTTAGGCATTTAAGCTCTTTTTCTTACAGTAGGCAGTGCCTCTACTAGAGCATGATTTTTTAAGAACACATCTAGCTATGCTACCTTGTACAGTTGTGCATGTTCACTGTCCAAGGTTATCCTCTCTGGTGGGCAAGTGCATGTTCACTGCCCAAGGTTATCCTCTCTGGTGGGCAGAGATCCAGTTTGCACCCACTTACCAAATCCATCTCTAGTGGAACAGGGCATCTTTTGTAATTCACCCAAAAACACAGTGTGCGCTAGTGATGGCCCTGTTTCATTCTGTTGCTCTACTCAGCATCCATCACAGAAGCTGACAGAGCAGGAGCTCAGTTAAGGTTCCCAGAGTGAGTGAGAAAAGAAAGGCTCACTTCTATGTGACTCTAGAAAATTCTGAAGCAAGTGTTTGGGGGAAGATTTCTCAGATAAGTCAGCATATAGGAATGTGCTTCAGTTTGCTGTATCTTATGTCTGGCTGTTCAGGGTGATTCTTAGATGTCTTCTACTTGATTACAGGGAAGAATCTGGGAGTATGAATTTATAGGTGGGCATCAGATATGTGTGCCAACATGTAGTGGACCTCCTAAGCTGCTTTTTAAGGCACTAAGGTTTACGCCTGATCATGATTTGTTGAGAAGGGTACAAGAATCTTGAAAGTAAGGCCATTAAAGAGCTTTGCTTATGTTAACGTTTAATAAGTTCAATTGAAGTGTCATTTCGTGTAAGAACTTAAGTCATCTGAAAAATAAAATTTTATAAGATTGTGGTATAAAATATACTCGTCAATGTCAAGAGAACTTCCCGATTGTGTGGAATCCTGAAATCTCTAGAATTCATAGCACAGAATAACTTTAAAGATAATATGGGCCTGTTTTCCCGTTTTTTATAGAGGAGGAACTCTAGTACCAGGGCCTTGTCTAAGGTCACAGAGCCAATGTAGGAGCATAGCCAGGATGAGCATTCATATTTTCTGGCTCTTTTTTTTTATTTTTTTATTTTTATTTATTCATGATAGTCACACAGAGCGAGAGAGGCAGAGACACAGGCAGAGGGAGAAGCAGGCTCCATGCACCGGGAGCCCGATGTGGGATTCGATCCCGGGTCTCCAGGATCGTGCCCCGGGCCAAAGGCAGGTACTAAACCGCTGCGCCACCCGGGGATCCCTATTTTCTGCCTCTTAACTCATTGTTTATTCAGATACCTTTTCAGGTACTGGCAGTCTGTACATTCCATTGTTGGCTTCAGTTGGAAAATCTTGTATAATTTCTCAGGGAAAGGGAAGATTTCCAGCACCAAACACAGTGCCTGGTGTCCAATTGCCATATGATAAATATTTGCTAAATGAAGGCGTGAATGAATGAGCCAGTTGATAGTTTACTTAAAGGAATTATTTGAGATAGCACAAACCAAAGTCCTTTGAGTCCATTATGGTGCCATTTGGCCACAAGTGCAATAAAATAACACTTTTTGTTGGATAAATTTCATGGAAGAGCTGGGTAGGAATTCTTTTCTATAAACAAACAATGCCAGAACTCCTGACAAGGCATCAGGACTTGGAATCAGTAGGTCTTGCCAAAAACTAGCCTTGATTCTGCAAGCCTTACACATCACCAGCCCTAGTTTCTTCATGTAACCTCCTAAGTGTCAGAACTATTAGAAGGGTCGAATGAGCTGACGTGTGAAAGTACTTTGCACACTTTGGAACACTGAATAGTAACAGGAGGGAATCTGTGGCAGGAAGTGCCTACCAGGGACTGTGCTAGGCTCTGCGTCCACCTGGTCCCATTAATTCCTCTGAAGAGAGCACTGAGGCTTTTGCAGAATGAGGAAGGAACTGAAGCTGACACTGCTCTTCAAGATGGACTAGACATTTAGTGAGCTCTTAGGTTGTATTAAGTACCTTACTTAAACTTTGAAGTAAGAGAACTTCCAGCAGAGAGGAAAGGCAAGAGACATTGTGACAGAAGAGCAGATCACTTGAGCAAGTCACCTTTTTGGCAGAGGAGATTTGCATTTTAAACCATGCCCCTGGTAGGTTTGTGGTGGGTGGATGTAGGAAGCCTGGGCTGGGGGAAGGAGGAGCAGTTGTTATAGGGCGGATGCTGAAAGGCAGTGGTGTAGAGGGTTAGGGACTGACAGGGTTTCCTTGAGCTAGATAGTGAAATGGGCTTGGTGTGTGACAGTGTGGTGGGCAGGGAGGATCGCGTCCAGTTGAGGGTGTTCACTCATCTCAGCAACATTGAAGAAGATTGGGAACATGTGGGGGCCCTTCACCCAACTTCACCCAGTAATGCAGTCACACACCTGACCCACCTCTGCCTGTTTCCCTTTCATCCTATCAACACTTGGCATGTCTGTAATTGTAGGTGAATCAAGGATCTTCCTAACAACCTAGAATTTGAAAGCTTTTATTTTCATGGCTGGGTTCAGAATTTTAAGGAAGAGCCAGAAGCTCCCAATCTGAAGCCTGCCCACAGACCAGGGCCAGTAGATACAGGCTGGTGGCCCCAGGAGGTTCCCCTTCCAGGGGCGTGTGGTGTGTTTCCTGTCTTGGATTCCGCCTGCCCTGGGATCCGGCCCGCTCCTCTCCAGGCATTCCTTCCAGCTGGAAGTTGGTCTGCTTTGTTTCCATTTATGAGGTTTGTAGATTGAGTAACAGAATCTGGACTGCAGCTTTCATGGTGTTGGGTTACGAGGTTTCTTTTAAATTCATGGTTAGATTTCTGTCTGTGTCTCTTGGACGTAGCTCTTCAGGAGTTCCCATTACTGATGCCTTTGCATCGGGAACAAGAGGCAAAACTGGAATTTTGAAGGTTCTCTTGTCATTAGTGGTTTGGAAAGTGACATAGTGAATAAGCTTGCAAATCTTCCCTTAAACTGGTAAAAGGTATAGATTCCCATTGTCTTTAAAGTATACTGATGGGTTTTCACGCAGTGTGTTAGTTTAAAACTCAGTATTTTTTTTTTTTTAAAGATTGTATTTATTTATTCCTGAGAGGCAGAGACGCAGGCAGAGGGAGAAGCAGGCTCCCTGCGGGGAGCCCAGTGAAGGACACGATCCCAGGACCCAGGGATCACATCTGAGCCAAAGGCAGACATTCAACCATTGAGCCACCCAGGCATCCCTCAAAGTGGTTTTTAAAAATTTTTAAAATTCTGGTATAGTTAAACATACAGTGTTGCTAGTTTCAGGTGTATGATAAAATGCTTCAAGAATTCTGTGCGGTGTGTGTGTGGGGGAAGCTATGTGGTACTCGGTGCTTGTCAAGATGAGAGTATTTTTAATGCCCTCCATCTATTTCATCCACCCCCCCCCCACCTCCCTTCTGATGACCATCGGTTTCCAAAGTGGTTTTTGTGTGGTAAAGAATTTTCTATGCCTCTGGGTTTCCATCTTTAAAAGGAGGGGGACAGCAGTGTATTCCTCAAGGAAGATTGTTTTGAGAATTGAGAAACTGATGAATTAATTTACATAATGTACTTAGAACCTTGCCTGCCACAATGAGTTTTGGAAGTCCCCTCCTCCCTGTATGTGCAATGTGGCTTTCTCAAACTGTGTAAAGTAAGGATGTTCAGAAGGATGGAGCCGCAGGGTGGTGTGGCAAAGTATGGGCCCCCTCCTTTGTTTTTCCATTTCTTTGCACACCATTCCCTTTGATGGTTCTTCCCTTTTCGGCACTCTGTTGCCTTCATCGTTGCGACTCTGCCGGGCCTTCCTTCAGAGGAGGTTCAGCCTCTCTTGGGTTTCTAGGCACTCTGTGAGCATGTGGTCTAGATCAGTCGTTGCATGCATTGTGTGATATTTAGTTGTTGGTGATTTCTCCATCACACAGGGAGCCCTGTGCTTATTCTTTCTCTATCTCTTCTGGATTTAGTGTGGTAGTTAATGGACACTCTGAAGTGGTGGCTGATAGTATGTGAAGTGTTTGCTGAAAAATTGTTTAAAAACAATTTTTAAAGGTGATATTGGATATTGTGATTATAAGGTTGAGTGACCCTTTGCCAGGTATTTGACTCTTCAAGTGAACTTTATTAATAAAAAAGTTAAAAATTTTGCTGTCTTTCCTACATGTGGGGTGGTAGCAATGTCATTATACTGGTCTTACTATATCTAGGTTTTGGTCTGGAATATACCTTTTATTCAATTGACAACTTCCCTATATATAGGAGGGCCTGAAATTTCTCAGGAAGAAGGTGAAATGAAATTGTGTTCCAGTGGTTCATCTAATGTCTTCTGGTAGCTGAGGCATCGGGTCCTTCTCATCAGTTTGCCTCTTCAGGCTTCACACTAGGCTGGTAGTTGATAGGATAATAGTCATATTTGCCCTTACCACTCTGGATAACCATGAAGCTGGTTTAAAATGGATATTTTTGTACTTTCAAAAGAAGGCCTTTGCACTTAGGAACAGAGGCTGAGGAAGAGCACATCTGGAATACATTAAAATGAATTAAGTTATCATTTGTGTTGGTGGCATTTGAAACGTCTGGGATTAATAATTACTGTATGTAGACATGAAACCTTGATGAATGTTTGCCAAATCCAAAACTGAAATATTTTTGCATTTAACTGTTCCATTTTTGAATTTTCCCTCTAGAAAAATGACTCTATGAAACCATAGTTCTCTGTAATAACTCTCCCTTCACAGCCGTCTGCTGAACATCTTGTTGAGAAACACACCGCATCAAATAATTTCATTTTACATAAGACTTGAAATCAGAATCACCTCTGACTGGATCCACTTGTCATATACACATCCAGCTCTGTTAGTGGCTTGCTTCTTTTCATTTTCTCTTGCATGAGAGTTTTGTTGTTTCTTCTGGAGAGCGCTCAGCCCTCTCAGCTTATCTCAGATGTCCTCCTCCTGAAGCTCTCCCTGGTACTTTCCTTTTTTTTTTTTAATTTATTTTTTTTTATTTTAAAAGATTTTATTTATTCATGAGAGACAGGGGCAGAGACACAGGCAAAGGGAGAAGCAGGCTGTCTGTAGGAGCCCCATGTGGGATTCAATCCCAGGACCCCCGGATCATGCCCTGAGTCAAAGACAGACGCTCAACCGCTGAGCCACTCAGGCGTCCCTCCCTGGTACTTTCCTATCCCCTTATTTTTTCTTGAAAAGTATACTCCATCCTCTACACGCGGCTCTTAGGGGTGATCTGCTGAATGGCTGTAACGCCCAAATTGAGATTGTTTGTGTGTCTGTGTCCTTCCCCTCTCTCGGTTGGATTCCTTATTATCTATTTAGAAGTGATCATCTGCTATTTGTGATGCTTTGGGCCCCAGATGACTTTTATTCGAACCTTCATTTTTCTCCTTTCTGATGGGCAACAAAGGATGAACTATTTGGAAGCTGCTGGTATGTGTTGGATTGAATTGTTCTTGGTAATTGCCCAGGCAGTCAGCATACCATATTGACCAAAGACTAGAGCTGTGGGTTTTGGAGAGATTTAAGAGCCTAGGTTTTGGGTAGTTTCGCCAAAAATAGGTGTGGGATCTTGAGCAAAACATGACCTCCTCCCTGAGTTTCCATTTCTTAATTTGCAACTTTGGTGGCCAGGGAAATCACATTGGACTAAATGCCTTTTCAGCTATAAAACTCAATGATTCTAGGCAGTATTGGAATATAAGAAAACAAGAAAAAAATGTTATGAGAATTTAGAAGTAGCGTTTTTGTTCTCTGCTATTATGCTAACTGGCGTCTGAATATTATTGGAGGTCTGGGAGCCATCACCCAATGCTGGTAAGGATGGCAGGGCCAGGAGTGTGTTTGGCCTTGGCAAATCCAGAATGAGTAATTAGACATTGTTGGGAGGTGATTATCTGTGGTCTTGGGGGTCATGGAGAATATGGATATCAGGTCCTCTGGAACTGGGTGTAGAGGATTTGGTGTTGAACTAGAGGAAGGGCTGGGGAAGAACCTGAGGTAGGATCAGTGCCTTAGTGGGGGTAGGGAAGGTGGAGTTCTGGAGAGCAGGGCAGGTGTGGAATATGTATAAACACCGGTGCCATGGGGTGGGGGTGGAGGGGTGCATAGAACAGAGGAGCCACAGTGGGTCCCAGGTGGAGCTACTATGAAAATTTGATAAAGTGATGGCATTGCTGAGCCTTAACAGGATGAGTTGTGAAGACGACCAGTCAGAAGAGGGCTTAGGTGGTGATCAGGTCTTGTTACCTTCTCTTACAGGTGGAGAAACTGAGGCCAGCGATGGCGGTTCTCGAACTTGAATTTGCCTGTCAGTTTCGAAGTGAAAATTAACTTTCACTGTCGATGAAAGGGCAGATTCCTGGAACTTACTATGAGAAGATGATTCTGGAGATCTGGGATGCATTTTATCAGGCACATCAGGTGTTGCTGGTGGCTGTAGTTTGAGAAACTCTGCCCTTTGGTTGACATTTGCCCTTGTAGGACACTCAGCCTGGTGAGGAGGTGGGTGTGTGCAGGAAAATTCAAGCATACTTTCTTGTGTCCTTCCACCTCCTCAGTGCCTGTCCGACGTGTCTTGTCTAGGCTTGGGAGGACCTAGCCGTGTTAATTTGCCAGAGACAGGCAAGAGCCTTGGAAGTTATCCACTTAGAAATGTAATATTTTTCCTAATTTTCTAATTGATCTGTGATTTGTGGTTTGACGGGTACTTTTTTTTTTTTTTTTAAAGAAACTTTTGGGATGGGGAGCTCCTGGGTGGCTCAGGCAAATGAGTGTGGGACTCTTGGATGGTGATCTCCTGGTCCTGAGGTCGAGCCCCATTTCAGCCCATGCTCATTGGGGGATCCGCCTAGGATCTAGGTCTTAAGAAACCTTTGGTCTTTAAAGAAAAGATTTGTTAAATATATTAATTATAAGCATGTTAATAGTGAAAATTAGAAGAGAACATTTTAGAGTATTTAGGAACATCTATTTTGTAATAACTATGGGTGACAAAGCATCTCTATCCTCAGTGAAGATCATTTCCTAAACTCTAACAGGCAGTATTTTGCTTAGTTCTATTTCAAAATGGTTTCCATGTAATAGGAATTTTAAAATTACCTGTCTAAAAATTGGAGGATGTCACGAAATCCATCTGTAATAAGTTCCACCTTGGCCATTAAGTCTAAATGTGTGAGGAAATTGAATCCAGAAGGACGGTTGACATCGCTGGAGCCTCAGTATGTGTTGAAAATGTCATTGCAATATGGCATTTTCTGAAAAGCTGTCTGTCACAGAAACTAAATTTTGATGGCTTGATAAATCTCATTAGTTAGAAAATTGACTAAATCTCAAATGGTGCATACACCTTTGGCAGCCAACACTTGGAATTTTCAGCAGATCAATAAATGGGTAGTTCTGAAATTGGATGGGCACATACCCATTTTATTGTCAACGTTAAATATCACCTCAGAATTTTTGTGTTTAAAAGAAAAATTTTAAACATTTTTTGGAATGCATTAGAAATTCTTGAATAATTTTAGTACATTTATATTTTTGTGTGTAGAAGATATTACACACTTTTAAAAATAGTGATACAGGATTTGTATTCACATACACATTAAAAATGCCTCAAATCACAAATAGTGTGGTATTTAATAGTTGTCATGTATCAGCATTTTATTTATTTGTTTGTTTTTAGAGAGGGGGAGTGGGAGAGGTGAGGGCAAGGGCAGAAGGAGAGAAGAGATCCCAAGCAGGCTTCATGCCCAACACGGATGCAGGACTTGATCCCACATCCCTGAGATCATGACCTGAGCCAAAATCAAGAATCGGATGCTTAACCGACTGAACCTCCTAGGCACTCCTCAGTAAGCATTTTAGAACAGAATAACCTTTAGAAATCTTATAATTCAACTCATTTCTCAGATGGGAAGCTTGATGTTTGAGGGAAATTAAATGACTTGGTTTAATCCTCTATCATAAGAGGTTGATGGCAGGGATCCCTGGGTGGCGCAGCGGTTTGGCGCCTGCCTTTGGCCCAGGGCGCGATCCTGGAGACCCGGGATCGAATCCCACATCGGGCTCCCGGTGCATGGAGCCTGCTTCTCCCTCTGCCTGTGTCTGCGCCTCTCTCTCTCTCTCTCTCTCTCTCTCTCTCTGTTACTATCATAAGCAAATAAAAAAAAATTAAAAAAAAAAAAAAGAGGTTGATGGCAAACAGAGCTAGGCTTCCATCCCAGGATTCTTTATTTTAGACTTTTTTTTTTTCCTCCCTCTGCTTAACAATTAGGAGGACCTGTTATGAGGACTGCATCAAAGAACTAGGAAATGTTTTAGATTTTCTATGGGAATGGAAACGAAACCTGTGACTTTTTAGAATTAGCAAAAGCAGTAATAACTTCTTAGCTTGTGTACTTTAGAGGCTGTCCAAAGGAATGTACAATTTTACATGGAATGGCCTACACCTGGAGCTTATTATGTTGGTTAAAGCAGATTGTGTGATCTGCACAAAGAGAAATAGACCTTTTCCTAATAATTTGTGAGTAGGGGATTTGAGGGTACTACATAAATTATTTTGGGCCGAAAGGAATTTTACAAAGCAGTCTAGTTCACCCCCACCCCTTTTTTAAAAAAGATTTTATTTTTGTAAGTAATTGCTATACCCAACATGGGATTTGAACTCACAACCTGAGGTGACTAGGTGGCTCAGTTGGTTAAGCGTCTGCCTTCAGCTTGGGTCATGATCTCCGGGTCCTGGGATTGAGCCCTGCATCGGGCTCCCTGCTCAGTGGGGAGCCTGCTTCTCCCTCTCCTGCTGCTGCTATCCTGCTTATGCTCTCTCTCTCTCTCTCTCTCTCTCTCTCTCTCTCTCTGTCTCTCAAATAAGCAAAATCTTTAAAAAACAAAAACAAAACAAAACAAAAACCTCGCAACCTTGAGATTAACACTGCATGCTCTCCCAACTGAGCCAGCTGAGCACCTCTAGTTCACCCCTTTGTTTTGAGTAGGAAGATACGTGGCTTTGTCTTGCCTTTATGTTTACAAATAGCTGTGATATTTTTGTTAATTGTTTTAAAAAGCAACAACTGATATTTTAAATTCTTTCAACCTCTACTAATTATTGTGGTCTGAAGTCTGGTTTGCAAGTGTTCCGTCTTTGCTGTTGAGGTATTTTGTAGGGTTTTGGCAGATACGCAAACAGTAGGAGTTTGTGTGGGGTGGCAGGTAGGGGAACGTTGCTAAGAGATGAGGAGGGCTTTACCTCTCAAATCTTCATTATTATAATGGATCCCTTTATACTAATTAATCTAAAGTGAATAAATGAGCAGAGTCTATGGCAATATCAATGTTCTTTGTGAGCCAATTATACTATTCACATTAGTCAATTCAGGAAATTAGCTAAAGGCTTCTCCCTCTTGTCACCCCACCCGGAAGCCTCTCCACTTTGGTATACACTGTATTTACTTTTCAGGATGAAAGTTCACCTACTGAGTGCTTGATAGGAACTAGTTTGAAAGATTTTATTTCATAAAGGAAAAAATGAATTAAGGGTTTGAATAGTATGATTCTTACAGTGTTTCTTAATTTTAGGTGTTCAGGCTTCATGTTATAATTTCCCATTTGGCACTCTTGAAATCTGTTAAAATGAAATTGACCTGTGGCTCACGACAGTTAGTCTGTATGGTGCCTCTTGTGTGTTTATTTTGCAAGTCAGCAAATTGACCTGTGTAGATGACAGATTTCTACCTTGAACCTTACCAACTGTGAGGCCTGGTGGAATTAATCAGTTTAGGCTGGGGATGAGAAATTGTTGTGTTTCTACTTTTTTATTTAGGTACCTGAACTAGGTTTTTCTAGAAGGAGCTGTCTCATAGTTTACTAATCTTCCCATGTTCTATCTGTCTTTTTGGTGCTATTCTTAGATATTATTGGTCACTGACAGTCTAGGTACTATGATCCTGGTTTTCATTTCTTAGCATTGCGCAGCCCTTTTGAGGTTTAATTTCTGAAATATTTGTGAATCCTGCCCTCTTGAAGGAGTCCTTGAAAACTCTGAAACTTTTTTCTGACTCTTTAGGATATGGATGTTCTCACTGTGACAAAAGAAAAAAATTCATGGTGGGCGTGGTAGCTGTATTTGAATACCTCCTCGTGATGTCTTTACCTTTTCAGTGGGTGACTCTGCAATTTAGGTTCAATATTTTGGGAGCGGTTGCTTCATGTGTGCTTCTTGTAGAGATGCGGGATTAGAATAGTAAGAGGAAGAGAATAATAGAAAGAATGGGCTTTGCTCCAGGACAGAGGCTCTTAAACTTCAAGGCATCCGAATCACCTGGAGCATCTGTTAAAACACAAATGGTTGGGTGCCCCCTACCCCACCACTCTTTCCAATTAGGATCTGGTCTTAGGATTTTCATTTCTAAGAAGTTTTCAAGAGCTGCTGCTTCTGTTGATCCTGAGAACATTTGGAGGACTGCTGCTCTAGAGGTCCAGTGCTGGTTGCACTGAATGGGGTCGTAGATCCATAGACAGCATCCCCCTTCTCCAAGTTTGTTTCCTATTTGTGAAATGTCAATATTAATAGTTTTCACACCTTTGAAATCAGAGAACTCTTTTGTTCCAAACTACATGTTTCGTGAATCTCCAAAATACAAAAGACATAAACTGGCATTATGTGAGTTACAGCAGGGGCAGAGGACAAAAGGATTCATGTGTCCTTTTGGCTTTCCTACTTCCCTGAGATGGGATGGGGAAAGTCCTTGGGGCCCCTCTATAGAACTGAATGTAGTCATGAATCCCATGGAAGAGAATTTCTAAGGCCCCAAGCATTGGTACCTTTCTCTTTCATTCTGTATGCTCTTGGTGCTGTAGACTGCTACCTAAAAGGTTGGAAGAATATCATCTGTGCTTTTTAATATAAGAAACTGTGTGTGGGAGATGTAAATAGGTAGGAAGTAAATGAGTTTGAGACCTTCATGGTAACAAAAGATTTACAGCTCATTTCAGGTAGAAATGTAGAAAGGAAATAGAAGGAAGGGGGTGGGGATGATTTGGGTAACAGGGATGCACCTTCCTGCCTTTGTATTTAGCCAGTATATGTAATTGACTTCATATAATTTAACCTGTTCTTGTAAGTCTGATGGTCAAGCCTGAAATTGAATTTCCTAATCTTGACTGGAATCTTTGCTGGAAAATAGATGAGAAGGGAGAGTGGCAGTACTAATGTTTCAGTAAAAGGAATAAAAGATCTCATAAGTCACAAATGTCCAAAGAGGATGTTTGCCTACAGTTCTTGATTCCTTTTGTCGTTCACTTTATGGAAACCCTAAGATCAGCCTTAAGGTAAATGGTGACTTAGTTTAAACTAGATTTTGGTTTTCAATGATTCTGTTTTGGGCTTTTGGAAACTCTTATTTTCACTTTTTCCTTATCTTACTGTCATTATAAGAAAAGATCTACAAAATAAGTATCCATAAATATGTGTTACATGTAGACATTCAGGTATAGAACACTGTACAATATACAGCGTTTTTCAAGCTGTTATGGCAAGTGACATCAGTTTAGTGGGTCAGGTTTTTTTTTTTAATTTTTTTTGAATTCTAGGCATAGACTTTTTTATTATTATTATTATTCTGGTGGCTTTCTGACTTTTCTTTTTTGACCAATATCCATGTTGAGACACATGAGTTAGAATAACAAAGCATAATATGGAATAGAAAGTATCTAAGTATATTGCATGCAGTAAGGATAATTATTTCTTGAAACTTTTTAGTTTATATATATATATGGGTGTATATGCATATATGTGTGCATGTGTGGTATTGTATATAGTATATTAGGATTCTGTAGGATATATTAGGATACATATAGCCATACAAGAGTTTTATTTTCTGTAGATTTTTATAATTTTATTTTTTTCAAAATTTTTACTTAAATTTTAGTCAGTATACAGTGTAATATTGGTTTCAGATTTCAGAAATGGAATTCAGTGATTCATCACTTCCATATAATGTCCAGTGCTCATCACAAGTGCCCTCCTTCATACCCATCACCCATCTAGCCCATCCCCAGCCCACCTGCCTCTGTCAACCCTTGAGTTTGTTCTCTGTTGTGAAGAGTCTCTTATGGTTTGCTTCCCTCTCCTTTTTCCTTCTCTTTCCCGTGTTTTCATCTGTTTAGTTTCTTAAATTCCACATGTGAGTGAAATAGGTCTTTCTCTGATTGACTTTTTCACTTAGCATAATACTCTAGCTCCATCCAAGTTGTTACTAATGGCAAGATTTCATTCTTTGATGACTAATATTTCATTGTATATATGTATCACATCCTTTTTAAAAAAATATTTGACACACAGAGAGAGCACACAAGTAGGCAGAGCAGCAGGAAGAGGGAGAGGGAGAAGCAAGCTCCCTGTTGAGCAGAGAGCCCAACTTGGGGCTGGATCCTAGGTCCCTGGATCACGACCTGAGCTGAAGGCAGACACTTAACCCACCTAGCTACCCAGATGCCCCATGTACCACATCTTCTTCAACCATTCATCAGTTGATGGACATTTGGGCTCTTTCCATGATTTGGCTATTGTTAATAATGCTACTGTATTAAGAGTTTTATTATAAGCAAGTGGCTCATATGATCTTGGAGACTGGTAGATACAAAATCTGTAGTGTGGGCAGATAGCCTGGAGACCCAGGAGAGCCGATGGTGCTGGTGAAGTCTGATAAAGTTTCAGACTTTAAAAAAAAAGTTTGTTTAGGCAGGCCTTTAAAAAAATTTTTTTTTGCAGTTTTTATTTTAATTACTGGGTGCTCATCACAAGTGCCCTCCCTAATCCCTATCACCTATTTCCCCCATTCCCCAACCACCTCCTTTTGTAAACTATCAGTGTGTTCTCTCTAGTTAGAAGTCTGTTTCTTGGTTTCTCTCTTTTTATCCCCCCTTTGCTCATTTATTTTGTTTCTTAAATTCTACATATGAGTGAAATCATATGGTATTTGTCTTTCTCTGATTTATTTCTCATAGTATGATACTTTCTCACTCCATCTATGTCATTGCAGATGACAAGATTTCATTCTTTTTTATGGCTGAATAATATTCCGTGGTATCTTTACCACATCTTCTTTATCCATTCAGTTGATAGACACTTGGGCTGCTTTCATACCTTGGCTGTTGTAAATAATGCTGCAATAAATATAGGGGTGTGCATGTATCCCTTTAATTAGTATTTTTGGATTTTTTGGGTAAATACCCAGTGTGATTGCTGGATCATAGGGTAGTTCTGTTTTTAACTTTTTGGTGAATTTCCATACTGTTCTCCAGAGTGGCTGCACCAGTTTGCAAGAGGGTTCTTTTTTTCTCCACATACTCACTAACAACTGTTGTTTCTTGTATTAATTTTAGCCCTGAAAGTTGTGAAGTGTTATCTCATTGTGGTTTTAATTTGCATTTCCTTGATAAGTGATGATGAACATCTTTTCATGTGTCTATATGTCTCTGAAGAAAAGTCTATTCATGTCTTCTGTCCATTTTTAAATTGTATTTTTTTCAGGTGTGGAGTTTTATAAGTTCTTTATATATCTTGGCTACTAACCCTTTACTGAATACATCATTTGCAAATATCTTCTCTCATTCCATAGGTTGCCTTTTAGTTTTGTTGATTATTTCCTTTGCTATACAGAAGCTTTTTATTTTGATGTGGTCCCAACAGTTTATTTTTGCTTTTGTATCCCTTGCCTCACGGGACCTGTCTAGAAAAAAGTTGCTATGGCCAGTATCAAAGCAATTACTGTATCAAAGCAATTACTGTCTGTGCTCTTTTCTAGGACTTTTATGGTTTCAGGCCTTACATTTAGGTCTTTAACCCATTTTGAATTTATTTTTGTGTGCAGGGTAAGAAAATCACCCATGTTTCTGTCCAGTTTTCCCAATACCATTTCTCAAGGAGACATTCTTTTTCTCATCGGATATTCTTTCTTGCTTTGTCAAAGATTAATTGACCGTGTAATTGTGGGTTTATTTCTGGGTTTTCTGTTCTATTCCATTGATCTTTGTGTCTGTTTTTGTGCCAGTACCATATTGTTTTGATAAGTACAGCTCTTTTTTAAAAAATTTTATGTATTTGAGAGAGAGAGAGAGAGACAGAGACAGACCAAGTGGGGGAAGAAGGGGGAGAGGGAGAGGGAGAAGCAGACTTCCCGCTGAGCAGGGAGCCTGATGGAGGGCTTGTGATCCCAAGATCCTGAGATGATGACTGAGCTGAAGGCAGATGTTTAACTGGCTGAGCCACCCAGATGCCCCTGTTGAGGATTTTTATCATGAATGGATGTTGTACTTTGTCAAATGCTTTTTCTGCATCTATTGAAATGATCATGTGGTTCTTATCCTTTCTCTTACTGATGTGATGTATGACATTGTTTTGCCAATATTGAACCACCCTTGCAACCAGGAAACAAATCCCACTTGATTGCGGTAAATGATTTTTTAAATGTATTATTGGATTTGTTTTGCTAGTATTTTGTTGAATATTTTTGCATCTCTGTTCATCAGAGATATTGGCCTGTAGTTGTCTCTCTCTCTCTCTCTCTCTCTCTCTCTCTCTCTCTGTGGTGTCTTTATCTGGTTTTGGTAACAGGGTAATGCTGGCCTCCTAGAATGAATTTGGAAGTTTTCCTTCTTCTATTTTTCAGGCTGGTCTTCTTAAAAGTTGTGTTCAGGCCTTCAACAGAAGGTTGGATGAGACCTACTGACATGAAGGGTAACCTGTTATTCAGGGTTCATGAATTTAAATGCTAATCTCATGCCAAGAACATTCTTTAAGTTGACATATAAAAATAACCATCATATATGGGTATATTAAGTTATAAGGCAAAATATGTCTCATATGTATACAGATATATATATAGCATTATACATGAATATATATTTATGTAGGGTTATGTGTATATCTGTACATATGTGTATATATGTATATGTATGTAAATGAATGCTATAGAAAGGTAGATAGAGTGGAATATCTCTGAACTATTCACAAAACATGTTGGAACCTTAACTAGAGCAATAGTTCTCAGTCTAGGGAAAGGGTCTTTTTTTTTTTTTTAAGATTTTGTTTATCCACTCATGAGAGACAAAGAGGCAGAGACATAGGCAGAGGGAGAAGCAGGCTTCATGCAGGGAGTCCGATTTGGGACTCAATCCTGGGTCTCCAGGATCACGCCCTGAGCTGAAGGCAGATAAGCAACCACTGAGCCAACTAGGCATCCCAAGGTAAAGGGTTTTTTTAAGATTTTATTTTTTTAAATTTATTCATGAGAGAGAGAGAGAGAGAGGCAGGCACAGGCAGAGGGAGAAGCAGGCTCCATGCTGGGAGCCTGATGTGGGACTTGATCCGGGGTCTCCAGGATCACGCCCTGGGCTGAAGGCGGTGCTAAACCTCTGAGCCACCTGGGCTGCCCCCAGGGTTCTTAATCACTTTGGGAGCTTTTCTAAAATATGTATGTCTCTGTCAGGCCTTCCTGACACTTTTATGCCTTTTCTTCACAAATGATTTTTATTTTTTAAAGGTTCATGAGAGATACACAGAGAAAGGCAAAGACATAGGCAGAGGGAGAAGCAGGCTCCCTACTGGGAGCCCAATGTGGAACCCCGGGATCTCGACCCCGGGATCACGACCTGAGCCCAAGGCAGATGCTCAACCACTGAGCTACCCAGGTGCCCCTCAATAATGACTTTTAAAATTAGGGGGGAAGGTAGATAGAAAGGAGCAAAATATTTTCTCAAAAAGCTTGGCAGGATTGAATTGAACAGAAGACCACAGCTCTGAGGGTGGGTTTTAGGTGCCAGGTGGATGGTGAGGGGCTATTGGGGAGCAACGGGCCTAGCTGAGGTCCCTGGGGGTTCACCTCACTCCTGTAGTGGATGCAGTACCTGAGGCTCCCCAGCAGCTAGTGGACCCTCGCTGATGTTTGCTTGTTCTTAACTATGTGGAAATCACCGCTGCTTTGCCTACCCTCTGCTTTACCCAGGCGCCAATGCTCATGCTTAGCAACTGATAATGTATGTGGTAATAACGCCTACAGATTGTATCAGCCTATGGTGTATACTTGTGGAATGACCATCTACAGACCTACCCTCTGAATCACAGGTTTCTAGTTTTATTCTGGTTGGTTTCCCCAGAGGTGAGGTGCTTGGGGTGAGGGGTGGTCCCAGGAGCTATTGCTGTGTATATACATAAATCTATAGGCTGCTCCTTTTCTTAAGTCTGGAAAGTAGGTTTAAAAAAAAAAAAAGCAATTCTTTTCAGGCCTTATTAATGTTGAGTGAGCACTCCACAACACAGACTGATGTCAAAAATGATTCCTTAGATATGTTAGGTAGCCACTCAATTTGCAAGATGTAATTGTCATTTTAAGGGGTAAAGACGCTGCTCTGGAATTGACATTAGTTAGGAAACTTTGGGACAGGTAACCATTTAGGATGTGCTTGATATTTTGAATTAGAAGCTCTCTGCCTTGCACTTGACCTCAGGCTGCTGTTTTCCTGAGTATCTCCATTTATTCAAATGAACTGAATAGAGATTGTACTGCTTCTCAGATTTTTCTTATCATATTAAGGTAATTGGGTATGAAGTATTTGTTTTGAACAACACAGTTACTGCAGCCACTCTCTCTACTGAACCGTGAAATGGCTTGTCTCATTGCATACTTCCTTTACTCATACTGATCTGTCTTTTCAGAGGTGTGTCTGACAGTGACCTTCTGACTGGTATATAATTTAAACGTACTAAACATAATTTTCATTCCTTGGGGATTGTCTTCAGTTTTTATACCTTATCTGGCTCTCAAAAATCCATTTAATTACAGCTATTTTAATATTTGTCCAAGTCACTAAAACTAGTGAACTCTCCCTGGGGAGATAGTAAACTTTTGATGGGCATAGCAGTAAAAATGGAATTCTTCTGCAAACAAACACTTTTTCAGGATTATTCTTATAAATGCATAGAGAAGTTGGCAGCCTTTTGATACTTTTGGAGGGATTCTGGTGGGTACCAAATGGTGTATAGCTACTGTCTGCTTGGGAAATGTTAACAAGAGGCTCAGCTTTTCTGAATGTGTGTTTTGGCTTTTTGAGATAGCTTCTATGCAGGAAGAACCTTCTTTTAAAACCAAATGTAGACTCTGGACTTTCTCCAAGAGAAGTATTATAAATATATCAAAGCTGATACTGTGCTGAATTTCTTTACAGAAAGAAAAAGAGGAGTGGTTAATAAAATTTAGCATTTGAGTAGAGCTTAAATTCAGGGTATCTTCTGTTCTGGCCAGTTTATTACAAACCTTTTATGATGGGATCCTGATCCCTGCTACTGCCTCTCCCTCCATTGTTCCATTTTATACTGTATACCTCTTCACATTGCTTGCTCATCCTTTTTTTTTTTTTTTTCCTGTGAGAGTTTTTGGAGAAAAAATGAGTCCACAGAGTAGTAAGAGAAAGAATAATCCTTACATGTTTTGATTTACCCTCCTTTTGAGCTTTTGATTGAATATAGTTTAAAAAAAAAAAAACCACCTCTATTTTTTCTACCTCTGTGCTGAGTGGGTGGGTGGAGTTGTTAAAAGCCAAAGCAAACCCACCAACTAAACCCCTTTAAGTCATGATTCTATAATATATGATGATATTTTATAGAATTAACCACAGGACAATTTGTGCTGCTACTACAGAAATACTTAATACATCCATCCATCTACCCACCCCACCTTAAAATCTTATACTGTAGCATTTGGAGCCCCTGAACTATATAAAATCTTAAAATTCCAGGGGAGACCTTAGAGTCATTCCAGAGTCACTTCAGAGGACAGGTGAGAGCTTCTCCTGTCCAGGTAAGTGTCCTTCTCTGCCCAGGTTCTCCATCCAGGTAAGTGTCAACACGCTGTAGGTCCTGAGTTTCCTCCCTCCTTTTCTCCCTCCCTCTTTGTTCTTCACCCCTTGGTGGGCTGGAGGCCCCCAGCTTTCTCAGGCATAATAAGAAGACTCCTGTGGCACCTGCAGTGTGGCTGGGGCTCGGGGACAGCCTCTAGTTTACATCACCTGTGCTGTGGAAGGTGCGTGTGCTGTAGGTAATCTGGAAAGCAAGTGTAAAATACCTCTCTGTTTCATGTTTGACGTTCTATAAATCCCCACCTTTGGAGTTTGGCCTAGGATTTTTGTCTCTTTTGCTTTGAAATTCTGCTTTAGGGAACCACACTTTGGAAATGGCATGCTGGGAAAGGTTGAGGGGCTCAACAGGAGAGGGGACAGGCAGGGTTAGTGATTCACCGGGTCTCTTTCATGCATCAGGTGCTATGCTGGGTACTGTCACATGGCTTTTAAAATGAATGCTCCCTTGCACCACGTGAAAAGGATTTTGGGAATCCATCTTGTAGCCGAGGGTATTGTGAGGCATACAGCTGGGACTGGAGCCCAGTTTGCCTGACTTCATATCCTTCCTCCTGGTTCTTTCTTGAGAGGGGGCAGGGTGGAGAGCATGTGTGTGTTTTACAAGCCAGATGGAATTTTGAAGAGCTGCTCAGCTCTGACAGCTGTTTAAATTATCTGTGACACCGCATCCCGCCATTAGAATGGGTGATGGATGGTTGACAGTTCACATCAGAAGAGACTGGAGCCCTGGTTGGTGGAGCAGCGCTTGCAGTCTTTCCAAAGTGTGAAGCGTGATTGAAACTTGGATTCTAATCATCCCTGCGAGACTAGAAAACATTTAAGATACTGCTAGGCGGGATTTTTTTTTTTTTTTTTGAAACAACTTAGGTGGAGCAGATCACTATTCTGTTTGCTTTGACAAAAAATAAATAAATAAATAATAATGGATCTTTCCCACATACCAGAGTTCAGAAAATGTATTTTGATTTATGCTATTCATTTTCTATGTGTATTGAGTATTTTGCCTTTGAAAATCTAATTCTTCATCCCATACTGCCCTTCATGGGTGTAGGTTTCATCTCTCTAGCTGGTATGTATACTCTGTCCTTTTTTTTTTTTTTTTTTTTTAAAGAGAGTGAACACACCCTTATATGCTCATGCGAGCAGGGGGATAGGGTAGGGAGGGAGAGAGAGAGAATGACCCAAGTTGAAATCAAGAGTTGGAAACTCAACCAACTGAGCCAGCTAGGTGCCCCTGCTGCACATAGTCTTTAAGGTCGCTGAGCTTATCTCTTATTTATTGCCCTTCCTCAATTACTCAGGACAAAGTTTAACTCAGGCATCATGCTTATTAAGTTATTTTCATTATCTTTCAAGTGACTAGTTTAAAGATGAATTATTATGCCAAATAGTTTTCCAGCTTTGTCTCTTCAAGTTTTTAAAAAGATTTTATTTATTTGTTCATGAGAGACACACAGAGAGAGAGATGGAGGCAGAGGGAGAAGCAGGCTCCCTGGGGGGAGCCTTATGCAGGATTCAGTCCCAGGACTCTGGGATCATGATCTGAGCTGAAGGCAGATGCTTAACCATTGAACCACCTTAGATGTCCCTATCTCTTCAAGTTTTATTTAGTAAGTTTCGTTTAGTTCACCTTAGTGATTTTTTTTCTATTATAATGTGACAAAGATCCTCTTGCTGAGTTTTAATGCCAGCCAGTTATGACCATCTGATTCATGAAACTCTATCAGGAGACAGATGTGACTGTGAAACTGTTCCCTGCCATTGGTATAAGTGGAGGATGCTTCTGAGGAGGCTGGTTTTTCTGTTCTTCCATCTTCAGTTTTTGGTCATTTTGGTGTATAGGCTATACCCTCTTATAGTGTCTTGTCAGTTTATTTTATATGATTCATTTTACTTACCCAGTTTCTTTTATTATTTAATAGTTTTCAGTTTTCCTCTTTAAAGCAAAGAAAGAGAGAGGCCTTTCCTTGGCAGAGCCAGAGTGGCAGAGGGAATTCCAGGAAGCATCCGTCCTTCTCTATTCTCCTCACGGTTTTTTCTCTCAGAAAAGAATCTCCTCACGGCTCCAGCACCCAGACATGCCTGTGATGAGTTTGGGGTCTGAGGCAATTGCCCACCAAGAGGCTGTAAAGTAGTTTGGGATAGAGCTGGGATGACCTTAAATGTGTGGTTGAGGGTGTTTGGGCACAACTTCACCTACCCCTGGGGGTGCGTGCTGGAACTGAGGGTGTGAGCAGGCTGTCACAGGAGTCCTGGTGGTGCAGGAGGGTCCTGCACCCGGTGGACAAGAGAAGATGTGGAGAATAGCCCAGACTGGGCGGACTGCTGGCTCCATATGCGGGGAGCGCAGGGGAAGGTAGAACTGGACTCTGGACACTCCAGCCCCAGTGCCCATGTTACAGACCTGGAGGGGGAGGGGATTCGGAGCAAGTCATGGAGAATTTGGATTTGGGCCCTACTGATGTCTGAGGTGTCAGCACTCTCTGTGAGAGATGTCCCATGAAGAGAAGTCAGGAGCTCGAGAGAGAGAGAGAGAGAGAGAGAGAGAGAGAGAGAGAGATAGAGAGAGAGAGAGAGAGATAGATAAGGACACCTGGGTGGCTCAGTGGTTGAGCGTCTGCCTTTGGCTCAGGTTGTGATCCCAGGGTCCTGGGATCAAGTCCCACATTGGGCTCCCCACAGGGAGCCTGCTTCTCCCTCTGCCTATGTCTCTGCCTCTCTCTGCCTCTCATGAATAAATAAAATCTTAAAAAAAAAAAACAGGTCTTGGCTGGATATGTACATTTGGATTTAGCTCCTAGAAATAATGAAGGAATAGTCTTGTCAAAGAGTGAGTGAGCGAGGAGAGGAGTCAGGGACCGGGCCACAGGCTTGTCGTCTGCTTGATTTCTGGAGGTGAAAGAAGACTAGGCCACAGAGGAGGGAGTTAGTCTCTTGAATGCCAGGGAGCAGGGTGGGAGGGGAGGGTGAGTTTTTAAACTTTGTTCATCAGATTGTCCGACTGGTAAGAATTTAAAAAGGCACACTATCTCCCGCTGGCAGGAATGCTGGGAAAAGGCAGTCGTCCAGCATTACTGGTGGGAATAGCCACTGCAGGAAGAGTTCTGGCAGAGTCTATTAGCATTTAAAATGCACATAGCCTTTGACCCAGTGGTTCCTCTCCTGGGACTTTATCCCATAGAAATAAAAGCAGCTGTATGTAATTTGTTTGTACAAGAATATTTATTGCAGCATTGTTTGTAGTGGCAAAGAACTGGAAAGTGAGTGGATGCTTTCAGCAGGGGAACGGTTGGGTAGAATGTGGCACAGCCATGCCTTGGATTTCCATCCCGCCTGACCTGGAAGGATTCCCACGAGAAAAAGAGGCAAAGAATCATGTATAATATGATCTCGTCTTTGTGGAGTATAAGATCCTTAGAGGCAATCTTGAATGTGTGTTAATACTGCTTGGAAGGAGGGAGGTTGGCACTATGGGAGGAAGTGGGTGGAAGATAAATAATAAAAAAAGACTGCTTAGAAAATGTCTGAGCTAAGACACCATGGAAAAGAACTGGGGGGTATATGTCTGTATAGGTAGATAGCGGGAGGGTATTTACAGGGGAGTGTCTCAGGGTGTGGAGATGTAGCTGAGTTTCTACTTCTTTTAGCCAAGATGGTGATGGCAAGAGGCTGCAGGTGGATCATGACATCACTGTGGAACTGATACAGGGAGATAAGGCAGGTCAGAGGGTCCCTCAGACTGGGACCCAGGGGGCCAGAACCCATTGAGGGACATAGAAGGACAGATGGATTGGAAACTGGAGGGTTGCTATCCCTGGGGGTCTGAGGTCTTGGGGTAGAGCAGTAGCTTGTTGAATTATTGTTTGATAGACTTTCATGTTATCTGTCCTAGAATATTACCCACTTCTTTTTGTCCACGTGCAGCTGAACTTTAGCTCTCTCTTTAAGAGCTCTCATGAAGTCATTGCCCCTCAAAAACACCTCCCCTCCCCCCACCATCTTACATGGTTTGCCCATAGACCTGAATGTCCGTGTTGGTAGCCATTAGCTTCTGTTCCTCTTGAGTGCTTGAGATGTGGGCAGGGCCACTAAACTCTGCTCTAAGTGCGAAACACACACTGGGATTTGAAAACTTATGGGGGACAAACAAATGTAAACTACCTCATGAATAACTGTTTACGTGTTAAAGGTATAACTTGGATACGTTGGGTTAAAGAATATTAAAATCTCACTTGTTTCTATTTACCTTTTTAAATGTAGTTACTAGAAAATTTAAATTACATGGCTCCCATTTTATTTCAGTTGAGTTAACACTGCTCTAGACCTTCGGTGCAGTTCCTCTCTGCTGGATGCCTTTGCAGGATCTATCCACTTAGCCCTATCTTATCCATGCTGAGAAGGCAACATTAAGCTCTCCTGGATGTGACAATTATTGTCTTGTCTCTTGTCACTTATTCTTAGCTCCTGTTGGGAATGTCACAGAGTTTCCCGTTTGTATATTTATTTGAAATCCACTTGCATCCATTCCTTATCTCCCTTACCAGAATCTGAGATTGGCTTTGCCTTTACAAGATTGTAATCCCCTTGAAAGCAGGACTGATAACATGTGTAGTTTTGTCTCAGCTTCTGGCAATATCTCTAGTACTGGGCTCTGTCCCCTTAGAGGAGCTCCAAAGTTTTTGAATGAATAAATAACATATTTGCATTTCCACTGGTTTCTTAACCAAGTGTACTTTAAAATCCCGAGTCAGTACTATATGCTACCTGTGTGTGTGTGTGTGTGTGTGTGTGTGTGTGTGTATAATCTCTTAGACATCACTGAGTTTTAGGGCAATATAGTATTTGAATTTGGACAGGCCTGGCCTTGAATCTAGAAAGAACATTTTGTTACCTTGGGCTGGTTATTTGATTCTTTGCACCTTAGCGTCCTTGTTTGTAATTGAGAAACTGATACTTCTCAAGGTTTCCCTGAGGAAAAGCTCTGGTGCTGTGCTCTGTAAATGTTCTTTTTTTTTTAATATAAATTAATATTTATTGGTGTTCAATTTACCAACATACAGAATAACACCCAGTGCTCATCCCGTCAAGTGTCCCCCTCCGTCTGTAAATGTTCACTAATTGCCGGGTCCTTTTTTAGAACTAGGAAGGTTTGTCTGGAATGTTGAGACCATAGTAGGTGGAAGCCGGTGGTGAATTTACACTTTCTCCTCTCTACCACTGGAAAACTTATTGGTGGTACCATGTGTTTTGTCCTTTGGTTAAGTAGTGATGTTTGGCTCTATTTGGCAGTTAGTTAGTAATTAGTAGTTCCCTCCTTCTCTGCTAGAAGAGTCCTTGAAACACATGTTACTGGCATCCATATTAATAGGCAATTAATAAATATCTGCTGACTGAATAATGAATGGTAGCTGTAAGGGAGAACATGTATCTAGAGGACATTTTTAAGAAAAATTAAGTTCTTATAAAGGATTTGTTGAATGAATGGTAAAGTGAAAAATGAAATAAAAATTAGGTGAATGAAATTAAAAATTAGGTGAGTGAAATTAAATGAAGAAATGAATGATGAGGGGCGCCTGTGTGGCTCAGTCAGTAGAGCCTCTGACTCTTGATTTCCACTCAGGTCATGATCTCAGGGTTATGAGATCCAGCCTCGAGTCAGGCTCAGTGTAGAGTCGGCTTGTCCCTCTCCCTCTGCTCCTCCCCCTTCTTGCATACGCACTGTCTCTCTCAAATAAAATCTTAAAAAAAAAAAAAGAATGATGAAATGAAAGTTGTTCATGGGGAGAAGGTTGAAATTGATGGGGATGGACTGCTGTGGAGATTCTAGAGAGACCCCAGAGGTACCTTTTCTCCCCAAATATGATATTCTTGGTATATTGGAAAGAACACAAGACTGATAACTCATTGACCTGACTCCTTCCCCATGAACATACTGGCCAGTGGTGGGATCTTGGGGGAGGTTACATAACCTTTCTGAGTCTTTGCTTATTTGCAGAGCAAGAAGGGCAGATCAGGAAAGGCAGCAACGTGGTGCCTGGGAAGATGGCCTGGGAGTCAGGTTGGCTTTTCCATGCTGGCTTAACCTCTTCCCAGCTCTGTAGCCATGTTCATGTTCTTCAACCTCTTAGACACTTTTCAAGAGTGAGAGTGAAAAGGTGTCTCCTATTCTTGACAGAGGAGCTCCTAAATCAGCTGCATACCAGTGGATGATTGAACATTTGTTGACTTGAAGAATGAGAGAGTAACTGTCAGGGGAACTTTTGAAAATATTTCTATTGTAAAATCAGGTATATTGAGGTATATTTATATGCCATAAATATATTTTTTTAAACTTAATTTTTTTAAGAGAGCGAAAGAGAGCACACAAGCAAGCCACAAATGGAGTGGGGGTGGGGTCGGGAGGGAGCGAGAGAATCTTTTTTTTATTATTTTATTTATTTATTTATTTATTTATTTATTTATTTATTTATTTTTTAATTTACGATAGTCACACAGAGAGAGAGAGAGGCAGAGACACAGGCAGAGGGAGAAGCAGGCCCCATGCATCGGGAGCCCGACGTGGGATTCGATCCCGGGTCTCCAGGATTGCGCCCTGGGCCAAAGGCAGGCGCCAAACCGCTGCGCCACCCAGGGATCCCCGGAGAGAGAGAATCTTAAGCAGGCTCCAAACCTGGTGCAGAGCCTGATACGGGGCTCTATCTCACAACCCTGAGGCATGACCTCAGCCAAAATCAAGAGTTAGAGGTTTAACTGGGCTGAGCCACCCAGGTGCCCCCTGATTTCATCTTAAACCGAAACTCTGTGCCCATTAGACAGTAACTCACCGTTCCCCTCCCTCTGTGCCTGGCGGCTACCCTTCTACTTCCTGTCTCTGAATCTGATGGCTCTAAGTATCTCATATAAGTGGAATCCTACAGTTTTTGTCCTTCTGTGGCTTGTTCCTTTCACTTAGCATAATATCCTCAAGATTCATCTGTGTTTTATAGCACGGGCCAGAATTTTCTCCTTTTTTAGAGCTGGATAATATCCTATTGTATGAATGTACCACATCTTGTTTATCCACTCATCCATACATGGACACTTGGATTTTCCCACCTTTTGGCTATTGTGAATAATGCTATTATGAACATGAATGCACATAGGTCTTTGATCTACTTTTAAAGTTCTTTGGAGCGTATGCTTAAAAGGAGAATTGCTGCATCCTGGTAATTCAGTTTTTAATTTTTTGAGGAATTGCCATATTGTTTTCCACAATGGCTGTGCCATTTTACGTTCGTACCAGCAGTGCATAAGAGTTCTAATTTCTTTACAGCCTCACCAACAGGTGTCTCTCTCTCTCTCTTTTTTTTTTTTTAATAGTAGCTATCCTAATAGGTGTGAGCTGGTTGTATAACCAGACTTTAGACTTATCTAACACACATCGATACTATGTGAGGTGCAGGAATTGACAAAGGTGGGTCAGCTGAAGACGAATCCCTCACCACCCATCCCCAGCTGCTGCCTCACCTCAAGGGTGCTCAGTACTGTTCAGCTGTCAATTTAATGACCAGCTAGTAGAATCTGCAGAATCATAACTCTTGCTTTTACTTCCTCCCCTGTTATCGGTCCAGAGGAGCTTATGAAAATGACCTCCCTAGTCTTGTGTTTTTGTTTTTGTTATTTTAATTCTACCAAACATTAAAAAAAAAATTCTTGTTAAATTCAATTTAGTTAACATATAGTGTATTATTAGTTTCAGGGATAGAATTTAATGATTCATCAGTTGCATATAACACTCAATGCTCATTAGATCACGTGCCCTCCTTAATGCCCATCCAGTTACCCCATCCCCCTACCCAACCTCCTCCAGCAACCCTCAATTTGTTTCCTAGAGTTAAGAGTCTCTTATGGTGGGACGCCCGGGTGGCTCAGCAGTTGAGCGTCTGCCTTTGGCCCAGGGCATGATCCTGGAATCCCAGAATCGAGTCCCACGTCGGGCTCCCTGCATGGAGCCTGCTTCTCCCTCTGCCTGTGTCTCTGCCTCTCTCTGTCTCTCATGAATAAATAAATAAAATCTTTTTTTTTTAATTTTTAAAAAATTTTTATTTATTTATGATAGAGAGAGAGAGAGAGAGAGAGAGAGAGAGAGAGACAGAGAGAGACAGGCGCAGAGACATAGGCAGAGGGAGAAGCAGGCTCCATGCACCGGGAGCCCGATGTGGGATTCGATCCTGGGTCTCCAGGATCGCACCCTGGGCCAAAGGCAGGTTCTAAACCGCTGCGCCACCCAGGGATAAAATAAATAAAATCCTAAAAAAAAAAAAAAGTCTCTTATGGTTTGCCCCCCTCTCTGTTTTTATCTCAGTGTAGCTCTCAAAACTTAGCAATTTTCCACAGAATCATTTGAGAAGAAAATGAGATAAAGAGGAAAGGGACAGAGATGGAGAGCTCTCTAGCAGCAGTTGTAGAAAGCTGACCATATTTAAACATCGTTGGGCATGCTGTGTGTACACGGGAGCCTGTCTAGTTCTCCAAGAGCTCTTTGACGTCATCTCTGATGCATTTAATGCTAATGAGAGACTCATAAACAACCAGGACGCCTGAGTTGTGTAAGTTCAGCTCCCACCTTGGAGGGGACATGGCTCAGGCCATTGCAGAAGCCATATGATGTCTGTTGTTGTCAAATCCCTTGAGTTACAAGAGGTTAAAGCTGCCTAAAGAGTCTGGTTACTGCTTAAGTACAGGTTCTTGTTGGAGATTGTTCAAACTGATGATGGTGTTGAGGAAAGCGTTACTGGGCTTGCCTGTGTCATGTTCTGGGTTTGGTTTTGGCTTTGAAGCTGTGGATGTGGATAAAGTGAATTCGCTTTCATATCCGTCTTAGGTTTCCTCATTTCTGGCTTCCATGTTGAAGAAGTGGTTTTTGAAACTAGGGCACGGAGAGAGGAGGAGGAACCGGGTTCCATTCTCTCTCTCTCTTTTTTTTTTCCTGGCAAATGAATTACCTTCACCTTGAAATCCGTAATCCTTTCCTCTTTGTTCAGTGTGTCTGAATTTGACTTGGATTTACTTCCAACCACTTGAGGGGATGGACTGTGGAGGAAAATCAGAGCCCAGGTGGGGGGCAGGGGTGGGCACCTCATAACAAGTGTTGCCTGGACCCGGCACCTAGCTCTTTAATCTGTGTCTCTGCCCCATGTGTGATCTAAGGTGCGAACTCTGCTAAGATATGCGTTGTTGAGGGGTGGGTGGGAGGGGCCCTTTTTGAATCAAAGCAAAGGAATTTGTATGAAAATGTGCATTTTAACAGCCATGGGTCTGTCATTCATAGTGAACCCCATCCCATTAAGCTGTGCCTGTGTGTTTTGTGAGTGGGATCCAGTGCGGGCTGGAAATGCACGTTTTTGTGTGTTCGCTGCTGCTCTTGCAGGGGTTAGGTGTTGGGAGGACATCCTGGCCTGAAAGCTGCTGTTTCTGCGAACAATCCTTAGGTGGTTAGGGAAAGATGAAGGGGTGTTGGGAAGTTCCTTAAAGGAGATGTTACCTATCATCCCTTCGAGGCCTCCTCTTGTGGGGAAGGTGCTTATTTCTGGACACACTAAGCAATCATGATATTTATCCTTGGAGGTAGAGCCCCTTGTGGACCCAAATATTTTTGTGCTCTTGTTCATCATGCTTAGATGTCATGATCCTACTAGAACCCTCGATTGCCTGCTTCCTTAACCACTTACTGAGCTGCAGATTGTTGCTTTATACATAATGTCTCTGGCCCTCACTTTTCTTCATCTGAGAAATGAAGAGATGGAAGAGAGTATTCTAAAACCTACTTTGTCATTGGTGACATCATCACCTAGTTTACTCTGTAGGAGCCTGCCGATGCCAAGGCCTCTACCAGGTACTTTGCTACCAGTGCTCTTTACCTGTGAGCGCTTGAGCACAGATTCCCTCCCATCTGCAGAGAAGGATCTGGGTTAAAAAACCCTAGAACTAGGTTTTGACCTGGTGATTCCAGAGTGCTTGTTTTTTGGACAGGACCATGCCACTACATGCAGCTTCTTGGTTCTTGATAAAGTACTTGTTGCCACATTAATAGGAGGTAAGTCAACCAATTGAAGAACAGAAGTGACTTCTATCTACATTTGCTTTTTGAGAATTTTTTTTTTAAGATTTTATTTCTTCATGAGAGACAGGCAGAGACATAGGCAGAGGAAGAAGCAGGCTCCCTGTGGGAAGCTCGATGTGGGACTTGATCCCAGGACCCCAGCATCACGACCTGATCCGAAGGCAGACGCTCAACCACTGAGCCACCCAAGCATCCTGCTTTCTGAGAATCTTAAACAGTCTAGAATAACTAATTTTCTAACTGTAAAGTTCAAGTACCAACATTTGAACCAGAGGTTATGAGAGCTAACAGAAATGAAACATGATGTAATTTTTTTAAATCTTATAGAATTTGCAGGCCACAAATTTCCTGGAAGACATTGTGGATTTTTTTCTGAGGATGTTCTAACAACTGGGTTTAGGGATTGTCTTTTGGTGGACAAGTTATCCTTGATTATTTTAATATTTTTGCTTTATAGGAAAAGAAGGTCCTATTCCTAAATTGTTGTTATATTTAGGTCTTCAAGGGTGGATCTTGTGAGTTTGCTATTATAGTAGGCTGAAACCTATATATAGGGACACTCAAATGTGGTGTAAATCCATGCCTTTAAAAAAAGAAAGCAATTACTGTGTTTGAAAGCCAAGCTATAAAAAGTAAGTGAAATCATAGGAGAGCCAACATGGGATTTCATTTTACTAAGCAAATGGCCCTGACTTTCTTTATGCTTTCATGTCCTGCTGTGGCAGAGTGGGAAATGCAGATGTTTCAAAATGAGGATCGTAGACATTTACAGGTCTCAACGCTTGTCATTCATGGATTAAGAGACAGATCTGAAAGAATGAAGTGCTCACTCAACTTATACTTTGTCATTTTAGTTATCTAGCATCCCACAGAACCTGTATTTTTAAAAAAGAATTTTATTTAATGTGTACTCATGCCTATCGTAATATTTTTTCATAAAAGTTAAAATTAATTTACTTGAAAATATGTGTCTTTGACCATTGAAGGTAGACTAGTACCCTCCAGTTTTGCCAATCTTATTCAGAAACCTACTTTCAGGGATATCTGGGTGGCTCAGTCGGTTAAGCATCTGCCTTCGGCTTGGGTCATGATCCCAGGGTCTTGGGATTAAGTCCCACATCAGGCTCCCTGCTCAGTGGAGAGTCTGCTTCTCCCTCTGCCACTTAGCTTGCTCTTGCTTGCTTTCTCAAATAAGTGAATAAAATATTTAAAAAAAATTATTTTCATTACGCATACACAAATGTTGAGTACCTTTCCTCCCCCCCTGCCTCTTGCCACCAGTTCCCTCATTACCAAAGATCAGAGGAAAACATTTGGAGCCTTCTGGAAAGTTCTTGGGTCTTTCGGTATTGAGTGGCTGGATGCAAGCCTCTTCCGAGAGTTCTGAGAACTTAGAACATTGAATGTTAATTGGTCATATATATGTCTCCATAATCCTGTTTCAGAAATGCAGTAGGCTTCTTTAACCATTCTTTCTTGCTCAGAGGTGCCCTTCAGCCCTGCTGGAGCTCTGGTAATGATAGGTTGGGTTTCTCTGTGGAAACCCAAAACAGCTTATATCCAAGGATTTTGCTTTGTCTTCTGGAAGTGCTACATGGTTTGGCTAGATACTAGATAAAAAAGGCCTTCTAATGAGAGGAATATTTAAGACCCAAGTAAGCTGTCACATCATGAGATGCTAATCAGTATTTCCCTTAGGGACACGCTCAGAATTTCACATGATAAAAATCTTTATTTTCTCCTCAGCAAATACAAATGATCTTGGCATAATTTCTGATGTGCTTTCCCTAAGTTCTTCCCAAGGTTCTCATTAAGAATCATCCTTTTGCAATAGGAATTGAGAGTTTCTCACCTCCCCCCACCCCATTACCATGGGGGTAGAACGTTTTAATGCTAAGCAATTACTTTCCCTTGTAAAATTCACTGTGGGTGCTCATCACTTTCTGAAGGGAATAGACCATTACAGAACACCGAGTGGGGATTGGAAATGTTTTTGTAACAAAGAGGCTGTACGCTAGAGGTGGATATATTCAAGCAGAGGCTGGCAAGCTGAGGGGCTGACTCATCCATGACTCACATGAGAGCCTGTGTGGCCCCTTGGCCCTGGTGCCAGCCTCTGGAAGTAGAGAGGCGGTGTCTCAGCTCTCCCATGAGAACTTGAAAGTTGAAGTATCTGACTCTGAGTCTGGCTTGGTTCAAGGGTGGGCTCACCCTTTGTTAGGGACTTGGTGAGAAGCTCGCTCTAAGAAGTTCATACACACTTTTTGGCTTTGGCAGGCCTGTGTGATTTAGGAGAGACCATTGTACTGCTGGTTTTACACACTGTGAAACCCTGTGACAGAGCAGTGGGTTGGGAAGAAAAGAACTTGATTAGACATCAGTTGCTGCAGCACACTGATCTTTACTCAGTTGGAATGCGACCTTTATCATATTCTAAATCTCCATGAAAGTTGTGTCTCTGGACTTCGAATATTTCTGTTCAGTAGCAAACTATTACAGAATATTTTGCTATCTGATGGGGCAAATACTGTTAATTTTTTTCTCAAACTACTTCCTCTAGGCTTCTTTAAAAAGTTACTCTTCCAGATAAACTTTAGAATCAGCCTATCACATGGTTCTAAAAACCTATTCAGGATTGCACTGACCGGGGTAGCAGTTTAAGGAGAATTGGCTTGTTAGTTTGAATCTTCCTACCAAGGAACGCAGAAAATGTCTCAGAATTTTTTAGTTCTTTTTATGCCTTTCAGTAGAAATTTTATAGATTTTAAATATAAATATTATGTATTTTTTTTCTTTCTAGTTTGAAGTAATTTTTGCAGGTGATATACGAGTTTTTTCCCCTCAATTTTTAAGTGGCTATCACTAATATATATAGGAGCTTACTCATTTTGTGTATTCATTATACTGTCCCCTTCCTGAACTTACTTGCTTAATAATTCCAACAGAGTTTTAGTTGACTAAACAAATTAAAAAATTTTAAAAAAAATGATTTTCTAAGTTGATATCTTGTCCGTTAAAGAAGGAACAATACTCTTTCCTCATTTATTTTCTTTCTTTCTTTCTTTCTTTCTTTCTTTCTTTCTTTCTTTCTTTCTTTCTTTCTTTCTTTCTTTCTTTCTCTCTCTCTCTCTCTCTCTCTCTCTCTCTCTCTCTCTCTCTCTCTCTTTCTTTTCTTTTCTTTTTCTTTTAAAGATTTTATTTATTTATCCATGAGAGATCTAGAAAGAGAGGCAGAGACGTACGTAGGCAGAGGGGGAGAAGCAGGCTCCATGCAGGGAGCCCGATGTGGGACTTGATCCCAGGACCCCAGGGTCACACCCTGAGCCCAAGGCAGATGCTCAACCATTGAGCCACCCCAGTGCCCCTTTCCTCACTTCTTGATTATTACATTAGAGTTACTGAAATGGAAAGCTTTCCAGCTTTCTCTGTACTCAGAACTATGTGAAACAAGGATTTGCTATTCTTTGAAAGTTTCATAGTTTATTTCCCATAGAAGCAACGTGGGCTTGAAATAATTTCCATATTACTTTATGATAACTTTATAAAATTGGAGAGCTTGAGATGCAGGAAGCATGGCAGTCTGGCAGCTGGAGGGATGAATGGTCAAACATGGAAAGTGAGGCAGGGAAGATGGCTGGAGGACACAGGAATAAGAGGTGAGTGACATCCTCCCACCGCCCCTGGTGCAAGACCTTTCTTGAATATCATTGTTTCTTGTAAAAGGGAAAACAGTTTATCCCTCAGCTATTTCCTGGCCAGGTTGTGCTAAATTGTATGGGATTTGGCTCAGAAAACAAGGGAAGTGGTTTAGGGTGTTAAGGTTAAAACTGAACATACTCCTTTTGGTAAACTCGGTTTTGAAAGTCTTGGGATGGCTGCTTCTGTTTTGTTACTGTGACCTGGAGAGGTTGACTTTGTCAAGCAGTGCTAATTAAGGATGTGACTGTGGCTAGCTGTAAGAAGGGATTAGCTGACCATCCTTGCCTTCGTTCTGCTTCTAAGTCACGTTCACCCCACTGCTGAGGGGCCGTCTGCTCAGGTGTTGGGTACCCTTGCGGGGAGTGTCTGCTTGCCCCTCCAGTGGTGGGGGAAGACTGTGTTTGCTGATTTCCCTCACTTAGGTGGAGTAAATCTTGGAAGAAAGCTATTTTTCTATAAGAGCAGGCATTAGATTTTTGGATTCTGTTGTTCACTATAAAAATTTTTTGGTAAGTGCCCTGCCTTCAGTTTATGGCTTAACGAGGGAGATTCTGTAGTTCTAGATAATGAGATATTATACCTTTCATTTTAGAGAGTTTACTATGTTTGGATTGAGGTATCTTCTGCCTCTTGTTGGAAAGCCTGGGGAATAATAGGTGAGGCAGTTTCTTACATAGTAATGGTGCCCAGGAGCCATTATTGGGTACTAATTTATGATTTTATATAAGTCAGTTTGATATCAGGATTTGCTCAAAGATGGACATACTTTTTAAATAACACCTTTAGGGCATCTGAGTGACTCAGTGGTTGAGCTTCTGCCTTTGGCTCAGGTCGTGATCCTGGGGTCCTGGGATTGAGTCCTGCATGGGACTCCCCACAGGGAGCTTGCTTCTCCCTCTGCCTGTGTCTCTGCCTCTTCCTCGGTATCTCTCATGAATAAATAAATGAAATCTTAGAAAAATTTAAAATTTGAGAATGCAGTAGTGGTTTTGGTAGAATGAGTTCCCGTGAGGTTCTTTGTCCTCCCTGACTTGATATTTCTTTGTTACATATGGCTAAGAATTTTCGTGAAATGCCACACATTTGGTATTCATAGGATGGATGCCTTCTAGCTTATTCAACCCTTTGACAGTGTGCCCAAAATCCCAATATGAAAATGCACTTTTATAAATACTCCTCCCTGCTAATTAAATTAGCTAATTAAAGGTGTGACTTAATTGTCCTGTCAATTTTTTAAAAAAATATTTATTTTGAGAGAGAGTGCTAGCATGTGCACAGAGTAGAGCTGAAGCAGGGCTTGATCCCATGACCCTGCGATCATGAGCCGAACTGAAATCAAGAGTGGGATGGTCAACTCATTGAGCCATTAAGGCGCCCCCTGTCCATTGGTTTTTTAAAAGGCTAAATACATATGCATGTGTTACGTATATATTAGAATCAGTCAAGTCAAATCCATGTGAGCCTTTGTAAATGATTCAGGTGCTGTTGCTGATATTTTATTCATTTTTTAAAATGTAAGCTCTATGCCCAGTGTGAGGCTTGAATTTGTGACCCAAGATCAAGAATCACATGTTCTACAAAGCCGACCAGGTGCCCCTGTTGCTGATATTTTAAATATTTTTTTCTATTTTATAGTTTTTCTCCAGCTTATTTTTTTTTATTAGTTTTCTCAGATCACTAGAGTTTTTTGTTTTTGAAATTGAAGAGGTCATTCATCTGGATATTACTGTGACTTTCTTTTAAAACTGAACAAACTACAGAGCCTGTATTTAAGTAAAAGAAACTAAATATATCAGATTTCTGTGTCATAGACTTAAAGATTAAAATATAACATTACTAATTTCAGTGGTCTTACTCATTTTTCTCACTTTTAGGTGGAATTGAGAGTAAAGAAAGTTTCTGGGAATTAATATCATGTTGTATCTTTGATTTGAGGGATCTATAAAAAGTTACTTAAATTCCTATTTGGAAGATGTGTATAGTGAAACCAGGGGCAATTAATTGAGGTAGAGAATTCATTGCTCCTATAAATACTAGAGAAGATAGAAGAGCCTCTGAAGATGTAAAATATACCTTATGGTATATAGAAGATCTGTAAGTGGAAAAATAAGTAATTCAGTGAGAGAGCTTGCATAATGAGAGAAGGGAAATGTTTAGGTTGAACAGTTCAAGCCATTTTGCCAAAATGTTTTCCTCTCTGTTTTGATATGTCTTGTCTTTGTATATACACGTGTCTTAAGCCTGTGTGAGCCTGTTGTTCTGTGAACAGGAATCACAGTTTGGAAAGATGACACGGTGACCCTTTCCCCACCACCCATCATCAGTTTGGAAAGATGACGGTGACTCTTTCCCCACCACCCACTCATCATGTGTACATGGAATAGACCACTCAGGTTTAATTTTGAAGAATACAGATACTGATAGCAATCTGTGTCCTGTGAATTATTAATCATTAAATCCCTGTCCACACACAAGAAAAATTAAATAGAGAATTGAGGCATCTGCCAAAGCAATTCAGAGAGAATTCTCTGAGGGCAATTAGGATTTGTTTTCTTCAAATTTGTTTCTCTCACTCTGTACCTCTTGAGGACGTTGGAGACTTTTTGTTGGGGGTGTACAGTATACTTTATTGATAGTACATGATAAGGTAGGGCTTCCCAAGCCCTTTCCCTTCTTGAGGGGGTCTGGGATGGAATCTTTTGTGGAGGTCAGGTGATTCTTAGCGTGTTGGGGGATGAATGGGGGCAGGGACTCCCCAGCAGCTGAGGGCTTCTCTTTTCCTCTTTTTCTCAGTGGGGCTGGTCATCCAGGAGCTCTTATTCCTTGGAGGCCATGTGGTGGACCTGTGGTGTCATGTGGTATGACAATGACTCATTGTCATACCAGAAAATGAGCTTGACAAAGTGGTCACTTTGGGCAATGCCAACCCCAGCATCAAAGGTAGAATAGTGGGTATTAGTTAAAGTCACAGGAGACAACTTGATCCCCAGTGTAGCCCAGGATGCTCTTAAAGGAGCCCCCCAGTGCTTGCTTCACTACCTTCTTGATACTGTATTTGGCAGCTTTTTCCCAGAGGCAGATCAGATCCATGATTGAGGTGTTAGGAGTGGGGACACTGAAGGCCATATCAGTGAGCTTCTCATTAAGCTTAGGGTGGCCTTGTCTATAGTCTTGGTGGTGCCAGCAGAAGCAAGGATGATGTTTTGGGTAGCTCCTTGGCCATGATGCCACAGCTTCCCAGAGGGCTGTTCACAGTCTTCTGGGTGGTAGTGATGGCATGGACTGTGGTCATGGGTCCCTCACACTGTGCCAAAGTTGTCATAGATGACCTTGGCCAGAGGGGCCAAGCTCTTGGTGGTGCTGGAGGCTTTGCTGATGATCTTTTTTTTTTTTTTTTTTTTTTAGATTTTATTTATTAGAGAGAGAGAGAGAGAGAGAGAGAAGCAGAGACACAGAGGGAGAAGCAGGCTCTGTGCAGGGAGCCCGACATGGGACTTGATCCCGGGTCTCCAGGATCATACCCTGGGCTGATGGTGGCGCTAAACCACCAAGCCGCCGGGGCTGCTCTTTACTGACAATCTTGATAGAGTTGTCATACTTCTTATGGTTCATGCCCATCACAAATATGGGGCATTAGCAGAAGGGGCAGGGATGATGACCCTCTTGGCTTCTCCTTTCAAAGCCCCACTCCTCTCCCTGGTGGTGAAGCCCTCATTGGACGCCACAACATAGTGCCAGCATCACCCCATTTGATGTTGGTGGGATCTCACTTCTGGAAGATGGAGATGGGCTTTCCATTGATGACAAGTTTCTTCTTCTCAGGCTTGACTGTGCTGTTGAATTTGCTGTGGGTGGAATCATGCTGGAACATGTAGACAATGTTGTTCAGGTCAATGAAGGGGTCATTGATGGCAACAGTATCCACTTTGCCAGAATTAAAAGTGGCCCAGTACGGCCAAATCCATTTATTCCCATCTTCACCGTTGTGTCTTGGGGATGCGGCTGGCACTGCACCAGAAGATGCAGCTGTGTGTCAAATGGGAAGGAGCAGGTGCAGAGAGCCAGGAGACTTTTTTTTTTTTTTAACATTTGTGTTGTATATAGACTAAAATAATTTGGTCTAATACTTTCTCTCTTTACACACAAAATAACTGTGTTAAGTTATTGTAGTTTGAGATTGAAATGCTCATTTGTATTTCCTCTCTGTATTGGCCATGATGCCTTGCATGGTGCCTTGCATGTGTGAGTGCTACATTGTACATTAAACACATCTGGTCAAACTGATTTTGATTTTCCTTGTTCCTAGGTCTTATGATTCCCTTTCTGGTTGTTGGGAATAGGATAATATAGCTGGGTCCCACTTTGAGTATGTGTGTATTCATTGCCACATTGATATCCTCAGGACCTCTGCAGCCCAGACCTAAGTCCTGTTGGAAGGTAGCCCAGAGAGACCAAATTTTGTGTTGTTACCACTGGGCCACTTCTTTGGTCTTTTAGGAGCCATGGTTAAGTTCTATATCTTTTTTTTTTTTTAAAGATTTTTATTTTATTCATGAGAGACCTAGAGAGAGGGGCAGAGACACAGGCAGAGAGAGAAGCAGGCTCCAGGCTCCATGCAGGGAGCCTGACACGGGACTCGATCCTGAGACCCCAGGATCACACCCTGGGCCGAATGCAGATGCTAAACCACTGAGCCAACCAGGTGTCCCTCTTTTTTTTTTTTAATTTTAATTTTAATTTTTAAGGAGGCTCCATACTCAGCATGGAGCCCAACACCAGGCTTGAACTCATGACCCTGAGAGCAAGACCCAAGCTGAGATCAAGAGTTGGGTGCTTAACCATCTGAGCTATGCAGGCTCCCCTAAATTTTATACTCTTAATTCCTGGAGGGCAGTTGACCCTCTTTTCTGGGCATCAATGAAAAAGATAAGGTTGCTCAAAAGCATAAGGCTGTATTTTATTTGTGGTCTGTAATATCAGTGGCTTAAAAATATCTTTTATTTTATGATATTCCTGCATCTTGTAATTGGTATAGCCCTTTGGTTCTGAAGCAAAGCAAGTGTTTCAGGTTTAAAGATAACAAAAAAGCTTAAGAATAGAAATACTTAGCTTCTTTAAAAAAGAACTGTGCCAGATATGAATTAGAAAAATAAATTTTGTCCAAGAGATTGTTCTCATGTACATCTTTCTCAGAGCAACTCTATTTCCTTGAACATTTTTGTCTCTTTTCTCTTCCTTGAAGCATCTGCTACCATTGGCTTCTGGCCTAGCCCCTTTCTCTTGGCTTTCTTCTTTCTTTGGTTGTCATTCCTTTCCTGTTGCCATTTGGATTCTCCATCTTCTTCCCACTGTTATAAGATGACATTCTCCTTAGGGGACCATCCCTGGCCCTCTTTATCCTTTTGGGATAATCACATTTTTACCCCTGCCTTCAACTACCATTTATACATCTCCATTTCTGTCCAGTTAATACACCTCTAGTTGGGAACTCTCTTGTGGGTCCATTGTTGTTAGCTTCTAATTGGATATCTTCATTGGGATGTTTGCTATGTTCCTGTAACTGAGTGAATCAAAAAAAATGAAAGAAACCTTTTTATCAGTTGCTTCTTCATGGAGCTTCTGCCTCAGAGCATGTGATAGTCTGTGAGTCCGATATTTGAATGCTGGCTAGGTTAGCTAACCAATCTTTCCTGCCTTATCACATTGGCTAGCACCTCCAAGACAATGTTGGCTTATCTTAGGTAGAAATTATTCAGTCTTCACCAGGAAGTATAATGTTAGCTGTAAATGTTTTTGTAGATGCTCTTTACTATGAAGACTTAATAAAGTTTAAAAGCATCTTCATTAGCAAATTATAAATATTTTTAATGTTTAGAGGACCCCTAATCCACCTTAAATAAATTTTTAAAAATTGCTTATTAGATTTACTATTTTTTTTTAAGAATATTTATTCATGAGAGAGAGAGAGAGAGAGAGAGAGAGAGGCAGAGACACAGGCAGAAGGAGAAGCAGGCTTTTTGCAGGAGCCCGATGTGGGACTTGGTCTTGGATCACGACCTGAGCTGAAGGCAGCTGCCCAACCGCTGAGCCACCCAGACATCCCTATTTAATTTATTTTAAAATTTATTTTTAAAGCAAGAGAGAGAGCGTGAGGGCAAGTGGGGAGAGGGGCAAAAAGAGCTTGAGTGAATCTCAAGCAGATGCCATGCTAAGCACGGAGCACCATGTGGGGCTTGATCTCATAACCCTGAGATCATGACCTGAGCTGAAATCAAGAGTCAAATGCTCTACCAATTGAGCCAGCCAGGCATTCCTACTTTAAATCAATTTAGGGAAATATAAAATTGTATTTCAATGAAACAGAGTCAAAGAAGCATTCACAACTAAAGAGAAAAAAGTATAGAGATATGGTTTGGAGGAAATGAGCCTATTATTTTGTCTAATGATGGTTGGTGCTAATTTTTCATTTACTGGATGGATGTGTAAGTGATAAATTTAATTTGCTAGCTTTTTATTTTTGTACATTAAACCTATTTTCCTGTGTTTAAATCAGGAGACTCAATTTTGGAGTTTTGCAAATACCATGTTATTCATCTGTGTGTGTGTGTCTGTGTGGGTGTGTATGAGAGAGAGAGAGAGAGAGGATCATCCTTACTGGAACTGTAAAGTCTAAGCAATTTGGGATCAAATGTAGTTCCTTTTTTTCCAAAATTAAGAAAATTAAACCTAATGTAGTCTCAAAGAATGCTTCTGGAAAAGCGTGGAAGTTCTTTTTCTTATCAGAATCATACATTAAAACATTATGAATCTTGTTAATACAAATGACTATTAGTGGACTGTGATTACTTCTGGGATAGGACCTTACATACAGTCCTTGCCTAAATGAAGTAAAATACTCTTGGAAGGCTATGATGGTGCCAAGATTTTTTTTTTTAGTATGAAAATTAATTTTTCTCTATTTTTCATTTTTATTAGAGAACGAGTGGTGGAAGGGACAGGGAGAGAGGGATAGAGAGAGAATCTCCAACAGATTCCATGTGAAGCCTGGAGCCTGATGTGGGGCTTGATCTCATGACCCTGAGATCATGACCTGAGCTGAAACCAAGAGTCAGTCACTCAACTGACTAAGCCACATAGGTGCTCTGAAAATTTTTTCTTTTCTTTTTCTTTTTCTTTTTCTTTTTTCTTTTTCTTTCTTTTCTTTAGATTGATTTATATAAGCAATGTCTATAGCCTACATTGGGTTCAAACTCCCAACCCTGAGATCAAGAGTTGCCCGCTTTTCTGACTGAGCCAGCCAGGTGCCCCAGTATGAAAATTTCTGTAGAATTTTTACTTCTAGGATTGGTGCTTATATTCAGTGCTTCATTAACAATAGTTGATGCACTTTTTGGTAAGTCTATCTGGGCAGGTTGGAGAAAGAAAGAATAACTGTATATCCAGTGTGCATAATTTAGGTCTTTTAGGTGGAAAATTAAAGCAGATGATTGATTAGAATTTTGATGATGCTCTAACACATGGTAGGCACTCAGCAAACATTTGTTGACAAATGTTGAATGAAAAAGAGAGATGGGAAATGTAGTGAAATATGTTTTTTACTCCTTTTTTTCCCCGTGAAAAGTGAGTTGACCTCAAGGTCCCCATTAGCTCTAAAATTCTTTAACAGTTCAGAAATGTAAAATTATTAGTTATTAGATTCAGGGCTGTGTTCTGAGAAATTTGCCTTTTTCCTTAGGCAAGCCTCTCTATAAGTCTGTTTCTCTTCACCTAATTATTGTTTCAGAAAAACTCAGAGTTTTTCTGTCTTGTTAACAAACTTTCTTCCAAGCTGCCTGACAATCTGGGGTAGTGTACTGGGAGGAACATCATCTTTGGAATTCGATTTGATTCAAATCTTTTCTCCACGAACTCCTTATTGTATGTATGCTCTTTTGCAAATTTTCCAAGCCTCAGCCTTCTCATCTGTAAAATGGGGGCAATAAAATCTCCACCTCAAATTTAGTTGTGAGCCTGAAATACTAGGAATAGCTTGGCACTGCATCTGGCACATGTTAGATTCTAAGTAAACTGTGCCATTTTTTCCCACTTAGTCTGAGAGTTCTGCAATTACCTTTCAAATGATTAAGATTCTCAAATCTTTCTGTTTATTGTCCTGAAAAAATAACAGAAAAACACCTCACTCCTATTACCCACAGCTAAATGGTCTTTTGCCCTGATATTGTAGATCAGCATGAGTAGTTTTCACTGTGTTCTTCAGGGTTTGTTTCTGGGCCCTTACTTTTTTGTCTCCATTGCTGTTCTGCAGCTTTATCTGAAGCTGTGGTTGGCTTGGTCTTTGTTCTCGCTCCTGCTTTTGTACTATCTAGCCAACCATGAGGAAGTTCTTTGTTTCTCCATCTTCACTGTTAAGAAGTAAAGAGGCAATCTTTTTCTCCTGCCATAGGAGAAAGTAGAGCTTAATTTGGAGAGTTTTCTCCTTTGAGATTTGCTAAGTAAGGAGTAATTAAAAAAGAAAAAACTTAAAAAAGAATCTTTTTACTGAAGTATAAAGAGCACAGATCACGTTGGGAGCTTGGTGAATTTTCCCAACGTGAGCAGACCCCTGTGATAAGGATCATAGTAAATTTGAGGGAAGTCTCTGAGTCCTACAGGCTTGATTAAGCCTTCTTGCCCTTGTCATCCTTCGGATTACCCACCTGTTGTGAGAGGCATTGCTGCTCCCTGGTGCCCTATGACCTACCATCTGCTAGCTGGTTTTGTGTGGACTGGGTTTCGCCTGCCCTCCCTCTATTTTCCCTCTATTTTCTCTGGGAAGCGTTGGGTTAAAGAGACTGACACTTTGTTCTTGGTGCCACCTGTATTCGAGGAGGTGTCATGACATATTTCCACTTTCCCTCAGCATGTCTCCCCCTGTGGCAGCTGGAGATGGGATGCAAAATGCTGAGTAAAAGTGGCCTTTTTCCTTTGCTTTTTCTTGTCTGTTCCACAAAACATTGAAGACCATGACTAAGACTGTGCTGATTTAAGAAGGTAGTGTGAAGAAAACTACTATGTTTATGATTAAAAAACTAAACTTAGACTTTTAAAAATGAGTGTGAGTGTGATGACTACTGGTGGAAGGGTGTATGATATAAAGAGCAGAGTTCCCATGGAAATGGACTCCAGGCAGAGGGATTTAGGCTTCATTGTGACTTCCTGTGGGAGAGGGCTCTGGAATATTGCAATGTATGGGCTGAGATTTTTTTATTGATCTCCTGGGTAGTTGGGGTGGTGTGTTTACAGTAGCTGCAGTCAGAGTTTGGAGTTGACCTTCCTTTAATTATAATTCTTTCATTATTATGTAGTTTCCTAAATGTGATGAGAGATACCAGGGTTTTGGGTTTTTTTTTTTTTTTTCCACTGCCATTCATTTAATGGGAAGAGATGGATTATATGACATTCTGGTAGAAATGAGAGGGTTTTTTTTAAAAAAGATTTTATTTATTCATGAGAGACATGGAAAGAAAGGTAGAGACATAGGCAGATGGAGAAGAAGGCTCCTTGTGGGGAACCTGATGCAGGACTCGATCCCAGGACCCTGGGATCACACCCTAAGCCAAAGGCAGACGCTCGACCACTGAGCCACCCAAGTGTCCCCAAATTAGAGATTTCTGAGAAGTGCTAATGCTATACTTTTTCAGACCAAAGGCATGAATTCACATCCCAGCTCCACTACTTACTAGTTGTGGGATCACAAATAAGGGAATGTTGGGAGGATATAGGAGGTAATGTATACAAAGGGCTTTATAAATTGTGTGATGTCATGTAACATAGTGAGCTGTTATACTTCCGGTGGCATTTCTCCCTGTATGTTGAGCTCACTTCTTCTCTGCCTTCTCCTACTTTCAGACCTTCTTGTCTCAGTTACTTGGGGCCATTTGGTAGAAATGCCTTGTTAGTGTTCTGCTATTTGTTCTGGTTTTCAGTGCTGTGTTTCTCAATGGGTGATGGTGGTTGAGATGAACGGGGATCCCTGAGAGGTGGGGAGGTATTGCATTATTTGAAAGTAAGGAAGCTTTTTGAGAAACTAGGTTTTCTAAAACCTAGAAAGCTAGAGGCAAAAGATAAAACTGGGAAACATAAACAGGTTTAGGCCAGGTGTGGTGGGGGCATGGGGCAAGGCAGTGGGTTGGGCTGATTGCCATAGCGCTCCTTCACCAAATAGCATCCTGACCTCCTTAGAAAGGGGAGAGATGCTTCCAACCTCTTGCTATCTGTGTGGCCAGAGCCCTGCCTCAGGACAAGACATCAGCCTGCTTGTCTCTGTCACGAGGGTAACTGGCTTTTGGAGTGGACGGCTGACTCGAACCCCTGTGACCTCCATTCTGCTTCCTCCTCTGAATTGTGAGTGGTGGTGTGGGCCTGAGATCCCATCTTGGCTGCTGTCTTCAGGAGGTCTGACCCTGGTGCTGCTGGGCCTCCTTTGGCAGTTCATTCCAGGGCGGTATCAGTCATTGGGATCTTTGTTTTGATCTTTGCCAAGAAAAAGTTGCTTCTGCTTTGGTAGCTTATCAGATGTGTTTTCAATGATCTTATCTCATTTGTATCTTAAAATGTTCCTTATAATAGAATCCTATTTTGTTGTTATTGTTGGCTTTAACAACAGGAATTTATTTTCTTTCCATTCTGGAGGCTAGAAGCCGAAGATGAAGATGCTAGGAGGTTTGGTCTTATCGGAGGCCACTCTCCTTGGCTTGCAGACAGTCCCCTTCCTGCTACCTCTTCACATTGTCATCCTGCCATACTGGCACAGCCCCCCATGTCTCCTTGTGTGTCTTAATCTTTCTTCCTCTTGTTTTTAAAATTTGAATCAAATTTTATTAAATTCAGTTCAAGGTTTTATAACGTTCACACAACACAAATTTGGTTCTGTATTGTAAGGAGTATTTCAGCCTAAAATGGAAATTTAGAAACTGAAAGAAGTATAAGCACTCTGTCTTCATCATTAAGATGATTTTTAAAAGGGTAACTGTATTAGTTATATTGTTGTGTAATAAATCACCCCAACATTTGGAGGCTTAAGGCAACAGTTACTGTGTCACAGCCTTTGTGGGTCAGGAGTCTGGGCCCAGCATCACTGGGAGCCCATGACTCAGCATGTGTCATGAGGCTGCTGTCATCCTGGAGTTCACTGGGAGGGAGGACCTGCTTCCGAGCTCACTCCCATGGTTGCTGCCAATTAGAGTCTCACTTTATTTTAATTAATTAATTAATGATTTTATTTATTTGAGAGAGACAGAGATAGTGAGAGACAGCATGAGTGGGGAGGAGAGGGAGAAGCGGACTCCCCACTGAGCAGGGAATCCTGATGCAGGTCTCGATCCCAGGACCTTGGGATTGTGACCTGAGCTGAAGGCAGATGCTTTAACCAACTGAGCCACACAGACGCCCCTAGAATCTTACTTTAAATGATGTAGGTAATCTGTCTAGATCTGTTAGAAATCTTGATATAAACTGTGTAATTTATCATTTTATATAAATCTGCAGTTTGATACTAGGATTTGCTCAAAGATTAAATAATACCTTTATTATTGGTAGATGAAATGCTTAAAAATATTATTTTAATTCTGATCTTATTGAAGCTAATGAGAAGGAAAAACTTTGCAGCCACTCATGTGATGATATAGCCTTCGATTATAACATAGCATTGTCTTTTTTTTTTAAGATTTGTTTATTCATGAGAGACACAGAGAGAGAGAGAGGCAGAGACACAGGCAGAGGGAGAAGCAGGCTCCATGCAGGGAGCCCGATGCGGGACTCAATCCTGGGACTTCAGGATCAAGCCCTGGGCCGAAGGCAGGCGCCAAACCATTGAGCTACCCAGGGATCCCTAACATAGCATTGTCTTAACTGAATATATTCTTATGTCTTAACTTTATTCCTAAGGATTTTATATTTGTTATGTGAAATATTTGAAAAAAATATTTGAAAAAATCCTTCCTCTATCTGGAATTTTTCTGATAGAGGATTCTGAAACCACTCCTTTGGAGAGCTGTTTGGTGCCAGTTGAGTGGAGCAAGATGTTTCTCTTCTTTTTTCTCAGCCATTTACTATGGGTGTCTCAACCTGTTCACCTCGCAAAGGCCCTGTCTCTTAATAACATCCCATGGCGGGGGGGGGGGGGGGAGTTGAAATTTCAACATATCAAGTTGGAGAGCCACCAACATTCAGTCCATAGCATATTCCCTGGCCCTGCCCGAATTCATGTCCTCAAATACAAAACACATTCATTCATCTTAATAGTCTCAGAAGTCTGAAGTCCTTCAGCATCAACTTTCAAAGTCCAAAGTCTCATTTAAGTATCATCTAAATGAGCTGTGAGTGAAACATACCATTCGTCCTGAGGCAAACTCTTCTCCAGTTGTGAATCTGGGAAACCAGACCAGTTCCAGCCTGCATATCCAACACTTTGTTAGAGGTTTCTTCAGGTAAATATCTAGGTTCATCACTCCAAAGTTCAACCTTCCACAAAACAATGGATCACCAATGCAAGGCAGCCAGCTTCTTTGTCACTTTGCAGCAAAGATTGCCCCTCCTCTAGTTTGCAGTAACGTCCTCATTTCCGCCTGAAACCTCATCAGAGTGACTGTTACCACCACCAGAGTGTATTTCTGCACACATTGCGCTCATGATTACCTAAGTATTCTCCAAGAAAATGGAAGCTTTCTGTCTTTGGTCCTTCCAGGCTGATTATAACAAAATACCACTGATTGAGTAGCTCATAAAAAACAGAAATGTATTTCTCACAGTTCTGGAGGCTGGACATCCAAGATTAGGGTGCCTGAATGGTCAGGTGAGGGCTTTCTTCCAGGGGCCTAGGTTCTTGTATCTTCGCTTAGCACAAGAGCCTCGTGAACTCTCTGTGCCGTCTTCTGTAAGGGTACTAATCTCATGCATAAGGGCTCATGATCTAATCACCTTCCAAAAGTCCCACCTACTGTTACCAACACTTGGCAGATTGGGGTTTCAGCATATGAATTTGGGGGGAGGGGACACAAACATTGAGACCACATCCCTTTCTATATTTCTCTTAAGTTAGTCCTCACTAGAATCATCCTTACTGATCCTTACATGGTAGAGTGAGATAGCATGCACCACCAGACTCTTCCAGGGTCTACCATTACCCAGTTCCAAAGCCACTTCCGCAGGGTTAGGTATTTGTTACAGCAGCAACCTTTTTCTTGGTACCAATTTCTGTCTTAGTCTGTTTAGCCTGCTATAACAAAAATACTGTAAATTTTTTGGTTACAATCATTAAATTTTTTGTATGATTTATAATCTTGTTAAACTCTTTGTTTAAGCATGGTACAAACCTTTTTTTCATATTTCCGGAGCCTGGGAATTCCAAGATCAAAGCACCAGCGGATTCTGGGAGGGCCTGCTTCCTGGTTCATAGGCAACTGTCTCACATGGCAGGAGGGGAAAGGGAACTCTCTGAAGCCTCTTTTATAAGAGCACTAATCCCATGCATGAGGTCTCCACTCTCCTAACCTATTCACCTATCCAAATACCACCTCCTAATGCTATCACATTAAAGGTCAAATTTCAACATACGAATGGGGGCGGGGTGGTGGTGGAAACACAAACATTCAGCCCATAAAAGATGGTCATAAAAGGCCTTTGAGTTCTCCTTTTTACCCCAAAGTGTTGCTGTTTGCTTAGCACACACGTTCCTGGGCTTTGTACTCATGTACTGGATGCACTAGGACAGCAGAATGTAATGGCTGAGAACTTGGGCTCCCTAAATTCCACAGTGCTGGTGTGAATTTCAGCTCTTCAGTTCCCCATCTCTGTGATTTGTAGCAAAGTGCTTTGGCTATTTCAAATCTCAGGTTTTCTCGTCCTTAAATAGGGGCTACTAATTGTGTTCATAGCATTATTGTGAGAATTTAATGGGACCATGTATGTAAAGCATCAAGTATAAGGCTTGGAACCCAATGAAATTCCAGTATGTGTTACTTCTTGTCATAGTTACAGAACCAAAGACCTGTTCTTTAAGAATAGAGTCAAACCCAATTATTGTTTATAAACAAAGTCAGTTTCTGCTTCTCCAATTCTAGATATTTCTCCCTATCTTGCAGCATATTTACTATAAGTGGATTCATGCTGGAATGGGCTAGTAATTATGGGGAGTCCAAAATATTGAGCAAGAGACTTATGTCCTCCTAAGCAAAGGACTAGAAAATGTACAAATGGCCGATAAGCATATAAGAAGATGCTTAGTATCACTAATCAAAACCATAATGAAATACCACTTCACACTCACTAGAATGGCCATTACCAGAACAAAAACCAGAAAATAATAAATGTTGGCAAAGATATGGAGAAATTGGAACCTTTCTGCACTGTTGGTTGGATTGTAAAATGGTACAGTCACTATGGGAAACATTATGGTGGTTTCTAAAAAATGAATAGAATAAACCACACAATCCAACAATTCCACTTCTGGGTATATACCCAAAAAAAATTGAAAGCAGGGGTTCAAACAGGTATTTGTAGCCTATTCAGAAAATGGCATTATTCACAATGGCCAAAATGTGGAAGCAATGCAGTTGCCCACAGACAGATGAATGGATAAACGAAATGTGGTAAACAAAATATATGTACAGACAATGGTATATTTTTCAGCCTTAAAAAGGAAGGAAATTTTTCTTTAATCAAAAAAATTTTAAGGATTTTATTTATGTGAGAGATTGAAAAAGAGCGCATTGAAAAAGAGTGGGGCAGGGGTGGGGAGAGAAGGAGGGCAAAGGAGGAAAGAGAAGCAGACTCCCCACGGAGTATGGATACTGGGGTGGGGGAGGCTTGATCCCAGGACCCTAAGATCATGATTTGAGCTGAAGGTAGCCGACTGAGCCCCCTTGGTGCCCCAGGAAGGAAATTCTGACACTGCAACATGGATGAACCTTGAGGACCCCTGTTGAAATAAGCCAGTCACAAAACAGTGTATGATACCATTTTCACCACTTATATGAGATACTTAGAGCAGTCAGATTCATAGAGACAAAGTAAAGCGGTAGTTGCCTGGGACTGGGGGAGGAGGGGAATAGAGTTAATGTGTAACGGACGTGGAATTTCAGCTTTGTAAGGTGAAAATGTTCTGGAGATGGATGGTGTCGATGACTGTACGTTTGTGTTAATGTTCTTAATGCTATTGAACTGTGCACTTAATGGTTAAAATGGCAAATTTTGTTACATATATTTTGCCATAATTTTAAAAAAATATTTTTTAAAGAAAGCCATTTCCCTCTCTGTACACGGTTTTATGATGGGGAGTTAAATTAACATACACTGAGTTTTCAACTTAAGAGTAATGTTTTGGTCAGTTCTCCAAAAAAGTTCTGATTGCCAAAATTGGTTTTTAACCTCTGTAGCAATAATGAAGTGCCTCCCCAACCCCTTGCTCTACCCTGCCCCCAACCTGAGAAGTGAGAAACTACTTGACATCTTGCCTGGGACAAAATCTTGATGGCCTTGATGGCATCCTGAGGGTTGTGTTCCTTTCTTTTCCTCCCCCTGACATTTCCAGAAGCTATTGGATGATGAGGTAAAGGATAGGAGAAGTGGAGTGTAGGCTCGGGGGGATTCGGATTTTGTTGGGCCTCAAGTGCATACAGTTGGGGTTCTCTTAAAAAAGAACACAAGAACACTCTTTTCCAAAACTTTTAATAGAACGCCTGTTGTGAACACACTTTGGGGCCCTTCCCAAGGCTCTGAGGGATCATCCCAGAAGCTTAAGCTTTGTTTAGCTTAAGGTATCTTGTCTCTATTCCAAAACGAGAGGCAGAATAAAGTAGGAACTGCCTGTAGCAAACTTCTTACTTCCTCTGAGCTTTGTTCTCAGAAGCAAAAAGATCTGGAAAAATGTGTTACACTCAAAGACTGACAGGTAGCTGGGATGCCCTTGGGGATGGAAAATGCTTTATGCAGTTGAAACTCAGTCTAGTCCATGTTTAATTTAACCCTTTCTCCGAACTTCAGTTTGGCAGTCATTTGTACTGTAATTTAGTATTGCGATGTGACCTTTGACCCAAACCAATTAATTTTGAATTTTTCGCCTGGAGTGTTGCATTATAAAATTGTAGCGGCATCTTCTGAGAAATTGTATAAAATTTCCATGATAATTATGACCTTGAGATATTCATGTGTCAAAGAAGATGCATCATCTTCCCTCCTTTGTCTGGTAATTACTTTCTTCTCCCACCCCTACCATTCATCTTCATATCTGTTTCCTTACTTAGAAAAATACTTCATCAATCAGAGATTAGAATAATCTCATTACCTATGGGAATTCCTCAGTGTCACTCAGGCCTTTGATGGAGATGTTAGGGAGCCTTTGTCATTGAAAGCATCACTTAGTGACCAGATGGACTCATTGGGAGCAACTTGCAGAATGTCAGGCAGGAAGACGCTTAATGAGGCGTGACACAAGCAGAGTAAGCAATAGTGGAATTCTGGTTTTCTTGTTGCTTTGTTTTACCTCCAGCAGTAGCATAAATTCTTTTTCTTTTTTTATGAAAAATAGAGCTTTCAGAAATAATATATATTTACTTCCTATCATGAAAATGGAGGCCAAAATCAAAGAACAGATCACATTCTTTTTTTGTAGCAGAATTCATGATGAGGAGGGACCTCGGTATTTGTAATGCCTAATAGAGTCAGGGCAGCTGCTGTCAGACTTCTCAGCTCAGCCAAATCCCCTACTTTTAGATGTAGATTTCAGCCTCCAGATTGCCTATTGTTCAGCTGTCAGTTGGGCACTGGGGTATGTTTGCCAAACTCATTTTCACTTCTTGGACAAAAGTAGAATTTGGATCCTAAATTAAAGGTGAAAAACAAGGTCTCTAAACCAATTAAATGCTATTCTCACTCAAGTAGGGATTTTGTACTGTTTTGGGCCACTTGAATACTAGAAAATGATTGAAAAAAATTCTTTTTTTTCTTCTCTCCAGAGATTTTGGGGAAACTTTATAAAACTTGTTTATGTTTGTGGTGAATTGAGATCTTCTCTACTTACTTTGACTCTGGAAAGATGAGATTAAAAGGAGTTCAAAATCTGTTCTTTTACGTGTAGTAACCATTTCCATTGGATGATTGAACTTACTCAAATTATTTTTGGCTTGATTTGCGCTCCAAAGAAAAAGGGTGTGGTGGAAAAAAATGATACCGAGAATGAGTAAAACAAGGAGGAATTTTGTATTGTTCTGAATTTCTGGTCAGTGGAGGAAGAAAGACTTTAAAAAAAATATATTGCATGTTCATTTCAGAGCTTTGATTTGGTCAGTTAACTCTTTTCAAATGAGTGCCTTAAATTTCTAAACTTCATTACCAGTGAATACTTGGTATATAAACACTCTTTAGTTTTAAATTCTTAAACCACCTCAATTAAAATATGAACAATAAGGTTTGTTTTAAAATGAACTTCTCCATATGTTTTCCTTCTTTGTCTGAGGTATTCATGTTGCTGATGTGATGTTAGTCCTAATTAGGTCAGTTTGGAAATTCTTATTTTTAGCACGAGAGGAAAATAAGTGGTGTGCTGCCACCAAGTTGCTCTCAAATAAATTAAGTCTCAGTTGAAACAGTTTTGTATTGGAATTCGTTGGCGGATTGGCCAGGAGCCAGTGTTACAACTTTATTCTACTTTTCCCTAGACTTTTTATCTACAGTGCTTATTCATTTGGGGAGGAAAGCCTTTCCTGGGGCCTCCCAGTGGGTGTGGGCTCCTGCCCCATCCTGTTTCAAGCGGCTGTCCTTCCAGGGCTTGGCACAGTTGGCATCTGGGACCCTCTTAGCTCCTGCCCCCTGGGCAGGTTTATACAGCAGAGTCCCACTGGTTAAGCCGTTCATCAGAGAACTTAAGATGTCACTGATGTTTCTTAGTTCGTTTAGCCTTTTTGTTACCTAATTTACAGAATTGTAATAATTACATTTTGTGATCACCTACTAGGTGCCAGTTGCTGTATCCAGGTTCTTGCATAATTTTTTTTCAAGGAGGCTCTCTGCCCAGTGTGAGGCTTGAAATCAGGACCCTGAGATCAAGAGTGGCATGCTCTACCAACGCAGCCAGCCAGCTGCCCCTCCTTGCATAATTTTGTTTCTGCCTTATTGTGGGGGGAAGCATTATCTCTCCTTTATACACATCAGGAAAGCCAGATTCCAACAGGAGACTTAGAATCACGTGGATGGGAAGAGGTAGAAGGTGGATTTACGGGCAGGTTCTGCTGACTGCTCTTCCCCATGCCCTAGGCTGCCTTCTATAGAGCCAGCGGGGCTTCTAGAACCTTCCTGTTCAGTGGTTTTCAGCACTGGGTACGTGAGTCACCTGGGAAATTTAAGATGAAGATTTCCTTGGTTTCATCCCAGGCCTGTGAGTTTGAATTTCTGGGGGTGGGGCCCAGGCCTGCTACATTTCAGGAGCTCTGGGGTGATTCTGCTGTGCAGGGGGTCAGAGGAGGGAAGTGCATAATACTCCCTCCATTTTCAGGGAGTCTGAAGCCCAGCAACCTCTAGCAGGTCAGTGAGCTAGTTAGTTCAAGCTGGGACTTGACCCAAAATCTTTTGACAGCCCTGCGGTCTCTCCCTATTCTCATTCCAAATCCTGATAATGGAGTCTGGCTGGGTACAGGAAACCTAGGACAAGCTCACTTCATCTTTGGTTTCCCAAGTTCATGATGGGGCCAGGTTGCAGAGCCCCCTCTGGTGTGAGGGAGACCATGGATGATGGTGCATTCCTCTAAGTGGGTGTTCTTCATTCATCCACCTGCAGCTTCCAGGCTCATTGGGCCCTTTCAGCTTGGTGGCTCAGGACTTGGGTCAGCTGGGGGAGACTTTTCTTCATGCTCTGAGTTTTTGCTCCCTCCCCTTACAGCTGCTGCTGAAACTCATCTTGCCTGGATGTTGGACCTTTGGATCTATTTTCCCTGGCTTTCAACTTTTTGTTCTGTAATGTTTCTCAATATTTTCTTTCCGCTTACAGCCTTGGTATTTAGCTTGGTTCATTTTATGTCTCAAATCCATTGAGGTTCTTTTCAGAAATTCTAAATTTATTTCTTTTCTCCTGTCCAGAGCTCTTTTTCTCTGATGACTTCTTTTCCATAGCAGCCTGGTCTTGCTTTATGGACACACTTATTTCAGATCTGTCTGAAGATACTTATTAGAATTTTCTAAAAGTTTTCTTGGGTCCTACAAATTATGTTTTTTCTGGGGCCAGTTCTGTTTGTTCATTATAGCCCTTTCTTTCGTGTTCTGGCTTTTCCTCAGGTAAGTTGTGATCTTCCCTTGCTGATGAGTTTTGATGAAGGAACTCCATTGATAAGCGGAGAAATTGGCTTTGATCATCTCTGCAGGTGTAGAGACAGCTTTCAAAATAGGCCCCTTGTAAGTCGCAGGCAGACCCTGCTTCCCTCCATAATTGTCAAAGAAAGGAGGGAGGTGCCTGTACGTGCATCTTACCCCTTGAGTGGTTGGGGGGGTGGCTACCTCTTCTGATGTGGAGGTTCCAAACTGCCTTTTACTCTTCCACATGTACACTGGGATTTCCCCCAGACACAGTACCCATTTTCTTGGTTTTAATCAGTGGGTTCAGCCCTCTGCTGTGGCTCTCAGCCATCGAGGGTCTATTTTTGTGGGAAAGAAGAGGGGAAGGAGACAGCAGGGGAGACGCATGGAGAGATCAGCCCTTCTGCATTCAGTTCTCTATTCCATCTGCCCTCCGCTCCCCTCCTCCACCCAGTGCTCACTCCTGCCCCTTATCTCTGCGTCCTCCCCAGGACTCCCTGGAAGGATACCACTCACCTCTAGAAGTGTTTCCTGTTTCCAGGACTGCTGTTTGGCTGGCTTACGTGCTTTAAAAAGAATTTTCGTTACTGTCCTTCTGGCGCTGGCCTGGAGAAAGGCAGCCTTTGCTCTTCCTGCCTCCTGGAGTTGGAAGGCCCACAGACAGAGGATTGAGCGTGGGGTGGCTGCGCCCTTGCCCCTCGCAGGGCAGTACCCTCTCCCTGGCAGCCGCTGGCCCCGGAGGCTTGCCTCAGGCACCGGGATTGTGATGTGTTACAGCTGCAGTTCCTGTGGGGGTGCAGGGTGAGGGGTCGAGGCAGGAGGAGTTGCAGGCAGCCTCCGAGTGCATCTGTGGAGATGTTTTCCAGTCAGCTCCACGAAGCCATGTGTGTGTGGGCAAGGAGAAGGGAGGAAGGGCAGAGGTTGGCTCCAGGTTTCAGATCTGACCTGGGGCTATTGTCCAGCACCTTCACTTATTGCTTTTGTGTCCCAGCCACCTTCCCAGCTGATGCCTCTCTCCCCTTAGCTCCCTTGTCCTGGGTTCACCCAAGACAGCAGCCGGGCTGTTCACCCACAGGCCTTCAAGCCTCCAAACTTGAGCCCAGGGAGGAGGAGAGGTCCCAGTGCCACACAGCCTGGCCCTTGTCCCTTCTTCCGTCCATCTGTCTGTCCACAGGCATCCTGAGAAGCCCCTGAGATTGGAAGCCGAGTTTGGAGAGCTTTAGGGAAGGTACCGTCCCTCCCGAGGCCAGGTAGAGATGCATGTGGGCTGTGTGTCCCCGCCTCGGGCCCAGCGAGGCCAGGAGTGATGTGCTGGGGCGCACTCACTGGGTCAGGACTCTGGCCCTGCGGGTGACCGGCTCACACCTGTGGGAGGGTGGCTGAGCCGCGGTGATTTCAGGATTCTGATTTGTGACTTACTGTGGTCCTTGGTCACTAGAGAGAGAGTTGGAGCCGAGCACATGCAGAGAAGAGGAGGGCACAGGAACACACAGGGCTGCCCCAAACAGTGTGGCCGTGGCTGTGAAGGTCAAGGAGGGAGTAAGAGGGGAGGCAAGGTTAGGTCGTTCTGGGTGAAGGAGTCAGAAATGGGCTCATGGTGCTGGGGACATGAGGGCGAGGGAGCTGGCAAGGTGACTCCAAAGGCCCTGGTGTCTTTGGGAAGGTGCATGGACTGTGGGAGAGTTTGGCCCAGACGCTGAAGGATGTTTTTATAGTGCCATAAATGGTGCAACAGACACATAAAACTCAGCATGCTCAGACAGAAAGATCTCAAAATCTTCAGTCCAACTTGGCTCCTTGTTTGAGCATGAAACCAGAGGCTGTGTTACTCTCCTGGCCTGGCTGCCAGACACACCTGTGAACTTGGGCAAGCCCTCGACCTCGGGAGGTTCCCAGCCCAGAGTGTGGCCAGGACAGGGCTCCCGCCCTCTTCTGGCCCTGAGAACTGTAGGGTGGGCTCTCTCCTGGAGGTGGGATAGGCCTGTCTTCACAAAGGGCTGCTTCTATAGCTAGTTCATCTCCTACCTGGACTTCCGTTGAAGTCTTAAAAAAAAAATTAGATAATGGAATATGGTTTAGTCTTTGCATCTTCTGAATTTTTGCCTGCTTAGCTGCCAAGCTTGCTCATTAGCGATGGACCATTAGTGCTACAATGGTTGTTGGCTTTGGCCGTGGCTGGAAAGTTTGTCTGACTTTCCTTGCAGTGGAGTCTTGGCATGTCTGTTGCATTAGCAGCAGCTAACCTTGTTCTGAGTGTACATTTTAACAGCTGTTCTAACCTCCAGTTTTATAATTGGTTCACTTCTTATCAAAGTAGTGGTAATGTGAAATAATAGTCTGTAGAAAGAGCATTAATTTAAAAAATGATATGAATGGTTGGTTGGAAAGGAAATTAGAATAGTTGACTTCAGGGCAAGGAAGCTATTTTCATTTAAAATTTTCTTTTTAAGTTACAAAAAATCCGATTTGTTAGAAAAAGAATGTGGCCGTTATAGAGGAAAAAATGTTTTTTAAGTGTATGTCAGGATAAGAGAAATAAAACTACAAGTGTGTTTTATTTGGGTAAAAGCGGAGTTGTTGATCGTTTTAGCAGTAACATTTTCTCTCAACTCACTGTTTCTGCTTTCTCTGAAGCAAATCATCTCTAGTAGAAAATGTGAAGACTGGAGGTTCTGGATGCCAAACACAAAGTCTGGGCAGGTGACTCCAGGGAAGCTACAGGTCCATGGTGGAGACAGGGAGCTTCATTGGGGGCTTCTCCTGCAGAAAGTGGTTCCCACTTAGACCGTCCATCTGTGCTAGTGATGGAGCACATGCTGTGTGCTAGTTTGTTCTTTCTAATTCTTTTTACAATTCAAGTTAGGTTCCATTCTCTACATTTATTTTCCTTAAAGAAGGAAAGAATCGTTTGTTTTCCTTAGAGAAGGAAAGAATCTCGCCCAAGGGCAAAAATGCTCTATTAATAATGAGTAAGCTAGAATTGAGACCCAAGTCCACGTGGTTCCAAAGCATGCATTCTTTCTACTAAAACCATTGTGTTTCCTGTAAGTCTACTGGCAAGATATTTTTGGCCTAAAATGTCCTCTTTTCAGCTATGATTCTTTTCGATCCGATGATTTCTGAAACCTCATCTCTTTCAAAGACCTTAGCAAACTGATTTAAAATGAGGTGGCAATTTCCCCCATACTATTCTATTTAAAGATGTAGCTCTCACAGCTCATTTAGCACTTGCCACCATGGAAAGTAGATTTACTTTTTAAACTTGTTACCTGTAGTTTGTGTGGGGAGGAGGGACATGGGAGGACAATGTATGATTAACTATTTAGTGCTCTTATACAGAATAAATTAAGATGCCAAAAAAAAAATACCGAATATAATTTAAATCTGTTGCGATTTTACTTTTTATTTTATTTTATTTTATTTATGATAGTCACACAGAGAGAGAGAGGCAGAGACATAGGCAGAGGGAGAAGCAGGCTCCATGCACCGGGAGCCCGATGTGGGATTCTATCCCGGGTCTCCAGGATTGCGCCCTGGGCCAAAGGCAGGCGCTAAACCCCTGCGCCACCCAGGGATCCCCACGATTTTACTTTTACTAGTTTACTTGTACCATAAAAATAATACTAGTGATTCATTTATATTTCAGATGGCAAGATAATACTTCACATTAATATGCCATCTGAAATTATGTTATTTGATCTATTGATTGGTCATATAACTTTTAATTATTCTAATTATCTCCTGATTATACTTAATAAACACTGAAGTTTTTAAGGATTATGGAATTGATAGTGTGATATGCAACACAAGAAAATCTTTATTCTTTGTGATATGATTAACCATAAATTCTATGATGGATGTAAATTGTAGGAAATATTGGGTAAGTTCCCTAAGTGCTGGGATTGTACTTGTTTTATTGACTGTTGTAAATTTAGTATCTAGCAGATTGATGTTATTAATATTTGTTGAATTATTAATGTATGTTGGGTGTGTATATAAATGAGTTATAGAAATTTATTTTGAAAAGTAAAAACCAGAATATATCCTAATATTGCAAATCCATCTTGATCTTCTGTATCTTTTATAGTATAATAGAAGAAAAATGGATTGTTATCACAACATTGGGCAAAGTACTGAAATGTTAAGGAAATATGAATTACACTTAAGAACTTCAGATGAAAAGAATACCATATAGTTACCATTACTCTAACACTTGTATATAATGAGAGAAAGAAAAGTGGGGGGCGAGATGGGGAGAGAGAGAAGGGATGCAAATTTGGTGAGTTGGTGATACTTGGAGAAACTGGATATCTGGATTAGGGAGGGATGTGGGACTTCTTTAAACTATTCTTGAAACTTTTATGTGGATGTGAAACTATTTCAAAATAGTCCCTACAAGAACATATTACTATATATATTGTCATTAGTGCAACACTAACAAGTTTGATAATATTTACAGATAAGAAATGATGATCATATCTTTCTCAATGACTTAGAAACAAGGGGAATTCATTTCCTTTTGAAAGTTAAAATATAAAACAGCTTATGGTAAATTAGAGCAGAGATGTGCGGAATTACTTGGTCTGTAAGAAGTCTGTAAGACTGAAGTCTGTAAGATCTGAGTCTGTAACCTAACACTAGTAATACATGCGGTGAACTTTGAGCCTTCATGTTTCATTGGCCAGGAATGATTTGGGAGGTTGGATGTGTCGGGTCTTGTAGCCTGATAGCATTAAAATTTCTTTTTATCCAGCTAACCCTCCTCCTTTTGTGTCTAAGTTAAGCAAACACTCTCCTGATTGTAATTTATCACCCTCTGTTTATCTGCTGTGCCAGTCCTGTTGCTGCAGATAGCCTGGTGTGCTGGAGAGATAAATTTTTCATCATCAGTTAAAAGGCTGTTGGTTTCTGAGCTCAATTATGTGCTTCCTCCGATGGGAGGCTCTCTCCCTTTCTTTGTACTGGTGATATTTGATGCTTTCACCTTCTAAGTTACAGCCATACTCTGGTTTGTGGGGAATTTACTAAGATGATGGGTCCAAGGAGGCCTATTGGTGAAAGCCAGTTGGCCTTTCCCAGCAATATTCTGATTTTTTTCACTTATTCCTTTTGACTTATTCAACAAAGACTTAACATTCAAGGAACAAAAATAATTAGAAGCTGAATAATGAATATAGATTATTCATATCCACCAATTTCTCTTTTCATCAACTGTGGATATTAGGAAGCTAATAGATTAAAGATTGGCCTTGGACAGGTGAAAGCACAGGCACAAACATCAGAAACATGAGATTCACACAGAGAATCAATCTTCTCTGAGGATGAGCTCATGGTCATAAATTGTAAATAGCATGAAGAAAGAATCTACTCTGAAGTAGATTAAATACGTGAATACCCAGTCACGGAGCCCCCGTCCTGTCTCCACCCCCTCGGCCCCGAGACTCCAGCACGAGCTGTGTTCCGTGTTCCGTACTGTGTCCTGCTTTACCACTTGCGTGGCCAGAATTGAACATTGAGCTACAATCCCCACCCCCCCAAAAACCCCACAATAATCAGGAGTATTTGTCCTCTAAGAATATAAGATACTAAGATAAAGTCTGCAAGGCCATGTGAAATAAGTTAGAACTAATTGTTAAAAAATAAAAATAGGGGGCACTTGGGTGGCTTACTCAGTCATCCAACTCTTGGTTTCAGCTCAGGTCACGATCTCAGAGTTGTGAGCTTGTGCTCCATGTTGGGCTCTGTGTTGAGTGTGTTTGGGCTTATTATTCTCTCTCCCTCTCATTCTGTTCCCTTCCCCTGCCCCCTACTCATGCATTCTCTCCCTTTCAAAAAAGAATAAAAACAATAGTACACTGTGAAATGAGAATAGAAATATTTGAAAGTATTATGTACTTACTGCCATTAAAAACTCAGCAGGGGTGCCTGAATGGCTCATTTGGTTGAACATCTGACTCTTGGTTTGGCACAGGTCATAACTGCAGGATCATAGGACTGAGCCCTATATAGGGCTTCATGCTGAGCATGGAGCCTGCTTGGGATTCTCTCTCCCTTCCTGTACCCCTGCTCTGAAAAACAAAAAACCCCACAATAGTCCATTAATAGCAGATGAGGCTAAGTAGAGAGATCTGGTGAATGTTAAGAGAGATCTGATATAATTACTCAAAATGTAGCATAGAGTGAGAGATTAGAAACGTGCAAGTTATTGAGAGACTTGCAGAAAGAATGAGATGGTCCAAGATGTCTAATAAGTGTCTAGAAGACTAGAATAAAATTAGAGCCAATATTCAAAAAGATAATAGCAGATAATGTTTTCAGAAAGGATGGAGGGCACATTCTAATATTGGGAGAGTCACACTGAAACATGGGCAGGAAATACAAAGCAAATACAAATACATACAAGTTGTACAAAACTGTAGAACTCCAGAGTTGAAGGGAAGTATCTTGAGAATCATGGAGAAAAAAATAGGTTATTTGCAAAGACAGCAGTTCTAGACAATAGGCTTCTCATTAGCAATAAGAGAGGACAGAAGTTAATGGAATAATACTTTGAATTCCCACGTGGATATCTATACTCAAGTTGTTACTTGAGAGTGAATGCAAGACATGTTCAGATTCATGGACAAAGAGCAGGCTCACCACATACACACCTAAACTGGATTAAATTTAATTGGAATTAAAAGGAAGAAATGGAATATAAAATGCCATAATGAGCAAAGATGTTGGGGAACATATACATATTTTTACAAGCATCAGATTGAAAAAATATTGATTTTTAGGGTGATTAAGGCAAGGTAGATCTAAAATAATAGACAATAGTAACATTGAAGATGGGAATGAGGATACTCGAGCTGAAGTGTTTTAAGGTCCATGTATTGTTTAGAGGAATATAAAGGTACTGATGACTTTTTGACTTTAAATCACTAAGTGTGTCAAAACAGTTTGAAAATACTGCCTTCATAAATTCTTTTTCTGTGGAATCGTAAACATAGCAGCTACACTAAGTGAATTTGCTGTATGTGCCTTTACAATATTTGTAGATCAATATGCAAATGAAGTATTTAAAAGATCCCAAGATCCTCTCCTGTGTCAGAAATACTACTGTATTTCTGTGCCAGGGTTTTCCAAAGAAAACTAACAAGGACATGCTGATGATCTGCAAAGTTCCCGAGGGATCAGTTTTAGGAGGCAAGGTAGAATATAAGATTGAATAAATGTATTTTAGTATTATATCTTCAGAGATGAAAACAAAGCAGAGTATTGACTTCTCAAGTTTGGGATCTTTTGATTTCATACATGAGTTCTTTTTCCTCATTCTCCCTTAATACACGTACATAATTTGTAAAGATCTTTCATATAAGGAAAGAGAACATTTCAGGGTGTTAATGAACACATTAGAGAAGTGTTTGGTGAAGAAATGAGCACCTGTGCCCTGAAAAATCAATAAAAATTAACCATTTTTTTCCAGTGTCTTTTTATTTAACAAATTGTCGAAATTATACTTTTATTATTCTTTTCTTCTTGCATGTTCTATGCTCTTGCCTCATTGGTTCTGATGGATCTCCTTGTTGTTCCTTCCTTGGGTCCTGGGAATTCTGACTTTCTGCCCACACTTGGCTACTTCCCATATCTGAGTCCTGTTCCTTATTGTAATTTTCCATGACTCTTCAGCAATTTCTTTGTACTCTGGCTAATAACAGTGTAATGATGCCACCCATTTATCTCTTGGCCAACTTTCTTTTGTCTTTTCCTTTCAGTAAATTTATTGTTGTCAAACAGTTTTAGACTTACAGAATTATTGCAAAGATAGTATAGAGAGTTCTCTTGTAAAGCCCACACCCAGTTTCCCCTGACTTTAACATCTTATATTATTGTTTATTGTACATTTGTCACAATGTACCAGTATTGATACATTATTATTAACTAAAGCCCTTACTGTGTTCAGATTTTCTTTGGGGGACCCCTGGGTGGCTCAGTGGTTGAGTGCCTCCCTTTGGCTCAGGGCGTGATCCTGAAGTCCCGGGATCGAGTCCCACATCGGGCTCCCTGCATGAAGCCTGCTTCTGTCTCTGCCTGTATCTCTGCCCCTCTCTCTGTGTCTCTCATGAATAAATAAATAAAATCTAAAAAAATAAAAGATTTTCTTTGGTATCTTCCCCCTAATATTCCTTTTTTGTTTCAGAATACTGCATTACTTTTTTTTTCTTAAGTAGGCTCCATGCCCAGCATGGAGCCCACTGCAGGGCTTGAACTCACAATTCTGAGATCAAAACCTGAGCTGAGATCAAGAGTCAGAAGCTCAACTGACTGAGCTATCTAGGAGTTCCAACACTGCATTATTTTTACTTATTATGTATTATTAACCTCCTCTTAGCTGTGACAGTTTTTCAAATTTTTCTTGTTTTTGATGACTTTGACAGTTTGAGGAGTATTGGTCAGATCTTCTGTATAATGTCCCTCAATTTTCTGATTAGACTGGTGTATTTAGGAGGAAGACCACAGAGTCAAAGTGCTGTTATCATATCAAGAGTACATACTATCAATGTGACCTATCATGTTGATTTTTTTTATATCATGTTGATATTAACCTTGATTACCTGGCTTGAAGTAGTATTTGCCAGGTTTTTCTACTGTAAAGCCACTCTTTTTTTCTCTCTCTTTCTTCATTCTGTACCCTTTAGAAGGAAGTCCTGTGCATAGCCCCCGCTTAAAGAATGGAAATTATTTCCACCTCCTTGAGGTCAAAAGATCTACGAAAGTATTTATAGTTCTGCTTGGGAGATTTAGCTGTTTACTCACATCTACCGATTTATCCAATCATTTATTTACATCAATATGGATTCATGGATATTTATTTTATACTTTAGTTTATAATCCAATATTACTTTATTTTATTGCTCCAGTTGTTTCAGTGTGGGCCATTGGGAGCTTTTTCAGTTGGCTCTTGTATCCCTTTGATGTATCTCCTCATGATGGTTGCTCCTGCTCCAGCCCTAGAATCAGCTATTTCTCCAAGGATCCTTGGTTTCTTTATATAAGAAACCAAGAACTGGATGCTAGGTGTGCTTATTGCTATTAGGATGTTGTTATATATATATTTCCTTTTCCTCCAAAGTAAATTAGTGGCTCAACCTGCTCCATCTCAGACCAGTTAGAATTTCTAAGTGTGGCACTTGGGCATTAGTAGATTTTTGAAATTCCCCAAGTGATTTTTAATGTGCAGCCAGAGAAGCAAGTCTAGTCTAGTCCTATACCCTTATCAGGGCTGCTAATATATGAAGTAGATACTGGATAAATGTTTGTCAGTGTTAATGTTAGTCATTCATTCATTCATTTAGCAAACATTTTCTGTGTCCTTATCACCTGCCAGGCACTTACAAATCCCTAGAAAAGACTCAGACCTTGACAATGATAAAATGATTGGTAACATTCACTACCATTTTTTTTAAATTTTTATTTATGATAGGCACACACACACACACAGAGAGGCAGAGACACTGGCAGAGGGAGAAGCAGGCTCCATGCACCGGGAGCCCGACGTGGGATTCGATCCTGGGTCTCCAGGATCGCGCCCTGGGCCAAAGGCAGGCACCAAACCACTGTGCCACCCAGGGATCCCCCATTTTTTTTTTTAAGATTTTATTTATTTGGCAGAAAGAGAGAATGAGAACAAACAAGCAGGGAAACGGGGAGGGGGAAAGGGAGAGGCAGGCAGGCGCTCTGCTGAGCAGAGAGCTGATGTGGGGCTCGATCCCAGGACTCCAGGATCATGACCTGAGCTGAAGGCACTTAACCAACTAAGCCACCCAGGCGTCCCTCACTACCATTATTGAAAGCATATACAAGCACTGAGCTAATCACCATATGTTACTTCTTTAAATCCTTGAACAACTCTTTGTTTTACCAATGAGCAAAATTGAGGGGTCTGAAAGATTTAAGTTACTTACCCAAGATCATATGGGAAGTCTTGGAACTGAGTGATAAGTGTTTTGATAGAAGCACAGAAGAATGGTATCCAATAAACCAGTGTGTGTATAATCAAGGAAGACTTTCTGGAAGAGAAGGCATTTGACCTATCTTTTGAAAGGTTTTTAGGAGCTGGCTCTGCAATATGGAGGAGAGGATATTTCAGAGATCAGTGCTAGGAAATTAAAATTGGTTTAATACTGTTAACTACAGACTTATTTAGGCTTCCTCAGTTTTTCCACTAATATATGTTTTCTGTTACAAGGTTCATTTCATGATTCTACATTGTACGTATTTGTCGTATCTCTTTAGTATTCTCTAATCTGTGACCATATCTTGGTTTTTATGACCTTGATATTTTGGTGAGTAATGATTTGGAATTTTGTAGAATGTCCCTTTCTTTGTGTTTGCCTGATGTTTTCTCAGATTAGATTGAAGTTATTGATTTTGGGCAGAATATCATAAAGGTGATATGTCCTTCTCTTTGTACCATATCAGGGGCTCATGAAATCAACATGACTTATTATTGGTGATGTTAACCATGATGACTTGCTTAAAGTGGCGTCAGCTAACTTTCTCCGTAGTACAATTATTATTTTTCCCTCTCTATACTTCCGTAGAAGCAAGTTACCTAGGCCGGCTCATACTCATGGAGGGTATTTAGCTCCACCTTCTGGAGGGAGGAGTAGCAAGTAATTTGTAGTCATATCTGAAAACCAGCATGGTGTTTAGCAAATTTGAAGGATGTACTTTGAGGCATTGCAGATATTCTATGTCTTTATAGTTTCTCTGTTTGTAATACTGCTTTTAGTATTTATCCAGCCTGGGCAATATCACTGCTATTCTAATGATGATTTCCTATGTTCCTCATTCATCATACATTTAATAATTGCAGTTCTTTTGTCAGTAAGATTTGTTCTGTTCCTTCTACTTGTTTATTCAGTTATTTTTACCAATGGGGACTCATGGGCATTTGTTTTTTTCTTTGGGTTATAACCCAGTCCTATCATTATTATGTTCACATTGTTCCAAATTTGATGATTGAAAACTCTTTGAGTTTGGCTCCTCCATCCTTTGGGCATTCTGGAACTACAGGATGTGCCTGGTTCATCTTTCATCTTTGGTTTATCCTTACTCCAGCTCTGGAGTTAGCCATTTCTCCAAAAAAGCCTTGGTGCCTTTTAGTTGAAATGGTATTTAGAAACCAAGATCTGGGTGCTGGGTGTGCTCATTGCTCATGGGGGGTGCTGCTGCTTCTAGTCTCAGTGCACAGAGCTAGGAAATGTTTGTATGTATACTGGCCCATGTGTACACAATTTGCATATCTCTATATTAAAATAAGCACGAGTTCATGGTATCTCTGACTATATAGGTCTATATTTTTGTATCTGTATAAGTGTTAAACATGAGTTTATACTGATAGAGCAGAATCTACACTCATGTCTATATTTTTTATGTCTTTTGTATCTATTTATATTTTTTGAACTATACACCATACACACACACACACACACACGTATAAATAAAATTATCCAGAACCATAGAGTTCATTCTGTCCTTTCCCCTTTTCTTGTGGAAATCTTGGCTCTTATTATCTACAATTTATTTGTAAATTCAATCCTAGTATATGTAAAGTAGTTTCAGAATTGCCAGCTTGTACTCCTGAGAGCAATAGATTTACCAGCTCTACAGCACAGTGTTTATATAATTTTTGTTTTCTCTCATTAGCTTATAGTATCAGAATTCTGAGTTCCAAAGTTATTTAGGTCAGCCTCTTTCTCCCCACCCACTGCAGTGAAGTTATGTCTTCCACTTATAATGTAGTTGCATTCCTTTATCATAGTCTCCATCTTATTCTGAGAGCCCCTGACTCTCAGTGATTTTTTAAAATATTACATAACAGTTTAGTTTACTCTTTGTAGCATACAGTTCTATGGGTTTTGAGAAGGACATAAAGTCCTATATTCACCATCCCAGTGCCTACTTAACAGTTCATCAATTTTTATTATTTTCAACTTTTTTGTGTGGTCCCCTACCCCCTGGAAATCACTGATTCTCTTCTGAGAATTTTGCCTTTTCCAGAATGTCATAAAATGAGGTTATAAAATATGCAGCCTTTTTTTTTTTTTCCATTTGGCTTCTTTCACTTAGCAAAATGCATGTAGGATACATCCAGTTTATTGGGTGAATCAACAGATTATTTCTTTTTTTTTTTTTAAAGATTTTATTTATCTATTCTTGAGAGAGAGAAGGAGAGACAGAGCCAGAGACACAGGCAGAGGGAGAAGCAGGCTCCATGCACCGGGAGCCCTACGTGGGATTTGATCCCGGGTCTCCAGGATCGCGCCCTGGGCCAAAGGCAGGCGCCAAACAGCTGCGCCACCCAGGGATCCCCCAACAGATTATTTCTTTTGATTGCTAAGTAGTATTGCATTGTATTGGATGTACTACTGTTTTTTTAAATCATTGCATTCTCAAAGGACATTTGGGTTGTTTCTAGTTGTTGGAGATGATGAATAAACATTTCCATACAGATTTTTTAGCATAAGTTAAATCAATGGTAAATATGTTGGAGTGGGATTGCTGAGTTATAGGTGTGTATTTAACTTCATTAAGGAACTGAAACTATTTCCAAAGTGGCTGTATCATCTTGAATCCCCCCCTGTTGCTGTAGCCTCAACGTAATTTGATGTTATCAATTTATTAAAAAGCATTTAGCTATTCTAACGTGTGTAGTGATATCTCCTTGAGGTTCTAATTTGTGTCCTTAATAACTAATAATGGTGAGCCTCTTTCATATGCTTATTTGCCATCTGTATATCTTCTTTGTGTATTCAGAGCTTTTGTCCATTTTAAAAACTGGGTTATTATTGTTGAGTTTTGATGATTTTAAATATATATTTTGGATACAAGTCCTTTATTGGATATGTGATTTGCAAATATTTTCTCCCAGTCTGTGACTTTTAACTTTTTTTTTCTTTAAAGAAAATAACTGGTTCAGATTTAGTGGCAAGGCAACATGATTTAATAAAAAGGGTAATGATTCAAGACTTAGAAATGCAGTAACAAAATCTCTGCATCAAATTGTAAATGATACTTTATTTTTTCCACAATCAACTAAAATGCAATGTTTTAGTGGTTGATCATCCTGTGGTTGATCTCTTTTCTGTTTGTTTATACCACAGCCTTACTTTGATCCTAAGGATGGAGTGTGGGTGGGTGAATGCATGCATGTATGTATGGACATGAACAATTATGTGTATGTTTCCTGCAGTATATCTTGATCTGAGTGATAGTTGCATGAAATCTTTATATATAGATATATATCTTTACAAATATATACATATATCTTTATACATACTTTTACATATATATGTAAAAAGTAGTGGAACTCTGCAGCTAAGATTTGTGCACTTTATAGCATGCGTTTTTATAACTGAGTGTATGTGGATACAAGGTGGTGAAGTGTTAGATAAAAGTAATAAACAGAAGAAACCAAAACTTATATAGAAAGAATGGATGAATACATATGGCAAAGTATTTATGTGGAATCCCATATGATTATCTCATGGAAGATACAGAGCTTGGAAGGAAGATGCTAGACCAGTATGTGCCTCATGCAGAAGACTGTATACCTTATACTTTTGAGAATGGATAGTTTTCTCTTGATGACAATGAATGAGTAAGTAGCCTAGAGACATGGTTGCAGGGTTTTATTAACAATCTACAAACTTATCTGTAAATTTCTTTTAAGCTTCTTTCGCTTTGTGCTGATTTGGTGATCACCCAGAAGAGCTCCTTTACTAATACAGAAATGTGGATGTTATTGGTGAAGGTTGGAATAAGTTAATGTAAAGTTCAGTACCTTACTTTTAAGAACCGAGCCTGAAACTTGTAGTCCAGCTTTTACCAGCCTGGGATGTGAAGACTTCATAGCCCATATAAAAGTGGATGGTCTCGTATAAACATTGCTAAAAGCATAAAACCTTGATAAGTTTATGTATCTGGCTTGCCTGTGCCTTAATTGTGATTGTGACTATATTTTGGGCTGGAATTTGAATATTTGACCTCCTTAGAACTTTTGGTTTGGCCCAGAACCAAATGTAGTCTAAGAGCTGGCAGGCACTGCAGGGGAGCGTCTCACTGCAGAATTTTATTACCTTGGCGGAGACTTTGTTTCTTTGTTTCTCAATGGGGGCAAAATGCTTTTGAGTAATTCCAGGTGGAGGCTTGACAGGGTTTGAACATTAAAACTGGGTTACATAATTATAGTCCATGGCCCATGTGATTAATGACTTGTGTGCAGGCATATTGAAAATAAACAAGACCTCCTTCTTTTAGATTACATATTTATCCTGAGCTCTGCTTACTACTGTAGTGAAGATAAATGTCTCATTTCACCCCCCCCTTTATTTCTTTTCCTCTCCTCTCTTCCAACCTCTTCTCTCCTCTTCAGAGTAGGATATTGGCAAAATTAATTTTGTTCACATATACACTCTGTTACACCACTTCTTTCTAGTTTTGCTTATAGTCTAGCAATGCAAGTTTCTATAAATAAGCCTGTGGAAATCGCTGTGTGTTTCTTGTCCCTATGTGACCTTCTTTTTAAAAAAAAAAAAATTAAAATAACCTTTTATTTTTATGACAAAAGCACAACTGCCTTTTTATGCTTTCAAGTGTGAATTTATATTTGAAGGAAAATAACAACATGGTATAAAGGAGGAACAGTGTCTTTTTTTGGCCTGGTAACTCTAGTTCCAAATCTGGGCAGGTCTAGGCATTTCAAGCCAATTTGGCAGCCAGCCATGCTGCTAATCTGTGTTAATAACTCCTGGTTGAAGGATGACCCAGTATTAGTAATCTGGAGACAAGGTATTTGATGGGTACCTGAAGGTCCTGATGCTTTATTTTTATTTTATTTATTTTATTTAAAAAAATTTTATTTATTCATGAGAGACACAGAGAGAGGCAGAGACATAGGCAGAGGGAGAAGCAGGCTCCCTGTGGGGAGCCTGATGTGGGACTCAATCCCAGGACCCCAGGATCATGCCCTGAGCCAGAGGCAAACTGCTGAACCACCCAGGTGTCCCCTGATGTTGGTCTTTAGATTGGGTAGCATTTGACTTCCAAAAGCCAGGCTGTGCTGTCTCTTTTGCCTTCCCTCTCCACCCTCTTGCGGGCCTCTTCCTCTACCCCATGGGCCACCTTCAGCCTCTCTGTGAAGACACCTTGGTGTTTCTAAGCCTGAACCTCTCTGTCAGATCCTTGTTTTGTTTACATCATGTTTGATCTTTGTTATTTATTGTTTACATCACATCACATGTGAGACCATGACCACTTGTGGGCAGAAACCAGTCTTGCACGGATCTGCTGGTGCAGCGTCCTGGCCTGCCAAGGCTTCTTCCCAGGGGGAGAGATTCTATGTGCGCATGCAGACTTAAGGGGGGGCCAAGCGGGCAAGCTTGCAGTGGATGCGCTTGAGTGTTCCACGGGGACTTCTGCAACATATTTCTGGGACTTCTGCAACATATTTCTGGTGTGTCTTGCTGTTTGGCCTGGCTTTTTTTTTTTTTCTTAAGTTTTTATCCTTTGTCATAGACTTTGATTTGAGAAATGGGAAGCAAGTCCAGATTTTAACAATAAACTTAAAGATATTTGGTGAAATTCTTTTTTTGATACCTTCCTGATGTCTCTTACATTGACCTAAAGATTTTTTGATTAGTTCTTTACTAGTAGTCCTCTTTATGATCTTCCCAACCTGCTGGATTTGCAGGGTTATCAGAAAGGCCCTGCAAATCTCTTCTAGTGCGGCTTTAGCAATGTAAGGCCGCGGTTAGCAGGACCCTAGAGACCCAGTCGGGTTGTGGGGAACTAGAAACTTGGCACAGAGGCTGTTAATTTCTGCCTCATTTCCATGCAGCAGCATAACATCCTGATGTTGAGGGTCACACCCCTCAATTCTGAAAAACCTCTGGCCATCCCACTGCTGGAGTTTCACTGCCACAGGCGCCCGAAATTTCCGATCTCTTGCCTTGTAGCTTGACCTCTCTCTTCATTAAGGCTTTGCAGGGAAAAAAGAGACTTGACAGGGATCTCCTGGCTTTCTCTATTTGGAGCATCTCCCCCACCCCTCCATTAACAACTGCTCAAGGCAGAGGACTTGGTCCACCTTGGACATGTATGCAAAAGGTGGAAGAGGCTTTGGCATTTCTGTCTTTCCTTTCTCTTTCCTTCATTAGTCTTTCCAGATGAAAATGAGAAATATACCCTGATCTTTCCACAGACATGAATTGTGCTTTCTCTTGAGGAGACAGAGTGGTGGCAGTTAGTTTGGGTTTTACTTAAAAAAAAATATATATTTTTTAAAGATTTTATTCATGAGAGACACAGAGAGAGGCAGAAATATAGGCCAAGGGAGAAGCAGACTCTGTGGGGAGTCCGATGCAGGACTCAATCCCAGGACCCCGGGGTCACGACCTGAGCCAAAGGTAGACACTCAATTACTGAGACACCCAGGCGTCCCAGTTAGTTTGGAATTGATTGATTGATTTAGTTATGATTTTATTTATTCATGATAGACATAGAGAGAGAGGCAGAGACACAGGCAGAGGGAGAAGCAAGCTCCATGCCGGGAGCCTGATGCGGAACTTGATCCTGGGACTCCAGGATCATGCCCTGGGCCAAAGGCAGGCACTAAACCGCTGAACCACCCAAGGATCCCCAAGTTTGGGGTTTTAAATGACATTTTACTCTTTTCTACTCTGCCATTTTTATTTGTATTTAGGTCCATCTTCCTGTCCTGCATTGCACTAGATCATCTTTTTATGACCAGGATTAAATCTCCTTTCCATTTTTCTCCATATAACCTCAGTGGTATCCTTATGCACCGTAAGCATTCCCTAATCTTTGTTTAATTCATGAATCTTAAGCAGGTAAAGTCCTTAAATTGAAAGGATTTGCAAGAACTGAGCTTTGTATGTAAGTGCCCCATTTTGCAACACTTTGTGAGTTTCTGGTAGTTCTCCATAATCTTAGGAAATTTACAGATGCTTTAGGATTAGAAAGAGGGCTATACATATACTCTGTATCACTTAGGTAATGTCTTAAGGTTATTTTTATCTCTTGGTCTCTAATTATTTTGGGCTTACATGTAACATTTGTTTCCAGTGTCCAAAATGTATCTTTATTGATGTTCTAGAGGCAAAAATAGTGCTTGGGGACCATACACAAGTTATTAAGTATAGCTATATCCATTAGGGAGCACACAGTTACTCTTCTCATTGTAAGAGCATAAAAGCTTAATTCTTTTTGTTATGGAACCACTCTCCCACAATTCTGAGTGCCCCTTTGTGGAGAGACCTTCTAGGACATCATAGTGGAATTAGTTTTTTTTTTTTTTTTTTAAGTAATCTCTATGCCCAATGTAGGACTCACACTCACAACCCCGAGATCAAGAGTTCCATGCTCTTCTACTGAGCCAGCCAAGTGCCCTGGAATTAACTTCCTTTTCCCAATTTTTAAAAAATATCCTACCAGTGTTATTGGAGAGAAGTCATATTTATGTGAAAAAATAGTGATATTGAGAACTACCCCTACTACTATGTTTCTGAGGTTCTGTGGTACATCAGGCTCTGTGCTGGGCACAGGGACACAGAGGGAATGTAGCAGATATCTAGTCTGTGAGCCACATCATCATAATTCACTTCCATTGTCAGACACATTTTTGAGGGACTGCCCGTGTGGTTTCAGATGTGCTTTGTGGTGACAGCCTTGTACCTGCTCTCTGTCCTGGTTCCCATGCTGTGGGAGCCTATGTGGTGTGCAAGGGCACATTGAGATGGGAGAGTTAACACCCCTGGGCCTAGCCTGAAACTAGGAGGGGACAGAAGCCAGTGGACACATGCTTCTGCCTTCTTCCCCCAAGGAACAGTTCTGGGTGCCATCTGCAGGCTCCCAGGAGATCCTGGTAGAAATGATTCCCTGTTGTGCACAGTTTTGGTAGCATGCGCTTGGACTGGCCTTCCCTCCTTCCGTTTCACTCTCCCTGTTCTCTCTCTTTCCTTCCTCCTCCAATGACTTCTCACATGAACTATCTGTACCCATATCCTCATCTCAGGCTCTGTTTCAGGAACACCCAAACTAAGTGATAAAATTTGTTCCATGCCATCCCTTTGAGCCTAGGGTGAAGTAGAAGGGCATACATTGATGAATCATAGTAAAAATATGCTATCTCAACCTTGAAAGTTCTTGGAAGGAAGAGGCACCTGTTTCTATGGGAAGTGGACCTGACCTAGCTTTGAGGATCAGGACAGGTAATAATAATTAGGCTGGAGTGGGGTCAGGAAGAGAGAAGACTCTTCTGCTTCAAGCAAAGGAGTAGTATGTGCAGAAGTCCTCTGGCAGGAGAGAATGTGGCTGTAGCATGACGAGGATGGAGGAGAGTGCAGAAGGTGAGACCAGAGAGGCAGGTGAGAGTTAACTGTGCAAGACTTTGTCCTATTAGGATCTTGGTCTTTATCCAAGAAATTGGGGAGACCCCAAAAGAGGTTTAAAAGGGGATTCAGGGAAACCAGTTGGGATGCTGTTGCATTAGTCTAAGAGAGCAACGTTGGTATGGCAGGGTGGGCAGCAGAGGACGTGGAGAGAGCTGGGTGCACTGGGCAGATCCTGAGAAGAAGCAGTCAGCAGGTCTTGAAGGTGGGCTGCAGGGGGTGGCGCCTTTGCATTGCCCTTAGACCACTGGATGGAAGGTGGTAGGTAGACAGCTTGGAGCTCAAAGGTGAGAGGTCTGTGCTGGGCACTTTATACACATTAAGCATGTAATCACTGCAGCCCTGTGAGGGGGCTCATCTCAGCCCCTGATTAAAACAGGGGTTGAGGCAGATTTACCTTCAGGGCTGCCCTGCCCTCAGCACTTTCTCTCTGGTGACTTCCAAACTGCAAGCTACTCTCTTCTGGTCCTGTTTCCTTCTTCAGGAAGTTCTGTGAGTGAGAAGAACCTGCCTGTTGACTTGCAGTCCTTTATAGCCATGGAGAGCCCTTAGTAAACATGCAGCCTGATTTTCCATTGGTCGGTTCCAGAGAATCTGAGAATGACTAGAACTCATTCACTGGAAGCAAATGACACACATTTGGGAGAACTTGTCAAAAAGTCTGTAAAGCAGTGTGTACTTGCATGTGGTGTTGGTAAAGTACAGTCATCTGTACCTGTTTGAAGTTAGACACCGAAAGAAAATAAGAAATAGATGCACATGAGGAATTACACTGTAAAAACACGGAGGAAGTTGATGGCCTATGTGGTTGTACATAGTAATTTCAGCATAGAAGATACCCTACATTGTAACACTTGTGTATAGCAGCTCAAATATATAATATACTTATGTATATAGTAGATATGAAATATATAAGAAGAAAAGTTGAGATGATTTACCTTGTCTATAGTTTTGAGTCATATTATGTATCTTCTCACTATTATATAACCTAAAGGTGATTAAAATAATGGGATATTGAAGAAATAGATTGTCTTTCTGTTTTCACCTGTGCCATGAATTTTGCCATCTAGTGTATCAACTGAGGTGTGCCACCTGGACACCTATTTCTTTTTTAGGCTGAAATTTGGTTTACTTTGGCTATCAAAAAAAAAAAAAAAAAACCAATCCTATACTATGTAGTCTGTATTCATCAAGAAAGTTTTCTGGCAAGCATATCCTTCCTGTCTTTAAGGCTGTTCCTTGGGAATTCCTTTATGATGAGTTAAACAGGGAAATGATAAATAACCAAAGGCAAAGGGGCTTAAAAAGATGAGGTGAATTAATTGTCTTGGTCTTTTAAAGGAAAATCTATGTTGGGATGATGATGCCCTGAGGTTGGGGTGGGGACTCAGTTCCTAAGAAAGCACCTTTATTTAAGTGCATCTTTACTGCTGAGCCTGTGGTTCCGCTTGGGCTTTGAATGCATAAGAAATATTTTTTTCCAAGTATGTTTGTACATTATAGAAATGAATAGGTGCACTTTGGCTTTCCAGACAATTTGGGGCTTGTCTCTATGCGGTCTTCATCAAGATGTGAAGACTCGTGAACCAGAGGTAACTTTGGTTTTCTGGATGATAGGAAGAAAGTGGAAGCAGCATTTTAGAATGGGTTCAATTAGATTAAACTACTGTATTCCACAACATGGATTTGTTTATTACGTCATTGACTCATTGAACAGTCATTGCTCATGCAGGCTTTTCCAGGCCCGATGTTAGGAATGCTGAAAAAACACTCCTAGAACAGACTTTGTGCCCTAGTGGAATAGGTGGGCATATAGTAAAGAGTATCTACCCAGTGTGGTAAGTGGGTATCTATCAGAATAGAGATTTGACTACAGAGCAGTGATATAGCCGAAAGTAATGATTTATTATCCCTCATATATGATGGGAGGATGTCTCAGAAGAGCCATGTAAATTGATCCTGAGAATGAAGAGGAATGTGCTTTTAATGCGAAGGGGGAAGGCAGATTTTAGCTGGGAGGGAAGGCACGGAGGCACGGTAGCACACGATACGCTATGGGCTGCAGGGAGCTGCATTGGGGGGCCTGTAGGCCAAGGGCTGGAAGGGTCAGTGGAGTTTCCTATGCCATGAAAAGAAGTTGGGACTTGTAATCCTATTGAAAGGCTTCAAAGTGGAATGTAATTGTGCTTTAGAATTTTCCTGTGGCTGGTGTGTGGAGCAGAGATTTGTGGATGGAGAAAGTTCTAGAAATAGGCAGCAGAAAGCAGTAGAGGCAGGGCTAGGATCATAGCTCCTGCAGGCTGCAGAAGGACAGGGAGGCACATATGAAGGAGATAGTGAGGGAGGAGGAGCCAGAGGATTTACTGGCACCTGAACTTGAAGATGAGGCAGCGGCCAGGCTAGCCTGGGATAACTGATGGGTTTCTGTCTCGTGATGGTGGCCAGAGAAGAGCCAGTATCCTGGTTTGGGTACCCAGAACTGAGTTATTTGGGGGCAGGGGATGGTTGGAAATAATTTTAGTTTGGGTCTTGTTGATTTTGAGGTGGCACAGCCAGTAGGTCTGGAAGAGCCATTTAAGCTGGAGATGGAGCCCTGGCTGTCGTGAGCAGTGGTGAAAGCCACCCAGAAGGAGAATGTTGAAAGTGGAAAGATACTCAGGTTGAGGAACAACATTGTGGAGATGGGTGGAGGTGTGGGGGTGCTTGGGAGGGAGGTGGGAATTGACCGAGGCAAGGGGTTGGGCAGGGAAATGAAGGAACCCAGTAGAGAGCAAACAAGAAGTTGTGTAGGGAGCATTTCTTAGATTTTGGGACAAACGAGAAGTGTTCCTGGGGAAACGGTAGTCTACAGGTAGAATTAAACTGCCTATTTCTTATTAGGACATAAATCAATTTTTTTAGATGCCACTTATAAGTAGATGTTTATCATTCCTAAAGTTTGCTGTTAAAGTTTAAAAACTACAGGACTTTATAAAAACCCTGCAGGAAATGGCATTATTATCCATTTTTAGCTGTCTGTGGTTCTTTTCTTGTTTCTTACTGACCAAGTACTGTTCCAGAAGGCCTGAGACTATAGCCAAGGCAGACTTTATGGAAGTGCAGGGAGGTACAGGTGTTTCCACTTCAGTTCATTTGCTTTGATTATAAGCCCTGCTTTTCAGAGGGGGCTCTGTGTGCTTAACCTGGCTTTGCAGAGCCACAAGGTGAGGCTCAAGGTCACATCCACCGCCACAGCTGAGGAAAAATTAGAATCGAAGGGCCCCAGGTCTCTGTGTAGCAACTAGCTACCCCACCTCCCCATAATTAAAAGTCTATCCTGGTTCCCACTTCAAACGTAACATTTTCCTACCTGCAGCAGACACCCTCAGAAGAAAATTCTGAGCCTTCCCATAGGGCGGAGTGGGAGTGCTGCCCAACAAATACTCATTAGCCCCTTTCATCCCCAAAGATGAAAGATCTGTCAGACATCAGTAATCTCCACAAAATCCCTTTGAGTCTGGGAGGTGGAAAAGGCAGTGTGAATCTTAATGGAGAGAGACCTGAAGGTGTTTTTTCCCAAAGTGTCCGTGTAGTAGATCAACCCTAGAACCAAGATGCTGCCTTTGCGATCAGAAAAACAAAACAAAACAAAAAAACACAGCAAGTATACTCCCACGCTGATGATGCTTTATGGTCCCAGGTCCTACATAAGTCATTTTAATCCATGCTCAATCGATAGCTGATGCTGTTGTTGACTTGCTAATGTGGATACAGGGCTTCCAACCAAAAGACAGTTACTAATGACAGGTTTAGTCATGAGTTCCTTTCTGTATCAGAGCTAATTTACTTGGAACCTTGGGCTTCTGTAAAAAAAAAAAAAATGTACGGTGACTTTAAAATGTCTGGATAAGGTTTAAGCATATTAATCTTATCTAATAATATTAATCTTATCTAATAACTTAAACACAGTGATTATTTAACATTTCTTTTGAAAGCAATATTTTTTGGAGAACAAGAGCTGTTCGAATTGTTATCAATAAGTTTTTCTCTTACATGTTTATTAAGTTCTCCATAAGGGACAAAGATGCTGTTAGTTCCTAAACTGTGATTGATGTACTTTCTGTCTTGAGAACAAATCCCAGGACTATTTAAAAGAGTATTAGATGTCCAGAGAATTGTCCATAGAGCTGGGGATGGGGCCCCCAGTGTTCATCTCATGACCAGGGCTTTTGAGGGTGGGAATTTGAGGGTGGAGGGGAGGCTGGTAGAATGGTTAGAGAGAAGTGGGTTTCCGAGCAGCTTTGGGCATGGTAGGGTACAGGTGTTTAGGGATGTACAAGGAAGTTAGATGTAAGTAATTTGATGCTAGGTGGTGCAGACTCTGATTTGGTCCCAAGAGGATGGATTGAATGTGAATGGATGGCCACTGCGGGGAACAGAAATCCAGAGCTCATGACATAGCAACACCTATAGTTATATTCAGCTATTGAGTATTGAAATTCCCCCCAATTCTTTTCATTTTGCTTACACAGAGTTCACATCTAATACATTTGCCATAACATAGGCTGATTTGTCAGCCATTCCCCTATTACACTGGACTCAAAGAATGGGAAGCTGTTCCACAAATTCCTAAAGCATGCTGAGTACCTTTCTTAGTGGTAGGTAATTTATTTTTAAAGAACAACAGTCTTGGGGGCCGGGCTGGCTCATTTGGTGGATGATGGGTCATGGGTTCGGGCCCCACAATGGGTGTAGAGATTACTTAAATTTTTTTTTTAAAAACCCCTCAACAATCTTATAGGCTTAGCCTTACATTAAACTTTAGAAATAGTCCTGTGATAAATACCAGGCCTTGTCAGAAGGCTCCCTGGTTTGTCTGTGATTGGAGAAGGCTTGAATGGTCTAATTAATTTAATTATTATTTTAGAATGTTATGAAAATAGTTTTAGAACATTATGATAGATATGGAAACAATATTTTCTAAGTCTGACTATGCGGATTTCTCAATTTGCATTTTCCTTTTAACTTATAATTTACCTACCTAGTCCGTTCCTAGAGAAATATTTTTTGAAAAATATTTTATGGTATTTGTTAGTAACGGACATTTAGGCCTGGCCTTGGCATTACTGAGTCATCTTGCTAGCCTTGTGCTAGTTAAAAATAATTTAGAGTTTTTATTAGGACTGCTCACTGTGGAAGAAAGCCTGCATTTATTTCTGCTTTACAGAAACCAGGACAAGAAGAGAGAACTAACATTTATTGTCTAACCTTTATTAACTTGGACCAGGCCCTATGTCAGGTAATTCAAAAAAATTTTTTTTCTCATTTTGTTTTCACAACAGTCTGGGAAGGTGGGTGTAATCCTTTCCATTTCGTGCAGAGGGGAATTAGGTTTAGAGACGTGGATAAATGACCAAGGGGCAGGTCCCGGCTTTGTCCCTAGCTCCTCACCATGTACTCTGGCATTCTTATGACTGAGCTCTTTCTGTTTCGCAAGCACACTCTGGGATTTCTAGTTTATTTTCGTTCTTATGAACTCCTTTCAGTTCTCATTCAGTATGGTTGGATGGTGCTGGTCTGGTTTTGGTAGGAGGCCCCCCACCACCCCATGCTGGCTTTTCTCGAAGTGTCTGCTAATGACTAAAGACCAAGTGACAGCTCGGACTCCAGAGGTGGCCACCATGGGCCATCCTGAGCTTCTCCTCTGCACTCATTTCACGTTGTGCCTCATCACACTGCATGCTTGTCCATGTCCCTCAGGCTTTAGGTCCTGGGCTCTCTGTCCTTCGTGTGTGCTTTCCCCCTCTCCTTATAAGAATGCATGGCCTCCCTGCCTCCTCATGTCAAGGCTGGGGCCACCAGCAAGGCTGCCCTGCTCTGGTCAGCTGGGCATTAACGTTGTCTTGGTCTGAACTCCTGGCCCATCTCTGCCCGGTGCTCAGTATGCTCCAGAGGCTGTCACCCTGGGCTGTCTTCTTGATCCCAGCCTCCCCTTGTCTGTGCACGTAGTATCTGCCCCTTCATCTCTGGAAATGTATTCCCTGCATCCTCCAAACTCTTTAAAAAAGTTCTGTAGTTTGTTTCATTATAGATGTTCATGTTTTCTTGTGGGTGTGTTTTCTTCTTCTAAGCTGGATCCAAACCACCCCCTCCCCTAGTTTGGGTAGATAATCTTAGGGGCATTGCTGTTGAAAATGTCTGTTTTGGAGAGATTCAAAGGATTTTGTTTTATTTTTTGGTGTTTTGTTGTTCTGTTTGTTTTTAAACCAAGGGAAGTTTCTGGCATTCTTTTCCACAGCACCATCTTGCTCTCACCCCAGATGGCTGATTTGTGTTGCCTCTTCATATAATTTATAATGTCTTTGCTGTCTTTTCTCCCCTACTGGCCCTAGGCCCTTTGGTAAGTGGTGCTGAGCCTGACTCATTCTTATATCATGCGTTCACAGGGTCCAGCGTAGCGCCTTGCTGCTCATAGGGACTTAAGTGTTACTAAGTGTAAAATGGGTTATTTGTCAGCTACAACCAGCCCAGCTGAAGGTTCAGATGTACCCAGTATGAAACTGTAGGTTGAGTTCTTATGGATTCTAGGATTTGCTTTAAAAAGTTCCTGCTGTAGGTTTGCTCCTTGGGTCACTTTGGTTTGCCCCGTAACATAAAGGGAAGCAGCCATAGCCATTCAATCCCGGGGACGCCAACACGGGCTCCTTTCTGTAAAATTAATTGAATAAAAAACCAAAACAGTGCTCTGGTAAGTGTTTCTCTCACCTTCCAGAAAGACATCATTATCTGTACTATGGCTATCAGTTTTGTGTTTGTTAGCATTGTTCAAAACCTTATCTCTGATTTCCATACCACTGACACAGGAACCCCAAGGGCCTACTCTGTGTCTGGTACCTTTTATCTTACTTGTATTGTTTGTTAATGCGACTATGTTGAATGTCTGTGCAGGGAGGTTTAAAGGAGAATTTACCACAAAACCCACAAATTCTTTATTTTCAGAAGTAGAAGTATACGCTTTGCGGGCAAGGGTGTATAAGCACAGGTATTTTCTCCTAAATATTTGACTTTGAGCAGAAATTTTGGGTAAAAACAATATGGCCTCTTTAAGTGTCAAGTAAGTTTTCCTTTAAGTTATAGTGACATCAAGGGCTGTGAATTATGTTGCTATAAAAATAGCATCTGAAATGTATCATGCCGTGGCCAGCATCCCTCAGCCTCAGGACGAACCTATGAGATGTCACCAGAGGTGGGGTATCAGTTAAAGCAATAAAAATGAACCGTGCTTGGGGAGAACTTGATGCTTTTTCTGGTGGGTTCTGTAGCATGAACGTTCCCAGCTAAGCTCATGACTTTGAAATTATTGTTTCCTGGAGGTCTGCAGGGAGGGGGCCAGTCAGAAAATATTTCTATGTCTATTGAAGTATTAGTTTATGCTCTGTCTCCAGGGAAGAAAAGTGTGGCAGTTCCGGAAAGTTTAGGAGGATGAAATATGTTAGTCATCAGCAGTAGCCCGTGTGTTATTAGAGTATTAGAGCAGGTGGGGATAAATCTTTCCCTGGTTTACATAAATCCAAGAATTCTTGAATCATCTGCCACTGAAAATTGAAATCACTATTTGATCATTCCTTCCTTCATTCCTTCACTCATTCAACAGTTATTTACTTTCAAGGCACTGTGAAAGGGATCATTGGTTACACTACCTTTGTAAACAAATCTTTTGGGGAAAAAAACCCCAAGTATCTTTTGTGTAATATGCCCCCTTTCAGCAGTTATGTCTAGCCTTGGAATTTGGTGAAGTTCTGGCTCATTTGAGCTCTGTGGCAAAGGTAGAAGCCCCCTGATTCTTTTTTTCCTGGGGGGTCCCCTCACATAGCATGGGAGGTGTGTGATCAGCCTTGCTCTAGAGCTTTTCAGTTTCCCAGAGCCGTTTGTTCCACAGAGATTTGGTGAAGCTGCTTAATGAGAGGTTCCCTGCGGGTGGCTCAGAATCCGGAGCTGAGTTGAACACACTTCTTGATACAGAAGTGGTTGAAGAATTCTCTTTATAGGTGCATTTCAGATACTTTCCCTTTCAAGGGATGTGCAGATTTTTATTTCCTGTTTTAAGGTCAATAGGCCCTTTCAGTTTTATCCCCTTTTGCTAAAGGAGCAAAAGGACTTGACCAACACAAAGACTTGAATCCATATTGTAGGTAGGGTAGCTTCTATGTGTGTGCTGTTGCTTGCCATCTTTTAGAGCCTATCATATTGTGCTAATTTGCTAATTTGACAGTTTTTTGGTGGCCACAGTTTTTGGTGGCTCCTCATTTGATTTCATTTATTCTTTCATCCCTATGCTTCTTCAGTTACTCTAAGGATGGAGGAAGAGGAAATGATAATATTGCAGAGTTGATAGCTGTTTCTATAATCAATAAATGGATAGAATGTCCTCCAGTAGTTTTTTGTTAAAGATTTTATTTATTTATTCACGATAGAGGGGGGGGAGAGGGGGAGAGAGGCAGGCAGAGACACAGGCAGAGGGAGAAGCAGGCTCCATGCAGGGAGCCCGACGTGGGACTTGATCTCAGGACTCCAGGATCAGGCCCTGGGCCAAAGGCAGGCACTAAACCACTGAGCCACCCGGGCTACCCCCTCCAGTAGTTTCTTTAGCTGTTCATATGGGATATTTTTGCCTGTTATAAAGCTGGAGCCTTGTTACGCTTAGAGCTTGTTTTGGTCAAATGAAACAGGTGCAAGAATATGATAGATGGAGAGGGACATAAGAAGATGGTTTACTGTGGGAGATACTACTTCATTTTTAACAGCCCCTGCCTCCCCTACCCCAAGCATCCTGTTATATTTGTTTAATTTTATAAAAGGAAGATTTATAAAGTTTTTAAATTTAAGTAATCTCTGCACTCAACCTGGGGCTCAAACTCATGACCCCAATATCAAGAGTCACATGCTTTTCTGACTAAGCCAGCCAAGCACCCTATGAATCTTTCTTTCTCTTATTTACTTATTTACTTACTTACTTGTTTGTTTGTTTCAGTGAGAGAGTGCAGGGGGGAGGGGCAGAGGAAAAGGGAGTGAGAAACTCAAGCAGACTTCACGCTGAGTTGGAGCCCAACAAAGGGCTTGATCTCGGGATCCCTGGGTGGCGCAGCGGTTTAGCGCCTGCCTTTGGCCCAGGGCGTGATCCTGGAGACCCAGGATCGAATCCCACGTCTGGCTCCCAGTGCATGGAGCCAGCTTCTCCCTCTGCCTATGTCTCTGCCTCTCTCCCTCTCTCTCTCTGTGACTATCATAAATAAATAAAAATTAAAAAAAAAGGGCTTGAGATCATGACCTGAGCTGAAATCAGGAATCAGACACTTAACTGACTGCTCCACCAAGGCATCCTTCTCTCTTCTCTTAAAATGGATGCCATATATGGTGATGGGATGGTTCTGAGTGTTGACAGGGCTGGAAGAAAGGGTGGAAATGGGCAGGACCATCATCTCACAGGGGAGAAGAGGAGGAAAGCAGGTATTTCCTGCCATGATCATCTAGGTGATCTCCTGGATGCACACAGTTTTAAGTTTCTCATGTATGGGGAGATTGCCTGACTCATAATTTGTGGGTCTAGCACTGTGTTTTAAAGCAAGCCTCCTCTAATGCTAAATGTGTGTACTTGCACATAGATGCTGTGATTTTGGAAGTGATAGGAATTCTTGTACTGCTATTCTGTACCAAAGAAGGTCCTCCCCACCATTCATGGAGTTCTGTCAATCAACTGGAGGAGAGTCATCCTCAATCTGGAAGCCAAAATTCAGTGATGGCTTTTATATACCAATGCTGAATCACTTTCTTTTGTCTTGGCAAGGGATGGAATCCTTAGTGTCTTTGCATGTGCTGGAAAATATGGTGGTAAGTGTCAGGTAAATTATAGGGATCAAGGAAACTATATATGATGGCAGTTACATGCTCTCTCAGGGCTTCAAGTGAAGGTTTTCCAAGAAAACCAGCTGGAAGTTTTTGGCCTTTTCTGACCTGCCCATGGAAATCCTGTAGTGTCAGGTCAGCTGTACTCTCACAGATTGAAGCAGATTCAAGGAAGGGAGCATAGACTGGTTCTCTCTCCTCCATAGGAGGAGTGTCAAAGGATATGTGGACATGTTTTAAAATATTGAATGGAATCCTAGTGGAGAAAGAGCCATTCTGCTATACCAGGAACACTGAATAGAGGTAACTCTTGTGACATGGGTATTATTGTTACTGAATTTGGATCTGTCTTGATGGCTGGGCTTGGGGCCACTGCTGTGTATTTCCACAGTATCTTACCCTCTGAACCATGTTGTCCCCATGATGTTCTGTGACATGGCTTATTTGTAGGCTGTGAGGGAATGTCAGGCTCTTGGTCAACATCATATCCTCAACACTTAGCATAGTGCCTTGAACATGAGAGATGTTCAACAAATACTCCTTGAATTGAATTTAATTAACTTAATAAACATTCTGCACATCCAGCACTCAGGTCAACCTTTGCATCCTTGGATTTTGTCACTGGATACATGAACTTTGTGGGAATCCTAGGGAAGGTGTGTTCTGAACAGAAACCAGCCTAGGGAATACAGTGGCCCAAATGGATCTGTCCTGTCCTGCTTCCAGCTGTTCACTGAGGATTTTCCTCCCCTAGAGTTTCACCTGAGCCCTTTTGTAAAAAAAAACAAGGACCTTGCTGTAACTTGGTTCATGATAAGCAGTAAACATGTGCTGTGTGTATAGAGAAGTCTGCCATTTGTGGAGGTAGACTGTAACTTCTATTTGCATTTTTATTAGTCATCCCTTTGTCCTGAATGATGGGTTCTGTAACATCCTATAGTCCACTGGGCAACTGTCCAGTCTCTTTTTGTTAAGGGCAGCATCTGGTGTCAGTAGAACTTTGTGCAGAAACAGTGTGCTAGTGTTGATGGGAGGGGGGGTGCACTTACCTCTTGTGAAGGCATTCAGCACGTCACGATGCAGTCTTACCTGCCACCTCAGAGCAAGAGCCACAGGTGGTTTGTTCATTGTGTCTGTGATGTCTCTCTGGGCTGAGAGATTGAGATTATGATCCACCTGTGAATGGAGGTCTGGTGGGGGTTAGGCGATGCTCTATCAGATGGCATAGACCTGGCTCCTGTGAGGGGTTAATGGAGTTGCATGTCTGTCTCCTCAAAAACTTCCAAGTGTCTTGTTTTACTCCAAACATTGAGTCTCTAAATTGATAAGCTGCCTTGCTGATAGCAAGCCTAAAGTAAACCCAGAGATTTGAAGACTTTTTTTTTTTTTTTAATTCAGAGAGATGGTGGTTACAAAGGGACTTAATTTGAAGAAGGGGGGAATTGTGGAAATTTCTGTGAGAAATGCTTTTTTTTTTTTTTTTTTAAGATTTTATTTATGCCTGAGAGATGCACAGAGAGAGGCAGAGACATAGAAGGAGAAGCAGGCTTCCTGAAGGGAGCCCAATGTGGGACTCAATACTGGGACCCTGGGATCACGCCCTGAGCCAAAGGCAGATGTTCAACCACTGAGCCGCCCAGACATCCCCAAATGCATTTTTTAAAAATGAACTTGGGTAGGGGAGCCTCTCTTCAGGACATGGGTTAAGTAGTAGTAAGTTCGTCTTCCCCAGCAGTTTCTCGTTGACCTGTGTTGGTCATTGCACTGATGGCTACAGGCTGTCACACTCTTGTCACTTAGCAGTGAAAGTTTAACAAACACTGGACACTGCGACTTAGTCCAGGGCTTGATGTAGCTTGTAATAGATTGGTTAATATGGTCTCTTCCTTTATTTTTCACTATGATGTGGCCGAAGGTCCAGTTATATTCAGCTTTTAGGGAAAGCTTGGGGGTCGAATCTTCAGCATTATAAAACTGAATGGCTTTTCATCACAAAACTCAAGGGAGAAAAATGAAAGATCTGTTCATGTTAATTAAAATGATGTCATGGTGGCAAGTAGGCAGGCAGCTCAGGGGTTCCAGGACTGGCTGGTATTCATGCCAAAAAGAGCATGAGTGAAATCTGTTGATTGATGATTCTGTCCGCACGTGGTGCCTGTGTGCTGTTACAGATACAACACACTCTTTGTATAACTGAAAACGTAAAATTACTAGAATTTTATTGTAGATGTAGGTTCCCTAGCCCTGCCTTGCATCTCATAAACCTACAGAGAGATCGGTTAGATCTTCTGTAGTCATGGGACCCTGCTGTACCTGTTCCATTGTTAACTCACTTTAAAATATGGCATCAATTAACATCTATCTGTGCTATTTTTTTTCTTAAAATTTTTACTTAAGTAAACTCTGCACCCAAGGTGGGGCTTGAATTCATGACCCCAAGATCAAGAGTTACATGCTCTTCTGACTGAGCCAGCCTGGTGCCCCAAAGCCATCTATACTCTTAAGAAAATATCCACTTGTTGAAAATGGGTTACTGTCCATCCTACTAGATGGAAGTTAATTGTTCATGTGGCCTTGAAATACATATGAGGGGATCCCTGGGTGGCTCAGCGGTTTAGCACCTGCCTTTGGCCCAGGGTGCGATCCTGGAGTCCTGGGATTGAGTACCATGTCGGGCTCCCTGCATGGAGCCTGTTTCTCCCTCTGCCTGTGTCTCTGTCTCTGTCTCTCTCTATGTCTATCATGAATAAATAAATAAAATCTTTTAAAAAAAGAAATACATATGAAAGGGGGGATCCAAGAACCTTTGGCAACCACTGTTTTGTTACTGTGACAAAACTGTGTCGTCTGTTTTGGGAACACAGCTGAACAAATTTGGTGGTCTGAGTTCGGGTCCTTATTCTTCCTGGCTGTGTGACGGGTCTAATTTGTCCCCGCAGGCCTTACATTCTTCATCTGCAGAACAAACAGGGTTGAAGTCAGCATGCATAAACTTAAACATTCTGTAACCCTGCCTAAAATTATTTTAACCCAAATGATTAGTAGTTCTAATAATCCGAATTCCCCAGAGAAACAGAACCAACAGGAGCCTGCCTGTTGACCAACCTACCCCGCCCCCCCCATCAAGAGATTTTAAAGAATTGATGCATGTGATTGATTGTGGGGCTAGCATGTCCCAAATCCATAGGACAGGCCAGCAGAGTGGAAATTCAGGTGGGAGTTGACGTTGCAGTCTTGCGACTAAACTCTGCATGGCTGAAGGCTGGAAACTCAGGCAGAGTTTATTTATTGCAGTCTGGAAGCAGAATTGCTTCTTCAGGAAACTTCAGCCTTTGCTCTATAGGCAGGCCTTCAGCTGATTGGATGGGGCACTCACATGGAGGGCAATCTGCTTTACTCAAAGTTTACCAACTTAACATGAATTGCATCTAAAAGAATACTTTTACGGCAATGTCTAGACTGGCGTTAGACCACATGACTGTGTACCACAGCCTAGCCGGGTTGATGTGTTACATTCACTGTTATGGTACTTAAGATGCCATTTCCCCATTTTTTGCAATTTAAGTCATGGTGATGCAGTGGAAAAAGCAGGCTGGTTTAAAAATGAAATCATGTTTTATCAATAGTGTGATGCATCAGTTCATACCTTTACTGAGCGCCCACATGTAAGGCATTCTGCTAGATGTTAGGAAACCAAAGATAAGATGAGCCCTTCACTTTGAAAGCAATTAAAATCTGGTAAAGAAGACAGACAAGTGAAAATCACTGTATGCCATTGTCTGATTTTGATGGAATGGTGAGGTAAATGAGGGCTTGGTAGAGCCTCATGGCTTGGGGGGGTGAGGAAGAAGGTAGAAGGTTGGGGAAGACTTCACAGAAGAGGAGACACTTAAGTTGGGTCTTGAAGGGGTAATTAGGGAGACATTCCTAGCAGGACACAGTATGTGCAAAGGCCTGGAGAATAAAAAAACTCACATTCATGAAATGGCAAGGTATTCAGAATTAATGTATGGAAAGCTTCTGTCCTAATAGGTACTGGAGGCTCCGTATCTGTTATTATCATTGGAAAAATTTAAATGTGACAGATGATATATTTTATAATTTCTTGATGAGTAAATAACCATGTATAGGCCATTAGTAAAATAGGTCAATTCTTGGGTTTTAAAAAATTATCTGTGTAATTTATTTAGATAGAACTCATTGAAACTTGTTCAATTTTCCATTCTTATCATTTAAAAAATATTTTCTTAAAATATATTTTCTTGTCTGTACTGGGTTAATTCCAAAGTGAATTAAAAATTTGAGGCACCTGGCTTGCTCTGTTGGTAGAGTGTATGACTCTTGATCTTGGGGTTGTGAGTTTGAGCTCCAAGGTGGGCATAGATGTTACTTAAAAAAAATGAAAATAAAAATTAAAAAAATGTCTATATAGGATTTATCTTAGAAAGCAAACATTCTTTTTTTCTTAAAGATTTATTTAAAATCTTTATTTTGGGGCTCCCTGGGTGGCTCAGCGGTTTGGTGCCTGCCTTTGGCCCAGGGCATGATCCTGGAGTCCTGGGATCGAGTCCCATATCGGGCTCCCTGCATGGAGCCTGTGTCTCCCTCTGCCTGTGTTTCTGCCCCCCACCCCGTGTCTCTCATGAATAAATAAATAAAATCTTTTAAAAAAATAAAATCTTTATTTTGAACAGGGGTGGTAGCAGGGGGCAGGGGAGAGAGAATCCTCAAAGCAGGGTCCCTGCTAAGCATGGAACCTGGTAGGGCTCAATCCTAGGACCACGGGATAATAACCTGAGCCGAAATCAAGAGTCAGATGCTTAACTGACTGAGCCAGGCACCCCAATGAGGCAGGCATTCTTGACCAAATATATCAGGTTTAAAAAAATTTTCTCTGGACCATTTATATCACCTTGGGCAAGTCAGCCTACTTCCGTAAGCTTTAAATTCTTACCTAAAGAGAGAGCTTGGGCTGGTTTTTAAAGGCCCACCCATAGGATATTCTGTGAACCTGTAAATGAAAATTATTATCTCTCTGTCAAGTTATATAGGTTTATTTCTGTAACATGAATCATTGTGATAATCACACCTTTCCCAATAGCAACTATTTACAATGAAAGTACTTCATTGCTACTTCGATTGAGCATTTCATGTTTTAGCCATTTTGTTGAGTATTTTATGTGCATTATCCCATTCAGTACTTGGAATAACCCTGCAAAGCAGAAAATATTTCCACTTTATGGTTGAAGAAATCAGAGGTTCAGACAATTTAAATAACCAGGCTGGGCTCCCTCAGGTGGTAATGGGGGAAGCTAGAGGGTTGAACCCCAATCTTTTGGCTTCGAAGCCTGCATTCTTTATTAAGTCTGTAACCCACAGTACACAATTATTACCATAATGTAGTATTTTATGGACATAGCTGAGGTGAAATGTCTTATAAAAAGACAAGTCTCACTCTCTGAAAGCAATCTGTTTAATATTTTAAAAAATGAAAAGGGAGGTACTTTCTGGTATGTTGACTAATGGGGCCATGAATTTTAATATGTCACTGGGCAGTGCATCAAACAACAGAAGAATGTATTATTCTTCATAATATGAGAGGATCCAGAAACCACCTGCTTCATAAGTTGTGCAACTCATTCTTTGACTCAGCCCACTTGCATGTGGATCCTGCCCCATGGTCCGTGATAACTGTCTCTGACACACTGGTTCTTCTTAGGGTCTGGGCAGTCCCTGTACCTGGGAGGTCATTTCCCTAACTTTGGAGTAGCTCTGAGATCTCAGCCTAGATGGCCATCTGAGAAATCCAGTTCCTAACCTTCCATTTTAAGGTAGCTACTTGTCACTCATTATCTTATCATATCTGGTCAGGTGTCTACATTGCACATATCACTCTAGGATAATTTTTATGTTTCTTATTTGTTTTGTTTCGACTGCTTTCTCCTGCTTGAATGAAGTTCAGTGAGAGCAGAGACCTCTCTTGGTACTCTACTCCCAGACCTGGAGCTGTGGTTTGATCACAGTAGGCTTTGTTTGGCTATTTAATCACCATCTGATTGTCAATTTCTTCTCCCCCATCTGCTCTCTCTCCCTCCTTTTCCTCTCCCTCCATAAATCTACCTATAAAACCGCTTGGCCATGTGGAGTTATAGTAAATCTGTTTCTCCAATTAAGATTGTGGCAGGACCCTCATATTTCCTTTTTAGTTAATCACTTAACCTTTGATTTTTTTTTTTAGTTCCCTCTTTGAATCAAGCCCGAGATACAGCATAATGTTGAGAAATTGAGCTTTAATTATAAAAATGTAATAAAAAGTGATTTCTTACCCCTTTTTGTTTTCTCTTGCTAGGGCTCTGTGCTTGAATTACAAAGAGACCTCTTCAGCCAGCATCTTCTGGATGAATGAATAACACCAAGTGTCATTCACACTCCCTCTAGGGGTAAGTTTGAGGGACTTGTGTATCTTAGAGGTATTAATGTATGTCAGCTGCATGTCTGTTTCCCGTGTTACTGCTCTTTGTCGTGGACCTGGGTGGGGAAAGCCAAAGTGGATTGCTCAGGTTGGGGCTGGAAATTGAATTTCCTTGCAGGTAGTAAGTGACCAAATATGAGTGGCTTATTATAAACATGCTTTAATTTGATAGGCTGAATGGTCCCCTCTCTGTGGGGTTATGCACACCCATCCTCTTTGGGAACTTAGGTGGGGAAATAAATTGCAAGTGTTCATTTCTGTCTCTTCACGTACCACACACTGATGCTGCACACACTGGAACTCCAAACCAAACAGGACATCCTGCTGATGAACAGATCTAGAGCGTAGCATTTCAGGTTGGAGTTGTAAGATCAGGTGAGCTCAGGAGACCTGGACATGAGGAAGCCACTGAGGGAAAGGTAAGATTCCAATTATGTTAAGGCTGTTTCATTCTGACCGAGGTGCTTTACTGGGTTGATGGAGTGGTTCTAGTTTAGGTACTAAAGCGGAGAGCTGAACAGTTCAGTTCGTTCCCAAAGCAGTATTTGGAATGGTTGCCAGTCATTCCCTGGAAATGTTTGCAGCATTTGCCGCGCGTGCTTTCTTCGCTGAGACTCACAGATACAAGCATAAGCTTTCCAAGTGGCACTTCTGTCCTGCGCGGCTTCATGCCCTTTGGATCTCATCTTTGGGTGCTGCCTCTGAGAGATCATCTCTCTGTACACAACTGAAGGTGGCCACCTCTTTTAATTCTCTGCAAAGTGCTTGTCTTCCTGGATAGCTTTCTCCCTTGTGTATTTATTTATCAGCCTGCTGTTCAGCCTTACCGTCACTGGAGCACACGTTCTGTGTGGTCAGAAGCTTGTTTCTCTGTCCTCACGTTGCTCCACAGCCCAGGACAGGGTCTGGTGCACAGTAGCTATTTTGTGACTGAGTATCTAATGAGTTCAGCAGTGAAATGTAGCTCACTGTGTAAGTTGCTCAGTGTCAGATGGTGAGAAATTTGTTGGCACCAGAGGAGGTTTTGAAGATTCACTTTGTTTAGTAGCTGTTTTATTTCTTTCTTTCTTTCTTTCTTTCTTTCTTTCTTTCTTTCTTTCTTTCTTTCTTTCTTTCTTTCTTTCTTTCTTTCTTTCTTTCTTTCTCTCTCTCTTTTCTTTTCTTTTCTTTTCTTTTCTTTTCTTTTCTTTTCTTTTCTTTTCTTTTCTTTTCTTTTCTTTTCTTTTCTTCCTTTCCTTTCCTTTCCTTTCCTTTCCTTTCCTTTCCTTTCCTTTCCTTTCCTTTCCTTTCCTTTCCTTTCCTTTCCTTTCCTTTCCTTTCCTTTCCTTTCCTTTCCTTTCCTTTCCTTTCCTTTCCTTTCCTTTCCTTTCCTTTCCTTTCCTTTCTTCCTTTCTTCTCTTTCTTCTCTTTCTTTCTGATTTTATTTATTTATGATTTTATTTATTTATTCATGACAGAGAGAGAGAGAGAGAGAGAGGCAGAGACACAAGCAGAGGGAGAAGCAGGCTCCACACAGGGAGCCCGACATGGGACTCGATCCTAGGTCTCCAGGATCACACCCCAGGCTAAAGGCAGCGCTAAACCGCTGGGCCACCGGGGCTGCCCTAGTAGCTGTTTTTCAATGTGAGTTATTCTCTCACAGAATTATCAAGTTTAGCATTATCTTCCATGTGAAAAGGAAGTTTTGTAATGTTTTGGGTCTATTTGCAAAGGGAGCACTTACTAAAGTTAGAAATTTTGTGGGTGATTGGTAACTCTTGTGGTGATTGAACTTTATATCATCTCCAGTAGAATATTTATTTTTAATTTTTAATTTTTATTTATTTAAAAATTTTTTGTTTATTTATTCATGAGACACTCACAGAGAGAGGCAGAGACATAAGGCAGAGGGAGAAACAGACTCCCTATAGGGAGCATGATGCAAGACTCTATCCTAGGACCCCGGGATCATGACCTGAGCCCAAGGCAGATGTTCAACCACTGAGCCACCCAGGTGCCCCTATAGTAGAATATTTAAAAGGAATTTCTGATTAACCTTGGCAACTGTTTGATTTCTGCTTTAATGAAGTTCAAATACCATGACTGAAACACACCTATTCTGAAAAGCCTAAAGTTTAGTTTGTTTATTTTTTTGAGTCAGATTGCCTGAGTTTTTTGAATCCTGGCTCAGTGACCTAGGGCAGGCTCTTTAAGCTTTGGTGCCTTATTTTCTTCTTCTGCAAGATGAGGGTAATATGAGCATTTTACTCATGTTAGTATACGTGTTATATAAATTTCTGTTTTTTTATTTAGTATATACTCAGAAGTTTCTATATTAAATACATCAACTAGGTTTACAAGTAATATGTTTGGATACTGTTCATAAAGTGGAGATAGGATTTTGAGCATTTACTTTTGTGTCATGTGGATGAAAAGAGACCATACCCGAAGTTAGCAGAAAGGAAAGGCTTGCTTATAATCATTAATAATTTTAATTAGTTGTCATACCAATAAAATACAGATATGCCATTTTCCATAAGTATGGCAATATTGCTGTCTCTTTGGTATCGGACAGACTTGGTTTGGGTTTTCTAGTTGTGCTTAGCTTCAGTTTCCCCATCTGCATTAGCACTGCTAATACAAATCAATGAGGATTACTATGAGAATTAAATGAACAGAAATTCATCTAGGTGTAGAAATCTCAACTAACACTCTTGGCACAGGGCTTCATGGTTTTTTGTTTCCTTCTTTCTTTCTAGACCTGAGATCTAAGAAGGATGTTACTATCTGGACAACTGTGATCATGGTTAGGAGTGTTTGGAAATAGGGTCCCATTTGTAATGATGAAGAAAACAGTATTTGGCATGATATTGCTCTTGAGTGTCCTGCGTGCAGGGTGCAGTGGTGATGAGATGCGAGGATGAATGAGTAGAAGGAAGCCTAGGAGCTGGGGGAAGACAGGAGGGGTGTCCCTGGGCCGTAGTGAACTTCCCAGTGTGGGTGGGTCCAGAGGCTGCTGGGCTGCAGATCAAGGAAGGATTCCTCTTCTGCTCAAGAAAGGGGCTGTCTTGGCCTGTATGGCCTGTTATGACCCCTCTTCTGTATAAGCAGCCCCCCATCTGAAATCCTGTGTGCACATCTGGTTGTCTTGGCCAAGTTGGTTGTTTGGGGATGTATGTCCATAGAGACCCAGGATTTAGCTTTCTGAAGTTAGGGAGCTGAGACTGCTGATGGCTTGCTGTTAAAACTTTTTTCAGGATTTAAAATTTTCCTGTTTGTGTCTTACCATTTCCATCAGACATGGCACACTGGTGGGCTTCTGGCTGCTTCTGGGCTGTGGGTAAGCTTTGTTGGGCCTGCAAAATGTGCTCCTGACAAGTGTTTTAAAGATGTTTAAATTAGTTGCCTACCTTTTAAAAAGTGAAAATTTCATATAAACCAGCATGCTCAGTGATTATTAAAAATGCAGTTCAACTGGCAGCATAGGGTTCTACGTTCCTGGGTGGTGGTGGACAGTGGGGCTCCGTGGCTGCTGGCCCTGTCAGGTGGGACAGGCGAGGGCCGGTCTGCCATATTATTCACCACTTTATGTCTCCCCAACACTGAGTGTCCGATGCTATGTTTCATTTACTTAAGTTGTTTTTCTTTTAGTGGAGTTTGGAGTAAACTGGAAAAGTTCTATCTTCTTGTGTATTAGTAGTGGAAAAACTAAAAATATTTTTGTAGGGTTTCAGGTTTCCAGAAAAATAGAACAGAACTTTTTTGTGTGTGTGCTGAAGAATACTTGTACAGCCTAATTTGCAAACAGATGGCTTCTGTTTCTTAAGAATATAGTACTCTGGCCTCCATCATTTCATGCATTTAAAGGGCCCCGACTGTGTGTGTGTGCAATCTCTAACCTGGGCAGTAAAGTTTTCCCTTTGTGTACAGACACAACCTTTTTACTTCTATTTTAGGTCATTTCTTCTTTCTTGGCAACAAACTTACTCGTCTTCTCCAAGGTCAATCGTTGGGACCACTGGTTGAGTGACGTGGGAGCAGTGTGTAATTTGCACACATGTGGGCTGTGGAATGAGGTTCCTTTCTGCCCTCTCCAGTGGACCCCTTGACACTTCCCCAACTTAGTGGCACCAAACAGGCGAGGGCCTGTGGCCTCATTGACTTTGAGTGGGATTAGAGCACTGCCCTTTTAGCCCACTGAGACACAGACTGAGGTCTTAGGACTCTTTTCGTTCTACATTTGATTTTTAGGGAAGAATACGGGCTGGTTTTGCATGTGTGGTCTGTTTTGCAGGGGGTGGTTCTGGCCTCACTATGCAGATAAACTAGAAGAAAGCACGCCATGAAATTGGACTTCTGTTGTTTGCAGGATGGTTGGGAGGAAAAGAGAGTAGGATATGTGTTGATAATGACGGAAAGACTAACTTAATTAGTGGGATTTTGAGGATGACTGATTAAAGATCCCTACAAGGAGTTCTCATCCATCAGTTGGTTTTTAAACAATGGAATGTGCCTTAATGGAGCTGTGAACTTCCCATCCGTCAGTGTATTTGGATAGGAGAGAGCGGCCCATCTGTCAGGATACTGTAGGAGGGTCTCAAAATAGAAATGAGATGGGTCTAGTGGGATGACCTCTGTGGTCTGTTAGAAAACTCAGATTCAATTATTCTCTGTATTAAACTTATTAGGAACCTTTCAGCTCAAACAATTTTACTTCAGTCCATAAAAAGAAAATATTGTGCATGGAGTGGGATGCTGAATAGAATACTTTTTAATTGATTACATTTAATTTTGGACCGGTTACTTATACTTTCTTAAATGTTCCAAGAGAGCCTTTCAAAAATGTTACAAATAGATGTGTCCAGTGGTTTGTCTTTATAAGTGTATTTCCTAAATGATTTTTTTCTACAGAAAATTTTCATTTTTACCTTAGTGGAAGCTCATTTTGTACTTTTATTTTTGGTAGCATGGTTTTTTAAATACAAATTTTTATCATTTATATAAAAATATTGCCTCTTGTTATAAAGCATTCTATTTAATTTCAAAATTTAGGAGTTGATACATTATCAATAATTGTCAATAGTCAAAGTGTATTTAATTTGGATATAATGCACCTATAGAAAAAAGTCCATTAAAAGAGAACTTTATTGAGCCTGGGTGGCTCAGTCAGTTAAGCATCCAGCACTTGATTTCAGTTCAGGTCATCTATTATTGGAGATGGACATTATTATCATCAACCCCATTTTTATGATGAAGGTACAATTCAGAACGCTTCTAAAGTCACTAAGATGAATTGCTAACTCAGATTTACTGATATTGAAACCTGAGGTATTTTTACCGTACTTTGTGGCCTTTTTTTTAAAATGAATTACAATTAGTCATGTGACAGAATGTAAGATATTCATGTCCTTGGTTATAATCAGGTTAGAAACAATTTTTGCTTGGTGTTGACTAAGACTAGGTTTTACTAAAAACATGATAGTTTTTAAAACTTTGACCTTTTTGAGGTATAATTGACATATAAAATTGTAGGGTATTTAGGGCACCTGAGTGGCTCAGCTGGCATCTGGGATCAGTCCTGCATTGGGGTCCCTGCTCTGAGGGGAGCCTGCTTCTTCCTCTGTCTCTGTTTCCCTTTTTCTCTCCATTTCTCATGAATAAACAAATAAAATCTTATAATAAAATAAAAAATTGTAGGATAAAGGGTATATTGTGATTTGACCTATGTATACTGTGTGAAAGGATTCTCTCCATCCAGTTCATTAAGAACATCTGTCACCTCACTATTTGCCCTATGTGAGAGAGAACACTGAAGTTCTACTCTCAGCAAATTTCAGTTTTACAATACAGTGTTAACAAGTGTAGTCACCATGTTTCACATTAGGTCCTCAGACATTACTCATCTGTAACAGTTTTTTGTTTTTTTGTTTTAACATTTATTTATTTTAGAGGGAACAGAGGGAGGTGCAGAGGGAGAGGGGGAAGCAGACTTCCCACTGGTGTGGAGCCGGGCTCTATCCCAGGACCCTGAGATCATGACCTGAGCTGAAATCAAGAGTCAGTTGCCCAACCTACTGAGCCACCCAGGGGCCCCTGTAACAAAGGTTTTTAGCAACCTCTCCCTCTTTCCCCCAGCCCTTGGCAACCACTTTTCTATTTTCTGTTTATAGGAGTTTGACTCTGTGCATGTGTGTGTGTGTACACACATATATCTTTCTTTTTTTTTTCACATATATCTTTCCCACCAACTTTTTATTAAGAGAATTTGCAAAAATATGAAAAGTTGAAAGAATTGTACAGAGAACACCACCAACACTTGAATTTTATAATTGTTAGTATGTTGCTGTATTTATTTTTATATGTGTCCTTCTGCATTGTATATGTGAGGATAGAATACTTCTTAAGTAGTAATGTATGTAATTCTTGGAGATCTTTGCCAAGGAATTTAATTTTAGATGCCTGTTAACATGAATGTCCTGTTACATTATTATCTCACAATTAAACAGGTAATATGGTTTGGAGATAGGCTGACTTTTTTTGGGTTGGAGTACTAAATCAAGAGTGTTTTATTGTAGTTGGGCAAAATTTAAAGAATTTAAAAAAAATCTTACATAATTTGAAACCCCAAGGGACTTCATTCACCCATAAATTAAAGTTCTTTGGGTGACCTCAGTGATTAGAAAATGGAATGCAAACCCACTGGAAATGTATGAGGAATATTGGAGACAATTCAGTCCTACAGAAAGTTCTGGCATCAGCAGATCTACATATAACATGCATCAAAAGATCAGAAATGTCTTAAAATCTAGAGGCAGGGGTGCCTGGATGGCTCAGTCAGTTAAGCATCTGCCTTCTCTCAGTCATGATCTTGGGGTCCTGGGATTGAGCCCCAGGTGGGGCCCTGCTCATTGGGGAGTCTGCTTCTGCCTCTCCCTCTGCTCACCCCTTGCTCATATGTATGCAGATGTTCTCTCTCTCTAATAAATGAATCTTTAAAAAAAAATCTAGGGCAGGACTAGAATAGGGGCATGCGAATATTTCCACACAGTTCATTGTTTTTCTTATACATTTTTCACATTGAGAGGCATATCTTCTTAAACTTCCTTCTTCCCTAATTCTCCTCTATCTCCCTTTATAATCAGGGGTAGTTCTTCTGTCTCAAGAAATTACTTTTTATGCTGGCTGATACTTAATTTTACTTTTATTTTAGTAACAAATGGTACTCCTTGATGTCTTAGCCTTCTTTCTTCTCTATTTCCTCAGGCTTCCCCCCCCCTCCCCCCCGAGTAGGCTCCATGCCCAATATAGGGCTTGAACTCATGACCCAGGGATTCAGACTTGCATGTCCTACCAACTGAGCCAGCCAGATGCCCAGCCCAGGATATTTTTCACATGCGCACACATGCATATGTGCATGTGCACATAAACATCAAATCAACATTTTGGGAATCCCCATGTTTTCTGTTATGTGACTTGGCTTCCGTGGCAACCTTCTGACTTCAGTCTTGGGGGTTGTGGTTACTTGAGTGGCCTGTCCTGGCTCTGCTGCCTGCTGCTGACCAGCTCTGTGACCTTGAAAAGTCACTTCAGGCCTCCTTTTTTTATCTGTAAAATGAGGGGGTTGGAATAGGCAATTTTTCAGGTGTGCTCCACTGGCACTAAAAATTGTTTGGCTCTGTGTTCATTAATAAAGTTTTGTAGAGGTTAGACTAGTTTTTATAGCTGTTGGACAGATGACCTTATGTAATGGCTCTTATTTTTGCTAATTAAAATCAGAAAGTATATCTTCAAGCAGGTATTAACTACATGAAACCTATATGGGGAAAAACGTGTGCATGTATTTTTATGTGTGTATATGCATATGTAGTGATTTGTTTTTCATGCAAGGCAAGGAGTTAAAAGCTTATATGTCTGTAGTACAATCAGGTCTTGAATATTAAGAATCTTGTCAGTTGCAGGCGTAGATCCATTCATGTTTAAAAAAATAATGAAAATACTACCTTAAAAAATGTCATAATTTAAAAAATTTAAACACTACACAGATGTAATCCTGTTCTCCCTGTTAGCGTACCTTTCCCAAGAATTGCTATAAAATCGTTCGAAACTGTTGCTTTCCCTGTTGGGTGTACTTTAAATTGAAAGCCTTATATCAAAAGATACAGCAAGACTTCAAAATACTTGAATGCTTGGTCTGTCACTTTACTTTAAAAGGCAGTTTAGTGCTTATTTTTCATAAAAATAGTGACCTGTTGGGATAACAAGTACTTCCAACGTAGGACACTGTAGCACAGCTAACTTAAAAATGAAATAACTCTAGCAAAGAACACAGAGTAAGCGTATACCCGATATTTTGCAAATTGCAAAATTATTTTGAAGGGCTGCTCTTGAGGCAGGGTTTTTATGACCGTGACATTCCAGCTGTGGTTTTAGAGACAAAATGTTTACTACTGCTCTAAGCACAAGGATGGTAGGTGTGTATTCTTACTGCTGAAAGGCTTTAAAAAAGCAACTGAGACTCCCTTCAAGTGAGTAAACCTTTATTCAGCAAACTTTGGGGCTGCGTTCCTATGGAACTTTGGTGGTAATTCTGGAATGTGCGTCCAACAGCAGCCCAGTCATGGGTGAGCCTGGCGGCTCCAAGGCATGATGGCAGGCTGTCCTGGCTAATCGCTTCAGGCAGCCCATGGAAAACCACTTTCTGGTTAAGTCTGCATCATACTCTTCCACCAATGGAAAAAATTGAACATGATGAGGGTGTGTAGCTAGCAGACAAAAATATATCCAGCATTGCACAGGATCTGTTTTTAGCTCTTAACGGCTGAGCATTTGAAGTGTTCAGCACTGTTTCCTGCCTTACCATGGGCAGAAAGAAGAGAGAGTTTGTGGATTTGTACACAGACCCTGACTCGGTGAAACTTTTTCTACTAATTAAAAGAGCCTGATAAACACTGGCTACATCCGAAGTTTTGGCAAAGGTAGGTTATAAATGTTTATTTTCCCCCTTCTGGAGTTGAGACTTAATTTTTATATGTGAGGTTTAAATGTTTCTTGAAACACTCCTTTGGGGAATATTTCGTTGTGCGCGGACCTTTACTTTGTTTTACATTATTTTGTATTTAGGCTGTGTAAGGCTCTCTGATCCTCAAATCTGAGTGTATGTGCTTTCTAACACCTATTGGTGATTTAATACAGTTGCCCATGCCATTTAACTAATAATTCTCCAAAAGCTAAAGGCATATGTTGCATGGATTTATTTTTTCTGATAGCTCAAGAAAGTGTCATTTCTCAGTCTGATCATGTTAAAGCATTAATGACTATTTCTTTATCTTTACCATTTAATTCTTTTAGGGCACAAAGGGAAATTAAAATGTGGCAGAGATTGTATTTTGTAGTTTCCTGGTTCTTATATAACCTCATCAGGCCTTGGTTTTGAGCTGAGTGAAGCTATTTGGTTTAAGAGTTTCTTTTCAAGCTTGTAATTTGATGTTCAGTGTTCATTAATGTTTGTCCTTCAGCTTTGTCTTGAACTTTCTGAAAAAGATATGAAATCCCTTGTAATCTGTGTGTGTGTGGGGGGTACCTGGTTCAAGTAGAATGAATGATTCATGTCACAATCCCCTCAGAAGCTACTCATTCATTAGGCATTTGTCTGAATCCTGAGCTTATCAGCAGGGACTGAGGAACCCTGGCTTGGCATAGTACTTCCTCAGCTTTAAGTTTATTTGGCCAAGCATGTAATTCTCAGAAAATTGGTAGGTGGAGAGACAGAAATAGGAAGCTTTTTTGAAGTCATTGTAACTTGGAAGATTATTTATAGAATTTCTGGAAAGTAGGGGTACTGCTGCAGAGCCGCTAGGGTTTTTCCTAACACATTTAAATATTTCATTGTAGCCCTCTATCTCACTTAGGGATTCTACAGTTTTTTCTTACTTTCAGTATAATAGGGTTGTGAGTTATTTTAGGATAGGCAGTGTGTGCGTTTCACTGTGTATCCACTGTATGGATTTAGCGTGCATTGTCAAGTCCTTCACTTCCTTTACGGAAATGTCTTTTTGGGATAGGGCAATGGTGAGGACTGTTCAGGTAGGTTCGAATTAATAGAAAAAATGAATAGTTTTATTCATTACTTTTCCTTCGGATCTGGAAAGGATGGCTCTGATGAGCTGGCAACCATTTCGACCAGGGACAGAGTGCTGTCTTCCTCTCTAGTCCAATTAACACTTGTCAACTGCTTTGATTTTTACCAGAGCTTGTCGACAGAAACTGAAGTCCATTGAAGAACCTATGACTCCAATCCAAACCAACCAGAATGTAAACAGTGTTTTGAATGCGAATAGATAACACCCTTCTTTCCATATTTCAGTGCAGAGGGAGTAACTTGCAAAGGCTTCTCCTTAGACCGGGCCTGTTCAGGGATGCTTGGAAGTGCACGATAGGGTTAGGCCCCTTGCCAAGAGATTATCCTTCCAAAGTGGTCCCTCATTTAACCACCAAGTAAAGTAGATATTTCTGTCTTGGTGGCCTACAGTTGTGTTTGAGGAGACACATATCCTCTTTTTCAGAGATTTAAGGTTAGTGCCAGGTCGCTGTAATCTCTTTTTATTGTAGATATCAGAAGGAGGTGGGAAGAACACAGGGGCAAGTCTGAAAAGGAAAGCACATGCTCCTTAAATGTTGGATGGGACACTCTTCTGTGCCTGTACATATCTCCATGTTTGGCCCACTTTGTGAGATTTATTTACGTGGAGATGATAAACTAAGTTAGTGAGATCCTTAACTCTGCTGTGAGATTTTTTTTTAATTACTTTTATGCAACGTTCAAAACAAGATCTTTATGGACATTAAAAAGTTTTTAAGTGATAGTCTGCATTTTTAAATTTGAGATTAAGTACACCTTTGGTAAGGGCCAAGATAAAAATGGCTTTATTGGGAAGACTCAAAAAAAAAATTGGTATGGAATCGAAAGTAATAGCACCAATATTAAAGATGGAGACAGGTAGTAATAATGTAGCAGATCATCCTGAATCTCTGACTGTTGACACATACAAGTAAGAAACATTGTGTTTATAATGGTTTGAATTCTGATAATGGCAAAGTGAGTGTCTTTATTACTCAGTTCTATCTAAAATAGGCTAATAAATGGTAGGAGGCTGTAACGTCAGTGGCCCAGGAATATATAATACACTATTGTCAGCTACTTATAACCCACATTATTGTCAGGCTGAAAAGGGCCCTTGCACAATTTTCAAATGGGAAAACTGGAAAAACCACAGAACTGACGTGTCTTGTCCAAAGTTCCAAGATGGTTAGTTGCTGAGTTGGGACAGGATACCAGGTGTCCTGTTAGCTCCTTCCTTTAGACGACCTATTTCTTGAATTGGAAATACTTTAGCATGTCCTACTCTATCTTTGTAAATGTAGAGGCACACATATATACATATGTCTGTATGTGTGTAGATGTATGTTTACATACACATCCCATCCATTCCCCTCCCTCCCTCCATTCTTTCTTTCTTTTACTCACCTGTCTACATATCAGCCCAGACAGACTCAAAGCTCTACTGGGAGACAAGACTTGGCTTTATATATCCTATCCTAATGAAATTCAAAGCTGTACACTCAGTTGGGGGCAATCGTTCCTATTGATTTGTTGCCAGAGAAAATTTTAGGGGCACACATGCTGCTCTAACCTCTGGTGACAAGACAGCTCCGGTTAGACTTCATCTGCCAGTCTTCTTGGTTTAGCCTTAGAGTTGTTTTGTTTTTGTTTTCTTTTTGTTGTTTTTTTTTTTTCATTTTCATGATCCTATTCCCATAGTAGACTGTTGAGGATTTGTTAGTTCTGTCCCTTAATAAAAGGCATGGAAGGGAACAGAAAAATAGCAGATGGGCTTTACTTTAGTGCCATGGTAGTGCAAGGCACTTTCAGAAAAATAAACCACATATAAAGTGATAGACCAAGTTATCATTTCACTGTAGGAAAGGGATGGAGTAGGTGCTACAGATAATGTCAGGAAGGAGTTGGTCCAGGGCGTTCCTAAGACTTAAATAAGGGCTTAAAAATCCTGGCTATCTTTAGGACAACATTGGAAAGTGAAAAATGCTCCTTATCCTGTTTTTGTACTTGACTGTGACACATCTCTATAGTGATAGAACTGTTAGAGCAGGGTTTCTAAAATGGAGATGTGTAGAAGGGCTTACGGGATGCCGAGTCTATGCGCTGGGAAGGACAGAAACCAAGAGTTCATATGAAGAAAGGTGACTATAAGGAGCTCTGGGCGGAGAGAATGAAAATATTTTCAAGTCATCTGTAGCCACTCCTAGAAGGTGAAGTTACAAGTGAAAAGACTCATTATACACAGTCACAAACCAGGAAAACTCAGGACAGTAGAAGTGAGCAGAGAGTAAAGAGCGTCATGAAAAGTGTGCATAAACTCATGGAATACACACGCATGTGTATATGCAGATGTGTTCCATTAAACATTGGTAGCTTAGTTGCAAATGAATCAAACACAGCCAGACAGGTGAAATACAAAACAGTGACAAAACACCCTAGACATAACGAGCACCCTAGCAAAGACCTTCACTTATCTTTTTTTCCCCAACATGTGACTTATAGGGGAAAAATGGAAATGATAAGAAGATACAGTAATATGCAGTTTCCCAAAGAGTCCTGCCCTGGAGTTAATGCCCTTGCATCCTGGTGCTCTACTCTGTCTATACAGTGGTGTTCTCAAATTTTTTTTTCTAAAATTTCTCTAGTACAGAGCGGTTGCCCTTGGGCCAGGTCTTCCTCTTGTGAGAGTCCTTCCCCAATGGCTACTTAAGAAAAACATTTCCCCCTTCCCCTACCACACAGCACATTTTCTCTCCAATCACTCCTGTTCAAATGCTGGAATTTCTCCTGAAGATGTACAGGCAGACAGACAGACACACATCAGTGACCATCACCCTTTTTTGGATTCCTCTATCCTTCTGCATTCCTCTATCCTCTATCCTTCCCCAGAGGAACCCATTGGTTCCTCTGTCCCCGTCACAGTAAAACAGGAGTGAGTTCTTGCTGGCCACCATCTTCTTTGGTTTCCTTGACCTCATCCTCACACTCACGCCAATCCACTGTGCTCCACCTCTACTCCACTCTGGTCAGGTTCATGGATCAACCTCCACATTGCTAAGGTTCGGTGCTTTGTTCTTTCTCAGTCCTTGTTATTTGAACTATTAGAAACATTTGTCACTTCCTCACAGTCTCCTCCCTGAAATACATTTTTTGGTTGGTTTTAAAGGCAATGTATTTTCTTGGTCTCCTGCTAATTGGATTCATTGACTGTTCCTTCTGTTTCCCTCATCTGTGTGCGCGTCTCCTTATTTCCTTTACCTCTTCGTGGGGGAGCACCCCAGGGCCTCTTCTTTTCCCTTTATTTATACTCCCTTGGGGAGTTCATCGATTTATGTTTCAAATACCACCTTCATATGATGAGTAGCAAATTTGTACCTCAAGCCCACCTTTTCCCTGAACGCTGGCTTCTGTGTCCAGCTGTCAGCTCAATATTGCCACTTTCAACAGACATCTAAACCCAACTCTTTGTCTTCCTCCTAAGCCTCCTCTGCTATGCCTTCCCCATTCTTCCAGATTGAAAATCATGGCAGCCTTCTTGGCCTGTCATCACTCAGGCCCATCCACCTGGGAATCCTGTTGGCCCTTCTATCCACTATATCCAGACTCAGACCACTCCTCATCACTCCCACCAAGTCCAGCCCACATCATCTTTCACCTGAATCAGCCTCATTGTCCCCCCATCCCACCTCAGCTTCCACTTGGCTGCCAGCCATCTAACACAGGGCAGCCACAGTGAGTCTCTTAAACCATGCCCCTTGATGAGCCTTCTGTAGTCACGACCCTCTAATCATGACATTTAATCTCAACACAAAAGCCAGTGGCCTGAAAATGTCCCTTTGGGCTGCACTCCCCGGCTCTCTGTCTCTTCTTTGACCCCTTCCATGCCAGGCACAGTGGCCTGCCTGTTTCACCTCCCTGGGCATTTGTACTTTCCATCCTCTGCATCGAGTGCCTTTTCCCCAGAATCGACATGGCCTTCTCCATGACCTGTTCCCCCTTCATTTTTTTTTTTTTTTACTAAAATTCTCAGCACCTTGTAATAACATACTTTCCTCATTTATTGTTCATTTCTCTCCACTATAATGAAAGCTCCATGAAAGCAGGAATTTTTTTTGGGGGGGGGGTTTATTTATTGTTATATCCTCAAGGCCTGGAACAGTATCCAACACAGTATTCACTAAACATATGTTGCATTAATGTATTTTACCTAGGATGCCTAATTAGGTAGTTATAGCAGCCTAATGCAAATGCTAAATGTTGTTGGACTTCCGTATTTTACCTTAAACATGTGAGTTTTATATTTAATCCTTGTTATATTCCTTTATTGAAGCAATTATGAAATTACTTAGCATTAGATGAAATTGAAGCTTCAGGAAGGTGCCACTTGGTTGTTCTGTGATCTTGAGTGCCCTTCTCCCCTCTTGGCCTTGGTCACCGTGGCTCACCCTCATAGCCTTTGGGAAGCATTTTCTTTCTTCCATTCCTCCCCTCCCCTCCCCTCCCCTCCCCTCCCCTCCCCTCCCCTCCCCTCCCCTCCCCTCCCCTCCCCTCCCCTCCCCTCCCCTCCCCTCCCCTCCCCTCCCCTCCTCTTTCTTTTCCTTCTCTTTCTTTTCCTTCTCTTTCTTTTCCTTCTCTTTCTTTTCTTTATTTTTTTCTCAGGGAGATGGGCAGGGGAGAGAATCTTTAAGCAGGCTCCAGGCTGAGTGTGGAGCCTATCGTGAGGCTCATTCTCATGACTCATGAGATCACAGCCTAAGCCTAAACCAGAGTCAGAGGCTTGTCCGACTGAGCCACCCAGGTGCCTCAGGGAAGGTATACTGAATTCCAGTGGGTATTTAGGATTGTGACCATGAAGTTTATACCACCAAGAAAGCAGATTTTTCCTGTGTGATGATTTTTATAACACAGTGAAATGGAAAAACTACATTGTAACCTTAAAGTTCCTTAGTTAATTTAAAAGTTCAGTTTTTCATTTCTTTCTGCTGGCCCCATTCCCAGCTGGGCCAGCCTTTGCTGCCTGGAATAAGGATACCTCCAGAGAAAGACTTTTTCAGTGCTTTCTTTATGAAAGGGACATAAATTACAACTGTTCTTCTAGAAGATAAGCCTAAAAGTTAAATTATACTTAAAAAAAGATCATTTCAGGTTGAAAAGTACAGAAACATTTAAAATTATTTAGATGTAATGCCTATGTTAAAAAATATTTTAAAATTTCCAGATTGGATTCCTACTGTTTGGAGGCAGTAGGGATGATCCTGCAAGGTTCTGGGGTTCTCGTGTCCCAGGTGGGCTTGGGACACAGAAGCTGAGGACACATTAGACCCTTCCCCACTCTGTGTGTCCATCTTCTTGAGGTATCTCACAATTATAAATTCCTGTAAATTATGAAATTTAAACTATACCTAATGCTATTCATTTTTTTTCCCTGAAAGTTTCTGTAAATTTGCCAGCCAAAATCTTTTTGCTTTTGCTGTGAATAATCATAGAATTTAAGGAAAAGTTTGGCAATGACTGGTTTAACTTTACTTGCGGATCCTAGAACAACTAATTGTAGCCTTAAGCCTTCCACTGAGAGAAATGAGCTCTCAACTCGGGCTTCAGGCTGAGATGGAGTAGAAGAGTGACACATTTATAAGGGTGAGGAAAGCACCTATTCAAAGCAGGGGAAAAAAATGTGTGGTTTAAGCCTGTTCACGTTTTAACTTAAATGGAGCAGTGTATAATGAAGAAATATTTTGCCAAGAATCACTAGGTATAATTACCATGGTATATTTTGGTCACAGAATGTGATTGAGTTCAGGAGTGCAATGCCTGCTTCTGATTTACTGAAGCATGTGCCTTACCTGTACATCTCTGAGTCACTGAGAAGCCATGTGGTTAACAGCCTGGGTTCTCGTGCAAGGTCTTTTGTTTTAGTATGGAGCTTGGGAAGTACCTACCCATGCCTGGACTCCCCTTTTGTGGAAGGGTTCCTGTTCATAAAAGTTTAAAACGGAAGGTTATTTAAAAGTCATGCTAGCAAATTTGAATCTTGTGACTCTTCGGCAGTCACCAAATGGACTGCACAAGGTCTATGGAGGCAAGGATGGCCAAATTTTGGATGGAATTTTGATGTAGACTTGTAGACTTTGCAGAAAAGGGTGGGACTGAACATTTAATACATTAAAAAAGACAAAACAAAACACTGGAGAGAACATGGATGAAAATGTGTGAAAGGCATTTTAATAATTTCTAAAAAAAATAAAACTATTATTTTCACTGAGATTATTTTAAGCTATATTCTGTAATTTTGCTTGAAAAGGTGATTAAAAGAAACAAAACCCTGAAATGTTCTCAGTTTCTGCTATGGCCCAGATGTAGCTGGGCCTCTCAACTCCCTGACATTCCAATGACATACCAGTAATATTTGTGGGATTGTTGGTCTCACCACCTCTCTCATAAACTCCATACTGTTAAAGTTGTCATAAACTTGCTTATTGATTCTCCAAACGGTTCGTGTTGGTAATTAGCCCCTCCCTGCCCAAGCTGATAAGTCCTTTTAGGGATGGGATCAGATCATCCCTCCCTTTTGTTTCTCTTATAGTCCCAGGACAGAGGGGGGGAGGGGGGGATGTGTAGGAGGGTCTCCAAATCCATATTGAGTGGTGAGTAGAAGTCTTCATATCACTTGAACTTCCAAGTTTCTGCCAGCGCTAAGAAGTTTTTCTTCCTTTGCCAGAGCTGCCCCAACACTGATCTTCGAGGTGTGGACTACAGTGGGCTCCTTCCAGACTGTATTCTCAAGTGTCCCTAGGAAGCAGCTTACAGTGTGGTGCCTCTGGGACAGTGGGGAAAGGGGGGATGGGCTAATGAGTGTCAACACTCCTTCCCCAGCCTCTCTCCTCCTCTTCTCCTACCTCCTTCTCCTCTAAATATTGTCCCTGACACCAGTGGTCAGGCCCTGCTGCCCTTGATCAGTTTTTCCTGAACAAGCTAGGGTCTTTCTCCATTCAAACACTTGGGGACTCACACCCTGTCACAGAGTGCCCAGTCTTAGAAATTCCTCTTTTCTTTGGAGGACCCTCTTTTCTGTTTTCATCTAACAAAATCCCACTCATCCTTCAAGACTCAGGTCTTCATTTAACTTTTTTGGGAGGTATTTTTTGTTTGTTTGTTTTTTGTTTTTGTTTTTGTAAGATTTTACTTATTTGAGAGATAGAGTGAGAGAGCACAAATCATGGAACAGAGGGAGAGGGAGAAGCAGGCTCCCCACTGAGCAGGGAGCCTGACATGTGGTTCGATCCCAGGACCCCAAGATCATGACCTGAGTCGACTGCAGATGCTTTACCACCTGAGCCACCCAGATGCCCCTGGTAGGTAATTTTTAACTTTCCTCTGAAGAATTTGAACATCCATTGAAAATTTCTCTTAAGTTGTAGAATGAAGGAGAATGAGCACCATGTGCCTGACTTGTGGGGCCCAGGATTGCACACTGTCCATGACTGCTCCTCATCTCTTCCTGTCTTTAGCTCAAGTGTTTACCTGGGGCAGTGATTTAGCAAATATTTTGACTCTCTAGACTTTGTCTTTGGGTCTTACTAAAATGGATGTGCCATTCAGCTGCTAGGCATAGTTTTATGTCATTATTTTTCACACCTTTTTTTTTTTTTTTTTTTTACCATGAAGAGGAAATGATTGTTCTTCACAGTTCAGGATACAGGCAAACATACAAGCACACATGAGAATTTATTTATTTATTTTAAAGATTTTATTTACTTATTTGAGAGAGCAGGAGCAGGGGGAGAGGCATGGGGAGAGAGAGAAGCAGACTCCCTGCCCATTAGGGAGCAGGGGGTCGATCTCAGGATCCGGAGACCTGACCTGAGCCAAAGGCAAATGCTGAACTGACTAAACCACCCAGGTGCCCTGAGAATTTAATTTCATAAAACAGTTTTTACCTTTGCTTCCATGTGCTTCTCAATATTTTTTCTATTTTACCCTAAGCTCTGCTCTATTTTTCTGTTCTATTCTTTTAAAAAATACTGATCATTGATTCATTAAATGTATTTCATGACCCATAGTTGAACAAACATTTTTAAAGCAATGCTGTGGATGTTAGAATTTGTTATAAAACAGGTGTGAGTGTAGAGACCCTCCTTGTGATAAATTGGCTTCCTTAGGTGATGAACGGTGCAAAAGCCAGGCTATTGTTTCTGTGGAATTTATTACCTGCTCCCCTCCTAACACCAGCCATGCTTGTCCTCGGCTTTCCAAGGTACAGATTGGTTTGTCCATTCATCTGTGAATATGCATTTGGAAGGGGCCCTGCTGACTTGAAATAGAACCGATAGTGTTCCACAATGGATGTTTAGCTTTTGAGGCCTTAACAGCAGTTTGCTTTCTGCCCACTTTATTTTGTTAGGATTACTCTTCCTAAGCATTATTCCTATGGAGACCAGATTCTTCTTTCGCCTGCCTCCTTTACAAATTGGGTTCAAGTCTTGTGATTAGAAATGAGCTCCTTTGAGTCATGGCATTCAGTTCTCAAATTCTGAGTGTAGTTCATTGACTCAGAATAAGAGAAGCAGGTTTGGGCAATATTTATAGCATTTGTTACTGAGTTTGGATCCTGGCAGAGATGAATGCATTTGTTTCAGATTTTTAGGCATGTTCTTGTTTTTTAGCCATTTTTATAAGACAGACAGTAAAATTTGAAGGCAGGGTTTCTCAGCCTCAACACTATTGACACAGGTAATACATGGAAGCCATCCTGTGGACCGTAGGATGTTTAGCAGCATCCCTGAATTCCACCCCCTGAATGTCATGACCCCAGTTATGACCATGGGAAATGTCTCCAGATGCTACCAAATGTCCCTGTGGGGCCCAAACTGACATGGTGTTGAGAATGACTGCTTTTTTTTTTTGTTTTAAATTTTATTTATTTATTCATGAGAGAGGCAGAGAGAGAAAAGCAGGCTCCTTGTAGGGAGCCTAATGTGGGACTCCATCCCAGAACCCCGAGATCACGACCTGAGCCAAAGGCAGACGCTCAACCACTGAACCACCCAGGCATCCCTAGAATGACTACTTTAAAGTCATACCAGTTGTTCAATGAGCACTTAAGTTATTTTTGTACATTTTCTGTCATGACTGTCTAATAACATAAGTACGTAGCTTGTGTCATTGTTTTTGTTGACATTTGGCAGACCTTGACACATTAGGTACTTTTATATGGTGTTATAATTTGGAGAATTGATAAAAATCAGAAAAGTGCTAGCAGGATTTATAGGATTCCAAATTTATATATATAAACATATGATAATTAACAAAATATCTGGAACAGACTAAGATTTGGTATCATAGTATCCAAAATTATAACTAAAAACTAGTAATAGTACTATAGATTTGTGTTTCCCAATTTTTAAGGTAATTTTATGTATATTTTCACACTCGTCTCACTCTGGGAGTTAACTAGGGTAGATATTTTTATCCTCAAGTTGTAAGTGGGGGGAAGTGAGATTCAGAGAGTGTAAGTAATTTGCCCAAAGACTCATTGCTATTTAAGAGATGGAAACGGGTCTACAACCCGTTCTATGACATAAACTAGAGTAAGATTCTGAGATTTGTCTTTTTAATGAATGAAGTTTCAACTCTCCAACCTCCCACGCACAAATAAAGGAAATCAAGTTGATGTTGTTACCGTTAATGATGGCTAGTCCTGGTCTCCTCTTTTTTCTTAGTTCTTATCACTACCTAGAATGTTGGCCTTGGAGAAGGATGAGGCTCCTATTTCAGTATGAAAAGCTCTCTGGCATTACATGAGAAGCCTTGTTGGTGTCTCCTGGTGGTAGAACCTGAGTTTCCCTCACAACTTTGCCCAGCCATAAATCTGCTTTTGTGCAGTGCCTCTGTTATGCTTGCTGTCCCTATTCGACCCTGGTCATCTTCTCCCATCTGACCTCATATTCCCCTTTATTTGCTCCTTCTGAGCAGCTGGCCCAGGCCAGAGACAAAGCAGCCTTTCCTCTGCTGTAAACTTGCTGCTACATGGAAATGGACACTTTGGGAATCTAACTTATCAGTTCAAGCCTGAGCTCAAGGCAAATGAAGGAAAGGCAAATCTTGAATTTCCCCCTGAAAGATGTTTCACTGTGGATTTCAGTAGGTCCCAGGGGCTGTTGGGATTGTAGTGACATATTTGTGAATTCCTTCACACTTGACACTTCTGGGGTGGTAATTGATCACAGCTTTTTTTTGTTTTTAAAAAATATCTATTTATTTATTCATGAGAAACACATAGAGAGAGGCAGAGACACAGGCAGAAGGAGAAGCAGGCTCCCTGCAGGTAGCCCCATGCGGGACTCAATCCTGGATCCGGATCACGCCCTGAGCCGAACGCAGATGCTCAACTACTAAGCCACCCAGGTGTCCCTTGATCACACTTTTAACAAGAAAAAGCATCATTCTTATTTGTGATTTCAGCTTAAAAAGCTACATGGCATGTTTATGATTGGGTATTGGAAGGGAATGAAGAAAGCAAAAGACAAGGGCTTTTATTTTTCTTTTAGGTTCATGAGATTGTGGTCCATTTTAAAAATTGCAATATTTTATTACCCAATAAATAAAAGAATTATTATAAAAAAGTGTTTATGCAACATACAACATTTGCTAGGTACACACAATCTTTGCACCATATCCTTTATTCTAGAATGACTTCATTAAATTTTCTGTCAATCAGCTGGGGGCCTGGATGCATATTAGCATACTTAATAACATAAACTGTAGGTTACCATACCTAATACATGTTACTACATGGTAGTATTCCTAATATGTATTAATACAGGTTAGTATACCTAATATGTATTTTTTCTGTTTAAAGAGACTGGGGGTTTTGAACTACTACTTCTCTTTTTTAAAAAAGTTCACAGGGTTCTGTTGTTTCAGTATTTTCAGTCCCCTCTCTGTCAACAAAGAAAATTTTTAACTTGAATACCATAAACTTCCCTTAGAAAAGGAGTCAGAGGTGCTGAACACTTGGCCTATTCTTTCTTCTCCAGACAAAAATTACAACTGAAGCATGACCGATAAGTAAGTGTCTGTTCAATTTGCCAAACTCCTCAGGGATCATTTTTTCCCTCAGAGATTACCCTTCTTGTCAATAAATTCCTCATAAATATTGAATAAATTCTTCTCGTTTAAGGCAGGTTTCTTTTGCCAGGATTGGCTGGAGATGTTAAACATCTGGTAAGCATTACCATATGCAACAATGCACATTGTTCTCTGCCCCCCACCCGTCCCCCATGTCATCTCCCTTTTGCTTTTCTCTAGGGAGTGTTGTGTTTGTTATCAAAAGGTCCTTGTGGGCATATCTGTCCATCTTTGGGCCAGACCCAGTTGCGAATGATTCCTGTTCTGTCTGTGGTCAAGTCAACCTTCTACCATGTGATGGTGGTTTCATTTAGTTCAACAGGTGTGTATTGAATGAGCCCTGAAGCTACATGCCTTGGGTGGACAGTGTCTTGTAAAGGACAGGGTCCAGGGCTGTGTTTCTGAACTGTAGTATGACACAAAAATTAAGCTACTTCATTTCAAAGGTAGTAAGAGGAATTGAGGTTATAATCTGCTGTTGGGGATTCAGCTTCCACCCTGGAGCCATTCCGCAGCTTTGAATTCTGGCTCTTGTGTGTTCTTGGGCTGCTGACAAAGGGGGCCTCTTGGTGGAAGTTTTGTGGAGAACTTGACGCCAATGCTCTGTGTGCTGCTCTTCAGGCAGGTGACCTTCAGATCAGAAGGGCCTGATGGAGCAGGTGGCCGTGGGCGAGCGACCCTGGAGCCTTTCACCTCTGGGGTCATCACTGGGTTTTGGTTTGGAGGAAAGTCATTAAGCACAGAGGCCAGATGCCTGGGTGGCTCAGTGGTTGAGCATCTATCTGCCTTCGGCTCAGTGTGTGATCCCAGGATCCAGGATTGAGTCCCACATCGGGCTCCCTGTGGGGAGCCTGCTTCTCCCTCTGCCTGTGTCTCTGCCTCTCTCTCTCTCTGTCTTTCATAAATAAATAAATCTTAAAAAAAAAACACCAAAGTTCCCTGCAATCAGCTCATGGGAGAGGTCTCAGGGGTGGCACAGGAGCAACCCTGGCCATTTCTAGTTCCTTAAGTTAAGATGTAGCTGAGAAAATCCTGATCACTCAGATTTTGAGCTTTTAAAAGGTGTGGGTTCTTGGGGTGCCTGGGTAACTCAGTCAGTGAAGTGTCGGACTCTTGATTTTGGATCAGGTCATGATCTCAGAGTTGTGAGATTGAGCCCCATGTTGGGCTCTGAGCCGTGTAGGGAGCCTGGTCAGGATTTTCTCTCCCCTTCTCCCTCTGCCCCACCCCCCTTCAAAAAAAAAAAAAAAGCGTTCTTGTGATCCAGCTCTGGGGTCAGAGTGGTCACAGGGGCCATGTTTTAGTGGCATGTCAGCCAGTGGCTGTTTCCTCTTTTAGAAATGTCTGCGAGCACCCACTGAAAGGTAAGTGGTTAGTAGCAGAGCAGGTGCCCTTTCAGGCCACGTGAGTTAAGATGCTGGCCTGAAATAGCTCTTTAGAGTCTCTTGTTCATGCCAAAGTGAAAAGTCTTTTTGACACTCTTCCCAGCCGCCCAACTTAAAATATATATGTGAGACTATGTAGTAGTCTCAGGCAGACACTTGTCTCTTTGGCCTTATCAGAGAAATTTAGGGCCAGTGTCAGTGCTTCATTAACTTTAAAAGTCACCATTGAAAATAAATAAATAAAAGTCACCATTGAACCCTCCAAAGAAGCTATATGAATGGCCCGCAAGCACATAAAAGGGTGGTCAACATCACTAGTCATTAGAGAAAATGCACCCTGAAACCGCACTAAAGTGTCATCTCATATTCATAGACGGCCACCACCAAAAAACCCAGATGACAGTGTGGAGAAATTGGAATCTACACGCTGTTGGTAAGGATGTTGAAGTGGTACAGCTGCTATGGAGAACAGTGTGGTGGTTCCTCAAAATATAAATGTAGGATTACCATATGAGCCAGCAATTCCACTTCTGGGTATATACCCCAAAGGACTGAGCAGGGTCTTGAGATGTTTGTATCAGCAGCATTATTCACAGTGGCCAGCAGGTGGAAAGCAATCCACTGGAGAATCCACTGATGGATAAGTCGATGAACAAAATATGGTACATACATATAATGGAATATGACGCAGCTTTAAGAAGGAAGGAAGTTCTGACATAAGCTGTAACATGGATGAACCTTGAAGTCATTGTACTAAATGAAACACGGCCTTTACAAAAAGACAAATGCTGTGTGATTCTACTGACATGAGATACCCAGAGTATCAAATTCATGGAGACAGAAAGTAGAATGGTGGATGCCAGGGCTGAGAGGAGAGGACTGAGGAGTTGTTGTTTAATGGGTACAGAGGTTTAGTTTTGTGAGGTAAAGAGTTTTGGAGATTGCGTAACAGCGCAAATGTATCTGACACTCACTGTATACGTTAAAATGGCTAAGATGGTAAGTTTTATGATGTGCGTATTTTAACACAGTTACAAATACCCTTTTTTTTTTTGAGTGGGTAAAAAAAGTCACAATTGAACCCCAGCTCTGCTCTGCTTGTCTTCAGAGAAAATTCGGGCTTTGTATTCTGGGGTTGAGCATGGCCAGATGGCAGCTCTCCTAGCCTGTCATCTTACCCTCCAAGGTGGACCTCTTGCTTCTGCTTCTTGTGCAGAAAGACCCAAACATATGCTGGAGGTAAACTTTTAATGGGGTCAACCTCTATAAGAGAAGTTATTTCATCCAAGGACTGTTTCACTGTGACTCTACATTTTGGGTTTCGTTTGCCACTGAGTCAAAATAGAGAACAAAATACTGTTGTCCTTTGGGGATGATGCTCCTGCGGTGGTGTCTGTGTGCAGAGTCTGCAAGTTATTTTCCTAATGGTGGTGACAGATGAGCCATGACTCATGCCACTGCCTTCACCTGCCCTCCCCTGAAACAAAGGCATGCATTTGACTACAGACTGTGTGTTAATGGCCTTTACAAGATTGGATGGGCAGTTCTAGCTTCCTTTATATCTTCCAACACCTCTGATGAATCAGGCAGTTCACAGACATTTCATTTATTATTCTGACACTGGTTCTGGACACTGATTGTTTCTTGGTATAATCTATACGAAACCTTTGTTTTTACCTTTTGGGAGCTTGGCGTAAAATGCTTGACAGTTTTCTGGTATTTCTGTTTTTCAGGCTCATTTCGTGGACTCACTTCCCACTCTTGTGAACCATGCTGCCTTGTCCTAGGACCACGTAAAGTCTACTGACTGTTAATCTCCCTCAGAGCACAGACTAGACTTCAGGTAAAGCCATCTCACATGAGTTGTGGTTCATGTCAAGTGGCAAGACTGTGAGGTAGTAAGTACGTTTGATTATTTGATCAGGTTATTTTGTTTTGTTTTGTTTAAAAATGTGCTTGCTAACTCCCACCAAAGAAAAGTCAATCCACTTGACTTTTGTTTTGTGGCTGTACATTCTTAGATGTCAAAGAATTAAAATTAAAAACCCACTAAATGTATTTTGAAATGGACCTGGAAACAGGACCTCCAACTTGCCTCAAACAGTGATTTATACTGGTTAGGATGAAAAACTGAAGGGGGGGAGGTTTTGGCTAAAATTTTGACTTGCATGTTTGGCTTAAGTAATAGACTTATTGAACAAAGTGGGGTTTTAAAAGGAATGAAAAGAATCTATTTTTTTTTTTCAGATATCCGCATTCTGAGAAGTCAGCTTCCAATTTTTTTCTCTCCCCATGTTCTAAAATGAGGACCCTTGAAGGCTTTAGAGAAGCCTTTTTTATTTTTATTACGTTTTATTAAGATGTCTTTCTTCCCCAAATGAGAGCTTTTATTCTCTACCCCCACCCTGTTTTCATCTCAGCCTCGTTTTGGGGGACTGGTTTTGTGGCGTTCCTACTCTGTGTGATATATATCAAAGCTCCTACAGAGTGTGGCACCCTGACCCATGTTATTAAAAATGTGGTGATTTTGAGCAGTAGTCTCTTATACTGGGGTGTGGCATTAGCTCTTCCAATAGTTTGTGTAGAATGAAAATCTCTTTCTCTGATCACTGGAAAATCAGACTGTCGGGAGTCTCAGAGCAAAGATGCTTTCCTCTCAAGTTTCTGTTCAAGAGTCATTTATTCAGAACCTCTCAGCACCAAGCCTAAAGGAGGCCTCAGCTTTAAGCTGGTTTTTATGCCTATTCAACTTCTGGACTAATATCATACAGCACATTATGTGCTTAAAGCAACTAGCGCCTGGGCATGAACCCGGTCTACTTGGTTGATGACCCGCATGGCACAAAGAGAGCCAATTCAGTAGGTCACTTCTGTCCCTACTTCTCTGAGTTCTGTGAGACACAGAAAAGAAGTTGCTTGGTTCTTTTGCCATGTGTGGAGCTTTTGTTTTGTTGTTTTTAGGAAATTCTGTCCTGGGCAGCCCGGGTGGCTCAGCAGTTTGGCCCCTGCCTTTGGCCCAGGGCGTGATCCTGGAGACCCGGGATCGAGTCCCACATCGGGCTCCCGGTGCATGGAGCCTGCTTCTCCCTCTGCCTGTGTCTGTTCTTCTTTCTCTCTCTCTCTCTCTCGTGAATAAATAAATAAGATATATATATATATATAAAGAAGATTCTGTCCTAATGGAATGTCACTTGGGTCATGTTTCTTACTGACGCTACTGTCCTTAATTTAGGTTACAATGGGGAACTCCGAGAGCCAGTACACCCTTCAAGGATCTAAAAATCACAGCAATACGCTTGCCGGTGCTAAACCAAAGCCTTGCTCCCTGAAAATCCGCAGCATTCACGCAAAGGATGACAAGTCGCTGCACGGGTGGGGTCACGGAAGCAGCGGAGCCGGGTACAAGTCCAGGTCCCTGGCCAGAAGCTGCCTTTCCCACTTTAAGAGCAGCCAGCCCTACGCGTCGAGACCCGGCGGGCCCGCGTGCAAAGGCCCCAAGGGCAGCGCGTCCGCCAAGCACAGGACGAGCGCCCCGGCCCCGGCCCCGGCCCCAGCCCCGGCCGCGGGCAACGGCTTCCACCGCGCGGGGCGCGAGCGCGCGGGCCCGACCGACTGCAACGGGCACGTGGCCTCCTGCTACGGGAGGAGCGAGGGCGGCGCCGCCACGCGGCCGGCGGCGGGCGAGGGCGAGGGCGAGGGCGAGGGCCAGGGCGAGGGCGAGGGCCAGGGCCAGGGCCGCGGGAGCCCCCGGGTGCTCATCAAGACGCTGGGGAAGCTGGACGGCTGCCTGCGCGTGGAGTTCCACAGCGGCGGCCCGCACGGCGCGGCGGCCCCGGGGGACGCGGGCGGCCCGGTGCGCCTGCTGCGCTACTCGCCCGCCCTGGGCCCCGGGCCCGGCTCGCCGCCCGACCCGCACTCGCGGCCGCGCTCCAGCAAGGGCAGCTCGCTGAGCTCCGAGTCGTCCTGGTACGACTCCCCCTGGGGCGCCGCGGGCGAGGCGGGCGAGGCCAGCGAGGCCGAGGGCCCCTGCCCCGGCGCGCCCGCGGCCCCCAGGCCCCTGCAGCAGAGCTCGTCCCTGTCCTCGCTCCGGGAGCTCGGGCCCGACGCCCGCCTGGCGCCCGCGGGCCTGCGGCTGCCCCACGACTTCGCGGGCGCGCACGCCGGCCTCAGCCACCGCGTGGCGTTCGCCTCGGACATGGACGTGCCGTCCCGGGTGGAGCGCCGGGACCCCGCGCCCTACGCGTCGCTCACGCTCCCCTGCCGCCGGCCCAAGGCCCTGGCCGAGGACGCGGCCAAGAAGGACACGCTCAAGGCGCGCATGCGCCGCATCAGCGACTGGACCGGAAGCCTCTCCCGGAAGAAGAGGAAGCTGCAGGTGGGTGCGCGCGGGGCGGGGCTGCCCGAGAGCGAGAGCGAAGGCCGACTCGTCTGCGTCTGCGCGTAGCTCTGCGCCTGCGCGCAGCCCTGCGCCGTGCGCTTTTTCCCTTTCGCTCCCGAGGCGCACAACTGGGCGCGCTCCCATCCTGTGCAGGCGCCCCCCCCCCCCCCCCCGCACGGCCTCCTCCCCACTCGTGGAGCAGCTGCCCTCAGAGAGCACAGGGTTCCAGAGAGTTCCCCGATGAGCTGGCCGTCTGAGAATTTTCCTAGAGCTTATTCTTTAAAAGCCTGGGCAAAAAGGAGAGAGGCTGTTGTTATATTTGGGGATGAGTGGCCTTCCTGAACCCGATGCTACTTTGGGGAAATTAACCTTTTTTTTTTTTGGATACATCAAAAAAAAAAAAGTCTGTACAATGTACAGTCTCACTGCCTTCCTTCTAAGGCGATGGCAAACACTTTTGAAAACATCTTGTACCCAAGGACATGCAATAGCAACAATACGAGGATGCCTGACAAAAATATGATAATGCCTGACAAAACAAGAATCGTGCGGATGGTGATGCTTATACATAATAATGATGTATAAAGCGGTAATGGGGGAAGCAAAGTGGCTTAGTCACCAGGAAGGAAAGTAATGGGTTGCCTTTTTAGGCAGCTCGCGGCAGCTGATAGATTCTTAGATCTTTGGCTCTTGACTTTTCTGTTTCGCCTGTTTCTGCTTTTAGTTATTTGTAGAAGGAAGAAAGCTTTTTCTTTTTCTTTTTCTTTTTTTTTTCCTTAACTTGCACAATACGTCACGAGAACTTGAGTGGGCAGTTTGTCTCTACTAAGACTGCACTGTATCCACCATAGACAGGTAATTATAGAATTTTATAGTGATTTGGGGTGAAAAAGAATATGATTTCCCTGAGTAGATTGTTTCAGGCCTATACAACTGTTAGTTATTTCCTTCTTACGCACGAGGTGTACACCACCACCACCTCTCCTGTGTTGTGCTTTGTTGCCTTTGGCTCGCCCTTTACCCAGAGATCAAGAACGGATGATCCCCATCCTGCTGCCGGACTCTTCATATCCGCACATGTAGTAATTTTCGGACTCCTTACTCATCACTTCTTTCTCTTAAACCACTGCCCGGTGGAAATTAGACCTTTTCTCACAGGTCCTGTGTCCCAGACATCTGACAGACGTTGATCCCTGATGGGGAAAGGAGCTCCTGCTTTCTCTGAGGCTGCAGTCCCACACTGACCGCCTTCATGCCTCTGATTCATGTGTTTTCATGCTGACTCGTGTAGCCGTCGTTTTCTGTGACCCCCGCATTGATCCTGGCATTGAGCCAGTTATTGTACATCTCTTGTTTGTAGAGACTATGTTTCTCCTCTGTGTTTGTGGCCTGGCTTACGAGTGTGTTCAGGTTCAGTTTAGCTAACAGCTGACCAGTACCATGGTGTATTGACCATGTTCTGTGCCGTTCAGGCCCTCCTCGCTGCCCCTGGGTGAGGTGACCGCCTTCAAGTCTGCATCATCCAGAGGCTTTGCTCTGGATGGTTTGTAAGCCTGTGGAATTAATAAGAGACTGCTTACACGATCAAAGAATCCGAATTTGAAAGCTGGGGAGGACTTCCCCCTCATTTTAAAAATAAAGAAAGTAAGGTGTAAGGAATTTGAGAGTCCTCCCTGAAGGCACGGGGCTGGTTGGTGGAGAAGCCGGGGCCAACACCATTTCTGCTAAACCTCGTACCTAAACATTTTCCACTTAGCCACATGGGCAGGATATCGTTGATAACTACGAAGAATTGCTTTGGGATTTTTGAATGTTAAACTGCTTTGGATTTTTAAAAAGTGTCCTATGAAGGCAGCTTTTTAGTTTTGCTTATGTTGCCACAATTGGTAATCTATAAATGTGAGCAAGATGAATTTTTCTGGTGAGTACGCCACTTTTGTTGGTCTTTTTTTTTTTTTTTTTCTCCCTCCTTTGAAATCCTTGCACAATTCATGGCAAAGATCAGGTTTAGATCCTTAAAAATGTAGTCAATGCATGGGAACAGAAATTCTGACTTTATAACATGACGCCAAATGAATGCATATTCTCTCACACACACCCAAACTTCTGTCTGTCAGCAGGGTTAAGGTCCAGAAACTCCTTACCATGATGGATAGAGTTACTTGTTTTGACTTTAAAAAAAAATGATATAAAAAGAGCAACCTTTTTTTTTTTTTTTTGTAAGGGCTTTCAACCAGTAGGGTAAGTTAGGCCCTAAAAGCAAATACGTTAGTGAGAAAAAATACACAATTGAAAAAGAATATCACACTAATCAGAGACAGAGGACACTCACACAACATGTGCTAGCAAGTAGTGTGTGTTTGATGCCAATAAACTCTTCATATCATTGGGCTGTACTGTTAAGTCCTTGTTCCTGTCCTGGGTGAACTTTCAGTTCTGTCAGGGTGGGCTGGGTTATGCTGAGGTAATAGAAAGGTCTCAGATCTCTGAGGGTTAGCACAAGCAAAGCTTCTTTCTTTCCCATGTTGTCACCCTGGTCTTCATTGTTCCTCTTTGGGACCGCAGGTCCACAGAGCAGTTCCATTTGGAATACCTCAAGCTGTGATAGCAGGAGGAGAAAGGAAATCGTATGTTGGCTTTTTTTTTTTTTTTTTTTTTTTAAGATTTTGTTTGTTTATTCGAGAGAGAGAGAGAAACAGAGAGAGGCAGAGACACAGGCAGAGGGAGAAGCAGGCTTCACGCCGGGAGCCTGACGTGGGACTTGATCCCGGGTCTACAGGACCAGGCCCTGGGCCGAAGGCGGTGCTAAACTGCTGAGCCACCTGGGCTGCCCAGTGTGTTGGCTTTTAAAGCTTCCACATTTCACTTCTGTTCACATTTATTGGTCAAAGCAAGTCACATGGCCATGCCTAACTCTGAGGAAGAGGAGTGGGGGGAGGGGAGAAGGAATGGGGGAGGGCAGGCATCTTTGGTGGGTAGCATTGACGGAGGAGATTTCAGGATGCAGAGATCCTGGCCTTTGGGCTCTCCGTCTTAATTCTAGACTTCACAGGCTCTCTGATGAAAGGCATGTGAAGAATTTCCAGGTGTGAATTTGGTATATTTTCCTAGAAAGTGAGGAATGGTGACGATTAGTTTTCTTTTAGCTCTCAAGAGTGACTGATGTCTCTTGAGTCCCTCTCTTATCTTTGCTGTAGGGCCCTGGTCCTGATGGTACGTTATCCGTTGCTTATGATTATCCAGTTGCTGAGAAATGCAAATCAGACTGCTTTGTGTACGTGTGTAACTTGGTTCCTTAGTTTCACACCCATAGCATGCTGATCAAGAAATCTAGCTCAGCTGATTTAGGAATGGATGTCCTTTCATTCATTCCTATTACCCTGAAAATCAGTCACCGGCAATTAGGATTCTTGATAGAAAGCCTTAGAAATGTATTAGGAACTGGAAAAGTACACATCTATGTCTCAGAACCAGTTATAAATGCTAAAATGCAATGATTTCCCATTTCATACAGAGGAAAGCCTGTCATGCTTTGCTATGGTGGAACATTTAAAAGTCAACACTACAATTGGAAGACTCTCTTATGAGAAACACTGTCAGGAACGTTTTTAGGTCACATTTAAGTTTGGCACCCGAGCGTCTTTCTCTGGCAGGGTTTGGCTTGTTTTGAAACACTCCATTATAGCTCTTGCTGGGTATCAGAGGCATCCCAGTGTTTCGTGGCTATGAGTCAGAGTCATATTCATAGCTGAAATGATGTAAATGCTAGCTAAATGAGAAGTATTCCTTCACCTCTTAGGTGTTTTTGAAGAGCAATAAAATGACAATTTAAAAAAAAATCTTAAAACTATTTTGAAAGTTTCTTCTCTAAGTGACTCACCGCAGCTGGCTTATTTGCTCTGTTCTTGCATAAGCATATGTGTATAAATAAATGTAACTATGGGACATAGTGTAAACACAAGTAGAAAATAATATTTTTGTTAGTAATAGCTGTGCTTGGGGCTCAGTTGTTTATTTACCCTGGCTATTTGGAAGCACTCTCCAGTTGATGATTTTCCTACAAAAGATAGCAGATACTTGCTACTGGATTTCTGGATTGAGTGTCTGAAAAGGAAACCCCTCCACACAGCGCAATATTTAAAATAAGGCCTTTGGTCAGTGGTCCTTGACTCAGTTTCCCCTCATTTTTACTTTAATGGGTAAAGCAATATAATGGAAAGCCCTCTAGCAGCTGAGTTGATAGATGTGTGTACTTAGCACTGCTCTGCAGGCTTACCTTAATCTAAGCTCTGAGTTTGGAATGTTAGTGTCTTTTGAGTCTTTAGTTAGGCTCACGTTCTGCTGAAAAATGTAGTAATTGATGTTTACCAGTGAATGGCCTATATGAGAGTTTTTTTTTCTTAAATAAATAGATCTGTCCTCCTAAATGAGGAAACAGTCCATGTTTTCAGCTCTGTGCCTGGTCAGAGTGCTCACTGCATTGTAGTCTAATGGGGGGGGGCAACTATTATTATATGAATATTATTTTATTTAGAGCTGTTTGGGTCTGATTTTTATGTTGTACACATTAAAGTTAAGAATCATGTCCTTGGTATCCCCAATGCCTGGAATAAAATAGATGTTCGAATAAGAAGATATGAGTAAATGAATATATTTTACAGAAGAAATTCCCAAAATAAGTAAAAACAACAACAACAAAAAACCCAAAACTACTTATGAAAAACAAGTTACTAGCAAAAACTTTTTGTAGATCAAGAATCCCAGTCTGAGGTATATGGTTTTTACTATCTGAAGAAGGAAAATAAGATGCTAGAGATCTTCAAGTCTTGATAAAAGTAGAGGTAGGCAGAAGCTGGAGACCGTGTTTTGGGCAGACGAAAAGTGTGCATAACGACACCTAACAACATCCCGGTGCCTATTCCTTACCCATCTTGACCCTGGAGCTAGAGATTTTCTGCCTTAACTTTAAAAGGATCCAAGTGGAAGACAGACTGCAAGAGCATGATGACTTCCTTCCAGGAAGACACCGATTATTCATAGTTAGCAAAGAAACGTCAGCCTAGAAACCTTCACTGATGTGTTTTAAATATACTAGCTAATTTCTTGATGCTCAACATTGGTTAGATTAAGGAGAGAGTCAGTAGTATTTTGTTTATGTCTTTAAGCATTGACTCCACTGGCTGTCAGTTGTGTTGGGCAACAACACTGTTTCTACAGTTCTTTCTGGTTTGGTGACATGATGATGGAAGATGCATTTCTGTTAAAAGGATTTTGCTTTGCGGCAGCAGCATTAGCAAACAACAGACGACACGTTTGCAGTGTTGGGGAAGGGATGCTTTGTGTGTCCATAACCTCTGATGGGTGCTCGTCTGCCTTGCTCACAGGAGCCAAGGTCCAAGGAAGGCAGTGACTACTTCGACAGCCGCTCAGATGGACTGAACGCAGACGTGCAGGGGCCCTTCCAGGTATCTGCTTCCCTGTGGCCAGCAGGCTCAGCTCAGATCCTGTCTCAGAGAAGTGAATCTGCTCATGCAATTGGCAGCGATCCCCTCCAGCAGAACATTTATGAGAATTTCATGCGGGAGTTGGAAATGAGCAGGACCAATACGGAGAATGTAGAAACGTCCACAGACACTGCAGACTCCAGCAGCGGGTCACTCAGCTCTTTGGAGCAACTTGATCTGCTCTTTGAGAAGGAACAAGGGGTGGTCCGAAAAGCTGGATGGCTGTTCTTCAAACCCCTCGTCACTTTGCAGAAGGAAAGGAAGCTTGAGTTGGTGGCCCGGAGGAAGTGGAAACAGTACTGGGTAACCCTGAAAGGTAAGTGCCCTGCTGACTCAGGAGGGCCCCTGGAATCATTGGGCCCAGCTGTCCTCTATCCTAGGAAGCACCAGTCAGTCTGGTATTAATTTGTGTCAGTGTGAAGGGATTTGATACACAGTCTCCCAGCCTGCTTTGCTACAGATACTTTCTCAAACCTAGATAATATGGCGTGCATAATATTCAGATATATTATTTGTACTAATACAAAGCGATGGAATTCCATAGATACAGCTTATTATTTTATAGTAGGTATTTCCATACCATTCTTAATACTTTCCCTGCATCTGGGGGTAAAAATATTCCAAATAAGTAACCAAATGTAGATCCTGAGTATTGTATTCTGCACACATTCAGAACTCCAGAGAAGAATCCTCCTCAGCTTGTATGACTAAGAACATCTGGATTATTTGATTTGTGTCCTCTAACCTTTATAAACTAAGAAAGTCTAATTGTAATCATCACAAACAAATGCCCCCCTTTTTCTTCAGATAAAGGAAATAGGAGTAAGGGTTTGTTTTGTTAAGATGCTGCAAGTTTCTTGTAAGCATTGCCATTTAAAAATTCTAATTGCCTTGCTCATTGCGGATGTATAGGTTTGAAGTGATCTAAGTGTCCTGAGGAATAGCAAGGCTCTGAGTCAGTACAGTGTGGATTTATACAGATGTAAAGATGGTTTACACAGATGCAAACAGGAAGAGCCTCACAGCCTCTGGCACTTCTGCACAACCGTCTTTTGACTCTGTCAGAGGAACTGAGTGTGGTGTTCAAAGCCAAGCTTCCCTCATTATGGGGAGACAGCCTTCTCTATCCTGAGAAAAAGCAGAAATGGGAATTATATTTGCAGACAGTTTGTGTGAAAGGCCTGGAGCTCTCCCACAAGGATCCTCACCTTGCCTCCCCATGTAGAAATTGTGAGATGTGCCCACCTTGGCCTTAGGGAGCTGGTGCCATTTCATGATAACCCAGAAGCCTGTGTGGGAAAGATGCACTTTGGAAGGCATTTTGTCTTTAAGTGACACTTCTCCCTAGCAAACTGGAGGGTTTATAAAACTCGACCCAGTCCCCTTTTTCTAGCTTGTGGTACATTGTGGTTGAGGAAGGCCAAGAACTTTAACCTTGTTTGGGCAGGCTCTTACACCAGGTGACAGATGAAATTTGGAGAGTTGGAATAAGGGATTGAATCTGGCAAGATATAATCTTAAGGGGTAAGTTATGCTCTCAGGTTTAATAATCAGATATCTATCCAAGTATAGCATAGGGAGATGTGGCTGCAGAGTATTACAAGGCAATTTGGAGGTTTGACCTGTAGGCCATTCCTCGAATGGGTTTCTGATTGATACTGATTTGATACTGACGAAGTTGGTATGAAAGTAAATATGATTTAAAGGAGTGAATGTGATCATTGGCCACGTCATTATAGATGGCCCAGGTTCTACAGACACATCAGTCTCTCCTTCCTCTGCCCTGGGTGGAGCTGGCCATTTCTGTCCTTGGGGGCATGATGGTGCAGAGCCCTGTTAGTAAAGCCAGATGACGATTCTTGAGTAGGTTTGACCTGAAGTATCTCTGACTGCAGGGGGGAGTGAAATTGTCTTCTCAGGAGAGCGAGCATCTGGGATTATGAATCACAGCCTGAAGCTGCCTCCTTCCTGCATGTTGTTTGAAAGAGATGCACTCGACTCCATATGTGACACGGATCTGTTTCTTATTTATTGTATTTATTTATTTATTTATTGTATTTATTAATGTGAAATTTGTTTGTTAAAATGGATGCTTTGGGAAGTTGTTCCTTGCCTGTTTTTATGGCTCTGAAGCTCCCCTCGACCTCCCGTGGTGGTGGAGGCTGATGATGGGGTGTGTGTGTGTCTGTGACCTATTCTAAGAGTTGGGGCCATAGGTGACACCGGAAAGATTGAGTCATGCCATATGGAGGGTGGTGTAAGGATCCAGGACCACTTAGCCTGCAGAAAACCAGGAGTGGGGCGGCAGTGAGCAATAGTCTTGTAGAAGAGGTGCTGCATTTATTCTGGTTCTCCAGAGGTTGGGCCAGGACTAATAGCTGGAAGGCAAAGTGATTCTGAATTCAAAGTGACCAGAGCCAGGAGCATGTGGAGGGACGCCATCTTCCCGATTTCCCTGCCCCTGGAGACATTTGTGCAGAGCCAGATTGTTGGGAGGTTTCCTGGGGGAGGAGATTCAGGCAGGTCTCACTTCCGGTTGGCAGAGCGGGCCCCGCACTCCCCCTCCAGATTCTGGTTTCCCCAGGGACTCCAGCTGCTGACTTCCCGGGGAAGGGATGTTGTCTGACACTTCCAGGATCTGTGCTTTGGACTCTGCACTGCTGTCTTGGTGCTTGCTTGTAAAACCCTTCAAGACCCATGGATAAAGGGTGCTTTGTAAGTGTAAGTGTTATCAAGCACACATTCCTTCCTTTCCTTTGCAGCCAAGGAAAGTCATGCGATAAAGATGTTTTTTTTCCAGCATAACCTTTTCCATGTGGCTTTCTATACCTCTTTCCTCTGGGAATTTACTAGGTGAGTTCAACTCTCTTGGCTTAGACTCCAAGTTGTAATGTTTGGACTTAACTATTTGGTTTAATCTTAGTTAAACACACACACGTATATATACACACATGTACATTTAAGCAGAATTTAAAAATTATCCTTGAACTACCTAGGCAAATAGATTGGAAATGGTGTTCTGGAGAGAGCAGCTATAAGCACACCGTCTGGTTGTATGCCTGTGTCGAATATATAGTGTGTTAAGGGTGTGAATGTTTTTGGGGGCTTGGAGGATGTAATACATTTTTAACAAAGATAATTCTGCTTTCTGAAGTCTTTTCCAACGATCGGATTTTCATGTTGTTCACAGGGGACTTCCTGGACTGAGTAGTTGGCAAGGTGGAAAAGATAATCCCTCAGAATGCATGACGTCAGGAGAGAGTTTCCTAAAGTAATTGGGGGCTGCTGGTGGTTCTGGCCTGCAGTAGGGCAGCTCGGGATGGCGTGATGAGCATGGCTTTGAGAGGGTATCAAAGGGAAGGTTGGGTTTGAGGGAAGATGAGACTAACTCTCTTTTTCCATTGATGGTATTTCTCATAGCACTTCATCTATTCTTGTACTTCCACTGCTGTTATGGTCTGTTTTCTCTTTCTGCTCCATGGCAAGAAGAACTTCCACTGTCCTCCAGGCCGACACCAGCTCCTGGTGGGGTCTGGGCAGGGCTGGTGGACGCAGGCTGGGTACAGGCAGCGGGGGCAGGAGGGCTGCACTGATAGGGGTGCACCCCTTTCCATCAGCGTTATTGCCCTGGCATTGGGGACACGGATGAAGTTGACTTTGATGGAATAGATTTACAACTGATTTCCTGTTCTTTAAATCCCACCACAACAGAATTGGGCATATTGTTTTACATCCTGGCCTGAGTCTAAAAGGACATGTCCTGTTTTGGCTTTGCGCTGCCCCGGTAGAGCTGCAGTCTATCGCAGATGGGGCATTTGGGTTGGCAGCTTCTTGGCACCTGCCCAGGGTTGTGTTCATTTCCTCTAGATGTAATGACTCAAACCACAGCCGCTGGGAGTACAATGGTAGGGAAACTGGCAAGTGAATGTTAACCTCTCAGAAAGAACTGGGTAGAACTGGCATGGGTCTATCACCTCACCCCTGCTCCTTGGGTCCCCAGGTCATGGCAGATTGCATACATAGCAGCAGACAGGCCTTTCCTGATGGAGAGATTTGGGGACATTGTTTCTAAGTGCATCAGTGCTGGAAAAAGAGACTTGATCAGCCCTGAAGGAACAGCCCTGGCCATGTAACTCTTGTTGCTTTCCCTCCTTCTGGAAGCCTCTCTTAGCCTTTTGTTTTCAGGAAGAAACATGGCTAATGCTTCTTGAGATCAGTAAGTACCACAGAGGAAGAAAACGCTGTCCCGATGATGCTGTTCCTGAGGGCAGACCTGCCTGCCAGCATCTTTTTCTCCTGGCTTCTGTGCTGCACTGGATTCCATTATCTGAACTTACCTGTCCAGATTAAGATGGGATTTTGAAGGAAGAAATGAGACTGGCTAGCATGAAATAGCTTTTTAAAAAACATATAGACTTTTAGGAGTGAGGACTCCTAACTCAAAGGGGAAAACAGTCATGTAGTGGACCTCACTCATTCACACTACAGCTGAAAGCAGGCTGGTGCTGCTTTACCATCAACCTAAGAGATTTGTGCAGAGCAGGGGATGGTGGCCTTATCTGCCCTATTTGGATGTCAGGGCTCAGCATCTGAGAAGTACTCAAATGTGTTCATTGGAAGGAAGGTTTTTCAACAAGAGAACATACTTGTGAGCATTTTAGAATTAGCTTAAAAATGGCATCTAATAATCCTCAGACACTCCTACCTAATTATCAAAGTAGATCCTTAATAACTTCTGCCTACAGTACCTCATTAGCTTATTAGGGGAAAGCCGTGCACTTGCAAGCATTTTTCAAGTAATATTTTAAAATCGAGAGATATTTAGTTTCATTTTCCCCTTTTAATCTAAACTAGTAAAATTTGCAATATTATCTCTTCTTATTGTGAGATAAAAGAATACACTAGTACTAAATTAGTTTACATGGCATTTGGAGAATTAACTGGGTACTTTATCATAAATGGCAAAGTTCTGCAGGTAAATTTGTTTTCTTATTACCACAAATTCTAAGTGTAGAAGCTCCCTTAGTTAATGAGGATGGGTTTTCTTTCTGCATTCAGATCTCTTAAATAATGCAGTGTTGTGGTTAAGAACGAGGGCTCTGCAGCCCGTGCTTGGGTTCAGGTCCCTGCTCTGCTGCAGTCCAGCTGTGGGACCTGTCCAGTGCTATATATTTCTCATCTGTAAAATGGGGTTAATAACCATACCTGTCTTCTGGGGCTGCTGTGGAGACTGAATGAGCCATTGAAGAACTTGGAAGAGTTCCTGATGGAGTAAGCAACAATATTCCTTGGTATTGTTGTTACTGTGTTTACAGAAACATCTCCTTTTCATCTGAGTTACATTAATATGACAAGGCATGCTTTGGATACCAGAATTTCCTTTTGTATTACATGGTTGTCTCATTCCATTTTCTTCCCTTCCCTTCCTCTCCCTTCCTCTCCCTTCCCTTCTCTTCCCTTCCCTTCCCTTCCCTTCCCTTCCCTTCCCTTCCCTTCCCTTTCCCTTCCCTTCCCTTCCCTTCCCTTCCCTTCCCTTCCCTTCCCTTCCCTTCCCTTCCCTTCCCTTCCCTTCCCTTCCCTCCCCCCCCCCTTTTGTTTTAAAGATGCAACCCTTTCCTTCTCCCTACTTTCTTGGATCCTCAGGACTATGACAGAGATGATGTTACTTTGCTTCTTTCTCTCTCTCCTAGGATGCACCCTGCTATTCTACGAGACCTATGGGAAGAATTCCATGGATCAGAGTAATGCCCCTCGGTGTGCCTTGTTTGCAGAAGACAGCATAGTGCAGTCTGTCCCAGAACATCCCAAGAAGGAAAACGTGTTCTGCCTCAGCAACTCCTTTGGAGATGTCTACCTTTTCCAGGTAGTGTCAAGCTTTCTAAATGTGGGGTTGAGGCAATGGCATGTGTACTATGAGGACAAGAAGGAACAGAATGAAGAGGCAGAGCCTAACAATGAAATAGAGTAAAAGCTTAGTCTTTGGGTTGGAGCTTAAGCAAGAGAATTGGCCTCTGTTTGCTGTCAAGTGTCATTAAGTCATTCATACAGCCGACATTCCTTGGGATACCTTTCAAGTGCCAGGCTGTGGCCCATGGGGTGGTCTTTGGGATAGGAAGAGAGAAAAATTGTGATCTCCATTCTGGCATAGCTCATGATCTAGTGGTGCAAGGTCTGAAATTCCCAGAGTGGAGGCTTTTAAGTGAAGCCTACAGAGTATGGATAGGAGAGCTTTCGATTTTTCCCCAAGAATCCCAGTAGAAGGAGCAGCTTTTCAGGAAAACCTTATAGACAAATGCTGTAAGGTCTCCTTTCCAATGGAAGTGGGCTTAGGTTGTTAAGATTCAAGTTATCTGCTGTTACGATTTTTAGTAATTTTTTTAGCAAGTGTGAAGCTTAAGAGCATGGTGTAATGCCAAGCCATTGGTATTGGTGTCAGCCTTAGGTATGAGATCCTGGTGCTGTCGTTGAGTGTGTATGCCACCTTAGAGTACTTCCTGAATTGCTCCGAGCTTTGGATCCTTCAACCAGCAGGATAATAATGGCTTATAGGATTGCTTATTTAAGGATAAAAAATGTGCATGTGTTAAGTGCTAAAGAAATTCTAAGTATTAGTGATTAACTTGAAAGAGGTAGAAGTGAAGGAAGTGAAGTATGCTTCTGAAGAGCTTCCCAGTCTAAACCCATTGCGGCATGTAGACCCAGTTTGGGCTGCAGGTTATATCTGACCAGTAAGGCTCATGGAAGACCTCATGGGTCCTAGGTGTCTCGATGACAATGGTCTTGGACACCCTGAGGAGTCTTGCAGGACTTGCAGGAATATAATGTTCTCTCAGCCAGCTGACTTTGGGAATTTAGAAATCTCTGCACAGGATTTCCTGTTGCCAGTTCTAGGTAAACTCACTGGGCATCTAGCCTTATTGCTGTCCTCAACTTGACTTACAAGATTCAGAGTTTGAGATTTGATTTTCCTTCTCATAACAGAAAGGTTGCTTAGAGTTTCTTTGATGCTCTAAAGCTAAGGAATGAATTGCTGTTAATCTGAATTGTAGGGACAGTAAGAACATTAGATTAAATCTGCATGGACTGGGGCACCTGGGTGGCTTAGTAGGTTAAGCTCCTGCCTTCAGCTCAGGTCATGATCTTGGGGTGCTGGGACTCAGCCCTGCATTAGGCTCCCTGCTCAGCGGGGAATCTGCTTCTCCCTCTGCCTCTCCCCCCCGCTCGTGCTCTCTCTCAAATAAATAAAATCTTAAAAAAAAGTTAAAAAAACATCTGCATGGATTTCTCAGGGGCAAGTGTGATACTAGTATTTTGTGATTTAGTTCAAATATCCTTAGTTCTCAGAAATTTTCCCAGTAGGTCCTATTGTATGATTCCAGAGATCATTGGAGGATCAATCTGTAGCTTGAATGTGTGTGGTTTTTCTGGACATCAAGGAAGCGGAAGGGCTTTTTAGCCCTGCTTAGAATCATAATCTTTGCCCATTCTGCTTTTTTCAAACTTGCTTTATTTTTAAAATATTTTTCTCATGTGAGAATTGCATGTAGTCATTGTGTCTGAAGTTGACTTAAGAGTAGAGAGAATAGAGCCATTAGGTATGTTCCCAGTGCTCAAAGACAACTATTTTAATGCTGTGATGTCCTGTCCCACCCTCCATTTTTTTTTATAGATTTCATAATTGAGTTCATACTATAGATGAAATTTCATATCCAGGTTTCAGAGTTTAACATTTTAAGCCCTAATATTTTCTCACTCTATTAAAATTATGAGGAGAAGCACCTTTTAGAGAACAGCGTAGCATAGTGTAGACACTGAGCTGAGTGACTCTACCCTGGGGTTTGGATTGCTCCTCTGCTCTTGGCTCACAGCTTGTTTGTAGTTTGTTGTCCTGTCATATTTGGAGCTACACGATCATTTCTGCTGTGCTCCGGGCATTCTCTCAGACTCTCTGGAGTCAAGGAAGCCTGCAAACCTGAGCTGAGTGGTTGTGTGTGTTTTTGAAATTAAACAGTTTTTATGAAGTGAAATACTTCTTGGGTTTTATACATCAAAGCCCAGCCTCCCACTCTGGAAGGTACTTTGTGGTGAAACAATTCCAAATAGGTTTTTTCTCCCCCATGTGTTTAGGCCACAAGCCAGACAGATCTGGAAAATTGGGTCACTGCCATACATTCAGCTTGCGCATCCCTTTTTGCAAAGAAGCATGGGAAAGAGGACACGGTTCGGCTACTGAAGAACCAGACCAAAAACCTTGTTCAGAAGATAGATATGGACAGCAAGATGAAGAAGATGGCAGAGTTACAGCTGTCGGTGGTGAGCGACCCAAAGAACAGGAAAGCCATAGAAAACCAGGTACTGCTTATTTGTGTATTTTCTTTCATTGCTCATGTCACTTAGAGCAAAAATCTGAGTTTGAATGCAAATGGCGGTGGTGATTCCTACACCTGTGGGGGAGATTCCTTCTGTGGCCTCTTGTTTCAAGTACTTAATGGCAGCACTTTTGTGACATCCATGACGTGTTAGGCTTTACCACCTTTGGTTGTTGTTTTGTGTCCAATGGAATATTTTGTGACCAAGGCTTTTTTCGTAATACTGAATAGTTCTTTCTGGCCTGGCTGACTCTTTCATATAGTCCCTCTCAGACCAAGATTTATATAATAAGACCAATAGAAGATTAGACAGATAGGATTCTAATACAGAAGGTGGCTTTGAAAAGTATGGTTTGGTGTAGCACAGCTCTTCCCATCTGTGGATTCCAAAAAAACAGTATATGTATTTTTTTTTTCTGTTTATAACAGATATGGTCCTTAGGAAAATGCTTTCTCTGGCCTAGTTCCACATTCATATCATAATTAAATAGCTAGTTTCTATGCTGTTTGAATTTTGGAGGAGGAGAAGCAGCTTTTTGTTTTCCTTTGCTCACATGCCCTCGGCACTTAGACATGTGGCCGTAAAAATTCTAGCATTTCTGTCTTCATAAGTGCAGGATGAGTGTTGTATCTTTAGAAGATTAATCAAGCAATGGCTTGGAGGGCAGATAGGCTTAGAGAGAGCTGTGATTTAGTGGGATGGCACTGGTCTGGATGTGTGGTTACCAGGGCTCGGTGCAGAGTGTCTCCAGAAGTTTTCACAACTTATGTGGAAAACGTATTTCAGAGTAAGTAATTTCTGTAATTCTATGGAATCTCAATGAGAGTATCCTACACTCCTGAATTGAACTACTCCTCAAACAGAATATGCCATTTATCTAAAGAGTACCTGCTAGCAAAATACAAACTTCCAGTTAAGAAGGAATTGAAAAGGGAGTTGAAACTGCCTGACAGAAGGAAGGGAGATGGCAGGTGTGTGGGAGTTTGGCAGGAACACCATGGCTGGAAGAAGTGCTGCCAGGAGCTCACCCTGAGTTATCTCTGCCCTCTGCCTGCTTCCTCTGAGCAGCCCCCCTGCTCGTGGCCAGGAAGAGTTAGGTACTGAGGCAGGTCCCCATCACCCAGCTTTCTGTGCTCGTCGCACGTAGAGATGTGACGGTATGTTGAGTTACCTGGCAAATCAAAAAGCTTGCAGAGGAGAAATGGTTATCCCAGTACCACATCTCCTGTGTGGTCCTGAATTTCTAAGGATCCAGTAGCCACAATAGTCTGTCCTCCGAGGTGAAACTCACAGATTCATGTGTCTCGGAGTGTTCATGGTGCTCCAGTAAAACAATCTCGGGCTGATCACATGGGAAGAAGTGTGGCTTGGACTTCTACTGGCTCTCTGAAATTTACCTTTGAAGCCATACTTTAGTGCTCTGAAGGGATGTCCACCTTGGAGTTTTTAGGTCCTTACATAATGTCAAATGTTTTGGTCCAGGGAGTAAAAGGGAAATCAGGCAACATGCAGACACCCCTGGCCTGCCCCTCGCACTCCCCTGCCCCCCCCACCCCCCGCATTTGTTTCCCTTTTCCTTTTTATGGTCACAGGAAGTCTAAGCACACTTGAAAAAAATACACATTTTCATTAAGTGTAATTTTATTCCACTAAATGCAGTTTCATTAAGTATGTTTTATAGTTGCCAAACAACTAATTTATGATGTGTCTGGGAGCAGAGTTTTACTTTCACATAAACCGGACACAAATCCAAGAGTCTTCGATGGTTGGATGGCCTGAAGAGAAGCTCTTTGATTTATTACTTGTAGCACATTATGCATTCTTTGTCAGAATCATTAGTTATTTTAAGCACGGTGTCCTGATACTACTAATTTTTCATTTAAGTTCTCGCTGCCTTCACCGCTTCTCCCTCCTTCCCCTGTTCTCCCTGCCCCTACCGTGAACACAGTTACCTTCTCATATTGTGCTTGTGCATTTCTGGTAAGAAACAATTGGGTTGATCTTTAGAAATTCCACCTGAAAATATTCTCTCCCCCATATCGGCAGTTTCTAAGATTGTATTTGAGTCATGCTTTCCCAGAGGTCTTTGCAGTGGGTGGGTGTCACGAATTACATTTGCTGGGCTCACTGTCCTTAGCTCATTTGCCAGATGGTGGTAAAGAGAGCTATTAGCTCTTTACTTGCAGACGCAAAGTATATGAAACGTAAAGGGGATGAAAAAGCACATGCTTAGAATTATTTTTATGAGATGGTCTTTGACTAGAGAATGTTATGTGAAGCTACAAAGGCAAAGGTATTTTCAAATCAAGACCAATAAGAACATGATCTCCCAAATATCCCGTAACTGTATAGTTTTCTCTAAACTACCTTTTATAAACTTCTTTGAAAGAGCAGTAGTGCTCTATCCACTTACCATTTAAAACTCTCAATGTCAATATATTTTATCTTACATAAAAGGAAATATTTTATTTATGTAGTGTTTTCCCGCAGAAACCCCAAGAACCTCAGATAGAGTCATTTATAGCCTAATAATAGCAGAACTTACAGAGTCCATTACATCATGCACGATAAAGTCTCTGGAACAGATTTTCTTTGAAGTGCTTGGGTGGAGAAGATCATTGTGTACACCCTTTCCAAATAAAAAGATAAAATAAGGCTATCATAGTCATAACGGCCGAGCTTCATAGTGTTGGGTGGTAACGTGCTCTGCTTGAAAGAGACCGTCCCATGGGCTTGTCCCAGGGCCTTTTGGAGATTCTATGGGGCAGGATGACGCAGCTTTCATTTGAGCATATCCAATGTGGAGCAGACCGTGTAGCCATCCACATGTTGGATTCCTTTTGAAGTTCTGAGGGAGGAAGAGCTATAAATTAAGTCCAGTTAGTACTTTATTTTCCTTCCTGTTTATTATTTTAAACAAGCAAACAGAGACCAAACCTCATCGCCCTTTGGCGATCTTGGCTTCCCCCCAGATGGCTTCCCCGCATCCTGAGGTTGCATGCTCCTCACCGGTCCCCCCCCCCCCCCCCCCCCCGTTGGCTTGTGAGGCCTGGATGCTGGAAAGCAGTCAGAATGGGGCAGAAGAGGTAGTGGGAGCAGCAGGCTGGGGCCGTGGGCTCGGGGTTGCTCTGGGCTTTGGGGAAACGTGGGCTTCATCTTAAATATTAAAGTTTCAAACTGGTAAAGAGGATGAGTTGGATCTAGGCAGCTGGAAACTGTGGTGGTGGGGGAATAAAGTGAATGGAGCCTTGAAGAAAATACAATGTGGATCGTGTGTGTTTGTGGGAAGCTATTTGGGGAATAAAACACTGGAGTGTGAGATATTGGTAAAAGGGGTTTGAGGAGATGAGGCCAGATTATGGAGGTTCTGGGCATGCTGTTTAGGTCAGTGAACATTTATTAAGTGTGTATCTGGACCAGGCAAATGTACACAAACTGGAGATTCAAAAAGATGCTGTCTTTGCTCCCCAGAGCTCTCAGGCTAGCAGGGTGCCAGTCAGTTAAGCATATTATTTCAACATAATTTAGTGACTCCGGAGCAAATGATACTCCAGAGTATTGTGGAAGACAAATGGGAGGTTTAGCCTCCTGTGTAGTCATGGAAGACTTCCAGGCGGAGGGATGCCTGAATTGCTTCATGAAGAGTGAGGAGTTAATCAGGGGAGGAATAGAGAAGGGAACACCAGGCCAAGAATCAGCATAGCAAAGGCAGAGTGCTCTGAAATGATATGGTGCAACCTGGCAGTTTGATTTTTCAGGCACACGGTGTGCAGGTGAGAGATGGAAGGCAAGTAGGACTGTCTTGTCCCTTCCCTGGACCACTGAGGAGGCTCTGTTTTCCCCTTTCTCAGATGCGACTTCTATATGAGGCCAGAGTGTTTGCATCTATAAAGCAGATCTGATCATGTGATTGCCTGGTTTAAAAATCCTCTAGTGGTTTGTACTGCTTGTAAGATAAAGCCCCTAGACCTCTCCTACCTATATTAGCAGTGCCAAACATCATGCAGGTTCCATCCCTTTCTTTGTTTTTTTTTTCTTACAGAGAAGAACCATATAGGCCACACATCTGTGTACAGACATGCCCTATTGCCCGTGCCCCTCACTGGGCTCATCTCTTCTTATTTGTGATGAAGGGTTTAGGCATTACTTCCTCTATGGAGCTGCCCCTCACTTCCCTCCCACCCACTCTTTTATAATTCTTGGGGTCTCTATCATTGCCCTCATCACATTGTTTATAATTATCCCCTTGTGTGTAAGACTGTTCCTGGTTTGAGATACGAGCTCCTGAAGGATCCATAACTTTCCCATCTCTGTATCCCTGGTGCTTTGCCCGAAGTAGTGTGTGAGTGAGTGGACCTAGGTCTCCTCGCCTCTTTCCTGTGGCACACTGGGCTCTCCTCTCTGTAGGCCCCACCCCAGCTCATTGCCAGCTCTGGGCTTCCTTTCCTCAGGCCTTCCCTCTTTCATTCCCAGCTAACATATCCTCTCTTTGGCCTCACTCCTCAGTCTCGTGGCCTCTGAGCTGTTTTATCAGGGCTCCTATCTCAGGCCATAATCATGTAAGATTTCAAGTAACTGCATGAGGTAAAGTTATATGTATCAGCCATTAGTTGGATGAATGAATAGACCCTAAGAGAGGTTAAGTAAATTTTCTAATGTCACAGAGCTGGCATTTGACCACAGGTGTACATTCCTAACCATTGGACTCTGTTGCCTCTCAATAATGAATCAGATTGTGTTTTGCTTGCTGATTAATAATGTAATGAATGGTTTTGTATAAAATTAGTTTTTATCTTTATTTATTTTGTATATATGTGTATATTTATTTTTAAGTAATCTCTACCTACAGTGTAGGGCTCAAGCTCATAACCCCAAGATCAAGAGTCACATGCCTTACTGACTGAGCCAGCCAAGTTGCCCCAAATTAGTTTTTTTTAAGTTTTATTTATTTTTCTTCTTGAAATTTTTAAAAGATTTTATTTATTCATGAGAGACACACACAGAGAGAGGCAGAGACACAGGCAGAGAGAGAAGCAGGCTCTCTATGGGGAGCCCAATGAGGGACTTGATCCCAGGACTCTGGGATCATGCCCTAAGCCAAAGGCAGATGTTCAACCACTGAGCCACCCAGGGTCCCTTATTTATTTATTTTAGAGAGAGCACAGTGGGGAAGGGCAGAGGGACAGAAAGGGAATGTCTCAAGCAGACTCTACGCTGATGGAGCCCAACATGGGGTTCAGTCTCACGACTCACAACCTGGAGATCATGACTTAAGCCAAAACCAGGAGTTGGATGCTTAACCAATTGTACCACCCAGGTGCCCTCCAAAATTAGTTTGTAAATAATTTCTGAAACTTGTATTTTTGGGCTTAATTTGATGGGAAGCATATTTATTATAAAATGGAGTATATTTTATGGCATGTGATTTCTATCTCAGAGGAAGACCAAAACATATTCTCTAAACTTTAGCTGGTTGTTCTAACCAACTAGTTAACTTCAGTGTAATCTGTACCACCAGATGGATTCTTCTGAGAAGGGTAGGTTGTAGTGCTTGGAAAATACTGCATCAGAGTTTTTCATCTTACTTACCGAAAAGGAAAAGCTAATGATCTTTTAGGACCGACCTCATATAAAGAAAAAAAAAAAAAAAAGGACAAATGACCAAAGACTGTGATCACATGACTAAATGATAGAAAATATTTTTCTAGGGATGTTGGGTGTGGCAGGAATGTGCTTGTCATAGTTTTTATGTATCACTTATTCATCTGTTATTTTTAGCATTAGGCTCCCTCTCCTTCCCGCTGCCCACTTTCTACAGCAGATCATAACCTTTCTGAGCTCATTAAATGACTATAGTTGTATTTGCCATAGAGGGGAAACTTTTGCACTGTTTTTGTTACAGTGCTTAAAAGTGGAAGTTTTTGTCCTTAATTTTGTTGTTAGTACTTTTTCTTTTGCAATGGAAGTTAATTCCTTAGAGCGAGTTTTCTTCATGTTGTTTTTCTGTTTTGTGCAGGATGTTAGAAGAAATAAAAGTTCAGTCTACTTTAGGGAAATTGAGTGTTTGTTTTCATGTCCTGATACTTATCTTAAAAAATAAATGTCTGGGGACAATGGTCAGTATTTAAGGAATTTAAGGAAAGAAAGGGGGAAAACAGTCTTGTTTTAAAGGAATTGATTTTGGGCATTTTGGCATTTGATGCTGTTCGAAAAAACAAATCTCCAGAAATTCCTTGATTAATGGATGTCAGATAACATTACTGTGTTAGTGATGATGGTGATGAGAATTTCCCCACATAACATTGAAGAGCTACAAAACTGTCTTCTGGTTCTCCCTTTACATTTGTAAAAATGTATCTTTATCTCATCTTTTGAGGGATAATTATAAAATATGTTTATTTTTTTCATTAACAGTGCTTAAGATTTTGGATGAGCTTTGTACATCAAGGTGGGTAAGGAGACAGAAATTCCCAATGTTCAGTATGCACAGGGCACCCAAATGAGAGTGTAGATGGTCGTAACATCATTCCATGTTGAACACTTGAGGATTTGTTGGGAGAAATGAGGGTGACGTGAAAATTTACATGAGCGTTGCTGCAGTAGGTCTTGGAGGGTGCACACATATTTGCCTCATGAGTGAAGGGGCCTGTGATTCGGGATTCAAGGACTGCATTGTAAGTGCTTTGATAGAAGCTTACTCTCATACACTGCTTACCTCAGGATCCACTCCAGGCCTTTGCTTATCTGGAAAGGAGAGCTTATTTTGGGGCCCTGGTCAAGTCACTCCCCTCTGAGGACTCAGTTTCCTCTGCTGAGAAACAAAGGTGTGGTAATCCCGTTGCCTGTGTGAGCTCACTGCACATGTTGGCAGACTCTCAATGTCACTGGGTCTGTTTTGAGCTTGTGCATCAGCCTTTTTGCTTTCCTCTTCCCTCCAAGGAACCCAGGCACCTGAATGTACATCCTTGATACCTGGTATTTTCCTAATGCCTTCTCTACAACTTCCATGAGTCTGTGGAAAGAAAAACCAGATATTTCATTGTTTCTTATCCAACAAATCCTCATTTAACCTCTGTGGCAGATCCTCTGTAAAAGAACCATGGCCTTCGAAATAAGAGAAATATTCTCTTTAAGTACAGAAGAACTGTGTGACTGATGTTGATGGATTTTGCTGTAGAAATCTGTGGAGGTGAAGGCTGGATCAGTCAGGGTTCTCCAGAGAAACAGAACCAATAGAAGGTATGAAAGATTGTGCATAAAGAGATTTATTATAAGGAACACAATCACGTGACTGTGGAGGCACCCAAGTCCCAAGATCTGCAGCATGAGTAAGCTGGAGACCCAGGAGAGCTGGTGGTACTATTCCCATTCCAGGACTGGCAGCCTTGAAACCCAGGGTGGGTTGATACTTCAGTTCAAGTCCAAAGTCAGAGAAAAAGCCAATATTCCAATTGGAAGGCCCCTGGGTAGGAGGAATTCTCTCTTACTTGGGGAAGGGTCAGCTTTTCTGGTCTGTATTCACGCCTTCAGCTATTGGTGAGGCCCACCCACATGGGGGAGGCAGTCTCTGGTACTCTGCCTACCCATTTAAGTGTTAACTGTCATCCAAAAACCCCCTTGTAAAAACACCCAGAATAATGTTTGACCACAACTCTGGACACCTAATGGCCCAGTCAAGTTGACACACACAGAATGAACCATCACAAAGGCTGAGTCAGGATGAACACAGGAGGTGTTGTTAAAATGGAACAGTCATAAAGTCCCTTCTCATTTGCATTTTTCATGCAATTTAATTTTAAAACGACCTCTACCATGTATGATATTGATTGAGATACTAGTTTTCTTGAAACATAATTGCATATGGTAATGAACTTCTTCTTTGTAAGGTCTGCTTTAGCCTGGTCTGGGTGCCCCAAACTCTTCTTCCTTTAAGTGACGTAAGCATTTAAACCCATTTTCTTCTCATGAATCTCCCTGCATTTTGTCCCAGGTTTTGCGTGGAGATGTCTAGGCATGGTGAAGTTGATCACAGTGTTTCTGACAAGATTTTAAGACTGCCTGTGTATTGCTGAGCTGGCATGGTCTTCACTTTCCAGGGGTGTTTTGATGGGTAGTCACATAAATACATTAAGTGATGCCTTTAAAAATATTTTGTAAACTGCAGAATTCAGTGAAAATATAAGAGTGTCCTCTTCCCTGATCTCTCATGATTGGCATAGACCCTCATTTTATTTTACTTGATCTTTTGTCTTTGTATTCCACCATGGGTGCATAGGCTTCTTTCTCTGTCCTCTGATGCATCCTTCCCCAACATAGCCCCTAGAAATTATCTCGTAAAACAGTTTCACCCAGAGGTATAAATAAGGGATACACTTAAATATACTACCCAATCTGGAAACATCTGCATATTATAAGAAGACAAAAGAATGTGTCTGTAATTGTGGATTTTCAGGAATTAGCTAGAGAAGATACTTGAGAGATAGAACTGGGAGTATAGTTTTCACTGTGGCTTATAGCTTCTGGTAGGTGTCAGTTCATGGTTGTGTAATAGTCATTTGTTACTTCTGGAATCTAAAATTCTTCAATATGGTAAGATCAAGAGATTTGCAGTTTTGGTTTGGGCTGTCTTGTTAGTCTAGAGCTGTGGTCCTCACTAAGGCTGTGAATTAGAATTGGTGGAGGTGCTTTTGAAATGTAAACATTCCTAGGCTCCACACTTAAGGAGTAGACTCTTCAGGAATATGACCTGGTCATGTTCATTTTTAAAAGCCAACAGGTGGGGCACCTGTGTGGCTCAGTTGGTTGGGCTTCTGCCTTTGACTCAGGTCATGATCTGCCATTATATTTCTTCCATGGGGAGAAGGTGTGTGCTGACCTTCCTAGGAAATAGATCTGGAAAACATGGAAGGGGGTGTGGGGAGTAACCGGAGTTTGTACTGTTTTTTTCTCTTAAGAGACTGAAGGATGCGTAACATTAAGTGTTGGAGATACTTCAACGTATCATTTATCCGGAATTAAGAATTGACCTGAAGGTTTGCTGTGATGAGTTAGAATCTGCTTGGATGCTAAACACTACCAAACTAGTGATGCAGCTGGTGCAAGTGAAGTGACACATGCATCTTTATGACCAGCCTTCAGTGCAGACCATCTGAATGTGGCGATTGCTCAGGCTACCACTGGAAGGCCAGCTTTCTGCTCTCCTTTGTTTTCGCAAGTTACTAGAGCCTTCTTCACCTTTTGGTATTTGACTGTCTTTCTTTACCAATTCATAACTTCAGTTTTGAAGAAGCACATAGACATTTCAGTTGTGTAAATAATTAGATGTATTTTAATTTTATTCAGATGTATAGATGGCGATTATTCTCTAGTATACTTACAGTAGGAGTAGAAGCTCTATCTGCCTTCACCCCTGAAGTCCATTTGCTTCTTATTATTTTTGAGTCATCTACTCACAATGCATGACAATGTAAAAGTCACTATGTCATTATCCAGCCTTTGTTTGTAGGCAATTCAGTCAATCTGGTTTAAGATCAGAGGCTGGAAACGTGTAGGGAAATTAAACAAAGTGAAATAACCGATTTAGAGTTGTGTGTTCTGCCTTAAGTTGGCATGGTTTGGAGTCGGGACCACCGGCTGTGTTTTGTTTTGTCCTGGGCCATCCTGATGAAGCACAGTGCTTTCTGACTCGCTGTGTTTAGGGAGGAGGGCTGGAGATGGGGCGAGCAGGGAAGGCTCATCTCAACCATACAGCACCAGCTGAAACAAATTGTTCCTTGAAGTTTGTGAAAGGGATCATATTTTCAGTTGGACCCATGAAAACGTCTCATCTTAATTTAAATTACCCCTGTTCTTTCTTAAACAGATCCAGCAATGGGAGCAGAACCTGGAGAAATTTCACATGGATCTGTTCAGGATGCGTTGCTATCTGGCCAGCCTACAAGGCGGGGAGCTGCCAAACCCCAAGAGCCTCCTCGCTGCCGCCAGCCGCCCCTCCAAGCTGGCCCTCGGCAGGCTGGGCATCTTGTCAGTTTCTTCTTTCCATGCTCTAGTAAGTTCCTGGGAAAGGCCATTTGTGGCATTTGGGGGGATTGTGGATGTTCACCCTTTCCCAGCTGGTTGCCCTTCAGCTCTCCTGTGACTTAACCTAGTTACGGTCCAGGGACTGCCCCCCCCCACCCCGCTGCATGCCAGACACTGCGGGGATGCGGGGTGGGAGGCAGCCTGCTGTACTGAGTCCTGGCTTCTTGGAGCCCACCTACTCATAGACAGTTATTAAATATTCATGTCTGCCTCTGCCGTCTGTCTGTTCTTCATCTGGTCAGGAAGGTGGAAATCCCTGAGGAGTAGCAATAATGGTATGAAGAATTAAAAGGCTGAGCAAAGGTGGTTTTGTGTGTACTGCACAGAGCCCTCCATTAGGTTCTTGACATTGGCTCCTGGGTGGCTGGCTTCTGTGGACAGTACGAGCTCCAGCCTGTGGGCAGGGGATAGTCTGCAGGTCAGTTTGTTAAGCCTGCTGCCCACCCTAGAGAGATCTGAATGTTGTAATTAGGCTTGTGTTGCCCAGATAAGAGATGTCTGGGCACATGGGGCATATAATGCATATGGGGGATACATTTCTGGCATGTCAGACATGTGGTAGCATTTGGCTCTGGTCAGAATATGATGGTTACAGGCAAGCAGGGGCTTACCTCTGTTCAGGCAGCAGCTAATTCTATCACCCAAATAATAAGTTTTAAGATTTTTAAAACTGTGTTTTTAATTAGGTTTGTTCTAGAGATGACTCCGCTTTCCGGAAAAGAACGCTCTCACTGACCCAGCGAGGAAGAAACAAGAAGGGGATATTTTCTTCATTAAAAGGGCTGGACACTCTGGCAAGAAAAGGGAAGGAGAAAAGACCTTCTGTAACTCAGGCGAGTTCCGCAGTACCAGAGGGACAGCAGACGTAGTGGGAAATCCTTGATAGTCAGCAAAGCCTAAATGTTCATCACCCATTAAGAATGAGATAAAAGTTGATTCAGAGGAATGCAGTCTTAGCATGGGCTTTTTCCAAATGGGAACACACAAGTCACCCAGCCTCCTTTTGGGACTTCCAAAAAGGTACTCACACCTTGCTCGCATCTGCAGCTCCAGGCACACAAAAATCAGAAAAGAATCCATGCTTTTCATTGCCTTTAGAATATTTTTCCCCCTAAGATTTGATATGAAAATACACATGTAAAATTAATAATAAAGAAAAAGCAACCAAGTTCTGATAATGCTAGGCACTTTTCTCAGTCTTTATGACACAGAGTAGAAATTTTGTCATCACAGTGTACAGATGAGAAGCCTGAGACTGAGAGGTTAAGTCACTTCCTCATCTTTGTTCACACAACGCCCTTAGGGCAGGGCTGGCCTTCATCTGCCCAGATCCAGGGCTCTGCAACATTGGGCTATTGCAGCTGCCAATTGTCTTAGAGGAAGGGCACTGGTTTTAATATTTTAAAAATAATCTGAGTACTCATTGCTGAAATGGGGCCCATGGACAGTGCATTGTTTTCAGAATTTCAGTCGGAAGTATTTCCTAATAACATTAATAGAGTATATGATAATGAATTTTATGCTGCAGACTGATATGTTTCAGGATTATTATTTTTTCAAAGACTGTTGAAAAGAGTTCTTCATATGTTAATCTAATCATTTAAATGGGAAGGAAAGATGTGATTAAGTCTGAAGAAGTTCTTGTTTTTTACTTTTAACATGTCATTCTGAATATGCTTCTAGTATCATCTGGAAGAGAGGGTTACATTTTGTGGCACTTGATTTTCTAATTTTACATGGATCTTTGTGTGTCATAGTTGTGTGAATTGTGTGATAGAAGCTACTTCTTTGACCTATTTACATGTTTACAACACATGAACCCTCTTTTCCATGGCCTCTGTTTTGCATATTCCTATACAAGTTTTATATACTCCTATACAAGGGAAAAGAATATCACATAGAAAAATTGTTTTGTGCTTGTACTTTAATTGGAAAGTAATCATGTATTGGTAATAAATGGAAAAATATTTCTTTATTATAGAAGGTAGTCATCTATAGGCCATTGGCTAATGCTAGGCTTATATTTTGAATTGAACTTACGTGAATGTATTTGAAGCAAATCTTGGTTTAAATCCAGACAGTTCTATATAGTTAAATGATAATGATAAATAACTTGATAACTTGCTTATTTTTCTTAAATATTGACATTCAGCTAATTATATATGAGCCTAATATGGTCTTTATCACATCAGATATGGTAAATGTTCTTCATATAAGATTTCTTGAGAAACAAAAACATTTGAACATTTTTGTTTTAAAAAGATATGAAACTAATAATGTATTCATGTAACTGAATGAAGTAGATGTGAAAGGTATCAATGAATGTTTAAATGGCTAGTTCTTTATATTTTGCTACAAAATCTAAAAGATAAAAATTAGAAAAAAGAAATTATTCATCTTCCCTTTATCCAGACACAACCAGGTTTAGTATTTAGGTATATTTCTTGCCAATTTTTCTTCTGTGTACATTCAGAAAATAGTTACAAGCTTCATTTTGATGGTCTTGAGAACCCAACTTTGAGCTCCATTTCCTATCTTCAGAAATGTATACTTCTTGGTTAAAAACATCACGAATATTCAGGATATTCAAGTGAATGATATATGACACCATAGAAAAGTAATTTGTAACTCTATGGGAAGTAAAAAAAAACTCTTCCTTTAAAGTTAAAATTTTAAATGTAGTAGAGTAGGACTGCCCTGGTATGAAAATCTTATAAAATGTTATAGAACATAACATTTTAAACACTGAAAAAGGATAACTGCCAAATGAACATTGCAGAGCCATTTCATTAGCTTCCCCTCAGCCCCCCAACTCCTGTTTATCAGATATTTGATTCAAGTAGCAGTTAGGCATTTTCTGGAACTCTGCTATCACAAAACTCCCAATATCTCCAGTGAAGGAAACGTTGCTGTAGGTGGCACTCATCTTGTCTTACATTGATAATGCAAACACTAAGTTGAGTGGGCAGCGTTAGTTCACAATCTTCACATGAATCTGTTGAAAATAAATTTAGGGCAGCCCAGGTGGTGCAGCGGTTTAGTGCTGCCTGCAGCCTGGGGTGTGATCCTGGAGTCCCGGGATCGAGTCCCACGTCGGGCTCCCTGCGTGGAGCCTGCTTCTCCCTCTGCCTGTGTCTCTGCCCCTGTCTCTCTCTCTGAATAAATAAATAGATCTAAAAAAAAAAAAAAGAAAAAAAGAAAATAAATTTAGAATTCAAATGGTCTCTAGTGACCAAGTAAGAGATGTTCTCAGAATGCCAAGTTATTTTGAAGATACCCTGTCTTAAAAGATAGGTAACCCTATCTTAAAAGTGGCAAGGCTAGACTAAGATCAAAATAGCAACTTTCATTTATAGTTCCTGATTGCTCAGCAATACTTACCCTTGTTTGAGTGTTTGGTGAATCCAAAATTGCATTTTCCTCTCAGGATTGTTAGAGAACTTCACACAGATAGTACATCCATGCTGTGAGTCAGCAGCCTTTGGATCACCAGGTTCCTTGTCCAAACTCCAAAAGGGTTTCTGACGAAACAACTCAGAACCATTTCTGAATGGAACTGTGGAGTAGAGTAAAAGATTGACTGGATGAACTTAGGCTTTTTCTTTGCAGTTTTTTCAAATCCACCTTCCCCTTAAAGTTGTGTTTCATGATACTGAACGATTTCTCTGTCTTCTCCACCAAATCATTTTATCTTGGGATTTATGTCCACTAAACCTCTAAACATTTTGTTGGGATTGAAACCTGATTTTAATAGGCTTGGACAAATGTAATATGCTTTTGCAGAAGTAGGTGCTGTTATTTAATTAATTGGGATAATTTAGCTAGTTGACAATTTAGTTGAAAAAACTGAGGAATGGCTGAGTATTATACTCCTGAGGGGGAGGTAAGGGAGGTGCTTTCTTATGATCCTAAAATAATATAAAACAGCTTACCTCTTCTGCCTTCACATGAGTTTGGCCCCAGCCATGGGCTCCAGAACTCTTCAGTATGTTATGTTATTGTTGACGCTGCTCCCAGTGGGCTGCTCTGCCTAAGATGTCCTGAGATGGGGTAGAAAAATCTCCACTCAAAACCCCATTCCCCTTCACTGACCATTCTCAGAAGTCAGGGGCTGCAAGAGGTGGGGTATGAGATGGAATGGCTTGTGCCAGGAACCATTTTGCTGTGTTGCTCCTCTGTATTCTGGGTGCTCTCCTTTTGCTAGATCTGACCAACCATGGGACTGCAAGGAAGCCAAATCCGAACCTTCCTTTTTTTTTTTTTTTTAAGATTTTATTTATTTATTTAGAGTGTTGGGGGGAGATTGGCAGAGGGAAAGGAAGAGAGAGAATCTCAAGCAGGGGTCAGCTGAGTGCGGAGCCCCATATGGGGCTCAGTCTCACCACCCTGAGATCCTGACCCCAGCTGAAATCAAGAGTCAGATGCTTAACCAACTGAGCGAACCAGGTATACCTCACACCTTCCTTTTTATAAATCATACCATCAAGATGTCAGACTTCTATAATTGAATATAAATAATTCCCATTCTCTGCCCCTTTATTTCTATACACAAGCAGAGCCTATTTCAAAATCCAGATCAAAGTACCATCCTTTTCTCCCCCCTCATTTAATTAAAAAATTGTATGACTTTCATAGATTTCCTTAGTAATTGGAAGTAGAGCAGCATTCCTGTGAAACCTTTCATAAGCCGAAATAGCAAAAAGTGAAGAAGCAAATACCGTTAATTTATATGGAAAAATGCTGAGCATTTCCAGACCCCACAAATAACCTGTAAGGCTTTTCTGATACCTCAGGGCACATCTTGTTAAAGGATGCACAAAATAAATAGAGGTAAAGCTCAGATGCTCACAGACACAGTTCAAAGCTCTGGTGGCTTGATGCTCTGATGCCAAGTGTAGCTCCCAGGGCAGGAAGTTGACCATGCCACTCTTGCTGCTGGGCATGCACGCTGTCTCTAGAATGAATGACTTACTGCAAAACAGACTCTGAATGTGTTTTTGCTTTTCACCTGATTTCATAAAAGTGCACATCTTCTCTGGATTTCTTTCATTTAGCTATAACAGCTACAAACATAGATCTTTCATGAAAAGCCGGTGAGTGGCAGTGTGGACTATGGAAAAGGAGGGGACACCTGTATTTCTTTGGTTTGCTACCTTTTACTCTCAGTGATGTGAACAAGTCCTGTCTTGCAGGCAGGCTTGTAAGTGAGACCCTTGCTCTTTAGAGTTTATAATTTATGATTACGTATATATTCTCAGTCCATTTAGCAAACTGCTAAAGATACAGTATCGCTTAATAAGTCTGCCTGTTGTCTACATGAGATGTATAGTCCTTTAATAATAGTTGAGAAGAAATGTTTGATCTGCGATAGAAAACAAATTTTTTTTGTTTATTATATCTCGCCCATCGTTAAATAATAATTTAGAATTCTTTCTTTGAAAGTTAAGAAAGTATATCATGGAAGCATTTTTTATTAACTGAAATTATGTCAGGCTTGGAAAATAAATTTTGCTAAAAAAGCTGTTGATGGTCAGAATGAAGCTTAGTGTTTATTTAAATTGTGCTCAAATTACCAAATGATCTTCTTGTGATTTAATTGACAAGTCCCATTGGGGCTATAATCAGTGAGAGGGAAATATTGCATCTGTTTTTTAAAGCATATATGCATAAACACTTATTTCTATTTTAACTAAGAATTGCTTCTGGTATAGGGACACAATAAATTCTGCATTAGTAGCCCTGTATTAACATATAGGGCTATTTTAATTGTGTATTTATCATTTCAGTACAGTGGTACTTTAGATAACTAGGTTCAAATTGCGTTGCGGGTGGAATGTAGGTTTTTTTTTTTTTTTTTGTATCTCTAGGACTTAAAATTCTACCTGTAGCTGATTGAATCATATTTCACTAGTTTTCCTTTGCTCATCATTCTTGGAGAATATTTATAATTTGCAGAGGCCATCTATTTGTGTATAGCCATTGCATTATGTCCATTTGTGATACAGAAAGGCAGCCATTCCTGAATTGGGAGGGAGGGGTCACAGGCATTTTTAAATATTCCACTCTAATTGGTGCATCATGTAACAGTCCCAACATTGAGTCATCCTAATTCAAAATCTGTTAAGATTGGAGTAAAGCCAGTCTTATTTGAGCATTTTTGAAAGGACATTTTGGCGAGCCCAAAATGAAAGCTTTTCATAGCATGCTTCTTGATGAGTAATAATGAGTCTCAAGCAGTGTTTGAAGGGAGGTGTTTGTTATGGAGATTGTGACAACAAATCCCCCGCTGAGGCTCTGGAAGGCAGCTACCCCAGAAGCTTCAATGCAGAAATTGCGGAGCCCCTGGGCCTTGGCTCTTTCTCCTGGAAAATTGGCTTGGGGTGTCCCAACTTTCTGTGGCTGCTAGTGAATGAAGTATTGTCACATGAGTCATTAGCTCCAAACTGGAAAAAAAATGCTAATGTTGGTTTTTTTTTTTAAAATGGAAAATATGAATGAAACCATTTATTCTTGACCACAGCATAGTAATCTGTTTAAATAGAATTAGTAGTGTGGAACCCTGCATAAGACACATTGCATATACAGACAGATAGGTACAAAGATAGGTCTTTATTTTCCCTTCATATCAACTGATGTTTGGGCATCAGCCCAAGAAGGCGATCAACACTTTGTCCTCCATGACATTTTGCTGTTATTAAGAAAACCCAGAGCCTGTAAGTCCTTTTGTGTTTTCTCCTCATCTCACTTGCTAATAGACTTTCCTTTTATCAGCAAGTGTGGTAGAGGACCCATTTGTGACAGCCAGATTGTGATTTTGCTACTCACTTCCCTTCAGTGATCCAAGTAGTAATTACAAGCCATTTGATCCAAAAGCATCTGCTGTGAGAACATGCGGAGTTTCAATTTTCTCTCCTTGTGGCACACTGAGCATAAGTAATTTGACATGTGCTTTCAGGACCATGAATGTAATCGTAATAATAAATGCTTCTGTAGAAGTTGCCGACAAGGAAGGCACGACTTCCTTAATCAAGCTGGGGTGGCCATGCCTGTGGTTGGGTGATGTTCCTCCTGCCTCATGGGTGGCCACTCACAGTCCACCACATGCTGCTCTGAGTACCCGGGGCTCCTCAGGGTCTTGAGACAATGGATGGTTCTCATGCAGTTCTTTTCTAGCGGCCACTGCTGAATTTTGGGTCTTTGGGCTGCTACAGTATAATTCTAATTTTTGAAGTTCTGCAGACTGAACTTCAAAAAGTTCTACAATGTTATGTTATGGCCCTTTAGGACATAATGCCTTCTAATGCAATTCCTCATGCCAGTCTCTCCTGGCCTCCCCATGAAGCTTGGGGCTTCTAGCACCCTGTAAAGGTGAAGAAACTGAAGCCCAGAGACTTTAGATAGCCAGCCCAGGCAAGGCTGGGATTTGACCAGATTGTCAATTTTTGAGCAAGCTAATTGGAAACTATTTAAAAAAAAGTTTTTTTTAAAGATTGTATTTATTTTTTTGAGAGCAAGCATGTGGTTGGGCAGCGGCAGAGGGAGAGAGAGAAGCAGACCCTCGTTGAGCAAGGAGCTTGACATGGGGCTCCATCCCAGGACCCTGAAATCATGACCTGAGCTGAAATCAGGAAGTCAGCCACTTAACCCATTGAGCCACAGAGGTGCCCCTAGAAACCAATTTTTAGTGAGAGGATGGGGTTTGGAGAGAGGTGGAGCCGGAGGCAGGTTGGGCCTTGGTGGAGTAGCTGACCTCAGGCTTCTGGGTAAGCGGTAAGAAAGGTGAACGAAGCACCTCTGAAAAGGGTAGGCTGGGAAAAGAGCTTTCCAGAGGGCTTAGTTTTTTTGCTTCTATTCAAGATTCTTTTTTCCTTTTATGAAAAAGAATGGCTTTTATCTGGCTTATTGAAAATAAAGCCACGTGTATATATTCTCGGCCCAGACAGCATTGACCCTTGCAGAAATCTGTCTAGTTTTTGCTCCAGGTAGGCAAAGCTTACAACTACCTAGGACCTCTGTAAACATGTAGCCTTTTCTTTTTCTTGTTCTAATTAATTAATTAGCTCCATATTCCTGATGTTTCCTTGAAATAACCAGGTTTTCCCTTTCTTTAATTGCATACATTTGAGATGGTGTGTTACGCACAGGAAAAACATGTAAATTTTCACTGCAGGATCTCTTGAGGGGCTATCTATGAATCTTCCACAGCCTTGGCTTTGATAGGCATTTTCCCTTCCCATCATTTACTCCATCTTAGGTCAACAGTGTAGACTCGGGAAATGATTCCTTAGAGCGGCCAGCTGTAGGTACAAAGCCTTATTTCATTGAGAGGAAGATGATCATTCTCTCCTTCGTCATTTACCTGCATCCTTTTCTCTTGTTTAGGACTTCTTCCTCTTCAGTACTCTCTTACTAATTTCACTTCTTGAAACTTAGGAACGATTAAGAACTTGGCTGTATGGATAGAACAGCTTTTACCTTTCAAGCCTATGTATGACTGTGAATTTCTAGTTGCATCCAATTCAACGCCCCTGTGCTGGATATGTTCTGGGTGCAAAATGCACGGTGTCAAGGTCCAAAGAAGACTCAGAGCCAGAAAGAGCTTCTGCTGTCATTTGTCTTAGCACAGGGGTGAGGGGGTGGGGTTGGGGGTGGGGATGGGGAATGTGAGGAGTGGAGATTTGGCATCAGCCTAAAAATGACTGTCCAGTGAGCTAGGCTTAGCTAAGTGCTACATCAGAGATATGACTGTAGATTCATTTAATCGAGTTGAATTGGGGTAAAAGGAAAGGAGCAGAAGAGACTTCGTTAGAGAGAGAGAAAGCCTGTAGCACTGGAAATAAGGTTGAAGGATGTATGTGGTTTTAGCACTGGATCTGTGAGGAAGGTAAAGTGGGGAAGGGAAATTGAGATGAATAAGGAACTGGAGGCAGGAGAGTGCTGCTGCCTTGTGGGGAATGTCAGGTGGGCTGTTTTGTTCCACTAGAACTTGGTGAGGTTGTATCCACTTTGGGGAGGTAACTAACTGCCAGGTTGATATTTCCGTAGCACAGTGGTGGTGAGCTGGGGTTTTAGGGTTCAAATCCCTAGAGAACCACCATCGCAGCTCACTATGTGAGCTTGGGCAAGTTTCTAGAATTTTCTGAGCCTCATTTTCTCGCTTGTTATGTAGAGGGTCAGGGTAATGCATAAAGTGTTAGTAGTGAGTGAACGGACAGCGAGATGAAATATTATTTCATCCAGGGGCACCTGACTGCCTGGGTGGCTCAGTTAGTAGAATATGCAACTTGTCATCTCAGGGTGGTGAGTTCAAGCTTCGCGTTGGCTATGAAGCCTACTTAATAGCAACAACAAACTTATTCCAACTAGCCCCATGTAAAACAGTCTCTCTGTGATCTTGTATTTCTCCCGTCCATCTTCAGTCATTTTTTTCTTGTCTGCTTTTACAGGTTAAATTGCTTTGCAGGTGTAATCCACTATTTGGTTTCTTCTTGGCCTGGTTTCTTGTGTGGTTTCTTACTCCGCAGTGACCTCTGCTGGGGTTTTAGTTTGATTCTGAGCAAGCCTGGTTTGAGAGCTGGGGTCTGTACCTGTAAAGCAGTACCTCTCTCCTTATTGCTGATGCACCTGGTTGAAATCACTCTCTACAGGGAAAGGATCTGGAGGTTGAATCAGAGAAGGAAGAGTGATCTCTATGAGATAGGATCCTTCAGGAGAAAGTGGTTCCATCCTGGCTTCCTGCTCCTTGGCTCCAGGCATCTATTCCTTTCTTTTTTTCTTTTGCTTTGGCACATGAGGTTGGTATTCATTCTGGGCTGTGATCATCTTCCAGCAAAATGTACAGAAAGTGACAGATCCATGACGGATCCAGAAACGTTCCTCTAAAGACAAATACCACATTTTAAAAAAGATAACACAGAAAAATGGATTCTTCTCTTGATTTCCTAAGCCTGTTTTTTTCCCCCTAAATTTTCAGTATATCTATTCTAGTTGTTGTTTTTTTTAAATTTTATTTATTTATTGAGAGAGCAAGAGAGAACACAAGTTTGAGGGGAGGAGGACAAACAGGCTCCCTGCTCAGAACCCAGGACCCCAGAATCATGACCTGAGAGCTAAAGGCAGATACTTAACTGGCTGAGCCACCTAGGTGCCCCCCATTCTAGTTTTTTAATTCATCATAAGAGGGTTTTTTGCTTTGTGGGGTTTTCTTTTTCAATGCATGGAATTCAAAGCAAAATCTGCTGATGATAACTTTATGATAAGTAGGATATAATAATGTGATAGTATTGAAAGTAACATTTTCTAATGTGTAAGGTATTTTCACATGTGTATTTTTTTTTGCTTGCAAAATCTGTATTAACTAATAAACTTAAGTAAATTCTGTTACTATCCCCTTTTACAGAATAGGAGAGAAGGCTCAGTAAAGTCAATGTCTTGTCCTACTGCTGATCAAATGGTAGAGTGTGTAACTTGAACATTAGTTTTTTTGTTATCAAATCCCCAACTCTTTACCACCAGACTAATGCAAGAATCTAACCAGAGGACAGCATTTCTGAGTTGCTTAATAAATGTTAACTATTTTTGTTTACAAATCATGGAAGTACACATTAGCATGAGGTCATTGAATTAGCATGTTAATGTCATCCAGGGAAGTAAACATCTTTGGGAAAAGCTTCCTTTTAAAGGTGGTATATTTGGGCATGATTTCTAAGAGTATCTAGATGTGAAATAGTTAAAGGAAAGGAAAAAAAAATGTTCCCAGGATTAGGGATTTTAAAAAGCAAGTTGAAGGAAGAGAGAAGAGAAACATGCTTGGATCAAGTGCAGTTTGGGTTAGGATGTAGCAGGCATCAGTGGCCATTAACAAGAATACCTGTGTATTAAAATTCACAGGTATCAGGAATGCAGATTTCACAGGGCTCTTGTCAACTGGCAATTCTAGAGCAGTGAGAGTGGCTACCAAGCATCCTTACATCCACTGTGTCGTATTCAGATTTGAGCTAAGTGGCAAATGGCACATGGCTATAACACTGGATGAGGAGTCCATTGCCTTCTCGTCAGCCTCCCTGGGCTTGTTTCATGTGGATCCAATGAGAGGCATTGAACTTGTCTGCCCCAGAGGATTGCGAGAAGCCAGACATACAAGGAATGTGGAAGGGTTTACTATAATATACGCCATGAGTCAAGGGGACATTGTTTTAGTAGTGTCTATGCTTTGTGTATCAAGTCTGTATTTTCTCGTGGTATCTGAAAACAGGTGGATGAACTTCTGCATATATATGGTTCAACAGCCGATGGTGTTCCCCGAGACAACACATGGGAAGCCCAGACTTACATTCATTTTCAGGATAATCAAGGAGTTACTGTAATGATCAAGCCAGAACACAGAGTAGAAGATATTTTGACTCTTGCATGCAAGGTAATGGATTTTGCTACAGAAATACACCTCAGTAGAAAGAATCCTTAATCTTGCTTCCCTATGCCTTCTAAATATGTATGGTATTTAAGACCTTACTTTCTATACTAGGGAAAAGATTAGCATCTATTTTTTAAAATTTAAAAAAAGTTTAAGATTAGCATCTATTAACATGTTCAATAATGGACATATTTATTACTTTAATTAGCATTCTTCTCCATATTTTAGAAGGGTGAGTTGTTAGGTTACAGCCCCTTGCTTTCATGAAAAACCTGAGCTGTTTTACTGAAATTCTTTATATACCTTTATATCTAGAATAATTATGAAGACTTGTTATTTAAGTTCCTTAGAGACAGTGCTATGTAAGAAAGCGGCATAAACTTCAAAGTAGTTTGGTTTACTCCTAAGCAGTTTTATAGAGTTAATCTAGATTAAATGAGTAACTTGACTATTCACATTTGCTTCACGGAGATTGTAGGAGACTGTGTTTTACTCATTATTCAAACTGCATTGTATTTCTGAAAAGAGTGTTGACACTAAGTTTTAAAAGAAGGCCTGCTGAGATAGTAGCCTGAACGTCAGAGCAGAGGCTTTTAATCCACCAGGTGGCGTAGTAGAGCTGAACTGTTCTTAAGTTTTCAGAGAAAATGCTGTCAAATCCGTGGAGTGGTGAGAAAAGGCATGTAGACTTTGATAACTCTTTACCATGTACACTTAATAGACGTGGGTAATCTTTAATTTTATCCTTTAATCGTCTCACTTTGACTTATGCCTTAGAACACCAGACACATATATGTAGCTTACATTCTTAGGAGTTTAATGTCCTTTTACTCTTTTACGTAAGGCTCTTATTCAGATAGCCAACAAGAGTGTTTTATAGCAACAACATGAGTTATGAAATTCATAAGTCTTGTAAGTGATAGAGGATGCCAGAAGTCAGAGTGGGTCAGTTAGACCCAGTTAGAGCATGGGCCTGAGATAATTTCTGAGTGAGCGAATCAGTACATGTGTCTACATTTTCCTTTTGAAACATTTTTGGGGTAGGAAATTCCTGATTCTGAAGTCTGTAGAATATGAGATTTTTCACATTTTACACAATTTATCTACTTCAGTAATGAGAAACAACTTAGGTAAAACCAGCGTATAGAATGATACAGCATTTGCTGAGATGGTAAGATCTATTTTGTCAGATAATATACTACCAGAAGTTCTTAAAAATATGTCTTTTGCTTTTAGTGATAATCAGTGTCATTTAGAGAAAACCTTCTTAAAAATAATTATTTGCTCCCTCTTTCTTTTTTTACACCTTTAAATTTCAATATAATTTCTGTATATAGTGTGTGGGTTTAAACTCCTTCAGAAATTTCCACTTTTATTTTTAATGAACAATGATGAATTTAGAAAAAAAATTTAAAATCTGAGTAGATTTCTGTCTTTTTCTTTACAGATGAGGCAGCTGGAACCCAGCCACTATGGCCTACAACTCCGAAAATTAGTAGATGAAAGTACTGAGTACTGTATCCCTGCACCATATGAATACATGCAAGAACAGGCAAGTGTGTATGAGCTTTAGAAAGGGATTTTGAGCCACATCCCTGGCCTCTTGATTTTAAAGGTCTGTAATTTGTGGGGGCACCTGGGTGACTCAGTCAGTTAAGTATCTGACTCTTGATCTTGGCTCCAGTCTTGATTTCAGGGTTCAAGCCCTGCATTGGGCTCCATGCTGGATGTGGAACCTACTAAAAATATATATATATATATTTACATATAAAATATATATATATTTATTTGTCAGGGAGGGGAGAATCCTGTTTTAATTTGGCATCTAGTTTGGAAATCATAAATTTCTAAAGAGGTGCCTGGGTAGCTCTATTGGCTGAGTATCCGACTCTTAAAAATGGTTTCAGCTCAGGTCATGATCTCATGGAGCTCATCGAATTGAACCCCATGTCGGACTCCGGGCTCAGCTGGAGTCTGTTCCTCCCCGTTTGCATTCTCTCTCAAATAAATAAGTAAATAAAATATTAAAATAAATGTGCAAGATACCATGACATTGTATTTTTTGATTTTGTTTTTTTCCTTCTGTAGGTTTATGATGAAATAGAAATCTTTCCGCTGAGTGTTTACGATGTACAACTTACCAAGACTGGCAGTGTGTCTGATTTTGGTAAGCATCGGAACACTGTCCGAGAGCTGTGTTGTCCATCCTTGTCTAGTATGCTCTAGTATCTTTGGACTAAATTTTCTTTCTTTATGTTTACCTTTTCAGTATAAACTAGAGTAGCCTCTTCCTTCATTTTTATTTATTTATATTAGACTAAAAAGATACATAAGGAAAATGCCAAAGTAATTAAAAGAAATGAGTATAAAAATTGCTGAATTTGAAATGATGGTAGTAAGAGTCACACAACAAATAGGCTGTGTGCTGTGTGCTGTTCTGGCATGAGCAAGTCCTAATTCACCTCCTGCCTTTGCTCTCAGCTTTTCACTGGCTGGGAATGCTGCCCTTCACCACTTCCCCTCCCATGTTCCCTCTGTGTAAAGCCACCAGGGCCTCCAGGGATGAACTGAGGGTCTAACTTTCTTAAACTTATGTTATTGCTTTACCTTCAATTTAGAAGTTAAGGGTCAGTCTTACCCAAGTCACTTTGTAATATTTGATTTCTGCATTTCCATTTGTTTGTATTTAAATTTGACTTTGAGCTCCTTATGGGCTGTGCTGATATCTTAAAGTTCATTTCAACATTTTATTCTTTTATCATGGGAACTCAATAGATAACGATCAGTTATCTTGTCTTGTTTGAACACGTAGATGTAACTTTTTTCCTTAAAATGAATCCAGCTAATCAAGTTCTAGTAGTTGTAATATATTAAAATTTTCTTGTGATTTGCTCTTTGTTTTTTATTTTGTTGACTTGATAAAATTGACATGCTCTTTGTTTCTCAATTTACATATCTATTTTGACCCAATGTTATGTTGGTTTTCTCTCTGATGCCTTCTTAGCCTCTTGTCTATATTCTATTGACTTTCACTCTACTTTCCATGGTGGTGTTTGCAAATCTTCTTGATATTTAAGTGGCTGAAGGAGTGAGTGAAGGTACTTGGCAAAGAGAGTTTTTGGAGATCACAGTCTGCTGGGCTCAGCCTGAGGCAGAGAGGGAATGGGTGGGGGGACACATCATTCTTGTTGTCAAAGTACTCCCAGTATTATGGGACCAAGGTGTGGAAACAAATATTCCCAACTGTGGGATCCGAGAAGGGCACACTTCAGGTGAGGGAGATGCATATTTAGAGGAGGGGATGTTTCACCTGGGTTTTGCATGTAGTCACATTTAGAGTAGGTACAGTATCCATCCAAGTGGTTTTCTACCTACTTAAAATGCCTAACCCCATACAGTGTTTTTTTTTTTTAACAAATATTTTGTATTGAGCTGAATTTAATTTATTTCAATAAGAGTATTTTTTTGGTTTCAACTTCTAAATTTTTTTTTAAATGGTAAAATACACATAACAAAGCTTTACCATTGTAACCGTTAAGGATGGTTAAGAATGACAGCTCCGGGACATTACATACGTTGCTGTTCAGCCATTAACACCATTCATATTTGGAACTATTTTCATGTTGCAAAACTGCAACTTTGTATCTATCAAACAAACTTCATTCCCCACCCCTTACCAACCACTATTCTGCTTCCTGTCTATGAATTTTGACTACTCTAACTACCTTATAGAAGTGAACCCTATAGTATTTGTCCTTTTGTGACTGGCTTATTCCACATAGCATAATGTTCTCAAGATTTGTCCATGTTACACAGCATGTATTGGAATCTCTTTCCTTTTTATGAGTGAATAATTCCATCATATGTATATACTGCATTGTGTTTATCCATTCATTTGTCAAAAGAAGGTTAGGTTGCTTCTACCTTTTGGCTTTTGTAGGTAATGCTGCTCTAAACGTGGGTATATCTTTTCTACTTTTTAATAAGGTTGTGCACTCATACTAAACCTTTGTTTTTTTAATTTTTAAAAAACATTTTATTTATTTCACAGAGAGAGTCAGAGAGCACTAGCGGGGGGGGGGGCAGAGGGAGAAGGAGAAGCAGGGTCCCTGCTGAGCAGGGGACCCTGAAGTCATGAGCCAAGGAAGACGCCTAACTGAACCCAAGTCAGACACCTAACTGACTGAGCCATCCGGGTGCTCCTAAACCTTTAGATCTGACATGTTCCTCTTTTTCTGCCCCTCCTAGATATCTGTGCTTTCAAAATACTTGTAATTTGACTTCCTTGACACTGCATACTTATGACAGAAGATGTTCAAGGGAAATACTGCTGATGAAGTTGGTGAAATTAATTAGTGTGCTGAATTTAGACTTTTTTTTTCTTATTGTCACTCTTAGGGTTTGCAGTGACAGCGCAGGTGGACGAGCATCAGCATCTCAGCCGAATATTTATAAGTGATGTTCTCCCTGACGGCTTGGCATATGGAGAAGGTCCGTGTGGCACAAAGTGTCTCTGTTCTCTCCTAACTCAAAACTACGGAATGCAGTCTGCCTAGTGAGATTATCTTTTTGCAGTTTTGTCAGAAAATGGTTTCTCCTAGGATTAAAAGAAAAGTAAACTTCATAGTTTAACTGAAAATGTATATGTGGATAGATAGACAGACAGAATTGGGATGGTGTCTAGAAAGAGAGTACATGCATACACAGAGACGGTACAGTGCAATATGTACTGACAGATGGATTAAGAAAACAGAGAGCCAGACAGACACAGATAAATGTTACTTCACAGGCCATTTCACATCAGGTAAATAGAGGAACAATGAACTTGAGTGATGGTCAAATGGTTTTCCCTTTTCTTTTTAAGGATATATTTATTTACAGAGCATGTGCTATCGGGGAGAGTGGCAGGGGGAGAGAGACTCTCAAGCAGACTCCCTGCTGAACACGGAGCTCAACCCGCCCTCCCACCCACTCGCGGGCCTTGCCTATCTTCCCAGTAACATCTGCTGGGAGGCCTGGTCTCAGGACCCTGAGATCATGACCTGAGCCAGAATTGAGTCGGACATGAAACCGACTGAGCCATCCACACACCTCTGGTTTTCTTTATCCAACTTGTAGGGGCACCTGGCTGGCTTATCCTATAGAGCATATGACTCCTGATCTCTAGGTCGTGAGTTAAAGCCCCATGTTGGCCAAAGGCTTACTTAAAATAAAACAAAACCTAAAACTGTTCCTTTTAGCCCCAGCTTTGAGAGAGCTGACATTGGTTATCAGTGGCATCTGAATACTGTATGTTTTGGCACTTTGTTTGAAGGCAGCAACAGGCCAGTTCCTGAGAATATGTAGTGTGAGTTTGCAGTTGTCCTTCATCTTTGTGTTAGTATATTTCTCTCAGTAATCTCTTTTCTTTTCTTTTGTTTCCTCTTCCTCATTCTCAGGGTTGAGAAAGGGCAATGAAATCATGACCTTAAATGGGGAAGCTGTGTCTGATCTTGACCTCAAGCAGATGGAAGCCCTGTTTTCTGAGAAGAGTGTTGGGCTCACCCTGATTGCCCGGCCGCCAGACAGAAAGAGCACCTTGTGTTCTTCCTGGTCAGACAGTGACCTGTTCTCAAGGGACCAGAAGAGTCTACTTCCCCCCCCAAACCAGTCCCAGCTTCTGGAGGAGTTCCTGGATAACTTCAAAAAGAATACAACCAATGGTAAGGCTTTGTTCTTTCCTCCTCCTTCACTGCTGGTGTCACCAGCTGATATTTTTAGGCTGTAATTTTGCTTGCAAACTTAGATTATTTAGGCTGTTCAAAGAATGTTTTCTCCTTTATTAGGAGAAGAACACAGATGCTGACCAAGTAGATTTAATTAAAATTCCATGCATTGTAGAAATTATAACATTTTCCTGAAAATGGAAAATAAACTTTTGCATGAAAACAGTATTCTTCAAAATTGCAGAATCTTTAAAAAAAAAACAAAACACCCACAGTAATTTTGTATTATACTTGCTTTGTGATTGAAGGTAGATGAAAGCCATCATGAATGATAAAGTTTGATTTTTTTTTTTGTTCAGTTGAATCTAAGGCAAAAACATTTTGCAGCAGTCTTTTGGGTTCTTAGAAGAGTTGATACAATTTGATTCTTTACCTCTTTTGTTAAGTGACTACTTTCTCAATAAACTGCACTTTTAATGTAGGTCGTATATTTTAAAATTTTACTAAAGCTTAAAAATGGAAAGTTGTATGCCGGCTTATTCTTCTAAAGGTAAGATTTCCATATGAGGAAATAATTTGAAGGTCTGGATTTCTGAGCTTATTAATTCATGCATTATTCAAATGTTGCTGGCTAATGAATCAGAGGCTCCAGCTAATACTGAAAACCTGTAGTTTCCCTCCCTATTCCTTGAGGAAGGGAGTCAAGCCACCGCAAGAGACACATAGGATCTTTTTGTTACGTGCACACAAAGGAACTTTTCAAAAATATTTATTTATTTGTTTGTTTGTTTGTTTATTTATTTATTTATTACAAACAGGGTGTGGGACAGAGGGAGAGGAGAGAGCATCTCAAGCAGGCTTCTACACTTAGCTTGGTGCCTGATGTGGGGCTTGATCTCTGATATCCTGACCAGAACTGAAATCAAGAGTTGGACGCTCAGTGGATAGAGTCACCCAGGTGCTCCCACACAGAGGAATTCTTATACTTAATTGCAATGATAATGGATTTCCCATTGAAATCTCTGCATGATTACTAGAAATGAATGAAAAACACAAAAAGAGGAGTTCAGATAGATTTAATTATAAAGCAAGTTTATTAGGTCATTTTTGGAATTAAAAAATCAGATGTAAGATTTGTGATTCAATAAGGTATATAGCACTTTCTTCTCTTGGGGCTTCACTCCAATTTAAAATGCCATTAAGTTGACTATTGGCATATAAGAGGGGATATCATAAAGCAAAAATCATGATGGAACTAATTAATTACTTGGCTGTATTAGGGCCATCATTCAGTGACCCTGGGCTCTGTTAAGACCTGAGGATTCCACATAATACATGCATATGTCCATCTGTTGGATTCATTATTCTTGGGGGATACATTCACTGCCTGTTCTATCTCGATGTATTTTATCATAATAAGAAATAACTGCAGAGTCCATAACACTTTTGGTACTGCAGGAATGAATTTCTGTAGAAAGCAGCAAAAGGGGCAAATTTACCTTTAAAAAAATTTTTTTTAAATACTAAGGATCAAGCAGGTCAGCTAAGCCTATTTATCCCTTTCCATTTGTTTTTTTTTTTTTTTCGGAAACAATTTAAAGAGGTCCTGGGTCAGATAGCCGTTACATTACTCACCCCAGGGAGCCGTTCTAATAGTTGAAACCTTTCTAACTTACCTAAGAGATACCGATATTGATGTCTGTGTATACTAGTAACATGCTTTCATTATGAAAATGAAATAGCTATGGTGGGCTGCTTCCCCAAACGCTTTGCAAATATGGAATTTATTGGTTTTCTTTTTGAAGTTGTTGTGTAGCTTGTGAAGGAAGAAAACACCTATTGAGTGAACATCTCAGAAGAAGTCTGTGTTGTTAAGTTTGAAGGAGGAGAAAATAAGGGGTGGGTGGGTGGGTGAGGGGGAATGGGAAGATAAAAAGGGTGAATCCCACGTGTGTGTGTAGTACAGAGATGTGCCCGAGAGCCTGCATCGGTGAAACGAGAGCTAAGGTAGAATGGTGACAAGTACGCAGCCTTTGAGTCTGACCTAAATTTGAGTCCTGGCTGCCTTTAGACAATGTGCAATTCTGGGGCAGCTCTCAACCAGGGAAACGGGTGCTGGTGGATGTCACCCTAGTCTCCTTACCCTGCGTGGGGACAGTTCTGCAGTGCATAATATAATTCTTCATGTGGCTTCTGTAAAATTGAGCTCCACTTGCATGTAGCAACCTCATTTTCACATCTTTTATGGGCTTTCTCCCCTGCCCTGTGCTTTCCTTGGGCCTCTTAGGATCACCTTCCAAATAAACTTGTAAACCCACATCCTTAGCTTGGACTCTGCTGATGGGGAAGCCCATATGAAGACATCGAGCCTTGACTTCTTATCTGGAAGGCAAGGTTTCACCCCTCAACCGAGTAGGTCACTACGAGGGAGTCCACATCTGTGTGTGTCCAGCCAAACTTCTTGCATGTCAGGAATTGAAAAAATGGGATTCTCCTCTTCCCTCTCCTGTGAAGCTTAATGTTTTATGAAAAATTACCTTGCTTTACTTTGGCAATGAATTAGAGAACGGTGGTCCTATTTTCTTGCTAAGAAGATTAAAAATTACACAAAGGAAAGAACTTAAAGGACTCTGATAAATAATTTTTCTTTTATTTTTTTTTAAGATTTTATTATTCATGAGAGACAGAGAGAGAGGCAGTGACATAAGCAGAGGGAGAAGCAGGCTCCTCACGGGGACTCCCAGTGGGGGACTTGATCCTGGACCCAGGATCACGCCCTGAGCCAGAGACAGATGCTCGACTGCTGAACCACCCAGGGGTCCCTGATAACTAATTTTTCATACAACATTGAGTTATTCTCAAGAGTGGCCAGTTCAGAGTCTGCCTTCCCCTCCAATTTTGGAAGGGAAGTCAAAAAAGGAAGATTTTTCTGGTTTTGTTTTCTGGAGAAACCAATCCTCTGTTGATAAAATACAAACAGCTGGTGCTCTGGAAGGGAGGACATATGTTTTGTTGCTGTTGTTTTTAATAGGAACATAAGAATATAAGAAGGTAGGGAAGAAGAAGCTGCAGGGTTATTTTGAGCATATCTTGACTATCCATGATGAATGTTTACTGATCCCATATTGGGTGCTTAAAACATGTGAGGCCCTGGGAATAAGCTACATTGAGTTTATGGCTTTTGGTTTAATTTTGGTTTTGGTCAGGTATCCAGAAATTTTTTTTTTTTATCTTCAGTCTCTTGCTCTCAGGTTAGAGCAAAACAAAACATCCTTCTTATTTATATATCTGTCTGAAAAAAGTGCTGGTCCAGTAGCAGGTCCTGAGAAGCTGGGACGAGGATTGTAGCTTGCTATTCAGCATCTTTGCTTTTCTTTTTTTCTCTTCTAGGATTTTGTTACTTGAGAGAGAGAGAGAAAAAGTGCACTTGCACAAGCAGGAGGAATAGCAGAGGGAGGGAGAGAGGGAGAAGCAGACTCCCGCTGAGCAGGGAGCCCGATACAGGGCTCTATTCCAGGACCCTGGGATTATGACCTGAGCCAGAGGCAGTCATTTAACCCTCTTAGCCACCCAGGTAACCCCAGCATCTTTGCTTTTCTAGAAAAGCATCCTACTGTCATTTGAGACTCATTGATTTGTGTCCTGGTTAGGGAAATGGTTCTCAAGCTTCCTGTTGCTTAAGACTCCCTGCTGAACTTGTGAAAATGCACATTACATTTCTGGGGGAGGGGGGCTACTTCAGGAGGTCTGGGGTAGTGCAAGCCTTGCTGTTAACCAGGCTTCCTCATGCCGCTCTGGGGCCATTAGTCTACAGGAGTCAGGTCTGACCCTGAGAGGTAGGACCTACCCTTTCTTGAACCCTTATGCATCAAGAGTTTGAGGACTAAATGAGATAATCCATGTGACAGTCTCAGCAAGTCATAGCTGTTCTGTTTGTGTGTTGGTACTCTCTCAGGAGGAGGATGATAGGGCCCAGACTGCCAGCACTGCCTGGGGTGGCCCAGGATGTCGCAGGCCAACAGGTTAGCTGAGCTCGTTTGTGCCACAGCTTGCCCTCAGGAGACGCTGGCCCGGTCAGCAAACTGAGTACACCGAGGAGGAAAGAGCTTCTCATGCTCCCTGTGAGCCTCCTGTGAGCTTCTCTGCTCCTCCAGTGACCTTCCCATGAGCCTCTCTGACCCTCCTATGAGCCTCTGTACAGATAGGAGCAGACAGGCAGATCTAGAACTGATGTATTAAGTTCCTTGGTTTCCTTAGACATGAATGACCATTTGATTCCTGCCTTGAAGGGTTTGACTTTCTGTTCTAATTATCCACAGAAGAGAGGAAATGTGTATAGGCTGTATTGGACTGGAGTGGAAATCTCCTCTGTAAAGACTTACTATAGAGAGATTAATTTTGCCCAAAGAGGCTGGTGCTAGTTTTGAGCCAACAAGGCTGCCATTGAAGGGCTTGGGCGTGCCCAGCCCTCATAATACCGGGGGTCCTGTTCATGCCGTCTTTGTGGCTTCTAGTAAAAATCCCTTTTCTAGGGTGTGCCATCTTTGGGGAAATTCCAGCGGCTTTTACAGAGTGTCTCATTGGGCCTAGAGTTTCTGAACAGTCTTTCTGTTGTGAGGCTGGAGCAGGTTTGTGGCATCCTCGCAGCCTCCATCTGTAAACAGCAGTTCCCACTGTGCCATGAGGATCGGGGTGCATTTCACAGTAGATGGGAAAGAGCAGCCCTAGGTTCCTGCTCCCCTCAGACAACATCGGCCCAGCAGTGCTTACCCGATGATGAAGGTAATTGCAGCCTGAGGTTCTTTTTTTAATTCCTCACCCGGCGCTGAATCACTCTCTTTCTGCAGTGATGTATGAGGAGTGTAGATCCTCAAGCTACCAGAAGCCACTTAGATGCAAATGTGCTCTTTGGAAGGAATGTCTCCTGGGACTGTGTGTGTCCCTTATACAGCTTTTCACCAGGGGAGGAACTAGACCCAACACTGATGTGGCAAGCTCACTTGTTTGCTGTTGATGAGGATGAGGGCAGCCTGCCATAGGATGACAAACAGCATTTAGCTCAAGGAATGCCCTGAGTCCCTGTGTCTGGCTGGCTGACACCCCACATCCCCAAGGGTAAAAACAGAGGCGTTCATAAAGATGGAGGGTGCGTTAAAAATTTTAAAAGAAAATATGAGTGAGAAATAGATCGCTTTTACCAGGGCATGGAGAATGTTGGTCTCAGAAGTCTTCATTCCTAATGAGGCTGGTGAAGGTAACTGTCATCCGTGGAAGCGACCGTGTGGCTTTCTGTGAGCAGAGCAGGGAGATACGGTCCTTGGCTACAAAATCTCTTATAAAGCTTAGTGGTGTTGGAGAATCTGGTCCCCTTTTCTCATTCTTTGTCCTTTACTTATTCACTTAACACATAAACAAAGTGTTGTGCTAAATGTTACGGGTAGATAAAGATGAATTAGACATTATTTTCTATTCCTAAGAAGCTTATTCTTGAGTAGGAAAAGTAAAACGCTTGTAAATAATAATTTGCTATTAAAAAAACCTCACAAACCTTTTCTAAAAAAGAGAAGTCCAGCTTGGAGGTGGAATTCCCACTGATTTTTTCTGTTTATTTTGAGCAAAGAGTCCAAAAGAGTTGTGAGAAATTAGGGAGAGGTTAGCATTTGCCTTGAGCACTGCAGATGGACAGGTTACCTGTGGGGAGGTGTGTGGTGTAGGGTCCAGAGGGCATTTCACATACGGCATGTAGAACTCACCTGGCTAGTGTGTTAATAGGAAATAAAATTGGAAAATCTGTTGGGGCCAGATTGTAGAAAACTCTAAACTGCAGGAATTTATAACCTGTCATGGCTTGTATCTGAAAAACAAAAACAAAAACTGGTGAGCATTGCATTACTTTCCCCTGCCTTGTGTAAAATGCAGGGGATTTGTCTGGTCATTTATTATTATTCTTATTTTTTAAAGATTTTATTTATTTATTTGAGAGAGAGCATGAGCAGGGGGAGGGACAGAGGGAGAAGCAGACTCCCCACTGAGCCCGACTCTGGGCTCAATCCTAGGACTCCGGGATCATGACCTGAGGTGAAGATAGATGCTTAACCAACTGAGCCACCCGGGCACCCCTGGTCACCTATGACCACTACCATGTAGCTTGAAATACTTCCAGGCGCTCTGCTCTTACATATCAGCTTTATTATTCCATGACTGTGGCTTCATTCCTGTGGGTCTTAAAGTATTGTTTTTAGTGACCAAAAGCCAAGGTAAATACTCACATTGTTTTGTTTAGGGGGAGGGGAAGAATGAATACATGAATTACTATGGGTGTCCTATAAAACCATAGTGCTCCTCAGCCTGTGAAGCCATAGCCAGGAATGGTGTGGTCCTTACAGTGCTCATTTAGGAGGGCTCCCTGCCAGCTTGTGGTAGGGGGTGCTCCCATAGCAAGGAGAATGAGGCATCCTTGGCACTAAGGGAGAGCTGGTAAATAGTTTGACAGCATTTTGAATTAAAAACCAGTCCTATATTCTCTTTTCTAACATTAAATGTAAATTCATCTTTCAGGTAAAAACCTACAGAATTTCTCTGAAGAACACTGTATGAAATTTCTATGGGGTATGTTGCTTTTACCAGCCCTTTGAGAATTTGGGATGGCTGGGTGAAATCTAGTCTCCCGTGCAGGCAGAGTGGGCCAGGTTGCTGTGCAGTAGTAGTACTTGCGTGAAACTGTTGGGTGTGGTTGGAAAGAGGAAGCTTTATAGCTTATTACATTAAAAAAAAAAAGATCTTATTGTTCCTGGGGATATCATGAGTACTGATCACTGAATGATACTTGTCTGCATTTCCATGTTTGTTCTTTGTAATGGGTGTAAAAATGAATTATACTCCTGACTTTATTCTTCCTTGGGAAGGAATTCAGACCATCAGGAAGGACCATGTGGGGATATCTCCTTTTCAGCTTTCACTTCTAGAGATAGCTGTATTGTGACTGTCTTTAATTATTTGGATTGGTAATACATACATACACACTCCTGGTGTGAAATTCCAGCAGTGTGAAGGGTTCAGCAGTCAAAGCTGTGTAGGGAAGTGGTTGAGAACATGGATCCTATGCATGAAACTTGTGGTCAGTCTTGCTCCAGGTTTGTAACTACCTGTGGGACCTTGGTTGGGCAAGTCACTTAATCCATCTCTGCTTAGTTTTTGCAACTGTAAAATAGGGTTTTTATAGAATTAATGAGCTAATATTTGGAAAGAGCTAGATAGTGGCTCATAGTAAAGACCACACAAACATTTAACTGAATAAAATAGATGAATTTCTCCGACTCTGTCCTTAGCCACCCACTTTGTCACCCAGAGGTAATCATTTTCTTAGTTTCTTTCTCATTCTGGTCTGGAGAGTCTTAAATGTTAGGAAAGATGGTGGGGTATTTTTCTGCTCTATTTTCTTGAATTATCTTTGTACCAGCTATATGGCAGGCAGGAAAATCCCCCCCTCCCCAATAATGTCCACACCCTCATCCCTGGAACCTATGAATGTGGCAAAAGAATTTACATGGTAAAAGGGACTTCAACAGTGTGATTAGATTGAGGATGTTGAGATGGGGAGATTATACTGGATTATCTGGGTGGGCCCACTATAAAACAGAGACAGGTGTCAGAATCCAGAATCAGAGACATAATCACATAAGCAGATTGGAATGGTGTGGGCCTATGAGCAAAGTAATTGATGCAGCTTCTAGAATTCGCAGAGACATAGGAACAGATTCTCCCCTAGTGCCTCCAGATGGAATATGACCCAGCAGACCCATTTTAGCCTTCTGACCTCCAGAACTATAAGATAATAAATTTGTGCTTATGTGCTAAGCACTGTGTTTGATGGCAGAGGTACAAAAATAAAGAACCATAGCCCCTCCTCCAGGCTGCTACAGTGGATGTGGGGCAGATGCGTGAACAGACAACAGTCATCACCTGCCATCATAATAGCTCTAGTTCTGTGGTTCCTGAACTTGTTGGTCTCCAGGGCCTTTACTGTGGAAAAATTACCAAGGACTCCAAAGAGCTTTGATTATGTGGATTATATCTAGTAATGTTTACTATATTAGAAATTTAAACTGAGAGGCACCTGGGTGGCTCAGTTGATTGAGCGTCCGACTCTTGGTTTCAGCTCAGGTCATGATCTCTGGGTCCTGAGATGGCGCCCTACATCGGGCTCTGTGCTCAGTGCAGAGTCAGCTTGAGATTCTCTGCCTCTCCCCACCCCACTCACACATTCTCTTTCTAAAATAAATAAACAAATCTCTAAAAAAATTTAAAAATATTTATTAAAATTTTACTGTAACAACAATAAATCTAATTTTGTGTTAACACAGTGAGCATATTTTTAGTGAGCTAGTTCTACAAACCAAAAAAAAAAAATGAGAAGAATAGCATCGTTTTACATTTTGCAGTATCTTTATTGTGTGTATTAGTAGAAGACAGCTGGGTTTTATATCCGTATCTGCATTCAGCCTATTGCAGTGTTTGTTTTTGTGAAAATGATTTGAAGAAAATCCAACTTCACACAGATATGTAGTTGGAAAAGAGAGGAGTATTTTAATAATCTTTCAGATAACTGTGGATATTCTTCTTTAATAATTACACTAAAGCACAACAAGTGGTAGTTCCTCCAAAGTGAGCTGTGTGTGGAATCTGAAACACTATTGTTAGACCTTCCTACTTGCTTCCACTAAAGCCCATTGGCCTATCTTACACTTTGATCTTTTAGTCATGTGGTTTTGTAACATGCAGTGGTTATTTGGAAAATACTAGATTGCTAGGTTAGGCAGATCTTTCAGATATGGGCATTAAACAGTAAACGGTAAACATTAAGATCACATTCATTAACATCACCACCAGTTTCACATGGCAAAGGCTTGATGTATTGGGAAGCTGTCAAACTCACGGTGGAAGATACAAGTTTTCCAAGATTTGAGTTTTTGCTAGAAAGTTGGAATTACATCTACAGTACTGTCAGTTTTTTCCTTGGAAGTGACAGGCTCATTTTGTTCGTTGTATTTTTTTATTTTTAAAAAGTATTTTATTTTTAATTCAAGTAGGCTCTATGCCCAGTGTAGGGCTTGAACTCATGACCCTCAGATCAAGAGTTGCATGCTCTACCAACTGAGCCAGCCAGGTACCCCACACTTGGTTCATTTTAAAGAAAATATTTTTGTCAGTATTTATTTTCAATAATTAATATTGTCAATAATAATATTTTTTGAGTTAACATTTTGTAAAGAAAAAGTTCAGCTTGCAGTACAATGGTGTAAGTACATTTTCGTGCAACAACCATTGCAGAAGAGCTGTATGGATACTTCTCAAATGTGTTCCCAAGGGTTGAGTTCTAGTACAGTCAGCCATTTTTACTGCTTCATGGAGGACATCATTAATGGATGTGGGCTTGTTCTTGATGGAAGTGCGTGGTAATGGAGTCTGTGATGACTAGTACAGTTAGTGCCGCTGCTCTAATGTGTGCTACCTTGCTAGCAGATCTACCCACGACTACCTTGCACCGACATCGCAGATTTCCTCAGAGAAGGTGGCAGATGACATCTGGCTTTAGTATTGAAAATGATTTTGAACTTGCAGATCACTTGAAAGGGTCTCAGGGGCCCCAGAAGTCTACAGACCACACTCTGAGAAGGGCTATTACAATACCTAAGGGGCAGCAGTAATTCATGTTCCAGGCTCTTAGGGCCACTTCTGAGGGTCATTCTCACTTGTGTTAAACCCTGAAGGAGGCAAAGTGCATTCTGGGCTCAGAGAAGTTGTGGAGGGTGGGTGTCAGGGTCTTGCTGTGGCCAGATGGGTAAGTTAGGGTTTCTGGAAGGTAAGGTTTTCTGCAAATGGGGAAGCTGGAGAAGATGAGATTGCTCTGGTGAGCAAGGGCCAGGTCACAAAGGGTCTCGTGTGCCAGGCGAAGAATCTGGGTGATGAGGAGTCGCAGGGGAGGTGAAGCAGCTCATAGTGCCACTGAGAAGTGATAAGGTCGTGGGCCAGCCTGAGATGGTGGGGGGAGGGGTGGGCGGCACTGGGTGGCCCTCTGTGCTTCTCTCCACCAGAGCACTTATGCTGGAGGGGTAACCGTCCTTCCTCAGCACAGGGTCTCCTGTATTTTATCACTAGTAAGTCACTGGACACAGAAGTAGAGCCACTCAAGAAATATTTGCTCAAATGTAGGAATGAATGAATCAAGGATAGAGGAATGACAGGGCTTAAGCTTTAAAAAACAAAACCAAGAAAACCCTCTAAGGTCTTGTATTTCTGTTATTAACTTTATTTTTCAACAAACTACTACGTTTTATGTTATATTTAAAACGTGGTTTGCTTAAAGTGCAGAAAATACAACTTATGACTAAGAAGGGAACCATGGCTGGTTTAGGAGGCCGAATTTCCGGTGCAAGGAATTTGACCTTGAGAATTCTTTTTTCCTTGAGGTTGGCAAATGAACTATGAAGCTAATTTTAATTTTAATCCTGAATTCAAACACTGAAGTTGTCTGTGACGTGAGACATGTCATTTTCTACCCTGCTTACCATGGTGAGTTCTCCTTACTCAGGAGTGCCTGAGGCCAAGAAGAGAAACTAGGGATTTCTCTCTCTCTCTTTCTTTTTACTCTAATTTACTCATTGAACAATATTTAGTCGCTGCCTATCCTGTGTCAGGCACTGTTTTTAGAAGTGCTGGAGACAGAGCAGTGAACACAACAGGTTAAAAACTCCTGGAGCACGTAGGCCTTATATTTCAGTGTGTGGAAATCAATGAAAGTAATAAACACAATAATTAAATTATACATTGTACTGACAGGAGCTAAGTGTGATGGAAAATAAATAGATCAGGGGAGGAGGGACCAGGGGTAGAGATGGGCAGGTGGCAGCTGTAAGTAGGCACTGGTGGTTGTTCCTAAGACCTGTGGTAGCAAAGCTTTCCAGGTGGTGGGTGAAACCGCAGGTCCCCCGAGATGGGGATGCAGGAGGCATGTTTAGGGATCAGCAAATAGCCTGGCCTGCCTGGGGAGCCATGGGAAGTGAGGCCCAGGAAGACATGCGAGGCAGGATCAGGGAGGACTTTATAAGCCAGTTTGAGGTCTGAGGACAATAGGGGGCCATCCCATGTTTTTGAGGAGAAGTGACATGATCTGACTGGGGTCTGAAAAGGATCACTAACTATTGAGAAGAGGCTGTAGGAGGCCAAGGGTGCTTCGAGGCTTTTGCGGTGATCCAGGTGGGGCATGATGATGCCTTGGTTCTCAGTGGTAGCAGCGGCAAAGGTATGGCCAACAGAACTTGCTCAGAGATCGAGTGTGGGGTGTTGAGGGAGATGAGGCAAGGTTGGCTCCCAGGTTTGGCCTTGAGCAGCTATTAGGAAGGAATTGCCATCAACTGAGATGGAGAAGCTGTCAATGGAGTAGGTTTGGGGGAAGACCAGGAGTTGACTTTGGAACACCTTGTATTTGTAGTGAATATTCCACCTGCTTCCAAAATGGTTTTAAGATGACTTCTACTGAAAGCCCATACATAAAATTCCACAAAATTACATAAAGGGAAGGGGAGGAAATTTGAATGACAACTTGCCCACTTTAAAGGTTTTCACTCACGGTATAGGGGCAGAAACATCTTTGTGAGAAAACGACGTTTGAAGTAGTAGTGCAGCAAATTAATTGATTTCACTCCATTGAGTTATGATTTGTTGCGTCTTATGTCTTTCTTTCTTTTTTAAGATTTTATTTATTTATTGATGAGAGACACAGAGAGGCAGAGGGAGAAGCAGGCTCCATGCAGGGAGCCCGATGTGGGACTCGATCCCAGGATTCCAGGACCACACCCCGGGCCGAAGACAGACACTAAACTGCTGAGCCATCCAGGGATCCCCATCCGATCCTACAGTTCTCAGCTCTGATTATTTATAAATTGCTTGTTCCCATATGAATCCCCCCACCTTGTTTTCTTGAGAGTGAATGAGCACAAGAGAGAGTCTATGTGCACGTGAGTTGGGGGAGGGGCAGAGAGAGAATCCCAAGCAGGCTCCATGCTCAGCACAGAGCCCAATGTGGGGCTCAGTCTCACGACTCTGAGATCATAACCTGAGCTGAAATCAAGAGTCAGACACTTAACTGAGCCACCCAGGCCCCCCCCCCAATATAAATCTTTTATCCTCCCCGCCTTTTTGTCATTAATATCTTTAACATGTTATGGAAAACTGTAACCAAGTTCAAATTATCCAATTTTATTACTTGTTAACAGCTCTGTGAAAACTTATTTGGAAAAATACATATGAAATTGTTAGCAAAATTAATTTGTGTTATTTGTGTGGAGCCCTGGCCAGCTGCCCCTGGAGAGTGGGCAGATGCAGTGCCATGTGGGACGGTGTACAGAATGCCCCATCCTCCCAAATCTCCCAGCAGGCTTCCTATAGAATCTAGTATTTCTAGGGAAGCACTTAGAAGCTTCTAAACATGCTATGCTCAGCTTTTCTACATTTACCTTCCCAAAACTAATTACTCCTAAATTGCCATTTGTGAATTAATACTGACTTTAATGTTTCAGTTGATGAATGACCACATCACACTTCTGTGAGGTTGAGGCATCTTTGCATGGAAGTATTAGCAGAATTATTTGGATGTCTACTGAATTGTGTCATTATTATGTCATAAAAATGGCCGAGGAGAAAAGGCTGAAAAATGTTGATAAGAAGCCTAGGTTTCATAAGCTTAATACATTTGACCCAAAAATGCCAGTCATCAGGTGTGCGCCAGCCAGTGAGCCTGTAGCTCCATGTGGATGTTCTTTGGTCTTTAGTAGGCCAGCGTGTGTTCCCTGGGGAAGAAGGAGGAGAAGATTCAGATATGTATCAGGTGACTACAAATAAGGAATTTTATAATTTGTTTAGATCCCTGGGAATAGAAGTCTTCATAGGAACTATAAGTTCAGTTTTTGCACTTTGGGATTGCATTCTGTGAGAAGTAGGGGGTTATCTTCACGTCATCTTGTGGGGATCTTGGATTCTTCCTCCTTTGAACTTTGAGAACATTTTGCCTGTATATCTGATACGGAAGTTAAGATTTATTGCCTCGCAATATTGCTGTATACTTATAATAATTTACCTACTAGATTAAAAAGCCCTTGAAAAACAGGGACCTTGGGGCAGCTGGGTGGCTCAGTTGATTGCCTTCAGCTCAGGTCATGATCTCAAGGTCCTGGGATTGAGCCCCACATTGGGCTCCCTGCTAAGAAAGGACCCTGCTTCTCCTGCTTCCCCACCCCGCTCCCCCACACGTGTTCCCTTTCTCTCTCTCTCTCTCGAATAATAAATAAAATCTTTTAAAAAATGGGGACCTTGAGGAATACCAAGTTTTTTTTTTTTAAAGATTTATTTAATTGAGAGAAAGCGAGCACAAGAGCACAAATGGGAGAAGGTAGGAGCAAAGCATGAGGGACAAGCAGACTCTGCACTGAGCGCAGAGTCCACCACAGGGCTCAGTCCCAGGACCCTGAGATCATGACCTGAGCTGAAATCAAGAATCCAATGCTTAACCGACTGAGCCACCCAGGCACCCAGAGGAATACCAAAATTCTTAAGACAGGACAGCTAATGCAGTTCTTGGGAATAGCAGGTGTTTCCCTCAAATATCTATTAAGTGAAAAAAAGTCTCATGAGTCTCAATGTGAAGTAAAGATGGTGTTCCTGAGACTGGGTTCTGGGGGATAAAAAGAATCCTGCAGCGCACCAAGGAGCTTCCCAATTTTCTTTTTTATAAATCTGACTACAGGGGATGTTTTGCTGTTGAAGAAAATGCTGAGATTTTGCTCAGAGCTGAAGACTCTGCTCACCTGCATGCATGTGGGGGGCTCTGGGATGGCTCGTGATGGTACTAGCCAAACCACATGCCAGCTCCAGCAAGCGACTGCTTGTCCCAGGAGAACAGCCCACACCCAAGGCAGTGCTGCTCTGTAACTTCCATGGGCCGGCTGGTGCCCATGACATGGGATTGTTTTGGCAGATAAACCAAAACCACAACTAAAAAGAACAGTCTGTATTTACCACTGTAGGTCAGTGCTGATAGTGAGATATGTTTTTAGTTTAATTTGGGAGTATAACATTTCTGTAAGACTGGATCTGTAATAAAGGGATCTGGATTCTAGCTCCAGCCTTATACTTGACCTTGGGTGGGTTACTCTTGAAGGATCCGACAAAACAGGTTAGCATTATTTTTCCTCTGAAATTCAGTTTTATTTAATAGGCTTAAAGCACCAATGGAAATGACGATGAAAATGTGCATTTCTTAGAGAAGTTTGCAAAGTGAAAAAAGCCAAGTAATGGATTAAGCATTCCATTTTGGTTTTGCAACAAATCTCATTACTTCTTTAAATAGCATCAGGTCTTGACTGCTGCAGAGAAGGTGTTTGTTAAAGCTTCATAATGATAGGCTGAGTCAAATCTAAAGATCACAAAGAACCTTAAAGGCATTAATTACCCCTTACATCACCACAAAGGAACAGTGATGTATTATTATCATTTTACTTTCACAGCTGGGTAAATCAAGGCACAGAGACACATTAAATTGCTGGTAACTTGGACAAGGTCATGGTCAATGGTAGAGAGGGAGAGAACTGTAACTCTCAGGTAGGGAAAAATGTCTGGATTTTAACTACTTTTTCCCTTTTAAATGTTTGTCTCTTAATATCCGTAGAGTGCAATCCAGTGATAACATGCCTCTGCGCTAAAACAAATTCATATGTGAGGTGACTGGGTGGCTCATTCGGTTGGGCATCCGACTTTGGTTTCAGCTCAGGTAGTGATATCAGGGTTGTGGGATCGAACCCTGTGTCAGGCTCTGTGCTTGGCAGGGAATCTGCTTGAGATTCTCTCTTCCCCTCTCCCCTGTATCCCTTGCCCCCCGTGCTTCTTCACTCATGTGTGCTCTCTCTCAAATAAATAAATCTTGAAACAAAACCCAAGTAAATTTAGATGTAACTTGATTGATAATGGCCCTCTAGCTTATGCGAGTTCTTATCTGGAAGCTGGGGATGGTAATTGGTAGCAGATTGCCTTATGATTGGGACTTTCTTATCTCAGGGGAAGATCAATCATTGAGTAATAATTTCGCCTATCATCATTCTTATGCCTTTTTTGATATTTCACACTGGTTTTCCATAACTTTGCAGTAATGTGACCATATATTTTGTGTGATTTGGTTCTTTGTAATCCCCTTATGGTGGATTGGACTCTTAATTTCTCACCTGTAAAGTCCACACTAACATTCTTACCTTTTTTTAAAGAAGTAAATGTAATTCACGTACCATAAAATTCACCTTTAACGTGTACAAATCAGTGCTTGTTAATATATTCATGGAGTTGTGCAGCCATCACCACTGATTCCAGAATATAATCTTCACCTCCAGAAGAAAGTGTTCCTGTCAGCTGTCGCCCCCACCCCTGCCAGCCGCTCATCTACTGTTTCTGTGGCCACATTAATGGAGTCATACACCATGTAGCCTGTTGGACCTGACTGCTCTCATTTAGCCTAATGCTTTCCAGGATTGTCCATGTCGTAGCATGAATCGGTCATGGATTCTGTCTGGCTGAGTGGTACTCTCTTCTGCCCTCTTTTAGATCCCCCCCCTCCCCCCGCCCACCGTGTTAGCTGTTCCTGAAGAATGTTACTCTGGTGTTTTCTCCTATAACACATCCCCTAATAGAATCTGTGTGTGCTCTTGTTATAGATTTCCTCTCATAGTCTTTTTTTTTTTTCTTTCCCCTCTCACAGTCTTTACACAGAATTCTATCTAAGTAGTTGGTAGGGGTTTTGAACTTAACTTCTACTTTATTAAAGCCCTTAAGTGTCTGAAATACAGTGGTGTCTGTTTTGTGTCCCCAAAAGTAATGAAGGGTGTGTCATCTGTGAGTCTTCTCAGCTCTGGTGGATACCAGTTTCTGCTAGATCTGAAATGTTAGCTGGAGATCTCTTTTTACCACTGACTGTTTTTCATCAGGGACCCTGATAAGGTATGATGGCAGGCTCTTTGCCTTCTTTCTTTGGGCTAAATGCATACCTCTGTCACAACCAAAGCCCGGCTGGAAAACAAGAATGTGGGTACACCTAATTCCTTTCTCCCCACTTCTCAGGAGGCCTCTCCCCCTTTATGTTGTAATTGACCTGGTGGTGGCCTGCAGCCCATTCCTACCCTAAAAAGACCTGCCATCTTCCTATTCCTCCAAAGATTCTTTCATATGCCAAGAATAGTTATCACAAGATAATTGACTCAAATCATGGTAGCTTGCTGGTAAAACACATTTACTACCAGTGTTTGCTTCTCTGTGTTTAGCACCAGAGATCTTGCATTGTCAGGAATATTACCAATTGGATTGTGACCTCAAGTGAAACGGATTTGGAAGATTTATGAAATTTATATTTTTCTGGCACAGTATTTATGCTGTAGTAGAATATACTTCTCTGCAAGCTTAACAGTGACATTCAGACAGATGCTTTGATTTTTCTTGACACAAGAATAGTAACAATAATGATATGTAGAGTCCCAGGTACCTTCAGAAGAGTTGATCAGTTTTTATCTTTATTAGAAGCATGTAGTGTCAGTGGTGATGTCTTTGTTATTGGCGCAGTAGGACTTGACTGGCCTTTGAATGTGATCAACCCAGAGCTACTATCTTCTCTTATTGAATAGTCCACCTGTTTCATTTAAGTGGTTTTATTTTCATTCTGTTTCACTGACTAGTGATAAGTAATATTTGCCTCAAGGACAAGTACAGCAAATGTCATTAATGAAAGGTGTCATAAATCACTGCATTTTAAGTAAATGGATGAGTAAAATATAAGGAAATCTGAGTTAATTAAAAATAATGCTATACAAAGTCTGTACATTTAACCTTAAAAGTTGAGAGATTTTTAAGCTTTTCTGTGCAAATGAACTCAATGTTCGGTGTGCTCTCGGCACGATGATAAACTGTATGGTGGACACTGATGCAGAATTCTTCTATAACAGTGGGTGATGCTTGGAGAACTGAAAAAAAAATTGTGATGTAGTATCCACAAAGTACTGTACTCTTGCACTGGCAGCTTTGACTTACTAAAATCTTTTATCTTTTCCTAAAATTGCATTCACACTTTTTAAAAAAAATACAAATTATCTATAAGTTGAAGGAATTCATTTGGAAAACTTTCTAAGATTCTCTTCAGGTCTAAAATTTATAGATTCTCTATAAGCTGTTCATTTATGGAATTGCATAGTAGAAATTTGGAGAAATTAAACAAAAATGGAATAGATCGAGTAGATTAAGAACATAAATTCCACAAAGTATGTTCTCTGAATATACGTAGATATAAAGTTATTAAATGTCAAAGATGTACAACTGTAATGCCACTGGGGATTATATAGTTGAAAACTTAATGAAACCATTTATTATTTACTTGTAAAATCTTTGAAATTATTTTTTAGATTTTTTTTTCAATCGTCTTCATAGATGATCATTTTTCTGTAGTTTCCACCTCAGAGGGGGGCCTCTGGGTTAATGATTAATCAACTAAAACATTTTTGAGCCAAAATGGGAGTCCCAATTAAATGTGCTACATTATTTATCTGAATACTATCTTTTTAATTGCCTTCTTTAGCATATTTCATTTTTCTTCAGGAAGTAAGGGAGCTAATATTCACGTTGCACCTGCTCTCGACTGTAAGCTTATGGTACATTGCACCTCTTCTGATGTGACTGACCTTCCCGGAGGTGAGGTCATAGACTTGGCTGCGGAGAGAGGCGGTGGTGGTTCTCAGCGGAGGGGCCACTGCCCTACCAGTGACATTTTGGAAGTTAATGGGTTTGTTTTAGTTTTCATAATAAATTGGAGGAATATAGCATTGAGTGGTCGGGGACATGGTTGCTACGTGTCCTGCATGTTCAGGTTAATTTCTCACACTGCAGAATTATTGTTCCACTGGACATTCTCGTCGATGAAGAACATGCATAATTATCTGAACCAAGACCTGGCTTCATTTTACAAATGAACACAAATTATTTCTTTTCCCCACAGCTACAGGCTACTAGGAAACCAACAGACCAGTAAGCCAACGGAGGTTTGTCCTTTATTTTGCTCAGAACTTTGTCAAGAGTTTTTTGCCCATTTGGAAAATCAGGTCACTGATAGCAGCACCCCAAATGCATTTAAATCTCTACCAAGATACCCTGGCATGGGTTTCTGATGAAACTGGGATATTTAGTGTGATTCTTTGCAGTGCAGTTGTTGGACAGGCTTCTAGAGTGGTTGCAACCAAGCATTTACATACTCAAACCCACATTTTAAAAAATTGCAAATTACTTTCCTTTTATTTGTTTCCTTGTGGTATTATTAGAGCATTATATTGCTTTTCGTGAAACTGCATATGAATTTTCAGAATAGTATTGAAAGGGGGGCTTTGAACGTGATGATACCAAGAATCTATACTACAGTGCATGCTTTGAAGCATGAAGAGCATAGTCTAAAAATAATTTCCAGGGGCTTCTGGCTGGCTCAGTTGGAAGAGTGTTTGACTCTTGATGTCAGTGAGCCCCCGCTGGGTGGAGAGATTACTTAAATAAATAAACTTAAAAAATAATTTCCATTTTCACTCCCTCTCTTTTGAGTGTGCTTCAAATGAGTCCTTAACCCACAAACTGAAGCAGTTTTCCCTGATGCTATGACTGTCCTCATCAGTTTCTCAAAAAGGGCTTATTGAGGCTAACAGGTGAAAACATTCTAGTTTCTTGTTTTGGGCTGCAGGGTTTGTTATCATCCTGAGACTTTAACTCAATTCTTTAGATAATGGATGTGTCTGAGAGCACAGGGGGCATTCTCAGACCTCGCTGAGGAGGTTCTGGATCTTTCCGAGGAGCCTCCTGGCCTCTGGGGCAGAGCACCTTGCCCATCTCCTCACAGCCCACTGCCACCTGGTGTCTCTGGGCTCTGCTGGCAGCCAGCTGGGTGACCGGCCGGGACTGGAAAGATCTTCTTGCCTCTTCCCTTGCCACCTGAGTGAGTGGGGAGGAGGAAGGGGAGGCAGCCAGCAAGACCAGGCTTAGGAGATGGCCCTGCTCAGTGAGCCAGACTTTATGGCTACCTGCTGAGCAGAGTGAGGGTTTCTGAGAAGGAGCAGCAGGCTGGAGACCTGCGAGGATACCACCGTGCACCCGAGCCCTTCCCAGGGTACCTCCCAGGAAGGCCTGCCTCGTGGGCTGCCACTCTTGAAGTCGGTTTGCTTTGTCACGCAGGTGGTGGCCAAGCCTGGTCTCGGGCGCGGCGTCTGGCACAGTACCTGGTACCCAGTGGGGTGCAGAGCCCGGCGGCCATCTGGCGGGGCCCCCGGAGTGGGCTGAGTGGGCCCGCACGTGGGCGCGGGGCGGCTGGGCTCCGTGGGGCGGGCTGCCGAGTGGAGGCCCTCGGCCAGGGCTAGAGCTCACGCACATCGGTGGTTTCCACGGTGAACGAGATGAGAGAAATGGGGGGGGGGCTTACCAGACAGAAGTCACTACCTTGCCCTGAATTTATAATTTTGTTGTTTTTCCTTATTTATGATTGTATTAGCCCAAGACTTGGGGAGCAAGTCTGAGCTTGTGGACTGGGGAGCACGGACCCGGCGGGACGGTTACCCGATGGGGGAAAAGAGCCCGGACTCATGTGTAGGGAGCACGGAGGCTCTCCCAAGGGGAGGCCAGCTTTTCGGGGGGAGGGGAAGGATGTGTTTGCCCCCTTGAGCAGCTGGGGCTCGGGGCGCGGGCATAAGTGGGGCCGCACGCAGGCTCAGCACCTAGGACAGGATGGCAGCGCCCGGCCTGTGTAAGTGGCTCTGTGAGTAAGCATTCGAGTCGTCCTGGTCTACACTTGCTCTTTCTTTTCTTTTTGTTCTTCTTTTTTTAAAAGATTTTATTTATTTATTCAGGAGAGACAGAGAGAGAGAGAGGCAGAGACACAGGCAGAGGGAGAGGCAGGCTCCATGCAGGGAGCCTGATGCGGGACTCGATCCTGGGACTCCAGGATCACACCCCTGGCTGAAGGCAGGTGCTGAACTGCTGAGCTACTCAAGGATCCCCTCATTCTTTTTTTAAAAATAGCCACTCTTCTCTTCTCCCAGAGCCTACTTTGTTCTCACTTCTCCTCTAGAATACTAAGGGCACACTACTTTTTATGGGGATACAGGTCCTAGTGAAATTTGAGGCTCTTGGAGCTGGGCTCCAAACCTGTGGACCCCCCCACGCTTGGCTTCCCCTGTGCTCTGTCAGGTCTAGGACAGCGTTGGTGCTTTGCTAGTGGGTTGGAAAAGGAGTCAGTCGCTGCAGAGACTCTATTTGTGCCCAGATACCATTCCACCTCTGTGGAATTTGGGTGGTGGAACAGCTCTGAGATTTCATATCTTGGCAGAACTCAGGAACCATCCAGAACTGCTCCTGCCTCTCAGATCCCTGGGACCAGCCTTAGTGGGAGTTGGTTCCTGAGATCCTTCCTGTCTAAGCTTGTGCCTCTGGGAGGATCTGAGTTGTACCCAAAGGCTCTCTAAAGTTAAAGGGTAGTAGAGGCGATAGGGGAACTTCACCAATTCACAACAAAGCCTGGGGTGGTCAGGGTTTTGACCCAGAACAGGTAGCCTGGGTTCTGTTACCAGGTAACCATTTTGCCTTTGTAAGAGGTAAAAAGTTTGGGGAGTTTTCAGTGTTTTGGTTCTAAAGTTTTGTGAATATATTGAATAGATGACTCAATTCACTTGGCACCCACTTTTGACATCAGCCGTGTTATTTTCACTAGCATCCATCTGGCTCCTCCAGGCTCCTTCTGCCCGTGTGCCATCTCTGAGATCCTCAGGGGACTTCAGGTCTCCATCATCTTTCTTTCCCTAGGACTTAGGGTGCTGTAGAACTCTTCATCATGAACAAATGCATTGACTGTGTCCCAAATCCTGTACTTGAAACAATTCTTTGGCAATAGACACTCTGTTGACAAGGTAAAGGCTGTAGTAATGCAAATTTGATTCTGTTCAAACAAGGTGAGGTGTTACCTGTACAGCCTCTGTGACACTGCTCCTTCTTGATTTCCTTATGCTCCTCTGGTATTACTGAGCAAAGGGAGGTGTGTCCTCTGCGGACCTCTTCCCCTGTACACTGTCACTGACATTTCCAAGGTTGTCTCCTTGGTCTTCTTCATGTCTCACTCTGCACATTCTTCCTGGGGCTGCTTCACTGCCAGAATCTGATGACTCCAGATCTACATCCCCATGTGGACTTTCCTGGACAGCTTGACTCCTGAGCATCTCCCATTGGACAGCATATATGCGTCTCAGAGTCAGAACTGCCAAAGCTAAGCTCAGGAGTTCCACTCCTGCTCTTCTGTTCCCTGCTGGCCCATCACTAAGGCATAATACCAGGTCTTCTGCCTTGACGCTTCCTTCCATATCACCTTCTATGAAACAGGCAGCAAAGAGGAGGCCTGGAGGGTCCACCTGCCCAGATTTCTATGTTCATTTCTTTGCTCTTACTCTATTCTGAGTTCATTTGGGTCTTTCCACCTCACACCTGCAGTGTTGCTGTGACTCTCTGACCCGTTTTTCTCCCAAGGTCTTGCCCTTTATCGATGCCCCTGTTATAGGACACCCTTCTCTCCCTCCTCCACTGCAGCCACGCTCAACACGTTACCAGAAGGTGCTGGGATCTTCTTGTGCTTTGCCTTCACTCAGCTGCCTCCTGCTTCTGGAATCCTTTCTCCCCACTGCCCATGTTCATCATCAGCCTTAAAGGCAAATAGATACTTCCAAGATTTAAAGACTTCACTCAAGTGTTGCCTTTGTTATTAAGTCTTTTCTGGTCTTTTGCAGAAGTAACTTCCTCCCTGACTGTCCCACTGCATGGACTTCCTCACATCATCTGTGACACTTCACCTTCTCCAAAGCTAGAAGCTCACCTTGAGAGTAGTAACTGGTCTCATTCATCTTTGTATCCCTAGCACTGCACCTAGAAAGCAGCCAGTGCTCAAAAAAGTGAATGCCAAATGGATGAAAAGGTGCATCTATACTGAAAACATGGGCTGTTTTCTTTTGTGGATCCTGTTGGTCGGTTTCCCTTGAACACAGCGCACACAGCAGCCTGAGGAGGCGGCAGTGGAGGAGTGATGGTAGATTGCTTTTGGCTCAGGCACATATCTTGCTTCCCATGCGGTCAGCCTCCTGGTGACTGGACTGCTTCTGTGGTGTGATGTTTAGGGCCCGGGGAGGCGAACCCAAGTCTTCCCACCTGTCACCACTATCTGAAATTTTCCCAGGGATGTCTCATGCATCTGTGATCCGAGCTAACTCACGCCAACCACAAGTGTGACTTGGATTCTCTGGTCCTTTTCTGGGTGAGGGTTTTGGAAGAGGCAAAAGGAAGAAGAATTATAGCTCCAGAATTCTGTAGATCATTCAGATATCTTCTTTAGGTCTCCTCTTAGAATCAAGTGTCTGTGTAGTGGTTGGTTGTATTGGCATGGATCATGGACCGGCATTCCTATCCATGGGTTTTACCAACTTTCTAGGGCTTCCATAGCTTCTAAAGACCTAGAGACCTAGTGTCCTGGCCCCTATTATGCTTTATTAACATCTGTCTATGCCTGGTCAGCCTAGATCAACTTGGACAGGTGCAAGATCAGTGACTTCTTGTTGTAGCTACTGGGATCAGAAACTATCTGATTTCACCAGGTTGAGGGGACAATCTACTAAATACAAGAATTAGGATGAAAACCCACATTATATTATGATAGAGGCTAGTCTTTCCATCTTTCTTGGATTTGTTAATTTGAGAGCCACTGGAAAGAATTGGGCTTAGCAGGCATGTATGGGTGTAGGCTGGAAAAGAAAAAAATAGAAGCTCTACTTACCTTTGATCTTCTTAACCCTTACTCTGGAAGTTAACAAAGATTTGCTATTCTTAGGGACTTTTAGTTTAGGATAAAATTGTGGTGGATGCCAGAAAAAGAAGAGTTAAGCTTTCAAATGAGCAAGTTATGGATTGTCATAAGAGTCCATGCTGTTGCATCACTGGTTGTCCAAGATTTCCCTGGTGATTTTGCCCAAAATAAGGAAGTACTGATGCTGGTCACTGCTATTTGATACTTGGTCCAAATAAATTCTTTCAGATCAGAGCTTAGTGAAGTAGAGTTTGCACAGCAACAGGCAGAGTGACAAGGCATTTAAGTCACTGTCTTATTTTTTTTTTAAGACTTTATTTAACAGAGAGACACACACACACACACACACCACATGCTCACAAGCAGGGGGAAGGAGGGAGAAACAGACTCCCCACTGAGCAGGGAGCCTGATGTAGGGCTGGATGCCAGGACCCTGGGACCATGACCTGCACCGAAGACAGACCCTTCACTGACTGAGCCACCCAGGCACCCCCAAGTCATGTCTTGACCGGCTATTGGTCTCCTTTGATTGAAAGTCACAGGAGCCCTTGCTTCTTCCGTAGTGAGAGCTCAGACCTGTTTCAGAAGACCGAGCAGCTCCCTGAGTACCTTGTACCTTCCAGCGTCACTAAGGACCACTCTTAATTTGAACCCTTAACCTAGTCATGATGGTTCTCTGCCAAGGACCAAACTCACTTTTATGAGTGTGTTTTTCACTTTTTATGCAGATTTCAGCAATGTCCCTGATGTCACAAGTGGCCTGAAAAGGAGTCAGACTGATGGCGCGCTGGCCCGAGTTCCCCGTGAGGAGGACACAGCGCAGACGCTCGGGGTAAGGTGCTCCTGGTGGGGAGGACACAGGGCAGATGCTCGGGGTAAGGTACTGTCCCAGACCCACAATTAGGACCCGGCTGACAAGTGCAAGTCCCCTCCTTCACCTGAAGTGGGGAGAGAAGCTGGCATTATTGGATCCCTCGGTCAACCTGCTGAAGCAAGCTGTTTTTTTTTCCTTAATGGAAATAGTTTCCTTATTTATTTGAAGGAATTGTTAGGACAGTTTTGACAAGGTAAGCTCAGGTGTTCTGAAAGTTAGATTTAATAAGTCCATTTCTTTCCTGCTTTTTTTTTCTTCTTTTTTTGCCCACAGATAAATTATTTTTGGAATGTTATCACTCTGTTGTAAGATATATAAAACACAAAGTTTGGTATTTTCACCATTTTTAAGTGCACACTGCAGTGGCGTTAAGTACATTCACGATCCTGTGCAACCATCACCGCTACCCATTTCAGGACTTGGTCATCAAGCCAAACAGAAACTGTTGTCCCCATTAGACCATGACTCCCCCACTCCATTCACACACCCCTCCACAACTCCCACTTACCTCTGTTTTACTTCCTGTGTCATTTGCCTGTTCTCCGTCCCTCATGCGTGTCCTTTTTTTTCTGGCTTATTTCACTTGGCGTAATGCTTCCAAAGTTCATCATGGCGTAGCGTGTGTCAGAACTTCGCTTCTTTTGAAGGCTGAGTAACATTGCACTGTCTATGCTGCGTTTTGTCTACTTATTCATCTGTTGAGGGACTTTGGGCTTGTTTCCACCGTTTGCCTGTCGTGGTTGATGCTGCGGTGAAGATTGGTATACAAATAGCTGTTCGCATCCTGGTTTTCAGTTCTGTTGGATGTTCATCCAGGGGTGGGATTGCTAGGTCACGTGGCCATTCTGTGTTTAGCTTTTTGAGGAGCAGCCCACCTGTTTTCCACAGAGCTGCACCATTGTACAGTACCATCAATGATGTGTGAGGGTTCTGATTTCTCTGAAGCCCCGCCAGCGGTTGTTACAGTCCATGCCTTTCCTACATTTTTAATTGTTCATTGAACATCCTTTCAGAAATGGTCTGATTGACGTGATCTGTTGTAATACACAGTACAGCTTTAGTTGGTTTTGACATTATAACTCTGTTTTCAATTCCTTGCTTTTGTCTCAAATATAAGAATGGAGATATAGAAGCTATGACAGGTGTTTGAAGACAACTTACAATCTGTTGGGTTAGACTCCTGCTACCAGGACTAGTCCCTTTGGGGAGTGGCCATGTGGCACACCCGTTGGTGATGGTCACTGCGAGAACGGGATCGGGTTGGAGCCTGCCTACCACAGAATGGGTTCTGTGCCACCCCCCCACACACACACACCAATTTTCTCCCCCATTCCTGATCCACCTCCTCCAAAATCTTTCTTCTCTTCTTTCTGATTCCTCATATGAAATGCTCAGCTGCCTGCACTGGTCTAGCTGTGCCCCCAGGATAGAGTTTCTTTTACTAAAACCAAAATTGTCCACATTTTTAGTCTTATGCCTTTGTTTGATCTCTGGTGGATTAGTACTTTGGGAGACCGACATCACAGCTAATGGTGATTATTATTTTTTAAAGAAATGTGTCCTAGAGCATCAACAAAATGTGTTTTGATTGCTATGTCTTAAATTTTTGTAAAAAAAGTAAATATTTCTGAGACACTCTAGAAGCTAGGCTGTCTATTTAAGGTAAGTGTGCCCAAAGGGCACTGTAGCAGCTTGGGGAAAATCACTTAATGCCATGAGGGATAATGATTTCCTCTCTGTTGTCTCTTATTTGAGTTCCACATTAAAGTTCTTAAGAAGGAAATTAAATTATTTTTCCAGATTTTAACATTCAATAAAGTAAATACACAAAAGTTACCATGTTAAGGCTATTCCCAATTGTCATTTAACAGTGTCTGACATGATGAAACAAAGCATTTAGCAAATGCACATTGGAGTATCAGTTAGACTTTGAGGAGAGGAAGAAAAGCTGTAGTTGAGCTTGAAATTGGAGCTGGCTGAGCTGAGTTTTCATTGCTAAAAATGGTTAGAGGAGAAAACAAATAAATAAATACCAAACGACCTGAGCTGAAATCAAAAATCAAAAGGGTGAGAGTGAGCCCTGAATCGGGCTCCCTGCTGGGCTTGGGGTCTGCTTGACATTCTCTCTCCCTCCCTCTGCCCCTCTCTGCACTCACATGCACTGGCTTTCTCTCAAATAAATCTTTAAAAAAAAATACCAAAGAACACAGAAGACAAAAATATTGAAAGAGAATATCATCGTGGTGAGCAGTGCTGTCAATCCCTCTCAAGTCCAGAGTAGTCGTCATCTGATCTTTTTCAAACCTGAATATCATCCGTCCCTAATAATAGACTTCAGGACATTTCTTAATCTCCGTGAAGTGCCTGGCAGTTACTTAGTTCACATGTTCTTTGCTCCTTGAGAAAGAAGAATCGGTGACCGTCAGACGTAATAATTGGGATGTATGTTAGTGAAAAGAAAGTTCTGAATATAAGAATTAAAAGATGGGGGTGCCTGGGTGGCTCAGTCGGTTAAGCATCTGACTTTTGATTTCAGCTCAGGTCGTGATCTCAGGGTTGTGAGATTGAGCCCCACGCTGGGCTCTGCACTGGGAGTAGAGCCTGCTTGAGATTCTCTCTCCCCCTCCTCTGCCCCTCTGCACCATGCTTGCTCATTCTTTTGCTCTAAAAAAAAAAAAAAGAATTAAAAGACAGTTCTGTATTATTATTTTCAGCCCCTTGGAAACATCAGGTTATACCTAAAAGCAGTCTTTTTCTGTTTTTCAGTGTGGTTTGATGGTGTGTGTCCCCCTGTTAGGCATGGATCTTTTGGGCTTGCCCTGGCGCTGCCCCCACGGTGCCCACAGGAGGTGGTCACTTCTCTGGAGAGAAGACCCAGCCTCTGGCTCCTGGGCTTCCCACTCTGGCCCCTGTAGCCTCCTCAGGGGTCATTAACTTCTTTTTAGATTAGACCCTGGTTGAACCTGAGTTGTTTGGGATATTTTACTAATAATATTCTAGACTTTGAAATAAGGAATAATTTCCCTTGAAAATCAAATGCAGCCTGGCTTGATGAAGCACAGCTGTAAGTGGGGCTTTTGACAGCTCCGCAATTTCTGCAAATGGCTCATAATTGATTGCCTTCTTGCTCTTCAAGGGTGCCTATTACTGTCACAGCTCTTTGTGTGCCCCTGTCAACCTCTCCTGTGTGGGGGCTCTTTTTTTTTTTTCCACCCAGTATTGTTAGCAATTAGCTTGCACTATTGTAACAGTTTGGATTTTGAAAGGAATAAACAGTTTCTCTTTGGGCAAAGGGGTTGAAGGAGTTTCTGGGTTGTTCTGGGAACTTGAGGTGGGTTCAGCAGGCCCTGCAGAAATACGGTTTGCATTCCACTTTGCTGTCTCTGAGCTGACTCTGAAGATGTGGCACTCGGTGGCTCTGTCATCTCCGAGAGTGCCCTGACCTGGTGCCTTCCCAGAGCCGGCTGGTTGGGCATGGGCTGGAAATCTAGAGGAAGGGGGTGAGCTTGCCCAACCACCGGCGCTGCCTTGGAGGAAGAGCTTGGTGGCGCTAGGACGTCCTTGCCAATGTGACTTGGAACAACAGTTTGGGATTTTTTTCATTGCCTGGAGATGAGAGTGAGAACGTGCATCTTACTCATTTCCCAACAGCCGACTGTAGATGTAATCCTTTCTCCCCGAGGGAGCAGGTTTCTTTGAACTTTTCCTTTCTCTGTACAGCATGTAAGTAAGTGAGGGCTTTGATCTCTGGGGTGTGGATGTTGATCCAAATGTAGGCATGCTTGCATGGTTTCCTTTTCTCTGTCTTGAAAGTTGATTTTACTCTGAAATGTCTTTAGATTGTTATGCAGATGAGAAGATATGCCTTTCTTTCCAGAAGGGACCCTGACTGTAATCGTTAAACGCTCTTTACAGCTAAGGATGCGAGAATTTCTTTTGGATTTTAGTTTCTCTGTGGCACTTTTCCTTTCTCGTTCCCACATTGCAAGGATTTTTCAATGGATCTCTGAAGTACTTTTGTCCCTTTGAAATGTATCAGAAAGCCCGGAAATTCCAAATACTTACTCTGTAAAAATCCGCTTGGAGAGAGGAGTAATTGGAAGACAATAAATAATTTTATGCTTTGTGAAATTTCTTTGGAGCATAGCACATGCTAGTATTGGACTTAATGCTGTAAAAGAAAATCCACAAAACTGAAACCATTTTCTGTGAGGTAAGCAGAATTTTTACTTTAGTTTTTCCTGATTAAATATTTTTTTCAGCTTTTTAGAAGAATTTTATATAATCACCTAGTGTAGCTTTGGCAGTGATTATTTTTACAGTTTGTAGGCGTTGTGTTGCTAGAACAGAGAGCATTGGGAGTCTGGAGATACACAGCGTGACGACTGTGTGTTGTGCTCTTTGCAATTTAATAATGCTTAAGATCTATTTGCCCTTTCATTTGTGCAAGGTGGAAAAAAGGGACACGCGCTAATGGTTAGTTTTAGAACACAGCATGAACATAACTTGCATTTAGTATTTAATGCCTGCTCACCCACTTATCTTAACCTTTTGGGTTTTTTACATGAATTCCTTTTAAGAGCTTGCATATCTGAGAAGCCAAAGGAAAAGATTACTGGATATATCCTTGGTTTTCCAGCATTTTCATGTTGTACATCTTTCTTATCTTTGAGTCTCCTGAATTATTTCAAGATCCGTCTGGTCATGAGATGTTTTGGTCAAAAAGTGAAATTAAGATACAATTTCTTTATAAATCGTGGTCTTTTGTCATGGCTGCTATTCAGTAGATTAACATGATCATGATGTCTTTGAAAGGGCTAAACATACCTATTTCTGAGCGCATGTCGTCTGACATAATCCCCACCATCTGACTGGAGAGGTAGCATCCTCCAAGCAGACCCATTGTCCCTGCAAATGACTTGAAGTCTGGCGTTCTCCAGGGTGAGATAGTCCTCTTTCACAGTGCATAAATCCGGCCGGGCAGAGGTATAATGGGAAGAACTCTCGGCCTGATGGTTGGAGACCTGGATCTGTATCCTGACCCACCAGGCTTTGCCAGTGCCTGACCTGGGGCAAGGTACCCGACCGTTCTAAGCCTCTGTCCTCACTGGTGAGTAAAAATAACAGTGCCGTGAGTCCTGCGTTGTGGAGAGGATTGTGCAGGATGACACACATACACACTCGTGAGGGGTTGGGAGGTTCAGAGGTCCTCCTGCCTGATGTGTCTCATGCACACAGAGCGTTCTGAATGCTTTCTTGTTCTGCGCATCTAACACCCCACCTACCCCTCTTCGCTGCCCACCTAGTCGTCCTGAAGTTAGTTATCAGGGGGTCAAATCCTGTTGAGCTGTCCCGGGCGACAAAAAAGAATTGGAAACGAAGGCCCTGGCAGTTGGGTCCACTTAGCTCTTTGTCACCTGCCTGAAGACAAAGCCCACCCACCTTTGAGCTGGTTTTTCTTATAGAGTGCTGTGGATGGACGCCCTTTCCTAAAGGGCTGCTTCAAATGATTGAACAGGAGAGTATCTGTCCGGTGTGCTTTTCTCTTTAGCAGGAGTGGGCTGTGAGTATCGAGGAGCTTACTGAAGCCTGAGCCCTCATCCGGCAGGAGGTCTTGCAGGCTCGTGCCTTTTGGAAGAGAAGTGTCTCTGCAGGACATAGAGAGGCGCCGAGGCTACAGGCTGTAAAGGGTCAAGGCGAGCTGAGTTATCGGCCCAGCTCTCACATGCACCGTTCTGCGTTTCTAATGCTGTACATCCATGTGGCAGGCACGAGGTGGCAAGTTTGTGGATTTGTTGGAAGCAACTATGCTTAGTTTTCATGGGAGTCTAAAAGTCTGTTTGATCTCTTTAGAGCTGGAATTCTCTTTCTTTTTAATTACTGTTTTCCTAGCGCCAGGTGTTCGTGCTCTGCACCTGGTCTATCCTGATCTCTAGGGCTGATTTGTCAAGATGTCAGCTCTTCGCAGGGTGTGGCAGGAAGGGACATCGTTGCTGCGCGGTGAAGCATACAGGAGTCCTATCCTCTTTGTTGCCAAGGATCACTTGCGTACTCTGTTCAGCAGGGTTAGAGATGTCACCTGTAGAGTCAGATGAGAGGGAGATGGAGAGGCAAGGGGGGGGGGGGGACAGGGAGAGAGAAAGAAAAAGGAGGAGAAAAAAAAATTGCCAAATCTCGGTGCAGGGTCTGGGGAGGGCCGGCAGGGAGTGGAGGCAGTGGGTTGGCGTTGAGAGCCAGTAGCTACATGGCAAGCAGTTTGGGCAGGGAGAGCTTATCCCAGGGAAGAGGACAACCAGCGGAGTTGACAGGAAGGCAGTGGGAAGACCTCTTGCTGGTGTCTTCTCTCCACTTCCCCTCCCAGCTGCCAGCCTACCAACGTGGCTGTGGGGCTGGGTCCTGGGCCCAGCAAACTGGAAAATGGGGAGTGGGCTGCTGCCGCTGCCAGAGCCAGAGAGACAGAAACTGCCAGTAACTTGGTGGTGCCTGATGAGCGCTATGCTGTCTCGGCCTTTGCCACGGAGGCTCTGGAAGCTCAGATGCTGGGGCTGCTTGTCGGCGGCGAGACTTGCCTGGGGCGTGGGGGCGGCAGGGGCCGTGCTTGCCGGCCTTGTGTCGGCGTAGAGTAGGCTTGTTCAGGCCGCACAGTGAGTGGAGCCGGGTGAGATTGGCCTGGAAGCCCGATTCTAGGGTATTCGCCAGGCCCTGGGGCTTGGCCCGGAGCCGGCCACGGTTCTCTTGCTGTCCTGTCCTCTCACCTGTACACCGAGCACAGCAGCACCTGACTCGGGAAGCCACCTGTGCACCGGGCACCGCGGCACTGACTCGGGGCCACTCGGGCCCGTCTTGCCCTTCCCTTGTTAGCGTGGCTGGTTTCCCTTCCAGCCTCGTCCTCCCTCCCCATGTTTAGCCGCCCCCACCCCTATGCGGCCCTTTCCTTCCTGCCTCCCCTGGCCCTTCCTCATTCTCCTCCACACTCCGTCTTTCCTGCTGGTTTTCCGGGAACAAGAAGGAGGTGTCACTGGGGCCCTCCTGGGGGTCCCACAGGAGGGAGGAAGAAGCAGGACGCGGTCGGAGCGTGGCACCGGGGCGTGAGGCGGCCAGCAGGCGGGCGGGCGGTGGAGGCAGCCGAGGGCTGTGATTGCCCCCGTCCCCACCCGTCCCCACGCTGTCCCCACACCGGCAGGCCCACAGCAAGGCGCCTCGAGACGCCCGACCCGGCCACTGAGGCCTTACCCTGCGGAGCAGGGGTGCCCTACGGCGGCCGCTCCGGACACAGAGACTTGCTTGCCACCTTCATTTCTGCTCCTCGTCCTGTCCTTTGAAACGGCAGGGGCCGTGACTTTGCTCCCACCGCCCTGGGGGGAGACTGTAGGAGGGTGGCGAGCAGGGGCCCACGCTCACGGAGCAGCCAGCCAGCCACCTGCCCCGTGGGGGCGGGGAGGGACCCCCAGCTGCGCTCCTGGGGACCGTCCTGTCGCCTGGCCTGCCTGGGCACATCCCGGGGGGGGGGGGGAGCGGCGAGTTGCCCATGGTCTGTGTTGGTCGCAGGGTGGGCCGTAGGCTTTTGGATGTGGTCGTGGAGGAGAGGTTCATTCTTTCATCTTCACCCCCGTCCTCCATGGTGTTCAGCCCTCTGTTTCTCCATATTTTTTTTCTTTCTAGGCTTCCTGGATTGTTTTCTTTCTAGGCTTCCTGATTCCTGGGGGACAGAATAATCTCCCCTTTTGGAGGAGAAGGCAGGGAGTCTGAGCGGGGAGTCTCAGGCCAGACCCTGCCTTCAGTAAACACTGCTTGCAGGCTTGTGCATATTCTTGGGGGAAGCTTCCTAGATGTGGGGTGAGTGGGGAAGAACAAGTGGGGGTTTGGCCCAGTCTTACGCTGAAATCCTTTGTCCTTGAGGAGCCATCAGACTTCTACATCTGCGCACCGAGGGGTAGGTCTGCCAGTTGTGGAGGGCTTACTGGGTGCTGCTCTGACACCTGTCCTGGCCTCTCTGCCCCAGCACCTGATCTGAAGCAGTCTTTTACCTGACGGAGCCTTTTCTCCTCATGAATACAGAGAGTTGCTTAAAAGAAAAATAAATTCTAGAAGAATCCAATTAGAATTAACCCTGGTTATTTATTTATCTTCACACAGTGACTGAAGTTAAAACCTGTAAGATTTATGAGCTTTAAGGTAAATGAGCAGTGAAGGTGAGGATGGGTAGGTGCTTTATTCCTGTGTCTTCTCTAGTATTTTATTCTCTTACCTGGTTGAGAACAATTACTTGGAGCAGACCATTGAGCATCTGATGGAAGCGATGGGCCCTCAGGAAATTGCTCATGTACATGAGAGGTATACCTGCAATTCTGGAGGGTTTGCTCATCTTACGACATTTATCCACAGATTTCCTCCTTAGGGATCTGTGAGCTCTAGGTTCGTAATTCTCACATTGAGTAGACACCTGAATAGTCTAGCTTTTGTGTTGACTATTAGTAACATTACAGACTTCATTATCAGGTACTTACAGAATGAAAAGCACTGTGTTTCTTTTCCTTTCCTTTCCTTTTCAAAAAGTTTTTTTAAATTTTTAAATTTTATTTTTTTATTTTTTATTAGAGTTCAATTTGACAACATACAGCATAACACCCAGTGCTCATCCCATCAAGTGCCCCCCCTCAGTGCCCATCACCCAGTCACCCCCACCCTCCACCCACCTCCCTTTCCACCACCCCTTGTTTTTTTGACCCTGAGATCAAGACCTGAGCTGAGATCGAGTCAAATGCTTAACTAGTGGAGCCACCCAGGCACCCCTAATTCTATGTTTCTTTAGCCAAGTGACATTTTGAACTTTATCTTTAGGTCTGATTGGTGGGGTAGGCTTGGCAATATTAAGGCCTTATTATTTTAATGTCCTCAGAGACATTGAAGGACATTACATATTAAGAACCCCACCCCAGATGGCAAAAACCATTAGGTTGAGACCAAGGAGAATATTGATGGTGGTGGTTAGAGATCCCTACATTTTTGGACACCAAGTATAGCATTATGCACTGGTGTTCTAGCATTTTCAGTTTTATTTTCTGTAATTAGTGGAAAGAAAATGTGATTTCTGAGGAGGCAGGGCATAAATTCAGATCTTGACCTCAAACCAACATTTTGTAGAGGTCCCTTTAGTAATGTCAACAGCTGTCTGTGGGACCAGAGCGGTGGTTGTATGCCCAGTTCAGGGGATAAGTAGGGAGCAGGTGATCCCCTGGTTTCCCTGGGACCACTGAGGGAACTTTACCCTGGCCCCCGTCATGTCAACAAGCTACTGAGGGCTCTGCTGCTCACTCCTTTCCAATACCAGCTACAGTTATGATCTAATTTTGACTGGCCTCTCTTTGGGCACCATGAATCTTATCTGTCTTACTTTCAATATTTACCAAGAATGGGGGTTGGTGTAGGGTCAGCTCTGTTCATTCATTGGGCCTTCCCCCACAAAAGCACTCCCAGATGTTAGCCACTGGCAAGAGGCCTGAGACAGTGATGCCCATGCCTTCGTTAACAATCTTGTGTGTTAGAGATTGGAGTCCTGTGAGGACTTTGCTTGTGCTGCATGAGTACAGATGTATCTGAGCTTCAGTGCTTTCTCTTCATGCCTGTCATAACTCACAGTAGATTCTCACCTTTTAATAATGTCCTAGTCCCACATGGTAGCTGCTTTCACTTGTTGAAAAGTTCTGAGAAGTTGTTGTGAGTCATTATGCCATTTCCTCTGTAGTTTCCAGCTGACTTAGTGCCCCTGGGGTGGGGGCCAGGCGCCAAGGGAGCAGGGGTTTGGAGACCCCGCGGGGAACACTGCGCCCCTTCCAGGACTGGCCTCTAACTCCCCTGGGGGAAAGGTGGGATTATTAGTTTCATCAATGGATCAGTCTTCTGGTGTTCTGGATAATAACAAGAAGGACCAGGCAACAACAAAATCTATTTGTCACTAATAAGGGAAACAGGAGGAAACTGAAGGCAGGTTTTGAAGACACCCCGGGTTCTGTCTTTTCTCCTTTCCACTCTTGTTTGTTGTCACGCCTCCCTATCCCTTCTTTTGTTTGTTCAGCCTCCAGGCATCCCTCCTCCTCTGTGACTCACCTTCCTTCACACTCTCTGACTCTTTGCTGCCACCTAAGTTCTCTTGTGTTTTCAGAAAACAGACGTCAGATGAGGAAGCTCCTAGATGTGCAATTGCTCAGACAGTTCTGGCTTCGCATTGCACGGGCCTGGGGCTCCTTAAGTGTGGTGTCACTTGAGGAGTCCTGCCACCTTTCTATCTCTCAGGGTGCTTGGAGAGTTGGCTTTGGAATGTTCTAGAATCCAGGACCTTCATGGTTCATTCAGCCACGACATAAAGGATGATCAGATGAGAAGACTGGCCTGGGTGGCATCAGCCTGCTGTTCCAGGCCCCAGGATGGGGCAGGGCATCTGCGCTCTCCTCTCAGTTGCCACTGAAGGCTTGAACATGGTGGTCTTGTAGATAGAGTTCCCACGATGGAAAGACGATTATCAAACCAGTAATCTCAGGTGAGATTTAAAATCAGCTGTGTCTGAGTCTCTAAAATTTTTTTTAAAAATTTACATTCTGTTGTGGTCATGTTGTCTCTGATATCTTTTGGTTTTGCTTTCCTGCCTGTCTGTGTATGCCGTCCTAGGCTGTCAGCTGTGCTCCACGTTCCTGGGGAAACACGGCTTTGGCTACTATGGATTTATTGACTTGGATTTTCTAGAAGATTGATCAAATTGCCTGACTTTATCAGAAATAATTGTCGTTCTAGTTTAAATTTTATTACCTCATTTCTATTTAGTCCGTGCTGGATTTTAGAGATTGGTGGTAAAGTCTCAGATAAATGTGTGTGAGGCAGAAATTGTTCCATTTGGGATAATTAATTTGAGAGCCTGTCAATAAGATGCAATCCAGAGTAATGTAACAAACTTAATTGTAACACTGCCTAAATGGGGCGCCTGGGTGGCTCAGTTAGTTAAGCCATCTGACTCTTGGTTTTGGCTTAGGTCATGATCTCAGGGTCGTGAGATCAAGCCCTGTGTGGGACTCTGCTCTCAGCATGAAGTCTGCTTAGGATTCTTTCTCTGTCTGTCTCTCTCTCTCTCAAATAAGTACATAAATCTTAAAAAACAAAACAAAACACTGCTTAAATCTAGCAAAAAGAATTTAACTACAGCTAAGAGTAAAGGGGCCTGCAGGTCATATCTGTGCTCACTCAAGAGAACTAGCGCTTGGCAATATCCATGCCTAAGAAAGGTGGTCAGGATATTAATAAATAATTTACATTTCATATTTTTATGATTTTTTTCTTCCCAAAGCTACGGTTTTTTGGAAACCAGATTCCAAGTACTATTTTCAGGCAAATACTGGAACTGACAGTCTAGGACTTTTTAAGCCCAAAGGGGATGTGGATTTCAGACAAGTCCTAGAACTTCGACCTTCTCTCCTACGCCCACGCCATTCTCCATAAGTGACTGAGGGCCATCCTTGACCATGCAGAAGTCAGTGTAGTTGTCAGAGGGTCACAAGGGAAGGGTACTGGCCTCCAGAGCAGGTAAAGAGAGGTCCTCTCCTCCTGCAGCTCCAGTGAGGTCATGTGATGCTGTCAGTCCTGGTAGCCACCTTGGTTTGTGGTGCAGCAAGAGATCATAGATGGTGAAGCTGAAATGCTCAGGAAAGTGTTTTAAGAATTCAGAATTTGTCTGCATCAAATTTGAGCAGGGAAATAGCCCCCTTCAATTCCAAAGTTAGAGCACATACTCTCATCTGCCTGCCCCAGAAAGTAACCATGGCTTGGTTTCTTCTGGAGAATGTTACAGGGCAGCGGCAAGCATGCTGGCTGTTTTGCGCCTCCTTCATGGGCGGCTATGTGTTGCTGTCACTTGGGGTTGACTCTGTCCCCATGGCCAGGGCTATCCCAAACAGCATATTTGCAGTTTATATTTGGAGAGAGTGGGATATATAAAAGATAAGATTCACAAGAAGGATTTCATGCCTTGCTGTACTAAGAGGGAAAAGAAAGTAGATATTTGTCTCTGAATTTGCTGTTGCTAGGACAGGCAGGGAGTGGAAAGACAGTTGGGTCCTGGAGCTTCTCACTCCCTGGTTGGTGAGTTTTCGGAAAGTTGCCTCAACCCTTGAATCCTTCCATCCTTATTAAAAAGAATCGGACTGTATTTCCATGACAGTTTCAAGGAGGTGAAATTAAAAAAAATTCCATGTGTGAGAAACAGCTTTGTGAACTGCAAGGGGCACCCAGCCAGGGTGGAGGAGGTGGGGGGCTCGTGTAGGATCTATTAGTCTGTGTGGCTGGGAAACCCCCTGCAACCCTCCACACACACACCCTCGTGGACAAGAGGACTCTGCAAGAGGAGGCCAACCCAAGGCTTGTGTTCCAAAAGACAGACCAGGACAACTGGGGGACGTAGTTCTAAGGCAGTCTGGAAGCTATGATGCTCAAGGAGTACCACCATCAAGGACCTGAAATAGGCGCAACTGAATTACAGCTTCCTGAGCATCTGAGAACTGCTCGCAGAGCTGAGTGCTTGGTCTGCAGCCAGGAACCAGGTGCTACCCTACTTTTTGTTTTTCTAGGTAAGGGAACGAGGAAACCCACATAGATGGCAACTATAGAAAGAAAATATACTTCTTAGGGAACCCCAGGAAAGGGGAGAAGACTCAGCTGGGGGACAGTCTGGACTTGGGTTGCTGGGAAGAGCTGTCCTAGGCAAAGTTGGATACAGCCAAGAGTGTGGGATTGCCCCCTTTCAGGGTTCAGCTGTTTGGTCCCATCTTTTATTTATCATACAGATTTGACTTGCCTGGAAAATTGGTGGTGGACAGATTGATCAGAGCTCTAGTTGGTCAAGAAATATGATTACAGTTGACATTTATATTCATGCATTGTTTTCCTTCAAATACAGTCACAAAGATAGGAAAAGATCTCAACTCCGTAAATCCTCAGAATATGTGACACTTAAAGACCTTTCCGGAAAAAACTGCTTCAGTAAACTATTATCAGTTGTCAAGAATAGTCAGAGGTCTAACTCTTGAATAGAAATGTTGTATTTGGGAAAACTGGCAATAAACACGGAAACCAACTAGAATGTTCAGTGAAGACATTAACTGCTAAAGGAAGAGTTACAGTAAATACACAAGTTTCAACTACTTTATTTGATTGCCAGAATGAAAGTGGGCTATGAGAGAATACTGTAGGAAGAGAACAGAAGTGGAGCTGAGCCCAGAAATCAGTACTTCTGGATGGAAAAGTGGCTGAGAGTAGTGTTGATAGGAAAGAAAAGTCATAGTTAAGTATGTGTTTTACAAAAAAACAAAAAATTCAGTTGAAAGATATTGGCTTAGAGACCAGTATCTTTAACCAGATAAAGATATTTAGAATGGATGTTAAGTGATACAAAATAATCATAGAAAGAATTTAAATTCAGGTCTAAATGCCCCAAGTCACAGGACAAATAGAATCATCTCAGCCATCAAAAAGTAACACAAAATAAAGCAAAAACCAGTAGGAGAATTGGAGTCATTTTTGTGGGCCTGGATCGGAGCCAGTTGAGCATGCAGGTGTTTTTGTTTCATTTTGGACACAGTTAAAAGCATAGGACATAAAAGGGTTTATATCTTCTGTGAATTAAGATGCCATCTGTAGTCTCTAGAAAAATAACACAGAAGTCATCTTTTAAATTTCCACTTAGCTCACTAAAAGTTTTCAGAATAGAGTCTTATAGATTATGTTGAGTTTTATATTAAGGCTAATTTCAAGAGAAGAATCTCTTGATTCTTTGGCAAACTTATCCTGAGAAGGGACAGTAAATGTTTTAGGCTCTGGCAAGCATTCAACTCTGCATTTCAGGGTAGACTCAGCCAGAGACAACAGGCAGGTGAATGAGCACGGCCAAGTGCTAATAAAATCTGATCTACAGCAACAGGGTTTGGTTGGCCCAGAGGCCTGAGTTGGCCGACCCTTGCTCTGATGATCCACCCTTGCCGCTTCCTGTTTCAGAGCGGGGTCGTTGAAGTCTCATACCATAGGCCGCAGATCTTTGCATTCAGAAGTCAAGGAGAACTTGTGGCCCACATGCATCTCTCTTGATGAGCAGGTTTAGCCGTCCATCCGAAGGAAGCCACAGCTTGCTCTCTGGGTGAAAACGGGAAGCAAAGATCGAGTACCCGGCCCAGGCAATATGGGATTGGATGAGCCATTCTGTGTAAACTACGTGAGAGTGATCTTGAAACACCCAGGATTTTCTGTGAAGGAAGTGTCCGGTGGTGTAGAAATGCTGCCCTAGCCCTTGAGACATCCTTGGCAGAGATAGCACGTCTTACTCCTTTCTGAGTTCTGACCCGACTTAGTTAAATCAGGAAGCCCAGCAGAAGGCAGGCGGCAGGCCCTGTTCACAGGGGCTCTGGATCAGCTGCTCCCTCCCCAGGAGCTGACTCTGGCCCTGGGAGCCCCAGCGGGGATGCCGCTCGCCTCTGGGCACACAGCTTGGGCCTGTCCCCATGGCGGTGCCGCCCGAGCTCTGAGTGTTTACTCCTGGAATGCACAGGTATCACATGCATGCGCTGTGGCCCTCTCTCCCTCGAGAGTTGCACATGCTGGCTTCTCTGCCCATCGGCTGGGGAAGCTGCGCCCCTGGGCCGTGCCCTCCGTGTGCCCCTCCACCTCTGTCCTAGATGCCCTGTGCTCCCCCTTCCTCCTCCTGGTCTTACCCCTCTTTCTGCCCTCCCCCAGCCCCTCCTTACACTCTCACAGGGGGTCAAAGTTCCCGTCTTGGGGGCCAGTGCTCCATCCTCAGCACCTGGAGCAGAGCCTGGCTCAGAGAAGAGGCTCCATTAAGAGAGGTGAAGTGATTTTCCTGGCCTGCCCTTCAGGGAATTCAGAGGACATTTAGTCTTCTATACTTTAAAAAAAAAAAAAAAAAAAGTAAAACTTGGCAAGCTGAACTCCCTGTACAAATGTTAGCTTTCATTGATCCCTTGTACTGTGGTGAGTATTTGGACATTTTACTTCATTGACTTGTCATAAGGACACTATAAAACATGCTCCCTGCTTTCCAGGTGAGCCCGCTGAGTCGGGGGTGGGTGGGGGTCAAGGCCACACAGGTGGGAACCAGCACGGCCAGCTGGGCTTGTACCTCCAAGCCTGTGTGCTTATTTCCTGTGTTCGAAAAAGTAACCGTTTCAGGAATCTTGGTCCAGCGTGTGTCCTGAGACCCTTGGTGTGAGCTTTGCACGTACACTTGGGTAGTGAAAAGGGGCTCGGGTGATGGGCTGCCCCGCTTGGGGGGCATGCTCCCCTGTCTTTAATGCCACCGCGACTCGTAGCTTGTCCTCCTCTGTCAGGCGTGTACCTAGCAGGTGGCAGGGATTGCCATGGTGCGTTCAGGATCACCCAGCCCCGCCGCCCACCCCTGCTCTCCGCTGAGGGCCAGGCCCCGCCTCTGGCTCCCGCCCGCCTCGGTTCTCTGCCCGGCCCTCTGGCCACGGCTGCACTGGCCTCCAGGTCCTGGCACACTCTGTGCTCCCTCCAGCCTCAGACTGCGCTTGGTGTAGACAACTCGTTCATCCTTGAGTGCCCGGTGTCAGTGTTAGCGGCCCAGAGCAGGGTAGGTCTCTGTCCACAGGGCCCTACATTTCGGGTGCCGATCATCTTGAATTACTTGCTCAGAGCTTGTCTTCCCAGCCAAACTCGGGGCACCGTGAGCGGAGGAATTGTGTCAGTCTGTTCATCACTGTGTCCATAGAAACAGAACACTTTGAGCCTCTTCAACCTCAAATCATTTTTTTTTAAGTGACAGGAAAGGAGTCCATTTATGAAAAATATTCAAAAATTAAGCCACTGGAAAAAGAGGAAATTCAAATGAGCCAAAGGATAAAAATATCTCGGTTAACACTGTATTTGTGATATATATCATTCTATTTTTAGAAAAGCTGTGCGTGTATGTTCATATGTGGTGGAGATGCATAAAGCACACACCTCCTCACCTTCCTGGTAAACTGTGGTCTTCTCTGGTCAGCAGCCACACATCTGTCCCACCGCTGGTAACTGTCGTGTTACTTCAGAACATTTCTGTGCCCTGACTTGTTACATTCATCTTTATGTTTCAGTGTAAAATAAAGGCTCTCCTGTGTCATAAGCTCGCATTTACTTTTATGGTTTCCGTTCCCCTTCTGCTTTTGGAAATAGAACTCTTTGGTCTAGAAAACACAGTATGAGTGTCGTCTCGTCCTTTTTGTACCTTTTTGATAAATGTAAAAACCTATTTCCCTAGAGTTTTCCACCCAGGGATTGTACCACTAAGACAAGTGGTCCCCCAGATATAAATTTCATTGATCACCCTGAATGTTTTTTAACTCCCACCCAGCTCTGCCAGGGTGCTGAGCACTGCCCCATCCTAGCCTCCCAAGAACCTCTGGGCGGCAGGCAGGCTGTGGTGCTGCCAGCTGCAAGCCTGGAATGGACTTTAGCCACCGGCCGGGCAGGACACCGTCCACCCTCGCTGCTCATGGATGAAGCCCATCTCTGCTCAGTAGCCTTCCGGGGAAGTCACCTAGCTCTGTGCACTCCTTCTGGATTCCTGTTGCCGCGGCCACTTGGGGATAATATTAGATCTTTCTTTAAGTTAGTCAGTGACTTTGATGTAGTGCAAAGTAGATTGAGAAGTCCTTTGTACAATTTTTAGATAGTTTTTTTTTTAAACTAAGGAATTTTCTGACAACTAATTTGCTAGGATGTGACAGCTGACACCATAGTTGCATGCAGATTAGTCAGTCATACAGGCTTCTCGTAGCTTCCAGATGATGAGCCACAGAGGTTTTAAGTGCACAGTGTGAGAACACGCACCATGGAAACTGCACCCTTTCAGGACTAGAGTGTCCTTGAAGATAAGCGTCCATTTGCCCAGAGTCTAAAGCTTTTTCCAACATTCTTTTTAGGGATAATAGAAGTAGTAGAAACCTAGTTCTTCTGCTTTGCATGCTGGTATAATGAAACCCTGTGATCATGAACCAGACTAGCACTCGATCCACAGCGATGGCTCAGCTCAGTCTCAGCTGGTCTGCATGACGGAGGGAGACGAGGATGTGGTGGCAGTTAGGGATCCGCCAGACTGACCACATGTTGTCAGAGGACCAGTTACCCAAGCAGTATGAGGGTATCTTTCCTGCTAGGTCTGCTGTTGGCCAAGACCATTAAAGATCTTCCCCCGAAGTTAACATCAGTTTCCCCTAAGTTAACATTTGTTTCCTCTCAACCAGGGAGTGAAAGGAGCACACGCTGCAAATGCTGTCATTTACCTTTAAGTATCTCCCTGTGAAATAGAACTCCAAATTATGCAGGGTTTTCAGCTTTTTTTTTCTTAGACTGGAAGTATTTGGGGCCCAAGCAGTACAAACAGAGAAGTCTATAGTACCTGTGTCCCTACACGAGGACTCTGGGCTGTAGGTGGAGCCAGGAAAGCTGGGGCCAGACTGGGCTGATGACAGGTGCAGGGCTGCCAGTGGCCGTGATGTTCCATGGAGTAGCAAGATCTCAGTCATCATTCCTGAATAGTGCTAGATAATGTGATATACTTATCTCAGTGTGATTTTTTTTTTTCTCTTAAGATCCAAATCCTAGGGCAAAATTGAAAAGCCTTGGGTAGCCGTAACTCTAAGAGCACAGTAAACATCAAAGTTGTCACAGCCAGGGCATCGAATTTTATTAATTCGAGCTAGGAAGAAGGTGGCATGACACCTTTCTGATGAGAGTATTGCACCGAACCAGGGTTAGAAGGGCATCTCAGACCCTGTTTGAGGAGGCTCTGCCCCCGCATTCCTCCAGACAGACTCTGGGGCAAGGTGCTTGACCATCCTGAGTTGTTTTGTTGCCACTCCTGAGAGATGGGGCTCCTGGAAGAAAGACACATTTCAGCCCTTGTATAAGGAAGCAGAAAGGTCTCCTTGGCCATACATTTAAAACCGCAAAACCAAAAGTAACTTTCAGATATCTGTTCTCCCCCGGTTTTATCCAGATACGGTTGACAAAACCATATCTTTAAAATGTACAACTTGTTGATTTGTTATACAAATACATTGTGAAATAGCTACCATGGTCAGTTAATGAACATACTTACCCATCACCTCATATAGGTTTGTGGAGTTTTTTGTTTGTTTTGTTTTTGTGGTGAGAGCACTTAAGTGCTTTGATGCCCAGGTACTCAGTGAGATGTTCCTCATCTGTAAATAAGATCAAATCATTTTGAAGCAGAGATTAGCCAGCCTTAGTATAAGCTTAAAAACCTGAAAAAAAAAAATTTTTTTTAAAAACCTGAAAAATTTTGTTTTGGTCAGTATCACTGCTGTATCCTTACAACATAGTTTTAGGGAAAACTGTTTTAATTTTTAAAAGGAATTTATTAAAAATATTTGTTTTCTCCCATAAAAAAATGATGCCCACAGTGAACCCGAGATTATTAGCACTGAACCTACGAACTGGAAAATACTGATCTGAGGTGTGCATTTGAAGTTGGGGTGTTCTTTCCTCCATGCAGGCAAAGACTATTGGGCTACAGAATCCACAGGCATCCCCAGCCCTGACTTGCAACCACCTATCTATTGCTTTTAAAGCAGCATTTCTGCGTTGGGGTTGGGGGGATGGTACACATTCCAGGTGCAGTTGTCTGCAGATGTGTGGGAGCTACATATGCTTCTCCAAGCAGAGGTGGCCTCCAGGGATTGGTGGCGGCATCCCTAGGGCACCTGGAGTGTGTTTGGATTCTGTTATGTCCTGACCACAAGGGCAGAGGCCGGGGAGCACATCTGCTTTGCCTCGTGCTCTACCAGATACCCGGGAGGGGCGGGCACCCCACAGAGCTAGACAGGAGATGGTCCTGTGCCATCACAGCCCCCCATCCCCCTGCCACATTTCTTGACCCCTCATCTGTTAGTCTCTGTTATAATAAGGATTACATGCCAGCAGATTTTGGAGAACACTTGCTGTGTCCATCTGGCATACAGCAGGTACTCAGCAAATACGAGTATTCTTGACCCAGTTGGTAATTTGAGGGGTTATTTGATGGAATAGGTAATCCTGCTTCTCTTCCATCAATAAGGAAGTCGACTGAGAAATGAGCCAGGATCATGCGGACGACTGCGGGGAGAGCCGGGATAGAACTCTGGTCCTCTGCATCTTGCCTGTGCTTCTCACCCCATCGCTGTTTTGGGTGTGAAAACAGCCCAACCAGTCACTGTTCCTAGAAGTTGCTTCTCAGACACACCCAGAATTCTACCTTTAACAGTTCAGCGTTGAGGACTGTCGCTAAGAATGGAGAAACTGCAACGTAATCACCTAAGCAACTCTTGCAGATACAAGGTGGAAACACCTTTAGGTTAGTCTCCTTTTAGAGTGCCTGCCTCCTGCTCTCAAGCAGTCCTCACCACCTCCCTCAGATAGTAGCTAAGCTGCTCTGCCTGAGAAAGGTGACTTTGTCGCACTTGAGCACTTCATTTTGGTACCTTAAAAAGTACATTTGCTACCAAAATCTCCACTAATGTTCACTTTTCCCAGTTAATCTTACCAAAAGTGTTCTTAAAATGAATTCTGGTTTTCTAAAATGGCAAGATACTTTATTTTTAAAAATCTCGTTATTTTAACACTGCATTGTTAGGTGTGATTTTTGACATCCCAGCAAGGCAAAGCTGTAAGCTCACCAGCTGCCATTAACTTATGGTACATTTTGTCAGATCTTATTTTGTGCAGTATATGTGAGCTTAATATAGATTCTATAGCCCTGGAGGCTGTTATTTTTCAGAATTGCAAAATTATATTGTCTGAGCTTGTGGTGCAAATACCAGGATAGAGATTTCAAATAAGTGAGTGTGGAGTCTCAGTATTATTATCTGGGGTTGTTTAGCTCAGTTCGTAGAGCGCTGGACCCAGACTACGAGGGCCACTGTGGGTACGATTCTATCTACTACTTCCTCTGTTTCCTGGGCTCAGACCGCATACCTTTTACGCAGCCGTCCTTCACTGCAGACCCTGGGGACAGCGTGGTCGGGCTGAAGGCAGCTCTGCCCCTGGGAAGGTGGAGATCGCTCACTGTACTGATGGCTAGAACAGCAGTTCTCACATGGGTCACACATTAGCCTCACTTGGGAAGCTTTTAAAAAGTAATCATAGCTTGGGCCCTATAGATCCTGATTGAGTGGGTCAAGCCATGGGTATTTTTTAAAGCTCCTGAAACAGCTTAAAGTGTAGCCAGGGTTGAGATCCAGTGGAAAGGAGGAGCACAGTATTTGGAGTGGTTTGGTTGTATTCCTTAATGCTGCTTTAGGATGCTCCCATCCTGGAAGAGAGGAAAGCTGCCTTTTGCCTGCACTGTTCTGTTGGGCTTTTATTATATGTCATTAGGCTTTGAGGGCATGGCTGAACAGTGTTGGGATTTCTTCAGTAATGAATCATAAGATTTGGATGTTTTAAACATGAAATGAGACATTTTTGATAAATCAAGATGCATTTCGATTGAGCCTTAAGATCCACATCTGTTTTCTTATTTTTTGAAAGTTTACCCAGAATGAATGTCTTCTGACAGGCGTTACCAGAAATATGCTTGTGTTCACAGTTAATGAACAAAAATGTGGATAATGCATATATCAGAGGAGAATCATTAGTACTTTCTCATCCTTTGAACTGTTTTGGAAGTAAATTATTTTTTATTATCTGTGTCTGTTCATCTAGCTGAAAGCTTAGTACATAGTATATGACTGATCGAACTTTTGCACCAAGATTTATGTGAAAACAAAAGAGAAACACGGATATTTAAAGAGCCCCAAGATCTGGAAGTTCTCATCACAGACATCTGGCTGGGGGAGGAGGCTCGCTTTCACTCCCCTGAGTTGGGTTCTTTATATTACGATGCTCTTTCCCCACTGTACTTCTGGCTCATTCTGTGGCTTTCCCTGGGAACACATGTCCTTTCCAGGACCATGATATGACTCCTTCCCGAAGCCTCCCAACACAATGAAGTGGCTGCTGTTGGTTTACTGCATCTTACCTCTTTCAAATCTGTTCCACACGAGCTTGGGTTGGTTTCCAGAGTGCCTATGGTGGTGCTCCAGTATCTCTTACCTTGGCAAGTGTATTATCTCCTCACATAGGAACTACTATCTCTTCTTTTTTGGAGCTAGAGGAGGCCCCCACTTGAGACCACTGAACTAAAAGGTTAGCCAGAGGATCAGTGTTGAGGGTGGAACAGAGAGGAAGACAAGAAGGGAGGGCAGCAGCATCCTGTTTTTGCTTCAAGGCTTCCAATTTGTCAGGTGTCCGCTTTCATAATAAGGGTGCATCAGGCCACTGTGGTCGACCAGCATGCTCACATGAGTTGTTCATGCTCTGAAGCATTCCCAAGAAGCTGGATGGAGTGTTAAGAGATGGTTATGGTGTGTTCAGCTTTTTACTGCAGCCAGAGTGTAGAGATCAGGCCCGAAGGCAGTGACAGGGAAAGGCATGGCCCCTGCCCATGGCAGGTTTACACACTGGTGGGTGGTCGGAAGGGCTGGAGCTTGTTTGGGCGTGGGACGGAAGGAGAAAGGTTAAGTAAAAAGACACTGAGCGTAATCTGATGACACACCAGGCACTCGGGAAGCCTACAGGAGGAGACACACCTGAGACTTTCAACCACCGGCCTCAGGCAGGACCCTACAGATGGGCTCCCCTTGAGAAGACTTGTGTTTCAATCCACATAGGAACTTACTCTGAAGGCTGTCAGTCCTGGGGGCTGCCAGTAGGCGGGGTGACAGCCACTCTTCTTGTCCCTCAGTCTGTGTGATTCCATTCCCACTGTCATGGTGAAGTTCCCATGAAGCCCATTTATCCCTCCTCTCTGGTAGTAGCCTTTGCTGTGTCACCTGCCCTGTGGGCCCTCCCCAGGGGCCCTGCACCCCACAAGATAGGGGGTATGACCCTACCTTCACCCCCATCCCTGGGACGCACAGCAGCTCTAACCTTTCCACTGCCATTCTGCTGCCTGGCACGAGACTGCAGAACTGCAAGCCCCTGGTGGCCTCACCATCCGAAAATCCTTGGGGTGCCACGCCACTCTGGAGGCTCCCAGGGCTGTTCTGTATGGGAGGCTCCTCAGTGTGCTCTTAGGAAGCCTCAGGCTTGGTTTCAGAGCACCCTCAAACTGATGGCTAGTCCCATACGTTGTTTTTTAGTTTCAGTACGTAAGAACCATCTCTCAGCTCTTAGGACAACAAAAGACAAAGCATTATGTGTCCGCACTGAGCTCATATCTTTACTACCGTTATCTTAAATGACAGCCATACTCGTTTGACACGACTGAGACCACTTGCCCTTGATTTTTGCCCCTGTGAGGCTGCTGAGATGGTGCTGGGCAAGGGTAAATTAAACACTGGCTGATAATAATGGAGCACGTCCTGTACGTTATTTTCCATGTCTCGCCGTCTCTCAGAGTGCAGAGCAGATCACCGTGCTGTGTAGGAGTTTCAACGACACGCAGAGTAACGGCATGGAAGGGCCTAGGGGGACTCGGGACCCACCTCCGAGGCCGCTGGCTCGCCACCTCTCTGATGCAGATCGCCTCCGGAAAGTCATCCAGGAGCTGATGGACACGGAGAAGTCCTACGTGAAGGTAACGGGAGACGGCGCGCGTTCTTGCCTGCTCGGTCTCCCTGTGGTGGCCAGCTGCGTGTCGGCAGGGGTCCCCAGGCCACATCTGCCCAGAACACCAGCTCATGGTGGAGCTGCCCTTGAAGTGGTGGATTGCTGCCCAAGAGGGTGACAGGGCGGATGAGCTGAGAGGACTTGGGGAAGAATTCGATTCTCCGCTCGTGTTGTTACCAAGGCAGCTTTCACTATGGAAACAGATGTTCTGGTTTGTCATCTGCAGTCCGTGGGAAGGGAGTCTGTGCTGTGGGAAGAGAGGGCTGGGGGTAACTTTAGGGGATGAGGCCCCGGGGAGCAGCTTGCTCACAAGCAGCCGTCGGTGCAGCCCCCAGACCTGCCTGGTGGAGGTCGCCACATAGGACAGGCCCCACACAGGGCCGCTCCCACCCCGGCACGGAGCGGTAGGTGCCAGGAATCTTCGGTACCCGGAGAATTCACTTACTTTTCTCTGAGGCCCCCAGTGAGCAGTTGGAGAGACATTCTGTGGCAAACACCGGCACCTGGGAAGGAGGAGAGTTCTGTGTCAGTGTCTGCTGGAGCCTGGCGCTACCGTAGCCCCCTGGCTGGCCAGTCGCTGGGAGCATGGCACAGGCGGTGGGCTGAGAATCCCCCGTGCTCCGCCTCGGGGGTGCCGCGGCCTTGGGCGGTGCCCTCCAACTCCCTCTCTCACCGGTGTGCCCTTGTTCCAGCATGCGTGCGCGTGCGCACACACACGCACGCACAGCTATCCGCTTTCTCCACAGGGCAGATCTGAGCTTCCCCTTTCATTAACGTTACTGCCGTTTTATCCAGACTCGGCCAAAGGCCTGTTCACAGAGCCCAGGAGAACTCCGCAGAGCTCCTCCTTTTGATCCTATAGGGGAGAAGGAAAAGCTATAGAGTGGACTGCTGAATTTCAAATCCCATTATGTCTTGTCCCGTATCTAATGTGGGGAGATGACGTGAACATCAGGGAGTGCAGACTAGATTTCTGGATCACCCTGTGATCACGATGGCTTTCCCGAAGCCCCTTTGTGTGTCATGCGGTTTGAGGCTTTGGAGACCCTCTGACCTTTTGAGGGAGGGGTTCATGAGCTTTCACCCACTGAGTCGAGGGCGGAGTGCAGTTTCTTACTGTTGGGCCCCGGTGCACCGGGAGGGTTGTCGCACTGAGATGCTGGTGGAGTGTCAAGGTGGATGTTCTGGGTGAGCTACACAAAGAGGACCCTTCTCTCTGCAAGAAACCTGCATTTGTTTTCTTAGGGCTGCAGCTGTCTGGCGCCGCGGCTCAGAGCCCCCCTGCTCTTGGTGTAAGTCCTCCTGAGCAGCACCAGCCGGCACGAGGAATGAGGGCAGCCCGTCACTGTCTGACCAAATAACCAGCACTGGGTGCCTATTGTGATTCACACACACACACCATTTTTATTTTGCAATTTCTTTTGTGGCTGACGTTTAACACGGGATTTTTACTTCTTGTTCATCTAACCTTGATCCCTGCATGCAACTTGGAATTTTCAGCATTGGTGTGTTCCCTGAAATACAGTTCAGTAACTTCTCACATCTCCCTGCTCTGAGGCGGTTGCTGTGGAAGATGGTGAGGGAGGGAAGGCCAGGGAGCTGTTCACTGTGACATAGTAAAAGGCATCACAGGCCTGTCCACTGGCTCCCAGGACCTATGCCATAAGGTTCTGGAGGCTTCGGGCTCTTACAGAGCTCTTCAGGTCTCCATTGTAAAATGAGGGAGCAAAGTAGTGGACTTTGCTAATCAATTACTTATAGCGTTTTCATACTTAAAATTCTTCAGAATAAATGAAACAAAAAATATTTCCTATTACAAAACTATATACTGGTCTTAGCTTCAAATTATTACATAAACCCATTATCTAAAGAGTTTTATAAACGCAGTTTACTCCCACTATTTTATAGCCCAGTTTACTGGAGACTCAAATATGGCCTAGATTATAAATTATGACTGCATTTAATCTTTGAAAATGTTTTCTTGTATTCAAATATGGGAGTTTGAAATTCTGCTAACGTGCCAACCCCAAAGTTGAAGAGCTTCCCAGATCTTGTCCTGTCCCTCTCAGCTCCACGGTGGAGCTGTCACCATGCTCCTTGATGCACAGGAGGCGGCGAGGTGAGCTGGTCACGCCCGACAGGGGTGCCTCGCCAGAACTCCCCTTCTCCGCAGGCAGGTGGATGTTCCCGCTGCACTTGTCCACAGAAAGAGCCAGGCTCTGCCACCAGGCTGTCTAAGCAGAATCGGTGGTCCAGCTGCTGAGTGCACTGTGGTATTAGCCTCTGTGAATTCCATCAGAAATAATAGCAACCACTTTTAGGGTCATGAATTTTAACAAGACTTGAAATCCATCGTTCCCAGTGGGAGTCTGGAGTTGTGGTCAGGGTTGCTGGAAATTCTTGGATATTTGGGAGACACGCACGATGAAGAATCTTTTCTTCCATCTTTCAGGATCTGAGCTGCCTCTTTGAATTATACCTGGAGCCACTTCAAAATGAGACCTTTCTCACCCAAGATGAGGTAATCGGTCCCCTTCCCCCTATCTGCTAACACACACGTTAGTCTCTGTCCTTTAGTGGGCCTCCCCAGAGGTTTTATCTGCTGATCCCCAAAAAACATCCAGGACTTCTGGATGATCAGAGGGACTCAGGCATGGCCTCCTTCAAACCCTTTTTAATGTGGCCTCTGCAGCAGCAAGAGTTTACCCATGCAAGATACTTGATGTCCTTTTTTAAGAGGAAGGTGTGGCCAAAAGTTATTCTTTAATTCATGACTTGACAATGTTAAATATCAGGAATTAGATCTTTTCTGCTGACTTCCATTTTTCAACAATTTGAATCCCAAAAAACGACCCATTTATAAAGTTATTTTAGAATTCCCAGAACCAGAGCTATAAAAACTCTGTGTATAAACTATGTCTCGGAGTGAACATGCTGCCTTCTTTCAAGGATTTAGTTCTGTCTGCTTCTTGGTAAACAATTTGGGATTAGTCTGTGCCTCTGGGATTAAAGTGTTCTCTGGGTCTTCATTGCTGATGTCCTCTTTTCAATCCTGGCCTTCATATAGATGGAGTCACTTTTTGGAAGTTTGCCAGAGATGCTTGAATTTCAAAAGGTGTTTCTAGAGACTCTGGAGGATGGGCTTTCAGCATCATCTGACTTTAATATCCTCGAGACTCCTTCACAGTTCAGAGTAAGTATTTTGGACTTGAGTTTAAAGCAACAAGAGGTGGATAGAGTACAGAACTTTCCCTTGAAAGAGAAATTGCTGTCCCTTGCCTATTAACAAGGTAAATTCAGTGCTTTCATTGCAGTTTTCCTCTGCCAGGCGGTAAAAGAAGGCTGCATTTTTATATTGAGTGGTTCTGGTAATCAGATGTCTGGGTGGCACAACTTACGTAGAGTCTGCTTGGTGGTTGACCATGTCCACCACACTTTGCTCAGATCTACTGAAGGGTGTGTAGGGAGTTTGCTTCCGAAGCAGGAGCACGTACCCCTGCATCTAATCTTTCACCTTCATGGTCACACAAGGCTGGGATGCAAAACCTAGGTCAGTGGTTCTTTTACGGAGCCCAGTCTCCAGTGTGAGCATCAGTGACTGGTGAGGAGCCCCTTCAGGGAATCAGATGCAAGACAGAAGAAAGAGGACAGGGCAGTGTGCAGACAGAAGCATTTGTCCCGAGTAACGCAGAGTTGGCTTGATTAATTATCCTCTCACATCATCCATATCCCACTTTGTCAGATGTATTTTTGTAGAACTTTTGTTCTTGTCCTTTGATTGCCCGTGGTGTCAGTAGGCTCTGCTGCCAGAAAGCTTTCAATCAAACTAAAGATCTGCTCAGGGAATGCCAGGCTGTTCTCCGTCTGCTGTGAAAATGGGGCAGTCCTGGGTTTATTTCATTTGGTGATTTCTCTGAGGCATTAGTGCTCTGGTATCTGAAAGACAGATGCCATGGATGCACCAAAGCAGTCAGATGCCATGCCAGAGCCAGCAGACATTGATTAAAGCATCTCCAATGTGACTTTTCCCTCCCCTTCTAGAAATTACTGTTTTCCCTTGGAGGCTCTTTCCTTTATTACGCGGACCATTTTAAACTGTACAGCGGATTCTGTGCTAATCATATTAAAGTACAGAAGGTTCTAGAGCGAGGTAAGTTGTTCATACCTTTTAGCTATGCTTTTTTAAAAACTGTTAACCGTGAATTTGCATTTAATAGAGATAAGTGCAGTTTAATGGATCATGTTCCATTCTTTACCTTTAAATTAACAGACATTAAAAGGGCAAATTCTCAGTTTATTTCAGTTTATTGGTAACAGTGAACATGTGTCCTAAGAGCAGAGATGTTTCTCTGCCATGTGTCACTTTGCTGTTAAATTACCTCTGGATTCTTTTTTTTTTTTTTTTTTTCATATTCCTTGATCTAAACACTGGGAACCACCAACCACTGGAAGAGGACAGGAAAGAATGTATGCCGTTTTCTTCCTTTCTCGTTAACCTTTGTAGGCTTGGGGAGCCACTGTGAACTGAAGCAGTGTATTAACTAAAGTTAAGGTCTTTTTGAGGAAGCCAGGAAAACACTCAGCAGCCCACATCCTGTCCCCGAAGTACTTTTCATCCCTCTACATTTTTATCATTTATTTTATTGGCTTTTTAACGGAAGCCTTTATTTTTTTGAAGCCCAGGCAGACCTGTGTGGTTGACCTCGTTACTCTCCCCTTTAGTGCCAATGCCAGACGTTACTCTGTGGGGCTGAGAGAGGTGCCTGGGTGCTGGAGGCCCCGTGCCGTGGGTTGGTTCAGGCACAGGGCCAGTGCATCATGCCGCCTGGGCTTTCAGGAATGGGCTGGTCAGTTGGCCCAGCTGGGGAAGTGCATTTGAAGATGTGATGTCAGCCATGACCTTGTTCAGGTCCACACATACTGTAGGGAGTTTGGGGCCACCATCACCCTCACTGTGGTGGTTCAGTCTATTCCTGTAATGCCCACACCAGGAATGTTGGTTCACCTGATGCCATTCTGTTACTGGAGGCTTCTTTCTGTTGCCCACACCTCTGAGATTCAAATTCTCAAATTTGTGTCTCTCGGAAGTTTTTCTATCCATTATAATTCTCACCTGTGGTGGCAGAGGTAAGAGGGAGAATCAGCGATGTAGGCACAGGACTGAAGGTTGGGAGCAGCGGTGATGCGGTGTGCACAGAGAGCAGACACACAAGTGCAGGTCCTCAGAGTTTCAGGGAGGCTTGACACTGGAAGGCGTCTTAGGGAAATACATGTACTCCTGTTGACGTTCATCTGAACTGTCTCCAGAAAAGGTTACCAGGCCCCCTGCGTTCCCTTATGGGAACCAGGGAACAAGACAGGAACCTCCTGAAGCCTGAACTATTACAATGTCATACATTTCTTGGATAAAGATGACTTCCCCCAGGGCTTAGATGCCTTCTTTAGAACTACAGATGGCCTCATGCGGTTCACTCCCATTATGATTTGCCAGCTCTCTCAAAGCCAGGGAACCAGGGCTCTCTTCTGTGACAGTGGCAAATGTTTAGGGAGACGTCTTGTATTTGAACTTTTTAAATTACATCAACAGGGCGGTAGCAGCGAAGGTAAATTCCAAGCCCCTTCCCCTGCTGTCATTATACCCTTCTAAGTGGCATCGTCCAATAGGGTCTGAAGGTTGCCCTTCAGTGTTTCTTTCTCAAAACCAGGGAACAGTCTCTCCGCGGTACCATGGAAGGCATGTAAAGTTTATCCCAACACTCAGAGCATTTAGCCAGTTCTGCTGATGCATCTCTGCCATTTGGTTGAAATCTGGATCTTTACAGTATTGTAGAAGAGCAGGCTCAAAGTTAAGAATGGAGTCTTAAAGTGCTTTAAGTGAACAAATGCCAGCCAAAATCCATCTCCTCTACTTACTTAAAAAGAGATCTGACTCCATCGGCATTTCCTTCCAGGAACACCTTCTTACTGACAATATGCCATAAAATTAAAGCATATCAATCCTTTGCTCAGTTCTGAACTCAGTTCTGAAGGATCATCTCACCATCCAGTTTGTCTGGTGGTCACATTCAAAATGGTACTGCATCTCCTAGAAGTTGTAGATTTTTGCCTTTGTGACAAAACCCCAAATAAGGGTGTAATTTCATTCAAATTGGCTGAATTACAAATGGCTGGTTAACCATTGTCAGCAAGTGGAATCCAAAGCAGCAACTGGTACCCCCACTAGCACTCTCAAAACTAGAAGGGGTTCGGTTCCTGTGTGCCTCCTTCATAATGTCAGACACTGGACACAGGTAGATTTCCCTGCCCGTTGAGGTCTGAAGGTCACATCTGGTGGCACTAGATGGCTCAGAGCCATGGAGGTGAAGGCAGCAGTGCTGATCAATTTATTTTAAAAGGAAATAAGTCCCTAAGCGTATAGAATAAATTAATCTGTGGGAGGACAGTAGGGAAAAATACTAGTTTATTTTGCTATATGATTGTTTTGAAGGGTAGGTGTAGGGTCTAGATAATACTGTTCTGTGGCTTTCTGAATTGGCTGAAGCTCACTTTTTAGGCGCCTCTAACAATGTCTCATGGGTTTGCATGTGAATCTGCCTTTAATGTCAGACATTTCTACATTTCAACTTGGTGTTCCTCTTTAGTGTACAGACTATACTGTGTAGACAGCCTAGTAAGCTCCTTTTTTTCATGGGATTTGCCACAGGCTGTGATGCTGAATCCATGTTGACAGCTGGGTGCTTGACCCACTGAAGTATTTGGGTTTTTATAAAGAACAGGCATTAGCAACACTGCAGAAGTGGATGATCTATGACTCCATTAAAAACTAAATGAAGTAGGGTTTAATTCATCCTGCTGTGCTCTTCTAAGGGTCTTTTATCCACCTGCTTGTAGCTAAAACTGATAAAGCCTTCAAGGCTTTTCTGGATGCCCGGAATCCTACCAAGCAGCATTCCTCCACGCTGGAGTCCTACCTCATCAAGCCAGTTCAGAGAGTGCTCAAGTACCCTCTGCTGCTCAAGGAGCTCGTGTCGCTGACGGACCACGAGAGTGAGGAGCACTATCACCTGACAGGTAAGAAAACTTTCTGCAGACTGAATCTGACAGCCGCCAAGTCTATGGGACCCTTCTTCTCTAGAGCCTCTTCCTCCTTTCACAGTCTCAGACGTTCCTCAGTACTGTGATTATTAAGCTTAGATATAATTTTACTCTGTGAAAATAGCTAGCTCTACGGCCATCACTTTAGGTGGGCAGAGTTCTTTGGCAAAATTTTGTCTTTGGAGTAGCTCCAAGCCACCCCTCTGGAGAGATGGTTCCATTTTCATTTTTCAAAGTACGTATTTGAGCTCAGTGATTTGAAATCCATTACTTTGGGTCTCGGTTAACAGAACTGTCCTGCCAGAACTGACATGGGGCCTCTTTCCCTACCACCTTGTGAGTTTTTGTGTTGCCTGCTGCCCAGTGCTGCTGATCAAATCCATTGGGTGAGGCTCCACCTTGTGGGGATTTCAGAGCAGAGCCCAGCTCCACAACCCAACTCCTAGTAACAGGTTATGCTTTACAGCCGATGCTGTAACCTCAGAAATTACTGGCCTAAGATACAATTTATCAAATACACAAAGCCCCTCAATTTGATAGTAAGTAGAGTATCCTTTAAAGAGCTGTTGTGTTTGCATGAGAGAGATATAGTGATTTGTCTTCTACATGTGAAAACTAGGTGGTCTGGTTAAGTTACCTGTAATAAAATACCTGGGTAGAGTAACAAATTTATTAATAAGTATTAGTATTACTGAATAATCAACAGTGAAAAGGATGTCAAACTGGCTCCTTTTTCTATGACAAGCATACTTTCATAATAAGTAACAATTTTTTAACATGGAATTTAAATTCTACAAATAAATGCTACAAATTATGATTAATATTCAAACAATGTGTGAAAATGTCCTTTTTCATCAAGATGATGTTTAAGTGGGTCAAGAACTGCCTTCCAAACTTCCCTCCAAACTGAACTAAAATACTCAATCAAGAGGACGAAATACAAAAAAATACTAAATTTATATAGGTAACCTGAAATTTTGCTTTTCGACTTTGCCAAAATCATTTTCTCTCTAGCACACCCCAAGTAGAAAATTATAAATAAGCACCATGCATAAATGCAAACAGTTGCTCTGGTCATTTGGGGCATTTACAGAGATATTGGTAAGTTCTTGCTAACAAAGTGTTGTAGTTCACAGTTGGCCCAGAAGAGAGGCAGAATTTAAGGGTAGGTATCCCACTGGCCAGTCAGTCTTGGCTCCACTTATTTCTCTCTTCAGAAGTCTGGCAAAATACCTAACCCTTCTGCATCTCAGTTTCCTCATGAGTGTAGAGTCATTGAGTTACTGTGGGGATGAAATGACGAACATAGACCACCTGCCATAGAATCTGCCGAATAAAAGGTGCTTGATCAGCGTTAGCTGTTATTATTAGTGATACTTTCTACCTGTGTTTTGCCTCATTTAAAAGAGAACTGGAGGTGGGAGATCATTCTGCTGTTCTTCATCATAATGACTGGAGTACACTAGGCTGCTGGGCTGCAGCGGAGTATGGTGCTTCTGTTAGTAAGAACTGGTCTTGAATCCTGAGCTGCTTCATTACTGCTGTTGGTAGGACTTAAACAAAATTTATAAAATAATTTCATATTTTTCAGAAGCACTAAAGGCAATGGAAAAAGTAGCAAGCCACATCAATGAGATGCAGAAGATCTACGAGGATTATGGGACTGTGTTTGACCAGCTAGTGGCAGAGCAAAGTGGAACAGAGAAGGAGGTCAGCAGAACTTCTAGATTCTGAGAGGCTTACTGCATTTGCTCACTGGATCTATAGGTGACCTCCAGACTAGGCTGCCCTGTTCTGGCTCTTCTAGAGGATAATATGCCTATTTTTTTTTTTTTAATCTTAATGCTTGCAATAAACCACACCATTTAAGTATGAATGTTTTATAAAATTCATTACACTGGTATAGGAATGTAACCTTATGTCATTTTCACATTGTACAAAGGACAACAAGAAATATCTCCAAGCTTATATTCCTGTCTTCACCTCCTTTTCCATGGGCTATGAGGCAAGACTCACCCCCGGGGCGGGCACGCAGATGGAGCGCAAAAGCTGCAGAGGGAGAATGAATACAGGATGTGGGTGCCAGCAGATATCAGTACCTGATATCTAGTATTGGTGGCTACCTCCTTACTTACAGAACTAGTTTAAGTGGAACTTGACAGTTTCTATGTTTTTCTTTTCTGGTTTATTATTTACTAAATTAGAATCTTGAGCTTTTCAAGTCTACATGTAAGAAAACAGTTTGAGTAGAGAAAGGCCAGAATAGAAAACAACTGGAGTTAAATTTTTTGTTATGGTTTTCAGTGTTGGTACTTTTTTATATTTGCAGGCCTAGTGTAGGTTATGGATCAGAGGTAGTAACTGTGCTAGAGCCTGAGGTCAGTATTAATGAAGACACTTTGGATGGACCTCTCGAACTGTGGTGGAATGGATGCTAGGGAGTAGATCATGAGGCATGTATTTTCCAAAGTTTGATGCTTCGCTCATATTTTCAAAACCTGTATTATTTAAAGGCCCTGTGTTTACAGGGGCTATAAAAATCACATTGAATATACTTGCATTTGAGCAATCCCCATATATACATATGTGATTCACTGTCTAACATGCGACAGACAGCCTGTCCCTGTGGTCTCCATGTCTTCTTTATCTCCTGTTATGATACAGGTAACAGAACTTTCCATGGGGGAACTTCTGATGCACTCTGCAGTTTCCTGGTTGAATCCATTTCCGTCTCTAGGAAAAGCCAGAAAGGACCTTGAGCTCACAGTGTTTGGTTAGTATCCCATTTGAAAGGATGTAAACTTAAGGCTAGTGAGAATGAAGAACTTTTTAAATCCACCAGTTCAGCTAACTCCTGATTTTCAGGAGTTAGAATCATTGCTATAATGGCTTTTGACTTAACAGAGCCAGCCTCCAACTATTTAAAATGCTGTCGCTCTGCATACTCATTTTCTTGTTCTCCCTTCTGCTTGGCTTAGTGGTTTTGGCCAAGTGTTACAGGAACAGATCTCCTGAGGCTATTTTGAAACTGCTATCTTAATTGTTTGCTGCATTTCAGAATGTCTTAATTCTCACTAAGACTGATTATAGACAGTGTATTCTCACTGAGATGAACGCCACGTCCTCAGATTTCAATAAAACCAGAATTTTTTAAAAATCCCCAAATCTACTTCAGATAATCGCGTTTAAATAAGTAGGTACTTTTGCATCATTCAAATATGACCAGAGGGAAGCACCATTTATTCACTCCTGTGCTAGCATAGTGGGATCCTGGAGCTTCATAAGTTTGAAGAGCTTGGTTCTATTAAAACATTCAGCCTAGATCAACTTTGGAAAAAAGTTTGTACAAAATAATGAAAGACTTTTCTTTTTTTTTCTTTAGTTTTTAAGAGAGCTGTCATATTGGTTTATAAAGAAAACTGCAAACTGAAAAAGAAACTGGTAAGACGAGAAGTACATTTAAGCAAAGCTACCTTTTCATGGCACTGTCCTGTTAGTGTTGATCTGAGAAGTCTGCTCAGTACCAAGGCCCCACTTGACTAACGGGACTTACTCCTAGTGTGACCAGCCGAACCAGCTATTAGTCTATTTCTTATTCTCCCCACAATGTCTGTTTTAAAAGAAGATGTAGACAAACACCTGTGCTGGAGCCTACACAGAAAATCAGCTTTCATATATCCGAAAATGGTCCATGTTTGCTCCATACACATAAAAGACTACGTAACTTTGGTTTGTTTTTAAACAACTTTTACCTTGGTTCAAAAAAAAAAAAAAAAAAAAGAAAAGAAAAGAAAAAAGCTTAGTTGTGGCTACCATAAGCCATCAAGTTATTACCATTCAGAGGTAATGAGGACATATAGAAGGCTTGGCTTGGCTGTCATTCTTCCTTGGCAGAAGTCTGCTCCCCAGACCACAGCTCTGGCTTATCCCCACACAGTGTGAGCTCTTTGAGAACGGGAAGTACCTGACCTGATTCGTTTCTGCACCCTGATGCTCCCACGGCTGCAAGGAGCCTTGCACAGGGAGAATTAAAGCTTCCAGTCCCTGCACACCTCCTCTGTGGGTGAGAGCTTGCTCTAACACTTTTCTTGGGGGGCTTTCCTATTACAGCCCTCGAATTCCCGGCCTCCACATGGCTCTGCCGATCTGGACCCGTTTAAATTTCGCTGGTTGATCCCCATATCCGCACTTCAAGTCAGACTGGGGAATACAGCAGGTAATTGTTTCATGTGGGATGATGCCAGGAAAAAGCATTTTAAAGAGACTTATTTGCACTGTGGAATGAAAAACCAGAAAGAACTTTGGGGATAATTTTTGAGTTTTATTTTATAGGCAAGGAAAATGAGGACAAGAGAGGTTGTTACGATGTTGCTCTTCTTGTTTTTGCTCTTTTACAGACTTTTGGAGAAAGTAAATGCCAGTGGATTGCTTTTCTTTGCCAACTACCTCTCTTCACTCTCTTCACTGTTTATTTTCACTATCAATGGTTTTCAACATTTTTTTCTAATATCCTTGATACCCTGAAATTTGTTTAAGAAACAAAGGGCCACAATTTAAAATTTAAGAATTTTTGATACACCAGAAAGTCTCTTCAGTTTAAGCAGTATTATAAGTGATACTAGAAAAAAAAAATCTTAAAGATCTTCAGTCTTCCATCTTGGAAGATGTTCAGAGATCTTCTAGAATAACCACATTCTGGTGACAGTGCCTCTGGTGACAGAAAGGACCAGCAGTCTAAGGCATGCCGCGATGGTCTGGGTCCCTGTTTCATTTTTGTTTTGAAGCGCTTATGTTTCCTAACACGGGACTGACTTTGGGCTGGCCTGTTTTACCTCAAGCACCTGGGCACATCCTGCTGTTCCTTCCAAAAAAATACAATGAACTGAATGGGGTTGAAAAACAGGATCCCTTTAACCTCTTTCCCGGAGAGATGGAATCCAGGGCCAGGGAGAAAGCATGTTAAGAGGGATAGAAAACTTTACCAGGAAATGTAAAAAGTAATTACAAAGTATTTTTGATAACGATCTGTGAAAGTCAAATGATAAGAGGACAGAGAATATTTGACTTGAGTTTTGAACTTCCATCTTTGGCAAAGTCGTAGACCCTTGTTTTCTTTTACACAGGGACAGAAAATAATTCCATATGGGAACTGATCCATACGAAGTCAGAAATAGAAGGACGGCCAGAAACCATCTTCCAACTGTGCTGCAGGTATTATTGACTTCCAAAAATTAAAGCCAATAGGAATAAGACAGAATTACACTATCTTAAAAACGGGAGTTTATTTTTAGTGCTCTCCTGAATTTTGATGACTTCAAGATCACACCCAGCCTCCCCCCAAATGGCAACTGTGACTGGAGTAGAACATACTGGTTAAATATATATCCAGATTTTAGTGCTCAGAGGCGCTTCAAGAAGGATTGCTTCTCCTTTTGTTAAGTTAGGAGGCCAAGGTGCCCAGAGGTTGGGTGACGTGCTGTCAGTCTGGTCCTGAGAGCAGTGATGGGACACATAAGGACTGGGGAATGTGGACACGATGCAGGTGACACTGGACAGAACAGCTATTTTCTCTTCTCCCCTCACCAGTGACAATGAAAGCAAGACCAACATCGTCAAGGTGATTCGGTCTATTCTGAGGGAGAACTTCAGGCGTCACATCAAGTGTGAGTTACCCCTGGAGAAGACCTGTAAGGATCGCCTGGTTCCCCTTAAGAACCGAGTTCCTGTTTCAGCCAAGTTAGGTGAGAACTTTGCTGGCCTTGTGTTTATTGAGGACCATCTGAGCTTCTCTGTGGAAAATATATGTTCCTGCAATAACAGCAGTCCATCCTCGCTTTGTCAAGTACCAGGGGTAGCTTGGTAAGCTCTGAACCAGACACCCGAATCCAGAGTGGTGTGTGAACGTGGTGGCGATTTTATTTCTGATTTTATTTCCTTTTAAGAAAGTGAAAAAGGCCTCTTGCTCCTAGACCTTGTATAAGCTCTAATCACCCCCAACTCCAAGTCCTTGCCTTACTACCAGCTGACGCAGTCTCTACACTTACCCTCTTATCTGTTTCTTCCACCAAGATGTACAGAAGTCCAGGGGCTGGGCTTTGTTCACTGCAGCAATCCCAGTGCTCAGAGAAGTTCAAGTCATCTAGAAAGCCAATAGTTGGTGAATTAAGGTCAAGAAACCTTATATTCATTCTTAGTCAAATGAACACTCCAAAATAATCACTCCAAATCAAGCTCTTCTTAAACTGTATACCTTTAAAATTCATTTAAATTTTTCTTTTAAATTTTCGGTTTAAAACCCTCTTCTGTATTAACTGTTTTGTTAATATCTTTGGTCTTATTTGTAGTCTTTTTTTTTGTTGTTGTTACAGTGTAACCTCTTCAGATTCACTGTATATTTTCTATTTTTTTCCTCTATTGCCAAAATAAGCTGTAGCCATCAAAACTATGCTGTAACTGCCCACAGAAACATCACAACTGAGAGCCCCCCATTTCCTTTCAACAAAGAGAAAGAAATTAAACACACACAAAGGATTAAATATTCGTATTAAATCTCTGAGAGTTGGCTAGAAATTCCAGCAGAGAGAGTTCTCATGAGTGACGAAGGACATTTTCCTACTTTTAATTGAGAAGCAAGAGAAATAAACAAGGTGAGAAGGCAGGGACAGAAATATATAATCTTGGCTATCCAATTTCAAAGTACTTAGTGAAAGAAAGGGACCTAGATTTTATTAGTAACTTTTTCATTTATGCATTGGCAAAATAAGAAAGCCTTTGTAACAGTTTATAGCTTCTTCTATCTAAACAGTCGGGCTCTGGTAATTGATCATCTAGAAATGCCAAATCCTCTAACATTTCAAATAAACCAAAGTAAAAAACTTCCACACTTGCAGTATCTGCATTTTCCCCCAAGTTCCAGGATAGTTGGTAAAAAAGCGAAATGATAAAATTTTAAGTTATTAATGTTAAATCTTATAATGTACAATGCAAAACTTATGCACTGTGGAGTCTGTTTCTTGATCGTGACAGGAGATGCACTTTTCCTCATTGCAGCTTCCTCCAGGTCCTTAAAAGTCCTCAAAACTTCCTCCAGCAGCGAGTGGCCCAGCGAGCCGGGCAAGGCCAGCTCCCTGGACTCTGACGAGTGCAGCCTGAGCAGCAGCACGCAGAGCAGTGGCTGCCACCCAGGTGGAAGCCGGCAGGACTGCCTGCAACACGCCCAGACGGGCCTGGCTGATTTCCCGGACAATCTCATCAAAGAGAGTGACATTCTGAGCGACGAAGATGAGGACTACCATCAGACTCTCAAACAGGGCAGCCCTACCAAAGACATTGAACTTCAGTTCCAGAGACTGAGAATCTCCGATGACCCGGACGCAAACGCAGCTGAGCAGCAGCCCAGCACAGAGGGCCGACCCAAGGGGGAGCCGCCCAAACTGGTGCGGGGGCACTTCTGCGCCATTAAACGGAAAGCAAACAGCACCAAACGGGACAGGGGAACTTTGCTAAAGGCACAGATCCGTCACCAGTCCCTTGACAGTCAATCTGAAAACACCACCCTTGATCTCAGTTCTGTTCTGCAGCGAGAGTTCAGTGTCCAGAGTTTAACATCGGTAGTCAATGAGGAGTGCTTTTATGAAGCGGAGAGCCATGGAAAGTTGTAGTGCAATTTCAGTCCGGACATGGGTTTAATTGCTTGTTTTAAACTGGTGGCGAAGTGGAAATTGCAGAAAACCTATTTGTTATTGGGGTTTGTGCAGCATACATTTTCCCACAAAATAGTTGTAAAGATTTAAGTTATTTTAATTTATTATAGATCAGAGAACTAGATTAAACTGATCAGAATCTGTAAGAATCTGTAAATTACTTAGTTTATATCCCTTTTGAGCAGGTATCAAAATGACTTAGGATCCTTAAAATTACAATCTATTTTAATTTATGTGGAAAAAGTAAGATGGAGAAGTTGTGATTAATAGTTTTTAAAAGGTTTTTCCCCCCACCCAATCCTCTGGGCATTTTTCTTTGAGCTGTTTTTGCTTTATTTAAAGCATATTTATTTTAATGTGGGTGAGGGGCACAATGTGCAGATATTTCATTTTTGTAAGGTTGTAACAGATGCTGTTTATACTGAACCTGTCATATCTATGCAGTATATATATTAAAAAGCTTGTACTGTATCTTATTTGATTATATTTATTTTCTCTACCAAGCTGTACAGTAAAAGGGAAATACGTCACATCTGGTAATCGTATTTTTATTATCCTTCGGTAGAAGACAAAAGTACACATCTGAGCAGCTCAACGTTGTGGAAATCTACATTTGATATGCTGCTTATAGTCCATTTCTCTCCTTGTCATCCTCCTCTTCCTGATTTTTGCTTTTATTTTGCTTGAGTTCTTCTCTGAAATTGTAAGCAAAGAGGTGTGGGTCGTCTTCACACATTTTTCGGTATACATCACACAGGCTCTTAAAGTGTGAGACGGAGAGCTGGCTGGGCCGGAGGGTAGGGTCCACGTCTGCCAGCTCTAACAGTTTCCCAGTGCTTTCCACACGGTGAATCTGAGGGAATAACATTCTGAGAAGAGAAAATCATCAGAATTCTACTTAAGAAATTCTGTAAACCATGATGTGTCTTTCTATTTGCACTTGAAAATGACATCATTTTGATCACAATGGGAGGGAGTGTCCGCGGGGCCCCCAGCCACTGGAGAAGGTTCTTGGCCATGCCAGCGCAGCAGGTACAGAGGAGCCCTGAAGGCAGAGCTAATCTGACCTGGGAGGTATGTCCATGAGGGGAAATACTTTCCAAAGCGCAATACAAGTATCTTTAAGGTAAGTTTAAAGAAACATCTGCTCTGTTTTAGTTTTACAGAAACAGGTTTAGTTTGCCTCATTTCAATATAAAACTTATTTCTTGATTTTTTTTTGTAATTTGAACTTAGATTTTAGAACTGTTCACTCTCAAAGAATGACCCTTCTTTGCAAAGTTTGAAAATAGGAGGTATGAAAATACAGAGATCATTCTCTCTTTCAGGTTTACCTTGTGGCAGCTTTACAACTGATTGGAAGTATGGATTTTAAATTTCATCTAACCAAGCAGATCACATTTTTAAAATGAACAGCAAAACTGATGATTGAAATGTTGCAAAACTACACCTAGGTTTTATTTCTTAATAGTTGCTCTACAGAGCTCAGAGATCATGGCCAATGTCAGTGGAGTTTCTCTTACAGGCTGCTGGTCCTCTCAGTAAGGAACTGCAAGTTCTCTATGGTGTCTGGGTGAGCTGTGATATTGGAGTACAGTTTGGTGACCGATGTGTGGGTGCATGTGCTTGAAGGACACCAATGAGGCAAAGCATGGCACACTAGGTTCCCTATCTGTATAAGGGACTGTGTCTATGAAATGAAGGGGCCCATCATTAAGGTTGGAAACACCAGGGCCAGCTCTGAGGCCAGTTCTAGCATTCCCAAAAGAGAATATACTTCATGTCTGTTCCCCCACCATGAATCAGGGCCATCAGGTACAGCTGTACAAGTCACACCCTGCGTGAAGGGTGATGAGTGTGAACTGAAATCCAGCTGGGGCTCTCATCAAATGATACACATCCTGGCTGGGCCTGCAGCCTATGGGGTGTGTGTGTGTGTGTTGTGTGTGTGATCATTCTAACTAGCACCAAGGTAGCCAGTGGCATCTGTCACCAACTCTGCTCTTGAAGTCTCCGCTAGAGCAGTAGCAACTACCTGGTGAAGAATAAACCCTGGCCTAGTTAGAGCCACCAACGGCAAGACAAGGATTTCATATCAGTCAGCTCAAATCTGTAAGAATGAGTTGTGGGCTGCAGTGATTTCAGGATGCAGCTCTGAACTGTACCTGAAATAATTTCATGTGCGAAGGGGACACCTCACAAAACCAGAGAAGAGATGGAGCTTTATATTAATGGGGGTGATTGGGAAACGAGAAATGTGTGCCTATACAGCCAGGCACCTTTAAATAGCTAAAAGTTGACCATATTAGATGGCAGGCTTTTAAACACACACACCCACCCCTTCCTGCCTTACTTGGGCCTAATTAAACATTTTCTTGGATGTCCATGAATATAAAATATCACTGTGGTCACTTCAGGGCCTCTGGAGGCATGTGGATTCTAAACCACCATGTTCTGTCTGGGATTCCTCACAGTGGCCGTGTATGTGTGTGTGTACAGCAGAACAAAAGGCTCTCCATTAAATAAAAACGTGCTTGTATGAATATTTCATGACAACATTTTGGCTGCTCCAACACTGTACTTGCTTCCTGGTTCTAAGTGTGTCCTTAAAAAGGAGATAATTAGTGTGATAGTATATTATTTGGCCTTTGGTCCCAGGTTTCTGACACAGAACTTCTAAATCCTTTAAAATTTCCTGTTAGGGGTGATAGCATTATTTGTTATTCCTAATAAAACCCCTTTTCAACCACACCTGTGTTTGTACTAATGTGAGGACTCTTGGTAAGGCCCCTAGATAGACCGCTTCAGGGTCTACAACTTTCAAAGGAACCAACCCTGTAATTAGAGGGTTGGAACTTTCAGGCTCACCTCCAGACCCCTCTAGGGAGGAGATGGGCTAGGGACTGAGTTCAATCTCCGGTGGCCAATGATCTAATAAACTGTGGATTTAAGAATCCATAGAGGTTCTTAAATGATGGGCTCAGCGGGCTTCTAGGCTGGTGAAAACCGTGAGGTGTTGGGAGGGTGAGAGGGCAGAGAAGCTCCGTTGTACTCCTCGGTTCCCATATATACCTTGCCCTACATCTCTTCCATTTGGCTGTTCCTAAGTTACATCTTTTATAATAAATTGATAGAGATTTCCTGAGTTCCGTGAGCCATTCTAGCAAACTACTGAAACTATAGTGGCAGGGGCAGAGAGATCTGTCACAAATCCCCATTTCATGGCCTGTGGGTTGGAAATACAAGTGGGGACCTGGGACTTGTGACTAGCATCTGAAGTGTAGGCAGTCTTGTGGCCCTAGAATCATTATCCTTCAGGGTCTGTGCCACTCCAGGTAATGTCAGACTTGAACTGGATTGTAGGGCACCCAGATGGTGCCTAAAGAATTGGAGGACTTGTTGGGGTTGGGAAAAACCACCACATGCGGGGTCAGATTGGATGGTCTGCCCTGAGAAATCATGGCCTCCACAATACAGGGTCACTGTCAGTTTTAGGTTGTGTTGATGTTAAAACCTGTTAGTGGCATCTGAGGTTAAAGCAAGGGTTTGCTTTTTCCTCCGTGAGAGTCAAGGTTTGTTCACCTCGGGATCTGAACGAAGACTAACATTTACAGATCGCTTCAAGAATCATAAAAACAAGATTCTTAATCTTTAAAAGTGCTTAAGGATTTTAGAAAGTGCCAGTGAAAGGAAGAGACGGCATTCTTACCCAAGCCCTCGATAGCAGTACTTCCTTCGGAACTGAAACGTGTTCTGAACCACCTTCTCCACCAGCTTGAACGGCTGCTCTATCCTGGGCCGCACCAGGGGGGTGAAGTGCACCACACCCACGTCCACCTTCGTGAGCAAACATACATCATTTTGTGCCATGGCAGAACAGGATTAAGCAATGCATCTTTGTCAAACACAGGCAGACGGGTTGCTGACCGTGTCATTTTCATAAACCTTTGGTTTCGTCCAGGTCCACAGCAGACTTATCTGCAGGCAGGTAAGTCGCTGCACTTGGCGTTGAGCTGACTCAGAGCCACCACAGTTGCGTCTGCTCTGTAATGACATCCACTAGACCTGTGCTTGATGATTGCTTAATTTTAAAATGTAGTTTTACAATGGCCTTTAAGATCAAATAATCCTTAAAGTCAGTAGGCAGCTAATGGATAGCTTTAGAGTATTTTATTTAGCTTTGGAATGAGTAAAAAATAAGCTGCAACAGCAGTTCTGTATAAGGGTGGGCATCCAAACAGAGAGAAGGCAGATGGACCCCCAGGGACTACTTAGTGCTAAGCTCCCCAGAAAGGGCATCAATTAGGACACCACTTATTTGGATACAGACATTGACTAATCAGTTGGACTGAATTCATGACTGTCATCTGCACAGCCATATCACTTTCTAGGAGCAACTTGAAATGCTCCAGGAGGCCCAGGTGGGATGAAGTAGAAACCCCCAGAATGTCACTGAGTGGTGGACTAGCACTAGCAGTTGAGACTCACAAGTATATATTCAAAATAAAGGAATAGTATTGAAAGTAAGACAAAGGGAGAAATGGACTCAAAGCAGTTACCACACACAAAAATGCCTGACAGAGACCATGGGTCTAATAAATGGGAAGTCTGTTCATAATTTACAAAGGCCTCAGTCTCTAAGGAATTGTTAAATTTCCTCCTTAGAACATCACACGGACACTACAAAGGCTAAGGAAGTACAGCAATTTATGAAGTAGGGGTTGTACCACGGCTTTTCAAAAGGAATTAATTCTATTTGTTATCTTGTTCTTTTAGGAGGTGTTGCTTCTAAAACTCCTTGGCTATAGAACTCCTTAAAATCAGCCTGTCATCCATGAGAATGGGAGTATTTTCAATTTCTTGATTATAGGGTGGAGGGAAAGCACTTGTGTATGATGTGAGACTGCATGGACAAGAAAAGAAAACGAAGCGATGCCCATCATCAGGTGGCCTAGACAGCTTTCAGAGGAGCCAGTGGTGTGTCTCTTGCTGCCTAGACCTACCCTGTCCTCAAACAATCACCGATACTGTCCTGAATGTTTCAGAAGAGCTGTGGTGTGCCTACGGGATGACTAGAAGAGACCCACGGTAGCAATGCTGAGGATGGCCAAGGCAGGAGATTGAAAACCGCCAGCAGAGAGGCCTTTCCACACCAACTCCCTTAAATGTCCACCAGCCTCAGGCTTCTTTGGTGGAATCATGGTTGTTCCACTTCAGAGAATGACTTTCTGTAATGTGAAATGTTCTCATTAAATTTTAATAGTTTTTCAAGTTGTGTTCTATGTGTTTAATCTGTTTCTCCCAGTTCAGTAACAATACTTTCACAGGAAATGAAGCACTCGGTTGAAAGGCCAGGACTTTCTGTAGATGGGCACGAAACCCAGAAGGGCCCAGGGATCCTGGGGAGGTCTATAAGGCACTGAGGGAGGAGGTAAGGGTTGTGGCTTTGGGGTTTGGGTGGACAGGAGCACTACAGGAAACAGGCAAGAAACACGGCTTCATTTAAAAGTATTTCTGTGGCAGGAAAGAGAGCTAACCTGTGCGTAAGGCGGTGCAAGAAGCTGCCCTAGATACACTATAATGACTTTAAATGTCAAAGACTCTGCTCAAAAACTCTGAAACATCATTCCCATTTTTCCTCCTATTGATTTGGAACAGAGACGTGAACCCAGCTGTTCAGGGAGGTTCTAAAGCCTCACCCCGCCATCACTCTGTATGTCTCCATGTCACTTCCCCCGCTCAGAGCCCACTGGCAGCCTGTCCTGTGTCTCTCACTGTGCTACCCTCTGGACTCAACTCCTCCAACCCTCCTAAACCCATTCTTCCACCTGCCAGTAAGTTCTGATGGAATTCTTCATAGGCACCAGTGGGATCCAACAGCCTGCCATTCTCCAGGGAAAATAATCTTTTAGCAAAATAGATACAGCTTAAGCCCTGGCCAACCCCAGCCTGTGAGATATTGTAAAAACTGTATCACATTCAGATATTAAGAACAAAGGCACAAATACAGGGTTAGATACATTCCCCTTCTAGGACAGAAACTGTCATCTCCAGCTTCTTTGGGTTTTAAAATTTGGTCTCTACTTCTGATTTTATTCCTTTGAGATACACTTGGTGTTTCCAAATACAGGAAATGTCTCACATTTACTTTAAATAAAGTTTTAAGCCCTATACAAATATAGCAACACCCTATGTTAACTGCAGCAACCTTCCAAAGTTCAAATGTAATTTTGATACCCAGTTAAGTTGGCTAACAGGATACCCCAGCTAAAAGATAATACCCACTCACAATCCAATACAGTTCCTATTTAGTGGAGGGCCCTGAAAGACTCAGTGTGAAAATGGCTATTTCAGCAATGTGTCCTGCCTCTCTGGGAAACCTCCTGTACTCTTCTCTACAAATCTTCTCTACTCCTGCCCCCAAAAAGCACTTTTCAGAATTACTCTGAATGACGGAGACCATTTTCTCTAGAAATACAGGAAAGCTGCTTGGTAACTAGGGTAACAGATACAAAAATGTTTTTTACTTATAAGTGAAAGCTTATTTAACAATTGCAACCATCATTTTTCCTTCCCTGAATTTAACTCTATTAAAGGATTTCCTTACAAAAAAGGTATCAGTACACAGGCACTAGATGCACTTAAAAATTCTATTTTAATGTTGTCAGCCCCTTTCCAAACTCAGTCTACTGGTATACCAAAACGACCTACTAAAGCTTCAAATTAAAGGATTTATAAAGAATTTAAATATTTGCCTCTCAAATCCTAGTATCAATGCTGTACCAAGATTATGTTTCTCGACACTAGCAGCCATGGCTACAAAAGACTGCAGGCAGCAGTTCCATTTTCCAGGCCAGTGTGTCTAGGGCATGACTAGTTAAGAGCTCAGGGCAGCACTCTGGACTCATAAGAGACCTGGGATGAGAAGCTATTAAATCTCCAGTCTTAGATATTGCCAACTCAGATCTCAAATCAATGTAGAAATAGAGATAGGCAGAATTTCAACCTAGTTCCTGAAAGCAGAATTTCTGTCTTAAATTCCTGATGGATAATCATAATATGCCAAAGAGCTAAATAACCACCTTCGTAAAAAGACACAGAAACAACAGGAGCCATTACTTAAGAAAGGGTCTTCAACACTTCCTCTGGCATTCAAAACCACTAAAGGACAACCCAATAGGAGGAAAATTGATTAGGAAACCACAGTTTATAATTAGCTGAGCTAGAACCATAACTAGGAGAGGACAGATTAGGGTGAGAAAGAATAACAATAGGGAATAATTGAAAAGCTTTCAAAAGCAAGAGAAAGATTCAAAGCTCAAGGTGGCACCGTCTCAGACAGACTCATGTAGATGGGAATGGGAAGGGTATGGCTGGATCTGAGGTGTCCGGCATCACCTGAGGTTTGGGAGTGTCCCATTCAGCATCAGGTGAAAATGACAGAGCAAGGTGAACACACTCACTGGGGGATGCCTGGGTCCTGCACCCACCAGTGTCTGACTCTTCAGGTACCCACACTGAGCTAACGACAGCTTCTACTTACAATTGCCCTGATACAACAGATAACAGAGTGCCAAGTCACCAATGCCTGGGATATTCTAATTATGTATTTTGTAGAAAAGCACACTTATGAATGTATGTCAAATTTCCTATAACTGGTTTATTCCGCCTGTAATCTTTGTCCCAAGCCCAAATTAAGGACAGAATTTCAGTCCTAAAACCTTAATATGCAGACACTTGAATAGCATTCCGGGTGTTCCAAACCAGTATATTCAACATAGGCTGACACACTGTTCATACCCACACACATCTCTTTGAAGTTTAGAATTTGTATTTTCTATAGCAATATTAATTTCTCCAAAAGTGCCATACCCCACCTTTTATTTCTCCTATACATTTTGGAATGGTTTTTCTCTCACTTTCCTCCTTGGAATCATAAAACCGTCACAGTACTTGTCCCTCGGAGGGTAAGTATGTAAGAGAACAACAGTGAACTGAGAGCAAGATGAGGAATAAGCTAGAGAGGCCCACATGACGGGGGCAGATGGAGAGAGTTTTACTGTGTAAATTATGCATGTAGATATATGCATGTCAGCAAATGTATGTATATATGTATATAAATTATGCCTATCAGTAACAAAAACAGCAAGATGAGTCAGGGTCTCGTGGTCCCAAAATAGGGAGACAATTTCAGGGAGATGAATGCTTAATTCTAAACAAAGCAAAAGCACAAGAGGGATGAGAACTAACACCTCTGTTACATTAAAACTGGAGTTCCTGGATGGTCATGGGGAAAATGCCTTTCTAAAACCATGGATTTGGTACTTGTGAAACAGCAGCATCTGGAAGTGTCCTGCTGCTGCTGGAACCACAGGTGGTAGTAGCACACTGGACAATCAGGAGGCCTGACCTCTGCTTTTGCAGGCCCACAGAAACTCCCAGCACCTCCGAATGATCCATTCCTCACACAGAATTTCAATCTAGACAAACTCACAAAGCACTCAATAAATACTGCTGCTATGAAAAATATTAATATTAAAAGACTCATAAATGAGTGCAGATATAAATGTATTAACTCATAAGGAGTCATAACTGGCAGAGACTAGGCACAAAGTTGCCTTGTCAGTACCTTTCCTTCCTATAAAAACTACCTATAAATGCAAGCTCCATTATGATTAGAAGATCGTGCAGTGCCACGAAGAGGAACGAGTATATACAGACTGATGGTCGTAATGGTCATGGGCACCAGCCTGAGGGCCCAACTACTCACCGGCGCATGCAGTACCAGGTTCTCCTCAACTCTGTGCTACAAGCACCCAGACCAATGTTCCTTTTGCTGAGGAAAATGTACTCATGCTGTCCTGCTCTTCTTGTTTCTGACTTGAAAGACATTCTTCTTAAAAGATGGATTCTATAGCTACTGGATCGCATCTTCTACACATTTATTTTACTAGTTTAACTCATGGAGGTCTGGGGGGCCTCAGAGTCTTCCCTATGTATCACCAGAGATGTAAGAATAAATAAGGGAAATGATTAGAACTGATGCAAGCTTTATAATTTGGAAGATCACAAAGTCCTCATGAACTTATCCAGGGCCCTAAAGTGTGCACTGGGGCTGAGATGCAGGAGCCCTATCTGGGTAGGAGAGAAAGTCACAGGGAAGAAAGGTAAAGAGGAACAAGAAAATAGGAGGGTCAGCCCTAAAAGGAGGCATGCTCAGTCCACCATCCCAGTTACTGCCACTAAATGAAGAGGTTTTTAAAAAATGTCCTGCTCTTGAAAATGATGTGCAAAGAGGGCGCAATGGTAAGGCCCAACAAATACACATTTACACTACCTGTGAGACTGAAAAAATCTGATCTGTATATGTCATCACTCATCACAAAATCCAAAGATAGTCTTAATATTCTAAAATAATGTGAGGAAGACACAAAACAAGTCCTTAAGATCCTTTCTCATAAAGATAAAAAAAAAAGGACAAACAAAATGTAAAAATAAGGTAACATAATAAACTAATGTAACTGCAACTTATATATAGTCTCCCCTTATCGATGGTTTGCTTTCCATGCCTGCAGTTAGTTACTGGTGGTCAACCACAGTCTGCAGGCAGATGATTCTCCTTCTGATATACTGTCAGAAGGTCACCAGTAGCTTAACGCTGTGTCACAGCACCCACGTCACTCCCCTCCCTTCACTTTACCATGTAGGCATTTTATCCTCTCTCCTCATAAGAGTACCGTAAGATATTAAGACCACACATAGCTCTTAGTACAGTATGACTGTTATAAGTATTCTACTTCATCACTAGTTATTGTTCATCTCTTACTGTACCTGATTTATGAATTAAAGTTTAGGTATGTACACACACACACACACACACACAAAACATGCCATATAGAGGGTTCAGTACTATCTGCAGTTTTAGGTATCCACTTGGGGACTCTGAATGTATCACTTGTGGATTAAGGGTGGGGGGAGTACTCTGCAGAAACATGTACGTGACTTGCAATAAAAATAAACCTAATTAGGATGGCTGCATTAGACATTTGAGAACACACATAAACCAAAGAATATTTTTTTCTTTTTTTTTTTCCAGAGAGACAGTGTGAACCCGTGTGCATGGAGGGAGAGGGAGAGGTAGAGACAATCTTAAGAAGGATCCATGTTCAGCACGAAGCCTGACATGGGGCTCGATCTCACGACTCTGAGATCGTGACCTGAGCCAAAACCGAGAGTTGAACGCAATCACCTGAGCCACCCAGGCGCCTCACCTCATCTTCATTTTTAACAAGGTCCTCACTATAACCAACTAATCCAAAACCTACTAATTTTAAAATTTAAAGTCTTCAGGCTGGCCTAAAACTTTACTTTAAAACTAAAAGGACCATAAAAATGGAGGAAAATAATGAACTGATCATGTTCACAGCTGATATTATTAATTTCATAAGACTGGGTCAGAAGAAAATATTTTAAGATTAAGTCAACCACTTTAAATTTGTGGGACTAGAATAGGTAACTACTTTATCTTACTCTGCACATTCATTGTTTCTAAGCCAAAGAGGAAAGCAAGTAAGAGAAGACATGGCTTTTTAAAAATCAGAACCTCAGCTTTTCACTGGAATTAAGTGGGCAGCTTTTTAAACATACAGAGAGTAGGCATCATCCCAGACCAATGACATAAGAGCCATGGGGCTGGGGCCTGGGCCTCGGGCTTTTTTAAAAGCCAGATGATATTTATGTGTGGGTAGGGGTGAGGAATCTATGTCTGGTGAGCAACCTCATACAAAGTATGTATTGTTATGATTTCTAAAATATTCAGTTAAATTATTAGGTCTTTCAGAGAAAAGAGAAAAGCTTGTCTGAGTTTCAGATTATCATTACTCAGAAAAACACATTAAGGAAATCACAAGTAATTTTTTCTTAAAAATAGCTACATGAAACATTTTAAAGAAAATAGATGGACTGCTGAGTCACTGACCAGGTACTCCGCAGGGTCTGGCATGGACTCTACATGAGTAAGAAGTGTTTTACTATAAAGCCATGGAGATGTCAGGGTTATGTTTTTTGCAGTTATCCAGACTACCACAGAAAGAAATGACTCGTTATAATGAGACTTAGAAATACATTCGTTTTGGGGCACCTGGGTGGCTCAGCCTGGTAAGTGTTTGACTTGATTTTGGCTCAGGTTGTGATCTCAGGGTTGTGAGGTCATGCCCTGCATTGGGCTCCACACTGGGCATGGAGTCTGTTTAAGATTCTCTCTCCCTCTCCTGCTCGTGAAGGAAGGAAAGAAAAAAGGAAGGAAGGAAGCAAAGCAGATAGGGAGAGAAAGGAGAGAGGGAGGGGAAAAAAAAAGAAAAGAAAGGAGAAGAGAAGAGAAAGAAGAAAAAAGAAAAGAAAGAAAAGAAAAGAAAAAAGAAAAGAGAAAAGAAAAGAAAAAACATTCTAAGTAGAGGCAGGGAAGTGCTAGGAATGTATAAGGGCTTCAAAAATCACAATATCCTGGGCTGAAATCCCATTCCTGCTACTTGCTCATTTTATAACCTTAGTCAAGTTACTTTACTTCTCTGGAGTTCCAGTTTTCTCATGTGTAAAATGAGGATTCCTATTATTTCACAGGCTTGAGAATCAAGTAGCATAGTGCCTCAAACGGTACCCAGCATGCAAGATACAGTTTTATAAATAGTAGATATTATTATTAGGCCAAAAGGACAAAACTAAAGAGTCAAAATTACCTAAAATTACAGTCTCTTTTAGGAAGGGCAAAATTATATTTTTAATCATATAAAGTTAATGTATAGTTTATTTAATGTTATTTTATATGCTCAAAATCAGTTTCTAAATTCATTCACCAAAGATCTGTTGTACCTCTACAATGTGCCAGACACCATTCCTGGCACGGGAGACTCAGCAACAAACAAGTCATATGGGAGTCTTTGCCCTTGTGAGGTTCTTTAGTCAGAGAGTTAGCAGTAGTGGGGTTCCAGGGCGGTAGGGATTGTGAAATCAAAGGATGAGTTTGACCTGAATGGGACATGGGGAAAATGAGAACAGGTGTGGGAAAGGTCAGGAGCTTGGCTTTGTCCAGGACAGTCCGCCGCCTCCATCAGTAATGCCGCATGGGCTGCTGCATGGATAGAGTACTACAGTGTGCAGGCGAGAGGGCCCAGGAAGAGGCAGGAACTAAGGTTAGGGGGAGACTTACCTATGAAAAAGTCTCTCGACTTAAAAGATTTAATCCTGTTTAATGTTCACAGTGGAAGTAGATGAGGTCACTGAATTGTATTTCTCTATCAACCTCTACTTTTCCATCTCCTTTTTTTTATACAAGGAATTCTACCTTTATTAAACGTCTGTAATTTATGAAAGTTATTTGCATTTCAGAAGTTTGCTTTCCTAGGAGAAGCTAATATTTTATTGGATAAGTGTTCCCCGTCAAGGCAGAAGAATGATCAAAAATGTGTTGGAAATAGAAATAAGGCCTTCTTACCCTGGAGGCCAGAGCTGGGAGCAGGTTGGCCCCTCCACCTGCCATCAGGAAGCCTCACCACAGGTGAATCTGTATTGACAACCATGGCAGAGAGCAAAGCGAGGCAAAGCACTAAAGGGATCTGGCAGGTTTCTTCCGCTACGGCAAAAATAACAATGCTGTTACTGTTCGTGCCTGAAATTCAACTCTACTTTGTCCAGTATTTACACAAAGAATTACTTAAATATTTCCATGAAACAGAAGAAAGTAAGCTCATATATTAAAATTACACCACTATGGCTAAAAATCCACAGACATTATTTTTCTAAGAAAAGAAAATATATCACTAACTGCCAGACTTAGACAAGATGAAAACAAAGCAACAAAAACATCTAGAAAAATCCAGATAATTGAAATGTGCATTCTATTCACTGTTTTTAAAGAAATGGCTATATTTGGAAAATTTGAAAAAAGCAATCATAAAATTACCTTCTTTCTCTACAGTGGCTATGAATTTATAGCTTGTAGAATTAAAATTAGTGAAGAAAAATAAAATGCGAACCCAAAATAGATGGACGTGAAATATAGCTGTATCACTATTCATGGTAGTAGGACCTCAATATTTGATCTGTTTCATTTTATATGCTCCCTCACATCACTTTGGTGTAATTTCTTTCTTTCTTTTTTTTCTTTCTGGTGTAATTTCTTTACAATATTTTCTAGAAGGTCTAATTTATTAAATTATACTTCAGAAACTTTTCTCAGTGGAAAGAATAACAGAAAAAGATTCAGGACACCCCTCCAAAAATACCTATTGGTTTAATGGTCGGATTCTAGTCAATAGTTGTTGTTGTGGAGTTTTTATTTTTCTTTTATTAAAAATTGTTTTTAATTGTCTTTTGAATGTTTTTTTGAAAGTTACCAATTTTATGACTTGATTTCAGGCAAGTTACAAGCACTCGAATAAAGAGATAGCCTCAACTATCATTTGCAAAGCACAATCTAGTTAAAAATAATTTCAGACCATATTCTTTAATTGGGGACATAAAATAACAAATGAGATCTTCCAACACAGATAAAAATTCAAAAATAAATTATAACTGTGGGCTAAAACATAATATTAAAGGAAAAGAAAGCCTTTTTGTCAGCACCCAAATAATTCCTCCTCTGTATACAATTACACAAAAGCATTTTCAGCTTTCAGGTTTCGACAAATCCTGTTGTAACAACAACTCCCTCCCTTCCCCGCCTCTCCTTTCTTAATTCTCCCACAGCTCAAAAAATGGGATGGAGAACCTGGTATTTATCTTCTAGCACCATCAGCAATTTCTACCTCCGATTTCCATGGTGCTCTTTATCTGCAAGTTTACTTGTTGGAGCTTTGTCACTAATACTCAGAAGCTGTGAGATGAGCCTCATGTGTGTAGCTTCTCCTCATCATACAGCTAATTTGAAGACAACTGACAGAAGGGAGTTAAGACACTGAAGGCTACTGGCAAAAAGGTATGGAAAATGAGAAGCTTCTATAACGCTCAGAAACATAGAGACCTTTAAGGATTCATTTAGCTTGAATTAGAAGCTGTAAATCTGTTTTTTTACATTTTTGTTATAAATAAATCTTGTCTGCAAAACTGACTTTACGTTTTAATGAAATCCATTCCAGACTTTCTGTTGGCAAATAGTTAAAAAAATTAACATTCATAGTTCTGTTCTGTATGCAGTCAGTATGTTTTAAAACTATAAGAGACTTCTCTATTTGGAACTAAGTTTTTACCTGTGACCCCATTGCTTCTGCTTACTTTCAGAGCATTTCACCACCACCACCACCAGCGAAACAAAGTATGCTTTTATTCTGCATCAGATAGAAATTGAGAGAACAGGCCACAAACTGTATCATACTTGTGGCTGGAAAGGAAAAAAAGACTTCATAACAATATAGCTAAGATGCCAGTATATTTTTACAAAGGAACAGAATAGTGACTTTCATTGTGGAGGACAAATTCTTTCTGCATAAGTTCTCTGTGCAGAAGAAAGCATTTAAAAGCCAATATTCAACAGTAAGCGAGCACTATGCGAACTGAATGCAATGTCATATTGTTTACGCTGATTTTGGCTGTCTGTAATTTATCACTGCCAGTACTTGTTAATTAAGATGAACAAGCTGTCTGCAAGCCTGAATTACACTGAAATTTATAAAATGTATTGGTTAATGGGAAGAAAAAGGTTATAATTGGGAAGCTGAGCATAGACTGATGAACACATAAAGGTTACTCAACCACAGTAAGAAAAAAAGAGAAATGAGATGCTCTTAGAGAATGTTAACAGCAATCTCGACGTTGAGGAAACTCTAAGCTGAAAATGGTCTGGGAAGGCAGTAATTTAGTGAACTGGCTGGAGTCTGAAATGTTAAAACCCAAACCTGAAAACAGCTATTACGAAACTATAAGCACGCTTCATTTTTTTCTAGAATCTTTAACTTCTATTTTGGTCTCAGATATGAAAAGAAATTTGGAAAACAGAAAAGAAATGAACTATATGGTTGCACATAAAGCCTAAGTACTCTGATGTGTATATCAATCTGATACTTAAGAATTTAAAATTTCAGGAAAACCTCCCCTAAAATTGTTGCATTTTAAGACTGTGAACAAAAATAGAACAAGGGAATTTAGACAGCCCAGGGTTTTAACTTCTTAGAGAACCAATGTTTTAACTACGTTAAGTATGTACTTTTAATACAGGCATAGATTAGAATTACTTCAGATATTTTATAGAAGCCAGGCATCAACCTCCTTGCGTGAGTCTATAAGGCTAAGCCATTTGTCCTGTTAATGCCGTCTCAAGTGGGTTCTTTTCTTGGTGGAACAGGGAGTGAATGAAGTTGATAGTTAATGGTGCTTTCTGCCTCCAGATGTAGCATTTTCTCTGCTTCTCGGGGGAGCACACGGAGAGGCTCTCACCAAGGAATACTGGGGTAAAGGTGGGGAGAGGCGGAAGACCAGGGCACTGCTGCTGAGAACCTGTGCGGCAGAGGGTGATCTGACCACCTCAGAGTCCTTCCTTATCTGAAAAAATGATGCACAAATTTATATCTACAGTTTCTTTCAGCTCTAAGATTCTACGAAAATAAATCAGCTCAATGAAGAGAGAAATTTCAAACACCATTATCAATTGTCACATGACATGAAACAAATATACCGTGTCAATTATAATTTGTAGAGTACTTACCATGTGTTAGATATTGTTCAAAGCCCTTAAAATACATTTAACTCTTTGATATGTAAATAATCCTCCCCATTTTTCATAAGAGAATACTAAGGCACAGAGAGGTTCTGGAAAGCTAAGAATTGACCCCAGTGTTCTGGATTCAGAGCCCATACTGCCTTTTGTGAAATATATGTGAATCGTGGTAGAGCCACTCTAATACATCATTTAAAATTAATACAGAAACATAAAAAAGCTGTTATTTCTGTATTTCAGAAACCACTGTATTTCTTTTAAGGCAGGGTATATTACCAGGTGAAAGCACAGCCAAGCCACAAATTCAGTGCTAAATCTTTTGTCTTTTCTTAAAAAAAAAAAGTTACGTTATTTTTTATATCCTTTCATATACAACTAAATGATGTGATTATTTCTGGCATGTACTCTCAAGATTCAATGTCACTACTTCTGAAGCCTTCAGAATAACCGGTTTTACAGCAGACTACACTTCATTTGGGTCAGGGAATGATTCTGGTCCCAACTAGACAGGATCTCACATTCTCACAAGCAAAGGACAGTGGCTTAATTGTTCCAGTTTTGAGTATCTTGTACCTGAAGTGAAACGAGTGTTAACCTAGATAAGGATTTTGCAGAAGGTTATTAACTGGAAATTAGGGATAATCATGCCTATGGCTTTGCCTTCTTTCCACGAATTTCCTTTCCTCCTTAAGTAAGTACTTCACTTGGGTCATGTGTCTGGCTCATGGTGAGTGCTTAATAATTTTTTTAATGAAATCATTTTTTGATGCTTGAAACTTTTCTAATATGTATTTATAAATCATTTTTAAGAAGTGAGCTTAAACACTTTCTAATTAAAATACTCTGTAGGTCATAAGGAAGAAAAGAAAGTGTTAAAAACCTGTAATACTATTAAAATTCTTATTAGATCCTACAGCTGGAATTTGATATGCCAAAATCTCCTAACAAGGCACGCTGTCTACACTACAGACAACTTCAGCATAGTTCGAGTTTTAAAAAGAACAAGTGGACAGCTCTTTCCTTTATGCCATGTATCAAGCACCACCCATCCACAAACAGGAGAATGGCAGCCGGCAGCCTCTGAGAGCCTGGTGGGAGCTTTTCTCCTAGGCTAGAGTGTCCTCATCTACTCTGGGGTCGATTCAAATGTGTTCTCTGCTCCCACTGTTGGTGGAATTGGAAGCCGTTTTGTTTATGCTTTCTTTCAATCCTGATTTTTGTCTTCTTTCCCTAGCCTTTGTTACTTGGTTCTCTGCTGCACAGATATAGCTATAATTTTGATCAAAGGCCATCATAATCAAATACAGGGTCACCGTGGACAAAGATAAAGGTGACGTCATGGCATCAGCAGGGCTCCAGCTCCTTGCTTTTGTCCTGGCCTTATCTGGAGTCTCTGGAGTGCTCACAGCCACTCTGCTGCCTAATTGGAAGGTGAATGTGGATTCGGGCTCCAACATCATAACAGCCATTGTACAGCTGCAAGGGCTTTGGATGGACTGCACATGGTACAGCACCGGTATGTTCAGCTGTACCCTGAAGTTCTCCATTCTGTCCCTCCCCATCTACGTGCAGGCTGCACGGGCCACCATGGTCCTGGCGTGTGTTCTGTCTGCTTTGGGGATCTGCACTTCTACAGTAGGAATGAAATGCACTCGCTTAGGAGGGGACAGAGAAACAAAGAGTCATGCTTCTTTTGCTGGAGGAGTCTGTTTCATGTCTGCAGGGATCTCTGGTTTGATACCAACAGTGTGGTACACAAAGGAGATCATAGCAGACTTTCTCGATCTGACAGTTCCAGAAAGCAACAAACATGAACCTGGAGGAGCCGTCTATATTGGATTCATTTCGGCCATACTGCTGTTTGTCTCTGGCATGATTTTCTGCACTTCCTGTATTGAAAAGAATCCAGAAGCTTGGCTCTATCCACCCAAGCAGCAACATATCCCCGCCACACAACTAGAGGGCAATTCAGCATACAACCTGAAAGATTATGTGTAAATAACTGTGTAATGCGTGTGGAATTTTTAGCTGCCTTCTGTGACTTATGTCTTCTTATTTTAGAAAAAAATATAAATGAGGTCATTTAAGATGCCGACAAATTATTGTGTACAATTACATATCTGTTTTAAGATTATTTTTCCATTACTATTTTCATGTTTATCTAGGGGTTTATAATTGAGAGAAGTTCTGTTATATTAAAGCAATTAATTGGTGGCTTTTTCCCCCCTTTTTAAGATAAACTGTTGATGTATCTTCTGAATTGTTACTGAAATGGATTTTATAAAAGAACTAAATAGCCAAGTATAAAAAACATCTTTCTCTGGTGTTGATCTAGGGTGTCATCTGCTTTTGTGGTCTGTCTGCAACACCACAGAGACTTTCTCCTGTTTTCAAGCCCCACTGTTTGAATCTAAGGGAAAGAAGAAATGTCCACCTTTCTTAGATGTTGCCCAAAATAGCCTCCCCAAGTTCCCACCTACTGTGACCTCTCTGCTTCCTTTTTCATTTTAGAAATATCTGTGTCCAGGTGTGGAAGCCAACAACAGGATATTCAAAGATTAGGTAGGCAGAACAAAGGAAAAAGAAATTGGTAAATGCTACCATAACAAAGCAAAACCAAACCAAATGCAAACTGACACCTCTAGGACTTTAAAACATTAGGTACAAAGTAAGTGAGAATAAACATAGTTTGCTTTAGGATGCTCAAGAAGTGCCGTCTTCTGCTGCTAGCAAGAGGATGCTCCAGATTAAGTTCATTGATCCTACAACAATTCAGATCCCTTCACTTCCCTCTCATTTAACCTCTCACGGATTACTATTAGGATGATAAAAGTTACTTTCAAGTTGTCGTTTTTGTTGTCATGTTTGATTCACGTTAACAAAAACACTGCTGTTCTCAAATGAACTGTTTCAATTAGTTACTAGAATTATTTCAAAGTATTAAAGAATGTTTTTAAAAATATAAATTATGACACACAATTCAAATATCTTAACAAGAAAACAAAACCTGGATTTTCAAATGTGCAAAGGGGACACTGCACACTGTTGTTTCTAATAATTCATGCAATTTAAACTTAGTCATTGCTCACCATGTACTGGCGAAGGGGGTAAAAAGGACTATTTTCTTTGTGTATTAGTAACTCGGGAAGTGGGAAGAATATCTTTTATATGGGTACATATTTTTCATTTGTGCCTAAGGAAGTAGAGACTAAAATATTTTATACCTACTTTACTTATTCTCTTTTGCAACAATGTCATTAGCTACTAGTAGAATAGCTAGGGATGTCTGGGTGGCTCAGGGGTTAAGCATCTGCCTTAGGCTCAGGAGGTGATTCTGGAGTCCTGGAATCAAGTCCTGCATCGGGCTCCCTGTGTGGAGCCTGCTTCTCCCTCTACCTGTATCTCTGCCTCTCTCCCTCTCTTATGTCTCTCACGAATAAATATATAAAATCTTAAAAAAAAAATAGAATAGCTAAAATGAAAAGGTACTATTTCATATGAGAATTAGGAAAAGACTAAACAAATTTAAATAACTGAAGTGTAGATTCCTTTTGGATGATCAAAATATTTTGTAAATAAATGTCATACTAAAAATAACTGATAAAAATAATATTTTTATGCAAATTAATGGGACAGGATTGCTTTGACATCTATATGGCTCTCTCATTTGGCTTAATGTTCCTTGCTTTATATGTAGTTTATGTATCCCACAGTCCTATACTAAAAGTTTAGAGTATATATTCTACAAAAATCTATATGTACTTCAAAAAAATAATTTTTATTTAGTTCTGGAATGTTTTCTTAAATAGACACAGGAATGTTTTGAACTCCAGAAAAGCAGCCATTTCATATAAATAATGGCCTAATTCTATCTAGACTGGACACAGCATTGAGCAAATGGTTTGAGTCCTTCCATCCCTGTAGGATTCCCCCCTGCTGCATGCCTCCACCTGGAATCCTCCTACACTTACCCTCTGCCTGCCCAAGCTATGACTCATCTTTCAGGGTTCATGCGGAGTTTCCTTTGTGAACACAATCCTGACTCCTTGAAGAAGTTTGCTGTTTCCATCTCTTTACTCTCAGAGAATGCTCTATTATAATAAATTATCGGTTTACATGATTGCATTTCCAAGTAGACTACGAGACAAGTGTCTTTTTTTACCTTTGTATTTTCAGTGACTTGCCAAAAGTTTTTATAAGGATATGCCAGTCCTATTTCAGTCCTTTGAATAAGTATACTCACTGGTTTAAAACTCAGGATGGGGCAGCCCAGGTGGCTCAGCGGTTTAGTGCTGCCTTCAGCCCAGGACCTGATCCTGGAGTCCTAGGATCGAGTCCCATGTCGGACTCCCTGCATGGAGCCTGCTTCTCCCTCTGCCTGTGTCTCTGCCTCTCTCTCTCTATCTCTCTCTCTCTGTCTCTCATGAATAAATAAATAAAATCTTTAAAAAAAAATCTCAGGATGACTCTGGGCAGCAGGTACTATTCTTAGTACCTAGGGAAACTGAGGCAGAGACACATACATTCCCTAGCTTGCCCAAGTTCTTCAGCTAGTTAAGTGGAGAGATGGGATTTAACCTGAGGGAACCTGGCTCTCGAGTCAGACCAGGTAGGGACAAGGTTACACAGGGGCACAAGGCTATACAGTACATATTACTGAATCCAAGTCTTGGTTTGCTCATGTGAAAATCGAAAATGAGGATAAAACAGCACCTACTCATAGGCTGTGAGGATTAAATGTGAGAAAATGCACACAGCATGTGGGAGGAGGGTAAGCACACAATGCCCAGTGGTTCCTGGTCTAATCCAGAGGTTTCCAACTGGGGGTAGGTGGAGCCTGCAGAGGACTCATGGCAGCACCTGGAGACATTTCTGGTTGTCATAACTGGGGTAGTGGTACTGAAAGTGGGCAGGGGACAGAAATGATGTTAAATATCCTACAATGCACAGGCCAGCTCAGACAACAAAAAATTTTCTGGTTGAAAACGTCAATAGTGATGAGGTTGAAAAACCCTGGTCTAATTTATCTGAATATATTTAAACATTTTTTTTTTTAAATAAGAAGTTACCAAAACCAACCCAAAGGAAGAAAACACCAGAAAGCCCCAAAATATCATGCTTATTTTACTTTACTTAGGGAGCAGATATGCGTGTATATGTATAAATACACACATAAATATATATATATTTATGTATATATCTGACAGAAAGAATCAGCAAAAAGGTAGACAATGAGCTAAGTCAGGAAAACTGGGTACCCTAAGAGTGGATAGATTTAAGAGAAATGTAAGTGATGTCAGAAAGTGGTAACTAGTGGACTCGTTGTGTGAGTAAACGTGAAGGGAGTGCCCTCAGAAGTCCTCCCAGTGATGCCTGCCCAACATGGACAGGGGAGGAGTTAATCAGTCAGCACATGACATACACATGGGCAGGAGCAGCCTGGGGTATGTAGACAGAACTTCAATTCTGGATTCAATGTTTTCTCATTACATTCCTTTTATTACCATATTTTTAGCTCCATGGCTTCAGCATAAATTAATTTTACTGACTTTTGAGGATTTGTATCCTAGCCTATAATCTCGCAGAATCTGTTGCATATCTCTTCATTATTTCCAATGACTTTTTTATCCACTTAATTGTACTTTATACATATATAAAAGTATCACCTCCTTGGATTTATAGTATTTCTTGTTTTATTCTGGAGTAATTATTAAAACATAACTACATACTACGATAAATTTTAATAGTGAATATCCTGTTTCTATTCAACACTTGATTTTTAAGAAAGACTCTGGTACTTTTCTACTTATAAAATTGGTTTTAGTTTACACATTTATTTTTATTTTAGACTCATCTACTTTCAAAAAGAATTTAGGCTACTTACAATAAAATTGCTAGCATAGTAAGTGCAAAGACAACCATAAAAATGAAAGACTAAAGTTACAAAGAGAAGGAAGAGAGAAAAAATGCAATTAAATAATCCTTGTTGAAGTTACTAAAGGAATTAAATATGAAACTCAAGTCTAGAACTTCCAGGCAGCCAAAGCACAGGCCACACAAAGAATCTGACAGCTCTGTCTATGGGCAGACACCCAAGAGGCTGCTGTAGTGCCTTGCCCAAACTCTCACTGGGCTGTGCATCCATCCCCTAGTTGCTGTGAGTGCAAGGTGCTAATGGCTCACAGATCTGGAGTTGCCTCCCTTGGTAGGTTAGGGCACCGCTGCTCCTAGGAGGTGGCCATGAGCCAAGGGCTGCTCCCCTGACTGACTCTGTGGGATAATTTGTGCCCCAGAGCTCCCCTTCTCCCCGCCACCCTTTGATCTGGTGGGACCAGGCTGAAGCTAGTCTCTAGGCAGAACAATATCCCTGCTTAGCTTTTCCCCCCTTCCTTTAATCTGTTTCCCATACTACTTTTTTTTTTTTTTTAAGATTTATTTGACAGAGAGAGAGAACATGTGTGCACAAGCAGGGGAGTGGCAGGGAGAGGGGAGGGAGAAGCAGGCTCCCTGCTGAACAGGGAGTCTAATCCAGGGCTGGATCCCAGGATCCTGAAATCATGACCTGAGCCGAAGGCAGACACTTAACTGGCTGAGCTACCTAGGCACTCCCTCCTCACCCCAACTACTCTTCTGAGAGTAGTTTCCTAAAAATTCATACCTCAATCTCTGATTCCACAAAACCAGACCTAACACAGAAGAGTATTAGCTAAGCAGAAGAACTTAAGTCTTCTGACCTTATGGCCAAAGGATTCTCAAATAAAAGATAACATACAACAAAAATATGAACCTTAATATCAGATTTTGAAAAACACAAAGGCATGAAAAATAGTTTTCTTATGTGGATCCACCCATTTTACTAAGATCAAGATTATTTCACATAGAAGTCAAGGCCTTAGAGCACCTAGGTGGATCAATGGTTGAGCATCTGTCTTCAGTACAGGTCGTGATCCCAGGGTTCTGGGATTGAATCCCATATCAGACTCCCCACAGGAAGACTGCTTCTCCCTCTGCCTATATCTCTGTGTCTCTGTGCCTCTCATGAATAAATCAATAAAATCTTAAAAAGAAAAATTTAAAAAAAGAAGTCAAGGCCTCGATAGCTGTCAGCAAGGATAGTTAAAAGCTTCTGAAATGTGATCCTCAAAGGTCAGGCATGGATGCCTCAAGTCCTGACCTTTTCTTTATAATGTCATGGGTGTGTCATCAATTCATCTAAAATTGTACTGACGATATGCTTTAAATCTGTACCATGTTTATGGATGACTTGTTGCATATGCAGTACTCTTTAATACATAAAATTAGATATAAACTATATAAAGGTCTTAAAAAATAAAATCTATAAGCTATTTCAGAATATACCAACTTAGTCCATAAAATATTTGCTTATAATCATAACTACCACATTCCACTGACCGCCTCCAAATGCGAGATACTCACATTACTTCACACAGATTATCTCTATTTCTCAAAACAATCCTTCAAGGATGACATTATTGTATCAACTTGGGATAGGTTCTGTCTATTAACCTGACCAAGTTCTTATTAACTAAGAACATTCGAATTCCAGTAGATCTAGCTTCCTTTGAAATACTTCTAGTTTTTCTACTAAAGTATGCTGCTTCTATTATGCTAATCAAAAGAGCCAGTTGAAATTCTCATTTTAAAGTGACTTCCCTACTACGTCTGAGTATAGTGGTTAGACCTAAAGCCTATCCATTCTGTTGGAAGTATGTTAAATATTTATTTTATTTGAGAGAGAGAGAGAGAGACAAAGAGTGTGAGGTGGGGAGTGGCAGACGGAGAGAGAGTTTCAGAGCCCAATGTGGGGCTCAATCTCACAACCCTGAGATAATGACCCTGAGAGCATGACCTGAGCCCAAACCAAGTTGGATGCTTAACCAGCTGAGCTACCCAGACACCCCTGTTGGAAGTGTGTTAGGTCATGAGCCCCATGACCATAATTTTTAAAGAAAAAAAATGACACAGAATTTTGACGTTTTAGCTAATAGCTTAGTAGTTCTCAAACATGACTAATGTGAAGATCACCTTAAAAAATCACTGCAGAATCCCAGAAATATGTGGATTCTCAGGGGTCTAAACATGTCAGCTTGAAACAAGTTTTATTTGCTCATGGAAGGATTTTTTAGTCATGAATATGCACTGCAAAAGAAATATTTTGTCTTGTCATTGGCAAAATCATTTTATTAACTCAAAAGTGAAAAGGAAATACACAATTTTAAAATTCTAACTTAAATTCTATATACCAAAAACTCTAGGAGATTAAGACACATAGAGTAAGCCAATTAGTCTAATTTTATGACTCTAAGAGGTTGCATTTTCCATAGATAGAAAATAATTTGGGGTTCAAATTTTGGGGACAGTACTAGAGAAGTTAATGAGAGAAACAAGTTAAGTAAGAATTTAGGTCAAGTAGCCAAAACAGGATTGTTACAGTTTCCTGGAAGCAAAAGTTCTGTTATTAAAGCTTGATTGTAAGTTAGTCTAAAGACCAATAAACAGTGGATTACAGATTCTCATAGGAAAAAAATCCAAGATGGTTATAAATAAGTTCTTCTTGAAATACCACAAAAGTTCTCATATCTAATTCTCAGGGTTGGTTGAAAATACTGAATTTTAGTAAATTTCTTTATCGATAGAGAATTAACCTCCCTCTCTCAATTCCCCAACGAACCTGCCTGTACTTCTATTTTAGCATTTAGCATATTCTACTTGTGTTGTAGTCAGCTGTGTTTATAACTTTCTCTTCTTGTGTATAGAAGGGTTTAGCCAAAGGGACAGCCGTATATTGTTATTTTATATTCTCTATAAAATTCTTCCCCTTTCTTACTTAAGAAAATAAAAATTTAAAAAATTTGCTCAATACAACTATCAGTCAAATATTTTCTGGCTTTCCTCAGAGTATTCCTGCTCTGCTCTAAAATGGTAAAACTACTTCAGAGCAGCAGAGAATTCTTTTATGTATTTTTATTTATTTTTAAAAATATTTTATTTATTTATTCATGAGAGCCACAGAGAGAGAGGAAGAGACACAGGCAGAGGAAGAAGCAGGCTTCCTGCAAGGAGCCCAGTGTGGGACTCGATCCTGGATCCTATGCCCTGAGCTGAAGGCAGACACTCAACCGCTGAGCCACTCAGGTGTCCCGAGTATTCTTTTAGAACCAATATTTAATCATTTGATTTACTGTTTTGCTTTATCATAATTCATTCTTTCTCCTCCTTGATAACTGCTTTACTAGATTACAAATAAACTCCCTGCGTGTAATATTTATAATATGATGAAAAGCATATAAACAAAATTGCTGTGAATGTTTAATTTGCCAAAAAGCAAACATCCCTCAGTAAAGTGAACCAAAAATACAGCTAGTTTTTTTTCCAAATATTTTCATGGGGCCTTAATCCTAAAGGAAGAAACATTTAATCAACTAACTACATGTGTATCTTCCCCAAGATCAAAGATAAGGTTGGTAACAACCTCTAAACACAATCAAATGCCCTCAACTATAATGAAATCAATGAGAAACAGTCCATTAAAAATATTCTAAAATCTTCTTTAAGAAGTCTTTGGTAAAATATAAACAGCTTAAAGACTCTGGGTTATGGTAATAACCCTAACTATAAATGCCTAAAAGTAAAGATCTTGGTTTCCGATATATTTGGATCTGACACTATTCAAAATGCTATACACACACACACATGTGCGTTATAAGAAGAAAGAAAACTATATGGTTGACTGATTTTCTTCATTACAATGGCCACCTGTTCTAGGACAGAAAATACCTGAAAGCACAAATATGTTAAATCTGATGATGACCTAAAAGACATCTCCAGTCACCGAATTCTGTCTAGGATCTAATAGGATCTATTATTTTGGAAGAAGTCATTTATAATGCCTGAGACCTTGAAATGCTAAAGGTAGGTGGTACTGAGAATGAGTTCTCTGAGCCAGACTTAGAAAAAGTTGAAAACACTCTGTTCTGTAAGTGGAAGATGAACTGAATTCCTTCAGTCACCCAAAAGCTCAGCTAGATGTGGTGGACAACATGGCAGAGGTAATGGAAGGTGGTAGCAGATGGGGACTTCCCAGACCGTGCTTTAAGATGTACATATAGGTCTAACTTTATTGTTTGGGGCCCCATTCTAAATATATAATCTATATCTAAATCTAAATAATACAGTTTTTTTTTACATACTATCTACTTTCCTTAATATATCTCAAATGACATAAGGGAAACTTTACAAGAGTTTCAGCAAGCAAGGAGAAATCTGTTCCTCATCAGTTATAAACTCCCTGAAGGCAGACTCCATGTCTGACTGGGATGACCCCCAATTTCCCCACCTTACCCCACCCGCCACCCCGCCTTGCTCTGCCTAGCCTGGGCCTTTACATGCTGTAGCTGCTCAATACACATTTGATAAAAAAGATGGACTTTTATAATACATGTCCTGTAGTGACTCATCCAGTAGTAGTAGTTTTACTAAAATAGACACCACTTTTATTTTGGGCAGAGAAACTTTGTAATTAACATGCTTCTGTAATTAGCACATAATATTAACAACCTAGTTTAATATCCAACTATTTTCCACAGATGATTAATCACAAGTAACACTGCCAAAATAGAGTCTTTCAAAAAAGTGGAAAAAGGAGGACAGGAAGAAGACAGTAGAGGAGGAAGATCCTGAGCTCACCTCATTCCATGGACACAGGAAGATAATAGCTACATCAGTGCAACTAACTCTAGAAATGACCAGAAAACCAGCAGAACAGAGCTTCCAGTGAATCACAGACAGGATGCAACACTGGAAAGGGAGGGAGGATCAGAGATACAGCTGGGAACCAAATCCCGAGGGAGAGTAACCACAACGAGAGGGACAACACAATCACAGAGAAGCCAGAGGATCAGACCAGACACCAGGCACCCCAGGCACTGGGAAGCCAAGTACCCATTATATCTGGCTTTGAAAACTAGTGAGGCTTAATTTAGGGTACTTTAAAGATCAGTGGGAAAAAATAAAAAATAAAAAAAATAAAAATCAGTGGGATTAACTTCAGGAAAGTAAGAGGGCATAAGAAACGAAGTACCCACCCTTAAAAAGCCAGCGTAATAAATAACTCCACCCAAAACACAGCACAAAACCAGCAATTTGAAAAGTGCCTATGGTACACATGAAGGAGACTTACTTACTAATCTCAAAATGTTCATGAGTGGGACAAGGATCATCAGAAGACTCTCTGAGAACAAAAGTGCTGGCAGACAACACTTCTCTTTCTCTCTCTCAGCCTAGATAGCTGGCCATTTGTGGAAAACAGCATTGATACTGTTCACCTGTCTAGCTAGCACTGCATGCTCCTCCCCCCATGTTCATCTGGCAGACTGGCCCCATCTAACCTGGCTGCCCTGGCAGTGATCCCTCCCAAGTGACTCTTGCCCTATGACACACAGCAAACAGCCCTAGCAGGTAGTGGGACCACTCCACACTGACTTCTGCCCTGGCAGAGGGAGATAACCCCACACAGCATTATGTCCAGTTCTAGTAGTTGAGACTTTTAGCTGGCTACATAGGGACAAAGTCCTACCATTCAGCATGCCCACAGCTGTGGCAGAGGCTGACTGCAAATGCCTAGTATGACTGCTGATCTTGCCCACCTACAAGCCCATGTAGTCTTCAGAGAGACCCCTTGACAATGCAAGGACTGAACCCCATCCAGTGCACCCACAGCATGCAAAGTGGATCACCACAGCTGACTGGGCTGAAGACAGACATGGCTCAGCCACAACAGCATGGCATATGCAGTCCATACAGGAAACCTCCCTGGAGCACCTGCTCTGGTGACCAAGAGGCACCATATGACTTCTACACAAGGCCATTATTCTTAAGACCATGAGATTTGACTGACCTCCCTAATCCACAGAAACAAAGAGAAAGCTAGACAAAAATGAAGAGACAGGAATATGTCTCAGATGAAAGAATGGACAAAAATCACAGCAGAAGAGCTAAACAAAATGAAGATAAGTAGAATGCCTGATAAAAAATAAAAGGAATGGTCATAAAGATATTGGACTTGAGAAAAGAATGGATGAACCCAGTCAGAACTGCAGCAAAGAAAGATAAAATATAAAGCAGAACCAGTCGGAGATGGAGAACTCAATAACTGAAAATAAAAAGACACAATAGAGGGAATCAACAGCAGATTTCAGAGAGAATTATAGACTGGTGATCTGGAAGACAGAGTAATGGAAAGCACTACACTGAACAGCAAAAAGAAAGGATAAAAAATGAGAATAGGTATTACATCAAGTGTAATAATATTTGCATTATATGGATCCTATGGAGAAAATATAAAAAGGAAGAAAATTTGTGAAAAAATAATAGCTGAAACCTTACTTAATCTAGGAAGAGAGACATCTAAATCCAGAAAGCACAGAAAGCTCCTAATAAGATTAACCCAAGGAGATCCACACCAAGGCATATAATAATTAAAGTGTAAAAAAGTAATAATAAAAAGAGAATGTTAAAAGCACAAAAAAGAAACAGTTACATACAAGGGAAACCCCAATAGCCTATCAGCTGATTTTTCAGCAAAAACTTTGCAGGCCAGAGGGAGTAGCAAGATATATTCAAAGTGCTGAAAATGGAAGAACAATTGCAATCAGGACTACTCTACCCAGAAGGGTTACTATTCAGAACTGAAGGTGAGATAAAGAGTTTCCTAGACAAACAAATGCTAAAGAAGATCATTACCACCGAAACAGACTTACAAGAGTGTTAAAGTGACTTGAGTGGAAAGAAAAGGTCATAACTAGAAGAAAATTATGAAAGGAAAAAAATTCCCAGATAAAAGCAAACTTCTAATAAATCCAGTAGATTAAATCACTTCTTAATAAAGCCAGTATGGAGGTTAAAACATAAAAGTAGTTAAAAAAAAGACCCACAAAAGTAGTAAAATCAATTATATCTACAAAATTCAGCCAAGGATTTCACTTTTTACAACATAAAAAGATGCAAAATATTATATCATATACATAAAATACAGAGGGGGGAGTAAAAATTTAGTACTTATAGAATGTTTTCAAACTTAAGCAACCATCAACTTAATACAGACTGCTATACACAAGATATATACGTCTATTGGTAACCACAAACCAAAAGCCTATAATAGACACAAGAAAAATAAAGCAAAGAAATTCAAGCATAACAATGAAGAAAGCCATCAAATCACAAGAGAAGAGGGCAATAGAGAATAGAGAACTATGGAAAAAAAGCACTAGAAAACAATGAACAAAATGGCAATAAGTACATACCTGTCAATAATTACTTTAAATGTATATGGACTAAATCCTCTAATCAAGACATAGGGGGATTGAATGGATTAAAAAAAAATCCAACTATATGTTGCCTAAAAGAGACTCACTTCAGATCTAAAGACATATACAGACTACATGTAAAGGGCTATAAAAACATACACCATTCAAATGGAAGTGAAAGATAAATGTCAGGGTAGGGTAGCAATACTTCTATCAGACAAAAAAGACTTTGTAAAACAAAGACTCTAACAAAAGACAAAGAGGAGCACTACATAATGATAAATGGAAAAATCCAACAAAAGGATTTAGTGATTATAAATAGCCATGTACCCAACATAGGAGCACCCAAATGCATAAAGCAATTATTAACAGACAAAAAGGGAGAAATTGACTATAATACTATAATAGCAAGGGACCTTACCACCTGACTTACATAAATGGATAGATCATCCAGAAAGAAAACCAACAAGGAAATTGTGCCTCTGAGTAACACACAGATCAGAGAGCCTTACAGATAGATATATTCCATCCACAAACATTTCATCCCAAAATAGCAAAATACACATTATTTTCAAGTACACATGAAACATTCTTCAAGACAGATCATATGTTGGGCCACAAAAAAATCTCAATAAATTTAAGACAAATCATAGTGAACATCTTTTCTAACCACAATAGTATAAAACTAGAAGTCAATTATAGTAAAATGTGTGGAAAGAACACAAATATATGGAGGCTAAACAACAGGCTATTCAACAATGAATGAGTTAACCAAGAAATCAAAGAGAAAAAAAATACATGAAACAAATGAGAATGAAAACACATTAGTTCAAAATCTTTGGGATGCAGCAAAAGCAGTACTAAGAGTGGATTATAGCAACATAGGCCTACTTCAAGAAACAAGTAAAATCTCAAAAAACCAAACAAACCATACAACCTAAAACAGAAAAAGCAGAACAAAGCCCAAAGCTCACAGAAGGAAGGAAACCGTAAAACTCAGAGCAGAAATGAACAGAGGTTAAAAAAGAAAAATCAACAAAAACAAAAGCTGATTCTTTGAAAAGATAAAATTGATAAACCAGATTCAAGAAAAAAAGGACTCAAAATCAGAAGTGGTGGGAAAAAATAATACCACAGAAATATAAAAGATTACAAGAGAATACTGCAAAAAATTATATGCCAATAAACTGGACAACTTAGAAACGGATGAATTCCTAGAAAACATAATCTTCCAAAACTGAGTCAGGAAGAAATACAAAAATTCGGACAGACTATTAGTAACACAATCAAATCAGTAATCAAAAAACTCAACAACAGAAGTCGAGGACAAGATGGCTTTACAAGTAAATTCCACCAAACATTTCAAGGACAGTTCATACTTTCTAAACCATTCCAAAACATAGAAGAGGAATGAAAATTTCCAAATTCATTCTACAAGGCCAACATTACCCTGATACAAAAACCAATCAAAGAAGATTGGTTTACAAAAAAAGAAAACTACAGGCTATATCTCTGATGAACAAAGATGCAAAAATCCTCACAAAATATAAACAAACCAAACTCAACAATACATTTAGAAACCATTCACCACAATCAAGTAGGATTTATTCCAGAAATGGCAAGGGTAGTTCAATATTTGCAAGTTAGTGTGATACATCACATTAATAGGAGAAAGGATAACCATATGATCATTTCAATATTTGCAGGAAAAGCAATGAACAAAATATATGCATTCATGATAAAAACTCTCAACAAAGTGGTTTTAAAGGGAACATACCTCAACATAATAAAGACTGTATATGAAAAACTTACAGTTAACATCATTCTTGATGGTGAAAAACTGAGAGCTTTTCCTCTAAGATCAGAAACAACACAAGGATGCCCACCCTTACCACTTTTATTCAACATAGTACTAGAAGTCCTAGGTACAGCAATCAGACAAGAAATAAAAGACATCCAAATTGGGGATGCCTGGGTGGCTCAGCAGTTTAGTACCTGCCTTTGGCCCAGGGCGTGATCCTGGAGTCCCAGGATCGAGTTCCGCGTCAGGCTCCCTGCATGGAGCCTGCTTCTCCCTTTGCCTGTGTCTCTGCCTCTCTCTCTCTCTCTCTGTGTGTCTCTCACGAATAAATAAATAAAATCTTAAAAAAAAAAAAAGACATCCAAATTGATGTGAAAAAGTAAAACTGTCTCTATTTGCAGATGACATGTTATTATATATGGAAAAACCTAAAGGCTCCACCAAAAGACTATTAGAACTGATAAATAATTCAGTAAAGTAGCAGGATACCAAATTAATATACAGAAATCTATTGTATTGCTTTACACTAATACCAAAGTAGCAGAAAAAAAATTAAGAAACCAATCCCATTTATAATTGTACCAGAGAGTATAAAATATCTAGGAATAAATTTAACAAGGAAGTGACCACCTGTATTCTGAAAACTATAAAAGACTGATGAAAGAAATTGAAGATGACACAAATAGAAAGATTCTATGTTCATCGATGGGAAGAACCAACACTGTTAAAAGTCCCATACTACCCAAAGTAATCTACAGATTCAATGCAATCCCTATTAAAATACCAACAGCAAGTTTCATAGAACTAGACTAAATAATAGTAAAACCTATATGGAACCACAAAAGCCCCCAAATAGCCAACACAATCTTGAGAAAGAAGAACAAAGCTGGAGGTATCACAATCCCAGATTTCAAGACATACTACCAAAACTACAACAATCAAAACAGTAAGGTACTGGCATAAAAAAAGAAACGTAGATCAACAGAACAGAGAACCCAGAAATAAATCCACAAATATACACTCAAATCTTTGACAAAGGAGGCAAGAATATACAATGGGGAATAGACTGTCTCTTCAACAAATGGTACTGGAAAAACCAGACAGCTACGTGCAAAAGAATTAAACTCAACAACTTTATTTCACCATACACAAAAATAAACTTAAAATGGATTAAAGACCTAAATGTGAGACCAAAATCATAAAACCCCTAGAAGGTAACATAGGCAGTAATATCTTTAACATTGCCATAGCAACATTTTTCTAGATATGTCTCCAGAGGCAAAGGGAAACAAAAGCAAAAATAAACTATTGGGACTATACCAAAATTAAAAGCTTTTACACAACAAAGGAAACCATCAACAAAACAAAAAGGCAACCTACTGAATTGGGGGAAGGTATTTGTAAATAATATATCTGATAAGGGATTAATATCTAAGTTATATAAAGAACTTACACAACTCAACACCAAAGGAACAATTCAAATAAAAAATCAGCAGAAGTTTTTCAGAGAAAACATACAGATGGCCAAGAGACACATGAAAAGATGCTCAAGATTCCTATTCATCAAGAAAATGCAAATCAAAACCACAATAAGATATTATCTGTCAGAACGGCTAGAACCAAAAAGACACGAAACAACAAATGGTGAGGATGTGGAGAATAAGGAACCCTTATCACTGCTGGTAGAAATGTAAACTGATGCAACCACTGTGGAAAACAGCTTGGACATTTATCAAAAAATTAAAAATAGGAATACCATACAATCTAGTAATCCCAATACTGGGTATTTACCCAAAAACACAAAAACACTAATTTGAAAAGATATATGCACCCCTGTTTAGAGCAGCGTGATTTGCAACAGCCAAGATATGGAAGCAGTTGAAGTGTCCATGGATAGATAAATGAATAAAGAAGATGTGGTATGTATGCATGTATGTATGTATAACACACACAGAGGAATATTACTCAGCCATAAAAAAGAATTAGATCTTGCCTTCTGTGATAACATGGAGGGACCCGGAGTGCATATGTTAAGTGAAATATGTCAAACAGAGAAAGACAAATACCAAGATTTCAATTATATATGGATCAAAAACATAAATGAACAAGCAAGACACAAACAAACAAACCTAAAGTCAGACTTAACTACAGAGGACAAAGGTTGCCAGGGGGAAAGTGGGAGGGAAGATGGGTAAAATAAATAAGATTAAGAGGTACAAATTCCTAATTATAAAAAAAGTCATGAAGATGAGAAGTACAGCATAGGGACTATACTCAATAATACCATAATAACATTGTATGATGACAGATGGTGACTTTACTTATTGTGTGAGCACTGAGTAATGTATAAAAACTGCTGAATCAATATGTTGCATACCTGAAACATAACACTGGATGTTAAACTGTACTTCAATTAAAAAAAAAAGATGGAAAAAATCACAATAAAAAATACTTGATGTAACCTGATTGCAGAAATCACAAAATAAATACTGATTTCTTTTTTTGAGGATTAGGTGACTATATAATTTATCTTACATACTGGAAAACCTTTAAGAGTACAAGGTGACAATAATACCACCACTACTATGGTAACATGGATAAATCTAGACATTTGGTCACTATGAAGGGGAGAAAAATTAGGATAAGAACAATTCACACAGTGTGGTTTTTCTTATTCTGGAGAAAAAGAAAAGGTACAGCTTGTATACAAATGACAACCAAATTCTAGAGATAATTTCCTACAACACATCCTCAGATGAACAAAGATATACAAATAAACAGAAACTTACCTCTGGTTTAGGGACAAAAGCCTGACCAGGAATTGTCATGATGTGCTGAACATTGCAGAGGTACTGGGCCATAACAGAAAGGCGACTACGCTGTTTGCTTCCTGTATTGGCTGTCAGTCTCTACAGAAGGACAAAAAGGAATTTTAGCAAACAATCCAGTCTGATAAGATGGAATGCAGTCAACATCCTATTATCTATGGATACTAGGTGGAGTTTTGAGACAAATTTTAAAATCATAGGCTATCTGACACATGATACATAGACAACACCGGGAACATTTTCCTCCATATCAGTTGAGGTCACCTAAGAAGTGTGAATGCATGCATAGCATCAGAAAAGGTGGAAAATATAAAGGCCATCAACAGGAATGAGTAAGTAAATGGTGTTACCAACACAGATCCCAAAATACAAAATAATGAAGTGACAGAAAATATGTAGAGCATGATTCCACTTATATAAATACTTTGGGGGATCCCTGGGTGGCTCAGTGGTTTAGCGCCTGCCTTCGGCCCAGGGCATGATCGTGGAGACCGGGGATCGAGTCCCACGTCAGGCTCCTTGCATGGAGCCTGCTTCTCCCTCTGCCCGTGTCTCTGCCTCTCTCTCTCTCTCTCTCTCTCTCTCTGTCTCTCTCTGTCTCTCATGAATAAATAAAATCTTTAAAAAATAAAAAATAAATAAAAACTTCAGAGCATTACTTTTTATGGCTTCCTCTGCGTGTGTGTGTTTGTGTGTGTGTATATCTACATATGCATGGGAATGAATATCAATTTTAAGAGAGTAAACTCATAGGAGAGAAAGAAAGGGGACAGAAGGAGGTTCCCTGCATACCTACATTTTAGGTCTTAAAAAAAGACATGAAAAATATGGCAATATGTTAAGACTGGACAAAGTTGAGTGGTGGATTAAAATAAATTAGGTGCACTGATTTTTAAAAAATGTATCCTGCTTCTTTGTGTTCTTAGAGTTCACTGGATATTCTAAACCTCTTCTAAATGATACATGGTCAACATTGCAAACACCAATGGTTACTGGATTAATCCTGGAGTTGGGTATGCTGCCAGTGTGCCTTCCCACTAAACAAAGATGTGATGCTTTTTGAGTTGTGTTTACTGCATTACGTTTTTTCTTTCCTGCTTCACTGTCATGTGAAAATCTCTAAAATTCCCCATTATTTGCTACTTTTAACCTGCTGTGGGCATGAAAACCACATAATTTGGCTTGTAAGAGCTTTGCCTTAAGATGAAAAAAATAGGTTTTAAACTGAGATGCTCAGAAAATTTCCTATGGGCAAAGTTGTAGACTGTGTAGCATCTATTTTGTTACTCAGAAGCCATCCCTTCACTTCATCTTTTCAAATTACCTGGCTCTTGACTATATTTAGACATTTGAAGTTACTGGGAGGCTGAATTCAAGAGAAGTGATGAGTTGCTTTAGTATAAATGACAAAGTAAGTTCTTCCTTACTGAACTGTAAAACCAAGAAATGTATATATTCTCAAGAAAATGTCAAAGACAAACACTAGAAGCACATTTTTAATGAATAAACTTATGGATCAAATGGTAAAAAATATTTCTAGCTCCTTATAAATTTCTCTTGGAGCTTAACTGTACCATTGGCATAAAAGTAAAAAATTCAAAGTGTATTGTATAACGGCACACTTCAAAGCAGTTGTGCAAAATTAAAATCCAGCATGAACATAATCACAAAATTAAAATATAAACCAAAAGAATGGGGGATCCCTGGGTGACTCAGCAGTTTAGCGCCTGCCTTCGGCCCAGGGTGTGATCCTGGAGTCCTGGGATTGAGTTTTGCATTAGGCTCCCTGCATAGAGCCTTCTTCTCCCTCTGCCTGTGTCCCTGCCTCTCTCTTTCTCTGTGTCTCTCATGAATAAATAAATACAATCTTTTTTAAAAAATAAAATAAAATAATAAAGTAAACCAAAAGAATGTCTCCCCTTGAAAATCATTATCTTATGCTAAATTCTCTTTCAATATTTTACATTTCAAAGGTGTTTTCACTGATGAATTCAACAAAATTTTAAAAATCACTGGAAATAACTGGAAAGCAAACTAGTGAGCCATGGAGGGTAAATACTTTACACATAAAGACATGTTTAAGTCTATTTCACTTAGAACAGTAGGCATCCACTCCTGCCCAGGGAAGCCTGACCCATCAACCTGATCCATCCAAACTTTGCAGCACATACACTTAGGTTGAGGAAATGTAACATGTGAATCATGTATCTGAATTTAGAAGAAAGCAGCACACAAACCTGTCCCAAATTTGTTATGGAAAAATTCAAGCCACAGAACAGAGGCTCCGTAAAAGCCTTCATTTAAAACTAGCACAGAAGTTAAAATGGTTCATCAATCATTCAAATATAAGTTAATATTTGTGTGATAGATATGCTATCCATAAAGCCATGAAAATTCAAACTCCATTACAAGATAGAAGATTTTAACAAACAACAAAAGGCCAGGACACCAAACCAGTTAATTTTTCAGTAAAAGGCAACCTCTAACCCTTGAAATTTTAAAAGCATTCTAAGTAGAAGAAAAAAAAGGGGGTCAAAGACTTCACAAGGACAGTATGATTTTCCTCCTTATTTATCTAAAATAATTTTAAGTAAAAATATTAAGCTTATTCCTAAGAAGCTACACAGCCAAATATCAGGGACAATGAAAACTATGTAATTATTGGCGAGGTGACTCCCTCTCTGTTAGGGATGTGACCATTAAATAGCCAGGGTCCCCTGAAGATGGGAGGACATAAACAGGCTAATCCTAGACCCAAAGAAAAGACCATAGGTCCAGTCACACGGAGAACTTGGTCATGACTTCACCGGAAAACATACGACCTGCTTTCAAGTTCAGCCTTCCTTGTAACTAGCTCCATGACCTTCTGGAAGACATTAAACTACTCTGAGCCTCAGTTTCATCATCTATAAAATGAGGTTAGAGGAGATTTGTTAAGGTCTCACTTACTGCTACACAGTCTGATTCTACTTTATGAGCTGTAACTTTATACTGTCTATATGTTCTTTAATGTGTGTGAGCTGAATTCTTCTATTTAGACCCTGCAGACCTAAAGAGAAGAGGATCATGCTCATTTACTTCTGTTCTATAATTCACAAAGCCAAATAAAATGAGTGGTAAAAAGTGCTATCTGTGAAATATAAAATTACAAATATGAGTGTCAAGAGCAAATAGGGTATATAAGAAAGTGCTGCTATTTTCACTTGCAAAATGTGAAAACTGGTTAGAGGACGAGTGTTAACCATCCTTCTAAAGCACTCCAGAAATTATGAAAACTGGTCAGAGGACAAGTGTTAACCATGCTTCTAAAGCATTCCAGAAATTATAGACCCAATATAAACTCTTCTCAATATTCATACTAAAATTTAACTAAAATCAACACTTTTTATGGTTAAAGAAAAATAATTGCATATGGTGGAGCTGAAGCAACACTATTATTAATAACCACAACTGACATTCTGAGTCACTAAAAATATTACTCCATCTCTTAAGCCTCTGTTCCACTGCATTTTTCCCCAAAAGAATTCAAGTACATGGTGTTTTGCATCTCAATTGTGTTACTCGAGAACAGAAATACCATAATAATCATGTTATCTGAGAAAATAAAAGTACAAGGACAAATCAAAAGGCTGAGAAAACAACAAAGAAAACTATTAAAATGGGCTCAACTCAAACATACAGAAGAGAGTTAACAGATTCATGAGCAGTAAAAGACACTGACCTTTGGAAAGTGGTAATGCCTTAGGGTTCCTAACAAACACAAAAGAGTCCTACATTTTTGACAGAAAATTCTAAGACTGCTAAGAAAAAGATTTTATGGATAATACTCTAAAAGTTTCCTATCCTTGGCATTACAGACATTTTGGGCTAGTAAATGTGGGGTAATTTTCTATTGTGGGGGCCTATCTTGCATACTGAAGGATGTTTACCAGCATCCCTAACTTCTATCCACTTAACACCAAGAGCATCTCCTAGTTGTGACAACCGAAAATATCTTCAGACAGGCAGAAGGTGAGAATATGGCCAAACAGGAGGATCCTGAGCTCACTTCCTCTCGTGCACACACAACAGCTACAGCTCCATTTAAAGCAACTCTCCCTAAGAATGACCTGAAGACTCACACAACAGCTCTTAGACAACTATAAGGATAAAGACAAAACCACATCAAGAAGGGAAAATGGGACAGAGACGTGGTCAGGTCAGAAACCAAACCCTGGAACTGAGACCAAGTGGGGGGGGGGGTATCACAGGTAAAAATGTCCTTCCTGAAAAGTGAGAGGTTACAGTCCCACACTAGGCATCTCCCACCCTGGGGATCTTCACAGAAAGATAAACTCTCATAACTTGTTTTTGAAAATCAGCTCGGCTTAACTTCAAGAGAATTGGAGGGCTAAAGGAAACAGACTCCATGCTTAAAGGGACCACACACAATCTTACTTGCTCTCTCTACCAGAGAGGCAGCAGTTTGAAAAGTACCTGGGCCCTAAATAAAGGAGTTTACTAACTAATTTTAGGGAGCATGCCAAAGGGGCAGGGTTCTATAAGAACTTTATCCAAGAATGGAAATGCTGACAGGCATATTCTTCTTGCTCTCTGTCAGCCTAAATAAATCTGATACTGGTGGGCACCAGTCTGACACTACCCATATACCTAGCTAGCGCTGCCTGTTCTACACCAGTGTTCCCCTGCAGACCTGCCTTGTCAAACTCGCCTTCCTGGTAGGCATTCCTTGGCTCCTATCCTGCATCCCTGGCAGATACCCTTGGTGGATACTGTTGATCCTAAAAGCAACTCCTGCTAGGGAAGTAAGGAGGGGACACCCTTGCCCACCAGTGCACCTACTGAAGTCATGGCCCATCACATAGAAGGGTGCATAGAGCCAACACGGGGGACATCCCTAAAGCACCTGGTACTGGTGACCACATTTCTAGGCCCCACAGCACAATTCCACACCTACCTTCAATGCCAGGAATCACTGCTGACCTAACCTATCATATATATATATATAGAAACAAATACAGGGAGTCAGACAAAATAAGCAGACACAGGAATAGGTTCTAAACAAATGAACAAGACAAAACCTCGGAAAAGAACCAAGTGAAAAAGAAATAAGCAATATACCTAGTAAAGAATTCAAAGTAATGGTTATAAAGATGCTCACCGAACTTGGGAGAGGAGTAGATGAACACAGCAGAGATTTCAACAGAGATAAAAAATATAAAAAAGAATAAAATCAGAGCTGAAGAATACAATAACAGAAATGAAAAACACAAGAGAGGGAATCAACAGCTGATCAAAGGATGCAAGAGAACAGATCAGTGATCTGGAGGATAGGGCAGTGGAAATCATTCAAGTTAAACAGCAAAAAAGAAAAAAGAATGAAAAAAATGAGCATAAGTTAAGGGACCACATGGACAACATCAAGCAGACTAACATTCATATCCTTTATGATATGATAACACAAAAAGAGGAGGCAGAAAACTTAATTTTAGGAAATGACAACTGAAAAAATTACCTAATTGGGGAAAGAAAACAGATATCCAGGTCCAGGAAGCACAGATTCTCCTGAACAAGATAACCCAAACAGGTCCATATGGAAATACATTAATTATTAAAATCTCAAAAATTAAAGACAAAAAGGGATCCCTGGGTGGCGCAGCGGTTTGGCGCCTGCCTTTGGCTCAGGGCGCGATCCTGGAGACCCAGGATCGAATCCCATATCGGGCTCCCGGTGCATGGAGCCTGCTTCTCCCTCTGCCTGTGTCTCTGTCTCTCTCTCTCTCTGTGTGTGTGTGTGAATATCATAAATAAATAAATACATTTAAAAAAAAATTAAAGACAAAGAGAATCTTAAAAGCAGCAGGAGAAAAGCAACTAGTTATACATGAGGAAACATTCATAAGAGCTGATTTTTCAGCAGAAAATTTGAAGGCCAGAAGACATGATATTTTCAAAGCACTGAAAGAAAATACTCTACCCAGCAAGAAAGATTATCATTTAAAATTAAAAGTGAGATAAGGAATTTCTCAATTAAGCAAAAAAGAAAATATCATAACTAGAAGAAAATCAAAAAAGAAAAAATTTCAAAATTTCACTGGTAAAACCAAGTATTATACATTAAAGGTAGTAGATCAATCCCTTATAAAGCTAGTATGAAGATTAAGACAAAAGTAGTCAAATCAACTCTATCTACAATAATTAGGAATACACAACATAAAAAGATATACAATATGACCTCAAATACATAAAACATAGGCAGGGGAATAAAATAGTAATGCTTTTAGAATATCTTCGAATTTAAGCAACCATCAACTTAAGGAGGTGATTACATACATAGGTTATTATATCAACCTGTTCATAAACACAAACCAAATAATAGATACATAAAAAATTAAGAGAAAGGAATAAAAGATCAGTACTGAAGAAAGTCATCAAATCAGAAGGGAAGAGGGCAAGAGAAGAAACAGAGAACTAGAAACAAACCAGAAAACAATTAATAAAATCAAAATATGCACATACCTATCAATAATTACTTTAAATATGAATGGACTAAATTCTCCAATCAAAAGATACAGGGTGACAAACAGAAAAATAAGACCCATTTATATGTTGCCTACAAGAGACAGAAAAGACACAATCAGACTTAAATTGAAGGGATAAAAGATATTCCATGCAAATGACAGTGAAAGAAAAAAGGTAGCAATACTTATTATTGGATAAAATAGACTTTAAAAAAAGACTAAGGAAATACAAAGAAGGGCATTAGTAATAAAGGGATCCATTCCAACAGGGTTGAACAATTGTAAATATCTATGCACCCAACCTAAATATATAAATATATAAATACTAACAGACACAAAGAGTAATACAGTAATAGTAGGGGACTTTAATACCTCTCTTAGATCAATGATATTTCATCCAGACAGAAAATTAATAAGGAAACAGTGGCTCTGAATGATACATTAGACCAAATGGACTTAACAGATATACATAGACTATTCTATATAAAACAGAATATACATTCTTTTCAAGTGAACATGGAATATTCTCCAAGACAGATCACTTGTTGATCCACAAAACAAGTCTCAATAAATTTAAGACTGAAATCCTATCAAGTAGTTTCCAACCACTAGACCAAAAAAAAATCTATTACAATAATAAAAAAAAAAAAAAAAAAACCCAAAACCTTCAGAGGGGTGCTTGGACAACTCAGTCATTTAAGCATCTGACTCTCAATTTTGGCTCAGGTCAAGATCTCAGGGTCATGAGATCAAGGCCCACATTGGGCTCCATGCTCAGGGAGGAGTCTGCTTAAGACTCTCTCTCCCTCTGCCCCTACCCTCCCCACCCCTGCTTGTGCTAGCGCACTCTCAAATAAATAAATAAAATCTTAAAAAAAGAATAAAACCTGGAAAAAAGGCAAACCTGTGGAAGCTAAAAAACATACTGCTAAACAATCAATAGGTCGATAAAGAAAGCAAAGAGAAAATTAAAAAAAAAAAAAAACCTTTAGACAAATGAAAATGGAAATACAACATTCCAAAATCTCTGGGATGCAGCGAAAGCAGTTCTAAGAGGAAAGCTTATAGAGAAACAGGACTACCTCAAGAAATAAGAAAAATCTCAAACATCTACCTTATACTTAAAGGAGCCAGAAAAAGAAGAACGAAGCCCAAAATTAATAGAAGGAATAAAGAGGAGAAATAAATGAAACAGATACTAATTAAACACTAAAAATGATCAATGAAACCAAGAGCTGGTTCTTTGAAAAGATGCACAAAATTGATCATTAAAATCTCCAAGCTTCATTATTTTTTTAAGGGAGGGAAGGGGAGAGAGGAAAGGAGAAGGAGAGGGAGAGAAAGGGTGGGGGGGTGAAGGGCAGAAGGACAGGGAGAACAAGAATCTTAAGGAGGTTCCATGCCCAGTGCAGACACCAACATGGAGCTGGATCTCACAACTCTGAAATCATGACTTGAGTTGAAATCAAGAGTCAGATGCTTAACCTACTGAGCCACCCAGGCACCCCTCAGCATTCTTTTTGACCAAAAGTTAGTAAGTCACAAGGATGAAAGGTATAGCACAGGAAATATAGACAGTAGTACTGTAACAGAGTTGTATGCCGACAGATAATAGTTAGACTTGGGGTGAACATAGCATAACATAGTTGTTGAATCACTATGTTGTATACCTGAAACTAACGTAACACTGTGTCTCAATGTCAATTAAAAAAATACTGATTTCATTAGGTGGCTTTGAGGCTTAAATAAGAAAAATATGGGGATCCCTGGGTGGCGCAGCGGTTTGGCGCCTGCCTGTGGCCCAGGGCGCGATCCTGGAGACCCGGGATCGAGTCCCACGTCGGGCTCCCGGTGCATGGAGCCTGCTTCTCTCTGCCTGTGTCTCTGCTTCTCTCTCTCTCTCTGTGACTATCATAAATAAGTAAATAAATAAAAAAGGAAACCAAGTTGGATTCCTTTAAAAAAAAATAAGAAAAATATGTAAAGTGGCTTTCAATAGGCATTCCATAAGTAACAGCTAATATTATCATTATCACACAGGCAAATAAACAAGGTGAGCCTTATGATTGTCTAGCTTACAGCCTGAAAGCCATACTCCATGCAGCAGAGGCAGGAGTATAAACAGAGCCCAGAGGTCTCCTTGATGTGAGAAGCCATAGGCCAGAGCTCTGGGAGACCAAGGCAGCCAGAATTTGTGAGGCAGACTACTGGATATGGAAAGAGAGAGAGAAAAGGGGGAATGGGAGGGAGACAGTGAGAGGGAGCTCCTGAGATATGCAGAAGCATCCTTCAAGTCTTTGGCTGAGTATTGATCTGTTAGTACATGAGGCTGGCAGGCTGGAAGGCTGGAGAAAGTAGCATCAGAAAGTAGGACAAAATGGAGCTCACACAGGGCAAGAAATAGTTTGCATTCCCTAATAGGCAAGTAAGGAGCTCTTGAAATACACAGGACACTGGATTCCTCAGAAAGGTTATGACTTAGTATTGGGACTTAATTAGCCCCAGATTAAAGGCTGCCAAAGACCTGTCATAACAAAGCTTAAAAGAAAGCTTCAAACCAATTTGCAAGTGACTTACGTATGTGCCAGAGCAAAACCCACCATTCAATCCAATCCACGATCCAGCACTCGACAAGATTAAAACAAAACCTCACAATATCTAGTATCTTGTCAAAAATTACCAGGCTTGCAAAGAAGCAGAAAAATAGGACCCACAGAAAGGGGGGAGCAAGAAGCAAACAGTAAAACAGAACAGAAATAACAGAGGTAGTGAAATTAATAGTCAAAGACCCTAAAACAGCTACTATAAATATCATACATATGCACAAAGATGCCAAGGAAACCATGAGCATAATGAGGTAAGGGAAAATATAAAACCCAAATGGAACTTCTGGAAATAAAAATACAATAACTGAAATGAAAAATAAATTGAGTATAATTAACAAGTTAGACACTTCAGAAAAGAGCAATGAATTTGAAGACACAGTAACTGGAATTTTTATTATATTGAGTTATTATTGGTGCTTCTAAGTATATGTGTTTATAATAGTTAAAGTGTGATACAGGTAAATTCAATATATCAAGAGAATTGTACAGCATCTGTTCATAAAAGATTCTATACTATACAAACTATGAAAGTCACACAAAATCACTCTTTCAGTGTCTTTTCAACTGAGAAGAATCCTATTCAGGATGCTTCCCCTACTGAGGTGGTTCATACTAAGTAAGCTTTGTGTTCAGATTTTTATTTTCTTCTACAATAGCTTCATAGTTCTCTTTCATTTCTGCTTATTCTAGGCAAAGCAGCTCTATTTCTGGATTTTCTGGGTTAGAAGCTCCTAAATGATGCTTTAAAAAAATCCAAAGTATTATTAGGTTTCCCTGGTTCTTCATATAAGGCTACCAAGACCTTGGTCAATCCAACGCCCGACTTATCAAGTATCTCCAAAACTGCTTGTGCTTCAAGTTGGCAGTTTTGTAACGGGCCATAGAGACAGCAGCAGAAGCAGAGCTGGTGCCCGAGACTGTGTCTGGCAGACTCTAGTAACTAGGATTTTTATGTATGGTGAATTATTAAATTGTTTCTTAGGAGTTAACCAAATATGCAAACATTTGCTAAATAATACTTTTCTTTTTTTCTTTTTTTTTTTCTGCTGATATATGATCTGATCATTATCAAACAAAGTTGCCGGATTCTGGACCTTCTAACGTAGCCATCACTCTGTCTCATAACGACTCACAGTGCTTCAAAGATTAGAGCTTTACAATACATTTTAACATCTTATAGGCTAGTCTCCTCTCACCACTCTTCTTTTTCAAAATTTCCTAACCATCGTTGCTGGTCCACTCTTCAAATGATCCCTGGAGCTTCCCTACATTTCAAGATGTTATTGAAAAAACGTAAATGCATTTTTATAACACTCTTTTATTTTTTTTTCAGGGCTCTATTTGTCTTGATTTATCTCAGTGATCTTTTGAGACTCTCAGTAAACTGTGACTATTTTTATACAGGTCCTTCTTTTTTCCTTAGGTTTCCAAAATAATTACAGATTTTCCAATAATATTTTTGTGTCTCTAATTATGATATACTTTATTTCCTTCAACCCCTACTGTATTTAATTTTCTCTTCGCTTATCACTAATTCAATCCTACACTCTCCCCAACTTACGTAACTATTCTTTCAGTATATGCAAACGTGATAGGTATTTTACTAAATTCTTGCTGCCCTGATGTGAACTGAACATTCTTCTGAAGATGCCCTGCTCTATCTTCCATACCAGGGCTTCTGTTTCCTAGATTTCAGTCTTTCTTCTTGATGTCTCCATCAGACCAATGTTTATAGGTAAAGGCACTGTATCAGACATGTTGATAGAGATCAGTGAAAAAGACTTCAATAACTGGTGCTAGGTTCATTGGGATCATATATTAAAAACAGCAAAACTGGGGCATCTGGGGGGTTAAGCATCTGCCTTTGGCAGTGGTCATTATCTCCAGGTTTGGGACTGAGCCCCGTGTCAGGCTCCCTGCTCAATAGAGAGTCTGGTTCTCCTTTTCCCTCTGCCCCTCCACCACTGCTCATGCTCTGTCTCCATCTGTCTCTCTCTCAAATAAATAAATAAAATCTTAAAAAAAAAAAAAAAGTGAAACTGGCTTCTTTTTTCAACCACACACAAAAATCAATTCCAAGTGGATTATAGACGTAAATGTGAAGGGTAAAACAACAGAGCTTCTAGAAGATAACACAGAAGGATATCTTCATGATATCAGGATATAAAAGGAGTTCTTCAAAAAGACACAAAGAGCAATAACCACCAATTTACAATTAAAAACACCTGTTCTAAAAAAAAAAAAAAAGAAAAAAAATACCTGTTCTTCAAAAGACACTGTAAAGACAGTAACATGCCAAAGAGTAGAAGAAATTTGCAATACATTGAACTAATAAAAGACTAGTATGGAAAGTATGTTAGAACTCCTCCAAATCAATGAGAAAAAGACAAGAGATCCAACAGAAAAGTGGACAAAGGGCAAGCACTTCACAAAAAATAAGTTATCCAAAAGGCCAAGAAAGATGCAAAATGGTGCTCAATTTGATTTTTTAAAAACTCAGCAAAAGACAAAACTGCAATGACACACCATTCAGCTCTGATGAACAAAAATGTACAATTCTGGCAATTCCAAATACTGACAAGGATATGGAACAAAATGAACTTATACAAATTTTGTGGAACTATAAGTAGGCATAATGACTTCGGAGAATAATTCAGCATTACCTAGCAAAAGTGCAGATTTGCAGAACTTATGATCCAGCACTGCCACTCCTGAATAATATATATATACTATTTTATATCTATTATATATATATATTTCTTATTTAATATATATTTTCTTTTTTTTTGATAAATTAATTTTTATTGGTGTTCATTTACCAACATACAGAATAACACCAGTGCTCATCCCGTCAGTGTACCCTCATGTGCCCGTCCACCCATTAACCCCACCCCCCCACACTCCTCCCCCTCCTACACCCCTAGTTCATTTCCAGAGTTTGAACTCTTTATGTTACTGTCCCCTTGCTTGATTTTTCTCTCACATTTCTTCTCCCTTCCTTATATTCCCTTTCGATATTATTCATATTCCCATATGAATGAGAACATACACTGTTTGTCCTTCGCCGGTTACTGTGGGCCAAGTTCAAAAAGGGTGTGCCTGAGTTCTTCTCTGGGATTTTGATGGGAATCTTGTCTCACAATTTAGATCTTTCATCCATTTTGGTTTATCTTTGTTGCTGGTGCAAGAGAGTGGTCCAGTTTCATTCTTCTGCATGTGGAGTTCAATTTTCCCTGCACCATTTATTGAAGAGACTTTCTTCTAGTGGATGTCTTTTCTCCTTTTATCGCTATATTAGTTGGAGCATAAAGTTCAGGGTACACTTCTGGGTTATCTGTTCTGTTCCATTGATCTATATGGTTCTGTTTTGGTGCCAGTTACCAAACTGTCTTGAGAACACACAGCTTTGTAGTTTACACCTGAAATCTGGCATTGTGATGCCCCCAGGATATGGTTTTCTTTTTTAAAATTCCCCTGGCTGTTTGGGTAGGGTCTTTCGATTCCACACAAATCTTAAAAATTAATTTTGTTCTAAGTCTCTGGAAGAAAGTCCATGGTATTTTGATAGGGTTGCATTATACGTGTAAATTGCCCGGGTAACATTGACATTTTCACAATATCTAATTCTGCCAATCTCATGAGCATGGAATATTTTTCCATCTCTTTGTGTCTTCCTCATTTTCTTTCAGAAGTGTTCTGTTAGTTTTTAGGGTATATTTTGAGAAAACATTGAATGGTAAATGGTTCTCCATCCTTTTATTTTCAGGTTGTAGGTGTCCTTCTGTCTAAAATGAGTCTCGTGTAGACAGCAAAACAGATGGGTCTGTTTTTTTTTCCAGTCTGAAACTCTGCGCCTTTTGATGGGGGTCATTAAGCCATTCACGTTCAGAGTTACTTGAACTTCTTCTCTAAGGGGAGTTTAAGAGTCCCCCCTTAAATTCTTGCAGTGCTGGTTTGGAGGTCACATATCTTTCAGTTCCATGCCTGTTTGGAAGCTCTTTATCTCTCCTTTATTTGATTGAGAGCTTGCTGGGATATAGTATTCTTGGGGGGCTTGCATGTTTTATCATTTAGGACTGAATATATCCTGCCAGCCCTTTCTGCCTGACGGTCTCTGTGGAGAGGTCTGCTGTTTCCTAATATTCTCCCATGAAAGTCAGGACTTCTTGTCTCTTGCTGCTTTATGGGAATCTTCTCTTTATCTTTGGAATTTGCAAGCTTCACTATTAGATGTCGAGGGTTGAACGGTTTTTATTGATTTTAGGGGGGATCTCTCTATTTCTCTGGATTCTGAATGCCTGTTTCCCTCGCAGTTTGGGAAAGGTTTTCAGCTAGGATTTGTTCAAATACATATTTGGCCCTCTGTCCCTTCGGCAGCCCTTCGGGACCAAATAAACGGTAGTTTTTCTTCCTTTAGAGTGTCATTTATTTGCCTTATATCTGTCTTCTTGGTCCCTTAATTGTTCTCTTTTTTCTTCGTTTCCCTCTTTGCATTAACTTTTCTTCTATGGTCATCTCACTCGTTCTTCCACCTCGGTTAACCTCGTCGTTAGGATTCTAGTTTGATTGCATCTCATTCTATTGATTTTAATTTCTGCTGATTGGTTTAAATCTGCAGTCATGAATTCTTCGTGAGGCCTTAATGCTTTTTTCTAGAGCAACAGTGCTGTATAATGGTGCTTCGTGAATTGGCTTTCTGGACATTGAAGTGTTATCCAGATTTTGAACTCTGTGGAGAGAGGACTGTTTCTGATTCTTTGTTTGCGGTGATGGTTTTCTTCTAGTCATTTGCTCAGTGCTGAGTGGCCAAAAAACAAGTGGTATTGGAACACGGGGGAGTATCACTGGTCCGTCCAGCTGGTCTTCTGGGGGAGGGGCCTGTGTGCTTGAATCTCCAGGTGTCGCACTTGGGGGAGATGCTATGCCCTGCCTGCTGCCGGGCTCAGCGGGGGTTGTTTACCCGTGGGTGAGGCCCAGGAGGAACTAGCCGCAGTTGCTATGGCTGATCGGAAGCTGGAGCATGCAGCACGCTCCAGCTGACATAAATAGAAGAATCTTCATCACAGTTTTGTTTGTAATAACAAACACTGAAACTAATTTAGGGTTCCAAAACAGGACAATGGACAGGAAAATTATGAGTTAGTCAAAGAGTGGATCATATCTGGCTACACAAATAAACTACAGCTATAAGCAGCATGAGTAAATCAGGATAAAAAATACATGCTGTATGAATCCATATGCATAAGTTCAAAAATGAAGAAAACTAAAGTAAATTAATTATACAGATAAGAATCTATGAGATAAACTAAGCAGGAAATAAGAAGTCTTGGATTCACAGTACTGATTACCCTAGTAGCATACTAGGTATGATCACAATGAGGCATATAAGGGGGTGTCAAAGATGTTGGGAATATAACTATTGACTTGAGTGGTGGGGATTCAGGTGTTCTTATTAGGCACACAAATATGTCATATACTCTTCTGTATTTGTCATATACACTTGCAGTCTGCAGATCCCCTCATTAAACCTCTGCAGCTCACAAATTGCCCTTTGCAGGATTATTTTCTCAAGTGAACCTGGAACACTCTTGCGATGGGAATGCAGGCACAGCTGAAGGAAGGGATTAAGTGAAAGTCTGTGTACTGCAAAATAAGACACCAACCCCCTTCCCTTTCTTCAAATTGATTATCACATTCTTTAACTATCATCTTATTCACTTCAATATATCAATTTTAACATATCACATGCCAATCTTTATATATTACTATATCACCAATATCCTACAGGTTTCGTCTGCTTCTAATGTGTTCTATGGCCCTATTGAGTCCCTGAATGGACTACACTGCTTTCTCCGGCTGGCGGCACATCATTCATATTCTCCATGGAGAGCTTACAGCAGTTATGCCTGTCACCATCACTGTGTATTTAACTTTTAGTTCAGCTGTTGGTTTGTGCATGTAATGGGAATACTAACTTAGAAAACATAGTCTGGGATGCCTGGGTGGCTCAGTGGTTGAACATCTGCCTTTGGCTCAGGGCGTGATCCTGGAGTCCCAGGATCGAGTCCCGCATCAGGCTCCTTGTAGGGTGCCTGCTTCTCCCTCTGCCTGTGTCTCTCATGAATGAATAAATAAAATCTTTTAAAAAAGAAAAAGAAAACATAGTCTGTGACAAAAATGCAGGATTATTTTGTTTTGGAATTTCATCATGTGATAAAATAGCCAAAAAAAGTTAAAACGCACCTCTGCCACTTCCTTTTGAAAAGTCAGTGTCATCCGGGTTCTGCCGTAAACAAAAGGTCCATCTCTACAAGAGACATTTTCAAGCCACTTAATAATCAGCGGAGTTGATACACTAAAAGGCAGATTCCCAATAATATGTACATTTGGAGGATCTGGTTAGCAGGAGAAAAAAAAAAACAACTTGTTATGATTTTATCAATGAATTCTGAATTCAATTTTAGTTAAGAATTAAATCAAACTGGATACTAATAGTATCAAACAAAAATATATGAAAAGATAAGGATAAATATTTTTCAGTCCATTTACTCTTCAAGAGCAATGTTTACTCACAATCAGCTCTGAATTATTAAGAAAAACAATTCTAACATTATTAATGTTCAAAGTCCTCAGGTTTTTTGGCTTAGGAAAAATATGACAAAGACTTGGTTTGAGGGAAAAGCCAATTTGATCTGGACATGATATGCTCAAAGTCTATGGGGCATCCAGATGAAGCTGTCAAAGGGTCAGATGCCCAGGAAGGGGATACAGGCTGTGTATAAAGATGGAAGTGTCTGCAATATACAGCAAAACTACAGGAGCAGAGCCCTTCAAGCCAATCTTTAGCACAAGAGAAGATGCTCAAAAAGGAAAAGTCTTAGAAACATCATCTAAGAGGTTGGTGGAAAAATAACCACCAGCAAAGAATAGCCAGAGAAAGCTCACCCATTGTAAAAGGAAGAATAGGAGAACTTGGGACAGGAGCAGAGACACTTTTGGAAGAGACACTTCTGGAAGAGAGCCAAATAAATGCCTGAGAGCTCAGTCAGAGACGGTTTGAGGGAGGAATTCAGGAGGTCACTGTGACTCCAGCATGCCTGGGACAGAGCTGGAAATCTGGAGGCAGTGTGCTAAGGAGAGAATACATTTGGAAGGCAGAAACAAGCAGTACCAACCTCTCTGAAGAAGTCTGGCTATGGAGAGGCCAGAGACATGAAGCAGTTAGATGGAGGTCCAGCAGTAGCACCTCCATTGTTCTGAGGGGTTTCACAGGCAAGTAATACACCCCATTTATCTATGTATTCCAAGGAGCTGACATGTAATAGTACCCAATAAACTGCCTATAAATGAAGAATGCCTTGGCTGGTCACTGAATGTGAGATAGTGAAAATTAGGTGGGGCTTGGTTTACTAATACATTTCTTTTTTCACCATTTGGAAAAAGTAACACCTCATAGCTTATCCCATCCTTACATGGACTTAAAAATAGCAAGTTTATTTGAAGAAAATTCTAAACACTTGGAAAAACATGAGACAAGTTAGAATTAAGAAAAAGGAATTAGGATTTTGATGGAATCTTGTCTCACATTTAGATCTTTCATCCATTTTGAGTTTATCTTGGTGTATGGTGCAAGAGAGTGGTCTAGTTTCATTCTTCTGCATATGGATGTCCAACTTTCCCAACACCATTTATTGAAGAGACTGTCTTTCTTCCAGTGGATAGTCTTTCCTCCTTTATCGAATATTAGTTGACCATAAAGTTGAGGGTCCACTTCTGGATTCTCTATTCTGTTCCATTAATCTATGTATCTATTTTTGTGCCAGTACCACACTGGAAAGCTTTGTAGTACAACCTGAAATCTGGCATTGTGATGCCCCCAGATATGGTTTTCTTTTTTAAAATTCCCCTGGCTATTCGGGGTCTTTTCTGATTCCACACAAATCTTAAAATAATTTGTTCTAACTCTCTGAAGAAAGTCCATGGTATTTTGATAGGGATTGCATTAAACATGTAAATTGCCCTAGGTAACACTGACATTTTCACAATATTAATTCTGCCAATCCATGAGCATGGAATATTTTTCCATCTCTTTGTGTCTTCCTCAATTTCTTTCAGAAGTGTTTTATAGTTTTGAGGGTATATATCCTTTACCTCTTTGGTTAGGTTTATTCCTAGGTATCTTATGCTTTTGGGTGCAATTGTAAATGGGATTGACTCCTTAATTTCTCTTTCTTCAGTCTCATTGTTAGTGTATAGAAATGCCACTGACTTCTGGGCATTGATTTTGAACTCGGCCACAGCAACTTCTTGCAAGATACATCCACGATGGCAAAAGAAACAAAAGCAAAAATGAACTACTGGGACTTCACCAAGATAAGAAGCTTTTGCACAGCAAAGGATACAGTCAACAAAACTAAAAGACAACCTACAGAATGGGAGAAGATATTTGCAAATGACCTATCAGATAAAGGGCTAGTTTCCAAGATCTATAAAGAACTTATTAAACTCAACACCAAAGAAACAAACAATCCAATCATGAAATGGGCAAAAGACATGAACAGAAATCTCACAGAGGAAGACATAGACATGGCCAACAAGCACATGAGAAAATGCTCTGCATCACTTGCCATCAGGGAAATACAAATCAAAACCACAATGAGATACCACCTCACACCAGTGAGAATGGGGAAAATTAACAAGGCAGGAAACCACAAATGCTGGCGAGGATACAGAGAAAAGGGAACCCTCCTGCACTGTTGGTGGGAATGTGAACTGGTGCAGCCACTCTGGAAAACTGTGCAGAGGTTCCTCAAAGAGTTAAAAATAGACCTGCCCTATGACCCAGCAATTGCACTGCTGGGAATTTACCCCAAAGATACAGATACAATGAAACGCCAGGATACCTGCACCCTGATGTTTCTAGCAGCAATGTCCACAATAGCCAAACTGTGGAAGGAGCCTCTGTGTCCATCGAAAGATGAATGGATAAAGAAGATGTGGTTTATGTATACAATGGAATATTACTCATCCATTAGAAATGAGAAATACCCATCATTTGCTTCAACGTGGATGGAACTGGAGGGTATTATGCTGAGTGAAGTAAGTCAATCGGAAAAGGACAGACATTATATGGTCTCATTCATTTGGGGAATATAAATAATAGTGAAAGGGAATAGAGGGGAAGGGAGAAGAGATGGATAGAAATAGCAGAAAGGGAGACAGAACATGGAAGACTCCTAACTCTGGGAAACGAACTAGGGGTGGTGGAAGGGGAGGAGGGCGGGGGGTGGGGGTGATTGGGTGGTGGGCACTGAGGGGGGCACTTGACGGGATGAGCACTGGGTGTTATTCTGTATGTTGGCAAATTGAACACCAATAAAAAATAAATTTATTATTAAAAAAAAGAAAAAGAATTAGATTTTTATTTGGGAAAAAGTAGGAAAGCAGAAAAAAATACAATGCGTGCCACCTATTTAATTCTATTCTGATAATATTTAATATAAATATATAATAACATTTGTAACATATAAATGTTTGTAATATAAATAATCATAAAAAAAGAATAAGAAAATCAACCCCAAATCACTTACCATCCTCCCAAGGTCTTTTAAGACTTTCTGGAAAAGCCCTTTCTATCTTAAATGTCAACACATCTCCATGGACAATTCTCAGTTTTCCAGGTGCTGCATCAGATAGCATCTAGTTTATAAAAAGGTCAATAAAATGAGCTCATACTTTGGACAATAGTGAGACACACACACTCTTTCTCTTTCTATGTATATATTTTACTTCCGATCTGTGCATCATTAAATCAGTTTGGAAAGCCACAGACTAAGAGTGATCGCTAATGAACTACAAGTACACTGCATCCACTGCAATATATGGTGTTTCATTTCTGACACATATGAATGACTAGTGACAGTAACAGATAATAGTAGAGCAACAGCTTATAATTTCACAAATAATATATTAATATAATTCTGACTCCCAGAATGACCTGTATTTCTGTAGATTTAGCAAAAAAACAACTCCCATCTGTAAGTTTTTAGAGACTAAGAACAGTATAATGAAATATCGAGATTTAGAAGTAAATCATAAAGATGAGCTTAAATCAATAAATACTTATAGCCTAAATATATACAAAGACTTTTACATATTACCACAAGCTTTAACCTAATCTATAGGTAGATTCAAACCAAGTAAAAGGTCATTTGTCATTGCCAAGCTATATGTGGCACCCTGAGACACTCCCCTAACATTCCTAATCTTACTATTTCTTGATCCACAGGCACTTTCAACCTAATGAATTAATTATCCTTCATATTTTACCAACTGCTACTTCCCAGCCTATTTCTACTTTCTAACCATTTGCTTTCCTTCCTCTTTCTTTAGTCTAGATACAAAACTAAAAGGAGGGGGGAGGGAAGTACCCTTTTCTTTCTTATTTTTCTTTATTTTATCCACCTTAGTACCATACCTTAAGAAATGTTCTTACAGTACTAAAGGGTTGGCAGTACTAAAGGGTTCTTAAAGAGCCTTGAAGCTAAGCCATCCATACAACTATATTGTGTTAAGGTCCCCTGTACCCAACAGGAGACTTGATTCTTGAAGTCCTCAGTTTAAAAAACAAACAAAACCAACCCAGATGTAGTCCTTGAAGCTTAAAGTTTAAAATGCAGGCATGAATGCAATCAGTGAGAACAAACATCCTTGCTGAAGTGGATTACAAGGAAGAGATGACCCTCTTTTCACATCAAGTCTCACCTCAAGGAGCTCAGACACCCTTGGCTCCAAATCAAGGAACTTTTGCCCTGAGTCCCCCTTGGTCCTGCTTCTTTAGCTCAATTAAAGCTGATTTTACTCTCCTAACCCTCCCCTTGCCTAATTCTGGCAACTAATAGGAAGGATGAAAGAAACATCACAGAAGCCAGAGAGGAAACCCCAGACTAAGGCATCCAGTTTGTAGATTACTCCTTCCTTTGGGTAAATGCTGTGCCTTGCAGATGCTTCTTTACAGCATTTATAACATACTATATTGCAATCGTGTATATAGAGGCTTCTTTCCCCTACTCCTTAAGGGCAGTACCTGTTTCTCATCTAGCTGAATGTCCCTTGCAGCTACAAGAGCACATAGTAGTTGCTTCACATTTTTTGATAAGTGAATGAATAAGTGAATGGCCAACTGTAAAACTGGAAACTTTCCCTATCAGACTGAGATTTGAAGTTCCCCAAATCTGTAAGGTCAAGAAACTTGCAAAGATTTATTTCACTGATAAATCAGGTAGGATTATACACGTAACATTTCAGAAATACAGAACTGAAATGCTTCTATCAGTAGGAAACTAAACATTTTCAGTTTGGGAATCACCTTGTTTGGTATCTTTAGTCATGGTAGTTTAGCAAAAATAATTGTGTACCTCTGATATTAATGTACTTCTGGATTATTTTAAATTACCAAGATTTGCTAAAACAATCTAGTGAGTTCTAAGCAATAAATCATCAAAAACATAATAACCTCAATATACTATGAATAAAAAAGGAGCTAGCTCTCTATGGGACAGGCTCTTACTGTATAAAAACTAAGTATTCTGGGCAGCCTGACTGGCTCAGCGGTTTAGTGCCACCTTCAGTCTGGGGCGTGATCCTGGAGACCCGGGATCGAGTCCCACGTTAGGCTCACTGCATGGAGCCTGCTTCTCTCTCTGCCTGTGTCTCTGCTTCTCTCTCTCTCTCTCTCGTCTCTCATGAATAAATAAAATCTTAAAGAAAAAAAAAACTATGTATTTAGTGATAGCATTTACCACCAATGAAAAATACTATTTTTTTCTATAATTATGCTTCTCATAATTAAAACAAATCAGCATACCAAAAGCAAAGAGGCAGGAGAACTAAAAGCTTATGCTTCATGATGTCAATATATAGAAAATAATGTATTAGTAATTAAGACTACAACAAAACAATGTAAACTTGGCTCTTTGGCATTAATGTACATGCTCTGATAACCATGTTTGAAATGTTCATTTTTTCCCACAATGACACATCCTACCAGAAAACTGATATAACACACATTAGTTTTCCTTTCCCAGATTTAAAGTTGCATTTTTATCCTGTTTCTTTGACTCCCCTTCAGCCTTAAGTCTCAATGACAAAGCAAAGCCATTCTTTAAAAGGTCTACCTCTTCTAAGACCACTTTGTAGCTTGATCTTCCACTTTCAGACACTCAACTGCAGAAGGAATGAATACTGGTAAGCACAGCTTTAAGTGAAGGCCTTGAAGCAATTACGGAGGAAAAAACACTATACAAACAGAAATGATAGTATGATTACAGACAACAGCCATTTAATACCTAATGATATTCAGCAATGACAGACACTTTCTAACCACTAACAAAAAAAAAGATGTTTACAGTATCATGACAATATTTGGGGGATGGTAGAGGTGGGAAAGATCACTATCATAGCCCTTCAAGAAGAACACTGCTATATTACACTTTAAAACCCTGATGGTGTTAACTCATAACGTGCTCAAAGGCACAGCCAACTATGAATGCAGGCACTTGATTACAGCCAAAAGAGTATTTTCACAGACACTCTTAAATTCTTCTATCATTTTTATTTTAGTTTTCAATCCTATGTCCTTCCAAAATGAGATTTAAGTCAGCTTAGAGTAAAAGGCACTCATTAGATAAGACTGTAAAAGAGGAAACAGAAAACCAAGCCATGAAAACAAGAAGCATGTATGTAAATCCTACAGGTATTAACTCTCACAATTTATATACTGAATTATAAAATTCTTAGTTTCTACTGGAAATAATTATACTAAATCCCCAAGAGAGAAAATGTGTGTTTTTTTTTTTTTCTAGTATAAGGGGGTATGTGGAACAAAATAATGGAGAATGCCTTTAATAAAAATGTGAAATAAATGGAGAATTCTTCATTTGGTCACTTAAAAAAAATCTCTCCTCTAAGTCAAGGTCTTAGAGATAGCTTTTCTATAGGGGGCAAGTAACTATGGTCCACTTAAGTAATTTGTTGGTAATTTAATTGAATGAGGAAATAATTTATGCAACTCTTTGAATTTAGGCACAATTAGAAATTCCTTGAGAACAAAGAACTATACTGACTGGTCATTTTGTATGTTTTATGCCCCTTTTCATCATAAAGGGCTTACAGCAACCAGTATTGTACAGTGAACTAAAGCATTAATTACATAGGTTGGTGATATTACCTTCTTTCTGACTTGCTACATAGTAGGAACCCTAACATTGTTGAAATATGTGGTGGGCAAAACTGTTAGGCAAACTATATGAGAATGAAAGAATCTATAATATAGAATATGAAAGTGAAAACCAAAATTTGTATCTTCTATAGAACACATAGAAAAGACTAATGCTAATATTCAGAAGGAACTTAAGGTAATGTTACAAAAGACTTTTCTTTAGGGTAAAGATTACAGCATGATTTCAAAAAATCAACTTGCTTTATTTTTTTACACAGGACCAAAACGTGTATAGCAGAAAATAATTTACACAGCCTCATCATGGATTTAGAGATTTGATTTAGTTAACTTTCTATTCAACCAGCACATACTCCTTTAAATGTTAACATTTCTTAAAAAGAAACTTAGGTAGTATCATGTCATATCTTTTTCTTGTCCAGTTGCTGTGGTTAGTGCTTCCAGCACTATGTTGAATAAAAATGGAGAGAGTGGACATCCTTGTCTTGTTCCTGATCTTAAAGAAAAAGCTCTCAGTTTTTCACTACTGACTATGACATTAGCTGTGGGTTTTTCTTAAAATGATGTTGAGGTGTATGTTCCCTCTAAACCTACTTTCAGTTTTTATCTTGTACGGATGTTATATTTTGTCAAATGCTTTTACTGCATCTATTGAAATGATCATATGGTATTCAGTCTTTCTCTTATTAATATGATGTATCACATTGATTGATTTGCGAATACTAAACCACCTCTGCGTTCCTAGAATAGATCCCACTTGATCATGGTGAATGATTTTTTAATGAATAACAATGAAGTAGCAGAAAGAAAAATTAAGGAAACAATCTCATGTATAATTACACCCAAAATAACAAAATTCCTAGAGAGAAACTTAATCAAGGAGGTAAAAGACCCATACTACAAAAACTATGAAACACTAATGAAAAAATTAAAGATGACACAAGTTGAAAGATATTCCATACTCATGGACTGGAAGAGCCAACATTGCTAAAACTCCAATACTACCCAAAGCAATCTATGGATTCAATGCAATCACTATCAAAATGCCAACATTTTTCACAGAGCTAGTACAAACTACCCTAAAATCTGTACAGAACCACAAAGGACCCCAAACAGCCAAAGCAAACTTGAAAAAGAACAAAGTTGGAGACATCACAATCCCAATTTCCAAGATACACTGTAAAGCTATAATAATCAAAATAGCATGCTACTGGCAAAATAAATAAATAAATAAATAAATACATAAATAAATAAATAGGTACATAGATCACTGGAGCAGAATAGTGAGCCTTGAAGTAAAACCATGCTTGTGTGGTCAATGAATCTTTGACAAAGGAGGCAAGAATATATAATGGAGAAAAATGGTCTCTTCAACAAATGGTGGTTGGAAAACTGGACAGCTACTTGCAAAAGAAAGAAACTCTACCACTTTCTTACACCATACATAAAAATAAACTTAAAATGGATTAAAGACCTAAATGTGAGACATGAAAACACAAGACTCCTAGAAAAAAAACATAGGCAGTAATTCCTTTGACATTGGCCATAAAAACATTTTTCTAAAGGTGTCTCCGCAGGCAAGGGAAACAAGCAAAATTAAACTATTGGGACTAATCAAAATAAAAAGCTTTTGCAGAGTGAAAGAAACCATCAACAAAACAGGCTACTGAATGGGAGTAGATATTTGCAAATGATGTATTTGGTAAGGGCTTAATATCCAAAATATAAAAGAACTTATACAACTCAACACCAAAAAACCAAATAATTCTATTAAAAAATGGGCAGAGGACCTGAGTAAAAACATTCTGGAGAAGACATACAGATGATCAACAGACATGAAAATATGCTCAACATCTCTAATCAACAGAGAAGTGCAAATCAAAACCAAACTGAGATATCACTTTATACCCATCAGAATGGGTAAAATAATAAACAAAGAAATAGCAAGTGTTGGTGAGGATGTAGAGAATCCTTGTGTATTGCTTATTGCTGGTGGGAATGCAAATTGGTATAGCCACTGTGGAAAATAGTATGGAGGTTCCTCAAATGCCAAAAATACAATTACCATAATATCCAGTAATTCCACTACCGGGTATTTACCTCCAAAAAACTAAAACATGAATATGGTTTTTTAAAAAGATTTTATTTATTTATTCATGAGAGACTCACACAGAGAGGGTGTGCAGGCAGAGGGAGAAGCAGGCTCCATGCAGGGAGCCTGACATGGAACTCGATCCCGGGTCTCCAGGACCAGGCCTTGGGCTGAAGGTGACACTAAACTGCTGACTCACCTCGGCTGCCCCTAAAACACTAATTTGAGAAGATATATGCACTCCGTTGTTTGTTGCAATATTATTTATACTAGCCAAGATAAGGAAGCAGCCCAAGTGTCCATGGATAAGTGAATGGATAAAAATGATGTGGTATATACATAAAATGAAATACTACTCAGGCATAAAAAAGAATGAAATCTTGACATTTGCAGCAACACAGATGGACATAGGGGATATAATACTAAAGTAAGTCAGAGAAAGGTAAGTACCATATGATTTCATTTATATGTGGAATTTAAAGAACAAAACAAACAAACAGAAAAGAGGCAAATGTAAATAATAGTGAAGGGGAATATAAAGGAAGGGAGAAGAAATGTGTGGGGGATATCAGAAAGGTAGACAGAACATAAAGACTCCTAACTCTGGGAAACGAAATGGGGGTGGTGGAAGGGGAGGAGGGCGGGGGGTGGGGATTAATGGGTGACGGGCACTGAGGGGGGCACTTGACGGGATGAGCACTGGGTGTTATTCTGTATGTTGGTAAACTGAACACCAATAAAAAATTAATTTATTAAAAAAAAAAGAAAAGAGGCAAATAGAAAAACAGTATCTTAATTATAGGGAGCTAACTAGTGGTTGCCAGAGAGGAGCTGGGTAGAGGAATAGATGAAATAGAGAAAGAATTAAGAGTACATTTATCTTGATGAGCACTGGGAAATTTACAGAACTGTCGATCATTATACAACTGAAACTAATACAACACTGTATATTAATTATACTTCAACTCAAAAATTATAAAAAGAAAAAAAGAAAAATTTACAGATAGAAATCCTTTCATACAATATCACACAATTCTCTACCTTAAGCTGAAAACAATGAACCTAATTTCACCCTCTTCTTGATGACTAGGGTCACTGTTGCTGGTAGAGTAATGGCTTCAGTGATTATGGTCCCTTACTACTGAGCTTTTTTATTTTTTAAGTTTTTATGTTTGCTTTATATAGTTTTTCTGCCACAGTAATAACTGTTACTTCTTGCTGTTGTCAGTGAGTCTGCTTCTAGCATTGATCTCTGTACTTCTAATTTGTAGTGGACTAGGAAATCACTTTGGCTGTGGGCCACCTTTATTTACTTGTTGAGTTTTGATTAACTATGGCTGTAGCTGTATCAAGTAAGTTACATGTGTGAAGTACGTAATCATGTTACAACAGAAAGCCAGGCGATCTTTCCTTTTGTAAAATTTACTAGAGATGGAAGAATTTGAAAATTTTATTATCTCTGTTGAAAAACAGTTCCTTTTGCCAGGATGACTAAATTACTTTATATATCCCTTTGTAAGATGACAGGGAAGGGGTATCATTATAATAGAAACCATTTACTGGTTATTGGCAATATGCTAGGCTATTTACATGCCAATCTCTTTACAAAAATTTCCATCTATCCCTGCAAGGATCACAAATGATTGCTATTATTCCCATGCTGCAGATGAGAAAGCTGGAGCTAAAACTGGCCCAACAACAAGCTCAAGATCACAAAGCTAGTATGTACCATTTCTGAGATCTGACACCAGCCAATCTGATTCTCAATCCTGTGAGCTTTCCAACCTGCCTGTCAAGTAGAAATAATCACTGTTTACCTATTATAAAACTCAGAGGTGAAACTAACAACAATCATGACTGTCTCCAAAATTCCATAAAACAAGCACATAATAATTAAAAAGAATCCCAGAGCTTCTTACTCTGGCTAAAACGAAATATATAAGACCAGCTGGCTTAAAGAGATTTAAAAAAAATGGACAAAATAGATGAAACAACAGTTTTCAGACACTGGACAGCAGGAAATTCAGGAAAACCTGCATTTCTAAGAAACTCAAGGAGCCCCACACAAAAGAAATACAAAGAAAAGGACACAAAGGTGCACCATGATGAAATTGCTCAAAAACACTGATAGTAAATCTTAAAAGAAGTCAGAGAAAAAAGGCAGAGAAACAAAGACAAGAATGACAACAGATTTCTTGTCAGAAACAATGCAAATGAGAAGATGGCAGAGCAAAATTTTTTGACTACTAAAAGAAAAAAAACCTGCTAGTATGTTTTTCAAAAACAAAGGCAAAGTAAAACACTTTTTCAGACATACAAGCACGGAAGTTCTGTCACCAACTGATCCACAGTTATAAAAAATGTTAAAGAAAGTCTTTCAGGTAGAAAGAAAATAATAGTAAATGGAAATATGGATGAAGAGAATCAAAATGGGGCACCTGGATAGCTCAGTTGAGCATCCAGCTCTTGATCTCAGCTCAGGGACCTGAGTTCAAGCTCTGTGTTGGGTCTCCACACTGGGCTTGGAGTATACTTAATATCAGGGGGGGGGGGGAAGTAACCATATGGGTAAATATGTAACAATTTTTCTTATTATACTTGACCCTTTAACAACAGGGTTTGAACAGCACTGGTTGGTTGACTTACATGCAGATATCTTATAGTACTATAAATATATTTCTTTTTCTTATGATTTTCTTCATAACATTTTCTTACCTCTAGCTTACTTTACAATAAAAATACGGCACAAAACATACAAAGTATGCATTAATTGACTGGTTATTGGTAAGGCTTCTAGTTAACAGTAGGGTTTAGTAGTTAAGTTTCTGGGGAGTCCAAAGTTACACGCATATTTTTAACTGTTCGGAGGTCAGCACCCCTAACACCCACATTGTTCAAAATTCAACTGTATTAAAATCTCTTTAATATAGAATTGACTTTTAAAACAAAACAACATTGTATTATGAACTTTACAACATATGGAGAAGTAAAGCTTATAAGAATAGTATAAAGGCCTGCAAGAAGAAATACAAATACACTATTACAAGATTTGTATGCTACACATGAAGTGCTACTTTATCACTTGAAGTTTAATTGGGATACATTAAAGAGATATAACCACATACCTTCAATAAATTACCAAAATATTGAAAGTTATAGATGTAAATTGCAGCAGGCTGAATTCCTGCCCCACAAAGATCTCCACATCCTAATCCCCATGGCTATATTATCTTACATGGTAAAAAGGACTCTGCAGATGTGATTAAAGATCACAAGATGAGGAGATTATCCTAAATTATCTGGGTGGACCCAATGCAATCAATCACAAGGGCCATCATAAGAATGAGGCAGAAAGATTGAAGTCAATAGTAGATTTAGAAGCAAGAAGTCCAGGAGCTAGTAAATGCAGGTGGCCTCCAGAAGCTGAAAAAGGCAAAGAAATGATTCTCCCCTGAAGCCTCCAGAAAAGAAATAGAGCCCTACTGACCTTCATTTTAGACTTCTTATTCCCAGAACTGTAAGAGAATTAACTGGTATCATTTTAACCTACTGCATTTGTGGTAATTTCTTACAGCAACAATAGGAAACTAATACAGAAGGCAGAGATGATCAGATTGGTGAGAAAAAAGCAAGACTTAGCTATATGCTGCCTATAAGAAATCCACTTTAAATATAGAGCCACAAATAAAAAGAATGAAAAAGTGCATCACTCTAACATAATCAAAGGAAAGTTGGAATGAATATATTATCAAGGTAGATTTTAGAGGAAAGAACATCACCAGAGATCATGATGATCATTTCATAACGATAGAGGAACCAATTCATCACGAAGACATAACAATCCTAAATGATTATGCATCTAATAACATTACTTCAAAATAGATGAAAGAAAAACTGATAGAACTGCAAGAAGGGATAGACAAGCCTGCAATTAGAACTGGAAATTTCAATATACCCTTCGCTTAATAAATAATAGAACAAGTAGGAAATCACCAAGGATATAGAAGACTTGGGTAACCCCAACTTGACCTACTGAAATTTCTGTAACATCCAACAGAAGAACGTATAACTTTTTCACCAGAATGCATATTCTTTCCAAATGCATAAGGAAACATGATTTACCAGGACAAATCATGTTACACCAGAAAACAACTACAAATTAATTTAAAAGTATTCAAGTCATGCAAAGTATGTTCTCCGATCACAATGGAATTAAATGAAAAACAGAAAGATATCTGAAAAACCCCAAAATTTACAAGCCAAATGATACATGTCTAAGTACCCCAACAAGTCAAGTAAGAAATTAAAAGGGAAACTGGAGTTGAAGCTTTCTATGGGAATTCTGAACTTCTTTTGTAAGTCTTTCTTTCCGTCTAAGATCTCAAAATAAATTTTTTTTCTTAAGTTAGTATTTTGAATGAATTAAAATGAAAACACAACCTATCAAAATTTGTGGGATTTTGCTCAGGTAATACTGAGAAGGAAATTTATAGCACCAATAAACACCTAGGAGAAAATAAGAAAGGTCTTAAAGAAACAACCTCAGCTTCCACCTTAAAAACCTATTCAAAGAACAAATTAAACCTCAAGGAAACTGAAGAAATAACATAAGATTTCAGAGCAGAAATCAATGACATAGAAAACAGAACGCAAGATAGTTCAATGAACTCAAAAGCTTTTTTGCTGTTGTTTTTTGAGAAGATCAAAAAAGCTCACCAATATGCAGCCAGACAGATAGGAAAAAAAGACACAAATTACCAATATCACGAATGAGAAAGAGGATATCACCAAAGATTGTACGGATGGTTGGTTTACCATTAGAAGAAAAAAAGAAAATCAATATAATTTACAATATTAACTAAAAAAAAAAGTCATGATTATCTCAATAAACTCAGAAAAAGTATTTTTGCAAACTCAACACCCTTTTAAAAAAAAACAACAAATAAACTAAAAAACAACAAAAACAAAAACAAAACAAAGCACCACAACCTCTCAGCAAACTAGAACAGAGGGATCTTCCTCAGTCTGAAAAACCTACAACTAATAACATACTCAATAGAATGTCTGAATGCTTTCCCCCTGAGATCAGGGACAGGCAAGGATGTCTACTCCTATTTCTGTTCAACATTATATGGGAGATTATAGCCAAGACAAGAAACAGAGGCAAAACTGATTGAAATGGAGGAGGTAAAACAGTGTTCACTGCAGATGAAATGATAATACATGCAGAAAATGCTAAGAAATCTACAAAACAGCCACTAATAAGTGAGTGCAGCAAGGTTGCAGGATACAAAGTCCATGTCAAAACAAACAGTATTTTTACATAGCAGCAACATAAAAATGGAAATAGAAATTAAAAACTAATACCAACGAACAGGGTACCAAAAAATAGGACATACATGGAGTAAATTTGACAAAAGATATGCAAGACTTACATACTTAGAACTACAAAACACTGTTGAGAGAAATTAAAGAAAACCTAAATAAACAGGGAGACATACCATGTTTACAGACCAGGAACTTATACCATTAAGATGCCAGTTCTTACAATGATCTATAGTTTTAGTCCAATCCCAATCAAAATCCCCTCAGGCTTTAAAAAAAAAAAAAGGAAATTGATGATCTAATTTTACAACTATATGGAAATGCAAAAGGACTTACAGAATAGCCAAAACAATTTTGGAAAAGAAAGGCAAGGTGGGAAGACTTATATTACCTGCCCTCAAGTCTTACTATAAAGCTACAGTAATCAGTATAGGTTGGTCTCAGGGCAAAAAACAGACCTATATATCCATAGAAAAGATACTGATATTTCTGGACCTCAGCAGAAGCCAGAAACAGACCAGAAACAGACCACCGTATGTAAGACCAGCTGATTTTTGACAATAGGACCAAGGCAATTCAATGAGGAAAAGATGAATTTTTTTTATCAAGTGGTGCAAACAAGTGGTGCAAAAAAAAAAAAAAAAAAAAGAAAGAAAAAAAAAATTACAAAAAAAAAGAACCTGTACCCTTACCTCACACTACACACAAAAGGTAACTCAAAATGTATCATAAACCTATGTGCAAAACTTGAAACTATAAAACATCTAGAAGAAAACATGGAAATTCTTAGTTCTCATTTTGACAATTGTTTTTTAACATAAGATGCAAAAAGCATCAAACTCAAAAGGAAAACAAAACGGATAAACTGTACTTCATTGAAACAAGCTTTACTCTTTGAAGGACACTGTTAAATGTCAAAGAAAAAAAGGTAAGTCATATCTGAAGAGAAAGCACTATAAAACATATATCTGACAAAATACTTGTATCTAAACTATATAAAGATCTCTTATAATACAGTAATATGAAGACAAAACAAACAATGCTCAAAATATTTGCACAATTCCCCCCCCAGAAGATATAGAGATGGCAAAAAAACAAAACAAAACACATGAACAATATGTCTAGGGGTACCTGGGCGGCTCAGTGGGTTAAGCAGCCTACTTGATTTCGGCTCAAGTCATGATTTCAGGGTCCTGGGATCCAGATTAGCAGTCTCCTGATCAATCCTTAATTAACAGAGATGCCTAAGGCACAGGGATAATAATCTAATTGATTACCTATACTGAAAATTATATTGAGTCCTTAACTAAGTATGAGGCATTCATTTAATCATGACAATCCTATGAGCAAATGGAGGCACAGAGAGACATAATATACCTCTCCAAAGTCCTACAACCAGTAAATGGTAGAGCCTGAAGTCAAAAGCCAGGCAATTTGATGAGGTCTGTGTTCTTTACCACAAAACTATCTTATAATGCCTTCACATATTAGACATGCTTTTTTACTTTACAACATGCTGATGGTAAAACCTGTATGTTAGCACTATGTCTTTTCCCCTAAGATGCCTCATGACGATATTATAAGAATTAAGATACAAATGACATACTTTCAGATAGAAGACATTTTATAAATTATTACAATTTCTTTAAAAAAATTCTATTAGCTTAGAAACCACTAAAGTTGAATCTTTAAAATAGATCACTCCTTCTGCCTTTATTCGTTTTTATGATTAATTTAGTACCTCTAAATGAAAGTGGTTTTACATATTGAAACATCCTTTATAGGAAAAAGAAATCTATTTGATATTTTAGTACTCAACATTTCTTTTTAAGGCAAATTCCTTTCTTTCAATATAAGACACTAAGAATTTTGCTTTTTCTACAGAAACAGGAAGACAAATCCACATTTTTTTGCAGAGTAATTTACCTTGAAACAAATATTTATAGTTAGAAAAATGAGCACAAAACTTTTTAATAATCAATGCTATATAATTATTCATTTTCATTATTAAATGACACATTTAGTTGGTTACCTAGATGGATACATACACATATAGTCAACCTTTTATTTTTCCATGTAAGGCATTATTGAACACCTGCTATATGCCTGGTATGGTTGCATGTGGTAGAGATAGAGCAGGAAATGAAACACAAGAATCTCTATGCTCTTGGCAGACATTCCAGAGGGGGCAGATACAGTATGTTCTTATTTGTTGTCCATCAGAGGATCAATCTAATGAGACAGGGGTTAGGAGTGCAGGGACTTGGTAGGGCAGCTGAAAAGAGAAGTGTGTAGCTGCCCTTCTAAGCAGTCTGTCTTCAAAGATCCTTAGTTGAGATCAGAAGGGAGAATATGTAAATTAGGTGGGGATGAACAGAAATTTGTTTCACCTCCTTGACTCATGAGAAAGAATTATACATAACAGATGCTAAGATCGAGGGTTAGGAAGTCTCTTCAAGGGCAAAAAGTCAGATGAGTATTTCCCATGTCCAGAAAGGGCTAGATGAAAAAAGGCTAAATGGAATTACACAGTCTTATTCAGCTTCTTTTCATCATCTCATGATCTCACCAAAAATAAAATATTCCCACTTTCACCTCTAATTGAGAGACAGTTCTTTAATGAACAAAGTAGTTCAAAACTAGACTCACTATTAAATTTCATGTCAAGAAATATGTACCATATGAGACTCCCAAAATAAAGTTATAAAACTGAAACTAATTCTGTCAATTGAGTGGTAAAATTAGATAACACTAAATATTACATAATTTTTACATCATAAAACAAAATGTAGTCCAATAAGAAATAAATCACTAGATTTCTTTAAAAAAAAAAATCAGTTGCATGCATACAAAGCCCAGACTTTCAAACAAATTTCCTCAAACTGTTCTGGTAGAAATGAAACATTTTTCAATTATTGCACATATAAGCATTAGATTGTACCAATTTTAAACCAATTTGTTTCTTGTATGAAAGTAATAGTGCAGATAACTTTATTATTCTATTGAACTCACTTAATAAATTGCTACTCATCTAAGCCAAAGGCTAAGGGCTCTTGTAGAGTTTCAGAATTATAGAAGAATCAAACAAAGGCCCTTTAGCCAGTAAGTGCCCCCCTGTGAAGAATTCCTTTTACAAAATCCCTGATATAATGGGTTTCACTGTTTGCCACCATTGAACATATATAAGTCCCTCCTTATTTTAAATCCACATTTGCTTCCCTCAATTTCCATCTACTTGTATTAGTTCTTTCCTAGAAATCAAAATAAGCTGTCCTCTTCACTGCTACCTTTTCATAGGCAGCTATGAATCTCCTCACTCAAGGCTCCCCTTCTCAGCCTCAAACATGCCCAATTCCTTCAAATATTTTTCATATAATTATGGCACATACTGTTTTAAGATCCATGTACCACATCATTCAAACCTCATCTTAAATCTACATGTACAGTGGTACAACATTTCTTCACTTAAAAAATTCTTAACAAATGCTGAAGTTTAACAATTAATCTCTCTTTAAAAAAGCATATGTTTTCTCCAACTTTTGCTTGTAGAAATGATTTTCTAAATCTAAATGAAGTTCTCAGAAGCCATGCCAATAACTAAGTCATTGGCATTATTTATTTTACTTATTTTTGAAGGAGTGGGCCAGAACATGCACAGCTATTAGATTTTAAAAAGAGATCACACAAAACAACTAGTTTGTCTAGCATTAATGCATAAAGCAGGTTTATTTAAGTAATGGTCAACAGACCATGCTGGGATGCTTGCTAGAAATACAATTCCTAGATCTTTCCAGGTTATGGAATCAGGATCTCTGGAATGGGGCCTGGAGACCTGCAGTTTGAAGAGCAAACTATATAAATAATCCTCGGAAATTCTGAGGTTTAAGAATCATGGCCTGAAGATTTAAATTGGGTTTTTGCCTCCTAAAAAAGACAATTTTAAGTATCTTACCTGTAGTCCAGGAATAAATCGACTATCCTTTTCAACCACCAAAAGTTCAGCAACATTAGCATTGAGAATTGATCTTGTGATTCCTCCTGGCCCAGGGCCCACTTCATAAACATAAGCGTTTGTCAAATTGCCAGCTTTCCTTACAATTTTATCTAGAAAAAAGAATGTTTTAATTACCTTGATAAATTTCAACGTACAAAATTTAACAATAGTCTCCACAAATTCTTATCAACCATTACTCAACTAGTCTTTTATACCGTATTTATCCAATTACTTACCTCTTAACCTAAACCAACATATAGTGGCCATTCAATATTCTACTATATGATTGAATTGTATTATCAGTCCCTTAAAAATAAGATTGTGACAAATTTCCTAATTTAAATATAGTTAATGCTGTATTTTGCATCTGTTCTTCTGCCAAACCTATCAATTCCTAAGACCACCTGGGTAAGCATATACCATCTCTCTACAGTTGCCAAATGTTGAATATTTGAATAAGACTAGTTTCACGTTCGTAATTTCCAATGCTGGTAGTTTTAAATCCCAAAGCTAGCTGCCTCATTTTCACCTATAAACAACTAATTGGTCACAGCAACAAGTTCCTAGATCATAGGACTGGCAGAAATTTAGATTCTTGGTCATTTTTAGAAAGTAAAACTTCTCAGTGGAAGTGTTTTAAGCTTTACAAATATGCAAATTGGTATGGAAAAGTTAATGTTTTCAATTAATCAACCTCTTTAAGTTAGCAGATCTTAAGAAACCATGAAAAAGATTATTGAGGATTCATTGCAACCAATTATCACTTCTGATAAAACATATAACAGGCTGGTCTTATTGACTGAGATACTAAATTCCAAGTAACTGGGTCTCCTGGGATAGTGGAAATTTAGCCACTGAAAACATTATCAGCCCTTCTTTGCAGTATTCACTGAGACGGTATGGCACCACTTTTTGTAGGCCTAAATGCAAAAATAGTTTTGTCTCTCTCTCTCTTTTTTTTTTTTTTTTAAGATTTACTTATTCTAAAGAAAGGCGGGGAAGGTAAGAGAGGTCAGGCACAAGAGCACCTGTGAGTGGGGGTGGGGGAAGGGCAGAGGGAGCAGGAGAGGGAGTCTCAAGCAGACTCCCACTGAGCACAGAGCCCCACACTGGGCTCAATTTCACCACCTCAAGATCATGACCTGAGTGGAAATCAAGAGTGGTACACTTAATGGACTGAGCCACCCAGGCGCCCCCAAATAGCTTTTAACTAGTGCTGGGAGGGAATTAATATATGTTCACCAACAATTTGTTTTAGGTGCTTTACATGCTTGCTCCCTTGCATCTCACAATCCTTCCAACCCTTCTAACACATTAAGAACTACTATCCCGATTTAACTTCTCTGAACTTTTCAATTTCCTTGTCTGTCGTTTCATGTGTACAAAGTCATCTAGAAAGAAAAGGGAAGAGAAGGGGCTCCAGCTCAGGGGTAAATTCTAAAGCGATCCTTCCTCCACTACACACCAATGCCTTTCAGAGGCAACAGAGTTGATACAGTAAGCACAGGTATTATGGATTTAAATTCTCATTTTTTTTTTAAATGAGGTGCTACCATAGTAGAGAGGTCAGGGGCTCTGCCTTCAAACTCTTCAGGCACATTCCAATACAGTATCAAAGAGGCACTGTCAATTCGCTAAATATCTGCTCCCATCTGAGCTTCTTACTCCAGACAAGTACTTTAATCTTCCTTCACTTTGGTTCCCAGAGAAGGAATAGTATCTAGATTCCAGAATTTACTCCTAAGGATGACTAAAGGCTCACACAAGATACTGTACACAAAGGATTTTTTTTTTAACAGCAAAAATATAAAGACCTGTATCTTCCGTCTTAAGAATGGAGCTTTATTTAAAAAAAAAAAAAAAAAAAAAAAAGGAAAGGCGCTTTATTTACCTATAGAATGGGACTAGTGACTGGCAGACAAGGCCGGTTTCTAGTTACTGCTAGAACTAAAGAATTTTAGAGGTGGATAACTCTTTAAAGCTCTCGAAGTAGGGGCCCTCCTCCAATTAACAGAAGGGAAACTGAAGTTTAGTCAAGGTATTTTACCCTAAGTCCTATTTCTACTGGTAGCACGAAGACTCCACATCCAAGAAATAAAATATCTTACTCATACGTCACTTAACTGAAAAATCAACTTTTGGGGTATGATTTGCTGATCTTTCCAGGTTCTCAAGAGGGGCCAAAATGGAACTAAGTATCAAATCCCCAAATACAGTAAATTCTCCAACAGTGGACCTATTGCTAATACCTGTTATTCTTGCAACCTCACCTTTCAGAAGAAACCATCAGCAAGATATGGGGCGGGGGAGAGGGGGTGGCGGTTAAACGAATGTATATCAAACTCTGCACTCCAGACTGGTTCATTTCATGGCACATAAAATTTCACCGCGTAAAGAGGGACTTAAAATAAGGGGTGGGAATGTGAGCTCACTAAAAATGTAAGCTCCTTGAGGACAGACTTTGCCTGGTTCACTCCCCAGCTGCGTCTCCAGCACCCGCACGCCGTAGGTTGTCTGATAATGCATTTACCGAGTATCTGCGCCCTCAAGAGTTTTGCATTCAACAGGTTACCCTTTAAATTTTTTTTAAAATTATTTATGATAGTAACACAGAGAGGGAGAGAGAGAGAGGCAGAGACACAGGCAGAGGGAGAAGCAGGCTCCATGCACCGGGAGCCCGACGTGGGATTCGATCCCGGGTCTCCAGGATCGCGCCCTGGGCCGAAGGCAGGCGGCCAAACCGCTGCGCCACCCAGGGGTCCCCCAGGTTACCCTTTAAATAACGTCATCCCACGAGTGACACTCTTGCGACACGTTACTGAAAAACTCCCTGCACTAATACAAATTCTGACAGCTTTAAACTGCATGAGAGGTCAAAGTCGCGCGTGCAGCCCCAGGTCCTGGGTTGGCACACCGTGATTCCAACTTCCCCATCCGCCTCAGGACACGCGACCCCGGCCTCCCCTAGCGTCTGCTCGGCGTCTGCACAGCCTGCCTGCACTAGCCCACGGCCAACACCCGCGAGCGAGCACGGCCTCCTGCAGGCCAACCACCCTCTACGTGCTCCGGGGTTCTTTCAGCACAAAGCGGTACAAGGCCCTGACCGAAGGCCCCCTGCACATCGCCTGACCCCAGAAACCCGCCCGCAGGTCCAGGCCAGCTCCCTGACCCACGTGCCCGGGGATGCGGGGAGACAGCCGGGCAGCCCTGAGAAGACAGCCACCTGTCAGCCTCAAGTCCAGGAGAAAATTCTGGGACAGTTGCTTCGCGGCGTGCAGCCTGAACAACTTAATGATTTCTCGAATCGTGGGCAACGGCGGGAGTCGGAAAGTACTCAGCGTCCCGGACGCAGCCATCAAGCCCCGCGGAACCGTCCACTTTGCACGGCGGACTTTCCGCGCTGCCCTTAAATCACCCAGGGAGGATGGCGGGAGCTGCGAGCATGAAGGCCCGCCCCCGAGCCCACTCTATTGGTCGGATGTACCTCGCCGGAAGCTGGGAGGGCAGACAGGAAATCCGGACGCATCCAGAGCGCATGCGCCGTTTCTCGCTAAGCGCGACGCGGGCTGGGCTTGCGCTGTGTTCCTCCGGTGACGGAGCGGAGCCCGGGGGCGGGGCTTCTCCTGGTGGGCGGGGCCTCTCCTGGCGGGCGGGGCCAGGGCGGCCTGGAGGCGGGGACCTCACGTTCCCACCGGGTCTCGGAGGGGTGGGTCTCAGGAGCTTGGCGCCTAGGAACGCCCCCTGGGGCTTCTGGCGGATGCACTTGCCGCGTTCCCCTCCGTGGATAATTGCGGGAAAGCCAATGATTAGAGGCAAAACTATCGGTTGCTAACAATTTTCTCTTATGGTGGATGTTTTCAAAACATCGGCATTGTAGGGGTGCCTGGGTGGCTCCGTGGTTAAGTATCTGCCTTGGGCTCAGGTCGTGATCCTGGGGGCCTGGGATCGAGTCCCCGCATCGGGCCCTCTGCAGGGGGCCTGCCTCTCCCCCTGCCTGTGTCTCTGCCTCTCTTTCTGTGTCTCTCATGAATAAATAAATCTTAAAAAAAAAAAAAAAAAGAACTTTGGCATTGTAGGTGCTGATGGCAGGTTTCTAACTTCTTTCAGCCTTAGTCTTTCATCTGTTAAATGGACATATCTCCCTTAAGGCTGCAAGAACTAAAAGAGGAGTCGCCTGGTGTGCAAGGCATGGGTCAGCTGGTAATCAGTGGTGGCCTTGCTACCGCAAGGATCTAGCAGACGATCCCGGCCAGAGGGGTTAAGGAGGAGCGCAGTTTGTGGTGAGAAGGGCCAGAGGTAGAATCCAATTCTTCTGCCCCCTTTAAATGTATCCAGTGAGAAAAGCTGCCTTGTTTAGAGTTCAGGAAGTGTTTTCAAGTATGTCGAGTATTTGTTTTTGAGCATTTCACCAACAGTCCTATGATATAAATATAACTAGTCTCTAGTGAAAGCGGAGGAAACAAAAACTTAAGTGATACAAATTAACTAATACTCACAAAACTAGAAAATAATGGAACCCAGACCCAATCTAAGTTTCTGGACATGCATAGTGGCTACTTTTTGTAGTTATCTGCCTTTGCATTGAGTGTTAGTTGCCACTCCTTGTTTGCCTTCCCCAGATTTTCTTTTCTTTTTTTTTTTTTTTCCCCAGATTTTCTTACTGACCCTCACTGCTCCAAGTGTTGTGGTCTCTTCTTGCAGTACTTGGAAAGGTAAGGATGAAAAGGAAGGGAAATAAACATAATACTTGTAATAGCTAACATTTGCCCAATGTTTCCCAAAGTACCAGCTTCACAGCTGAGTGCTTTACAACTGTTATCTCATTAATTGTTACAAAAGACAAAGGCTTAGAGAGGTTCAGAGCTGTGTCCTAGGCTGCATAGCTAATAAGTAGTGGAATCAGGATTTGAATCCACAAGTCTGTGTCCAGAGCCTGCTTTTAAAGCGGTACAGTCAATGTTGAGAGGTCCTTTGACTCACCTAGGATGGTTATATCTAAGGTCAAAGACTCAAATCTGAATTCTGTTTATTATAACAGGAAACAACAAAGCAAAGATTGAACTCTCTCTGCTATGTAGGAGAATTTAGCTTTCCTGACTGTGTTTTTTTGCAAATTGCTGCCTTGATCACAAGTGAATCAACATTTTTTATTTCTCAGAGTGGTGAGTTTACAATAAAGCTAATGGAAAAACAAGTACCTGCAGATATGATAAGAGTGAAATTGAATGAAATTTTCGCTGAAATCTCAATGGAAAACCCAACCACTTCCTATTGGAGCTATATTAAAAGAACTGTGAGATAATCTGACATAGCTCCTAGCTTTAGAAAATTGGGACATGACTCTCATAGAGGTAAGGTGATTTGCCCAAGGTGGCATAGAAATGTAGTTTGAAAGCCTAAACTCTTGATTCAGAGTCCTACTATACCTGGGAAGGCATTCATTTACAATTACATATAATTATTTCCTTTACTCCTCATGGTGTTCCTATGTGAATGAGATTGTTATCATTCTTTTACTGTGAAGGACGTCATTATCCAGGATTGCACAGCAAGGTACAGAAAGAAGACTTAACCATAATTTTTTTTCTTTTCTGAGTTCTGATCTCATGGGTCACACCCCTCAAGTATTATTTTTAAGTTAACTAAGATATGTTAATTTTATAATCTTATTTAAATAAATGGAGTATTAGTCTGAGCATAAGCTTAAGGTTACAATTTTCCTATGGCTGTTTAACTAAAACAATTACAATAAATATGTGCTAAGCTACAAAATCAATATAAATGATGCAAGGTGTTTAATCACTGCTCTTTTTTTTAATTCTATTTATTCATTCATGAGAGACACAGAGAGGCAGAGACACAGGCAGAAGGAGAAGCAGGCTCCATGCAGGGAGCCCGATGTGGGACTCGAGGGACTCAATCCGGGGTCCCCAGGATTACACCCTCGGTCAAAGGCAGCGCCAAACCCGCTGAGTCACCCAGTCTGCCCTAATCACTGCTCTTAAGGCAGGATTTTGTTTTCTCAAAGTTCAGTTTACTAAGGTCACAGCATGCCTTGTAATGATTTTCTCATTGGTTTTCTGGATTCAAATTACCACCAAATCTTTGCTCAGAATTTTTGCCATTGTCCGTTGCCTTTCCCTTGGAGGACATGGAAGCTACATATTAAGGTCTGCTTGTATCTGTTTTCATTCACTTGGAAACAAATGAAGTTGAATTACTCTGGTGTTAATGCTCTCCTGAAGATATATGTTGCATGGCAGCTATATGGAGGATATTCAGATGATCTAGAATGTGCTCACATGGAGTTTTTTAAAGATTAGCACCAAAAATCATCAGAGTACCTGGGTGACTCAGTGGATTAAGCATTCCAACTCTTGATTTTGACTCAGGTGCTGGTCCCAGGTTTGTGAAATCGAGCCCAACATGGGGATCTGTGCTCAATGGGGAGTCTGCTTGAGATTCTCTCTCCCTCTCCCTCTTCCTCTCCCACATGTATGGTCCTTTCTCTCTCTAATAAATGTAAAAAAAAAAAAAGATTAGCACTAACATAAAAAACAAAATTAAAAGGAGTAAAAACATGGTTTATGTGGAGAATTTGTGGATTCCTGAGAATTTATCCTTACATCAAAATATGAGAATTATTGTCTTAGACCTGCTACATTCAATAACCAACATTTGTGAAGTTACAACCTATTATACAAAGTTTCCCAAGTTACTTCATTTAATTCTTATTTCAATTCTGTGATGTAGGTTTACAACGGTATCAGGTGAGCAATGTTATGGTGCTGGTAAGTGTGCAGCGGAATCTCAAATTCTGATCTTCTGAGTCTCCTCTGCTCTTTTTTACCTCTGGCATGTGTTAAATAATTGTTGAACTCAATTTTTAAAATTCCATTTTAGGAGAATCTTCCAAGTTTTTAATAGTTCTTGAGATCTAATTTTTATCATCATAAATACTGATCCTCGGTCCTTTAATTTTCAGAAAATTATGCAAAACTCCCGGCAAAGCCTATGAAATCAGCAGGGGGTGTTTTAGTAGTGTATTTCACATATTAATGCAAGCAGTTTTATCCCTTAAAAGAGAAGTATGCAGTTTCATCAGTTTTGAAGCTTTGAAGTATCTGCTTCATCTAGATACAGATTTTAACATGCTAAAATATTATAATTAATACAGAAATTACTAGCCCCACCTATCAGTGAAATGAAGAACTACAAATGATTCATACTGCACTGTGGTACAGAATTCTAATTTTCATAGATCCCAGAATGGTTATATAGCAAAATCACTTATTATTTTAAGTATTTACTTTAATGAAAATGCATATGTGACTTTATTTGGCAAAGTGATTTAGTATCTATTTATAGAAAAAGTGCTAATTCCAAAAGGTTGTCATTTTACAGTTCCCTGAAATAGACTTGAAAACCACAAAGAGCAATATCTTTCTGCCGCGTGGGAATTTTCAGAGAAAATTAAATGTGGCTTGGAATTGCCAAATTGAACTTTATAAAATGACTATTATGGTATGTAAAGTGCCCTTTTCTGATAGTATTTTATAATTTCACATAATATGACTCATTATGAGTTAATGCTCTTGAGAAATATTAACAGCTGCCTTTTGCACATATTTAGTTTTTTTTTAATGGTTGTTTGATGCCCACTGTTCATAAAGGAATCTAGTGACCTACCTAGAGGGAAGAAAGAAATACATGATAATTCCAAACAGACAGACCAAATGCTTACTCTCTGGGGGTAGAAGCAGGACAACTTGTAGCAAGCAGGCTAATTGCCTGAGGAAACCATGAAACAGTTACCATATTTTTAAAAATATAGGGTTTTCACTATTCCAGACAGTATTTGAAAGCCTGCAGATTACCCCTAAAGGTCTGTGAATTATCGTCAAGTATCCTAACGAGGTGATGAGGACAGACAACCTTTTCGACTCAGGATGCTTCAGAGAGCTATGGGTAAGGGATTTCTTTTTCCCTGGACATTTAAGCCAAACCTTTTTGTGAATGAAGAAAAAAATCAGCACTTGCTGAAGCATTGAAAAATAATTATTGCATTAATGATTTATTATTTATTATAATTATTTTATTAATATATTAATTGTATTAATATATTTAATTTATTAATACTTTATTATGTTTATAATATTAATAGCTTTTTAGTCAAAGCCTCAACATTTAATTGGGAAAAAAGTTTAAGAATAAATAAAATTGTGAATATGAACACATTTACATTGAAGGCTTTTCTGCAGTTAAAAATTGATGCAGAGCAAACTGCTCTGTGAATGGAGAGGTTCTGGGTTTAAGCAGTAGTGGGCCTCTCTGGACACTTTGGTCACAGCTCTGTCCTTCCCCAGCAAAAGGACTACAGGTAGACTACTACATAAGGCCACATATAGTCCTTCTTTCTCCTTCTAGGTCCCTTCTCCTTGACTCTCACTATGTCAAACCCCAGAGACCCAAGAGTATAGGCTGAGGCCACAGGAGGGAGGCAGTGCCCTGTGCACACACTTGGCCTGTGATCTGCCTTTCTCTGTACAAGTTAGTGAGTTGGAATTCATTTACAGCCACTAGCTACCTATTTCTCCAACTGAGAAGGGGTGAGTGAATACAAAAGGAAGAAGGATGGAGGAGTCTTGTTCAACCTCAAGGGGCAGAACCAGAGAAGGGTGTTGGCATGCTTTCATTTCCCTTTTGGCCCACCTGGAGTCCAGTGCCTTCAGACTGCTATTGGACTTACCTCTACCCTACTAGACTTCCCCTCCTCTCAGTCATCCCAAATTAATACTTTCCTTACCATGCTCTGCACTTCCAAGTTGAACTATCATTCCCCTAATGAGTTTCAGCTATTGGGTTAAATAACCTAGAACAAGCGTTCTTATTCTTTCCCAGTACAATGATTGATGTTTCTCCAGTTTGGGAACCAGGACCAGGCAGAAATCCTGGTCGGAAGTCTAAGTAGGCAGCCTCCCCCCTTCACTCAAGGTGAGGGTTTAGCATCAAAGAGGATGCTCAGGAGGAAGGAGGAGTCAAAACGACTGTTCATCCTCCCACTTGAGCCTCTTGAAGAAGAGGAAGCCACCTGGCATGGGAAGAGAAGAAAAGAGAATGTGTGGCTCCAAACAATAATCATAGCCTACATGTGTCTCCTGCCTTAAATCACTTAATCATACCCCCTTTGAGCCAACTCCTCTTCAGCTCCTGCCCCATTGCCAGCCTCTCTTCACAGTCAAACTTGTCTAAAGAGTCAGGTAAACCTGCTCATTTCCTGCCCACTCCTCAGCCCAGTCCATCCGTGCTTCTAAAGTGACTGTCATTCAGAATCCCAAGGATCCCCATGTTCCCAAATCCAAAGGACACTCACCTATTCTCACTTAATGTGTAACAACAATAGCTAGCTTTAGCAACGCTTACTACCTAGCTACAAAATTCCAGGTGCCTTGCCCATGTTAACTTTTTAAACATATTGTCCCCTTTTACTAATGAGGCACTTGGAGCATAGAGAAGTTGAGTGACCAAGTTCACACACCTCTTTGCTGAAAGAGAAGTGGTGTGAGTTCAGACCGTGTGACTGCAACATGTACAACAGGTACACACTTCAACTTTTGGCTATGTGGACTCTCGCAATGGCTGGCAGTTAACCTCTCTTTGGAGTCCTGGGTTCTCGCAACTTCTACCACAGCCTGTGTCTTTCTCTTTCTCCTACCCAAACTCTCAAGTATATGATTTCTCGGGGCTCAGTGCAGGATCTTTTTTCTCTCTCTTTCTCCTGCTTTTTCCTAGATGATTTCATTAATTTTCATGGATTTAATGCCATTTTAAAAATCATTTATTTATTCATTGGTGAGAAAGAGGCAGAGACATAGGCAGAGGGAGAAGCAGGCTCCTCACAGGGAGCCCGATGCGGGACTTGATCCCAGATCCTGGGATCAAGCCCTGAGCCAAAGACAGATGCTCAACCGCTGAGCCACCAACGCGTCCCTAATGCCATTTTTATACTGAAGCTTCTCAAATATATTTCCAGCTCCGAACCTGTGTCTGTAACTGCCTGCTTCATTGCCACTGGGAGGGCTCTCAGATATCTCGGACATGATATGTTCAAATAGAATGCTTGCTTTTCTGCATGAAATGTTGTCTCTCCACCAACTTTACCATGCAGTAACTCCAGAAACCTCAGCCTAGCTCTCCCTCCCCTCAACACCATATCCCATCACCGTCATCGGCTCCTGACAACAGATCTCACACCTGACTTCCATTCTGCATTTGCACTGCCAACATTTTTCACATACATTCTTGCAAAAGCCTCCAATCTTCTTGCTCTACAATCTATTTATATTCAGCAGCAAAATGATCTTAAAAATGTAAATTGGATCACTTCAGTCATCTGCCCTTAATCCTCCAGGGGCTTCCAATTGCATTTAAAATAAAAATCCAATTGCCTGCTATGGCCTTAAAGAGCCTAGTCTGGCCCCTGACTGTCTCCAACCTCTTCCCAATAAACTATGGCCATGCTGGTCTTTAGTCCTCAAGCATGCCAGATTCATCTTGCCTCTCTTTTCCTGCATGTACAGTTTTCTCTGCCTGGAATGATCACCTTCTGCTTTTTGGTGGCCTTCTCTTTTTCCATGTCTTACTGAGGTTACCTTCTCAGAACTTTTTCTGTCAACGTGTAACAGGAAAGAAAGCTAATTTGACCCTTGATGACTTTTATATCAAGTCTGCTTTTACATTGCTTCCTTTAACACTTTTTTTAGGATAGTTTTTTTTTCTTTTTCTAAGATTTTATTTATTTATTCCTGTGAGACAGAGAGAGAGAGGCAGAGACATAGACAGAGGGAGAAGCAGGCTCCCCACAGGGAGTCTGATGCAGTATTCTATTGCAGGACCCTGGGATCACAAACTGAGCCAAAGGCAGATGCTCACCACTGAGCCACCCAGGTGCCCCTAGGATAGTCTTAATAACTGTCATATTAACACATTTCCTCCAAAGGCTCCATTTTGGTAGAACAGACTCAGAGCAAGCAGCTGCTCCCTTTCCTCTCTATGTGTCTGTTAATCTACCTACCAAGAGTCCATGTCTAACGTCAGAAGGATGTGAGGAATTCCAAGGAGTTCCATGGGAGAATCCAATGTGGCTCTGGTACAAAGTGGGGGGACTTAGTGAATCTGGGAACATCTATTAAAATAGGATACAGAAGGTGCGGCTGTATTGTAATAGTTTAACAACTATGGTGCCCTCGGGGTAAATGTCAGTTAGTCCGGGTTCTATCCTGAGGGACAACCTCTTCTGTGACTCTCCATCTCAATCCTTGCTTGTCTCCTCTGGTACAACTACACTTTATTTTAGTTATCATTTTTGTTGTTTACTTTTTTTTTTTTTTTTGCCTTGTCTGCCCTGCTAAAATGTGGGACCCATGACAACAGGGCAGTATCTATTTGTTCACTAATGTCAATTGACTATTCACCTAGCATACAGCTTGAAACACAGTCAACTATTTAATAAACATTTGCTAAATAAATAAATAAAAATGACTCCCTCTGATTAGAGTAGACTTTATTTTCTGTAGGAATGTGAAACTCCAAAAATTCAGGTTGTTCTCAAACCTTAAAAGTTTAGATACACTTTTTGTGAAATGCCTGGCATGGTTTTCCCCAAAAGCATGTATAACGAAATGATCATATCAGCCTTTCCAACAGTCTCTCTTTCTTCAGGCTTTCTTTTCTAAACCATATCTATCTTTAGCTTAAATATTTTCCTGGTTCCTATCCCCCCACTAAGACGAAAAACTCAAACATCTTGTCCTATTCAAGGTCCAACACAATGTGGGGCCAAACTCCTTTCTAGTGCTACTTCAGTCGTGTCCTCTTTGTTTTCCCTTCAGTGTATCCTGAAACTTGTTGCTCCACAAAAATCCCCCTGCCATTTTGTTTATTTGCTCTTCTGGGTAAAATCCTATTCATCTTTCTGGACCCAACACAAGTGTGACCACTTCAGAGAACCTTCTTGATACTGACTACCTTCATGGCACTTCCTGCTTTAGGCCTGATCACTCCCACTCTGAGTTTCTGAGGCACTGCATTTCTAAAGCCAACAGAGTGCGTATTGTATCACAATATGACGTGCATTGTAATAGACTGCATTATAATAGTACTATGTAGAGTCTCCTTTGTCAGAGTCTTGGTTCTTCAGAAGGAACCATGTCTTTCATTCATCTTTGTGTATTTTGCAGTAGCTCAGTGCAACAAGCACTCAACGTACGTTTCTTGATCAGACCCAAACCGTGGAGATTTATTTCTGATTTTGTTTTATTTTATTTTTAAAAATATTTTATTTATTTATTTGAGAGAGAGACTCACACGGAGAGAACGTCAGCATGAGCAGGGTGAGGAGCAGAGGGAGAGGGAGAAGCAGATGACCAATTTTTTCCCTGATTTTAGACATATAAACTGTTCAGCAAGGTGTACTGAATAGAGCAGCAGGGGTGCTGAAGTTAGGCAAATTTGAATCAGAATCCAGGCTCCACTTTCCTTCTATGTGACCTTGGACACAGTACTTAAGGTTTTTGAAAGTCAGTTTCTGGTGTAAACAAAATAACACCTCCCAAAGACTGCATCCTAATTTCTGGACCCCATGAATATGTTAGATTATATAGCAAAGGGGAATTAAGGCTGCAGATGAAATTTAGGTGGCTAACCAGCTGATTTTAAGATAGAGTATCCTAAATTATCTGCGTGAGCCCAATGTAATCATGAGGGTCCCTAAAATTGGAAGAGGGCATTGCAAGAGAGACCCAAAGAAACAGCAGCATGAAAAGGACATGGTGCTGACTTTGAAAATGGAGGAAGAGGGTCAAGAGCTTAGAGGATCAAACCTTCAAGGCTGGGTCTCTAGAAGATGAGAGGCTCTAGAAGATGGAACAAGGAAATGAATCCTCCCATAGAAGCTCCAGAAAATAATAGACCTGCTGATATCTTGATTTTAGCCCAGTAATTCCCGCTTCATGTTCTGAAGTATGGGATCGTAAGATAAATTTATATTGTTTTGAGCCAACAGGTTGTGGTAATTTGTTACAGCAGCCATAGGAAACTAACCTAGTTTCTTTAACAGTAATGTGAAAATAGTAATAGATAATGTATTACAAAAATTTTGTAATATTAAAATATCACAAAATACTATGTATCATTATATCTCATAAGATAATACATATGAGAGACCATAATAGTGCTAACACATTGAAGATATTTCATAAATGTTGATGCTTTTCCCCTTCTCTCTTCCTGTCTGAACACACTTATCTAGCAGATAGATATAAATCTAGCTATATATAATCAACACTGAATTGTTAATACTCTTATGGTATTTAAATCAAATAACTATTAGAATATTGTTCCTTTGTTGTTGTAATGTATGACAAAGTAAGCTCAGAGGATTACCTGCCCATTTATTATTCTGTGGCTCTCATGAAAGATGACTTTCCCTTCTGCAGATTTTTATTGAGCTTGACAGTTGAATATTAACTCTTTATTCTTTTTATCATTATTTAGAGACACTGACAATTTTAATGATAGAGAATGATCTTAAGGATAAGGTTATAAATGTTATGCTTTAAAGAAATGTTATTTGATCCTTATTTTTACCCAGTTTAAAAACTGTCATCATTTTAGCCTATTCAATACTTCTCTTTTTCTTTTTGGGGAGGGGAAGCTGAGGAAGGGTAAGTGGTTAGAAAAAAGGTTAGATAACAGTTATACCAAATCAAGTGACAATACAAAACATAAAATATTAAATTATCATTACAAAATGTTCAGTTGTGTTGTGAAATGCATACACATGCTGTTGTGATTTAAATCTTATAATTTTAGACTTTAAAACAGTTTGCTCAGAAGTCATATGAATGGAAGAGACTATGGGGAGCGGAATGGATGTACTGGCTTAGGGCTATACTAGTTACAATAGTTAATTTACATTGTATTATGCTCATTATATTACTTCATGTCACTATATTAATCATATCATATCTTGTACCATATATCATAATTTATATAGTAACTGTATTATGAGTTAAATAAGCTTTTGTGGTTTCAGCTAGACATCCAGTCATAACAAACTATTAATTCCTTAGGAAAAATGCCTTCCAAATGCCAATAAATTTACAAATAATCTGCTACAGGGGAGCCTAGGTGGTTCTGTCCATTAGCATTTGACTCTTGATTTTTTGGCTCATGTCATGATCTCAGGGTCCTGAGATCGAGCACTGCATTGGGCTGTATGCTGGATATTGAGCCTACTTAAGATTCTCTCTTTCCCTCTGTCCTTCCCCTTCCAAACAAACAAACAAACAAACAAACAAACTATTACAAATTGCCAAACTGCATTCTGAAAACTGTCCCTGTTATTCTTATTCTCTTGCACTTCAGTCTGTAGCCACTTCATATTATTCATATGTATTTTTGAAACCTTTTAGACTCTGACTCAGTAAAAACACCATTTATATTGTAACCCTGTACATGCATCCATATACACAAGTTTTATAAAACATTTAAGCTGACTATATGTAATGTACTCTATTTTCTACACTTTTCTGTTCTGTTTTAGTCATTTTCTTCTTTTCTGAAAAATAGTTGTTACAATATATTACACTAATTTTTACCGCTCAATGATGGATCATGAGCTGCCAAGATCTCTACCATTCTTCTTTCGTTAATCTGCAATAACTATTCTGCAATTCAAATGACACATTCATTTTGTTTGTTTTTTTTTTAATTTTAAAGTGCTAATGGGGCAGGTCACTAGCAAATGCAGTAGGCGGATAATTTTTTTTCTTGAATAAATGTATATACTCTCCATTTATTATAAAATATAATGATTTCTGTTATATCAGAAGATCATATACAGTTTTCTCACTCTCTACTTTTGTGGGTAGAGGTTCTTACGGTACATATCCATTTCTGGAATATAAGCAGAACATAGAGCATTTTGCTTCTTTTCAGTTGGAATGCATCTGATACATTACTCTCACTGATGAAACTTTGGGAAGAGATGGGCTGAGAAGTTTATACAATTTGGGAGGCTCTTTTTAGGAAAAAGAATGCAAAATTATAAATACACAATTAGATATGAAAGAAAATAGTTATTTGGAATGAGGAAAGAAATCATGACATGATTTCTTGATTTCATGACATGTCATGAAGACATGACAAGTATTTAATGATAAAGAGAACAAACATCACAACATCCAGAAAAGTAACCTAATACTTTTTATTATTAGCTACTCTCATACTTCTTTGATAATCTTCCCTCTACATTTTTGTAAGAAAACTCTGGTTGCCTCTTTGTATGATAAGTTTTGGGGAATATTTCCATAGAAAGAATAGGAAGATAATTTAGTTTTTGCTCTACTAACATAATTGATTAAAATTTAGTTTTGTTTTTGCATAGTTTAGAAACATTTCTTGTAACTTTACAACTTATTGGCAATGCCATATAAATTGCTGGGGTTGTTGTCAAAGTTGGAAAATCTTCTATTAAGTTTTTTTGCATATATGATCCTTATGTTTTTAGAGGATTTCAAGTTTTTTTATACAGTGTCTAATTTTAAACACTTTGAATTAATGACACTCATTAACCAATTTGTCATAGGTGTCCTCATTGTAGTGATGTATTATAAATTTATATTATATTTATTGATGTCAGTATTTCGTGTCAAGTAATCAAGATATTTAATTTTTTCCAATGTATTTATATGATTCACTCCTTTCTATTAATTGGGTTATCAAACAATCCAGGAGCCTATTCATTATTTCTACTCAATTTATTTATTTCTGTTAATAAATTACTGCATTCAATATGATGAAATTTTTGGTTGCAATTCACTTCTTGATATAGAAATAATTTCTGCTGGGATCCCTGGGTGGCGCAGCGGTTTGGCGCCTGCCTTTGGCCCAGGGCACGATCCTGGAGACCCTGGATCGAGTCCCACATCGGGCTCCTGGTGCATGGAGCCTGCTTCTCCCTCTGCCTGTCTCTCTCTCTCTCTCTCTCTCTCTCTCTCTCTCTCTCTCTGTGACTATCATAAGTAAATAAAAAAAATAAAATAAAATAAAAAAAGAAATAATTTCTGCTGATTTTATTGCTCTATTTATCACTCTATTTCTTTTGTGTCTTACTCCATTACTTTTTTTAATCTAAATTTTCTCTCAGTTCTTTTAATATATAAATTTAAAGATAACAGGAAATATGTTCCAAATTCATGCAAGTCAGCTGTGTATAATTTTGCATTTGTTTTACTGAAATGTTCTAAAATATCATTTCACATTTCAATTAAAATTTATTTTCCTAACTCAATTTTCCCTTTTGCTGGATTTTCAAAGGACACTCCAGCACCAGAATACCACCTGCAAAGGGACAATGGTTTTAACTATAGTTAAAGGGTCTTACTTTTGCAAATGTTACACAAATATACAACAACATGAGTACATTTCCAGGGCCCTTCATAGGGCCTTGAAATCATTTAGTTCAAGTGAAAAGCCTGACCACTTCCCAAGTTTTGGGGTCTATCTGCTATGTGTAGGAGTAAGGGCCAGACTGAATGACCTCCAGGGACACCGTTATTGGAGGACTAATCATACCACCAAGGCAAAACAAGAGCTTCTTTACAGTATGAGCATGATAGTTTGTACCTGCTCAAGGTCAGAGTCTAGGGCAAGGATGTGGATGCATGCAGGTTGTTTATCTGGCAGGTGAGCCCAGGAGGAAATGGGAACTATCAGGATAAGAAAGGAAGAAAAGCCAATTAATGTAGTTAAGAAGTAGTGTAGGGGGTCTGGGTGACTCAGTTGGTTGAGCGTCCAACTCTTGATTTCAGCTCAGAGTTGTAAGATCGAGCCATAGGTCAGGCTTTGCAAGTAGTTTGCAGTCTACTTATCTTTCTCCCTCCTCCTGCCTGCACTTTCTCTCTCAAACAAATAAATAAATCTCAAAAGAAAAGGTAGTTTAATGAATGGTAGGGCGCTAGAACAACCAAGCTCAGTCCCATCAAAGACCTTTTCAAAAATTTTGTAACACCCAACTCCAAGTTTCCCCACCAGAAGCTGGGGAGGCTCCCAAAGGCCTCAGAATGGAAGACAGGAGTGCAAGGGGAAGCTCTCAGCCTGCCCATCTGCATGCATTTCAGCTGCTAGTGAAGTCAGGAGGACATGGGAGATTGGGTAAGAATGTGTGGCACCTGCTTCTCTGTGAGAACCCTACTCCACCTGAGAATTTAGGAACTCAGTTATTTAGGAGTGATAAGGAATCTTCAATGCGATGGACCTTTCTTATCTTATTATGACGAATGAAGTTAGAGAGGGGATTGAAAAACAATGTGTAATCATCCCAACTTGCCAAGGAAAATTCTGTAATCCCTGCAATTAAATTGTAGAATCAAGACATTTTGAACCAGAGATAAGTATTTTCTTTAAGCCCAAAGGGAGCACAGTTAGAATTTCTAATTCTCTTTACTTAAATTCATGACCTTCGAGGCATAAAGAAAAGGGGTGAAATATTTTTTGTATAAGCCAACAGGAAACCATTCATTCATGAGAATGAATTTTGTCTAAGTGCTCCTGTGGTGTGTGGTTCTTTTTCATTTAGAGGAGGGAGAAAAACGTGACCACTTTATTCTCAGGTATTATGGTGACTTATGGAAGATGAGAATTATGATAATTCAAGGGAGAAAAATAAAACAATTAAAAATGGGATTGATTTGGTAAGGGAATGAATGCCAGACTGTGTTAATGAAGCTGGGTTCATGTCCAAATTCAATTAATGCCATGAACCTTGAGAGGCCATTTCCTTTCTCTGTCCCCCAGTTCTCTCATCCATATGAGAGAAGGCTTGGATTGGTTGACCCTGAAATTCACTTCTGTCTCTGAGTTACAGTCATTGGAAAAATTAAGGGCATAGCATGTTGTGAGGCATGGGTCTTACTGTGACACTGTGGCCTTGGCCAAATAGGTTAACATTTTTGACTTTCAGTTTTCTCCTCTGAAAAATGAAGGGGCTGGGTTAGATATTCCTTAGGGACACCTCTGCTGTATATAATCCAATGAACTAAAAATAAGGGGGGAGAAAATCTGGAAATATGCACAGAAGGAAGCCCAGTCTGGCCACTGGGTGGTGATCTTGTTCCATGTTAAGGAAGATTTTTATAGCTTTTACCAATAGTGCCAAAGTTTGAATTAACTAAGGACAGTGAAGAAAGATTTTCGAAAAGGATACTGAAATAAAATCAGGTCAGCAAAAACCCAGAATTATGGTGGAATGACAATAAATAGCTATGCCAAATAGGAGACATAAAATCCCTATAGTCAAGGCAGTAAAACATAGAGGGCTATATGAGAGTTGTGTGTTGGGTATTATTTAAAGGAATATAGGGAGAGGAGTACATTGTAAATTTATATAGTTTTTGAAAAACATGATTTAAAAGTCAGCTCTAACATTTAAAGATTTAACTTGTAGAATAACCAAATATTTTAAAACTGCTGGAATATAAAAGCCTAAAACCTACAAAATATAACCAAATCAACAAACGTATGTTATTTATTTTGTCAGAATCTAAAGGAGACACATAAGGGAATTATAATCCTGTTCCAATATTTTAATGTTAAATAAAATGAACCAATCGACAGGTTTTAAGCTTTTCTACATTGTCGGGGAGAACTTGGTCTCTGTCAAGCTCCTAAACCCACCATTTGGATTTTGGAATGACTGCTCTTAGAGTTAATGATCTCTATTGGTACCTGCAGGGCTTTGAGTCGAGGTCCGTTTCTGTGGAGATATACAAGCATCAGCAGGAATGCAGGGGAGGATAAAGGCTTTCTGATCACAGCACTGCCCACCTCTATTTCTAGGAAAGGTTATATTCAAAAGAAAGACATAATCTCCCCCAATAAAGCATCAGTGAACATGAAAAGGAAGACCCAAGGGCCTGAGGAAGAAGGCAATGCTGGAGAACAAGACTCTGGCATTCAACTCTTGCTCTCCCAAATATTGTGAATCACATCTTGTACAGTGATCTGAGAGCCCATGGCAGAAGGATGGGGCCCCAGCCTGCCAGTTTCCACTGCTAATTCCTTGGCTTGCCTTCCTCTTTCATTTTCTCCCAGTTTCTTCTTCTCCTCCCTCTGAGGGTGGACCCAGTCCCCACACACCCACCCCTCAAGGCTAAAGTGTGGGACTCTTGGCTCTGGTTGCCATGGCTGCTCCTTTTCTCCCCATTCCTTTGATACATTAGCTATTAGCTTACATAATCCTCTCACAGGAGGATGTCCCCATTCAAAAGAAAAAAGTTATATTGCTAAGTAACCTTTAACAATGAATAGTGTTCATTATGCATTTGCTTAATGATACAGAGGCATTGTTTGCTCCATTTCAGGTGATAACAGCAGATCAAAGTCACCGGGACCAGGATGTACTTTAGAAGAGCCAGCAGAGACTGTATGGAAATAATGCTTAGCATTTATGTCGCACTTTATACTCTCAAAGGATTCTGCGATTATTAATTATCCTGCACAATAGCTCTATGAGGAAGGTCAGTGTCATTAGCTCCATTTTGCTGATGAAGAATCAGATAGCAGTTAGGAGATTCCCCAGATTGCCAACCCACCATTGAAAGATCTCAGGTCAACGCAGACCCAGGGGTGAGGTTTGCAGGTAAACTGTGAAGCAGCCGAAGGGTAAACAGAGCAAAGCAGCCCCTTCTGAGGTTCTATTTCCTTTGATCTGCCTTTTCAAAACCCTCTGAACAGAACCTTTTATGGATTTGTATACACCCCACCCCCTGGAGCCTGTGTCCTCTTGTTCTAATTGTCTTTTGTACCTATCCATGGTTCTCTATGTAACTTCGTTGTCTTTTCATTCATTCATTCATTCATTCATTCATTCATTCATTCAATGAACGTTAATTGAGTACTTATTATTGTTGATTTGGGTCGGAATGTAGAAAGGGGAAGAAAAAGAGGCCTGATTCTCAAATGACTCCTGTGTTCAGCAACTTTTACTTTGTAGCAGATAGAGCAGCACACAGCCCTCACAGAGGATGCTGAAGGAGGAAGGAGCAGGGTCTCCCTGTGAAGGACCACACTGAAGAGGTGATGCCTGAGAGTCCAGTAGTCGGGCTCCTAGAGAATCCCAGGCAGAGGAGATACGAGTAAGGTGTCCTGAATGTTGGTCACTTCACATTTTTGCCCAAGGCCAGGCCCTCTATTGGCTAATATGATAAACTCACATTGTGTAGTGTTTTAATTATTTGTGGGAATGTCTTCCTTTTTTAAGGGAATATAAGCAATTTGAAAATAGGTGCTGATTCTTGCAGCACATGGCTATTGCAGGAAATCACAGCATGAACAGCCACCACGCATTGCGTGCCCGCTCTGTTTCATGCTTTAAAATGCTGGTGTTGGCTAATCTTCACAACAAGGCAGTTATGTTATTACCCTTTTTACAGTTGAGGAAAGAAGGACTTAAAATGTTTAAGTAATTTGCTCACAGCCGCATAGTTCTTTCAGCCATTTAAAAGGAATTTGGTGACCTATGTCTTGTGCTAAGCACAGAGTTCCAAATGGTGAGCAAAACGGATATGGTCACTCCCTATTTTTAGCTTAGAGTGTCTGGGGAGGAAGACAGACATTAATCAAATAGTAACTACATATCAACATAGAATTACAACTGATGAGAAAATGAAAGATACAATATAGGAGAAGCTCACATAGGATGACCTGATCTGTTCACAGGCTAGCAAGGCAAGGACAGATATAGAGGGGAAGGCCAAGGTCAAGGATGGTGTGCCTGAAGCTGAGTCTTGAAAAAACAATGAGCCAAAGTGCACAGCACTGTGAAAAGGCTTTAATGTAGGAAGAAGCTGGGAGTGTTTGAGAATCTGAAAGCAGGTCTGCTATGAAAAAGAGGAGGGAGATGAGTCACAGCAGGACAACAACTGGAGAAGGAGGTAGGGTCTAATCTTGTAGGGTCTTACAGCTTAGGGTAGAATTTGATGTTTGATGTTTAGAAATAATAGTTATTCAAGGATTTTAAGTAAATGCATGCCTTGGTCAGATGAAAAGCTGATCTGCATGCAGCGGGGAAAATAAATTGGAGAAGATCCAGAGTTCACAAAGGAACAATGATATGGAGCATATTATGATAATTCAGCTGGAGATGATGGTGAGACCAGGGTGGCCATGGTAGAGATGGTGAGAAACAGGTTACATTCTGAAATTATTTGGCAAGTCAAGCACATGGTTTTTAGTGATGGGTGTGATGAGACAGGGTGGGAGGAAAAGGCAGGTGTTAAGGCTGATTCCCAGGTTTCTGGCTTGGACAAATGAATGGCTGGAAATGTGTAGAGGAGGGACCAAGGGTTTGGGGCAAGTTCTTAAGTGGTAGATTCAAATTCTAGCTCTGTTTCTCATCAAACTCTCCTCTATCACCATAACACACATCTGTTTTTGAAAATCTAGTATTGAATATTGAATTATACTTCCAGCTTGCTAATGGTGATCAGCTTCCACCACCATCCCTGTGATCTTCTGGAAGAAATGCATTTCACCTTTGTTGTCTAATCTGTAGTGATGTCCATAGCAGAAATAACCAGCCAGGCAGGAATGCAAGGGAGGTCCCTTTTGGGAGGGTGACCTATAATTCCACCAACCTTAGAAGGGTGGGGCTCAAAGTGGTAGGGTTTGACTCTTGTCCCCATGACTTGTGATCTCTGTGACATCAGGCAAATTACTTAACATTTTAAAGCCTCCTTTTCTTTATCCATGAAGAAAGAATTATAATATCTTCTCTATCATGAGGTTGGTGGAAGAATCAGAACTATTTCTCGTAGGACATCTTTGAATGAATTAGAGAAAGTCTCCTATTCTCAAGTAAAAAGTCTTCTTGGAGTTAATATATGATATATTTTTAATTAATTACAATTATACAAACATAAAATCCTTTTGAATAAATAATACAAATCAAATTATTAAACATAAAATAATATCCAATTTGAATTTTTAATCACAATAATTAGAAAATCAAATTTAAAAATAATAGATACATAACAAGCCAAAAATTTTAATAGCAGTTAATTATGTAATTTCCATAGCAACAAATAAACAAGTGCTCTAATGTAATTAGCAGCTCGTTATATAGTAACCTCTAATTTGTCAATTTAATACTTACTTTTTATATTATTAATGCTAAATTAATATTAGTTATTACCCAGTTATTTGTTTCATAAAGAAAGTGCCTGCATATTTAAAATGGGAACTCTGCAATCCCACTCAGTAGAGAAAACAAGTAGCAGAATGTATGCATTGCAGTATGGTGACACTGATAGAGAGTTTTAAGAATTCTAAGATACTAATCAATCGGGACTTCAGTAAGAAAGCAACTTCTTATTTAGAAACAGAAGTTATTCTGAATATTGTTAGATCATCAAATTATTTTAACAATCAAATGTATTCTTCCTTTGTAAGTCCAAGTTGAAAGGGATATATATCAATCCTATTGAAAAAGACATTTTACAGTCACGTCCCACAAAACTATATTAATGAATATGTAGCTTGCTCATCTTTGAAGCTAAATTTGAACTTATGATAAAAACACAGAAAAAAATTTCAAAGTTATAAGATGGCTAAGACAGGAGTGTCTCCTTAGATGTGCTACTTTTGTGCAGTATACAACCTAAACCACTGAATGCAGTGGTCTGGGCAGGATAACAAGAGATAATTCTATAAAGTACTTAGAGTACATAGGAACTGTCATACACTGAGTGGTCACAAATGTTAGCTTTTTACTTTTAGTTATTAAACCTACACAGTAATAGAGGCACTGCAGGATAAAAATATCCTTGCTCCAATCCTAGTTCCCTTTTCAATTAGCACTGAACGTACATTGTCAGTGTGGATAATGCACTTTAAAGAGTGATGCTCAACTAAATTGCGCACTTTCTTGGTGAACTCTTCGGCACCACACTACTACAGGTGAACTATAATTATGGGATGCACAGTGTTTTGTTATCAGTTGAAGTTGATTGCTTATTCTCAGATCCACTGCAGACAAAAAGTCCACATTATGGTTCATCTTTATCTTAGTGTTTTGCTTTAGTTCATGGCAGCAGACGGGGAATGGAAACCCAGTGCTGATTGCTAAAATACAAATGACTAGTTGCCCCAGTAAGTATTCCATATTGGAAATCCAAGGGAAAGAAATGACCTTCCCCTAGCCTCTAGCCTCTCAAAAATTAGAAGCCTCATTCCTGGGTTTGGTATTGTTGCCCTATATCTGATATTTGGCCCTCAGTGCCCTCGCCATGTGAATGTCCCAGGAACTGCTGCTGCCCTGGAAGTTCCTGACACACATGCCCGGTCTAGAGCCCTAACTGCTGGCTATGACTCTATCTAGCTTTGTCCTCTGTTGGAACTGGGACTGCTCTGAATTCTCACTCCTTTCTCCCAGACTTACCCTCTTGACTTTGCTGTCTTTTTCCTCCCTCATCATTTCTTACCCCTCCTGACCAATTCCTGTAGTCCAACTACTCCCTGGAAATACTGGGCACAAAGTCCTGAGACCTAGGAGGACTCTTCCATTGCTTAACTCAGAGTCTGGGCACTGCATGCATCCTTAGCACTGATTTGACATTTTAATCAGACATTAGGCACAAGTTCAGGAAATGCCCTAATCATTGTGATTTGGACCATTGGCCTAATTTGTCTGTATGAGACTCCTAGATTCAACCCTGTCCTTTTAGGCTAACTCTGTGCTCCTCACCTGTCAGCTACAAGTAGCATCTTGCCCCCCAGGGGAGCACATCAGCTATTACAAAGAGCAAATGATTTCTGAGAGAAGACATGAAGGGCTTCCTTCTGTAAGGGCATCTTTCTAGAGCAACAGTATATTCTGGTTTGCCTGGAATCATCATAGTTTATGTTTGTTGTCCTGACATTATAATTTATAAGGCCCCAATTATTGTCCTGATTTGGATGAAATCTTATATGGTAACCCTACATTTCTCATCTGAAAAATGGGGATAATATTGCCAACTGTTTCTCTCTTACAATGTTAGAAAGAGGACCAAATGAGATTATGTTTGTGAAAGTGTTTTAAAAGGATTTTTTTAAAAAAAGGGACACCTGGGTGGCTCATTGGTTGAGCGTCTGCCTTTGGCTCAGGGCATGGCCTCAAAGTCCTGGGATCGAGTCCCACAGTGAGCTCCCCGCGAGGAGCCTGCTTCTCCCTCTGCCTATGTCTCTGCCTCTCTCTGTGTGTCTCTCATGAATAAATAAGTTTAAAAAGTAAATAAATAAAATAAAAGAATTTAAAGAGGGGGGTGGGGTAACTGGATGATGGGCATGAAGGAGGGCATGTGATATAATGAGCCCTGGGTGTAATATGCAACTAATGATTCACTGAACCCTACATCTGAAACTAATGATACACTATATGTTAATTAATTGAATTTAAATAAAATAAGATGAAAAAAGGAAAAAAATGATTTAAAGAAAAGCTGCCCTGGCAACATGAAGTAGCAGTATTATTTTTTGTTGTTATGATCTATTTTGGCTTTTGTAGTCTTATTAGTTCAATTCCATTTTCTTGGATATGTTTTAGATGGTCGAGGTCATGAAACAAGTTATCTCCAGATTAGAGGGTATTATATCTATATACGATTCCCTTAACAGTAAAAAATCTAATTTTTTCAAGTTAACACTTCATTTAAAAATACAATTGATTTTTATAAAATAGAAACATGCTATCACTCTAATTTTTTTCTCCACTATTCATGCTAGACTTCTAAATGATAAAACATAGAAAAAGATATACAAGTAGAATTTTAAGTAAAGGAGAAGCAAAAAAGCACTCATTATAGCAATAGCACAAAAGAAAAGAAAACCAGAACACAGAATACCTAACCTTGTGTGTATGGAGTGTGTGTATGTATGTGTATGTGTAGTAGTTTTGATTCAATTTAAGAGGTATAAACTTAGGGGTGCCTGGGTGGCTCAGTCAGTTAAACAGGGTTCAGGTTGGTCAGGTCATGATCTCAGGGTCCTGGAATCGAGCCCCAGGTTAGGCTCCCTGCTCAGCGGGGAGTCTGCTTCTCCCTCTCCCTCTGTCACTCCCCTTGCTTGTGCTCTCTCTCTCTCTCGCTCAAATAATTAAAGAAAATCTTTTAAAAAAAAGAAATGTAAACTTCTAAGTGCATATTTTCCTGTATTTTTTCATACTGAAATGGACAAATATTCTAAGAAAGAAAAAAAGGTGGAACTAGCTTATGAATAAGGTGATGGATCACATCCTAAATGACTGCAAGTTGACTGTCTTTTAAGCAATGACATTTCTTCTCTTTAGCAAAACAAGCAATCCCATCTGTAATTAAACTCTGGTCTGATTGTGTTCTGTCTCAAAGTGTTGCCTCTGGTGTAATAATGCACTTGCTCAAGTGAGATTGCTTTTCTATTGCTCTTTATTCCTGAATGACCTGATCTTTTCTAAATAGGGAGAAAATGTGCTTACCTTAATGAAATAATTATTTCTTTTAAGGCCTGGCAGTATTATTTAGTAGGCTATCTATATTCAGACTTCTGGTGATGCCTCCAGGCCATGAAGGAGTTAATTTCCCTCAAATGGACAGTGTGAGTTCCTTAAAAGAAAGGAAAGCTTTTATGGATTTCGCAGGAGGGTTCTTGGCTATTCCACTAGAGCAACTTGCCCTGGCCATTCACTGTAATTTTGTTTTAACATGGTGAAAATAATCTGTATTAGAATGCCCATGAAGTTGAAAATTGGTAGCCTAAATGTTCTGTTTGACCTGTAGTTATTAAAAAAAGAAAAGTAAAAATGATGAAATTTCATATAGAACTATAGATTTCTGGCTTCTCAAAAAAATTGGAATACTTCATGTCAACGAATTAGCTAGAAGCTGAGTAGTGAGTGGCTGACCTTTTAATGATGACCTCTCTCATCTAAAAGACTTAGTGTTAGAATTTGCAACCCTTAATCTGTGTCTTCATTCGTTCAACCGGTTATAGAGACCTGTTGTATGCAAAATTCCATTCAAGGGGCTAAGCCAATATGTTCATGGCTCTGCTATCCAAAGGATTTTATGAATGTCAGTCCCCTGAGATGCTTTAGTGGAAAGCATTCCTTGGACACATGAGTTGAGATGTGCTACAGATTTCTTTCTTGGAAATTCGTAACACATATTAGCATAGTAAAGGCTCTGAAAAGACCTCAGTAAGGAAACTTGTTAAATATTGCTTATCATTGTTTCTTTACTAAAAAATTCTGTTTTGGGGATCCCTGGGTGGCTTGGCAGTTTAGCATCTGTCTTTGGCCCAGGGCGGATCCTGGAGCCCCGGGATGGGCTCCCGCGTCGGGGTCCCAGCGTGGAGCCTGTCTCTCCCTCTGCCTGTGTCTCTGCCTCTCTCTCTCTCTATGTCCATCATAAATAAATAAAACATTAAAAAAAGATTAAAAGATTAAAAAAATCTGTTTTAAAAAAGATAAAAAAAATTTAAAAATCCTGTTTTAAGTAACATCTACTACCTCTATTACGGTGAGTTCTGGGGAACACACTTTAAAAAAAGGAGATCTGTAGCTTTGCTCTAAATTGAAGGCTATTAACATTTACATATTAATAAATGTAGAGAATAAATCAGAAATCTGGAAGAATTTTGCAAAAATATCCAAAGGGTAAAAAATAACTGAATTAAAGACTGTTCATTTATAGCATGAAATAAGGTCCATAAGATGTAAGGGCTCACATACCTTGTTTTGTAAAACACTAATATTGGATGGAGCTTTGTACTTTCTCTTTTTTTTAAATTACCATTTGTATAGAGGACTTTTCTAAAATTCAGTTGGTATGGTAAGTGGGAAGAATAAATAAGTGTGAATTGTTTTGAGGGCTGATTCACTAATAACATTCATGTGCCATTTAACAAAGCCCGGTCCTGTGGGTTTTATGTCCTAAGAGTCCCTGGATGCATGTGCTTCTTTCCATCTCTCACATATCCCTATAGCAGACACCACTGCCATCTAACTCATGTCCACTGAAAGGCCTCTTCACCAAATTATGTTTCCTACGCCATACCCAGGAAAAGCTTTTGGAAATGTGTATCTGAAAACCATTGAGTAGCCTCTATTTGCTCTTGAAGACCAAACTGCTTGTGAAGTCTGCAAAACCTCAAATGCTTTGGGGCCAGTTCTCTCCAGCCTTATCCCACTCAACCCTTCTATTCTTTTTTCTGTTACATTCTCATAAGTCTTCCGCTCTTCAGTGAGCAGTCTCCCTCCTGTCCCAGGGTCTTTGCAGATGATATTTTTTTCTTGCCTGCAACTTTCTCTTTCCTCTCGTGATCCCTCCCTCACAACTTCTGCTGGGTTAGTGTATTTATTCAAATCTCAGCTCACACACTGCTTCTTTCTTGACCTACCACTTCCCCAGTCCTACAACAGTATCAGATTCCCTTGTTTTATCCTCTCATGTAGCATGCTCTACAGCCATCATGATTTGTAACTACATACTTTTTATGGTTATTTAATCAATATTTGTCTCCTTTTGTTTACTAGTTTCCTAGCACCTATCATGGTAAGGAACACTCAATAAATAGAAATGAAGAGATATGTGAGAGAAGGTAGAATTTTTATGCATATTGTCAAATAAAAGGATAGAATATACCTTTTTGGAGATTTAAACATAAGCCAAGACTGTTTATAAACTGGGACGTTGACCCATATATTTTGGTATAAACTTTGCTGGTAGAGGGAAGTGAGTGGAAGATGAGATGCAACTTATCTAGCAGCGAGGAAAAACAATTTTTTTTTCTAGTGAAATAAGTAATGGTTTTCTGGTTGGATAATTCCACACAGAAAATGATTGATTAAAGCTTCCTGCAAGCTTGGGCTATGCAAATATAGCAGGTGTCTATGTATATGCAAGGCTTGAATGCAGTCTTCAATTATTTTTTGGAAAAGTTGCCCTGGTTGAGTTTTGAATCATGCTTCCACATCTGTCAGTCTGTTCCAAGTCACTACTCAAACAGGAATCAGACATGGCCACCTAGGCCAAAATAAATAAGTAAATAAATAAAATAAATAAAAATAGTTTGGCTACCCAGAATGGAATGAATGTTCCACCTTACTTATTTCTGTTTCAATTAAAAAAAAAAAAAAGAATGCTCATGGAGGCATAAGTATTGCCCACCAGATCCCCTGGAATTGCCGTTGATGTGTGTAATAGCAGCTGAATGAATGAGCAAGTAAGTAAATTTCAGCAGGGAGAGAACTCTGAGGTTTTTGCTGTATTCTTCACTTGATCCTATGGTGATTTAATATAACCAATATCTCTTCTGAGAACTAGATCTTCACTTATGGCCTCCTAGTACACCAGGGTTCCTTTGGCAAATACTTTTTAGGTGGCATTAAATGGTGCCATCAGGGGATGTCTGGGTGGCACAATGGTTGAGTGTCCGGCTTCGGCTCAGGTCGTGATCCTGGGGTCCTGGGATCGAATCCTGCATCGGGTGCCCCACAGAGAGCCTGCTTCTCCCTCTGCCTATATCTCTGCCTCTTTCTCTGTGTCTTTCATGCATAAATAAATTTTTAAAAATGGTGCCATCAGGAGCTCTTTAAAAGTTGATGAGAAGAGGTTGTTTGAGAAAATGTTTTACCTTTCAGGTAGGTTAGTGGATCAATGTTTCTGGTACATTTCAGCCAAACTGCTTTCTATTTGCACCATCATTTATGATGGGCACCTTCCAATCTTTTTCTCTCCTCGGTGTCATTAATAGGCTCCCCAAGGAGAATATGACCACTAAAAAGTGACTTCTGGCAATGAATTCAACAGCAAAAATGTATTCTGACACATGGCTATGTCATTGCTCAGTTCATCTTTGTCTTATACTGCAAAAAAAGAAAAAAAAAGCTTGACCATTTAAATAGAAATTACTGAAAATAGAGATTAGGATAAATTCATATATAACTGGCACTTTCTTTCAAGATCCAATTTTTTCGTTATTGGTAAAAATTTCAAGTTGACATGTATTTATTAAGTGACTATGATGATTGCCAAGATTCCTTCTAATTCCAAGAAAATTCTATTACTCTCTTCTTGTGAAAACCATTTTAATTTCTGATTCTGTGACCCTGATTTATATGTGAGTCCAAGCTTAAATTCTGCTCCATTGAAGAGAATAATAACACCCATTTCTAGTATTACAAGCTAAGAAAATAATGAATCATATTACATAAATTAAAAAATTGTATTCACTTTAGAAATGGATGTTAATATTTTGGTTTTTTAGAGTTGAGTGTAATAATAGCTCCCTGAACACCTAGGTTACTTCAGATCTGAAGAAAGCAGACATGAAAGAAAGTCCAGTTATTCTCAGATACTGAAGAAACTCAGTAATACACATGGCGACCTTCGATAATTCTATTAATATGTAGGACTCTTTAAAATACTAAAGAGGTACCTAGGTGGCTCAGTCGGTTAAGTGTCTGCCTTCAGCTTGGGTCATGATCTTGGGGTTCTGGGATTGAGCCCCACATCAGGCTCCCTGCTCAGTGGGGAGTCTGCTTTTCCTTCTCCCTCTGCCCCTCCCCTTATGTTCTCTTACTTGCTCTCTCTCAAATAAATAAATAAATAAAATCTTTTAAAAAATACTATTTGAGTTAATATTATATTTTTTAGAAGGACAGATCCATGCTGTTTATCTAATGGGTTTCTTGACAATTTAAAATGAAACATGCTTACTATTGCCATGAATTTAAATATATTTATTTAAGTATGGCATACTTAATATGCAACTTGAAAATCTCGGGGCTGATATGAACACATACTTGTCTAACTCTGATTTGCTCTTCTGAAGCCTGGCCATACTTCTTAGTCATGCTTCTCTGGCTCACAGGAAACTGATGGAAAGTTCTCCAGGTCTTAGGATCACTTTCTGTAATATTAAGTCTATCCTGAAACTATCCTTTGTAGTTGTATACTTACAAGCCTGACATTGACGTACATTTAATTCTTTTAAATCATTGCCTGGTGTGTCCTTAGCTTTATCACAAGGGAAAATGCCTTGACATTTAGTCATAGGTTTCGACAGGTAGGAAGGAGATTCTATTATAAAAACAATTAGGGTAACTGGAAAGAGCTTTCCGGTCCTTGTTCAGGGCCATTTAAATAACCCTGGAATTCTCAATGTTAATTTTGACTGCTTTAAGTGTAGTATAATTGTGTGTGTGTGTGTGTGTGTGTGTGTGTGTGTGTGTGTGTATCTCTGTGCGCCCACCTTTATGCATTCAATTCTCTAGTCTAATACCTTCAAGCCATGTGTTTTCCACTTTTAAAACTCAGCGAACATATCACTTCTTCAAAGACATTCTGAATGAAGCTCTGTTGATGCCATTCAGAGCAGTTACAAAATCTCTCTGAATCAGGTATAGGGGGCCTCACTATGTAGCAGTTCTTACCTCTACTGTTCTCCTTTCTTGAGGTCATTAAAATACTAGACATCTCGGTGATTTTAACTAAGGATAATTATGTTGCCTTACTCAACTTGCCAGGGATAAAACGAGGTACTTTGTAAGTGCTTTGAAAAGTTGGAAATTCTCATCATTTCCTTTCTCCTCTGCTTATGGGAGATGGGGCTGGAGTGACCTCGGATCAGAGGGATTTTGTCATTTTTTTGCGGGCGGAACAAAGGGAAGAAAAGGAATTTCCACATGAGGTGGGAATACGTGTTGCGGAGCAGAGAATGTTCCTGTGTCATTAGGGGCCAAGGTACATGGGAGGCTCCTGAAGCTCCAAAGATTTAGTCATACATTCTTTTGTTCGTTAATTCATTCATTCATTTCACAAATATTTTTAGAATGCCTTGACTGTGTCAGGTGGCAGGATAAAAGACCAATGCATGTGCCCTGGAGCTTTTACTCCAGGGTAGCTAGTTTGTTTTCTGATTTGTCCTGGCTCCTCTTTAAAGGGGCTCTCTGTTCTCGCTACCTGTGTTTGCCAGGTTCAAAGTGAGTTCAATAAACTCTTTTTATTGATGATGATGTTTACAACCAGGCTTTTAACCTAATTTAGTTGCTTAAAATTTCTTACATAAGAGTTTTTCCTTTGCCCAAATCCTGTGTCTCCTTTCTTCCTTCTTCTTTAGTATCATCTGAGTTCTTAGACGACTGTTTGTCATTCCCAGATCCCCTATCCTCTTGAATTCATATTCTTTCTTAGATAACTAAATAAAAATGCTTGGTGAATTTTTTTACCCCAATTTCTTTTTTCATCTCTTTTATCTCTACATGACATTTTTCTTTTTCTGATAGCTCTTTCATTTTAGTGCTTTTTTCTTTTGCCTTTTATTTGGCATTGCTTTTATTCCCGTGCTCAGTAAAGTCAGCGTTTTTACACATTCTACCGTTTCAAGTTGGCCTGTATCCGCTCTCAGTTTCTCTCTTTTCCTCTTCTCAAGAAATCTTTTTTTCCCTCTCTGATCTTTTTCTCTCTCCACTTCTTATTCTCTTCCTTCATGTTTCAATTTTCCCAATATGCCCCCCTTTTTTTTCTTTTGTGATTTTCTTCTTCCTTTTCCTAGTTCTTTTATTCTTACTTAGGGAAGAAAGATTTGGGAACTTTTTTTTTTTTTAAAGCTATTGTCAGGAAAGTGCATAACTTCGAGGCCTGCTTCCTAAGCACAAGCCAGGAGGCACTGGGTTTGAGAACCTGCCTGCCCCAGCCCTGAGATCAGAGTGTCAGGAGCTGAAGACGAAGCCAAGGGCCCGCATTTAAGCCTCTACTCAAGAGTGCTCTCTCAGCCCAGATGCACAATTTCGCAGAAAAAGTGATGTCTTTATTGTTTGTAACAACTTTCAGATCAATACCCCAAAAGAAAAAAATTAGGAAAGGGGATAAACCAATAAGACCCTAATGGAAATATACAAAGTAGGAGAAAAGGTGTGCACATTTTATGTGAAGTAGTAGAAGACTCATTTTTTTTCATGCTGTTCTTATATTTATTTATTTGACCACTTGATTTTTATATGGTCTGACAGATGAGGCATGTCCTTTTCCAGTTCTTTTTTTTTTTAAGACTTTATTTATTTATTCATGAGAGACACAGAGAGAGGCAGAGACATAGGCAGAGAGAGAAGGAGGCTCCTCACAGAGAGCCCGATGTGGGACTCAATCCCAGGATCCCGGGATCACGACCTGAGCCAAAGGCAGATGCTCAACCACTGAGCCACCCAGGTGCCTCTCGTATGTTTGTTTGTTTTTTAAAGTGGCATCTTTGTTTTTCTTAGGCTTTAGCTGTTGATCTCTTTCTTCTGAGCTTTTATTTTAATTCCAGTTAGTTAAGAGGGTTATATTAGTTTCAGGTGTATGATATAGTAGTTCCATTATTTCACACATTGCCCATAGCTCATGACAAGTACTTTCCTTAATCCCCATCACCTATTTCCCCCATGGCTTCCACTCCTCTGCTTATCCATTTCTTAAAAACAGTCAAAATGACTCTATAGCTTCATAACTCTTTCAACTCCTCAAAGTACCTAAACCTGATTTTACCTCCAGCAGGTTGAATGAGGCAAGATGATCATCTCCATTGGAGGCACGGGGTAGCTGAGGCAAAGTGAGGATGAGGATGTCTCCTGAGTCCTGCAACAGCCACGAGGGGCCTGCCAAGGCATAGAGCATGTCCTGGACCAGGCTTCTTGCTCTACATGCCAGATGGGCATCTCACTGGTCGCTCTCATCTGTCTTCCGGCAAGGCAGTGTTTCCTGCTCTGCTTCTCTCCCCTCCCTTATACTCCTTGCCCCCCATTCTCTGAGAGCTTGGTTAATAAATAACATAGTTCTCCATCTGTACATTTGTTTGGGAAGGCATTGCACTAGGTCTCAGAGGCTGTGGAATGGATTCTTGAATCTAGCTGGTGAGAGAGGACCATGGGATTCATCAGTATCTCTGTGTTGTGCGTGGAAATACTTGTTGTGAGGATTCATTTTTTAAGCAAATGTACATTCCTCTTGCTTCTATCTAAATCAATAATTCCTTTCATATTTTACTTTCCTGTTTTCACTTTTCCTGTATTTCACAAATAATTATCCATAATCACATATATTTGGATGTAGACTGTTATCAAGTGCCAGCCTTTTCTTTTCCAGGGCATAACCCAAAATTATACAGATTTCAAGATTGTTGGAATAAGAAAGACCCATAGATAGTATCAAGACTTGCTTTTAACTTAGGGGCTGGACTCTGACAGTAGTAATGCAAGGGTAGCAATGATCTATTTTCAGTTTTAAAAAGGGGAATATTTACCAGTGATAAATTATATAGGCTATAAAAATGTAATTTTTCAGCTCTTGGTAATAATTATATCAACTTAGTGTATTAACACTGGTTGTCTCAGGGAAAAATTAAAAAAAATCACCTAATAAAAGGGATTTGGTGGTCCAAAATTTTCTCAGCATGAGCCCAATGTGAGGGAGAAGTAGTAAATGTGATCTTTTGTGTTCAAAAGGTAAGAGACTTCTCATCAGAGGTTTACTCCATATCCAAACATCGGAAGTGGTTGAGGCAAGGTTAAAACTCAGGAATTTTGAGTTTTACCCAAGTGATTCTCACTGCAAAATAGAACACTGATTTGCTTTTTCATTCAACAAACATTTACTGAGTGCCTATAATGAGTTGGATAGGCAGAAATGGAAAGACACAAGGGACATGAAGCCAAGCAGGAAGACAGCTATGCCTCTCTGCAGAGTGATTCATAGGCAACAGCACAGGTGTGCTCTGCTGGAGCAAAGAGATGGGCTGGGAAACCCTGTAAATCCTACATTTTCTGTTTTTATTGACTATTTCGAATCTGTTGTACTTACAAAATTTGCCTATTTTATAACTATTTCTCTCTCTCTCTCTCTCTTTTTTTTTTTTTTTTGCTTTTAATGTAGGGTATTAAATTCCTCTATGATGATCAGCCCTTTTTCTACTTTTTTTTAAAAAAAATTTTTATTTTTATTATTTTTTTTCCCTTTTTCTACTTTTAAACTTCTTACACCATAGCTATATCTCCCCTAGCTTGGTGTCTTCAGGAAATACTTTCTTGAGAGTAATGATTGGCAGTTTGTTCCTCTTCCATTTAGAAGATGACAATCAAAAAAAAAAATTAGAAGGTGACAATCTATCATGAATCCCTATTCAATTCCATTCTGTTTAAGTCTGTCTCCACTTCTCCAACTTGTGATCCTTACTCATTTTAACCGAGATCTTAAAGTCGTGGAGCATTCCCTCCAAGTTTAATTGGCATGTTCTTGGTTCATTTATCCATGTGATAATAAAAGTGTACAATAGAACTGCTTCGGGGTTGGGGAGGTACCCTTTGTTCTCTGCCCTGGTCCCTGCTCACCAGCTGGCTTGGTAAGGAGGCTCAACTCATCCAAAGCCTCTCAAGGACAGCAAATAATGTTATTGTTAACTCAAGTTTAATATTTATTGCAGATAACATATTTATTTTAGGCAAATTCCTGACAAGCTAGAGTTGTATTTTTATGCAATCAGTGCTCTTACTGGTAGGTTAGGGCCCTTTCATAATCATTGTGTATGTTCTATTTTTGCCCATTTAAGAAGACCTGGAGACTAATTTTACTATTTCAAATGACCCTCAAATTTTATAATTGCATCTTTTCCTTTATGACATATTTTGGTCATATCTATGATTTATTGATCAAGAACGCAACTCCTAATTACAAACTGGTTTCTGTGGGAAAGCACAATCTGCCTTACAGTGGCATTTTATGTTGAAGGTTTTCGGGAACTCACTATGGTAACAACTGCAGACCACATACACTTAGAACTGCTTCAAATTCAAATTCTTATCAAATTTCCCCAAGAGGGAAAATAAAATAAAATTTACCACTACATTAAATAAACCAAAGGAATTTCATTCTTTGTTACGTCGACAGAGAAAGATTTGTAAATTATTTTAGTTTCTATGCTTTCAGAGCAGAGACTCTAACAACTTCTTTGTAACGTAAGGGATATTGACATGTTTGGCTTTACTACTATGAACTTTTAAGGGGAAAGGAATGGGAACGGTATAAAAGGTAGGGACGAGTCCGTGAAATGAAGTAAACCAACTAAACCTAAGCCTCTTTTGGTCACTGTCCCCATTTTTAGTGTCCAAAGTGCTTTGAACCAGATAATGATTCCCCAAGAGCTGCTGTGCACAGAGCTTCCAGGGACGCGAGTCTGACGTCCTGAGGGCCTGGGGAGGGACAACTCAGTCATTCTCCGGGACATATTTCCACAATGTCACTGCATGGCAGATGCGGGCCAGGCTGAGGCAGGAGCTGGCACTTGACCAGTGAGATTCTCACCCCTGTATCTCTGGCAATGAAGCCACCCAGGAGGTGCATTTGGAGCAGGCACCAAACCTGTAATGCTGTAACTCCTGGAAGGCCAGTGGAATCCAGGTCAGGCAGCTTGGATGGAGTGGACCCCCTCTGCAGGAGCTTCCTGAAGTCAAATTGCCATCCTCTGCACACTTGGTCTTCCCAAACTTCAGGGAGAACTCCTCTCAGATGGACCCCACAACTGCCTGAGTGTCCCTCTGAGCTTGCTCAATCAAGTTCACCGAACTCAAGCTCAATCATGATAAACAGGTAAACATGTGGTGTTGATCTTAGAGATTTGACATTTGCCCAACACTCAAATTTTACAAAACTCTTTGTAGCTACATACTCTTAACTCCTACATCTTTGGAAGGGAGACATTTTAATTACCATTCCCATTTTACAGATTAAAAAAACAGGCTCAGAGAGGTCAATTTAATTAACTTGTCTTAATGTCCCATAGCTACGAAGGAACACAGTGATGACATAACCCTCTGGGTCTAATTCTAGCAATTATCCTATATGCCTTCATATGAACTTTCTGTTTACATACAAAACAAATATTTGATGCTATATCAGGGCAGAAATGGTACAAATAATTCTTTGTAGTAGGAAACACAGAGATCTCATTCTTTCTAATGTGAACATCTCCTATTGGAAACTTCTACAACTTTGTTCTCTTTTTGTCTCAAACATATACACACGTTTTCTCTCTTGTACTCTTATCTCACCGGCAAGGTTCTGTATAATTCTCTTCTGCTCTTAGACTGATACATCTGAGTTTGCAGAGGGAAGACCATTTTGCTGTGGCTGGTCTGTACTCCAGCTGTCCCTAAGCGCTTCACTTGCTTCAATCTGAGACTGACAGTAGTTCAGGAATGGCTGAGAGCCATGGAGGGGAGGGTTTGGGAGAGTCCTATTCATAGACCACCAGGGCTATCTGCAGTTTCACACGAAAGTCAAAGTCATGTCGAATTTCTATCCTTTGGTGCCCCTGTCCTTTATATTATACACCTCATTTCTTTCTGCATCTGGCCTTATTATTGTTGTATTTGTGTCATACATGAATATCATTAGGAAAGTTGATTGAGCAGATGTTAGCATAAACTACATTGATAATATCACCTACAATGTTATTTAAAAATATTGTAGATCTGAGCGACATCAAGTTTTCCAATCACTAAGACATACATATTATAACACAGATTATGATGGTAAATACTCCATCATAATATATTAATAATAATATAATTATAATGATAACTATATGTAATATATATTGTCACATAATTGTAAGTAATATATAATATACAGTTTGTATGTGCGTTGTACTGAAAAGATATCCAATTTAAATTTCATAGAAGCTAATTATTCTAACAAGTCATATTTCCCTCTGTTTCATCAACCACGGTATCTTTGATGATGAGATTAGAATGGGAATGACAAAAAGGGAAATAGAAATTTTTTTCATGATGAGTATTTTGGTCATTCAATACATTGGTCTGTAATTTATTATGTGACGAGGAATAAATATCATACAATGGATAATTCTGGAGCTATTTATCTGCCTCTGAGGATTCACAGAGTTGAGTTATTATATAAAAGAAAGAATCATGGGGATTCACGCAGTTGAATATGGGATCTGGGAAATTGCCCTTGATAAGTGGTAGGAAAGAGAACTTAAACTCAGGACTGACTTGCCTCAGTTTTCTGGAAAAGGTTGACAGTGAGCGCAGTACAAAAGATGACCCTCAGAAGCATGGCAGCTTGCAAAGGACAGGGGCAGGTTTGGGGAAATGTAAATAAAACACAGTTAGGTGATTCACTGAGTTTACCTAAATAGTTTAGGAAATCCAAGGTTGTCTGGAGTCAATATGCATTCAGAGGAGGGCATGCAACTAAGTGGGTCCATCCAATAAAAAGAGGATGGATGCTAAAAAAAAAAAATGCATTGTAGCCACTGTACACCTGTCAGAAACTCGGATTCTAGCTCCTTGTCTCTCTGTACAATTGAGAAGAGCAAATATTAGTTAATGACAGAAACAAATGATTGGTCCTGAGTAACTGGTCTCAAGGCCTAATTTTAGCTCTCTGGGCCAAGCTACCTCGGCCCTCAGCCCTCCCACCCCCTCTTACACCTCAAGCATGTCCTTATCTACTTCTTTACTGAAATGCTAATGCCTTCAGAGATTTGATCTCCCTCCTCCTGTAGGTTCAACTCACACCAACCATGACTCTGTGATGTTTCACTCCAGTGGTTTCCAGTCATTGCAGACTCTACACACTGAGTCTGCCCTCCTCAGTCCTGGCCTCACACCCTCTTCTAGAAACATTTTTTCCTTTGTCTATTCACAGTGATGTCATGCTTCCAACGACAAAGATTCAAGGTCATTTCTGTCATTTTTCTCGTTCTTGTATCTGGGCAATTTCCAAGTTCTGTCAGGTTACCCTTCAAGAGCATTTTTTTCCCCTTCCTTTTCTTTCCATTTCTAATACCCCCCCCCCCCTGCTCCCCGTGCCTGGGTTGCAATTTAACCTCTTAACAGTTCCCTCTACAACTTCACTCACTCTGTTGCCTGACATACAAATGTCACAATACTATTTTTTAAACACTTAAAAAAATCATGTTGAAAAATTTCCAGACTTTGTTTTGCCAATGGAATAAAGATTGCACAAGACCACACAGTTTGGTAGAGACAGAGTTATGGCTAGAGCCCAGGATTTTCAAACATCAGTTCCAATACTTTTTCTACTAGAATATACTGTGTCTTATGAATTCCAGCATGGGAATGCATTATCTGTCCTATTTTATCCCTAGATGCTTTAGTTTTTTGCACTTCATTTTAATCTATAAGCTGCCTCTGTTTTGGAAGTAGAGTGGGGGAATCTTAAAACTTAAATTGAAACAAATGTTGGTCAAAAGAAAAATATTGCATAGATGGAGAGGTAACACTACATCAAATGGGTAGGTTTTTTTTTTTTTTGTCTTTTCCAGAGACAATTCACACTGAAAAAATCTGGTTTCATGTGCCATTGGGTACCTCGCCCAGATGATTTTTGAATCAGGGTTGTTCTCCCTTCATTGTCTCCTGCTTCCAGGGACAGTATCTGTTCTGACTACACAAGCCAGAGGCAGCTCTTGGTACTGAGCTCTGGCCCTTGTCATACTGGGTTTCAAGAATGTCTAGATAGCTTGATATTTCAATATTTTTCAAGGATGGAATACCATCCATCCAGGAAATCTTGACTAAAATCCTATTTCACCAAAATCTAAATTCAATTTGGAAGTATCTAACATGGCTATTTATAAAGTCTTCAATGGGCCCTAAAAGGCCTCCATCAGTGGGCCTACAGAGAATCAAGATTGGCAGACAAAAGCAGAGAACCCCAGGGGACTGGGACACCACAGCTTAACCCCACAGATACTCAGGAAACATGTGTTATTCAAAATCCTAGAGAAGGGCTGTGCAGGGCTCAGCCTCCTGAAGGCCAAAGGACCCTCCATAGCCCAATCTGGGCAGGATATTTTTCTCAGTTCTCAGTGGGATGGTTTTTATCCACCCAGTTATAACAGTGAGAAATTGGTTCAATGTACAAAGCCCTTATTTGGCAATTTTCATCTTCAACGCGCTTTCCAAATGTTAACTAATTAATCTGCTTGACAGTGTTCCATTTAACAGTTATCCACGTTTTATGTTCACAGACTCTTATAAATGTTTAGTGCTTTGATATCTCATTTCTGGTTTTTTCCTGTGTTCTTCCAAGGCCGAACTAGCAGAGTTCTTTGCTGACATGGTGCCATGTTCTCCCCCATGGTCCAGGGGCTCTCATAGTGATAGATCCTCGAGCAAGAAAATGAGATGCGGGTGTGGGAAGAGGAGAAGGAGGGAAGCAGCCTCACCCTGTAAAAATCAGAAAGGCCACTAGGGCCAGACCCCGCATTCACACAGCTACAGCCTTTGATAGAACTGCCAACACCAGTCTGGCTGTTGAGTGAGCAACAAGTATTATCAAGTGACAGCTATGTGCTAGGCACTTTTCTAAACATTGGGGATAGACTTGTGAACAAAACAGACCTTGATCTTTGCCCTCATGGAGGGCAAAATTAGAGGCTTACAGATCAATTTCAAACAAAGCCCTCAAACTTTCTCATAAACTCGATTTCTTCTTGTTCTGTGGCATTTCTTAGGGAAATGAATTCTATGTGTTGTTTTTCATAAGGTAAAGACAACGTAGTTTGTTTTCCATCTTTCTCATTCAAGCCTCAAGATCTGCTCCCAGGACCTAGTGACCAAATCTATATACTCTTACTGTCTGGACAATGAGTTCTTGAGATTTTGAATTATAAACCCTGTTATGAATCTGTCGATAACTACATACCCACTCAACAGAAGAAACACATATATGTGATAATTATAGATATTTTAAACTCACATATATTTATGTACAGAGACATGCAAATATATATATACATACATGCATGCCTGCATGTAGATGCACATACCATTTTGAGGAGTTATAAACCATCTAAAGTCCATGCACTGCAGGTTAAGGAGGATCATCTAATCTAGAAATATTACTATTTTGTAGACTTTATCTCATTTACTTTATCTCATTTCAGCTATCACACTTCGGTTTTGCAGATTTGAGAAGGCCAATTACTAACACTCATTCTCATAGGTGAGTGGCTTTACTTCTGTGACCTCTGATCACTTCTTTGAATTATTCTGGCCCTTCTTAATTCATGGAGCATTCTAACTGTGGATATACAGTTATTTTAGAGGGTAGAATATTGGTTTCTGCATCATTTTTAATCCTTTAGTTAGATCAGTATATAGTCTTTAAGGTATAATGTGTAATCATGGCATGCTCCATGTTCTGGATGGTGACTGAAAGTTTGGAATCCATCTTTTTCTGTGGTAATTGGTCTTACAGTCTCCTGAATGTATTCTCTTACACTTGCCTATAAGGAATTTCATCTGCCAGTTTTCTGCTCCCATATGCAGTCTGGCGAAATTTTCAGTTTCCTCTACATAAATGGCATAATATTTCATTATTAAAAAGAACTTAGTGTCATGTGCAAACCTGAGGATTTTATTGTAAACAGTCTCCTGTTACATCTTAACATCCATTTGTGAGTTGGAACAATTTTAAAAATATCCTTACTCTTCTCTCGTTTTTTTTTTTTTTTGAGCCAGTGTCAGTTCTCTTTGAAGATTAAATATTTAATTAAATTCCACGTTTGGTCCCAAATAATATATGGCAAAATATTACCAGTGGATATCTCTGGTTAGCTGGATTATAGATGATTTTAATTTTATTCATTTTGGTTCTCTGCGTTTTCTACATTTTCTACAAAGAATATGTATTGCTCTTGTAATAAAAAATGTTATTAAATATGCAGAGTTTTTCACGGAATCTTACCCCAGTCTTACTTAGTTTTTAAATAGAGGACAGCTATTGGGTTGTCTTTCTCACATACTTCCTTCAAAATATGGAGGGAGTATAATCTCCCTTTCAAAAGCTACCTTGCCTTCCTTACTGTAGATCATCTTATTCTTAAATGCACATGGAATCATAGCCTTTGGTTCTTATTCATGAATTCCTGTCACATTAGCACTTTGGCAGTGCTCCATTAAATTGATCTGTCTACACAAGTTTCAATAGATCCAAAATTTCACCCTTGAGTTTCTTCTAAACTCTTGGGTAGAGCACATTTATTTCCAGTGATTACTCAAGTTTGGGAAAGAAAATTGTGACAAAATGCATTATTGATTCAGCCAAGAACATCTAGTTTATTTATTGCTATTTGATTTTGTATCTGTGACCGATATGCTTCAAAAGTTAATTTAGGAGTGGGAATGTCACTAATGCCTTCCTTTATAAACTGATTCATTCTGTTATCTCCTTTTCAGACTGGCATGGTCTTTTATATTGTGATCATCAATCAATTGGTCTCATTGATTCTCTTGCTGTCTTTCTGCCTCCCATGTTTCTAACAAAGATTTCAATACTGGGGTAGGTTCCTTAGAAATGTCCCCTAATTCTTTTTTAGCTTTAACTTTTTTTATATTTGCATCTTTTCTGCTATGTATGACACTCCTTATATTTTTCTACTTGGGCACATTTATTTTTAATATGATGTCTTTCAAAATAGTCTCTTTGCTTCTTAAACTTCATTTAGCTTGCAGGCTATATAGAAATAGGCTGTGGGCTGACTTGGCCTGTAGGCTGTACTCTGCCAACCTCTGATCTAGATATTTAAGTACAGCATTTCTGCCCCCAGTAATTCTATTTTATTTCCTTTTCCCATAAAGTTCTGCAACTTGCTTTCAGATATCCTGAAATACAAAGCTACATCCCCTCTGTGTGCCTACACCGTATCTTTCCTATACAGAGTTTTTGTTTGGCAGCAAGAGGCTATCTGGTTCCTTACATGCTAATTATATCATAGTCCTCATTTGTTGCTAAGTACTCCCATCTGGCCATTTGGTCTGGTGAGTCTTTAATGTTTGAAGCAGTTTTGCATACTGGATTGGTCTTCCATCACTTCTCCTATTCATTAGTTCTTAGTTAGGGCGTTCTTATTTTATTCTTCTAATTCTTCTCAGATATGTTCTCCACTTCCTCATGGATGCTTTCCTTAACGCTTGGATAACTCAGATATTATGTTTTCATCTGTTTACCTCCCTATTTCTTAATTTTAAACTTTCTGAAACTTGAAAGACATCCTTAACTATATTTCTACTTACCCGAAAAAATATCCTGGTTTCTGGTGAATCTATGCATCTTTTCTTCTACCATTATTTCATAGACTCTGAAAATCTGCTTATCTTTAAATTTTTTTCATAGAATTGACATTACTTCAGGAGTTTGAACTGAAGCTGCTTGCCTTATAACTTTTTTAAAAAAAGATTTTATTTATTTACTCATGAGAGACACACACACATAGAGAGGCAGAGACACAGGCAGAGAGAGAAGCAGACTCCCCGTGGGGAGCCCGATGTGGGACTCGATCCCAGGACCCCGGGTTCATGCACTGAGCCAAAGGCAGACACTCAGCCACTGAACCACCCAGGTGCCCCTTGCCTAATAACTTAAATTTAACCCAGATATGATTCAAATTCAGTTCCTATTATTGTTAACCATTTATCCTCCCCCATGTTGCAGCCTTTTGCAGAAGTCACTAGAGGTGTTATGACAGGCAGTGCAATACGTGGATCATCAGCCAACACAATTTATTTATGAGCCAGTTATTAAATCTACTCATGAACCTAGTCTTTCTCTGTTCAACCATCCCTCATCTTGGAGAAGTTTAGAAAGAGTGAAAGAACTCTGGAAACCTCCTAAGGGTTGAACTCCAAATAGAGATCAATTTCCTTTCTCACTCTTTAGATATTTTTATTTGGTGTGATGAAAATAGCATAGAAGTAAGTTCAGGAGATTTGGACTTTGCTTCTAGTTATACAAACCTTAATTAAGTGAGTTAAGCCAGTCTGGACCTCAGTTTCCTTAATGGACATCAAAGAATTTGAGGTAGTTGGTCTCTAAGACTCTGTCTTCAATATAATGAGGCTTTGTAGGAGAAAGAGATGTACCCATGTGGTATGATAACCGGCATATGGAGACGTGATTTCCAGGACGATGACACTTTCATGTGAAGTCTGAAGTTTTAATTACTTAACTCTTCAATGTAAGTTTTTTTTTTTTTTCAGTGATGATGGAGATGACTATGCCAGGACCTCAAAGAACTTTGAAAAATACTGGCTTGACTATATATACGAAGAATCTAAGGCACAGAAAGGCAGACTCTTCCCAAATAGGAAAAAAGTGCCAGGTTCCAAAAATAATTACAGAGTTTTATATACAGGAGTTTCAGTTTGAGAAATACATTATTGTTCCAGAATATTATTTCTGATGATGGTTTCATGCTATTTAATATATGCTGTTTCAGGTCCAAAGTTCAAACTGGTTTTGACTTCTTTTTCCCAAAGTCACTTTTCAAAAGAAAAGAAATATGGCAAAATATTTCTCTTTCCTCTGGGTACTCAAACCAAGGTTTTTTTTTGTTTGTTTTTGTGTTTTTTAAAAATAATAAACTATTTAGAAGAAATAACACTTAAGCAAGACTTCATTCAGATTTTGGTTTTGGTATCCCTATAGGTAGAAATGATGTGACTGAGTTAAGAAATATGAATTAAGTAGTTTATTAATGTTAAGCAATAGGGACATCTGGGTGGCTCATTTGTTTAAGCCCTCTACCTTCAGCTTAGGTCAAGATCTCAGTGTCTGGGATCCAGCCCCACACCTGGCTCCCTGCTCGGCAGGGAGTCTGCTTCTCCTCTCCCTTTGTCCTCTCCCTGCTTGTGCTCTCTTTCTAATGCTCTCTCTCTCTCTCTGATATAAGTAAATAAAATTGTTAAGAATATTAAACAATAAAAATAGAGAATATGAAGTATTTTCCTCATATGTCTTATACACCAGACACATTTAGCTGGTAGAGGTCAGCATCTGCCCCATGTGGCAGGTTGCTGTAGTCCAGTGGCACTGTTGAAAATGCACAGTGGAACTTGCTTTAATTTTGACTTCTTTGTCTGTGATGACATTTATCTTTTTTTTTTTTTTTTTGATGGCCTTGCCTGTATTTTCCTGACAGCTAATTTTGGCTCTGCATCTGGCTTTGGTCCCTCTTTTTGGCATCTGTTGCCCATGGCCCAGGCCGATGCCACGTGTGGGAGACTCCCAGAGATTGGTACAGAGGGAACTCTTTGCACCAGGCCAATTTGCGAGTGTTCTGACCTTATGAATTTAACTTAGAACAAAGCAAACAGGCTATGGCACAGAGGATTTATTGGACGTGGTGACTGCTAGATTCAAAAGTCAAGTGGAAAGATGTAGTCTTCTGCATGCAAAATAGCCTGGCTTATGTGTCGGTGCAATTGCTTAGATGGTTTACTAGGCAAATAGGCCCACGGTAAGGCACACATTAAATGACAGGCAAGGGGCACCTGGGTGGCTCAGTGGTTGAGCATCTGCCTTTGGTTCAGGGTGTGATCCCAGGGTCCTGGTATCGAGTCCTGCATCGGGCTCCCTGCAGGGAGTCTGCTTCTCCCTCTGCCTATGTTCTGCCTCTCTCTGTGTGTCTCTCACGAATTAAAAAAAAAAAAAAAAAAAAAAGACAAGCAAGAGGATATGAAAAAAGCCCACTTAAAAATAGTTGTCTTAATCTCAAAAAGACAAATACTGTATGATTCCAGTTATAGGAGGTACCTAGGATAAATTAAATTTATAAGGAGAGTCTGTAGAATGGTGATTGCCAGGTGCTTGGGGTGAGGAGAAAGAAAGGTGATTATTGTCTAACGAGTACCGAGTTTCAGTTTTACAAGATGAAAGAGTTCTGGAGTTGGATGGTGATGATGGTTGCACAATAATGTCACTGTACTTGGTGCCGCTGAATTGTACCCTTAAAATAGTTAAGATGGCAGATGTTGTTATGCATATTTTCTACAATTGAAAAATATTTTAAAATAATTGTTTTTATTTGGCTTACGTGCAGATGTTTTGTGCTCTCATAAAATCCCACTGTATCAGTTGTTGTTGTGCCTTGTGAATTTTGTGACACATCCTCCTAGGAAATTCATCTCCTGATGGTTGAAATTATTAGGCAAGGAAGAGGTCAAGATGGTACTGGGAGGGCTTCCAGTATGCCATTGACATTTCAACCCCAAGATTGACTTTAACATTTGCCCAAACCATAGAAAAAATTAATTACTAAAGGACCTACTAATTCCACACGTGTAACATATGGAGCTTTGTTCTCTTTCTCTTTTTAATTTGAAAAATTAGAATATCGGGGCAGCCCCAGTGGCACAGCGGTTTAGCACCGCCTGCAGCTGGGGTGTGATCCTGGAGACCCGGGATCGAGTCCCACATCGGGCTCCCTGCATGGAGCCTGCTTCTCCCTCTGCCTCTCTGTCTGCCTCTCTCTCTCTCTCTGCCTCTGAATAAATTAAAAAAAATTAAAATATCTAGGAGAGCTGGTGGCAACTTCATATTTCCCTTAGCTTCACTCAGAATGTTTTCCAACTTGAAAATTTCTTAAAAGTAAGACTCATATAAACCTTGTTTTGCCAAGTTAAGTTTGAGATCTAGTAATACCTAGTATATTGACCTTATTTAAATGCATAGAATGCATATCCCAAAACAACTGTGTTCTCCTAAAAATCTGGAATTACTGGGCATTTATTTTTCTATGACTGCAGGGCAGGACATGGATCTCATTATGTGAAAGACCCAGGATAGAACTCATCTCAATGGGAAAATTAGAGACTCGCATATTTAGTTTAGTATGTTGGAGTTCAAGGAGGCAGATGCATAGTATCTTCTTTCTAAGTTTGAAACCAAATAAAATAATGGAATAAAGAGATGAAGGAAAAAGCCCCATCTCTATCTAAGTTTGAAACCAAATAAAATAATGGAATAAAGAGATGAAGGAAAAAGCCCCATGTACCAGATAACATGTCCTGTACAGCAGGGGCTGAACTGTCCATGCCTTGTGCTTGCTCCAAATTTGCCAATAAGATAAAGCGATCCTCCCTTAGGGAAGAGTGGGTGAGAAGTAGACCATATCCAAGAGTGTCCTCTCACTGTTGTCTCTTCATGGGGAAGATGAAGCCAGGGTCAGGGGTCTTCCCTCCTCTATCCTTCTCCCCACTATAGCACAGACTGCTCATCCATATATCCATAGCTGTGTTTCTGAGTCAAGCACAATGCCTGCCATGCAGGATGTTCTTTGGTGCAGGTGCCAGGAAAGAGGTTACATCAGGAGTGATCAAAAACTTAAAAAAAATATATTGGTTACTGAGAGCATAGGCCCCAGCAACACTGGTGTTATCAGTTCAGGCAGGAGTTGGAGATAGCAAGCCACACTGAACCCATGCTCTGGCCTTCGGGGGGCAGCGGCCTTTGTGATAGTATTGGCAAGCATCAGTAGCAGCAGTGATAGCTCAGAAATAATTAAAACAGTAATCATGATAAAAGCTAATATTAATAAGCATTTGATGTGAGCCAAGAATTTTGTTAAACAATTTGCAGGCATGATATCATCATTTGAAATTTTCTTTTTATGAAAATGTACTTACAGAAAACCAGAGAGTGTGAATAAGAGCTACTCATAACCCCATCATCCACATTTAATAATCACTCATATTTTCCTGTATCTGTGTCTTTTTTGGAGTGTGTATGTACTTAAACTAAGCCACAAATATGATATTACACTCCTAAATATTTCAATATGCACTTCCAAAACTTTTTATATAACCATAACATCATCCTCGACAAAATTAACAATTCCCCAATATCATCTGATGCTCAGTCCATACTCAAATTTCCCTCAATTCTTCCCCAAGAATGTCTTTTATAGCTCATTTATTTGAACCAGAATCAAATTGCCACATTTATTATGTCTCTCAAGTATCTATTGATTTACTTTTTTTACAGTCCAACATTGCCTTTTTTTTTTTTTTCTAAGCCTTGCCATTGGCTTGTTGACGGGACCAGGACTGTAGTCCTTCATAATGTCATTCTTCTGTATTTAATTGTTTCCTTGTGGTGTCATTTAACCTATGCTGCTATCTCCAGTACTTAAAGTCCTGATTACATTGAGGTTAAACATTTGTCAAGAATACTTCATAGGCCTTGCTGTGCATTTCATCCTGTACTGCATTGGGAGCCACTAATTTCTGGTTTGTCCCATTACATGATACTAAAATTGATTACTGGTTAAGGGGGTGATAACCTGATCTCCCCTTCATTGCATTGTATCATCTAAGTCTCAGGACTGCTTATTTTCCACATTTTAACTGGTATCTGGCTGTAGCTACAGACCTCGGATTCCATGTGCTTGAGCACCCCATGTTAGCAGTCCCTTTAACCCATGTCAGACGTGTGGCTGACCTTTTCTAAGTGATACATATTCCCACAGTAAGCTGGTGTGAGCAAAAAATGACAGAGAACTATTCTGGGTCTTCCCAGTTCATCTGATAGAAATTTACAGAGCGAATCAGATTTTTTTTTTTTTTTGTAAACTGGTATCATATATTTAAGTTTTGTATTTATTTATTTTCTAACTTTTAGGTTATTTGGGTGTGGAAAACATGGTTAGACAAAACCAAGTGTGCTAGTAGTGACTTCTCTTCCCCTTCTTGATGTAGTTGTGGATGGGAACAGGTGAGTAGCTGCTGCCAGAGACAGTATGCTGGGGCTTGGTAACTGGAGGATGGCTCGGGAAAATTGTATACACAAGCACTAGGCTGTGCCCATTCTCTTTTCTCTTAATCATATCCTACCTGGGCTGTTTTTTTTTTTTTTTTCCGTCTTTTGCATGCAGAGTGTTGCTTCCCTATTTGATGGTAAGCCCTTTGAGGGCAGGCTAGGGCATTTCGCCTTTTGGAAACAATGTTTATGTGGAAAGAAGCTGGTCTTTGGAGTCAGACCTAATTAGTCTTGAATAGGGGTTACAATATACATTTGTTGCATGATCATGCAGAAACGGCTCAATCTTTCAGTCTGACATTAGTGACACGGGGTAATGATCCCTTCACAAATTTGCTATATGGATTCATTCATTCTTTGTTCATTCAACAAGTATTTACCCAGTATGTTCTATTCACCAACTTAGCCTTAAGTAGGAGGAATACGATGTTGATTATAAGTCAAGGTTCCTAACTTCTGTAAATTAGAGGCATACCAAGTAAAAAACTTTGTACCATTCCAGCACAGAATAGAGCTCAGAGCTGGTCATTTTCTTTGATTTCTTCTGTCCTGTACTAGGTGTCCACTCTGTGGTGGGTAGTCAATTACAACTTGAGAGGGTGAGATATCTAGAGGATTGTCTACACTGCTGTGGGTGTGGTATAAAGACAAATACTTCAATTCCTTCAGATCTGTGATCCACAGCATGGCTTTGACATGCAGAAAGCCTTAGAAATAAGGAAACTGATGGGATACCTGGGTGGCTCAGTGGTTTAAGTGTATGACTCTTGGTTTCAGCTCAGGTCATGATCTCAGGGTCATGAGATCCAGGTCTGAGTCAGGCTCTGCACTCAGTGCTGAGTCTGCTTGTCCCTCCCTCTCTGCTCCTTCCCTGCTCTCTCTTTCCAGATAAATAAATAAATCTTAAAAAAAAAGAAATAAGGAAACTGAGGCTTCCTAATTAAGTATGTTAGGAAAAAAATGTAAAAATAGGCATCACACATGTAAATAAAAAATATACATAAATATAGGTATATAAACACACATTGTGCAGAGCGAGTGGCTAAACTGCTAAGACACTTTCCTTTGAATTTGGATCATTTTAGTAACTCGTTTGGGATCCCCCCACTTGCATTTCCAATAATCTCTCTGTGTGCCTTTGTTTTGCCTGTCCAGTTGGACTGTAAGCTCCTTGCAGACAGCACCACCGTCTTACGCAACATCTTACCCCAGTGGCTGTGGTATAATTTGTGCTCGAGGAGTGTGTAAGCCAGAATCACAATCTGGGCCCCTGCGTGAACTCTTCTGAGGATGCCAGAATCTGGTCAGCATTTCACTCTTTCAGATAGATATATGACATCCACATAAGCCTGCACAGTTCGTTGATACTCTGTATTTTGGCCACTGTTATTATTCCACACCTCCAAGCATTTTCTGCTAAAGAAGCTGACTGAGCAAACCCTTAAAGATATTTTTCATTTCCTTTGATGGAGCATAATGCTTTCGTATATAAACACAATAACACAGTCATCACATATGCACTTACATTATAGGAGCGGCTGTGTACTCAGCAACACTCTCGGCCAGGCAAGGAGCCCACCAGTTCTATTTTCCATTCTGATCTAAATTATGTTCATAATAAAAGAGTTTTCAATCAAGGTAAATACAATTTCATCCCAGCGAAACATCTACATCCCCGTTCTCTCCCTCTCTCTCTCTCTCTTTCTCTCTCTCTCTCTCTTTTTTTCCTTTCCTTTTATTCTAGGTCACTCACCCTGGCACACGTGAGATCTTTCTCTGGTGGGAATAACAGCCTTGCTCCTCAATGAGCTATAACAACAGCTCTAAATGCATCTCCTGTAACATACCTCTGTGATTTGCAAAAGTGGGAATAAATCATAGCAGAGAAGAGATGCACTTTAAGCCAGAAGCTAAATGTTACATCATGTAGCGCGAGGCCAGGGAAGGAGAGAGCCTGCTTTTTCCTGGCTGCACGATATCTTTGTGCCTGTTACCTCCGCCACAGCCCCATTAAAATAATCATTCTGAATCTGCGGGAAATTGTCACCTCTTTCTTTCCTGCCACGGCAGCTGGTATTGGAGGCTGCAGACATTGCTCATTCCCTTCAAGGTTCTTAACACACACGCAAAAAAGAAAATGAAGCTTAATTTGTTAAAAAAGAAAAAAAAAGTGTCAGCTTACCCTCAGGCTCAGCGCAGGCACCAGGGAAAAAAGCAAAGATAAATGCCTCTAGGTGAACTGGCGCTGACTAATTCTCCACTCACTCTGCTGCTCCACTCTATGTATCACATTAATCATGCCGGATGGGGAGACATTTCAAAACTTAAGCAATTTTCAAACAAAGAGGCTCCATTTTAAAAATACAATAACATAACTTTATTTTGTGATGCTTTCTTTGTACCAGCAGTGCATCTGAAAAATGTGCTGCAGATGTTAGTACAAATAATTAATTAATGCCTGGGTGGGGACAGGAGGGAGCGGTAGGGAGAAAGAGACCAGCGTAAGCAGAAGAGGAACAGCCGCTGCCCTCTCCTTTCTCTTTTCCATGACCTTCTCTGGATCTCAGGAGCTGGGCCAGTCTTCCCATTCACCACCAGGCTTAGCTCTGCCCTGGTTCCTGGACCGATTCAAACAACAGATGGGCAGTATTTAAACAGCTCCATCCCACGGAATTTAATATGCCAGCTCCCCAGACCCCAGAGCCCTGTGATGTCCCTGGGCTCCTGTGTGCTCTGCTTCTCAGAACCCAGCCCTGGTCTGCGTCTTGTGCCCTGCAGTCCTCAGGCAAGCCCGCAGATGACTGCCTCTGATACCCAGCTCACGTAGCTAGCAGCCTGAGTCCCCGGCTCTGAAGCTTCCTGATGTGAGACTTGCCAGGCTCAGTCCAGCATGCTGCCCACTGGGCTTTCTGCTAGCCGGCTCTACCTTCCTTCACGGGATGCACTTCTCTTCTGGCAAATATTAACGCCCACTGTTGCCTGACCCATGGCTCTTCTTCAAGTGCCCTGCTTTGTTGTGCTTGCCCAGTTGCTTTTGCTCCTGGCCTAGATCTGCCTCCCAGCCCTCAGCCTGCTGTAATCTGGAACGTTTGTGCCCGACCGTTTTTCATATATATATATATATATATATATATATATATATATATATATATAATTTCTATTATGTGTTTCTACCCCACTCTGACCCTTACCCTAAAGTTTAAAGAGAATAAATGAATGGAAGTGGAGCCGAGGTTCCTAGAACTCCAGATAGTGACACTGTGGCTAAAGACTCTGAAGACTCAGGAAGGACGTCTTCATGGACTGGAGTGTCTTGCCATTTTCCTAAAACCCAGAATCTTGAAGTGATTGAGACGAGTGAATCTGTGTGTTGAAGGATGGCAGCGGTGGAGATTTTTTTTTTTATCACAGACTTCTGGAAAATTTCTAGACATCTGCCATTGAAAGATAAGCCTGGTTTGTCATAGACACAGTGAAGAGGTGAACACCGTTTCCTCAGTTCCAGAGAACCAACTGTCTAAAATCCTAACCTACAATTTATGAGATGCATACAGAACTCTCAGCAAGGATGAACGTGGAACACTCCATCCGGCGAGGAAAATCCATTTGTGCCACAATAACTGGGGGTATCATTCCTTGTCTAGCAGGGCAAAAATCAACCAAAAATGTTTGAATATTATGAAATGTATCAGGTGCATGCAAAATTATCCCTTAAGGAATACAAATTAAAAATCCAATTATAGAAATAAATATTACAGAGACTATTAAAGCCTGTTCCCATTCCCTCTTCTCATCAGAAATAGCTACTATTCTGAATTTGGGGACTGTCATTTAATTTCTGTGCATATGTGTTTACTTCCATGTATGTGATTACGTGTGTGTTTGTCTGAATAGTATTATTTTGCATTTTTCAATCTTGAGCAGTTCTACTCTATGTATAGTCTTCTACAATGTTTTTTCTCAATATGATTATGAGGCTTATTCATGCTGTTCTAATTCTGGGATCTGCAAACTATGGCCCATGGGCCAAATCCAGCTGGTGCTCTGTTTTTATATACTCCTTGAGCTAAGAATGGTTTTTGCATTGGTAAAGGATTGAATAATAAACAAAGTCAAAGCAGCAGACAAGATAGAGGCCATCTGTGGCCAACAAAGCCTACAATATGTATTATCTGGCCCTTTATAGAAGAAGTTTGATGATTTTTGTTCTTTAGTTTTGTCTGGGTTATTCTTATCCCTATATTCTTCTAAAATACATTTAAAAAATTAGCCTGCCAAATTTCATGAAAAATCTTTTTAGGATTCTGAATGGAATTACTTTGAATTTATAGATTGTTCTGAAGGGAAATGATGCATTTATGATATTGCTCCTTTCCATCTGTATTAGTTATCTATTGGTGCTTTAAAAATTATCTCAAAGTCAGCAGCTTGAGACAACACAAATTTATTATCTTTTTTTTTTTAGGCCCAATTCTAATATGCATCTCACTTGACTAAAATCAAGGTGTTTGGGGGCTGTGTTCTTTTCTGAAGGTTCTAGTGGACACTGTTTCCATGCCTTTCCCAGCTTCTAGAGGCTTCTCCCATTTCTGGACCTGCAGCCACTTTCATCTTTGAAACCATCAATGATATTTCTTTGGCTTCTGTTTTGGCCATTGCATCTTCTTTGACTCTGACTGACTCTTCTGCCTTCCTCTTCCACTTCTAAAGACCCTCAAGATAACAATTGGGCCCACCCAGATAATCTAGGATAATCTTCCTATATCATGGGAATGATCTCAAAGCAATCATAATATCATCTGAAACCTTAATTCCCCTTTGCCATAAAACTTCACATATTCATGGGTTCCAGAGTTTGGGATGTGGATGTCGTTGGGGCATTAGTCCACCAACCACAGGCCCATCTAATGAGTTTTTTTCTTTCAGTAATTACGTTTCTAAGTTCTACGACTTGCATTTGATTCTTTGCATATCCTCTCCTTTGCTGAGACTGTCTCTTCTTCCATTTGTTTCACGAGTGATTGCAGTTGCCTGTTGGAACATTTTTATGAGAGCTGCTTTAAAATTCTTGTTAGATAATTCCAACATTCGTGTCATCTTGGTGTTGGCATCTGTGGATTTTCTTTTCTCATTTGAGTTGAGATTTTCCTAGTTCTTTGTATGACAAAATTTTTGGATTGTATCCTATACATTTTAAGTATAATGTTATGACACTCTGGTTCTTATTTAGATCTTTAATTTTAGCTGGCAGTTAGCAGGTTTAGGTTCAGAACATACATCCTGGCCCACTTTTGTGGTTTGTGGTTCCAATATCAATTTAGTTTTTCAAAGCCTTTGCGTTACTATTCTGGGATGCTATGCTTGGGTGCAACCCTGGGGGGCCAATCTACAACCTGGGTAGTAGTCTTCACCAGAGTTCAAATCTCAAATCATTTGCTGTGTTGATTTGGGTTGGTTTCACACATTGTGCTCTGGAGAATTTTCCAGGACTTCATATTCAGATTTCCCTTCTTTCTATAATGCCCAGCTCCCTGACAACCCCAGACCTCTGCTAGATGTTTGTTAAGTGCAGGACAAATAGTTGGCAGGTCTCTAACCCATAGTCCTGGGGTAACAGTCCAGTGAAGGAGTAACAATCGGTGTTGATGTTAGCTTACAGTGGATATGGTTGATAGAGTTTTAAAATTTTCTTTGTAAAGGTTTCATGTACTTTATTAGAATTATTTATTGGCACCTTAGATTGTTTGGTGCTGTTCTACTTCCAAACATTTTTAAAAAATAAATTTGAATTTAGAGGTAAGTTGGCTGGAAATTTGGAGGCCGGGGCACAAAATTATCATATAAATATGGTAATAGTGATGGTCCTTTCCTTAGGGAATTACTTGAAGGTGTTTGGAATTGGTAAAGAATTCTTAAAGCAACTTTCTTTTTGTTCAGTTTGACGGGAAAAAGTGGGAGAAAGTAACTTAGAAGGCTGCAGATATTCTTATAAAAATTGAAAGGGAGAACAATTTAAGAATTGAAGGAAAGAAAAAAAGAAAAAGAGATGAGAACAAAGTCTATCATAATGAGGCTGGTCAATGTCTAGGACGACACTTTAGATTATTTGGTAACAAGGCAACCTGTGTAGATAAAAACGAGGATGCCAGCCACCTCTTAGGGAAGGGAAAGACTAGTCAACTGGATAAGCAGGGCTTTGTTTGTGCTAGTATAGTGGACCAGCTTTGCCAGTAAGTATGGACAGATTGCCTATGCTGGAATATGAATAAGCAGTGCCATCAACTTGGAATTTTTATTGTACATATAGCAGGTCATAAAAGCACAACTTGTACTTTCTTGAAACATTTATAGGAAAAGGTGGAACAAATCAGATGATGAAGTAGTGGTGTGGTATAGGTGTTGGAAAGTGTGCAGAAAGCAAGAGAGAAATTATAGTTGATTCAGAGGTATTTTGCGTTTTTAGCCTAGTCATTTTGATAGACGATGGTGCCATTAACTGAAAAAGAAAAAATAGAGGAGGAGCAGAAGTATGAAGAGAAAAAATAAAGTGTTGGGTTTGGGACACGTAAAGTTTAAGATGCCTATTTTACTTCCAATGGTGGTGTATGTAGTTGGCTACATCAGACTGGAATTTAGACAAGTATATGCTGGAGTTTTAACTTTGGGACTCATCAGCAAACAGATGGTATTTGAAGCCATAGGAATGTGTGATATTACTCAAGAGAAGAAGGTAGAGAGAAAAGAAGGACTACGACCAAGACCTAGGACACTCCAACATTTTAAAGCTGGGCAGAAGAATCTGGGAAGGAAACAGAGACAGTTATATCACCCAGTCAAAAAAGAGGGAAGTGTTTCAAGAAGAGAGAAGTGGTCAACTGTTTCAGTTGCTGCTAAAAATAAAAAGGAGTTGGATTTCACATCTTGGAGCTTATGTTGGACCTTGAAGATAGTTACAGCTGTGGAGATAACATTCTTATTGGATTGTGTTAAAGAGAGAATGTTGTGGACATTCAACTATGGAGAGTTGATTGATGTAATGAACACACATTCATGAATAGAGCAGATAAAGGACAGACCTAATTTAATAAATTTCCAAAACTTGTTTGCCTGAGAAAGGAACAGAGGATTCTAGAGCAGAATGGAGGCCAGCAGTATGACTTGGCTTCTCTCTCACCCCACTAAACTGGAGTCCCATTCATGAGTCAAAAAATTCCTGAGTTTCACTATATACTCTCAGTTTTGGAAGGAAGTGAAGAGAGAGATTATTTGCTTTTTAAAATATTCTGATGGGAAGTTGTGAATGAATAGAGAAAGAAATCAACAGAGCTGACATTCCTTGTTGGAAGAGAAGGATCCAAGCTTCACACTTAATTCGGGGATGGAGTCCGAAGCCTGGGTGTATCTCCCTATGGAAATGCATTATATCCTCTTTCCCTCACCCCTGTTAGCTAGAGTGACTCAACATAAAGGACAGTTAATAATCTTGGAAGATACAGTGGAGTCTAGGAAATCTAACTTAGTCTGCACACCACCTAAGCTGAGCTTCCCTCCTCTCTTGTATACTGCTCCATCCCAGCTGCTGTTTTCTCAGACCACAGGAAGTAGATAAAACATGACATACTCAGGCTAAAGCCACGCCTTAGAAAAGAAAACATGATCCACACAAAAACTTGTACTTAAATGTTCATAGAATTATTTATAATGGCCCCTCAAAGTAGAAGCAAGCCAATGTTATAAACAAGGGGATACTATTGGGTGTAAATAAAAGAAATGAAGTACTGATACATAATACAATGGATGAACTTTGAAAACATTATGTTAAGCAAAAGAAGACAGCCACAAAACATCACATATTATATGGCCCCATTTATATGAAATAGAATCCATTTATATGTTCAGAATAGGCAATTTTATAGACAAATTTATAGACTTAGAAAGTACATTAACAGTTGCCTACGACTGGGAGCAGGTTGGAGGAAAACAGGGGGAATGGCTGTTGATTGGTATGGGTTCCCTTTTTGTAATGAAGAAATGCTCTAAAATTGATTGTGGTAATGTTACAAAAGTCTATAAATATATATAAAAAAACTTTTAATAGTGCACTTTATTTTTTTCTAAAAAGATTTTATTTATTTGAGAGAGAGATTGTGAGAAAGAGAGAGAGAGCACAAGAGTGGGGAGGGTCAGAAGGAGTAGCAAACCCCTCACTGAATGGAGAGCCTGACTTGGGGCTCAAAAAAATGACACTGGGATCACGACCCAAGCCAAAGGCAGATGCTTAACCAACTGAGCCACCCAGGCACCCTTGGGTGCACTTCGAATATGTTAATTTTATGGTATATGAATCAATATCTCAATAAAGCTTTTATGGTAAAAAAGGAGACAAAGAAAGAGAGAGAGAGAGAGAGAGAGAGAGAGAGAGAACATGGTCTTAGAGAAGGCACAGAGAAAACCCTCCAAAACTATTCCCAATATGGAAGAATCATTAAAATGTCTGGGCAGAGTCAGCTAACATGAGCAAGGTAAATAAAATAAAATTAAATAAGATAAAATACACACATACACAGCATAGCAACTATGCAGAAGTACTACAGGTAATAAGGGAAAATAACCAATGTAGAATAAAAAGGAAAGCCCCTCAATCTAGTAGAAATTATAAGTCTGGTAATTCCTCAATATTGCTTCATATAATGCTGAACTGAACGAGAACATTAAGTTAAAAGGCAGAAAAAAAAAGACAAAATTAGGAAACAACAGAATAAGATCAAAAGGGATATTGCAGATCTAAGATAAAAAGTTGGGGCCACAAGCAACAACCTTATTGAACTAATTAAAAAATTGTAAATGGTAAGGGATAAAATAGACATTACTGAAAGCTGAATTCCAAGTCCATAGTCTCTCCTTAAGCTGAATTCCAAAATCCAAAAAACTAAGAGAATTTAGACTTTTTTTTTTGTAACCAACGAGGTAGCATAATCTGTCCTGAACAGATGTGAAGTTATTTATAATCTTTGCTTACCCCACTTGATTTGAATCTTCATATTTACACTTTTCATTAAAAGAAAACATTAAAAAGGTGATTTACTTATAAAGGGGAAAGAATGAACTTGGCCTCATATATCACCACAGCAATATTCAATGAGAGCAAACACTAGAGTAATATCTACCAAGTTCTAAGGGGAAATGAATATGGCCCAAGAACACTATATCCAGCCAATAATCAGTTGAGTGAAAAAGGAGCAGACTGCATTCTCAAATACGAATTAAGTCAGGGAATATAATACTCATGAGTTCTTCTTAAAACCTATTGTTTGACAATCCAAAAAATTAGTAGTTTAGCATCAACAGAAACTCAAGAATGGAGAAGTTAGATTAAAAGGAATGGTGGTGAGCAGGGAATCCAATTCAAGTTATTATCCGGTTTAAGTTATTTATAGAACATTACAAAGGCTACATTTAATCAATATTTCTTTTTTTCTTTTATCCTCCTGAACATATGTGAACCTTGGAATACCTTGATTCCAGTGTCATGCTCCCATCTTCCATATTACTGTTGTCTAGTATTTCCATTTTGCTTTTAAAAACATTCCTTCTGAAATAATCATTCATTTTATTTCACAGTCAATGCTTAGAGATTTTGACAAAACATCTTTAAATGTCTTTGCTCATCACTGCTTCTAGTATCCCATTAATTGAATTTCCTTCTTCCTTAAATATATCTTTTTGAAGTTGTTTCAGTGATGGAGATAAATTTTCAGTTTTCTTTTGTTTGAAAATATCTGTATTTTGCCTTCACTTTTGGATAATAATTTCACTGAGCACAAAATTCTCAACTGATATTCATGTTCCTTCAGCACTTTGAAGTATTATTTCCATTATCATCTGGTCTCTATTGATGCTTTTGAGAAGGCAGCTGTCAGATTTATTGTTCATTTGTAGGTAATTTAACGTTTTTCTTTCTAGTTGTTTTAGGGTCTTCTTTCATGATGATGCCTCTGGATGTTGAATTTTCTTTTCCTTTCTCTTTCCTTCCTTTCTCTCTTCTTTCTTTTCTCCTCTCTCTTCTTCCTTTCCTTATTTTCTCACTTTTTTTCTTGCTTCTATCTTTCTCATATGGTCTTCCAGATGAACTAGAATTTCAAGAAATTGTAAAAAAAAAGGTGGAGCTTTGATTGGAATTTTGTGTAAACTATTAATTAATTTGAAACTGATTGATATTTTGATATTGATATTCCCATTTAGAAACATGCTATTTCTTTCTTTGAAAATGTCTCTCTATAAATGTTTGGTCAGTTATCAAATCATCTTGCATAATTCGTGTTAAACACATTTGTAGGCTTGCTACATTTTGCTTCTATTTTGAATACATTAGTTCCTTTTTAGACAAAATCCAAATTTTCTGTTGGTTATTGCTGCATTAAAGAAATCTGATTTTTTGGTATTTTTTTCTATCAAGATGTGTCAGATTCTACGCAATATCTAGAGAAAAAGAATAAAGGTCAAAAATAAATAGGGGATGCAAAGAGCAGAGGTTTTTTTTTTAATGCAGCAAGAGGCACCTGGGTGGCTTAGTCAGTTAAGGGTCTGCCTTTGGATCAGGTTGTGATCCCAGAGTCTTGGTATCCAGCCCCTTGTAGAGCTTCCCTGCTCAGTAGGGGGTCTCTTATGCCTCTCTTCCCTGCTAGTGCTTACTTTCTTTCTCAGAGAAATAAATTTTTAAAAATGCAGCAAAATCAGTTTTTTTAAATACTTCATTTTTTTTAAAGAATAGTTTTAGGTTTACACAAAATTAAGAGAACTGTAGAAAGATTAAAGTATTTTTTTAAGAAATCTAATTTTAAGAACAAGTATCTTTTATTAGACAAAATCCAATGAGTACAGAGTGCATTTTATTTTCAAATAGAGGGAAAGAAAACTAATAATTGAATATAACCAAGAAAACCTTTTAATATATCTAATTTTCCTACTAAAGATTAGATATATACATTGCAGAAATTTCTTATTGTGAAAGTTGAATCACACTTAAGTGAGGAAATAGAAAGACTGCATGTATTAAAATTAGTAGAGTTTGAATGATATCTATCAAGCAATACTTGAAGATAAAAAATTCCAATTCAGAGGTAGTAGAAATAATTTTTGAGACATCAGGGAATATACCCACCTTTTTTTCCTAGAGTGTATTTTGAAATAGACCCTAGAAATCATAGAATCAAAGTCAATATCTGAGGATAAAGTAAAATAAATAATCAATTTATAATTTAGAAATCTCTGAAAGAGCTCAAGTGGCTGCCTGACTTTGTAAAACAAATCATGTCAGACATATTTAATCCTCTTTTATGGCAAATGACCGTCCACAAAGATAAGAAGCATTCATAAAACATAATGTATTTTAACTTCAAAAAATGTTTTTGTTCTATTGTATATGACATGTTAATTATAAGCTAAGGGAGTATGATATTGTGGATGATTCTTAATGGCTAGTTATCATTAACTTGTTCCTGATTGGGAACTCATATTGACAGGCAGTTACAAGAATTTGTGGTAGAATTCTTTGAATTGAAAACCTAAACAACAAAAAAAAAAAAAATAAAGAAAACCTAAACAAAAGATTTGAGATATCACTAATTTAATCTGAGGTTATTATAAAACTAAATACTATATTATTACCTGAGGCTGAGCTTTAAAACAACCTTGAAATATTGGAAAGAAAAATTCTAAAAGCTTAACCCATACTATGAGAGAAAACTATAAGATGTGGGGAATACTTTGGGACTATTTGGGGATAAAGTAGCTACATAGTAAAACAAAAAGATTGGCTCAATGGGAGTACAAAATTAATAAAAATTCCTAGTATATTTGTGGGGCAGAAGTTGAGTTGGGGTCTAAGTATCAAGACAATCATAGGTCAGGATATGATAGTAGGGGCCCCTGGCTAGCTCAGTTGGTAGAGTGTGTGACTCTTGATCTCAGGGTTGTGAGCTCGTCTCATGGTGGGCATACAGCTTACTTAAAAAAGAAAAAGAAAAAGAAATCAAAATGTGATAGCAATAAGAAGTATGCATTAAAAAGAGTAAGAAAGAAATGTGGGTGGAAAGAAAGAAAGACAGGCAAATATAGAATTTAGCTATATTGGAAAACATGGCACACGAGATCTCAAAAATCACTTTTCTCACCAATACTAGTCATGCATCTATTAGAACGTTATGTCTCATTTTAGTCCACATATTTAAACGGATGTGAAGAAATGGAAATGGATTTGAAGAAGAGCAACAAGAATGATTGAAGGGCTAGAATATATATCCCGGGCTGAAAGGTTAAGAATCTAGTATTGTTTGGACTAGAAGAGAGATAGGTAAGAGATGATTTTATCACTTTCAAGATATAAAGGATTTTTGTGAAAGAAAGCCCCCATTGGCGATTTCTCAGGTCTATAGAGGATGAAAAGAAAGCACAAAGGAGCTTAAGTTTAAGCAGAAAAGATCAGGTTTGGATAGAAGGCAGATGTCTCTGCCATCGGGGTGATGAAATTTGAAATGACTTCTAAAGGAGACTCTGAGCCAGGCAGCCATCTCAGTCTCCATGTTGGATGCACGGTTGAGCAGGGAAAACGAGTTTGAGAAAGATGACATCTCTCAGGGGTCAGCAGACTACCTCCTGCAGGCCAAATCTGGGCCACCATCTGATTTTTGGATAGCCCATGAGCTAAGTAAGGATCGCTTTTACATTTTTAAATCATTAGAAACAAATCAAAAGAATGTTCCATGACAAAAGATAATTATATGAAACATGATTTCAATGTCCATAAATACAGGTTTATGGGAACACAGCCATGCCCATACCTTGAGGTATTGTTTGTGGCTACTCAGGTACATTAAAGTGCTCGAGTAGAGTAGTTGTGACTGAGATTGTCTGGTCCATAGAACCTAACATCGTTATTATATGGCCCTTTATAGGAAATGTTTCCTGACCGCTGACCTTCATGATTGTAGCCACTTACGGAATACATGGAATTCATCCTCCAAAGTCTAGAAGCTTTCTTTGTTGTAATAAAAATGGACGCCCCGGGGGTCGGCTGAGGAATATAAGCGGCACATCCTTTGAAGTGTCTTGGAGAGAGCTTTGGGTCCACAGAAAAACACGCCAATGCTGTTGCTGCAGTAGGGTAAGACAAGGAAAGCTGTTATGATGTAGGAGCAAGGCTAGCCAAAAACCAAGACAGAGTTATAAAATTAGCGAAGTGCTCAGGCTTGTGACTTAATTTATTTTTCTCCACTCACTTCCTTTTTCTTAAGTTCTCTCTCCTACTCTCAGTGCTGTGCTCCCACCCAGGCCCCAGAGTCTTGAAAGACCCTGAAACACACAGGCAGGGGGAGCCCAGAAGATTGAGGGTAGCAGAGCCATGATGACTGGGGAGGGAGTTTCAGTGACAGAGGTGATTTCACTCGGATTTCTGGTCAGGTTGACCCAATTATGTCCTCCTGGATTGGTGACTAGAATGTGAGGTTCCTGTTCTGCTTTACTCATCACTGTCGTCCCAGAGCCTGGAATAGTGCCTGGCACACAGTAAAAAATGCACAATTGTTTGAATGAATGAATAAACGGTTCCATCGATTATTATCTGGATGATCTTGGACAAGATCTCAGTCTCTGCATGCACAAAACAAAGAGATCAATGACTACATTATATGTTTTATTGAGAACAAAATGAGATAATGCATTCAAAAAGATTTTATAAGTGTTATTGTTAACATCTTGTTCAGCTCTGCCTTTTTATACATAAGAAAATTTATACTAACGTGATAGTAACTTTGTTTTTCCGATTGGAATGCCTTTGGTTTTCAATGAAGGCCAAAAAAGAACAATTGGAAAAGGAAAAAGACATTGCTGAAAGTGGAGTCACCCAAAAGCTGTCATCTCTAGTCATGGCATTTCAGAAAATGGTGTGGAAGAGGTATTTTTGCAACTAGTGACTGTCCCAGGGCTGCTCAGATCCCCTGGGACCATGACTGCCAGCTCTGCTGATCCATAAATAACACACTGGTGCAAGGATTCAGGTTGTCTCTGGAAGTCAGCCGCAGCTAGTGTCTACAGGGACTCATGGGCCATGTTTTCCCTGGTCTTGCAGTGTCCTATTCCTTATAGCACTTTTCCAATCTCTGGCACAAGCTGAATTAGTTACTAGTTACTCTAGAGCAAAACCTCTCATACTTTGCTGTGCATAAAATCACCTAGGCAGATTTTCATAAACGTAGATTCTCAGACTTGAATCCAATCCAAGGAATGCATTTTTAGCAAGGCCCCCAGATGATATTGAAGCACATGGTCCTATGAGACACACTTTGAGAAACATTGTCTTGAAGAAATTCCTAGGATTCTAGGACCAGCCCACCTAGCATCTCTGCTCCTTGATAGCTGGGTCTTTTTGGGAAGTTCCTTTATAGCCTCATTCTTCTTAGCTTATATGTTAGTATGGTTCTCTGCCATGTATCCAATCCACATTTATAATTATGTGTTCGAGGATCATAATAACCATGGTAGAAATTGATGGTCCAATTATATTTCAGACTCTAGCTTCAAAGGAACTTATCAAGTGGACCCAATTGTAAATGACGATATGTTTAAAATATGTAACTACTATTTTTGAAGATATTATTCCTTGGTTAAATTTGAGAAAGTGCCTTTTTAGAAAGTATTTTCCACTGAAAAATATGAGTTTATGACTTAATGAGCAACTTTAAGGTGTTTATGGAAATAGAAGGCACTAGTTAAGAATGCTATTGGTTCTACCACTCTGTTGCTGAGGAGCTTTGGGCACATATATTGTCTTCTCAGAGCCCCTGTTTCTTTATCTATGAAATGAGATGCATTATAATACCTAGCTTCTAGAGCCTCTGAGAGGATTAGACATGACATTGCAGGTGCAGCCTTCTGTCCTGTGCTTGGTCTTTGGTGAGCTAGTAACAGCTTATACTCTGACTCATAGGATGTCTATCTGCTCCATGGAGCTGAATAGAAGATGCAGAGTGGGCTGTTAACCCAATGATGATTATAGTTCTCCTGGATCAGCACTCCTGTACTGGGTTGTTTGAATTCCAGAGTGAGACATTTTGAATGATCGATGGGTCAGGCGAAACCCTTCCCAGTGAGGAGTCACAGCTTGGCTTTGTGTCTGATACCCAGAGGTGGCCCTGCATCTATGTTCAAAGACGCCGTTATGGGTGGTGATATTTTTCCATTCGTGTAGGTGTCACCAAAGAGATTGCCCACTGGCTCATTCCCAACAGGCTAAAGTTGCCCTTTCGTTTGCAGTTGTAGTGACTGTTTGCAGATCCTGAGGATACCCTTTGATGCTCTGCCTTTAAGACTCCATTTCAAAGGCTTCTGATTGCTGGTGGCCAGGTGTACCACTGGTGTCCCCAGCAGTTCACAGCAACCCTGCCTCTTTTGAAGTTGTGGCTATTACACTGCACAACGAAGTACACACTTTGCTGGATTCATGTAACTGTCATGATGATGCAGTCACCAAAAAGTCTCACAAAGGCCATTCATTATCTACCTTCCGCTAAGGCAGAAAGGCCAGTCCTTCACTAGCACTCCCTTTATTACTGTCCCCTGCGCACGGCAGTCTGTCGCTTGCCTGGTTTACCCTCCTCGGCATTCGTGGTTTCAAGCGTGGAGATTTCTTGTCACGGATGCATACTGTGTGAATCACAGAGCTGAGAATCTGCACGAAGTGGGTAAGGCACAGATGCAGCAGCATTTTTTTTTTTCTTTTATGAGGCAATGGACAAGTGCAACAGAACTCTAATGGGATTGGTAGAGAAAAAAAATTCTTCTATAAAGTTTAATTACCCACGATTGCTTAGAATTAAAAAAAAAAAAAAAGATTCCCTGTAAAAGAAGTGTAAAAACACAAGGCACTATTCTTCAGTTTACAGCCTGCAAGCTGCAGAGCTTGCACATGAATGAGGAGCCGGATCCAGGACAACATTAGCAGCATCGATCAGTCTGGGCTACTGACTTTGATGAGAAAAGGACAAATTCTACATGAGCTGCAAAGATGGTTTTAACATTAACAGCATTATTTTTAGCTCTGATAAACAATAAAGAGAATCCTCCCGTTCCCCCTCTTATTTGCTAAATAACTATTGTGCTCTTTTCGGTGGGGTTGATGCATTTTTCAAAACAGTTCAGCGATGCCATGCATGAAAGGCATCCAAAATGTCACCCACCAGGAGATTTCTGCTCAGCAGATATATGGGAGAGTGGGTGTGCCCGGGAGTAATCCACCATCTTGCTGGATTCCCAGGTTCTGCTGCCTTGAGCCTTTCTCTCTTTAAATTGTATGTTTGTTTTTATGTGTTGGCTTTTATGCTTGGTAAGTTATAACCCTGTAGGGGCAGACCCTAAACCCCATTTAAAAAAAATCAAATTACTTTATACCCTGAGTGCATTCTGCAAATAAAATCGATAAACAGAAGCTTCCCGTGGATTTATGGAGGCTTAGAAAGAAGACAAGGAGGGCTACAAACTTGGTATCAGACAATGGACACAACTTCTGGTTAATCTTTCCTAGTGAATGTTTTTCATTAGAAATTCCTCCCAATGAGTCATCGTATAATTATATTTTGTACAACACCTTCTTTTCACAACCACAGATGATAATTATGTTGGCCAGCTTTTTTTAAAAAAACCCATTTTGCAGTTGATTTGTAGCAGCCTGCTCTGTGACTTTTCTCTGTAACCCAATTAATCGGTGGTTCATTAGGAGATACAAACATCCCTAATGGTGCTTGGTCACCATTTGGAATTAACTTGCCATTCCCACCAACTCCATTTCCTTTGGGAAAAATTAGGAATCTAATCAAAGCTTTTCACATCCTTCTCATTGTCCCTTCATCTGCTGATGCTGGCCACTATGCTCAGCTCTGTGGGCACAAAGTTGCTGCCTTTGAGGATGGCCATGGTCAAATAGAAAACTAAATAAGAGAGAAATAAAAGTAGGTGACTTGTAGCATTGGATGCCAGGAAATGGTAGAGCCATTTTTCTGCCCACCGTCTCTCTGTCCCCTCTTAGATAAAACAAATATATATATATATATATATATACACACACACCTTCATCCAGAAATATGATAATATAGTTGCCATACTCAATGATTTTCTAGGTAATACCATCAAAGACACTTTGCCGAGTAATGACAAATCCACTTGTGCTCACACACATCCCTAAACTTCGCTACCAGAAATAAAGCCAGTAATTTTCACTGAATCTTCACCTGACTGTAACTGGAGAGCTGGATGTTTTCTGGTGGAAAAGTACTATTAAAATATGCTAACAATATCCCAGTCATAAGTTAATGGTGGCTTTATTTTTCTCATAAAGCTATAATTTATCACATGTGGGATTTCCACTTAGGTCTATTTCTTTGGGTATTCTGAACATTTTAGTCACATAATGAATGTTAAGAATATCCTATTAGATAGAGAGCCCTGTATGCTATAATCAGAATGTTAATTTCTCAAAAATATCATTTAAAAACATTTTGCACATATGCATGTACAAATGAGAATTGGAGAGTGTGCACACAAGCAAATGTGGTTCCAGATGGACACATTTACTCAATTTAGTTTAAAGGTATTTTTACATTTCTGAAAACAATGGGTGGTCTAAAATACATTCATGCAATATGGATTAGAAGTTCCCAATCATATGGTAAGTCGGCACCTTTCTTTATCGTTGGGTTGGATTGAACAGTTAGTTCTAACAAATGGTAGTACTCTTCTAGTCTTTATTTATTTCTTCAGGATAAGAGAAACACTTCTACTGAAGCTATGAAGAAATGGCCAAATCTTCAAAGTTTTTATGGTAATTAATTACATAAAGTTTTACATCTATATGGCATGGTGAAGTCATTAGCAGATAAGTCAAATGTGGCAAACTATAAATACTCTGTGAAATATAAGATCAAAGATCGAAGTCCTATGGAAAATAACTTTATTCAATTAATTAAAAAACAACCGATCCATAGATCCAGATGGTTGACTACATGCACAATGCGTTTGTATCAAAAAAGTAGCAAGCTGTGACAAAGATCTATTTATTTTCGTTCTTGTACCTTCTTGGAAATGATTTCCTGATTTTCTGAATATTTTGTTAAAGCTTGGGAACATATCGAGAACATTTACAAAAAAAAGGCAATACAGCTATTTTTGTGAAAATATGGATTAGGAAGACTTGACTATCAATGCCTTTTTATTTAATTAACTTAACCATATTTTAGTTGAGAGAATGGTTTTCATCGTTTTGTGTTTGAAGTACTTTTCTGTGCTTGCCCAATTCAAGCAATGTAAGCAAATGTCACATGCCTGTGAGTTTGGGCATGCCAGTTGAAGGCTTACTTTCTATATGTCCACTTACTAGTTGTTGATCTCTTTTAAAACTATACTTGCGTTTAGTTATACCGCTGATAAAATTACAAAAATTAATTCAAATAAAAACAATAGAGTACACTTTCCCATTTTCTACTTTCAGTCTTTGATCTCTTTTTAATTTTTTCCTCCCCTTTCCTTATTTGTATTCATTTTGATGCCCATCAATTTGTTTCTCTATTACTGTTATTTTTTGCAATTTTCTGGTTCCTTTGGAGCTTGCACTATTCTCTTTGATCTGCTTCCCTTCAAGCTTTATTTTTGGTGCTGTTTTTCATGTTCTGTAAAAAAAATACATTTTTGCCCTTCTTCCCTTTATTCTTTTGATTTAACTCCTTCTTAGAACAAGAACAAACTCCAGCTTTGAGTGAACAGGTAAATGTTTTTAAAAGAGTAAGCCCTAAGAATCCTTGGCTTCGTGCTGATGAATAGAAATGGTTGAGAGCCTACTTCAAAGGCCCTCAAGAACAAAGAACCTTTTCTAAGACCACTAACAAATCCACCAATTCTTTCTGACCCATCTTTGCCAAAAGATATGAGCTAATGACAGGAAAGACCTGTCTTGTAAGAGTAGCCAAGTAGGCTTGGGAACAAACATATTCTTGACATAATCAAGGAAAAACATACTGTTTATCTCTTTAATAACCATCTTTTTTTTTTATAACCATCTTGAGGAAAATTAATGTTACTTTGTCCTTTGTGCAGAACAATAATTGGATTGTGTGTTTCATTTATATCTGGACAAAGGCCAGGATATTGAAATACTTCTCAAAATTAGATTTTCTTGTTTAAAAATTAGATTCTATTGGCATTCTCTTTCTGAGATTTCTTCATTAAAAGCTTCATTAAACATAAATCTTCTTTTACACAGCAGAAAACAAAATTATTTTAAGAAGGTCATTTTAAAAGTCTTTTGGAAGGCGGTGCTAAGCTCTTCACTGGTGACTTGTCTTACTGAGGATCTGGCATTCCAGGGAAGAAATGATCATTGATCTTTGCCTACATGTGTCTTATACTAATTACATTGATAGTTGGAGTTATATAACAAGTTGTGTTCTAGTGTCTAAGGCCATTACAAATAGACTATTTTCAAAATTTGGGTCTAGGAAGTATGCTGCAGAGGCTTGATTCAGTGATAACCTTAGGGGGCCTCTTTTACTCTGGGGGAGATGAAGTCATCCATCAGGAAGAGTTTATGTAGCTAATGTGCTGAATAGCTCAACTGGGTTTCCAGTACATTTACATACTAAACTTTGATTACAGCTTCTGAAAAGGAACATGCACACTCTTCACAAAGGCAACAAGACAAATGACAACTTTGTGGTTTCCCTGCCTTCAGACTGTTTCCTATTCCTCATTCCCTGCACGCTTGGACAGACAGGCTTCCCAGCACTACCCGACATAATTGTTTGGGCAGAGTCAGTGTAAACTCAATTCTGTACTCGGTCTCTTGGTGCTGTTTTTGGCTCACACCTTTCTAAGGTTAGGATGATAATTAAGTGGTTTGGTTTGAAGGGCCTTCCCCACTGGGCCGCAAACTTCACGTGTAACAAAAACAAACAAATACCACGTGACACATTAATAAAGGGTAGTCATATCACAGAGTGGTCCTGTTTATACGAACTTAAAGCAAAGATGTATGGGTCTCTGTCGAAAGCCTGCAAGTGAGAACATTCACTCTATAATTGAAAACTAACTCTATATAACATTTATCAGATGAGCAGATTTTTTTTTTCCAAAGGGAGAAAATACCCACAAAAAAAACAAAACAAAACAAAAAAACAACCCTGGCAGTGGTTGCATAGGAACTTGTAACATTCTGTTAGTTTTGTACCTATAATCTTTTAAAGGAACTCACAGATAAAATGATCCAGTCTCTGCCCCTGGACAAGTACCTGATGGGTGGGAGATGAAGGGTAGTGACTTCCAGGCTCAGAGAAGGTGAGGGGTCTAGGAGTTGGGCCTGGACGTTGAACAGGCAGCACAAGGAAACCAAATTCTGAAGCTCTGGAAGCTGGGATGGACTCAAAGCATGATATTTAGAGAGAAGACAGGACACTGGAACTGGGTTCTGGGCCAAGTGTCAGCAAGAGTCAAGGCAAGGAACAAAGTGGAAATGGGGGAGTTTCAGGAGTGGTGCCTGGAGAGTCCCAGGGCTGCTTGCTGTGGGCTTGTCCAGTCTTATTAGTCATCTGAGGCCGAGCTGGAGGGTGGGAGCAACTATACAGCTGGTCTACTCCCTCCTTTATTCCTTCCCTTAACCCTGCAGTTAAAGGTGAAGATTTTCTTGGCCTCTCTTGTTGGATATCTTTTACACTCAGGACAATTCAAGGTCAAGAGAAGGTCTCCACTGCTTCCCATGGACTCTCTCCTGGGCTGATGCAGGCACAGTGTGGTCAGGAACCCAGGGTCTCTGCAGGGAATGCTCTTGCTTTGGGTCTGGTGTATCCTGCACAGGCTATCGGGGTTGGCTGGGGATCTCACAGAGCTGCAATTGGGCAGGCTATGAACCTTGGACTAGGTCACTCCTTCCACACATCCCTCACCTACCTCCTTCCAACAGCAGGACCAGAGAGATCTCAAAAATTTAGTGATACTTAATGAAAAAGAAAATGGAATTGTTCTGGTGCAAAGAGAGTGTAATAAAAAGATCAGAAAGAGCAGCCAAAGTGACCAAAAGAGAACTAATATTCACCAGAAGAGTATTCCATGGAGCAGAGAACATGCTGGGGAATTACAGAAGGCTTCAGAAGGCAAGGACCCTGATGAGAGACCATAAAGCAGCATCACCGGAACTTCAGGGAAAGCTGGGAACAGGGAATTAGTCAGAAAGAGCCTAGGAGACTTTAATTCACTCTTAATGGTTCAATACCGATAAAGTGGACAGAAGAAAGGTCAGGGTAGAGAAGATGTAAATGACATGATTAATCTGATAGCTACGAGTAATTTACATTAAACTCTGTGACCTGCACACAGAGGATATGTGGTCCTCTCCCTCGGATATGGTGGTTCTTTGAACTCCTGTCCATCTGAATTTGCTTCTTTGTCTATCTCATCTAGTTTCCTGGTTCTAGCACAGTTCACATCTAATATCTCTCACGTGTGTGTCTCTCCAGCCTGAACTCCTCCGACCCCTGACTCATATTCACCTGCCTACTTGGCATCTCCAGTTGGATGGGTAACAGGCATCTCCAACTAAACATGACAAACCGACCTCTTGATATCCTGTGCCTGCAAACCTGTTCCTCTTAGTCATTCTGAAATTAGTAAGTGTAACTGCATTCTAGCTTGGGTCACGACGCTCTCGCGTCTAATCCATCAACAAGCCATGTCAGCTCTACCTTCCCCAAATACCCGTATCCAATCACCTCTCAGCACCTACACTGCTCCTAATCCAAACCACTACCACTGTTTACCTCTTCCCTGGCCTCTCCATGTCTGCCCTGGGGCACTTATAATTTATTCTCTCACAACGGCCAGAGGTGATATCATTAAACATAAGACAGATCATGTCACTCTTCTGCACAAACCTTTGCGTTTCAGTGGCTTTCTCTCAGAATGAAATCCAAAGCCTTGTAATGGTCTGCAATCGTTCCCCGCCCCTCCCCGACCCCGCCGCCGTTGCCTCTCCCATATGCCTTCTGCCACTCCTCCTCTAACTTAACTCTGTTCCAACCTCACTGGCCTCCTGGATCATGCCAGGAACAGTGTCTGCTGCCTCAGGATCTTGGCGCATGCTGTCCTTCTGCTCTTTCCCAGTTATCTACATGGCATACTTCCTCACTTCCTTGGCCTTTCATCAAATATGGAAACCATTCTTTCAACAAAGACAATATTAGGACATACTGACTTTTAAGAACCATAGATGATAGGGATTCAAAACAGAGACTGAGTTAGGGGACTTAGAAAAACAATGATAAATATTTGCATTAGTGTTTTGCACTTTACCAAGCTATATATTTTTTGAATTATGGAAACAACACTGTGGCCGCATGGGATCATTTACATTTTAAAATGGGGCCCCAAAGCTCAAACAAGCTACTATCTAAGAGCAAATACTCTTCCTCCTCCATGTTGAAATTTATTATATAATGATGATAATAGGGTAATAAGGGATATAATAATAACGATAATAGCTAATATTTACTGAATTCAAAGCACTGTTTTAAGCACTTCACACGTATTTTCACAGTTAATCCTCACAGAAGCCTGGGAACTAAGCACTAATATTTAATCAAAGCTTAGAGAAGGAGACTAGGTCAGTGGCAGGATAAATAACCAGTCCAAAGTAAACAGGTGGTTAGGAAGGGGCCAGGATTTACACCCAAGCCCTCAAGCTTCAGATCCTAGGTCTTTAACCCCCCATGTTAAATCCCTGCTTGGTCTGATAACATTTTTTTTTGTCTGCTTTGCTAAATATGCTAGATAAAGTTTTCAGTTGGACATAAGTGAATTCTCCAGTTGTATAAGTTGAGATCAACTGTGTTTACTGAACATTTCTTCAAGACCTAGGTAGTTTAAGAAATATCATCTTAAAAAAATAAAAAGAAAGACAGAAAGAAAAGAAGAAAAAAAAAACAGAAAGGAAGGAAGGAAGGAAGAAGAAAGAAAGACCATATTTGATTGAATTTAAGTGTGAAAAATTTCAGTGTAAGTGCTAATTGTCAGATGCTATAAGCCAGTCAAGCCAAGGCCCGTGGTTTCTAGAATACCCCATGACCACCATTTCTCAGGTTTGATGTTTTCTCTCTAAACAAGGTGTCCACTACTATGCATTAGCAGCTTGCCCCCTAGACTTTTCCACTTCAGCGGCAACCCCCAAGGAGCTTCATGAGCAGAGAAAAGAGAGCGCCTTACCTGGGGTGAGCATAGGCCAGCTGCCGGAACTCATTGCTCCAGTTGGGTCTTCCATAGAATGTTTTCTGCTTTAACCCTGTGACCACGTCAGTATTTTCATCCCAATGTAAAGCAATGTGAACAGCCTAAAATAAAAGTTGTGGTATCAGGTGACATTTAGAAAAAGAAAAAATAGGAACCTGTTTCTGAATAAAAGAACAAGTAATTATGTTCATTTGTTGATTGAACATGCAACAAATTTCCTTGTGTGGCTAGAGATGCTTATCATTAATATAAAAAAAATCACTGATTTTGCCTTTTGGGATAGACATCACATTCTCATTTCTCCGTGTGTTCCACCTTGGGGATGGTTGAAACAAAGAGTTTGATGTATACATGGTTGATGTGCAGTAACATGAGCCTGGGAGGATTTTTTCTTGACAAGGATGCAAGTAATACAGTAAATATGGTCAAGGGAAAGCAAGCAGTAAGCTACTTCTTTTTTTCTGCCAAATTTCTCAGAAATTAATCTCTACCTCTGTCTCCATTCACTTAATATTAAACCTTAGGGATTTGAAAAGGGTCCTGCCAGATTAAAATGATAGGAAATGTTCAGGAAGCAGCCAGATCTTACAATCAGATCAGCCTACTAGGATGAAACGGTTTGAAGTGTACTTTCCAGGTTCAAGTGCTAGGAGGATGTGGAGTCTGGCAGTCAGACCGTGGTGGCCAAGCACAGGAAGGGACATGGTTAGAGCTCTGTTCCTAGCCATGTGCCTTCAAATTATACAAGTGCACCCAGGCATCAGGTAAGTAGTGGCTTATAAATAAGAGCCTGGGGCATAGCACTGCCTACTGATGATTTTTTGAGTTGTGGAATCCCAAAAGCCACTTTCCTTCTTACTTCCTGGGATTTGTGTCTTCAATGCTCCCCCTAGAGGCCCCGACACAGCTCTTGAGTTCACATGCTTCACCCATTGGTGCTCCAATTGCTCATGGCCTCTGACTCATCCTGCTCCTGACCAGTTTGGCTAACAACCCTGTGGGTCCAACCTTCACCTCAGGTTCCTACTGCACACTGGCCTCCCAGGCTGGCCTTCTTATCAGTCTAGGAAAGCAACCAGGAGCAGAAGGGGTGAGCAGAAAACAGTGGAGAGGCCCCAACAGGCATGACAGTGATGGTCGACAATGTGCTGTCAGGCACGTCTGACAGTGGGGGTAGGGTGCGGTGGGGGTAGGGAGGGGTAAGGATCCTATCAGAATGGAGTTTGGAAATAGAGCCCTCCAGGAGACAGAGCTATAGCTGAAGGATGGCAGGATCCTCTCCCTGAACAGGTTTGTTAAGACAGAGAATGAAGCATGAAATATGAGACAAGATCTTGCTCAGGAACAAGAGTTGAGGATTGAGCCTTGAAAAAGAGCAGAAGCCTTGGTACCAGAACTGGGACTCAAGGTCAGAGTTGTGTCAGCCTCCAGATTAGAGCATCCCATCAGTATTGCAGCCCCAGAGCCCTATTGCTTCAGAGTAGGATTGACTGGTGCCATACAGTCAGCTGATTTCAGCTGTGGGAAGAAGGTGGAGGCAGCCAATTTACTTTTGACAAACTGCCAAATCTAATGACCAAGTCAAGTCCATTCTCCTTGGCTTCTCTGCCAACCACAAGACTGAACAGTACTTCTCCTTGATTTTATATGCATTGCAAAATCCTATTTCTTTGACTTATTTCTGACTCTTCTTTTCATTCAGCGACAAAACATTAGATTTGTATTTCTGTGATATTCTCCTGTCTCACAATGCAGCTGCCTTCCCAGTCTCTAGTCCCCTTTGGACCACTACTCCCCAAAGAAATTTCATTTTCAATTAGCATTGTCTACAAAGATGACTCCCAGCTTTCTCCCTGATGCTCTCATTTTCTGGCCCGAGTAGAGTCCTGGGTCTTAGACTCTCCAAGCATATTTTTAAGTATTTTTTTTCTGTAAATATGTAAATACTTCGAGTGAGCAACACAAAAAGAAAGAGAGAAGGTCTCTGCTTTGTGAGGGACTGGTCTTTGAAGGGAGGGGAAGCCCATGTGCACAACCTCAATGACATAAGTCAGACCCTGATGCTTCTTTATGAGAGACAGAAACAAAACACCCTGGAGAGGTACACAGGTTACACTGCTGAAACCTCAGATACTTTTGACTAAGAGAGCTGGGGATAGCCGTACAGGGGACAGGGTTTCAGAGAATCATTCCATGCAGTAGGCAGTGGGGAGGACAGAGGACATTAAGTGACTCCCTCCGGGAGAGGGGACATAGGGGGAAGACATGGAAGTGCACAAATATAAGGCATTGTTTGGTGGTTCTAGTGCCAGAGGAGCATGATGGGAATGCAATTGAATGAGCCAGTTACCATCAGGTCAGGAAGAGCTTTGAAGTACTTGCTAAGAAGTCTTGAGTATTATTTAATAGAAAAAAGGGCCCCTTTCTACTCATGTTAGTGGTATTGTTGAGGTACCAATCAGTGATGTTCAATACATTTGGAATTATGTTTGTTCAAAAAAAAAGGAATTATGTTTGTTCCATATTTCTCAGCCCAGTGTTCAATTAATCTCCAAACCCTGTTGATTTGCCCTTCATAATACCTTTTCCATCTGTCCCTTCTGTTCTTGTCAGTCTGCCACTTTGAGGTTGTTGAATTCAGTTTAACAATTGGCTATTTCTAAAGCAGCCTTTTGATTCCTCACTGACAGAACACACCAATTATTTTTTCCTGCAATTTGAGCATCTAAAGAGTTTCAACATGTCACGATAAAGATTTAAGAACACTTTTATTTTAATTTACAGTATTCAGTAAAAAAAAAAAAAAGTATATCCTAAAACATACTTTTAGAAGGAGCAGGGGTGGGATGGAGCAGAGTTGTGGTCACAAAATCCAACAGGGCCTCAGTCTCAAAACTCCCAAATAACTGGGAATTCTTAGATGGATGCATGTAATAAATTCACTTTAGAAGCTGAAGAGCAAGTGCAGAAGTGAAAAGTACAAACAATGGCTGTGTCTGTACTTTATCAAGTGGATCATTAGTCAAAAATCCCATTTGAGGGATCCCTGGGTGGCGCAGCGGTTTGGCGCCTGCCTTTGGCCCAGGGCGCGATCCTGGAGACCCGGGATCAAATCCCACATCGGGCTCCCGGTGCATGAAGCCTGCTTCTCCATCTGCCTGTGTCTCTGCCTCTGTCTCTTTCTCTCTCTGTGACTATCATAAATAAATAAAAATTAAAAAAATTAAAAAAAAATCCCATTTGAATAAGAGAAATGCTTGTTTGGAAAACATAATTAACACTATTTAATTCATTAAGATGTTTTAAGCTTCAATCCCAAGGAAACTGTATTTCAGATTATCCCATAGGAATAAATATTTAAGGCTGACTGCAAATAAGACCTTAGAAATTCATTTAGCTGCTGATTTTTAAGCTAAGTCTTGCTCAAAGGTACAGAGTCAAATTTCAGTGATGTCCCATAGAGCATTGTGTGTGTGTGTATGTGTGTGTGTGTGTGTCTATGAGAGGGAGGCAGAGAGGGAGACAGCAGGAGTACCTACTCTCAGGAACACATTATTTGTAAATTTAGTGATTAATGCAAATTTTGGCTCAAACATACTTTCCCTGAGTAAATATCAACAGGAACAACCATAGAAATGCTGATTAGAACACGCATTTCATAAACCTAGTGATCACTTCATCACTAGTTTCCATATGCGAGGAGTTAAAAAAGATTTAAAACTTAGTAGTTATCATTCAATATAGTCAACACTGAAAATACTACCTTAGTGCAACATTTTGTTATCTGTTATTTTTGGTAAATTCAACCTTAATATTTCATTAAAACAATACACTGCAAAACATGTGCCACAACAAAAGAGCCTCTTGATCTTAGGTGAATGAAAATAGGTGCACACAACTTCTAAGAATGCCTTAAGATAAAGAAATCTCTAGATAAATCATGTATTCATAATGATTATTTTCTGTAGATGTTCACATACTTCACAATACAAAATGTTGAATGTAAACACTCTGGAATTTTTTTTTTCTGTCAACTCAGAATAGCTCAAAGCATTGAATTAGAAACCAATCAGCAGCTGAACAAGACTATACAGCTAATTAGTAATATTTGCTTGATGTCACTAAAATGACAAATGCAATTTTTAGTGACATAATTTTTTCCTGGATTTTCATGCTTGGGATTTTCTTCCATTAGCCAACCTCTTTTCCAGTCTTCTTTCCTATTCCTCAACAAGTTAACTGTGGATTTTTTTTTTAATTTATTTTATTTTTTTTATGAAAGGCACACAGTGAGAGAGAGAGGCAGAGACATAGGCAGAGGGAGAAGCAGGCTCCATGCACCGGGAGCCCGACGTGGGATTCGATCCCGGGTCCCCAGGATCGCGCCCTAGGCCAAAGGCAGGTGCCAAACCGCTGCGCCACCCAGGGATCCCTTAACTGTGGATTTTTAAAAATCACTATGATTTGAATAGTTCTTTCTAATCTGATTTTATTCTTCTTTCATTTTAAGAACATACAAATAATTCTTTCATGCCACCAGATAACTATATAACTCATTATTGACACCGTCCCTCTTTTCTTTGCTCTATTATTAGATGACTTATGTAATACTGATTATTCTGAGTTTTATCAATACCTGATTTTCATCCCAGCTGGTGAGAAATATATGATAGTTCAGAAAATGAGCTTTCCCTCGCTCACTCATAAGTGTTTCCAGTGAGAGTAAGAGATCAGCAAACCACTCAAAAGCCTTTGGATCGTGGCAAATCCAGTAGAAATACACCTGTCAAGAGAGAAGACAAGAGAATGGATCTGTCCCTCTTTTCATAATGTGCTGATAATCACAGACTACTTTATCTCCATTAAATTATTTGAGCTCAAATGGGCACTTCTGCAAAATGACATACTTCTCTCTGCCAGGGAACAGTCACACTGTGATTTCTTTTGAAAAAATTCACATTGTGTTTGAAAAAGTCCAGAGTGAATTCAGAGTCAGGAGTCTGTGGGCTGTTGCCAGTTTCACTGGATGAGGATCAATTCACCACATTCCTGGCTGTGCTTCTTTTGAATGAGGTTAATAATCATAACTAGCTGTGCCTTTCATTGCTCCCAAAGGGGGATAAACCATTAGACCAACCCCCTTAATTTTTACTCATGACCTAAGCTCGGGATTTGAACTCTCTTCTCCAGAGACCCTAAAGGCTTGTGCACTGATCTACTTCGCCATCATGACTTCCGACTTCCGAAGGGTGGAGATTATGGAAATTGCAGAATCAAGTCACACACAGGCCAGAAGTTTTCCCTCAGTCAAACATATCAGTCTCCAAGAAAGTTGGTAGGTGTTGGTTATGGTTGTGTGTCAACTACTATAATGAAATTATGTCTAGGAGCATTCTTTTTTAACTCTCTGTGTTTAGTAAATGACATGTGACAAGAAGTAGTCTAGATTTGCTGAAATAAAGGCTTAGTTTTTGTGCTTTGAGTTTTAGGTAATTGTATCTAGAAGAAACCACAGGAGATAGATCTATTAATTCTCCTGATTTTTCTCACACTCCTGTTCCTTGCTCCCCACTACTGTTTCCTTCAATCCTTCCCCAAAGAGACTTCTCTATAGCTTAGCAAGATCTACCAGAGAATCGGCCTTTACCTCCATCAGGAAATATCTCCTCCAATAGATGCTGTACTCCTGCCTCCCCTCTCCACCAGCCAGGCTGCAAGCTTGCAATCATGATGAAAGTTATACATGAGGTTAATTAACAGACCAAGTTCATGAGGAAGAAAATTCACAGAATATATTTCAAGGCTGAATATCTTGCCTACTTTCTCCAGGTTTGTGCAGGAATTTATAATATTAATAGTAAATAAGAGTGAAAGCTAGTGAGGGTAAGACCTTTTCTCTTAAAAAAACAAAAACAAAAACATAGGGGAAGGAGTAAAAAGGAGAGAGAAGCAAATCATAAGAGACTCTTAATTATAGAGGACAAACTGAGGTTTGATGGAGAAGAGGTGGCTGAGGATGGGCTGGAATGGGTGGTGGAGATTAAGGAAGGAAGTTGTTGTGATGAGCACTGGGTGTTATATGTAAGTGATGAATCACTAAATTCTACTCCTGAATCCAATATTACACCATCTGTTAACTAACTAGACTTTAAATAAAAAAATGGAAAAAAGATAATTAGAGCCCGATATTTGATGGACAGCTATGGCTCAGGAGGCACTTTTGATTCTAACCTCAGCTCAAATAATAATCTTTAAGTGTCTTAATCCCCCAAAGGAGCACCTATCTCTTCACAGTTGTAAATGTGAACCAATGGTTCCTTCTATGGAACACCTCATAGACCCCCACAAGTATAGTGATTGTGTTCATCCGCTCCCTTGTTGGCTCAACAAATGTGTATTCCATGCTTATTCTATGTCAAGACTACTCTCCTCTCGGAACTTTAAGAGCAAACAGAAGAAGCAAAAATTTGCCATTCTCCTAGCATTTGCATGCAGAGGGAGAAGAAAGATGGTAAGAAGTAAAGCATAGGGTACTTCTTTTTTTTTAATAAATTAATTTTTATTGGTGTTCAATTTACCAACATACAGAATAACACCCAGTGCTCATCCCGTCAAGTGTCCCCCTCAGTGCCTGTCACCCATTCACCCCCACCCCCCCGCCCTCCTCCCCCTCCACCACCCCTAGTTCATTTCCCAGAGTTAGGAGTCTTTATGTTCTGTCTCCCTTTCTGATATTTCCCACACATTTCTTCTCCCTTCCCTTATATTCCCTTTCACTATTATTCATATTCCCCAAATGAATGAGAACATACACTGTTTGTCCTTCTCCGATTGACTTACTTCACTCAGCATAACACCCTCCAGTTCCATCCACGTTGAAGCAAATGGTGGGTATTTGTCATTTATAATGGCTGAGTAATATTCCATTGTATACATAAACCACATCTTCTTTATCCATTCATCTTTCGATGGACACTGAGGCTCCTTCCACAGTTTGGCTATTGTGGACATGGCTGCTATAAACATCGGGGTGCAGGTGTCCCGGCGTTTCATTGCATCTGTATCTTTGAGGTAAATCCCCAGCAGTGCAATTGCTGGGTCGTAGGGCAGGTCTATTTTGAACTCTTTGAGGAACCTCCACACAGTTTTCCAGAGTGGCTGCACCAGTTCACATTCCCACCAACAGTGTAAGAGGGTTCCCTTTTTCCGCATCCTCTCCAACATTTGTGGTTTCCTGCCTTGTTAATTTTCCCCATTCTCACTGGTGTGAGGTGGTATCTCATTGTGGTTTTGATTTGTATTTCAGCATAGGGTACTTCTGAGAGTGATAAGTACTATGGAGAAATGTAGCTGGAAAGGGCTGCAAACTAAGTCAAAGGGTCAAGGGAAGGGAACGTTTGAGCAAAGACGAAAGGAGGCAGAGGGATCATGGTTGAGGTGGGAGCCCTACAGATGAAGGGAGCCAGGAGTGGGACCTCTGGGGAAAAGCCAGGAGGCCCGCATGCCTGGAGCTGTGAAGGAGGGAGGGCACTAAGAAATAAGGTCTGAGGGGAAGGCTGGGAAGTACAGATGTGCGGCTTGGGCCATCCTGACTTTGACTCTGAGTAATATGGGAAGGCACTGCAGGGCAGTGAGCAGGGGAGTAACAGGATCTGTGGAAAAATCAGGGGAAAGGAACCCTGGAAGAATGGAGGCCAGGAGGCTGATTTTATATCCCATGTTAGTGATGAGTACTGCTAACTTCTTTCTTTTCACTTTGCATGGTACCTGATCTAAATTAGTCTTTGAACACCATAGCCCTCCTTTTGACCTGCCTTGCTCCCTGTGGAAACAGAAAATCTATTGACTGAATTTAATACCATTCTTACCAGTGCACCTCCCCTTCCTTCTGCTCTCAATAGGTTGTTTCACCTAGGAACATTGATGGTGGCATTTGGATTAGAACAAACACCATTGATTTATTTTCTTTTATTTCCATTCCTTAAGGAACGTGCTTAAAATACATTCATGTAGGAAAAATACCCCATTTACTTTTTTTAAAAACTTGTCAATTTCAAATCCCGTCTCAATCATCCTTACTTGAAAAATGCCCACATCTTAGCTTCCTGCTCACACTGACCCTTATCCTTTCAACTAGAAATCATGCCTGTCCTTGCTTTCTTGTGGCTTAGCAGTGTGTCAGCGTTCTTAGGGCTTGCCAAGCCTTTTATACTTTTTACTTCCTTGTAATGGCTTTGTGTGTTTTTCCCTCTGTAATTGACTTATAGGTGACACTGGGCAGCTTTGGTGCAAGAGGCAATGAAGAAAAACTGAATAGGCTCAGAAGTGCTTCAGGCAGAAAAAGAAGAAAAGAGACTTTGAACAGAGAAAAAGGCTATTTACTTTGACTCTCTTTCATCCTTCTAACGGTGAGGGACACTCACTGTGAAGGGACAGGGCAGTTCTACTTCTGCATTTCGTCCAGTAGCAAGGACCTGGTCACCGGTAGAACAAATATCCCAAACAACAGGCTACCCCTCTGTGATCTTCCCAACACTTACCCTTCCTCAGCCTCCCAAAACAAAAAGTCCTGAAATCAGTTACCTGTCTCAAGCTTGGCTTCCAGGGTTCTGCAGCTGATAGCAGAGGCCCCCAATACTTAAGGTTACTTTTTTTTTCTTAAGGTTACTTTTAAAAGAAAAGTTTTGTTAAACAAAGAGTCATCCTCAGTAAAGAGATGAAAGTTCTGAACTTTCATAGCAACAAAGTTCCTGCTTTTACAGAACTCATCTCACACATTTCTGTAGACAAAATGGATTCCCAGATGCTTCTGGAGACCACTCCAGGAGTGTACAATGGTTTTAGGGGAGTTCTCTGTGCATATGGCCTGTCTCAGGCCTTCGTGTCACATTGTTCCCGGCAGGGACCACCATACCAACCTCAGCCACTCCCACCTCTGAGGATGTGGGTCTGGGCAACATGCAGTTCTGTGATCTCTGTGAGTACCACTTCATCCCTATGCTCCCTGCAGCTGGGCTTCTCTCTAAGAATTCTGCAGACTTGTACTTGGACCAGGTTAGGTTGATCTGGGGCCAGAAGGGAATGGACTTGTGCTACTTTTTGAGAAAAGATTTCAGAAAATGAAGTAAGAATAGCTACTACTCTATCCACAGATACTCCCTGTCTCATGGCCTGGATAGGCATCCCCAAACACAGGCGGAGGACATAACCACAAATATAATCTATATTTCTTTAGATCCCAAATAAATTTCCTGAAGATGGAATGGGGACAAAATTTATTCATTTATATGTCTATTTATTTATGGCCCAGGACCTCTCCAAAGATGGAAATTTTATGTGAGGACACAGTTTTATGACACACTGTGGCACAGTAATTAAACACTGTGAGACCCTGAGACTTCTAACCTGTCCTAGACTCCCAGCTTCAAATTTTAAGGCTGGGTAACTGGGGGCAGGTTTTTTTTAACTTGAACCTAGATTACCATGTGTATAAACAAACAAAACAACCCTCCAAAACAACAACTTATGAGATTATGGTGAGGATGAAAGAAATGGTTCATGGAAGCATCTGGCACAATGTGTGACACAAGCATTAAGTGCTCAGAGCTGTTTGTTGTGATTGCTTCTCTCTTTGCTGTCGTTTGGAGGAGCTTACAGAATGAATGCTACATGTTTATATTAGAGACAGCAAAGGGAATCATTTGCCTTACTTGGGATCTGTGTTCCCACAGGGCACTTGTGAATCATACAGGTGGTGATCATTGAGAAGAGGTGAAGCTCAACTTTATCTCTAAGATCTGGGAACCTCAGCATTGATCATAAGGATGTAGTCCTGACAGAGGAATCCCTTCATTAGCAAAGTGCACACCAGGCTCTGTGTGTGCCATTTTATAGGGTGCCAAGGTTAACCTTGACCTTGACCAATGCCTCTACCGAGAAGAAGGCCAGTGGAGTTGCATTGTGACTGCTTTCTTCTGGACAGCATCTTCTGTTCCCCACAGTTATGAGCTGAATGTTTGTTATCATCTCCAGATTTATATGTTGAAACCCAATGACCCGATGTGATGGTATTTGGAAGTGGGGCCTTTGAAAGGTGGTTAGATTTAGATGAGGTCATGAGAATGGGACCTCTGATGATGGGATTAGTGTCCTTCTGAGAAGAGGAAGAGACCAGGATCTCTCTATCTCTGTCATGTGAGGACACAGCCAGAAGGTGGCCATCTGCAAGCCAGAAAGAGAGGCCTCATCAGAACCCAACCATGCTGGCTCCCTTATCTCAGACTTCTAGCTTCAAGAACTGTGGACAAATACACATTTGTTGTTTAAGCCACCCAGTCTATAGTATTTCTGTTATAGCAGCCTGAACTATATGCTATATGCTAAGATATCCATGCTGTACAAAATAATTCAGAGCTGATAAAACCTTCAAACAAATAGGGTGATGGAGACTTTCCACTGAGGGAATTGTGGCCATTTAAAAAAAAAAAAAAGAATTCTTCTCCCTAAAAAGATAAAGACTGTGACTGATTAGAAAATATAAATAAATGTTTAATATCCTCAATAAATGGTAGCTATTATTGTCCTGGTTTTTATTTTGTTGTTGTTATTGCAAAGGTCTTCCTGAACGAATATAATAACAAACAGATTTTGGAGCAACTGTTTCTTCTTATTGAGAAACTTCCTTAATGTGGCTTCCATGTCCCATTTTTAAGGAAAATATAATTATAAAGTAGTTTTTCTGGTTAACCATTATCAGACTGAGACCAGTCTTTGTAAATCATTTTAGTCTCTGAAATCTATTTCTTTCTTTTTTTTTTTAAGATTTTATTTATTTATTCATGAGAGACACATAAAGAGGCAGAGACACAGGCAGACGAAGAAGCAGGCTCCCTGCAGGGAGCCCGATATGGGACTCCATCCCAGGACCCTGGGATAATGCCCTGAGCTGAAGGCAGATACTCAACCACTGAGCCACCCAGGTGTCCCTGAAGACTTTTTCTTTAAAAGTTCTTTAAAGTTAATTATTTCATGGCCGTACTACTGCCCTGCCCTGTGAGTGAGGGCCAACATCATTTGTGCCTCAGTTTGTTTTAATTATAGTTAATAAGACTTGTTGGACAACCAAAATGTTCATTAATAATAAAATCACTACATCAATTGTGAGATATCTATACTTTGGAATACTCTGAAGACAGTAAATAAAATGAAGTCGATCGATAGGTATTGACACCAAAGGTGCTCTAAGCGATATTATGAAGGGCAACAAAAACAAAACAAAGTGTATCTCTTTCTCTCCAACCACATCTCTACTTATTTGTATATAAAGTAACACACTGTATATGTGCATGGGTGCAAATATGTGGAGAAGGGATGGAATGAGACATGTTCCACTGTTCAATGGTGAACCCTTAGGGTAAGGTGGTGGTGGTTAGTTTGGGGAAAAAGGCTAATGAAAGGAGATTTTTTTGACTGAGTATTTTATTTGAATCTTTTACAAGGACTTTATTGTCTGGTATTCCTTGTGTGGCTAATAAGCCCAAATATTAAAACTATTAATTCTGGTTACCTCCCCACAGGGCAATGGTGAGGCCTGATGGGAGACTGAAGTCTTTTGAGGCTGTCTAGTGAAAGATGGGAGGCACAGGTGTCTTCTGGGGGGGGGGCACATGTGACTTCATGTACCCCGTTCAATTTATTACAACACTGTCAGTGGTTAGCAGAGAGATGATCAATTTTAGGAATAGCCAGAGCTCCAGTGTGAGGGAAAGGGAAAGCAAATAATTTCTCAAACTAAACAGATTAAATTAAGTGCATTTTTCATTCATTAGAAAAGAGAGCAGGCCCTCCTTTGTTTTATTAATATATTTAAGTAGGGTATGGATTTTTGCCTTTCTTGGCCTCTTTGCCTTGTTCCCACTGGCCTGAGCTGTCTTTTTATTTGAATTATCTGTTTATTATATTAGGTTAAGGACCCAAGGCCATCTTGCATGGGACACACTATAAATACCCATTATCATGGTTATGTATTATTGAGGTGATGAAGGAAGACAATTTATGAAGAAATGCGATTATCTCGGTTTTTCTATAATCTATCTTATTATAGTCTAAAGATTACATATGCAGTGAGGAAAAGGAACCAAATCTTTCAGTTGGCCATTCTCTCAGCCCTGTTTACATGGCTGTGACATTAGGGGAACTAAAATGTATAAGCCAATATATTTGCCCCTGCCATCTCCCCCTCCCCATTTGTACACACCTATTTCATTCATCATTTTGACAGTTTGCACAAGCAAACTGTCCTAATTTTTTTCAAGAGCTCTTTTCACAAATTGAGTGTGATGTGGAATTAATCATCCCGTTAGGCAGGCGTTGGAGGATGTTCATCACGATGGGGCATTTGCACCCCCAGCGGCTCAGTGTCCTTTGAGTTGGATCACAGAGATGCCTCAACCACTCACGCCTCCTTCCCTCATCCCAAAGGAGCGGTGTGTGCTCATCTGTGTTCAACTAAGTGAAGTTTGGCTCTTATTCGTGTGTTGAAAATACCCTTTTCACATATTACAGCTTTTCCCCACTTTTTTTCCCCCAGCAAGCCATCATTCTACTTATTTTTACTTTGCCTTCTTGGGAAATTTCCTTCTAACCGCTTCATCCCCTCCTCCCTACCATCTTTAAAAATAAAAGATCGTTAGAAAGAAATTTTAAAACACCAGCTTCAAATAGAAAGTGCTACACATGATCCCAGAGAAGCAGCAGGCATCCTATTGGCTATTCTCCTGCATTTTAGAAATGTTCTAGAATAATATGGCAGAGGAGAAGGGTAAAGAGATATAGTTTGCAATGGTAGCAACTAAGAAAACTTTGCAGGTGTTTTTTTTTTTTATTGTAGACTTGCAACATCAGGCTAGTACGTAAAAATGTACACTTTTATGCCAACTGGTCTCTTATACAGGGAGAAAATCCCACCTAATTGCAGTTAACTCTTTAGGCTTAAATTTCCAGCTCTGTACCCCTATGCTGCATTTCCCCTTTTGCTTATTACAGAAGAGAACAATCTGAAAACTATAGCCCAGATCTATAATTGTGAAGACATTGTTAGATAAATATGTACTGCTGTGCTCTGCTGCACTTTAAAAATTATATAGATGCCGACAGTTTCGTGGAAAGAGTATTTATATCTCAAACACATGTAGGCGGCCCTGACAAATATTAGTTACATAAGCCTAATGATAGCTGTACTCAAACAAATACAAAGTGGCTTTAAAACAGAAAAGCTTCTTAAACTTTTTCTCTTGCATGCAGACTCGAAGCAGGTGGGTCTCAAGTGGAATTTTCAGCAACAATTCTCAATAGCATGAAATCTCACTTTTTGCATAGAAAAGGCCTGACATGGAAATTAGAAATGCATGCTTCCATCCTGACTTAGTGGCTAACCGATTGGGTGACTTTGAATAAAACACTTCCCAGCCTAAGTACAGATGCTGACTTTCACGGTTATATGCAGAGCTGGGGGTTTATGACTTCTCAAGTTATTTTGTGATTCTATGCTTTTAGTTTTCTTTCTCCCAGATACCATTATTCTGACCTTCATTTTCAGTGGAACATCGCCCCAATATTACCCTCAGTTTCCGTAAGATATAAAAACATTTTTTTTTAAAATTTCCAATTTCTTGGTTTCTGATTTTTTGGGGGGATAGAGATCAATGTCCTGGTTTTATAGTTTTGTGGTAACTGCTTAACCCTCCCACTGAAACAGCCTTGAGAAACCCTATAAACAGAGTCCAGAAATAACAATAAAATAGTGAGGGAGGAGGTGGTATTAGGATTTTGTGGGTTTCTGTATAGACCCTGAGATGTTGTGGCTTCTTACAAGAATTTTTCCTATTTGTAGTAAAATAATTGGAACATATTACTTGAATCATAAAATTACTGAACAAATAGTCTTTTTGGTTAAATAAAAATGGATTAATCTTAATAATCTAGAATTTTATAAAAAATTACATAGAAGCCATTTGTTCATTTTGGCATGTAGATATTTATTTACTCATTGATTTACTCAAAAATTATAGCGTGCTTGTGTGTGTGTGTGTGTATCTCATTATAAAGACACCCAAAGAAGTCATACTCAAGGAGCTTAGAATATATTAGGGGAAATGAAATCCTTTGTGAACATGATATAAAAGCGTAAGGATAATAGATATTGAGAGAAGGGTGAGGAGTTGCAAGTCTGGTGTGAGGAGAGTGAGGGGCTTGTCATGTCAGTGTCAAAGGGCCTGGCACGTAGTAGGTGCTTAATAGATATTCACTGAGGAAATAACTGAATGAAAGTGAGACACGCAATCCATCACACATCTCCATGTGAAATATAACGTGACCTCCAATGTTGTGAAAACTATGAAGCAAGAAGCTGCTTCTGTGGATGGGTTTTACTTGGTAGACAGTGAGAAGAAAGAAAAAGCCTGCAGGGGATTGAGAAGTCATCATAAACCATAACAAAGCACTGTCATGGGGTCTGAATAGATAAAAGAGTAGTTGCTTGTTTTGTCCTATTGACTGAACGTCTGTGTCTCCCCAAACTCATATTTTGAAACCTAATCCCCAGTGCGATAATATCTGGAAGTGGGGTATTTGGGAGGTGATTTGTTCACACAATTCAGAATGGAATTAGTGCCCTTATGAAAAAGACTCTAGACCTCTAGACTTCTGTATCTACTTTTTCCTCATTGAGTTGCAAACTGTAAGTCAACAAATTTGACTCTTGCTGCCAAAAAAAAAAAAAAGAAAAGAAAGAAAGAAAAGAAAAGAAAAGAAAAAAAAGAAAAGAAAAAAAGAAAAGACTACAAAGAGCTCATTCCCTTCTGCTATGGGAAATTAGAGCCAGAAGACTGTTGCCTATAAACCAGGAAGCAGGCTCGCATCAGACACCAAGTCAGCCAGTCATAGATCTGGGGCTTCTTAGCATTGGAACTGTGAGAAATCCATTTCTGTTGTTTATAAGTGATCCAAGTCCATGTCACCATGATACAGCAGCCCAAATGGACTAAGACATTTTGTTGAACTTATTGTGGTATAGAAGAAAGAAGATGAGTGTGGATTCGAAGAGTCTGGATTCAAACTCTCATTCTACTATTTATCTCTTTATTAGCTCTCTGTACTTTGGGTTCCTCAGTAGTAAATTGAGAATTTTACCTAACCGAAAGAGCAATTATGACAATTTGATAATATAACTCTATCATTCCTATGAGCTTTGTGATCAACTTCAGTTTTCTCATCTGTAAATGGGAATAAAAATGGTGAGTTCCGTAAAAAGATGATGTGAGATAGTATGTGTCAAATGGCTAACTTCCTGCCTGTTTTTGGTAGCCATGGCTTGATGAATCTAAGCTATTTGTAGCAGTAGTACTAAAACTCTATCTACATCTTTGGCAGCTATAATTAACTTTTATATCATTTTATACACATTTACATTACGTTATTTACACATCACATTATTTATTTGTCTTATGTGGTATTAAAACTCCCTGTTGGATACGGACTCATTTCTCCATTGCGCAGAGCAGGAAATCCAGCTCAGAGAGGTGATCTGAGTCACTCAAGGCGATGCTTCTAGTGAGGGTGGAATCAGGCTGAAGCAGATTATCTGGCCAGGCATCCCTCTGCCTACAATACAATGGTGGCAGTCATATCTACCATATGTTGGTTATGTCATGGAAAGAGCCAGATGGATCTAAGTTTGAATCTTCATTCTGCCTTTTATTACCCATGTATTTTTAGGGCAGTCACTTTGGTTTCTCTAAGCTTCAGTTTTTTTATGTGAGAAAAGGCTTGCTACTATCTACTTTATAAGGTTGTTGGGAATTATAATGATCAAATGAGAGAATGTATGTCAAGCACCTGTCACTTGGAAACACATGAAATGACAGTTGATGTTTCTCTTATTTCTTAGTTAGAAAAGCCTCAACTTTAGAGACCTTCTGGTATTGCCCTGAGTGCTTCAAAGGATGCTATTCCTTAATAAATGTTAGGGGCAGAAGGTTTCCATGACTAACTAAGCTTGGGAAGGATGAGTGAAACAAAACTGAAAGGGGTTCTTTTCTACAGGACTTATTTAATAGGCTAATAGATGATATGAATCTTCTAGAATAGGATTTGTAGTAGCATAAGTCCTTTCAACCACTGAACTCTCTTTAGTGGACACATGACTAGTGTTCATATCTGAACTCATGTTAGACATGCTAATCTAATCAACCGAATTCCTTTGCTAGATGAGGGAACTGGAGCCAAAGTGTGAATTGGAAACAAGGTAGGATCAGGCCCAGAACCAGGCTTGCTTGACACCCCGAGTCCTCCTAATTTGACACCACTTGGTATTAACACAGCTTCCTTTCTCCTGCTGCTCGAGTGTCTGCTGCTGGTCCTCAGAGGGTTAAAGTATGGACCATCTTCGCGTAGGACAAAGGATGGAAGGCAACTATGGAGGCATCTTGTCAGAGAACAGACAAGAAATGTCAAAAGAGATTCAGAGCTTGGCAACACCAAGTAAGCAGGCCATTGATTCCCAACTGTGGCATTTTTGCTTCTTGTTAAGATCCTGAGTCCATGAAAGGAAGATGCTGAATTGCATGCCTGCAGCCATAGTATCAGGCAAAAGAGACTAAGGGAAAGGCCGCCTGTTAATATCACTAACTGTAGCCCAGTCACAAAGCCATTTGCAGCCTGTCCATATTTTACTGACATGAGCAATTACATGTCCTGTAATGGCAATGAAGCAATAAAATTTATGTCTTGTCATCTTTAACAAGATTAGACGTAACCCTTCTCATAAATGTAATACCGAATGGAGATTTTTAAGAACATAAGTATAGTTAAGGATCCTTGAGTTTATCCCTCATAGTTAATTAAAATCCTCCCCAAGAATTGGCAGATGATAGATAGAAGGATGTTGAACCTTTTAATCCATGTAAGTGTGAGCTAACGATTTTTTCCATACCTTGCTCAGCTTCAGCTGGGTTTGTGACTCACATTTGTACCATATGGATTTCAGAAGAGAGGCGAAGGGAGTGACCCCTATTCCTGCAGCGATGCACACGCTCACTGGATAGTGAAATACGTCCGTCAGGGTGGTTCCAAATGGCCCGTCCACGGCCAGCCTGCAATCACAAAGTGCAGCCCTGTGACATCCAGAACGCTCTGCTCTTGAAAACAAAGCGATCCTCAACCGCTTCTTATAGGATGTGTTCAGAACTGTGCTTGAGGTTGCCCTGTTTGGAGAGCCTGGACTTAGCATAAGGAAGTGGAGGCCTGTCTCATAGGGATGAGGATGGCCAGACAGGCTGGTCCAGGGGCCATTTGTGGAAGGACAAAGCCAGGCTTCTCTGGCTTGAGCTCATACCTCTTCCCATGGGAAGCTCTTTTTATAGTTCTTAGAAGCTTGTTTTGGCTCCAGGCATCATGAAGCCTGGTAGAAGAGAGCTTTTCCTTCCCTTCCCTTCCCTTCCCTTCCCTTCCCTTCCCTTCCCTTCCCTTCCCTTCCCTTCCCTTCCCTTCCCTTCCCTTCCCTTCCCTTCCCCTCTTCTCCCATCCCATCCCCTCCCCTTCTTTCCCTTCTGTTTCTGCAGCTGCCATCAGAGGCATAAAGTAGAAGCAGAAGGTGGGGGCAGCCTGGGTGGCTCAGTGGTTTAGCACTGCCTTCCGCCCAAGATGTGATCCTGGGGTCCTGGGATCGAGTGCCACATTGGGCTCCCCGCATGGAGCCTGCTTCTCCCTCTGCCTGTGTCTCTGCCTCTCTCTCTCTCTCTCTCTCTCTCTCTCTCTCTCTCTCTCTGTGTGTGTGTCTCATGAATAAATAAATAAAAAAATCTTAAAAAAAAAAAGAAGCAGAAGGTGGTTTAGAAGGCTTCCCCGTCCTATTGCTAATGTTCTTCTTTATTTTTACTTATTCAGTCTCACGTCTTCGTATATTCATATAAATTTAATCTAATAGAAGCCATTCATTTGGAATAACAATGATTTGGAGATATTTTGTCAGTTATGTGGAATTTCCAAAACTTGTTATTTTTTATTTTTGTGAAGGCAAAATCTGGGTTTTTGCAAGGAATGGCACTGAGGTTTTATCTTTGCTTAGCAAATTTTTCTTTGTAAGGATGAAGCATATTTATTGAATAAATATGACAGTCTTTTGTGTGATCCAGAATAGAGGGGCCCCTGGATTCTATTCCATTTCACAACACCAGTTCTCCACACTGGCTTTTCTTTTATTTCCTAAAATACAGAGTGCCTCCCTTCTGTCCTGGGGCCTTTGCATGTGACAATCCAAGTAACCAGAGAATACTCTGTCTCAATTCCTCCCCTCTCCCTGGACTTGGTTAACAGTTACCCTTTCATTTGGCCTTATCCCAATCATTTCCCTAGGGAAACTTCATGGACTGCCTTAGAGTCGGCTAGATCTCCTCATATAATTTATAGCCCATGTACCCTCCCTCCATAGTCCTCGTCACGTTTGTAATTTTATAGTTTTTTGGGCGTGTGTGCATGATTTGATTTGCATCTGTCTCGATTACTGGACCACAAATTCTCTGGAGGGAGGAGCTAGGTCTGTCTTTGCTCCACTCAGCATCCCAGTGCCATGCGTACTCTCTGGCATGGAGCTGTTCAATAACAATTTGTTGAATAAATTGTAAAGGGAATGTTTAAAATATTTCAGTCAGCAGAATGTATTAAATAACCTCAACTATTCCAAAAGCACACATTTACATATGAACAAAGATATGCTAATTAAAAGGCTTCTAAGTTATTCATAACCATTCCCTAAGGGATATCTGTTGAAGGCACCGGAGGTTGGCCCATTTGGGCTTACTATGTGTTCATGAAAGTTCAATTGGGTTTTATTTTTAAATATTCCATATGCCAGACCTCCTAATAATTCAAATTAACTCTCCTCAAGTTAATCTTAATTAATAAGGCTTTATTACATATTGATATATGGAAATGGAAGAATAAAAATAAAAGGTCATTAACCAGAAAGGGTTAGTATCTCAGCCCACTGTAGATTAGTTTATAAATAATTAGATAAGGGGGATCAAGAGAGAAAAAAAATGAAAGTGTCCAAGGATTAAAATGTCTTACTGTTAATTGTTTTTATAATTAGTTGTATTTGGGATTTATTTGACACTGATTTGAAAAGATAACAATGAAACCCAAAGAAGAATTTTGTCATATAATCCTACAGAAATACATAATAAACCCATTCCCACATAATTAGAATTGAGGATGTAAGCTGGAAAAGACAGGAGAAAATATTTCATCCAACTTCCCTGCTAATACAGTAATCCTTCTTTCCTCAACCTGTTCTGATGTTAAATTGCAGTGCACCTTGTTCTGTGTAGGGACAGTTCAAAGCAGGAGATAGTTTTTCTCATGTCTCACTGAAATCTGTCTTCTGACAACTCACTCCACTTGTCTTCCTGAGAAGCACATACCGGGTCTCTTCCCTTTCTCGTCTCAGGCCTTTAAGTGGTTGATTGCAGCTATCATGACACCCTGATTGTTCTTCCTTGGACAAAAATGTCTCCATTTCTCAACACCTCTCGCAATCCTGAATTGGCTTCCTTTGCACAAATTCTTGTTTATCTATTTCACTCAGCTACTTCCTCTTTGATTTGGACACAGAGTTTAATGATGCAGCTTAGAGAATGATTAACCTTTCCAGCATTCACTCTGTGGCGTTCCTTTTTGCTTAGAGTCACACCCATCCACCTCATCGACCTCCAACCTGGACTGTCTGAACCCACTGCCTTTGCTCGCCTACATGGTCTTCCTGTCGATCATCACTTTCACTGACATCTCTGCAGTAGGTGACCTTTCTTAGTTTGTTCATAATAGTAACTAACCTTTTTTACTACACAATATATGGAGGGCTTGATAAGGACCGTCACCTTGAATCCTAAACAGTCTTACATACTATTATTATCATCTTTATTTTATAGGTGAGGAAACCGAGCCATAGGGTTACATACATTCTCTAAGATCACACTCAAAACTGAGCTTTAAATCCAGGCTGTTGGATGTTGGTGTCCTTGTCTCTGGGCAGCAGGTTAAATCACTGAAAACTCTAGCATCAACTCTGAGAAATTCCTCCATTTTACCCCATAAAGCAAAATCTTTTATTTTTTTATTAAAAAATATTTTTTAGATTTATTCATTTGAGAGGAGGGGGAGGGGCAGAAGAAGAGGGAGAGAGGGAGTCCTCAAGCAGACTCCTTGCTGAGTGTGAAGGCCCACATGGGGCTTGATCCCATGATGCTGAGATCATGACGTGAGCTGAAATCAAGAGTTGGGTGCTTAACTGATTGAGCCACCCAGGGGACACTTTTTCCTGGGGCTGGTTTGAATCCTTTCTGGGTACAAAACAGTGGAAAATTATAAGGTTTGCTCCCATGTGTTTGATTTAATTCAAAATCAAAACGTTAAGAGATAAAATGATCCAAGGAAGTCCAATAAAATTCTGATTCTTCATATATTGAAGTCTTGAACAAGTTGTAGGGTTTTTTTTTTTTGTTGTTGTTGTTGTTCTACTGTTAATACATATGCCTACACATGTACAGAGGCAGAGGTCAAATGAATTTAACAAATGAAGGGAAACTGCCCTATTTCCAACAACTCATTTTTATTCATTTGATATTTATTACCAACTAAGAGAGCCTATTCTAGACACTAAAGGCAACAAAATGAACCACATGGATAATGTCCCTTTTCTTATGGAAATTCCATTCTAGAGTGGGAAGATACATGGCAAACAAATAAAAGAACAGGTAGGTAGGTAGGTATGGTGATGATAAGTACTACGTGGAAAAATAAAGTAGGCAAAGGGATTACTGAGAGTCAGGTGAGGGTCATTGTTTCAAATGAGGCAGAAAGGAAAGACCTCCCTAGGAAACAATTGAGCAATACCTGGGAGAGGTAAGGGAGCAGCCTAGCAGAGATCTGGGGAAGAGTGTTCCCTGTGGAGGGAACAGCACTGGTAAAGGTGCTTGGGAGAGTTCTTGCTGTAGGAGAAAGACAAGGAGGCTGGAAGAAGGGCTGAATTCAAGGAGGGAGTAGGAGGTGAGGCAGGGGAGTCTAGGAAGTCCTGAAGCTAGTCCTGAAGGTAGGGGAGAGGGTGTATCATGTCAGGTTGTGAGCTGAAAAGGCACCCCAAAGATAGAAAGCATATTGACTACTGAGAAACATGTACCAAGTTCTCATGGGGGTATTGACTGAAATGCTAGCTGGTTTGTGAAAGGCAAGGTTGGTTGGTAGACCAGAAAACTGTATATACTAAGAGTAGAGAACAGGCTAGCAACGGGATGAAAGTATTGATCTTGGCCATGCCAGAAGGAGCACAGTGATGTGTATGTGTCTAATTTTATTCCTGATTTTAAGCATTTTCACTGCATTCTGAATCTTAGAATTTTGTTACAGTGCTTCCTTTCCATGATTAAAAAGAGAAAGTCTCAAGTGGAGTAGTAGTCAGGGGTTGTCATCTGACTTGGGGCCTGATCTGAACACATGACACTTACATTTGGTTTGTTATCACTCTACTTTTTAGTTCCAGTGTTTGAAATGAAGGCATGTGACTCTTCCTAGCCACTGAACACAACCAAGCCCAGTGCTACAAAGTTACAGTTCAGTGTCCTATAGGAGGGAGGAAAGAGGGACAATAAGCTGATTAGATTCTGTGCCTTACATTTATTTTCATGCCTAGTTTGCTACCTGTAAATATTTGTTAAAATAAATGAGTTACGGGCACCTGGGTGGCTCAGTGGTTGAATATTTGCCTTTGGCTCAGGTTGTGATCCCAGAGTTCTGGGATTGAGTCCTGCCTCGGGCTCCCTGCAGGACCCTGCTTCTCTCTCTGCCTATGTCTCTACCTTTCTTTCTGTGTCTCTCATGAATAAATAAACAAAATAAAATAAATGAGCTAAAGCACCCATACTGGGTCCAGGTATTCATTAATTTCTTTATTAGATATTTACTCTGTATGTAATACGTGACAGACACTGTTCTAGGCACTGGACATAAATAGGAGGACCGGCAATGCCCTGCCCTCAAGAAGTCCCATTCTCAGCGTGTCCTGAAAGTGTTTACCACCAAATTTCTTATAGCAACGGCTGATGCATGGTGGTTCCTGACACCTTCCAAGGATAGCAGAAAAAGGAATCTCTTGATGCTTTCTTTGAAATGTCAAATTCTTTCAAAATACTTGCCTCAACACTTTTTGTGTGTTTTTTCCTGGGACCTTAAACATGGGTCTGGCCTGCTTATTGGGTAATCCTGCTGTAAGAGAGGGGAAACAACTATAAGCCATTGTTTAAAGCCATTGATAAAGGGAGCCAAAGAGCGGCAATTTACACTGGGACATCTGTCCTGTGCCCAGGCTTGTCTGAACAGGATGTTGTCGTGGATTGAATTGTGTCCCTCAGTTGCTATGTTGAAGTCCTAACCCCAGTAGCTTAGAGTGTGACCTTATTTGGAAATAGAATTGTTGTGGGCGTAATTAATCAAGTTAAGATGTGGTCATACAGGAGGCAGGTGGGCTCTTAATCCAATATGACCAGGATTTATAAGAAGAGGCTACAGAGACACAGACACAAGAGGTGAGAATACCATGTCATGACAAAGACAGTAACTGGACTGCTCAGCAGGTGCAAGCCAAGGAATGTCCCAGATTGCTGGCAAATCCCCGGAAGTGAGGAGGAGTCAGGGCAAGATTCTCCCCTTAAGGTTTCACATGGAGCATGGCCCTGCTGTTGAATGGTTTAGATTCAGCCCCGGGAGTCTCCAGAACTGTGAGAGAAGACATTTCTGCTGTTACAGGCCACCCAGTCTGTGTTCCTTTGTGACCACAACCCTAGGAATCGAATACAGATGTCACAGGTGCTCCTCCCTCCTTCCCAGAACAACTCTCTACACATCGACCTTGCAGCAAAGTTGTATCTGCGTGCAGGTTGATGCTGATTCTGTTTGGCCTCTCGAAGTTCTAGAGAGTGGAGGCAGTGTTTTGCCATCTCTGTATTCCTGGCATACGGTGGAGGTTAAGAATACTTGTTGCACACACACAGGCAGCACTGACTGATTGAATGGCACAACTTTCTGGACCATGAGGTCATTTTGTCATCCTCTGAGCTTCAATCTGTAATCGTTTAGCTCTTTCTCCAGTGGATGGGGCCTGCCAGCCTCACTCTGACTGTAACGCATCGTCCTTAGGAAAACCAAAATGACAAATATAAAGACCTCAGACTGCAACAGCAAAAAGTTCACAGGGCTGTCTTACTCATCGTAGGCTGCATATAATTAGCCAAGTGTTGTTTTGGAGCTGAGAAAGCAAAATGCTCCTTCCTCCTGGATCACTGCCTGCCTTTGTTGAACATTTGTGGTTTTTTTTTTTTTTTTTTTTCAAGAAATGTACTTGCTTCTACTGGAAATCTACTAAATTAGACTTTTAATCCTTAAATTTAGGTCCTTAAATTAAAAAAATGGATTAAAACTTGCCATCTAGAATAAAGATATTGCTGGATTTGGTAGGCATGTTGATGCCCTAAAATGCCTTATTCGTTATTCTATTCTAGCCTCTCTGTAAAAAAGAAATGGACTCCAACCTTGGCAGGCTCCAGGGTTCCTTCAGGGCTTGTCCCTCTGCACCAAAGGCCTTCCATAAAGCTTCTGTCCAGTCTCCGGCTACCCGGATGTGCAAACTGAAGAAGTCTTCCTGAGGGGCGGAGGTGAGCGTGAAGGGGTGCCATTCCAGCCACGATATGGATGGGCACTGTACCAGGACGTATTGCCCCGGTGCCATTTTAAAGTTCCGCTTTTTCATGTGAAGTTCTAGAACTCCAGACGGATGGCTCACCACCTACATCAGAGCAAGAGAGTCGTTTGTCTTTTTTCTCAGGTTAAGGAAGAAGACGATGGCTTTGGTTCCATCAGAGTTTTTTAAATTTTAAAATCAGCTTTTTAAAAAAATAATTTGCATATGATATGCTATTTGCTATGACCTTCCAAGGATCTCTGCCATCTCTTTTATATCTGGCCTGGCAACTCCAGCAAGCATGAAGTTCATCTCCTTCAGAGTGCCACCTGAAATTGGGGTAGCTGCACCCAGGTGCCATGTGGTATCTGACATGTGACTTAATGTGTCAAATGGCCAAGCTCTGGCTAGCACAGTTAACCAGGACCAAGAGAATAGGAGCTAGCCTATCAGACATTGCACTTAATGATGCTTAGAGTTCTGAAAATACTCACTGAACTCTCTCTGTGGTTTAAAAATGTGGGCCCAAGTGTGCTACCGTTTTCAACGATCTGTGTCTTTTCTCAATCTCTGGTTGATTAGCCCTGTTATTTTTTCATTCTAAGTGGAAAACAATCTTCAAATTCCCTGTGAAATGTTTCGTTTTGTTTCGTTTTAGTCAGGTCTCATGCACTGTCCTGCTCAGGCTCTAACTTTTAGGTGGAGGGAAGTAGCAGGCAAAGACTCATGGCTTTTTTTAAGCGCCTTGCCACGTGCTGCTTATCCAAAGGGAAGAACTAATTTCCCTTCTACGATTTCCATTTAGTTTCCTAAAAAAAAAATCTTTCTAGGCCCATGTGTCTTCTTTTGTGGCAGGAGGTGGAAGGGAGCAAAAGCAAACACCTAGATCCTGTGACAGTATTTTTCCATTCAGGAGAGAATCTTACAGCATTTTAATCATTAGTTCTGTTTCCCATCTCCCTACTGATATTTGTTCAGATTCTGCTGTTAAATTGTCTCCCTAGTAACAGCTCTAGTGGATTTCCAGAAGTTTTACCGTCTGGCTTTTGACATAGCCTGATATCCTTTGGTGCTTAACTTAAAAGCGGCAACATGGAAATAGCTTAAAACAGAAATATGAAGCAATTTCTATGCATCTGCTTTCATGAGGACAGTTAAGGAGACAGAGTATTCTGTTAATAATATATTAGCAGTATAGATGTGGTTAGCGGAGCATTTCTTCTTGGACATTTAAAACACCAGGGGCAGGGTATTTGGTATTTTTCAGTTTCCTGGACCTGTTTTCCTGGTCTAGCTACTCACATCTTCCTCTGGCATGCAGTAAAAATAGGAGGGCTGCAAGTTTGGAAAACACTCCCCAGAGCCCTCATTCACTAGGAGGGACTCTGTGTAGTCCCTCCCCTCGAGCTCTCCCTTGATCTCTGAACTTGAGGTTGACCTTTCCCTGGCTTCTGCTCAGTAGCCCCAAGTGGGAGTATGTGCCCTTGAAAATGCGTGTCTATTATTTATTCATTTGCAAAATCCCTGTCTTTATGTGTTGAAGGAAGTGATTATGCTAGAAGTTACCAAGAGCAGCATCAAGCTTACTCAGTCTCCATGCCCACCCCCACCCACCCCCACCTCAGCACCCCAGTGAGAAACCAAAATAAAGAGAAAAACAGATGATTCCTGGGCTGCACCATAACCTTTATCAGAATTCTGTGTACCAGTCTGGAGCCCTGATCCCTGTCTTCAGTAAAATTAGTCACACTAAAAGACGTGCGGGATATAAGCAATTATTAGAACAGAAGATGGGCCTTTAAATTACAGACAGTTCTGCAATAAAAATGGCAAATTAAAAACTTGGGCTAATAAAAAATTTTCATCTACACTCAGGCTTTTATTCAGACATAAAGCTACATGCATACCTTGGTAATGACAACTTCTTGTTGAAACCGCCAAAACCTAATTATTCTTTCACACGCATATAAGACCACAGGGCCTAAAACCCATTTCCAAGCCTGCAGAGAGCAGCAGAGAGAGAGAGAGAGAGAGAGGAAAAGGAAATGAAAATAGAATCCAAATATTTTCAATTTGAACCAAATCAATACATAACATGATGGGATTCAGACATTTTCCTCTAACTTTGGGCCAGTTATCAACAATAAAGATACCTCCTTGTATTAAATACTATAACACTCAATTATTCCTTGAAGTCTACAAGCTTATTTAAGAGATTAAACTCTTCTGTATTGGTTTTTATGCTTACTTGATCAATGATGCCTTTATGTAATTAGAAATAATTGAATTTGCAAAGAAATAGGAAAGCAGATTGATGTTTACGTTACATACAATAGGGTCATAAATGTTCCCAACTCAGCCAAAGTCAAAGGCTTACAGAGCTACATTCTTGAGCCAAAACAGAGAGAATTAAATAAATTAGAGAGGATTTAAATTTAAATAAAGAGAGAGAATTAGGAGAATTAAATAAAAACATTTTGGGCAGTAATTTTTTGGGCCAACAATGCGTCACAACTTGGGGGGCTGCCTGAAGAAGCACCCACACTCACACCCACATACACACACACTCACACATGCATGCATATCCAATGTCGTCAAGAATAAAACATAAAGGTAGTGTCTCAGAACTCTAAACATAGGTTTACAGAATCAGACCAAAATCATCTTCTGGACAATTGTGACAATGAAGGTTTCCATTCTTAATAAATCCCATCCTATGTTAACCTTTTATGAGAATAATCTCTATTACTGATGATCAGTTTACCAGCAGGGTAGTCTTGTACCAATGGCTGTGAACAAACATAGGGTGTCCTCTTAACCTGGGAGGGAAGGAATGGGAACTTAAAATGAAGACTTATACTAGATCTGATACCAAACTGCCCTACAAGGCACATGGTTGGTATTCTCTTTGTTTTACAGAAGCGGAAACTGAGGGTCAGCGAGATCAAACAGATTGTCCACGTCACAAAGGTAAGTAGGTGCACCAGAAGAACATGACCCCAGAGGAGTCTGACCGCCTGGCCGATGCGCTTACCATGTAATTGTGTTTTTTTCTGTCCAAAGCTGACATTAGTACTGACCCTTGTTTTACAAAACATTACAGAATGGGTCATTCATTGAATTTTAGGATGTTAAGGGTTCTTTGAAGTCTCATTTAATTCTTCCTTTAAAGAAGAGAAAAACCCAGCTTCGTGGGAATGAGTAAAGTTGTGTAGGGAGACATAATTCTGTCCTGGGGAGCCATGACTGGAACTCAAGCCTTTCGCAATTTCCCTAAATTCTCTGCTTGGGATTCCAAATGCACTGTGACCTTCCTGCTGGCACACTACCTGAGGAGCTGGAAGGATGTCTCGCTCTTATGAACTCAGGTTCACTAAACCCTTTTTGGCTGACTCTCCATCTTTGTTGCTCATTACTCTCTTACCCATTATCTTGTTTCGTGTTCTGTTGACAGGTCACAAGCCCTTCAGTGTTATTCCTACTACTGTAATCTTTCTTGTTTATTTCTCTTTTGTTTACTGCTGGATCTGTTTGCATGGCACCTCTTCTCACCTACGTCAATCCTCCTTGCTTTTTCCTTGGGAGCCTCTTGCGTACATGATAAAGGCTCGATTTATGCAGGAAACACAAAACAATTTGACCCCCTTACTCTTCTGCCTCATGTTCAGAATCGCAGCGAGAAGAAAGTCTTTTGTCCACCTATGCTGCAGGTGAGGCAGTATGATGAGTGGAGTAAGGGAGAAGATAGGAGGGGGTAGGCATGAAGGATGGGGTTGGACCACGGGAATGAATCCTTTGGTCTCTTATGCTTGAATGAACCACAAAGTGTTTTGAGAATTGGTTTGGATATTTACAGAAATGAGAGCAAGAATGCAATTCTTTCTATGTAAGCTTAGAGCGATATTTGGAAAAACAGTCACATAGTCTCCATGTACTTTTACAAATAATCTTCCATGCCCATTTTAGAAAGTTTTAGACATCACACACTTCATTTTGGTGGTGTCAAATCTGTCATGGTCTCTGATTCTTCCATGTTGATAAAATAGAATGGATTATTTTTCCTTGTACGGCTAGTCAGGAAGGAGAATGCAAGCTATTAATCCTTGGCTCTATTGCTAGTGTATAAAATGGCCAGGAGGAGAAAGCCCAGTTTAGTTATACTGTGATATTCCTGGAGCCTCTAGAGGTTAGGGAGTGAGGGATAAGGGTGGCCAGAGGTGAACATTATGTCGTTCTGAAGCAATGACCAGGATGGACAAGAGTATGTAAAGACAGGAGGCCACGTCCCAGAGCATGGGGAGCCATGTGTGAGGTAGAACCTGAACTGAATCTCAGAAGACCTGGCTTCTGGTCTGGGGGTTACCATCCCTCCACCAATGCCTTGCAGCAAATCTTGGGCCTTTTTTTGTTCAGATTTTCTGTTTTGTAAAATGTGAGTGTTGGAGAAAATTATTAGTTGGGTTTCTTTCAGCCTCTTAAATATTTTAGCTTTATTCATGGAGGTAAATACAATGTTAGGGGTATGTTCTCATAAAGAACAGCAGACAGCAGGCAAAGTGAGGGCTGGGAGGAGGCCAGAGTTTCAGAATGAATGTTGAAGAGAGTAGAGATGAAAGCTCATGGCCACAGATTTGAAGCTCTGGGTTCTTGATGTGACTTTCCTGGGAATGCCCTTGATGACCACAGGGAAGAAACTAAAATTTGGGCCACAAGTCCTCCATCTATTAAGTAAAGGGGCAGGGCTATTTAGTGTCTACATTTCTCTAATGCTAAGATACACTATGGCTTCTTTATTTTTTCTTCTACAAAAATACTCAAAAAGTCATGGTACAGTGAATATTTTATGAGAGAAATAAAGTTACATTGATTTAAAAGCTGCAATAATGAAACTTGTTTCTTCCATTTTCACTCCTGGTTTTTCATTCCCATCACAAAATAAGGACATGCTGGTTCTGATTTTATTTTATGTGTGTGTTTATAAATGGCCTCTTTTTCTAGACAGTAAGATTTCCAGGGGAAGGAACCATGTCTCTGCATCTTGTGTCTAGTGCAACCCCAAGCACGTACCAGCCGTTTAAAAAAGTTTGCTTCACTGACTGTACCTCAGTTAAAACTCCCTCTTGTACTGTTGACATCATGCCCTAATAATTTACAAAGTGTTAGCTTTATTATTATTATTATTATTATTGTCACTTGTTGATGTTGTATTTAAGTGAAATAAGGTGTTTCTTTGGCTAAGGAAGACTAGATTTCTTTTGAGAACAGTTTCCATAAGCAGCTCTAGCCTCTGGAGCTTTGTATGTGTCCGTGAGTCTGAGACAGAAGGGGACTGAGGGTATAATTGGTTCCCTTGATCAGTTCCTTGTCTACACGGTGATGTACAAAGCGTTCTCTATCCTAATATGGGCGGTAGTGCATCACTGAAGGTGAATTGATAAATGTTCTATTGATGAAAGTACTATGAAAAGGCAGTTAAGAGAGGCAAAGAGGAAACGGCGGGTAGATGTGGTGCAGTGAAGCGCAGGAGCCCTTCCTTGTCCTTGGGATGCCTTCTGGATTCAGTGTCTATAAGACATCAGAGAGAATATTGTACATTCAGCCAAGCAGTAATTGCACAGCCCACACATGCTTTGAATCAGGATCCATTAAAAATAATGAGAAAGAGTGACAACATGAGTTTGGGTGTGCAAGGAGGTGTAGCAGGGGAGAGTTAACAGAGAGATGGGTAAGTTCCCCCCTTTTAATAATAATTAATGTCAGCATACACTGCTGGAGCAGGCTCTGGTCTGTATTCATGAGATGTGGGAGAGTATTGATTTTTTTTTTTTTTTTTTTTATGGAGACGCTGTAGCTGAAGATTTTAGAGAGGCATCCATGTTCCTCATTAATATGCAGGCTGGGTCGTGGCTACCGATAGTTGAGTTTAAGACAGAGACAATCTATACTGACCATTAAAAGAACCACAGTCTAATGGGCACATCTATTCCAGTTCTCTCAGTTTTAAACATTCCTCCTGGCAGTTTTCACTTTTAAAATCCAGTGCTTGATGTAATATATTCGAGGATTTTAGAAAAGGTCCATCACTATAGTCTTCATAAGTTGATGACTTCATTTCCCGAATCCCCAGCATTTACATACTATTATCCCATTTTTAATGACACATGTTTTAATGACACTGTTTCCTTCTAGTTTTGATCTGCTGGCTTCATTTATTTGCTTTTGTGCATCACCCAGCTGGGGTTTGCATTGTTCGAAGAAACCCGAGGAGACCAAATAAGGTCATTATTTCTACTTACCTATACCACAAACTGTAATGATGACAACATGCCCGGAAAATCTTATTTTTGAGATTTTGTGGACATTATCATCTACTCTAATGAATTAGGTCTCTTTTTGTCTAATGTCATTATTGCAGTCATGAGAGCTTAATTAGGATAGGAAGTAAATGCATTTACTACCCCACTTTTTTTGATCCCCAAAGTTGTAGAATGCAAGAAGGCAAGCTCAATAAAGAGGGCAAGCTTCTCATTTGGTTATTGCTTAACGTTTGTTGGAGAGATGGTGCTATTAATTCCCAGAATGGAGAAGGCAGTTCTGCAGGGGGAGAGGGAGCAGAGCTTGCTGAGCAAAGAGAGGGTGGCAAGCCAGAGACATGGTCAGTGCTTGCAGTGCTGTGCATTCCACCATGACAGACATCCACATTTAACCGTGAATGGAAGAGCACATTTCAAAATGGACAGAATGCTTTTTGGCAGTAAACCTCTTTTAAAATGATCCATAACTAGATTTCTCCATTAGCACACTTAATAAAGAGTAGGCTTTGTCTAGTGGTGACATGGGTTGTTCCTTTCTCAAGCACATAAAACTCTAGGTTTTGTTTTGTTTTTTTTTTTTAAATGATGGAGACAGTTATTTTTACAAAGCTCTTGGGTTCAGTCTTACCGAAGGCTCCTTGCCAGAAAATTGAGGCATGGGGCACTGGGCCATCTTCTGCCATTGAGCATGGTGGTCTCTACAGAAGGTGACGTTGTGCAGTAGCTGACTCTCAGGAGTCTGGCCTCGAACAATCCGACTTGCCATTAAAACAAAACAAAACAAAACAAAACAGAACCTAAAAATTTAAAATTGATTTTGTGCAGTCTTGTGATACCACAGATATATATTCTACACTGGGCTCTGGAGTAACACTTCAACTGTCTTGAAACTCAGGCTGTCATTCATTTCTCTCAGCGTCTTTAAAAATAGGAATTTAAGAAGCTTCAAGTAACTTTGAAGATCCCAGAAAAGAAGTGCCCCTCTGCGGTATCCTGTGTTAAATTGAAAGTGTCTATATTAGAGAATTCATAATGAAGGGAAATTGTTTGAACACATCCTTTTGTAGACTGTTGAATTTAATTAGGTTACATCTCGTCCTGATTGCTGATTCGGGCTAATTGGCTAACTTTGTACTATTTGGGTCTTTGGCAGATTTATTTAACTTCTACCCTTATTGGTTTGTTTCCGAGCACCTAGAAGTTTTCAAGTGAAGAAGTCAGAAGAAGTGCCCAGAATAATGATATATTCCCCCCCACCCCCCAGACCACTAGCAGGCCTAATGTTTGACAGGGTCAAAATAGGTCAGTGTGAAGTGCATCCTCAGGACCACATTGATGAATCTGAGGGTGAAAAGGAAGTCTGCCTTCATGAATGGAGCACTGGATCAAGAGTCCTGTAATCCTGCTATGTTATATTTGCCACGAGTGCAATACTGATTGACCTTTGATAGGTCGCTCTGGTGTAAGTTCCTTGGTTTACCCATTGGTGCACTGGGCTACAAAGCATAAGAATGAGGTCATGTAATCTGGGAGTTGTTCGATTCCTAGATGTTTATGAATAAAACACATTGGCTTATTTTTGAGGAACATGGTACTCACAGACTGAGAGACATTAGCATCACACGTGCTCACATCCTGTGTAGCCTGCAGAATAGCAAGTCCCCTTTTGCATCGTCGGGCACTGGGGGAGGGAGCACCTGTGCCCCTGGGGACTCCAAACCTCCACCCGGAGAGCTGACACTGCGGCCTTTGTCTCAGTCTGTTTTGTGGAAGTCATCCAAAACATCACTCTGAGTTCGATGAGCATAGCTATCTGTGAATCTCCCTTGAGCGATTGATGCCCAGAAATGGGAAGGGTGAATAATAAATAGGAACCAGAGGAAAAGATTCTATAACTTTTAACACCTTAGTTCTCAAGCTCTAGGTAACATTCTCCATATTATCTGAACTTCAGGACATTTCACAAAGGCAGTATCTTTTTAAAAATTAAAAAAAATTATGTCTTCATCTATGCTATCCCATAATAGAAAGATTAGTGGGCTTTAACACATTCCAATAATCCTACTTTACTTGGCATTTTGTATAGAATTTGCAAATTACTTTTTGCTGTAAACAGTAGCTGTAGAATACTTCAAGCTGAGAAGATTAAATGAAACCCTTATCCCAAAATAAGCCTTTCAACTAAGTTAAAATGACTAAAATATTTCATCTTATGAAATGTTATTTGGATATTAAAAAATATCTCCAATGCAACACTGGCCCATTGAAATCCTCTTGTGTGAATGCAGGATGGGGTGGGGGGGAGGCTTGGGGGGGCATGCATGATTTTTCTGATGAGGAGTTCCAGACCCACGTGGATGATGAAGAGCCTCTTAAAAGTGCAACAGGGGTTAGTGTCCCTGTAGCAGGAGAATAATCCACAGAGAAAGGGAGGACTGACAGTCTTGGGGGTGGAGCACTTTGGGACCATCCATCCTACTCCCCAAAATACACAGAGTCAGGATGAGGGATCAAGCATCAGGAGAGCTAACCGCTGATCTTTTAGAGACTAGAAAGCCATTAGCCAGGCCGTAGCACAAATATCAGCATTGACTGACTAGGATTTTAAGGATGAACAGAAGGATTGGCAGTTTTTTGGTGTAAAATATGCCCCTGGGGGGCAGGAAACATTGCTCCCTTCTACAATTATCTGTGTGTCAGACAAGCTGGTGGGTGGGGGGGTGCTCTTAGGCTTGGGCAGTGGCAGCAGCAGAAGTGACCCCCTTCAAGAAGTGGAGGGCTGAGCTGGAGGAGCAGTTAGTGTGGGGAAGAGGAGAGAGGAGGCGAATCATGTAGAGCTGCCATAGGGCCCTGGGTGAGCCCCACAGTCACCCTGTCCTGTATGCCGGGCAAGGCCCTGCAGTCTCTGTGGCAATGCTCTTCCCAGTGAAGACAGAAGAGAGCCCCTCTCCCCCAGGCTCAGTAGCTGCAATAGGAGCTGCAATGGGAGCTGCAATGGGAGCTAAAGGTGCAGGAGAGGGGATCTGCTGGTGCGGGAAGAGGAGGAAGAGCTTCTGGAGAGCCAGGCAGGGTCTTGGCAACATCCTGTGCCAGATTCCTGCAGGTGTGGAGGAATGTCTCCTGTGAGCCAGGAGAGAGCTGTTCCAGAAAAGGTTGGGTTGTCTGAAGACTGGCGCCCCACATCTGACTCTGGCACTTATCTGTCCTGGGACCTTGAGTGAATCACTTAACCCTCCCGAACCTGCTTCCCCCTTATGAAACAAGGATAACATCACCATCTTTATTAGACAGGACTATTGTTGGGGTCCACTGGATCATGCACACAATAATGCTCTGAAAATTGTGAAATGGAAAAACAAGGCATCAGTTTATGGAATAGTTAATGTGGGGCAGAGTAGTGAATAGATATCAATGGGTTAGTTGGTCCAGAGTCATTGTGAGACTATTTAAAGAACTGAAAACCTTGTATTTGAGGGTGCTATAGTTCAGGGACTTCTCTATCTTTCTGATGTAGAGATTAATAGTTTCAGACGTGTATTGGATGCCCTAATGGCATTGTATGGGATGTTCGGGCAAGAAGGAATTCTAGAAGTCAGACAGGGAAACTGAGGTCCAGAGAATTTAAAGGTCTTGCACATGACCACCATGATGACTAGTGGCAGAGCCCAGGTCTGGCTCCATCTGGCACACTCTTCCCTCCTCCACACTGGGCTTCCCAGTGGGTGGTTTGGTTAAGCAGAAATGACATCTGGGTGTCCGAAATATATATCCTGACTAATCCTATGTAATTTGGATTGTGGAAATATGTTATGAATGAAACACAGATCTATTGTTTTCCAGCATTCATTAGCATTTCTGGATCTTATAAACACGTCAAGATTCCCCAACAGAGTTAGCAAGAAAAATAAAGATACTACTTCATCATCTATGTTGCTTACTTTTGGTTACTAAAAAAAAAAAGATGTTTGCCCCAGTGAATGTTCTTTTCCATACACTCTATGTATTTTTTAGTCCCTGCCAGTCATCTTCCTCTACCCAAAGGGCTTTCTAAGATGATTTTGAGGTTCACAGACATAAAATCTTACACTCTGAGCACAGTATGGACTTACCCGGCCCCATGGATAGCCAGACCAATAAAGAAGATGATAAACACATGGTGTGTGTACCAGAACAACTCATATGAGACCTGTCTGATGGACTCGGTGGAAGAGGTCATGATCAAGACTAAAGCCAGAGAGATGATCAGGCCAGTAACACCCGCAATTGTTGTTAGTAATTCAGTAATGGTGTTCTAAAAGAAACAAGCATCATGACATTAATGTCTTAGTTATGTTTTTCCATTTTAGGGTCAATACTTGAGAGTCCAAGCAGGGAATAATTCAAAATGTTCTAATCAGGAACATATTCGTTTCAAAAAGGGTCCCTGTATGACTCAAGAAGGGAGCTTCCTTGTCCTTTCCTTTGTCCCATTTGATGGCAGACATTTGCTTTGCTCCAATTTCATCAAATGCCATTGAATCACTTACATGTTTTCCATCTGTGTAAATCAACCTTTCTGTCAAAGTTATTATGCTGAATGGAAATTAAGGCAATATATGAAAATGCATCTTAAGATAAAATACTGCAAAATAAATCTAAGTCTCAAATTTTGAATCTTTAAAATAAAAATGTGGATTGCCATGCTTAATTGCATTTTAACATTAATAAACACTTTTTTTTAGAGAGATTCCTCTGAGGCATTCCTAATAAAGCAGCTGCACATTCTGTTCCCCTGGTAGTTATTCCTTGCTCTTGCTTTTTAATTGGAAGGACCATGACTTGCATTTCTTTCATGCCACCTCAGGAGGCTTGGAGTATGGCTTTGTAAATCCTAGGTGATCAATAAAGATACAGCTATTCTTATCTGGTAGACACTGCCAAAAGGCTGGATTTCTGACCCATGAGTGCAAGGGATGGTTAAATAGCCTTTTAGAATATGAATCACAAAGCACTTTGTATTTACTGTGGGTTTTCCATACTCTTGCCAAGTCATTAGTATTCATACGTTGTGTTACTATCGTTGAGACGACCGACCGTGAGCTCAATAAACTCACACTGTATCTTTTGTCAGTAAAATCTCATTAATTTGGGCTGCTTTGAGATCTCAAGGTAATTTGAATAGGGACTTCTTGTTTATTTTTTTTTTCTTCATAGAGCAAATAGTTGAAATAAAATTGGGAGGGGTATGTCTAAAACGTTTAAAAGATTTTTTTTTTCAAGTGTACTCAGGCATTTTAGAAATCCGTTTATATCATAGGATGTGCTAATTTCAAATCATCCTTCTTTGCTTATTAAAGCAAATCCCCACTTCCCCTTTCTTGCAACATATTTTTATAGACTAGTGTGAGTTGCCACGTATCCTCTAAAATAATCCCATTGCATCTCTTTAGAAATACTCTATAACATACACTTTGTGTTACAGATATTTTCTCCGAATGTACCAATTTGTATTATTGATCTTTCTCCAAATACCCCAAAGTAGAGGGTTTCTTGAACTTAATTAGCACTTACATAGTATATTACTTTTAAAATTTTGAGATAACTATATTGGGGATAACTTAATTATCTTGTTAAATTACTTTAAAAGTACTTATAATAAATACTGTTCACTGTATGGTCTTTTTAAAACATTGAGGCTTATTCTCGGCTGTCTATAACAATGAGCTTTCCAGAGCCTAGTGGGGAAAAAAAAGAGTTAACCCCAGCAAGTGCCAAAATAAATATTGCGGCTCAAATGAGTGACCCCAAAGGCCTTCCCACAGGCTTAGGGCATCCGTGTTTTTGATTTATAACTTTGAAACTTGTGCTTCTGATTGTTGTCCGCTAAGAAAATGTAGCTCTATTTGATCAATGGTCAGATATTGGAAGTCATCTTAGGATAAATTAGGGACATGCCAAGGAAGAATTTCCCCAAAAAGAGACTTTGAATTTTGCTTCTTCAAATAAGGCTGCACGGGCAAAACGGTCACGAAAGAGGTGGCTCTGAGGTTAACAGAGACATTTCAATTGCTGGAGTGCATTGTCTTTGGGTTCTTCATGAACAATACCAATTTTTTAGCCTATTCAACATACTGGATGCCTAGTCTAATAGGTCAGTACATGATCCAATATTTTGATTAACCAGGGAAAGAGGGGTAGGAGGTAGATAAAGGGAGAGCAAAGTCTTAATCTCTACAGGTGGATTTCTGGAGCTACATTTCTGATTCTGTTTTTGTTTCCCACATGTGCTGTCACTCTGTGCACACAGGTAATTAGTGTTAATGATGTCACTAGCCATGCAGGTCTGATTATTAAATTAGCTACTTTGCCCAGTATCAGATTTGGCAAACCAGCCAGGCACATGTGTGCCAAAATATGACACAGGAGAAGAGATCCAAAAGCAATTTGCAAATTGAAAATGAAGACATCCAATTTATAATCCCTGGATTTAGATGGCACTTCACATTCTTTGATTCTAGCAAGGCAAAAATATCTAATCATGAGCTATTTTAAAATTTAAAATATTAAGGTTTTAACAGGTTACTGCATTTCCTGTTTAGGTTTATTTATTATGTTTTGATTTAAATGGATAAAGTGGCATCAGTTTTTCTTCTTGTTCATAACCTCTTAGCAACATTTATGAAAAAAATAGCTTTTTAAAAAAATGGTGAAATTGATATTAACATTTGGCAGAAACTTCTCTCCAGCTCTTTTATTAATAGCTTTTGAAACACAGTGTTCCTGATAAAGCGATTGGAAAATGAAGGGTTTTTCAGATGAGAAAGTAGGTAGCATACAAGGAAGGACTCACTGTGTGGAAGGTCCGGATGGGGTTGAGGTAGCTCTCATTTGGGGCATTGCCAAGTTTGGAAAGTGTAGCCGGAAGGCCCTGTACTTCAGCTGACTGGCTCCAGTGGTAACGCTGCAGGTTGCACAAATGTGCCACTATGTGGATGGCTACGGTTGAGGAGATGACATCAGACATGCGCCATATGGATTTCTTCCTTTGTGGCTACTCAAAAACTCAATGCCTCTATGGTTAAGTTTCTCTGTTCTGGTTTTTGTGATCTCGAAAGAGTGATTTATTTCTGCATCTTTCACAGTGTCTTGGATGGAGTGGATTGAATAGTTCTAAAGGTACTCTGTGATTCACCACACTTCACTTTAATTAAATGAAGAAATAGAGTAAATCTCAATTCCTCATAATTTAATTATCAATATATGTTCATTCTGCAAGTGGGATAGGTATTAGGATATCACAACATAATTTTATATTTGTTCCAATATATAATTCCATATTATATGTAGAACATGTTCTGTTTTACATGCATGTATATAGATTCCATATTTTATATATTTATGTAATATGTTTTCCAAGAAATCGCAGAGCATTATTCTAGAAATCACAAAGCAGTATTCTAGAATACATGGGCATATGTGCATTTGACGTAGGTGATAGATACCAGGGAAGAGTTTTTGTTCTCTTTCAGACATTATACTTTCTATTCTTCCTTTATATATTTCAGAGTATATGTATATTTACCTGTACACATACACATATACACAATATCTTTGCACGTATTATTCCTAAAGGATCAAAATAAGCTAGTATTTATAGAACTAATCCTCTCTGTATATTCTTTTTTAAAAACGATTTTATTTATTTATTCATGAGAGAGAGAGAGAGAGAGAGAGAGAGAGAGGCAGAGACATAGGCAGAGGGAGAAGCAGACTCCCTTCAGGAAGCCTGATGTGGGACTCAATCTCGAGACTCCAGGATCATGCTCTGAGCCAAAGGCAGATGCTCAACCACTCAGCCACTCAGGCATCCCTCTCTCTGTATATTCTTAAGAAGAAAATTCAGCTTTCTCATTCTGAGAACTGGTGATGTCTAAATTCTAAATGATGAGAACAAGCTCAGGAACACAGCATCATTTAGCCTGAAGAGGCTGTGCCCAATGCCACTCTCTCCTGTCTTGTAAAATCTGTGGGGAAGCTAATAGTCACAACATCTAGACAAGGACCTCCTCCCGGTGCTTTTCCTGCAAATGAAAGCCCTATTGGGTAACCTGTTGATACTGGCCACTAGGATCAGATTCACGTGTGAAATGAGAATTTATGACCCAGGGTGTAGATAACTTCCCATTTGATTATCTTTTTTTCCCTTTCACCATGAAAAGCAGCAGTGACTACTACTATTATGCAGTCTCTATGCATTGTAGGCAAATTCTGGAAACTTCTATGGTTGTACATTGTGGGTTGAGGTGTGGGGATTGAAAGAAAAAGTAACAGCAGAAACTTCTGAGAATGTTGGTGGTATTTTGGTTCTGTGGTCCTAATAGATTTATTTAGCAATACCATCTGCTATTTAGTTTTACTCTCTGTCCCGAGTTTCTTTGATCAGAGCCATTCCCTTTTCTGCCCTGCAAAGTTGTTTTCATGCTCTAAGACCCAACTCAAAAGTTGTTTTCTATCAAGTATCTTCCAATTCCACAGGCACCAATGTTGCCAATGATACAGCAAATATTTGATTGCAACATTTCCCAGATATTATTGTTAATGAATACTTATTTGCATCTAAGTTGCCCAATGGACTCTGATGCCTCAAGACTTTTTCAACTTGTAACCTCAACACTTGGCACGTTGCTTACCACCAGTATGTGCTTCATAAGAATTTGCTGAGTGACAATGAGCTTCCAGAAAAGGACAAAGGGTCAGGAGGTTGTCTGTAGATGCAATATTGTTGGAGTAGTGTTTTCCCTGCTAATTCATTTTTTTTTTGCATATTTTCCTGCAGCCTTCAAGTTAGAAATAAATTCCAATATGCTGTTGGTTGAAGCTCACCTAAGAAGGCAAAGCACGATGGTATTTCTGAGTCCACGTGTTGACTGCCTTCTTATGGGTATGGTACTTATGGGTACGGTACCGGTAGCACCAAAAAGACATTGTATTTCTTCCTTATGTTCCATTTGTCAATAAATGTGGCCGTGTCTATGAAGGGGTTGCCTTGTTTAGTCTCAGTGTTAACAAAGCTAGAAAAGTTTTGTCTAGTAGCCATCACTCCCAATATGTTATATATAAAATGGAAACTATTTGCTAAACTGGACACAAATATGTTCAGCACTATTCCTAATTTCTAATTTCTGATAATTATCTTAAAGCATTTTTTAAAACATCATATTTCTCATTGCTATTATATCCAAAATTTACTAACCTCCAAATACCGTTATGAATACTTTGGGTGTATTATCTCATTTAATTCTCAGGTATTAGTTTTGTTGCCATTTGACAGACCAGTATTCAAAAGGTTATGGCACTTCTTGTTCACCAAAGGCAAAGGTGAGATAAAACCCTGTTTGCCTGAATACAGAGCCCTATGTTTGACCTTTAAGTTATATTGCTCCTTTTCATGGATTAATAATTGTTATACTTTACTGGAAACCAATTTCTACTGTGGGCTTAGTTAAAACTCTTTGAATGGTTCCCTGAGTGTCTTTAGAGTCAAATAGCTCCTGAGACGAATTGCAACCTTTGGAGTCTCTGTTGCAGGTGGCTGGCCACTCTCCCTGTGCTCCCCACCCCTTTACCCTTACCCCTCTGCCTCTGGTTGTCCTCAAGTCTCCATGGACTAAAGCACTCCAGACAGAGTAGAGCTGTCCCCATTTTACAGAGATACTGAGCTTCAAGGCATAGCTACAGTTACAATTCCATAATCCACATGTGACAGCCAGAAAGGAAATAAAGGATAGATTCCATGTCTTTTATATTCTGCATTCTATGGCTTTCTCCTCCTGTGTAAGGAGTTGTTGATCACAATCTATTTTCTATTAGATTGATTTCCACATGAGAATTTGACACTGTTAAACTAGATTTAAGTACATTTATTGAATGAGCAAAGATATCGAACTATTTATTTATTCTTATTGCCAGGTCTCCCATAACAGAGCTGAGGAAATTTAATGAAGTAGTATAGGAAAACCCAAGATGCTGTTTAAGAGGTAGCTCCCGAGGGAACATACTGAAAACTACTCTCTCCAGCTTTTTTTTCACGTAAAAGTCACGTCTGAAATGTTCCTTTGCTCCAACGGTCTCCATTTTGTTTCCTTTCCTACAGGTAGAAGCTAAAAAGTAGAATATCTTATTTTATTTATCTCAGGAATTCTCAGAGGGAAAACTACTTGTGCCCATTCGGTTTATCTAAACGTTTGATTTCCTCTGAGGCCCGACCCTAATTTTACTGTGATCTTGGCTCAGAACTAAAGGTATCCCACCCACCAACTCCACAGCTGCTGGGACTTGGTAGATACCCAGAGAGATACTAATTTTGCATTTTTCAGACATGGTATATTCTATTTTTCCTTTACACACTAAATTATTTTTAAAGATTTATTTCTTTATTTGAGAGAGAGAGAGAGAGTGGGGCAGAGGAAGAGAGAGAGAATCCCAAGCTGACTCCCTGCTGAGTGGAGAGCCAGACATGGGGTTTGATCTCATGACCCATGAGATCATGACCTGAACCAAAACCAAGAGTCAGAAGCTCAACGGACTGAGCAACCCAGACACCCCCACTTCAGTTATTTTTATACGAACAGCAACAGCCACACTATCTATGTGGACAGTGCAATTTACTTCAAGTATAGTGATACGGTTTGACTTTTCTCTCTCTTACTCATCAGAATCTTATCGTGTTACTAGATTTGTTATTAGAATGTAGCCAGATGGACACCGAGAAGGATACTTCTCAGTTACTTCATTTCTTTCAGCCCACGTTCTTATCTGTAAAATGGGTGGATTGAATGAAACTAGAGGCTATCTTGGCTTCCTTCCAGCTATCTGGCTCCTGCATCTCCATCGAAGTTAACTGGGAACACGTATCATCCAAAGAGATCTGTAATCCAATGTGAAAGTGATGCAAACACGAGATGCATGTTTTAATTTTTTCAAAAGCAACACTGGCTTAAAGGAACTTTTTAAATTTTGTGGCAAATCCCATGCCATCAGTTATGCACGTATACTCTTCCCAGCACCTCTGAGGACTTTCTGCTGAGCCCGTAGAAGAGTCTGAGACACACATTTCCAGAATCCACCCAAATGTCAGGCTAAAAGTTGCTATAACTGGATCTTTGCACAATCTTACTTTCTTACCAAAGTACTTCTACAGTTAAAAGAGAGCAGCAGTCTTGGACAAACCACAAATGCACATTTAATTGGTGTGTGAACTTCTGAGTTCAAATAAGGAGCTTTTATTGAAGAGTGAACAAAAAAATCATAAAGGCTACAATTAGAGCCAGTTGCCCTGAGAAAGTTTCTTTTCCTTCTTTCTTTCCTTCTTTTTATTTTTCAGGAGATGAAAGGAAGCATAATTGAGGGAGAATCTTGGAAGGGCAGTCAGTTCTTGCTATCTTTCTGCCTGCCTGTCAGTGATAACAGTCATTTTGGAGTTAGTCACCTCCTAATTAAGCAGCCTTCAGAAATAAGGACCCAGGGACATATCCTGGCTCTGCTTCTACAGCCACAGCCTGGTCCTCAAACTTTTAAGTTTGTGGTCTGATTTCTGCAGGAATACACGTTGACTATGGCACCATGGGCACACCACTCATTTGTGAATCCCATTAAATTATGCTAGGCAGGGCGGGGGAGACAGCCTGCTTGGAGGTCCCAATGCCTCTGCACCCCGCCCCTCCCCCCCGGAATCAGTAGCAATTCTTTCCGGATCTGGTCCTGAAGAATTAGGGCCTCTGGGGCTGTTCTCTCTCTTGGGGTCTCCAAATCTTTCTATTCGGTACCCTTCCTCCGAGCTCACTCCTCTCAACCCGTTCCTAACGTGTATTGAGGTTTGTAAACTAATCTTAGACACGCATCAGGAGCTGCGTCCTGGAGCAGGTCCCTGGAGCCTAGCAGGTGGGAGCTGCCTGGGTCACTATTCGAGGCCGCCTCTGAAGGAGGCTCCGGGTCACGGTGCTGCTATTTAGTTGGAGGGTCTTTAAGGTCTACTATGGACCACAGAGTCCACAAAGATCCACATTAATAAGAACGAAGAGGCTGTGAAACTGGGATTTTTATACCACCAGGGTTATAGGTCTCTGAAAATGATTTATTAGTGGTTGGAGAATGCTCCAGCAGCTCTTATCACAGGCAGGCAAGCGGGAAGGCAGGAAGCCAAAAGAAGAGTTTCTGTCACTGCGTTTTCGGTGATGCCCTTGATTATAGATACCATTGTTTGTCTCGCCCCTCCTCCCCAGCCTACTTCCACCAGGCTCTAATTACATCCTTTAATGATTTGACCAATTAAAGCCTGCAGTTCAACTTAGAGAGGAACGGATGAGAAATTAGGCGCTGGCACGCCAACTTCGATGTGGATGCACTTCTTCCAAGGTTACACACCTCTATTAAGCCAGTCGGCTATTTGAAAAGCAGCATAATGGGCGATGCTAATAAAATAAGCACGGGGACATTTTCAGCTGCTCCCAAGCGAATACACCAGAAGGACAAAATGTGAAAAGCAAAGGGATATCTATGAAACCAGGGCTTAGCATTTTTTTTTTTTCCTAAAAGCGCAGTTGCCAGCCGCATTTCTTCGTTAGTGTGAAATGTAATAATTGCTATGTCAGGGTTTGGGAGAAGCAGAGAGCTTTCTCCCCACCCTCCTGCCTTTGCTGGGAATGGAAGCAGCCCTGCGCTGCTGGTTGCCATGGTGGTGGGGGAGGAGTGCTTTGCTCTCAGAAGCAGTCTGACCCTGGGGGGTGGGGTGGGGGGAGCCCTGGGATGTTTGGGAGCCCAGCAAAGCAGTGGGGGTTCAAGCAGAAGAAGGCCCCGAGGGGATACTTGATCCTCTCCAGGGATCTGTGAGGGAAGGAGGGAGGAAGAGTGTCCTGATTCCTCTTGTGGCAGAATGTGAATTTATCTTATCTCCCACGACTGGCATCGTTTTGAATCTCTTCCCTGCCCACACCCTATGTTTCCTTCACCGAGCTGCTGCTGGACCCCTGAACAACTGCTCTGTCACCTCTTGTACCTTTCTCACAAATTCCCCTAATCCCTTTTGCCTGCTGGCTGACTCCTGTTCATCCTCAAGTTGGACCACATTTGTTGAGGGTCTATTATGTGCCAGGGGCCAGGAAAGCCAAGTCAGATAAGGTATATTTCAGCCCCTGTGGCGATCAGAGTCTGAGAAATCTTACTCGGTAGTAGGAGGGGTGACTGAGGTCTGCGGGAGAAGTGGGCTGACAGCCCAGGCCTGGTAGGTCAGGGGGTGGCAGGCCAGGCAAGGAATCCTGGATATGGCAACGTCTTATCCACTGAGTAAGAAGAGGAAGAGCATTTAACATGAAGGGGATAACAGGAACAAAGGCACAGACTACTGGCTGGGCATCTCCAAGGAGAAGAAGCCAGGGAGTATGGAGGGGGCAGGGCTCACTGAGTGGCGGGGCCCTCCGGCCATGCTATACTTAGGTTTGATTCTCTTTGCAGTAGTGGCAAGTGGATGACCTTGTAGTCCGTGGTTTCCGAGAGACAACCTGACAACAAGTCTGCACATCTGGAGTTGGATAGATTGAATTATTGTTCTTTTAAGTCCATAGAGGAAAAAGCATAAACATGCTTATCATAGATCACAGGACCAATCAGTGGCAGGGGAATAAAATAATTTGGTTGCCTGATTCTAATCAACTGCTGTCCCTGGTAAATTATTATTCTCCATTCTGAAAACAGTACTGCCTACACTACTTTAAGGTTACAGCTTCTTTTAGGGTATCTTGCACATCGGAGACATTCAATAGACTTCACTGATGCATTTATTCTATTGATATATGATTACATAGAAAATATACATACCCAAAGGTTTAAGGACAAACCTATTGGATAACATTTTCTTTTATTTTCTGCTTCCTTTTCTGATGTGTTTCGATGATTCCTTTTCTGATGGTTTTTTTGGACACTTCTCTCTTTCTCTTAGAGTCCAGATCTGCCTTAAACTGATTGCATAGGGATAATATCCTTCCTGCCATTTTACTGTATTTTATCTCCTCTTTTAATGCAGGGATGAAAGATTCTTAAGATTTTTTAATAATTTATTTCTTTATTCATGAAAGACACAGAGGGAGAGGCAGAGACATAGAGGGAGAATGCAGGACTTGATCCCAGGATCCTGTGATCATGCCCTGAGCTGAAGGCAGACGCTCAACCACTGAGCCACCCAGGTGTCCCAAATTCTTAAGATTTTAAAGGAAACTTAGAGATTCCTTGAATTCTTTCTCTGATGAGCCTTCCAAGTAGCGATCTGGACTCCACTTAGACATAGCCCACGACGGGAACTCCGTATACTCAGGGACCCTCATTCCAATTTTAGATAATTTTGAAGGTCTGGAAAAGACTTCCATATCTAAGCTGAAGTCTGCTTCCCTGAGTTTTCATTCCTTCATTTGTTCAACTCATACATTAAAGGTTTTTGGCACCTCCGTGGACTCTGCCATAAGTAGGCACTTGGGACATAAAGATGCATTAGCTTGTTCTTTGCCCTCCATCCCTTGGCTAGTTTTCTCTAGGACATGATGTCTTCTTACCCTGATTTCTTAACAAACTACAAAGAACTCTGGCAGACATTTCCTGGGTTGGTTTAATCTGGCACTGAAGACAACTGATGGGGAAATCTCCCCACATGTCTCACTGCACACCCGAAGTTGTGTTAATTGGCACTTGGGCACTGTCTGTCATGTCTTGTTGCTTAATTAAATCCACATTTGTTTTGAGTGTTCTTTTTACTCTGCTATTTTTTATGCATGAGAGGATAAAAACAAATGAGGAAAACATTTTATAGTTAAATTAGTTTGAGAGAAACAGTCCTGAACCATAACTCTTTATTGTGCACATAGCCTTTCATTTCAGTGTATCTGTTGTCCAACAAAACCACAAATGAGTTGGTTATTGCTCAGCGTCTTTTCTTCCTCATCAGAGCTTAACCTTGGCCCCGCATGCTAATTTTTATTGTATTTCTATTGAATTCTCTTGTTTTCTTATTCAAGAAATAACAATAACGCTTTATACGCTATAAAGCTTCATATCTTTTCAAGGTCCTTTTATATCCACTGGCTCCATACTATTCAGAACCCTGTTCACCTACTTTTCCTTTTTTCTTTTTTCTTTTACTGCCTATGATACCATTTTCCTATGACTCTGAATGAGATTCTGAGTACAGAACAGTTTTATTTCCAATGTGAATCATATTGAATAGCACAGTTTTCATTTTGCAATTAGGTATTTATTGTCATGATCTCAACAAGCTTAATTATTCACAAATGACAATGAAATTTCATAAGCTTTTCCCTGACAAACTGCAGGCTTGGCAGGGAAAACTATATGAGTCTAAATCAGAAATTCAAAAATTCCACTTAGGGGCACCTGGGTGGCTCAGTGGGTAAAGTTTCTGCCTTCAGTTTAGATCATGATCCCAGCACTCTGGGATTGAGCCCTGCATCAGATTCCTTGCTCAGCGGGGAGCCTGCTTCTCCATCTCCCTCTGCTCCTCCCTGTGCTTGTGCTCTTTCTCTCTCTCAAATACATAAATAAAATCTTAAAAAAAATCCATTTATATAATGTTTATGTGGTCAAAGGAAGGCAAAGTCTTATTTAAGGGTGAGCCTTTGGTGGAAGGGGAATGAAAACAAAACTACCAAGCTAAACATTAGGTTTTGTAAAATCCACTGAGCAATGAATACGAAGCACTCACTTGCATTAACGGCTATCCCATAGGCGACCAGTTTGTGGAATTTGAGATTTTTGTCTAACTGTCTCCTCCACGGTCCTCTGCAGCACTGGGGTAACAGAAAATGAAAGTCTTATCTGGGAAAAAAAATCACAGTGATAATAACATCCTGAGAGCTAAGAGTGGGACTCAGGCTCTGCCTCAACATTCCTGAAGGTGGTGCAATGGGGCACAGTAGTTAGTGGTCATTAATTTGTCCAAGAAGCAAAGCCAAATGGATATTACTGGCTTTGCTGAAATTTCAACTCAATAAAAGTGAAAGAGGTAGTATAGTTCCCTGACCATAAGTCCAAATTCTAGACTAAACCTGCTAATGTCTGTGCCTCGACTAGTTTAGGAAGTGAAGATGGAAACCATCATCCTTATGGATGTAGTTTAAATAGATTCTAAAGTATTCCTTATCACATGAAGAAAGGCACTATATTCATCTACATCTAAATATTCATAAAATTTTGATGATGATTATATAATAAATTATTTCATCTAGTTAGGGTTATTGACGTTCTCATTTTTCTGTACAGTGCATTACTCTAGTCAGCAGGAAACACAGTAACCAACACAATCAAGTCAATATAATTAGGAAGTATGCTGTTATGTGTGGTAGGGGTTAAAATCTACATACTGAAACCTGTGTGCTGTGATTGTGCATTCCTGGGCTGAGAGCTCTGAAAGACGTGTCCTTAGTGGCATTTGGCTCAACTGCATATTTGTCTCCTTTCAATTACAAATGGTAATATTTCAAACTGTTATAATTCTTTTATCTTTGTGAGTCAGGTTAATTCTATTAGCCATCTTTTTCCAACAGAGCAGATGCATCAGGGAAAGGCTGAGCAATGACTCCAATGTCTTGCTGGGAGTGAACGGCAAGAGCAAAAGTCAAAAGAGATGTACTAACTTGTGATTTTTAGTTTTAGCCATTGTGTTCTCTCGGACAAAGAAACATACTTCAATTCAAATTTCAGAGTAAAGCACATCTTGGTCTTCCATGGCACTTATATTAGAACATTATAACAGCTGAAAATTTTTCAGATATTTTAGTACTTACGGTACTTGTCCCTCTCATGAATGAAATAAGGTTTCGACTGATTGGTAATAGAATTAGCATACAGTTAAAATTCAGGCATACTGCAGATGCTCGCGCCCAAGCCAGCGTTGACTGTCCATATATAAAGACACGAGAGAGACACAATGAGAGTAACGAAGCTGGGCAAGACAGAATGTTTTCCAAAATGATAATGTGTAGTCACCAACTCTACTTACACCCAGAATAACTCGTGTGTAAAGGAAAGACTCTTCCTCTTCATACCAACAGAAGGTGTCAATAAACAGATATAAATTGACTCCCAGCCATGAGAGCTAATGTTGAATGAAAAGAGACCAATCAATACTATCTTCAATCTTTCCTTCTGTTCAAAATCACTTGGGGTTCTTCTTTTAAAGTGAAATGAAGAACTTCTAAATATTAATCAGACTTACTCTATACTTATTTCTCATAGATTAGTTTTTAACAGTGATGGTATTACAATGGTAATAAATTGTTAACTTTATAACAAAGATTTTAAGCACATATGGGTATACTTTAAGGAATTTAATGAAAAGTACAAAACCTTCCTAATCAACATCACTCTGTTTTAAATCAATGATGGCAAAAGGAAGAAATCTTTAAAAACAACCCAGTAAGTACTCTAGAAAAATTCCAATTTCGTAGTCTAATTCAAAGACTTCATTTGATTTAGAGAAACATTCATACATTATGCAGAAACAAACTACTTGACTTTAAAAATAATTAGAAATGAACTCAGTCGAAAAACAACTTTACATGATTCTGTAAGGGTAAATTAAATATATCTACTAAATGTTTTCTAACAAGTTTTAGTCTTTTACCAAAGTAATACTTCAAGCTATTTAGCATTCCTATACAAATTATCTTAAAAATCAAAGACTGTCTAATATATATATATTTAAACTTGAATAATAAAAATGATACTTACTACTAATGTGACAGAGAGACTCTCATTCAAAATCCAGCACCCCATCATGACAGCTTTGCTGTCAGTAAATTATTTCTTTCATTCACCTGAGCCTGGATGCTGTATCCTTAGTAAGGGCTTCCCTGCTAAATTATTATGTCTTTTTGTCTCAGGAAGCACCTACTGGGAGCAGCTCTCGAGGAATTTCTAATTAAGGACTTCTTGCCAAAGGCACATCACCACAATGACATGCCTCATGACCTGGGTGAGTACAAGGCAAGCCTCTGTCTAATGATTCTCTTCTTCAAAGATTTCATAAGAAAAGAAAGCTAATTTTATTAAATTATCCTCCTGTACTTTATACCCCGTTCATTTTCTACATGATTGCAGTCAAGATGATAATAAGTCTTTACGTAAATTTGAGAAATAACCTCATTGCTGAAGGTTGGGTACAGCAAAACACTTCACATGAACTTTGTCTACTTTATTTTCTCTACTGCTTTACTTCTTTTCCCTTCCTTCTTTTAAAAAATTCCTTTATAGAATGGTGGTAAATAAATATGAATTAAACAGTCTTTCAGAAGATGGTGAAGAAAAGAGAAAAAGATCTTTGAGTATGACTATAAAGAATGAAGTAGATGGTATTTGTGGGATTGATCGAATAAATACTATCCCCCCCCCCCATCCCACTTGATGCACCCATGAGATAGATGAGAATATCCCTTTATACTTAGTGATGCTAGGAGAGGCTGTGATGAATCTGGTCATTCTATGGCTTTGTGTTCCATACAATAGCTATGACTACCTTGATAGAAAAAGTTGTTCCAGTTGAAGCAATTTTCTGGTTAGTCCTGGCCAAAGTATTTCATTTAAAAATTTCAGACAATTAAGATGAAAATAAGAAGATATTTAAATCATTTAAACAATTGCCTAAGCTTCTGTGTCTTTATGTGGTGAATCTATTTAGTTTTCCTATACAAATTAAAAAAATTTAAAAATTAGTAGGAACATTAATTTGATATTCATTGACATAATAATAATAATAATAATAGTCCTAAATATATAATCCAGGCACTAGGTTAAAAACTGTTCAAGTATTATCCAATTAAATCATGCATTAGCTCTATGGGGTAGGTAGTAAAAGCTCCATTACAGAAATGTGGAAAGAGGCCCAGTAAAGTAACTTGCAGTAAGAGCATTTGGGACTTGAATTTGGTTCTCTCTGACTTGAGTATCTTTTTTGTTGACGATGAGTTTATACTGTGTTTTTTAAAATTAAATACTAATATGTGGATTTGTGTATCAAAAATACTTAAATATAGGTATTAATTTCATTCCTAAAAATTGGACACATTTAAGCTATAAGAATTCATTGAATTTAATTTATTAATTACAAATAAATAAATTACTACATATGATTAAGTATGTTGTGTACTTCAACATAATGACAATGAATTATGGAAAAATGAAAATGACCCACGTGATCCAGTAATTCTACTGCTGCATATTTACCCAAAGAAAGTAAGAACACTAATTTGAAAGGACCTACACACCCCTATGTTTACTGACTGCAACATTCTTTACAATAGGTAAGATACGGAAGCAATCTAAGTGTCCATCTATAGAAGAATAGATAAAAGAAGATGTGGTCTATACCCCCCAATGCACATACACACACACAATGGAATATCAGTCAGTCATAAAAAAAGAATGAGATCTTGCCAATTATGCTAAGTAAAATGAGCCAGACAAAGAAAAACAAATACCATATAATTACATGTATATATGGAATCTAAAAAGCAAAACAGACTCATAAATACATAGAACAAACTGTATTCAGTACCTTGTGTCCAGGCCCAGGTACTGGACACTAGGGACCAACCGTCCAGTCCAGAGCCTATGGAAATTCTTCAGACTATCCAATCCTAAGCTTGTTCAGCCTACTCACCCTGCATTGTGAATGTCTTCCTGAAAAAAACAGCACAGTAGTGGCTCTGGCCCATGCTCTCCTTCTTACTCCTTGTACTTCCTGAACTACCCTGCTGCTTCCTCATGTTGCCCAGTGTGGTGTGACGTGCCCTCTCTTCCTGGGAACTGGAAGTGATAAGCTCTTCTCTCAAGGCAGATGTCTGCATATCTGCCAGACTTACCATACTTGAGTGAAACAAATCCCAGGTACATTTTATTTGATATATTTATCTGACAGAAAGAGAGCGCAAACAGGGGGAGTGGCTGGTAGATGGAGAGGGACAAGCAGGCTCCCCGCTGAGCAGGGAGCCCATCTCGGGGCTCGATCTCAGGACACTGAGATCATGACCTGAGTAGAAGGTAGGTGCTTAACCGACTGAGCCACCCAGGCGCCCCGCCCAAGTACATTTTAAAACACCTGTATTTCTAAGCATCTTGAACTTTGGTGTCACAGGTTAAGTGTTTTGATGAATGGATACATTTTCTACTTCTCATCTGGCCCTGATTGTGTTGCCTCATTTGAGCCTATTTTTCCATTTGTTTGTTGGGGCTAATTATAATATCTACCCCACAGAGCCAATCTTGTTGCTTCTTTACCTCCAGTTGCCCTAACCGACTCCTAGCCATCCACACTCATAAACATACTCACACTTGTGGGAGATGATGCCTGTCTGGGAGAAATCTTAGAGTTACCAGTTAAAATCTAGCAAATTTGCTTCTCTTTAGAAAAAGACATCATTCTTGAGGAATCTTTCCCTATAGAAATATATAAAAGTACAGGTATTTTGGCAGCATTAACCTGAGGTTAGAGTGCACTTAGTGAACTACTTTCAGTAGCCTCTTTAAAAGTGAGCAATATAAAGATGTAAAGTCTTCATGTTCATTTCTTTAAGCCAATAATCTTCCATGATGAAATGATTTGTTATTTCCGAAGTGTTTAGGATTTACATATCTTAGAGGCCTTATTCAGTTGGGTTATAAAAATTAATTCAGAGAGAATACATCTAGAATTTTATACTATCTTGTCTGTTTTAGATTCAATAAGTGTGGGGAAGGCTAGAGCCTTCCAGCCTTCTGTACTCTTCCCACAGCGTTACAAATGAGAGGCATATATTGCCGAATAATAATGTGTAGTCACATTTTTTGGTTAATTGCTTTGAATATCGCTAGTGCCACAGTAAAAATAAAATGTAAAGGTTTAGGTTTAAAAACACATCTTTCCATGCTCCATTCTTGTTTGTAAAATGCCATGTGTTTTATTCCTCATTTGAATATGTAAAGACACGTTGTGTTAAAGTGTAGCTATTATTCATTTACAGCACACAAAAATGGTTCATGGTTGCATTATAAGAGTATAACTCATGACTTCAGCGTTTTGCTTCAGACATTTTACTTTTGTAGAACTTGCGATGATATTTAGTTTACTCATATAAAAATATGCAGATTTCAAATTATATTTAAATCCATTCAGAGATCAACACTTTCGTGCAACTGATGTATATATCTTTTCATCTCAACTTTTCTATTTTCACATTTAAGAATAATCTGATGGTACCACAGGTTGGTTTATAATATTGGAATCAGATTTCATAAGACTCGAGATATCTACTACCACACACCCAAGTCCAATTCCATTCAGCCTCTGGGCTCCTTCCCGGAAGCTCTCAGTTTGGATAAATAAGACATTGTGGTTACTCTCATTATTTTTAATTTACCTGGGGAAAGCTTGGGGATGCCTATCATACAACAAAGATCTGCCTCAATTTTTACTTCAGTGAAGAAATCCGTACAAATTACAATTTAAATTAAGACTATCTGAATCATTTTTCCCTAGAATCATGGCCAAGTTAATAGGGTTGCATATAAAGAGAGAGGAAATTATACGAAAACTACTAAAATGATATAAATGCTCAGAATTACTTTCACCTAGTTGTTTTCATTGCTAATAAGTAGTGTCCATTTCATTTCTCAGAATTTTCTCAGAACAAACAAAGTAAAGTTTGCATCGTTCATTTCTAAGCAGGTATAGTCTTTCTAATTAAATGAGTACACTCCATCGACTCTTTCAGTTCACCACCAAAGATGATGTGAGTTTTTTCCCTTGTAAAGACCACCAATAACAAACTATTTTTAATGGAAAAAGTAGGAGGGAAACAAAACAAATATGTTTACAAAGGCAGGTTAATTGCTTGCGAATATGAACACAAACTATGCTGCCCACACTATGTTTCAGGACTGGATCTGCTCTACTATATTTGTAGTCCTTTTTAGTTTCTTAAACAGTTGACCCAACAAAAAAATACTTTGATCCTCCAGGGCAAGACTGATCATCTAGTAACTTTTGCTGCTGCATACTAAAATCTAAGCTCCCTGTAGATATAGCAGAGCACTTACAGTATAAAAATAGCATTGCCGAATTTTCCTCTTCTAAGGGCTAAACATGTTTTTACCTTTTCCTCAAAGCAAGGTAAACAGGTAAGTATTAAAGTGAAAAAGATGAACAAAATAAAGGATAAAATACAAACACATATCATCTCAAATCCTTAAATAGTTATTTTGAGGATCATTTGTTGTGAAAATAATACAATTATATTAGACAAATTACATGTTAGATAAATTCCATTTTTAAAAGGAAAAGCAGGGGCAGCCCGGGTGGCTCAGAGGTTTAGTGCCACCTTCAGCCCAGGGCGTGATCCTGGAGTCACTGGATCAAGTCCCACGTCGTGCTCCCTGCATGGAGCCTACTTATCCCTTTGTCTGTGTCTCTGCCTCTCTCTCTCTCTCTCTCTCTCTCTCTCTATCATGAATAAATAAATAAAATCTTTAAAAAAGAAAATATAAAGTTTAAAAAAATAAAATAAAAGGAAAAGCAGAATAAAAGAAGAAACGAAGCCCGTACATTCAAATAAATCCTACTTTAAAATAAATTTTAATTGAGAGTATCACCGATACCCTACCTTTCACTGCATTAAGTATATTATATTTTCATTTCAGGAAACACCGGTGCTCTCTTAATGTCACTTTAAAATGGCTTGTCTCACAAATTTAATTAACCTTATCCAGTTTGAGCTTTTCTCCCTTCATTTGTTCAACTTTCATAATTTCAAATGAATAGCACCTGAGACCATCGCACGATGCTGGACACAGTGGGCGGAACAGGTCTGGATTCTATTATTGAGAAGCCTTTGGTGTAATGGGGAGGCAGCAGGTGCATGGGCAAGTGAAGAACCACTGAAGGTGTGTGCATCCTGCAGTGGTAGAGACGGTATACCTGGGAACCACCGAAGCACAAAGAGATCTATGTGAGGATTTACTCTAGAGAGAATTCTCTCTAGAAATAGGATCAAGGTCATAATTATATGATGTGAAGAAAAGGAGGAAAAGAAGTCTAAGTTTCTGTGTCTCCCAAAGGTCAGTTTAATAAGCTCCCCAAACCTCAAACAGCAAACAAAGACTACTACTGTCTCCAATCCTCTTTCCGTGGTCACTTCTGGTCTGGTCTGCTAAGCCCAGGGGGCTTCCATGCTTTGTTTGCTTCCCATTCTCCTGCCTTCAGCTTCTTCCCTGCTCATATACATTTATAATACATTTCTTCTTTATATTTATCAAGTCGCCTGAAACTCTTCTCAAAGCCATTTGGAGAGCTACGTCTTACAGGGCACTGATGCTGTATTGCCTTTAGATTGTGGTTCAAAAGACAGCAGAGTGAATGACTCGTTTCTGACCCCAAACTAAGTGGCATGGTTCAAAGTCTCCTATTTTGCCAGCGTAACTATTTGTTTGGGGCACCTGGGTAGCTCAGTCGGTAAAGTGTCCGCCTTGGCTCAGGTCACACCCCTGGCTTCAGTCCTGAGTCCCGGGATCAATCCCCATGTCATCGGGCTCCCGGCTCAGCAGAGAATCTGCTTCCCCCTTGGCCCCTCCCTCTGCTCCTTCTCTCTCTCTCAAATAAATACAATCTTTTTTTTTTTTTAATAAACATTTTAAAGTTTTAGGAAATCTGATGAAAGCCAGAATTACCATGCTTCTTAGACATTTTATATTGTGTCTGGCATACGTTGGAACTTAGTAGATGTTAAATAAACGCAGAATCCCATTCCTTTCTCTATTTCTCGACACATAAGAGAATTCCATACAAATCCCTATACAGATACAGTCACAGGATTTATAAGCAGTCGGGCTTTTTCCTTAGAGTTGAAAAGCAACAAGAAGGAAGTTTTCCTGTGTCGACAGTGAATCATTTAACTTCGGAGTTCACGAAAATTTAAAGTTTAAGAAGGCTAGTCTAGAATTCCGTTCTTTGCATATTCAAGCTGTTCATCTCTCAAAAGTCAAAGTGGATGCCAGAATTCCATAGATTTCATTTTTCAAGATGAACATTCATATTTGAACATATTTCAAGGCAGATGGTTTACAGTTCATGTATTTGTTGCCGTTTTTCTGCCACAACAACTAAATATTGAAGCCACATATTTGTGATGAGGAAAGCACTTCCAAGCCATCTCCCTGCTGCTCCTCGGTGCCGCTCGCTTACTGGTCCCCTGGGTGCAGCTGGGCAGGCTCGGAGGAGCCACACGGTGAATTACACCCATTTGATTTAATAGACGGGGGGGGGGGGGGAGTCACATAAAACAAGTTTCCTATAAATAAATATTTCTTGTAGCAGCCATGAATTTTCTGGTAGCAAATAAGAGAGCAAATGAACATCTATTGAAATATTCTGTTTTCATGATCCACTTAGACAAGCTGGAAAGTTTACTTTTAAGCCTTCTAGCACCCTCGAAGGTAGTGTGCCAGACTGTGAGACTGTTTGATCAGGGTTCAGAAGAGAACAGAGAGAGCAAATAAAGCTTGGGCATTTTGAAGAAACAAAGCCAGCAGATGTGGAAATGCAGCTGGAGAAAGCACAGCACCTTTGTACTGGAGGGTGGATGCCAATGGCATTCAGCAGGTTCGGGGGCCCCTCTGCGCTAGGATGAAATGGTTTGCTGTTCGTTTGTCATCTCACGCGCCGTTTGTTATCGTTCTGCACAACTGTCAATAGTTGCATTATTACAACTTTGAAGACTCATTTCATTAATAAAGGACCATTAGGAAGCTAAACTAGAAACAAAATAAAAAAAAAAAAACGGAAAATAGAAGAAAGGAGGTATGTTTGCTTGGTACCATAACAAGATTTCTCTGTGTATTCAATAAGCACTGAACAAGAAATTGACAAACTAGGACAAAACTTGTCCACCATCATTATCGTCACCATCGTCCAGCACACTGGACATGCACACGCAAAAAGATGGAGGTGGTATTTTTTTTTTAAGACTTATTTATGTACTTGAGAGAGAAAGAGTGTGGGGGGAGGTGCAGAGAGAGGGAATCTTCAAGCAGACTCCCTGCTAAGTGTGGGGCCCAAGGTGGGAGCTCGATCTCATGACCGAGTGGAGCTTGATCACAACCTGAGCTCAAACCAAGAGTCAAATGTTTAGCCAGCTGTGCCACCCTGGTGCCCCAACTGAGTGATATCTTTTCGAGATGACTTACAGAGCCTCATACTTTGGATCAAGATTGCTTAAAATCATAATACTTAATCTTAGGGATAATTTATTTATTTATTTATTTATTTATTTATTTATTTTTAATTTTTTTTTTAAATTTTTATTTATTTATTTATGATAGTCACAGAGAGAGAGAGAGAGAGGCAGAGACACAGGCAGAGGGAGAAGCAGGCTCCATGCACCGGGAGCCCGACGTGGGATTCAATCCCGGGTCTCCAGGATCGCGCCCTGGGCCAAAGGCAGGCGCCAAACCGCTGCGCCACCAGGGATCCCTCTTAGGGATAATTTAAAGCTATATTCTCATTTTACAAAGGTGAAAGCAGAGACAGGGAGGTTAGGGACTATTCTAAATACATACTACTGGCTACTGGAGAAATGATCTAGACCCCAGGATGCTCCAGATCCCTGGCTAGTTTGTTACATCTCCACTACACTTCTGTTTTCAAATCTTTGTAGTTTATGGGAGAGAGATAAAACAATTAGCAAAACTCATCTCCTAAAAGCTCACTTCAAGAAGTTCGATGCTAGAAGATGGGGCCTAGAAGTGCTAATAAGGAGGGTTTAATCACTCTCCAGAAGCCTAGGGAATGGATATTTCCGGAAGGCTTCCCATGGGCCAGGCATCTCATACAATGTGATACATAATCCCCACAGACCTCTGTGGAAGGTATGATAAGGTTTTATAGATGAGGAGGAGGTGGAGAGGCAGAGAGACTCAGCAAGTATACTGAGAGCTCCTTGTTAGCACATATCACAGCTGAGCTGCAAGCCCATCGTGCCTGCCCCTCAGTCCCATGGTCTGTCTGACCACGTTGCTTTTAAGACAGATGCACAGAGGCATTTCCCAAACCAACGATGACAACGTCCCCTATGTGCGTGAATGCTTCTGCTTTGACTGGCATCCAGAGCTGCAGGGCATTTTATGATGGCCTAGCTGATTAATTTGAACTGATAAAGAAAAAATGTTATTCAGGGCGACTGGAGCCATTAAGCCGTTTCTGTCACATGTAAAGATAGGATCAGTCATCTAGTGCTACTCTGCCCTACCCCACTGAGAGCATAACTTTTGGAAGAGTATGAATTCTATTTTATTTATTTATTTTTAAGAGAGTGTGAATTTTGAAAGTTTGTACTTAAAATGTAGACTTTCCCAATAGGAGAAAACAATTTAATAGGACAATTGTCCTAAGGAAGTGCCTTGTGGATGATTTAAAACTAAAATGAATTTTTCTAATGGCAACGTTTTACCAATTCTTTTGGCCACGAAGAGAAAACAAAATAATTGCACAGAGTCCACCTGAGAGTGCTCTGTAGGAGGTGGCTTGTCGGGAACAGTGGCCCCCTCTAAGTAAGCTGAAAATCACTGTATCAGTCTTTTGTGGCTTTGGATGCTGGTTCTATCTCTACATTGCTCTCTAACCTCCCAGCTGGCGGAGGTGTGAGTCGAAGGTGCGGGTGCTAGCTAGAGCAGAGAGTCTCCAGCTGCAACTGTTCTCTATTTCAGGTCAAAGTCCCTTCCAGGAGGTGAGGCCAACGGATCCCAAATCCCGGCCACACGTTATCTGACTGATTAATATCGGTTGTGAATAAACCCATCTTCCCTTTGCATTTTATCCCTTATTTACATAACATCAATTTCCCCTCCTCATCTCTGTCTGTGTTAGCCATGCAAACTCCTTGCAGATACCTCAGCATGTATTTCCCTGGCTTAGCTATATTCTCTATTCCATTTATAATTAATATTTCCCTCATCTGGACAGGTTTTTCTTGGTATGATTTTTTTTTTAAAGATTGTATTTATTTATGCATGAGAGACACACAGAGAGAGGGAGAGACAAAGGCGGAGGGAGAAGCAGGCTCCCTGTGGGCAATTCGATTTGAGACTCGGTCCCAGGACCTGCAATCACACCCTGAGCCAAAGGCAGACGCTCAACCACTTAGCCACCCAGGTGCCCCTTGGTGTGATATTAGTATCATAAGAAAGAGGATGTGTTGTTTAAGGGGTTGAAGGTGCTACAGTGTGCAATTTGACTTTTCTCAAAACCCTCTTGGTCAAACTCCCAACTTTGTTCAGATGATTTTGTTGGATGACTGCAAAATGCCCACAGTATTCTGGGCACCTTCTCAATTTTCTGCCTCTCCCTCTTGTGTAGGTAGGTCTTGCCTACCTATATGTTTGCGCCCTAAGTTTGGCAACTTAATAATTTTTTGAACCAACCTTGATTTTACGTCCACTCGGCTGGCTCACTGATGCCCTCGTGCTCATCCATCACATCTCACGCCTTCATAGCTCAAAATGACACCAGGGAGAACTGGAGGATGGAAAAGGAAAGACCAGATGCAGTGTGAAATTGGAGGAAAAGCTCGAGACAGAAAACTACTGCAGGAAGCTCAATCCACTCTGTTCCTGATTATTTTTAGGCCATACAGAGTTTGAAGACGGACAACAAGAAGTAGAGCATCAAAAGGCTGCAGAAAGGAAAAACATGGCCATTCCAAGAGCAGCATCAGGGCTGTCCTTCATGCTTTCTCAACTCTCCTCTCGTATATGCCTCCATCTGTTCCTCACTTGTCAAATTTTATTGAGTGCTGTGTGTCAGGTATACTGGGCCATGGGGGCCAGATGAGTAGATGAAGGCTGAAGTCCAGACGCCACCAGGCAGCAAGCCAGCCATCAGCTGGTGTCACCTGGATCTGCCTCTGTATCTCAACTTGTCCCCCCCTGTATATTTCAGGAGCCTCGCTATATGCTTTTTTACATTTCACTTGGATTTTTGCAGCAGGGCCCAATGAAAATGTCCGTCTAGAGTTATTTTTGCTTTCATCCCATCTTTGCAACCATTGCAATTACCTTTCTAAAGCCCAGAATGAATCATGTTCTAACTCTGTGTCTATGTCTGCAATGACTCCAGGGAAAGCTTAGCCCCCAAAGCCCCACTCCAGCTTTGCACACCCTATGAGCCAACCACACGTGAACTCGTGAATATGTCTGTATTTTACTCCTGCTTTCTGTAATGTTCTTCCTTCTCTTTTCTGCTTGAATGAGTCAGGATTCTCCAGAGAAATAGAACAGGGGGGATACACACTCACGTTTATTTATTTAGTGGAATGGTTTCATGTGATCGTGGGAGTTAACAGGTTTGAAATTTGTTGAGTAGACTGGCAGGCTGGCAAATCAGGCAAGAGTTCATATCACAGACTTGAGCCCAAGTTGTCCAGGGTAGGAGCCTGGAAACTCTAGTACGGTTTCTACTACTAGAATCATTGTAGTCTTGAGGAGACTCCCTTCTACCCTGAGGATCCTCAGTCTTTGCTCTTAATGCCTTCAACTGATTAAATGAGGTCTGAACACATAGAGAGTAATCTGCTTTCTTCCAAGTATACTGGTTTAAATATTAAATACATTTAAAAAATACTTTCACAGCAACATCTAGGCTGGTTTTTGACCAGACAGCTGGGAACGCCATAGCTTAGTCAAGTTGGCACATGAAATCAACTGTCAGATGCCTCAGAACCTTAACCCTCTTCCATGATTGGTTCAAATATGACCTCCTCTGGCTGGTTTCTTCTGCTGGAATGATTTACAGCTCACTGTGGTAAGTACTGAAAGGAGGAGTTGTGGTTCAAGATACAGTACTTCCCTTGGGCATCAGCAGTCTGCTCAGTTGGGGGGATGAGGAGGAGGAGTTCCTTGAGGAGTTTGTCCTGTGCTATGAGCCTTGAACTGCATATTAGAATTCAATCAGGCAAAAAGAGATGTAAGAGTTTTCCAGGGCGGGGAACAGTAGAGCAGAAGTCACAATACAGTGTCACAAAATCACATAGATGTGAGTGGCCTGCATGTACATGGAGGTAAAGGTGAAGACAGGTGACAGGTAAAAAGGTGAGGACAGAGGTAAAGGTGAGGACAGAGGTAAAGGTGAGGACAGCAGGGGGCAGAGAGGAGGATTGGAGATGTAGACCAGGGCCAGATCTCCGAGGGCCCTTATTAGTTTCCTAGGACTATTATCATAAAGTACCACAACGCTGGCAGCTTCAAATAACAGAAATGTATTTATTGTCTCACAGTTCTAGAAATCAGAAGCCAGGAATAAGAAGCGCGGGCCAAATATGAAGCCATGCTTCATAAGGAAACTAAAAAAAGAAGTACCTTTCTGTCACCTTTGAAAACTGTTGGAATACCAGTTCATTTATTAGAAAACTGAAAAATACAGGGGAAAGAATCAAACACTCACATTTTCATCCTATATTTCTGTTTGAACTGTGCCTAGGGTAACCAAACAATTGATGAAGAAAAATTTCTCTTTTTTCAGAGTACTGAAAGCTTATGATTCCAAGGGAAATAATACAATTTTAAAATTATCATTTTGCATCTCCACTCTAACTCTAATACTAATTCCAGCTGGAGTGGATTTAGGCGGTTTTTACCACTAGCTGATAACATCAAAAGAAAAAAAGAAAGAAAGAGATAAAAGAAAAAAAAAGTGAGACATTATGAATCTCTTGATGGTGCATATGCATAACATTATGAAGTATTTACCAAGCAAAATATTAAGCTTTTATTTACTTTTTAAAAAGATTTTTATTTATTTATCCATGAGAGACACACAGAGAGAGGCAGAGAAATAGGCAGAGGGAGATGCAGGCTCCCTGTAGGGAGCCTGATGTGAGACTGATCCCAGGACCCCGGTATCATGACCTGAACCAAAGGAAGATGCTCAACCACTGAGCCACCCAGGCTCCCCTTAGCTTTTATTTGATTAGATTTCTTTACATAACCACCAATTTTCAGGAATTATGGGGTATAAAGGGAGAACTATTTAAAATAATACCTGCATCAATTTAACAAATTCTAGATTAAGAGTTGCTCTATAGGACAACCTACTTGGTTTCTTCAAACAACAGTGCAAAAGTTGGAGAAAATCTGTACATCAGAAGAGACTTAAGACTCATTAAGCAGTTTCAGTGTATGGACCTTAATAAAAATCTGGCTGGAAAATAAAATTATAAGAAATTATAAGACAGTAAGGAAAATTGAACATCAATATATGTATATTAATCTTTAGATATGGCAGTGTTACCATGGTTATATTTTGTAAAGAGTCCTTATCATTAGAGATATATACTGAAATATGTATGGATACAATGATATAATGCAGATATAATATCAAAGATTTATTTCAAAATAATTAAAAGATTGGGGGATAACAAATAAACTCTTAGCCAAGAGTTTATTATTATTATTATTATTATTATTATTTGTAAAAGATTTTATTTATTTTTTGAGAGAGAGAGAGAACACAAGTGGAGAGGAGGAGTAGAGGGAGAAACAGACTCCCTGAGGATCCCAGGACCCCGAGGATCATGACCTGAGCCAAAGGCAGATGCTTAACTGACTGAGCCACCCAGGTGCCCCAAGCTTATTATTTTTGAATCTGGGATGGGGACATGAGGGTTCATAATATTATCCTCTCTGATATATAACACAACAAGGAGTTATAAAAAAAGAAATAATAAGAGGATCATGATCATTATTAGATGAAATGATAAAAGGCAAGAACCACAAAATAACAAAGATGAAACCAAAGTAACTAACCTAACAAAATAGAGATTTTTTTTAAGCATGGTGTTTCTATGAACAACATTAAATTTTTGAAAAAAATAGATAAAATATTTGATTTTCAAGAAAACATAAATTAGTGTAATGTGCTCCAGGAAAAATAAAAGACCTGGTAGAGCAGTAGTGATTTAAAAAATGAATAGTCAGGACACCTGGGTGGCTCAGTGTTTGAGCACCTGTCCCTGGCTTAGGGCGTGATTCGTGGTCTCAGGATCGAGTCCCAGGTCAGGCTCTCTCCCTGGAGCCTGCTCCTCCCTCTGCCTACATCTCTGCCTTTCTCTCTCTGTGTCTTTCATGAATAAATAAATAAAATCATTTAAAAAAATGAATAGTCAAAATCCTACCCTCTCCTTTCCCAAAAAAATGATAAGACAATAGTCCCAGAAAATTTTAGAAGAAATTTTTAAGGAAACTTTAAAAGAGATCTCTATCTTATAAAACAGTTCCAGACTAGTATAATCTTGGTAATCAAACTAGCTAAGGAAAGTATAAAAAAATAAAATTATAGACAAATTTTATTTTGAAACAGGACATAAAACTTGTAAGTAAAATATTAGCAATTTGAATATGAGTATACAGAAAATTTTGTTAGGTCCAACTAGTGTTTACCTAAAGAAATGCAAGTGTATTTTTTTTTTTAATTTTTTTTTTTATTTATTTATGATAGTCACAGAGAGAGAGAGAGAGGCAGAGACACAGGCCGAGGGAGAAGCAGGCTCCATGCACCGGGAGCCCGACGTGGGATTCGATCCCGGGTCTCCAGGATCGCGCCCTGGGCCAAAGGCAGGCGCCAAACCGCTGCGCCACCCAGGGATCCCAACAAGTGTATTTTTTTAAAAAGATCTGGAAACCTTTAAGAATTAGTCACTATGTTAACAAATTCAGGTCAAAATTAATATAATCATCTCAATGGCTGGAGAAAAATCATTTTATAAAAGTTAATATTCATTTATGATAAAAAAAACTCCTATTAAACTAGGAATAAAAGGGGTTTTTAGCTCCAGAAGGGCATCTAACAAAGAGTTATATAAACCTCATAAAGATAAAATTTAAAATCATTTCCATTAATATACTTTATAAGCCTAAGATGTTCATTATACTCATGCAACTGTGTTCTTGTGAGCCTAACTAACAAGGTAAGACAAGAAATAGAATTACAATTTATAGAATTGTCAAGAAAAAGCAGACTGAAAATTATCATCTACAGGCATAATCTGATAGAATCAATTGACAAAATTATAGGTATTAAAAATTTCAGGATAATTAATATATGCAAGATTAACAGACACACAGTAACAGATTTCCTATTTCTACAATATAATCAATTAGAAAATCCTATTCACATTGACAATACCATTGATAAGGTAGCTGGTAGCAAATTTAACAAAAGATATGCTAGATTCTCATGGGGAAATTACAAAATTTTGTTGAAGAACATTGAAGGAGCCTTGAAGTAATAAAAATACATACCATTTTCATGAATGTGAATGGGAAGACTCACAGTGAGGAAGATGCCATTTTTCCTTCCAAATCAGTTTTTAAGTTCAATAGCAATTGCAATGAAAACTCCATCACTAAGCTTTTGGAATTTGAGAGATAGATTCACAAATTAAAATGGAAAATAGTTCCCCAAATATTTAAGAAAATTGTAAAAACAAAATAAACAGAGGAAATAGGCAAAAACAAAGATAAGATAATTCTTGTATCAGGTAACAAGAAAATATAAAGGTTAATTTAAAACACATGATGTAATATAAAGCAATATAAAATGATGAGGTTCTGAAATAAGAGCAAATTGCTGAGTGGTATAGAGAATATAATGTCTAGAAGCAGATTTGTGTTATGTGAGAACTTATATGAGGGGTGCCTTCTGCAAGTGGGCAGGAGATGGACTACTTAAAACATAATAAGATGATAAAATGACTTTCATGCAGGAAAAATATAATCTTGTTCCTTATCTCACATCATACACAAATCACTGTTGTGTGGATTAAGTGCCTAAAGGTGAAAAACAAAATTTTGAAACTATTAGAAGAAAATACAGGAGATTAATTTATCATATGGGAACAGTAAAGAAGGTCTTAAACAAGGTACAACTCTAAAGAAGATTTATAAATTTGACTACATCAAAATTAAAGTTCTAATTGATATAACAGATGAAATATGTACTTAAAGAAATGTAAAAACTATGAAAAAAATTTTAACACATACAGCTGATACAGAATTAGTATCTTTAATATAAGGAATATGTAAGAAAATTTTAGAAACTCATTAAAAAGAGACCTCACCAGAAAACTAGGCAAATGAATTGTACAGGGAGTTTATTTATTTTTTTTAATTTTTATTTATTTATGATAGTCACACACAGAGAGAGAGGCAGAGACATAGGCAGAGGGAGAAGCAGACTCCATGCACCGGGAGCCCGACGTGGGATTCGATCCCAGGTCTCCAGGATCACGCCCTGGGCCAAAGGCAGGCGTTAAACCGCTGCGCCACCCAGGGATCCCTGTACAGGGAGTTTAAATGAGAAGGAGGAGAGGAAGTCAAATTGGTCAATACACATGTGAAGGGAAATTTAACTTTATTAATAATCAGAGATATGGAAACTGAAGAAACAAAGTATCCTTTTTACCTTACTTAATTGGCAAAAATTAAAATGTCAGTTCTATTGAGTTGGCGAGGATAAGGGAAAAGGAACTCTTTCAAACTGTGAGTGTGTTTTTACAACCACTTTGGAAAGCCATTTAGTAATAGATAAGTGTCATGAATATTTGTACTCCCTGCCACCTAGCAACTCTTGTAGGTATTCGCATTAAAGAAACTTTCACACGTGTCCAAGGAGATATATACAAGAGATTTGCTGCAACTTTCAAAAGAAGTAATAAATTTTAAAAAACTGGTGTTCACAAACAGGGAAATGTATAAAAGGCACTTGATTCTGAGCTATGTTGTTGTAATTGTATCACCTTTATAATTCTTGGACATACTCATCTCTTAATCTGCATTTTGCCATCGATTTGATGTGCAGAATTATGTACCCTCCTCCTTCCTCAGGGACTTTTGTTCTTTATGTTTTTATGGATCCTGAAATAGAAAAAAAATTGACCAGAAATTAAAAATAATAAAGCCTTGGTTTTGGAGGATACCCTAAATAGTAACCCAAGACACAAGTGAAAGGAAATGTATGGGGTGGATGGAGGAGGATGTGACCAGAGGAACATTTGAAATGAAGAGTGATCAGGAGTTCCTTGGCTGCTGAGAACTATGGAAGGTTGTGTGAAATGATTTGAGAACCAGAAGCAGTATCCTTTCAGTACTGTTCTAGGTCAAGTGCTTTATTTTCTCCTTAAAATAACAGAATTATTGAGCAAATATTTTATTAAAAAACCATGTGATCTCCATTAAAAAAAATTTTTAAAGCATATATAGCCTTTTAAATATAGTCCTGTTGTTGACTTTGGGGCACAAATGCTATGAGACTATTTTCTTCTTTTATGATTACATGTTAATTAAATATTCTGATTACATTACATAGTGATTACATATTCCCTTGCTTCAGTCTTTCCAAAGGCAGGCTTTTAGACGATCTTGAAGTAGTCTTTCATAAATTATCACTTAATAAAAGAAAAGAAGCGTAGCCAATTATAATTAAGTGTTCAAGAGCTAACATTTTTTTTTCCTTTTCAAAAATAAGTTCTGGGAAATTTGTGCAGCCTTGCTTGTATTCGGAGTGGCTAAAAAACCCTATAGCAACTGAAAAACGACATTGTTAAATAAATGAGGTGCAAAATTTGATTTACCTTAATATTGTTACAGTCTGGTGGGGAAACTCCACAATATTCTTCATTCTGTCACTTACAAATTAAAAAAGTATCCATTGTTTATTTAGCTCCTTTAATGGTGTGGTTGTCAGTACAATTGCAGATGATTGATCTATGCTCTTCCATGTTAAGGAACATGTGAACAGTGCACTCATGCACACATGTGAACATGTTTATGTCTACTCCTTGAGGACAGGCATGATTTATTTGTGTGTGCACAGAAATGAATTTTAGTTACAAGGAGTTACAATTTAGGGCAGCTGGTGATACTCTTCTGCTCACCTGTCTTGAATAATTTACAAACTTTCACTTATGGGCAAATTTAGTACTCCTTATCATGCAGATAATTTAGGGAAAAAATTTAAACGTTTAGTAATTGGTCTACTAAATCATTATTTAGGTTTATGTCATTATATCCATTCAGTTTTGGGTCACTTAGGAAGGTAGAATAGAAATGCCACTCAGGTTCAGTGTTAGGTTTAAGCAAAATTAATTATCTGTCTAGTGGTTTATCTGGATTGTGCTGGATCTGCTAATTAAATTTGTGTGATATATAGTTAGCCAAATAAATTATGTAAGGATAACTTTGGAAATTGACAACATGACATTCCTGAATATTCTAGTAGAACCTATAATATAGTTCATTTTGTGTGAGACTTAAATTTCCACTTCTGGCTTTTTTTCTTTGGTCTATGTACCTGTGAGAATTAATGACTTGGGTATTCTGTATTGCCAGCCATGATACTTTTGTGGTGGGATTAGTGATGTAAACATGGTTGGCAGCAGATTTAGTCACGCACCTTACTAGCTGACTTTTGCTAAAGTACTAACCCTCCTGACCCTCAGTTTCTATAGTCATAAAAGGGAGATGATAATAATACTTATCAAGTGATTGCAAAGATACCTTAGGATGGTAAACATCAATTTCTGGGCACAGTGCAGCATAAATGCATAAAACCTGTTAGTTATTATTATGGATAGTCCCTCTCATGCAACAGGAATCTACAAGTTTCTTCCGTGAGATAGCGAGGAGGCTTATGCTTGATTTCTTCCTTATGTCACCTATGATAATGCTCCTCAAACCTGGCTGCAAATTCAAATCACTTTTGAAACTTCAAAGCAATATAGATATCAGATCTACTTCAAAATCAGTAGGATAAGAATGTTTGCATTTGGCCTAGGTATCATTATTTCTCAAAGTTTCCTGAAGTGATTCTAATAAGCAGCCAAGGTTGAAAACTACTGGCCAATGGAGTCTTCCCTTTAAGGAAAATTCAGCCCTTGGCTGTGTGGGGATGCAGAGGAGGGGGGTGGAGAGATTTACCTCTTTCACTTCACCAAAAAGCACCTAAAATTATAGCCTACAATCCTGCTTCTTCTTTTCTTACCTGCTAGTCTCTTTTCAAGCTATTGTAGTTAGAGTTCCACCCTTGTCATGGTATATCCACATTACCCATGGTTTTCTAAGTGCAGGATCTATTTATCTACGTGGCTGACCTCTCCCTCCTTTGCTTCCTCCTCCCTTGACTATAATGGCAGCTTCATCTGGTTCTCATTCCATTTCTCCCAATTGTTCTTTTTCAGTCTCCTTCATAGATTCTTCTTCCTTTGTCCCTTAACTGTTGGTGGTTTCAAAGGTTTTATTCTTGACCTTTTTTTTCTTCTCACACTTCATATTCTCCACTAGCCACCTCAGCCATACCCACGGTTAAACTGTAATGATGATAAGCCTAAATCTCAATTTCTAGACCAGAACATCATCTTGAGCTCTAGACTTTGACTTACCAAAGGTGTTTTTGTTTTGTTGTTGTTGTTGCATATGTGGAATAGTTTCTGGCACACAGAAGGGGCTTCCTTAGTTTTAAAATTAAATTGATCTACCAATGAATGAATGGCTTATAAGGCCAATACCACAGTAAGCAGTTTGGATTTCATCCTTGACACAATAGGAAACCACTGGAAAAGTTTAAAGCAGGAGACAGGGTGGCTCTGTGGTTGAGCATCTAACTTTGGCTCAGGTTGTGATCCCAGGGTCCTGGGGTCGAGTTCTGCATCAGGCTCCCTAAAGGGAGCCTGCATCTTCCTCTGCCTATGTCTCTGCCTCTCTCTCTCTGTGTCTCTCATGAAAATAAATACAATCTTAAAAAAAAAAGCAGGAGACAGGAATGGTTAGAAGTGATTGTGCATTTTCGGAAAGATTAATTTTAGCCATAGTTTAGAAGTTTGAAGATAGGGGAGACAACATAACAAGATGAAATAAGATTATGGCAAAACTAATATTTATTGAGTTCACACTACTTGCAGGCAAATAGTACAGAGCTAAGCACTTTTTGTGTAGTATCTTATTTAATGTGTACAGCAGCCTGAGAGACAGGTTTTATCATCCTGTCGGAGATCTGAGAGGGATTTAGTAACTTGCATGGGGATGCAAAGCAAATTAGTGTTGGAGGGCTAATCAGAGGAAGGAAATGGGAGGCCCTAGTAGTAGAGGGTGAAAGGAGAAAACTGATTCAAAAGGGAACAAAAAGGAACAGAATTTGGTATCAGTAAGTAAGTGGAAGAGGAGAATGGTGGTTCATGGCCTCTAGGTTACCATCCTGGGCAAAACTATTGGCAGAGTTATGGGCTCCAACTTCCATCCCATTAAATTATCTACTCATTGGCACATTTCATCATTTTGATGATGTCCACATGTTTGAACTTACTGTCCTCTACCTTCACCTTGACATTGTCATTTTTTTCTTTTATTTGTTCAAATAATATAAATCATGTCAACACTTCAAGATCTGAATCTCAAGTTTTTTTTTATTTTTATTTTTTTGTATCTCAAGTTTTATGTCTTCAGTGAAACCTTTTTCTTTTCTTTTCTTTTGAGAGAGAGAAAGAGAGAGAGAGAGAGAGAGAGAGAGAGAGAGAGAGAGAGAATCTCAAGCAGGCTCCACGCTCAGCACAGAAGCTAGACATGGGGCTCATTCTCAGGACAGTGAGATCACTACCTGATCTGGAATTGAGTCTGCCATCTAATCAACCCTGCTACCCAGGGGTGCTCCCATGAAACATTTTTTTTTAGGAAAAATAATTTTAGCCAAAACAGAATCTCTATTCCCTAGAGTATATTACCTACAACCCAAAATTGAGGCAGGTGATCATAGTTAGAGTATGATGTTTTAAGTACATGAGCTTTGGAGCTAGGAAGAAACTTGAGTAGCAGATGACTTTGGCAAATTATTTAACTGCTCTGAGCTGAGCTTTCTCAGCTTCAAAACGTGAATTTCAATGACAACTAGTAGTACAGCAAGCAATAAATAAAATAATGCATGTGCACTGCTTAGCACCTTGACTGACACATACCAAGTACTTACTAAACATTGGCTATGAATACCTTTATTATTAAATGCTTATATTTATCTCAGTGTTCTCATTGTTCTATTTTATACTTGCATGCTTTGGCTTCTTAGGAACAATGTAATTATCTCAAGGGCAGAGAAAGTGTTCAGCACATCTGGCAAATTACTAAATACCCAATAAATGCTGAATGAATGGATGATTGCACAACTTCTTTTGCTTTTCTTTCGGTGGCTAGCATAATATCGGACCCTTACCAGACACTTCATAAACACTACTTGAGTGTTTTTAAATTATTATTAAAAAACAATGATCAGTATGATCTCATGCTTGATTAACCTAATTGAATGGAACTCCAAGTACATTGTAACCAGAGGAATTTTCTCTAAATTACGAGCAGCAGAACATTGTGTTGATGCTTTTTCTCGATATCATTAGTATCTGCCTGAATATCTTCATCTGGAAATTCCTATTTCCTTCACGTATATGCCATTGCTAAGACTACAAGGGTGGAATCTCCTAGTTTATGAAGAGGATGGAGCAGAATTTCTTCCTCTCTCTTCCCTTCCTCCCTCCTTTCTTTCCTTCTTTGCCCTTCTCATTCCTTTCCAACTTCCCTTCCTTCCTTTCTTCTCTTCCTTCCATCCTTTTTTCCTTCTCGTCTCAATTCAATAAATGGATATCACATGCCTACTGTGTGCAAGGCATCATGCCGCATTGAGGTTCCAAAGAGAAACATGAAGATTCAGTGAGGAAGAAGTCACAATCCATCCATCTCAAGGAGCTTATAATTTAAGGTAAGGGATAGACTAATAAACAAACAATTATAGAGCAAGAAGGTAGAACAAAACACATAGTGCTATGGGGAAAACATGAGGGTCACTAACTTAAGATTCATTTTCTGTTGTCCTGGAGTTATCCAATATGTAATTCTTTGAGCAGAGTAAGTTAATGTGAAAACACATCATTGTGACCTTCAGTCTAGAAAATGTGGGGTAAAATTAGGCTGGAGCATCTTTTCTCTTCTGACATTATATATCTGATTCCACTGATATATAGTACACAATTATTTGAAACAAGTGCCTATAAAGTCCATAAAACCAAGTGACCTTTCAAGAGATAACAAAGGTAAAAGGTTACTGTCATCACTCTCTATGAATCATCTCATTATCAATATTTGAGACTTTGAAGTAAAATAATGGAAAGTTTACTCAGAGCAGTGACATCAGATAATTAAGTCATTCTTTGGTATTTAAAGCAGTGTGTCAGAAATAGTACTCCGAAGTATTTCTACATGTGCTTACATATGCCGATTGATTTTAGGTTTATCATTTTGCAACTACAATGATACAACTGGTTCTCTTCCCATGGCATGTAATTGTGGTGACATCTGTCGTCTGAGATCAACTAAAAACATGGCACAAATGGATACATATAGAAATCACAAAGCAAATATTATAAAATACGTAGAACATTTTGTTTATTTGTATGCTGCAGTGCATCGTCTATCATGTTTACTTCTTATTTAATGTTTTAATTTGTTCCTTTAAGTAAAAGCTCCTGCACATTCATAAATATATTTCATAATGTTATTGCTACAGAATACCCATCAATGTATCTGACTTATTAAAACAAACAGCTCTATATGTACTTGTGTTATCACCCATGTGACAAGCTACCAACTTGGTATCACTATAGTAGCTATTTACAGGAAATAGAATAATTATGCTGCTGCTGTAAATTACAAGATTTCTCATTGGAACCATAGACTGTTAATAAGGATTGCATTCATTACAGATTTATCAGGTTTGTGTTTCTGCTGTGAGTTGGCATTTACATATCTGTAAATTAATTTGCATAAAGAATTGAAAGCAATTGATTGAGGCTATTGGAGAAAGCTCTCAAATCTTGTGAAGTTGTTATCTGCATAGTTAAAGATGGAAAGGTCCTAAATCTGTTCCAAATGACTCTCTTAATGAGTTGCCTTTGGACCCCTTCAGTGAAATCATGTTGTTGTTGTTGTTGTTTACTGATTATGCTGTTTTTGGAGTCAAATTTGCTAAGGCCACTATCTTCATCAATTTTGTGTTGCCAATTAAGCAGCAGAATCTAAGACAGGAAGTATGCCATAGCAGTTATAACATAGTGGTCAATAATAAATGGCTCCGGAATCAGACTGCAAAGATCAGAATCTCATTCTATCTTTGGTTAGCAATATGATCTTTTTTTTTTTTTTTTTTTAGCAATATGATCTTGACCAAGTTCTCTCTGAACTTCTCTTTCTTCAACTGAACACAGGAATATTAATACTATTCATCTTACAATTTTATTCTAAAAACCAAATGGAAAAAAATATATGACACTTGGCAAGGGGCTGGCACTCCAAAAGCACTCCATGCATTTTAGCTATTGCAATACATGTAAACATTTCAAAGTTTAAAACTTGAGGTAATTGACATATAACATTGTATTAGTCTTAGGTGTACAACCTAATGATTTGCTATATGTACATATTATAAAATGATCACTGCAGAAGTCTAATATCTGTGAGGTCACAGTTACACATTTTTTTCTTTGTTAAGAACTTTTATCGTCTACCTTCTTAGCAATTTTCAAATATACAAGACAGTATTATTTACTATAGTGGTCAAACTGTACATTACATCTCCAGGACTTATTTATCTTACAACTGGTATAATTTTGTATCTTTTGACCACCTTTACTCATTCTACCCACCCCTTACCCCCTGCATCTGGCAACCACTAATCTGTTCTTTATATCCATGAATTCAGTTTTTTGAAGATTTCTTGAATAAATGAGATTATATAATGATCTGTCTTTCTCTGTCTGACTTATTTCCCTTAGCATAGTGCCCTCAAAGGCCATCCATGTTGCCACAAATGGCAGGATTTTTTTTTCTTATAGCTGAATAGTATTTCATTTATTTGTTTATATATTTCATTATATAGTACATATATAATATCTAATTACATATATAACATAATTTTATTTATATATATATGTTTTCATATATATATATATTTTTTTTCTCTATTCATTTATCCATTGGTGGACACAGGTTGTTTCTGTGTCTTGGCTATTTTTAAGTAATGCTACAGTGAACATGGAAGTTCAGATACTTATTTGAGATAGTGATTTTATTTCCTTTAGATAAATACTCAGAAGTAGAATTGCTGGATCATATGGTAGCTCTATTTTTAATTTTTGAAGCACTGCTATGCTGTTTTTCCATAGTGGCTGCACCAGTTCGCATTCACACCAACAGTGCAACATTCCAATTTTAATATCTATATAAGCATGCCAGCTTATAAACATTAGATTTATCCTCCCAGATCCTTATTCTGATGAACTTAATTACATTTTTAGGCTTAGCATGAGAATGTGTCCATGCGGTAGAGTAATTGATGGTAGAGATATAACAGGTCTTCACAGCCTCATCAAAATGATGCAGATATTTCTCTTCAAATTTTAACACAGTATTTACAATTACTACACCCTAGGTGAAAGCAATGGACAAAGATCAGAAAACAACTTCTGAAAATTGGTTTAAGGAAAGACAAGTACCATATGGTTTTATTCATACATGGCATTTAAGAAACAAAACAAATGAGCAAAGGGGAAAAAAAGAGGGGGAGGGAGACAGAGAGAGACAGAGAGGGAGAGAGAGAGAGAGAGAGAGAGAGAGAGAGAGAGAGAGAGAAACAGACTCATAATTACAGAGAACAGACTGCTGGATACCAGAGGGGAGGGGGGGCAGTGGTTTGGGGGAAATCAGGAATGAGCACTAGGTGGTGTATGGAAGTGCTGAAATCACTACATTTTGTACCTGAAACTAATATGATGCTGTTTAACTAACTGGAATGAAAAAGAAAAACTTTAATAAAAGAGATGGTTTCAAGGTTAGAGAAACAGTAAAAATAAGTTCTATGAACCATCAATTAAAAATGAAACACCAAAAATAGAAAAAAAAAGTGGTTAGTAATGTACCTGATTGACAAAAAACATTTGTTTATTACCTAGTTTCATTTTGACAACATACTAACATCAGATCCCCTTGTCATGATCATGGAGTTCTTCACTTTGTCATTGAAGGATGGCAAGTAATTTCGTGCATGCACTTCTACTTTGGTTTCCTAAGGTCATACAGACCTGGTATAGTCTAGTGGAAAGAACCTTGTAGAAAATAGAGCCCTGAATTCTTACCTTATCTCTTTCTTCAACAGCTGTGTGATAATACAGTTACCTGCTCACATTTGTTCACTATAAAATAAAGGTGCTGGCCCAGATCATTTTTAAAGGTCCCTTTGAGTACTGGTGTTCTGTGAGTTGGGAAATTTGTTAGAATGTCAGTGTAGATTTGCAGTTGGAAAACCCTCCCATATCTGCTTAAGCTTTCTTTTTTACAGTGAAGTGGTGTGTTTACATTGAATGGTGCTTGTACCCACGTTTGCAGCATTGCTTATTTCAAAGGGGTTGGGAAAATCTGTCATACTAGAAATATTCAAAATTACAATCTATTTAAAACAATTAAATAATAGTTCCATGTTTTGCCATTGTGTTTGCATTTAGAATAAAATAGCTATTTAATCTGTATAACAATTTGAAACTAATGATGGTTAAATCACCTAATACTCCTTGATATCAATGCAAATTAATCTGGAATTTAACTCCATTTGTTGGAACCTTGCAATCTCCAGGCACTTGCATTAGATCTCCTCTAGGAAATGATTTAAAAACATTCTGACATCAAATCCTTCTTGACTTTGGGGATTGCATTTCAAAGTACAAGAGTTTTTCATATTGGATCATAAATCTGCTCCACAGGAATTCGGTCTCCTTAGATTCCAGCTTTTGGTTTATGCTTCCAAAAACAATTATACTAATAAAAATGTCTAAGCAGGGGATAAACAGAAGTAGCAAGTACTTTAGAAGCCAAAACAAGATTTTTTTAATTTTATTTTTTTATTTTTTTTAGCAGAGGGGGAGAGACACCTCTTTGGCATTCACCAATATAAAACACAAGATTAATGCAGTTCTCAATAAGAAGGCTAAGTGCATAAAATAAAAGAGCACAGCCATTATCCATCTCAATGGATATGCCTCCAACTCACCAATCCCAACAATACATAAAAAATACATGATGTTATTAGGTGGTGGAAACTGGCAATATATCATCCATAACTAATTTATATAAGGTTGTCCTGAGAAGCAGTGTTTAACTCTGTTGGCTAGGCAGATAGGAATTGAGACCGGAGTCTTTGTCTACCAAGAATCAGGTGGTAATTGACAAACAGTTCTGCTTTTTTATTTTTTAAAATTTTTAAAAAAGATTTAATTTATTCATTTGAGAAAGAGAGAGCACACAAGCAGGGGGAGCTGCAGGCAGAGGGAGAGGTAGAAGCAGGCTCCTGGCTGAGCAGGGAGCCCAGGGTTGGGCTCCATCCCAGGACCCCGGGATCATGACCTGAGCTGATGCAGATGCTTAACTGGCAGAGCCACCCAGGGGCCCCAACTGATAAACATTTCTTGAAAACAGGGGAAACGTGTGACCTCTTAATACCTCTGTCATTTTCTTCTGGACGAGTTCTCAGTTTGCCTCTGAGATTCTGCTGATCTCACAGGACAAAAGTCATATCATTGTTCTGTCTATACTTTGTACACAGTTGTTTACATTATTAGGAAATATATTAAACTAATAAATGTCACAAAATATTTGAAAGGACTGCTGCTGTCTCTAGCTACAACACTACAGCCTGGTTGGGGCTTCCATGGATCTAGGGCTGCCTGAGATGTCCAGGGTCTCTAGAGATGAGGGTTCTCAGCAATAGGTTGTATATCATTTAGGGAGGTCCATTGGTATTGATGAGAAATAAAATGGAAATGAGGTTTGGCCACATAAAAGCAACTCTTGAATCTGAGTTTTAAAAAATTTTAAGATTATTTATTTATTTTTTCTGCCATTTTCTATTTATTTATTTATTATTATTTTTTAATAAATTTATTTTTTATTGGTGTTCAATTTACCAACATACAGAATAACACCCAGTGCTCATCCCGTCAAGTGCCCCCCTCAGTGCCCCTCACCCATTCACCCACACCCCCCTCCCTCCTCCCCTTCCACCACCCCTAGTTCATTTCCCATAGTTAAGAGTCTTTAGAAATGTGTGGGAAATATCAGAAAGGGAGACAGAAGATTATTTATTTTAGAGAGAATGTGGGGGAATACAGAGAGAAAATTTTGAAGCATACTCCCCACTGAGTGCAAACTCTGCTCCCCCTCAGGCCAAGCTCCACCAGAGCTCCATTGATCCTAGGACCCTGGGATCACAACTGGAGCATAAACCAAGTCAGCCTACTTAACTGACTGAATCACCCAGGAACCCTTAAATCTTAATTTTCAGGGATCCTGGGCCCCTGACAGAGAGAGAACAGAGTCAGGTTAGGGTCACTCATAGGAGGTGTATTCACTGCATAGTTATGACAATTCATGGTGATATCTACTATTTTTTGTATCTGTATTCGGAAAATCTCATTTCCATGGCTACCTTTAAAGTTTGTCTACAAAAAAAGACAACCTACAGAATGGGAGAAGGTATTTGCAAATGACATATCAGATAAAGGGCTAGCATCCAAGGTCTATAAAAAACTTATCAAACTCAACATCCAAGAAACAAACAATCCAGTCTTGAAACAGGAAGAAGACATGAACAGATATTTCTCCAAAGAAGACCTACACATGGGCAACAAGCACATGAAAAAATGCTCCATATCATTAGCCATCAGGGAAATACAAATCAAAACCACAATGAGATACCACTTTACACCAATGAGAATGACTAAAATTAACAAGATGGGAAACAATAAATGTTGGTGAAGATGTAGAGAAAGGGGAACCCTCTTGCACTCTTGGTGGAAATGCAAGTTGGTATAGCCACTCTGAAAAACAGTGTGGAGGTTCCTCAAGAAGTTAAAAAATAGAGCTACCCCATGACCCAGCAATTGCACTACTGAGTATTTACCCCAAAGATACAGATGCAATGAAACTCTGGGACAATTGCATCCCAATGTTCATAGCAGCAATGTCCACAATAGCCAAACTGTGGAAGGGGCCAAGATGTCCTTTGACAGATGAATAGATAAGGAAGATGTGGTATACATATATATAATGGAATATTACTCAGCTATCAGAAAAGATGAATACCCACCATGTGCTTTGATGTAAATGTAACTGGAGGTATTATATTGAGTGAAATAAGTCAATTGGAGAAAGAGAAAGACAATTATTATATGGTTTCACTCATACGTGGAATATAAGAAATAGTGAAAGAGACCATAAGGGAAAGGAGGGAAACTGAGTGGGAAGAAATGAGAGAGATAGACAAACTGTGAGAGACTCCTAACTCTGAGAAACAAAGAGTTGCAAAAGGGGAGGAGAGTAGGGGGGATGAGGTAACTGGGTGATGGGCATTAAGGAAGGCACTTGATGGGATGAGCACTGACTGGGTGTTATACTATATGTTGGAAAATTGACTTTAAAAAAATAAAATGCTTCAAAATACGAAAAAAAGTTTGTCTATATACAAACTTTCATCTTTTTTAGACAAGAGAATGTATTATTTTTAAAATAAAGATTTTAATCACAAAATGACTTTATAGGGAATGAATTGATGGTTTCCAGAGGGGAAGTGGGTGGAGAGATGGGTGAAATAGGTGGCAGGGACTAGGGAGGGTACTTATGATGAGCACCAGGTGGTGTATGGAATTGCTGAATCATTGCATTGTATACATGAAACTAATATTACATTGCATGTTAACTAACTGGAATTTAAATAAAAACATAAAAAAGTAACTTTAATTTTTATACAAGTAGTCAAACTAATGAGTGGATAAGGCCAAAATAATTGCTTATAAAAATTGCTAAAATATTTCTTCCAACTAAAAAATTCAGAGCTGTCCATCCCTTCACTCTCTTTTTTTGTGGAGACTGAAAGTTTCCCATTTGGACATAACAGGCTGTCATCAGACTTTAAATGTGAAAAGTACTCTCCCATATTTGGTAGGGATAGCACATGTCTTTTAAGGTCATCAGTTTATAGGGAAGTTAAATCATCTATTTTCCTGGGATACCATCCAATTGATTTCTCAAAGGTCACCAATGAACTCCTTCAAGTGAATTCAATTTAAAATTTGGTTTAGCCTTAAAGGGCACTGCAGTTCAATGGTCTAAATCAGGGATTAACAATTAAAATTCTGAACCCTGTTTTTCTGGCATATTGGTGACAGGAGAGATTTCATGGACGCTTAGTGTTAGCGAAGGCTGTAGGCTCTTGCTCCTGCTCATGGGCATTTTACTAGCTCAGGATGTGGGATATATTTGTTCCTTTATAAAAATATAAATATCTCAATATAAATATCTTGAGAATTTAAGATTTTTGGATTTCACAACTCATGTAACCTATTCTAATCAGTTAATTTGAACAGTTAATTTGAACCTGCTGAGTTCAGCTGCAGTAGGAAGTCAGTCTTAAGCAAGAGTACTCATATAAATCATCTATTTGTATTACACGGTATAAACCCTATCTAGAGATATTCTGATTTGGTAGTTTAGGGTTAGGACCATGGAAAGTATATTTTGACAATGTTCTCTGGTGATTAAAACAAAGCAAACAGTAGCAACACACATATATATACACAGGTATGTATATACCTATATATATATACACACACATATATAAATCAATATTTTTCACTTAACAGTATACTCTAGAAATTTTATAGCATCAATACACATAGGAAGATCATTCTTTTTAATGGCTGCAATGACTCATTAACTTGATGGACATTTTATTTATGAGCAAGTTTCTTTATTCCTTTGTGCCTCATTTTTTTTCATTTGTAAAGTGAGGATAATAATAGTACCTGGCTAATCATGTTGTCTTGAGGATTAAAGGTGTTAATATACATAAAGGTCTTAGAAATATGTCTGGAAGCTAATAGGCATTATACGAAAGTTTGATATTATTCTCATCATCGTTATTACTGTCACAGTCTGACAATAGTCCTAAGAGATATTAACATGTGTACACAGAGTTGTTTGTGTTTTCATGTAGTGGCAATTCCATGAGAATCGGATTTTTTTTTCAAACTTTTATATGAGACAACATTGGTAATTTAATTTTAAATGAACTGGAGAATGAATTAAGTGGAGTGAGGGAAGATCACAAGCCCCCTAGGAGGCAGAACTCAGGTGTTATTTTACTCTGTTGCAGAAGAGTATAGCTTTGGACAAGTCATAAAGAAATCTCAGGAGCATAGTTATTTATGCATAGAATGAGGATGTTAGAAGAAATGGTCTCTAAGTTTCCAATAGTTTTGACTGTGACCTGGTCTTGTGGAAAAAAAGAGAAGGTATGTATACTCTAAGATTTCCCCAGCATATAAGCTTTATGAGGGAAGCCATCTCAATTCCTATCCAGGGCTAAAGCCACAATGTCTAGAATGTGCCTTTCTGCTCAGAGTAGGCACTAAATAATACTCTTAAAAAATGTTTAATGAGAATGTTCAAAATGCTATGTCAAAACCAGGCACACAGTGGGTCTTCACACCTATTTTTAAAAACTGATTAGCTGACTTCCTCTGTAGGAACCTCTCTAGAAATTTGGCCCCAGTGCCCATCTAATCTTTCAACATCAGAAAAAATGTAAATAAATTTAATTTTATTCTTAGCACATTAATGGATATCTATTTCTATTGTCATGTTAAAATATTTTAATGGAAGCACTTCAACAGTTGTAGTATAATCTGTCTAGAGTATGTTGTGAAAGTAAAGGGATGGAAGAGCATGAAAAACTAACATCTGCACTAGGTGTGTGCAGAGTGAACATTATTGGAAATGTCTAGCTCCTCTTGGGGAAACCATTTAAATGCAGTAGTGCAATTGGAAGGATCTTTTGGACTATAACTTAGAATGATTCTTTTTTGTTCTAAAGATTAATGTATTTTAGAGAGAGAGAGAGAGAGAGAGAGAGTGAATGATCAGGGGAGGGGTACAGAGGGAGAGGGAGAGAGAATCTTAAGCAGAGTCCTTCCTTGCTCAGCATGGAGCCCAACTCGGGGCTTCATCTCACCCCCGGAGATCATGACTTGAGATGAAGCCAAGAGTCAAAGGCTCAGCCTACTACACCGCCCAGGTGCCCCAGAGTGATGCTTTCCACATTGATGAATGAGAATGCATTTTTATAGAAAACGGTATGATTACAGTTACATTATGTTTTGAGAACATTAATATTTGCTATGTGATTTGAGAAGGGCCCAGAGGTGTTGGGAGGTGAAATGATGGACCCCTTGAATTCTTTAGTCTCATTTCCTATTGGATGATTTGAAGCCACTACTTCCAGGGATTCTGAGGCATGTATGTATCTTTGTGCTTAGAGGCCTCTGAATAGAATTGGTTTTTTCATGCCGGAGTATGGATTTTTAAAATGCCAAGTTTCATTTAATTAAACAATGAAGCCAAACCACACTTCTTCTTAATCAGAAATATTGTGGGGAGAAAGTTTGGAAAGCCAATGAATTATAATAAATAATAGTGAGTTTTCATATAAAACTCACTGTAAAGATGCAACAGGTCAGCCAATCTATGAACCTCTGGAGGGTAACAAGACAGTAAACTTGACATTGCACAGTATTTGACATACTGTGGTATTTGACATACAGTGAATCATTATTTACATTTTATCCAAAAACATTTACCTGAGAAAAGGTCATGACGTTAAATTTGGAGACATTTACAGCAATTGCCAAATGTTTACTATCTACATGAATGTCATGCTTCTCAGTCAAAAGCAGGTTGATGTGCTAAATGTCAATTATTTCAACTTGTTTGATGGTAGCACAGATTGCCAAGCAACATAAAAAGAGGTTTAATAAATATTATATACACTGCTAAACATTAATCTTGCCTAGCAAAGGCTCGAGTTTTACATATAGAGGATTTATGACAAGCAACAGCTCAGGACATTAAAACTCAATTATTGCAGTACTGGATGGCGGCACTATCATTAGCTTCTGGAAGCTGCACCTTGTTTCTTCTGCTTTTGCTGTCACTTTGGTGGAGGCACTGGGGAGAATAAAATTATTTCGGGAAATCACACTTTGATGTTTTCTTTGTGTTTTCCGGTCCCTTTCAGAATTAGCCGCAAAGGAGGATTACCCAGTTATGTTGGTGGGAAATTGAATTGTTCCATTTTTCTCAATGATTACAAGACATAATGATATTCTGCAACAACTCCAAAGACTTTAAGGGAACAACACAGAAATGCTAAGAGGAATGCAAGAGTGCCAGGGGAATGAAACCTGTGAAGGAGCCAGCAGTGAATGAAGGGCAAAGTAGACTCCAGGATGGTTCATCAGTACCAAAACTTGATGACACCAAGCTCTGAGCTATTTTTCATTTTCTTCTAGTAGTAAAAGATGAATTTAACAAGTCTCAATGATATAGCCACAGATGTGCCTTGGATCAAGTACCCAAGGTCAATATTCTAAAAAGTTGGCCTTGGGACTAAAATGTACATGTATATACAATGTTTATATATCTATTCTTCCTTGATTTCCTTTTTGGAAGAATTTGAGCTGGTGAATAAACTCACGTTACTGGCCTAAGTTTGGTGCCATCTAGTAAGCACCTGCTGAGTGCTACTGGAGTCAGACATGGTACTAGGCTCTGATGAAAGCAATTATCAAAGTCAGGTAGGAGATGATAACGCAGTGCATGTTAGACTGTAAATACCACAAGAGAGAAATAAAACCCATTCCCAGAGAGTTTAGAAGGAGAAATTATGAGCAGTTTCAAAGAACTCTTTAGGGAAGCATCATGCTAGACTCTGAAGGAGGGTATTCATTTGCAAACAAGAAGCAAAGATCTAGGCCAAAAGATCAAGAACTGGGGTGGAAATGTTTGTGTATGTCTGTGGAGGTGGGTACATGGTTAGCTTTGCCTAACTCAGAGGATGAAAGGAATGTGGGAAGTCAGACCAGAAAGGTAGGAGTCAGATAGCTCATGAAGAATCTGGGTTTCCAGTTTCGAGTTTGGCTTTTATTCTGGAAGCAAAGGTGAATTCCAGAGTTCTGTAAGCAAGTCAGTACTGGCTTGGCAGGTCCAGGAAAGTGAAAATGCCATTATTGGAAGAACAAAAGAAGGTGGGGGAGTCTCAGAGGGTTTAGAATCAAGGTGAGAAGGGCAGGGGAACAGACAATCTTATGTAAAGGCCAGGTTGGCAAAAGTAACCACGGAATGCAGTGGCATTTTCTTCCGGGGAGACCTTTAACTTCTTATTACCTCTTTTTTTTTTAATTTTTATTTATTTATGATAGTCACAGAGAGAGAGAGAGGCAGAGACACAGGCAGAGGGAGAAGCAGGCTCCATGCACCGGGAGCCCAATGTGGGATTCGATCCCGGGTCTCCAAGATCGCGCCCTGGGCCAAAGGCAGGCGCCAAACCACTGCGCCACCCAAGGATCCCGAGACCTTTAACTTCTCATCATGAGGAAAGGTTTAGGAGTTCTCCCTTGATAGACGGCTGAGCTAATGGGCCTCTCCATCCATAGAATGAAGGGATTTCTAGAAATGAGGGTAAAGAATTTTCTTCTCTTGAGTATATGAGTAATCACAGGAGAACACTTATGGTAAGCTCCTCACTTCCCAGATGCAAATGCACTTCAGCTGAGCTGATTTGCAGCCTATGCCAGAAGTGTTGAGTCATCTCTCAAAACAAATTACATAAGCGATTCTTTCAACACTGAAATGTAAGTTTATTCTAGAATCTGAGACATATTATTCTTATTCTCCAGCAGTGGGCCTAAGCTAGACAAAATTGACCTTTAAAAGGGTCAAAAGCACTTTCCAGATCTCAAGGTCTTAACTCTTTTCAAACTGCGAGGTCATCTGATATTTGCAACATCATGTAGTTATTCATGTTAAATGCTGATGGCCTGTGGAGAATGTCACGATCTTACCAGACAAGGCTAAGTCTTTCTGTTAGATTCACTTTTGGTCTAACTTCACATGTTAGAGTTCTCACCAGTCACCTAGTAGTCGCCTTACAGGATACCGTAAAAAATGGGGGCAATATGTAAAGTGAGGGCTCTTCTGAAGGAACAAGCAGGACAGCAACTGAAAGAATGCATGGGAAGAATGGAAATTCAGAAAATAGCACTCTGATGCTTTGTTTGTATTTTCTGGGCAAGTTGTATTAAACAACTTGCTTAATTCAGAGTTAAACCTAGTATATACCCTTCCTACCTGACTGTAGCTGGAGTCCTGGGGATTTCAGTGGGCTTGAAAGTTATTTTCAGTATTTGATTGGCTTCATGTCTGAAAAGTAAATTTCTGTTTTAATCTGAGAGCACAAAACGATAGTTGGAAGCCACAGAGTTTTTGCCACAAGGATAAAAATAAGTACAATTAAAAAAAACCCGAGGAAATAGACTTCTACTATCCAAATAGAGAAGGGGTTGGCTCACAAGATTTCGAGTTACCTGCAGGCTGAATAGCCGTTTGGGGTTCTTTTTATTGGTCAGCTGAAATGGGATTTGGATGTTAATTGTATGGCTAGACTACGGTGATCTTTAATATCCCTCCGAATTTTTGAGATCTTTTGCCAGAAGAGTGCTGGGGACGATAAAGAGATCATATTAAGGACTTAAGCCTGAAGAAGGTGGCTAAAATAACTCAATATGCTTTATATGTCTTAGCTAAGTGATGAATTGGAAAGACGCAATAACTCTTGACTGCCATCTGAAGGGTAAAAAGAAGGGTAGGATTATATATAGTGCCAAGAGGAAGTATAACGAGAAATAATACCATGAAAATTACTAAAGGAAACTGCAGGATCTGAATTAGAAACATTTTTTCAAATTAGAGCTTCACAATCTAATGTGTTTTGGCACTATCTCCCAAGGGCAGCCGTAGAAGCCCCTTTGAACGGCTCTGCACAGTCTTGGTTGGAGCGATTTAAGCATCATGCCCTTTAGAAAATAAAAAAACCTTTTCTAGAAGACAGGGAGGGAAGGATTGTACAATTTCTTTTCAACATAATATTTTCGGATGTGAGGATTTCTCCTTTGGTTTTGTCCCCCACAGACCATTTCTTCTGCAAACAGGCAGATCCAGGCTTACTTGTGCCTAAATTGTGCCATGAAGGCTATGTATTAAGAAGCATCAGCTGGGAACGTCTGAAATAGCGCTCCAAGCCTGCTCTTCTGTAGTCATGGGGGTAGCTACCTCTTGGGATAGTCTTCTGCCATCTTATATGGTTTTGGGGAAGCCCAGGCAGCTCTGGAAAATTTCTCCCCCTACCTTTTTCTCTAAGCGAGGACTTCAGACTTTTGTCTGGTGATCATCAGCCTAGCAGATGTGGAGGGTGGGGAAGCACACTCTTCCTTCTCATGGTTGGGGTTTGATGCTTCCTGAACAATGTGGTCTGCTTACCTCACCTTCTCCCCCTTTTCCTAGGACTGAATCTGCTCCTCACTCCTCAGGCAAGTCCGCCCACCATCCTCATTTCCTTTACTGCAATTAGAAATGCCACACCTTCACTTTCACTTAAAATAAGGAGTTGGCAGCTTACTATACGTAAGCAACAGCAGGAGCCAGTAGCCCCCTATCTGAGTCAGAGCCCTGGATCTCTCTGGTTGTCTGACCTAGTTGTATATCCTCAGGCAAATCACTGAAATTTTCTAAAGCTCAGATTTTTCATTTTCAAATTGAGGAGGTTCTACTTGCCTCATGGCTACCATGGGAATTGAGAAAAACTGATGTGCATGGAGCCATTTTACAGTAGAATCAGAGGCCCCTGCAGAAAACCTGCCATGCCTTTGTCTGAACTGGGCCAAAATCTTTGCTGTGGGCAAAGAAGCAATTGTTTTAAGCAATTGCTTGAGTAGTCAGCAGGAGGATGGACATTTTGATCACAGCACTGATAGTTGTGGACTTTCTGAGGATAAAATCAGCAGTCAATCAAAGTATAACTGAGTAGCTTAACTTGTTAACACCCATAGAGAATTTTTTTCCTTTCCTTACTTCAACTCATGTGATTGCCTCCTCCCTTTTGTCATAAAACTCCCTCCTTTCACCTAAAAGTGAGACGAGATTTGGGTTTTGACTGGAGTCTGAATTCCCTGAATTATAATTCTTTGATTCCAAATACATGCTTATTTGTCTCTCACTGTGGCTTTTAGTTTTCTGGTTGACAGGATCAAAAGCGATAACACACACCCACACACACACACACTTTGGTGGTAAACTTCTATGTTAATGTGAACTCGTATTATTAACAGTAAAATAAGCAAATCTTTCTTTGGTCCATTGTATATATGATGACCTCTCTGGTATGACTATGTCTCTCCTAACAAGATTTAAGTTCTGAAAGAGAAAGGACATTTATTACATGCTACTTTAAACCTGTATAAATCTCTAGATGCCTTCAAGTGTGCTTTATGGTCTAGAGAAATCAGGGAGCTGGAGGGTATGTCTGTTCTTTTTTTTTTTTTTTTAAGATTTGTATTTATTCATGAAAGAGAGAGAGAGAGAGAAGCAGAGACACAGGCAGAGGGAAAAGCAGGGTCCATGTAGGGAGCCTGATGTGGGACTCGATCCCAGTACCCCAGGATCACGCCCTGAGCCAAAGGCAGATGCTCAACCACTGAGCCACTCTGGCGTCCCATGTCTGTTCTTTAGTAGAGCAGGAAGAAATCTAGATCCTACACAGCTGGTAGTGGTCACGGACAGGGAAGCAGGCAGTAAAAGTCCAGGGATGGGTGAAACAAAACGAAAAGGGGACCTTAGGGACTGGCTTCTGACTTCAGCATTTCTGGATTACCTCTAAAGGAAGATTAATATAGGCTGAACTGTGTCTGTTCAAAATTCACATATTGAAGTCCTAACACCTCGTACGTCTGAATGTGACCATATTTGGAGACAGAGTCTTTAAAGAGATGATTAAACCAAAATGAAATCATTAGCATGGGCCCTAACCTATTATGACTAATGTTCTTATAAGAAGAGAAAGTTTGGATACAGATATGCACAGAGGCAAAACCATGTGAAATCCCAGCGAGAAGATGGTCATCAACAAGCCAAGGAAAGAAGCCTCAGAAAAAAACAACACTGCTGACACCTTGATCTCGAATTTCCAAAATCGTGAAAAAACAGATTTCTGTTCTTTAAATCCCCAAGTCTGTGGCATTTTGTTATGACAGCCATAGCCAACTAATCCAGAAGGCTTGGGAAATTGTAACTCCTCATTCTCTGGTTGCATGAACCCTGCTCCCCTCTTTAGGAGTTGGTCATCACCAAAAGTATAGAATTGACAGAGTCTGTCTTCCTCTTGATCACCTGAATGCCTGCTTCTAATACTCTACGTTGTTAGAAGGAAACAATTTTTCCCCCTGAAACATCACTCCCTGCACATGGCATTTAATTCTATAGGTCTGTAAGGACACTATCCTGTTGTAAGTACATCAGGAGAGACCAGGGGTTGACTAATTATAGCTTGCTGCCTAAATCTGCTCTGTTGCCTGTTTCTATAAACAAAGTTTTATTTGGAACACAGCCACACTGGTTTGCTTATATATCGTCTATGGCTGCTTTTGTGCTACAATGGCAGAGCTGAGTAGTTGTAACAGAGAACAGATAGCCACAATGTCTAAAATATTTGCTATCTGATCCTTTACAGAAAAAGAATGCTGACCACTGTTGTTGACTGAAGGGCCTCCCTTGTGCCTAAAGCCTTGACTATCATGGATGTGCATATTTCTGGAGGAGAAAAAGAGATTTATAAACTAAAGAATTTGCCATACAGCCAAAGGTCATTTGTGAGTCAGAGACTGCCTATTTTAAGTCTTCAGCAACCACTTGTGGGGTGACTTTCTCTGATGTCTCTTGGCATATTATCTTAATTTCTTTGTTCACAGTCATTCTGTTCCCACAATTTATAATAAATTAACCTTCAGTAAAAATTATTCATTCAGCACTTACAAATTAGCTTCCTGTAGAGTACCTTTTACTTTGGGTACTGTGGGAGAGAGATTCAAAGTCAACAGAAAAGAGAGTTCGTGTCTTTAGAAAGCTTTTATACATAACAGTTCAAACTGCTTGGTTAGTTGGCATGGTGGCAATTGACTCATAGGGCTGATCATTTAGAAGGTTATTACATGAAATAATAAATAACTTTTAAATGATTAGGGAACTTAAAGTAAGACAAATTAACAATAGAAGTGCAACAATTGTGCACTGAAGATCATAAACATTGTTGAAAGAAATGGAAGAAGATCTAAATGAATGAAAAAAGATATTCCATATTCATGGATCAGGAGACTTAATATTCTTAAGGTTTAATATTCTTAAAATGTCGATACTCTCCAAATTGATGTACTGATTAAACATTATGTCTATGAAACTACTAGCTGCCTTTTTACTTTCCAGAAGTTGACAAGGTGATCCTAAAACCCACGTGGAATCTCAAGGGACTCAGAGTGGCAGAAACTACCTTGAAAAAAAAATTAAAGGATTTACACTTCCTAATTTTGAATCTTGCTGCAAAGGTACAATAATCAAGATAGGGTGGTACTGGCCAATGGAATAGAATTAAGACTCCAGAAATAAACCCATATATTTTTAGTGAATTGATTTTTGGCAAAGATGTCAAGACAACTTAATAGAGAAATAATAGTGTTTTTGATGAACAATACCATCAAAAAAGTGAAAAGACAACTCACAGAATGGGAGAAAATGCTTGGTAAATCATGTATCTGATAAGATACTTGTATCTATATATATCTAATATATATATTCCACTCCTAGTGTATACCTAAGAGAAATGAAAACATATATCTGTACAGAAACCTGTACATGAATGATTACACTGCATTATTCATAATGCCCAAAAAAGGAAATTAACCCAAATGTCCATCAATTTTATAAATAAAATGTATTATATCATATAAGAGAATGTTATTCAGATATAAAAATGAATGTGATATTGATATGTATGATACACAAATGAATCTTGAAACATCAGGCGAGGTGAAAAAGAAGAGTTACAAAAAGCCACATCTTATTTTCTTGCATATGTTTATCAAATATCCAAAATAAGCAGATCTATAGATACAGAAAGCAGATTAATTGTTGCCAGGGACTGGGAGGAGGGAAGAATGATGGAGTGACTGTTAATGTGTTTCTTTTCGGAGTGATAAAATGTTCTAAACAAAGTGTGGATGATGGTTGTACAACTTTGAATATGGTAAATACATTTCAAATGGATGAATTTTTCAATAAAGCTATTAAATAAAAGAAAGAAGGATGAAACCATGGTGGGTACTTAATAAATATTTATTTCATGACTTTTCAAAAAGAAGCAGACTTCAGCAGATGAGTTACATATGAAAATAAATATCCTGAAAGTGCTCTAACGATATGAGTTGTCATACGACACTCTGAAATTCCTCTTTCTGGAGGACTTTTTTCAAATAGAAGTTTTGATCTGCCTGAGGTGGTCTTGGTGTTATCTTCTTGAGAAGAGGAAGAAGGATTACATGACTTTAGTCCTTAAACTCGACGTTGAGTTTGTCCTTTACTGATGTCCATGTGCAATTTCATAAATAAATGTTGATTCAGTAAGAAAATTCCCCCTTAAATTTCTCTGATATTCTTTTCGACAATTTCATTGCAGGGGTGCAATGCTCTCTAGCTAGTTCTGCAGTGGCAGGATGCTCTCTAGGGAGGTATCAGCACTTTCTTTATTCTAGTTTGGCTGGTTGATAACAAGAGAATGAAAATGGGCTGAATCTCCTGCTTCTGAAATATTTACAAGTGGAAGGAGAGGATTGGTAATTTATTATTATTAGCCACTCTACCTTAATATTGAATCAAAATCTTTGAAGGAGCCATGTGGAGAGCTAAGACCTTGTTAATGATCCCAAAATGCATTTCCCACCTCTGGAGTATTGACTCAGTTACCAAATAAATAAATGTGATTTTTCCAAATCACTTACTGCACCCCAGAGTCACCCTTCCTCTCTTTGCAGACCTTTAGTGCTATTCTTGTAGTTTGTTAATAAAGATAATCCTGTTGCGAGTTAACTAATGATCAGTTATATCATCATCTCCCCATAGCGCAGATTACAATACTCCAATCATGCTGCTATTTAGATTGTCACAGAATTTTGTTTTCAAAGAAAAGTTAACTTCCTTAGCTCAAAGTAACAAGACCCTTTTAGAAGGATGAGGTCATTTGCTGGGCAAGATGCAAATACTAACCTATGTGCTTCACTAACCTACCATGACCTCACGTTCAATGCCTAAAAGAGTAATTCAAAGGAAGTTTCCAATATTCACTACAAGTGTAATAGCCTTGACATTGTGGTCACAGTGTAGGAGCTAAATAAATTCAGGAGAGAAATATTTATTTAAACTCTCTGGCAATGATACTCTTATTCTCTTTTGTTATTGAATAATTGAAAAGGTATCAAATAGCAAAGTTTCAATTATTCATTGAGTTATTTCATTTACTATACAAATGTCTGTAGGCAAATAAATGACACTGGAATTAAAAACTGGCAACATCTCCATAGGTTTGCTTATCGGGTCATCACCGCTTGAATCCTCAAATATGAAAGCTTTGTACAAATTGTCCATCAGCGATTGTAGAGGGAGTTTGGTATTTGTATTAGTTTCTGCTTCTACCATGACAAATTACCACAAATTTAGCACTTAAAACAACACCCATTTATTACCCCACAGTTCTGTAGGTCAGAAGTCCCAGTGCAGTTTAGCTTAGCTGGGTCCTCTACTTAGAATATTGTAAAGCAGAAATCAACATGAAGGCAGGGTTGTACTTTTTTCTGGAGGCTCTGGAGATGAATCCATTTCTGAGTTCATTTCACTAATGGCTGAATTCAGTTCCATATGGTTGTGAGACCCAGGTCTCTATTTTCTTGCTGTCAGCAAGATCTTTGCTCGGAGCCAGTCTTTCCTTCTAGAGGCTGCCTGCATTGCTTCTCGAGCATTCCATGTGGTCCCCGTTTCCAGTAACAATGAAGCCGTCCCTTTCATGCTTCAAATCTCTTGGCTTCCCCTTTGCTGCATTTTTCCTGCCTCTAGCTAAAGAAAGTTCTCTGCTTTTAGGGGCTGATGCAATTAGATAGGTCCAACCAAATAATCCTCCCCATTTAAAAGTTTGAGACCTTGACTGTATCTACAAAGTTTCTTTCCCCGTGAACTACAGTTTCTTTACAGGTTCTGGGGATTAAGGCATGAATATTTTATGGGGCTATTATTCTGCCTATCATAATCCTGAATATAAGACAGAGAGTTTCATAATCTAAAACCTTAGTATTTTTTTGTCCCCAAAGAATAAAATGAACAAAATGATACAGGAATATCCTGTTAGGTGCTAATCGTGAGTGTAGACAGTGCAACTTATCTCTCTAATTCCAGAGCATTTACATTTATTTTTTTGGAATATTGTGCTTTGTAGTATGTCCTTGCAGTTTGTGCCTTTCTTATCCTTTCTTCCATTCTAGAATTGCAAGCATGCAGTATATATTCTGATCATGCCAGGACAACCAAAATAAAGATGCACAATAGTTTACATATAGGACTTTTTACCTTTTTGCATATATATGTAAATATATATATTTATTACATATTTATATATAAAATACATAAAATATATTTATTTTAGTTTTTTTTTTACAGACCTATAAAATACATTTGTCCTTACTTTCCCAGATTCTGGCTCTCTGCCAATGTTTTCTGTTTGTAAACCCCATAATCTGTGTAGAGGGTACAGCTGGACCGTGAAAGTAAACTCTATGTTCTGAAATTCTTTCTCTATCACATTCTTTCTGACTTTGTAACTGTGTCTTACATTGATGGTCCCTGGAAACCAATGTTATGAATTTGGTCTCCTCAAAAAGACTAAGCTTCCACATTCCTTCTCTATTTATGTCATTCAATCCTCTACTGACATCTTCAAACCTTTCCTGCTATTACATGGGAAGATATTTATCTGAAGATGTCACCTCAATGTAAATGTTACAGCTGCCAAGAACTATGAAAAGTCTAAGATCTTATCCTATTTGCAAGCTAATAAGTTAGCCTGTTACAGTTTTATGGATGCCTGCGGAAGATATGAGGCTCCTGGGTCAGAGACAAAGGATGTTATTACTCATGGCACAGCAGGAAGCATGAACTTCATGTTTACAATATTTCCTTTGCTCCCTGAGATCCATGGGTGTGATATGGAGGAGTGGGTTTGTCTCATGGCTGAGCAGCCCCAAACTTTTAAAGGTAGCTCAGAAACTCATGATTTAAGGGGGCTCTAAGAGGTTGGCTAACAAACCTGCCCATACTTTGTCTGGAGCCCTGTGCTCCAGAGGGAGACTCTATGGCTTCCAAGGCTGTTTACAAATTTCATTCAAAAGACAATGCTGGAAAAAAAGCATCCAGTGCATCTGGTCATGAGGTATGCAAAAATGTGAGAGACCTGTGGAGAATTGTTTTCTAACAACTGCTTCTTGTTTAAAAAGTGTCCCTTGGGGAGCCTGGGTGGCTCAGTGGTTGAGCGTCTGCCTTTGGCTCAGGTTGTGATCCCGGAGTCCTGGAATTGAGTCCCACATCGGGCTCCCTGCATGGAGCCTGCTTCTCCTTCTGCCTGTTTCTCTGCCTCTCTCTGTGTGTCTCTCATGAATAAATAAAAATAAAAATCTTTAAAAAGTCTCCCTTTGCAGATAAGTGTTCCTAGCTGATATAAACCAGACTAGCTTTGCCTAAGTTTAGAAAATAAGTTAGAGCCATTTATAATGATCTAAATTATATACATACACTTTATAATTATTTACTTATTGAAAATAAATTGCAGAAATATACACATGTATACAAATAAACACTTTCCAAGAGATTGCTTAAAAACAAGCAACAAACTAATTATTTCTGACATTTACTAAGCAGAACAAATGAAACAACATACCTATTAAAAGATTAAGTGAGATGTGGTTTAGAGAGCTGTGCTCACATATTTAAGAAGGGGTTTCTCTGGGAAAATAAATACCACTTTAAGACAGTTTTCCCACAGTTTGTTTTTCAAACAGAGATTCCAGTAGCTCATCCTTAATAAAAATAATTCATGGCCAAGGAATGTAGGGGACATGTACCTTTCTCCAATGAGAATCCCAATGCAGATTAGCCTGTTAGAGGTCCTGAGAAATCCTGATATGAGGAAACTGGTTTTATTTTGTTTAATTCAATATTATTCTGGTGGATTTAATAATGAACTTGTGGTGTGTGTGAATGTGTGTGTGTTATACCTTCAGCAGAGCACACTCAAGATGTTGCCAATTTAAGGTGATCAAGATTCACCAGCTTGCTTTTTTCTCATTCACACAGGCTATTTAAAGTCTTAAAATGTACCTTGAATTTGATTTATTCTGCACATTGCACATTTAAACACAACATTTTTATTGGGCTTGATTATCTGGAAATGTCGTTAGCTTATTCTCAATGTCCTTCTGCTTTCTCTGATCTATTTATAAGGTCAGTCCCTGAAGTTTAATTTTCATATTGATGAGGAAATGTGCTTAATGTTACGGGATTGATTACAATGAATTTGAAAGCCAAGTAGGGAAAATCTATTCCCATCAATGAATTTGTTTTTCAAATTTTGACAAAATCGTCTAGAAGTAAAACCACAAAAGGGTAAACATGATATTATCCCAATGCTCTTTTATTATAATGGTATGTAAGAAGCAATGACTTATTGTTGTAAAAATTAGAATGCTGTAAATGGAACTATAATTCAAATAAAGTACTGAAAGTGGTGAATATTGACTTTTGAGTAGATATATCAAGCTACTTCATAAATCACAAGGAAGATAAGGATCCATGTGTACTCTTTGCTCTAAAGTATTCTTAAAACACGACAGTAGGCGGAGGGGCAAGGATGGGGAGGAGCAGGGTCCCCAAATAACCTGGTCCCACCAACATACCTAGATACACTTCAAAAACGAAAATCAACGATTCGGCTGAGATTAAAGAGGGACCAGCTGGAATGTACAGTGAGAGGAGTTCCGCTTTAATCAAGGTAGGAAGAGGGGAAAAGAAATAACAGAAACAAAAGGCTCGCAGGGGGAGGGCCCGCGAGGAGCCCGGGTGAGGCCTGGGGCGCGTGACCGGACTGGAGAGCCCAGTCGGAGGAGCAGGAGCATGAACACCTTCAGGGGGGCGGATAAGGGGCTGCGGGAGTTGGAGCCGGACAGGAGGGCGGGGATGCCTCGGGTCTGGGGACATAATCGGACTGCAGGAGTGAGAGTGCTCGAGCTTCCTACGGGTGCAGAGAGGAGCTCGTGGCGGGCTCGGGAGGGACTCCAGGGAGGGGGCTGGGGCGGGAGGCATATCCAACGCAGGGGGAGCAGGGGGGACAAGCGGATGGCTCCCGGACAGGAGAAGGCGGAGAGGGCAGGACAGAAGGACGCTCTGCGGCCTGTGAGATCAGGGCCGCCCGGAGCTCCAGGCCAGCGACGGCGGCGAGCGCCCCGAGTTTGGGAGGTGAATCCAGGCTTCCAGAGTTGTAGAACTGCGGATGTTTTCCTTAGACACACGGGGATAAACAAACTCTGAGCTTGCAGCGGAGGGGAGAGAGCTCCAGTGCTAAACGCTGAAACTCAGCGCAAAGGTAGAGAAGCAGGAGGCCAGTTCCAGGGGGAAGTTCAGGGAATAAATCAACAGAAAATACTCCCGTGTTTTTTTTTTCTTTTTCTTTTGATTTTGATTGCTTCCCCACACCTTTTTTTTCACCTTTTTTCTTTTCTTTCCTTTTTCTTCATTTCTTTCCTTTTTTTTCTTTCTTCTTTTTTCTATTTTCTCTTTTCTTTTTCTCTCTCTTTCTCTCATTCTCCAATCAAATGTTTTTGGCATCCGACATGAGAAAATGATAGAAGGAAACCTCTTTAAAAGAAAGCATCAGAAAAGCCTCTTCAGCGCTAAAAATCTGCGATTAAATTCAATGTCGAAGCATTCGAAAGCGCTATTAAAGTCTGGTGGCTTAGTAACACAGATTAAGGATTCGAGACTTCATGACTGCAGAATTTCGAATTCACTCAGGCAGAAATTAAATCACTGTCATGAGATGCAATAAGTAGGCAGCTACGAGAGGGTTACGAGGGTGGGAAGGCAACGAGTGAGTGAATAGCAAGACACGTTAATGGCAAAGAGGGCATGAGGCAAACTGAGATACAATTCTAAAATCAACACCAACTGCAAAGAAGGCCGATATTAGGGCAATAAATGAGCCTTACGTGAAGAAAAAATTACCGATTTAAAGGGTCGGGGCGCGCACGGGAAAGCGGCAGAATACTGTATTTGAAAAATCTGCTGACTACTTTTCCTCAATTCTGGACGGAACCAGGCATTCCGGCTCCCGGCACTAGCGATATCTCAACAAATAATAAAACAGGATCAACTCGACATTAATAGTTGAAAGCTTGAAATTCAAAGATAAAGAGAAGCATTTAAGAGCCCGAGACACGAAGTCTGATTAAATGGGGCGGAATATTAGGGTACAGCAGACCTCTCTCCACAGAGACTGGCGGCAGACAAGGGCTGGCAGGATATATTAGGGTTTCACTGAGAAGAACATGAAAAAGAATACTTTATCAGCAAGGCTCTAGTCCAAATGGAAGGAGAGCTTAAAGGTTAAGACGGAGGAACAGAAAGAATAATGTGACTCCAAAGCTTGAAGAAATTTTAAGGGGGCCTTTCAACTTACCTTTGCAGAAGAAGTTCGTGGACCACTCCACAAAATGGATAATAGCTATCATGATGACTTCACATCATATCTGTCACTAGTAATTGAACGTGAAGGGCATTCCTGACCATCCAACGGCGAGGCGTTTTCTAGATGGATACAAACAGAGGCCATTCTTTGTGGCTACAAGAGACTATTTTAGACAGAGGAATAAACCTGAAATAAAAGGTTGGGAACATTTACATAAATGGTTCGCAACACGACAGCGCGGGTAGCATTTTATCAGATAAACTAAATTCATCCGAAAGCAGTAGTGAGAGACGAGAGGGACATATAACCTACTTAAAGGGTTTTATCCAAAAAGAGGATTAACATCCTCAATATATATGCCCCGACATGTGGGGAGTGCAAATACTTAAACGATTATTAACAAAAGTAAAGAAATACTTAGTAATCATACTTATATTGGTGGACTTCATTTAGCTCTTTCTATGATAGGTCTTCTAAGCAACATTCAAAGCAAAGAGAGCTTTAAATGATACATGGACAGTAGCTTTCAGATATTACCTGCATTTACTCCAAACTCACTGACTAACCTTTTTCAGTGCAAAAGGCATTTTTCCAGAATAGACCACCTACTGGGTCAAAATGGGTCTGAAGATACCTAAGATGGGGAGGTCCTTGATATTCACAGACCATAACGCTTGATATTAGACATCAATCCCAAGAAGAATGTTTGGACGGTCCCTCAAACGTGGAGGTTAAGGACGCATCTGCTAAAAGATTAAAAGGGTACCAGGAAATTAAGGAAGAAATATAAAGAAATCATGGAAATAATGAGAATGTAAGCTACAATGTTCACCTCTTTGGGAGCAGAAAAAGAGTCTGAGTGGGAATACATCGAATACAAGATCATTCAAAATGGACAGACACTCAACATACTAAAGTAACTTACACTAAAGGAGTCGGAAGCAGCAGCAAATGACCGCGCCAGCAAGAGAAGGAGACGTTAATTAAAATCGAGCAGAATAACGAAATTGCGACAGAAGAACTGTGAAACAGATCAATAGAACAGGGAGTTGTTTTTTGAAAGAAATAAATCCGCTCGCTAACACCATTAAGCCAACGTTATTACAAAGCGAGAGAGAAGATCCATTAATAACATCATGAATGAGAAAGAGAGATCATAAAACAAGGCAATACAAACGATTTTCTAAAACATCATATTATGAACAGTCTACGAATAAATTAGGCAATCTAGAAGAAATGGAGCAATTGGAACAGCACACCATCACAGGGAGGAAGAAATCGAAAACTGAACCGGCATACAAGGGCGGCAAATTGAAGCAGACATCAAAACTCAGACAACGAGTCCCAGGGCAGCTGGTTAAGGGGATCTATAAACGTTTAAAGACGGGAAATCAACCTATTCTACAACAGTGTTGGAGATAGAAAGAGATGGAGTATTCAAACTCATTTAGTGGGCCAGCACTCACCTTAATTCCACAACCAGCAAGATCCCCCAAAAAGGAGAATTACATCAATATCCTCGCTGAAATGGATGCAAAATTCTCAACAAGATCGCCATAGGGATCAACAATTAAGAACAATATTTCAACATGACCAAGTCGGATTTATCGGGATGAAGGCTGGTTAAACTCTGTAATCAATCAAGTTGATCATAATCTCAGCAAGCGCAAACCCAGAAACAATGCTCCTCTCATTAGATGCTGAGACAGCATTGTAAATAAGATCATTCTGATTAAAATATTCCGCGTGCTAGGGATAGGAGGGATTTCACGACTTTTAAAAGATCTACGCAAACGCCACAGCTACATATCATTTCATGGGGATGAACTGGGCGCTTTCCTAGATCGGCAAGAAGGGATGTCCCTCTACACTGTATTCAAAAGTATTGGAAGTCTAGCTAGCAATCGCAACCCAAAAAGACATAAAGGGATTCAAATGGCAAAGGAAGAAGTCAAACCCTCTCTCTTCGCCCGATGAATGATATAAATCGAAACCCAAAAGCTCACCACTATTGTAGCACTCATACAGCAATTTGGTAGCGTGGCGGATTCAAAATCTGCAGAATCAATGGATTTCTTCCATAACATTTGAGGCGCAGAAAGAGAAAATTTCAAGGCGTCCTATCCATTTTACACTTGCACCAAAAGATAAGCTACTGGAATAAACTAACACAAGAGGTAACGGATTCTATCCCTTAAAAAAATATAGAAACTTTGAAAGAAAATAGAGGAACGACACAAAGAGATGGATCAAATATTCCATGTATGGGACTTGGAGGAATTAATCTTGTTGAAATGTCAAAGTACCCAGGGCATATACAAGTTCAATGCACTCTCCTATCAACAATACCATGGAAGGACCCCTTTTTCAGAGACTTAGAAAAAATTATTTAAGATTTGTGTTGAATCAGAACAGAGCTAGCAGGGAATTTTCCCAAAGGAAAAATAGTGGGGGCTACCATTGGCCGATTTAGGTTGTACTAAAAGCTGTGGTCATCAGCCGTGTGGTATGGAAAAAAGAACTAGCCAATGGAACGTCATAGGACACGACGTGGCCTGAATTTATGGTAACTCATATTGGTCACAGGAGGAAGACTCTCCACTGGAAGAAAGAAGTCTTTCACTCATGGAGTGGGCAACAATAGGTCCTCTCATGCAGCATGTTGAAACTAGACCTATCTAGCACATACACAAAGATAAACTTCAAATGGATGAAAGATTTAAAAGTGAGAAAGACTCATAAAATCTAGAGGCGAACACAGGCAACACCTTTTTGACTTGGCCCAGTAATCTTGAAGATACATCAGAAGGCAAAAGAAACAAAAGCAAAAATGCCTAGTATTGGGCCTTCCTACGATAAGAAGTATTTGACAGAAAGGATACAGTCAAACATCAAGACAATACAAGATGGGAGAAGATATTTGCTATAAATATAGATAAAAGGCTAGTTTCCAAATTATAAAGCCTTATTAAAACTCAAACACCAAAGAAACAAAAAATCACTCTGAAATGGGCACAAGAATGACGAGACACTCTCAAGAGGAAAGACATAGACATGGCACAGATATGAGAATAATGTCTGAACCTTGCATCAGGGAATAAAAAAAAAACATGAGTACACTAACATTGAGAATGGGGAAAATTACAGGAGGTAACAACAAATGTTGGAGGGATGCGCGAAAAGGGGCTACTTAATTTTGGTGGGAATGTGAACTGGCTGCAGCCACTCTGGAAAACTGTGTGGAGGTTTCTCAAATGGAATTAAAAATAGACCTGCCTAAGCAGCCTGCAAATTGCACTGTTAGGGATTTCCGAAGATTTCAGATGAATGAACCGGGGGCACCTGCACGTGTTTATAGCAGCCTGTACAATAGCAAATGTGGAGGCGCCTCCGGTTGCCATCGAAAAGATGATGGATAAAGCAGATGAGGTATATGTATACAATTGGCATAATATCAGCATTAGAAACCAAAATACCCATTGGCTTCAACGTGGATCGGCATTGGAGCGGTATTATGTGCGTGAGATCAGTCAATCGGGCGGACAAACGAGTCTGTTTCATTATTGGGGGAATATGATTAATTAGTGCAGGGGATAAAACGGGGAAGGGAGGGAGAAATGTGTGGGAGATATCAGCAGGGACACAGAACTACAAGATTTACCTTGGGGGAAATTGATTAGGGGTGGTGGAAGGGAGGAGGGCGGGGGTGGGGAGTGAATTGGTGACGGGCAGGAGGGGGACATTGACGGGATGAGCACTGGGTGATTTTCTGTATGTTGGTACATTGACCACCAATAAAAGTATATATAAAAAAAAAATACACCGACCAGCTCTATAAGGTTCTCTAATTTTGATCTCAATGTTATTTATTCTCATTTGATGATTTTTCCACATAGTTAATTTCAGTTTTAAATAGCTTGATTTTCCCCTGCTCAGCTGAAGATGAAACACACATCAGGACACTGAATGATAGGAAGCAAGAGCAATTTCTTTTAATGCAAGATTTCTAATAAATGATGATGGTTTCTTTTTATATATTTACTTCCCATATTTTTAAAAGATCATCTTTATTGATGCATAATTTTACATTAAAATTAATCGATTTTACTGCATAATTTTGACAGATGTATACTGCTAAGTAAGCATCACCATAAGCAGAATATGAAACATTTTTGTCAGCCCTAAAACCTCCCCTGTGACCCTTTACATTTACTTTTTCTGTTCCTTTGCCTGGCCCCTGGCAACTACTGATCTTTCTGTTACCATAGTTTTGTCCTCATCATTTAGCATGTAGTTCTCTATGTCTTTCACTTGTAAAATTCATTTTTTTAAATAAAGATTTTAATTATCCATTCATGAGAGACAGAGAGAGGCAAAGACACAGACAGAGAGAGAAGCAGGTTCCATACAGGAAGCCTGATGTGGGACTCCAACCTGGGACTCTGGGATCAAGCCCTGAGCCAAAGGCAGGCGCTCAGCCACTGAGCCACCCAAATGTCCCAGTAAAATTCATTTGAGAATCATCTATGCTTCGAGTCTATCAGTCGTGCCTTTCTCTTTATGACTGAATAATATTCACTTATAAGGCTCTGCCATTTGTATATTCATTCACCACTTGAGGCACATTTGGTTTGTTTTCAGTTTGGAGCTATTATGAATAAAACTGCTGTGAACTTTCAGATGTAAGTCTTTGCATGACATATATTTTCATTTCACTTGAGTAAATATGTAGGAGTGGGATTTCCGGATAGTATGGTAAATGCGCTTTTAGCATTATAGGAAGTGGCAAACTTTTTTCAAAGTGGCTATGGAAAATTTTATTTTATTTATATGTTGAAGCAATGTATGAAAGGTCAATTAATGCATATACTTACCAATACTTGGTAGAGTTCCTCTTTTTAATTCTAACCAAATTAGTGTATTTGTCATAGTATTTTTGTTTCCTGAATGACTAATGATTTTGAGTACCTATTTATGTGCTTATGTGCCATTTGTATTTTTTTTCTTTAAATAACTGCCTATGTGTTTTGCCCAGTTGATTTTTAAGTTGTTTTATTTGGTATTAAATCATAAACTCTTTGGATGTTTTAGGTAGAAGATTTTTATATCAGATATATGTTTTGAAAATATTTCCTACAAGTCTGTCTTATCCTTTTACTTTCTTTGACAGTATCTTTTAAAAAGGAATGCTTGTTTTTTAAAAAAATATCATGAAGCCCAATTTACATATTTTTTCTTATGGTTTGTGTTTTTTGTGTCCTAAGAAATCTTTGCCTAGCCTAAGGTCACAAAGATTTCCTTCTGTGCTTTATTGCAGAAGTTCACATAGACTTACGATTTACTTTGAATTCTTTTTCTGTATATGGTGTAAAGTAAAACATTTTTTTTTGGCATATGGATATCCAGTTGTAGCACTATTTGTTGAAAAGTGTGTCATTTCCTTATTGAATTACCTTGGCATTTATGTTGAAAAGCAATTGACTGTATATACAGTCTATTTCTGGACTCTCTATTCTGTCCAACAGCTCTATATGTCTATTTTTACATCCACACCACACTGTCTTGATTACTGTAGATTTATAACCCCTTTTGGAATCAGTAAGTTTCTGTTCACTATTCTTCAAAATTTGTTCAACTATTCTAAAGATTTTGCAATTCTATATACTTTCTAGAATCAGCTTGTCAATTTCTACTTAAAAGCCCTTTTGGGATCTCAATTTTTATTGTGCTGAATCCATGGATCTACCTCGATAATACCAAGTATTTCAAACCACTAACTTGATATACCTCTTCCTTCATCTAAGTTTTAATTTCTCTCAGCAATGTTTTGTATTTTTCAGTGTAGAGGTCTCCACATAAACTATGTTAAATTTATCCTCAAATGTTTCAATTTTAATAGTATTATAGTGGTGTTATCTTTTTTCTTTTGAAAAATCCATTTCCAATTGCCTGCTATTCATACATAGACATACAACTGATGTTTTCTTTTTTTCAATTGATATTTTCATACTGACTTGTTCTCTCATAACCTTGTTTAAAACATTTCTTAGCTTTCTTAAATTCCTTATAATTTCCTACATTGATGATCATGTCAGAAAATAAAAAGTTTTATTTTTCCCTTTCCTATCTCTAGGCATTTTATTTTCTTTTTCTCGCCTTATTGCACCAATTAGGAATCCAGTACAGGGATCCCTGGGTGGCGCAGCGGTTTGGCGCCTGCCTTTGGCCCAGGGCACGATCCTGGAGACCCCGGATCGAGTCCCACGTCGGGCTCCTGGTGCATATGGAGCCTGCTTCTCCCTCTGCCTGTGTCTCTGCCTCTCTCTCTGTGACTATCATAAATTAAAAAAAAAAAAAAGGAATCCAGTACAATGTTGAGTAGAGTGGCAAGGGAAAACATCTTTGTCTTATTCTCAATGTCAGGAGGAATTCATTCAACTTTAAATATTAATTATGATAGTAGTTATAGATTTTTTTGTATATGTCCTTTATCAAGTTGAGGAAGTTTCTTTTGGTAGATCGCTGAGAGTTTTTATTATGAGTAGGTGTTGAAATTGTTCAAATACCTTTTCTACATCTCTTGCAATATCATGCAATTATTCTTTTTTTTTTCTTCTTCATATGGTGAATTACACTGATTTTTGAATGTTGCATTCCTGAGTTAAATCCCACTTGATCATGATGCGTTGTCTTTTTAAATATGGCTGGATTGATATGCTAATATTTTGTCAAACTTCTCCCCTCTATGTTTGTAAAAGATATTTAATTGTAGAATCTTATAACATTTTTGTCTTATTTTGGAATCAGAATAATTCTGGTTTTTCTCTTCTATTTTCTGGATGCAATGGTGTTATTCTTTCCTTACATGTTTGGTTGAGTCTACCAATAAGACCACTGAAGCCTGGAATTTTCTTTGTGGGATGGTTTTTAAACCATAAATTCAGTTTCTTCAGTGGGTATAGTCTTCAAGATTATTTCTTCTTGAGTGGACTTTTTGTTTTGTTTTTTGTTTTTGCCTTTCACAGAGTTTTTCCATTTTATATAAGCTGTCAAATTAAATGGTATAAATATGTTTATAACATTTTCTTACTATTAATATGTATAGAATCAGTAGTGATGTCAATTCTTTTATTCTTGATATTGGTAATTTATATCTTGTATTTTTTCAGATAACCAATTTTTGGTTATACTGATTTTTCTCTATTGTTTATCCCATTTCTGTTTTGTAGTCCCCTTTTTTTGTTATTTCCTTCCTTCTGCTCACTTTGGGATTAATTTCTCAGATAATTATTTTTAGACTGTTTTTCTTTTTTTAAAAAAAATTATTTATTTATTCATGAGAGACACAGGGAGAGGGAGGGGATGTAGGCTCCATGCAGGGAGCCCGATGTGGGATTCCATCTCAGGTCCCCGGGATCACATCCTGAGCCAAAGGCAGATGCTCAATCAAGGGCCATCCAGGCATCCCTAGTCTGTTTTTCTTTCTTAATGTAAGTATGTAAAGCTATAAATTTCCCTCTAAGCACTACTTTTGCTGCATCCCACAAATATTGATATGTTATATATGCATTATCATTTAGTTTAAAATATTTTCTCATTTCCTTTATGATTTGTTTTGGGCCTATGGCTTATTTAGAAGTATGTTATTAAATTTTCTGAATTAAAAAAATTTTTTTTTAGTTTAATCCTGCCATGGTCAAAGAACATACTTTGTATGATTTCAGTCTATTTAAATTTACTGAGATGTGGTATATAGTCTGTTTGGGTGAGTGTTCCATATACAGTTGAAAAGAATATGTATTCTTCTGTTTTGTGGTGGAGTGCCCTATAAATGTCAATTTGGTCAAGTTGATTGATAGTGTTGTTCCTCAGATCTTCAATATTTTAATGATTTTTGTCTCTACTTATTTTTTCAATTGCTGAAAAAATATTATTGACATATGTAACAATAGTTTTGGATTTCTCTATATTTCCCTTCAGTTCCACCAATATTTGCTTCATATATTTTGTAAGTTTCTTATCAAGTACATATGCCTTTAGGATTGTGATGGATTGACTTCTTTATCATGATGAAGTGTCCCTCTTAATCCCTGGTAATATTCCTTGTTCTGGCATCTAGTCTTTCTGGTGTTAATATAGCCACTGTGGCTTTCTTCTGATTATTTTTTTGTGATATGTCTTTTCTCATTCTTTTACCTTTAATTTACCTGAGACTTTATATTTAAAATTGGTTTTCTAGAGACAGCATATGGCTGGGGTTTGCATTTTTTATTAAATGTGACAACTTGTTTCTTAATTAGTCTTTAGACCATTTATATTAAATGTAATTATTGATGTGTTTTGGGTTAAATCTACCATCTTGCTAATTTTTAACCATTTGTCTCATCCTTCCCCCCTCCCCCGCTTTTTCTTGTCTTCTCTTAGACTAATTTTTCATCCTTTCATCCTACTGCTTTCTGGTTCTTTCACAGGCATTCTGGAATTTAACCTTATGCATGTACACATCATTATTCAGGCAACACTATAAGTGGATATATCAGCAGATCTGCGGAGCTGTTTCTGTGAAGCTCCCTCTTGTCTACCATCCTGCCCTACAAATTTTAGACACTTTGGTTTCTCCCAACTACACACCCTATTTGTTCAACTCAGGGAGACCTTCTACCTCTTCTTGGCTTTCTGCCTCACTGCTTTGGGTGCTAGAAACTGCCCTGAGGTGGTAAACTAGGGTAATTGTAGGATTTACCTCAATTTCCCCCTTCTCTCAAGAAACCCTGACACTTATCCCCTGTTTTTCATTGTCCAGAAATATTTGTTTTCTATATTTTGTCTGGCTTTCCAGTTGTGGATAGCAAAGGGCAATTCCCATAGCAGTTAATCTTTAATGAATGAAAGATTTGGTGATGATTTCTTTATTCTGTAGATACAGTTGTCCATATAAATTTTTAATACCAATTTTGTATGTGAATGAATGATGTCCACCTTAGAAATTAGTCCCCACAGTGGAAGAATGTCCCTCCCTTCCCTTCCCAAACTTCACTCTCCAAACCTTAATTATTTCTCATGAAAGGATTTTCAGACTATGAAGTTGAATCTATATTTTTCTTAGCTGGAACTGTATAAGGAACTAGAAAAAGGTTTTCTGAGATCTCATTAATGTATTCTTCATTTTAGTATCTTAAAGGGATTTGAATTCTATGTTCCTGCCAACTTTAAAGAAGACTTTAAAACCATTTTTTCCATTTACAAAATGTAGTTAAAAAACCAAAAGTGTTCATTTCGTCCTTTACTGGGATTGGAAAATTCATAAAATAGAGTGGAGTATAAAATGGGGAAAATTGTTGAATTATTAAGGTCATCATTTGATATAAACAGTTTACTCTTACCCTTGGTCTTTAAAATGATGAATCTGTGACATAATTTATGAAGAAAGGGAAAGGGCAATCCAAATAGGGTAGGGACACTGCTAGAGAAATCTAGAACAGTCAAGATGGTTTGCTGTCATCTGCAGTACAGGACAAAAACCATGGATGAAACAGCTGGCCATGGGACACCTTGTGCCTCTGGAGTCAAAAGCCAACACCACCAAGGCCACAGGGAGGAGTGGAGAGGTTGTCAGTCTTCTCACATTGCTGCAACTCAACTCTTGGCAGACTGGCTTTGTGCAGCTTTCTAGATAATCTCTTCTCTGAGGTCAGAAGAAGGAAGGCACAAGAGAATTGAATTCTCTTTCCTTTTCACTTAGTGGGGCCATTCTCACTGATGGGAAAAAAGTAGTTTCCTACAGGGCCATACACTCAACAGGTTGGAGATAGCATTTTCTCTGGAAAAATAACCAACTGGTATAATCGAATTCCTTCCTTGAAGAGCATAAGTAGCTTTTTCAAAGTTGCTTTCACAATGACTTGTACTTTATAAATCAAAATTTGTAGTTTTGCTTGAGGAAACAAGCTGCTTAAGCAGGCCCATTTTAGAAAACCTTTTCTGAGACTCTCTCTTTTCACTCAATCATTTCAAGTATGAAACCTAGTGATTTGGGCATCAAGAGTATTTATTCAATTTCTTTTCATACTGTACTGTAAGAAATGAGAGTAATTGTGTTCATTTTTCTGTTTATATGAGGTGATAAACTATTCTCATTTCAACATCTCACAGAGATGTACTTAGATTGCCCTTAGGCATTGTGGTGTAGAGCTATACTAGCTTTCCTGCTAAAACTTTCCATTTAGGCTTTCTGTCACTGGATAACTCGAAGAGTCTTCTTAGTTGCTACCAAGGAGTTAGTTACTTCTAACCAAACGAGAAAAAATTAGAAAAAAATATAGGAGACTATCATCGGAAATAGAAAGTGAACATTTGTCAAATGCCTGGTCATTCAGTTTAACCAGCTAAACATATCTTGTATGAACGTTTATGTGACATGCACTATTGCTTGAGGTTGGCAACACAAAGATGAACAATAGAAAACTCCTATTCTTGTGGAGCTTATTCTCCATTCACATGGTAGTCAGATAATATCAGTACAGTGGGTTGTGTGTTGAGTTAGAAGTCAAGGGAACCGGTAGAGCATGGAGGAAAGGCATACTCTCACAGAGCAAGGAGGTGTCCCAGACAGCTACACAATATCCATAAAAATAATTCTCGTATCCTTTGATATCACTGCTACCAAGTAAAAGCTGTAAAATTCAGAAGTAGAATGTATCACTTATTTCTGCAAGACTCCAGTGTAAGAATTGTGGTGTTTAAAGAAGGCATGCAGTGATGGATTTGCTGTAGCACTATTACCACAGAGTAAAAGGTAAACAAACATCAGTTTCACAGGAGAATCTCTGAAGGATATTGGACTAGATATTTGTAAACCAAGACTTTATATTTTTGTTTCTATTTAATAAATTTACACTCCCTTCTCCCATATCTCTCTCCCACCTGCTACCTCTGGCAACCACCAGTCTGTTCTCTGTATCTATGAGCTTGGTTTTTCTTAAATACCGCATATAAAAGATCATATGGTATTTTATTTCTCTGTCTGACTTATTTTACTTAGGATCATACCCATGAGGTCCATCATTATTGTTGCAAATGGCAAAATGTCACTCTTTTTTATTCCTGAATAATATTCCATTGTGCATATATATATTTTTTTAATAATGAAGTTAACTTTATTCACTTTAAGAACAAATATTTTTTAATAAAAGTACATACAGAAGAAAATGATAGCTAAGAGCTATTTCCTTTTAAATTTAAGACAAAATGGATTCTCAACAGCCTTTTAAAATAATCTATCCTGAAAAATTAAATTCTGTAACTTAAATAATTTACCATCATTACTGAAATTAAAATACATTAAGCGGATTCTTTACTCCTCCAGTGACTGCTTTAGAACCATGAAAGGCATCATAGAGGAGGAACAGAGATGGGCTCCATAGTCCAAAAGAAATAATTTGTTGAGTTTATCAATCTAATACTTCTTTCTAAAATTAACTATATTCCTTTGAAGTAACTGAGTTGAATTAAAAAAAAAAGTTGCAAATAGGAGGTAACCTCCCATACAGAACATTTTGGTAGACTTACAGGAGATTTATGAATATCTATCTCCACAACTAAGTAGGCAATAAATCAGAAAGATATTTGATATAAACATTAAAAAAAAACCCTGAAAGGTCAGAAGGCACATTCTAAAGAATATAATCAAGTAAATAAAAGAGAATGAAAGTTTACCAATAAAGTAAAATTCTCAAGAAACCACTGAGACTTAGAAAACTACTTTAAAAATTAAACATTTAAATTTTATGCAAAAACAAAAATACTTCTTATAAGGGCTTTTTATCACTTAGCTGTAAAAAAAGTTTTAAAAATTCACTAACAGAAATAAGAGGATATATATATATATATATATAAATATATATATACCACAACTTCTTTATCCATTCATTCATCAGTGGCTACTTAGATTTTTTTCCACTTTTTGGCTCTTGTAAATAATGCTGCAATAAACATGGAGGTGAATGCATGTTTTCAAGTTAGTGTTTTTTTTTTTTTAGATAAATACTCAAAAGTGGAATTGTTGAATCATATGGTAGTTATATTTTTAATTTTTTGAGGAACGTCTATAGTGTCTCTACCAATTTACATTCCCATCAACAGTGTACAAGGGTTCCCTTTTATCCACATCCTTACCAACACTGGTTATTTCTTATCTTTTTTATCATAGCCAATCTAAACAGGTGTGAGGTGGTATCCCATTGTGGTTTTGATTTGCATTTCTCTGATGATTAATGATGAGAATTTTTTCATGTAGCTGCTGGCCATCTAAATGTCTTCTTTGCAAAAATGTCTATTCAGATCTCTGCTTTTTTTGAATTGGATTGTTTGGGTGTTCATTGTTTTGCTATTAAGTTTTATGAGTTCTTTATATATTTTGGACATTTACCCCTTATCAAATATATGACTTGCAAATATTTTCTTCCACTCAGTAGGTTACTTTTTCATTTTGTTGATGATTTTCTTTGCTGCACAGAGCTTTTTAGTTTGATGTAGTCATCCCATTTGTTGATTTTTTGTTGTTGTTGTCTTGTTTTGGTGTCAGATTTTTTTAAAAAGTCATTGTGAAGGCTGATATCAAGGTTACTGACTATGTTTTCTTCTAGTTTTATGACTTCAAGTACTTTTAAGTCTTTAATACATTTTGAGCTAATTTTTGTGTGTGGTGTAAGATGATGCCTCCAGGTTGGTTCCTCTTTTTCAAGATTATTTTGGCTATTTTGTGTGCTTCCATACAAACTTTAGAATTATTTGTTCTTTGAAAATGTTTTTGGAATTTTGATAAGGATTGCATTGAATCTGAAGATTGCTTTGGGCACTATGAACATTTTAACAACATTGATTCTTCCAACCTGTGAGCCTTTAAAAAGAATTATAATCATATTCTTCTTTTAAAGTTATAAAACTACTACTACTTATTTGATTATAATACAAACATACTTGGACACATTCCCTTGATTTTTATATCAAATATAATGAGTGTTTTCTACTTCTGAATCACATTACAACTGGTTTATTTTAGTTTTTTATGGTGAAAAAAATTTATATTTAGATTTATAGCCAGCTGGACTCAGTTTAGATGATCCCAATCTGATCAAGGTGTTTTTTTTTCTTTTTATTTATTTATGATAGGCATACAGTGAGAGAGAGAGAGGCAGAGACATAGGCAGAGGGAGAAGCAGGCTCCACGCACCAGGAGCCCAATGTAGGACTCAATCCTGGGTCTCCAGGATCGTGCCCTGGGCTAAAGGCAGGCGCTAAACCGCTGCACCACCCAGGGATCCCTGATCAAGGTGTTGATGTTGGCCACATCAATGTCATAGAGCTTCTTCACAGCCTGTTTGATCTGGTGCTTATTGGCCATGACACCCACAATGAACACAAGTGTGTTGTTGTCTTCTATTTTCTTCATGGCTGACTCAGTAGTCAGGGGGAACTTGATGATGGCATAGTGATCAAGCTTGTTTCTCCTGGGGGTGCTCTTTCAAGGATATTTGGGGTGCCTTGGAGGCGCAGGGTCTTGGGTCATCAATCAGAATGTAGGTGATGTATGGATCTTTTTTTTTTTTTTTTTTTGATGACTGTGCATGCCTTTCAGTACCACTTTCTTAGCTTTCAAAGCCTTTGCTTTGGCTTTGGCTTTGGGAGAGGCAGGGGCTTCCTTCTTCGCCTTCTGTGCCATCTTTGTGAAAGGGATCACAACTGATTTTATTAAGTTATTTGTGACAATAGATAACTTTCTCTGATAAAAAACACTTAAAAGATTTTACACAGTAGTGAAATAAGTTTGAGCAATCACATTTACAAATGACTGTCCTCAAGGCCTGGGATCCATAGGATTTTTTGTCATTTCCCATGTATTCTTAATTATGCAGGGAAAGTAGTCTAGCTAAGGAGGGAGTCTAGCTGACCCCCTGACTATGATTACAGTTTACTTTCCTTTACTGGTTTTCATATTCAAAATAACTCTCTTTGGAGGGATCAAGGATGTCATTTGAGTTAATTTTTTTCAGGTATAACTCGCTTCATTACGTAGAAAAACTTATAAGCCATAGTGCTGTATGTTAATTTGTAGATACACAAATCTTGAGATTTAGCTCTCCCTGAATGTCAAGAGTTACTCTATTACTTAGGACAATTTGGTTTTTCAGTATCAAGTAACCAGTTTGAATTTTAAATGGTCCCCTCTTCAAGGTTGTTTTTGCACATTTGAGGTTCCCAGAAGAGTGAGTGTCTGCATATGTGGGAAATGGTGTTTGGAGCATAGGGGTATGTTGAAATTATAGGCCTGGGCAGCATTTCAAATAAGCATGGGTGGAGCGCTGGCTGGAAGCTGGTCAAGCAGGGCTTCAAAATATGTATCAGTAAATCCCAGAGAAATGTCAAATGAGGAACTTGGGTGAGCTGGATAATCTTGCAGATTAGTTTAGAAATTCCTGCAGTTGGTAAATATTTTCCCTAGTGTTTTCAGGCCTGGTGTTATTATTGAAACGCTGCTGATCATGCACCAAACACGTCTGCATAGTTTTCTAACCGGGAAGGTGTATTGCTGACACAGGGATTTACTATTCATTTAATTCTTTTGTGTTCTTTTAGTCTCAGTAGGACATCTGTTAGGTCTCAGGCTGTGGGCCAGGACTTATTTGTATTATTCCCATTTGTGAATAATAATTACAAAAACAAGAAGAGTTGCTGGTAGGGAAAGAGATTATTTTCAGAGGGTGCTTTGTTATGTGTACATAACAACATTCAAACTTCCAAAATGGAGCATAAATTTGGAATTTAGTTCCTTGACGTAGAGCGTTCTTCCTCTTTAAACCATCTACAAGGTCGATTGGAAACAACTCGCTCTGACACGCGAATTTTGACATTCCCATAGATGCTCAGCTACCCTGTAGCATGGCATTATGGAAATCTAATGTGCCAGCTAGCAGTCACTTGCATCTTCCAAAAGTTAATGCCTTAAGAGGAGCTGTTTTGCTATTAGAGATGGCTTGAAGTTATGGGACCAGACTCCAAACACCAGTGTCTAATCTATCTTGCAGTTAAGTTTATAGCAACAAGATGGTACTGCCTAGCTATATATGCTAAATTCCCTGCATAGGTGGTGTTACAGTTCTACTCTAAATAAAGCAATCAATCAATATTTCTTCTCTGCTTACACTCCAATCTTCAGAACTGCTTGTTACGCTAGCTAGATGGATTTACTTAGAGCAGTGAAAGACATTCAGCAAGTCCATCCAATTTCTTGATTTATTTGCTATTGATGCATAAAATAAGCTTGTCTGTGAAATAGCCAGGTTGAAATTGCTGTTCTCATGCATTTTCATTGTTATTATTTGGCTAGATTGACTCTTGAGGGTCAAATTAAAACTCATTCATCCAGAGCTACATGAGTGACAATAGATAGCTTCTTCAGTTAAAATCAGTACTAGTCCTATATTTGAATAAAACTGTTGGAGAATCATAAATAGGATCTGGGTTTACCAAATATTCTAAAAGCTAGGGAGAAAGAACATTCACATGAATTGTTGGTCTTAGAAACTTGCTTACAATTTAACATCTAGATTTTATTATCACTAAAAATGAAAAGGAATAAGCCATAAACCTAAGAAGTCAATGGCAGCATGTGTAGAATTTTCTAGTACTAACAATAATTACAATAGTGAAATTTATATTTTATATTGCCTTACAGCTGAAGAAAGGTCTTCACAGGTATTATGTCTTTAGATATCACATCTCAAGATATTTTAAAAATAAACTACTATCCAGATGTTTGAAGATTAGATAACTAAAAAAATAGTTCTCAGAGATAGTTGTTATACAGAAAGTCCCACCTGTTTTCCAATTTTAAGAATGCAAATATCTTTTCAAAAGAGAGATAATAGATGTCTTATTTTTATAAAGATTATTTTTGCAGAATATCAAAATAAACACATTGTCAAAGAAAACAATAGTCAATGTGTTACTTCTTCCAAAATGTATGCTTAAAGTCATTTGACTTTTAATACTTAAAAGACGTATTTCTTATAGAGCTTAGAAATAGTTCTAGCCCAAGGCCTTCATTGTGTAGATGAGGAAATTAAGACACTAAAATCAAGTGACTTTCCCAAGGTCACACATTCAGTATCAGCTGACATGAGAAACTTTGTCTTATTACTCTTACTTCACTACTTATTTTCAAAAGACCAAATCTCTGTAATATATGTCATAGTTTCTAAAAAGAATTTTCTAGGGCATGGCCAGTCTTTTTTTTTATAGAATATTTTTTTAAAGATTTTATTTATTTATTCATGAGAGATACAGAGAGAGAGAGAGAGAGAGAGAGAGAGAGAGAGAGACAGAGACACAGGCAGAGGGAGAAGCAGGCTCCATGCAGGGAATGGCCAGTCTTATAAGGTAAAACAATCCCATGGCAAAGATTCCTTGTAAATTCCTTGTCACCTTTCTCCAGTGGTGATTCTTGTTCCTTACTCTTCTTTTCCTTTTTTCTTCTCTTTGTAATCTTTTGCATCACTGAAAATTTGTTATGCTGGTTACACTATCCAATTACAAATTCTTTGAAGACAGGGAAAATATTTTGGGGAGTTGGCTGAATTAGGTTTTGGATGTATAAAAATTTCTGGAACAGATCTTCAGACTTTCCTAATAACTGCTGAATTAAAGGTGATCTTATTATGTGCTGCTCTTCCGAAATCTTTCAGACTGGGGTTCCCCGGATTTTCCTATTACATTAGAAGCAAAAAGAGGAAATAATACATTGACTTACAGAGAAGAAATTTAGATCTTCAAATACTTATATGTATTTTGCATACACTTTTGTTTTTCTAAGTTTAAAGAATATGATCCACAAGAGTAGAAATATTCCCAACTGCCTCCTGTATCTACTTTGGTACAGGAATTTAAATATGGGATAAGAAGGCTGTCACTTAAAATAAATTGCAGCATTAGGCAATGAGTTTGGGCTTTTCTGGTTGGAGGCCAAGTGGAAGATGGTTCTCTTGGCTTCAAGAAAATGGAGTTAATCCTAAGAAACTTAAGGCTTTTGGTGAATGATAATGCAAGGTCTGCTCTGCTTTTTCTTGTTAGACATTTATAGGCTATCAGTGCTTTGTTTAGGGTAAAATAATGATTTGGTAATTAACAGGTCATTTGATTGTGTAGAAAACCCCTCTCCATCTCCATGTCCTGACTAACGCATCTTACTTATCCACAGGAATAAAATGAACTTCACTTAATAGCGATATAGACAGAATTTTAATATGGTGGCCATTACAGTACTTTCTTCACTATTGTGCCACTTCTAAGGCCACTAGACAGAAAGAGACCAGGTGACAAAGATAGCCAACAGGGTCCATAAGACTTTTCTTTTGGAGTTTTTCTTTTCATTCCTTCCATTTAATGTAAATATTCTTCCTCGATCACCAAATACCTCTTCTTTACAAGGTCTGAATCACCCTTACAAATGTATTTTCTTGTACCGTTGTACTGTTTCAGGGGGAAGAATCCTGTCTTTTTATTTAAGGATTTTTATTTTATCTAGAATTTTTTTTTTTACTTTAGAGTTTTGATCAGGAACTTGAAACATTCTACATTTTCTGTTTCTTTTGGCAATAAAATTAAGTCTGGAGTGGAAGAACTGAGTAACCTACAGCATATCCATTTGTCAATGTAACGTTCTGAGTAGTACACTTTAAACTTTTAAGCATATACATTTTTAAAAGATTTCCCTATAAATAGCTAATGGGGAAAATTTTAATGTGTGAAAGCTCTGAGTCATCTGTCTCATCCACGGCTACTGTCATGAGAAAAGGAACAGAATTTGTCATCAGGGGTTCACTTCATGGAGCATTCCCTTTCTGAATCTGAAAATGTCTGTAGATGTGTTTGGAACATGTTTATAGGTACTTTAATTTGTATCTGAGAAATATGATTCTTTTATTATAACTTAGAAATAATCTTAAGCAATTAAAATAATGACTTGTCAATAGGCATTATCATTAAAGATTTTGAAAATGCTGGATATGTAGTTTTTGGTCAAATCATTTAACCTTGTCACACAAGTGACATAGGCCAACATATAGGTTATGCTGCTGTCACCCAGTCGGCAGTTAAGAAACTCTGTTCTTTGAGATGCACATGAAATGAGCTTGAACAACCACACAAGGCTGTGTAGAATTCCAATGACTTCATCAAAATGTCTGTGACTCTTTGCTGGGTGAAGGTAGGAGAGTGAGCAGGACATCTTTTTTGGCCAACTTTGGCTTTCTTTTTGCCTCTGCTGTAGTACTGTTCTTCATTCTTTACCTCGTGGCTATTCCCACCTCCCAGTCCTGGTGTTGACACAAAGAGAGAATGCAAATCCTTTTCCTGATCTTCCTTCTGCTCCAGAGCAACATTAATGAAGATTGATCACATACAGTAGGACTTTTACTAATGGTTTGTGGTTTGCCTTGATGAGAGGGCTTGTCATCATACTATTATAGTAAATAACATAACATTGAATTTTAGGTAGTCCTGACCTTTTATAACCAGTTATTTTTCTCAGTTTATTTTTTTATACAAACTTAAAAAAACTAATGAGTGCATGTGCTAGTTTTTAAAAATAGCATGGAAGGGTATACAATGAAAAATATCCTCAGACCAGATCCCCAACTGCCCTCATCAGAAGTAACTACTGTTAACATTTCTTTTTGTAATCTATAATATTTTAATATATATACAAGCTTGCGTATGCAGGGAAATCCTTTTTTATAAACAAAATAATGTATCTGTTTTTATCCTTACTCTTTCAACTTATCTATGCCATTGAATTTGAAGTAAATTTCTTGTAAATAGTATGTAGTTGGATCATTTTTTGTTTTTTAAACTCGGTTTGCCAATTTCTGCCTTTCAGTTGGCATATTTAAACCATTTATCCTTAAAGTAATTACTGATATGTTGGAGCTTAGATCTAACAGTATGTTATTTTTTTCTGTTTGTGTCTTCTGTTTCTTATTCTTTCCTTTCTTTTCTGTGAGTTGCTTGAACATTTTTTAAGGACTCCATATTGATGTATTTATGGTATACTAGAGTACATCCCTGTGTATTTTTCCAAGTGGTTGCTCTGGATATTACAATATACATACATGCTTTATCACAGACTACTGGTATCAACATTTTACCAGTTCAAGTGAAACCTCACTTGCACTTCCCTTTACCTCCCCAACTTTTAAATATCATTGTCTTAAGTATTAAATGGTGTTATGATTTTTATTTCTACCCTAGCATGTATTTTAGAAAACTCATGAGGAACATAGTCAATTGCATTGCTTTCCTTGCTATTTTTTTCTTCCTTCTTAATGGCATGGATACATTCTTTTTCACTTAGTTTCTGTTTGAAGAGCTTCCTTAAAAAAATAGTTTTGTTTGTTTTTTTGGTCACTGGACTCCAACAGTTCCTTGCTGGTGCTGCTTCATGGGTTGGAAGGAATGTTACCAGGCTGTTGCCTCATGTAATCCTCTAGGTGAGGGAACAGAGTCTCTGGCTTTAGGGCAGAGAACCTGTCCTGTGAAGGTGCTTGTGGTAAAATCCTCTCTGTAGGTGCCCAATGTCCCCACAGGTCATGTCTCTGTTAGAAGGGGAGAGTCCTAGGGCCCATAGAGAAAGAGAGTTTCCCTTTGTGGCCTATTTTCATTTGGACTTCAGATCTGTCCCCTGTGGTAGTTCTGTGGACAGAACTCCCATTAGATTCCATTGTTACTATGGCTACCTGGGCCATGTTCCGTTGTTAGTTTTGGGGGTTGGAAGATGCCAGACCTGAATTGCCTTATTCTATTGGCAGTAGGTTCTAAGATGGCCCAACATTATATTATTTCTTTAGTCTGACTCTTTAATTAGCTTGTCCCTCTCTTACCACTTCTCAGAGTTTATCATTGTGCTTAGCAGGGAGGAGCAGGGCATGATGAGTCTATACCAGCTAGTTTGTTTGGACAGAAGTCCCTTAGATTTTTAAAAATTAGATTGTTAGATTCTTAGATATCTTTTAGCTAGCACAGAACAAGTACTTTCTCAAGGCTATGCAATATCTAGACTCTTTTTTTCCTTATTTTATCTCTAGTTCATCTCCATTTCACCTAGGTTTTTTAGAGAATCATGAATTCTCACTGAGGCAGAGAATTCTGCTATCTCTGGTCCCTAACCTGTAACCCAGTTCTAAGTTTCTTTGTTTCTTTTCAGCCCATCAATTGGTCCGGTTGAACAAAAGAGGCTTCTATTCTGTTCCCCTGGGCAACTCAAAAGTCAGGCATAGACCCAGGACAAGGGATTTTCCCTTTCACAGTAGCCTTTGTCCTTTGAAGACATGCACTGTTTTAAATAGCATCTTCTATCACCCTTCTGAGTTCACATTTAAGTAGATGGAGCATTTTTCCTCCACCTTTTGGCCAAAGACTGTGCCTTGAAGGTTGGTATTACATCCCTAGCACCAAGCAGAGTGCCAAGCACCGTGAGGGGGTCTGTTATAAATGTGTGTTAAGTGCAGGAATAAAAGGCAGGCTGTTACTATTTCTTCCACCGTGTGAATGGGTTCAGCATGACAATAATAGGTCTGGAGGGACTCTAAAAGGTCAATTAGTTCATTTTTCTGCTTCTGTCCAAGAACACATACCAGATAACTAGGTAGCTAGTCTGATTTTAAGTATATAAAAGGAAAGAAAATTACAGTTTCCTCTGGTAATCCTTTCCAGTGTTTAACAACTCTCATTGTCAGCAAGATTTTCTTTATATCTAGCCTAAAGCTCCCACACTGCATTCTTCAACTTTAGCAAGTAAAAATGTGCAACCAGGATTTAAATGGTTTTTATTTCTTTAATTACTCTTGAGCAAGTATTTATAGGCCAAATACTTTTCTATGTGTAGTTTCATAGGCTTTTCTTAATCAGAAGGTATGTGCACTTACCTGTCCTTGTCACTTAGTTCCAAACCGCCACTGCCCTGATATTGGCTCTTTACTGTGGTATATTGATTGCATTAATGGTTTCAATTTGCACCATCTCTTTTGGTTGAGCCCTCCCACTTTGGCTCTGGGCTTAGCCATGTGACTTGCTTTGACCAATGAGACCACAGTCAGCTAGGTGTGAGCAAAGACTTGAAAAATGGCTTGCATATCCTCCTTTCTGATGAGAACATGAGAACATGCCCAGTTTAACCTGCTAGAGAGATAAGACTACCTGGATGGATAAGATAACCTACCTGGAGAAGAACTGAGTCTTCTGAGGTGAGGCCATCCAAGAAACAGCCAGCTCCCAAGGTCAACTGAGTCTGGTGCAGATCATCAGAAATAACTGCCCAATGGACCCATATACTCATGATACATAATAAGTGGATATAGCTTTAAACCATTAATTTCTAAGGTCTTTTTGTTTGCAGCAAAAATTGACACTCTCCCTAGGAATAACTTCCTAGCTCTGGTGGAAGTCAACCTCAGGAATAGGTTCCCCATGCTGCTGCTTATGAAACAGGTAAGCTTCCCTAACTCTTATTGTCTTACTTTCTGCCTGTGCATTTTCCTCATTGCTTTGCTTTGAGTGATTAACCAGCACAAACCACCTTGGACCTACTCACTTGGAGTCTGACCTTCTTTACTGACTGGTGGTGGGGAGGAAAAAAAATTACTCTATCCTTTAAGTTTTTCTAGCTGGTCTAAGAATTAAATTGACATGAGACAGATTACCAGGAGAAAATCAAACAAGTTTAATAACATCTAAACTTCCTGTATCCATGGAAGACACCCAGAAAAACTGGGTAACTCTTCAAAATAGCTGAAGCCATCACCTTAAATATCATTTCCGGCTAACAACAAAATAAGATGTTGGGGGTATGGAGTAAGTTATGGGGGCTTACCAGGAGAAGTATGGTAAACAAAGATAAACACAGATTTAAGTTTAGGCCTCCTCCTCTGGGAACAATGTCTAGAGATTTAGAGTCATCCCCTCTTCCAGTTATGAGGGAGAAGACCTTACAAATAGAGATTGCCCTTATACATGCAAATGTCCCTTACAAAAAGGTAACTTCGACTCAATTTTCAGAGCTTCTCCTGTGTCTGCAGTTTCTTAAAAATAACCAGTTTAGAATAATCAATATGCCAAAGAAGCATATCGTAGAGTGGCAAATTTGCTTCCCTGTGGATTCCAAGAACTGAAATGAGGAACTTAAAGTAATCAAAGAAATGGGCAGTGTTTTTTAAAAAGTGAGTTTTAAGATCACTGTAGTACTAAATTATACCCACTTTAAATGTGCTTATGTTTTTCTCAGGAGTATTTGTATTCTGCTCGTGTTAATTCTCCAATTGTTTCAGAGTAACTGCACTTTTCCAGATCTTCAATCCCACCTACCTTTCTTGGAAATGACACTGCTGCCACCTACTATGAATGGGAGACAGATTCCCCAGGGTATGTAGACATAAATATCTTCTCTCCATCCTGCTCTCAAAACTCTTAATTTTATTTTTTCTTCTTAATATTCTTTCATACAAGGTTAAGCTTTTCCATTTCCCTACCAATACTTTACCTTTTCAATTTAACACGTTCTAATCTTATTTTCATGGACTCTATGCTATACTGAAGGTAAAATAATGATCAGCTATTTGTGAAATCCAGTGACTTTTTGTCAGTGCTCACACTTTTTGAACTTTATTGAATATTTAATGTCATTGGATACCTCTATCTTCTTCCTGAGCCATTTTGTTATGTTTGGCTTTTGTGCCAATACATTCCACTGTGACTCCTTTAATGGATCTTTCATGGCTCTTCCCTCTCCACCTGTCTCTAAGTGTAAAATTTCCCTAAGGTTAAGTCATTGGCTCTCTATCTTCTTTTCTTTATATTTTCTTCCAAAAGTATATTCCTCAGTTTCTCAATCTCACACCCATTTCACCCCAAGACTGTTAGGGTTCAACCTATCACAATGTGCTCATCCTGCTTACCAAATATGTGCTTCAGTATTCAGGTGAGTCATACTGACTAGACAACTGCAGAATAAAGCCTAAATAATTTTTTCCTTAGTATTCAATTCAATGAGTTATAGCCAAAATAATTTTATCTGGAACTATAACATTATAAGGCACATAAATTATGTTTTGTTATTTAAAAAAGCAAATCAAACCATGAAACTGCCAAATTCAAAGGCCTATGACTTTTCTCTTTAGTGTATAGAGATGAATCTGCTGTTTCTGAATATACTCACATCTACTCCACTTATATTTCTGTTCAGTCAGGAAAACGACTCTCTTGCTTTGCTTTGTTTCTTGATGCAGCATAACAGGGCATGCCAGAGAACTCTGTAGGGAAGGCTCAAAAGTAAATGAATTTTATTCACATACTGATGGTTTTATTTGGTATTTCCACTCTGGCTCTTTCATGTAATGTCTCCTTTCTTTTGTTCTGTGTTGTTAATGCATAGTCTCTGATGCTGAATGTGCCCTGGAGAGAGATGTGGATGCTCACAATGGCCCAGCATGGTTCTTGGCACTGGTGCTTGGAGAAGGCAGGGGGACTACAGAGCCTGAGGAGATAAGTAAGCAGCAAGCTGCTGACTTCCAAGTGGTGCAGAGTGGCTCCAAGTCTTCCTATGTGACTCATCACTCTTCAGAGTTTTTCCTAAAGTTCAAGGCTAAGTAGACAAATCTTGTCCACAGATGAACTTATAACAGAGCTTTTATTCTTTTACTGGGTCTCAGCTTCTCCCTATTTATGTCAATCATTCTGATCACTGAAATTTATACAGTATTGCTGCATATGATTTTGTTTCATTTTCCTGTAAATGTAGAAAGTGATTAAAACAAGACTCATCCTGTAGTACTTGAATTCAAGCAATAAAGGCTCATGGCAACAACAGCAGAGTAAGCATCAATGATTCACACCGTGAGATGAAGGGAGCTTGAATTATAGTGCACTAATAAAATAATGATTCCTTCCCATAATATGATCATGATCCCATCAATGAACTAACAATGATTCAAGGGCCTTCTAAAATCACTTTTGGCATTTACTTACATTGTGTATCTGGCTTCTTTATCAATTTGAGGGACGAGGCTTTCTGTTAGCATGCTTGAAAATGCTGTTAGTATGAACTGTAGACCAGGAGCTTCAGCATCACTTTGGACTTTTAGAAATGCAGAGTTCCTTTATTTTATTTCATTTTTTCAGAATTTCAATCCCAGGCCAGAACTAATGAACAGAAACTTGCATTTTCACAGGATTTTAGGTGATATGTATGCTTATGTTTTAATTTTGAAAACAATATTCTAAGGCATTAAGTCTATATTCTAAATTTCATTCATTGATACTTCAATCTAGTAACCTTTCTTGTCTCCTAATATGTTTTTTTCTTCCTGAACTTTGAGAGAAAATCGCCCAACCACACATATTTAGTTGCATTCAGGACTTCTTGGTCACAGTAATTATAATTATTATTAACATTAGAATGAGTGTCAGTCAGATCATGCTGAAAATATCTGAATGCAAACCAATGAGAATCTATTTCTAAATCCTTAGTTGAGGGATCCCTGGGTGGCGCAGTGGTTTAGCGCCTGTCTTTGGCCCGGGGTGTGATCCTGGAGATCCAGGATCGAATCCCATGTCGGGCTCCCGGTGCATGGAGCCTGCTTCTCCCTCTGCCTGTGTCTCTGCCTCTCTCTCTCTCTCTCTCTGTGTGACTATCATAAATAAATAAAAAAAAATTAAATCCATAGTTGACTATTTGGTAAACTGGTTCAGAGCACTCTGTCTTTTTCCCTCTCTGTCTCTGTCTCTGTCTCTCACAGGCACACACACACACACACACACACACACACACAGAGCCATTGGGCATGAGGAAGTCAAGTTTTCTAGTTCCAAGTACAGGTTAAACATTATGTTTGAGGCACACTTTAATTGACACAGTAATTTTAGGAGCCCAAATGCAAGAATAGAAGTGGTTCTTTTTAAAATTTAATTAATAAATTAATTTCATTTATTTCTTTTTTAAGAAGAGAAATGGTTCTAATAAAATTCTGTTGCTAGATCACCTGGTTTAGGAAAATTGTTTCCCAACAGGCCATTGTTCTTGCAATGATATCTCATCCAAAAAGAGAAATGCTTGATCAAACTCATAACTACAACTCAACACAGTTAAGTGAAACCCCCAACATAAGTTTCAGGGTAACCTTTATTTATATAAAAAGAGCAAAACACTATTGATAATCCTTTTTTTGCCTCCATCTGTGAGAGGGGTGCTTTAGAGGGGTTTGAAAGTACAATTTTTGTCCAAGACTCACTCAGCCTATAATGTTAATTGTGGTGAATTTTTAAACTGACATGGAGGCTGAACTGGAAGGAGGTCTCTTTTCCAGCAGAAGAGAAAAAAGTTTACAGCACTAGAATGGCCATCTGTACTGATTACAGATCCAAACATCAGAGAGGGAGCAACAACTTCCATTACTAGGGATTCACGGGTCTCCTAACTCCATTTCAGGGATCTTGGTTGCAAGTCAAGGAAGTCCTAGAAAAATAAGTAGGACATTTAAAAAGAATCCAAGGATATCATATGGAAATGCCTTCAATCTGATGACTTCACTTATTCCTGAACTCATTTATGTATTTGTTCAATAAATAGATATTAAGGGCCTTTTATCTGTTTAGCATTGTTCTATGTACTGACTTTATAGCAGTGATCAAATTCGACAAATATAACTGCCATCTATGGCTTAACAGCTTTCTAGTAGGAAGCCACTGGAGGGTTTTGAGTGGAGGTGTGACATGATTTGGCTTGCAGTTTAGGAACATCCCTCTGGCTGCTCTGTTGAGAAGAGAATTCATTTATTAAATGGAATGGATTAGTGGACTACCAAAGACATCAGTGTGAGGCCTTTTCTATGTCCATCTAGGCTTTTGATTGAGTATATATTTTTAGATCTAGTTGCTTATGACTCCAGAACAATTCACTCATGATAGCTCTTTTCATTTAAGATATTCTATTAGAGCTAAAGACAAGAAAACTCTTCTCCAGAAAGCATTACTTAAATTTTATTTTGAGTAATAGACTTTTCTTTATGTAGGGTGGTGTCAGGTTGAATGACTGGTGCAGACTACTGTAAAAAAATCTTCCTAAAAATTAGTGTAGCTGCTCAATGTCTCCTGGGACTTCCCATCAGACTTTTTGTTAAAAATTCAAGTCTTGATCTCTTGATATATTAGCTTGCATGAGTAATAGATTTGGGGATTAAGGAGGGGGGAACATTTGTTGATAGCATTTTATGTACCAGAGACTTTATACACATCCTTTCATTTAATCTTCATGCCAATATTGGGCAGTGGTAGATAATGTTATTCTTGACTCACAAATGTGGAATATGAGCTCAGAGTGGTTTTTTCCCTTATTCACAACTAGATATTGGCAAGAGTAGAATAGGGAAACCAAGCTGTCTTCTTGGGATAACACTATACTACATCAGTGAAGACTATTGCTATATACCTTGGGCACTGCTATTGGGCTTCTTACCATTACTACAACATTTCAAATTAATTAAATGTATATATAGATTTAAGACTCTTACATCTCTTACTATTCTGTAATTCAGGTCATACAAGCAACTCTCTGTCTTAAATTGTTTGTTATGTAATATTCCTGTTAAAAGCCTGGCTGTCACAGTTGATATTTGATGGGGCAACATGTGAGTGATTGTTGGCTATTAGGATGGCTACTGTCAAAAGAAAATGTCAAGTGTTGGTGAAGATGTGAAGAAATGAAAACCCTTGTACACTGTTGGTGGGAATGTAAAATGCTTTAGCCATTATGGAAAACATAATGGAGGTTCCTCAAAGAATTATAAATAACTAAAATTAAAAATTATATGACCTAGCAATCCCACTGCTGGGTATATATTCAAAATAACTGAAAGCAGGATTTTAGAGAAGTATTTACATACTCTTGTTTATTACAGTATTACTCACAGTAGCCAAGAAGAGGTCAAAGCCACTCAAATGTCCATTGGTGGATGAATAGATAAAGAAAATGTGGTACATATATACACATATATGTATATGTATACATATATATATTTATTCACAATGGAATATTATTCAATCTTAAAAAAGATTGTCTTACGCTGCCATACGCTACAACATGGATGAACTTGAAGACATTATGCTAAGCGAAGCAAGCCAGTCATAAGGGCAAGTGCTGTATGATGCTACTCATATGAACTGACTAAATTAGTCAAAATCATAGAAACAGAAAGTAGGAAGGTGGCTGTCAAAGGTTAAAGGGGGGGGGTGAGGAGAGAATTAGTGTTCATTGGGTATTTGCATTTTAGTTTTACAAGATAAAAAAGTTCTAGGGATTTGTTACACAACAGTTAGAGCATACTTAACACTACTGTACTATACACATAAAATGATTACAATAGGAAATTCACTGTTGCGTAATTTTTTGCCACAACAAAAAAATCCAGAAAAAAAGTTACCTACTGATTAGTTGCCACTTAAATATACAGGACAAAATATTTCCACTCTCAATTTGCAACAGGCTCGTGAATAAAGAATATCTGTTATTGCGACACACATCATCTCTATAAAAGCTTCTCTTATATAGTCTCTGCTTTAAACAACTGATTTTAAGGCTATGTCTGAACTTACTCCTTTTAGTATGATGTGGCTTTCTGATGGAATTGGTGTTATTTTAGATGCAAGATAAGAAAATAAAGTGTTTACCATTAAAAAAAAGAAGTGATCGCTGAAGACAGTCAGTCATTTGTCTATATTCGCTAAGATCTACCTTGTATATCAAGTTTGGCCTCTTAAATGCTATACACCTGGAACATATTGGTGTTTAACCTTCTATAAAAGTGGTTGGACAAATTTCCAAAACGGCAACATGTTTTTTTGCCTTTATCCAAGGTCAACCTAAGAAATGACTTTATGAAGAGTACTTTTCCATCATTTGTAAATTGTTATTGAATACAGTGTTTGTTACATAATCCTAATATTTCTGATTTTTAAAAGTTGACATTCAATCCTTCTGATTTTTCTGACTTTGGATAGGTTTGTCTACTTCTGTTATATAATATTTTTCTTCATTTATTATAAAATGAGAATGATACCACTCATTGTATTTACTTTTCACTTATCTTTCAGGAAGCTCAGATTATGTTTTTATAATGTTTTATAATTTCTTACTTTAGTTTTCTGATATCATCACTATTAAGCATTACATTTTTAGTTTGTATTTTATTGTGAAGTAACTTTAACCCTGTCATGAATTTGGGCAGCCTGGGTGGCTCAGGGGTTTAGCACCGCCTTTGGCCTAGGGTGTGATCCTGGAGACCCGGGATCGAGTCCCATGTCGAGCTCCCTGCGTGGAGCCTGCTTCTCCCTCTGCCGTGTCTGTGCCTCTCTCTCTCTCTCTCTCTGTGTGTGTCTCTCATGAATAAATAAATAAAATCTTAAAAAACAAACCTTGTCATAAATTTAACAAAATGAAATTTCTGGACTTGTGGACCTTATCAAACCAAGGTCTCCAAACTTGTCACATTGGAAGGCTTTCATTCATTTGCAGTTGCCTATCGAAGCATTTCTCAAATGTATAAAAACTGTCCTTAAAGGTAGAAAGAATGAATAAAATACTGAAGGGATTTGGGACTGTATCTCAAATAGCCCACTGTAGGCACCATATTCCTTTGTAGATCCATGTTTTATCACTTCCATAGTATCTGGATTTTTTAAAGAGAAAAAGATAATTTTAAAATCACTTACTAGTCCAAATATTAAACAATTTCTCTTCAAATCTTTGAACAAAATTAATACGCAAGGTAGACGTAAAGTTTTTATCCTGTGACTTTGAAACCCCTTCAATCTCAATATGAAATATGTTACAAAGGAGAAATTTAGAACTGAAAGGAAACTTGGAAATGACCTTTCCCAATCCTTCCTTTGTTTTCCATGTAATGCAAGTTAGGTAAAAAAAAAAAAAAAAAAAAAAAAAAAGGTTCAAACAAGATCACCCAAAATAGAATTTGTTTCTGGTCCCTGCCCTATGGGACTACCTATTGTACAACTTGCCTCATTCTTTGTGTCCTGTTAAATCACACAAAGAGGCTGGATCAGATGATCTCCAGCTTCCTTTCCGGCTCAACTATTTTATTTTCCTATTTCTGAAAGCCATGATCATGTTGGGCTTCAATAATGTAAGTAGAGATAAAAAAAAATAACGGATGCTAACGGCTGCTCTGAAGATGTCCAAAGTTATACACTCTAAACACATGATCCACATGTGACTATTTCAAAGGATTCAGTAATATTCCTAGATTATGCTGCACACCAGTATGTGTGAAAGTTTACCTTTTAATCTCAATTTTCTATCCCTCTTTATTTTTATTTCAGAACGTGTCCTAGAGAAAGACATTGACAAGGGATACGATCTGTATATATCAGTTTCTGGAAACACATTCAAGTCTCTGAGCCATAATCCCTCAGGCAGTGCTGTCCAATAGAACTTTCTGTAGGGATGGCGATGCTCTGTATCTGTCTTGTGCAGCAAAATGGCAGCCACTAGCCTCATGTAACTATTGAGCACATAGAATATGGCTAGTGCATTTGAAGAACTGAATTTGAAGTTTTATTTAATTTTAATTAATTTAAATTAAATTTCACATATGGCTACTAGTGACTACTGTACTGTACAGCACAATATCAGAGTCTGATAGTGGAAGAGAGGTTTGAGGAATGAGTTGATCAACTTTAAAAACATTGGTACAGAGTAAGTTATAGAGAGGTAATTTTTTGTTATTTGCAGGATTTTCAGAACTATATAAATTAATCACTATTAATCATACTAAGGAAAATCTCAGAAGAAGAAATATCTTTATATTTTTCTTTAAAAAAAAGACAGTTAAGTGAGTCATAAAATTAACTTTCTTAAAGAAAAAAAAAGTGAACACTACTGCCATCTTGTGGATTCTGGATGATGGGACATGGACAGGCTCAGACCGCGCTCATTAACAAGCTGTGAGGTTGAGGCCATGCTCACAATAGCCTTTCAGTTACATCTTTTGAATGTCGGAAGATGAATTATAGTCACAGAGCCTCAAAGAATATCCACATGACAAAAATCAATTTTATAAAAAATAAATCATCTTTTAGCCTTAAGTGACTGATACAGAGTGAGCAAGTCCCTGAATTCAGTAACAATGAGACTGAACAAAATCAAAGTTGGCTCCTGTTTTGCTTCATTTACACAATTAACCATTAAAACATTTACCCAATGTCCTCTTTTACCTCTTTAAAGTATCATGGCAAAGAGGATACAAGAAAGTATTTAGAAAGTTTTCAGGATTCTTGAATCAAAATAAAACTTTTTCTGTACCATTTTTTTGTTTGTTTCAAGTTTTTATTTAAACTCCAGTTAGTTAATCTATAACTTGGTATTAGTTTCAGGAGTAGAATTTAGTGATTTATCTGTTGCGTATAACACCTAGTGTTCATCACAAGTGCCTCCTTAATGCCCCTCACCCATCTACCCCATCCCCCTACATACCTCCACTGCAGCGACCCTCAGTTTGTTCTCTTTAGTTAAGAATCTGTTTTGTGGTTTGTCTCTCTCTTTTTCCCTCCATGTTCATCTGTTTCATTTCTTAAATTCCGCACACGAGTGAAAGCATATGGTATTTGTTTATGTACTTTCTTATTTTAAATTTCTGAAAATGTTTCTGATTCTCAGTCATGGTACTATTTGCTCAAACACACACATACATGCACACACACCTGTAGTAATTCATTTTCCTTTCTCTCATCCTATATTCTTCCCATTATAAGAATTGTAAGACCCTTTAGTGTAGAAATTTGGCCTTGGTAGCATGGTGCTGGTCAAATATTAACTATAATTTATACACATTAATTGATTTGTTTTCTGGATATCTTCTTATTAACACTTTCACAAATACTCCCTTGGCACAACTAAGGATATGGAGATTGCTTTTATTCTAGACAATGCTCATCTATAAAAAGGTAACACAAATAATTCTGTACACAGGACAGGGATGAGAAGGACAGAGATATATAATTACAATAGGGTGTAGGGAAGAAGAGATGATTATATATATATTTTATTCCTTCCCATTTAGCTCTGGAATAGTGCTGATTGATATTGGAGACATTTTCCTAAATATAGTGCCAATAAGTGGCTTTAAAATTTTTTTATTTGGCAATATCAAAGTAGCCATTTTGTTAGGGTAATTTATAAGCCTGAATTTGAGGAAAGGGAAAAAGAGGGAAAGGAAGAAGTTGTAATTAATGGGAAACCCTGAATTCAGAATTCTGGAAATTTAATCTGGAAAGTAGTAATTATACACATTGGTACACACATGAGGCAGAAATTGAGGAGAAGGGAAAAAAAGACATCAGGACCTCAAACATCAGAGGATTCTTTGTCTCCAAAAGACAGTTCATCAGTACCGTAGAGTGGAATGGGGAGATATATACCCTATTCTGAAGAAAGAATTAGCAGGATTTTGAGCATATTGTGATGAACAAAAAGTGCAATGTGTGCTGTAAAAGATAAAAATATTGAGTCAGAGGCAGTAAGTTCATTAGAAATGGATTAGGAAGAATAATAAAAGCTCTAATAAGAGACCTGGTCTTTTAGGTACAATAATGGAATCAGGAGAGGAAGAGAGCTTCCTGGATTGCTGACTTAAAAAGAGAGTAAAAGGTCTAACTTTCAGTGGGATAGGGAAGAAGAGGAGAACATATAGATACAGGAGAAACTCTTTGAGAATTAAGAGACAAATCAAGTATAATTCCCAAGGAACAGAAAAGACAGCAATATCAAAGATATTAAAGCTGACAATAATAAAGATGAACATATGAAAACTAGGAGGATATCAAATGAAAGACAGTGCTTCCCTTGCTCAATTTCCTTCTTCAGGAATAAATTTATTGACCAAATGTAGGTCAATGAAATAACAGTAGAAGATTTTGAAGGTTCGTATACCAGGAACTTCAGAGGAACATAACCTATCCTGAGAGACATTCATAAAAGAAGACTCAAATGTTAGTATGCATAAATTCATTTTTTGTTCTGCTGGAATTTAAGTAAAAATGGTAAAAGGCAATGAGGAAAATTTATATCACATAAATTTAAAAGAAAAAAAAAGATCTACTTCCATTTGTGGCAGTATGGTAAACCAGGCAATCTAAAAACTCACCTGCAAATAACATCTAGGAATGTGGGATGAAATATAATATACATTATTTGAAATATAAAGCTGAACTGTAAAGGGAGCATGATATAGGAGACAAAAAGGAAGAGTAAATGAAAATAACTGCTGTAAGTGTTTGAACTGAGACTATACAGCCCCCGAGTTTTTGACTGTCATAGAAACACTCATACAGAGGTAAGAGAAATTGGGGCTTAGAAGAAAGAGCTTTGGAATTGATATAGCTTACAGCTTCATAAAGCCAAGATTCCCAGAGTGTTAATGTGCAGTGAAAGGAGGGCATCTTAGAAAATTTCTGCATACCAGTTGGAAAAGATGACAAAATGATTGTGTGTCTCCATCTGGATTCTGAGAATTGATAAATACAGACATAGTCTCATCTTAAGTTGGTGACTGAATTTATATTGTCCAAATTGCCTGGAAATTCTAAAGCTGAGAAATTAACATAAAATAGTCCTAGGCTAGTGATAGCTCTAACGCTCCTAGCAGACAAAGAAATCACTAGGAATACCTTTATAACCTGAATCATAACAGGTTTCATTGACCAAGGTCTCATCTGCCAAATAATAAACTCACAATGCAATATTTCAAAACTCAAGATCCAACAGTCCACAATGGGTAAAAGTCAGCATATAAAATATTAGCATATAAAAAATAAACAAGAATATTAAACACCAAAGACTTGGGATAATAGGGCTGCAACATATGATGAAATATAAAGCAAATATGTTTTCTGTGTATAGAGAATGGTCTTGCTAAAAAAGGAAACAGATTTACATGAAATAAAAATAAAATCTCTGAAATGAAGAATCTAGTAGATAGGTTAAACAGCTTACCATAGTATTAGTGAATTAAAAGATATATTTAAAAGAACTGTGCAATTTTCAGCACAAAGCTAAAAAGATGGAAATATGAATAGAAGTTAAGAGACATGGAGATCAGAATGACACGTTTCAACATAATAAGTAGCAGATGTGGAAAGACAAACCAATAAGACTGGGGGAGAGGTAATACCCAAAGGTACCAGTTGAAAGATTTTCCAAATTTCCAGAAGACATGAATTTTTAGATTCAAGGAGCACAATGAATTCATGGTAGAATAAAGGAAACTTCAGATCTAGAAATATTTAGTAAAAAATGCAGCACACCAAAATATAATAACCTCCAAAATAATAACAACTCGGTTGTCTGCATGTTTTCCAATCTCAGCAAAAGCAAGGAGGAAATAAAGAACAAAGATTTCAAAGAGCTTTGAGAAATAATCTTCAACTATTTCTATACCCAGCTCAACTATGATTTAAGCATGAGTGTTAGACAGACATTTTTGGACAAAAGAATTGGGAAAATTTACCACTCGTGGATCAAAACTGAAAGAATTATCAAAAGACGAACTACGGAAAGAATTGCAAACTCATTCTTGTGTGGGATACAAGAAGCATTGATAAACCAACGAAATGTAAACTTGTGAGAAATCTAAATATGGTGATGATGATGATGATGATGATTGATTTAGTAGGTTTAATCATAGAGTTTAACTAAAAATACAGAGCAACAATAACATAAGATCAAAGGGATAGGATGAGTGTTAAAGCTTCTTCTAGGATCTTGCATGGTTTGTGAAGAGTCTAGATAAACTAACTTTAGACTTTATTATGTTTATTTATTTAACATATTTTATTGTGAATATTAAAATTTTAAGAATTAATAAAAGAAAAGAAACAGATGTACATGTATATATTTATGTAAAGTAACCATTTTTTTTAATGAATTGAAAGTTACTCCTATAACAGAACAAATCACAAAACTTTAAAGACAGGATGGATATCCTGCATTTCATTTATATAGTCATTATTTTATTATTTTTTTGTACTTTTAAAAGTGGGAACCTTTCCCTATACATCCAAATAAAGTTATAACATATAGCAATGATTCCTTAATATCTCTTGTTACTCATTTTTGCTTACTTGTCACGAAAAGTCCTTTAGAACTGTTTTTTTCCCCCTATAGACTCCAAGGTTGTTTTTCTTTGTGACTCTGTCATGTACCTTTAGTATCAAAAAGATGTTCTGCTTCCCACTAACCATTAACTTAATGTTAACAACAATTGATTATCTTGTTTTGAATTGATTAAAGTTGTAAACGGATGATTTTCCAATCTCATCTTTTTTTTCTAAATATAATATCTGGAATTCTTCTCTCAAATAATGTTTTGTATTTGATCAGTTGAGTCTATTTTGTTAGCCTAAAGTAAAATTTTTGCTTGAAAGGCAGGTAAACGCTTAGTTGGTTCCCTTTAACACTTTTCAAATAAGGAGTTGCTTGAAGAGTGACCTCAATGGGTAACAGGTTTTTTCTATTTTGTTTTCTTTTCCTTTTTCTTTTTTTTTTTGTTTTTCTCTTTTTTAAGAGTTATACACATGGATTTTCATCGATGCCAAGTGCTTCAATCAACTACACTCATTATTCTTTTTGATGCTCCAATTGACATAATTCTAGCCACTGAAGAGCCCCTTCAAGTTGGCTCCTGTGTCCTTTTGACAGACCCCATTAATCTTGAAAATGTTTTTGCTTTTTGGTAGCACAAGATATTCCAGGCACACATTGTACCTTCTTTACTCTTACCTACACTCAGCCATTTCTTCAAGGGTCCTCGATTCTTTTAGTTATGAATTATATTACAGATAAGAATCCTTATTTTAAAGGAAATTCATCAGTGCTGTGGCATCCATCCTTCTCAACCCTCTGAGTGGACAATATGAGGTAGTTAAGCAAACTTATTTCACCCTTTACTTTATTCCTGCACTTATCTCCAATTTCCCCCCTTCATTCTGCTACTTCTATTTTATCATATAAAATTTATATTCTTAGCTACCCAGATCCCTACAGTATCAGTAATTATCAGTAAAGGCACATAGACAAAATGTGCCAGTTACAACATAGAGATCTCTCTTAAAATTCACTGGTATACTGTTCATAAGGAGCACATCTAACATGTCATTGCAAAGAATAACAGTAAAGGAAACTAGAGAACACATTCAGGGAAACACTAAGAAAAAGGAAGGTGGAGTGGCTGTGTTGATACCAGAAAAAAACAGATGTTCAGGCAAAAACTGTATTAAGAATGATGATGACTCTTCGAAATGTTAAAAGGGAATTTCTTTCTCTTTCTTTCTTTCTTTCTTTCTTTCTTTCTTTCTTTCTTTCTTTCTTTCTTTTCTTTCTTTCTTTCTTCTCTCTCTCTCTTTCTCCTTCCTTCCTTCCTTCCTTCCTTCCTTCCTTCCTTCCTTCCTTCTTTCTTTTCCTTAGGATATATTTATTTATTTGAGAGAGAGAGAGAGAGAATGAGCAGGAGCGGGAGAGAAAGAGGGAGAGAGAGAAATCCAGCAGATACCCTGCTAAGGAGAAAGCCTGATGGGGGCTCCATCTCACAACCCTGAGATCATGACCTGCGCTGAAATCAAGGGTTGGGTGCTCTATGGACTGAGCCACCCAGGTGCCCCAAGAGGAAAGTACTTTACAAAATATAATGATTCTGCAATATGGATAGCTACACCGTCTCAAATTTTATGAAATAAAGTTGTCAGAATTTTCAGAGAAATGTACTAATCCATGGTCATACTGGGATGAATGTATCTTGGGTATTTTAATATGTAAGGTAAAAAATAAAGCCATAGAAGTTGAAACAAAACTAGTGGGCAAACCTCATGTAATGGATGTGTGCAGAACATTATAGTGTATAGTTACAGAATGTACTTCCAAACGTATAGGAAACACACAGGAAAGCATTGCTCATTTGGGCCGCACAACAGTATCATCAAATACCAAAGAGTATTTGGGACACCTTCTCTGACTGATACAGCTGGAACTCGAAATGGCTAGATAATAAAACATGCCTTTCTAAATTAGTTAAAAAAAACACTGAAAAATGAAATGAAAATGCTACATATCAAAACTTGTGGATGCAGGCCAATCAGCATTTAGAAGGAAATGTACAAGCTCCAAATATGCCTCTTGGAAAGACTGAAAATTAAAGAACCAAGCAGGAAACCCAAGAAGTTAGAGAAAGGAACAGCAGGGCATATGCAAAAAAAAAAAAAAAAAAAAAAAAAAAAAGCAGAAGGAAGACAAGTACGGTTTGAAAATTAATAAAATAGGAAAAAAGGTAAATGGAGAGCATTGCTGGAAGTAAAACCTGTTTCATTTAAAAAACTAACAACATAGAAAAAAACCCTGACAAGGAAGATGAAGAGAAAACAAATAGAAGGCAAAACACAAAACCAAAAAGTATTTGGAATGACAAAATATGTATAAGTATAGCTTCAGTAGAAGACCAGCTTCATGTATCAGGGCTGTGTTTTCCATGAGCAGCAAGATCCCTGGCGGAGAGGGCACTGCAGCAACATTTCTCAAAAAACTACATGAATTGGGCAAACGTCCTTGACAGTCGTGAAAAATTAATAACTAACATGTGGGACAAAATGAATTTATTAGATACCTTTTTTTCCCCAACACAAGAGATAGCTGAGGGAGCAAGGAATTTTCTAAGGAATAAGGTTTGTGGGAGATGGGACAGGAATAAGGGGTGATGACCTAAAAATATAATTTAGGCTCTGAGTATTATTTATGAAAATTCACATATTGGGGGAGGGGGGGCCTTACACCCCAAAATGGAAACAAAGCATTTCCAGAAGTTTGACATGCTTTTAAGGCAGTAGGGGTACAGTTTTCTTTCTTTCTTTCTTCTTTTTTAAAGATTTTATATATTCATGAGGGACACACACACACACACACACACACACACACACACAGGCAGAGACAGGCAGAGGAAGAAGCAGACTCCATGCAGGGAGCCTGACATAGGACTCTATCTTGGGCTCCAGGATCACAGCCTGGGCTGAAGGCAGAGCTAAACCACTGAAACCACTGAGCCACATGGGCTGGCTGCTCCACAGTTTTCTTTAGAGAACAACAAATCACAAGAAAGAGGGGTATTTTATTTTATTTTATTTTATTAAGATTTTATTTATTTATTTGACAGAGAGAGCACAAGTAGTGGGAGCAGCAGGCAGAGGGAGAGGGAGAAGCAGGCTCCCCGTGGAGTAGGGACCCTGAGATCAGGACCTGAAAGGCAGACACTTAACTGACTGAGCCACCCAGGCACCCCAGATAGAGGGATATTTTAAATGTTAGGGTGCTATGTGAACATGAAGGTGCATCTTTACAGCTTTGAGCACTGTCTCGCAGAGGTTTCAGCAAGGGAAAACCATGTCACAGAATTCCATGAACCTTCAAATAAAACATTAGACAAGGGTATTCCGTAAAGATATTTGTTTTTATTTCCCTAATTGTTTGAAATGTTGCCAAGTTTGGGCAAAAACAACATGCAAGAGAAATAGTAAGTAAGACATATGGTATATATATTTATAACACTTCTGGATATATACACACTCATTTTGGTCTCTGACATGTTAGCACTCAGTGATTCCTTTTATTTTTTATTAAGATTTTTTATTAATGCAGTCATGAAAGACACAGAGAGAGAGAGGCAGAGATATAGGCAGAGGGAGACAGAGAAGCAGGCTCCCTCCAAGGAGCTGGATGCAGGACTAGATCCCAGCACCATGAGATCATGACCTGAGCCAAAGGCAGATGCTCAACCATGGAGCTACCCAGGTGCCCTTCGGTGCCTCCTTTTAAGTTTATTGCTGGGAACAAATATTATATTCAAGAGTATTGATTTGGATATGATCTTACTGTCCATTGTGGATTTTACATTAGAAAATCAAACCATCTTTGTTCTCTGAGGAGGCTGATCCTTATCTGGGTTTGATTAAGACAAATCTGGTTACATGGCTTTTGCCAATGGTCTAAGGTCTACCTTATACAGAAAATAGCCTGCTTTATTTCTAAGGCCCCAGGGATAATATAGAACAGGAAAAAGTGGAGCACCTGGGTGGCTCAGTGGTTGAACATCTGCCTCGGCTCAGGTCGCAGATCCCAGAGTCCTGGGATTGAATCCCGCATCGGGCTCCCTAAGGGGAGCCTGCTTCTCCCTCTGCCTATGTCTCTGCCTCTCTCTCTCTCTCTCTCTCTCTCTCTCTCTCTCTCTGTGTCTTTCATGAATAAATAAATAAAATAAATAAATAAAATCTAAAAAAAAAAACAGAAAAAAGTATGCATGTCAAAAACTAGTATAAAAAGAACAAGCCTTCAGACATTAAAAACATGTATTCTCTGACGTTCTGGTATCAGTTGTCAAGTGATTAGCTCCTGCTGTGATAGGCATAGGAATGGAGACAAGTAAGTCAAAAGTTATCGCCATGCTAAACTCTCTCAAAAGATGTATTTGTAGGTGGAATTTTGTGGTGGGAGGACCAAAAGTGAAGCCCAACAATTAAAATTTCACAGAATTTCTTCCGGTTAAATAGAATTTGCATCTTGCACAAATTAATTGGAGTTTTATAACAGATGGAGCCGGATCTGGGGTCAGCAGAAAGAAAGTTTCAGTTGATTGATGAGACTTCATGAAAATTTCCTACCTCCTTTATATAATAAAGGAACTTCACAGAGATAATCCGGGTACATCAGCGCAGCTCGAGCCTTCACAATGGGCACAGGCATCAAGGTAAAAATATATTAGGGCCATGTCAATGTCTTCTCTGAATCAGCACATCTGACACTTCTCTCCTAGGAAAGTGTTTTTCTCCCAACTGTGCTGGCTAAGTGACAACACAATGGAGGTGCATTTCTCTCAATGTCTCACCAAGCACAGCTGATGCATTGTACCACTTAAGGACATTTATTTCAGCTTTGAGAAATAAGAATCTCGGATTGGCATCTGTGAATAGACTCTCTTGATTTGTATTAAAAAAACATTACACCCAACCAACCACTGCGTTAGGTAGCATAAAAATCTTGTCTGTGTCATCTGAAGGAGTTAAATTTCTGTAAAGTTTTACTAGAAATGTCTTAGGCAATCTAGATATTTCTTTTTAAAAGACACAGACTTTTTTGGCATAAGGCTTGAAAAAAAATGTTACGTGCTTCGGAAAGATTGAGAAGATTGAAGGTAAGGCAATTGCAGACACCTACGGAGATATTTTTCTGAACATTTCTCTGACATACCTACTCGGTTTGTTGTCCTTTGGTGACCTGCATTGTGGGCTGCTGCTCACAGCAGTGGTTGACTATACATTTGTCATTGATGGAACTAAAAATCCCCAAAGTGTTACTGGCCTGGGTGTAATAAAACAGACAGCTGAACTCGAAGTGATTGAAATGCAGTCTAGCCTACAGCTACAGGCAAAGTTAAAGACCCAGGCATGGCGGTGCTTATAAATTGACTTAGGTTTTAACACTGGCTGCATACCGTGTCTACCATCCTTATATGTATGTGGCTTGCTGAACTTGAGGTTATATTGAGAATAATAGTCACCAGGAAGAGCTTAACATCCAAAAAGATCGCCAGTGTAAACGTGTTTATACACATTCTGAGCCATGTTTATGTGTATGTGTATACATGCAGGCCCACAAAGACACAATGACTATGGAAAATGGGCATCTGAGGGTACAAATGAAAAATAATAATAGTTAATAGTTATAGGAATTGTCTCATGGAACGCAATCTTTATCAAGTTCTGGTGTGTGTGAGGCATATATAATGTAGGATAAGGGTTAGATTTCTATATTTGCATCTGAGATTAGAAATTAGGCTCTGCCAAGAGCACATTGGACACTTTCAGTTTCTCACCTGCACAAACGCATTGGGTGTGCTGATAGTCTCTCCAATACCATCTTTACAGACTCCCTTTTATTATAATAGATTTCCACGGTTTGGCCACAGAGCAGGGTTTTATTTCCCAGTGCCATTTACAGATGTGGCCACGAAGTAATGCATTCAGATGCCAGTTTGATTTCAGAAAGCATCATCTAGTCATAGATCTGCCTCCAACACCATATGGACAATGCTCCACAATTCCGAGTTCCTTGCATTTATGTTCATGTAGAAGATGCCCTAACAATTAAATAAGAACTGCATCTGGATATGCAGGCCTAGACAGGGTACCCTTCCTACCTGTCCTGGGTTGAAAAAAAGGGGGAAGGGTCTTTTAAAAGCAGATAGAACAGGAAAGATAAATTAGCAAATAACTGAACTTCAGATTCTTTTCAAGGTACCTTATTGGCTAGCTCACAAATTGTCCAAGGGCATCACATAAGGTCTGAGAGCATGTCCATGAAAGGGAGACATAAGCCGACAGCTCAAGAAGAAGAAAAGGGGAGACCTCAACCTCAGACAAAGTGTGTGTGCCTATGGCCAGACGTTTTGGAGTGTATATTCAAGGCTAAAATAACATTTCTAGCACACTTCATAAACCTAAATGATAAGATGCAGAGAATTAGGAACTGGATAAAAAGATCTTATTCTATCTCGAAATACAGTTTCCGTAGAGGTTTTCAAATAAGAATATTTTTTTTCCTAGTACCACTGGTTCTTTTCTTTATTATCTCTTCCTTAAATCAGAAGAAGGAGGAGTAGAGATTTTTCTTTTTACAACATTAAGCATTGTTTACTTCCATAGTTACCTTTCTAATTAGACATTAGCACAGTTTACATGCAAATAAAGCAACTATACAGGTTTATGTGTGAATCTGCTTGCACTTGTCCCTGTAAGTGATTACAGCTAATTTTGGTAAATAATTTATATTGCACTCGGAGGCATAAAATGAATTTACAAATGAGAAAAAATGAGAACAATTGTTTCACACCCTCTGACATTTCTTCACATCTTGAATCTGAAGGTTTTCATCTCCCTGGTTGGCCTTAATTATCCTTGCATTATAGTAATTCTTTTAGAAGCGATTATCAGAAAGTCATCTTAATTTTTTTTCATTATATTGATGACACCAAAAATATTTTTTACTAATATGCTTTTAGGTTATATTATATAAGTTGCTTTTGAAAATGTCCTATTATTGCACGCACAACTTGGTAAATGAATTTATCATTAGCAAGTATAATTTCACCATTTGCATTGATTTTGAAGAGATAAATGATCAAATACTACTCTGTTCTTATCAAGTACTTCGTGTGAAATGCAAGTCTTTTAGAATATGCAGGGTATCTTTTCTTAGACTCCTTTAAAAAAAAAAAGATTTACTTATTTATCTGGGCGGGGGGAAGCACAGAAGGAGAGGGAGAAACAGACTCCTTGTTGGGCAGAGAGATAGAAATTGGGCTTAATCCTAGGACCCTGAGATCATAACCTGAGCCCAAGCAGACGCTTAACCTGCTGTCACCCAGGCGCCCTTTTATTGGACTCTTAACAGAGATCCAAACACAGGCTTTGCTTATGACAACTGATTAATTAGTAATTTGACAAGTATTTAGAGAATGCTTAATATTTACTAAGTATAAGCAAGTTCCTAAAGATGTACATATGGGAAAGAGCCTACTTTAAGGGACCTTTAAGGGACCCCAAAATCTAGAGGGAAAACCAACATGTAAACAAATACTTAACGTACAATTACATGCCTGCTGTAGTAGAGATAATCACAAGAGGCATTGCCAGTAGGGTAGAAAAATAACTAAGCATATAGCTAAGCTCACAGGCAGAGAGGAAGGACTCTGGAGCCAGTCTGCTGGGCTTTGAATCTTAGCTTACCATTTACCTATGATGGTACCATTTACCTACCATTTACCCTATAAATGAGATACAAAAAAATAGCACATAACTTGTAGAGGGGTTGTTGTAAGAAAAAGTGAGATGATATTTGAAAAACCCTTAGGATGGAAATCCTAAAGCACTGGGGATACTATATGCATTTAAAGTGTCTGCTTAATTAATTCTGCTGGGGTTGGAGGTTAGATAGGGAAATTTTCACAGAGGTGATGAGTTAATTGAATCTTGAAGGATGGGTGGAGATTTGTCATTGTACATAAGGGGGTTGATCAGATGGGTAGCTTTCGAGGGTGCCACTCTATATGGGGTGCTAAAACATCACTTGACAATTAAAAGATGGTAAGATTGTATTTATTAGAGCTCCTCCCAGGGAGAACACTGATTGTAGTTGGAAGGAATGCTATGAAAGCTGATTGGAGTGGGGGAGAGGGGCTCCCAAGGGCGATGTTCATGTAACAACAGATGGTCACTAAGTGGCTTCCTAGGAGAATGCCTGTGTAATGGCTAGATGGTTATTTGGATGAGCTCTTACCCCACAAAGCTTTCAATCTTTTCTCCAGATTAATATCAATTTGACATGGTGCCAATTGCTAGCTTGCCTTGAAGCAAGCTTATTTGGTTATCCCGGGCAGTGAGGAGTGTGGGTATGGCCAGGAAGTACAAGCCAGTGTGGGTGAATAAAAGCAACAGGAGGTGATAAGGAGAAGACAGACAGAGTCACTGGGGAAGAGCCTCAGACACGTGTTGGAGAGTCTGGCCTTAATCCTTTAGGCAATGGATAGCCATTGGTGGAATATAAGCTCAGGATAACATAAATAGATGAAGCGGGCTGGAGCTGAGGAATTACTATAGGATGCTTTTGAAAGAGCCCAGGAGCTGGAGAATGAGAATCTGAAATCAGTCAGTAATTGTAGAGGCGAAGAGATTGGGCCAAACGACGGAGAGAGGGCAGTAGTTACAGAACTTAGTGACCAGATAGATGCAAGAGGTGTTTGTTTTTATTATTGTTATTATTTATTTATCGAAAAAAAGCAAAAACTCATAAGCTCAGCACAAAGTCCTACACAAATCATATCTGAGTCTGTTAACTGGAACCAGGAGCAGTTTGGGCCATATCAGAACAGTCTTGGTTTTTGGGTGGTGTCCTACGGGATGCAGAGTTCCTCAAAGAGCTCAAATCAATTATGGACTATGGTCATTCTGAAATGTAATTATTCATAGCTTCTCAAGCCTAAACATCGCTATTAATAAGCAATATCTATGTGCTCTTTTTAAGCAGAAATACTCAATACAGCCTTCTTCAGCACAAAAGACAAGTCAACATGCAAACACAGAAGAATATTTTACAAAATCCTATTCTTTTTTTTTGCTTCAGTTATGTTAAAATTTCCTTCAGAACTTTATTTATGTCTGTCACTCTTTATGAGCACTAGAAGGTTCTCTTGTCCCCTTCTTTGAAAGGAATTTGACAGAAGTCTACATATCCTTTGAACTTTAAAACCCTTGGCTTTCCACTAGCTTAATTAAAGATTCTTTAGCTTAACTAGGTTGTATATATATCTTTGTTCCATCCTAATTGGGCTCTGAGCCAGTTCTCAGAGCATTGCTTGACTAACAATTCTGACGTATTTTTCATTGGCACTTGACTATAACTCCTCCCAGTCTTTCTTTCTACCCTAAAAGAATGAATTCTATTTTAAACAGATTTCTTATAGGAAAGCCTAGAACTTCTTCATCACCTACATAAATTACATAATCCCATATGCAATGAACATTTGATGAAACTCAGAACAATTATAGAAAACATGTATAATGCTGTGATTAGAGTATTGAAATAATGTGAGACCTAAAACCCTATGAAGAGGGGCCTCTTTGATACAAGCTTTTTAGGCTCAGAGAATCCTCAAATCCTCATTCACAGTGTCAGCTGGCTCAGGCTGGGAGTGAAGAGGCCACATGAAAGAAGCTTACCTCTTTCAACTTGCTGCTCCTCAAGAGGGCATCTCACAAGGCAGAGTTGTAAAGGTGGAAACACTGTCTCAAGAAGCCTCTGAGTTTTGGTAGATCCCAGGGAAAAGTAATATCTTCTCTCAGATCAAAAACAATGAATTTCATTTAAAAAAAAAAAAGAAAGATAAAGGGAAAAGGCCAATGTTTATTGAGTAGCACGTGCTGTGTGTGATGCACTTTATATATGAGATAAAATGTAATGCCATGGCAAACCCGTAAGATGGTTGTTATTCTTCCCATTTTACAGTGGCAGGAACTGAGATTCCCGGGGGTCAATGTGGGAATTGCTGGAAATACTGGTAAGAGGTGGAATCAGGATTCAAAACTTTTGACGTGATGCAAAACCCATGTTCTTTCTACTGGTCCATATGGTTCTGTCAATTCTCTTTTGCTTTGATTTTTTAGGGATTTAATATGTAAATTTAATTTTCAAAATGTGGTCATGGTGACAGAGAATATCCACATTTTAATGTCTTGTCTCTCCCTAAAAGGTTATTTATAAGTTGACTGTATTGTACTAAAAACAGGTTTTGCAAAGTTAATGTGATACAAAAATAGGGTTAGGTTCCAAGGCGAATCTCTATTTAGGATCCTGAAATCCAGGGGCCAGTTGGAAGAGGACAGTGTAGATGGGGAGAAAGAAGACAGTGACTGAGTTCCCTTTTTGCTTGCTAGGGTTGAGCTCACCTCTGTGTAAAGTGAAGGTTTTTGTTGGTATTTTTATTTTCTTCTTTTACCATTGGCTACTCTTCTTGGTGTCTTATCTCAAAAGCTCTTTTTCAATCAGGCTGGGTCCAGCCAGGAAGCCAAAATCAACCAATTTAAAGAGTGGAAATTTAATATAAAAGTAATGACAAAAGTGTAGAGAGAACTCTAAAAGGTGCCTCAGGAGGCAGGAGAATACTTAACAAGCACAAAATTGGAAGCAGATGTCCCCTCCTCCAGGCTTGGGTTTAGACCTTGTTGGAAAAAGTATGGTTGCAGCCACTGGATGGTGGAGAAGTGTGTGAGATTGCCTAGGCCAGAGCTTGTCCACTCAATGGAAAGTCAGGAAGCAACCTCATGTGGATAGAGCCAAGTCAGGGTTCTCTAACTCTGGAGTATAGGTGAGCCAAAGGGGTTGGTGGGTATGTATTGGGATTCAGAGTGCCGTTGGAGGCATGGGGCCAGAAGCATGGGGTGGTTGCATTGGAAGGACTGCAGGAAGGTAGTTGCTGGCCCAAGGCCACGGTTGTGAGATCCCCGAGGGTCTGTGAGCTCTGGGGCAGAGCCAGCACCATATGTCTCGCACATACCCACAACGCTGTGGGAACAATAACAATAATAATAGCGATGGTAAACACAGCACACAGAATTAGGACAAGGATCTTGCTCTTCAGTATCACTTCAGTGCTGTCTATAGACAAAGCTTAACATCCTGCTGCTGTGAAGCAGAAATGTTTAGAATCCAGCTTATTACCTGCAGGTAGTGCAGCATGAATTTGGAGCTAAGGAGCAGTAAGTTGAGCAGTAAGTTGATAATCAGCTCACTTCTACTCGTTAGGGTAGAAAATCACGTTCCCAAACCACCTATCTTCCTTTTCATCCATATATAGGATAGTCTTTTTTCTCAGTGAAAATAACCTCACATGAATAGCAGCAAAGAAAAAGCCCATCAGTTTAAATAATTTTTACTAATTGTGACTGGCTGATCACATACCATTATCCCCAAACGTGTCTGGGTTGTTGTTGTTCTATATTGCCAGTTATTAGCACAGCACCTGGCATGTAGTAGATTTCAATCAATATTCAATTAATGAATAAATCCCAGAAACATTTACATTTATAATAAAGAGGTACTAACTAATACTAGTCGTCTGTAAGTGGCAGAATTTTAGATAGTGAAAGTAAATGAAACAGGATAGGACATAGAACAACACATACAGCATAAGTAGGAAGATGATTCTGGACAAGTAAGTAATTTTTTTATTGATCGGTGGAGGGTGAGTGTTATTACTGGGATCTTGCCCCTGCTTTCATATCTTCTTCTCTTCACTTGTGAAATTACAGATTCACCAGACCCTCCAAATAGTTTTGCTAAGTGTTTCTGAATAGAGAGAGGAGATGGATGGATCCTCTGGGTTTGGGGTTATAAGCAGGAGCAGTAGGGACTGTTTTCTTGATTAAGATTAATTTTAATTAGGGCATTGTCCTCATTAGTGGAAATTAACAAGTGTCTTATTGAAAATATGTGGAAATATGGTTCATATCTACATTTTTACTTTCTTTTCTTGTCATCTAAATATGATTTAAATTGTGTCATTGCCAGGGGAATCAGCAAGCCTTGGATTTAAAATCTATTTATGTGTCTATTTATTCATTTATTTATGATACCCCCCTTTTCCAAATGGCGATCTAAAGCAAACATAATTAAATCACATAAAAGATTAATAAAAAGGCGAAGAGGAAGGAGGATTAGAAACACACAAAAGGTGAGGAAAAGATCTATACCCCAAATTAGAAGAGTACGGTTACTGTGGAAAGTGAAATTGTTTAGTACCATATATTGGGTGCCTAAAATATTTAGTTAGAAAAATAATTGATTTGACATCTAAAACCAAGAGTCAGTTTCCCACTCTGCCACAAACTAGCTCTGTGGCCTTGGCAATCACCTTTCTAAAGCCTCAATTTTCTCATTTGTAAAAGAGAGCTAAATCTTAATGTCACTATGAGAATTAAAGAATTTTCGTATGTGTACATGTTCTGTAAAAACACTATGCACATCTGAGATGTTACTATGAGAGAAACAATATCCTTATGCTAGACATATTAAATGTGTGGGTGACAAAATTGGCATTTAATTATGAAGAGGTTAACTCATATTTCCCTTCAACCATAGTGAGAAGCCAATTGCTCCCAGGCAGACGGTAGGGGTGCCTATGTTCAAATGTTCTAAAAAAAAATCCTGGTTAAATATTTGGCTGAAACCCCCAATCTCAGTGCCACAGGATGCAAAAGAGCCAAAGTGGTCTAGATCTTTTTAGGATGAGATTTTCCTAAGAGATTCCCTCAGCTGCAAAGAATCGTTCATGGGATAGTTAATTTTTTAAAATACTATCTCTTCATAAATTAGCTATAAAACATAACTTGAAGTACATTGCAAATTTCTGTCCACGATGGAGGTGCTTTATTATTCAGAATGGCTTTGAAGAATATCTGTTCCTAACAAAACTTTCAATTTAGGATTGACTGTGTGAGTAACCTACAGCTTCATAAAATGGAACTTGAGGTCAACACTCTGGAGGCTCATCTTTAGTTTAGGGGCCCTGAGTATGTTTAGGGGTCCTGAGCATGTCCCTAGGGCTTTGTATGGTATCTGGAACAAGAGTAGGTATTGAATGAATGTGTTAACTAATTCCATTTACTGGGAACCCCAGGGAAAGTTGTCTGAGGAAGTCAGTAACTCTGCTCTGAGAAAACCATTATCCATCCTGTTGCTCTTCTTGTCCAGAACAGAGCTGGCATATTTAAGTTGTAGTCTCTTGGGTCCTCATGTCCTCTTGCTCGTGGTGGTCTCCTGTGTGATTGCATCCACTCCTTTGGCATCAGTCATAGTCTCTAAGCTCAAGGCTCTGGGCCTCTCTGGAATTCCTGCCAACTGTCCACCGTATATCCAATTAAGACTGATCCACTTGCATGTCTCACAGGCATCTCAAATTCAACAGTTCTCAAGCTCATTCTTTTATTCCCCCAAACTTCCTCTCCAACGAAGCAGACTTCAGTCATAAAATCTAGAAAGCTGAGGCTTATGCCTGATGATTCCCTCTTCCTCACTAGTCCTACATTTCCAGCCAGTCATCATATTCTATGTATTTTATTCTCATCTGATCATCTCCCAATTCAATGCCCTCTCCCCGTTCTCACAGCTGCTACCATAGTTGGAGTTGCTACCACTCTTTTTCTTGATTGGACTTAATAGGTCAGCCAGCTACCAATCTGGGTTTCCTCATTTCTGGCCACTAATCAGTCTGGAGTATTATTCTAAAACACAAATCTGATTACATCGATTCTCAAACAGGCAATAATTTGTATCCATGCTTCAGTCTCGATTTGACAGTCATTTACCTTGAGGAGACTTGACTGAATCTTTGTGGATTTGATTTAAAAGGTGTGAATTCTAAATGGAAAGAGGGCTTTTGAGGGGATCCCTGGGTGGCTCAGCAGTTTGGCGCCTCCCTTTGGCCCTGGGTGTGATCCTGGGGTCCCAGGATTGAGTTCTGCATCGGGCTCCGGGCATGGAGCCTGCTTCTCCCTATGCCTGTGTCTCTGCCTCTCTCTCTCTCTCTCTCTCTCTCTCTGTATCTCTCATGAATGAATAAATAAAATATTAAAAAAAGAAAGAGGGCTTTTTAAAAAACATAAAAATATGGATCATCCATGGGAGGAATGCAATGCTAAAGGCCTATGTCCGACCTATTGAATAAACAAATGGAACTTATCTCAGAGTTAGTAAAAAAGTTGTTGAACATCTTCTAGAATAAACATCCCTGGAACCATATGGCAATCAACACACTTTCCTAGCATAGCATAGCATAGCATTGAATTCCATATCTACCTTTTGAAGCCCATTTGCTTTGAGTGTTTCCACTTAGAACCATCACATTATTTGCCACCATCACCACAGCGGAATCCCTTGACCACTGATAAACTATTACTAGAGTTTTCTATCTTCTTCCTTGCCTGCTTACAGAGTCCAGTTTTTAAAGCTATTTTGCACTGTGTGAAAAATCTCTATTTTTAGGCCTGTTGCCTTGATTACATCTCCCTGTTTTTCCCAACTCTGTCAGAGAGTCCCACTGTCTTCTGAATCAAATACAATCTTCTAATAATAGCCTTGAAAGTTTTCCATCAAGGCTTCTTCTTCAGGCCAGCTATCGTAAAGTTGTAAATCAGCTGTGGCTCTCAGTCCTAGAACCCAAGGAACTAGATTCTGCCTATTATCTGGATCAGTGTGGAAGTAGATTCTTTCCAGATATCCCAATAAGATATGGACAGCTGACATCTTGATCTGATTTTGTGAAACCAAGAGTTGAAAAAGCAGTTACAGCAAACTAATGTCAGAACTATGAGATAATAAATGGGTGTTATTTTAAGCTGCTCAATTCATGGTAATTTTTACAGTGATAATAGAATACTAATACACATATCAAAGACAAACAAGGGTCGTTTTACTCTTTCCTTTCTCTAGGGGAAACTTTAATTCCTTTCACGTTGGACCCTTCCAGGCACCATCCTGAAATTTATGGTACTCTGTGGATGACTCATCCAAGCTTTACTTTAACATGCTTTGTTATGTGAAAATTTGGCTTATAATTCACCTAGTCTTTCAATGCTATTGAGAAAGACTTCTGAATAAAAGACTGGTAAGACCTTATCTTGATGGAAGCCTCACCTGTAGAACACTATTTGTAATCCACTATTTGTGCAACACCTTTCAGGCGGTGGTATGCAAAGTCTATCTAAGCAGTGAGATGACCATACATTGAAATATTTACATGGTATGATCTGAGAAGAGTAGAATGTAGTTTTTTTTTTCCTCTTTATGGAAGAACATTTCTTTCATTAGTCTGCCTGAAAATTTAAGTATTAAATGGAGTTGTTAAAATGTTATCTTGAAGAAGTAACACTCAATCATAATGCCTTTGTAGAGCTTGTCATAGTTTACAAAGCATTTTTACATACATTACCTAATTCCCTCAAGACAGTAATTCTGTGAGATAGATGGGGTGAGTGGAGTGAAACTTCTTTTCTTCACAACACTTTTTAGTCTCTATCTGGTTGCCAACACTCTTATTTCCTTGTGGAAAATTGCCCTTTCCCTATTGGATACTGTGGGTGATGATGCTGAATCAGGTGCATTAGCCATTGCTAGGTAAGTAGACATGTGACACCGCTAGACCAGCTCTGCTCCCTCTCTGGGTGCTGACCCAAATCAGTTGGCATACCTGTCCATTCAGGCAAAGGCTTGTCACCATTGGTACCCTGAGATAGATCTGGAGTTCCTGCCTCCAACATCCAGGGGCCTCCTTTACCCTTCTGATTTTCAAGCTTAGATCCCCAGCCTTCCTGTTAATTCTGTGAACTCTTAATATCCTTCTAATAATTCTCTTTGCTCAACTTATCCAGAGGTGGTCAAAGAAATTGCTCTTTTCTACTGTGTCATACCTTGATCCTTTTAAAATGATTCTGGAGGCCATTTGGTGTATATAAAGAGCACTAGACTGGAAGTTAGAATATCTGGATTCTAGCCTTGGCTTACCATTTAATTAGCTATCAATTAGGCCATTTCTAGGAGGGGGTAACCCTTCCCAAAATGTTAAAAATCAGACTAAATATACCTTCTAAGTTTCTTACAGCCTGGGATAATCAGGCTGTTGGGAACACTAAAAGCAAGGAAAAGAAATTCTGCTAAATTAAACCCAACAAACATTTATTTAACACCAAATTAAAAAACATTTAGAGAGAGAAGATTGGAAATGGGAGACTGGAAGGAAACAGGATATGCTCTTTGATAAAAGATTCAGCTGTAGGAATAAAAACGGGGCTTCTGACCCTGGGGTTTGCAAAGTGGGTACAGGAAGATACAAGGTTAATGTGGCACATCTTCTCAGTCATCCTTAATATTACATGTTTTTTTTGGGGGTGGGGAAATTTTAAAGTGGTGAAGTAGTTGTCATTAAATATAGCTCTGATTTTCAAAACCAGGCAGAAGTATATGCCATAAGTATATACCACTAATCTTATCAATTTCATCTAACTTTTTCTCTCTTTTTTTTTTTCTTCTGCTCTGGACTTCTTGGTTTTCATTTTTGACATCATTGCAATGCTTTACTTTTTAAATAAAAAATTCAGGGTTTTTTGTGTTAGTAAAAAAAAAACACATATTCTGTGAACAATAATCAATATGAAATGCTGAAAGTGGTTATTTCCTCTCCACTCTCCAATTTTGCTTCTCGGTGAGAAGGAGATATTTATTTTGCCATGCACATTTTCAATGGTCTATACTTCTGAATGTTTTATTCTAATTGTTTGACAGCTGATTTGGTAAGATTTTCATATCATTGTCAAATCATGACATTTGTTCTTCTTTTTGATATTTATGCCTTTAGGTTTTTTTTTTGTTTGCTTTTTTATTGTTGTTGCTGTTGTTGCTTGTTTTTTCTTGCGAAAACTTTGATCTGCAGCTAAATAATCACAACTACTGGACACCAGAGTCTTTAATTGAATTGGAGTTTTAATGTTCTGTGATGCAGCACATGTATGGTAGGGAAGTTACTGATTTGGGAAGTTGTCTTTATGTGTCTTTGCTTTAGGAAATATTTTATAAGATGGGGAACTTCTGTTTCTTGAAAATGTGTTAGAATTCTACCTTAAAGCTATCTATGCCTATAGTTCCAGGGGCTATGTCTTTATTTATGTTTTTAATTCCTTCAGTTGAAATGGTCTACTCAAGATTTAACTTCTTGAGCCATTTTTGAGGAATTGACTAAATTGTTTACAAATTTATTAATATGTATTTGTTCTTACAGATTCAGAAGTCTACCATATATATTCTTTTCCATTCTTAATTTGTTTTCTTTGTGGTTTTGAAAAAAAAAAGATCTTCATTAGGCTTACTAGTTTTTCCAAAAAGCAGCTTTATATGATTTTTTTTCAGGGAGAAAAATTCAAATATACATAAAAGTAGAGAGAACAGTCAATGACTCTAATGTACCTATCCTTCAGCTTCAATAATTATCAAATAGACAATCTTGTATAATTCATACATCTACCCATGTCCCCTTACCATATTTCCCAGGTTATTTTAAGCAAGTTTTAAATGTCCTATCATTTCTAAATAGTAGTTACATTAAAAAATAAATAGCAGGGATCCCTGGGTGGCTCAGCGGTTTGGTGCCTGCCTTTGGCCCAGGGCGCGATCCCCCAGTTCCGGGATCAAGTCCCACGTCGGGCTCCCGGCATGGAGCCTGCTTCTCCCTCTTCCTGTGTCTCTGCCTCTTTCCCTCTCTCTATCATAAATAAAAATAAATAAATAAATCTTTAAAAAATAAATAAATAGCAGCAATACTATCACATCCAAATGTTGGTAAGAAGATTTTTTGCTAACAAATATTAACAATGTTCATGTTTTTAGAGCATATCACATGCACAGATGCACACACACACACACACACACACACAGTTTGAATTAGAATCCAAACAAATTCATCACTGTAATTGCTTGACATATTTCTGAAATCTTTAATCTACAGATTCTTTCCTTTTTTTCTCTTTCTCTGCAATTTGTCCATTATGCAGCCTACAGTGATTTGTCCTATACATTTTCTCACATTTTGGATTTTGTTGATTACTTTCCCATTTAACATTTCTCTGTCCATTTTATATCCTGTAAATAATAGTGAGATCTAGGAGCTTGAACAGACTCAGGCTGGTTTTATACATTCCCCCCCCCAAAAAAAACACTTTTTTTTTTTAGCTTCACAAGCCTACTTTAGATCAGTATATTCTTCTATTGGTACTGGCTCTTCTCTTTATGTGTTGTTACCAGCTGCTGATGAGTAGTGATACCATATAACTGCCCTTAGGTTAGATCCCATAGGAAAACACAAGATAAATATTTGATGCTTTCTCTTTATTTACCAGTTTTCAAAAGGATAAGTTTGTGAACATGAACAATGTGTTTAAAAATATCATTATAAACGTATAGGTTTAAACATATTTGTTTAAATATTTGTGTTTCAGTGGATTATAGTTGTTGTCATTATTGATGCTCTAATTGTTCCACCTTTAGCCAGAGGGAGCTTATGCAGGTCAAAGTCTAAATCCTCTTGATATGACCCTTGTGTCCGTTGATAACTTTCTTCTTTCCAGTATGACAAGGATCACTCATCTTGTACATTTACTGCCCCTGACCTCGAATCAGCTGTTTGTATAGAAAACCCCCCCTTTTTTTTTTTTTGTGAGAAATATAAAACTAGTTTTGGTGTTAAGGATGCTCTTTGTGACTGAGATGATGATTATTTCTATGCTTTTTCAGTGAAAAATTTAGAAAAAGATTTTAAAATAAATTCATCATAAGTTTGTAATGATATTTCTGAGTTAAAATTTAAATACCTGGTTTCAAAATCAGAACTAAAAAAAAGATGTATTAAAAGAAGTAAAACCAGTATGTACTAAACTATATTCCTTATAAACATTATTTAAGCCTTAGTTTTACAGATAGATAGATACTGTCAAAAGTCTGACATCTTTTCATATAAGTGATTTGGACTTTTTGCTAAGATGCTCTGAAGGGTTTTTTTTTTTTTTTTTTAAATAATAGTTTTACTAGAGCATGTCTTGATATTGGCCATTCTGGGCCAGTCTTCAAAGACATGTGGTGGTTCTTTAATGTATAGTTTCAAGTCATATATTTCAGAAAACTTTTCTTGAATTCATTTTAGTGTAAATTTTAGTCTCTGGGGATTCTTACTATATGTATGTTAGCTTTTCTTTACCCATAGCCCAAATCTATTCATTTCCTTCAACTCCTGTTTATCCCTCTCAAATCTTTTAGATTTAAAGAATTTCCTTCTTTCCATCTATTTTCTCTTAAAACATTATCTGCTATGTTCACTAGCTCTTATGTTCTTTCTAGTTTATTCTTCATTTTGGATATAATTTAAAGAAATCTTTAAAATTTCCTTCATGAATTATGTCACCTCTTTGCAATGCTATTTTCCTAAATATTTTATTACTGAGGGTTTCTTTTTACTATTTTTTTCTAATTCTCAGGCTACCTTTATAATATCCTTTCATAGATTATGATGTAGCTTGTGTTAAAATATGAGGTTATGTTTTTATCAGTAGGCTTGTCTTTCTGACATGTTTACATTGCGTATAAAGATATTACACTGTGTGCTTTCCATTTTTTGCTTATAGTAACTTCATACGGCATTTGACTGATTCTTTTCTGTTTCTCACATATTATAAAACATAAGCATTATTTTTCTTATAGAAAGGAAATGGAGAAATGAGTCAAGGCAGGGTTCATTTTGTTTGCTTTTTCCTTGTTTTAGCTTTGCAGCTCTGGAAATTTTTGTCTTCTAAAAATAGTGAAGGGAAAAAAAGGCTCACTTTCAGAGATCTGCTTTCACTGCTTACCTCCTCACCTTTTATGTGGACTTTGTGTTTCCTTTGCTTCTACTTCGTATGGCTTAATTTGGATCTCACTCTCAACCATTTCTCTTCCATAGAAGGCTTTGTCTTGGAATGGAGCTCTGATTTGCTAGTTTTAAGATCCAAATGGTCCCCAAACCATTAGATTTGTTGTAAAATGGTCCCTTGCACACATCTATGAACTGGATCCTGTAGATCACCTTGTTTCTGCTGCTTTCTCAGGCTGCCATGTGGAATTTTGCAAGCAGTGTCTCTCAAATCTGGAGGTCTGTGAAAAGCCCAGTCAACTTCCCACTACTTACTTCCTTTCACACAAATTTGTGGTCTTGTAGCTGTCAGAGTTTTGTCCCTTTCACTTTAATTGGGGGGTTGTGGTAACTTGCCACCTAGCTTTATGCATCTTTGGTTTTCCTCTGTTTTCATGATGATTTGGGGAGAATAAAAAAACAAACCTATGGAAAATACTTCCATCCACATTTCGCCTTTATTGAACAATTTTTATTTTTGGCTATATCTTAAATTTTTTATCCTTATTCCTTCCTTCACACATGATTATTGGCCTGTCTGATGTAGATTCCTAGTTTCTAAGTTATTTTTCCCTAAGAGTTTGAAGATGTTTTATTACGTTCCTACATTGCTGATGAGATAACATTGTCAGTCTGATTTTAAAAGTGTTGTTTTTCATACAGCATTTAAGATTTTCTATCCATTCGTAATAACCTGAAATTCAATGATGATGTGTGTAGGGTATGTGCATGCATGTATGTGCGTAAATTCTCAAGACTGGATGAGGATTTATTTTTAACTTCAGTATTAGGAATTTTCTTCATTATTTCTTAAAATATTTGTCTTCCATTCTTTCTATCCTTCCCCTTCAGAAGTCCTAAGATCTATCCATTAGGATTTCTGGGCCATTTTCCATGCCCCTTGCCTCTTACCTTATAATTTTAATCTCTTAATCCTTTCATTAGCATTTGTAAATAATTTGTTGTCCCAGTCTTCCAATTCAATATGTTCCTTTTCAACTGATCGTTTAACTATTGAACCCAAAAGAATTTTATCTCTTCATAGATGAATTTTAAATTCAATTCACTTACTTGACTTAAAAAAAACGTCTCACAAATTTAGGCTTTTCAGTATATTTATTCTAAAGGCCTGGTCTGTTTGCCTTACAAAATGTTTTCTTGGCCATACTATTTCATTTTCTTGAAAGTGATGTCTCTTGTAATGGAGCTGGGTTTTATAAATTGTTGTGATTCTTGCTACTTGCTCATCTTTTAGTTGGAGAGTCCCTGCCAGACCTTTGCTTTATCAGTTTTCACACACTGCTGGGCAGGCAAGGCACTCTATTTGAGGCTTGCTGAAACATCTTCAGAAGGAGGTAGAAAAAAGATGCCTTGCTGTAGATACTAATTGTCTTTCTAACTTTAGCTCCTGGTTCAGAGGTGAAAGACTTTATTATTCACAGCACAGCAAACAGCATGAACTTCCCATTCACATCTGTTTTCCTTTTCCCCAAGTGCCACAGAGGAGACCTGGCATGGCCCTGGTGCAAGTGGCACACAGTGGGTTTGCATCACACCTTTTATAATGAGCTTTTATATGAGCAACAAACAAACCTGCCTGACCTTTGCTTTGGAGAGAGATGTTATTTTTATTTCATTGGACAGTAAGCAAATCTGTTAGCTTATCTGCTCCAGAGAGAGATACCATCTCCACCATCCAATGCTGTATGCTATTCACCCATCCTTAAAAAGATAGTCTGGAACAAAAGCTGTCAGTATCTCTGTTTACAAGCCATACAGAAACATGAGACCTCTGAAGACCTATCTGCCACTACCACTGTATTAACCATATCATTAATATTAATCGATTTTGGGGATGACTGGTGGCTGAGTTGGTTAAGCATCAAACTCTTGATTTCAGTTCAGATTCTGTGTGGTGCCCTGCATTGGGCTCCACATTCAGCAGGGAGTCTGCTTGAGATGCTTTCCCTTTGCCTCTCCCCAACTTCTCTCTCAAATAAATAAATCTTTAAAACTATTAATAGATTTCGAATTTTTTAGATTTTGTAGATACAGTCATGATTACAAATAATGATAATTGCTTTCCTCTATGCTTACAGGGATTTTTTTTTTCTTATCTTCTTGAATTAGCAAGCACACCTAAGTCAATGTTAAATCAGAATTTTGGTTATGGGGTATCTCTGTTTTGATTCCTGATTTTACAGAAATGTACCTTTTTTAATATCTTTGGTATTATTTCTGGATAATATATTTTATTGTGTTTAGAAAGTATTCTTCAACATTTATTTTACTTGTTTTTTATTGAGAATGGGTGGCTAAATCTTATCTAACACATTTTCTTCATGTTCTAATTATACTAGATTTTCTTTACAGTTTTAAATGCAATAAACACTATCAAATGCTAGCATTGAATTATCTTAGAATATTCTATATTTTTATATTGCTATATGGTTCTGGATTTAATTTATTAATATTTATTTCAAATGCATATCTCTTAATAAGTGGAATTTTCTATGATTTTCTTTTGGAGGTTTTGTTATCATGATGATTTGAGAGCTTACTGTATTTGAAATAGTTCAAATAAAAAAAAGTTGTCCCAAGTAAACTATACATAACTCACTCAATAAAACCATCTACTAGAACTCTAGAACTTTTTATCTCTTTCAAAAAATTAATTTTAGTCTTTTCATCTTTTATTTTCTAATTATTATATTAACATATTTTAAGAGTCAAACACTACCAATAACCAAAAACAGCATTTTTTTACATGATTTTAAAGCATATTCCCTAAGGTGACTTCTTTTGATTTTCCTCTTTTATGTTGGTATTTCAAAATAGTATGCCTCAACTGCCACCTTTACTCATTAATTTAGTTTGATTTTGGGCAATCAATAGGTAATGAGAATTTAACCCTCATACTTTCTGTAATGTTTTCATTGCTTACCTTACCAATGTAGCTATAGCTCTTTTTTAAAAAATCACTCTTCAATATTTATTTTATGATTATTTAAATGTTTTTCACTCATAATCCAGTTATACAGTATGATATTTTCCCCTTTCCTTTCTCAGGTTCTTGTGAGGAGGAAAGGAGATTATGATGATTTTCTCATTGCAATGATTTAGGTTTTTTTCCTTAATTTTCTGTTTACCTACTGCCAATTATTACCCAATGCTCCATGATCAACACTTAAAAAAAAATTATCTCTTCACTCTCCTTTTTCTGGCTACTTCTCTTATCCTCCTGTTCCAACCAGGACTGTAGCGTAGCCTGGACCTGCTACATAGGTATCATCTTGACATTCTTCTTTCATTTTGAGAAATCCCTTAACTTTCTCCTACATTGACCCTGTTTCTTGGATTCTGAGTCTTTCTCTTTTTTGGTTCTTGACTTAATTTTTGTGAAGTACATCCCCTTAAGTTTTTCTAAGTGAGGATACATAGGGAGTAATCGTTGAGACTTTTCCTATTTTATGTTGATAGTTTTGATGGGTATATAATTCTAAGTTGAAAATTGCTTTACCTCAGGATTTTGAATACATTAGTCCGTTTTCGTTTTCATTGATGCTGTTAAGAATTCAATGTCATTCTTTTGTTGTTGTTGTTCATTTTTATTATTTTTTTTTTAAAAAAAGACTTTATTTATTTATTCATGAGAGACAGAGAGGCAGAGACATGCGCAGAGGGAGAAGCAGACCCCTTGTGGGGAGCCTGATGCAGGACTCGATCCCGGGACCCTGGGGTCAGAACCTGAGCCAAAGGCAGATGCTCAACCACTGAATCACCCAGGCATCCCTTTTTGTTCAGTTTTAAAAGAAAATTTATTGAGATGTATTCTACATCTAGTACAATTAAGCAGAGAGCTTAATGGATTTTTACATGTGGAATGAGCCCCTTACAAAGAGAGAGAATCTCAAGCAGACACCACATTGAGTGTGGAGCTGACAGGAGACTCAATTTCATGACCCTGAGATCATGACCTAAGCTGAAATCAAGAGCCAGACATTCAATCAACTGAACCACTCAGGTTCCCCATCTACTCTGTAAGCTCTTAGGTTATAGATTCCTAGATTTTACTAAGTCATCTCCTTTTCATCTCCAAGTGGCAGTTCTATTTACTGTTGTGTCTTTTCTTGTTCTATTTGTTCTTATGGTTTTATAGCTTTTTTATGCCTTTAACTGTCATTTTATTAAGCTTCTGTTAGGAAGAAGAGATGAAAGCATGTGGTCCCAGAAAATTCTTCCAGAATATGGGTGATAGTTTCTTAGTCTCTGATCAATTGTTTTGATATCATTAGTTTTTTAATCTCTATTTTCTCTCTATTTTTGAGTTTATTTTTGTTAATTTCTACATTATATTTTATAGTTTCTTGTAAATCTTTTGGCCAGCAGTTGTATATGGGCAAGGTTTTATATTCAAAGTAAGTAAAGGCATTAAATGTGAGAACTTATGTGAGGATATAGTGATGAATACATATATTAAATGCAACTCATATCAAACCAATTTCATTGCTTTTCTTTTCTGACAGGTCTATACTTATGTCACATTTTTCTGTTTCTGCTAAGATTGCACTGCTCCTTTTATGAAAAATACTGAAACTAAGAGTTTGTACCTCCTTAATTTTAACTTTGAATTTTATGGATTTACCATAAAATTATTTTGAATTTGATGAGCAGAATAGAAAGAGACAGTTCTTGCATATGGAACATATACTTCATCAACATAAATAGTTCAGAACCCATCTATGTAAGATCTACAGACATTGCAATGCATATATTCCTACAGAGTTCAATTTTGTTATCATAAGTTTGTAATTAGAGAAAAATCTCAGTGGAAGATAATAGATGTGGCATTCATTAAAATAGTCCAGTAATATGTCATCTTAAGATTTCACATAATGGCTGAGAATTTTTTTTCTTTATTTTATTCTACATAAGTGTCCACTCATTGTTGGAGAATTACAGCTAAGTCTTCAGAGATTTCAAAGAAAATGTGGAAAAACTTCTGAAGAAACAGTAAACCAGATAGATACCTAGTGAAATTCTACAGACCAACACCACATTTGAGCATCATGGAGTTTTCTGATGTACATAGGAGCTAAATAGTATTTTATTATTATAAATACAAAAAACTTACCCCTTAGTTCAATTAAGATATAAAAACTGTGTTACTAAACAAACTTTCAAATATTTTCATTCTACATTTATTCTACAAATATATCATCATTAGTGACAAAGACTTACAAAGCCAGATTGTATGTATACAAAGACCTGGCTGTATATGTATCTTTTAAATTACCATTTTTCTAAAATAAATAAAAATAATGTGCCCAGCCTCCCTTTCTCCCTTTATTTGGGAGAAAACTAGTTATACTGGTATTATGAGGCTTTTAAAATTTTTAACTTATTAGCTATTTTAGTAACTCCTAACTCTTTATGTAGATAACCTAGGTTATATTTTCAGACCCTGGAAATAGATACCCTAAACTTAAACCTCGGATTCTCATCTAGAAAACTGGAAGGTCTGAGGTTGACATGAAATATTGTAAGCAGATTATCTAGCTTAGCATATAAAACATAGTGATGTTATTATTTTTCTAATTATAACTTTACAAGACCCAATAAAACTTGAAAATATGCATTGCTAATAGAATGTGAATAATACTCTACTCCTAATAAAGAAAATGAGAAGTAGTATTTAGAGGTATAGAATGATTGAATCAGGGTACTTTGGGAATCCTGGGAAGTCTTAAAGACTACTCAATTTTAGAAGTAAAATGGGTTAAGACAAGTCTTATGTCCTCATACAGATTTTATTAGCTAGCATTATACAGAATATCATAATGTTGCTGTTGTAAAATGATTTTTATACCGTTCATTATTTACTTTTTAGGGACATTAAAAAACATACATAATAAGTTATCTTACAGTTTTACTATCTAATGGATATTTAAATAGATTAGCAAATTATGTCCTGATAGATAACATGAACAAATTGCTTGAAAAATTGTGTTATGAGTTATAAAATTTTCAGTCTAGAATATATTAAGTGAGCTTATTTTCACCAATTCTTACACATATCTTTCATCAAGTCCCTGATTTCAGTTATGTTCTCTTTGGCTGCAAAATCAGGAAACCTGAAAGAAAATGAAAAACTGAAAGAAATTATTTTCTCACATAACAAAGCCTGTGGTAGAGTAGTTCCAGAATTGATGAATTTTTGGTTAGGGCTGTCAAAGTCCAAGCTCCATTGAGGTAAGAAGGGGAAATCCCTGTAGTAAGCTTCTTTTCAAGAGCACTAGTTTTTCAGGAGCACTGACTTTCACACATGTCTGTGCCTAAATTAGTCAGGAACAAGGAAACATCATTACAGTAATTGGCTTAGACTAATCAACGTTTCCTGTATGATCCTTGGGAGTGGCTCATGAAATATAGGCTACTGGATATAAGAACAAAATCGGACTCTCTTGGGAAGAGAGGGGAATACCCCAGAGTCAGCCATGAATTCATGAAAGTACTTAATAGTGAACCCTGGGCATTTAGTTCTTTCTGGACCAGAGTCTTCCTAGTCTCTTCATTTCTTGCAGTACCCAGGCCCCCCATCATTGATTCTTCTCTCTTCCTACTTTCTCTGCTCCTTCCCTACCATTCCTTCTCAGAAGCAAGAATAATCTCCTCTTTTTATGTGAGGCAGTTTACCCATAATGACTTGTTGCCTAGGTATGTTTTCTATAGGGTCTCACTTTCTACCTTTGGGAATCCATCAAGGCGTTTTCCTGAACAAAAACACAATGCTTCCTGAAAGTGTACTCAGTGTGAGCTGGTATAGTAATTCACTTTTCTCATTCTATACACAGTGGGTTAACAGAACAGAATGAGAAATTGCATTAGAAAATTTCATTAGAAATCTTTGTAACTATATTAGTCAAGGTTCTCCATAGAAACAGAACCACAAATACATAAGGAATTGGCTCACTTGATTTCTTCTAAGGATTTGGCTTACATGATTATGGAGGTGGGCAAGTTCCATGACCTGCAGGGTAAACTGGCAAGTTGGGAAACCAGGACAGCTAATGGTGTAGGGTTCCAGTCCAAAGGCCAACTGGCTTGAGACTCAGGAAGAACTCATGGTTCAGTTCGAGTCTGAAGGCAGGAAAAACTGGTATCTAGGTTTGAAAGCTGTCAGAAAGAATTCTTTTACTTAAGGAGGGTCGACCTTTCTTGTTATATTTAGCCCTTTAATAGAATGAAGCCCACCCATATTAGTGGGGGCAATCTGCTTTACTCAGCCCACTGATTTGAATATTAGTCTCATCTAAAAGTACCCTTCCAGAAACACCCAGAATAATGTTTGACCAAATATCTGAGTAGTGCATGGCCCAGTCAAATTGAACATACCACTAACCATCACAATAACCTACTGTATGGTTATCTGCTGAATAAATGACTGAATAAAACAAGTTGTCAAAAGTAGCTGAGAGTGAAAAGGATGTGTCTATCTAGGAAACTAGTGATGAACCAAAGCTGGCATCTATTTACTACCTGGAGAAAAGAAAAATCAACCATGGGCTGCAAGATTAAACAGAAGTATTGGCAAAGCCGGTGTTCAATGAGATATGGTTGCTTTCATAAGTTTAAGGGTTGGTAGAATATTTACATGGAGATAAATGTGCAGACAGCAGTTGATAATGAGGAATTTGAATAGTAGAAGGCAGAGATACAGATCTGGGAAAGCTTATCATTGTCTGCGAGAGACTGTACAAAGATAAATATAAAGGCAGGGAGAAATGTTTGCGTTAAGAGAGTAAGGAGATAAAGATGTGTCAGTGGGAGAGGGCAAGAAAGTATAATTGGAGACCTATCAAGAGAACTAGGAATTATTTTATTTTATTTTGTTTTATTTTATTTTATTTTATTTTATTTTATTTTATTTTATTTTATTTGTTTGTTTATGGAATTTTAAAACCAGGCAGGAAAGAGGAAGAAAGTAAGAGGAGTAGAGCTACTGTGCAGAATGCCCCAAAGTCAGGGAGAGGGTTTTCTGAGAGAGGGCTGATGGGAATGGCTGCGATATTTGTGGCTGCCAAGATTTGCTCACAAAAGATGAAGGAAGACTTAAATGTGGATCAAGTAAGTATGGCCATCTCATTTGGGAATGACAATAAACAAAGTGAAAGCTTGTATGAAAATCAAGGGAATCTCATTGAAGAGGGAAGATATTTTTAGAATAGAAAAGAAGGGCATCCTGGGTGGCTCAGTGGTTTAGTTCCGCCTTCATTCAGCCCAGGCCGTTATCCTGGAGACCCAGGATTGAGGCCCACGTCAGGCTCCCTGCATGGAGCCTGCTTTCCCCTCTACCTGTGCCTCTCATGGACCCTGCTTCTCCCTCTAACTGTGCCTTGCCTTTTTCTCTCTCTCGAATAAATAAGTAAATAAATAAATAAATAAAAAAAAAGAAAAGAAGATGGCTTTATAACAAGGGAAGGAGGTGGTATATAAAGAGAAACTAAAGATACCTCTTAAAAATAAAAGCAGTTTTATGTATTAACAGTTTTGCCTTTTCAAGTCCTTATTTGTGTTGTATGAAAAAATGGTTGTGAATACCGGAACAATTCTCATTTTTATCTCCGCATCCTTTCAGGTTCTAAAATATTTCCCCCCTTGCCCAGAAATGATGACCTTGAAATAATTTCAGGTGATATTTTCTTGAACTTCCTGTTGTTATTTATATTAGGACTACCCTGTGTTCATTCTCAAAATAATTTCTTCTCTCATATATTTTAGAAACTAAAATATATGGCAGACAGGGTGACACAATGAGTCACTGTGCTCAGAAGGGGAGATTTCCCACAGCTAGCAGCATTTTCATATTTCCTGTCATTCCATCTGGCTCACTCTGCGTCCGAGCACCAGTGACGTCCCTCTGTCACACCGTTCTTTCCAATCTTCTAACCCAATTTAGAATGACCATTGTGGTAACCAGTCCAGATCTTTGATCAAGATAGATGCTAATTAGTGGTAGCCCTGACGTATTAAAAGTTAATTTACACTCAAGAAATCTGTGGAAAAAGGAGAGGATTTTAGAACCTGTTGTGCCTTTATCTCCTCAACATGTAAATTCAACAAATTCTCTTATGCGTGGTGCCCTGGGTTTTGTGACCTCCTTTCCAGAAATGAAAGAGGTGATTGTTTTTTCCTTCTCTTCTTTCAACATATTTCTCATTGGAAATAAAATTCTTTTTGCCCTTCTTTCTGGACCATTGATTCAAGTGTTTCTCAAAATCTTAACTTAAAACCAACCTTGGGGTATTTAGTGAATGGCCTTTGAAGTAGTTTGGTAATACTGTGTTTTGTGGAAGTAGATTTTATTCAAATAAAAACGGTTGGCAATTCTTTTATTGTGCTTCTGAAAAAGTTATTAGACTTAAAATGTGAGGGATCCATGCAATGCCTGCCTAAGGCCTGAATTTTCTTCACTTGGTCTTTTCTAAAATGAATTACAGGAATAACTTGGCTGTCAGCCTCCTCTTTGGTTTGCGGGTAAGTAAAGTAGTTATTTGCGCTATTTTGATTTTCATTATATGTTAAGATAAAGACAAAATAAAGCTTTCTGGGGAGTATTAAATATTTCAAATATGAACATTTGAACAGTAAACTATCATGAGACTATGAACAGATTGCAAGAAAGACAATCTCCTGAATAAGAAAGTTGGCTCTAAAGTTATTGGTGAAAGAAAGAGAGAGCAAGTAAATAAACATATGTGTCTATTCTCCAGAAATTCTTTTTATCCTCCTCCTCACAATGTATGTTGGATATGACACATGACATGGGTATAAGAGTTAGCCAATGCCACTTACTATTGTGGCCTTCTTAATTTTGAGTGATTATGTTCAGTCGTATTTCATCCATTCTCATATTTACTTTTATTCTTATGACATGAAATAATTTTATTAGGACTGTACACATTTGATACAATTTTTATATAGAAATTGCTGGTTGACTTTTTTTCTGTAACAGATCTAAAAGACATTTTACTTATGGTTATAAACCTACTTCCTGAACTATTTCTCAGAGCCTTATATAATTCTTTGAGCTTGGGGTGACCAGTAAATGATTGGTCCACACCATTGAAAGGCTCATAGCATTATATATATCTACAGAGTGAAGAGAAAGCTCTGGATATGTATAACATGCAGAGTAAAACACAGCTGAATAGTGACTTTGGTAGGGGAACAACTAGTTTTAGATATTCTCTAGTTTAACAGTAACCCGGGAAGAATATGATAGGTTTCACGCCTGGCACCTCGATTCTGATGACATATAGGGGACAAGTGAGAATGCAAAATTAGCTATTTATATTAGTTTTGTGGATGGAATTGTCCCTTTCAGAAAAGAAAGGTTGGAGTCCTAACCCCTAGTATCTCAGGATATGACCTTATTTGGAGATAGAATTCTTACTGAGGTAATCAAGTTCAAATGAGGTTACCAAGGTGGCCTCTACTCTAATAGAATTAGTGTCCTTATAAAAAGGTAACCTTGAGACACAACATACAGCTTTCACATAGTACTGTGAAGCTAGGAGTTCATGGGAAGATTGGAGCGACATTGCCACAAGCCAAGAACTACCAGAAGCTGGGAGACATGTCTGGAACATATCCTTCTCTAGAACCTTCAGGGCGAGCATGGCCTTGCCAGCACCTTAGCCTCCAGCCTCCAGAACTTTAAGAAAATATATTCCTGTTTTTAAGCCACTCAGATACTTTGTTATAGCAGTCCTAGAAAACTAATGCAATTAGTTAAAGCAGGTAAGGTCATATGGTATAATAAGCATCCTCCAAATCTCTGCATAAACACAATGAAAAGTTGTTTTTTGCTCATGTGGAGTCTTTGGTGAACAACCTTCCACACAGATATTCAGAGGTCCAGATTACTTAGCTATTCAGATCGTTCCCATCCTTGACTTCCCCAGGGCGTAAGGCCTTGAGTCTTTGTTTGGGTCTTTTGTAGTCACAAAAGGGGATAGAAGTAAGGTGGAAGGGAGGAAAGTTATATTTAATTGAGGAAGTATTGAATTCTAGGAGTCTAATTCTTCCCTGGAAGTTCAGAAATGTACTGGTAATTCAATATCATTATTAGCAAATAATGGTGAGACATTTTTAAATACTTATACCACTTTATAGATAACAGTATGTCTTATTTAGTGAATAGTTGGTACTATTATTAACCTCATTTAAAATGAGGAAACCAAGGATCAGAGAGGTTAAATAACTTGCCAAGACCACACAGATGTGCATGATAGAGCCATGATTCAAACCCTGCCAGTCTCACTACAGAACCTATATATTTAAGTCCAATATCATGTCACCTCCATAACATATACAAATGTATTTATGGGAATTTGCAATAGCCCATAGTCATTTATATCTGTGGTCCTCATTGGTACTAAATTGAATGAATACAACCTTATCAGAAAGATGTTTAAAGCACCCTCAGGACAGAAGGATGGGGCACAAGAGTGGACACTGGTTCATAGCTACTCCTTGTCTCAATGTACTTAAAGAAACCAGAAATTTGTCTTGAGAATTTTTACCTTTCCTTTTATAGTCTTCCTTTTCTCTCTTTGTCATTCTGAACTTTTTATTAAAGTGCCCAGTGACTCTTCTTCTCATGCCCTCCTCCACCCAAAAGAGTAAAAATATCAACTGTTATTTTCTGACTTAGTCTTACCAGTCTCTTAACTCATTCAAGTAATTTGCCCTCGTTGGCCTTTTTTCAGATTTAGAATTAGATTCAATTGCAAATAAGAGTAATCCCCCAAATAAAAGAGGGTTAAAGAAGATAGGAGTTTATTTCTCTTTTTGCTATAAAAAATAGATGTGGGTATGAGGGCTGCTTCAATGGCTCTGCTCCATGAAAGCCTCAGGCACACAGGTTCCCTTTCACTTGTTCTGCTGCTGTGTGGCAATTTCCAAGGGCTATTCTATGTCCAGCTGTCACATGTGCATTCCAGCCAGCATGAAAGAAGAAGGGGGAAGAGACGACATTTCTCTCTTCTAGGAGTTTCCTGTAAGTTACACACACTTCATATCTGTCCCAGAACTTAGTCAGACACACCTAACTGTAAGAGAGGATTCCCCAATGAAAGTCAGGGACTCTATTACAGTAGAACATAAAGAAAATCAGATATTGGGAGATAATTAGGAGTCTCTGTGCCATGCATTAAAATTCTAACTGTGGAATAAAAACAAATGTTCTAGCTAAAGAAACTCCAGATACCAAGTGCTTTAGAAGACTGCGTTTTCTATAAATTGCCTTATTCTTGCCTCTGAATCATTGGCCTAGGCTTAATTAATAGGATCAAGTATTTTTACTTCTGTTCACCTTCATGTACTCTTGTATCTGGGTAAGGGTTCTCAGATTTGAAAAGTGTTAGCTTTTGCATACTTTGTCTTCTCTGTATCTGTGTCACCACCTCAAGCTTGCATAACTGTACCTACTGTCACTGTGTGGCATGTCTTTTGCTCTGATTTCATTCCCACCATTCCTGTAATACAGCGTTTACTCAAATTACAAAGTCAGATGAAAACATCTTGAAGCGATATCTGGGAGGTCGATGGTGATTATTAGGAGATGACATTAGAGGTAGGAAAGCAACTAGCTAATAGCTTTAGATCCACATGATATGTTCGACTCTGGAAAGCTCACTGTCACAATATTTTTGTTACTTTATTCTTAATCTTTAAGCTTTTTCTGTCCTCTTCATTAATAAGATATATATATCACACTAGGTGTGAGTAATATGCACTAAGAACTTAATTAGCATATCAATATAAAGTCATTTGTTTGTCTGACCAGTGAATACTGAATCTTAACTGATATGGAAATGAGAAAATCTTTTTTCTGTCTTTTCCAGAAGAATACAAATTAAAGTAAATTCCAAGTTGCTTGATCCTTGGCTACTATTTTCTCAGGAGGCCTTTTATCTTCATTAATACAGGTTAAAATATTTTGTACGAGTGTACTTTGTTTATATAAACAATTTTATATCTTTGAGGCAAAAAGAAAAATTCATAATTCTTTTTAAAAACACCAAAGGGAGCTGGAATTCACCATTATCATTTTTATTTTATTACAGGTTTTTGATCCATTTAATTGTCTGATTGCAAGTATCAAATAAGTCATTTATTAAGGCTAACGTATTGCTAACAGAATGTGAAGAGGGAGGAGAATGTTTTCAGTGTAATGAAGTTAACATCTGTACAATAAATAGAAGTGCTGTTTTTGTCAGAGGTGTTTTTCCTGCAGGAGAATGATGCCGAGTCCTTTAGCTTTACTACAGTCACATTGAGGATCCTGAGAGCAGAATGAGTCACGGTTTGCAGTGTTCCTATTGGAAATATAAACAGAATGGACCTTCTGAGTAAAAACTGAGCCAAAACAATAAAACTACTGATGTGAATGTTTCAGCCCCGTGGCTTTATTTTGTTTGCATAGCTGAGCAAAGTCAGAATAACTTCTGTTTACAATGATTTGTTTTGGTTATTTTTTCAGGCTCTTTAGTATATATATTTGTAATCTTGGTTATACTGGATTATTATTTGCCCAGGACAAGGTAGCTTACAGATGTTAAGATAATTGAAAGATAATTTACTTAGAATGAACTTTACGCATATATCCCCCCCCTCCCACTCAGAAGGAGAGAAGGGGAGTGGGTGCGGAGGGAGAGGGAGAGAATCTTAAGCAGGATCTACACCCAGCTCAGAGCCTGACATGGGGCTCAAACTCACCTGAGATCATGACCTGAGCCGAAATCAGGAATTGGCCACTTACCAGTTGAGACACTCAGTGCCCCCTGAACTTTACATATTTAAGTTGTGCAAGTTCTGGTCTCTCCACATTCCTGCCTTCCCTTTGCATTCTCAGTCTTTTCAGTTATGGACAGTCTCATATTTTGATTTAAATTTAAATTTCCCTTATGACTAATGATTTTAAATATCTTTTCATGTGTTTCTTGGCCATTCTTATAGTGTCTTTGAGGAAGTGTTTTCAAATCTTTTGCTTGTTTTTTTTTTTTTTTGGGGGGGGGGGATTAGTTGACTTGTTATTGAATGTAAGCATTCTTTATGTAAGGTGATTTAAATAGAAGCACAGTACATTTGTCTTCATTGCGTTTTCTAAGTATTTTCTACCAAACTGTGGCTTATCTTTTTGTTTGCTTGATAGTATCATTCATTCAAAGATCAAAAGCTTTTCATTTGATGAGTTCTGAAGTTTCAAAAATTTTTTTATGGATTGTGGAGTTTGTGACCTAAGAAATCTTTACCTATCCGAAGGTCACAAAGATCTTCTTCCATGTGTTTTATAGACATTTCTTACATATAGGTTTTACATGTAAGTCTATGATTTTAATCATAGACTTTTAAATGGATTTTTATGCATTGTGGAAAGCAAAGTTCAATGTTCATTTTTGAAATATGGATTATCCAGTTGTTCCATTCCAATACCATTTTATAAAAAGATTCCCCTTTCTCCAATGAATTGCCTTGGCAGCTTTACCAAAAATTAATTGACAGTATATATGTTAATATACTCATACACTCTGTTGTATTTTAGTATTGCTACATTTATGTTTACTAATTCCAAACTGTCTTGATTACTGTAGCTTTATAAAAAGCTTTTCTTATCAAAATCCTCCAATTTTGCTCTTTTATTTAAATAATTTATTTATTTATTTATTTATTTATTTATTTATTTATTTATTTAGAGTGAGCTTGTGAGCCAGCAGAGGGGCAAAGGGAGACAGAGAAACCCTGGTCGACTCCCTGATGAGCATGGAGCCTGATTCAAAGCTTAATCCCAAAATCCTGAGATCACACCCCTGAGATTACAACCTGAGCAGAAATCAAGAATCAGATGCTCAACAAACTAAGCCACTCAGGTGCCCCAATTTTGGTCTTTTTATAAATAATTTCCTAGGCTATTCTAGGCTATTTAGGCTAGCCTAATCTAGACTATTCTAGATTCTTTAATTTCCATATGTAATCTGTGGATCAAAATTGTAATAAATTCATAGATAATTTTAATTATAACTGACATCTTAGTGCTACTGAGTTTTCTAATCCACAAACACATTGGATCTTTCCACTTAGGTGTGTAAGTGTTGTAGATTCATTGGGATTTTTACAAATGGGAATGGTTTTACTTCTTCCTTTCTGACTGGTATGCCTTCTATAGCTGTTTCTTGCCTAACTGCAATGGCTAAGACTTCAGCTATGATATTGAATTAAAGTGATGAATATAAGCATTCTTACCTTATTAATGATTTTAGGGGAAAATGTTCGATATTTTTGTCATTAAATATATTAACTATGTTTGCTTTCAAAAAAGTCAGATTGACAGAATACGTTTATGTTTGCAGTTTGCTAGGAGTTTTAATTGTGTTGAATTCTGTTGGTTGTTTTTCTGCATCTACTGGAACAATAATATGAATTTTCCTCTTTGTTATTTAATAGAGTAAGCTACATTCTAAAAAATATTCAACCAGCCTTTTATTCCTGATATAAACCTATTTGTAATAATGTATTAGATTTTTTATATGTTATTGGGTTCTATTTGCTAATATCTTACAAAAGATTTTTTGTCTGTGTTCATGGAGGATATTGATCTGTCAAAAACATTTTAGGTTTATAGCCCCAGAAAATGAATTTGTTAGTGTTTCTTCCACTTGTTTTTTGAAAATGTATAAGATGGGAACTATTTTTCCTTCCTCAATGCTTGATAGGATTCACCAGTAAAACTATTTTTGCCTTTTTCTTTTTTTTTGGTTGTTGAAGTGTTTTATAAGGAATTTGATTAATTAATACAGGGATATTCAGATTTTCTGTCTTTTGTCATTTTTATAAGTATCATTTTATAAATGGTTTATAAGTATAGTATTAGAAGACACTTCTAATATTTTATAAATATTTATATTTTATAAGCCATTTGTCTATTTCATTTAAGTTGTTGAATTTATTCACATTAAAAATATTCTTTTTAATATCTGCAATATCTGAATTGATAATTCATTTTTAATTCCCAATGTTAGTAATTTGTGTTGTCTTCTTGATCAATCCAAGATTTGTTAATCTTGTTAATTTTGTTTTCAGAAATTAGTTTTTCACCCTTCTTTGCCTATTTTCTGTTGTACTGCTTTTAATCTTACTTTTATTATCTTATTCTTTCTACATATTTTGTCGTTTATTCCCCTTGTTTTTTAAACTTTTTGTTAGAATCTTAGGTCATTGACTTAGGTCTTTTTTCTTTCCAAGTATAAACATTTAAAGCAATATTTTTCCCTCTCAACATTGCTTTAGTTCTATCCCACATTATTTTGGTCTGATGTTTTTTGTTATTCAGTTTAACATATATTCAGATTTTATTTGAGACCCTCAACTATATCATCTCAATATTTTACATTTTAAAAGATTTAAGATTTATTGAGAATTGTTTTATAGCCAATCTTTGTAAATATGCCGTGTACACTTGAAAAGGTTACATTCTGTAGTTATTAGGTATAGTGTTCTGTAAATATCAACTAGATGAATGTGGTTGGTATAGTTGTTCAAACCTTCTATGATGTAGATAAGCATAATCTTTCCTATTGGGGGATTTTTTAACCTTTTTAAATTTGTAAATTTAGGACATTCACACACTTTGGGAATTGTTTGGCTAATTTAAATTAAAACTATTTTCTGCCCCATATTTTTTCTCTTCTCTTCTTTTGAAATGGAACTGGTATGTAAAGCTACTCTCCTCTACCATTCATGACAAGCAGAATGGGCCATTAAAATGAATTTCTTTTTCTGTAGAATTGGGCCTAGAGAAGGTTTCATTCTTTCATCCCATATTGGTCAGATCTTTACATCTTCCAGGATAAGTTGCAGAAATAAAGAAAACTGTAGAAAATGTTAAGAGAATTTAGAATAACCAATGACAGCTGAAAAGTTAGAAAAATAAGATGCTTCTTATAAGTTAGAGGCAGTGAGCATATTTAGGCTAGACAGGTTGCAGTTCCCAAGGGAAGCAAACAATACTGGCTGGCGTAGAGGATGGGCTCCAGCTATGTGCTCAGGCGATCCTGAAAATGGCAACTAAAGCATGTACCAGGAGGAATTTCTCATGACATGTGCATTCATCCCTGGACTAGATTATGAAAGGAGGCTGTAGACACAATCTCCTTGCTAAGATTGGAAAATGATAGTTTCCCTGAGTCTAGAATAGCTTATATGCGGTCCCTACAGAGGATGGATGTGCTGACTCTGTTGATCTCTCAAGGTCCCTTCCAACCCTATCATTCTATGATTCTATAATTAATTAGTGATTGAGAGGATCATTTAATTAATGTTACAATTAAATCTGCCTGAGGTATGCTTATATCCTTGGCATTTCTGAGAAAGCCATAGATGTGGTTTCCTTGAAAACACCCTTTTGGGAAGTAGTTAGAGGTAGTCTTGCTGAGTTATCAAAGCATTGTCTGCCTTTTGGCATCACTGAAGGATCATTTTGTTTATCATAGGACAGTGCTTAATAGAAAATTAGTAATCATATGCAGTAGCATGGCAAGAGATCAACTGCTTTGCTTTTGGCAAGAGTTAATGATTTTTTTTTTTGCAAGAGCAGCATAATGCATAATTTTGTCTTCTATTTTTCACAAAATAAAAAAAAAATTTGCATGCACTTCTGCAAGAGTGAGCCATAGTATTGAAGAAAACCAAGACTCATCTAAAACAATAGCCTAACATAAATAAAAAAGATTGGATATAACATTATAACAACAGAAAATAATACTAGACCTACCTCATTGCACTGAAATTCTGCAGAGCATAAAACTTTTCTGAGAAATCAAAACAATGAAAATAATAAATGGATACTATAAATTAAAACTGGTGCAATTACAAGAGGGCATCCCCAAAATAATTTGTCCATGTACAATGTATTCCAGTTCTATTGGAAGTTCTTTTTTTTTTGTTTTGTTTTGCAAAACAAATCTCACTGTATAAATTAAGGAAAATATTTTTGATGTGTATAATTATAACAGGCTGTTGAATTAAGATTCTAAATCTTTTATAAATAGAGAATCTGAATATTCCTATTATGATACAATCTAATACAATAAATCTGAATTTCTTTTATTATACACAGCTTTCTTTTTGTACATTGAATGGTTTCCCAGTGATACACTTAAGCCAGGCTCATTATGACATTTATAATATTTCTATTGTGGTTAGAAAGTATAGTTGGTTTTCATAGAAGGAAAGGATGTAATTGTTACATCCATTATTAAAAGGAGTCAGAGAAGTGTGAAATACCTGTATAGTTACCAAAGAAACAAGTATCAGTTCATTTAATCTAAACACATTTAAATGACTCTTGGCCATAAATTTTAACCCATGTTTACTCAGTCTTCATGGATGACTAATACAGCACATACTGCCTCAATAATGCAAACTTCTCTTTTCTGAAATTTTCTGTCAAATTATTCACCCATGGGGGAATTTGCTTAAGTAGTGTTAGAATCTCTCTTGGGAAATGAAACCAAAGTTTTGCAGTCACTTTTTTTTTTTTTTAACAGAGAAACAAACATATAGATAGTTCTTACCAGTTTCAACCTTCCAATCCATATTTGCCTTTGACTCTGCTGGAATGTGATTACAAAAACACTTCCTTTCCATTTTCATAGAAATTATTTGGGAAGTGTGATGGATTATTTAAATGATGACTTCTATGTTTTTTCTATACTTGAATGTTGGCTCAAAAGTCTTTGTCTTATTTGGGCCAGGATGTTGCGTGTCCACTGAAACAGACGATTCAGCAGAGCTGGGCCAGTGGCCCTGTGTCCTGCATATTTTCTGGGTCATTGGTTACCACTTGGCTGCTTTCCAGTCACCTTTTATTGGCTTAACAAAATTGTTAGCATTGTCAGGCTCAAAAAGAGAAGCCTAGAATAAAATAGGAATACAAAACAGAGTAATTTAAGCATCTAACTTGGCTATTGTTAAGTGTTTTTCTCAAACCTAGCTTGCACCATTGACTTCTCCAAAGTGGTAGTTTTTTATATGGTAATATTTTATATTTGAAAGAACTAAGTTAAAATAATCCCAACTTCTGTTATATATTGGGAGCAATACCTCAGCTACTTGAAAACACAACGTAGATTTCCATGATTCCCGGTGAATTTTTTTTTTTTAAAGGTAGGAAAAGCAAGTAAATGTATTTACAAAAACATTGTGTAGAATGTAGAATGTTATGGAGAAAGTAGAAATTCAGGCTATTTTTGTCTACTTAGCATTTTCACAGATTTGGTTCTGATGTAGCAGGAGATCTGGACAGCCAGTGCTTCATTGTCCAGGTGATTTTCACCACCATGTCAAGTGCTGAGATACAGTTGATGATTGTAAGGTGATCATTCCACACCTGCAAGAAGGTGTGGTGCCTACACCATCATTGCTTGTAATTCTAGGATCTGCATAAGAAGGAAATGCATAGACTATGAGTCTTAGGAGAAAAACGAGCGAGTTCTGCTTTCGAAAATGTTGGGAGGTTTACCTTACATTTTCCATAAGGAGTTATAATAAAATGATGACCTTGAGATACTGAAAGATGGCTATTTCATTTCTTCATTTCACAAGAGAATGTTCCCCCATTTAAAGCAGAACATAAAGACATTTTGGATTGTATTAGTTTGAATTTCATCAAAAACAGACCCTGAAGGAAGGATTTGGGAGTGTATAGTTTGGGAGGTGATACAAAAAGTGTCATGTAGTAGTGGAGAAGTGAAGAGTGAAGCAGGAATGAGAAGTGAACGCATCACCACTGTAGGCAGTTGAGGCATAAATTCAGTGGGGACTCTCCTCAAAACTGAAGAAAACACCTCAGAATTATCTGTGATAGGATAAGGAAGCTGGAGGATTATCTGTTAAGTTCCAACTCTTTGTGTTTGAGTGTCACTCCTGTGGTGCTAACTTCCTAAAACTTCTGCTCTCCCACAGCCGTGAGCCAAGCATACTTTGGTGGCCAAAGAAACCATTCTGGTAAACAGATGCATGGAGCCATGGTATATACAGGAGCTGTTTGCAACTTAGCTCTGGCATAAAGTGAAGGGATCTGGGTAGGGCGCCCCAGGAATGTATTGCTATGTATTAGAGGCGGATCGCACCTATGACACAATAATCATCTCAATCGACTGTATAGCTTAGGGCTGAATCAGGAAGACACACCATTATGCATTGTGGGGAATAGGGAACATTGGAAAAGAATATGGAAGTTTCTGTGGTGGAGGACCGGAGTTTTGCTATAGGTTAGCAGGGACTGTTGGCAGGAAGAAGATCTAGACATAAAGTGGGAGTGAGTAAGGACAAGTCAAAACCTTCAAGGACACTGGAACCTGTGCCCATTTGTCGCCACTTCCAACCTCAATAACAACGGCACTCTATTGAAGAAGCTAGCATTCTTTGCAAAAGAGCAGCACATGTATCTGGCCCCAGACCAGATAACCTAAAGGAGGTGATGTAGTAAAAGTTCAGAAACCTGTGGGTGCAACCACTAGATCCTGCCGATGATCTGGAGCAGAAGCTCAGTGACAATGTTGGTCAAATACAATTGTGCCCAGTTCCCTTCAGAATAATGGCAATGCTTGTCTTCTGATTTCCAGATCTCACAAATATCTCTCTTGTGGTCATTCCTTACTACGCAATGGAGAGAAGAATTTCCTGTTATTCCACTAAGCGGACATGGTGCAAAGACATGACCTCCATGTTCTATTGGTTAAATTCTGTTTCCTGAGAAGGGCTAGTGAAATATACATATACGTTTGTAAAAGATAAAAGATAAACTTGATAGTTCCTGAAATTATTTTAGTTCTAAAACTTAAAGGCTTTTAGAAATTTAGATATCCTTGAGTAAAATAATTTTCTGAGTTTATTTTAACAAAAATTTATTGAGCTAACTTCTCATGGTGTTGGATAATCAAGGTTTTATTTAATTAGGTATAGTGTGTGTCAAGGACGAGGAGATGTTTATTTATGTGGTTCATCAAGTCATGAACTTCGTATTTTCCTGAATTTCCATCCCCTGATCCCCCAAATCAAATTCTCTCATTGTGTAGTTTCGAACTAGTAACCATGGAGAGGAAATGGAGGAGTTTTATGAATCATATTGGTTCTTTTAAGGCACTTACTTATTATTTCATCCATTATTATAATTGTACTTTTAATAGTTGACATTTACAAGTTTAACATGGCTTTAAGGAATGGTTTAAAAATATTCTTGTTGGTTGAAAAGCATTTTTGGAATTTACCATCAGAATGTCAAAGGACTCAGAGCAAATGCATGGTTTCCTTTTAACTCAGGCAGAAAAACATCATGGAATTCTTGTGCCCACAAGAAGCCTGTGGGTCAAGCATAGTTATTTTGGTTCCATTAATATCAGACTTAGAGAGGACCCAAGGGTGTGCTGGAGGCATCTGAAGGGAAGATGTAAGTCATAGTGTAAAGGTGGGTATAGTACTTGTCAGGACAGAGGGAAAGCTCAGGATTTTCAGTGGATACTGGAACTGATTTGAACTTGCTCCCATGAGCTCATGATGAGCAACTTTTCCCAACTCCTAGTTTAGTGATATCATGTTGGTAATTGGAAAACATCCATGATGGCAGCATTTATCCTACGGAACATGGAAGACACTGCAGATCAGGACTTCTTCCACCCTTCCTTGCAACCAGTCCAAGAGATACCATGAAACTTTTACTAACACACCCTGGATAAGTGTGTTTGAAGCTACCTCTTTTCTTCTCTTCTTCCAATGCACAGAGTACTGAATGGTGGTTGATGAAGGTTTGCTTTAGTCTATGAATCTTTTTTTGTTTTTGTTTCTTAAGTCTTTTGTAACTCTTGCTGAGATTTGAATTCAGGCAGCCTGCAGACTTTGTTTACCACTTAATATTCATTTCACATTTACTGCACACTCACAATATGCTGGGTGCTGTGCTAAGAGCCAGGGATGCAATAGTGATTATGAAAGACATAATTCTTATGTTTGTAGGGTTTGCAACTCCAGAGATCGCAACCTTGGTACTACTGACATTTTGGAGTGATGGCTCTTTGTTGTGGGATGTTTAGCCGCCTTCCTGGCCTCTAGCCACTAGATGTCAGTAGCAACTCCCCCCAGTTGTGAAAATGAAAAATGTCTCCAGACATAGCCAAATATCCCTCCTGGAACAAAATTGCCCTGGTTGAGACCTCCTGTTATAAACACCTGTTATGTAAGAGAAGCTAGCTGAATGAAAGAAATCAATGCTTAAATAGGTACAATTGTTACCTCTTTTACAGATGGAGAAACTGAGGCACTCAGTAAAAAATTTCTCGAGTAGACACCTTATAGGTAGTCAAAGTAAGATAATGACTCACGTCTTCTTGGCTTTACAAATAATTCTATAATTGGACAAACAGAAAAAACAGACGAAGTTTGCAAGAAACAATAAAAACTTTGGGAGAGACAATTGTTAATAGCCAAGAACAACATTGGCCCCAGGTTGTTGGAAATCAGCTTTACATATTTATTAGAAATATGGATATTTGTTTTTGGCCAAAGACCATCTAAAAGAAAATAAAGCTCAATTTTTCTATAAATTAAATTCTAACAACACGATCGCAGATGATCCTGCCGGAAAAGGAAAAGGGATTGTCTACGCAGCTTCATGTGACTGTGTGACTGCCCGGGAGCTATCTGATGAGCTCACATTGGAAAAGAACAACCACAAGACGGAAAGGAATTGAACTTGAATGATGATGAATGGTGCAAATTTATAAAAACGATTTCTGGAGGTTGATGCCCAGAATGAGCTGAGGCTTGCAAAAAATGCCAAAGACAACAAAAAGACCCTTTAAAGCTATGTTTGGAGCAAGAAAGAAACAGAGAGGCCCTCTGCTTGGAGCAGATGGTACAATGCTAACAGATGACAGAGAGAAGCACAGCTCTTCAGCTTCATTTCTGCTAAGCCTACTCCGTCAAGGAAAATTGTGTTCCAAAGGGAAAGATATTTTAGAGCAAATATTTTGAAAGAAATCAAAGTACAAGAAATGGGAGAAGCCATAAAGCACCTGTTTTAAATGTTTTAAAATGGTTTTATCTATATGTTCATTCCTCAGATATTAGCTGGGAGTCTAACACTCGCCACACCTTGGGCTGAGCAAGGGAAAAACGGTCCTTCTCAGTGTCTGCATTCAAGGACTTCATCCTTCAGAGGGAATAAATGAAATTCAGTGGGAGACTTCACGCATCTAGTATTCCATGTACCATGTGAGGGCCACATATACAATTCAGTGGGGACCTAAGTTGGTGTGAAGAAGCAGGGGTAGTGGGGGAGCTTAGGATATAGACTTTTCAGAGTCCTGAAAAAGGAGTAGGTTTTTACAAGGTGGAAAAATGATGAGTACGGTTGGAAAAGCAGGAAAATGCATGCTCAAGGGCCAGCAATTATGTTATGGGCTCCTGAGGAGATCTGCCTGTGTGGCCATACACACACAGAGGGCAATCTTCAAGAAACCATGGTGAATGGAAGCCATTCCAAGAAGTTGGAGATGGTAAAATCTTGATTTTCAAAATTAGGGGCATGTAGGATAATTGCTCCAAATGTTACCTGTTTCACCCACCCATATAGATCCGCTGTAATTCTCTTCATATCAGACGTTAATGAAGTGAATAAGAGAGGCCTATTTACCAGGTGGCTGTTAATGAAGAAGGAAGAGGTCCCAATCATGCATCTCCTTATTCTCCCACATTTGGTTCTAGGTAAGATGTTTCTAGGTTCAGAATTTGCTTCTTCTTGGTTGGAATCGGTTTATGGCTTTTATAGATTCTGGGGGATATGCTTAGAGGACTGTGAGCTGGGTGACCTGGGCCACCACCTTTGGCCATATAAAGTGTACTACACTCTGGAGGGCCCCTGTAGCAGGGTACTAGGCCCCATAGGTTAGGTATGGTTAGGTGCAGAGACAGTGGGGGATGGGGTGGTGGATCATTTTAGAATAATGTTTATGAATGCATAAGTACTTCCATGCAAGGGGTTTTCCATGAAGTAAAGCAGGGCTCCTGGTTCTGGCCTCTGCTGCATCATTTTAGCATTGAAATGCAGTGACCAAAATTGCAGATGATAAATAACTAGGAGAGGTAGCTTGCAAGCCGGATGAAAGAGTCAAAATTAAACAATTGCCAGTTTGTAATGAAAGACCAAAACAAAGAATGTGATATTTATCACAGATTAAATATAAAGCACTGAATTTTGTTTGAAAAATCAATTTTGTGAGCCCAGGTTGGAGGAGACAAAACGATTTATGTAAAAGAAGGCTTGTAGAGTTTAATTAATCATGAGCTCAATATAAACCAGTAATGTGATGTGGCTGCTTTGAAAACAAAGCTGATCTTTCTTTTCTCTGAAAATTTTCCTTTCCAATGCTTTTCAAATTACAAAACTAATAAATGTTTGTTTTAAAAAGTGAAACCAAAATAAAATTTGAAAAGGGTGGAGAAAGGAAATGCTAATCCTTTCTTGTTTTGGCCCCCTTCACAACAAAGAATTATCCACCCAAAATGCCGAGAGAGTCCTGAGGTTTAGAAGGCCCTGCATCATATTTACATATTCAACCTATTTCTCTGCATACCATGTGTCCTGGAAATTGCCAAGTAAATTTTTCATGCCAGAGTTTCCCTCTCTATAAAATGGGAATAGTAATAGCACCTACCTGGAGAGTTGTTATGAAAATTAGATTAAATAAAACATGTAAAGCACTTCGACTAGTGGAAGAAAACTGAGTAGAGCAGTGTGAGGAGTGAGCCTTTATTCAAAATGCCACATCAGGAGGAGGCGCTGAAGGAATGTTCTGGCATGGGGAAGAGGGACAGAATTTTTATAGAGCTTCAGCAGAGAGAGGTCAGCCGAAGTTCAGCTAGTTCAGGGACTAGTTGCTCAGTAGAGGTCCTCGGAGTGGGAGGGGTTGCTTTTTGGGACTTTCAGTGGTTGGCAGGGCAGTTCAGGTTTTATCAAGAGGAAGAGGGAGGGGGAGCTGCTGGGCAGAGGTCAGCTGATGTCTAGCCCTTTGGGGACTCTTTCACTGCTATGTAGAATGTGCTCAGTAAATGCTTATTGTTGATGTCATTCTGTTCTTCTCCCATCCTGGGCAGACTCTGCATATAGCTACCCACCTCTGGGAGCCATTGGGAAAGAGGCAGAAGTCTTCTATGCTCTAGGATCCCATGAACTACTCTAGAGCTTCCTGTGGGCACCTTGGCTCCTTTTTGTGAAAATAAATGAAGACCAAACAAATGAGAGAAACAAAGGCTATTTATTCAGAGCTTGCCATCCAGGGGAGTCAGTCATCACCAGTTGATTTTGGCCAAGACTCCAAGGCCAGTAGAGGGGTGGGGAGACTTTGGGTGGACCATAACAGAGGCTATTGGCATGGGAAGCTGTAGGTAGCTGACTAGAAGCAAGCACTCATGTGGTAGGTTAGGGGTGCATTTTTTTTACTTCCTCTGATTGGTCTTAAATTGGAAGCAGGGACAAAAATTAGAGAAGCTGTCAGATATTTATTGAGTCCTAGACATTTGGGGCCAATATTATAGACATTTTTGATTAGCTCCTTGGATTGTGCCTAAGGATAGCAATATAGCTTTCTAGAAATCTGGCTTGGAGTAGACTGGCTTCTTGGGCGGTTTATTGTAGACAAGGGGCTCATCTCCTGAGCAGATAGCTGCAGGTTGCAGATCAAGATCTACTTTTATGTGTGGTCTGGCTGCTGTCCATTTGTAACTTCAGATTCAGTTTCTCATTTTGCTTTTCATTTGGTTGTCTCTTCCTTTCAAAGCTCTGGTTATTTTATCTGGTCTGGGGGCAGAAAAAGTCTGGCTTTAATGGATGATGCATTCATACAAGTTTATCGATTCTGACATAGGTTTTATGATGTAAAGGACTAAGGGTTATGACACTCAGGGTCTCAAGACTTATTCAAAAACTAAGAATTGAACGCTTTTGTTCACCTTATTCTACAGGCGAAAGAACCAAGAAAGGGATATTTTTTTAAAAGCCCATAACACATATTACATAAGACATAAGATATTTACATTAAGCCATATTGAGTTGCACTCTCTGGAACCCCTCAACAAGCTTAGAATGGTGGTTTGGAAGGATTGTGAAAGAACAAGCTTTTAGAGGCAGGATTTGAGTCTGGCATGAAGCCTGGCGATAATGGGCTTAGGCAAAGACTGTCTTTTCTCTCTCTCTCTTTTTTTAATGCTAGAAATTAATTGCTGACTTAACTTAGTTTTGTATCTTTTTCTTTCTAGGTATACTTGTCAGGATGTACAGGTCAGTTTTCCAATAGCTGTGGTATTTGTTATAGATCCCTGAATGTGTACATTAATTAAGGCTGGTATCCGTATCCTAAAACTGAAAAATAGTTAGAATTAATTTACTTGAATGTCGGCACATACACCCTCTGTAATTTCTCATCAGGGTGATTAGTCTGAAGTTAATTTCTACTTGCAATTCTCACAGGGCTCTGGCATCTTTATTTTAGCATCAGATTCCCTTTTTGTAATGAAAGTGCCTGAGCATGGTTATAGCATATTTCCTTGATCTTCCTGTTTTAAGATGATGACTAAATAAAATACAGATTACTAGATAAAATATAGTTCCAATATGTTGGAACTTTAGTCGGATTTATTCCCTAGGACTTTAAATTAAGCTGTATTTCCTAAAATATTTATAAATGAAGCTTTGGATGATCAAATTAAACATTTCAAGGTAAAGATATTAATATTAGAGAACTACAAGATAAAAATAAGACACGGAGAGCTGCTTTTAAAATATACATACCAGGCCAGCACTAATGAGATATTTTTGCAATAAATACATTTTACATGTGACATTTAAAGCAGTTGATTAAAGGAAAGGAAAGATGGAAAGTTAGTAGGAACAGAGATAAGATTTTTATTTGGCACTTTCTCTCCTTTCTCTTTATGATTGCATTAGGGAGCTACCAACTGAGAGTGGTCTGAGAAGCCTTGCTTGTAACCTGCTGGGACACTCCCAGTTAAAAGATTGCTAAGCTCTGTTGCCAGGGTCCTAATGTTTCTTCCTTGTGATGCTTGGGGGATAGGAGAGATGTTTTTATTGGTTTGTACAAGTGCAGTTGCTTCCAGAAGACTCCTAATTTGACTAAAGGGGGTATCTGTGAAAAAGACATGGTCAGGTACGTCCTGCTGCACTGAATACTAATATACCTTCAGTAGAGGCACATTATGCTTTTATTTCTGACTGTACATTGAATTATTTACACCTTCAAGGCAGCTGATTGAACTGTAGCATCAAGCAATTAGCAAATCAAAAATTTATATGATTCCAATTTAGCATGGACTCCTTCTCTCTCTCTTTTTTTTCTTTTTAGATTTCCACCCTGACAGTGACAAATTACTCCTCTGCTGGCTGAGATTGGAAATTAAAAGCATTTAGAGTTGCTCATGCATTTATGCTAATGAGAACTTCTGATATGATTTGCATGCAAAAGAGGACAATCTGAAAGCTCATCAGTTTTTCATGCTTCCGCATTTTGATGTAGCAGAATTTTTTCTGTTTTTCTGTGGAGCAAAATTTTTTTCTCCAGGAAACAATACCAAATGTGAACAAAAAGAGTTCTTTTAAGTCAGAAAGTTCGTTTTTTTACCCTCCAGATTCTTGTCAAATTCGTTTGCTTGCTCCTTTAGAACTGCAGCCCACATTCATTAGCATTTTAGATGTTTATCAAAGGAGGGATCCAGTATCTGCCACACAAGATTATAGCTCAGCTTCATTTCCAATTCAGCAAGGAAAAAAAAGACTCGGGGACAGACAAGAAGAGGGACATGTACCTTCACAATTTTTTCATACGTACACCCGAATTAATCCCATTTAGAGTAAATTTGATTAATCATCAAAGGTGGCAGTTTTAACTTTCATTGATGGCACTGACAAATTTTAGGCAGAGTCTCAGCATCAAAGTCCTCCACTGATATTTGTATAAAAAAGGGCAACGCTGAAAATGAATACAGAAAACTTGAGGGAAAAATTAAATGAGGAAGGAATGTACTCTCCAAAAATTTTGAAAGGGAGTTCATTATTTCTATAAATATGCATTTATTAAACCATTAAGATGGCAAAGGGGGAATTGAAAGGATGGGAAGTGTTTCATTTTTAGAATTTTTATTTTTCTTAGAAATTAGTCCCTCTCTTGGGATTCTTCTAATGTGGTAAAAGTTAAATGTTATATTATGAAAATGTGGTTGATGCTGTGGAAATTTTATTTTGCCAAAATGAATATATTTTGTTAATGCTTTCAACTGCTATCATGTGGGGTCTTTATTTATATTTAATGCAGTGCAGCACTATTTTGTACCGACTCTGTGAAGGGTAGCATTCACCCCATAAATACACTGTCCACTCAAACCGAAAAGTCGGGAGGTTTCTTCTGCTTTAGATGCACATGATCTTATTTGCCTAAGATGTTTTAAGGATGATTCCATAGAATTGCCTTTCTGTGCTGAAATTGACCTTAACCATGAAAGCAATGGCAGTCTACGTGCCTGCTCATATCTGGTGCCCTTAGGCTGCTCTAACAAGAGAGCCCTGTGCAATTATAGCTGAGGATGTTGCTGGTCTTTGGAATCCATTTGGGGCACTTTCTATTTTATCTGTTAGGCAGGAGTCCTTTCCTGCCCCTCCACCCACTTCCTCTTTCGAGAGCTTTGGACTTCCATTTTGCATTGTCATTTAACTGAAAATACGGGTTTCCAGTGTCCTTGGATTTCTCCAAGTATAATGGGCAGGCATTTCATTTGGGGTATCATCTGATACTGACAGACAACTTCACTCCATGTGAGAGACTCTAGCTCTGGGTCCTCTGACTTTCCCTTGCTGCAGCTCAGAGTTCAGCTGGCCCCTTTACCTGCCACAAAAGGGGATCAGATTCAATGAGAGTAGTTTTCTTTTTTGAGTCCAAGGAGTGCTATGGACCAAATCATGTCCTCCCCCCAACAAATTCATATGTGGCTGTATTTGGAGGTGGGGCTTACTAGGAATTGATGAAGATTGAATGTAGGCATAAGTGCATGGCTCTGATCCAATGGGAATAGTATACTTCTAAGAAGAGACACCAGACAGAGCTGTCTCTCTTTCTCTCTTTTTCTGTCACCTCTCTCCTTCTCCTTACCCCTCTCCATGTGAGGACACAGCAAGAAGGGGCCATCTGTGAGCCAGGAAGAGAGTTCTCACCAGGAACTAAACAGCCTGGCCCCTTAATCTTAGACTTCCCAGCTTCCAGAACTGTGAGAAAATAAATTTAGTTTGTTTAAAACATCCATTCTATGATATTTTGTTATGGCAGCCTAAATAGACTAATATAGAAAGAAGGAAAAGAAATATATTATTTCTAGACTTAGAACTTAATGATTTGCTATGGTCTATCTCAGGCTTCCTGAACATGCTTTAACATGACTGTCCTGTGATCCATTATCCTCCATGAGCAGTTAGTTTGGTGTATCATCTTTGTATGGAATTATGTAAATAAATTTCTAATGACAGGAAATTCTCTTCGCTGTGGATGGCGGCATGTACAATATGGAAAGTAATCAGTTAGCAGCATTTTGGCATAAGGCTACTCCTACAATCCATCAGGCATCTATAAACCCCACCCACTTCTTCAACCCATACAAAGAAAAGTCTTTTCCACACACATATAGTAGACCTATTTGTTGTCTTGGAGGACAGTTACATAATCTTAAACTCAGGAGTTATAGGTCTTGACTCAGTGCTAGAAGGCAGGAGCAAGCCAGAGACAGAGCAGTAGACTCTAAAGCTAGAGTTTTGAGAAGTTGTGTAAAAAGAGACTAAGAATTCTCTATAGTTAGAATATCAGTCCTACAATGAAAATTATATTGAAATTTTCTTGAAAAGAATTCCTGTTTTTCTTTTTCAGGCTGTATATGTGAAGAAAAGGCTTAACATCTTTTTATTTACCTAAAAGTGTATTATCTTTCTTTCAAACTTCCTGAGAAAAGCAGGTAAATTACATTTTGGTGCTGCCGTACTGATCCCAGGTGTGTCTTTTGATATCAAGAAAACTGTTAACATCAAGGTACCATGAAGTTGCAGTAGCTGCTGGAATAGGAGGGACAATGGTCAAAAGGGGATAGAGTGGTAGGGGTGTCAGCGCAGCCTTGTGGCTGAGACAGAGGAGCACATAACTTATATCACTTTGCTTTGCCCTTGCTGGCAGAGGCTATCTTTTTACTATATTTCTGGTGTAATTATTTTTTCCTCTGTCTTTAAAGATCTTTATTCTTTTATTTTTATTGCATTTATGTTTTTCAGTACAAATGACCTTGAATTCTTTCAAGGGATGTGAATAAACATAATAATCACTAACATTTATTGGAAGCATAGTAAGTGCTAAATGTTAAAGTGCTAAATATTGATGTATGTTATAGGCGTATGAGGCAGACAGCATTTTATAGATGAGAGAATGCAGGCTTAGAAAGGATACAGAACTCGCCCAAGGCCCAGAGATCCTCTAAGTAGCAGAACCAGGACTAACATCTGGACTCATCTGTCACCAGGGTTGACAGCATAGGGACTTTAGTGGCAGAGGTTTGCTACCTGGGACTTCCCACTACCCTATTAACTCGTGGGGTAATCATTGAAAATACTCAACTCCAAAAAGAGATCACATCCTATGTCTTTGGAAAGAGATCAACTTGCTGGATTGTATCAAGTGCATGCCTTGTTTACTTCTGCATATTGAGTTACTATTACTTGGTGGCTCCTTTGTGGTGGCTATTACAAAGAAAATTAATGCTGCAGATCAGACTCCATGAGCCTTGCTTTATCAAAGTGCATATTCCCATCCTGAGTTCAGACAGTCCTCTAATGTCTGTGTGAATGGTACTTTATGGAACATGTCTCTTGCATTAGCAAAAGCCCCATCCATTTTCAGTTCTAATGGATCCCCCTACAATACAACAGCACAAGTTCATATTTACCCCAAACCATTATCTGTGTCCAGCTGATCATTCATTTGCCGAAGGCTTTTGAATGTGCTTATGCTAGGGAGGGCAGGCAGACAATACTGTCTCTTTCTTTAGCACACGTGCTTTTGTGGCACAATTCTTACTTTGACAAATTACAATGATGGTTTTGCCAGATGGAATATAGACTCCCCAAGGAAATGTGAGGGCTGCTAAGGACTCTGCAAAGGCAGCAAAACTTGTTCCACTTGGAACTGGAGATGATAGTCAGAAGTCAAATAGAGGTTGTACCAACAACCATTTACGCTTATAAAGCCCCCTTTACAAAGAAGTCCCAAGGCACGGTGCATTTAGACTTTTTAAAATGTCAGTGGTTAAGGACAACAGAGAGCAGCAGCAAACATAACCTTTAGTGTAGCCCTGAATACTGACAGAGTAAGAGGTTGTGTGCTTTTCATGGGAAGTGCATTATACTCTCCGCATTGTCTTGAACCCACCATTGTTCCAAATGTGAAACTTCTATCAGATGCCAACGGAGTTTTGTGTTGCTGTCTGATGGGGGGATCTGATCTTAACTCAACCAGCACTTTTAAGCTTTTTGCTACATGAAATAAAAATGCTACAAAGCAGCTCTATTTTGTAGAGACTAAGAATTATGGCTGATCGCTGTTCTTTAAAATAAGATGAGGCATAGGTATTCTATATTCGTACTGTAGTGATCTTTCTAAAATATGAGCATGCTTTTCTATTTTGATTCTTTGTCAGACAGATTGCTGCTCTCTTTTATTCCAAGCTGATGACACTGATAATTAACAATGCCCATGTGGGTGTTGAGGGGCTTTGCTACACTGTGTACATGTAAAACTCCTCATTCTTTTGCAGACAGAATAGTAGAAGACATTGAAGATCAGTGTTGCTATAACTCTAAACTTTCAGATTCACAATCTACTTTATGGTTTTCTTAAGACAAAGCAACCATTTTTTAAACAATGCAACTCATAAGATTTGGCAATTTTTTGAATGAAATCTATACTTTTATATTATATTTTTATTCCCTTGACTAGTTCTACTAAGTCACTGCAGGATACAAATGTTTTCTCTGTATACTTTTCTAACCTCCCAAAGATTCAGATACAAAAACAGTTGACAAGGCAAGCAGTGTTCAACAGGGAGTTCAAAGTAAGTTATTCATTTCTTCATATTTTCATATTATCAATTCCTGGGCAGCCCTGGTGGCTTAGCAGTTTAGCGTCACCTGCAGCTCAGGGTGGGATCCTGGGGTCCTGGAATCGAGACCCATGTTGGGTTCCCTAATGGAGCCTGCTTCTCCCTCTGCCTGTGTCTCTGCCTCTCTCTCTCTCTCTCTCTCTCTCTCTCTCTCCTTTCTGTGTATTCTCATGAATAAATAAATAAAATTTAAAAAAATTATCAATTCCTTTACAAATATTATCCCCTCCCCCACTTTTTTTGCAGTAATTAAATGATGAACAAAAGACTTAAAGATATTTTGGAAGTGATTTCATCCTCAGTTTTCACATTTTTTCTTAGAGGATTTATCATGATTTTTTTCATTATAGTTCATTTTTTAGTTTCCAAAAGAATTATGAAAGTGGATTAATCTTCTCTCTAAATATAAATCAGAACTAATTGACAATAGTTTCTAAATTATTCCAAATCTATCATGAATCTGACTCTTGAAACATGAACTTTCTTTTAATGGATTATAGATCTTTAAATTTTATCATAAAACACATAAACTTTAACAATGGGAGAGGTATGCTAAATTATATATATATATCAAGTCCTAATATACCACATGTGATTTTTATGGCTAAGAAGCTAAAGTAGTAGAAATTCATATTTTCCTTTCTTTCCTTCAGTTGGCTGGAGTACTCTACTTCAGACTGAAGGTCTGCAAGTTAGCTAGGGAAGTGTCATGCTCTAAGTCTGGTTTGGGTACGCTTTGACTTAATGCTCAGGTGGAAACAATACTGACTGCCTGGTGTATGTTTTCATAGAAGTGGTGGAAGCCAAATAGAGAAAGCTCATAGGTATCATCGCATCTAAGCCTCTTTTCTGTCATGTCACTAACTTCTTACTTACAAAGCAAATCAAATAGCTAAGACCAAAGTCATGGGGTAGGAAAGTATGCAGTGCCTTCCGCAAGACCATGGTAAGTATGTGGATGCACAATACTAGTACAGGAGAGTGACAGCAGTGATTTCCATTTCTGCTAAAACTAGCTCTAGTGGAATATATCACCTACAAGTGGTAATATTACAAACCATAACGAGTGAATAGTATATTATCATCACTTTACAAAGGAAGATACTAGGGCAAAGAGAGAATTTTAACTTGCTGAAGATCACATAGTTAATAAATGGCAGAGTTTGGATTCAAACCATGTAGTTTGACTCTAGAGTCTTGATTAAACTCCTGTATGAATAGGACAGCTTGATGTACGAATTTCTGTCATGGGTATTATATAAAAGCAAAAGATTAGTAATAATAATAAACAGATTTATACATTCCATCTCCACAAAAACTAAGGGATAGAATAGAATTATGTTATATTACTATTTTATATCATGCTATTATATATCATATTAAAATGCACAAAGGTTACCAAAGGTAATCAAAATTTGTACAGAAACCACAGGAAGTGAAGTGCTTCTAAAATCGTGTTGAAGGAAGTAAAATGTGAAATCACACAATGAGGGCAGACCTGAGAAAATAAACCACATCACAAAAAATATATTTCCTGTAAGTGAGGAGAGGCATCACTCTAAAACCCTAAGCCAATATAATTTGCATATAACAAAAGCAGCACAACCTGGAAAGAATCACAAAAAGATGGAGCAGAAGGGGCTCAGGAGAAGAAGTTCACAGTATAATGAGACGGCAGGTCTAAGAACATACTAGCACGACGCTGGGCCAAGATTTCTAAAAAGGAGTTGTCACAGCATGGTCCACAGACACTGTAGGGAAGCAGGTGGAAAAGGACAGCATAACTTACCACCAAGGAACACTCACCAGAAAGAATTGCCATGGCCAGATTAAAATACTGAGATTTAAAAAAAAAAAAAAAAAAAAAGAAACCCAAAAAACCTCCAAAAACAAAACCTTAAAAAAGGACTGGGGAAAAATCAAAAAACACAAAACACCAAAGAACAAAAAAAAACAAACCTCCAAAAGGAAACACAACTGAAAAGAAAATCATGAGAAAATTGGGGGAAATGAAAAAGGATCTCACAGAACATAGGAAAAAATAGAATAAAAACAACCACTAGAGGCTCACACAAGAAATAGTAAGAGGCCCAAAGGAGGGAATGCTCTGTAGCTAAGTACAGAGAAAGGCCTACCTAACGTCTCCAAAATAGTGACCAAAACAAAACAGAAAATTCAAAAAAAGATTGTGGAAAAATTCTCTGAATATAATATAAAGCTAAGGAGGTGCAACATATATATAATTGGAGTCTGAAAAAGCAAAACAAGAATGATGGGGCGGAATGAATATTCAAAAATATGATTCGAAGAGATATTCAAAAAAATTATGTGATATATATATATATATATATATATATATATATATAGGCATAAGCATGCCAAGGGGAAGAACACCAGAATGTCAACCCTGATATACAGCCTAAAGTTGTTGATCTTAAGGAAGAGAAAAGAAACTTCTATACAACCAGGTTACAAGGGGAAGTATCATTCTGGTTCCACATTACAATGCCTCCATATTAAATAATATAGAACAGAAAGAAGAGTAGAATAGTCTAGACATAGACACTAAGTACCTAGGGAATGTAGGAAATAACACAGAATGGCATCACAAACCAGTGAATGCATAGATTTTTCAACATAAGGGCTTGTGACCATTCAGTGGTCATCTGGGGAAAAAGAAATATAAATGAGCCCATACTTTGGAGTTTTAATTAGGATAATTTAAAAATAAATCAAATGATTAAATGTGAAAAATAAAACCACAAAAGTTCCAGAAGAAAACATAGAATAATTGCTTGAAAATGGAGTGAGAAAAATCCTCCCAATTATAACTCAAAATTCAGAAGCTATAACAGAAAAGATGATAAACTTGCATAAAAGTAAAAGATGGTGTACATAGCTGAAAAAAGAATGTATGTAAAATCAAAAGACAAATGACTAACAGGGAAAGTCTATTTTCATCTTATATACCAAAGAGCATATATAGGAAACTCTCGTGAATCAATAAAATAAAAGAAAATACATAGATCACTTTACAAAGAAGCCTTATCAACATATGACAAGATGTTGATCTCAATATTAATAAAGAAATATGAATAAATCTACACAAAACTGTTTTGTTTTTGTTTGTCCTATTAGAGTGATTTAAACATCTATGTTTGATAATATATTCTACTACTGAGACTGTAAGGAGCAGACTTCTCATTCACTGCTGGTGAGAAGGCAAATATCTACTACTGACGAAGTTACTTCTATCATCTTAAAAATATTTACAGGCTTTTTCCTTCTTTAGACTTTATTTACAAGTGTGGGTTTTACTTTTATTTCATCATAAGCAAATGATCAGTTTTGTCAAATATTTTTTGACCTCTATTAAAATTGTCATGACTTACTTCTATAGTCAGCAAATAAATTCAAGTGATAAAGACCATCTGATTCAAACTTGCTTTTTTGTATCAATCAGGCTAGAGATGGGAAAAAGGATACCATGTCTTCTGGTTCAAAAGTGAGAATTTAAATGGGTAACTGGTTACAAATGTTTTGGGAGAGCTGAAAGGGATGGGTGGGGATATAGAATGGATCAGGGGAGGATAGGAACATATCTGAGGGCAAATGAGCAAATGATCTGTACACATGTGTCCTGAGATAAATTATATTGGCTATGATGTAATAAGTATTCTTTCAATACATTGCTGGATGTATTTTATTTATATTTTATTTAGGATTTTGAGTTCTTTATTGTGTAAAGCCAAGTGGAATTAGTATGTGTATGTATATGATTGCTGACTATGCTGACTTTTGGTAATGAGGTTTTACTCTATGATCTGTAGGGTCTACAGAATACGTTAAAAATACTGTGCATGTTTCTGAGTTCTGGAATGTGAAAACCTTCTCTCTACCCAATTTTATTATTTTGCAACTTAATTTTATAAAGTTGTTTATTTTATTTCATTTTATTTTATTTTTAAAAAGATTTTATTTATTTATTCATGAAAGACAGAGGGAGAGAGAGGGAGGCAGAGGCAGGTTCTCTGTGGAGCTGGGACCCCAATGTGAGACTCAATCCCAGGACTCTGGGATCATGGCCTGAGCTGAAGACAGATGCTTATGACTAAGCCACTCAGGCACCCTAAAATTGTTTGTTTTAAATAAAAAAGTTTTCCCCAGTAGTTCATTTTATCTCTTTCCTCACTCTCATTGTGTGTGTATTTTTTTCTTTTTTTTAAAACTCAGGTCTTTTTTTCTCCTGATTAGATTTACCAGAATTTAGATTATTGTTCTTTTGAGTTTTGAAATAAAACTTTTAGTGTTGTTGGTAAGGTCTGCTGTTCTTTGCCATTTATGTAATTCTTTTCTGTTTTTATTATTATTTAATTCCTTTGATTTTAAGTTTTTGTTTGCTTTCTGTCATCTTTAGTTGAGTATTTATTTCATTTGTCATCTCTCAGTTTAATTTTAAGTCTGTGCATTACAATTTCATTTTTCTCTCAATACTGCTTAGTCAATGTCCCATGTATTCTGAGATGTAAGACTTTCATTGTCATTTGTTTCTAAATAAATAATTTTGCTATCCTCTTTTTTCTATGTAAGTTTATAAAAATGTGAAATGTTTACCCATACAGAAAAATACTGAAAGTTATGTGATTATATGCTTACAGCAAAATTTAAGTATTAAGAGATTAGAATTTTGTTATACTTTCTTCATTTCATTTTTAATTTTTGAAGAAATGAAACAGTAGATAAAGCCAAACTCATCTTTTTATTCTCACTTTTCTCTTGGGTAGATATATATCATTCTATGTATTTTTAATAATTTTTATGTATCTATAATCAAATGTACTATTACTTTGTATTTTAAGTTTTCAACATTTTGTTGTACAGTTCACATCACTATGCATAATTTTTTCACTAAATATAAAAATTTTAAGATTTATAAAAAATGAAACATTTCATCATATATAGAACATTTTAATTTTATTTATTTTTAAAAATATTTTATTTATTTATTCATGAGAGACACACAGAGAGAGAAAGGCAGAGACACAGGTAGAGGGAAAAGCAGGCTCCATGCAGGGAGCCTGATGTAAGAGTCCATCCTGGACTCAGGGATCACTCCCTGAACTGAAGGCAGATGCTCAACCACTGAGCCACCCAGACACCCCTAGAATATTTTTATATATCAATTTATATTAATGGAATTTGCTTATTTAAAGTGCTACATAGTACTACTCAACTGTATTAGTAAAGCACTGAATTTTTTACTACAAGACAGGTTGTTTCTAAATTTGTTTTTATGAATTGCATGACAATGAACATCATTTTGTATGCTCTCTTATGTAGATTTAAAGATATTCTCTAAGAAAGTTATTTAGAAATAAAATTGCTTGATAATAGAATATTAAACTGTGTTTAATATTGCTAAATTTTCCTCAAGAAATTTTATCAGTTTACAGTTCTACCAGCAATTCCCATTGTCTTATACTCTCACCAGCATCTGATGTTGTGACTTTAAATTTTGCTAACTTTTTTTTAAGATTTATTTATTTATTTATTTATTTATTTATTTAGATTTTATTTATTTTATTCATGAGACAGATTGAGAGAGGCAGAGACACAGGCAGAGGGAGAAGCAGGCTCCATTTCATGCAGGGAGCCTGATGTGGGACTCGATCCCGGGTCTCCAGGACCATACCCTGGGCTGAAGGCGGTGCCAAACCACTGAGCCACCTGGGCTGCCCTAAGATTTAATTTTTAAGTGATCTTTACACTCAATATGAGGCTCAAACTTACAACCCTAAGATCAAGAGTCACCTGCTTTACTGACTGAGCCAGACAGGCACCCCAAACTTTGCTAACATAAATTCCACCCAGATTTCTTGTTCTGTGGGTTGCTTATTAATTCCTTTGTTAATTTTGCTAGAGGTCTCAGCATTTTTTTTTTTTTTTTTGGTGATTTGGATTTAATACCTTCCGTATTTAAATGGTTCACTAGTTATACTGGTTACAAATACCTTTTTTCAAAAATGACTTTCCTTTTCATTGGTTATTGTTTACAAATTCAAGATTTTATTTTCAGTGACATTCTACTTAAACATAGGTCTTCATTAGATGTATTTTTATGTCTTATTTAATAAGTCACTTCTTACTGTAATGCCATAAAATTATGGTAAATATTTGATAGTTTTACTATTAGAAGTATTTATTACTAAAGTATGCACTTATTAAAAAACACAATACATTCTTAGATCTCAATCCTTCTGAGATAAATTTCAGTGTATGGTGTGAGGTAGAGAGTAATTTTTGTCATTTTCTGTATGAACAATCATCTCTGACACTTATTGAATAATTGGTGCTTTCTCCACTTACTTATAATGCCATCTCTGCCACATAGAAAAGTTTTCATTTATATGTAGATTGGTTTCTACACAGGGTTTTCTATACCAAAGGAATATTTGTTTTTCCTCATATTAATTTCTCTCTGTTTTAGTTACTATGGCTTTAAGGTAGGTCTTGTCATATAGTATAGAAAATCCTCTACTTTTGTTTTTGAAAGTTGTCCTGGATATTCTTTGTCTTTTATTCTTTCACATGAATTTTAGGATCAGTTTATTAATTTTCATGAGAAATATTTTTAGAGTTATGATTGAAATTCACTTAATTTATAGTAATCTGGGAAAAATTTACAATATTGATTCTTCCCATGTATCTCTTTTTACTTATGTTTTCTACTGTGAGCTTCACATCTTTCACCATGAAGGTCTTGTTCATCTTTTGTGTTCTTTCTTTCTACCTCTTTCCCCTTTTAAAAAAAGATTTATTTATTTATTTTAGATACAAAGAGAGGAAGGGAGGCTCAGAGGGAGAGAGAGAAACTTAAGCAGACTCTGTGCTGAGGTCCAAGCCTGATGTCCTGATGTGGGGCTCAGTCTTATGAGCCTGAGATATCCTTCTAAACCTGATCTGAAATCAAGAGTCCAACACTTAACCAACTGAGCCACTCAGTTGCCCCTGTTTATTTCTAATTATTTTATTATTATTGTTGTTGTGGCACATATTATCTGCTAGTAAATGACTGTATTTAACTATCAATTGAGGGAAAGAGAAGAGCAAAGCATGCCAGCCAATATGGGAAGAAATACAGAGTGACACTAGATGAAACTGAGTGACACTAGATGAAACTGTCACCAGCTAGATCCCAAGACCTAACCTTTAAAGCCCATCTGCTTTTGACCCACACTTTCCTTAATTTCTTCTTTCGAGCTTATATTTTACCAGGCATAGCATCCTGTGATGGAAACCAAGAGATGACTATCCTGATGAAGAGCTCTGGCTGGTCCAGACCAACCACTCAGACCAATTTGAGCTCAGCCCCAACTTACACCTCTGCAGATGGACCATGGAGTGACCAACATATGCTTACCTCATTATAATGCTAAAATCACTGCCCAGGGAGGAGCACAAGCCTCATTTACATATGCATATGATATATGCATAAACATATTTCCTTAAGGCACATGAGTGACCTTATGCCTGCCTCTACATACAATGATAAAGTTCTTCCTGAACGTTCATTCTAACCATAAATAAAAGCAGTCCATTCACCCTGGCTAGGAAGTCACAGCTTGGGAAGTTATTCCCTGGAATCTCCTTATTTGTTGCAAATAAATTTTCCTTTGTGTGCCGACTCCACCTGGGGTAGCTGCTATCTATACTCCACCAAGAAGCAAACTCATGTTAGCTCGTTTAAAAAAAAATGTCTCAAATAAAGCAGCTACAGAGTCATAGCAGTGTCTAAATCACTGGAGGGATGATGAGATATGCTTGCCAACATATATTTGACTCCAGACTACCAGCACCTAATTAGAGAGCTAGTGGACCTCCCACATATTCAGAAGAGCAACTGGTATTTGTCGCCTCATCTGAAACTTGTTGGCTTGAGTGTTTAGAGCAAGAGCGATGGCTAAAATGAAGAACACAGTGGCCAACCCATTGCAGGGGAGTAACAATGCCATTTATCATACAATAGCAAAAACTCTCATTTTCTAAGGTGACTAGAGACTGATTTTTCTGTGTACCATACATATCACAAATCTCAAAAACCAGGGTCCATACTAAAGTACTAAGCTCCTACAGAAAGTAGGGTGGCTGAGGGGGAGGACTATGGGAAGAGGGGACTGAATTCTGACATTCTTGACATAACACATTTTATTGCCTCTCAGATGCATGAGAAGTACCTGAGCTTCTGTGGTTCAAAGGAATTTTACAAATGTGCTTTCATGCTCCTTTCTTCCAATTTAAAGTAAAATCCCTGTGTTTTACATTGTTGACTCAGGGTTTATTGATATTCTTTTTGATGCAAAGTTATTCCACTATAGCATACCTACAAAATTATGAAACTAAATGCGTGTGCAAGTAACTGCAGCACAATTGACTATGAAATGAAGGAAACTTTGGTAACCAACAATTTAGGCTCATTCACACAGACACCTTCTCTCACACACATTCCTATCAACCTTTCAGTTAAAAAATGCTCACATAAAGGTTTTAATATTCTCTTATGGTGTCCTCAGAAACCTACTGTATGAATATTTAAGGGAAATATTTGCAGGTTACCCAGTATTCCCTTAGATTACCAATTCCCTAAGAGCCCCAAATCCATCTTTCCTATGGTTTATAAGCTCATCATACCTAATGTAGGCAATACATGAAATAGATTCTTAATGCCCTTTGATGCTCAAAGTCCATAACAGTAGAGAAAGTTCCCGGTGTTTATAAAAGCTTCAGATATCAATACTTTTATGCTGCATTTAAACTCCTAGTTGTTCCACATCAGGCACCAGGCATAATGAGATCTAGAATTGGAAAAAACTCACTGCTGATCCTGTATAAAAATTCAAACACAAGTGTTACACAAAAAACAAAATTTCAAAGAACTTCAGCTTCCTCCATTAATGAAAGGTTTGCATGATTTTAATTTTCCCTTCTTTAGCCAATGCCACAGTAATGTTTGTGATATAGATTTCTTTTCTTCTCTGAAGAAGTGCTTTGGGACCTAGGTAGTGCAAAGAAGACCCAGTGAATGAGAAGGTTAGCATCAAAGTCTAAAGCAAGCAATGGGTTGAGGAAGACATTTTACGGAAAAACAATGCGTAAGCAGTTATACAGAGCAAGGAGGTAAAGGAAGAGAATGGAAGAAGCAGTGTCATCACCTTAAAAAAGCTCAATAACCAGACACTGATACAGAGAAGCTGGTGTAGAAAAACAACAAAGAGCAGACTTCAGAAAATGCTTTGAAAGGGGGTGACTAAGTTTATTGAAATGTTAGATTGGTCCTCCTGGTCTTTAAATTTATTTTAAATTTACATACAACAAAATTCATTCTTTGTGGTATCCTTCCCCTAAATTTCAATATATGTCAACAGGGTCTACAGATAACTGCAGTCACTTGTCTAAATAAAGTCAGCAGTGAATGAACACACACACACACACACACACACACACACACACACACAAAACACCCGGCAACCTTCACAAAATGTCATGGGATTTTCTGGCCCCTACACACAAAAGACCAGAACATTCATTGAAAAGAGGACAATAGTGATCTTGTTAACATTCTAGAGATCTCCAAGGGCATAGTAAGATTGTCCTGCCCCAGAGACCTTTTCCATTGTTTCAGTGACAGCAATTTATATGCAAGCCGTGCGAGAAAACTTGGCATCTGGCTTCATTCGAATCATTGTTTTGATGACTTACACTTTAAGATTTGCTGGGACTACCAGTTACTAAGATTTGTTCCACTGAGATAAATATTAGTGAGTTAAAATTCTCTGTTTTTCATTAGTTCTCTTATCACGAAAGAATATCCTACTAATCTGGAAAGGGGTTATCTCCAAGAGCTTTTGGAGGGAGTTTTTGTAATGGTATTGGATTGAAAGCTTGCTTCATGTCATTATTTTTTTTATATAAGCCTGCACAATCATAAGCAAAAATATTGTGATGGTCTCTTCAGAAATTCCACGGTTATTTCCAGATAAATAATGTAAATGATGGCATATTCCTTTTTCATTTATGAGAATATGATCTTCTTAGAGACAGAATTAAAAGACTTTGGAAGGTATAAGGGAAATTTCTATCCATTTATACTCAGAATAAGGCTCTTAGGCACCGTATAATGTGCAAGTGAGAAAGAAAAAAAGAAGTCCCATTGGTATTCATCCATTTTGTTTCAAATAAAATGAGAATTGAAAATGGCGTATATATGACTTGAAATGGAGTATATATTGGTATTTTATTTCCTTTCTAATGCCCAGATACAAAGTGGAGTGGTGTGGGACTTCTTGTAGCAATGAATACAGAAATTGACTTTTTAATAGAAGATTGGTAAGGATCCCATTCTTTTATCTATGCAGCATTGAAGACATTGTGGCTGGGTCAATATATATATTAAATATATATTATTAAGTGATTTGAAAAACACCATTCAACTTTGAGATGTGATGTTATTTTACCAAGTGCTACCCAAGAGATTTTTTGACGGGGGAAGAGATGCAGTATTTATTTTCCAAATTATGTTTTGTTTTAATTTGGCATATTAATATATAGAATGAGATTTCTTACCCTACCCTGCTGACTACTACATCTTCCTAAAACTCTGCTGGGATCATCCAAGGGAATGAGGTCTGTCCTCGATCCGTCTATATCTTTCTTACAGGGAGAAGAGGAGTCCCTTACGGCAACATCTCCAGAACATTTTTGTTGAGTGAAACTCTTGCAGTTTTCTTGGTGAAGGATCCTGTCTACATTCCCCTGTAATACTACCAACAACCTACATTTTATGGCAAGAAGCTAATTTTCCCTGTATTGGGAAAAAGAGGCTCAAACAGTCTGGATTCACCAGCTGTTAAACATACAGATTAGCATTAGACCTGAGTGAAGAGTCTTATGCAAGCCAACATTTTTCATACAGCTCTAATGAGCCCCGATTGTATTGGTAAGCCTTGACCTCTCAAACTCTCAAGTTTGCCCCAGTGTAGGAGACTTACAGGAAATTGTGAATTCAGGTTAACTCTCCTGTAAACACAAGTGAACTATAGGAGCAGCTCCAGCTAAATCTAGAAAACTGACTAGGGAATTGTGTAGTTTTAAGTACTGTCTTGTGTCAGAGGATATCTCAGAGATGGCTTCTGGGAATGCATTTAATCGACCTTTTACCCCCTCTTATATGAATGGGGCCTGTGCTATATGTCTGAATGAAATTTTGATTGTAAAATCTTTGGGGGTGGGGCACAACACAGTTTAGGTTATGCTTTCTACATAGTAATACATGGTAAATGTTACTGAACACATGATTAATAACTTGTAAATGTCCACTGAACACAGGGTGGTGGTTTTCAATGAAGTGTCTATTGTCCATTGAGAATTGAGTTTGGGTCAGACATCACTGAACATAGCCAGGAGATGATTTTTCTACTGCAAAGACAAAATGTAATGTAGTCTCAAACTACTAATGAATGCTTGACAACAAGCCTATTTCAAATTTCCTCTGCTTCTTTAGAAATTTTGTCTTTATCTACATGAAAATGTTGTTAATGACTGACAGGGTGGTCTACATTTTAACTTCAGTCCTTTATATCTCTCAGACAGAATGTCATTGACATCATCAGATAGATCGTTAGTTCTGTGAGCCTAGCATTTATTCAATGGACATAGATTGCCTGGTATAGACAGCAAAAGCCTGATGAGTGAATGAATGAATAAATTAACAGTGCCCAATTTCCTTATAAATATTATCAGATTCCAAGCTAAAGCTACTTTTGCTGATACGAACATTTGATGCGACTAGGGGAGAGAAGTTCAATGTCACTTGCTCATAGCCACTGAAAGTAAACAAAGCCAAGTGACGTCCAGGTCACTAACGTTACTTGCGGGATGTTTTTATTCCTAAAATAAACATTTGGGGTTAGGACATGGCTTGGCAAGGAAGTGTGAGATCCTGGTTCTAGGAAGAGTCAATATTTCTCTTCCCTATTCCCTTTCAAAGCAAGATCATCAATTAAATTATTTCAAAATCCAATTTTGAATCACAAGTTATGTTAAAGGGTCTAGAAGTCTGAACTCCATATGGATGTGGTGACCTTATAGCAGTAACCACACAGGAAGGAAACATCTTTTGATTTGGTTGAATGTAGACAGTTGGAAAAGATCACAGCCTAATGAAGGAGCTGCGACTAACTATTGATATGTCAACAGAGGTTGGAGAAAATCCTGACCTACTGGAACCCCTCACAGAGCACTGCTTTAAAACTTGAAGGCTTTTAAACTTTTTTCTTTATCCAGTACAATTAGTAGATTAGCTAGCAAACCCTATAGCCTGAAAAAGTAAAAATTAATGGACTTTTATAAAGATTCCCACTGAACGGAGAGTTACCAAAGTGCATAGCCAGTGGCTTAGCAGTAGATTCCTTCCTAAACCATCTGAAAAGCGTCTAAGAAAAAATTTAAAATGCCTCCTACCTTTTTTTAAAGGTAAGGTGCACTATTGAGTCAAAACACCCCAGCAGGTCATATGTGCCTCAGACTGAGTTCAATTTCATGTTCAAATCAACGGCCAAAAGACGGGTGACAGTGAGACCCCAAACGACAGGTTAATATTAAAACTATTGTTTTATTTAGGTCTAAGAATTAAAGGTTTGCAGAACAACACAAATGATATGGCTGGAGATTACTGGTTAGTAAGGAAATCATTACAAGGGCACTAGACTGGGAGTCTAGAGACATAGAGTTATACTCATGTTTAATTGAAGGAAGCCACTCTATCTACTGGGGCTGAAAGTGAGCACTTGTCCTAAATTCTATGATTCTATGAAGCAGCCATGAGAAAAATAAACTTGTTTAGACATTTTCAGTGGAAAAGGTAAATGGCCGCTTTGGAAGATTGAGGGTGGCAATTAGGGGTCTTCAGAGAAACGATCAATAATTGTATCTATATCTACATCTTGTATAGCTATATCCAATATATGTAATATATATTATGTGCATATGTTATATATATACATATTTGTATGTATATAAAATATACACATTTATAATATTTCATATTATGTATAAGTATATATACAAATATATATTGAGAGAGTATTAGTGTAAGGAATCGGCTCATGCATTTATAGCAGTGGGCAAGTCTGAAATATGTAGGGGAGTTGGCAGGCAGGAAATTTTGGTTAAGAGTGATCTTGCAGTCTTGAAGCCAAATTCTTTCTTCTTCAAGAAACTTTGATCTTTGCCCTTAAGGACTTCAACTGGTCAAAGGAACCCCACCCCCTTTCTATCTTTTTATTTTTTTTTTAAATTTTTTTAAATTTATTTATGATAGTCACAGAGAGAGAGAGAGAGAGAGAGAGAGAGAGAGAGAGAGAGGCAGAAACACAGGCAGAGGGAGAAGCAGGCTCCATGCACCGGGAGCCCGACGTGGGATTCGATCCCGGGTCTCCAGGATCGTGCCCTGGGCCAAAGGCAGGCGCCAAACCGCTGCGCCACCCAGGGATCTCCCCCTTTCTATCTTAACAAAGATAGTCTGCTTTAAATGTTAATCTGATTTAAATGTTAATCACATTGAAAAAATAGTTTTCTAGCCACAGATAGACGGTGTTTAATCAAACACCTGGACATCACAGCCTAGTTAAGTTGTCAGATAAAATGAACCATCACTCTATGCCTCTAGAGGTTTACCAGAAGAATAATTCAAGAGACAATCTTGGTGAATTCAGTCCCAGGAGATGGCCTCATCTTCATCTCTTAAGATTTAGATACTTGATCTTGTCAACCCCTTGAGAGATGTCTGCCTTTCAAAATAAGATGCACAGTGACAAAACCTGTATGATTGAGAGTTAAAAGGGAATGCCAAAGTTTGAGAACTTAAAGTACACCTATCATGGAAATGAAAATACTTGCATTGGCATAACCAGCATGTTCTCTTTGTTCAGATACATCTACTTAAGAAGCCAAGTTTTGATCAAAAGTCTGCTTAGTGAACAAGAAATTAAGACAGGGAATTAGACAATTCAAATATTTGATAGCATAAGGTTAAGGCAGGTTAATGTATTTTTTTCCACAACAAGAATATTATTACTAGTGGGGTTGGAATGAGGCTGGATACTTGTTTTGGCCAAGCACTCCCCTTCTTGGATAGGACTTAGGGATACTGAAAGCACTTTTCTAGACTTCCAAAGTACATAGCTCCCCTTTTGATTGGTACATTTTTTAAAAAAGATTTTATTTATTTATTCATGAGAGACAGAGAGAGAGAGAGAGAGAGGCAGAGGGAGAAGCAGGCTCTCTACCAGGCACCCCATGCAGGACTCGATCCTAGCACCCCAGGATCACAACCTGAGCCAAAGGCAGATAGATGCTCAACCACTGAGGTCCTCAGGCGTCCCAGTTGGTACATTTTTTATGTTAATATATTTAATCATGTTAAATTAAGTTTTACAAGTCTGGTAATTCATTCTATTTCTTTGAGATGACTCTACCTATTTTTTCCTGATACATCTTTTCAATCTTCTGAGTAGAATATTGTTCGGTAATTATGATTTTGGTACTGGCATCCTTTACCAATGATAGTTAATATTTATCAAAGAATAGAGGAAAAAACAATTGAAAAACATTTCAACTCTAAATTAAAAGTCTAAGCTACACTCTAGAGGAGAGGAGAGATGATTAACATTGGCTTTGGACAGGGCTAGGTTCAGATCTTGTTAATAAACTTCCTCATTGTAAAATGCAGATAATGAAATTTAATACACAGGAAAGTTTTAATGATTGGAATGAGATAACATAGGCAAAACCATTAATAAATATTTACTGACATAGAAGAGGTGATTAGTAACCAATAATTGTCTGAGTTTGCTTCTTCATCCCCTTCCCCGCCTCAACTTCGTATATATTTAAAGGTGGAGAATGAAGGGACATATTTGCCTTTTATTTAGAGTCAGGATGCAAACATTTGGGAGAGTCAGAGCTGTAGTGCATAACAAAAGTTATGAGATCTCCACTTCAGTTCTTGTAAATTCTATACAAATGAGCAATGAGTAAGTAATTGACAATCTTGAGTCATGCTAAAATATGAGGCATATCTGAGTGGTTGATGACAAGGAGTGAGCAGGCCTATGTCAGGCATAGATAATGGGCCTAATGAAGAATGTTGAGGCAGAAGGTGACAGATGAAGAATGCCATAGAAGAAAGTGTTCACTCTTCTAACATAGTATGGCACATGAGAGTTTCAGCTTCTGAGAGTTTGTTCTAATCTTTGCCTTCCATGTTTTAGGTTGTGAATAAAGCTGCTAGGAGACGGATATATATTTAAAAGTAATTTCTATAAATGGCACAGCAGGACATGATTTAAGAAACCCATGTTTGGGGATCTGACAATTTTGGCTTTTGTTCTGATTCAGGCATGTATTAGCCGCCCAACCTTTGGCACTTTATTGGAATGCCCCACACTTAATTTCTCTTATGTTAATAACTAACTTCAGGACTGTATTGAGGATTAAACAGCAAGAAGGGTCTTTTGCATGGTGCCAAATGTTCATCATTCAGATGTGTAAGTATCAGTTATTTCCGTAACTGAATAACTTTGTAATTGAAAATGTTTATGTACAATATTCTTCACATTTTTGTAATACCTACCACTTGGGATCATAAATACCTCATGAATTTTAATAGTGTATGTGTTATATATACAATATACTTAAACATTGATTTTAAAATATACCTCATTACACTAAATGTACATTTTCTTAATTTGAGAAGTGTCATCATATTTCATATTTAATGTACAAATATTTTTACATAAGTGTGATAGTTATATATTTCATATAATTTTAGATGATTTTTAGATCCAAGATTTCACTGAAAACAAAGGGCCAAAGAAAAGCTAGCTTGATAGATTTATTTTCCTAAATTACCTGGAAACTGGTCTAAATTCTCAGGTAGGCATCCCTATTGTCCTTTTTGTGCAGAAGAGGAGAAAAAGTTCCAGGGAGCAGCCTGGTTGGAACCAAGGGCCAGAAGTAGAACCTCTGTCTTGTGCTCACTCTGGGATCATTCCAGGCATAGTTGCTGCCTTGCCTCTCACTGCCTGCCACCAGTCACTCGAATCCATCCGAGGAAGAAGAATGCATCTAGGTTTCCTTCTCTCCTTCTCCTCTTTGCTTTCTGGAGAAAGTGCTTTCTGGAGTGGACCCTTCTGGGCTTCCACCTAGATCCCTGCACCAAAGCCCTGCGACTTCCAACAGCCCCCTAAGAATGCTCTTTATCTTCCATAGCCTGGAACTGCTGCAACAGCTCTGCCCTAGGAGGGAAGGCCAGTAGTACTAGGGAGTTAAACTCTTTGGAGGGAGACAGACAGCACTCTTGCCTTATTGGGATAATTTTTGACATTCCAGAACCCCTCTGAGGAATCAGGTAGCATTTAACCCTGTGCCAAGACTGCCTGGGATATGCATTTGTTTACTCTCTCTGTGTCCTATCCCGTCACTGTTGTTGTTTTTCTGGGAGCATTTCCTTAATAAATCACGTGCTTATGAGTCCTCCTCTGAGAAACTGACCTTCTCCACCCCCAGACCTGAAACATCTGACTCCAACTCCTTCCTCACCCTGAGTCTAGCACGCTATGTTTAACACAGGAGATCAATAAATGTATAAGGTTGGCTGTGGACCAATCTTATAGTGTGTTGTCATTGGCATACTATGGAAATCTTCCATTTATTTATTATTCAATTGTATTCATAAAAATAAGCATGGTTCCTCTTTCATCAGTTACAAGTGGGTAATTCAATGTTTAACCTTAGGGTATTTGTCACCTCAGAGTTGCTTTTTCCCTGTAATATGGATTGCAAAAATATGTTAGATCTCTCAGAGCCACCAGGACTGATTAGCACATTTAATTAACACATGATTTTTATAGTTAATATGCAAAAATATTGCATATAATATTTTAAACTTTAGCAATCTCTCTTTCTGGCGACGTGGAACAGTTTTTTTCAAGGAAAAATGGTTCGTTTGGCTTCCAATTAAAAAAAACACACAGAATTCTGATTGAAGTATTAATTTAAAATTAATCCAGATGGATGAGATGAGGCCCATACTAATGGAAAGAGAATTCTTCAGTATAATTATTTACTTTTTCCCAGAAACCTCGCTTCCTGTTTGAATACAAACACACATGTGTGCACATAGGCAGGCCTGAACATACACAATGCAGGAGGTGTTAGAGTACACGTTTTCCCAGTTATAAATGCTGCCTGCCTAAATGTCCACAAAGCAGGCCTTCCTAACCTTTTTTCAGCCTCTTCAGCTAGTGTGAACTTTCTCTCTTCCCAACATTTCCACATATGCCTCTTTTGTGGCATGTGTTGTGTTCAGCCCAGAACTATGCGTGTTCTCCACTAGCCTTATCCTGAAACCTAGCCCGTGGGCTTCTTGAGAACTTCTAAAACACATTTGTGTCCCTCACCACATTTTAAAAGCCCTTTGCACATTGTAATCACTCATAAACCTTTAAAACTTAGTATATTATTTTTTTGATTATAAAAATAATGCCTGCTCTTGTAGAAAAAGAAATTACAGAAATTTTTAATGGACAATAATAAAACTATTCACTATCTAACACCCAGAGAAAATTACTGTGAATATTTTATAACAGGTATTTCTTTTTGCCATTTTTTCTCTATATATTTAATATACTCAACATATTTAACTGTTGGAGAATTATTTTTTTAACTGTATATTGTTGCAAAAATAATTTGGTGTCTGACTTTTCCAATTTAATATATCATTAGAATTTCCTATTACTTTATTCTGCAAAGTCATGACTTTTATGTGTTATTTGTGATTCCATCATATTGCTATATCATAATTTATTTAATCTTCCCAATATATTCTGGACTTTTACATTGTTTCCAATATTTTACTCTTATAAATGTTATAAATAATGCTGTAAGAATAATAACAAACAGTCTTGAATATATGAATATAATCCTAGAAGTAAATGAATATAACCATAGAAATATATTATTTTTGGAAAGTTTGTACCAATTTATTTTCTCATGAATAGTGAGAGAAAGTATTACACAATCCCCTCAACAACCATAGGCACTGTCATTAACAAAACCAAACAAAACTTTGATTTCACAGATGAAAAATATTACCTTGTTATGCATTTTAATTTGCATTTTAGAAGAGTAGTAAAGATGAATTATTTTCACCTTTTTCTAATGGTGATTTAGTTTTTCCTAATGATTTGTAAGGTTCAATATGGTGAAGATATTAATGATTTATTATACACATTACAAATGTTTCTGTTATGTGTGTTATACTTAAAAACAGTACATATGTGCATATAAATGTGTATGTAGATTAAAGAAAAATAATGCAATAAACACCTAGGATTCCCAAACTCAGCCTTAAAATATAGTAAGTAATCACTACCTTAAAGCCCTGTTTATATTTCCTTCCTTATCATTTTCCCCTTCTCCTGGCCCTACAGGTAACTAACTATTAACTTGAAATTTGTATACTTTGTTCTCTTGCTTTTTTTATAATTTAAAAATATTTGTATTCTAAGCATCATATTGCTTAATTTTGCCTGCGTTCATGCTTTATATGCATAACACTGTATGTACTATGGCTTATTATTAATTTAGTTTACAGTTTTTTTAAAAATATTCATCCATGCTAATACAAAGAGCTGAGGTTCATTTATTTCCACTGCTTTTTATATTTATTTTTATTTATTTATTTTTTGAATTTTTATTTATTTATGATAGTCAGAGAGAGAGAGAGAGGCAGAGACATAGGCAGAGGGAGAAGCAGGCTCCATGCACCGGGAGTCCGACGTGGGATTCAATCCCAGGTCTCCAGGATCGCGCCTTGGGTCAAAGGCAGGCGCCAAACCGCTGCGCCCCGGATCCTATTTCCTGCTTTTTATTATTTCATTGACACACATTTGTAATATTTACATTGTTATGTTATTATAAACAGTGCTGTCAACACATGCCACCCTTGTGCTTTTTATCTAGTGTACATGCCCAGGCATCTTTCTAGAAATATGACAAAACATGAGATATGGTGAGGGCTTTCTTATATGCTCATGCACAGCTTTATTCAGTAACACCAAATTGCTTTTCAAGCAAATTGTACCAATTTTTATTCCTTTCAACAATGTATAGGAATTTAAGTTGCTCTATATCTTTGCTATATAGTTGCTGTCCAATTATTTTACTTTTGCTCAAGTCATGGGTTTGAAATGGTATTTTATTGTGATTTCAATTTGTATACGTTAGACATCCATGTTTCCTCTTCTGTATTCATTTCCTTTGAATATTTTTCTATTGTGTACATTTTCTTATTGATTCATTTAAGATCTCTCCAGATTCTGAATAAAAATAACTAATTAATTGTTACATGCTTTGCAAACACCTTTTCCAGTTTAAAGCTTCTCTTTTTACTTTTTCTTTTTTTAAATTTTTTTTTTAATTTTTATTTTATTTATGATAGTCACACAGAGAGAGAGAGAGGCAGAGACACAGGCAGAGGGAGAAGCAGGCTCCATGCACCGGGAGCCCGACGTGGGATTCGATCCTGGGTCTCCAGGATCGCGCCCTGGGCCAAAGGCAGGCGCCAAACCGCTGCGCCACCCAGGGATCCCCTCTTTTTACTTTTTCTATGTTTTTTTTTTTGTCTGTATGTGCCTTTTCTGAATAGGAAATCTTAATTTTAATATAGTTGAGTCTCTCCATTCTTGCTGTTACAGTTGTAAGAATTCATGCCGGTTGTGTTTGGCTTAAAAAATCTTTCTTTGTTCTAAGATTATAACTATATCTTCCTATAGCATCTTCTGAAAATATTACAGTTTTGATCTTCACAGTTAAGTCTTTAGTCCACCTAGAACTTATTTTTGCGTATGGTTCAAGGAAGGGATTCATTTAAAAAATTTACATGTGATGAATATTTGCTCCAAAACAATTGACTGAGAAGCTTCTCTACTGATCTACATTTCTGCCATATTTGTCCAGCATATTTTGGATTTCTGTATATCTATCTATCTATCTATCTATCTATCTATCTATCTATCTATCTATCTATCATCTATCTATCTATTATCTATCATCTATCATCTATCTATCTATCTATCTATCTATCTATCTATCTATCTATCTATATCATCTATCATCTATCTATCTATATACTACTTCTACTTCTGGGCACTGTGTTCTGTTCCTGTTGTCCATTTGTCCAAACCTTCTTCAATTCCACATGGTTTATCTTTTTTTTTATTTTTTAAGATTTTATTTATTTATTCATGAGAGACACACACAGAGAGAGAGAAGCAGAGACATAGAGACATAGGCAGAGGGAGAAGCAGGCTTCTTGCTGGAAGCCTGATGTGGAACTCGATTCCAGGACCCTGGGATCATGACCTGAGTTGAAGGCAGATGCTTTAAGACCATGCCAGCCATGGTCTCAGTTTAGATGCTGAGCCATGCCAGCACCCCGGTTAATTAGTTTTTTAATGAATAGCTTTGTGTAAAATCTTTTAACATTTTTGCAAGTGTATCTTTGAGGACTGTTTCTTATCGTAGTATCGCTAGATGAAATAACATGTGCATTTATAATTTTGTTTGATATGGCCTAATTCCCTCCATAGGGTTTATATTATTTTGTATCCCACCAGCAATATACGAGAAGGCCTGTCTCCCCACAGCCTCCCCAGCAGAGTGCTTTGTCAAACATTTGGGTTTTGCTAATAGGATATATGAGAAATAATATCTCAGGGTAATTGTAATATGAATTCTTTTGAGCTGAATAATAGTGCAATATTTTTCCCTTTGTCTTTGGAGTTCTGTGGTTTCATGAAAATATTCCCAGGGGTGGATTTTCTGTGATTTCTTTTGTTTATATTTCACTGGGATTTCTGAATTTCCCAGATGTCTTTTACCACTTCTGGAATATTCTTGACCACACGCATTTTTGAATTTCAAATTTTTATTATTTTTTCCTCTTGGAAAGAAGAAAGTGATTTTGACTTTCTTAATCTCTCCATATTCCCTAAGCTTTCCTTTGTATTTTGTGACACTTAGACTCTGTGCTGCATTCTAGATATTTCTCCCTTTTCAGGTTCATCAATTCTCTCATCAGCTGAGTCTAATGTGCTATTGACTTCATTCATTGATTTTCTGATTTCAGTAATAATTTTATGTCTAGATGTTCTATTTGTTTCTTTATAATATCTCCGTGGTCAAGTTTGATCAGATCTCTTCTTTAACCGTACTATCAAGCCTCTCTTTTATTTCTTTAAACATGTTAATCCACCTGTGTTCTGTTTCTACTAATTCCAATATCTTTTATCTGTGTGTCTTTGATTCTGTAGAAGATTTTTCCGTGGATTTTTAATCATGGTGATTTGCTCTCTCATTTATCTTTTTAGTTATGACATTATGATCATTGGGACTTTATCTGTAGAATGTTTAAAAACTGAATTCTATCAAGTGTTGCACTAGTAATGATTTCCATTTGCTCTGTCTGGTGCCTTGAGACCACTCTAAAATCAGTTTTTTGGTTTGGATTTTTCAGGCCACAAAAATATTATGAATTCTAGCCCCAAACACAAGCCTATAGTTAGGAATTCTTAGAGGACATGCATCCCTTTACCTTTATCTGGAACTAAGGGTGAAATTGGCAAGTCTATTTCCAGGGCTGATTTTTCCTCCCTACTTCATCCATTGAAAGTATCACTTTGCAGGGGTGTTGGATTCATATAGTTTCTGATCCAGACCTCCCTGCTCTGGCCTCAGGTTTTTTCTTTTCCTCTTCGCTAATATGACCTTTTAAAACACAGGCTCTAGGCCACCACGAATTGGCAGATTCCTTAGGGTATCTCTGGGTTCTGGTGGAATTTTTCTTATTCATTTCTGACTTCCAATTGTTTACTTTATTACATTTTTTTTCTTAAAGATTTTACTTATTTATTTGAGAGAGTGTGTATGCATGCATGTGTGCATGAATTGGGGCGGGGAGGGACAGAGGGAGAAGCAGACTCCCCGCTGAGCAGGCAGCCCAACATGGATCTCCATCCCAGGACCCCTAGGATCATGACCTGAGCCAAAGGCAGGCACTCAACTAACTGAGCCACCCAGATGCCCCTACTTTATTACATCTTAAGCTTGTTTTCCAAGAGTCATTTTTAAAGCCTCCTTTAACTGTATTTTTTATATATATATATAGAGAGAGAGTTTGTGCACCCTTGTGAGTGAGGGTGTAAGGGGAGAGGTGGGGAGATGGGGAAGAAAGAAATCTTAAGCAGGCTCAGCCCAGCATGGAGTCCAATGTATGGTTTCATCTCAGGATCCTGAGACATGACTTGAGCCCAAACCAAGAGTCATTCAACTGACTGAGCCACCCAGGTGCTCCACTTTTGTATCTTTTTATTAAAGAATAATATATACACAAAAAGATGATAATGAAAATTACCCAGAGGTTCCCCCTGCACCTCCTTCCTGTCACCATGGGATATGACAGAGCAAAAAGCTTAAGTGACTGCAATTGTCCATGACACCACGCATGATCTCACAGACAGAATGTTGAATGAAAGAGGTCTTGTGTAGCAGAGTGCATGCTGCGTCATTCTATTTATGCAAAACTCAAAAGTGGGGAAGCAGAAAGAGTTACTTCTGGAAATAGACTCCTGGTGTTATATTTTGAGATAGAAAAGTTTTAAATTTTCCATAGCAAAATCTACTGATTTTTCTCCCTATGTTATCTATCTCATTTTCTTTTGAGCAAGATCAGATAGCTGTGTTCCTATAATGTCTTCTAGGTTTTTATTATAAATAAATGATCTGAGGTTCATTTTGGTTTAGTTCATGTACTGTGATTTTCAGTTAATCAATTGTTTCAGAATAATTTATTGATATAGTCTTTCTGGTTTGTACTCTCATTGCCATTTTATTATTTGTTCAAGCATCAATACATTAGTCTTTTTTTGTCCTGTTTTGGTTATCACAGCTTTATATTACATACTTTTTAGTATGTTAAGGCATGTACCACCTCATTATTTCCTGTTTTTCTTCCTTTCTTTGGTTATTCCTGGCATTCAGTTTTTTAGGTGAACATTAGAACTACAGACTCTCTCCCAGTATGCCATTAAGGTAGCAATTAGAAGTACATCATTTCTTTTTTTTTTTTAAAGTACATCATTTCTATATTTGAACAGATTTAAAACATTTAGCTACCCAATAAAGGAATATGGATCATATTTCCATTTATTCATACATTTTCTTATGTCTATCAGTAATGCTGACACACCTCATTGCAGTGTCTGTTTATTGTAAATTCACTATTGTAAATGGGCTCTATTTCAACATTACATTTTCTTTTATTTTTAAGATTTTATTTATTTATTCATGAGAGACAGAGAGAGAGAGAGAGAGAGAGAGAGGCAGAGACACAGGCAGAGGGAGAAGCAGGCTCCATGCAGGGAGCCCGATGTGAGACTCGATCCTGGGACTCCAGGATCACACCCTGGGCTGAAGGCAGGTGTTAAACTGCTGAGCCCCCAAGGGATCTCCAACATTACATTTTCTAACTTGTCAACATGCTAGCATATAGGACAATTATTGATTTTTAAATATATTTGTTTTGTTCTCAGTCACCCAACTATTCATATTATGTTGTTTATAATAGTTTTCACTTGATTCTTGTGTGTTTTCTAAGTCAAATATATCTATTTATATATAATATATATTATGATATTTTTATTATAATACTTTATATAATACATAATACATGATATTCATATCATATATATATGTATTTTTTTCTGGTGGGATATCTCCTATTCTTATGTTGTGTGCAATTGCATTATTTACACAGATGGAAAATCATGATAGTGCTCAAAGATGTCTTTGTCTTTCCTCTCATTTTAATGGGAATGTGTCTAGTGTGCCCATCATTTCATGTAATGTTGGCTGTTGGTTAAATAGTTATTTTTTACCATGTTAAGAAAGACTTCCTGAGAAGTATATTTATTTAATTTAGGTATGAGTGCTAATCTGATCTAAAGTCATTTGAAGAGTATCTCTTTTTTTAATCATTTCACTTATGAATGTTAACTATACTATGTCCCAACTAGAAAATATGCTGTGAACTATGAATATCAGCCGATTTGTGGCTTTTTAAAAATCTATCGATCTATCATATATTTATCTGCCTATCATCTATTTTTTTATATCTAATCTGTCTTATATATGGCTATAGATATATAGAGATATACATTAAGAGGAAATATATAGTACACATTCTTTAGATACTTTCTAAGTAGTCTATAATTGCAGTTATGTTTTTTTCCTTCTCATTTACAAAGTTATTTTTGGAGATTTAAAGAAACACCCAAATTTTTATTGTTAATCTTTCAATTCATTATATTGTGTCAGAAGCTTATGGGCTTTCTCCCTTTGTTCCTCTGTGCATTGTGCAATTTATTTACTTATATAATTTATGTTTGTGTGTAGTAAACATAAGTTAATATTTTATTATATCATCAATATGATTTAAAGTATATTTGTGTAATGTATACTTCTAAAAATTTTGCTTCAAATAGCTTGATGAGGGGTTCCTGGCTGGCTCAGCTGGGGGAGCGCACAACTCTTGATCTCAGAGTTGTGAGTTCCAGCCCTGCATTGAGTATAGAGACTACTTAAAAGTAATCTTTAAAGAAAAATAGTTTGATGAAATGGTAGATGGTACACATATATTCACTTTGGTATTGTCATTATATATTTCATATTTGTCAGTATGAGATTCTTTTACACACTTGCCATTTTTAAAATTTTGAATTTCATGTAGTCTGAAATCAACAATGTCAAACCCTCTTATCTCATATCTGCATTTCTTTTGCAAATATTTATACAATCATATTTTTAATCTGATGTGTTTCTGCTTTTAGAATTTCCCTCATATGAAAAATATTGTTGGATTCTATTTAATAGCCTAATCTGGGTCTTTGCTGTTTAATGGGAAGCTTTAACCACTTATCATATAAAAACTCATAGTTTGAGTCATCTGTCATTTTTTTCCTGCTTTCTATTTTTTATGTTTCTTAATGTTAGCTTTGTTTTCTATATTTTGATGCATGGACTTCTATTTTTATGCTCTTATCCTTTTTAGCTTTTAATTCTACTAGGAATTACCTTTTTACTTTTCCTCCTCCTATTTGTCTCTGTGAATTTCAGGAATAAATGGATGTCTATGGAGTCCTTTCTCTGCATAGGAATTTTGCACACATGTGCAAAAGCTCCCATAAGCTCTCTCTCAAATTTTTGCATTTTTTACTTTATATAATCCCAGCTTTACAAATGTATATTTTTACTAAGTTATTTCTCCTCGAGTATAATTATTGTCATGTGAATTCAATTTTATAACCTAATTTGCTACAATTTCCTAGACATAAATCTATATTTAACTGGTTATCAACTTCTTTCCAACAGTCTTTATATAGAACAACTTTCCCACTTTTGTACATTGAATGTTGGTCAGATGGAAAACATCTTTAAGTATTTTTTTAGAGGAATGAATGAGTGGCATATTTTATGAAATGTATTTCTATCTGAAATGTATTTCTATTGCTTTCACATATGAACACATACAAAATCAAAAACATTGACTGGGCATAACATTCTTGAATTTTCACATTTTCCTTTCAAAATTCTATAATTCTTCCCTTTTTTTCTAAAACATAGTATTGTAGGGCTCCTGGGTGGCTCGGTGGTTGATCGTCTGCCTTTGACTTAGGTCATGATCCCTTGGTCCTGAGATCAAGTGCCACTCGGGCTCCCCACAGGGAGCCTGCTTTTCCCTCTGCTTATGTCTCTGCCTCTCTCTGTGTCTCTCATGAATAAATGAACAAAATCTTAAAAAATAAAATATAGTATTGTACAGATGGTTGAAAAATGCCTAATTTTAGATAATCAATGCTTAACACATCACCTTTCTAAATTGTATTCATTGGCTGAATATTGGTAGGATATATTTTCATCTTTTCCTTTCAATAAAAATCACTTTCTAGTTTTCCTTCAGAATTGGGTTTTTTTTTTTTATTTTATTTACGATAGTCATACAGAGAGAGAGAGAGAGAGAGAGAGAGAGAGAGAGAGAGGCAGAGACACAGGCAGAGGGAGAAGCAGGCTCCATGCACCGGGAGCCCGATGTGGGATTCAATCCCGGGTCTCCAGGATCGTGCCCTGGGCCAAAGGCAGGCGCCAAACGGCTGCGCTACCCAGGGATCCCGAGAATTGGGGTTTTTGATTCTTTCTTAAGTATAGTGAATTCTTTTAATCTGTGTGCAAATTGTTTATTGAGATAATAAGGTAATTATGTTTACATACACCTTTGACTTTCCCTTCTGTTCTGATTGTTCTGTAAATCCCCAGAAATTCTAATAATTTATTTATTTATTTATTTATTTATTTATTTATTTATTTATTTTTATGATAGTCACACACAGAGAGAGAGAGGCAGAGACACAGGCAGAGGGAGAAGCAGGCTCCATGCACCGGGAGCCCGACGTGGGACTCTATCCCGGGTCTCCAGGATCGCGCCCTGGGCCAAAGGCAGGCGCTAAACTGCTGTGCCACCCAGGGATCCCCATAATTTTAATTTTAATTCACTTTCAACCTATGCAAGTCTGTCTATTAATTTTTCTTTCCTTGGTCCTTTCTCTTTGTCCTTTTCCTCTGTTTCAAATCTAGAAGAGCTTTGGGACTTATTCAATATCACTAATTCAGTTTTCTGTAGATTGATCTTTCTATCTACTGTCTCTAATTTGAATATAAACTCCCACAGAACTTTGCTCCACCATAATGTTAACCCTTGCATAACAATCTACTTCCCCTCTGTTCAGCCTATTCTCAATCAAGAGTAGTTCAAGTTCTTATCTTCTTGGGATTACAGGAAAGCAAGGCCAACTAAAAAATCTGAGGCTTCTTGGGAAGGACAGAGGAAGAGAGGTGGTTCCCTGTTCTCAGGACTATCTCAGCTCCATTTTACTGAACTGGATAGATAAAATAAGTACTACTCACCCAGGAGATTCTGGGAATTACTGCCACAGTCTTGGAAATCGGCCTGCTACAGGATCCAGAATTGTCCCTGTCAATATCTAAGAAGAGTGGATAGCCTTCTCCAGGTGGTACCAAACAGCATCCAAGAGTGGTATCGATTTGGATTGTACATTTTGACCCCTTTGCTATAACATTACTCTGCATCCTATGACATTGAATTCTGGGGGTTTTACTGTGTTGTATCTCATCATTAGTTTCATTGAAATCTCTCCTTAGTTCATCTTCCTTTTTGCCACCCTTCTCTTTATGTTATTCTATTCCAGTGCCTCAGTCATGTCCTTCTACAGCTCAGTGTTTTCTCTAGAATTCTCTGAGTTGAATAAATCCATGCAAAATCCACCATCCTGCATGTTCCTCTCACAGAGTTTTTTCTAGCTCCATCTTAGCCAGACATTTACCCAATCCATATACTTTGGGATCTATAGTAACTCATTGTTAATTCCTTTCCATCAGCCCCACTTAATCATATTGTTTCTGGGGGTAGCTGAAGGATACAGAAAGCTGGTTGTGGTTGGCTGGAAGGAGGCCTCAATAAAAGTACTGAAGTCTATAAGAAGCCCTATACAGTTGATTTATAGGTCCTTTTTGTTGATATTTGTTGATCATGGTAGAAGTACTTGGTCAGGAATAACAATAGTTCCAGGAAGATAACTGCACAAATATTTACTATTTTAATTGCTGATTCTAACTTTATATATAACCACCTATGTAGTCAGCAGTGCAAGGTAATGACATTTTTCTTATAGAAATTTGACATAGAAAAGAGCTACTGTTTTATCAATTGGAAGAGCACTGATATTTCTCTTTTTGCAAGGATGCTGGTCCAGCGCCAATCCATGCCATTTTTCCAGAAACTCTGGAATGTGCCTGTCCTCTCTCTGATGACCAGTTCCTCTTTTTCTGCCAAGACTCTACTCTGTGGATGTCCTGGAAGGTATGGCTACCCTCTGACCTGAAATTTGTGAATGAGTCTGCATCATGAATGCTTCTAAAGAGAAGTCCACAAGTCATGGTCCATACTAACCAAAAACTTGCTCTGCGCTAGGTGCATTATTCTATTTAATTCTCATTTAATTTATTAATTCTCATTTAATTCTATTTAATTTCTCATATGATGAGAAAGGCATTATATTAGCTCCACTTGACATATCAGGAGGGTCAGATGCATGAGAGGATTGGGGAAGATATTTTACTTCTCCACAATTACATCACTCATATGTGGCACAAGCCTCAAACCCAGTTCTGCCTGACATTAATGTCCATGGTCTTTAAAGTGTCCTGTATTTTCCCAAGACTACCTTCAGCCTTGCTAGATTCTTGGGAGTAAGGCTAATCTGTAGATGTTTAGCCACAATGCCAGAATAAATTTTTTAAAATTACGCAACTGGAATGACACTCCTGAACCTCATTTGTAATTACATTGATTGAGGACATAGTCTAATAAATACTAATGAAGCTCCATGTTCAAATGAAATCAATTATCTTTGTTTATTCTTCCATCTGCCTGTATTGTAGAAGATCGGATTTTCTACAGATATTCATCTTAAATTGTACAACTTCTTCCCTCTTCACTTTTTTTTAATTGGAGAGAATTTAGGAGAGATGAACATAGAGAATTTGATACAGTGTCATAAATGCATTCTACTTGCTAAATGATAGTTCAACCATGTCACTACCCCTTGCAATTTCCTGAACTTGGGGCTATAGAGGCAGTGACATTCTAACCCTTCCTACACATTCTTTTTTCACTAGTACCAAATAATATATTTGTCAGACTTTGATATCAGAATAGAAAGAACAAGCCAGTTAAGGTGTAGGTTCATGTGATATTCTTTTCAAATGAGAGAACATATCTATCTCCTAAAATCCAGCTTGTATGTTTTTTATAATCTTATGAACATATTTTATTATTCATTTAAAAGCTTCTGTTTATGTGCTTTCAAAATTAATGATCAAATCTCTAATATATTAAATGTAAGTAATTTAATTTAATTTAATTTAATTTAATTTAATTTAATTACCTCGGTGGCTGTACCTGGGCCCTAGTTCCAGTTCTGCCCTGGGAACCTGGGGGATGAGCAGGACCTACAGGTGCCTCAGTTCTTGTAAGGCTCCCATCTCCTCACTCCCTCCTGTCCCCTACCAGCAGGCTGGGACTTCTCACATGTGGTGTATTTCCAGGGCTAAGGAATGGCTGGTCTGGGGGTGGCAAGGCAGAGGCCTGGGTAGTACGGGGTTAGCAGCAGCACTGGGGGGAATCTAAAATTAAAGCCGAAAAAAATTAGAGGAATCATGGAAAGGCTGTGTGGGACGTGGGGTGTGAATTCCATAGCTTTCTTAGAAATATAAGGTGTAGAGCTGAGATGTATAGAGGTCCTCATTTTGCCTTTGTGATAAAGTGCTACAGGTAAAGCAGATTTAAGCACTCTGCTCCATGCCCTCTCTCTTGTTGAACCCCGCCCAGGTTGGCACTGATCTTTTAGAAAGCTCCCTAACATGTTAGAGAGAAGAGAGGGAAAAGGTGTGGAACAATCTAGCAGGAAAAGAAAGAACCCAAAGAGGTCTGCTTAGGAAAACAATTTCAAACTTTACCCCACTTTCATTAAAAGCCCTGTGTTCTCTCATCTTGTTTTTTCACCTGAAATCCTAGTGACACACATCGGACATCCCTTTCTTGGAGGTGAAGAGGTTAGTTGTAGAATGGGGTGGCAAAGTGGGTGAGAAATGAGACATCTTAGAGCTCCCCCTAGGGGAGGACATGTGGCTAATTACAAACCTAGACCCTGGGATCTGAGTAGTCAATAGCCTGGGTGGGGGGAATTATATTTTGTTCTTCCTGTGTGGGCTGCTTCCTTTGTTGTGGTGAATGTAGGTCACTGATAGATTTTCCTAATCTAGCCCTATTGGCCTTGCTGCCATTGGAAATGCCTCCCAGATTCTGACAAAAGGTTTCCCTCTGGACTTGATGCTATGTGATACTGTGAGGTCATGAACTTTTCACCATATGTGTAGCTGTTTTAGAGGGTTAGAGAAAGTTGCTAAAGTTGCTAAACAATCTGGACCTTTTTTTTCACATGAAAGTAAACATCTTCAATGACTAAATAAATGAATCAAAAATTCTTAAGAAAACCCTTCTAACTTCTTTACCTAAAGCCCATCTCTAATAAAATATGTTGAATTCATGGTATCCGATGAGAATGGCAAGTGATTGATTTTAAATTACACAAGATTATCTGTGTTTCTCAAAACAAATACACTGTATTAGGTACTTTATGTAGAAGTAGAAATGTCAAGGTGTGTGTGTGTATGTGCATGTAAATGTGTGTGTGCGTGTGTGTGTGTGTGAGAGAGAGAGAGAGAGAGAGAGTGTGTGTGTGTGTGTGTCTCGTGTGTCCACTTGTATCTGCCCTTGGAGCCTCTAACTCCAAGGGCTCATAATAAATAATTCTATTCTGTTTCCATAATTTGGTCAGTTCAGTAGTTTTGGCCTCTCTCTACAATATTTTTTGCTGATAATTTTCTTTTCTTTTTTTTCTCAGTTTCTTATTACTCTACAGATTTCAACTCCTGAAATTTTATACCTGAAACCTTGCCATGAAATATTCAAAAGATGCTATATTTCATACTGCTGAATAAGCAGTTTGTTTATGCTCCCCTGGCAAGTATGCGGCATAACATTGTTTCTAGGAAAGGGGTTTATGTGGGATGATTAAAAATTCCATTTTCATAACATGTCTCTGATAGACTGCCCATTCAGCCCCCAATATTTGTAGAAAACTATTAAATTGTAGATTACAACCAAACATGTCAGCAAGTGACTTTCATTTCTATTTTGCACGGATGAAGACTTTTAGGCAGAAACTTCCCCATTGTCCTTCAAAATGACTCTTCTTATATATATCTACCCTTTTCTCCTTTTTGATTTTTTCACAGAGAAAGAACAGATATTTCTCCTTTCCAAAGCTAGCCTCTGTACTGTGAGTCTGGGTCCAGCATTCTTTCTCTTCTTATCTCCCATGCTCTAGCAAGAGCATTTCCTTCCCAACGGTTTTAATCTCCTTTCTCACTGCCCATTTCTTCTCTTCCTTCAAACACACACTGGCCCCCATCTAAAGGTCATTTTTTTCCTTCTCTACTTGACTCTTCTGATTACTTTCACTGATCCAAAGAAGTGGCCTTACCTTTTATTGAAACATCAAATTTTGACTTTAATCCCACACAATTTAGTCTAAACTTTCTGATAATATGGAATATGCAGCCAGGTTTACCAACAAGCTCCTGATGGCCAATTCTGATATTTTTCTCATTCCTCTTTTTCTTCGCCTTGATGCCTACTGACTATCCTTCTTCTTCAACACTCTTGAATTCCACATTGTTTTACATTGATTTGCTTCTTGGTTCTCAGGATGTGTATTTCCTTTTCCCTTTCCTACTCAGGGACCCTGCATGTGGCCAATTATACTATTAATTTCTCCATGCCAGCACGATCGCCTTTTGCTCCTCTTTCTTTAAATTCTTTACCCCAGAGATTTCACCCACTTCAAGGGGTTTTTGTTTTGTTTTGTTTTATTTTATTTTTTTAGAATTCACCAGCCATTCTGGGGATGGATTCTAAGTTATTACACATATTTTTAAAGCAACCTTCATTCTGAATTCGCCTCTTCTTGTTGAATTATATTATGTGAAGGGCTGCTTTTAGTTCAAAAAGCAAAACAAAAATAAAAACAGACAAAAAGCAAATAAAACAAAACAAACAAGCAAACAAAAACCCAAGTCAGAACAAAACAAAAGCAAACAAAACCACCCTTGCCGCCAAGCACGCCACAGAATTGATCGCCCTTCCTTTAAAACGAGTCTCTCCACTTCATGTGAACATATTTGTGATATTGTTGTTGATGTTTCCTTCAGTCTATTAGGCTTCACAGGGTGGTTGTGTTTGGCTCCTCCTCCCATTTTTTTTCCAGGTTGGTTGTCAAGCAGCCTCTGAGGTCACACAAGATGGCACCAGAAACGGGCTGGTAGTCCTGCCTGCTGGGTAGAGTTCTGATAATGAAGTCTTCGTGTATGACTGCGACCCAACTATTGATCAGACACAGCTCGGTAATTTCTGGGATCTGGTGCAAAATGAAAGTGCAGGGCCCCCTGTTCAATTTACTAAGAATTTTAGAGGCAGCACCAGCAGAGCGTGAGAGCAAATACTGGGTACATCTAAGCATGAGGCCTTGCGTGGCTTTGCAAGTCACAAGCCCCTGATGTCAGCGTTGCTATTTATCTTCCTGGGCGACAGATTCCCTTCCAGTTAAACAAGAGGTTGACCTAAGTGATATTGAAGGTAGCATCCTATTTTGCTCTAAAATTCAGTAATTTGAAGCTTTCTTTCTCTGCATCAGCTCCTGTATCATTGCCTCTATTCCCCCTTCCCACCTTGTTGGTTTAGTAATGCCTAAATACTAGGCTATGTTTTTTTTTTTTTTTTTTCTTCTTATCTCTTTGCAACCTAATCTCAGTCCATCCTGCTTGGGTTATTCATAAACTGAAGGCTCAGTTCAAACTTTATTTATTCATCAACATTGCTTTCTACTGTGTTAGTTTGGTAGGCCTGCTGTAACCAAACACCATGGGCTTAAATAACAGGGATTGTTTTCTCATGCTTCTGGAAGCTGTGAGTCCAAGATTGAGGAGTCAGGGAGGGTTTCTTCTGAGGCTTCTCTCCTTGGCTTGCCGATGGCCACTTTCTCACCTTGTGCTCACATGGCCTCTTCTCTGTGCACACACATTCCTGGTATCTCTCCCTCTTCTTGTCAAAATGCCAGTAGTATTAGAGTGAGGCCCCCTATGTCCCCTATGTCCTAACATAAGTTAGGCAACCTCCTGTCCTCTCTGAGCCTTCACTATCTCTTTAAGGGCTGGCTAATGATGGTCACGGTGGGGTTCAAGAGCATCAACACATGAATTTAGGGGGAGTGCACCGTGGTCCATAACTCACTACTTTTTTTGCATGAGTCTAAGTATATGGAGGGAAAGCTCTGCACAGGCTCAGCATGTTAAAAATATTCTGGGCTCCCACAGATGATAATGGCTGAGTGAATGCTCTCTTTCTTTCAAACTCAGAGCTCCTCAAACAGGTCTCACCTGTCCCCTTCTGTGCCTTTGCTTCTGCTGTGCAGTACACATGTAAAGCTGGCTTAATCTTCTCTGGCAATGTCCTCTCGTCTCTACCTCTGACCTGCCAAACCTCTCCCACATGAATGCTCACCTTTGTAGGTATTTGCATCATCTTGTTCTCGACTGTGACTTCTCTTTCCTCTGAATCTCAAAAATGTGTAAGGTCAGGGCCCCTGGGAGGCTCAGTGCTTTAGTGTCTGCCTCTGGCTCAGGTGGTGATCCCGGAGTCCCGGGATCGAGTCCTGCATTGGGCTTCCCACGAGGAACCTGCTTCTCCCTCTGCCCAAGTCTCTGCCTCTCTCTGTGTGTCTCTCATGAATAAATAAAAATAAAATCTTAAAAAAAAATGTGTAAGGTTGCCACCACCCGCCCAAGTTCGTATATTTACAGCCTTGCATCATGCTCTAAATTGATCCTTGCCTACCTGGTCCCTTGCCATCCATGTGTTCCTGAGCTCCTCCAGGGAGGACAACACTGAATCCCAGATCAGGGCTCCTCAGATCTAATGTGTACAGGCTTCCCCCGGGCTCTTGTTAAATCTGAAGTTTGATTCAGTTGCTCTGAATCAGAGGTGGGACCTGAGATTCTGCATTTCAAACAAGCTCCCAAGTGGTGCTGATGCTGCCACTCCACGGACTTTGTTTTAGGAGCAAAGTGCGAGCCTTCTCAGTTGAAAGCATCCCCTCTTCTCACTCACCTTTCCCTTACAAACAAGAGGCATACAGATATTTTCATAATGGATTATACCGTATTGATTAACCTCCTCTTAACCTTCATGTATTCATTCAACCTAGACCCAGGGTGCTGGGCACAGTGGAAAGTGTGATCTCTGGAGTTCAAGTCTGGGAAGGTAACATTTACTTAGACATTTATGTAGCTATGTATTCTTTGTTAGGGGACCACAGGGTAAAGTGTATAATAAAGCAGCAATTCCAATCAGTTAAAGTTCAATTTTCCTTCACAACATAAAACTTTGTAGGACTGTAATTCTAAGAGGAGGCTAAGCACATGCTGCCGTGGGTTGGAAGGAGCAAGAACGGAACACGTTGTGTTTATTCTTTGAACATGCAGTGAGTGCAGTTACTTCATGTGAAATTATTTATCTCTTAGAATTTACTTTATTCTGGAAGAAAAATATAAATGTCTTTAGGGGATTTAGTTTTGTGAAGCCTATTCTTTTACTCTTGTCCTTCTCACTTTAGACATAAAATAACTTTTGAGGCATTAAATTCTAATGAATAAGAACACATTTTAAAGCCCTTTCTTTGTATTTTATTCAGTAGCTGACTTTAGTTTCCTACAAAATGCTTTCTAAATTCAGTTTCTTATCATGGGTTCCATCCGGAATAAAATATATACTGCCCCTGGAGCACACAAGCTGTTTATGTACCAGGCCAATATATCTCAGGGAGAGGTCTGCATGATGCATAGGCTGTAATTTAAAAAAATAAAAATAAAAACCCAACTCCACATCAAGTATTTAGAGCTGCTCAGTGGGAAGAAAAGGCAGAAAAAGAGAAAAGAAGGCAGCTTATTAATTAACTCCTTTTGCTTTGAACTATGCATTTCTATGCTATTTTCAAGCCCCGTATTTTCACATATAATACTTCAGAGCACATTCTGGCTCGTGTTTTAAAGTCAAATGGAAGAAAGAGAGGGTCGGAGAGATGGAGTGATTTTTTTGGAACTTAATTCTCTTTCAACATTTTTCAGTAACAGGTTCTTGGAGGTGAAGAAGTGGGTGCCTCTCAGTACCTTTTCAAAGAATGCACAGAAGGTGGAGTTGTGCAGAACAACTTGCAAGCCTATGTTTGGAAAGAGGGCCTCTTCCTAGGGGTGCTTTCATCAGGGAATTCTTGTAGGTGAAGTTTTCAGCCTTCCTTTAGCAAAGCATTGATATTATGATAGGTCCCAACTGTGTAGCAGCTCAGAATTGCTGAGCCATCTTGACATCCATCCATTTCGACACCCTGTGAAAACCAGGTCCCAAATCTGCTAGATGGTGTCAGTTCAAAGACAAAGGGCTTAGACCCACCTTCGGGCTTCCTGGTGAGTAGTTTAAAAGCACTGATGGCAGAACTTAGTGTGACATGCCCAACAGACCTAGGTATTAATGCTGTGATGGAAACAAGACATAACCACCAGATTAGCTCTTTCTTCAGCTTGAGATTTTCACTCATGCTTTCTGCCAGACTCCTGAAGGACACAGTGCGCTTGTTTAACCAGTTCTCAACCTTGCCAATTGCTGGAAACTTGACTCTGCTAATTATTGGCAGGAATGGAGTCCAGTGACAGCTTTTCCGCTCTTATTGCCAGTGAAGATGGTTAGCTCAGTATAAAGTTTCCTTGGGTCATGATTGATATTACATGATGATTTAAGCCTTCTTCAGGTTTATTATTGCTCCCTTGTACTACATTTTGACTAATTTCGAGTGTCTTGAGGGCTCAGTTCTCAGCAAATGAGAAGCCTGGTGAATGATTGATTGCTTCATCACCCACTCATCCATCAGCTGTCTATGGAATACTTACTATCTGATACTCAGTACTTCTACTCAAGAGGCTCACTCACAGTGGAGAGGGGAAGATAGACCAGTAAGGTGAAGACTGTAGTACAGTGTGATGGGTGGAGAGAGAAAATAACTAACAATGAGTCGGAGATCCCCGAAGAGAGATTCCTACATCAGAGTGCAAAGGCAGCAAAGGGCACCCTGCCCACCTCCAGGGGGCACTGTTCACATTCCATAGTAAGTGAATGACACTTAGTAAGTGAATGACACTGATGTTTAGTGCAGTCTACTCAGCCTGCAGGGGGATAAGGGAAACTGGGTTTGTCAGATAAGCTGATGTTGGTCATGCTCCCAAAGTCTTTAGTATGTACTAGGAAGATTGTGTCTGTGAGCTGTAGATGGGGGCCTGGGAGAGTAGTAGTAGGAGAGATATTTGACTAGAATGATTATTAGGGACCAGATCCTACAGAGTTTTGTCTGCCATACCCAAAGAGTTTAGACTTCATTTCAATGGGAAATTAACTGAAGGATTTTCAGTAGGAAAGAGCCCTGTTTATTGGTATAGTACAGTGGGAGAGTGGAAAAGCAATGTGACCCTAAGGTCACATTTGAAAGACATTTAAAAACCCCCCAAACTGCTGGCTGTTCCTAGTTCCATGTGAGCACAGAATAGGGCTGGTGTAAACCTAGAGAGGAAAGTGCTGACTCTCCCTGTGCACCCTGACTTCCCACCCCAGGCACTTTACAGTTTTATTGTGGCTTATCCTGATCAGGACCTTGAGTGTCTCTCAGTGATGTTCAAAGCCTGTGAAAGTGGAACTTTCTCGCAGTGGGAAGAGTTTTCTCACTAGCTATTGGGGTTCTTGTGTCCTTAAGCAAAGCAGCATAGAACTCTGATCTAACCAGCCCTACCATCAGATAGTAGCTTTGTTGAATGTCTCTGGGAAGCTAACCTTGCTTAATAGCTTCAAGAGTCCAAACTACTGATGACATAAAATGGTACTGAAGCACTGATGAATACAAGAATGAGGTCTCCATGCTTTTTCTGTGCTTCTACTATATGTGAAATGCAGTGACATCTCCAGGGTCTTACAGCACTGTAAGGAAGAGCTTGCTTCATAAGTTACCTTAACTCAAACAATTCCAGTCTTGCTGTAGCCTAAGTTCTTGTGCCCCTATGATCATCTCCAGTGAATGGTAAGTCTCACTTAGGATCCGTACTCACTTCATTGCTGGTTTTCAAACCACGGTCAGCTCAACTGCATCAGAATTACCAGATGGTGCCCTTTAAAATACAGCTTCATAGTTGTAGACCCTATCTGCTGGATTGGAATATCCACAGAGAAACATAGGAATCTATATTTTAATAAGCTCTATGACCTCAGTGATTTTTATCAAAAGATTTCTAAGAACCACTTCATGACTGTTCCTACTGATGCTGATGTGTAGTCTAGCCAACAAAATATCTTGTTTATATTTTTTCTGAAGCTCTTTGCGCACTGGATTTTTAGGTTGAGTCATGGTCATTAAAATTATAATGTCTTGTCAAAAGATACTACATATAAAAATATATTCATCTTCATCTTCTAATTAATTAATTAATTGTTGGAATCCATTCCTGGTAATCGTGTGTATTTTGTTGACAACTTCACTATGAAGGTATATGTGGTAATGTAATTGCCTGATTCAAACTTGAGAATCACTAAGTATGTATAGAAAAAGAAAAAAAAGGATTCGAAACTGAAGGTTCTTTTAAACTGAAGTATTAGGTGGCGTTCTGTGAAGTTTCACTGATGAAAGACCTAATGTGACAATGTGGTGACAATCCAAGGATTGTAAATTTAGAGACAAAATTTATCTTACAATGAGTTGGGAAATAATTCTCCATGAGTCTCTGATGGCCTGTATATCATGAGAGCAGTACATTAGGAGGCAGTGGCTACTTTTGTTCTCGATTTTCTTTTCAATGATCTTTGTATCATGAACAGACTCCAAAGATAGAGCCAGTGTCTCTCTCTAAGGCAAGCAGATTTATTTACAACCTTGAAGATAGAATATTTCTCTTGCAATAAAGAGCACACAAGCTTATTGTCCTTCAGAAAAGATTTGAGTTCTTCCGTAATGCAATGCTGGGTTCTTCTGTAATGCAATCCATGGTGTGTGCAGGCATGAATTGGACTTCTCCATATCTCCTTCTGGGAATTAGGGCTCCAGGAACTGACACAATGGCTGACCCTCTGGCTACTACCATTGCTGTGAAGGATACGTTTGTTTGCCTGTGACCCAGGAGATTTTTGTCTTCTATTAGCTTCCATAAGACTGTGACAATAACTTGTTAGCTTGAAGATAGGATAAAATCTCAGATCTTTAAAGTTCTTGATAGTATGGCTTTAGGAAGGGAGACTGTGAAGGCGTACATCCCATTCATACTGGTAGAGTTCCTTCTCTTGACTTGGTACTTGAGCAATATTCATCTCATTTACACAACCCAGAATTCTATTTTCCTGGGACTGAGTAATCTCTCTAACAATAGACATCTGATTATCTACTTAAAAAAAGATATGGTGGAAACCTTTAAAATTTTTAAAGTCACAGGCAACAGTACTAAAAAATGACTGTAATATTAAGGGGCAGTTCTATGATGATTGAATCAGTATCTAGAATACTGTGTTTACCAAAAGGATAACCCTACAACTTTCCTCAAGCCCAGTAGTTTACTGTTAACTATGCTTCTGATCAAGAATGTAGCCCCAAGTAAATTATAGAAATTAGTTTTAAAAATATGGCTCAATATGTAAAAACTGGGAACCTCATTTTGTTAGCAATTTTTAGCAAAATTATTCTCCAAGTCTATAAAATGGCATACATATGTTATCCATACTGATTATATAGAAACTCAGCTTCCTAGGAAATGCAAATAGAGCATATACTGTATCCTTAGTCACATCTGCAAAGTCCCTTTTCACAGGTTGTGGGGATGAGGTCATGGAAAACTTTGCAGGCTTATCATTTTACCTACCAATCTCCCCAACCCATACCACTCTGAAGATTCACATCCATTCCAAAGACAAAATACATTTATGCTACCTGAATGTTCCTGAAAATCTCAACCCATTACAAAATCAACTCAAGTCCAAAATCTCATCTAAATATTATCAACTTAAATGTCCCAAATCTCATCACCTAAATCATCTAACTTCAGTATAGATGAGACTCTATATGAAATCTACTCTGCAAACTATTCCTCTACATCTGTGGACCTGTGAGACCAAAGAATAAGAATTATGCTGGGACAGGCATGGGATAATAGTTACAGGCTTTCTGGTTCAATAAAGAAGAAAATGGACAGAAAAGGAAGTCACCAGTCTCAAACAATTTAAAAATCCAGCTGAGCAAACTCATGAAGTTTCAAGGCTTGGGAATAATCCTCTGCTTTCTGGAATCACCCACCTTGTGTGTTCTCAGTTTGCCCTTCAGAGTTATGTGTGTTGGTTGTGTATTTCCCAAAATTCATTTTGGTATTTATTTCCAATGTCATCCCAATGTGGTTGGAAAACAGATAGATTATTTATTACTACTTTCTTTGCGTTAATTAGATATTTTCTTGGGTACCATTTTAATTTCCTTTTTAAAAAATTATACTGTCTTTAGTTGTTTTATAAGTTGTTAGTCAGGGAGTCAGAATTAACCTCTTAATTTAAAACAATCTAATTTGGATTGATACAAACTTTGTTTCCAAAGTATACAGAAATTTTCTTGCTATATACTTCTGTTCACTCTCCACTTCTTTGTGCTTTTATTGTCATGCAAATTATATCTTTGTGCATTGTGATTCATTAACACAGTGCATAGATTATTACATTATCTTTTTTTGGGTAGATAAAATTGGGTAGATGAAAAGAGCTACAAACAGAAATATATTTTTATTGTCTTTATAATCACCCATGTAGTTACTTTATTGGTGATATCCATTTCTTTGTGTAGATTCCAATATTTTGTTTGCTTGTTTGTTATTTGTTTTGTTTTGTTTTTCATTTTAGCTCGAAGGATTCTCTTTAGTATTTCTTGTGGCGCAGGTCAGCTAGTTCTCTTAGTTTTTGTTTACTTGATAGTTTTTAAACTTTTCCTTCATTTTTGAAAGATAATTTTGCTTGGTTAACAGTCAGCACTTTGAATTTTGCATCCCCCACTGCCTTCTGGCCACCATTATTTCTGATAAGAATTCTCTTGTACATGAAGGATCTTTTTTTTTTTTTTACACGCTTTCAAGATTCTCTCTTTATTGACAATTCATTGAGACAATAATGAGATATAAAATATGATGCTTTTGAGTTTATCTTACTTAGAATATATTGAGATTTTTAAATGACAAGATTGAAGTTTTTGATCAAATTTCAGAAGTTACTGGTCTATTGCGCTCTCATTATACATGGGTTGGTATGTCTGATATTGTCTCACAACTCTCTGAGACCCATTAATTTTTCTTCATTCTTTATGTTCTCCCAACTGTATAATTTCAATTGAAATATAGTCAGGTTGGCTAATTTTTTCTTCTGACATTTCAAAGCTGTTAACATCCCTAGTGAATTCTTTTCAGTTGTTATAATCTTCAACTCTAGAGTTTTATCTGGTTATTTTTATATTTTCTATGTGTTTAGTGATATCTTCTATTTGGTATTTTCCTTTATTTTTTTTAACACATGGATTATTTTTTTCTTTAGCTATACATTTAATACCTGTTTTAAAGTCTTTGTCTAGTAAGTCCAAAATCTGGACTTCCTTAGGAACATTTTTTATCGACTGATTTCTTTTTTTTTATTGTGTATGGGTTTTAATTCCTTTTTCTTTGCATAGCTCATAATTTTTTTTTGAAATTAAATAAATTAGGTAGTATAATATGTTAACTCTGATTTCTCTCTATCCTTCATTCCACAAGGTTTTTTGTTTGTTTGTTTAGTGTGTCTTTCTTTGTTTAGTGACTTTCCTGGACTAATTCTATATAATCTGAATTCTTTGTTATTTGTGACCACTGCTGTCTCTGCTTGGTTAGTGTAATTAATGGTCAGCTAATTAATAGAACCAATAAATCTCCCAGGCTTTGAATAGAAGCTCTTGGTGTGTGTCCAGGCACACCTTTGATGCTCCTGTAGGCAGTTGACACTTCTGCCTTAGCTTTCACAGAGTCTTATGGTCAGTCAGAGATGAGAGATCAGGACATTCTGAGGTCTTTCCTGGGTATATGTACAGTAGTGCATTGATCCCTGGTTTTCTAGACTTCTAGAAATATGTTGGGAGTTTTAAAAGCCCTCTATGAACATCTCAGTACTGTTTTTTCCTTTTAAATGTTTTGGCCAGCTTCTTGTTAGTTCCAACTGGGATCACTGCTTCAGGCAGCTGTGATGTTAAACAGTTGCTGATGATTATTTTCTACAAATGTTTGTACAAAGTGAGTTCTGAGCTACAAACCCATTTTATTCTACCAGCAGCTGCTAGGCTTCTACAGCCGAATCGGTTGTAAGGCTGTTCGTTTTCAAGGCTGCCCCAGAGCTGGGGGGAGAGTGGTGGGGACATGCCAAGTTAAAACACCACATCTGTTGTTCTTACTAAGATCCAGCTATTTATCTTGTATAGTGTTCTTCAGATTGTTGCAAGCTTTTGGTTCATTTCCACGGTTCTGAAAAAGTAAGTTTTGACTATTTTTACAAGTGCTCCTGTTGATTTAATGGAAAGGTAGGTTTTCAGAGTTCCTTACTCCACCATTCTAGAAGTGCTTCTTCTTCTGTCTTACTCTAATTTACTCACCATTTAGGGCACATATTAGTTATCAGTTCTATTAGGAAGTCTCTTGATTTTGTTTCTCTCCTATATCTTCCAGAACACTTGTACTTCTCACATGTGTTTCTTAATTGCCTGTTTCATATCTAGCTCTTCTGGAAATTTCTAGATGCAAAGATCATGTCCTGCTACCTCTTTTATCTCCAGTGCCTAAGATAGTGCCAGGTGCATTGGAACCTACTAACTATTGTTGAATGAATGAATCTATCTTACTTCTTTTAAAAATGCAGTAGCTGAAATAACCAATTACTTATCTGACACAATTTTGTTTTAAAAATTTTTGTCTCAAAATCTGTTTAGAGTTTTAAGTCTATAAGGTGATTCTTTTATAACATATTTTATATTTTTACAGACTGAAAATGTCCTTGACAACAAGATGGATATTCGCTTGTCTTTGTAGGCTTTGTAGAAAATGCACTTGACCCTAAAGTATTTCTATTTCTTTCTTCTTCTGTCCTCTTCCATATGTCCATCCTGACACAGGAATTGCCAAGATCAGACATAAAGGGGAAAAGCAACATAAGGATGCTCTTAGTAGTTCATGTGGAAAGAAAAAGAGATGATCATACTTTTTCTGTTGGTGATGAAAGGGTGGTGTTTATAGGCTGATTACATGAATATGAGTTTCATGATGTTTTTTTTTTTAACTCTAGCACCAGCAGCAGGGTTCCTTCAGCAGAAATCCTTGATTGAGGAGCTAAAGGCAATGAGAAATAAGTGTAGCTGCTAATTAGACACTTCGAATGAGCAGAGAGGGAAAATGAGCCATATAGAACAGCAGGGACTGCCTATACCCTTTTGATATCTGACAATCCAAATTTTAAGACTGTAGAAGCAATAGACTTACTGTTACTCTCTCTGGACAATTCTGATTTGGGACTCTTGTGAAGACAATGAAAATATTGGATAAATCAAGTCAAAAATGAATCACCTAAATAATACCCCATTCTTCAGTGTGCTTTCCAAAAAGTATTGACAAATACCTGGGTGTCGAGTCTGATATGTCTGCCATATTCTACTATGTTATATGTAACAAATTCATAAAGAGGATGGTATTGACATTTTAATTAGCTGCTTTCTTTTTCTTTCATGCTCCCCTCTTTGTCACTGAAATGGTAGCCGACTATTAACAGCCTAAGAGCACAATAACATATTCTGGTACAGCATAATACAATCACTTAGAGTGCAGTGCGTGACTGATCTGGTGATCTTTGTTCTGCATTACTCTGCCACAACCTCAGCAAAACTGCATTTGTACCTGATGCACTTAAACTTCTCTGGTTTGTAACATTGTCTCAGCACAAGAACATTAGTAATCCAGTCAAACATTAAAAGGTAAAAGTACATGTATATTCTCTTCTGCAAGTCATCCATCCAGAAAATAACTTGTGTGATTTGAAAAGGAGCATGCAGCACATGCAGTAAGTCAGAAACAAATGTTTCAAATGCAGGGTGTCAAACATTTCATGAGATCCAAAAGTGCAGTCGTTTATTCAGATTATTATTATTATTTTTAATAAACTTGCCTGATGAGTGCTTAGATATTTTTACTGTTTTTTTTTTTTTTTTTTTTTTTTGGTGTGCTGTCAAAAGGTTTAGGATATTAATTACATTGACAGGATCTTAAGAAATAGTAGTAATGGATTTCTTTTAATTTGCTGTGCAAATTAAAAAAATAGTAATTAAAACTTAACTTTCTCTGATAATGTGCCTCTGATTTGTATGGTTTTATTTTCAGATCAATTTATACAATCATGTCAGGGAACTTATTTCCTAGATTACGCTCTTTTTTTCTACCTTAATATTGGTTGACAACTTTGCTCTGAAAAACATATTTGCTTGTGTAGGGACACATCCATTGTTGATCTAGCAACATCATTGTTTAGACTTGGTTTGGATTTTGTGTTGGGCCCAGATAAAAACTGAAAAATACAAATTTAGTCGTAAATCTTTCCATACCTTGGATATAAGGGACAACAAATTATCATTTAAAATATATTTTTAGTTCACTTTTCAATCTAGCGGAACAATGTCCATTATATTCCAACGATAACTTGGCATGTATATTAGCTGAGCAAGAGCAACAGGAAAATGTAGGGAGGAAAATTCTACTGTGCCGTTCACAAGGACAAATGAGGATGGCTTTGCTTCTGTGTGTTCTATCTTGGCTATCATGTTTAGAGAATGTGTGTTGACCATTTGCAAAAGATAGGAAGCCTTAGCCAAAGCAATACAATCTACCAGAGCACACCTTTGTAAGCAGCTTCTGGTTTTGTACTCTCTATCCTTTGTGTAATATGCTCCTGCACTACTATACCAATAGTATTGCCTTCTCAGACGTACTGACTGCCCTGCAGCATAAGAAGTGGCATTGATGAGTGGTGATCTAGAAGCCACAAAATTGCTGACCCAGGCGGTAAGCGAGGAGATACTGATGTGACTTTCAAAGATCTGTTCTGTGAAATCATGAAATGGAACCATAAAGGCTGATTAAACTCTTCTCAAGCTCCCTTGTTGAGATATTGATTCCCAGTAGAAGTTAGCTAGTTCTTATTAAAAGGTGATCCAGGAACCAAGGTAATTTCCCTTCTGTTCTCTTCTACAAGATAAAGAAGCTGAAAATACTTTGCAAAGAGTGACAAGTCATTCATAAAGATGGCTTTCAAGCTTGAGATCACGGCAACACACACCTAACCCAAAGACAGCACTCGGAAATGACATTTCCCATCTGGCATCCCAAAATAAAAAACATTTTCCAGAAAGAGAATTCATGACTCAGAATTTAATTCACTTTCTATAATATGGATTCCAATTTTCACAGCAAGTTATTATCTATTTAATAAAAACTGGAGCACGTGTATTCCCTTCATTAAATTGTTTAAGAATTAAAATGAGATTTCAGTGTTTTATTTATTATCTTTAGAAATTTCAAGTATTAATATTATATTGTATAGTTTCTAATTTTAATCATAGATTTATTAAATAAAAGGCCTATAAAAGAAAATTACTCAATTTTCATCACCCTCAATTACTTCATGTGATCAAAGCTTCTTTTTTTTTAAAGATTTTATTTATTTATTTATTCATGAGACACACACAGAGAGAGAGAGAGAGAGAGAGAGAGAGAGAGGCTGAGACACAGGCAAAAAGGAGCAGGATCCTCGTAGGGAGCCTGATGTGGGACTCCATCCCAGGACCCTGGGATCACACCCTGAGCCGAAGGCAGACACTCAACTGCTGAGCCACTGGGGTGTCCCATGATCAAAGCTTCTGATCTTATAAACAAACCGTGACTATCATAACTTTTTAACAATTGATTATTTCCTTTGAAAATATTGAAATTTAGACTATGAGAATTCATAAGTTCAAAACAAGGATACAGATTCTTAATGCTGGAAGGAGTTTATATGTTTCCCTTCAGAACTTAATTCCAGGTCAGGAGATAAACTCTGGAGGACAAAAAGAATTCATTTGTGTTTAAAAAAATAGAGAGTGAGATAAGATGGAAGACACATCCAACACTCACTCAGCTAGTCTAAGACGAACAACAAAGGATGCTTCATCTAAAAATTCTGAAATTCCAGGCACCAGAAGGAATTTTTCCAGGAGGAAATAAACATGAAATTAGACAGAGTGAAAGTCTTATGGAATTGGAGGGACCCTAGAAACTGTGATGGGTGGGGCATCATAGGAAGAAACTCCTTTCCTGTCTTACACTCAGATTTCTTTATTTTCCTCCACACCTCCCCATGTCCCTATTTTGTCCTCCCCACCTTCTCTCACTCTCTCCTTGGGCCTTTCTTGCCCACTCCAGTATGGCCATGGCTTTGATGCAGGAAGAGTGGAGTGTTAAATATGTAACGAGGACATGTTGACTACTCGGTGCCATGGGATGAAACTGGACTTGAGATCAAAGGAATCATATTTATTTCCAGCTCTTCAATTTATAAACTGTGTGACTGGAAAGGTCACTCGATCTCTCTGAGCTTCAGTTTTTCCAGATGCCTAACCTACTGTGCAGGCTTGTTGTGAAGCACAAATAAAATGATGCATGTTAGAGTGTTTCATAAACTATAAATGGGCATAATCTAAATGTGGCGATAACTACATTTTATGTTTGAGCTTTGTCTGATATTGCTTTGATAGTTTTCATATCCCTCCTATCAGAATGTCCAGATTCCTTGGGGGTCATCACTTTTTTCTTATTCATTACAAAAAAAAAACACTTAGCACTATGATTTGTACAGAATAGAGCAACAATTTTTAAATTGGAACACTATATTAAATAATAATAAAACAAATTCAGGTCATGAAAGCCCTTGTATAGTCAAATTTAAGTTCAGAGAGGAGGCCAAAGCATTTCAAGGGGCAACTTCGGAAGTCCCAGCTGTAGGAGTTGGTCATATTCCCAGCTTCACTCCCGCCTTGGGATTCCCATCTACATACATAGTCAGACAATTCAGACGATTTCAGTCTCTCCTTCCCTCCGTCCCACATTGTCCTAAAGTGCTGACGTTCCTGGTGTGTCCCTATCTGGGTCCTCTTCTAGCAAGTGGTGCCCTATTAGAATTCTACAGTATGATGCCTGCAATACTAATTTCTGCTCCTTTTAAAGTTCTAAATACCATACTCTCCTCATGCCAATTTTAGGAAGAAATAGGATGCTATTTTTGACATTTCTGACTTCTCTGGAAATATATCCCTTTTTATTTTTGTTCCATGAAACAAAATAAATACTTTGTATTTCTTGTTACTAATTTGCTGACTTATTATCTGTTTGCAGGCATTCTGATTTTCAAAACTGGAATTTCCCTGACCGGTTTCAAAGACAGAATACAGAGTGAAGAAAATCTGCTGCTGCTTTTGGCCGGGTGACCGTAACTGAATGAATATTTGCTTCTGAGCCTTCAAACACCTCAGCTTTCAACTCCCATAAAATTCCAATCTCACAGGGTGCTGCAACTGGCATGCATGGAGCAGTCAAGGGGTTAAGCAAGCTTTCTATTTTATGAGCCCTTAAATCCTAAGTGATGTTCTGTGTTGCACATTACGAGGGCAGCCATGAAAGGATATATATAACTTTTTTTTTTTTTTTAATTCTTCACATCACCTGAGTGAGGTTTTGAAAGCTTGGTAACATCCCAGGAGCAAGCAAAGCATAAAAGCATTCACTAGACACAGAAGGTAGAGTAGATGCATTAAGATTAGTCACCACTTTGGAAAATATATGTGCATATACACACACGCACACAAGTGCACACACAAAGGAAACAATTTCAGAAAGGTTTAGGGTTTGCTTTTGTAAAAAAAAAAAGTGAGCTCTAGAACACTTGACTTTTTAAAAATGTCAAGGTTTCTCTATGACATGGGAACATTATCAAGTATGAAAATACCTATTTAAGTTGTACTTCTAAAAATATGGTGTTGTCATTGTTTCTTGATTCATATTACTTTTTATGGATATGAAATGTCCTTATGGTTTTGCTCTAAAATAAAGTCTTAAATTTCAAACCTAGATAAATTCCTCGAGATCTTCTATTCTCTAAGCTTTATGGATGTTAGTTTTATTACTTAGCCTTTGTAATTCATATTAATATATCATTGTTGAAGTAATAATCTACGTGAAATACTTTTATATTCTGCATTTGAAAGCATTCACTTTATGGACTGAAAGATTATAATAGGAAGATACAAGTGCAGGAAGATGAAATTCATACATATAGTTGTGCATAATTCAAGCATCTCCTTTTTTTGTTTTGTAAAAAAAAAAATCAATGGTCTACTGTGCAGAAATACTTAAAATCTAACAGGAATGGCAAAAGACCTCCATCTTTCAAGTGTTAAGACAGTATACACATACATGACAAATATGTATGTTCAGCTTTCTTCATAATTAGGAACAGTTTTAAATTGGATCTGCAGCCAATGAAAAAAATCTTACTGTGAGTAGCTCTGTATTAGATATAGCTAAAGCAAACTATTCTAATTAAGTGATTCGAATTATTCTCTATTGCTCGGCTGGGAAGACAAGAACAATTTTGTTTCAAACTCAAGCTTGTGAAAATTGAGTACCAAAAAAATGGAGCTATAAAATACATATCATAATAGTGCATAGCTTTTAGGATTGTTATGAGGAATAAAATAATAGTGGCAAATTATATAGCACAAAATAAGTACTTAATAAAGTCAGCTATTTTTATTATTATTGATTTACTTATTGATAAAGTGAGGATAGTATCTATCTTTCATTGGTTTTATTTTATTTTTTAATTTTTTAAAAAAGATTATTTATTTATTCATGAGAGACTTAGAGAGACGCAGAGGCACAGGCTGAGAGAGAAGCAGACTCCCTGCAGAGAGCCTGATGTAGGACTTGATCCCAGGACCTCAGATCATGCCCCGAGCAGAAGGCAGACGCTCAACTGCTGATCCGCCCAGGCTTCCCTCTTCCATTGGTTTTAGAAGGGTTAGTCACATAAGAAATGTGTGTTTCCTGCATTTATTTAATTGATTAAATTGTTTTTTTCACCTTCACTCTGTTAATGAAGGGTATTACATTGATCAGTAGATTTGCCAATAGTAACTCAACCTTCATTCCTGGTATAAATTCAGTGTGGGTATGCTGAGTGATCTTTTCGTACATTAGTAGATTTAGCTTGCTTATATTTTGTTTAGAATCTTAGTAGCTGAATTTATGAATGAATTTTGCCTTTAGGTTTTCTTTCTCATACTGTATACCTGTTTTGGTATTTAATAACTTAAAATTTATTAGGGAGTTTTCTACTTTTGTCTATTATATGGAAGAGTTTACTTAAAAATGGAATGACTTGCAATCGGAGAAGGACAAACATTATATGGTCTCATTCATTTGGGGAATATAATATAAATATAAATATAAATAATAGTGAAAGGGAATAGAAGGGAAGGGAGAAGAAATGGGTAGGAAATATCAGAAAGGGAGACAGAACATGAAGACTCCTAACTCTGGGAAACGAACTAGGGGTGGTGGAAGGGGAGGAGGGCGGGGGGTGGGGGTGAATGGGTGACGGGCACTGAGGGGGGCACTTGACGGGATGAGCACTGGGTGTTATTCTGTATGTTGGCAAATTAAATACCAATAAAAAATAAATTCATTATTTAAAAAAATGGAATGACTTGTTTCTTAATTGTATGATAAATGTATTATAGCTAATTATTCAACTTATTTGTTACTTAGTTCTTTAAAATTCCTTTTTTGTTTATTTATTATTTTTATTTAAATCCAATTAATATATTATTCAATTAATATATTCAATTCAATTAATATATTATTAATTTCAGAGGTAGAGGTCAGTGATTCATCAGTCTTATGTAACACCCAGTGCTCATTACATCATGTGCCCTCCTTAATGTCCATCACCTAGTTATCCCATCCCTCCCATCCCTTCTTCTCCAGCAACCCTCAGTTTATTTCCTATGATTAAGAGTCTCTTATGGTTTGTCTCCCTCTCTGATTTTGTCTTATTTTATTTTCCCTCTCTTCCCCTATGATCCTCTGATTTTTTTCTTAAATTCCACACATGAGTGAGATGATATGATAATTGTCTTTCTCTGACTTATTTCACTTAGCATAATACCCTCTAGTTCCATCTATGTCCTTGCAAATGGCAAGGTTTAGGGTTTTTTGATGGCTGAGTAATAATATATATATATATACCACATCTTCTTTACCCATTCATCTGTTGATGGACATCTGGTCTCTTTCCACAGTTTGGCTATTGTGGACATTGCTGCTATAAACACTGCGGTGCAGGTGCCCCTTTTGATCACTACATTTGTATCTTTGGGGTCAATATCTAGTAGTACAATTGCTCGGTCATAGGGTAGCTTTATTTTCATGTTATTTAAAATTGCTTCTTGAGACAGTTTTGCTGGTTATATCTTTCTAGGAATTGACAAATTTTGTCTCTGTTTTAAAGACTATTGGCATATATCTGTTAAAAGAAAAGTGTAACAAAATACCAACCACAAGCAGTTGCGGCAAGGATTAAATGAAGTAAAAACTACATAAAACACCTAGAGCAAGCCTAATTCACGTCAGATATTCAATACATGTTAGTAAATTGTCATTACTATTATTATTATCTTTAAAATATCTGTCCTATTTGTAGTTCTAGCTCGTTCTTCACTCCTAACATTGATTTATCCCGTACTTCTTTTTCTTCTTCAAACTTGCCAGAACTCTGTTGATTTTATCAGTCTTCTAAAACATCTTTAAAAAAAATATTGATTCTACTATATTGTCTTTTTCTGATCCATTAATTTTTACCTTGATTTTTTAAAAATAATTTTTTCTACTTTTCTTTTCTCCTCTTGCTTTTTTTCTGTCCTCTTACATAGCATGCTTAGCTCATTAAATTTTGTCTTTTCTAAACATAATGTTTTTGAAAATTATATATATGTGTGTATATATATATATGTTATGTCCAACAAATTTCTCCCTTCTCATTGAGGATAAAAATGCATGTAGGAAAATAAATAAAATGCACTGATCTTAAGCATGCAATTAGAAGAACTTAAAGGTTTATATACCTGTGACTACACCCAGAACAATGTATGCAGCATTTCAGGCACTCATATTCAGTCAGTAAAACCCCAACTTGAGATAACCAGTTACATTGACTTCTATTGTTGTGGATTCATTTTCCTTTCTTTACTTTACTGTGGAATAATGCACCGCATTCTCTCTAGTCTGGCTCCACTGGCCCCAAACCATGCTTGTGATATTTATTCTTATTGTGTATATCAGACACTCATCATTTTTTCCCAGAATGAATATAACATGCTTAATCTTTTCCAATGTTAATGAGCATTTGGGTTTTTTTCCAGGATTTGTATATCATGAATAAACCTGGTAAGGAAGGGATCCCTGGGCCCTTCCTTGGCGCCTGCCTTTGGCCCAGGGCACAATCCTGGAGTCCCGAGATTGAGTCCCGCGTCAGGCTCCTGGCATGGAGCCTGCTTCTCCCTCTGCCTGTATCTCTGCCTCTCTCTCTCTATGTCTATCGTGAATAAATAAATAAAACCTTAAAAAAAAAACTGGTAAGGAATTCTTGTATATGTCATTTGATGGACAGATGCATCCCACAGGTTTCACTATGTATGTATTTCCATTTTGATTGTGCCACAATATCTCAAGTAATACCTTCAGATCTATCTTGCAGTTCACTAATTGTCTCTTCAGTTGGGTATAGCATAGTTTAACATTAGTGGGTGTTTTAATTTCAATTTTTATACAAAATGTATGAATTTTTTATATATTTAGTTATATTCTATTTTTATGTTGTATTTTCATTTGTATTACATTTCCACTTTATTCTAATATTTTTGTTTGTATTTCATTTTTTCATTTTTAAAAATTTTATTTTGTTATTTACAAATCTCATAGGTTAAGTTTATAGTCTCTTCTTTTGTCATGTTTTAAATTATGTCTTATATTTCTTAAAACATATATATGTTTTATGTTCTTTTTCTGATAATTTCAGCATTTGGTGTTTTTTCAGGTTTGATTCTGCTGTTGTTTCTCCTGGCTCTTGGTTAAGTACCTTGTCTTTCATGTGTATTGTAATTTTTAATTTTTTAAATCTAATTTGTTTCTTGAGAGAGAGAAAGCATGTGTGTACGACTGGGAGTTAGGGGAGGAGGGGCAGAGGGAGATGGAGAGAGAGAATCTTTTTTTTTTTTTTCTTTAAAGATTTTATTTATTTATTCATGAGAGACACAGATTGAGAGAGAGGCACAGACACAGGCAGAGGGAGAAGCAGGCTCCATGCAGGGAGCCGGACACGAGACCCGATTCTGGGCCCCCAGGGTCACACCTTGGGCTGAAGGCGGCGCTAAACCACTGAGCCACCGGGGCTGCCCAAGGAGAGAGAGAATCTTAAGCAGGCTTCATGCTCAGCCTGGAGACAGATGCAGGGCTCCATCTCATGACCCTGAGATCATGGTCTGAGCCAAAATCAAGAGTCAGATGCTTAACTGACTGAGCCACCCAGGGGCCATTATAATTTTTTAATAATACACGGTTTTCATTAGAACTTTAGTCATGGGAATTATTTGAGGCTTGCCTGGAGGGAGCATTCCTCCCAAGAAGCTTTGTATTTGTTCGTGAAAGGTGACTGGGGCATGAGCAGCCCTGAGCCATCTTAAACTACTTTTAAACTCCAGATTGTGTTTTTGTTTTGTTTTTAATCTCATTAGGCAGTTCAGGTTGTTCAATACTTTCTAGAGGCCAATGAATCGACTTGGTAATAAAGAGGTTTGGAGGAAGAGATTATTGGAGCTTTACCAAAACTTTAGCTATGCCATACCCAAATAATTTGCAGAAAGCTTTGGGATTTCAAATGTTCTTTTTCCCTCCTGATACAGTTATCATAATGCTATACAGAAATTTCCCATCTCTATCTTCTTTTATTTCTTTTTTCTTTCCATTCCTCAAATTAATCTATACCCTAAAATGACATAGCATTGATATTGTTGAAAAATATCTAGCAAGATATTTCAGGCAACTTTTCTTACACATACACTTTTGGGAAATCTCTTCATCCCAGATTATAGCACATGCTCTCCTCTTCCAATGCCAATACTACTTACTGATTATACTACTAATAATGTACTTCCTTCTTTTTTTTAGTTTTTAGTTTTTTTTTTTTTTTTTTTTTTTTTTTTTTTTTTTTAGGGAGTACATACGTATCTTTCTTTATAATCAAACTGTATGGTTCTACAGTCAGGGACTATGTCTTTATAGTTGCATATCCCTTATCATCTTTACAATATGCAGGATAAAGGGGAAAATTTGCTGATTGATTGGTGGTGCACCTCTGCCAAACCTTGGATTGTGCTGTGAACATCTACATCAACACTTCCTCATGTTGCAAAGTTCTTATGTTTGGCTTGCTAACTTGATCTTTCTTTCTGTAGGCTGCTTTGCTTCTTTCCTGATTCTAATTCCTATTTTTCTGACCCTCATCCACTTTATCTTCAACCTCATCCCTTTGAAAACAACAATCTTTTTGGGCAGCAAGTATCTCAGTCACAAATATTGTGAGTTTAACCTAAAAGCAGATTAATTGTCTTTTATCTCAAATGTCTGGCTTTCATCACTCTTGACTTTGTTCCTTGGAATCATACAGGTAAACTAATGCTTCTCTTTTAATAGAAAATCATTAAAGGCAAAGAGGAAGAGCCGTCATGAAACCAGGTACCAACTTGTAATGCTAATAACTTACTTTTCTACTCCGGCAGCCTCTGGGATCATTTCATTACCAGCTACATGTTTTACACATTGCCAAATCCATGGATCCATCCTGTCCCTGAGTGTGAATGTATACAGAACTCTCACCCATGTTCCACTGGCATAGCATCAAGAACACCTTTGCACTCTATTCCTTTTATATGTTGCTCTGTAACTGAATTTTAGCAACTTAAATATTTTCTTTTTTTCTTTTCCTCTCATGTCTGTGTTCCTTGACTTAACACACAACTGGTTTGGTAGTCCTCATTTTTTAAGGTTAGGTCTTGTCCTGTGAAGTCCTATTGCTGATTCTCGCTAGTGTATCTATCTTCTTGCCTTCCCCTTTTGCTAGGAGTTTGGATCTCCTCTGATAACTTGCTCCATACCTGAATATCCATCTGTCATCTGAGTTTACTTGTTTTGGTGATTCACGGAGTATTCATATAGGCTGCTGCTTAAGAAGACCACTTATCACCAAGCTGGTTACTAAAACTTTTAGAATGGTCAAGGGAAGAAAATCAAGTTGCAGCAGTTAACGATAATTGGAGACAGATAACTTCCACCTCTGCTTCTAAATCTTGAGTTTTGAAAGAGTCAATATCGTTATGTTTTGGACAACAGATAGAATGTATCTGGAAATCGGTAAAATGACTGTTACCAGTATGGCATAATTAGAAATATAAATTTTTAGGGAGGGGGGAAGAAATATAAATTTTTAGGAAGCATATAATGTAGAAACATAATAGTGTCATTAAACAAAAATATTAAATAATGCCAACAGCTCCATAGCCTAGTGTATCTTTACTGTGCTAACTCATTTTATTTGCCTAACTTGTTTACAGAATACAATAAATTGTACAGCATAAGAAAATTTATAATAGAGCCACTAAAATTAGTTTTCATGTAGTGTCATGGTTGGCCAATAAGTCATCAAAATCATATCTTAATCCCCAAATCTCTAAAGAAAGCCATACAACTCAGTTTTCATCTTAGGGATTTCTGAAAACACCATCTCTGAATTCTTACTGTTGAATTGGATGGGGTCAGCACAGAGAGAACAAAAATTGATAGAAACATACTTTCTACAGATAATATTTGGCAGGAGTGGAGGACAATCAATATGAAACCTCTAGTTCAATACTATTACACATAAAAACACAACACCAAACTTTTTAGCGGCACAGAAACATATTAAAATCAATATTAAGTACAAGTATGTATCAGCCCAAAGAAAATGTCAGATGAAAAACCTGTGGAGATCAATACTAAGGCCAAAAAATTCACATATTTTCTTTGTGAGGTTGCTGTGAAATGAAGAAATCTGTATTAGTGACAGTGACAATGTGCAAGATTCTCTCGTTAAAGAAAATCCAGCTTAATAAGTACATGTTATAGTACTGGATTTCTTCCAAACTCTCTCTCCACCCTGTTTTGGCATTTACTCATGAAGGAGATTCTGTGACACCTGGTGAGTATGACTTGTATTAGTTTCAGCCTGGGTGTAGGAACAGTAAAAGGTGTGAGTTGGCAGTGGTGGCAGTCTTGAGAGAGGAGGGAGGATGGCAGGCTTGGGGATGTGTATACACACACACACACACACACACACACATACATATATACATATGTATCTGTATATCTATCTATGACATTTCTAGTGTGTTATTGGGGGAAACAAACATTAAGAAACATAATTCTATCTATAGGATTTATTTCTCCTTTGAATAATAGAATGAATGCTCTGTCCCTAAATATTTCTTAGTAATGTCACCTAGTCTCTTCATCTTCTAATCAGAATTAGCCTTGCGTATCTGAAAACAAGCACTAACTTACATAACAAATTTAGTTTGGGTACATTTATTTTAGGTTGAGTCTCCCTCTCCACCAGAGAACAGTTTTGCCTGAGACATTTGCAAATTTCAGCAAAGTTTTGTGTATCACAACACAGCGCCTCTCTCAACACCTCTTTGCATGATGATGATTAGGCTCATGAAGGAAGCACTCCATAAAATCTGAGAGAGACATCTCATTCCCCGTTTTGTTGCTTTGCCAAAACGTTAATGTCAATAGTTAATATCCTGTTGCTAACTTCTTTACGTAATTTGTTTGTACCATGTATTAGCCGTAATATCAAGACAGACCTCACAACCTCGTAGTCTGTGTTTCCTAATATGTAAGATGTAATATTTCAACCGCATGCTTCATGGGCCATAACAATCAAAGAAAATGATAAGTGTAAATATGCTTTTGAAAGTTGCAAAGGGCTGCAAAAATGTAAGGTGGCATTCAGTATGGAATGAAACCACATGAGTAGAACTATGATGCTGGTGGCAGAGGCACCAGGGAGGCTTTCACATCAAGATCCAGATCCTGTTTCAGGGCTAGAAAGCAACGGTATGGGCAACTGAGTTGTGCCAGTACTAGATTTCTCTCGGCCTTTCAGTGCATTTTGTGAGTCTGTGATCTCAGGTACCTGAAGATGGCCCTTGTTGGAAAATGGTTAAAAATGATGCAGTTGTCCTGACTTATGGCCTCGAGGCTCAGAATTGTTTGATGAATGAATCCAGAACAGCCATTCTCATCCCTCAAGACATAAATGTGATATTATTTAAATATGCAAAATTAGAAAAAAAATTTGTGAAACACATTTCTAACCATGTTGAAAGAGATTCATAATTTGACAAGGATGTGTGAATCTAGGTTCTGACGCTCAGAAGTATAAATAAAGCAATTTGCAGCCCACATTGTAAAAACTAGAGCTCTGCATCCCCCATTAGAAAACTCCTTTGTCTTTCCCCATCACCATAATTAACTAGATGCTATTCATTAAACAATGAAACAGACAATTAAATAGTAATAATAGTACTTTAATTATGAAGGTATTGTTATCTGCATAGAATGTGGAAAGAGAGATCACTTTAGCTGCATTTAAAACGTTTGCTTGTCTGCTTTTTAAATACTGAAGAAGAAAGTGTTCATATTTTCAGAGCCTCTAACAGGAAAAAGGATAGAATCTATCTCCTCATAAGGCCATTTCTGATAAACAGGAGTCTCATTTATTAATGGAGTAAGCATTGATTAAGATGCGTGAATACTTAATAAGCATCCTCAGTCTTTTTTCGAGAGGCATCTCTAACAGTTCTAAGAATCATCAGCAAGTATTTTTAGACACAAGGATGCATGATTAAGATGAAAGTCCTGTGTGTGATGACTTTCAGAGTTTGTTAAGTACCATGATACTGGGTTTAAATCCAATTTAGACTACTCTGTAACTTGCCTTCTCTTTGTTCCTTTGGGTCGAGTGTGATTTTTAAGAGTATTATGAAAAAAAAAGAGTATTATGTATGTTATGAGTATATTATGATACAACTAAATAAATGACCATATTTCGAGTTACACAAAAGCAAGCTGAATCTCCAAAATAAGTTTTGTGCCTAACATTGGTAACAATTCCCCACATTTGGGTTTCTATTACTCACAGAAGAGTTTCAGATATAAACAATGTTCTCATTTATTACAGTCCCCTTTCAACCAGTAAAATCTTAGGACATGGATAGCTTTGTCTGTGTTTCCTTTCTATATCATAATTAAATATAAACTTAGTGTTTCAAAAATGTCACATGTTCATGGGAAACAAGGTAACATTGTATGGCCATTACATCTAGATCTGAATCTATGCTTTGCCACTTAGTAGCTCCATGGCTTTGGGGAAATAACTCTTCTGAGCCTCTGTTTCTTCATCTGTAAAATGGGGTTACAGTCTAGGTTCTGAGGATTAAATGATCAATATATATAAAACATTTAGGATGGAGCCAGGCTTAGTGAGTTCTTAATAACCTCATTTGTTGTTATCATAGTACATTTCTTACCCTTAATTTCCTTTCATATTGGCATGGTCCTTGGTACAGTGAACTACTGAAATCTCAAAGGTACAAAGAAAGCAGTTACTCCTATTTAAGAAACAAAGCAAATGAGCAAAGGAAAGAGAGAGAGAGAGCGACTGCCAGAACCAGAGCCAGAAGAGAGAAAACAAAAAGCAGACTCTTAACTATAGAGGACTAACTGATGGTTACCCAGAGGAGAGGTGGGGAATGGAGGGTGATGTGGAAATAGGTAATGGAGATTAAGGAGTGTTCTTGTCATCATGAGCACCAGGTCATGTGTGGAAGTGCTGAATCACTATATTGTCCACCTGCAACTGATGTAACACTGTATTTTAACTATGCTGGAATCAAAAGCTTAATTTAAAAAATGAGTTATTCTGATAGGTGTGTAGTGATATCTCATTGTAGTTTTGATTTGTATTTCCCTGATGATGAGTGATGTTGAGCATTTTTTCATGTGTCTGTTGGCCATCTGGTTGTCTTCTTTGGAGAAATACCTATTCATGTCTTCTGCCCACTTTTTAACTGGATTATTTGTTTTTTGGGTGTTGAATTTTAGAAGTTCTCGATATATTTTGGATACTAACCCTTTATCAGATATGTCATTTGCAAATATCTTTTCCCATTCTGTACGTAGTCTTTTAGTTTTGTTGATTGTTTCTTTTGCTGTGCAGAGTGTTTTTATCTTGATGAAGTCCCAATAGTTCATTTTTGCTTTTGTTTCCTTTGCCTCTGGCGATGTATATAGTAAGAAGTTTGCTGCAGCTGTTGTCAAAGAGTTACTGCCTGTGTTCTTCTCTAGGAATTTGATGATTTCCTGTCTCGCATTTAGGTCTTTAATCCATTTTGAATTTGTTTTTGTATCTGTTGTAAGAAAGTGGTCTAGTTTTATTCTTTTGCATGTTGCTATCCAGTTGCCCCAAAACCATTTGTTGAAGAGACTGTGTTTTTTTCCCACCACTGGTTATTCTTTCCTGCTTTGTTGATAATTGATTGACCATGTAGTAGTGGGTTCATTTATGAGTTTTCTATTCTGTTCTATTCATCTATGTGTGTATTTTTGTGCCATTACCATACTGTCCCAATCACTACAGCTTTGTAATATAACTTAAAGTCTAGAATTGTGATGCCTCTAGCTTTGTTTATCTTTTTGCTTTGGCTATTCAAGGTATTTTGTGGTTCCATACAAATTTTAGGATTGTTTGTTCTAGCTCTGTGAAAAATACTGTTGGTATATTACAATTCAGCAATTGCACTACTAGGTATTTACCCAAAGTATACAAAAATACTAATTTGAAAGATTATATGCCCCTTGATGTTTATAGAAGCATTATCAACAATAGCCAAATTATGAAAAGAAGAGCCTAAGTGTCCATTGGCCGTTGAATAGATAATACATATGCAATGGAATATTACTCAGACATAAAAAAGAATTAAATCTTGACATTTGCTATGATACAGATGGAGCTAGAGAGTATTATGCTAAGTGAAATAAATCAGAGAAAGACAAATACCATATGATTTCACTTTATATGAAATTTAAGAAACAAAACAAAAGAACATAGGAAAAAAGAGAGACAAACCAAGAAACAGATCCCTAACTGTGGGGAACAAAGTGTTGGTTACCAGAGGGGAGGTGGCTGGGGAGATGGAAAAAATAGGCAAGGGTGATTAAGGACACTTGTGACGAGCAGTAGGTGTTGTATGTAAGTGTTGAATTACTAAATTCTACACCTGAAACTAATAAAAATATCAGTTATTCTTGTATTTTTTCCTTAATTAGATACTCTTTGGCTTTTGAATATTCCTGACAATTTCTCTTACACAATCGAAGAAGTCTCCATGAGACTCAGGAACTTATCTGCAGTCATCCCTTCATCTGTCTGAGTTGGCTCTACTATCCAGGTATCCCAACTAGCCTCTTCCTATTTCCAAAATACAGCACCCCTTCCTTTCTTTTCCTAAACTGAAAGACATTTACTTTTTCCCTTTATAGACATTAAAAGATCATGGAAGACTAAAGTCTTAAAGGTTTAAGCAACTATAGATTCCTTTAGAAGTTTATGTCCCTTTCAGATTTTTCTATAGATAATAATGACATTCTCTTCAGGGTCCCTCATCTTTACTGATCAACAGGATACTAGCCAGCAAATAGTTAAAAACTGGAACCATGGAATATTCGCTGTAAACCCACATATCAGAAAATTCTGACTTGGATGTATGAAATTTTAATTTACAAGGTCAACTACAAGAAAGGTACAATTACACAAGTGAATATATATTTAGAACTCTGGGTTATATTTTTTGCTCTTTGGGTGCCCAATACATCAGACTTTAGATAGCCCTTCAGGCTAATGTTAGATGTGAGGCTTTTATGCAACCCTAAGTAAATAAATAATTCTCTGTCTTTTTAATTAAAAAGCAATGCTTCTTAATAAGTCTGTGTCAAGCTACACAATCAGTCTCATTTTCTTTGGAGAGTAGGAGAATTAACCAAAGAAAATATAGGAGATGTGACCCCAGTATTATGTGAGGAAACCCTTTAGGTTGAGGATTGATGAACTCTGTGCTTGACCATGTCTGTTAAGACTCCCCATTGGATCCAAGACACATATTGATCATCAAAGTGCCAGATGGCTATTTGAAGCTCAGCAGTCTACTTGTGGCTCTTTGCTGAGTCCTACCAAGGAAGAACTGTTTTGATCAATTTAATAGTCAATTTTTTGCCAAGGTCATATTGTATTTTTTAATTTACTGTCTAGTAACTTCCTTTGTTAATTAGTGAGATCATGAAATCAGAAATAATTAATATCCTTACCTTTATGCACACAATACTCCTGAGTGATTTTCAATGTTATCATCTACAGCTATTCAATTTTATTTTCAACCTATACTTCAAAGTTTGTATAAACACCATTTTGTAGTTGAGTGTAATCTCATTATTATTTTGATTGATTAGAACAAATGTTTTTTGAGTTTGTAACTTTAAGGGCATTATCAGGGAAGGTTCCACCATGGATAAAACATAGACCTGTACTCAGTTGCTTGATTCTTCACTCGGTGAGGTAAAAACATATCACCTTTTAAATGAGGTAGAACAGACAAAGAATAAGAAGGGCAGACTATAAAAAACAGTCATATGGTAGATTCTGTGCCAAGTGCCTTATATACATGATCTCATTTAATCCCCCCAATATCGATGTGCTATGCATGACTATCCCCATTTTATGGGTAAGAAAATCCAGGCAGGGATATTAAATAACTTGCTTGGGGTCATACATCTAGAGAGTGGCAGGAATGAGATTGAAGTCATTCTGACTTACAGACATATATTGCCCCTGTCTATACATAAAACATGCAGACACAAGGTTGTAATCCAAGAAAGAAGATAATAAATGTCTTAAGAGAAGAGAAAATCAATAATCATGGGAAATTCAAAGGAGGGAAAGAGATTACCCGTGACTCCAACTCATCAGGGAAATTTCACTGAAGTAGTGGTGTTTAATCAGAATTTTGAAGGACAGGTAGGTTTAAGCTATTCTGGAATAAAGGGCATTCTAGGTGGATGAGGATGCTTATGTGAGAAAAAGGCATTGGGGGAAGGCAAAGTCATGTTCTGGAAAAGCAAATAGTCAAGTTTGACTGGAGTATGGTGTATATGAAGAAGGAGAGTAGGAGGTGTGTTTGGAAAAGTAGGTTGTGAAACTGGTGGCCTTTGGTTCCTGGCTAAGGGATTTGGACTTAATTGGAGACACAACAGAGAGCTCTAGAAAGTTTTTGAGTACGAGAATGGCAGGATTAGCTATGCTTTTGCGCATGTATCTAGCATTGCTATAACAGACTGCAGGGGTCAGCGTGGTCATGAGTCTATGGGTGAATTCAAACGGATAGAGCTGGAAAAATGGGGGCAGATATGCAATAGAACAAAGGAGAGAGGAGGGAAATGTATCTTCAAGATTCTAGAATCCGAATGACTGTAAAAATTTTGTGACAAACAATGATATCAGTAGGACAAAATCTTAGCTTTTTGTGTTTCTTTAGTTTCGGAGAATAGGTTTATTTGCTTTGGTAGAAGATGAAGTTGAAGTGGCCATAGGACATCATCTTAGTCCATTCAGACTGTTATAACAAGATACCATAGACCGTGCAGCTTCTAAAAAAACACATTTCTCACAGTTCCAGAGCCTGGAAGTCCAAGATCAAGGGACCAGTAGATTTGGTGATTTGGTGTCTGGTGGAGGCCCACTTCCTTTTTCAAGGATAGTTATCTTCTTGCTATTTTCACACATGGCAGAAGGAGTCAGTGAACTCTCAGGGGTCTCTTTTATAAGGATACTCATTCCTTTTGTGAGGTCTCCACCTTTCCCAAAGGCCTACCTGCAGATACCACAACATTGGGCATTAGCTCTTCACATAAGAAAGAATGTGTCTGGGGCCACATTCAGTCTATAGTAGACATCCAGGTGGAGATATCTCAGAGGCAGTGGGGAAATTCCAAACAGAACTAAGAGAAGTGGGACTACAGCGTAGACAGAGGAATCATCTGCCCCAGTGAAGAGCTGCAACAGAAAGAAATGATGGGAGATTGGCAGGAGCAAATCCTAGAGCAGAGAGCCATGGTAGAAGTTCAAGGAATATGTAAATTTTGAGTGAGAAGAAGAAAGTCTCCTGGAGAGAGAGAGGGCAAAATGGAAAAGTGCTGAATGCCTTGGTGAGAACCACTGTGGGCCAGAACCAGAGGTGAATGCCTTATGCATGAGAGACAGCAAGCCTGCAAAGTAGATATTATCACACATGGGTACAGACCAGGTCACTGAGGCACGGAGAGTTGAGTTTGCCCAAGATCTGACAATAATAATATGGTAGGTGAGGAGCCGGAAATGGGATTTTCTGCTCCTGGTTCTAAATCCTGTGCTTTTTTCTAGGTCAGGGGTTGCTAAAGTTTTGTGGGCCATATGGTTTCTGTCACTACTACTTGATTCTGCTGCTGTTGTGCAAAAGCAATCACAGACAGCAGTAAATGGGCATGGCTGTGTTCCAATAAAACAAATTTATGGACACTGAAATTTGAATTTCATATAATTTTCATGAGTCACAAAGTAGTATTCTCATTTTGCGTTTTTTCAACCATTTGAAAACATAAAGGCATTCTTTAAGCACAGAGAGTGCAAAAACAGGTGGCAGACCAGATTTGACCTGAAAGCTATAGAACTTCAGCAGAAATGGGTAGGGAGAGGCGTCAGAAACATGTCAGACCACAGAAGTTTACAAAACTGTACCAGGACTATTGGATTCCAGTCTTTTCTCTGATAATTTGTACTGACACAGGTTTTGTTTGATGTCTTCTCCTTGAGCCTGTAACAGCAAATAGCTTAATTGCAAAGTTACTTCTTAGCTTAATGGTTCTTCTGGAACTGGGGAGTCTCCTCAGGCATAACACGATCAGCTCTATTTTCCCATTTCACTCAGCCTATTTTTCTTTCCTCTTTGTAATTCTGTGGCGAAGTCTGACCCTACCCTTCAAGCCTTTTCTCCAGGTGCATGAGCTCCATTTTAACTCTGGTTCTTGATTTGGAATAATTCTGCTCATTAAAGATGCTGCACTCTACCTTCTTCCATAGTAATGAACTTTCAGCATGAGAAGCAAAACAAAGATCACCGTTTTCTTCTCATTCTTCATTCAAAATCACTGTTTCCAGTTTTGTTCTTCTTGTTTGAAAACCAAGTGTGGGAATTTTTGTACATTCTGCCTCTCACCTCCTACCCACTTCTTCATGTAATTACATTTTTGTTTGAACGTCAGTTCTTGTGACCTACGTTCCCCTCTCATACACACATATGCAGGTCCAAAGCAACTCTTTGTTTCTGAAAATGTGTGCTTCCTTTGCTTATTTTTTTTCCTCAGTGCTATTTTCTTTTTCCTCCATATTTCTGGCAATGCAATTGTACTTAACTACTAATTTGGAGGGGATTACATTTACTAAAAAAAAAGACATGTTGGAGAAAGATTTCAGATCCTTGGTTAGCTGGAAGAATATTTGGCAGGGATAGAAGTACATTTCAGCACGCCATGATTTACCTAGTTCTCCATTTAAAGTGGATCATACATTTTGAAAAGTTCAAGAGAAGACATCAAAGGTAGGGTTGACCAGAAACCATGCAAGAAACTGGGCAAACATGTGGGAAATCTATGACCTCTCTTCTCAGGTATACTCTTTCCTCTTGAGTTGTTTTCAGGGAGATACTTTTCCTTTGTTTCACTCCTTGCATATGGCAGGGCATTAACACCCCAGCTATAGAGGTGAACAATTGGATGGTAGATGCGGATGGATTGGCATCTCCTTTGCCTGCAACTAGAATGGCTTAGGATGCCCTACTGGCCACTAAGCTTATACCTTTCCCAAATTGTTTCTCTTGCTTGACTTAAAAAAAGGAGGCCATATTCATCTCATTTTTTTAAAAAAGACCTATTCATTTATTTTAGAGACCAAGAGTGAGTGGGGTGAGGGGCAGAGGGAAAGGGAGAGAGAGAATCCCAGGTAGGCTCCAGACCCAGTGCAGAGCCAAACATGGGGCTGGATCCCACGACTCTGAGATCATGACCTAAGCCAGTGTCAAGAGTTGGTCACTTAACTGATTGAGCCATCCAGGTGCCCCTCATCTCATTCTTTGTTGATAAATAGTATCAGGTACTAATATGATTCTGATAGGGGCCATTTGGAAACCAAAGAAACCCAAAGAAGAGCTTCTGACTGAACTCAGTCCCAAATCACTGCTTTGAAAAAAACAGTATGAATAATAACTGTTTCCATGTCATTAGCACTAATTATGCACCAGATCCTGCATTGGTCCTTCACATACATTGTTTCACCTAATTCCTGTTCTTTACATGAATTACCATTGCCCTTCCACAGCAGATGAAGAAACTGAGACCCACTGAGTTTGTTTGCCCTGCCAGGACTTAAAACCAGGTGTGATGGGTTCCCAAATATTTTATTAGGCTACAAGGACCATTTATACTGGTAATCTTGATTTCATATTGGATTTTTTGTTTGTTTTTTTTGGAGCTCTGTGACATCTGTAAGCCTTCAGGCAATTTTAACTAGGAGAGCAAAGCAGCTTTTGTCCAGGGTATGCACAATGAAGCCAAAGGGGCAGCCTTACCAAGCCCATTCCTAGTTTGAATGGTTGCCTGGGCCAGAGCTGTATGATTGGCCTGCAGGTGTCATCATTCCTGAACAGGGTTGTCTCTGTATGAAATGGATTCGGGTTTGCAGGGCTGCATAAGGGGCTCTCTGGTTCCCTAGGAAAGAGTTAACTCTTAGTACTATGGAACATTTAGATGTGGAAGGAATAGATTCCAACATTTAATGGGATCTTAGATGATACCTTGTATAAAATTTTCAAAGTGGGATTCTTACATACATAATTTATCTCTGTAATTAAAAAGCCTAATTTAAAAAATAATACAGATGCAACACATAATGGTGTGATTTCTTGTCACAAAACAAATTATTATCTTGATAATGCAATATTGTAATTTACATTGCTGCAAAATACAGTACTTTTATGAATTGCATGATAAATGTTGTCTAATTATTTTTCTCCCAATCCTCTCTTTCTTCATTTGTTTTGCTTATTAGATGATAGGAGTTCAGTTGGCATTGGTAGGTTGAGACCTCTCGATCAGCATCTGTGGGGTGAGAATAAAATTCAGGAAGTTCTCTTGGCTTTGTCCCATTGGGTAAGCAAAGCAAATGCCATCTTGTTCTTTAATATTGTTAAAAAAAGAATAGACAACAGTGTCAAAATGGAGTCACTTGTGCTAAGTCCACATCACCAAACCGAGACTTAATACCTAAGATAATTGCAGTTTCAGCCTCTTTCAAAAATGTAATCTCACTGAGTCTGGAATTTTCTGGTCAGCACTAGTGAGGTAATCTGCCTGATAGATCCCTGCTGTTCCCCAAAGAAAGGTGACCTTGCCCGAAACAATCTAATCTTTGCTTGTTCCTGCCCCCCTCCTGCCTATAAAAGTCTCCCATTTTGTACAGCTCCTGGGAGCTCTTTCTATCTGCTAGATGGGATGCTGCCCAATTCATGAATTGTTGAGTAAAGCCAATAGGATCTTTAAAATTTACTCGGTTGAATTTTCTTTTTTTAACAATATGAATGGGCATGTCACAGAAGGTCTCGGGGGGTGGGGGGCTGTGTTTTGTGTGTGTATGTGTTTCATTGCAATTCCTCAAGTATGTTGCAGAAGCTAGGGGCCTACTGTTATGGAGGTACTTTAGCCATAAATGACCATTATATTTCTGAGCAGCCCCTTCAATTCCCCTTGCTTTCCTCCTGGTTACAGAACCATAATTCTTGACCGGGAAGGGAGTGTAAATAGCTCTCCCACCGCTGATGCCACTTAGCTGGCTGCAAATTGATGTGGATGGCTCTTTAGCTTTGGAGACTATGCGGCTCACCTTCACAGCGCACACAGCTTTCATTGGCTTGGGGCTTCGGAGCCTGAGATAAATCCTTAACTAGAGCTTGGCTCTCTGCATTGCAACACATCAGAACTAGTAGATGGAAATTTCAAACATTTTGGAAATTTACACCTTGTCACTCTCTGAGGGCAATGATTTTAAGAAATTATGCCATCTCCACCCACCTTTGCATACTAAGTCTAAAAACCCAGAGCCATTGCTAACTCCAGCTAAAGTGCTGAAGGTCAGGGAGGTCAAGACGAGTCAAAGCTTTGTACGTGTTTCCCATTATTATGCTAATCATATGCATGGTCTTTCTGCACTCACACATCCATTTTCATGGCCTAAAAAAAAAAATACATTGGTGTTTTAAATAATGCTAATATTTAAAACAGTGACAAATCACTGGAAATTTCAAGTAAAGACTCACATTTTGCCCTTGGCTTGTGACGTTTGGGAGAATGAAGTAAAGATATGACCTAAAATGTGGTTTTTAAATTCTGTTAACTCTTTCCTTTCCACTTTGTGTTTTGTCTCCCGACTTGTCATACCATAATACTTCTTACAGTTTGTTTTTCCACTGTGAGTTTTCTCATGACCTTGGTGGCTGGTTCAAAATAAATTTTAGGATACAGATATACTAACATATTTTCCATGAAACCCATCTTAGGCATTTGAGAGTGACATTATTTATGAAAAGTTTGCTGGTTGTTTTTTTTTTTTTAAGATTTTATTTATCTATTCATGAGAGACACAGAGAGAGAGAGGCAGAGACACAGGCAGAGGGAGAAATAGGCTCTGTGCAGGGAGCCCGATGTGGGACTCAATCTCAGATCCCAGGATCACGCCCTGAGCCGAAGGCAGATTCTCAACTGTTGAGCCACTCAGGCATACCAAGGATTTACTGTTTTTCTGAGAGGTTTCAAACTGATCATTCTTTTCCACTCAACATCCTGAAAACAGTTATTAGTAAATTAGTTAGCCTCATCTCTGGATGAAAACATTCCAACTGACTTAACCCCTTCCCAACCCTTTAAATAAATAGCACATTAACCATTTTTCATTTCCTTTGCTAAACTCTGTGGTTTACTTTCACCAAACAACTTTTCTTAAGTCTGGCGCTATCCCAGGCATTCAGCACATGGAAAGCAGAAGAAATCAGAAGTGACATAGATGACAAATGGTGCTATGCTCCTGATATAAAAAATCATACTAAAGTAATATTCTCAAGAACAGTTTTGCTACATTGGAAGAGAGGTGACCGAAAAGCTTCCAGAGAAGGGCCAGTGACCACGGGTGTGGAGGAGGAGTGAAATCCCCCTGGAGGAGCACAGAGAAGGGCTTTCCAGGCAGAAAGAAAAGCATGAGCCAAGTCATGAATGATCCAGGTGGGGAGTAGAGAGTGTAGAGGAGCCTGAGGAGCTGACACCAGGCTGCATTATAGGGTATTTTAAGAAATGAGGTTAGTAAAGAATGGTTGGGGACCCCTTATGAAAGGTTTTGGATGATCAGCTCTGAATTTTAGAAGCATAAATTATTCATCATCACTGACATTTTTTTCTAACTATGCCAAAATACTAGAGTCCTCATTATCCGTATCAGTAACACTGTCACTTAAACTGTTTTGTCCCTTGACTATGTCTAACATACCACAAAATGAAGAGAAAATTCCACACTTTATATATTTTTTCTATTCTCTTCTTAAACTTAGCACCATACTAACAATATATTGCTCATTCAAACATTGTAATTTAAAAAAAATGATCCTGAAGGTGTCCTTGTCTCTTGAGAATGGGAAGCAACCGGCCCTTTGCATATGCAGTCTGAGCAGTGTCCTGTGATGGATATGTGTCTCCAACTGTTCTCAGGTTTGCTATATTCAGGAAGTTTAGCACGCCTACAGTTTGGATTCAAGTATTGTTTTTAGAAAGCTACTGAGGAAATATGCTCCCTAGTGAAAAGGAAGAGCATATAGTTAGCCCCAACATTGGATCCCTTAGGATGGAACTTTTTGTCAGGTGAATTGTTTATCTCTGAATGTGGACCACAGAGTCTATTGGGTTATGGTTCCATGGTTTTGCAGGTGAGACAGAGCAGGGGCACCATGAGATAATAGGGAGAAAGGATAGTGTAAGCACCTCAGTATGGTACATTAGGCATCCAGGAGCTAGCCTTACCTTTCTTTCTAGCCCCATCCCTCCTTGCCACCCTGTTGCACAAGCATCTCTCTGTTATTACCACTGTCTTTGTGCCCCCCCCCCCGCCGGGCACACCACGACACTTCACCTCAGTTTCTCATGTTTTGCTCATTCTCTCCCACCTACTATGCTGTCATCCCATGTATACACTGGGCCAACCTTAGTCTCTAACAGTCCCCAGAGTTATAAGCACCTGGAATCCCAATGAGCCAGGTACTCAGCTCCTATAGTGTCTCCAACACTCCCCTGTTATTTAATTTTTTTTAAGATTTATTTATTTACTTATTTATGATAGACATAGAGAGAGAGAGAGAGAGAGAGAGAGAGAGAGAGAGAGAGACCAAGGCAGAGACACAGGAGGAGGGAGAAGCAGGCTCCATGCTGGGAGCCCGATGTGGGACTCGATCCGGGGACTCTATGATCGTGCCCTGGGCCAAAGGTAGGTGCTAAACCGCTGAGCTACAATTTTAATAATTCCATTTACTCTCCACATTTGTTCCACTCCCAACTTTACTGGAGACTCTCATGTGTTGGGCCAGGCCAGGGGTGAGAAAAACAAGGTAATATCCTCAGGCACAACATTTAAGGAGCATCAAAACCCCTCTGTGCTCAAAAGAAATATTTTAATGCAATGTTTAGAAAAAATTTTAAAAATGCAAAAAATCCATAATAAGCAGGACGTCAACATTTTAAAATAAACACCGAATATGCATTACTGATTTTTCTTTTTGCCTCAGGCTCCAATATGGCTTGGTACAAACCTATAACTGATGTTGTCTTTTTTTAAAACGTTTATATTTTGTTAATCATCTATTTGAACATGAATTTTGATTTTTAAAAATATTGCATTAAACCGTAGCTTATCATGATTAGAGAGGATTTTTGGTACTCTCCTAAATTTTGTGTTCAGGGATAGTGTGTTTCTTGACACACGAGAACAAGGTATTAATCTTTGTTAATACCTAAAGCTTGGCACAAGACCTTACCTTTGTATCTACTTCTAGATTCAGTTTAGAATGAACTCTAGAATGTGAGCATGTGAATTCTACTCTAAACTTCAGACTTGCTATCAAGACTCCTAATTCAACGTCTCCCTCCCAATATAATCTCAGTGGTTGAGAAAACTGTTTATTATCTAAAACAAAACTGAACCCCTCAGGCTGATCCTGAGTAACTGGATGTATCCAATCCATCAATCTCCATTCAGGTATGTATTAAGTACCTTCAACATGCCGGGAACTTCCCTGGGCATCATCCCTGTTCCCATGGAGCTTCTTAAAATCTGGAAGGGAAGAAAATGTGTGAATTGATGATGCATGAAATCATAGAAATATGTACAAGATAAAGAAGTAATCCAGGTGAGTGAGTGATCACAACATAAATAAAACTCTCTCCAGCTTGCTTTCTACTCCAATGGCTAACGATCATAAAATAAGGATAAGTTTTCTTTCTACTGGCCCACCGAAAATTGTCACTTACACTGGGCGCAAAGATCTTTGAGAGGCCGCTTTTATGACATACAGCTACTTTCACCTGGAGTCAAAGCATTTCAGAGATCAATTTTCACAGCGCCAGCAGAAGACAAGGGATATATATCTGTTAGTTGCCCTGAATTTCCCTTTTGACAGTGATTGAAATGGTGAAGACCACCTCTGCCCCAACACATTCCCACTCAACATCAGTTACCTGAAAAATGACTATAGATTATCAAAGCAAAATGCTGCTTCCAGGAATACCAAAGGCTAATCATTTGGCATCTGCCTCACTGGGAGGATGTTTGGACCATATTTTGTTAACATATGCATGAGACTGTCATAAAAGGAGAAAAGGAAAAGCTGTACTGAGAATTAAGCACATAATAACTTTTTCACCTTTCATAAATGGATATCTTGCTCTTTGTTTGAGTCCAGGGACTTGGTTTTCCATTTAGTTCAAGAAATGTTTATTAAGCACGTACTATGACCTACCACTGTTCCATAGGTGATAGAGATACAAAGGTATATTAGAAGTGGGCTCTGCCCTAAAGGAGTTTATAGTAATATGGAAGAAGAGAGCAAATAGAAGAGCCACATAATCATAGACTCAGTCTGCATACATTAATGTGTTTTGTGCAGCCTGACCATTAATAGGATGGGCTCTGGGGTCAGGCTGCTTAGCTGGCCTTGGGCAAATCACTTAAGGTCCTCGTACCTCAGTTTCCTTTTCTTGAAAATGAGAATAATGTTTCCTTAAATGAGTAAACATGTGTAAAGTACTTAGAAAAGTGCATAGCACATAATAGACCTTTGGTTAATATTGGCTGTCATTATTAGTATAATATCATAATGATAGGATTACAAGGGGACTTCCGTGGGAGCACAAAGTAGAGTCACTTTTTCCAAACTGGATGGAGGCCCTGGAGAAGACAACTTGAGTTGAGTCTTGAAGAATTCAATGGCGTGTTCAGAGGAGAAGGAAGGGAAGTCACTCAGAGGTAACAACATGCACCAAGTGCAAGAAGGTGAAGAGGAGGGGACTCCTATCCATGTTTTACTGGAGTTTAGTAAATGAGCAAAAGTATGGGATGAAAGTAAAACAGCTGGGTGGAGGTAGATCACCCAGAGCTGTCAGTCAAAGATTTGGAAGGGTTTATAATTCTTGAGAAGCCATTGAAGAGTTTCAAGCAAGAAAGTGACATGGGTCAAATTATGTCTTGAAAAGAGAACCCTGGTTACACATGCAGATGGAGAAGGAGGCAGAGTAATTTTTAGGAGACTAATAAGAAAGTTATTTCATTAATATAATGAGTCGATGGTGGCTTGGAAGGGGGTGACAACAGTGGTGGAACTTGGCAGTTCTCTGGGTGTGAGGAGAGTTATAAAGGACAAATTGGTAGCAAGAATGTCCATATTTTCTTGCTCCTACAACCTGATACACATTGATGCCATGGTCTACCCGAAGAAAAACAATGGAGGAGAAGTAGGTTGAGGAAATTATATATCACGATTGATTTTAGGTGGAAATAACAGAAGACCCTCTTAACAAGAAACAAATGTATTCTTCATCTTCAAAACATTTTCAGGCTGATGTGGGCTAGTGTGGCCCTCCATGGTGCAAAGGAACTCATATTCTTTCTATCTTGTTATATCACACGTGTGGTTTTTGTTCTCAAGGTCACCTTGTGGACTACTTGGCTGCTATTACTATGCTATTACATCCATATTCCTACCAGCAGGAAAGAAAAAGTGGGGATCCCTGGGTGGCGCAGCGGTTTGGCACCTGCCTTTGGCCCAGGGCGCGATCCTGGAGACCTGGGATCGAATCCCACATCGGGCTCCCGGTGCATGGAGCCTGCTTCTCCCTCTGCCTGTGTCTCTGCCTCTCTCTCTCTCTGTGTGTGACTATCATAAATAAATTAAAAAAAAAAAAAAAGAAAAAGTGAGGAGAGAAAGGAGCATCCTTCCCTTTAAGGACATTTCCTAGAAGTTGTATATACGACTTCTGCTTGTATCCCTATGATGGTTAATTTTATGTGTCAACTTGGCTAGCACATAATACCCAGATATATGGCCAAACTCTAGTCTACATGTTGCTATGAAGATATTTTTTGGATGAGATTAACATTTAAGTCAGTAGACTTTAAGCAAAGCAGAGTATCCTCCATAATGTGAGTGGGCCTCATCCAATCAACTGAAAAGCCTTAATTTAAAAAAGACTAATTTTCCCCAATGATGAGGAAATTCTGCTTTTGGACGTGGGCTGTAACTCTTCAACTCTTCCTGGGGTTTCCAACCTGCCAGATTTTAGAGTTACCAGTCTCCACAATCAGGTGAACCAATTCCTTAAAAATCAATCTGTCTCATCTATCTATCTATCTATCTATCTATCTATCTATCCATCCATTCATCCATTCATCCATCCATCTTTCTATCATCTGTCTGTCTACACACATATACCACCACCTGTTTTGTGGAGAACTCTAACTAACATAGTCTAGTGGGACCTGAGTTAGGCACATGATTATGTGACTGTGAGGATGGTTGAGAAATGTGTTAATTCTGGTGGTCAAGTAGCCAGCTATGGTTCAAAAGAGTTAGTATTGTGCAAGAGCAGAAGAAGATGTAGGGTACTGGGGATAGCTGGTAGTCTTAGCCATTGCTAACTATTTAAAAATGAGCTTAAACAGGTTGGAAATGATCATAAGACTTCCACATGTAGAGTCAAGTGGTTAGTTCAGAGATCTGGACCTGAAGCAATGAAGAGAGGACTGGGATGAGGAAATAAATTTGGCCATCTCCAAGCTGTGTATAAATTTACAGTTGTGTACTGGGATAAGGGAGAGTGTATTGCATGAGATATAGCTTACCTCTGAGTCTGAGCAACTTCAGCATTTAAAGTTTGTGTGAGGGTGGGTAGAGATTATAATTTGAGATATGTATAAAGGGGAAAATTAGTTGAATTTAGAAATTAACTAAATGTGGGATCCCTGGTGGCGCAGCGGTTTGGCGCCTGCCTTTGGCCCAGGGCGCAATCCTGGAGACCCGGGATCGAATCCCACGTCGGGCTCCCGGTGCATGGAGCCTGCTTCTCCCTCTGCCTGTGTCTCTGCCTCTCTCTCTCTCTCTCTCTGTGACTATCATAAATAAATTAAAAAAACAAAAAAAAAAGAAATTAACTAAATGTAAGGTAGAGAGAATGGTGAGTTTAAGATGACATAGTTTCGGTTTCTGGGGAGACAATGTTGTTAAGGAATAGTGAGTAGGGAATAAGAAGGATGGGGAAGAAGAATATGGATTTGAACACGAGACTGGATCTGGACCTGTGGGACACCCTAGTGTCAGAGCCAGGAAGTGGAGCAGGAGTCAGAAGCTCTGAAAGATATCATGTCTGGGGTAGGGACTGAGGGAGGTCATCAGCTTATACGAGTAAAAATTAAGGCCATGAGACTAGGGTGTGTGAGTCGGAAGAAGGGCAATGGATGGAAGACAACATCCTGAAGAGGAATTCTCAGAGAAAGCCAAGAATGAATGGGCAGAGAGCTGTCTCAGAAGCAAAAGGAATTGTTAACGTGCATTATCAAGGTTCATAACATAAAGACTGTTAGTGATCAGTTAAAGGACAGTAATGGAGTTTGTCACAGTGGTCTGGTCTGGTAAGAGTGGAGGCCAAGTTTTCCTTGAAGAATACAGTGGTGGAGAAGGAGAAAGAGGGGAAGAGGGAAAGATTTGGAGGAGGGAGGGGGGAAGGAGCTGCTGGAGGCTCACTGCAGGCTACATGAGAGGAGTTAGATGGTTGGTGTTTGGTTTTTGTCTTTATGAGAGCTAGTTCATCATGTTTATAGGCAGAAAAGGAGAACCAATGTGAACAAACAGGGACATGACAGGGCTGTGTGAGCCAAGAAAGTCAGAGAGGTCCTCGCTATAGCCTTGAAACATCTATGGGCTTACGGGAGTCACCTGGGGAGGCAGGAAGACTTTTAGATAGTTGGAAAAAGTAATCTCTGTACACTCACTGCATTCAAAACAGTTCCTTGCACTTAATAAATATCACATTAGTTGATTTGTCAATCTGTTGATTATTGTTTCTGCGTTATTTATCAGGTCTGTCACTTTCATAAAGAGGAAATGTTGGCTTCATTGAAGTTTTCATGCAGTTGTTCATTTGGGACAAGTTCTCCCACGATTCCCCTATTTAATTCCTAATTTATTCCCGTTCCACAGCTCCACAGCTTTGTTATTGAAATGATTATCTTGGGACACAGCCAATTCGGTTCTTCTAAGAAAAAATCCTTTCTAGAAATATATTAGTAGATTTAGAACAAAAATTAAAATAAAGGTAAGTCTCCTGTTCAAAGGGAGGCTGAAGTAGGGCAAATAGAGCAGTGTTCTGGTGGGTGATGCCAGGGCCAGTGCTCCCAGGTTGAATACATCCATTTCCTTTCCAAATAAGATGCACCTTTGGTATTTTCCTATTGCATTCGTCAAACTCATTCAGGACACTCTTTCTACAAATTGCTACCTTAGTTTCAAATTAGGTAGTTTCAATCAGCTTTCTCTTTCTGTCCATAATGTCTAAGCAATACTAAATTTGGGGATAGCATTTTAATTATACCATCATTATTAAGGCAGCAGGTGGCTTTTAATGAGATCTTCTTGAAACAGAACTGTTTCCTCTATATCCTATCAAAATTTGCACTTTGCTGCATTAGCACTGAACAGAAAACACTGAACTGTTTTTGTCAGTTTTTAGGGAAATGAATCAATGAAGATTGTGATTATTCTAAAAAATTGAAGTTTCTGATTAAACCTGTTTTTATATTTTACAAGATGGGGAAATATTATTTTTTAGAAATGAATAATAGCTGCACTGGCCCCCAAATAAAAAGAAATTCATGCAAATATAGTCCAAGCCTTGTGTGAACAATTAATTCTGAACCACAACTAAGGAGCTCTATTTTTCAATTCTCAAACAGTTTTATTGAAAGAAACCTGAAAATCTGAAAATGCATGTACTTATTCGGCATGAAAGAGACTTCTAGCAAAAGAACTTATAATAGTTTGGCTGAGCAAAAAGCTGCTATTACCTATTACCTGGGTTTAAAACCCTGATAGATGTCAAAATTTTTTTTGTTTTGTTTTGTTTTTTCCTGCATATAAGTCAGAAAGTTCAGTAACATTTCTCAGAAATTACATTTTCTCAATTTTTGAAAAGCTTGTTGATTTAGGAGAAAATAGAAACCAGGTCCTCTATCAGAGGAGTAAGTACTCATATTTTAAACTATCATTTTCTTAAAGTTCACCCTCAAGACCTCTCTACATATGAGTGGAAGAAACAGATGACCATTTACATAAATGGAGAAGTGCTGCTTATACTGCCAAAATATTAAGTACTTTTGCTTGGTGGATCCCAGATATTTCACTTGTTTTACCTCTTTGCGTATAGATAGAATCAAAAGGTTTATGGAATGAGATAATCTAGATCACTCTGCTGCCAAGGTAGTCCCATAAATTAAGTTTAAACTACTTAACATAAGGGATCTTACCTTGTCTACTTCCTTGGCCCCCACAGCACCTAACACTGTTGCTCAATTGCTGATTTAACTTGCTCTATGAAGAAAATGCCATTAGAAAGTGACATGTTGCCCACACTAGGAACTCACATTAATTTAGGTTCTAGAATTTAAGAGAATTGGGAGCACATCAATGAATACCCAGCTTTCCAGTCCCCAGATCAATGGAAGCAGTGTAGTGCCAGATGAGTGACAGAACTGAAAGGAGTCAACAAAAATGGTCTTGTGCACAAATACCTTGAGTCCAAGAGTTCGTTGCTTTTTCTTGTCTTGTCACAGCATGTGTTTGACCAATTCCCATCCTATAAAAATCCTCAAGGGGAACGCTGACAGGCACCAGGCTCAGGAGTGAATGTTGGGAGTTCTGAAAGTCCTCCAGTGGGCCCTGAGTATGGAGTGAGCTTTGGAGGTGCGGATGGGACCAGCTGACTTGCCTGAGGCATCCAGGTAACTGGGACTTGATGGTAGGGGCACTAGAAATCCACTGATGCATTTAAAACAAGAGGGTGGGATGAGCACTGGGTGATATGCTGTATGTTGGCAAACTGAACTCCAATAAAAATAAATACTTCAACAAATACAGAAGGCAAAGTAAATATGGCAGAAAAATTATAATTATTAAATCTAGATAATAGATGAAAAGAATAAAACAAGAGGGTGCTGTCAGCAAATTTGCATCTGCAAATAAGGAAATGAAACTATAAAGGAGAGGATGCAGCCCTGTAGGGAGAGATGCAGAAGGCATGAATGAAGGAAGAATGGTGGAGAAGAAGAAATGTTTTAAGAATGCAAAAAGTAGCCAAAACAGTAATGGAATGCTTAGTAGTGGGGACAGAATGGAATCAAGGAGGACTTGAACAGTTGCATGTGACAATGATATCTGATACCTTCATATGGCAACAGAATAAAAATTTTACAGCAGGAATAGAATTTCATCACACTGAAAAGGGACCAAAAAAATTCTCAGAAGAGGAAGTTTTTTTTTTTTTAAGATTTGTTTATTTATTTATTTGAGACCATGAAAGCCAGAGAGATCACAGAGGGAGAAGGGGAAGCAGACTCCCTGTTAAATGGAGAGCTCCACACAGAGCTCGATCCCAGGACCCCAGGACCCCAGGACCCCAGGATCATGACCTGAGCTGAAGGCAGATGCCTAACCAACCAAGCCACCCTGGCACCCCAGAAGATGAAGTTCTTAAGGTTAGGAAACCATACCGGACTTCTGTGATGTTCCCTAGTTCCCTATGGAGATATGATGTGTGGTCAGTAAAATCCTATATTCATTCCTTTCCCATGGTATTTCTAGCTTTCCTATCACATATTTTAAATTTCTCTCTCTCTCTCTCTCTCTCTCTTTAGCATTTTAACTTACATCTTGTTTTTCCTGAAGAAGTATTTAGGACATAGTAGAAATTCTATTAAATAAGCTGCCACATAAGTATGTCACATATTTAGATACAAAGTTTCTGCCTGATACTGTACATTCCAAATATTTTCATCACACCTTACTAGTTGAGCAGTGATTTGAGCATTGACAGTGCCTTATATGATGTAGGCACCAGTTTTTCCATGATTCTTAAACCGAGGTATTACAACCAGTATGAGGAAGAGACTTAAGACATTGCAGCAATGAGGAAATATAAATATTTTAAAAGATGTGTTTTTTCACAAGTATTATTTTATTTTTAAAGATTTATTTATGTGAGAGAGAGAGAGAGTGAGAGCAAAAGCAGGAAGGGCAGAGGGAGAAGAAGAGAGAGAATCTCCAGCAGAGTGTCAGCTGAGCACGAGCCTGACATAAGGCTCCATCTCATAACCCTGAGATCATGACCTGAGCCAAGACCAAGAGTTGATTGCTTAACTGACTGAGACAGGCTGTTGCCCCCATAGGTATAATTTTAATAACAGCAGTACCAATAAATGCCAGGTTTTATTTTACTATTGTTATTAAACAAAGAAAGAAAAAAATATTAGCTTACTTTATGTGAATGTGATGGGAAAACATAGTTCCTAATTTTGTGAGTGACATTAACATTTTCAACAAAAGCTATAGGCCTTCTTTCAAACGTATTTCTATTATGAGTCTGCTTCATTTTTAACATATTCAGGAATCAATGTTATAAACTCACTATTTTCTCTGATTTCATAATGAAAGAAAATTAGAAGAAGGGTTCACATATTAGCTTCACTGAAAACTATTAAAACACCTCTGTGCCCATCATCAGGCGTATTTGAATGCCTGTGATCATTATCTGACTTGCTTTTGACCATCCTAGAAGGAAGTAAGAGTTGTTATGTCTCCTTCGCAACTGTTCATCCTTCCATCCTCTCCCTTGTTCATTCATTTAGAAAATATTTATTAAGTATCTACTATGTGTGGACATTCCTAGCCACCTAGTATCCATTCCCTTTTGTAAGAACCCCTTGATTTCCTTTTGGGACATTACCTTCCCTCTGTTGGAAACCTTGTCTGGGTGGTAAATAAAAGATTCTGCCCCACCCCAGAAGCCAAACGTTACAGAGAGGATCTTCCTTTTCATCACACTGGAGTGTGCAACGTGTCGACATAGGAAATGAAAGTAGCCAGCTGGACTCTCTCTCCCGTAGTGATAAGTTTTGAGGGCAGGAGTATCCTGACCAAAAATTGGTTAGAACTGGTCCCTTCATTCCAATGTTGGAGGCAGGGAGGAAAGAGGGTACAGTCCTTGAGTATGTCCTGTCTCTGAAACTTTCCATTGTTTCTTGATTCCTGATTGTTGCAAACCTGCTCTTTCTGCCTTCTATTTTGTCCTCTCTGTAAGTACCTTCTCATTCTCCTATTAACTTCTCTTTTTCCCTTCATTTAGCCAGAGATCATTGCTGATGCTTGCAGTCAAAGAATGCAAGCTAATAAAGACATAAACCTGAATCTAAGGGCCTCACAGTCTAGTAAGCAGGTAATAGATCTTGAGATCAGACCACGTTTGAGTGACAGGGATATCATGTGGCTTTCAGCACTCTGTTTTTCAAGTCACCAGCATTTCATACTTGTCAAATACCAGGAGCACACACAGTCCCATTTGTACTACACAGTAGGAACCCAGCAGTGTAAATCTGAGTTGCTCTGTTACTTCAGGGGAGTGGACATATAACCCATAAAACATGAAGCATATATGGTTTTGTCCACATAGCAGTGGCCAGCACTCATATTAAAAATAACTTTCAATCTCCTCTAGCTCTAAGTAATTGATGGCAGATATAATCTGCTACCACAAAGACCAAATCTAACCACTCAACAAGTTAATGGGCAGATCAATTTAATTTTCTTACCAAAAAAGCCCACTCAACATTATTTTTGGCATTTGATTACATTAGATCTAAATCAAAGGAAACAAAGCATCCAATATAATTTAATGAGAAATAAATCTATTAAAGTATATAGTTTCATTGCTTTGAAGAGATAAGGAAGAGTGAGTTTGACTTTTTTTTTTTCTAAATGGATATTACTGGGCCACTTTCTCAGGCAGCCTCTGCACTAGAGTTGAAAGAGATTTTTGCACAAATGCCAGTAATGGTTTTAAACAATATAAATACTTGCTTAAAGATGGATACTAATGCCCTCTTTGGAACTATTGTGGTCTATCAGGTCAATAATATTCATTTAAAAAACTTTCCAAAAGTGTTTTCATACAATAACTCCTGAAGATAATGAAAGGGCCATTATGGTCTCCTGAGTCAATAATCTGTATTTTTCATACATACTCCAAAATTCACTTCCTTTTCTATGTCAGTGTCTGTTTAAACTATTTCAATTAATTATTGTTAAGAGGAAGAATTGCAGTGGGTTTGAACTTTATCTTTCACTGCTATTCGTCACAGATTTCTCATCACAGTTTCCTTGTCCTCTTATGTTAGTCTAGATTGTCACCCACAGCCCAGAGCTCTGGACCATGGTAAAAATCATGTCTTAGAGAGAAACAAGAGGAAACATTTATGGAAAAAAAAAAAAAAACAGAAAACAAAGGACCTTCTATACCAACAACTTAGACTTATCAGGCAAAAGCAAGTTTGCGTGCTCAGTCAGCCAGGTTGTTGCAGATATTTCAAATTGTCTGGATTTTTTTTTAACTTGGTTTGTAAAATAGTAATACTAGTGATGTTAAATCTGGCCAAACAATGCAAGTGTGACCAATGGGCGCCAAATAACCTGTTTTGAGTATAATGTCACATTTGGTTTACTTGTGATAGTAAGCAGTGCTATAATGTTTAAAATACAGATGGTCCCCGACCTATGATGTTTCCATTTATGATCTTTGGACTTCACAATGGTGCAAAAGCGACATGCATTCAGTAGAAACCGCAATTGGGATTTTGAATTTCGATCTTTTCCCTGGCTGGCGACATGTGGTTGGATCCTCTTTCGTGATGCTGGGCAGCAGTGGCTCCCTGTCAGCTGGCAACCATGGGAGTAAACAACTGGGCACACTGGTAGCCCTCCTGCAATGGAACCTCTGTTGGGCTTCTCACTCTTAGTACGAGATTCACTAAGTTACATGAGATAGTCAACACTTTATTGTCAACAAAATAGGCTTTGTGTTGGATGATCGTGCTCAAGTGCAGGCTAGTGTAACTGAGCACATTGAAGGCAGGTGGGCTAAGCTGTGATTTTTGGGAGGTTAAGTGTATTAAGTGCATTCTCCACCTAGGACATTTTCCAGTTAGTGTGGGTTTATCAGGATGTAACCCCATCGTAGGTTGAGGAGGAGCTGTATAGACATTTTAAATATAGTTTATATATTTAGTATCTGAAATCGAGACTAAAATTGCATGTACTTTTATAGAAACTCTGCCAAGGTTTTAAGGACTAAATTGTTAAATTTATTCTTGAGGGAAGCACTGACGATTTGAAATAAGGTTACATTTATTTTTTAAACATCTTGTTTGTATGTATGTATGCATGATTTAAAGTGTTGGTATTCTGTAATTTAACTGTATGATTTTATGCCTACTGCACATTGGATGCTCATGAAAATGAGGTGCCTGTTCTCCTTGCTCCTCTGCTGAACAATATTTCAATAAATATTTTCTTTCCCTTCCTCTCTATTGTGGTTTTATAAAAAAAAAAAAAAAAAAAAACCTTTTAGCTTAATTACTTAACCTTGGTTTATTTTGCTGGGTGGAAAGAGGCTGGCGTTTCTGCCTAGCTCTGTTATTTGAATTTGACAAGGTTCACAATTTCAATTAAGCTGGATTTTCTAATCTGTTGATCTGCCCCTGCAGGCTGCAGTGAGATCCTAGAAATAGGGCAGCACTCTGGAGATGGGAGAGGTCATAGGACTGTGTACAGAGAAAGGGTAGATGGATCCTGGAGGGACCTGAACTTGTAACATGAAGCAAAATGATGCAGCCATGGGGGTTCTGGGATTAGTCAAGAGGTACCTGAGCAGAAATGAAGCTGGACCATATATGGGGGTGGTGTGAATTTTGAACAGGAGGAGAGGGTGAGTCCCATCTTAGTAGGAAGATTCGTGTTCTTGGAACTGGGCACAGAAGACAATGAGTTGTAGCTGGTTCAGGGCCTGTAGTATACAAAGATAAACGATATTAGGATAATAAAGGCCATGAAACCTTCAAGCCTAGGGCAAATTCTGACTTCATAATCCCCATGCCCTCCTTAGCACCACTCCATTTATTTTACAAGCTCTGTGTTTGCGTTAGCAAGACGAATCGTTGAAATTAGACATAACTCATTCTCTGAGATTTATTGAGGGCTGACCATATACCACACCCTCAAAATTTGGGGAAAATGGTGAGCAAAGATCAGCCCTACCCCCCACCTTTATGGAGCTTCATGAGACACATGTTTATGAGAGTCTTAGACAGAAATGTAAAATTAGAACCATGGTAAGAGTAGGCAAAAGTTAGGGAGAGCTGACCTGGTCAATGAAGGCTGCCCTGGAAAACAAGGATTTGAGTGAGAGATGCAGAGTTATTACAAATTAAAAACAGTGACAGTAATAATGCTAATGTTTCTGGTGTAGCAGAATATTTATTCAGCTTTTATCATGTTTGGGGCACTATTTTTTTATTTTATTTTATTTTGTTTATTCATGAGAGACACATAGAGAGAGGCAGAGACATAGGCAGAGGGAGCCTGATGTGGGCCTCAATCCTGGATCCCGGGATCACGACCTGAGCCAAAGGCAGATGCTTAACCATTGAGCTACCCAGGTGCCCCTGGGCACTGTTTGAGTATAACAGTTTACTTAATCCTGTAGCAATTCTGTAAGGTAAGTATTGTAGTTGATGTCATTTTACACAAGGGGAAACTGAGGCATTTTCTCAAAGATGTAAGTAACTTCCTTGCCAAGATCACACAGCTCATAAGGGTGGAAGTAGAGTTTGGATCAAAACAGTTTAGCTGCAAAGTTTCTTTTTTTTTCTTTTTTAAAGATTTACTTGTGTATTTTAGAGAGGGGGGGGCGGAGGGGATCAGGGGAAGGGGCAGAGGGAGGATATTCAAGGAGACTCCCGCTTGAGTGCAGAACCTGATGCTGGGCTCCATTTCACCAGCCATGACATCAGGGCCAAGAGTTGGACACTTAAAAGCAATACTTGGACACTTAACTAACTGAGCCACTCAGGAGCCCCCAGAATTCCCATTCTTAACCATCACATGTGAACCTTCTAAGCAAATAGATTCTGGAATATATGGGTCCTCTGCCACTAGAAATAATTATAATCGTGAATACTTACAAAGTATTTTTGATTTGTCAGACACTGTTCTAAAACTGGTTATATTAACTCATTTAATCCTCAAAACAATACTTTAAGATAGGTTCTATTATTACCCCTATTGTGCCGGCAAGGAAATTGCAAACTGCTTCCAGAGTTTTTCTCTGAATCACTTTGCTATTCAGCCTTGTACTAAATAGATAGTGGATAGAAGTGCAGGACCCTTCTAACTATGCCATGGGAGGATGTCATCCTTCTGCTTGGGGACAAAGAATGCTGTTGAAAAGTACCTGGAAAGACCCACTACAGGATAGTTTGTACTGAGAAGTTTTTGTTTCAATATTATAAATATTTATAAAATCTAATCATGAATAAGAAGTATTCATAAAAAAGAAGAGGCTATGGAACAAGCCATATATTAAAAATGTAACTCTCTAGACCACACTATTGAGTAGATGTGTAATAAGTAAACTTATATACAAATTAAATCAACTGGAATCCTTGGGCTCCAATAATCTACTATCTCTGAATGTGGGCAAAGTCTTTTGAAATAATTCTCTGAAAAACCAAATAATTTTTATATATTATATTTTGCATATCTCAAGACATTTACAAACAAATTTAGGTTACAGGTATTGTAGTGTCTTACTAATCAAAAACATTAGTTACAGGCATCATGGTTATTTGGTTTTCAAAAAAATTAAATGAGTTATATGTTATCTGCAATTTTAGAATGTAAAACAAAAATGTCCTTTTAGTTAATATTTGTGTTTAAAATCTCATATTGCTGTATACATTTTCAAGATAAGTCACCAGAGACAATATACATAATATCATATTTTCTTCTAACATTAGATTCATATGCTTTTTTAAAACATTTAATATTAAAAAGAAAACACCACTGTTTGTCATGTTAATGTTTGGATCATTATTTTTGAACTGATATTCATAGAGTACATGATTATCATAAAAGGCCATTCTAGGACACCGATGAGGTCAGCATAAGTGAAAAAAACTGGATTATTACTGAGAGATTACCAGAACCTGTACTGGTCTTCAGATACCTAAGAATAAGAAGTTCTAGTTCTAGTAACTTAAGATTTATTATTCATAACCCATTAGGCTAACTCTTTTAGCAAGAGCTGGTTCTTACCTACTGTCAGGCCAAATGGAGTCATGAAATTTAAAACTGTTTTCTGTAAATCCAAATTTTGGGTTGATATAAATCTATTTATAGGTGCTCCCATCAGGTGGGAAGAAAATTCATCTCTCTCTCTCTCTTTCGTAATCTGTGACAGAGCTGGGGCAGGGAGCACTCAGGAACTAAGCCACAGATCCACATATATGACTCCAGGAGAACCTATATCCTCAAGCCTCCATGAGGAGTGCATAAGGTTGTGTTTCCTCTGACTACAAAAAAGATTCAACTCCATCTCTATATATTCAAATGTAGATTTTCAGTGATGAAAGTTTTTACTAAGATGATTGTTAATTTCTTAGACTTCCACTTTTCAGCTTCTAAAGGGTCCAGATCCCAAATCATGAAGTTAGGAAATTATGAATTACAGATACATGTATATAAGGTCCCAAGAGACAGATTATGAGCTCTTTAAATATGTATGTCTGGAGATGTGTCACTACACAGTTGATGGACATATTGTTAAAAGACTTTCAATAACTCTAAATGTTTGGGGGAATTTCAGTCCCTCTGTTAGAAGAAAGTTGTAATCCTAGCTCTGAATCCCATATTTGTTGTCACTTGCTCCTGGTCTCTCACAGATGACAAGGAGCTCTTAGTATACATTTGAGGAAAACTGCAAACATAACTGGACTTGACAGCAGTTAGTTTTCCCATAGAGAAATGAATTTGCACATAGAGTAAAATTCATGGTGAAAGATAATTTTTTAAACATGTATCTTAATAGAAAGCCTCACCAATATTTCCTCTCTAGGGATGCCTGGGTGGCTCAGTAGTTGAGCATCTGCCTTTGGCTCAGGGCATGATCCCAGGATCGGGAATTGAGTCCCACATCAGGCTCCCTCCAGGGAGCCTTCTCCCTCTGCCTATGTTTCTGCCTCTCTCTCTCTCTCTCTCTCTCTCTGTGTCCCTCATGAATAAATAAAGTTATTAAAAATATTTCCTCTCTATATTTATATTTCAATTTGTAAATTGACTTGTTCCATCATTATTAGATTTTTTTCTAGCTTTTTAAAAAGTTACTTAAAAAAATCATATTGAAACCTCCTGCAACAAAGTTGTAAAAGACCTGTCTTCTTTTTATCTTATCAGTGAGAATTTATGAAGTTATCTTCTTCCTCTAAGTAACTGATCTCAGAAATTCACAGACCTTCACTTAAACCATGTGAAAATAAAAATCAGGCACAGTATTTCTATCAAGAGAGAAATCTTTCTTTCTACCTTTTTTTCTTTTTTACTGTATTTGATCATGGACAATGAGATATATAGATGTAGAGAGACATGTACATTTGCTTTTCCATGGATAAAGTTCTCCCTAATATTTGTCCATCATTCATCTTGACTATTTTGATTTTCTTCTGCTTGATTTTCCTCCCTTATTTTCTTCTTTCCTGTCTACTCTGAAGATTTCTGCTCACACTACCAATTCTTTCTTTCATCTTTTTTTAATCAGTTCTGAATTTCTATAGGGCTGGCCTTTTTTGGAGGGAGTATTTCTTCTTTACTGAGGATAGCCCATCTATTTTTTGGTTAGGGAGGGATAATTTTTCTTCAATAAAATTGCCTTCTCCATTAAGCAAAGAAAAACAGCTCCTTCCCTTCCTACTCAAATTTTAATATAGAAAAATTTTAACATAGAAGTATTGATAGACAGTTGAATCCACAGTAAACCATACATTTGCCAAAAGAATTCCTGAGATTTATTGAGTCAGTAATTCTATTTTACTCAATATTCTGAAAAGTAAGAACTGGAAGCAGAGCATTGAGCTTTGTTTTATAATAATGATACTGGGGTTGTTTATGAGGGTCATATTTGAATTACATATTCTTATATGCCTATAAATCAGAGGGGAATAGTAGCTACTGTTGACTCATCAACTTTTTTAATTCTGTGAAGCAAATCTCTCTGGAAAAATGAATATTAATAATTAGACAATATCCAATTAAGGGCCATAGGCCAGAGCTGATCCCTCAACTCAAAAATCCACAAAGCACATGTAATAGTAGAAACTTAAGTTAATAAACACTAGTAACATAAAATTAATGATAATTGTATAGTGTGAGGGATTACAGGCCCCTCCAAATAAGAGCCTATTGACATAGTTTTTTTTTTCTTTTCCTCAGGAATTCATTTCTAGCATAAAACTTTAATACTATCCTTTGAATCAAATATATAATCTTTTACATCAGTTTAAGAAGTTGTATTTTGATCAATTCTTAGAAGCACTTCTTCTCCAATTGAGAATACATTTAACTCTACATTTTCCTTCATTTGAAGAGAGGAATTTCTGTGTTTTCAACAAACTAAATGAGGAATTTCCCCATTTCTGACTGATGTAGTGGTGCCAAACAGATGTCTCATAATAATTTAGTTTTATTAATATATCAACCTCTAAATGCCTGTATGTCCATATCACAGCCATTTTCCTTTTTAAAAAAGATTTATATATTATTTTATCTTATTTTTTAAGAAAGATTTTATTTATTTATTCAGGAAAGGCACATAGAGAGAGGCAGAGACATAGGCAGAGGGAGAAGCAGGCACTCTGCAGGGAGCCGGACGCAGGACTTGATTCCAGGACCCCAGGATTATGCCCTGAGCCAAAGGCAGATGCTCAACCACTGAGCCACTCAGGTGCCCCTATATATTTATTTTAGAGAGAGAGAGAGCATGAGTGAGGTGAGGGGAGGGAGAGAAGAGGGAGAGAATATCTTCAGGTAGACTCCCTGCTGCGGGGCTGGATCTCATGACCTTGAAATCAAGGCCTGAGTTGAAGTCAAGAGTCCAATGCTCAACCTACTGAGCCACCCAGATGCTCCAATTGCAGCCATCTTAATAATTAATTAATTAATTAATTTATTTATTTATTTTTTCACAGCCATCTTTAAATGGTAATTATGAACTCCATTTTACAGAGAAGGGATTGGTAGCTCTGATACATTAAATGGGATGCATAATGTCACCTGGAGGTGTCATTGGAAGGAATTCTGGGTGACAGAATGAGTCTTGAGCTGACCTGTTTTCTCCTCTGCTCATCTCCTCCATAATTCTGCCCTCTCCCATCACCCAGAAACCTGGGGAGATTGTGGCTTTGATTCTTGGCCCTTGACTCAGCCAAGTGGAAGGAAAATATAAGAGGCAGGAGTGATGGAAATAAAGTCAATTTCCTTCAATCTATGCCAATGTTCTCTTTGGGTCCATTTTAGAGATTTTCACTCTGATGATAAAATCAGATATTTTTTATATCACTCTACTTCATCTTGCTGAAACTATGCAGAATGTTAGAAACAGATCCATAAAATATTCATGTGTGTTTCTTAGGGACACAGAACTGGAAACTGTCCTTCCATATTTCAGTTTTCACATATAAATAAAATTGAACAAATATTACTGGGGAGGAAGGTATTCATTCAGCTTCTCAACAATAGAAGAAAAAGGACCCCAAATATATTAAGGCCTAAATTGTACAGTACACACAAGTGGACACAGGCAAGAATAATCTACAAACTATTCCCTTTATGTATAATTCAGTACACAGATGCTTTTTATCTCACTAAATCAGAATTCAATAAGAAGTGTTAAAGCTTCATTGTTAACCAAATGCACCTCTCCCCCCAATTAAATGGTGATCCTATTTTTCAGCTCCACAATTTAGAAATTATTCTCATGGATACATTTTGAGTACACTTGATTTTTTTTCTTAAAATTTTCTTGAAAACAAATTTCTGTGTTATACTTTTAGTCGGGTCCTTTCCTTTTAAAATGAGAATTTCTGTTCATTTAGTTGTCAAAAGTCCTCAGCTCTTCCCAACTAAAGGCAAAGAGAGGGAAGAAATAATTTATATTTTATTCCTTCCAGCTACATGCCCACAAATTTTCATAAAATGTTTATTTTAACTGATTCAAAAATTTAACCTGAATAGTTTTTAAAATGCAGATTTAAAACAATGAAGAAACACCAGTCTTAGCCCATTGAATTGGCAAAGCTTAAGACAAATGATAATGTTCTGTGTTGGCTAGGGTGTGGAGGAATGGGCATAATTACACACAGCTGGCAGGATTTGAGAATTGGTACAGCATGTCTGTAGAGCAATTGAGAAACATCTGTCAAAATATATCAAAATGCACCTAGCTTTTGACCCAGAAACTCTTCTTCCAGGAATTCCCGAGAAAAGTATCAGAGATGTGTGTAAAGATACTTGTCCAGGGCTTTTTCTTATGCTATTATTTACACTAAGAAAACTTATAAAAATACCCAACAATAGTGGATTATTAAGCAAATTGTGGTACCTCCATGTTATGTAAAAATCATGTTGTACAAGAGTGTTGGATATGAGCACATGTTCACTATTCTCACATTTATTTTTTTAAGTGAAAGGAGGAGTCCTTAGAACAGTACCTAGGTACAGTGTTATGCTGTCCAACTCTATTAAGATCTATTTCTGGGGGAAAAAATACTCCAAAATGCATCAGTGGTTTTTACCTATGTAGTAGATTTCAAATGGGTTCCTGTCCTTCCTTCCTTTATTTCTTTTTAATCCCTTCTTTCCTCTCTTCTTTTTATTATTTCTTCTTAATTTTTATTATGAGGAAATTTGAAATAAAAAAGATTACTAGGTATCTCCAATAGAAATTGCATTGTTTAGAGTACCATTTTCCATGTTATCTGATTTTAGGCTTTCATTGCATTTGGGTTATTTTACAACTCTATAAATTGTAGGTAACTCTGAGCAATGCAAAAACTGTGTTGTCTTTACACATACACATCAATAGTCTATCCAGTGAGGCTTCAGTTGTCACTCCTTCTTCTGTTGGTAAAATCAGTTTGGTGCCCATTTATAAATTCATTTCAATTCCCGTATTTCATATAAATTTGTACTGCTTTAACTTCTCCTCTGAACTGGTTGTAACACCTTTCCTGATTCTTTCATTTAATTAATAGGTTAAATAAAATATCTGACAAGTATTAATTTTGTATCTGTATGAAAGTTATGATCTTACCTTTTCAGAAAATTACCCTTTAACATAGGTTTCCTACTTTGACAAATTAAGCAGGTATTATTATTTTTTGATTATTAAAATGAAATATCAGCAAACGTGATTTAAAAACAGTAGACCGTGCTACAGTCCAGCATTACAATATCCACCTAACATTTTTATAAAGCATCTCACATCAAATTTTCTTAACATCTCTACAAATGAATTTAATAAACACTCATGGAGTGCATAGAGTTTTCTGGTCAGTATGCCAAATTGGAGAGTGTATAAAGATGCATAAGATTATGGCCATAACGTTCAACATCTTGTAATAGCGACTATTTTTATACTAAATATCAAAATTATCTACTATTTCATTATTAAATATATCAAAATGTCAACTATTCCAATATCAATGATTTCAACATATACTTACATGAAATGGCTTTGGCTATTTTGGCTTAGTCTCTGCATGACAGAAGAGATGTGATGCTAAAAAGCACAGGAGCTGCTTGGCACAGCAGTTTTGATTTACTGAATAGGCACCAGCAGGTTCTATAGTCTTACAATTTCACAAAGTGCCATTTGCCTTCAGAATTCAGCCATTAACATATAGTCTATAACAGAGTAAAGAGTAAGATAGGGTGGTAATAAGAAAGAATAAGACACATGACTTTGGGCAGAGGAAATAATTCAACTCTGATTATGTATAAAATATAATACACATTAGGTTAGAGAAAATATTGGCTCTGGCCATCCCAGAATTTGTTTCAATAATAAATGGTCTTTTACGTTTACTAAGTCTTTGTTTTTGTTTTTGTTTTTTTCCCCTTGGCCAGAGTAACACAGAATGACAATATGGAGTGAAATGTTTTTGCTAAGTGTCTGGGACAACTGCCCCTTTCCTGTTCCATTGGTTTTCATGAGAAGTTTGTCCTATTTTCTTTTTGCTTCTTACTCCCTCCTTGCTCTTCTCTCAGAAATGGGGAAGAGGGCAAGCATGGATTGACCGGGACTATCAAGCGGGTGGCTTTTCCTGTGTGGGAAGGAAGCATCAAAAGAGGATGAAGTGATCTTTTCCTTGGTCCAGATGACTGGCTGGATTCCACAGCAGCAGCTCTGGGAGCTGTGTGGCCTAGAAACTCTGCCTCATAAGAAAGTGCTGCTTCTCTTCCTCAGTCATAAATGCTTGGGTGCAGATTGCTATTATCTGACTTCCAGGCACTGTACTTTCCATCTTCTAAGGGCAAAAGCAAGAATCCAGCAAGGACATCATGGTATACACACAGTTAATAGAATGTACCATCCCTGAATTCTTATGGCATCCCAGGAAGGGAGCCAACATTAGGCAAAGGTAGGGTCATAATATTTGTATATTATTAGGTTAGTTAATGTCAACGGCTTCACTCTTTCTAGAGCCCTGAAGTTAACAATCTCTGATTTACTACACAAAATCTGAAAATATATAATTGGCCCAGTGGCATTCACAACACTGTATTTGGATTTCTCAGATGCAATTCCTGATCAGGCTGGTTTGAAGTATAAACTCTACGAAGAAGCTGCCCCTCTATTTGAACCACCTTTGGTTTTAATAGTGTATTTTGTTGTAGATCTTACTCTTTTGTGACATCAGGGACTAATACATTTCTCACAATTTCCAGAAGCAAGCATTTTAACCACAGAGGTCTCCAAAATAAATATATTTCACACCAGGCAGAAAGCCATCATCAAGATTTCCAAAAACTCCTTTGCAGTGCTTTTTTAACCCCTTGCAATCCTCTGCCATGAGATGTGAATGCGTTTGTTAGCCTTTCATTAAAACTTTTAGTCAACACCTTCTACTTCCTCTTTCTTTTTTGTCAACCAATTAGTCTTTATCTAACATTTCCTATCAAATCAAAATTATGGCATTTTTACTGCTTCCCATTTTTTCTCTGTGTTTTTAAGATTTTTTCTATAATTTTAAAGTTAATATCCTATTTTATAACAGTAAATTTTAATTGATTTTTAAAATTTAATTTTAGTAGTTTTTCTATTTAAAAAGCACTATTTTTAAACTACAGAAAATCTGAAGAAAAATCCTGACAAGTACTGGGAAAGGGAGAACTACTATTAACATTTTTGCTCATGTTCTTATGAGCTTCCCCCCAAGCTTATAATATTTAAAACAATATTTGCCCTAATAGTGCCTTGAATAGACTTGTTACAAAAATGAAACCAAAAGGGTCAAATTTGCTGCTTCTTAACCAGTCCTTCCAATCCTGTGATTATTCCACTTCTTTTCACTAATTCCACCATCCATCCATCCATCCATCCATCCATCAAAAGACCCAAGAGAGAAAGAGACCACTGAAAAAATAGCAAATAACTTTTAACTTTTATGAATGGTGAGAAAATTTTTGTTATGTTTGCTTACTAGTTTTTTTTTTTTTTTTTTTTGGCTCAGGTAGGGGTGTTGCTAGTTGACCATTCCTTTCAATGTTCCAGGAGGTGAAATCAGAACTGAATAGTACCTGGAATTCTATGTGATTTTTTGCCAAAAATAATTTTTCTTATTTAATTTATTTATTTATTGGGGTTTTTTTGTTTTGTTTTGTTTTTTAAGAAAGGCAGATTGCCACATGTGGCACATCATTTGGATGTTTCTGGAGTCTTAAAAGCTTGACCATTCCTATGTTCTTCTACAAATGGACCTTGAGAGCTTGTTTGGATGTTCTAGCAAGGAGCGCAGTCACTTGTTACCCTTGACTGAAGAACGGGCCCTCCTCTACTGGGAAAGGTCATTCTCTTAGACCTAGTGCACAGCTTCTAGATGGATGCACATGGAGCAGTGAGGGAGGAAGGGAGACACCTGCTTAGCCAGCCAGATCAGCTGAATTAATTCTGGTAATCAATGGGGTGACAGATGTCACAGCCAGATCACCCTCACATCCTTTTTTTCTTATTTTAAAAAGAAATAAATACTATTACCAAAAAATAAAAACACAAAGAAATATGTATTTATTTATTTTAAAGAGCAGTAAAACAAACACCAAATATGATATCATCTGTCACCTATTTACACAAAGACAATCAATGTCATTCCTTGTATATGTACTTATTTCATTCCAGAAAAATTTATTAAAATGCTTACTTTATGCTAGACTATCTTCTAGGCATGGTAGAAAACAAGAGAAAAGTTTTTGGTTATGAGGAGCATATATTCTGGTAGCGAAAAAGACTTTAAATTGAAAACAGACTATGAGCAAAATAATTTTGACCTTGTAATTATAGTGTTGTGAAGATAATGATCAGGATGTATAAAAAGGTGTCTATCTATCTATAAAAAAGATATCCATCTATCTACCTACCTATCTATATCTGGGAACTTCATATGGTGTCTATTTGTAACTACTTGGAAATTCTTTTTCTCCCATTGAGGGATGTAGAACTATATTTCTTTCTAAGGGGAAAGTAGGCACATTTTCAGAACTACCTTACAATGGGTGGGTGATATCAATCCAAATCAGTTTTCATCTTACTTGTCTGTTCAGAGTGACACAAGGTCATTTTCTCTTAATCTCTGATCCATGGGAAGATTTGAGGAATCTGTGTACCTCCTAAAATAGTGTGCAAACTTTTATTTGCAGTGTCTAAGAGGATGGTCTAGATATCCTTTTACTCCAACCTTCAGTGACATCTTTGCCGTGGGAACATCCTGACAATATCAGGATGCATCAATATTTATGCTCATATCACATCTGGTACATTTGGATCAGTTTAGGTTTGGAGCAGTATTTTAGAGTTTCAAGTAAATTTTGTTTCTAGTTTTCTCTTGAAAATATGCATCTCTTTTCTGTTTGGGGGTCTTCTAATCTCTGCAGATTTTCATTCCTGCTCTTGCAGAGTGGCTTTGCTTGTACAGTTGCTATGCGTATGAATAAAGAATCACATACACACATAGTCTAAGTTTTGATGAATTCAAAAAGCAGAACTAAAAATGGCTACACAATCATATGCTATAGTCTGGAATATAATAATTTTAATTGCTGATCACAAAACAAATAAAGTATGTGTATGTTGAAAGCTATGAAATGAGAAGCAGCTGTCTTAAATCCTTCCTAGAATAGTCAGAGGATGTATAAACAAACAAACAACAAACAAACAAGGATGAAAGTAGCCTTGTCTTCAGGGTAGTGCAGCAGACTCTTTTTGATTCCTTTACGTACACATTTTTCATTCTGAAAAATAAGTGAAACCATCTCCTGTAACTTATTCTTCCCAATGGAAAATGTAATCAATTGTAACTATATTTATTTATGCAGAATTTTATACCTCATTGACATTCTCAAAATGAGATCTCTAACATCCAGAAGGAAAATTCTCCAATACATGTCAAAGAATTTAAAGTACCTTCCTACTGACATATATTATACACTGAAACCAACACTGTGTTCAAGAGAAAACGTTTGTGTTCCTTCACTGACGTGTCATGCATGCCCACTTGTTCGTTTTTCTAATATTGAGTGTTGGCATCAATTCTCCTTTCCTCAAATTAAAAAGAAGAAAGTTCCAGATTTTAGATTAAAAGAAGAAAATGCATAGATGCATGGGTTTAGTGACGAGGAAGAAAAAGCCTAAAAGCTCTCAAGCAGATGGAAACCTGCCGATTAATTACATGTCCTATCCCATTATGGTAGTAACTATTTCTTGCACAGATACAACTCACCTTATAATCTCTGTGCATATCGAATATGTATGTGTTGATTCATATTTAAAACCTGCTTTAAATCCTCTGTTCAAACTCTTTGAGGGCAAGTATCTGGTCTACTCTTTTCACTGTTGAGTTTCAAGTGTTAGCACAGTGTCCGGCCTCTATGGAGACTTTTAGAGTAATTATTTGAATGAGTAAGTAAGTGAGTTAATTAATGAAGATACTAGGAAATATTTCGGGTAAGTGTTCCAATGACTTCTTTAATTTCTGTATTGTATATATGTATATTTTCTTGATATCAAATTCTCAAAGCTCACTTGTGTACTCTTTTTATTCTTTTTTTAGAGAGCCTCCTTTTTCCCTCCTCAGTTTTCCCAGTGGCTCTGGTCAACTAAGGCTTTTGCACAACAGCTCTATAAAAATTCATTTTTTATTTGGACGTGGAATGACAAGCTGTTAGCAGCTGAACAGGCTGGATATCATAGGATGGTGTTGGTCAGCAGTGTGCCATCTGTACATTAATCTGGAAGTTCTTAAATCATGCTACATGATTCAAGGGTGATTGAAAAAGCCAGAATAGGAAGGGACAGAGGTCTGGGAAATGTGGCTGGTTCTGGAGCTGGCCATCAGAAATCAACGGATTAGTCCAAAGGCACAAAGGCACTTAAAGAGCTCAGCTCCTGTGGCCAGGAATGCAGACCAATGATATAACGTTGGCAGCCCAAGATGCTTAAAATTCAGAGCTAGGGCCTAGGTAGGATATTATAAGATAAAGCCTGACCTCATAACAAGACATCAATCTTGGAACCTGTATTTCCACTGGATCAATATGACACAGGTTAGGGGTAGGCCATGATTTAGAGGAGGAGATACATAGGCATCAAAGAGAAATTCCAGGTCTTCCCTACACCAGCTCTATAATGCTGAGTTTAATTCCGGATGGCATGACTAATTATGTACTTCCCACAGAGGGGCTGAGAGTCTTGATCTGCTTCCAGGTCAATTCTAGATGGCTCAGGGACCAGCAGATCCTGACCTGTAGGTAAAGGACACCAGCTACTACAGCTGAGGTTTGAGAGAGGCAAGGACTGACAAAGTGAATCCATCAAGAAGTTAACAAAAACCCTTGGTTCTGGGGATTCTCATTTATTCCTAAAGAAACTCTAAATATGTGGAAATGCACTAGTTATAAGCCCAAGGCTTCTAAAAACCTTCTATTCAGTTCACTATTCAGGTAGACAGAACTTGTCAAAAAACAAACAACAAACACACCCCCCTCCAAATATGAACATAGCAAGGGGAGACTTTTATTCAAAAGGATTATTATAAGAAAAGGAAAGGAAAGTGACTTAGCAATAGGGAGAGGCAGACTCTCGTGACCAGGTGAATGCCGTGACCTAACATCTGCAAGTGGCTCATGAGCTGGGCAAAAGGGTTTGCTTTTATAGAAATGAATAGACAAAGCTAGAAGAAAGAACTGAGTGTGGCAAGTGGCATGAGTAATAGGGTGGTGTGACAGGATCATAGAATGTTCTACCCTGAGGCCAGCCGTTCCTTGGGAGGGATATTCTGTGGGATCCAGTTACAGTTGGGTTAAAGTTCAGGCACTGGGGTGAGGGAGAAATGGTGGACCCCAAAGTCGGCCAAATAATATTTTGTTTAGAATGATTAACAGTTCAGCTAGTCACTTAAGAGGTAAAGAAAGGAAATTCTGAGGATCTGTCTAGCCTCGTAATAGATAAACAAGGGGTCAGGCATCTGAGAGTCTTATCTGTCAAATGGAGAAAGGTGTTTCTTTGCAGTAAGTGGTTTCCAACACAAAAAAAGAGAGTGGAGGGATTCCTTCAACCTTCGCTGATCACAGGGCTCAGGTAAGATTCCACACTGTCGAGCTCAACTCTGGGGCAGGCTTTTCTATGGTAGGGTCTCACTCTATCTCAAAAAGGGCAAGGGAGCTGCTACAAATCCTGGCCTCTGCTTCAGGTGGCTCCTTTCATCTCAGGTCCATATCATCCTAGTTGCCCATTGAAAAGAAGGGAAGATACTATTGAAGTTATTGCTGGAAAGTCTTGCTTAGTAGCCCACTCACTGGGTACTCACGTGGACAAATCTCGAGGGATCGAGACCACTGCAAGTAAAGTGCCAAATGTACATGAATTTAGAAAATTCCCTCCCTGCTGCATACATTTTCCAATAGAGAAATTGACTTATCAGTTTAAATATATGGAGGGATTCAGAATTTGGTATCAGGAATACTAAATTTCTGGATAACTGGCTGATTTTTTTCGCTCTTTGTCATGGTACTATAAGGGACTGATCTGGCCAAAGTGGTAAAAATTATCCTGATAGTCATCTAATGGTGGAGAAGAGAAAGGATGTGATATTTGTGTGCAAATGAAACCATCAAGAAGTGCAGTAGTATTTTTTTTTCCTGAATACATTAAAAAATAAAGATCCATATGGTGCCAGGCCATTGGCCTGGGAGGCAAGAAAGGCTAGCTCAAATACAAATATACTGTTTCTGATTAAGAAAACACTTTTTTATTCATATAAAGTATTTATTAGGTATAGGATTTTATAAACTGTTTGGTCCTGGAGTCTTTATTTTAAAAAGGTTATTCTGAATGCATTACCAAGTATCCTGTGGAATATTTCACATAAAAGGAAGCAGAAAATGTATAAATGTAAACAGGCTAATTGTATGCAGATATAAATTATGGATGTTGGTCTTATGAAAAAGCATTGCTGATTTGCAGGGGGCTTACTCAGCAGCGCTGCGTCTTGTCTAAGGGGATATTTAGTATGGCTGTGATGTGCAGAATTTAAAACAAAACTTTAAATTCTGGAGAATAAAATATAGCCCAATTGTGCTAAGACCACACTGTTGGGAGAATGAGGTTTTTAGTTTATTTCATTGCTGTTGAAGTTGACACTCTTTAGCTCTGTTATCCTCCGTATGCTCTTGTCTACAGATGCTGTGCAAAAGCAAAGGTTTAGTAAGAGCTGTTTATAGTTATGTGACACTTCCCGATAGTCACTGTAGGTGACACTACCTTCACTACTCCACGTGGTTTTCATTGCTCAACTAGGCATGTTGTGCTCACAATCAAAGGCAGGCTAGGGAGAGGCCTACAGTCTCAGGAGATAGAATTACTGACGCTTCTTTTTTTTTTTTTTTCCTAATTACGAAACAAATACAAGTATGAAACTTATAACACATACCATAAGATGAAAGACAGTCAAGTGAGTAGTGTAAATGGAAAGTACTATGATAGGATTGCTCCTTATGGTGGGTAATTTGCCATGCCACCACCAATTTTTATCTATTCATACCGATAAGCTTAACCTTGAGTTAAAAACACTACCCCATCTCATCCCAAAGAACTGAGGATATCTGGAAAATGAACAGCTTCATAAGTGTAAAATAATTGGTCTGATATTTTACCATACATTACACAAAATATTACCGAGATTTATGTGGACAGCATAAATTTTTAGCTGACATGTGATGTCAATGCTTCCTAGTAAATAATTGACAAGCACAGCCATACTTTCCAGCCCTTGTTAGCCCAGAGAAGGAGTACAGAATTGAAATATGAGGAAAGGCATTTTTTTTCTTATTCTAAATCATGAGAAATACTAAATACTTAGTATTTCAACAAAGCAGAAGTTTCCAGTATACATAACAATAAAATATATTTTAAAATAATTTTTGATACAACTTAAAAGCGGCAGCCCTAGATATTAACTGGAATGAAACATATTGCATGGCAGTTTTCTTATCTGATATAATAAAGCCCACAAGGTTTACAGTTGTCTCAGGACAACTGTGCTTTCCCTTGAATTGTCATGTTTTTAGCCAAGACTCGCATCGAGAGGATATTTTGTGTGGATCACACTATAGACTGGATTATCTGGAAGAAGCTTGGGTTCAGCCTTTCAGTTCTTTTTCAACTTATTTTTTCTCCATATCCCTTCTCTTTACATATCCCATTTGAAGGGCTACTCATAGCGCATTTCTTTTCTCAGCAACCTCAAAGTTTCTTAGGTAGAATGTGACACCTAGAGCTTGCCCAGCCAATTTAATGGGCTACCTAATTTGGACAAACTAGTTTGTGTCCGTGAGTTAATATATTGGCCTGCTTGAGTCGCAATACTCAGAATTCCATTGGGAACTTCAAAACATGTGCTTGGAAGCATTGCAGATATTCGAGTGCTTACTGTAAGCCAAAATGATACAAGAATATTGTTTAACAAGCCTACAAGGTAAGCATTAACCCAATTTTAAGATAATAGAAATTAGGGTCAAAGATTAAGCACTGCCACTGCATTATGTTGCCCTTCCTTACCATTGTTCTTGGATGTTGCATTTACAAAGCACTCAGTCAAGTAGAGTCTAGCAAATGATCTGGTTAATTTAAGATGCGTGGACAGCCAAATCTCATTTCAGTCTGTGGTCCTGATAGTCAAGTTTAATAATCTAAACTGCCCAAATCATCTAGATAGTCACCAGTGAGGCCCTGCGTTTAGTGCTGTATAGACTTAGCTTTGTTATTCTAGAAGCTTGATACATCCACCCTGGATTCCTCAAAAATGTGTTATATATTAAGTTCACATATATGAAATATTGTTTTGTATGTATTTATTTAGTACTCATCAGTTCAGGTCTGAAAGAGGTTCCTGAAAGTGTTGGAGAATGGTATGACTTTTTGTTTAACATACAGATCTTATTTCCCTTCTCCAACTCCATCCCAGTAGGCCCAGTAAGAGCCTCCTTGATGTAAGCATTTGCTCTGGAATAATGAGGCTGATTAATAAGTGAAGAAATATAGGCCACAACAAAATATCTACTTGGCTAGACAAATTATCTCAGCTCAGAAAAGTGGATCCTTTTACTGTAATCTAAATTTTAATATATATATATATATATATTTTAATAAACTTGTTTTTTATTGGTGTTCAATTTGCCAACATTTAGAATAACAACCAGTGCTCATCCGAAGTGCCCACCTCAGTGCCCGCCACCCAGTCACCCCCACCCCACCGCCCGCCTCCCCTTCCACCACCCCTAGTTCGTTTCCCAGAGTTAGGAGTCTTTATGTTCTGTCTCCCTTTCTGATATTTCCCACTCATTTTTCTCCTTTCCCCTTTATTCCCTTTCACTATTTTTTATATTCCCCAAATGAATGAGACCATAGAATATTTGTCCTTCTCCGACTGACTTATTTCACTCAGCATAATACCCTTCAGTTCCATCCACGTCGAAGCAAATGGTGGGTATTTGTCGTTTCTAATGGCTGAGTAATATCCCATTGTATACAGACACCACAGCTTCTTTATCCATTCATCTTTCGATGGACTCCGAGGCTCCTCCCACAGTGTGGCTGTTGTGGACATTGCTGCTGTGAACATCGGGGTGCAGGTGTCCCAGCATTTCACTGCATCTGTATCTTTGGGGTAAATCCCCAGCAGTGCAATTGCTGGGTCGTAGGGCAGGTCTATTTTTAACTCTTTGAGGAACCTCCACACAGTTTCCCAGAGTGACTGCATCAGTTCACATTCCTACCAACAGTGCAAGAGGGTCCCCCTTTCTCTGCATCCTCTCCAACATTTGTGGTTTCCTGTCTTGTTAATTTTCCCTATTCTCACTGGTGTGAGGTGGTATCTCATTGTGGTTTTGATTTGTATTTCCCTGATGGCAAGTGATGCAGAGCATTTTCTCATGTGCATGTTGGCCATGTCTATGTCTTCCTCTGTGAGATTTCTCTTCATGTCTTTGCCCATTTCATGATTGGATTGTTTGTTTCTTTGCTCTTGAGTTTAATAAGTTCTTTATAGATCTTGGAAGCTAGCCCTTTATCTGATATGTTATTTGCAAATATCTTCTCCCATTCTGTAGGTTGTCTTTGAGTTTTGTTGACTGTATCCTTTGCTGTGCAAAAGCTTCTTATCTTGATGAAGTCCCAATAGTTCATTTTTGCTTTTGTTTCTTTTGCCTTCGTGGATGTATCTTGCAAGAAGTTACTGTGGCCGAGTTCAAAAAGGGTGTTGCCTGTGTTCTCCTCTAGGATTTGGATGGAATCTTGTCTCACATTTAGATCTTTCATCCATTTTGAGTTTATCTTTGTGTATGGTGCAAGAGAGTGGTCTAGTTTCATTCTTCTGCATGTGGATGTCCAATTTTCCCAGCACCATTTATTGAAGAGACTGTCTCTCTTCCAATGGATAGTCTTTCCTCCTTTATTGAATATTAGTTGACCATAAAGTTCAGGGTCCACTTCTGGGTTCTCTATTCTGTTCCATTGATCTATGTGTCTGTTTTTGTGCCAGTACCACACTGTCTTGATGACCACAGCTTTGTAGTACAACCTGAAATCTGGCTTTGTGATGCCCCCAGATATGGTTTTCTTTTTTAAAATGCCCCTGGCTATTCGGGGTCTTTTCTGATTCCACACAAATCTTAAAACAATTTGTTCTAACTCTCTGAAGAAAGTCCATGGTATTTTGATAGGGATTGCATTGAACGTGTAAATTGCCCTGGGTAGCATTGACATTTTCACAATATTAATTCTGCCAATCCATGAGCATGGAATATTTTTCCATCTCTTTGTGTCTTCCTCAATTTCTTTCAGAAGTGTTCTATAGTTTTTAGGGTATAGATCCTTTACCTCTTTGGTTAGGTTTATTCCTAGGTATCTATGCTTTTGGGTGCAATTGTAAATGGGATTGACTCCTTAATTTCTCTTTCTTCAGTCTCATTGTTAGTATATAGAAATGCCACTGATTTCTGGGCATTGATTTTGTATCCTGCCATGCTACCAAATTGCTGTATGAGTTCTAGCAATCTTGGGGTGGAGGCTTTTGCGTTTTCTATGTAGGGTATCATGTCATCAGCGAAGAGGGAGAGTTTGACTTCTTCTTTGCCAATTTGAATGCCTTTTATTTATTTGTGTTGTCTGATTGCTGAGGCTAGGACTTCCAATACTATGCTGAATAGCAGTGGTGAGAGTGGACATCCTTGTCTTGTTCCTGATCTTAGGGGAAAGGCTCCCAGTGCTTCCCCATTGAGAATGATATTTGCTGTGGGCTTTTCGTAGATGGCTTTTAAGATGTCAAGGAAAGTTCCCTCTATCCCTACACTCTGAAGAGTTTTGATCAGGAATGGATGCTGTATTTTGTCAAATGCTTTCTCTGCATCTAATGAGAGGATCATATGGTTCTTGGTTTTTCTCTTGCTGATGTGATGAATCACATTGATTGTTTTACAAGTGCTGAACCAGCCTTGTGTCCCGGGGATAAATCTACTTGGTCATGGTGAATAATTTTCTTAATGTATTGTTGGATCCTATTGGCTAGTATCTTGTTGAGAATTTTTGCATCCATGTTCATCAGGGATATTGGTCTGTAATTCTCCTTTTTGGTGGGGTCTTTGGTTTTGGAATTAAGGTGATGCTGGCCTCATAGAATGAATTTGGAAGTACTCCATCTCTTTCTATCTTTCCAAACAGCTTTAGTAGAATAGGTATGATTTCTTCTTTAAACGTTTGATAGAATTCCCCTGGGAAGCCATCTGGCCCTGGACTCTTGTGTCTTGGGAGGTTTTTGATGACTGCTTCAATTTCCTCCCTGGTTATTGGCCTGTTCAGGTTTTCTATTTCTTCCTGTTCCAGTTTTGGTAGTTTGTGGCTTTCCAGGAATGCGTCCATTTCTTCTAGATTGCCTAATTTATTGGCGTAGAGCTGTTCATAATATGTTTTTAAAATCCTGTGTATTTCCTTGGTGTTGGTAGTGATGTCTCCTTTCTCATCATTCACGATTTTATTAATTTGAGTCTTCTCTCTCTTCTTTTTAATAAGGTTGGCTAATGGTTTATCTATCTTGTTAATTCTTTCAAAGAACCAACTGCTGGTTCTGTTGATCTGTTCCACAGTTCTTCTGGTCTTGATTTCGTTGAGTTCTGCTTGAATTTTAATTAACTCTCTTCTTCTGCTGGGCATGGGGTCCATCTGCTGTTTTTTCTCTAGCTCCTTTATGTGTAAGGTTAGCTTTTGTATTTGAGTTCTTTCCAGTTTTTGAATGGATGCTTGTATTGCAGTGTATTTCCCCCTCAGGACTGCTTTTGCTGCATCCCAAAGATTTTGAATGGTTGTATCTTCATTCTCATTAGTTTCCATGAATCTTTTTAATTCTTCCTTAATTTCCTGGTTGACACTTTCATCTTTTAGCAGGATGGTCCTTAACCTCCACGTGTTTGAGGTCCTTCCAAACTTCTTGTTGTGATTTAGTTCTCATTTCAAGGCATTATGGTCTGAGAATATGCAGGGGACGATCCCAGTCTTTTGGTATCGGTTCAGACCCGATTTGTGACCCAGCATGTGGTCTATTCTGGAGAAAGTTCCATGTGCACTTGAGAAGAATGTGTATTCAGTTGAGTTTGGATGTAAAGTTCTGTAGATATCTGTGAAATCTATCTGGTCCAGTGTATCATTTAAAGCTCTCGTTTCTTTGGAGATGTTGTGCTTAGAAGACCTATCGAGGGTAGAAAGAGCTTGATTGAAGTCACCAAGTATAAGTGTATTATTATCTAAGTATTTCTTCACTTTGGTTATTAATTGGTTTAAGTATTTGGCAGCTCCCACATTCGGGGCATATATATTGAGGATTGTTAAATCCTCTTGTTGGTTAGATCCTTTAAGTATGAGATAGTGTCCCTCTTCATCTCTCACTACAGTCTTCGGGGTAAATTTTAGTTTATCTGATATAAGGATGGCTACCCCTGCTTTCTTTTACAGACCATTTGAATGGTAAATGGTTCTCCAACCTTTTATTTTCAGGCTGTAGGTGTCCTGCTGTCTAAAATGAGTCTCTTGTAGACAGCAAATAGATGGGTCCTGCTTTTTTATCCAGTCTGAAACCCTGCGCCTTTTGATGGGGTCATTAAGCCCGTTCACGTTCAGAGTTACTATTGACAGATATGAGTTTAGTGTCATCATGATATCTATTTAGTCCTTGTTTTTGTGGATTGTTCCACAGAACTTCTTCTTAAAGGGGAATTTTGAGAGTCCTCCTTAAAATTTCTTGCAGAGCTGGTTTGGAGGTCACATATTCTTTCAGTTCCTGCCTGTCTTGGAAGCTCTTTATCTCTCCTTCCATTCTGAATGAGAGCCTTGCTGGATAAAGTATTCTTGGTTGCATGTTCTTCTCATTTAGGACCCTGAATATATCCTGCCAGCCCTTTCTGGCCTGCCAGGTCTCTGTGGAGAGGTCTGCTGTTACCCTAATATTCCTCCCCATAAAAGTCAGGGATTTCTTGTCTCTTGCTGCTTTAAGGATCTTCTCTTTATCTTTGGAATTTGCAAGCTTCACTATTAAATGTCGAGGTGTTGAACGGTTTTTACTGATTTTAGGGGGGATCTCTCTATTTCCTGGATCTGAATGCCTGTTTCCCTTCCCAGATTAGTAAAGTTTTCAGCTAGGATTTGTTCAAATACATATTCTGGCCCTCTGTCCCTTTCGGCGCCCTCGGGAACCCCAATTAAACGTATGTTTTTCTTCCTCAGGCTGTCGTTTATTTCCCTTAATCTGTCTTCATGGTCTTTTAATTGTCTGTCTCTTTTTTTCCTCAGTTTCCCTCCTTGCCATCAACTTGTCTTCTATGTCACTCACTTGTTCTTCCACCTCGTTAACCCTCGTCGTTAGGACTTCTAGTTTGGATTGCATCTCATTCAATTGATTTTTAATTTCTGCCTGATTGGATCTAAATTCTGCAGTCATGAAGTCTCTTGAGTCCTTTATGCTTTTTTCTAGAGCCACCAGTAGCTGTAGAATAATGCTTCTGAATTGGCTTTCTGACATTGAATTGTAATCCAGATTTTGTTACTCTGAGGGAGAGAGGACTGTTTCTGATTCTTTCTTTTGAGGTGAGGTTTTCCTTCTAGTCATTTTGCTCAGTGCAGAGTGGCCAAAAACAAGTTGTATTGGGAAAAGGAGAAAAAGAGAGAGAGAGAGAGAGAAGGAAAGAAAAGAGGAAAAGAAAAAAGAAAAAGAAGAAAAAAAAGGAAAAAAGAGAAGAAAAAGAGAAAGAAAAAGAAAGAAAGGTTGAAAAAAGGGGGGTGGGGGAAGCAATCAGAAATCAAAAAGAAAAAAAAAGAGAAAAACAAACAAACATGGGGGAGTATCTTCTGATTCTGTAGACTTTAAGTCCCTTGACTTCCCCTGGAACTGGTCCGTCTAGTTGGTCTTCTGGGGGAGGGGCCTGTTGTGCCGATTTTCAGGTGTTAGCACTTGGGGGAGCTGCTCTGCCCCCAGCCTGGTGTAGGGCTCAGTGAGTAATGTTTATCCTGTCTATCCGGTGAGGCCACTGTGAGGCTCAGTGGGGGTTGTTCACCCCCTGAGGCCCCAGGAGGAACAACTTCAGTGGCGGCGGCAGCTCTGGAGCCCTGGAGTCAGCCCCCGCAGGAACTACGGGGCTCGGGGCTCTCGGTTCTCCGTCTGCAGGGCCTGGAGGCTCCGGGGCGGGGCCGCTGATCCGCTCAGCTCGGGGCAGGAGCGACCTTGCTGTCCTGGGCCCTCCCGGCCTCTGCCTGTCCCGGGGGAGGCCGGGTCCTGGGCTGTGTCCCGGCGCCCTGTGCTCCGGGGCCTGCGCTGTGGGATTCGCGCTCCCGCCCTGCAGCTCCCTCCCTGGAGCCGCTCCCGAGCCCCTCCGAGCTGCTCCGGTCGGTCCCGCCGTGCGCGCTGCAGCCCTTAGGGAGCTCGGCGCACTCTCCCGGGGCGCAGGTGTCTGTTAGTGTCCCAGGGAGCCCGAGGGCATCCCCGCCCTCCTGGGTCCTGCTCCACCTCCCTGCGAGCCCCTTTCCGCCCGCCCGGGAAGGTTGGTGCAGCTCCTGCTCCTCCGGGACGGGGCTCTCCTGTCCTGGGGACACTCGCCCCGGCCTCAGCCCGGCTCCTCGCGGGGCCCCTCCCCCTCGGAGGCCTTTTGTTTCTTTATTTCTCTTTCCCCGTCTTCCTACCTTGATAGAAGCGCGAACTCTTCTCACTGTAGCGTTCCAGCTGGTCTCTCTTTACATCTCAGGCCGAATTCGTAGATTTTCAGGATGATTTGAAGGTTATCTAGGTAATTTGGTGGGGACAGGTGATTTGGGGACACTACTCTTCCGCCATCCTGCCCCTCCTGCTCTAAAATATATTTTTATTACTACTAAGATAGCTCTGTAAATATAACAAAAAATCTGTTAATAAAGGTTATTGTATCTAAAAATTATTACCATAATAACTAGAACTCTCAATAAAATTTCCAAGAAACTTGATGGCTTTTTCTCCCTTGATAGAAATTATAGTTGTATATAAAAACTTTTGATGTTGTAAAAATGCTATAATAGGATTCTGGAAGGTACTTTCTGTGGGGCACATAAGAGCTGAATTATTAAAGGGAACCCCAGAAAAGTGGGAGGAATTCATCTGAACTTGTAAAGGCTTAATGAGCTCAACTCTGACCTTTCATCTACCTAAAGTTTGCAAATGAGCTGAAGCTAGAGTCATTTCGGGAAGACCCTGGACCTTAGTGGGTAGCCATAAAGTAGTATGCGACTTTTAATTCAGGAAAAGATAAAGAGCTATTTGTGGCTATTAGAGATGCTAGATGCTATTAGTAATGTAGACTTTCTCCACGCAAGCAATAGCCATGAACTCAAGGTTACCTAAGCACCGAAGCTAGATATTGATTTAGACCAGTAAGTGGCAAAGGAAGTTTTTTCAAAGCATTAGCAACCATGTTCTTAATCCTCATGGGACTTAATTCTCAAGTTGAGTTTGGACCATGAATTTAGACTCTGCTTATCATTAAATAAATTTAAAATGGTAATTTGGGTATAAAGTCCATTCCATTTTTATCAGGTTTACTGCCCTTTTTGGTTCTATCTAGAAATCAGAAGAATTGATTTTCCATAGTTTGATGTCAAAACCACCTGATGCTACCATCCCTAGTTCCTGAGTCAGGTCGCCTTAAAATTTCAGATCCTAAAAATGAATTGTGAGCTCTAGATAAAAACACACAGACATACACAAATCTATCTAGTGATAGATTACAATGAAGAAAATGAGCAATAACAACAGATAATAATAGACACATCCCAATATAAATTGGGAGGTCAAGGAGGTCCTCTTTCTGACCACAGTCTCATGAGAGAGGAGCAGCTAAGATGTGCCGGGACTCCTAACCCATAGAAACTGTGAGATGACACATCTGTCTTGCTTTAATCCAATAAACTGTGGTAATTTGTTACACAGCCACACAAAACCAATACAGTATCATGATGTTCTTATAATCTGTTAACTATTTTACATAAATGTTGTCTTATGAGCTCTTTTATTTGACTTTCTCTTTAACATTTTTGTTAAAATTTGAATACATATAAATATTTAAAATGTATGTAGAGTATAGAAAGTAAAACAATAATTCAAATACCTCCCAGCTGAAAAAAGAGCTTTTACCAATCCCCAAACATGTACCTTCCCAATCCCCCCCCCAAAAGAAGTAAATAATGCCTTGCTTTTTTGTCTATCACTCCTTTGCTTATCTTTCTAGATTTGCCATATATATATATATATATATATATATATATATATATAGGTGTCATTCTATTTTACACACCTTTGTACTTTATATAAATGAATGTTCTGAAAATTGCTTTCCTTGTTTGATATCATGTTTTGAGCAACAATATCATGTTGATGTGTGTAGCTTTAGTCTATTATTTTTTACCATTGTAGGATATTTCGCCGTCTTGTATGGAGTCTATGATGTATTGATCCATTCTTTTGTTAATGGACATTTGGGTTGTTTGTTTCAAGGGTTTTTTAAATTATTATTATAAACATTGCAGGAATGTATGTTTTCGTCTCTGCCTGCAGGTAGAATAGTTGGATCCCAAGGTATGTATGTTTTCCACTTTCCTAGAAAATGTCACATTATTTTCTGAAGTGGCAGTATCAACTTAGTTTCATTATGGAAGTTCCCACTGTTCTACATCCTTGCCAAAACATCTCACTATTAAGTGTTTAGTTTTTTTTTTTTTTAATTTATGATAGTCACAGAGAGAGAGAGAGAGAGAGAGACGCAGAGACATAGGCAGAGGGAGAAGCAGGCTCCATGCACCGGGAGCCCGACGTGGGACTCGATCCCAGGTCTCCAGGATCGCGCCCTGGGCCAAAGGCAGGCGCCAAACCGCTGCGCCACCCAGGGATCCCAAGTGTTTAGTTTTTGACAATCCGAGGGGTATAAAATGAAATCCCTTTGGTTTTATCTGGCATTTCCATAATTCATAATGCTGTTGAGCATCTTTTCATGTGTTTATTGGCCTTGTGGATTTCCTATCATATGAGGAACCTCTTTAAGTCATTGCCTGAATCAGTTAGGGTTCCAGAAGGAAACAGATGGCACTCACCTTGGGCAATTTGAGGAGATTTTTGATAAAAGGATGATTTACACATGTGTGAACAGGATCCCATACAAATTACGGGGCTATTCCTAGTTATACTTTTAGACCTAAAGGTTGGGAGGGGGGGATAACTCAGAGTAGGAATGTGACCCTCTGTGGAGGATGCAGTAGGCCTCAGGCAGCCCCATAGAGAAAGAGGTGTATGTGTTTGGGGGCAGGGGGAATGAACTCTCCCTCCCTTCATCTCCATCTCATGCTTCCATTAGAACCTGCCCCCCATCTCCACCCTGGGAAGCAACAGGTAGCAGAGAACCTATTTCTGTGGTCATACAGGCCCAGGGCAGGGCGGGGAGAAGTAGAAAATAGATCGGGGGGGGGGGGGGAATGGAGCCTTCGGTCAATGCACCATTTCTCTACTAGACTGATTGCATTTGTTGTTGTGATTTCATGGTGTTTTACACATATAGATGTTTCTCTTGCCTCTGTTTGGCCTATTTCTTTGTGAGGATCTCACTGCTTTATTGGGAGCAGTGAATAGGTGCCTATTTCATATTTGATGCGAGGTTTCTCTTTATACTGAGTAGGATTTGCCTTCTTGAAACGCCCAGTCCTAGATCTTGTTCTGATACCCTTTTGAGGACAGGCCTTCAAAATTCAGAAGATGCTCTCATGTCCTCTTTATTTTGTCAATATCTCTCTTCTATCCTCTTTCCTTTCTTTTCTTTTCTTTTTTTTTTTTGGCACCCATATCAAATCGATGGTACACATAAAATTTGTAGCATACAAATCACTACCATCCACCCTCATTTCACAGGAATTGCTATTAATCCAGGTCTCCTTTATTGTATTCATACACAAATTATTTTTATTTTTTTAATTTAAATTATTTTTCTACACAAATCTAAACTGTCACTATACAGTTATGCCTATTACATTTTTGTCTTGATTCAAATCTTGGACATATGTTCCTATTGCAAACTGTGCAAATTTGATTTCGTCATTAAATGTATTAGTCCCTTGAGTCACATATAGTCTTTGGTTCAAATAAACAAATTCAAATTTGGCATTGCTGCTTACAATGTGACTTTGCACAGATTTCTTATCTTTTCTGAGATTCATCTTTCCATTCACAGAAAGAAGTCCAATCTGTCCTGTACAACTATTGTTCATTATTTTCAAAAACTTCAAGCTTAGAGACAAAGGATGAAGATAGCATATGTGAAAACATCTTTACAATAGAAACTCTGCAGTGTAATGGAGACTTTTTAAACATAGAATGTGCTTTGCTTTGTATGTTACAGAGTGTGAAACTTTTGCCCTAGCTTACTTCAGCCTCCACCTGCCTAAAGTGACAGAGGGATTTGTTACAGCTGAAAGGCAGAGAGAAAAGCCAATCAAAATCAGATTATGCAGCAAGGCAGCCATTTTCCCAGGCAGGCTGTTGCCTTGAGAAAATGATTTGCTCTCCCACATTCTTTTTTTCTCCTTCTTTAGCCTATTGGAAGACTCAGCAGATGACATTCCCTTGTAGACCTTGTCTGCCATCAGGGACCACCTGAAATTAGAAGGAAAATACGACAGAAGTAAAGTTTAAACTAATGAAAAGCCTACCTTCTTTCCAGCCCCAGGGTTTATGGGAAGAAGTAAAACCAGTACAACATGTTTTTTGATTTCCATTGTTGGAGCTTTGGACTAGAGGGGAGATGGTTTAAAAAAGGTAAGCAAGGAATCTCTCCCTTGTACTCATTTGGAATGCTGGCAAGAAGTAACTTGTACGTTGTCCTAGGTCATGCACCTTTGTGTGGTCAGGCAAGTGAAGGTGCTTGTATTTAGTGTTCTCACACTGTCCTTGTTTCTGGCTGTGCAAGGGCATGACATGGAAGTCATGGAGAAAGTCTGCCTGGGAGTTTGTCCATGTGGGTTACCACAACAGAGACATGCACAGTGAATGTCACTTAGGGCTCTGGAATAGACTACTCAAGCTGGGAGTGAATGGGTGGCACATGCTGACCCCAGATGCTCCAACAGTGACCGGGAAGCCCATATGGCTCTGAGCCAACAGGAATGCCACTGAGCACTCACTGATCAGGCCAAGAGTGGCCAACTCAAAAGTCATGTCAGCTTCATATTTCAACTTTAAGTCTCAGTCTGGAAAAGACTGAAGTCATCTCCTCTGAGGAATCCACACTCTTTTTCTGCCATGAAGGTGCCTAAGCCCTCCACACCTTCTAGTCAGAGCTGACTTAGGAAGACAAGGGTAAGGGACTATTTCAAAATGAGTGTTTCCTTAAAAAGGGACAGCTTATATTATTAACATAATGCACTAAGTTCAAACAGAGTTGGATCTCAAGTTAAATTTTTCCCTATTTATCAGCAAATAGAGGCTCAAAAGGAGAATAGTTACAAATAAGATAAACTATCTTTGCACAACCATGTTGTCGTGGATTTTTAAAAATCTCTGTGCAGTAGATATCCAGTAAATGTTAACTTTCCATATTTCCTTCTTTCTCCATAAGTGAATTTAAAAAAATGTTTAACAGCCTGGCCTAAATACAGAATACTAGATTTCTATTAAGTGTAGATGACAAGCACAACCTTGATAATTTCCACTTTTATCTCTTATTTTCAATTTGGTTCTTTTTAGTTTGCTTCTTTATTTCAGCTGGAAATGCATTTCAAGCTGGCTTAAGCAAACAGAAACAAAAATGTAATTCTTTTAGTTTAGGGATTTATTTCACACATGATTGGATATAGGCAAATGGTATAAAAATACCTGGTATTTATTCATTCTATCTTTCAGCTATACTTTGACCCCATGAACCTAGAGCCCAGAATGGATGCCTCCACATGGTAACCTCCAGCAGCTCAAGGTCAATATCCTACCAGCTTCAAAGCCAGTGCAAAAAAGGGGGATATTTTTATGCCAACAACTCAAAAAATGTCCCAGAATTGAGTTTTTTTTTTTTTTTTTTGGTATGTCTGATATCCACTTGCCTACCCCTAAAGCAATTGCTCTAGCCAGAGGGGTGGAATGTCCTGCTTGACCAGGTCTGAATCAGGTGTCTACTCCTAGAAGCAAGAAGTCAAGGCAGCTTTATCTGTATCACATGGATTAAAGGTAGAAGGGGATAGTTTCCAGAGGAAAAAAACTTCAAGGTTGCTGTCATCAGAAAAGGGAACTGGATGCTGAGCAGGAAAACCTTACAAATGCCCACCACTCACTTTCATCACCAGTCTTCTGTCCATATCTCACTCTCTGTGATTCTGAAGTTTCCTGCATAAGATTCCCTTTGAAAAGTTTCCCAAAGAATCTTCCTCACAAAAGGTTACCATTGGAAGTTGCCCCAAAAAGTTCCCCATTAGAAGGTTGACCTCAGTAGTTTCCCTTCAAAGATTTCCCAAAAAGATTCCTCTCAGAAGTTTCCCTGCAAATGTTTCCCCTCAAAAGATTTCCCTAGAGGATCCCCTCAGAAGTTTCCCTCAGAAGGATCACCTCAAAAGATTTCCCCATAAATCTTCCTAAAGATTTCCCCAGAAGATTCCCCTAATAAGGTCTGCCCCAGAAGGTTTCCTACAGAAGGCTCTTCATAGAAGGTTACTTGTGTAGGGTTCTCTCATAAGGTTTCCCTTGAAAAGTTTCTCTTGGAAATTTCTCCTCAGAAAGTTTCCCACAAGAGGACACCCTCAAAAGGTTCACCTCAGAGGTTGCATGATTGAACTGGTACTTCTTTCAGGAGTGGGCAGCTTAATTTATCAGGCCTGAAGCCTTGAGTTTCCCATATTCTTGATTGAAGAGTGGTCTTCCTCTCTCTGGAAAAGGCCTCTTTTTCTTAGACTGAACATCCCACTGTGGAAGTGGTAAAATAGAGTGGTGAGGTGCAGGGGAGTACCGTTTAGACCATCCAGTCCAGCAGAATCAATGACAGGTTGCCAACAGGTGGCAGATGCCAGTCAGATCCTCCTTACCTTATACTTTCTGGCTTCTTAATGTGGAGCTAAACTCTCTGGTATACATATTTATTTTACCTTTATTTGGATGAAGAGAATTCTTTTTTTAAAATGATTTTATTTATTTATTTGGGAGGGAGAGTGAGTGAGAGAGATAGAGAAAGCACAGGCAGGGAGAAGGGCAAAGGAAGTGGGAGAAGCAGACTCCCCGCTGAGCAAGGAAGCATCCCAGGACTCTGGGATCCTGACCTGAACCAAAGGAAGTAGCTTAACTGACTGAGCCACCCAGGCACCCTGGATGAAGAGAATTCTTGATGAAATAGCAAGCCAACCAATGTTGAACGAATAAAGAAATATTGGCATGAAAGAAAGCAAATTATAAGCTGAATAAATCTGCCTTCTTTTAACTATTCACATTACCTCAGCAGTGGAAACTTCTAGAGGCAAGCAGTCAAGGCAGCTTTATCTGCACCACGTGGATCAAAGGTAGGAGGAGGGGATGATTTCCAAAAAAATAAATAAATCAGTCCAGGATGCTGTTGTCAGAAAAGGAGACTGGATGCTGTGTGGGAGGACCTCACGAATATCCATCATTCCCTTTCATCACCAGTCTTCTGTCCATATCTCAGTCTCTGTAATTCTGAAGCAGCTCTGAAAGACAATTTTTTACCTGATAAAAAGCTCAGCTCATTTTGGGGTGAGGCTTCCTGCAGCTATTAAGGGCTTGAAGGGAGGGCTGTAGAATGAGCACTGACAACATCAGAAGTGATGAGCTCTAAGAACAAGAGTGGAACCTGACCCTAGTCACCACATCTCTCCAAGACCCAGTGTTCTCTATTATCAAACACACAGATTAGACCAGAAGGTCTTGAAGGTCTTACAGCAACGAACTTCCATATTTCTGAGTGTATGGCACTCTTACCTTTGAGCTTTTCAGAGAAATCACTGTGAATATGCTCTAGTGAGTTGAATGTCTCTCAATGTTCTCCTCAGAGTATCTCATCAGAATCCCACTTTTTAAGGAGTAAGAAAGAAAGAAGCAGCCCTGACACCTGTCAGCTGGTAGCTGACCTCGAGCTATTAAGCCATGGTGTCCATTATTTAAACAATTCGGAGTTCTTCTCTCAGATCTATATCTATAGATCAATATCAATATTCATATCTATCTATAGAGACAGAGAAGGAGAGGGAGAGATAGAGATAGAGGCAGAGGTACCCCACTCCACTGATGGGATTGAAGACTATTTTTTTATGTTTCCACTTCTTGAATTTTAGGCCAGGGCCAGGATCCCTGATCTCAAGGGTAATCTAACTGCTGTAAAACTAACACATTTATCTCTCTTTTCCATCTTTTAACTTTGTGATTGTTTGGGTCAGTCTACCAAAAGCTTTCCTGAACCATAACTCAAGCTTGCTGACATATGTGGAGCTCACACCTTGGCTGCTCAGCTCTGTCCCAGAAGCTGTCGGGCCTGCAGCACCAGTCCACCCCTGGGCTTCCCATTGTGATGGTGAGCATAGGAAGGGTAACTTTATGCTCCAGTTTGCTGGGGACAGCCTAGTTTATGCCTGCTTTCCCAACATATGACTAAGCACTTCCTTTCATGCTCCAGAGTGTCTTAGTTTGGGTGATAAGGTGTATGCTCACCCTAGCTAAAGGACTAGTTACAATCTGTGTGAACTGTAACCTTAGTTCAACAAAACTTGAGTTGTGACAGAGTGAGTTTTCCATCACTTCTTCCATAACCCAGTTCCCTTATCACTAGGAAATGTTGTCTGTTGCATTTTTTGTTAAAAGAAAAAGCTTTGTCTCCATTTTTCTTGTGTTACAGGAATACTCAAGATACTACTTTTTCTTTCTTCTTTTTGGAATAGGTAATCTGTTAAAGAAAAGGAGGAATTTGTTATTAAATAAGGCCTTCCATAGACATAAATTTATTTTTATGAGTTTTTCATATTTTTTTCATGTAGATTCATGTTTCCTGTTCACATTTACGTCTTTTAAATTTATTTATATATTTTAAACAAAAATTGTACATATTTGTACAACATGATGGTGTGATACATTTAAATAGTGAAATGATTACTACTAATAGTTTTAAGTTTTCAGATCTTCCATTAAATTCTTTAATATATTTGGAGTTGATTTTTGTGTGTGGAGTGAAATAGGGTCTAATTTCATTCTTATGCATATAGAAAATCAATTTTCCCAATATCATTTATTGAAAAGAATGTTATTTCCTTGTTATGTGTATTTGACACCTTTGTTGAAGCTCAATTGATCCTAAATGCATGGATTTATCTCTGAGCTCTTTATTCTGTTCCATTGTTCTGTAAGTCTGGTTTTTTTTTGCCAGTGTCCATACTGTTTTGGGTTTTTATAGCTTTGCAGTAGATTTTGGAGTCAGGAAGTTTGATGCCTCTTATTTTGTTCTTCTTTCTAAAGATTGCTGTGGCTATTTAGGGTCTTTTGTGTTTCCATATGAATTTTAGGATTGTTTGTTCTATTTCTGTGAAAAAAATGCCATTAACCTTTTTATTGAGATTGAATCAAATGGGTAGATCACTTTGGGTAATATGGATGTTTCAACAATATTAATTCTTCCAGTCCCAGAACATGGAATACTTTTTCACTTATTTGTGTCTTTTTCAATTTCTTTCACCAAAGTTTTCCAGTTTTCAGTGTACAGATCTTTGACCTTTGTTGTTAAATTTATTCTTGGTATTTTGTTTTTTTGATGCTATTCCAAATGAGATTGTTTACTAATGATTGTTGGATAGTTCATTGTTAGCGAACAGAAGCGTAACTGATTTTTGTACCTTAATCTCATTGTTCTTATTCTTTAAAGCATGTTTCATAAAACAGATTCCATTTATCCTAGTTCAATTGCTTTCCTAGAGATCCAAGAATGTTTTGATGACCTAAAAGCAATAATCATTGTTTTAGAAAAGTTTTACATGACACAAAGTGTCATTTACATTTACCTCTGTCCTCCCCACCCGTCTCCTGTGCATCTCCAAATCTTGTCTTTACCTAAGGCAGGGATTCAGTTTCTGAACTGTCTTTGGATGACAATGCATCCTATTTTAGTCTCTACTCTCTATTGTATTCTATAGCATTTGTAGTTTGTAGCACATGATTTAATGCATGTATGCTGCCAAGTTCCTCTTGCTGTTTTCTGTTCATTGTATTCTTTTTCCACCTAGATTTTCAGTTTGTTTAGGGCTGGATTAGGTCTTCTTGCTTTCGTGTGTGTCCACTTTGGGAAGCAGTGCAATGCTTGAGACAACCCATGATCAAAGAACAGGCACACCTCCATGGTTAGTTTTTCTCAAGTCGGCAACCATGGCACTACCACTGTTTTCTGTTGTGTGAAACATCTTCAGATCAGCCTCCCATGGCCATTGTCCTTCCACTTCCTTCTGTTTTATAGTACAACATTATCTTCATTGAATTTGACTTCTGCTAATATCTCATGTTGTTAAGTACTTATTTCAGCCTTTTACAAATTTTTTTTAACAAATTTGCTTTCACACCAGCCCTCTTTGAGCTTTAGTTTTTATTTTTAATTTTTTTTTTAAGGGAGAAAGGGAAGGGGCAGAGAGAGGGAGAGAGAGAATCTTAAGCAAGCTCCATACGCAGTGCAGAGCCCAACACTGGGCTTGATCTCATGACCCTTAGATCATTAACTGAGCCAAAATCAAGAGTCCAGCACTTAACTGACTGAACCACCTAAGTGCTGGCTTCAGCTTTTAAACTTAATCTGATTAATTAGTTAATTCCATCTAGTGTGGAACATTTAGTGATCAATAAATAGCCCACTTCATTTACAAACATTATCAAAAATTTTTTGGATTTTTTAAAAAATTCAAATGAGTAGCATCCTATATGTTCTCATTTTGACTGTCTGATGAATTATTTGTACCAATTTGATGTGGTGATTGGCTTGTATCAGGCAAACTATTTTTAGTTACTAATGTAATTTTCTTGGTCTCTCTATGAATTGCTGGGGTGATTCACTGCTAAATAATCATGCTACACTGGCAGCCTTTCATTTTATTTTACGGTGTACCCTCCCTCCACATTTGCTTCAGAAGGCCTGTACCATATTCAAAGGATTCATGGATCCCTGAATATTTGGCTACGTTACTTTCTGCCTTACACATTGTTACCCAACATGACAGAATGACAGAGCTTCCCTGAGATAGTAAAAGCAGAGATGCAATATTAGCATTATGAATTAATATTATTATTTACTCAGCATCATCATTTGAAGGTGCCTGAGGTTGACACACTAATCTCAAAAGGCTTAAAAGCATAATGACAGAATCTGTAGTGTTTATTAACAGACAAAGATAAATGATAATTTAGTGGTTGGAAAGCTGGTGTGGAACACAATCAATTTGGATTAGATTCACATTACCAAATTGAATACCTTTTATTTATGCATAATGTTGGATCATGAATCAGATTTTTATTTATAACACTAGACTATAAAGCAATAGAAATTCTGAGTTCACTCTAAATTCCTATTAACAGAAAAATACAACAGGTTTTCATATTTCAAAAAGAACTAAATTACTTAAGGGTAACTATTTAATCATAGTTTTAAGAAATTTGGACAGTTGATGAATATATTTTCATCTGGGGATAATGTTTTACAATGTCAGAAGGAGAACTGTCCTGTATCATACTGGAACTACGATGATTCACTTTTTATATACAGATAAAGGAAGACAGAATGGACAAAAAGGAAAGCATAATCGGAATACACATGATTGTAGAAGACAGTTGATATTAACTGGGTCTAACCTGGAAAGAGAAGGTTTTGAAATATTCAGTGATAATGATATCTGACATAATTGAGAAAGCAATAAAACTTTCCTCAGGCCTCCCAGGAGGGAAGTTGCCGGTGGGGACTTGGGGATTTGAGAGGTATTCATGAATGTGTTTAGTGAGTGGGTGTTACATCAGGTGTGAAATGCCAGTTCAGAAGGAAGATCAGCCCATGGAGCTGATGTGTCTGATCTCCAGTGGAAATGGATACTTCAATCAAATATATTTTCTGCTATAACAAATATTATAAGATTTTCCTATTGAAAGTAACACTTAAGTCATTATGACATATTTTTTCCTACTATTTCCACTTGATATATCCTATCATACTGATATCTGAGAATATTTATTAACACTGAACACCTATTTAAGGCAAATGTATATGGCACATCACTTACTCACCACCACTATCCCTCTTCCATTACAATTATTGAAAGCATTTGCACATAATGAATTTCAAAGCACAGCTCAAAGGAGTGTAATGACTTCTAGGAATATATTTTTAAAGGAATATCTACAAATGCTAAAAAAAATTAAGCATATCCATTAAAGAAATTCCACTCTTACACAAATGAAGCAGTTTATAACGTTGAAAAGACATCTTACTATTGCTTACTACAGAATTTTTTCCTTTAAAATTCTTTTCATTAAAAATAAATGTATGGGGATCCCTGGGTGGCGCAGCGGTTTAGCGCCTGCCTTTGGCCTAGGGCGCGATCCTGGAGACCCGGGATCGAATCCCACGTCGGCTCCTGGTGCACGGAGCCTGCTTCTCCCTCTGCCTATGTCTCTGCCTCTCTCTCTCTCTCTCTCTCTCTCTCTCTGTGACTATCATAAATAAATAAAAATTAAAAAAATAAAATAAATGTATGAACCATGAAATAAGTTGAGGCACTCTAAAACATTTAAATTCAAGTTATAATAATTTTTTTCTTTATTATTACTTGACTATTGATAATTTTCATCTTAGAACATTCATTGATTTTTATAATATGAAATTTTAAGTAAGCAAAAAATAAAAATACTTCTATCTTAACCAGAACTATACTTTCTAACAAATTTATTTTATTAAAGATTTTCCTGTTTGGTTTAATAACTTGTTTCATGATCTCAAAAAAATACTATTTTATGTTTTAGCAATTCCTTAGTGTCTAGGAAATTGTTCCTCTATCTACCCAATTTTTATAAACAAGGCTGTTAATATCCAACTTTCCTGTTATAGCAATATCTTAGGGTTTTTGGTATGCAGTAACAGCATTTGGATTGGCCTATTGGTAACTTATCTTCATCCATTATTCAAGAATAGTGATTGATTGATTCCCTATTTATTAACGATTGACTCCTTCTTCTTTCTTTCAGTGTTCCTCTCCTTCACTCAAAGAATTATTGTTTTCTTTACCCTGAACTTTCTTACGTTAAGCAAATCCCATATGACTCTGCTACTCCCCAGATTCAAATATATTTTAGAAAATATTCAGTGTCTCTCTGTTTCCTCCTACGTTTCAAACTTCCCACATTATGATTTATTTGGAGCATTCAACCCAATCCTTCCCATCCATTTTATATCATAATCATACATCTCCATCATTAGTATCTTTTCAACTCTCTTTTACACGTGTGTTTTTTCTTTATAAGATATTATACCTACATGCCATGGGTAAAGATAGAGCATAAAATGTCTGCTAAGCATAAAAGAAGTGAACAAAGTGATGGAAGTAGGGAGAGAGATTTGTTTTTGTCTTTTGGATACCTATAGCCATAAATTTGGGAGTCAAATGATTATTCTCATATTATCAACTTTTATAAAAAGGCTCAGAAATTAAAAGAGATTGATAAACTCATACAACTAATAAAAGACAGCATAGGGATATGAAATAAAATCTTCTAAATATGATTCCCATTGTCTTCTCCCTAGATTGTACTACCTTCTTCTGTGGACAAATAGATTTTATGTCTCCTGATTACTGGTGTTTTGTTGCACACAGTAGCTCAGTTATACTCAGCTCTGAAGGTTGTATAACAGGCTGAAGCTAGACTGCCTTTGAGGTAAGATCAGATGCCATTTGAAAGACAAGTTGTAGGCTGGCTGGATATCAGTCACATGTTTGGACCTACTGTACATGGAATTCTGAATTATGAGATCTTTTGAACAGCCCTTGTGTTCCAGGAGGGGATAAAGTTGGAGCACCATCCTGATGGAAGCTATTCCATATGTCTCATTCTAATGAAAATGACACAAGCTTTGGGGGTTCATAAGATGACTAGCAGGGAATTTAGGTGGTTTTAATCTTTAAAAGAATACCAAAAATACTGTAGCTCCTCAGCCTGCCTTTGCACAAATCACTCTCAGAAATTCCATAATTGCCTTTTCATATATGAATCAAAATTCCAAAATATTGACAAATGTTGCTATTGAAAATAATTAAAATCTGCACATAAGAAATGTCAAAAGACAAATGGTAAGCAGGAAACATACTGCATTTCATATCAAAAACAAAGAATAAAGTCTTTAATATACGAATAGCTCCCCTAAAATGGGCAAGAACATAAATATATAATTTACAGCAAAATGAATACAAATGATGCTTAAACATGTAGAAGGACATTTAACTTCAGTAAGAAAACAGATACCTTACATTCACTAATACCACATTACTTCCTCATTTCCAACCATGCCTTACATTCCACACATTTTTGTTCGCTTTTTAACCTTTTTAAAATTCCATTTCTTTGCTCAACCCTCTTTGCCACATTTCTCTTTCTGGAAAGATCATTTTTTAACATTAAGGATAAACACTGTCTCTTCTCTGGAGTCTTCACAGATGCTTTCCCTAGTATAATTAGTTGTTCACTCATGTGTCTTTCCTCAGCACATTAAAAATACTAGTAGTAGAGTATTAAAACATAATGTATTACTTTGTGTTGTAGTTCATTGGATATGTTTTTGTGTTTTTATCTCCTCTATCAGACTGGAAAGGAATATTGTCTTAGTCATCTTTTATTCCCTGCATTTGGGCATGCTAAATGAGACATAGTAGGAATTCAATTAATTGTTAAATAAATGAATGAATAAGCTAATGAAAATTTGAATGCAAAAAAAGAAAATAAATACAAATGAAAACTACACTGATCTCCTAGTTGGAGTGTTTCAAGAATTTCAATGTGTGAGAGAGTAGGATATGGGATAACAGGAGTCCCTTGGATTTGGCAGTTGGATGTGACTGCTCTTCAGTAGTTTCTGACCTATGATTGATGGAAAAACCCAGAAGATTAAAGGGTACATAGGGAATGAAGATGCGGGCAGATTGTTGTAGTCATTTCTTTGTGGAATCTGGCTGTGAAGAGAAGGCAAACAGTTAAGTAGTTTAGAAGAAGGTACAGAGACAAGGGAGTGTTTTTCACCTTTTACATTTCAAGTTTAGAGAGATCTGAACATCTTGCACTACAGAGCAAGAGCTAGGGAAAGGAAGTTCAGTTTTCTATAATAGATGTAAGGTAATTTGGATCAACATTTCTATAAGAATTAGAAAAGTTAAACCAAAATGATCTGTCTAAAGAGCTAATAGAACTGGAATAATTATAAGGCCAAGTTCTAATAGAAGATGGAAACCCAGAAAAGTGATCATAGCTTTTCCACTTAGGATGTCCACTGATTCTGGGAGAATGAAAGGCTGAGAAACTGTAGCAGATTTTTGCTAGATTCTTACAACTAGGGTGACATAAAATAGAGTTTAGGTACCACCAAAGCCCAGGGTGTCTCGTAACTCCCTAGATATTGGGAGGGAATTAGAAGGACAGCATCTCAAGAATAAGAGATATTCGGTTAGATTGCTCTTTTAGCGGCTGAAGCTCTTATTGGATGAAGTTATCCTGAATTGCTAATACTACAAGCCATCTACCAGAAATAAACCTAAAGTTTCTCTGGAGGAAGGCAGCATCATCCTAGGCCTGAAATTATTTTTATCAATTTTTAAGTGACATATCCAACATTCAGTCAAAATAAGCATACAATCAAGGACAAATCATGAACAAAATCCAAGAGAAACAGACAAGCGAAAAAGATTATGTGAAAATCAGATAATGGAGTAATCAGAAATAGACTTTTAAATAACTATCTTCAATATTTTCAAGGAGATATCAGATGAGAAGGAGAACTAGGATTGAGAATTATGACAGATAACAAGGAATTAAAAATAGAAATTTCAAAGCTGAAAAATCCAATAATAACAGTTAAGTTCTCAATGAATGGATTGAATTGTACTTTAGGTACAACCAAACAGAAAATGGGTGAATCAGCAGATGGATATAAGAAATTATCTAGAATGAAACATGGAGAATCAAAGGGTATCAAAAGCACACAGAACAGGCAAGAAACAGAGGCTTAGTTTGGTTAAGTGTCTGCCTTTGACTCAGGTCATGATCCCAGGGTCCCAGGATTGAGTCCCATGTCTGGCTCCCTGCTCAGTGGGGAGCCTGCTTCTCCCTCTTCCTCTGCTCCCCAGCTTGCGTATGTACACTCTCTCTCTCAAATAAATAAGTAAAATATTAAAAAAGAGGCAAGAAACATCTAAGATACAAATAAGAAAGCTTAATATAAATTTCCTGAAGTCTCAAAGAAAAGAATGGATTAGAACCAATATTCGAGAATTTTCCAAAATTAACATGTTATCAAGCCACATAGTCGAGAGTCCTTACAGATGTCAATTGAGTATACATAAAAAATACAACATGTAGACTCGATCCAAGTAAAATTAAATATGAAAAAAATCTTAAAAAGCAGATAGAGGGGAAAAATCATATTGTTTTGAAAGGAATAGTTATTCAATTGAAAGTTGCCTCTTAAGAAAAACAAGGAAAGCCAAAACACTGTAGAACAATATTTTCAGAAAGTACCTAAAATTCTACTACCAGTGAAACTATCCTTCAAGAATTAAAGCTAAATGTAAGCAGTTTCAGATAAACAAAACAGAGATAAAAGGGTAAATATGTGTCTGAAAAAGTCATAATTAATGTCCAGAACAACAATAATGTATAAGCTAGAAAGGAAGAAAATGAACACTTTGTCTGGAAAGATGGTAAAAATAAAAAGTAACATTAGACCTTTCTATGTAAAGGATGTTTTTATCTCTAGTTTAATTCCCTAAAAAGTAATAAAAGAATATATAATGGCTAAATAAAAATGGAATATTTTTTTAAAAATCCCCCCCGATAAAAAGATAAGAAAGAGGAAACAAGTTTGAATTGGCGATACAACTACAAAGAAAATAGTAAGATGGTAGATTTAAATAAATAATATCAGCAATCACATTAAATATAAGTGGAGACTAAATAAACCAATTAAAATATAAGGATTAACAAACTAAAAAAATAAAGTCCTTAAGGTTCAAAAAAGACGTATCCAATATATCAGGATACAAATATATTGAAAGTAAAAGAAAAGAATTTAAAAGGATACTCTGTGCAAACACTGACCAAAATAGAGCCAATGCAGTAATAGTAATAGTAATAGTAATAGTAATAGTAATAGTAATAGTAATAGTAACTTTATGGAAAAGATCATTAGTAGACATAAAAGAGGATATTTAAAAATAATAACAAATTTAATTCACCAAGAAAATACAGCAATCCTATGTTCTGGATGTACATACAATGCTAATATAATAAAGGCACAAATACATAGAGCAAAAGTTAACAGAACTAAAGAAGAAACAAATTCTCAATCACAGTGGGAGAACTTTAACATGTCTTTTTCAGTAAATGATAAAATAAGCACGTTAAAAAGATACTATCCGACTGACTATATTCTTTTCATAGGCCAGAGAGAGGTTGAATATATGTGAGAGCAGGTGAGAGCCTTCCTACGATAGCCCGTTGCCTCAGTCATGTGGAATTATGCAGCTCTACTAAATACATTTTCACACATCTTACTTTTTATTCTCTATTGCTTCAATGTCCTACTCTTTTTCAACTGATGAACTCTTATTCACTTTTTTAAAAGCCTTGATTCACATATAATTTCCCTGTGATTTCTCTCTTCTGAGCTTTTACAGAACCTGAATTATTTTATGTCACATGTTGTTTTGCAATGTAGGATTTATTTAGACCTTGTACTAAGCACTCTTCCAAGGAAGACATTGTGGCTTATAGGTAGATACATATAGCATAGTTCTTGATATTTATTTATTTATTTATTTATTTATTTATTTATTTATTTATTTATGAGAGAGAGAGACAGCACAATCAGGGCAAGGGCAAAGGGGGAGAGAGAGAGAAACAGATTCAATGCTGTGTGCAGAGCCTGATGTGGGCTCAATCCCAGGACCCAGAGATCATGACCTGAGCTGAAGTCAGACACTTAATTTACAGCCACCCAAGCACCCCAGTTCTTGATTTTTATAAAATTCTGTTTATTGAATTATTTGCCAGGTCACAATCCTTGTCTTTTCTCTCTTTAACTTCTTCTTTTTTTTAAGATTTATTTATGTATTTATTCATTTATTTATTTATTTATGATAAACATAGAGAGAGAGAGAGGCAGAGACACAGGAGGAGGGAGAAGCAGGCTCCATGCCGGGAGCCTGATGCGGGACTCGATCCCGGGACTCGATCCCAGGACTCCAGGATCACGCCCGGGGCCAAAGGCAGGCGCCAAACCCCTGAGCCACCCAGGGATCCCCCTCTCCCTTTAACTTCTATTATAAAAGTAAACATGTCTCCTGCAAAATACTCCATTCATAGTCTTGCTTAAAGTATTTTAGACTATTGAAATTATACCACAGCTAAGGTTACAGAAGCGTTAGAAATATCTAGAAACATGGAGGCACAGGGAATAGCTGGGATGGGTAGGAAATCTCTGGCTGCATTATGATTATCAAGGTTATAGTCAGAACACCAGTCAGTATGGAAAGTGAAGGATGAATAATTAGAAAGTTGGTTACCTGTAGCACTTGAAAATTTCTATGATCAAGACTTAAAATTTAGTAAAGCTTCTTGCTTTTGGCAGAAAACATTAATTCATTAAGATTAATAGTACTTCAGAATGTATTTTCAAGGTCTGAAAGGATGGTGTGAAATGTGGCCTGGTTTGTCAGCTTGCCTGTACACAACTTGGTCTTGCAATTTTAGTCCACAGAGAAGAAAATAGCCTTTTCTGGTTAACTCACTCAGGAATATTTTATTTATTTATTCATGAGAGACATTAAAAGAGAGGCAGAGACATAGGCAGAGGGAGAAGCAGGCTCCCCATAGGGAGCCTGATTTGGGACTCCATCCCAGGACCCTGGGATCATGACCTGAGCCAAAGGCAGACAGACAACCAATCACTGAGCCACCCAGGTGCCCTTATGTGTGGTTTTTAAAAATGTTTTTTTCCCTATTATATTCTCAGGTCATTATCAGATTCAAAGCTGTGCTTTAAAAAGTTTACCTGAAAGAATAAAAGAGTAAATGGATATCTTACTACATGCTACTATTAAAGATCTTGACTTTAAACCATAAAAATGGAAGGATAAATGTCTTCCATATATATATAATATTATAATGGGTTGTGAACTTTTGTTCTTAATTTTACTTTTGAATGTTTTTTATTTCCTCTAGTCCAAATTTTGAACGTGACAAGTTTCAAAGCCAAATCTTTACTCACCTCCAAAGTGGCTGGCATTATTTGTCTGTTACTTTGTTAAAGCTTTCTTTCAGACACACTCTAAGTGTTTCCATAGTCTCTCCTTTCTCTAGAAGTTCTGTTAAACAATTCCTCAGGAGCCTGACACTTCTATACCAATCACAGTTATCTCCATTAAAATTTTATCTTTCTTTCTAAAGAGCTTGTCTTTCCTTCCTTATTTATTATTAAAGTCTTAAATATCCAAAGGAAAACTGATTAATAATTTCTCAGAACTAAAAATCTGAGACCCAGAAAAAAAACAGACTTCAACTTGTTTATTTTCCTAAGACTTGTGAAGTAGGATCCCAATTGCAAAATGCAACACTTTTTCACAATTTATACTGTCCAGACATCAAGGTATAATCTTTTAGTAATATAAATAGAAAATTCATTTTCCTGATTGATGTGTAAACATTAGGCTACTTTTCTTTTTGTGCTGCAGGAGATAGACCAAGCTTTTTGTCTTTTTCAGCTTTGCAAATGTAAAACATATTAATGTAGGTGACCGTAGTCTATCACAAATTCACCTCACTGGCTATTAACATAACTCAACTCTAACTCAATGACACTTCCACCTGTATTATTCATTTTTCATTATCCCATAATCAGGGCTCTCTGCTGAGACTCCCTAAAACACAACTATTAGGGCCAAACTCAGGGATATCCATCTGTTGGGACATGAATTAGACCATCAAGTTATTTCAGCTGGCTAACCCAACTGCCATTCAATCGTAGTGTGAATCTCCCGCCAGTGTCTACTGTAGCCAGAATCCATGATTAAAAATTTCCGTATTCATTTCAGATTGCCTCTAGCACCCACTTGAATTAACTTGCTAAGGTACTGTGCATTTTTATATTCTCAACCAATGAATTGGCAGCCCAGTTATCTTCCTGTATATTCACATCCAAATGAGGGTTTACAAACTTGAATTTCTCTAAAGGGAGTTCACACTGAGCTGAAGACAAAAATCTCATGTTTTATCAATCTCAGGTCAGAACATCATCTGTCAAAATCAATTGTCTTTCTTCTCACCTTTCTCCTTATTAAGGATTCTAGCAAAATATGTATGAAGTGAAACCACAGAACAAACATGGTAGCCTAAAATTTTTTAGAGTTTTAAAATCAGCTCAGTGTCAGGGCAGAAAGTAATGGACTATAGGTTTGAGTTACTGGGGTTTATCAGAGCACTTTAAAAAAATCTCAATAAACTGGAAAAACCTAACTGTCCAAAAATCAGGGATGAGTTAAATAGATCATAATGCATCCATACACTAGAATGCTATCTGATCATTAAAACTGATGATAAAAGTCTGTTTTTATGGACTTGGAAGACAAGAAAGACAATTAAAGAATATCTTATTCTGGGGATCCCTGGGTGGCGCAGCGGTTTAGCGCCTGCCTTTGGCCTAGGGCGCGATCCTGGAGACCCGGGATCGAGTCCCACGTCGGGCTCCTGGTGCATGGAGCCTGCTTCTCCCTCTGCCTGTGTCTCTGCCTCTCTCTCTCTCTGTGTGACTATCATGGATAAATAAAAAAATTAAAAAAAAAAGAATATCTTATTCTTTGTGTTTGTATATAAAGAAACTAAGGGAAATTATTAAGGGTAATTATTTCTAGGTTTGAAAATTTCAAGTAATTTTATTTTTTACTTATTTTTATCCATTATTGTATTTCTTTTTTTATTAAAAATGAACACATAAACTTCTGCTTCCAGCATGATGGAGAAGCAGGGGCCAGATTACAGATTTACCTTAAATACGTGAAAAACAGGATGAAATGTATGCAACAGTGGTTTTCAGACCTTGGACAGTGGGCAGTGCAGGACAATAATCCTTGAGCGAAGGAAGACAAATGAAGTGAGCCTCACAAAGTCTCCTCCTAGGGTGCATTTCTAGGCTGAGGAATAGGAAAGTGAAACCCAAACTGAGCCTGGCAGTATCCTCGAGTTGAGAATTTGAGGAGTACAAAGCAACTAGAATTATCATGGCAGACTGCCAGAGGGAAGAGAGTGGCACCGAGAGTGGGCTCCCAAGATCTGCTGGCATCTTCAGCACAGTCCGAGTGAGCACTGACTGAGGAAATTACTTGAAGTCAAGAAAAGAATCATGAGAAAGGAGAAGAGCCACACCAAGATGGAAATTGTTCTTGCTCTCGGTAACCAGAGTGGAGGAATTCACAATGAACAGGTACTGGTTTTAGTACTTGGAAGGATGTGGTTCCAACTGTGGGCCAAACGAATGCTGAAGACTGCTCTTGTCTTGTCTATCAAAGCATAGAAGCAAGATTCAGAAGGATTGATCTGTTTCTAGTTACCTGTTTCTACATCCCAAGTCAAAGTCCAAAAGTATTTAAAAGAATTCGGTATCCAATAAAGTAAATTAATGTCTGTTCAGAAGTTATGAGTCAAGCAAAGAAGCAGGAAAAAAAAGTTCTAAAATGAGGATAACAAAAATAAAATAAAATAAAATAAAATAAAATAAAATAAAATAAAATAAATAAATAAATAAATAAATAAATAAATAAATAAAATGAGGATAAAACTCAATCATTGAACAGACACAGAAGTGGAAAACATGATAGTATTAGTAGATAAGGACATTTTGAAAAAATTGTAAATTTACTCCATCTGTTCATAAAGATAGAGGAAAGCATGTCAAAGGGAAATATAAAGATAAATAGAGATCCAAATTGAACTTTTAGAGTTGAAAACACAATGTGTATGATGAAAAATGCATCAGATGAAATTAACAGCTACTATAGGTTATAATATGGAATTATTAAAAATACTCAATTCATTTGGAAGAAGTCAGAAAAAAAAGAACAAACAATAGAATAAATGGAAACTATAGCAGGATGATAGATTAATGTTCACACAAATTTATATTTACATTCAAGATATGCTTTTAACACCTCAGTGAAAAGATAAAGATGACCAGATTGGATTTTAAAAAGTTTGTCTATAAAATACCCATTTTAATTATAAACAGATTAAAAGCAAATAAATAGAAATTGATATACCATACTAGCATTTGCCAAAAGAAAGCTGAAGTAACTACAGGAATATCATGCAAAGTAAATGTCAGAGTAAAGAATACTACCAAATATAAAGAAGATCATTTCATGGCGATAAAGGGGTTGGTTCATTAAGATGGCACGTTTATGAACCTAGTAATACAGCTTCCAGAAACTTAAAGCAAAACTGATAGGACCGAGAGAAATAGGTGAGTCTACAATTTTAGCCAAAAGTTTTTCTCTATAGTTCATTATCCAAGTAGACAGAACAACCAAAGATATAGAAAACTTTAACAAAATAACAAACAACTTGACCTAATTGACATTTATAGAATTTATAGAGTTCTATTTATAGAGTTCTATAAATGTCAGTTTATAGCAGAATAGACCAATAACAGAATACGCATTACTATCAAGTACAAACAGAATGATTCCAAGATATGGTGCATTCTGAGCCATAAACATCTGTCAGTAAGTTGTAAAGCATTGAAATTATAAAAAGAATGTCTTCCGATCAAAATGGAATTAAATTAGAAATCAGTAACAAGAAGATATCTGGAAAGTTTTCAAATGTTTGGAAAACAAACAAAATACTCCTAAATAACCCAAGAACAAAGGAAGTTAGAACATACTTTGAATTGAAAGCAAATTGAAATATTACACAAAAAATATGGGGAATACTCAGTGTTTAAAGGAACTTCATTAAATGCTTATATTAGAAATGGAACAATTTAAATCAGTGACCTTTATATCCCATATGAACATAGACATATACTTTCTTAACAAGGTTTTAATGAATAAATTGCAACAATATATAAACAGATAATATATCATGACTAAGTAGAGGTTGTCTCAGAAATGCAAGGTTGATTCAACATGTGATTTATCATATTAACAAGCTAACACACTATAATTCACTGTAGGAAGAGTTGAAGGAAGAAAAATTGCATGATCACAATGATCACAAATGTAAAAAGAGCATTTGACAAAATCCAACATTGATTAATAATAATAATCATAATAATAATAACCTCTCAGCAAACAAGAAAGAGAGGGAAATTTAGGGATCTGATAAAAGGAATCTAGGAAAAACCTAAAGGTACATTACATTTAATGGTGAAAGACTGGATGCTTTCCCTAGAAGATTGATAATTACTTCATGAGAGTTCTTACCATTTTCATTCTGTAGTGTACTCCTGGTTCAGTGCAATAAGGCAAGAAAAAGAAATAAAAAGTATTCATATTGCAAAGTAAGAAATAAATTGCATTTCCATTTATTATCCACAAACAAAAACTAAAATTAAAGAAACAATACCATCAAAAATAGAAAATACTCTGGGATAAACTGACGAGTTTTGTAAGACATGCACACTTGAAATCTCAAAATTTCATGGTAAAACATAAAAAAACAAAATAAATAGAAAGATATAGCATGTTCATTGGTCAGAAGACTCAATAGTCCTAGGATATCAATTTCACCCAGATTGATCTGCGGGTTTAACACAATTTCTTTCTTCTTTCTTTCTTTCTTTCTTTCTTTCTTTCTTTCTTTCTTTCTTTCTTTCTTATTCACGGGAGACACAGAGAGAGAGGCAGAGACATAGGCAGAGGAGAAGCAGGATCCATGCAGGAAGCCCGATGTGGGACTCGATCCCAGAACCCTGGGATGAGGCCCTGAGCCAAAGGCAGACGCTCAACCACTGAGCCACACAAGCGTCCCCATAATTTCAATCAAGATCCAAGCATGCTTTCTGCAGAAATTCACATGCTGATTCTAACATTTACATGTAAATGTAAAGTATTTAGAATAGCCAAACAGTTTTGAAAAAAAGAACAAAGAACTAGTGCTACCTGACTTCAAGATTTATTATAAAGCCACCAGTAATCATGACAATGTTGTATGGGTATTAAGATACTCACGTAAATCAGTGGAACAAAAACCAGTCAGATGTAGATCCATACATACATAGACAATTAATTATTTAAAACAAGTGCCAAGGCAATTCAATAGAGAAAGGATTCTCTCCTCAATAAATGGTGCGAGAACAATTAGCTCTCCACATACAAAATATGAACCTTGCCTCTTTCCTTACATTACACACAGAAATTAACTCAAAAGAGATCATGGACCTAAAAGTTAGACCTAAAACTATAAAACTTGTGTAAGAAAAAATAAGAGACGATTAATGGCGGTTTTGGCAAAGATTTCTTAAATATGACACAAAACCCCCACAAACCTCATATATCATCAAGCTTTATCAAAATTAAAACGTTTTACTTAAGACAATACCAAAAAATGGGTAAAGTTTTGAACAGATATTTCACCAAAGAAGATCGTAAGTGAAAAGATGGTTGATCTCATTCATCATTAGGGGAATGCAAACCAAATGCCCATGAAATACTGTTACCTTAAGGCTAAAAAATGATGCAGGCATAATTCTAAGATGACCCTCACTGGCCCTTACTCTTGCGTATGATGCTCTTTTGTAATCTCCTCCCCTTGCATGTGGGTGGAACCTAGGAATATGATGAAATGTAATACTTTTGGCAAAAGGACTTCTGTGGATGTAATTAAGCCCCAAGTCAGTTGACCTCATGACAGGTAGATAATCTATGTGGGTTGGCCTGATCTGAGCACATGAGCTGTTTAGATCTGGATCTAGAGGTCAGTATGGGAAAAGTTGGAGAGATCAGAAGCTGGAGAGGGATTCTATGCACCAGTGGTAGCTTTGAAGATGGAACGCAGTCACGTGTCAAGGAATGCAGGTAGCTTGTAGGAATCCAGAAGAGCTCATGGCTGACAGCCAGCAAGGAAACAGGAACCTCACTCCTACATCACAGAACTGAATTCTGGCACACTCCACAAGCCTAGAAGAGGACTTGAACTCTAGATCAGAATGCAGGCCAGTGATGTCTTGAATATCATAGTACTGTGAGAATCTGAGAAGTGAATTTGGCCACACTGGGCCTGAACTTCTGACCTTCAAGACTGTGAGTTAATAAATGTATGTTATTCTAAGCAGCTAAGTGTGTGGAAATCTGTGACACTGCAATAGAAAATGGCTATTACACATGTCTGCAGAGATGTAGAGAAACGAATGCTTGTGCACTGCTGGTAGGAATATAGAATGCATGACCACTCAGGGGGGACAGCCTGGCAGCTTCTTTAAAAGTTAAATGTCCTCCTTTTTTAAATTTATTTTTTATTGGTGTTCAATTTGCCAACATATAGAATATGACACCCTGTGCTCATCCCATCAAGTGCCTCCCTCAGTCACCCAGTCACCCCCACCTCCCTTTCTACACCCCTTGTTCCTTTCCCAGAGTTAGGAGTCTCTCATGTTCTGTCTCCCTTTCTGATATTTCCCACTCATTTTTCTCCTTTCCCCTTTATTCCCTTTCACGATTTTTTATATTCCCCAAATGAATGAGACCAGTTAATGTTTGTCCTTCTCCGATTGACTTATTTCACTCAGCATAATGTCCTCCTATCATAAGACACAGCTAATCTATTCCTCATATATACCCAAGAGAAATGAAAACATATGTCCCACAAAGACTTGCACACAAATGTTCACCGCAGATTTATTCATAATAGGCAAAAGCTGGGAACAACTGAAATGTTTATCAACAGGTTAATAAATGAACACAGTGCAATGTGGGAGACCTCTCAGGAATAAAATTGAATGAAATGCAACAACATGGAGGAATCTCAAATAACTTGTAAGACAAAAAAGGATAGTGTACTATCTATACATGTACTATTTGTTTCCATTTATGTAAAACCTGAGAAAATAAAAATCTATAATAAAAATCTATTATGACGGAAGTTGTTGTCTGTAGGCAGTAAGAAAAATAGAAATGGATTACACAGGAGAAGGAAGAAACTTTTGGGAGTGAAGGATAAGTTCATTATTTTGATTATGGTGATTGTTTCATGGGCATGGATATATACCAAAGCTCATAAAGTTGCACACTTTAAATATTTATGGCTTGTTGTTTGATAATTAAACTTCAATAAAGCTGTAATGAAAAGGAAGACAGATATTAAATAAAATCAAATACAAACAAAAGGGTATAAAGTTCATGGTGTTCTACTCTATTCCTAGCTCCATGTCTAACTAGTTGTGTGAGCTTAGGCAAGTGACATTGCAACTGTGGTCTCAATATACTCTTCTGTAAAAAGGGATGGTAGTGGGAGATATGTAAGATCTTTCCTATGAATCTGTAGTAACAATAGCTGCCTTTTTCTGTATCTTTATAAAATACTAAATACTGTACTCACTTTAGGTCATCAGATGTGACTTAGAGATATCAATGACTTCTCCAAGATTGAAAAATAAGGAAGTGTAAGATCCAGGGTCAAACAGTTCTGCCTGAGTTGACAGCCTGCGTTCTCTGCCAATCTGCTCTACGTCTCAGTACAATCGTCTGACCAGGACTCACTCCTTGTGGTTTAACTTTGATATGTTTCACTACCTATCTGTTGACCTTCCAGTCTTCCTCCTGCTTGCTGTCTGTTCCCATGCTTTAACATCCAGTGTAGATAATTTGTCAGGTGACTTGTGGAACTTAACAGCACAGCTCTTAATAATGCTAATGTGAGTCACCGAGCAGAACTGTATCCATTGTGCTGAGAATTTATACCAGATACAATTTCATCACTAACATAACAGCTCACAAATTACAAGGGTTCAATATAATTCTGAACCTTACTTTTTTATTTTCTGTCTTTCCCTTTTCACTCAAGAAGAAAAATAGAAGAAAAAATTCATTGTCTATAGGATAATGCATAATATCTTCTCTTATGCAATTTAACTTCACTTGAAAGAAGACATAGTATGAATCCCTAAAGAGACCTCTCACAGGAGAGATCAGTTGTAAGCTTCCTCTGTCTTTTACTTGCATATATTTCTCAAGAGGGCATATACGTATTACATATAATCACATGAAAAATACTGTGCTAATTAATTAATTCATTAATTTAGCTTGTGAAACAGAAGAAAATAGGCTCATCAGAAAATTTCACTACCACAAATCAGCCTTGGACCCTCTTCCTGTCTTAAGTGGGCATAGCGCTGCTGAATTTGTAATCGCCTGGAGAGTGAGCTGATTAATCAGCTTGGCTTTAGAGCAATACTCGTTCTTTATTCACATCATGGCTTACACTTTTTATGTTGGGTCCAAAATAAGGATGTCAGGAAGAACCTACTGCCAAACAAGTTCCATAGAAACAGCACAGGATGTGGAAACAAACCAGGTCTGACTGTACGGTGTTCTTGCACCAACCTTCCACATTCCTTCTACCTACATTTTTTCTTGTTCTATTTTGTAGACTCTCTTAGTTCTTCATTTCTTAGAAATGAGACGCTAAAGAAATTCAGAGACAGAGGAGGGCAGATGTCATGGCTTTGGTTCCTTCCATGGTTCCTTATATTCCAACTTGTTCTCAGAATGTGTCCCAGGTGTCTGCTGGAAAAAGACTTCTTCCCCTAGTGTTCTTGCCCAGAGCTACCTCGAATCAGGTAGAGGCAATTGATGCTGGAAAGGATTTGTAAGAAACACATTCAGGTTAATCTTACTGGTTTTTGATGTTGGGAATCATAAATCTTTTTTTTTTTAACTTAAAAAAAAAAAAGCTTTATCCAAGTACTTTGGAAAGACAATGAGGAACACACATTTAAAGTTAGTATAGTGAGTTTTGACTTATGTATAGGTGGTAGAACCTTCATCTCCATCAAGATAATGAACACTCATGGTCCATATTTGCTTTTTACACCCTGGCCCCAGCCCACCTTCTCAGTCTCCTCGCCTGTGTGATATAATTCTTACCCCCATCATCTGTGGGTTGGACTTAGCCCACAAATGTATTCTGTTTGATTATTATGCAGCTTTAAAAAATTTTAAAGCAGCTTTCAAAAATTAAAAATTGGTAGATTTCATATAAAATCCAGATTTCTGTGTTTGCTTTTTTTTTTTAATTTCAAACTTTGGCAAGCCCAGGGTGGCACTTGAGCTGGCAGCCACGCGTTTGTCACAGCTGTGTGGCTGCCAGCCTCTCTAGACAAGGCACATGCTCTGCAGTTTGCTCCAGTCCCCACAGGGCTTACTTTACTACTGATGTCCAGCTTTTGAATTTACCACTCCTGCCGCTGGGTTTGCCCTCTCCCCCAACATAAGCACCCATCAGCCTCCCAAATGCCATAAACTCTCCTCTCCTGTGCCCTTATTCTTGCAAAGAGCTCTGCTGTTCTCTGTCTACATAGGCAACAGGAGCACTTAAGCACTGCTTGTCTTCCTTTAAATCTCTTTAAGCAGGATGCATTGCTCCTTGCTCTGTGCTCCTGCAGGATTTTTTTCTCACTGTTATGGAACACATCATATTGTTAGTTGTTTGCACCTCTTGCCTTCCTGAGAGACAGTGAGCTCCTCAAATCCACAACAGACAGCTCTTGTCCTCAGCGTCTAGCCCACTGCCCTACACAAGGCAGAGACCCGCCCTATGATTTTTAAATGTAAAATTAAATTGATTCTTAAAAATTCAATGCATTGATTCTATTTAGGAGACAAAAATCCCATAAACTTAACCCCAAGTTAAAAAAACTAAAGATTTATTGTGATTCCAATAAAAATGTATTTGATTTTATATATTTATTATTTATTACTATATTGACTTATTTTATAATATTATATATTTAATTAATATATATTAATTCAAACATAGACTTAAATATATATGTATATATGTATATATACATGTATATGTGTATGTATATATATATATATATTACATTTTTGCTGCCTGTTGGCTGAGTTAGATATACTAGCCATTGGGTCTCACAGGTAGGGATCCTTGAAACAAAGATCATATGGCTCATGGGTGGAAGGTTATATATTTTAATGTTTCACATTTTGGAAGGTGCAAGTTCCTACTAACACGTATGATTGTTCCCTTTATCTATGAGCATATATACACATATATATACATGTACACATATATACATATGTAGATGTATATATGTATATGTGTGTGTATATATAGACACATGTATACACAAAAGTTGTTATATAGATATAATTTTTCTCTATATATAGTTCTATATATACATAAGTGTATATAGAACTTTTCTAATTGGTAGCTTCTTATTTAGGAAGTTTTCTAAACATAGGCAACATTAAAAAACATTAACATTCTTTTTCTATCTGGTTTCCCCACATTTTGGTGACTCTGTGACTTGAATCCATGCTATTTCTGACCAGAGGACATCATGTATCTGTTGGGTCACATTAAAAAAAAAAACGTGAAGAAAATCTTCATACTATAAATCTTTCATTAGATAAAATTTATTGAAGCTCAATGCCATTTCTTGGTAGCAAATACGAAAAACAAACAAAAAACAAAACTGGCTTTTGTTTTTTAATCCGATTCTCTTTTAAAAAGCACTTTGTGAATGTTTTTCAAAAAGCTCTATAAGCACTGTGGAAAATAAAGAAACTAATAACACCTAGTTCTTCTACTCAAGGGTCTCACAATGTAGTGGGGGCAACTGGAAAAAATATATAAATATTTTGGGTAGTAGGGACAGCTCAAATAAAAGCCGAGAGATTGGGATGTCAGCTAATGTATTCATCCGATAGTCAAATATACTACTTTTGCCTGAAACCCATGCCAGGATCAGGAGAGAATACGTGAAGCTAGGGGTTGGGAAATCATAAATGACATTGCTAAAAATTTAAACATCAGATCTGAGGATGTTTGGATTTGTATTGTGTGTAGGTAACGTGTGTGTGTGTGTGTGTGTGTGTGTGTGTGTGTAGGTAATAGGGAACCATTCGATATTATACAGTGAGGGTTCAGATTGGAAATGAATATTTGGACATCTGCTGTGTTATCAGTTCAGCATTTATACATAGAATTTTAAGGTTAAGTAAGTTTTGACTTCTCTCTCTCTCTTTCTCTCTCAAATATTTACTGAAGATGCCAAGGGTAGTTTTAAATTAGAAGCAGGGTACTGAAGACCCGTGGAAGATGAGCCATCTCTATAAGGAAAGTGCAGTCCCCAAGGATAATTTTGTAGCATGTTTAGGATTTATGTGGCCATGTGATGCTGAGTACATTTTATTACTTGAACAAATTTCATTACATTTGTTTTGATCTGGTATAAAAAGCTGCTCCAACCTGGTAACCTCTGGACCACTGAAGATGTAGACCATTATCCTGACTACTCCAATGAATCAGGTTGTATTTAAAAAAAATGAGTTATGAATCCAGTAGATAGCAAGAGAAAGCAGAGCTAAGACCCACAGGGTGACTGCATTAAGAATCTTTTCCTGTCTTCTTTACTACTCTGATGGATGATAATAATTTCCTGTTTCCCTGCTGATTTTAAATGTATGCTTTCTTCTACCAGTGTGTGAATGTTTTCAGAGTGTTTCTCGGCTTGGCCTTGATAAAATTATCCTTTGGAGGAAGGTGACAGAGCTTTCTGCCTTCATCCCTCAGGGATGGACTTCAGGGACTGGCTTCTGCCCTACTCATAACACAAGGCAAAGAAACAGGTTCAAAACTCTCTTAGCAAACCTGAGTATTGCCCTGCATAAAGCAAAGAACCCAGAGCCATAGTCAGGGACCAAAAGGGTGAGCAGATGACAACATTTCCTGCTGAGGAGGTACTGGGGTGGGTCAGGAATCCAAGGACAGAGCAGCCTGATGGCCCACGTGGGTTTAGACACTCAGCAGCTTGATGTGCCATTCTGCTTCCAGCAGAGAACCATGGCAGAGCAAGGAATCTCCCTGGGTACATTTTTTTCTGAGAGCAGCCAGGCCACCCCTTAAAGTTTGTGTTGTTAACACCTGTCTAGATGGACCTGCACATGCTCATTGTGATGAGGTCAAACCAAAATGTCAGTGTTCTCTGGTTGGAAAGGGATGTATGAAGCTGGGGGTTGAGAAGGAGTGGGAAGTCAAAGATAACATTGTAGAAAGTATAAAAATCAGTTCTGAGGAATAGGAATTTTTATTGCACATAGGTAATGGGTAACCATTAAATATTGTAGAATAAGTGTCTCCCACCACCCAGGTATATATTGTTCCTAATTAAAATTATTTCCTTTTGAATCAAAGGTCATGTTTTTGACATGGTTTTGGATGGACAATTATTGAATATGGGATCTGCTTTAAGCCCTTGGCTGGGTCACATCAGTGTGTGATGATGCCAGCGTGGCAGGACTGGGAGCTACAGAAGCAGCGTAGGAATCAAGGAATTTAAAGAAGTCTTAAAGAGAGCTTTGCCCTCCTGTGAGTTGTCCATCTCCGGTCCTCATAGTTAGCGAGCAGAATGTCATTGACAGGTGGCAATGGAGAGATTTCTGCCTGGATACACTGATAATCTCACTCTGCACGAAAGAACTTTCAAGAAAACAACTGTTAGAACTCCAAGTTGGAAAAGTTAGAATACTTATGAATATAATTATATAACTGAAGAAGGCATGAGCTGAACCTGCTCACAATGATAATTTGAGGTTTAATTAATTAATGACTAAAGTACTTTGGAAACACAAAGGACTATATAAATGCTAAATATTATTAAATGTTAATAGCCATGTTCTCGAATAACACTGATATTAATTTAAATTCCTAAACCTTATTATCAGAATGAAATGCATGCTAATGAGGCTTTCCTAATAAATATTTTGTTTATGATGTATTTGGAGTAGTATTACTTATCTTGCTGGAGCAAGGATAAATTACGGCACATGGCAAAAGGGTTGCTGCCTTTTCTTCATGATAATTAAAATGGAAATGTAGAGAAATATAATGAATACATTAGGTAAGAAAATTTGTGTTGGAACTGCTGAGGTTCACTTTATTATCCAGCCAATGATTCCATTTCTTCTTCAGGTGGTGGTTCCAGTAATGTGTCGACTTTTGCTTCTTGGACTCTCCTAACCATACTCAATAAGCATATTTTAATTTAAGATAAATTGGATTAAAATCCAAATTTTCAAAGAATTGTCCAAAAAACCTCATGTCATCTTTGAGATCACTGGAGATATCCTGGGGTGCTTTCAATTAAGCTTGAGGATTCCTTTTCCTGCTGGTTCTTGCCTGAGACGAGCAACAAGCCACTATCACTGCTACACAGACAGGAGGCGGGCTCATCTTGTTGTTCATTTCGTGCGTTGATTGAGTAATAATACCAGAGCTTGCTTCTTGGGGCATTGAATCATTTGTGTTTCAATTAGTGAGGGAAATCCTCAGGTAGAATGTATTCAAACATTTATTTATATGTGGGTTTTTTTTTTGTTTTGTTTTGTGTTCCCAAACTGCATCCACTGCTTATAATTAAAACACAGTTGGCTTTGTCTGACTACCTTGAAGTTTAGAAATCTGAAATTATACATACTCTCTGATATAGAATCATAGGAAACAGAAAAATTTTCTTTTAATTCACTTCTTGCTAGTTGGGTGCTGTACCATAATTACTTCAAAACCCGTGAAAACTCTTGAGGCAGGTAATAATGTCATCCCATTTTTTAAAAGCCCAATGGTGCATACTTATTTGGTTCTCTAAAAAGTTTCAACAGCCTGATTTTGAATAAATAATTACATTCTTTAGCTTTGATTTAGAACAATCCACTTAGAATTCAGAATAATATAATTTATTATTGGTTTGTAAAGACACTATACAAATTAAGGATAGTAAGCCATCTCTGCCATTTTAGGCAAATACTTTTTTCTGCTTATTTTTAAATTGTTCAAATTTAAGTTTTTAAAAAGCATATTGTATGGCACGTTTAGCTATATTTTCCCTTGGGATCTTCTCCATTGTTTCTGAGTTAGAAAGCCTTCCCCTACCCAAAGAAAAAAATCTATTCAAAGATAATTTCAAATAAATAAAATCTTCAAAAAAAAGTGGGGAGCACCTGGGTAGCTCAGCAGTTGAGTGTCTGCCTTTGGCTCAGGGCATGATCAGGGTCCTGGGGATCCCAGGGTCCTCCCTGCAGGGAGCCTCCTTCTTCCTCTGCCTATGTCTCTGCTGCCTTTCTCTTTGTGTCTCATGAATAAATGAATAAAATCTTAAAAAAAATAATTTTATTTCCTAGCACTTTAATTCCTTGAAATTGTTTAAAGAAAGATATGTTTCCTCTTTGTTTTTCACATTTGACTCATGAATCTCACTGAAATTTATTATTGTATATAGCATATGACCAGGCTTCAAATAAACCTTTTTCCTTCCAAGGACTAACCATTATTTCTAGAGTTTATATAAGGCATGATTAGAGCTTGGGAAAAAAAAAGTCATCCTTATCTATGTAACAATAATTGTGTAAAGTGTCTCTGTGCTGCATTTGGCCAATACATTTTTATAGCAAAGAAAATGTTGTGCTAAAGCAAAATGATGCTCTAAGTGGTTTCCCAGGCTTGGGGTGTTTTGGCTGAAGCCCCATGAAAGGGTAGAATTATGTTCTTAAGTCATTAGCGCGTATTTGAATCCCTTGGGTGTGAACTACATAAATGGCTGCCCCTAAACACCAGTAACCTTGGCTTTGTATTGTAGATGCTCCTATTGTTTTTTTCAAGGACAAGACTTAAAGTTACAGACTGATGTAGATAGCTGAGGAAAGCCTCCAGACAATATGCCAGCAATGCATCAACCAGGGATGGAGCTGCAGGATGGATGGTCTTTTATGTCAAATGCCACTTAATGCAGCCAGAATATTGGCTACAATCTAGTCATATAGGAAATGGACTCCTGTTACCTAATTGATTTTTTTTTTTTCCAAACAGTGGCAATTCTAAGGCATCTAAGTAATAGCTTTGCTGTGGAACTAAGAAAGAAATGCTGATTTCTGGAAATCCTACTTAGAGGAAATGAAAAAGAAATTAATGTGCATTGCATCTGGCAACTAGCAATGCTGATAAAGGCTAGCATGTGCTGAAGCTCGCTCTGTGTGCGCACTGCACATTTTATAAGTATTTTCTCATTCAACCTTCACTATAATCCCACAAAGGGATGACTGTTATCACTGAGAATAATTTGTCCTCATCTACCTAGGACACCTACCTAGGAAGTAGGGAAGTGAGGATTTGAGCTTGATTCCAGTGTCTATATACTTAATCAGTATTTATTGCCTATTGGAATTAGGTACAATGAGTATTTAATAAGATTTCAAATAAATGAATGAATTTCTATTAATACCTATTGAGGAAGTGTATGAAATACATTGTTATAAATCTTTAAGAGCTACAAAATTATAATTACCAGAAAAGAATTTACTTATTTAACACCATAAAATCTATTTCCTTTTTTAAAAAGGTTTTATTTATTTATTTGAGAGAGACAGAGATAGTGAGAGAGAGTACAAGCAGGAAGCAGATGGAGAAGCAGGTTCCTGGCTGAGCAGGGAGCCAGATCCCAGGACCTGAGTAGATGACCTGAGTAGAAGGTAGACCCTTAACCAACTAAGCTACCCAGTGCCCCTAAAATCTATTTCAACAACTTTAAAAAGTGAAAAAACTTTAGTAGTTAGTAAAAACTCGTCTTTGGGTGATAGAGCAATTGAATAAACACACAGTAACATTTCCCAGAAAAGAACATATACTATCCTCATAGCTTAATAACATCAATTATAAAGAAAATAATTGAATTTAATCTGCCCATTAACAGATTTTTAAAATACAGATTATGGAAAGCTACATGTTGTGAAAAATTGAAACTGCCCTGATGAAATTTAGCTCCTCAAAAGAGCTGATCATTTTTATTGGGTTTTCTCTATTACATTTACATACATGTTAAAAGAAGTAAAGAATGCTTGAGAGAAATACAACCCAAAAAGTATTAACAGAAATGGATTACCTAAAACCATTCAAATGTAAATGAGAAAATTAATCAATAAGTAGAAAACGAAAAATGTTAAAGAAACACGTATCATTCTATACATACAATATATATTTTCAGTTTTACTTTACAAAAAATAATATGTAAACAATGATTATGTTAAAAAATAATTAATGAATTCCACAGATAAGTTGAAGAAGGGTTACCTCTAATTGCATAATCTTAAAAGCCTTTCAAAGAACAGAATATAAAAGTATGATACATCATATGATATCACTACAATCATATAAATTCAAATATTTAGAAAGCATATCAATTTCACACTATAAAAATTATTTGGAAAACTAAAACATGGAAAGGAAACAAGGAGTCATTATTCTACTGCTTGTCTAAGTTTATAAACATCAGAGAATAGTGGGTTCGTTTGAGGAAATAAAGAACATAAGTGAATCTGCAGAAATATTTAACTGCCCATTATGGTAAGGGACACTGGACAAAGAGATAAAGATACAGGCAAAATCTTAAAGATTGAAAGCATCAGCATAAATAATGACAGATAATCCCAACAAGATGATGATCAGTTAGTGACACCAATCATCAGATTACCAAGAAAGTAGAGGTAGAGTAGAGGTCCCAACATTTTGACTGAGGTCTTTAGGTAGGGCAAAAGCAAAGTGCTTTTCTATATTAACATACTTTTTTTTCTCAACACAGAGAACATTGAAGCAGTCACAAAACTTTAAAGATTGTACACAGGAAGAAAGATAACATGTATAAGATAGTTGTTATATTATTAAAACCTTGGCCAAATTCTTCTCTATATTTTCTTATAACTCCCAAAATGTATGAAATAGAAATGTGTTTTTGGTAATTATATAAAAGGAAAAGTATGTCTTCTCATATAAATTATTAGTGTTTAATCTCTTTATAAAAAAATTGCACAGGCAAACTCTAAAATTGAAATTAAAAAAATTCTTAACCCTAGCCCAAGATATTTATATCCCTTTACAGAAAGCTTGCTGACTCTTTCTTTAGACCACAGAGGCATGACATTGTCACCATTTTTCTTAAATGTCAGCTATAGGAAGAGTAAAGAAGACAGCTCTAAGATCTCATCTGTCTCTGTTGATCTTTGTAACCATTAGAAGAATGGAAGTCTGAGGTCTATAAAGTAAGTTCATCAGTTCCAGTGTAAACCGGAAAAAAAAGCTGAGGGGAAAATACAAGGTATTTTTGCCAAGATGGATGGTGTCCTCACTAATCAATGTCCCATTACAACACAAATTAAACAGAATCTCATCTTTGGTTTGGAGGCACTCACTCACTTTTGGGCAGCTATGCTTAGAGATGCTGAAACACTGAGGGTGGTGTCAGAAGACCCCAAATATCTGGGGAAATGTTAGAACAAGAGACAAAGAATGCTAAAAACACTCCTGTATACAGAAATCCAGGAATTAAAAAAAAATCAAGATGTGAAATTGACAAAAGACATGGAACACTGCTGGAAGTCAGCCCAAGACATTAGAAGATTGAAAATGGTTGCTGAATAGAGAAGCCTGAACCAGGCTACCTGCCAAATGCTATGGAAGCTCTCACGCTCATCTTCACCGTGGCCCCAGGCTTCCCGGGGATGCATTTTGACATTTAGGTATCTGAAGAGTATGGGTACAATTAGGAGAATCTAAGAGTTTTGCACTTCTATGATGGAATATCAAAATTTTCTGTTTAAAATATCAATGTCTAAAAAGATTTGAAGTAATACATGCGAAGTTAAGAGAAACTATATAATCTGTCTTCTGGGAAAAGCCCAAGAAAACTAAAGGGAACCCAGTGAGCTTGTCTTGAACTTTGTTCTTTTGAGAATCTTTACATAATCACATTTATCAGACTGTAGAGGAGTAAGTAGACGGCTTCTTACCACGTCTTCCAGATAAGGCCAGCTACGGAATTTTCAAGAATCTGTGCGAAATGAAAATGTGGGGTCCCTTGTTCAGAAAACTAGAAAAAAGTGCTATAAAAGATACTAAAATATGCAGCTTTTTCCTTTCTTCGTGATCTTTCTCACAACTTGTCATGGTGTTTTTATTTGTTATTTAATGTTTTTCTAAGTGATGAAAAATTAGAATTTTAAATCATTACCATGTCTTTATGTTGTGTGTTGCCAGTTTTAAATGCAAACATTAGAGCCTTTAACTGGTATGTGGAATCACCGAAATTACAAAAATTGTACATGCATATGTATTTGGTTCTTACCAGAGCGGCAGCAGTTCTTCACAGAACTACATCAGTTGTTTTTACTTAACTTTTTGATATGTGCACATTCGAACAACACTCTACCTTCACCTCACTGATGAGGGAGGAAGGACTGAAGGGGAGGGGAATAGGGTTTGGCCTACCTTTCCTTGTCCTATGTCATCATGCCTGATTGGCTAATAGATGGGGTAAACATGTGTAAGAAAGAATATAATACAGATCCTCGGTCATTCAGGTTTCTTAGAAACCACTATCACCTTCTTTCTGCATTGTAGTAAGCTGTTTCCAAGTGAGAAAAGTGGCTCTCATGAGAGCCAGCAACAACCCTGTGTTCTTAGTCATGGACACAGCAGGCTGACTTGCACTCATACTGAGACTCACTCAAATCCAACCATTGTGGGTCCACTGCAATTCTGGGCTCATAGGATCCTTTGAAAGCTCCACAGCAGATATGCATATTGCCCCCTATCTCCTCTGCCTGTGGGCCCGCTGCCTTGTCCCATCAAACTTCACTTACAAAACACCGGATCAAAGATAAAATTATTAAGGATTTTGGAACAGCAACAGCAGAGCATTAAATCATGTGGGGCTCTTCTAAGTGAAGGCCCTGTGCCACCGTACAGGCCGCTTGTCCCATGAAGCCAGCTGTGCTTCCAGGTTTTGGAGAGAAGCCTTTGCATAGCAGCCAGTGCTCTGTGGTCTCCAGGAGCAGCTGGCAGCAGTGAGCAACTCATCAGACAGTGACGTCAGATCCATTCTAAGCCCCTCCTTGCTAGTTGCTAGGTTCTGGCTTTTTCATATCCTGCTACAGTCACGACACTACACAGCCTCCCATAGCCTCACAGTTGGCCCTCTGCTCAGTCCTAATGGCTCCTAAGTGTCACCTAACTGACCTTCCTAAATGTGATTTCGTTCTTGCTCTACTGGCTCTGTTAAGGATGAGACTGGGTATTATGAACATCTAGCTGTCAAGAGCCAACTAGATTTCTTTGTCCTTATGCATTTGGTTCCTCCAAAAAGGCACACAGCCCCAGGCTTGCCCCTGCAACCAACCATGCCAGGATTTTGTCATTCCTGTCTCAGGTGGCCTCATCCTCTGGGATTGTGGTGCTGCTTTTTGAACAGACATGTTCTCAGGCACACACGAGAATCCAGAACTCAGATAACAAGCCTTGTGAAGGTGGATACTCCCCAGCCAGGCTCATGGTCCCATTGCCCTGTAGTAAAATGGTCAGAACATGTAGCCTTGTCTTTGAGTGCCCCCTAAGCAGCCACGTCTGATCCATTTATATTACATACAATCACAGGCCTCCAAACCCATCTGAATCTCTCATGACATTCTCTCCTGGACTCCCAGAACCTAGGATTTATCCACACTGTGACTTCTCTCTTACAGGGGACCAGAATAGGTCATCCCCAAATATGCCACTTTGGCAGAAGGATCATTTTGAGCTGGAGGCAAATGAGAATTGGTAGATAAAGACAACTTCCCTGACCTTCTCTTAGCTGACTAAAAGCAGAAGCCTCTGAAAAATGGGGACTATCATAAATCTCCTCTCCTGGGGAAGTTTTTGGGCTGTGGGGCTAAAGGGGGGTGGTGGGCATCAAGACAGACCTACATGGCAAAACTTGCTCCATTAGTTTCCCCTATATATTTACCTTTCCATAGTTTGCCACCCTTGGAAGCATAAAACTTCTCTTTTGTCTAGTCACCTCTCTACAAATTTATTGTTCCTTGTGAAAGAGCTATACAATATTAAGTTCTAACTGTGCCTTTGAGTTAGATACCGTGAAGTTTCTCCCACATGACATGGGCCATACATATTAGTAAACTTTTGTTTTTCTGGTATTAATCTGTTCTTCATGAGTCTAATTTTAAGGGCCCTAACTAGAGAACCTAGCAGGATGGAAGAAAAAGTAATCTCTCCTTGCTACTCAATCTCCCAAATCACCTAAACTAGTACCCTTTAAAACTCCCATGTGGAAGTGTGAGCCAGTGCCAGGATCCAAAATGAGCAAGAGCATCTGCCCTCTGAAATATTTGTTGAATTATCCAGCGATGTCCTGATGTTCATAAATCTGTCTTCGAGTCTCTTACCTTAGTTCTTCTTTACTCATCTACTCTGTGATTCACATCTGTCCTCCTGAAGTCTTGATGAGGGGTCAGATCTGAGGACAACACTGGAAGCAGCGCTCCCCTGGTGAAATTGCTTTGAAGGCTCGTTTTAATCTTAAAAATTCATGTAAATTTTGCATTTTATCCATAAATCATCCAATTTTGTTTTAATATAGATCTATTTTAATTAACCTTGCTAAATTACTTAACTTTCCTTTCAAACTTTTCAGGAAATGTGATCCTCAGGGAAGATAATTATTCTGTGGCTTTCCATAGTATGCCCATCTAATCTGTCTAGTATAGAGACACTTTGCACAATTTTTAATTTTTTCAACAAATATTCATTGAACACTGACTATATTGAGGCAATGTGCTGGGCCCTGGGGATACAAGAGTAAGCAAATGCAGGCCTTGTTCCCAGACTCCCAAAGCTTATAGTCTAGCATTGCCCAGGATGAAGGACCAAAGTAAGACTAGTGGTATCTCACTGGAATCACAAAACACAATATCATTTTTTTTTTTAGATTTTCAATAATCAAAGCTCATAAGAAAAGGAAAATATTCTGGCTTTCAGTATCCTTAAAACTGAGTGCTTGTTCCAATCTCTAATATTGAGGTTCTCACTTCTATAATCAAAAATGTTCATGTGGGTGTGGTTGGTGGGTGGGGAGTGGGATAGGAAGACAAGAAAAAACAAAGTTTATTGCTCTAGCCAGAGTTTCAATGTGGATTCATTAGTACAAATGAACTCCCTTCCTGGTCAACTGAACTGAGTTTAATCGCTATGAAATAATTCAGTGCTGACAGACAGGATGAGCCAAATGACCTGTTCCTTGTATTCCATTTCTGGATTTTTATGAGACTTTTCCACCTCACTGGAAAGTCGTCTTAGTCTATCAATTTTACGTATTTGGTTTGGATCGCTTTCCTTAGGTAGATTAAGATCCAAGTGTGCTTTTGTGTTTTTAACTATATTAATTGCTTGATCAACTCCCATTTCAGAGAAGCTCTGCAAAATGCTTCCTGCTTGCATCTCTGCTTCTCTGAAAGCTGCTTCTCTGTGTTTTTCCCTTTCCATCTATTAACCCTGAACTTGCCATACAAATTATACAAATTTTGCACTTCTGGCATTAGTAAATCACTTTGATATTTGAATTTCATTAGAAGCTTTCATGCATGATTGAGCTTGTTTATGTTCTTCCTTTCTGATCAAATGAGTTAGATCTGAAATCTGTCCCTGACTTGGTGGTATGGCAAACAAGTTCTACCCTTGCAAAATAATGTCTAACTGTTTCCAAATGAGAAAAGTGGAGGAAAAAATTACCTAAAAAAGCAGACATTTTCATTTTAGGAGCAAATGAAATCCTTGAATTGATAAAGGTTTAGTTAGGCATTTTTAAATAATTGCTAATAACCCCATAAGAAGATAATATATACAAAAGCATTTGTATATTTCCAATTATTGTAATGAAGATAACAAAGTTGACCCTTTAAAAATCTATCTTTGTAATGGCAAAGAAAAACAATAAGATAGTTCCAAATGGATTTGGATATTCAAGAGGTCCATGCAATCAATAAGAATTGACCTTAATCTTGCCATGAATAAAATACTGTTCCCTAATATTTATGTAGACCTTTCAAAGTAGATAACAAAGCATGATATTAAGTGAAAATGGACAAATTCTTTCCATAGAATTATACATAATGAGATTGCTTGAATAAACCATCTTTCATTTTGGTATAATATTTCTAGGTATGTTAAATATATTTTTAATAGTCTAAAATAGCACACAGTCAAGAATTAATTGATTTACTACAGCATTTAAAATTTTTATCTTCTCTTACCAAAGAAGTATAAATTACTTTGGAGATCTCTCCCTACAGTAATGACTGTTCACTTGAGAAGGAAAACAAAGAACATTAAAAACATAATTGGCCTCGGATGATAATTTGAGATTTCTCTAAGCTCCAGTTAAGTAGGGCTAAGTTTTTATTTATTATTTCTCATGTCCTGCTTCTAATTTCTCAAATTTTTAATAAACGAAGACACATTACATATTAAAAACTACCCACTGTCTTTTGTTTTGTCACATTCAGCTGTCCTAATCTACTACACTCTAGCCCACGTGGACTAGCTGTTTGTTCCCAACATCTCTATACTTTTAAGCTTATGCACATCTGTTTCACTGTCTAATATAGATTTCCAGGATCTGTGCTTACCATCATTCAGCTTACCCTTCCTTTCTCAACACAAATACCAGCTTTTCTGTGAAATTGTCCTAGAAAGTGATCTCTCCCATATTTGAAACACTATGTCTAGAATATTTTGAAATGCAACATTAATGAAACATATAGAAACATGAGCTTTGGAGTCGGATTTTACTTGTGGCTGAGCACTGGCTATCTGTGGACAAACAATCTAACCACTCAGCCTCTGTTTTTTCATCTATAAGATGGGAATGACAGTAGTCCTTCCGCTGTAGTGCAGATCAAGTGAGATAACTTATGTAAGATTCTTATGTCCAATGTCAGTCCAATAGAAAGGGCTTGAGGTTAGTAGCTCTTATGCTGTTATAACTACTCTTCACATTTGATCTATGACATTGTTTTGGTTGGAAGAGGACAAGACTACTTCCTTAACCAGATGGTTATAGTAAGTAAATGTCCTATGTTTCTTTGCTTTTATTCCATCACAATGTCTAATACAATGTCAAGACATGTCATAGAAATTTCTTAATTGATAGTTTCTTCTGTGAGTAGCATAAGTGGCTATTTACAAAGAGGAAAGAGAGAGAAAGAAGAAAAGAAAAAGAAAAAAATTCAACGATTCTCCTTTCTTACCCATGTGCATGTGCGTTGTGTGTGTGTGTGCGTGTGTGTGTCTGTGTGTGTGTGTGAACTTCTGGAATAGTCAGCTAACTTTGTATTCCCATAGCAAAAATATGAATGCTTCTAAAGATTGGCCATTCTCACCAACACACAAGATGTTTTTGTGGGTGCCAATACTTTCAGAGTATTATCAGCTAGAAAATAATGCAAAACAAGTTTTCCTAATAATAAATTCTTAACAATTTAATCTAGTCAACGATATTTAGTTCAGTATCAAGTTTTCAAGCTTTTTTTAGCTTTAGAAAATTATAATTTCTGAGTAACGAAAACTTGAGAAATAAAAGACATCTTGCTAGCATAATTTGTAAAGCATTCAGTGGTTAAAATAAGAAAAAATTAGCCTTTGAGTGAAACTTAAAACACGTTTGTCAAAAGCTAGCAGCCAAAACACAGGAAAGCAATTTATCCAAAATTAGATTGCTTTGAAATCCTAAGGTTAATGGAATCACGGGAGGGAAAAGGTGGTGAGATAATTTGGCATCGTTAAAACCTTCAACTTAGATGGGAGATAATGTAAGTTAACTATGTGAACATTAACTCACGTCTTAAAATGCTCCAAACAATTGGGAGCTGTTAGGAAAAATATTCCAAGAAAAGAGGAGCAGAGAGTGATTTTTGTATCTATCTTTTAGAAGGATAATGTGAAGCTCATTGAAATCCCTTTCTGGTGAAGTTGCTTTTAACTTACAAATAGCTTGACTAAAAATCCAAGTCTACCAAGAAAAAAAGAGTTAATATGTAAAGTATATACGTATAAAAATATGTAAAAAAAGGAGTAATATGAGTGTAAGTTCAACTTGTATACTAATGAGAAAAAGTAAGTTTTTTACTTGAGTCACTAAAATCTAATTGTGGGTATTTTGAGAGGCTTTTGGGGTGGTAGAGGGAGATGACACAGAAATAAAACTAGGGAGTTCGGCCATAAGACTGTCTAATAGGGGGCAGCCTGGGTGGCTCAGCAGTTTAGCACCGACTTCAGCCCAGGGCCTGATCCTGGAGACCTGGGATCGAGTCCCATGTCAGGCTCCCAGCATGGAGCCTGCTTCTCTCTCTGCCTGTGTCTCTGCCTCTCTCTCTATCTCTGTGTCTCTCATGAATAAATAAATAAAATCTAAAAAAAAAAAAAAAGACTATCTATTAGGACTGGCATCATGGACTTGTATTAATTTCCTTCATCATTTTATTTATTCTTCCATTCATTTATATGCACGTGTTTAAATGTGTCCTAAGAAGTATGACCATTGCAAAAACAACAAGATGGAATCATGAGTTCTGCTCTCCTTAAACAGAAATGAGTAATAGCCATGTTTATTACAATAGGTGTCCTTGAATTGTATTTAGCATTTAATATTTTTTTAAGTCCAATTATTCTGTTGGAGTGCCTTTTTCTCCCTTTGGACCCATAAGCAACCAGGAAAGTATAAATGAAAATGTACCAGTATCCAGAGATATAGCATTTATATTTTTTGAAAAGAGTAATATTATTTGTTAGAGATCTTGTTCAGTCATTTATAAATAGTCACCTTTGTAAAGCAAGAAATAACCTTGTTTAAAGAACCACTGACATTGTTGTTCTATTGTCACCTGCTGGTAATTGAAAATGTGTTTCTGTCAGTTCTACCTGAGACGGAATGTAATTCCTTCTAAGATCTTGATCTTAAATTGGTAGCAAGAAAGCCAAAGAGGAAAAGCAAGAAGTCTTTACTTGTTCTTTGCACGAGTAATTTTGTACTGCCCTTTCTGATAATGTGAGTTATTATTCTTACTGACTCTTGGAAGGCAGCGATAGGCTTCTATTTTTTTTACAGCTCTCAGCTCTGTTTTACTCAATTGATATGGAAGTGGGTTTCTGCCTGGCTTTGGAGCACACATTTGTAATGTTTATTTTAAAATAAAATCCAGATTGCTTTGTTAGAACAAGCATCTACACACAGTAAATAGCTAAATCCTTGCCACAATCTCCTCAGCTTGGTTTTTTTCTGTGAACCTGCAAACTTGTTCTAGAACACGTGTAACCTTATAGCCTGAAGTATAACAATGATTACAGAAAATTAGTTTTAGCCTCAAAATCGAGGATCCAGAATAACTCAGACTGTTACCAGCCTCGACTGGATAACTACCCGAATCTGATGTTTCAGAACGATCACACTCTGAGATGCTTATCTATATTTCAAGGAATGCAAACAGAATTTTAATTACACTTGTAACACTGCCTGAGGTAATCATATCACAGAAAATACTGAAGAGCTCTCTTCTGAAATTCTTTTTTTTTCTATTTGAGAGAATACACAAGACAGCAGGAAATAAGAGTAAAATTCTTCCTTAACCATCAGAGAATTTGAAGAGTAAACGAGCTGATTTAGAAGAGATTATACCTTCTCATCAAGTACGAGGAATCAGTCTTGAAATTGGAATGAATTTATGAGATCACATAAGCAAATCTTTGCACTAGAGCAATGATTCTACGTTATTCTGGATAGAGGTCATCCTGACTCTGTTCAAACACTTCTAGAAACTGAGAGTTTCTTACTTAGCAAAGCAAATCTGGCTCAACCCATTTACAAAGTCTTCTAAGTGTTCAAGGGTTCCCAGTATTGAGGCACAAAATGAGCCTCTCCTAGAACTTCTTTTTATTGTTCTTTGTGCTGTCCTGTGGAGTTAACAGAGTAAATCTAATTAACTCCTGTTTCACATGACAGTCTTTCAAATATTTGAAGATACCTACCATGACCAGTGTTTGTGGTACTGTGGTTCAATGGTGTTCATTTTATTTCTTTTGATTTCCTGTACACTGCAGGGATCTGGGGATGGGGTTAGCTCTCTCCTCCTTTTTCTTCTAACCGTAATAGAGATGTCTTCTAAAAAGGCTCCTCTTCCCTGGTCTTTGTATAAGCCCTTTGCTAACTTAGGTATCATGGCCACATTAGCACTTCATTATATATGATATTTTATATCTAAGTATATATATGCGCACTTTGATGTTTGAAATTTGTCATCATTAGGCATATAAACATTTGGACTTTTTTTTAAAATTTTTATTTATGTATGATAGAGAGAGAGAGAGAAGCAGAGACACAGGCAGAGGGAGAAGCAGGCTCCATGCACCGGGAGCCCGACGTGGGACTCGATCTCGGGTCTCCAGGATCGCGCCCCGGGTCAAAGGCAGGCACCAAACCGCTGCGCCACCCAGGGATCCCAACTTTGGACTTTTTAACAAAAGACCATCTTGATGATACCAAGGATGAAATAAGTACACTTCTAGCGTAAATTAAAAACAAGAATCTTAAATGCCATAGTTTGTTGACATTAAAAAATTGGTTCTTGTGGCATACAGGTGTTGGAAATATAAATCTGAAGCTGAACCATCACATGTTCAGCTACTTCAAGGTAATATGATAAATAAGATGCAGCATTTACCTGCATACTCATTTATCTAGCTGTTAGTATAGGGAGGTCAGTAGATACACACGTAGGTGAGTGTCAGACCCGTGGGATGTCTATTTCAAAAATGCAAATAAACTTACAGGGCATGTTTGGGAAGTTTTCTTGGTAAATACACTTGCTGAGACATTCTGACATCGACATGCTATTGAAGATGGATATATGAATGATCTCAGCCTGCAGAGGCACTTCTGGAAGCTGAAACTTCTTTGTACTATGTACCCCGGAGACATAAGGATGGAGAGCCCAGTGGTGGAAAGAACTGGTAAAGAAAGAAACTTTCTAAAATGAAATTGTGATAGCTGGATGGACATTCATCAAACTAATTTGATCAATGCATTTCACTATATAAACCAGACTTCAACTGGAAAATTAAAAAAAAATCAAATGAATTTTAAAGGAAACTTTCTGAGACCACATTACAATATTCAAACATGGCTATGTTTCTTTGCAAGTGAATCATTGCAATGTGGTTTTCCAAATGTTATTATCTGAAGACTGAAATCCTTAAGACTGTAGGAGCAGGGGAAGGAGGAAACTTTAATTTATTAGGGACCTTCCACACATTCAGAGGATGAAACTTGATTTTGTGGCTGCAGTGGTGCATAAATCCCATAAAGCTAGTCAGCCATTGGCTAATGTTCTAAAATCCCTAAAGCATCAGTTAAAGCCCGAGAAAGAAGTCCCATTTAACTGGGCATCTAAGATGCTTTACTGATAAAGCAGGACCAACAGCTCTGTCTGAGGCATTGCGGCATAGAGTTCCCCCGAAACTAATGGGATCACCATACTTTTATTAGCCTTTCTTACAAAGCATCCGTTTAATGAAGCTTTGGGTAGGAATTAACTTTTTCTTTTTTTCCCTTTGATGTCCAAAGAACTTCCATCTAGTTAAGGTCACTCTACTTTAAAAGCATTTCCCTCACTACTCCTCAAATGCACCAACAAAACAGAGGTCTCAATTTCTTGCCTCAATAGAATGGTGCAATCCCAAATAGGAAAGCCTGATAAACAATGCATGAAGAGCACAGAAAATATGCAGAACCTAGGGGTTTCTGGACCACCTGTAAATATAGTGTTGTAAAGATTAATGCTTATAGAAATGTTTAGTCAGATAAGGCAGGAAGGGCAAGGACAACAATTCTCTTCTATAAAAAATTGTCAAAATAATCCTGAATGGTACTATAATTTTCTCTTTCTTAAGTGTTATTTAAAATACAGAATCAAAAACATTCTAACATTTAACATTTTTCAAAAAGGTTACCTTAATCAGAATTTTGGAGAGCAGAATGTTAATATTAATTTAGAATCATTACCAGAATATGGTTTGCAGTTAAATGTTTTCTATGGTATACACTTAGAATTTTGAGCCAAAAGTTTAGGAAATTAAGAAATACTAATTATCAATCATCAGAGTATGTATTTCATTGTGCAAAATAGAAAAGAAATCTATGATAAGATCCTTACTGCAAAGATACTATAATCTGGTTCAGAGAATAAAAGTAACAGGCATTGCCAGCATTGAAATGCTAAGGAAATAGGTAAAAGTGCTAACTAGTTTGGAATAAAATGTGAATGCTAAGAGACACAAATTCTTAGAGGAGGTGTCAGCATGACCTACAGTTGTTGTGGACAGTATCACAGAGGACTAAGGCTTGGAAGTTGTCTGAAAGGAGGGCAAGATGGGAATTGGCAAGGATAAGGAGTAAGAACATTTATCTGGGTAGCATTCTGAGGTGGTAGTGAAGGGGTGAGGCTTACCAATGCTGAAGCACAGTGGGAGATGTAAATATTCTGAGAAGAAATGTAATAAAGGCCTTCAATGCCAAGGATCCAATTTGATGTGAGAACTCATAGACTCCTTAGGAAGATTTTTGAGTTGCATAAAAATAAGATGGCAGTTGGTGGCAGAGCAAAGCAGAACACTGGGACAAGTCATGGATTTATAACCCCCAAATCTGGGTAGAACTTGATGCTTGCATCTCATGACCAGCATTGCACAGAATGAACTACTTAACACTCCAGCACTGAGCAACGTGAATAAGGGATGTAGAAGTTTCGGTGAATTACCAAGCACTGCGAACATACAATGTAATGATGCTTCACTATTACTCTGGGAATAAAGGTTGGCAGACAGTTGTTAAGAGAATTTGTGTGTAGGAGACAAGACCTGGTCACTTTTATTAATGATTCAAGGTGGAACCAAAGACTTCAATGTAGGAACTGGAATGATTTAATCCTGCACATTCTAACTGGAGGCTTCCATCTATGGAGGTAAGTTTCTCTCCTGCTTTGTAAATCTCAAAATATACTTCAGGTCATAAACTTGTTACTCTGTATTAGCTGATATTTTATGTAAAAATGCCATTTGTCATAACTTGTTCAATTTTTGCCTCCCAAAACACCATGCAAGGAACATGCAAGGAACACTCAACAAAATGTTAATTGATGATAGGCCATGATTATGTCTAACAAAATACTTATTCTAGCAAGCTTTCTATATTTAAAATTAGCTAAAATGCCCACAATAGCAATGCATTAACCATGTTCTAGCTTTGTGATTTTCATTTGAGGGAGGAAAGTAAAAGAATTTCCAAATCTAGGTTGCTCATCAGGCATAGCATGGGAAGAGATGAAGCACATTTTAAGGTTCTTCTACCTGACAAGCCAAGAGAATGAAGATTATTATGATAAGACCTTATAAACAGAAAGACAGAACGTTTTATCCTAAAAGAAAATCTAGTGAAGACTACTTAAAAAAAAATTCCATTAGGAAAAGGAGATAAACAAAGTCTTGTTTCAAATCCACATAAATTTCAGGGAGGCTGATAGTTGGGAGTATAATTTGATGGTCTCCGTTATATTTGCACACATACTGTTAGTAGCAACAATAAAAAACTCAGGTGTGTATATTCTCCTTTTTTTTCCGAGAATCCTATGAATTTAAGCTGGCACAGTCTATAACAGAAGCTTGTGATAGCAATAAGAGATAAGAACACAGTAAAGGAAGACCATCCTGTAAAAAGGGCCTTAGAAATTTCTCATCACACAAAACTGATAAAAACTCAACATGCGGAGCACACCAAGAATGCCAAGGGCTGAAATGAGATTGCTCACCAAACAGAATGATATCTGGGAGAGCCAGTTTGTAACAAAGGATGGGGAAGGGGGAGTGAGCAGGATAATGGGGAAGGGCCTTAGTGAAAGAAAGACACAGAGACTACACAAAGATCCCAGAGCTTTCAGCAGTAGTGTCTGCTCAGCAGCTGTGTGGAGGTGCAAACTGGTGGGAGGGGCCCTCTGCCGAGACCCAACTTTCCTCTTCAAGAATCTTCCAGTTGTCTGTTCTACACTTCTTGGTACTTATTCCTCTGCCAACTGTGTGGTTGAATTGTGTCCCTCAAAAATATATGGTGAAGTCCTCCCCCATGGCATCTGTGAATGTGGCCTTATCAGAAATAGATATCCTTATAAGAAGAGGACAAGTGACATGGAGATGGGCTTACTCAGAGACACAGGGAAAGCTCCACACGGCACTGGAGGCGGAGATTGGAAGAGTGAGTCTATACATCACAGAACAGCAACAATTGCTGGAAACACCAGAAGCTAAGAGAAAGGCATGGAGTAGATTTTTTCTCTAGAATGTTTAGAGACCATGGCTTTATGTATACCTCCATTCTGGATTTCTGGCCTCAGAAAGTGAGAGAATACATTTTTATGATTTTAAGCCACCTACTTTACGGTGCTTTGTTATAGGAAGCCTCAGAAACTAATATAACAACCATCTTTCATTCTTCAATGTTTTGTGTTAATGTCCTGTTTTTCTTGATAAGATGACAACCTCCATGAAGGCAGGTCCTCATATTATACTCTTCGCATCTGCTCCCACTCCCAAGCACCTAGCTCACTGGTACAACAGAAACCAAACCCTTCATTGTAACCAATAATGCCATGCAATGTTCCAGAGTACAAAGTTAAGACTACTGAACAGGTGGCAAATGGGTGCTAAAACCTGCTGGATGCTAATTGCCAAATGGAGGAAGCCTCTGGAGTGTATTTGTCCTAAAGCAAATTGCTGTATATTTTACTTCATAATTGTTTTCTAATGATTTCTATGTTGCCTGCTTCCATAAAATATTTTGCTTGAGTGACACAACTAACAAGCAGCTAACAGGACAATTAAAATGGAAAACGTTGGAGAAAAAAGGATAAGGAAAGATCTAGTTTTGGCAATGAATTAATTATTACAATTGAGTGCTAAATAGATCTTTGAGCTTACTGGCAGCCAAGGAAAAAAAGATTTTATGGATGGTGCTGGAGAAAAGGGAAAACATTTAACTTCACCTGGAGAGTGGAATTTTTTTTGTAGGTAAAACCTATAGGAATTTTTACATGACTTCTTCATGTGACTTTCCATGTGAACTTAACATCTATTCAAGAAATGAAGTTGTTAATTTCTTTGATCACTGTTTTGCAAAAGACATTGATATGTTTTGTAAGTGGACATTTCTTAAGTAGCTCCTGAAAGCACATCAAGGGTATTTATGGGTTTAGTCATTCATTCATTCCATAAGAATTTTTTAAGTGCCTAAAATGTGTCACGCTGAGTGCATGCAAGGTATTGAGATTTAGCTGCAGTCCCTGTCTTTAAAGAACTCTCTGATTAGTGGTAGACAATTCCTAAGATAGATACTATAATAAAATGTGGTAGGTACAATAATTTAAAAAATGGATAGAGCACTGAGAAACGTGGAGCCTAGCCCAGCACATAACGTTAAGATGGAATTCGAGATAAGATGTAATGGGAGCTGAAGTTATATAGTCGGGCTGGAATTCTTTCTGGTAAGCCGGTACCATTAGAGTAAATCTAGAGAACAAAGCAGAGGTTGAAAATTAACTGTCTATGGGCCTCATGACCAGCAGAGGTTTTGTTTTGTTTACACAATGATTTAACATTGAAAAATTACTTAAAAATGGGGTTTCTGGCTTCTTTGAAAATAGGAAAACCTGGAACATTCAGCAACAACTGACTGCAGATAGTGGTTGTCTAGGTTTGGAAAACCACTGCCTTGTTGGCCTCCCACAACAATCAAGGTCTTCCAGTCAACCTGTGGTGTTTGTGGAGCAGATTCATATAATGGGTAAATGCTCTGATGAGCTCCAAACATTGACACTTTTGTTTTTCAAAAGCAACTCATTTGTAGATCAGAGACATGCACATTGCACAGTTGTCTTTCTGTTGTAAAAATGTAAGACTATGCTTTTATTGTTACTTGAGTGGAATGTCAAGCTGTCAACCAAAATGAGCTGCAGGGATACCTACAAAATACGCATACATTAATTTTCACTCAAAAGGAGAGGTTCGATCTGTTCCAATCTGTTCCAACAACAGAACGAACAGTGCTCCAAACTCCAGAGTCATGCAGCACTTAACATGGCAAGTGGATGTGAGATCACAAAGAATAGTAATGACAAAAGCCATCATTTCTGCTGAGCATTAGTAATGTGTCAGGCATTGTGTTTCCAGCTTTAGCTACCTTTTCTTATTCCCTCTTCACAACAAACCTATGTGGTTGAAATATCTTTATACGACCAGCAAGGGGCCTGAGGTTCAGACAGAGACTGAGCACCTTGCCTGGAGTCATGGAGCTGGTAAATGGCAAAGCCAGAATTCAAAGCCAGGTCTGTCTGACATCAAAACCTGAGCTGTCAAATATTGAAATATACCATCTCTAAAATCAAAGGTCTACCACAAAACTGCAACGTCCCAAAATAAACTATATGTGTGTGTATACAATATATGCACATGTAGCAGATACTATGTGTGCTCAATATTTTAACAAGTATGACAGACACATCCTGTCTGAAATTTTTTTCGGAATTATGAGTCCAATTGTGAAGTACATGGATTTATTAGATTCCAGTTTCACAGAGCTCAGTAATCTATAGGCCCATAAACCAATGGAGAAAGGTGAAATTACTTAGAAAACAGTATTGGGAAAACTGGTTGATCATATTGAAAATAACAAAAATACCTGCAAATTAAAAGCAGATTAAAATTACGATGATGCCATACTCAACACCTACTATATTGGCAAAAGTACCTTGAAAAGCTGAGTGTTGGGGTGGGTGTGGAACAAAAAGCAGTGATTCTCAAACTTATGTGCATATTGGAATCACCTGGGAAGTTTTATTTTTTATTTATTTTTTAAGATTTTATTTATTTATTCATGAGAGACACACACAGAGAGAGAGAGAGGCAGAGACACAGGCAGAGAGAGAGAAGCAGGCTCCATGCAAAGAGCCCGATGTGGGACTCCATCCCTGGACTCCAGGACCACTCCCTGGGCTGAAGGCAGGCACTAAACCACTGAGCCATCCAGGGATCCCCACCTGGGAAGTTTTAAATACTACTTCTTCCTCAGTTCCACTTCCAGAAATTCCAATTTAATTAATTCAAGTCATAGCCTAGGTAGCTGGGCACCACCAGGATTAAAAAAAAAAAAAGACACCACAAAACAAAACAACAACAACAAAAAACTGTCACAGTTTTTTCACAGGGTACTGGTGCCCATCTAGACATTCTGGAGAATCATTGGTACTACTTAAATTATACTTACCCAAACCAAATGATCTAGCAATCTGGCTCCTGAATCATATACCAGAGTAGCTCTCACAAGGGCTTGAAGGACACATTCACAATGATGGTCATCCCAGTGTGGCAGTAATAGGACTGGAGGCAATCTGCTCATAAGTTGCAGGGGCGAGTGAATCCCCAAGTGGACACATTAAACAGGAGGTTGGATTCAAGTGTCTAGAATGCAGGGGAGTTTTCTGAGTATGACATAGAGAGTCATCACTAAATAGATGGCATTTAAAGCCACAGGGTCAGGTGGTTCAGTGGTTTAGCACCTGCCTTCGTCCCAGGGCTTGATCCTGGAGACCCGGGACTGTATCCCTCTGGCTGTATCTCTGCCCCTCTCTCTGTGTTTCTCTCATGAATAAATAAAATCTTAAAAAAAATAAAGCCACAGAGTCTTACTGAGATCCCTCAAAGCTAGAAAATAGATTTACAGACAAGAGAGGCAAAGGGCACATGGTAGATACTCCCACATTTAGGGAAATAGTATAGAAAAAGGAGCCAACAAAGAAGGATTAAATGGAGTGGCTGAAGAGGAAGAAGGGGAAATGTGGTGTCAGGAAAGCCTAGAGAAGCTGGAATTGGTCAGCCGTGTCACTTGCTGCCAAACAGTCCAGTGTTTGGACTCTGGCAAGATGCTGGTTATCTGTTATTTTTTTTAAAGATTTTATTTATTTATGAGAGAGAGAGAGAGAGAGAGGCAGAGACACAGGCAGAGGGAGAAGCAGGCTCCATGCAGGGAGCCCAACGTGGGACTCCATCCCAGGTCTCCAGGATCATGCCCTGGGCTGAAGGCGGAGCTAAACCACTGAGCTACCCGGGCTGCCCCAGTTATCTGTGATCTTGATAAGAGCTGTTTCCTTTCTGTGGTGGAGACAAAATGGATGCAGAGTAGACTGGGAGGCAAGGAAGAGAAGGCAATGAGTTAGCTAATCCTTTTGAGGAATTTTGCTAGGAAAGTAAAAACAAGATGATGATCTCTAACTGTCTGAAGGGAGAAGTGGAACAAGGGGGATCTTGTGCTAAAAGATAGTTATTATTAACACATGATTAATGGTCCTGGAGAAGGACCTAGTAAAGATGACTCGACTGATGTTGCAGGAGAGGAAGGGTGAGGGGATGGAGGGCAAGGTGCTTGAGAAGTTGTGAGGGGATGGATTCCAATAGGCATGTTTGGGGGAGCTGTGTGGCTGCTGCTGCAAGTCAATTAATGGAATTGGGGATACATATTTCTCTTTTCCCTGTGAATATGAAATATGATCATCATCTAAAAGTGAGAGGTACGGAAATGTTAGAGATTAGAGAAGAGAGAACTTACTAGAGAATTATTACTTTTGGCTGGATTGTTCCTGCTGAGACAAGGGTTGCAGTTTACACCCCATTTTCCTAAGAAATCTTTTCTTAGCTGCTTTAATACTCAGAAGTTCCCCTGTCATAGACCTTACTACATTACATTGCCACCAGGTTTATTTGCCCATGTTCTTTTACCAATTCCCGAGTCACAGTCTAGGTTCAGAGTTAGAACCCCAGTGTTTGGCTCAGTATTTGCCACAGTATCAGTATCAGCCAGTGCCTGGCTCAGTATTTGCCACAAATATTTGTTGAATGAATTGGTGTGTGTGGTTGTGTGTGTGTGTAAAGGCTTTTTGTCAACAGAACTGAAACGGACTTTAAGCAGAGTATAAGGCATAAACGATTGTTTTCAACCAAGTGCCCTCTCAAGGATGGAAATAAATAAAAGCTAATTATTAAGTAATCAATAACACTGTCATCTTGATTAGAGATTTAAGCATAATTCCTCCTAGAACAATCCCACAAGTTGTTCTTAAATAATGGTGGCAACAATTGCATATAAACAGTGGCCTTTAAAACTCAAAGAGCTAGTAATGGGGAAATGTCTCAGAAGGATGCAATCTTCTCAGTCCAGACTTTGTAGGGATAAAAATCTTAGCAAAACCAGTTCTTCTTAATATTTAAGTCAATGAAATCAGAAAAGACCCCGAATAGCCAGGGGAATATTAAAAAAGAAAACCATAGCTGGGGGCATCACAATGCCAGATTTCAGGTTGTACTACAAAGCTGTGGTCATCAAGACAGTGTGGTACTGGCACAAAAACAGACACATAGATCAATGGAACAGAATAGAGAATCCAGAAGTGGACCCTCAACTTTATGATCAACTAATATTCGATAAAGGAGGAAAGATGATCCACTGGAAGAAAGACAGTCTCTTCAATAAATGGTGCTGGGAAAAATGGACATCCACATGCAGAAGAATGAAACTAGACCACTCTCTTGCACCATACACAAAGATAAACTCAAAATGGATGAAAGATCTAAATGTGAGACAAGATTCCATCAAAATCCTAGAGGAGAACGCAGGCAACACCCTTTTTGAACTTGGCTACAGTAACTTCTTGCAAGATACATCCACGAAGGCAAAAGAAACAAAAGCAAAAATGAACTATTGGGACTTCATCAAGATAAGAAGCTTTTGCACAGCAAAGGATACAGTCAACAAAACTAAAAGACAACCTACAGAATGGGAGAAGAGATTTGCAAATGACGTATCAGATAAAGGGCTAGTTTCCAAAATCTTTAAAGAACTTATTAAACTCAACACCAAGGAAACAAACAATCCAATCATGAAATGGGCAAAAGACATGAAGAGAAATCTCACAGAGGAAGACATAGACATGGCCAACATGCACATGAGAAAATGCTCTGCATCACTTGCCATCAGGGAAATACAAATCAAAACCACAATGAGATACCACCTCACACTAGTCAGAATGGGGAACATTAACAAGGCAGGAAACCACAAATGTTGGAGAGGATGCGGAGAAAAGGGAACCCTCTTGCACTGTTGGTGGGAATGTGAACTGGTGCAGCCACTCTGGAAAACTGTGTGGAGGTTCCTCAAAGAGTTAAAAACAGATCTGCCCTCCGACCCAGCAATTGCACTGCTGGGGATTTACCCCAAAGATACAGATGCAATGAAACGCCGGGACACCTGCACCCCGATGTTTCTAGCAGCAATGTCCACAATAGCCAAACTGTGGAAGGAGCCTCGGAGTCCATCGAAAGATGAATGGATAAAGAAGATGTGGTCTATGTATACAATGGAATATTTCTCAGCCATTAGAAACAACAAATACCCACCATTTGCTTCGACATGGATGGAACTGGAGGGTATGATGCTGAGTGAAATAAGTCAATCAGAGAAGGACAAACATATGGTCTCATTCATTTGGGGAATATAAAAAATAGTGAAAGGGAATAAAGGGGAAAGGAGAAAAAATAAGTGGGAAATATCAGAAAGGGAGACAGAACATGGAAGACTCACAACTCTGGGAAACGAACTAGGGGTGGTGGAAGGGGAGGAGGGCGGGGGGGGGTGACTGGGTGGTGGGCACTGAGGTGGGCACTTGATGGGATGAGCACTGGGTGTTATTCTGTACGTTGGCAAATTGAACACCAATAAAAAATAAATTTAGTAATAAAAAAATATTTAAGTCAATGAGATGATATTTAAAGTAAAATCAGTTCAGACATGCATTACCCTGTTTTAGACTTCTCTGGGTCCCACCATACTCTTGATAGACTGTAATTGTTGTGTTTTCCAAGAAGCTATATTCAGATTTGGAGGAATAAATTCTTATGTGTTCCAGCTAATCCTTTCATAATGGGAATAATTATGGGTAGCTGACACTTAGAAGCCCTTAAAATTATTTTGCTCAAAAATGTTGGTTGTGAAACGGTATCACTACTATATACATGAGATATGCATACAAAATCATCTATTTAAAAAGCTGGGTCTGTTATGATGATTTTCTTTGGTCTTACCCTTTTCCCTCCAGGGAGAATGTTTTTAGCTATTAAAAAATATGACCCAAGTCCATTTCTAGATTAGGAAGAAAAAATATATGGGCTGCCAAAGCGAGCACTAGATTAGGAAGAAAAAAATAAATAAAACATTTGTCTGTGGGGGCTTGGGATTATATCATTATAGTTAAAAAGGCCTGAATTATCTAAGTTTAAAAATAAATTTCTTTCTTTTTTCTTTCCTCCCTTCCTTCTTCCCCTGCTCCCTCTCTCCATCCCTTTCTTCCCACTTTCCCTCCTTCCTTGTTCCTTGTTATCTTTCCTTTAAACAAACATTTATCAAAAGCCTACTATGCACCAGAATGTGAGAACTAAAAATGAAATACATCAAAGGCACACTCTAGGGGGATGGAAAAATACATCAGTGAATAAGACACAGAGTAATATGTGCCAAAAAGGAGATAAAGTTATTTAAAAGAATAGCAGTTGAAGGAATTCATATTTTTTAGAATAAGGGCCAAAAGCTGGAGGTGTGTCAGACAAATCTTCAGGAAGAAGGGTGACATTTGAATTGAACCGATTGACGGATGAGTAGAAGACTAGATTAAGATAATTGGTAAGTCAATTTAAAGAATCTCAAGGAAAATTTTGATGGGTGCAGTTGGTAATTTAAAATGTGCTATTTTCCAAATACGTTATTTTTTTTCAAAGATGTTTCATTGTTATTGATTTCTAACCCAATTCCATTACGGTTAGAGCTTTTAAAATGTGTTAAAACTTGCAAAAATATTTTTAAAAATAAAAAAATAAAGTGAATTAAAACTTGCTTAATAGCCTAGCATTTGGTGAAAGTACATGCTCATTTACAAGTGAAATGTAGTATGAAGTGGTTGGATGTATTGCTCTATGTGGAATTTTATTTTTATTTTTTTAAAGATTTTATTTGTTTATTAGAGAGAGAGAGAGACAGAGAGAGGGAGAGCAGGGGCAGAGCAAGGGGAGAGGGAGAAGCAGACTCTTCTCTAAGCAGGGATCCTGACACGGGTTCTATCCCAGCACCCTGGGATCATGACCTGAGCCAAAAGCCAGCACTTACCTGACTGGCACCCGCTATGTGAAATTTTAAAATGCTTAACACATAGAAGCAGAGAGTGTAGTGGTGGTTATCAGAGGGAAGAAGGGAGATATTAGCCAAAGGGCACAACGTTGCAATGATAAAGAATGAATAAGTCTAGAGGACAAATGTATAGCATGATGACTATAAATAATATTGTTACTTTGAATAACTGGAAATTTGCTAAGCAGATTTCAGGTGCTCTCATCACACATACAGACAAAGATGATAACTATGTGAGGAGATATGTTAATTAGCTTGGCAGTAGTAATCATTTTGCTATGTACATGTATATCAAACCATGCTATATACTTTGATATATATAATTTTTATTAAAAATAAAATAAAAATGTCTCAGAAAAAGGTCAATTAAATCATTGTGGCTGACAGTGACTTTTGGATTGTTTATGTCGTTCCTGATATTTTTTGCTCAGGAGTCAATTGCTTAAGGAGATGGGTTTAAAATCTTCATACATGATCGTTGATATATCTATTTTTCCCTCAAATACTGTCACGTTTACTTTACTTCAATTTTACTTTTAAATTTTATTATTAGATACATACTCTTAGAATTATTACAATTGTTATACTTTTCCTGACAAATAGACTCTTTTATCATTTTAAAATATCTCCCTTACTTTTGATAATACTCTTCATTTTACAGTCTACTTCATGTCATTTCAGTATGTCCATGACATATTACTCTCACTCAGAATGTACAAGTGTATGTTTTCCACCCTTTTGCTATTAGTCTATTTGTGTCTTTAGTGTGTCAGTTGTAGGCAGCACAGAGTGGAGGACTGCTATTCCATTCTGTTAGTCTTTGCCATTTAATTAGATTGCTTACTCAAATAACATTTAATATAGTGACTGGTATGTTTGGATTTAGAGTTATCCTTTTACTATTGTTTTTCTTTCCTCATATACTTTTTTTGTTTTCTTTTCTTCCTTTCTTTGAGATTAAATGATTTTTTTAACTTTTTATAGCTTTAAAAAAAGCTATACCTTTTTGCATTTATTTTTAGAATTATAGTAGAGATTAATACAAATATTTTTAACTCTTCACAGTTTTATAGAGTCCATATCATACTACTCTATGCCAAATGCAAGAGCCTTGAAACTATATAGCCCATTTATCCCCATCATCATCCTTTTTGCTGTTTGTCATATTTATTATACAAATGTATATTCTAAGTACTATGATCAAATATTATGTTTATGTTAAATCATATATTTTAAAGGTATTTAGAGGAAAAATTGTTTCTAATATTTATTCATATGTTATCATTTCTGTTGCTCTTTGTCCTTTCTGAAAATGCAACTTTCCTTCATTTCACTTTAACTGCTTTTTATAATCATTTGTAGCTCCGATCTCCTGGTGATGAATTCTCTTAGAGTTAGTGTATCTACAAATATCCATATGATTCCTTTATTATTGAAGGATATTTCTGCTGTGCATAGATTTTGGGGATTTACTTTGTCTTTTACTCCCTCCAGCATCTTGAAGAGATCATTTCATTGTGTCTGGCCTTTGTTCTAATGAGAATACCGACTATTCCTGTTTTTTGCCTATATGTAAACTGTCTTTTATCCCGGACCATTTTCAACTTTTTCTCTTTACCTTTGGCTTTCAGCACTTTGACCATGATGTATCTAGGATGTGATGTGGCTTTGTCTGTATTTATGCATCTCATCTGCTTGGGATACACTCAGCCTCTTGAATCTGAAAATTTATGTCTTTTGTCATAGTTTACAAAATTATGGCTATTTTTTAAAAAATATTTTCCCCCATTTTTCTCTCCTCTAGTTCTAGGGCTCCAAGTCTGCCTTTTGATATTATCCTACAGGTTACTGAAGCTCTTTTCATTTTTCTCTTTTTCCTTTTTTATTATTTAGTTAGATACTTCCTATTGATCTATCTCCATGCTCATTGACTCTTTACCATCACCAATACATCATTTTCTATTATATTTTCACTTCTAGAACTTGTATTCAGTCCTTCTTCAAATAACTTCATTGAAATAAATTTTACAAATAATAAAATTCATTCATTTTAACTATATAAGGTAACAATTTTTAATAAGCTTATAGAGTTGTGCTTACCACCATAAACTAATTTTAGAACATTTTCATCATCCCCCAAAAAACCCTGGCGCGCATTTGCAGTCACTCTCCCTCGTCCCATTCCCATCCCCAGGTAAACACTGATCTTCCTGTCTTTATTTTTGTATTCTGGACATTTTAAATAATGGAATCATATAGTGTGTGGTCTTTTGTGTCTGGCTTCTTCGACTTATATAACGTTTTCAAGGCTCATTCATATGCATGTGTATCACTACTTCATTTCCTTTGATTGCTGAATAGAATTCAATCCTCTGAATATACCACCTTTTATTTATCCATTGTCAAGCTGATGGACATTTGAGTGGTTTTGACTTTTGAGGCTAGTATGCATAGTTATACTGTGGTCATTCATGTGCACTTTTGTGGGTATGTCTTTATTTCTCTTGAGTAGATACTTAGGAGTAGAATTGCTGAGCCATATGGTAAATTTATCTTTAACATTTTAAGAAATCATCAAACTGTTTTCCAAAGTAATTATATACCATTTTATATTCACAATGTACATTCACAATATACAAAAGTTATAGTTTCTCTACATCCTCCCAAACACTTGTTGTTAACTTTTTAAAATTATTATTATTATAACCACTCTTGTGGATGTAGAATGGTATTTCATTGTGGTTTCAATTCGCATTTCCCTAATAACCACTGATACTGAGCATCTTTTCATGTGCTTATTGGCCATTCATGTATCTTTTTTGGGTAAAATAACTATTCAATCTTTTGTGCATTTTAAAATTGTTTTATTTATCTTTTTATTATTTAGGCATAAGAGATCTTGATATCATTTGGGTACAATTCTGTTATCAGATATGTAATTTGCAAATATTCTCCACCTGCCCCTGTAGCTTATCTTTTCTTTCTCAATAGTATCTTTTAAAGTATAAAAGTTTTCATTTTGATTATGTCTAACTTAATCTTTTTCTCTTATTGCTTGATATTTTGGTATCATAGCTAAGAAATTTTGCCTAACTCTAGGTTATGAATATTTACTCCTATTTTTCTTCTAAGAGTTTGAGCTCTTACATTTAGTTCTATGATGCATATTGAATTAATTTGTGAGGTAAGATTCTATTTTTTTTTTTTTGCATGTAGATATCCAGTTGTCTCAGCATGATTTGTTGAAAAGACTGTTTTTAAATCGTTCAATTGCCTTGGCATGTTTGTTGAAAATCAATTGACCATAAAAATAGGGGTTTAATTCTGGACTCGCAATTTTGTTCCATTTATCTAGATGTCTATTCATATGCCAGTATCCTACTCTCTTGATTGTAGCAAGTTCTGAAATTGGGAATTGTTACTCCTCCAAATTTGATCTCTTTTTTGGTTCTTTTTCATAGTTTTTAAAAATAGTTTTGATTTCTCTGCTGATATTTTCCATTTGTCTATCATGAGTATATTTTCCTTCATGTTCTTGAACATAATTATATTAGCTCTTCTACAACTTTTATTTGTTAATTCCAGGGTCTCAGGTTGATCTCTATGATTTCCTTTCTTTTGAATATGGGTCACATTTTTTGTTTCCTTCTATATCAATGAATTTTGAACTGTGGTCTGGACATTGTTCATGCTACAATGTAGAGACCCTGGATTCTGTTACATTCTTCAATTTTGTCATTTAATAAATGTAGAAATAACAATAAAATGAAGAAATCACTCTTTGCAACTCCCTGATTCAGGCACCAGTCATCAATGAATAATACACCTTTTGGAGTAGAATAGTTGCATAGAATCTACACATAGCCCCACAGATTACTTGCTAGTTATGAAGTGAGAAATGAACTTTAAATGAAATGATCAAGGATGCCTGGGAGGCCCAGTGGTTGAGCGCCTGCCTTCAGCCCAGGGTGTGATCCTGGAGTCCAGGGATCGAGTCCCACATTGGGCTCCCTGCATGGAGCCTGTTTCTCTCTCTGCCTGTGTCTCTGCCTCTCTCTCCCTGTGTCTCTCATGAATAAATAAATACTTAAAAAAATAAATAAGTGAAATTATCATAATGTCTAACTTGTGATCAAACTAGTGTCATTAGCAGTAAGGGACCATCCTACTTTGTATGTTTTCTTTTAATTAATTAATTAATTAATTAATTAATTAATGATAGTCACAGAGAGAGAACATTAGACGCAGAGAAAAAAACTTGAGCCAAGGGGATAGAAGCTTCTGTTGTCTCTGGGGCCTTCCATTATGATGGATGATGAAGAACTGACAACTATGTCTCCCAGATTTAGATGTAAACATCCAAACTTCTTGTCTGCTGCATCCTTGACCTGATGGTGCACAGCACAAACAGATGCTGGCCCAGAATGTGATGGCTTGATTCCACCTCAGCAGTTTGAAGAGAACTTCTTTGAGGACATTCTGTCAGACATTCCATCCTTCCACTGCCAAAGGAGATCCTTCGCACCCCACCTCCACCCCTTCATTCCTGAAATAAAAGCTGTTGAATAGTTCAATCAGCTTCATTAGGTGGCTAGTGTCAAGTGCTATTACACTCTCTGCTATGATTTGATGATATTCCATCACTTTGTTATTTTTCTGCTCCTAATTGCACCCTATACTTTTGACATCTCTATTGGACTGATGTTAATGTCAAGTTGTCCTGATTCATGTGTTCTATTGAAATCTGGTACTGAGGCAGCTGAAATATGAATCGGCTGAGGAGTTTTTGAAGTTCTCTGCCTACAAGCCTTTCTTTTTGACTTCTGTAGCACCTAGAAGTAGCTTTATTTTTGAGAGAAGAATAAAGGCTTATGAGTTTGAAATTTTACATGATGTTAAAAGTGCACCAACTAATGTTCAGATTAGAAAGGGAAAAAGATTGAGAAGTAGTATAAGAATACTTAATAGTGTATAAGTTTCTGGACAAATGAAAATAGAATATTTTATAAAAGCAACACATGCTCATGGCCAGAAAACAGAAATACACACAGACACACACACATATTCTGAGAATACAGAGGCTCAAGGGAAAAAAATAAAAGTCAGCCATAAACAACTTCCCCCATTTGTTATCTTTTAGTGGTACAACTTTAGAGATTTTTTTTGCATACAAATATCTACTTCCTCATTTTTTAATGAAGAAAATGCAATGAGGCATTGTGAATTTATTTTATGACCTGTTTTATATACATCATATGCCACTGATTTCATGCTGGTAAATATAGATGTTTATAATTTTTATGGTTTTACTGTATTCCATATGTTAGTAATTAATTTAATAATTTTCTACTTCTGAACATTTATATTATTTGAAAGTTTTCCTAATGGCAGTGCCTAAAAACCCACTATTCCACCTAAACCAACCACTCCAACAGTCATTTCTGTGGTTCTGTTTTGTAAAATTCCAGACTGTTGCCTCCAAGATGAATTCTATGATAGACATGTATCTTTGACATGTAAGTCTGAGAAACATGAATACCAAAGGAAAGTAACCTTTTTACTCATGAGTTCTTGAGGTCCTAATATGGCCATCATTCTTGGGAATCTACACCAGAGGGATGTGGTAATCATCCTTTCCCAACTTCATTTCCTCACAAAGCATTTCGAGGACTTAGTGTTCCATGGAAAACATTTTAAGAAACAATGTTCTAATTCCATGGAATCACGATCTTTCATTCATTTCTATTTGAATATTCTGGTACTAACTGAAGATCAAACATTTTTTTCCCAATATATTTATCATTTTTATAATTGAGTATAATTATTAATTTATGAAAAAAATGAAATTCACTACAGTTAAGGAGACAAATACTGTGTATCTACTATGTGCCAGGTATTATGTAAAGTCATAGGTATAAACATACCCATAGGAATCAAGTCCATGAGCTCCTTTATCATCAAACCCAATGAATACTTAACAATTTTAGTGAACATATAGTGTTTGCCGTCCAAGATCTGGCCAGTCTGGCAAAAGCATAATCTCCTAGTCGCAGAGACTCAGAGCCAATCTGGTATAGTCTGAAGCTGTTGTGACTGCTGAAAAAGAAGTAGCAACTCCTTCCTCTGGATTTGGACTTGGGAGGAGTTGGTTATGGGGGTGCTGGCAGCCATTTTTGTCACAACTCAGAGTCTGAGGATCAAACCAAATGGATAAGAGCTAAGCCAATAGATAGAGGACAGGCCCCGACGGACTGAATCCAACTGTCCTTGAGCCATGTGGAATTTAGTGGCATGAGCCTATTTGGGTTGGGTATCCTGTGACATATATCCAAAAGGATCCTCACTAATACAACAGTGTATTTCTTCTCTTGTGGAAAATGATTTAAAATAGGTTGGGAAACTTTATTGGCTGAGAATGAATATAATTTGGTATAAAATGAAATCCTTTTTGATGATTTAGAAAAATGCAACCATGAACTCTAAAAGTTGTTTTTAAGTACATCTTGATTTCAGCTTAAGATTGACCTATTTTTCTTTCCTAAAAGTGGAAGCACAATGAATTGTGATTACTTGAAGGTTTCATTTAGGTTTGGTTTTAGTTGATAAAGGTCTTATTCTATATAACCATCCCAGTAGATGGTCAGATAGCCCAGATAAGTTTAAGCAATACTTACTTATTTCTCTGAAATTGAGGGAATTATTGTGACATGATCCTACATGACCTATGTTTCACTGAAGCCTGAAGGAGACCATTTAAAAAATCGATGATGCCAGAGAAGTCTCTGATTCTGAACTTCCCCTATATTCTAGATTAAACGAGAGTACCCCCTGAAATCCTATCTTAACAGCATTTTTATTGGCTACCTATTCTACTCACCCCATCCTGATGATCCTTCTGAGGACTCTCCCCTCCCCCCACACACTCCCAGGTAGACTCTGCCAAATTTCCCTCTCAGTAATTGATCCTATTTTTAATCTCGTCTATAAAGTGAGTTTTTCTAAATCTCTCTGCTCAAAGCTTAGATCCCTGGGCTGTTTCTCTCCCAAGTTTAAAGCCAGTATCTCTAGCAACAGCAAGACATTTGTTCATTAAGGCTTAGCTTGGTCTTCTGCAGACAGATTGGTCTAGAAGGTTTACAAAAGTTCACAACAATAAAAAAGTCAGCTCAGATGAAACAGATCTGCAAGTTTTAATCATATTATTCAAATAGCTGTTATAAATATATAATTATATTATATAAATCTGTAATACTAGTGGGATAGGTCAAATTATGGCATCTTTTTAAATATGACAGACAACAGCTGGAATATGCCTCCTTATGATGAAGTACTCTCTTCTAGAATGTGCCAGAAAAATGCAAAGCATCTTTGCCATTCATTTAATTTAGGATATAAGATTCGCCTTTAAGAGATGTAGATTTATAGTAAAACAATTGAATTCCTCTCATCCCATGTCCTTTTATTTTTCCTACTTCATGGGGAAAACATCCTGAATTTTTTACACAAGGACAAACTGTCTCTGAGTCTTTAGGTCCATGGGCCACCTTGATTCAATTTCTCAGAATGGAAAATCATGCTTTAATTTTTTTATCTCATTCACCAATTTGTAGAGAATATTATGTAGGTTTCTGGTCTGAATTTGTTTTCACAGATACATGTATTCATGTGTTCAGTGGTTCTGTGAAATCTGCATGGCAAAACTGGTAATAATGTGGCCAATGGTCTCTCTGGAACAATATGGAAAGAAAAAATGGTGTCTTGATGGCTTATTCCTCTAAGATGGAATTTCCCAAAGTATACTCTATGGAATATGAGCTCTTGGTTGGCTTAAGAGTCAAAGAGAACAACAATACATTTAAGATAGAGGACAACATATAACTTGCAAAAAAATTATGACAGCATAGCAAATGGAATATAAGAATATAAAAGGAGACGCTCAGGAGCCACTCAGGAAATTTTAACATATCTTTTTTTTTCCTTTATAAATTTGACAGCACACTAATTGAGCCCGGTGAGAAGTCATGGCCTTATTGTTCCATTAAAGTTATATTTGAGGAAAGAGTCAGACATGGTATGATTTCATAAGGTTGTAGAAACTGTCCTCATTAACATCAAGAGGCTAATTTTTCCAACGTTTTCCCTATTTCCATTTTATTAACATAAAAAGTTGTACCTTGTATAAATAAGCAGGCTGAAAATCTTAGGAAAAAAAGGAGTATAAATATGTTTGGAGGGTAGCCCTGATGGCCCAGCGGTTTGGCACTACCTTCGGCCCAGGGCATGATCCTGGAGACCTGAGATCGGGTCCCACGTCGGCTCCCTACGTGGAGCCTGCTTCTCCCTCTCCCTGTGTCTATGCCTCTCTCTCTCTCTGTGTCTGTCATGAATAAATGAATAAAATCTTTAAAAAACTATGTTTGGAAATGTGATATTATCTGTTTAAAGCAGATAGTGAAGTAATATTACATATTTATGTCATCACCAATTAACACTTTAATTTGCTTTAATTTGCTTATTTGCAATGTCTGAGGCACTATTCGCTAAATTAACAGGCTGACAAAGAGCAGAACTAATACACAATAGGTCTAGCCACTAACAATTCTGAATGAATACTGATCAATTCAATCAATACACAAGAACCTGAAATTAAATTAAATTGAATTAGTAACTGTCTCCTTGGAGTGGTTTATATAAGTAGGTAGGTTTATTTGGAATTCATGGATGTCTTGTTTTTCATGCAAATCATTAACTTATCTTCAGTGTCTGTCCTTAGGCCACTTAAGAGATGGAAGCAACCAAATGCATCATGAAGCACCCGTGGAAGGTATGCGTGGGTAAGCAATTAGAAGAAACTGCGTCCTTATTTCAAAGGGAAACCCTTCAGACACTGTTCATGCTTCATGAGCCATTGCACCCAGAATGATGTTGAGTTGGAGTTCTACTGGAATAATGTCAGGCACACGTCTGATTGGCTCTAATTCCTGAGTCTGCTTAGCCATCCAGTGTGCTTGACCATAGACAATTTCCAGTGTTGGGGAGGGTGTGGACATGGCAGTAGCTCCAAAAATAAGTAAGGTGCACTGAAGCTTTTCTTGAAATTTGATTTTATACCACTTCCCTCAAAACATGAACCAGATCTTGGGCAGCCAGGATGGTTCAGTGTTTCAGTGCCACCTTCAGCCCACGGCCTGATCCTGGAGACCCGGGATAGAGTCCCACATCAGGCTCCCTGCATGGAGCCTGCTTCTCCCTCTGCCTCTCTCTCTCTCTCTCTGTTTGTGTCTCTTATGAATAAATAAATAAAATCTTTTTAAAAAACCCCATGAACCAGATCTTTTTTGCCTTTGTGTTTAAAAACCTCCTTCTTCTGGATATGGATAAAACATATTTCCATTAGGAAGGCTTCTAGCTTCTGGTTAGTTACTGAGAAAATTAGTGTTTCAGTAGAAAAAAGCATGGGTTTTGCGGTTGTAAAGAGTGAACAGATTAACTTTTCAACTTGGGCGAGTCACTTGAGTTCAGGTTTCTTGTGGCTAGTTTAAAGCTAATCATAATAGCCTTCCAGGTTTTTTACAGATCAAATTAAGTCATGCACTTGAAATTTCTTTGTAAACTGGGCAATGTTATGAATTTTTGTTGTTGTCAGTGAAAGCACTTTACTTGCTTATCACTCATATGCATTGACATATTGCATATTTCAAGATAAAACAACTTGCTGAAAATCAACTAATGCAATACTAAAATTGTATTTAAATTTAGCCCCCAAGGTCTCTAATATCTGAAATATATAATTGAATTATATTCTCTAGAAGCAAGAGAAAGAATGAGCTTACTGATGAAAGGTGAGGTGGCTAGAATTCCCTTCTTTTCTTAATAACAAAATAGTTGCAAAATCCAAGAAGGCTAAATTAAGAGGAGTTTTCCGACTGTGAACACATTTTTGGAAAAGGCACGGAGAGCTCAGTATTTATAGTTTTATAAAAGCATAATTATTTAAAACTTTGCTGTAGTTAAAAAAACTGCCATATTTATAGGCTACTTCAGTGGCATTAAACCTGTTTCTTTTTTTTCCTCCCCCTGCAAACGAAGATATTTAGTGGTTTTTAAGAGGTTCCCCTGGTTGAAATCTTCTGTACAATACTTGCTTAATGAGCTGATTAACAACTGTTACTGAGAATTAATGAATCAAATCACAGTGGTAATCACCATATTGCAAATCACTGTGTTGTATTAGGTTATGATGGAGCCATACATTTACAGTGACGACTCTTTTGTATAATGAAGGTATCTGAACAGATTGTATCCCAGGTCTCATTGAAGAAGCTTCAATAATGTTTTGGATACAAGAAAGTCTTTTGGAATTCCCTAAACAGTAAGCAACAAAAGACTCTATTAGTAGAATATTATTCCATTAAGCACAAAAAGCATTTTTATTTTAAATCATTATTCAGAGTGCTTTTGAAACCTATTTTAGTCTTTACATACTTATAATCCAAACACATAGAAATCTTGCCATCTGATAAGGCATCTGCTTTAACATGATTTGCAGTGGAATGGGAAATAAAACGTAAATGGCTACTGCAAAGGGATTTTAGTTTTGATAATTTGCTGCCTTGCCAGAGAGTTTTCATTTCAGAATATTTAATAAAATCATCTTTTGCATTTAAGATAGTTTTCAAAATCTTAGTCCTGAGTTTTGAATTCCATCAGAGAATGCTTTCATAATGAATAGTTATCTCATAAAGATGTTACAAAAATAGATGCCCAGGACTCTGTTACCTAAGCAGCAACTAGTGTGTTGTCATGGGCTAATGTTGAAATGAGAGGTAGAACTAATTGAGTTTGTGTCATTGGTTTTCTAAATATTTAGTTAAAAACTAGAATTTTGTGTTAGCCTTACATAAGTTACACTTTCCCTTGCTGCATAGCCTCATGGGTCAAGCATCTTAAAAAGTCACTAAACATGACTTCCTGCTACCATGTTGCCAAAAATGAGTGATTGGATTAAAATATCTTTCCTTAATAATTACTCAATCTATGTACACAGGTTGAATAGACTATCCTTCCTTCGGGTGATCTGGACAGTGTTGAGAAGTACTGGGAAGACTTTTTTGTATGATGTATCTGAATTTGGATTTGTCTGTTTTTCTCATGATTAGGCTAGGGTTTAGGGGGAAGGAAGTTCAAAGAAGTAAAGTGGTATTTTCATCATACTTGATCAAAAGTACATTCTACAAACATGACTTATGGGGCACCTGGGTGGCTCAGTCAGTTAAGGATCCAATTCTTGGTTTTGGCTCAGGTTGTGATATCAGGGTCAAGAGATAGAGCCCCGTTTGGGGCTCAGTGTGGAGTCTACTTGAAACTCTCCCTCTTCCTCTGCCACTGTTGCTCTCTCTCTTTCTCATAAATAAACAAATAAATAAATAAATAAATAAATAAATAAATAAATAAATCTTTTTTAAAAATTAAAAGAAACATGACTTATCATTACAGAGGCTGATGTATTTGCTTACCTGGCTGATGTGCTGATTCTGGTGGACAGCAAGGGCCTGCAATGTGCAGTCTCTTCTGTTTCCCAAGCAGTCCTGAGCCTTTTCCTCTTACTCTCTCTTTTAGTCCAATCCGTCTTTCCAAAGCTAGTTCAAAGTCTTCAAATTCTCAGAGATTTCTGTCAGCTGTAGCCAGATCCATGGGGGTGTGCCCCATGCAGGCACATAGAGCTCCTGTCTTAGAAGGGCCCCGTACTTGGTCAAGTGCACCACTGTCACTGTCTTGGAATAAGGGGCCAGCAGATTACACGGGTGGCCCTGACTGCCACAGCCCAGCAGTGTTTCCCATCTTTGACCTCCTAGGCAATTCATTTGTTCTTATCACATGTTTCTTTGTACCCTTCCCCTTAATCCTAGGTCTCTACTGTCTCTTCTAAATGAATTACAAAAATCTTTTATATCTGTGTTCTTATTCATTGTTGCATCCTCTCAGTTTTTGGTCAGAAGACGGAACATAGTTCGTGCTTGATAAATGTCTGTTGACTATGGTAAGGTTGTGTTAATATTTAATTCAGTTAAAACACTGCCATGAGGTCATCCACAGTAAATACCCTGTAAATTACAATATAAAAAATAGATAATTCTGACGAAACATTAAAAAACTTGGAATTTCATACAGAAAGATTAACACAAAAATGTGATCATTGTGCAGTCGAATCAGGGGACACACAAAAAAGTAAATTACTGCATAACTTGTATAGGAGAATTTTAAACCTCTTAACTGTGTAAATAACTGGATAAGTGGTCCCTTCCCTCAGACACTTTCCACCTGTCACTGTGGAGGAAGAATAGAGCTTGTCACGGCACCATCTCTGCCCACCTCCCCTACCCCTACTAGAGTTTTCTCCAAGCAGTAGGGGGGAAGCAGGCAGGGGACGGGCCTCATCTACTTTATGTATAAGCATCTTAGCAGCACCTGTATCCTGATTGGGACTTCTTATAAGTACAGGATTAAGAGTCAACACATTTCAGAGGAAGACAGGGGGTCTACACGTTAGCAAGTGGTTCACTAATTCTCATAAACAGGAAAGTTGGGAAAATATCCTCCTAACAAGAAGATTTAGTAAGTGAACAGTCTTGCTAGAACAAAATATACCAGCTTGCTTTCTGAAAGGTCACAAGATAGGAGATGGGCTTCTCAGACCTCCAATTCTTTCTATACTTTGCTGCCACAATCCCTGGCCACAGCTTTTCTAGTTGTTCATGGGCATATAATTGGCCTGATGCCATCCATACTGCTACCCTCTTCTCACCTGCTGGCATGTTCATGGTAATTCCTGTTGCTGCTCCCTTTTCTTCAGATACAGTGAAATACTGCATTCTGTCAATATCATCAGACTTTCCTCCAGAGCCTCCATTGGGCTGTAGGTCTAGGGTTTGAGAGTTTTGCCTGGGCCTTCCTACCGTCTTTCCTCTGGCTGTCATTAATAGGGTTAGAGAGTGTGGAGCCCAAAATTTATCACGTGTAGCTTGAAATGCAATACACTTTTATCAACATCAGTATATATATTTTTTTCATTGCAGATGTTTTATTTCAGTCCTACCCCCTGGGCTTTTTATAGGCTGACCAGAGGATTTAACCAATGTTTCTTATTTTCTTTCTAAAGAAAAAAAAAGTTTGTTGAGATCCTAGTGGATTTACAAATAACTTTGAAACAGGCTCTTTTTAAACTAGGGACTCTCTTTATTTACCAATCCAAAATTGTGCAGAGAAGAAAGAACATGAGGTGCACGCAGGGCTCAACAATCAATAAATGAGAAGGCATACGACTGGCCAACCCAGGTCCTCTCTTGGAGTCTACTCATGGGAGCACTGGGGCTGAGCATGGAGCAGGGAACAGAGTCCCTCAAGGTCATCTGGAGGCAGTCTGGGGAAGTATGACACAGTTGTCATTAACTGGGGGGTGACAGAACTGATAGGAGGTGCTGGCACCCAGCAATCAGCCATAGGGTGACTTGGTTTCCACACAAAACTCACGCTGCTCATGCAGCAGGAAGGGTAAATCCTGAGTGGCTGGGAGTGGCAACAGTCCTGAACCAACGGGCTTTAATGCACAAATCAGTGTGGGGGCGCCGGGTCACCAAGCATCATTTCAGAAACTATTCCTTTCATAGGAAGAAATAACATCAGCCACTCACTGGCTTCTCAGTGTAGGAGATGACTTTATGCACTGTGATTTAAAAAAAAAAAAAAAAAGAAAAGAAAAAAGATAATTTAGGATCCACTGCCCCTTTTGTAGCTATGCAAGTTATAAATTACAGTGTTAAAAATGTAGCCGTTTTAGTTCCCAGTGGGTCTGGTTCTTTGTGTGTATATTTATCCAATTGTCTGATTCACTTAAGTTTGTAACTACAGGGTCTTGCTCTGGGTTTTAGAAATGAATAGCTCTAAAAAGTCAAAGCAACAATCATTTCTTTAAAACCCAGATTTGCCCTGCTTGGAGTCATATAAGGATAGCTATGTGATTATCCAAAACAGCATTGACCTAGAGACAAAAGAGCTCGGTAACTCCCCATGGCAACGAGAGTGGTGACTTTTCTCGTTGCTTTGTATGGGGCTCTTTCAGCGGAGACCTGCTCCAGGTGACATTGATCTTGGCCTTGTTCTAAAAGTGAGATGGCTGGGGTCTATTTTGGATGATAAGTAGATAAGGACTATGAATTCACTTTGAGAATAAATAAAAATAGCTCATCTGACCTTTTATTTATTTCTCTCTTAACAATAAGAGGAAGTTAACCTACTTAATGTGAAGGAATCATCTTTCCTGCCCAGGCATTATGATGGCTTACAAACCTCAAAACCTGCTTTTTATCGGATTTTAATAATTCTTAAGCCACTAGAATGAATCACAGCTCTTATTTTTCTCTTTCTCTAGTATCTGCCTCAGCCTATGCTAAGAATCATTACTGCCAGCTTCTGAAAGAAAAGACAGGATAAGCTTTGTAACTGGGACCCAACTGGTTATTTGCAATATGGCACCCTGTACCATCTACATTCCTAAGGACCTACTATGGCTTTCATTTGTGAATTGCAAGCTGCTAATACAAACTAAATCTAACTTCTACAGACAGCACATAAAGAATGCCTATAAATCCGGGCTGTTATAAAACAAGAATATTAAAAAGTAATATGATTTTGATCATCCTCTGGCCACACAAAGTAGCCAGTTAGCTGGATTACTTGCCTCCTCTGGCTGCATTTGTTTATTAAGCATCTGTTATGTGACAGACACTGGCAGGGTCTTGAATTATCTAAGAAAAGAACAGACATGCTCCCTCTTGTCTTATGGGTCTTCAAGCTACCAAAGACAAGAGGGAAGCAGGGTGTTGCAATGCGACCTGTCATAGGCTTTGAACCCCTGAATTCAGGATGTTCTAAAGCACAAAGAAAGGGCACAACTATGTGCCAATCAGGGAAAGCCTCCCAAGCTGGATGTGCTGTGAGAACTAGAATCCGGACCACTCAACAGGAAGGACAACCACTCCCACCGCTACTGACTTAAAAAAAAAAAAATCCTATTAAAAAGCAAATAAGGTGAAGATTACAGTGAGACCTTTCTGTCCTATTTTTGCAAGTTCTTATGAATCTATAATTACTTCAAAATAAAAAGTTAAAAAAAGCCCAAATAACACTGAAAATGTAACACATTAGGAATCTTCTTGAAACAGCCTAGTGTCCAGGTACAACTCTGTGGGTGTGTGACCTCTGTCATCACACAGGGTCCCTGATCAGAAGGGTCTGTGGCACAAAGAACTCAGCAAAGAGGGACCAAGGTACCTAAAAGCGCACAGTTATTTCTGCCTATTTCAGATACGTCTAGGATTGTTTCAACACAGAAATATTTGTAAGAGAGATGAGGAAAAACTTCATATGATTCCTAGTGATACCTGTGGCTTGTTTTTATAATATGTGTTTCAGTATTTTAAGCACATGAAATGTTGTATAAGAATCGGATTGCTAATTAGCTTAGTCACTGTATTCTAATGTCTTGGCCATGCCACTTAACTTTTTGAGTGTTTTGTATGTTATGAAATGTTTACTGAAGACAGAAATTTCCTCTGAGAGAAGAAAAGGATTTTATTTGAAGAAGGATGGGAAGTGAGAAAAGAAGGGATGAGGGAGAAAGAGATAAGAAGAGACAGAGAGGAAGACAGAGCGGGAGACAAGGTGGTTTAGAGATAGCTTCTCAGTGGAGGTGACATTTAAGCAGAGACCTGAATGAGGTGAACAAGCAATTCTAAGCCCCTGACACTGGAATAGCAGAAGCCAGAGTGTCTGAAGCACAGTGGACCGGAGGGAGAGTGGTGAGGAATGAGGTTGGTAGGGTGTCAGGAGGGACCTATTGGACTCTGGCTTTATTCTCATTTGAGAGTTAAGACATGAGGTGATAGGTGTGTGCTTTTGAATTATCAGCTATAGTAAGCTGAAAATGCCCCCAAGGATGTCAGGTGCTAATCCCTGGAACCAGTAAGTATTACCTCTTAATAACATCTGCAGAGACCCTTTTCTCTTAAGGATCTTGAGATGGAAGAACTATCTTGGATTTTCTAGGTCCCTAAAAGCCACCACAAATGTTCTCATAAGAGAAGCAGCCGGAGATTTCCCACGGGAGGCAGTGTGACCAGGGAGGCACGGGCTGGAGTGATGTGTCCACAAGCTAAAGAATGCCAGTGGCCCCTGAAACTGGAAGAGGCAAAGGATGTATTTCCCCCTTCCCATAGCTTCCAGAGGGAGCATAGCCCTGTCACCTCCTGGATGTCAGCCCAGTGACACTAATTTTGAACTTCTGGCTTTGGAAACTGAGAGAGAATAGATTTCTGTTGTTTTAAGCTACTTTGTTTGTGGTAATTTGTTACAGCAGCCCTAGGATGCTAATACAGCAGCAGATGGATATTTAAGGACATGTACTGGAAGATATCACAAAAAAAATGAGTGTAGCTAGAGAAGATGTTGGAAGGTGAGCACTGAGACTGGCAACATTTAGAAATAGGAGAGAAAGAACTGTAATGAATTGACAAATGACTTCCATATGTGTGTGACACCATGTGCGTGGAGTGGAAAAGTGGTCACACAGAACTGAATAACCTAAACAGTGGTGATCGTAAAATCCTAACTATTCTGGGAATTTGCAGAGTTCTTAAGAAATGCATAGACTTTTCCCAAATTTAGTAAGATGAATTTAATCAATCTCATGTATAACCTAGAGGGCAGGTTATTCTAGCTAACATCTGAGTGTCACAAGTGGGGTGAGTATTTTATTTCTTTTTGGAATGTATGCATGTAGGTACATGTATAAATGTATTTAACACAGAACATTTATATCAAGTTTGGAAAAAAGCATATGTAAAATGATTCATTATGATTTGTCTGATTGGAGCCTATAGAAAATATTTTAAAATATTGGATTTAAGTCATAGCTTAAAATGGGAATTAGCATGGTATTATTGATCTGACAGCCTTGTGCCTGTCATCATCCGATTTATGGTCGAATAGACAGTAATCTCTGACAAATTTAATCTTCACCACGAAAATACAGGGCCCTTTGCCTGAGTCAGTGGAGACTTCCTTACACTTGGATGAGGCATCATGTCATTTTCAGTAATTTGGATGGATATTTTCTTTGTGTGAAGTAAAATTAGATGATGAAATATGCAGTCCTTGTATGAAAGAATGTGGTTAGGAACAAAATACTATGAATAAAAATTGAATAAGTGAAAATCTCCTTGATAAGAGCCAAATTATTTCAACTGAGGTAAAAGTGCTGGAGTGTTGGGGATGCTGGGTGTGTCCAGATGAGCAAAATTGTTTAATACATTCAGTACCTTATGACGGAGGAGACCCATACAGATCCATGGTGCCAAAAAGTCTCATTGAAACAGAAATGATGGGTAACGGCTGGCTGGATCTGCAGAATAATTTTGAATTATTATTTTTTCCTTTTGCTTCCTTTCCTCCATCTCACTCCTTCCCGGTTTCTTTCTCCAAAAAGATCCTGTTAGCACAGACAAATGAGGCAAGTCAATAACATCCACCCAAACAGACAGGATATATTGAGCCAATTCAAAGCTGGGTGAACAGCAGCTGTGGTCTTGCCTGTGAAATTAGTTTAGAGGTGGCTTCTGCACAGTGAAGCATCAGAGCTCTTTCATTTATACTTTCCTATAAGCACTGAAAAATGCGCACTTAGGTAAAAAACTATTTGCTGAGGTTTTGCCATCTAAGTGTGTGTGTAGATGTGTGCAAAGAGAGGAAGAGGAGAAGAAAAAGGGACAGAAGACACTTTTCAGTCTATTCTAAAGATTTTTAAAGCAGGCAGCAACGAAACAGATTGACCTTTTATTACTTCTGAATTGAGGACAGCTTCCTCCCTTTAAAGCTTCAATTATATTGCAGGTTTTTATGATTTTGGAAGGTACCATGGTAACTTAGGCAATGAACCCAGACCAGGCTGTTTGATGTGTTGAACCATGTATCATAAACCTCTGCAGTTTCACCAATCTGGAATCAAAAATTATCCAATTATAATGTTTTTAGCCTAATTTTCCAAAAGCAATTAGAATGCATGGCTTAGAGGATGATGAGAAGAAAAAATAAATAAAAGAGGGTATATGTGGATTATAGATTAATTCACTTGAAATTATGACTTTTAAATTTTGAAAGAAAAACTTCAGTTTTATCAGATATGGAATCATTTATAATTCCATGGTGGTGTTTACATTTCAGGAAGGATTTAGCAGTCTACAATATTCTATGTTGTCGGTTGTGAAAAATTATTTAATGACATGGAAAAGTGTTCGTAATAAAGTTGGAGTGGAAAATAAGGTTATAAAAACAGTAGATATTACATGAATCCAGTTTTATGTATATGTACTTGTACAGTATATTAATATTAATTAATCAACATAATTAATATATTAACAGCTTAATATACTGTACAAGTATATATAGCATTTACATGCACATACACTAAAAAGGTCAATGATTTTCTTTTTTATGCTCTTCTCTTTGTTTTCCCAAATTTTGTAATGTGAAAATTTTATCTGGTAATCCAATGAACACACACACACACTCCAACTCATTTTAAAAGAAAATAACTTCAAGTTACAACTATATTAGAAAAATAGACATATGACTTATTTACCTACTATTAAAAATCTGTAAAATTGGACATGTATGAAACTATTATTTTTAGGCAAAGCAAGGTTATGATCTTTGACAGAATGGAAACGCAGGAGGTGTGCTCAACATTAACTTCAGCTTTCTGTCTAGGACCTCTTTGCAAACCTTGCATTGGGGGTTGAACCCAAATGGAGAACCATCATCTCTCTGGGTAGAGCAAACAGAGACTGGTCCTAGGTAGATGAGATAGCTGTTGCGGAGCTGGGCGGCAAGTTCTCAGAGAGAAAGAAGTTGTATAGAGAGGAGCTCCAGAAAACCGCATGGGACCTCTTGAATCTTTGTCCAAATATTAAGCTGACCATGTGTGAAATGATAAGATCTGGTAGAGAATAGCTACTTGGAGGCTAAAAACAACAACAACAACAACAACAAACAAGAAAAGCAAAACCAAAAACCAAACAGAAAATATAGCTTTTGGCAATACTGGGAGATAGCCAGAGGAGGTTGAGGTCTCAAAAGGCTCTCCCTTATGAGGAGGCCAATGATAGGCCTAGACACAAAATATCAAAGCTTAAAAACAAATGTCAGCAGGTTAAAGCACACTAGAACAAAAGACAACATTCTTTTTAAAGAACGACAATGGAATGCAGAGATTTAAATATGTGGTACCAATAGTATTTACCATATAAGTCAAACATTTTAGACATACATAAAGAAGCAAAGAATACTCCTATTTGAGTATACAAATAGGAAATCCCAACCAAGAAATAAAAATGACAGAAATGGAAATTTTAGCATTGCAAAATACACTGTATGAAATGAATATCGTGCTGGATGGACTCAACAACAAATTGAACACCAGCGAACAAAGACCAATACAATTTGAAAACAGGGATATTTGTCTGGGTCTAGGAAAGAGAACACAGTGATTTAAACAGGGGAAGATAAATATAAAGATTGAAGTTATGTCAGAAGACTATAAGATGTAAAATCATTCTAAAGTTGGGGCTGAGAGGGGGTAGAAAAAGAAGTAGAAATTTAGAAGGCAGTCCCCCTCCTCAAAGCTGAGGTTGAGACCTTGTTGGAAAAGGTATGATTGTAGCCTGCTAGTTGCAGAGGAGTTTTCTGGCTTTTCCAGGCCAAAGCTTGTCCAGTCAACAAGCAATCAGGAAGCAACTGTCTGGGGTTCAAATAAGCCACAGTTGGCGAGCAGGTGCTCAGAGCAAATCTGGCATTTGCAATGAAAAGGCTGTTAGAGAAGCACCTGTAGGGAATAAGTGAGTTGCAGCCAGTGAGCTGGCACATAGGGAGAATTGGGATGCTGGTAAAGGTGCGTGGTCTTGAGTGTGCAGTACCTGCACTGGGAGATCCAAGGAAAATGAGCCTCCAGCATGGTGGGGTAGCAGGGCAGGCACACAGAAGGAGCCAGGCTGCTGCTGAATTTGGAAATATTAGAACATTTTGGGAGGGCTATGAAACGGTGGCCACCAGGTGGGACCAGGGTTGCAAGGTCACTGAGAGATTGCATATTCAGGGCATATAGCTAGGGCAGAGCACCACCAAATGTTCACATATCTGTACCAGTGACCAACTATGCAGCAATCTGACCACCCAGAGGAGCCCTGTCCCTCCTGAGTGTCCCTTCAGTGCTATCTACTGAGAAGCTTAATATTATCCTCCGCATAAACGAGAAATGCTATAGGAATTTTCACCATTATTGTAATGCAGATATTGAAATGTGAATTTGGAGCTGGAAGCAGTACATTGATAACTGTCACAATAGGGCAACAGAACTTATACAAAGCGAAGTAGAGAGACTTGAAATAACGAACAGAGACTTAGCAACCTGTAGGATATTATAAAGTGGTCTAAATTGTGTGAAACTGGAGTTCTGGAAAGAACAATTAGAATGACAAAACATATGGAGAAGTAACAGCCAAACATTTCCAAATTCAAGAAAACCTAGAAAAGTTCTATAATCCAAGAGGCTCAGTGAAACCTAAATAAGAAATACACAAAGAAAATCATACTGAAGTACATCAAAATCAAATTTTTGAAACCTAAGATAAAGAGAAAAACTTAAAAGCAGAGAAACCACAATGTGCATACCAGAAAACAACAAGAATAATGTCTAATTTCACATCAGAAACAATAAAATCCAGAAGACAATGTTTACAAAATAGGAAAAAAAATACTATCAATGAGAATTCCACAGGCAGCAAAAATATTTCTCAAAAACTGGAAATGCAATAAAGATACTTTAAAATAGACAAAAGTTGACTGAATTAATCACAAATTGAACTGCTAATGAGAAATGGAAACAAAAACATTTTCAGATTGGAAGAAAATAATACTAAATGGAAGCCCAGAACTACCGAAATAAATAAATAACACCAACGAATAGTAAATATCAAATAAGTTTAGTTATTTTTACATTTTTGAAAGACTATTGATTGACAAAGTAGAAACAATAACAGTGTCCTATAGGGATTATAATATATATGAAACAAAAGCACACCAGATGGCAGGGGCATTCAATAAAATCACATAGTTATAAAGCCCTTACACAGGAATGAAGGAAATATCTTGCATAATTCATGAAGGAATATGATATTATTTGAAAATAGAGCATGCAAGTTAAAGATGTATATTGTGATTTCTAGTGGAATCTTTAAAATAATTTTAAAAAACACAGAGAAAAAGTTAGAGCTAAAAGCTAACAGAGAAGATTAAATGTAATAATAAAAATAAAGGAATCATGCCAAAGAAGATAAGAATGGAGAAATAAACAAACAAAAAGACCAGATGGGATACGTGAAAAACAACAATATGGAATATTTAAACATAAACATGTCAATAATTATATTAAATGTAAATGTAATAAGCATGCCAATATAAGGGCACCAATAATAAGACTGGATAAAAATAAACAAAACTTAACTGTAAGTTGTTTATAAAAAGAATAATTTAAGATGAATTGAAGTAAACGGATTGAAAAGTAACACAAATCATAAAAATATTAGAGTTTTCTTTGTTGATACCAAATTAAATGGCAAAAATATCATAGAAATATTTCATAGATGGCAGAGATAAAAATAGAAACATATTCTATAAATGTCAGAAATGAGAAATACTTTGTAATGATACAAGGATCAAGTCATCATAAAGTCATAATAATCTTAAAAATGTATATGTACTTCATAACAGAGCTTTAAAACATTATTTTCCTCCATGGGAAGAAAGAATGAGTTAAGAAAGGTAAGTGTAGGGGCACCTGGGTGGCTCAGTGGTTGAGCATCTGCCTTTTTCTTAGGTCATGCTCCCAGGGTCCTGGGATTGAATCTTAAATGAGGCTTCACAAGGAGCCTGCTTCTACCTCTGCCTAGGTCTCTGCCTCTCATGAATAAATAAATAAATAATCTAAAAAAAAGAAAAAGAAGAAAGGTAAGGGTAGACAAATCTACAATTATAGCAAAATAATTTTATATTCCATGCTCAGTTAATTATAGAACAAATGAACACAATTTTGAAAGAATATAAAAGACCGGGACAGCATTATAACCAGTTAAGACAATTGACAAATATAGAACAAAACACCCCAAAATGGCAGAATGTACATTCTTTCCAAATGCAAAATCACTGTGCTATACCAAATTATAATCCATAACATTTCCCAATAAATTCCAAAGGATTGCAATGCTACTAAGTGTGTTTTCTGATCAGACTGAAATTAAATAGGAATTAATAAAAATACCAGGAAAATCACACATGATTTGAAATTAAAAATCATGTTTTATAATAACCCATGGGATTAAGAATAAATCATAACAGAATTTAGAAAATATTTGGAACTGAAGTATAACGTAAACACAGCATATAAAAATTTGTAGGATATAGTTAAAATAATGATTGGGCAGGCTTTGATAGCTTTAAAAGCTTATATTCCAAAAGCATAAAATTTTAAAGTCAATAATCTAAGTTATCAACATCATAAAATAGAAAAAGAAAAAAAATCAAAGGAAGCACAGCAAGAATATGATTAAGATAAGAGCAAAAATCAGCGAAATAGAAAACAAACAATAGAGAATATTAGCCAAAAAAACTTGGTTCTTGGAAAAGACTTTTCAAAATGATAAGCCCATACCAAGACTGATCAAGAGAGTGGGGAAAGAAATAGATGGGGGTGGGGACAGAAATAGAACCATGTATTGCAGTATCAGGAAGGAAAGAAGGTATATCTCTGTAGAGCGTACAGATATTAAAATGATATCTAGAGGAGTATGAACAACTTTGCACCAGTAAATTGCACAGCAATTAAAATTGGCAAATGCCTTGGCAGTCAAAAATTACCAAAACTGACACAAGAAGAAAGAATATTTGAACATGCATCTATTTGTTAAAATGTTGAATTAATAATTAAGACCCTTTTTATGTAGAAAATTCCAGGTCAAACATTTAAAATAGAAATAATCACAGTCTTACACAAACTCTTTTGGAAAAAAAAGAATATGAAAAGTGAGGTAAGTAGTAAGCGGATAATAAAAGTAGCTCAAGTATTATAGAACAACAAAAATCCCAACCCCATCATAAGCATGAGTACGAAAACTCTTTAAAAATGTGAATAAATCAAATCCAGTCACATGAAAAAGACAATATATCATGATCAATTGATATCCCACAAAAGCAAGATCGGTCTAATTTTCAAAAATCAATTGATAATAATTTACCACATCAACAGAATAAAAAATAGACTTAATAATATCTTGGATGATAAAGAAGCATTTGATAATAATAGGCACTTATTTGTGATTTTAAGAAAAGCTCTTAGCAAACTTTAATAGACGAGAACTTAAACTAATTTAAAAAATCTGTGAAAAACCTGCAACTGACACCATACATAATGGGAAAACATTGAATGCTTTCTCCAAGATTGGGAATAATGCAAGAATATACAATCTCATCAATTCTATCCAATGTTGAATTGGTGGTTCTAAATAGTGCAATGAAGGAGAAATAACAATTAAAGGGGCTCTTTATTAGAAAAGAAGCAATACTCTCTTTGCAATCTCAGTATGCGAGGATAAAATAATAAGAAATGTGCAAAACATTTATTAGAACTAGCAAGTGAATTTAACAAGGTCACAACATAAAGCCTAAATTCTCATATATATCTATAGAACAGTTGATAAAAAACTGGAAAATGAAATAAAGAATACCAATTGTAATAGCATGAAAAGCATAAAATAAACAGATACATTCAATGTAAAGTGTGCACTATCTCTACACTAAAATTCACAAAATAATGCTGAAATTTTAAGAGATGTGAACATGTGAAAATCTATTCCATGTTCGTGGATAAGAACACTCAATGCTAATGCAGTATCAATTGACTTGTAGATTCAACACAATTCCATCTACCATTTCACAAGATTTTTTTGGTAAAAATTGAAAAGCTAATTCTAAAATTAATCTAGAAATGCAATCAAGAATAGTCAAATTATGTTGAAAAAGATTAGCAAGATTCTACAGTTTATACTATTTAATTTCAACACTTGCTATAAAATTATAGTAATCTAGAGAGTGTGATTGTGGTGTGTGGTAGACAAACTGATTTCCTAGTCAGGATAGGGTCCAAAAGTAGACAGAAAGGAACATTTACTTTTTGCTCCTGAGGGAGAATTAATTTTTGATCAAGGTGCAAAGATAATTTAACAGAGAAAATATGGTCTTTTCAACAAATGGTGCTGGACAAGCTAGATACCGATATGCAAATAAACTTCAACTAATACTTCATTACATATGCAAAAATTAATTCTAGATGAAATTCAATAATGTAGGTGCTTCTAAAATAAAACATTAGAGAATTTGTTTGTAAGCTAGGAATAGGCAATACTTTTATAGAAAGAACAGAAAGAATCCACAAACGAAAAAATAATAAATGAGAGTTAATTACAATTAAAAACTTTGCTTATCATAAGACACTGTAAGGCAAATGAATAGACAAGACCACAGATGAGCATTTGATGGTTACTAAATTTGCAAAACATATATCTTTAAATCGACCTATATCTAGAAAATGTAAAAAACTTTAACAGCTCAATATTAAAAAGACAAAAACATTAAAAATGGGCAAAAGACTTAAACAGGCATTTCAAGATATATAAATGTTCAGTAATCATATAAAAATTTGATCAAAATTATTAGTTTTCAGAGAATTGCTAATTTAAACCACAACCATACCACTGGAAACTAATTAGAATAGCTAAAATTAAATTATTACATATAGACAAGGATGTATAGTTGTAACTCTGCGACCCTGATGGTAGAAAAGTGCAATGGTGCATCTATTTTGGAAAACATTTTGACAGTTTCCCACAAAGAGAGAAATGCATGTACACTGTGACCCAGCAATTCTACTCAAAGGTATTTTCTCAAAAGAAATAAAAAATTCATGTCCATAAAAATTCTTATAAAAGAATGTTCATAGATCCTTTTTTCATAAGGTGAAAATTGCAAAGTCTATCAACAGAAGGATGGATAAAGAATTTGTGTTTACTTATAGACAGAGCTGCTAATTATTAATAAAAAGTAACAAACTGCTGATACAATAACATAGGTGATTCTGGAAAATACCATGCTGAGCAAAAGAAGGCAGACACAAAAGAAGTATATACTGTGTGACTCCATCTATATTAATTCAAACCTGCAAAATCAATACGTAGTGGACAAAAAGCAAAAAAAAAAAAAAAGATCTGAGTAAAAAGGTTGGTTAGGAAGGGGCATGAGTTAATTTTGTGAAGATATGGATATTTTCTGTATTATTTACACAGGTATATGCATATAGGAAGACCAATGAATTATGTCCCACAGATTTGTGCATTTCACTGTATGCATATCTCTATATTACCTTTAAAAAGAACTGTAAAAAAGAATTCTTGTTAATAGGTGCATTTTTTTTTGTTTTGGTATCATTTGTTGTGTTGTGGGCTAGCAATTTCAACTACTTTTTGTATTTTCTAGACTTGAAAAAATGAATGCATATATTAAAAATAATAAGAGTATTTTCAGTATTGAAATACAAAGTTAGAAATAAGAAAATATAGAGTGTATCCAGTGGTTTTGACTTGGAATTGGAGTTATCAGTATGAACCTTGATCTTTTTTTTTTTTTAAGATTTTATTTATTCATGAAAGACACACAGGGAGAGGCAGAGACATAGACAGAGGGAGAGCAGGCTTCTTGTGGGGAGCCCAGTGTGACACTGGATCTCAGGACCCCGGGATCACACCCTGAGCCGAAAGCAGATGCTCAACCACTGAGCCACCCAGGCATCCCGAACCCATGATCTTAAAGAGGTAAATAGAAGTAAGTGTGTGTATGGATGTGTAAATTTCCTAAATTCCTAAATCTTTCTAATGAGACAACCTGGAAACAAAGGGACATCCGTGACAATGAGCATACCTAATGCCAAGGTCTTAGTTTCTAAATACCATTCTCTTCTAAAAGGTACAAGGGCTCCTTGAATGAAAGGCTAAACTATACTCTAAATTGGTATTTAGAAACCAAGACCTTGGCATTAGGTATGCTCATTGTCATGGATGCCCCTATTAAGTGAAGTTTCTATGAGGAATAGGATATTTACATAGTTTCAAGGTATCTCTCTACAAATTATTTATTATTTACCAAAGGAAAATAGTACCTTTAACTTTAACTGTCAGTTACCTCTTTAACCAAACAATTTAAGTAACTGTCACTAATATTAGGATAAATTGACATCACATGTCTTCTGATGTTATTCACTAAGAAGAGCATGAGACTTCATTGGTATTCCTGACCAAAAAAACCCAAGCAAACAACAAAACAAAAGAAAAACCATAGTCAAATCCAATAATGAGGAAATATCAGACAAACTTGAATTATGTTCTATATAATATCTGGATGGTAGTGTTCAAAGTATCAAAGTCAAGATAGAGACTGAAGAAGTGTTTGTATTTTTTTTTTTTGAAGTGTTTGTATTAAGGAGACTTTAGGCACATGGTAACTAAGCACAGTGCATGCTCATCAATTAGATCCTGATCTAATTGACATATATATATATAATATGTATATATAATATGTAACATATACACACATGTTACATGTTACATACACACACCTATATGCATATATAAACATATGTAGATCCATAAAAGGCATTGCAGGAATGACTAACAAGTTTAAATATTCATTTGCATTCTAGGTTAGAAAATGTCTCAGCATTAAATTAACTGTCTTGATTTTGATAATTATATATTTGTTACGTAAGAGACTATCCTTCCCCTTAAGAAGTCAAGGTTAAAGTACGGGGTCAAGGGCATTCTGATATTTCCAACTTCAAATAGAGAGGAAATGAAAAGGGGAAGGAGAGAGGGGGAGGAAAACTAGACAACACATACAGGACTGTTGAATCTGGGTAAAGGTTATATATGAAGTTTTGTGTGCAATCCTCACTTTTTTATACATTTGAAATTATAAAAAATTTTAAAATCAAAGAAAAATTAGGAAGAGACTCAGATATTTCATGAAGGAAGACATATGAACATGCAAGTTGGTTTCTCTGGGGTGTTTAGGAGGATTTGTGGCACAGCAGCCAGACACGGATGCCCCAAGGAGGCTCTGTGGTGGACTTCAGGGACATGGAGGCCTGTGGACTGTCCCAGCATTGCATTCAGCATCTCCTGGACAAACTATACAAGGTTGTGATTGCATGTCCTAAAATCAAGAGTCCTAGTCCTCATATCTGAGCATTTTCTTGGGAAATGATAACATCAGGAGCAATTACTGGAAATTGTATCGATCTCTTTCTTTTTTGGAGCAGAAAGTTTTACTCCGTTAAAACCAATTATATAGAGAAAGTGGAAAAAAAAAGAGCTTGCTTTACAACTTAGACTAATTGGAAGGAAATACATTGTTTCTTAAAAGCTTAACCATGTTACAAGAGATATGATATTCTAGAATCATCTTTAGAAAAGGCCAGATTTTTGTAAAGAGTCAGCAAGAACAGCAAGACTGAGATCACTGATGAAAACCTAAACAGGTACAACTGTGTTATTCACGAGGAATAGATTTTAGAGGGAAAAAAAAAAAAAACTGAAAAGAGAAACCTAAATATCAGAACTAGATGAACTAATTTCTCACGTTTCAAGAAGCATAAAGTCCCAAGGACAAAACTGAATATTCATAGAATTACCAGTGGCTTTTCCAAATAGAAGAATAGGGCAGAGTGATCTCCTTAAGAAGCTTGTCCTAAGGGCTGCCTTTTGTCTCAAAGGAGAACTTTCACTCCTATCTACTCAGATTCCTTCACTTCTTCCTCCAATTCAAGGTCCTCTGTTTCTGGTGGAACCATGGGGACATCTCTTGAGATGAGGACTTTTTTCCTCCTACCCCTACAGAAAATAGGTATGGATCATCTTAAAAGCACTTTCTGCCAAGGATAGTTGTGACCTGCCACAATATTTGGTAGTAATAAAAAATTCCCATATTCTAAGGAGTGTTCCTTAAATGTGTTTCTTTTTCCATACACTGGCCTTACCCCCAAACCTGACAAAATGTAATTAATAGTGAATGGCCTATGGGATTGATCCAGTTTCAAATGAACCTATTCTTGAAGCAAAAAACTCGAGACTTTAATCTCTCTTCAAAAGTCATTTTTAGATTTTCTCTCATTTTTAGATTAGGAAAATGCCATTTTGTGAAAGATTATGCTTTTGCCTAATGGATGCTTTACAGATTTATGACTCTGAGAATAGTGTTTTATATAGATAAAACATATACAGATATTTTTTAAAAGAAAATAATGACATCACGTGGAAGAGTCAGTAAGGTCTGGTACCATTTTACTTGCATAGGATTTTTATAGGAGTTTTTAAAGCCAACATGCAAACAATACTCCAGCCAAGCCCTCTGTCTCCATGTAAATGGGGAAGAGCTGACTGTGGTTCTGTGTTACCTGTGAGTGAGTGGTGTTTTGGTATAGTTGGGAAGAGCGCCTTTTGTTGCACATAATTGCTGTAGTGGAAATAGAGCTCCTGCTTGCTTGGTGTGCTGATTCCACATATATGGTGCATTTGTGATTCATTTACAAACACTTGTCAACAGACATTTGAGTCCTGTGGTGCTGGATCTAAGAAATAAAAAAGGACAGACTAGCAAAGCTGACTCACTCCTGTGAAGGAGTCGGTTAACCTATTTATTTGTAAGAGAGAAGACAGTTGTCTTTCAAATGATGTCACTAGAGTAGGCTTTCTGTGTGTGTGTGTGACAGAAAATCATATTATGATTTAGTTTTCCTTTGTAATTATCTTGTTTATCTTTGGTTTCCCCCAAAAGTTTGTAATAAATTCAAATGGACTATCAAGCCATATGTAAAATTTGGGAGGAGAGTTGGGCGAATTATATAAGTTGTTCATTTAGTTAATTTTAGTTGAATGATTTAATATGCTTACAATATAAGATCTAGCACTTAATAAATATGAAGCCAATTTAAATAGCTTAGGGCCTCTCCAAGAAAAAGAAGTGCTCCAGGAGTACAATTGTTTTATTTCTTGTGATTGTTAAAATTTTGTGGGAAGGACAACTTTGAATAAGAAAAAGCTTAGAAAAGATGCTAAAATATGTGCATAAAAAGAACCTTTGGAGAAGAGAAGCAGATGGTAGAGAAGACAATGGTTAAGATAGTTTTGTGTGCCATCCTTCAGGTGGCGCTACAGTCCCTCCAGAGCGAAGTTCCTGTCCGGCTGGTGGTAAGTGAGCGGGAGGAGAGGGAGAGGAAGAAAGGAACAGGTGTGGGGAGGGGAGGGATAGGTAGGAAGCAGGAAGCGTTCATCTGGGAAGAGGTATTAATAAATTGTATGTCTGCAACTTGAGGGAGTGTCTGTAAACAGAAAGAGGAAGCGTGTACATCCAAGGAGGGAGAAGGGTTCTATAAATTGTATTGCTAAAATAGTCTTTCTGATTAAAGCAAAGTGGGTTGAGTTTTTGGAAAGAAAATTCTGGTGTTGTTTTTCTGATGTTTCACATGTTTGATCTGGCAGATAGAGCTCTGTGAGCAAAATAATGTACAATGAATTTATATGCTGCCACATTTAAGTAACACCGGCTAGCACATCTCTCTCTGGCCTTCCATGCAAGCCAATATTACAAACAAATTAATGTATAACTGCATAAACAGGCTCTTATTTCTCTATTGTCTTGATGCCCATTTGCCTGTCCTGAAAGGAAGGATAGATCAGCCATTTTTAAAATCCATTTCAGGAGAGATTATAACCATTACCTATCCAGTCGGTCTGTGTCATTAAGTATAAATGAGTCTGTGATGAGAAAAGTCAAAGCTCCATTTTATTAGTCTTAATTTTAGTTTTTATTTTTAGATACCTAATTTGCTTTCACATTTGATACCTTAGACAAAAGCAAAGTCAATTGCTGATCCCTTGGTTTTCCCTGCAGTGAGCGTAATTGGACACTCTTTAAGCAGTGGGGCAACTGTTCGCATAGATACCACAAAACAGTGAAGACAGATAGATTAAAAAGAAATCTTTTAATATATTTGTGATTAACTGGAAACTATTATAAGAAATTGCAGGGAAATAGAAATAAACAGAGAAGGTTAACAAGGTAGGACACAGGGGTGATTATCTGCATGGGAGGAAGAAAGGCAAAACACCACCCAAGCTTTCTCTCTGACATCAACCTGTTTGATAAATAAGTAATGGGGAAAAAGAATTTCCGCCTTCAGATTTACACATTTTGTACTCTTTAGCTCTGACCTTTGTGCACGGCCACAAATCTGATGCTAAAGAGCAAGTCTATGAATTATGGAAGACGAGAGATGATTCGGAGGATTTGTGTTAGAAATATGTAGCTCCATTCTCTTTACCTTTTTTGAGGACACAGAATTCTTCCATAGAGTCTTTTTTCCCCCATAGAGTTCTGGGGATATATATTTAAATTTTTTCACAACTTCACTTACTTACTTATCATCTGAAAGATTGCCCCAAAGATTGTCCAAAAAAATAGTAATTCTGACTGAAGGATAGCAAAGCTAATTTTTTAGAATAAAAAATTATTGGTATTGATATCCACCAAGTTAAATCATAAACTAACCTATAGATTTGTATCTTTGAGGAAAAATACTGGATAGATGGTAGTCTAAAATAACAATATGGTGGCTCATATTCAAAGGTGACTCCCAAAAGAGTGGGCAGCTGGGAGATGCCATTCTTGACCAGGCATTTAATTATCAGAAAGTGATTAGTGATTGGTCACAGGTCTATAATCTGGGTGATGACCACAAAATGATTTCTGATAGTTGACTTCAATTCTGCTAAGAGAAAAGGTAGTGAGATGGAGCCACATTTAGCAAAGGGATAATAACAGACATTGAATATAAGAAAATTAGTAAAGACTCACAACATAGATATTAATCCTGTGACATTCAAGTCCTCAAAGCAACTGCACAACCCACCTAAAAGAAGCTGAGTACTCCTACTTTTGAGCAGAGAAAGTATCTCAAGAAAGTGAATCTTCTTAAACTTAACTCTGTTTCTTTAGTTACAATGAAATTGCCCCCACTTTTTTTTTTTTTTTTTTGGAGCATTTAACAGGCCAAGTGCTACATTTTATATACGTCATCTTTTTAAAAAGTCAATTCATTTTTCAACTTTATTGAGTTATAATTAACAAATAAAATTGTAAGGTATTTAAAGTATATAACATAAGGATTTGATACATGTACACATACAAGGATTCTCCCATTGAGTTAAATGGCATATTCATTAACTCACATATTTTTTACTGCAAGCAGATTTTTATTTTAGGTTCCACATATAAATATTACTATGCGGTATTTGTCTTTCTATTTCACTTAGCAAAATGCCCTCTAGACCATTCACCTTGTTGCGAATGACAGGATTTCCTTCTTTTTAAAGGCTGAATAATATTCCATTGACATATGTGCCACATTTTCTTTGTCCATTTATCCATTAGTGAACACTCAAGTTCTTTCCATACCTTGGTATTGTGAAAAATGCTGCTAGGAGCAGAGGAGTATAGGCATCTCTTCAAGGTAATGATTTCATTCCCTTTGGATATATACCCAGAAGTGGAATTGCCATATCATATATGATTCTATTTTTAATTTCTTGAGAAAACTTCATACTATTTTCCATAGTGGTTATACCAGTTTACATTCCCACCAGCAGTGTACAAGTGTTCCCTTCTCTTCACATTCTTGACAGCAATCCTTATCTCTTGTCTTTTTGATAGTACACATTTTAATAGGTGTGAGGTGATATCTCATTGTGATATACACATGATCTTACATACTCTGATTACCTTGTCAGGTAATTACAGATCATGAAACTGAGCCACAAGGAATTGAAGCAAGTTCCTCAAAGCCAGTTAGATAGAATTCACATCCAGGCCAAAACCAGAGCTCATAACCAATGTTCCCCCATCAACTTCATACATTGTGTGCTACAGGATAGCTTAGTGTCACAGTATGGGTTCGAACACCTGCTTTTCCATCATATAGTCAACCATGTCACAATTTAGAAAGAATGGCTTTTTAGGGTCTCAGGACTGTTTTATTTACAGAATAATCCTAATAAGCATTTTTTTTTTCCTGTTACTGCAAAGTAGTTAGTGTTCTTTCTCTTTCTTTGGGTTCTTCACCTGAGACACTTGTTATCAACATATTTACTCTAGACTAACTGGAATTCAAATTCTTTCTGCATCAGGCTTTTATTATGTCTGAGACACGTCATTGCTTCAGGCCCTCACCAGATAGAAAATATGTTCTTGCCTGCAAAGATACATGGATTTACACTCATTAACTCCATGGCACTTTAAATGACCTGCCCATTTCTGTGGCCTTTGAAACATGGCTCCATTAGATCTGTGTAGGGCCAAGCTTTGATTAGTACCTTGAAAAAGTCAAAATCTATAATTAGACTGAGATAAAACCGGGGGGTTTCTAAGTCTCTATGGAGAAAACCACAAATCTATTCACTTGTTCCACTTAGTTTTGACTCAGCAGTAATATTTATAGAGAGGTCATTATGCTCACAAAGCTGTCTACCAGGAGCCTGAATCATGAGTCCTAATAAAAATGGGTTTCAAACTCCCTAAGACCTATGAGAACAATCAGGTGATTTTGAAACATTAACAGCCATTTATTACAACAACAAAATGTTTGGGGGATATTGAGAATTTCTTTCCAATATAGTAACATCAAGCTTTCATAGCGTAGTCCAAAAAAATCAATGTGCATTGTATTATATTGAACTTTCTTCTCTGTTTGTATAATTATGAATTACCTGGCAAGACATAAATCATAAATTCCCCACTTGGATACTGGCCGTGAATCTGCAGAACTCATAGATTCAATAATGGTCCCCAGGTCTTGGTTTTAAAGCTGTGACCGGTGGTCTTTTGGTCCAGCTTGGTTTCAGTGTCACTACTTTAATCCTGAATGGAGTGCTTCAAGTTGGTGTCTTATAAATGAAAGATCGAGAACTAAGATAATACTACAGGAAAAAATGTTTTTAAGTTTTCCATCTAATAAATGACCTTAGCCAACCACTGGATTATGTATATTTTGGTGCGATTCAATTTGGTCACTCACACCACTCCACCAAAAGATTGGTAAATGTGCGTAATCACAATGTCCAGGAGCCAAATTCTGCTCTTGTCTTTGTCATCCTCCCCTTGCATGAAATGACCAAATTGGTCATCTTCTGTGTGTAAGGATTCCAAAATGAACAGCGTAAATTATTTAATGAGCCTTAACTTCTCAATTAGGTTAATAACTATTGTTAATGATTAGAATTAAAACTATTGAGTTATGTTATGTTATATCTGTTACGTTCTGTTCTGTTCTGACAAACTGATGCTCAAAGGAGTAAAAAGACTTGCTGACAGAAACAAAGATACTACATATCTGTATTAGCTTTAAAACCTCAGTCTGTATCTCTCTGAAACCTATGGTGGGTCCTCCACTATATCAAAAGCTTCAAGATAGTCCCATGTAATTCTTAAAAATTATTTTACAATGTCTGTGTCCATTGGTGGGTTTTGAGGTTTTAAAAAATAGTCCCACACAGTATGGAAACTTAAGAAACTTGCTTTATTTCATTCAATATTATGTTTACAAGATTCACAGAGGTTGTTGCACCTAGCTATCACTCACTGATTTTTCACTCCTGTTTAATATTCCATTGTATGCGTATTTTACAATTAAATATTCTCATTTTCTTGCTGATATTTGCACCCCAATTTTTGCTATGAAGACCAATGCTTTTAGAAGATTCTTATAAATATCATTTGAGTCACATGTGCAAGTATTTTTCTAGCTTATGTACCTAGAAATGAAATTGATGGGTGAGAGGGAATGCATCTCTGTAACTTTAAAAGATAAACCAAATTGCTTTCTAAATGGGGGCACATAACATGTATGGGATGTATGATTATACCAGCTGAGGGTAAACAATCTAACTGCTCTATATCCTTTGACCCTTGGTATTTTCAAAACTTCTTAATTTCATTTTCTATTGTCAAAGGTGATTTTTTTTCTGTGAAATGTCTATTCATATAATTTGCCTGTTTTTCTATTGGGTTATCTTTTATTAGTGCTTTTTTAAAGGACCTTTTTATATATTTGGGTCACAAATCCTTAACAACTGGAGCTGGAGACTATCTTCTCCTAGTGTGTGGCTTGTTTCACATGCTTGTTCTCACGTGTGTTAAGTTGTCCTATGTTCGTTGCAATTTCTTGGGATTATCTCTTATTTTTTTCTTCATTTTTATGTCTCAAGGACATATTTTTTATTAGTTACTTGGTCAGCAGAGGATGGGTAGTCTCAGCTTGCCTTCTCTCCTACAAATTCTACCACTACCTTAATATCAATTCATTTGATGGGATTCTCTGGTCACATCTTCCTTTTGGTCCTCTTCACCTGATGAGCTACATGTTATGGCCTCAGATAGCACAGCCACTTTCTCTGATTTGCCCCAGCTCTCAAGAACCAACGACAAAGTTGTCTGGCACTTTCAGAGAAGGTAAACTGCCACTTATAATTTTTGTGATAATTATCCCCTGGAATACTAACCTCCAAGAACAGACTATACTATTTTTTTCTGATGACTCAGAAAAATACAAAGCCATCCTTTTCTCAAGAAACAGAATGGTTGAACTCAATAAGCAAAAACTGCCTCAAACATAAAACTGCTGCCTTTCTGGACAAAATGTCCTTTTCAGCACTTTTACATCATTTAGCTCCTTCCTGCCTCATTGCATGCCAGTTACATTTGTGCTTGAGATCATTTGCCCTTGTTTCTGTACATACTTACTCTGCTATTTGAATGTCCTTTGAGTCAGTTTGTTTCAACATTTTCTATTTTTGAGTACCCGAATTCTATCAGTTTGACTTCCTTCACACATCAGACCGGAGAAAGCACCACAGGTAGTTAAGCACTTAATAAATGTTTCTTCATAGTTGTGAAAATGCACTAAAATATTTATCAGCGTTAAGTTTTCATAGGTTCCAAAATTTCTTTATGCACTATGAATGAAATAACATCAATAATTAGGTCTAAAGAAATACTAGCTTTTTATAGCACTGTGTAAAACTAACAAATCTGCATGCTCTTCACCAATCTATAATTTTCTATTACCTAGCAGGTCCTTTGTCTTTTTGGCTACAAAAGAAGTCTGTGTTAATTGCAGGTTTCATACCTATGAGCTGAGGCCTTTGGGATTCTACTGCCTTCCAGAACATCATGCTGTATGTAGTCTTTGGCTGACACTTGACCATAGAGATGAAGAGCCACTCTTCCTATACATCACTGACCATCTCCCACCTGCTCTGGCTTCTCCCATTTGAGGTGGCACTGATTGGGGTGGAAGGGCTGGGTGGCTAAGGAAGCAGAAGGAGCTCCTAAGTGAGAAGAGGAATGAGTGGGAAAGGCAGGCAGAGAGGCTCCTCCACATCTTGAGAAAGGAATAGTTGAGTTTCTAACATCCAATGTCTGTCCCACTCTCCTGATCTTACCCTTGTCATAATTTGGATGTGTACTTTGAGGTAACAGCAAAATTCTGGCCAAGGGAATAGTCATCAAAGTAGGTTTTGTCAAGGTGCTGGGATGACTGGGTCTAATGACATGTTCTACTTCAAAAAGAGAGGGGAGGAGGGAGGCATGGTGGGGAGGCATGTGGAGGGGAGAGGGAGAGGAGAAGGAAGAGAAAAAGGAAGGGAGGAAGGAAGGGGGGGAAGGAGAAAGGGAGGCAGGAGACAAAGAAACAAAGAAACTGCCAAGTCTTTTATCATGAGAGTAAGTGGATGCCTGGAATTGCAATTAGTGCTTAATCCCCTTACTCTGAGATCCTGACTTGTTTAAGAATGAAAATGTCACATGCAGATTGGGTGAATAACTCTTACTTTGTTCTCATATCTTTTAGACTTTGATATGACAGTGGAATCAGAAAGATTTGAGAAGAGATGGGGAAGGAGCTGGAGGCACTGAGCAGCCCAAAGCTGAGCAGAGGAGAAAAAGAATGAAACGGACAAGCAGAGACCCCCAAAGATTCCCCAGAATCTGTTGGCTCAGTGTTATCTCAAGGCTGGATTTACACCTGCTCTTTCCCCAGGACTGCTCATGCCACAGCAGCAGTCACATCTGCAGCATTTTAGAACGTGGCCAGCTTGCTTTTCTTTGTTCTTAATCTCTCCTTTCCCTGCACATTTCTCACACCAATAGATTCCCTAGGACCATTCTAGGGATGGGCATAGGATGGTGGTGGCCTTTGGAGACTGATGGACCTAGATCTGAGCCAGAGTTTGCCAAGTACTAGTTATTAAGGCTTCTATTATTTATGTATTCCAAGCCCTGGTTTGCCCATCTGTTTAACAGATGATGCTCGGTCCAACCTCCCAGGGGGAGTTTCAGAAATTTAGGCCTACAGAGTGCTTAGCACAATGCTTGGAACGTAGAAAGCCCCCGGTAGGGCACCTGGGTGGCTCAGTGGTTAAGTATCTACCTTTGGCTCAGGTCATGATCCCAGGGTCCTGGGATCAAGTTCCACATTGGGCTTCCCATTCAGCTTTTCCCTCTGACCTTCTTCCCTCTGGTGCTCTCTCTCTCTAATAAATAAATAAAATCTTTAAAAAAAAAAAAAGAAAGAAAGAAAGCCCCTGGTACATGTTAGCTATTATTTGTATAATGCAGAATCAAAAAGTGAAATAAATATAGTGAATTAAAGAGGATTTTGTTTTCAGTTTTCTGAACTAGATATTGCCCTGGACTCTGGGATTGTTCTTGGTCACTAGTCTGTTGTGAACCTGGACAAGTGTTTTCTTTTTTGTGGGCCTCCTCTAGTTCCTTATGTATAAAATGATGGGATCTACTGCAGAGATCCGGTCCACCTCTGAGATCTGGTCCACCTCTGATATTCTATCACCCTCTTAGTCCTTTGCCCTAAAAACACACATCTGCTTCCAAATGACAAATCAAGGATGAAAAAATATGATGAAGTGGTCAATATCCTTTCCACATTAAGCTTCTTGGAATATAGACTCACGCTGGGATATAAGCTACAGGAGGGCAGGGATTTCTGTCTGTCTGCCTGTCTTTTGGTTTGTTAACATATCCTCAACACCTAGGATAGTTGTGGCATATAGGCAATACTCAGAATATACATATTGAACGAAAAAAATTAATACCCTGTGTAAAAATAGGCATTTCATGAAGAAGGAAGGTGACTGCCAAATAACCATCTTTAAAGACCTTTTTCATTTTAGTAATCAAAGAAATCCAGTTAAAACAATGGCATATGATTTGTCACCTGTTACATTGGCAGATGTTAAAATACAACAATACTCACATCATTGGTAAATGATAGAGAAATTATCAGTATTATCCTCTTATAATACAGTATTTCTGGAATTCAGTGTGGCACTCTTTATAAAAAGGCTCAAATATGTGCTTATGCTTGGACCCAGCAATTCCACATCCAGAAATGTATCTTAAGAAAAATAATTAAGTGTATGCAAAGATTTAGCCACGAGAGTGCTATTTACACTATCCAAATTTGGAAATAACCAAAATGTTAACTATAGGCAATTTGTTAAATAAAAGATGATGCAGTATTTTAATGAAATACTAATCAGCCATTAAGCACAGGTGATTGAGTATTTATTAACAAAAATACTCATAATAAACATGAAGGGAAAGTTTATAAGATAACACATACAGTATAATTCCAAATAAAAATCTACACAGATCCATAGTAGATGTTTACATCAACAAAATGAACCTTGGTTATATATTTGGGTAGTTGAGTTATATGTTTCTGTAGTTTTCTCCTTTTTGCTAATTTTCTCATTTGTTCTACAGTGACCATAAATTGCTTTTATAATGAAATAATAAATTATATTAATTTAAAATTTCACCTTTTAGCTTTAATAAATGTAGACTTTCAGGGAGTCTTCTTTCTTTTCTTTCTCCTATCATCATCTCCTCCTCTTCCTCTTCTTCTTCTTCCTCTTCTTCTTCTTCTTCTTCTTCCTCCTCTCCTTTTTCTCCTTCTTCTTCTTCGTATCTGAACTGTGTCCTTTACTCATCCAGACTTTCTTCTACTATCATTAGCATGGCTAAATTAATCAGATTTTATGCTCCTTAAAGGCAAGGTTTGCATCTTTTTTCCTTCTTTAAAGTATCTTGTATCCCATCTGGCCCCTTAATAAAAATTCACTATTCTGAGTTGAGTCAAGTGTATTCCTTTTTTTAAAATAAAGATTTTATTTCTTTATTAATGAGAGACACACAGAGAGAGGCAGAGACATAGGCAGAGGGAGAAGCAGGCTCCCTGTGGGGAGGTCAATGGAGGACTCAATCCCAGGACCCCAAGATCACGACCTGAGCCAAAGGCAGACACTCAACCACTGAGCCACCCAGGTGCCCCATGTCAAGTGCAATTTCATCCCTGGTCTCATTAAAGGTCCCCTGTAAATCAATTTCAAGAGTTCTAATAATAAGAGTATCCCCCAAGTTTTCCTTTTTATTGTAAGCCAGTTTCTCACAATCACTGACACTTAGGGACAAAGCGTTGTACACTTGGACACATGGGGAGGAGCAGGAAGATATTTATTTTGTGTTGCTCCAGGATGGCTGAACTAAGTAGCAGGAAGGTGGATTCAGTTCATCAAAAGATGAACTTTCTAACAAATTAAAGACGGACATCAATAGGAAATAGCTGCATAATGTTTATGAACTCCCTCTTACTAGAGCTACCCAAGCTGAGGAGAGAAAAAGTTTCGCATGTGGGCCACCATTGAGCTAGAGAGTGGATGAGGTCACCTTTGACAGTTTTTTCCAATCTAAATGTACCTTACTTTTCTTAGGACTTATCTGCTGCAAAGAAATCGAGGGCCAGGGTAAGACAAATGGTTGGCTTGGCTGAGTGCTCCACATGGCTTACCTTGGATCCCAGGCCCAGATACCCATTTCCCAAAGCACCATGCCATCTCCCCAGCTATTTTATTTTATTTTATGATTTTATTTCTTTATTAATGAGAGACACACAGAGAGAGGCAGAGACCTAGGCAGAGGGAGAAGCAGGCTCCCTGTGGGGAGTCTCATGATGGACTTGATTCCAGGATCCCAAGATCACGACCCAAGCCGAAGGCAGACACTCAACCACGGAGCCACTCAGGTGCCCCTCCCCAGGTCTTTCACAGATGTCTGCTCACCTCATGGTGTGCCTGTGAAGAGTACCTTCCCTTGTTTCCTCCGGCATCTGTGGGTGAATATGAGCTACCATTTATGGATTTTTAAAGAATTATTCTGTTTTGGCTGAGCATTTTGGTGAGCAGGTAAGCACGTGATGTGAATTACTTCACTTGATAGTCCCAAAAGGACCCAAACAGGTAGGATTGTACAGATCAGGAGACCGGGGCTGATGAAGGTTAAATAATTCATCGAAGGTCAAACCATATTGAAAGCAAAGGCAGAATTTAAACCCAGTTTGGTCTGATTCAAATTAATGTACATAGTAATATCCACTGTGGTCAATGAAACACTGTCAAGGTTTTCAGGAGATGAAAAACTTGGAAGCCATCTTCCTCCTGCATCTCTGCTCCATGCAGAGCCCTTTTCTTGGCCAGTGCTGATTCTTCTGCTGACTCTAAGACTGTCACAAGTTGCTCCAGTTCCCAGGGGACCCCAAGCATGTCTATCTAATGTGTTTCTTCTAAGCCACCAGAACCAACCACAGTGTCTCTCAGAAGGTCTGGAAGCCCAGACTCATGGCCAGTGACTGGGCACTTGGTGCTGTGTCACTGTCCCTTCTCTCAAAACAGCCTCTCTATTGTACAAGTTCCAACAAACTTCCAGACAAAACCAGTCTTCCACAGACCCTTGCTGCTGGACCTTGGAGTCATCTCCGTGTTCCCTGAGGCCTGAGCTTCTCCCCACTAAGACTCTCTGAGATTCACTTCCTTTTGAGGCCTTGGGAAGTTGTGAATAGAATTTTGTTTGGGTCCACATGGTTCTCTTGTGTCTCTTTCCCAGTCAAACATATTTTAGCATTCCTTCTTTCTTCTCATTTCCACTGCTGCATGTTGCATTGCTGCCTGGAGAGTCCCTCGGTTTTCTGTTGTGTGGGTGCCGTGCATTCATCTGATCACATTTTCTTCAGTGGTACTGACCAGCTGAACTTCTGCCCTTTCTTTTACTCTGTATTCATTTCCAGAATCCTAGGCCAGCACAGAAAGATATGCTGGTTTATCTACCCACAGCCAGAGGAGCCTGAGGGATACTTATTTCATAGCTAATGTTGGGTGGATAAACTTGTTTATAAATATTGATGGATACCCGTGTCTTGTTACTAGGCATTCTGAAAGAGACTGCATAACTTCCCTCTAGGGGTTTGTTTGTTTGTTTTTTCCACAGTGATATCATGAAATTAATGCAACAAATTTTCTTTAATACTACTTATACTTATATAGTAAATTATAGGGTAAAGTCCGTAGAACACCTTTAAGAAGCATGAAGCCAAAATGTAACTTGAGGAATTCTAATTCACTTTGGCTATCCCTCTACCGTATATAATGGACAACCCTTCCTACTGTTATTTCCTTAGTTGATTCACATTTTCAGTGTTGTTTCTTTATGTTCCTTATGGTTGTCCACATTTGTAATGGTCTCTGAGGTCAGGCAAGTCATACCCAATGATTTCTAGCACAATTTCATGTTCAAATATATGGGCAAGATTTTTTTTTGTAATCTCAGTTGATTAGCTGATATCTCCTTGTTTTTGTGGCAGAGTCGTTAATATGTATGTCTTTTTACTAAATATCAGTACCTTATATTGCATAATAGATCCAGATGCTCATTTGTGTATTATTTTTTCTTCCCTACTCGCATTGGTATGTAACTCTGTTAGAACGAAGTTGCTTACTGCCTTATTCACCACTATAAACTTACTACCCAGGAAAGTAGAGTATCATGAACAAGTCATGTTTATCACAATAGCATAAGGTTGTTCCACACTGGATCTATTGATGTAATTTACCACATTAATAAATACAAGAGAAAACCTGTATAATTATCACTTTAAATGCACAAAGAATGTTAGGAAAAATTTAAGATCCATTCATGATGAAAGACTTTAGAAAAGCAGTATAGAAAGGAAGCTTCTAAACTTGACAGAGGATATCTAAAAGAAAAAAAAACCCAGCTAACTTTATGAAACTTTATTTAGAAATAAGACATAAGGAAATGGAGATAATCTTTGTTCATATATTGAGGAATTCAGAATCATTAAGTTGTCAATTGCCCTCAGTTGATATCTATATTCAATGATGTAATTGCAGTCAAAATCCCAATGAGAGTTTCATGCTTCAAAAGCAGATCTAAAATTTTATAGAGAGGAACAAAAGAATCAATAATAGCAAAAGCATTCTATATGAAGAAAAAGGTAATCAGATATCAGAACTATATATAAGATTTTGGTAATTAAAATAATGAGATGTTTCTGCAGGAAGAACAGAACCATATACATAAGGAAGCTCAGCATATGGTACAGAAGTGGAATTACAGATAAGGATAGATCCTTTCATAAATGGTGCTGGGGAAATTAATTATTCATATGAAGACAAATACAACTTGATTCTTCTTTACAGCATGCATAGAGTTAGATTCCAGGAAGATTAAATATCTGTATATAAAAAACAAAATATATAAAAGTTTAAAATACAATATAGTAATGTATCTTTGTAGTTTTGAAGAAAGGGGTTTCTTTAACAAAATATAAAAAACAGTACCCATAAGAAAAAAAAGTTTGTAAATTCAGTTTTATTAAAGTTAAGAACTTCTTTACACCTATATAACTGTCAAGGTTAGTAACCAAAATGAAGAATTTCTACAAGCTAGCTAGAGAGAAAGAGGGAGAGAGAGAGAGAGATGATAGATACATAATAGATATGTTTAAAACAGATGATGGTCATACAAAGCAATTTGGAGAGAGAAAATATAAACATTTAATTAGTTTATATAAGAATGCTCTATTTTATTAGCAATCAAAGAAACATAATCTTTTTAAAAATACTGTGCGATACCCACTAGATTGGCAAAAGTTTAAAACTCTGGCAGTGTAATGTGATGTTGGGCAAAGGAAACCTTAATCCTCTGTTGATAGGATTTTTACTGGTACAACTGCTTTATCGTTGTTACACAAAGTTAAACTTGTATATACATAATGTAGTCCAGATTGTCAGGGCCCTTCCTTTACCAACATAGTCAATCCTGGAGGTGAGCAGTGGCTCAGGTACAGGTTCCAGACATGCTAATGGCTTTTAAAGCATCTGCCAGGAGTTTGCTCAGCCTATGCTTGGATCAAGCTGGAAGTGCCAAGGTGTTCATTGCCCGCCAGACCAAACCTGAGCAATGAGGGGCAGAAAGTGTTGGATAATTAATCTAGCTTTCTTACCCCTTAAAAGGACACTTCTGAGGTAAGTTTGACAGCCCTTTGAAGGTTCCCCATGGGAATTGCGTTCCAGTTGCCTACAGTAGTGACCACTCATGAATACACCTCCCTTAGGGACATTCCTTTTTTCTCTGCCTCATTTCCCTATTGCTTTCCCACACTTCCTGGAATAACAACTCAAATAAACTCATGCATCCAAATTCTCATCTCAAGATCTGGATTTGGTGGAATTCAAACTAAAGCACTCTATGATGTAGCAGATCCACTCCTAGATAAATACTCTAGAAAAATGCTTGCATGCCTGCATCCATATATAATTATAATACTATTTATAGCAGCATGGTTTATGATAAGAAAAAATGTAGTAACTAAATGCTCATTAATGGAAGGATAGATAAATTGTGATATAACCATTTAAAGAAATACCATACTTGAGTAAAAACAAGTGAACTATAGCCATATTAATTGACCTCAATAAATTATAGAAACATAAAGTTGAGAGGAAAAAGATGCTAAGAATACCTACAGTATTTTTGTTAAATTCAAAAACAAACTGAACAATATACTGACAAGGGTTTATAAATACATGTAGTAAAATTTTAAAGCAAAGCAGAAAAAAGACAATAAATCAAAATCCAGTCAGCAGCTACCTCTAAGAAGGAGGCCAGGGAGTGAGTGGAGAAGGACCCCATGAAGGCCACTAAGCATTGGGAGGTCATATTTCTTAGGTCAGATAGTAGGTTCATAGGTGCTTGTTTTAATATCATGCTTCATGTCTCATTCATTTATTAATACATTTTTTAACTGTGACACATATCTCAGATACAATAAGAACACTTATTAAGTCTCATGTTTTATTTTGTGGAAAGTATGTGATACAATATAGTAAAATACATCAGTTAGTTGATAGATATGATTATTACACCCAAAGGCTTTATATATTTTCATGGGTTTTCTGGTTCATGTTTTTTATTCTTCAATGTCTGTAAGATATGTGAAGACTCTTTAACAGAGAAAATTTTCTTCAAACATTTCCACTCTTTATCTAGGCTTCTTTGAGTAGAATTTTAGTATGACAACTTAGATTTCTCAAATCAACAGCTGACACACCTCATAGATGTTCTAATTAGCAACAATATGTCAAAATTGGTGATAATACATTTTTTATTTCTTATAGATTTTAGTTCTGTATATCCTAACTTACCTTTGCTATACCTAAAATTTATGTGACATTAACAAACTGTGTTACTAAAATGACACAGAGTAAAATAACTTGCACATAAAAGGTGCACCTTGGCAGTGACTTTTCTTTTCTTTCCTTTCCTTGTCTTTTCCTTTTTTTTTTTGACTTAAAAGTATATGTTGTTAGAATAAGTATGTATTTTATATAGATAAAAATTTCTGTTTGTGATGGCTATATATTAGCGAGCCATATTTAATGAAAAAATATCTGGTCTAACTTTCTAAATTTAAATCCATTTTAAAAATCTGTGATTTTACGCAGTAAGAATGAAGCATAGTCCTGTGCCTAAAAGCAAGTGGCTGAAGTTACAATAGGGCCTTATGTGGAAAGAGGAGGTTCTAAGTAAAGGAAAGGCTACGTGCATTATCTTCTTCCAACATGCTATTACCATTTATATAAAGCCATTCGATGAGACTGTGAAATAAATTAAAATATATTTTGAAAGTCTGTGTTTTACAATGATAAGATAAAAATGTCAAAAATAAAGCGATGTACCAGCTAGGAAACCGACCTCAATACTTCCTTATTTCTCTAACTAGATCTACAAATAATTTGTTAAAAATTATTCAGCAAAGGATTAATATGGATCATAAACCCTGGATTTGTGGTTTTAATAGTGGTGAGAGAGCCAAGAAAATTACCTGGAAAACACAGATACCCTGCATTCATTTAGTATAAGATATCCATAGCAGACTTGTGCTGATTCCTGTAAGGATGGAAAATGAAAACATGACCAGCATTTGCAAACATAGAAGTACCTGTCCACTTTGAGAAGTGTACACATCGAGCCAAAGATACCACTGGATGGATCATCCCACCTTTTCAATTATTTTTCTCTGTATTTCAGATGCATACATCTTGAATTTTGTCTAAGGAGAGAGGGGAGATTTAGATTTGGTGTTTCTTTTCTACCATATTTATGACCCTTCAAAAGGATATTTTTGATGTAAGAAAAGAAAGACAAAACAAAGAAAGAAAAATTGCTTTGATGTAGGAAAATCCTTTGTTTGACATGCCATGTCTTTGCTAATAAGTGCCAAAAAGTTTGGAAAATGGTGAGAAAGATGACTTTTATTGTGTACTTATATTATGCCAAGAATTGTAAGACAACTAAATTTTTCTTTCTAAAACTTTTTTTTTTGTAAAAAATCTGAATCCTGAAGCAACACAGTATAATAAAAAATGGCTGGTATTCACATAAAGATTCTATAATTTATTAAGCACTTTTTCTTACCTGGGGAGAAGGAAACCAACATTTATTGTATACTGACTATGTGCAGTTCGGAAGGATGAAGTTTTATAGATAAAAAATTAATTCCTTATGATATATTTAAGAGACAAGTATTATTTATCCTATATTTCATATAAGCACACAGATATTAGAAAATGTGAATGGTTTGTACAAAGTCAGAGTCGGAAAGTGTTGAAGCTTCATTTCCAACTCAGAACTTCTGCTGGAGAGCCTCTATTTTGTGTGGGTTGTCTCTAAATCAGGCAGCAGCTATTAAGATACCAAACACCTGCAACTTACAAAAAGGCAAAACTGCCTTGGACTTGTTGTCCAAGTCTCTGTGTTTGGCGTCAGAGCACCCAAGAACCTTGATCCATTCTATTCCATGCTCATGTTTAGCAAAGGAGTTCATAAAAATTAAACTGTGAATTTTAAGAAGGAGATACCCTTCATTTTCATTGTTTTTCAGATGAGATTCCTATCTCATTAGGGAAGGACACTGATTTATAATAAAGTTATTCCAACCAGTTAAAAGTTATTCCAACCAGTTAAAAGCCCACATTGGTGGAAACAATCAGAGACTAGACCCAAAAGAGAAAATCCCATAAAAAGGAGAAATAAACAAGCCAGAGTCTATTACTGAAAATATTGAGAAATTTGAGACAAAGAGAACTTGTAGAGTTTCTACTAAGCAACAACTGAAAATGAACGAGTCTGGAAAAATAAAGTACAAGGCTTTCTTTGGTATTTCAGGAATTTTGCTGCCACCTTGATGGGGAATTCTTTTACAAATTCACACTGTAGCTCTTGGATTCTCAAATGTTAATTAGAATGGCTTTGAGAAGACTCTATTGTTTGTCAAACCAGTATCCATACTGTACTTAATTTGGCATAATTCAAAGACTATTTCCTGTACGCAAATAGAAAACAGAAAAAAAAATCTCTTTTCCTAAGACTCTACTACTGAAATGACATTGAGACATCCTACCTCGGACAATGCCCATTTGTTCCTGGAATGCACTTAGTTTTCCCAGTTAGTAAGATTGATTCCTTTATCTTTAGCCATTTGGTTTTTCCTAATGTGGAAGAGTCTGGGAAGTAAACTGTGATTCTAAAAATATTTCCTTTCACATTTCCTTGAATTTCACCTCGGGGTACACAGGATTGCACCATAAAACTCAAGTTCACATACATACTCCAGTGTTATCTGCTCTGCCAAGTACATACAACATTTTGAAAGAAACAAATGGTACATTTTTTTCATTGCTCATATGTTTGATGAACCATACTTCAACTAGAGAAGATGGAGTGGGATGAAATGATGAAAGACAGGAACCACAGAGGCTGAAAAGTGACCTAGAAATCTTAATTTTAGCAATCATAGCTGTGGCCGAATTCAAGTTTACAGCAGCAGGGGTGAAATTATAGTACAAATTACCATGCTAGGCTAGAGAAATTATTCTCCGCTGCATGGTTATTAAGTGATAGATAAATAAATAACACTGTGGGACTGATTGACAAAATATAAGTGACCTAAAAGCTAAAAGGGGCACCATGCAAATAGTACTGTGCAATCACTAGGCATTTTCAAACTGAAATGAAATTTGTCACAGTACAGAAATCTTCAAATGGTATCGCAAGTCATTGCTAACGTTGCTCACAGGAGTAATCCCAAGAAATTTGTGACTGAAAAAACCCAACATGTTTTGGTGTTTATTTTTATTTTTGAAGAAGGCCAGTGATGATGCATGATGATTCGAGCCATGTGCCAGAATTGTTTTTCAAATACTGGAGCTCAGCAATTTTAGAGGCTTTTCTTTCCGCATTCTGACATCTCCAATATCTGAAATATATAAACGTATCAGATCAACATGTTGTATACTTTAAATTTACACAATGTTGAATAGCCAGTGATTTCTTAGATTTTATGAATTATGGTAGTAATGGCATTGTGCATAATTCCTCTCTTTTGCTCTTAAAAGTATGGGAAACTTATTAGCATAAAAGGTACAATTTACTGCCACTGAACACGAGTGCCCAGGTGTTGCACATGGCATTCAACCCCCACAGGCTTTGTTAGCTGACAGAGCTCCTTGGCCCCAGATAATCTTGGAGTGCAATGAAATGACAAACTACAGTAGGAAATGGAACTGGTGGTCACTTTTTAAAGTGCCATTCCACTGGGGTATAAGGATAACTATTTGAGAGAGTACCTAGTTGATGTTGTTGAGCAATTTATGTTTTCTTTTTAAATTTGCCAAGTCTCAGTACTGTCCAATAATACTAAATCTTCTTTGTAGATGATATAGAATCTGAATTTAACCAATGTATCTTTGATTTAGCTTATTGCTAAACAAGTGTTTGAGAACTCATATCTCCTACTATCTCTGTTGCCCCAAAGCTAAAGTCGGATAGGGACACAAGAGAGATCCATATGTGTTCGAAATTGTACAACATTTGCAAAATTACAAAAAGGAGCAATGGGTCAAGGATTTGTCCACTGGGCTCTAGAATGGGTACATTTAATGAAACAAACCTTCTGTAATGGCTTTCTTTGTGAGCTAAAATCTTCACTTCTGGTGGAAATATTCACTCCATAATCAGAAACAGTGGAAATATGTCATTAATTTGTCAAAAGGTGGAGGTTCCAAAAAGTCAAAGTTACCAATTGTACCAACCATAATAAAATATTAATTTTGGATTTAGAAAAACACAAGCATCTGAAGGACAAAGCATGGAATGAAATTATACTGGTTGAATCTTTTTCATTAACTAAAGAGTACAGATTATATTCCACAGTCCAGCCATTTTTCTTTTTCTGCCACCAGAGGACAAACACATCTTCCAGCTAAGGATGTGCATGTTCGTACCAAGGGACATGCCCATGGTTACAGAGAGGTGGCTTCCCAGAGAGCAGGGTAAAGATGATGGCAGGGCTCTGACTCCAGGTCCAGGACTTTTGATTATGATATTAGACTTTGGTATTGGTATCTGGAAATGCATACCAGTTGTTGTTGTTGTTTTGCATACCAGTTTTGTCTACATGCAAAAATATAGACTATCTGAACAACTTGAACATTTTAGCTGGTTTTGTGCTGCTTCTCATAGAATCAAAAATAGATTTTTAATAATTCATAACTTTTGGCCTCACTTTATATCTCTTGTATTCTTTTCTATTATTTACTCACAAACTATTTTCTCAAAAAAATGTTTAAATGCATTTTTCTGAGAAATTATAGCTCATTATTAATGTCAACTTCTCCCTCTCTCAAGGAAAATGTTCAATTTGCTACTGGGAATGACACAATTTACTGCAATTCAGGAAACCCATAATGATGGATAATGCTTCAGAGGTTGACCCTGGAGCAGTATCTTGCCCCTCATGGTGTTTGTATCTGATATTTGACACACATGCTGGGCTGGGCATATTTTTGGGTTCACAACATTATACATACCTTGCTTATTTAATATGAAAATAAGAATTAGTTTAGGATAGAATTAGTTATAAAAATTAGTTTTGAATCAGCTGCTGAGAGCAAGACTTAGTAGAGATCAGAATCTGATTGAACATTGTCTTTGGTTCTACCTGCTTCTACAGGTTTTTGAGTTCCCTTACTTCTTGCTTTGTAGTAACCACATTCTTCTCAAATGCCCAATGCCTTCATTCTTTCCGTGATTCATCCAATCTCCTATTTAACTGACCAGGGTTTCTCCCAGTCCCCAAATCAATGTTTAGAAATCCTTTGCCCTGTTATCTCAGAGTTCTGACTTCCTACTAGCTAATTGAACAAATTCATCAGTTCTAATAGTATAACATCTGTTAACACATCTTCTTTATAGTATAGTTAACCAGAGTCTCCAGTCATATTTTTGCATTTGAGTCCACAGAGCCAATACTTACAGGATTAGTTCTTGGTTCATGTCAGGTGCAAATTGCTTCCCTGAAGATGATACCCTAGAACCAGAGCATTTGCTTTAATGTAGAATTGCCATAATATTTATAAGTCTGTAAGCATGATAGTGGGCTATAGAACATTCTGGAATCCTTCATCCTAGTATGTAAGCAGATGAATAACCACCAGATTGGGAAATAAGACAAAGGAAGGCTGTTCTTATAAAAGAACCACAAAGATTCCAATTGCACCAGACTCAGCTCGTGGGTTCCAGTAATAACTCTATTTCCTGTACTTCCCAAATATTTTCCTTTCAAATATTTTGTTTCACAATATCTATAAACACATAAATATCCCAGAAATTAGAACACTTTTTGCATACATCTACCATTCCCAGGCTGGACCTTACTTCTGGAAATTTGTTTATTTACTTGTCTACATGTATATCAAAGCAACACATGCTTATAGTTTAAAAAGGAAGACAGAGGGAACATAGTAGTAAATCCTTTTTTATTATTTTTTTTCTAAATCCTTTTTTAAAAGATTGTATTTATCTATTCAAGAGAGACACACAGAGAGAAGCAGAGACATAGGCAGAGGGAGAATCAGGCTCCTCAAGGCGGGGCCCAACGTGGGACTCGATCCTGGGACTTGGGAATCATGCCCTGAGCCAATGACAGAGGTGCAACCACTGAGCCACTCAGCCATCCCAGTATTAGAATCTTTGATTAGATGTTGAATAAGCTCTGTCTGAACCTCCCCAATCTTAAATTCCACTCACTAAAAGCAGGTTTCTACTACTGTTTCTGTTTCATAATTATTTCATAATTATTACTTACAGACTTCTTGTTTTACAAAAAAAAATGAGAAAAAAATTCTCTCTCCAGTTACCTATATACTTCATCTGAAAAGTTACATCTCCATTTTTGGTAGAAACATTGTTAAAGATTTAGTTTGTTTTGACTTTGAAACATTTTCCCGTTGAGCCAAGAAGCATATTGCTTCTGTTATTGTGTAGTTACCACTACTTGTTCTCTTCTCCTGATCTTTTTCACTCTCTATTTTGACACACTTTCTTCTCATCTTCCTTTTTCTAACCTTTCCGGGGTTAGCAATTACTTTTTAAAAATTTTCCTCGTTTTCCATATACCCATAAAGATTATTTCCCAGTATATCTGTTAGATGACTATTAATTTTTCTCTGAACATTTTTATCAGCTTTTTTTTCAATTAATTAATATTGTCTTCTTTCTACTTCAATATTAGTGAGTATATTTGAAATTTTCTTCTACTCCTTGGATTGTCTCTGTTTCTTGAGTCCCTTTTATAGTGTTTTCTTATTTTGGTCTCTGTATTTCAGGTTGGAGCCTTTCCTATAATCTAGGATGATTTTGGCTGCCATTTATATTAAAGAATAGGCCATAAGAAGGTACCTGAAGCCCATGCTAACATCATCCTCAAGGAAGAAGAAACTGAGAGCTTTTCCTCTAAGATCAAGAACAAGACAAGAATGTTCACTCTTACCACTTGTATACCTATATTCAATATAGTATTCAAAGTCCTAGCCTCAGCAATTATGCAAGAAAAAGAAATAAAAGTCATCCAGATTGGTAGGGAAGAAGTAAAACTTTCGCTATTTGCAGATGACATGATTCTATATACAGAAAACCTTAAAGATTTCACCAAAAGAACTACTAGAATGGATAAATGAATTCATAAAGTCACAGGATACAAAATTGATATATAGAAATTGAATTTCTGTGCACTAATAATGAAGCAGCAGGAAGAGAAATTAGGAAAGCAATTCCATTTACAATTGCACCAAAAAAATGAAATACCTGGGGTGGGGGGTGGGGAAGAAAATTGGAAAAGTCTATTTACAAGGACAGAGCTTGTTATCAGTGAGCTGTGTTCTACAATGATAAAAACATAAACTGGCAGTTTCATGGAGGCATAGAAATGCCTATTTTTGTGGGTCTACTCTGCGACAACTCAGTTTTTCCAAAGAAGAATCCTTGTTACCACTATGAAAACTTTAACCACCACTGGACTGATGTCCTCCAATCCAGGATCTCACTAGATCAATTTTTCCATAACACAAAGTTAAAGCCTCTTGCAGTATTTAGGGCATGTTTGTAAATGCTTGTGTGGAGGAGGAGAGGCATCTGCAAATCTAACTATTCTTTATACTGATGTCCAGTCAGTCCCTCTAGATTCAACCTTGAGATTCCTGCCCCTTTCCAATTCACCTAGGTCTTTCCATACCAGAGCCTTTTCGTGACTCTGTGGAGTGGATCACCCTGATTTTTTCTGTACAGAAATGTTGACTTTCACATATTTTCTTCTATGTTAGTTACTAACCTTTAGTATTCTTAAAATTTGGTGATATCTTTTAATTGCTCTTGTCTCTTCATCCTTGCTTTTTGTCATTAAGAGTTTATTCTTTAAAAAAATTCTCTACTTATTATTTTAGTAGAATTCAATGAAAGAGTAATATGAATACATGTGCTCAAACTGACCACTTTTTTTTATTAGCTGTTCCTACACGTAGTTTTAATTGCCAAGAGAGGCTTGGTGGTATCTATAGCATGATCTTATAGTAACTTGATCATGATAAAACTATGGTGTCTTGCATGATAGTCAGAAACTGATAACTTACTATTTCATGAAAATATCTAATTATTATGATTATAAACTACTGAAAGTTTGAGATATTGTCTGTCTGATTTTTATATTTATAATACAGACTAAAATAGCAATTAGAGATTTTTAGTGATTCAACTTTGAAGTGAAGTCTTTAAATTGTTCATATTTTAGATTTTGTTTTAATTATATTATTTATTCATAAGAGACAGAGAGAGAGAGAGAGAGAGAGAGAGAGAGAGAGAGAGGCAGAGGGAAAAGCAGGCTCCATGCAGGGAGCCCAACGTGGGACTCGATCCTGGGTCTCCAGGACCAGGCCCTGGGCTGAAGGCAGCGCTAAACCATTGAGCCACCCTGGCTGCCCCATATTTTAGATTTTTGAATCATTTTAGTTTAAGGATACTCTGAAATCACAAGGCAGTTTCTTTAAAAGGAAAAAAATGTTAAGCAGTTACAACTAACTGATATGAATAACAATTATTTTGAGTACAGTGAAAAAAATGATACAGAAATAAACAGAAAGTAGGATAAAAATAAAATTTATTCATAAATAATGGAATCAAAGGAGGATTTTGTGGAAAATATAGTATGACTACTGATTTTAATAACCAATTTGAAAGTTTGGAGTTGTCAGTCTCATTGTTCTCATATTGATTTTACAAATAGAAAATGTTATAAATTTGAACTTAAAAATATATAAAAGAGCACTTTATCTTTTTTATAAGATGAGTTTCTACATGAATAGTGTGATTAGGAAAAAAATATTTCTTGGCCAATAAAAAAAAGAGAAAAAGGGAAAAAATTGAGAACTACATAATGATCTATAAATTCTATTCTAACCCTACTCGTTTCTTCAATTACTCTGTTTCACCTCATCCATAAAATTGTAATAATAATACCTGCTCTTACAGAATTATGAGTATCAAATTAGGTGCTGTATGAGGAACTATAAATTCCTTTAGATATGTAATTTATTATTACTAATCAAATCTGTGGAAATGTTAAGAAAAGTAAAAAGTCCATGACATTATCACATACCTTGCAATTTTCTCCTTCCACTACCAACATTCCTATACAGTCTTCCCTATGTGTCTTCCTATAATTTTTAATACCAGCCCAAATAGTAGTGTAACTCTAGTCACGTGGTCAAATCACATTTGCTGCCAAAAGCTGCCTCCCATAGAACAAGCTCATGAGATATAATTATGCAATTACTAAACTTCTTACAGTGGTGCCATTCTTTTGCCAGGAGATTTCAGAGAAAACCGAACCCAGGAGGTGGAAGTCTTCTGTTGTTTCAATGGAGCTCCTTAATATTATCTATGTAGGAGGGAAATGCTAAGAATATAGATATGCAATTCTGTTCAAAATATTTGTGAAATACTACTTCCAGTTTCACTCCAATCTACTTTTTCAGTTTTGCAATATCAAAACTCCCCTTTTAAGGAGAATGAAGATCAGAGATACTCATCCAGTGAGATGTGTTGGGTTTTTAAATTTTTCTCAGTGATCTTTAATAAATCTTCCAGATTTTCTGAACATATATGAATTCATTTCATATTTTCTTTGTGTGTCAGAGAGACAGGCAGAGGGAGAAATAGGCTCTATGCAGGGAGCCCAATGTAGGACTTGATCCCTGGACTAGGATCACACACTGAGCCAAAGGCAGGCGCCCAGCTACTGAGCTACCCAGGCATCCCAGAACTCCTTTTGGTCCACTTGAGTCTAAAGATCATTTGCTAGAGGAAGAAAAAATCTGTGGAGATAATCTTATCTGCACTTCTTGAAGTCTATTAAAATCTCATACACATATTTGTGAGTTCTTGTTTTTCCATTATAAATACAAGAATATATAATAACAACAAAAATAACCATGGCCAGTGTCAAAAGAGTCCAAAATCTGCTATCTGGTTTTGAGACAGTGTCCCATATAGTGTCTGTATTACTGGTAGTGGATGCTCAAATTAAGGAGCAGCTCTGTCATGGTAAGGTATTACCTGGATCTGATTCTAGCCAAGTATTATTTTGTTCTTCCTTTCTGCCCTGGATTTTGAAGTATATTTACTCTGTGATGTCTAATGACAGGCAGATTGGATCTTCTCCTTAATCGTTGGTGATTTGTCAAGTACAAGAAATGAGTGAGTGAGCTTCACTGAACTGTACCAATTGGAAGCCCGTGAAACTATATGTTTATAATGGAAATGTATAAAATGGACACAATAACTGTGGTTTGCATTGTTTTAAAGACAACAAAATTTTTGATTCCTGTGATCTGCTTTCTTTTCAGAAAACTAGGTAGGAGAAATCCCAGACAAGTGACATGTATCACTGGATAAGAATACTTTATTCCATGAGTAGGCTCTTAATGTCTCTTTCACATGACAAGTATGTATTGACTTCAGAAGCCCAATAGTAAATTTTAAAGACATTACTGAAAAGGATTTCACCATTGAGCCCAGAAAAGAGGAGATTCTGAGAAGCAGTTTAATATTTATTTTTAAAAAAGCATTTGTTCTTCATACGCAAAATGAAATCATCAATGATCATGAAGAGGCCTTAATTCTGACATGTAATTCTATAAACCGTATTTTATTTAACATAGTAGTTGAAGAAGGCCACTTAGGTTAATATCAAGTTACTGTTTCACCATTTTTAAAAATATTTCTTATTTACTTTTGAAAGAGAGCAGAGGTATCAAGAGAGAACATGAGTGAGGGGGGAGAGGCAGAGTGAGAGAGACTCCTCACCAAGCAGGGAGCTCCATGCAGGGCTTGATCCCAGAAATCATGACCTGAGCAGAAGTCAGAAGCTCAACTGACAGAGCCACCCCAGCGCCCTTTACCAATTTTTAATTAAATAGATTATTAAAAGGTGATTGAAACCACACTAGATATTTTATGTTGAGGTTTGTTTTTTGGTTTTGTGTTTCAAAACTTACATTGGATTCTTTCTGTGCTTAAAATAGGCATCATTATGATGTATAAAAGTGTGTGAAGGTACCCACCATAAAGATCAGACCAACTTAATTCTAGAAAATTAAATGACATTTATATACACTATTTCCCTCCATAGGGAAATCATTAGAAAAAAAGTGTCCATTTAATATCCCTTTAAGTTCTTTAATGTGAGTCACAGCCTTAACTGATGGACAAGAGGACACACACTCTCTACCCAGAGTTTGAACTTCATTTAAAACTCATCTGAAAATTGGCCACATGGCCTCTGTTGTAGTATGGATACCCTGTTAACTCCCAACACACTAGAAGTCAATAATAAGAAGATAACTTTCTACTTAACCTATGGATTATTTGGAGGTCTGTTTTTAATTTACAAGTGCTTAGAGATTTCCTGTTATCTTTTTGCTATTGACTTCTAGGTTACTTTCATTAAGATCTCATAACCTACTTTTATGATTTTGATTATTTCACATGTTAAAATAGTTTTCCCTCCTAGGATATGGTCTATCTTGATCAGTGTTCCAAGTGCATTTGAGAAAAATGTATTTTCTTTTTTGTTAGGTTAAATATTCTATAGATGTCACTCCTATGTGGAATTTAAGAAACAAAACAAAGAAGCAAAATTTTAAAAAGAGAGAGAAGCCATTACCAGACTTTAAACTATTGAGAACAAACAGATGCTTAACAGAGGTGAGGTGGGTAGAAGGTTTGGTGAAATACGTTATGGGGATTAAAGAGTGCACTTGTCACCGAGTACTAGTACTGATGAGTACTAGATAGTGTATGGAATTGCACAACTATGTTGTATACCTGGCACTAATATAACACTATATGTTAACTATACTGGAATTAAGATTTTTAAAAGGTAAAAAACCCCAAAAACAACAAAAAAGAAAATATTTTATATGTTAAATTGTGGTTGAAAGATCTGCTTTCCACTCATTCATGTGGTTGTTGGCAGGACTTGGTTCATTATGGGTTATTGAAGAGAGGTCTATTTGTCCATCAATTAAGGCAGAGACTCACTTTCAAGACAGTATGTTAAAATTTATGTGATGGGGCTAAAAAGCAGTGCTTAGAGGGAAATTCATGGCATTAAATGCTTATATTAGAAAAGAAAAAGTCTTAAGTCAATAGAAATTACCATTTTAAAAAAGTAGAAAAATAAAAGCAAATAAACCCAAAGCAAATTGGGAGAAAGAAACAATAAAGATTAGAACAGAAATGAATGAAATGGAAACCCAAAACCAATAGGGAAAAATCAATAAAAAGTATGAATTTGTTCTTTGAAAAGATCAATAAAATTTATAAAATTTAGCAATACTGACAAAGAAAGAAAGAGAGAAGAAACAAATTTTCAAAATCAGGAATAAAAGAAAGGATACCATTACATTCTGAAGCCACTAAAATGACAGTAAGAGAGTACCACAAAGAAATATGTGTACTTGAGTCACAAATTTAGATAAAATTGACCAAACCTTGAAAATCACTAACTACCAAAACTCACTTAAGTTGAAAGAGATAACTTGAGTGGCATAAATATTAAAGAAATTGAATTCATAGTTTAAAAAATTTCCAAAAAAGGAATTACCAGATCTAGATGATTTTCTGGTTAACCTTATCAAACATTTAGCAAGTAAATAAAACCAATTTTGCATAATTTTTTCAAGAAATTAGAAAAGGAGGAAATATTTAGTAATTCATTTCATGAAGACAGAATTACCCTGATAACAAATCAGGCAAACACATCACAAGAAAAAAAATTTCAGACCAAAATCCTCATGGACATAGATGCAAAAATTATTAACAAAAGTTTAGCTGCGTTCAGCATTATATAAAAAAATTATACATCATGAGTAATGGGGGTGCATTGGAGGGATTCAGGAGTGGTTTGATATTCGAAAAATCAATCAATGTTACCCACCATATGCAGTAGCCTAAAGAAGCAAAACCTATGAGCATATCAATTGATATGAAAAAAAAAACACTTGACAAAAGTCAAACATCCATTCATGATATAAAAACAAATATTCAAGCAAAGCAGGAATGGAAAGGAACTTCCTCAACCTGAAGATGGGCATTTGCCAAAACCCACAGGTTAACCCACAGGTGAAAAACTGAATTGTTTCCCCCTAAAGTTGGGAATCAGACAAGAATGTTCACCCTCACAACTTTTGGTTAAAGTTGTAACTAAAGCCCAAGCTAGTGCAATAAAGTAAGAACAAGAAATAAAGGAGGGCACTCATACTGAAGAGCAGTAAATAAAATATTCCTATTTGCAGGCATCACGATTATAGAAGTAAGTAGTTAAGTAAGAACTAAAATCTAAGTAAGAACATAGATTACAAGGTCAACACAAAAATCAATGACGTATCTACATAGTAGCAATGGACAACTGGAAATTAATATTTTAAAAAGCATTTACCATAATTCCCAAACAAATGCATGATTTTAGGATATAAACCCAAGAAAACTTGCATAGGATCTGTAGACTGAAAGCATACTTCCTATGAAAGCAATCAGAAAAAAACCTAAATAAAGGAAGAGAAAGAACTTTTTTACGGACTGCAAAACTCAACATAGTAAAGATCTTCATTCTTTCCAGATTAATCTACAGATGTGATGTAATTCCCAGCAGGGTTTTTTTTTTTTTTTGTAATGTTGAAAAGTTGCTTCTAAAATTTATGTATAAAGTGAAAGAACTAAAATAGCTAAAGCAATTTTGAAAAAGGAAAATAAAGTTGGAAGAATCAGATTACTCAAGACTTACAATAAAGCTAAACAAATAAGACAGTGGAATATTGGCAAAGGCATAGACTCATAGATCAATGGAACAGAATGGATAGTCTAGATATAGACCCACACCAACATGGCTAATTGATTTTTGACAAAACTGCAAAGGTTATTCAACAGAGAAGGACAGTCTTCTGTCCAAATTAAATTGGAAAGTTGGACATCAAAATTGGTAGGCAAATTGGTATGAAAAACAATGAACCTCCACTTAAACCTCATACTTTTTGCAAAAATTAACTTAAGTGTAGATCATAGATCAACAGAGAAGGCCTAATACTCTAAAGTGTTGAGAAGAAAACATAGGAGAAAATCCTCATGATCTAAAGTTAGGTGTGACACAAAAAAACACAAACCGTAATATAATTGTTAAGTTGGGCTGCATCAAAATTAAATATGCTCGCTGTGTGGAAGTAACTACCAAGAAAACAAAAAAGACAATCTACAAACTGGAAGAAAATATTTACAAATTATATATCTGGCAAAGGACTTGTATCCAGAATATATAAAGGACTCTCAAAACTCAATAAAAAACAAACAACCCAATTTAAAAATGGGCAAAAAAATTTGCAACAACGGGGTGGAGCTAGAGATTGTTGTGCTATTTGAAATAGTCATACCATATGGTTTCACTCATAAGTAGAATTTAAGAAAAGACAGATGAACATGGAAGAAAAAAGAGAGAGGGGTAAACCATAAAACAGATTCTTAACTATAGAGAACAAACTGAGGGTTGCTGGAGGGGAGATGAGCAGGGGGTGGGGGAATTGAGTGATGGGGATGAAGGAGGGCACTTGTGATGAGCACTGGGTATTGTATGTCAGTGATCAATCACTAAACTCTACACCTGAAACTAATACTACACAGTATCTTAGCAACTAGAATTTAAAAAAAAAAAACTTGAAACTACAAAAAATAAATAAAATAAACATGGCATAAGAAGAAAATAAATTTAAAAAATTAAAATTAGCAAAAAACTTGACCACATTATACCAAGAAGACATAGGAAAATATAAGCTGTGGGTGTCAGTAAATGCCCACTATCAAGCCTACAAAAACATGGTCAACATTATTAGCTGTTAGGAAAATATAAAGTTAAATCATAATAAAATACCACTGCACACCTATAAGAATGACTAAAATTTAAAAAATAATAATAAAAATGACTACGCCAAGTGCTGACTCAGCAATCCTATTCCTAGGCACTTACCCTACATAAATAAAAAAAATAATATTCATGCAAAAACCTATACATGAGTGCTTATGGCAGCCCCATTAATAATTTCCCAAACTGAAAACAAAAATGTCCTTGAATGGATGAATGGATAAACAAACTGTGGCATATCAATATAGTGAAATATTACTAGGCAATAAAAAGAAACAAACTATTGATGCTAGAAACATCTTGAATATCAAAATCATCTACTGAGAGAAAGAAGCCAGGCTCACAATATTGCGTACAGTATGCTTCTATTATATGATGTACTTGAAAACACTGTAGGAATGAGGGTCAGTGGTTGCCCAGGTTTTGCGCAAGGGGATGATATATGAGAAGAAAGCAGTAAGGGGACTCAGAAATGGATATTGAGGCTGATGGGACCATTCTGTAACCTTACTGTGTGGTAAATCTATAGCTATGTTAATAATACACAAAACTATACGCTTAAAAATTTTTTTTGCTATAATTTAGTTTTTAAAATACAGTAAGGAAAAGGCTCTTATAAAGAGTGAAATAACATATATATTAAAAAGGAAAGAGTATAAGCCATGGTGTCAAATTATAAAGTGTAACAATACCCAAAACATTTAAAATAAATCTTTGTTGGAAATTTGGAAATTTGAGGCATTTGAGACTTTTTTGTGAGTAAACATTGTTGAATCCCAATTCTTATTTCAGGACTTACCTGACGCTGTGGACGTTCTCAACGTCTCTCCCTGGGGCAGGAGGGTGGTGACAGGCTGACAGAATGGAATGGAGTCTGAAGCAAAGCCATGCGTGTATCTGACAGGGCAGCCTCAGGTGGAGGAATCAGCCTGCCGCCCCAGATAACTACCTCTGCAGGGCACCAGTGACTACAGCTGAGACATGATGCTCTCAGCAGAACTGGTCAAAATCACCAACTTGTGGTCATTCTTTTTAAAATTAGGAAGCACTTGTGGAAAACGTCCCCCTTGCCTAATCTATTGGAGAAAGTGTGGGAAGAGATCTAAGAACAGCCTAAAGCTTTTATGAAGGATGCATGTGTTTTTAAAATAGATAATGAAATGAGAGCAAGTCTAGACTGTGTTATGAAGTGGAAAAAAAAAAAGTTCCAAACAGCATGGTTAGCATGATCTCATTTAGTATAAAACAAATAAATGCAAGAAAAATATTTTTAGATAAAGTATATTACTTGGATGAATTCCTTTGTTTATAAAATATATGTAGCCATTTAAACAAATGAGATAGCTCTTTAGGTACTAACATGATTTTGTGCAAGAGTTTCATGTTGCCTGAAGAGCATGTTGTTCTGAATGCACCACTTTCTATTAAAAAATAACTTTGTGTAAATTTATATATAACAAACATGCTAATATAGAGATATGGATGATATAGATCTAGAGGCATATTGTGTGTGTGTGTGTGTGTGTGTGTGTATAAGCATAAGAAAAATGAGAACTGTTAATAGGGTTTTCTCAAAGGTAGACATCCTTGTAGAGGATAAAGGGGAAAGAGAGTCCTTTTGCTTTTTATAATTTAAGAAAATACTTCCCATCTCTAATCTAAATATGCACACTTATTTCTTGTAACATGAAGGAAAAGACAAAAGTAGTACAATAAGTGTTAACATTGGTTCTCCTAATCTGATAAAATGAGATATAAACTTTATCTGCTTTTTTGTGCTTTTCTGTGTTACCAATATTTGTACAGTAAATAAGTACAGATTTTTTAGTTAAAACATTATTGAAATTACCATTGAATAGAACAAACCATATTTGAGTCACAAAACCCTTAATTATATATATATAATACCTTCATTATTATTAAGAATTAAATACATCATGCACATTCTACCCCATGCATATTCTTAACCCAAACTTTTAAAAATTAGATAAGCCTAATCTTCTAAGATATCAAAAAGGCTTACAGAAATGTAAGAGATGTGTTCCAAAGTTGAAACAGGGTAGAAATATCTTCCTAACATTAAAAATATCACGTTTACCTTTCCATTCCCCACGGATGCATATGAATCCACCCACATCCCGAACATTCCAGTTATTTATGGCTCACAGTTACATAGTCAAATGATGTGGTCGCACAGTCAGAATATGTAGATCTAGAGCTTTATAATGGGCAACCCCCATCTCAGTAGTTTATTTAAAAGAACACATGTGTATTTCTTATTCATACTACTTGCCCATCTATGGTTTCCTGGAACCCTGCCCTAACTTGTCTTTACTCAGGAACCCAGGCTGGAGAGCGCTCTCCCTCTGTACATTTGCTGGGAAAAGGAAGAGTGATGAATCACATTCTTGAGTTTTAAATAATCCTCCAGAAGTGACATGAGTCACTTCCTCTCACACTTTGTGAGCCAAAGCAAGTCAAACGGCCATACCTAACCATAAAGGGGTGGAAAAATCAGATCCGACCATTTGCTCCAGAGAAAAGCCAAAACCATTTGATGAACAGAACTAATGTCAACCATAGTCAGAATCACAAGATAAACAACAACTGACACCAGTAAGAATCCAATGGATTTAGCCCATTAAACTTACATTTTTCACATAACAGATTTGTTTTAAGTTGCATGGTAAAAAAACTTTACACTTTTTCTAGTGCCCCAAAACTGTTGTTCTTAAAAAAGGAACTTGAAAAATATTCTTTCATTTTTTTCTAAAGAAAACAAAATAAAACGAAACAAGATCTTAAGCCAATTGGCCATTTTCAGGTATCAGACAGACATGACCCCGTAAGGGTAGAAAAATATGAGAAAAAAAGATTTCTATCAGGCTTAACCAGACTACTGCCATTAGTAAGATTTTTTAGAATTTTAATTTATTTGGTTTATTATCTAGATATATTTATTTATTTTACCAAAGTATTTTTGAATGCCTACTAAGAGCTGCGGGTTTTGCCAGGCAAATGCTGTCAACCCTTTGAACTCCTGTGATCTGTGTTAATATTTAAAAATTATGGGGTATCTGGATGTCTCAGTTGGTTAAGCATCTACCTTTGCCTTAGATCATGATCTTGGAGTCCCAGAATCAAGCCCCACATCAGGCTCCCTGCTCAGCCAAAGCCTGCTTCCTCTTCTCCCTCTGCCCCTCCCCACACTTGTGCTCTCTCTCTTGCTCACTCTCTATCTCTCAAATAAGCAAATTAAAAAAAAATCATGAGTAAATGAGGTGTAATCTAAGTCTGCTTGGAATTGTGCATAAACTTGCTTCTGGGTTATGTTAGCATAGATTCCACGCCTGGGGAAGAGGACAGAGCATAGCTCATTGAGGTTATCGCTGGCATCTGCCTTAGAAACTGAAAATTCAGAACCTATCTTTATGAAAATGTACGTGCTCACAGAAGTTAAGGAGCCATGGTTTCAACCTTGGGGTAAGTTCTATCTTTTCATAAAGAGTTGACAAATCCTCATGCATTCCTTTCTTCCTGCCCATGCCACCACTCACCACTTCTAATCTCTATTTCTATGCAGCATCCTTGTGGTCACACTTGACTGTCTCTCAAGAAAAGACTTCTGGTTTCAGAGCTAAGAAAGCTGTTTTCCAATCCCCAAAGACTTATCAAAAATCTGAGTTCTTCACTTATATCTAAGAAATAGATGTGCCGTTTATTCACACACATCAGAGTAACCAACTGCTCAAGAGGTTCAAGTTTTTGGTAGCAGGCACTGCCTATTTACAGATAGCGTGTTTTAGGTTCAACTAGATCGCTTCTGAAAATGTTTCATGGTCCGGTTTTAACACAGATCATTAATATAATAGTTAAATCCTGGCATTTGAAGGATAATTTTTCTTTAAAAAAAGATCATCTATTGAATTAAAAAAAGATATAATGGGGAATAATGTGTATCTAATTATTAATGTACTATAGAAATTAGCTTTTATATTGCAATTTATATTGCAATTACCTTCTTTGTGTTTTAAAGCAGAACAATACAGAAGAAGAACTTCTTTATTAATGCCTAATAGCATGGTAATTTAAAATATTCAAGTTTCTTTAATAAGGTAGTGTATGAAATGTTACTTAATTTGACAAGATTAATTATACAATTAATTTAAGACTGCTCTCAATTAAATTAGTAAAAATTCTTAAGCTTGCTGCTTTTGAAAAGAGCGCTGGAACTTAGCACGAAGTGAGATACCTATTAAAGATGATATTAATTAGACAGAGATAGAATAATGCATGTTTTGTTAACAGAAAAGGCATTGTCAAAGAGTTGGTAAAGAGGTATTATTTCATTACTTTAATAATAATAATACCCCAGCCCTCTACACAATTTAGAAGGATCTCCAACAATACTGGAAAATACAGTGGTTTGGGCATACTGAGAAGTACTCAAGACAACAATGACACTAAAACTCCTACCTTGCCAGTCCTAACTTCACGTATTTGGGGATTTGTTCAGACCGAAGTATTGCCAAAAGGAACCGACTGCTGATGAAATACCTCCAAGGTGACATTATCTTGGTGAATTCACCATAGTCCTGTGTCTAATCTTCAGCTTTTCAGGTCCAAAGACAAGCTTGTCAGAGTCCCACAGTTACTTAGGTCCAAATTGACTGAGAAATATGAGTTAAATTCATAATTCACTGGGATATAATCACAAAATTCTTATTTATGTATTCACAGTGGAGAAGGCTACCTTTTGGGGGACCAGAAGGCCCAATTTCTGTATTTACAGTGAGCCCTTTCATGATATCAGAGTATCTGGAAAACCATTTTAGTGATGTAAAGGTTATTTGGCATACAGAGAACTGTTGAGTATAAATCATCTTGGCTGCAAGAGAACCAAAACGTTTTTCCTTTTCTGCCACAGAAAGCACCTCTTCAGTAACCAGAATATTCTTATTCCTCAGATTTTCTATATTTCTCTCTGCATCCCCAAACCCTCTGTCCTCTCCATGGGGCTGGACTCTGTGCTAATTCTATGGCTGGAAGACAAAAGGATGAGGGTTAAGTTGCAGGTTTTAGAGTTTGGTTGGCCATATAGTGCAAGTCAACTAGAAAGAGGACAAAGAAGCGGAGGTGAAGATACCATTGATCTGGATACAATTAAGTCTTGTCCTGGGCCAAGGATCTTTCTGAATATTTCATGTAATTTTGTCTGCTTTGTGTGGTTAAGTGTTGCATTTCGTAATCCAAGTGTCGTACTTCTGGGGGAAAGAGAAGTGTCTAGCATATTAAACCCAAATGGTTCCCTAAACTGGGTTGGGACAAGGGGAAAAACAAGATCTCTGCTAGTTTATATGGAGGGAGGAGGAACTTTTTTTCCTCTGGGGGGATGCCAAACTGTATCAGGACTATGCCCAGGGAGCAGAAGTGAGACTGTATGCAGTTCTTCCTTCTCCCAAATTTCAGCTTTCCTTTGGCCCTAGGTAGGGGAGCCATTGACTAGTGCACAAAATGAAACATGATTCATGGAGATTCATTAGAGACATCAGGCTGAGGTAGATTACACATAACCATAGTATGAAGGATTCTTCTAGGATCACTCATACAAATGAGAGTAAAATGTATGGTTAAAATAATAGGAAAAATTTTTTTTAATTCCTATAAGAGTTTGAATGAATCATGTGGTTGTTAGTCTTGGTTTTCAAATGCAGAATGCCTCCAATTTATAAATAACAATAAAGAATTTTGGGTAAACACAACTATAGAGATAACTTTTCCTAAATTAATAATTTTCAGATGAAACAAGAAAAGTGCCATGCAAGGAAAGCTCACACAGTTAATGGTAGAGTTGGAGCTCAAATCTAGGTTGACTTTCAACGCAATGTATTTTATATTATACTTTGCCATTAGGTAACTCTTATAAAGTTGCATACAATATAAGTAATTATGTATAGAAAATCTCCCAAGTTGTAAAGCCACTGGAAAATGTTCTATTAGAGATTATTAAAATATTCAAATAAGGCATGCTCAGTGGGTGGCTGTCCCAAGGTGATAGTCTGTATGGAAACAATAGTTTGCATTTGTTGAGTGCTATGTGCCTGGCATCAGTCTAAAGACAGATCATGTTCCCATGGACCTTTCACTAAAAATTGGTGCTCTGCTTTGTCCAAAACAAGTGATGGCTCTAAGTCATCTAAAATAAAATTAATATTCTTAATATATAGTAGAAAAAGCATCATGTTAATATTTGCAATCTACACTAAACTTCTCTCCATCCACTTTACAAGTATTTAAAACTGAACTGATTAAAATGCACTGCACTGGTATTAAAATTTCCATCTTACAGGGAGTTCTTTGTGACTCCACCAGAGTGGAATGCTTAAGTAGAAACAATATAACCATCCTCAGTTAGAATTTAATAAGGAATAACAAAGGTCCGGTAAATGGAGTTGCTCTGCTATCATCTATCTATCTATCTATCTATCTATCTATCTATCTATCTATCTATCCATCCATCTATCCATCTATCCATATATTGATAAATGTCTGTTGAAGTTAGTGTTTTACATCCACACACATACACACACACACACACACTCACTTCTGATCAAACCAGTCATGATCTCACATCTCCAGTGGGTGGTCCTTTCTGAGAATAATGGGTTACCTACAGGGGCATTAAGTATTTAGCAGCAACCCACTAAGCGACTGCTGCCTAGGGATGTTTAATAGAGTTAAACAGGAAGTGCTGTGGTGTTATGTGAGTCCAGAATTTCTTTTCAGGAAACACAGCAAGAAGTTACTCTTTCTACTGAAAGCCATGTAAAGAGTCTTCATGTTGCCATAGTTATAGAAGGACTCGGCTTACTCAGGATAATGCCACCTCCAAGGAAAGGAGGAATTGGGGTCTAATATCAGACTCACTGTATATCTTTCACAATTTAATGTGCAAATTTATTGTATGAATAATAGGGCTCTTATATTTATTATGGATGCCTCTTTACAAGCTTAGAAAATCCCCTAAATTTCAAACACTGCTGAAAAATGTTCTTTTAATTCATATAATACATAAACAATGAGTATTTGTTCCAAGGTGATGATTACTAGCAAACAATAGCACATATTTGCTTACTGAGTGCCTGGCATCATTCATTCTAAGCATTTTTTTTTTTGTATATTTCACTCAATTCCCACAGAAATCCTGTCTGATAGGAGTACAATTACCCCCTCCCCTTTTTAAAAGAGGAAATTCAACAGAAGTTAAGTACCCAAGACCATACAGCTAGGAGAGGGTGGATCCAGTTTCAAATACAGATAGCCTACTTCAAATGTGAAGGACACAAATTCCTTTAATACAGGGAAAGGAGATGAGAATACATTTGGGCAAAAATAGCTACAGAGACCAAGGCATCCAGAGGCATACTCCCAAGTTCTGAAACAAGCTTCTTTCACCTTCAACTTCCTAAAAGGATCCTATAAGGATAATGATCTTATTGGTCCTTTAAGAAGCTCCAGCTCACCTGCTACTTCTTTTTTTATTATTTTTATTGGAGTTCAATTTGCCAACATATAGCATATCACCCAGTGCTCATCCCGTCAAGTGCCCCCCTCAGTGCCCGTCACCCAGTCACCCCAACCCCCCCTCCCACCTCCCTTTCCACTACCCCTTGTTCGTTTCTCAGAGTTAGGAGTCTCTCATGTTCTGTCACCCTCACTGATATTTTCACTCATTTTGTCTCCTTTCCCCTTTATTCCCTTTCACTATTTTTTATATTCCCCAAATGAATGAGACCATATAATGTTTGTCCTTCTCTGATTGACTTATTTCACTACTACTTCTAAGGCCATCAAACACTGTTGTCAACTGACCATTCTTTTGGAGATTCTGCTAACAGCTTGCCTGTTAACTAGGTTCAATTAGCTGGTAATGACTCCCGCATATTCTTGAGATTAACCAAAGCTTTATTCCACTTTTTTTTGTTTTACTTAAAGTAGCTTTATTGACGTATAGTTAATGGCACATAGCTAAAGTGATGATTTAAAGTGATGATTTCATAAGTTTTGAGTATGCTGTCCATCCATGAAACCACCATGACAATCAAGATAATACTTTATCCCTTAATCTACAAAATTTTCTCCTCCTCCTTGGTAATACCTCCTTCCAACCTCTCCCCTATGCTGACCCTTTCTACACCTCTGCAGTCTTTTTTTTGTGTGTGTGTGTGATAGACTTTATTTTATTTATTTTTTAAATAATAAATTTATTTTTTTATTGGTGTGCAATTTGTCAACATACAGAATAACACCCAGTGCTCATCCCGTCAAGTGCCGCCCTCAGTGCCCATCACCCAGTCAACCTCCCCTTCCCCTTCCACCAACCCTAGTTCATTTCCCAGAGTTAGGAGTCCTCATGTTCTGTCTCCCTTTCTGATATTTCCTGCCCATTTCTTCTCCCTTCCCTTCTATTCCCTTTCACTATTATTTATATTCCCCAAATGAATGAGACCACAAAATGTTTGTCCTTCTCCGATTGACTTACTTCACTCAGCATAATACCCTCCAGTTCCATCCACGTTGAAACAAATGGCGGGTATTTGTCATTTCTAATGGCTGAGTCTTATTCCATTGTATACATAGACCACATCTTCTTTATCCATTCATCTTTCGATGGACACCGAGGCTCCTTCCACAGTTTGGCTATTGTGGACATTCTTTAGGCTACCACTGCAGTCTTTAGGCTACCACTAATCTGTTTTCTGTTGCTATAGATCAGGTCGGACTTTCTAGAATTACACATGAATGGAATTCTACAATATGTAATCCTTTTTTTGTTGGCTTTCTTTCACTCAATACAATTATTTTGAGATTCCTTCATATTGTTGCATATGTTACTAGTTCATTCCATTCTGTTGCAGAACAGTATTCCACTGTAAGGATATACCACAATTTATCTTTTTCCCTGGCTTCTGGGTATTTGTTTTTTCCCAATGTTTTGGTTATTGCCAAAATGCCAAAAAGCTGCTCTGAGCATTCACAGGTATGTTTTGTATAGACATGTTTATTCCTCTTGAGTAAATATCAAAGAATAGAATCATTGGATCATATGGTAGATATATACTAAATTTTAAAGAAACTGCCAAAAAAACCTAAAAAACTAAAAAATAAAACTGCCAAATATTTTACAAAATGATTGTATTATTTTACATTAAAAATAATAACATGTTAGAGTTCTAGCTCCTCTACATCCTGTCAATATTTGGACATTCACCCTTCTTAATTTTACACATCCTAATAGGTGTTTAATGTTATCTAATTTGGCTTTAATTTTAATTTCCCAAATGACAATGATGTTGATAATATTTTCATGTGCTTATTTGACAAACAATTCTTCTTTGGTTAAGTACACATCCTAAAATCTGTCCATTTTTAAAATTTAGATGTTTGGTTTCTTTTTTTTAATTTTTTTTTATTTATGATAGTCACAGAGAGAGAGAGAGAGGCACAGACATAGGCAGAGGGAGAAGCAGGCTCCATGCACCAGGAGCGCGACGTGGGATTCGATCCGGGGTCTCCAGGATTGCGCCCTGGGCCAAAGGAAGGCGCCAAACCGCTGCACCACCCAGGGATCCCGATGTTTGGTTTCTAATTATTGAGTTTTTAAGAATTTTTTATATGTTCTGGATAGAAGTTCCTTATTAGATATATGTTATTTTCTCCCTGCCTTTATGATATTGTTAGTCATACATCTCACAATTACATATGTTACAAACCTTCATATTATATATTATTTTTGGTTAAGCAGTGAATTATCTTTTAAATAGTTATTATTTATAAAAAATAAATATAAAACTATTGCTTAACCACGGAGTTACCATTTCCAGCGTTTGTTTTGTTTTGTAGATCCACATTTCTATCTGGTATTTTCTTTCTGTCCAAAAAACTTCTTTTAACATTACTTGTAGTATGTTCTTCTGCAGATGAATTCTGAAATTCATCTACCTGAAAAAAAATGTTTCTCTTGGCTTTTGAATAACATTTTAGCTGAATACAAAATTCTGGGTTGATGGTTCTTGCCCACAGCATTGTAAATATGTTCCCCATTGTCTGCCTGCTTGCATTGTTTCAGATGAGAAATCTGTTCTCATCCTTTTCTTTGTTCCTCTGCATATAATGTGCCTCTTTTCTTTGCCTGCTTTTAAGATCTCTTTGTCACTGGTTTTGTGGAGTATGATTATAATGTGCCTTCTTGTTGTTTGTGTGTGTGTGTGTTTCATGTTCTTGGGATTCACCGAGTTTATAGGATCTACAGGTTTATAATTGTTACCAAATTTGAAAACTGTGTATTGATTATTTCTTCAACTAGTCAAATCTGACTTCATTTCTGAATCCCTTTCTCCTCTCTCCTTCAGACTCCAAGTACATGTATATTAGTCTGCTTGAAGTTGTACCACTGATCACTTGATATTTATTTTTTCTCTGCATATTTCATTTGCTGTATTTTCTACTACTATGTTTTCACATTTACTAATCTTTTTTTCTGCAAAGTCTAATTTGGCATTAATCCCATTCAGTGTATTTTAAATAAAATCATTGACATTTTTATCTTTAGAAGTACAATCTGGATCTTTTTAATATTTTTTATGTCTTCCATTAAGTTTTTCATCTATGATAGAACACAGTTAAAATATCTTTTAGTCATTGATGGCTAATTTTAAGATCATTTTCATTTTTGTGTCAGTTTCAATTGCACTTTCTGTGACAGATTATATTTTCCTACTCCTTTGCATGACTGGTTACTTGATTAAGTGCCAGAAATTGTGACTTTTAGCTTTTTGGGTACTTGATATCTTTGCATTCTTAAGGATATTCTCAAGCTTCACTCTGGGGTGCATTTAAGTTACTTGGAAACAGTTTGATCCTCTGGGTCTTGCTTTTTAAGATTAATAAGCGAAGCTAGATTAGTGTTTATTTTAAAGTTAATTATTCTCAAATATTGAGGCAAGATCCTTCAGCACACCGTAATGCTGTGTGAGTTCTGATGTTCTGCAGCTAGCTGCTGGGAACTGGCCTAGGTGTACATTAAACATTTCAATCCTTTGGATAGTTCTTTCCAAGATTTGCATGATGTTTCCCACATTCATGGACTGATCAGTTCTCTATTGAATTCTTGGAGGAGGAACCCCTATAGACAGGGTTCTCTCTTTGCAAAGATTTCTCTTCATACATACTCTTCACTAAACTCTCAAGCTATCTAGGTCTTCCTGTGTTCACAGCTCTACTTCATAGATTCAAGAAGTCTGTTTCTGCCTAGTTTCCCTCTTCTAAGGCAGTAAACTTGGGCAATCATGTCTGTCAATGACTGATATTCAGCGTCTTGAAAGCATTGGTTTATATATTTTGTCCAGTTTTTTTTTTTAGTTGTTTTAGAAAGAAGATAACTCTAGTCCTTTATCCTCTAATTTGGCCAGATTCCCTCTACTATGCAGTTTAGCCGATTACAAAATCTCAAAAAAGCAATCTCTGAAAATTTATAAAAAACTGAAATAAATGAGCATAATTCTATACCAAGTTAATGACAAAGTCATTTAGAGCACACAACTCTGTAAATCTTTATTGGTATATATTTTAATGATTCATAGAGATACAAAAAATTTAGGCTTTATTTAGAAGTGTAATTGTTAAAATAATGGTAGTAATATTACTTTAATCAACATATATTCACATATGTAAAAAAGAAGTTAATGTGGTTAGGAAATAAAATCTTCAGCATAGGAAAGAAAGATCTAATTATGAAAAAGGTAAATGTTTGAAATATTTATTTACAGATGGAAATATTAATATAAGCTCATGATTTACTTTAACAGCACTTATTTCTTAGGCCTGTCCATTGAGGAGCCTAGAAAAAATTACAACACAGTAATAATGAACATACCAACAACTTGGATTTTATACTCTAAATGCCATTTCCTATGAAAAGAACCAGGGTTCTTTGGAGGAATGGCTGATCCCATCAGGTTTGGGCAGGTAAAATACAAGATGAGCCTGGAATGCTTTATGGGAACCCCAAAACAAGTAGGCTTTTCAGGACTAATGGTCATGGGAAAAAGAAATTTGAGGCCTACAGTTGCCGTGATAGGGGAGTTTGAACATCAATAAGAATAATGAATACGATTGCTTCAAACATAGTCACTACACAAAAACCTATGAGTTCATAAGAAAAAGAGAGCCAAAAAACATACACACAGCTTGACTGTAAACTAATGAGCCATAACTGGAGTACCAACTCTTTACTATGGAAACTAGCACTTAAAAGGAAAGAATTATGAATTTATCCTAACTTTTTTCTATATAAATTATATTTCTAAATAACTAAAAGAAGGTAAGATCTCCATAGAAATCTTCTGACTAACTCTTAATCCTATACCTGCTGAAGCCAGATAGTATAAATGCAAATTAGGATTATGCTACCCTTTATCAAGGGCATAAAAGTAAATGTGGGTTGAATAAAACTAAATGAGCTTTTTGCCTGATTATTCTCATATAAATGCCATACACCATTTGTCAAGAGGCAAATACAACTATGACAAATAGGCAAGGCATTTTAAAATCTATGAATCTGATTTCTCTTTTTATGTTGTAGTAACCATTTATGGATAATTAGAAGAGCTATCTCTGTTTTATCAGCACATCAGTGGACAGGAAAGATGATGGTATACTTCATCACATTAAAAAAAAAAAAACTTATTTGGAGCTACTGAACAGATCTATACTTTTTTGCCATGAGTTTAAAGCAACTATGCTTCCAGCCAAGGATAGTGACTGAAAAACATAATTGTGGGTGCATTTGGCATAAGTAGGATAAAAATGAGAGAATAAAGAGTGAAAATATTTTTTTGAATATAGTTCAACCATATTTTGAGAAATTGTAGTTACAAAGTTCTAAATGAAATAAAAATCAGACATGGAAAAAATCAATGAGATAAAATTTTTAAAAGATTAGAAGGTAAAAAACAGCAAACACAAAACTTTCTCTAGAGACTTCCTTAGATGAGGCAATATACATTAGTGTTTTTGAGCAAAGGAATTTTAGGAAGCCAACTATGAACTAGCTTTTATGACTAATTTGGGCAAGTTGCTTAACTTTTCTGAGCATCATTTCTCTCTCATCAGTTATATATGGGCCATTAGTGTACCTATAGCATGGGCTTGTCAAGATGATTAAATGAGTTGACATATATAAGTGTTTAAAATAAAGACTGCACATATTAAGTTTGTAAAAATCTTAGCTGGGATTATTTCCTTGACTTATTGTTTTCTTAAATCTCCTCCCATATTTGTTCTCTAGCATATAACTGAATGCAAAATTTCATTCTTTGATGTTTTCATGTTAACCATTTGGAATTATGGAATTTCCTCAAAAAATGACTGCTGACACATGATAGGTATCACTGATGTTAACGATGACCTTAATAGAGAGAGCTTTGATAGTTCTGAATAAGACATTATTGAACAAAAATGATAGTTTGTAGATTGAGGAGGCAGGCAAGCATGCTTGTCTAAATAAAAATAGATGGTAGATTACTGAGATAAGCATAATCTATCCTATCACAGTCCCTGATGACTTGCCACCAAGGAACTGTAAGGACTGGTGAAAGTCATCCTAAACCTAATGGCTTCCATTTTAAAGAATTGCTAGTAATATATCTTATGCCAAGAAGGAGACACTGTAAACTACACTTCTTTTTCTTTTAAATAAGAGAAAGAGAATTCAGAGAATTATTGGCTAATAATTTCTAGACTGAAAAGACTATATAATTAATCATCAAAAATCAATTTGAAAACATCTACAGAAGACTAGGCCATTGGCATTTTTTATGAACAGTTCTAGACTGATATAAGCTCCATCTATGACAGAATGGCAGGGCCGCTGGATGGGGCAGAAATGATGGACATAATCCATCTTGATTTCAGCAAGGTGTAGATCCTGGCTCCTGTTACATACTTATTAATAATATTGGCATGATATTCTCCATCAGTGTTCTCCTCTCTGTGCTCTGACACAGGTTTGCATTCGTCCTGTTTGCACCTCTAGATCGTTTATTCCTATGTTCATGAGGCCAGACATTGGGACCTAAGAATGTCTTACATTTAATCAAACTGTGCCTTCTGCAAGGATGTCTTGCTTTACTTCACTTTCTCAGACAGTGGTATTTTACTTATATTTCTAAGATTCAACAGAAGATTCACTAAGTCTCCTTTTTTTGGAATCATCCACTATCTCCCATGTGGTCCTCCAACTTTGTTTAGATTCCTTACTCAATTAGAGACCCAAATGCTCTTGACTGTATCAACTGCTCAAAAATTATGCCATCTGAGGGAGATAATTAATATGTCAGTTTTGGTTATTGGCTTTGTATTGGTGGATGAGTTCTGTGTATATGGGGTAAAAGAAGATACCAAAATGTTTTAGATGGTATGGAAGCAAATTAACAAGAGATAAAAACATAGTGGCTCATTGAATTACATCAAATAGAGGCAGCACAGATTCATGAATCCTTATACTACCTTAGTAGCTTTGTGTCTTTAAATAACAAACTTTCTGTGCCACATTTTCCTTACCCATCCCCTATTTTTAATGGCATGCTTTTTCTCATTGTTTAATCCACACATCCCTTGAATAAAGACTATGTAAGTTTCACTCAATAAACATTGAATGAGTGAATGGATGGGTGCATAAAGGAACAAAAACTACAAGTATCAGTGTAAGCTGGGCCACTTCATTATAAAATATTTACACTGGTTGTTTTTGATAGTCCTACTACATTATGAAATAATGAAATCTTATACATAAAAGTTCAAAATCAACATCATTGTAAAATTATTTCAATAAAAAAATTTTTGAATAACTCTTATATGGCAGTTTGAGACTGCCCTAATAAAGTACACTAAGTTTTCTATGTCAACATAGAACAGAGACACACACATATTTCTGAGGGAATCTGGTTTGGACTTTTCTTTCCATTTATAACTAAAGGCAATTTTTACTGAGTAACCTGTTCTGGTTTGATTATTTTTAAGTCTCCTCTTCCTGGTAGACAAGAGGTACTGCTTAATAAGTGTGAACCAAGGTGCACTCCTATAGATTTGAATTAAAGAAGCCTAAGGTGGATAAAAGAATTTTTGTGTCTTCCATGTTCTGTCTCCCTTTCTGATATTTCCCACTTATTTTTCCTCCTTTCCCCTTTATTCTCTTTCACTATTATTTATATTCCCCCAAATGAATGAGACTGTATAATGTTTGTCCTTCTCCGATAGAAGACTCCTAACCCTGGGAAAGGAACTAGGGGTGGTGGAAGGGGAGGTGGGTGGCGGGAGGGAGTGACTGGGTGGCAGGCACTGAGGTGGGCACTTGACAGGATGAGCACTGGGTGTTATTCTGTATGTTGGCAAATTGAACACCAATAAAAAATAAATTTATTATTAAAAAATAAAAAATAAAAAAAGTTTTAAAAAAGAATTTTTGTGGATCTTATGGTTATAACCTTAAAAAGGGGGCTCTGACTCCGCACATACCACTACCTTACTCTGATGGGAAGGACCAACTCTGCATAAAAACTTTTTCTTAGTGTAGTAGAATATGGCTCCATTGAGTTAGCATTAGGACCTTTACCCACAAGAGGGGGAACATATTGATATGGAAGATGTTAGAAAGATTTAGAGAGCATGATTAGAGGTTTCTTCTCTCTGGTTTGGTTCCTCCTTACACTTAATCTCACATATTTTATTTAGGTGTGCTACTTTTCCATGATTTGCATGGTAATGCAAATAGATATTAGCAAATACATTTTTAGGAAGACTCAAGTATTTATAGTATTCAAGTACTTCTAGAGTAATAGCTGCAGAGAGTACTAGAAGTATCATAGAAAAGTGAGTCCTCAAGATTGTCAAGCAAATGTTTTAAGAATCAAAACAAGGACAGATTGGAATCAGTATCTGGAAATGTAAAGGTATTTTTCTTAATCTAATAGAAACCTCATATTCAGCATTCTTTCAGGTGTGGAGGAGGGAATCTAGGTATTACTAGGGAGGTCACCCTGATTAGCATGAACACCACATTCACTTAAGGGTGAAGAGGACTAAAAGTTAAAGAAACAGTAGTTGGGGGCCTGTGGGTTACCTAGACAGATCAGAAGGGGTGAGGTCCTAGCCTGAAGCAGAGGCAACAGCAGGAAACAAGGTTGAGACATAGTGGATTTGAGTGGAATTGCTAAACCATGGTCAAGAAGGTCAGAGAGAGAAGTGAGAAGATCCTGAGATGTACTTCAAGGACTAGAGGGTGAAAGGGGCAGCCTTCTAGAAGAAGGCTATCCTAAAGATCTTGAGGATTTATGTGCTCACCTCTCCCACCTTTGAATTTACAGGGCTTTCTAACATTATCATCCATATTCATAATCTAATATATAAGATTATTATCTTATACAGTAATCAGAATGGCAAATGCACAAATGTACCCTTTGGTAAACTTTTATTGGCCAGCTTAGAATTCCGCAACAATCTTCACACTAAACCAGATCAGGTCTCCTGCTGTTTAACACAGGTGATGCACACACAAGGTTTGAAGTCCCATAGATGAGATGTGGGAGAACTTCAGACTAACCCCACTGTGTTCTTTTAGTCCCCTCCATAGGCCCCCATGAAGCCAAGGAGACTCACTAGGAAGCCAGTGGAAAATAATACAGCGAGTTTTCAAAACTTGTAATAACTTTTAAAGCAGGTACCTAAGGGTAGAAAGCAGAGTACAATAGTTACATGGGAAAGGCTCCTCTACAGACTAGCTATGTGATCTTAGAAAGATACCTGATCTCTCAATGCCCTGGGACAACAAATGCACAATAGGGATAAGCCAGTACTTCTCTCACAGAGTGGCTGTGAGGATTGAATTAGATAAACCTGTCAAGTGCTTAACACAGTGCTTCTCACTTAGTACAATTTCAATAAACATTACTGTTAGTAAGAGTTGAGGATCATTTGAAGTTTGAGTATGTTATATATTTATGTATTTTATTATATTACATATAATAACATATATTTACATATATACATAAAATAAAGCAATTTAACAACCTGTAGTGTTTTCAAAATAGCATATAATACAATAGAGGAAGAAAGAGGGAAGAAATAAATGTTTTCCATGAGAAATTCTAACACATCTTCAAAAAAGAGAAATTGAAGACTATGGCTTTTGGTCAATCTGAAATTAAAAGCCCTGAGGTCTAAGAAAATTAAAAAAATTACATACCTTTCTGAATAAGTGAACTAACACTTTCAAGGGATTTTTGTGAGACATGTTGAAGTGAAGAGAAAAAAAATTTTTCAGAGTAACCTAGCTAGTGAAGATTTCATAAGTTCTTCAAATACTGTAAAAGAAAAATGATGTATCTTTAAAACTTTCCATCTAGATGAAAAACTATTTTTTCAGAAAAAAAGAATAAACAAACCATTTTTACATTAGTCAATTAAAAATGGGAAAAATAGTTGAAATGTCTAACCCTTCTCTTTGAAGTATTTTATTTTTTGCAGCATAGATTTAGACTATTGGAACAGATTTCCTCTGCTGTGTCAGGAGGGTCATACTGCAGAAGATTATTGCAAAAAAATTTTCCTCTTTTGAAAGCACTTACTTTTCTTCCATTGATGCTTATAATGGCCTATTATTTAGTCACGGATTAAATAAAAGATTTAAAGGAATGAAAGAAGTTGAATGTGGGTATGTTAAAAAGTTTTTATTTATTCATTTATTTTTTAACTTTTTATTTTGCAGTAATTATAGATTCACATGAAGTTGCCAAGATAATAGAAGGAAGTCTCTCCACTCTCTCCTGGTGGTTATATCTGATATAACTATAATACAAAAGCAAAAACAAGAGTTTAATTTTAATGAAAGTTTCTTAGATGAAATAGCTGTTCTGTGTGGATGTGCACGTGAGTGCGTGTGCCCATGTGCGTAAGTGGGAGGTATCCTGAAATTTCTCTAAGAGTTTCAGCCTGGAGGCAACTTCAATCAATAGCAGCCTACTCACTGGAAGGGCAGAAGGCTGGGAAGCCTCTAATAGTGACAGCAGTCTTGCTTGAAAATCAGGTCAAGCCCAGCAGGCTTGAGACAAATGGAAGAATAATCTGGAGTTGCAACCAAGACCCCTGTGTCAAAGCCTCTACTATCAATGACCAAACAAAACAACCTGACAGATTGGAAGAAGATTTATGTGATACATAGATCTGTATCCATTATCCCTTTTCATTCTCCCAGAGAAAAGGCGTAATACTAAGCATGATAGATCTTTAAGAGGTTTGTGTCCTTAAATTCCATCAGAAAATACAGTACAAACCTAGTGCTTCTTAGTCAGCTTGTATTATGTCTGTATTATCTTTAATATGAGTTCTTATCTTTAATATGGGTTCTCTGTGAATTGGAAATGTTTTTTAGGTCATGCTCTTGAAAGTGTAATGTATTAATAAAAGTAATCTGGAGCCACAGTTGACTGGAGGCAATGGGATGACATGTAGTGCAGATAGTACACTTCCTGACACTTCTCCCTCCAGAGGCTTTGCCAGGCATCACTAATCAAGTATGGCATCATGTCCCATTGGGCCAAGATACCATTTTTCACATGGGGTATCAGGCAGCCAATACCAGCTGATTATACTTGGCATAAGAAATGGAGCCTAATCTGGGGTGACCGGTGATAGGGGAAAGCTTCTCTAAGAAGTCAGGTTTAAAAGCAATTTGACAAAATTGAAGGAAGGAGATTAGACAAAGAGAAGAATCAAATACTTCATGGCCAGATTACTTTTACTAGTAGTCTTTAAATGTTTGTTTATAGCTATATCACTGGGACCTAACAGTATGTTTCATACAGCTGGTACTCAATGCATTTTTTTTGCTCAATTAATGAATGTTTTTTCTTATTTTAGCTATCAAAGAATGATAACAGAGAGGGACACCACCTAGCTCTTCAAAGCAGATCTCCATAGGGGAGGAATCCATTAAGGGATAAGGTGTAGTCTGGTTTGGTTCTTAGTTCTTTATGTCCAGAAACATAATTCTATAGTGTCCTGTTCCTAGAACTGTTCTTCTTCCAGTCACAACACTTTGGAGCCTTTTGATACTAGGTTTTCCTTTACAATAAATCATATTTGGATTATTTAATGTTGCATATCTCTGCCTACACTGAAACTATACCACTAATGTCTTAATTGCTACATTAGCTTCTTAAATTTTCAATGGATTTGATTTCCTCTGCTTAAAATTATTCTATGTTCTATTAATAAATGAACACTATATAACAAACTTGTTTTCTTTTACTATTACAAAAACTTTTAGGTATTGTAGGAAATTTGGAGTAATTATGGGGAAAAAAAGGCAATATAAAAATCATTCTTAATGCCATCAACCAGAACTGACCAGTGTTAGCATGGTGATTTGTATTTTAATAGCATTTCTTATTTGCTGATATATTGTTTTCCTTTCACAAAAATTTTCTCATGTTATGCATATTCCTTTGCAATATGCTTTACCCTACCTAACATATATTAAATATTTTTTCCATAATGTTTTGTTTGCTAACATATTGGCTGAATGTTGTCTCACCCCACAGATAGTGAATAACTTATTAATCATTTCCTTCCTGATAGACATTTCCATTTTATGCACTGAAATACTACTGTCATAGTATAACAATGAGAAAATTATCCAATGAGTTCCTTGGAATAATTTTTAAAAGATTATTTAATAATTTAAAGAGATGAAAAAATTTAAGTTTTTCAATATATACTGCCATAATGCCTGACACAGAGATCATATTGATGAAACTCCCACAAACAAAATGTAAAGAATTACCACTTTAATAAGTAAATCAAACAGATTAGATACAACTGAAGGAAGAACTGGTGAACTAAGAAATAAATCTGAGATAATTTATCCAGAATATAGAATACAAGTGAAAATCTAGAAAATACTGAAGAGACATTAAGATGTAGAAGATGTAATTAAAAATTCACAATCTGGGACTCCTGGGTGGCTCAGCAGTTGAGCATCTGCCTTTGCCCCAGGGCGTGATCCTGGAGTCCCAGGATGGAGTCCCAGATCGGGATCCCTGCATGGAGCCTGCTGCTCCCTCTGCCTGTGTCTCTGCCTCTCTGTGGGTCTCTCATGAAGAAATAAAAATCTAAAAAAAAAAAAAAAAAAAAAAAGTTCACAATCTAACAAGAATTTAAAAGGAGACAATAACAACAATTTGGGAAAAAGAATATTCAAAGATGCAGTGCTGAAAGCAGTTCCAGAATTAATGAAAGATATGAATCATCAGATTTAAAAAATCAAAATGAATTCCTCAACAGAGTAAATAAAAATAAATCTCAAAACAGTGAAAGAGAAAATCTTAAAAACAACCAGAGATAAGGCAATTCACTTCCAGTGGAAGAGAAACTAGAATATCAGTAGACTTATCAACAAAAACATCCTAGATAAAAAATAATAAAATTATAGAGTCAAAACTTTGAAGGAAACTGGATTTTATACTATTATTCAAATGTAAGTTCAGAATTTTTAAAAAGTGACAGATTTTACTGCCTAAAATTCTTCACCAAAAGTAATGAGGAATAAAACAGTAGTAGTCCAGAAAAAATACTGAATTTAGAAAATTGGTATGCATGTAGGTAAATATAAACAAATACCGAGCAATGAGCACAATAATAATGATAATGATTATCTCTAGGAGTTGAAAAACAGGATAGAAATAAAATACCAGATGATAAACATTTTAAAACGGAAAGAGTGTGTGGAATTAAAGCGTTTTAAAGTATTTTTATTGTTCAGAAGGATAGTAGAAACAGTGCTTAAATTAAACTTTGTTAATTTTAGTTGACAGGTAAAAGATTTCAATGTAAATGAAATAGAAGACAACTTAGAAAAGAGATAGTTTAAGAATATGAATAAAACAAGAGGAACCTCATAAGTTAAATAGATGCATATTTTAGGCCTAAGCAATTCTACCCTAGAATACTTAGATGTAAATAAGAATGAATGAAAAAAAATAAACATGAATGAATGAATGAATGAGCAAGCCAATACAAGATTTTAATTACAACATTGTTACAGTGACACTGAAAATTGAGTAAATAGGCTTTGGCCTACTCATGAGATGAAATACTATACATAATTAACATTAACTATATCTACATGTGTCAAGATAGCTAAGTATCCAGAATATTGAGTATAAAAGTAAGTTGTTAAAAAATGTCGAGTATGACACCATTTTTGTAAGCTTTTAAACAGAATAGTACTCTCTTCTACATTTGGTGTACAAAAAGTAAAGAACAAAGTATGAAGGAAATGTACTTTCCAGCTTCAGAATACTAGTTCCCTCTGAGAATGGAGTAAAAGAATTGGATGGAACTTTGGCTATATAAAACACTTTATTTCTTTAAGAAATACAAGTTTGAAGGAAATATAGTGATATCCGTGTAATCTGATTTGGTTGATGCTGGACGTCGTCATATTTTATTTTCCGCACTTCGCAGTCTACTTGAATCAATTCAGACTTAAAAATAACACTTAAAAGAAAATATTTTACATATCCAAATTACATTAATGAGATAAATGTTTTTAAACAGGTTGCTTCAGTTTGCTACTCAAGCATTACTTAGCCAAAACGTGCATATCTAAAGCAAAAGACATCCTTTTTAAAGTAGTTTGGCTAAAGACTAAACACTCCTTCCAGTGATATTCCAATTGTTCAGAAACAATTTTAGAATCCATCTTTTGTAATTTCCTAAAGCAGTTTGTTGTTTTGAGTTACCATGAAAATAATATTATTTTGTATTCAAATCTTGTGTATTACTTCATGGGCACTCAACCTTCCAGTCACTATTTCTGTGATGTGAATTGTGGCCAGGCAACATATATATATAGAATACTTGGTACTCAGTGCCAGGCATAACACAGTTCCTGCCCTCATGGGGCTTTTTGTCTAGGAGTCTCCCAATAAGTCCAGACTGTTCTGCACATGAAATAAATCTACCCTAGAAAGGGAACTACAAGCTATAGAAGGGGAGTGAGGGAGGAATAGCCTTTTCATGTAAAAGAAAGGAGCAAGAACAACAACAAAAAAAATGGTGTAAAACATGAAACAGTCCAAAAGTCAAAGAAAAATTGGAAAGAAACTTCAAGGTATATGAAGATAAAAAAAGTAGCATGAGGGATGCCTGCATGGCTCAGCAGTTTAGCATCTGCCTTCGGCCCATGGCGTGATCCTTGGGGTCCCTGGATCAAGTCCCACATCGGGCTTCTCACAGGAAGCCTGCTTCTCCTTCTGCCTGTATCTCTGCCTCTCTCGGTGTCTCTCATCAATAAATAAATAAAATCTTAAAAAAAAGAAAAGAAAAGTAGCATGAAATGAAAATAAAACACAACTAAACAAAAACTGTGATATGAAAGGCTTAGGATTCAGAAAGAGGCCTGGAGAGAGACAGAGACATACAGAGACATTGTCCTGCAGAGAGATACTAAGTGAATTAAGAACTAGGGTTCCATGCAGAAGGAAACAAAATGTCAAGTGCTTTTAAAGGCCATCTCAAAGAAAAGAAGCTGCGAGAATGAGAAAGACCAAAAAGAAAGATGATCTGCCATGATAGCTTTCGAATTCCACCTCGATGAAATGGCAGATATATAACCCAGCAATTGTAAATGCCATTTACTTTGTACTACATCCAGCCTTCTAATTCCAATTAAGTATGCTGAATTCTTTGACATATGCGGGGCTCGAAAGGACGAATTTCCAACACTCTCTTAAGAGAATTCATTAGAACTTTATCTTTCAGATCTGGCTGCAAGAAACCTTGAATGCCTAGCACTTGATTGAGTGTCCTTCATAAGGAAGACGACCATTTTTAACTCGGTGTCTGGGAGTCTGTTCCAAAACAAGATGGAAATCGCCGCCTGAAAGCTTCAGTTAAAACAGTATAATGAATGTTACAGCAGATTTCAAATATTGTAATTTGTCACATGTTTATCCCCCAAAGAAATCTGCAATAAAATCTCAGGGTGTGCAAGATAAATGTGCTGAGTGCACAGAGCAGTGATTAAGAGTGTGGGCTTCCAACTCAAACAGAGCTGGCTTAAATCCTGTTTCAGCAGTTTAGCGGGAGGCAGCCCTGAGCTCACTTTTGCCCTCTGAGCCTCAGTGTCCCCCATCTGGTAAACATGGCAAACGATGGCTACTTGTGTAGATGAGTTTTGAGGAAGTAGATAGGGTAGGTAAAAGTTTGGTACTATCCAGCTAGTTTCAGCGCCCATTCGCTACTTGCAGGGGTCTCACCAACAGCAATGACAAGTGGTGTAGTAGTGTAAGGGATGTGCTAATGTTCACCATTACCATTACCCTATATACTTAACTTTGCTGTGACAGCCCAGCTCCATGCAGATCACTTCCACAGGGAAGGTTTTCCTGAACTTCAGCGTACATCTGGTCCCTCTGCCACAAGCTCATATTTAAGTGTTATTTTATATTTGTATTTGGCTCATGCTAGCTCCTCACTGTGGCTAAAAGTCCTTGCACTTAGCACCTAGAGCTGAAGCTGACAAAATTGTCATCTGGTAAGAGCATCTTTCAGGAAAACACTGAATCATAGATTACTGAGTGATAAATGAACAATAATTATTAACAATGATTTAAACTTACAATTGGCTCCGAAAAACCTTGTGCATCTGTTTCTGCCGCAGGGACATGCCTGGCAGTGGAAACAAGGACACACTCTCCTTAGTATTTGAATTCAGTTGTTAGCTAAGTCATTCATTCTGCTCCGTAGGATGAATGTCTCTGATTTCACCCAGTTTGCGTTCATCCCACAGAAAGCAGTCTTATTTCCTTAATAAAAAGAGAATTGTTGAGAAAGAGAACTGGAACATGTAGCAAAATGCAGTTCTAGAAAGACAGAAAGAGAAGCACAACTTCTCATTCACCCAGATGCCAGCCATCTGCACACCTATAAGTTGAACCTTATTTTTTATGTCACAATTGTATTCCTTAAAATAAAATGGCAAATTGCTATTACTACAGCAACTGAGAAAGAACTGTATATGAGATACACCATGAAGGCCACAATGTCCGATGGTGACCACAGATTACACTGGGAGCAAACAGAAGCAATGAATCATCTAAGCAGAATGGGTACCTTCCCCGCCTCACCTCCCATCCTCCACATTCTAGTTCCCTAACTCTAATATAATGGAGTGAAAATTTGAATGCTAAATACTCTACATTCATAAAAAGAAACTGTGCAATATTAAAAGTGCTGAGAGCCAACTCCATATGGTGGAGGGATTCAACCCTGGTCATAGTGAGAATTAGCCTGGAGTGCTTCTGAAAACCATCCTATACCTGAGGTTCACTCCCAGAGTTTCTGACTCGAGTGATTCTATGTGCAGTGAGCATTCAGAACCATGATAAACCATTAATTAGTATCAATGGACTTACTTCTGAAAAAATAGATACTTTTCTCAGTAGATCAGAAAAAGAGATTTTCCTGTTTTAATATGTGAATGTTCTAGGCAACAAGGGGGGAAAACGTTATGTATTCACCAGAACAAAGAAGACAAATTTCACCTTTTTGTGTGTTCTTTGGGTAAACAAATGTATGGTGGTGGACAAGAGCATTGGCATTGTCATAATAGAACCACCTACAGAGGTTTCTCCAAGCACAGATTTATAGCGATTTATAGCATTGTCTTCTCCCACAAAACTTCCTGGCAGTCCCAGTGTATGTATGACTGTGAACCTCAGCCCCCTCACTAGCTCTAGATCCTCTTGTGCCCCAGCAGCCGACTATGGTCTTGTGCAGATCTTTCCTAGGACTCTGGAGTCCTGGTGTAAATAAGAGAAACCACGTGGTTGCTCCCAACTGAAGAGACAGCTGGTGTCCATCCATTCGTTCTCACATTCAGCTCACTCTCCATCTCACTGGGACTCTGTAGTGGCTATAGGTGCGTTCTCCTGTTCCCCATGGACTCTTGATTGGCCAACGAGGGTGGCTGAAGGGCCACTGACATTTCATAAGTGGGGTGTCTAAGCACAGGAAACTCTGGTGTATAGGAATTCATATTTTCACCAATATTTCCTGGGCTTCAGGGCAATATCTATTTTGAACCCCTAGATACCTTACTAATTTCTTAAATGGATTATGAGGCAAACTAATGATTCAGAAATTAAAGTTTGTGTTTTTCACCTAGTAGAGTTTGAGAACTCTCGTGGTGTGTTAAGTTTATCTGCTAGAGAAGCTAAAGCCTGTTCTTCCCATGCTCATTGCAGACCTCCTGAGATCCTATTTCCTAAATTTTATCAGGCTCTTCTACCTATCCTAACGGGTGTGTGGGGTCTTTCCTGCATTCAAAACAAGTATCCACTGATTGGCCATTTGCCTTTGAAGATGAGGTCATTTACTTCATCATTAGTAATACCACTCATGTCTTTCTAATTCCTTTTTGAGGGTTCACAGAGCTGAGGTGAAGGAGTGCAAGCAGATCTTTAACAAAATGTCCCACAAATTCTCCTTATGTAATCAACTAGAGAAATACGATGCCTCTGTTAGGGTTTTAATCTATCAACATGTTACAGTTTATTTGATGAAAGACTGTTCCATGCTGGATTACCAATAAAATATGAATTATACATAATCATCTCATCAGAGTTAACTTCTTTATGTTTTAAAAATACGAATCCTACCTTAAGGAAAGCTTCTATTTTCAAAGAGGAGTCTTTTCTGATTACTCTTGAAACTACAGTTATTCTCAAATGCCCTAGGGAAAGCAAACAGCTGTTGAATCCTACGCAGAACTATGGGTTCAAAATCAGTACTTAGACTTTTCATTTTAGCCCAGCAGGGCCACCCAAGTGACATTTCCGGGGAATAGAATCAACATCCAGTAAATTAGCAAACTTACACCACAAATGGAAATATTCAATTGAATATTTATAAGAAATAAAAAATTGAAGGTATATTGAAAAGAGAATAGCTTTCATTGTTGAAATGCCTAATGCTTCAAGCTAATAGTTTAAACTAAAAATCAGGATGTTGTTGGGAGGGGAGAGTAATTAACATTTTATGAGTAACCGTGCAAAAGTGTTGGTTATTATTAAAGGAAAAAGAAAAGGAAATACTTCCCAAGCGTGCTTTGTTCATTTTGATTTCTAGTGACAGAGCTTTTTGTGCTGTTTGGTAACGTTACGGTAAGAGTGCTGAATTAGGAGTCAGGAAACTTGAGTTTGGCCAGAGGCCTCTTGGCCTTAATTTTCTTCTGTGTGAAATGAGAAGGAGGGACTGGGCCAGATGTTTCTCATGTATTCACATGCCAAGTCTCTTCTTCAGAGATTCCGATTCAGTAGGTCTGGGAGATCCACCTTGAACATTCTGGGATTGGACCTCACAAGAGCAGCATTCAGCTCAGGTAAAAGTGATGTGTGTGGGTCAAACATTCAAGAGCTCAGAATGCTTACATGAAAGAAGGTACAAGAAAGGAAAGGAGAGAGAGCTGCTGGAAATCATGAGAACTGAGATGTCCTGTTCAGGGGCAATATGGAACAACTCTGAGCCTAAGTCCCATAAAATACAGGTGTCTACATCATGCATTTCTGAAAGAGAGATACGTCATAATTTGTAGGGTTCTGACATGGCTCAGGGGTGCCTACAGGCAGGTGGGGCTCTGACTTCCCTTTTTAAACGGGGCATTTCTGCTCAAATTTAAATGTCACAGTTCACTAGAAAAAACATATTTTAATTACATACTCTTTGTATTAGAACCTGGGGAGTCTGTATTTGCTCCTACTTTCTGTATCTGTTCATGCCACTGCCATCCTTCCTGTTGCCTGGTTTCCAAAGCCCATGTCTGGTCATGACCTAGCTTGTCAATTCCTTTATATTTCATTTCTCACTTATCCCTTTCGTTGATCTTCCATAACCGCTTCCTGATCACTGGCATCTAAATTACTGCAATGGCCTTTTCTCTGGGCTCTTGGCCTCTAGTTTCTTTCTTCTTCAATCCGTTCTGCATTGCTGGCCAAATGAACCCTTCTGCTCCACAGTTCTCATCCTGTTGTTTGCCTTTCCAAAATCATACTTTTGATTAATTATTTCTATGTAATGGCATCAAAATAGAGTTAAAAGGCTCTCTATGATTTGAACTCACCATAGCATTACAAATGATCTTGTTCTTTTGTCTGTTTCTATCTTATGATTGAGCCAAACTAGAATTGTTTCCATATCATATACCTGGGCCCACGATTTTATCTAATTTGGCATACTCTTTTACATATGCTATTGTATCTCTGGCCATGTTTGTTTATTGAAAGACGGTAGGAGAGATCAAAGTACACATCTTATTTTCCTAACACAATTATTTCAATTTTTATATAGCCCTTTCTCTTTTCCTTTTACATATGCATACGTATTTTCATAAATAGAGTCAATTTTACATATATTTTTGCATTCTAGTTATAATCCTTTTCCACTTGGCCACATAATCTTCATAGCTCTCATTTTAAAAGTTGCATAATTTTCCATTCAGCAGATGTGCCATAATTCAGTTAACCATTCTTCTATCTATAGTTAGACATTTGGTTGTTCCTAATTTTTAGCTATTATAAATAATGTTGCAATTTTTAGCTATTATAAATAATGGTGCAATTAATAACTCCATGTATAACATTCTCCCTGGGGTTTATTACCTTTGGATAACTTTCCAGGAGTGAATTAGGCCAAAGATATAAAATTTTTATGGTTTTTGATGTACATTGACAAATTGTTTTCCAAAAAGGTTATACCAATTTATGCTGCCACCAATAATATATGAGTACACTATTTTTACTACAAATTTGCTGGCTCAATAAAAATAACTATACCTTATTACTATATGAATTTTTGTATTTTCATTACTAGGAAATATAATTTTTTTCATATTTTGTTTAATTATAGCATTTTCTTCTTACATAAAATGCTGAAGTTATTTACTGGCAACATTTGTGAATTTCAGAAGGTCACAGCCATGCCAGTCTTATTTTCCAGTCTCTACTAAATCTCAGCTCCAGTCCTGGTGCATAGAGATCAGTCAATATATATTTGCGCTGTAAATAAAGACTTATTTATTTTTTAAGGTCTCATATGTTTTTACCAATTCATATAAGCATTTTATATACTATGAGTATTAAGTTTTTGTCATAGGGAAATTTTTCTTTTAGTTTAATATGATTTTAGAAGATAAAAGATTGTAAGAGAAACAACTGCTATTTTCTTTGTGCATCTTTATATTGCCTTAAAACCTAAAAGTTATACTCCATAGAGATGAGGACATAAAAATTGACTTTTAAAAAAATTGTTAAAGTTTCCATTTGCAGATAAAATCTTGCTATTTTTCAAGGCCGATCCTCAATGCACCTTTTCCTAAATTCTGTCCGGGTGTTAGGCCATTTATCTATAAACATGGTCATCTGTGACTTATGACTGAAACCTTTGGTATAAAGCTCATAGGGAACCTCAACATTGCATCTGTGCATAGGACCATTTTTACCGAGACAGAGGGATTTAAATTAATCCAGCCAACATTTCAAGATTCCAGATTAAGTCAGCACTGCTACTATTTTAGCCATAAAGCTTTATTCTAACTATAACAACAGAATTTCTGCTATGGTCTCATGCTGAGGTACCTGACATTTTAATGTGATTATTTTGATAGAGGGACATTTCGATAGGGATATTTTGATATGGCCTTGAAAAATCAATCATTAAATTTTAAGTACATCTCAGTTCCCAAGAAAGAGTGTGCAGCAGGTACTCTCAACCTATCCAGAAGCCCCATTCTACTTGTCACCTCACCAATGCCTGTTTTGCTCCCCATTCCTGGGTATCACAGCAAAATCAAAATCATGATCACATCAAAAACCCTAGCCTGTCATTGCCTATCCTATTCTTCATAACTGAATTCCTGTTTCATGTTTTCATCTTTGAAGTGTTGATCATAACCCATGTTGATCTTGAAAGGATCTTCTGATTCTTGTCAGTGTCCCCCTCCCCCCGCTTCAGAATTACCTGGTACCACTGCCTGCCTACAGCTGTAAGCAGCATGCTTCTGAGTTGCAGTCATAGGGATTGACCTATGGACTCAGGTGGACCTGAGGACTCCACCACCTCAGATATTTCGATATATCTTCTTGGATGTTTCTGCCTGGCATGTTCAGCTTCTCTACATGGACCCCATCTGCTATTTCTTCCATAGTGTAAGTCCATTGTCATGTCTCCATTTTATCTGATCCTGTAGGATTACTTTGTTTTGGTCAAATCCATCCAGAGATATGACTGCTCCTTCCTTGATACTTTCCTTATAACTGGCCCATTACAAGATTCCACCCCTCTCCTGCCCTCAACAGAAACCCACATATCATTTAGTTCCCATTCTTCTCAACCTTCACGGCACTGGCCCAACTTATGTGATATTAAAGTTATTTTTATGACAGCTTAGCTCATCTCTAATAGATTGCGAAGTCCTGGAAAAAAGGAACAATGCTACTTTATATTTATATTCTCCTAAATTCCATCAACTCCCATATGCCTTCACACAGAAAAATATTCTTTGAAACAATATATTAATTTTGTTCTACCATCCTTTAACCTTTCTTTTTGTACCTTAAAACCCCTCTACTTCTGTCAAATGTAGCTCTTGGATACTACCAAATCCCAGTTTATACTGCACCTCTAACAGGGAGAGAAACACCAAAACAAGCAAAAACAGCCTTTTTTTCTATTTCTGTAAATCTCCTGGTTCCTCTCCGGCATCTTACAGCTCACTTCAAGAGGCATTCTCCCATCCTAACCTGCAGCTGCTACCCCACTGGACATTTCTCTTCTGTTCATATCGTTGGGCTTTATGGGTCAGCAGTCCTCCTTTTATCCCTTTGCTCTCTGAACAGAGTAGGTGTAGGTGGATGCAAGAAAAGAAACTTCATAAAGGTAATGCTGATGAACTAAGTTTTTGGGTTTTTGAATTTTGTTTTGTTTTGCTTTCTTTTTAGTGGGGGGGATAAATTTGCTTTGACCTATTTACACTGCTTCATACTGTTTCTCTAGTTAGTGAATTTATAAAATAGCTCAGTTGAAGTAGGGTTACAGGGCTTGCTCACAGGATAGGAAAAGTCAGCTGACCCATGGGAAAACAAAAAATAATGTTGCTTCCTTACCCCTAAGTTGGCAAAATCATCACATCTACCAAGAAAAATTCTTACCCTTTAGCATCTCTTTTATGTATTTCAGAGGAGCCTTAATTACAAACAATGGACAACCCATTTTGTTTGATTTCTGTGCATGTATTTAACAGGAATTCTGATATACAATAATCTTTTATTTATTGTGCTCACATAATGTGTACAGAAGCATTAGATATTATTATTTGTCCTTCATAAATATTAGTGCTGCTGATTTAGTTACTATCAGTGATATCACCAAGGCTGTACGGACAAAATAAACTATAAACTGCACTTTTTTAATGCTTTGTGACTAGCCGACACAGCCAGGAAATGGGGACCTTAAAAAATGTAGACATTCTGTTATAACCTCTACCCACATTGGGACAAATATCCATTAAAATCCCTTAAAAGTGACAAGATCATACTCCTAGTGTTATCAAAATGAGATAATGCCTTCACAATAAAAACAAAAATTCAGATAGGTAAAAAAGCAAAAATTGAACTGCAGAGTTAAAATAGAGATTTATTTTAACCAAAATATTCACCCTTGGTCTCAAGCAATATGTTTCAAGGGAAATAGCAATTTTGCACTGTCCTCTTCTCCTGAAATGGCCATGTGGTCTTGAACTGTTTATTGCATCTTGCTGAGAGGAAGGCTTAATGTCAATAGGAAGGCTAGCACCAACCCCAGGGAATGAGTGCCAATTGCAAAGGACAGCTTGACTAAAAGAACTCGGTGCCAAATCTCTATACACATCAAATTCTTCCTTTAAAATAAAACCTTCAGGGATGCCTGGGTGGCTCAGCAGTTGAGCATCTGCCCTCAGCTCAGGGTGTGGTCCTGGAGTCCCAGGATCAAGTCCCACATCGGGCTCCCTGCATGGAGCCTACTTCTCTCTCTGCCTATGTCTCTGCCTTTCTCTCTCTGTGTCTCTCATGAAATAAATAAATAAAATCTTTAAAAAAGAAGAAATAAAACCTTCAAACACTTGATATTGTATTTTTAAATTCTCTTGTCTGCCATGTATTATGGCCTGTTATGTATATATATATATATATATATATATATTTGCTAAACAGTTCATAGTTTATTATATAACGACTTTTAAAGTATCTCCATCTCATTTGATTTCCCAACTACACTACAAAATAAGCTGGTTGCATCATCAACTTTACTCAGAGAGAGAGGAAACTAAGAGTATGAGTGTTGGAGCAACAAACAAGGACCGATTAGTGGAAACTGCAGAGGTGGAATGCAAATCCACATCTCTGACTCCCTCACTTCTTTTCTTTCAGGCTCTATTGCACCGCTTTTTGCTGGGTATATGCATAAACAGTCTGGCTCTGGAAACTGAACTCAACATGGAGATTTTGATGTATCCCCCATCTTAGAGCAATGGTGTCTTCTTTTGCTGAATGAGCTTCCTGAGGAATTAATATTTATATCCTCCCAATAAGACACTCCAGGGTGCATATTATGGACGAGCAATGATATGCCTTTGCAGTTAATGGCACTCAGTCAAAACTACCAGGGCATGTCATTATTAGGTCATAATACCCACCCTGGAGTGTCTTACAGCTTAATTGTTCCCTCTTCCAACCCAGAAACCAGCAAAAGACATATTTTACTAATGTTTCTGCTTTGTTAATGAGTTCGGAATGGATGAACACATGTGTTCTGCCTATCAAACATGTATCCAGAAATAAACACAGGTCTCGTAATCCCCAACTCCAGCTTGCGTATTTTGCTACAAAATGTTTGGCATGGCTCTGATACTTCGGAAAGTGAAGATTTAGTATGCAATGTCTGCCTAAATATTCAGACCCTGAAAACTGTGGAGACGTCCCCTTCTGCCAATGTCCTTAGCATTTATCTCCCTACCATCATCTGTTTTTCTGCTAAAAATTTCCATCAAGTGAGTTATAGTTTAATCTGGACTAGAATCCACAATAGACTATTCCTGATCTTTTGACTATATAGCTAGCTGTGGCTTAATGAGTATTTAAGCTTCGGTGTTTTGTTTTTCTTGCCCACATTCACCAAAACTCTCCAATCAGAATACAAAATTCATTGTGCATCTTTAGGCTCTGGTTCTTCTACCATAAAGTCACCCTTTGTTTACAGCCACATTTTAAATAAAAAGCAAAAGGCTGAGAAGTTCTAGGAAGAAAGAGCAGACCCAAATGTGTGTGATTCTAAAGTATGGCTGCCTAGCGATAGAGGGCATTTGACTATTCAAATAAACATGATGTCAGAACACATTATGAGATGTTTCTGTTTAAGTTCCCTCAGATTGTATGTAGTAGACCCATGAGGCTTAATCTCTCCCACTGCGTAGGAAGTACTTGGTGAAGGTAGTAGAAATTTGAGGCTCCAGGTCAATGAAAGAGATGCAGCTGCCGGGCTATTTAAGGGAAACATCTCTTGTAAGGTTTGTGGTAGAAAGAAATTGATTTTAGATGGAGTTGTATAATCTTGGTTCATACTCCCAGAATAGTACATAATAACATATAATGAGTAAAGAGATCCACTTAATAATTTTAAGACTTTCCACAAAAGCCTATTTCCCAGATGGCTTCACCAGTAAAGTCTATCAAACATTTAAAGAAGAATTAACACCAATTCTTCACAAGCTTTCTCAAAATACAGAAATGGAAGGAATACTGCTCAGTTCATTCTATGAAGCATGACTTAATTACCCTATTGCTAAAACCAGACAAAGACATCACAAAAATAAAAAGAAATACAGTTCAGTATCCATTAGGAGCATAGATCCAATATCTTCATCAAAGTATTACCAAATCAAACCCAGCAACATATGAGAAAGATCGTATATCATGACCAAGTAGAATTTATCCAAAACAAGTTGCAAGGTTGGATTACCATCTAAAGACCAATTATGTAATATATTATATTAGTAAAATAAAGGACAGAAACCTCATGATCATCTTGAGAGACATAGAAAAGTTATGTAAAAGTTTTACATTGTAAAACCACCCAAGAGGGGATCCCTGGGTGGCGCAGCGGTTTGGCGCCTGCCTTTGGCCCAGGGCGTGATCCTGGAGACCCGGGATCGAATCCCACGTCGGGCTCCCAGTGCATGGAGCCTGTTTCTCCCTCTGCCTATGTCTCTGCCTCTCTCTCTCTCTCTCTCTCTCTCTGTGTGTGTGACTATCATAAATAAATAAAAATTAAAAAAAAAACACCCAAGAAACTAAGAATTGAAGTGAATTTATTCAGTCTCATAAAATCCATCTACAAAAAAACCAACAGTTAATATTATATGTAACAGTGAATGATTGAATGATTTTCCTATAAGATCAAGAACAAGACAAAGATATCTGCCCTCACCATTTGTGTTTAACATTGTACTAGAAGATCTATCCAAGACAATTAGTCAAGAAAAAGAAATAAAAGACATCTAGATTAAAAAGAAAGATATTTCCACCACAAATCATATGATCACGTACCTAGAATATCCTAAGGAATACACTAAAAACTTATTAGCAGTAATAAGTTCAGCAAGTTTGCAGGATGCAAGTTCACTATACAAAAAATTATTTGTGCTTTTATACATTGGCAATAAACTATCCAAAAATGAAATTAAGAAAATAGTTTCATATACAATAACACTAAAAGGAAAAAATACTTAAGAATAAATTTAACAAAAAAGTGCAATACTTGCAGTTTTGAAAACTATAATTGATGAAGATCTAAATAAAAGACATCTCATATTTATAGATTTGAAGACTTAATATCAAATTAATCTACAGTTTTAACACAATTTATATCAAAATACCAGCTGGCTTTTTTTATTTTTGCAGAAATTGACAAGATAATCCTAAAATGCATATGGAAATGCAAGGGAGCCAGAATATCCAAGACAATTTTGAAAAGAAGAACTAAGTTGGAGGACTTTTATTTTCCAATCCCAAAAGCTACTAGAAAGCTATAGTAATCAAAACGCTGTAGCACTGACATTAGGATAGAGATATAAATCGATGAAATATAACTGGGAATCAGAAATAAACATTGGCATTTATGATCAATTGATTCTCAACAGTGTGCTAAGCTAATTCAATAGGGGAAAAAAGTCATCTTTCTAAGAAATTACACTGGGACAAGTAGCTACCTACATGCCAAGAGAATGAAGTTGAACTTCTACTGCACACCATACACAAAAATTTACTTTTAAATCAGTTTGTGACCTAAATATAAAAGCTAAAATTATAAAATGCTTAGAAGAAAGCAAACAAATCAATCTCTGTGAATTTGGGTTAGACAATAGCTTCTTAGATATAATGCCAGTACACAAGCAACAAAAGAAAAAGAAACATAAATTGGACTTCATCAAAATTTAAAACTTTTGTGTTTCAAAGGACATTACTAAAAAAAATGAAGGGACAATACAAAGAGTGGGAGGAAATTATTGAAATTCAACTAACAAGAGACTTGTATCCAGGACATGTGGAGAACTCTTAAAAAAAAAAAAACTTAAAACATGTGTAAAGCATCTGATATTTTTTCAAAGAAAATATACAAATTATAAGTACATAAAATATGATCAAATAAGTAGGGAAATACAACTCAAAACCACAAGAGACAGCACTTTTTTGGTGTAGGGCATGGCTAAAATAAAAAAGACAGACCATAACAAGTGTTAGTGAAATGTGGAGAAACTGGAGCCATACTTTGTGGGTGGGAATATAAAATGATGCAGTCACTCTGGGAAATAGTTTGCCAATTTCTCAAGATGGTTAAGCATAGAGTCACCATTTGACCCAGCAATTCAACAATTCCTAGACATATACCCCAGAAAAAAGATTATGTCCGCACAAACACTTGTATATGAATATTCAAAACATCATTCATAATGATCGCTCAAAAGTAGAAAAAAACATAAATGTCCATTAAGTGATGAATGGTTCTAAATGGTAAGTGAATATCCATACAATGGAGTATTATTCAACAATAAGAAGAAATGAAGTACTAATATTGACTACAACATGGATGAACCTTGACAATATATGCTAAGTGAAAAAGCCAGTCACAAAAGTTCACACAATACATAATTCCTTTTATATGAAATGTCTAGAATTGGCAAACCTGCTTAGACAGAAAACAAATGTGAGATTGTCTAGGGCTAGAAAGCGCAGGGTATGGAAGGGCCTGATAATGGACACAGAGCTTTTTTGGGAGGTGGGGGAATGACAAATATGTTCTAAAATTAGATTTTGGTGATGGTACAGTGAGGGATGTATATCTGCGAATATGCTAAAAATCACTGAATTATGTACTTTAAATGGGTGAATATTGTGGCATACAAGTTAGTGAATATTGTGGCATAAGAGTTACAGCTCAGGAAAGTTGTTTTTTTAAGAAAAGTAAAACTGAAGATTGCATTGAAATGAAATCACAGACTCAGCTGTGTAGAGGCCCAGAGATAATCAGGTCAAGTGAGAAGAGGAAGTAAGAATTGATATATAAAGAAGAATGGGAATAATTGCTTCAACAGAATCCAATTTGAAATATCTTTGTGGTCTGGCAAAAAGACATATTCGTTCTTTGGTTAACTTGGAAGAAATGGGAGATGCTTCAAAGCCCTGGGGAAAGAAATAGATGTCGATAAAAGATAATGATCAAAATATGTAGAACACTAAGATTTGTCATAACTTAAATTACCAAATATGGGGAAAGATAGTTCACTGGACCTTGTTGCTTGGAATATTTTTCTTCAAATGACTAAGACTAATAATCTAGGATTTTAGTAGTTTCCTGTAAGTGACCTAGTATACAATAAATTATATTTGCATAATATATTATAAAATTTTTGTGAATTATATTCATTTCCGGTTTATAGAACTAATCCATGGACAAGGTGCAGAATAACTTACTGACATGTAAAGGTTAAATGTGAAAGTATAAAATTGGACACTATAGGCATTTATTTCCTCTTCGTCTTAGATAGTAGAGAATGAGAAGATTTGGGACAAGTCTTCCTCAAAATGTGCCACTTGGTCATAATTATTATTTTGATCTAAAGGCAATCAAAACCCAGCAGGTTCAGGAAAAGCTCTTTACCTCTCTCTCAAAGACCTGGGTTTACAGTGGGAGATGGGCCTATACCAGAAAGGAAGCTATTAACAGAGGTAACTTTTTACCTAAAACATGTACTGGCATAACAGGGCACCCTTGCTTTTTTTTTTTTTTTTAATTTTTTTTTTTTTTATTTATTTATGATAGGCACACAGTGAGAGAGAGAGAGGCAGAGACACAGGCAGAGGGAGAAGCATGCTCCATGCACCAGGAGCCCGACGTGGGATTCGATCCCGGGTCTCCAGGATCGCGCCCTGGGCCAAAGGCAGGCGCCAAACCGCTGCGCCACCCAGGGATCCCCACCCTTGCTTTTTCAAACACCTCCCTGCCTTTCTGGGAATGGCCTTCCTCTTCTTTGTATTCCCAGACCCCTTGCCCCTTTCCTTAGCTCACAATATTATAGAAGCCTCAGTTACCTGGCTGTTCCTCCACTCTTCTATTTTTAGGAGGCTCCTGTTGTATGTAATTAAATTCGTTTTTCTCCTATTAATCTGTCTTATGTCATTGTAATAGTTTGCCTGGCCAAACAACCTAGAAAGGAAGAAGGGAGAAGTTTTCCCACCCCGACAAGAATCAAGAGACTCTGTATTAAGTTTACAGATGAGGAATCAGGAGAACAGTTATATTATTTTAAAATTTGAAAGTAAACAAAAAAAAAAAAAGAAAGTAAACAAAAGAAGAACTGAAACTTTTTAAAAAAATTTTATTTTACAAAATGTAAGAAGGGGGTGTGAAAGGGGGAGGGGATTGACTTGTTCACTAAAGTTTATGGAACAAGAAATACAGATTAGAATGTATTATTTAGGATGATAAGACTTAAAGAATATACACAACTTTAAAATGTTTGCCTCCAAGAAGCTTGACTGGGGGAGCAGTGAGCGACTGCATTGTCCATTTAATGAGTTAATGTGATATTAGAGGTTCTCAGGATCATGAACATGTGTTAAGTTTAGGAAAGGAAAAGTATCAGGGACAATATGAAATTGAAGTCTTCAAAAAAATAAACTATAAAATCATAAGGAATTATTTAAAAACAAACAAAAGCAAGAGACCTTATTAGAAAACTATGGCTGCTCATCAGTTGGTCTTCCTCATTTTGCTTTTATAATTGAATTTGAAGGATTTCAATCGCTCAGTAGGAATGCACAGAACAAGGTACAGTCTCGGGATAGCTGTGGGTCTCAGTTATGCATTTTCTCAGGACAGAGCCACTCAGCAGTGAGGTTCCAAGGCTCCAGGCTTTGGGGAATCTGGACTGCCCACCAGGTAACAAGCTATCTGAAGAGGCTGGGCTCGTGGGGCCCCAGGCACTCTCTTATTCAGCCCACACAGAGAATTCCCCTTTCATTGAGATTCTCCTCTCATCAAGGGTTATCAGTCCAGCAGTCAATCGCACTGAACCCTTTTATCAGCCCCACTTGGTAATTATAAAATATTTGCAATTATACAATATGCTAATTCTTAGACATCTACAAACAGCTTAATCAATTGAGTGCATTTTATTATTTCTAGTCTAAACATTATGGACTCACATGAAGTCTCTGAGATCAGTAAATTATTCTAGATTGTTAAACTGCTGCCAAACCAATCAGAAGTTTTATTTGAATTTATTAGGCTTGCTACATTATTTAGCCAGCAAGATTGAGAAAAACAACAGAAACAAAGAGGCATCCTGGAGTCACACTGTGAAGCTTGATGGGTTCCCAAGAATTACAGAGCGGGGAGCCAGCTAAATTCAGGAGGAACCAGATTCACCGGAAACCTTCACTGTCGAGTTGAAATTAATGGGAAGCCAGGTTCTGGAGGGATCTGGGTTTCTTAAAAGCCTTATTTCCCCATCATAATATGTTCGATTGTGTATGTGTGTGTGTTGTAAGTGACTAGACATCTATGTTTACAGGTAAGTATAGGCATATGTGGTATATATGTCTCCAGCTACTTTATTGAAAGATTTTATTCATGCCTATCAAGACCTTCAGGGATGCACCACATTTGAACATCCCAAAATAGAGCAAGAGATGAAATGCTCTGCCAGTATTTATATTTAAATGTGTTCAACAAGAACCATATATTCCCAAACATAAGACAGGGCTTTTACCCACTTCCAAATTAATGCTCCTCATATTCAAATTTTTACAGTCTTTTATACTCCTGGGTATTACCAACATCCCAACCCATGACTTGATTTTTTAACAACTGAGTTGTCTTTGGAGAAAGCAGATTTCCTCAAAACCTCCTCAAACAATGCTTGCTTTGGTTGCTTCTGAAGATCATCTGATTAAATAGGTTTAAAACATTAAAAAAGATAGATGTAATACATATTTAGCCATTATTCTTGGAGGTATAATTTCCTAGCTTCTAGGCCTAGATGCTGTTTTAGTAAGTCAATTAAACTGCATTTTTAAAAGTAAGGTACTCAGTGGTTATGTTGTATAGGTCATGAAAATGCTCTTATAGCACAAAGTGGAAAAATTTTCCTCATATTTCAGTGAAAGTATTTGCAACCCCAAGATAAAACTTCTGTCAATATGCACCCAGAAGAAGGAAATGCTATATTTTAAAAATTGTGTTTAGAAGTGAAGATGATGTGCTTTATCACAGTGATTCTCAAACTTTACCATGTGTGCCTATCTGGGGGTCTTATTAAAAATGGAGACCCTGATTTGGGGCCTGGGATGTTTCATGCCAATTCAGGACCCCACTTTGAACAACAGGACCCCACAAATCTTTGTTAGATCATCCAAAAATCAACACTAAGGAAGGCGAAGACAAGCTTTACTGATGTCAACCATGCAGGTGAAGAGCTAAGGAAATTGTTTTAATGTAACAAAGAAATGGAAAGGAGGAATGCACACACACACAAACACACACACCTAATATGCAATTTTTTAAAGATTTTATTTATTTATTCATGAGAGAGAGAGAGAGAGAGAGGCAGAGGGAGAAGTAGGCTCCATGCAGGGATCCCAATACGGGACTGAATCCTGGGACCCCAGGTTCATGACCTGAGTAGAACACAGACGCTCAATAGCTGAGCCATGCAGCAACCCACTAATATGCAAATTTTAAATGCATTAGTATGATTAAACATAAATTAAACGATTTAAGATGTTTATTAAGTTAATAAAAAAGACATTTGATTCTTCAATCCATATTTCTAAATGTTTATATATATTTAAGTTGTCTGGATTATTTTTGTGTGGGATACAGGCAGACTGCTTTCTATTCATGGTCATATGGATGGCATTTCTCCCAAAAATTTCCTGCTCTGCTTAACAGATCTGAGAGACATAGCCAAATTAGAAATTTTTTTGAAAACTGGTTATTTGAACTGGAATAAAATGGGAATGTTTAGATTTCTTCTGCTCAATGATTAAATAGGATATTATGCTGAATTGATTTATTCTCACCACAGACTGAAAGTAGTACAAACATAAAAAAAAGTGAAATGCTTAGATAATATGTAGTTAGCCAGATTTTAAAGACTATTGTACATAACACAAAGGAAGGAAGGAAGCAACTCCTACTATTCAGTTGTATAAACCTCAGGACCAGAACCCAAGTAGGAGATGCGTATGAGCCTCAGAGGAGAAGGCTATCACAACAAAAGCATTTTTTAGAGAAGACAAATAAATAAGAATATAACATATCAGTTAAAGCTAAATGAAAGTAAAGTGCTCCAAGTACATCTTCAGTTAAGTTCAAAACATTTTTAGAAAAATATTTCAACTCTATACTTCTATAAGTACAGACACAAAGTTAGGCTGCCCTCAGAAGTTTCTGTCCACACTGGATCTCTATTTTTGTTGGAAAGAGATATTTCCAAGAGCAAATTCTTGCCATCTTTTCTAAAAATGTTCACATGGCAGCATAGAATATACTATTGCTATAGTAACTCTCCTAGAATGTAACTCTGCATTTACATGCAAAAAGTAAGAAAGATGTGTAATGTTATTAGTTAAAATTACTTTTGCCTCAATTGTGAACCAGGTTAATGGGACTAGTCATAGAAATGAAATAATTAATGTAGCTTTATAATATTGTATTTTGTTTCAGCAGTGAAACTGTTCCTCTGTTTCAGAAAGGATCTAAAGCTTCAAGATTCTGGTTTTGTATTTTTAACACTGAAATATATTTCTATAAAAATTTTGTGTCTAGAATGCTTAAATTAGAGTAGAAGAGTTGCCTAAAAACAAATATAATTGTGCTGCTTGAAAAAAAAAAGCAGAATGTTAACAAATCAATTGGATGTGGGGAACAGAGTGAGGAAATGAACATTAATGTTGTAAAAATTGTCTTTAAAAATAGTAATATCACAGCTGGTATTGTAAAGTGTCTTTAGTTTATAATCACTCCAGTTTTGTTCTTAATATGATTCCATTCTAGAGATACAGTCAGTTGACCTTATATAACTGTGTTAATGTAACCCACAAATAAATGATTAATAGCAAAATGCTAGGCAGATTTTCTGTGAGTCCTGCCATACTATAGTATATCGTGATTAATTGCTTATAGAATCATGGTTAAGTATATGGTTTTCATTCTACAGTGTAGGATGGCATCTCGATCTTTTTATTGTCATAAAATCCTAAATTTAAATGACTATTAATGCACAAAGACTTAATTGACTCCAAGAGATAATTATAATGAACATGCCAGGGCCCAAAAGGGTATAAACAGATCATTTTCTTAGAAGAGAAAATATAGAAAACTAATAAATCTGAAAACTATCATCCTCACTGTTAATGAAGAGTAATATTAAAAACAAAAATGAAGTAGTTTGAAGTGGGGCACCTTTAGGAACAATAGTTAGGAGTAAAAATCGATATAAGCCTTTTATAGAACCATTTGGCAGTATGTTTGAAGAATCTTAATGATGGATGTACCCTTTGGCTCAGAAATGGTGTTTCCATGAATCTAGTTTAATAAAATAATTGAAGATGTAAATAAAGTTTATGAAAAAATATATTTAACCCAGAAATATTTCCAATAGCTTAAAGCTGGAATTAACTCAAATGTCCAACAAGTTATGGTATATCTACAATGTAGGCTACATTATATTGATTACACTTTTGAAAAATTTTAATGACATAAGAGAGTGACAAAAAGAAAACCTCATTTAAGCTAAATATTGCATTTATGAATAAATATGTATTAATAATTATATAGAAAAGAAGGTATTAGAAAATAGGCTGAATGAAAAATTATGAATTTTTTGTTCTTCCTCATTCTATTTTGTGATGTGCCAGTTCCCCCTCCAACACCACTTAGAGGATATAGTACTTTTACAGTCAGAAGAAAACCCAACAAAAAAATTTAACTGTATGTTGTAGCTTCCAGAGAAGGCAAAATAATTAAAATACACTCATTACAGGATGGGTCCTAAATTCTACCAGTTTGGATGTGTCTCACAATAAATTACTGCATTAACAGTTTTTTAAAAAGATTTTATTTATTTATTTGATCATGAAAGAGACAGTGAACACAAGCAGAGTGGCAGGGGCAGAGGGAGAGGGAAGGGAGAAACAAGCTCCCCACTGAGCACAGAGACCGATGCAGGGCTCTATTCCAGGACCCTGGGATCATGACCTGAGCCAAAGCCAGACACTTAACTGACTGAGCTACCCAGGCGCCCCGTGTCAACATTTTTTAATAAGGCTTTTTATTGGACCTTCTTTTTTGGTAACTTTTCAAACCTAGTTCTCAAAAAAAATTCCATCAAATATTCAGTAGCAGATACTGACTTCACGGATGACACATTTATATCTCTTTATATACCGACAATATTAAAATCACTGGTCAGGCATGGGTAGGGACCCTCTAAGAAGATCTCTGGTTTGAGTATTTCTCCTCCTGGTTCTGCATCCTGATTTCACAGAGCTCCTGTAATGCTGTCCATGAGTCACCATTACCTTCAGGTCTGGCTCCACTGCTGAGTGCTTCCAAAAGCCCTGCAGCTAAGAAGAGACCCTAGAGAAACATTCCAGTCATGTAGGCAACATAACTTAAAGCCACTTGTGTGGACTTGGCTTCAAATCTAACTTTCTGGTTTGGCTTATAACAAGGTGATTGCAACGCAATGCCGTTGCTTTCATAAAAGATGGCAAAAGTACTATTAGTGACACTAATTAAGATGTGTGAATATCATTTAGATACTCCTCCTTGTTGCTTTCCAAGTACAAGCTATGTTACCTAACACATTAATTGGTAATGATACAAGTGCATATCTTTCAACTACAAGGTCAGTTTTTAAAGCAGGGCTTTTATTATTAATGCGTTTTAAGTTCCTACACAGCCCACGTAGAGATTCCATTAACAAATCTTACTACTGTGCTGCTCTTTAACCCCATCACAGCTGTATCCCCTCTCACTCACCCTGAGTATTATATTATGGGTTAGAGCATTTCAACTCTTTATCTGGCCTTAAATACAACGCCTAAAGCATTGTATATACACCTAGAACCTATTTGCATAACTGTTAGCATTTTAAAGCAAGTCCCTTCTCTGGTTTTTTGACCAGACATGCAAAATCAAAATGCTATTTATTTGAAGCCCACTACTCACCTCTCCAGCATGACTGCCTAGAGTATGTTTTGTGTCTCTTAAGTAAAACCTAGCATGGGAAACAAAAGAATATTAAAGTATAGCCCTTCCTAATATAATGCTCTGCTTATTTCCTTAGAATTCTAAATGACATAGACCAGTAGATATTAAGAGAAAATTTTAGCTGCAGTAGTCCATGTTACAGAAGAGAAGGTGGAGGCTCAAAAAATGGGTCTCAGTACCAGCATATAAATGTCCCATGCCCACTGTGAGATGACTGGTTATAGTACCGTGTCTCTTTCAGATTCAACAAAGAGTAAGGAGAGCCTATTGGATGCCAGGTTCCTTATATGACTGCTTCCTAATTTAATCTTAGTAAACATCTGTGATTGTCATGTGGACAGTAGGAAACAATTTTTATGCAGAACTTGGTAGCAGTCAAGTGTTCTTGCATTCATGACTTTATATAATTGTCAGAAGGGTTATGTGGAGTATGTATGGTTACTCTTATTCTATAATTGCATACCTAAGAAGTCCCTTTGCTTGTGATCACATATGAAAGGCTACCTCCTTAGGTATACAACTTTTTGAGTCTTTTTTCTCCCCTCCCACGTTTCTTGGGGTAATTCCTTCATTGTTCTTTGGCAGAAGAGAAATCGGAGGCTACCTGATATATTCCTTTAGAGATGACCTTCCTTTTCTTCCATGTGAGATAAATAAATAAATAAATATAAATTTGTCTTATAGACATATGATGACAATATTTAAATGTGAAGTTAAACAAAATGTCCTATGCTTTTTTTTCTCTACAATCCATATCTATCATCTTTTCTCATGATTCTGTTTCTTTCTTTTTTTCTTCTGCATTTTCAGAAAGCCTCACAAAATTATAGTTCATATTAGGGTTTCCTTTTTCCCCAGCAACAGCTATTACCTCCTGCTCCCAGCACTGATTCCAACTTTATGCTTGCTACTCTCTCTACTCATCGAACTCCTGCTTCCAACACAGGTCTCTTTTAATCCTGTGGTTCCTCATTCATGGAGCTTATAATTTCTCTATCACATCAAAGATACAAAGGAACTTACTATATTTAAAACCCTCTTGGGAAATAATTTCCAGAGGTATTTTTCGGGATGATGTACCAATTACTCCATTGTATTTTTCTCTCTCTTTTTTCTAAAATGATGGGATGTGTCTGCAGTTCCTTTGTGTGTTGCTGGACAGAGTATCTAATTTATCCTTGCTCTTCCTCCTTGTTGTTCATGAAAAGTTAATAGAAAGACAACAGTATAATTCCAAGGAGATTAATAGAATCTTCCTTGTCCTGGATCTAAACCTAGAGGATAGATTGATGAGGTCTGGGCTTAGCCCCATTTTCAGTGGCTAGCTCTGTGACATATATGAACAGTATGGATGGGGGTCAAGTGCATAGAGATTTTGGGAAGGAATGTGTTGTTTGAAAAAATAATGTTTCATATGGTTATTGTTTTTTATGCTCAAAACTAAGTTCTATAAATCTGGACAAAATCATGCTTGGGAGAGATACACAGAAATTGAGTCAGGATACATTTAAAGAGGGAGAGACTAAATCATGTTGAAAAACACTGTAATTGTAGTTGTTGAGCTAGAGAACATGGAAAAACTGAGTGACTTTTCAGGTTTCCTTCCATCCTCTCTGCTTTACTAATTGTTAACTAAGCTTCCCTGGATCCAGATACCTCTGCCTATCTTCTTCCCCTCTTATTTTTTCTCTTGAAGTCTAAGAAGTGGCTTAAAATGAAATTTCTAATGGAGGGTGGGTACAGATATTATTCAGGTCACCTCAAAAAGTGGCACCTGTGCAGCTCATTCTGAGGTTGATACTTCAGATTCAGAATGCAAAGCCAAGAAGTAGGCAGTGGGGAGAAATGAAGCTCTAGCCTGTCTTCTCATGGGAACAAATTTGTTCCTCCATGCAGCAAAAGCTGGGAGAGCTTCTGATTATATTTCTGTGTTCCTCTCCATAGGTTTTGTGGTTGGTGGAATTTTTTTCCAAAATTCTGGCAGTTAATGGAATGTCAGTCTTGGTGTACCATTTTCTTGGAGATTTTTCATTCTTTCTGAATCTTCAAAAGTATTTTGGAAAGAGTGAGAAGAAGCTGCCTCAGGAACTGTGAGCCACATGCCGTGTTGGTTCTAATTTTAGTCCTGAATCACTTAATTCAGTTGTGCAGATAAATGAATTGTCACAAACTATTTACAGAACCAAATTGAGAACAATCCGCTCTTATCCTCACCTTACTATTCTGAATCAAATCTGCTTGGGAACAAATCTGGTATTAGTTGTTTCTTCTTCAGCATAAAATCATGTCAATATGTTAACTTTCCACATATATTAATCTAAAGCTTACTTCTAATTAAGCGATAGCTACAAATTAAAGGAATTCAAAGCCTCACTGCACAGGCAGGGGTTTCTTCTAAGCTGGTGACCCTGTGGGAATCATAACCCAGACTATGTAATAGGCAGCCTAGCTTTCCCGTAAGAAACTGGCTCTGTCATGTTAATGAATTTGATTATTTTATCCATACGTATGCATTTTAAACTCCCTTCACTCTGACAACAGGTAACAAAATAAATATATACCAAATCCAAAAACCACATTGGAAAAACCAGATCTTGAAAATTATTCCAGGGCCAGTTTGATGGGTTTATGCTGAGGTCATCAGCCATAAGCAAGATAGTAGTACCCCTGCCAAGGACACCAGTAGTAGCTAGAGAATTCTAGAGACAATGGCTCAAGAGGCATGACTTTTCAAGTTGTGGGATCCAATGCCAGTGGGAGGAAGGGGGAACCTTAAAGGATAGTCATAATCTTCACATCTTCATAGGTGAAATCCAAACAGAGAAGTGTCAACTACCTGTGCAAATGCAGTGTAGAAGGGACATGACTGCATAACTTATATGGTCAAGTAGTTAAGGGTTTAGTGGCTGCAATTGTACTAGATATTGATAAGTTCTGTGATTGCAACACAGGTGGGATGATAGACTTGTCTGATGTCTTGGATAAAGAAGATGATAGACTCATTCCCAGCTTAATCTCAGCAGGAACATTGTGTTCTATCCTGGGTGCTATTCAGAACAGTAAACAATCAGATGCATTCATATGTGGGTTATCAGGAAGTAAAACCCTAGACACTGATGGTGAGGAAGGAGTGAACATCCAGTCATATTTGGATAGCCATTTATAGAGGACGGTACTGAGCAGATGCATGTTTTGTAGGGGATTGAATGAAATAGCCTGTATGATTACTTTAAACTCTAAAATTCTAAGACTGTAGAATTATCGTATTGTTTCAATAGTTTTTCTCCACTCTGCTCTCTACCAAGTAGTTTTTCTGAAGAAAAAACATAACAGTAAAAATGTCCAGACAGTATTTTTCAAAGTACAGTCATTCCCACAAAGTTGTCAAACTAGAGTAGGATAAGAAAAACATAACAAATGTTTCAGAATTTCCTGGTTACAAAATTGCTAACTGTGGAAGACTATATTTATTTGTTTGTTTGTTTTCCAGGAAGGAAGCTTTTATGTGTTCAGGCCATTTCATAAATAGAAAGAACCATATATTCCTCAACCTCTCCTCCTTCTTTCTTGTTACAGCAATGAAGAACAAGCCCCAAATAAGAGAGTATTTTGTGGGTGATGCACATTTTCAACATCCCCATAACTCAAAGAGCTGTTGCTATCAGTATGTTAAATGCAAAAAAAAAAAAAAAAAAAAAAAAGAAAAAAGAAAAAGAAAGAAAGAAAGCTGAGAACTGCCAAAAAGATTCCACTGCTCTATGGCATCTTTCCCTTTAATTGAAAAATATTTTGTGTATCTATTATACTAGAATTTCTTCTGATAATATAGTACCTGGAATTCAGGTTGTGTTCAATTATATTTTTTTCACAGAGGTAACAATCTTGTAAGATTTCTAGATTTGTAATCTCAAAATATCATCTATGCTGTCTTGATCTCTAACCTTACACATTTTTGACTGATGAGAAGCTGCTGTAGATCGTCAGTGATGCTCCACCAAGCTCAAATATTTGGAAACTTCTTATTAAAGAATAAAGCTGAATTGTTCATGCTTCCATCTGAACCCATTTTCTATTTTTCAAGTTCTCCTAAGATGGTGCCCTACAGATGGTAAAGCCCTATGCAAGCAGATGTTCACATATTCACTTGACTGGAAAAGAGGACTCCACCCAGGGAAGGCACGGGATGGTAGCTCTTCCCTGCCACAGAGGCTCAGGTCTGAAGTTATCTTTAAGATTACCTAAGACAATTATACTTTACCAATGTGGTAGGCAGAATGATGACCCCTCAAAAGATTTCCACATCCTAATCACCAGAATCTATGACTATGTAACATTATATGGACAAAGAGACTTGGCAGATTGTGTTTGAGGGTAGGGCCTGGTAATGAAGTAATGTTTTTTGTGCTCTTCAGAGAAGTCCCATCTGATCACATCAATCCTTAAATATAGAGAATTTTTCTGGCTGTGGTCAGAGAAAGAGATGTGTTCTCATAAACAGGGTTAGAAAAACACTATGTTGCTGGTTTTGAAGACAGAAAAAGAGGGCCACAGAGGAATGTGAACAGCCTTTAGAAGCTGGAAAGGGCTCCTGAAGGAATATGGCCCTGCTGCCATCTTGATTTTAGCCCAATGAGATCTATGGCAGACTTCTTATCCAAGAAGTTAAGATAATAAGTTAGCATCGGTTTAAACCACTAAGATTTGGGTAATTTGTTATGACAGCAGTAGAACCCATCTATTAAAAACAGTAGAACCCATATGTTTATGGACTATGAAGCCTAAATGATTTCACCTGATAGGGCCAACCTGGACTTGAACTCACACTTTCTAACTCCCATTCCAGTTATGCTTTCCACTGTGTGGTTCTGCTCCTATTTTTTTCAATATTTAGAATAGAATAATCAACTTTTACTTTTCCTTGTTTAATTATTCTAACTGAAATTGATTTTCAAGGCATCATTTTATGCAGAATTTCCTTCTACTGACACAAAAGTGAATGTATGATTTACAGAATAAAGTATTACTCTGAGTTAGCCTGACTTTCTGTACTCTGAAAAATAGTACTGGTTGCTCATCATTTTGCCTTAGTTTGCCCCTTAACCTTGTTTCTACCTGTTCTATTCTAGCTACCTGTTTGTAGGCTCCTCACCTTCACTCTGCCATGAATTCTTAGAGGAAGCATCAGCCCTAATTTATCTATTACAGGATTTAGAATAATTTCTGACATATCCAACTACTTAACAAATGTTTGTTAATGAATCATCCAAGTGTAATATTTATTTATTTAGGCAACACTTATTTAGTGATCCTCCCCCCTTATATACTAGGCATAAAAATAACTTTAAAATGCTCACTATTCATCAAGACCACATAGCCCAGTGAGTGAGACAGATACTTTACCAATCAAAGTGCCACATGATTAATATGTCATGGAGATCAGAAAATTGTTGTGAAACATAGAGGCGGGAAATGCACATTCTACTGAGAACGAAGAGTTTCTTTATGATCAAGGATAATCCTAGAATAAGCAGCTAGGTTTTTTTTAAGACTTTATTTATTTATTTATTTATTTATTTAAGAGAAAGAGACAGAGCACGCAGAGAGTGAGCATGAGAGCAGGGGAAGGACAGAGGAAGAAGCAGTCACCCTGCTGAGTGGGGAGCCTGAGGCAGCTCCATACCCGGACCCTGAGATCATGGCCTGAGCCCAAGGCAGAAGCTTAACCAATTCAGCCACCCAGATGCCCCAGCAGCTAACTTTTAAAATGCCATTCCACTAGCACTGTCCAAGAAGTCTTTGTTCCTTAAATCATTTACTTGATTGCTATTAGTTTAGTCAATCAGAATCCTAATTAGCATTGATCATGGAAAATTGTTCAAGTTGTCTCCTTCAGGCTCCATAGAGTTATGCAAGGGAACCATCAAAGGAGCCATAGAAATGTTTCTCCTTAGTATTGGGATACCCTTTCCAAGAGCTGCTGGCAAATTTAAGTGAATAAAATGTATCTCATCATTTTTCATCTGGGGATTTACCTTTGCTCTGCATTTTTACCATCTTGCAATGAACTTACCTTCAAAGACCACTGTCTCAACCAGAGGCAATAAGGACAGGGATGCATGTGTGTGTGTGTGTGTGTGTGTGTGTGTGTGTGTGTAGATTTACCCCCCAGGGGACATTGAGACATTTTTGACTGTTGCATCTTGGAAGCTCTACTGGCATCTAGTGGCATTTAGTGGGTAGAGTCTGAGATGCTGCCAAATGTCCTGTAGTCCACAGGACAGTCCCCCTCGACAAAGAATTATCCACCCAAAATGTCAATAGCACTGATACTAAGAAATCCTTTCCTATGATTTACACGCTACTAGAGAAACAGAATAACATTAGTATATTTGTTCATACACATATTTATTTAATTATGTTTATTTACAAAACTGACAATGTGATTTAAAGGAAACTACATTTCAGGTCAATCGATGGGGTTTTCAATGAATGGCCAAGGTACTGGAATGACATGTGTTTTCTGTTATTCTCACACTACCAATGAGAGAGACCCTACTAGGTGTCTAACTTTCAAGGTGCTAAAGACCAAGTATAGAACAATTTATTGAACGTGCTTTGCAAAGTGGTTATAGATGCCCTGGAGGCAGAAGGCTTATTGACATTAAACCTTAACTCCTCTTCACAATATTCAACTTGTGACATTTGCCAACTTCTGGAGCTTCTGGAAAAATATTCTGCTAAAGCAAAATTTGTATTACTAGCTCTGAATTGAGGGCTCAGCTAATGAGAGGGGAGGGTGAAGTACTAAGGGTCTCTCTCTTTTTTTATGACACACACTTAGCAACAAGGGAGCTTCATTCCAGAATAAAATGTCAAACCCAAAGTGAAATACTATCTATAATAAATGAAGCTCCTCGTGATTATTATGTAGCACATTTTCTCAGGTAATAAAGTCATTGTGTTCTGCATGGCTTTATTCTTTTAGGCAGAAGGAAAGGGAGGGGGAGGTTGTTGGTATTTTGTGCTTCCTTTTTTTTTTTTTGATGGGTTTCTTTCCATTCTTCTTGTGCCAATTGTAATGTTTTATGATTATTCATGACTTAGACAATGGTGCTTTAGGCAGTCAATAGCAATTATGCTTGTTGAGAAGAACATATAATTCAAATTAGACCAATATAGATTTTTCCCCTTCACTTTAATGTTTAGTTACCCAGTCAGATTTAAACTGAGTATACAACATTTAATAAATGATTTCCACTAAAATCTAACTGACATTTAAAAGTAGCCTGGGTTTTTTTTTTTTTGTTCTTGTTGTTAATACAGAAAAGTAAGACAAATATTATTTTGCTTAAAAGGTGTATCAGTTAAAATTAAATACATATTACATTATTCATTATGTAATGTGTTTATACATGTGGCCTGAAAGTGATCACTCTGTACACCAACCAGCAAATATGCAAAAATCAGCAAGTGGTAACTCTCTAAATCGTTTGTTTTAATGAACAATAAATTCACCCATGGTTTAGATTTGTCTCTCAAGTTTAACAATATTCAGAATGTAATTTTGAATATATATTATATATTATTCAAAAATTAAAAATTGAAATAAGTAATACCACAAAGTCAAATGAAAGACTGTAGTAGCCTTACAGACTGAATGACATCATGGCTGTCCCACCTCCACTCCAAGTCATACGTTGAAGCCCTAACCCTCAATGTGACTGTATTTGGAGATAAAGTTAAATGAGATCCGGGACACCTGAGTGGCTCAGCAGTTGAGCATCTACCTTTAGCTCAGGGTGTAATTCCCAGAGTCCTGGGATTGAGTCCCACATCAGGCTTCCTGCACAGAACCTGCTTCTCCCTCTGCCTGTGTCTCTGCCTCTCTCTCTCTCTCTCTCTCTGTTGTGTGTGTGTGTCTCATGAATAAATAAATAAAATCTTTAAAAAAGTGAGATCGTAAGAGGCCCAATTCCCACATGACTGTTGACTTTATAAGAAAATGAAGGGACACACCAAAGGCTTCTCTGTCCATGTACTCACAGAGGAAAGGCCATGGGAGCACACAGTAAGAGATAGCTGTCTGTGAGCCAGGAAGAAAGATCTCACCAGAAACCAACTCTTGCTCTTGGACTTCACCTTTCAAAACTGTGAGAAACTGTTAATCCATTCAGTCTGTGGTATTCTGGTATGGCAGCTTGAATAACTAATATAGTAGAGGTTTTAAATATCTGAAGATGTCTTATCAGCTGGCCATCACTAGGATCCACCAAGTTGGCCTTTTCACTAAGTTTCAGACTTTCTTAAATCTGGATGAGTGACCAGAGCTTTCAGACAGCCATCAGGTATATTTCCCCAGTAATAAGGACAGCAGTGACACACTTAAGCCCAAAGTTCTGATACTGGTGTTTATTATGAAAAATTGTCTCTATTTTCATAGAGACAAATGAGCATGAAGCAGTTAACCAAGAGGCACCAGGAACCATCTAAATTCAGGTAACTTTAAAATTAGTAGGCATTAAAATTATCCATTTAAACTCACTTCTCAATGCCTGGGAGCAACATAATTTCCTGGAAAGATCATAGGCTTCCATGCCAGACAAACCTGAATGTGAATGCTGCTTCCTCATGTTGGAGTTGGGTGGCAAGAGGCTGGCAACTTAGCTCCTTGAATCTCAGTGTTTCCTTACTAAAAGGGAATAATAGCAATCCTAACCATGTTGACCAATAATATCTTGATCATTGGGATCTTGTGGGAACTTGAAATAATGATCCTAAGTACCCACAGTGTCCAATAACATAATAACGGTTCAAGGGAGATAGGGTCTGTTGTTATTACAATGATGTTGAAGGTGATGCATAAACATCTTTACACCTAACAAGACAAGAGTCTAGAAAATTGCAGGATCTACTCAAATGGGATCCCCAAAAGACATTCATACTAAGTTTAGAGGGTTATGATAAAAAGTATTGGATAGTTTAGAAAATTTTGAGGAGCTAAGAGGTTTGATTATACCACCACAGATACCTTTCAGTATTTTGCACTCCCCTGATCTAAATGTATCTAATACAACTGTGTGTTCATGGAATTTGGGAACAGAGTGAAGTTGTTAGTTCATTTGTTTCTCTGTTTTTAGCCTCACAATGGATTTTTCCCTTGAACATGTGACTCAGACCAGGAAAGTCAAAGTGATGGCAAATGGTTGGATCCTGGGTTTACTGGAAAGCAAATCAGTAGAATTTGTAGAAATCTGGATACAGGTACAACTGGATATAGGTGAAAAAAACAAGCTGTCAAGGACCACTCCACACATTTCGGCCAGAGCAATTATAAGGAAGCTATCAAAAACTGAGATGGAAAGAGTAGATCACAGGTGCTCTCACCACACACACAAAAGGTAACTATGTGAGAGGATGAATATGTTAATTAAGCCAATTGTGGGAACCATTTCACAACACACCTGTATATTAAATCATCAAATTGTACACCTTAAAATCACATCGGGTAAACTAAATATATACATAACTTTCATTTATTTATTATACAATTATACTTCCATAAAACTGGAAAAAAATAAATGAAGGTAAGGAAAATTTGAGGAAGAATATTTGGGTTTCAGCTTTAGACTTGGTAAGTTAAAATCGCATTTAAAAATTATAAATGGTAGGGGCCCCTAGGTGTCTTAGCTAAGCAGGTCTTGATCTCAGGGTGGTGAGATTGAGCCCTGCAACAGGATCTATGTTGAGCAAGGAGTCTGCTTGAGATTCTCTCTCTCTCCCTCACCTTCCTGCCACTGCCAACTCTTGATCTCTCTCAAATAAATAAATCTAAAAAAAAAAAAAAAGGAAAAAATTACATGTGGTAAAAAAAGGTGGGGGTGGACTGGGTAGGTCAGTTGATTGGGCTTTTGGCTCTTGATCTCAGCTCAGGTCTTGATCTCAGGGCCTGAGTTCAGACCTTCACACTGGCTGTAGAGCCTACTTACAAAAAAAAAAATTAAAATTATAAATGGTTTGGTCCTGCTGTGACAGGATATAAACTAAGGAAAGACACACTGAAGAGATGAGCAAGAGGTCCATCTGCCTGGCCTGCAGGTCATGCTTGGGAACTGAGACATGGCCCTGTAAGCAAGCTAAGAAATTGAGGCTTGTATTAAGGCAGAACAAGATGCTTAGGAGGTTAATTTACCCTGGTATTTTCTTGGAGAGCAAACCATTATCTTCTTGATGGTTTGTGTGTGTTGTTGTTGTTGTTTGTTATATTTTGTTTGATAATACCTAAGAAAGAGTTTTGCCCACTGTTCTCACTTAACAGTGTCTATGACAAAATAGATTTGACATCCTTTTTTTTTGTCTGCTTAAACTACTTTTTACATTTCCTCACTCAAAGGACATCACACATTATCTCAGAGGGATATGGCAAGAATTGAATTTCTCAATTTTATAACTTCATCTAATATTGTGAATACATTTTTAAATACTAAATGACAATAATTCCACCAAAATATCTGACCTAGTTATAGATTGGGATCAGGTGAAACTGTGAGAGAAATTGAAGAGTTATAGAGGGAGGCAATGGGGTGGAGATGAAGAGAATTAAATTGATCAGGACAGACACAACCTCCCTTAATCTTACATTCCAGATACATCTGATATGTTCTCACTCCTCTTGGGATAATGGTAGGAATCCATGAGAAATTCTGATGATATTTTCTCACTCACTTGGAGGGATTCTAATGCATTTTGAAGAAATCAAGTAATAATAGTCTATTAGTTCAGTAAAAGTCATGCTCTTCCAGGTTACATGCTTGGATCTTGGTCCTAGATGAAACCCCTCTTTCCCACCTATTGAGAAAAAGCAAATTTCACAGCCATTAGCAAGAAATTGATCAACAGTATATTTATGTAGCAAAATAACTGACATTTGCATCTTATATCTCCATATATGCTCATTAAAATGGAAAATAAAATTGGGGTCATTAGCAGTATAGTATTACATCATCAAAATAAGGATAAAACATTGAAGAAGTTTGAATAAATAATAAAATTAGTGTTATTATTTTAGCTTATAAAGTAAAAGATGCCAAGGGTTGGTCTTTACTGCTTTCTTCTCATTATGACCTCAGAGAAGTTGACAAATGCTTCCCATTCTAATATCTCTCTGCAGTATCTTCTCTGTGTACAAAAAACAGAATCTTTTAAGAGTAAGAATTCTCCAGAGAAACAGAACCAATAGGTTACACATCTATCTATCTGTAGATCTATCTCTCTATATCTGTATCTGTAAAGAGATTTATTTTAAGAAATTGGCTCAGGCAGTTGTGGAGACTGGCAAGTAAAAACTTATAGAGCAGACCAGCAGGCTGGAAATTCAGACAGAATTTCTATGCTGCAGACTTGAGACAGAATTTCTTCTTCTCCAGGAATCCTCAGTTTTTGTTTTTAAGGTTTTCAGCTGAGTGGATGAGGTCCATCCACATCATCAAGAATAATCTCCTTCAAGTCAGCTGAATGTAGACGTTAACCACATCTATGAAACAACTTCACAGCAAAACCTAGATTATTGCTTAAATAATAAGGTACTAAACGCCTAGCCAATTGGACACATTAACCATCACACCTCTACATCACAGAACTGTCAATTCCCATTGATTCTAAAAGAAAATTTAATCTTTAGGACTAAAGGATTTTCTTGATTTAACTACATATATTCTTTTCAGTTTCATCATCCTAAATTACTCATCATTTTTTCTGCCCATAGGAAGTACTTTCGTAACTCCACACTTTTACTCATACTGAAGTATTACTTCCCTCAGGGTAGCAAGTCTATCTCAGGCTAACTTCTTAAAATATAAGAGTGGGATAAGTTACACTTTTTTAAAGATTTTATTTATTTATTCATGATAGACACTGAGAGAGAGGCAGAAACATAGGCAGAGGGAGAAGCAGGCTCTTCGCAGGATCCCAATACGGAACTCGATCTTCAGACCCAGAATCATGCTCTAGCCGAAGGCAAACGCTCAACCACTGAGCCACCTAGGTGTCCCAGAATATACTATTTGCTTACAATTCAGCTTGTCATCTCTGCCAATCCTATCCTAGACATCACATTTGATGACACAACTTGCTTTTGCCAATGGGATGAGAGTAGAAGTGATATTGACCAGATATATTGTATAGTTCCTGGGTCCTTAACTGTTCTCACCCCATTACCCTGAGATTGATAAGTCCCAGGGAGAGACTGCCCTGTCAGCTTGGGTCCCGAAAGTGAAGAGCAAGGCTGTAGCAAAGTTTAAAAAAAAAAGAGAGAGAGAGAGAAAGAAAGAAATGGGATGGGAGAGATTGAGAGAGACATGTACTATAAGTAAGAAACACGTCTATTTTCTTATAACCCACGAAGGTTCTGGTATTGGTTGTTACCTCAGAATAATCTAGTGAAAGCTGATTGAAACAAGCAGGTATTCCCATATTTAATGAAGGAAAACATAAATTAATGGAAGAAGTTGAAGTTCACTTCTCCTGAAAGGCCCTTTCCTACCATTTTCTGATTGTTGAAATTTTATTCATCGTTCAAAGAAGAGCTCAATAGCCAACTCCTGTTATTTCCAGCTATAACTAATGTCTCTCTGTTCAAAATCTTTTCTGCATTTAAGATCCTTTCCTTCTGTTGTCTTTCAGAAACAAATTTGCTGGTAAAATAGAGGTATCATTACTGTTTGGTTTTCTCAATACTTGTTTCATTTATTTTTAATTTCCAGTGACTTGTTTGCTTTCAAGTGAGTTGTTAGCCCCTCAGTCAAGCCCTCAATGCATCTCCCACACAACAATCTCAGGCACTCAGTAAACATATGTTGTTGGTAAAGTCAAAATATTTTCAAGAAATAGTATGATGATGGTATCCAGGTATCCTTTAATGAACAACCCAAGAGGCTTGAATTAAATGTAAAAGAAACATATGAGAATGTTACTGCAGCGGCTTGTAGAAAAATTCGGAGTACACAAAAATGTGGGTGCACTTCTCTGGATATGAAAGCTTAGACATGGCTATGAGCAAAGTTTTTGTTGGAGACATTCTGTAGGGTGCTTCACTTCATGCCATATTCCATTACCTCACACCATATTCCAACAAACCCATTTTTACATATGAAGAAAGTGATGCTTATAGAGGTTATTTTCCATGATCACACTTCTACAGTAGTAGAGCAAAGAATTAAACCCAGGTGTGCTTCAGTCCAGAGCTCAAATGTTAATCATACTGCCTTATAAAAGAGAAGATCTAGAGTTTTTTGATTTTTTTTGTTTTGTTTTATTTTGTTTTGTTTTTAGCTCTAAGCTTGCCCTAACCAAGGTCATCACTAAAGTACCAGAAGGTGCTACTCTTGCCCTAAGCATTTTACTAGAGAGCAGGATGTGAAGAAATGGTCCCCAGGATGATGTTCAGAAAAGGTGACTCTGATTGAGACAGAAAGTAGATTAGTGGTTGCCTGGGGCTGGGTGTGGGAATGGAGAGTGACTGTAAATAGACATGAGGGATCTTTTTAGGGTGATAAAAAAGTTATAAAATTGGATTGTGATGATGCTGCAAAACTCTGGAAATTTACTAAAAATCATTGGATTATACACTTAAAATGGATGTATTTTATGGTATGTAAGTTATAGTGTCATAAAGTTGTTAGGAAAAAATACACTCTCTAACACATATTAGGAGTTCTCTCCCTCTCTTTATATATATTATATAAAACACATCAATATAACACATTGATGTATAGACACATCAATAAGCAAATATTGCATGCTTTTTAAAAATATCCTCTGAGCAGCAGCCTTTTTAATAATAAATATGATAATCACAAATTATTTGTATTCAGTTCAAGTTGCACAAGCAAACGTTTCATTTGTCCTACTGTGTAGTTAATAAAGCTGACTTTTTCTAAATGTTCTCCCTCAGACTTTTTGCCAGGTCAAACTGAGTTTCTCTAATTTAAGACAATGAATAAGTTTATTTTTCTGCATTACAGAATCACGATTGCTGTTTCAATTATCTATGTTTATGGAAGGTGCAAACAAACTGAGCATTTTATACCCATGCCTAATTTCCAACTCCCATTTTAGACGGTAAAAGTGCTGCCCTACACAGAGTGTTCTTACAGAGAATCCATTCTACTTTTGTCTTGTACTCAACTGTCTGCTATTCAAATCTCATGGCCAGAAAAATGCTATATGCTTCACTAGTTGACGTTCCACCTAAATTTTCCAGTGACATTTTTTAACACTTTTTTTTAACACTTCTAGCAATGCAGAAGAAAGAAGAAGAAAGAAAGAGAGAGAGAGAGAGAAAGAAAGAAAAAGAAAAGAAAGAAAGAAGAAAGAAAGAAAGAAAGAAAGAAAGAAGAAAGAAAGAAAGAAAGAAAGAAAGAAAGAAAGAAAGAAAGAAAGAAAGAGGCATCTCTCTCTAGCCAGAGCCAATGTGAGCCCTGTGAAAGTCTTAGGCGAGCAATTAATGGAGTGCTTCTTAAGCGATATTCTTTAAGTATTATTTTAACAGATATTTAGAAGAAAGGCTGAGAGCTGCAGAGGAAAAGTAAAAAGAATGAGGACTTCTTCACCACTATTTTCTTGGATCTCAGGTCAGACTTACATACCCCACTCAGCATAACCATATATTTAATATTTTTAAAGTCTTTGCAACTAATTTAACTATGCTTCTTTAAATGCAGTTAAGTGATCAACAATCTACTGATGGGGAAATCACACTCAGCCATCAATGCCTTGGTAATGTTTTCTTTCCAGCTCCTAGTCCCTGGGAAGATGTCAGTTCCCTAATCTTGCACATTTCCAAGTACAGCACCCCCTGTAGGTGGGTACCCCAATTAGCTCTCAGTGGATCTGGCTTTTATTTAGCTCTAATTCTATTAGACTTGAGTTCCTTACAAACCAGTCCCATGTAAATCAAGTCAAAGAAAACAGAAAGGTGAGGCGAAATGTTACAACAACCCACTGCCAAATTCCCATTAATCCTGCCCTGATTTCTTATTTCCACAAGTTTGCTGAGCGGTAAAATTGCCAAAGGGCAATGAAAAGGAACGGAAAGAAAAGCAAAGGATCTGGGAAGATAACCTGTCCTCTGGTGATTAAATATTCTTTTGATGGTAATATAATGTTTTCCTGCTGCAAGTTATTTTGTGTTTATATATCTATTGGATTACAATGTTCCCTACAGGCAGCAGTCCAAGTGCATGTATTGAAACCAGGACCGCATACCTGACAATTATGAATGAAAATTACTTTTGAAGAAAACTGCTGAATTAAGCTATTAGACTGTCTGTCACATTCTGACATATTTATCTGCCTTATACACAAATATGACATCAGCTGGTTCATTTTAAATATCATCCATTTGTGACAAAATCCAAAAGGTTTGCATTTTGTAGCATTTTCCTTTCCTTGTATTATTTCAAGTGCCATGTGGAGTTTCATGTTTAATAATATGTTATAACAGATGTCAATATGATCCAGAACTGAAATGATACTTGGTTCCAAATCATTTAGCCTGCTTCTTGCAGTTTCAGGTTGACCTAATCGAACAGATTCTACAGATCAACTTGACTGCCTCATAGCCTCTGAAAAGCTGACCCACTTATTTCTGAAAAGGGAAAGTGTAAAACCTGAGAACATGTAATACTCTGCTAAGTGAAATTAGAACGAGCTGATTTTCTTCAATAGTGAATGCATTTGAGGTCTTTCCACTGATTTAACATTTGAGGTTGTAATCCTTAGTTTGTATGCATTACTGCGGGATGAATTTCTGTCAGCTGTCTGTCCACCATTTAACTACATGGAAAAGCTATACGAAGGACAAATTTTGAGCTGTGAAAGCTATTTTACCTCGCTCTTTTTTATTTTAAGGGAGAATGTGAGAAGCAAGAAAAAGAATCCTGGAAATAATTCATTTTTGTTTGGGGGTAACATGTTCATTTATTTAGAAAATATTCTTTATTATTTGACCTAACTTCCTTATTCTCTACTTCAAAAAGCTACAAAAGGATGAGAATTTGTAAAAATCTATTCCATTTGTCAATCAAAACTTTAAAGAATGTGGTTTCATAATAAAATTCCCATTAGCACCATCTCATTTAAAAAATGATCTCAAAAATCTAGTAATCCATATATTTAGAAAAAGGCAATTAATAGCACAAAAGCGAAAACTCTGTGCCAGAGTTATAAGAGCTATCCACTCAAAGATTTCAGTAAACAAATCTGTTCATGTATTTCTCAACTTATAAAAGTCTGAACTTTTTAGGCAATATGATGAGAGAAAGGCAGGAAGTATATATTAGGACTCCCAGGTCTTTTGAACATGCAATTTAAAGCATTTCTTGAGTAATCATTTTCTTTAATTGCTTGCTGAGAGATCTGGGGTAAGCTTCACTCTGCTTCGGTACTGTTTTTATGTCTTTAGATAATAAAGATCTCTTTCCTCAGCATATTTTCAAATGCCCTAAGTGGGGTTGTATAATTTTAAGTATTTCTTATGTATCCGACTCAAAGACAGTGATTGGATGGTGATATTTTTGAAATGCAGGTCAATTCAGTATTGAAAAATAAACATTTTCCAAAAGAAAAAATAAACCTCTGTAGTGTTACAAATAATTGTAGTGAGATTAGAGAATGCAGGTGAGTCAGCAATCTTCTCCCTTACTTAGTGATGATATAAAGTGATAAACAGATTTCCTTTTAAAAATTGAATGTCACATTCTAATAGTATTCAAGAGCTGATGAAACATCACACACTCCAAAAGTAGCATAAGGAAAATTTAAAAATTTACTCAATACAAAATAGGGCTCTTATCACTCAAGAAATTAAATTAAATCTTTTTAAAAAAACCATAAATGAAGTGAAAATGGAAGGAAAACATTTGCAAAATATATCATTTCACACTAATTTTTTCTTTCACTTTTTTATCTGTTTGAAAATTTTTGTAATAAAGAATATTTAAAAATGACCAGAGTAGAATCCACAATATACAAATATCTCACATAGACCAGTAAAAAGCAAACAATCTGAGAGGGGGAAAAAAGGCAATAAAGGCATGGAAAGACAATTCCAGAAAATAAGAAATTGAAGAAGTCAATAAGCTTATAAAAATTTTAAACCTCACTGGTAGCCAAAATAACATAAATTAAATAACTTTTCTCTTGATTGGCAAACAAAGAAGTAATTTTTACATAATGCTGTTATATATGTGGGAAAATACAAACTTGTATGAAGTTACTGAGAAACATAAGCCTTAAAATTTGTTTCAGGAGAATTTTGTGATATTTATCAAACAGATTTATGTTTATTTTATTTTTATTTTTTAAGATTTTATTTATTTATTCATGACAGACAGAGAGAGGCAGAGACACAGGCAGAGGGAGAAGCAGGCTCTATGCAGGGAGCCTGATGTGGGACTCGATCCTGGGTCTCCAGGATCACACCCCAGGCCAAAGGTGATACTAAACCGCTGGGCCACCGGGGCTGCCCCAGATTTATGTTTATTACTTCTATCCCAAGAGGTGAGCTTCTAGATATTTATTCTAAGGATATAATTGTTTAAGAGTGCAAATTTTTGTGACTATATGAGTTTATTACATACAGCTTTGTTTATATTAAAGATAAGTCCAGGCAATCTGAAGGTCCCATAATAAGTTACTGAAGTTATGATGAAAATGTTTTTATCTTGATTTGAAGGACTATGATATGTTAATAAATGAGAATAATAGGTTCTAGCACAGTATATAAACTATTATTATACTTCTCTTAAATGTATGTATGTGTGTAAATGTACATAATATATGCATATGTATATGTGTATCTCTGTGTACAGAGAGTGATATCTATATCTATATCTATATCTATATCTATATCTATATCTATCTATATCTATATCTATATCTATATCTATATCTATATCTATATATATATATATATATATATATAGAGAGAGAGAGAGAGAGAGAGAGAGAGGGAGGGAGAGAGAGAAAAAGAAAAAAATATGCCTAAATGATAAGATAGTAATAGTGGATGGATATCTTTGGATGGTTGGTTTGTGGTCATATTTATATTTTCAAATTATCCTGTAATGGCCCAGATTACATGTGTAATGAATTACAATAATAAATAAAATTGAAAATTTCTTACCTGGCAAATTTGATTACCTACTTTAACAATATGGCTAACACACTGCGACATCTTTAGCATACACTGAAATATGTTTTAGTATGGCAGACACAAGAAGACCTGGTACCAATTGCCTACCACCCAGAGAATGACATAAAAATGGTACTACCTATTCTCTGATTTTAGGAAATATGTACCTTTTCAGGTCTCTTTTTTCCCCTGTTGGAGCTTATAGCTTTCTTTATGTCATTTGCTCATTATTTCCAATCTTATAATCTACCTACTTCCAGTAAGTATATTATAATCTATACTACTTCCAGTATAGATTAAGAGATTACACTAGATTTCCTTTATTTATTTTAGGTTTCTAGGGATAAATGGATAATATTAGAGGTTCCATCTGTATGTACTGAACTAAATGGCACAAATTTATAAGAAACACTTGCCGTGAACCAGTGAGAGAAACACTTTTCACCAGTTTTTCTTTCTTTTTTTTTTTTTAAGATTTATTTATTTGTTTGAGAGAGAAGGAGAGGGAGAGAAAGAGAGAGAGAGAGCACGATGGGAGCAGGGGTGCAGCGAGAGAGAGAATCACAAGCAGACTTGGTGCCAAGCAGAGCCTGATGCAGGGCTCCATCCCATGACCCTGCGATCATGACCTGAGCTAAAACCAAGAGTTGCCCTCTCAACCAACTTGGCCAGTCAGGTGCCTCTTATGAGTTTTTCTATTAGGAGACTGTCAGGGAACAAATGTTTGTGTCTCCCCCAAATTCATACATGGAAGCCCTAACCCCCAATGTGGTGATATTTGGAGATCGACCTTTGGAAGGTAATTAGGGTTAAATGATGTTGCGGGTGGCAGTAAGAAGGCCATTCCATTGGGATTAGTTCTATTGCAAGAGGCAGCATAGAGCTTGCTCTCTCTTTATGCACACTCACAAAGGAGAGGCCCTGTGAACAGACAGTGAGATGGCAGCCACCTATAAGCCGAAAGGAAGTTGCAGAATGAAATCTTCCTGTCAGCACCTTGACCTTGAATATCCCAGCCTCCGTAACTATGAGAAATATATGTCTGTTGTTGAGGCCACCGGCCCATGGTACTTTGTTATGGAAGCCCTAACTGACAGAGACAGGACACATTCACCTATCAGAGAGTGGGGTTGGGGAATAGAAACCAAGAGAGCTGTAGGGGAAAGAGATGGATCAAGAGCAAGGGAGAAGGTCACCAACTTGTTTCCCCACAGGAGACAATTGTACATGGTGTAGTTCCCATTCCGATCTGAAGCAGTAACTAAAAACAATGTGTGCTTATCATTTTGCTCCATTGTAGACCTGACCCAAATTTGACACTCTTCTATTTTTCACAGAGGTCCTGGAGAAAATATTAGTCAGAACAAGAAATTAAGAATTAAGCCAATATATTTCAGACATTGTAACAGTCTTGTCCTGGCCGTCTGACAGACTGTCACTTGGTGTCAGATATACCACATTCCGATATATTGGATTTGTAATAATAGATCCAATGACAGTCTCTTGTGGGTTGCAGGACAGGACCATACTGACAAATATTGCAGACATTCATTCACAAACTTTCTTCAGGGTATAATCTAAACAATGAACTACTTTGAAAACATGATTTTTAAAAATAGGAACCAAAAACATTAATGGAAACGCTTTGTGAGTACTGCTGAGATTGTAAGACTGTGGCAGAGATATAATAAACCCTCGCCAGCATTTAAAGGCAAACCTTCAGATCCACGCTAAAGTGCTAACGCTGTGTCCAAGTCCTGCTGGTTGCTCCAAAGAAAGTTTCTGCCTGGGGACGTGTCTTGGGAGCAATGCTTTTGACTCTAGAGCCCTGCATGACTGCCTCACAGTGATTTCTCCAGCATTCTGGATCAAATTGACTGCTACAAACTGTATAAGCTTAGTTCCCACCTTGACATTTGCCCATCGACAGCCAATAAAAGGAGAAGGGGTGAGAACATGCTAAAAAGAGCCAGAGAGCAGATTATGCTGCAGCCTTTGAAAGAGCCTGTTGAAAGGATGCAGCAGAGGGTGACCTCGTGTGCTCGTGTCCGTGAAACAGCCCCGTGTGAACTTCCCTCACTGCTTCTGGGTTTCCTTCCTATCAAGACTCCATTCAAGAGGTCCCCATCCTTTTCAGTCTGTCCTGTGGGGATTTTCTCCTATCTCTTTGTTTCCTTCCTCCATTTCTGGTTAGACTACTGCAGGGAACTCGAGCTCTCCGCCTCCGTGGGCTGCCCATGCTGATCGACTTCTCAATGGAAGGGCGACAACTGACCCCTCTTGACTGCATGAACTCATTTTAGTTCACTCGTAAGGTGATTACTTTTTCCCATCTGTAGCAGGGATTAAATACCAGGAACATGTGCATTTACTCTATGGACATTAATAATATTTAAGCAAATGTCTGTAGATATTGGCAATATGTTTCCACTAGAATTAAGCAATTTTTGAACACATTTTTTTATTAAGTGACAGTGACCCTTTTTTCATACTATGAAATGCTTGACTAATGTTAACTAAAACTGGATAAACCTTCTATCACTCCAGAGTAGCAATGGGAGGGGGGTCAAAAGAGCTGATTGGCTTTGTGGGTCTGATGTCTGGATAGTATGTTTCAAATGTGTTTTGCTTTTCAAAATATTGTTATGGATGCTTAAAAAAAAACAGATGATTCCACTGCATCTTGTTTTCTTGTATACTTACTGGAAATATGCAGAAATTGAGCTAATCAGGTATGAAGTGACTTATAAACCGACCTGAATGTCAAGACAACACTCCTAATAGCATTTTGCTTTAAAATATGAAATTTCCCCAAGGAGTTTTATATTATACTCTAGCAAGAAGAGTGACCATAAGATGGTTTAATTCTTATACAATTATTTTATTTACATATATATATTCTGTTTCATCAACTCTTCCAAGGCAGAAATCCTACGCTACAATTGTATCTGTCACCACTGCCTAACGAGAACTACATATAGGAATATGTTAAATCCAGAAACATTAAAAAATGTTTACAGCAGTATATCAATTCCTTTTCTCTCTTTTTGCACCATTCCTCAAAATCAGTATCTGATAATAAAAGAATCTTTAATTTTTAGCCAAGTTTCGTGTAATAGCTTATAAAAATAGACTGAAAATAAATATTCATGGTAGTGACAAGAGACCAAGGAAGTATATGACTACTTTCCTCTCTATAGTAATAAGTTTTATTTTTTACATTTCATTTTAAACTCTTTCCTGTCCTGAATTTTTCTAATTCAATCTCTTTGGTCTTTTTTGTTTGTTTTTTAACTGAATCTGCAGCCATGAGTTTCGTCTTCCTGAGCCTTCTCTAGAGCTGCCCCGCATGTCTTCACTCCATAAGAGAAGCACTTTCTGCTTAGAGAGGTACATGTGCTCACTTGGGACTTGGCTGAAGCAGAAAGAAAGTGAGTCCTACTCAGTCCAACTTTCAGCTGAATTACCGACTATAGAAAAATGCGTACAACTCCTCCAATTTGGAAATGCCTCAAATGACCCATGGAGAGGTAGGTGGGGATGAGGGAAGTTTTCTCAAAAGGAATTAGGGCATAAACGATGTAATGATAATGATGACTTTCCCTGCCTTTTTGCACAAATTACCCTAAAGGGAGAAATGTAGAAGTAGATGCAAAGGAGTATAGCTTTAAAGTCAAATGTCCATTGTCTATAACTGAGTTGAATCATAACTGCTGTTCTTTTCCCAGAGTAACTAGGTTAATTTCAAAGCCTTCTCTTTATCTTGTTAGCCTCAATAGTGAAATAACCCATACATTCAAAAGTCTGAAAAATTTAAGAATGTAAGTGTGTTCCTTTAAAAACATATGTCTTTCTGCTTAGCAAAAGGGAGGGAAAGAAGTAACATGCAGAATTATTAAAAAAAAAAAAAAAGACTCTAAAGCAAACCAATGAGGTAAAGCAGGAGCCTGGAAATGTTGAGATTCTATTTTTGTGGACTTCTAATGCTACTTTTGGCAAATCCCCTAAATCCTCTGCCTCAGTTTTATCATTTAAAACATGAGGATAATGATCTTTCTCATAAGGTGAAAGACAATTTACCCAGTCTTCACTAATACTAGTCAAGCACTCATGGCAAAAAAGAAAAATAGCAGCCATTATTATTTAACAGTAAGTGGTGTTCAAAATCTCTGAAGTCTATTGAAAATATTCTACTGGAGTCTATAAGCATTTAACTAAATATTAGTTAATGCCTAAAGAACAAGCACACAAGTTTTAGCTCTTAATCTTCCCTAGAGATGACAAAATATAATTATCTTAAGACTGAACTAAAACCTAACACACACTGGAAACTTTACATCAAACTAGTGCCAGGGAGAGGGGCCATTGATTTCTGTAACTAAGTTCTATGTGAAAAAATTTAAAAATATTAGGAAAGAGGAGTATTTTGGTCCTGGAGCCATTCTCTGGTTTTATTCTGATAATATTTTACTTTGCCACCCTTCAAAAAGAGAAAGCAAAAAATGAAGGGGAAAATCTATAAAACTGATGCCAACACAAGGCATTTCCTTTTAGGTCTCAAGTCTACTTTTCCAAAAAATGATACTGATATGGTCTGAATTTTATGTCCCCCTCAAAATTCATATGTTGAAATCTTAATGCTCGGTGGATGGTACTAGGAAGGGGGAACTTCTGGGAAGCACTTAGAACATGAGGATGGATGGAGCACTCTTGAGTGGGATTAGTGCCCTACTCAGAGGCCTTGAAGACATCCTCAGTCCTCCCACCAGGTAAGGATCCATAGAGAAGTTGGACCTTTGCATCCTAGGAAAGAACCCTCACGAGACCACCTGAGACCATTCTGATCTTGGTCTTCCAGCCTCCAGAATGGTGAGAAATAAATCTCTGTCATTTGTAAGCTAGTCTGTGGTGTTTTGTTATAGCCTTCCCCGATGGACTAAGACAGGTATTTATATGAAATAGGACATTTCATAACAAACCAATTGCTGATAGTCAGTTCTGCTCTGTAGATTAGCAACTTTGACAATATCGGTAACCATATAGCTTGACTAAATAAGAACTAGTGAGCAATCTTATTCTTAAATATCTCTTTGGGCTGTAATCTTTTCTTTAGAAAAGTTGTTTTTATGGTTTTAGGCAGCCATGATGGCAGTTCCCATATATGATCATAAGGGTGCAGTTTTTTCATTGGTATAACTTCTGGAGCATGAAGCAGTTATCACACAGCTCAGAAATATACCAGCAACAAATACTGAAGTGTCTACCACCTCATGCTGTGTCATATTTTAAAAAGTCTCAAACCATGAAAAACAATTGTATTTAACAATTCCTCTGAGAATCTGTTGAAGAGGAGGTGGATAATGAGAATGTACATCTTGTGTGGGATTCCAAATACACCAGCAGCTCAGAACTGCACGGGTTTTTCTGCAATCCTCTCTTTGGAATCTCAATGGAGAAATTGAATTCTTGTTATCAATTATAACTTTAAAAAGCCTGTGGCATTTTTCAAATTTTTCTTAGCCTCGGTAATATAGAACTTGAATCAAATCCTTATTATTTTTTAGAGCTCTTGTGTCTAAAGAAAGGGGTAAATAAGAAGTATAGAGGGTATATAGACAGCCATATAAGAAGAAAAATGAATATTTCTGCTTATATTTGTTTTTATATCATTCTTTTTAAACTCCACCTTTTTCTGTTTTTGTTGTCCAGAAAACATAATTGTATATCCAAGTTCTTTAATGGGTAGAATATATTGATTGAGAATTATAGGTATATGATTGGAGTATAACCATTTAGATGCCATAGATTTTTTTAAAATTTTTTAAATGGAACTATTTCTGTCTTAGTTTTGGATGACACTTAAAAGTTTTCAAAAAATAAAGAAATCCAAACAACAAAATATGGAGGACAAGTAATCTCAAACTCACATATGCAGAATTTCTAACTGGCTATCCAATCTTTAGGCTCAAGGTTAGTGAAGGTTTGATGACAGGTAACAGGCAAAAGTTGATGGTCTGCTGTAGCATCTTTTCTCCTCACCTCCATGGGGAAGAAATAGGATTTTTTTTTTAAGATTTATTTATTTATTTATGATAGACATAGAGAGAGAGGCAGAAACACAGGCAGAGGGAGAAACAGGTTCCATGCCGGGAGCCGGATGCAGGACTAGATCCTGGGACTCCAGGATCGTGCCCTGGGCCAAAGGCAGGCGCTAAACCGCTGAACCACCCAGGGATCCCCAGAAATAGGATTTTCTTTCCTCTCACTTGAAGCTAGACAAGAGGAGTTTCAAAGTAATCATATTGCATTCTGGATTTTTATCCACTGTGATTTGGAAGACATGATAGATTGATGTCTGAATCATGACTGCAAAAAAATGTTTAAGACTTCGATACTTGATAAATATGATGTACCAAAGTATCCTGAAACTCAAATGCTCAATATGTTATGAAAGAATGTATGCTAGAGATGAATTCAGACTTAATTTACTCTGAGGAATCTTCTGAGCTCCCAGTTCTCAGATACCTCCACATACCAGGCCACGTAGTGGTTTGAAGGATCCTGTTAGACTGCCCTGCTATGCTAATGTTTCCCTCCCCTCCCAGAAGGGTAATTGATGGCTCTTTCAGCCCAATATAGAATTTATCTTCTATCAGACTGAAACAAACAGTTCCTCCTTGTGTCTGCTCATGGATTTGCTAAAGTTCACAGACTTTCCCAGAGGATTCTAGAAGTCCTGCAGCTTTGTCTTTAAATTAGATTCTCCTTGCCTTATGGCCCCTTTGTCCAAGTCTGGATGTTTCCAGGGACAGCCTTCTCTAGGCAACTCAACCAGAAACCACACAAAGGCCAGAGACACTGAGACGCAGGCTAATGGGGTTGAATTTCAGCTGGAATGTGTCCTCCATTGTTCATAGAATTGTGCTGATGCTAGGGGAACAATTACTGAATGAGTATTAACAGCAACAAAAATAGTAATTATAAAGAGATGCTCTTAAAACTGATAGGGACATTTAAAAAAGAAACCATCAGAATTTAAAATGTATAATCAGTAAAAATAAAATTCAAAGGAAAGGCTTAATAGCAGATTGCATAAGGCTGAAGAGAGAATGAGTGAATTATATTATGTGTGTGAAGAAATTATCCAGAATGCAGCAGAGAGACAAAGAAATGGAAAGTATGAGTAAAGAGTTTCAGAGACCTGGAGGATAGAAATTTCCAGCAGTCACTTACCAGGAATTTCAGAGAAAAAGAAAATTTTTAAAAATGGGAAGGGAAAGAGGATATTAAAATATATTACATATTTAATGTACATAAAATATACATTAAAATGATAATTTTCAAGAATTGTTTATTCAAAGACAAATCCTCAATTTCAGGAAACTCAGTGAATTTCAAGCAGAATAAATATAAAAGAAATTGACCTATAAGTACAGTATTGAAATGTAGACTGTCCAAAACAAAGAGGTGATACTGACAGATTTTTTTATATCACATTCAAAAGTATTACATTAAACTGAAAAATGGATGGTTTTTCAACAGTAACACTGGAAGCCAATAGAGTAAGTCAGTATCTTCAAAGTGCAGAAAGTTAACTATGAACCCAGAATTTTATATTCCAAAAATTTTTAAGAGCAAGGATGAGATACATTTTCAGATCAGCAAGAAGAGTTCACCCCTAAAACATCTTTACCAAAAGATGTTTAAAGGACATACTTCCAGAACAGGCAAAATGAAAGCAGAGAGGAGCTGGGAGATGCAAGATGCCACAGTAAATAAAATAAATGAAAAACTACTTGTAAATCTAAACATTGTTGCCATGAAACAAAAATAGTAACATCGAACATGGTGGTTAAAAAATCAGCTGGAAGGTGGAAAGAAAATGCCACACAATGTCTGATATATCTTAAGGGAAGGATTAGTGATAAACATTCTAAGAACGGTTTATTTCAAGAAAAGGGGGACATTGTGCAATTTCACCCTAGCATTTATTTAACTAAATCTGTTAAATTTAAATAAAGAGTATATCATCTTATTTGGGAGAGGAAAAATAATAGAGTGAGGAAAAAATAGAGAAAAACTTCAATTGAGAATTCAGAAAGGGTAGAGAAAGGGAAAAACAACTAAAAAAGCAGGGTAAGTAAGATGGTATAAATAAATACAAATAAGTCATATGTATTTTGTTAAAAGGTACAGACTGTCATAAAGAGGAACACTCTCTAAAATTCTATAAAACTAGTTCACACTTCTTTTTTTAAGAACTTTATTTAGATATAATTCATATACCATATAATTTATCCATCTAAAGTATACAATTCAATGGTTTCTTGTATATTTACAGGTATGTGCACCCATCTTCGCAGTCAATTTTAGAATTATTTTTCATTATCTGAAAAAGAAGTCCCCATAGATACAGAGAACAGATTGGTAGTTGCCATCGGTGGGAGAGGGCTGTCAAAAGTGTATCAAAAGATAGAAAGTTCCAGTTATACAATAAATAATTCCTGGGGATGTAATGCACAGCATGGTGACTATAGTTAATAATACCGTATTGCATAAGTTGCTAAGTTGCTAAGAGAGTACAATCCTAAAAGTTCTTATCATAAGAAAAAAATTTTAACTACAGTAATGGATATTAATTAGACTAATTGTGGTAATCATTTTGCAATATATAAATATATCAAATCATTATGCTATTCAGCTGAAACTCATATGTTATATGTAAATTATCTATTATATAGATCTATAAATTTATATACATATTATATGTATAATATATACACATATATTTATGAATTCTTCCCTTTCAAGAATGTTTGGCTATTTTAGATACCTTGAGTTTTCATATAAATGTTAGAATTAGCTTGGCAATTTCCTTGAAAAAGCCAGATAGGCCTTAATTTGAAATTATGTCAAGTCTATAGATAATTTGTGAAGAGCGGGTATCTTAAAAATATTGAGACTCCCACACATCTCCAAAGGCAAGGGAAACAAAGGCAAAAATGAACTACTGGGACTTCATCAAGATAAAGAGCTTTTGCATAGTGAAGGAAATAGTCAACAAAACCAAAAGACAACTGACAGAATGGGAGAAAATATTTGCAAATGCCATATCAGATAAAGGACTAGTATCCAAAATCTATAAGAACTATTCAAACTCAACACCCAAAGAACAAGTACTCCAATCAAGAAATGGGCAGAAGACATGAACAGACATGACATCCAGATGGCCAACAGACACATAAAAAAATGCCCAACATCACTTGGCATCAGGGAAATACAAATCAAAATCATAATGAGATACCACCCAGTCAGAATGACTACAATTAACAAGACAGGAAATGACAGGTATTGGTGAGTATGCAGAGAAAGGGGAAACTTCTCACACTGGTGGTAGGAACGCAAACTGGTTCAGCCACTCTGGGAAATAGTATGGAGGTTCCTCAAACAGTTAAAAGTAGAGCTACCCTATGACCCAGCAATTGTACTACTAGGCATTTATCCCAAAGATACAAATATTGTGGTCTAAAGGTGCACCTGCACCCCAATGTTTATAGCAGCAATGTCCACAATACCCAAACTACGGAAAGAGCCTAGATGTCCATCGACAACTGAATGGATAAAGAAGATATGGTACATATATACAATGGAATGTTACTCAGCCATCAAAAAAATGAAATCTTGACACTTGCAATGATGTGTAGAGAACTAGAGGATATTATGCTAAGCAAAATAAGTCAATCAGAGAAAGAAAATTATCATATGATTTCACTTATGTGTGGAATTTAAGAAAAAAATCAGAGGATCATAGGGGAAAGGAAAAATAAAACAAGACAAAATCAGAGAGGGAGATAAACCATAAGAGACTCTTAATCATAGGAAACAAACTGAGGGTCCCTGGAGGGGAGAGAGTAGGGAATGGGGTAACTGAGTGATGAATATTAAGGAGGGCATGTAATGTAATGAGCACTGGATGTTATATATAAGATCGATGAATTACTGAACTCGACCTCTAATAATACACTATATGTTAATTAATTGAATTTAAATTTTTTTAAAAAGTATTGCAAAATTTGGCTCTTCCAATCAGTGATATAGTGGTAAATGTATTACAATGGACTCTCTGGGATGGGATATGGCATCAATTCATAGCGTTTTGTAATTTCTATAGAGAACATTTACCCATCATGGTTGATATCAAGCTACCAACATAATGTCATTGTATTAGAGTCAGGAATAACTGCTCACAGTTGTATATTTTGAGTCATTGTGAACCCTCTGCAGCTCAACATCACTTTTAATTCATGAACATGGTATTTTGTTTCATTTAATTATGTATATAATTACTCTAAAAAATACTTAGTAGTTCTTGTTGCTTTGCAAGTCTTTCATTGGATTTATTTCTAAGTAATTGATATGTTTATGCTATCATAAGTGGCTTTATTATTACTTTACCTTTTTTGATGGCATAAAGAAATAAAATTAACTTTTGTACAAGTTGAGGATATGAAGCAACTGGAACTTCTGTATATTTCTTATGGTTGTGTTCAATGATAGAATGGCTTTGGAGAACAATTGACAGTGTCTTATAAGGTTAAATATATGTTTATCCTATAAAATAATAGTTCTACTCTAAATATTACCCAAGATAAATGAAGCATCTGTTCACAAGAAATAGTTCTACAAGAATATTTATAGATTTTTCTATAGTAGCAAACTCTGGATATAATCTAAATATGCATCAATAAAAATGGATAAGCAATTTATGGTTTATGAATAAAATGGAATTCTCTCAGATAAGGGAAGCAATGAGCTAGTGTACTGATACACTAAACAATATGACTCAATCTCAAAAACAAAAGACACAAAAGGTACTCTGATTTTATTTACTTTCAATTTAGCAATAGGCAAAATTAATCTATGGTGCTAGTAATCAGAAACATCTGCCTTTGGGTGGCAGGCCAGATTTGACAAAAAAATGCAAATGAGGACTTTATTGAAAATATTTTGTGGTTTGTTTTGTGTGAAGGTTACATGGGTGTGTATCATTGTTAAAACTAACCAAAGGGAGTCTTTAAATTCTCTGCTTTTTATTGTGTGTAAATTGTACCTCATCAAATCAGTGTTAGATGACTCATATTTTTTTAAAGTTTCTTAATGTAATGAGAATCTGGAAAACAAATGGTGGATACAAACAAACAAATCTGAAAAGCAAATTTGATAATTTGATGTGTTAGCTTGGTAAGACCATCATATCCAGATAGTCAGTGGAACATTATTCTAGATGCTCCTGAAAAGGTATTTTTTTAGATGAGATTCACACTTAAATCAGTAGACTTAAAGTAAACAGATTACTCTCCATAATGTAGATGGCCTTATCCAATTGGTTGAAGGCCTTAATAGAAAAAGATTGACCTCCCCAGAAGAGGCAGTTCTACCAGCAGAAAGCCATTGAATCAAACTGAGACTCTTCCATTGGTCTCCAGCCTGTTGTCCTACCCTGCAAATTGTAGACTTGATAAGCCTCCACATTCATGTGAGCCAATTCCCAAAAATAAATCTCACTCTTTCTCTATATATACACACATCTTGTTGGTTTCTCTGGAGAATCCCAAATGATAAATCAAGGGATACCAAGAACCCAAAAAGTTAAGTGGAACACTAAATACAGTTTTTGTTCTAGGCTACTTGGTGAAGGACTTGCATTTATGTGGTCCCTTTAGTTTATGTGTTTTATATGGCTCAGGAGAAAGGAAACAAAGTCAAGGGCCTGCCCAAAGTGATGAATCTAATAGGAATCTCCCCCACATAAATCTGGGGCTTCAGAAGTCTGCATCCCTAGTATAAATAAAAATATACATTAGAAATAAAGAGACCTCCATACCACGGGTACTGTTGGGAAATTGCCTCAAACATTGGCATTTAGAATTGAGGGGGAAAAACATCTGCCCTGAGAATTTGTAAATAGCTAACCCTCATGGGAGTTTGCAACCCGAATTCTTAATACTTGGATGATCTGAATAAAGCCCTCAAGCTAAGAATTTAGTATAAAGTGATTCCAGGCTAGTAGGATTCCCAGAGTGTCTGGCAAAAATACAAATAATTTTGGAAAAACTCGCTTCAACACAGACCTCAAAGAAATTGCATTATTAAAAGTCCAAAAAATTTGGTCTTAAAAAAAAAGAGGAAGAAGAAACAAAAACTAAAGCAAACATACCACACAGAACAAGCCCCTGCAAAAGAAAATCAGCAAAAACAGACATCAGAGTCAGATGCAAGAAAGAAATTAAGATAATGGAATTATCAGACACAGAACATAAAATGAACATACTTAATATTTTTAAAGAAATAAGAGACTGAAAATATAAGTGAAATAAGAGGCTATAAAAAGATCAAACAGATTTAAGGATAAACTTTTAGAAATGAAAAATGGCATCATTTAAATTAAAAATAAAATGAAAGGAAAATTAGTAAACTTGGGTAGTTGACATGTTACAGACTGAATGTTTCTGTTCCCCTATAATTCACATGTTGAAACCCAACTTTCCAGTATAAGGAGGTATGGCCTTTGGGAGGTGATTAGGATCAAATGAGGTCATGAAAGTAGAGTCCTCATTGATTAGATAGATGAGTGCCTTTATACGAGTAAAGAGAGAGCTTGCTTCCCCTCTGCCCTCTGCCATGCGAAGATGCAAGAGAAAACTGCATGTACTACCCAGGAGAGGGCTCCCACCAGAACCCAAACTCGCTGGTACCAGAATCTGGAACTTCCAGCCTCAAGAAATGTGAGAAATAAGTTTCTATTGTTTATGAGCCACCCAAGCTATGATATTTTGTTATAGCAGCCCAGACAGACTAAGATAATATAAAACCAATATGAACACTTATCAGAGTCCCATAAGAAGATAAAAGGGAAATGTAATAGAAGCATTATATATTCTTTTATTTATTTAGGACTTTTGATACTAACAACGAGTCAGTCTGATTCCTGGTAGAGGTTCATTAACAATGCTGAAATATGGTTTTAGAAAGAAAACATGATTATTTCTCAAAGTCAATAATAACTGAACACACTTATTTTCAACAAATGAATAAAAATAACTATTAGCATGCAAAGATTCAGAACTTAAAATTTCAAAGAAATTTCAAAGAAGCTTTCATCATATACTAATACTTGTATGAGTTTTTATTTACCACATCTTTATTTTTTAAATTTATGAGTGAAATTTATTTTAAAATAGTCTCATAAATGTAGATGACATGAAATAAATATTATGAAACTTAAATTTGCTGGAATTTGTAAAACCCTAGGCTTCCTTTAATCTATGTTTAAATAAATTTGTTAGATTTCTTTTCTTTACATCATGATGAGTAACTTTCTTGTTAAAGTTGTAAAGACTCAGACTCACAAGATAAGCCCACTTGAAAAAAACGTAAATCAGACACACAAATTTTGAGTCCTGTGTCCCATTAATTCTTTTCTCCTTCAGCCTGAATGTCTTATTTACATGGAAAAATTATGAAATGAAGCAGTGATAACAATAAACGACAGTAGCTTTTTACTAGAAAACATTCCTCTCATACACACAAAGCACTTAGACATCTATAAGTGTCTTCATACTCCATATTAGCAAAAGGTTCTTTTCATGAGGAACTAGTTTTTTGCTTGTTTGTTGTTGTTGTTTTTTAAGATTTTATTTATTTATTTATGAGAGACACACAGAGAGGCAGACACACAGGCAGAGGGAGAAGCAGGCTCCCTGCGGGGAGCCTGATGCAGGACTCAATCCCAGGACTCCAGGATCATGACCTGAGCTGAAGGCAGACACTCCACCACTGAGCCACCCAGGCATCCCTGCTTGTTTGTTTTTAAGATTTTATTTATTTTAGAGAAAAATAGAGAGAGAGTACAAGTGGGGGTAAAGGCAGAGAGAAAAATCTCAAGCAGACTCCCCACTGAGTGTGGAGCCTTATGTGGGGCTCAATCCCCTGAGATCATGACCTGAGCTGAAACCAAGAGCCCACATTTAACTGATGAAGCCACCCAAGCACACCCATGAGGAACTAGTTTTTTTGTTTTGTTTTTTAAAGCTTTTGTTTATTTATTCATGATATAGAGAGAAAGGCAGAGACATAGGCAGAGCTGAGTCGAAGGCAGATGCTCAACCACTGATCCACCCAGGTAACCCGTATTAGTTTTAAGATAGTTTAATTAACAGCTAAAGATCACAAAATGCCTCACCTGATTTTAAAGTCACCCTTTTAATCACCTGTATAGAAATTATCAATACCACGTTTTAGACCAATGAAGCAGAGGAAATTGGCCACTACTGGATTACTGTTAGTAGATTCATTGTCAACATGCTTGGCACAACTGCAAACCATAAAATTTAAAAAAGCAAAATGGCTGTAATGCAGAAGGATGAATCTGCAGACATTTTTAAGAGTGCTCAGTTAAGAGCACTAATTAGAAGCCCTCAAGAGAAATGCTTTCTAGAACATTATTAGTTCTGCAAAACCATGCCAAAACAAACTACTGAGTGTGAAATATTGAAAGTCATAAATGAATACTTTGAAACAAGGTATTAAACAAATAGTGTGTATATTTTATATTGATGATACAGCTGAAAAGATAAGAATATACAAAGACTTTGATTGAAAATGTTTTGGAAGGGGCGCCTGGGTGGCTCAGTTGATTAAGCCTCTAACTCTTGATTTTGGCTTAAGTCATGATCTCCAGGATCTTGGGATCAAGATCTGCATGGAGGCCCCATCCGCCTCCATGTCCAGGGTAGAGTCTGCTTGAGATTCTCTCTCCTTCTGCCCCTCCTGTTTGTGCCTTCTCTCTCTAAAATAAATAAAGGAATGTTTTTTAAAAAAATGCTTTCAGAGCCTAGAAAGCCAACATTGTTTCACTGAATGTTTCTACACGTAAAAATTGGTGTTATCGGGATCCCTGGGTGGCGCAGCGGTTTAGCGCCTGCCTTTGGCCCAGGGCGCGATCCTGGAGACCCGGGATCGAATCCCACGTCGGGCTCCCGGTGCATGGAGCCTGCTTCTCCCTCTGCCTATGTCTCTGCCTCTCTCTCTCATTCTGTGTGACTATCATAAATAAATTAAAAAAAATTAAAAAAAAATTTGTGTTATCAAAATGATGAGTCTAATACATTAATATACTCTAGATTACTTTACCTCTATGTAAAACACCTGAGTAGAAATGTTTCTGGGTGTCCTTTGAAGAAGGCTTGGTGTTATTCAAAAGATCCTTTTGTGTTGTCTGATTCTATGGATGTCCATACCTTTCATCTATTTTGCAAGTTTGTAGACATAAACGTTACTTGTAGAGGCTGACACTCAAGATGTTTCTGGTATAAGGTAATGCAAATAGTTCTGTTCCTACAGATGCAAATAAGCTTTGTTTCTTGGAGATATAATAGATTCCTTCCCACATGGAAGAGATTATTTCAAATATTCCATGTTGTTGTCCTTTGCTCCTCGATCAATTTGCATCTGTGAGCACATTTGTTTTAGCATTCCTGATGGCCTATGCATGAGTCTGTTCTTTGGATTCTACTTGGGACGTCTTTTAACATTGTACTAGTTCCCCCATTAATTAATATGTAAATAAATTCTTTGACATATATTCATTTTATAGTTTTATGAGAGTCACAATTTTACCTTTTTTTTTAAAAAAAATTATTTTACCTGTATTCTGTTACATTAATTAAACAATGAGATCATTAGACTGAGGTGCTTCTAATTACTTAGCAACCTACATAAGCAAACCAAAACCTAAACCTTTAAATGTCTCAAAGTTAAGAAATATAAACCTAAGGACAGCCTACAGCTAACTAGGCTTTCCCAGAAAATGCAACAAGCTTAAGGTATAGCCAATCAGATAATTTCCTTGTTTTGCTTCTGTGTCTTCTTTATGAAAGCTCTAGCTCCTGAGCACAAAGAACTCCTAACCACTTCTGCTTTGGCTCTGCCCAATTAGAATTGATTTTTTGCCTAAATAAACTCTCAAAATTTTTAGTCTGCCTAAGTCTATGTTTTAACATTCCCGTATTGAATAGCTTCCATAATTGTCTTTTATCTTTTTCGTGTTTATAAGATAACAAAAATATAATGGAATTTGTTTCACTAAGCCCTATAGACAAAGGGTGACCTTATACTTTTTTTTGTTCAAACTAGAATATTTTGGAAACTCAACAGTCACTGTTAATAATTACCCTGGCACAATAGCTTAAACTGGAAAGGGTACTGGACAAACCAGTATTGTCCTGGACAAAGCATAATATATAGGCATTCTACATATAAAGGACCCTAAATCCCCTCTAGGTTATAGCAGCATGCCATACAAATGTTATTTTTTATGTGTGCCACGATGTGAAAAATTTGGGAAGTTCTGCTGTATAACTTTACACTATTTGAGCATGCTATATTTATTTTTCTGTTGGCAGGGATTTAAATTGTTCTCAAATTTTTACATTACAAAGAATCCTGCTAAGCACATTTTTGTACATGCCTCCTGTATGCACATGGGAGAGTTTCCTGAAGGCATATACTGAAGTGTCATTACTTGATGAAAAGTATGACCATGTTCAACTTTTCAAGATGTCTCCAATTTGTTTTCCAAAATAGTTGCATTTATAGCCACACGTCAGTGCTAGAAATGTTTTTCCACATCTTTGCCAACACCTAATAATATTAGACATGTTAATCTTTGTGTTGCTTTGATGAGTGTGAAATTTTATCTCACGGTTTTTGTATGCCTTTCCCTAACCATAGTGAGCTTAAATATTTTTCAAGTATTTGTTACCCATTCCTGTTGCTTGTATGAAATACCTATTTATTTGTTTGGGTTATTTTCTTGTGGCTTATTTTACTTATATTTTTCTTATTCCTTTATAGGATTTGTTCACATATTCTTAGTAGTAAAAATTTCAAGTCATTTTGGCTGCAAATATTTTACCACAAATTAAAATGCCCCTCTATTTATGGGTTTTTGGATATGAAGAAGGTTTTAGGTTTGATGTTGTCAAAGTTATCAGTTTTTTAAATTAGGGTTTGCATTTTTTGTATCTTGTTAAGAAATGCTCTCATACCTTGAAGTAATAAAAATATTGTCTTATGATTTCTTTGAAAACTCTCAGAATCTGTTTTCATATTTTAGGTCTTTAAGCACCCCAGAGTTTATTTTTGTTCAGGGGTAAGATGCAATACTAATTTTAGTCATTTCCCCTCACATTAATAACCAGCTATTCCATTTCCACTTATTTTATTGCTCATCCTTTCCCCACTGATCTTGAAAGCCAATTTTGCTACAAATCAAGTTTCCAGGTGTATGTGTTTATACCTGTGTTCTCTGATCCACTAGTGTATTTGTCTTTCCTTAAGGCAATTACACCTAGTCTTAGAATAGTTTTATAATGTATTTTGATCCCTGGAAGGGCAAGTTCCTGCATCAACTCTTCATCAACATCTTGTTAAGTATTCTTGAAGCTTTGATTATCCATATAAATTTCAGGACACCTTTGTCAAATTCCTTGCAAAACAGTTCTGAGATGTTGCAGGAAGTTCTAATTTATAGCTCAATATAGGATAAATTGATATATTTAGAATATTAACACTTGTTATATTAATGAGTCTGGCATATTGCTCCATTTATTTTGACATTTTTAATTATATTTCAATAAAACTCTTTCTTCCAAAAAGGTTATTCATACATTTTATAGGATTAATTCCCAGTTACCTTATATTTTTTATGCCATTGTACATGCTATCACTTTTGTAAAATTACATTTCTTAATTCTCATTTGCTATGTTAGAATCACAGTTGACCTTTGTATGTTGATCATATGTCTAGTAATCTTGCTGACCTCTTATAAAATCCAAAGTCAGGAAATAAACTGTATTTTCTCTCTTGTAGAGGGGATCAGGATCTGATATGCATAAACTAGACTTGGAATGTGGAACCAGCATATCATTAGAAGGTCACATGTCTAGTATTCTTGCCATTGGGCTGGTGAACAGTTATGAATGCATGAGTTTTCTGCAGCAGCTAGAGTTGAATCTGAACTATGGCTTCTTGGGTATTGAAGGCATTTTGCTAGTGCAAACCATCATAGAAGTAGCATGATTCTGGAACTATCAAATGTCCGTGCAGCTTTTGATTCAGCAAGTGACTTCTTGATTGCTAAAAAAGATTACTTATCAATGTATCTTAAGAAAACAATGCTAAATTTTAACAGTCCTAAACATTAAATAGAATCAATGGCTTAAAATGCACCTCTCAGACAAGAAATAACCTAGGAACCAACAGTTTTGCATGCTAATTTGTCAAACACACAAGAAAGAAAAAATAATTCTAATCATGTATAAATGTTTCCAGTTAAAAAGAAATGTACAGTTTCCAACTCATTTTGTGATACTAGTAAAAGGTTAAAATTGAAACCATCAAAGATAGTGTGAATAAGGAAAAAATCAAAGTCACTTTTAGTTTTGCCTGTAACTTTGCCATATAGATAAGCACACATGGAGGACTTCAGTGTTGAACGAGTTCAAACAGCCAAGATTCCTTTGTCGGTTGGTAGATTTTTCTGTCTCACCAGTTCATAGAAAGTGTGGCCTTTCAAGAAATCCCAGCTTAATGTGAAACTTCCAATTCCATTTCCCATCTTGTATAGGACCAAGCATTGCCTCTTATGCTTTCTTCTGCTGTTGAAACAAAATAAAATCCAACCAACTAACCAATCAACAAATAAAATTGGCAAAGCTCTCAAGGTAACCATGGCTTTAAAATTCATGTAACAGTTTATGTTTAAGACCCTTAAATATTTCACTTAAAAAACAAAAAACTAATTCCTGAGTTCCACTCAAAACAAGTATCTTGGGGTGGACACATGCACCCCTGTATTTTAAAATCTCATCAGCCTACTTTAATGGGCAGCCAGGGTTGACAGTTTTAGGGTAAGCGAGTGCAAAGAGAAACATTGCTTCTCTGCCTGTTATGCTTTCAAAAACAAAAACTGTAAAATCTGGTTAGCAATGTGGAAGAATCAGGAAGCATGAACCAAGTGACAACATCATCCTAGGGTTTATAATAATAAGATAAACTAGGGCCTCGTTCCAAATCAACTGAATCAGAATATTGTGGTGTGGGGTGATATTTATCAACATATTCTCAGGTGAGTCTAACACACAGCCATGACTTTAATGTGCAACAAGGATCTAACAAAACCAACAAAGGAATATTGGTGTCTGGGATTTTTAAACTGTCTTTCATGTAATGAGATTGTCTTTTGAGTCTATAGTCTCTAGCAGGTGAGGCTTTCCCTTGATGGCTAGAAATGTTCCTCCATTCAATCAATATTAGAATAGGTTCATCTTAGGGGAGAAAATGAAGATTTAAGGAGGTAAAACTTAGCCCAAAGCAAGGCTTTCCTCTTCTCCTTGAGGTACACTATAGTTAGCCTCAACTCCAAGGCATGAAGACTCCTGAGCATCCCTGGCATGGATAACAAACCTGTGGAAAAACAATACTGTAAGAAATCCTTCAATCAGATTCGGGCTGTAGGTTCTGAATGTATTCATTCTGGGTAGCATACAGAGTAGGTACTCTCCAACTTTCTCACATCCTAGCCAAGTAACAGGTTTTTTAAAAATTTTTTAAAAGATTATTTATTTATTCATGAGAAAAACAGAGAGAGAGAGAGAGAGAGAGAGAGAGAGAGGCAGAGACACAGGCAGAGAGGGAGAAGCAGGCTCCCCACAAGGAGTTCCATGTGGGACTCGATCCTGGATCCTAGGATCACACCCTGAGCCGAAGGCAGATGCTCAACCACTGAGCCACCCAGGCATCCCAAGAAATGTTTTATTATTATTATTATTATTATTATTATTATTATTTATTTATGATAGTCATACAGAGAGAGAGAGAGGCAGAGACACAGGAGGAGGGAGAAGCAGGCTCCATGCACCCGGAGCCTGACGTGGGACTTGATCCCGGGTCTCCAGGATCGCGCCCTGGGCCAAAGGCAGGCGCCAAACCGCTGCGCCACCCAGGGATCCCCCAAGAAATGGTTTTAATTGGGGTTATCAACCTGTTTTTCCATGAAAGACAATCATGGATAATCCCAGCATGCCTTGGATCACTCTGTACCTTCTTATCCCAAGGTTGGACAGTCACCAAAGGATAAATATGAGTGAGCGGCAAGGAATGAACACAAGCCCTGCATCTGCAATGTGACTGACTTCTGAATTAATCTGAAAGAGTTCCTAGAGCCTTCAAAAGACTCCATTCTGACTGTAACTTTTACACCTTCCTTCTCCAAACACATTTTCCCTCTTCAGATCTCCCTCCCTTCCTTCCCACTTCTTCCTTTCTTTCTTTCTTTCTTCCTAATGGGCCAAAGAAATAACTGGCTTTGCAGTAAGTTCAACAAGAAAAGTTTGCTGATAGTATGACTGAATGTAAAAGTTCATTCAAATGCAGTTTGAAGTTTACTTTGGCTTTTATGCCTACACAAAAATAAATACATTTGACTTAATAAATTTGGAAATATGAATTTTCTGTAGCACTCTGATGGAGGTAGGTCGGGCTGGGTCAGTTCTATTTGTAGGTCAATAATTGGGGCTAATTTTGGCTTGGCTCAGCACAATTGCAGCCCTAGAGGGTTCAGAAATGCTCCACATTTCTGTTTAGGGGTCAGAGTTAAAAGAAAACATGTGCCCAGCTTGAATTCTACATTGCAGAATCGTAACGTCACAGCACTCAGATGAAGAACTATAAATGGAAAAAGAGAAAGGGATGAGGGGGGAGAATGAGATTGAATCTGGAAGGCAGTTTTAAAAAGTCTGGTCTTTCCTTTGCTCTGGTTTTTTTAAATGCTTAATTCTAATAATTTCAAAATGCATCTACTGAAGAAATAGACATTAAGATATCCTTAAATCTAAAGAGAGGGAGAGAGAGAGAGAGAGAGAGACAGAGAGAGACAGAGAGAGGTTGGGATCTAAGATTAGAAAAAGTTGAGCTGATTAAGATCAATTCTCAGAACTTGATTTTTTTAAATCTTAATTTTTAATGGATTTAATGATTTTTAGCATGCCACCAGATTAAAGTCAGTTGGTTTATTTGTTCTGTTTATTCATTTATTTCTTTTTATTCTCCATTTATGCAGTACCTACTGTAATAGGCATTCTGAAAGCTAAAAATCCTGTCTGGAATTGCAGTGGCCAACCTTTTGCTTTGGGAGCCTTCTGTGTCTTCTTAAAGCCCATCTCCTTTCTGTCACTTTCTGATTAATTTTGAATCTAAACTTGATCCAGTTCTCAAATATCAGCCCTGATCTGGATGCTGACTATAGCTGCAGCTTGGTGCTTTACTTCCTGGCCTTCTCACTCTCCCTAAGTAATTAAGTTCCTTAATGATAACGAAGCATCATTACAATAATATTGATACCTGCTGTAATCACTGGCATTCTGGCTTTTCCATTTCCAGTATTTACCTTGGATCAAGTAGCTGTGCGCTAATGCAACAGAAGGTCACCCGATGAAGGGGCTGATAGCGAGGAGGACAGCTCCACTTAGCATGCACGGAGGATCACGCTCTTCTGGCGCGCGAGCTAATCTTTCAAGTTGTCCTTTTTTGACTTTCTCAGTTTAATCAGTTTAATCTTCTACTCCCTCTTTTCTGATTACAAGGATTTTCTGTAGAAACCTTGCCTCCACCATAAAGACCATGTGGCAATTTATTCTCATATTGATTTCAACATTTCTGTTCCTTTACCAAGCCAATAATGGGGGGAGGGTGGGGAAGGGGCGAGGAGTTTGGAGAAAGAAGAGCCAGAAGAAGGAGGAGGAGAAGGGAAAGCCCCTGTACACTTCTGTTAGTAGTAAAGACACATGCTCTTGTTCCCCCAAATACATCCCTACATGCATTGAGAGCAGATGTGACAGCTGAACTGGAGTCTCTATGATGATTAAAGTTCATTTGAGGCAGTGATAAAAAAGGGCTTACTTCCCTTTTTTACCCTGAAGAGAGACAGACAGAAATATGCAGCAGACACACACACACACACACACACACACACACACACATCCCTTCTGAATCCAGAGACATTGCCTGTGTGAAAGAACATTCCTCATGGATTTCATGGGTTATGCTCCTGTCTTCTCCTGCCAGTCCACCTGGTTGAGTAGGCAATTGTCTTCCTGGGTCCTGAACACACAGTGGACAAGGAGCCTTTTGCCAAAAGATGGGGGAAAGGCAAAAAAAGTGGCATTGGCAGATACACAATTATGGAAAGTTAGGAGCCATCCCTGAGGAGATGCGGGCTGGGCTGGGAGTCTGGCAGTGGAGCCCTCACAGGGACCAGGGGTGAGGTGGGAAACTCCGTAGTGCAGCAGAGTTGGGGAGTGGATGGATTAAAAAAAAAACAGTTGTGCTCTTTAGGTTAAACTTAAACATTCCATATCAAGCTGATAGAACTAGCTGCATAATTTTTAAAGACTTGGGAAAATGTGGAAGATTGATCAGCTTGAAACTTTGGCCAACCATTTATTTAATTACATCATGCCCACTGGAATATGGCATATCACAAAAATACAGGAAGTTTTTTTCCTTAAGAAAAAGCTAAATATCTTTTTAGGTATTAAATTTATTTGTGGTCAAATGAAACAGCTAGAAAATGAGAAAGAGAAAAAGAGAAGAAAGAAGAGAAAGAAGGAAAGAAAGAAAGAAAGAAGAAAGAAAGAAAGAAAGGAAGGAAGGGAAGGAAGGAAGGAAGGAAGGAAGGAAGGAAGGAAGGAAGGAAGAGGAAAGAAGAGAAGGAAGAGAGATTTTTACAGGAATTCACACATGCTAGTGACTCAAATGAATTGGTTCTTTTTAAATTCTCAACCCTGTTCTATTTGTTCTGATACAAACGACAATGGTTGAATGTTTAGTGACTGCCCAAAAGAGCTTAATTTTGCAACAATTACACTCGGTTCTAAATATCATAAGGCTGCAAATTTAAAATGAATCAAATCACTGACCCAAATACTTGTCTCCTTAAATGAGCAATGGTGGGTGGGGTGGGGGTAGGGCGTACAAAGCCAAGTATTTTGCACAGTAAATATGCTGCATTTCCACTATCCCTAGTGAATCTTTGTACTTTCTCTTCAGGGTTCCTGGAGATAATGATATACTATAGCCAGCTGAAAAGAACATCTGTTTTAAGATCTGTGAACTTACAGGAGCCATTTGTCTGTCTGATCTGTTCCCATTATTTTCCTTCCCATTTTGCACCTTTATATTTTTCCATTGATCAAATCTATGCAAAATAAAGGGATTGAGAAAACACTAAACAGCCATAATTTCTTCTCTCTTCAAAAGGTTATCCGCCACCTTTCCTGTTAAATAATTCTGCTTGATATAAAACAGCCAACTTTTCTTTTTTTTGTAAGCATGTGTTTCCCTTTCCCTTTGAATAGAAGTCTTTGGATCACTAGGGCTTACTGCTTAATGACAATGCGGTGGAGTTAGCCCAAGAGAACAATGCATCCATTAATCTGCCTCATGCTTAATTGGTAACTACTGTATGGGCTGGCATTTCAAACACAGATTGCAAATGTACTTGAATTAGTTACTGTTTAATTGATACAACTGGCACTCGGCCTAGAACCAACATGCAGCTACTGTAAAAAGAGAAAGGCTTTAAAGGAAAGAGAGAGAAAAAATACAAGGTATGACTGTGATTCATCCTTTATATGTTTATATCAATTATTGGTGTAATATAATTACATAGTTTTTCATATTGCTTTAACAAGCCATTGACCAGAACAGGCTGCTAAAAACAGACCTGTAATGCCTGCTGACATAAAGAATAGCAGGAATGATTCCCAACCCCCTCTTTCTCTCGAGTCTGTCCTTACCCTTGTGAGAATAGTTATGTGCCTACAATTGAGGTTGGGGAATGCGGTATTTATAACAGTATGAAAAATGTCTAAGAGGATAATTTTGACAGTGTCTCTAGGATAGCAGGAAATAGTATCATGGCACTAATGCAACTTTATTGCTATTCATACCACTGTTACTGTGAACATATTTGCAACAGAAAAAAAATTAATTTCTTAAGATTAATCCCCAAATAATTTCACTTAGGCACATCATGCAGAGGCCTGGGTTCCACAACTTGCCTTTGAGTGGAGAACATTATAATTCCAGAAATGTTATAATGATACCCACAGCTATCATTCATTGAGCATCTTCTACCCACCCAGAGTCACACCAACTGATTCAATATATAATTTCTCATGTAACCCTCCGGTTATGCTTTCCTCCCCAGTTTGAATCTTTACTTCACTGATTAAAGAAAATGTAAAATAATTGGATGGAGAAAAGCATTAAACTGAACTTTTTTACTCTTTTAAAAAGTTAACCCGCTTTTAGGATTCTGTGATTTTGCTTGATGTAAAGCATCCAACTGCTGTCTTGATTTCACAGATATAGGAGGATCATAACTTTTTCATACCCAGAATTCATATAAAACCATCAAATTTCTTCTTGTCAGCCTGCAGTGAAAACTCTTGTCATTGGTTTGGTAAGGAGTTATTGGGAATCTATCCTATACCCAGTTTGGTCTTTACATTATGTGAGGCAGTATTGTAAAACTGATCTCAGTATTATCAATGAGTTTCTAAGTGCCAAAATTGAAGGGACAGTTTCTATTCCATTTTTTTAAAAAAAATTTTTGTTCATTTATGTAACGTGGGACTTGAACATATGACCCCTAGATCAAGAGTTACATGCCCTTCCAAATGAGCCAGCCAGGCACCCCTCTATTTTTCTTTAAATTATTTGTTATTCACCTTTGTTTAGTATTACATGACCTTTTTTGGGGGGTTGAATTTTTGTAATATTTGACAATGTTTTCCTTGGTTTCCCTGGCATAAAGCCCTCTTGATTTTTTTCCTGTATCTCTGACTATGCTTCAGGTGCTTCTGGAGGGACCTCTTTCTCTATTCAACATTTAAATATGGAAGGCCAATATCTCAGAGCTCTTTTACTCTACACACTTTCTCTGTGCAATTTCACTTTATGCTACTGTGTCTACCTATCCACCTCAGGGACCTACACTACATACCACAATTCTAGATAATCTTTTCCCCTGCAAAATATTATACATACGTTTTAAAAATCACTGACAGTAATCTCAGAGAATCTCATATAGAAATTTCCATTCTCATTTTACTCTCCTATTTTTCTATTGCAGTCCCGACACACAGCACTAATGGACATCTCTACTAGGTTCCTAATAATAACTCACAACCATGTTTAGGAATGGACTCACCACCTTCTTTGCTAATTCCCACTTTTTCTTCAAAGTCAAGTCAATTATCATTAATCTGTGAAGCTATCTCTATCTAGCTTTTCTTGGCTAAGTGAGTCATCCTTCCTCCCCCTGAATTCCTCATGCATACTTCTTTTACAGACTTTATCATATTGCACTAAAACGGTAAGCTACTCTGGGGTGCCTGGGTGGCTCAGTAAGTTAGTTGTCTGCCTTCCGTCTAAGCCATGATCCTAAGGTCCTGAAATTGAGCCCCACATCAGGATCCCTGCTAAGTGGGGAGTCTGTTTCTCCCTCTGCCCCACCCTCCCCACAGCCCTTCCTCTTCTCTCTCCCTCTCCTTCCCCTGCTTGTGCTCTTGCATGCTGTCTCTCAAGTAAAATATTAAAAAAAAAAACTGTAAGCGATTCCTATGGCTTTCTTGTTAGACTCTCATCACATTTCACTTGTTTTGAAAAAGAGGAAAAGAAAATCATATTTTCATTTGTTTAACCAGTGGTTTGCTTTATATATTAACAAATACTTCCCTTTCCTGGTATCTTAGAAGAGACATAAGACGTATATTGGGCTCAGTTTTATATACTGAATATATGATAATACATGTTAACAGTTTCTTTGCCACTAACTAGCGGAGTGATGTTGGGTAAATCAGTCTCTCAAAGCTTTAGCTTCATCATCTGTAAAATTATCTCTAACATCTTTGTAACCCTAATCTTCATAATTACGTGGTTCTTTCCACATTATGTTTTCCCCCTCACATTATGTGGTGTAATTAGTCATTTAATAGAAGTTTTAGTTGTTTACTATTTTTGAAGAAAAATCCCAAAGGTTCTGGTTCAAAGTACTCTTACACACCAGTTTTTGCACATACACTCAATATAGACGTTTGGAACTTAGTTTATTTTTATCTATCATTATTTAAAGGGGTTTACAACAAGAATATATCCCCCCCCCAAAAAAGAAGTGAAGAATAAGAATAAGAATGAGAAGGAAAAGAAGAGAAAGAATGATGATGGAGAGTTGTGTCCAAGAGGACAATAAATAATGGTGGAAGTCAAAACTAGAAGCAAATGAAAATAGATGCCTCCACCATAACAGTTATACATAACTGTAATTGGTCATTTTCAAATTTGATTCTAAGCTCCCTGGCATCCAAAATGAAAAGATCAATGGTCTCAGGTACAAAAATGATCACAGGAAAAGCAAGGATTTTCCAGCAAAAATTTCTAAATTAGGTTTTTCCACACTCAGCTCCATGTACCGAGCACCAAATAATGTGCCCCAATAAAACTCCTAAATAGAAGAGTGGACTGAACAACACTCCTCAAGAAAAGTCAGGCTATCATTTTAAATATCTTTCAGGACAATCTCATCAATGGTCAAAATATAAATGAGTAGCATCAGCACAAAAAAAATGCTTTTCTTTCTAAGAACATTATGGATTACATATTTGCAGATTAGTTAAGCTACCACTAACTTTTGATATTGATTTCCTTGGTGATGCAATTCTTCATTTATTCAGAGACATAGCTGAATAATAGCTGTTTTTAAAATTCATGTACATCAAGCTATATTCATGGCCCATCTTTATCATTTTAAAATTTGCTCTCTTGCAAGATATAATTATCTACTGGAATAATGAAAAAAGACTCTGCCTATGAACCTGAAAACTTGGGTAGTTGTTATATGTTCATTCTTGTTTCATATTTCTGATTCTAAAAATTCCAGCTTAGTTTGAGGTTAAATATTCTTTCAGATCAAGGAAAACAAATGAATAAAAATCTGTATGTGCAATACTACTTCTCTCTGATGTATAGTTCTTATTTCCCTAAATTTCTTAACTCTAAAGAGAATTGATGTTTTCCCATTTAGCTTTCAGTTTCCTTTGATGTTACTAAAATTTTAGGCTAATCAATCCCCAGATGGCTCCATTTCAAGTGTTACCCTTTTGCAGCAAATAGTATCTCTCTGAGCTTTAGATCTAATTTTGCTGTGAGTGTACTCACCTCATTTAAGATGAGAACAAAGCTTCCTATTAGTGACCTGTATCTCCATGTGCCATCCTTATTTCTCAACAAAATGGCAAGCATTGACCTCCAGAAGAAGCTTGTTGAGTATCTCTGGTCCTCTCTCCACATTTCTCCTCACTCCTCCCAAGGAAGGGTCAACGTAATGCACCCAACCCTAAAGGAGAGGGAGTTGCATTCTGAATAGCTCAAGCCCTAGGACTTTATATTGACACAATTTTTAAAGAGATAAAGATGGTAGGTCCTGAGTGCAGCTTTTTCTTCTCTGGCCTCTCTTTCTTCCATGAAAATAGAATGGTAACAAGGACCAGAGCCATTTTGCCAAGGGGAAATCCCATCTCTCTTCAGTTTTAGTTTTCACTGTCTCCCACTTTTGGACTCTATCCCGCCTCAAGGGGCAGCCTTGGATCACAGGTGTAAGGGAACAAATTTGCTAAAGTGCACAGCAGAGACTTCACACTAGGGCAGACGTCTTCCCTCTGCCTTCCTTTCCTCTCTACATCTCTTCACTTATTTTTCCTACCAGCCTGGGATGTCCACTTTAGTTCTGCCACCGGACAGGTAACATTAGAAACTCAGGTTTGGGTTTCAGGAGGAAGAAGGCTCCAAGAACAGTGTAGTAGCTAGAGGTCTGTGTTAGTGTTGGAGGCCAGACCCCAACCAATAAAGATGTGAGACAATGAGCAGTTTTGCCAGCCTCTCTCTTGTGACCATATTTCCCTTTGAAGTTCACCCCAAGAGGTAAGTATGACAGGGCAAGACTCAGCTATTTCTGAGTTCTTTTACCAAATAACACCACACGACAACACTTTAATTGCAATTCAATTAACAGAGCTACCATTTGGTATAGTTGTTTTTAATTCATTCCATTATTTTCAATACAAACTAGAGAGGTTGTAGCTTGCTCCTTTCTGTACTACTCCCTTTTTATGGTCAGTGGGAGTGGAAGCGTTCCTCTTTTAAAAGCCCTGCTTCTTTCTATCCACTATGCAGATGTAGCAGAATCAATTAGGGAACAATGGATGTATTTTTTAAAGTTGTATGTCTCTAACAAAACCTCGCTAATTTAGGACTTTGTGCAGATTTGTTCTAATCCTGTTCTTTCAAAACTTTTAGATATTTCTTTCTTAATTGCTTCCCAATGATGCTATCTTCTAAACTTTTTTCATACTTATTATTCCCTATATAATATGTTCTCTTCACTAACAAAATAAAAATCTGGGGTGTAGAGACCACAATTAATAATTATTGTCTTTACCCTCTATTTTGCACAGTATATAATATGTATACAATACATATTGATTTTAAAAATCAGTAAAAAATCACAGAAAAAATAATCAAAGAAATACAAATGACCAATAAATGTTTAAAAATTCATTCTTCCAGGCAGCCTCGGTGGCTCAACGGTTTAGCGCCACCTTCAGCCCAGGGTGTGATCCTGGAGACCTGGGATCAAGTCCCACGTTGGGCTCCCTGCATGGAGCCTGCTTCTTCCTCTGCCTGTGTCTCTGCCTTTCTCTCTCTCTCTGTGTCTCTCATGAATAAATAAATAAAATCATTTTTTAAAAATTCATTCTTCCTAGTAATTATGGAATGCTAATTTTATTATTATTCAACAAATACTTACTAAAGGCCCACCATGTATGTGCCTGGTGATGCTCTAAGTAAGCAAAGCAAAACCTTTGTCTTCAAGAAACTGGAAAACAAAACAAAAAAAAACAAAACAAGGTCAGCTAATATGTGCTGTGAATAGTATGATCATATGCCTCTCCCTGGGACAGTCCACACAATTATTAGTAATTGAGTACTACAGTAGAGTGGTGGGGAGGGTGTTACTTTAGCAAAACAGTTAGGAAAGCTCTCTTGGAGGAGACTTTTGGGCAGAGGGCTGAATATAGAAAGGAGTGAACTCCGTGACTCTTTGAGGGAAATCATCCAGCAGAGGAAAGGCATGTTTGGACATCTGCAAGAGGTGAGTATTGGTAGAATGGATGGAGCAAGGAGGAGAGTGGAAGGACATGGGCTCTGATAAGTCGGGTCATATGAAAATCTTATTTGAACATTTATCCTAATTTTCTGGAAATGTTGAAAAAGTTTAATGTGGGCTCACCTTTTTTTCTGACAAAAGTGTCAATAATAAGCCCTGGTCAGCAGAATTTGTTACCATAATTTATACGGAGGATGCCATGATGAGAACACCTTCTGTTCAAAATGAGATGCTGTGTCCTTCTCTACAAATAGTAAATCAGATGTTGACAATTGTAAGAAGAGATGAGGCCATGAGCCACAAGTGAGCAAGAGTTCTTGGCCAATATTCGATGTTAAAACTTTTCTCTTTGGCACAATGCTTATTTGCTTTTGTTTTACTTACTACATTTGAAAACATTTGAAAGTCAACATAAGAATTTGATATATAGATTAATTGGCCAAAGTTGTTATTTATAGTCTAAAGAATGATAAATTTGGAAGAGAATTTATTTCTATATTTTTAAATTAAACCCAGAGAAGCATATGAGCTATGCAGGAGGTGAAAACAGGGCCGTCACTTCTGTTCTTGTCACCATGACCAGTGGACCAGATTCTTTATCAGGAGGAAATTAGCCAAGAATTACACTCCATCTGTACAGGATTTTGAAAAGAGAACATCAGTGGTTTATATCTTCTGTTAATTATTGCTTTAGATTTAATCTATCTCAAACATTTATTGAGCACCACTGAAGTGCAAGGCACTCTGTTTTATAGGCAGCTGTTTCCAACTTTCTCAGCTCACCCCTCCCCTGACATATTTTGAAAGCCTAGGTCCACCATCACACATGTTTTTAAGGTTGACACGTAAAACTTTAATCATAAACTCAAATCATTGAAAATTATTAATTCCTGGTAATTGTTAACTATTGACATTTTCAAATAACGTGATTGTACCACTCTTTTTATCAGGTTGAATATAAACACCAGAACAATCTGCTATCCATCCTCATCAATCAAAAATATTAACAAGCCCTACACGGGTCAACAATTTTATATTGTTCCTTTTTCTTCTTGAACTATTTCCACTATACTTAATCATTCATCTCTGTCACTAAAATAGGCATATAAAATAACATTCATTTACTTACTTCTGTTTCACCTGGACCCATGTACTAACATATTCTTCTGCACTGACTAATCATTAACATTATCATGTGATAAATCTTGGTAAGTAATTCTTTAAAAAATAAAAGTTAAATTTTGTAAATGCTTTGGTTATTGCTAGAATTAGCTACTATTAACATTAGATCCATTTTCAAGTTCATTTTTGTAGATGTAAGGCTGCAAACATTTGTTGACATAAATTAGTGGAGGAGGATGGAAGTTCTGTTACAGCACTGTCACTCAGTCTCAGGTACTCTGAGTGATGTGTCAAATATCACAAAGTGGTCTATGATCAAACATTTTTATGATGAGCTGAGAACTTCTTTAGGATCTCCTTCAATTCTATGAAAAATGAAATGTTAGAAAACACATGACTTGCAATAGAATTTTTTTTAACCTTTCCCCAGAGACTAAACACATTCCTTTTCAGTTTCTAGGAAGGGAACTTAAAGGCTTTACCAAGACTTATCAAATGATTATTAATTATATCTGTCACTCTTTCACTTGGAAGCATGTTGTACTAAATATGCTAATATTTATACTCAATATACTAGGGAAGATTTGTTTAAAACAGGGCAATGTTTCATTTCAAAAGTCCTTTGCTAACACAATAAAATATTTTTATCTTATCACAAACTTTGTGTGTTTTTTGTGGTGTTTTTTTTTTTTTTTTGTCAACATCTGGAGATTCAGATTTAGCTCATTGAATTTAGGAGAATGTCCACTATAAAAAGTAAAGGAAAACAAGTCCTTTTTGTCAAAGGTACCAATCAAGTTAGACTCCCCTTATGCCTGAAAATACATAATTTCACTTTTCAGCTCAAAGGAATGTATTAATACATGTTCCATGACAACTACCTCCCTGTTGTGTTCTAATTACAAAATAGAGAAAAAGATCAAATGGTGGATAGATGGATAGATATAGCAAAGAGCCTGGCCATGATTTGTCACTTTATGAAACAAGAAACCACTGCTTTCAAGGGACTCTATGTTGGGGATGGGAAGAGGTAGATGGAAAGTGATATGATTACATGAAAAAACTCAAACTGTCCTTTTCTTTGGTACTCAGGACACTTTTCTATCTTGAGGCAATGAATTATAGTGAGAGTCAGGTTGGGTGAGAATAACACTTTGTTTAGTAAAGTAGGAGAAGGCAATTAAGATAGAAGAGATGAGACAGGCCCACCAGAAAGGCACCTCCAGCCCACACTTGTCTTCTCAGTATGGGGAGTGAATACAAATGGAAGTTGAGGATCTGAACATTAATTCCTTGCAAGCTTTTCTTGCCTGTTGTCATGCTTAGAAGAATCCTACCCCTATCTGAATACTGATGTAGAAGATACAAAGAAGAGAGGATACCCATCCTCGAGGAATTTACATTTGTCAATTTATTCAGTGACAACTCAAACTCACTGGGGACCTTACAGATTCAAGAGACCAGAGAAGGCACTGTCATATGGGAAGAATACCTACAGAAAGGATGTTGGTCTTGACTCTGCCCTCAGCGATCATGCAGTCCACTTGTGTGGGGAAGGCAGAGGTGTGAGGAAAATGTGAGTTCAGGGATGGGGAAGATGGTTTCCCTATAGGCCTCTACAAAGGAGCTTATGTAGAATTTTGCCATGAAAAATGGATCAAGAACATTCCAGGATGTGAATATAATATTAAAAAATTCAGGGAACTGACAAAACAAACAAAAATATGTTGTAGATGTCAAGTGGACAGACTTAATGGTACAGGGGCTAGACCAGGATTGAAGCATCTGATGTTCATTCTATATTTTTTTTCTGATGTTCATTCTAAAGACATTGGTATTTTAAAAAATTGTAAAGTTGCTGTAGAAGTAATGCATATCCATTGTAGAAATCCTGAAAATTATTTTTAATGTCTAGAGATCTTTACCATTTTTAATATTTTCTTTGAAACTTTCTATACATGCTGGTATTCCCAACACCTACAGTAGTACTCTGGTGCATAGTAGGCACTCAGTAAATAGTTCCCAAGTCAACACATTTTAAACTAAGGATTTTTTTACATGACAGTTTGTAAATTCTTTTTACTTAAATTTATATTATAAAATATTTTCATGTCAAAAGATGTATTTGTTCAAGATTCGTTTAGGTTCTGCATGGTATTCCATTGTAGGGATGTGTGTTAATTTTCTATTGTCAGAGTTGTTACCAAGTTTTAGCTATCATAAACATTAATGCAATAATAGATGGCTATAATTACTAAAATTTAATTGATTACAATTATGCATGTGTGTGATTTAGTAGGATTTCTGAAAGATTGTCCAATTTATATAGCCCACTGCTTCTAAAATGCATTTATTTAGCCCTAAACGAAATTATTATTTTTTTAAAGATATTTATTTATTTATTTATTTATTTATTTATTTATTTATGAGAGAGAGAGAGAGAGAGAGAGAGCAGAGACATGAACTTAGGCAGAGGGAGAAGCAAGCTCCCCACAAGGAGTCCGATGAGGGACTGGATCCCAGACCCCAGGATCATGCCCTGAGCTGAAGGCAGATGCTCAACAACTGAGCCAGCCACCCAGGCGTCCCTCAACACCATTATTTTAGTATTTTTTTTTAAACTTTACCAATAAGAAAAGCGAAAAAATAGATCTCACTGTAAGTTATTTTTCTTTGCTTTCTAGGAAGGTTGAATATTTTTACATGTATATTGGCCATTTGTTGAGTTTCTTTTTTGAGAATGCCTGTTCTTTGTAGACAAAAGTTTCCAGCAAGGGAGGGAAGTAACAGCAAGAACTACTCTGAAAACGAAGTAATTAGCAGAGGGATTTAGAATGAAGTGGAGGGAGAACAATCAGGCCAAAGTACCAGAGTGCTTAGCTGTAGGAAATGGCGCAGAAAACTTTTGCAGAGCATTGTGGGTTAAGGCATGATTGGCACAGTGAGGAGGCAGGGGAATGAAGGCAGCATGATACTCCACTTGTCCTAATACCGATCAGGAAAGGAAGGCAAGGAGAATTTGTGTTAGGGATGGGGGTGCCTGTGCGTGTTTGTAGGCAGAGGATCTAAGATCTATGAAGGGAGAAATCAAGGAAAAGGGGCCTGTGGTGGAAGTCGACATCAGGGGAGACAGGAGAGGACAGAAGTAGAGGCATAAAAGGAGGGCTCAGTTCTCTGCAAGATAGAGGGTGGAAATCCAGAGAACTCTATATGGTGCATCTGTTAAATAAATACAGATATGAATGTGCTAAATTAAAACAAGGCAGCATGTGAAATGTCCAATAAATAGCATGTCCAATACTGTGGTGACCAGGGGAGCAGAGTTTCCTCCTGGCAGGGCACATGGGTGATGGATTTGTGGTAGTTGCATATGGTCCCAGGACCTTGACAGGTGAGTTCCTGGAGGGCATGGGGCATTCCTGTACTAAGAGTCCATAAAAGTCCCAAGATGGTAAAGCAAGACAAAGGGAGTTTGGAGAATGGAAAATAGGGAACATCAAAGATGGAGTGGGCGTGAGGGGTGGAGGGAGAGAATGCAGGGCAGTGCGCCAGGGCCAGGTGCTCTGAGGCTTCCCGTAGCCTAGGTTCACAACCAGAACTATACTCAGAATTCCCCATGTGTGGCCACACATGACGGCATTCAAGCTCTTCTCTGACCCTATGATTGTTATCCTTCTCAGGTGAGAAGGCTGAGGCCCAGAAGGCTACACATCTCGCATAAGATCACTGAGGGTAAAGAAAAGAACCAGAACCAGATCATGGGTCTTCTGACTCCTGGCACAATAGGGGTTTTTTTGGCTTTTTTTTTTTTTTTTTTTTTTTACCTCACCCTAATGTCTTTTATTTGACTCTGAGACAGTGAGAATCCTCTGAAGATTTCAGAGTGGTGTGATCAGAGCTCACAGATGATATTATAAAACCAAATATATTAGTCACTTCCAGTCTTTTGAAAGTTCTGAAAGAACAGAGTAGAACTTCGCCATGACTGGCATATTTGTATCTAGTTCAAAGGTTTATCAAAGTCCTTTACAGATTAATGAGGTAAAGTTTGCTTGCGAATGCGTAGGTAAACGGAACAACCTAATTATGTCCTTGGCACATCAAATACGGCAGCTCACTTTGCCTAAATCTAATTTAGATATTTATACACTTTCTAAAAATAGAAAATTGAGAATTATCCATTATCCAGAACTAGTCATTCAATTAACGAGGAGATAAATACTAAAGAGCCTGATCCCAATCATGGGAAAATGAGGGCACTGTGAGATCAAGGACATAAAAGCCATCTCCATCATTGTACACCTTGACAGGCGAGGACTCTGCTCCCCTGGGGGTAACTGGCATTTTGTCAACTGTACTCTGTGCTGGGCTAACTACACTCTTAGTCTTTTCCCATTTACTGGGGGAATCACCATCATCCCTTTGCAGATTGTAAACTGAGGCTGTCAACAGATCAAAATTTGCTCAGAAGAGGCAAGGGGCTGATTCTAACCCTGTCACAATGCTACTTGCATATCCATTCCACTTGAATACACCATCCCAGTCCCTTTAAAAGGGTTCCAGGGTTCCATTTAGTGTGGCATGGCACTGGTTTACATTATTTGAGGACATATCAAAAGCATAGGCTATTCCTAACCATTCAACTTATTAACTAATAGCCAAAATGATAGGATTTTACCCTCAGAATATAAATGTATAGCATCCACAGAGTTCAAAATAAGATGTAAAGACAGACTGGAGGATTCTTATCCCATTTTTTCTTTTTTGCAAATTACAAGAGGATTGAGTTATATCAATACAATTGGGTGGGTTCTTTCACACTTTCCTCTCTTCTTGTGCTTTCTATACTTGCCATGTGATTGGATAGAAGCTCGAACTGACAGATGAGGAAATGTAAATGTAATCAGTAGCTATGTAAATGTGGTACTTATATTAAGTGCATGTTAACACACCCTCTGATTTCTCCCCAGGGCTCCCTTCATGTGCAGAGCCAGAGTCCTACTATCACATGTGTCAGTGCTGATCGACTGAGAGATAGGGACTTCTAGTGGGCACATGGTAACTCACAACAGTACTTACTTAACTGACTTGCTGAAGCTAAAGGCTTTCATAAAATTAACTCACCTCTTGGGGAATTTAGGAGCAACAGGACATAGACAAAAGTAACTGAAGGCAGATGTTCAAGCTAGACAAAACTGGATTCAAATACTAGTTCTGCTGTGTATATATATATATATATATATATATACACACACACATATATATATACACATATATGGTGTATATATATGTATATATATATGTATATATATAGGGTTCATGATTTGAGGTCCATTATTATCATGGGTGCATGATTTGAGGTCCATTATTTAACAGGTCTCAGGTTCAGTCTTTTCATCTGCAAAATGGGAAGTTAGGATTGGCTTTCCAGAGAAGTGGTGGGATTTCTAGGGAGTGATTTATAAAAAGCACTAAGCCCATTGCCTAACATGTAGTAAAGGCATAACAAAGGTGAACATCCCTTAACATCCAGGGAGAAATCAAGTTTAGAAAAGGATTTCAACTAATTTACAGTATCTCTGTAAGAAGTATTCGTACATCTCACAGAGGGTGGGGGGGAATATAAATTAGTGAACAAGTGATATAATCATGTTTAATAACACACAATATAAATAAAATATAGAAATATCTTTACTGTCATTAAATCATAAAGTTCCAGCTACAGGTTATGTAGATAAAGGTATAAGATACATTTTATGGTGGTTTATTTGAAAACCTACTCTTGTATTCCAGGTCAGTTTGAAAGTACAGTATTTTATAATAGTTTAGCTCCTTTAAAATATAACAACTCTCAGCAGCAAACATTTCTGAACCTAACAAAATCTTCCATTTCAGTAAACACTTCCCATTATACGTTAAATTTTACCTCCCACTGAAAAAGCAATGATGGTAGGTGACTTTCATCACCCGTAATATGAAAAGATCAAAAAACATTCTGGAAAGGCACGAAGATCTAAATTTCCACTTCCTGTTTCTCAGATTGGAGCCACACTGACAGGATCAATAGAAAATAGATCTGGAAATCAATTAATATAATAAAAGGACTGGACTCGAGATGTAACCCTGAATGAAGGTAGATTACCTTCCATGAAACATGGAAAGGGATAAAAGATTTCTCAAAATTACCCGACATATTTTTAAATTTCATGCTTTGAATTGACTCATATCCTTTTCATAGAGAAGTTGTTTTCTTTTTGATCCTAACTCTTTAAGGAAAGGATAGTTTGTTAAGAAAGTACACATTTCTGCAGTGTTTGCTTCTTATCCCTTAGAAAAGACTTCGATCAATAGTCTTAAACACTTAGGTAAAAAAAGGGTAACAATAGCATCACTGCATATACAGAGCTCTGAAGGCCTCATCAAATCACATGAGGGTTAATCTGATCCATTCAAAACTTGCTTTAGTGTCAGCATAATATATATGTTTTATATATGTATATATAATATAAATAATATACAAATATTATACATAATATATCTCTTAAACATATTTTATATAAATATAAATATAAACAGATACAAATTTATACATGTATTCATATAGGATAGGAGGAAGACAATTGTGATGACAGAGCCAGATATTTTTTTAATTGTTTTTTAAACCCTTTGGCATCATATCAGCTCCTGTGGAGGCCCACTCTATAAATTAAGAAATGACTCATTTATTCTTCTGATTTAACAACTTAAATAGGGAAAAATTCAAAACATTGTATTAAAATTCTGTTTTTCTTTAAGGACAATGAATTATGGGTAGATGTGTTCAAGGCAGTTCAAAAGTAACACTGAGTGAGCAAAGAGTATAAATCTGTTCTGCAGACTTTTATAAAAACTTACTTTCTTTTAATAGGAATAAGACTTGGAACCTGTGGTGAATGGATAGGGCATGTGATCTCTTCAATTTAAGATCATGATTCTTCCAGCATATGGAAAACAACTCACAACCTTCACGTTGAACTGGAGTCCATTAATGTTTTTACAGGCAAGCCGGGTGCATGCCCTGGAAGCATCCAGGTTTGGAGAAGGCTCCAACATGGACTCAGGGTTCTGCTGCCAGCTGAATGGCCCTAGGAAAATAACAGCCATTCTGGGTCTCAGTGTCTTCATACGTAAAAATGCACACAATTATTCCTAACTTTGGAAGGTTATTATGGAGAGTCAATGTCATGCATTAAATAAATGGGCATTGTAAACTGTAGAGCACTCTAACAATGCATTTTTAAGAATATTTACAGCTGAGTGCCACTAGGGGCTAGAGTTACTAGTTACTAGAGTACTAGAGTACTAGAGTACTAGAGTACTAGAGTATTAGTAACTCTATTAGTGATGCTGGGTGAGAAGGAAGGATGAACAACACGATCCCAATAAAAAGCTCCACTTTTATGTCAAATTGCATAATTCTGTATATTACTGCATAACAGACACATGCACAGCCCCAGAGTTATCAGCATGGCCTCTGATTTCTCACTAACTTTTTAAGTATTGTTTTGTTTTGTTAACTCGATAATCTCTCCTTGTGAGTTCCAAACCTATCACAATAGTGAATCTTTTGTTTATGCCTCTTTAAGAGTTTAATGTCATTTTGTGACATGTAAAAATCAAAACAACGAATCTTAAAAAGAAGATATATAATGTAAAATCCTATCAGTGGCTAACTCTAATACTTGAGATTACATCAGAAAGATGAGAGAGTAAGGAATAGAATGAAATAAAAGGTACCCGAATTTATCATCCTACAAAGGGAGGCACTAAAAATTCTCTTTTTTAATTTTAATGCTTAAAACATTAATTCCATTTTTAAACCTAAAATTAGAAAGGGAGAACAGAATATGCAGCTTGTAAATAACCAGAAATAAATATGTAAAGAAAAAAATCTGAAAGGAAATGGACATGTTGACCATTGTAAATGGGATTGTTAATGAGTAATTGATTTTTTTTTTTTTTTGCCATTTGGCTTTTCTATACTTTTTGAGTTTACTGTAATAGGTAAAATTCACTTTCATAAACAGAAAAAAAAAATCTACACTTAGCCTGCAAGGGGCAGCCCAAGTAGATGTTTTGTTGTGCAGACTGTGCACTGCACAAGCCTAGGAGATGCCCTTTGCATCAGAATTTCTGTGCAGCCCAGCTCAGTCAATGTAGAAAGGTAGCTCAGTGCATGGTCAAATGTGTTAAATACTATAAACTTCCTATTGCTTTAGGAAGTGGTCACCGGATGTGTTGATGCCACCCCTCCTGGGGAAATCCTATTTGCTAGTTCCTACCTGGTTCAAGGCAGGTGTGGATAAGGTAACTTGTTTATCAAGCTCCTGCTATGAAGAATTGTCCTGTGAAATTAATTTATGTTCTTTCTTTACTCTCCATGACAACTCTGTGATGTAGATGTCACTCTCCTCCCACAAGTATGGACTGGGTGAAGTGAGTGAGGTGACTCGCTGGAGGCAGAAGAGTTATGAAGCAACCCCAGTAGCAGACCTGGTTGGCAACTCTGAACCACTCTCACCAAGGGAACACTTCCTTCTCTGCCTCCCCTGAGGGAGTGTGTTCTCTGTTCACCCACCCTCTAGATTTTATCCCTTGATCACTTCAGACCTTCTACCTTATATCATACATCCTCTATTAATATTTCTTGCAGAAAAGAGTTGCTTCATATTGGAGTCCTTATAAAATCGATCAGATCGCAGGGTGGTGTGACTTCATATTGAAAAAGATGGTAATGCTAACAACTGCCCTAATGTAGCCCAAATAATTATTTTTTTCCATCTCATCTACATACCATTCATCTTGCCCTTGAGTTAACAATTGGCCATCAAGCTCTTAGAGGCTCTTTGAACGGAGGCAGCTTAATGCGGATGCCACATGTCCAACCACAAGGTACATACAAGTTAGACTACAAGGGTTTCTGGATTACATGCATGTTCCCTCCGACTCAAGGTGTCCGGCTTTTCTTGTGCTCAACTCCAGGGGAAGTGCCCATTTCTGGACTGTGTCTACTCCTTAGAAATGCTGTTTAGATACTTAATTAGGTCCACCCTCCCCTTCCGGTTAACTTGACAGCCTGCTGCCAGAGTTAATAATTAACAAGGTGTCACAATACCTCCAACAGTCGCTCAATTCTTTGCTCACCTGCCTCCCTGTCTCTTCCTGCTGCTTCTGAATTGCTTAAACTCCCCCGGGATACAAGCTCCCTATAATAAATCATGGCACAAAGGCACAGACTTTTGTGGCTCTAACTGAAATTCACAATTGGGCAAGCCCAGGAGGCAATCACCTGGCCATTGCCCTAACCCATATGCATCCTCAGAGCTGCTTGAGCACAGGTGAGCATGAAGTTTTAATGAGGCCTTAGCTGCAAATGCATTGTGCAATTACTGTTAAGATGGGCGAACATTTGGCCCGGAAAGAATTGCATTTTAAGCAATAGGGTTTCCCTATTAGCTGTTCCCAGCTATTAATTCAACCAGTTTGTTTATACATTTTGACAATTGTTCATGTGAAAGAGACCTGGGGATTTTATTTGACTACAATTTCATTATAAGCTAACAGTATGATATGGCTGCTAATAAAAGTTAATGCAAGTTTAGGCTACATTAAGTGAATAGTCCAAATAAAGAAAGGCAGTATCACCATTATACTTTACTCTTACAGGTATATGGATCTTATTTTTTCAACCCCAAATTTGGCAAGTGAAATTGTGCATGCAGAGACTCTGGCACAGAACATTTGAAAACTAACTGTCCTTAAAAGTCCAGGATGCATGCGTGCCAGGTATATTGAAAGACCAAGCATTTATTTGTTCATTCATGTATTTCTTTGTTGGAGCAGATACCCATTGTGGCACATTCTGTGGTAGGCTTCCTCCTAAAGACAAGGGTAGGGAAGACTCACTGTTTCTAAGAGTTTTTGTTCTCCTGTGAGGTACAGAGGCACATTCAAGGGCGTGAGATAAGAACCGGCTTTAAGGTAAGTAGAGTAGGTGTGAATGAAGCTCATTGAAAGAGCATCTAGTACCATCTTGCAGGGCTTGGAGAGGCTGACCCCAGGCGGTGACATCGACATCGAAGCGGGGAGCCTAACAGGTGAGTGTGAAGGACAGAGGTGTGGACAAAGGGGTGGAGGAAAGATGAACATGGTAGTGTGACCAGGCAGAGAGAACAGGATTCAATAGAACTGCAGCAGCCGGAGTGTAAGAGCAAAACTAAGGCCAGAGACGTTCAGTGCGAGAAGCAAATCAATAAACAAATACATAAGTAAAGCAAATATTTAAAATACGTCGAGTGCGATTGAAAAGATGCATGTACTAAGTGCTCTAAGAACATAGAAGAGTCAGTGACTAACCACCTGGAAAAAGTCACAAAGAAAGTGATGTTTTGAATAACGTTTTGAAAAGTGAGTTGCTGATCACGTGAGAGAGGCAGAAGGCCCTTCCTGCAGAGGACAGTCAGTGCTGTGTCCAGGAGCAACGTGTGGTTGGTGAGGTCGGTGCTACAAGAGAGGCAAGGGCTGCGGTGGAACTGCAAAGTCTGCTTTTGTCCTGATCTGAAAGCCTGGCCAGACGTGGAAAGGAATTTTAACTCCACCTGGAGGAAATTAGAAACCAACAAAGGATTCTAAGCTTACATGTGATGTTTTGGTTTTCTATCACCACATAACAGAGCTCTTCACAATTTAATGACTACAGATAACGGCAGTTTATAATTTGTAATGATTCTGGGGGTCTGTGGGGCAGTTCTGTGTGTGGGGTCAGCAGGCGTCCCCCAGGCAGTTGCATTCAACTGGGAATTCAGCGAGAGCTGGAAATCCAAGATTCCCTGCTCATGTCTAGGGGCCTGGGTACTGACAGCTGATTGCAGTGCCTCCTTCCCTATGACGTGGCCCTTCTGCCAACAGCCAATTCTAGACTATCCTCCTCACTGCATGGTGACTGGATTTAGGAGGAGAGATTTCTAGAGGACCAGCTCTGACGTGCCAGCACTTATCACGTCTCCAGGTGCTGACATGTGATGGGTCAAAGCAAGCCATATGGCCAACCTCCTGAGTCAGGGTAAGTTGTGGCCACTCAAAGGCATGAATACAGGGGCATACTTTTTGGGAGCTGTCGTCATGGCAATCTACTACAAATATGAGAAAGACACCTGCCCAAAGTATGGAGAATTGTGTGGAAGGGTTAAAAAGGGTCTCATTTAAAAGCAGTTATTATATTCCAAGCAAAAGATAAAGAGGAACTATAGTCAATCATAAAGAATAAAATTAAAGCAAGACCATTACCAGAGTAGAATAAATAAAACCTGGTGATGTATTTGATGTGGGGTGTTAGGGAGGGAGAGAGAAAATTGAGAATGAGAATGAGCAGCTTAGTTGTCAACATCTAGTAGAGAGTTGTACGTGTCAGTATGGAGGTATTTTTAAAAATATGGGTAGTGTTTTGGGAATGACAACTAAGGCCAGGAAAATATATCAAATCATGGAAAAGAGAAGAAAAGAGAAGTCGCCATACAGAGAGATTAAGGTGAAGGGTTAGAAACATAAAAGTGAAAGAGAAGACTTAGTGGTGAACTCAGGATAAAAATCAAAAAAGAGTAAGATCAATATTGCCACATTTGAGGTCAAGTAAAATAAAGATGTAAATCTGCCATTGCGATTGATAATTAGGAGGGCTGTGATATCCTTTGGGGTTGACAGTTGAGAACTTGAGGATGGTAAAAATAATGGACTGGAATGAATGTAAATGGATGTAAAGAAGCGGAGACCCCAATATAGCTCCAACTTTTTCTATGATCATCTGACCCCTGCCATCACTGGTGGTTAAGTTAGCTCCATCCATGTGGCTCTGTGGATAAACCTGTCTACCTGTCTACCTGTCCATCCACCAGATACCTACCTGCTTGGGATGCAATCCAGAGGTCACATTGCCCCATGTGAAAAGCTGGAGGAGTCAGCTCTCACACTGGTTGTATCCTCTGCCACAAAATGCCTCTTGGGATAATCTAAGCAGCTGTCATTTAATGAGACAGAGAGAAAAGCAAGGCCCTTCTGGATGATGAAGGGATCCTGTAAATTACTGGTGAGTTGATCTGCTTGCCATTTACAGCAGAAATCTGGGTTGACCACTATAATACAGCAATCAGTATAGAAACCTGTGAAATGGCAGGTTGGGGACATGAGGAAGCCGTATTGCTAGGTACCAACCTCATTTATAATGCAAAATTCCACTTACCTAAAAAATTATTCCAACTGTGACCAAAATTCTGCTTGTGAGTGAAGTGCTTTGTTTTATTTCATGCAAATGCCATAAAATCATACAAACTTAAACCTGAGGTCACAGAATAAACATTGCTTCTTTGTCCTAAGTTTTATGTTAAATATTGCAAGGAACTAAACAAAATGTGTTTATAAATGTAATTCAAATATCACAAGGGCCTCCTGACCTTTAAGTTCTAAGCATTCCCAGCTCATGGCTCCCCACCTTTGCACATAAATTTTATGACCTAAGGCCTTCCCTTATATTTCTGAGGATCCCCAAGGCAAGAAGAGAGGGAAGGTATACTCTGTTCATGAGTTCTGCTGCCTTCTGGGCTTCTACTTCTTCGTGTCTGTTCTCTGTCATGCTCTGATTAATGCTGGTGCTTCATTCAACCACTTTGAGTTTCTGAAATATCCCAAACCTCACAAAGCCTTTGTAAGAATATGGACTCTATAAAGATTCCCAGGGCAATGCAAGAAGGATTTTTTTTTTTTATATATACTGCAGTGTTGCAAAATGTCTTTATCTTCTCGGCTCCTCTACCCACTTCTCTTGTTCTCAGAAATAAGCATCACCTCTTCCCGTCTGTTTGAGATGCAAGGTAAATCTAGATCTTCTTCACGCAGGGAACCCATCTCTGATGTCTCAACTGGTTCCTACTTTACCAGAGGGGTCATGGAGTTTCCCAACAAGGTACTGTCTAAGAAGACATCTGATGCCAGCTGTTAAGTATGTCCTCCTAATCCTATTCCATAGTGAATACTATCTGTTCAAAGTCTGGTGATCATATAGTTGAGATATTTCCAGGACAATTTTAAATTTCATGCAATATTATTATTTTTAAGAAATGTGATTCATTCTAGGTATGAAAAAATAATGTTGTACCCTTCTATAATGTTCTATAAATATAGACCTATCTATGAATTCAGAACCTTGAAAAAATAGTTGATCAGATCATGTGTTTAGTTTTTAATTGTTTGAAAAACATGGTCATTGAATTGGTAGTAACCATGGCTAGAAAAGGTGGAGAAAATCAGATTGGAAGCCTATACCATTACTTATATCCATGCTGATTTTTGCAAAAACAAAATAGGAAGATATAGATAGAGTGTTTCTACAGCTAATAACCCTGACCTGCCTAGTGCCCAAGGGCCTACCCACCTAAGAGCAACAAAGAAATAATCCTGTTCCAAATGTTTAGGGAAGCCTTCTGATGCAATCTTCACAGTTCTGAAATTGACATTATTGTACTTATTTCACACATGAAGATACAGGATCTCGAAAATAATCTCAAAGACCATTCTCATTCTTCACAATTTCTAGAATACCAGTGCAGTACACAGCTCTGGAGTGAAAACGTGATGTTAAAATTTTTTCAAGATTTTATTTATTTATTTGGGAGTGAGAGAACAAGAGAGCAGAGCAGAGGGAAGGGCAGGGAGAGAAGCAGGCTCCCCTGTGAACAGGAAGCCCAACCTGGGGCTCGATCCCAAAACCCTGGAATCATGACCTGAGCAAAAGGCAGATGCTTAACCGACTGAGCCGCCCAGGTGCCCTGGAAATGTTAAATTTTGACTCCAGCATTTATATTAAGAGTCTAAGTTCTGGTGAAGTAGTTAGCTTCTCTGTGCTCCAGTGCTTGATCTGAAGCATAATGACATTATCTACCTGCTAGGCTCATTCTGAGTTTTAAATGAGTTAATACAAATAAAACTCTTGGGACAATGTTTGATACAATAAGCACTCGCTAAAATCCAATCTTTTACCTATTTTCAGACAAAGATTAAGGGGACATTTGAAACAGTATTTCTCACAGTAGAAGTTTAGGTAAGTGTCTATAGAGTAACATATCTGATTATCATTTTATTATTTCTTTGATATTTTGTTTATTATTTACTGCCAGTAGCACAGGGAGCTGCAGGATCCCCAAAGCCTCAACTCCAGATGGTCCTTGTGGTTTCTGTCCCAATCCCCCTGGTTCCTTCTCAGGCTTTCTGACCCTAAGGAGGATGGGTCCCTACAGCTTTAGCACAACTTAGGTCTGTGCAAAGGACATGGTCACCTGGTTACTGAAGGGTAAGTCAGGTTGATGTGGTTTTTTTTTTTTGAAATTTGTTCGAAAAAAAAAAAAAAGAAATTTGTGTTTGAAGCTTCCAAGTTCAAGTGCATTTGACGATTTGAGCAATTCTTTGGAATTTTTTTTCCTAGTCAACAAAACACTATATTCAGAATAAACCAATCCTCTACCAATTTTTATTGATATAGTTCAATACAATGAATTCCTCTTTCCTAAAATGTACTAGTGTATCATGTTTTGGGATTACATTTTCTCTCGTAGTCTTGTTTTTAATTCATTTTACATAGTACTTGGTAGTTCTTATAAAATATAACTTCTGATGTTCAGCAAAAATAAAAAAAGGTAAAAATAACCAAACTGGGGCATCTAGGTGGCTCAGTCAGTTAAGCATCTGATTCTTGGTTTCAGCTTAGGTCCTGATCTCAGGGTCATGAGATCAACCCAGTGTCAAGCTCCACACTCACCATGGAGTCTGCTTGGGATTCCTTCTTCCTCTGCCCCTCCACCTGATTGCACACACATTCTCTCTCTCAAATAAATAAATTTTTGAAAATCAATGACCTAACCACTAGAAGATAATTACTATTAAATTGTGGAGTAGCCGTCCAGTCTTATTTTACTTACCATACACACTTGGAAATGTATACCTTCACAGGTATGTTATTATATATAAAAACATAATTCTGTACCAGGATCTCTTACCATCTTACCATGACTACCAATGGGGTCTGCATTATCCTTTTTTTGCTGTATAATCTAACTTTAGGAAACAATCTCTTATTGATATACCATAGAGAATTATAGAAACTGCTAGCTTATTCTTTGAATTTAGTTACCAAAATAAATAAAAGGAAAAGAGACACAGAAAGAGACTAGAAAATATGAGCTCTTGTGTCAGGTTCAGGTTTGCCCCTAGAATTATAGGTGTGAGTCTGTCTGTTGCTTTCCATGCAAAATTACACTGGAGTTCAAGTGGGATCCTCATTCAGCCAGACAGTTTACTTAAGCCTTCAATTCTCACCAAGCCTTAAGCTCTGTAAACTCTCTATACTTAGGTGGTTCCTTTTCATAGTTTAATAATTTAGCATTCGGGAAGTTTCATTGCAGTTTATAATCAGTATCTCCATGACTGTCTCACCAAAATTCTAATGTATCTCCAGCCATAAGGTTTAGCTCTAAATCAAAACCACTTGAAAGATGTTCAGCTTAGGTACCATCTCTAAAACACACATTTCACTGGCTATGTCAGCATGGCGTATGATTCATCATTACAAACAACTGTGGCCCAATAGGTCACTACGACCTTTATGATGAAAAGGGTTGCATGTGTAAAAGAACTTATTTTTTAGCTCTGTCAAAAAAAACCCCTCTATATATACACACATATGTACATACTTATATATATGTTTACATATACATTATGTATATTACATGTATACATTGCATATACACATTATATTTTATATATTGCACTATAATACATTATATATAATGTATTATATACATATACATATATATGTATATATATATATACACCCATACACATATATACATATATACACACAAACTGAAACTCTAAACTTCTAGCAATCATCCCCATTCTTTTAATAGTTATTTGTTGGAAGCTTTAACTAAAATTTATCAAAGGAACATAGCCTAGAACGATAATTTCTTTTTTTTGAGACTCAACTAATAATAGCTCATGCTTACTGCAGCAGCTTCCCCCAGAAGGATCCCCAAGCACTTAGCAGAATACATACATAGAATTAGCATCACTCACCCAGTGGAGGGAGGCATGTGGAATCCAATAGCCATTCTTCACCTGCCATGTTACAAAGCCCAGCGCAGTAGGATTTAAGAGCATGATCAAAGAGTAACTTTTCTAACTGAATCTCCAGGGGAATATAGGGTGACAGTATAATTACCCCAGTTAGAATTTAGCCAGCCACAGAATTAACACTACCTTCTACTCTTCTAGGAACAAAGAGACAGGAGAGGACCCGAAGGTCTTTAATGGCCAAAAGAGGTCAAGCCCTCAGTTTTATATCTCACCCCAGAGACACATGAGATATTTCCCCCCTGACCAGAATGCCATCCAAGGCTGTCCCTTCTATTTTTTAACTAGACTGAAGAAAATAGTCATTATTTTAATAGTGTATTGCACATATGTTGCCAAGGCTACCTAGAGACCCCAAGGCCTACAGCCTAGGCAGGTAATCACAGTGCAAAAGACAGCTCGGTCCCTCCTGCCACAGTCATGGATAGAAAAATGCCTTTGTCTGCAGAAGAGCCATTGTGTTTGAAGGAAGAAGACACAAGGGATAAAGAGATCCCTTTAAAAGTGAAGATTTTATTTATCTGGTTGAGTTGACATGAATTTAAAACCCTTGACGTTGACAGCCTTGGCCCATTTTGAGGTGGAATCGTCCCCAAGATTTTCCTTATCATCACCTCCAGTGGCAGCAGAAACTACAGGTCAGTCCGGGAACTTGTTTCTCTCCTCCTTACATGCTCACCCTTTCCATTCATCCCCCTCCATCATTGTGAGGGTCCAAAGGCCAGAGAAGCTGTGGATTCGACCCCGTGCTTCCCTGGGTTTGGTAGCTCTGTGTACACACACAGAAAAGCACACGGTGTTCCTAGAAATCTTTTGTAGGCTGCTCTATGAAAGTTGATCCAAAGTTTTCAAGTGTTCATACACCCTTAATTAGCAGCATCTTTGGTCCTTCCCCCAAGATGCAGGAGGCATCCATGCCCTCAAGAAAAGCGGGCTAGATCTGGGCATTTTCTTCCTTTATACTAGGAAGGTTTGAAGAATAATTTTACAATTAGGTAACATTAAGAATGATGAAAGCTAGAGAGCGGAAAGCAGCCAGAATTAATTACTTACTTGAGGGTCTGCTCAGGCCGCTTTGGCAGTGTTCATGCTGATTTTATAATGGCAGATTAACCCTTGGTGTTCAATGCCAGGGTGTTGTTCAGTCCCAGACTTGGGGCCTCTGTTCTCTGCTCTCCGTCCTCTACTCCTGAGCAGCTTCATTTCTTTGGAATTTTCTCTCTCTTATCTGTTTCATCAGTCTGATCACTATGTGGATATGCTAGTTCTTGAAATAAAACTGCATTTCAAGAATACTATGGTTCTGCCTTCTAGCTGTCTGTCTCTCTGCAGCTCCCTGGAGACAACTCACATAGATCTGCTTCAGACAGGATGGGTAAGTGGCAGCTACTCCTTTGTCTAACACTTATTTAAGAAACATACTAAATACTTTACTATGCACAGGGAGTTCTTCGAGGATTCTGAGAAACTAAAGATGTTGAAGACATGGCCCCTACTTCAAAATCTTATCTATAAAGAAAGGTATTAATACAAAAAGAACACACACAGTATTTTAGAAAACAATGTCATATTTTCCTAAAATTATGTATGATATTGAGAAATGTTGCTCTAAATATAAAGCATTGTTTATTTGAGGTAAAAAAGTAATGATTTAGAGAAACACAGGAAAAATAATAACTTTAGTGCCCATGTTTGTATAAAGGTCACCTTGGACAATTCCAAGAAGACCAAAAACATTCTAACAACATCAGGGCACTAATGACATTTCCAGCATTCCCTTGTGTTGGGTCAGAAGCAGCATTATTCATATTTAAGTATGAAAAAACTGAGATATATGCCACTTACTTTCAAAAGAAATTTGAAACTGCTTAATTACAAGCTGGTACACACTACAACCAAAGACACTTAACAGAAAAACACGTAGGAGAGTGAACACATATATCAAAAATGTAGAATCACATAATTTCCTTGATTGGGCACTGAAGTTCCTCTGTCCAATGCAAAATTAGAAATATTGTGAGACTCTAATTTCCATTTCATAATGAAAAGCTCATACTAGTTATAGAGAAGAGGTAAATATTCCTTATACAAGAAACTATGTTTGAAGAATGTAAGGAATATAATTTCAACAGCAATTTTATGAAACGTGAAGGAATCTTTTTCATGAAATTGCTCTTACATGGAGTCTTAATAAACATTGAGAGTAAGGAAATAAACAACTCAATAAAAATGGACAAAACATATGAGCAGACACTTCATCAAAGAATATATACAAATAGTCAATAAGCACAAGAAGACATAGACACTCGATAGCATTAGCCATCAAGGAAATGCAAATTAAAACCACAACAAAATACTGTCACATCCCCATCCGAATGGTTAAAATCAAGAATACTGGAATTCCAAGGGCTGGCAAGGATGTGGAGCAATGTGAATTCATATATTGCTAGTGGGAATGCAAAATGTTAGAGTAACTTCAGTAGTACAGTTTGGTAGTTTCCTATAAATTTGAATACTCTTCCTTAATGGTAGAGTAATTCCATTCTTGGTTACTCACCCAAGAAAAATTAAAATGTCCATCTACACAGACCTGTACAAAAATGTTCTTAACAGCTTTGTAATACAACTCCAAACTGAGTAAAACCCAAATATCCATCAACTGTTGAATGGATAAATAAATGGTTACACATCCATACAATAGAATATTATAAGCAGTCAGCCAAAGTCCCTACTCTAATGGAGTTTATATGTCCATGAAGGAGACAAATAAGTAAGCAAATACATACATACATATATATATATATATACACATACATATATATGATATATGTATATATATATATGAAGAGTGACAGGTGGCAAACAGTGGTATAAAGAAAAATGAAGGGGATCATAGGATGGAAAGGAAAGGGATGTGGTCAGGTAAGAGATGCTATTTTTAAGCATTTTAAGGTGGATGGGAAAGGAAGGCTTCCTGAGGAAGTACTATCTGAGTTGAGATGTGATGGAAAGGGAGGAGTAATCTGTGAAAATATCTGGGTAGTATCTGGGCAGAGGAAACAGAATGCTGAAGATGCCAAAAAGGGAAGCAATATGGTGTTTTGGAAGAACAGGAAGACATCCTGTTGGGTGGACTACAGGAAGCCAGAGCAAGGGAATACCACACAGAGAGACACAAAGTTATTTTCTAGTTAGTGTGTTACAAATCTTATCTTCCCAATCTTAGATAAATGGCACTAGAGCTTATGATGGTCATTTACATTTGGAACATTTTTCTGGCAAAGTACTTGTGGTCTTCCCCCAAGGGGACAAAGTTCAAAGGCAGTTTTAGCACTATAGTATAATTTGTTATTAGCCATAAGCAACTGGTTAAGCAGAATTAGAAGACAGCATATATTTTTGAATTCCCAAGAAAACTTTTATTAAACTGGCTACCACATCTGTAGCAAGTTGGAGATTTTACAGAAGATGTATCGTTGCTGTGGCAACATTAACACCACTCCCTCTAGCAACTGCAAGAGCAAGGTGTTTTTACCATCTTCTGATGTAAGGAGGAATCCAGGGAGATGTTATCTCAAGTAATTGTCACTTATTCTTGGGAAAACATCCTCAGAGGAATTGCAGATCCTAAATCAGTCCTTCATTTTCTCTTACTTAAGGAACTTACAACTATTTCAAGTCCCCAGTCAAGATCTATGACCTCCTTCCTCCCTTCCTGTTTCCTTCCTCCCTCTTTCCCTCTCTTCCTTCCCTCATTCCCTTCCCTCCTTTCCTTCCTTTCCCCCTTTCTTTCTTTCCTTCCTCCTTCCTTCCTTCCTTCCTTCCTTCTTCCCTTCTGTGTCCTTCCTTCCTTCCTTCTTTCCTTCCTTCCTCCCTCTCTTTCTCCCTTTCTTTTTGCCTGCTTTCCTTCCCTTCTTCCAATATTCATTCTGTAATTATTTATTGACCACTTACTGTGTGTTAGACACTATTTTAAGTGCTGGCAATATTGTGGTAGATAAAGCAGACAAAGTCATTGATTTATGGACCTTACATTCCAGTAAGAAATATAGAGAATTAGGGGCTCCTGGGTGGCTCAGTCAGTAAGATTTTGGCTCAGGTCATGATCTCAGGGTCATGAGATAGAACCCCATATCAGGCTCAGTGCTTGGTGGGGATTCTGCTTGAGGTTCTTTCCTTTGTGCCCCCACCCCTGACTCTTTCTCATAAATAAATCTTAAAGAAATACAGATAATAAATGTAAGTAAACAAAAATATAATATATAAATAGCAATAAGTGTGATGAAAAAATAATATCATATATGCAGAAAGGGTGTAGGTCAGTGTGGTTCATCAAGGAAGTTTGTCTAAGGATTGATATTCAAGTAGACACCTGAAACAATTGGGGGAGTGATAGAAGAGGGACAACTGCAAGGAATCTGGTGTTAGAACACACTTAGGTTTCTGACAGGGCTGTGAGGATGTCAAGGGAGAGGGGAGAGGGAGACTGGAAGGGGATGACATAGGAAGGCTCCATTTGTAGAGGGCAATGTCATACTTAGGACACTGGGTTTTATTTTAAGCATGATTATGGGAAGTTATTGGGTGATTGGATTGCTGACGGGAGAATGACAAGACCTTGGATATATTTTTAGAGTCTCACTCTGGCTGCAGAGTAGATAATATATAGTAGGAATGTTGTTGGAAAGAGTGGAAGCAGGAGAAATTAGGAGGTTACTTCATTCTTCCATGTTAGATTTAGACTATGGTGGTTGCTTTCATAAATTATGTAGCATTTGAATTTAGCCTTGAAGGATAATGTGTCAGGATTGGATCTATCTAAATGTAGAAACCCGATTTCAATGACTGAGCCACACAGAGAATTCAATTTTTCTTCTATGAAATAAAAAAGTCTGGAGATATGCAGTCCAGAACAGGTGTAGTTGCTCAAGGAAATCATAAAACAGAACAAAGCAAAATAAAACAAAACAAAAGCAAGTTCCTTTGTGTTTCCTTTTACACTATCCTAATATATGCTTCTCTTCCTCATGGTTGCAAGATGGTTGCTTAGCCTCTAGGCACAGCAGCCACATTCTAGGCAGAAAGAAGGGAATAATTAGGAAGAAGGAACAGTGCTTATTACTTTAGGAAAGCAAAAGTTTCACAGGTGTCCCTCATATGCTTTTACTCCTATTGTATCAGCCTGAACTGGATGACATGACCAACCCAGAAGGCAAGAGACTCTGAGGATGGAAATATTTTTAATAAGGCTCATTTTTTTCTTTTTCAAGATTTTATTTATTTATTCATGAGAGACACACAGAGAAAGGCAGAGACATAGAGGGAGAAGCAGACTCCCTGCTGTGAACCTGATGAGGGACTCAATCTCAGGACCCTGGGATAAGGACTTGAGCCAAAGGCAGATGCTCAACCACTGAGCCACACAGGTGCCCCTAATGAGGCTCATTTTGTACACACAAACCCAGTTGGTGCTCTATTGGTAGAAAAAAGAGGAAAACAATATTTGGTGAAAAAAATTAGTGAGCAACTAGCTGTGTCTGCCAATGGGTGGTTAGGACTGACACAGGTGAAGATGCAATGGAAGGTGAAAAGACCATTCAAGAAAAAGGCGTGACAGAAGAAAAGCAGGAAAGGTAAAAACAAACAACAACAACAAAAACCATGGGTAATCAAAAAAGAAAGATAGGGAAGTCAGAGAAGTCTCTGTCTTCCAGTGACTCTGTCCTAGACGTAGTAACTGTGAGATAAATCTAGAAGGTTAGTTAGTGTTATTAAAAGTATTTGAACTTTATGCGGTAGGCAAAATGACACCACAACAAATTCAGAAAAATCAAAGGAAAATCAAAAGATTGCACAATAACAATCCTTCACCCTCAGGGCACTAGCAAAGACACACTGAGATAATTTGAGTGAAGAGTTTAGGCCAGTTCCTGGCACATAGGAGCTAAGACCATTATTATGTGATATACCAAAATGGAGAAGGGCCCCAGGTAGGGAGCACAAAAAGAGGGAATGAGAGTAGGAAGCAGGATGGATCAAAGAAAGTCTTCACTATCTTCCGGGAAAGGGGAAGGAGTCAAAGATGTTCATTTTGATCCATACAATATAGAAATGGTGATATCAATATGGCAGAAAATTTTATTAATATGTTAATTCAAGCAGAAGTAAATGAGAAGTATTTCCCCCACTTCCATACCAAGAATTGTTTGTGTTCTGAGCCTGGGCTCTCTGAATGAATGAGGTCACTATCAGCTTTTTATTGTAGAGCTAAGAAGAGAGATTGAAAACACCACAAGATGATCTTCCACTCTGACTTGGGGAGTTTAGATCTATTAAGGAAAGCTTGACATAGAAGTGATAAAAGGCCAAAAAGAGAAAATAAAAGGTTTGCTTTCCAAGACTAGCAAGGTGCTAGTGGTTCCAGGAGGGATGGGTGCCTATGCCTTCTTCTCAAAGCTCAAAAGCTGAAGGGTTCTCTTTGGGGTTGATGCAAGATTGGAAAGATGGGGGGGGGGTGGATGGTGACCAAAACTGGTAGATGGGATGCAGAGCACAGAGAAGTGAGGCAGCAGGCAGAGAGGAGTGTGCTGAGAAGCCATGGGAGAGAAGGGCCCAAATGGCATACCACAGGGGGATGGGCTGGTCCAATCCCCTATGGGAGCCCCGGGCTAGCCTGGGGGCAGGTCCTGCCCCTTTGGTGCAGCCACAACATCCAGACAACAGCACATCTACTTCACCAGATGCTAAGAATGTTCACATCCCAGAAATACTTCCCTATTCACCTCACTCAATCTAAAGATGGACAAACCACCATCTGGGATATATTTTGGGTGCTTAGGAAAAACCATTTTGCCTACCACTGTCTAAAGAGTCCAGGAGTCTAACAAAATGGAATGCTGCATTTTAAAAGTTCAGTGATTTCTTACCTCCAGCAAAACTGAGAAATTAACCATTCTAGCTCCTCACCCTGTGACCCCTCCAAACTTTAAAGAGGACAGATGTGAATGGCCACACTACTTTAGGGGCTTGCAGGTCAGGTCCACTTCAATCAACTAAAACAGACCCATGTTAGGGAGTCCAGATTTAAAATGTCATTTTAAGGTTTTATGGTCAGACCATAAAACAAAACAGATTTATGATATAAATAAAATACAGCTCCTTTTCCTAAAGCTTGGTCATGAAAGCCCCCCTCCCCTTTTTTTTTCAAATCCTGAGTACTATACTCCTCTTTGGGGCCATGCCCTTTGTCTGAAAGGAAATCGTGTCAACCACCTGCCCTTTGGGAGAAGAGCAATAGCCTGCTTGCTGGCTCCTCTTTTTTCTATTGGGGTCATCTTAATTGGTCCCAAGCTGATTTGGAGAGAGAAAGGCTGGGATTCTCACCTGGAGAACTGACTTCCATTATGATTGAAGAGCTGGGAAATGCTCCGGGGAGGGAAAACGCTTCCCCTCGCGGCGGGGAAGAACACTCCTTTAACACACTCACCAGTGCAAGGAACATGTGCTGGACCAAGACATTTCTCGTGCAAATCAAAGAATAGAAGCTGCTACCAGCTGCCCCTTCACTTTGCTCAATCCATTTTTGGTTAACTAATTGAATTTCCCTTTTATATTCTCCATCCTCATTTCAGGCTGGCAGACAGCAGTGCCATTGGCAGCACAGTTCCATGTATGAATTGGCTGCCAGACCTGCTGCAGTCAACTCCTTCTTGAACTCTCTGTGTGCTAGTTCAGAGAGCACTCTTCTACCATCATCCCACCATGGCACTTCCAAATGGCTGGATATAATTGGGTTCAGAGGAGTTCAAAGCCATGCTCCAGCATCCTTGTATCAAAGCTCATTGAACAACAGGGGAACCGTGCACTGAAATGCAGGCATGGGGTGAGGAGAGTTATTAGTGGAATACATTCAAATCTGTCACGCTAGATTCCTGGGTACACAACTGGGTTTTGGTTCAGCTTTTAAGAGTTCAGGTGTGGTCCCCAGGAGATGGCTCCTATAATCGCTGTAAAAATATCTCATTTGTACTAATGCACTTTGCCTATTTCATAGCAGATCCTTGTGAGACTAATTTACATTTTTTTTAAATGTCAAGGCTTTCTCCAGAGATTGTTCATTCATTATATTTATTTTCTTGGACATGATTTTAACAAACCTTCCCCTGAAGAGCTTGCGGCTATTAACTTTACTGAACGGTTGCTCAAAGGAGAGTTAAAAGCAAATGGTCTAAGGGAACGGATTGGGCCACAACACCTCAAGGGTATTTATCTGCCCCCAAACTCATTTCATTGATTCTTCATTCACAGGCCATGAGCAAGAAGAGCAAGAAGAAAAGCCTATCGTTCAATGGGTTGATAGATTCCAACCACTGCTTATTGCAAAATTCTGCCGCATTCTGATGTTAGTAGGAGGTACTTTGGGACTCTAAGAACAGAAATCATGTTAAAAGAGTTATATCCAGGGATTCAGGAAAGGCATGATGGGGAACAGGAATTATATGGGTGTCAGATGAATGCATCATATTCCTCATTTAATTAGTATCTTCTCAAACCATCAGAGTAATACCCCTGGCCACTATCTTGGGGAATTTCATACTTTCTGGAATGCATGTTGCCCATCTCCCGCAGTTAGGACCAGGGACTCATATAATTAAAATGATCTCAAATGCGTCCTCGAAAAAGTTCTTGTTCAATGAAGGAATAGCTTCCTTCACACAACTGACAGACGTTATCCGTCCCCTCTTTGAACACTCTCAAGACCCAGAAATCCCCCTTCCCTTAAGGCAACTGAATTCTCTTTGTAATGATCTGAATTATTATAAAATTCTCCCTTCATAATGTTCAATCTGCACCCAGGATTTTCATTGTTACAGTCGGTCTTTTAAGACAATAGACAATTGTTTACTCCCATTCTCACAAAAATAGCTCTTCCACTTAGAAAAATAAATTGTTATTGCTCATTCACCACTCATGTATTTCACAAATATCTTTTGGGTCCATACAGCATGCCAGGTCATGGCTAGATGCTGGGGACATGATGGTGCCCCTGTTTTCACAGCATTCAGCGACTGATGAGAAGAATTATAATTATGCTAAATGCCATCTTTTCCTTAATTCACTTCTCTCTAGATAAAATGCTTCATGTCATTTTTTCCGTTCTAAATAAAGACAGCATCCTCCCATTCACCCTCTGGCACCTCTTATCATGACGTCATTGACATACGTGACTTAGAAATGGACACAGATCTTCACATTCTGTCCCACTGTTGTCTGTTCTTTCAGCTCAATCCAGCATTCATGGGACACACTGTTGTCTAAGATTTGGTTTTATGTTAACAGAAACCCATTCTATCTTGCTCTGAAACACTAGAGCCTGAGGAGGTAGGGTGAGGATAAGAGAGGATGGTTAAACTTAATTGATACGATCAACCCATTCCCCTTTTTACAAGATTAGTGAAGGGAGTCTAAACTCAGTCCCCAAACAGTTTTGATGAGACGCCTTTCAGAATATCATTCCCCACATGCCCCAGACAGGCCACTTTCATCTCCCAGGCAATGTGGGGGATACTTGGAAGTCACGACAGTTGTGGTTTTTCCCATGTACCTAATGAGAACACACTCTCATTAATAATTAATTGTTCTTGAAGCACTTACCTAAGCAGTTTCAAAGCAGGCTTAGCAAGAAAGGAAATAATGCAAGGCATAAAATTGTCTGGAGCACCCTTCTTTCCCCCCTTCCCCCCGCCCGGGGTCCATACTCATTGTGCCACTCAGTTAGTTAAGGTCATACAACCAACTTCTCCATCTTCCCTTGTCTCTTTAGAATCTTTTCTGTTGTTACTTCAGAGTGACCTTCCCTGACCACCTCATCCAAAGCAATGTGCACCTCTTCTTAACAACGGTTCTCTTACTTTGCTTTTTCTTTTCCCCCTGGTACTTGTAACTAACTAAAATTATATTATTTAGCACTTGTTTATCTATCTCCTCCAACAGAGCTTAGCTCCAGGAGGCCAGCAACTTGGTTTTGCTCAACACTAAATCCCTAATACCTAAAAGAGTGTCTTGTATAGTATATTGGGTACTACAGGTTGTTTGTCAAATGACTGACTGACTGACTGAATGAATGAATGAATGAATGAACAAGTTAAGTGCAGAAAGAAACACCTGCACAGTCTCATCCCAGAACAGAGTGGGCTGGACCTGATGACACCCAGCTGCTTGCCCAGCTCTATGTGTTACATGGAGCTGAAATACTATTTTATGGCTGCTATGCCTCATAAGATCAGGGAAGATTGCAACAAACCTTCACTCTAAATTTGTGGGGAAAGCAATGTCCGTTTAAAGATTCCACAGATCCCCAGGGCCACCTCTAGCTCTGAGCTCCTTCTTCCACTGAATCAGTGTAGGGCTTAGATAATCTCAGCCCTGGAATTCAATCTTCTCACATTTTCACAGAAAGCATATGTAGCACCATGGAGAGGTTTGAGAAGCCACATAGGCAAACAAAACAAAACAAAAACACCCCAAAACAAGAACAAAAACCCTCAAGTATAATATGAAATACCCTGATTCCTGTTTTCTTGCCACGTGACTTAGCTCCTCTCTTCCTCTCCATCCGGTTCTGATTTGACCACTCTCCCCTGCCCTCTCAGGAGAAAATAAAGAATTCAGCTTTCTGATGCAGAACAATTAGGCAGTTTCTGCTGTCTACCTCCAAACTTAGCTTCAGGCTCTGTATATGCAAAGACCAGTCAAAAGCTAGTCATTGACTCACATTACCTTGTCCTCACTGTGGCAGGGAAGATTCTAAAGATGCGCTCCCCAAGATTCCTGTCCCCTAGTTTTTAAAACAAGAACTGATGGAGTTATTGCTGGGGAGATTTTGCAGATTGTCAACTGACCTTAAAATACAGAGATTACCTGGGTGGGCCTGACTGAATCAGGTGACCTTTCTTAAAAGCAGAGTTTTCTCTGGCTAGTAGCAGGAGAAGAAGTCAAAGAGCTTCAAAGCACAGGGAAACGTGATACAGTGTTATTGGTTTGAAGATGGAATCACTTGTATGATGGAATTCAAGTGGCCTTGAGCTGAGAGAGGCCCTCCCCCTAACAGCAGGCAAGGCCTCGAGGACCACTATCTTTCATCCACAGAAAACTAAATTTGGCCAAAATCTGATTGAGGTTGAAAACAGGTTCTTCCCTAGAGACTCCAGAAAAAAAGCCCAAGCCAGCCAACACCTTGATTTCAGCATGGTAAAACCCTAAGCAGAGAACCTATCTGAGCCATGCCAGATTTATGGCCCATTACATGGTTAGTAATAAATTTGTGTTGCTTGAAGTTGCCACATGTGTGGTAATTTGTTACACACCCACAGTAAACTAATACAATCACCATTATTTTCATCTCTTATTATATCCCAGGCCCTTTGCTAAGCACTTTATGTAATTATCTCATCTAATCCTGGCACCAACCAGTACTTGGATGATACAAATATCCTTATTTTATAGGCCACAAAGGCCTTAGAGTACTGAAATCTAAATGTACCTGTAGTAAATGGTGGAGCCATAATTCAAATCCAGGCAGCTAAGGTTCTTAACCAACCAATATGGTTTTCTGCCTCCTTAAATTACCGTGTCAGCTTCTACTCTATGACTTACACATAAAACTCTTCCTCCTTCCTAGTTTCTAACTTAGGGTATTCTTTCTTCCATTTACCTAATTGGATCATGACCTTCATCAGATGAACTGTCACCTAGTTCCTCAACTCCCAAGAACTTTGCCTACAGCAAATAGAACACAAGTCAATATGTTTTTGTGGGGGCAACATCACTTGTGAAGTGACACATATTTTCATGCATTACAAAGGCCTGCATTCATATCTGCTGTCTTGCAAGGAGGATCTCATCACAGAGGTTTGGACATCCTGGCACATATCAGTGATATACAGATCATGGGCTCAAATGCCTGATGGAGCACTAGAAATTTGGCATTCAAAGTACAGACAGGACCTCAGGAAGAGCTGCCCACATGGTAACTCAGAACACTAGCTCTTGAGAATATGTGCATGTGTATGTGCATGCACATGTATGGTCAGTAGGCAGACACTATTGTTTCCTAAAAGTTTTCTTTTTTCCTGAGTTTCACAAATTGTACATGCCCTTTATGTTGGGCTTCAATGTCTCAATCTTAAGTTAACCAGAAAGACCAAGTCCAAAGGGAATTTAAAAGGTACACTGTATAATGTCCCATGAGAATAATAAATCCCTCAGCTTTTAGAGTGAAGGACCTAGAAAGGGAGCTACTCTCCAGAAAATATATGATTTTAAGAAAATATATAAGATTTTAAGATTATAGCAGAATTTTTCATAAAGAAAATTTTACTAGTAAATTAAAATAAATATCCTCATAATTTTAGATGTTCCTTACTCTTCCTTGATTCAAGAAAACTCAAAATATCACCTTGCTTCTTGGAGACAAGATGACTCTCTGAACAGAGATAATGCCAATGCAAATGGATTTGGGTGGATAATAATTTGGTAAATGGAACTCTAGGCCATCTCTGCCATTACCATGCTTTCCATCAGGGTAAGTATGGAATCAGTGTCTTCCAGAGGTAGTGCTTATGAAAGAGAAAATTATTTTTCTTTGGACTTGGGTGGAATTATAAAAGAATTCTATTTCTTCAGGAACATTCCAGACTTAAGTAAATTGTTTCAGCAGGTTCACTGCTCCAAATTTAGATCTGATCCTCAAGAATCTTATAAATCTTGTGGCTAAAGGAAAAATATTTGGGGAGGGAGACAGAGGAGGGTCACTTTAGTTACACATGATAAAAAATATCCACCAAGGATGGGGACGACAATTGATGCCATCAAAGGTGTATGTGTGAGTGAGAGACTCTGGGAAGGGTGTTAGGTCAAGGCCAAGTAGGGAAAAGAAAAAGGTCTAACAGGAAAAGTTTGTAGCAGAAATTGAGGAACAAATGATTTCACAGAAGACTGTGAGTTTCTGTAACCACACAGTTTCTGGATTTCCAAACCAGTTGATTACAGTTGATTCTTTTATAACGCTCAACCCGAAGAAGTATTGCAAATAGCTTGAATAACCAGTAATTCTTTTCTTAGAACCTAGTATAAGTTACATTGGAGGGAGAAACAACATAATGTTAAAAGCAGGGCTCTGATATCAGCTACAGCTGGATTCAAAGTTTGGCTTCACCAAATTATGTAAATTAGCATACATCATTTAACTTTTATGCATCTGCTTGTCTGTTTTCTACATCACGGAAATAAGAATGTTGTAAGACTAAAATGAGATCACCTATATAATATGATGCTCGGCACAGTGGTCGCACCTAGAAGAAACTGAATAAATATTGGCTATTATTAAGTAAAAACAGAATAGTCTCTGATGGTAAGAAAATACATAGAAAATTAGCAACACTTGTATGGATCACATAAAAGTTACACATTAAGAGTGGAAAAAAAAAGATGAAATGATTAGATTGTGAAGAGATGAAGGAAATATGATAGAAAGGATCAGGGGAATGAGAAAAAGAAAGAGCCATCCTCAAGATCTTGAGAAAAGTCTTCCATCCATGTCCAGTTTCCCCTTTTCTGAGTTCCAAAAAATAAGAAACAGAACTGCAGGTTAGGAATCTCTGTTTTCATATGCAATCACTGCTGGTCATGCACAGTTATAAGTAATCTGAAATAGTGCTATGCCACAGCAGCTCAGTTACCTTTTGCAATGTGATTGTTGCTCCTAACCCCCTCCTATTTTTTTTTTTCCAGGACTAGGGACCAGGTAGGAGTTGTGGGGAGAAAAATCTACACCACAGTATCCTAGTATATATCAGAGACTATGTTAACATTGGAAACAAGGATCTAGAACAGTCTCCCCTACAGGCAACACTGGCTAGAGAGAAGTGATGGATTAAAACCAAAACGGGCAACAAGAACTAGGAAGATGCAAACTGAAAGACTAGGAATGTAGAAAGATGAAAACTTTTGGTAGATATAGGTGTGAAAAGACAACACAGAGTAAATCACCAGAAGGCTAGGCTGGACAATCAAGAGATTAATAATAACCAAAGGTACAAAGCCAGATCATCCAGAGATAGGGTCATTGGATTTAGCAAATAAAAATACAGGATACCTAGTTAAGTTTGAAGAACCAAAAGTAATTTCTTACAATAAATGTCCTGTGCAAAGTTTGGGACACACCTATACTAAAAGGAGATGTGTGGTTTATCTGGAATTCAAATGTAACTGAGTGTTCTTTGTTTTACTGGTAACACCATATAAAGAACTTGTGAATTCATGATCCATTAGGTAGGGTGTAGTGAAACTAGATCAATGTCAGTGAAATGTTAGAAAAGGCAATGGACTGGGAGGAATTTGCAGGTTTGGGGGCGGAGAGTAAGAACAGTTATGGTTGGAGAGTATCATAAAACAGATATAGGCCTCAGAGTTGTGAATTAAGTTAAAATGAAGGACCAGTCAAGGAACAGAGAAAACAGAGGATGCTTATCAAAAAGAGAAATAGTGGTTCATCCTAAGCAAGTCTCAAGGGTCTTGTGTCATTGGTTTCCTTTTAAAATTCCAGGGCTTTCTACCCCGATTCTTAGTAGATCTCTCTCTTCCTCTCCTCCTAACAGAAAACTGAGACCTTAATATTTAGATAAAGATTTAACCCAACCAGTAAGCTTTTATACTTCCCACGGGACAAGGCAGTCTTTCCTGATATGGATAGGCTAGGCCACCATTTATGCATTAATTCAATAAAGATTATTGAATGCCTACTTTGCATCAGACACTATTTTGGGTGCCAAATATGTTAATTAAGTGTATTTTTATCCCAGCCCAACTGCATCAAATGCACCAGGGGTAGTTTTCAAGAATGCAGATTCCCGGGCCCCTTGTCAGCTATAATCACCTTCAAGGGAGTCTGGAGATCTGCATTTTCATAATCTTAGAATCGCTGACCTAACACTTGGTTAATATAAATAGGTATGTCAGTGCTTTGACTTGTGAGAAATAAGTAGAGTAAAAGTACAGACACTGCTATCTGGAAAAAGAAATGTAGTTAGGCTGGTACCAGGTAAAGGTAAAGGACACAAGCCACATGGCTTGTAAATGTCTGAGAAGGGACTCCTGTCAAAGTGTTCCATTTCAAAGAACAGCTCTTGATCCACTGTTATATGCTACATTCTAGACCCCAGGACTCAAAATAGGACTTTATCTGTTATGCTTTCAAACCACTGCCAGGATGCAGCATTCTAACAATGGGCTTTCATCGTGACAGGAGGAAGGGGCAGATAGATATTCAAACTCATGATTATTAAAGTCAACAAGCACTTATTCTCTGTTCTCAGTCTCCTGTAAGTTTGCTTCAATCCTGAAATGTACCTCTACTATTAAAGCTCATGAGACTTAGTTACCAACAGAAGGTGCTCTTGATTCACAGAGAGAAGTTCTGCTCTGAAGAGTGTGTCACAGAACTACTCTGACACACCTCTGTGCAGCACATGGAAGCAAAATCATGCTCCATTCAATAACACCTGCATTTTGAGACTCTGAAAGCTCTTAGTTGACAAGAGTTGCTTAGTCTCACAGTATCTCTGTGAAACGAGAAGAGAGGAGATGGTTTTATTCCCATTTCACAGGTAGAAAAAACAGTGGGAAATTTCTTCACAAGGCTCAAAAGGAAAAATTAGACAAAAGCTGAGGACAAACACGTACCTTGCTACTTCCTCCAATAGATGGTATGGAATTCTTTCCTCATTTCCAACTATCTGCATCCTATATGGAATATACTCCACCTCCTAACCTTTCCCATCACAGCTCCCAGATCAAGATGGCAGAAGAATAGAAGCCTACTAAAATATTCAGAAAGAAGTTAGAATGAAGAATGGTCTCATATCCATTCAGTGCCCTGCAGCTTTCAAGGACCAAAGAGAAACACTACCTATGAGTCACCTAATCCCTGGAATGGCTTTACAGAAGAAATACCTCCAGTATCTCCGGTTCCATTTTGTGAAAGAAATGGAGACTCAGAGAGGCAAGTGATGAGCCTGAGATCTGGCAGGTGCAAGTGGCAGGGCCAAATCACCAACTTGGTCCTGGGCCCAGAGCTCCTGCCCCTAAAATGAACTTTATAAGCAGGTCTGCTGAGAGTTTTTAGTTTGAAGGTTTTTCTCTGTTTCAAGTCTTTTTTACACGGATATGATGCTTCTTTTATAAAAGAACATTTGCCCCAACCCCACTGAAAGCTGTGCAGGATGCATTTTTGGGGGGTTTAAAATTCAAAATTTACCAAGTCTGACAGCTATGAATAAGTAAAAGTACAAGGGTCATAGCTGAATGGGAAAATGAAAAATAGCATACCAGATAAGCTTAGATTATTATAAACTTAGATTATTATAGCTTCCTCAGGTTTTTTATAAGTAGAGTCTTTTTTAACTCATAAGAAATATTCATATATATATATATATATATATATATATATATATAGACACTCCCTCATAATAAACACAGAAGCACACTGTTCCCAGAATCTTTGGCTTGGCTAAAATATGATGATATTCTTAGTTCTTAGTATGGGGGAAAAAGCCTCTGAACACTCCAGGCTTTTTATAGCTCTGGCTCAGGGGCAGCATTTGCTGCAGTAGCAGCCCTGGATAGCAAAGGAGCCAAATAATGCTAATGGGGCAAACAGAATGTAATTGCTTATGTGTGCTGGTTATATCCTGAAACAAATTGTTTCTTAATGCTGAGGTCAGACAGGGTTTAATTAGGAGAAATACAATTGGTGTAAAATTTTGCAGCAGGCTGCTTGTTTGGTGTCATGCCAAGTCAACATCTAGTCTCTCCAAATGGAAATTTTCATTAGAGGCCATTGGCAGCCCTAGTTAGGCTGAGTTTCAACTTTTCCAAGTCTCCTGGTAATGTAAACCTGAAACTCAGCATATCTATTGCCTAATAAAGAGCTGTCCCCCTTGCATTTACCAACACTTGAACATGTGCACACTGTCTTTCTCTGTCTTTCACACACCCAGCTGCCCCAGCTCCCCCACTAGCAAAATACACATTTCCCATGGGAACTGGATGAACTGAAGCAGTCCTCTTCTTTTCTCGATCACTCTCTCTCCTTCCATATCCCCACACTAACAATAATCTTCCATCAGCAGATTATTACTTGAAAAATATTTCCATAGGTGTCAACTCATCTAACTTGACCAATAAACCTCAGAGGTAAGAGATTTTTATATTTATAGGTAAGAAGTGCATCAAAGGTCACATTTATGATTGGCTAAGAGTAGATGTCAAACCTCCTGATTTGGGTCCTGGGCTTAACTAAGCCACAGAATTCTGCATGCATGCACACACAGAATAGAAGATATACTGAAAAATCTGCATTTGTTCACATCAATGAAGCACATAAAAAGCTACTCGTTTGTTATTTTCTCTTTGCTTCATTTTATATAATATCTGTGAAGAAGCAAGAGTGAAAGGTGTTATTATTCAAAGCTGCACAAATTTCCCTAAGATTTTGCAAACACTCTATTGGATGTGACCCTTTCTCTTATTGCCCCTCCTTCCATACCTGTCTTTTCATACTCTCAAAGATCTCCATTGATGCCTTCAGCAGTAATGCTGCTATTTACATTAATTTTAAAAGCCTACATTTTCACACCTTCAAGGATAAGTTTTTATCAGTGTTTCTAATATAAATCCATGTCTCAAAAGTGTTTAATTTATTTGGAAAATTCTGCTTCTAGGCTGCTATTGTTTCTTTCTCTTCCTTTTTTTATTCCTTCCAGCTGAAGGCAGTTTTCATTACAGTGACAAAGACCCCACTATGTTAAAGAAAATTGCACAGAGAGACCCCAAAAATCCATCTACCCAACAAAAATCTAAGTCATTTTCCCCTGCAGTATCATATCAGCAGTAACCGTCATGGGTTTAAAGACATATGGGACCAAGTCTTCATTTTTATATGTGGTTCTTATTTGCTGAGACACGGGCTCTTTGAGAGTTGAGCTACATTTCATTTAGGTGCTGGGCCTCTGGGCCTGTGCTAATGTGCCCGGTTAGGGTCAAGGTAAAGCTCTGCACAGGGCAAGCAATTACTAAGCAATCCTTACTCCTCAGCCCTGCTGGGGCCAGAAGGCCATGGGCGATCCCATTGGAAGGGGAGTTTTCTTAGCTGCTCAGGACTGGGTCCTAGAGCAGGTTAGAGATTGGAAGTTATTGAAGCTCTTCCACCACGCGAGATCTTCCACAGATTTCTCACTAATCTTTCTTTCCATAAATTGAAGTCCTGCTTAAACTACATTTGGCTTTAGACCACTAACGTCCCTCTTTTACTTACATCAAGCTTACACCAGAGAGTTCTCTTTTGCTTTCTACATGATTTACATTTCTAGTATTTTTAAATTTTTCCTATATTAGTATTATTACAGTTAGTTCTTCCATAATACTTATTCTGAAATTGTACATTTGTTTCCGTACAATTGACATACTAGGTAACATTCTGAAAATACAATGGATTTTGCATTTGCTGCTGCTCAGTTTTGTCCTCAAGAAACAGAAAACTGTATCCAGCTGAACTGAGCTGCATAAGAATACATATGCACACATCTCAAACATCTACCACTCACCCTGGTTCACTATGTATATTATTCCACAAGACTACATTTTGTCATTCTTTTGTATCTGTGAACTTTTCTATTAATGCACACACACATACACACATGTCCTCGCGTGCAGGCATGCACAACAAAAACAAAAACACACATTCATTCAATATCCCAGGGATCCCTGGGTGGCGCAGCGGTTTGGCGCCTGCCTTTGGCCCAGGGCGCGATCCTGGAGACCCGGGATCGAGTCCCACGTCGGGCTCCCGGTGCATGGAGCCTGCTTCTCCCTCTGCCTGTGTCTCTGCCTCTCTCTCTGTGTGTGACTATCATAAATAAAAAAATAAAAAAAAAAAAAGAATCTCCATACCATTCAATATCCCAAGCCTGTCTGTGTCCTGGGTTCAAAATGCCAAGCAGTCCATGTAAAAAAAGAAAACATTATCTGTATACAAAAGCTTTAAGTGAAAATTGCTAAATCCTACAGAAGTAGCTCCTTTTGATGCTGGTATTGTCTAGTTTAGTGATTTTGAACATCGCTACAATTTTAAATCCCAAAAAGAATTTCCAGGTAATACACAAGTTAATTAAAGAAGAAGGATATATACTGCATCAAATTTTCAGTTCTGATGAAGCAGGGACCTGTTGTAAATGTATGCCTTGAAGGACCTTCTTCTTAAAGGCAGAAATATATGCCCCAGGATGTAAGGCTGTAGAAGCTGGCATCACTGTGCTGTTCATTGCCGGCACTGAACCACACCCACCTCCAATCCAGCCTCACCACTTTCCATGTGATTTTAGATAAGTCTCCTTTCACGGACTCATGATTAAACACATGCTGCAACCCTTTCAAAGCCCACTTATCAAACTTCTAGGTTTTTTTTCAGGGCAAAGTGCCTTATTTATCACAAGAATTTAACACATGTGAAACTGTGCTTTTGTTTTTGAAGCATCACCAAAAAAGGTTTTGAATGTTATATCCCCAACTCTTTTTTTACCATAATCCCTACAGTTTTTATTGTGCAATTTTGCATGGTACGATGATTTTTTAGGGACATGTAGATCCATTATAGTAAAAGTGACTATACATGATTGCTATCTGGGCATGGTGATTATCTTCAAATATTTGAATATCATGGGTTAGAGATTTCAGATTATTTCCTCATATTCTGTGTCACCCACAGCTCTTCTCATCTAAATTAAGAGGTGGCTCTAGCCTTTCACTGGCCCAGACTAAAAGCTCAAGAGTTATTTTTAAATCTTCTCTTCATCTTACCCCACATTCCATTGGGTTTATCTTCAGAATGGATCACTTGTCAACATCCCTACTGCTCCTAAATCACTGGATTATTCTAATAGCCCCTAAATTTGTCTCCTTCCTCTACTTTTGGCTGGTCTGAATCCCTCATCCAGTCTACTCTAAACCCCAGAGCCAATGTGCTCCTGACACATAAGTTAAGTCATACCACTCCTCCACAAATGCAGTGCCTTCACATCCCAGGCTGAAAGGCAAGAGATGAACAGAACATGCACTGCCCACCTGCCCCACCCAGGTGTTTCCTTGCTGGAATCTTCGACTGCACTTTCTCTAGCTCACACTGCCCCAGCTGAACTTCTGCAATATTCACCACTCCTCTGCATGGCAGAGATACTCTTTTCTCAAAGTTTGTACTTTGGCTGTGCCCCCTGCCTAAAATGGGACTCACCCAGGTAACTATATGGCGACTCATTCGCTTATATCAGGTCTTCACTCAGATGGCACCTTCTTGGCACATCATTTAAAGTAGAAGCCCCTGCTCCAACACTGCCATTTCCCTTTCTCTGCCTTTATTTTTCTTAATAGCATTATCATGTTGATCTTCCCACATAAGTTTCTTGTTTTGTTTACCATCTTCTTCCTGTGGAATAAAAGACCCCAAAGACAGGGATTTTGTCTGTTTTACTCACTGCTGTATCCCTAGCTCCTAGAACAATGTCTAGCACAGAGTTTACACTCAACAAATATTTGTTGAATAAATGAAATAACAAAGTGGTCTCTCTGTATGAACTAAACAGAGGAACAGTGAAGACTGATGAGCAAAAGTTAGCAGGTTGTTCGATCTAAGAAATCATATTTCAACTACCCAGTGTGTTAAGAGATCAGCCCAGAAAGTCCCCTGTCCCTCAAAGTGTCCATGGTGGGGAGGGTCTGCCACCAAGAATGTGCAAGTTGGTGAGGGGATTGGTGCATCATGTTGTGTCTGAGAGTAAATGTTACCTGAGATTCCTCTCTGCAACAAATGCCTCTGATTCCTACTATTTGTGTTGAATTCCCCAGTATTTGCATTTGTTGCAAAAGGCTCATACAATCTCAATTTTTCTCTTAACCAGTTACGAGTAGAGAAAGGAGGTTAAGTTATAATGAAAAATACACTCCATGACATTCAAGTTCCAAATAATCCACTTCTAGCCTGCCTGTCCCTCCTGCATCAAAAGGCTACAGAAACCATTAAGTAAGATTTTTGAAAAATAACCTACTCAATAGAAATGTAACATAGACATGGCAACAAGAGATCTGCACAATACACAAGCGTGTTCCCAGTCTAACATCTGCTTTTGAAATGTACAGCTTTTGTACATCAATACCACAAAATGAGGTCTCCTTCTAAGGTATTTAGGTGTAATTATGAATTTTTTCCATGCAAAAGCTATGATAGAAAAAATTCATTATTTGCTGAAAGAGAAAACTATGTCCCCTGGGATAAGCAAACTTTGCAATGGTAATTTGTTGCTGTTATCATAAACAATATCTCAGGGGACATAATGTTCCTTAGTCAATTCCAATATATCAGTATCAATCTTGATAAAGTTTAGCAAGACTTACAAACTCACCTGCATCCCAAAGAAAACTGTGCACTTTTTACTCATAGAAATAAACTTCAGGGAGACACAATAGATGAAATTCTAAAAGGCACAGGCAACCAAATATAACCAAATCAGGAAAGCTCAACACTCCAAGAAAGCCCAGAATTGTTCATTCTCCTTTCTCTCAACCTACAGGCTTAAGAAACCTCTTTGTTATTTTCCATTGTTCTTGCTCTTTTTTATGGTGTGTACCGTCAGCTGTCCCCTATACACGTGACCCACCCAGAGGCGCAGGAAAAGCCCTAAGCCCTTCTGCTACTTCCAGGTGACTTCATTGGAGTGGACTTCTGTCAGGGAAGGGGCACAAAGACAGTAATTAAATAAAAATAAGTATGTAGGAATAATGGGAGTTTTCAACCCCACTTTTTTAATTTTCTAAGATACAGATAACTTTCCAGATGTTAGTCTGTGGGTTGATCAATAGTTGGTGTATGTGGGGGGCTGGCTGACACACTCACTCTTTCTTGGAAAATAAAATACACTTCCTTTTCAGAGATGAAACTGAGCTGGTGAGCCAGGTTGGGGTCAAGGCATCACTGGGTATCAGCCAGCATGGACAAGCCCGCTGCCTGCAAGTATGGCTGAACATGGAGAAGAGGAGGAAGGGACTCTCCTCCTGCAAGAAGAAGAGGGTGGAGGCCCATGAAGACCCTGGAAGCCAGGCTCTGAGGACAGCCTAGTGGTTACCAGTGGACCAGCATCTGAAGAATGAGTGCCCTTCAAAAGTTTTCCCCAGAGCAAAGGTTTTCTAGGGCAGAAATGATCCCGAGGAGCCTGGGGGAGTGATGGAGCTCTGAGAGCACTCCGATTTGCATGCAGTTCAGGGAAGTGAGAAGCTGTTTAAAGGCAAAGATTTTAGCTGCACTGGGAGCTTTGGCCTTTTCAGTGGAGAGACCCAAGAGACTGCCTGTCAAAACAGAAGTCTCTTGCTAAAACTACCTAGCTTAGACAGCATGAGTAGTCAGGAGAGGCTGGAAGCAGAGGAAGGGGGAGGCAGAGGGAGGTCAGCTTTCCACAATCGGAGTCGGGGTAATGTGCAGAGAAAAGGAAGGGGGATTAGGGCACATGAGGAGGAATAAAGGAATAGATGCATGGCTGTGCAGGTCTCCAAATGTATTCCCTCTGGACAGCACGCTGTAGCGACGAATGTTTTAAAAAATTCATTAATTCAGTTTTACAAATAGGAAGTGGGTTTCTTTGCCTCTCCCCTGATTATTTCTTCCCTGTTCGCTATTCTACCTGATTCTCTCCAAAGTGATTCCCACTGAGAGACTGACATGGAGGAGCAGAGCTGAGAAACCGTAGAAATAACCGAGCTATTTCTTTGCTCTCTTTCCTTTTTAAAAATCGTGTCAAAGCCCCTTTCCTTCAGTAATCCTTGATATTCCCTCAGGAGCTGAGTTAAGATTTAATTGTGAAATTTGCATAGTAACTCAGCAAATAAATTCTCCCGTCTCTCATAGACCTTTCACTGCAGAGGGCCATTTTAGTTATAAATCACTTATTTCGAGATCTCAACTGCATCAGCATTTTGTATCCCTGAGGAAAGTGATAAGGGAGGGAGAGAGATCCAATGGCCTACAGAGTTAGTGTTTGGCTTTCACGTCTCTGTGTAGGGCAGGGTAGAGGCAGAGGCTGCATGAGGGTTGACTAACTAGTTCTGTCTTCTCAGCTTCTGCTTTGCCAAGGAAAACCAGTGTGGTAATGGCCTGGTGCCTTGACAATTCCCAGGAAACTTCACACACCTCCGCCCCTGCCAGCACATGTCACCCAGGGAAATACAAAGAAGTCAGCAGATCCTGACACAGGTGTGACAGTTCACACGGAAATCCCTAAAATGTGAGCATGTGGGGAAAGAATGAGAGCATGTGGGGAAAGAATCCAGTGAGATAATCCAGAAAATTTGTCCTGCTGTGGCAATATCAAGGTCACAGAGAAGATGTGTCCCTGCCCTAGTTCAAGTCCAGCCAAGTCTTGGGCTCCATCTGGGAACCAGCCTACAAGGTGTGTTTTGTTTTGTTTTCTTCCCTCTTTCCCCAGGCTGAAAATAATCTCAATTCTGGACCATTTCCAGAATGTTATAAATATCTCTCTCTCTCTCTCTTTTTTTTTTTTTTGGTTAAGCCAAACAAAACCAATTTCACCAGAGCCCAGAAAACTAAGATTTTTCTATAATATCTTTATATGTTTTATTTTAGCATCACAACTAGCTTCCCCTTTCTAGGTTAGGTCCAACATGAGCATGATTTAGATAATGAAGGACTGTTATAGAATGTTGCATGGCTAGGACAACAAAAGAAATAAAGAAGTGTTACCACAGGAAAACAAGGAAGAATATAAGCAGGTCTAAAGAAAGGGGTAAAGAAGTATATTTGGTTATTCACTCTGGGTATCCAGTATCTCTGCCTGCAATAACAAAACGTAAGTGGTCCCTGTTTGACCTGCATCACATCTCTTGGTCCCTTAAAACTTCCAGTTTTTCAGGAAGGAAATCCCAGCAACTCCTTGAAACAACCTACTTATCTGGATAATTAGGGGTTAAATTGCTAATGAACCAAGGTTTGATCATCCTGTTTTAAAGAATATTGTCATTCTTTAAGAAAAAATTTACAAAGAACAAACAAGGAATTTTATACAGATAACTTATATTCACCTAAAAATTTGAAGATTGCTGATCAAACGCAAGCCCTGTAGTCATATTTCTTTCAAGCAACTGATTTCAGTTCCTTATTTATTCTGTAGCTGATCAAAACATGGTGCCCTAATTTTCAAGTTATGCTTGTCAGCCCCAGGAGATCAGTGAAAATTTGAATTCCATAGATGAATCAATAAGTGAGCATATCTCCCCCAGATGCCTATCTCTCCATTGATATATGCCAAGTAGTCCTTTAGCATGAGCATTTCCTTTCCTTTTCTCCCTAGATCTCCCATTTAAGTTAACATAGCTTTCTAAAATTCCATTGAAGATGGTTTTCTCTCCTGACTCTATATCAGTAATAATTTTTCCCAAGAAAATGTTATCACAAGAAATCATGATGAATACAATGTATATTAGCTAGATCAATAATACCTATTTGAAACCATCATCAGACTTATGAATGAGACACTAGTAATGTTATATTTAAATCAGAAATAAGAAAAGGTTTCCACTCTATCGTATTAGTTATTATTGCTCTGGAAATGCTGGCTAATGAGAGGAAACAGAAAAAAAGAAATTCACCAAATATGTACAGCATCATTAATAAATATTTTTATAAGTTATATGATATATGCCTAGAAATCCAAACGAATTCTTCAAAGATCAATAAGAATTAGTATCTAGATGATGAGAAAGATGTGATTTAAAAAAAAAAAGTATTCCAACCACTATAGCAATAAAAGTAAAACCACAGAAAAAGAAAAGAAAAGTAGTAGGCTAGAGCATCAGAGACAGCTTCCTTGCAAACCCTGGAGAATCTCCATTCCAAACCATCTCAAACACCAGGAACAGAAGGTGGAACTAAAAATGAAGGTTGAGCACAGGAAGATGAATTGAGAGTCAGAATACATAACAATGAATTATCTTATCCCCCATTCCTATTCTGGCAAGTAGAATGTCTGACAGCCAAGCACTGAGAACCACCATCTCTGTAAAATGATGACTCTTCATTAAATAAAAAGAAGGAAATACATGGATGCTGGTTTAAAAGCCAAATCCACCATGACTTCAGTGGTCTCAAAGCTCAATTGCTGCTTCCTTGCTTCATCTACAGCTTCCAGTCCATCCATATACAGGGCAAGGACTGCAGGAAACATTGCAGTTGCTCAATCTAATACACCAATAGGAAACTTGAGGAAAGAATAGAACTTAAAGAAGAAAGACAAGATAAGCAACATAGAACATAGCATGAAGGGACTCTAAAGGAATTATAGCCTCTCATAAGTAACCTTAAAGGAATTAAGAAGGCATTAATTTGCAAAATAGTAGGGCAGTATTAAAAAGAAACAAAAAAAATACAGGAAATGAGAAAGATGTCCTGGCAGGAAAACTAGTTTGATGAAACAAAGAGTCTCACAGAATGGTTACAAAATGAACCATTCTCACACCAAAAAAAAAATAAAAGAGAAATAAAGAAATAGGAGGTAAAAGATAAATGACAGAGTTGATCCAACCTTTCAGGAGGTAAAAATATCTGACTAAGAGGAATTTCTGAAAGAGAACAGACAAAGCAAAAAGGGGATATGAAAGAAATGACATAATAAAGGTTTCTCAGAGCTGTGGAAAGACATGAGTGGCCAGGATGAAAAGACCTAGGAGAAGCCCCAAAATAATTAGGATCAATATAGTCACACATAGTGTCATCAGAACACTGGATATGAAGAGATCATTTTAAGAGCTTCCAGGGAAAAAAACAGGTCACAGAAATAGAAATTAGATCAGTATCTGCTGTCTAAACAGGAACAGTGTATACAAGGATATAATGGAGCTTAGCCTACAATATACTAATGGAATTATATTGAACATGGAATTCTATGTGCAGCCAGTCACCTCTCCACCCTTGCAGAGGACTCTGGAAGGAATACTCTTACAAAAGGCCAACACAGGGCATTCTTTAGTCTCAGAAACACTAGGTACCTCATGGTCCAGGGAAGCGAGCATTTTAGAAGTGGGCTTTGAGTGCCAGGGAAGGTCCCAGCTCCTTCCATAGGTGCTCCCAGAGTGGTAGCAGAGAACCTTATATTCCATAGGTAGAAGATTAGAGGAGTCCTGTCTGAGGGACCTGATTAGCCCAGGAAAAGAATCAGGAGGGGGGATCCCTGGGTGGCTCAGCAGTTTAGCACCTGCCTTTGGCCCAGGGGTGATCCTGGAGTCCCGGAATCAAGTCCCGCGTCAGGCTCCCAGCATGGAGCCTGCTTCTCCCTCCTCCTGCGTCTCTGCCCCTCTCTCTCTCTCTCTCTCTCTCTGTCTATCATAAATAAATAAATCTTTTTTTAAAAAAAAAAGAAAAAAAAAGAATCAGGAATTAACACTCAGGGTACTTCCAGTGGAGCTTCTGTGTTTCCATTCCATCTCCCTAGAGTGAGAGACATTCATCAGCAATGACACCTTTTTCAGTGCTCTGTATTTATACATGAATGGACATGCAGGGACAAACAGCTACTTCAAGGAAGCTGCAACATGAAAGAAAGAGTTAAAAACAAACAAGTTAAAAAGAGATTTGGCATAAATAGAATACTATTAATGCAGATAGCAGTGGGGGAAAACTATTTCCAAAAATATTTTCAATGAGATGAAAGGACACCAGTAATCAATGAAATAAGAACAGTAAAGTAGGGATCCCTGGGTGGCGCAGCGGTTTGGCGCCTGCCTTTGGCCCAGGGCGCGATCCTGGAGACCCGGGATCGAATCCCACGTCGGGCTCCCGGTGCATGGAGCCTGCTTCTCCCTCTGCCTGTGTCTCTGCCTCTCTCTCTCTATCTGTGTGTGACTATCATAAATAAACAAAAATTAAAAAAAAAAGAACAGTAAAGTATAAAAATAATATTCAGTGAATAAGAAATGAAATGAAATGAAACTACAATGCCAGGAATTTAGAGACTCTATCAATAGAAGGTATGAAAAATAAGCCTAGAAAAATCTCCCAGAAAGGGGCACTCGGGTGGCTCAGTCAGTTAAGCATCAGACTCTTGGCTTTGGCTCAGGTCATGATTTCAGGGTCATGAGATTTAGCCTTACATTGGGTTCCAAGCTCATTGTGTAATCTGTTTCCCTCCCCTTCTGCTCTTTCCCCTGCTTGCACACATCCTCTTTCTCTGTCTAAAATAAATAAGTAAATAAAATCTTAAAAAAATTCCAGATAATAGAAAAAAAATCAGAGATGGTCAACATAAAAGGGTATAAAATTAGAAGATCAACCCAGAGTGTCAATATCTAAACATTGGGAATATCAGAAAGCAAGGACAGAGAAAAAAAGATGTGTGTTATAATAAAATGTCTTGGGTATTCAGTCCTACCTTGAGAAATACCATCAAGTGTCCAGCTCTTTAAATAAAAATATCCTCATGAGTTCATATAATTTTAACATTATTTGGAAATATACACTGGGAAAAAAGGAAAAGATACTTGAAATTGCCAGAAAACCCAGGCCACATACAAAAAGCTCAGGAATATAGAAAAATAGTTGACAACTCAAAAGCAACACTGGAAGCTGAAACACATGAAAAAGCTCCTTCAAGATTCTATAAAAAATTCTTTCTAACCTAAAACTCTAATTCATCCAAACTATTCAAGGGTGAGTATAGCATAAAGATATTTTCAGGTTGTATGAATACAATCTGAGCAAGCTACTAGAAGCTGTGCTTCATCAGAACAAGAAATAAACCAGGAGAGAGGAAAACACAGGGTTCAGTGAACAATGGAGATAGGAATAGGGAAGTTCCTGGATGAAGATCCAAGGAAGATTCAAAAAGACAGCTGTACATCAGGCCCAGAGAATCATTAGTCCACATTGGCACAGGAAGACTCTGAGATAAACAACTGAACAAAGGGATTCCCTGATACACTGAGAAAAGCTTATAGTTGAGTGATTCATTAAGAAGCTTACCAAAAAGTGCATGAAACCAACACAAAACTAGAGGGAATAAATGACTCCAGGGGAAGCAGAAATATAGCAGAGATTTTTTACTCCATGTGACTGAATGGTGAACAATATTTTACCTGAACTCTGCTGTCTTCTAGGGCCAAAGTTCTGAGTTGCAAATCCATCAGACTCTGGTAAAAGATATTGGGCAGGAATAGATGCCCAGAAACTGCCTAGATTTCAAGTATAGGAAGATGGCCTCAGCATTCAGGATCTGGGAAAATGCCAGGGTGAGGGATCCTTAGCCCTTTGGTAAGAATGGAGAAAAGGGCCACTTCTGGTGGTGGGGTGGCAGGAACTTCTCAATACATGCACCTCTGATTTGTAAACTGAGTAACTATAAATTAAGAATGATCCATATCTGTTTTACAGATGTCTTCTTCAGTATCCCTGCTCACTCTTATAAAATAGCAACCCCCATCATTTCCCATTCCTCTTATTCTGCTTTATTTTGGCTCTTATTTACCACCACTTAATACCAGATACACTTTGTTGACTCATTGTGTCAGTTCCTTTACCAATTAGAATATAAATGAGACTTTGGAGAACAGAAACTCTGCTTTCTTCCCAGCTTGAATTACCAGCACTTAGAGTAGCACCTAGAATGGAGTATATACTGAATAAATAGCTATTAAATAAAAAATATCAAATTTCACTCTACATTAGACTCAAATATATACTTCATAAATTATTACATAAAATTGCATATCCAACTTTTATTTCTATAGAACATTTCCCCCTCTAAGGCCAGAAGGGGACATGTCAAATTGCAATTTGACATACTTTGAGTAGTCATATGACATGGAAGGAAGCCATTTCCTTCAAAATCTCATAGGACTCTACTATCATGAGATGTCTGCCTTTCCAACAAAAACAATTCTGTGTGTAGACATTTGGAAAATGCTGACGTTTTACTCAAAACTACAGATTTCTATTACAAATGAAAATCATTCAATAAATGATGTCCTTGGGCAAAAAAAATAGAATGAGAATTACTCATATCTTCTTACAGATTTGTATGTTATACATCATTTATGAAATCTATGAGGCCATAGCTTTTGCCTTAAAGACCAAACTAAGGAAACAAACAAATGAACTTTGACAAAATGCATCTTAGAATGTTGGGGAAAAAGATGACACCCAAGCTAACACAAATCTGATCAGCTAACCAAGGTGGCATCAGAATTACTTTCATATTTCTTGAGGAGGACAATCATTTTTGAAGTAATTTTTATCCAGACCCTGGAATGAATTAAGAGTAGAAAGGCTCGGTCAGAATGCATGCAAATTTGGGGTACACGTTTGATTATGAACGTGAGATTGGTTGACTTAAGCAATTCTGCTTTAATATTTCACTAATTAGGTAGGGGACAGCTCTGATTGTGATGAGATTGTCCCACTCTATCTGGGATTTCCTAGGAGACACATTAATTAAAGTAATTCTCCTTCCTCACGAACTGCAACTTTACAGAGATGAAGCTGTGCCTCCTCCACCCTCATCCTGTCACAAACCCAACTCTGTGCCTCCCCTTTGAGAAAAAGAGTGACAGCAAAAGCATAAGAGGCAGCAATAGCATTGCAACCCTGGTAAGGTTGTCTGAACAGTTTTAGAAAATTCCAAACAATACAGACATAATAAATCACCAATGGCTCAGAAAGACATGACATGACAGATTTTGCTATAACCACAGGGAGAGAAAAAACCATCAAACAAAAACTTTCTAAATGTAAATGTATAAAACCATACACAAATGCATGAGCAAAAGTACCAGATGACAGACAAGTAGAAGACTTAAAACTAGATGTGTGTCATCCCTTACATATATTCAGACCATCATTCGAGATAAGGTTCCCTAGTATATGTTCATGAAGAACAGCAATAGACGTGATAGAAATCCATATGACAACTGGTTGGGAGTGTAATGTAGATAAGGACATAGGACACTTGATGTGTCTCCTGTCATCACAGGCCATGTCATGGGGAAACCACAGAACCAAGAAGAACTATTCTTTCTTCTCTTTTGCTGTCTCCCTTTCCCACCATTATCATCAATACAAATGCACACCTGAGATGTTGGAATTTGACAAATGGAGACAGAAAAGCAACATGGGAAGAGCTCAGACTCTGGAATGAAACCAATTTAGGCTTGAATCTCATTCCTGTGACTTCTTATTTGTAATTCTTTAAACAGTTTCCAACAGTGATTCTTCATACTTAAAATGTAAATAATAATATAAACCTTGCAGTTTTTAAGCCAATGTAATAATGTAAAGTTCTCTACATTAAATTTATTGGACTTAAGACAGCACTCACTAAATAGTAGCCCTTTACTACTACCAACATAAATCAAAAGAGCACTTTCCTCAGTCCATCCATATATTTCAGGAATGAGGAGGCATAGAGAATAAGCAGAGAAGATCAGAAAATTCAACACATACTTACTAACCAATCTAAATCAATGTCTTTTTTTATTGAATTAACAAATATTTATTGTCAACTATATGCTAGAAATCATCTCCATTTGTCAAATTTCTAATCCTATCTAACAAAACTATCATAACAGAAGGCAAATGCTTTTCAGGATTGGTTATAATTTGTATTAGTTAATGTGCTTATTAACTATATATACTGGATTGATGTCCATTGCATAATTAGAGAGAGAAAGAGAGTGAGAGCAGTCTTTCTATTTAGGGATCTTGAATCCAAGGCAGCAAAGGTTATTTCTCTCTGATATGTATCCTCGAGTCCCTAAGAATATATCTGATTATTAAAAATGAATATACACAGTCCACAATCTAGTCAAAAGGAAGTGCTGAATGGTGAAAGCTCATATAATGACTTGTAAAGAAATCTTTTTATCAGAAATTATATACAAAAGAAAAGAAATAAAGTGGGTACTACAGCCTCACCACCCACAAAATGAGATTTGTATAGATTTTACTGAAGATCTCGGTTTTGGTCAGCTCAGGCTTTCTATAACACTTCTATAACATGGTTTTGGTGGCTCAAACAACAAAAAGTAGATTCTCAGAGTTCCAGAGGCTGAGAAGTCCAAGGTCAAGGCACGGGAAGATCAGGCTTGTGGTGAGAGTACCTTCCTGGTTTGCAGACAAATTATTGTATTCTCACAAGGCAGAGAGAAAGAACACCAGTCGCATAATCCCTTTATAAAGGCACTAATCTCACTCATGAGGGCTACACCTTCATGACCTAACAAACTCTAAATCTCTCCACCCCCAAATACCATCCCATTGGGGATTTAAGCTTCACCTTATGGATTTTGAGGGGAACACAGATATTCAGTTCATAGCAATGTCCATTAGTCTTCCAGTCATTTATCTGAAACCTCAAGACACTGTAATGGATTCTGAATTACTCCAGTTCTAGAAATGTCCACAGAATAGAGGCACACTCAAAACATATAGCTCTTGAAGAAAACCAGGAAGTCCCATGTGATAGATTTTGTAGTAACTCAACTTAGGAGACATGGTTCTACTTCACTTTATTTCTACAGTGACTTGTAGGATATATTCCTCAAACTTCTTAAACCAACTTTATTTTTTAATAAGGTAAAATTAATAGTTTTCATATCTCAAGCCTCAGAGAAAGTCATGAGCATACCCAGAGCAATTTTATAAAGAGATTCCAGAAGGATCGGAACGAATAAAGGTGGCTGGATGAACAAGAGCACAGCATTGGTTGTATTGCTGTTCTATCTGTTAGAGACAGGTATTGCACAGTTAAGTGACAGACCACTCCTAAACTTCCAGGTTCTGTGAAGTGGGGCAAGTATCAGCTATGTAATGCTCTGTATTAAAACCAGGGTTAAGAATTCAGGGCCAATACACCAAGCTGACAAATGAGAGGTGAACCGGTTCTATCACGAATGTGAGGCTCCGTGCATTGGAGAAAATCGGAATCAGAATGGTTGGGTTTTCTTGGTATGTCCCTAAATAAGAGGTGTGGAAAGTTCCTATTGCCCAATACTTTCAGAAACTAGGGAGAAGCAGGATTCAACGGAATGCCTTGATAGAAGATCTAAGGGCTTCTTATTTCATCGAAAGCAATTTTCCCATCTCTGCTGTTTACCAAGATCAGCAAGCCACACATTTGTATCTGTCCCTGTGTTGATCTTGCACTGGAAATGTCTTTTGGCTCCAGTTCAAATTCATTTGGGTGCCTAGAAAGAGATATTACTAGTTATAAAGCCATGCCAAGATTGTTTCCAGCCTAAACACTTCCTTCTCTAAGCCCAGAGCCCCATGTTTGGGATGTCTTTAGATGAAAAGTGACAAAGATTAAAGAAATACAGACATGAGGCTGCATAATTTAAAATTATACAGACATGATTTTTTCAGAAAACCTTTTTTAAGGTATAGTAAATCCAACTTTCTAAATGCCCTAGGCTGAGTTTATCTCTAAGTATCTTTGGGGAAAGTGTGATGTCTATTAATCCACTCTTCTGCTTCCTTAGCTTAGGGTGTAGGAATACATCAGCCACCCCCTGCAAGCCTAATACAAGGTAGTCCTTCCCTCCCTCTGCCTCAGCTTCTTCAGCAACCAGGGATGGGCTAGGAATGTAGTGCTAATAACTATGATGCTATAATGTACCTGCAAAAAATTGGTTCCCTATAATAAAGACATACTTATTTCTGTAGTAAGGAGATTGTGACTGTTTAGGTTAGAGAATTTCCTAAAGGCATCTTTAAAACTAAGGTAGATAAGAGGTGGGGGAGGGAATGAATCAACAAAATACATTTGGGCTTCCAAAACTTTTAGTGACGTTTGGGGGGAAACTTGGTAAATACTTAGGGCAAAATATAAAATCCCATTATGGATTTTTAGAGCTGCTTAAAGAAAGAAAATCTAAAGGACAGAAATCAATGGTCATTCCTCAGTCTCAGACAAAGTTAATAGTTACTGCCTTAAGAATCTGATTACAGTTAATCCTCTGGTGCTAATTTTCTCCCATATATTTATTAACAACATGGAAGTGTAAAATGTGCTGATAAAAAATAATTACACAGTCTGTCAAGGCTAGGAGAAATTGTGAGGAAGGCAGAAATAAGTCACAGAGATGGCCAAGGAAAGAAATTCAGCTTAGATAAGGAAAAGTGACACTATACTGGAAATCGCTTCCAATAATCTTCCCCAAATCCCTCAAAGTGAATATGAAATGTTAGAGGGATGCCATTATGGGTAGCAAAAGCACAGTGCCCCTTGATTCTAAACACCAAGATCAGTTTTAGCCAGGCCAGTTTAAATAAGACACAGCAGAATTCAGAATTCACAAGGATGAGCAAGTAATAACAGAAAGAAAAAAAAAAAAAAAGCCTGAACATGCTGTTTTGGGGAAAGATGTTAACCCATAGTAAGTTCAACATACTATACAGTGACTCCAAGAACTAGTGAATAGTTGGAAATAATCGCTACACCTTAGCTATACCTTGGATGATTCATGACTCACCACCGTAAGTATAGCTACTCTGAAATATTATCTCCCTAAATTGCACCTTCAAAATGGGTCGATTCACTCAAAGCTGCTCAATTAGTAATAGTAAAAGACTCATCTATTAATAGCTACTCATTGACATAAGGGGAAAAGGGTTAAAAGGTGCCCAGTGCAAACCTTGCCCTGTAACTGTCATTTCATCCTTTCTCTGTTCACACACTTTTGGGGACTCACAGGACTTGTCACAAAGGACAATGTTCAAGTATTCTGCTTTGCTACCAACCAAATATTGTTTAACTCCTATAAAATTGAGTTTTTGACCCTCTGACTTTTCAATTAATAGGATTGAGTTGTGTTTTGTTTCTAGAAAACAGAGAGAAAACTTATCACTTTGCAGCACATTTGTAGGGTCTATGTAATCACCTACAGATTTTTGTGGACTTAGACTACCCAATAGCAAGGACATGATTCCAGGATGGTGTCCTTTGCTGCAGGTACATTTCTGATTTGTCTCTTCATGCCCAATCAGTCAGATGATATGTATTCTGGGAATACAACCTCAGCTATTGCTCTGTAAATCTAATCCAAGCATTATAAAGAGAATAAAAAGCCACAAAACGGCATAGTCATCCTAAAATGCCCATCTTCTTGATCTTGTTGAAAGATTTTCCAGAAGCAACTTTGCACTGAAAAATCTCTCATGGGGAGGCAGTTTTGAGATGACAAAATAAAGATAATTCTGCCTCTTTCTTTTCCATTATATAAAACAAAAACAAGGGCAGGGGGTGGGGACACAAAAGAAATGCTATGTTTTCCATGCAAATAGAATCACCTAGAACCTAAGTCAAAATATATATTTAAAAAGATACCCACCAAGTGCAATGAAAATTGCACTAGGGTGAGGGAGGACATCAAGAAAGGATGACTGCTCCTGTGGATCTAAAAGGATTTTCCCCAGGTAGCCTGCAAAAGCAGTTGTCCAGGGGCTGCCAAGGGTGGAAGTCCTGGCAAATGGCCACATATGTAGGATCCGGGCTCAATGGGCTATAGATGGAGTGCAGAAGAACCATAAGGAAGTCAGCATTTGCATGGACTTGAAATGATTGTGATATCACAATCCCTGAAATTGGAGTAACATGACTGTATCTATCTGCTCAGGCTGCCCCAAAAAGTACCACACACTGAGTAGCTTAAACACAAGAAATTCCTTATCTCACAGTTCAGGAGGCTTGAAGTCCAGGATCACCATGTCAGAAGGATTGGTTCTTTCTGAAGGTGCTAGAGAAGGACCCATTCCATGCATCTCTCTTAGCTTCTAATAGTTGTTGGCAATCCTTGGAGTTTGTAATATATCCTTGACTTGTATCACAATCCTTGGCTTGTGAGGTATCATCTAATCTTTGCTTCCATATTCACATGATGTTTTCCTCTATGTATGTTGGGTTCTGTGTCTCTTCTTTTTATAAGGACACCAGTCATAGTGGACTAAGGGCCCACCATACAACAATATAACCTTAACTTAACTAATTACATTGGCAATGACTCTATTTCCTAATAGAGTCACATTCTAAGGTTACAGAAAGGACATGAATTTGGGGGGAACACAATTCAACCTGATACTGTGACCCAGGATATGGCTGATACCTCAGGCTTCTGTCACAAGCAGTAGAAAATTGGAGGAAAATATTATTATCCCATGCCTTATAATATTACTTATATTGAATAGGAAACCATGATCTAGCAGCAGTTGATACAAAGCCAATTGAGTTCTTAGGCTTAAAAAAAAAAAAAGATTCTTTTGCCGTCCTTTAGTATATGTAAGCTAAACAAGCAAACAAAATGATCAAACACACATGAGGGATTAAAAAAACAAAAATAAAAATTAGCTTCAACTTCAGAGTCTCTGAATTACTGCAGCATTCAGAACAAGGTATATAAATTTATAGGGAAAAAGAGGATGACCCAAGAATTTATGCCTTGTTATATTACTATGTAGAAAGAAAGAAGATTGGGTGCCTCAGTAGCTTAGTCAGTTAAAGACCTGCCTTCAGCTCAGGTCATGATTCCGGGATCCTGGGATCAAGCCCCACATTGGGCTCCCTGCTCAGCTGGGAATGTCTTCTCCCCCAACCTCGCCCCCCCCCCCCCCGCCCCGTCAAATAAATTAGAAAGAAAAAAAAAAGGCAGTTAGAATATAATGCCCATAACATTTTGAAAAGAGCTAACAGAGGATTGGAATACAAGTTTGCAAAGTCAAATAAACCTAAAAATGCTCATACCCTTCAACCCCTTTGAATCCACTCTTAAGCAGATAATGTAGAGAGAGATCTTTACACACAAAGACAGTGAGCAATTTACAAATGTTCAAGGACACACTATTCATATGAGTCCCATATTGGAAACAACCTAAATATCCACCAATAGGAGGCTGCATTATATTCCAAGAGTTGATAGACTGTTTTTATAAAAAGCCAGACAGTAAATACTTTCAGCTTATAGGTCATATTGGTCTGCTTTAACTACCCAATTCTGCTGTTGTACCACAGGGAGCCTGCTTCTCCCTCTGCCTATGTCTCTGTCTCTCTCTCTACATCTCTCATGAATAAATAAATAAATAAAATCTTAAAAAAATAAATCCTTAAACAAATAGCTAAAGGGAATAGAATTATAACTGCAAAAAATGGTCAGCAATTTCATATTACATTAAAAAAGAAACTTCTTAATATTTTCTCTTAATAGCCCATTCTCACAAAACCAATCTCTTGCTCTTTCTCCAACAGACCTTCCACTTGCTCCATTCGCAGCCATTGAAAACACTCAAAAGTGTGAGGAGGAGCTGATGAAAAATCCCTGATTTATAACGACTCCCAGAAAATTAGATTCAAACTTTTATGCATGAATAAGTTTTTCTGAGTACCTGTCTGGTGCTATGCCAGTCAAAAGCTAAGGATGAGAAATACCTAGCTCTACAAATGGCAAAAAAAAAAAAAAAGTGACCAAATGGTTGGTGATCAGAAACAAAGGAGGAGGTAAAGAAATTACCAGATATTGTGGTATTAAAAACAACAAGAGAATTGAGCCAATATGGATGCAAACACTGAGACTCACAGGTGCCAAGGAATTTATCCAAGGATCACTCAAAAATGTGGCAGATTCAGAATTCAAATCCAAGTTGGTCAACCTCAAAATTAGTGTTTATACATACATAATTAGAGTTGCCATACTATAGTGAGCTGGGGCACTTTCTTCATGAGAATCCTGCTTTGGGTCATGAAAACACAACAGATATGTATTTCCTGGGCCACAAAAGAAAGAACTGCATGATTTAAGAACAACCAGCCATCACTCAATTATCTATTATGAGTAGAGCACTGTATTAAGTCTTGGGCAGAAACAGCAAATCCGAGAGGAAAGAGCTGATAATCAAGCACCTTGTACATGGAACAGCTATGATAGCAAATGTTTGTAGAATTAATGGATGCCTGACTGAGTGAATGCATAAATCAAAATTATGACCCTTGAACTCTTAAGTTAACTAGAATATTAACATGTCTACATGATGGAATCAGAACTTCCATTCTGGAAGAAGCAATCTCCAAAGTGTTTCTTAGAAGATCTCTCTCTCTCTCTCTCTCTCTCTCTCTCTCTCTCTCTCACACACACACACACACACACACACACACACACAACCAGAAAGGTGCTCATTGACTCCCCTAGACACAAGTGCTGTCCTAGACTTGGCAAACTGCCTTCTCTGCTCAACCCACAGGATCGAGCATCTCAAGTTAAGCAGAAAAGAAGGGTTGAAATGAAGCCATATTTGGGCACAAACGCTGAAAGATGAAAAGAAGAGAGGGAGTGCAAGCACAATTAGACAGTATTAAATACGAAGTGTTATCAGACAGAGGCGGAATAACAGTGAGATGCAACCTGTCAGCTATGAGAACAAATTCTAGGTGTTTGGCACTTCTCACTCTTCCCCCTCTCTTCTTTCTCTGCTAGACTAATAAGACTGAGGAGACACCCTCCAGATCTTTTCAATGTGTTTGGGTGGGATTATTTCCCATCCCTGACAGCGACGCATTGTACGAATGCTCCAACACTGTCGTGAGGCAAGATCGGGAATTTTCAGATTCACTCCTTGTTACTTTGCTGGCCTCAGCTGTGATCATTTTTTTCCTACAACATAACGCCAACTGAGAGAGCAAGAGAATTTTATGCTCCCTCAGTCAGGGCAAGGAAAATGCTCTAGGGGTGAACGGGAAGTATTCAAGGTTGCAGGGGGAGATGTCATCATACTCATCCTGGAAAGGCATTCCATTGTCCAATGTTGGCCAGGAAGGAGAGGAATAAAATGATGTGGAAAGCAAAGGGAATACAGACTTTCCTTGTGCTGTAGGCTCTGTGAGGTGGAGGAGAGTATGCCTTCCACTCACCAGAAGATTCAGGAGGAAAGGCTTCTTATAATTCTGCAGCCCAGTGCTGACAGCCTTTGGCATATTTTCAGCATGAGGTACATTAACAAATAAGGAAAAGCATCCCCCTGGGCCTCTAATAACATTTATTTCATGCATCATTTCCTCCAAGGAATAGTAGGCTGTGTATTTTTTATTCCTGGTGTGCCCTGTCTAAGAAATAATGGCCAAGCTCACCTGTTTACTTCTGTGTATTTTACAACCATCCTTAAGCTTTGTTTGTCTTCTTCCTATGTACTCCATACTATGCAGGTCTAAATAAAAGGGACACAAATGCTAATATACAAGCTAGATTTACTGAATCTGTGGGGTCTTCGGCAAGACATCTCAAATCTTTTTATGGAAGGAGGCAGAGTGAGAATCCAAAATAAATAACCCAAATGGCCTATGCAGTGTAAGCTAAAATAAAGATAAATAAGTGAATACTAGATAGAGTGATTCCTAAGCTTCTACCAACTCTATCCATCCTGAGCACCCACCAGGTCCTCTTGGCTTCTCTGTTGACCAGATTTAGCTTGGGTCTAAATTTGTACTCCTGTGCCCAGCTGCACAGAATGTTCAGCCACACAGACATTCCTCTAGGCCCTCTGATGAGGCTACTGTGCTCTGGAGGCCCATGTCTGATGATTAACAAAGTAATTCCCCACTCTGACTTCGCTTTTGTTCACTTCCTCTCCAAACCCATGGACTAAAATCCCCATGAGCCACCCCCACCCTCTAGGGCCTATTTTGGAAAGAAAATGGAAAAATTGATATTTCCATGCAATCTCAAGGACCCTCTTCTGTGAACTCTCAGGTTTCATGGTAAAATAAGCCCCCACCAAGCACCCAGCCTGAGGGTAGCAGGGAAGCCCCGCCTCGCCCCAGAGCAGACCTCAGCCAGCCTCATCTGACCCTTCTCCAGGGATGCAACAAAGCTAGTTGCGACAGATGCTCCAGGCTGCAAAGCCATGAGCTACAGCAATGACACAGAAAAATGGTTGTGATAAAATGTTAAATGTAAAACAGAATATGGAACTATGTCTACATTACAGTTATAACCACATAAAAATGTGCTCATTTGGTAAGAGAACACAGAACACGAAGAGGTGGAAATGGCCATTTCTTGCAATGGCAAATCACAGGCAAAATTTTTCTTTCATTTCACTCGTCATTAACATATTATGTTATTTGTGTGACATGGAAAATCAATGAAATGTCTGGTCACATCAAACTGTGTGCTCATGTTAGTGCAGTTGTAAGCTGAGCTTGCAGTTCACCTCCCTCAAACCTGCAAGCATGTTGGAAATACCACCAGCTTACCACATAGAGGCCCTATGATGGACTGCAGGGGACTCCCACCCCATCACTCCTTCCTCCTGTCCCATCAGGCCACTCTGAGGGCTTGGGTAAGCTGCTGAGCAGTCTGAGGGATAGTCAGCCAAATTTATACCAAAACAAGGGTGTTTGTCTTCTGCTGCCTTTTCAACCCACCTACACAAATGTCAAGCTTTTCATGAGTGGGTGGGCATCAAGCCCCATCTTCGTTTATTAACTACCCAGCTTTTTCTAATGGTCTATTAAGTTTTATACGGATAACTTTAAATCCATGCAAGAAATTCTTCAGTACCATGTGTTCAGAATGGTACCAGGGACTCCTAGGGGACCTGAAATAAATAAAAATAAATAAAATAAAAGACAAGGTCTCGGCCCCTGGCACTATCAGCAAGGGAGGCTCACAGTTGGTGGTTGGGGGCCGTAGGAGCGAGCTAAGGCACGTGGTTTCCCACGTTCTGCCTGTGTAAACTGAGTCACTTCTGTGGATTAAGAACCACTCCCTTTATGTAATCATTTCTAAGGACTGCAGAACCATGGTGTAAATCACTTTCTGGGTATATATCATATGGTAAAGAAGGGGAGGGAGGCAGGAAATAGATGCAGAATAATCTTCAGGAAAGGTAGAAAAAAATAAGCAAAATAGAAAGTGAGTAATCAGGTTAAGAATTTGTGTGAAGACCGTCTGGGAAAGATTTGCAGTGGAATGCCCCATTTCCTTCCCCACTGAGGGCTACCTTTATTACTTTTCTCAGTAGGATGCATATTTTTACAAATTTTTGTCTACTAACCACACAACATTTATTGCTTGCTGATTAATTTGCTTCATCATTTGTGTTCACTGATGACATGCAGAATTGTCAATTGGAGGTTTTAATCATCACAGACTAACATATTATCAGTACAACTGATTTAAGATGACCCCCTCCCCCCAAAAATGGTGACTTCATCGTTAATAATCACAGCCTCACGGCAGAGAACCACTGATTTTTGAAATATTGAAAATAGCCCAGAAGTCCAATTATTATTTCAAAATGCTGAGGGATGTGAGGACCCCAGGTTAGAAACCATTGTGGTGAGGTCTGGAATAGCCAAGAATACCAGAGAGCATGGACACATGGAGAACAGACACAGCCAGCAGGCAGCTGGGCTTGAACATGGTAAATTTGCTCAGGGGAAGATGCTACGAGTCCCCTGGAAAGCCTCACAGTTGCTGGGGGCCATTGGCCAATGCTGGGAGGCTGAGAAAGTCTGGGAAGAGGCAGATGGCCGCCCTACATGGACTTGGGTTCCAGCTCCCAATTTCTCCCCAAATCTATCTTTCATTACCTTTCCTGGGGTTACTTGGCTAACCACATTTTTAAGAATTGTGTTTGTTTGGGTTTTAAAGGCACAGTAGCTTATCTCTGTTTCTCTGGAGACCTAAATTATATGAGATTGCCATTATTATTTTCGAATTTGAAATCCCTGTGTCCCTACTCTGGACTCCATTGTACCCTGTATACTACAAAGGGAAAAAAGAAAAAGAAAATCTTGTTTGTCTTTCTACGAGCCAGACTCTAAGTGAAGTGCAGAGTCTGGCATGAAGAGGAATGAAGACTGTACTCGGCTGGCAGCCATCATGGGCCAGCAGTGCTTGCTGGAAGCACGGATTGAAGGGGAGCTGCTCGAGTAGTAGAAGTGCAAGCCTTCTCCAGGTAAAGCCTGTGGGTACAGAAGCTTCTAGACTAGGAATTGGGTTTAATCTACAATTAAATCACCACTTCAGCAGGCATTTCCCAAGGAGTATCTCATAACATGTTAGAGGAGAAGCCTCCTGGTAAACGGCTAGCATTCTTTCACTTTGTTTAAGCCAGCAATTCTCAAGGTAATTTAACCACAGAAATCTTCTGTGCAACATGTATTAAGACCCCTCACATCCTATTAACTCAATGGAAATAGTGAGCAGAGAGTTTAGAATGTGGAAAATCCTCCTGCTGGCTAAGTGGCAATTGCAAAGCTGAGACCAGAAATACCGATTTACAAACTCACAGGATTCACAGAAGGAGATACAAACACTCCAAGAAAAGAATTCAGAAGATCAGAAGTTTAAATTCTCTATGTTATTTGGATATGCTAAAAGGATGTGTGGGGATGGAGAGAAGGGGGAAAGGCAGAGAAGAAACTGTCAAAGAGAGTGTTTTAGGTTCCTGTGGCCACTGTAACAAATAACCACAAACTGGATGGCTTACACCAAGGGAAATGTATTTTCTCAGTTATGCAGGTCAGAAGCCCCAGATCAGTATCAATGAGACTGAAATCAAGGTTGTCAGCAGGGCTACATTCCTTCTGGGGGCTCTAGGAATTCCTTCCTTGTCCCTTTCAGCCTCTGGTGGCTACTGGCACTCATTGGTTTGTGGGTGCATCATACCAATCTCAAAACCAATACTTTCAACTATCTCTTTGCTTTGTCTTCACAGCACCATCTCCTCTGTGTGTCTGTGTGCAATCTTCCTTTGCCTCTCCTATAAGGATGCTTGTGATTGTATTTTAGGCCTCACATGGATAATCCAGGACAATCTATCTCAAGATTTTAACTTAGTCACAACTGCAAAAATTCTTTTTTTGTTTGTTTTTACTATATGTATATAAGTATATATATATATATATACACATACATATATATATACATACATACATACAATGTATTCACACACATATGTATATGTTTTTGTCATATAAGATTACATCCACGTTCCAGGAATTAGAAAATAGGTAACTTTCTAAGGCCATTTCTCAGCCAACCACAGAGGGTAAGGAAATTATTTGAAAATCAAGGAGAAAGAAATTTTTGAGGAGTGTGATCAAGGTTGTTAATGGTGCAGACATAACAAGAAAGAGGGGAATTTAACAAGCAGTTGGGATTGGGGGGTCACTGCACATGCCTTCTGCTATCTTTTTTAGCTACCCAGACATATATCACCCTTTCCTTGAGTGAGCATGTGGGTATCAAGCCATGCCTCATCATTGAATCACTGCCCTGGCTATTTAATGGTATGCTAGGTTCTATACAGACACTGGTGGCCAGAACCCATCCAGCCACATGAAAGAGCAGGGAGAAGAAATGGGAGACCAAAAAGTATAAACACAGAGATCCTCTTTCACATTCTCCTTTCAACTTAACAATTGCAACCCATAGCTAAATTATATTTCTTAAGTGTATATGTGCTGGTATAAGTTTTCAAGTAGTATTTTTAATATGAAAAGAAAGTTCATTAGAGTTTGTGTTTTGCTTTTTTTACACTTGTGCATGTCTCTTGAATAATATCTTCCCAATGCCTATTGCTCTCAATAAGGAAGAAAGTTTTCCATCCTCTAATTTATTTTTCTCAGTCTACAGTTCTCTTACCTTCCTCCTTTTTTTCTCTCTTCATACTGCTCTGTGTTTCCCACTCAACCTGGCCTTCTTCATTCATCTCCCAACAAGGAACCTTGAAGATGGGAAGGTCTAGCCCCCATCTAAGCACAGTTAAGAAGAGTCATGATCATAGCCGAAAGGACAGGCCATGCAAGAATAAGAAATATTTCATTATATTTATATTAGAAAGACTAAAATCAGTGAGAAATAGGAGGAAAAATCATTTTAAAAATAGTTGGCACCAATCCCATATATACATGCATCATCAAGTATGTAGAGAAATGACAGAATTAGCTATAAAATAATAATAGTTATAATAAAAATAATATTTTGTGATAATAAAAATAATATTTTGGTCTCAAGAACTCATGTTTTTGTTTTGGTTTTGTTTTCCAGAAAGATATACATTTAAAGGAAATGAGAAATTAATGATATCCTAATGTCCAATGTATTTTATTTCAGAAATATCTTATGAGACCTGAGAGGTTAAGGGCCTTGAAATCCCAAATCTTTTGGAATACAGAAAAGGAGAGTTTATAGGGAAATCTACAGTTATGTGCCTTTAAGTGTTTATAGCAGCTTTATTCACAATAACTCAAATTGGAAACAACCCAAATGTCCATCAAATGGTAAATGGATAAACAAATTGTGGTTCATCCATGCGATCAAAAACTACTCAGTAAACAAAAAGAAATAAGCCACTGATATACACAACACAGGATGAGCTCAGAACATTAAGCTGAGTGAAAGAAGCCTGACTCGAAAGTATACATTTGGTATGATTTCACTTGTAGAATGGGTAGGAAAAATAAATGTAATCTATACTGACAGGAAACGTATCAGCATTTACTTGTGGCCAGGAGTTTGGAAGCACGGACCAGAACAAACTTTTCCAGAATGGTGAAAATGTCCTATATCTTGATGTGTTTGGTGGTTAGGTGCATGTATAAGTTTGTCAAGGCACATGAAGTATGATTAAAATGGGTGTGTTTTATTATATACTAATTGTACCTCAATAATACTGATTTTTATGGTTTTGTCTTCTATCTCCGGGTTACACCCTTAGAAGATTATTAACGTGTGTTTCCTCTGTTTTGGAAATGGTGAAGTAGGTTGACTACCCAGAGTCTAACTGGGCTGAAAGAGCAAATATTGCACCCCTGGGGCCTGAGGAAGATAGAACAATCCAAATAGAGCTCTTCCTGAGACTGAAAGAGCTTTGCTGACTGAGAGGCCAGTGCATCCAAGAATCATCACAAGTGGCCAAGATAGAGGCAAGAACTTAAAACATCCATGAAATAGGGGAAAGAAGAATCAGAAAATTGTTATTTTCACAGAAATAGCAATAATAATCATTCATGACAACAATAACAAAATATTGATCAGTCCCATCTAAACCCTTGTGTCAATTTGTTTCAACGTTGCAGTGATCTGTACAACTTTAAAAAAACTCTGTTGCTACAAAGCCACCTAGAAATAACAAATTCAACATAGAAGGCATTCCTTTAATGCAAAGTTGAACTTATGAGATAATAAGAAAAATTCTCAGGGGCAAATAAGAAGTAAGAAATGGAAAATGAGTGGTGGTTGGCCTCAATGTGAGTTTTATTGCCTAAGCAAGGACAGAAGATGAGGGCTTGTGGCTATATGATGTAGGGAATGTAACCAGAGACACATACATGAACCAAAGACCCTAAATGGATGGCATGATCAATGGAAGAGGGCTTGCGCATTGACACAGGTTTTTCCCTTTGGAGTTCAGACTATGAGAGCTTAGCATGTAGGATGCTTTCCTAAGGAGTACTCTTGGAATCAACACCTGTAGGCTGAGGGAAAGAGCAGGACAGCATGAGTGAATCTGTGGTAATGGTTTGGTAAGTATCTTAACTGTGGTGTCATTACATGAAGCTATATACATGATAAAAATTGAAAGAGAGAAAGAAATGAGTGCATGTGACATGGAGAAATCCAATAAATTTTGTGTATTGTATTAATGGCTAATTCCCTGGTATCCATACTATATTATCAATATGCAAGATGTTCCCAATGGGGGAAGCTGGGTGAAGAGGATGCATGAAACCTCCCTGTACTATCTTTGTAACTTCCTGATAATCTATAATTATTTAAAATGGCAGCATAGCAAAAAAAAAAAAAAAAGCAAATAATGGAATGCTTAGAATAGAAAACATAATTGATTTACCATAAGCACCCTCACTGAAGGAATCTCTAGTAGATGTGTTTCAAGAAAAAGGAAAATTGTCTCAGGGGGGAGAAAAGGAATTGTAAACAAGGAGATTTCATAATTCACATTTCAACAAGAGTTGGCTATTTAAAAGGATAACCCCCCCAATAATGCCATCTAATTTTAAGTAGTAAAATAAGGTAGAAATGACACTATAATAACATGTAAGTTGGGATAAGTTTTATCCAAAATAAAATGCTTAAGTTCCACATGACTCAAGAGGAAGCTCGAGGTATTCATAATTGATTTTAGATTTTGTTAGCTCAATTTATTTATTTTTTTTATTTTTTTTTTAATTTTTTTATTTATTTCTGATAGTCACAGAGAGAGAGAGAGAGGCAGAGACATAGGCAGAGGGAGAAGCAGGCTCCATGCACCAGGAGCCCGACGTGGGATTCGATCCTGGGTCTCCAGGATCGCGCCCTGGGCCAAAGGCAGGCGCCAAACCGCTGCGCCACCCAAGGGTCCCTGTTAGCTCAATTTATGTATGTTAATACTGTAGAGAAATGTGAACACATCAAAGGAAGATAGAAAAGGAGGGAAAATGAAGAGTAAAAAGAAAAAGTCAATAGAAATAAAGCCAAAAGTTCACAATGAATGTAAATGGAATAAATTTTCCAGTTAAAGACTGGATCAGATTATCGTAAAAAACAAAAATAAGAAAAGAAACTCCAGGTATGTTCTATTTATAGAAGTCTCAACTGAAACATAGAAAGTTTAGGAGGGGGAAAGGAAAATATTAATCAAATAAAGCACCCATATCAAAATTAGGCAACAGATTTTAAGGCAAGTCTTAAAACTATCAATATTGTTTGTATCTGTAAAAAACTTAAAGCAACCTAAACGTTCATTGATAAGATTAATAAATTGTGATGGATTTATTTGATGGAATACTATACAGTCACTAAAATCAATAAAATAGCACGACATATATTAGTGGCAGACAAATCTCAAAAACAAAATGGCAGGGAAGAACAACATCAAATTGTGTTAAAATAAATTTAAGTATGATAGGAGTCCCTGGGTGATGCAGTTGGTTCGGTGTCCAACTCTTGGTTTCAGCTCATATCATGATCTCAGGGTTTTGCGGAAGGAACTCTGCATCACACTCCAGGCTCAGAGAGGAGTCTGCTGGAGTTTCTCTCTCTCTCTCTCAAATAAATAAATAAATAAATAAATAAATAAATAAATAAATAAATAAATAAATAATCTTTAAAAAACAAATACATAAATTTAAGTATGACATTTTTAATATAAAGTTTAAAAGCAAGTAATATCTTTTTTTTTCAGCTTGCTACATTCCCAGTGGTGTTTGGCTTGCCTATAGCTTCATGCCCATGGCAACTATGATTGTAATTCCCTAATCCATATCTCTATCAGGATAGGGGAAGGTTTTTGAATAGCCCAAGACTGGGCCAACTAAACTAAATGGTCACAATGGTGAGGGATGGAGCATCACAGCACCGAAAAAAACTGCTCACATTTTAAGTGGACAGTGTCGCTTAGAATAAGGGTTCCCTTGGAGCCATTTCAGCAAGCGCTTGTGCTTGAAGAGAAGCAATCAGGAAAAAAAAATAATAATTCTTTTGGGAAAGGCAGCATCTGAGAAGCAAGGTCACAAGCAGCAAGCTCAGCAAATGATAGAAAACACATGTTCAAAATTTTTAGTGAACTATTTCACCAGCATTGAACCATCTATAGCCACTTCCACAGATAAAATCACTACAGCTTATGAAATAGTCTATGAATTAAAAAGAAAGACATGTGATGTAAAATGTAGATTTGAAGTTTTTTTTTTTTTTAAATTAGGGAATGCGTATAAAACTTGGGGAACAATGGGCACATGTCTTCAGGTACTTCTCCCTGTCAAAGCATCTTCCTTAGAACCCCCTGCACTTGTGCATGATGGCATTTACCACCCCCTTCTTTGAATCGCCACCTGTGCATCCAGAACGGTCATTCACATTTCACTGAAAAAAGCTGAAAACTGGCTACACAGAGATACGGCCAGTTGGAGGCAAATGTGAAAGCAAGACCATAAATCTTCCAATTGTTACAAAAGGATACAGAATCTTGGTTCCCAGGACTTAGAGACATAGTTCTCTATTCAGTGCTCCTGCAAGGCAGCCAGGAGCTTCTCATTCCATCCCCTTGTTACCATTAGAGCTGATCTCACCCTCGCCAGAGACGCTGACGGCTGTGTTTGATCCAGGGCACAGGGGACGTTAGATCTTTCTGGATGATTCATATGCCAGGGGCTCATCTACTTGCCGTGGGTAATTCCAGCCTGTTTCACATTTGAATATGACAACTCCATCCCATAATTAGAAGGAGAGATTAGAGTGAATCAAGTAGTTATGATTAATAATAACTCTATCGATGCTATTAGGTCTTTATTTTCTTTGGCTCTTACTAAAATCTGTTTGAGTGAAAAAGGCTCTGGATATGGCCCTCCCTTCTCCATACCTCACCCTTCTATCTGTCCCGCTTTAAATATAACCGTGGAAAGAAAATCCTGTACAGGAGTCTATTTTAGAATGTAGGTTCTACAGGGACTCTCGCCTAATTCCTGTCTTTTAAAGAATGTTAAGTAATTGTGTTATTTAACCAGTAACCTGCTGGACACAGGAACCTGAGTTTCAACAAGTGTCAGATTCATTTATTTCTGCCTTCCGCCGGAGTCCGGCTCCTCCTTCTGCACCTCTGCCTCCAGTTGATGCCTCCAGCACCCACTGGGGCTCTCAAATCAGGTCTGGCTGTCACCTAGACCCTCCCCCTCCCTCCCATCCCATTCCCAATCAACCTCCCTGCACCAAAATGCTGGCCTCTTCCACCTCCTCCCTCCTCCCCAGCCCCACTTCATTTCCTCCTCTGCCTTCTGAAGTATTACAAAAGCCTCTTCAGCTTCTTCTCTCTTTTAGTGTCCTCTTAAATCCTAATTCTATATGACCAGGAGTAAACTATCGGTGATGAAAGTCTGCCTGTGTTGCTTGCCTTATGAAATCCTTGGGTGGCTTCTACTGCCTGCAGGATGAATTGTAAACTCCTTCCATGGATAGGACTGGGTCTTTATCACTTGGCCCAGCCAGAGACTCCAGCCCCATTCCAGACCTTGCATTTTTCTACCTTTTCAAAACCAAATCGTTCATAATGGTACCAGTGCAACTGGGACGTTGTCCCCCCTCGCGCCTCCCCCTGAAATGCTCCCTCTTGCCTGGATTGTTCTCCTAACGCTGTCATCTTTCAAGACAAGACTCAGGCGTCCTGGCCCCCAGGAGTATGACCGTGTGGGCTGGTCAAAGGCTCTGCCTCCCACCCGCCTAGTGTGGACGGGGAGGGACATGGGGCGCTGTCAGGGACTTACTACATGGAAACCATCTGTCTACCGAAATGATATCCCATAGTGTAAGTTTTTCATCTAGTTCCACCCACTAACTAGACTGTTTAGGAAGAATAACAGGTTTTACATAAATACATGACTGGCATTCCTTTCGGCCATCCAAGTATATTTTATTTGCACAAAAGGCTAATCACCTGCCCATCGGGGTCTTCTGTTCCACGTGTAGGAAGAACTAATAGGAATCGGGCACTTCGCACTGAAGGCAACGTGGGTCTTCAGCCCCCTCCTCCCCATGCCTCTCACATTTCAGTGTCTCAAAGCAGGTGGAGGTGGAGAAGGGAAGAAAACAGTCGAAATGAAAATGGTTAAGTTAATTAATTGCGAGCTTGCTTGTAGGACCAGCACGTTTATTTAATCAGTTGCCTAGTAACCCTGCCTGTGTATGATGTGAATCTGATCAGCCTGCCCTGGAGCAAACGATGGGCCATTCTTTCTACCAGCCACCAGTGCTCTCGCCCTGCTTTCATGTGCTTTGGGGTTTGGAAACCCCAAATTCCTCTGGTGCCCCAGAGCAGGGAGGTTGGGAGGTGGGAACACATTTTTATCATCTTCTCCTTTGTCCTCTCCCTCTCTGTCTCCACAGACTCCACAGCCCAGGGAATGAAGGTCTTTGCTTGTACGTGACCTTTCAGCTGGTGAATCATATGGCAAGAAAAAATGGCTCGCACTCGCCTTCCTTCTGGAGTGATCTACCCGCCAGGCGCCCAGAAGAGCTGGGGAGCTCTCAAAACGGTTGCCCTTTCTGTACCCACGTCGCTAAACAAGCAACATTGCACACACCACGCTGGGAACAGAGGTTGGGGCCTCTGCTCCAGGCAGAACAGAGAGGGCGAGACAAAGAGGGGACTCTGGCCTGTTGGTTGGGTGTCCTGTGAGCGTTTCTGGGTGACCTTAAAAGGGGAGTGAGAATAGATGCTGAGTTTAATCACACAAGACCAGCTCAAGACAAACTGTGCAGTTTTGTTTCCTGTCTGAAAAAAAAAATAACTCATGTACTGACAGGCAACTGAGCGCTTAGCACTCCTTTGGTGCTAGATTTATTGGAGGATTTGACGACAAGAATTTGCTTGTAGCTTTTCACCTCCCTTGTGCTCTCTTCTCTTGGCTGGTCGTTTTTTGAACACCCCTCCCCCATCTTTATCCCCTACCATTCCTGTTCTTAAGCCAAATAAAAAGGAAACATCAATGAAACAAAGACCCGTATTTCTGCTTTGACACACCATGACCACATTTTTATACTATTATGAGGTGGGTTTTTTTTTCCTTCTATTTGTCAGTCTCTGTGGATAAAAGACTCCATCTTCCATAAAGAATTCCCACCAGAAATCTTTATAAACCCTCCATCAGAGAGACACTCTGCCATCGTGCTGTGCAAAAGCTAATCTAATTAAGACAGGATCTGCTAAATTTAATAGCCTGCTATGAATTTTTACAGACATCTGGTAGCTGGAAGTTGGAGCAGCTCTAACATATAAAATTCACATTGTCCAGATGACCAATATCAGGGTCAAATATTTTCCTTCTTTTGGGATCTCGTACTGTTTCATGTGGCTGGTGTTTTCAAGCCATGATATCCTACAGGTAAATGCACTGGAAAAGAGATTGAGAATTGAAATTTCTAAGCCTCAGCCTCCATCTGCAAAATGAAAGCAGTGGTACTTCTATCCTGAGATAGTTTCATGGGTAAATTTGAAAATGAATACACAGGGCCAGCTTCATGGGTGTGTAACCCATTCGGTCACACAACGCCCTGTGTTAGCATACCCCTTGGTTGGTATAATGCTTTGCTGTCTTGTCTTAAATTCCTAATTTTTGAGCAAGGGGAATCTGAAGTTTGTATTTTACGTTGGACCCTACAAATTATGTAGTTGGTCCTGTGTACGTAAAATTCTTTTCAGGATGCCTATTGCATAGTAGGTACCATTATTTATATTGTAAAATAATTATTACAAGCCTCTCCTCCCCAACCTATCCTCTAGTATAAAATTATGAAATTCAAGCTAATAGGTTTTCTCCTGCTTCCAAGCATATCCTGTATCCAAGCATACTTCTTGACCTGTTGTCCTAAGAACCCCTACCACTACTGTCCCCAACAAGGTCCATATCTATTTGTAGGACATGGAAAACACTCTAACATAAAAGTTAATATATGCTTGTATGTGCAAAAATTACCCTTTATACAGAACTCATAACTAATAACACGATTTTCTCTGAAGTAGAGAACTGCTAGTAGGGATTGGTTTCTGGAGGGGGACCTAATTTCCACTTCATTTTGTCTTTCTTGTTTTTGTTTTGCCATATGTTAAGTTTTACCCTAAAAATAACAAAATCTATTTTTGTTTTACTTACATCCCAACAACCCTATCTATACACATATATAAATATACATTCAACTCCTAACTTTTGTGGTCTGAAAATACAGATCTGGGTAGGCATAACTTCCTCAGTATCCAACCAATTGTCCAGAGTTGTAGAGGCATGAGCTCCATTCCGGACCACACCAGTAGTTGATCATTGATGAGGTGAAGGGGGTTCGCCTCTCTACACCGTGTAGTCCATAGCCCATGCCCACGGGGAAAACAATACGGATGCCACAGTTCTTGCACTAGAGACTTTACTTCCACGTCTCCTGGGCCCCAGGAAGCATGTGTACTCACAGGCAACTTTCTGTACTGAAGGAAAACAAAGAGAAGTATAGTAACCCATTAAAAAAAACGTATGTTCTGACAATATTTTGCTCTGGGGCTGCTGAGAAACATAGTATCTAACAGGCTTTGAAGTGAGACGTAGAATCGCTGTGAAATGAGAGTTTTCTCAAAGTATTCGAACGAAGGAGCTATTGTTCTTCCTCCACCAGAGCACAGGATGAATGACCTTGGGCAATGGCAAACGATGTAACACACATACAGTATCAGCCTGGATAATTACCAACTTAATAATGAAGCATGTGGTCTGAATTAGGGTTCAGCATTTCTGTTGAATTCTGTGGGACACCCAGGGGTGACTTGTGGGCAAAGGTCACGCTGACTAGCCAATTCTCAAAATTCCAGTGAAAGAAATTCCCCACCTCTTTTCTTTTGTCCAGAGTTCCAGTCTCCTACAATAAAATCCAAGATAGCATCCTCAATGGAGAAACAAAATCCCTCCAGCATCACTGTTTTCCACATTCCTCTGGGGGAGCTAGCTATATAAAGCAAACACCAAGCAAACAAACTAAGAGAAGAAGAGAATGTCTGCTCAACCTGTTGTGTGTCACGAATTCTCTGCCTTTTCTGACAAAACTGTAACAGAAGATATTTGACTCTTTTTCCTGCTCATTCTCTTGCTGCTTCTCAACTCTCGTCTGTGGGGGACCAGAACACAATTTGTGTGCCCTAGAAAATAGCCACATGAGGTTGGGAAGGCATCTACAAGGGATGGTGCACCCATTGCAGTCAATGGATATTAAAAAAATAAAGATCGAGGTCACCTCCTGCCTTTCCCAACTCCCCACCCCAGCCCCAGCCCCTTCACAATTCCAGTTTCAAAAAAAAAAAAAAAAAAAAAAAGAAAAGAAAATCCTATCCTATGTAAAATGTATCTGTTGTTCTAGCTGACAGGTTCTGGAATTAAGCTGAGCTCACATAAAGTTGATTGTTTGTGTGTCTGAGGTGACACCTGGCAGTCTGTAACTGTTCTGTGCTTCATTTGGCTTAACGTTTGCCTTTCTTTTCCAGCGGTGCCTGTGAAAGAGGATAATAGGTATTTCTTAAATGAATAAATCAAGAGGAACATTGGTTTTGTTCTCTTGTGTTCTAAGAGGCCTAAGGTACTTTTAACTCCATGCCCTATCTGTTCCTGCCTGGCCCTGCCTGTAGCTTGTCAGAAAAGGTGTTAACTACTTTCTTAGCTTCTTCCTAAAGAGAAATGTTTTAGTGAGTTTGGGCCATAGTGGGGAGGGTAGGTGTAGTGTAACAGTGAAGGGCAAGGATGCTAAGCCAGATTCTCTGCAGAAGTAGCCCTACCTACCACTTATGAGGTATATGAACTTGCATAAGTTGCTTACCCTTTCTGTGCCACAACTTCATCATCTGTGAAATGGCTAATACAAATTCTGACAAAACATGTAATAAAGATAAAGTAGTTAGTATTTTTTAAATGCTTGGAGTGGGGACCCCTGGGTGGCTCAGTGGTTGAGCATCTGCCTTTGGCCCAGGGCATGATCCTGGAGTGCTGGAATCGAGTCCCACATCAGGCTCCCTGCATGGAGCCTGCTTCTCTCTCTGCCTGTGTCTCTGCCTCGCTCTCTCTGTCTCTCATGAATAAATAAATAAAATCTTATAAAAAAATGCTTGGAGTGAAGCTAATACATGTCATATAAAAGTTTACTAAGTAAATAAAATGCTATTTCTAAGAAAGAATAATGCTAATTCATGGAAGGCAAACAAGTTTCAGCATAAGAGTGAATTCTATTAATTGGCAAAAGATATCTGAAATTGTGTTAGGAAGGAATTCAAAACCATGTTTTGGCTCAGGTGAAAGTAGAACCCTGGTGATCAATGATATCTGCCTTGGACTCTGATAGAGGAAGTGGCAAAACACGTGTCTCATTTCTGATGTGCATGTGGTATTTGCTACCCAACATATTCCAAGGACCCAACAACGTTAGAAAGCTTGAATAAATATTTTTGAGAATCGTTTCTCTGCAGATATTATGCTAAGTGTTAAAACAGAAAGACAAATGAGACAGCCAGTGCTTTCAAGATTTAAAGGCCAGAAGGAGAAAGGGGCCTATGAAGATAAGTTAAAATATACTGTGAAGGGCAGAGTGTACATGCAGAGCTTTGAGAGCCCAAAGGGGTAGCAACTATGACACCTCTACACGGGAGGGAGACATGAGAATTTGGGGGAAAGTCCACTTCCTATAAAATAGCATGTGCTATTCAAATTGCCCTCTTGTCTTAAACAACTGTACCACTGGAAAAACCATATGAAACCATGGTTTTCAGATGCTGGGCAACAGTCATTGTTGGACCGTGATCCCAGTGAGAAGGAAAATAAGGTGAGCCCTGTGATTGCATTAGCTCTATGACTGGAAGCAGATCCAGGTTAAAGCACTAGCAGAGAAGCAGCCTAGTGGAGTCTGTGGTGTGGCTGAGTGGAGGTGATAAGTGCATGACACATAGCAGGGTGAGCAGACGTTCATTCTCTTCTCTTTGTTTGTTTGTTTGATGTTTGCTTTATATAGCTAGCTGCCCCAGAAGAATGTGGAGTACAGTGATGCTGGATGGATTTTGTTTCTCCATTTAGGATGATATTTTGGGTTTTATTGCGGGAACTCTGGACAAAACAAGAGGTGGGGAATTTCTTTCACTATAGGGGCTACAACTTAATACCAGGAAGAAGGAAGCTCCCTGAAAAGAAATCTGCAGAGATCTCTAAGGGCAATTACTCTGCTCACAAATCATAAAGTATGTTTAAGGATGAAAAAGAGAACATGAACATGCGGAAGAGAAAAATGAAAGGATATAGAAAGAAATTGAAATTCTAAAAATAAAACATCTGAATTAAAAATTACTCAGGATTGATTTATAATAAACATCTTCAACTTATCAGGGTTTACCTTCAACTTATATTTCACACCTTCACATGTAGTCTAAGAATCTTACAATGTACTTCTATCCACCATCATTGTGCATTGTTATTATACATTTTACATCTACCAGATTATAAATCCTATAATAAAAGCCTACTGGTTTTTCTTTTAACGATCAATTATCTTTTAAAGAAATTTTAAAACAAGGAAAGAAATGCCTTCTACATTTGCACACATGTTTACAACTTGGAGTACTAACCATTCTTTTTTGTAGGCCCTTATATACATCTCACATAATTTTTTATGCTTGGATAAATTCTTTTAACTTTTCTTTTAGTAGATGTCTTTGGTGAAGAATTTTCCTAGCTGTTGTTGGTCTTAAAGTATTTATTTTGCATGCATTTGTAAAAGGTACTTTTGCTGGACATAAAATCATGGGCTGGCACATTTTATTCCCAACATTTCAAATATGTTCTTCCATTGTCTAATGGCCTGCATGGTTTCTGATGAGAAATGTGCTGCTATTCTTTTATTTGTTTCTCTACAGAATGTAAGTTTTACCTCTGGCTGCTTTTAAAATTTGTCGCATTATCTCATATTTTCAAAAAATAATTATTATGTGGGGGTTTTTGTGTGTTTTTCCTATGTTTCTTCTGTTTAGGATCCACTGAACTTTTTGGGTCTGTGTGTTTTTGGTTTTCATCTGCTGGAAAACTGGGGGGGGGGGGACATTATTTTTACAAATTTTCTTCTTTGCCCCATGTTTTTCCCCACTTCTTTGTTTTTTTTTTTTCCTCTGAGTGTTCATTTTTAATAGTTTCTTTGCCATGCCTTCAATGTTTCTGATCTTCTTTTCTCCAACATCTAATTTGTTTAGTAATTGATAGAACAACTAAAAAAACAAATAAGAATATGAAATACTTGAGCAAGACAGCAGAAAAGTTGCATCCTACAAGTTGATACAGAACAAGAGAGGAAAACAGCAGAAATGCATTCTTTTCTACTGCACTCAACAACATAAGAAACACATTCTTTTCAACTTCATGTGAAAGACTCACCAAGATAGACCACATTCTGGGCTATAAAACAAAACTCAATAATGTCATCTGATCATAATGAAAATAAATAGAAACCAATTTTTAAAAGATTTCTGAAAAATTCCCAAATATTGGGAGGTTTTTGTTTTTAATTCACAAAGAAAATTAGAAAAGTATTTTTAAACTAAATGAAAGCAATATATATATATACATATATATGTAATATGTGTATATTATATGTATGTATATATATATAAAAGTCTAGGGGAATCAACTATAGAAGTATATATAGAGAAAACTTATTGCATTAAAATCTTCTATTAGAAAATTTACAATATAGGACTTAATTATTTAAGCTTATATGTAAAATCATAAGGAAAAGAATGGAAAATGAAACTCAAAGTAGGCAGAAGAAAGAAAATGATAAAAATAAGAATGGAAGGCTATATATTAGAAAACAGAAAAATTATAGGGAAAATACCAGTAAAATAAAAAGCTATTTTATGGAGAAAGATCAATAAAATTTATAAACCTGTAATAGTGATTGAGAAAAACAGACAAAAATCAGTATCAAATAAAAGAAAGAATACTGCTACAGTTTATACATGCTCCAAAAGCAGAATAAGAGAATATCATGAACAATTTAATGCTAATAAATTTGACAACTTGAATAAAACAAATTGCCAAAAGACATAAACTACCAAAAAGATATCGATAAATGATAATTTTTTTATCTATTGAGGAAATTGAATTTGTTATTAAAAACCTTCCCACAAAGAAAACTCCAGATCCAGTTCCAGATGACTTTATGGGTGGATTCAAACAAACAAAGGACCAAAAATGCAATTCTACACAAACTCTTCTGGAGAATAAAAGAAACCAGAATAGCTTCCATACCATTTCAAAGCCAGCACTGCCTGGGTATCAGAACTAGATTAAGATATTACAAGAAAAGAAAACTCTAAGCCAATACTGTAATAAACATAATGACAAAGATATTTAACAAATTCTAGAATATTGTATTTAGCAATAAATAAAAAATCATACATCATGACCAACTGGGATTTATTTGAAAAATCCAATTAGGTTAACATTAGAAAAATCTAATTTATTTTTCATATTGACAGACTAAATAGAGAAAAATATATGTTCATTTCAATAGATACAGCAAAAGAATTTGACAAAATTCAATATCCACTCATAATGAAAAATCCCTCCGCAAACTGGAAACAGAAGGAAATTTCATCAACCTGAAAAATAGCATTTATGACAATTCTACACATAACATCATACTTAATGGTGAAAGGCTGAATGAGTTCCCCTTAAAGTTAGGAAAAAGGTAAGACTGTTCTTACCACTTGTATTCAACATTGTATTAGAGGACCTAGTCAGTGCAATATGGTAAGAAAAAGAAATAAAAGGCATACATATTGGAAGGGAAGAAGTAAAACTGTCTTTACTCACAGACATTAAGGTTGTATTTGTACAAAATCCTAAAGAACCTAAGGGAAAAATAAATCTAAGAAGAACCTAAGAGAACCGATAAGTGTGTTTACTAAGGTCATAAGATGTCAATAATTAAATTCAATCATATTTCCATATGCTAGCAGCAGTGTTAGAAATTGAAATGAAGAAAAATCTGTAATAGTGTAAAGAACATAAAATATGTAGGGATAAACTTAAATTTCGAGCAAAGACCTTAACTTGCAGATTATAAAGCGTTGCTATGAGACATTAAAAAATATCTAAATAGATGTAGAACTGTATCATGTTTATGATCAAAATTCTCAGTAATGTATAGATGTACATTCTCCCCAAATTGATCTAGAGGTTCAATACAATCTCAACCAAAATCCCAATAGGCCTTTTTAAAAATTATTTTATTTCTTTGAGGAAGAGACAGAGCACAAGCCAGGGGGGATGGGCAGAGGGAGAGGAAGAAGATGATTCACTGAGCAGGAAGCCCAACTCAGGGCTTGATTCCAGGCCCCCAAGATCATGACCTAAGCTGAAGGTCATGATAACTGACTGAACCACCTGGCCACCACCCAAGAGGTGTTTTTTTTTTTTTTTTAATTGACAAGCTGATTCTAAAATATATATAGAAATTCAAAGAACCTAAACTAACTTCCAAAATGAGAACAAAGTTGTAAGCCTTCCACTAGCTTATTTCATAAATTCCTTTAAGATAGTGTGGTATTGGCAGAGTTTAGAAATACAGATTCATGTTACAGAATAGAAAGTCCAGTAATAAACCTATACATCTATGCCTAATTAATTTTTGTAAGATGACAGTGGAGTTCAACAGGGACAATATTGTTCTCTTCCACAAATGGTGTCAGAACAATTAGATATCCATGCATCAGCCAGCCTCCAAGATGACCCCAGTAATCATGTCCCTTAGTATCATGTCTTTCCATACTATCCTTCCATTGAATCTGAGCTGGCTTGTGTGACCAATGGAAAATGGTGGACTTCTAAGCTGGAATGACCCTCGCAGTATGGAAATCAGGTCATTTGGTTTCTCTGCTCAAAATATTCAAAAAGCTTCCTGTCTCATTCAAAATAAAATCCAAAGTCCTTACCCTGGCTTGCCAGTATCTTTGATGACTACCTCTCTGACCTCATTTTCTACTTATCCCTCCCTTACTTTGTGGGCATGTTGACTTCACAGTTCCTCGACTCTGCCTTGATCTTGAAATGGCTTACTTTCTCACTTCATTCCAGTTTCAGATTAAATGTCACTGACAGAGTCCATCCTGACTGCTTCTCTAAAATAACCCAGTCCCCACAATGCTTTCTCTGCTTATCTTTGTAGCACGAATCACCAAGTAACATATTGGGTATTTGCCTGTTTGATGTGCTTGCCTGTTACCTCCTCCCCCTCCCCTGTGTACATTGGCATGTAAACTCTATGAAAGTAGGGACTTGGTTCTGTTCAATACCGTGTCCTCAATGCCTAGAAAAACAGCAAGCATGTGGTAGGGGCTCATTAAGCATATTAAATGAACAAATAAGCCTCTATACTTTATCAGATATGTAGTGGGGCTACAAGAAGATAAAATGCAGCAGATTTCAAAGAGAAAAAACAAAAAAACATCAGAAGCAAAAAAATAATAATAAGAGTTTATCACAGCTCCAAAGAATGTTCAACCACCCACAGTGGCGTCAGTTAATGGCGAGAAATAATATCCCAGGAGTTAAGCCCAGTTAGAAAGTCTGAAGCCATCGAAGCAGCTCAACTTGCAGGTATGTGTCCCTGTTGAGAGAACCCCAAAACAGAGAGCACAGATAGGCTGATTGGGGTTTTGGTACTACCTTCTAGAACAAGGAGTACCCTGACACAGACCAATTTCTGGGTTATTGTGAAGAGCAAGTGACTAGTGTGAAAGAAAAAAGTTATGTTCACTGAAATTTGAGGGCAAACTCTGAAAAATACTATGAAAACCAGAACCTTAAAATCCAGAAATTTAAGAGCCATTCTCAGCTCGGCTCTCATCTTTCTTCCTGAAAATCCATCTACTCCTGTCCCATGATGTGAAGGACAGATCCACTATGGAGGTCCTCTGGTTGAGGTAGAGAGAGCTGTCTCCTTAATATCCATTTTCCCTTTCATTTCACCTCGGCCACCTGGCACATATGACAGTGTCCGGCTTCAACTAATGCATGGGGATTTTCAGGCTGGTGGGATTCAAGGGGGAACTGATAGGTGAAAATCCTCAGTCATCATCTTGGGCATGGTTGCTATGGAGGACCCGCTTCCTCCCACTGGCTGGGGCACAGCGAGCCATATAGCGAGTGTGGGTCCCTGGATTACTTGTGGATGAAAATCCTCTGGGCCACTCAGGTCTGTTTCGTAAAAGAGAAATAAACTTCTGTCTTATGTTCTTATGTCTCTTTGCTACAGCTCTATAGCTGGTATCCCAGCTGCAATGGTGCGGTGATGCAGTAGCAAAAGCATAGCATCGAGACTCAGAAAAGCCCAAGTTCAGAGCCTACACCTCCTTCCACTCACCTGGCAAATTTTCCCAAATCCTCTTTCCTCAAAGTAAAGCAGATAAAACTGCCTTGCAATAGGCTGCGTGTCTGCAACTATAAAAGTATGTATAGTCTCTTCTCCTTGGTATTTACTCAGTAAAATATTATGCTTATTATTAACTTTATTGGCCACACAGAAATGCCTAGCAGAAGCCCACAACAGTGGGACATGTCAGGAAAGAAAGGGATGCATGAAAAGAGATGCACCAAGATCCTCCCTTGAGCCCTTGTCCGTGTTCACGGTTCGCTGAGGGTAGCATTCAACACCAAGGATTTCATGCCAAATACTAAAGATGGTTCTCACAAGTCAGCATGGGAAGTGTTCATGGCTCCAGTTTTCTTCATCTTACTTAAGTGAAGATATTTCCCATCCCCCCAATCCATCACTTCCCAGCAGCCTTGATGGCAATACACTCTGTCCTGCTCTCTAATCATGCCCTTTCCCTGAGCTTAAAAAGCTAAAACCGGAAGACAAGGCAATACCTCCATGATCCCCCAAATAGGATTTCGGTGATTTTAAAACCCTCAATGAGGAAATGCCTGAAAATAACTTGTCAACCAGAACAAGACCAACGCTGTGCGAGGCCTTCAAAAATCCCTGGGGAGGTTTCCCATCCCCCTGTCTGGAACTTTTCCTCTCAAAAGAAAGCTGCAACTTCCACATCAACTGCGGAAATCTCAGTCAAACACACAGAAAAAAAAATCTTTCCAGATATGATGTACTGTAATGTTTACCATTTTAAAGGAGCCACTTCCTAGCCGGCTACACAGTAACTAACCCATTTGTTTCACTCAAATCACTTCACATAATAAAGGACTCGTGTACATTCAGCAGGAGTTCTGTCATCCTGAGGTGACGAGTTGGCATCGGAGGATTTATCTCTACCATCCACCAGTATGAAAAGCTGGTGCTGCGCTTTTTTAACACAGCAAAAACAGTGAGAAAGTTGCAGTTCTGGCTTGTGAATTCATCAAGAGCTGACTTCATGAAATCTTAATGAACAGACTCAAGCTAGGGCTGGGGATAAGTCATTCAGGCAAACAAAAATGCATTAATGCAACATTAAGCCCAAGAAAGCATAAACCTATGAAGCTCGAAAATGTAGTCATTGCCTGTGAAATAAATAGGACCCTTTTGTGTAAATATATACGTGTATATATATATACACACATATGTATATATGTGTATTTGTATGTATGTGCACATATATACATATAAATACATATCTAGAGAGAGAGAGAAAGAGACAGAGACAACATATGTATTAAATAATCATAACACAGGATACCATGATCTAACATTATACAATGAGACTTCCACTAATGATGGATTAATAACCTCAGGTAAAAAGCTGCCCTTGGACTTGCCCTGAAAATTGCTTTCAGCAAGGGAGAATTTGACCTAGCATTTTAGAGAGAATCCCTAAAAGTATAATTTACTCCAATGTATGGAGGTATAGATATGTAACAGGTTGGAGGTGCCCCAATTTGTGTTTTTTTTTCATGGGCAGAGATGCTTTGTCTATGCTAACAGAACTAACTCCACCGCCTTTCTCTGCCACTGTCTCTGAGCTGTGCTCTATAGATGCCAACATCTTCGCCAACATCTTCAAAGTCCTCCAGGCAGCTCACCCACTCATCTGAAACACACAGCCAGGAGAGGCTGAAACTTGAGGGGAGGGGGGAGGAATACAGGGAAGGAAGCACTGTAAGGGGGCATTTCTCCCAAACGCCTATAAGAAAGTGAAATTATGGCCACCTCTGAGGTCCAACAAATATTCAGGGGACACTTTCTCAAGTGACAGAGAGTCACATCCTCACCACAATACCGTGGAGGGCAGTGGCACTCTCCTTGGAGATGCAGTGTTTTGTTCCTGCTTTGCCAGCCAGATGGTGAGCCAGGGCATAAACACATGCTTTCTACTCCTGAATCTTCTGTTCGTTCGCTAGTCCATGCTGCATCGTGTGATTCTGGCCAGATTCTGTTGTCCACCCTTGCCAAGGACATGTGGCTCCTTCCTCCACTATCATCTGCAAAGGGGCAAAGGCCTAGAGTGGAATGGAGAGGCGCCCTCCCCAGAGAGACATCTGAATTGTGAGGGAGATTGGACTGGGGCAGGTTCTGTTCCTACATTCATATGCATCCGGCTGGCACACTTCCCTTCTTAATGCTGCTCACATACTCCACTGAAACCAGTCGAAGCAGCTAGCTTGTGCAACCTTCTTTTTAAATAAAAGTGCTTCCCACCCAGAACATCTCAGAGTGATAGAAAACAGACACAGAGCCATAGAGGTATCAGTTGGACTATCAGAGCTAATGGTAGTTTTATCTCCCAATAAACATTTTATTATTAATTTTTTTAAGTAGCTGAACCCTTTGTAATACTTTCATCTGGGAGGACTTGGTGAAATCATCTACTTGTCAGGTATATATGTGGAAGAATTGTAATACAAATATAAGTGATCGGATTTTGGTCACCTGTGGTTAATTTTTCTTAGATAAACCATTGAGGAACCCAATATGGAAATGTCAAAATTGCCTCAGAGTGAAAAGCTCAATTTGAATATTTATGTACATGCTCCGAGTTGAGGTAATCCAGCAAACTGTTTAATAAAGACAAAAGGATTGTGCTGTTTGTGCATTTTAATTTGCAAAACAAAGAACATCCCACAAATGTGATTTAGTTATATTATTACACACTTTATTATTCATGCATCTTATTTTCTGTAACCAAAACAAGAAGACATGTGTTGTAAAATATCAGCATTGCCACAATTCATACCACTCACAGCAAAACTTTGGTTAACTGCTACCCAGTCAAGCCGGGAGTCCAACTGCAAGGACATGTGTGTGTGTGTGTGTGTGTGTGTGTGTGTGTGTGTATACGTGTGTGTATATACACACACGTGGGAAAGGGAGATATTTTTATCAGTAAAAATAAAAATAAATGAAATAGGTCACATGCAAAAAATATTTAACTTTCTCAGCACAGTGCCACTACTATTTTCCTATTGAATGTGGTTGTTATCATCTCTGCCCCTATGCCCTGTGACACCCTCCTCCCAGGGCCTGGCAACCTCCATGTTACTTTCTATTTTCTGATTTTGACTAAGCAAAGCACCTCAGATAAGTGGAATCGTACAGCATTTTTTCCTTTTATGACTCGCTTATTTCGCTTAATGTAATGATGTCCTCAAAGCTCACCCATGCTGGAGCACATGCCAGAATTTTCTGCCCTTTAATGGCTGAATAAGGGCAGCCCGGGTGGCTCAGCAGTTTGGCGCCGCCTTCAGCCCAAGGCCTGATCCTATAGACTCAGGATCGAGTCCCATATAGGGCTCCCTGCATGGAGCCTGCTTCTTCCTCTGTTTGTGTCTCTGCCTCTCTCTCTCTCTCTCTCTCTCTCTCTCTCTCTCTGTCTCTCTCTCTCCCCCTGTGTCTCTCAAGAATAAATAAATAAATAAATAATCTTAAAAAAAATAAAGGCTGAATAAGGGGTACCTTGATGGCTCAGCAGGTGAGCACCTGCCTTCAGCCCAGGGCGTGATCTCGGAGTTCCAGGATTGAGTCCCACATCGGGCTCCCTGCATGGAGCCTGCTTCTCCCTCTGCCTATGTCTCTGGCTCTCTCTGTCTCTCAAAATATAAATAAATAAAATCTTTAAAAAATAAAGGCTGAATAATATTGCATTCTGGGAATATATTACATTTTGTTTATCCATTGATGAGTCAATGGACATTTGGGTCATATTTGGATTTTTTAAAGATTTATTTTATTCATTTACTTGAAAGAAAGAGAGGGCACAAGCAGGGGGAGGGGCAGAGGGAGAAGGAAAGGAAGAAGCAGACCCCCTGCTGAGTGCAGACCCCCCCCCCCACACACACACACATTCCCCTCCACATGAGGCTCCATCCCAGGACCCTGAGATCATGACCTGAGCCAAAGGCAGATGCTTAACTGACTGAGCCACCCAGGTGCCCTAATATTTGGTTTTGATGGCATTTTCTGTCCAGGGCTTGTTTGTTTAATTTTAATACATCTTGAATGTCTTAGATAGGGCATGTCTTCTCCAATTCTTCAGCCATACAGTGACTTCACCCACCAGCTTTACCATTTACTCCATCTGCCCATGGCTTTCAATCAAGATTAAGTTGTGATGACTACCTTCCACTTACTAAAGCGAAAATAGAAATCATCCATATTATAGATCAAAAATTAAACCAGAGAAGGAATCTCTTACCTAACCTCTAGTTAATTTGGTAAAAATTTAAGAAAAACATCCACTCCTTGAGCGTTCTAGGTTTTTAATCGGCAGAAATTTAAGAGGTATTTTCCTTTGATTGTTAAATCCTGAATGATTCTGTACAACTCTGATAGGGTCAAACTAGCATATTTGTGCAGAGGGCAAACGCTGGCAGAAATTAGGTAAGCTACCAGAACTCCCTCTCTTCATGCATTCGGCACACTTGTATTGAGTGCTTATAATTTGTAAGGCTTTGTACTAGCTTTGTGGATACAAGCATTAGCAAAACCAATATAGCTTTGGCCCTTGTGATGTTCACTCTCTCTAGAGAAGCCAATATTAAGCAAATAGTTCCCCAAGTAATGTAAAATTTCAACATGAAAAAGTGCCAAGGAAAATCAAAACAGTGAAAGCAGTGTAATGCTAAAATAGCAAAGAGCAGGAGAAGCTGACATAGTCACAGGTATGGTCTGCATTTGAGGGAATGAAAAGGGAAAGAGTGCTCTTCCCAAATAAAGACAATTAGTATGATGTGTCTGACAATGAATATGAAGTATCGTATTGAGGGGTGATGATTAGACGTCCTCATTTGCCTTCCTTTCCCTGTATTCATTCAGATAGTCCATCAAGGTCAGTTAGTCAAAACTTTATCAAGCACCTACTATGTGCATTGTACAAACTCAGGTGCTAGATAGAAACAGGATGATGAACCAGACAGGCCTGGTCCTTATGTTTGTAGATTTGCATCCTATTGGGGAAACATACAAAACCCAAGTAAAGTAACAGAAAATAAAGACAAATACTTTAGGTGCAACGAAGGGAACCAACCACAGGGAGCAGAGAAAAACATGACAGAGCAGCCAGGTAAGGATTCCTTGAGAAGATAAGGTTTAAGAGGAGTCCAAAAAGATGAGAAAGAGCTCATTGTACAATGAAATGGAGGGAAGAGCACTATGGTTCATAGGAACAGCATAAGCAAAGCCAGTAGTGAGTTTGGCAAACCTAAATATTTTGAAGACCACCACGGCTGGAGAAGAGTTTGATTGGAAGTTGAGGTTTGAGATGGGCAAGAAGCCTCTAAGTTTTGGCAATAAGTTTAGCTTGTTCTTTCTTTTCCTTTCTTCCTTTCTTCCTTCCTTTCTCTTTTCTTTTCTTTTCTTTTCTTTTCTTTTCTTTTCTTTTCTTTTCTTTTCTTTTCTTTTCTTTTCTTTTCTTTTCTTTCTTTCTTTCTTTCTTTCTTTCTTTCTTTCTTTCTTTCTTTCTTTCTTTCTTTCTTTCTTTTCTTCTTTCTTTCTTTCTTTTCTTTTCACATAACCAGAGAAGTGAGAAGATCTATTTCTATCTCAGGAAGAATGTTCTTGCTGCTGTGTGGAACATACATTAGGGATGACATTTAGGAGCAGCCCAAATGAGAATAGCCATGCCCCGGACTCTGTACTTTAATCCTCTATTGCCTTTGGATGCCCCTCCCACCGGAAGGTAAGCCTCACAAAGAAAGTACTTCTGTCTGTTTTTATTCGTTGCTACACCCTTAGGGCCTGACAGTGCCTGGAATACAAGAGTTGGTACAAATATGTGTTGTTATTGTTATATAAGATAATCAATCCTCTGAATAATGCTTTTGAAATACTTACTTTAATACATCCAGGTAATGACCAGGATAAATTTACTGAAAAAAGTATCTGTGGTGGAGATGCTTATCATTTCTACTTGGCCTAAGAATTCTCAGTGAACATGCCAGTCTCACTCTACTTTCCAGCTAAGATTTAATATCTGGAAGCAGCAGTGAGATTGCAGATCACTAAGGCTTCATTACCTTTACAAAACAGACTACAGGGCATTTACTCGTGTGCTCTGAAATATTATCATAAAACTAAACCTCACTTGTCAAAACAAACAAGCAAAGTAAATTCCATGAGGCATTATAGGCTCAATAGCAATTGCATTATTTTTACAAGCTAATTCATAAAACCAGATAATGCAAATGGCACACCCCTTCATAAATGTGAATGTGTGAGATTCTATAGCATTAATACATCAATGCAGATGTGTAAATAACTATACTGATCCCTCAATAAAAGTGTTTTATTCTCATTGCTCTCTGATAAATATGCCATCTGAATAATTTACAACTTTCCCCTCTTGAAGTAATATTTCTAAAGGTACAAATCCAGAGTCATGAAATTAAGAAGAACTACATTTGATTACACCCTGTCAAACTTCAAAAGATGAAGATGCATTATAACTAATAACGATAATAGTGATAATAATAAAGCATTTGGTATGGAAATCTCACTACTTCACATACTTCAGCCAATTAGTCACCCAAACATTTCCAATTATTCACATATTTTGGCATTGCACAAACAAAACATCAGAATGAGACTGAATGTTTCTGTTCTCATCCAAATGGTTTTACTCAAAGTTATTGCAACCTTTAAGGAGAGGCAATGCTTTTACAGGCACTTATGCAAAACACGCCTTGATTTAGTTTATTGTCACAGTAAAGAAAATTATGTTATTTAGCTAATCTCTCTACTTCACATGTACGTAGGATAAGTAACCCCACAGATACTAATATAAAATAACACTTAATATGCATATGATCATTTCTATTCCAATCCCTCTCGTATTCCAACTTGAGTAAATATAGGAAGAGCCAAACTCGTTTGGAATCCAGCTGGAATCTTCTGGAGAATCATACTATATACCTATATATAATATATGGAAAAGTAAACTCATCCTAAAACATAAAAATCTATATCCTGATTGTTACTAAGGGCTCATAGAACCGTATTTCCAGTTTTAGTTGACCACAAGTACTTATCTGAAGTCATTCACTGGAAGTATAAGAACTTCTATATTTGGAGCTTCTACTTTATACTGATAGCAGCTCTGTTTCCAAGATTTAATCCCAACTGCAGGTCTGCATCCAGTAGATGTAATGGACCTTATTTCTTGATCCCTGGGCAAATTTGCATCATTTGGAATGTAAATTGGTATTTCCAATTGAAATGTTTATCTGCTTATCAAGAGCTATTTCAGACTAGTATCTATGAGGAAACATTTGACTAGCCTAAAATTCAGTATAGTATATACTAAGGTGTGGGGTGAGGGGAGTCTTGAAAAGCTGACAGATAATTCAATTGAATTGTGGAAAGAAGAAACAGGATTTAAAATAAATAAAATGGGAAGATATGAACAATATCTGCAAGCACTCTCAAAATAAGTAAGACTATAATATAATACGAATTTGTTCTTGAAAATACCTTGACTTGAAAGCTTTTGAAATTTTTTGATGGAAATTGCTATATGAGCACAAAGCATTAACATTATTAGTAATTGTTGTTATAAAACATTAGTTGAAAACAGCAACACAGGAATTTGCAGTAAGTTTCCTAAGTGTAAACATCACATACCCTGCTAACATTTCAGCAAGAAAAATAAAGAAATGAACATATACACTGATCATTATTTTTACTCTTTCCACACCTGGAAAATAAACATTACAACTGGATGAGTAACAGTAGCAAATGCATCACGTGGCATTTGATTGCCTAGAAATAGGATTCTTAAAAGAATGAGTGGTTTCTTTTCCCAATGTGATTTCATTTAACCTATGGTCTTTATTCAGCAATCTCATTTTAAGCACTGACTTCCAGTACCTTCCAGGCACTCTGCTAGGAATCACACACCAGACCAATGGAGCACCCGAGAGAGGCCCCATTGTCAAGATGCCAAGAGCTCAGGGGAATTAACTAGTTTTATCATTATTATTGTAGCATGAATAGCATCATTATTAATATTTCATTGAACCCCAACTCAATTAAGAGTGAAAACACAAAATATTTAATTTCTGTGCTTAATATGCAGCCAAAGAAATATCCAGGTTCCTTTGGATGGTCAAGGCAGGTGTTGGGGATGGTTCTCCATCTTCTTTCCAAATATAATGCATCTATTTACCATTAGGTCCTGTTGGAACAAGCTACTTCAAAGAGCCTCTTATTAGCAATCACTCTAGACCAACATCTGGCCTCAGTACATTTTGTAGGTGTGTTCCAAGCCCCAGGAAAAGCAAATACAGTAAGAAGTCAATTAAGATGGAAGATTTACCACTTTAGGGCCAAGATAGATTAGAAATCCGCAAGAGAAGTTCCTAACCCAACCCCAGGGACTTAAGGGAGGTGGGGTCTAAATTGACTCATTGGATAATGAGTCCACGATGAAAACTAGTATTTAACTTACCATTTCCCACATCTATCCTACGTATTCTTCAAATCAGGGAGCTTCCCTCTGATCTCAGTATTTATCTGGGGCCTCTCACAAATCTTAATTCCAATTTTTGTCATGTTGGAAGTTTAAAGGAGTGAAGAATAATTCCAGAAAGGATAATTTATCTTATTTCTACCAGGGGAGTCAATTATCCTGCAAACAGAGGAAGAACTCTAGTGTCAGAGCTCTCTCTACAAATGTAATGTTGGAATAGCTGACGGAGTAAAATACTGCTGTATGGGGCAAAAACTAAGTGAGGGGAATTGCCATAATGTATAAGCCAGGGTAGAGACTGTGTACACCACAAGTTAATCATGGAGACTCCACTAATTAGATGACGATGTTGGGACTTTGCATTGAAATAAAGTAGAGAGATCGTAGAAAGGGTCCAGAGAAATGCAATATCTATGTGGGAAAGTCTAGAAGAACTGGGGATATTTACTCTGCCAGAAGAAAGCAAAGGGGCAGTTTTATGTCTGTGTGTCAACATAATAAAGAAGGTCAAAGGCAGGGCGAGTGGACAAGTTGAAAGGGTCAGACAGCAGCAGGGAGATTCAGGTCACGTCTGTTCCAGAAATAATCACTTGTTCACATGCTTGGCGGAGGCCATCAACCAGATATAGGTGATTTGATTACTGCCTGGGCAGAGGAGGTCTAGACCCCTAAAACCAGACAGAGCTGCCTAACCCCCTTGGGAACCGCTTGTTCCTAAGTCATAGTCCCATAGGACAGAAACCACACTCCCTCTCCTCTACTTACCCACCCCCTCCTAACCCTTTGCCAATCACCCACATCAATAGCAATGATCCAGAGCCCAGAATAGAAGAAACACGGACTTTCAGTAAATGATGGGTGCAAAGCAGGTGATTAGGGAGTTTCCTTTGTTTTTCTTTCTTTTTTCTTTTCTCCTTAAGAAAAAATTAAAGGCTCTGATTCTTTGCATTTTTTAACAATAAAAGAAACACAAAAATATAATAAAATAATTCAAAACAAGGCAGAGGTACAGAAAATATAAAACTTACCATCCGGGGACCCCTGGGTGGCTCAGCGGTTTAGCACCTGCCTTTGGCCCAAGGCGCGATCCTGGAGTCCGGGTATTGAGTCCCGCGTCAGGCTCACGGCATGGAGCCTGTTTCTCCCTCCTCCTGTGTCTCTGCCTCTCTCTCTCTCTCTCTCTCTCTCTATATATATATATATATATATATATATATATATATATATATATATATCATAAATAAATAAATAAATCTTAAAAAAAAAAGAATTTACCATCCAAAATGGTAGGCACTAGCTAGCCACATGGGACTCTGGAGCAGGTGAAATGTGGTTGCTCCAAACTGAGATGTGCTGTCAATCTAAAATACACCTGGATTTCAAAGATGTTGGATGAAAACCAGATTGTAAAATATTACATTAATAAGAATTTTATATTAATTATACGTTGAAGCTATGATATTTTGGATAGATTAGATTAAAAATATATAATATTAATGATAATGCTATGTGTTTCTTTTTTGCTTTTTTAAATGTGGCTACTAGAAAATTTAAAATTAGATGTGTGGTTCACTTACTTACTTTTCCTTATATTTCTGGTGAAGAGTGATAAAATGGAAGATGAAATGAGAGTTCCCCTTTACTCCCTGCATTCCTGTCCCCAGAAAAAGCACTTGAAACATTTATGTATTCTTAAAGACCTCATTTGATACATATAAAGTTAAAAACAAAATGAAACCATTTTACATGCATTTTCCTGAAATTGTCTTTGTTTGTCACTTCACAGGAGATCTAGGTAGGAGATTGCTCATTGTTGGTACATGTGCATCTCCCTCATTCTTTTTGTTATTGCTACATGCACGCTGTAGGAATATCCCCAACATTTATTTAATGTCCTTGTTTATGGAAATTTAAGTTGTTTTTTCACATTTCTATTTTCATAATAACATTGCAGCGATATGTAGACTTAGACTCACTTGGTCAAAAGGAAGGAGAATTTTTCATTTGACAAACACCACCAAATTATGTTCCAAAAAGTACCCATCAAATTATATTACCACTTAGTACAAAAATATCAATTTTCCCACACCTTTGCCGAGCTTGTAGAATTTTGTCCCATTTGATGGATGAAGTGTATATCATTTTAATTTAGTTTGCCCTCGCCATGGCTGTGTTTGAGTATTTTTCACATGTTTATAACAAGTACATGGACCAAGCAGAAAACAGCTGTATTCATTGTTACAACTTCCCATTCCAAAACTAATCTGGGTCTCAGACTTTCTCACTTTTTCTTTCTCTTCCTCATTTTTTGTATGAAATCTCAGCCAAATCCTTCTGTGTTTCCAATGACTGACAGAGAGTAGAAGTCTTCCCATTTCCTTCAATCAGAGGAGCACTCTTGTTTCCAGAAATAAAATGTCCAGTCCAGACTCATAAGCATGTCGCTCTTTACTTCATTTGACTTGAAGCTGTTCTGTCCTCCAGCTCCTTCTCTTCAGATGGGAACCCTCCTTCCCCACCCACTTCCTTCCCCGGTTCTCACCGCCTCCTCAGTGACCCCCCTCCCCCCACCAATATTCACTGTAATCAATTGTGTTTTCTTTTTCTTGATGTTCATAGATGCTCTCTACATATTCTGGATATTAGTTCTTTGTCTGATATATATTCTGCAACTATTTTCTCCCAGCCTGTTACTTCTTTTTTTTTTTTACTTTATCATATCTTTTACCAAATATAGATTTTGAATGTTGATTTATCAATCTGTTCATTTAACTTCTGCAGTTTGTATGCTTAGCAAAATCTTATATACTGCAAGATTACAGAAATAGGCTCATTTTTATTTTTGTCAAAGCATCATTGAGCTATAATTCACATACATGACAACTTGTCCATGAAAGTGTGCAATTCAATGGTTTTTAATATATTCACAGAGTTATGTCATCATCAAAATGATCAACTTTAGAACTTCTGCATCACCTTCAAAAGGAGCCCTGTACCCTGTAGCTTATCATCCACTCTCCATCCTTCCATCCCCACCAGCCCCGGGCAACCACCAGTCTACTTTCTGTTTCTGTGGATTTGCTTACTGTCTGCACTTTATACAAATGGAATCATACAGTATTTGGTCTTTTGTAACTGGCTTCTCTCATTTAGCATAATGTTTTCAAGGTTTATCCATGTTATAGTATGTGTGAGTACTCTATATCTTTTTGTAACAGAATTATGCATTCGTCAGTTGATGGACTTTTGGCTTATATCCACACCTTTGACTACTTTGAATAATACTGTTTATAACAGTATTACGGTATGAACAGTATATGTATAAGTTTTTCCATGGATGTACGCTTTTAATTTTCTTGGATCTATACCTAAGACCAGAATTTTGAGTAACTTTGTGTTTAACTTTTTGACTATCAAGTATTGACATTTTGCAATATTGTATCACAAAATGGCTGCACCATTTTGTATTCCCTTCAGCAGGGTTTGAGGTTCAGTTGCTCCACATCCTCACCACCACTTGTTATCATCTGATTTTTTTTTTATTCTAGTCATCCTAGCAGGTATGAAGTGGTATCTTATTGTAGTTTCAATTTGCATTTCCATGAGTAATGATATTAAGCATTTTTCATGTTCTTGCTGATCATTTGTGCATCTTCTTTGAAGAAATGTCCATTATAATCTTTTGCCCATTTTTAAATTGTGTTGTGTTTTTTATTATTGAGTTGTAAGTGTTCTTTATATACACTAGATACACATCCCTTTTTAGACCTATGAATTACAAATATTTTCTCTCATTCACTCATTGCATTCTCACTTTCTTGGTAGTGTTCTTTGATGCACAAAAGTTTTTATTTTTGATGAAACCCAAGTTATGCATTTTTTTTTCTTTTGCAACTTGTGCTTTTGGTGTCTTATCTAAGAAGTCATCACCAGATCCAAGGTCACAAAAATTTATTTCTATACTCCCCTCTAAGAATTTTACAGTTGTTTGTTTGTTTGTTTAGCTCTTACATTTAGGTCTCTGATCCATTTTGAATTAATTCTTTTTTTTAAGATTTTATTTATTCATGACAGAGAGAGAGAGAGGCAGAGGAGGAAGCAGGCTCCGTGCAGGGAGCCCAACGTTGAACTTTATCCCGGATCTCCAGGATCACATTACAGGCTGAAGGCAGCGCTAAACTTCTGGCCCACTGGGGCTGCCCAATTTTGAATTAATTCTTGTACATGCTTTGGGATAGAGGTCCAGATTCATTCTTTTGCACATAGACATTCCGTTGTCTGAGCACCATTCCTTGAAAAGGTTATTCTTTCCCTGTAGAATTTTTTTAGCACAGTTGTTGAAATTAATTGACAATAAATGTGAAACAAGACTCACATAATTTTATCCTCACATTTTTACAGATTTGGGCCTTTTAAAGTTTATTTCACTTGCAATTATTTTTAGGTATGACGCAAGGTAGAGATCTGACTATTATTTTCTAAATTGATGGCTTATTGTGACAATATCATATTTGAATAATAGATTTTCTTTCCTTACTACCTTGAAAATTCACTTTACCTTGTGCCATATTTTCCTATGTACATAGACCCATTTAAGAACTTCTCATTATGAAAATTTCATGTCTCATTGTTTGTTTTGGTAACATTATCCTCATTAGCTCTTGGTAAGAATATGTTTCTTTTTTCAGTAATATCATTTTCTTCTCTTATTTTGCAATTTCTCTCCCTTGTTTTCTCTATTCTCTTTTTCCTGGAAAGATGGGTACTTTTAGATCCATCCCTTAATCTTTGTTTCATATCTTCTAATTCGTTGTGCTTTTTTATTATTCTCTGGATGAATTCTTCAGTTTAAAGTTTACACTTATTTACTATTCGTTCATGTGTGTGAATGTGTATGTTTCTGTTACTTCCAAATCCTTTACTTATTTTTTTTTACAAGCAGGTGAATGTAATTTCTTCTCACATCTTTCGGTGGATATTAATTTATTGCAAAAGTCATAGGTTTGCCTTTGTAGTGGGCTCTGTCTCAGTGCCCATGCTTATCTCCTCATTCTTAACACAAATGTGCACACAAGCCTGTTGCCAGTACCTGTATTTTTTTGCCTGAGGGCTTTCTCTTGCCTCTGAAACCCACATTGTTGCCAAAATTGCAGGCTGGAGGAATTAAGGAATTAAATCCCAGGAGCAGCCCTCAACCAATGACTGTTGAAAGTTGGTATATAATTATCTGAACTCTGTCACTCTCAGGTTGGATCACTGATTCATGTGTTTTGACACTGGCCAATTTCCCCAGTGGGACTGAGTTCTCATTGCCACACTGCTTGCTGATTTGATATCATTCCCTTTATTTGCTGCCTTTCTGTTCCACTTCCTCTCTCTCCTCCTGCTCTTTCCTTCACTTTCCAATGAATTACTCACACCTGAATCCCTGTCTCTAGTCTACTTCTGGGAAAACCCAAATTAAGACATTCTCCCACAATTTATCCTATTTCTCTGGACTTTAGTTCTTCTATGTTTTGTCATTTACGCTTCTACTTTTGGTGGCTGTTGATTCTTGTTTGCTGATCTTTGTATTTGAGATTCCCTGCTATGTTGTCTGTTTACACTGAGAAGTTTGTCCTAGAGGAAGTCATTGTTAACATTTCCTTCATAATTTCATCTCTCCTGAAGCGACACCTCAGGTCCCTAGTTTGAGTTTCTGACACATCCCTGGTTGGGGTGGGAGAGGTGGAACTAGAGAGTAAAGATAGAAAACAAATGTAATCTAGTGATGGTGCCCTTATATGTGGTATATTCCCAATGTGATTGATAATGCATGGTATTTTTCTGGGTTTTCTGAGACTCCCCACTGGAAACTTCTAGAACAAACTCAGATACAGAGTTTGATACAGAGTGACACTGAGACTCCAGCCCCCAGAACTGGGACCTGGATATAGGCTTTCTTTGGAGACCATTGCTTGTTCCCAGTGCAACTTCCTCTCCTCCCTCTCACCATAGCCTTTTTTAAAAAAGATTTTATTCATTTTTTCATTAGAGACACACACACACACACACAGAGAGAGAGAGAGAGAGAGGCAGAGACATAGGCAGAGGGAGAAGCAGGGTCCCTGCAAGGAGTTGGATGAGGGACTCGATTCTGGATCCCGGGATCATGCCCTGAGTCGAAGGCAGACACTCAACTGCTGAACAACCCAGGCATCCCACACCATAGCCTTTATAGACAGAAATCAAACATCAGTCCCTTGTGTTCCCATAAAATCCAGAGAAAATATGTCAGATTATCCAAGAAGCTCCCTTAATATCTCCCATCCAAGTACATACAATTTGACCTGGACAAAGAGAGACCCATCTATTTTAGGGGGAGATAGGACAATGAAGCAATACCTCTTCCAGTGGAGAGCCTCTCTTCCTGTATTCCACCTCCTACCTCAATCTTTTTATAACCTAACCTTTCCTTTTTGGTATAGGTTTGGGAAATTTCTTTAAGAAATCTTTTCCTACTCCAAAGTCATAACAATACTTTTTAAATTTTCTCTTATAAGTTTTAAAGTTTTATTTTTGATATTTAGATGCTTAATAAAACAATGCATTTTTCATTCTACTTAAAATCATAATACCTGAGGTTCCCCATTGGGTAACTCCAACTAGAACAAAGCAGGCATCACTAGCTTTGATTTCAAATGAGATTTTTCCTTAACTACAGAGTGAGATCTCTGTTTTGGGAACTGGGGTTTGTTAAGAGGGAAATGGTGTCTAGATCCCAAAATCTCTCTTTTGCACATCAAGGGGTTGCCTAAACCACATGGATGATAAGGGTTGGCCAAATGAAGTTTTCATCCCACCTTGGAGAAAATGAAGTTTTTCTAACCTTTGATGTAGAAAAAGGGGAGAAAAGAAAAAGCTGCAGAAGAGGTTAGAGATCAGTATGGAGTTTCTCCCTCCAGCCACAACACTGGCTGGCATTTCCTGGAATCCCAGTCAGTTTATCAAGTAATTTTAAAGATTGTGAAAATATTAAGTTGCTTTATATAAATGCCATATCCAACATGGCACTAACCACACAATAGGTCAAAAAGGACTAAGGGAAGAAATTATTGGCAAAGAAAAAGTCAAACTTTCAATCTTTGCAGAAGGCATGACACCCTATGTAGAAAATCTAAAAGATTCCACCAAAAATTTTCTAGAACTGATACAGGAATTCAACAAAGTCACAGGATATAAAATCAATGTGCAGAAATCTGTTGCACTTCTATACACTAACAATGAAGCAGAAGGAGAAATCAAGGAATCTATCCTGTTTACAATTGTACCAAAAACCATAAGATATCTAGGAATAGACCTAACCAAACAACTAAAAGATCTGTACTCTGAAAACTATAGACGCTTATGAAAGAAATTGAGGAAGACACAAAGAAATGGAAAAACATTCCATGCTCATGCTCAACATCACTCAGCATCAGGGAACTATAAATCAAAACCACAGTGGCATACCACCTCACACCAGTCAAATGGCTAAAATTAAAAACTCAGGAAACAATAGATTCTGGTGAGGATGTAGAGAAAGGGTAACCCTCTTAAACTGTCAGTGGGAATGAAAATTGGTGCAGCCACTCTGGAAAACCATATGGAGGTTCCTCAAAAATGTAACAATTGAATTACCCTATGATCCACCAATCAGACTACTGGATATTTATTCAAAGGATAGAAACATATCGATTCAGATAAGCACATACACCCCAATGCTTATAGCAGCAATGCCCACAATAGCCAAAAGATGGAAAGAGCCTAGATGTCCATCAAGAGATGAGTGAATAAAGAAAATGTGGTATATATACACAATGGAATATAACTCAGCCATCAAAAAGAATGAAATCTTGTCATTTAAAACAACATGGATGGAACTAGAAGGTATTATGCTGAGTGAAATAAGTTCATTAGAGAAATACAAATGCCCTTTGATCTCACTCATGTGGAATTTAAAAAACAAAATGGATAAACATAGGGGAAGAGAAGGAAAAAATAAAATAAAAGCAGAAAGAAAGGCAAACAATATGAAACTCTTAACTCTAGGGAACAAACAGGGAGGGGAGATGGGTGGGGGGATGGGATAACTGGATGATGGGCATTAAGGAGGGCACTTGATGTAATGAGCACTGGGTGTTATATGCAACTGATGAATCAGTAAATTCTACCCCTGAAAGTAATAATACACTGTATGTTAACTAAATTGAATCTAAATTTTAAAAAATATCTCATAATAGAAAGAACTAGAGATAGTATCCTATGCATCTCCCAGCTCTCATGTAAAATCAAATATTTTTTTCTTTAGGCCAAAGAGACTTGCCACATTTTCCAATAGTTGCAACAGGCTTCAATAATCCTAACATTTTGCTAGGGCTTGGGTGTAAACCATAAATCTAAGCACATACCATGCTTTCAGTGTGAAGCTACAAGTTGGCACATTCTAAGACACTTATGCCACTCTAGAAAAGGTCCTACAGGGATCCCTGGGTGGCGCAGCGGTTTGGCGCCTGCCTTTGGCCCAGGGCGTGATCCTGGAGACCCGGGATCGAATCCCACGTCAGGCTTCCGGTGCATGGAGCCTGCTTCTCCCTCTGCCTGTGTCTCTGCCTCTCTCTTTCTCTGTATGACTGTCATAAATAAATAAATAAAATAAAAAAAAAGGTCCTACATTTGAAATATTTGTGGACTTCATGTTTCAGTCCAAAATTCTCATTGTAATTCTTTCTCTAGCTCTACTGCCAATTTTACTGAAATTCCTGGGAGTTTCCAGTGGGAGAGAAGAAAGTTTGCAGAGTTGAGGGGCAGTGAACCTGCCAGGATGAAGCATGCTGATCAGTGAAGTTTCCTTGTAACAGGAGCTATGGGGGTGGGGGCCGGTCAGCAGAGGTAGGTATTAGATAGAAGACATGGCTGAGATTCAGATGAGAGCCATCCAATGCCAAAGTCAAGAGTGTTGGTCAAGCTGAAGGAAGTTTTGTATTCCTTGCAATGAGGATATCAGTGTGGACCCCACTCTGTGGCAAGGTTAGAAAGATACTGCACTTCTAGCCAGTGGGAATCAGAGGAGGACACTAGAATATGATGGTATGTAGTTTTCTCCCTATCTCCAGATAACATCTAGATAGGGAGAAAAGAGAGAGAAGCCTAAAAGCCTAAACATTTACCTAAGAGAAACTAGATTAACATCAAATATATCCTTTTATAGGAAAGGAATTGATTTACCTTTCATGGGCAGTTTTCCCTCTAGTCACAGAAGAATGGGGTCTCAAGCATAAGATGAAATAAATTATAGAAAATTAAAGAAAATTACATTTTCTTTTGAGATGAAAACTCATTTCAGGGTAACATCAGCCCCACTGCATATAATCTGTTACAAGCATCTTTAGACAGTACACGGCTTTGGTCTGATTTTTTTTTTTTCAAGAAAAGTTTAAATGCTAGATTTTATTAACAATATTGACAATGAAACATTCTGTATCTGTAGTGTCACAAATGCCAGGAAATTACGATGTGCTCCATTTTGCAGTTACTTTCAATGTCTGCTGCAGTCACCAGACAGTGGGCTGGAAATACGTGGTTGAAGATAGAAAGCTCACTGCTTTCTGCAGACAATTACTTTCCTTAACCACAATTATGGTGGAAGACCAAAACATTTAGGTTTCTTTCAGTTCCCCTATTTGCTTCTTTCTCAGGAGTTACGTTTAGATGCTGCTGTAGATAGTCTCCCTGCAGTAAAAGGCTATTAGTAGGATTGCAGGATGGCCAAAGTTATAGCAAAGTACACCTTCGCTGTGTGAAGGACGCAGAATTTTCTAATGGAATGGCATCAGGGAAGCAGACTGTGAGTGCCCAACAATGTCACAATGAAAGACCCTCAATTATGCTGAGCCCTGGCTCTCTGGGTCAGAAAGGGCCTAGGCAACTACTCAGTCTGTAAGTGAAGGGACTTCTTAGGCCAATTAAGGCATACAGGGAAAAACTGAAATGATCGAAAAAGATAATAATTGTACGAACTTGGCATCTTAAAAGCAGGTGAAGGAAAGAGAAATGGGTAGGAATAGAGGAGAAAGCACTATTAAAGAAAATATTCTGTTTCAAGAGATCCAAGCAATAAAAGCTAAAGTAAAGAAAACCAAAAAGTGGCCTCTGCCTTCCTCCCCCACTTTTATAAGGCCTATCACCTAAGACCACTGCCAAGAGGACGGTGATGGAGTTTCATCCCAAGAGTGGCTTCCCTTCTCTAACACCCCATCCCTGCGTATCCCTTCCCAACCACCCACCAAGTTTCAACTTCTAGAAAGTTCACCCTGTCCTCATGTAGACTTAATGAGATGATGAGGATCAAGGACCATATTCCTATTCATTGTTTCTCTAGTCACTAAAAGTCATAAATGAACTATCTTGTAAACTCCAGGCCTTCAGAAGCAGCCCACAGTATTCTGTAGTATGAGCTACAGAGCAAAGTGAAGGAAGGGATGATTCTCTTAGGCTTGTAGAAATAATGTTCTCCTTATCAGGTATTTTCTGGCAGTTAACGACCAGCTGTGCAAACTTCTACAACTAGTAATTAAATTCCCAGTGACCTTCCCTGTTGCCATGAATGTTAAATTAAATGCTTTAAAAGATAATAAATAGAATAAATAGCATATATTCCCTGATATTGGCAGAAGAGCTAAAGTATGATGCAACTTTGGGTATATTGGACAGAGACATGAAGTCCAGGAGAATTTCAAACCAAGAATCCTTTCCCAGAGAGACATGAATGTCTTATAGTGTGTCATTTGTAGCTCCATGCTGGGCAATCTCCTCTCTCTTTCCAGATCCTCTCCTGGCTCTTGTTGCTCTGCGTGGACTGCATAGAACTATTATTTCCTATTCCCCAACTTCTGGTTGGAGGGCGGGAGCAAGGAGAAACCAGGATGTTTCTTCCTGTTTCTCTCTGCTTTGGGTGGGGTCTTCAACAACAGCCCTGCTTCCTTTTAGGTCTGGCTTATTCCAGACAGCCTGTCCCTGTGTGGGTAAGCCAGTAGTGGAGTCTTGGTTCTGAATTCATGCATGAAATGGCCATGAAACTGTCCCTCTGGATTCTCAGAAACTCACCTGGACTGGGGCTAACATGGGCCGATCATTAATGAATTTTGCCATCTAGAAAAGTATTTTGGTGAGACACCAAAAGTAAGTAAGAAAATAGACCAATGACTTTTAAAAAAATGGGGATGACTGTTGTTCATGTTAAATGGCTCCCAAACTTCCTTCGTTGGGGACCATAACAAGTGCATTCAATCCGAGTGGCTGATGGTTCTTCAGTCTGAATTATTTACTCTTGAAAAGAAAAAGGAATTTATTGACCAAACATATGCCTTTTTTGACTAATTGGCCACCAGCTCTTTCTGGGTTTCCTTGACCCAGATCTCTCTTACATTCATAGAACAGTATCTTTCTGTAAGAAGGTGTCAATGGGAACACTTTTAATATATTGTTCCTGTGGTGAAAGTGATTCTTATAGTGAACACTTATTGGCTTTATTAGTGATGAAAAATAGAAATGACTAATGATCAGTAAATCTCAAACTTATTTTTAATTATCAGAAAGCATGCAATGCAAAAGCAACTGCCTTGTTAGCTCTTAGTGAAATCCTTTTATAAGGCACAACTGAAATACATCAGAAAAAATCTTTAATGTGAATTTCTTAGGCCCCCGTGTCTACTCAGCATTTCCCTTTATTCCGATTGTTCTGGGTCACCTGCTGCTTTACCAGTGAGTCCCTTCATGCCTTTGATCACTACACTGATGGGGCTTTTATAACACTTGATATTTATAATCAGAGAGCTGCATGCAGGTTATTGTTACACATTCAGAATGTGCTTTTCCTTTCAATGAGAATGAGAATTTTTCCCCTGGTAACAATAGGAGTGATGGAGGCATTCAATGGAAAAAGTGAGGCTCCAGTAAGGACCACCTGGAATTTAAGTATACGGGACAGGATCCTGCTTTGCCCGGAATGATGGACATTGGCTGGTATCTACTGAAGAGGAAAATGAAATGAGATCACATGAAATGAAGGCAAACTTTTATCTACTACAGAGAAAGAACCTCCTGGGAAAATATGGGCCTGCTAGGAAATAGTACTGGGTAGCAAAGGTGATTTATGCTTCCTGGAGTCAGTTCTGAGCTAATTCCCAGAACGGCATGAAGGGATGCCAATTTGAACAGAAGACAAACTGTGCTCCCTGTCCATTTGAAATCACATCACCTACAAGAGTAATACAAATGGTTTGGATTTTTTTTATAGTCACTTACTTCTAAGGAGGTCCAAGGGCTTCCTACCCATGATCTCATTTACTAGCACACTGTGAACTTTATTCTCCCATGTGGGAGAGCAACGCAACTTCCCTGGGTAGAAGAGAGAGGAACTTCCTCTCTTCTCCTCTCTTCACTGAACGCTCTGTGCGAGCAAAGAGGAAAATACGTCGGCTGTGCTCAAATTGGTGCAGCAGGGTCTTCTGAGCCAGGAGACCTAGATCTGGAGTTGTTCCGTTCATTCCACCTGGATGAACTTGGTCAAGTCATTTACCTCTCTGGGCCTCAGTTTCTTTGGCTTTAAGTTTCTTTGTCTATAAAATAGGTGCAGTGACTCCTACCATGAGGGATAGTTCTGAGGAACAGAATGAATACAGTTAAAATGCATCACACACGGGCATGCAGTTGGTGTTCGATCAATGGTGTCATTTGTTATTATCTGTTTAGTTAACCCTGAAGCCAATATGAAGCCTGCTTTCCTCTCCCACCTCCATGCTGCATTTGCTTACTTTCAAGCTCACTCTGTGTTATGAATTCAGAAAAATGGCAGAGCAGAGGTATGAACAGACTTCAGAAATGTCCAGGCTAGGAGCTTTTCCCCACCCTATCATCGATGGGCACAGGAAGCAGGGTCCCTCCTCTTCACCCTTCTGCTCTTGCAGAGAGCGGGGAGAAAGGCTGCATTCACCCACTGAAATCACTGAACCAGTAATCTCATACCCATAGCTGTCAGGGAGGTATAGGTATTCCCTGAATCAAAAAGAGAGAGAGGGAAGGGAGAGAAAAAAGTCAGTTCTTAAAAACCCTATAATGCTAGGGATCTACAAAATTATTTATTTAAAAGTGGTGTCAGCTTGCTACATAGATCTCAGACATACTGACTTCTTCAATGTCTCACTTCATGATGCCTCCAATGTGCAAGCCACTGTCCTAGACTGAACGAGCCAGGACCGTACCCTTGAGAACATAACAGTATGGTGGAAGAAATGATGCCTTTCCATTTATGTAAAATAGAGTGGGAAGCAGGCATAGAGCTCTATAAGAGTTCTAGCATTTTTTTTTTTCCTAGCCAGCCTCTCTGCTTGCTCCAGAATTGTGCTGCAGGAGATGAGTGAGAATCATGATACTGAGAGCCCTGTTTTGTCATTCAGCATTTCAAAATCATGTCCTAAGATGTTTCAAAGAAGAGTGGCTATGAGCTTTAGAAGAAATAAATCACACAGAAATCAGTATTGTTTTGTTTTGTTTCCCTGACTCCCTCTTGGCACTACAAATTAGTTCTCCCTCTATTTACTAAAGTGGTCCAACTTTAAAGCACAACACAACTTCATTATCCCTTTCTAAAGTGGTTTCTATAGTTTAAGGAGTCTTGAATGAAAGTATATATCCAGAGTTATATATTCTCGTGGAAAAATAGCTTTTATTTTCATCGTAAGTTTCATTGGGATGTTTCTTGGTATCAAGCATATTTATTTTCTGGAAAATAAAAATAAAAACCGAGTCGTTTTTATGTGCTTTTGCTGCAGATTGAACACCAATGTTGCAAATCAATTTGTAAAGAACATTTTCCTAATAGACACAGCCCTATCTAACAGTTGTGTGGAAACATCCCAAACCCTAGTAGAAAATTCCATAGTCAACAAAACATCCGGTGCCCCCATACCTTTCTCTGTTTGGATACCACTCTGCAGGATTTACACTGACACTTTTTAACAGACTGTATGAAAGAGATGTCTTGTCTGGTTTTGCTGGTTATCATTCTTTTTTTCGGAATGATTTCAGAAAAGACCATAAGCTTGTGACAGAGTGAATTTGTGATCTTATCCAATCATCTGGGCTGTTTGCAAAACTTCAGTAGGTGGCAGCGTTTTGTTGATAAATGTTTTGTTAGCCAAGTGATCTCATTTAGTGCAACTGTTGCAATATTAATAAACTGAACTTATGATCGTGTTTGCCAGGATTGAAAATATTGCCATTCTATATGGTGGATGCTCTTATCTGAATTGACAGCAGCATCCATTGTATTAGAGATGAGAGGGCACTCTGTGTGGTGGTACTTGTGCTATCATAAGGCGGAAAGGATGGAAGCAGAGGAGGGGGCTAGGAGGGGAGATCGCAGATGAAGAAAGAGAATTGAGGAACTAAGATAAGATGCCATGCCCACTGTCTGGCTGGTTCTAAGAAAACTCTGGGCTGACCCAAATACTCACCTCCTCCTGGTGTTCTATGTGGTCCATGATGAGGGTGACAGTAGTCCCTGAGGTCCTAAGGAAACTGGGTGTGGGTCATTGGCTAAAGAATAGCTCAGATCCTTCGCAGCAAATGTGCAAAGGCTCACAGGGCCTGAATCACTCTGACACCCATTTTAGGATGCCAAGTCAGAGTGCTCTAGAAGCTTCCTGGGGCTGGGACAGACAATGCCCCATTACCTCTCCAAATTAAACAACAACTTCTACCAGCCCTGTCACAATCAACAAGGAGAAGTCCCAGAGTGGCCTCTAGAAAGAGGAGGACAGCATCTCCTTTACCAAAAGTCTCAGCCTGTCCCTCACGGCTCTTCAGTCTGACCCCAGGCAATCCATCATCTTACGTTTCTTCACTCTTCTGTGTAAACCAACCTTCTTTTGCAGATTGTAAAGACCTGGCTGGTGAACAGAACCTTGGGGACACTTGACAAAGTGCCACTCTTTCTCAGGGGACCCAAGAATCTACCAATCTACCATCACACTAGAAACTTTCCAGAGTCACCCAGACCAGTGTTTCTGGGTGCTTCCTTGTGGGAATCACACACATGGAGCCCAGAACACACCCTTTATTTTCCCATTTCTTTCACCGCTTGATGTGCCTCTTCTTCTGTCCCCTTCATCTGTCAGAAAGACAGGTTTTATGAGTAGACTCAATTCTTTCCTCAGCAGTAAAGACTTCTCTGATCACCCCAACTGAAACAGATATCTTTCTTTTATGAAAGCCTACTGCGATTATTGCTATCTTTTCTTGAAATAGTAAGATGACTTGTCATTGCTACGAGTGGACGGCAAATTCTGAAAGGATAAGGACCATGTCTTGTATGTGCCTTGCAGACACTCAGTTGAACTTAGAAAGGATGTGTTTGCATTGCTTTCCATTTACACCCTTATGTCACTTATTTTTGCCTTGTGTTAAAATTATAAAAATATCATTTGTGAACACCTGCTTTCCTTTTCAGATTGTAGCCTTTTTGCTGACAAAAGTCTATCGCAGTTACCTTTGAATATCCCTAACACTCAGCACAATGGCCTAAGGAATGTCTTTTAAATTAACTAGTGATTAATTGATGACTTTATATTCAAATTAATAAACTAGGCAGTCTTATTGCTATCTCAGAAGAACTCCTTCAATTCTCTTTTTGGTGAAGTCACTTCTCCAAGATATCATGGTTCAATTCCTCATCAAGGAAAGCCCCACAGGTATCATGTCAGCCTCTGTAGCACAAGACCTGGGCCTCTGAACAGTTACTGTAAGGAACCTAAACAGATCAAAAGTGGTCTCTGCATCTCCAAGATGGTATAAAGCCTTTCTGTCAACACCAGTTAGTAATCTTTGTTATTTCTATTTATGATTTCTTATCAAGGCAAAAAAAGATGATCATTTACATGAAGATCATCTCTTCTTTCATTGCCAAGTCCTCTTATTAGAACCTATCAGGAAGTTTGGAAGATGGTGGTTATAGAATATATTGGATTATCTCAAGTGACCCAGAAGAGTACATCCTCTTCCCCAAGGGTACCGCCAAGTTACTAGGTATTTGAAACAAGTTAGGGTGAAAACCCACTTTCCTTGCACAATGTCTTTTGCCCAGTATCAAATGCTTTATCAGTTATTTCATCTTGTCAGAGTGCGTTAGGTAAATTTAAGAGTCCATGATCTTCCATTTACAGCAGGCTTCATCATTACATCCAAATATTTTCAGAGAATCTACAGTGAGCACAGCAATGCCAATGTAAAGGTCTTACACAGAGATGGAAAAGATGACATGATTCAGAGTGTGGATTTAGTACATGAAGTGTGTTTGAATGATAAGCATATGTAAAGCAGCCATCATTTCTGCCCATTTTCTTAGACATGCAGTATGAGGCAGGAAAAGTAGAGGACTGTGGTGACATTACTCAGACCCTCCAATATGTCTTGTACGTACTTCAGAGATCTTTTGTGATAAAACCCTCCCCGGTTTGAGTAGGAGAACAACCATATTTCAACTTCTGTCCCACAAAGTTGCATTCCTTTATACAATGTTATAATTCAAATGATTGTCTTCTCCATCCCAATCCTTCCACACAAAACCAGCCAACGTGTATGTGAGTGCACACATACATGAACACATAAACATCCTTGGATCTGTAGACGTCTCATAACTATAAGAATGGCAAGTTCTTGGAGAAACTGAAAGTAGACCTTTACTTTAACAAAGATGTCCCTGATGGCAACAAAATAGTATGAGTGCTCCATCTCCAGGTTTAGATTTACAACCAGGCACAACTGAGACTCACTGTAGAATTACCACCATTATTTCAAATAGAATAAAATCATGTTCATTCACTCTGCTTAAATTTCTAAGCTGCACTTCCCTGGAAACTTGAAGTCAGCCTACCCGTGCTTGCTTCAGAGTGATAACTGGTGTAAGCAAGTCCATCAGATAACTGGTCAGGGAACAACTCATTGCTCCATCTTCTGTGCTTCAGCCCACACAAATCCCAACTTGTTGAAGAAAGTAAGTAATTATGCTACAGACTGAAGAAAAAAGTGTATCTCAGAAAATGTTAATTCTCTCACAGCAATGCCAAAAGTTAACTACATAATTATGGGAAACTAAGTAGAAGTGCTTTTTATGATTTGCCCCCATAATTGTTTCTTCCTCTTATTGTTCTCTCCCATGTAGTTGCACCATTATTACTGGGAAAAATACAGTTATTATATAGTGGGTAGTATGCTAGTCTCTTCCTTTTCACATTTAACAATAACTGGTCTAATGGAAGATCTAGAATTCACACTGCCAGTCTGACATGAGTGGGCACTGGACATATTAAAAGTACAATTCTTAGTTTTAGGATGAAGCCTTTAACATGGAATGTCATGGAAAGGAGGAAAAGGGTTCCAATTACAATTGCCAATTTGAAAATTCTCACTATTGTCCTGATTGTCCTGATTGGTGATGAAATCTTACAATCTCACATCTCAGCTAGTTTGTTCAAGGTGTCATTATTTGAATCACTCGTTGTTACAGCACTGGCAAGTAAATGAAATTAATTTCATATCAGTATGGCTTATGTGTCTGGCATGAAACGACATTGCAAAATTCAGCACAAGAACAACTTCTCACTTCACAGTTGAAAGAAGTTGTGTAGCTGTCTTGAGTCCCAGGAACCAGCTGAGAGGTGTGCCAAGAGGAGCAAAAGCAGGAGTTTCAAATCTGGCTACCAGTTCCACTTCTGCCCAAAATCACATGATTTGATGAAAATCACTTTTCTTCTCTGGGCTTCTGTTGTCTTAGTCGCAAAATGAGACCAGACATCCACTTTCAACATTCCAGGGTGCTCTCAGCAAATCTTGACTTTAGTCTGTCATTTCTCTCACTTATTCACTGCCCTCCAATTTTTCAGGACCTTGAGTGTTGGGATGGGGTTGGGGCAGAGTAGAATTGCCACATAATGTTTGTTACATTCATCTTTAACTTGCTGTTTTCACTTAAAATTCATGAAAACCAATCTCAAATCTCCAAATCCTGCCTAAGAGTTCTTCCATATGTTCTTATACCTATTCCTCAGACATGATTTCAGACTCCCTCAAACCTCTAATGCTCCCGTCTCATGGGTACTCTCATCTGATAACTTTGCTTCTTGTACGCATGGAAAATGGAAGTCATTCACTAGGGACTTCAACATGTTCTCACCACCATATCTCCCTAGCTACCTGCAACAGTGCCCATGTCCTCCACTTCATTTGCTTGTACCATGAGGGATGAAGGGCTCCGAGTTAGACAAACTCTTCCATTTCCCCATCAGATCCTAGCCTTTCTTAGCTGCCCAAAGGCGTTTCTTTAGTAGTTCCTCCATTTCTCATTTGCTTTTTTCCAATTTTCCCACCTCTTTCCTGGTTCCTGCAATTAGCATATGAACTTCCTACTATTTGTATCATGCTGAAAAAACCAACACTTTTCTCTCTGTGTACTATTTCTTTTGTTCTCCTCTAGAGCAAAACTCCTTAAAAGACTTTGTTTTAAAAAATATATTTATTTATTTGTTTATTTGAGAGAGAGAGGAGAGAAGGGAGGAGGAACAGAGGGAAAGGGAGAGAGACTTAAGCTGACTCCTCACTGAGTTAGGGCCCCAATCCAGGACTTGATCCCATGACCCTGAGATCATGACCTAAGCTGAAACCTAGAGTCAAATGTTTACCTGACTGTGCCACCCAGGCAGCACAAAAGACTTTTCTATATTTACTGTTTTCCATTCTTATTCTCTCCTAAAAGCACAGTAGGTAGCTTACTGTGGACTCCATGGAGTCCAATTATAATTGATCATTACATCTCACTCATCCTCCTTGCACCACTGCTCATCCATGATTTATGTTTCCCATAGCACTGGTTAGGTTGCCTTCTAACATATATATTTTACACACATGTATCTTTTTTGCTCTTTGCCCCCACTTGAATATGAACTTTCTCATATAGACTTGGAACCTTCTTTTTGTTGACAGCTATCTTCCCAGCAACTAGAAAAGTTCCTAGCACATAGTAGCCACTTCATATCACTAAATGACTGAATCTCTCCATCTCTTAGTCCCCAGTAATATTTGGGGTGTTATAATTTATAATTATCTGTCCCAATATAAATTTGGGGGAGATAGATGTGTGAAGGAATTTATGTATTTTTAACCAAGTATTTTATTTCTTATTTTTTAAAGATTTTATTTATTTATTCATTCATGAGGGGGAGAGAGAGAGAGACAGAGAGACAGAGAGAGACAGAGACAGAAGCAGGCTCCATGCAGAAAACCTGATGTGGAACTCAATCTTGGGACTCCAGGATCATGCCCTGGGCCAAAGGCAGGCACTAAACTGCTGAGCCACCCAGGGATCCCTTAATCAAGTATTTTAGATATATAGTGACATCAGTTTTATTTCACTCTGTATAATGGAAAGACCTTAAATTTGAAACAAGATTAGACTGATTCAAATTCTGGTCCTGTTGCTTGTCAACTAAATAAACTTCAGAAAAAGCTCTATTTTTAGTTAAGTATTATTACTTTTATTCATATAAAACTTACATTTATGTTTTGGTATATTCTTATCTGTACATGCAAACATGTTACAGGAGAAAAGTTTTTGAGCCAACCCAAATTGTAATTGTTGCCATGAGGGAGCCTGCTACTGAAGGTTTTAGAGGAGATAGTATGCATCGACCTATCTAAAGCACACAGCACAGGGTCAAGTATAGACTAGTTGCTCAATAAAAGTTGTCTTCAATGTTTGAATTGCATGCAATAACCTACTGTACTGAGGCTCACATACAGTTTAGTATATAATCCTTCTCCCTCCTAGAGAGCACTTGGATCCAAAAGAAGAAATTTTACAGGAGGAATTTCTAGTATCAGCAATAATGGAGAAGACTTTTATTGGCAGTGAAAGAAAAGACAATAGGGGAAGTGAGGGGTGGGAGGAACACCTTCTCAGGACTCCTCCCATTCTGGGGGAAATCACTCTCATTAGAGCACGGGGTGGCTATGCACCTCTGTGCCTTCCGCTAGTGAGAGACAAATTCCAGGGCACAACCAAGACTTCTTTAACCCAGAGACAGCCTGTCTTTGAAGATTGAAATCCTACTGGAATATTGCCCATAGAGATTAAATGCTTAAAGAGAGAAAAAAACAAACAAACAAACATACGGAGAGAGGGTAGGGTGAAGAGAGAGAAAACAAAAACTAGGATTCATTCCTGGTGTAATAATTACTGCATTAACACCTGAAGGGCTAACATATGAGCCCTGTGGCATGTTAAATGAGAAACTTCAAAGATTGTAAATATAAGAAAAATGAGAATGCTTGACCCTAACAGTTGGTATCCACAGGCAGGCAGCAGTTGGCATATATAGACTCATATTCCCCAGCCCACACATGTGGAGAGACACTTGTTCCCAACATCCCCCTTCCTTTAATAAGCCAATAAATATTGATTCTGACCTGGTTGCCACTTGTTCTCCTAACATCTTCTTTCATTCCAAGGCTTCTCAAAACTATAAAAAGCTAATTTCCAGATTCCTTGTCTGGTCAGAGGACTCAGTTTTTCAGTCAGCTCTCCCAGAAGTCTGATAGCAATCATTATGAATGAGAAAGGCGTTTTTTATTCTTCTCAGTTTGGTAGCAATAGAGGGAAAGGGCTAGTTACCTATGGAGGCAATGATGAAATTAAAACACTCTTACCAGAGACTCACCCTGGAAGATCACAGGAAATGTAGGGCAATTGCCTGACATTCAAAAACAGGGTCAGCAGGCATTGAAAAACAGCTTATAGATTAAAATCACAATCAAGAAGTTAAAAATGATCTCACTCCTCATGTTTTTATCTCAGGCAATACAGTTCTGAGGTACATGATTTTGAATAACATATGTAATGATTCAATTTGAATTTACAAAAATATATGACTGTAAGAGACTCTTTACCTATATTTTGAAGCAATGCTTTTTATTCATTTGAGTCGGTAATCAATAATATTGAGAATCTACTACATATTTAGCACTGTTGGTGTAGGTCACCTGCAGAATGGATGAAATTTATAAGACAGTATCCTAACTCAATGTTTACAAGACAGTACCCTAACTCAGTGATTTCACTCGTTGGAGAGACAAGATCAACATGGATGCATAGAGTGTGGGTTCTTAATATTTTTGGGATCATGGACTTCTTTGAGGATCTGATGGTTAAAGAGGCTGGCTTTAGAAAAATTTGAATATGTATACAATTCTGTACTACACTTTAGAAATTTCATACACTTCTTGACCTTTCCTTGGCCCAGGTCAAGGTTAGACTTCCCATCATACTTTCCCATAGAACCCTTACTTCCTCCTTAGAAGCACGTGTCACATGATTACAGTGTGTATTTTCCCCTTTGTCATTAGCTTCTAGTCGAGTTCTGTTGAATAATAAATATTGTTGAATAAATAAATGCATCCACGAGTTTAGAATGCCTGTATTGGAGAGTGTAAGAAGCTATACTGATGCTCAGAGTTCTGAGCCACACTTGGGGTACAGCAGGCTATAGTAACAGAAAATCCACCAGCACTAGAGTAGTTAGGAAAGGCATCACTAGAGAGTTTCAGCTGAAACTTGACCAATGGGTAGGATATATATGGGTACAGCAGAAAAATGAGAAAATGCTTTCACCAAATCATGATGTAAGAATGAGGACCTCTTGTTGGTGGGAGAATGAAGTGAAGCCTTAAACTTGAGAATCAAGGTAATAGCTGTCCTCTGGCTCTGTTGGAAAGGGAGTCATTATTTTAAGGGTATCTGGGGTGCTTAGAATAAATGCAAGCCACAAAGACTGAGATTGGAAAGCAGGCAGAAACAAAGGAAATCTAGTATCTGGGCAGCTTGGACCACAGACAAGGATGATCACCTCTGTAGTGAATACTTCCTCCCAACATGTTTTGTATTGGGTGTCCAAGACTGCTAGGATAAAGTCAAGTCACATGCCTGGCCCAGGTGTCCCAGAAACACATAAACAAAAGACTTGCCCCTCACAGTTTCTTTTTTTTTTAAAGATTTTATTTATTTATTCACGAGACACACACACACACACACACACAGAGGCAGAGACACAGGCAGAGGACTGACATGGGACTCGATCCCAGGTCTCCAGGATTACGCCCTGGGCTGAAGGAGGCACTAAACCTCTGAGCCTCCCGGGCAGCGCCCCCCCCCACACACACACAGTTTCTGTGGTCAGAGGTGGCATAGAGAGGAAGGCATAAGGGGCAGGCACCAAGAATTGCTCTCCCACACAAACTACATGAAGCAATTCACCTTAAAGGGAGAAGAAATGTGTGGGAGATATCAGAAAGGGACACAGAACATAAAGACTTCTAACTCTGGGAAATGAACTAGGGGTGGTGGAAGGGGAGGAGGGCGGGGGGTGGGGGTGAATGGGTGACGGGCACGGAGGGGGACACTTGACGGGATGAGCACTGGGTGTTATTCTGTATGTTGGTAAATTGAACACCAATAAAAATTAATTTATAATAAAAAAAAGAAAAAAAACTGTAAAAGATTAACATGATGAAAAAAAAAAAAAAAAGGAAATCAGGTGCTAACGGGAAGTGGAGGCATAGTGGTAGATGTTGGAAAGCCCAAACCAACAAATTTCTGAGCAATCTTGAGCAAGGTACCTGAGGTGACTTCCCAAGCCTGTTACATCATCTGTAAAAATAGAGATGATGATAATAGTATTAACTGCCTCAGTGGGGAGAAAATTAAATGAGATAATTCACAGACAATTATGTTGTTATTTCTTATTTAGTTGGATGTGAAGAATGAGATTTGGATACCCATGTGTATTTAACTTCAAACTCCAAATATATCCTATAATAGGACTACATCCTGAAGATACAAAATGAAATGAGAGAAGTGAATATTGGTGAATAAGTGAATGCTCTAGAAGTAGGAGCGTACCTCTCACTTCCTAAGAAAAATCATTTCCATCATCTCCCTGGTCCCCTCATCAGTTTTGCTTTCTTCCCTGCTTTATTTAATGCCCTAATACCTTTCTGTTACCATTACTGATTGCACCCCAAGTATCACTGATTCCCCCAAGTTTACGATTTCCCAAAGCCTGGAGCTGCTTTTTTTTCTTACTGTTTTCACACTCTTCAAAGTCCAGGCTGATTTCTTGCCCTCAGGAAGGTTGTCCCTGCCAGACAGGAGGGCATTTGCTTTCCCCTTTGTTTTCCACACTCTCTCACCCGTGAATCTACAATATGAGTGTGTCTTCACACAATGAACAGCCTGCTGTAACTTGAAGAGGGTGCAAGAACAGCAAAATAGTAAGTCCTGTATAGAGTTCATTAAAATGTTTCATTGTTAACCTCACACTTCTAAATTTTTCAGGTTCCTACCCTGAAACTTCCTTCCCTGTCTCTTGGGGGCAGGATCTTCAATTCCAAGCAAGGACACAGTCTATTCCACGGTGGGGATGGTATGAGTAGGGCTTTCTCACAGAACCTTTGCTGGTCTCCACAAATGCTCAGTAGATGCAACTCACTTCAGAGAAAATCTCCCACCAGTTTTTTTGTTGTTGTTTTTTTTCCTGTATTCCTTCCCTACCTCCAACACTAGGAGAATGTGTGATGGTAAGGTGGAGGGACAGATGAAAAATACCTTTTGGAATCTGGGCTAAGTCAAAGTTGATAGGAGATAAAGGAAATCTTACACTGCTTCCTTTCCCCCATTTTCCATCCTTTATCCCCTTAACATAACTAATGGGTAGCAACACAACTAACCAGAGCAAAGACTGAATAATTCTCATACTCACCAACACAGGATTATCAAACTGCAGCCATCTTCATAACTGCATATTACTCACTGCCAAGAAGTAATTACAAAGTTTTCATATGTTCTGAAAAGCACCCTCACACAAATCTCACGTACTGACTCAAAGGTACTTTGCTGAAAGCAGGTGCTGTCCAATAAATAGGGTGAGAACACCCATCTTATTATTTATGGCGACAGACCAACAGAGATGCAGGCTCACAATGTGTGATAATAATGTTTTTCTGCCATCTTGATGTGCTGTATGCAGCTTTTTCTAAATTAGCAAAGACGGACACTATCAAAAACATATGGAATGCCAACCAAGACCTAATCAGCAAACCAAGGGATATTCTGAATCTACAAGGCTGATGATCACTCACAAAGATGTTGATGTCCTTATGTCTATTCATTTATCTGCTTAAATCAAAGGGTTAGTGGAGGAGGAGGGGGAAAGGAGGAGGAAAGCCCAGGCATGATTAACAATAGGTGCAAGACAGGATGAGCTAGATTAAACTGCTCCATATGCAAATTATACAAGTCTGATTGCATCAAACCATGCACAGTTTAATGAGGATAGTAAGATGCCTTTATCTCTGCTTGGATATGTTCCTAAAAAGAAGACTGTTCCCAGATAAAGCACAGTTTAATAAAGGAGATTTTTCATTATAGACCCGGCCATATTTGCATATCTCTCGCTCAGCTTCAGGCTTCTCTAGTTTACAGGCTCAGGGGCTCTCAGTCTCTGGCTCCTGCTTTTCCCTCCCTCAGTCAGATTCCCTCCCCCACCCACCAGCCTGTTCCTGATCCACAGGGCTATTCTGATTCCTCTTTTTTTATTTTTTTTTAAATTGAAGTCAGTAAACATTCACATGTTGTTGGCATATATTTTAGGAGTGTGTGTACTCATCGCAAATTAAAGAGGGTCCTACACAGATGAGATTACAATCTTTAAAATGTGATTTGAGCGGTTATTTATCTCGAGGATTTTCAATTTGTTTAACGTTGCCATGTTTTAAAAGTTCTTTAATTGGTTATTTTAAAATGTTCTGGTGATTTACTATTTATATTTTTTTAGTTTAGTTTTTTTTTTTAATTTTATTTTTGTCTTAATGAACTGCCAGGTAGGTTTAGAGAATATGTGAAGAACACAGGCTTAGGGTTTGAAGGCCTTCTCTGCCTCCTACTAATATCTAATCTGGGGCAAGTCACTTTGCCTCTCTGCACTTAGTGTGTCCTCTATGAAACAGTGACAATGACACCTAATCACAGAATTACTTAAGCATAGCACTACATAATGTGTGTAAAGCAGTCAGAACAGAGCCTGGCACATCATACATGCTTGGCAATGTTGGTTATTCCTCATAGAAGAGCTTCTCCAAAAGTATTAAATGTATAATCACATGTCTGATTCATACAACATGTTATGTAGTATATATTGGTGAGGATACACACAAAATGCTTTCTTGTGAACCAGGAAGGGAATTTGAAAACATGTCATTCAGCTCAACCATCCTGACAATCTAAGTCACATATACATATAAGTATGCATATATACATACACACAAAAAAATGCATGTTCATACATATACATGTGTGTGTGTGAGACAGAGAGAGAGGGAGGGAGATTCGGATTGTGTTACTACAACTAAATTGAATCACATATCCTAGAATTCCCTTCTTGGTCCACCAGAGAATTTTGCTCAAGATTTGGAAGATGTAAATGGAGCAACAGCCATCTTGCTTTTAACTCTGAAAGGGGTAGAACAGAGTTTGGGATACTGTGGCAACTTGTATATATTGTCTCTTAATTTTTTCTTAATGGTAGCGTAGAGCTAACTTCCAGCTTGCTCAATTCTGGGCCATGTGAGTGTTTCATGCCATACTAAGGGAAACCTGCATCTTCAAAGTAACAGGCTTGAGGGTGCGGAGAGGCCATCTCAGGTTCCAGTCTACACTCATTTCCTGTTCACATCCACCTTATCTTCCCAAAGACCCAAACTGAGAACGTCTAGTCTAGCCCCTGCACTAGACTCAGAAATGTCTCATACAGACTACATAAGCTGCTCCCAAAATTGCACGTAGGGTCAAGTTCCTATTTTATATGTAATACATATATTTTATACGTACATATATTGTATTTTTACATATATTTATATGTATATTTATTTTATATATATTTATATGTAAAATACATATATTTTATATGTATTCTTTTGAAACATAATTAATACCTTAGGTTAAAAATAATTACTCTCAAAGGAGATAATGCTGTGAAAATCAGTATCTTATAGATTACCAAGCCCCACATAAAAGTTACTTCTTTATGATTTTTCTGAGACTGAAGGATCACTGAAAACTAAACCCAGTTTGATTTGTTTCAATGTCTTGCTCCTAACACTGAGCCTAGTATTCTCCTATTTTGGATAAATGGGGAAAAAAAATCACAACTGCTATGTTAGGAAGATTGTGGTGATAAATTTTTTTGGTGAAAGGTTAAGTAAAACAACAATAAATAGTAAACAAAGACATAAAATTTTTAAAATTTATTTGAGAGCGAGAGAATGAGCAGAGGAAAGGGCAGAAGGAGAGGAGAGAGAGAATCTCAAGCAGACTCCTAACTGAGTGCAGAGCCCAACACAGGGCTTGATCCTATAACCCTGAGATCATGACCTGAGATGAAATCAAGAATTGGGTATTTAACCAACCGAGCCACCCAGGTATCCCAAAGAAATAACATTTTATACATTTTGATGTATGTATTCAACCATGAAACCATCACTGTAGTCAAGATAGTTCATATTTCCATCACCCTCAAAGCCCCTCATGCCCTTGGTAACCTCTTCCTTCTCTCTTCTTTCCCCTTGTCCCCACAGAACTATTCATCTATTTTTTGTCACTACAGGTGAGTTTCCCATTTCTAGTATTTTATATAAATCCATAAATTTTATACATTATATATATATGTATGTATGTACATATGTATGCATATATGTTAGATTTATATAAATGTTATGTAAATTATACAGTATGGACTCTTTTATGTCTGGCTTTTTTCACTCAGCCTTCTTATTTTGACATTCATCCATGTTGTCATGTGTATCAATAATTCACTGTTCTTTACTGCTGAGTAATATTCCATAATATGAATATGCCACAACTCATTTATCCATTCACTGGTTTATGACCTTTGGGGTTGTTTACAAATAGAGCTGACTTGAATATTCCTACATAAATATTTGTAGGAGCATATGCTTATTTCTCTCATGGAGTAGAATCATTGGATCATCTTGGAAGCATATGTTTAAAAGTTTTAAGAAACTGCCAAAGTGGCTATGCCATTTTATGTTTCCACCAGCAGTTCATGAGAGTTCCAGTTCCTTCACACCCTCGCCAGCTTGATATTGTCAGTCTTTCTAAATGTAGCTACTCTAACACATGTGTAGAGATTCTCATTTCTCTCCTCTCTCAAACTGGAAGCTGAGGTTATTGATTTGAGATGTTTCTTCTCTTCTCGTATACATGCTTAATGCTTTGAGTTTTGCTACAGGGTACTTTGTATTTCACAACTAATTGACATGTTGTGCTTTCAGGGCTTTTTTTCCAGATCAAAATTCTTTCTAATTTTGCATCTAATTTCTTCTTTGACTCATGGGTTATTTAGACGTGTATTATTTAGTTTCCAAATATTTGAGAGTTTCCCAGAGATCTTCCTGTTACTAGTTTCTTTTTTTTTATTTTTTTATTTATTTATTTTTTTTATAAATTAATTTTTATTGGTGTTCAATTTACCAACATACAGAATAACACCCAGTACTCATCCCGTCAAGTGTCCCCCTCCGTGCCCGTCTAGTTTCTAATTTAATTTGTGATCAGAGTAATTCCTTTGTATTATTTACATTATGTATATCCTTTTCAATTTATTGAGACCTGTTTTATGGCCCAGGATATGGCCTCCCTTGGTAAATGCTCTGTGTGCATTCAACTGTAATGACTATAGTGTTTTTATTGGCTGGATTGGTTGATAGTGTTGTTCAAGTCTTCTATGTCCTTATGGACTTCCTATCTGTTCTATCAATTATTGACAAAAGTGTATTGAAATATCTGACTATAATTATGGACCTGTCCATTTTTCCTTGCAATTCTCATTTTTTACTTCACATATTCTGGAGTTCCGTCATTGAGTATGTACAATTAAGATATTTTGGCCTCTTGATAAATTGGTTCCTTGCTTATCATGGAATGATCGTCTTTGTCCTTTGTATTACTTCTGTTATGAAATATGCATTGATAATTATTTATTCCGGACTCCCTTTGATTGGTGTTAGTACGGCATATTGTTTTCCATCCTTATATTTTAAATCTATTTTTGTCTTCAGATTCACAGTATGTTTCTTGCTGGATCTTGTTTTGGTATTCAGTCTGACCCTATCTGTGTGTAGGGTAGCAGTGTCTAGACCACTCTTATGTAATGTACCAGTATCCTAAGGTTTAAGTCTATCATCTTGCCCTTGATTTTCCTGTTTGTTCTCCTTTTTTTAACTAATGATTTTTATGATTTTGTTTTATTCCTTATTGACTTACTAGTCATAAACATATTGTTTTTATAGTGGTGGTAATAGAGTTTGCAGAATACATTTTTAACTGACTACAACTTACCTTAAAGTGAAATTATACTAATTCATATATAGTATAAAAAGTTTATAATAGTAGAATCCCTTTTATCTCATTAAGGTCTTTATGCTAATGGTGTCAAATTTTTTACTTTAAGTACATTGTTAATATTCTATTCAAACTTTCAATTATATTTTAAATAGATTTAAATGATGAGAAGAAGATCTTATGTATTTATCCATGTATTAACCATTTCTGGTGTTTGTCATTCTTCTGTATCGACCCATATATCCATATGTTCTTCCTAAAAGACTACACTTAAGAGACTAAAAGACTACACTTAACATTTTCTTCTTCCTAAAAGACTACACTTAACATTTTCTTACATTGTTCTTCTGGTTATGGATTCTTTCAACTTTTACATGTGTGAAGATGTCTTCATTTTGCTTTTGTTTTTGAAAGACATTTCCAATGGGTATAGAATTTTAAGTTGATATATTTTTTTCAGTATCCACCTTTTCATAAGGTTTCAGAATCACACCAAGCTGGGTCTGAATTCAGTTTCAGGAAAGAATGCAAGGGGGGCTAGGCAAGGGAAATAAACACAAGCCAAATCAAACAGAGTGAGGATTCAGGCTACAAGAAACCCCAGCATGGGAGTCACCAAATCTTTTGGAATCAAGAATAATTAAATGTCCAATTGCATGAGGTGAGTTGGCCTTCTAACTCTGCCCTGGTTAATTGAGTCCTAGGTCTATCAATGGAAATTAGCCATCTGTGAGTAGCTTCTGGGGACCTAGAGGAAACACAATTAAGGGACATCCTTAGACTAGAATAAAAGTTCTGAGACATGCTGTGTATTTAAATGTAAACAGAACATGAATGACTGCTTGAGAGATTTCTAACCTTCTGTGGTATACATGAGGCTTTCATTATATGAACTGAAGATAAATTTGCCTCACACAATTTATAATTGAGACTTCAGTATACTCCAAGAGTAAATAACATAATGCACTGCAGTCCCTGGTGCTGTCTATCTGAGTTACATATAAGCTTAGCTCTACAATTGCAGGCAACTGTACCTACAATGATATTAGTCAGTATGTAGAGGAACAAACTGGTGCAGCTGTGTTATTATAGAACATCTTGATCAAAATCTTTCTACATCCAAGATATAAGCAATGAACAGAGATATGTTGGGAAGGACTTGTGTATTTGCAAGTATTTGATTATTCAGAACCATTCTTTGCTCTTATTGGTGAGGATCTTGGTGATAATTTGATTGCAGCCTGAGATTTGAAAGAACTGAGCAAATCAATTTCATTCCTTTGGTTGCTGTACTTGAGTTATTAAATTATTTTAAAATTTAATTGCATTCTGAAGAGTTATTTTTGTGCTATGATCCTATCAGAGTGCATGAGCATATGGATGATGTCAGTCATAGTCAAGAACATGAGAAAGAGAATAAACTAGTCTTTTAGCAAAAGCAGTTGTATTTTCTGGGTGAATCTAAGCCATAGCTTCAGGCCCAAGATAGAATGAAGAAAGGCTATTACATTCATTCATTCCATAGATTTTTATTGTGTTTCTGTGTTTCAAATAAAGTTTCTAATGGAAGTTTTGACAGCTGCTCTAAACAATTTATGATACCTTGTATATCTCAGATATTTATATTTATGATCAGGGCATTCAGGATGAGAATGCCCTCATTCTCAGACTACTCTCTCCTCTCTGCCACTTTGTGTTATCTGAACCAAGTAGACAGTAAGCCCTCATTGGAAAAGAATCATTGTGTTATAATTCTTCTGAGTCTGTGCACATAAATAGATATTTCTTAATCTACAAAGAAGTGGCAGTTACCTTTTAAAATTAATTATTTTTTTAATGCTGTTCTTAAGTCCATTAGAGAACACATTACTCAAATGAGGAATCCAACTCAGATCATCACCTGTGAACCAAAACAAAGGCTCAAACCTTCTTCTTAGAAGCAAAAACAGTGAACGATCATTACCATCAAAGCCCAAAGCTAAAATTCTAATTAACCTATTTTTCGACAACCACAGCCCTTGTGAGTGTTGTGCACTCTTGTCAAAGTCCATGAAATATTTAGTAATTCCAAGATATCCAGGAAAGAGTAAGTAAAGATAAAATATGTTGCTTTGTACATGTGATGTTATTTGTTTTATGAAATTTTAGACAGCTATATAACTAATAAATCCCAAGGCCTCATGTAGCTCAGTCTCTGTGTGGAATTTTAACAAAGACGCACAGCCCAGCAGCCAAAACGTAAACTTCCAAATAGAACTCTACTATTTACGTATGCTTCTAGAAAATAGTAGAAGGGAGCCAGTTAATAATATACAACATTACTCAAATTCCTTTCCTTCTTTCCTCAATTCTCTCCTACATGGCTTCTCACATTATAAAACCAGAACTGGTCCCACCATCTCAGCCATAATGATATCCCCCTATTTTCTCATACCCTCCAAACTTTCATAAGCAAATCAATCTAACTTCTTTGACTTTGTCTTTCCTCCAGTCTCTGGCCCACTGTAGCCTTGTCTTTCTCTTAATTCTCAGAGAAGATCTAAGAACCAGGCTCCCAAAAATTCTCCTCAAGTTGGAGGACGGGGTAGGGAGAGAACTAAGATACAGAGGTCTTACCATCAAACACAAATTAATAGGTAAAAAACAAAAAATCTTATCCCAAAACATAGAGCTATAATCAAAAGCTAGGCAGTTACGCAGATTTTGGCTACATGTGGCAGAAAATCAAGGTTCTAACAATACAGCAACTCATTTATCTGGTTTTTAAGTATGTTAAATAATTTAAGTATGTTATAATTAATATAATATCTTAATTCTCCAACTCCAATCAATAATGTGACATATTCCTAGATAGTATAGTACTGATGCCACAGAAGCCTTTTTCCCAGGGGTCAGCCTATAACACTGTATCTCATGTTTCATACAAGACTACAAGCAAAGAACATATTTTATACTCGTAAATGGTTGAAAAGATCAAAAGAAGAATATTTTGTAACACATGAAAATTCCATGTAATTAAAATTTCAGTGTCCATAAATGAAAGTTGTATTGGAATACAGTCATACCCACTCATCTACATGTTGTCTCTGCCTGCTTTCACACTTCAGCAGCAGAGCTGAATATTTGTCACAGAGATGGTCTGATCCATGAAACCTAAAATATTTACTGTCTGGCTTTTTATAGAAAAAGCTTGCCAACCTCTGCTTATCGCATAATGTTCGTTTGGTTCATGAAGTTACCATAGTATCTCTTAATATGTGGACATCTAAAGGTCATTATATGCATCTTGTATGAACTTTTTCATCCTATGAAAAATAGGGAACCACAAAATTATTTGCCCTGAAAAACAGCAAGCCTCAAGATGGCTAGATCTATGAAGGAAGTACATATTTATAGGAGAAATACAGTTTGTGGTGCTCTGGATACTATTTTCATTTTTATTAAAAGCAGATCCAATGACTTTTTTTTAAACTACTGTTATTATAACAAATATAGTTAATAGGCCAGAATTCATCTGCATGAATTACTGCTTTTACTATTTCAGTTGGGTCCCAACTATTTTTCTTTGTGCTCATCACTGAAGAAAGTATCCAATTATTTTTCATTAAATAGTAGTTCTGTTGTACCCTAGAGATGGCGCACTGCATACAGAGGTAGTACTTGTGGGAAATAAAGCGACACATGTGAAGTCATCTGCACTCCTTCCAGAAGAAAAGCACCATGTAGCTCTGAATACATTAGAAAAATAAGAGGTTCTGTTCATATTATAATATTGAAATGCTACCGAATGTGCATCTTAAATTATGAAATTATTCCACTCTGGTTTTTTTCTCCTTCCTCACTTCTGCTTACTTCTTTTAATTTGAGTTCTGAATATCTCCAATCCTGTTCTTATTTCATATAAGAGCCAAGCTCACTCCCCATGCACCACCTCCCCCTCCCACCTTATCTCCTTAAGTCACTTGAAAACATTCACTTACCCAGCCTTGGAGGTAAAAGTATTCTGAGAACTTCAAGGTTACCAAATGCAGAAGCTGTCTTTTATTTATTTCACAGGCAGTATATCGAAGAGCACAGAATGGAAATTTCAATCGTACAGATCTGCCTGTGCTCAGAAGCAGCATTTAAAAAAGCAATAGGACTTTTGAAGACATTTTTTAAAAACAATATTACTCAGTTAATAGCCTTGTTTGTACTAGCATAGCAGGCAAAGATGCATAGTTAAAACTGATAATAAAAAAGATACACACAAAATATATTATTATTAATGTGTTTGAAAAGCTAAACCACTGGTGAGCATTAAGTTGTTGGTGTAGAAGGGGAAGCATTTGAAGTTATCAGAGGAAAAGTCTTGATGTCAAAGAGAAAGAAGCTCTAGTTTAAAGAATAGTCGCAGCTGCTACTTTTAAATGGTTTGAATTTTGAAGTCATCGAAAGAGATTTCGAAGAAACCAAAATGTTCAAGCTCTGATGGCTGAAGGAGAAGGAATAATTGGTGAGATCTAAGCAATGAATCAAAAAGTTCTGGGGAGCACAGCCTCGAGAATGCAATTACCCTAAACTGAAGTTTCTCCTCTGTAAGTAGTTAGGTCATAACCACACACACACACACACACACACACACAGAGGCACATATGCACATAGGCATACACATACTCCCCTTGCATCTTGACAGCAACGTTTCAGGTCTTTATCTCATAGGCAATAGGCAGCATCTTCTAAATTCTGAAATTAGGTTTAAAAAAAAAGCAGAGATTAACCCTGACTTTACTACTAGCTATCTGGGTAACACATTAGGCAGTTGATATAGGCTGAATTGTGTACCCTGCACAAATTTACATATTGAAGCACTATCCCCCCATATGCCGTATCCTAAATGTGACTATATTTGGAGATAGGCCTTTAAAGAGGTAATGAAGTTAAAATGAGGTCCTTAGCGTAGTCCCTGATCTAATCTGACTGGCATTCTCATAAGAAGAGGAAATTTGGACACATGAAGAGACACCACACAAGTGGGCACACAGAGGAAAGGCCATGTGAGGACACAGCAGGAAGGCAGCTGTCTGCAAGCCAAGGAGAGAGGCCTCAGGAGAAACCAACCCTGCTGACATCTTGAATTTGGACTCCAGCCTCCAGAACTGTGAGAGTCCATACATTTTTGTTGTTGAAGCCGCATGTCTGTATTTTGTTATGGTTGCCTGAGCTGACTAATATGGCAGGTAACCAGAGAATAAGCTCCACAGGATAGACAGTTGTTATCCCTCTGTCAGCAGCTCTAGTCTCAGCACCTTGAATAGCCCCTGGCACATAGTGGGCTCCCACTAAGCACTTACTGAATGGATGAATAAGTGCATGAAGGAACCCAAGCTTCCTGAGCCTCTGTTTCTTCATTTGTGAAGACAGAGCCGTATTCCTCCCACACGATGCCTTGGTCAGTACTGAGGAGAACACGTAGATTCGTGTTTCTTTTCTCCACAAAGGACCACTCTGAAAGTGTTCTTCCTTATAATCCCCATCACCATCACCACAGTAGCCTACAGCTCGCAATTACTCCAAATCTTAGCTTCATTGTAAAATAAATAGAAATGAACTGTTTGTCTCAAAGGGTGGTAGAAAAAAATGAATTATCTGTTATTATGTGGAAAGGATGTAAGACTTGTTAGATGACAGACATTTTAGAATCATTATTATTATTATGACTTTGTATATTCTGAGGCTGAACAAACACAAGAGTTCAGGATCTGCAGTTGTCAACACACCTCAAAGCAGTGGCAAGAGCTTTGTGCAATTAGCATCTGAATACACAATTATGGAACACAGGCAATTGGAAATCTCCTTAAGATAGGGGTCATTTTCACCAATATTACAGCACTTATTGTACCCAAGTGTATTTTTGTATGATTCTTGTACTATTGCAAAATTGCCTTCTGTTTTATAGATAATGCTCCCTGGTAATGCTAAGGGGAAAGAAGTTATCAAATTTGCAAGGTAGACATTTTTTCTCAGCATTCAAAATATGGCCAAGAAATTTATGACAATTTAATTCTTCAAAATCACATTCTTAGATATACAGTTAATAATTTTAAAGCAATCCATCCGTGCTCAAGCCCCCCAATTCCTAGCCCACAATTTCTTGGATTCCATCATATTTTTGCCTCTTGAAATTATTGAGGTTAATTTGATTTGAGGAAAGTGAGATTTGGGGACAGACATTTTGAGTTTCCTTTCCCTTTCTACCACTTTTGATTTCCAGCAGTGCGCAAATTGGTTTAAACCCCCAGAGCTTCCATTTTCTCATCTGTAAAAGTCAAGGTGATGGTGTCAACCACACATACTTACAAACATAGATGCTTACAGTTAGGCCACTAGGATGTAAACTCTGGCTCTACCCTCACGCACTGAACATTTCTGGGCCTTGAGGTCCTCATTTGACAGTTTGTTGTGCACTCTGTGTGATTTGGCATGACAAAAGGCACCCAGCCAAAGGACCAAGGGACAGCAGAATCCTCATTTGTTGAGCCATGTGATGTGTAGCACAGCTCTCTGTCTGCTCATATGAAGGAGTAGACTTTTCTACCCACTAAGACACCATCCCTTCCCCAAACCGTGTGCCCACCATTAGGAGGCACTAATTCATGTATCATATAGGCTAACTGTAGCTATGTACCTATCTCATTGTGTAGTTAACTTACTTTGAGGATTATATTATATTATATTTAAGTATATATATATATATAATTGTGTATATACATATGCATATATACAATTTTGATATGTAAGTACTTTAAATATGTAAAGTACCTGCCATTGTTAGTGTGCTCCGTATTAGCTGTTGGCTATAATATTGAATTCCTCTTGACCAACCCCTTCCTTTCCATACTCAGTGTCAGTGCCCAGAATTGGTCCAGCCTCTCATTTCTTACCAAAGCAGCTTCTGTAACTTCCCAACAGGTCTTTTACCTCCACTGTAGTACTAACTCATTCTAATTCATTGTGCTAGCGTAAAGGTGGTGTGTCTTTCTTGCTGGGGATCCTACAGTGGCTTCACCCAGAACCGAGCATGGTTTATGACCTCCTTTATCATTGCTGCCTGCCCAGCACCACCAGTCCTAGTCCTCTGCTGTAACCAAGTGGTCAAACTACTCCATGCCTCCATGCTTGTGAACTAGTGAGTGTCTGAATGCTTTGCCACCCATTTCCTCTGCTAATCAACTGCTGCTTAACTTTCAAGATTCATCCTCTATCACAAATTTCCATATACTTTTCCTAAGCTGACCCCTGACTACTCCTACCCAAAAGTTATTTATTCAAAGCACCCAGCTAACCATTGGTAAAGTCCAGAATTGAACCTCAGGTTATCTGACCTTTACCACTCCGTGGTGCTGTTCTGCTTTCTCTTATGTACTCGATTCAGACCAGTTCAAATGTACCTCAGATTTTTATTCCTTAAGCAAAGCTGAAGCTTACTTGGGCTCAACCAAGTTTCTCTAGACCTATATTTTTAATCCCCAACATCTAACCTGTATGTAAATTGCTATTTTTCTTATTTGTCTCTTTCCTCAGACTTCTCAGCCCAAGTAGGGATTGTTCCATTCCTGGGTATCCCAGCTCCTGACACATAGAAGGGGTTTGGCAAATGGAGTGGATAAAAGGGAGAGTAGGTGCATTATTGTGAAGGCCAAAGAGGCAATAGATTAAAAGGTATTTTATTAGCTATAAAGTGGTACAAAATGGTCATCTTGTTCCTTTGTTTTCCCCTTGCTCAACATCAACAACATCCCCTCAGCATCTTTCTTCTCCTTTTCTCTCAGATCCTAGAATTGTGGTACAGGAGAAAAGAAATTGTGGAAGGCATCTATGAAATGAAGAAGTGCAAAGTTGCAAATTTCCATAGATTCTACTTAATATTAAAGAAGTTAGGCCCATTAAGATCAGGGACAATATCTGAGATATTTTTGCATCTTCATAGCACCTAATACGCAATAAGAATTCCAAAAGTATTGACAATTGTTTTTGAATCTTGCATTAAGTTGTGTAGAATTTATACCAGAATCTTAATATTGTGCTTTTTTCAACAACTCATAAAATAAAGATGCAGAATTAAGGATCAGCTAAAACTAAAAAAACCAACAAAAAACAGTGTTGCTTTTGATTATTTTGTAACTTAGAGGCTATGAGCATAGAAGGAAAGTGTGTGTATGTGTGTGTGTATGAGTGTGTGTGAGTTTGAGTGTGTGCATCCGTGTGTGTGTGTGTGTGTGTGTGTCTGTAAACATGACTGCCTTCTAAGGAAAGAATTGAGAATATAGACTTTATGGCAAGTATGTTACCCAAAAAGCTTTTACCTCCAAGGAAATTTTTTTTAAAATTTTATTTATTTATTCATGAGAGACACACACAGAGAGAGGCAGAGACACAGGCAGAGGGAGAATCAGGCCCCCTGAGGGAAGCCCAATGTGGGACTGGATCCCAGGACGCCGGGATCACGTCCTGAGCTGAAGGCAGATGCTCAACCACTGACCCATTCCGGCATCCCGGGAACATTTTTTTTAAAGAAAACCTTTAAGTACTTTTTGAAAGACTAAATGTTTTGGGAGATGTGGGGAAAACCCCTTAAGGTAACCAAATCTTGTGACCTGCGTGGAAAAGATTATGATCCATGCTACTAGCTTTAAGTAAGAGCCATTTGGAGTCTAGAGACATGCACAGGGCTCGAGCAGCAGTCAAGCGAGGGAGAGCCAGAAGTGCAATGCCAAGGACTCCACTGGTCAAGGCCCATGAGGCAGGATGTGCAAAGGGCACCTTGTAAGTCTGTGCCATTCAGGTGAGGTCTTCTCTGCTGAGACTCCCCAGAAGACCCTGGAAACCATGAGGTGGAAGGAAGCACTGGCTTCTACAGGATGAAGAAGGCTCAGATTTCGGTTGCTGTGGCCTTTTTGTGGCTAAGGGAGCACATGTGAAAGGTGGTGGGGAGGACTCCAAGATGTGCACTTAGAGAGGAGAGCCTCTTGAGAGAGGCAGCACCAGCAACCTGGGCTGCTTGAAAAGGCACTGGGAATGCAGATATTTTTTTCAGATATTGATTTCATTTCCTTCAGATATGTACCCAAGTAGAGAGATTGTTGGATCATATGGTAGATCTACTTTTAATTTTTGGAAGAACTTTCATACTGTTTTCCACAATGATTGCACCGACTTATATTCCACAAACAGTGCATGAGAGTTCCTTTACTCCACATCCTCACCAGCCTCTGTTGTCACTTATATCTTTGATGACAGCATTCGAACAAGCGTGAGGCTATATCTCATGGCTTTGGTTTGCATTTTCCTGCTGATTAGTGTTGTTGAGCACCTTTTTCATGTACCTTTTGGCCATTTGTATGTCTTCTTTGGAGAAATGTCTATTTTGATCCTTTGCCCACTTTAAAAAACAGGTTACTTGGGATTTTTTGCTGAGTTGTGTGAGTTTCTTATGTATTTTGGATATCAATCCCTTATCAGATACATGGTTTGTGAATACATTCTATGTTTCATAGGTCGCCTTTCCATTTTGTTGATTGTTCCCTTCGCTATACAGGGGTTTTTAGTTGGATGTAGTCCCACTTATTTCTTTTGGATTTTGTTGCCCCTGCTTCTGGTGTCCTATCTCAAAACCACTGACAAGACCAATATCAAGGAGCTTTTCCCCTATGCTTTATTCTAGGGGTTTTATGGTTTCAGGTCTTATGTTTACATCTTTAATTCATTTTGAGTTGACTTTCGCTTATGAAATAAGGGTCCAATGTTATTCTTTCCATGCAGATATCCAGTTTTTCCAACACTATTCATTGAAGAGACTATCCTTTCTCCATTGTATTCAGAACAGCCAAGACACAAAAACAACCTAAGCATTATACATATATATTGAAATATTATTTGAGTATAAAAAGGAATGAAGTCTTGCCATTGGTGACAACATGGATAAACCTGGAGGACCTTATGCTAAGTGAAATATGTCAGACAGAGAAAGATAAATATTATATGATCTCACTTATAATCGGTATCTAAAATGTTGAGCTCATAGAATTAAAGAGAAGAATGTTGACTTGCCAGAGGATTTAATGAAAATGCCAGTGTTTGAAAACCAAGAAAATCTTGAAGGATTTCACTGATATTACAGGGCAAAGGGCAGAGAAAGAAGACCACTTGACAACTGCCATCCTATGTGGTAAGTCTTTTCGTCACCATTACACAAAGAAGCTGATGTTGAGAGAGGTTGAGTAATTTGACCGAAGTCACACAGCTAAAAAAATAATGAAGTCCAGATTAGAATCCAGCTACCTGATTCCATTATCACCTTTCTTTCTATTTCTTTCCAAACTAGATTCCAACCAATTGAATAGTGGTTCTGATTTCTGTCATTAATTAGAGCGGAGGTTAAATTGGACCCAAAGTTTACCTCCAGCGATTCATGGTTAATTTACCATTTGTTGATAATAATAGTCACTGTTTAAAGATAAACAAAAATATGCACTGTCTACCGTTCCTACCACTCTGGTGTTCGCAAATGTTTCATTTGGTCTTTAACTAGTGCTGCTTTTGGAGTTTCTCCTCAAGCCTATTAAATGTATTGGTTTCATCTTCTGACTTCAGAAGCGTTCAAGAGAACTCTCGAGCTGGAATCTTGGCAAGTTTGACTGTTTTTTTTTTTTTTTCCTTCCAGGTCACAGTAACTATCACAACAGAATTATGACAGCATTTTCTGACGTGAATACTTTTTATCTCTAAGCATTCAAAATCACTTTAAGTGGTTGAAGAAAACTGAAGAGTTGCCGCCGTTTAAATAAAATTTGCTGGAAAAAAAATAGCAGAAGAAACCATCTTAATTTAACATACAAAGAGCTATATTTCAGTTCTATCCAATTAGCAGTGTTCAATATTATTAAAATCTGTTGACAAAAAAGCAACAGATGCTCCATTTTCCTTGATGCTAATTAATGAAGTTTTTACCTCTAAAAAATTTGGAGAAACCGGATCTTTTATAATCAAATAGCTTTCGCCTACACAAAATCTACGTCTGGAAAAACATGTAAGTGTGTCAATATTCAAAGAAGGATAATTATCCTTTGAGTTCTCTAGATCTTCATTTTTCTCTCCTAGTGTTCCAACTCAAAACATGCACCAATTTCCATCGAGATAAATAGTAATAATAATCACATGGTGGAAATTATTAGATATCTCTGGCTGACTCTCTTATGGTGGGGATGGTTCATTAGCAATGCTATAAAATTAGAATATTGTTATAATTCTAACAAGAAACTCCATTAATTTTCAACCTATAGAGAATAGATTAGTGAACGTTCATTTTTTAACTTTATTGTAGAAAATCTAAAAAATATATAAAATAGAATAATATGGTGAAGTCCTGATTACCCATCACCTAGCTTCAACAGTTACTGATCACTGGACATTCTTTATTTATAACTCCATCCACTTCCCTGTCCCCATATTATTTCACTTCATACAGAAAGTATTTCAGTATGGATCACTAAAGGAAAGGATCCTTTATTTAAATATAAGCAAAATAGCCACGTTACTTTTTTTTTCAAATGACACCAAATTCTTAAGGTCACTATGGAAATTTTTGGGATTATTTCATTTTTTATTGTTTTCTTTGAATTAGGAGCCAAAATGCAGTTTGCATTTAGTTGTAATAAACTATTCTAAAATCTTCCTGGCTTACAATCACAAGTATATATTTCTTGCTCAGGTTACACCAGGACTAAACTGGGCTTGGCGGGACTCCAGTGCATGACTCGTCCAGTCCTGGGGCCCTAGCTGCAGGAGCAGGTGCTATTGGGGCGTACTGTTCTCGGGGCAGAGGGAGGGTGGGGAGATAGAGCCAAGCCACAACGAGTGATTCAGAGGCTTCTGCTTGTACTGAATGTATGTCACTTGTACTCACAATTCAGTGTCCAGAGAAAGACAACCACCACGCCCTAATTCTGTGTGGGCCCCAAGCCAATGCTAAAGCTTTTTGTTCTGCTGAAGGTGGGGCAATGAGGTTTCTAATCAGGAATGTATCTGTGGCCTGATGAAGGTTGTACAGATGACCTAGTAAATGAAAATATCATAGAACAGAGAGTCAAAACACCCTGATTCATTCACACTGATAAAGGCCCATCTCCACCAGCCCCTCAAACCTCATCATTTTAAAACTGAAGTATCAAAACCAGGATTCCAAAGTCTGAGTCCCCCTCTCCCTAAAACATGATAGAGAAGAGCTTCACCCACTAGCTGCCCTTGTACAGAGCTCCAGTACCTGGCCTCCTTGCCTTGAGTCATTCATTGTTCCTGCAGCTCCTTTGGATGTTAGTAAACACCATGAAAATAAAAAGTGGCTTCTGGGGAAAAATATTGAATTAAACCAAGTTAATAGTTTTATTTGTCATAGGTCTTCTCGGAGACACTGGTACATCCTATGCACAGAGGCCTCAAAGATGGGCATCCATTGTAGGCAACATCTCTCAAACATACTGGATCACAGAATTCTGTTTTCAGAGCATCTTGATGCAGTAGCCTTCCGAGGAAAGTCTTTGGGGAAGTCTAGTTTTCCCAGCATATGATGATTTCTGAAATATCTCGGGTTCAAACTTTCTTGACTAGGCCGTTAATTCTACCACTGACATAGCTGCATTAATCTGGCTGCTTTTCAAAGAATCCTGATGTCTGAGTCTTTCACCGATTTAAGATGCTGATTTAATTGGCAGATGTGAGCCCCAGGGCATAGATCTTCTATAAAAGCTCCTCCAGGTTATTCTAATTGAGCCTGTTATTGAGAATCCTGACCAGGAAAAAAAAAAAAAAGAAGCACATTTCTTCTACATTTGCTTCATGCTACTGATATGACTGGTGAGTTGTTTATCTGCTCTGGGGGCCCCATGTCCATATATCAGAAGATCATTTTTATGTGCTTTCAGTAATTATTTAAACCAAACCACTAAAAACCACCTCAAGGCGTATAAAATAGCTGCATTCAAAATTGGCTGATCATCAGAATGAGGGCAATTTGGTAAATGCGTGTTCCTTGGCCTCACCTCCAAATGTTCTGACTCATTGGTGGTGGGATACGAGGATATCTGTGTTTTCTCAGAGTTCTTCAGATAATTCTCATGATCAGCCAACTTTGGGAACCATAGGCTTACTCAACGGGATCCCATCCTCCCCTTCCTGAGACTATTAGAAGGCAAAATAATTCTAATCCACATGAAAGCATTACACTTTGAACCTATAGACTCCATCTGCATAAATATGGCACTTTAATAATTCTAAGTAAAATTCTCTTCCTGAGCAATATTGCATCAGTAGCTAACATCTGTGACCGGTGCTTCATGATAGCCATAAAAAGTGGAAGACCCCCATATTTTGGCGAATTTAAGGGGAAAAATAGCAAAAAAAAAAAATGCCATAATTTCCATCATTTTTTCTTGCTAATACTTATATAGATGTTAAACTAGTCCTGCGTCAGAAGACAGTTGACTCGAGGAACTAATTTATTTGGGAGATTTATAGGCCCTGCCCAAACAATAGCATAAATAAGAGCTATGCAAATGATATAAACCAAGTTCATAAGAATATTTCATTCAGACTTGGGAATGATGTCAAGAACTCAAGCAACTTGAATTTGAGATGAATTCTTAGCATGTGCAGGAATTAACTTGATGGGAAGGAAAGGACCAGCATTTCAAATACCCCATGTGCAGAGGTTTAAAGGAAAGAAAAGATAATTGCATAGTTAAGGAGCTGGAGCTTAATCATTCTATGCTTTGATATTTTCATCCATGAAAAGGAATGAAAATGGTACCTACCAGATTAAGGCATCATGAAGATTAAATTACATACTTAATGCAGAATGGGTAAAACAATGCCTGTCCTACACTAAGTGTTCCAGTAATATAAGCTAGTGCTCTCAGTATTTGCTCTGTATTATCTTAGAACGAGTAAGGAAAGATACAACTATGCTATCCAAGGGCCATTTTTGAGAAAGTCTCTAATCAAAAATTTGAGGGGATGATGCTATGAAACACAAAACGATCTATGCAGCCAAGAGCACTACTTAGTACTAGTTAGCACGAAACAAGGGCAAGGAGGTGTGGCCTGGATGGTCTTTAAAAACTGAACTTTTTTTTTTTCTTTTTTAACAGAATGGCATGTTTGTGTGAGAGTTCAGGTCCAATTCATGGCATGAAAATGACATTGAATGTGTCTCTGATCTCCTCTGCCTAAAGAACGTGAGTTAGTGTAGAGCATACAGCTGGGTCTTTTCCTCCCTGATCCAGGAGGGGTAGGAGGGGAAGAGGCCAGGGCTGTGTGTGTGCAGGCAGCAATTATACTCAGAAACCCAGAGCCTGACAGTCACTGCTCCTGGGCAATCGACACTGCTTCCTGCCGCTGGCTGCTTAATGCTGCAGAGGTGATGGAACCTGAAGGGAGCAGGCGAACAGGTGGTAATTATGACTGACACAATGACGGCCTGTGCAGACATGTAACCACAGAACAAAACACCGCAGTTAGCTAACAAGAGATCGGTGGAAGGTTTTTTGCTGGCACTGTGTCTCCTGTCTGACACTTCTGAAATTGGAGGCAGGGAGGGGAGGCATTGTAAGCCTGGGTATTCAGAGGTATAATAGGCCAGCTGAGCTGAAGAGAGAATGCTTAACATTTGTTCCTTTAGCTGTGATTATATCAGCCCCTGTTTTCATGTTGATTGTCCACAGTGCTCTTTGCTGGCAATTTTCCCTTTTGAAAATGTGTCCTCTGGATGCTTTCTTTGATACAGTACAGCTTTCTCACACTCAGCCTTCTGAGCAATTTTCAAATTGTTCATGGATTTCCAGATATTGCGGTTCATAATATATACAAAAGAGGTTTTTATGATACAGACTGCTTTTTCTCCCTCTGCCTTGAGAGTTCTGTGGAGATACTTTGTCCCTTTCAGAAGATAAGGGTAAGAAAAACTGGGGCATGTTCCTGATGGGCTCTTCTATTGGTTCCTGTAAAGTTAGTGGACATCAACTAGAGGCAAAGTAACACCCCAGCCTGAAAAAGAAATGGTAACAAATTCTATAATATCCAAAGAGTGCATTTGAGGCTCATTTTACCAGATTCCTTCCCCATACGAGCTTTCCTTCCCCAAATTTTTGGTCATGCCATCCCCTGCTCTAGTTTATATGGATTGGCCAATTTTAAGCCTTCACTTGGTCCTGAAGTTGACTGCATTTCTGATTATATTCCAAAGTCCTGTTGCAGCACATCCACGTGCTGGTTGCTGATGAAAATAATTCTCATTTTTTCTTTAAAGAACTAAATTTAGTCCATTTACACGATCACATGACATCATACAGGTGTTTGGAGAGAGAACAAATGGATCTTTGGGTGTGGACAATAATTTATTAACACTTTACCTCCTTTTTGACCTGCTCCAAGAACAATCCATTAAAAATATACCTGAAATAATTAGCATGCTTTTCTAGTACCAGCAACTGCAAAAGTATGAATATATTTTATTTTAAAATTGGTATAATGTATATAATATTATAAAATATAATATTCTCTTCCAATTCACTTTGGAATTTTCTGATCTATGGGTGTATAACATTACACCAAAACTTTTTTAAAAAAGACATATGTTGGGGATCCCTGGGTGGTTCACGGTTTAGCACCTACCTTCGGCCCAGGGTGTGATCCTGGAGTCCCAGGATCGAGTCCCACATTGGGCTCCCTGCATGGAGCCTGCTTCTCCCTCTGCCTGTGTCTCTGCCTCTGTGTGTGTGTGTGTGTGTGTGTGTGTGTGTGTGTCTCGTGAATAAATAAATAAAATCTTTTATTTTTTTTAAAGAAAGACATATGTTGACAGCTCTTTTGGGGACAGTGGTGGTAAAGGAGGTCACACTGATCCATGAGAATTGGCAAGGAGTTTGTAAACCCTGCCAAATTCAACCTCAATTTCTTACCTTGAACTGTAAGTTCCAAAATGTTTTGTTTCTGCAAAACAGTTCTTAAATTATTTTTTTCTTTAGGTTCCTAGGGGAAGTGCTTCCCCTAAATCTCCTCTGCCCTTATTATCTTTGTCCTTTTGTAGGGGAGGGGTATTCTTCTCTTTTCTGCTCACCAATTCTCTCTTTGCCTGCAACTCTTGTCTTTACTACTTTGCTTTGTTCTCTCTCAGTCAACCTTCTATCACTAAAGATGGCCCCCAGTTCCAACTTTAACCTGACATACAGACTGGTCTTTTACAGGATCTATTCCCTTTATCTTCGATAGACATGTTTCAAAAAAGTTATCAGTGTCCCAATTATCACTCCTAACTGAAGTAGTTCTGTCTGTTGATTCAACCATGTTCTCCCAACCATTGACATTGTCTTTGATTTTTTTCTGTTATTTGATTCTTTTTTTATGCTTACTACATCAGAGATTTTTGGTTTAGAAGAGACTTAAGAATGGATATCAATCCTTATACACTGAGACTGTAGCCCTAATAAAGTAAATTATCCAAGAAGGCTCTGACCTTCATGACCCCAGAGCTAGTGACAGAACTGAGGCTCACCCACCCCTGTGACAAGCATTTCTAGAACACAGTGGTCCAGGAGCTGTCCTAGGTACTCGGAAGACAAACAGGAGTAGGAATCCCTGATATTTTAGTGTTGAGAGGACAGTTCAGGAGATAAGCCATAAAATCAGATAAGAACAATTTTTATAAGTGCAGCAATGGAGTGCGCAGGAGCTTCTTATGGGAGCTCCGTGTAAGGATATCTGACAGTGAGATAAGGAAAGGGAAAGGCCAAGAGAGAGGCAGGAATTCTCTTGTCTCCCTCCTCTGACCCGTCCCTCAAGCCACTGCTGAATGAATCTTTCTAGTACAGTACAATTAGTGTGACAGCTCCAAAATTCCTTAGAGACAGTTGACTTAGGTAAACCAGAGGATCTACAAAATTGAATGATGTCTTTACTTTTATTGTATCTTTATTTTGGTAGGACTTGAAGTTACATTTTATATAATGTTTTATTGAAGTACCTAACGCTGTATAGGATGCTAATGGAAACCAATTTTGTGTTTTTATTACATTCCTTTCAAATAACTTCCCTGGGCTCACTCCTCCCTGGCCCTGAATGGAATTTCCACCCTTCTTTGGGATCAAATGGCCCCTTCAGGTGGCCTTCCTGGGCAGGAAGGCTCTCGGATTCCAGGTTGACTCCCTCTGTTGGTCCCTTGCCTTGCCTGGAGACAGACCCCCTGCCCTACCTGGAGGGTTGTGCTTCTTGCTGGAACCTCTGGTCTCCCTTTCTCTGCCCGCTCCATTCAGCATGCACCTTTACAAAGGTGTTCCTCAAACTCCAGAAGACATGGCCAACTCTCTACTTATTTCTCTTGAAGCTCTCTCCTTTAGCTGGCTTCAATGAAGGAGAAACACATCCACCTCACTGCTAGGGGTACAATACACTGACTACTGTCCTCACAACACACCCCTTTGTAAAGACTAGAGGTGAATGGCCAATGTGACAGGATCCTGGTACAAAGTAGGAGGTCTTACACACAGCTTTAGAGAGGGAGATCCTTGACACCCATCAAGTCCTCAGGTTTTGAGGCCTCAGCTGAATGAATCAGAAAGACCTGAGGACAAGCATCCTATATATAGGGAAGCAATCTAGCCTGGTCAGGAGGGACCTGATGGTTTGGACAGCAAGTACACTGTTTTCACATATTATTTGAGGTGCCTTGGGGTGCGATGAAACCATACTGAGGGCAACTAAAGTGCCTTCTCCCTACCAACATCGCTGCCACCGCCACCAAGTAGCCATTGGCCCATACTCAAATTCAGTTCTATAACTTACCTGATGAGAAAACTTATAAGACTTTTTCTTCTCTAGAACAAAATTTAAAGAGCAAATTATTTTGCTGATTCTTAGTTTACCTAATTCAACCAAATTTAGTTATCCAAACTTATTTCTTACTTTTTCCATAATCTGGAGTCTTCTCTTTTTTGTTGACTTGAATCTAGTATAAATTGGCCAAACATTTATATTAGTATCATTCAAAATTCCTACCTCCCTGTCATATCCTCATATTCATAATGAAGACTGGCTGCTAATAAGTTAAGAAAGAGTGGGTAAAATGCCTTTATTTGAACCAGTAGTTACCAAATTTCAGGAACTTGTGACATGGATTTAAACTGAGTTTGATGGAATTTTTTAGATCTAGGCACTCAAAAATAGAAGTTTGCAAGAAAATACAGTTGACCCTTTAACAAAACGAGGTTTAGGAATGCTGACCCCCTGCCACAGTCTAAAATCCATGTATAACTTCTGGCTTCCTCAAAACTCAACTACAGATTGTCTACTGTTACCCAGAAGCCTTACTGATAATATAAACAGTAAATTAATACATATTTTGTATGTTATATGGATTATATACTGTATTCTTACAATAAAGTAGGCTAAAGAAAAGCAAAATGTTATTAAAATCACAAGGAGGAGGAAATACTTTAATAGTACTGTACTGTATTTATGGAAAATAATCCACATATAAGTGGATCAATGCAGTTCAAACCTGTGTTGTTCAAGGGTCAACTGCATTTCAGGATTAAAGTTCTTAGCAGTGGAATTCCAAGGTCACTCTTCTGGCCTCTACAGCAAGAATAACAAATAATTGGTTTAATTAGGTAGATCTACTTTACTAATAATGTTAAAGGGGAAATTGAGGACAATTGAGATCAGCAAAAGACCCAAATTCCTATTTTGTTTTGTTTAATGATTTTGAGGTACGTGAAAAGTGGGCTGGGAGAGACACTTATGAGTAAAACACTGGAAAGTAATTGTAATTCTTAGCATCAAATAGACATATCCTACACATAAAACTAGCAAGAACAGAGTGAATTAAAATACATAAAGGTTTAAGTCACTTCAGGTCTGAGATTTAAATCACATATTAAATGTACTAAATTCCATATGATAGAAAAATCACAAAAGACTTTTAGTCACATATTTTACTTCAGAAGAGCTCATAGTAAATCTGTGTGAGAGTGTGGAGCACAGTTGCCCACCCCTGAGCACCAGAGCTGCTCCTGGGTGCCTGCCCACGTGCCAGGCCATCAGAACTCATGGATGTACCATGCTGGTGGTGATCTATGTTCCTGGCAACAGGTGGATGGTAAGTTCTAAGAAAAGAAACTTTAAAGCACACAAGTCAGAGCTAGAAAAGTTTCTAGACATCATATGGACATCTCTTTCAACTCGGAGAATCAAATATATATGATGACCCAGAGGAAGTTCCCTTTAAGAAAGAAAAGTGGGAAGAAAAAGCATGTGTTTAATCACCTTATTTTGATGACTCCCCTGCTGCCCCCGCCCCCACCCAAAACATTTGAAGAATCATCTAGGTCCTCTATGGAAAAGAGCTACTGACTGTGTTTTCTTGTTACTAATGAAATTTGGTTTTAGTTTTCTTTGAAATTGAGGAATTGTATTTAGTTAAACAAGTAGATAAAGAAGAGCAGACCCACAGTTCCAGCTGACACTGCATTGTCATTAAGTAAGATAAGTCAGGCAAGATGGTACCATAGGAAGGGCAGGTCTTGGAATTCATCACTTCATCTGCAACTTAGGATCTGCTCTTGATTCAGTACAACTGAAATTGGCTAACCAACTTGATGCTGCCACATTTCCATTACACCTTCTGCAAAATAGCAAGAAGATCTGCTTTGCAAGATCATATGAAGTAAATAAAACAATCTTTTTGAAAGTGCCTCAGATATATTGGTATCAGTATCAGTTTCTTTTTCCGTTTGCCAAGTGACTTAGTCCATTTAGGCTTCTACAATGAAGTACCATAAACTGGGTGCCTTATAAAAACAAACATCCATCCCTCACAGTTCTGGAGGATTGGATGTGTGTGATCATGACACCAGCACAGTCGAGTTCCAGTGAAGGCCCTTCAGGGCTGCCAAGGGCCAACCTCTCAATGTGTCTTCACACGGCAGAAGTGCGACGAGCTCTCTAAAGACTCTTTTATAATGACCCCGATCCCATTGATGAGGCTCCACCCTCATGACCTAAGTACCTCCTAAAGTCCCCCCCTCCTGGTGCCACCATCTTTGAGGGTTAAGATTTCAATACATGTATTCAGAGGGGACACACACACTCAGGCCATAGCTCCAAGGAAATATATGTGGGTGGATCCTATATATGTAGGTCAATCCTACCTTCAGCTCTACTTCCATCTGTCCCAGTAATTCTTGCTCTGGCTGCACATTAGAATCACTTCGAGGAGATTTTTAAAAAATACTGGTGCCTACCTTTGACATTAGACCAACTAGATGAGATTTTTCTGAGAATGGGCCTGAGGCATTGGTATATTTTTAAAGTTCCTCCAAGTGATTCTGATGTGCAGCCAGTGTTGAGATTCACGATTAACCTCTTCAACCTGTCTCTTAGCAATGTAATTTATTAGAATATTCACTCTTCACTTTCCAATATAGTAGCCAGTAGCTACATGTGGCTATTGAACACTGGAAATGTGACTATCTGAAATTGAATGTGCTGTAAGCATAAAAGAGCAACAGATTTTGAAGACTTAACACTAAAACAAGAATGTATAATATATCATTAATAATTTTTATACTAACTATATGGTGAAACAATATTTTGGCTATTTTAGGTTAAATAAAATACATTTCTACCAACTGTTTCACCTGTTCCTTTTGCTTTTTTATGAAGGTACTAGAACATTTAAAATTACCTATGTTTCTCACATTATAAATCTGTTAGAGAGCACTGCTCTAGATCAGTGCATTTTATGAAAGGATCCCTAGACTAGAAGTGTCAGCATCACCTGGTAGTTTATTAGAAATGCAAATTCTCAGGCCCCACAACAAACCTACTATATCAGAGACTCTGAGAGGCCTAGTCATCTACTTTAACAAGCCTTTCAGGTGATTTTGATATATGTGAAATTTGAGAACCACTGTCCTACATGATGGTCAAATCATACATTCCTTTGCATAAGAATTCCTTTCCTTGTTCTTGCCCAAGTGGGAAATTTGGGAAAAAAGGCCAAGTGGCACTCTTCAGGGACTTTTTGTGTGAACTTAAATTCAAGAGTTCGTTAGACCCAAGTGTACAATCTTTTCTATGGTTACAAGGAAATCCCTGATTGAATTAAAAAATAAAAGAGGTACAATTGTATTTTAAATGAAATATTAGATTCTTGATATTCTTGAATCTATTTATATTTTTTATATTACCTACCTAAAATTTGTTGAGAACTTGCTAAATATAAAAAAGTTTAATATAGAAGACCACTTAAAACACGTAGCATGAAATTTGTATGGCCCTAGACATCATCAAAAAGGTGTGGATGGTTTCTGCTCTGGAGATGATGCCACCAGTCTCTGACATATTTACTTGCTCCTTGATCTGTATATTTATGCTCATAAACTCTCTCTGGCTTTTCCAGAGCATGTTCAATCTCATCTGTCAGCCCCTTTGTCAACTCTCCTCTGAAAAGAAAAAGAAAATAATTCAAGGTCAAGCAACTCCCTCACCACCAGCAGTTTAACTTAATTTATCTGAAAGGAGATTTGAATTCTCAAAAATAAGCCTAAATTGGAAGCTAGCAAATTAAACATTGACATTCAGTGAAAGCTAAGAGCTGTGTCCTTCTAAACTGAAAGAACAGGTGTTCTGAGCATCACTGGAAGCTCTCAGGGGTCACAGGCAGTCATTGGGCAGTAAGTACCAGGCACGCTGCCGAGCCTGCTGGGGGGTGAGGCTCCTGCCTCCCAGGCACACAGTGGGAATGGAAGCAGCTGGACCTGACTGCTCATGGAGGTAGAGGGCACGACAGACCCAAAGGGAAATTTCCCAAGTGAAGGGAGACAAGGGATAAAACTCACTCATCCATAATTTTATCTAGATCACAGTGCTTGGAATACTTCACCATGTGAATTAATAGTACGAGAACAATAAACACAGAGGTTTGATTTTATACAATAAACTAGGCATAGATGTGATAGAAACAGACCTACTGGGAGACTAGCACCATGGTCATGGTGAGGAGATCCTAGTCGAATGCCTACCTGTCAAAATCTAGGAGGGTTGTGATTACAAAAAGATAGCAGGTTGTGAAAATTCAACTACATGAAAGAAACAAACTCATGTTTCACCTGAGTGAAATGAAAATGCAAACACCATCTATGCTAACTACAAAACATTGTTAATGTTACTTTGGTTCTTTAAAGATTCTGCTAGAATTTTAGCCAAGCAGTATAGAGTAAGAGTTAAAAATCAGGCTCTAGAACCAGCTGTGAGATCCCATTCTTCCACTTGCAAGCTTTAGGATCTTTAAGAAGCTAACTTCTCTAACAGTTTTGTCTCTTGTAAAATGCCATACATCCCATAAAGCTACTGATAGAATTAAACATATTTGTATTTTAAATGTTTAGTCTAGTACCAAGAACAAAAGAAGCACTCAGTAAATGGATATTACTTTAAAAACTATTGCCAACCTCAATACAATCCCTATTGTCATTTCCAAAATGCATAAGCTCACACATATCAAAAAGGGAACCAGTATTTTTTAAAAATGTCTATTGCAAGCAAGGTATTGTGTTGATATTATTTTACCCTTAATGACATACCTAAAGGTAGGTGATACTCTCTACCTTTTACTGGTGAGAAAAGAAGGCCCAAAAATGTTAAACAATTTGCCCAAGATCACACAGGTAGAAAGAAAGAGAGTCAGAAATTTATACCCGAATCTATTTGGCTCTAAAAATCTCATCTTTTCACTGTACCATGCAGTCTACTTGGAATCCTTATCATTGAGAAAAATATATATACATATATATCCTACTATAGCATTTTGCAGGGAGGGGATGTTTTTTATTTTTATAGATAGAAAATTAAATTTTAACCAGAATGAACAGAAGTGCAGTACATGCGAGGACCAGTAAAGTTTTTTTCAATTTTTATTTGGGCAATCTGACATGTAGGGCCCTTGAACTCTGGGCTAATATTGGGTTCCATCCAATGGCAACAGGAAACCCAGTTCTCAAGAGATCTGGTATATCAGAACAGATGCCCAGTTGCATATATGTTTAATTTTAACAAATAGTTTTTCATAACTATAGGATTTTCTATATTTATTAAAAAAATCTGGCACATGAGAAAATATCAAATTGTGCTATTCCACCTCCATATGTGCCAGTTATCTATAAATATAGAAATGCAATAATTATCGCTAAAACTGTTACTTGTTAAATTTTTGAAAACAGATAAATTATGAATATGAATTTGAAAAATAGTTTAAGGAGTTAAGAAATGGATAAGGATCCAGAATCATTGGCTTACTAAATCAGAAAGGACCCTGGAAACCACCTAGTCTGATGCCTAGAAGAGGTGTTTGCATGTACTCCACCAAGTAGTTTTCAAGCTTCTGCTGAAACACCTGTAGGAACAGCAAGCTCACTACCTTTGAGGGCTCTCATTTGCTGCAGGATCACCTGATTTGTGGAAAATTCCTTCCGTATGTTTATGCAAATCTACTAATACTAATACTACTGTGAATAAAGCCATCCCTACATGTCAAGCACCCTATTAGCAGCATTTAGATTCATGACATCACAGAATCTTTAACACATGTTATGAGACACTCATGTGTTCCCATGAGACACGTTAATCAAGGCACCGAACATGACACTGCTAATAAGTAGCTTAGTCTGTCTGGCTCTAAGGACTACGTTCTTTCAACTGCATAGTAGGGCTTGTAGGTCCCTGGTGATGCTGGTACCAGACTGCCTCCCTAGGGTAGCACAGGGTAAGTTCAGTCCTCTTTCCATAGGACATCTCCTCAGATACATGACTGACATTTATCATGTCTCTGTAGACATTCTCTTCTCCAGATTAAATATCCCTGATCCTTCATTTTGTACACATGATACAATTTTGTGTTTCTTCCCCTTTCTGGAACTCTCTTATGGATAGATTCTAATTTTCCAATTTTTCTTTTCAGCCAGAATGACCAGCAGGAATGACCTGAAGAAACAGGTCAAGAATGTCTGAAAAAAACAGACACCCATCATGTGTTCACTTTGGATACCCTAGTTCCATCATGGCAAATCTCCAGCTTTTCTGACAACCCCATATTACCATCACCTCCTATCATCGCTACAGTCAACAAAACCCCCAAGTTTTTCTCATTTTGGACCCTTCTAACACCAACTCTCATGCTGGAAAAATTGTCTAACCATGTGTTTCACATGGCAAGTGACTGCTTTTTGTACATTCCCCTACCTGTCTACAGCATTTGGCCTGGAGTGGCACAGGCAAATTAGAATCCTTCCAAAAAAATGTGTTTAACTGAGGCAAGATAATTACTTTATTCCTATTGACTAAACTAGAAACATGTGAGTCTGAGACCTAGTCAAGGCCAGACTTCTTTCCTCATAGAGAAGACAAGAAATACCCAAGGAGAATCAGAAATGGGGCAACTTGAAAAAGTCCTAACAGTACTCAAGTTCCAAGCTCTCATGGTTTGCTTGTAAGAGCCAAAAATTTCCCTCTTTGATGTCCATGAAAGTTATATTTTTGTCCCTTGCAACTCCTAGATCCCTGACTAATTCACTGCTACCATATCTCTGCTTGAGCAGTTAGTTGGCTTTTGGGACCTAAATGCTGGCCCCTACATCTATTTAATATTCTTAGATTCAGATCATGCTTCCAGCTTATAAAAATACTTTGGACTCTTAATTCTGTTTTCCTTTCTAGCTCCATGTCATCTACAAACTTGATCAGTTAGCTGGCAGACCTCTCATCCAAGTATTGACCAAAAACTGTAGCACAGGGCAAAATTGTAGGTTAGGCTTGAGGTCAGCCATAAGACTCAGCCGTCAAAATTGAATTAGTGTTATCAGTCAGCAATATTCCCATGGCTTAGCTATTAAGTCAGTGAAGAACTGAGTTCGAGTGCTGACATTTCTGCAGTTAGTCACTAGTGCAAACTCTGAGCACTTGAACACAATCTTTCTTCTCTATGATTGAGCATTCCTATCACTGAAGTACCTTCCAGGATTGCAAGGCATAACAGAAACCAATAGCACTGTAATTTACAAAAACCAAGCATTGGATTGAATAGCAAGAGACAAGGGAAATCCAAGACTTGGAGAGATTTAGTTCTCCTGTTATGGATGAAGAATCCAGTATCAAGGGACCTGGATATTGTAATTCAGCTTGCTAAGTGTTTAAGTTCCTTTTTCCTTAAATAATGAATGTGAAGAATTAAAATGCTTTTCAGCATCTATTGAAATAATCATAGTTTTCCTTACTCAGTTATGTGCTTTTTCAATATAAGAAAATGATTCCTCTTAAAACTAGAACCAGGCTGACCTAGATGACAGATTATCTGGGGTTGGGGGAAGGATGTTTAAAGCAGAAAGACAGTAAAAGTATGAGAAATAACCAAAGATAAACTCTAGACATTTCAAAACTGCATAGTGCTGGCTTTCTCTGGACTTTGCCCCCATGCATAGCAAAATAGTGGAAAATGAACAATCTTTATGGTCTGATAAGCTTGAGAACAAATCACTCCACCTCCTGTCGCTAAATATTGCTCATTTCTCAGGGCAGGTGTGAGGCACAAATGGCTCCACTATGTAAAGGATACTGCCCAGCTCAGGCTGTGTAATAGTTTCTCAATAAATTTTAGTGCTTTTCCCTCCCACTTTATTTCTTCTTCTGATAATATGTAAAAAGGTATAAAAATATTCACATTCACTTTGGAGAAGTAGGAACAATAAAATTGAACTTTCTGAATGGCTAAACAAAATGTGGTATATATAAACAATAGAGTAGTATTGAAATTCATAAAGGAAATTCTGACACATACTCTGACATAGATGAATCTTGAAGACATTGACATTCAGTAAAATAAGCCAGTCACAAAGGACAAATACACAAATACTCTAAGTACCAAGGTACAAATTCATAAAGAAAGAAAATAGAAGGGTGCTTACCAAGGGCTGGGAGGAAAGAAAGAAGGGGGTGTTTAATGGGGACAAAATTTCAGTTTGGGAAGATGAAAAAGTTCTGGGAAGGTTGTTTGTTGCACAACTGCATGAATGTTCTACACATCACTGAAATGTAGACGTAAAAATGCTTAAAAGGATAAATTGTATGTAATGCATATTTTACTGCAATAAAAAATTACCACTTTATTTTATTTTAAAGATTTTACTTATATATTTTAAAAAGAGAGAGCCTTAAGCAAACTCTGCACTGAGTATGGATCCCCATCCAGGACTGGATCTCATCACCCTTAATTCATGACCTAAGCCAAAACCAAGAGTCAGAAGCTTAACCGACTGCAACAGGCAGGCATTCAAAAAAAAAAAAACAAAAAAAACAAAAAACAAAAAACTGATCTCTTTGAAACATTAAGTTTGTGGAGTTTTTTGAGTGTTGTCAATTCTAAATTTAAAAAATGCAACCTGAGGATTTCCAAGTATTATATCCCCCCATTGATAAAAGCCCAGAAAGTGCACGGTCAGCTTCACTGTGGTCCTGTGGTAAAAGTACCTGTTGGCTGGAAGAGTAGAGCATGAGTGCAGAGACAGGGTCCACTGTGAAGAGGGATGAGCTTACAGGGCTGCTACTGTTCTGAGTTCAGTGGTCCTGATCCTTGAGGCTCTAGAAACTTCCACGGACTCTTTCCTTCTCAGTGCTTATCCTGAGGCTGAGAGATAGTTGAAATTTCAAATTTTGTCTTTTGTATTTTCTCATTCAACTCATTCTAGTTTCAGATTTGTAACAATATTTATCATCATAATAAGAAAAGCATGTCAGCTAACATCTTAGTATTAAGGATAAAAATCTTACTAGTAAAATCCTGATCAATGTGGCTCATGGTAATCACTAGCTCCTCTGAACTCTTAGCACTTAACTGCACTATTCAATTGACATTTGTCATTTGGGCTTTGTGACATACCTTTCTTGTTGTCTTGTATTGTCATCTATCACTGAGTCAGATTCAGTAAGTTCTCTAACAAAATTTGACATCATCATTGCCTTGGGGCTGCCTGTGCATCCCTTGGCTATAGAAGAAAAACACACACAGACCTTTTCTGTTATTGTTCAGCATATTTTCTCTGGCTTTGCTGTCTAAACTGGTGTAATCTAAAATTGCCACTTAATATTTGAGACCTCCATCCTCTCTCTCCAAACTGCTGATATAATACTCTCTATCTACTTAGATAGATCATCCCATTCATCTGGTTCCTTAATACGTATTTTTTGAGCAATGACAAAGTGGAACATAGCCAGGCCTTGGCTTGATTGTTGGAGATGCATAGATGAGAAGATGTATTCCTGTCCAAAGGAGTTCACAGTCTAGTCAAAAGACTGCAATATAATGTGGGTGCTAACAGACAAGACTACAAGGCACCCCAAGACATGGAGGAAAATGAGGTATGGGGGTTTAGGGACCAAAGTGCAGAAAATGTACCTTCCCACTGAACAAGACTTTATTTGAGGATCTCCATTTCCCCCTTGGTTCTCCTTGCCTCCTTTGGACTCAGTACTGGAAGGTTGGAATTAGGTATAACCATCAGTGTCAACAAGAGAGAATCCTAGAGAGATAGCACTTTTGAGACAACTGACCACCTATGATAAGATATTTGCAATAGACACTAGACAAAGAATTCTTAGAATATACATGGCATTACTATATCCATAAGGTATGGTGTTGCACCCCAATTTTTCAAAATGAACAAAGCATTTGGACAGATGCTTTGTAATGAGCTATCCAAATGACCATTAAGCATAAGAAATGATGGTCAATGCAAGAAGGTATATCCATCAGGAAAATGCAAAATAAAACCACAATGAGATATCACTACATGCTCACCAGGCTGGCCAAAATTGTAGAAGATTGAAAATACTAAGTACTGGTAAAAATGTAGAACATCTGGATCTCTCCTCCGTTGCTCATGGACATATTAATTATAATGTCCACTTTGGAAAACTTTTTGGCAGCATGCAAGACTGGTATAAGATTATTCATTGCATTTTTTCTCACAAGAGCTAAGACTTGGAGACATTTCAAATGACCCTCAACAGTAGAATGGGTAAATATACTTTATAGTATATTCATATAATGGACTAGTAAATAGCAATAAAAAGGAATAAATTTATGCTTCAAACAGCATCATGGTAAATCTCACCAGTATAATGTTGAACATAAAAAGCGAAATACAAGAGAATTCAAATTAGCCAAAAGTAATCTGCGGGGATAAGAGTCAAAATAATAGTAAGCTTTTGAGGGTGTTTAGTAGGAAAAGGCAGGATTAAGCTTCTGGAATGGGGCAATATTCTATAACTTGATTTGGATATGTGTGTAGGGAGGATTTCATCAAGTTACACACTTAATATTTGTGCACTTTATTGTATACATATTTTACCTTAATATGATTTATTTGTTTAAATTATTACTACCTTTGAACTTTGGGTATCTTAGTTGTCCTACCCTCCAGCTGTCAGAGTCTCCAGCTGTCTGGTCCAGGGCTGTACCCACAATTTGAGGCTCCTCTGTCCACGATAGGTAGGGAAAGTTTACACCAAATACCCAAATGCAGGAATCCAAACCATTTTCTATATATGCATCAAGCACTTAAGCTGCTCAAAGGGATGGCACAGCTTTGGTGATCATCCCTCCTTAGTTGTAGAAGAAGCTACGAGCTGTTAAGGACCATCACCAATGGATATCTTTCTGCCTGACACAAGTAAACTTGTAAGAAAGAAAACTTGGATCAGGAGGATTTCTTCCCAATAAACTGAAAGGACGCTCTGCTCTGTTCCACACAGTTCCCTTGAATATATAAAACACTGGGCATCAAGTCAGGGGACACGGCCCAAATTTTCTCTTACAGGAGAATTCTGCAGCCAAATGTAGTTGGGCAAAAGTTTGTTACAGGAATTCCAGCTCCCTGACCAGCAGGGGTTGAATGGTCTCCATCAATTGAATGAGAATATATCTGTAAATCTCAAATGCTGCAGCAATGTCTCCAAGAATGGTTCCTCACTTAAAAGTAGTCATTATTGATTGGGCTGTGTCAATTCCAATGCCTTCCAGAGCGGATACAATTAGAACAATAAAAGCTAAGGACACAGCTTTTTGGTGACATGACTGCCTCACAGGACTTTCGCATCTGCATCAACTGAGTCAGTAGAAGATAAAAGCGTTGAATTCAAAAGATCTGAAAGCATCCAGACTGAAATGCCGTAGGATAATTAAATAAGGCTCTGTGTGTCCCATTAGGAAGTGTCTTCTAGTTGTGAGTAGAGCCACGCCTCTCCACTACATATGCACTGTCTTCTCTTCTCTCCATCTCTCTGTTCAGCCCCTACAGAACATCAAGTGTCCCTTATGTCAGACATCTGCTTTTCATAGATCTCATTAAACACATCTTCAAACTGGGGTCCAGAAAAAAATATTAAAGACAGAAAGGAATTATGTTACCAATCATTGTATAGTTTACTCTCCTTTGCTTTGCCTTCCTACCTAGGAGACAGGAAGACCTTTGCATTCTTAGAATGACTCCAACATCCATCTCCACCGAACCTCCCATAAGGGAGTACTGACTTCCAATTCAAAACCTGAGATTTTGATGTGAACTTGATGAATATTTTCATTATTATTATACCACAACAGCAAAAAAGGGGTCAGAAATCTTAGGGTATGGGACGCCTGAATGGCTCAGTGATTGAACATTTGCCCTCAGCTCAGGGCATGATCCCAGGGTCCTAGGATCAAGTCCCATATCAGGCTCTGTACGAGGAGCCCAATTCTCCCTCTGCCTATGTCTCTGCCTCTCTGTGTATCTCTCATGTATAAATAAATAAAAATCTTTTTTTTTTTAAAAAAAGAGAGAAATCCTGGGGTAGTTTTGCTGACCCTAAGAACAATGTAATAGGATTCGTTTGTCTTTGTGTCATCAAATGCCTCTTATTCTTGGTTTTTCTCTTTACTGGTCCAAGCCTCCTTCTTTTTTTTAACCTAGCCCCAAAGAATGTATGGAGTGCTTCAAGAGGCCCCAATTGGACATTGCTAGTGCTAACTTTTATTATAAATAGGTAATAGCTTAAGATGTGATCCTTAAGAGAGATCAAGGGGAGCCCTCATGGCTTTGACCCCCAAATAGTTTCCTACTATTCTATTCTCTGGGCTTCACAAAACACGTATTCGGAAGAACAACCACCCATCTGATGAGATCAGTGGTACCACCTACTGAGAGTGTCCTTCTCTGTTTCCCAATATCTTAAATGAAGTCTGAATTATCAGTCTTGACCAGAAGGCAAAATGAATTTGGACTAAAATAACTGGAATACTACACACTGTACCAAGAGAACAGCAGAACTGAGCCTCAATGCACAGCAAGGCCCATCTAAATACATCCATAGCAGAATCCCAGAGTTAGAACGTCCAGGATAGGATTATTATCTCTTTTCAGGAAAGTAGCAAGAATAGATTAAGGCACACAGAGATAATACTGAAGCATCTACCAATTCTGTTGAGACGGTTTAAGGCCTTCTGGTCCCACTGCAAAGCTGGCCAACACATCTGTTCATACAAGAGTTTGAAGTCATTATTTTGTATTCTGCTTTCTGTAATTACAGAATTGGTAGAGATTCTGAAGATAAGTCAGGATGGGAATTATCAGTTTGCATCTGCCCAGTTTTGAATTCTCCAGGGGAAAGGGAAGAATGCAGAAGTGACCAGCTTGGAAGCTATCTTCTGACCCGCTGGAAACTCTTCTCCGCTTCAGCAAGACTGTCACATGCCAAGTGCCATGCCAGATTCTGGAGATAATGAGTTCACTTTTTGACAGCTTGAATTTGAAATATCAGAAGACAACTGGAAACACTAGAGGGGAGTTCAAGCATGAGGTCAGTACTGGACGTATGATTTTAAATTCATCCATGGGGAAGACTTGGTTGAAAACATACGAGTAAATAAAACTGCCCAGAGAGAGCTTGTAGGATGAAGAGAGAATGTGATACCGGAGAGTCAACATTTAAGGAGAGGATAAAGGAAAAGAAGCCAGCGAAGATAAAATGAACGTGTTTCAAAGACATGGGAGCAAACTCAGGAGGAAAGAGTCATAAGGAGGAAAAAATATATATTTAGTACTGGTATCAAGCTGCAGGGAAGCCAGGTAAAAGGAAGATGAAAGTAGGTGATCCAATTTGATTTGACAATTAGAAGCCGATCACTGTTGACAATTTCTATGGAAAAGTCTGGGGGGGGGTGGGAATGGGGCAGGAGCAGAATCAAACTGTGTTGATGAGTCAAGTGTAGGTCAAGAAATAGAGGCATTTGTTTTAAAGGGAGTTTGAAAAGGATAATAGTTGAGGGAGACACAGAAGTTTTTGAAGGAGATGTTTTTCTCCTAAGATGAAGGAGATCTAAGTATGTTTATAGCCAGAGGGGGAAGGAGCCAGTGTAGAGAAAGAGTAATCGAAGATTTAAGAAAAAGAGGGAATAATTCATGTAGCAGAGGCTTTGGGAAAACAAAAGGAGTTAGGATCAAGAGTCCACAAGTACCCCGGTTAGCCTGCAAAAAAGTGAAGGTAAGGAAGGGAAAAATGAAAAAAAAAAAAATTAAAACCAAGTATGTGAACCAGGGAGCAAGGGGTAGACAGAATTCATCCCAAATGGTTTAGGTCATCAGGGGAAGGAAAGCAAGGAGAGAGCTGGCATGCTCCATGGCTCAGATCTTTTCTGTTTTCCAAGTGAAGAGGGAGGAGGGCAGGGGAGGGGAAGGGAGCCACAAAGAGTGGCCTGTAATTAGAAAGAAGCATTCTGAGATGATTTCAGGGGTGAAAGGTTGACCTATTTCCGGATGTAGTCATGGCAAACAGCAGAACAGTCAGTAATCCTATGGGAAATCCAGAGCCAAGAGAGACAATGAGGAAAGAAAATAAAATGTTTTAAATCAAGATTTGGAAACAAGTAGAAAACTGATTGGATGTTATTATAGTGAGGAGCACACCACATGGCCCAGTCCTGTTTCTCCAACATGAGGATCAACACCAATGTTAATTTGGCAATCTGTCCAGAGCTGGGTTTGGAGGGTTGAACACAATAATATCACTACAGCGGTCAGACCTCACGAAAAGCCACCACACACCACTCGCCCTGACTGTGCTATGCTTTCAATTCATTGTCACCTTTGCAGGTGTGTATTCGAAGCACAAAGTACATTTTTGTCCCTTCCTCTTCATTTTATTTTTTATCCCATTTTAATATTTTTTTTCACATTTAAGGATGTTTTTATATAACTTCCCATTTACCATCTCTCTGCAAAGCCATAAACTCCAGGTTGGTTGCTGAGCATTAACAAGCTTGGGGAAGAAAAAGAAAAGAGAGGACAGAAAAAAATCCTATTACTTCAGGTCTCCCAATCTCTATCCATCACAACCTCCAGAAACACCTCCTTTCCCCCAAAGGGCTTCCCTTCGCCTACTCAAGGATGAGGGACGCACTCCATCAATCACCAATCATGGTTTTATTGGAAAATTTTTTTCCCCTCATCCATTCTCACCATCTCTGTACTCCTTGTTTGAATTCACCTGCCACTTATTGAAGATAATATATCCATGAACTCTCGTTTGGGAAATGAAACGTAGTAACACAGAAACTTTGAGATGACTGCGTTGAGCTTCAAAATGAATAATCCTCCAAATCATCCCAATAATAATTTGGGATGCCAGGGGGCTCAAAAAACTGAGACTGGAGCATGGAAACTGACTCTCCTTCCTCCCCACAAGCCCACCAGACCGCGGCTGAATCATTTAACTCACCCCCAAAGTGTCACCAGCGCAGGGAGTGGCCCCGGAAAGGCCAGCTCCGACAGGGCAACCGCAGGCCCTCCAGCCCTGGCGCTCCTCAGGCAGGAGCTGACATTGCATCTCCCGGACCCGCACGCTTTCCTCTGCGGGGCTGTCAATCTAGTGCCTTTTGTGACAACTAAATTTACTGGAAAAAAATTCAAAATTATTTCAGCGGCAGCCAGCTTCTGAAATTTTCCAAATGTACGTTTTTAGCTCTCTATTTCCCTTAAGCCATATGATGTCATTTGCCTCTCAATCCCCAAGTGCCAAAAATTCTGCTTTCATATCTTTGAAATTTGCCAAACTATAAAAACCTCAGATCTCAGTTTGGGTTTTTATCCCCTCCCTACCCCAAAAAATGCAAAAATTACTTTCTATACTTTTCAAAGTAAGAATATCAATGACAAGAAAAAAAATCACAAACTCACAAATCCATGAAATCTCTTACCATGTTCCCCCATTTGGGCTAATGGGCTGCCCTAATTTTATTCAGAATTTTCATTTCAATAGCTTGTCAGCTGCTATTCCAGGGTATACCGCAAACTCCTGAAGCTCTGGACTTGACAGGTAACCGAGAGACTGATTTTCAAATGCAGCACTTTGCTTTAGGATGTATTCATTAGTGATTTTTGAAGTTAGAACATTTTCCCACTGATTTGGAAGTTTCGTAGGTTCTTGTTATATATTTACTGAAGCTTTTTAGTTGACCTAAAAGAGAGAGAGAGAGAGGGAAAAAAAAGCCTTCATTCTGCTTCCCTTTCTAATTACAGTCCCATTTCCTTAGCAAGTCCTTGAAAAAAGAATTCCCCAAGTCTCTAATCATCTCTCTAGTTGTAATCTCCATAATTGTGTCCCTTCCAGATTCCTTCCTGGCACAGCCCAGAGAATGATTTGCTCCATGTGGTTAAAAACCTTTTATTTGATGCCAGTTAGGACTTGTTTTCACGGCTTGCCTTCTTGGGCCTTAATGCTACACTGGATGCTACTGATCGCTACAGTCTTGTGACTCCCATCCTTGTGCCATTACCTTATTGTAGCGGCAAAGTAACCCCTGTCTGCCAGGATTAAGACTCCAGGGTTCCACCAGGCTACTGCTTCCTCCCCATTTTTCTCTTACCCAGTTAGTAGATCGGTTCAGTGTAAAAGCATCACGAAGAGAATTATTTCTCCCTTAACATCAGATCAAATAAAAAATCAAGGTTCACTGATCTTAATCCGTTCTTAGATTAGTTATTCTCAAACTTGGGCAAATAGAGTCTAGAGACATTTTTGTCACAACGGGGGGAGGGCCTGCTATTGGCATCTAGTGGGTAGAAGCCAGGGATGCTGCTTAACATCCTGAAATGTACACAATAACCTCCAACAACACAGAATTATCTGGCCCCAAATGTCAACGGAGGAGGTTGTAATACCCTGCATTAGATGAACCGTCACCCAACCATAGCAATGAGCCCATGAAGACTGTTTCTTAGAGAGCTCTGTATCCTCAGCCCCTAGAAGACTGTCTGGCATATAATAAGTCTATTTGCTTTTTTTTTTTTTTTAAGTCTATTTACCTTTTAAAAAATCTTTCCTAGGTCTTTCAAAGATTAATAATCTTCCATAGTATAAAATTGTTACTTATAGACTAACTAGAATTCTTTTTCACGCAGATTAGACCCTTTCTTCCTTGCTCTGTCCTTACTGAAGGTAGAAAACAGCTGTACATGTGTCTTCATATCCACCATTTGAACCCTGAGATCTGGAGTCCAGCCATGCGAGGGGGGTACTTGTAATCCTGAGGATTCCTAGCTCTGTTGGGGGGTTCTACAAAAGATACTCAGGGACTGACAAGTAGGGCCTCTTATGCCTAGATTAAGGCCCTCATAAAGGAGGGGGACATTCTATCACAACTAAACACTGAGGGGTCTTTGGGAAAGTGGGAGCCACCTTCAGGTATAAGGAAGCTCAAAGACAGTGTTATGCACAATGGCTTAGAAGGACAGCTCAGATGGTGTCCCCGTAATACCCTTCCCAGCCAGACCCTGGGATATAAGATCTTGAAAGAAGGGGTTGTAAGAAAGCATGAGCTCAGGGGTACCAGTAACATGACAGCTGCAGTAGCAAACAGAATAGGCCACAACCAGAGTTGGAGGTGGAAGTGAAATGGGGAGTGAGACCCAAAACTGGCAGGGGAGCAGAACTGAAGGATGTGCGCAGAGGGTCCAGCAGGGGTACACAACTCTGTGGACAGTTCTCTAGTACCACCAGGGGTGCTGTCCAGAAGCATTAGGAGTTTTTCATAGCCTCTTAACGTTGCAGAGTCAAAACTGCCCCCTTATATGCACTTTTCTGGGAGCGCTCCTGGAAGCAGTACCAGGCTGAACCCTGTAGGCATATTGCCCTAGGCCGTGGTAGTACTTACACTCTAAGCTACTCCGTGTCATGCTGGGACCTCTGACCTTTTAAAATATTGTTAAATCACCAAACCTCTCAGCCTCTAGGAACCTGAATGATTTTTGAGTCAGATGATCACTAAACTTGTGGAGTAATACTCATCTTTGCTACCTACTATTAAGTGATAGGGCTTAGAAAGATTTTTGAATTTTTAATTACATGTAAACATATAATTTAATTATACATGAAAATATAATTATATATATATACAATTCCATATATTCATGTATAAATTATATACTTGTATAGTATATATAGTTATAAAATCTAATTATATATAATTGTATTATATACATAACCCAGCTATATATATGTGTGTATGTATATATGTGTGTGTGTGTGTGTGTGTGTGTGTGTTAAGTTATAGTTCTGCACCAAACACCTCACCAGCCCAGCTGTTAGATACCTAGATTAATTGGTTTGGGTTCTATGTCTTTTACATACACTGATCACTCCCTAAAGAAGTTCCAGTAAATTATGAAGGCTTTTTTCTATGTACATTGCACAATTCATCTGGAGGGACTTCAAGTTCTGATTGCTGATATTTATTGGATCTTCCTTTGCATTAGAATTCCTCCTGTGTCTAGGAATTTCAAGTGAGAAATTGCCTGTTATTCCTCTTCTCTCTCTCTGTTTTCTATCTTGCCTTCTCCCTTCCTCTCCTTTCACTAACCAAGCCTCCTGTCTGGAAATTTTGTGATCACTTCTTCCTGCCTCCCTCTCACCCCAGCCACCAACCTAGTTCTTATGATATTCCTGGGCTGCTAACCCATGGTGACACTTGGGCTATCCCAGATCCGACCTCCAGTCCAACTGGCCACCTGGCTCTCCCTGGAATACATGTACATGCTTTTGTTTTGTGTTGTTGCCTCTCTGCTTCTTATTACTAGAGGTCCAGGCAGTAGGTTCTAACTACCGACTTCTGTCCAGCCTCCTGTATGAAGAATGGGAGTAGGGGCAGGGGCAGGAGGTGTCCTAGGCTTTAATCAATGAGTGTGGTTTACCTAGCCTGTCTCATAAGGAGTACATTTAGATAGTTCCCAAAGAAGTTAAATCCTTAGTCTCTGATCCCATCTTCTGGCTTCTAGACTTGTATACCAACTTCAGCATCTTAAGTTACTATTGTGTTTTGAGCTCAGCTACTTATTTTCTATTCTTTAAAAATATATATATATATATATATACACACACACACATATAATATACATATATATGTTTAAATACGTATATATATTTGAACTGTGTTGCTACATACTTGGAAAGAGGAAATGCTCTGAACCATGAATCCCTATGCCATCTCAAAAGGAAGACTTCCTTAATTAAGACTGCTTAATTTTTTATTAATATTTATTTTCCCCTCATGATAGATATTCTTTGTAGAAAACTGGAGAAATACCCTATAGTTCTGAGACAACCACTATTAATATGTTAGCACATTTTTAAAACTTTTGTCTATACATTCACACACACACATACCTACAAAATTAGCTCATACTGAACACTCAGTTTGGTTTTCTGCTCTTATCACCAATTATTTTTTTTCAGATATTATAAATATAGTACCTACTCACTGGCAGGAAATGCATAAAATAAAAAAATACAAAGTTATATCTCTTTTAATTTCATCTAAGGTGAAAATCAAAGTATTTCATTCTGTACATTCAAAATTTGGGGATAATGAAGTTTTATCATTTTGAAGGGTCCTTTTTTTTCATGGTCCCAAATGTTCATAATAATGAGTATTTTCCCGGATCATCCAACCATGGTTTGCAGTACACACAGCTCTGATTTTGTGGTTTCTTTTTCTTTAGAATAAAGGTCATAGCATATCACCTATTGATTTTGTAAATTTTTTGATCATTTTTAATTTTGAAAATGTACTCAACCCTCAAAAAATATTAAACGTCAATATATAATGATTGTTTCAATCTCATCAAGTGTATTATTTACATTTTCTATGTCCTTATGTATTTTTTATTTCCACAGTCTTAGAAGACCTAAAAGATCACGTTAAAGTGATCATCACTTCACTAGTCTTTTAACCAAATAATTGACTGATATATTTAGTTAAAGCAGATGGTTCTTAAAAGGACATTTTCATAATTCATTGTATTTTTTATCAAAATAAAAGAACTTCTTTGGTCAAGTGTCTGTTGCCTTAATTTCTATCTTGTCTGCCACTTCATACTGCTTTCTTTTGTTGTTTCCCTGATAAATATTTGACAATCATTTAATTTTAAGATTTTGGTGTTTCTTTCTTGAGAAGCAACTTTTGTAAGCAGGTTATAGTGAGATTTTATTTCAGTTTAATGTTTTCTTCTTATTTATTCCACATGGTATATGTCGAATTTTTATCATTTTTTAATGTCCTTTGGATTTTTTTTTTTTGGTGTTGTTGTTTAGACAACATCTTGCTGCCTTCATCTTCTTTAGTAGTTTGGAAAGTATATATTTTATTTATTATTCTATTATTGGTTAGATTTGTGCTTTCAAAAATATCTTTACTTGAAATAGAAAATCATCCAGACCAGGACTCACTGTTCTCACAGAACAGGAAGTCAGAACATAGAAGTACAAGGTTGTTCAGCTGCTCTCTAGGGTCATTCGTATTCCAGACTCCTCCCCTCACTCTGCTCTGCTGCCCTAAGCATAAGGCATGCATCCCACAGAGGCCACTGTGTCCTAGAGGAAGGATGTATCTTGCCCTCCCACCCTATTCCAGACAGGAAGAAAGAGGAGAGGAGGTGGAGGGAAGAGAGGGGAAGGAGGAGAAAAAGGAAGAGGAAAATGAGAGAAAGAACTGGAAGGAAGAGTTGTCTCTACCTGTGTGGTAAAACTTACACAGAAACGACAGTGAACTTTCTCTTCTATCTCATTGGCTAGTATTGTGTCACACGGCTTCCTCTGGCAATAAGCAAGCTGGGAAATAGAGGATTTTTTTTTAATCTGGGTCATTTACTACTCTGAACAAAACTGGGTTTTTCTTAGGAAGAAGGGAGTATATATTTTAGGCAAAGATTAGAAATGGCTTACCCTTATTTCTAAGGTTGTCAAAGTCAAGAGTGAAGCAATCTGTTTTGTCTGCCTGCTTCTGCTCGCCCCCCAGTCCCACCCACAACCACACTCCTTCACAACTGCATTCTAACTCTGGCTATTCATAAATTTAAACATAAAATTTAAACCCATTTTCTTCACTAAATTATAATTTTACATTATATATATAACTTCTCTTTCAAAGGTTTTAAAATCACACTAAAATCATATTAAATTTATAATGATTGAGTTTCACTCTTCAGATTCTTTTGAACCATGAAATTGCCTTTCTTACATTTTGGGTTTTGGTTCTTTTCTCAGTTGTCTAAAGGAAAGCATTTAAGTCAGTTTTGAAAATAGGTGTACCTAGGTGGTGTATACTCTGCACTTTAGCATGTGGGAACTTGTCTCCCTAACTCCACACTCCCACGCCTAACCTGTGCATCACATTTGAAGATAGTTGCCATTAAAAATGGTTCCAACACATTCAGGCCTCTGATTACTTGAAGCCAAAAAATTACTTGCTCTTTTCTTAAGTCCAGTCTCTATAGTTTTTTAATTCCAAAAACAAAACAAAACATAAGTGTAATTATGGAGGCAATAACCAATTGCATACCATCAACAAGACTTCTAAAAATGTATTTCTTCTCCCACTGCTCTCTTTCCTTAAAGTTTTATCCTTTATAGCAGGCCCCATCTCACTGCATCTGTGATTTTCCTTGAACATCTGGCTTCACATACCTCCAAACTCTGTTCATATACTTTTTATTTTTAACTTACTTTTTAATTTTCTCTTTTTTTATGAAATTTAACAAATGAAGTTGTGCAAACTTTACTCCAAATGGGATATGAGACACAGGAAACATCACCCCCAAAGTTCCCTTGTGCTGCTTCTTTGCAATCATCCCAAATCTTCCCTCTTCCTCTAAACCACGGCAACCACTGCTTAGTTCTTCCTCTCTACCATTTTGCTTTTTCCAGAATGTCATATAAATGGAATAATATGATAGGTAGCTATTTGAATCTGGCTTTTCTTCATTAATATAATGCATTTCAGACTCATCTATATTGTTGCATGGACTAAAAGTTTGTTCCTTTTTATTTCTGAGTAATATTCTATTGGATGGATGAATCACAGTGTTCTTATCCAATCACCATTATAGTGAGTGGAATTACATCTCCAAAACGATGTGTTCCAGTTTTTACCTAGATTATCTGTGAATGTGACCTTATTGGAAAGAGGGTCTTGGCAGATATAAACAAGTTAAAGTGAGACCATACTGGATTAGGTTGGACCCTAAATTCAATGATAGTATCTTTACAAGAAAAAAAAAGAGATTTAGATAGAGACATGAGAAAGAAAGCCATGTCAATGGAGACAGAGATTGGAGTGATATATCTACAAGCCAAAGAACACCAAGAATTTCTGGGATCCACCAGAAACTAGGAAGAGGCAAGGAAGGACTTTTCCCTAGAGCTTTCAAAGGGAGCATGGCCCTGCCAACATCTTGATTTTGGACTCCTAGCTTCCAGAACTGTGAGGGAATTAATGTCCATTGTTCTAGGCCACCATATTTATAATATTCTTTATGGCAGCTCTAAGAAACTAATAAAACCAGTTGAAGGATATTTGGGTTGTTTAAGATTTGGAAAATAAATTAGGAATAAAACTGTGATACAAATCTATGTATAGGTTTTTGTGTGAACATAGGTTTTTGTTTCCCTTGAGTCAATTAGGAGTGAAATCACTGGGTCATATGTTAAATACATGTTTAAATTTATTAAAAACACAGCCATAAGGTTCACCAAAGCAGCCCTACCATTTTGCATTCCTACCAGGGATGTATGAGAATTCTAATTGCTCTTGAATCCCTCAATCACTTAGTTTTATCAGGTTTTGCACATTGACTTTTTAGAAATTCTAGCTCTTAGATTTTTTATTTCAGATATCTCTTCTTTTCTAACACAAGCCTCTTTAATGATATGAATTTTCCACTAAGCACCATTCTAGCAGAACCCCATAAATTGTATTTTCACGTTGTAATTTCATTTTCTTTTGGTTCAACATATTTTCTGAATTTCCTCAAGATGCTCCCTTTGACCTATAGGTTACTTACAAGTGTCTTGTGTGATTTCCAAGTATTTGAGAATATGCCAGGTTTCTCTCCACTGTTGTTACGTATTTTAAATCCATTATAATCAGAGGACACACTTTGTATGATCTCAATTCTTTTATTTCAAGGTGGATTTTATTGCCCAGAACATGGTCTAATTTGGGGAAGTTTCCATGTGTGTACTTGAAAAAAAATATGTACAATATGGTCATTGGGTGGAATGCTTTAGAATATGTATTTGTTCAGGTTGATAACAGTGTTTTTCAGGTCTCTGTAATCTTGCTGATTTTATATCTACTTGTTTTATCAATTACTGGAAGACGACTACTGAAGTCTTCAAGTATAATCGTGGATTTGTCTGTTGCTTTTTTCAGCTCCTTCAGTTTTTGCTTCATGTATAATAAACTTTGTTAGGTACATGCATGCACATTTGGAAGTACTATAACTTTTTAATGAATTGATCCCTCTATCATTATGTAATGCTTGTCTTTAATCATTTGAATTCTGCTTAGTCTGATATTAATATAACACCTCCACTTTTTTTCTGATTTCTTTATTGCATGACATATCATTTTCTATCTCTTTAATTATTTATCTATCTATAATTTTGTATTTATTATGGGCTTATTATAGATATCATATATATGAATCTTGAATTTTTCTCCAGTTGAACAATCCCTGTTTTTTATTTGGTTTATTTAAACAATTTACATTTACTGGAATTATTGTTGTATTTAAATTCAAATTTATATTTTATTGTTTTATTTTTCTCTAATAATACTTATGTCACCTTATATTCACTTAATATCTATCAATATGTTATTGCTTGCAGCCATATAGGCCCTGTTTCCTCTTCCCTTTATGGTATCCCTGTTATATGTATTACAGCTACATTGATTTAAAATCACATCATAAACAGTATAGGTTTTGCTCTAAACATTCATATATATTTTAATACTCAAAATAATAATTATAGTCTATTATATTTACCCAAATATTTAACAATTCTGTTTTCTTTATTTCATTTTTGATGTTCAGTTTTCCATGTGATGGCATTTCCTTTGCCCTGAAGAATTCCTTTAGCTGTTGAGAATATCTTTATTTCACTTTCATTCCTGAAGGAGCTTTTTCCTGAATATAAAATTATGGGTTGAAAATTATTTTAGTTTTTCATTTTAAAGATGGTGTTCCACTGTCTTCTGTTCTCCACGGTTTCTAACAAGAAATCCACAAACTATATATATATATATATATATATATATATATATATATATATATATACTGTCTCTTTTTTCTGTGCTATTTTCAAGATTGTGTCTTTATGTCTAATATTCAACAGTTTGATTATGATGTGTCTGGACCTGTATTTCACTGAGTTGATCTTAATTTTGTGTGTATTAAACTACTTGAATCTCTTCTTTTACATCTTTCATTAAAACTGGAAATCTCCAGTCTTTACTTTTACAAATATTTTTCTTGCGCTTTTACAGTACTCTTTTTCTTGCCGTTCAATGACATAAATGTGAGAGGTTTCACTAGTGTTCTATTTATCTCTGAACCTCTTTTCAGTTCTTTTCCATTTTTCTCTTTCATATTGGGTCATTTCATTCCATTGTTTATGTTCACCGACTCTTTTTTTGCCATCACCATCCTTCTGCTAAGGCCACACAATACTTGTGTGTTTCAGATATTATACATTTTCATTCTAAAATTTCCATCTGGTTCCTTTTTAATTGTTTCGCTTTTTCTGCTGAGAATTTCTGTCTTTCTATTTGTTTTAAGGGTGTTTGCCTTTATGTCATCATTCGTGGTCATAAAAGTATTTTTGAAATTTTTATTTGGTAGTTACAACATCTGGGTCTTTGTGGATTTTGGTTCATTGATTATCTTTTCCCTTAATAATTGGTCATAGACTCCTGGTTCTTTGTCTGTCTAGTGATTTTGTATTGTGTTATAGGCACATTGAATATAATGTTGTGAAACCCTGGGTCCTGTAAAAACCTCTGGAAAATGTTGGGTTTGGTTGGTTTGTTTGAGAAGTCTCTCAATTCAGTTAAGTTCAGACTGTAAGTCCTTTCTCATCCTCTGTGAATGATAGTTCCAATGTCAGTTTAGTTTTCAAAGGCTTTGCTATTCTTTGGGTTTATTCTGCACATAAAGCTCCGGCGTGATTTCAGAACATGTGTTGATTCATGCTTCATAATTAGAGGATACTCTTCTCTAGTTGTCTTCTCTCAAAGATTCCCCAAATCTCTGCTTCCCAGAGGCCCCCTTTACCAGTTCTTTTTGTAAAAATGATGAAAGATTAATTTTTCTTTGGGTGTAACCTCCCAGTGTTGGAATTTTGTGTTCAATAGTTGGGGAGTAAGGGGTAGGAGTCACACTTGGGATGAAGAGACAACAAACCAAAGATTCACTCTCTCTCTCTGTCTCTCTCTCTCTCTTCAGGCAAGAGGGGCCCCTTTACCCTAGATTCTCTGACCATGGAGATGGGATCTCTCTTGGGATTTAGATATTCACCACCACCACATCTGAGTAGTGCAGCACCATGATGGAGGCTGGCTCAGGCATAGCCAGGAAAGAAAATAGATAAACAAAAACACAAGAAGGATTGTATACTACATTCTCTGACTTTCAGAGGCCTCTTTTCCTGCTCTCTGATCAGAAAGATAACTTTCTTTAGGGTTTTGCTCCCCACACGTATTGTATAGTTCCACCTTTCAGACTGTTGGCCTTCCACGAATCAAAGCTGTGACAGAAAAGAATAAAAGAAGAAAAAATTAGGAACTTACCAGTACTGGCTATTCTTCTAGTTTTGACTCCCCTCCTCTGCCTGACTGCTATTATTTACTTCTCTGAGTCTTCAGGTAATTACCTTTTATATTCCATCCAGATGTTCGACTTTTAATCAGTGAGATAGATAAGAAGTAGTAGGCCTACTTTACCTTGGTCAGTACCAGAAGTATGTCATTTGCTAATTATGTAGAACAATTTATCTCTTGGCTACTCCCATTTTTATTCTCTATTCATCACCTAGAAAATTTTTTCAGGTTTTTTATTCAGCACCCAACTATTTCTTTTCCTGCCACAACATTGATTATACTGATGTAAAAAGAAAGCAATTTCCCTTCAAGAATTATATCTACCCACCACAAGCTTTTGATTTTCCAGTTTCTTAAAGGGTGTCTCACATTAAAATCTTTGTGAAGTTAAATTAATGCAATCTTTAGGGTACATGTCTATCATTCAACTTCCTGGTAAAGGAGGTTAAATAATCCAACAAAAGAACATTGAAACTACAAAACTTTAAATCAACTATCTGCTTTTTAAGTTAGAATTGTCATTTCATACAGCTAAAGGATCAGTAGTCTGTAATAACATGTCTCTTCCTCTCCCACGAGAGTGTGATTAGAAAGGCACCATATGGTAGCAGTCTGTGTTTTATATATAAATGGGGCAGGGGAAGGAGGAGGAGTGCGAAAGAAGGAGATGAAGGTAGTTTTGATTGCTAACCAAGTATGGTAAGAAAAATCAAGATGGATTCCATTTCTGCAACAAATAGAACACCTACTATGCAAGGAAGGCTGGGTGCTATATGCTGGAGGAGATTTAAAAATGCATAAGACAAGTTTTCCTATTTTCTAGGAGTTTAGTAGGAGAGAAAATTTGAACACTATTGTTTTAAAATAAATTGAACTATGATAATGCCAAGAGTGGTCAATGTAAACCATAATGGGTGTTCTAAAATAAAGGAGAATGAGATGAGCAATATAGGCTTCATGAAAGAGAATCCTTAAAGGCAAGACAATTAGGAAATACAAAGATTAGGGGAAATGCAGAGAGAACAGTGTCGAGTAAAAGTAGCAGAGAAATATAAAGCATAGAAAGGGAATATAACACATTTCAGTTTTTAGCCAAGTGGTAGGAGATAAAACTATAAAAGTACTGGGACTAGATCATCAGGGGTATTAAAAGCTAAAGCAAAAATGTTTACCTTGAGAGTTAATAAAGGCCCAAATTGAAGCTTGTTGAACAGGAAGAATAGCATAATCAGAGCTATGATTTTGGAAGGCCCATTTCTAGTGTGTGAACTATGGCAATGCTTGAGATCAGAGAGACGTAGAGGAAAGAACATCAGCTTCATTACTACAGCAATCTGGACAAGAGGTAACAAGTGCTTAAGTAGGGTAATGAAAATATGAATAGAATGGAAAGAAGATGGATTAAAGGTGTGATCAATGATGGTCCTGAGTGTCCTGGAAATAGAGAACACAGAAGCATAATACATTAGGGAGAAAAGTAGGCAAGTTCAGTTGGAAATAATGGGTTTAAATTTTATAAGACAACTTGTTGGAGATACTCATCAGGCAGGTAGGAAGGAAGCACTTCCAGGTACAGAAGAAGTGTTTGCCCTGGAGATGGGGAGGTAAATGGTCAGATCATAGGCATGGATGGAATTGCCAAGGGGGAAGAAAAAAGAAGTGAAAACCATGGGAGATAGCCAACTTTCTAGGCCAGAAAGTAGAGAAGAGAGAGCAGCTTTGTAAAGGGGGAAGAGACAGTTTTAAGGAGAAGGGATAATTATGTGGCAGGAAGTTTAGGAGGGCAAGCACAGAGTTTGCAATGAAAAGATGAATGGTGATACTTACAGGAGCAGTTTCAATAGTGTAGTGGAGGCAGAAGGCAGGCCACAAGGAGTAAGGATACCTGAGGGAAGTGACTGGGAGTAGGAGATGCAGTGATGTTTCTCCCTTGAAGAACCTTAGCAGCAAGGACCTGGGCACAATGCACCAACCTGAGGGAAATTTGGCCTCTAATGGATAGACCTAATCAGGAAGAAAATTGGGTACCAACAATATGAAGGAAACAATTTTCCAATGGTGTCAGACAGTCTGGATAAGTAAGACAAAAAAAATAATGGGGACAACAAGAGCTGATAGAGTCAGAAAAAAAGGAGATCTTCCTCCTACAGAGTGATATGGATTTTCTCTTCTTCAAAAATCTTTCTCATCTCATTTCAGAAAAAGATTTGTTTCTCTGCCCCCCATCTTTATTGGGTTAATGTTGCCAAAGAAGACAAAGGAATGATGTCAAATTCCAAAGATATAGACTACAAGGAAAGAACATGCTCTTTTCTAGCACTGGGAGGTGAAGGGGTGGAGAAAGAAAAAGGAAAGCAATGATCTGTGAGGCTTTGATAGCAAGCAGATGTACCACTTTGGCCTTATGTTCAAACTTGAAGCCAAACTCTTGCTACGGCAGCTTCTCTACTTGGGAATCTCCAGTGGGATGTTAACTGCCTCTCATTCTTCCAGGCTCCACTTTACTACCCTTCTCCCCAGCCATTAATTGGGGAACACAACCTCAAGGTACCCCTCTTTGATGCTGGGGAAGTGGAATGTCACTTGTTGCTCTAAGACTTTATGAAAATGTGAAAGGGGGGCTTGGGGAAGAGTTAGAAGATCTGTACTGTTATTGTTTCCCAGTTCCTCCCAGCTGGTGCTGTGGAGTGGCTCCCACTGAGACTTTCAGGGAGATGCTACAGTGCCCAGTTGAAAAATGTCCAGGTACTTAACACCTGTTTGGGAAAACTGCAGCGACATGGGAAGAGTAAATGGCCAATTACTCTGACCTCATCTTCGCAACCTTCTCAGAGAAGTGGCACTCAAGTGCAGACTCACCCTCCATGATGGACAAATGGCACCTTTTGTAGCACATTCTAAGTCTAGGAATGGTTAGTTATCTAGGGAAACAGGCTGGTGAAGTGGTCCTTACAGGCCTCTCTCTCTGTCTCTGTCTCTGTCTCTGTCTCTGTCTCTCTCTCTCCTCACCCACCTCCTCTCTGTCTCTGTCTCTGCCTTCTGTCTCTCTCTCTCTCACCACCCCTCCTCTCCTCTCTCTGTTTCTCCTCTTCCTACTTATGCCCCTCCTCTCCCTCTGTTCTCTCTGTCTGTTCTTTGTCTCTCTCTCCATCTTTTTCTATCTCTCTCCTCTTCTCCTTCCTCTCTCTCCATCTTTCTCTCCCTCACTCTCTTTCTCCCTGTCTCTCCATCTCTCTGTGTCTCCACAGAGCAAGGCCTCCCTGCTGCTCCTCCCCCGGACCTCCTGAAGCGCACTGTTCTGCTACCTCATTGACAATGGAGCCTTTGGGTTACATCATTCATTATTCCATTCCTGTTCTTTTCATAACTGTAATACCTGGCACATTGCTGACTTTCTGGGTTGCCTTCAACCTCCCAACCTCCCTGCTTATGTTCCCATGGATGCCTTTGAGGGATCCATCCACCATGAGGCAGTGGATTAAGGCTTTGTCCCTGGCTGTGTGGGATCTACCTAAACTTAAAACAAAGTGAGTCATTCATTTCATTAGACCAGACCAACAGGACAGGGATTAGAGACAGAGACTGGACTAGAGACAGAAATTGTTTGACCAAAGCTTCCATCTCTTTCCTTATATAAACTTTTCTTGGCAACCTCAAAGAGGAGGCAGCAACTGGACAGGTTTCCCACACAGCCAGGGACAAAGCCTTAATCTACTGCCTCATGGTGGATGGATCCCTCAAAGGCATCCATGGGAACATCAGCAGGGAGGTTGGGAGGTTGAAGACAACCCAGAAAGTCAGCAATGTGCCAGGTATTACAGTTATGAAAAGAACAGGAATGGAATAATGAATGATGTAACCCAAAGGCTCCATTGTCAATGAGGTAGCAGAACAGTGCGCTTCAGGAGGTCCGGGGGAGGAGCAGCAGGGAGGCCTTGCTGTCGCCATTCGCAGGCCTCCTGTGGCTGCGCTGAGGAGCAGAGGCCCAGCCCTGCTGTCGCGGGCACTCTGCAGGCTGCCGAGGAGACCTGGATTGCCCACAGTTGCACTCAGACAAGCCAAGAAGGACATAAATAATCTGTTATTAAACATCCCTATGCTAATAGCATGACTCTGTATTTATCCAGCGCTCTGCCAAGAGCCCAAACCTTTATCCAGGAGACCAGAACAGTTGATCTTAACACCTTTGAACAGATGGAAACTGCACAAATGGGAGAAACAGAAATAGAAAAGCAAACTATACCTCCTATGCACTAACTGTGGCCCAGAAAGGACATAATGTGTAAAGGGGAACTATCAAGAGAAAAATCACAATCTCTTCAGAAGTCAATGTACCTTTAATTTCAAAAGTACAACTGAGTACCATTTTCTAGACAGATGATTCCCCATTTCATATCTCTTGCTGTTCTTTGGATAGCTTCTGTTATTTCTCTTCCATCTGTTATTTTCATTTATTTCAGCTAGATTTTTCCAAATTGGAGGATCTTATTTTGGGAACGATGTATTCCAGAGATGTTACCCCATTTAAAAAGAACGATGATTTTTTTTTTCAACTTGGAAGAGTATTTTCTGGATCCAGGAGTCAAGTATATTTTCTAGGTTCAGAAATTAACAGTCAGAAACGTGCTGCCAGAGCTCCTTACCAAGCACCACGGAGAAGGGATATTTGGCCATATTGATGCTGCCCTGGGCAAGGATCTCCCTTTGTGTCTTCCCTCCAGAGTACATCATGTCCCCTTGAGGAAAGGCTTCCATCAGGCCTAACGCTCCCCTCTGGGTTTTGGCAGGCAAAGGAACTGAAATAGAAGTAAGAGTGTATCTGTGCTATATCCAAGGAGTCAGTTTTCTCAGAAGGAAGACCTTCCATCAGAAAAGCAGGGAGGAGGACAGGGGAAGAAAACCACACACCTGGTGGAAGCATGCCAGGCAGAGGCTGGAAAGGATGCCAGGGCAAAACAGGAGTCCAGAAATTCACGTCACTACCCAAGAAAGAGGAAGAAGATACCAAGACACCCGATTTCTTACCCAGAAGTGACATTTTCACTTTGAGTCCTCTCCTAGATGTTAAAATGTTAAATATATGAAATGGGAATGTCATATATATGACATTTCTCTCAAGTTACTTTCTTAAGCTACATCTCTCTTCTACCCTCAACTTACTCTTGGCTCTAACCATGGTGGATTACTACTGATTCCATATGTGCCGTGTGCTTTCCCATAAACATGCTTTTGTATGTAATGAGTCTGCCTGGATGCCATTTGCTCTTTTCTGTGTCTGGCAAACCCACTCATCTCCTCCAAGCCAGCTGAAATGTCATCTCTGTGAAACCTTCTCGGTCTCCCAAACCACAGTTGTTATGTGTTCCTCCAGCTGTGTTCCATGCACCCAACTCATGTCTCATTTATGGCACTTACAGCACTTTATCTTCACTGTTTTCCCCACTGGACTGTGTTAAACTAAGGTGTTCCATCAACATTTGTGGGTGGAATAATGGAGGTAAATTGTGATAGGTGAACATGCATTATAATATAGAAGACATAACTCAGTATAGAATCAAAGTGGGTAGAAACAGATTGATTTGATCAGTTTCTTCATAGTGTATTGTTTTAGTGACAATGCTCACATTGTCACTAAATGTCTCTGTGGGTCTCACTGCACAGAGACAGAGGAAAAAATCCTAAGACTCAGGCCCAAGAGACACTGGTTCTAATTAAGCTTCTGCCATTGACTGGTTGAGTAATATCCTAAAACCAACTCACATTTAGTTTCCTTAGCTGTCAAAAGCACCACTGTTATTTCCTTTGCCTTTTCTTATCTATTTTGAGCTTAAAAAAACAAAAAGAACGAATAGATGAGAAGGTGGTCTAGTGGCTATCTAGGAAAATGATAGTGTAACTAAATTTCCTTAAACTTTTCCTCCTCTTCTATCCCACCAATCTGTGCCTGTAAGTTTATCAACAATAAAATAGCAATCATAGTCATAATCATAATAAAATTTAAAATATTTTATTATAGCTAAAAAGCTCTTACTTTTGTTTTTCACTTATATGTTGTAAGTACAAAGGACTTTCCCAACAAATTCTTGAAGAAAGGACTGAGTAGCATATGAAATAAAATCCTATCACATTAAGATGTGCTTTTTTAAAGGAACGCCTAAACTCCTGTGTTGAAACAGTTGCACATCTGCAAGTCCAACTTTCTATACTTCTGTCATATGATGGCGACATCTAAGCCAGAAGAGGTCACATGGTCTATGTGCATTAGGGACAAGAATAGGATTCAGACCCAAGTCACCATTGCCAGGTTAGAGCTGGACAGCCTACAACAGGATCAGGGAGGTGATCGGGAGAAAGCTATTGGTAGTATTTCCCAAAGTGGAAGGGCTGGGAGTTTGCTAGGCTAGTTTGCAAGCAGGCAAGACAACAGAGGAGCCTCTGCTCTCCCCCTTCCCCTTCCTCACTCTGATTCAGCTACGCTAGCCTCTAACACTCCAGCCTCAGGAGCCATGCACTTTTCCGCTTGCCAGGAATGCTGTCCCTCCAGCGGCCCATGTCCACACAACCAGCTCTCTCACCTCCTCCATGGCTTTGCCTAAATGCCACCTTCTCATGGAGTATGGAGTATGTCGTTTACCCATTGTAAACTGCAGCCCCTCCACCTAGCACTCCTTTTTCCCTTTACAGTTTTACTCTTCTGCACAACATTCTATTTATTTGCTTATTATCTACCTCTCTCCCTTCACATATAAGCTCCACAGGACAGGGATATTTGTCCTTTTCATTTATAGCCATAACTCCAGTGCCTGGAACAAGGCTCAGTATTGCCTCTAAAATGTTTTTTGAGTGAATGAATGAATAAATGGATAAATGAGGAGGACTTGCAGCAGAAATTGTTCCTGATAGACACTGAGAGCACGTTATTCCTTCTCTCTTTGTATATAAGAACCTCATCACTAAACAACTGGCAGGTTCCCCTGGTCACAGTACACTTTTCCACCCAAACTGAGGACTGACTGATCACATGCAGCTCAGGGCATTCAGAGAGGAAAGCTGACACCATTTACTGTTACCTGACTGGAAAGTGACCTTCAGCTTACCGAGGTTAACTAAGACAGCTTACCAGGGATAGGATACTTTAAACTCTCCTGGACATCTTATCCTTCCATGGTGATTTAGATAGGCTCCCAGGATCTTATAAGCCTTAGTTCTTGATAAAGGTAGAAAGATTGGATTGAATTTGAACTTAAAGATTATTATTATATTTTAATTCATCTCTGATATCAGGTCGTTCACTGGCCATTGATGCATGGCATGCCTGTCTATGTCCAGAGGGGTAGCCTCCAGGGCCTCATGTTGGAATTGGAATTGAGGAATGAAAACTTGCCAAAACAAGAGTTATTATGGGGCATCTGGGTGGCTCCGTGGTTGAACGTCTGCCTTTGACTCAGGTCGTGATCCCGGGGTCCTGGGATGGAGTCTCACATCAGGCTTCCCTCAGGAAGCCTGCTTCTCCCTCTGCCTGTGTCTCTGCCTTTCTCTCTGTGTCTCTCATGAATAAATAAATAAAATCTTTACAGAAAAAAAAATCAAGGGTCATTATACCAGAAGTTGCAGCCAGAAAATTACTGACCAGAATGAAAATATGGGGACAGAAGGATTCAGAGTTTAGAGCCAAAGATCTAGCAGGTCCCAGTGGAAGCAAGATGGAGAAATGGGAACTACAGGCAGTGAGACATTGGGAAGGACATACATGCAAGAGCTGGAGAATCCCTGTGGTTCAGTGGTAAGATCTGGTTCAGTGATTTATTACAAAGCAGTTTCTTGAGTCAAAGACAGAGTTTTTCTTTTCTTTTTTGAAGTAATATCCACACCCAATGTGGGGCTCAAACTCACAATCCCGAGATCAAGAGTCACATTCTCTACTGACTGAGTCAGCCACACACCTCAGACAGTCTTGAAGGAACTAAGTTGAGCCAAAAATGAGGAGAGAGGTAATGATTTTGGTGAGATAACCAACTCCTCCTTGTTTTCTGGGCCCTTCTTGGTTTTAGCCCTGAAATCCCACATTTTGGTAACCACCTCTGTCCCAGGTAAAGGAGATCCACAGGTGGACACCTCTGAGAGGCGCTCAAGACAAGGTCAGCGGCTGAGAACAAAAAGTGGTGGGGAGGACACACAGAGGCTTGTGGAGAAGGCTGGGGGTGGGAAACAGCTTTCACAAGGAAAGAGAAAGTGACAGTCAAACCATGTTGAGAAAGGAAAACCTGGTTGTGTTGAGGGGCTTCTCCAAAGGCCTTGTTGAATCCAGATATATGATGTGTTTAGAACATCTATAGTGAGGCTCAGCCTTCTTTATTTTTCAGAAAGAAAAGAATGATTTTACTTCCACTCACCTAATTTAAAGTACAGTTAAATGCACCAGAGTCATCCTCAATGTCTATGTTTTATCTTGTACACTAAGTATTTGGAAACCATTCAGTCTTCTTCAAGTTGCTGGAGCATCTCAGCAGATTACTGTGTCCTAAATTTCCTTGTCTTCAAACCCCATGCTTCCCAGAATCCCAAACTCACAAATAAGTGTTGTAAAATCGCTTTGTTGCTAAGGAAAGTTGCAATCATCTATTTCCTTTGTTTTGACCCACAACATGTAAAAATCAATTAATTTAATCTGTTATACTTCCAATGCTTTAATCCTGATCATATATATCCACACGCAGATGAACCAAGTGAGCCAGAAAGAGTAGCCTGTGATTAGAGGCTATTCCTCCAATAGCATCCATGGATCTGCCCTCCACCAAGTACTTTTCAATTTATTTTATCTTTCAGCCCTAGATCCCTTTTATACAGCACAGAACTATACATGGTAGTCTGATACATAAAACAGATAAAATTTGACTTGCTGTGACCAAAGCAGGTAGGGCGATCAGGAGCCATCTTATACTCCTTTCCAACATAGGAGATACCTTATGGAATATTAGGGGGACTGAGAGAATGGTTTGGAAATTTTTGCACCAACACATTCATACTCCTTTGTCCAGGCTACAGGAAAAATGGATAATAGATGCACAAGAGATGAGTAAACTTGGGGTGCCTTGGTGGCTCAGTCAGTTAAGCAGATGCCTTTGGCTCAGGTCATGAACCCGGGGTCCTGGGATCAAGCCCTACCTTAGTTCCCTGCTCAGCAGGGAGCTTTCTTCTCCCTCTCCCTCTGCTGATCCCCCTGCTTCTGTTCTCTCTTTCTCTCTCTCTCTCTCTCAAATAAATATATATATATATATTTATATTTTTTTAATTTTTATTTATTTATGATAGTCACACAGAGAGAGAGAAAGAGAGAGAGAAAGAGAGAGGCAGAGACACAGGCAGAGGGAGAAGCAGGCTCCATGCACCAGGAGCCCGACGTGGGATTCGATCCCCGGTCTCCAGGATCGCGCCCTGGGCCAAAGGCAGGCGCCAAACCGCTGCGCCACCCAGGGATCTCCTAAATAAATATATATTTTTAAGTTTAGTGGTTAATAAAGGTAATAGCATTACTAATATTATTTATTATTTTACTATTTGAAATATTTCCATCCTACCTTCAAAGTAGTCATGATGATGATCTAGGCAAAGTATCCAACATCTTTTCAGACCAGCATTTCTCAAGCATAGATTCCATCACAGGTGGGTCACTGTCATAACTGCGGGTCATTACAATCAGTCAGTCACGGGGCAGGGGGGTATACCACTAGTAATGCAAGTATGAATACCACAGTTGGTTTTAAAAATTTGATGACTGAAAGCATATCTTCTTTAAAGGAGATTGGGACATGAAAAGAGAACATCCCTGTGTTCCTGTGAGACAATTTTAGGGAGTCCCTTCAATTATGCCAAAAGAAACATCCTTCTTTTGAATAGGGAGCTGAGATGTCTATGAAGAACTAAATTTTTAATAATGTCAAAAAAGTCCCCATAATGTACATGGTTTTTATTTAGAATAAAATATTTTATTCCCTAAAGGTCTTCACTGAATCAGGTTGGAGAAACCCTTATGAGGCAACCATTTCCGGCATCCAGTTATGAGATTTTTGTTTCCTAACACTTTCTATAGGTTATCTCCAAACTTTTATTTAAATATACCAGAAGCAAACTTTTATTTAAATGTACCAGAACTACCAGAAATGTACCAGGCTGAGCTTGGGATTCAGTTATAAAATTTTGTAATGTGGGATGCCTGGGTGGCTTAGCGGTTAAGCGTCTGCCTTCGGCCCAGGACATGATCCTGGAGTCCTGCGATCCAGTCCCACATCGGGCTTCCTGCATGGAGCCTGCTTCTTTCTCTGCCTGTGTCTCTGCCATTCCCTTTCTGTGTCTCTCATGAATAAATAAATAAAATCTTTAAAAAAAATAAAAATAAAGTTTTGTAATGTGAACAGCATGAAGAAAAGCCAAACAGGATTGGGTGCTAAATGGCAGGCCAAGCTGGTCAGTGACAATAGGGAGACTTTGAGTAACATGAACACCTTCCTCAGAGAGTCCTAGAAACACCTGGGAGACTACCTACTAAATGTCAATCATTGTCTAGGTGATGGAATGAAATAAAATGTTCTGAAGTATCCCATTTGAGATGAGAATTGGATACATGCCTTGGTTGAATTTGATAAACAGTTGGTGAGTGCCCCTCCTGAGTCTCTGGACCAGAGCAAATTTGAAGACAAAACAATAGAAAGAATCAGATATCTGGTTCTCAGCCTGGCCTCATCGACTGAGGCTGGCCCCTGAGAAGAGAAAAAAAACATTGTCCCCATTGCTACAGAACACAGGGACCTCTGGCAAAAGTAGATGTAGATAGTACAAACATTTGAGGGCCTGGAAGACTCTGAGTCCCAGGTACAGCACCTAACACAATGGCGGTATCTGCATAAGGCCACCAACAGGAAGACATGACAGGGTGATGCCCTCACACAGAAGGTGCTTCTGGACACCCATGAGGTGTCAAGAAGAAACTCAGTCAGGAATGTTGTCGTTTTTCATCCGCTAGCAAAATGCATGTCAAGCTGTTCACATGGCCTCATCTGAAACCTGGTAAGGCCCAGGGAATACTAAGGTCACCAAAGATGAAAAGTTCAGTCTGTAGTGGCTGGAAACGCACAATTTCAGAGTACAGCAAACATGCAAATAAGTAAAGAACAGCATATCATGCTAATTGAGGCAAATATAAAACACTATGAGAACAGAGCAAGGTGCGTGGAATGACAGATAACATTTGAGACCTGAGAAGGCACCAAGCAGGAAAGCACTTGGAAGTACAGATAGGTAAACAATAAAGGAAGGGTGTTCCTGGCAAGGGAACAGGTGGACTGGGGCACAGAGGTCACAGAGCCAGAGCACAGTGGAAAGAGCTCACTGGGGCAAGGACAGATCGAGAGTGGCTGTGGGGAGAGTTACTCATCAGATAATCATCAGGATTGCCAGTGCAATTTATGAAGAGAGCTCCCATTACAGTGCAGTGGAAACACTGGCAAGGTCTTTACAGAGACACAAGTCAGAAAACCATCCCAAGGAACTGGCAAGAGTAGAGCTTGAACCAAGGGTGCTCTCCTTTTAAGATGCAAAATGGAGACAATGTACTTAATTATATCCCCTACCACTAGCACTACCATCCCCTTCTCCTTGGTAGTTCTAGGTTACACCTTAAAAAATATTTACTTTCCCAAACCACAGTGAGATATCACCTTAGATCTTTCAGAACGGCTGGAATCAAAAAGACAAGAAATAATAAGTGTCAGCGAGGATGTGGAGAAGAAGGAACTCTTGTGTGCTATTGGTGGGAATGTAAATTGGGGCAGCCACTGTGGAAAACAGCATGAGGTTTCTCAAGAAATTAAAAAATAAAACTATTATATGATATAGTAATCCCACTCCCTTCATTTCATTTCAAAGAAAATGAAAAAATTAATTTGAAACAGTAGATGCACCCCTATGGTTAGAATAGTACTATGTCTAATAGCCGAGATGGAAGCAACCCAAGTGTCCATTGATAGATGAGTGGATAAAAAAGATGTGTGTATGCGCATGTGCATATAACAGAATACTACTCAGCCATAAAAAAGAATGAGATCTTGCCATTTGCAACAACATGGATGGACCTAGAGGGTGTATAATGTTAAGTGAAAAAAGTTAGACAGAGAAAGACAAATACCATATGATTTCACTCACATGTGGAATTTAAGAAGCAAAAAAATGAATGAGCAATGAGATGGGGGAAAAAAGAGGCAAACAAAAATAAGACACTTAAATACAAAGGACAAACTGATGGTTGCCAGAGGGGGAGTAGATAGGGGAGGGGAGTGGGTGAAATGGATAAAGGGGATTAAAAGGTACAAAGTTCCCACTATAAAATAAGTAAGTCATGAAGACTTAACAGCATAGGGAATATAGTCAGCAAGACTGTAATAATATTGTTTGGTGACAGATGGTGACTGCACTCATCGTGGTGAGCAGTAAGTAATGTATAGAATTGTTGAATCACTATGTTGTACACCTGAAACTAATATAACACTGTATAATAATTATACTTCAATAAAAAAATAAAATAATTATTAGCTTTTCTGAATTTAAAAGAAATTATGTGAAAACAATCTGTCCTAGCAATCTATCATTTTCGTGAAGGTTTGAGTCAGATGGTGGGTAGGGACTTGCAGCTAGCCCCCGCGTAGAGATCTTACAGATTAAGTTTTCTGTTGAGACACCATTTAAAGAAACTGAAACTCATGGTAAGGAAGAGAGTTTTACTTAACAGTTTTAAGTTTCCGATGGGCCTTCCTGAGTCATCAGCTGACTCATTCCACCTGCTCAGTTTTATTATTAATTCAAAAAAAAAACCCTAATAACAATAGAGTCAAAATTATGCTACATGTTTTGATTTCTTTCCTCCCATTGCATAATTCCCTCGTTTTGCCCACATTTTGGCAGTTTCTCTCACTATGCATGCAACAATGAGAAACACTCTTTTAAAAATATTTTCAACCCCCTCACATTCACATGAAATTATTTCAGTTCTACCTTTGTTTCAGTTCTTATATAAGATCCATTGCTGTCTAATATTAGATCATTGTATTATATGTGACTTAGTTCTAATGCATGGTGGGAGTTTGAAAGATCCCACATTGGAGTGCTCCTCTAAGGCCAAAAAGAAAAAAAAAAAAAAGCATTTGGTAATGTGAATGATTAACTCCCATTTCATTATTTTAGTTAGATGTTGGTTTCTTGTTTTAAATCAAAATCTGGTCACTTTGAAAGGAAATATGTTTGTTGCAATTATTCATGTGAATATATGAGTGGGTGTAGGTGTGTATGCCATACACTTAGAGCTACGGTGCCTGATTGATGCCCCAATATTCAGTAAAACCAAAGCCAGAAGCCCAAGCTGCCCTCCCTCATCCTTCAGGCTCAAACTCCTGGAACAGTTAAGGTATCTAAAAAAAAAAAAAAAAAAGTCACAAAGCAGCAGAGACATTCCACCTGAGTGAGTTTTTTCTTAGCATTCCAAATGTGAGTGAAATTTGTCTAGACACTGAACACTGGCTACTACATTGGAGCCAAAAATGTGAAGTCATCTTTGTCACTAATTTGGCCAAGTCTGCATCAAATTATCATGGTGAAAATAGTGTGAAAGAGTATATATAGGTTTAAAATGAGATTTGAAGTGAGATGGTTGCTTTTAGAGAGTGGGTCTGATTTTTTTTTTTTTCATATAAGTTAAGAAGAGAGATGAACATGATGGTGGAGAGGCTGGTAAGAAGAAGATGCAGACTTCCCTGGATGATATGTGGATTTTTATGTAGCTGGTGCCTCTCAGACTCTATGGTTTCCTCCTGATTGCCAGGCTTCAATTTGCACAGGAGGCCCCTAGTCCTCCTGTGTGGACTGAGCCTCCTGGTCTCAGGAGAATTATACGATCGCAGTTCAGTGGAATATAACAAACTTTCTAAGAAATGTGAGTTTCTCTTCCTCAAACCTCTAGTCTATACCAATTTATTTCCATGTGGCTCTGCAAGATCTTCGACTTCTCTGCTTCAACTGAAAAAAAAACTTCTGTTTCAGCTTTCACTTGTGGAGTGGCTGACCCGAGAGCAGCAGTAAAACAAAGAAAAACTTTGCTAGAAAATCTTGGGAAAGATAAATAAAGATGAGGAAAAGTAAACTCATGCTCAGAACTGCACTCTAGTGCGAGCAATGAGAAAGAAAGCCCTGAAAGGAGTAGAGAACAAAAGCTTCCCCCCACCCCAGATCAACCATTTGGATCACCCTGTATCGTAGGAGAATCTTAAATGTCCCCAGGACCGAGGGGGCAGGAGTGGGAAAACATGCCAAGAATGTCAGACAGGCATCAAGTCTCTTGTAAATTGGGACTAGATCGACACAAACTGGCAATCATATATCTTTGCAAAAAAATAATAATAACAATTAAAACAAGGTTTCAAGGATTTCCTTGAAAGCCCCGGAAAGTATCTGGCAGTCAAGAGACAGTGAAAAGAAAACATATATATGAACTGGTATATTTGTCATTGTACAAATGAAGAAACGGAGCTTTAGGAAGATTAGGACCCAGACTCACCCATCTGCTGCGTGTGTAAAATGACATTTAGGTTGTCTTTCTCAGAGTGCTGCCTATACTCAAGTAGAAACAATGGTCTTTGTGAAGATTTTCAGACCCATGACTAACCATGTTTCTTTTAATCCTATTTTCTGTGCAGGACCTACCATCCTCATCCCACCAGCCTCCCCCTAGAAACCCAGATTTGGGGAGGGACCATACTTCCCAAAACAACTCCATTAAGGAAGTTGAGTTATTGGTGATATATTATCTACATCTTGATCTTCAAGAGAATTTCTAGAAGCAAAGCAGAGCAACAATATTCTCTCCAATATCAAGATGAGGGAGCTAAAATTTTAGGAGGCTGGAGACTGCACAAAGTTATAGAATTTATAGAGACTGGACAAAACCCCGAACCCTGATTCTTTGTCTGCTTGTTTGTTTCAAAATCCCAAGTCACTGTCGCATCCGCCCGATGGACCATTTACAGTGAGATTTACAGGAATACGAACCTGAGGAAAAGTCAGGTAGGTCTCTAATGAATTTCTATGTGTATTTAATTCCCGCTGAATATAACCCTGCTTGTGTTTTTGTTTCCCTCTTTGTATTTTTCCCCTGCATCTATAATTGATGTCTTTGAACTTTAAGAAAGATGCTCCAGGGGAAACTATGACAAGCTTAAGGATATTGGGGAAACTGTTCAAAAGCCCCTTTGGCATCTCATCCGGCCTTGAATTTCTCTTTTAACAGGGCAATCCTTTATTGCCTATTAGGTAAAAAGACAAATGAATACATTTAGCCTTAATAGCATGCCTTTTCAACTAGAATGCCTCTGCCATTTCTCTTCTCCCCTTTGTTTTCCCATCAGAATAAAACATTCATCCATATTCAGAAATATATGTTGAGTGCACTTTATTTTCAAGGCACTAGGGGACAGTCAACGGTGAGGCAATGAAGCGGGGTGTCCCTAAGCTAAGTCCCTAGTTATGAGGGCCATTGTCTCCTGAGTCCAGCTTGTCTGGTTCAAGTCCTGCTTTAGATAATAATTACGACTAAGCCTCTGATAGATCTTCTGGGGAAAGCTAAAGCTGAAAATTTAGGGAGCATCCTCCAGCTTCCAGCAAAGGCAAAATATTTGTTATGGGAACGGAAGCTAGCACCTATTATTCTACAGACAAATATGAGGGTAGATGGAAAAAACTAGAGTTTAAACCAGGCAAAGCATGAAAAGGAAACATCGGGTAAATGAGAGAACAGAGTCCAAAGACCAGTCTGTCCAATCCAGGACTTGAATGCCCGGGAGGGTCCAAGAGCAGCCTAAGAGTAAGCAGGTAGCTGTCAGGATCATCTTCTGGAAGATTGCACAACCCTCTGTCAGCTGCTGTGATGCTCCAGGACCTGTAGTCTGCTGGGCCTGGTTAGTGTGGTGAAACCTTCCTGCTCTCAGGTGAGCCATTTGGGGAACAGACAAAAGTATTTGGGAATATTGTTGATGCAAACACAGGCCTCCTTGGCTAAGGCAGGAAATCCTTGTAATGCAGAACTTTGGTCAATAGAACCAAGGTTATCATTTCTCAAGAAGTAGAATGGCTTTCCTGCCTACTATCTATTCCTATTTGCTGCCCCCTGCCAACCCAGATAGGGAGCACTGCCTCTTCCTCTTGATTCCCCAAAGACTTGGAGACATAGAAGGGAATTAAACAGTAACACCATGAAATAGCAACTTAAAATTAAATGTTAGATATCCATTGCCTTTTTAATTTCTTCCAGTCATCACCACTAATAGAAATTTCTCACCGGCTAAATGTCTCCTTAGACTTCCAGAAAGCCCCTCTTCTTCCTAGTCTTCCCCCTTTCTAGTTCCACCTCCACACACACACATACACGCCTGAGCACAGAAGCAGAGAAATGAATTCATTTTTCATGCAGAGGACTTCCATTACCTTTTGGGTTCACTGTTTCTCACAAATCCAATCTCTTGAGCATTGAAATCCTGCACCAAACGTCAACCAACATACTTTGTTTAAATGAAAGGGTGGGATGCCTGGGTGGCTCAGTGGTTGAGCCATCTGCCTTTGGCTCAGGGCATATCTTAGGACCCCAGCATCTAGTCCCACATCCAGCTCCCCACAGGGAGCCTGCCTCTCCCTTTGCCTATGTCTCTGCTTCTCTCTCTCTCTCTCTCTCTCTCTCTCTCTGTGTGTGTGTGTGTCTCATGAATAAATAAAAATATAAATAAATAAATAAATAAATAAATAAATAAATAAATAGGTATCTGGAGCTATGCTACTCCTTTCTGCGGTAAGGCAGTTGAAGTTGATGTTAATAGCATTCTTTTCCCTTTTCTATTACAAATGTTTGGCTACTGCTAACTTGACGATTGCAAAACCAGTCTTAGAATATGAGAGCTAAAATGAAAAAAAAATAAGTTTGTGCACCTAGGATGTGTGTGTGCATACATGTGCCTATAAATATATAGTAATATATATATTTGCATTTATAGATAAAATTAGTTCATACAGTAGGTTAGCCTGATTGGTTAGCTTGTGGTGTGGTTTTGGGGTCAGAATGCAAGTAGAATCAAGATCTACTAAATCTTGATTTCAATTTATGGAGATTGAGGTCATTGTCATATTTGCCTTTGGCCAGAACTCCTAAGTCTCAGGCAACAGTGAATCTATGGGTGGAGGCCAAGAAGGAGGCTGGCCTTTAGTAAACTTAGGATTGCATACCCAGAGTGAACTCTGAGTTTGGGGTCAACTCCATGGTTGCCTCAAAACAGGAGAACTGGAAAAACATAATTAATTTGAAATAAAGTATAATGGTATTGGCTAAAAATAATCCCTCTTTGCCAGGCAGCCCTCAGCAGAACACTCTTGGATTCAATTATAATAAATAACCGATACAAAGAAGATGTGACTTAAAACACTTATCACTGAGAATATATTTGTTGAAATATGCCTCCTTTAATCATACATAGAATCTTAAATGAATTCATTTCAGAAATCCCATATAAAGGTAAATTCTTAATGTGTATTATTATACATTTTTAAGTCATAATGCAATTTGATAAGCTTGCAAATTACTTTAGCAGTAGTAATTTTAGAAAAGTGTGTGATAAGCTGGTAATTTTATTTACTAAAGCTAATTTAAGCAAATACTTATGAATCCATTAAGGGGTGAATCATCTTCCATTCAACAAGTTAATAGTGAGTATTTAGGACATGTGTTTACCAGTATAAATTAGGGGGAAAAACACCACCAAGCATAGCAGACATTTAAATAATTTTATTTAATTAAAATAAGTTATGTACACTGGGTCTTTTTCCTCACAAACTTATATTAATAAAAAAAGCATCTACCCTTTTTTAATTTAAGCCATTTTAATTACAAAATTTGAAGATGTAGACATTATGGACAAAGTTTACATTATTGTAGCCCCATCAACTCAGGAAACTTTAAATATTGGGTTATGCAACCAATTCAATCTAACTTCCTTCCCACGTGTTTTGAACAACTGCAAAAGAAAGATAAGCTGCCCTGTTTTTCAGTTCCCAGATGATTTCAAAGTTTAGAAGAAATGCATTTGAGAAGTGTTCAACTGTGATAGTAACGAAGTTAAATTTAAAATAACTAAAGACCATTTAAAAAAATTTTAAATGCTACAAGCTTGATGACAACAACAGAGAATGTTCTGGTGCAATTTCTGACAACATCCTGTATCACATGATAGATCATCAAGATACATCAAAATATTATATTCTTTTAAAAATTCCTCTTACAAAAAAATCCAAAACAAGATAGAAGATGTATGCACAAATATTCACTGTAATACTAGAGCAAAAAGGAGAAAAAAGGGGGAGAAATTTCAGCACCAGAGATGAGAATGGTTCAGTTATGTATCTTCTATTTGCTCAAGTATTATCAGGTAAGTTATATAATAACCAAAGTTCTCATCATGGTATGGAGAAATCCTTGTTGCACAATGAAAACATCAACTATGTGATCACGTCCATGCTATTGTTATGATGACTATGGACAAGTGATGGAAAAGCAGGTTTAGAAGAGAGAATAAAAGGGTTTTACTATTAAAAGCCTATCATGAGAACTGCTCTCCCCTGATCCCAGGTCCCTCAAGTGTGGAATTCATCTGCTTGCTATTACGGGAGAAACATCTGCTGGTAGAGTAGATGCTGTTTGAAGGAGAAAATAAAAGAATTATGTACATGTGTTAGAGGAAAAAGAAAAAAATGAATGGGGAAAACATTTGTCTTGACTTATTCTCAAGATTAGAATGGAGGACATAATACAGGCTAAGCAGATATGAATATTGTTATGAATAGAATTATGTACCCCCCATCCCCCTGCCTATATATATATACATATATATATATATATATATATATATATATATATATATATATTCAAGTTCTAGTCCTCAGTACCTGTGAATGTGACCACTGGAAAATAGTCTTTGCAGATATAATCAAGTGAAGATGAGGTCATACTGGATTAGGGTCATCCTTAATCCAATGACTGATGTCCTCATAAGAAGAGGAAATACTGGACCAAACACACAGGGAAACCACTGAGCGAGGATGGAGACAGACTTGGGCGTGATGCATCTACAAGCAAGGGAGATGCCAAAGATGCTGCCAATCACCAGAAACTGACAGGAGGTCAGGATAGATTTTTCTCTAGTCTTTGGCGAGAGGACTGCCCTGCTGGCACCTTGATGTTAGTCTTCCAGACTCTAGGACTATGAAAGAACAAATCCCTGATATTTTAAGCTATCTGGTCTGTGGAACTCTACTCCAGCCTCCCTTGGAAACTTATGCACACTTAACCAAGGTAATTAGTATCCAAGCACAATCTATTCTACAATATGGCTTCCTGATTATTAACACTCCTGGTGCAAGAAATTAAAATACTGTTCTTCACATTTTTTTAATTTTTTTTTAATTTATTTATGATAGTCACACAGAATGAGAGAGAGAGAGAGGCAGAGACACAGGGAGAGGGAGAAGGAGGCTCCATGCACTGGGAGCCCGACGTGGGATTCGATCCCGGGTCTCCAGGATCGCGCCCTGGGCCAAAGGCAGGCGCTAAACCGCTGCGCCACCCAGGGATCCCCTGTTCTTCACATATTATAAGAACAATCCTTACAAAACTCTTTAAGAGTTCAGGACAAGAGTTAGGGTCATTTTGAAACCATGCTGGCAGTACCGTGTGCCCGTAACCACACTGATGGGGACTGGTGAGAAGAGCTGGATCCCAACACTGACTCCACCATCCACCCCTGGTGACCTCCAGAGCATCTCACCCTCTCTGTGCTTGTTTCTTGCTTTGTAAAATGGTGCTAATAATGGTCTCATTGGGCTATTGTGAGAACTACATTAGCTAATAAATGTAAAGCAATTAGAACAGTAGCTGGCCCATTATAAGCATTCAATAAATGTTAGCTATAATTATCGTGTCTGACTAAACATTTTGGTTCCATTCCCATTTTAGAATTACGAAAATTTCACAGGCATATTTTTAGAATGCATATATCAGTTTGTAAATTACTTATAGATCACTGTATCAACGCTTCTCCCACCCAACTCCATCATTCCCACCCAAAGCAGCTTGCATAACCTCAGGAGCCCTGCTCCTAGGACTAGGGGGAGCAGGCAGGAAGAAGAAGAAAGGGAATAGAGAGAAAAGATTGCTGATTTGCATACCTATGGTTTTGAAATTCTATGAGGTTTGGAATCAGGAAGGACCACAAAGGATGAGAACCTTGGTGGGAGTGGTTTGACTATCCAGGCGCTCAGACCAGCCGCCTCCTCTGCGGTCTGTGTAGGAAATGGGACATTGGTCTTAGCTAATTGCATGCTGGTCCAAGGAGAACCACTTAGATAGTTGTGCCATACTTGGGCCTTAATTCTGTGCTCAACATCATACCTTCCCTGTGACAGTGGCTTCAAGAATCATCAGAGCGGCTCCATACAGCCTCATCAAGTGAAGGGGTACGCTATTTTCAGGATAGTTCAGGCAAATGGAGTGAAGATTCATCATATCCCGCCCTCACTTTGCATGGTGCTCACTCACCAGCATCTGCTAATAGTTGTCACTATGCTGCCCTTAACAGCATCCCACAGATCTTAAATATTTATTGCCACCGTAGCCTCTTTGCCCAACTCTCTGGTATTTCTGCTGCAATCCCCAAGGCTTCCTTCTTTTATCTTACCTAATAGGACAATATAAGAGTGAGCCTCCAGCTAAGAAAAGGCCATAGGTGAACAGCTTTCACAGTGGGGAGTGCAGCACTATTCAGTGTCAGAGATTTTGAAAGAATAGTTCATATTTCTGAAGGCCAAATCCAAAATTTACTCCCGTTGAGAAACTAATTAGCTATTTAAATGCCCTGACTAATCTTCCAGGCTTTCTTTTACAAATTAAGTATAAAATAAGATTGCCCTGATAACTTGTATATTGTGTATTTTTTTAAGTGTACAATTTGCAATCAGATGCAAATGTAGTATCCAAACAGGATTGAGTCCCATGGACTCGTCGAGACTCATAGCCACCCAAAAAATAAATGCAGGCGGGAAGCCAGCTTGACAGATACCTGTGTTGTCAGTATAACCAAGAAAAGGGTCTTTGTAGAGAAAAAGGGGAAACTGCAACTCATATTGTGAATGGTGTTGGCGCTGACATGTTGCTGGCACCTGAAAGAAATAGCTTTTATTGGATGTCAGCTTAAGAAGAAGAAAAGAAAGGAAACGGAAAAAAAAAATTAGCTGAATGAGTACAAGGAAAAAGATCAATAACTCCCTCTGATGTTTTTTTGGCAAATTGGCCAAGAAAGGACTGAAGTCTTTACTGGCTGACAATCCTGGCATCTTTCCCAAATAGAAATGTTGCAGCCAGAAAATACACTTAGCGAATTTAGTGAGACAATTAGTTTGGGAATATGTATTAAAAGGCAGAGCATAGACTAACAAATTGACTGTCATCAAGGCGCCTCGGTCCACCCAGATATTGTGCATCAGTAGTGGGTGTGTATCACCTGGGCCTGGCCTCCCAACAGGGAAGAACAGGGATCCTAACATCCAGATTGTGTGCTCGGAGTCCAGCGTGGGTAGTGCGACCAAGTGATTTATTATCCAAATTCAAACACTTTAGGAATGAGAGGAGGTGCTATTAATAATCATGCGGGGCCATACTCAAAAACCTGGGCTGTCCCAGGCAAAGCAGAGTGTATTGACAGCCTAACAGGGACACCTAACTCTCCCAGGAACCCACGGACTTGCAGTCACAGACCAGGATCCTTGATCCAGGTAGCTGTTTTTATAATATGATCCATCACTTACAAGAAGCCATAGGTAAAAGGGGAAGATGATTTGAGCTCTGTCACTCCCACTGGAAAAATGACTTAAATCACCTGTCCACCAACCTAAGGACAGCAAGGTATCCTTTTGTGGCTTTTATACTTTTCTTTTGCATCCAATCAAGGACATTTTTCAACCCAGAGCTTTCATTATGGATTAAATAGGGACAGGTGGGCATCATTGTTATTAATTGAAATGCAAACATAATTGAACAAAACCAACACAGCAGCATTTATTTTCATTATGTTGTGGCATCCAATAATTCGAGAAGGAGGGACAGAAACAAGTAGAGTCACAAAGTTCCAGTTTGCTCCCAAGTGCAAGAAGTTGGGTGGTTGTGCCCATCAGTTTCCTTCTTTCAATTTTCACCATTTTCAGTTTTGTAAAACGACTTTTTTTATTATCATAAAATATAAACTTTCCTCTCCCTCTTCTCTATCTTTCTCCTACCCCAAGCCATCCAGGTAATACAGCTTTGAATTATAATAAACGTACATTTGTTTTTATAAGTTTTGAATCAAGCCATGAAAATAAACAATAAGTGAGCTGAGACACTTGTGGAATTTTGCTCATTGTCTAGAATATGAAAAAAAAAATGTCAGCAATCAGGCCTACCAACCAAAACTTTCGATTCATCCTGAGTGCTGTCCCGCAAAGAATGAGAGTTCCAGCATCTTGTGATGTGGTTGCCACAGAATCCTAGTGTAGTATTGTAAGTGAAGCCAGAGAAACACGTATAATATTCACTTTAAATGTATGCTTTATATAGATAGATAGATATAGATAGATAGATAGATAGATAGATAAATAGTCTGCTTACCTTTACAAGAATTTTGTTAGAAGTTGTAAAGAAAGTGTATTTATGACCTCTTAGTGGTTCAGAAAACTGAGACAGAGGGAGAAAGCTAGTTGCCCAGAGCCACAAAGTTGATCAGAAATGAGCCTAGCAGTAGACATTGATGAGTCTAACTTTCACACTGACCCACTTTTTTAAAAGAATGTACTGACTCAATGAGAATGCTAAGATTTGTCACCTTGTAATTTCATACTCGTTCAATTTCTGAAGGAATCTATCTTTGATGTTTGGTCTTGATAACATGCAATGTATAATTACAAGTAGCAAAATCAGAATTGTGGGGTTTTTAATGTATTCCTGAGCTATTATGCAACCCAAATAATGTTACCTGCATTTGGAACTCAAATAAGAGAGCACTTACAACTATTCTATATGCCTTACCAAATTCAAAACCTTAAGATTTCTAAGAAACGGCATTTTCATAACTAGATTACCTCAACCAAACTGAAGGAAAAACAATATGGACTCTAAAGTATATGCGATTAAGAGATTCACTTTATGAAAATGTGACATCACTCCAAATGTTTGGTGACACATTTTCCACATCACCAGTATAGTGGCAGCATCAGAAAATTTGGTGTCAATTATTAGAATAATGATAAATATTTTCAAAAACACTTGCTAAGGAGATTATGATCATATAACGAATCATCCAAATCAGCAAACAGAATATCAGGATAAGAGGGATAAGCTGGGACCAGAAGCATAAACGGGGACTGCCCAGTTGTCACATTGGGATATATGATCACTTGAGTTGAAGTTGAGATGAAATTTTAGCAGAGATTTGTAAATATCATGTTGACTTAGGACAGATTTTAGTAGGAGATGCTATGAATGTTCTTTTCTAACTGTGACTTGCAAAACTCAAAGACTGATCTTTTTTGGTGATGAACAGTTCACAGTAAAAGAAGTCAAAAGAATCAAAATAATGTTTTTCCCAATTCTGACAATTTAAGAAAACATTAGGGTAGGGTAGGGAGGGAGAGAATAAAAAGGAAAATGTCTTTCCTTTGGGTTAAAGCCAAGGACAGCCTCAAAGAAGATAGTCTTCAGAGATGAAAAACCGGAGGAGCTATCTAGGAACATGACTGAAGCCCCGTGAGACACGTGATGTGTTGGGTGGAAGGTTTCTAACACAAGAGGCCTGCTGAATTTTGGAAGGTGAGCTCTGAGGCTAGGCCTTTTTCTGAGGCTCTTTGTTTTTTTCCATTTTTATGTGTGGGCTTTTTGTACTTTGAAGTTCCAGCCAGCAACAAACATAAAAACTTGCACTGGTGTTTGCAGTTGGAGTGAGAGCTGTGTTTTAGCAAACACTTCCCCAGTAAATGAACTGCAAGAAGATAGTGCAAGTTCAGTAGAGCCTATAATCATTATTGGATGCATCTCCAAAATGATCCCAGGCTTGGGATCTTGTAAGGTAATTCACGAAGCCATCATTACTGTACAACTACACAATTTACATACACAGCTGGGAAGAATATTCAGTTGCCATTTACCTGAAGAGGTTAAAAACATCCAGTACACTGCCTATTGAAACGGAAAAAGCAGCCCCAAGTCCTCTCATTTCACTCTTGATTCCTGGCACTAGCTTCGTGATCCTGCAGGGACATTCTCGTTAGGACTTGTTGCTTCCACATTCAATGTTATTAGAGGCAAACCATTAGGCCAACAGTTATGCCCTGATCTTTTGTTCTTGAAGGAAACATCTGTTCTTTTGTCAGGGAGTACATGCCAAAATCTCCACGATTATAAGCAGAGGGCTCTTCAGGGAGTAGTCAATGCATCATACAGCCTGGAGCACAGACCTTGAAAACTTCCCGCACTCCTGTCCCTACAGACCCGGATGCTAGAGAATTATGAGCTGAGGGCAAAGGGATCCCCACTTGCAGGCCCCAAAGCATCCATGCTGAAGGAGGGAGGAAGACAAGTGGGAGGTGCAGGGGTGGAGAGGGTGGCGGTTACTTAGTGATGAGGCTGCATTAAAATCAGATTTATATACTCAACAAGGGCATCTAAGCTACCCAAGCAGATCTGAAGGCTCTAAGCATGTGCGTGTGGCCTCCCAGGATGCAGTCATACATATGGCTCATGGTTAAGGGAAGAAAGGAGCTTGTGACAAGAACACATGGGGTAGTATACAAAACATGACCAAAGGAACCATTTAGCAATCCTGGAGTTCTCGCCTTTTAGTCCCCTTGAGGTGCAATCCCTGTGTGTCATCCTTGGCTCTCAAGGCCCCACAGGCAGATGTAGGAGCCTTGCTGCCTGGGTCTGAATTCAGTTCCACACAATCTACCTCTCTAATCCTAGAGGACTTAGAAGCTCGGCTTTGAGCCTCAGCTTATTTATAACATGGAACCAATAATGGTACCTGTGGCATTAATTAGCTAACATATGTATAATACCCTTCTTACAAAATAATAAAGTTATAAAATCAGTAATCTAGGTTTCTATCTTAAGAAGTTAAAAAGAAGAGAGAATAAAGCCCATAAAAGCAGAAGCAAAGAAATGATAAAGTTTAGAGTAAAAATAATATGAAGTGAAAGCAAACAAACAAAAAAAAAAACAGAGGAAAAGTTGGTGATATGAAAATACAAAATTAACAAAAATCTTGCTAGATTTCAAGAGAAAAAGAGAACACCAATGACCAAAACCAAGAATTAAAGAAGAATGGTCACTGACATTCTTCCACACATTTGAAGACTAAAAAGCAAATATCATACATAATACTATAAGTCAGTTTGATAACTTGAATGAAATTATTTCCTTAAAAACCACAATGTAAGAAAATTGACTGCAGAAGAAATATAAAATTTAATAGCCATATAGTTATTAAATAAATTGAATTCATAGTGAAAACAATCTCACAAAGGAAACTTTAGGCCAAGTTGGTTTTCATGGCAAATTCTATGAAACATTTAAGAAAGGAATAATATTAATCTTTAAACAAAAATACTTTCAGAAACAAGAAGAGGAACAGTATCTTCCAACTCTTCTTACGAATTTAGCATGACTCTGATACCAAACCTAACAGAGATGTTTCAAGGAGAGAAAACTACAGATGAAAATCCCTTGTTAACATATATGCAAAATCATCCACATAATATTAGCAAACAAAATTCAACAATGTATACAAAGAATATTACACCATGACCAGGTATGGCCTATCTAAGAAATGCAAGATTGGCCCAACACTTGAGAATCAAGCAAGATAATTTACCACATTAACAGAATAAAGAAGAAAAGCCATTTATATATTTCAATAGGTGCAAAGGTTGCACTTCAGAACATTCAACAGCCATTCATAATAAAAATTTCTCAGCAAGCTAGAAATAGAAGAAAATTTCCTCATCTGGATATAAGGCATTGATGGAAAGCCTACAGTAATAGCATACTTAATGGTGAAGAAATAAATGCTTTGTCCCAAAGATTAAAGACAAAGATATCTGTTTTACCACTTACCACTACTATGCAATATTGTACTGAGGTTCTTATGTGGTGCAATAAGGCAAATAAGAAATGTAAGACATAAGGTGTGCAGGGGGATGGGGTGACTGGGTGACCCCATACTATGGGGTCACACTATATGTTGGCAAATCAAATTCCAATAAAAAAATAGTTTCTCAAAAAAATATATGACATAAAATTAGAAAAGAAGAATTTTATTTGTAGAAGACACAGTTATTTGTACAGGCAATTCTAACAAATCTACAAAAAGGGGTGCAAAAATTTCTAAATTAATTTAATAAGGTCTCAAGTCAATATACAAAAAACAAGGGTATTACTACACATGAGTAATGTACAATTCAACTTGAAATTTAAAAAAAATAAAAGTCATACTAGCATCAAAGACAAAAAAATGTACTTATGAATAAATTTGGCAAAAGATGGAAAAGACCTATGTACTAAAAACTATAAGACATTAATAAAATAAATAAATAATATAAATAAATGGAGCAATATATATCATGTTCATGAATTGGAAGACTCAATTTTATTAAGATAAGCATTCCTCCAAACTGATCTCATCCTCAAGGCAGTCTTGTTTAAAATACTATCAGATTCGTTTATAAAAATTAACAATATATTCTAAAATGCATATGGATATGCAGGGACATAGAATATAGCTAATTTTTGAAAAGAAGAACAAAATTGGAGGGCTTTCACTACCTGAGTTCAAGACTTACTGTAAAGCCATAAAATCAAGACAATGTGGGTTTGGTGTAAGGATAGACACAGAATGAAACAGAATGGATTCCAGAATTAGAACCAAACTCACATGGTCAATTAATTTTTGACAAAGATATGAATGCATTTCAATGAAAAAAGTGTAGACTTTTCAACAGATGGTGCTGAACAAGTGGCCATCAGTATGGAAAGAAATGAACCTCAGGCCTCAAAAATTTATTTGAATGTATTAAAGAACTCATATAAAAACTAAAATCATAAAGCTTTTAGGAAAATCTAAATCTCCTAGTCCAATCTTGGACTAAGCAAAGATTTCTTAGAACATAAAAACATTAAATATTAAAGGAAAAAAACAAGAAATTATACTTCATCGACATTTAAACTTCTATTCTTCAAAAGATACAACTAAGAAAATGAAGAGGTAACCCACAGACTGGGAATATGCTTGGATGGATGGATGAATGGAAGGATGGATGATAGAAAAGGTATTCTTAAAAAAAGAAAAAAGAAAAGGTATTCTTTTGCGACAATATATCTTGTTTCCATAATTCTCACCCCTTATGTCTATGTTATAGGAACAATGGTATGGGTATAGATAAACTAATATACTGAGCACCAGCTAGGTTTCAGTGCCAGTCAAAGAAATAAAAACAAGAGGTCTAGACCCACACCTTCCAGGGACGGAGAAAACAGTATTAAAAAATAGTAAGGCATTCTCCGATAGATCAGCAAAATAGTGTCATATAGTAAATCAGACCATAATCAGCTTTGTTAGAATAAAATTCTGTTTGATACTTATCTGATTCAATCTATCTTCAGTAGAATCTATACTTTATACATAATCATAATTGACAGGGTCCTTACAATTAGACATTTTTAAAAATTTTACATTTTTTTCAGTGCCTAGCATTGACCTGAGCATTTGAAAAATATTAGCTTGTTTAATACAATGGCCCTGTGAGGTAGGTGTGATCTCAAGAACAGTCGCATTGGGCAGCCGGGTGGCTCAGCGGTTTAGCGCCACCTTCAGCCCAGGGCCTGATCCTGGAGACTCGGGATAGAGTCTCACATCGGGCTCCCTGCATGGAGCCTGCTTCTCCCTCTGCCTGTGTCTCTGCCTCTCTCTTTGTGTGTCTCTCATGAATAAATAAATAAATAAAATCTTTAGAAAAAAAAAGTTGCATCAACATCATCTGAAAAATGCAAATTCTCAGGCCCTACCCCAGATGGACAGAATCAGAAGCCTGGGGTGTGGGTTCCAGCATTTAGAATTCTGAAGAACCACCCAGATGATATTGATAAGATTACAATTTGAGAATCACTGGTCACAAGTATTGGTTTCTTGCTTAAGCACTGTGGTCACTCTTTGCATCTATTATCTGCTTTATCAAACTTTAATCTTTAAGCACTGAGCCTTTAACTTTCCAGTGAAGTTTTCCGTTTTTTTTAATTCCACCAAATCAGATTCTGGCAATTGACTCTGCAGCTAGTGAAGCTCTGCTTACTGTGGCTATATTGATGTTATCTGACAACTACATTATTTTATCAGATTTTTTCCTTCGTTTTTCTTTCCTTCCTCCCCTCCTTCCTTTCCTTCCATCCTTCTTTCTTCTTCTTCTCCTCCTTCACTCTTGCCTCCTCCACCTCCTCCCCCTACTTCTCCTCCCCGTCCTCCTCCTCCTCCTTCTCTTCCTCCTTCTTCTTCTTCACTACAGTTGAAGAAGGGTTTCAAAATTTTTTGGCAGAAAATAATCCACCAGCTTACAGAACAACTGAAAGTTAAGTCTATCATTATATACAAACAATAATGCTATATTATTTCCCATGTAACCTCTCTAAATGTCTTCCTGGTAAGAATACCCCACTAGTCTACTCATTTGGAACCACAATAGCTTTTCAGAAAAGGGAAGCTCTTCAGAAGAGACTAGGTTGGTGAGAATTAGGCAAAGGAGAAGCAAATAATACAAACAATGAATTCAGGGTTTTGTTTTTAATAGTAAATTATTTTGATTCTCCCTCTTCTGAGCATCAAGTGGGAAATGTTCTGTGCATTGAAACAGAAATAAGAGCTCTACATCAATAAAACAAGAACACACATCATTAACTACACATATGGTCCTTGGCAGTAGATCCTGGTTGCCGGACTCCTAGGAAGCACAGAAACAAGGAGGGGGAATCCAAGCACCAATCCAGAGACTGCAGGGCTCACTATAAATGCCTACTTAAAAAAATTTTTTTTAAATGTCTATTTTTAAATGAGAAATGAATAGCTTTGGAAAGAAAATAATCAAGTTGTAATAATGAATTAAGAGAGGGGAAGACAGTTTAATAAAAGTTACTCTCAAGGAGCTAGAAGGGATCTCATATATCTTCTAGTACAACCTCCTGGTCTTACAGGAGATCAGATCCTTCTGATTGGAAGCAAGTCATTTTCAAACCAATCTCAGCTGTTCATTAGGGGTGGAGCTGGGGACAAAGACCGTGGTCTCTTGGCTTCAAATTGTTGTGGGTGTTATTCTTCATTAAGTGCCAAATGATTGAACATTAGACAAGGGAGATCATCACTGACTAGAGGTTCAATTAGAAAAGCAAGACTTGATTTAGGCTTTAAGTAGGATGATTATCAGAGCTGGTGTGAGAACCTGGTACCATAGGAGGCTCTGAAAAGACCTCACAGATCATGAAAATTGTATCCCCAGTCTAGGGGAGCTAGCCCGTTCCATATCTCTCCTCCAAAGATATGGGCTGCATTTTCGCTTGGTGAGATATCTTCCATGGACACAAATTCTACTTTGTGATCTTCAGCCTAACAGGAAAGCACAAGTCACAAACACAACTCCTGAGCTCCTATCCATGAGTCATACCTGCCCGAGTGACAACAGTGTCTACTTGGGAGAGTTTCTGAAAGCAAGCAGGCAAGAAAGAAAAGTGTCATTGTGATGCTAATAGGGGATGCTGAAGTTTGGAGTTGTTTCCTATAGTTCTTAAAAATTTATAAATAGGATTTCTGCCCTGATTTGCATTCTAAAAAGATGGCCTTTTTTTTTTTTTGCTACATTACCTGATATTGCTCCCCTCAATTCAAAAATAAAACAAAATGAAAAGAACAGTTAACGCTCAAGATGTTTAAATTATGCACAAATAAAGGGAAATACGAATAAAAAGCAATACCTCTTTGTCTCAGTCTGCCCTTAAATGTTCCTGTGCAAATACATCTCATTATATTCATGGGTCCTAATTTTAAGAATAACACACGCAGTGGGAGACCACTGGCTGCTAATGCTGCCATTGTTAACATCATGAATGGTGTGGGGCTTTTTCCTACCCAGGCACCACATTTTGGAACAAAGGAAAGGAGCAAGGTGGTTCTGCTATTATCCAAATTGGCCTCTGGCATCCACTCTGGGAAGTGACTGAGGCCAGCTGCTCTTTCTCAGGTATCCTTGGGGAATACATATGTGCCATTAACCCAACTGGCCACTGGGTGTGACCACGCTCCACACAAGAGGAAGCGGAGGCCGCTCTCGGGGGCTTTTCCCTGGCAGAGTTTAGACACGCACACATACGTGTGCAGACACAGACCATGAAAGCTTCATCCTCAGGAGGGAAGGTTTAAAAAATCAGTCCACGCCTGATTTTAACTTCTAAATAGGCGCGTCAAGTCAACTTTATTAATTTTCCTTTTACTCCAAAAAGTATGACTCCTCTATTAGGTGTCAATTAAAGAATGAGAAACAGTTCTGTCATTCCCAATAACACAAATCAAAAGAAATCACCTTCTACGTAGCTTGTTAAAAATGACAGGGAAGAAGAAAGGGGTCCTTCGAATTGCACAGTGGAGGGGTGTTTAGACACCCCTGCAGCAAAATCTGTCCATCCAGAGATCAGATACCTCTGATCCCCACTGCTGGTGGCATCCGTGGCTGGATTGCAGACATGACTCTCCTCAGGTTTCCTTTGAATGTGAGAACCAAATATCTTTGCTGTAGTAATTTAGACCTGCATCCAGTGCAATTTTAAAGAAAACAGATTCATCTGTGATGAGATCCGAGTGACCGAAAGATAGCTATGTTTAATGGCATCTTAGGGTACTATTGGCAGATTAGGTTTTTTAATTCCTTTTCAAACACAGAACACTCTTTAAATGGTGGAGCAAGATAAGGAGGAATAAAATCCAGTATTGCAAAGCAACATGAAAAGGTTAACCACTCATGTTGTTTTTAATTCAGCCTTTTAACTATCTCCATTCCCAGTTCCCAAAAAACTACCTACATGTGCACGCACACACACATATGCCCACAGGTGGGAGCCTATTTTCTTTAATAGTGATACATAGTTTAAATTGTGTCATTCTCTTCGAACCAACACAAAGGGGTATATTCAGTTGATTTACCCTATTTTTCCCCAAAGGTTCATGACGCTTTCACAAGGCTGTATGAGAGATTGGAAAAGGCACATTATGTCTCTATGAAGAAGCAAGGTCCAACATCGCCCTTAAGAGCACATCTTTTTTTTTTTCAACTTCTTATTTCAAAGACATCCTTAATGTGTGTGTGCAATGCTCAGAAAATATTTGTTGATTGCTAACACTATGTCTGAAAATCAGTTGGAAGATGTTTTTCCAAGCCTGCCAATTTACAGAGATCAGCTAAGTGCCTGGCGCTCCTCCATGTTCCTTAGCTGAGGATATTTTTCTTTAAAAAAAAAAAAATGTTTTTGTGGAGAATCTAAAAACTGAATGAGAAACCACAGACTCAGAGCTCAGACTGGAAATCTTCAATGGGTCCTGGAGTCATTATACTTTTACACCAGGCACAATAACTGGCATTTAATTTAAATGAAGGATTGCATCCTACCTAATGTCCTAGTGCCAAGAAAGAAAGTTGGGCACAATTAACAATAACAAAATTAATTTCATAGTCCTTAAGATTTTCATTCATGCCATGATTTACCTTAATTTTTTTTTTTCCAGGAAAAGAAAATGTGAAGTCTTGCTTGTGGTCAAGAGTGCATTGAGAGGTATTATAGCATCCCAGAACAGTAAAAGCAGTAGCTGCTTTTTCTTAAGAAGGAAATTTTAAAAATTTTAAAAATATCCTTGTTGGGATGAGGCTCAGAGACCAGTTTCACTTTGAGCCCTTTTCTGCTACTACTCTGGACTCACATGGATTCTAACAGCAATGGGCTAACAAGTGACAGGGTGGCTGCTTTAAAGTTATGTTCATGTCAAGACCAAAATCGACTCTGAGACTACTGGTTGTTCATTTTTATCAATTGATGATCAATGAGAATCATTAAAATTAGCATACTGGAATGAGAAAGGTCTCTCATCAATGGGGTCAAGTTTAAGTGAAAGGAAGACTGAATTTCACTTGGAGAAGAGACCTTTCTTTATTTGACCCCTGCTTGCTCTTTTAGCCTTGTTTTCCAACAACCCTGTGGTGAACCCTATTCCAGCATTCCCTGAACAGACACACTTTTAACACCGATATTCTTTGCACCTGCTGTTTCCTACACCAGAAGAGCTTCCCCCAGGCCTCCCTTTGCCTGCCCCACTTAACAAACTCTTCTTTACAGTTTAGGCAAAACTATCATGTTATCTCCTCTATGAACCCTTCCTCAAATTCTCTTCTCTGACTGGACCCACTTCATGAGATTGGACACCTGCTCTTCCTGAACAGAATTCAATCACTGTTTATACAATGATCATGTGCATTCACATCTGTCTCCCACATCAGATGGGGAGGTAAATACATACTTTCCTATCTATGCCCCCATGGAGCCCCAAACAGTATGCAGTACTTTGAGGTGCTCAATGAACATTGAATAGCGAAAGAAATGAAGAAGGCATGGATGGAATTAATCAGTAAACTAATTAATAAATGGATAGATGAATCAAATCCAGACTTGAGTAGGTCAGTCCAACAGACAGAGGCTCACCTGTAAACCAGGGTCAAATAAAGGCCAAGATACAAAGCCGTCTCCTGCGGAGTGGAAACATTGCCCTTCATATCTTGATGAGGAAGCAGATTCTCCTAGGCCTTTGAAGAGCACATCCGCTTACAGAGGACCCACCCTTCTGCCAGAAAGCCTCTCTGAACTAATCCTTTTCCAATTTGGCCTATGAATTAATAGGTGGCCTAGAGAGATGCATATATTATAGCAAGAGAGCATGTTTTAAAATAAGTAGAAAAAAGAGAAAGCAAAACAAGTGTAGAAATATTAAGATTACCCCAAAAATGAAATTAATTCAAAACAACCATGGTGGAGAACCAGTACTTGCAATGGGAAATTCATAAACTTGGTCCTCACCTTTCTCACAGCGAGCTCAACTAGGGAAGCGTGATCAGTTACACAATTCAGTTTTCACAAGACAAAAACAGGCTGATTGTTTAGGGAAAACATAGCTATCTAGGCAAGAAAGGAATTTGTTTTGCAGGAGGTGTACCTAATCGCTTGGAAGGAAGCCTTTATTTTTGGGAGGGGCACGGAAAGAGAGATTGGTAAAGTGGAGACAAGACTCAGAGTGGAGGACCTGGTGAGAGAAGACAGTGAATATATTAAAATACCTTTTGCTGCAGGTTCATGAGTGGAAGGAGAAGGAAGACAGATAAAATTCGCTGTGAGTAAATTGTAATGAGTTTAAAGCTATGCACTGTCGTCTAGCTTGACAATGCAGATAGCACTGTTCTACCCTTTCTACTACTGATCTATTGCTTAGATTACTCAGAATTCCCACAGGAAATGTGATGAGTATTTAATAAGCTCAGAGGTACTGGTGGGGACAATCTCACTTTCCTACCCCCATGCTGGGCCAGCAGGTGACAGGAGAGGTTAAAAGGTTTCCATTTACCATCAAAGGCACCCAGCAGTGTTTCTGGGCCATCATTTCAACATCCCTATCCCAGAAAAAGAGGACACAAGACAGGCTGATCCAGTGCATGCGTTGTGGGGCAGAGGGGTCATAGGATGCACCCAGGACTGGAAATATTGGCAAGCACCCCAGTACCTCAGACTGAGCTAGTTTGAGTAAATAGCACAAACTTCTGATCCTTCATTTCTGCATCCATAAAAGGGATGTAATAACTTTGTTCACTAAGTTATCTTGAGGATGAATTCTGAAAATACAAATGTTAAAATTATTGTCGTAAAACAAAAACCAACCACAGCCTTAGACTTACTTTACCCTCTTAGAGTAAGTACCTCGAGATAAGACTTAATTGGACCATTTCACTCTGTTGATTGTCTTTTTCACTGTGCAGAATCTTTTTAGCTTGATGTAGTCCCATTTTTTTTTTGTATTTGTTTTTGTTGCCTGTGTTTTTGATGTCATCCATGAAATCATTACCAACACCAAATCAAAATGACTTTCCTCTTTGTGTTTTAGGAGTTTTATAATTTCAGGTCTTATGCTTAAGTCTTTAATCCATTCAGAGACTTTTTTTTATGTCTGATGTAAGATAAGCTTTCAATTTCATTCTTTTCTTTTGATGAAAAGACCCTCTCTTTCTCCATGGTATATTCTTGGCACCCTTCTCAAATCAATTGACATGCATGTGGAGATTTATTTCTGAGCCCTCTATTGTGTTCTATTGTTCTATATGTCTGGCTTTGTGCCACTGCCACACTGTTTTGATTATTATAGATTTCTAATATACTTTGAAATGAAAAATTAATACCTCTAGCTTTGTTCTTTCTCAAGTTTATTTGGCTACTTGTGATATTTTATGACTATGAATTGCAGAATTGTTTTTCTATTTCTATAAAAACTGCCATTGGGATTTTAATAGGAGCTTCACTGAAACTGTAGTTTCAAACTATCTCTGGATAGTATGAACTTTTTAACAATACTAAGTCTTTCAATCCATAAACACAGATGTCTTTTCATAAAGGCAATTTATGGAGTGGGAGAAAATATTTATAACTCATATATCTGATAAGTGGTTAATCTCTAAAGTATATAAGAAACTCCTCTAGACTCACTAGCAACAAAACTAATAACCTGATTTTAAAATGGACTGAGAGGCTGCCCCAGCGGCTCAGCGGTTTAGCGCCACCTTCAGTCCAGGGCATGATCCTGGAGGCCCGGAATCGAGTCCCATGTTAGGCTTCCTGCATGGAGCCTGCTTCTCCCTCTGCCTGTGTCTCTGCCTCTGTCTCTGTGTGTGTGTGTGTGTGTCTCATGAGTAAATAAATAAAATCTTTAAAAAATAAAAAAATAAAACAGAGTGAGAATTTGAATGGACATTTCCCCAAAGAAGACACATAAATGGCCAGCAGATACATGAAAAAAAATACTCAATGTCACTAATCATCAGGGATATGCAAATCAAAACCACCATGGACATGTCATTCCATACCTGTCATATAGGCTATTTTTTTTAAAGGAGGGACAACAAAAGTTGGTGAGAATGTGGACAAATTAGAACTCTTGAATCTATTGGTGGGAAAGCAAAGTGGTGTGGTCACTATGGAAAACAGTATGAGGTTCCTTTAAAAATCAAAAATAGAACTACCATATGATCCAGTAATCCCACATCTGGGTATTCATCCAAAAGACTTGAAATCAGGATATCAAAGAAATGTTTGTCTTTCCATGTTCACTGCAGCATTATTCACAATAGCCGAGATGTGGAAACAACTTTTAAATGTTCACCAACAGATGAAAATGTGGTACATATACACCATGGAATACTATTCAACGTTAGAAAAGAAGGAAATTCTGCAAGATGTGATAACATGGATGAACCTGGAAGGCATTATTCTTACTGAAATAAGCCAGCCACAGGAAGACAAATGCTGCATGATTGCACTTACATGAGGTATCTAAAATAGTCAAAATCATAGAACCAAAGAGTGCAATGGTGGTTGCCAGTGGCTGTGGGGAGAGGGAAATGAAGAATTACTGATAAGAGGCATTAAGTTTCGGTTAAGCAAGATGAGTAAGTTCTAGAGATTTTCTGTACAACATTGTACCCAACAATACTGTATTGTACACTTGAGAACTTGTTAAGAGACTAGATCTCGTTTAACCACAAAAAAAAATAAATTTATTTTTAATTTTTTAAGTAAAGTAGGAGAAAAAGAAGACTGACTTGGGGTAAGAGCAATAAGCCTTAATGTGGGTGTGAGTCCAGAATAGTCCAGAATTCTCAAACATCTACCATTTTGGTGCACTTTGGTCATCTGCCATTAAGATGCACCAACTACAACCTTTGGTTGCTTCAGCTCTCGGAAGGAAGGCTGTTTGCTCTTAGTATATACTCTTCCTTGGGCTCTATTTCTCATTATGATGGGTCTAAGATAACTGGTAACAGAAGCTAGTGAAGCCACCCAAATTAGAGAAAATTTGGGGGTGTCAGTTAGGTTGTAAGCTGCATCAGGTTGTGTATTGCGTTTGATGATTCCCCCACTGTATTCCCAGCACATCAAACATACTAGATGATCAATAAATATTTGATGAGTGGATAAATACAGTAAAGAGCACTAGGAATTGAGATTTTATTCCACTTACATATATAATGGCATGCGGTAAAGAAACAAACTATATTTGCTTCTATTGACTGAATTATGTCTGCCCTCCATGAAATTCTTATGTTGAAGTGCGAACCTCCAATGTGATGGTGTTTGGAGATGAGGTCTTTGGGAGGTAATTAGGTCATGAAGGTAGAGCCCTCATGATGGGATTTGTGCCTGTATAAAAAGAAATGGGAGATCAATCTCTCTCTCTCCCTCTCTCACTTTTCCCTCACTTGCTGTCTGCAAACCAGGAAGAGCACTCTTATCAGGAACTGAATCTGCCAACACCCTGAATGTGGACTTCTCAGCCCCTGAACTGTGAAAAATCTGTCTGTTGCTTAAGCTACTCAGTCTATGGTATTTCTTTTATAGCGGCCAGAGTGAAGGCATATATATAAAGCTTTGAGAAACCGCAAAACAGGCAATAGACAGCTGGTTTTCACCAAAGGAGTCTAGGAGTATTGCAAAAAAACAACCTTGAATTTAACCCTAAATTAATGTTCTAAATGTGCATGGTAGCAAACTAAAAACATATATATATTATCCAACAGTACCTTGTTATTTTTTTAGAAATTTTTTACATTTGCCTCTAAGTATTATAAAGTACAAAGACCAATAAGTTCTATTTTATTTTTCATATTTATAGAAATACTCCATTCATTAATTCATTCATACATTCATTCATTTTTTCAATAAACAATGACTGTGGGCCAGCCAAGAGTTCAAGCACGATGTTAGGTAATTAATGAGAAAATTAAATATACTTCTGCCCTCAGAGACTTTACAGTCTCATGAAGAAAGCAAATACCTGCATGTAATTATAATACAGTGGGTTAAATATAAGTAGAGAGGCAAAAATAACAGTTTGCAACAGTAGCACTAGGCATAGAACCTAGTCTAAAAAGAGCAGAAAAAAGATTTCTCTAGGAAGATGAATCTTAGCCCCATCTTGAAATTCACATAAAACTAAACTGAGGGGGAAAGCTGAGAAAAGGATGATCCAGGTAGAGGGACAGTGCATGCAAAAACCTGGGGACAAACACACATGTCCTCCTTAGGAAACTAAAAGAAATTCTGTATTGCTGAACAGTAATGGAGGGACACAGATGCCTTGGCAAAGACTTGACTATGCACACGAAATATGCCATATATACCATGCGCCCCTACTCCTCCCTCCCAGGCCCAAGGAAGGCGTGGGTCAACTAACAGATCAGCCTTCCCACAGAGCCCAGATGAAGCCCTGGAATCCCTCTAAGCATGGCCCTCAAGCACATCAAGTCCAGTGTGTCCAAACATAAGATGAAATCTACCTGCCACATTTGCTATAGATGATGGGGACCCTCTGGAGGTTATAAATAGGGGAAGAAAAGTAGCCAGATTTAAAAGATCATTGAGAGTGATTTGAGAGGGGGTCAAAACAAAAGTGAAAGGGTACTGTTATATCTTATATATGAATCATTACACAACATAAGCTCTTCTTGTAAAAGCAACTGGTTCAGAGCCCATGGAAAGGGACTGTGCTGGCTGGCTGCTGCGGCTCTATAATTAATGTAAATTCCAAAGAGAACAAATTTTAGAATTTTCCTTCAGAAGTTTCTACATCCTGGCTATGCTAACATTTGCTCCTGGAGGATGAAGGTGCCAAAGTTTATTTAGAAGAAAAAAAAATCATCTCATAATGAATGCCACTACTCTACTAAGGAGGAAAGGATGTTATTTGTAGCTGCTGTCTTACCACCAGAGAGTAAAGATCTAGAAACTTCAATAAGAAAAACTCAACAAGAAGGGAATAATAATTTGGTTTGGTCTACACTGCTGTTACAGCCGGAGCAGTCAGTGACTTTCAAAATAACCTCAACTGGGCTTGTTGAATTAAGACACTGAACCATTTTTTTTCACTTTTTTTTTTACTATCCCAGTAGAACTGCCACTTGTCAGTCGATTTGTTTTTAATTCCCAGGTCTCCCTAGCTTGTTTGTAGCTACTATGTTTTTTTTTTTTCTTTTTAAGTGCATGAGGAAGGTTGGAGTTTTGATAATCCATGTCCCCCCAAAGGCTCCAGGGATGCAGGGAAGCAAACAGAGCCAACTTGAGAGAGGATATATCAGCAGGAAAAAAAAAATCACAAGATAGGAAGGCCTACTCTCATTACACTGGCGAGGTTTTCCCAGGAATGCTGGGGAGGTGACAAATCAAGCGGAGGGAATCAGATACTCAACACCAGGCATTTAGCAAGAGGAGACAGGAAGAGATGTCTGGGTCGGTTTTATGTATGGGTAGTGTTCAGCAGGCTCCAGGCACCCGGGCCTCCTACACGGCATTTCTGTGGCACCTATCGCTGATAAGTCTAGACTTGAGGACAAAGACACCAGGCTGCAGAGGGCAAGGGGGTGCAGAAGGCGAAGCAGAGCCCAGGGGGATGCGAAGTGGAAATTCCTTTCTCAGACGACTTGATACCAAACAAGTGACACCAGGAAAATAGAGTTATGCTGTTTCGGATGGAGGACTGAGAGAGAAGAGAAGAGAGAGAGAGAGAGAGAGAGATGAGAGACATGAGAGATGCTTATTTGAAAGTAGCGGAGGAGGTTGGGAATCTGGGAACTCTGCCCCCAATCCTCTATCTACCACCCTATAACTAAAATACATTTTTTTAAAGATTTTTTTTATTTATTCATGAGAGACACACAGAGAGAGGCAGAGACATAGGCAGAGGGAGAAGCAGGCTCCCTGCAGGGAGCCCCGTGAGAGACTTGATCCTGGGACCCTAGGATCATACCCTGAGCCAAAGGTAGATGCTCAACCACTGAGCCACCCAGGAGCCCTAAGATACATGTATATTGCCAGTCTGCTTTCATTTGTTTTGTTTCTTTGGAGGACGTGCCTCAAGCAAAACTGGGAGACACGATAGAGTAGTTTAATTTCACCAATTTACGTTTTATTTTAGAAAGGATTTAAGACAAATTTTAATGCAAGATGCAGGGCTCCCCACACACAAATTTATCAAAAGTTATGGAGTCATTTTACTTTGCTTTCAACACCTAAAGAGCAAACCCTTTTGACTGACAATTCATCTGTTCTTTCTCTCTCCAGGAACAGCTGTCATGGTCCAGAGACTTGCAGAAGTGATTGGTGCGGGAATGTGGTGCAGTGTAAATTGGGACTTCAATCTTTAAGGGTACAATCCATTTCCATGTAGGGAGCTACTCTGTGAGCCGCTCGCTGGACAGGTGGGTCTAGAATGAAGTCCAAATCAATTCTTTACTATTCCATCGGAGGTGTGTCTACCTGAGGTAGGCATCCTGGAGTTCCCATTTCCATTCCAATCTCTGTCTTCAACATCATCCCTCAGCCCCACTGCCCCCTGTCCCCAAATACTCTGTGACTCTCCTCCACCCTCCACATAGCAGGTTCTTGGGCGATGTTTCATATTCAGATAATCCAGAGCAGAACTCCTAAAGGATCAATAAATGTGGGATTTTTTTTTCTACTAATATAAATCACCTCTTGGAGCAAAACGTCGACTGAGTATTTTATGTTAACAAAATGACTAACTCCTTTTGTGGTCTTAGTACTTTCCTCCTGGAAAGAAATAAGGAAAGAAGGAACAGATAAAGAAACATCCATCCTGCCACAGAAGCTGTTATCTTCTAATTGTGCAATATTGCTATTTCTCTTCATTTCTGCACCCAGGGGCAATAGCAGTGAGGCAGGTAAGATTTTTTTTTTTTTTTTTTTTTTTTTTGGTTCTTGATAGTTTCTGTTTTGACAAGACCTCTTTAAAGACCTGCCAGCTCAGCTGTAAAAAATTTGCTCTGGATTGAAACTTGGCATTTATAGTTGCAGTCCCAGAGCAGCCTTTTTTTTTTTTTTTAACACTAAATTTGGATTAAATCTGTTAAGACTCTTTTCAAAATTATGAGTGTAAAAATAAAATTCAGGAGCTTCATGAGTTCCTTGATATTTTGTGTTCCTACTGTGTGAGGAAAACAGATTCTAATTACTAAAAAAAGAAAATCTGCCAGTCTGTGATTAAAATTTCTTCCTTGGGCATGCGCCCATGTCTGTGGGTGAACTTATCTAAATATACAATATATTCATTGACGTATTGCACGTGCACATCCTTGAAGCTGTTTCCAATAAGGAAATGTTAAACAAACTCCAGGCCTGGTCTCTTGAGCCCAGTTGGGACCCAGCTTGTCTGTATGGGCCCAGAAGGGAAAAGGAAAGGCCATGAGCAGCAGGCCCACCAGCCTCTCTTCCCCAACACCCAGAAGCACATGCAGGTACAGATTCTTTGGAAGCAGGCTGTCCCCTCCAGGAGTACACATCCTCTCTGGGTGGCAGACCCAGCATGGAGCCACACACCTGTTGACTGACACTGTCACCTTGCTTTCTTCCATCTCATCTGTGTCTGCGACCACCACCAAAGGGTTAATGATGGCTGTAATGGCACTGAGCCTCCTAATCAGCTCTTCTTTATTTCTCAGCCTAGAGACTTAGAAATATATTTCTCCTACCTGCCTGTGTCTTGTTCACATTTTTTGTTCACATTTTTTAAAAAAAATTTTTATGATATTAAAATGGTCCCCAAATTTAAATGCTTAAAAACGTTATTGCATGTGAAGTCTTTGCCAACCCCTGACCTCATTCCCCCTGTGCCATCAGGATCTTCCCAACAAGAAATCCTCTGTGCTAGTTCCTCTGAGGTCCTTCCGAGGTTTCTTTATGCAAAAACGAGTAGAGGAAAATGTACTTCTGCATTCTCCTCTTTCACATGACACCATTGTGCTCCTGGCATTTTGCAATTAATAACAGTGGTGCATGCTAGCACCTGGAGGTCTCTCTTGCTCACTTTACTGGTCCCCAGTCCCTCGTGTGGCTGTGGAGGCCACCACTGACTTTGTTTTCTGGACTTACTCGATTTCCAGTCTTTGCTGATCACAAATAACTGAAGCAGTGAACACATTCTGTTTCCTGTAGTCTAACTCCTAAATTTATGCCTGTATCTTTGTGAATTTACCCCCTTTTGCTTCTTTTCTCCAACTTGTTGAGCCAGTTTATTTTCATAGTTTCATGTCTTATTGACCTAAGTATGTTGTGTTAGGATTTTTTTTTCCTTAGCAATGACTTAGTTATATCCCAACGTTCTGATACATGGTTTCGTCACTGTGAAATTCTGCACTTTGGGTTTGCCTTCCCTGTTGGACCCAAGGATTATTTAACAGTCTTATTTTTATTTCCAAATGAAAGGGACTTATCCTGTATTGAACTGCAGATTCATTGCACTGTTGTCAGATAATTCTGCTGTGCGGCTTCTACTTTGTTAGAATTTATTGAGAATTTCTTCGTGGTGTAATTCGTATGTCATCAATTTTTGTGAAGGATCTTTGAACACTTAGTGGGGGGAAGTTTGTGCGTTTGAAATACATCTGGAAGAGCTAACTTATTGTGTTCTTTAGGTCTTGTCTAGCATTGCTTTTTGTAGGGGGGTAGATGATTCGATATATCTGGTTCTGGGAGAGATGAGTCAGTCTCCAATGACTAGTGAACTCTTTAGGACTGCTATGGTTTCTGCTTCATGAAAGTTCCCACTGTCTGCTGCATAAATATTCTTAATTATTGCATCTAGTGTGAATTATAGCCTTGAGCATTATGAAGTTTCAGTTCTGCAGCCTGAATTCTTCGGCCTGAATTCAACCTTGTTCGATATTAAGATTGTAACCCTTATTTATATTTCTGTTTACATTTTCCTGGCATAACTTTATCTGTCCTTTTATTTAGCTTTTCTTAATTGCTTTTTAGGCATCTCTTTTGTGTACAGCACAGAGTTGTGTGCGCTTGGTTAGCCACTCTGAATTTTTTTTTAATAGGTCAGTTAAGTCTATTTATATTTACTCATATGACAGATATGTTTGTTTTCTAGCCTGTAATATCAATTCATATTGTATTTATATATACGTGTATGCGTATTATGTTTATATACATGTATATACATCTTATGGCTATATATAAATATATAGAATTTTCACCAAGTGACCTTTTTTATTTGCCCCTTTTTGTTTGCTATTGCCAGTTATTTGTCTAACATTTAAAAAGTTATTTGTTTTGTCATTGGAGTTACTTTTATATTAAACTTTTATATCATGTCCTTAATCCCCTCTTTGCTTTAGACATTATATATTCATTTCCTATTATAAACAGCAGTTCTCTTCTTTCATCACCTAATTTTAAGCAATACAATTATTGCCATTATATTTAACCTCTACTATTAAATAAGCTAAAATTTTCACCACCTGATTTGTCAGCTTCAAAGGGTAATTTCTGACTCTCAGTGATTACCTATGGACAAGCAACAATCTTACATGACCTTCCACCTATGCTTCTCCTTCTCCCTTTTTTGTTGGTGTATTATTTCTACATTTTAGAGCATATTAAATGTACCTGTTATTTTGTTACAATAATCTATAACTTTAGTCTGAGTTTCAGAGTTAAATATATTTAATATACTCCTATAGTCCTTTTTCTAAAATCTTCCCAATCCCTCTTGATTGGCCTAACCTCATCCTCTGGTAGATTCATGCAAGATACGTTCAAAACTATTTCTTAGTAGTCTTTATAACTGCAGAGCAACTTTCCTAGTTATGAAATATTTGGCTCACACATTTTCCCCTTGGGTATCTTGTGGGTTGTTCCATAGCTTCTGCTGTGGGATGTTGCTATGAGAAGCCTAATGCCAACCAGATTTGCTTTCCTTCAAAAGGACTTATCTTCTACTTGGATGTCATAAAGATACTTGCTGTAACTTTAAAATAAAATATAATAGGTTATGAGTTAGTGTTAACAGTTTAGAGTCAATTTTCACTTTAAATATACACATTTAAATCTATTTTATTTCAAGAAAAAAAATGTCATGAATTACAGCCTCAATATTTGTTCTGTTCTAGTGTATTTACTTTTTCTTTGGGAATTCCAATACAGAAATATTAGATTTCCTTTGCTTCTCCTCTATATCGTTTTTTCCATATCCTTTTTTTAAATTTATTTTTTTCCTATTGTCTTATTACTAATCCTTATATACCTATTCACTCTTCAAATGATCTTATTCTTTCCTTTTTTTTTCTTTTGGTGAACATATATCAATGTGGCTTTTATTAAATGTTGAAACATAACTTCTACAAATATGGCCAGACCTATCCTACATATTTATAGTTACTTATATTTTTATTATTAAATATAAATTTATATTTACACTAATATAAATCCCTATTATTTATAATGTAGTATAAATATAGTGTTAATATATTATTAGTATAATGTACATTAGTTTAAATATAATAAGATGTATTTATTAATATATTATATTTACACTAATATAAACATATAAATATAAATTGAGAGCTCACCATCCCTCTCTGCAGTAAGCCAAGCACTTAGCCTTAGGAATGGAAATGATATTGTAGGAGCCACTCTGAAAATCCTGTCTGTTTCATAGATGGCCCACACAGAAAATGAAATACTATAGAGAGTACTTGTAGTCATTTAATCAAAACAGTTCATTAAAGCAGATAATCAGTTTTTAAATTATGTGTGAAAAAATATAATTTATATAAAATATATATGTAAAATATATATTTACCTTATATATTATTATATATTTTATTATATATAATATATAATATATAATAAAATATAATATATATTTTATTTTAACTAAAAATATTTACTCACCAATCTTTTGATTGATCAATAGTCAATCCTTGCTTTTGGATGACTGACCAGTGATTAAAGAGCCACACCATTTGCTTGTTTGTTTTTGCATTATTCACACTCGTAATGTAATCTCTATGACTTCTGTTTTTTTTTTTCTTTAAAGTTAAGAGAAAACATAAAGACATTTGGGGAACAGTATGGGAGGGGTGTCGATCTGGCATAATTTTCATGGTATCTTACACATGATATCTCATTCACACCTAAAATATCAGCAAAGTTTTAACAACTTTATCAAATCCTTACTGAATATTTAACTTTGCTTTCATAGGCAAAATGTAGTACCTCTATTATACTTCATTATACCACATAATATTTTATTAAGATTTACTATTATAATAACCCATTTGGTATAAACTCAACTGACTCTGTAGAGGGAGCAAATATGGGTGGGCATACTGAAAAGCAGCCTACAGTGGGTGGGGGGGCCATGGTACAGAAAGCTAAGAGCACAGGTTGATTTGTTAGGTCAGCTTTGTGCATCACCATTAAAAGAGCTCCTGCTGCTCTGTGAGTTTACATAGCCCTCTTAGGGTATCCAAGGCTTTCCAGAGCTCTTTAGTCGTTACAGATGTAGAATAAGCTATTCCCTGTAAAGACGGCAGAGGCAGATCTCTTTTCTACTTTACCACGGAAAACATAGATTCAGGATTCTGCTATTATATGCTCAGTGTTACAGAATTATGACACCCACCACTGTACCCTTCTGCTAATGCTGAATGCTGAGTCCTTTCTCTGTCCAACCAGTTTTTGTGACCACACCATTGCCTCCTGCTCCAGTAGCCTTATTATCTTTTTAAGAGAGTTTGTTGTGTTCAGAACCTTTCAAGATATGCTGTGGTAATTTTATTCCTTTGCTTTATTTCTCAGGATCAAGCCTACATCGAAATGCTCTCACTGCTAATTTTCCATTTTATATCTAATGAAGTAGGACTAAGTTGCATTGATGAGTTTCCTTCACAAGAACATTGGTTTCCATTAAGATTCATAGGTTGTCATGGAGTTCTGGCCTTTGCAGGGTGAAGAAAAGGCTATAGATGAAATGTCTGTGTCCCTCTACCCCCCAAAATTAATTGCTGAAGCTCTAATCTCCAATATAATGGTATTTTGAGGTGGGGCCTTTGGGAGATATGGCAAACCAGAAAGAGGGGACCCTCATCAGAACTCAATCCTTCTTGCACCCTGATCTCGGGCTGCCCAACCTCTGGGACTGTGAGAAAATACATTTCTGTTATTAAGCCAATCTACAGGATCTTGTTAAAATAACCTGAAATAGCTAAGACTGAAAATAGTAGTACAATTTGAAAGTCAAGCAAATTCACCTTGAAATAGTGTCCCTTGGCCATCATAGGAAGGGAATTCAAGCCAGTGCCTAGGTAGACAGTGGCACTTTCAGCAATGACAGAGTATCTCTGAAGATGAAGAACACATCACCCCATCATGAGGTAGCATAGACTTCAGTCAGCTAATTTGAGGTTTTTGGAGGGTTTTGTTTTTGTTTTTTAGAAGCAAAGGAACTGCTTTCTTTCTAGCTTACTTCGTATTTCCATGATTGCTTTTGGAGGGTTTTACGTTGAGTTATAAACCATAGTTTGAACTCCCTCAGTAAAGGGCTGTTACAAGCAGTATATAATAAACACAGCAAAGCCTTCAAAGGGTACTGTACTTTGATATTAGTTAAGTCGAATGGTAAAAATAATTGCTTATAAAGAAGCATGTTGATTCAGTTTTGGATGAAAGACTTTGTTGGGAAAAGCAGGTTAAAATCTATGCATATTATGATCACATTTTTTTGTAAATGTAAAAAGTGCAAGAAAATATATTTATGTGTGCGAATATATATATAATATATAGTTTGAGTGAGTGAATGCTAAGAAAAAAATCTAGAACAGAAACTAAAATGTTAATGTCAACCTCCAAGTGTTGCAATTAAAAAGGCCTTTTTGTTCCTCCTTTATAAGTTTTGTACTTTCTGAATTTCTCAAATAAGGATGAATTATTTATTAGAAAAAAAAACTGTTTATATTTGTTGAAGAAAAAGGAACTCCAATCAACATATGTTACTAGTATATAAAAATACATGTCTAACCCACCACAGAGTTTAACAACAGCCAGATCTCTCTTGTATCCCTTTCAGGGAAAATTACTCACTAAAATACCAAAGCATTATTAATCTCCCAAGTGTAGTCTTAAGACATTAGGGCCAATCAGCAATGTGTACATGTCCATAGATCCATATAATGGGGCAATATAAAGATATCGGGGGAAATTATTAGAATGAATGTTCATAAAAAAAAACATATTTGAAAGTCAGAACCCCCATCCAAAAAAGACTATATTCAGCAAGTGCAAGGACCAATGAGACAAAGTGCAGTATTCCTTCATCCTATCCATGTGTCAATCAACTAGAGTGTAACAGAGGGCATAAGCACCAAGTATCAATCTGCCTCAGGCAAATGCCACTAAAAGACCTAAACTGTCTTTGTCAGCACACTGCCAAATTCAAAGAGTAAGAGATTATTAAAACAGGGAAAATTTGAGGGTCTTATACTGATTCATAATTTTTTTTTTCAGAAGTGAGTCTAAAGCAAAGCTTGGAAAACAAGTGCAGGGGATTGAAGTTAACCTGAGAATAACAAGAAGACCCAGACTGACCACCTGACCCACCCCACCCCACCCCACCCCCCACTGAGTTGCTGGTGCAGTCTCAAAATGTTCAGTGTTGTGGGGATTTGGAGGGAAGAGAGAAGATATGTGAACGATTTATATTTATTTCCAAAGTATAACATTGAAAAATGAATATCAAACCCCCTCTGTTGGCCCTGGTCCATTTGAAAGAAATCTTCCACTTATTGATTTGGGAGGGGTGAGGAAAAGTGTTACAGGAGGGATTAGAATAGAAAAAGATAAGAGCAAAGTGATATGAGTCTGATTTACGGATCATAGTGCCAATTAGAAAGAGAAGTATTGATTTCCCAGAGTTTTCTCTACCTGTGATCTCCCTTCAAATAAAAGGGAGGGTGGAAATTCATCTGTTTTAAATGACAACATTGAACAAAATACAGTCAAATGGCCATTCATTCATTCAGCCAACAAGTATGAATTGGGGCAATGCCACATGCCCAGCAATATCCTGAGGATGTAACAGGGTCCAAGACATGGTCTTTGCCTTCAAAGAATTTACTTTAAGTTCAGAAAGAAGCTAATTAAAGACAACATTTCTACAAATATCACCTTTTGATTTTTTCAGTATTATTGAACCACAATTGACATATAGCACATACAACTTTATGGCATAACAACCCGATTTACATACATTGCAAAATAATTACCACAGTAAGTTTATTTAACATCCATCACCTGATATAATTACAAAAAAGAAAAGCTATTTTCTTTGTGATGAGAACTTTTAGAATCTACTCTTTCAGCAACATTCAAACATATAGCAGAGCCGTGCCAACTACTGTCAAGTGTCAACATTATCTCTCCAGCACTCATTTATCTTATAACTGGAACTATGTATCTTTGTATTTCAAAATTCACCCATTAGTGACACTTTTTTAAGTTTCTATAATATACTAGGTTCTGGGTCTAGAAATATGGAGATAAATAAAAACCTGATCTCTGTCTTCTAGAATATAATAACCAGCACAGGTTCAGATATAGTAATAATCAAACAAGCAAAACATAAATCTCCAGATTTCATAAATGACAGGTAGACTCAGCCCTCATCCCTCAACTACAAACCTGTTGAAATGCAGATAGAATAAAACAAAGTTAAACCCAAAACAAAAACAAAAACCTCAAAAGAAAGGGAATTCTCTGGATGCCAATCATTATAGAAATTACATTCTTTCCTACTACAAACAGAAAATTTATAATAACTAACCATATATTTGCCTTAAAGTCCATGTCAAAGAAACTAATGGTATTTTTAAATTCTGTTTTGTTTTTTCTTTGGTATCTCAATGAGTAAATTTAGAACTCTAAAATCTGGAGAGGATTTAAAATAGGGTCTTATATAAAGATAGTTTATATCCACCCGGGCTCCTTTTTATCTCCAATAAATATAAACAACTTTTTTCTAGGAAAAGATAATATAAATATACATTTCAAAATAAGAAAGAAAGAGAAAAGTGCAAATAACACAAAATAAGCCTTTTTAAATTTCAGCAGTTAGGAGTAACTACTATTAACACTTTGATATATAAACTTCCAGACTTTCTTCTTTGTATTTACTCCCCAAAACATAATATGAACATATACATATATTCATATATTTCTTATATCTACAAATTTTAGTCTCATTAGACCACCACCTATTAAAAATTAGAAAACAAACACTATGCACTTAGAATTTTAAAGTTACTATCAGAAAATTAAAGTTACTATTAAATTATTCATAGATTTCTGGAAAAATCATAATGCAAAGTTTATAAGATACCTGAAGAAGAACAATAACAAAAATAATAAAACTCATACAGTAACTGTATATCAAACTTGTAGGATGCAGCTAAGGCTGAACATGGAGGAAAATATTAGTCTCAGAGTAATAAAGAAAACATTGTAGAAATGCAATGAACTAAACATTCATATTAAGAAATTAGAAAACTAACCATTGAGCAAACTCAAAAGAAACTTGAAAGGAGGAAATAAAAAATTAATAACAACAAAGTAGAAACAAATAATATATCTGAAAGATCAGCAAAAAAAATTATTTGAAAAAAACTATTAACAAACCATTGAAGAAAACACAAAACAAACACTAAGAAGAAAACACAAATGTCAAAAATAAACACTATTAGAAAGAAAGAGAAATATGAGGCACCTGGGTGACTCTGTTGATTAAGAATCAGCCTTTGGCTCAGGTCTAGATTTCCGGGTCCTGGCTCAAGACCTGCTGCAGGCTGTCTGCTCACCAGGGAGTCTGCTTCTCCCTCATCCTCTCTGCTTGCTTTCTCTTGCTCTCTCTCTTTCAAATAAATAAATAAAAATCTTCTTAAAAAAATAGTATCGGGGAGGCTGGGTGGTTCAGTCCATTGGGTGTCTGCCTTTGGCTCAGGTCTTGATTCCAGCATCCTGGGATGGAGCCCCCAGTCAGGCTCCCTGCTCCCTGGGGGAGCCTGCTTCTATCTCTCTCTCTATCTCTCTCTCTCTCTCTCCCTCCCTCCCTCCCTCCCTCCCTCCCTCCCTTTGCTACTCTCCCTGCTTGTGCTTGCACTCTCATGCTCTCTCTGTCAAATAAACAAATAATTATTTTTAAAAAGAAATCATGTAGAGAAGCAGGTTTAAATTTAAAGATTCACCAAATGTTTCAGAAAAATATATGACCTGTAATCTAAAAGTTTCTGGAAATAAAAAGGTCTAGCTCCTTAACTTATTTCATAGAGAATAAAATAATTTTGATAAAAACACACCAAAAAAAAAAAACAAGAGAAGGAAATATTATAGGACAATATTTTCTGAGAAGCAAAAATTCAAACGAAAATATTAGAAAAGCACCCCCCTCACACCCATTAGAATGGCCACTGTTAAAAAAATAGAAGATAATGAGTGCTGGTTAGAATATGTATCACCTATAGACCACAATCATGGTTATGTTAAACTTACTGGGAGAGAAATACATAGATCAACAGAAGAGAATAGAAATCGTAGATACAGAGAGGATCCCTGGGTGGCTCAGCGGTTTAGCACTGCCTTCAGTCCAGGGCCTGATCCTGGAGTCCCAAGATTGAGTCCCACATCAGCCTTCCTGCATGGAGCCTGCTTCTCTCTCTCTCTCTCTCTCTCTCTCTCTCTCTCTCTCTCTCTCTCTCTGTCTCTCATGAATAAATAAATAAAAATCTTTTAAAAAGAAAAAAAATAAATAAATCTTAGAAAAAGACCTATACAAGTATAGCCAAATGATCTGTGGCAAATTGTAAGATCAGCTGAATAGAAGACAGTTTTTTCAACAAGTGGTGCTGAAGACATTGGATATCCTTAGGTAATTAATGAATCTCACATTTTATATGAAAATTAACTGAGAAATAATTATAAATCTAAATGTAAATCTATAAAACTTTCAGAAGAAAACATGAGACACAATGTTTAGGAACTAGGGCTATGTCAGAGCTCTTAGACATAATACCATAATGCACAATCCATAAAAGAAAATAAATCACTAAGTTGTGGTTCATCAAAATTAAGAATTTTGTTCTTTGAAAGATCCCTTTAAGAAGATAAAAGACAAGCTACAGACTGGAAAAATATTTTTGCAAACCACATATGTGACAAATGTATGATCTATATCTATAATGTATAAAAATTTCTAAAACTAAATAGCAAAACAAACAATTCAATTAGAAAAGGGGCAAATCATGTGAAGTGACATGTCATCTAAGAAGATATATGAATGGTGCATAAGCACAAGAAAAGATGTTCAACATCACTGGGCATCAAGAAAATGCAAATTAGAACTCTGATGAGCTGTCATCACACTTCTATTAGAATAGCTATAATCAAACAAGGATAACACTAAATGTTGGTGAGGATGCCAAGGAACTGGATCGCTTATACATTAATAGTAGGAACGCAAATGGACAGCTACTTTGGAAAATAATTTGCCAATTTCTTTAAAAATGAAAAACTGCTGGGGAGCCTGGGTGGCTCAGTCAGTTAAGTGTCCGACTCTTGATTTCGGCTGAGGTCATGATCTCAGTGTCATGAGATTGAGCCCCACAATAGGCTCCACACTTAGTGGGGTCTACTTTTCTCCCTCTCCCTCTGCCCCTCCCTGTTCTCTCTCTCAAATAAATTTCAAAAAAATTTTTAATTAAATGTGCTTACCATACAACAACCCAGCAAATACTCTTAAATGTGTTGCAGAGAAATAAAAACTTAAATGTTCACCCACACTGTATATAAACATTCAACTGATGCATATCTAAGGGAATCACTTGGCTCCCTCAGATAATATAGCATTACCATAGTAGAGGTTAGCTACCCTGAACTCCAAATGTGGGTTCTAGTTTCACTTGACATTCCATGACTCAAATGAGACTTCTCTATTAGGCAAGGTTTGTCATCATAGGCAGAAGACACACAGGTCAAAATGGAAGATTCAATTTGTGAGAATTACAAGAAATATCTGGTTTCAACATGAGTGATCCTTGTAAACATTTTTTTAAAAAGAAAAATAAAAGAAGAGAAAAAATATATTGGGAGAGACAAAATGGCTGCTGTTCTTAGAAAATAATATCTCGTGTATTATTATCTTCCAAAACAATTTTTTAATGGTGGCTACTTTTTAGTGCAGTTTAGTCTGAACTTCTGAAGTTTTGTCTGGGGGCAACATCATCTGAGTAGTCACCTTTGTCTCACTGGAATGGTCAGAAATATAACAGTGTGAGAGGGAGCAGAAGACTTAGCCAGACTGTAGAATATGCCATTTATTCATGTTCAAAGGTAATAGTAGAAAGGAAATGAAGAAGATGTCTTTCTTCTGTGAGAATACCATTGTTCATCGTGTTCTAATTATGAAATCTGAACTTAAAAGAATGAAAGGGAAGCTCAATCAGCAGCATAGAGCATATCTCCTCTGGAAATAGTTCTTAACAATTTAAATGGCAGGCTGATGTACCCTGGACTGACCCAATAGTTACAGCAATATCCTGTAATACTCAAGACAGTCTGCAAAGCTGCATTTCTTGCTTCATTTGTGTTCCAGACAAATTATAAGGCTGTATGGCAGAGAGAGAAAACACTGCTAATCTTTTATGACTGTTAGGTGGTTTTACTGAAATGCAATTGTGAAAACAAATTTCTCAGGTACAGAAAAAAAATTCATTGTGCCACTTCCTCAATTCAAAATGAATCCATTTATTCCTTAATCACAGAAAAGAAAAAGCTCTCCAAATCGAACAAAAGGAGATGTGGGGAATTTCTAAAAAAGATCATTTTGAAATAAAATGAAAAAATACTTTAAATATACTTCCATTCCTTAGAGGACCACAAGTTAACAGAAACTGGGGTCCCAGCAAGCCAGAATTAATACTTACATTTGGAAAATCAACATGTTTGGGAATCTGAAAAGAAGAAAGCTACGTGAAATTAAATCATCTTGGGTCATTACGTATCTACAATATTCACTCAGGCACACTCAGACATATGGTAAAGACATAACTGTCTCTACTTCCATTTGAGATTTTTCAATAAATGAAACTCCAACCACAAAAGCAGTTGACAATGTGAAATTACAAAAAAGCTGTCAGAAGGACTGTGTGGGAGATGCATTCACCATGAGCACAAGTGCTAGGAATCTGAGAAGCTTTTTAAATGGATTCAGAGACCTTTGGAAAAAAAAAAAAAAAAGGTCTCCTTTTCCAGTAATTGAATTTGACACCAATGTTCTTTGGATGCTAGGGCTGTACAAGGTATTTTCCCATCCACATCTAGGCTAAATTGGAGATGGTGACCTCTGATAGACTAAAGCAATCTGGGAAGTAATAGAAACCTCACTTCATAGAAACTGGTGACAGGTTGGGATTAAATGCTGCACTGGCCAGAGACAGTCAAATTCCTTTTCAGGGAGCCTACAGGCTTCCAAAGGAATGGAGATTAAAAAAAAAAATTCTATAAATGCTCCTTTTCCAACTTGCTCTAACTAAACTGAAAATTATAATCTAAGATCACCGCAAATCTGGGACACAGACAAGTCTTAAATCCAAATGAGATGTCCTAGGTTCCTAAATTCCATAGCATTTTACTGAATTCGGTAACAGTGGATAAGGATTGGGGCATGTAGCCAGAGATTTATGTACAAGGATGTTCCTTGCACTGTTGTTTAAAGTAGTGAAAAAAGAACCTTAAGTATTCAAGAACAAGGAGTTGGTTAAGCTAAAGTATGTCATAAAATGGAAGTTTATGCAGTCATTAGAATCTTTTTAAAGAATATTTAATTAAATTTCTCAAACCATACTATACATATAAAAGATATGCATAAATATCCACATATGATTAGAATAAAAAATCAGAAATTATAGAATGATCATCACTAGGTAAAGCCATTACAAATGGTTCTTGTTTTTTATATTCTTTTGCTAATTACACACAAAGTAGCACTGAATATTACCACTTTAAAACCAGACAATTGGAAAACAGTAGTTAAGAAAGTGCAAAAATGATTATAGTCACATTAACTACTAAAATGCTGTCATATTTACTTGCTTATTAATTGTTAATACATTTGTTGATTAGGAATTTATTAAAACCACTGTGTTAGGACTTCTGCAAAACAAGGCCTAGAGAATATATATTTGTATAACTCCTCTCCCAGAAAGTCACAGAACAGAATAAAAGAAAATAGAGCATGGGGATCCCTGGGTGGCGCAGCGGTTTGGCGCCTGCCTTTGGCCCAGGGCGCGATCATGGAGACCCGGGATCGAATCCCACATCGGGCTCCCGATGCATGGAGCCTGCTTCTCCCTCTGCCTGTGTCTCTGCCTCTCTCTCTCTCTCTCTGTGACTATCCTAAGTAAATAAAAATTAAAAAAAAAGAAAAGAAAATAGAGCATGAAATTTCATCTGTTATAAAACCAGGGAAATGACACAAACCTGTACAACAAAGTTTGAAGAATATATATAAGGTATAAGTAAGTTTGTCTATTAAATGACTAAATCAGTTTCCTTAATTATATTTCTTTTAAAAACTAATTAGTTGAATAATCTTTGATACATTCATATCATTAGAATGATTTAGATGGATGCAAATTGACTTACAGAGATATATTATTAAATAATGAAAGAAAAATAGTGAAAAGCATATGAATATAGATCTAAAACAAGTATATACATTACACATTATATTTTAATTACATATTTCCATAGATAAATATATATACATATACAAATAACTATATATAGATATATATCCATTTTTATAAAACAATGGCTTAAACTACATAAAATTGATATTATATATGCATAAGAAGGAGAGATGTGCACCTGGTGGGTCAATGGGTTAAGTGGCTGCCGTTGGCTCAGGTCATGATCTCAGGGTCCTGGGATCGAGTCCCAGAGTAGGCTCCCTACTCAGTGGGGCGTCTGCTTCTCTCTGCCCCTCACCCCCACACACTCGTGCTCTCTCTCTCTCAAATAAATAATAAACTCTTAAAAAAAAAGGAGAAAGAGAAAGACTATATGGGCACGGGAAAAAATATGAAAGAATTAACACCTGCAAAAATGTTAACCTTAATATAAAGAAGAGAAAGCTACTTGGATGTCAAGTATAATAATCAAAATTATTTAAAAATCATATACATAAATTTTCCTTCTATGTCACTGTAACTTGTAGAGAATTTGCCCTCCTAACAATTATAGAACCAAACAAAATATGAGTCGAGTGTTTTTAGGCATTGACAATCAGGATGTAACCCTTGAGAGAAGGGAAACAGAGGATGTATGTCCAACAGTTCTCCACAAATGCCCTGATTTTCTGTCTGATGGTATTTTTTACCACAGATCTGGAAGATGGAGCCCAGCAGAGCAGTAATCTTGCTGACTTGAAGAAGCACATGTTGGAGCCCCAGACTGTCGAAACAGGGAGATTTTTCAGAGCAGAGTACATAAGAAGAGAGTTGTATAGGGTGGGTGTTGAGGAATGTCATGGGGACTCACTAGAGAGCTAGTCTGGGGATTGGGAAGATGTTGCAGCAGGAGATTCTATAGGACCAGGCAGAGATGGCCTGCTACCAGGATGAAAGCTAATCAATGATGCTTGTGGCTGTGCACTCTTAGTAGACACTGGAGCTCCATTCTAGTTATAATCAATAGTCTACATTGAGGGCAGTGGATATTCAGTTGACAATAATCATATGTTAGAGTTGTATGCACACCTTAGAATTTGGCCCAAAACAAAAATAGACCCATCTTTACAAAAATAAAAACAATCCTGACAGGATCAATATAATTTGACAAGTTTTAATGTAAGAAAAGAAAAATGTCTAACATGTTTTATAGAAAGACAACACAAGCAATACTCCCTACAACAGATCATTCACAATGTCTAGCATATACTCCAAAATTTGTAGAAATGAGAAAAAAAAAAAAAAACACAGGAAAACATGGCTCACAGGCAAAAAAAAAAAAAAAAAAAAGTTAATAGTAACAATTCCTCATATGGCCCAGATGTTAGCAAATAAAAAACAGCAAATAAACAGCAAATAAATTTTAAACCAGCAATAATAAATATGTTTAAGGTCTTAAAGGAAAATATCCATAATGAATAGAGAAATTTAGCAAAGAAGTACTATAGAAAAAAATCAAATGGAAATTTAATAAATTAAATATACAACATTTGAAAAGAAAAACTCACTGGATCAGAACAGCGAGGCAATAGTCTGTGAACTTAAAAACAGATCAGTAAAATTTATTCAATCTTAATGACATAAAGAAAAAATCAAAATAAAATGAACAGAACTTCAATAACCTGTAAGAGAATATTAAGAGAAAAGACAATATTAAGCAGAACTGAAATTTAAAGCAGAGAACTTCCTATATTCGGTGAAAAGAAAGATCAACATATAGCCCCCCAAAACTAGAAAATTGCCAATAGGGAAAAACACAGAGAAAACCACACCTAAGCAGATCATAATCAAACTGCTAAAAACTGGGATCCCTGGGTGGCGCAGCAGTTTGGCGCCTGCCTTTGGCCCAGGGCGCGATCCTGGAGACCCGGGATCGAATCCCACATCGGGCTCCCGGTGCATGGAGCCTGCTTCTCCCTCTGCCTGTGTCTCTGTCTATATATATATATATGACTATCGTAAATAAAAAAAAATAAAAATTAAAAAAAAAACTGCTAAAAACTGAAGATAAAGTGAAAATCTTTAAAGTAGCCAGATAATAACCATATATACAAATAATGGCTAATGCCTCTTCAGAAACAATAGAATCCATAAAAAACAGAAAGACATATTTAAAGTGCTGAACAAAAAACAAATGTCATCCAAGAATTTTATATCCAGAGAAAATACCTGCCAAAAATAAATATAAAAGACATTTTTAGATAATAAAATTAAGAAAGTTTGTTACCAAAAAAAATCTTTACTAAGAAAACTCTAAACGAAGTTCTTTAGGCTGGAAAAAAAGTGATACCAGATGGAAATTCAGATCTACAGAAAGAAATGAAGAGCACTGAAAATGGTAAATGTGAAAGTATATATAAAAAACATTTGTCTTTTAACATCTATAAAATCATATAAATCTTTAAAACAAAAATAACTATACTGACTAAGGGTTTAAAATGTGTAAAGGCACTAGATATGACAACCAGAGCCCAAAGTCTGAATTATAAATGGAACTACACTACTGGAAGGCTATACATTCTGAAAATGATAAGTTGTTTATTCTAAAAAGACAGCGTTAAACTATGGATGCATATTTTAATTCATGGAACAATCACTAAAAAAATTAAGTATAGCTAAAACTCCAATAGAAAAATAAAAATGGAATAATAAATTGTTTAATAATGCACAAGAGGGCTCAGAAGGATAAATGGAACAAAAAACTGACAGAAGAAATAGAGGGAAAAAAGCAAATAGTAGACTTAAGTCTACATCAATAATCCGAAATATGTTAATGGACCAAATACTCCAAATGAAAAGAAAATATTATTGGGCTGGATTTAATTTTTAAAAAAGCTATTCCCAAACTATATGTTGTTCACAAAAAATGCTCTTTTAATAAAAAGAGACACACAAGTTGAAATTTTTTTAAAGGAAAGAGATAGAGTTGCCAGAGGAGGTATAAGAAAACTAGAGTTAGTTTTATTAATTTATTTAGATTTATAAATATCAGATATAACGGACATCAAGACAAGGAAAGTTGCCAGAGATTTATTTTTTAAAAGACATTTCTTAATAATATAAGGATCAGTTAGTTATAAGGAATAACAATCATAGGTGTGAAAGACCTTAATAATGGAATTTCAAGATATATTAAAAGAAAATTTGAAAGAACTAAAGGTATACACAACAAATAGCTGGAGATGTTTAACACCATTTTTCTCAAAAGACACCATCTTTCTGAAAGGACAGCTGGGAAAAGTTCAGTAAAGAAACTAAACATCGACGTAATACTACAAATCACCTTAACCTAATTGATACAAATAAAACATATATTCAACAATCACACATTCTTTTTAAGTGCATAGGGAACTTATAACTGGATCATAAGATAGAGGGATACATTTCAAAGACTGAAATGCCCCAGAATAAGATCTCTGACCAAAATGAAATTGAATTTTAGAAATAAATAATAAAATATTTACAAAACCCAGATTATCTAAGTTAAACAATATGCTTCTGAATAACCCACAAGTCAAAAGAATTTCTGAGAAATTAGAAAACATTTAAAGTGAAGTGTAATAGGGGTGACTGGGTAACACGGTCAGTTGGGCATCTGACTCTTGGTTTTGGTTTGGGTGATGATCTCATGGTCTTGGGATTGAGCCCCATGTTGGGCTCTGTGCTCAGTGAAGATTCTGCTTGAGATTCTCTCTCCTCCTTCTCCTGCTTGTTTTCTCTCTCTAACTCTCTCTGAAATAAATATTTTTTAAAAATAAGGTGAAGTATAAGAAAAACACAACATATCAATATTTGTGGAACATAACCAAAGCAATGATTTGAAAGAAATTAGTCTCTATATTTTAAAAAGAAAAAGAAAATCACTTTCTAATTAGTTAGAAGAAAAATTGAGCCCAAAATAGTTAAAAGGAAAAAAAAAGATAAAAACAAAAATGCAAATCAATGCAAAAGAAAGCAAATAGAAAAATTTAACAAATCTAGAAATTGGTTCTTTGTAATAGTAAAATTGATCAATCTGTAACAAGACTGATCAAATGAAATAAGAACAGAAATCATGAAATAGAAGCCAGAAATCAAGAAAATTAAGTAAGAACTTGTCTCTTTGAAAAGATTAATGAGATGGATAACCCTAGCAAAACTTATGAAGAAAAAGAAAACCCAAATTATTAAAATTAGGAATTGAAGGGGGGTATCTTTCATATCCTATTAGCATTAAAAAGCTACTGAGAGAATATTACAAACAACTTTATGACAATAAATTTGACAACAGAGATAAAGTGAGCAAATTTCTTGCCAAATAGCACATGTAAATTAAAACAAGATAAGCCAGAAAATCTAAGTACATCCTGTTTATTTAAGAATTTTTATTTTTTTAAAAAATCTTCCACAATCTTTCCTGAAAAGAAACTCCAGGCCCAATTGGTTTTACTGGGGAATTCAAATATTAAGAAAGAAATTATGCCAATCTTATACAAAGTCTTTAAGAAATAAGGAGGGACACTTCTCACTTAATGAGCAAGGAATAGAAGTGAACTTCCTCAACCTGAAAAGGGCATTTTCAAAAAACTTGCAGCTACCATATTTAATTGTGGAAGACTGAAGAATAGTCAAGCATGTCTTCTCTACTAATTCTATTCAATAATGTACTGAAGTTTCTAACCACTGCTAAAAGACGTAAAAATATTTGACAGAAAGAAGTAAAATTGTATCTATCTGCAGATGACTTGGTTGTTTATGAGGCCTTCACACCAAAACTCAATGAAGAAATTACAAAATTAAATGGGGATCACAAGATAAAACTATTACAGTCCAATTTGCCTCATGAACATAGATACAAATCCTCATGAAAACATTAACAAGTTGAATCTAACAACACAGAAAAAGGGTATTATACTATGTAAAAGTGCAGCTTAATCTCAGAAATGCAAGATCATTTTAACATCTGAAATTCAGTCAATGTAATCCATGGTATTAATAGACTAATAAAGAACCACATGATCATCTTGATAAATGAAGAAAAAGCATTTGACAGAATTCAACATTTATGAATCATAGATACTCCTAACAAGTTGGGAAAAGGAGGGAACTTCCTGACCTCACAGCTAACATCATATTTAATTGTGAAAGACTAAAAACTTTCTTCTGATTGATAAAGAAAAAAACAAAATGTCTGCTGCCACCAATTCTATTTTATAATGTACTGAAGGTCTCAACCAGTGCTTAAAGACAATAAAACTATTTGAAAGAAATCATATCTGTTTGTATATGACTTGATTGTCTTCATTTAAAAATGCTAAAAAATCTAAAAAGCAAATACTAGAACAAAAGTGACTTTACCAAGTTAAAATAAAATAATCAATTATCTTTGTATATACAGCAACAAAAAGTTAGTAAGCAAAGTTTTATAAGCTAGCCCATCTGCAATAATATCAGAACTACTAGAGCTAATAAGTGAATGTAGCAATATCATAGGATACAAAGTCAGTACACCAAAATCAATCATACTTCTATACTCTAGTACGAACACTTGAAAAATATTTTAAACTATACAATATAATATAATACAAAAACACAAAATACTTAGACATAAATTTCGTAAAAGATTTGCAAGCTATCCCCACTAAAAACTGCAGACATTACTTAGAAAAATTAATGACTTAAATAAATGAACAATATAGTACTTTCAACACTGGGTGCCTTAATATGGTTAAGGTGTCAGTTCTCCTCAAATTTATCAATAGACTCATCACAACAACAATCACAATGTGGGTAGGTTTTTTTTAAAAAAGTTACATGAATATAGAAAAACCTAGAATAGCCAAAACAATTTTTTATAGAAAAACGAAGTTGGAGGACTTACAATACTTGGTTCCAAAACTTTTGGCAATTAAAACTATATGGTATTGCAGAAAAATCAATCATCCAGAATAGAGAATCCAGAAGTAAAACACTCAGATAATCATTAATTTTTGACAAAGGCATCTGAGCAACATAATGGGGAAAAGATAGTCATTTCAACAAACGGTTTGTAACAACTGCACATCTATATGGGAAAAAAATGAACCTTGATCTCTACTTTATACAATACCTAAAAATTTATCCAAGATAAACTATAGACCTCAAGCTTGTAGAAAAATAAAAACAGGAAAATGTCTTCACACCTGGGTATAACCAAAGGTTACTTAGGACACCAAAAGCAATAAAAGAGAAACAGTAATAACTGGATTTTATTCAATTAACAGTGAGGAAAAATATTTATAAGCTATCTACCTGACAAAGTGCTTGTGTATAGAAAATATAAAAAACAATAGCTCAATAATAAAAATAAAACTAACTCAATTAAAAATGAACAAAAACCTTAGACACATTACAAAGTGCTCAACGTCATTAGTGACTAGAAAAACGAAAAGTAAAAGCATTACACAGCCATAAGACTAGCTAACATTCAAAAGATTGCCCACCCTAAATATTAGTGAGGATGTAGAACTGGAACTCTCATACATCGTTGGCAGGAGTATATGGTGGTAAGACCTGTTGGCAGACCACTTGGCAGTTTCTTATATAGTTAAACTGCTCTATCCAATGGTCTAACAATTCCACTGCTAGGCATTTATCCAAGGGAAATGAAAATATTCAGCTACAAAAAGACTGACAGAAGAATGTACCCAGTAACTCACTCATAATAGGCCCCAAACTGGAAACTACCCAAATGTCCATCAACAGAATGAGTAAACATATTGTGGTCTATTCACACAATGGAACATGTTCAGCAATAACACATAACAGACTCTGATCCTCACAATACCATGATGATTCACTGTTGAATAAAAGAAAGTGGACACAAATACTACATATTGTATGATCTCATTGATATAAAGTTCTGAAGAGGAAATATGATGTAAGATAAAAACAATCAGAAAACTTGGGGAACTGTGCTGGCAGGAAGGGCCAAGAGGGAATTTGCAGGTTTTGATCCCAACATGGCAGCGGCAGCTCCAGGAGTCATGTTGATTCAGGACCACCTCCAAAAGAGCAGGGACTATCTTTTCTCAAAATCTCTTTTTCAAAGTAAAGATTGATAAATTGGACAGCAAATATTTTCTTAACGTTCTACCTATATAAAAAACCATCACCACAGATAATCAAATCAAAAGAAAAATAATAGGGAACAGGGTTGGATCAGTCATTTAAGCTTCTGCCTTCAGCTCAGGTCATGATTCTAGGGTCCTGAGATTGAGGCCCACACCACCAAAAGCCCCCTACTTCCACACCCATCAGCCTCCCTGCTCTGCAAGGAGCCTGCATCTCCCTCTCCCTCTGCCCCTCCCCTGTGCTCTCTCTCTCTCTCTCTCTCTCTCTCAATCTCTCTCTCCCTCATAAATAAATTACTTTTTTTAAAAAAGAAAAATGACAAACTGGAAAATGGGCGATTTGTAAAACATGCAATAATTGATAAAGTTAATACACAAAGACTTTTGACAAATAGGAACAAATAAACATCCTAGTAGAAAACCAAGGAGGTCCTTATCAGAATTAGAAACTCAAATAGGAAAAAAAAAAAAAACAAAAAAAAACGGGGGTGGCTCAGCGGTTTAACCCCTGCCTTTGGCCCAGGGTTTGATCCTGGAGTCCGGGGATCGAGTCCCACATCGGGCTCCCAGCATGGAGCCTACTTCTTCCTCTGCCTCTCTCTCTCATGAATCAATAAATAAAATCTTATAAATAAATAAAAACAGTTTTTAAAATACAATTGACCCTTGAACAATGCAGGAGTTAGGGGTGACAACCCACACACAGTCCAAAATCCGCATAGATATCAGAAAGGGAGACAGAACATAAAGACTTCTAACTCTGGGAAATAAACTAAGGGTGGTGGAGGGAGAGGAGGGCGAGGGGTGGGGGTGAATGGGTGACGGGCACTGAGGGGGACACTTGACGGGATGAGCACTGGGTGTTATTCTGTATGTTGGTAAATTGAACACCAATAAAAATTAATTTATTAAAAAAAAAGAACTCTCCCAAAACTTTAATTACTGATAGCCTACTGTTGACCTTCAACCTTACCCATAATATAAACAGTTGATTAACATATATCTGTATGTTATGTGTACTGCAGACTGTACTCCTACCATAAAGTGAGCTAGAGAATGTGTTATTAAAATCATAAGGAAGAGAAAATACACTTACGGGACTCTATTATATCAAAGAAAAAGAAACCCATGTGTAAGTGGACACACACAGTTCAAACCCATGTTGTTCAAGGATCAACCGTATGGGAAAAGGTGCCCCCTTAAGAGCAAAAAATGGCAATCAAAACTAGGAGACACACATGGTATACCCAAAACATGACTCTGCTAAAAATTAAAAATATATGTTGATAAGGAAAGTTTTCTAAGTTATGTTAAGTGGAGATAAAGTGAAAAAAGACCATGTATATTTTAGAAACATATTTATTGTAATATTATAAACATTATACAATTCTTAATATTTAAATTAATGCTATATATCAAATGATATTCATAGCTTCATTATATGTATTTATAAATTGTATATTTAGTTATATTAAATGATACATTAAAATAATATAACAAATATTAATATTTAATATCATTGCTTTTAGTATGTATGTAGTATATATTTCTTAAAAATAATCAACAACCAAGAAGAAACGAGACACAAAAACCAGAGACAGAACAAAACAAAACAACCCCCCCCCCCAAAAAAAAATCAACAACCGTTAAAATGGTTACCTTCAGGCACCAGAGTAGGTTTGGCTATTTCATGGATTATTGACAACTTCTAATTTGGGGGTTGATATTTTGAATATTTGAGGGATATACTTAGCGAGACTAGAGCCAAAGCAATAAAAAGATAGATAATAATTATTTTGAAACTGCCAGGAAATAAAGGCACAGGGTGGACAAATAGATGTGGAAGTGCCTGCTGATTCCTGAGGAGAGGACATGTGCTCTGGAGCAGTGGCGATGTGGCATGAGGGTTGAATTGAGAGGAAAGTAGAAAGGAATTCATATGAGAGAAAGTAGAAAAAGATGATAAAAGACCAAATTGCCCCTGGAATCCAATTGAGGATTTTCATTCCTTAACTGATGCTCATTGTCACCTGGTCAGGTAAGCAGGTGGACAGCATGAATTCCATAGCACACTATGGGGACAATCCAGATCTGATCACATTAATGTTTGGATTCCGGACAGTGCATCTGGTTTGGCTCTCGGGAATTTTAAGTTTATATTCTATTAAGAGTGAAGTATATTTTATTCATTTACAAGGTGTTCATCATTGAAAAGGAAAAACTATAAGAGCAAAAAATCAAATCACTTATTATCACTACTCGTAAAGCCAACCGCTGATAAAATATAGGATTTCAGAGCCAAAATGTAGAGATGTGATACATATTTCTTAATAGTTTCCCAGATTATGCTAATATGTATCCCAATCAACAATGTACATACATTGAATGTAAGCAATTGAAAAATTGTATATTTCCCTTCAATACCCAGTGAGCAAAACCCCAGTCCTATCTTGTGAAAACACACTGTCCCTGTGTTATGTTGTGATCATTTCCCTCGTTATTTCTGAGACCTCTCAGGATTTTCTTACTGTATCCACACATTCACCCCAGCAGATGGCCGTCCCTCCAATTCTGGGTCTCTCTGCAAGTCATTCTTCCATTTAGTTATTTCTTTCCTGTAAAGCTTACTTGAATCTATGTCATTGCAAATATGGATACAGGCTTGATACTTAATTTCCTAAAGCATGGCTAAAATGAATATAGCATATACTGAGTTTACAAGAGCCAGCAGTTAGTAAAGGGAGAACAGAATATAGGTGAAAAAATGCTTCTTAATTTTTAAAATTCTTTAAATCTCTTTAAATTCTCTAAATACCTCTGCTCTTAAGGGTCTTGGTCTATTCAGGCTGTGGTAACAAAAATATCGTAAACCAAGTGGCTTATAAACAACAGAAATTTATTTCTCACAGTTCTGGAGGCTGGCAGTCTAAGATCAAGGTGTCAGCCTCCAGTCTAGACCCAAATGGAACCTTTCCCCAAAATAAGACAAGTTTATATTACTTGCATATAATTTAATATACCAATATGTGGAGCACCGTAATTCATATTCTGGTGCCATTCCCAAAGACTCTGTGTGCCATATATACCTGTCTCAACATCCCAAAGTGATCTCTTCCACCACTGGAAAGACAAATGGACAACCTGCCAGGGACAAATTCCAGCTGCCACCCCAAAAGGCAGAGATTTCGTAAGACTTACCAGACAGCAAGTTTTTCAGTACCAACAATTTTAAGATCCAAATTTTGATGTAGCTACATACACACGGAAGGAAGGAAGGAAGGAAGGAAGGAAGGAAGGAAGGAAGGAAGGAAGGAAGGAAGGAAGAGGAAGAGAGGGAGAGAGAGAGGGTGGGAAGGTTGGAGGGAGATAGGGAGGGAGGGAGGGGAGGGAGGGAGGGAAAAAAGATAGGAAGAAAAAAAAAGCAAACAAGGAAAATCTCTCAGCAGTGGCATAGCAGTCATTTGTCCCATGTGAAAAGATGAAAATCGGAGCTCATTTTTATTTGAATTCCCACTTCTTTGATGGGATTCAATTATTTATTCAGGATTTAGATTGTTCACCTGGCTTCTGACTCTTCATTATCCTTTTTATGTCTCCCACAATTCCTGGATCCACGCCCTGTGTGCTTACGTCAGCTTCCTGCTGGAGCCAACCAGCAGACCGTAAACCCAGAAGGCAGGATCCATAAAAAAAAAGGGAAGGAAAATAACAAGGGGAATTGTGTAGGGACTGGCATATTTCCCTGCCCTCTGTACCTATGGGAATTCCAACAGGAGCTGTTTGAACTCTACAAGCAGTTCTTCTGTGCTGCAGGATTCCAGGCCACCTGGGATCACTCGAGCCTTACACTGGGCTTGTGTCAAGCTCTTGCTGCTTTTGCTGCTTTTTGGGGAACAAAGTCCCTGATTTATAAAGTGTTAGAAACTATGTCCCCCCAAATTTTGCTTTCTTCCATTCATTAATTCAACAATATTTATTGGCACCAACACCACACCAGGAACTCTTGCTGAACACTATGATCTAAGCAGTGAACCAGACCCACACTGTCCTTGCCTCCTTGCCATGAACATCGACTTGAGACAAATCATTTTGAAAGAATCAGCAAAAAATGCTTTAAGCACTGTACAAAATTCCTGCTTTGTTTTCCCACCTCGCCTCCTCCCCTAAAGCCTCTGTACCCACCTCCACACTCCTCCCACCAGCCCCTTGCCTGAATATACCTGTCTACTGGCAGAGGCTATGACATTACCACCTGCTAGCACATTCTCCTACCTAGACCCACCCCAAAGCTCAGGCCTGGTAGATTTGATATTCACCTCTAATCATCTTCCACCCGAACCTGGCCAGTCCCCAGTAACCAGCCCTAATTTGGAGAAAGGAAGGGACCAGGTACAAGGAAGGAGTCCTAGGCACGACATTAACAGGAGCTTAAAAAAAAAAAAGTGTAGAAGGAAATCTCCCTGTAGTGAATTGTAATCTAATATCCAGCTTTCTAAGGAGTGATTACTTGTGTTATTTTTCTTATCCTCACAACTGTATTTGTTATTAAGCTCATCTAAATGAATAAATAGGCACATAACTTGGGAAGAAAGTCAGTTAGACTTTAATTAAACAACCTGTTTTTCTATCCCAAGAGCTGTTTAATAGAAAATTGTTTTACAAAGGTGTGCATTGAATCAGCTGTCAGCATCAGATGCTTTGGAACAAAGTTCTTTGGTAGAAAGCAGAGTATAAGAACCTGCATAACTCATATTAATAATTTGTAATTAATGGACCAACTTTATAGGGAATGTAGGCTTTAAAAGGGGTGGAGAGAAAGATTTCTAATCTTATATTTTTAGCACAGGTTATAAAGGTCTGTACCATAAACCAGCCTCCAATGTATGAAAATTATTGACTTTGCTGATTTTTTAAAATTTCATCTCTCAATTAGTACAAAAAGGGAAAATTAATTTGTAGCTGACAGAGAACATTAAAACCCCAAATATCTTTGTTGGGGCAATGATGCATTGTGATATAAAATGGAACATTGGGTGCCTACATGGCTCAGTTGGTTAAGCATGTGATTCTTGATTTTGGCTCAGGTCATGGTCTCAGGGTCATGAGATCTAATCCCCTGTAGGGCTCCACACTGGGTATGGAGCCTGCTTGAGATTATCTTTCTCCTTCTACCTCCCCTCCAACCCCACCGAGCATGTACACGTGCTATCTCTCTCTCTCAAAACACACACACACAAAATTAAAAGTAATATAAAATGGAACAGTGAGCACAGATTGGAGTTGCAAGTATTTATTTGCTGTATCTGCTGATTTTATCCCTTTCTATACATATGCAATAGCAAAAAAAAAGAATCAAATAAACATGCACTAAGTCATTGGAAGAACATCACCGAAATTTTATCTGATAAGGCTTCAGGAATATGTCTTTTCCCCAATTTTATCAGTAGAGAGCACAATATAGTTCCTATTCGAAGGGGATACATTGATCAAAACCTCACAAAAAAGGTATGTGTACTCAGACATAGAAATCTACTCTTCTTCATTCTGATATTGTGAGCTACTCTGTCAGCAACAGACGGCTTCTGCTTCTCTCTCATGTTCGCCTAAAGGCTCTCCTTTAAGCCATGGGCCAGAATTTGGTTTACAATAAAGAAGAACCACCTCAGACTGCATGAAAAAAGATGCTGCCAGGTATTTTTAACAATTGATATTTCAAAAAATAGACTTAGAAGGTGACATATCTTAGAAAATTGTCAGAGGGACGTGGGATTTCCAGGATGCTTTTGAATTCAGCACCAGATAATTTTATAGAAGCCAATTGATGACTCAAGATCCAACAGAACAAGTATAAATTAAGAAAGACTGAAGAAGTCAAGAAGAACATCTAATTGTGATAATTTATTTGGAATAAAGTTGGTAGAGTTTTTAACCTTCTATTTTCTGCCTATATGAGAAAGCCTCTTGCTTGATCTACTCCTTTCCTTTTAATTGTTGTAAAATGTTTACAACACAAAATTTGCCATTTTAACTATTTTTAAGGGTATGATTCCATTGCATTAAACACATTCACCATGTTGGGTAAATATCACCGTATCTGTTTCCAAAACTTTGTTGTTGCCCCAAACAGAAATTTTGTATCTATTAAATAATAACTTTCCATTCACCAGCTCCTGGTAACCTCTAATCTATTTTCTGTCTCCATGTATTTGCCTAGATATGTTATATAAGTGAAATTGTACATTTGTCACCCTTCATCTGTACAGCATGTGTTCCAAGGCCCCAGTGAAAGCCTGAAGCAATGGATAGTACTGAACCCTATGTATAGTATGTTTTTTCCTGTACATACCTATGATAAAGTTGAACTTATAAATTAGGCACAGTAAAAGATTAATAGTAATAACTAATATAAAGTAGAACAATTATAAAAATACACTGTAATAAATCTATGTGAGGGGCACCTGGGTGGCTCAGTCAATTCAGCATCCAACTTTTGATTTCGGCTCAGGTCATGATTGAGATCATGGGGTTGTGAGATAGAGCCCAGTGTTGGGCTCTGTGCTCAGCAGGGAGTCTACTTGTGCTTCTCTCTCTCCCTCTCCCTCTGCTCCTTTCCCTGCTCGTACATGCACTCTTTCTCTCTCAATAAATAAAAACTATGTGAATGCAGTCTCTTTCTCTCTTTCAAAATATTTTATGATCCAGTGCCTACCGTTTTCCTTCTTGTAAAGATGTGAGATGATAAAATGACTGTGATGAGATGAAGTAAGGGGAATGATGTAAGCAATGAGATGTAGCCTTGGGCTGCTATTGACCTTCTGACCATATGTCAAAAGGAGGGTCATCTGTTTCTGGGCATTGGGTGACCACAGGTAACTGAGACCAGAAAGAGCAAAACCACAGAGAGAGGACTATTATATTTGATTTTTATGTCTGGTCTATTTCACTTGGCACAACGTTTTCAAGTTTCATCCATGTTGTAGTATTTATCAGAACTTCACTTTTTAGAGACGAATAATATTCCATTTCCTATATATATATATAACATTTTGTATATCCATTCATCAGTTGATAGACATCTACATTGTTTCCATATTTGGCTATTTTGAATAATGCTGCAGTGACTGTGCATGCCAAGTATCTGTTTGAGTCCCTGTTTGTAGTACATACAAACAAGTATATTATAGTCCCTGTATATATCCTTAAGAGAGGAATTGCTGGGTCATCTTCTTGCTCTATATATAATCTCAATTTATTTATTTTTTTTTAATTTTTTTATTTATTTATGATAGTCACACACAGAGAGAGAGAGAGGCAGAGACACAGGCAGAGGGAGAAGCAGGCTCCATGCACCGGGAGCCCGACGCGGGATTCGATCCCGGGTCTCCAGGATCGCGCCCTGGGCCAAAGGCAGGCGCCAAACCGCTGCGCCACCCAGGGATCCCTATAATCTCAATTTAATAACTGTGTTTGCATTTTGTTCTCTCTAGCTCCTCAAAATTCAGAAACAAATACTTTGAGTTTCTTTACCTTTAATGGCAATGTAGTTATTTACATTCATTTGAGAAAACTAATCAGAATATAGTTAATTGAACAAACTATGTAATAACCTGGAGTGTCATGTTTCAGAATAAATTTCATTTAATCAGATTTGAAAAACCCACCATTAAGGATCAAGGGTCACACTTCATTGGTGGAACCAATGCCTACAAAGTTCTTCTAGAAATTGTTCTCATGTTTGTTCTGTCTTACAGGGTTCCAGGTTTACAGGTGGTAAGATAGGTCACATCCTGGCCACCCAGAAACCTTAGGAGATTGGGAGACATTTCAGAGAGAGGAGCTCACACAAATTTGTAGGCTCTACAGGCAAAATCTGATGAAGATAAATTTGGGGGGTTGACTTTTTAGTCTCAAAATAGAATAAAAACAAGCAATGACTGATTTATTTAGTCTCTGGAGAGTAGTGATTATTGTAAAATCCAATATTTATAGTATCTTTAACAATGTGTTTTTAACAGTTGCTTAATATCATATAACTCTAGATTTGATGACAGTACTACAGTGTATATATATTCATTAATATTGAATGCTGCACCCATGAATTTTTGAAACAAGAATATTCTATGGAGATAATTTATAAACACACATAAAAAAATCTAAAACTTGGAAACAGGGGAAAAACCTGCTCATGTCCTTTCAAAGTCATACCTGGAGTATTATCTCACAGGACTGCCCAAGGATTTTCTGATTCTCCAAGTTGATATGCTTTAATCATTTACTATTAATTAGGGTATTTTATAAATCTATAAGGATAGACTTTACTCTGTCCAAAAATAATAATTACTCAAATTATTTTTGTCACATGGCAAAATAAATGAATTTTGCCCTGTGGGTAAGCAAATGGTTTCCGTCTGAGAAGATTTCATCACGAAGGTGAGAGTTGCATTGCTTATAACTATGGCATATTCACCAATCTTGTGCATTAAGCAATTTTCTATGTGATGTAGCACTTTTTCTTTCAGTGACTATAAATACTTCTGCCTCTCTTATACTTTTTAGAGCCATCTCACCATCTCTTTAATTTTCTCATTCATAAGTTAAATAGATCTTTGACATGTGCTCACTCAGAAAAAAAGCTATAACTGAATGGCCAGTTAGACCAACTGTAGACTTCCATGAAAAACAAGAAAGTTCAAGTTACAATGGAGTATCTTTCAGAGGAGGGGCAAGCTGGTGGAAGAGTAGGGTCCCCAAGTCACCTGTCCCCACCAAATTACCTAGATAACCTTCAAATCATCCTGAAAATCTACGAATTCGGCCTGAGATGTAAAGAGAGACCAGCTGGAATGCTACAGTGAGAAGAGTTCGCGCTTCTATCAAGGTAGGAAGACGGGGAAAAAGAAATAAAGAAACAAAAGGCCTCCGAGGGGGAGGGGCCCCGCGAGGAGCCGGGCTGAGGCCGGGGCGAGTGTCCCCAGGACAGGAGAGCCCCGTCCCGGAGGAGCAGGAGCTGCACCAACCTTCCCGGGCGGAAAGGGGCTCGCAGGGAGTTGGAGCAGGACCCAGGAGGGCGGGGATGCCCTCGGGCTCCCGGGGACACTAACAGCACCTGCGCCCCGGGAGAGTGCGCCGAGCTCCCTAAGGGCTGCAGCGCGCACGGCGGGGCCGGAGCAGCTCGGAGGGGCTCGGGCGCGGCTCCGCGGAGGGGGCTGCGGGGCGGGAGCGCGAATCCACCAGCGCAGGCCCCGGAGCACAGGGCGCCGGGACACAGCCCAGGATCCGGCCTCCCCCGGGACAGGCAGAGGCCGGGAGGGCCCAGGACAGCGAGGACGCTCCTGCCCCGAGCTGAGCAGATCAGCGGCCCCGCCCCGGAGCCTCCAGGCCCTGCAGACGGAGAGCTCCGGAGTTACTGCGGGGCTGACTCCAGGCTCCAGAGCTGCCGCCGCCACTGGGGTTGTTCCTCCTGGGGCCTCACGGGGTAAACAACCCCCACTGAGCCCTGCACCAGGCAGGGGCAGAGCAGCTCCCCCAAGTGCTAACACCTGAAAATCAGCACAGCAGGCCCTCCCCCAGAAGACCAGCTGGACGGACCAGTTCCAGGGGAAGTCAAGGGACTTAAAGTCTACAGAATCAGAAGATACTTCCCCGTGGTTTTTTTTTTTTCTTTTTGATTTCTGATTGCTTCCCCCACCCTTTTTTTCCCCTTTCTTTCTCTTTCTCTTTTTCTTCTCTTTTTTTCCTTTTTTTTCTTCCTTTTTTCTTTTTTCTTTTTCTCTTTTCCTTCCTTCTCTCTCTCTCTCTTTCTCTCCTTTTCCCAATACAGGAAATTGTATTGTTTTGGCCACTCTGCACTGAGCAAAATGACTAGAAGGAAAACCTCACCTCAAAAGAAAGAATCAGAAACAGCCCTCTCTCCCACAGAGTTACAAAATCTGGATTACAATTCAATGTCAGAAAGCCAATTCAGAAGCACTATTATACAGCTACTGATGGCTCTAGAAAAAAGCATAAGGACTCAAGGACTTCATGACTACAGAATTTAGATCCAATCAGGCAGAAATTAAAAATCAATTGAATGAGATGCAATCCAAACTAGAAGTCCTAACGACGAGGGTTAACGAGGTGGAAGAATGAGTGAGTGACATAGAAGACAAGTTGATGACAAAGAGGGAAACTGAGGAAAAAAGAGACAAACAATTAAAAGACCATGAAGATAGATTAAGGGAAATAAACGACAGCTTGAGGAAGAAAAACCTACATTTAATTGGGGTTCCCGAGGGCGCCAAAAGGGACAGAGGGCCAGAATATGTATTTGAACAAATCCTAGCTGAAAACTTTCCTAATCTGGGAAGGGAAACAGGCATTTAGATCCAGGAAATAGAGAGATCCCCCCCTAAAATCAATAAAAACCGTTCAACACCTCGACATTTAATAGTAAGCTTGCAAATTCCAAAGATAAAGAGAAGATCCTTAAAGCAGCAAGAGACAAGAAATCCCTGACTTTTATGGGGAGGAGTATTAGGGTAACAGCAGACCTCTCCACAGAGACCTGGCAGGCCAGAAAGGGCTGGCAGGATATATTCAGGGTCCTAAATGAGAAGAACATGCAACCAAGAATACTTTATCCAGCAAGGCTCTCATTCAAAATGGAAGGAGAGATAAAGAGCTTCCAAGACAGGCAGGAACTGAAAGAATATGTGACCTCCAAACCAGCTCTGCAAGAAATTTTAAGGGGGACTCTTAAAATTCCCCTTTAAGAAGAAGTTCAGTGGAACAATCCACAAAAACAAGGACTGAATAGATATCATGATGACACTAAACTCATACCTTTCAATAGTAACTCTGAACGTCAACAGGCTTAATGACCCCATCAAAAGGCGCAGGGTTTCAGACTGGATAAAAAAGCAGGACCCATCTATTTGCTGTCTACAAGAGACTCATTTTAGACAGAAGGACACCTACAGCCTGAAAATAAAAGGTTGGAGAACCATTTACCATTCAAATGGTCCACAAAAGAAAGCAGGGGTAGCCTTCCTTATATGAGATAAACTAAAATTTACCCCGAAGACTGTAGTGAGAGATGAAGAGGGACACTATATCATACTTAAAGGATCTATCCAACAAGAGGACTTAACAATCCTCAATATATATGCCCCGAATGTGGGAGCTGCCAAATATAACAATTAATAACCAAAGTGAAGAAATACTTAGATAATAATACACTTATCCTTGGTGACTTCAATCTAGCTCTTTCTACCCTCGATAGGTCTTCTAAGCACAACATCTCCAAAGAAACGAGAGCTTTAAATGATACACTGGACCAGATGGATTTCACGGATATCTACAGAACTTTGCATCCAAACTCAACTGAATACACATTCTTCTCAAGTGCACATGGAACTTTCTCCAGAATAGATCACATACTGGGTCACAAATCGGGTCTGAACCGATACCAAAAGATTGGGATCGTCCCCTGCATATTCTCAGACCATAATGCCTTGAAATTAGAACTAAATCACAACAAGAAGTTTGGAAGGACCTCAAACACGTGGAGGTTAAGGACCATCCTGCTTAAGATGAAAGGGTCAACCAGGAAATTAAGGAAGAATTAAAAAGATTCATGGAAACTAATGAGAATGAAGATACAACCGTTCAAAATCTTTGGGATGCAGCAAAAGCAGTCCTAAGGGGGAAATACATCGCAATACAAGCATCCATTCAAAAACTGGAAAGAACTCAAATACAAAAGCTAACCTTACACATAAAGGAGCTAGAGAAAAAACAGCAAATAGATTCCTACACCCAGCAGAAGAAGAGAGTTAATAAAGATTTGAGCAGAACTCAACGAAATCGAGACCAGAAGAACTGTGGAACAGATCAACAGAACCAGGAGTTGGTTCTTTGAAAGAATTAATAAGATAGATAAACCATTAGCCAGCCTTATTAAAAAGAAGAGAGAGAAGACTCAAATTAATAAAATCATGAATGAGAAAGGAGAGATCACTACCAACACCAGGGAAATACAAACGATTTTAAAAACATATTATGAACAGCTATACACCAATAAATTAGGCAATCTAGAAGAAATGGACACATTCTTGGAAAGCCCCAAGCAACCAAAACTGGAACAGGAAGAAATAGAAAACCTGAACAGGCCAATAACCAGGGAGGAAATTGAAGCAGTCATCAAAAACCTCCCAAGACACAGAAGTCCAGGGCCAGATGGCTTCCCAGGGGAATCTCTATCAAACGTTTAAAGAAGAAACCATACCTATTCTACTAAAGCTGTTTGGAAAGATAGAAAGAGATGGAGTACTTCCAAATTCGTTCTATAAGGCCAGCATCACCTTAATTCCAAAACCGGACAAAGACCCCACCAAAAAGGAGAATTACAGACCAATATCCCTGATGAACATGGATGCAAAAATTCTCAACAAGATACTAGCCAATAGGATCCAACAACACATTAAGAAAATTATTCACCATGACCAAGTAGGATTTATCCCCAGGACACAAGGCTGGTTCAACACTCATAAAACAATCAATGTGATTCATCATATCAGACGAGAAAAACCAAGAAACATATGATCCTCTCATTAGATGCAGAGAAAGCATTTGACAAAATACAGCATCCATTCCTGATCAAAACTCTTCAGCGTGTAGGGATAGAGGGAACTTTCCTCGACATCTTAAAAGCCATCTACGAAAAGCCCACAGCAAATATCATTCTCAATGGGGAAGCACTGGGAGCCTTTCCCCTAAGATCAGGAACAAGACAGGGATGTCCACTCTCACCACTGCTATTCAACATAGTATTGGAAGTCCTAGCCTCAGCAATCAGACAACAAAAAGACATTAAAGGCATTCAAATTGGCAAAGAAGAAGTCAAACTCTCCCTCTTCGCCGATGACATGATACTCTACATAGAAAACCCAAAAGCCTCCACCCCAAGATTGCTAGAACTCATACAGCAATTTGGTAGCGTGGCAGGATACAAAATCAATGCCCAGAAATCAATGGCATTTCTATACACTAACAATGAGACTGAAGAAAGAGAAATTAAGGAGTCAATCCCATTTACAATTGCACCCAAAAGCATAAGATACCTAGGAATAAACCTAACCAAAGAGGTAAAGGATCTATAGAACACTTCTGAAAGAAATTGAGGAAGACACAAAGAGATGGAAAAATATTCCATGCTCATGGATTGGCAGAATTACTATTGTGAAAATGTCAATGTTACCCAGGGCAATTTACACGTTAATGCAATCCCTATCAAAATACCATGGACTTTCTTCAGAGAGTTAGAACAAATTATTTTAAGATTTGTGTGGAATCAGAAAAGACCCCGAATAGCCAGGGGAATTTTAAAAAAGAAAACCATATCTGGGGGCATCACAATGCCAGATTTCAGGTTGTACTACAAAGCTGTGGTCATCAAGACAGTGTGGTACTGGCACAAAAACAGACACATAGATCAATGGAACAGAATAGAGAACCCAGAAGTGGACCCTGAACTTTATGGTCAACTAATATTCGATAAAGGAGGAAAGACTATCCATTGGAAGAAAGGCAGTCTCTTCAATAAATGGTGCTGGGAAAATTGGACACCCACATGCAGAAGAATGAAACTAGACCGCTCTCTTTCACCATACACAAAGATAAACTCAAAATGGATGAAAGATCTAAATGTGAGACAAGATTCCATCAAAATCCTAGAGGAGAACACAGGCAACACCCTTTTTGAACTCGGCCACAGTAACTTCTTGCAAGATACATCCACGAAGGCAAAAGAAACAAAAGCAAAAATGAACTATTGGGACTTCATCAAGATAAGAAGCTTTTGCACAGCAAAGGATACAGTCAACAAAACTCAAAGACAACCTACAGAATGGGAGAAGATATTTGCAAATGATCTATCAGATAAAGGGCTAGTTTCCAAGATCTATAAAGAACTTATTAAACTCAACACCAAAGAAACAAACAATCCAATCGTGAAATGGGCAAAAGACATGAAGAGAAATCTCACAGAGGAAGACATAGACATGGCCAACATGCACATGAGAAAATGCTCTGCATCACTTGCCATCAGGGAACTACAAATCAAAACCACAATGAGATACCACCTCACACCAGTGAGAATGGGGAAAATTAACAAGGCGGGAAACCACAAATGTTGGAGAGGATGTGGAGAAAAGGGAACCCTCTTACACTGTTGGTGGGAATGTGAACTGGTGCAGCCACTCTGGAAAACTGTGTGGAGGTTCCTCAAAGAGTTAAAAATAGACCTGCCCTACGACCCAGCAATTGCACTGCTGGGATTTACCCCAAAGATACAGATGCAATGAAACGCCGGGACACCTGCACCCCAATGTTTATAGCAGCAATGTCCACAATAGCCAAACTATGGAAGGAGCCTCGGTGTCCATCGAAAGATGAATGGATAAAGAAGATGTGGTTTATGTATACAATGGAATATTACTCAGCCATTAGAAATGACAAATACCCACCATTTGCTTCAACGTGGATGGAACTGGAGGGTGTTATGCTGAGTGAAGTAAGTCAATCGGAGAAGGACAAACAGTGTATGTTCTCATTCATTTGGGGAATATAAATAATAGTGAAAGGGAATATAAGGGAAGGGAGAAGAAATATGTGGGAAATATCAGAAAGGGAGACAGAACATAAAGACTCCTAACTCTGGGAAACGAACTAGGGGTAGTGGAATGGGAGGAGGGTGGGGGGTGGGGGTGAATGGGTGACGGGCACTGAGGGGGGCACTTGACGGGATGAGCACTGGGTGTTATTCTGTATGTTGGTAAATTAAACACCAATAAAAAATAAATTTATTAAAAAAAGAATATCTTTCAAGTGCTCAGAGAAAATAATAGTCAACTTAAAAGTTGTACTTAGTTCACATAATACTCCTGAGATCAAAAGGAAAAAAAAGAAATTCTCAGATACACAAAGATAAAGAAATTCTATCAACCCAATAGAAGTGAGGAAGAGAGAGGAAAGAAGCAAAGAAAAAAGATATACACTAGACAGATTAAATTAGATATTGGAAGTAAATACAGACACACTAGTAACCTTAAAAATGTAAATAAATTAAACACTTCTATAAAAATGGGCATTTTAGATGGATTTTATTCAGCTATATGGTGTTGTCAAAAGCTATTACAACAAAACCTCATGGAAATATTTAAAATAAAGACAAACCCAGGCAAATAGGACAAGCAATAAATTCCAACATAGCAAATTATTATCAGAACAAAATAGAATTTCAGGGAAAATAATTAATAGAGATAAAAAGCTACTATGTAACAACAAAGGGAAGTTTTCTAGCAATAAATTACAAAAATCATGAAATGGCTTGAACTCATGCACACTGCTTCAAAATACATAAAGCCCAGAAGTGACAGGATTATAACGCAATGTTGACACACCTCTATCAAACAGAAAAATCTAGTTAAGAAAATATTATCGAGGCTAAAGACTTTAATGACAAAATTAACAAGTTTAACATAAGAGCAAACATGAAATATTTGCAAAAAATATCTTGCCTACCAGGTCATGAAAATATTATGATGAATTTCAAGAACTGATACATATTTCAAGAACTGATATTCTGTTGAAAATACACTCTCCAGTAACAACACAGTTTAACTGGAAATAAGACAATAAAGAGATGGCATATGTTATACCTGCCTAGATCTCTCTTGGTCTCTTTCCCCCCATGTATTATAGAGTAATTTATAGTTTAAATAACATACCACAATAAAATAACAACATGTTTGGAATAAAATACATTAAAACTCTGCATATCAGAGCATTGGAAATAGAGCCAAAATTTGACTTAATTGGTAAAATGTGTGGCTTAAACATATTTTTTAATATTAAAAATAAATGTACTAAGTACTCACCTTATGAATCTGCAGAAAAAATGAATAAATTCAAAGATAAGAAGAAAGGACGTAATACGTATGGGTCAAAATTAATGATTCAAAAATTTAGACACCACTTGTAACATATATATTTTTTAAAAACTACTTGTATAGCCAAAAAAGTCTGGCAATGTTAATCAGGAGAAAAGAAAATACAGAAATAACAATTTTAGGAATTAAAGTGGAATAACTATTAATACCTTCCAGATTTTTAAAGCCAACAGAATATCATCAACAATTTCATGCCAATACATCAAAAACTTAGTTAAATGTATTAATTTTCTAGAAAAATCTGGATTACTTAAGGTTATTTTATAACCATGATGATTTTTAAACCATTATATATAAATTTACTTTGGTATCTTCCCCCAAGAGTAGATACAAAACGTGGATCAGTTAACAAATCTTCAACGAATAATCTTTATATAATATGTAAAGCAATTTCAAGGAATAGAAAAAAGGAGAAATTTTCAAAACATGAAGAGTTCAAGAAAGGAAAATTATAGGTTAATATCATAAAAGTAGATATAAAAAATCTTAAAATATTAGCAAGATGTAATATTTTAGGAAAATTGGTGAAATATAACAAAAAAAAAGAATAATGAAGTGGAGTTTACTCCAGAAGTGCAAGGATAATTTGCTATTACAAACACTTCACACATTAATAAATGAAGAAAGAAGAACTATATGGCCATCTAAATAAATGAAAATTTGATCAAATTCAATAGCTCATTAATAATAAATGCTTTATGTATACTAAAAATACAAGGTCTCATGAAGGATCTCTACCAAAACTCTACAGCAAACCTTACAGAGAATGGCGACACTAAGAATTTTCTCAGGCATCACTCTTTTTAATGTACATAGCTCTGGAAGGACTGAACAAAAACAATAATCAACAAAAAATGAATTAAATACATAAGAACTGGAGAAGCGAAACCACTGCTTTCATCACTTACAGATAATGCAATTATCTACACAGAAAAAAAAAACAAGAAAATTTTCAAAAACATCATTAGAATCAAATGAGAAAATGCATCAAGATTGCTGGATTCAATATTATTACCTAAAATTTGTATTTTTCTCTGCAAAAGAATAAAATATTGTTTTAGCATAATCATTAAAAACAAAAATCTACTCTGTAGTAACTTATTTCTTTCCACCTGGGAGCCTACAGGTTTTTATTCTTCTATCACCCACTTTCATGAATTTTGCAGGACGAGCTTAAATTCTGTCTTTTCTCCTCAGTTCTCCTTAGAACTTTGAGATTTTTCAGTCTCCAGATTATGTGTTCCTTTACCTCATGGATATTTTTTTCAGTGTTTCTTAAGTATTATGCAATGCCTATTATTCACATATTAAGTCTCAGGATCTATCCCTGGCTCTTTTCCTACATCATTTCAACCTCTTTATACATTTGCTCAGTGCTCTGAAGTCATTCTCATGCTTCATCTTCCAGTCTACTGATTAGGATCTCAACAAACGTTTCATTCTCCATTCGCTGTCACCAAAGGACTGGTGCCCAACAGGATACCTCTCAGCAGAGATTTAAAAAGAACCCAAGGCCTAATCTTGTCACACAGCATAAAGTTGTGTGCATCCAACTGGCTCAGGAGACACAAATAGCTGGGGGCACAGGGAATAAGGGAAATGTAATTTGTTTACTTGTTTCCATTCATGCACTTGACCAAGAGATCCCACTCAGGATACCACCAAAATACAAGATATAGCAGATATATGCAGTCTATGCAACAAAAATGTAACAAGTCGATAGGCGGGCAAATTCAAAAATATTATTGAAGGACTTAAAAGAAGACCTAAATAAATAGAAATATACACCATATTCATAGATGGAAAGGGTCAGCATAATAAAAATTTAATTTGGATGTCTCTCCAAATTAGTCTACAAATTCAATGCAGTTATAGCAAAAATTGCACCACATAGGTCTGGAGCTTGATAAACTGAACCTAAAATTCACATGAAGAATTACAAGTTCAGGAAAAGCTAAAATAACTCTCAAAAAATAAAAAAACAGATGAACCTTACTATTTGACATTACAAGGCTTATTTTAAAGTTAGAATAATTAAGACAATGTGATATTAGTTACAATGATAGAATACAGATAATTGTAATTGTAGTGCAGGACAAGTAATAAATTCAAACATATTCAGGAGGTTGATATATAAAAACAGGGTTAATCCACCAGTGGATAAGATTAGACATTTTTAAATTTCTATATCATTTTTAGCTAAAACTGAAAGAGAAATTAATCTTGATCAATATTTAATATGCACACTACATTGCATCCTTATTAGGTGCTTATGTCAGCAGACAGGGGTCACCTACAGTAGAGCAAGTTCCCTGAAAGAGGTAGGAGTACAACACATAAAGGTGGCCCTCGGCCACCATGAACAGACCTTAAAAATGCTGTAGATTAATCTTACAAAGAAATTATGGAACTTCAAATATATTTCCCATTTTGAGATAAAAAATTGCAGCTAAGACATTGAAGCCAGAAATTGATAAAGGGCCACAGATTATCATTTATGTGGTTAGTTTCTTTAAAATACAGTAGAAAATTTACAATACTCCACAATAAAATAGATGAGAGACAGTGAAAATGTGCTACTCTACAAAGACGTTATGATTTGGTTTGTGGCAAGGTATTTTAAATAACTGTCAAATTTACAATTGAGCTGCACATAATTCTTTTACAAAGTGACAAGTGTTCTCAGTCTGCTGACCTTTTCTATGATGAAAAGAAGCTCTAAGTAGTTTGCTACTAAAAAAAAAAAAGTTTCAAAAAAAAAAATCACATTTAATCTGCCCCTTAAAAAGCAAGAGAACTTTTCAACAACAGTTGAAAAAGAAACTGCTTTTCAAAACTCAGGCTATCAAATTTAACATTTTGAAAAAGGATATTTGAGAACATTTCCATGAATATGCAGTTTTATTGCAACAACAATACAAACATATCTTCTATAAAATGTATCATGCATACGTCTTTAAAATCATAGAAACATAATTTTCCAACCTGCTTAACAATCAGACAAATGAAACATTTCTGTAGGTTTCCAGACTCACTGCCACGTGGAAGCTTTGATGAGGAACAAATCCTGTGTCATCACAGAGTGGGTAAGGCAGATGAGCAGATCAGCCATTACTGCCCAGTGCAATACATGCTATGTGAAGGGCTCCTAATTCAGTCACAAGGGGAAACAAAAGTTTCCTGAAAGAAGTGATATCACAGTTGAAATCTGAAGGATACATATGAAAAGGTGTTTTGAAGAAGGAGGGAGTAAAGAAAGTGGGACAAGGTAAGCTCATGGTTCACCCAAATGGACCATAGACCGTAGCATAGCAGGCCCTCCAGCCTTTGAAGGAATTATGTTCTTCTTATTCTGACATTACAGAACTTGACCCTGAAAGTTTTGGCAGGTTTTTAACTGGAAACTGAGACTGGCAATGTCAATAAGAAAGGCACAGGAGGAGAAGGCTGCTGGGATCAAAACTAGGTCCAGATGCAGGGATACCTCCTTGCTCTTCATACCCTGTCCCATCACCTCACAATGTTCTCTTTAGCCCTTCCTCTCTCCCTGTTCCCTAAGCTATTTCACCTATGCATCAGGATCACAACCTGACCCAGGTTCTTTTATTTTTTTCTCTCTCTTATATATGGTTGACAAGAAAAGTCATATTTAGATTGTCACTTGGATGCAGAAGAAAATATGGTGGTTTTGCTTCTCTCCGTGTGCTCCAATCTAGATTACCAGAGAGTTCTCATCATTGAGTTTTTCATCCCAAACCCACCTAGCAATGCAGTGATACCTTGACTTCCTTTGCTATAATCCCTTCTGTGTATATTTCTGTCAAGAATCTTGTGGGGGAAAAAGACATCAACCTGTCGAAGAATTATTAGGTCCCTGGCCCAGCACTGTTCAAATTTTAGTGGGCACACAAATCAGTGATGAGATTGGGAGCGTGGGTCTCATGAAATAGATTCCTATTCAAGTAGATCTAGAGCGAGACTTTGATACATACTTCTAGCAAATTTCCAAGTTAACAAAATCCTAGGCCATGTTTTTACCTCCCAAATTCTCCCTGATTTCCTGAAATAAGAAAGCACCTGATTCCTTTAAATGAAATTATGACTTTCCTTCTAGAATATATTTATACTACATGCTATGGGCTGAATTGTGTCCCCTCTAAATGTATATGTTGAAACCCTAGTTCCCAGTACCTTAAATGTGACTGCATTTGGAGATAGGGTCTTTAAAGATGTGTTAAGTTAAAATGAGGGCGTTAGGTGGGGCCCTAATCCAATCTGATGGGTATCCTTATAAGAAGAGGACATTTGAACACAAGAGGCACTCACACACAAAGACCATATGAAGACCCAGCAAAAAGGCAGCCATGTGCAAGCCAAGGAGAGAGACCTCAGGGAAAACCAAACCTGCTGACACCATAAGCTTAAACTTTCAGCCTCCAGAACTGTGGGAAATAAATATCTGTTGTTTAAGCCACCCAGTTTGTGTTATTTTGTTATAGCAGCCCTAGCAAACTAATACATTGTGGTATTAAAAGAATTTGCATATGTAATTCACTAAGCACCTGTAATCTTTGGGAAGTAACAAAAATTGTACAGGGAACCACAAGTTGAAAATAGGCACTTTCAAAATAGTCCATCTGACTTTCAAAAATGGAAACAGCATGAATTCCAAAAATTGCAGGTGAATACAGTGGAAATGAATTCCCTTGACAAAATTTTGGACAGGATTTTTAAACAAGTAGCTCTCAGAAAAATAGAGCCATAAAGGAAAACTTGGGTTCGCTCAGATTAAGTCATGCTGAGCAAACCTCATTTCCTATATTGATAAGGTAGTAGATGGAGATTATGGGAAGGCCACAATCATGCCATATATCTAGATTTCAGTAAGATATTTAGTAAAAGGCTGTCCTGTGATCCCTCAGGGAAAGAAGTAGAAGTGTAGAATGAATGACATTTGGCATTGGGTAGATTTGTGTCTGACTGAACTTCATGACCCTACGATGTTAATCAAGGAAGCATTATTAACTTGCAGATTAAGATCACAATTATGCCCATAACAATGACAAGTAAAAACTCTAATTGCATACATGCAAACAGAAAAATAATGTGTGGCAAAGATTGCTCGTTGTCTTTGAATTTTCCTCTTCTTTCAGATAATAGAATTTTTATCTAAGTAGATGAACATACGGGGGGGGGGGAGACTACTTTTTCTAGCCTTCTTTACAAGTTGGAATAGCCACGTGACTATGTTCTGTCCAAAAGAATGAAAGCAGATATGATGTGTTTGGGGGATCATGTCCTTAATATGAAGATATGCCCCACCCCCACCCCCGTTTACCTTTTGCCACTCCTCATTGATTAGAATATGAACATGTTGGTGAGCCAATTTGGCCTAGGGATGGTGGAGAAATGAGATTTCTGACCTTATGACCTTCCTACCAGCCCTAGACTGCTTATTTATACCAGATAATTGAAAGAAAGAAAGAAAGAAAGAAGAAGAAAGAAAGAAGAAGGAAAGAAAAAGAAAGAAAGAAAGAAAGAAAGAGAAGAAAGAAACTTCTATCTTATTTAAGCCACTGTTATGTTGAAGCTCTGTCTGAGCACCTGAACTTATATACTAAGTTTTTGAGAATGTTTATCTGATTGGCAGAGGACTTTAAGCTAGGGAAAATAACCAATACATCCAACATCAATCAGGAGAATGAGAAAATGTTAATAGAATGAAAGCCTAAACTCATGATGTATTTTAACAGTCTTGCATTTATGTTAAAATAATCAATCGCATAATAAAGAATAGAATGATCCACCAAAAAAACAAGTTCATGTGTAAAAAAAAGGGGGAGGGGGATTTTATCTGACTTCAAAGCCACAACCTAGGGCTATAGTAAGTAAATGTGGTCTCATCATCAGTTATATTAAGAGCATCATCCATTCCATTCTGACCAGACCACAGGAAAGAAGCCAGAGGGTGACTAGGACACAAAGTACAATGAAGACAGGTTAACCCCTTTACTGAATGGGCTGCTGTCATGGGCACACAAAGAGAAAGTGGGGTTATTCTCTCCTGCACAGGCTTCAGACATAGTAGGCTGAATCTCTCCCTTGCTCACCACTTTATATCTCACACGAACTCCATGTCTTTAGGGTTACGTTCATTTGTAATTAGTCTCATATTTCAAAATTCATCTTAGGTACCAAAAATTTCAATCTTGACAAAAGACAGTTGTGAAGGGGGGACATAATCATAGGTCTTTGGAGTTTGAAGCATAAACTCCAATATAAATCAAAGGTCAGTATCACTTCCAATTCAAAGCTTCTCCTCTCCCCCAGTTCAGGCCAGACTCCTGGATCAAAGCCACGTGGAGGGGGATATGATGATCTGTTCTATGATTTTCGTTCCTGGATCTTCCCATTCTCTTCTCCTATTCACCCTACCTCTTGAGGCATCACAGGTCAGAAAATGGGTAGAGAGAAACAGAACTAATAACAACAATAATAATAAAGGGATAAAAAAGTTTTTTTTTTAACTTACCTAAACTTATGGATTTTTCTCTCTCTTGGCTAATGCCAGCCGGCTGTCCTGTTTTCCATCATGGCAGGAGTACACAAAGGCTTAGCCCTCCCACAGAGCTGATTTTGAGATTCATCCGTGACCCTCGCGGGAAACTCTAAGCTGCACAACTCCCTGACTTGGTCTTGGATTCCACCTGAATTTTTATTAGTCTTTCATATCCTGATATCTGTAGCCCTCAGACTATTACTCTTACTGTTATGTCCTCTTAAGCCAGGGCTGCCCTGTGAGTAACAGTTCATCAGGATGGCTTGTGCTCCTTCGGGCAGTATTCACTGGGACCACGTCCAGGACACAACTTGACACTGCAAACACTACAAGAACAGGTTGCTCTCATGGTAGGCAGATTCTGCTAGCCGTGGGTCTTCAGTATCCTCCAGGCAGGAAGCAAATACCAATCTCCAAGTTCACACATCCTGAGCCTTCAGCGGACACATCTTAAGCTTCCTCAAGAACACATTACTCCTCTTTACTTAGATGTACCAGGGTGAGTCTGACAGTTCCTACTACTCCATGTACCAGGTTCACCTCTGGCAGGTACCCCAATCTCTTTGAAATTCCGGTAAAGTCCTTCATTCTTGGTTTGGAGCACCCCTTCATTCCCCATAGGAAATGAAGAAGAGCCAAATATTTCACCCAATGTCAGTGGATCCTTGCACTAATCCAATCAGTTGCCTGAACTCTCTTTTCTCCCTATACAAGCTAGATGGCCTACTAGAGGTAAGGATCAAAGGACCAATGTTTTCATCCACTAAGTGTATGTCTGGAAGCTCTGCTTTAGAATGAGAGGGTATTTGGGGACTGAAGTGAACTGCTAACTGTTCCCAAAAATTGTGCTTTTCTTTCACATAGCTAAAAGCATATAGTTACCCAACCAGCAACTTTATTTTCCTCACTTCTTTGTAGCTAAGACTCTAAATTTAAATTTAGACTAACCATTAGACTAACTCACATGAGCTTAGAAGGATAGCAGGTGGGACAGACCAAGCCATTGTTGCTGGCCCCAGGATCATGGCTTCACCTCTGCACCATGTTTCTTGGCTAATCTGCACCATGTGTCCCAGGCTAATCTTGGCTCATGTCATTTCTTAATCACAGCATCATTTCTTACCTGGAGGCAGAAAATGTTCAAACCCGTCAAGTCCTGCTTCCTTTCTGTTTCTGTCTTTCCTTTACTTTCTGTTTCCTGTCTGTTTGTAATCTCCTCAGCTAAAGTCCAGCCCATTCATCAGGTGCACTTTTTACACCCATGTTAATACAGGTGACAGCCTTGCATAACTTTCTGCCGATAGGTAACAGGTATACTTTGCAGTAAGGTATTCCTTTCTTACCTGTAGGCCCTCACCATGGCTTCCATGAAGACTGCATTTCTCTGGGAAATCTCATGGCTTTTCAAGCTTTCACAAACACACTCCTCAGTCTTTCCAGCCTCTGTCCAATGACCCATTCTAGAGCCACTCCCACATTTCAGGTGTTAGTTAGAGAAGCACCCCACTTCCAGGTACCAAAATCTGTACCAGTTATCTACTGCTGTATAATAAATTATCTTGAAATTTAATGGCATAAAAAATTTCCTTGGGTCAGGAATTTGAGACTTAAATTGAATGGTTCTGATTCAAAGTGTCTCCTAAGTTTGCAGTCAGGTTATGGACTGTATGTCTGTATTCTCCACAAATTTGTAATTGAAACCCCAACTCCCAACAGGATGGTATTAGGAGGTGGAGACTTTGAGAGGCAATTAAGTATAAATGAGGTCCTGAGGGTAGAGACCCCATGATATCAGCACCCTGATCTTAGACTTCCCAGCCTCCAGAACTGTGAGAAATAAATTTTTTACCATTCAAGACATTCAGCCTATGATATCTTGTTGTAGAAGACCAAATTAAGACAAGGTATCAGCAAAAGCTACAGTGCTCTTGAAGCTTGAATGGGGCTGCAGTATCTAACTTCAAGAGGGTTCACTCACATGGCTATTGGCAGGAAGCCTCAGCTGCTTACCATAGGGGCCATTCCATGATTCTAAGACCAAGGCAATGAAAGTATAAGATGATCCTAGAATATCTTTTAGTGCCATAAAGCAAGGAACTGCTCAAAAAATTTTTTTAATGAGTGCATGCTGAAAGGACCAAAGAACCAATCTGAAAAAGCCCCCTGTGGCCAAAACTACTATGACTTGAACAACATTATAAATAACAATATATTGAAGTATCCATAAGCCTATGCTGACTTAAATAAATAACTGAATAAATAAAGAAAAGAAATAGAACAAATCTTCCCTAAAGAAGAATTTCAATTAATAAATATAGAAGAAATTAGGAAATAGAAAATCACCACCAGAACATCACCATAATCATTGCTGCAGGCGTTAATTGGTTAAGTACTAAAACTAGTGGGTAAAATTTTAAGAAGAAATAAGGTATTTGCATCACATTTATAACCCTCCCCAAATTTACTAATTACAGTTGTAGTTTGAAAACATGACTCCGAATTCTTTAACAGCTCTCCCTTCAGGAGGTGGGGTTTTAATTCCCCTGCCCTTGAGTGTGAGCCGATTTAGAGCCTGCCTGTAGTGAACACATGACACAGCAAGGGGAAAATAGTAACGTTATAGTGGAGAGAACTAACAGACACCACCTTAACCAAGTGATCAAGGTTCACATCACCTGTAATTAGCCTCCTTGACATTATGTGCCCATTGAGATGATACAATAAGAAGGGCAATCACCTCTGTGATTTTTTTTTTACCCAAAATCCACAACCTCAGTATATTGATGAGAAAACATCAGATAAACTCAAACTGAGGGGCCTTCTTCAAAATACCTGACCACTATTCTTCAGAATGTTTGAGGTCATGAAAGACAAAGAAAGACATGGAAATAGTCCCAGATTGGAGAGCCTAAGAAGACTTGACAACCTGAATGTAGTATGATATCCTGAATGGGATCTGGGACTCTGGGATCATGCCTTGAGCCAAAGGCAGACACTCAACCGCTGAGCCACCCAGGTGTCCCCACTCTAGACTTTCTTAGTAACTCTTTAGTAAATCTAAAATTATTTCAAACTAAAAAGGAAAAAAAAATAGATCTGGTTACAAATAATTTGGTACAAGTTACAGATGATGAGATCTATCATCTGTGAGGTAGAAAGTCAAGAAATTTGCTGAGAAAAATAGTACAAAGAGACTGCTAAAAGCCCTTATTTATCACTTGCTAGAAAGCTGATTCTACATTTTAACAAATTATTGAGAACAAAAAAATCACCATACTCTGCTGCAATTTTGCAATGTCTCCATTTATCTGCCACTCCTGTGTTCTCTGGGCAGGCCGTAGTGATGTAAAACATTCAAATCCACCTTTTCTTCAAAAGGAGAAGTTACCAGATTGGTAATCTGAGGCAGGAAGTGATCACCTTTCACCTGAGCCAAGCATGGATTCCAAGGTCCCTCCATGGGGCACCAGTAAACATCATCTCTGGCCACTGAACCCAGGATCTTATGTTTAACTCTATAATACCTCTGTCACATGAGCTGCTAATCATTGATATGGAGCTAAAATTAATAAGAAAAATATACTGTTTATCCAAGTTTCATTTTGTTGTACCCTATTATATTAATATACAGTTCAAATCCTCTATATTAGTAGGTAAGTCACATCTAATTGAAATGCACAAAAGTAAATAGCATTTAGCATGAACATTTAGCTTCATGGTCTAACTAGAATGATGTCTTTATTTTTCTTAAATATTTGAGATATTACACCATCCAGAGAGAAAATAAAACACGGAGTGTAGGATACACACATACTAACCATAAAAACAACCATATTGTAACACCAAAATATATTTATGAAATTGGTCAAGGAAATTGAATTTAACATATGCTGTTATCATACAAGTATTTTTAATGAAATAACACTTTGTATTTATATAGCACCTTTCGTCTAAGGAGCAAAAATATGGCTCAGATATTATTACTCATTCTCACACCATCCTTGACAGGTGGGTAAGTAGCAACATTTATAACCAAGTCTTAATCGCTAGGAAACCAAGACATGCATAGACAGAGCAAACAAATCACATACAGTGAGCCAGAAACTTGGAATTTAATGCCCAATGTGTTCTACCCGCTTTATTTTCTGAAATCTTAAAAGCTAGTTTAAATGTTGGTGGGGAAAAAAATGAGGAACAGTTAAGGGATAAAACAGGTTTATGCCAGCCTGCTAGGAAGCTGATGGGAGAACTTAAACTGGAAATTGCTGAAAGTTGAAAATAATGCCCAAACTTTGATCCTCTATTTGAACCATGTCTATTCGAGTCCAGGATAAATTAAAGTATCCTTCCAGAATATGTGCCAAATCATTGTTAAGGTTTTCTGTAGTCATACCAATTGAAGTAAAGTCCATATCCCTATCAGTTGTCATACAAGTTGGTTGACCAACAGCAAATCAATTAGCAATAGAGGATAAATATATTTGAGCAGCGCAGGAAATTTTGCACAAAACATAACCTCAGCAAGATAGGAAATGTTAGATGATACATTCCTGAGAAGCCCTTTAGAAAATTTTTCAAAGGACTAAAAAAGTCTCTTTAAAGATAAATGCAAGTTAGAGTTGGAGCGTGAGAGTCTGCCTTAAATAAGAAAGTTACCCGAGGATGAATTCCTTAAGCCCAGAAATTTCTTTTAAAAGCTTTTAATATATTTAATCTTCAACTAAGTCTAAGATTTCCAAAGGTGTAGTGCCCACTTTTTTTCAGATAATATGCAGTGTCTGAGAACATTTATCATATACATCCATGTATTCAATCAACGTCAGCAAATCTAGGGGGGAAAGTCAAACATAAAGGGAATGATGAAAATGTTCAGGGGTAAATTTCTGAGTCAAAGGGACAACAGAGGAAAGTCCCATTATATTCTAACAACAAACTTCAATAATGTGAGAAAAAAAAAACAAAAAATAGCAGCCAATATTTGGTAAGCACTTCTTGGACATAAGGATGAGCTTGGCAGCAGGAACACACATGAACTATTTCACTTAATCATCACATACTCCTCTGAAATATACCCATCTTCTATATTTAGGGAAGTTAAGAAATTTGTCAAAGGTCAGACAGGTGCAAGTAGCTGTCTGACTCCAAACCCATTCACTGAAACTGCCTGGCTTTTCTCTGGCTTCTCAATTAGTACAGAGAACAGTGTCTCATCTTTTGTTCCTTCCTCTGCACTAAAGAAAAATCTAAAAGCCATCATTTTGTAACGCTAAAAACTTAGAATCAAAAATCCATTAAAATCTTACTTATAGAAACACTTCCCAAAGCCTGATAGCAAGTAATTCAGATAAAAAGCACATATTTCCACCACTTTGATGTTCATGGATTTATACCACATGATTCTTATTTTAAGCTTTATCCTTTCCCAACCAACTGCTTTTAAACCTATAGTATTATACCAAAATTGTTAGGAATCCAAAAAAAAAAAAAGAAAGAAACCAAAGCAACCAACTTCAAGACAGTTGATGATTCCCCCTTCAACAGACTAATTTATATGAAATATAGTGAATCATGATACACTTTAATTAATTAATTTAATTAATTAGTTAGTTAATTAATTAATGCCCCTGGCAGATAGTTTTCTTATCCAGAGAACTTGTTGGCCCACAAAGGGGAGGAAAATGTAATGATCCATCAGAAGTCTCTGAACTTCATGACAGCTGGAGGCCCACCTTCAGGGGAGCATGTCCTCTGTGAGGTCGCAAAGAAAATTAGGTCTTGAAGAATGCACTATGTAATCTGTATATTGACCTTCAATGAATCAATTAGGAGAGAGATCCATTGTTACAAATAAGCAAATCACATCGGTCATCTTTTACTTGTTTTTAATTCTCACTTCCACCACTAGATAGGTTTACTTACAATCTGACTAACTGATGAGGTTTAGACCTTCCTCCTCCTCGGAACCAAAGCAAGAAAATGAGGAGAGGCCCATCTCCACAGAACACATCTTGGACTAAAAAAGCTTCTCCCTTCATCTCCTTGACATCTATGACACTGGGCTGTTCTCATCGTACTGCCACGCAGGCTTCCCCTCCTACTGGTTGGTTCACACCTTGGCATTGCTCACCACTCCCTCCTGGCACCCAACTCCACTGTGTTGTTTCCGTGATAGAATTTCTCTCCCACCTGTACCATTCTTGAGTAGACGACCTTTTATTGGGGTTATTCAGGTCTTAGGCTTCCATTTACACCATGAGGAATATTCCCCTGGGCATCGAGTAACACACAATTTCTCAGATTCTCTTTCTCCTGGCACAAAGACCAGATTCATCATCTTTCCCTCCCTGGCCTCCTTTATCAAGTCTTTCCTGGCATTTTTGCACTTGTTTCACTCCTAACAAATGTTTCTTTATTTAACAACTATCTACTATGGTCTAGGCACCTAAGTATGTGCCTGGAAACAAAGATGAGTAAGACATGGAAATAAACTTATGCTCTTGTGCAGGAGATCAGTTTTCAGACCATTAGAGAAAGGCCAGGGCAGAGATAGGGCTAAGCCCTCGGCCCCCAGAAAGGGCCAACCCACCCAACTAGGGACTCAGCCTCTTTCTCCGTATTCTTCAGGTATTTCCAGAGCTTAGTTTGATTGATTATATATTTCCCCTTTTGCCAACTTCCCCCATAGACACCAGGTGAACCTCCCCAATTCTCAATCTGAATCCTTATATTTCTTTCTATTCAGTGAGTCATATATACCTAGATTCATCACCTTCTCTTTGGAAATACTACCACAAATATCAGAATACTCAATAATCAAACCCACCTCAGCCCATGTTTGGATTTTCCTAATCCACATATGATTTGGAGAAGGTGAATTTTCAGAAGAGTATGCCTAAAATTATCTTTGAAGTCAATTCACTTTCTCCTTTTGCCTCAACATCTGATCTTCATAATGATGAAAAAAGGGAAAAACAAAAGCAAAAAAGCCTCAATTCATTTTAATTCTCTTCATCCCTATTGTGATATGATATGCATGCATCCTCAACCACTGGCCTTTCTTTTACCTCTCTGGTTTTGAATTGCATTGGCTAACTTCAGAGAAATCATCTTTACTAAATTGGCTCTGAGATTAATTGAGGCAGAAGACATATGCTTCTGCCTCAACCATTGTCCCTCAGCCATTGTTTTAGCTGTGCTGTCAGTCTGGAAATAAATAGCCTAATAGGGGGTCAGATATGCCATTTTAAAACCTATTTATTTATCATTTATTCAAAACCCTAAATCAGTTTATAAGCCTCACATTAAATGTCAGTTGTCATTCTTTTTCGCATCATGATTCCTTAACAAACAAAAATACCATTATGTTGTTTCTTTTCTAGAAAAAAAAAAGTTAACTTGAATGTGAAAGAAGTCCAGCTGTGGAGAGAGAGATGGGGACAGAAACAGGATCTGGACCTGCAAAACCAGTTTCAAATCTTGCCCCACAACTTATTGTTGTGTGATTTGCCACAAGTTCCTTAATTTCCTTGAGCCTCAGCTCCCTTATCTATAAATGAGGAAAAGAATTCCAGCCTCACAAGGTGTTTGTGAGGATGAGGGAAGGTCCTCCTCTGGGGTCTCAGCAGCATTCCCACCCCTGATCCAAGGGCTCTGCACCTTGAGCTGTGTACACTCCTCTGGTCTCTTGATGCTGCTCCAACCTCATGGAGTCCTCCACTCTGTGGCCTCTCCCCACCAGATTTCCTGTTTCCCTCTGATACATCTTCCTTTCCATTTTATAGCATCTCTCAGAGACATCTCGTCCACACTGGTGACTTCAATTTTCAACTGTCTCCAATCTCTCATTTGAATTTCAGACCCTTGGGTCCAAGAATTTACATGGTATCTCCACTTGGGGATATTTCACACTCGGTAAGTCTTGCCCAAGTTCAGAATCTCTCTCAAATGTAGTAGTCTTCCCCACGACAGTCTTCATCTCGCCTAATGGTTACTGCCGGTCACCCAGTGGTGACAGCCAGAAACCAAGGAATTATCCCTGATGCCTTTCATGCCCGAAATCCAACCATCATAAGCCCTGTCCATTCTGCCTCCTAAATAGCTCACAAAGATGCCTGGGAACCGACATCTTCCTTCTACCACACAGGTGGAAGTTACCATCATCTGTCTCCTAAACCATCCCCTCCCACACATTCCTGTGCTGCACCTAGTGCATCCTTCCCTCTACACAAACGGCATGGAGTCATTGCCCTGCTGACGCTCTCCCATAGCTCTGCATTGCTCCTGGGATCAGAAATAAAATTCTTAATGAGACCTACATAATCCCACCTGACCTGGTTGCCTCACCAGCCTCCTCTCCCCAGCTTTCCCTCCCCTACGCTACCCTGCCTCCTTACCCCTTCGGACTTTCATCAGATCTCCATTCAAGCTCCTTCCTCAGAAAGGTATCCTATGACCTCTCACACTCATTTAGACTCTTTGTTTAGATGTTCCATTCCGTCACATGATTTTATTCCATGGCACTTAGCACAGGCTGTTGTACAATCGTTGTTCCTTTTCATCTCCCGTGCTACAATGTATGATCCCAGAGTACAGGAAACAAGGATATCTTGATTTTCCTTGAATTCCCACTGGGCAAGCCCCACTACAATTTCAATATGTACCTATTGCATTATTAATGGAATTATTTATTAAATTATTAATTACTTCTTTAATTAATTAATATTGAGGTAGACCAGCAGAGTGGTTAAGAGCCCTGCTTCCCCAAGCAGACAGACAGACTCCATTTCTGGCTCTACCACCTACTCATTGTGTAGGGTTGGCCAAGTCATCACCATCCCCAACGCCCCCTCTCCAAAATTGGGTAGCATGCAGAGAAACTCAGTGAGACAAAAAGACAGCCTCGCAGCAACTCGGTAAAGAAAACCCAGTCTAAACCACATACCAAGAATACTCGTTTCATTAAATGCCCTTAGTAAACAATATTTCACTGTAGAGGATATTATTAAAAAAAAAGAAAGAAAGAAAAGAAAGAAAAAGTAGAGTCCTAGACGACTGTGTTTTGCTAGCAAATAACAATCTGCCAACTCTTCATGAGGACAGTGTCGCCTGGCACCCATTTCCAGGTATCTGGTGAACACTGGCTTCCCACTGAGTCCCTTTCCTCCAGAGCACCAGCCCTCCTGCTGCCTGCCAGCTGACGCAGCCTCTCCTCCAAGAGAAATACAGCCAGAAGCCAGGCCCCAGTCCCACGCGCCGAGCACAAGGCTGGGCTGCGCCCCTCTTCCTGCAAGCAATCAGCACAGGCCCTCAAGCATGAGATTTAATTGCTTGTTCATTATTTTAGCTCACAGGGGCTACCAGCAAGCATGGCATTTCTGAGCACACCATCCACCAGAACCCTGGGAGCTGTCAAGATTGAAAAAACAACAGCCGGGACAAAAGGGCCCGTCCTGCCCTGAATGACTTCAGGTGCCCAAGACCCAGGGAGCGGGCCCAGTCCAAAAGCGTGGCAGCCCCTCGCTGCTGGCTGTGCCCTTTCCCATCCTATCCGATCCTATTGGAGCAGGGAGGTGAGCCCACAGAGAGATGAGAATTGGAACTCACAGCCCCCGGTGCACCGATGTCCCTTTCCTGCCTGATTGTATACTTAAAGTGCCGGTAAAGTCAATAACTTCCCATGGTCTCACAGCAAAGCCAAAAGATTAAAAAAGAGACGTTGTCCTTTTGAAGATGTGGAAAGTAATAAGTGAGCGGACTGAATCGTCTTTGGGTTTAAAAGCCAGTGCAGTGCTAGCAGTTGTGCTTTAAGGTGTCAAAATTGCCTTAAATCTCCGGCTTTGTTATACCCGACTGCTACACAGATGTAATAGAGCCGAGCTGACTATCTCAAACAATTTGGAGATCATTTTTGTTCTCTCCAGAAACTTTGTTGAAATATATATATTAGCACAGACTTTTTTCTCAATGTTTTCTATTAAAAAAACAAAAAACAAAAAACAAAACAAAAAGTACTCCTCTTCCCGATGCTTAAGAGATCGGGGTAGCCAAGCAGGAGCTCGCTTAAAAAAATAAATAAATAAATAATAAAATCATATGCCGTCTATCAGGTTTGGAGCACAAAGGTTACAGCTCGTTTTCCTCCCCCATTTTATTTCCTCCACTGGAGCAGATTTGACCTCGTCTCTCTAAAGGCAGAAAACTTCAACAAAGGCAGGAGGGCTATTTTAAGTGATGAAAAAGATTCTGAATGAAGGATTATGCCTTTGATGAAGCCTGAAAGAAATGCAGTGTGCTTAGGAAGTGGATAAAAGTCAATAGCAACCATTCTTTGCTCTGGATGAAACCTTGAAGATGCACTTTCCCCCAGTGATCTTCAAAATTAAAAAATAATAATAATAAAATAAAAACAAACAGGGACTGGTGACTCTTCCAATCATCTGGTAACTGTGCATCCATGGGAGGGGAAATGGTGAATTCCAAAGGGTCTCTGCCAAATGCCAGGAGCCCTGATGGATTGAGCGGCCTGTAACTCACTGCACGGGGAGAACCAAGAGTAACTGGGGGCACTTGGGGGAAGGGGGGCAGTGTTGGAGAAGCTTCCTCCCACTCTCTCGTCTCCACAGAGAAGAAAAATTCTGGACATGCAGACACAAGCCCCTGTGAAAACTCGCTCTGCATCCTGCTCCAGCTTTGACTTCTAGCTCGGGCCTGACAGACACATTTCCCAAAAGCAGGTGCAAAGAAAAGCAAGGGCCTCAGACTGTACCACACATCCAACACGTTCTTCCATGGCAGAGACACAGAATGGCCTTTCTGTGTCTCTTTCCACAGTTAGACTAAATGCTCTCAACAGGAAGATGCTCCTCATGCTTTAGTTAGGTGAATATTTACTGGAAAAAAAAATCATCATAAGGCAAATCTGATTTGTGAATCTTGAGTCCGAGGAACCCAAGGTGTGAGCCGGGAAGCGTCCGACTGTCCTCATCTCCAGCATCTAGCCGGGCTGGAGGGCTTCTCTCTACTCTGCTGTTATCGGTGGGGTGTTGTGTGCTTTTGCTCAGATGGCCTCACCTGGCTGCAATCATTTTCTGAGCAGACCCAGTCGCCCTGCCAGTGTCTGCCCTGCCAGCCCTGCTTCAAAAGGCAGGCTCACCGAAGAGAGCAATTTCTTAATGGAAAGAATTTGTTATCAGCTTAGGCCACAAGCCTGAATCCTTGAAACAGCATGACTCAGATATTTTAGCACTCAGAGAATTAAGGTTTCGCATCCATTGGTTTTACGTGAGGAATCTTACTCTCTTAGGGATGGCAGGATGAAATTACTGGCACCATCTCACTGGTCATTCCTACCGTATTTACCAGCACCTACTATGTGCAAGATGGAGTGGGAAGCATGCAGATTAAATTTTTAATAAGCAGCTATCTCCAAGGAGGTTAGCTAGTTTATCGATCTTAGAATCATAAGAGTTAGAGAAAATCTTGAAGGTTTAATGCAATCCAAGTGCTTTATTTTCACAGAGGAGGAAATAAGCCCCTGGACTGTTATTCCATAACCTCCCTAATAAAAGAAGAGGTCGTTCTCAGGCCCAGACCTTCTGACTAAAATGAGGTCCTTCCCTTTGTCCCTTTGACAGTTACGGGGCTCCCACATCACCAGGTTACAGAAGCCTGCATGGTTTGCACAGCTGGTGCTGCTGTGGCCAGTCAGAGGCACCCAGAAGCCACTGGGCACCCACCCTGCAGCCATCACACACACGCATGCACACTCTCGTGGTCCTCACCACCCGAGCTTGTGGGAAAGTTCCTATCCCAGATCCACAGGAGAAAAACCTCACTGCAGAGCACCTTGGGTATCCTGCTCCAGGTGAACAGGCAGTGAATCAAGGACTCAAACCAGCGCTCACATGTGGGGGGCCATTGTGTGTGCCCCCGCCCCCTGCACTTCAACAGCCTCACCTTACATCTCTTTCCATTGTTCCCTTTGTCCCATCTGCACATATTTCCAGCACCCTCATTTGTACCAAATCAGGAAACCAAGGAATTTTGGAGATGAGTTTCTTTTAGACACCAACTAACCCAGACCTCTCAGTTTATAGGTGAGGGAATTGGCCCAGTGACTTACTGGGCTCACCTCACTAGAGTTGCATAAACTCCAGAGAGTGCACACTTGAGTGAGAAACAAGATGAGCTCCTTCCCTTCCTGCCTACTCCAGCTCCTAGCATGGTTTGGTGCAATGCGATGTCAACCTGGTTTCCCCAAGCCTTAACAGCCAGCAGGTGCTAATAAGGTCACATTGTCAAGAAAAATAAGTATAATTCAATAAAATACATGGATAAAACATACAAACATATTTATCTGGGTCACAAATGTTAAGGAACCACCCATCCTCTCAAAGTCTTCACCTCCTTACCCTGGAATCCTACTGGTTGTCTCAATCCTCCTCACCTCTTCTTGGTACTCAGCACCCCAGAAGTCACTTGAAGATAACCCTTGCTCATGATGGCAGCTTCTCAGAACCTCCCTCACAGTGTTGCTGCTCATGGGTTCAGTAGAACCCTCCCCATGAGCAGAACTCTCTGGTTCTGCTGATGTCTTCCTTGTCTGAATCAGATGTTCCCTGAAGACAAGGAACACAGCTACACTGTGATCCATGCTTGGGAAGACCTCTCCTTCTACCTCCAGGCACCAATTGGTCTAGCACTAATGCTGTTTGCATCATTGTCTATCGGTCATAAAGTCTCTGATAAAGACAGCCCCTTAAACCACAGTCTGAAAAATAAATCCATTGGGCTATGATAGAAACCAATTACCAAGGTAGAAATCCTTCCCCTCCGTCTTGGGCCTGGTATTCTTAGCTAAACTAGCTCGCAACATCTCCAGGAAATCAGCTTTCATGGAGCTCCTATGAAGCTATGGGGCACGTTTGAAGAGATCTAAAGCCAGGTTAGCCATCAGCTGGAACTCCCACTACATGCATATCACTAGATCTAACTTGGCTCGTCTTAAATTTTATAAATTATGCAACAGGAGTAAGGGCAGAGTTCAACAAACCTTTTTCAAGAACATTCTGGGCATTTTCTTTCTCCAGGAAATTGTAGGTAAAAAAGCTGATGTGAACAAGTAAAATTCAAGCTCTTTCTTTCTTTCTTCTTTCCTTCCTTCTTTTCTTTTTTCTTCTTTCTTTCTTTCTTTTTCTACTTCCTTTTTTTTAAAATTTTTTCTTTAAATTCCAGTTAGTTAACATACAGGGTAATATTAGTTTCAGGGGTAAAACTCAACATCCAAAAAATAATAATAATAATGACCCACTGCACCCCAGACAGGAGTGGCTCTATCTCAGGCCTAGAAATTTATTTCAACACTACTGCATGGCTGTGGGCAAATTAGTTAACATCTGTGCTTTGGTCTCTTCATCTGAGAAACAGAAAGCTGTTCTTGAGACCTCTGGAAAAGCCGATCGAGATAATGCATGTCATTAATGTGGCAAAGGGCTGGACATGAAGTAAGCTGCTGGCAAATTTTAGGTGTCGCATTACTGTTTTGTGGCCACCATCACTCTCACTCAAGTACTAGGAAATTTTAGAGAAAGAAAGATTACTGGATGTCAGAAATACAGAAAACTTCACAATTTCACATGAGTTCTAGAGTTAGAGAGGCCTGTATTTGAATCTCTATTTTGACTACCTAGACAAATTTACTTAAGAAATGCAATTCCTCAGAAACTCACTTTCTTCACCTGTAAAGTGGGAATAGTAATACCTCCTATATATGTTTGTTATGTTTTTCTCTATGGAAAAATTAGTTCAACTGCCCAATAAGAAATATACACTGTGGGTAGGAAACAACTCCCTGTTTATTGCATGCATCCTTTTAAAGGCATGTGAGAGAAAGATGCACGTATGCAACTAAAACCATAGACACAGCATATAAATCATCCATATAGCAGTCCTTGGCCTTAGTAGACCCTCAGTTAGCAAGAGCCAGTATTAAAAATAAAGATGACTAGATATGAGTATAACCTCAAAGAATGAGCAGAAATAGACAGTAAATCAAGTGGTGAGGATAAAGCAGGGCGAGGGGACAGCATGAGAACCAGTACAGAAAGAGAATTAAGCAGATCATATATGGGAGGAATTCAGCAGAAGCACCTGAATGGTGGAGGGATTCCTGGGGGAACAATTATGGGTAAGATCGGGTCAAGAAACAAGGGACTGAAACACTAGGATGCAGGCTGGGGCACTAACCAGAGGCAACCATTGTGGGCCTGGAAGCAGAGAGGAGGAGCTTGATGTAATCAGAGTTGTAAAGGACCAGTCAGGCCATAATTTGCTCAGCGGATAGAGCAAGGAGAAGCTTGAAGGTGCAATCTTCGACATCTAGGGATAGTAGATTAATAAAATTCTGAACACTTCCAGCATGTACAGCTCCACTCTCCATTTCCAACCTAATTGGATTTCACGTGGATACCCACTTCCCCCATTACTACCCGTCACTATTCCAAGCCTCAAGGGATTTGTATATATGGATTCCATAAGGATTCTAGTCACTCACCTTCTACTGATTTTTAGCTTAAAACACAGTAGAAAATTATTGACATTATTTCCTTGAAAACCCTTCCCTGCCTGTACATGTCTGTGTCAATAATTGTCATGTTGGCAATTGGAAATGGGCCTTTGGCAGCTCGCCTAGGAATGTCAAATAGTCTCCATTAGGTTTGAAAGCTCTGAGTTTCAGTAATGGGTTGATACTCTACCTGATATGATTGTACAAAATTACATAATTGATTTCTGGGACACTGCACCACACAAATTTTATAGGTTTCTTTTATTTTGTGCCTCAAAAGGCAAGTGTGCCTACGTTCATTTTCCTGAGTAAGAGGATTTCAAGTCTTGCTCCTGGCTGGTCCAGATTAAACTCAGGTATTTTATAAGGCTCTACACCTTTTTTCTCAGTTATTTTACACATCAAAGCCTGTGATTTTCCATTTGCTTCTAGGAGTTGGGAACTAAAAAATGGGTCTGAGCCTGTTAAGTCTCACCAACCGTAGTTGCACAAAATATATCATTCCTAGAGCAAAAGAAGTAATGAACATTTCTTAATTGTTGCAGTATTTTTACGGTCTTCTTCAGCTTTATGACTGTTACAAATGTAGTATTTGTTATATATCTTCCGAGCATATATGGTTAGTGCAGGTATTCTCTTCTTTAAAAAATCAGTTATTTCTAACCTCAAGAAAACCTATGGTCAGGGAACAATGACAAGGTAAGAAAGAATTGGCTTCTGTGTGATCTATTCTCTCTGTGTCGATGAATACAAGGACTAATGGGACTCCCATTCAGGCATGACTGCACTGTTTGGGCCAAAGCAGAGGGGAAAAGCTGAACCGGCCACCTTGGATGACACTGGGTAATTGTCCCTAATATTTAAACAATGGCCATGACAAATCCAATGCTGAGAGAGGAAAAAAGGAGGCATTAGGCTGAGTAGGAGCTAGGGGAACCATGAGTGCATTTCAAAAGCAACATCTTATATGAAGAGGAAGAACAATATTATGAAATGCAGAAGGCATATAATAAGAATAATGAAATTCCTAAAGCATGTTGAAAGGCAAGAGGAATTGAATTCAAAAATGAAACTTCTGAATGAAAATTATTTCATTTGTTTAATTAGGCTTATAAGCTGAATGCTGAACCGAGTCACAATTAACCCATATTCAAGTATCCTGATTTTCAGGCATGATTGTCATACTGAAGAATTTAAGAAAACTCCTCCTTTCTTTTCCTAGAGAAATGCATTCATTTTAGATAGAATTTCTCAAAATTGCCTTCAACAGACAATCCCCAAGATTATTTCCAAGTAAGAAAAGTGACAACATGGAAAATACTGCATAATCAGAGCCTAATATTATACCTAATTATGTAACATACCCACATGCATGCAGGAATCTCTTACCAGAGATTTAATATGATCTCCACTCTGGTGTTGAAGGGAATCTTGATATGATCATCTCCAAAACACCGTAACAGATAATATGGTTTTACTATGCACAATTGTGACATTAACAGAAGTATCACATTATTTTTTTAAATGAAAATCAATTGCAATTAGGTTTATTCTGAAATTTCACAACTTGCTCAGTAATACTTGGGACATACTCTGAGATGTTATAAAAACCAACGTTCATTCACTTTTCATGCTCACTGATCATTTAATGCTTATTTTGGTCAATATGAATAGATTGTTCTACACTGGACACAGTTGGGTAGACAATAAGGACTCACATATTACAAATTCCAAGAGTTTTCCCAGCATGGAGCAGAGAAACAAATATCCTAAAACAAAAGTCCACTCATTTGTTCTTAATTGCAAGAAAGATCCCCCCAAACCTCTGAATAAATTTTAAATAGATACAATATAATAGAGAAACAGAAATCGTCAGAAGAATCCAGCTCTTAGCCAAAGACCAAGTCACCAGTAATCTCTGTTTTACCCAATTTCATAAATGTTAGAAAACAAATTCCTCTTAAAAGATTACTGCTTGAGTAATTTTTCAGTTCGGTTTGAGATGAGAGGTCTTTCCTTGATTTGTTTGCCTGGGATAGCCTTTTTTTTTTTTTTTTTTTGTTAGATATTTTTGCTTTCTTTGGCAGGTGTTTGAAATTCAGATGTAGTTTTGACATTTGGATCTCTGCAGTAGCTAATAGTTCCCCTCCACACTCAGTTCTCTTGTCATTCTGGGTACACGAAAGACCCAACTTCCTGACCTCTTCATGGGGTGCTGAGGAAGTGGATATTTGCCTGCTTCAGACCAATGTGGTGACACCTCCGTGCAAGAGCATTCAACTGTGCTAGACATGCCCAGCATTCTCTTTTCAAAATGATGTCATATTCTCTTCAGTGACTGATCTTTCAGTTTGGGTCCTGGAGAGAAAACAGCACGGAGCAGTGCTCCCACCTGACCTTGCAAGACATAACCTTTTGTTGTAATAAGCTGCTGAAATTCTGGGGCTATTTGTTACTATGGCATAACCAAGCCTACCCTGATGTATACCTTCTTTTACCTCCACTCTTGAAATACTCTGGTTTTCTATCTGAGGAGAATTTCAAAGTAGAAAGTGAAAGCCACTACTGGGTTTGAAGGCCTTGCAGACTTTTTTTCATGTTTCAAAGAAGAGAGATGATTCCTCAGATCCAGAGCATATGGAGTTATGTCCATTATCCTACAAAGAAAGGGAAGATTTTCTTTTCTCCTTTTTAGAGTGGTTAATACTCTGGAGCTACCTACACAGCTTTTCTAGGCAGATGGATCAGACTGGATGAGGTTGGATCATGAGACAGACCTGGAAGGAGGAACACAAAGGAGTGATTTTAGGTTCTGAAGAGCCAACACCAGGTATGATGGATAGGTCAGCCCACAAGCTATATCTCCCACTAATCTTCAGTTGGATCCTTCATATTTTGGAATGGTACATAGTAGTGCTGGACACTGGACCCACTTTCCACTATAAAAGTCTCCAATTTCCCTCCTTCTGTCTTTCAACTCACCATAGACACTGACACTGGACAGGCTCTTCCTCAAATACACCTGCTCTTCCAGCTTTTTTAATCCCCTCAGCCATCCTGTGCCAGATACAGAGCCACCCCACTGCCTTCTACCTCTGCAGCAGCTCACCTTGCACGGCTCTCTCAACGCACTGATAGAAAGAGGCTCAGATTCAACACAGCTGGGTGCTGCACAAAAAAACTCACTCATGACTCCTGTGACAACTAATAATAATATTTAGTTGTTTCTTATATTATTATATGACATTGTATATAATATTTACTATTATTATTATTATTGAACACATACAAATTACTTCTGAGCCCTAAACTAATTTAATTATCATGCCAATCCTGTGAACTAAATACTGACATTATTCTCAATTTATAAACATACCCCACACTACATAGGAGTAAATGGGAGAATAAGAACTGGAACCTGAGTTGATCAAACTCTAAAGACCTTTTTTCCAGAAACAAAGTCCAAACACCTTACTTTAAGCTTAATTTTTTTGTTTCCTGTTAAAATACGGCCACACCCAGGGGAGGTATCACACTAGGTATCACATTAGTGTGGCCCCATTCTTTCGGTGGAGACTGGCCTGATGCATACCTATCTTACTTCTGAGCAAGGACATGGGGGACCACACTCCTAAACCGCCCCCCCCCTTGAACATAAGTTGGGGCCATGAGCCCAGGTTCTGGCCACAGGACTATGAACCCTGTCCAGGCCTGGCCAGAAAACACCTTGCAGCCTTGTCCACATTGGTTCAGCTCCTTCTTCTGCATCCATGGAGGCCATATATTCAAGATGGCAGCATCTTGGGTTAGAAGGGGCAGGATTTCCCGGCTGTCTCTAATAGGAGCTTCCCAGTGGAGTGCCCAACCTGTACCAACATGTTACAGGAACAAGGAATAAAGTTTGACTTTGTTAAGCCACCAAGACTTCAAGGTAGCTCTTTGAACAACAGTTTGTGTCCCTTACCTTGATAAATATACTCTCCTGTGTTCATAATATGGAAAAAAAATCCATGAATGACTTAAGGTTCAATTTCTCAAATTCAGCACAAATATTTCAAATCTCAGGCTCACCAAGATGTGTAAGTTTAGCAACCACTGAGCCAAGACAATTAGTTAACTAGTCAAAGCAAACAATCCAACAAAAACTCAAAATATATCTAAGGGCCCTCCCCTGAAATAAACAGTTTCTTCTGGATTGTTTCTAAGATAATCAGCTTATTCATGTCATCTGATCTTACCTGGATATTTTGAGTTCTACCCTAGAAAGTCATTCTGGAAAATTCCCTTCTAAAATTCTCCTGAAACCACCACATGTGTGAATGGGTGAGTCATGCCCGTTTATTTCAACTGCTCACGGGAGACAGAGGTTGAAGATGCTGTTCCAGTTAATCAATTACAACCCATATGGGGCTGTTTTAATCAGTGCTTTAAGATGCACCTGGAAATAATTACCTCTCATAGGTAACAATAGCAAGACGATCGAAAGGGTTATTGGACTGTTGCAAATGGCACGTTCATTGCATATCACCTGAGGTTCTCAGGTGTCCCACAAGCAAGGGCCAGTTGCACATTCCAAAAGCAAATAAATGATTTTTTGTTGTTGTTGTTGTTCTTTTCATTCTAGTGATCACTGTATAATAGTCAGATTACCACAGCATGGTGGTCAGTGGGACTGAGATTCTTACTGGATGGTGGCTGAGGATATTCCATACTCACAGGTTAAATATGTTCATCCATTTGAAATATTTTTAAAGAAGTTTGGCAAAATGCAAGGCTGGGATGTGACAGCTCTATGACAGATCTATCAAATAAAAAAGATAACAGTGGAAACTCTACATCACTTATGGCACAAAAATTAGCAATGGGCTGAGTGATCTGAAGACTCAATTCAGGGTTTAATGTTCTCATATTTTTAAGTTATTGAGCGAATATTGAGATTTATTTTTTTGTCTTATAATAGGGTACCCAGAGATAGAGGGCAAAAACCTTCCAATAGTAGTACTTGAAAATAAAGAATAACATTTCAACCTGGATGAATTGTACATGCAGCAGTATGCCAGAAACTAGGAGGACAAAATTGTGTATGCAGCTGGTGCTGTTCCAGTGACACGTCATCTCAGAAACTTTTTAAAATAGGCAGGAAGGTTGCTTATATGCAGGATTCCTTTATTTAAAAGATGGTACTTTGCGGGGGAGACACACCTGGGTGGCTCAGTCGGTTACGTATCTGACTCTTGGTTTCAGCTCAGGTCATGATCTCAGGGTCGTGAGATCAAGCCCCACATTAGCCTCTGTGCTGGGCATGCAGCCTGCTTAGGATTCTCTCTCTTCCTTTCCTGCCCATCCTGCCCCTGGTACTTGTGTGTGTGCTCTCTCTCTAAAGGAAAAAAGGAAAGAAAATAAGCTTCTCTAAATAAATCTAATTTTCAAAAAAAAAAAAAAAAGATAGTATTTTGGTTGAAAAGGTCCTTTCTCAAAGAGTGCTCTAAGGATGCTATAAAAGAGAGTCACCAAATTAGATTCCTTAGCCTCATCCCTGATTTTAATAATCACCAGGTGACTCTGCGACCCCCCCCACCCTGAGGGGTAGATCACTTGTGATAGATCAAGTAGGAGAAGCATAACGCATCACAGAAAACATTTTCCTGCACAAGAACCCAGAGAAATTAGACTCCAATAGAAGTGATATTTTTAAAAAATTGAGATTTTAAAGATCAGAATAAATAGGAAGTCACTAAATGTGTCTATCTAAATAAAACAGAAATAGATGAAAGGGTATTATGAGAAAATCATTCTGCCTCCAATAGAGATAAATTTGATGTTTAACTTTTTTACTCTACTAAATAGAAATAAAGATCTTAAAATTTATATAGGTAATAACTAGAGAGATAGACAGACAGATATTACAGTCCCCACTGTGATTAGCGAACAGCTTAAGAGAATACCTTTTATTCTTTATTTTATGTTCTTCCCACTGTTAGCTTCCTTCTGTTTTTAACAACAAAGACTCCATACCAGTCAAAGGGGAAAGGTTTTGAAGTAGCTATTAGAGAGACAGTTTTTCCCAAAAAACAGCCAGCACAATTCATCCTTCACATATCAGAACTGCTCAGTGGGAGGTTAAATTCTGTAGAGCTGTTTGGTCAAGATTTAATATTACAACTTTCCATTTATAGCTTAGTGTCCCAATCTACTGCATTCAAGGTACTAGGTACCCAGTCTCTCCATCATTGTTCAAAATTTGGTGCCAAGTGCCACTGGAAATAGATGTCACTTGAGCAATGAAAACCATATTTTCAAAGGAAAAAGATGAGCTGCCTCTCACTTTTTAGACCACAGGGAAGTTTCAATACATCCGAACAAGGGTGTTAAGTATAAGTGCAAGGCAGAAATCCACAAATGAAAATACTGCAAGAAACTTGATTCTCTGTACATGGAACAGATTTCAGCAGCTCAACACAGTTCATGATGACTACTGTCACAATGCCAAACTGCCTCTATGACATTCTAAGTCATAGAGGCAGGTCAGAGACACTCACAAAACATATTAGTATAGAAATGAGCATATAGTGGGGCACCTGGGTGGCTCAGTCAGTTGGGCATCCAACTCTTGATTTTGCCTCAGGTCATAATCTCAGGGTCCTGAGACTGAGCTCTACTTCAGGCTCCACCTTCAGCATGGAGTCTGCTTGAGGTTCTCTCTCCCTCTGCCCCTCTCACTACTCATGCTCTCTTTCTCTTTCTCTAAAATAAATAAATAAGTCTTCTCCCCCCTCAAAAAAAAGTAAGCATATGGTATCCCTGTGAAAAAAGTGACCAAAAGAAACAAAGAAAGAAATCATATCATCCAGCTGGAAATACATGAGGGCAGGCATATCTTTTTTGGCTCTTCATGGAATCCCCAGTACTTTGTACAACTTCTTGACTCTTGTAGGTATGTATGCATACATGCATACGTGCAAACATGCATACATACAATTTAAAATAATAGAAAATGAAAAACCAGGATAAATAAAATGGATTCTCCTAAAACTATCAAAAGAAATTCCAAGCAGTATAACCTATCTTCCTGCTGAGTCTTACCAGATTACTTCCCAAATACCTCAAAATTCTCTACCTTTCCCCACCTCTGCCCCACTGATCCTCATCTCGGCTCAGCTCTTTCCTAGATAACAACAAGTAGCTTTAAAGGAATTCCCTGCATTGACTTGAGCCCATATTCAATTTTCTGTTCATATTTCAACCACAGTCATCTTTTTAAAATGTAGATCACACACATACACCCACACACCACAAAAACCAGATTAAATCATTTCAATGATTCTCATTGGTCTTAGAATCAAGAAGAAAATTCTTTATGTGGCTATCAAGATGGCCTGACTCCTATCCACCTCCATATGGTCATCCCACAGCATGCTCTGGCCACCAAAACTGCCCTAGTTTCCTCTAATATGCCATGCCCTCCAACACAGGACTTTGGCACTTGCTGTGCCCCCTACCTGGAATTCTTATTCCCCTCTCCCCTTCCTTTGCTTTCCTTTTTTTTTTTTTTTTTTGGTAATAACAATGCTTTCAGATCTCACCTCAAATATGTCTTCCTTAAGGAAGACTTTGTCAGCATCCATGTCTAGATCACATCCTCTATCACTCAGCCTCGAATTACCATGGATCTCTTCCTTACTACACTTATAAGAATCATTATTTTATGTTCATGTATGTGATTCTTCAATTAAAACATATTTTCTTTACTATAGTGAATGTTCTATGAAGGCAAGGATTTTTGAGTTGCACTCACCAATGTATCTCCATCATTTAGCAAAGTGTTTGGCATTATAGTCGGTTCTCAACAAATGTTTATTAAATCCATAAATTAATTGGGACCAATGATTCAAGAGTGTCTCCTCTATCGGTTGGCTCCACATTCCTAGCCCCAGATCTGTTATAGTTGCTGTTTTTAAACCATGGAAGTTTCCCTCTTACTTATCTGACCAATGCATATTTAAATAATTTCACCAAGTTAGTAATGATTTACCAAGAGACAGGTCCAGATAGCTGCTGGAACCAGAAGTCCAAAGCATTCCCTAGCAAAGGGGTCAGAAAGGAATTTACAATAATCACATCCACAACATTTTTAGGTTCCTAGGAAGCTTCTTGAATATTGAGATTGAAGCAGCTTGTTCTGGAATGGCTATCATAGAATCTGATTCCACCAAGTTCAGAAAACAAAGTGTGGCATTACAAGTCAGATAGCAGGATATCAATGGAAAACAACTGGTATTTTCATGGGCTTAAAACAAAAAAATTCATTGCTGAGACCCAGCTAACCAGCTGAATGCTCTCATGCACATAAAGTTTCCAAAGGTGTTTTTTTTTCTTTTAATAAACTATCCTTTCTTCACATCCTGATCCCAACCACATGATACCCACCAGACTATTTTGATCAGTTAGCAAGTACTTCTGCAGATATTTTTAACTTCCAAAAATCCACCAAAATATTTATCTTTAATAAATATGTAATAAATAATAAATATTAACATATATATGTATATACACACACACATACACAGAGGATTGGGAGTTTGCTTTGTACAACAACTTTGAAAGATAAATAAGTTGGTGTCAGTATTATCACAATTATGTACACAAAAAAAACCAACGGTTCAGTTGTCTAGCTGCTAAGTGGTTCAAGTGGGATTCAGATTTATATCAATCTCCCATGACTACCACCATCCCGACCTCCCCATGAAAAAGAAAAAAAAAAAGTGCTGATCAGCTTTTCCAATGTGGTATATTAAATATCTTAGACCTAATCTAAGATGTATAAAAGTGATCAATTTCACACCACCCAGTTTTTCCATTTAAGATATTTTTCATAAAATTTTCCTGGAAGAAGTCTTTAAGCAGGGTATAGAATTTTATTCCACACTGAGACAAAGGATGAAATGTCTTCAGAGTTCTAAGCACGTTCCTTGCTATTTCACTCACACAGAGGTCTGCTCTTAATTTTTTTTTCTGTTTCATTCAAAAAGCAATTCCACTACCAACCTGAGGTTAGCTACATTAATCTAATGTCAACTCCATTATTGTTAATTATTTTATGGTGGCTATATTTTAACAGAAGGGGTACAAAGATCCCTCATGTCATTTGATAGCCCACCAAGAATTATATTGAAATAACTACATTGATTTCCAGATCTCAGCAAGCAACTAGGACATAATTAAACTTTTATCTCTGCAAATTTTGCTGTCTTTTTTTTTTAACCTGGTTACCTATTGTTCAGTAGACTAATCTTATTTTGCTTCTCAGGTGGGCCTAAATTTCATTCAATGCTTAAGAAATAAATTAAAATGAAAGACATGTAATATCTGGACATTTCTCAAATAAGAATTTCCATTGGCATATTTTCTCTGGGTTCATTTTTTTCCTGTTTCTTATTTGACTTTAATAAAGCTATACTCTATTGAAGTTAAATAAAAGCGTTCCTCTGAGCACTTGGAGTTAAATTAAAATAGCTATAAATCTGAAGAAGCAGCCATTTAAAGATTCTACTTGACCTACCTTAGAAGAAATAACCTGTAGCTATAGAAAAAGTAGGTTCTACTGGGACCCGCTCTGTAAAACCAGCTCTGAGTTCCCAGGTCTCTCCCTCCTGGAGCACATCTGTCATCTCTCTTTGCTCCCTCCTCACCCCAAACAGTACGCCTTAAACTTTATGACTAGGAAACTTTCTCTAGACTTAATGGAAATTTTTTCTTCCATTAAAATAAAAAAAAATAAAATAAAAAAATAAAAAGCAAGTGAAGGAGCAGCATGGTAAAGTAGAAAGGAAGAAAAAAAAACACTCCATCACACTGAAAATACATTTGAATTCATATTCCCCTAATTATCTATGTCACACTGGAGAGGCCACTTTGTGCTCTGTGATTCCATTTTTCTCCTCTGAAAATCAAAGGAGGTCAATGGGAGGCAGGTCCAGGACTCGGCACTCGTTGCCCAAGCAAAATGTTGAGGGGTGCCAAAAATTAAAATTTATTTAAAAATTCCCAATGAACAAAATATCAAATGCTTAAATAAAAACAGGCTGTGACTGATTTTCCTGGTCTTGACACAGCTCTGTTCCTGACCAGATCCTTTCTAAGCACCATCTACCTCTAACAATCTGGGACGAGGCTTCTAGTGTCTGCAGGGACATGGCCATCTTCCAGCCCCTAGACCTGGACTGGAAGGTTCAGCCAGTACCGCCCCTTAGGAGCACTGCAGGGCAACCGGTGAGAGTGACTGGCGCCTTCCTTCTAATTCTCCTCCCCCTTGTCCCAGGGAGACAGTGACTTCATGTGGCTTCACATCAGGACTCTGCAGTGCGATCAAGATTGAAATCATAATTTCATTTCCCTAAGAGCTTTGGGAAGGCACAGACTTCCAGCAAGCTGCCTCGGGGCGCCACCCTGTACCCTGACTTGCACTGACTTGATTAAGTATCAGCTTCAGACTGAAGAACTCATGGAGGAGGCTTTCAAAGATTCTGGAAGGCTGTCCTCTCCCTAGCCCACCTGTTGCCGACCAGCCTCAGCAGGGCATTTTCCCTCACTGCTCTGGGAAGGGTGACACAGCATGGAAGGGGAAGGGAGAAAAGCGTGTGTCTTGACCTTTGATGGCAAAACTTCAGAGTAGATCAAAGGTCCTGCTTTTGTTCCTGAGCCCTGCTTGGGGGAGGGAGATATAAAATGCCAGGTTAGGGACCCCTGCGACCAGACCAAAGGAAGTAAGGCAACCCCATAGAGATCCCCCAAGCCCCAGGTTGTGTAAGAAAGTGGAAAGGTGTCTTAGAATCCCCCAAGGCTGGCAAGGGAGCTATAAAATGATCTCCATGCTCCTGTAAGTCCAAGTGTCTCAGGGAAATGCTGAGTTGTTTACAAACATAGAGAAGACTGTACCCCTTTCCCAAGGAAGTTAGTGACCTGCACTCTCCTTCTCCCGCAGGTGCCCTCCTTACCCCCTGTCTACTCAGCACAGGACAGGACAGGAGCCCGCGGCTATCCATTCACGTGTTGCAGGCCAGTCTGGAGGAAGGTGAGAATTTGAGAGTCCTATCGAGGATGCTGGGAGCCTACGATGCCTCATCTCAAGTGTGCTAGCACCACTTTGCTGTTCTCCAACCGAGGCAGGTTCCATAAATCCGAAGATGTCACCTTTTCTCTGAAACTATAGTTACTTCGATAATTTGATCCGCTCCCTCTATTGCTCCAGTATTGCTCATGCCTCGTGATTTATAAGGGCTTCGATATTCTTCTTTCATATTTAAAAACCCTTATGCAAATTCTGCCAGCAGCACAGCAAACTAAAGTTTTTGCATTAATGCTTCGTATTATTCACATACGAAAATTCCATTTAAATCTCATTAAGCTTGTGACATAAATCCAAACAAACTAGAAAATGCCCCGTTAAGGTGGAAAAGTGACATATGTCTTCCAGTCCCCTGGCAGAGCAACGCCGAATGAAAAAAATGATAAAAGTGCTCCCCATTTGGGACAATATACCAATGGACACATACGTTACTTTTCTGCCTCTAACTGTTCACAGCCTTTCTGCCTCTATCTCAATAGCATTTAAATGAAGTATTTGTCAGCAGCTATTTCTGGTAATGTGACGTATGTGATTCAGTAAGGTGGTGAGCGGAGTTTCTGGAAACATAACAGTATCCTGGGAAAATCATAAAAAGTCTGTCTGCTAACAGCATTTTCTTGATTTCCCTCTAGGCATTTCTTGGGGTTCGCAATATGATTTATCTGTCATGTAGTATTAACAATATACCTTTCAGGGACTTAAGAATGAGTGGGGGCCCTGAGCTGCCTGCCTCAACCTGCCGAAAGCTGAACATCCTTCGTGTTGCCTTGCCTCATCTCTAACCAGTTTTTCCTTGAGAACAATTATAATAATATCAGCAGTTTACAGAGACTTTACAATTACTATTGTAATCAGCTTTGGCCCTTAGCGATTGCAAATCTGCCTTTATCTCCCCTCTTGATGTGAATAAGCACAAGTTCAGAGCAGTACTTTGGATGACACTATTACAATATCATAGTCATTTACATATTTTTCTCCAAAAAAATCGGATTTTGGATCTTGGTGTCACTCTCCGTAGCTGTGGGACTCTCTCAGAGGCTGAACAAGAGTATCTAAAAAGGTATAAGTGTCCCTGGCTGTTGAAAGTAAGAAAGTCTTCAGCCAATGTTCACAGCTCTCCACCTGCTCTTGTCAAGCCTTCAAAGACTCCACCAGAAAAGAGGGCATGTTTGACCTCAAGCCTCTGGGACCTGGTTCTGTTTTCTGTAGTTGTCAAGAGCTATAGGCATATAGGCTTTCCCATCCCTACCCATTTCAGAGAAAGAAAATGAGTCAGGAAGAGAAATAGAGTGTGATCAGATAAGTAAACATGGACAAGGAAGGAAGTCTATCATGAGGCTGCCTCTAACCTGAGTGGCTCCCCCTTGCCTTCACTTCCCAACTGAAGCGTGGCTTCCCCTAGGCAGCCTTTTCTACTCACCCCTCCTGCACTAAGTGGAGTACTCTTGTGACGTGTCCTCGCAGCACTGTGCACTCAACACCTCACAGCCCCTCTCGGTATTCATCCTGAAGGCCGAGTAGTGAGGTGTGTAGGATCACAGCCCCTGTAGCCATGCTTCCCCGGGTTCAGTTCTCACTCTGCCCTTACAGAGCAACTGTGGCTGAGGTACTTACCCTTCTCTGCTTTGTTTCCTCATCAGTAATATAATGAGGTATACACATAAGGTATATGTTTTTAATGCCTTGCAAATGGAAAGGGCTCAGTAAGCAAAACATATTATATATATATATATCATTGACTCTCTCCCCTCTCAGACTGAAAGCCAGTCAGTCAGGGACTGTTTTCTCAGTGCTTGATTGAATAAATATTGATGCATGAACAGATGCCTGTGATTTGAAAGTATTCTTAGAATTAAAAAAAAAAATGCATGATTCCAGGTATGTCTGTACAATGCTTTATTTTTAAACATTTTGCAAAAATACTGAGTTCTAATTGACACATGAAAACTGCACGTATTTAAAATGTACAATTTGACAAGCTTTGACATATGTAAATATCCATGAAACCATGATGACACCAAGATAGTGAACCATTTAGAATCCCTCCCTTGGGCAGCCCCGGTGGCTCAGTGGTTTAGTGCCACCTTCAGCCCAGGGCCTGATCCTGGAGACCTGGGATCTAGTCCCACGTCAGGCTTCCTGAATGGAGCCTGCTTCTCCCTCTGCCTGTGTCTCTGCCCCACCACCACCCTTCTCTCTCTGTGTCTCTCATGAATAAATAAATAAAATATTTTTTTAAAAAAAATGTTTTTAAATTCCTCTTTTGGGGAGCCTGGGTGGCTCAGTCAGTTAAGCCTCTGCCATCAGCTCAGGTCATGATCCCAGAGTCATAGGATCAAACCCCATATAGAGCTCCCTGCTAAGCAGGGAGTCTACTTCTCCCTCACCCTCTGCTCCTTCCCCTGGCTCATGCACACACTCACTCACTCTCTCAAATAAATAAATAAAATCTTTAAAAAAAAAAAAAAAAGAGGGGACCCCTGGGTGGCGCAGCGGTTTGGCGCCTGCCTTTGGCCCAGGGCGCAATCCTGGAGACCCGGGATCGAATCCCACGTCGGGCTCCCGGTGCATGGAGCCTGCTTCTCCCTCTGCCTGTGTCTCTGCCTCTCTCTCTCTCTCTCTCTCTGTGACTATCATAAATAAATAAATAAAAATTTAAAAAAAAAAAAAAAAGAATCCCTCCCCTGAAGTCCTCCCCATCTCCCTCCACAACCACTGATTTGCTTCCTGTGACTATGGGTTAATTTGCATTATCTAGAGCTTTACATAAATGGACTGATACTCTATGTATTCACTTTTGTTTACTTCTTTCACTCAGAATAGTTATTTTGAATCATTCATGCTGCTTTGTATATCAGTATTTTGATCATTTTTATTGCTGAATCATAGCATTTTGTATGGCTACATCATGAGCTGTTTATCCATTAACTTGTTAATAGACACTTGGGTTCTTTCCTAGGATTGAGCTCATACAAAAAAAAGCTGTGAAAAACATTGGATATATATTCTCTTCTTTTTTGAGTAAATATCTATTATGAAATGGCTGACAATGTAAGTATAACTTTTTAACAGACTGCTTTCCACGGTGGTTGGAATATTTTACATTCCCATAAGCAGTATACGAGAGTTCCAGTTCTTCCACACCCCTGCTAATATCCCTTCCACATCCCTATGCTCAGTCTATTTAATTTTTCATTCTAATAACTGTGAAGTGGTATCTCATTGTGACTTTTGTTCACATTTTCCTATAGACTAATGTTGAGCATGTGTTTATTTGCCACCCATAGATCTTTGGTAGATTGTTCAAATCTTTGGCCAATATTTTTACTGAGTTCTTTTCTTACTGTTGAATTTTAAAGTTCTTTATACAGTTAAAAGATAAACTGAGGCATATTAAAAATTTTAAGAGATTATTTCTGCAAAAATCAATTCAAATCAGGCAGCATCAAATTAGAAGTAGTTAGAAGTGCTCCACCAATAGGAGCTAGGAGAAAGACTTTATAGAGAAGATGTGGAAGCAAAACAAGGAAATTATTTGATTGGCTATAGCTGACGTGTGCTTGATTTGGAAAAGCTTAATTTGTTGGTTGTCCTTAGGTTTAGATTTCTTATCCTTGAGGCATTTATAGGCTTAGGTTTGGGTTTGCTTATATAAACTGCTAAAGTATTAGAACCACCTCAGTCTAATGGCCTCCTTGTTTAATTAATTTAACAATTCTCCCTTTGGTTATTCTCTCATACCTGAGAAATCGACCAAAAATGTGTTATTAATGCCAGTCTCGGTCACCAACAGGGCTAAGTTGTTCTTACATCATTGGGAAACTCAGGTTATAATGCCAGGTCCATAGAAGGAGAACTGTTGTTCTCCTGTTGTTCATTTGTTTCTGCTTCTCCAAGCACAGTGAGGCCATCTGATGTATTGCTAATGGCTACAAATGCATATTCAAGACCTTTAAGAGAACATAGCACACCAGGGAGACTACAATGATGATGATCAAGAGGATAAAACCAAGGGACTGAATTATGTTCCTTACCCAGGGCTCCTGTGAACAAAATCAGTTAGTTATCAAATAAATTAAAGATTGTACCTGAAGGGACATCAACCTGATTTAGCCAAGTAGAGTGTTAATTTCTGGTATTTGCCACAAAACCAGAGTTACTGATCCTGGTATTACCATGGCACAGACTCCTCCTTGATCAGTCAATAAGTAATCTAAACCAGTTTTATTATCTAAAACTACTGGAGCAAGAAAGCCATAGGACTTTTTTTGTACAGATATAGTCTTAATAGTAGATTTAGTGATAACTGCCAGAGTTAAGTTTTGTCTTCCTGTACATTAACAAAAAGAATAGACAGTCATGAAAAGACAAAAGGAATAACAATTTCAAATTACGGATGTAGATCTTGATCCATGATCTTGGGAGAGTTGTCTACCTCAAGATGTCATCTGCTTCTGGAGAGGAACCTCCTTCGTGTATTAATATTCATGTATTAATATTAGATCTTCAGCTGGTGGGAGGTCCAAGAGTCTGAAGGAGCCCCTTATGATTGGAAGATGTGGACCCAAGTTTTAAGACCCAGAAGTTTTTATTACAATCTCAATAATGAGGAGGATCTGGTATGATCCCTACCAACAAGGCTCAAGGGAAGTATTTGTTCTTCATGGTTTCAAATCACAAAAATAGGAAAGAAATAAGAAACATTAGTTTGGAGAGTCACAACCAGATATTTGAGAAAACTAGAAGAATTCAAGATCCAGTCTGGTATATAAGAATATAGTATCCACAAGATTGTGTTATAGTTTCCTACTGAAACAATTTTTTCTCTCTACAATCATCCTCATTTCTATCAAAGATAATCACAGTAAGACTAATTTGGTTGCAAAATAATTCCAGTCTCATTAACGTTGGCCTGACTATTTATGTAAGTGCAGCAAGAACAGTGATTGACCATATCAGTTCTGTATAAGTCATCTTTTTTGGAATTTTTCATAAATAATACCAGATTGTACTTTTAAAAAGCCTCTCAAGGCTAAGAAGCCAAGCCAAGGACTCAGCATCAAACTTTGTCTGCCATATCTATAGATTTCAGTTAATTCCTTTCTTTTTGAGATCCCCCAAATATCCTGAGCTTCCTAGGGCTGCCAGGAAGTGACCTTTCTTCCTCACTTGGTAAGGTTTAGAACCTGTCAGCAAGCTAGCAGGTGGTTTTCCAAAGAGCTTCATTAGTACCATAAAGTCACCTTTAGTTCCTTAAAACTGTCTGGCCATATCTGATTTTATAAACTTCATTCTCAAAGATGACATTTCAGTCAAAGCATTGGTATAACATAACCAAAGTTTCCAATTGTGCTGTGTTTAAAGAAAACAGATTCTTAATAAACTTATGTAAATAACTATATTGCCCTGAAAATAAGGATATTCGGTAAGTTTTGGATTCTGGAGAGATTAGGCAAAGAGAAAAAAATAATGTCTCAATTCTGTTTATGAAACTATATTTTGCTAAACTGCTGTAAGGCATAGATAGGTTAAAAGAAAAAAGCAAAAGGTTCTCTTAAACTTGGAAAACCAAAACATTAGAGAAACAGCAATATTTCAAATAAAAAGTTGTGGAAAATTATATTCATCCTCATCTTTCTGTCAATCCATGCTATTAACTCTTATTCTACTTGAACCTTGTTTTTCCATTACAGTTCTACAAATTCTTACCCAGGTCAGTGGTATGATCTTTAAGTTATCAGAAACCTGTATTCTAGAGTACATAATGGCTTTCTCTGAAGAAACGGCACATTCATAAAAGCATCACCAAAATACAATAACTGTCTATAAATGACAAAAAGACTTTTTAAAAACAGTCATAACTACACATTTGGTGAGAGTTCATATTATAAGGAGATTTGGTTATTTCTATGGCATTCAATAATTTAAATAATTGAACAAAACATTGAAAAATTTATTTTTTAAAGATTTTATTTATTTATTCATAGGAGAAACAAAGAGAAGGCAGAAACATAGGCAGAGGGAGAAGCAGGCTTCCTGCAGAGAGCCTGACATGGGACTCAATATCAAAACCCCGGTATCACACCCTGAGCCAATAATAGATGCTCAGCCAGTAAGCCACCCAGGTGTCCCTGACAAATTTCTATAAACTGTAAAAAAAATTCTGGAAAATCTGTATTAGTAACATACTTTCATACTTATGTAACTGAAGAAAGTTTATCATTTTTTTATAATCCTTTCCATGTGATTGAGCATACAAAATAAACCTAAATCATTTAACATCTCTCTTTTATAAGGTGAGAGACAAATCTTTGGAGATTTTCCAGGAAACATCTAGAAAATCTCAAAGCTAGTTTACGGCCAGAAAGCTCCATTTGAAATTTGATTTCCATAAGTTGTCAAAATGGAAAAAGCTTTGAACATTTGATCAAATAGGATCACAGATCAGTATGAAATAATACTTAATCATCTTTTTTTAATCAAAATGACAATAGAAGATTTTAAAGGCAAATGCAGAAGGTGACACAGTTTAGGCAGGAGGGTGGTGGTTAAAGACCTGATAAAGACAGCGTTAAGCCCAGGAAATTATTTTGGTAAGATAAAATCCTTGCTTTTTAGGCAGACTACCAAAAAAGTAAAGAAAATCACTTCACAGTCTCTTATCAAGAGCAGACCAATAGTCCAAGAAAACTTTGTCCTTTTTATAAAGAGAAAACCAGATTCTGATTTTGTACCAGGATACTTTTGATATTAAGACCTACTCTTTAAATTAAATTTATCCTAATCTTAATCAGCTTGACCACACATAGAATTCCTTTTCTAAGAGTCCTTTTCCACAAATCTTCCACAAATTTTGTTATCCATTGTCTTAAACGTTTCCTCTCTTTCATTCTGAAACAACCAGTCATTTTACTTTAGGGCAAAATTACCCTTTTTCCCTTCACAACAATGACCAAAATCCCCTTAATACCTTCTTTATCCAAAATGGAATATTACTCAGCCATTAGAAACGACAAATACCCACCATTTGCTTCAACATGGATGGAACTGGTGAAGGGAGTTATGTTGAGTGAAATAAGTCCATCAGAAAAGGACAAACATTATATGGTCTCATTCATTTGGGGAATATAAAAAATAGTGAAAGGGAATAAAGGGGGAAGGAGAAAAAATGAGTGGGAAATATCAGAAAGGGAGACAGAACATGAGAGACTCCTAACTCTGGGAAATGAACTAGGGGTGGTAGAAAGGGAGGTGGGCAGGGGGTGGGGGTGACTGAGTGACGGGCACTGAGGGGGGCATTTGACGGGATGAGCACTGGGTGTTATTCTATATGTTGGCAAATTGAACACCAATAAAAAATAAATTTAAAAAAAACCTATTTTCCTCATCTGCTTTTCACACACAATTGTTTCCTTTCATCCTTAATTTTTCTACAAGTTTTCATAACATATATTGATTCTAATTTGTAACCCTTAGAAGCCTTAATTTCTAATAAAAAATAAGAAGTGTAGATGCTGCTTTTAGACAACAGGCTTGAGCAATGGAAACCTGGTAAGGAAGAAGGGCCTAAGGGTCCCTCTGGCTGAGTATAAACAGGCCCATTAGGGGACCCAACTCAAAATATCCACGGGCCCTAACTGACCAATGGGCTACTCACAACCAGGCATAGTTACCAACAAAGGAAAATGTCATACATTTTCATACCTCCCTACCTTCCCCCTTTAAATACAGCCCCCACCCACTCCTCTTGGCAGACAGTTCCTGTTTTACTGTTCTGCCCATTGCTCCCTTGCAGCATATTCAATAAACTTCTATCTCTCTCATTCTGCCTTGGGTAAATTCTTCTACCACCTATGCTGCCAGCTTCCACTGGATCGGGTCACCCCACATTTGGGGGCCCCCATCTGATCAGGAGAGATACCACAGTAAGCAATTATGGACTGTTACACTAGCTTTCTGTGGACTTCAAAGTTATAAATATATTTTATAATTTTTAGAAGTATATTTTCCTTATAGTAAAATTTTCAACTTGGCACAAGTTTACAAATCAATGCAAATATGTTAAGTTCTTCTAAGAAGAAGACAGAAGTAGATAAATCCATGTCCAGAAATTAACGTTTAAGAATTTTATCTTATTTGGAAATAATCCAGACGTTCAATGAATACTCTTCATTTAATTAATTTAGTATACATTTGTGGTTTCAAATAACCAATTAGATTTTGGAAACATTTTTTAGGGTTCTTTTTTTTTTTTACATTTTTTAATTTAAATTCAATTTGTCAACATATAACACCCAGTACTCCTCTCATCAAGTGCCCTCCTCAGTGCCTGTCACCCAATTACCCCATTCTTTCCCCATCCACAACACTTCATTTGTTTTTGGAAACTATTTTTAAATAGATATACTATAAAACAATGATTGTTGAAAAGTTCATTGATAAGCTTTTATCTTAGTTACATCTATTTAATTATTTGTTCTAAAAATTTATGGTTAGCTTACTCATGAAAATCACACAAGACATTAAATAGCTAACCATCATCTTAAGTTATATATATATATATATATATATATATATATATATATATATATATTGCTGAAAAATTTTGTAACAAAGATAACATAGCTTATTTGGCTTTTAATAAAGCCAGGTAGATTAAAGTCACATTACTGCATTATTTTTAATCTTAATAACTCTGAATACATGCCTATTCTAATTAAAGCAAAAACTTAAGTTAGCTTTTATTTACTGAAGATTATCCCAGGTAATGTGAATTTGAAAAACATTTGGGCTCGTTTCTATGTTTTATGTTAAATGTTTATGAGAACATTTAATTTATACAATTGCTTATTTTTCTTTAACCCAATTAAATAGAGATCTTTTATAAATTTTGTCAATACCATCCAAAGGGAAAACTATCACACCCCTATAACATATACACAACAAATGTATATAGATACAAACAAACAGAAATAAAGATCTTCTAGCTTTCACTTTAAAATTTCAGCCATGAGACAGGTAGGATAAAGCAAAACTCACTAGTTCATACAAGAACAGCTGGATCCAAATTCTGTTTCTGGCAGATGGAGTTAAGTTTTCCTGCTCAGATGGCTGAAGATTTTACCTATATTTGCAGAGAAGACTTTTACCATTTCCATTCACCTAGTTTCCAAATAGCTTGTTGGTTCTGATAAGAATTACCTCACTGATGTTTGTATTTCAAAGAGACAACTTTTGGTTCCTAGAGAAGACCTAGTAGAACATTTACATCTCAAAGGCAGAAAAAGAATGTAAGTTTCTCCTAGAAGAACTTTTCTTTCCAAATCCAGATCTCTTTCTATATCTGCAAGCTTTCTGAGGTGACTAGGAGGGTTTGGGAACTAATAAAAAGGATAAGTGGGCTTGAATTGCTCCTAGAGCCACATTTCTGTCTCATAAAGACTTAATTTATAAGACAAGTGGTTTTTAATTCTTCAAAGAATTAAAGTTACAACCTGAATGATATTAAAGGATTGACCCACCATTCCTACTACAGTATTTTCAATTTGGAATATTTTAGTAAATATTAGTAAATTTTTAGTAAATCCTTCCACAAAGGCCTCAGAATGTTTTCTTTCCCTGTGGACATATAGTAACATTTAAGCTTAAAGAAAAGGGCCTAAAAAGGCTTTTAATATCATCTTCTAATTTGGCCAACTTCTGATCACAGAATTCATTTTTTTTAAATCCTTTAAAATATCTTCATATCAGGTTTTAGCTGGGCCAAACAATAAATATTCCTGGAAATACTGAACTCCTTTTTAGTTCCTTGTTCTTTTAAACCAATGGTATACCTATCAAGTGACTCAAAACCAAAACAAATAAGCCTTTTGTGGCCTACCCATGGTCTCAAAGAGGTTTTTCCCAAAGAGGTGCAAATATGTCGTCCTCTCCGGTTCCAGAACCACTGGATTCTTGGTTATCCTTAGGTTATCCCAAAGATTACCAAAAGTAGGACTTAGCCAAGTCCCATGAGAGCTGGCAATAGTCCATAGTACACATAGCACATAACCACAAATGGAGTATGTACATTGCAGACAGAAAGTCAAGCCAAGGGACACCTGGGTGGCTCAGTGATTGAGCATCTGCCTTTGGCTCAGGTCATGATCCTGGGGTCCTGGGATCGAGTCCCACATTGGGCTCCCCACAAGGAGCCGGCTTCTCCCTCTGCCTGTGCTTCTACCTCTCTCTCTGTGTCTCTCATGAATAAATAAATCAAAATAAAAAAAAAGTCAAGCCAAGTTCTCAAAACACAATATAATATAAACAAGAAAATGAGAGCTATTCCTGGAAAAGAAAGGATCCATGACGAATGGGTACCCCAAAATCAAATTCATAAGAGTCTGAATTTGAAACGTAAGGGACAACATGAAATTTTATCTTTCTTTCTCAACCAAGCACTATAGACAGAGATTAAAGAGAGCTGACTTTGGTAAAAATTTTCATCCTTTTCTGGCTTCTGCCAGTTTTCCCAATATTTCATCTGCAAGCTCCAGAATGAGTGTGGTGTCTCAAACATGTCCCAACCTTGTCACCTGAAAATGTAGAGGAGGAAAAATAATTTTTTCTCCACCCTTTACAGTGAGCTCTTGCCTGAGACCCCTTTTTCTCTAGAGCACCTAGTAAATGAATATGTTTATCTAGGTTAAGTTTGCCACTGTGACCACTGTAATTCAAAATTATCTCTGGTAAAGCTAACCCACTTGTTCAGACAAACACAAGTCTGGGCCCATAATTTTTATACAAATACATAGCCAGGGTCCACATGTGGGACTCCTTGGCCTCCAAGGAATGAAGTTTTCTCTGTCTCTGTCTCTGTCTCTCACTCCCCGCCTTCCTCCCTCCCTTCCGCTTTTTCCTCAAAACAAAATTTTAGTTACCTGAGGACTCACACTGGACCCAATCCAGTTTAAGTCAAACCCAGTTTGATCCCAGATCTAGTCCAGAAAAAGAAATGCTCACACAAAGCCTGAGAGTTTATAACACAAAAGCTGTTGAGCTCGAATATCCAAGAGGGACTTACCTATGCTCTCCAGAGGCAGCTAGAAAGAAGCAAGCACAACAGACTCAGTGGATACCTTATACCTTACACTTGCTCATTACTCATTGCTTCTGGGAGCCATCAGGCTTCTCCATTTCAGACACTAGAACCATTAAAAGAGAAATTGGGGCATATTAAAAATTCTAAGAGTTTATTTGAGCAAAAATCAATTCCAACTGGACAGTACCAAACCAGAAGTGGTGAGGAGCACTCCACGAACAGGAGCTTGTATAGAGAAATGGCAGAAGCAATATTATCTGGTTGGTTGTAGCTTAATCATTTGCTTTTTTAGAAAAAGGCTAGTTGGTTCTTTGTGGGTGATTGTCCTTAGGCTTTGATTTCTTAACCTAGAAGCATTTACACATTTAAGTTTTTGTTTCCTCACATAGGCTGCTAAAGCATTAGAAGGACCTCAGTCTAACGACCTCTTGATTAACTAATTTAAGGGAGTATATTCTGTTTATAGATCCTTTATTAGATACATGTTTTGCAAATATTTTCTTCTAGTCTTTTCACACTCTTATAAAAGAATCAAACTTTTTTATTTTTGTGAAATTTAGTTTTTTAATGGATCATGCTTTCACTGATATATTTAAGAAGATTTTTTACTAACTCCAAGATCACAAAGATTTCCTCTTATGTTTTTATATCAAAATCTTATAATTTAAAGTTTTACATTTAGGTCTATGTTTTATTTTGAAGAGTTTCTATTGGTATGTATTCAACTTCAGGGGTCTTGATTTCTCATTGTCTCTGCCATGTCAAACTACTATGGTAAAAAGTAAAGGCAAAATAACAATACTTTTGAGAATGTAAGGAATCAAAAATTTTACTTCCCACGCATCTGTGTTTAGTATGCTTTTATAGGACATGGGATTTTGGGAAAAGGAGCCTACAGAAAGAAAATGTAACAGAAAGTCCTAGATTAAGACTTTTTGAAAGGACCTTGCCTACAAATAGATCGGAGAAAGAGAAATGAAGGAGAAGGGAGGTTTCCAGGAGAGAAGGGGTATGGAGGGGGAGGAATGCTAGTAGATTACTGAATGTGTTTGATTATTTGGAAAAAAAAAATTGTGGTCATGCATTTGACAAGTTTTTATCCCAAGGAGGAAAAAAGTTAAAAAAAAAAAAAAAAAAACATAAAAATAGAGGCACCTGGGTGGCTCAGTGGTTGAGAGTCTGTCCTTGGCTCAAGGTGTGATCCCAGGGTCCTGGAATGGAGTCCCGCATCAGGCTCCCCACAGGGAGCCTACTTCTTCCTCTGCCTCTCTCTGTGTGTCTCTCATGAATAAATAGATAAAATCTTTTTTTAAAAAATGAAAATAAGTAAATTTTTAAATTGCACGATAATTAACTCTAGGAAAAACAAAAAGTTGTACAAGAAAGGAAGTTTAATAATACTATGCTATATGTTTTGGCAACAAAACATATTTACTTACTCATAATAATATAAAAAATGTCAGATAACCAAAAACGTACCATAGTACATTTCTCAGTTAGGAGAATGAGTAGGTTGTAGGCAAGGAGTTGTAGGCAAGCTACATCCTCAAATGCTACTAGAGAACATTGAGACATATTGCCTAAAATTAAAGCATCAACAGTATAAGCATAAATACTTGAAGTTAACATTAGAAGAATCTGAGGTGATTGTTTCTTGGGTGTAGGATGGTAGGGAGGGGATGTCTAGTAGGAGGATTAAGCCGAGAAACTCCTTCAGAGAGTGAAGGAAAAAACCCAAAGATATGGGAAGTGTTTTATTTTTAAAATTATGTACATATGTTATTTTGATTGTTTTCAAAAATTGCTTTTTTTAGGAGAATGGTTCATCCAAATGTTTACTTTTCAACTTCTTGTCAGTGAGTCTCCTGAATAGAGTCTTTAGCTAAAGAAAACCAGCAGGGCAATATGGCCACCCAGGGAGAAGCACTTCAGCAGTATCTGCCTTTTCCTTTGTCTTGTAGGAATATCTCTCACATTCCATTTCCTCTTAGCCTTCTCTGACTTCTGTTCCCATCTTTGCAATCTTCCCCACCCTAAAAGGGTCCCTGAGAGGTCACTCTGCTCTAAAATTGGAATAAACGACTGCTTTCAAAGAGAAAGTCATGCTTTTGACAGGATTAAATGCATGAGTGGAGAGAGTAGAAGTTGTGGATTATACTCAAAAGGGGGCCACAGTTTGCCTTAAGTGCTGTCTGCCCGCGGTAGGAGGCTCTGCTGCCAGCAGACGCAATTCTCTTAGGGCTGCTGCGTGATGGTGACGTAGCTGTGGTCTCCTCTGGCTGCTCTGTTCAGGGGAGGGGATGTTGTTGGGAAAAACAACGCAGCTCAGACAATGCAGCAGCTGCCTTGACTAAGAATAGAATCCCGTGTTCGATTTGAATTAGCCATTTGAAACAAGAGCAAAACAGTCCTGAAAGTAGTACCATCTGTTTTCCTTTAAGGCTGGGTCATAAATAACAAGATGAAAATATATTTCCTGTTCTGGATTTGTGACCTGAACTGCCTTCTGCTATGTTGTCACTGACCACTTTTGCTGTAAACGCACATGACATTAATTGGGCAGCTGTTGGCTGTAAGGTGGTTTAGAATTTGTTCTGTTTGTAATCTCTACGTCTATGAAAACCTCCTTTATTTCACCCCTCACTTGTTAAACAAGGAAATAGAAATTTCTTTGTATATTTTTTAAAAAGCAATTCACACACCAAATGGCGAAGTGGTCAAAACAGTGCAAAACTATTGCTGAAAATTCCTGTGTGGTAGAAGGATATCTTCCAGGTCAAGGTCAAAATGAGTGAAGGAAAAAAGACAGGGAGCTCATCCAGCATCTAGTGCTCACCAAGTGCAGTCCTGCTAATCCCAATAAGATAAGGATGGAGAGAGAGGAGCAGAGAGAAAGAGTGGAGTAGGGAAGGGAGAGAAGGAGAAAGAGAGAGTTTGACAACAGAAATAACTGTTCTTTCCATGGAGATAGCCAAGCAGCCCTTGAATTCTTCTTCGCTGGAATTTCCAGCAATTGTAAATTGTGATTTATCAGGACTTTTTCTCATTATCTTTTGAATTCTCATTCACACTGGAAAAACTTGGATTTTGTTTCTTTGATAACTCAATTGGCCATGAAGGCTTGGGGGCCATCCCATTTCTGCGCTCAACTTGGTCTATTGCCAATATAGTCTGGGAGACATTTCAACTGACAGATCTGTAAATATGAAATGCACTATAAAAGGGTGTGGTTTCTGCAAGTTTTAGATCCGCTGGTCATGAAAGGAGCCGTACCTAAAATTGAATGTCTCCACATGTTAAAATGCTTTTTTGGGGGAGACACCTGGGTGGCTCAGCGGTTAAGTATCTGCCTTCTGCTCAGCGTGTGATCCTGGAGTCCCCGGATCGAGTCACACATCAGGCTCCCAGCATGAAGCCTGCTTCTCCCTCTGCCTATGTCTCTGCCTCTCTCTCTCTGTGCCTCTCATGAATAAATAAATAAAATCTTAAAATAAATAAATAAAATAAAATGCTTTTTTTTTCTAATGATTTTGAAGCAAAGGCAGGCTTAGAGAATGAGAAATGTTCTAAGGCACATCCATGAGTTAATGAAGGTGCTGTCTTGGAGACCTAGTATGAATGCTGGGTGCCTGTGATAAAGTCGGCCCCTTGGCAACGGTAGAGCCCAAGGAAATCCATCATCCACACAATCATCAGCTTAGAGGTCATAATAGAAAGACAAGGTGGGGAAGAACCTTGTCATCTCATGCTTGGGTTAACACAAAAACCTAACGGGCTTTCCCTCTGGAGGCTTAGCCCACCCAGACCATTCTGGACTACATAGTTTGATTCATCCTTCTTATGAAAACAAAACTTCTAAAAACAAAATAAACCTCCCAGTCATTCCCCATTTCTACAAAATAGTTCTCTCCCCAATGTGTTCCCAGTCTATCCTTTCAGCCCGGTTTCCAGTGGCTCACCACACTCCTGTCTCTATTCCTCCCATACCCTTTGCCTCATCTCTGTCCACCACTTACACTTCCATCCTTCCAGACATGGTCTGACTTCACATTTCCCCGAGTTTGCTCCTCCATCCCAGCCCGTGGAATCTCCACGAAAGAATGAAAAAATAAATAAGTTTGGGACACTGCCTACCAAATTTTCCATTTGGAGAGTGTTTGTGTAATTGTCATAAAAAGGCTCTGAGAAGTCACACAGTGAAGAAACCTGTTTAACCTGTTTCAGCCACTGGTGTCTGAATCTATTTGACCTCAGGACTCTTTTAATCCTAACAAATTAGGAGTTTTTAGAAACCATTCAGGAAAGCATTAACTAAAACTCCACCTCTTTCAGAAAATCACCTCTGAATACTCTGTCCCATTGCTCTCGCCCCTGCGACCTGAATACCTCGTTTGTAGTACTTGTCGAGGCTGTAGTTTGATGTACTTGTCACGGCTGGTTACTCTTCCTTTTTTTAAAAAAGATTCATTTATGTATTTCAGAGAGAGTATGTGTATAAGCAGGGGAGGGGCAGAGAGAGAGGGACAAAGAATCTCCAGCAGACTCCCCACCAAGCACAGAGCTCAACTGGGATTCCATCTCAAGACTCTGAGACTATGACCTGAGCCAAAATCAAGAGTCGGATGCTTAATCGACTGAGCCCCCTAGGTGCCGCTGGCTGGTTGCTGCTTCTTCTTCTTCTTCTTCTTCTTCTTCTTCTTCTTCTTCTTTTCTTCTTCTTCTTTTTTTTTTTTTTTTTTTTTGGTATTAACAAGATTTTTTTTCTTTTTCTTTTTTCTTTTTTTTAACATTTTATTTATTCATGAGAGACACAGAGAGAGAGGCAGAGACATAGGGAGAGGAAGAAACAGGTTCCCTGTGGGGATCCTGATGTGGAACTCAATCCTAGGACTCCAGGATCACACCTTGAGCCAAAGCAGACACTAAACCACTGAACCACCCAGGTGCCCTGGTTGCTCTTCTTATGTATGCATAAATGTATGTCAAAATGATAGTAGTCATAATCATAATAGATATTATTTAACAAGAACCACTACATTCCAAGAATGGTACCAGATGCTTTATAGATATTCCCTTAGTGTATTTACTTCTAACAACCCTGGGAGGTAGGTCGTATTATCTCCCATCCTCCCTCAAAAGAAACCAAAACTCAGAAACATCAAAGCCTGGAGGACACAGCTCATAAGTTGTGAACCTACGCTTCAGTTCCAAATCTGTATAAGCTCAGATGCCAAACTCCCTTTTACTATTCTGTACATTCAACTATATCTGCCACTCCTTGAGAATCAGAGATTGCCTTGCCTTTCTCAATGGCTGGCACATGACAAATGCTTAGCATATATGTTCATTAATTGGGTTTGCTGAAGCTTCTCTAACACAAGCAATAAAACAACAGACTTTCTACAGATTCATGAACCTTATAGAATTAGTGTATATTACTCTATTTCTTTCTCTGCTCCTCCTTAAAAATTCTTTAAAAAGTTTTATTGAAGAAAATTCTATATCTCCTAAGGTAAATTCTTATTCTGAAACAAAGTTTCTAAATCTGAAAGATGTTTGAACCTATTACCACTCATTAATATAGTTAATAAAGGATAGACATTTTTAGTAAGGGTTGAGGTTGGGGTTGGCACCCTACAATCTGGGGGATGCTCAATACACTCAATATAAGCAGAAGATCGATGATTGATTGTCCCCCTATTCCCCAAGAAGCAATAGAATTCACTGTTTAAACATCCCAATCATAGAGTGAGAGTCCTGGGTGGTACAAAATAGTGACCAAAAGCCAGCATAGGACTGCCTGAGTTGAAATCCCAGCCCTGTCCTTTAGAAACTCTTTGACCTTACACAGTTCCCACACCTCTCCTTGCCCCATTTGTAAAATAGGGATAAGAATGCAACCTACCCCATCGCATCAGTGTAAGTGGTAAAGAAGGTAATACATGCCAAGTACTCCCAAAGAATATCTAGCATCTAGTAAACACTCAATGGTTGTTGCTTATTTTTATTCTATTCGTGTGCTACTGGAGCTCTTGGTTGATCATTTTCATGGCTATTTTTACCATCATTATGATAATAATAACTAAGCTAAATGATATCGAATGTTTACCACATGCCAGACACATTCTAAGTGCTTTCTAGATATTTTCTCACTCAGTCCTCCTTACAACCTTTAGGTAATTACCATTTTTATTCTCATCTTACGGATGGGGAAAGTGAAGCTCAGGTGGTTAAATAATGTGCCCAAGGGTATTTCATAAGGATGGTGTAGATTTCACCGAGCTCTGCCTGTGTGCAAAGCCCACATTGCTCATCACTATTTTGTGTGCCACCAATACATACACATGGTTATCAATTATAATGATGCTTTTGTGATCCTGTCTTCACACTTGCCATTCCCGGGCCTCCTAAACCCACCCTATATCGTCCCCACCCACCCAGATTCCTCTCCTCAGCAAGCTTGCTTCATGCCCACTTTCCAGATACGTGTCTCTCATCTCTGAGCCACACTTAGCACTCATGGACTGAAATACACCATCAGGTTTCTTCCCTGGTTTCACATCTCCCCAAATGCATGTTGTAACCAAGACAGAAAAGTGTATTTTACATTTTTCTTCTATGTCACACAATCCGTAACAGGAACAAATATTCATGAATTGGTGAGCTCATTAGTTAATGCAACACATTAGGCTTCAGCTTCCATTTGGATTTAAGATGCATGTTGTCAGGGACAGAATTTAGAAGAAATGTTCTTACTGATCCCACTCTTGGAGAGACCAATAAATAATCGCAAATTATTATGCTGGTGGTTAATCTTTACCACATGACCACAGTAATTTCTCTGGGTTGGATTTTTCTACATGATTTGTCACGAAGTATTATGGAAAGAGCCAGGTGTCCTTCATATTCACCTTTTGTCCAGTTTAGTTTTACTTCAGCATATAAACTAGGTCTTATATCATTGGTAAATGAAAAAGAACAAAGTTATATGCAATAGTTATTTTTAAAAAAGAGAGAGAAATGAGAGTTAAGGAAAGGACTTCAAAGTTAATTTACCAAAATCCAACTTCATCCTTGACCTATGCAGACCCCAATAAGGCATTAATTACTAAAGGATTAACACTCCTCTCCATTGTAACAATGGAGTCCTCTGTCAATGGGAGATGATAACAACATTTGCATTCATCCATTAGCTAGGATTCACAGATTATGAGAAAGGTCTTAACACTCTTCCTAAATGAAGTTAAGCAACCCCGGTGAAAGAAAAGAGCTCCTTTCATAGTCTGAAAGGACTCGAACAATTTTGAAAAATCCCCCCCCCAAAAAAAGAGAAATCCCAGCAACACCTTATGCAGTGCTCTGCCCAAAGCTAGAGTCCAAAGCCCTGCCCAAAGCATTATGAATGTGTTGACTCCACTATTTATCCTGTTTGCATGCAACTGGCTACACTGTATCAGTAATAGATCCCAAGGATATCCCAAGGAAACTATTTCCTCCTTAGGCTGAGCCTTCTCCTTCACCCCTGCCCACTCACATGACTATCAAATTTCAGAATGAATACAATGACTTAGTGGGAGAATAGACACCAATTTCTTCCCTCAAGAAATCAACATATTGCAGTCATGTTGGAAAAGGGAATACCATTAGTACAGTAAATTTCACTTATAGACATTTGAGTTCTTGTTTCTAAACTATATTCTGACACCAACTCTACTGCCTATCTCTTGAAATAGGGTTTTGTACTTTTTTTGTGGAATGACATAACTCTTTTAAAATGTAGCAAATATAAGAATAGTCAGTCCAGAGAAAGAAAAAAAGGATCTATGCATAGTATACACACCCTCAGAGGAATTTTTCTTACTCTTTCAAGTTTGTCTTCCCATCTAGGTCAAGTCAGTAATGCTGCCAAAGTCTTTACGGGCATAAGGAAGCCTTTCACACGCTTATAACCTTGAAAGATGAATGGAAAACTATCTAAGAACTTCCCTTACATGTTCATTTTTCTTCCATGAAAAGGGCATTTGATTGAAAATAAAACAGAGTTGACAAAAGTGCCAAATTCCACGACACTTCTGCCACAATTTAAATGAGGCACGTCTCCCTCACACACCCTGAGGTCAGCACTCTTCGGCAACAGAAAAGAACATGGCAGCATCATTTTACAGCTTGGTGTGGTAGGCAGACCCCCGTGATTTTTATCTCCCTGTGTGACACCCATGATTATGTTGCATTACATGGAGAGAGTTTACAGAAGTAATTAAGGTTACTAATCAGCTGACCTTGAATTAATCAAAAGGGAGATTGTGTGGGAGAGCCTCAGCTAATCATACAAGACCTTTAAACTCAGTGTTTTCTCCAGCTGGTAGGGGAGAGGAAGAGAGATTAAAAGGAAACGGATCCAACATGAGGGGAGCTCTCTCTTGCTGAGATGGAATGACGAACAAAGACCTGTAGGAGGAGAGGGTATGCCTTGGCCAGCAGCTGGCAACAAAATGAGGACTTCACTCCTGTAACCACAGGAGCCTGAATTCTGCCAATAATCTGAATGAGTTTGGAAGCAATCTTTCCAGAACCTCTGGCTTAGCCCAGCTGACCACCTGACTTTTGTCCTGTGAGATCCTAAATAGGGTATCCAGTTGTACCTGACCCACAGAACTATGAGATAATAAATGAGTGTTGTTCAAAGTTCTTAAATGTGTGGTGATTTATTACAAAGCAATAGAAAATGAACACACTTGGTATTAAATGAATGGGTCCTCAAGTCTTGCCCACTATTCTTCTGTTCCCAGTCTCCTTTCCAACCAAAACGTATTTATTGGTTCCTAAACATACCTTTTGCTTTCCCCCACTCAGCTTTACACACAATAATTTGTTGTGCTGGATGGAAGGCTGCTTTGCAGTTTAGCCAAGGCCTTTGAGAACAACTCATAGTTTATCACCTGAAGGAAAGAAGCCTGACACAATTTTCTCTCCGAAATCAAATAATCTTCACCTGCATAATTCAATTGACATTCAATCATGCCCTACCTTGTGGCACCTTTTCTTATGTGGTCTATATTTTTATTTTATTACTACTTATTTTCTTCTTAATTAGATAGTAAGGCTCTTGAAAGCAAGCAATCCTAATGTTTATGCCCCACTCTACCTAATACAACCCTTGCACATCATAGGCCCCCAATAAATATTTGTTCATTTGTTTTATTCTAAAGTATCTCTCCTCAATCTTAATGAGATTAAATGACACCAGAAGTCCAAAGAAAACCTCATTAGCCAAGCAATGGGGATCTCAGCAGTGACCTGCCTCACATTCTACTTGGCCTTTCACTACTGTGAACCCTAAACACACTTAAACTGTCAAAATTAAAAATGTAACTGCAAAAACAAGATAATCACAGAAAGTAATTTTTGCCAATTGATTTGTGTGACTTTCAACGACATTGTGAGCTCCTAACTATTCCCTGAGCTGCCAATTTGCATAGAAAGGGATGCTTTCTCTATGGACCATATTCACAGCGAATACACTATTCACATGAATGTGCAAGAGAAGAAAAGACCAGTAGAAAATATAAAGAGTGTTGAACTGAACACTGCTAACAATTAAGAATGATCAACATAACCAGCACGAAGGAGCAAAGGCCGGAAGTTACCCGTGGTGTTGCAAGCCATGTAGATTTGGTTTAATCCCTTGAAATACAAATAGGGTTTAAAATCCCAGCTAAGACATTTAGTAAACTAAATGAACCTATTTTAAAGTTTCAGGGAAAAGCAACAAGAATGCAATTTGGGAAAATAATGAAAGACAACTTTGTCACACTCCAATGCCTCCCTCTGTGATGTTACCATCCGACCCCATAGCAACATGTTGCTTTATAACTGCCTGAAAATTAAATTCAAACTTTAAAAATATCACTATCTATTTTTCTTTGTTTCTCAAAGGAAAATGTAAAATAAAAATCGATTTTACATGTATTTTATGTGTTCTCTGTTATACAGAGAATCATAGAACCTGAGGCCTGGTTAAGACCCTGACAGGCTCTTTTGTTTATTCTTTGGCATTAGGCAGGCCCACACTTAATCCTTCCTTGATAGGAAAAAACTCTATCATTTCTAAAGACTTACAGAGAAAGAGATTTCTTGGACTCCTTCTAACCCAGGAAGGTAGTTAATAACTTTTCTTATTATCTAGCCTAAATCCTTCACACTATGTTTAAGACTCATTTGTTCTTGTCTAACTATTCACTAGAGGTCAGGGGGAAAATTTATCACTCTCTTTCATATAAGAAATACTCATATACTGATAACGATTATAGAATCAGCTCGGCAATCTCATAATGAAATATTCCAAGTCTAACGATGGTTCTCTGCTAAATGTTCTGCAACTTCTCCTGCCTTCCTTTATCTGTAAGCCTCAAAAATGGTTGCTGACCTCTGTTAAGGATTTAATTACCTGATACTGAAGTCTGTGATCGTTCTTAACAGGTTACACCTTGGACATCTGTCCAGAGCCATATCTCAGGAATACAGGATGACATTAATCATGCTAGTCTTTCCTTACTCCTACAAATAATTTTATGAAGATAATTCAGTTGGAATGAGTATTGAGGGCAGCTATGAAATGTGAAAACAAGTCACAGAAAGTTTGTCTATATAGAAAAATAAGACTGAAAGGAAGTGTATCACAATGTTACTAGCAGCTAGCTCTAAACAATGGTGTGATTATGTGCATGTGTGTTTTACCTTTCATTACACCTTTGCACATTCTCCAAATTTTTATTATGCATTAGATTTTAAGTAGAGAAGAAGATGTGTGTGTATGTGTGTTGGAAGGGGCAAGAAGGAGCTGCCCATTGGTGTTAATTGGGAGTGAGGTGGTGGGTGATTAACCATCCCAGTTTTCACACTGAAAGTCCCACATGGCAGAAAATCCCTGTCTCAAGCAAAAATGGATGGTTGGTCACTGTAGAGGAAACCAGGTAAGGGAACATCATAGGTGCTGCCTATGGACAGCCAAGACTAGAAGTAATGAGAGAGCCAGTATTTTTCCTACCAACTGGAAATCATTTACCTCTGCCTGATGGATGAGATGCTCTAGATCCTTAAATTTGGAGGATCAAAGCAACACCCTAATACACTGAAAAGTTAGAACCATATTCTCTTTTTCATCTATAAAGCCACATTGCTGACTCAGGTCAAGATAATAAAGCTATTTGAGATTGAATCACAACACAAAATTCTAGATTTATTTGATTTGCTGGGGTTTTTTTCCTTGCTACTCAGGCATCAAGAACTCAGAAACACCAGGTGCACACCTTTAAGAGCCAACTGAAAGTCATAGATATGGCTTCAGGTTGGCATGACTCTAGTCCCTATACCAGTTTCCATACATGGAGCCAGCTCTGAGTAAAACTCTGCAGGAGAAACATGACACTGATTCTCTACTCTGGTCAGAACTATCCTTCCCTCCATCAGAAGCCCAGTGACTCTCTGGTGGCCTTAGCTATGGTGAAGTGCATTGGTTTCCAAAGTCGTTGTGTGGTAATAGTAGATCCCTAGAAGACAGTTTAATAGCTTTTAACAGCAAATGTTCAAGTGAGGCATATGTAGCTCAGAGCAAACTCACAGACAACTCTTACCTCCAAGCCACTATTTACCCCCTATAATAGCAGTAATAACCACATTCTTTGCCTCACAGGTAATGCATGCAATATGCCGAGAACAGGGTCTGGCATATACTGAGCATATGCAATACACAATACACAATACACACACGCACACAAATTTATGTACCAGCAAAAAAAAGTCTTAATTCCAGTCTTCCTTAACACAAAATCAGTCCCAATAACTCATCAAATATTTACTGAACACTCACTAAAGGCCAGACTGGGATAAACATCCAAATAGAAGGTAAGTAAGACATGGCCTTTGTCCTCAAGTTCAGGGAACAAGGTAAGCAGATAATTTCAGCACTAACTGGTCTGCTCAGAGAGCTCTCTGAGTAACAAAGCATGTGGGTATTGAGTGCTGCAAAGAGTAGCACTAGAGAAGCTTTCATGAAGGAGAGCTTTGTTAGGACTAAATCTTTCAAATAATATCTTTTTAATTTTTTTATTTTAAATATATATAATTTCACTAGTAAAAAAATTAACACATAGGCACATAAAGTTAAAACCATTTGGGACTCCAATGCCAAGAGATAAACAACTTTTAGGATTTATATCTTTGCATAATTTTTATAGAGATATGAAAATTACGTATGTATTCCTGGTGATACATACTATTTTTTAATCTGATTTTTTTTCACTTAAAAATATAGCATGAGTATTTTTCCATATCAAAACATACAAAAATAAAGTACAAGTTTTTAAATGGCTGCTTAGTATTCTACTATAAATGTGTATGCAATTTTCTTATTAACCAACTCTTCTCGTGACTTCCAAATGATTAGGCTGGACACTCTCATTCAATGGGAACTAGGATGTTTTTAAAAGAAGTGGTTCAATGTGATTGTGAAGAAAGAATCAAGCAGTATGGAAGATAGATCTCAGCAAAAAGAATTCCAACGGTACCAATTCCAGTTAGAGTCAAAGAGGGCCTGAATTAAGGCAGCAGTGGGCAGACAGGGAAGGACCCAGCCTAGGGATCCAGGAATATTAATTTATAGGACTTGGTGGTTGACAGTAGGGTACCAAGGCAGGGTCACGCTTTGATAGGGGCTTTAATTTATCTCCTGGGTGCATATTAATCACAGGTTGAACCCAAGAACTGTGTGTTTGGAGGGAATGCGAATAATATTAGTTTTCAGGATGCACTGAAATTGAAGGTCCTGTGCAGTGCTGGCATGTGGATGATCAATCACTGATTTGAGAGCTCCAGATTACATCCAGGATGAAGAACCTGGGAAGTGGACTTTCTTCAGAAACTTAGAACAAATTATTTTAAGATTTGTGTGGAATCAGAAAAGACCCCAAACAGCCAGGGGAATTTAAAAAAAAAGAAAACCATATCTGGGGGCATCACAATGCCAGATTTCAGGTTGTACTACAAAGCTGTGTTCATCAAGACAGTGTGGTACTGGCACAAAAACAGACATATAGATCAATGGAACAGAACAGAGAACCCAGAAGTGGACCCTGAACTTTATGCTCAACTAATATACGATAAAGGAGGAAAGACGATCCACTGGAAGAAAGACAGTCTCTTCAATAAATGGTGCTGGGAAAATTGGACATCCACATGCAGAAGAATGAAACTGGACCACTCTCTTGCACCATACACAAAGATAAACTCAAAATGGATGAAAGATCTAAATGTGAGACAAGATTCCATCAAAATCCCAGAGAAGAACTCAGGCAACACCCTTTTTGAACTTGGCCACAGTAACCTGAGAAGGACAAACAGTGTATGTTCTCATTCATTTGGGGAATATGAATAATAGCGAAAGGGAATATAAGGGAAGGGAGAAGAAATGTCTGAGAAATATCAGAAAGGGAGACAGAACATAAAGACTTCTAACTCTGGGAAATGAACTAGGGGTGGTGGAGGGGGAGGAGGGTGGGGGGTGGGGGTGAATGGGTGACGGGCACTGAGGGGTACACTTGACGGGATGAGCACTGGGTGTTATTCTGTATGTTGGTAAATTGAACACCAATAAAAATTAATTTATAAAAAAAAAAAAAAGAAGAAAAAAAAAAAAAAAAAAAGAACCTGGGAAGTGAAGTGAAGACCTGGGAATGGAGATCATCCAGGAAAGTTGGGGAAGTGTGCAGCACCAAAGGTGAGGATAGATGTATGAGGAAGACTATAAGAGGCACCAACCATCAAGTCTGAGATATGAGGTATGCATGAGGAGAAGTGTCTCTGGAAACAAGCCTTGGAGAATCTCTGACAGTCTCATGCTCCTGGAGGACTGGAAAAGTCTCTAGCAACTTGTTAGCTCTTTTGTGGATTTGCCTTTCCCCTGGGGTGCCGTGATCATCAATGATGTAGTAATAAAAATTAGGACCTTACCAAAGGCCCACAGTGGTGTTTCAGGCTTAGCTATTTCGATTGAGCAGTAAAATACCCTAGAGGAGTATCTCTCCAACTCTGCTGGAGCAAACCCACAAAAAATGGCGGGGGGAGGGGAGACTCTTACAGTCACCTAAATTTGAGAACACAGAGGCAAGCATTTAAAGGGAATTCTACACTACAGGACTTCTCAGAGACTTTACTATGCTATTGTAATTGTGCTTCTCCAAAGAGAAATGTGATAGGTGGCATCTTCTAAACTTCTGTAACCACAGAATTCTTTCCATATAGAACATCCCTAACAACTCCGAGATCACTGGATTTCCAAAAAGGCAGTATATGGAATGCTGACCAAAGAACACCAGGCAGGTACTACACATAACGCCAAACTCAATTACTTGCAATAACAAAACAAAGCAGCTAATTTACTTTGCACACAACAAAATAGGTCAAATACCAAAGGGAAAAAAGCATTAAAGGCAAGGACTCTTTTAGTGCCATATTTCATTAGTTCTAAGAGTCACATTTCTTTTCACATTTTTACATCTCTGAAGTCCCAAATCAGGACGTGTCTCAGAATTGTGTCTCACAATCTGTGTGTCTTGTGATAATCATGACGGAGTTCTCAATCGTTCAAGCATCAACAAACATCAGCAATTTGGGGGGGGGGGGGAAACACCTTGGGAAAGTAGAAATGCACTTTTGTAAAAGAGCTCAAAATCAAATATTTGTGGTGAGTGGGTCTGTGGTGATTCTGACCTGGGAGTCAAAGCAGGCTTGTACCATTTAATAGCAGAGCCAGGTAAGGAGCTCTGCACCAATGCCTCTCAGTTTTTTCACAGATTCTTTAAGAAATGATGAACCACCAGCATCTTCAAGGCACAGATATGTACACAAACGTGGACAGCATAACAATAAATGAGAAGTGACACAGAAGACCAGGACTGTGGATGTGAAGAAGACTTAGGAATACCTCAATCAACTTATGTCCCTTATATCTTCCTTTTTTTTCTGTAGGCAAAAGAGTGATAGATGATAAAATCCTATGTCTCCATTCCAAGAGCTCTGTAAATGAGTATTAAATAAATTCTAAGTGATAAGAAAGCATTGTATCATAGCTTAATGGGCAGTGATTTTTCCTTCTTAGTGGTATATAAAATAACAGGCCATTTGAAATCAATTGTGACTTAGAATTAATGAAATGGATAACTGCCTTTTAATAAATTATTGTAGCCAATTCTTTCTCTCTAAAATATTTTGCATTTTATTCTTAAGTGACTAAAATTCCTGTGGAAATTCTACCTTTAGAGAGCAAATTTGAGACCTGCCCTTGGTTACCTTAGTCTTGAGGGGTTCAAAGGCATCCGTCTCCTCTCACTGGAAGTCTCAAGAAGACCACCTCCTAAAGCAGCATCTCTTTATCAGGCTTCTGCCTCTGAGCTGTCCTGGAGGACGAGGCTTTGCACTAGGCCAATTCTCTGGAGACAACCTAGCCGCCTCTTTGAAGTTTTTGTTTTCCTCTGCAATTCTTTTTTTATAGTTGGAGCCAGTGGTGAGGACGTTCTGCCCCGGCTGATGTCAAGTAAACCCTGTGCTTGAAGCAAGAGGTAGGGGTGACCCAGAGCTGCCTCCCCTCATTATTCAAATTTCTATGAAATGGGGGACTGAAATAAGACATTCTCTAGGTCCCTATAGCATTCTACGTTTTATGTTGACTTCTTAAAAAGACTAAATGCATTGTTGACATATCATTTGCATTTTATACAAAACCAGCACACTATATTTGTAATTAACCACTGTGCCTTAATAAGTAGAAACAGTTCTTGACAACTCTCATAGTGCCAAATATGGGAACATATTACAAATTAACGTTTGTCATTTACCAGCATCCCTCTGAATTGTTGGACTACGATGTTTTAAAATTATATTTGTTCTCACCTTGAAAGTAATCAGAAGTGCTGCTTCTTAACAAGATAATCATTCCTAAGTTGAGATGGACAGTTATAATGAAGTCAACTATTAATGTGATCTACAGTCACTAGCCTACAAGGCGGTGAGGTCAAGTTCATGTCTGCCTGGTTCACTATGGTGCCTTTAGCACAGAGCATGGTGTGATTATGTAGCAAATTGCTCAACACCCGTTTACCAAATGAAAAAATGAATGACTCAGTTACATGGAGAACTAGAAAATGAGGGCAAAATGAATTTTTAAATGCCAAATACATGTGTACGTTGTAAACCACCACAAACAAATAGAGATGATTTAGTGAGACTAATCTTTCTTCTAAGTTTTCTTCATGCCAGGATACAGTCCAGAAATGTTGTAACAACTTGCATTGTCATTGGCCTTAGGTAAATGAGTGACCCATATTGCAGATTGTGGGATTATTTGTAATGTACATGCACATGCATTTTCTTAATCACTAAGTATAAGCTTGACAGCTTGAACTCTAACAAAAGGGGATCCTAATCTGTAGGTTTGAATCCTCTTTTGGTTTGGGGGAGTTTTGTTTTTGTTTGTGTTTTTGTTTTGTTCTGTTTGAAGACTCCTTAGTCCTTTGGGATAAGTTTTGAAGAAAACATTTGATGGAGAGTTGGACCTCTGAACACCAGAATTAAAGTCTTTGAAAAAAAAAAAAGGAATAAGCAGTTTCCCAAACTTTAATGGAAGATGTTCTTTGATAGCAGAAAATTTACTCCTGGGGAGGAATACGCTAAAATCCTTGCAAGTTTTATCCGACGATGACAGCTGAGCTTTCATGTATGATCACTGGGAGCTGCACTCAGAGAGCCTCTCCCAGTCCCTGGAAGTTGATCAGGACAAGAGACTGGAAGGATGCTCTGAGGCACCTGTCCCAAAGATAACAGATGGGAAGGAGTCAGAGAGCAATACTGCTCAGAGCCTGTGAGGGCGACAAATGTAGCAGATAAGTGTCAGGAAGGACTGTCTAGGCACCCTATAAGAAAGGAAGATGGGGCAAGGTTGTGAACCTAGTAGCTTTCATTGGTTTGGGACTCTGAGGCAAAAAAACACTGGTATTTTTCTTTTAAGGATTTGTTTATTCCCTGTTTTGTATGTCTTGAAAAGGGAAGAACAACACAAAAATTACTTAACATGGCCAATGTACATTCATATCTTTAATACCTTTCCTGACCAGTTTGATGAAATCCTAGAATTCTTATAAAAGTGATCATTCTCACCAGAGTTCATAAAATTCATCCACTGAACTAATCTAGAAATTCTGTCAGAACAAGCTCCTTCTCATATGTCAGCATCTCCTCGTCTTTCCATTCTCAAAAATAAAAATTTTGATGTGCGAAAAAAACAAAGAAAGGAAATTGAGGTGTGGTGAGCAAAGGAGAATGCTACTTGGGTATTTTTTCAAATATGCGCAAAAATATTGGAATCAGGGAATACAGTATCTATGACGGCAGAAATGTGCACCTTAGGTCTATGCTATTTTGTTTTTCTGCATTACACCAAAAATTAGCTATTGATAAGAGCTACCCTCTAGATTTTTTGTCAGGTTGGATGATTTAATTGATCCTACCTAACAAATACTATAAGGTTGAGTGATAAAATGGAATCCAATGCTATTACTCCAAATCACCTCCATATATCAGAAAGGTCTATATTGACTATATGCATACTCAGAATCCAAAAACCAGCAGCACAATTTTTAAAGTTGTTTGGTGGAGTCAGGAAGAGGTAGAAATAATTCATTTCACCCAACAACTCCAATTAATGCTTATTTTTCCTGAGGGTGGAATAATACGACTGCTATATTGGTCATTATCTTATTGGAATTTGGAATATCTATTCTCACCAGGATCCTCCCATTCTTTCACTGGAGGAAAGTTGGATAGGAAACGAGATGTATGCAAGGCGTGTGATTATCTTATTCTCCATGCGTGTGCCATCTTTCCATTCTGCCTTCCTCTCTTCTTCTGTGTTTGTAGCCCACACAGGTTGCAGCTTGCTAGGCTGAGGGCTGGAGGCAAAGGCTTAATGGAGGCCACAGTCCTGGGCTACCGTCCTTTGTAAACTTCTCCCCAAGACTTCCCCTACAGACCCACCCAGAGAGCAAGAGACACAGGGTATGGCCACCCAAGGGAGAGGCTAGAGCAGAGCACATGCTGAATGGAGGAAGCAAGGCATGCTGGTTTGTTTGACCCTTGTCTCTATAGTAAGAGATGAGGTAACCATGCAAGCTCCTCCCTGAGGAAAATAGGATACACAGCAATCAATCTGAGCTAAAATAACTCCAACAGAAAGACTTTGCCAATTCTACAAGGCCCAAGGTTTTCTAGACATATTATCAAGTGCCTGCCTCCCACAGAGCTGCAGAGAAATGGGCATTCATGAAGCTAATATTATTTCCTCAAATTGGAAGCAGTAAAATCAAGAAACAAGTCAGAGAAGAAGCTAAGAATATCCAGAGCTTATCAATGCAGAGAGATTTATTTCTCCACTTCTGAGGGATTGTAGCTATACCCTTTAGATAGACAATAGATAGATATATGATTGATAGATAGATAGATAGATGATAGATAGATAGATAGATAGATATAGATAATAGACAGATAGTGATAGATAAGATAGATTATATATATGTATATATATATATACATATATACACAATGTACTTTGATTAAATCCCTCTAAGTATACAAATAAATTATATCATCAAAATAAATCCTACCTGGGTGTTCCTACCATGAGAAGAATCCTAATCATTGGTGAAACAGGATTCAGTGAGTCATCAACAGTAATTCTATGGCCAAAAAATAATAATAAAAATAAATAAAAGTCCAAACTGGAAACTATATATTTATATATGTAGTTATTATATATTAAATACATAATAATGCCTTTAAAGGCAGGCCACACCCAGAACAGCATGGAAACCACCTGCCATATGAATGTCATCCACGTACCTCTAGTCTATGTTATTAGGTAGTTACATTTCAATATAGGACTTGGGACATTGCTGTTTATTTCATATTTAATATTACTCTTAAATGTTTCCATGACTGAAAGACATTTTACATTGAAATATTTTTAAAAGTCATATTTCATATTCAAACTGTCTGAACAAAACAAGCAAAATGATGGAATACTTCAAAGAAGATAAACTAGAGCTCCCATTTCTAAAAGAGTCAGGATGGGAGCTTGACAAGATGAAACAATTAATTTTTGGAGCAACCTAATTCAAAAAAATGCAACTACTGTAAAATGTGCAGTGATGTTTCTCTTCCATTTATTAAAGAGAAAGTCCTGTGAAATGAGATTTATACTCTTGAGCTACGAATGAATAAAAGGGTAGGAGCCCGAGGAAGATCAGAATCTATACCTACCATAACAATCCAACCTGATCTCTGATATTAGATGACTAGGTGACCCTACACTGTTCTCATTTTTTTCTTCTCATTTTTTATGGAGATATTTTTGAATGCCACATATTGGAATGGAAAAAGGTAAAATGAAAAATGATGTAAAATGAATGTTTTATGTATATACACACACACACACATACTTGGCTCTTAATGAAATATAAATGATTAAATTTGCCTAATTTGTTTTTTTTTCTGTTTTGATGAATTACATTTGATCACTTCTTACAGCAATTAATTTATCAGAGAAACCTTTTCTTTGATATTTTAATCCAAGTTCTTAATTGTATGACATGAACTCCTATTGAAGCTCCAACAGCAGATTATTCTTTTAAAACTGTATCATATTCAAAATACAGTGAGTCCATCTCTGCCTTAAATGCATAGCCAGAGTAGCTGTGTGTGACTCCAGTAGATAATTATAAACTCCACAGGACTTCTGGCTTCTGGTCCAGCATCTAAGGAGCTTGGAAGTTGTCACTCTTGGTAACAAGTCAAAGAAGTGAGGTCACAGGGCAAATCGCTGCCTCAAAAACTGGAAAGATAGACAGGAGGATACAGAGAATCACAACTTACCAGAGCAGAAACCTTCACAGGAATGAGTCTCAGAGCAGGGAAACCTAAACTATAGTTGAAAAATTGCTGGAGGCTCAATGTGGACAAGTCTGAGAGATAAAAACTCCAGGGGGACTCAGTTTTAGGGCGGCCCCACACTTCTGTGAGTTTTACCTCCAGGAGATGGACCAGGTTCTTACAGTGACTGCCAGAGAAAAAAAGCCTTGTGCTTCTGGCATGGTGGAAGAGGAAGGAATGATTTAGAAACATACTAGAGCATTCTGTTCTTAGTAAGGAGCTTTCTCTGTCCTCAAGAGAAACTATTTAAAAAGCCTAAGAGATAGGGGTTTTATCAGAGCCTAACCAACCTGGGTAAAGGGAAATACCCAATTCTAGTCCATTCGAGCTATCACATCCCACCTAAGGAGATGGGGAGACTGATATCAACAAACTGATTGTAATGTTTATATGGAAAGGCAAAAGATCTAGAATAGACAACACATTATTGAACACAAAGTTGGAGGACTGACAGTATCTGACTTCAAGACTTACTACATTAAACCTATGGGCAATTAAGACAGTGTGGTATTGGTGAAAGAATAGAAAAATAGATGGATGGAACAGAATAGAGAGCCCAGAAATAGACCCATATAAATATAGTTAACTGATATTGACAAAGGAGCAAAGATAGTTTTTTCAACAAATGATACTGGAGCAACTTGGCATCCTTGTAAAAAATAATAATAATAATCTAAACACAGACCTTATGCTCCTCACCAAAAAAAAAAAAAATTTAAGATTTTATTTATTTACCATGAGAGACATGGAGAGACAGAGACAGAGACATAGGCAGAGGGAGAAGCAGACTCCATACAGGGAGCCTGATGTGGGACTCAATCCCGGGACTCTAGGATCACGCCCTGGGCCAGAGGCAGACACTTAACCCCTGAACCACCCAGGCACCCCTCCTCACAAAAATTAACTCAGAATGAAACTCTTAGAATATAACATCAGAAAAAAGTCTATAGACTTTGGCTATAACAATGACTTTTTTTTTTAAGATGTTACTTATTTATTCATGAGAGACACACAGAGAGAGGCAGAGACATAGGAAGGGGGAGAAGAAGCAGGCTCCATGCAGGGAACCCGATGTGGCACTCAATCCCAGGACTCTGGGATCATGCCCTGAGCCAAAGGCAAACACTCAACCACTGAGCCACCCAAGGGTCCCAATGACTTTTTAAATATAACACTAAAAAAAATAAAAAATAAATATAACACTGAATGCAGAATCTATGAAAGAAATAATTGATAAACTAAACTTCATAAAATAAAAACTTCTGCTATGCAAAAGACTGTTAAGGAGAAACAAGGCACTGACTGGGAGAAAATGTGACATATGTGACAAAGGATTGTTATCCAAAATATATAAAGAGCTCTTAAAACTAAACAATAAGAAAATGAACAATCCGATTAAGGAACAGGCAAAAGACCTGAAAAGACATGTCACCAACAAACATAAAACAGATGGCATTTAAGCATATGAAAAACTGCTCAGAATATATCATCGGGGGGCTGCCTGGGGGGTTCAGCCAGCTGAGCGTCTGACTGTTGATCTCAGCTCAGAATTTGATTTTAGGGTCATGAGTTCAAGCCCCATGTTGGGCTCCATGCTGGATATGGAGCCTACTTTTTAAAAAAATGTCACTGGAAAAATGCAACTTAAAACAACGAGATATCACTGCACACCTAATAAAGTGACCAAAATCCTAATACCACCAAATGATGGCAAGTGTATAGTGCAAGAATTCTTGGTCCTTGCTAATGAGAATATGAAATAGTACAGCCATTTTGGAGGACAGTTTGGCAGTTTTTTACAAAACTACGATATATTGTTGCTAAATATGTACATGGTAAATTTACCATACAATCCAGCAATCATACTCCTTGGTATTTACCCAAATGCATTGAAACTAATGTCCACACAAAACCTACAAGTGACTATTTATAGCAGCTTTATTAATAATTTCTAAAACTTGGAAGTAAACAAGATGTTCTTCAGCAGGTGAATGAATAAACTGTGGTACATCCAGACAATGCAATATCATTCAGCACTAAAAAGAAGTGAGCTACCAAGCCATAAAAAGACATGGAAGAAACTTTCTAAGTTGAAGAAGCCAATCTGAAAAGCCTTCCTACTGTACAATTCCAGTTATATGACATTCTGGAAAAGATAAAACTATGGAGACAGTAAAAAGATTGGTGGTTGCCATGGTTGATGGAAGGTGGAGGAGAGATGAACAGGCAAAGCAGGAAGAATTTTTAGAGCAGTGAAAACACTCAGCATCATACTATAATGTTGGATTCGTTTCATTATACATTTGTCATCATGCATAGAATGTACAATGCCAAGAGTGAACCAGAATATAAACCATGGACTTTGTATGATAATAATGTGTCGATGTAGGTTCATCACTCGTAATAAATGTACCACTTGGTGCAGATATTGATAGTGGGAAGGCTGCCTGTATGTGGGGACAGGGAGTATGGAAAATCTCTGAACCTTCCACTCAATTTTGCTGCAAACCTAAAACTGCTCTAAACATAAAGTCTGTTTTTGTTTTAATGTTGTTCTAATAAATGTGTTTTTTCTTAAAAGATAAAACATCCCACAGTGAGCCCTTTGCCCCTTTCTCTCTTTCATTGTGATTTAATAAATGCCAATTAAGCAGGCAATATTAATTTCCTAGAGCTGCCTTAACAAAGCACCACAAATTGAGGGGTGTGAACAACAAGTATTTACTGTCTCAGTCTCAGTTCTGGAGGCTAGAAATCCAATATCAAAGTGTAATCAGAGTTGACTCCCTCTGAGGGCTCTGAGAGTCTGTTCTGGGCTCACACCGAGCTGCTGGTGTTCCTGATCTCTGTTTTGTGTTCACATGGATTTTCCCTACGTGTGTGTCCCTATCTTCAAATTTCCCCTTTTTATCAGGACACCAGTCATATTGGTTTAGGGGCCAGGACTCCCTAGTTTCTTATCTGCCATGCCCCTATTTCTGGATAAGGTCACCTTCTGAGATACTCTTCTTTAGGATTTCAACATCTGAATTTTAGGGCAATGTGATTCAGCCCATGGTACGTGTCTATGTGCATAGCACCGTGTCTGGCTCTGCTGGATTTCCAAAATATGATACAGCCTCCTGCCCTTGAGAACATGACACAACTTATACATGACCATAGAAACTGCACAGTTTCACAGGAAAGTACAGGATTAAGGGCAAAATGAAAAGTATTGATGATGCTGGCATTAGAGACCACTTACAGGTTGGGGTGGATCACTGTGTGTGGGAAGCTTGTGGGAAAGGTTCATAAAAGAGCAGCATGGATTGGTTCAGTTGGCTAAGCATCCAACTCTTGATTTCAACTCAGGTCATGATCTCAGGGTCATGGGATTGGGCCCCAGGTCAGGCACCAGGCTCTGTACTACTCCTGAAGCCTGCTTGGGATTCTCTATCTCCTTCTGCCCCCCTTACTATGTCCTCATATTCTCTGTCTCTCTTTTTAAAAAAAGAAGGAAAGAAGCAGCAAGGATTATGCAGGACACATCTGATGTCAGGAAGGGGGAGCAGGGTGAGACAATGTCCTCTCGACTCTTGGGAAGCGTGTCCCCCCAGAGCCTGTGAGGGGCTAGATTTCAGGCACAGTAGGGGCCTTATCCAAGGCAGCAGTGAGCAGGTGATGAAGCTGGAAAGTCAAAGGTGAGGCCAAACTGCAAAGAACCTCAAAGGATAAGTGTGGGCTCTGGGTGAAGTGGGACCTCCGAGGTTTTGGAATGGGAAGTAAAATAAGGAAAGCAACCTTTGAGAAAGGCGTCCCTGGCAGGAGCGCGTAGACTTCACTGGAGAGGAAATCCATTCATTCCACAAACATCTATTGAGCACAGTCTCTCTGCATGAAAGGAGCTAATATATAACAAGTATCCTTTCTAAAGTAAAAGATCACACGCAACTAAAATGCCCATTTATACAGAGGTAAGGCTGGTACCCGCCTGAGACTGACAAATCTCAGGGCACTGGTCAGCAGGCTCGCTTTGATCTATTTGTGTTTTTTTCTTGAGTGCCACGTGCTGGAGTTTTATTCATGAATAATCCTCAAAACCTGATCCCATTCTCACTTTTCAGTGTACTGCATGCCTCACACTCAGTGGGCCACAAAGACAATGCTAATAGATCCAAAGAGGGGCTGGGGTACAAGAAAGGGCAGCTCTCTGAGAATGCTAACCCATTTCCACCCAGCAGACAGGCAGGCTCTTGGGCGGGAAAGCCAAACATAATTAAGTAAAATTGTATTACTCAAATTTCCAATTACATAAATCAATGACATTTCCCTCAATACCATACTGTATACTGTATAACATATAGATTTATAGGTGTGTGGATTGATTGAGTCAACTACCATCCGTGTTACATCAGCAGGTTCTGTATCACTTGGTGTCAGCAAAAAAAAAAAAAAAAAAAAAAAAAAGACAGTTACTTTTACATTCAAGATGAAATCACATTGTATTTTCAAAGCACATGTCATCTCAAAAAATTATGCTTAGGCAGGATTTTTCATATAAATAATTCTCTACTGGGCAATCTATCAGAGGCTGGTTTCTTCTTTCTCCATCTTTTTTTTAAAGTTGGCTTAGTGTGTTTAAAAAAAAAAAAAGGATAAACCTTGAAAGCTCATCTCTAATAGCAGCAGGCTTGTTAAAAAAAAAAAAAGAGAGAGAGAGAGAGAGAGAGAAATTTTTTTGGAAATATAATATTCCTTCTTAAACAATTATAGTTTGTGATCTGGATTCAGATAGAGAAGTTTTCACCCTCGCCTTTTATTCATATGCATTACCTGTGGTTGTATGTGTTAATATTGTGTTTGTGGATAGCTACAAATACTCTATGAACTTAATCACCCTTTTATTTATTTCCTTCTGATGTTTTTATTTACATGTCATGAAACAGAAGAACTTTAAATTTGGGTTATTAGAGATTTTCATTCATCCAGAGTTTAACTAAATTTAAAAATAAAACTCATGGGGCACCTGGGTGGCTCAGTTAGTTAAGTCATGATCCCTGGGGTCTTGGGATCGAGCCCCGCAACGGCCCAGCAGAAAGCCTACTTCTTCCATTCCTTCTGCTCTCCCTCTCCACTTGTGCTCTCTCAAATAAATAAAATCTTTTTTAAAAAATGAAAATAAAATAAAACTCATCACCTTTTGTTTCAGTGTACTTATCAAATCAATATAAGAACATTACAAAAAAGCCCCAAATTGGGGAATTTCCTATTGATTTCTACTTACAAATACAGTTAATGTGACTTTAAAAATTTCTTTCTAGTATTTCCTCATATGTAAATATTTTATTACAATTATAGTAATCATAAAATTTGACATCCAATTTTTTAAGTTCTGAGAGATTTAGCGGCAAGAGTCATTCTTCCTAACATTTGCTCCAAGTCAAGTGCAGAGAACAGAAGATTTGGCCTTTGAGCATGAAGCATGGTGGATTTAGCATCTTCGTCATCTTCTTGGGAAGAAACCTGCCTGCTCAGACAAAGAGCATCACAATGAGGAATTCTCAAAATGAACCCTAGAAGAGGAACATGGGACCACATTGGAACATGGTGTGTGGGGGAGTGGAGAATAGAGAGGGGGTCTATGCTTGTTGTAACAAGGCACATGAAGCTACTGTTACTGGCCAAAATGATGAGCTGAAGGAGGCCGAACTGTGTAAAATCCAGAGTAGCTGAATAAGGGGAGTCTGGGGAGAGTGACCGCTAGGAACCATGCCAGGCATGATGTGTCCACCGCTTGGGCTAAGGTCATAGACAGGATGGTGAAGAAATGTGGCTCTGACACTTTGGAAGTTATGAAGTGACAAGACTGGCCAAAAGACTTTATTTAGAGGCTGAAGAAAAACACGACCCAAATGTCACATGTGCTCTCACTCTTCAAACTAACCATCTTCCCTGTGAGCTCCCAGCCCTTCCCAACACCCTATTCCCCAGAAAGGAGAAGCCTTTAATCATGATACTGCTCAGAGTCACAGAAGGTACTGATTAGGCCACAAGCACTGGTAGGTGGGGTCGCTGTGCCTCTGAAGGAGGCAAAATTCTTTCTTAAACTTCATTCTTTCTTAAACTCTGTCACCCCTGGACCTTTCCAGGGGCTGTCTGGCCAGGTGAAAGAGTAAGCAGGGCCCTCTTGGGCTTCAGCCTCTCTGTCCTTGTCTCACTGTGGGCATGTGAGGGTGTCTGGTCCCCAGGACTAGACCCAGAAGAGTGGGAACCAGGGAAGGGCAAGGTGGGGTGGGCAGGGGCGGGGGGCACCCCACTTAGCCTCCAGACTGAGGATCCATCAGACTGTATCAGGGGGCCAGGTGTTTGTCCTGCTAGTACTGCTAAACTTCACTTCCCATTCAGGCACTATTCCAAAACTACATCTCTACCTTAGAAATCCCAAACGGCAGAGAAGGGAGGACTGGGTGTCTAGTAGTGATTCAGTTATGACACCCAATACGCCACGATACCCATCTGGTCTCCTAACAGCTTCTAGTTGCTGAATCTGAGCAGCCCATAGATGGTCTCCTTATTACCTACACATCTTAAAAATAGAGTCAACATTTAAAATTAGGAGCTCTCACACAAAATTTTGGATTTCCACCTCCTTTCAAAATTTGTGCCATCTAAGGGTACCTGGCTGACTCAGTAGGTTAAGTGTTAGCTCTTGATTTTGGCTCAGGTCATGATTTCAGGGCTTTGAGACTGAGTCCCAAGTTGGCGCTCTGAGCAAGGAGCCTGCTTAAAGAATCTTTCTCTCCCTCTCTCTCTGTCCCTGCCCTGTCCTGCTCTCACTCTCTCACTCTGTCACCCTCGCCCCAAAAAAGTAGCATCTAGCCACACTGGACCCTAATTCACAGGGACAAAATTTGGCAGAGGCAGTGCAGGGCTGCCCCTGAGGGTTGTTTCCCCCTCAAGGGGCATGTCTCCAATCTCTCCTGCTATCAAGACCAGAGAGAATTGCCTTTTATTTTCACATTCTGGCCAATGATTTTCTCATAGTAGCTGAGATATGGATGCATTTCTTGTACCTGTGTATCCAGAAAAAGTGGGAATGTGAAAAGTTAACTAATGTTTCAAGAAAAATAAAGATGTTCCTACAGGTTTGATGTGAGAAAAAAAAATACCCTTCCCTAGTTTTCTCCCTTGTTTATTGAGGCATTTGTATCAGATGATAACCCTTTTTTAAAAAGATTTATTTACTTGAAAGAGATAGAAAGTGCACATGAGCAAGTGAGGTAGAAGGGGCAGAGAGAGAATGGGAGAGAATCTCAAGCAGAACCTTCCTACCCCATCCCACTAAGTGAGGAGCACAACTCAGGGCTCGATCTTACAGTTCCAAGATCATGACCTGAACCAAATTCAAGAACTGGACACAATCCACTGAGTTACCCAGGTACCCCATTAATATGGTAATATGGACAAGTGATTTTTTAATAGAAATTAAAACAGTTTTAGATGTTCATGTCTGCACAATAAGACAACTCCAAAAAGTTTGGACCAAATAATTAATTATTATTATTATTATTATTATTATTATTATCATCATCATCATTATTATCATTATTATCATTATTTTATTAAGCCCTATTTTATGCAGGGCTCCCTACTAGAAGCTCTTACACGTAAATATCACCTAAGCTTTTGAGGTAGGTTTCATTCTGCCTACTTTACAAATAAAGAAACGGACAAATCACAAAATCAATCAGCAGCAAGCTACGATTTAAACTAAACCCAGGTCTACTTGGGCCCACACCCAAGCTCTTTCCAGCATTACACTGTCCTGCTTTTAATATGCAGGTCAGAACCACAACTGAAAAATTATCAAGACAATATTTCTGTCTGCTGTTTCAAAGCTTTATATTTTGTTGTACAAAAACAAGATGTGGTCAACGCCTGAATATTATAGAACACAACTAGGCTGGTGAGGTTACTTACCGTACTAGTTTCTTATGCCAACCACCTGGCAGGTAGCAAAGAGGCACGGCCCCAATGCCTATTTTCAATAGGGTGTTAGGATCCTAAAGTCTGACTAGCCCAGGCATCTTCGAACTGCGTTCCTTGGAACCCTCAACAGTCATCAGAAGAGTTTCAGGAGGGACACCGGGGTGGTTCAGCGATTTAGTGCCTGCCTTCGGCTCTGGGCGTGATCCTGGAGTCCCAGGATCGAGTCCCATGTCAGGGTCCCTGCATGGAGCCTGCTTCTCCCTCTGCCTATGTCTCTGCCTCTCTCTCTCTCTCTCTGTATCTCTCATGAATAAATAAAATCTAAAAAAAAAAAAAGAAGAAGAGTTTCAGGGTCATTACTTCCTTCAGCCAGAGCACTCCCACCATTACCTCTTCCGTTTGCTTACATTTCCAAGTAAGTGTAAGTAAGAAAACCTTTGACAACTGCAATAAGTTTGAAAAGCACTAAGCTAGTCCAATCTCTTCCTTTTCCTTCCAGGAAAAGAACATGAGATTTTAGAGATGTGAATTGACTTCCCTCAAATCCCACACAGCTATTAGAGGCAGCCTCAGATCTCAAACTCTAGGAGGGTGTTGCTGTGTTTAAGGCAGATGCTCTCAGGTTCAGGGTTTTAACAGGGACCACGGGAAGTGCAAACTGCCGGTGACATTGCCATTCTGCATTATGCCATGCCATGCAGCTTCGCTGGTTAAATGCTTTTCTCCCTAGTGTTATGCTTGATTACATGTGTGGAAGCTCTGAAAGTTGAAAGATATAGCTCATTATTTTCTACAAATATCAAGCGTTTTTTTTTTCTTGTGCTCAATTGTTTTTACTTTGACTCATCTTTGAATTCTAAATGCTCACTCCTTCCAAATGTGCACTAGCCTTTATTGCCCATAAAATTTGGTGAGACGTATATGGGAAGGGTGTTCTCTATTAAAAATAGCATTCCATGGGATCCCTGGGTGGTGCAGCGGTTTGGCGCCTGCCTTTGGCCCGGGGCGCGATCCTGGAGACCCGGGATCGAATCCCACGTCGGGCTCCCGGTGCATGGAGCCTGCTTCTCTCTCTGCCTATGTCTCTGCCTCTCTCTCTCTCTCTGTAACTATCATAAACAAATAAAAAAAATGTTTAAAAAAATAGCATTCCATGAACAATTAGGTAATAAAAAGTAATCTGGAATTTAACTAAATAGATTAGAAAGATAGATGATAGATAGATAGATAATAGAAGTATTGATATAGATGGAAACAAAATAGTATAAATTAAATAAGGGGAAATATCAAATGGGAGAGCAACTACAAAAAGATACTTCATAATGCATAATGAGAGCTATGCAAAATATAATAGTAATTTTGATCAAGGGCAAACACAATTTAGTGATGTTAAACATGCATACAGAGTTGTCTTTTTGAGTTTTGCACAACAGCAATACTTTTCACAACTTTGAGGCTGGCTCAGAGCCACAGTATCGCAAGGATTAATGACTTCCACTCTGGTGATTCTAAACCCCAAAATGCTCATGATACTACCAGAGACTTGCTTCACTGTTATTGCTTCTAGCATCTCTAATGAAATTAAGTTTCTTATATTACTGTGGCATTTTATCAAAACCCTTTCCACCTCTGTCTGATGGTCTATCAGATAAACAGGCCCTCTAAAAAAAATGTTGTATTACATAAATAAAGCATGTAGCTCAGAATCCGCCCTCATCAAGCTACTGGTTCTCAGCCATATTTCCAAATAACACCAAGCTGCCATCTCAACCACTAGCCAATTCTGTTAAACACTGATCCCCCTGCCCTACTGAAGCAGTTGTTGAACTAAGTTGATCAGCTCCATTGTCTGCTGTAGCATCACGTGATTTCAGCTCTGTGCTTATGAAGTAATCTAAAAGCTGAAAGTAAAATTCTATCCTTAATAAACCTAAAGGGGAAGGGTTTCAATTACCCATTATCTCAGAGTCCACAGCTATTAAGGAAAAATTTTAATTATACCCAAATTCCTAGAAATGATGCTGGAAATAGACATAAACAGTACATGGCATGCCCTGTTGACCTGCTGAAATGTTTGTCACCTGGGTTGGCAGGAAAGGGGACTCTCCTTTGTCCCATCTTTTGTTCTCCCCTGTGCCTGTTGAGGAACTGAAGGAGCCTGTGTGCCCCAGCAGCTGTGACTAGATTGTGTGCGGCTGGTGAGCACCAGGGAGGCACAGAGCAGAAGGAGTCAAGGGGGCCCCCTGACGGATGTTGGTCCCTAACATGGACTCTGAGCTTCTGGCAAATGATTCTGAGGACCTTGAGGGATGGAAGAAATGGAGAGAGAAAACAGCACAATTAAGAAGCAGATGAAGGTCATTTTTAAGACCATTCCAATCACCTCCCCAGATGCCCTCAGGGGTGCACAGCCCCAGAGTGACCACCTAAGAGGTCACAGACATTGTGCTACCCAGATCTTTCCCTTCTTTCCATCCGGTCTCACTGCCCCTTGGTCCCATCAAAACTCTGCTGACAGTGGGAATAATCTACAAGCACTTTCCCACTTGCTGCTCTGTCTGCGGTTATATACTAGCTTTAGCTTTCCTCCTAGACTACAAGTCCCTTGAGGAGAGAAACCTTCATTTCCTCAATACGTCACATATATAAACACTTGTTGAATAAATGAAGGAGGGAATGATCTCAGCTCCTGTCCCCAGGAGAGAGGGAAAACAACATTGGCTGAATAGCGACCATACGTCAAGCACTGTACATATTGTATTCCCTTCCATAACCCAACACCCCCGCTGGGCTCCTACTGTCTTACAGATGAAGAAATCAAGACTCACGAAGGCTAGGGCTTCGTACTGCTCCCCCCATCTGAATGCTTTGGTGACAATTCATGTCTGGACTGGATCCTCTTGTCATTCAGTCTCAAGGCAAAGGCCACCTTCACTAAAAAGCCTTTCCTCAGTACCCAATCTGAAAGCACCCTCTAGTACCTATCCTGTCACCCTGATTTATGTATCACTTTTCATCCCATACATGGCATTTACCTTACCTGAAATTACTTTGTTCATGTATTTGTCTCCCCTCAACTAACCCCATGAGAGCAGGCACCTTATTCACTTGCTCATTGCTTTATAAGAGCTGTGTCTAAACATAGCAGGTACTCATTAAAAGTTTATTAAATGAATTAGTGAGTGAGTGAATGAGTGACAGAGGGAGGAAGAGAATAGGGTGACTCAACCAGTAAGATCCAGGGCAGAATTTAAAACCAGTATCATTTTTGGGCACCTGGGTGGCTCAGTCTGTTAAGCATCCAACTTGATTTTGGCTCAGGTCATGATCTTGGAGTTGTGATTATCAACCCCCACAGTGGGCTTTGTGCTCAGAGCAGGAGTTTGCTTGAGATTCTCTCTCCATCTCTCTTTGCCTCTCCCCTGCTCAAGCTCATGCATTCTCTCTCCCTCTCTCTCTAAAATAAATAAATAAAATCCTTTTTAAAAATTGCCATTTAATCCCAAGACTATGTTCTTTCCTTCTAATCATAAGAATCATTTGAGGGGTTTGCTTAAATACAGATTCCCAGGCAGCTTCCCCTGAGATTCTAATCCAACAGAACCCAAACTGTATTTTGTTAATATTAGTAAGTGCTGTGCTCATGAATGTATGGAAAACATAGCACTGTATTACACTGTGTTTTTTGATGCATCAACTACCCCTTGCTGGTAAACAAACTACCCCCAAAACTTAGAGGCTTAAAAAATCATTTATTTAACACATAATTCTGTGGGTCAGTTTGGGCTGGGTTCAGTTGGGGAGTTCTGCTGATCTCAGGTGGGTTAGGTTGTGTATGCATGGTCAACTGGAGTGACTAAGTTGAGGAGGTGATGAAGGAGACAAAACCACATATTTTTAATCATGCAGGCTTATTCATGTGGTGGCATTCAAGGGTTCTAAAAACAGTCAGATAGAGCAAGAAGTCCCAAACACAAGCAACTTCCAAGTCTCTGCAGTAATAGCACCCTGATTCTTCATTGCCTCCTTGTATCAAGCCCTGGAGTAGTTTTCCCCTCAGATGATTCTTGGCATGGCCATATGACTTGCTTTGACTGATGGGATGATAGCAAGCATGATGTAAAGCAATCTCCCTCTTACAACCTTGCCCCGGGTTGAATGGAGATGGAAATGGCGAGAAGTGGATGGATTTTTATTATATGAAGCAAGTGTAGCCAACAGGACCAGGTAATTGTTTCATGTGGAGGATGAGAGAAAGGGAGGAACACTGGGTGGTTTCTAGGTTTGGGGTTGGAGTTTGGGTTTGGAGCAGCTGTATAGAAGGTAACGACATTTGTTCATGAGTAGAAGGTAGGGGACACAATGATATATAACCTTTCCCACGTCCATCTCCACAACCAATAATTCTCAAAAGCTTTGGTTTCAGGACGCTTTCAAGCTTAAAACTTACTGAGTTCCCCAAACAGTTTTTACGCATGTGGATTGTATCTAGTGATTACTATATTAAAATTTGTTAATTATAAATATTTTTACATATTTATTACTTCATTTTTTAAAAAACAACAAAAAAATCCATTACATATTGTCATAAATAATACAATTCTATGACAAATAACTTTTCTAAGACAGAAGTGTTAAGAATGACATTGTTTTGTAGTTTTGCACATCTCTTTCAATATCTGGCTTCATAGAACACAGCTGAATTCTCATTTCTGTTTCTGCATTTCATCTGTTGAGATATTTATTTTGGTTGATGCATATGAAGAAAATGCAGTCTGGTACAGTTCTGTAGTTGGAAAAGAGCATTTTATAGCTTTTTCAGAAAATTGTAGATAGCCTTCAATACTATTCCAAAACTCAACAGTGCTAATTTCTTAAAGGTTATTTGTGATATGGAATCTGGGACTATATTGATTAACCTTCCCCCACTTGGTTATATTAAAATATATTCATCTGTTCTGCTTTGAATGGATCTTTTACTCCTGCATTGTTTATTTGGAAAAGATTGGTTCATTCATTTGTGCAAATCTTCCAATTGTTGGCTGTGTTATTACATAACATCAAAAAAAATTGCATTCATTAATATCACCACTAACCTCATCAAAAACATCTTTAAGCATTGGGAAGCCGTCAGCCTCATAGTGGCAGATACAAGTTTTCCAAAATTCTAACTTTCCATGAAAGCTCAGATTTTATCATTGGCAACAAATACTGTCAGTTGTTTTCCTAGAAGTGACAGGCTCCCTTCATTCATTTTTAAAAGAAAATGTCTGCCAAATATCCAAGTTTGAATAACCAGTTTGTCAGACATTTTTAAGTAAAAATGAGTGTTTCATGAAAAAACAGCTAATTCAGTTCACATCTCAATCACATACCTGTTTTTCCTCCAGACAACCATTATACCTCACTGAAAACAGAAGTGTTTCATGTGTACTTCCTGCTTTTTCACACCTAGTATTAAAAAGATGTATATTCCAGGGCCAAAGTCTAATAAAATAAATAATTTTTAGTGCTGTGTCAAAAACATTCTTATGTGAAATTGGCATTCGGTTTTTGTTTTTATTTTTTTGCTGTGAGCATTTGGTGGTGAGGAATGCAATGAATACTAGCACAGCTTGGGTCCACTGCCTTGATTTGGGCTAAGGCACTAACAGTTTGCCCTATCATTGCTTTGGCACCGTTAGTGCAAATGTCACAACAGTGAAAAAGGCAAATGACGTCTAATGTTATTATGAAAATACTTTTGACTCAACAGATATCCCCCCTTAAATAGTCTTGGGGACCCTGAAAGTTCTGCGCACCACACTTTGAAAGTCAACCCATCCAGTGCAAATTTATGTAGATGAAATTTATGTAGTTAGAGATATGAATTTATATAGAGAGGTTTTGCTTTCCCCAAACCCTCCCACTATGTATGTGCCAAGAGGAGATATCGGTCCCAAGAGTACACCACAAAAATAAGTCATTTCTCCAACAAATATTGGACACACACCAATGAAAGCAATTTCTGTGTATAAAAATAGTCAAAAGCAGAATAAAGGTGAAAAGGCAGACATTTGCAGATGAAAATGCAGGGCTCAGTTATGAAGCAACAGTGGCCTGGGTACAAGACAAAACCCCAACACCACACTGGAGATCAAAGGGATATGGAATGTGAGAAAGATCAGAATGGCATAGTTATCTGAAAAGCAAGGCTCTTGAAAGTCAAATTTTGAAGGGCAAAGAGAGACAAAGATTGAGTAGGGAAGAGGAAGACTTGTCATATAGAAATTATTCTGTATACAAAGAACAGCCTGACATGGAAGATAGAATTCTTAATGGTTATGAACACCAGTTCTGGAGAGCAGTGACCTGACCTTGAATTGAATTTTGGTTCTACCAGATTTTGGTGTGATTATGGATGCACATTGATTGGGGTGGATAACATTATCTCTCTATGCCTCAGTTTCCTAACCATAAAATTGGTATAGTAAGAGTATCTTTTTTTTAAGATTTTATTTATTTGACAGAGATAGAGCACAAGCAAGGGGAGTAGCAGGCAGAAGGAGAGGGAGAAGCAGGCTCCCTGCTAAGCAGAGAGCCTGAGATGGAGCTCAATTCCAGGACCCTGAGATCATGACCTAAGTCAAAGGTAGGTGCCTAACCAACTGAGCCACCCAGGCTCCCCAACAGTATCTTTTCCATAGGATGATCATGAGGATTAATGTGATCAAAGGTACAAAATGCTTTACAGAATGTCTAACAGCATGGCAGTTAGATGTTCTCCAGTAACAGTAAGAGCAGTTGGGAGTGGAGGAGGGAATGAGGGAAATTAAGAATTTCACACAATATGGAGGAAGAACAGGCAAAGTAAAACAGTAGAGCTGGAATGGAAAAGATTCACAGGTATTCAGATATGATGCCTAAAAAGGAGAAAGTTGACAAGTCATTTAAGGAGAACTTGGAACGCCTGGCCAAGAGGTTTGGATTAAATATTTAAACAGAAAAGAGTCACTGAGAGGTTCTGGCCAGAGGATCGAGTGGTTTTTTTTTTTGTTTTTTGTTTTTTGTTTTTTGTTTTAAAAAAAACAGCATTGCACTGGGGCACCTGGGTGGCTCAGTCAGTTGAGCATCTGACTCTTGATTTCAGGTCAGGTCATGATCTCAGGGTCATGGTATTGAGCCCCACATCTGGCTCTGCACTCAACAGGGAGTCTGCCTCTCTCCTTCTTTCTCTCCCATCACACCCCCCTCATGCTCACTCTCCCTCTCTCTCAAATAAATAAATAAATCTTACAAATAGAAAAGCCAGTATTACAGGAAAACTTACACTGACCCAGTGTAAATGGAGAGGAACAAGCCAAAAGACAAGAAGCTCTGTGGGAGGCTGTCAATGAAAGCATGTCAAAGGTTGCAACTTTTGGGTGGAAAGTTTCATAAATAAAAGAGACGTCACAAATGAGGGAAATAACACCAAGAGAAGAGATGAAACAGCCCGACTTGCTGTGCAGTCTTTCCATGGCCTGAGTCACCCTCCAGCTGCCCACTTGTAACCCTTACCCTCAGTGACCGCATAAGGCTCTTAAACCTCTAACCTCATCCTAAGGACCCTAAAATAAACTCAGAACACTTTTTGTAGCCCCTGACCACTCACCAACCTCATCCCTGACATTTCCCCCAAAGCACCCAGTTTATCAGTTTTTCAGTTCACAATGACTGGAAACCAATTTCTACTAGCTCAAGAAAGCACGTGGGCATGTTCACGGTTGGGGCCAAGACTAATGCAGGGAGAGAACCCTGTGCCCTATGTAATGGATAAGTCAAGGAGTTCCATTCCATTCGATCCAGCTAATATCGGTTTTCCAAATACAAGCTCTTTGACCTCTGAGACTGAGGCTGCCATGTGAGGTGCTACCTATCTTCCCATGGGGGATCCCAATCAGGCTTCCTCCCATTCACCTCCCACATGACCCAACACGCTCCTCTGGGAAACTGTCTCCTGATCCCCGTACCACCCAGCCTCTTCCCCACTTGCTGAGGCACCTCTTCCTTTCACCAACAACCTCTAGGGCTCTTTTGGGAACTGGTCCTCCAGAATGGGCCCCAGAATCCCTTGGGAACAGTTTAGGACAGCCATTTTCATTGCTGACCAGCTTCTTGCAGAGGGCCTGCTACATCATAGATGTTTAACAAATGCTTACTGGGTAGATGAAGGAATAACGAAGGGACACATTGAAGGTGATTTGTTCTTGCACATTTAGGAATGATTTCTAAACCAGAATTCAAATAGTTATCCTGTAGGGATCCCTGGGTGGCGCAGCGGTTTGGCGCCTGCCTTTGGCCCAGGGCACGATCCTGGAGACCCGGGATCGAATCCCACATCAGGCTCCCGGTGCATGGAGCCTGCTTCTCCCTCTGCCTATGTCTCTGCCCCTCTCTCTCTCTCTCTGTGACTATCATAAATAAATAAAAATTTTAAAAAAAGAAAAAAAATAGTTATCCTGTAGAAGATTCATTTTACCTTCATCAGCCGCTGAAACATTTAAGCATATAGATAATAAATTCATTTTAAGGTACTTATTTTAAATGCCTACTTATTTATATCAGCTACACCTGTTCCTTTATTGAAAACTCCTCTTTGGTTTTACAGAGAAATTTAAATATTCTGATAGTCAAAATGCATAGGCTCTAGGAATAAAACCATCAAAAAATATATTTTTTTAATTAGGTCTTAAATGTTGACCAATGAATCTTTATGACAATTATTGACTTTGTAAAGCTCCCCCTAGATTAATGTGCAGTAGAATCTGTGCATCTTAAATTTTTTTCAATCAATGTTTTCATTTGGGTTTTTTTCCCCCCTTTTTTATCTTTTCAACAAACAGAGGCGGTGGTAAGAGCAGTTTGTCATTTTTAAGGCACGAGGATTAAGCTTTGACTAATTGGAAGATTTGCCCATTATTTAAATGAAACTTGTTTGCAGTTTCATCATCCGTGTGGATCTAGAAAGGAGGCCGACTGGCCCATCAATTTGGTTAGAAAAGAATAAATGAATAAGGAGACTGACAGTGTTCTCTCGTGGGAGGCTCTCTGTCGCTATATTGTTTCTCTAGTATTAATTATCCACGTAAAAATAATTCACTACGCTGCACTATTATCTGCCCTGCTCTAAGCTCCCCAGTCAGCTGCCTCCTGGCCTGCCTCTCCCTGCGCATTTACATCTCCTGATGTCAGCAAGTGCTGTGCATTGATGTGTTCACTGTCAACAACACACCGGGAAATCATGGCTCCAGGCAGCCAAGAGTTATTTTGGCTTGAGGCTGCTTCAGAAAGGGAGGTGAGCTCTCATCCACGCTGTGGGAAAGACTCATTTACAATCCTCGCACCCCTTCTCTGGTTAGGGTTTGAAAGGATAGTGCCAGCACCTTGTGTATGAGCTTTGAGATGATGTGTGCAGGGAGGGGCCATTGACAGGTCATTGAGGAGTTCAGACGACTCAGAACTGATGCAAGGATAGAGAGGCAGAGCACAGGAGGAGGAGAGGGGGAGGCTCCCCGGACCACCCCCATCTTGTTCTATGAAAGGGTTCCAAACCATTAGTATTAACGATCTACCTGGCCTTCCGCGCACTGCTGGTGTGGTGAGGATGGAGGAGTGGATTCCAATGACAGGGAAATGCAGGTCTGACTTTGGACCCAGAGAATAGAGGAGTGCAGAGATATGGAAACATGTAATAAAGGGCAGGGAGATGGGACTTGGAAATGTTGAGATGAGGTTCAAAGCCATAGGGTTTCAGTGCTGTGGATGTTAAGGGGCTCTCGCTTTCTGCCCATTCTGATAGATTTGTGCATTCTCGATTACAATCTGAGCTCTCTATTAAACTCAATCACAAACGCTGTGGATTAGCCCACTCAGGCTACTGTAACAACATACCATAGACTAGGTGGCTTACACAACATACATTTATTTCTCACCATCCTAGAGGCTGAGAAGTGTAAAATCAAGGTTCAATTCTTTTCCTGGTGGAGAACCCTCTTCCTGGCTTGCAGACACCTTCTCTGTGTCCTCAAATGTCAGAGTGCATTGGTGTCTCTATCTCTTCTTGTAAAAACACTAATTTCATTAAGACCTCACCTAAACCTGGGGCACCTGGGTGGCTCAGTTGGTTGAGTGTCTGATTCTTGTTCTTGGCTCAGGTCATGATCTCATGATTTGTGAGATCAAGCCCCACATCTGGGCTCTGCTGCTCAGCAGGAGTCTGCTTGGATATTCTCTCTTCCTCTGACCCTTGCCCTGCTCTCACTCTCTGTAAAATAAATAAATAAATCTTTTTTTTTTTTTTTTAAATCTCACCTAAACCTAATTACTTTCCAAGGCTCCACCTCCAAATTCCAAAGCATCAGAGGATTAGGGCTTCAACATACGAATTTTGAGGGAATGTATTTAATCTGTAATTCCCTGCTAGGAACATTCTAGGTATCATACTAGAACAACCCTTCTGTTTTTTTGCCCTTAACCAAAGTCATTCTCTGGGTACTTTGCATAATGGCCCTCTTGGTAGAGCATGGAACTTCATCCCTGCAGCTTCAGGGCTCCCACTGCCCACTGGGGTCCCACACCCTACCCTTTACACAGCAAGTATGCCCACTCACCCTTCACACTAGGACACCCTTCTCTCAGCTTTCACCTCCTCACACCTCAGGACCCAGCTTAAGTAACTCTTCTCTCCCCAGATGGACATGCGCCCCCTCTGGGCTTCCCAGCGCTGGGCCCTCTCACATTCAAACATTTACTTCTCCGTCCTGGAAAGTGACTAGTCACCCCCTGAAAGGTGGCTAGTCACCTTTGCATCCCAACACAAAGCATGGTACCTGCTTCTAGACACCCTTTGAAGCTGGTTCATGAAATAATCGTGGTTGCCTCCTGAAACCCAGCTATAATTATAATACATGAAAGAAAAGAGGAGTGGGGGGTAGTCAGAGTAATGTTTTCTTCCCCTCCCCTTCCCCTTTCTTTTTCTGGAAAAGGATGACCAGGTTTCCTTATTTGGTGGAAAGGAGAATAGGGTGGGGACAAGCAGACAGGAAATACCAGTTTCGTTCTTGGCCTCATCCCCTCCCCTATAGCCCTGCTCCTCTGGCCCCACCCCTGACCAGAGCAGGCAGTCCCGAAGCAAGTCTGGGATCTTCAGCGGCGTGTTCCATTTTGTCCTCCTCCCTTCCTTGGTGGCACACTCCACCAAGTGTGGGAGTCGTCCCAACCAACAGAGAGGAAGCTTCCAGAGTTGAGAGAATGAGTGGTCCAGGAGGCCTCTGCTGGTTTCAGCATCAATTCTACTTTGGGGGTTGCAGCAAAGCATCCCCACCTCTACTCTGTATTAAGTGTATTTCAAATTTGTTCATGTCAACTCTTCTTTTTTAATCTCCAGATGAGTGTTTTCTTGCCCAATCTCCAACTTCCAGAATCAATATTCACCAAACAGGGAAGTTCCAATGCCTGGGAGTAAAGTTAGCTGGTTTTTTGCCTACACTTTCCATGCCTGACTTGGTATATTTCAGAGTCTTCTCCCACATGGCCCTCAAAATCCCTGTGGTCTGACATGTGGTAACACTACTGTACTGTACACTCCAAAATGGCTAAGATGGTAAAATCTCTGTTTTCTGGTTTTTACCACAATTTTTCAAATGAAAATATTTTGAAAGTTTAACAACAATTAATAACAACAATAATAACAACCCTATCGTCAGAAATCCCTGTGGTTACCTTCCTGGTAGGACAGGGTACTTTTCAGTAGAAATGTCAGTGAATTATCGCTATGTGTTGTAGGTTCAACAGTGTCACCCTAAACTATATATTCAAGTCTTAATTCCCAGAACCTCGGAATGTGATCTTATTTGCAGACAGGGTGGTAATAGATGTAATTAGTTGAGGTCAGGTCATACTAGAATAGGGTGGGCCCTTAATCCAATATAACTGGTGTCCTTGTAAGAAGAAGAGGAGACACACACACACACACACACACACACACACACACACAGCATGAAGATGGAGACAGAGACCAAAGAGTAGTAGATGCCAGACAAGGTAACACCAAGAATGGCAGAGGCTGAAAGCTGAAAGAGGCAAGGGAAGATTCTTTCTTAGATCCTTCTGAGAGTTCCTGGCTGTGCCAACACCTTGATTTTGGACTTCTGGTCCCCCAGAACGTGAGAGAATAAATTTCTGTTGTTTTCAGCCACCCAGTTTGTGGTACTTTGTGTGGCAGCTCTAGGAAACTAATATATCATGCACACTTGCTTCTCTGCTGCTTCTCTGCACGCTGGTTCTCTGCCATGCACAGAACCCTGCACCATCCCTTCTCACATAAGCACAAATGCAGTATCTTTGGAGTAGTGATTCTTCATGTTCTCAAAAGGGTTGCTCATGCCTCTATGGCATCCGTGTATGTTCCCTTTTTTAATCAGGGAAAGCATGGATGGATCCTTTGGCTTTTCCATATAAGCAAGTTCCCTGAGTCCCTGAATGATTTTTGCTGCTTTTGCTTTACCTTCTTCACTTGCTACGACATCCTTTTTACACCAAAGTGATAAGAATTGAAAATGATATTCTAAATGAGACTCTGCTAGTCCTTTCATATAATGGTAGAATAATTCTCTTTGACTCAAATTCAATATATTCTATTCACACCTCTCAAAGCTGTTGGTACATTTTCGTATTGCTTTATCATTGTGGTTTCAAGTACCAGCTATTGTTACATTGGAACCACAGACTGCTGGAGGTTTAGAGGTTATAACCCATTTGCTGCTTGCCTTGCACTCCATCATTGTCCAAAATCACACACTAATGACGTGCATTTAATATGCACTTCATTCAATATTACAGATTTTCTACAGTAATTAGGTCAGGTACATAAAGGAGAAGCCCCTTCCACTCCAAGGTTAGGGCAGAAACGAAAACTAACATTCACTGAACACCACCTATGCCAGGCACTTCACGTACATGCTCTCCACACCTCTGTTAGGTTGGATGCTATTGTTTTTATTATTTCTGTTTTATAGCTGTAGACTCAGGGCAGGAAGAGATCTTGACCCACAGGCAGTTAGTAGGTATCAGAACCAGGGCTGGAATCTAAGTCGGCACAACTTATCCTCTGGACCACACCACAACTGGCAAAGGATAGATGATGTATTCTCTTCTGCTTGGGAAAAATTGAGACCCAAAGAACATGAATAAGAGGTCAAAGATGCTGTGAGTGACATTAGAAAGAGCACTATACTAGGAATAAGGAAACCTGAGCTCTAGAATCAGCCATTCTCTTAAGCTTCTTAACCTTCTAAAGTTCATAGTTTATTTCATTTGTCTGTTGCTGTGTTATGTCAAGCAAATTGCTGAGCCTTTCTGGACTTTGGATGTATCATCTGTAAAATGAAGGGTTTAGAAGAGGTGACCTTAGCCCTGTGAGCTTTCATCTTGATTAGCTCTGACACGAGAATTCCAGGAGCGAGGGGGAGGGCCCATCCCTTTCTGCCTTTAGTTCTGTGTACTGTATATGTCCCCTATTCATTGTATGTGCTCCATATTCATTCTTAGCACAGAATATTTTCAATTTCATATTAATTTCTTTCAATTCAATTTTTCAGTCTCTTGGTTTTCCCCCGAGTGAAGGACATACAGCAAAACAAGCAACAAGAAGGCTTACTGCCTTTCTGTCAAATTCCCATGTGGGCAGAGCCAAACCACACTTGTCCTGCTGTGTCAGCGACAAGAGGACACCAGGGAGGGGCCATTGGTCCAGTTGCTACAGCTCAACTAGTCACCCCTGGCCAAGCACTGCAGTTACTATGGCAACCATTGCACTGTGCTCCACGGAGGCCACAGGTCACAACTGCAGATGCCACCACCAGCAGACACACACTCTTGTCCCCTCCCCACCATGCCCTGACTCAGCAGCACCGGTCACACACCCCAGCCACAAGCCACCAAAAGCAATCAGCTAGATCGAGGTCAAAATCAGATGCAAGCTGGGAGCTTCTCTCCCCATAGCTCTACCAGAGCAAGAATATGCATTGCACACACGATGGCTAGATCTTTCATGTGATGGAAAAGAACCTACCAGATGCTCCTCAGCATACCACATGACAAATATACATGCTCCAAAGAGAAACCTGGAAAGATGACATTTCCTCTCATTGAGCTAGGAATTAAGAATTATTCTTTCTACAATTTGAAGATATGGATGGAAGATTTGCAGATCCTGCCAGGGCCTTTAACATGTATATAAATTACTTAGAGATTTTGTTTAAATACAGATTCTGGTTCAGAGGTCTGGGGCAAGGAGGGGGTTGCTGAAAATCTACATTTCTTGCAAGCTCCCAGTTAATGCCAATGCTGCTGGTCCATGGACCATGCTCTGAGTAGCAAAGCCTTAGATTACACTCACTCCTACTACACATAAAGCTGACCCTGTCCAATCACTGCCATTTATCATTTCAATAAGGAATCAGAGTAAATATTAGCTGGTTCAGAGCACACATTTCTACAGGGCAGAAACTACATCTACTTGGAATAAAGATAATAGCTACAATTTATTGAGAGCTTGCTCTTTGCCAGTACATGCACACGCCAGCACACATACACACATGCACACACACATACACACACACACACTCCACACAATAGCCTTTGCAATGTATTGCTTCTTGATCAAAATTTAAATGGGGGACTGAGGCTCACATCCATTCTGGGACCTATCCAAAGTCACATCATTGATAAGTGGTGGAGCCAGGGCACAAGCCTCTTTATATTTCTCCAGTCTCATATGCTACTCTCTCAGCACGCTGCTTTTCTGGAATCTCCATGGCACAAGGCAGCACATAGAAGGGCTTAGCACATACTGCTTCCTAAAAGCAATGATCTCCTCATGAGTTTCTGTGTCCCTGGTTGCCACCACTTCAGGGGAGGTCATTAAGAGAACTCCAAACAGGAGTTTTCACCTCTGGTCAGCCACAGTTAATATTTCAGGGATTTGGGTTTTCATTTACTGAATAATGATTTATTAAGTGCTTCCCCCATGCAAATAATGTGGTTAGAAGAAGCAAAAGATATAGGCTTTGCCTCTCCCTTTCAGCTTTTATGCCTGGCTTTTAACCTCTTCTTCTCTGAGTCTCAAGAGGATCATAGTTTTTGTCCCAGTCTAGACCCAGAGTCTCCCACATCTTGAGGAAAGTTGAGAATGCTTCTCAAGACCAGAGCTGAACTTCAAAGGTGTCACTGATGGAGACAAACAGTCTGCAGTAATGAGGGTCCATGGCAGGCTGGTCTGAGCTGGAATAGATAGGATAGTCTCTGGAGTCAGACATCCTGCTCAAAGTTTTACTCCAGCACTTACTGAAAGTGGGGCCATAGAAAGATTATTTATCCTTTCTCAGCATCAGGGTTTTTGTTGGGCTTTTTTTTTCTATTTTCATCTTACTATTGGGGTTACTAACACATATGTCAATGGCTGATTGAACAACTATGCCAGTGTCATAGTCTCTGGCACATGACAGGCCCTCAATTGAGAATGGTTTCCTTCCTTCTACCATGAAGCTGGCCAAGGTGTGAAAATGAAAAATTCAGGGTGAAATCAAGGAGTAGAAGAAAAGGAGATAGTAGCAGGACAGAGCTGGGGCAGAAACTAACTTAGGTCTTTGTCGGAGAGCCTGCATACCTGATCAGGAAAGGTAGAGAAAGGTATAGAGCCAGCAGGTAGATAGCAATCACATGACCAAGTCATGCTTGACAGCCAGGAAGGAAAACAAGGAATCAAAAGCTGAGCCAGCCAAATTCAACAACTGGGATTCTTCCCAGGAAGCACGTGGTACCAACAAGCTTGTGGAAACCGTCTTTCCTCTCTTCTCTTTCTCCTTCCTTCCTCCCTTCCTCCCACCATTTACACACATACATGATCTTAAAAAGTGCCCACCTGCTGTGCTGCCTCTTGATTTTTTTTTCTGCCTCTTGATTTTAAGAGCCCTATCAAGGGGGCATATGGGACTCTTACAGGATCCCTAACTCCTCCTTATTGTCTTCAGATGAACTCACCAGTATGCAATCTTTACCCATCAATTCTAGGACCTTGTCAGATTTGTATTCCCCATGCTCACTTATATAGATCACATGCATAAAAATACATTTATCTCAGACAAATGGGCTTTGCCTAAAGAACACAGAAAAAGGAGAGATTTTTCCTCACTTTCCCAATGAGTATAGCAGTATGATTCCTCTACATACTTGGACAGTGTCAGATTCTGCTGGATGTCCACTAAATCTATTTCCTCTCTGCGATATTTCTCAGGCTTCCTATGGTAGGCTCTTTGGTGGGCCCTTTGGTAGGGCCTTGTACCAAATTCTGGATGACAGATAGAAGCAATGGATGCCAATTCAGGCCTGGCCCATGGAAACATCCCACACAATCCCTGTTTCAGGTCTGAATGAGGTCAAGGTGACAAGATGGCAGAAGCACAGAGAAGAAGCAATCTGGGTCCCTCATGTGAAGCTTGGGGTAGCTCCTGACCCATATTAGACTATGACATGAGCAAGAAATAAGCTTCTATTACTGAGAGGTAAAGTGTCTGTTCTAGTAACTAGTATGATTTATTGTTCCGCAAACAGCAACATAAAGCTCATGACTAGTGCTCACCATAGACTAGTGTCAGCCCTAGCCATCCTCAATCCAGTTCAGCTGCAGGTACTAAGGACCTTCAGGCCTCATGGAAGTACAGCCCCATGTGATTTCTAAACTCAGCAGGTGGACTTTCTGCAAGTTCAGGCCAGATCCTACCAAGGTTTATGGTTCAGATACTATGAGATGACTGACGGCCAGGAGAATCCCCTGTTCCCTCATCCCAATCAGTCCCAAATGTCTCCACTTCCTTGCTGAGCTGTCTGTTATATGCCAATGCAGAATTCCAATCATAACAACCAACCCGGTCTCTTTCCAGCAAGTATCTGCCTATAGACTAGAATCATTGGCGTAGAGGAGGAAAGGGGAGGAATTATGCCTTACAGTAGAATCTATCCTCAGGATTGCTAAGCTTCACGTGCATTCTCACGTGGGTCATCAGGGATCTGAGACAAATCCACCACTCTTTCCCTCTAGTACGGGTTTCTGATCCACCATTCTTGTGGTTTTCAATATTACTCAAGAGAAATAATTCTCAAACTTTAATGTATATATAGATTTCATGGACATCTTTAATATGAAAAGTTTGATTCCGCATGCCTATTGCAGACTCAAGGTCCTGCATGTCTAACCAACTCCTAGGTGATGCTGATGTAGCACGTCTGCAAGCTGCATGGCTCAAGAGGTAAAACAGGACTGATAAAGTGAGACAGATTATGCCCCTGAATTCCATCTCGTGTGTCTTTGCCTACAATAAAGGGGATTCCATCCATGTAGACAGGATTGTCTTCTTGTGAGTTTCCCACATGGGAGCTTCTACTTCTGTTTTCCTGTGCTGATAGATTACAGTGTGGTACCTAGTATGGCCACACCCAAGCACAGGCACTACAGAATTTTCCTCTGCCAACTGTAAGCTGGCCATAAGAGGTCAGAGATGAGAAGGGTCACCTTCCAAATTATGGCAAAGAGGGTTTATGTATCTCTATCTGGGACCTCAGGGCCAATTGTGAGATCTAGAATTTTCAAATCAAGGTCCTGGGAAGGAGCATGGAAACCACCTTAGAAGTCATCTAGCCTTGTAGTTTAGGGACTTTATTTTCGCTGTAGAATCTTTTCTTCCAATATAAGCATGCATCCATAAAGCTCTCAATTAATGGAAATAGAATGGAGGAGGTCTCAGGTAGAAGACAGATGAGGCATTCAGACTTTGAGCCCTCATAAGGACTTGCTGTGATTTGCACCCCTAGGCGTGGCAGTGTCAGGATGAGAATGGCCTTGTTTCCACCGCCTCCATTCATTCAAGGCAGTCTCCAGAGAAGCAGGGTGGTGCAGAGAGAGCCCAGGCTTGTTGTGTTCAGGTGAGTCTGGATTTCAATCACGACTTCACCAGTCATCATCTGTGTAGCATTAGGTAAGTTACTTTCCTTTTTGCACTTCTATTTTCTTATGAATAAAGTAGATGATTCCTATATTCCTATATTGCTGGATTGTTAAGGAGACATGAACCTCTAATGCCTGTGTAATACTCCAAAGGGGTGAATCTGATTTATTGTCCACATATGCATATTCATGACTATAAAAATTATCCCTGTTTTGGAGACATTTCATCCAATTCCCTCAGACCCCACTCATGCTCAGGAACACCCAACCTCAGACATGTTTGACATCTACAGGGGAGGCTTTCAGCATGGACCAAAAGGGGCTAATAGCATGTATCAAAGAATACCCTAGATCATACACTCACCCTAAACATCTTTGAAATCTTCATATAAGGGGTTAGTGATGTCACTTATGATAGCCAGGTCCAAGGCCAGCTATAGGGGCCAGGACAGGGAAGGTAGGACAGGAAAGGTGATTTTCTGCAAGACATCGGTCAACTATGCTTAGAAGACCCATACTGTAGAGAAAATTGCATTAGTGCTCTGATCTTTGTGCTTTATAAGAATTTTATGGAGGTCTTTGTATAGTTTGTTCAAACACACTTTCAAGAAAAAGCTTCATTATAAAGAAATTGGGCGACAAGTATCTCTTATACACTTACATCATTAATGGCTTACAACTTATAATATCTGTAGAAGTCACAGAAATACACAATAGATATGGCTCAAACTCTGGTTCCTGGAGAAACAGCTAGATACTAAGATGAAAAATGAATGTGATGTCAGGGAGGAAGTCAGATCTTCGTTTGGGTTGTCACTTATTTTCCTCTAAAGGCCACAATGCACAGTTGCTGCTGTCTCTGTTCAAGAACCAAGGCCATCAGAACTGTTTGGAATGCCCATTGAAAGATCTAAATTCCAGCATGCCCTTGCAGATTGACAGAGTCAGAATCTATGAGACAGGCAGCCAGGAACCTGCAGGCCAAACCAGCTTGAAAAGAATGCCTCTATTGGCACACAGATGTTTGAAAGCTCCTTTGATGAGGGGTAATGACTAGTCACTCCGTAATGAGCTGAATTTACCATGATTGCCATGTCTTTGACTTAGGTACCTGGGTGTTTCTGGAAGAGCTGGCTTGGGTCAGCTGTGACAGGGATCACTGGGAGCTTTGGGTAGCCAGAGATCTTCTAGAAGGGGAGAAGGTTGAAGAAGGGAGGGTGTAAGAAGAGAATGCTTGCCATTAGAAACCTCCAGATTTAGAGCCCTCAATCTTTTCTCTCCTTGATGTAGTCACTCCAAGGAAATCATATCAGCTGAATTCCCTCTCCTGATGCTCCTATTGACTCCCTCATTCTCCCCATAGAGGTCAGGTGTCCTCTTAAGGTCATAAAAATCCCAGCTTTATGAACTGCAAGCAAGGGAACTCAATTCATTTCTTCATGTTTTGTTAGGTACTAGGGATTTTTCTTTTCCTCTATGACACAGTCAGTCATGCCTTCGAAGTATATCTCTCCATGACTAGGTATTTCTCACACTTGGTCTGTCTTCCTCCATGGCCCCACATCATTCTCTATCACTGGTTCCTCACCTTGGCTGCACAGCTGAATCATTTAAGGAATTATTCAGTTGTTTTTTCAGATTTTTAAAGATGATTCCTGTATTCCAACTCCAGAGGTTCTGAATTAATTGACCAGGGTTATCCCCTAGACATAGGCATTTTAAAAAGCTGTGAAGATGATTTTAATATATGGCCAAGGTTAACAGTCACTTCTCTAGACCCAAGAACCACTACACTGCAAAGAAACTAATAGGACCAGGGCGCCCAACGTGGACTACACATTAGAGTCACCTCAGGAGCCTTAGAACGCGCCACGTCCTGGGCCCCACCCCACATCAAATAAATGAGAATCTCCCGAGGTGCCAAACGGGTGCTAGTATTTTTTGGAACCTCCAGGGTGAGTCTAATGTACAGCCAGTATTGAAAACCACTGGTGTTGACCCAAGGCGTGTCCAGAGGCAATCACTGGAGGAAGAATGAATGAATGGCTATTCTATGGGTAAAAGCAAAGGAATAAGGAAAAATAGTCTCCACTTACATGACCATGCAATGAGGGGCCTTTTTTTTTCAGGCTTTGAGTGTACCTCATTTATTTGCCTACCTTTCCCAATTGTTAGTTGTTTACCTGCCTGCCAATATTTGTGCATAGGCTCTAGGAGTTTACAGTCAATAAAGTATCCCACCTGCGGACTTAAACAGGGCTATTATCTGGCACAATGTTGGTGTGATTGCTTCTGTATTGCAAAATGATTTTATCTGTTGGACTTTCATTCTATCAGTCTGTGTGAGAAAAGAGAGCCGGCAAACTGAGAGGAAGTTAACAAGCCTGGCTGAGAAAATTTATTTGAGATTTCCAAACATCCACTGCCTACCGTTAGTCTTCTTCTGAACATTTGGGATCGTTACCAACACATTTTGTCAATATACATATTTTTTATTGTTGATATCTAGGATTCTCCATTTTCAAAATCCCTAAAACTACTTTATGACCTGTTTAGCACATGAACCAAGAGAAGTTTAGTAATATATTCTGTGTTTAAAGAAGAAATGTCTGGCACTAAAACCCAAGGTATATGCATTAAGAAATAAATACTGGGAAGACTGTGATACAATTACTCAAGACTGTACAACAAGATGAAAGAAAGCCAGAGTAATGAAATGGTCTGCAATTCTTTAATTCCTAGATTCATCGGTCATTCCAATTGTCTTCCTATCTTTTTGTTCAAATTTCCGACTAAAATGCAAGACAGCTCATCCTTCATGTATGAAGATGCCAGGATTTAGTTTATAGATTTTGCAATCTCCCTTGACTTCCCTTTCTCTGCTTTTTATTGTCTTATGTTCAACACTTTTTTCAGAGAGTAGGTGATACAGGGACAAAAGGAGTTTCTGGAATTGTCAATCCCTGTACTATGTAGTGACCATCCTGATGAAGTCTCGGTAGACTTCAGACTAGAAAATATTAATTAAATTAAGTTGGAGAATTATCTTTAGAATTTGAGCATAATTAGTTCCAAGTGATGTGAATCGTGAACATTTTTGAGTGCCTCCCTAAAATCAATCCTTCCCCCACCAACCAACAGACAGCATGTTGACTTCCCACTGGGCAATATTCTCTACAACTTTACTTGGTCATGTGTGGAATAGCTGAATCCCAACAAAGAACTATACAAACAAGCCATATTTGCAGGGAGCAATCTGTCAATGAGATGCGGTAGAGAGTCAAATTGTAAACAAGTGTACAATTTCCGGATTCTGTGGATGAAGAGAAGTAGGGAGCAAAAGAAATTTCTCTTACACACTACCCTATGGAATAAGGGAATTCCTGATAGTTATGATTCTGGCCTTTCCATGACAGGAGCTCCTTGCAAATAGTTAGGAGCAGTAATAAAAAGGAATTAGCATAAAAGCTATACAAAAAAATTTGAAATAGCAAAGGAAAAGAAAAGAATCAGGAAGAAAATGCCAGGAAATGAAATTGCCTAAAAGCAAAAGTTTTTTTTTTTAATTTTTAATTTCTGAAATATTTTTGAAGTTTCTGATTTAATGTTTTAAGCATAAAATGTCCTGTATTTTTGAATGCATCAAACTTCACTGACAGCAAATATAAGGTTTTAAAGACATTTGTTCTAAGAAACTCTTCAACCGAATAGAGCATTTTGATACATTCCAGGGGTGCCAGAAACCCTACTTGGTATAATCTCAGAAGAAGAAAGTCATCAGATTTAAACCTGAGAGGACCACTAGTAGGAATATCTGTTTTAAGTGCTTCTCTCTTCTTGTAGAGGAATGGGATACCTATTTCCCACACTGGGAAAAGAAAAGTGCTGGGAATCTTCGTATTTACTGCAGTTTCTTTTTTTCTTCCTCTGAAAGAAGGAAGGAAATTATGCAAGAATTGGAGACCAGTAGAGATTGACACATGGTCATAAGCCACGTGTGAAGTTCAGCATGCAATTCCTTCCGCTGCCCTCGTTAATCTGGCCTGCAATACTGGAGATGTGACCAGGCTTCCCCCCACAGCCAACGCCAAGGTGAAGACAAAATAACACAGGAAGGGCCACACTGCGAGTTCCAGATAAACCCACTCCTAGATTAAGCTGTGACTAATAACATTTATAAACCAAAGAGAAAGGTAAGTGAATTGATCCTTAAACTTTGTTTTCACCAAAATCATGCTGTCACTGTGTGATTAGGAAACCCAATCCTTGGAAATATTGCTGTCTTTTTCGAAATTTATTTCTGCAAATAAGATCTGGAAAATTCATGCACGTGAGTGTGGTGAGCTTGAATAGATATCTAAGACACTGATCTTAGCATCCCTAATTACAGGTTCTATTATTTAAACAGTGAATAAACCAGTTCAAATTATTTCAAAAAACATTTGTTGAGATTATTCAACATGAAGAGATCTATGATTTTACAAAGCTAAATATACAGGGGATGGTGAATATTATTTTATGTTAAGCTCATTAGGAATGCGGAGAGACTCCGGTGAACTCAGAAAACACATTGTTTAAAGGAAAGAGAAAAAAAATAGTTTTTCCTGAATGACTGGAACAAATATGGTCAGTTCTGCTGTAATGTGACATATGGGTTCCTAAATATCACTGCACTATGCAAAATCACACGATGAAAACCACAGGGCTTATGGAGAAAATGAGATTAGGGCATAACACTCAAAAACTTAGTGACATGTAAAAAAAACACTTTGTGACATGTTTGTAAAAATGTTTTAAATAAAGAACCTATGAAAAACAGTGGCACACATGTGACATGGTTAAGAAACACGTATACTACGATAAATACGGCATTTTACCATCACGATGCTGTGGGCATCACAAGGTGGCCCCTTGGAAATTACTGTGAAGTGATGGCGGGAGGTTATGTGAACAGGATGGGAGGTTGTACCGTGCTGTTCACTTGGTGCAAGGCTGTGGCTCATCACACATGAGGTAAACTGAGCTAGCTGGGGTAGATGTGTGCCTCTTGTGTATCCTGGTGAGGCTTGGTTCAGCAGGGCACAGTTTTCTGCATTCACCTAGTGTTTCTTGCTGACAAAATCATGCATGAGTCAACGTAAACAAAATTCACTTTGCGAATTCAGCTTGTCCCCCAATATATCAATAGTGCTGGAGCAAATTCATGGCTTTAAAATAAGTGTCACAGCAGAACCCTGCTATGTATGTATTCACACTCCGGTTCCTTTGCAACAACAGTGTTCTTCCTTCCTCACCTACCACAAAGTTTGTCTGATTATTACTTCTGGGTAAGTAAGTCAAAGACTACCACATTCCAAAAAACTCATCTGTGGTCTTAAAATAAGAACAATAACAATAACCCCAATTGCTAAAGCTGGAAAATTGTCCCACATCCAGGGGTAGGTTCTGCATTCCACCGGCATCTTCACAATATGGTTTAAAACCAGCCTGTGGACCTAGAACCAGGACCCCCACCTGAAAGAGGTTTCCTTTGTGTCAGGCAATGAGTGCCTGTTGAACCCAACTACCCTGGGAAGCACTTCTACTTGAAATAGCATTGCATGCTGTGGGGTGGGGTGCTGCACTGAGCGCCCTGCAACCATCTTCCTTCAGCCTCCAGAAGCTTCTTTGTTCAGCCCCTCAAACAACAGTCATAATGTCCCTTGGTTTATCATTTTAACATTGGCCATCTCATGCCTAATTTGTGGTGCCCATTCTGGCGCAAGAAGCAATTAAAGCAGACCCTTTAATATTTATGTAAAAACCTAGCTTTCCCCTTCCCACCTGAATTATTTACCTTGAGTAAGTGCATGTTAAGTCACGGACTAATGGGTGACACACTTTTTTATATGGACTCATATCCCCGAAAGCATCATGACCATCGGGTAGTGATGAATCCTAAAGGCACCCATGAAAGAATCAGTCCGTTCCCCAAAGGAGCCAAGCTGCTCTGGGTTATGGCAGATGGAAAGACTAGAGAAGAGAACCCCAAAGCCCAGGCAACAGAATATTCTGCACGCCTCTCTCCCCCAAAGAACACAGGTCATCCAAAGGATGCCATGCAGCACCAACACCATTTTGACCCCGAAACCAATGGTATTTGCCTCAGGATAACTCCACCAACCTCTCTTTGTATGTTTTGGCTTCATTTTGCTCGGCTGTCCATAAATTACTCTATGGGGTTTAATTCCTACAAAAGAGAATATAATCCACCCTTCTGCTATTAACGCAGCTACAATTTCATTCCTGTGCCAAGCAGCAGGGAGAGAAATCAAACAGTTGGCCCCCAGTGAATTCATCTATATGCCCCAGTTTCCTAACACTAAGCGCGCCTCAGACAATAGACTGGGTTTTAACTCTTTCTTGTCAAGTCTCCATCATGAACAGTCAGATCGCATCCTTCCACTGCCTTCTCAGCTCATTACTCACAAAGAATATCTTTTCCCATGAAACCTGAGCTAACACACTCGGCAACCAGTGCTGAAGTTAGCAGTAAAAAGTCGGGTCTCGCCATCAGAAGCACATTAGCATACAAAATATTTCCATAGGAAGAAAAAAAAAAAAGCCCTGTCAATTGCAGGAGCTGCACTCCATTGTCTTAAACGTTGCTGTTCTCCGAGAACAGCACCCACCTCTCTACTTTGAGATAATGCGTGTTCGGATCAGGGTAACCTTTTACAGCGACTATGGGCCTGTGTAGGAAGGAGATGCTAAAACTACCTCCCAATTCGATTCTACAGAAATGAGGGGGAAGGTCTTTTAGACAGAAATCGAGATAAATAGGGGGAAACAGCTAATGACTGTAGGCTTTGCAAGAACTGCTAGTTTCAGGGAACCTCACTCAGTAAAGGACAAACCCCAGCCCTGACCCTCACTGTGATGTTCTGGAAAGAACTGGGTCAAGGATCCAAATGAAAGGGAAACCAGGGGTCATTTCACAATATCCTGGATTTATCGCGCCCGCCCGGCGGTCAGTTAGGCAGGCAAATGAACAGTTAAAAGGCTCCACTGAACCATAATCCCCAATCGTTATACTTAAATGGCTCTTCTCAATATAAAGGAGGCTCTTCAATAACCATAGATCTAATTTCTGTTAATTTTATGTAACTCTAACAGAGTCATTAACATTCGTGGAACCCACTCCACATGCAGCCCCCTCCCTCCCCTACTCCCCTCATTTCTCCTACCAGCATATCCCTTGAAAATTTAATTATTACCAGTGGAATTCCTGCACTAACTAAAGGCTTTTGCAATCAAATCAATAGTTGATGAAAGAGTGGTCCGAAAAAGCCATGTTAAATGCATTACGCTCTTCCATTTCCACATCACCCGTGTGGCTCCTTTCATGATGTTGCATTGGAGACCCTCAAAATACATCACTTTCAGGGAGTTAAAATGTCTAACTGTTATCCAGAGGTGGCTATTATATATTTATAAGGGCTCCCCTATATGCCTCTTCTGGATTTATTAAGTGCTCTAAGGATCTGTTTGGCTTATACCAACTACCACAGACTGATCTGAGAAATCAAGGAGGAAATACTCAAATGCAGAGCTGGGCAGGAAGGGAAATGTTTGTGGGTATCGTGACTGCTACAAGGAGACAGGCCCGTTGTATGCGTTATTTAGAAATAGAAATAAGTCGCCTCCCCCCACTTCTTGCCCTACTCCTACCCCCCACCACTCTGCTCTAATGGAAGAGCCCAAATGCTGTGCTGTCTCTCTTTGTGCTTTTCCACCTATGGAGTTTCTCCAGCACAAAATAACGTGCCTTTGGGGAGAAAGAGATGCTTCAGTGTTGTTGTGTCCTTTGCTGCTATTGGTGGAATGGGCTTTGGTGCCTTAATTAGATGAGGATTGTTGCACTAGAGATGGTTCTATAAAGAAAGCATTTTATCCAGGCCACGTGTAGTGTGTGCCTCATGGCATTTGCAATATTCCCCACGTATGAACATTTTGGGGGCATACGGCACATGTATATTTATAAACGGTTACCTGGTTCTCCAAAAGGGTGGTCAAGGGGAATTGCAGACCGTGTGATGCATGGCTGTACTGTGTACATTACCAGAGGCCAGGCTGGAGAGGTGAATTTAGATGAATTCTCTGGATAAACAACCAGTGTCCTCTCCTAAAGGGCTGAAGGCTGAATCCTAATATATAGGACCAGGTGTGCAAACACCATGCAGATCCCCTGATCTATGTGGTACGGGAAGCACTTACACATTATCAGAAAAATTTAGCCTGCCACTATTTTCCTGCTAAATTGTCCAGATAATTACTTCAATTTTCCATTTCACTTTGACTTAGAAACCTAGTCACAGGATAATAACAGGTCATTGTACAGGGCAGAAGCTTATTTGCTTATTTATTAATAATGCTCATCTATCAACAAGCAACTCCCATGTGCCTGGCACTGCCCTCAGGAAGTTTTATTCTAATTGAAGTCAACACTTAGACTCTAGAAAGATCAGTGAATGTGACCAATGATCTATTAGCAGCTGGATTCAGTGAGAGAATGTAATGTTACAGGAGCAGAGGAGCCCGAACTCTAGGAGGCTTTCCTGGAGGAGACAGGCTTGCCATACACTCTGGCTAACCCTCGACTTTGTTCATGTCACAAACAGAGAATGATATACTGTGTATTTCATAAAGTAACCTGATGCTGCTCACAGCCAGTGATGGTTTGAGCCACCAGCCACCCTGGGGTAGGTAGGCCTGGCAGCCCCTGGGATAAAGGGGATCACTCATCACCCCAGTCAGCCACTCAAAGCCCTTCAGCTCAGACACTTTGCTTTAAAGCAGGTATATGTTGGGATTTCAGAGATAAGGATATGAGAAGAGAGAAGAAGCACATGACATAAACCAATGCATCATGCTTTAAAGAGGAGATACAGCTTTTGCAAAGAGAAATGTAGCTGGACACAAAGCCCCAGGACATAGTGTGGGATCTGTGGTTAGATGTCCTGGGTTTAGAATTGGAAAGTTCTGGGTTTTCCACTCTGCCCTACCACTAACTGGTGGTCAGGTGCATGCCCTTGGGCAAATTATTTAACTTCTCCATGCTTCATTTTCTAATCAGGAAAATAGGGATATCATAGTCATTATCTATTAATATAATTGTACCTATCAACCTACATTGTGAAGAATAAAGGAAACAGTGTGAATAAATAAAGCACTTTGCACAGAGCCTGGTGTGTGGAATGTTCAATAAAACCAGCTATGGTATTAGTAATATAAGTGTTGCTATTAGTGTTGCTAAGTGATGTTTGAAGCCAAGGGTCAGCAGTTCAGCGTGGATGGGGGATGAAAATACGAATATTCAGAAAATGGGGATATGGGGATAGGCATATATTTTGTGTATTTGCTGGTGGGTATGGGAAACTAGATGAAAGAAATAAGAAATAATTATCTCAGACGCAGAAGCTCCGGTCAAGTCAGAGGAACACGAATGTTTTTAACAGCTGTCTAGGGCCAATTAGGACTCACATTTCAGATGACAAATGCTTATCTGCACAGTAGCCTCGTTTTCTGTTCTCTCTGTGTGTTTGCGCGTTCACTTTTGCAAATGCACGGACAAGCAGATAAAAAGTTGAATGTAATTGCCAAAGAGACCACCCATCACTGTTGCTGCAGCTGCACTGCCTTCACTGAGGGACCTTCTAAGTGCCATCATATTAACACAGAGAGAAGAATAACGGATCATAAATATTTGAGGACTACCCAGCAAAAATACAAGAAATTATCTATTACCCATTGTGCAGCCAAACCCAAGTAAAAGTTAGTTATAGAACCTGAGATAAAGTTGAATTTCTCTGAAATAGAAGAGAACATAATTCTCAGCCTAGTCAGCTGTAACAGAAATACACATAATCTCCAAAAGGAGAAAATAAATGCTAAATTTTCAGTACCTAGCAGGGCACCAAGTACAAAGGAAGTGATCGATTTACGTTGGGGATGGATAGCACCTCCCTATTTGCAGTATGTATTCACCAAAAATTTCTCAGGCAGGAAAAAAGGTTGCAATTCAAAGATGGCATTAATTGTACATTTTGCCATATTATTTAGAAATAGACATTTCAACACCTAAAGTGAAATGTCCATATAAAATACATTTATAAAGCGTTTCGTTTACAATAACTCTCTGTGTATTTATCACTCTGAATTTCTCCATCACCCAGGGAAAAGTGCAAGGGCATTTGCAACTCCATTTTACAAATGAAGAAATCAAATCTAAAGAAATTTAGTGACTGAACATAGACCATGTGATTTGGAAAGCATCAGGCCAAGACAAGAACCCAGGTCTCCCAACTAGTATCCACTCCTCATCATATATTCTTCTATTACACAGTCATTATTCTAGGTGCTACCAAAGTCAAGGTTAAGTATTAGTGAGTACAACTGTCCCTGCAGAGCAGTGTGGGATGCCAGTCCAAGCTGAGGAAATGCATTAGGCTGAGTTCAGGACCATGAACTGCAAGTACACAATGATAGCCCGTCAAGTGGACTGGCTCCAATTATCAGTGTTTAAGGGGTATACGGAGTATGAGCCCTGAGGATCCCTAAAGGACACACTAAGGAGTGTGAGATTTATCCCACAGTTAATTGAGAGCCATCAAAGTGTTTTTTAAGTAGGGAGTGATGTAATTAAATATGCATTCCAAAGTCTGTCGGGGTTGGAGCTTGGATTTCAGGGAGAGAAAGTGCTACAGAGAGCCTAGAGGCAGAAAGACAAATGGGAACAGCAGCTTGGGAATGTCTTCTGTCATAGCTCGGGGTTAGCTTTGGCTTCCGTTCTTCTAGAATGTGGACACTAACTCTTCCACTGAGCTGTGAATTCTTTGCAGAAACCCATGTTTTATTTACCTTCATGTTCCTGGGCTGCAAAGTATATTTGAGTCGTACATTGCAAAACCTGCCCGCAGGACTTCCCTCCCACAGAGCCCAACATCTCCTCTACCTCGACAAAAACAACACTAAAATGTATTACCCCAAAGATCACTTCTCTGGTCATTTCTCTCTCCTGGTAAATATGCACTGCCATCCCTCTGGTTTTCCAAAATCTGTCATTCAACCTAAGTACCTTCATCTCCCTCATCCAGCCCCCATCAACTCATCCCTATACGATGACCCCTTCCTTAAGATCCCTCTGTTCCCTTCCTAATTGTGGTTTGATCTGTCTCCTAACTAAATATTTATCTGTAAACGTACCCCTTTGGAATCTATCCTCAACACTACTAGCAGAGGCATCATTATAAAATGAAAATATGATCTGGCACCACTTGAAACCCTTTGTTGGCTCTCCATTGCTTAGAGAACAGCCTGGAGTCCAAACTCTTCATCATCAAACATGTGCACACCCTCCATCATCTGGCCTTCATCTCTGGCCAGACAGCTCCAGTCACCCAATGCTCCAATCAAATGCCCCACCAAAAGACATGCAGAGTAAGCTTTCAAGCCCACAAGTCTTCACACACACACTGTACCTTAGTGCCTCCACTCAAGTCCACTCACACCTGTTACCTCGCCTCTCTGATGTGTCTCCTGTTTACTACCTTCTCTTCTGAGAAAGCTTAATTCATAAATCCCCACCACTCACCCAGTCCCCGAGGCCAGTCATTCTCTCCTTTCATGAGAACCCTCTGTCCATGGCTTACTCTGCAAAAATTCTCAGCACACTGTATTAAAGGCATTTATTTTTATGCTCCTTGAGGGCAGGGATACTGCCTAATTCATTTCTCTTTCCAACACCCAGTGTTTAGCATATGATAAATACTCGTTAAACGTTTATATATATTAGACATACATATTTTAAAAAGACTAAATGATGGAATGAACAAATGGATGAATGTTGACACATTTTTTTTTCTTCTCTATCCTCAACTGTGTGAATTCAGCAACATCTACGTGCCTATAGAATCTGACAACAGGCACTTGAAAGCTATAGAAACAGACACACATATATTAAGGGATGCGTGTGTGTTCTTGAATTTCACAATCAACTTCATTATGATATGATTAACTTTGGATATAAAAAGCATCTTACCGTGTGTGTGAATATATACATAGTGAGATTTAAAGATCCCATCACTAACATGTAAACAATCTTGACATTTCTTTAGATGAATTAGAAGAAAATTTCCTTGTATTGGTTTTATTTCTCTTCCCTAGATCAACTCTTCTGCATCTTGAAAGCAGAGTATTAGAAACATCTTTGGTAACTGATTGGTGACTAAATTAACACATAACAGTTGGTTTACCGACCAGCATGTCCAGTTTACCAAGAAAGAGTTTATTTGGTGAGACTACTAAGTCTATCACAGTGACTTCCCAAGTCTTTATTTTCCCCCTTAAAGCTTCAAGTTGTGTATTTTCGTGAGTCACCTTGAAATATTCTAAACAAAATACAATTGTACTTCTTTGAATAATACAAGGCCTGGCACAAAAGAGACATCTGATAAATATCTGTTATCATTGACTAACTCCTCCCTGCTTGATTATATAATCCCTGAGAGCAGAAAGTGTATCTTAACAGTGCGGCCCCATAGAGTCAACCACTTTGCTCAATGCTCGTTGAATAAGTGTGTGCTCATGGGCATTTGAAATTGGGCAAGACAGACACATTCTTCAAATGGTATTTGTGTTGGTTCCACTACCTTAAGAATCAAGTTCATTGGTCTCTGTAGGTACCAGTCATTATTAAATTGAGCACTCTACTTGACTATTACAGGTACAAATCAAGTCCACGCACACAAATGCTAGCTTCCATCTGGCACTAGAGACCTAAATGTGAAATCCGACGTATTGTCTAAGGAGAAGTCAGCCTCAAAATCAGGGAATAGAAACAGAGATCCATAAATGTTGTTTCTTCATCTGCAACAGTGATAAGTCACAAATAAGAAAGTAAAGAGTATTATCACCGTTAACTGTTTCAGATCACCATCTGCAAAAAGAACACAACAGAATGGAAATTGCTTTTATAAAGTATTCAATACAATTTAAACATCTCATGATATGCAATGGGGCTCTCCGAGATGTGCCAGATGCTATTAAATACAGCATGCTCTATAGGAAAATCATGCAAAATACATTCAACCAATTGAATTATATTGCAGGGCATAAAGGGCTGAATACATAAACGAGCCCCCATTACCTTGGTCTTTGGGCATTTTTTCTTGTCGCTTTCAGATATAGAACATGAAAAATAAGAACAAATATAACGTCTGTATTTTTCAATCAATGATATGCTTTCAAAGCTTCCCACAGTTACAACACAAAGTGTGTACCCATTTTGCATTAGAAGAATAAGATTTGCTGTTATATTTATAGTGTTTTTGCTTAATACTGTAACCTTTAGAATTGTTTACTGAAGAAGCCACAATGGGAAAAAGCACAGTGGCTACAAATAATTATAGGGACCTATTCATTTGTTAAACATTGATTAAATTCGGAGAAGTTCTTTTAATCCCAATGCAGCATTTAAAATTTGCAAAACTTTTTCTATTTTGCAGGAATTTTTCTCTTTTTTAATATTATCCTCTAAAAAAGACTTTACCGATAAGATTCTTTAAGGTACAAATAGGTAAGGCAAGTATTATTTAATAGACAAATTGTAAACACAAGGAAACCAAGGTTCAAGGGGATTGAGCTCTTTACCCAAGGACTCCAAGGAAGGAAACCCCACACCCAGGGGCTCCACATAAGTCTTTCTTCCACACCTTATGTCCTTTCACACCCACAAGGCCTGTTCAAAAGCTGCCTAGGGGAGGAGACAGGAGCTAGACAGGACCCCCCCCCCCCAGGTCTCTAGGCTCTGAGTACATCTCTTTTATGTTCATTCACTTGAAAATTTAATCTCTCATTCAAAAATGTTATTCTTCTTAAGTGTAAAAATAAAAAAGAATTTTAAACCCTATGCACTAACCAGCTAAGCTCACTGTGAAACCCAACCTTAGGGTTAAAAATGTAGAGCAGGAGATTAATGTGACCAAATGGAAAGGTTAGGGAGGTAAAATCCAAGATATAGTATCCTGGGCTGAAACCAGGTATGAGACAGGAGTTAAACCAATGCACCAAATCAGGGTTCTGTGCATTGTCTGTCGGGAGGACTTATTGTGAGGATCCTCTGCCATGGTCCCCCCCTCAACAGGGGAGTGCTCTTCCAACCTGGCATACAGCCAACTCCACCTCATGGGAAAATGTTTTTGCTCAGTCCTCTGTTGATCAAACAAAAATGGTTTGCTTCAAGTCGGTTTGGAAGCCAACTCAAAGAGCTGTTGGTACTTTTTTGTACCAACAGGTGAACGGGAGATTATTTTTCAAAGTTGTAAACATTTGTGTTTAAGCTCTGGCTTGGCTGGGGCTCTTGATCACAGACATGGAGTTGAATAAAAGTGGTGTTAAAAATGGAGCAACCCTTTGATGACATAGCAAACATAGAGAAATTGGCTAGAGAGCGCACTCAATAGCACCTATATATTTTATTCATAGACCATAAATCATCTTTCTTGTGGGTGGGAAACTGGCATAGAGGCCACCACTACCAGAAGGAGAAGAAACACTCAGCATGAGGTGAGTGATAGCAGCAGAGGCAGCAATGTTGATAAGATGAATTTACAGGGGTGATTAGCTGTAGAAATATTGGTGACCATGACAAGTTTAGAACCAGGTGGGACTGTCAGCAAATATAATGATGTCAGGTCAGTGAAACTGTTGTGGGAGGAAATACACAGTCTTAATGGGACACAAGTATCAAAGCTGCACTGTCAAGTTCATAGTGTGAGACTGGAGGGAAAAAAGGGTACAGGTGCTCATCACAGACTAAGAGTGAGATTCAAAGCCTGGGAGGAAAGGAGACAGCCTGGAAAACCTCAAGATGATTAGAAAAGACAATCAAGATGGTCCAGAACTTGGGACTCGTGAGTCATCTATAAAATTGGAATAATAGTGTCACTTCATAGGATTGTAGTAATCATTAATTATGCTTATAGAGGGAAAGCATTAGAGGAGTGCCTGGTGGATTCTCAGTTGCTCAAGAAAAAATATATTAGTGATAATAATCATGGTAATAGCAACATAATAATAAATGGATGTTCTCATTTGAGGAAGAAGAGAAAAGAAAAAAAGAGTAAAAGAAGAAAGAAATCAAAAAGGAGAGGACCTTATAAAATGAGTTGTCATGGAAATAAAGAGCAAAGAGGATTTTAAACTGAAGAGGTTAATTAACAATATCCAATGCTAGAGCAAGGTCAGTGGAAATAATACCTGAGAAAAGATCCTACATTCAGGAAGTTTAGTTCAATTGATGGCCTCAAGAAAGTTCCAATAGAATACTGGTGTCAAGGCCAATGTTTAAGGGGTAGAGTGAGGAGTTACAGGATAAGAAACAGGAAGAGTTGGGTATTCACTCAAGAATTTTGGAGTGACAAAGAAGAGGAAATTAAGAGAGTTACAAAGGGGATAGCAGAGTATAGGGAAGATTTAAGATTGAGAAATCTTAATATATTGGAAGACAACAAATAGATCCCGGCCAGAGAGAGGATGAGGAAAAAAGTTAAAAGTGCAGAAAACTGCTGGTGCCAGGTGAGTGAGGAGGTAAAATGGAGTTCAATCCATAGCTCAGGTAGAGGAGCATGGAAGGGCAAAGGGCAGTTTCCCCCCCTTGACACAGGAAAGGACAGGAGAATAGACACACAAGTGATGGGGAGGAAAGATGTGGAGGGAGCTGAATTAAATGGGAACACTCTTCACACTAAAGTTGAGTCGAGGCCATTTTCCGTGAGTTTGAGGAAAAGAGTTTAACTAAGGAAGAAGGACACTCCCGGTTCTGTATGATATATCAAATGAACATATAGGAAATTCAATCGACACATTTTTGTGACACTCTTCAGCAACTCTTGGTTGCATAGAAACAGGAAGTGGAGAGAAAGGCCAGGGTTCAGGTGCATAGTGGAGATGCCTGACCAGGTCACATACCAAAACAGTGGAGCCAGAAGACCTCAGGGACCAGAAGAGCAGAAGCACCACGGGATTGAAGGTTATGTTAAGAGCTAAATATACAAGGGACGCCCGGGGGGCTCAGAAGTGGAGCGTCCGCCTTCGGCTCAGGTTGTGATCCTGGGTCTGGGGATCCAGTCCTGCATCAGGCGCCCCCCACAGGGAGCCTGCTTCTGCTTCTGCCTATGTCTCTGCCTCTCTCTCTCTCTCTGTGTCTCTCATGAATAAATAAATAAATAAAATCTTTAAAAAAAAAAGAATAAAATATACAAAAGTAGTATTTGGGAAATGAATGATTAAGAGGGTGGTTCTGGCTGGGAAAAGAGGTGGGGGCAGGACTGCAGAACTTGAGACCCTGGAAGTCGAAGTATCCATCTCTGGGATGGGAGTGATAAGGGAGAGAGTAGTGGATACTGAGAAGTTCTCAGGGGTGTTCTGTTTCTTCCAAGGAATCACTTTTTTCCTATTCGTGATTTTTTTTTCGTTACCGTGTACAGTGCTAGAATTCAAATCTAGTTCTGTAGAATTTCAAAGCCCAAACTTTTTAACTTTCTTTTCTTTTTTATAGCAGCCATGCTAAAGGTATGAAGTGCTATCTCATTGTGGTTTTGATTTGCATTTCCCTGATGATTAATGATAGGAGCATCTTTTCACATACCTTTTGGTCATCTGTATGACTCTTTTGGAAAAATGTCTGTTTAGACTTTCTGCCCATTTTAATCAGATTATTTTTGTTGGTGGTTATTGAGTTATATGCGTTCATTATATATTTTGGACATTAATCCTTTTTAAGATATATGATTTGCAGGTATCTTCTTCTATTCAGTAAGTTGCCTTCTTATCTTATTGATGGTTTCCTTTGCTGTGCAGAAGCTTTTTACTTTGGAGTCCCTGGGTGGCTCAGTTGGTTAATCATCTAACTTCAGCTCAGGTCATGATCCCAGGATCCTGGGACTGAGCTCCACATCGGGCTGTCTGCTCAACAAGGAGTCTGCTTCTCCCTGCCCTTCTCCCTCTGCCTGCTGCTCCTCTGCTTGTGTGTTCTCTCTCTCTTTCTCTCAAATAAATAAATAAAATCTTTTTTAAAAAGAAAGCTTTTTACTTTGATGTAATCCCACTTGTTGATTTTTGCCTTTCTTGCTTTTTCTTTTGGTGACAGATTAAAGAAATCATCACCAAGACCTATGTCAAAGAACTTATTGCCCATGTATTTTTTCTAAAAGTTTTATGGTTTCAGGTCTTACATATGATTTTTCCCCTCGGGTTTCGTTCCAGAATGAAAATTTAAAAGTATGAAGGATCAGGTCGTAAAAGGCAATTCGCACGTTTTGTCATTTTTCTCTGTATTATTACCTTTATAGTTGTTGCGATCTCTTTATTCCCATTTTAAAGGCAATCTTTGAAGAGAAGAGAGATGCACGAGTTCAGAGCCTGTCTTAAACTGGAACCACAATTTTCCATTTTCATTCAGTGTAGAGTAGGCTCATTTATGCTGACTGGCTTACTCTCAACAATAAAAACAACTCTTACTGACTTTCTGAAATAAGAGAGACCAAAAGCACTGTTCCTGAGCTTGCCAAACTTGGGTACTTCTATGACTTTGAAAATACTTATGCTTTAGCCTGGAATGCTCTTCCTGCTCTGATCTACTTAGAAAATTCTAACTTACCCCTCAAGTTCCAGTTTAAGAATTACTTGTTCTGTGAAGCTCCTATTGATTCTCCTAGATACCAAGTACCACAGAGACCGTGATTTTTTAAATAGTTCACAATATGTGTCCCTTCTCTTGCTAGGCCTTGTTCCCTCCCTGCACACCATCTACCATTACAGCCAGGCTAATAAAACTTAGTTCCCTAGCAAGAATGAACATATGTCAAGGAAGATGTCCTTTCCAGGGAGAAGAGGAAATGGAAATCCTGACCTTTCCAGAGGATAGAAAGAAAAAGAAAAACTAGAGGAATACAGGTAACAACTGGTAAGATATGTATGTCATGGCTTCTCACCTATGAGGTGGGGTTGGAGGCTGAGGTTGAGAAGAAAGCTAAAAGATATGGGCTTTGTGCTCCAGTTTATATTTGTAATAAAAATGAGAGAGGAAATCCTGGGTGTAATGGCCCAATATCAATGTGGGGTGTCTGCATCGCATAGAAATAGTAGCATGCTGTGATCAAGGAAAGAGAGCTTGAGTTATCACTCCCAAGAACCCCCCTACCTCTGTATGATGGAAGAAGCTCTGACCTGCCTTGTCAGGAAATGAAATGTAGATAATGGTGCTTGTTGGGAAGGTGAGGAGATAGTGGAATGGCAATGTGGAAAAGTGGTAGGAAAAGTTACCACAAAACCAAGGCCTAGGGAAAATGTTCTAAGTCTCATGGGACATCTGCAGTGCCAGGGCTCACTAAGGAGGAGCCCTATCATTGGAGGAAGGCCATCAGGCCAAAATAACCTAGGCCACAGTCTGTCATCATCCTCAGTGAGAAGTTGGACAAAGGATATTACATGCAGAGTCTAGGTGATATAAAGTGCAACCCAGGGACCAGCAGATATACCTATGAGACATTTCTCTTCCCCACTTCCACAAGATGACCAGCAAGTCAACCCCTCACCATCATATGCCCATGCCACTTTAGAATGGTTGGAAATGCAGGGAAGAAAACAAAAAGATTAAACATATATCTGAAAGGAACAAATTAACTGTAAGGGATTATTTATGCTAAAAGAAAGTGAGATAATTTTCCTAGCTAGTAGTATTCAGCATTTACTATTTAACCTAGTAACTAAATGAACTAGCTAGACTGAGATAACTAGCCAGTGAGACCCCAATACACACAGAGACACATAGACAAAAACTCAGATCAAGCTGGATGGGGATTTTATTAGTCAGGGTTCTCCAGAGAAACAGAACCAACAAGATAGGTGATAGATAGATGGATGATAGACAGACAGATAGATAGAAGAGACTTATTAGAGGAACTGGCTCACAAATTATGGAGGCAAAGAAGTCCCACAACCTGCCATCTGTAAGCTGGAGGACCAGAAACACTGTTGCAGTGATTCGATCCCAGGTCATGAGGCTGAGAATCAAGGACCAATGGGTAGGTCCTGTTCTGAGTCTGAAAGCCTGAGAACCAGGAGCCCTGGTCCAAAGGCAGGAGAAAATGATCATCTCAGCTGAAGTGGAAAGAGAGTAAATTCTCCGTTTGCATTTTCATTCTAATCTGGCTCTTAAACGATTGGATGACAACCACCCACATTGAAGGGGGCCATCTGCTTTACTCAGTTCACTGGTTCAAATGCTAATCTCACCCAGAAACACTCTCACAGACATACACAGAAATAATGTTTTACCAGCTCTTGATATCCCATAGCCCAGGCAAGTTGACACATAAAATTAACCATCAGAGGGACTTACAAAAAAGACCATGATAGAATACAGAGATGCTAAGTTTCTTCTCTTGAAATATTTGTAAATTTGTAGTTCTGCTATGCAAGGCTCACATTACATTGTAATTATGTATCAACATATCTATTTCCCACATTAAACTGAGATTTTGAGAGTTAAGACTCTGTATATTCAACTTCCAATTCTAACACAACCTCTGACATACAATTGGCTTCTGATAAACATTTGCAAAATAAAGGAATAAAAAAATAAGAGTGGGGAGCAACTGGGTGGCGCAGTCAATTGGTGTCTGACTCTTGATTTTGGCTCAGGTCATGATCTCAGGGCTGTGAGATCAACCCCAATGTCAGTCTCCACACTCAGTGTGGTCTACTTGACATTCTCTGTCTCCCTCCCCACATGCCCCTCCCCCCACTCATGCTATAATAAATAAATAAATACATAAATAAATAAATAAAATCTTTAAGGAAAAAGAAAGGTTGGTAAGATCATGTGAGAATTACCACTGAGCATTCTTGACTAAACAGCAAAATAGACTCAAGAACAATCCTCAGAAATCTACCTCTCACTCTTGGTTTTTGATGAGCTTTCATTTCTAAGTTTTCTCAGCTTCTGTTCTCCTATATTATTCTCCCTTTCTTGCTCCACCAATGCTTCAAGGAGAAAAGAAAATAGGAGAGCTAGCCTAGAGAGCTCTTTAAAAATATTTTTGAGCAATACCTCTCCATCTCTGTATGTTTTGATGTTGTGGTATATGGCAGAAGAGTTTGAAATTCACTTAACTAGCAAGTTATACATTTATATCTCTATTTTGATATATATATAGATAGATAGATAGATAAATATATTTAGCAAGATTGTAGATATATACATATACATGCTGAAAAAATATAGGGCAGATACAAGTGAGTCTGCCTACAACCCAATAAGCTATTTCACCAAATTTTCTATCCAGCCTTGCTTCACAATAAGAAAGATTGCTGAGTGGTCTTTAAAATTAAATTATTCTTTGCAACTGCTGATGGGAGTGCCAAGGTGGATTTTGACCAAACTCTGTTAAAAGGAATCTTGTAAAATACGGCAAGGATCTCTACAGGAGGTGGAACTGGACTTGGAAGGAAGGAAGAAATGGCCCACATGAATCAGTCTGTTGATTGCTCAGCACCATTTCCTCCACTTAATCTTCCTGTGTTTCAGAGCTGGAAGACTAATATCTACAATTCCAGAATCTCTGCCTGCAGGGCTCCTGGCCAGATTCCATCCAGGAAGACCACTCATGCATTCTTCGGACAGCAGAAGAGAAACCATCATCATAGTTGGTTTCTAAAACATTTTCATCATAGTGCTCCTCTCGCAGAGGAAAAGTGACAAGTGGAGGCTTTGGCAGCCTTGGAATTTTTTTTTTGAGTGTGGGGGGTGAATTTTCTGTGCTGGAGGCAGCATCAGATGGTTCCTAGAGACCATTATACTATGTATACATATATGTACACAATGTATCCATAGTATACATTATACTATGGAACAGAGAACACACTTTCAGGAAATGCCACAAAATCAACTTTTAGAGACCTCTCCCACTCCCTCACATTAAATCAATTTGCAAGTCCTTTTGCCTCACTTTACCAGTTGGCTTGCATATCCACTTCCCAACTCCATCGTGATCACTTTGGAGGTGGGGGGGACTTCTCAGCACCAGGCTCCCCAGTGGGTGGGTAGCTCCCCACCCCGACCCAGTCCCCATCATCAGGCACAATGTCAAGGTTCTCCTTCATGTCCTATGTTGCTCTCATAGTCCGAAGTCTTCTGGGGCTATTTCCTTGGACTCCAGAGCTAAATCCTCCAAATCCTGGCCATTCCCTCCCACCTTTGCCTCACTGCCCTGGATACATTGTATCTCTAGTCAGACTGGTCTCACCCTATGACCAACATGCCACATGCATTTACCCCTCAGTTTCTTTGTTCATGCATCCCCCTCTCCCAGAGCATCCATGACTGCCTGTCCACAAATACCATGTCTATCCAAGAGAGGTCAAATATCAGCTCTTCCATAATGCCTCTCTACCCACACAACATTTATTAATACCTTGCCCTTCTGAACTGAAATATTTCATCATGAATATTTGTCTGCAAATTCCAGCCCAAATTCTTGATCTCCATTTTGAGAGCTAAAATTCGTAGCCATTGTCTTAAACTACTACTACATCTTGGGATGGTTTATCTGCAAACACTAATGAATAAACGTTATTCACAATCTTGTCTACCTACAGCACTGTCTCCATAGGACAACCAGCAATCTCTTTAAGCTGCAAATCAAACCACACCTTGTCCCTCCTGTCTTCCTCCACATCACCGACCCCTACAGTTCATTTGGTCAGGCCAGGCTTGTGCTATTCCTTAAACAAACCTGTTTATTCCCACCTGAAGATATTTGCAGTTCTTTCCATCTGGGAAACTCTTTGCTTAGACCCACGGTTTCCTCTTTTACTGCACATAGATTCTTTATTCAAATATCTCTACTTCCGAGAAGTCTTCTTGGATAACAGTCTCTAGAGTACCATCTCCTTCAGGCTCTGCTCCCTGATCCTACTTTATTTTTCTATACTTGTTTGATGCCTATATTATATATGCATTTGTTCACTGGTTTATTTCCCATCACACTTTAAGGGAAACCTTCTGAGAACAAGGACCCCAGTGCCACACTGATCACTGCATCTATAATGCTTAAAACCAAGCCAAATACACAGCAAAGACTCAAGAAGAAGCTAAGGACTGAAAACCTGAATGATTTGATTTCAACCCCTTAGGGATGTTTGGAATATACCAAGTTTTGAGTTTTAGAATTCCAAGTTGGCCTGTGTGACTAGAAAAGTTTTCCATATCTAAAAGCATGTTACCAATAATGAATGAATGAAATCAAATTTAAAAGTCGTTTTTCTTTTCTATGGCATTATAGTCATTTTGATGTGACACTGACATAGTTCTTCTTATGTTGTTTCCTTTTTATAACACAATTTGCATAATTTAAGGACAACTCTGTAAGATTTGCACAACTGAAAGCAATGCCAGAAAATGTATTTCAAGAGTCTTATGATTTGCAGTCCTCACGAGCTCTACATAATGTTGACATGTCTTATGTAAAGGCAGGAGATGGAATGTGGACACTCTATGCAGTCCACTCTGGGAAGAGGAATGGGAGCAAAGGTTTAAATGTCCAGACACAGAACAATGTATCAGCTGTCCTCTTTACAGCCATCAACAAGGGCCGGCTGCCCCAATGGTCAGCACTATTCAGGAAACTAACAGAATTAAAGGTAGCCCACCCTTTTTCTAGGTACACTCTATTTAAGTCAACTAGCCATGCAAAGATCTAAAATCCTTTCCTATGGCTCTTTTTAGAACCAAAATATGCAAATTTTCATCTTTCTAAAGTGAAGACTGCCCACCTAAATGAGGCCAAAATGCATTTAGCTCAAGTAAAAGAACCAAATTTAATCTCAAATAACAAATAAAAGACAACAAAAGTGGGGCTTGGGGAACAGAGCTGTTTAGAAATTTATATCATTTCTCTACTAACTGTGAACTAAGCCCAATCTTAACAGCATGCTCCATTGACAAATCATGTCATTGTTTATGATCTTTTTCAATATTTTACGAATAAGTTGAAAAAACATGAACAGAAAATTTATATTAAATAAATTAAAATATAGTTAACAACAGCCAAATGTTCCCCAGTTAAAATATAGAACTCACTTATGCTGTAATAAAAGATCAATAATTTCTCTTGACATTAAGAAAACATAGTTTTACAGAATTATAAAGCATTGTTTAATTGTTCCATGTGTGTAATAGTAACATTTTAAAAATTATATGATGAGAGATTATTTCTAAATCTTTCCATTCATACAGATCCTTCCACTCATACTAAGATGTTCAGCACGTACATTGCTCCACAGATGCGCTCAGATGCGGGGAAGCTGAGAGGGGTAAAGCAAGTATAGCACTTCTTCCTTTAAACACAGTTGCCTTTACTTTCTCTGTGAGTCAAGAGCATATTAAAGTAATATTGGTTTTATTGTTGGGCATTGAAACGGCCAGGTTTAACAAAAAGAATCGGTCAGATGCCAGAAAAAGCAGCCAGATCTTAAGATAAAGTAGCCCAGGGGGGATGGAAAGATCTAGCCTTAGTGGACAGGAAGGCTCTGTAATCTCTGGGTCCCTCTTTAAGAAAAAAAAAAAAGGAATACAAAATTAAAAATACAGAATTTCTATGGAGATGTATTTAATATATAATTGAGAAAAGAAATCTCATCAAATTATATAATTTAAACTGACAAATGCCACACAGGATAAAAATCCAACAACATCACATTTTTTAACTAAATAACATAGCTCTATTATAATACTTTTTTTTAACCTTCATTTTTTTGGCTGGATGTTCTTTGAGCACCTTTTCACAAGACAAAAATGTTATATATATTCTACACAGAGAATAAATGGTTCAATCTTTCCTCTAGCACAGTTGATAGAAAGATGCTGCATTAACAGATAGACTCCTGACAAGAGAGAACTTCCATCTGACTAGGTGTTAATGAGAACCAAATCTTCAACTTACAATGTCATATACCTGATGAAATTTTCACAGACCGGCCTCTGACTCCATATATTTCAAATCTTGTTTCTCCTCCACCAGCCACACACTTCAGGGAACAGGGAAGGAGAACACACTCATGTGGCGAGATGGCGTCTTACCCAGTGTGTCTGCACCATGGTTCTAGGGGAACTGGCACAGTGAGTGGTATAAATATTCCTGGAAGCCATTCCTGCACGAAGATAGCTAGCAGCACTTGATGGTGTATGGAAGGGACTGCAAATCACAGATGTGAATCCCACTAAACCCGCGGTAAATGTACACCCACCTCCTTTCCTTCAAGTTATCTCAAAATTGCCCAGGGCCTTATAACAGTTTTATTCATAATTGCCAAAACTTGGAAGCAATCAACATGCCCTCAGTAGTGACTGCATAAATAAACTACGGCACCTCCAGATGTTGGGATATTACTCAATTTGAAAAAGAAATGAGCTATCAGGCCATGAAAGACCTGGAAGAAACCCTGAATGTGTATTCCTAAGTGAAAGAAGCCAATCTGAAAAGACTACGTACTGTATGACTCCAACTATATGACGTTCTGGAAAAGGCAAAACTATGGCAAAAGTAAAAAGGCCAGTGGTTGACAGGTGTTGGAGGAAGGGAAAGAAAAACAAGTAGAATACAGAGGATTTTTAGGGCAGTAGAATTATTTTGTGTCATTATCCATTTGCCCAAAGCCATAGATTGTACCAAAAGTAAACTCTAACATAAACTGTGAACTTTGGGTGGTTATGGTGTCAACATAAAGTCACTGGTTATAACAAGTGTCGCACTCATGAGGGATAGTGGGGGAGGCTGTGCACGTGTAGGGGCAGTGGGTATACGGAAATCTCTGTACTTGTGGCTCACTTTTATTGTGAATCTAAAAAATTAGGTTTATTTTTAAAAATTGTTCAGGGCCACCCCAGTGCTATCCATGATGAGGAAAAGTGTGACAGAAGAGAAGTTGGAGAGCAAAGTGATAATGATCTTAATCTGACTGAGGTTAAATATGGTATTTCTGCACATTTTACAAAAACATGTCCGTGTGACTACATGTCAGGTGGCCTCTCCGAGGGCTTTGGGAAAGGTCCCTTACAAGTGGGGGGCCTGATAGGCAAGCTTCAGGAGTTTTGCCATAAATCTATTGCATCGAGGAGATGAAGATTAGGGAAGAAATTCCAGAGCTGAGAAAGATAAATGCCGATGGCAAAGAGAGTCAGTCCAACAGCCTCTCCTTCTCCCATTAGCACAGCCTACCCCATGCAGGTTGCCCAAAGTGGGGATCTGTGTCACAAAGGACACCTAACTGGAGACTATCAGAAATAAAGCTAAGAAGAAAAACGTTAAATTGTATTATATTTGCATTCTTGTAGGTAAAAGTGGTCAAATATCAGTAATTTCATATGAATTAACCCAATAATAATTATTCAAATTTAATGGATGCTTACCATGTGCTGTGTCATTAACACACCCTAGACATTGTTATGGGTTGACTTGTAACCCCCTGAAAAAAGATATGTTGGCCTCTGAACCCTCAGTGTCTCAGAATGTGACCTTATTTGGAGATAGAATTTTCACAGGGGTAATCAAGATAAGATGAGGTCATTGGTGTGAGTCCTAATCCAATATGAATGATGTCCTTCTACAAGGGGAAATTTGGACACAGAGAAACAAATGCACAGAAAGAAGATGGTTTGAAGAAACAGGGAGAACCATCTACAAGCCAAAGCTATCAGAAGCTGAGAGAGGCCTGGAAAGGGTTCTCCCCGACAGCCCTCAGAGGGGCAAACCCTGTTGATACCTTGATCTCAGGCTTCCCAGCCTCCAGAACTGAGAGAAAGCAATTTCTGCTGCTTTACTCACTCGGTGTGTGGTATTTTGTTATGGCAGCTCTAGGAAACCAACACAGGTGACTCCTTAAATCTTCACTGTGCTCCCACAAGGTGAGTGCTTTTCCTATTCCATCTATCTCAGAAAACTGAGGCTCAGAGAAGCTAAGAACAGCATTCGAGATCACAGAAGCAGCAGGGGATGAAGTTGGGCCTTGAACTTCACATTCTGGCTCCAAGCCCATGCTTGCAATCAGCATGCAATGTCTGCTCAGTGGAGCTGCCTTTTCATTCAAAATACCCATTTTAAATTTGCAACATCTACAGGTAAAACACAGAATGTCGTCAAGTCCATAAAATCACTTGTTCTCTAATGGACTATTTTTCAAAACCCACTGTGATCCTATTTGCAGGACAGGAAGTTCTCCTCACTTGAGGATAGTTAACTCCAGGAAAAAGAGCGGAGACCAAATAAGCACAGAGACCAAAACTCAGTGGTAAATAATGATGAAGGGGATAGCTTCGAAGCCTTCATTTTGGGGGTAAACTAAAAATGCATGAATTCTTAGATAAAAAGAAAATGAATATTTGAGCAGACCAATTGTACTAAGTTTGTTAAAATTATCTGATTCCCTTTATTTCGTGTTTTGATTTTCAAAGCTGAAGATGAAGAAGGTCATCTCTTATTTACTGAAGATTCAGAAATTTTTTTTGGAAGGATCTATCTAGCCTTCATTCCTACTGAGGTTTTCTTCTTTGGTTCTTACGTAGGTTAACTCTCCCAGCTTTGAGTAAGCTTTTAGCTGCTTTTCAGCATCACATTCACAGACTTCATGAAATCCTGGCCTTTTTTTGCAGGAATTGCAGTTTCATTTTGCAGTTAAAATACATTGTTCTGCCCAATGTGTTTAACTTGGTGCCATCAGAGAAATTATGGACCAGAAAAATATGGAGTCCTCAAAGTACCTGGATGTTCTGTTATGTGCAAAGGGATGTGAAACGTGGGCTGATGCCATGCACTATAACAAAACATGGTTTTCCAGACAACTTTATAGTGTCAGGGACTCTGAGAGTCTCCCCATGTCTTTGCTTAGAACATCTTTTCCCAAACTATTCCAGGGACTCCCAGAATGTTATTAGTTGATATATATGGAGGGGTGAGGGCAGGGTAGAGGGAAGGAAAGTTATGGTTAAGCACATTTGGGAAACTGTGAGTTAAATAGATAAATAAATTTGAACTCTGCAAGAATTCCCTGAGACTATAATATACCAGTAATGTACATTTTGAATCTCTTAAGAGCTAGGCACAATATGAGAGTGGTTTCCAAACATTGTTTTTTTTATAATAAAACTGTGTTTTCCAGTGCTTAATGGGAACAGTGTTCAGAAGAGCACACGCTAGGACAAGCTGCTGACTTAGAAAACCATTTCTGTATATCTGGTACAAGATTATACTTTAGTTAACTGAAGGTGACTGACCATAAATTCTAACTCTTGGATGCTTGAGTTAGTATGACTTTGCACTGTGAAATAACAACAGCCAGAGCTCAGTTTCAAATGGTTTTGGGGTTAGTTCCATGGAGGATTATAGGAAAAGCACCAGGCTACAAGGAGAATTTATACTAGTCCTTGTGCTTTGGAGGTCTTAGTTCCATTTCCAGTGGTGTTGGATGGATAATCCCTAAGGTTCCCTACAGCAGATAGAACCAGAGTTAATGTAAAGAGAAGCCTCAGCACAGCAGAAAATGCTAAAGACAGAAAGGGGAGGACCCAATCAACCCTGACAGCATTGAAACCAGTCATTTCTTTGGGGCGCCTGGGTGGCTCATTTGGTTAATTGTCAAACTCTTGATTTAGGTTCAGGTCATGATCTCAGGGTCCTGAGACCAAGCCCTGATTCAGGCTCTATGCTGGGCCCGGATCCTGTTTAAGATTCTTCTCCTCCTTCTGCCCCTCCCCACTCCTCTCAAAAATAAAATAAAATAAAAGTCATCTCAGAAATTGAAGAACTTGAACACAAGGTTTCTGCCTTACCTGCAATGCCCTTTGTAACAAGCATAGGAACAACCAATAAGCAGTCTTCTTTGCAAAGGAATTAACCTATTTCAAGATTTTGTGGGATTTTAAGATTATAGAGCCTTAGGCAAGGGTACAAGTAGAATTAAAGAAGGAAGAAGAACACTAGGAATGGTAGAGGATGTCAAGTCCAAGATGGATGACCAAAGCAAATAAAGTAATGCTGGGGAAGCTGTTCACATCTATGGGAACCACTAGCACCCTAAAAAATAATGCAAATGACCCATGATTTATTTACCCATACCAAAACTAGCAAAAGTTCCAGGTTAGTATCTTGTTACTAAAAAGGCATTAACTTTAAAACTTTCTTTTTTTTTACCTGACATGTGTTTATCCTTTCTACCCTGCTCACATTCCCATGTAGATAAGTTGTCTTACATTATTAAATCATGTAGAAAAATTCAAGGTAAGAAAAAAAAAAGATCAAAACCAATTAAGAGGCAGGCATCTGCGTTTAATTAGTTGCTACAACTATGCATTCCAACCAGCTTTCTGTTAGCTGACACTTGTTTTTTAGTCGAAGGAAGTATCCAAGTTCACTGAAAAGAGATTAATTGACCTTCCAGGTACATATTCCAGGACGTCTTTATTGCTGGCATATTTATATAAAAAGCAATAGGTAAGGGAAGTCTTCACCTGTAATGTTGGTCCCATCCCACACCCTTCCTCACCATCTCAGCCCAGACTCTGCATGAAGTCCTCTCAGAGGTATTGCTCTTCCCTGATGTTCATTTCATCCATCTCACAGAATCTTCAAAAGCAAGCTGCAGGTTAAAGAAACTTCCAGCTTCTTCTGCCATCTCTTTGGAAGGTGAAACTGGGAAATTGGGTTGCCGATCCCTTATGCATAGCTTTGGGCCTGAAACTGGGCTAGGCTAGCCCCTGGGGATGGAAAGCTGAGGGGTTAAATATTCCAGATGGATCTGGTCCAGGCTATGAAGGCAACTGAGGTTTCTGTGTCACCTGGGGAGATACAATAAGCAAGAAAAGCAGGCCTAGAGTTAGGCTTGGTATCTTCCTTGTGCTGAATTCCTCAGGAACTTAACACTGTTAGGTTGTAGGATACATGTAAGTGTATGTGTAAGATGTATAAAGTCACAAAAATTATCATCAGATGAAGGCTGCCTAATTACCACCATAGAAAAAGCTATAAGAAAACCTTCAATCGTCATCATCATCGCAACACTTACAGAGAACTATAGTTTTCTATAGTTTTCTTCCATTAGCTGAGTCCATCCCAGGAGCGTATCATCTTATCCCTTCAATTAGGAAACATTTGGAAAACTAAGATAATAAAATGTGTGTATGTTGAGTTCATTTCCTTGTTCTTTCCTCGGCATCTACTCAATGTAAGGAAAGATTTGAGAGACTGTAGCAAAATGAATGTGCAAGATTTTCCTTGGACTGTACAGTACCACTCAAATCAAAATTCAGTTGACCTTTTGACAAATTCTGAATTGTTTTTAGAGCTGACATCCCCAACAAGGGCCTCAGTATTAGTTAAGTCTGAGTCTTTCATTCCAGATGCAGAACTGAAGTCCTTCTGAGAAGACAGGGAAGCCTGCTTCCCACTTTTAGGGAATGCCAGCCCAGAACCAATCTAGTGTGGTGCCAGGATGGCCTAGAACAGGGATTCTCCACCTTGGTATCATTGACATGTGGCGGGGATAAACTCTTTGGCATGGGGGGCAGGGAAGAGGCTGTCCCCTATGCTAAGGCATGTTTAGTATCCTACTAGATGCCCACTAGATGTCAGTAGTACCTCTGCTCAGGTGTGACAAGCAAAATGTCAACCATCCCTGGGGGGTAGGGAGAATAAGCCCAGTTGAGAAACACTGGCCTAGATGTTGGGCCAAAGCCTTTCACAAAAACTGGACTTTAAATCTGCCAAGTACCCAGATAGATCTGGGGTTGCAACTCCCAGATTTCTATGTCAAAAAAGAAAAGAAAGAATTTTGGTCTGAAACTTTTAAGGTTAAGTCTTAGTGGTAGGCTATCTCAATCATTTACAATCCCAACATGGCTCCAGGAGAATTTATGATTTTCAATAGTTCTAAATTCTCATAAACCCACCAGGATATTAGCTGCCATAGGGAGACCCAAGAACACAAAAACACTCTTTAACGTGATGACAGCTTCATTCCTCATTAGTATTTAACTCCAAATGAGTTGTTTGTTCATTTCAGAATGTCCAATTAGCGCAAAGTCCAACTCAACTCTTGAGACATCTTGGCCAACCACGGTAATTTTAGTTTTCATATAGTTGATACTGATCCTTTCTGATAATAATTAGACGATGGGTTCAACATTGTTTTAGGGCCATTCCAACAAGTAATATTAAGATTATATCATCAACATAAAAGTGGATGTGTGTCTTCTCAGTTTCCATGACAGGCAGAGAAGCATCCAAATTATCTAATTTCAGCATCATTACTTAAATACATGTTTAACAGAAGAATGGCCTTGTTTTATATCACTTAAATTGGATTTTGAGTTGACAAAAAGCATGTCTTTCTCACTTAGATTTTGGCAATGGTATTTATTATGAATTGGGCTTTGAGAAGCACTCATGGCCTGAGATATGTGATCAGGTTTAATAGACTAGCCTATAAAAAAAAATTCTTTGCCTTCATATTCAAAACCAATAAAACAGCAAGAAATCTTAAGAAAAGTTTTGTATTTCTCTTATATTATTTTATCAGTGGCAGGATAGGGCGTACAGCAGTCGTCAGTACTAAGCCAGTTCTACATAAACTCTAAAACCACTTTATGATTATGCTAAACACAGAGGTACAAATTATAAATGTCCCACAGAGTGCTAACTCTGTCATTTGTGAGCCATCAAGATGCCCCCTTTTTGAGCTGAAGAGCTAATTTAGCAAAGATTGAGACCCATCCCTCAGGAGAGTCTCTAAACTCAGTGGGACAGAGATAAGCTCCTGAGACACTTCTGAAGTGAATGAAGGGCTTTTAATAGGCATTTTTTTTATTTAATTCCAACTAAGAGGCCAGGAAGACGTGTTAACAGGCAGAAGGATCCTTACAGAAAAGTCCAGTGTAATTGTCATCTGATCCTCAAAAATATTTGTGCTCCTACAATTACAGAATCCATTGCTTGGGTGTCAATGTCCCAAAATCTACACTTGGTATTGTTTCTGACAAACAAACCCAAAGACTCATCCAAAATCTATTATAATCTGATTTTTGGAAAGGACAAGTTGCTTATGAAAACATTTGAACTTAATAAAGTTTATGTATGACTCATCTGGGTTCCGTTTGCAGTATTATCTCGATGATACAGCCAGGCTGCACGGTTTACTGGCAGGCCTTCTGCAGGAAAGAGACAGGCCCATCCACAGCCCAGAAATGGAGGCTTCTAGGCCAGTAGTTCCCAAGCTGGGTCTAAAGACTCATTATATTGAAATCACCTGAACACCTATGTAAACTACAGATGCCAATTACCCACCTCAGATATAATGAATCCAAATCTTGGAAAGAGGAGTCCCTGGAACCTGTATTTTAATGAGCATCCAAAGGTGATTCTCCAGCACAGTGGAATCTGACCTCGAAAGATGGATACGTGAACCTTGATTTGCAGTTTAGTTTCCTTACATCCAGAGATTGTCTGCTTTGGAGTGGTGTTTGGTCAGTCATGGTGACCATATGTTGAGTGCCAGATGCAGTGTAAGAGGGGGTGTGGACTTTCAAACCCAGATATCCACAGCTCCTTTCCAGTTCCCACTCTCCACCACAAACCACCCTTACTTGAGCCACTATTTCTCATTAAATCCACATGCACATATGCAGACACACACTTAAAGAGATAATAAAAGTACTTTCCTGACTCCTTTCTCTGGATGAACCTGCACTCTGACTTTTCCAGAGATGTTAGTCTGACTCTAAGAATAAGTGTTGCATATGCCAGAGAAAAAATGGGAGCCTTGCGTCTTTTTCTCTCCCCTTCCAATTGCAGTGATTATTTTGTTTTTAAAAGACCCTCCATTCCTCCATGAAAGCCTTACAAAAACTACTTACCATATGTACTTGACATTAGCACCACTCTCAAGCATCAGTTTATATATTCTGATAAATACATAGCACCTTCTCTATTCTCTTACTCATTGGCCATCCCTACAATCTACAGTTATTGTTACCAAATAGTGGAATCTAGAATAAAAAATAGGAGAAGCCTTTGTTAAAAAAAAAATGTGCAAGAGGAATGAAAAGAGATTAACATTTCCTTCTGGAGTGAATTAACCCTTCTCATTAACCCTTTGTTATGTCATAGGACAGAAGTCATTTGACTAAAAAAGAGATAGTAACTTCCAGAAGGATAACACATTCATCAACGAAAAGAAAGAGGCTTTAGAAAATTCTACTCAAAATGATGATTTAAGTCCAGATCTTTTTGGGGAAAGAAATATAATGCATGCCTATTCAATCTTCCTCCTAATTTCAGCCAGTAAGCAAATTACTAACTGTCCACCTTATGTCACACATATTAAACTCCACCTCTGACTCCCAGAGACTCCCAACTAGGATTATGTGGTTATAGAAATCAGAATCTTCCATAGCTTACGAAGTTGAAAACTAGGACCCACCATGTATCTACAGCTTATCAGAACATGAGTGTGGCTGAGAGACACAGCAGAGCTCCCAAATATATGGATGTAAAGGACATAGCACACAGCAAGGGCCAGTCTGACTCTAGGAGGCACCTGCCAAGCTAAGCAGTGCCAACTACCACTGCAGCCCAAGGAATGACATCAGGTGCTCATCTTAGGAAATTTTGTTGGAAAAGAGGAACTGTGTGGTCAAGTTCATTTGAAAAAGACTCAAATATGCCCCCATATTTGTTTGCTAGGACCACCATACCAAAGTACGACAGACTGGAGGGTTTCTATTCTCAAGAACAGAAATTGCCTTTCTCATAATTCTACAGACTAAAAGTCCAAGGTCAAGGTGTAGGCAGGGTTGGTGTCTTCTGAGGCCTCTCTCCTTGGTTTGTAGACCATATTCTCCCCCATGGCTTCACCTGGTTTTTCCTCTGTGCATGTCTGTCTCCTAATCTCTTCTTCTTATAAGGACACCAGTCATTTTAGATTAGGGCTCTCCATATGATCCCATTTTAACTTAATTATGTCTTTAAAGGCCCTGTCTCCAAATGTAGTCATGCTCCATAAGAGATTAGGACTTTAACATAAGAATAGGTGGTGGGTACACAGTTCAGCCCAAAATAACCACTTTTGTGCAGATTCACAAGCATATTCCACTATTAAGGATCTGAAAACTCATATAGTAAAGAAAATGCTAACCTTGTTTGAGACGGTATTCCTCCAATGTACCTAACCTCAAAACATTTTCCATACCACATCTCTTCATATGCTGTGGACCCACAGTCCCACAGTGCACAATGCTGGGCAGCTCTAGGAGGACTTGGGCTTATCCAAAGTCCATGCTGACTGCAGAGAATCCTACCCCAGGACACCTGGGGTCTGATCTTAACAGAAACTAATTGAGTCTCCACACCACAGACAGCTTGTGCCAGGTAGACTGGGAAGACTCAGGGAAATACCAGCTCTGCTTCTGTGGTATTCCAAATCCAGCTGTGTAGTAAAAGTAGGAGATGAAGTAAGGTAGAGATAAATAACAATATAAAACAGAATAAAATAAGAAATTCATGAATGCTTATGGACATCCTTGTTGTAGAATTTGGGCAGATGAATTCAGTATGGACCCCAGTGTACACAAAACATTGCACAGAGCAGGTGGGGCTTATCCTGAGCTGGACCAATTAGTGGGGCATTAACATCAAGGTGGGAGTGTATTCCAGGACCCATGAGCTGGAACACAAATGATGTCATTAAAAAGAGAATAGCAAATTTGTATACTGAGCATTTGTTGGGATCGTGGGATAATGATAACTGTTCCAATAAAGTTAAAGCCAGCACAAAAGAATTAAGTACATTCTTGGTTGTTTTGATGAACTTGAGGAAAAGCAATACATGTGCAGTGAATACCTACTATCTTGCCCAGCAGCACCCATTCACATTTCTTGTCATAAAGCAGCACCCAGATATTAAGCTGTGTACTGTGGCAGAACTGATTCCCATCTGAAGTAAGGGACAAACCATCAGTAGTGTGATGGGCAAAAAGCAGCATGAGTACTTTGCTGATTCTAGCTAAGCTTCCAGCTTTCAGAATGAGTCCAATCCCAAGGAAGTCAGAGCAAACAGATGAGGAAATCCAAGGCCTTGGTTATATCATGGGGGCCCCTGGGTCAAACCATACCTGAAGCCATATATTCTGGATTTTTCAGCCAATTACTGACAAAATATCCAAATGTTATGTACTGATATGGTGGGCTAGTTATATAAATTTGGGAAACCAGCTCAAAGAGGTGATAAATGAAGCAAGAGAAGCAAAGGTGGTCCAGGTTGAAAAGAGCGAGGGTAAAAAGGTGACAACTAAGAAAGAGGTTGTATAAATCATGTGTAAGGGCAGTGTGAGGCATGGAGGAGTCAACAACAACAAAAAAAGAGGGATTTTGGGGGTGGGAAACAAAGTTAGTTAGGTAAGAGGAAAACCAAGAGAATGGAATATCAAAATCCCCAGGGCATAGGTAAAGAGAAAATTCCAGCTTTCTAATTTTTCCTGAGGAAAGGTTCTCAGTCGAAATAACAATTACTATTACCTGTTGGGCATTTGCTTTGTAATAGGCAGGGTTCTGGGTACCAAACATTTAATAAGTCATTCAATCCTCTCACTGTTACTATGAGATGGGTACATTCGTTGTCATTTCACAGATGAGGACACAGAAGCACAGAGAGATTAATGAACTTACCCACAGTCACACGATTAAAGGAAAGAACTAGAACTAGACCTTGGTATTTCACATCTCAAGTTCACTCTCTTACCCAGTATACTCAATACCTCTCAAAATTTATCATCTACCTACAACTGATGCTTTTGTATGTCTAGAAATACAGGTAGGGACTCATTTAAACAAAGCATTATCTCCTGTATTCTGTCTCTCATGGAGGTCTGAAATTTTCCCATTTTTGTGTAAGCATTGTTCTCTTTTTATGATGTTCCATTAAATGTAAATAGACTAAGAACAGGAAGCTTACACATATTAGCATGAATTAGTTTGATAGAAAACTTTCTTACACCAAGAGAGCAACCCAGGGCCACATAGATTTTTTAAAGTGTTAAGTGCCACAAATCAAGTACCTGAGGGACGCTTGGATGGCTCAGCAGTTGAGCGTCTGCCTTCAGCTCAGGGTGTGATCCCAGAGTCCCAGGATTGAGTCCCACATCGGGCTCCCTGCATGGAGCCTGCTTCTCCCTCTGCCTGAGTCTCTGCCTCTCTCTCTCTCTTTCATGAATAAATAAATAAAATCTTTAAGAAAAAAAATCAAGTACCTGAGACGAGAGAAGTTTAAAAACAAAGTGTCCTCTTTTGAGTTCTCCTGTGAATCAGATTTCCCTCTCCTCCAGCTTCTGTCACCACTGAGCACAGGTTTTAAATGTTAGTCTTGCTGCTCATGAGGCAAACCCCACAAGATACTTCTGGAAGTACAATCTTTGGTATTCATTTTAAACATGCATCTGTCTCATTTAGGATGAAGGTTTCTAGAAGTATAAAAAATGTAAAAGAAAAACCTCATTAGATATACTGTCCAAGCAAAATACCAAAGGTGCAAAATATGCATGAATATAAACATCTATAAATTTTACTAATTCTAAAACCTTGAGATTTCAACATAGACCATGAGCTAAGTTAAAAAAAAAAAAAAAAAGCAAAGAACCAACTAAGGAAAATGTTCCTACATACCGGAAACCCCATCTCTACCTACCTAAATCCTCTTTCTCCTGCTTCTCTTCACTTGTCCCCACCTCCAGGAAGTCTCCCAGGATAGCCCTGTCATCCTCTTTTATTGCAGACTTTAATTATTTCTTTAACATCCATTTCCCTTCCTGAATCTTAAATGCACAAGGGCAAGGACTGGGACAGTTGTGTTCACTGCCAGCACTTAACCCATACCTAACTGTGGAGCTCACTCTCATGAATTAATAAATGAAAGCAAAGGGCTGCTGCTCTAAACGCACCAACATCCTCACAAATCATCAATAAAGAGGCAAGCACAGCAGCAGAAGACTGGGCAAAGTGAGTGTGTTTATAAAAATAAATTCAAAATAAAATGACACCATTTTTCACCCATTTTTTTCTTCCCTCTAAATTCAAAACACAGAATAAAATACAAGGACAACTAATGCATCCCTTAGATGTGGGGGATGGTCATTCTTGGAGACTGCTACAACCTTTTGTAGGGCACTTTGGCTCTACATATTGACATCTTTCAAAGTATATGTTCTTTAGCTCAGTGATTCTGCTTTTAGAGATATGCCTTCAGAATATATACAAATATTTATCTATAAAACAATCAGTGCAGCATTGTGTATAATAGCAAAGGAAAATCTAAATAAGCAATAATAGAGGGTTGCTTAAATTATGCACATTAACAAAATAAAATTATATGCAGCATTTTTAGTTGCCGTTTATTGGGCCCTTGCTATGGGCACTTACTAGGCACTGCGCTAAGTACTTAACATGCACTGTCTGATTTAATCCTCAGAACACTTTATGAAGTGGGCATTATTATTATGGCCATTTTCCATGGGAGGAAATTCAGATTTAGAGAGGTGAAGTGATTTGCTCAAGGTTATACAGCCAGTGGGGAGAAGAGCCAGTGACCACCTCCGAAGCCAGGCTCCTGATCACTAAGCTATCTGGCCTCACTTTAAAGGTGTCAAATGTTCGTTTAGTGGCATGGAATAGTATACCTATGTTCTTTTTTTTTAATTTTTTTTATTTATTTATGATAGTCACAGAGAGATAGAGAGAGAGGCAGAGACATAGGCAGAGGGAGAAGCAGGTTCCATGCACCGGGAGCCCAACGTGGGATTCGATCCCGGGTCTCCAGGATCGCGCCCTGGGCCAAAGGCAAGCGCCAAACCGCTGCGCCACCCAGGGATCCCTATACCTATGTTCTTATATTCACTACAAAGACAGATTATAAGGTAGTGCACAAGACGGTCACCTTTTTGCAAAACACTAGTGTATTAAAATATATGTATTTTTATGTTTATGTACACACATTAATATCTGTGTTTATCTTTGCACAAGTGCTAAAACAACTTTTTTAATTTAGGTTGTCACAGGGTGGTGGGGTCATGGGATAATGAAGTTTTTCTTTTCTTTTTGCTTACCCCAACATTTTATGGTTTTTTACAATAAAAGTAGGTCACTTGTGTAATTCTTTAAGTGTTTTTTTTTTTTTTTAAAGTTGAACTCAAAGTAGCCTAGAACTTCAGAGGACCTTACCCATCACTCAATCTAATCTTCTTACCAGCAAGAAGACCAAAGCCCAGAGAAATCAAGTGAGCTAATTAAAAACAGAGCTGGGAGTGGAATCAGCATCCTTATCACCAGCCCATGGCTCTTAGCCTGGCCCTTCTCCAGCAAAGGCACCTGAGTATGTTCTTTTGCACACTGAAGAATGACAACTTGCTGAACACTCGTTTTCCTGAGCACCAACCAGTCTGCCCTCCAGCACTCTGTCATGCATTCTGAGTGATAGATACCTTGATGCCCTATGAAATGGTGTGTGCCACAGGGAATGAACGCCGCAAGGAAAGAGCACCACAGCCTGGATGTCCGATGGCCTCCAAACAACTCGGGGGTAATGTTTTCTAAATCAGTGGCTCTTCAAAGTGAAATATGCCAGCATCCCCTGACAACTTTTCCCAAAGATGAGGCCCCTGTGGTGATTTCAGTGGAAGGAGAGCAGGGTCTTGGCTAGAATATTCCAAACCACCTCTCCATGTGATACTAATGTACATCCCTCGTGAAGGAACACAAGACATCTTCAAATGTCAGTGCCTTCCTTGGGAATCAGACACTATTTATTGGTTTGCCATCTTTATTTAAAATTCTTCCTATCTGCAACCCATTCCACTTGGAGCCTTATAAATAGATCTGCATTCTCTTTTAGGTCCCCTTTTGAATTTGAAAGAGAAGAATGTTATGAAGAACAAAGGAAATGTTAGCACTACCCACCACATTGCTCAGATAGATCTGACCATATCCCTGATCAGAGAACTCAGAACCCAAGGTGGGTCAGTAGTAAATGTGCAAAAGGCTGAAAGCCACCTGGGGATTCAGGGTGTCAGCAACCAAAGCACTGTCATTGAAGGAGGACCGCATCCATGGTCAAGATGGTTCCACCAGCCCTAGCTGTTGAAACACAAGTTGAGGTGTCATATACAAACCAAGGGCCTCTACACTGAAGGAGGCAGGCCCAAGGTAGACAGGAGGCAAGAACAAAAATACAGAAAGATGGCCCCATTCAGAAAAAAAAAAAAAAAGAAAACTTTTACGACAAAATGGGATGCAAAGCTGAGAAGCAGAAGGAAAGAAACACGAGAGAAATTAAGATGCACTTGTAAAAAAATTGTGAAATATATCATGCTGTATTATCAGTAATTTTAGTGACTGCTTAGGAAAGCTGTTCTTTAAAAAGAAAAATACAACAGCTTTTTCTTAGTTGAATAATAATAGAATTTTAAACACTGTGTTTCTTACTTTTTGACATTGTTTATATTTGTTATATGTATATAATAATACATAAGCAGTTTTTAAATAAATCCTACCCAGAAAACATTTTTAGAAATTTTAACTTTTTTGACATTCTTCTTTTTAACTAGACTCTTTAACTATGTAAAAACTGGTTAGGGATCATTACAATTGTAAAGATTATTGCCGCTAACAACAAAAATTAAAATAATGTCTGTTTTCTTTTAAATTACATCAGAGTCTCCTCACACAGGAATTGGTCATAGTTCCTTCCGTTAAAAGGACTTTCTGCCCTTGTCACGAACACACAGTTCAGGGTGTTTGTAAGTCCTTACTTACATTATAATACCCAGGGGCTGCAGTTAGGAATACCCAAATCCATAGGAGTGTAATGCGAAGCATGTCACCTCAAGCCCAGGTGTGGGTCTCAGCTACCTACACCTGTCCAGATTAAAGGCCACATTATTGAATGTCTCCTGGTCTACACAACTTTCACAAAACAGCTTGAGCCAATGCCTTGAACAAAAGCCTAAAACCCTTCTCCTCTTCTCTCTCTGCTATAATTCTGTTGACGTCGAGAATGTTCAAACCCAACCTTCTCAGCCTTTCTCTGACTCCAGGCTTTGATTACACAGCTAGGAGCATTTGCCCCAGGGATTGCATTGAGCCAGCAAAATGTTGTGGCAAGAGTACTCAATGCAGTCAGAGAGCAAAGATTCAATACACAGTGAAGCCTCTGACTGGCATTTGTGGTATGAAACTTCTTGGAGCCTCTAGACAGGAATCTCTCACCTGTACACATAAATCACACCAACTCTGCATTCTTCCTAAGGCTGGTGGAAAGTCAATGTATGTTCAAGCATCTATCACAGTGCCTACAAGTACAGGTGACGGAGAGAGAAATGGAGGTGGACATCATGTCTACACAGTACCAATATCCCCGCTGGTCCAGAGCCTTGCCTGCCACACAAAGTGTCTCTGTCCCTGCACAGGCTGGCTCTGAGGTCCTCTACGAGGAAATCCAAGAAGGTCTGTCTGTTTCCTAGCCACCCACCAGCACGAATGGCAAGCCACCCTTCTCTGCCAAAGACCCTGTCTGCTGACCCCAAGCAGAGGACACTGAGCTTTCTCCATCAACGATCTGCCAGTTAGCAGGGCTCCTGGTTTATGGATTTTCATTCATTGTAATCTTTGCTTTCTGCAGCTGGGATTGGTTTAGAAAAAAAAAAAAGAGAAAGAAAGAAAGAAAGGAGCTCTGCAATAATGGTGTTAAACAAATAGCACCGGGCCTGGTATTTTTAGATACGTTAAAATTCTCTTTAAGCATGATGTGAGGGTCTGAAAACTCAGGCTGTTTCCTATGGCTGAGCGAATACTGATAAGAGCTTTATCCAATTTATAAGGCAAGAGAAGGAAATAATCATGTGTGATGGAATTGGACAAATAATCCAGCTCCAAACAATTATGAAATATAATGCAATTATAGAATACTGTGCCAGGGTTCTGGCAGTACCAGATTCTTCTCTTTCGTGAAGCAACGATAATGTAGAATTTCAATGTTCACAGGCCTCATGAGTAACCAGAAACTGTAGGCAACTAAAATTCAAGACAAAACCAGTATTAACACATGTGTGTGTGTGGCAGGCCCACCCTTTCTTCCACGTTTGTGAGCTGATTTCACAGTGCCCCACAAACACATCCTGCAATCTCCTTCAAGCTGGCAAAAGCATCTTAACTCATGACAGCCAAAAAAAAAAAAAAATCCAATTCTGTAGATCAGGGGGAAATTCGTAGGCAACTGATGTTTTCTTGGAGAAATAGGGAAGAAGTCTCTTTATAGAATCCACCCAGCAGAAATGGATACAACTCCCCAATGGCTTTTCCAACCTCCCTCTCTCCCCAGTCCTCTTCCACTTGGACACAGAGCAGGTTGGTTCTCCTCCACTGCAGAAGTCAGGTAACCACAAACAAGAAATCTTTCCTCCTGTGATGTCTGCATATGGGGTGAGGCCCCACCAGCAGAGGTACGCATAAGGCTGACTCCTTCATGTCACTTCAGTGGGTTGTGGTGTAGACTGTGGTTTGGGTACAATTAAGGAAGGACAGGAGGGGGTTGAGAACAATGGGAAGGAAATGGGGGAGGAGTTTAGGAAAGGAATATGCCCATTGAGGCTGAGGTGAAGAACAAACCTACCCTACCTCTTCACTACCTTGGTCCTCACATAAGTTTTGAGGAAGCCCAGTAAATCACATTGGGAAGATGAGGGTTATGGGTACAGACTGAATGAAGCCAATCTGGTCTCCATTCACCTGACATTTCTCCCCAGTGTCCCCCACCTATAACTCAGGAAGACCCACTTATGCGCCTGTCATCATTTCCAGTTCCTCCTCCAAACAGAATTCCCTCCCTCTGAGTCACTGGGACCCTAGTGTTAGGTGGCTTTCTAGATCCTTAGAAGAAAGCAGGAAGAAACTGACCAACAGCCCTGGATCTGAAGTGTTGGCTCCTTGCCATTCTTGCCTGAGTTTCCTCTAAACAAGCCCCACCTGGTGTGTGGGCACACCCAGACTCTACTGCAGTGCTCTCACTTCACATGCAATGACCCTGATGGAAGCTCAGAACAAGCTCTAATCAGACAGGCATGCTCACCACCACCTCCACGTCTAGGCTCCCCAACATGGCACCCATCTCAGGGATAGACACACAAATCCTTCTTCACACTGCTGCCATGGTGACCTTTCTGAAAGTGAAACTCCTCTCTCCTTCTCTCCTGCTCCCTCTAACACCAAAGTGCTCATGCATGTGTGTGAGCATGTGCACACGCACACACATACACACTTTTGTTTTAACGCCTTCAGAACAGAACTTCTCTTTGCTTTTAGGGGCAAGTTCAAATCTTCAAATGGCTTGCAAAGCTCTTCAAGATCCAGTCTCAGCCTTTAACAACTCTCTCCACACCCCAGGCCCTTGTTGCTTCTTTAGATTCCTTGAACAATGACACGCAATGCCTGTACATGCAGCTGTCTCCTCCTCTCCTGCTTCTTTCTCTTCCCTCATACTCCCTTCTCCTTCTTTTCTTTCCTCTCTCCTCCTCTCCCTCCACTCTTCACAGAGTCAGCATCTCACCATCCTTCAGGCGTCACTTCAATACTGCCTCCCCAGAGAGGCCTTCGTGACAATCCTATCTAAATCAGGTTTCCTACACACAAACCTACAGAAAGCATAATTCTCTGGAACAGCACCCCACAGCTCTTAGCTTCGTGGCACTTACTGAAATTTGCAGTCCCTGTTCTCTTTTTTACTGTCTAAGAAGCTTACTGTTAACCCCCAAGATGGCAGAGCCTATGATTCATTCATTCACATCAGCTCTCTGCATATGGTAGGATCCTGAAATCACGTTAGCATATTATCATAACTTATATTTCTCTTGTTTCTTTCAGACAGACCAAAAAGAGAAGAATGATCATTCCTGTATTTAGGGAAGAGTAAGGAGACAGCCTGAGCTGAGAGATTTGTATTGTGAAGTCCTGGAAGCAAATGTGAATAGATATAATAGATAGCCGGGCAGGGCAGCTCTTGAAAGCTCAAAAGCATGAGCTTGATCCGGCTGTGCACTTCAAGAGGAGCTGTGGTGAACAAAACTGTATCCATGGGTTGTTCTAGTCTTGACACCAGACCCATGGAATAGACAAGGGACTCCGAGCTCACATTGATGAATAATAAGACGAAGTAATGTCTTCAAATATCATATCCAAAAGAAAGCAGATATTGTGGTAGTTGTTGCTCTCATGGGCAAAATTGGGTCTGATCAGTGCAAACTTCAAGGAATTAATTTCACTTCAATACAAAATCAAATATGTTACTACCTGGGACTGCCTAATAATGAAATCAACTACTTCATGGGGTAGTGGAGTCCCTGGTGCTGGAAATAAGTCAGGGACAGAAAAAAATTATTGGGGAGATAATTTCCACCTTCTACGGTCCCTTTCATCCCAAGATTCAAAGCGCAATGGAGAGCCATCGCAAATTTTGAGACAAGGTGATGTGATAAAATGTTGTTTTGGAAAGAGCTATGAAAAGTTCTGAAAACAGAAAAGTTTTCGCTACCGAATGAAAGAATTAGTGGTACCTTGAGATATCATAGGACGAGGATGGAGAATTATTACTCCAAATGAAATTTGATTTGACAAAAACAGTCTAAGAAAATAGCGCTTTCAAGATTTGTAACAGCTATCAAAGTCTCCAAGATCAGAACTTTCTTCATGACTAACATCTTTAATAAGTAGATAAAGGCTTCTGCATCAGAGATTTTAGAATATATTTCAATAAGAAGGACCTCTCACCTTAATGTTCTGTGTGGGATACTCAATTACGGCAGTGTTCAAGATCAAAAACTTGTGCGATTTCTGATCTGTTTATATACATTCCAAATTCCCACCAGCAGTTGAAGAGCTTTTCCTACCATAAGTAATTAAAAGTAAGACTCTCTTATAACATAGTTCAAGTTGTAAAGGGGCCTTCAGCTACCTTGGCCACTTGTAATGCTCTAAGTACACAGCCTTTATTTAAGAATTTCAAAGATGCCAGCCTTCTCTCTGGTCCCTCATCACCTGATACTTCTTCACCTGTTTTGGTCATGGAGGAAAAGACCACCTTTCCACAAATTCCATAACGGCCAGTCTTCCGGGTGCTCCCTCATGGGCAATGAGCAATGCATCTGCTTTATGGTCTCCTCTTTCCTTTTTCTACATGACTAAGAGGGGTCTCTGCAGCAGAGATACATTTGTGAAATCCTGGGTAGTGATTCCAACATTTGCCAAATGATCCAACTGCTAGAACTAAATGGGCTTTGCTCAGGGGTGGTAGTGGTTACCATTTCGGCTTGCCCTAGATCTGCAGGCACAGGCCCACTTCACCTGGTGCCTCCTCCACACATGATAGAATAGACACCTGTTGCCAACTGACTTCATTCTTTTTTACCATCTAATGAAAAAGCAACAAATATGTTTTTCACCACTTGCTATAAGAGAGATTGCTCTGCCTTCCACCCTGGAAGGCAGAATGAGGGTGAGGAAAGGTGGTGACAGATGCAGTGAAGAGTGGCTTCCTTCAGTCTGGCTGTGACCAGGTCAATCAACCCTACAGTAAATGGTAAATTCAAGTCTATGATGCCAACCAGGGCCATCGTTATTACAAAAACACAACCTCCCTGGCTGAACACTGAAATATGTATTTCCACCCTTTGCAAGGATTGAAAAGAGAGAAGGAACAACAAATTGTTAGAAAGGAGAACAAAAGGAAGAGGAAAGCCCCAGTTTTTTGCATTTTCTTTTTGTATTTCAGTCAGCAGAAAGATATTTATTCAACTTAATAGAGGGTGACACCAGATTTATTTAGTCTGGAGGAAAAGCCACCCCTGAACACAGGAAGTAATCATGCCCAAACTACAACACAGGTGCCTCAGTTGTCCCAGGCAACAGACTTTTGGCAGCAGCAGGAGGGCTTTAGGTTAAACTTCAGAAAATATTCTTATTCCTAAGACATTTGTAAGCCACTGAAACAGGGCTGAGCTAAAACTCTTTGGCAAAGCCAATATGCAAATCAAAGCTGGTGATTTCTGCTAAGAGCTTTGGGTTGCGAGGTTTCCCAGCTTCGTCTCCAAAACCCCAATTTGAAACCACAGTGTTCACCGAGTGAGTGAGATTCCATGCTTTCATCTAAAAACCACACCAGCAAATGCATCTCTTGATGCAATTGGGGATCTCAGAATCCTCTCTAAAGAACCAAACCAAACCATGAACTCCATCTCAAAGCTCTGCTCCTACCCGGAGAAGCACAAGCTCCACTTAAAGGTTCAATTAAAAGACGAGAGGTGGGGAAATGCTTGCTGGAACAGCACATTACCTGCTACATTTAAGCCCCCACCGCAGCATCCGAATGTCATTGAGGTTTCAGAGGGAAACCTACATGGTATGAAATGTAGCAATTACTGGTCTATTAATATAGGATGTTAGTGGCTGTCAACTAAATTCTCTCAAAGAGAGGTGGGGGATGCATACTGCAAAGGTGAGTTGCAAAAAAAAAAATTTTTTTTTTTTCACCTAGGAAAGAAGAAATAAGGATTTTTGCTGGGGCACCATTCTGTCTCGGATGCAAAAACTTTCTGGGGGACCCCAAACAAAAGCTGGAAAAACAAGTGTGGTGTCAGTGTCTCTCGCCTACCACGTCAAGCCTGGAAATGAAAGAATTTTTCAAATCCCAGGATTAGTGAAGAACAGAGAGCGAAAACGTGAGGGCGGAAAAGAGAAAAGATCTGCAGAAGATTTTAGCTAATGACCTGAAGACGCGGGCGCTGGAGAACCGGGCAGGGGGCTTGACCCCCCGGTGCGCGCACCCCCGGAGCGCATCCCCCGACCTGGAGGCCGGGAAGGCTGCCAGGAGGTGGTGCCCGCAAGCCCCGCGAACTCCCCGCGCCGCCGCCCGCCCGTCCCAGTTCCTCCGGCGCCTGTCGTTAGGGGGTGACTCATCCCCCAGCGCGTCCCCTAGTTAAGCCCGAGGCCCTCTTTCCTGGCCTCAGGTGTGAGCAGCCCAGAGCCCCGGGGAGCAACGCTGGCCCCACCGAGCTGGCGGGGAGCCCCGGGTGGTCCCTGCGCCCCAGGCCCCGCACCTCCCGGCGGCAGGGAGGCCAGGGGGGGCCCCTCCGGAGGAGCCTCCCTGCTTGACGGGAAGGGAACCCAAAGGTGTGGCTGGGGGTGGGGGGGGGAGCGGGGAGAGGGAGCCAGCTTGAAAAAAGACGGTCCAGACTTTGACCTGTGGTGGAGCAGGGACCTGCTGGAGGACCGGTCAGGTCCTCAGCCCGCATCACAGCAGAGCTGGAGAAGGATGAACAGGGTGCTGAGCGGAAAGCATTTCTGCAGACCCTGCGGTTGGGGGTTAGGTACAACCGGGGAAGGTAATTCTGCAAAATTGGAACAGCCAGGAGCTGTATCTGTAGGCGACTGCGACAAAGGGCACAATCTAGGAAATTGAATAGAGATTTGTCCCCTGTCTCGCAGCCTACTGACCCACTTTCCTTGGGCTACATCTCCCCAGATCCCTGCCCCTTTCAGAGTCTCCCTGTTAGCCAAAGGGGAGCAAAGGCTAGGTTTGGGATTCACTACATAGGTGGAGTAACAACACCGGCCTGTTTGTTGATTTTTTTAGAGAGACACAGGTCTTTTTCCCAGAAAATCCTTTCTGAGCCCCCCTGCATTCCCACAGTGCATACATACACATATACACCGAGATAGCTCCTCTTGCTCCCTGTAAGGGCCTGAAATTCTATGTTTAGTCATATATTTTGTTGAAGCACTGAAAACATCTGCAGCTTAAAAAAAAAAAAAACTATGTGCTATTTTGGAAGGAGAATCCTTTGATCCATTCTTAGTTATTAAAGTTGTGGCACAGAGAATTTTCTCAGAGTATCCAGCCAGTTACTCAAATGAGGCAAAAGGTAAGTGAATTAAGTGGATATTGACAGGAAGTCCTGGGGTATGACATACTGCCCAGTTGGATTATCACAGAAAGAAACAGCACACAAATGCACACACACACACTTTCAGACACACAGATTCTCTATAATTTGTCTAAGATTGGGCTTAGTTGTCAGAAGCCCAGTATGGCCACCAATAATTGTGTTACATCCATTGGCGTGGCTAGAAAGAAATATAGTTATATGACCATTGGCACAATCTCCTTAGTCTTCCATGTGCGAGTGAACACTGAGCTGCTGTGGCTCAGCATCAAGCACACTTAGGTCTGACTCCTAATTCTCCCACCTTCTGAAACAAGGGCCTGAATTCAAGTTCTGCTCTCCCTCTTAACAGCTCTATGACCTCAGGCAAATTGTCTGCCGACTCTGTCTCTCCAGCCTCATCTGTAATCTGAGTACAGTCACATCAGACAACCCATGGAAAGCACTGAGCCGCATGACTGGTACATATTAGTGTACGTGGTGCTCAATAAAAATGAATTATTTTTACTTTATTAATTGTAAGATTTTAGCCCAGTGATTTTCCTTCTTTAAGCTTCAGTTTCCGTATTTGTAAAATGAAGATACTCATATCTACTTACAGGAGCATCACAAGATCTGAAAGAAATTTATGTAAAGTGCCTAGCACCATGCCTCACAGAGCATGGATGCATGCAACAAAACGGTAGCAGCCAAGCTGATGAGGAAGATGAGGGCGATGAGGAAGAGGAGGATTTTGACGTTAGCGGTGTTGGAGCCAAGCCAGGAAATTCACAGGAATCAGCCCTCACCACCCATTTTCAGAAAAATCAGACCTCCCCCTGTAAGAACCCATTCACCCCTACTATGCCTGGATGGAGATGCTGTTTCACCAGGCTGCTTCTCCTTTCCCAAATCAGCTTTAAGCCACAAAAACAAAGATCAAGTGATCTGGTCTGAAACAACATAGAATAGAACCCAAATTCAGGGACTCTTCTCATGTTTAATTGTTGCCTCCTTTCCCCCTTTTTCCTAAGCTCTGATGCGAGGTAGTGTCTTCGAGAATTGACTCATCTGCCCGTATTCGTTCATTACAGCTGTTGCTAGGAAGTTATTATGTAAATGGCTCTGCTCCTCACTCTCCATTATGCTTTTTTCTTGTTATTGTGAGATGGAATTAAGTGCTAGCCCTGTGCTGAGTTTTCATTAGATTCTTTCCATACTCTTCCCTATTTTTCTCCCTGGCTTTATCAGTCACTTTAGAAGTTAATCCTTTTTATATTTTAAGGACTTTAAAGAAGATGTAAAAATTCTCGAGGATCCAGTGTCCTGGGGGAGGGGTTGGATTTCAAAGTGGATTGAGCTCTCCCTCTTCATTGTGTCAATATTTAGTGCCTGGCTTTTTTAATTTTCAAAATTCAAATTAAAACATCATCATGCTCCTATAAGCTTCACTACCTCTAATAATCAAAGAACAAGTTTCAACTTGACACATGGATAAGGCAGTGCTGAGCCACATTCATTACCATCCCTTCCACTGGATTAGGTAATCAAGCTTAATAAAGATGAAAATCTTTCAAGATAAAAGGAGAAAATAAACACCAGTATTAAAAGTTCTAGGGTTTAAAAACAGGTACTAAAAATTAAGGAAATACTGCCAAATCCATTCAAGAAACACAGGACTAGGTGGTTGTTCTATTTTTTTGCCACATTCCAAAGGATTCTTGTTTCAAGTTCCAAAGTGCAGAGTCAATATAATTTTTACCCCCCGAAGGCATACCAAACATGTATGAAGATTTCAAAACCGGCCCAGCAGGCTTTCCAACAGATGGAAAGTGAGGTTGCACATTTCATTTCGGTTACCTGCTTCTAAATCATTGATTTTTGTAGAAATGTCACACCGTGCTTGAAGAGAAGTCTCTCTTTCTCTATAAACATACAGCAAACTTCGCAGAAAATGCCAACATTTTTAGTTAAGAGAGAAAGCTTCAAAAAAGCCCACGAAATTCAACTCACTCTCCCATCTTATGCACACAATACCCAGTGACTTCAATTACATACCACCTTTCATCCCTACATGTCAGGAGCAGTTTTAAGCCTAAAACAAGCAGTGAATTGGCCTTACCCTGCTGAAAATTTGTGGGAAGAACAGTGGGAATCAACTACTTACTCTTTAGTTTCAATACACTGAAGAAAAAGGGTCAGACTTATTGCTTGAGGTAATAAGGTCAAAGCTGTAAGGGGTAAAAAGACTATAGGTTTACACCTGTAGTTTTACTTTTCACGATGCTTTAACCTTCAGGCCAAATCTTCAAAGACGAGAACCAGCACTCTACCATGAAAACACACGTTCAAATTCATATCCCACCAAAACTACCCACATTTAACCTAATGTCTCTGCTATTTAAAAAAGGGGGGGGGGCAAAAAGAAAGAGAAAGACGAGGAGAAAAATTGCCAAAGAAGAAGGATGGTCACAAGTCTAGATGTCCCCAGTGGAAGTACAGTCAAATCACAGAGAACACTGAGTTTCCAGAGAGGAAACTTAGGAAAAACACAACAACCAAATGACATATATCACATTTTATCCTGATTCAAACTAACAATAAAAAAAGAAATAGGCAAACATAAGTGTGGTACAGACTGGGCATTAGATGATACCAAGGAATCATGATTAATTTTGTTAGGTGTACCTGCATATGGTGGAAACAGGAGGAAATGGCCATATTTTTAAAAGATGCACACTGGGCAGCCCGGGTGGCTCAGCGGTTTAGTGCCGCCTAAAGTCCAGGGCATGATCCTGGAGACCTGGGATCGAGTCCCACATCGGGCTCCCTGCATAGAGCCTGCTTCTCCCTCTGCCTGTGTCTCCGCCTCTCTCTCTTTCTTTCTCATGAATAAATAAATAAAATATTTTAAAAATATAAAAATAAAAAATAAATAAATAAAAGATACACACTCGTGTATGTACAGGTGAAGTGAGATCTGGCTGGAATTTATGTTAAAACACTTAAGCAAAAATGAAAAGAAATGAATACAGAAAACAAGGAAGGGAAACTTTATTGACAACTGAATCTGAGTAAAGGGTATATAAGGAGTCACTATTACTCTTCTCATTACTAATACATTTGTGTATGTTTGGGAATCTTCACAATGATTACTTAGTGGAGTTCCTCTTACTCAAAAAGGTTGAGAATCCCTAAACCAGGAGTACAGGAGTTTCTTGGGGGTTTATCTGGTGGAGGGAGAAACACCAGCTCCACTAACTGGTGTTTAAATAGCCCTGAGGTCTCAGGCATCAGAGTAAAGATGATCAATGGTCTTTGGTCAGGGAGACTACCTCCTCTCAGGAAACATGTTGACTGATTATGACTTCTCTCTCCCTAAAGGCTGAGCTCAATGTTTTTATTACCCTAGTGACACATGTAGAAGGGGGAAAAAAACAATTGGGAGAAGCCCATTAATTATGGCTAACTGTAGCACAAAGCCCAGTGTAGAAGTGAATGAGACAGGCTGTAGGGGTAGAGACAGATAGTATTTAATAAATGCACTAAAGTGATAGATGTGCCATATTAGATGGAATAGTAAGATGCAGAGTGGCCTGTCTACTTGAAGGATCAGGAAGGGTTTCATAAAGTAACTTTTAAGGTGACTTTTCAGAACCTCCATATCCTCACTGCTGCTCTTGTTCACTATTTGTGGCATATGTTGGTCATCAACAAGTACTTACTGAATGTTATTGAGCATCTTGCCACTCTCCTCAAAGATTGTAGGTGGCTCATCTTGGTAAAAAATGAAATCCTAGTTCTTCAGCCATTCATTCAGGGCCTGTCATGAACAGACCTCTCATCCTCTGCAGCCTGTCCAGACTTACCTCCTCCAAACCTATCCCAGTGAGCCCCATCTCTCCAAACTTCCTCCAACCCTGATCGCTACACATGTCCAGGATGCACCTGTGCCCAGACCAAAAGTGGGAGGAAAAGAGATGAATGCAGGTGTCTGAGGTGGGGGTAGAGGGGTACTCTCAGCAGCTGCAGGGGGAGTCAGGAGGGAGACCAATGGCATTTGTTACTGACCCTGATCAATAAGTAGGGAAATCCGTTAACAGTTAAGAAAAATATTGTTCATTATTGGGTCTCTGCATCCAAACAAAATTTTCCATAATTAGTTGTGCAGAGGTACTACTACCCCACTCAGAGAAGGACTTCCACAGCACCTCTTAATGAGGAATTGCCAAGTAATCATATGGAGAGTTTAGTTTATGTCCTTCAGGCCCCAAATATTGTCCTGGTTTCCTTCTTCCAGAGACAAACATTAATACACAGGTTTGAGTATAAGTTGGTGCTTTGGCAAGTGAGCATGGACTTGTAAGTGAAGGAGGGGCAGTAAGAGCATGTTGTAAAGCGAGGTACAACAGTGGATCATCTGACTTAATGCCACTGGGGAACTCAGAGACAGTCCATAGAGCCCATGCTGAGAGGGACTCCACATGGGGGAAGTAGCTAGGATATTTATTGACCAACTCTAGTTAGTCATTGGCAAAGAACCTGGAGGAGATGAGAGTTACACCCACCCTGCTCCCCATGTATGGCCTCATAGCTCTGGCAGACAATGAGCTGCAGGTATGGGGATGGCTGGAAGCTGAGCTACCATGGCTGGAAACTGTCAATGCTATAAGCATATGAGCAGTTGTCTGTTGCATGTGTCCATGTTTAGACATACACACACATATATAAGTCTGTGAAGTCATGTTGATTGAAACTCCAAAGATGGAGGATGTGGGTGGCTTAGTCAAAACTCTTGGTTTTGGCTCAGGTCATGATCTCAGAGTCCTGGGATTGAGGCCACACTCAGCGAGGAGTCTGCTTTCAGGACTTTCTCTCCCTTTACCCCTCATCTTGCTCACTCAATTTCTCTCTCTCTCTCTCTCTCTCTCTCTCTCTCTCTCTCTCATAAATAAATATATCTTTAAAAAAAAAACTCCAAAGATGGAGAAAAACATTATGATGAATTAATCTTAGTATTTGATGAAGTTCATTTTGCATTATCATCTTTCTATAGCAGGAGTCAACAAACTGAAGACTATAAGCCAAAGCTGGCCTGTCTCAGTAAATAAAGGTTTATTGGAATGCAATCATGCACATTCAGTTACCACTGCTCCATTACCATTTTGGAGTACAGTGGTTGCCACAGAAATCACATGGACTACAAATATTAAGTCCAAAAGCAATCTCTAACTTCTTCTGATTAGTCCTTCTACCCTTAAAGAAATGGCTTCCTAACTTGCGTGTTCATCATGCCATACCCATTCTTCAGTATATCTCCCACTACACTGTGCTGTACATATTCATCTGTGTCTAGCTCACCCTACCACAAGAACTGAGCTTGATTCACATTTAGATACCTAATGTCTAGACATTTAACAAATGCATATATAAATAAAATAAATTCACTTGGGGACTTTGAGCTCCATGGTCATCTATCCAGCCCTGGTTGGGTTCTAGAAAGTGTAGACAATTTGCTCAAGATTACATACATGGCCAGCATCAGACCCAGATAGGCTGTTCCTAGTTCAGGGCTGTCTATTATATAGGGACACAATCAGGCCACATATTGCCCTCCAAATGCATGTGCCACATTTAACACATGGCATTCTTAGAAGAACAACTCAAGGTGATGACTTTATTCTATATGTTCTTTAATTGGCCTGAACCACTATACCTGGTGGGGAGTCCCTTGTCTGTCTATGCTTCACAATGGCTGTGGCCATGATCTACATCTCTGAAAAACCCTCCTCTGTCTACTAACCATTGTTCCCAAGATCAAACCTCAAAAATCTCATGGGGCTCCAGTGACCCGTTATCTTTCAAAACCACCTTAGGTGTCAGTAATAAATCTTTCACCTTCTGAAGAGGTAAATCAAAGCTTTGGACATAACTAACAAAAAATGGCTTTTCATTATTTCTGCCTATTATAACCACAAGTGTTCAGATGGCACCTTTCAGAGCTGCTGAAACAGTAAACAATAACACAACATCTTTACTGCCTGATAACGAGAAGCGACTTACCTTCAAAAAATAAATCTCAGCAGACTTCAACACTGTTGGAAAGCTAGAGAGAATAAAAAAGAAAAACATTAGTGAAATGATATTTTATTTATATCTTTTATTTATGTCCTGCTTTTTTTTTAATAGGCGCCTCGCACCCTAACTACAGGCAAAAGTTGTATCCAAACAGTCAAGGAAATTTCTTACCTACTGAGAGATTTTATATATATTTTTATATATATACCTTCAGCATAATAATGTATTATATTATTATATATAATATATTATATATATTATATATATAAATATATATAATTCAGAAAAGGTTAAGCCAAGCTACAGATGAAAGCTTTTGCCACAAAATGCATATCAGCCCTAGCCCATCTGAGCCCGGTTTAAAAACCAAATGAGGAATTTTTTATATATATATATATATATCCATGTCCAGATAAATTTAAGAGCTATTTTTCTCTCTTCAGGAAAGATAGAGCTTAATTTTTCAGGATTTCCAGAAATAGCTGCCTCTCCCCTCTTCAAGTCAGAATCCTACCTCGAAATCCTACCTTTTTTTTTAAGGTGGCGACAATCTATGTCAAACCTACTCAAAGTGATGCTTTGCATTTTGTAGATATTTTAAAGACAAGTTTACACTTGTTTCCTACCTTTCAAATCAGTCTTTGTATGGTAGAACACAACGGGGAAAAACACAGTGAGAAAAGTGATCCCACTCCAGGTGAGGTGAGGAGACGAAGTCCATAATGGGCAACGTCAGCAGCAGCATCTCCACTTTGCAAAGGATGACATTGCCCTGAAAATGTGTAATGGCTTCCCAAGTTCCCAGTGAGCATAGAGAAATGACTGAAGGGTAAGCCTTCCACCTTCCGCTGTAACACCGTCCTCTGGCACGGGGCTGGCAGATGTGCCCAGCCGTGCTAACTTCTCTTAGAGTCTTTACACAATTCATAAATTGTAATTAAAACGAAAAAAAGTGAGAATAGATTGTTCAACTATTACATGCCAAGCAGCTTAAGGTTATCAGCCAAAGCTACAAAAAGACTTGATTCACTTTCCAGTGGGAAGTCATCTGTTTTGCAGCAGCTTTTCCACACAACCTCATTGGTCTCTTGGTCTGAACTTTGCTAGAGAACAATCTGAATAGAGCTGCATAAAATCTGAGGGGTTAACATTATAAAGTTCACATCCTGATACAATGGACTATTACTCAGCCATTAGAAACGACAAATACCCACCACTTGCTTCAACGTGGATGGAACTGGAGGGTATTATGCTGAGTGAAGTAAGTCAATCAGAGAAGGACAAACATTACATGATCTCATTCATTTGGGGAATATAAAAATTAGAGTAAGAGAATAAAGGGGAAAGGAGAGAAAATGAGTGAAAATATCAGAGAGGGTGACAAAACATGAGAGACTCCTAACTCTGGGAAATGAACAAGGGGTGGTGGAAGGGAGGTAGGCAGGGGGGTAGGGTGACTGGGTGATGGCACTGAGGGGGGCACTTGATGGGATGAGCACTGGGTGTTATGCTATATGTTGGCAAATTGAACACCGATAAAAAATATACAACAAACAAACAAACAAAAAGTTCACATCCTGTCCTATATGATTGCCTAGATGATACTTCCCCACCCCTCGCTGCGAACAACATCTGCAGTCATTCGAGGGCCCATCAATGATGCTGATTAACCTGAAACAAAATGTTTACAGAACAAATGATAATCTCAAAATGCACTTAAACTCATTCAATCTAGAGCCACTCTATGAACAATGGGTAAGCTAATATTTCAAGATAAGTGTATGGAGAAATTTATCTGTCCTGGAAAAAATTATAATATCCCAGGAGGAGTTTCTCTCTCTCTCTCTCTCTCTCTCTCTCTCTCTCTCACACACACACACACACAGAGAGAGAGAGAAAGAGAGAATAGAACTGGATAGAACTGGAGGGTATTATGCTGAAGGTATTATGCTCTCTCTATATTTACATATATATAAAGAGACAGTTACATATATATATAAAGAGATATATATATATATATACAGGTATATACATATATAAGTATGTACACACACACACATATACATCTTTGGAAAAAGATTTTTATCTGTGGGATTGAAAACAAGAAAAGACATCCAGGCATTAATAAGGAGATGCAAAATCCACTGTTATTCACTTAGCTACAAATAGTAGCCCCTGAGAAAATGATCCATTCAAATAATAATCTCTTAAAATGATATTTGATTATTATATACCCAATGTGATTTGTGTTGAATTTAATTATCTAAATTTAAAATACAAGATACATCTAAAGCCATTATTTCATTTGGAGTTGAATGAAGTAAGTCATTTAGAAGTACAGTTTAATTTTTTAAAGTCGTAGCATAACTAAGGGAGATTTCCTCTGCCTCTTTCTGCTCGGGAAATACACAGAAGCAGTCTGGGATGCTTAATTGTAAAGTGCTATATTACAAAAAGGAGCAAAATTAAGTAGTCAGATGTATTTGCTACATTAAGGCAAAATGAAAACTACTATGATTAGAGCAGTTTGAGAAAAATGGATGTGAAATACTTTCTGTTTAAATTATAGCAACAGCTACAATTAAAAGAGCACTTTGCTACTTGCTGGATAGCAGGAAGATTGTTTTCTTAAGCTGTTTGGCATTTGGGTTTTTTTTTTTTTTTCCATGCAGTCCTGCTCCGACCCATCTCCAGCCTTCCTGAATGGCTCTCCTGAGAAGCAGGGACCTCTGCAGAGCTCCTTGAAAAGGCCACAGGAAAGAAGAGGCTCAGAAAATCTAATCATGGCCAAAAAGAACCAGACACAGGAATGAGAGCGTCAATCAAATTCAGTTCACACAGGGGTGGCCTCAGCTGCTCTCCGTTATCAGTTGCAAATGGCTATGGTGACCTCTTGAAGGTGGAGAAGGTTTAATAGGCTGATACTGAGAAACGCAAGTGTCTTTTTTTTTTCATTCTTATTGGTTTTAAAAATAAAGACAATACTTTCTTTTGCAACATATCAATACAAGTCAATCAAGACTGAGCTATGGAGACTGAAATCCAAATCCATTCTGCACCCCATTAAGAGTGAGTTGTGTTCTCACAGAAGTTTCTATGAATTTTCATACATGCAGGAGGAGATCACAGCAGGCATACTCTTCTGCGCAGCACATATACCCTCACACTCTTTTTCCTTGCCTTTTTGCAGACCAATAGCCTCGGAGACACACACTTTTAGCCTCCAGAACTTTTGAGGAAGGTTGCAGGCTGTGAGCAAATATGTGAGTAGAAATAATGAGCCTAGCATTTTCTCTGGGCCAGAAATAAACCTTATCTGTATTCCTGTGCAATCTTACCTTCATCACACTCTGTGAGGCCCAGCAGCAGATAGAAAAATAGAGAGGGACTTGTACTTGGTCTATAGGTAGGTCTCTGCAGTGTTTCCCAAGTTTGTCTGATAATATAAATTACCTGAGCAATTATTTAAAACACAGAAAATCGGGGTCTCTCCTCTGAAGAGGTTGACTTTTTACATTATGAATGGGGCCATCCAAGCCATATTTTTGCCAAGAGCTTCAGTTATTTCCTGTAATTGGATCGTTTGGTAAACTGTGTTCTGTGCCATTGGGCAAAATCAGGACTCACCTAATCCTCTTCAAGAAGAAAGGGGTATGGACAGAAATAACTTGGAAGAGAAGAAACACATCAGAAAGAAATAGACAAGTGCTAGGAAATATCCTGCCTCACTATCACTTCTGCATAGACCACAGGATGAGGGGCTATCTTTACTCCCCCTTTTTTCTAAGATTACTTGTAAGTTCTCTGTTGGTCATTTTATATTATATCTAGCTCTCTCCCTGTAGTTAGTAACAAGACAACAGCTTTTGTATACTCAAAACTGGGGAGTCTGAACAATTAGAAGTAGCTGACAATGCATCCTCTTTCGTGGAGGGCCCAGAATGAAGAGGTCACTTGGTTGCTGAGGTCAGCAGAGAGAGAGGAAATGCAGGAGAGAGTCCCAAACATAATTCTGGGAATTGGTGCACTGACAGAAATTCTGGAAAGTTGTGGCAACAGGATTGCGATGGAGAGGACAATCATGATGGAACCTGTTCTCGTTGTTTACTTTGATATAAAAGTTATGTGAAGCCCCAGGAATCTCCCTGTCTTGGGGCTTCTCCTGGGCCAACCAGAGAGCACACTTCCTGACCACATTTTGTGAGCCAACTGTGGGAACACAGTGTTCCTGAAGGACTCGATCATCTCCATCCTCGATCATCTCCTACAATCTAAATAATTCCTACTTGCTGGATGTTTCACCTAAACTTATAAATGAAGATCTCTCTTTTCCTTTATTTATGTAGGCGACTCTACACACCCCCCTTTCAAGCCCGAGGGTCTAGGATATAACTCATTTTATGATAAAAAGGAATATCTGTTCATTTTCGCAGTTGCCGCTGCAAGGATATATTTCAAACACATTTATAGTGAATGATCACACTATATGGCACAGTGAAATTGATATGTGAAGTTCCCAGAATAGTGAGCAATTAATACAGAATGTACTACAAATCACTGGGGCTCAGGCTGAAGATGGAGCACTGCTTTCATACACCAAGAAATGAATATGTATGCCAGATGTGTAAGAGAAATGCACTAATGGTCCAGGGCTGCGGCTGTATGACTTAGCAATGAAGAATTGACTACGTTAATAATGCTGTCCAGAACACTACAGTCATGCACTGAAAAGGCAGATGCCCACAGTACAATCAGCTTTTCCTTCATAAGGGGTAGTGTTTGAGGAACACAAACTGGCCTCTGGCTCCCACAGACTGCCTGAGAATGCAAACTGTAAAAGGGCTCAACTTTAGAGAAAAGACTGTGCTTTTATTAAAGTCCCATTGGATGGTTCACTTAACATTCACCTCTCTCGCATTTTTAAATTGGTAAATAGGTCACCTTTCACATAGAGTTCACTGTTTATCTAGAAACTCTGCTTCCTTCAGCATCTATTCTGTCTATACCACTTCCCACGACTAGCAGGATTATACACACAGCTAAAGCAAAGTGGCATTATCTTATATTAAATAATGATTGCTTAAAACGATTATTTGGAAGTTAATCAGGACTGCCTTATGACCTCAGTTCACATAATAGTGATTTAATAAATGTCCTGAAGGAAAAAATACTCGCTTCTCAAGAGTTTAGCCTACTCCCATGGCATAACTCATACCTTTAAATAATCTGGTTAGATACTTGTGGTTAACTGTAATGAATAGTCAAATAACTATCTCCTTCCAATGACAAGACATAATTATTGTGAATTCCAACACTGAAAAATAAAATGTAATAGACTAATAATGCACATATATATCACAGAATATTTATGATTATACTATTCAAATAAATTATCATTTTTAAAAAGTAATGGTTTTTCTATCTATGAAATACATTTATTATAGAATATGAAATATGCTAAAATTGAGAAAACAGTTACAATATTTATTGATATGATATTTAATCACATTGCTTTTTTCTGTTTTTCATGATTAAGAAAAATTACCATCATTTTAACATGACTTTAATCATTTTACCTTAAATGGAATGTGATAGTTAATACATTGTACAGTATATTTTTTAATTCACATAATATTATTGAAAAGAATATTACATTGAATTTACATGCCCCGTGTAGTAATATTTTTAAGCTACATTTAGTCTTTATAATTATAAAGCAATACATGTTCATTGAAGAAAGGTTAGAAAAAACAACAGAAAATAACAAAGAAGATAATAATCTCCCACAGTCATCACCAAGGGGTAACCAGTACTATTTTGGGACTCAGGTGATTCATGAATTTGGATAGGAAAAGAATACATCTATGTATCCTTGCTGAAATTTTGCATTTCCTTTAGCCATCAATGTAGGCAACAGTCACATTAAAATATAGGGAATCTAGGGACACCTGGGTGCCTCAGAGGTTGAACATCTGCCTTCAGCTCAGGTTGTGATACCAGGGTCCTGAGATCAAGTCCCGCATCAGGCTCCTCACAGGGAGCCTGCTTCTGCCCCTACCTATCTTGCCTCTCTCTGTGTGTCTCTTAGGAATAAATAAATAAAATATTTTTTAAAAAATAAATAAATAATAGGAAATCTTAATAAAAACAGAGGGTGGGGTGCTTGGGTGGCTCAGTTGGTTGAGCATTCAGCTCCTGTTTTCACTCAGGTCATAATCTCAGGGTTGTGAGATTGAGCCTCATGTGTCAGGTCTGTGCACAGTGCAGAGTCTGCTTGAGATGATCTCTCTCTCTGCACCTCCTCCCTGTTCATGCTCTCTCTCTCTCTCTCTCTCTCTAAAATAAATAAATAAGTAAAGTCTTTTGAAAAAAAGAGTGGAATAAAGAACTGAAATTTCTAAAACTGAAAAATATAATATCTGAAAAAATGCATTGGATAGTCTTAACAGCAAATTGGACACTGAAGAAGAAAAGATAGATGAACTTGAAACTAGGTCAAATGGAAATTATAAATCAAGTGATATTAGCAGCTCCTGTGACCTTATTATCAATAAGAATCACATTACAGTTATTACAGATATCTTAATATTTATACTCATCAATACTTTAAAATTATACTATTATACTATTAGATCCATCACTAAATCACATACAATATTAGTATCTGTCTATAGATATAGGACACACAACACAGCCGGTCCACTATTAGTCACATCTTCACCTTGCAGTTGTTTAGCCACCAAGCAGGGGAAGTAGTATGTTTTAATAATTGGAATTAAACTCAAATAGCTTTGGGGCACCTGGGTGGCTCAGTCAGGTAAGTGTCTGCCTTTAGCTCAGGTCATGATTCCAGGGTCTTGGGATGGAGCCCTACATGAGGTTTCTTGCTCAGCAGGGAGCCTGCTTCTCCCTCTCCATCTGCGTGCTGCTCCCTCTGTTTGTGCTCTCTTTCTGTCAAATAAATAAGTAAAGTCTTTTAAAAATAAATAAACTCAAATAGCTTTGATGATAGATTTAAAGTTTGGGCCATGGTAGAGTAATGAATATTAGACTTACTGTAGCACTGTAAACAACCACTAAACTGTATGAAGCAACTATTTCCAACCACGGGCAATACAAATCACAAGGCTATGATCCATGAGAAAAGGGAAACACATGAAATAAGCTTCGTATCCACTCCAGTTTTCAGCCTGCAAGCACTCTTCAAAGTGAAGCACATAAAAGTGAAACCAAAACAGAAATTGGTGGTCTCACTGGGAAAAGGAAACAAATATCTGTTTGAGGCTACAGCTAGAATTTGCAGGTCAAGAGAAGGTGAACAGTGAAGGATTCCCAGAAACCTGTGTGGGGTCACTATGAGTCTTGGAATAAAACTACACAGTGAGTGCTCAGGGAAAGACTCCAAAAAGCCTAGCATAAATGAGTCATGAGGAGGTCTAACTAAGATCCTAGAGATTTCATTATGGTAGGAGAGGGGACACTGAACAAAGTGGGGAATCCCAAATTAGACACTCTGGGCATTCACTTAAGATCTAAGAAAGTTCATACTTTAAGAGTAATTCCACTCTGTAGTAAACTGAGCCTCTTAATTAACTGCTTGACAGAACAACAGTTAAAATTCCTTAAAAAATCCAAACTATCAATAGGTTATCATTACAATGCCTAGGATATAATCAAAAGTACTAGATATATGAAAAAAACAAGAAAATGTGATTCAGAATCCTTGGTGGAAAAAAAATATATTGATATAATCAGTCCCAGAGATGATATAGATATTAGAATTATCAGACAAAAATTTGTAAATATGTTCAGATATTTAAAATAAAATATGAATAAATGATTCCACAGATAAGGAATCTAAATAGAGAAATGGAAAACTCAAGTCTATGAAGCACATAGACTAAAAAAAAATGAACAGATCCTTATAGTATGTGGAATAATATCAAATAGTCTAATATATATGTAACTGAAACTTGTGAAAGCAATGAAGGAAAAGTCGTGATAGAAAAAAATGAGGAATACAGCAAATTTTTTCCGATTTTTTTCCTGAATTTCAAATGCATGGAACCAAAAAAATATTCAGTGAAACCCCATAACACACACAAAAATTCCACACATAGATACATTACATTCAAATTGTTGAAACACAAAAATAAGAGAAAATCTCACATGCAAAGAAAAAGAGACTGCTTCCATACAAAAGAACAACAAAAAAGAATGACCACAGTCTTCTCATTAGGCATGCAAGCAAGAAGCCAATACAATGGTATCTTTAAAATGGTAAAGGGAAAACAATTAAACTAGAGTTCTACATTCAGCATAAATATTCTTCAAAAATGAAAATGAAATAAAGACATTTTCAGATAAACAAAACCTGAAAGAATTACTTAACAGGAGACCTTCAGAACAGGATTAAAGGAATTTCTTCAGGCTACAGGAAAACTATGTAAAACACAAACTCAGATTTACTTGAAGGAATGACAAATGCCAGAAATTACAAATATATGTTTAAACATAAAAGACTCCTTTTGTTTTTTAATTCCTTTAAATGAAAATTTACTGTTTAAAGAAAAAATAGCAATGTACCTGGGATGCATAGCATACATAAAAGTAAAATGTACAACAACAGTATCCCAAAGGATTGGAGAGTATAAAAGAGCTATGTGGTTAAGTTCTTCCATAACACATAATTACATGTAAAGTGATTAAAATTAATCCAAGCTAGACTATGATAAAGTAATGATGCATATTATAGCCCTTTCAGTGAATAAATACTAATAGATAAAGTGATTGTGATAAGTAAAATAACAACTTCTCAAAAGAGGTCCAGCTCTTAACCCCCAGAACCTATGGATATGTTATCTCTTATGGAAAAGGGGACTTTGCAGATATTATTAAATTAAAGATACTGAGGTCAGGAAATTACCACATTTTATCTAGGTGGACCCAATGTAGACAGAAGGGGGCAATGATCCACAGAATATGGGCAGCCTCAAGAAGCTAGAATATGTAAGAAAGTAGATTCTCCTCTCAAGTCTACAGAAGACCAGAAGATTTCTGACCATTCTCCTGATACCTTGATTTTGTCCTGTGAGACTCATTTTGGACTTTTGACTTCTAGAACCATAAAATATTTACATTGTTTTAAGCCACTACATTTGTACTAATTTTTTATATCAACAAGAGGAAACCAATAGAGTAATTAAGCTAAAAAGCTAATAGAAAAGATAAAATGGGATATGCAAAAAATATTAACTATTAAAGAGCAAGAAAGAAAAAATAGAACAAAAATTAAATCGGAAAAACAAATATCAGTAACTTTCAAAGGATTTAAAATCATATAAAATATGTTGTCAAACCACAAAGCTATTAATTTTAAACCAATTTTTAAAATCCAGAAGTCTCCCAAATACTTTGGAAATAGTGAATTATACTTCTAAATAACCAATGAGTCAATGAAGAAATCACAAGGAAATTAGAAAATATTTCAAATTGAACAATAATGTAAATCTAATGTATCATGCTAGATTGTATGAGATGCAGCTAAAGTAGTGCTTAGAGGAAAAACTATAGCTTTAAAATGCTTCTTTATTTCTTTTAAAGATTTTATTTATTTATTCATGAGAGACACAGAAGCAGAGGCACAGGCAGAGGAAAGAGAAGCAGGCTCCATGCAAGAATCCAGTTGTGGGACTGGATCCCAGGAATCCAGGATCATACCCTGAGCCAAAGGCAGAGGCTCAACCGCTGAACCACCCCAGGCGTCCCTAAAATGCTTCTACGATAAAAGAAGAAAGGTTTGAAATTAGTGATCTAGATTTTCACCTTAAGAATCTAGATAGCAATAAGAAATTTAAACCCAAGTAGAAAGAGAAGATCATAAAGATCGGAGCAGAAATAAATAAAATGAGAAACAAATAGTAGAAAAAATTAACAAAATCAAAACATTTTTTCTTTAAAAATATTAGTAAAACCTATTTGTCCCTAGCATGACTGAACAACCGGGAGGAAAACACATAATTTTCCAAATGGACTGTTTCTGTTAGTTAAACATAAATTTACTCTGTAACCTAGAAATTCTACTCCTAGATATTTACCCAAGTAAAATTAAAATATATTTCCACAAAAATATTTATACAAGAATGATAATAGCAGTGTTATTCATAATAGCCAAGATCTGGAAAAAAAAATAATAGCCAAGATCTGGAAATAGCCCTAAAAGTCCATCAGCAGGAGAATGAATAGAAAATATGTGCATAAAGAAATACTACTTGGCAATAAATAAGAATGGACAACTGATACACAAAATAACATAGACAGGGACACCTGGGTGGCTCAGTTGTTTAAGTGTCCAACTCTTAGTTTCAGCTCAGGTCATGGTCTCATGGGTCATGAGATCAAGCCCAGTGTGAAGGTCCTCACTCAGTGGGGAGTCTGCTTAAAGATTCTCTCTCTCTGCCCCTATTCCTACTCACACTCTGTCTCTTTTTCTCTCTTTCAAATAGAGAAAAAAAAATCTAAATAAAATCTTTTTTAAAAAATCTAAATAAAATCTAAATAAATCTTTTTTTAAAAAAATACATAGAGTTTGAAAATCATAAGCAAAGTAAAATAAACCAGATACAAAACAGTACATATTACATGACTCCATTTGTAGAAACTATAAATATAGGCAAAAAGTAAGCTATGTGCAAACCATATATCCAAAAAGGGTTCAATATCCAAAGTATATAAGATACTCTTGCAACTCAAAAGATGATGGATAAATAGATATATAGAGATATTTCACACTTAAAAAATGGACCAAGTTCCTGAGTTCTTTCCAAAAAAGACATACAAATGACCAATAGGTACATGAAAAGATGCTCCACATCACTAATCATCAGGGCAATGCAATCAAAACCACAATGAGATAGCACCTCAAAGCTGTTAGAATGACTATTAACAAATAAATATAAAAGCTAACAAATATTGTCAAGTATGCAAAGAAAAGCTAACCCCTTTTACACTGTTGGTAGGAATGTAAATTGGTATAACTATTATAGAAAACAGTATAGAGATTCCTCAAAAAATTAAAAATAGAACAATACCACTTCTACATATATATCCAAAGGAAATCATTATCTCAAAGATTTATCTGCAACCCGATGTTCATTGCAGCATTATTCAAAATTACCTAGATATGGAAACAACAACCTAAGTGTCTATCCACAAATGAATGGATAAAGAAAATGTGATATTTATATTTGTGATACATACCCCCCCACACACACACACAATGGAATATATTTAGCCTTAAAGAGAAGGAAATCCTGCCTTTTGCAGGGTGAAACATGGGTGAAACTAGATGGCATTATGCTAAGTGAAATAAGCCAGACAGAGAAAAACAAATACTGAATCATATTATTTACATGTGGTATCTAAAAAAAAAAAAACCTAAGGTGAACTCATGGAAGCACAGTAGAATGATAGTTGGTAGAAGCTGGGAAAGTAGTGTAGTGGGGGAAAGGAGATGCTAGTCAAAGGGTATAAACTTTTAGTTTTAAGATGAATAAATTCTGAGCATCTAATGTACAGTATGGTAACTACAGTTAATAATAATTTATTGAACACCTGAAATTTGCTGAGACTAGATATTAGGAGTTCTCACAAAAAAAGAAAAAGAAGTATATAAGGTGATATATTAATTGACTTGATGGTTTTAATCATTTCACTATGTATATTATAACAAATCATTACATTTTTCACTTTAAACATGTTACAATTTTGTCAGTTATATCTCATAAAACCAGGAAAGCAGAGGGGAGAATCTATGGCAATCCTCCAGTTTGCAAACATCTGCTTCTTCGTTAGATTGTAAACTTTTAGAAGAGTCATGTTTAGCACATTTTAATATCCTTCAGTGGATATGAATCAAAATGAGTTGAATATCCTGGAAGGATCTAGGGACATCTATCAATCAGTCATTAGAGGCAAGCATGATCCTATAATGAGATATAAAAAAATATACACTTTGAAGTAAGAGAGACACTGGGTCAAATCTGCACTGCTTTTTACCAAGTTGCTTAACCTTTCTGAGATTCAGTTGCCTCATTTGTGAAATCATTGGTGATGCACCTAATTCATAGAGTTGTTGTTGGATTAATGAAGCAGTGTCAGCACAGTGCTTGGTAATAGGATCAGTATATGACAATGTCTAATAAAACTCTACAGATACCAGTTTCCTCATGTTTTGAGTAAAATGGTCTCTGAGGTCCCCCTTAGTTTTAGGAGTCCTTGAATCTATGAGCATTCAGTCAATCAACAAAGATACTCACTTCTGTGTTGAAGCTTGAAGGTACAAAAGGAATAAAACATTTTTGACTCTCAAAGAAATTATGGTCCAATGGAAAGGAAAGGACAAAATAACAAATGCTGGCATAGAGGTGGAAAAAAGGTAGCAATGAGAGACAATAAAGACAATGAGAGGTGTGTTCTATCCTTGTGTCAATAGTCTCATTTTATCGATTAACTAGAACAAGCCTAGGACACAGCTAGTGGAAGGGCAAGACCGGGTCCAGTCCTAACTTTGGCTCTGATGTGTCCTCAGATCTAACCTGACCCAATGGCTCATGCATCCACTTGACATCTGCTGCAATACCCCACACTTAGTTGCAAAGATAACCCAAGTTTGTAGAAGCCAATTAGTGGCCAAAAAGATCTGCACGGTTTTGTATGGATGGATGTGCTGCAAATAGCACTATCTGTCAAAACACATTTACACAAAAAAAGTAGAGAAAAGGTCAGTATGGGAAAGATTAATGTTGATTTTCCTGGCTTTACTTGGGTTTAAAATCAGAAGCCTAACTCTTCATTAACACAGGTGATTAAGCTGATTACACCATTATAACTAGTAATCGGTCAGATGGCTTGATTAGACTAATTTATTGTCATTACTCTGACATGCATTTCTTACATGCAGCACCCAAAAAAAGGAGACTTTGTGTTTGTAAGTCCACAATCCCTCATCAGAAATTCCCAGTGTCAAATGGTTTTGAGATTCAGAACTTTTTGGACTTCAGAAAGCTAATTTGGTACATATACCTTTCAGTATATAACACTCCTAGCAGAGTCTGGGAAGGCACTCTGTAATCAAACAGCAAGACACATGAATTGACACATTAAGCAGGATAAATAAAGTTGATGAAGAGCCTTATGTCCACTCAGGCCAGGTTTTGCTGCCAAATGAGTTCAGGTCAGCTCAGGTTTTGCCACCTGAAATGAAACACTTTGGATTTTCAGAGCTTTCAGTATTTTAGAATTATGAATAAGGAATTATGGACTGTATCAAATTTTGTAGAGAGCAACTGGCTAATTCTTATCTAAAATCTCCATTGATATATCTAGGTTATGCACATGATTAATAGCTAGAATTATGATCAGAATCCTTTTTCACTGAGTACTGTGGGCACTTGCAGAAAAGGAAAGAAGGGTATCTGTACCATTACTTGTTTTCACGCCCACAGTATACAAAGCTAATTAGCCACTGCCTTTTCTGGGTCTGGAGCAGGGGGGTTGGCAAATTGTGGCCGGTGGGCAAAATCCAGCTACTATTCATTTTTGTAAATAAAATGTTATTGGAACACAACCACATCCTTTGGTTTACCTATTACTTTTATGCTACAACAGCACAATTTAGTAGATGCAACAGAGACTATATGGCTTTAAAAGTCTAAAATATTTACCATATGGTCATTTAAAAATTTTTTTGGCTGGTCCTGGTCTTGAGGTAGTCTCATGATCCTTACCTGAGTGCTCTAGTCACTACCAATAGATTAGAGGGGACAGTTGAGATGAAACCTATTTCCATCCCCGGCATAGTGGGTCAAAATTATTCACAGCAACCTCCATTAGTATATTTTGTGCAATTTCCCCATTTGAAAGGATGCAATGGGGCTCCTGGGAGGCTCAGTCAGTTAAGCATCTGACTTTGGCACAGGTCATGATCTCAGGGTCTGGGATGGAGCCCCATGACAGGATCCATACTCAGCAGAGAGTCTGCTTCTTCCTCTTCCTTTGCCCCTCCCCCCACTCATGCTTGCCCTCTCAAATAAATAAAATCTAAAAAAAAATAAACAAAAGTAAAGGAAAGTGATTCCAACTATTTTAAAATTCATTAATCCTAATAATTATATTGTATACTTCCATGGAGTGACACAGAAATATCTCAAGTCTCCACAGCCATGTTTAGAATTGTTTCCATTTTAAACAAAAACAGAAATATAGGACAAGAAAGGTTAGGTTTTACCAGAAAAGACTGGCACAAGATCCGTCTCACTGGGTATTTAAAAATTTTAAAAATGAGGACTCTGATTTTTCTCCCACAGCTTATCTTAGTATGATACCTTATTACCCCAAGGTGGGTGTTCAAGCTGAGCAATAGAGGAAATAGTCCTAGTTTTAGATTTACCTCAAAGTGAGGCATGAATTATCTTGACAAAATATAGCTCAACATCAGTGGTTAATAGCTGGCCTATTCAAGTTTGTGTCAACATGAAAGAGCTTTTTATCTGGTCTCTGTTTTTATTCCATGTAACACCACAGTGGGAACCTGTAGGGTTAATTACAACCTAATGAATGAATGGATGTTCTTCACATAACCTGGAGCTATTTCCACACATAATTCACTCTCCAAGGCCACTCTGCTGACTGGCCATCCACTATCCAACACAAATGCCAATACTTGGAGAAATACGATGCCTTCACTGAATGACTATGTACACAGCCTTCTCACTCACTGTGTGCAGGGCTCTGTGCTAGGCACTGCAGAGAATTTCTGAAAGCATAACCATTTCCTCTTGGCCCCAATATCTTATAACGTAATTGGGAAAGTAAAGCACACACTCATAAAAATTAAACAATCATAAAGAACTAAATAATACCAGGTAATTTGTGGTCATTTGCCAAACTTCAGGCCAACACTTCAGCATAAATCACATTGCAGCAAGAGTTCAAAACTGTCTGGAAAATCCTTCTCATCTAATATCATTAATGCGTGTTTCAAACAATGAGATTTCTATTTATTTTGACAACTATTCCCAGTGTCAGGATTTAGCAAGCAAGTATGAAAAGATGAGTAGACAGGAACTTGACAACCTAATTTTATAATATGAATTTTGAAAATATTTATGGAAGAATTTTTTTATCCTATTTATTATACATTCTTACAGAGAATCTTGGAGTCTCCAAATATTACAGTTTGAGGCAGTTTAAATGTAGGAAATACCATGCCTTCACTTTTAAATGTGGAAATGAAGAACTAGAGGTTTCAAGTGGCTTTCTCATCATTAATGGCAATCTAGCCTAGATTGTTGGTCTTCTAACTCCGAAATGGGGATGGGGTGACAGGAAGGGTGTGTTACAATAGTCTGGATTATGTAATATTGCAATAGTCTTCTTTGTAGTAAAAGGCCTCAGTAGGCCCAGGAGATCTGTGGAAAATACAAGATAAGAGTTAAAGACTAGGGGAGGCTTTCAGTTGTAGGGCAGCTAACATTATTTTGAAGGCAGAGCATCTGCAACCAATTCTAACTTCCAAAGTTGGATAGACTAATAGTGGGAAGGCTAGAAAGCAGAGTCTGGATTCATGGCTCCCTTTTCTATGGATAGAACTTTAAAAACAAAACAAACAAACAAAACCCCACAAAAAACAAGATTCTCTTATCATGGAGAGAAAAGTCATTCCCCAACAACTACCAGTAATTAGAGTGATCAACCATGTCAGCTTTCCACAAATTCTCCCAATTGGACACTGAAAATTCTTCATCCTAAGACCCATTGGTTCCAGGCAAACTGGGATGGTTGGTCGCCTTAGAAGGGAAGCATGGTACCCACAGAATAAGGACACTTATTTGGTTTGGAACTGGACAGACAACTGCTACTCCCTAATGGTCCTCTCTGATGCTGAGTGCATAGAGGAAGGTCCTCTACCCTACATACTGTAAAAAGTGATTATTCCTCCATGAAGGTGTTTGAGCTTCTGACTAAAAAACGATCACTACACAATCAGTCCATGTCTATACACAGTCAGACAAGTTGACCAAATCACAAAAGAAAACACATGGAGTAGGAAGATATTTCTGTTTCTCTTTCCACTATTTCTTGCTTAAATGGTACCTTTGTCAAAATGTATGTGATTGCAGAGTGACAAGCACAGTGTAAGTCTTTATAAGTGCTTTTTCCTTGAAGTTACTCAATGTCACAAATAAAAACTTTATTTTTAGCAAAGTGCTTCTAAGAAGAGGATTTTGAGGCAAAAGTATTGAATGTACAGATGAGAATAATTCAGTCCTGTGCTCTGCAAGGCTGGCCTCTTTCCATAGGAACACCTTCCTAGGACCATTCCCATCTATATCAGCCTGTGCTAACGAAACAAGCCAATTTGGATACTGGCTTAACCCCAATATCACCACAGAGGAAACTCTTCTGCCCTTAAAAAAAAATAGACCCTGCATGCCAAAGTCAAATGGAAATGGGCAAATGGCTTTTGGTTCATACACCCATTGTGGTTGACCATACCAGCTGGCCTAGGGAAGAATTCTGGCCTTACCTCTCCAACCATCTGCATGATCAGCAGGAAGTCATTTGACCTGCTTCAGTTTGGGCCTTATAAAGCAACATCACTCGATTAGAATGATCTCTATCTAGCCACAAAAAGCATTGAAAGTATTTCTATATCTTTTGCTTTAACTCCTATGTTCAAGATTTGGCTTACTTATTCAGGCAGACAATATTAGAGTGCTCCTCTTTCTACATGGTAACAAGGCCCTGTGCTCGGTGTCGTATATATTGGTAAGTAAGCAACAAGACCTCTGCTCTCAGAGTTCACAGTCTGTAGGAGAAATACAATAGACAAGAACACAAACAAGGTATAAGTGTGAATTAAAGTGGCCAGATCCAGCACATGAAAGGGGAATAATGAGAAGTTCAGGAAGTGCCCATCTGATGATTTCCACTTTTCCAATGAGGTGTGAGGTAAAGTCACCAACTAAGTATGCACCAGAGAGAAGTAGGAGAGAAGATGTGAGAGAGAAAAAGCATAAAATAGTCATCTCATAAGGCGACAGGGAGTTTACAGTGAAGTGTGGCCAGATGGCCAGGCAATATTGGAAGTCCTCCTGAGGTTTGAGATCAAGAATTTAAAAGGGACCCAGTCTACTCAGTTATGGTTTCCTCTGAGCTCCACAGCTCAGATGTAAGAAGAATAAAGCAGACAGCTTGGTTCATTGGAGCAGTGGTTCTCAGCCCTGTCTGGGTATTAGAACCTCTTAGGAGCTTATAAAAAAAAAAAAATACTGAGACACAGGCTCCTCCTGCAGAGAGTAATTCAGTTGGAGCCCAGGCATGGGTAATTTTGAAGACTCTGGTATGGTGAAAGTTTTTTGGTTATGGGCTTTAAAGAGAGAGTAGGATAGCCAGAAGAAGCAGATGTCTGCAAGACTGGTTGAGCAGAGAACCTATGCTGGACAAAAAAAATGAAGGGAAGTCAAAAGGGAGTTAATGAAATTAGGGGGTTCAGTGGACCACAATGATGTCAAGGAATGACTATACTGGAGTTCCTTGAGAAGTTAACTAGGAGGATAAAAGCTTTTAGTAGGAGTGTGGTATTACCATTGCATATACTTAAGGGATTTTTTTTTAAGTTGTTATGGTGAAGGAATCTAAGATGTGGCCATGGGAGTGGGTGGCTAGCCAATATAGAAAAAAGAAAAATACTGCAGATGAGAAGGTCAAGGAACTGAGAGGCCAGGATGTGGTGTAGACCATCCACCTGCAAGCTGAGATTGCCAAAAATCACCATAGGAGTTGGGGTGTAGCAGGGAACTCTGAACCAGGAATTAGGTCTATAATAAATGACCAGGGCCAACAGAACTGGGGGATTCTTGAAAATTAGGCTGGGATAGAGTGTCTCCTGAACCTCTATCCTCTGATACCTCAGAACCTCTGAGGCCTTCTGAACCAGGCAGCTAACAGGCCTCAGACAAGTGGGCTGAGCTCAGGGTCTAATCTGAGGAAGAAGGTATAATTTATATGGCCAGTCACAGCATCCACACACACACACCAGACTTCCTAAGCCAGAGGCACACTCAACATCCACACTGACGTCTAGCAGCCATCTCAACTGGACATGTCCAGAACTGAGCTCCAGATGATCCCCTCCCCACCTGCTCCTGCAAAGCCTTCCCAGCTCAGTTAGAGGTACTTTTATCCTTCTCATCACTAAGGCCAACTACAGCCTCAATTCTTCTCTTTCTCTCACTTCCCACCTCCATTTTTCCCACCCCACTGCCAGCCAGCATTGTTGCTCTCTTAGGCACAGCAACAGACTCCAAATTACTCTCCTCACTTTTGCTCTTAGCCCCCTACCATCTGTTCTTAACCTAGCAGCCAGAGTGATGTTTTTAAAATAAAGCCTCATACCATGGACATTTACAACCTTGGCCCCTGAAGATCCCCACCAACATTAAACCCAGCTAACAGAACTTCCCAGAGTCCCTGCTGCTACATCTCTTTCCCAGGGCTGAAGCTGTTGTTATGGTGAGACCTGCCCCCAGGACCCCAGTCAGTGCTCTGCCCCCAGTCTCTGGTATTGGGATGACTCAGAGCCCCACCATCTGTAGGACTGGAGTTGCCACAGCTCTCTGTACTGCCCCATGGGTTCTGATTTGTGGCTTTAATGGGCCATCACCAGAACCATGCTGTTGATGCTTTGTGACTGTCCCCTGCAGCGAGTGAGGACTTTAACCTACCATCCCCAGGGTGTGCTGTTATTACACCTTGCTTCCTGAGCCCAAGCCACCAGTGTACTCTGTCATCCCAAGTCCATATGGCTAATGTGCCCCTCCTCTGGAGCCACAGTCCCTGCAGTGAATGCCAGAGACCCAGGTCCCAGTTCCATGAAAGATCCACACATACCGCACTTCAGACACCAGTGCCAGCAAGTGCAAGCACTGTGGTAGTTCTGAGTGCATCTGACCCCAGTACTCTGGCTCTGCTGCCACTTTGAATGCAAACACACATGACCTGAGCCAAGAAGGATCCCCTCTGACAGAACACTCTCCTACAGGCAAAGAAGGAGAACAGGAGGACCTCATCAACCTTCACCTTTGAGGACCCTGACAGCCCTAGCTACCACTGCCACTCTTAGGATCTCTGCAATCTTGGCCACAGAAGAACCCACAGTCTTCATTGACATTGACCTCAGCTAATGGAGACTATGCTATGTGCCCTCCCAGAAACCAAAGATGCTACAATCCACCTAGCTGGCACCCTCACATCCACATTCAGGGAAAAACCTTTCTCCACCAATTCACTTCAAAAGGCTGGAAGAGGTGACTGCTCCCGCAAATGAGCAGACATTAATGCAAAGCCACTGGAAATGCAAAAAAGTGAGGCAAAGCCAAAAGAACACAATAATCTTTTAGTTACTGACTCCCCAAAAAATAAAGGTCTGAAGAAGAATTCAAAATAATTATTTTAAGGAATAATTATTTTAAGGAATCTCAGTACAATTCAAGGGAACACAAATAGGCAACTCAATGAACTCAGAAAACTGTGTGAGCAAAACAAGAATTTCAACAAAACGATAGGAGTAATTAAAAAAAAAATGGAACCAAACAGAAATTCTGGAGCTAACGAAATACAATGAATGAAATGAAAAATTCAATATACAGCTTCAACAGCAGGCTCAATCAAGTAGAAGAAATAATCTGTAAACTTGAACACAGATCTCTTGACATTATCCAATCAGAGGAGAAAAAAAGAAATGAAAAAGAATGGGGGAAAAAAGCCTATGTTGATTATGAGATAACACCACACAGAACAGTATTCACATTTTGAAAGTCCCAGAAGAAAGGAAAAAAGGAAAGAAGGAAGGCCAAAAATATCATTAAGGAAATCAGGGCTGAAGTTTCCCAAATCTGGGGAGAAATATAGCCACCAAAATACACAAAGTTTAAAACTCCCCAAACATTTTCAACCCAAAGAAATATTCACCAAGACACATTATAATCAAATTCTAAAAGACAAAAAGAATTTTTAAAGTGGTAAGAGAAAAAAGATTTATCAAATACAAGGGAACCCCAATAAAACTATCAGCAGAAACCCTGCACAGCAAGAGAAACAATCAACAAAACTAAAAGACAACTTACTAAATGGGAGAAGATATTTGCAAATGACATCTCTGACAAAAGGTTAGTATCCAAAATATATAAAGAACCTATACAACTCAATATCAAAAAAAGGAAATAATCCAAATAAAAATGGGCAGAAGACATGAACAGATATTTCTTTAAAGAAGAAATAAAGATGGCCAATAGACATGTGAAAAGATACTCAACATCACTAATTATCAGGGAAATGCAAATCAAAACTACAATGACATATCACTTTATACCTGTCAAAATGGCTAAAATTAAAAACACAAGAAACAATAAATGTTGAAGAGGTTGTGGAAAAATAGGAACCCTCATGCACTGTTGGTGAAAGTACAAACTGGGGCAGTGAGTGTGGAAAATATTATGGAATTTCATCAAAAGTTAAAAATAGAACTACCCTACAATCTAGTAATTGCACTACTGGGTATTTAACACAAAAAAACAAAAACACTAATTCAAAGGGATACATGCACCCCTATATTTATTGCAGAATTATTTACAATAGCCAAATTATGGAAGCAGCTCGTGTTCATGAATGATGAATGGATAAAAATGATGTGATATATATATTATAGAAATATACCATATGATTTCACTCATATGTAGAATTTAAGAAACAAAACAAACAAGCAAGGGAGAAAAGAGAGAGACAAACCAAGAAACAGATTCTTAACTATAGAGAAAAAACTGATGGTTACAAGAGGCAGGTGGGAGGAAGGGTGAAAGAGGTGAAGGGGATTAAAGAGGATGCTTATCATGATGTGCACTGGGTAATGTATAGAATTCTTGAATCACTATACAGTACATCTAAAACTAATATAACACTAGATGTTAACTATACTGGAATTAAAATTAAAACTTAATTTAAAAAATTAATTAAAAAAAAAAAACTATCAGCAGAAACCTTTCAAGACAGGAAAGAATGGGATGACATCTTCAAAGTGCTCAAATAAAAAACCTGCAAAGCAAAAATATGATGCCCAGCAATGTTATCCTTCAAAAATAAAAGAGATAAAGATTTTCCCAGACAAAAGTTGAGAAAATTTACCACAATACCTAAGAAATGCTAAGGAAGTTTCTCACACTTAAATGAAAGTATGCTAACTAGTAATATAAAAACATATGAAAGCATAAAATCCACTAGTAAAGGTAAGTATACAGTCAAATTCAAAATATCCTAATACTGCAATGGTGTTATGTAAATCCATTTTAAATCTAGCATATAAGTTAATAGAAAAAAGTGTTCAAAATAACTATAGCTAGAATATTTTGTTAATGGATACATTACATAAAAAGATGTAAATTGTGACATCAACATCAAATGTGAGAAGCAAGAACTTTTTTTGTACAATTGAAGCTAAGTTGTTATCAGTTTTAAATAGACTGTTATAAATTCAGATATTATTATGATGCTTCATGGTAATCACAAAGTAAAAGCCTATAATAGAGTCACAAATGATATAAAGAAAACAAAGCATATAAGTACAAAAAAAATCAATTCACAAAGAAAATAGCAAGAGAGAAAGGAATCAAAAATTAATCAGAAAACATTTAAAATGGTGCTGGCAAGTCCTTACCTATCAATAATTACTCTAAATATAAATGGTTTAAATTATCCAATGAAAAGACAGAAGGACCAAAAACCAAAACCCAAGTATATGGTACATGCAAGAGACTTACTTCAACTTTAAGGGTACCCATAGGCTAGAAGTGAAAAAATGGAAAAAAGGTATTCCATACGAAAGGAAAGTAAAAGACAGCAGGGGTAGCTATACTTATGACAAACAAAGTGGTCTTTAAGTCAAAAGCTGTAACAAGAGACAGAAAGGCCATTATATAATGATAAAGGGGTCAATTCATCAAGAGAATATAATGATTGTAAATATATTTGTATCCAATATCAGAGCACCTAAATATATTAAACAATTATTAACAGATCTGAAGGCAGAAATAGGCAGCAGTGCAATAATAGTAGGGAACTTTAATACTCTTCTTTCAACAATGGGTAGATCATTCAGACAGAAAATCAATAAGGAAATAATGGACTTGAACTATACTTCAGACCAAAGGGACCTAACACGAATACAGAACATTCCATCCATCAGCAACAGAATATACATTCTTCTCAAACACACACAAAACATTCTCTAGATTGCATGCTGGGTCCAAAAAAATATCTTAAAAAATTAAGAAGAGTGAAATCATATCAAGTATCTTTTCCAACAAAAATAGTATGAAATTAAAATTAGTAAGGAAAGAAAAGCTGGAAAACTCACAAATATAGGGAAAATAAACAACCTACTTCTCAACAACCAATGGGACAAAGAAATCAAAAGAAATTTTAAAAAATCTTGAGACAAACAAAAATGGAAATACAACATATTGAAAGCTATGGTAAGTTTTTAAAAAGCAGTTCTAAAAGAGAAGTAACAAACACCTATACTAAGAAAGAAAAAGATCTCATATAAACAATTTAAACTTACACCAAAGGAACTAGAAAAAGAAACACAAACTAAGCCTAAAGTTTGCAGAAGAAACGAAATAATAAAGATTAGAGCAGAAACAAATTAGAAACCAGAAAGACAATAGAAAAGATCAACAAAACTAAGAATTGTTTTCTTAAAGAGATAAACAAAATTGACAAACCTTTAGCTAGACTAAATATGAAAAAAGAGATGACTTAAATTAATAAAATTATAAATAAAAGAGGAGACATTTCAACTGATACCACAGAAATATAATGAATCAGAAAACTACTATAAACAAATATATGCAAATAAAATAACTTATAAGAAATGGATAATTCCTAGAAACATACCAAGACTGAATCAGATAGAGGATAGATAGATGGATGGATAGATAGATAGATAGATAGATATTGGTATATATAGTCATATATGTACTACATATATAATATTAGTAACTAATGAACAATCTGAAAGAGAAATTAAGAAAGCAATCCCATTGTGCTCACTTCAGCAGCATATACATATACTAAAATTGGAATGATACAGAGAAGATTAGCATGGCTCCTGCGCAAGGATGACACACAAAGAAAGCAATCCCATTTACAATAGTAGCAAAGACAATATAATATTCAGGAATAAATCTAACCAAAGGGGTGAAAGATCTATACATTGAGAACTATAATACATTGATCAAAGAAATTAAAGAAGACATAAATAAAGAGAAAGATATCTCATGTTCTTGAATTGAAAGAATTAATATTGTGGAAAGTCCATGCTATCCAAAACGATCTGCAGATTCAATGCAGTCCTAGCAAACTTCCAAAGGCATTTTTCACAGGAATGGAAAAACTATCCTAAAATTGATATGGAACCACAAAAGTCCCCAAATAGCCAAAGCAATCTTGAGAAAGAAGCACAAAGCTAGAGACATCACATTTCCTGATTTCAAACTATATTACAGAACTACAGTAATCACAACAAAATGGTACTGGCATAAAATAGGTACATAGACACATGGAACATAATACAAAATCCAAAAATTAAACCCAGGCATATAAAGTCCACTAATTTTCGGCAAGGTCATCAAGAACACACAAAGGGAAAAGGATAGTCTCTTCAGGAAATAGTGTTGGAAAAACTGGGTATCCATATGCAAAAGAATGAAAGTGAACCCATATTTTATACCATATATAAAAATTAACTCAAAATAGATTGAAGACTTAAATGTAATACCTGATACCACAAAACTCCTAGAAGAAAACACAGGAAAAAAGCTCCTTGATATTGGGCTTGGTAATGATTTATTGGACAAGAGACAAAAAGCAAAGGCAACAAAAGCGAAAATATACAAGTGAAACTGTATCAAACTAAAGAGTTTCTGTACAAGAAAAAAATGAGCAATAAATTGAAAAGACAACCTACAGAATGGGAGAAAACATTTGCAAGTCACTTATCCTATAATAGGTTAATAAACAAAATAAACAAAGAACTACAACTCTATAACAAAAAAAAATCCAATTTAAAAATAGGTGAAGGATCTAAATAAATATTTTTTTCAAAAAAGACATACAAATGGCCAACAGTACATAAAAGGGTACTTTACGTCATAATTATCTGAGAAATACCTCAGATCAACTCACATATGTTAAGATGGCTATTATCCAAAAACACAAGAGAGAAACTCCCAGGTGGCTCAGTAGTTGAGCGCCTGTCTTCAGCCCAGGACATTATCCTGGAGTCCTGGGATCGAGTCCCACATCGGGGTCCCTACATGGCGCCTGCTTCTGTCTCTGCCTATGTCTCTGCCTCTCTCTTTCTGTGTCTCTCATAGATAAATAATAAATAAAATCTTTAAAAACAAAAGAAAAAAAAACCCACAAGAGATAATAAATGTGGGCGAGGATATGGAGAAAAGGGAACCCATATACACTGTTGATAGGAAATGTAAGTTAGTACAGTTATTATGAGAAACAGTATAGTGATTCTTCAAAAATTAAAAATAGAGCTATCACATGATCCATTAATCATACTTCTGGGTTTATATCCAAAGGAAATTAAATTGGTATCTCAAAGAGATATCTGTACTCCCATGTTCATTGCAGCATTATTCACAACAGCAAGATATATAAACAACCTAAATGTCTTTGAATCCTTTAATAGATAAGTGGATAAAGAAGATATGTGTATATAAACATGTGTGTATATACATGTGTGCATGTGTGTATGTATATATACACATATATATGTATCTATGTGGTATGTATGTGTGCATATAATGGAATATTATTCAGCCGTTAAAAAGGAGACCTGCCATTTGCAATAATATGGATGGACCTGGAGTATGTAATGCTAAACGAAATAAGTCAGAGAAAGACAAATATGATAGCACTTACATGTGAATTTTTTAAAAACACAGAGTGCAAGGAGAAGAAAATGGGGAGCTATTGGTCAAAGTGTACACACTTTCCATTTTAAGAATAAGCTCTAAGTTTCTAATGTACAGCATGGTGACTGTAGTTAATAACATGGTGTTTTATACTTGAAAGTTACTGAGTATAATCTTAAGCATTCACAAAACACACACACACACAAAAGTTAACTATATGAGATAATGGATGCCTTAAGTATCTTGATCTTGGTAATCATTCCGGAAGGTACATGTATCATCAAACCATCACGTTGTACACTTTAAATGTATCCAATTACTTTGTCAATTATTCCTGATTAAATTTGAAAAAATAAATAGAATTTGCTCCAGCCACTTCTTATCCCATTCCCTGATGCACTTGTCTCATAGCCCTTATCACCAACTAATTATTGATATCATTATATTACATAACAAATGTAAAATTACATTATACTTATTTATGTTTACAGTTGTATTTCCATGCTAAACGTAAACTGCATTAGGGCAGGGATTTTGTCTGTTTTGCTCACTGCTATATTTCTTGTGCTTACAACAGTGCCAGATATGGGGAACCTGGGTGGCTCAGTCACTAAACATATACCTTTGGCTCAGGTCAGGATCCCAGAGTCCTGAGATTGAGCCCCACATTGGGCTCCTAGCTCAGTGGGGAGCCTGCTTCTCCCTCTCCCTATACTCCTCCACCTTGATTGTTCTCTCTCTTGCTTTCTCTCCATCTCTCTCAAATAAATAAATCTTTAAAAAACAAAAAACAGTGCAAGACACATAGGAGACGCTCAACACCTACTTCTTAAACAGATGAACAAAAAAATGTATGAACAAAAAAAAAAAGACATGAATTCATGTCCAGGGGTGACCCAAAGCATGTGAGATCTGAGTTTTTATTGGGGATCAGAAGACTTAGGTCAAAGAGCATGAGGTAGAACCAAAGTTATAATAAAATCTTTCAATCCTTGACTAGAGAGTGTGACTTATTCTGCACCCACCAGTTGAGAGAATGGATAATATTAATGTGCACTTTCTGCCTCCATCTCTGAGGCAGACAATGTGGGTGGGAGGTAAAAGAAATAAGGCAGGGACTAATGCAGGGTTCTACTCTACAAAAAATGCTAAAACATTTGCAAGCATAATGTTGTGCCGGATGCTTCAGATGAGAGAGAGATGGTCATGTGAATGTTATGGTTTGCTGGATAAAATGTGGTCTCAAAACATGAGTCAGAGTCCCCTAGAAAGTCTGGAATTTCTAATAATTAAGTTTCCTCAGTGCAATAAAAAACCATGATCTCATCTCTCCCTATAAGCAGCTATGTTCTCCAGGGTAACAAAGCTCAGAATTTCTCTTAAAAAGATTTTACTGGATGAGATAAAAGAAGGTTAATGCTCATCTACATTTCCCTGCCTAATGTCATCATTATTGCTTGGTTATAATCTTTGAACAATCCCCATAATTCAGGATTTGTTGACATTATTTAAGCTTGCAAAAAAAATATTTTTAAAAGTCAAAGAGTTCAGAAACCAAGCCCCCTGCATGATTTAGGTTTTTATTACAACTGAAATGATGTGAGTGATAACAGTTCATCCCTTGGGATTACATGTCCAAAGGAGCAAATCCATACCTCAAATTGGCTTTTGATCTCTAGTCCATAAGAGACAAGCCAAAGTTTAAATACAGCAGAGAAGCTTCAATACAGCCCAGACTCAGATACAGAAATGAAGCATTGGCCTGGCTCTTTTGGAGAAAGCAATTTTCAGGAAGAAGAGAAAAGGAATTATGGGTTTGGTGTGTGTGTGTGTGTGTGTGTGTGTGTGTGTGTGTGTGTACACATGATTGAAGAAGCACATATTTAGGCATACCTCAGAGATATTATGGATTTTGTTTCAAACCACCACAGTAAAGCAAATACCTCAATAAAGCAAGTCAAATGAATTTCTTAGTTTCCCTGTGCATAGAAAAGTTATATTTATACTACATACTATAATATAGTCTAAGACTATTAAATGTGCAATAGCATTATGTCTAAAAAAATGTACATTCTTTAATTTAAAAATGATTTGACTCTTCCTTTCACAATTTCTCTGTAGCTTCTGATGCTATTTGATAGCATTTAACCCACAGTAGAATTTCATTCAAAGTTGGGGTCAGGGGTACCTGGGTGGCTCAGTTGTTTAAGCTTCCAGCTCTTGGTTTTGGCTCAGGTCATGACGTCAGGGTCATGGAATCCAACCCCGTGTCAGGCTCTATGTTTCTGTGGAGAGTCTACTTGGATATTTCTGCATATTTCTCTCTCTGTCTCTCTCTGTCTTTCTCTGTTTCTCTCTCTCTCTCTCTCTCCTCAAATAAATAAATAAATAAATAAATAAATAAATCTTTTTAAAAAGAATAAATTTGGGGTCAATGGTCACAAACCCTGCCGCTCTTTATAACTAAGTTTATATCATATTCTAAATCTTTTATTGTCATTCAACAATCTTCACACCATCTTCATCAGGTAGATTCCAACTCAAGAAACAGCTTCCTTTGCTCATCCATAAGAAGCAACTCCTCATTCATTCAAGTTTTATCATGAGATTGCCGTAATTCAATCATATCTGCAGGCTCTACTTCTAATTCTGCTTCTTTTGATGTTTCTATCACATCTGCAGTTACTTCCTCCACTGAAGTCTAGAACCGGTCAAAGTCATCCGTGAGGATGGGAATCAACTTCTTCCAAACTCTTGTTCCTGTTGACACTTTTATCTCTTTTCATGAATCACAAATGTTCTTAATGGCATCTAGAATGGTGAATCCTTTCCAGAAGGTTTTCAATTTACAGTGCTCAGATTCCTCAGAGGAATCACAATATGACAGCTATAGCCTTAAGAAATTTATTTCTTCGATAATAAGGCTTAAAAGTCAAAATTACTCTCTGATCCGTGAGTTACAGGATGGATGTTGTGTAAGGAGGCATGAAAACAACAATAATCTCATTGTACATCTCCATCAGAGCCCTTGGGTAACTGGGATCATTGTCAATGAGGAGTAATATTTTAAAACAAATCTTTTGCTGAGCTGATGTCCCCAAAGCTGGCTTAAGATATTCAGTAAACCATGTTGTGAACAGATGTGCTGTCATCTAGTCTCTGTTGTTCCATTTATAGAGCAGAGGCAAAGTAGATTTAGCATAATTCTTAAGGGCACTAGACTATTTGGAATGGTAGATGAGCACTGGCTTCGATTTATAGCCACCAGCTGCATTAGCCCCTACAAGAGTCAGCCTATCATCTGAAGCTTCGAAGGTAGGCATTGACTTCTCTTCTCTAGCTATGAAAGTCCCAGATGGCATCTTCTTCCAACTGAAGCCTGTTCCATCTACATTAAAATCAGTTGTTCAGTGGAGCCACCTTCATGATTGATCTTAGCTAGATCTTCTGGATAACTTGCTGCAGCTTCTACATCACACTGCTGATTTACTCTGCACTTGTACGTCATGGACACAGCTTCCTTCTTTAAACCTCATGAACTCACCTCTGTCAGCTTCAGATTTTCTTCTGCAGCTTCCTCACCCCTCTCAGCCTTCACAGAAGTGAAGAGAGTCAGGGCCTTGCCCTGGATCAGCCTTTGGCTTAAGGAAATGTTGTGACTGGTTTGATCTTCTACCCAGACCACTAAACCTTTCTCTATATCCAGCAATAAGGCTGTTTTCCTTTTTTTTTTTTTTTTATCATTCATATACTCACTGGAGTAGTGTTTTCACTTCCTTCAAGAACTTTTCCTTTGCATTCACCACTAGGCTTTTGGCCTATCTTGGCTATCAACATGACTTCCTCATGCTTAATTCTTTCTAGCTTTTGAATTAAAGTGAGAGATGTGACTCTTTCTGTCACTTGAACATTTAGAGGCCACTATAGGGCTATTAATTGGTGTATTTCAATATTGTTGTGTCTCAAGGAATTGAGAGGCCCAAGGAGAGGGAAAATGATGGTAACATAGCCAGTCGATATAGCAGTCGAAACACATATATTTATTGCTTAAGTTCACTGTTTTATAGGGGTCCCTGCAGTTCATGGCACCCCAAAACAAGTATAATAGCAACATCAAAAGTCACTGATCACAGATCACCATAATAAATATAATAATAAAAAAGTTTGAAATATTTCAAGAATTGCCAAAATGTGACACTGAGGCACAAAGTGAGCAAATGCTGTTGGGAAAATGGTGGCAATATACCCACTTGACACAGGGTTGCCACAAGCCTTCAATTTGGAAAAAAAATGTAAATGCAGTATCTGTGAAGTGAAATTTTTTTTAAAGATTTTATTTATTTATTCATGAGATACAGAGAGAGGGGGCGGGGAGAGAGAGAGAGAGAGAGGGGCAGAGACACAGGCAGAGGGAGAAGCAGGCTCCAAGCAGGGAGCCCAATGTGGGACTCTATCCTGAGTCTCCAGGATCATACCCCTGGGCTGAAAGTGGCGCCAAACCGCTGGGCCATCGGGCTGCCCTGTGAAGTGAAATTTATTTCCAAAACACAATAGGGGGCACCTGAGTGGCTAAGTCAGTCAAGCATCTGCCTTTAGCTCAGGTTATGATTTCAGAGTCCTGGGATAGAGCCCTGCATCCGGCTCCCTGCTCAGCGGTGAGCTTCTCTTTTCCCTCTGCCTGCAGCTCCCCCTGCTTGTGTGCTCTCTCTCGCTCTCTCTCTCTCTCTCTCTAATAATTAAAATCTTTCAAGAAAAAAAAAGCAAAGCACAATAAAATGAGGTATGCCTGTATAAGATTTTTAGAAGCTAATGCCCATGGTAGAAATGACCTACAATTGGAGAGGCAGGGGTGAAATGGGTAATGATCAAGCATATTGTGATGTGTGTGTTTCAGAGGTCCTGACAGTTCAGAAAAATCTAAAATAAATAAGTAATAAAAGAGCTAGAAGGAAAGCCCCAGGGGTAGAGGAAGGAGGTAAGCAATTTCCATCAGAGCTCAAGTAAATCTGTAGGGGCTTGGAATCAAGGGAAGGCACCTGTCTCCAACTTGTAGGTTCTGAGATCATGAGTCTGCTCACATGGTTCAGGGACTCTGAGATGCGTGGTGCAGATGGAACTAAACATGAAGTTTTCTCCCTTTCAGGATTCTGTTTTTCCAAAATGGGGTTTGAAAGTGACTGAACTAGTAACAGGCATTCATTCATTTAGTCATTCAATTATATAATTACCAAGCATCCACAGTGCACTATGAATTTGGTGGTCCCAAATGAGCCATTTCTCTCAGCTCTATGGAACTCTCCCAAATTGATTCTGGGCCTTTAGCCTTGTGGCTGGCTGAGACCAGGAGGACAGGGGCAATTATGACACATGCAGCAGCTCCATAAGGCTTATCCTCAGAGTGCTCTCCTTTGGGAGTCCTGAGCTGCCATATGAAAGGTCCTCCTACCCTAGTGGAGAAATCACGTAGAGGAGGAGGGGCCCTGAGATGACATGGAGAGAACTGAGGAGCCAATGGGGAGATAGAACTGAGGGCCCAGAAGTCTGACCATATTGGAGCCCTACTCACTGCACCATCAGCATGTAAGTGAAAAAGATGCCTTAGACATTCCAGCCTCTGTGGACGTAAAGAGGACAGAGACAAGACTTTGGGGGATCTTGGGAGGTGAAACTGGCACAAATGTTTGTCATCAGAAGACAGACTATGATTGGCAGTCTCCAAAGATAGCCCCAGAATTCCTCTCCTCCTTGAGCACATGTACCATCTCTCAAACCCGGAAACAGAGTTTAATTTCCCTCCCCTATATGTGACATAGCTCTTTGATTGCTTTAAATAATAAAAGGCAGCATAAGTGACATTCTGGGGCTCCCAAGCCCAGGTTTTAAAGAAATATGAAGCTGCTTCTTTCATCTTAGAAATCTTACTCTTAGGATACCCCCTTTCTGAACCTAGTTTCCACACTGGAAACTCAAGCCACATAAAGAGGATACCTAGAAGGGAACCATGAGAATAGGACCAAAAGCCACAGCTAAGACCCCAGCTGGCAGCCACCATCAACTGCCAACCTTGCAAATGAGTCATCCTGGCCAAAACAGCCCCAAATGACTGCAGAGTCCGCCAACATCATGAGACATAGAAGTACCACCCGGCTGAGCTCAGTCAATCTAGGGAACTGTGTGATAAATAATAATTGTTTGTTATGCAACTTTGTGTTTCCAAACTCATGACAGATATTAATCTTGGGATTCAGGAATAGAAATTTTGAATTTCTGGGAATTAGAAGTGACTTTTAATATTTCCAACAGTCTTCATAGTTTTTACTTATTATTATGGATAGCTTTTAAAGTTTAATAAATAAGAAATATCACATTTAGTAGTATTTTCAAAGAGCTATGGCCTATAGAGAATATTCAAACATTGGAAAATGTCAGCAAACACTCTTGAGTAGTATTCAAATAAATGTAACATTTAGATCTCATAGCAAGGACTAATAGAATCATGTGTCTAAATAGCCTATTTAAGGGCTTATTTTGCTTCCAAAACATGTTATTCTTGGAGTACCACTCATAAGATTTATATAAAACATATTATGTATATAAACATTCCTATTTACTTTATTGTCAATCAAGATTCACCATTTGAAGCAGGCAGGACCACAAACACATGGCATCAACTAACAAAGGATGACTGATTAGATTGCAACCCATTTTCTCATATCTGCTCCCATCCTCATGTTGATCTTCATATTTGGCTTCATGTATCAATATTTTGTGTTCTTGCTTTCTACTTAACCTCCCTAGATGCCTCAGAAGCAATAACAATCTATGTTGGATTAAGTGCTAATTCTTATAAAAGTAAACATTTTATTCAATTTTCCTGACTTTGTAACTGATTTTTCTCAGGATTCATAACTCAGAAAATCATAAATTTCCCAAAAAAATGACAAGAATTCCCACACGGAAGCACTAGCCGTAGTAGATGACAACATTCACAATCAGCCTGAGTTTCTAGTCACTCAAGCTGGTAACAAAACATGTTTCCTACAGTTACAGAGCTTACAGGCTGGTAAGGGAAACAAATGCTACACAAATGAGCAGAGACATAACTACATGATCAGAAATCACCATGAGCCACTGTGCAGGTGAAGATGGGAAGCTGCCAAAAGAGAAGAGGAAGAAAAAGGTAGATTCTACTCAATCTTTTTTTTTAAGATTTTATTTAAAAAATTTATTCATGAGAGACACAGAGAGAGAGAAAGAGAGAGAGGCAGAGGGAGAAGCAGGCTTCATGCAGGGAGCCCAACGTGGGACTTGATCCCGGATCTCTAGGATCAGGCCCTGGGCTGAGCCACCCGGGCTGCCCCTACTCAGACAATCTTGAAGAGAAGCCTACCAATCTTTGTACCATTGGAGTAGTGACTACAAAGTTACCAGAGAAGCAACAACGTGAACTCAGGTGAGAAGACATTTTGGTTTCATAGCTATTCTTATGAGGATTACTTTGCCATGGCAAACAGCAGAATGGCCACAGCCAAACACCAAATGGGGTCAGTTTCCAGGCCACTGCTGCCTTCCTACAAGGTTAAGGGGATGCCCAACAAAGTACAACAGTGAATCCCTTTTTAACAAGGCCACTATTTACATTTCCTCATGATTTACATCTTTTTCTTCAGGCCCATTACTTTTTCTCTATGGATATAATGCATATCACAGTTAATGCTACATTTTTGTAATTTGTGGTCATTTCTCATAAATCCTCACAATATCTCTGTTGATGCTAGCAATTAGCCTAGAAGGAAAAATTTTCTTATTAAGCTTCTAACAAGCATATAACATCTTGCTTAGAGATGCCCACTTCACCAAGTTAGTCTCAAAGACACTTTTCATTTCACCACTTGGATAATTCCTGAGTCAACGACCCACCTGACAATAAAGATGGCACCTCTATAACCCAACCTCTGAGGTCTTGAGAAGGTTCTATCATGTGAACTCTTCTAGGCCTTTGCTGTAGGTTTAATTGTGTCTGATTATAAAGTGTGATAAGAAAACAACCTGGTTAATTTAAGAGTTCTATCAGTTTATACTTTCTTGCTACTTACAAAGGTCCCCTTATACGACCAGGTAATTTCCCATAGGCAAAGAGAACAGATTTAATAGTGACCAGATCAGGACTTAACAGCATGCAATAATCTATTCTGTCCACCTTCCATTCTTCCTGTTGCTAAGACTGGCTCTCCTCTCATAAAATGCTGCATGACACCCATGAACAACCACCACTTAGGACTAACTTTGAGATCCCCAAGATGTAAGTAGAATTTCTATGAGAAAAATGAACAAGAGGAAGAGAAGGAAATGCTCAAAGAGAATTAAAATTATGGATTTTTTTTTCAACAGTGGCTAGGGAATCTGACTCAACTAACATTTTCATGTTTTGAGAAGTTAGCATGGCTCTGTGAAATCTTCTCAAAGACCTGACACAGCTAATGAAAATACTTTAGGTTTATATAATGAATTGTTTTCCAAGAACACCATGCAAGTGACTGCTTATTCTCATAACATCTCAGTATGGTAGAGGAAGAGAGTAGAAACGAGTTGGTAACTAGCAAGCTTGTCCAAGGACACACAGCATCATCAGAGGTTTAGTCTTCAGCTCACATTTCCTGATCTTCTATGCCGAGTGCAATTCTTCCAGCACACAGCTCCCCAAAACAGTGGCTCAGAAAAGGAAAAAGTTCATCCCTTCACTTAACTACAAATAATCACATGGACTTGGGGCTTAGGGAAGCTCCTTCTGTTGCCTCTCCTGACCCAACCTGAGAACATTAACCGTGATCAGAGGAGAGCCTGAGAGTGAACTCAGGAGAGACTTTCAGGAAGTCAGTTTATTTGGAATTTAACCAGATGAATTTCAATCTCAATTAGACATCTTAAAACACAATTAAAAATTTTTATGGGTTATTTGATCCTTACACCTCATAAATTAAATGGAATGAATTTTGATCTACCTAACTCATCCTGGTAAAAAATTGGTGAGGAAGAACAAAGGGGTTTCCAAGATATTTGGCATTAATTTCCCTGAGGGAAAGCTCTGCAGAGCCTGGTCTCCACATCAAGGTACAAGCAGGGGTGGACTGATCCACATGACATCCTTGCTGGCACCAGAAGGGAAACAGCACACGTATGCCTATTGTAACCCTGTCCACCCCTTAGGATATCACAGGCTAATACAAGTTATGTACAAATGCATAAAAAAAGAAAGTGTTGATCATGCTTTGCCACTCCTTCCTGAAATCCCATACTACCATCAAGTAGCTTGTCTTCCCCCAACTGACCCTTCCCTTTTCACACTTCTTACAGTTGGGTTTTTCAGCCCAAACAAGCCAATCTATTAGCTGTTCCTCTACAAGATACCATTTTGGTCATGTCACAAATATTCCCGCCCCCCCACAATCAACTACAACATACATAATTTGTATGTATGTAATACATAATGTACATAATACACAACATAATTTGTAGGGTCCATAGCAAAATTAAAATGTAGGTCCCCTTGTTCAGAACGATTAAGAATTTGGGGCACCTGGATAGCTCAGTCAATTAAACATCTGACTTCTGATTTTGGCTCAGGTCATGATCTCAGGGTTAAGGGATCAAGCCCTATGTCATGCTTCATGCTCGGAGTGGAGTCTACTTACGATTCTCTCTCTCTCTTCCTTTACCTCTCCTCCCACCCTTCTCTTGCTCTATCTCTCTAAAATAAATGAATACATCTTTTTTTAATGGTTAAGAATTTAGCATACAACAGCAGGGCAGTAAACCAAGTTTGAGGCCCTTCTCAGTATGGCCTTGTGTGACTGCGTAAGTCACATGCCCATGAAGCCTACTCTGCTGCCTCCCCTTCCATTATAGATAAGATTGTGCTCCTCTAGCAAGCTAAACTTGATCTCCATTCAACCAGAGTACATGGGATGTATGTTTATCTTTGTATTTATGTGTTTTCTTGCCAACAGGACTATATAACCTAAAATAACCCTGCCTTTTTATTTTTAATACCTCAGTAGTACCTAACCTAATATTCTATATATAACATTAATGAAATGATTGCTTTCTAAATAAAACTTCAGAACAATTGTGAGCTACCCTCCACCTCAATAGGGTTCCTGTGCTTGGCTCTAACTCAAATGGCAACACTACTCCTTTAGCGAGTAGTATCATATAACCTGAGATCTTCAGAAGAGCTCTAGGAAAGGTTAGGGCCAAGGATGGAGGGCATGCTGCAAATATGCCTGCACCTAAACTCCATTTACCAGGCCTGCAGAAAGTATAGTCCCTGCCAGGAAGCCCAACATTCGACCTTGTTTGAACCTGACTCCAGAGATGTAGAGTGAGAGACAGGGATGGGGTCAGTGAACTGACAATATGGCTCTTCAGAGGCCAGCTGCAATGCACTGGGGGGTGGGGGGATATATCCACAAAGTTTTTTACTTTTAAAGCCCACGTTCAGTCTTGTTGTCACAAGCTATAACTTTCTTGTTGAACTACATAGCCAGGTCTCATCAGGGTGTATGTTTGTATGCTGATGTCAATCATTTCTTTTTTGTGTCCCTCGCTGCCTGCTGCCCACAGAGTGGAGGTGATTCTTGTTCCCTGCTCTATTGATGTTGGTTATTTTTATGATATTATTTTTCCCTCATTCTTTGATACCTATCAAGGTCTCACATCTGCAGTGAGCAGGGGGTTATCCAAGAATCAAAGGGCAGAGTTCATACAGTTGGAAGAATGTTGGTGGGAGCTGATGTGATTTATCTCAAAGAGATTTGCCACAATCCATCATTCTTGGAATAACAGTGTTCTTGCATCCAAGCTCACCCTTCATAGAAAGATAACCACATGCTTTGCAAACACTGATTCATTCATCCTCCATCACAAGTGAGTTCCATTTTAACTATTTATGTCTCTGTTTCACCTTAAAAAAAAATAACTAGTGAGATATTTTGTTTTTCTGACAGTGACTTCTCTTTTCATCCTTCATCATCCAATATGCAAATGAGAACAAGGAAGTCTCTGAATGGCCAAAATAAACGTACTAAAGCCCTTATACTTTGTTCATAGAGGAATCCCTCCTTTGGAAGCTGATTACTATTATTTTAAACACTATTCCAATTAGGTTGGATATTTAGTTTCACAGTTAACAAAAGATGAAGGTCTGTAATGGCAGGAAGGAGAGGAGGGTACAGGCAGGCAAAGTGACAGCAAACTATTTAGAGTCCTGAGGGCAGGGGACAGTTTTTTATTTCCCAGAATCACATGCACACACACCCCTTCAGGCATGGCGAGGTCCCATTCAAGCAATGTCTTTCACAGCCACCCATCTTTGTACATGCCGGGCTCAGGACCAGGGATACTCATTCCTAGGATCTCTGGGCATCAGCCACCTACTTATCTTTCAAGATCTAACCCAAATGTCCCCTTCTATGTGAAACTTCCCCATTACATGTTTGCCCACCTGCACCAATGAATTAAATGTAGATCTTAATGTATGGGTCTACTTCTTCAGCCTAACTCAGCAGTTCTTAATGGCAGAGATCATTTTGAGCATACCTTCATATACATGCTCCCTCAAGCATAGCAAGTGCTCAATAAATATTTGGTCAAAGAAAGAAGGAGTTAACTTTGGGAAGTGGAGAGACTAAAAGAGTACAGAAAACAACAGTTCCAGGAATTATCTCCCTGAAATACAGCCACTAGACTGAATGAAAACCACAATGATGACAGTAAACTATTTAGAAAAAGTTAAGATATGTTCCATATCCATTATGATGAAAGGCAAGTAAGTTGTGTATATCCTTAGAAAAACTTTGATAATAACTATAGAAAAGTCATTTATTTGAAATACCTCACCTGAGTTAATATTTAATAGGTGGGAAGCTCCTATCAATATCACTTACTCTTTGAATCCAAAGGAATTGATATTTCTAAGACAGGACCTCTGACCCATACCTCAAGTTTTCCTTCCCTCTTAGCCCTAGCAAAGCCTGGGTAGGAAGTATCCCTTGTTTAAGTAACAGAGATGAGATGAGCTACAGCCAAAATGTGTCCATCAGAACAGGTGGAAGCTGCCAACAAAAGGAAGTTTTCTACTCCCTAGGTGAAGAGGTTTCGTTCCTATTTCTTTTGGCACAGGTTTGTTTACCATTCAGCCCTGTTAAATTTTATGGTGCTCTCAAAATATTTATTAATAACCCTAATACATACTTAAATAAATAAGCCATTGATGATCTACTTTTCAAAAGGTAAGCTGGGGAGTGGAGGGGGGGGAGAGAAGCACGAGAATGTTTCTGCCACTTCCACTTCATCCCTTCACATTTAATTGCATAGAATGACACATTTAAAATTCAACCCTAACCACACTGGAAAGAGGCAGCACATTATAAAATAATAAAATTCAGTATCTTTAGGGGAGGTGACAAAACCCATGTTTAATGTTTTCTGGGCACCTTCCATATGCTCAACACCATTCTCTAAGTTTGAGATCATTTTAATTCAGCAATAAGCCTGTCTTTCTAAAGGAGATACAAATATTGCTTCTGATGCCCATTTGAGTAAATATTCTAGTTATAACTGTAGAAAGAGGTCACCTTTTGCTGACCACCTGACTTTAACTCTGTCACCTCCAATTCTATCCCTTTACCTCTTGACCCTGATTTCCATAGTCCAGAAGCAAAGGGGATGAGTGGAAAGAGTGGCCATCCAGGGCCAGGGAAGCAGCACATCCAGTCATGTCCCCAGCACACACTTCCTGTCCTCAATGACTTCCAAAGTTAAATAGCCTTTTTTTTTTCAAAGTCACAGTCATAGGCAGATTCATGGTACTTCTGCAAGGCCCACTCCAGTTTGAAAATCTGCCCACTGCCACCACTTTACATGGAAGAATTTCATTAATCTCCAATAGATCATCAGACCCAAAGAAAGTCATGCTAGGCTATATAGCAAAGCCAACCTGGGTTGACGGCATTTATAAAAACACCTGGACACCCCGTTTAAAGCAAACAGCTAAGACTGTGAGAAGTGGAGCCAGAGCATCTTACTGGGGTCATATCAAGACCTGGATGCTCCATAGATGCTCTGCATTCACCCCCAAGTATCACTGCAGTGAGATCCCAAGGAAGGGTCCACCCTTAGGGACCTGGATGGATGGCAGTGACAGTGCTGGGCAAGGACTGGAAGTTTGCTGTTACAATGGCCATTCCCAGAACTGTCTAAATGTAAGGAAAATAGTATCTTAGTAAAGAATTAAAAATATAATGACTAAAACCTTTTCACTCAAATTCTATGACCAGGAAACCGCAGACAAGGACAGAGAAAAGTCATCTGTAATCCCTACATTTATACCACAGCCTGAAACAAAATAGAATGAGAACATTCCATCAAGTGTAGCTTATGGGGTCCCAGATGGTAAACAATGCTATAACTGTCCCTAAAACAAGAGGGTAGAATTCATAGACTTGCTCATTGGATGTCATCTCTGGATGATCTGGGGTCTCTTTCTAGGAACTGGATAATACTGGCAAACAGGAGTGTCTTAAAGCAATAGTATTGTAGAGGTTTCTTTTTTGTTTGTTAGATTTGAAAAGAAGTTTAGAGCTGGGATAGTCCAAAGGCCTCCCATGCAGATCAGCTAGGAGTTTGCTCTCAGACAGGTCTTTGCTGGTGTCTTGTTTCCCTGGCCAGCAGGCTCCCAGCAGGAGTTAGCCAGTGAAAAGCACTTGGTTGGACATTGGAAATCAGGAAGAAAAGAAAGTCCAGAGTACTGCCCCATACCTCTCATGTAGGAGGTCTTTACAGAGGCTGCATTTCCAGGTTCTAGGCCCAGACAGCACCACTCTCCATGACCCTAGCCCCTTGAGGCAGCCCCAGTGTGGTTTTAGCATCAGCCACCATGGCAATGGTTTCTGGGCCTTGAACCATTGTCCCTCCAACCCTGGTGGTGATGCTTTTTATCTCTGGATAGCCTTGTTGGCCAACATTACCAACCCACTGTATTAAATCCCCCCTGCCTAGAATACACAGTGTGGTTTTCAACTCTCTGGCTCAACCCTGACTGATATCTTAATATATGAATCCTCTCTACAATATTTGCCTCTTGGGAGTTTCCTATGCTTTGTGTAAATGCTTGTAAGAACCTGGAACTCATTGCCCCTCATGAAGCTTCCTAATCCTCACAGATTGATTTACAAATTCTTCCTTATGCTGCCAAAGTACATCTCCCACTTTCTATGAGTCCCTAAATCTTCACAGAAGCAGCTTCGAGCAATCTGCAGCACCATAGCCCACAGGTGTACCCCTCAGGCAAAGGCCAGGTTGGCGTGGAGTTCCTGGTCTGATTTGAAGGGCAATTAGAAAGTCCTTCCTGAAATTCCAGCATCTCTGATTCATTTCTTAAGGTTAAATAAACGCAGATACCTCAAAGTGTGTACTCTATAAAAATACCACACTAGCGAGGAAATATATGAAGCCACTTCATTACCAAAGCCTTCACAGGAATGTGTACTATTTCTTTTCCTTACAACTCTTTGTTGAGAGCCAAGCCCTTTGGGAAAAAGGTCCGGGGAAGTAAGGGCTATGAGAGAAATGGTTTGGGAGCAGCCACGAGTTCTGGGGTAAGGCAGCCGGGGAAAGGGGCCCAGGCAGGCGTTTTGAGCTGTCAATGGGAAGCAGCGTCCCTAGAAAGACAGAAACAGAGAGAGCAGAGGAGAGAGGGCCCTTCAAACAGTATTGTGCAGGGCTGGCCCTGCCTGAACTTGTCTCTGTCTCTCTTCCAGGCTTGCCTCCCACCCCTCTTTGCCTCTGGATTCCAGCAGACAGAAGCTACAGGGCCACGCTCACCTTCACTCCAACTAATAAAAAAGAAAGAAAATGCCAATAAAATTATTATTTGCATTTATATGTGCAGTTCCTGCAAGTTTCTGTATATTTCATTGGTAAGCACTGCAGGACATTAAAAGTACAGCTCAAGAAGATATTTTATCCAGCTGCCCTCTTCCCAGAAAGTAAACAGATAATAAAATAAATCTAATCAGCATTCCTTTTCACTTAGCTGAAATTAAATTTTACTCATCATGGGTAAGTGGCTAATTACATGTTTAGTGTAAAGAAAATTCCAGGAACATTACCTTATTTACTTTCTTCTTGTGTCAATAGATGAGAGGACACTGGCATTCAGATGTAGGTAGGAACAGCTGGCTGCTGATGCCAACTTACCTTCTACGGCCTGAATTCAGAGCAAAACAAAGCAAACAGTAGAGACACTGGAATTAAATTGCCTTCAACCTCAAATCCAGGCAATCTGCCCATTGATTTATGGCAACTGCAAGTGCTGAGGAAATTGCTTCCCGAATGGATGGATCCCTGGGCTCCGAGAGTTTGGAAAAAAAAAAAAAAAAAGCCAAAATTTCTTGAGTGGCTACTATTCACTGGGCATTTCTTATGCAAGATTCTTCATTGCAACCCACAAGGCCAGTGTAATGTTTTTATACCCATTTTGCCAGAGTAGAAACCAAAGCTTAAAAGGCTACACAGCATCCCCGAGGTCAATTAGCTGGTGAACAAGGGACTCAAATCTGCCTGACATAGAAGGTCATATATGCTACTAACCATGGCAATGCCTCTGTGACAAAGGGGGACTCCCTCCTGACCCATCGTAGCTGCCACATGTTCACACGAAGGAAACCAAGAGGGACTCAGGTCTCTCTGCCAGTCTTGAAAGGCTCCCCCTTCATGGAAACTCAAACTGGTGAATTTAAGCACAGCGCTGGTCATCTCTCAGCCTGCTCAAACTTCCTCGCTTGGCTTTGTCCCAAGAACAGGTCTGGCTCCACCTTTTGGATGCCAGACCTCCCATCTGGTGGCTTGTTTCTCAGTGCTATGTCACTCTGCTAAGCTTTCCAACCTGGAAGTCACGGCTGTATACAGCACATGGGCAGAGAGAAACACCTTCTGCAAAGTGTTTAGGGAACGGAGCAGTACAATTCACAGGCTTGTTAATGAGAGCTCTACGTTTAATTCCCCACGCTCTGAGCGAGACCTGGGGGTATTCGTTTTTAACTCAGGAAAAACATAAATGCAAATAATTTCATACAAATAGAACTGTCCTGAATTAGTAATGCTCAAATGAGTCTATGCACAATTATTCCAGCTCCTGATCATTACTAATGGAAGCTTATGTGTATGTCATTACATTTTACTTATAACACACTCCAAACAAATATCCTCCATCTCTGAAAAGGGAACTCTTGTAATCCCTTTTTTTCTGAGTTTTCTACATCCTGAGCCACTATCAACATCCTACCAGGTTGTAAATTCAATTCATTTTCTCCTATGGCTGTTTTGAATTTTATCTGGAGATGTTGTTAAATACAATCCGCTTACACCTAAAGACCTGAAATTTGTTACATGGAACCTCTAGATAATAAATAAAAAGAAACAACTCAAATCACGCTGTCAAGGTGATGTCTGCAAATCAGAAAGGAAAGGATTTTTCTTCCATTATGACAAGTTCATCGCTAAAATTATTGCGCAGCGATAAATGTTGCCATCAAAACATACCCACACATAGTTTCTCCCAGATTTGAGAAAGAGGACAGAGGATAGGATACTTTAGTGTAATTTGAAGGATACTACACACTGCAACAAAATCATCGACTTCTCATGGTTCCAACTGGTCTAACCCATTAACTACCTGGTTCTCTCCTTGTTATTTTCCTGGAGTTCAAGTAGGGACGCAGGAATGAAAGAGGTCCTGTGCCATGTGAATTCAGACTGCAAGACAACAATAGCTGGATATTACTGAAAATAATATTCTTATGAATGACTTACCCTGAGGGGAGAAGCTGGTGGTATGGGTACTGTGTTTGGTGCCTATCCAAACTGACACTGCAATTTCAGACATTCCACTTCATGTGGCCTGAGACCGCAAAATCTGGTGTAGATATTCGGGTGCAGAGGAAGACAATGAATGGATTTCAACTTTCCTGTGACTTTCTGTTCTAATGCTGCAAGGACCCTTTCCTCATGCCCACAGGCACCTGTCCTTGCCTGAAAATTAGCATGCAAAATTTACCACACCTTCCCGAAAGACAGAAGGTAGGCTTTGCGTTTCTTTAATTTGCACAAACCAGTTATGATTTAATATTTAATGAAAACATAGGTCATCTATCTTCCCCTTTACTTGTCTTTCTTGATTCATAGGCCACCTTCTTATCCGGTCCACTTCGCCTGCTCCACCCTTATCTGGGTCGGCACACTTACTCCACTCCCATGCCTGATTTCTCAGTTTTTCTCCCCTCCTCTCTCTCTTTGATTTTCCCATCTGAACAAAAGAAATAAGTTGCCCTATTGTTTAATATTTCTTAGAACTCTTGTGCCCCTTTAAAAGCTTCCATTGTTTAATATTTGGAAATTCTGCAAGATAAATTTGGGAAAACCAAGATCCCATGTGCAGTATTGCTCGTGATTTTAAATAGGTCCCAGAGTGATGTAGCATTTGCCAGAAATGAGCCCCTCAACATAAGAATTACAGATTTCCCATGACTTAGGAATTGATAATGGGTTGACAAATCAAATTACAGGATTTCTCCTATAACGATGAATGTGTGTTCCTAAATCTCCTCACGTTATGGAACTTCATGCAGTAAAAAGAACCAGTGATATCAGATGCAATCCATGCCTCAACCATAGTTCCTCACACTCATCACCTGGTTGCGTGTGGGCCAGACATACCACAACTGGCCCCATGACTGTATTCCTCTGACTGTGGGTCTCTCTGGCCTCTGGAGGCTTCTTTGCCTGTCCACATAGAGGACTAGGGATGCTGGGGAGTTAACAGCTCCAGGAGCAGCTCTGACCAATGTCCAGCAGGAGTTGGGGTTTATATGCTCCAGCTCCCTTGCCCCACAGGTGGGAGAGCTCAGGATCATGTGTTTTGTACTAGTCCCTTGAGCTTCCCCAAGGAAATTATGTCCCAGTGTCCCACAGTTGTTAATTGTCTCCAGACAACTTTGTCATCTGGCTTCTCTTCCCTGTCTCATTTGCCTGCTCCCTTAACCTTTCAATTAAACTACTTGCACTTGAACTCTTGCCTCAGGGTCTTTCTCTTGGGAACCCAAAAAAAGATCCAGGACTGTTGGGACAATGGGGTTTGACCAGGCACTCAAACCTTTTATGTTTCTTAAATAATACACTACAAAGCAGACAAAGAAGAAAGGGGAACAATGGCACAATTAAAATGCTACCACAGTGGTAAACATCTTAGATTCTTAATAAATGTTTTAGGATAACATATTAGTTAGCACATTACCTCGACAAATTGCATAAATTCTGTTTAGTGGAAATAGGTATATGAGCTGATCTGACTTTGAATTATGAGGAAGAGCTAGAAGAAAGCCATCCTAAGTTTAAAGGTGAAAAGTTGTCATCCTGGAGGTAGATAGTTATGGCTTATCATTCCATACTTCTTACTTCAATTAGAAATCCAGCTTTTGGGTTTTGCCAGTTCCCTCTTTTTGTGACACAAAGTGCTCGTTTGTTGTATTTGTATTTGTAGTTAGGCATTAAGTCATCATCTTCAGTCCACCAAAGGTGCTTTTAATACACATTTAGGGGATATCTGGGTGGCTCAGTCCATTAATCATCTGACTCTTAAGCTCAGCACAGGTCTTGATCTTAGGGTTGTGAGTTCAAGCCCTGCATTGGGCTCCATGCTGGGCATGGAGGCTACTTTAAAAAATAAATAAGTAAAAACCGAACATTTAAAGTAGCTAATAAGTGTCACACAAGTTATTTTTAAGAGTGAGAATTTAATACAAGGGATGGGTTAAGCAGGCAATGGATGACTGAAAAGGCAAAGGGGAAACTGAAGCAACTTCTAGAAGCAGCCACCCCTCCTAGGGCTAAGTTGGAAAAGGAAATGAGGTAGAAGCTCATCACATGGTAGGACCAGACCTCTGTGAAAAGGTAGGGTGACCAACCATTCCAGTTTCTCTGGGACATAGACTTTTAGTGCTAAAAGCAGGAGAGTCCCAGGGAAACCTGATGGTTGGGCATCCTAGAGGAAGGAATGATGCCTGGCTGGTGGTGATGCTTCAGGCACTTAGAGGAGGGATCCCACCCCCAACCCTTCCTTCCTGAAGGGGGAACTCAGATCTCTGATCAGAAGGAACATCCAGCTGTAACTGGCACCCCTGAACTGATAAAACAGGACAAGTGCCAGGAAAGCAAGAAGGCTAGACTTGGGGAGTCGGGGGGAGTGCCTGTGTGGCTCAGTAGGGTGAAGCATCTGCCTTTGGCTCAAGTCATGATCTCAGGGTCCTGGGATCGAGCCTCATGAGTATCCCCGCTCGGTGGAGTGTCTGCTTCTCCTTCTCCCTCTGCCTCCTCCCCCCTGCTCATGATCTGTCTCTGTCTCTCTTTTTTCTCTCTCTCTCTCTCTCTCTCTCTCTCTCTCTCTCTCTCAAATAAATAAATAAAATCTTAAGAAATAAATAAAAGACTGGAGACTTCAGGAACCACCTGCTGTTCCTTCAGGTTTAAATCTCTCCTGATCACCTTCCATCAGTGATGCCTACCAAGGAGCAGCTGCCAAAGGGCAAAGTGGAAATGTGGTTTGCTTTATAAGTAGAGCATCAAAGGTGGATCTGGAGCTGAAAGCAATAGTTTAACAACCAGACAACCAGTCAACACACCCACCGTTATGTGTTCACCTCAGCTTTCATTTCTCTCCCTCCCCTCTCTCCATTTCTGGCATTGTCTCTGATGAGGACTCCTCTAGACCCCCTAAGGTCTAGACCTACTAATGCTTTCACATTCTTGCATCTTTTAAAGCATTTTGTTATCTTCAGTCTCTCCTCAATACCTAAGGTCCTCCTTTTATGCTCACTACTTGAATTTTCGTAACCAGGACACTTACTTGTGCTTTGATTACTCTATCAAATAGTCTTATCAACAAAACATGCATATGCAGGAGAAGAGCATGATACACACTCATAGGAACATGTATGTAGGTGACCTGGGGCACAAGAGCAGATGAGGTGTGTGTTGTGTGCGCAGGGATCCTCTGCAGGTTAGTGAAATGAGTTGCATGGCATTCTTCATCCTGCTATCTCTTGATAGAGCAAAGCTCAGGTACCTTGCAGCACAAAAAATCTTATTTGAACAGACATGATTTTTATTTTGGTGACTATTTCCCTGTGTGTCTAACCCAGAAGGACAAATGCATGCATTGGAGACAGGCATTTGAACAGAAGAGTTGATATAAGAACTGAAGCCATCTCCCAGACCTGAAGGGGAGAACTACAGGACTCCTGGCCTCTTCCCACTTGGAAGTTTCTTGGTGTGTCTCTGCCAGAAATAGCTTTATAGTCTCTCTTATGTCTCGCATTTACCTAAAAAAATAATAAGCCAAAATATCCCTCAGGATTTACTTGGTATCAGTTTATGCATCTTAATTTACAAACTCCTTGGTGATGTGTAGGATTTGTTTGTTGTGACCAGTGGATCTTTACTTCTCAGAAATTCTTGGAATAGACACAAATGCAGCCCCATCGGGTTAGGATGAATAAGAACTCAAAATCACTGAATTCTACTCTCAAAGCCAATATTGCACTGTATGTTTACTAATAAAATTTAAAATAAAAACACAAAAAGAGGACTCGCAACCCAAGAAATACTGCCTGGTGCCCAGACTCTGCACCTCTGTCTGCCTGTGTGCCTGCACCTGCCACCCTCCACCTTCCCAGCATTTTTATGAGCGGTCTACAATCTGCCAAAAAAAAGCTAGAATCTTTGATTTGTTTTTAACTACTTTAAAAAGTACAATGTACTGCAATATAAACCTTTAACAACTTTCATCTTCAAAGAAACGCCAAATTATGTTATAATTTATCTGAAACTTTAAATTATTTCTGGAATTGTTTCATGTTCTTAGTCTCCTGCTCCACTCACATTATTCACAATTCCTGGGAGGGTCTTGGATGTAAGCTCGGCATTACAAAATAGGTCACCGGCACGCCCAGGCTGATTCCTGCTGCCCAAAAACATTTTTATTTCAGATGCAAGCAATCATACACTTTTGATTATAAAGGCAAATTTTCAGAGGTTTCTGCTGCTTGTTTGAAAAACCTTGAGGGTGCACTGTGCAGGGCACCCCTATGTGCCATGGAGGGCTGTCATACCAAGAGTGACATTAGCTCTAGACATATAACATCACCACTCAGTGTGCATTGAGCTTTTTAGCTAATGACATATACATTGGATGAACACTCATTGAACAAGAAAATAAATATATCGCTGCCTTGAAAAACACATAATCTAAAAGAACTTTAAGTAAGTCTCTTCAAGATCATGCCCCCATTGTATCCTAGTGGGGAATATTTTTCCACTTCGTCAAAAGAGGGTTCCCTTCTGGCTTTTGCGCTTCTTGGCCTTTCCCCATGGTGGTCAACAGCCCACCTGGGCCTTATATCACTAAGCCGCAATTCAGGTAAAATCCAAAACATGAAAACAGTTCCCCAACCACAAGACAGGCAGGAGTGGAAACTGCTCACATCCAGCAGCAGCCCCCACATACGGCTTGGGACCAAGGGCAAATTGTTGATGCCAGCCAGCTCTGCATCCTTCTAGGACTGAGGGTTTCTCCCTATACCACATAGCTTAAACCAGCTTGACTTCTAGTTCTTTAAAAGGCAGCAAGAAGTTGCAACCACCCATAGAAATACTCCGTGGCCTAGAACCCTGGCAATGGGCTCAAATGCCTTTGGGTAGGAAATTCACAGAAGCAGCATCAAATCAGGGACCTGACAGCAAAGCCTGGTACTCCTCCTTACTCTGCCCATCTTGCCATTCTATACTCCAAAGCGATGGAGCAATCTAGAAGGGATGAAAACCTCTCTTCCTCACCTGTGACCATGGTGGTGTACCCCACTCCCATACAAAGCAGGGGTTAGAGCTGACCTTCCATACTAACCATAATCATACCCACTCTCCATGTAAACCACAGGTCTTTCCTACTCATTATACCAACCACTGGTCAGCCAATAGTCTCCATACCAACTTTTGAGAATCCAACTGGTTCATTTAAGAAGAATATGTAAATTCTGAATATAATGTGTGTGTTGGTTTCTTTGTTTATTTGATTATTTAGTTTTATTTTAATTCAGTCCAATAACATAAACCCCCTAAAAACAAGAACTCTGTCTACCTTAATACTATATCGCATTACCTGTTTGGCACAATACCTGTCACAGAACAGACTCAATAGTATTTGTTGAATGAATGATGTATGCGAAAGAAGGAAAGCAAGCCCTAAAAGAACAAATCCCAAATGTGATTTGAGCTGTTGACATATAAAATTAGTCTAGGTTAGGGATCCCTGGGTGGCGCAGCGGTTTAGCGCCTGCCTTTGGCCCAGGGCGCGATCCTGGAGACCCGGGATCGAATCCCACGTCGGGCTCCCAGTGCATGGAGCCTGCTTCTCCCTCTGCCTGTGTCTCTGCCTCTCTCTCTGTGTGTGTGTGACTATCATAAATAAAAAAAAAAATTTAAAATTAGTCTAGGTTAAAATTTCAATATCCTTTTCTGCCTTAAAAAAATACATGAAAATTTCAAGTCTCTCCTATTTTACCTGAAATTATTTCTGAAAATTACCAGTTCCACTGCTATCTCTTTGCTGCATCAAATTGTGATCCTTGTTTCACTTTGTGTCCATCATCCATTTACATCACAAGGAAATATACAATAACACACTAAACAAAGTATGGCATGCATCTCTTCTTCTTGGCCCTCCTCTCTGGAGAGAGGTACACACACATCTCTCCATTTGTTTATCTCGATGATAAGCTCCATGCAGGCAAGGGGTTACTGTTCTTACTAGTATCACCATACTTCATACTTTGCCTACCACAGAAACATAGATAGTAATTATTAGATAATTGTATGAGTCGCATGTACCCAGGCACTTGCTTCTATTCTGGATGTCCCTTCTCCTCTTGTGAGAAATGCTTTTATTATTATTATTTTTATTATTTAGGTAAAATCCTTTCCTTGTTCTCTCATGATGTGTGGTTTGTTCTTATCATTATTACATCGTGAGCAAATAGATGAACAAGGATGTTCCCATTTTTAAATTTTTGTTCACCTCAACACGAGTACGCTTTGAACATAAAAGGTGCTTAATAATAACAACAGCTGGCTTTTTAAATGACCAGTTGTTAAGCCATAATGAGAGCCCACAAAGAGACGAAGTAGAAAGGAGTATACAAGGCCTGTGACTTCTGTGTCTCAGATAAGAAGCAAGCAAAGTAATAGATGCCTTTTGTGGCAATGAAGCCACTGTGTGCTTTGGGAGGCCCTGAGAAGATTTCAAAGGTTGTGAAATATTTCCATTAAGCATCTCCTACCCTCTTATCCTTCTGATACAGGGTACACACTCACGCACAGCAGGATTTTTCTTGCTTTCATTGTTGCACAGGATGCTTTAGACTTTTCAATATTCAGTTATTTTAACTTGATGTGAAACGTTCCTGATAACTCAACAAATAAGTAAATAGGAAGGGCTGCTGGATAGATTCTTTTTACAGACTTCAGAATTCGTCATGCTTTTTGTTCCTCTTGGTCAAATAGGCTTCATGATCTTTAAATAAAGGGAAAATGAATAGGTCACAAATTTGTATTGAGCCTGAACTGTAACCTAAGTGGCTTCAACTTAAACACTCTTGTGTCTATCACATCCTCAAATAGCACCGAAAGACAAGTGTGCTGCTTTTAATCCTTTCATTTCAAGTATTACGGAGACACATAATGATGGAATTTACTTACGCTTCACAGAGATCCTAGAATAGTCTGTGTAAGCAGTGTGCACTACTTCAATTACAAAGAGACTCTTGGCAAGCACACGTCGAACACTCACATTTCCATTTATTTTTGATTGATCCCAAATACTGCGTCATGTAATGATTTATAATGGGATACTAATACCTGCTTCATAGGTATGTTTTGAGGATTTAAGAAGACGATATATGGGAAGCATTTTATATGACTTTAAATCATGTGCGCTGCAAGGCTGACATGAGGGCTGGAGCCAGGGAACCAATGTGTGAGCCTTGCTCACCCCAGCCTCCTCACTCAGCTGCTGTTATTCTGAGATCCTTCAAAGCACATGCTTCCTGGTGTATCCTTCTCAAGTGACAAGAGCCCGCTTTTGTTACAATCTTACCCCATATGATCTTTCAATATCTATGAAAAGTAAAGCATAGATCCCCTCTGACAAAACAAATCTGCTTCAAGTCATTTATGCTCTAGAACTATCCACACCTGTATCCACTATTTTTATGGCGGCCAAGAGTCCCACTATGAGGAATGGGTTAAATAAAGTATGGCACATCCTAAGAGCAGATTACTATGCAGCCATGAAAAGAAGTGTATGGATGATTTGGAACCTCACCAAGATAAACTGATGGTGAGATAAGTGAGATACCAAATGGCACAGACAGGTTGTCCCATGGATGTTTGTAAAATAAAGACAGGCATACAGGGAAAACATGTAATGCACAGACGATTCCAGAAAAGATCCCTAAGAATGTGGGAAGAGTGATTGCCCACAGGGAACAGAATTAGAGATTGGGATCTGGTGGGAAGGAAATCTATTTTCATTATATACCTTTTTGCACTGCTTGAGTTATTTTTATCGCCTTGAAGTATTACATTTTCAATTTAAAAACTAGATAATTTTTTTCTACAGGATTATGATCAACATTCACCAACTCTACAGTGTGACTGGTGGGCAATACTTGCTTTCAGCCATCTATTCCAGATGAGGATAATGTTGAGCCATAGGAGCCTTGGTTTTTGTGGGACAAAACACACACATTTCTACTGGATGGTGCAAAATACCCTGATAAGGCTGCTTGGTGGGCTGAGCAGCCATACTTTTTGGGGAAAGGGTGTCCACCTGGAGGGAAGTTAAAAGCAAGTAAGGTGACAAGATTTCTCTGAAACAGCCTGATGAAGAATATATAGTTTGGGCAGGTTGGAGCTTTTATTATGGCTCAGAAGACACGACCAACACTGTCTAGAGGGTGGGCCAGGCCAGGACTAAGACTTGTATAGCTAAAGCATCAAATTTGTAACAGTATGCATTTGTTGTTATGCTCCATCTCGTAGACATCAGTGTAAAGACACTTAAGGAAAATGTCCATATTTTAAAACATAAGCATGTTGCATAACTTAAGCCCCTAATTATACAAGAATAAATTATTAAATGAAAAATGTAATTAGATGTTTAAAATGTTACTGATAGCTCACACTAACAAAACAAACTGTGAATTATACTTTTTAGCATATGATTCCGGCACCAGTTTTATAGATTTAATGTCCTTGAGGAATATCAGATGTCCTCAAGATTTGGAATTTGATTTAACTGTAAGATACGGAGGAAAACTTTGTAGCCAGACAATTCCCCACTGGCTCCATATCTAAAGAGGATCAAAAGCATGTGTTATTCCAGCTAAGGTTAGCAATAATTTATGCTGAATACATTATCTGCAGTTTAGCTTCTTTCAGCCAGGGGCACAAGAAGTTATGCAATGCACAAGGCTAGTACACTAGCACTAGCATGTACTAGCTGGGACCAAACCAGACCAGAACTGCAAAATTTGACCCCAAGCGCAGTTTGCTATTGGCTAGGTGCAAAGCCAAGTCACTGGCTCAGCTGTGAGCAGAAGCAACTTCCCAGTCTCCACCCACTCACCTTGTTTAACCTACCACTCACCTGACTAACCTGCAACTGTAAAGTGTAGAAAGCATGCCTAGAAACAAAATGGAATAATAATGCACCATTTGGAAGTAAAAATAAATACACCTTGATGAGGAGTGTGTACTCAAAAGGATGCTACTGATGCACGTGATGGAACATAATCAATTCTCTCATCTAGGAAGGATTCCGAATCTACGGGGTACCTCTTAATGCAGAGTCCAAACCTTTACACAGAGGTGGCAAGGCAGCATGAGAACTGTTCTAAAAAGATCTGCCCCAAGGATCTCTTTCCAGGAGCTGGAGTGACATGGGGACTAGGAGAAGTTGGGTCTGGCTCACTGTCATTACCATTTGTGAGAGAGCCCCGCCCATACACTCCTTCCCATGATTGAGTCAAACCAAAGCGAGACCCTTATTAAGAACATAGGCTAAACTGTCTAAGAGGCAAATGCATTAGTATGTTCAGTCACCTTGTGAGCTAATGACTAGACACTTTAGAGCATAGGGGATCATTATTCCAGCGCATCATCAGTGAACTTTCCAGAAAAGCTAATTAAAGGATCCATTAAAATGCTTACCAGAAAGTGAGGGTTTATCACAGAATCTTATTCGCATTTGAAGAATTTGCACGAGTTTTGCCTTGCCTGCTGCTACCACCTTTCATTTCCTTTCCTGCGATCTCTGAAGATGAACAAAATTAATTAGGGAGATTCTGATTTTCCTTTTATCATAATTTAGGTATCTCCTCATTTCCCCTCTCTCCGATACTGTTTGCTGCCAATCTGACATTATAACCCAGAAGAACTGGGGGCTGACAAATACCATTCAGATACTCCTCCATCTAGAGCAGCAGCTATTTACACCTGCCCAGAAAATTCTATTGGGGCTGAAGCCCTGTTTGCTTCTTTCACATCAGGAGCTGCTCTTACATCCTTTTTAGGTCTTTTGATCTCCTTTATGTGGTGTCCCCCACAAGGTAGGGCTGGCATTAATCCAGTGGAGTATGGAAGAAAATACTACGCTTTATGTTTTGTGGTTCCTCTCATCCTATGGTCACTTTATTTTTGTACATGTTTTACAGTAAATAAAACACATGACAGCAACATTCAGCATCACTTGTAAGTAAAATAAATAACCGTAAATGAGAAATAAGGGCTCAAAAAGCTTTTATAGATGAGGTGAGCAGCCAAAGTCACCCCCGCGGCTAGTCGGGGAAACCACAGCATCCGTTTGGGACCAGCTCTCACATGCTGTCAACGAGCAGTAGGGGATCCTACTGTGCGTACCCCGCACCTCGTCAAACTGTCCCAAAACAGACACCACATGGGAGAGGAATTCAAGGCCACTGAACTCGGTAAAGAGATTCAGAGTGATCTGTGGCCTAACCTCGCTCATCTCATACTCAGAAATCTTAAAGGATGAGCAAGAGAAATGGCTAAATAGGTCCCAGGTGATTCTTCTCCTGAAATCAAACAAAATGACACAGATCCACAATTCAGCCTTTCGCTTATCTCCAAAGTAGGATTCCAATCAGGTCCATCTTTACTGCTTCACTAATGGTTTCAGACTTTTTTTTAAGTTGTAAAATAATAGCTACCACAAAAAAATGATAAAAATAGGAGCACCTGGGTAGCTCAATGGTTGAGCATCTGCCTTTGGCTCAGGGTGTGATCCTGGGGTCCTGGGATCGAGTCCCACATCGGGCTCCCTGCAGGGAGCCTGCTTCTCCCTCTGCCTATGTCTCTGCCTCTCTCTCTGTGTCTCTCATGAATAAATAAAATCTTTTTTTAAAAAAAATGATAAAAATATAATAAGTTGGGATCCCTGGGTGGCGCAGCGGTTTGGCACCTGCCTTTGGCCCAGGGCGCGATCCTGGAGACCCGGGATCGAATCCCACGTCGGGGTCCCAGTGCATGGAGCCTGCTTCTCCCTCTGCCTGTGTCTCTGCCTCTCTCTCTCTCTCTCTCTCTCTCTGTGACTATCATAAATAAATAAAAAAAATAAAAATATATATATAATAAGTTGCCTGTAGTAGCATTTTACTCCAGAGTCAAGAACTTTAAAAACAAACAAACAAACAAACAAACATGCTGTAGACACCATCATAATCATTACTGCACCTGCCTGCCCGGCATCGGTGAGCCAGCAGCTTGGGAAAAAGAGGCCTGGACTCTGTGATAGATGCCAGGCCCCTGAGGGCAGAAGCTTTCTTATCCGTGGCTGGTTCCCCAGTGGCCAGCCCAGGGACCCATCCCAGCAGGCATTCAGTAGGTGCCGATTAAATGAAATGAAGCACGTTGCTGCTCCACAGGACAAAGCCAATATCTCTTTAGTTGAATAGACTGGTTGAATAGACATATTAGTGATTTCTTCTCAGGAGAGAAAGGGAAATAAGAAACTTCTGGAGTGTCTGCAATGTATTAATTCCTTAAAAAGAAAGCAAGATATTAATGGTTGTTAATTAGTATGGTAGGACATGGGTGTTTGATTTTTTTTTGTATTATTGTTTAACTTAATTTGTTGGAGTGGGAGGGGAATGGAGGGTAAGGGGAACTTAGCCTACCTATTTGCGAAAGGCAATTTGAGCTAAACATACAGGTGAAATAACACAGGATGTTCTGCGAAATGGTGATGGCCATGGCTGTCCTGCCTGCCTCATGAGGATGTTAGACCAATTGGGTATAAAAAGGAAATACGAAAATATTCTGCAAAACATACAGCTGTGTCGTGAGGTGGGATTTTTTTTTGACTCTTTGACATAAGATTATATTTTTACCTTACTTTTATTTATATTATTGTATAATTAATATAAGTTAATGATTTCATGCAGGCCCATCTACTGTCCACCATCAGTTTTGGAGAGCCAGGAGGTACTAATGGCTGTAGCGTGTCCTAATAAGCCATAAGTGAAAGGGACAGGCACTGTCACACAGTGGTAAACTTTGAGGGACCAGTAAGGCACCAGACATCAAATTCCACATCAACGGATAACCCCTGATGAGCATATTTCTATGTCAGTCATCTCACAAAAGATCCCGGCAACTTACAACAATGACAAGATCTCTCTGAATACTAAAAGTATTTCTGCTTCCCTTCATCTTTACATTCATTACTCCATCAGCCATTAATGGAAAATTGATTTCGTTATTTTTGCCGCTTGCTCCATCTTATGTGCGGAGAAGTCAAAGGGAATCCCTATGGATACAGACGGAGGGAACCATTCTTTACGCATTTTTGTGTGTGATTTGGAAGGCCTAATAAAACGGACAAATCACAAGAAAAAGAAATTTGCGTCCTGCGGAGTAAAACTCAGTACCTGGAAATTTCACTGCAGGAAGTTGAAATTGACAGCCAGAAACTAGACCAGTTTCATAATATCATTTCACAAACTTGCGGTGAAAAGGTGTGCTGAAAGTCTGGCTTTTTTCCTCACAAATATCATAAAATGACACAACCAAAGGGGCATAGAAAGGTCATCTTCCCCAGTCTCCTGCCTCAGGCAAAGGAGCATTTCTCCAGACAAGATAAATGACTACATGTGTGGTTTTGTTTTGCTTTGTGTTTTTTTAAATATCCAAAGATATTTCAGTTTCTCTTAGGTACTTGATCAGTATCCAATCTGTCTTGTGGACATCTTTTGAAGTATTCATTCTTTCTGATGGGGCTCCTTGTAGTTCTGACTTGTTATCTTCTGCTCAATTCTCTTTAAAGGATGAACTGGCAATTGTTATTGTAAGAATATTGTCTGATATACTTGGAAAGAGTTACTGCCTCCTATTTCAGTAGTATGGTAAACTAGATACACTAGCCACACTGTTTGCTCCAAGCAACTAAAACTGCTTAATGAAATCTAAAATTTATCTTCTAACCTGCAGTGAGCTGATAGAAAAAAAAAAAGAAAAGAAAGAATGAATGAATGAACAAACGAATACTCAGATGCCAAAATCCAGGTAAAAGTCAGACTCAGAATGAATAGCAGAGCCACAAAGCTGCCTCTCACCTGAAGTCATTCACCAAACCAGATGAACTTGAACTTGGTCTTTAAAGCCTCAAAGAGGGGGCACAAGGAACAGCGGGCAAATCCTAAAGATAGGCTGTAACATAGGAGATACACACTCCATTTCACAACAAGATACAGCCCCCAAAAGGCTGTATCTCAATAAGGACAAACCAAAAGTAAGTCCTCCACAATCCAGGAGACCGCAAAAGATCATGTCTTGAATCTTGAAGAAAGAAAAAGGAAAAAAAAAAAAAAAAAAAACCTCTTCTCTCTGAATTTGTCACCACAAAGTAGCCCCCCTCAGATGTGCTTGTATTTCAAAATTATACTATCTGCCATTTTGGAAAACCAAGACTGATTTTAAAGGGATCCCAGGCTGGCCATGCCACCCAAGCGCACCCAGCTCAAGCAAATGGGAATCATCTCTGAATATGTAGAGGTCTTTTCTTTATGGTCATGCTGTTTCTCCAGAGAAGAATCTTATCAATATTCTCCCCTGGTTGGATGTACATGTGTGTGTTTATAGGGGTGGGAGGGCAGGACGTTAGCATAAAAGGCCTGACATCCGGTACTTTGGTAGCAGAGTAGGGGAAGTGGACTACATGTCAGTTATAGACATTCACTTCATCCCTTGTATTTAATCCTCCACTCTATCCCTACCCTTTACGGCCCCTAGTTGTTGCTAAATCCTAATTCTTTCTGGTTTCATTTGTCCACAGTGTAGACCTCCTCCTACCTCCCACCTCTGGGGGTAGCCAGTTGATGTATGGTGTTCAACCACGGCACATACAGACTTTCAGCCAATCTCCTGTCTTCAGCCTGATGCCTCACCATTGCCTGTTATCCCTGTTACTTGGATCCTCAAAGTGTCCACGCTCTCCAGGTTCTGTGGAGCTGATCAACTAACTCCTCACCGTCTCCTGTGCAGACCTATGGAGGTCCTTGGGACCGTCATTTCCTCTACTCTGCTCACTTAGGGGCCACTCCAGCCTTCTAGATTTGTCCTTTTATTTACTGGTGCCTCCACTCGCCTTCTCTTTGTGCCTGTGGGTTTATTCATTTGTATCCCTTTGCTGCCATTTTAATTGGATTTGGGGAAGGAAAAGAGATAGACATTCTGCTGTGTTTAACCAGACAAGGTCAAGTTGAACTTTGAATGGGGACCATCATAATGTGGGCCCATCATATTGTTCAGACTATCTCTCAGGCTATGCTTAGCCTTGAATCTCCTATTTAAATAGCTGGCACCTCCTTGAAAAGGCAAGCACTGTGAATTACCTTCATTATATTTCCAGGACCTACAACAATAGATATTTATTAAAAGAATTAAGTTCAGAGGGCTTAATTCTTGATCATCTACAACACGATCATGTTTCACATTTATTTGTTGCATACCTTATATGTGCCAACACCTGGCTGAAGCACTTTACAGATATAATTTTATTCAAACTAATCCTCATGACAGTGCTATGATGGAGATATCATTAGTCATGCTTACAGTTGATAAACTGAGGCTCAACTGAACTAAGTGGTTTGGTGACAAACACACAACTAGCTGAAATGTGACCCAGTGTACACATCTGAATCTCCCTCAAGACAAGGACCTTGCTTGCACCTCTTGACCACACTACACTCTGACAAAATCTAACATGATGAGAATGGAAGCAGCAGCAAGACCAGCTCACACCCAGACATGGCATGAAAGGGCATAAATCCAGAAAGCTTGTTCCAAACAAAGATGGGATGCAAAGATGATCAAAACCAAGGTTAAATGTTGAGCAGTTATTTGGATTTGGCAGTTCAGAGGTGAGCACTGCTTTTCAAACTTCACAACTCATATGTTACACAAGGCAGTTCAAAACGTACTTTCAAACATATTGTCTTGTTTGAATTGCCAAACAAACTGATCAAAAATCAACTAGATGTGAATAAGGTGCTTTGAAAGTCCTGAATAAAGAGATTTGGTGCAATATTTTTATTATGCAAGCATAATATATTTCAGAAGAATATTTGAGTAACTAATAGAACTAAAAATAGAGAAGTCAAATGCATACTGATTAACACAGTGAATTAACTATCCCCAACTGTAAGTATGATTCAACATCATATTCCCCAGGAAAATATTTGGACTTGGAATTATCCATTGAACAACATATTTTCACTCAAAAACATATTGAAATATAAGCAGCTCTTACAACGCTTGCTTTTAGAATCATCGAATTTTGGCTTTGTTGAAATTACTTCTCCCATGGCTTCCATTTCTTCTGCATACACAATTTGATACCCAAATTGTGAAACAAAAACAGAATTTTTCTCATGGCAAAGGATGCCATGCAATTAGATTCAACATATTTTGAAACCTGACTATAGACGAAGGTCTGTGCTCAGCATTCTAGCATATTTAAAGCTGAACAAGGCATGTTTCCAAACATCAAAGGAGGAAACAAATACGTGCAGTATGATATAAGACAGGCGTGGGCAGCACTGTGCTGGAAAGAGAGACAAATGCTATGGACATCCAGAGAAGACGGAGGTATGGGAACCAGGCAGATGAGGGGACACACGAGCTGGGCTTGGAAGTATGAGGGATCTCAGCAAGCAGAAGTGGCAGCAAAAGGCTTTCCAGTGGAGAGGTTATGGTGAGCAGACTCCTGAGTGGGCGGAAGGAAGCAAGTCACATCAGCATATCAGATATAAGAGGTTGGGGGTAGGAATCCGTGTCCTAAGGTTCCATAACAAATTACCATAAACTTGGCAGCTTCAAACAACAGAAATTTATTTTCTCACAGGTCAGGAAGCTAAAAGTCCAAAATCATGGTCCCAGAGGGGTCAGTGTCCTCTGGAGGCTCCACATGAGAATTCTTTTTTGCCTTCCCTGGGTCTGCTGGCTGCTGGCCGCCTGAGCGATCCTCCGCACTGAGTCCAGCCTCTACTTCATCCCACATGGTTCCATCTCTCCATGGTTCTGTTCCCCCTCCTCTTCTCTTCCTTTCCCCTCTCTTTTCTTCTCCAGACTTATCATTGGACTTAACACTTGCCCAAATCCAGAATGACTCAAATCAAGATCCGTACCTCTGCAAAGGCTCTTATTCCAGGAAATTATATTCTGAGGTTCATGGTGGTCATATCTTTTTTTTCAGTGTCAGAAAGGAGGACATAATTCAAGCCTCTACAGGGCATTTCTCACATAAATGTATAATTTTAAACACATATTCCTTGTACTAATATTTGGTTGAGAATTGTACCAAAAAAATATCCAAGGAATAAATTCTTAAAGACAATTTGATTACCATTTTTTAATTTAATTTTTAACAGTCAGCAGGTTTTTGAAATTATAACCAGGTCTGGGTGACTGATTGCCGAGGGAGACTTTCCCAAATCCCCCTCCCACCACATATGTAAAGGAAACAGTTACATGATATTACTGGATCCACGGCTGTCCCAGAAATTGGCCATGAGTAATGCAACCCTGTGCAACCCTTCACCTCCTGTACCAAGAGGAGAGCTGATCTCCATATTTGAAAAATGTCCTGCAAAATACTAAGCAAGAGACATGAATCAAAAGCATTGTAGAAATTAAGGAAGAAGAAAAAAAGCCTAAATTATTGCAACATTTTCTTTATGCACAGGAAGAATTTAGAAGCAGAACCCTAAGAATGGATTTTGTAGCGCATTTCATAATTGCCTTAATTATGGAAAACACTTTTTATTGGATTAGAGGTGCAATTTGATGCTCTTTGGGTACTGGATAAAAAACTCAGTAATTGTATAAAATGATGGACAGGCTTTCAGGTTCCTGCACTTGTTTTTTGACTCTGTGATTTAAGTGTGAAATTGATCTGAAGTCTGTGTAGGTCCTCTATCAAGTATGCTCAAATGTAAGCAGTGCAGTTCCATTTGCACTAATTCAGTACAAAATATTCTTTTGGTGTGCAAAACTCAAATACATCTCTTAGAATAGAGAATCCAATTTCTGTCATGCTATAATCATAGCAGTTCTAAACTAATTTAACACCCTGAAGAAGTTAATTAACATCATTAAAAAGTGCATCCAGTCAAGTATAACATGTGACCCAAATAAATAATTGAATGAACTTTCCTACTCCAGGGGTGACATGCTCCAAGGCTGTCCTCTTTCATCAGACCTGGTCAACAATTGTTTGAAACATCTGACACCGACCACATTAGATGATTTTCATGAAGGTGTAAACCTACATGGCAGCCTAATAAACAACTTAAGTTTCATGGCTGACATTGATTTATACATCTTCTAAAGAGACGGTGCATGAAATGATCAGAACAGTCAATAATGCAAGCAAAATGTATGGGCTTGAGATAAGAGAGCAGAAAACAAAATCAATGCCTTCCAGCTATTAACAGCATGCAGCAGAGTTCATAATAGATGGCATTAAACTTGAACAAGTTGCATCCTTCAAATACCTCAGAGAAACTGTCACTCCAATAGTAATTGCAAGAATAGCATTCACATAAATGAGTATATATGGCTGTCGCTTGGTCACTGAAGGCATTTTACCAACTAAAAGCTACTTAGATGAGTTGTTTGGGGTGCGTTCTTATTGCAAAAATTTTAAAGAAGGTCACTAAGCATACTAATAAGTATCATTAGGTGCATAAAATTTAGATAATGAAGAAAGTCAATACATTGCAATAAACCTTCACACACAAAATAGATGCACAGAGGGCAAAGCAATCAGCGGCAAATGGATGATTTTTTTTTCCTTTAAAGAAATGAAATCGGGTGGAATTAAATATTGTTATCTTGTAATCAACACAGTCATTTTTAAGCCCTACAGGTCAGAGAAGTTTCTGTTTCAGAAACATGAAAGGAGCTCCAATATAAAGTATTTGGTAGAGCAATGTAGCTGAGCACACCGGCTTGGAGATGAGACCGACGTGTGTTTGATTCACACCTTTACCACCTATTAGCTTTTTCACTTGACTTCTCTGGACCTCTGTTTATTCATCTGTAAAATGAGATTAATTATAAGTACCTAGCAATGTTGTTGAGAGAACGTAATAACAGATGTTGGAGTAGTCTCTGAATAAAGCGTTCCACACTTTTATTTTCAGGATATGTATGAATTTGCCCATATACCAAACTTTTTAGAGGCTGGTAAATTAACATAAGCATTTCAAAACAAGGTCAGTCCCTCATAACCTCCATTTATTACAAAAATAATGTTCAGATTGACAGCAGTTAACTGAAAGGAGCAAATGGTCAGACTGCTCTCTGGCAATGCAAAAGCATCCTGGAAAATGATTCGTCAGTCACACTCACACAGGTTCAGTTCCCCGTTCCCTCTTTATACATTATCCAGGTGAAAGAGGATTCAGATAATCCTAGCTCACGTTTTCCATTTAACCTTGAAATGATTTCAAGTATCAGAAGATCTTTTCAAATTCCAGGTCAGCCACCCACAGTGTTGCATCTCAGGAGCACATTCTATTATCCACTAATATTGCCGCAACTACAAGCATTGGCTGCACCATTTTAAATTTCTAGCGCTTGGTGGGGTTTTTTGTGTTTTTGTTTTTGTTTATTTTGGGGCAACATGCATGTGTGAAGAGTCACATGGCACATGTCTTTTTTGTCCAGTTTGATTAGAAATAAAAACACATCACTGGATAATTTTGGTGGAGCATCATGGGTGGAGCATGATGATTTGATTTACATATATTGTGAAACGATCACATTTAGGTACAGCTAACATCCATTAACTTACAGAGATACAATAAAAAGAAAAGAAGAGAAAAAGAATTGTCTCCTTGTGATGAGAACTCAAGATTTACTTTTTCAACAACTGTCCTACAGGTCCTATAGCAGTACAACCTAGTCACCATGGTGTACATTACATCCCTGGTACTTATTTATAATTACAAATTTGTACCTTTTGACCACCTGCCTCCAACTCCTACTCCCCTACTCTTTACCTCTGATAACCACAAGACTGATCTCTTTTTCTACAGGATTGGCTTCTCAGGGATAGAGTGCAGATTGTTTGGTTTGGGTTTTTTGGGGTTTTGTTTTGGGGTTTTTTGTTTTTTTTTTTTAAGATTCCACAAATAAGTGAGATACTACAGTATTGTCTTTCTGATTTATTTCATCCATGTTGTCACAAGTGGTAGAATTTCCTTGTTTTTTTATGGCTGGATATATATACGCTATAACTTCTTTATCCATTCATCCATCGATGGACCCCTAGGTTGTTTCCACATCTCCGCTATTGTAAATAATGCTTCTATGAACATGGGGGTGCAGATATCTTTTCAAGTTAATGTTTTCATTTCCTTCAGATAAATACCCAGACGTGGAATTTCTGGATTATATGGTAGCTCTATTTTTAATTTTTTGAGGATCCTCCATACTGTTTCCATAGTAGCACTTGTCATCTCTTATCTTTTTGATGGTAGCTGTTTTAACAGGCAGGAGGTGATATTGCACTGTGGTTTTAATTTGCATTCCCCTAATGACTAGAGATGTTGAGCATCTTTTCACTTATTTGTTGGCCTTTTTGTATATCTGCTTTGTTAAAATATGTAGTCAAACCCTTTGCCCATTTTTTAAATTGGGTTATTTGTGGTTTTGCTATTGACTTATATAAACTCTTTGTATATTTTTTATAAGAGCCCCTTATTAAACATATGGCTTACAAATATTTTTCCCATTCTATAGGTTGTCTTCACTTTGTCAATGGTTTCTTTTGCTGTGCAGAAGCTTTTAAAAATTTTTCTTAATTTTTATTTATGATAGTCACATGAGAGAGAGAGAGAGAGAGAGAGAGAGGCAGAGACACAGGCAGAGGGAGAAGCAGGCTCCATGCACCGGGAGCCCGACGTGGGATTTGATCCCGGGTCTCCAGGATCGCGCCCTGGGCCAAAGGCAGGCGCCAAACCGCTGCGCCACCCAGGGATCCCTGCTGTGCAGAAGCTTTTAGTTCAGTGTTGCCCCATTTGTTTACTTTTTATTTGGTTGCCTGTGCTTTAGGTATCATAACCAAGATATCATTACCAAGATCCATGTCAGGGAGTTTTGTTCCTATGTTTTCGTCTAGGACCTTTCAGGTCTTACATTTAAGTCTTTAATCCAAATTAATTTTTGTGAATTGTGTAATATATGGGTCCAGTTTCATTCTTTTGAACATGAATATCCAATTATCCCAGCACCATTTATTCAAGAGATTGTCTTTTCTCCATTGAGTATTCTTGGCTCCCTTGTCAAATATTAGTTGACCATTTATGCTTGGGTCTATTTCTGGGCATTCAATTCTGTTCTATTGGTCTTTTTGTCTGTTTTTAATGCCAGTACCATACGGTTTTGATGACAATAGCCTTTTAGTGTAGCTTCAAATCAGGAAGTGTGTTGCCTCCAGCTTTATTCTTTCTCAGGATTTTTTTTTTTTTTTTGGCTATTTGGGGTCTTTTGTGGTTCCATATAATCTTTGTTTTCCGCTTATGTAAAAAAATGCCATGAGAATTTTATTAAAATTAAAATCCAGTGGGATTTCACTGACTCTAGATAGCTTTTGGGAATATAGATATTTTAACAATGTTAATTTTTCTTTTTTTTTAATTTTTTTTATTTATTTATTTATGATAGTCACACACAGAGAGAGAGAGAGAGAGAGAGAGAGGCAGAGACACAGGCAGAGGGAGAAGCAGGCTCCATGCACCCGGGGCCCGACGTGGGACTCAATCCCGGGTCTCCAGGATCGCACCCTGGGCCAAAGGCAGGCACCAAACCACTGCGCCACCCAGGGATCCCCAACAATGTTAATTTTTCTAATTCATGAATATGCGATACCTTTCCATTTATTTGTGTCTTTAATTTCTTTAACCAATGGCTTGTGGTTCTTGGAGTAGAGATCTTTTACTTCCTTAGTTAAATTTATTCCTTAAGTAATTTATTGTTTTTGATACTATTATAAATGGGATAGGTATCTTTATTTCTTTTTCAAAAAGAAAGTTGTCATTGCTGTACAGAAATACTACTGATTTTTGTATCTTGATTTTGTATCCTGCAATTTTACTGAATTCACTGATTAGATCTAACAGTTTTTTTGGTTGAGCCTTTAGGATTTTCTATACATAAAATCACATCATCTATAAACAGAGACAATTTTACTTCTTTCTTTCCAATTCTAACATCTTTTATTTCTTTTCTTGCTTGATTTCTCTAGCTAAGACTTCCAGTACCATGCTGAAAAGAAGTGGTGAGAGTGGGCACCTTTGTCTTGTTTCTGATCTTAAAGGAAAAGCTTTCAACTTTTCACCATTGAGTATAATGTTAGCTGGGGGCTTGTCATATATGGCCTTTATTATGTTGAAATATGTTCCTTCTTTGTTAAGTGTTTTTATCATGAATAGATGTTGAATTTTGTCAAGTGCTTTCTCTGCATCTATTGAGATGATCATATAATTCTTTTCTTTCATTCTATTAATGTGACGTATCACATTGATTTATTTGAATATGTTGAAGCATCCTTGCATCCCAGGTATAAATCCCACTTGATCGTGATGAATGATCCTTTAAATGTGCTGCTGAATTCATTTTGCTACTATTTTATTGAGAATTTTTGCATCAAGGAAATGGTTTGTAGTTTTCTTTTCTAATAAGTCTTTTTTGGTTATGGTATGAAGATAATGATGGCCTCATAAAATGAGCTTAGGAATGTTCCCTACTCTTTGATTTTTTAGAAGAGTTTGCAAAGGACTGGTGTTAATTACATAGCACATTTCTAATGGCAATTGGTAATTCTTCATCACACAGTGGTATAAATTATCACCTTCTTTCCTTCATTTGTACCATGAACAACTGTTGAACTATGTAAACATTTTGTTGAAATATTGTATATGAAAAATGATCATATATTAGGAATGCAAATGACTGTATCTCAGGACATCAGGGTTGAAATATTGGCTCTGGGTAGGAAAGTGCTCATGGCCCTGGTCCTGTGCTGTTATTTAGTAATGGAAATAGAAACAGAGCCTCTCCATTTGCCAGAAAGGTGATTCTGCAGCAATCAAAGGCTGAAAAGCACAGCTGCTGCTGGGCCAGAGTCCCCAACACAGAAACTTCCCATTGAAGTAAATATCTTTTCATTGAGCTCCTCAAAGAACCATCAGTGGCTTTTTTCACCTGACTTTGTGCTTCATTTGGTGCAGCCCAGTGCAAAAAGCTGTAGGAGGACAGCCCTTGGGAGTAAATTATTTTCTAACACCCCACTAGATAAAGGCTAGATAAAGATGCTGACTTTCCATTCCTATTTTCTCAGCACAAACCTGGCTCAGAGCACTAAGTGATTGGGTGACAAAATACTCACAGGAAAATGATGGTCAATGAAATGCCCCAAAATCATAATATCACTAAAAATAGAAAACTGAAATCATAAGTATGATCATTTGAGTTTAATCTTTAAATCAACCCAATAGTTGTATGGGGAAAAAAAAGTTTGTTTTGGGAGGGAGGGATATATTAGTAATCCCAGCTCTCTCTCCTAAGCAAAATCATGTATAAAAGGGAAAAAATGTTACAAGCTATTGGCATTCAAAGACAGAGAAGGACAGCTCAGCCCACGGAGCAAGTTTTCAGATTTCTGCTAATCACTTTCTCTGTTCAAACCAGCTGTGGCCTCTGAGGGGCTGGTATTGTTCCTTGCCCCCTAAGACTTTACAAACCCATTGGGAAAGCAATAATAACAAATATTCAGCGACAGAACAATGTGAAGGAATAGTTTTGTCTTGTTAAGTAGATGATACATGCTTAAATCTGTAGGGGTACACAGAAAGGAGAGGTTGGTGGCACAGAAACAATGGGGGCACCTAACCAGGCAGCCACATTTGTCAGTCTGCTTATTTCTGTGCCTTAATGCCATCCTTGTGTTTTTTACCATATCGCTCCCCAACCATGGGTGCACCCATTCCCTTCTTAGGAACCCCCTCCCCCTAGCCTTCATTCATGTTGGTAGTTGAAGCTTTTCCTTCTTGCTGGAGCTATCCCTAATCACTGCCATCCACAGGTGCTCTAGGACATGTGGGCTCCACACCTCACTCTTCCATAGACCATCTCTCCATGACTATAAACATCTGTGAAGCAACTGTGCCTAGTTTATATTGAGGGAAAAAGAAATTCAGGATCTTTCATGTACTGCTTGTAATTATAGAAATTGTTTTTCCCTCTTTTGTACAAACTATTTAGCCCATTCATTATCCTTCTAATAACTTCACTTAAAGAAGCTATCATAGGTGTCGATAAGGCCTTAGGTGCAACGATATTCTTTGAATCATTGTTTATAATAGTGAAAATTTGAAAATATTCCAAGTATCTAATAACAGGTAATGCATGTAATAGAATATAAGGCAACCAACAAATATGGTATAGCAAATGAATATTTATGAGCATAGAAATATGCCTACAATATATTAAGTGGGAAAAACACAGTCTACTACACAGTACACACAATGTGATCCTATAATTTATACATATAAAATTATATATATATATGTTTATATCCATAGAAACTGTCTACCATTGGATGAAGTGCATTCATGTTTTTACTTTATTGCTTTGGTATTTTTCTGATTTTTTTCTTTGATAAAGAAAGCAACCCTAAGATTTTTATAATGACTTCCCACAAAACATTTTCCTTTTTATTATGAAATATTTTATGCCTGCCTGCAAATGATTTTTTTTTGGAATAGTATAATAAATACTTAAGTACCTACCACCAACTTTGCACAATTCTCTTTCTGGGCAACTTTGCTTTTAGCAAAGGGGTATAAGAAATGAACAAAAGTAGGTCAAAATTCTGAAATGTGATGTGGATTTACCCTCAAGTAATGAGAGGTTTCATTCTGACCTTCTTAAACTCAGTTTTTAACTGCCCAGACTATCTCTAAAAAACACCCTTTCTCCCAACCTCTGCACCAGTAATAGTAACATATAATGCAGTACAAAGAACCATGATTTTTTCCTATTCAGGGAGCTGTTATCATCTGCTGTGGTAAGCTGGCTGCAGAGCCTGGGCCCAAGCCCACACACAACTCACCTCCTGATTTACTTAAATCTTTTTGCTTCTATCAACCACAGGGAATGGGGACACTTACAGGTAACAACTGACAATTTGAGCAGAAAATACAGAGAAAAGCTGTGTAAAGCAAGTGGTTCAGATTATAGCTGTTGACTTCTAATATTATTTGATAGATGAGGCTGCTACAATTATCTACTGCTCATGGGTTCCATTACTGGAACAAGAAGCACACAAAATAAGGGCAATTTCCCAAACAATATATGAGCCCACTTAACTTTGTCAAGAGCCATTTCTGCAAGTGAAGTCCTCCTTGTAAAAGACACAAAGATAATGCACTGGCAACTTGACACGAGCATTTAGTTCATACCACATTAAACTGCCTTTTGTTATTTCTGCCATGCACTAGTTAAGGCCAAATTGGATATTATTTTTAACTAAATGCTTGTTTTAAAATGCAGTCATGGAATCTACCATTTTTCCCTAAAATAAAGAAAACGAAAAAAAGCTCTAAGAAAAATTTGAAAACCTGTAACTGAATGAAAGAGTGAAAAAAGTTTCCACCTTAATTTTTTATGAATCTTCTTCCCAACTTGCTACCCTAAAATTATTAGAAGAGTTTTCATTCTTAAAAAAAATTATTCTGTGGTTTAACCTTATGTTACTATTTAAAGATCAAAAAGAAACTCTGTCTCTAGAGGAAGAAAAAAAGGAACACATTTTTGAAAGACAAAAAATAAAGTGCCTGAGCAGTGAATGGAATGATTACATGCGGGTTAACTATTAATTCATTTTGTATTTTGAACTTGGATTGAGCCATTAGATGGAAATATTAGTTTTGGAAATGTTAGAACTGCATCAGGAATTACACTTGTCCCCTACCTCCCTCCCCACCTTGGAGAGTAAAAAGAGGAAGGAGGAGCCTGAGTAAGAATGTATTTAAATCAGAAAAGCACAGGATAATTCCTGGCTGATGACTTCATAAAGAGAGAGGGGGTAGCTACCAGAAGTTCACCCAAAGTGGTTTACCTTCATCTCCTAGACAGAATCCACGTTCATGAACTTAAATAGTGCCTAATTTTCTAAATTAAAATACTTCTGTTTTTTTCCCATTTCTCCTTGTTGCTTTGATGTGTATTTCCAAACCAAAATATGGGAAAGTCTAAAAGATGCACAGGATATTGGATTCCTTTTCTTCCTTTTCCTATACTTTTTTTTATCCCACTTTTCAATTGATACACAGTTGACCTGACTATTGACAGGGCTGCATCTTCCCCTTGACCACACGCTACAGATGAATTATCCTAGGTACTTAGCCAAGAAATGTCCAAGTCCCCTAAAATCTGGGTCACTGTGAGCATCCATAAATGGAGCTGGTCAAAAAGTGTGCTCCTCTTCAATAATACTCAAGAGAGATGGTTAAGTCTGTACAGTTTAATTATAACATTCAGGATTTTTTTTATTATTCTTTCTCAGCTCCTAGAGTCTTTTAAGTCTCTTTTTAAAAGGCCTCTACACAAAAGGTAACTTCATCCTGGAGAAAAAGAAACTCAGACTTGGCCATACCACTTCCACTTGGGCATTGATTAGATGTCTTTTTTTTTTTAACAAATTCAAAAAGAAAGGGGACACGATTTAAAACTAAAATAGAACCAGGCACATTGTACAAAGGATTATTTCAAGTAATTCTCCTTGAAACTATAACAAAGGAATGTTTCCTGGGGATTAAATGGACTGTCAGGTAATCAGAAAAGTTCTTTTAGGTTTTTCCTCAGGAAGAAAAAGAGCACTTTGGATGGATTTTGTTCCTGGCATTTTGTGACACTTTACAGCTTATTCCCTGGTGTCACACCGATTTATTTTATTATTCATGAGCTCCGTGAAGGAAGGAATGATCTTAGAGGTCCCCAGCTGGACCACACTAATAGATCCTTTTCCTATCCTCCATCTTCTGTTACTTTAATATGGATAAGATTGTTTTATTAATGAGAGCAAATGGGTTTCCTGAATATCAGCCTCTCCTTTGGTCACTCTGGAACCTGATATATTTGATTAATTGATTTTCAACTTTTTGAACACCCACACTATTTTTGACACTGTACTTTTAAAAAATTAGGACCTAAATGAACAAAAGCTGTACCTCCAGGAAGTTACATTCTAATGAAATAAGACTGACCTCCATTACTAATTGATGATGCTACAGTCAACTATCAATTATTCATGTAAAGATTATCCATGACACACTTTGTAGAGCATCCATTGTGAATTTCTAATCCTAGGCTTCCCCACTTTTCAACCACACAGACTTAGGGGATGCAGTGTGAAATATCTCACCACACTATAGATTTAGCTGCTGAAGAAGGCAAGCCAACTGCCCCCAACTGCCTATGGATCTTAATCTTCATTCAGTAAGCAGACATGGAGTACTTTGGAAAAGGTACTATGTCAGGCACCACAGAGAAAGATGAATTACATGTGAATAAGCATACCAGATGCTTACAGATAGGAGTTGCTAACTCTACTGGAAGAAAGAAACAGAAAAGAATATCAATAAGAAGATGACACTTGATTTGAGTACTGAAAATTCAATGGGCATGGAGGGTAGACAAAATGAGAAGACACTCTAAGCAAAGTATGAGCAGAGGCATAGAATTGTTAAATAGTGTGATGCACTATGGAATTTTCATGTTTAGTGTGACCCAAGGATTGGCAGGTGGAAGGAGGTAATGCAGGTGCTAACAAGAGGTAAAAATGAAAGGACAAGCAGAGAAGGGGCCTCAACAGGACTTCTCTGCTTTGGGTCTTAAAGGGATAAGGATTTCAGCATGACCTCTCTCTATTCAATATATGGTTCAGGTAATAAAGTAGTTGGGTGAATCACTAATTTCCATCACTAAGATTGGGAATAGTGAAGGAGAAACATTTTAAGGGGGAACATAATGGGTTCAGTTTGGGACATTTCCCTCACTATGGTGCTAAGAGCTGTGAATAGGTTATAACTCTTAATACCAACACCTGGGTTTCACAATCAATCACTATTGGGCTAATAGTCAACTAAAGCCAAGAGATTATTTTCTGACACAGGCCCATTACTTAAGACAGGTCTCCCATCATCTGTGTGGTCTCTTTAGCCTAAATGGAGAAGTGTATAATTCAGACAGGAGGATTTTCTGGATTTTTCCAGAAATCAAGGATTGGTTGTTTACATTGCTTGATCTCATTTTTTGTCCCAATTTAGTGTAGATACTGATATTTCTTCTGCTTTATTTTTGGACATAGATGACACATGGACTATTGGAGATAACTTCTCAGGTCCAAAGAAAACAGCATCACAATTGGCCTTAAAGCTGGCCCACACTGGCCATGGAGGGAAATGGTGCCAAAACAACTAGGAAATGTCACTAGGAAGATTACATATTCATTCAGTCTTTCATTCGTTCACCACATATATGCTAAGAACTTACTACATGCTAGGCCAACAGATGAGGGAGCCCATTAAGATCCTTACCCTCATGGAGCTTACATTCTGGTGGGGTGGACAAGACATCAGTATTTGGTGTTAAAGATGAAAATATGGAGTAGGAAGTTTAGGGGGAATGGCAGCTTAAATAAGGTGGTCAGAAAGGCTCCACTGTGTAAATGACAAAAGCTGGAAAATGAGGAAAAAAAAATCTTGCAGACCAAGATTGGAGGAAAAATTCCAGAAAAGACACCCGAGGAACTAAGACCAGAACTGGCTTGATGTACTGAAGAAACCAAAAAACCACCAGTCTAGCTACAGCAGTGCTGGTAAAGGGATAGTGGAACACACTAAGGGAGAAAAGGAGGCTGAGCACATCACGGACAGAGAGAAGCAAGACATCATCCACACAGGATCAAACTCATTTCAGAACCTATTAGGGACCTCAGTCATGTGACTTAAACTCTCAGAAACCTTTTTTTCCCCTGCATAGAAATAGCAGCAGTAATATTTTTATCACTTGAGTAACTATACAGTGTCTGGCACATAGGAACAGCCTAATAAATGTTTGTTCCTACCCCTCCTCCTTTACTTCTTTTAATAGCAACCAAGGAAGCCAATGTGGATTGTGCACATTAAGAAAAATGAGCCTTTTCTGATCTAAATGTGTGAAGTCTTCTTTCCTGTAGCTCCTGATTCCTGAAGCTAACCTTCAGCAACCCCCGCCCCTTTCTGGGAACCCTGAGGCCAGAGGTCAAAGTTGCCAAGATAGATCAGGTGATGTGATGGTGAAAAATGTTCCCATGTGAGCCTAGAGACCTTCAAATTAATTTCCTGTGTAACCCCGGCATTTGTGAGCTGAGGTCTCACAAGTTAAAAATAAAACAGTAGCTAACTCTGCAAGATAAATGCTTTCTAAAATCAACAGTTACTTTGAAGTCCTTAGAGAAAAGTACTTTAAAATGCAGGTTATTCTGCTTAATCATCATCTATTCCCTTCCTCCTGAGTTTAGGAGGTACAAAGGGGGACAGCAGGGAATACGGAATATTTCTGATTTGCCGACTTCCCTCCCCAGCTATCCTTGATGGCAGTCTAAATCATTTCTGAGATCTTATTTAAGACCTCTTTCCTCCTTAATCACCTATTATCCTTCCATCTTTTCTATCTCCCCAGAAGCCCCAGAGGGGTCTGGCCTATCCTCTGAAGTTTTAGTTTCTCCTCTCAAATATAGAATCCTGTCCTTTTCTTCATGACCAACACTCTGCAATTCCGTCTCCTCTTGCCAAACTCTAGCCCAAGGACTGGACATCAGAGTTACGTGTCCCCAAGCTCTTCTGCAGCCTGCCTTTTGGCTGGGTACCCTGCTGAAAAGGAGGGTAGAAAAACCACCACAGCTCACCCACTCACTGTCACTGGTGAAATACAGAAAAATGGCTTAAAAATGGGTGTTGATATGTGTACAACTTTTGTCTGAATTTTCATGAATACTCAAGCCTTGGTCTTGCTGTAATATTTGCTCAATTAAGAAAGACTCTTGTGAGATTTAGATATGTAGAATTAATTGTTCTGGATACAATCTCTTCACAAATTATATAGAGTGGACTGAACGGTGGCCCCAAAAGAAATATGTCTACATCCTAATCTGCAGAACCTGTGAGTATGACCTTATTTGGAAAAAGGATCTTTGCAGATGTAATTAAGATGAGAAATTAAGAGATGGGGAAATCATCCTGCATTATCTGGCTGGCTCTAATTCCGGTGACAAATGTCTCTGTAAGAGTGAAATAGAAAGAGACTTCACAGAGACAGAAAAAGAGGAGGCAATGTGGCCACAGAAGCAGAGATTGGAGTGATGATGTGTCTGTGAGCTAAAGAATGTAGCAGTCACCAGAATCTAGGGGAGACTGGAACAGGATTCTCCCCTAGTGCCTCCAGAGAGAGCACATCACTGCAGACACCTTGATTTTGGACTTCCGAACTCAGACCTGTGAGAGAATAAACATCTTCTCTCTTAAGCCATCCAATTTCTGGTAATTTGTTACAGCAACCACAGAAAACTAACATATAATGTTTAAAGGAAGTACCTAAGATATTGTGACTTCTTATGGATGAAGGGCTTCAAATAAAGGATTCTCCTGTCAATGGACATCCAAACTTGGTCTTCAAAATCGTAGACTCAATTCTCAATGATTTGACAGAGGAACAGTAGGACAGAAAACCTAAGGAAGGAAACACTGTTATTGCATGTGTCTTAAATCTCAGTCATGGGAAGATTGAGAAATCAATCATTAAGGAAACCTGGGGATTGACTCATTAAATGCTAAAGTATTTTATCTTAATATCTTCTGGAGCATCTTTATAAATTAGCCTTAAGTTTTCCTGACAATTAGATATGACATAAAACATAATCAAATTTTTCTTAAGAAGAAAGATTGAATAAATTTAAAATAAGTATCCATTACCATGATGCACTATGGATGTGGCTGCACAGATACAGAATTTTCTGTGGTAAATGACTCCTTTCCCTTCCCCTATCATCTCACTGGCCCGGTTGCTAAATAGCATTAGTTAATTGACACCAAGGGCTTCCAGGGTTATTGAACAACAGCATGACTTTCTTCTCTCTCTCTCTCTCTCTCTCTCTCTCTCTCTCTCTCTCTCTCACACACACACACACACACACGCGCACGCGCGCGCACACACACACACACACTCCCTCCCTTCATTCTTTCTATGATCAATTACTGGGATTCCCGGAAAACCAGTGAGTAAGAAGGGAGTGCCACATGATACAGGGCATTCTGATAGGTGAAGTCTCAACTGTCAAAGAGTGTAGACGTAGACAGAGTGGATATAAAAGGAGTCTTGGTAGCATATACTGATAATTACTGCTTTTTATCTCCTAGGTTGTTTTAGTATACCTAAGTCCAAGAACAAAGTAGAGGAGAAAAATTCCCCTTGGTAGAGCAGACATGCTCTGGATAGAACCCTGCTGGGCACCAAACCTCAGGATGAGAGATGCACAGCCATCTCTTTAGCTGTGATGCTAAAAGAGGACTCAAAAACCACACATGAAGGCAGAGAGGGGACCAAGCACATTCAAGCTCCTGTGGACAAAAACAGAGTCTGGATACTATTCAAGGATTAGTAAAGAGAGGAAAACAGAAATATACAGGACTCACACCCAAGATACTCTGTGGAAGAGAATATTTTGAAAACGATCTATTGCAGGATCCTGAAAAGTTTTAGAATATTCTTTTTGTACCTAATAGAGTATAATTAAAATAGGCTTCTATGCATAAAAAAGAGTGATACCAACAAGGAGAATCTTAATGCTTAGAATAGAATAAAATAAATGGAACAAAGGCTTACAGAGGCAAGAAGAGTAAAGGCTATTGCTATACACCTTCTCTTGGAAGGAAGGAGACAAGCAGAAGAAGACTGTTCACCTTAGCCTGTAATGCTTACAGAAACAGGTCACAGAATGCTCTGAAAACATCAATGGAAAAGGTAAACACTGGTAGAACTATAAGTAGAATTTGTTTGCTTTTCCAAAGTGTTTGCTAAGTGTCTGCTATGACATCGGGCATTGTGTTGAGCATAAACTAGAAAGATAGGAACTTTCTAAAACTTTCCAAGAAATGAAAACATAGTTTACATCCGAAGTATAAAAATCAAAGAAAACAACAAGGAAACACAAAATAACATAAAACCAAATACACTGCATATAACAATACATTTAAATCTAGTAAACTCTCTAAAGAGCTAAAAACTGGCTGGGTAAATACCATGAAAGACAGAGAGAGAGAGAGAAGGGAGAAGGGAAAGAAAAGAGGTAACATAAAGAAAAATGTCCTCCAAAAAAATTAAGGATAGGTAAACAGGTATCAGGCAAAGTAAAAAAAAAAAAAAAAAGATAAAAGTAGGTCCCCCTATGCTAATGTCATGTGAAAGAATTCAAGAAGATAGGGCTAAGAACTTTTGAAAGAATAATTCCATTTCCAATAATTCACTATAAATAAATTATTCTGGGTGCAAAAAGAGAGCTACAAGAATGGTCATTGCTAACTCTGTATAACAAAGACAACTGGAAAATAATCTAGGTGACTAACAATTAGTGAAATAAAATATTTTATACCCAAAAGATACTATGTAGCTATTAAAGTATATTTACAAAAAAAAATAAAGTATATTTACAAGTATACTTGGTGACTTGAAAAATGCTCAAGATATATTTTACAGTGAATCAAAAACAGGTAACTCATCAGCTTATATTATATGATCTGATTTTCTTTTTCAAAAAGTAGTCTATTCATAAACACCAAAAAGCACAGTCACAGCAAATTGCAGGCATCCTTTGATACCTATTTCCTTGCTGCATTTTCGTTTTCCTGCTCTGTTCCTTTTCTGTACTTTTGTCAGCAAATAATTTTAAGTTGGCTTATGTCTAAATATTTCTAAACTAAGTGCTGTCTTAACTTGTTTTTGAGATAAAATATGTATAACATAGTAAGATGAAAGGAATAAACGAGATAAAATATGTATAACACGGAAAGGTGAAAGGAAGAAACATTGCCTCTTGACTCGTTGCCCTCTTCCTGCTGGACCCACCAATGGGGCCTCCAGCTACCCAAGTGAGAGAGGTAATTCTGGAAGTCAACCTGGGCCCTTTCTGTACCTAATCCCACAACTCCATGCCTATTGCTTCTTCCTCCAAAATGTCAAGTGTGTTCTCTTCCTGCACCACCAATGCCAGCTCCCAGTCCACCCCACCTCTGTCACCTCCATCTCCTGACTGTCCTGCCCCAGAGGCCTCCAAATGGACTCTATGTTCACTCTCCCACACCCCCAACTTTGCATTACTCCACAGTGTTTTTCAATGGGAAACCAGGTCAAGCCCCCCTTCATTTAGATTCTTCCAGGGGCTTTCTATAGAATGGGGGTTAAGGCCTCCTTTATCAGGCCTGGCCTATGCTTCCATCTTCCCTGCATCACCATCCCAACTCACCAGACTCCAGCAGCCTGGCCCTCCTCCTCCACCTCACCCAGCTCCCAGCCTTCATATATATGACTCAGAACTCCATACATATGCTGTTCCTCTCTGCTCCCAGCATTACTCATAGTTCATTTCTCTTAGTGAATATCGGTTCTATCTGGAGATGTTTCTGGACTTTACAGTTTAACAAGGTTCTCCCCCAGGTATTCTGTCTAAATACCTTAACGTTTTTCTTTACAGTTTTTATCGTATTTTTTAAAGGATTTTATTTATTTATTTGACAGAGAGTAAGAGAGAGAAAAAGAAGGAGCAGGGGGAGGGGCGGAGGGAGAGGGAGAAGCAGACTCCCCACTGAGCAGGGAGCCCAATGCAGGGCTCTATTCTAGGACCCCAGGATCATGACCTGAGCTGAAGGCCGACACCCAATAGACTGAGCCACCCAGGTGCCCCATCATACTTTTGAGTTATCAGTCTATTATATTATTTGGGGAATATTTGTTTCCCCATCTAGATTATGAGTTTCCTATGGATGAGGCCTTGCTTTTCTGTCATTGATGGACACCCAGCACTCAGTGTAGTGCCTAGCACCTTTATATGAGAGGAATAGAATTTATGCAACACTTCCTATGTGCCAAGCAGGCTTAACTCATTTTACTCCATTAACTCACATAATCCTCACAATAAAACGTATGATGTAAAATTTTGTAAATTTTGTTCAATAAATCCTACTCCCCTAAGGAAACATCTTCTTTCCATGAATATATGTGGGAATGGCATTGTTTCTAGTATAAAATGGGAACTGTATTCACTGTACAACCTTGACCTCCACTATTTTTAATTAACTCTATATGAGTATAGGTTTTTCATGGTGGCATATAATTCCAGTATACAAATCTATCTGATTTTATGTAATCAGTCTCTTTTTTATTGAGCTTTCAGAGGGTGTCTTTATTAGTTTGGGCTGCTAAAACAGGATACTACAGATGAGGTAGCATATAAAAAATTTATTTCTCGCAGTTCTAAAAATTGGAAGTTGGAGCTCAGAGTGCCAGCATGGTGGGGTTGTGTTGGCAGTCTTCTTTGGGGTTGCAGATGGCTATTTTTTCATTGTGTCCTCACATGGCCGAGAGGGAAAAAGCTCTCTGGAGTCTCTTTTATAAGGGTACTAATTCCATTCATAAGGGCTCTATCCTCATAAACTAATCACCTCCCAAATGCTCCACCTTCTCCAAATTGGGGTTTCAGCCTATGAATTCAGGGAGGGCATAAACATTCCATCCATAACAGAGGAGTTTTTGCTATTTTAAGTGGCTTTATAATGACATTCTTGAACACAAATATTGTCAATGGTAAATTCCACGAAGTAATTAAAAAGATATGGATTTTGAGGTATGTTGATTAATTGCCTTCCAAAAAGGCTAGAGGGGATCTGTTTCCTCACAGTCATGCCAAATGACGTTATATATTTATCTAAAATCACACTAGGGACATGAGAATTCCCCAAAATACCTGTAGATAGGTGTTTTATATAACATACTTATCTTTAAATTTTGGTTCTGATTTGGATATTAAAATTGTTTTACATTCATGATTAACTGGCTGAAGGAGATAACAATGTCAGAGTTTACACAGATATTAAAGAACTGACTCTATCCCAGTTCCTTAATAGTACTTACATTATTAATAATTAGAAACAAAACCCCAGGAGAAGGTTGTTAATTCAGATTTAAGCTAAAATTCAAGTTTAAAATTATATTCCAAAATATGTTATTCTTTCCTTTTCCATGTAAAAATCACCAAGCAAAATATACATTTTTACCACCTGCTGCTCCCTCAATACTATTTCCAAAATTAAACAGTATAAAAAGAAGAGTTCCCAGAATAGAGACCCCAACATAAAAACAAGCTCTGTATGTAGGCTAGACCACAACAATAACACTAACAGAAAGGTGTGATTAGACTACATTGACAGGATCTTCTTGCTTGTTTTTCTCCAATAATTCCATGCTTCTACAAACAACACGTGGAATGTTCCTTGATTACAGTAAAGAAACTGCACCTTTTTATTGTATTGTATTCCCAATGGACTGCAGTGAAATCTTGGAGCTGGCATGATAGATAGCTCATCTCAGCATTGGATTCTGACACTAGCGTAAATTTTAAGAAAAACCTCTAAATCCAATATATCCCATTAAAAGGGACACTATATTTCCACAAAAAGAACAAATTGAAACATATTCAATTATCATGGAAGAAAAGAACCCAGAAAAGTTAAGAACTTTCCCACTAGAAGTAAATATAAAAGAAACAAGGGAAATGGAAACTCAAGAAAAATGCATACCCATTACAAAACACCTACCTATTTAAATAAAAATTTGCTACACTATGAAATTTTACTGTTCAGAATTTTCAAGAATTAGACTACAAATACTAATCCACTCTTATGCTGAAAAAATATTTATAACATCCAGAGACCTTAGCCATATATCCAATATAGGATTTATGAACAACAAAATCTTTGTATTAAGACATTTTCCAGGGATCCCTGGGTGGCGCAGCAGTTTAGCGCCTGCCTTTGGCCCAGGGCGCGATCCTGGAGACCCGGGATTGAGTTCCACATTGGGCTCCCGGTGCATGGAGACTGCTTCTCCCTCTGCCTGTGTCTCTGCCTCTCTCTCTCTCACTGTGTGCCTATCATAAGTAAATAAAATTAAATTAAATTAAATTTTAAAAAAAAGACATTTTCTAAATTTTTACGAGCAGTGTAAGATTTTATTTTAAATATGTGTACGAGGGGTACCTGGGTGGCTCAGGGGTGCCTGGGTGGCTCCAACTCTTGATCTCATGGTCATGAGTTTGAGCCTCACATTGGGCCCCATGCTGGGCATGGAGTTTACGCAAAAAACTTAAATTAATTAATTTAAATTCAATTCAATCCAATTAAAATGCACACAAGTAAGAAAAGCTTTCTAGCACTTCTCAAATTACACAATGACCTCTCATTTAACTGATTTCTCCAAACAGAGTAACTTGTAAGTGGGTTCTCCAAATGAAAGGTGCCAATATAGCAGTGAGACCACACACCAGGTCAAGATCATTCAGAATGGGAAAAAGATCTCTCTTGGTATAAAAAAGAATTATGTGCAAAAACTATTATTATGCTAAGCATGATGAAAAGTTTAATCCTGGGGCACCTGGGTGGCTCAAGTCAATTAAACATCTGCCTTCACCTCCAGTCATAATCCCAGGGTCCTGGGATCAAGCCCTACATTGGGCTCCCTGCTCAGTGGGGAGTCTGTTTCTCCCTCTGCCCCTCCCCCCCATGCTCTCTCTCTTTCAAATTAATAAATTAAATCTTTTTTAAAAAGTTTAATCCTGGGTTGCTTGGGTGACTCAGCAGTTCAGCGCCTGCCTTCAGCCCAGGGCATGATCCTGGGATCCCGGGATCGAGTCCCTCATCGGGCTCCCTGCATGGAGCCTGCTTCTCCCTCTGCCTGTGTCTCTGCCTCTCTGTCTCTCTGTCTCTCTGTCTCTCTCTCTCTCTCTGTGTGTGTCTCTCATGAATAAATAAATAAAATCTTTTTTAAAAAGTTTAATCCTTTTTTAAAAGTATAAATATATATATATATATATATATATATATATATTGCTATTGTTTGAGTGTCCAACTCTTGATTTCAGCTCAGGTCATGATCTCAGGGTCATGAGATCGAGCCCCACATTGGGCTCTGCACTCAGGACAGACTCTGCTTAGAATTCTCTCCCTCTCTCTCTAGAGACCCCTTCTACTCACATGTGTGTATGCTCTCTCTCTCTCTCTCTCTCTCTTTCTCTCTCTCTCTCTCTTTCTCAATCTCTCTCTCTCTCTCTGTCTCTAAGAAAAAACAGTGTATATATAAAATAGTTGCCAGTAGAAATTTAGGAAATTCTAAAACTGCAGTCAAGAGACGTTTCATAGGGTACTAGTACTCTATGAATCACAATGGAAGTAAGTAAATCCACTGGGTTTGTAACTTAGTCATCCAGGTAAACCAACCTAAGAAGAAGGTGCAGAGAAGGTAAGGGACCAGGAGGAAGAAAAATCATGATCTCCCTAAGTTCATATTTTGGGACCTCCATTTCTGACCATATAGTACAAATGGGGCAGCCATTCAAGCCTCTGGGAAGAACTTAATGGAGAAAGAATAAGGAAGGTGTCCTTGCTTCTGTATGAAGACAGGAGCAAAGAGAAGTAAGGGCTGTGACTTTGACTCTAAATTATCTTGAAGGCTTTCACACTGAAACTCCAGGAGCATATGGAACTCTAGAAAAGATGACATAAAAATGCTTTATGATGCCTGGAAACTCTAAAGGTGGATAAAAAGTTAAAAATTGGAGTTAAACTAAGGCAAGCAGTAATCAATAGTATATAAGATAAATGATCATCCTTATGTATTTGTATTAAAACTGTCACAGAGCTAGAAGTGGGCTTTCAGATTACATAGTTTAGAGGTCTCATTATCATATTTCCCAGAATACTCTCTTTAGAAGAAATCTTACACAGAAGACCATGATAGGACACTAATAAAAAAGAAAAGGAGACCAGTGCAGGCAAGAATGGAAGGCCCAGAGGTCATGCATAGCTCCAATCAGTTTGGCAATCTCCAAGTAGACTCCATAGAACTTAGTTTGAAAACGATTAATCTGGTCCAATACTTTCACCTCACAACTGAAGAAAGAGAGACTAATTGACTGATTGATTGATTGATTGACTGATTCAGTGACATGCCCAGGGTCATGGAAGTAGAGTCAGAATTAGAAGTCAGTGCCTCTAAGTCCTGTTTTAGTGTTTTCCCTCTAACACAATTCTGCTTGCAAAGGTATTTTTTTCATATCTTGTTTCAGTTCCTATTTTCTCTTATAACTATATAAATGTATCTAATTCATGGGTATGTAACATTTTAAATATTCTTAAGTAGAAATTTATTGTGAAAAATATTATACATATACATGACAAACTTTTTGAGTCTCAAACATTCCTTTAACAATCTATCTCATCACTTCATAAAAAGATCCATCAACAAATTGACACATACATGATGCTGAAGAGGAAACTGTGGACCCCAGCAGAGCTCACCCTGCAAACCCAACCTCTTTCAGCATCCAAAATTGTCACACTTAGTTACTGGAGAGATTCACCACTTAACTAAAGAAATAAATTAGGTTTTTTTTCTAAAAGTAGATGGCAACAGCAGTGCAATAATATCTTTGACATGCTGAGGGAAAAGTAACTGACAGCCAAAAAAATTGATATTCATCCAAATTATCATTTAAAAGTAAAGACAACATAAAGACACTTTAAGGCATATAAAGACTAGGACTGTGCCACCCAAGCACCTTGTTTTTTAAAAGAAGGAATTCTGGGGTGCCTGAGTGGTTCATAGGACTGAGCCCCCCCCCCATTCATCAGGTTCTACGCTTAGTGGGGAGTCTGCTTGAGATTCTCTCCCTCTCCCTCTGCCCTTCCCCATACTCACATTCTCTTTCTCTCTCTCTCTCTCATAACTGAATAAAATCTCTCTCTCTCAAATAGATAAATCTTTTGTAAAAAAATGAAATAAAAAATAAATAATAGAATTCAGCAAAAAAGTACACACATAATATGTGAAATTTGAGATAAATACAGAAGTTTGCAAAAAGTTAACAATTCAATTAAATATTGGCCATAAAATAGCAACTAATAACTCTAAACTACAATAATAATCAACAACAATAACTGGTAAGTACATGTGTTAAGACTCATTATCATTGGGAGAAGGAAATAATGAATAATACAGACTTCTTTTTTTTAAATATGGTTAAGAAGGTAGCTTTAAGATTAAAAGTAACCTCTAAACACTATAAATGCACTTTGCAGCTTCCAAATCATTTGAAGAAAATGAAATATTAAAAACTGTATCAAATACAACAAAAAGCAGGGAAGGAAGAGGGAGAATAAAGAAAAAAGACAATGAACAGAAAACACAAAACAAGACGGTAGAACTAAGTTCAAATATACAAGTAATCATAATGATTGCAAATTAATTAAGCTCATCAACTAAGAGGTTATCATATTGATTTTTTTAACTGAACCATATGCTGCTTGCAAGAGATGCATCTAGGAAAAAAAAAACCACACAGAAGGATGAAGATGAAGGGCTAGAAAAAAGATCAAGGCTTCAAATATCAGACAATTAAAGCTGACATAACAATATTAATAGACAAATAGATTTAAAGCCTAAAAACATTGATTAAAATAAACATGGTATATAATAATAAAAGACAACTCAACATGAAGATAGCAAAGATAAATTATACTTATAGTTTTGAAATATATAGAGCAGAAATTGGCAAAAATAAAGGAAAATTTGGTAAATTTATATTCATAAAAAGAAATTAATACTAGTTAGAATATAGCAGTTTGAAGAAACAAGATTAATTAGCTTGATCAACTAAGTATAGAGAGAACCCCACACCACAAAAAGGTCATATCTTCTTCCATGAATACATAGAACATTTACAAATATTGGCATGATACCAAGATTTTAAAGACCTTCAGTCATACATTTCATATCTTCTGACTATGATTTCCTTAGAAGGCAACATTGCAAACTGGCAAAAACATAACAAGAGCATATGATTAGATATCTTAAAGTGAATAATTAAATAAAGCCTGAACTAACAAGAAATTGCTACATATCAAAACATGTGGATGAAGCTAAATAACTCTTTAAAGATAAATTTACAGCATTAAAATCCATTTACTAAAAACGGGAAGATTAAAATAAATGTTCAACCTGAGAATCTAGAATAATTGAAAAGTAAACCTAATAAAGTAAGTAAAAGCAGGGCATCTAGGTGATGCATTTGGTTAAGCATCCAACTCTTGGTTTCAACTCAGGCTGTGATCACAGGGTCATGGGAGTGAACCCAGCATGGAGTCCCACTTCAGGCTGCACACCCAGCGTGGAGTTTGCTTAAGACTCTGTCTCCCTCTCCCTTTTCCCCTCCTCCTCCCCATGCTCATGGGTGCACTCAATAAATAAATAAATAAATAAATAAATAAATAAATAAATAAATCTCTTTTAAAAAAAGAAAGTAAAAGCAAGAAAAAAATTAGATCATAATAAAGAAACAGAAGCAAAGCAATAGTTGTAAGGATAAATATAATCCAAAGGTGGTTCTCTAAAAAAAAAGAAAAAGAAAAAGAAACTAAAAAAAAAAAAAAAAAAAAAGAAACTAATAAGTAGACATTTTTGGCAAGGCTGATAAAAAACAAAAGAAGAAAGTAATAAAAAAGGTGGACAAAAATAGACAGTAGATATTAAATATCATAAGAGGATGCTATGAATACTATGCAATGAATTTGAAAACTTAAATGCATTTTAGAAAAATATAAATATCTAAAACGGACCCAAGAGGAAACAAGAAACAGAAAAAAAATGAATAAGTAAATAATCAGGGCAACCTCCGTGGCTCAGCAGTTTAGCACTTGCCTTCAGGGCAGGGAGTGATTCTGGAGATAGGGGATCGAGTCCCCCCTGGGGCTCTCTGCATGGAGCCTGGTTCTTCCTCTGCCTGTATCTCTGCCTCTCTCTCTGTGTCTCTCAATAAATAAATAAAATCTTTAAAAATAAGTAAATAAATAATCATTGGAAAAATTGAATTTGTAATCAAAAGTCCCTCAAATTAAAAGACACTAGAGGCAGAATATTTTACAGGTGAATTAACTCCATCTTTCAAGAAACAAAGAAACAACAATAGCTTTATCATCAAGCGGATACAGAAAAACAGAGGAAATTATCCAAAATTTTTTGCAAAGTTGATAAAATCAGAATGCCCAATGGATAAGTCAGTATAAGGAATGAAAGTTATAGATTAATCACTTTAATAAGTGTGAGTGCCAAAATCCCAAATAAAATATCAGAAAATTAAGTTCAGCTGTGTATAAAATAATTATTAATAATTTTTAAAATATCATGTCCAACTAGATTTAATTCTAAGAATTCAAAGATGGCTCAATAGAAAGCAATTCATTAATTTCCTCCTCATCAAAAAAATATTAACATATCAAAGTCATGTATGACATGTAGACTTGTACGGACTTGGGTAGAGAATTTCTTAGTCAAAATAAAAAGTGCAAAACCAAAAGAATGAATTTAAAAATTGATAGACCTGATTGTATTAAAATTAAAACTTCTGTTAAACAAAAAGATAAGTAAAATGAAAAGACAAGCCACAGTCTGAGAGAAAATCTTTGCAACATGTAATTGACAAATGATTAGAAACTAAAAAATACCAAAAAATTCCTCAAAATCAATTAAGAAAACAAAGACAATATAATGGGACGTAAGGAATAGAAAATGAACAAAGGATATGAATAGGTAATTCACAAATAAGAAAACCAAACGGCCAATAGACGTGCATGATTATGTCAAGCTGACAAGTAATCGGGGAGATACAAAATAAAATAGCATTGAGGTATCATCTCACATACTTAAGAATGATAGGCATTTTATACTCTGACAAACAAAATTCTTGTAAGGATGTGGAAAAACAGGGTTTTCATATTCTACTTGTGAGAATGTAAATTCTTTTTTTTTTAAAGATTTATTTATTTGAGAGAGAGAGAGAGGCAGGGAGGAGCAGAGGAAGAGGGAGAGAAAGAGAAATTTTAGCAGACTCTGTGCTCAGCACAACCCAGAAGCAGGGCTCAATTTCATGACCCTGAGATCAGGACCTAAGGGGAAACCAAGAGTCAGCCATGTGCTCAATCAACTGGGCCACCCAAGAAAGAATTTAAATTCTTATCAACCTCTCAGAATATCCACACCCATGATCCAGAAACCCCACTCTTGCAGCTATGCCCTAAAATAGTAATGCCCAAATTGTTTAACCTCAGAACCCCTTTACATTCTTAAAATTACTGAGGACCCCAAAGAACTTTTATGTGTTACATCGATAAACATTTAGAAAATGTAAATGGGAAATTTTTCAGTATTTATTAATTTTTAAATAACATGCCTATTACATGTTAAGATAAGTAACATTTCTATGAGAATTCTATTTTCAAAACCAGAAAAAATTATAGTAAGATTTCTGCAAATCTCTTTAATATCTGGCTTAACTAGCTGGATTCTCAGATCTGCTCCTGCATGTAGTCTGTAGAATTACATTGTTTTGGTTGAAATATATGTAGAAAATTTAGTCTTGCACTTAGAATAAACCATTTACTATGCATAATTTTGCAACATGGTGGGTTGATCATTTGGAAAATACTGGTGTGCTGAATTATACAGATCTTCCAAATGTGGACACACTTCATTAACACAATACCAAAAAGTAATGCTCTCTGTGAACATGATCACTGATCTCCTTAGTAAAAGTCTTTAACTATTAGGAAATGTCAAGCTCATTGTTGCAAATTTTCCAAAATTCTAACTTTTGCTTGAAAGCTAAAATTTTATCATTGGAAGCAGACACTGCCAGTTGTTTCTCTTGAAGTGAAAGGATTGCTTAATTCAAATTTGAGAAAATGTCTACTGGATACCCAATAATTTATCTGCCCATTATTCTTTTGAGTAAAAACGGCGGCCTATGAGAAAGCAGCTAAGTTCTCCTTGTAGCTTAAACAGTTGTAGCGTGTAGCAGAAGTGCGTTCCCCACTGTGCCACGTGTAATTTTAAGAAGACATGCACTCAAGAGTTGAAATTTAGTAAAAGTTTTCTTAAATGTTAAGAACATTTTATTAACCATTTATTAAGTGCTTCACTAAGAACATACTTAAATGAATGGCTTTTTTCTATGAGGACATGGCAGTGAGGAATAAAATAGCAACTGGTATTGTTTGTGCCACTGTTTTGGTTTGTACTCAGGCTGCAGTGGTCTGACCAATCATTCCTTTTCACTCATCAGTGCAAAAAAACTGTGTGGCGAAAAAGACAAATAACACCCCCATATTATTATGAAAATGGTTTTAATCTTGAAGACCCCCTGAAAATGTAACGTGACCCCCAGGGCCTATAGGCTACACTTTGAGAACCACCACCCTAGCCCATGTGAACCAGCAGGCATGAGCAGCTCTGCATTATTTGTCTGACAAAAAAACTGGAAATCATCCAAACGTCTGTCAACAGGAGAATGGATAAATAAAATAATGTACATTTGTTCAATGCAACACTAGACAGCATTTAATGTTGAATGAACTAAAGCTATATCCATCAACATGAATAATTCTTAACAACATAATGTCGAACCAAAAAAAACAGTTTGCAGAAGAATAAGTACAGTGTTATGCCACTAATAAAACGTTTAAACTTTTGAAAACAATACTACACTATGCTAAATACTATCATATATTTTATTACTGTACTATAGTAAAAGTACAAAAACATGCATGGGAATGATAAATCCCGGATTCATGGTAACAGTTTCGGAAGGAAATGAAATAAGATCAAGGAGGAGTTTATAAGGAGGCTCAATTCCATCTTTTTCTTTTTCAAGTTTTTACTTAGATTCCAGCTAGTTAACATACAGTGTAATATTACTTTCAGGGGTAGAATTTAGTTGTTCATCACTCATGTACAACACCCAGTGCTCATCTTAATGTTTTATATAACTAAAAATATATCTGAAGTAACACAGTATCATATTAAGACTTAATGAAGATGTGTGATAGGTATATAAATATATATAATTATATATAATAATATATATATTATTTACCTTATCCTCCTTTTATGCGTGTATATTTGAAATCTGTCACAATTTTAAAAACAACTTTTAAAAAATAAATTTATTTGAGGTATATGATTTTTTTTTAAGGGAGCAGCATCCTCTCTGGTTTTAAAATCACCATTAATAAAGTTTAAGTTAATGTTCCTTAAATTTATATGCAGAGAAGAATTAAAACTTCTAAAACAGATAAGTTATATTGGTAAAGAATGGTCTTCAGAATGTAACAACATTTCTCAACATCACCAGAGACCTCTACACAGCCAAGGAGAAATACCCTAGGACAATTACCAATATTTTACATTGTTCCATAATGGATCCCAGCCCATAGCTTGATTATTTGTGGAATTCACTATGACTAATTTACATTGATTACTTGCAGGGGGAAAAAGAAGCATTTTGTGGGAGTACAGTTAGGGGGTTGGGGAAGTCAGAGAGAAGAGGACGGTATCATATGCAGAGGAAGGACCTCCGCATAGTATGAAAACCACCATACTATGTTTAAGCTTTGGAAACTTCTGCAAAAACATTAATAGCAATTAATCTCTTTATATTGTAATTCAAATTAAGTGAACTTTAATCTTAAGTGTAAAGTCTGACCTCTCTCCTAATTAAGAAATTTTGCATATATTGATTTGCTACATTTCTAATTTTTTGTTGTTAAAGACATTATATTATATTCTTCAAATATTATTAATGATGCCTTGATTAATCAAAGGAAAGAATCAAGGAAAGAATAAGTAACCCTTTTGATTCTCTTATCTTTCTACTTATCTCCCATTTCATTATTAATAGGATAGTTCCCAGAATATGGGCAGAAAAAAAGAGAAAGGAAATTAAATATAATTATAGGGATTTTACTAAGGAGTTTTATATGAATAGAAATTGAAAATATTAGATATTTTAATTTTATGGTAACATATTGACTTTATGTTTCCATTCTCTGTTTTTACCCTATCCCAGAAACTAACTGATAGATAATTCTGGTATAAAGTATTCCATTATATTTACAAATACCCTGCATATTATTTATTCCTCATAAACACCTCCCACAAGAAATGGAATACTGAAGGTGTGGCCCAAGTGGTGATGATCTCTGTAATCTGGCTCAAACCATGTCATCCCTGATGCTTTGATCAGCATTGCCTTCCTGTTGAGTACACTCCCACTCTATGTTTCTCATTCATAGTAACTTAAGAAGAAACAGAGATTAAGAGGGAGTACTGCACTGGATTTAATGGAAAGATAAATATTAAGCATGTAATTGTCAAGGTAACAGGATATTTAAAATGACTTTTGGTGGACTTAAGGCTAAGGACAAAGATAAGTCACACACATACACACAGAGAGCTGAAATTGAACAGATGAGTCTTTTTTTTTTTTAATTTATTTATCCATGAGAGACACAGAGAGAGAGAGGCAGAGACACAGGGAGAGGGAGAAGCAGGCTCCACGCAGGGAGCCCGATGTGGGACTTGATCCTGGGACTCCAGGATCACACCGTGGGCCAAAGGCAGGCTCCAAACCGCTGAGCCACCCGGGGATCCCTGAACAGATGAGTCTTTAAGGATTACTTAGAATCAGCCAACATAGTTTTTAAAAAATTAAAATAAAATAAAGGACTAGTGAGAATAGAGAAGGCTGAGAAAGAAATGGATAGTCTACCTGGGTTGGAGAGGTACCACGACTGTTCCCTCCATAAATAAAGGGGACAAGATAATGTCTCAGTGATGTTGGGTTTGTCTTACCCCAGTTGGGCAACTGTTCATTCAGTGAGCTCACTATCTGACCTCCGTGGGTCAAAAGAGGATGGGAGAGTCAAGAATTGGAGCAAGAACACAAGGCAAGAAGTGGGAACCACTAGAGGATCAATGTGTTCTTCACCAGCTGGCATGGCAAAAAATGCATGATTCTTCCTTGCCTGGCACCAGAAAAGGCATCACACCTGAGCCACACTGCAGATTGACATGCAAGGAGCTGGTCTGACCACCTAGACAACTTCCATCTCAGCCAGAGGCTGCAGGGTGTTCCGCAGAGGCAGGAGGGCTCTAAGAGATCAAGAGATGACGTCCAAAAATCTGTGCAGTGGATACAGAGACCTCTGAAAAATACACACTCCTAGAGGGAGCACACAGGGTTAAAAAAAAAAATGAACCAGTTCAGCAAGTAGTTGTAACAGTAGCCCAGGGGGACCACAGCAGGGCCAGAAATCCAGGAGGACCCTTGAGAGCCCTCCTGTCTCCTTGCACCACACTCCAGAGGAAGAGGAAAAACAAGAGTACAAGAGAGGTCCCACCCCTGCCCACTGAAAATCCTGCACCTGGGCTAAGGGGGTAGGGGGTTTCGATGGGAGAGGGAAAAGAACATGGTCTCAAAAGAGCTGGGTGCTGGGTTGAAGTTGCGATGCGGGGTGGGGTGGGGGCATGGGAAGGAAAAGAAACAGCAATGCAGGATCATCCCTGCAAATAGGGATGTTATGCTGTGTTACTACAATTAGATGAGCAACATTAGATAAACCAAGTGTGTGCCCAATTTCTTTGTTTCTGCGCTCCTCTGCACTCTGCCTTCAACCTAAAAAGAATAAACTACACTCAGTGCCAATCCGTAAAACAAGGCTAAGTTGGAGCAATAAAGGGTAGGAACTAAGAGCACCAGTTCTGCCAAAATGCCCAAGTCCCGATCCTAATTCTTCCACTTAGTAACTGGGTGTTTCAGTTTCCTCATCTGTAAAATGGGGTTAACAACTCTATCTTCCACCTAGGGAGGCCGAGAGGATTAAATGAGTAGCTAGCATAATACCTGCTATTTAGCAAAAGTGCAATAAATGCCATCAGATGATTAACTGATGTACATAACATCAGTTATAAAAACTTAAATTATGGATGTCTAAAATGTTATTCTGATTGAGCTTTGATTCTACTTAATGCCTTGAGCACTTCTCCCACGGAAGTGCACTTTCTGGAGGAAAACATTAAGTATTTGTGTGCAGGTGTTACATAAAACTCAGATGGCAGAGAGAACTCTTTTGAGAAAACTTCCAATTTACTAGACTGGAAATTTATTCACATGGCTATTTTAAACATTTTCAATATGTAAAGCACAACCAAGACATAAATACATATATAATAGCCAGTAACCTATGAGCAGGTACAAATAATACACTCCGAGTAAGTATACATAATGAATATAGTCCATAAATGGCCCTTCATTTTAACATTCTAATAAAATCACTTCCTTGCCAAGCTGCTATCAAAGTTACTTGAATTATAACTAAGCACATAGTAGGTGCTCAATAAATCTTTGCTAAGGATGATGAAATATAACAAGTCCTATATATTCAGGCAGGGATTTTTTTTTTTTTTGCCTCAATGAATGACCTCTTTCAAACTGGTTTCTAAGTGTGTTTATCTCCTACATGAATCCCATTTAGTACAGGGCCACACTGAATCACTGTCATGAGCAACCTAAGGACAAAAATCAGAAACATTATTTATTTTCTTGTTAAAAATAAAACTGCACCATGAATTTTGAACCAATCTAATGCATAAATACATATTTTGGGTGGTTCAATGCCAGCATATCCAATTCAAATGCCACCATATTGTAAAACCAACTGACTGCCGTCATTCACTTATACTTTCAATGTCTACAAATTATTTCAAATTTATTTCCTTTTTTCCTCAAATGGTAGAAACCAAAATCCACTAATTAATACTTCCACCCATTCTCAAACTACTCAAGGCCTGTGATTCAAGTATCACAAAATAGCTGTCACACTATGATGCCCTGTTGTCTCCTTTAGGTGCTCAGCCTCAGAGGCTTGGAATTAGTACCTGGAAGCCTTCCTCAAACAATTGGAAGCAAATATGAATTGATATATTTAATAGCCAACATGTACTTTTGTAATCTGTCTATTGAATACGTACAACCCTTTGCCATTGTTGACACATGGTGGAATGGCACTTACGAAAATGATAGAACTCCAATCTAGGAAAATATGAGAGCATGGGACCTAGAATAAGAGAACTTGAAAGTGACATACAGCTTATGTCTACAAGATTGGGGTGCATGTAGATTGAAGATACAAATGAGATATATGATAGATAGATAGATAGATAGATAGATAGATAGATAATAGATAGATAGATAGATAGATAGATATAGATAGATAGATGATAGATAATTAGTAGAAGATAGATGTGTGAATGGATAGAGGGAGGGAAAGGAGGATGATAGAAGATGATGATGATGATGATGATAAAGATTGATGGGGGATAGATAGATGATAGATAATATATAGAAATATTTTTTAACGGAATTAACAGATCTGAGGCACAAGGCTAACAGAAGAATCAAACAGCCAAACTGCATTACAAGTCAACTCAAAAGTATTGACAGATTGAGTTCCTGAGTCATCAGAATTCCCAGATAATGTACCAATATGTTCATGTACTAAGTAAGTGTACTCTGCTACAGGCACTGGGTTGCATGCCTCACCCATGCTCTCCATGTGGATTTATCTCACCCACACCTCAGAACCTTTTCAACTGTACAGAGTTTCAAAGCAGCTCAAAGGGAAGAGAGACATTGAGAGACACGAGCTGACACATCTTGGGAAGTAAATAGTATCCAAGGGATAAGTTCCAAACTCCTCCCAAGAAAGAAAGGGCTTAATGATTATCAGTAGGGCTGAACTGAAGCAGAACCAATGTTGTATACCCATGGAATATTAGGACAGTTTTTCTCCACATTCTTTGATAAGATATCTAATTTCAAAAACACTATCATGAATTTAGAAGATATTTTAGTTAAATTTTATTTTATGAACAAAATATCCATGTACATTTGAGATGGGTAACATACATGTGGTACCAGAAATGTAGTAATTCAAATGATGGGCAATGTCTAATGCACAGAGTGGTCACCCAGCCCAGTGATGCGGCCCAAGGGAGTAAGCAGATGACAGAGCACATATCATTCCAGGCTCCACATTCTGGCTGGGTCACCTTGACCATGCTGAGCCTCATCTTTCTTCAACTGGAAAATGAGGGAAGTAATACTCATCTCATGAAGCTACTTCCAAGATTAAGTAAGATGACATTTATTAGGCTGAATCATAGAAAATTGCTTATATACAATTGCTTTTGACCTACAAAAATGGCAATTCTCTGTGGGTTAACCTATTCTATATGAAGTGCCAGTACATAGTAAGGACTCATTACATAGTAGTGGGAGTGGGCTGAGGAAAAGAATAAGTTGCTGGTTCAAGGACTCTTGGCAGTAACTCCATGGTTCCATCTTCTCCTATCCACCCAGGTGTCTGTAGCCATCAGTAGAGAACAGGAAGCCAGAGAACTAGTGAGAAAAGACTTTATACAATTGCTTTTGCTACCACAGTTGGAAATTTGTGTTTAGTAACAGTTGAATAGGTCACCAAGAGGTCCCAAGTTTCCTTTAATGTATTACCCCAGCCATCTGCCTGCGGATATATAGCCAAAGGTTGGCATTATTAACAAAACACATTCCTACTGCACATGGACCTGTGGTATATAGGAAGAGAAGTAAAGGAGGGACAGAGACCAGGACTAAGGTGCTGGCACATCTATATGGAGTCATGTGATGAAAGGCAGGCAAGGATGGGCATAGACGTTCAAGATTCCATAGCCTGCAAAATTTGTTCAGGATGTAGTCCCAGGATACTCTTGTGATGATGAAATCTGTCCTCCCCTCTTACACCAAAAACTGCTGATTGGTGGCCCACTGTTGAATTCTATTCCAGATAGTTATTTAGAGGAGAGGGAGAGAGCATGTATGCAGGCAAGGAGACCGCTTCTTGCCCAGCCACTGGCTCACATAGGCTCTATTATTTTATTGCACCTTAAAACATTAATTTTCCCCCTTTTTAATATTATCACAAATACAAATTCAGAATTTTTGATCAGGTATATACCACCTGCCAGGACTCAGTATGTCTCATTCACTGACAGACAAATCCTTGATTTCTCCCTTTCATTTTGATGTAGAAAATGCACTTGTGAACATAAAAAAAAATAATAATGCTTGGAAGTAAGTCTTCACTAACAGCTTCACCCAGACTAAGACTTATTTATGCTAAGTACAGTCATCAAGAGGTTAATGTACATTTTTATTAATAAGCTTTATAATTTTCTGATTTTTCAGAAAGCCACAAAGTGGTGTTTATATAATAATCCTGAAACTTGCACAAAATCATAGTAGTTACTGTAAAATTATTTAAAATCATAACCTTGTCATTTAACATATTGTTAGTTCAGTTGCATTAACAATTAAGAGAGCCTGATACACAGAACACTGTGCATTTATAAATGAATACTATCTGATTCCTGTCACCAAATAGCTTATCATTTAGCTCAGCAGTTCCAGAACAATTTATATATGAGAAAATACAGCATCCAGGGCCCCACTCCCCAAAGACTCTGATTCAGGGAGCCTGAGGTGGGATGTGGAAACCAGCAGGAAGAGCCCCAAGTTCACCACACCCTTGGAGAAGCATATCTTATGAGCTAAAGGGAGTCAGCTGAAAAGTTTCTAGTCACACTGACACAACATTGTTAGCACACTGATCAGTTCCCCAAGATCCTACACCCCACAAAGCACTATTATCATAGATGCTAACACTAAAAATCCCCTCTCTAAGCAGGACCTACTCTGTTATGAAATTAGTGCCATATAGCAACTTTTTATAGCAAACTCCGATCAAGCACGTATGTTTAACTTAACTTAGATATACTTTAAATTCAACTTATTTAAGCCCATACCATTTCACACTCCCTTTGATGGATGCCAAGAAGACCCATTAGCCAATGTCTACACATCACATCGTTATATTCTGGAAGACTGATACTAGTTCTCTATTTAACATTCTCTTTTCCTGGTTCTGTAACCCTGTTCCTGTAGCATCTCCTCCTAAGGTTTATATCCCAAACTAATTATTTCCAATGCTTTCCTCTAGATCCTCTCCACATTATCTAAATCCTAAGATAATTGGCAACCAGAGGTGCCATTCACCCACACGGTGACTTTATATGAATTCGAAACAGCACACGTTCCTCAAGACACTTTACTTCCATCTCATGCAAAATTGTCACAGATACTAATTTTGTTGGGATGAGTAACTGCTAACAGAAATTTGTCCTAATAAATATACAACTGTATAATTTCTCCAATGTGACTGGCAGATTTTATATACATATAAATATATATATATATTTATTATATATGTATAACGTATATACATACACACAGAGCTCCCCAGTTGGCCCATGCACACAACAGATGGTGGCCCCTAACAGATAAACTTTGGGAACATTTGTATTTTTTGCACAAAAATTTCTGCTCTAGGTCCAAACACTGATATTTCCTATCACCAAGGAAATGGAGGTGGGATAAATCTTTTGATGGTAATTATGACTTACGTCTTTAGGCAGAATTCTGTTCTATAACTTGCTGCCCTGTGGGTGTAATGTTTGGAATAAGTTGGATTACCGGGAAATTAGTCTTTTTAATAGGCACCCTATTTATGGAAAAAAAGAATAGTGTCAATTCAAGTTCTTACCATTTAACTAGAGAAAAACGGAGGGTGGGTAAAATCTGCATAAACACAATGGCAAAGAAATATTTTGTCAAGAAGTAAACTGCAGTACACAGGGATGAGTAATAACGTCTCTAGATGTGCCTTAATCTACAAAATGAAGTGGAGAATTAACGCAATCAAGCTTGCTTTCTTTCCTCCCTCCATTTTTCTCCCACTCTCCTCACTTTCAAAGAAAAGTACTATATGGATAATTGAGGCAAAGGGATTTTTTTCCTTGAATAATTCAGGAAATTGCCTCAATTTTCCTCCTCACTTTTCACTACATTTATTTGTGCAGACTCAGACCACATCTACATAATGAGACTGTATTACTACAACACAATCAACAAGGTATTTTGTTCTTTCTTCTTAATTTGTCAATTGATTATGTGACACTTAACTGTATCAACCATATGTTGAGCTGATTTCTTAAGAAAGAAAAAGAAAAAAAGACTGGACTAGCCATACTGGCCTTGACCTCTGCCCCCTTATCCCTAGCTGCCTGAGCCAGGTGCTGGCTATTTCAAAGCAATAAGGAGCATTCTCTCCAACTAGTATATTTTATTAACAAGATTGACCCATTCCTTAATAAATCAATAGGATCTCAACTTAACTCTGGAGAAACTGGACACAAGATGATGTAAGAATGCCTGCAAGCTTCTTTTGAAAGCCAATAAAAAGTTGATGGACCTAAAACCCATTATAAAATCTGTGTCTGAAGTTTGGTTTTGGATTCAGAAATGGCTTTGAGTCACCACCAAATGGCTTGTCTCAATTTAGTGAGCTTAGCTTATACAAGTATATCAGGAATTTTTTTCAAGCCAATCTCACAAACACATAGAATCCTGTTTACATCTATTTACATCTCTGAGGAGGTATCTAGATACTTTCTCATTATGTGAAAGTGTTTCAAAATGTTCAGTGTGATTACAAATATTACAATATGCTTATTCACTCTTGTTGCTATATAATTCATGGAAAACTCCCCGTGTTATTGTTTCTGAGTAATTTTCCCTCACTAACCAAGCCTTCACAAGACATATAAGCCCTAACGTTGCTTGGTCCAGAGGCTCTCTCTCGATAACACAGCCATTACTGTTGACTCAGAAGGGAGCATTTCTTACAAAGCATCAAGTACTTCTCACCCAGACGCAGCATGTGGTTTGCTGCCCCTTCTTTGGTTTTATTAAACATGGCATGGTCCCTGAATGAGAATCAGGCCTACCCAGCAGGGGCTAAATCATTAAATATCAATGTTGATAATATCTGTACTATGTCTGTGTCTATTAGTTGGATTCACTGTCCTAAAATCTTAACCTCTTGTTTCTCTCTCCTAAATTTCTCATCATTTGTTGCTCACTACAGCTCCATTTACTTTTTTTTAAGTTATTATTTTAATTCCAACAAGCTAACACACCGTGTTGTACTAGTTTCAGGTGTATGATATTGTGATTCAGCACTTCCACACATCATCCAGTGCTCATCATGACAAGTGTATTCCTTAATCCTCATCACCTATTTACCCCATCGCCCCCCACACACACCCCTCCTCTGGTAACCATCAGTTTGTTCTCCATAATTAAGAGTTTTTTTTCTTGTTCTCTCTCCTTTTTCTCTCTTTAACATCGCTTGTTTCTTAATTTCCACGTGAGTAAAATCATATGGTATTTGTCTTTCTCTGACATATTTCACTAGTATAATACCCTCTAACTCCATCTATGTCATTGTAATGGCAAGATTTCATTCTTTTTATGGCTGTGTTGTATTCCATTATACAGATAAATCACTTCTTTTTTTCAATTTTTTGTTTAAATTCAATTTAGTTAGCACATACTATATTATTAGTTTCAGGGATAGAATTTAGTATTCATTAGTTGTATATAATACCCAGTGCTCATCATATTATATGCCCTCCTTAATGCCCAACACCTACCCATCCCTCACCCACCTCCCCTCCAGCAACCCTCAGTCTGTTTCCTATAGTTAAGAGTCTTTTATGGTTTGCCTCCTTCTCTGTTTCCATCTTCCCTTCCCCTGTGTTTATCTGTTTTATTTCGACCACAGCAACTTCTTGCTAGACACGTCTCCAAAGACAAGAGGAACAAAAGCAAAAATGAACAATTGTGACTTCATCAAGATAAAAAGTTGTTACACAGCAAAGGAAACAATCAACAAAACCAAAAAGCAACCTATGGAATGGGAGAAGATATTTGCAAATAATATATCAAAGGACTAGTATCCAAAATCTATAAAGAACAGATCAACCTCAACACCCAAAAAACAAAAAACCCAGTTAAGAAATGAAAAGACATGAACAGACATCTCTCCAAAAAAGACATACAAATGACCAATAGACACATGAAAAAATGCTCAACATCACTCAGCATCAGGGAAATACAAATAAAAACCACAGTGGGATATCACCTCACACTGATCAGAATGGCTAAAATTAACAACTCAAGAAACAGTAGATGTTGGCAAGGATGTGGAGAAGGGGAAACCCTCTTATACTTTTGGTGGGAATGCAAACTGGTACAGCCACTCTGGAGAACAGCATGGAGCTTCCTCAAAAAGTTAAAAACAGAACTACCCTACAATCCAGCAATTGCATTACTAGGTTTTTACCCAAAAGATACAAACATAGCAATTCAAAGGGGCACAGGCACCCCAGTCTTTATAGCAGTGATGTCCACAATAGCCAAAATATGGAAAGAGCCCAGATGTCCATCAACAGATGAATGGATAAAGGAGATGTGGTATACACACACACACACACACACACACACACACATGCACGTGTGCGCGCACGCACACACACACACAATGGAATATTACTCAGCCATCAAGAAGAATGAAATCTTGCCATTTGCAAATAACGTGGATGGAACTTGAGAGTCTTATGCTAGGTGAAACAAGTCGGTCAGAGAAAGACAAATACTATATGATTTCACTCATATGTGAAATTTAAGAAACAGCCCCATTTACTTTTAATTCCATTTCTCTTTTTGAGAGGGGTGGGGGGGCGTTCTTTTATTGCTTACCTTTCTTTTTGCTATAAACACATTTTTTTTCTTTTCAGTTCTTACTTCTTTGTTCATTACCCTCAATATTTTTCCTCAAATTTTCTTGTTGGAAAAAAACCCACACCTAGGAAAGTTCTCAAGCTCCTTGGTCTACTATCAGAAAGGCTACTCAAGTCTTCAATCCATTGCACATTGATTTTTGTGTATGATGTAAGATAGGGGGTCTGGTTTCATTCTTTTGTATGTGGCTGTCCAGTTTTCCCAAGATCATTTACCAAAACAACTATTATTTTTCCACTGTATATTCTTGGATCCTTTGTGGAAAATCAGTTGACCGCATATCCAAGGGTTTATTTCTGGGCTCTTTGTTCTATTACATTGATCTATGAGTCTGCTTTTATACTAATACCACACTATTTTGATTACTATATCTTTGTAATACAGTTCAGAATGAAGACATCTTATGCCTCCAACTTCTCAAAATTGCTTTGGCTATTTGGGGTCTTTTGGATTTGTTGATTAAATCAATGGGAGAATCCTTTCAAATGTATATCAAATCAATAGGTTGTAAACTTTAAGTGTCTCACAATTTTATTTGTTGATAAATTGATAAATTTGATAAATTGATTTGTTGATAAATCCCCCTCAGTAAAGCAGGGGGATAGGGTGAGAGATGGAGAAGGGAAGGGAAGGGGAGAGGAGGGAAGAAAAGGGAGGGGATAGAAAAGAAGGGAGCAGAGGAAAGGGAAGGGGAGGAGTGGGAAAGGGAGGGAGGAAGGGAGAGGGGAAGGAAGGAGGGACTGAGAGAGGGAGGGAGGGAGGGAGGGAAGGAAGGAAGGAAGGAAGGAAGGAAGGAAGGAAGGAAGGAAGGAAGGCAGGCTCTATAAGTCACCTGCACTTAGGGGATCCCTGGGTGGCTCAGTGATTTAGCGCCTGCCTTCGGCCCAGGGCGTGATCCCGGAGTCCCGGAATCGAGTCCCAGGTCGGGCTCCCGGCATGGAGCCTGCTTCTCCCTCTGCCTGTGTCTCTGCCTCTCTCTCTCTCTTATGTCTATCATAAATAAATAAAAATAAAATCTTTTTTAAAAAAAAGTCACCCACTTAGCCAGGAATGTTCCTTTTTTAATCCTAACACACCTCTACCTGCTAATAGAAGATGCACTTGCCATGTCCGTGGCCCTCATGACAGTTCCCAAAGGGCATCACCCTCATGCACTCCCAGTCTTCCTAGTTCTCAGGCATGATTGTTAAGGGAATAGACCTCAGGGTGGGGTAAACCTGCCCTGGAACCCCAGCTTTGTGATCTTCAGCAAGTTACACAAACCCTCAGAGTCTCAGTTTTGTCCTCCGCTAAATAGGGATAACCATAATAGTTGCTGTTATAAAATTGGCATGAGGCAATTATTAAAGAGAAGCACTTAACATGGTACCTGACAAATATGAATCCAGCTGTAGTAATTCTCAGTTAACCCAAAAAGTAAGCTAACCACTTAAGTTGCATCATCTCATGGCAACACTGTACATTACATATGCCATAATCCACATCTTCTAAAGGAGATGCATGAACACCAGAGTGGGTGCTCCAAGGCAGATCTTACAATCACAACCTAGATAGCTAAGCTCTGGCGAACATGGGCTCTGTGCCAGATCAGGTCATGATGGACAAGACTTCTATCCCCATGGCTGTCACTTCTACACTGCAGGGTAGTGGCTGTCTCAGCTTTTTGGCAGACCCCTGCTTCGTCCTGTGAAACCTAGATTTGTGATGCACTGGGGAAGAGAACAGCAGCCTCACATGTGCCCACAGAGATGTGGCACCGTATTAGGAAACCAGGAGAGAACACCAAAAGTCTCAAAGCCTCAGAGCCTAGAAAATATGTGTGTAGTGTAGGTCTAGCAGGCAGTGCTGCCATCCCAGACTGCCCAATCTTAGTCTCCTCATTTTGACTGGGGGGCCACCTCTGTGGGACCCAGAAGGACTCAGCAGGCTACGGTATGCAAACTTCTGCTATAGGCAGACATTTTCAACATCGCTCACAGCAGGATGTCTTTGTAACCTCTGGTCCACTACAGCCTAACCTAAATGGGTAATCAGACCTGCAGGTATTAATTAAACTTATGGTTCTATTTATTGTAGCACTCTGGGGATTGAACAGACAGCAAATAGCAATAAGTACTTCTAATGTTCTCTTTGGCTTAATTACTGTTCCATAGTTATTCCATCAAATTGATGTACAATCAACAAGGCTGTGCTTACTTATACAGCTCATGTAGAGTGAGAACGTTCAGGAGCTGCCAAAATCTTTCTCGCAGTGAGTCTACTGGAGAATCAGACAGAACAGACCCAAGGAAGCCTTTAGTCCAGTCCATCACAGATCAGTTTGGCAGGAGCAGCTCTCCCCCTAGCCAGCATCTTTCTTTTCGGATATAACCTTGATTGGCATTGGAAGGTCCTCTGGACTAAGTATGTCACAACACCTGGCCTACACAGGACAATGAGAAGGGCAGAGTTTTCAAGCATCTGTGGCTTTTAAGCCTCATATACAGCCAACAAAGATAATTAAAAGTACAGATTCCTGAACTCTAAAGGGAATTTGGAGGCTATCTAATTCAACCACTTCATTTTATACAAGATGAAACTGAGACCAGAGAAGAAAAGTAGCTTGACTAGGTCACACAATGTCTTAGCAAGAGAATCATGGGCTGCAATAAAGAGAGACCCACTCAAGCTAGCTTAATTAAGTAAAGAAAGATTTATTATAAGAGTCCAGGAGGCTCTCACAGAATCCAGTCGGGGCTTTGCAGGAAATGGAAAGTCACCGCCTCTTGTTTCTGCTTCCTCCTGCACATCTGCTCCCTTCTCCTATCTGACACATTCCCCATTCCTGTTCCTTGTGACTTCAGCTTGCATGTGGCTTTGAGTTGCCATGGTACCCAAATCTGATCCCACCTTCATATGACCTTCCATCTTTGAAGCCCAACCCCTTCTAACCACCTTCTTCAAATTCTGCAAATTATGAATTTCATTGGCTCATCTTGGGCTAGAGGTCAAGTATGATACAATCAATTGTGACCGGGACGCATGGGCCATCCGGGCCCATCCTTCAGCAGATTGTAGAGGGAGGCAGTTCCAACAAAGAAGGAATGGAACACACTGAAATCCGAAGTAGTAGCAGAGCCAGCACTAATATCCAGATTTTCCAACTCCACATCTAGACTCTTTCCTACTATATAATACCACCTCTCAATTTCAGTCCAAGGATTATATTTCACTGAAAGAGGAAACAGAGTTTGGAGCTAGAATTACTTGAAAGGTGGTAGCTGTGTAATGGTGACCTTAGAGTGGCCATATGTAAAACTGAAAGAAAAGCTTTGCAATTTCCCTGCATATTGAATCTCCATCCATAACTATAATAAGAGAGAGAGAGAGAACATCAGAAACAAATAAGAATAATCATAACACAGATCCTGGACTTCCTTCTCCATGCTTCTTATAAAAACAGCATGCTTCAGTGGAGTTAAGAGATCCTTTACCAGGTCTTGTAATCCAAGTGATGAGCAGAATGCCACAAAATCACCTTCCTCTCCTGGAAGAATCCAATAATGATATTCATATCTCATCCTGTAGTATCTGAACTATTTCACTTGGCCATACTCTAGAAAGGAACAAACTGCTGTTTTAAATTCAGATTGTAGGTATCTTTCTGTTTCCTTCCTCACGTTAGATTAATTTTCCTTCTACTTAGCAAATGAGGCAAGATGCAATGCTTACGCATACTTCTCTCTTGCCCTACCTCTTTTCCTGTACTACCTCTTTCCTTCTGCTCTATTTTACAGGGAAAATAAGATGGAGTTTAAGTGAACTCAAGCAGGTAGTGAAGGGGAAAAAGTTAAATTATAAATATTAGGTGAGAGTTAAGATTGCTGTCCTCGAAAGGAAAGTCATGTCAGTGGCACAGTTGCTGAGCTGGTGGTTAAGACAGCCAAGTCTAGCCCGAAGTGTAGAACACACCAGCCACTCTGGGTCCTGAGTATATTTCATGGCAATGTGCTATAAGTGATCTCTTAGCCCTATTTTCAGACACGCTCAGACAGATGTTGATGAGCCCTGGTCACTCTAAAAGATCTTATTCACCACTTCCACCATCACCCCCCGGAGCAATGACAGTGGGGCAGAGGGAGCATAAACCAGAAAGCAGAAACCCTCATTCAACTCTTGGCTCTGGCACCAAGTGCTTATGCAAGCCCTTTACCTTCCCACCCTCTTTCCTCACTGCAAAACAGGGAATTTGAACCAGTGGATCTTGCTCAAGGTATTAGATCTGACCTTCTGGAGTTTAGGCTCCCTTGAAAAATCCAATGCATGCTATGGACACTCTTCCCAGAGAAATGCACAAACACCTTCAGCATTATATGTAGTTTTAAGGGATCCATCTAATCTCCCAAAGCTATCTTTGAACCTGTCATTAATTCATAAACCCCAAGTTAATATTCCTTGAACCAGACCAAATTCTAATAAGGCACTTCTAACTCTGTGAATACCAATTACCCCCAAATCTATCCATGAAATAAAAGCATTCCAGCACTCTGTGAAGCACGGTATATCATTAATTTGACCCTCTCCTATCATTAATTGGACCCTCTCCTTTTACAGATGAAAAAACAGAGCCAGAGAGCTTGGACCACAGAATATGCCATCACAGAGTCTATGGGACCGGGATGAGAACCTGCATCCTCTGGCTCAGGCGTCCCTTTGTGTTCCAAGGTAGGGGTCCTGCTAAGCACTGGTGATGCCTGGCTTCCAGGCTCTCCTGAAGCTAAGGCTCCCCCGTGAGCAGCTCTCTGTTTTCCCTCTTATTTACTGTCGTGATCTCCTGGCTTGAAAGAATGGATATAATTTGGTCCAATGAGAGAGGTTGGATGCCACCGTGAGATCCAGTGGCTGTAGTACCAACAACAGGATGGGAACTAGACACTGATGGGCAGTGCATAGAACCAGTGAGTGGCCAGCAAAGAAAACTGTCCTGCCATCCACAGAGTTTCATTCCAAAGGGCAGATGGAAATGATTCTCATATGTGGATCCTAACAGCACTATCAGAATCCCACTGCTGCCAGCCAATCCAGGAGAAAATGTGCGTTCCTATCAGTGATACTCTAGCTTGGGAAAATAACAGAGCTCCTTTATGCTCTGCCCTACCTGAAACCTCGGGCATTTTGATCACAATACTGCAAAGTCGTGTCGCATTCCATAAATCACACGTATGGGAGGAAGCCTCAAAGCATTTTCTCAAGTTTGTATAAAATCCAATTTTTTTTTCTCTTTTGCCTGTCTCCACACGCAGTGGGTGTCTGGGTGGGTGGATTGAGTGACATGTTAGTAAGAAAGTTCCCTCCCCTTGTGGAGCTCCTCGAAAAAGGAGTCAGAGCGATAGCACTCGAGAAAGTGACAGGCAGATCATGTAGCACCGCTGCTGATGAGAAAGCGTTTAAATCTGTCAGAATCCTGAATTCAGAACAGCTCCAGGAGAGAGGAGGGAGTAAAGTGAACTTCACTAACCTTTGTCGGGCTGTTTGCATGTGGGCCAAGTCCCCGCCGCCCCCAACTCCCTCCTACCCCAGGGTTTGTGACTCCTCCCTCCTCTCTTCCAACGTCCTGCAGCCCAGAGAGGGACCGACCCTGGCCTGTTGTCCCCACAGGAGCATCCTCACCTCCTAGTCGTTCCTCCGAAGCCCCCACCCTCCCCAAGCTGGCTGCGAGGGTCTCCCAATTATCCCCTCTACCTGCCACCCCAGCAAGTCAACCGTGTAACTTGCCAGAAATCCGAGTCTGAGGACATGCCACCGTGGCACAGCCATGACATGAGAACAGATGGAAAACTTCTCGGGAACAAAATGTGCACACACAAAAAATGGATTCTGGCTTTGAAGTGTATATTCACGGTGCAGCTTTCAAGTCTTCTGAAAGGCCCACCCAAGCTCAAATCTGACCTACTTAGGCGGTGTTCTTATTTATGTCTTAGACGAAGGAGCTGTATATTTAGCAAATGAGGACTATCCATCCCCCCATGCCCACTTCTTCACGTTTATAGAGCCGAGCAATTTTCGCTTGTTAATTTTTCCCCAGATCGCCTCCAAAAAAAAGTGGATACATAAGTTAAACACTGCTAAAAATCCACGAGCTCCAGGAATTCTGCATAAATGCATTCAGATTTTCATTGAGCGTGTGGGTTAATATTGCTTAAAAGAACAAGAATGAGACTACCGTTGATCCGAGTTTGTCTGTCTTCTCTTGGTTGGCAAACCAGCCTCCTGGCTCGTGTGTTATTAATGCTGCCGTCAGATTTACTGATGCTCCAACATGTAAACTGCGTAAATTTCTGCTAGGAGAGTCTACGTGTGCAAAGCAAAGTATAGCATTGAAGCTATTATCCGGCTGACACAAGCCAAAATAGACATTAGTTTCAATTATCTGGGTTTTCAGGAGAAAGCCTTTTTAACCTTCATTATCAAGATAATTGCCTTGACTCTCACCCTTTGTACATGTAATCAAAACCATAAAGTTTCAATCCCTGTTGCAAGCAGCTGCCTCAAATCCTTTTCAGAAGTAGTGGGTATAAAATAATAAGTGAACACGTAAAGAGCACACCTTCAAAAGAGGATGTTGATTCTTGCAGCTCTGTTTAAAGAAGTCCTCCAAAGAGAACTCTCGAACAAAGTAGTAAATACAAGGATGTCACATCACTTGGCACTGAGCTTCAGACTCCCTTTGACTTTGTTGGAAATAAAAAAGGTCAATTTTAGGGATGGCAGGGCCCACTGTTTCCATGCACGCTAGGACATATTTTTTTTCCTTCCTAATAAAATTCCTAATCCCACCCCTTCTTGCTAGAGAAAAGTCAGGTGAATAGTGTGTGAGACTAAACAATAATCCTATTAGGTCCTAATATATATCTTTCTCTCCTAATGCTCCACACAGGACCACGGTCCGTGTTTAACAGTAAGATTCTGTGGGCCAGCCCTCATCTTCTCAGTTATGCAAATGTGTGCAGAGCCCCCAGGGTGCACTCATGGCTGTGTCTCCCAGCACCCAGATCCTCCTCAGCTGTGGCCGCAGCCGTCAGATTCTCCTGCAAGTGGCACATGGCCAAGAGGCAGTAGTGACCATCATCACCATCATTATCATCACCACCATCACAAGGACCCTCAGCAATGATCTCGCTTGAAGAGCAACTTTGATGTACTTTCCCTTCCTCTGCCCCTTGCTCCTTGCCCTGGATGCATTCGTCCCTAAGAAGTTGCTCGAGCCTGTACCTAAAGCCCTCTTTCCTCCCCTCTGAAAAATGAGAGCTCCATTTCTAGGTAACGCTCTTGACTGTGTGCTGCTAAGTTGGCATCCTCTACTTAACCTACTTAGCTCAGCACGATTAGATGAAAATAAACATGCGCACCCAGGGCATTTCTCTTATCTGCAGCTGGCTCCCAGGTCATGCTGGGACAGAGCTCATTGAGACACAGCAGGACCTTTGAACCTGGCTCCCATAGCTCCAGCTAACGGATCTGTAATCCAACACCACATTTCGAGTGCACCTGCTCTCCACACTGCAGTGAGAGTGATGCCGGTGTGAGGATTAAATTAGGTGATGCTTGTGCAAAGAACTCTACAAATGACCAGCACAAAATAGACGGTATTAGAAGATATTGCTCCAGACTTAAATGTGTCTTCTCTAACTCCTGTGTTGAAGCCTCTCATCCCCACTGTGATGGCATTGGGTGGTGACTGGGTTTACATGAGATCCTGAGGGTGTGGTCCTCGTGGTGGGATTAGCGCCCTTCTAAGCAGAGACACCAGAGGGTTTGTTCTCTATCTGTCTCTGCCATGTGAGGACACAGCAAGCCAGGAGGAGACCCTGACCAGGAACCTGGCCATGCTGACACCCTGATCCTGGACTTGCAGGTTCCAGACCTGTGAGAAATAACTGTCTACGGTTTAAGCCACGAAGCCCCTGGTATCTGGTTATGGCAGCGCCAGCAGATTAAGACAGACACGTTCTCATCTCCTACTCACCTTACCCCTTCCAGCCCCACATCCCTCTTTTTCCAGGTGCCAACAACATCCCCACAAATGCAATTCCATGTTTCAAAGCTTTTTTCCTTCCTGAATCAATCTGAATACTCTGACTTACACAGAAGTCAAGCATTTACCAGGAACCTGCTATGCACGATACACAAGGCAAAGTCTTCCAAGACCCCATGCCCTCCAGTTAAACAAGTGCCTTTGGTGTCCCTGGTTGCTGCTTGTGGTCCTGTTCACATCAGCTGTGATGCTGAGTTCAGAGAGCGAAGTAAATGAAATACAGCTATGTTGGCTTCTGCTCCATTAGGAAAGGGAAAAATCAATGTTTGCCAAATGTAGAAGGACAAAATCAATAGCAAAAGAAATTTTATTTTCAACCTTCTAAGGGAGTATTACAAAGAAGAGAGAGTGAAAATTATTATTATTTATTGATGTATATAGCACCTTCTGAAAGCCTCAAAGTGTTTTATGGAATTACAAACTGCTTTCGTCCTTTGCTGCGTACAGATCACTTTGTTCTGCTCCTACAGAACCCTCTGGAAGTGGTGAATGCAGGAAGTATTAGGCCAACGTGACACCACAGTCATGGGGTGATTATTTAAAGTTGATAACTCATCTCTTTATTAAAGAACAGAAAGTCATAATTAGCGTGATAAAGTTAGCACGCTCTAATCTTGTGGAAAGTTCCTGAGGAAGAAGCCGCCTCTTTAGATATTAGATGGCATCATAATATATGTGGTTTGGCAGACAGAGGAGAAAACCCGCTCTCAACCCTTCTCCAATGTTCCTTCACTGGAACAAGCAGCACTTTTGGGGAGAATCAGCCACCTGCTGCCAACATCTTAATGCAGTTCCTGGCAGAGGAGTTTTGATAGATGGCTTCAAAGCCATGAGTGTAAACTACTGAACAAAACTTTCCGGAGGATGAAACGTCAAAAGAGCGAGGTTGCAGGAAGCAGGGCTTCTGGAGGTTGGCAGCTGTCTGAAAAATCCACAAAGGGAATAGTCAAAATAAAATCTTACAAGAGTAAAGTGATTTCAACTTTTCAATCTCCTCTCACCTGGTGTTTTCTCACTGGAACTTTGTAACATCCTTTGAGATAGAGAGGGCAGGATTATTAACCCCATTTTACAGAGGCTCGTAGAGAGCGAGTGACTTACCTGAAATCATTTGCCTGTTTATTGGCAGAGCCCAAAATGGAACAGAGTGGTCTTTTGGATTCTCAGGAAGAGGAAGGATGAGAGAGTCCATGACTCATGTTTCCACCTCAAACAGGAATCCCCTCCACAGCATCTCCGAGAGGCAAGCAAGTCTGCGCGCTGGGTCCCATTCCCTCATAAGAGTAGCATTTGAGTTTTAAATTATTGTTCAATCTCTTAACTACTGAAACACAAAGATCAACTTCCACATAATGTTCTCTGATTTTTCTTCACTATGTCACCTACAACTCTTCAGTCTAGTCTCACTAGATTGGTCCCTGCAAGTAGGGAAGACTGCAAGGTACGGACCCCTGTCTACTCTGACAGACACCTCCAGTTCCCTCAAGAATTGTTCCTATCACTTGGTTTCCAGATGTTTCCCTTCCCTGCCCTAGACAGTTCCTATTTGTCTGGATTACATATTAAAATATCATGCTGAGACCCCTCAAAAATTCCAAGTATCATCTGACATCATGAGACAGTAAGACTACTTCTTCTCACTTTCTGGATATTATTAGACTAGCTTTGAGGGGAAATCTTCATTCACGCTATAGATTCCAAGAGACCTACTCAAAATCTAAGGTCTTTTGATAGAAAGTGCCAGATTTGAGGCACCTGGGGGGCTCAGCCAGTTAAGTGTCTCCTGTCAGCTCAGGTCATGATCCCCGGATCCTGGGATGGAGTCCCACATTGGGCTCCCCACTCAGCAGGAAGCCTGCTTCTTCCTCTCCCTGTATCTGCTTGTGTGCTCTCTCACTTGCTTGCTCTGTGTCAAGTAAATAAATGAAATTAAATTTAAAAAGAATGAAAAGAGAAAAGAAAGAAACTGCCAGAGGGATGCCTGAGTGGCTCAGTGGTTGAGTGTCTGCCTTTGGCCCAGGGCATGATCCTGGAGTCCAGGAATTGGCTCCCGCATCAGGCTCCCTCCATGCAGCCTGCTTCTCCCTCTGTCTGTGTCTCTACCTCTCTCTCTCTGTCACTCATGAATAAATAAATAAATCTTTAAAAAAAAAAAAAAAAGAAAGAAACTGCCAGATTTTCCAGCCACCAAATCCCCATTCTGTACCTGTGCTGTTAATTACCTCAGTAAAGGGCTTCACATTTAGAAATATTAAGTTCTCTCTTTATTCACACCCATTAGAGCAGCCTATCAAGTTTTTATGACTCTTGATTCTATCTTCTAGCACACTACTTATCCTGCATAGACGTGTGGGTCAGACTTTCTGTGCCTTCATTCAAAGTATTAATAAATCATGCAATGAATAAAGCCTAGAGCACAGCCCTATAGCAGGCCATGGGTGAGTTGCTGCTGGTCAGTATTAGCTCATTAATCTACCCCCTTTGGTCATTCAAATAGGAACATATTTCTTCAACTAGCATTCAGTTCACAGCCTTCGGATCAGGCACTGCTCTAGGGTCAGCTGCAGGCAATAGCTACTTTAGGAACAAGAAGGACGGTCTATGCAAAATCCCACTGGATCCACTATTTTGCTCTTTTGCACCCCATTTGCTCTTTATCCACTGCTTCATGGGTTAGCTTTCCCTTTAAGGCCCCTGTTTGGTATCCTGGCTTCCAATAAAAGCTTGATGTCCCTCCCTCACACCCTCGGAATTGACTTTCCTCTGAGTTTGGATGCTCCCAGTTCCTCATCCCAATGAACCAACTTGCCCATCATCAACTCCCCTGAAACCAGCTGACTTGATTCCATTATTCCCTTTACCCTCTAGTTTATCACCTCACAGCTTCATCTTATCTACACAAATATCACAAGAAACTTTGTCAACGTCTTAAAAAAGTCCAGATCTGTCATATAACAGCATCTTGCTATCCATGAAGTCTTGTCACCTGATCAGAGAAAGAGATGTTTACCTCTATATGCATGGCTGAATTACAGTTTGTGTATGTGGAGTAAACCCCTATCCTTCTTCTGGAAACCATACATCTCCCTCACACACCATCTCCATTGTGTTCAGATAGTCAGGTTGACTGATCACACACTCAGCCTCAGCTCCAACCTTAGTGCACATTGCACATGGTTGACTGCCCCAAGCTGAGCCAATCACATTTTTTCTATGGGAATTAGAGTCAAAGCTGAAGCAGAAAGACTGATTTCTCTTTGGTGACTGAACTCGAGACATGGTGGAAGGAACCCATGGGTGGCCACGGGGACGCCCCCTAGAGGCGAAAGGAGAGAAGACCAAAATGCAAGGGCTGGGAGACACAAGGGCAACAGAGGAAGCAGATCCTGAAAGCTCAAGATTCTGGCCCCTGTTTTCCTCAGATAAGCTACATTCTTCTCCTTGGGTCTCAAAAGTCAGCCAAGTGCTTTTAAATAAACCCCCTTTTTGTTTATGCTAGTTTGAGTTCAGTGTCTGTCATTTGCCACCAGAGTCCTCAGTGACACAGTGAAGGGTAATCACTCCCCCTCCCAGGGCCAGCCAGCTGCCTTTGAGGACCACACCAGTGACAGTGTTCATGCTCATGCAATCCCACAAAGAGTTTGTTGGCCTGACAAAAAATAAGAAACTAAGTACAGAATGTCTCACCCCCACCCTCCCTATATAGGGTGAATCAGAGCCATTGACAACAACAGATAAGCAAAATCTTGTATTCTTTAATGTTCTCAGTGTACCAACAGCTAAAACAATGTTTTTAATTTTAAATTAAATTTTCTAACATATAGTATAACACCCTGTGCTCATCTCATCAAATGTACTTTCCTTAATGCCCATCACTCAGTGATCCCATACCCCCACCCACTTTTTTTTTCTTTCATGCTACTTATTTCAGAGTCTACTTGTTTTTTCCATTCTCTTTCTTGATATCCTATTCACAACAAAGGAAAGTCCCTCATGCCAGGCAACAATCCAAATCGTGGACTTCAATAGGCCAGAGGGATAGAAACTTGGAAGGGCCAAGACAGTTGTGTCTGCTTATTTTGGTTGCTTTGAGTTGAGCAGCAAAGGGGCTTTCCAGTTGAATAGTTGTCCAAACATGGCACAAATACTTCATGATCCTGCCACACTGCCCTCCTCCATTCCCGGCCCAGGCAGGTCCTCCAGTAAATAGTTGGGACAGTTGCTTTTTGTATACACTTCCTGGGAAAATCAAAACAGCTTCCAAAATGTAGATAGGAAAAAGTGGAATGAACTTCCCAGTCTTAAATTCAGTCTGCTTCACAAACAACAGCTAAATATAGAAAGATTCTATCCACTTGAAGCCAAAAAATAGTGTCCAGAATCTGCTGTTGGAAACTCAGTGGCATGTAGGAGCCACTGATCTTCCAATCCAGAGGGAGGGGACTTTCCCTCCAGGTTGGCCATTGATAAGCAACGTGAATCCAATGACTTTAAGCCTTGGGACCACCACAATGCTCTGCAATTTTCTTGAGGTTGTGCCAGGAGAAAAAGGCACAGGGCTTAGATTTTAAGTAACTACAACAGATGTATAGTGTAAATTCCTTAGGGTCATGATCTCGTTTGGTTTATTATTTTTCTCCTTTAGTATCGGCTATATCAGGACTGGATAAGTAATTTGTGGGGCCCACTTTGAAATGAAAATGCAGGGCTGCTTGTTCAAAAATTAAGAATTGCAAGAGTATGACAGCAAAGCAATAAGCCATGCACAGGGACCTGTGTGACTGCATTGGTGGTATACCACATAGCCAGTCTTGTCCATAACACCTTAGTCATGATTTATGTAGAATACATGCTTATAAGTGAATCAATAAATTCAATAGCCAGGGCCAGATTTAGAGGGGAGGAGGAGAGGGAAGGACACCCCTGCTTCAAGCAAACAACCCACTTTTATCTCTTTCGTGCTTCTGCTTGGAACTCTTACAAGAACGGGTTCCACTGTTGGCGTTTGAGAAACACAGCTTTGTAGAAGCATCATTATAGAACTTAAGAGTGCACCAGCACTCATAACTGGGTTCTTACTAAATCAATTCAGGTATGGATTGAATAGACAAAGCCATCAAGACAGATCAGAGAAAAAAAAGCATGATCCAGCGTGCAAAATTTAAATCTCTTTTCAGAACATGCTGTTCACTTATAAATAATCTGTGAGTTTATGTGTTGCTCTGCCCATGCCCTGTGCTAAATTACCCCTTATCGATGCTATTTTGTCACCTCCCCCAATCTGTTCAAGTTTGCATTTTTACCCAGAGTCTCCATTCCTATTATTAGCACCTCATAGTATAGTAGCTGCAATAGGATCATCTTCTGAAAATGTTAGAAGAAAATGATCAATCTTTAAAGAAGGTATTAAACACTGGTAGGATGCTTGCAATAACCTTGGCCTGTTCTTTAAAAGCAAAGAATGGGGATGCTTACCAAGCATTTTCTGAGAAATGAGTGTAAATTGCAGGAAACAGTGTGTAAATTAAAGGAACTGCCTAATATAATTAGCCACACAGGAAATGTAATGGGTCTGGAAAACAAAAGTGTAATTTATGAGGAAATATCAGTTGGAATAATGTAAATAATGGGTCTTTCACTGCAGTTCCTATTACTTGTAGAGCTAAGGTGGTCATTAGGCAAGGAAGTGCTTATCAAAATCTAGAAAGGTTCTCTAAAGATATGACTTTAGAATGTCATATTACCTTCAAGAAAGATCTTTAATTAATTGTGTGGTTTTTGTAAGACACATAACAGGCCCAGCTGAGTTTCCCCCACTCTTCCTACCATGCCAACTACACCCATAAAATATGGCCTAGCTCTTGGCCAGGATCTTTGGGGAAGCTCTCTGTACCAGACTTTCATTTGATGGTGAACTTCACTCTTGGCTCACACTTCCCACTGTTTCCTTTTGAAGTGGCAACACTGACTCACTTAATATCATCCATCTGAATTACAATTAGTATTAGCGTTCTTGTTGCCTCTCCATGAATCAGTTTAGCCAAAACCTCCTTTTAGCCTCACCTTTTCCACCCTCTGAAGCAGTGAGCCTCTCTCTTTCCATGAACAAAACAGATATCTAATAAGTTCAGTGGCTCATTACATAAATGGAAACATAACACAAACCTCTAAATAATGATTAACTACATAAGCTTGAACTAAAGCTCATGCTTCAATAAAGACCTTTCAAAAAAAAAAACTTACCTTGTATATTTTTCTATTATAAAAACCCAATTGTTACTTACCCTAATTACCTTAATTCTACCCTTAGAGTAAAGGGCTGGCTGAGGTGACCCAAAAAACAATGGTGGTGAAATGAAAATATTAGTATTTCTAACGTTCTTTCAGTCCAGATCCCAAACAACGGGAAATTGGACAAATTATTCAATAGAGCAGAAAACAACATGAGCAACTGGTACATTTTGTAGCTCTCCTTTTGTTCTACCTATTGGCTCTTAGACTAAGAAGACTGCTAATTCGTACAGCTCCAGATATTGCCTGACTCTCTTGTTTTCTATTACTCTCCTATCTGCCTGGGGTGGAGACTCAGCCTGCACACTAGCAGACTCATGCAGGGCCTGCCTCCAAGGGGCTCTTCCGCCATGCCTCTACCAGCCTGCTCCCCTCTCGTAGGACTAGTGTCCACAGACTACATCTCCCCCAGCTCCACATGGAGCTTTCCTCACTGCTCTTACCTCCACAGGGCTCAGGAAAATAATTCTGGCTCCTCCAGTGCCATAATTCTAAATACTTAAAACAAGCACTTTTTTCATATTGAACAACTCAAAAAGAGAGAATGGAAAAGTACATGCTAGAACATTTCTTCGTTCTTCAGTCAACAAATGGTCAAAGGTTAGAAATTCAGCTCACCAGAACTCCCTAGTCTCATCCATGAGTCTTTTATGACCCTGTTAAGGAGAGGTGATGGGATTCTTGGTATTAACACTGCTCTAAAGGTAAAAGTAGTGACATTTATTTCTACACAAAGAAAGAAAAAAAATAGCCTCTTCCTTATTCTTATTTCTGGCCATCACAGATATCCTTCTTTATAATTACTTGGGCTATTGCTATTGTAGCCATCATTTTCACTATTTACTATTATGGGTATTTAGAGGCTCATAAAAATGTGAGCTTCCTCAATGCTTAAACAGCACGAGAGATAAATCAGAGGCACAGAGCATTGGCTGACACTGGATGAAACCTGACTGGGAACAGCTGGATTGCTCTCTTGACTAAATATTTACAAAAGGCATGATTATATCACTGAGCGACACTGTGCGAATATAACAATTTATCAATCATCTTGTTTAACAGCAATCCCCACAGGAAGGGCTACATTCCCACTTAACAATAAGAATCTACTGTATGCTAATTAATTTACTTCTTTTCACTTAAGGTTATTTCAGACACGTATGCCCTTGTGCTTTTATAACAGCACATTTTACACAGAGACCAAACAAATGTTTTATAGGCAAAAAAAATAAAAGCAGGGGGCGGGGGACAATGTTAACTCTAAATCTTGGCTCACACTCAGTCTTCTGGGGTTAGAACAGAGAAGAGTGGACATGTAAAGGCACATTCTAGGGATCTGGCTGCAGATGTTGCTGCTAATTCTAGAGAATATGAGAAAAACGAAAGGACAAAGGCTGGTCTCCTCTTGAATTTGAATAAGGAAGTGTTAACCAGTTGTTATTTACCACACAAATGGTCACTCGGAGGCAGGTCCATCGTTATCATTCAGAGCACAATTCAATCCAGTGACAAGCTTTAGTGGAAGGAAGAAGAGCATGGCTCCTGTCCTCGGGTGCCCTTCAGCCTCAGGGGAAAACTGGGTGAATTCAGCCTGATTTGTATAACATCACATGGAACACAGATGTAAAGTTGTTCTATGAAACCAGTTAGTACAGGAATTCTGGAAGGATGGCTGTGGTGTCAACAGCACAGTTTTGGGTCTTCCAGAATTTTGACATAACCAGAGCACGTAGATGGCAAAATTGAAACACACGGACCAAGTTTGTCACAAAACTAAACGACAAGATTTCTTTACAAGTTCCAAAATATAAGTGGATAGTGCTAAAGTACCTACTGCCCAATACCTGAGTGTTACTGGCAACTATGAAGCAGAATCCAAGGGAAGAATTAGAGCAAGCCTGGGAGCAGGAGATGCAAAAATACCCAACAGGTATTTCCTGAAAAGTATGATGGGCAAATCTGAGAAGAGCAGCTGAATCTGTAATTATAAAGTTGGCCCCTCTGAATTGATTAGCCAAATCTCCCTTCCAGGAAAGGGGCCATGAGGAGACACTGTCAGAAATGCAATCAAAACTTAGGAGGATAACGATGAGAGAGGCAAAAGAAAGATAAGGTACAGATAAAAGTGGGATATGGAAGAGGGAAGAGAGTCATGAAATCTCAGGAAGCAATCTGTCACTGTCTTTTTAACATTCCACAAAAACAACATAAGAGGAGCTCCACATAGTTAGCAAAACTCTATGAACTTACCCTCCATCTAAAAATTCAGGAAAACTAAATTCACATAAAAATGAGAAATAGAAAAATATATAGATCAGTTCTCATACAAAGTGACTATCAAAAAATAAAATATGTATCAGAATAACATCATTACAGACAATAAAAACATGCCAGAAAGATATACTCAAAAAAAGAACCCTGCAATTTACTCTTTTAAAACAAAATAAAGACTTTGAGAAAATGATATGAAACACAAAAGAACAATAAATCAGAATTAGAAAAACTCAGAAATGTAGGGCTAAAACTCAAGAAAAAATCATACATAGAAATGATCATTTTAGAAAATAAATTATAAGGAACACAAAAGCAAATAAAGATAATAAATAGTCCCTTCAGACAGTAAAAAGGAAGTAATTTATTTAAATAAAAAAGAAATGTGTAAAGAAATTTCAAAAGCCTCAAGAGAAAATGACAAATATTGGACATAGCAAAGAAAATCTAACATGTGGATGTAGAAGTCCTTGAAAAAGAAAACCAAAGCAAGAGAGCAGAACAAATCATAAAAATAACTCAAAAAAATTAGAACTTTTCTCAAGTTAAAAGAAAAAAGAAAAGTTAAAAGAAAAAAGATATGAGACCACACACATATTGAAAGACCTCTTCGATTCCTTGAGAATATCAACACAGAATGATCAACATCAAGATATATTCTAAGAAAATCAATGGACTTTAAAGAAAAAAGAAATCATTTGAACATTGTATAAAAAGGATTTGTGATTTATAAAAGAGTGAAATTAGGTTTTCATCAGACTATTAAAATAGCAACTCTTGTGTCAAAAAAAAATAAGGAAACATGTTTCAGATATGCAAGGAAAAAAATATAATATAATATAATTTTATACCCAGCACACCTGAACCTTCAAGTAAAAAGTGCTCAAACTCTTGTTAACATGAAAAATTCAGCCTTCTTTCCATGAACCTATCCTAAGGAATCCAATGAATTTAGACAGACAAAATGACTAGAGCAGCATCAACAAAAAATGATGAGTATTAAATATATGATCAATTAGAGAACTAAGAATAAAAGAGAATTTAAAAGGAGAGATTATAATATGTAATAGCTAAATGATCTGGCAATATAGACATAACACAGTCATTTTTAAAATGGGAGAAGAGTGAAGATAGCATATTTTCTTTTTTTGTATATTTTTTATTGGAGTTCAATTTGCGAACATATAGTATAACACTCAGTGCTCATCCCATCAAGTGCCCCCCTCAGTGTCCGTCACCCAGTCACTCCATCCCCCTGCCCACCTCCCTTTCCACTACCCCTTATTCATTTCCCAGAGTTAGAAGTCTCTCATGTTCTGTCCCCCTCTGATATTTCCCATTCATTTTCTCTTTTCCCCTATAATCCCTTTTACTATTTTTTATATTCCCCAAATGAGTGAAACCATATAATGTTTGTCTTTCTCTGATTGACTGTGATGAATACCATTGATGAATGATGAATACCATTTGCTTCAACGTGGATGGAACTGGAGGATATTATACTGAGTGAAAATAGCATATTTTCTATAAATTGCCAGAAATTTCAGAGACTTGAGCAAACTCAGATTGGATTCCTTTGAAAAACTATAGATGTTGTTACATATTTTGCATCAGAGAGAATACAATGGCTAGGTTTTCATTCCTTTTAATAAAAACTTTAACTATTTTTAGTAATTTTATTTAACTATTCTTAGTAATCAAAATTGGTGACATACTATTAGTATTGCTACTCCTAGACTTTCTGTGCATGTGTAATAACAGAAAAGGCAAAAGTAATTATAGGCTATTCTAATTCTCTCATTCCCTGTGTCCTTCTTGATGTGGAAGATAGAAGGTACAAATGTAACGTACATCCTGTTTAAGTAAAAGTCCCATAGTACTGAGTTTGATTTGGAGATATCAATATGAACTTATGAGATATATTGTTTTAAATGTGTATATGCTTGTGTTTATTTCCCAGATCTATCCATCAGAAGAGCATAGGGGGAAAAATGAGCAATCCAGTAACAATGAGCATTTTGGGTTCCTAGATTATAGTCTTGAAATGTCATTTTTTGTTATCTACAAGGCACGGTGGGTACCCGAAACCAATATAACATTATCAGTCAACTATGCTTCAATTAGAAAAAAATATTTAAAAATAAAATAAAAATAAAAAGGGGAAAGGCCTTCTTGGAGCAGTGGGTAGAACAAGAAATGTAAGGATAAGAATATAAGCCTGATATATCCTGACATATCAGATATCAAGAAAGCTTTCAAGGCCTGTCTGATCTTTAGTAAGAATTAAAATTGCAATAGATTGAAATCTAACATATGTATTTAAATTCATGGGTCTATAAGAATTTTTTAAGTGTTCACTTTATGAAGATAACAGAGAACCAATGCATGATCTCAAAAACTGGATAAATAAAAGGACAAAATCAGTGATTTATCCTACTTTCTCTGTCTGAATGATACCTCTGGGTAACCAAATAGTAGATGGGGTGGGGGGCATATGTTATAAAAAATTACTCTAGCTAAGAAATAAAAACAAAATGGTATAATTAGAAAACCACCATTTGGCAATTACTATAAATTACTGGATTTAGGCATTGAGAATCAATAGTTGCTAACACCCAAAAAAAAGTGAAAAGCAGGCATTTGTGTCCCTCCTGATAAAAAATACAAGGTCACCAATGGACTTGTCAAAGAGACCAATCCTGACTCTGATCCAGCCTCTGTGTTCAGTTGCCAATTTGCAGAGAATACAGAGGCTAGAAGCACATGTAAAAATGTCCCATGCATGTATGTCCCATAAATCTTCACTCTAGGAAACTCAAATGTCCCAGTTCTTCAATATATAAGTTTTAAGGAAAATAAGGGGATATAGGGCAATCTATAATTAAATTGTTCCTTAAAACTTAAGAAATATATCATATAAATGCTGTTTTGATGCACAGTTGAGTGACAAAACCATCTCAAAATGCAAGGAAGTGACTATTATAATGAAGCCAAGAGAGTGGCAATTTTGGGAGGGAGTAGACAGTGGTGGTAGAGATGACACCCATAGAGGCCCCCCAGGGTGCCCAGTAAAGTTCTACTTCTTGATTTGCATGGCATTTACAAGTGTGTTTATTGAAGTCTTTATAAAACTCCATTAAGCTACATATTTATTGTATGTGTTTTTCTATATCTGTGTTGTTTTGCAATGACCAAGGTCAAAAGGGAAGAATCATTGCCAACAAAAAGGTATAAATAAATACTGTTAGTATGTAAAGAATATGGACCTTTGAATCAGACAGGTCTAGATTTAGGTCCTACTTTGCCACAAATAAAACTATGAGATCTTCCATCTCAATTTCTGCTTTGAGAAATGGTAATAACAGAACCTAAAGTCCAGCTATATAATAAGTACTCAACAAATATTAGTTTTATTTTTTTCTCATTCTTCTTTCTTCCTCCTTGTTAAGTGTTTGCTGGAATGATCAGCACTACTACTATGTAGGATTGGCTAGTGAAAACTTTAGGAGGATTCACGGTGGAATCTAGAGCAGAATTTTTTTTAATAAAATAGATGGGATATTAGCCAAAGAATGTGAGTGGCAATCCAGGTGGAAAAGAAGGCATACAGGAAAGAGCAGTTGAATTCTATGAAAGTAAGGTAAGTAGATTTGCCTGATGAGGTGGCAAAGGTAGAGCGCACCAACCCAACTACCCACAGAGGATGGGCGGTAACAGGTGGGTGAAGCAGGCTCAGTTGTCTGTAAAAGATAGCAATGCAGGTTCAGTGAAAAATGGCAAATGACCCTCAGACTCAGCCTGAAACAACAGGGAGCAGGTGGGGGCTGTACACTGAATGCTTGTGTCCCCCACCAAAATTTATATATTGAAATCTTAACCCCTCTTCCTGTGATCGTATTGGGGGTGGGGCCTTTGGGAGGTAGTTAGGGTTAGATGAGTCATGAGGGTAACACCGAAAACTGACTAAGCCAGTGGGGATCATAAGACTTTTAAACTCAGGTTTAAGGGACACCTGGGTGGCTCTGTCAGGTAAGCATCTGCCTTTGGCTCCGGTCATGATCTCAGGGCCCTGGGATGGAGCCCTGTCCCGTTCAGGCTCCCTGCTCACCAGACAGCCTGCTCTTCCTCTGCCCTTCCCCCCACTCAAGCTCATATACTCTCTCTCAAATAAATTAAAAATTAAAAAAGAATGAAGAATAAAAACTCGGGTTTAAGCATGGTTTTTTAAAGTCTTGAATGACTAGAACATATATTCTGTAAGTTCCCCATTAGTCCTTTGAAGCCTCAACAGAGAAAAGTAGAAAGATATTCATTAGAACTGTGTTGTACGCTCTGGGATGACTCTTGACAGTGGTTGGGGCTTCTTTCCCAGAGTATTATCACATTAAGAAGAAGTTTTTATACCCACAGCCAACCACAGCAGGGGTGGAATACAAATATACCAAGAACCTAAAAATCCCCAAACTACAAGCAGCAAGACTAACTGGAAAATAGATATGGATCCACGCAGTAATACTTGGTCATGTTTACATTGCTACCGAGTCAACTAAATGCTCTTCTTTATTGGGTTTTCTTTTTAGAAGTTTATTTATTTACTACAATACCCTTCCAGGCAATTCCTATATCTTATGAGTAATCAACACATAAGCTTGGTACTTAGAGTGAGAATAAAGGAATTGAAATGCAAAGTCAGCCTGTTAGACACCCATGGCAAGACAAAATCCAACCTAAGTGATAAGGCAATTGGAAAAAGCCAGATCTGTCCAATTAATTTAATTCATTATACATAACAGTAACACCTAACTTTATGTAGCTCTCCCCATGTGTCAGGCACTGTGCTATGCGCTTATTTGCATTACTTCCTTCACCCATATCTCTTTGAAGTATGAACTATTATCAGCCCCATTTCACCAAAGAGGAAGTGAATTCAGGGGTTGTGTAACTTGCTCAAGATGGCGCCATTAGATTCATGCCTGTGATCTCTGACACCAGTGCCCCATACTTTGTATTCTCTGATGTAGCTGTTGAGGAAACCTGCATCGTATTAACTCAGGTTATTATTCTGGTTCTTCTCAAATTGTTTCCAAGAGTTCTGGGAGTAAAAAGGCCATTTAGATGCTCTTACAGCAGAAGCATCTGAACCTGAGAGGACCTAACCAACGTTCTCAAATCCAACTGAGACACCGAGACATCTGGCAGGCCACTGTGGCCACTAACCACAGGGAGGGAAGGAGCACAGAGATGCTGGGAAGAGAGCTGGGAACTGGCTGCAAACTCCAGCTCTAACACATACGGGCTGATTTGGTCCAATGGCTTCACCTTCCTGATTCTACTTTCTCATGGGTACAACAGAAGTCTAAAGTATCTCACTATACAACATTGTCAGGAAGATAAATAAGAAAATGAGCATGCAACAGCCTATAAATGCTCAGAGCTCATCCCCCTCATCCTGTCCTCACCAGCATGTACTTCAACCCCATGTATAGACGGTGTCTGTCCCTGACTGGCATGTTGTCTGAGTATGAGGCCACTGTTACGTATTGTTTGGTTTGGCTCCTTTTAAAGCATCCACACATCACCCCAAGTTGAACGTTACCTGCAAATATTCCTCCCTACAGCATTTTCCAAATTGGTCCAAGATCACCAGCAGAATCTGTCCCAGAAAATGTCTCACTCCCCAAGTAAGTCACGGTCATAAGAAGACACAGACTGTTACAGACAGACTTCTCCAAATGCCGTCTGGAGAGTGTGCCTTTGAACAAGAAAACTGAGCTAATTCAAAACGGGTCTCCTGCCTCCTACAGTAGAATGGAAAAGAGAAACATCAGCCACTCAGACATTTCTCTTGGCTTCCTTCCTGTCTGGGCTGGGCGAAAGAGGCATTTGGGAGAGCCAGCAATTCTTTGTTCTGCACATGGCCCCCAGCTGGGAGGAGGGACAAATGAGGCTGAGATGGGGCATGTCCCACCCGGTCCTGCCCAGGGTGTCAGCTGGCACACATGCCCTGGTGATCAGCCAACACCCACCTCTCACAGACCACGTGTCCTCAAATTTGACCATCACAGGGAAAGAAACGGGGACGTTAAGTGCTGTTTAAGGTGTCTGCTGTTCTAAAAGCCTTTGTAGGAGGTTATTAACTTCAAAGAAAAACTAAAGTTATCCTTATTCCCTCTTTCCCCTTGAACCTCAGACAGGCCCACACTGGAACCATCTATGTCATTGAGAGCCCCTGGAGGGCAGCCAAGGCCCCTGGGTGCCAACTGACTTTGAAACCCACTCTAGACAAAGAGGGTCCCCCCCCCCAAGAGGCATATGAATTCCCTGGGTAAAAATATAATTATTATGCAGTCTTCTTGTAGGTAAATAATTGGAATAAAAGAAACAGAACCTACTAAACTATTCTGCTAATATTGTAGCTTCTCAGGTCTTTAAATGGCCAAACTTTAGCTTAACAAGAAGATTCTGAGCCCAGACCAAACTTCCTCTCAAACTCTTACTACTTGTAAATCACAAAGGATATTTTTTAAGATTTGTATTTATATTTATTTTAGGGCAGGGAGGAGAAGAAGAGGGAAAGAGAGAGAGACTCTCGAGCATACATCCCAACTCAGCACAGAGCCCCATACACAGCTTGACCTCAAGACCCTGAGATCATGACCCAAGCTGAAATCAAGAGTCAGATGCTTAACAGACTGAGCCACCCAGGTGCCCCTAACAAAGGATATTTTAAAACAATTAGATGATGATAAGTCATAATTCCTATAGATTTCACTGGGAAAAGTGTATATGCTCATCATTTCCCTGCCCCTCTATGTGTGCATAAATTTAAATGATGTTACTTTAAAATAAAAGATCTGCTGCACGATTGGTGAAGAGACTCTTAATTACCTTTAAAGCAGCGTTCATTCTTTTGCCCATCATGATTTCACTTTTAAGCAATGCTCCCCAGAACATTCTGATGTCAGAGTGTCCATCTCGTCCCTCCTAAGTCCTCAGAAGCTGTGACCACCAATCTCTCTCTCTCTCCCACCCCCTGTCCCCCAGTCTTCCCTCTTCCTCTTCCTCTCTCTGAAAACACCATTTTCACCACATTCTCCAATCTCCCCCAGATGTTCTTGAACTTAGCTGTTTCTCATAGATAATACCTCAAGATGGCTTTGGCTGCACTGCTAAGGTTTGGCCATCTGCCCTGACCCAGGTTTGGGAGCCACTCCCCACCAGGCAGCCACTCGCATTACCAGGTCCATTGTTCCACTGACCTGGCAGAAAGCCGTGAGGGCCACCCCTCAAGGCTCATGTTCTTGTAGGCCCGTTCTGACAAATGCCAATTTTAGAGGGTGGTAGTGTGGGGCATGGAGTGCCCCACAGAGAGTTCCAAAGAATTGGCAGAGGGACAAACCCAGGAGGGGTGTCCCTGTGACAAGACCTCAAGTATTCCCTCCAGCTGACCCTAAGGGAGGATGCATCCTCTGATCAGGGTAGCCCCATCATTGGACAGGAGGAGCCCAACGTCAGTTCTCTCAAAAGTCCCTCTGTTGTCCTCTCAGGACTTTCCATGTGCATAAGAAAATGCACAGCAGACTCCCGAGCTCCTGCTCCCAGTGGGGCATTCATGAACCACTCCCATGCTCTTCTGCTCTGCAGCATCCCCAGCAGGATGTTGTCCACCTGTTGGCCTCTCAGAGGTGCTTTTGGCATTTGCTGAATCGCACTGCACTCTCCAAACTGAACAAGTGTCCTGCCCCCTTCCCATTACCAGCATATTTTCAGTTATGTAAAAGAGAAAGGTCACTCTGGATCCTGCATTGATGGGAATGGTCAGCTTTTGCCAACAAGCCACTCTGAGGAGCCAGGGCACTTCCGATGTAGACCATTAGACATCTCTGGGACTCCAGCTGTGGAGGCTACTTGTAAAGATTCTTTTAAGACAAGCCAACAAGATGCTGAGTTACAGTGAAATCCACCCCATCTCTCTGCTCCTTGACATTTCTACACTATATATTAATGAAGTGTGTCCAATTGAAAATTCAAAACCAAATATATTCGTTAACAATCTAAAAATAGATTGCTCCCTACATGATTTTAAAGCCTTTAGGCTCTTCTTCCAGTGTTGATTATGTCTTGGTTTTGCTATAACCAAGATATAAACATAAAATATAAAAACAAGAAAAATAATCTTTTAGGGTTAATAGCTTTGAACAATTAGTATAATCACACTTTGATATTTTCTGCAATATTAATTCTGAAACTGAGCATACTATTTTGCTGAGCCAGATACTAAGCTGACGAGGAATTACTTTTCATCCTCATTTTACCCAAGGAATTGAATCTGTAATATTAATCGTGTTATTTACCATCTGAGACCGATGGTCCCATAGTCATTTTGCCTCTGTTGGCACTGGCTTTTTAATGGTCACATCTACATGAAGCTAAGGCGTCCAGCTATGCTTTACCCTCTTATCAACCCTGCCCTTCCTTAAATTCCAACTATGCAGAAGATCATCAATGAGCATTTCTTAGGCACACAAGTAGAACAGAACAATGTTTTAGGTACTTTAAGAAACAATGTCACCAGGGTCCTGGAATCAAGTCCTACATCAGGCTCCCTGCAGGGATCCTGCTTCTCCCTCTGCCTATATCTCTGCCTCTCTCTGTGTGTCTCTCATGAACAAATAAAATCTTTTTTTTATAAAAAAAAAAAAAAGGAACAATGTCACCCCGATGTTTTTAGAGCCTACCACAGTGCCTGGCCCATGGTAGGTGTTTAATACTTCTGAATGTCTAATTAGACATAGGCAGTATCTCAATCGATAAGTAGTCAGGACATTCAACCATTCCCATCCACCCTGGCTGGGTTAATAGTGTGCCAGAGACAGGACTTGCATTTCCAAGATGAAGCAAATGGACATAAGTATTGATCTTGTTTGTGAAGCCATGACTGAAACCCCATTCTGAGGACTAAAGCCCAGCACTCTGACGTCAGGGGAGGTGCTTTAAGGAATTATCCCCAACACCCAAAAGATAAGTGATGCCCCTTGACAAGACTGAGATGAGAGTACCTGAGGAACGACCCTTACATCCTGGAGAGATAAGGCATAGGCAGTCAAGCACCCCAGTGTCTGCAGGAGACAGCTGAGGTCTTACAAGTGGTGGAGGAATGAAAGCAATAGTTCTCACACTTTCAAAATCAGTGATAAATGGACTTGAACACATAGATAAATGTCTTTAATGCTGGCTGAAGAAATACCGAGGGCTGCCAAAACTACCCCAATCCCAAAGTGAATCTATGAGAAGCTTTCTCAAGTCTATGTTGTCTTTATAAGTTTGAGGCTTCTTTTATAGTCCAATAGTTTTCACTGAAGTCATAATTATTCAGTTTTGATCCTGCTGGCAGCTAGAATAAACAATTTCTAAGACTAAAATGATACAAAAAATTCATTTGAGGTAACATACTATATAATCCTTTTTATTTTGGAGATATAAATGTAATCACAGTCAGTAGTGCTAAAAATAATGATTCTACATTCCAGTACACTAAAAATATATTCATGTTTAATAACTAAAGTATTATAGTTTAACTATTATTATAGAACCACTTTAATCTATTCCATATTTAGTCTCTAGACCACCCATATTTTAGGCCTATAATCCCTATTTTCTGTAGAGTAATGTAAATAATAAAGGAATGAAATCCTTAATGCATTTTTAATGCAGTATAGCCATTTCCCCTAATTGGATTAGGATTACAACTCTCAAAACACTGCTAACACATGAGGTACAAGTCAAATTAAAAAGAAAAAGAAGGAAAAGGATGAGGAGGGATACCTATGTGGATGAGAAATACAGTTTATAAAGTATTTTTTCTCACAGAAAAAAAAGTTGTTTTACTTTCAAACTTAAAAAGAAATTTCTGAAATAAATTTTATCATTGAATTTAGAAAGCTTATAAACAATTGCATCTTTAAGCAGCTTACTACCAATACCTACAAAATTAGTCAAATGCCCTTATCTTTTATCTTTGGAAGATGAGGGAATCCTACAGCCTTAGAAGGAATTAAAATCTGACCAGATGGGTTTTATCCTGGGAGAACAAGGGTAGTTTATTATTAGGAACTCTATTATTATAAAATACATCATATCAAAGATCACATAAAAAAATTTTTAATTTTAAATTCAAAAAATAATAAAAGAAAGATCACATAGGAAAAACTTCACTAAGTGCACTCAATGCCAAAAGCCATTTGGTAATATCCTGCCAGTGTCCTATTAGAGAAAAAGCAAAAAGAGAAGAAGGAGAGAGGACTAGTGGAAGGACACATTTTACCAATATAATAAAGACTATTTATTTCACACCACCAGCTATCATTTAGTTGTAAAATACTAGATGAGCCCAGATAAAGAAGGATGTCTGCTATCCCTATAAGTACTTAACATCTGCTATAAATTTTAATCAATGACATGAAACAAAAAATATATAATAGATAATATTTGTATAATATGATACATAACATGTTATAGATAAGGTTTTTATATTATATATGAGTGTAATCTATTTAATTAAATAAAGTACAGTGATGTAATATGATTATCTAAAAATACCAAGAGATGTTTATATAAACCCTGAAACTTCATAACAATACTTGAGTGTTAATAGAAGATAAATATACAATCAGTAGCTTGTGTGCATACTAGCAATAAACTAAGCCGCTAAAGGAAATGGAAAGTCATTCACAAAAAAATCCTAGAAATAATCTTAATAACAAATGTGTAATGTTTGTGTGAAGGAAATTCAAAATGTCCCTGATAAATGTAAAAGAAGAGTTGAGTGAGTAGCATGTCACTATGACAGAAAGAGGAAAAAGAGAAAAGGCAGAGGGAGAAAGGAAGGAAAAGGAATCCAGGGGAAAGAAAGAAGAGAGGAGAAAACAGAAATCACAAATGTCACTAAACTCAAGCATAAAGGCGATGAAAGAAACATTTTTATAAATAAGTAGTTATGACCATGTGAAACCGTTCACAAAATATTTTCAGTGTATTTTTTAAACTGAAAAAACTGTCAACCAACCAACCAAGAAAAATATTTGCCACAAGCCTGACAGACAAAAGTTACAGACCTCTTGTAAGTCAGTAGGAAAAATACTAACACATTACTTTTTTTAAAGATTTTATTTATTTATTTGAATGACAGAAAAAGAGCATGAGGGGGTGGGGAGAGGCAGAGGGGAAAAGGAAAAGCAGGCTCCCCGCTAAGCAGGCAGGACCCTGGGATCATGACCTAAGCTGAAGGCAGCCACTTAACTGACTGAGCCATCCAGGAGCCCTAATACATTACTTTTTTAAATTCAAAGGAAATGAACAGCAAGTCATAGAATGAAAATTCAAATTTCAGTGAGGTTGCAGGATATAAAAAAACACAAAAATCTGTTCCATTTCTATACACCAGTAATGAACTATTGGAAAGATAAATTAACAATCACATTTACAGTTGCATCAAAAAGAATAGAATAACTAGGAATAAATTTAAGCAAGGAGCTGAAAGATCTGTACATTGAAAACTATAAGACAGTGATAAAAGAAACTAAAGACATAAATAGAGAGATATTCTGTACTTATAGATTTGAAGAATTAATATTGTTAGAATTTCCACACTACCCAAAGCAGTAAAATCAAAATACAGATTCAGTGCAATCCCTTTCAAAACTCCAATGTCATTTCTCACATAAATAGAACACATAATCCTAAATATTGTATGGAACTACAAAATACCCCAAATGGCCAAAGTAATCTTGAGAAAGAAGAACAAAGATGGTGGCATCATGCTCTCTGAATATATGACAAAGCCATAGTAATTAAAATAGTATTGTATTATAACAAAAAAAGATACAAAAATCAATGGAACAGAACAAAGAGCTCAGAAATAATCCCATGAACATATGGTCAATTGATTTTTCAACAAAGGAGCCAAGAATATACTATGGGGAAAAGACAATCTCTTCAGTAGTGTTGGGAAAACTGGACAGCCACATGCAGAAGAATGTAACTGGACCATTTTCTTACCCCATACATAAGTTAACTCAAAATGGATTAAAAATTGAATGTAAGACCTGAAACTAGAAAAAAGCACAAATGGTAGGTTCCTTAACATCAGTATCAGTGATGAGTTTTCAGTTTTGACACCAAACACAAAAGCAACAAAAGCAAAAATAAACAAGTGGGATTACATCAAACTAAAAGTTTCTGCACAACAAAGAAATCATCAACAAAGTGAAAAGGCCACCTACTGAATAGGAAAAATATTTGCAAATCATATATCTGATAAGGAGTTAATATCTAAAATATAATTTAAAAACTAATACAATTCAACAGCAAAAAGAAATCTAATTTTTTAAAAACAGGAAGAAGATCTAAAATGACATTTTTCCAAAGACATACAATGGTCAACAGGTACCTGAAAAGATGCTCAACATTATTATTCATCAGGGAAATGCAACTCAAAATTACAATCAAATATCACTTCACATCTGTCAGAATTGCTATCAAAAGTACAAAAAAAAATAACAAGAGTTGGCGAGGATGTGGAAAAAAGGGAACACTTCTGCACTGTTGATAGTAACGTAAATTGATGCAGCCACTCTCAAAAACAGTATGGATATTCCTCAAAAAATTAAAAACAGAACTACCATATGATCTAGCAATTCCACTTCTGGGTATTTATCCAAAGAAAACAAAAACACTAACTAAAAAAGTATATGCATATCCATGTTCATAACAGCATTATTTACAACAACCTAAGTGTTGATCAATAAATGAGTGGATAAGGAAGATGTGGAAGGTACACACACACAGAGACACACAGAATACAATATTATTCAGCCATAAAAAAGAAGGAAATTTTGCCATTTGCTACATAGATGAATCTTAAAGGCATTATACTAAGTGAAATAAGCCAGAGAAAGACAAACACCATATGATCTCACTTACATGCAAAACCTAAAGAACAAAACAAAATTCAAGCTCATGGATATAGAAAAGAGACTAGTGGTTGCTGGGGGGGAAGGGGTAAAAGATGGGTGAAAGGGATCAAAAGGTACAAATGTCCAGTTATAAAATAAGTAAGTCACAAGTATGTAATATACAGCATGGTAATCATAGTTAATAATACTATATTGCATATTTGAAAGTTGCCAATAGATCTTAAAAGTTCTCATCACAAGAAAAAAAGTTATGTAATTTATGTATGGTGACAGATGCTAACTAGACATATTGTGGTGATCATTTCACAATATATGCAAATATAGAATCATTATGTTGTGTACCTAATACAATGAGCATGTCAATTATATCAAGAAAAAAATAAAAATAAATTTTAAAAAATTTATTTAAAATAATAAACTCAGTTAAGCACCCAGCTCTTGATTTCAGCTCAGGTCATAATTTCAGAGTCCTGGGACCAAGCCCTAGGTTGGGCTCTGTGCTGGGCATGGAGCCTGCTTGGAATTCTCTCTCTCCCTCTTCCTCTGCCCCTTCTTGCACACGTGAATGCACTTTCTCTTTCTCTCTTTCTCTCTCTCTCTCTCTCTTGCTAAAAAAAAAAAAAATTGGGGAAACCCAGCAGACACCACATTCACCAAGTGATCAGAGGTAATGTGACCAGTAATGGGACAAATCAACATCAGGTGGAAAAATAATTCAAATTTCCAAAATCCATACTCATTAGTAATCAATGAGTATGCAAAAAAAAAATTTTTTTAATTGTGTTCCCTGTTAGACTGGTAAAAAATTAATTAATTTTGGAATAAAACAATAATTTTAAATACTGACAAAAGCACATGCCATAAAATGGACATTCTCATACACTGTTGAAACGAATGTAACGGACCCAAACTTTCCAAACAACAACTTGGAAATATCCATAGGGAGCTTTTGCCCAGTAGTTATAACTTTTGCAAATTTACCCTAAGAAAATAATCACAGATATGGACAGAGATTTATGCATTATTTATAATGGTGAAAAATTGGACCCAGTCTAAACGGAGAAGGGTTAAATTTATTATGGCATATATTGACTGTATAATGGAATATTAGTAATATAATAGAGCCGTGAAAAATCATGCTTCATGAGACTATATAATGGATTACTGAAAATATGTTATACGATGTAGGGCACAGAATTTTGTACACAGACCAAATATACAGACACACATTAACTGGAAGGAAATATACTAAAGAGTAAACAATAGCTATTTCTGAGTAGTTAGATCATGGGTGACTTTCATTTTTTCCCCAATAGTTTTCCATATTTTCTAAATTTTCTGAAATAAATATGTGTTACATTGAAAACACTGTTGTAAGTTAATGAATAATCAGTGCTTACTCTGTGCCAAGCCCTATGCAAAGTATCTAGTATGTATTATGTCATTTAATGCTCTCAATAAACCTGTGAGCTAGATAATGGGTGTTATTATTCTCATTTTACCAATTTAAAATCTAAGGCCCAGGGAGGGTTAGTAACTTATTTGAGGTCACACAGTAGTAAATGGTACAGCCAGTAAGTTGTAAATGAAGTGGGTAAATGTAGGCCCAATGATTGTAAACCCTACACCTTTAACCATATCGGTCATATCAGAAATTATTAAACATTCTGGTCTTGGACCCCTTGGACATTTTTTAAAACTATTGAAAACTTCAAAGGGATTTTGTTTATTTGGATTATTGTTATTGATATGTCTATTAATATTTATCAACCATAATGTTTAAACCTGAGAAATGGTTAATTCACCTAAAAATAATAATGAAAACCCATTACATGTTAACACAAATAATACATTTTTATTAAAAACAATTATACTTCAAAAAAATGGTATTATTTTATCTTTATGAAAATCTCTTAATGTCTAGCTTAACAGAAAATAACTAAATACCAATATCTGCTTCCACACTTAATTTATTGCAGTATTACATGTTATGTGGCCTTTAGAAAACACCACTGTCAATTCATGAGAGAATGAAAGTGAACATGGCAAACGATGTCTTAGTTTTATTGTGATAATGGTCTGGACTTGGTAGACCCCTTGGAAAGAGTCCCAGGGACTTTTAGGGATCCTGGAAACACATTTAGAGAATCACTACTTCACACTGAGTTTTTAAAGAAGGACAAGAAGGAAGAAGAGGAGGGAGGGGAAGGGGAGTGGGGGAGAAGGGGAGGGAGGGAGAAGGGGAAGGGAGGAGGGAGAGGAGGAAGAGGAGAAGAAGGGGGAGAAGGAGAAGAGGAGGAAGAAGGAGGAGGAAGTGGTGGTGGTGGTGGTGGTGGTGGAGGAGGAGGAGGAGGAAACGGTAGAGAAGGAGGAGGAAATTGAGTGTTTACTGTGCATCAAACACTCATCACCACTTCAGAGTCTCAAAAGGCCCCAGCACAACAGGAAGGACAGTGGAGGCAGAACTTTATTCTAACCTGATTCATTAACCCAGAGCAAAATTTTCTTCTAAGACGTCAGTCATTTCCAACCCACTGGCTGAGATGCAACCAAAATTTGGATCCAACTAGAACTCTGCAACTCTGTTAGCCTTGAACACATCATATCAAAAAAGACAGAGACAGGAAACTAGACATGCTCTGCAGAACCACCTCCAGAGAGCTCACCCCGCTATAGACAATGAGAGGAAATCCATGTAAGAAGCCAGATCACTGCATCATGAGTAACTTCCAACAAGTCACTGGTTCATCTGTTCATTAAACCAATATTTATTGACCAGTCACTAGTTAGGATGTCGTGCTAGATGCTAAGGCTACAAAGGAGAGAAGAAAATAATCTCTCACTGCTCAATTTTGAGTGTTAAATACAGAACCTCCCACATGATAGGTGCTCAGTAAATGAAGATGACAGATGGATAGATGGACATAGGGCTGTATGGATGGAGAAATGGCCCAGTAACTATTCTTAAGTAGCTCAGAGTCTATTAAAGGAGATAGACATGTAAACAAAGGATCATAATGCCTCATAGCCAGTGCTTGAACTGAGGTTCAAGTAGATCTTCAACAAAATGTGATTTTCACCAATTGCCAATGAATACCATTACCCTGAAGACTCTGTGGAAAAGCAAGTGGAGGACGTAGAGGAGGGTGGGCTCACTTCCAGAGGAAGAAGGAGTACTAGCAGGAGCCAGGCCATGCTTGGAAGCCTAGTACTAGCAGGATACACAGGTCGATGGATCATGGCACAGGTCCAGACCCTAGACCTGGGTATGGTATTGTGGCCTGGTTACAGGACTAGGGAAGAGGCCTAGCTACTAGAACTTGGTAGAAGATTAAAGAATAATGAACAGTAAATCCAACTTGATCTGATGGTGAGTTTTCTGAATGTCTGAACTAGGCTCCTAAGAGCCCTCAGTATGGTTTCCATAGCCAAGGACAGGGCTCAGCCTGCAGGGGAAGGCCATGTGGCTCTCCTAACATTTAACCACTGTTAGCATTAATGTATAACCATTGTTAGTGTTAAGTAACATTATAGTAAATGAAACACGGTTGCATGCATCGCCAGGCCTGGCAGATAGCTGACACTCCACTACATTTTCTTCTACATCATTAATTCCTATGACAGCACTTTCCAGACACTGTAGGCATACACTAAAACATCTACTGTACTTAATTCCAAAAGCCACAAAAGCTGTAAATATTCTTGCAGTTGGGGTATAAATAGGATGAGAAAATTTGTGATGCTATGTGGGAAGAAGCAACATAATATTCTCAGCCTAAAAATAGTTGAATTTGTTGTGACCATGTTTTTGTTTTGTTTTACAAAAAAGTAAAATCAGTTCTCTGGCATTTCTAGGTATGGGAAAGGATTTACAAACTGTAAATAAAATCCAATGAACTCAAACACTTACCTGTATAGCACTTTTCACACCAACTTTCCCAAGGACCTCACCTAGAAACCAGAGCAGCTCAAGGGTTCATGAATGGGGTACACTAAATTAACTTACTTTGAACCACAACCAAAAGCAGAAGCTCCCCAGCCCACTGAGGCAGGGGAAGAAAAAGTCTGCAGTCATCTGAACTCCATAAATAATTCGTGGAGTTTTGCTCCCATGTGTATGGATAGACAGTGGCCTTGTGCTGCTACATTCCAGAACCTTCTCTGGTTTGCCCTGCCAGAAGAAGCACACAAGATGTTTATTTAATAAATTCACTATGACGGTAATAGGAGTTGTATTTTCAGTGCTTATAATACAGAAAATCAGTCAAAACTATGACAAATAAACTAAGGCAAGGAAAAACAACTGCTCCAGGCCAATCTAGCTTCTCAGATCTGAGGGCTTTATTGAATTTCATCAGAATATCTACCAAACACAAAATACTTACTCTTAAAAATCTCTAAAGAGAAAGATTAGGGCCCCATTGATTGAGAACAAGGCAATTGAGATCCAAAAATGCCCCCAAGTGACAAAGGCATGGGTAAAGCATCTTGAACTTCATACCTGAGCTCTGTTTATGAAGAAAGCCAACTCCCAGGTTATGTCTCAATGAGAATTGCCACCAGCTAAAGGTCCCTCTGCTTCCCTCATACCCTTCAGGTGTGATGGCAGGCCCCAAATCTTAACCTCTTAAGAGTTTAAGAGAGAACCTGGGATCTCTGATGGCAGGGAGGGCAAGAAGAAAGACAAGAGGGAATTCTTTTTTATGCAAACTTTGAAAATCAAAGAGATTTTTCTCCTTTTGGGTGACCTTTGTCAGTTCTCTTTCCCAAGATAAATTTCATCTCTGCTAATCTCATAAACTAATATCAAAATTAAATATGGCATACTGCTTCATATAACATTTCTGTCTATGTGGCAACTCTCAAGACTGTATATTTACCTAAGGAACTCTCACTGGGAGTTTCACATTGAACCAGATCTAACAGCCCAAGAAAAGGGGATTACTGCTATTTACATATGACTTAATCACACTTACAGACTGCCTATCCTGTAAGTATAACTCACTTTAGGCAGATGGGTGTAGAATAAGCCATCAGCTCCAAGATCCAAGTAAGATGCTTTCCATTAACTAAAGCTGTGGCACAGTAAATAAAGCTTGGGAAGCTCAGAGAGCGGATGCATCTTCCAAAGGGCCCCATTTATGGGAAATTGGAGCATAATTTAGACACTAGAAACATTTGGCTTAAAATACTTAAAGGAGAAAATGGGCTTGCAAAATAGGCTTGATTCAGGTCTGCCTCTCATCTTGGATATGCTGTATCTGACCTAATTGAAATTGTGGGATACTTGAGGAAAAAGTTTCCTGAAAGGCCCAGAAAACCATAGTAGATTAGAAAGGATTTAAGTGTATCCCTTTGTATAGAACTCTCTGGCTTATATACAAATTTTGTAATAGTGAAACCAATTCCTGGAGCACTGAATTTTGGAATGGAGGTGGGGAAGTAAGACACAGTAGCCTACCCAAGTAACGAATAATCTAGCCAAAAAAACCATCGTGCTCCTGTCAAAACCCACAAAACTGTACACCACAAAGAGGGCGCCCTAATTAAACTATGGATTCCAGGTAATAAAAATGTATCCATATTGGTTCATCAGTTATAACAATGTACCACACTAATGCAAGATAATGATGGGCAACACTGTGGGGTGAGATATAAGGGAACTCAGTGCTTCCTATTCAATATTTTTAAATTTTATTTATTTATTCATGAGAGACAGAGAGAGAGGCAGAGTCATAGGGAGAAGCAAGCTCCCTGCAGGGATCCTGATATGGGACTTGCCCCCAGGACCCCGGGATCATGACTGGAGCCCAAGACAGATGCTCAACCACTGAGCCACCCAGGTGCCCCCCTTCCTATTCAATTTTATATGAGCCAAAAACTGCTCTAAAGACAGACATCAACATAAGTTAGGAGACTAAGAAAGAATCCAGATAGGAAAGAAAAAAACATTGCAAAGCCTAGTTGGCATATTAAATGTCAATGCAAGGCATAAAGATTAGCAGTTGGGCACCCCATGTATTATATTTAACTTTGTCCAGGCTGATGCACTGCCTCAGGGGTACATATGTTCAGAATCAGGAGTGGTGCAGTTTTCCTGTACACCTTTAATGGGGCAATAATAATTATCAATGAGTACACCTCAGAATAAAGAAAGAAAAACTAGATATTTGAAAGAGATGCAGACTTAATACCTACTTTCCTTTGGCCCCAACATCAATATCTATATTAAGAAAAAAAAATAAGGAAAATGCCTGCTTACTGATGAAGTTGAAGACAAAATTTTGCTGTCTCCCTCAAATTTAAAGGCCAGCAATTTAAGCAACTGGCACCTCCCTATTGGTTTTCTGATTTTCTTTCTCTATATACAGGCTAGGCCATCATCATCATACTTGGGCCGAAATGACCGAATTTGATTAGACATTCTTAGAAAATCTAAATTAAATACATGGCTTAAGTCAAGGTTCCCTTTACTTTGTCTTAATTTTTCTCTTAATTTCGCTGCAGAATTTGTTGTAAAACCTAGACAGCAAGTTTCTTCTGTTCATTAACAGTTTTTAAAATTTTTTTGAGTACAATTGACACAGTATTACCTTATTTTCAGGTATACAACCTAGTGTTTGGACAAGTTTAAACATTATGCTATGCTCACAGCAAGTGTAGCTCCCATCTGTCACCATACACAGCTATTACTATATTATTGACTATATCCTCTATGCTGTGCCTTTTATTCTGTGAATTTATTTATTCCATAACTGGAAGCTTATATCTCCTACCCTCCTTCAACCATTTTGCCCATCGTCACACCTGCCTCTCTTCTAGCAATCATAAGTTTGCTCTCTGTGTTTATAGGCCAGATTCTGCTTTTTGTTTATTCATTGTGGGTTTTTTAGATTCCACACATGAGTGAAATCCTATAGTGTTTATCTTTCAAATATCTCTCTTTAGCATAATACACTTTAGGTTCATGCATGTTGTCACAACAAATGGTACAATCTCATCTTTTTTTATGGCTAAATAATATTTCATTGTGTATACATACTATATCTAATTTATCCATTCATCTATTGATGGATGCATTGACAGCTCAACACCAAAACAACAAGCAATCCAATTAAAAATGAGCAAAGGACCTGAACAGAGTTTTTTCCAAAGAAGAGCAATAGACATATGAAAAGATGTTTGATATCACTCATCATCAGAGAAACATAAATCAAAACCACAATGGGTCACCACCTTATACCTTTCAGAATGGCTAAAATCAAGAAGACAAGCAATAACAGCATTGGAGAGGATGTGGAGAAAAAGGAACTCTTGTAAACTGTTGATAGGAATGTAAATTGGTGCAGTCACTACAGAAAACAATATGGAAGTTCCTTAAAAATTAAAAATAGAAATTCCATATTCCACTGCTGGGTATTTACCCAGTGGAAGCAAAAACATTAATTCAAAAGATTTGTCCACTCCTCTGTTCATTGCAGCATTATTTACAATAGTCAAGATATAGAAGCCACCTAAGTGTTCATCGATAGCTAACACTGCTCTAAACAAGAGTAACGGGTCATCAGTTAATTCTTTAAATGAGCAATTTCTATTTTATTCTCATTGCAGGAGGAATCTCACAAGAATGAGAGGTATCATTTTTTCCCTTCCTTTCTCCACTCTGCCTGGACATGGGAGTAAAGGGGCAGTGGAGGGGGCTCTAGCATCCCTCCTGTTTGGGTATTATGCTGAGTGAAGTAAGTCAATCAGAGAAGGACAATCATTATATGGTCTCATTCATTTGGGGAATATAAAAAATAGTGAAAGGGAATAAAGGGGAAAGGAGAGAAAATGAGTGGGAAATATCAGAGAGGGTGACACAACATGAGAGACTCCTAACTCTGGGAAAGGAACAAGGGGTAGTGGAAGGGGAGGTGAGTGGGGGGTTGGGGTAACTGGGTGACAGGCACTGAGGGGGGCACTTGATGGGATGAGCACTGGGTATTATGCTATATGTTGGCAAATCAAACTCTAATAAAAAAATATACCAAAAAAATCCCTCCTGTTTAAGGGACAAAGAAACAAAAGCCCACTAGAGTCCTGGAGACAAGACCCCCAATTCCCAGGCTTTCATTTGCAAATGTAGACGTAAGAGGAGAGGTTTCTCCAAGTGAAGTTGTTGGAGGCAAAGGTGATTCTACTTGGGGGAACAGGGGAAGGTCTAGATAAGGGCAAAATGATTGAAAAGGTGGATTCCATAAGGGGCCAGGGCCTGTACACAACTCAGATGGGGCTGAATGTAGGTCCTGGAGAGATGGATGCCTGAAGAGCTGGGGTAAGATCTCTACATTCCTCTGACCATAAGAAGAACAGAACCACCAGCCTGGTCCAAGATATCTCATTGCCAATGTTGAGCAGAAGACTTTTAGATAGAACTTCTCTTCTGTTCTCTGAAACCTTGTATGGTAGAACTTTTACATGATGTTCTAATGGGGAAGGCGACCAGTGCCCCACTGCCACTGGCCATACTGGCTCACAAGAATCAATTGTTAAACTCTCAGGAATTTTGTGAATCAATTGTTTTTTGTTTATTTTTTAGATTTTATTTATTTATTTGACAGAGAGAAGGCACAAGGGACAATGGGTAGAGAGAGAAGAAGCAGCAGACTCCCCACTGAGCAGGTAGCCTGACATGGGCTCAATCCCAGGACCCTGGGACCATGACCTGCCCCAACGGCAGACCCTTAACCGATTGAGCTACCCAGGCACTGCTGTGAGCCAATTGTTAAACAGTCAATATTAAAAATTAAATTATGTAAACTTACAATTAATTACATTAAATGTAAAAAGCGATAAATATGCAAAACTCCTCTCTTTTTAAGTACATGTATGACATTTAAGTAAATGTATGACTACATTTTACCATAATCAATGCTCTTCATGGCATCTCTCTTTACTATATTTGAATGGCAGATATACCATTTTCAGCGGCCACTGGACATCTCTTGCCAACTCTGTGCACAGTGATGGCATATTGGCAGCTTGAGATCGGCCTGGATGGGAGTATTTTTACCACATAAATTGGCAGACTCTACAGATCAGGTCTCGATGGATTGTTCTAGACCAAGAGTCAACAAACTATGATGCATGGGCCAACTATAGCTCACCACCTGTTTTCACAAAGTTTTATTTGACACAACCATGCCCATTCATTTATGCCTTGTCTAGCAGTAAAAGCTTTTGCTGCTTTCTCTCTACAACAGTGGAATAGTTAAAACAGAGACTATATGACCTGCAAAGCCTAAAATATTTATTATCTTTTCCCATATAGAAAAATTTTGTCGAACCCTGATCTAGATTTAAGAAAGTGATGGAGAATTATGGTGATCATTTCACAATATGTACAAACACTGAATCATTCATTGTATTGAACATTGGAAACTAATATTATGTTAGATGTCAATTGTATTCAACTTTTAAAAAGTGATGCAGAAAAATGTTAAAAATGCAGATTAAACTTAAAAATGCATTGTGTGTATGGTCTGTAGTTTGATGAGTAGCGTCAAAAATTAAAGAAATATTCTTTCAGTATTCAGAACTATTCTCCAATTCAGTAAAGAAGATACATCTAGTGGCATCACAAACCAGTGAACTTCTAAAACACATCTTCATTATTTTACTTTTGTATAACACCCATTAAATAAATTAAAAATATCGACCAGCCTCTATGTCAAAAGAATACGTAGAGCCCCAGGTTTAAACATCTAGCAACAAGCATAACACTGAATCTTCTCATTGAATTGTACACCATTTTGATGAATGGCATGTCTCTCTGCTGAATCTGGTTTAAAAAAAAAAAAACAAGGCATCTCTCGTGTATCTTGTATTCAAGTGTTGTGGAACATATTCATGAGCTGACATATATGTTGCCATTTAACAATATGATTCTGGTATTATAAATCCCATTCAGTAGGTGAAATAATAGAGATAAAAGGTTAAGAAACACAATGTTGAAGCTAGGATTTGAACCTAGATTTACTGAAAACCTGAGTACACTTGCTCAGAAATTATAATTTCAGGAGCTATTATTTGAGAGAATACACCATAATGTTAAAAAAAAAAAATCAACTGCTGGTGCATCTGGGTGGCTCAGTTGGTTAAGCATCCAACTCCTGATTTCAGCTCATGGTCTCAGAGTTGCAAGATTGAGCTGCACGGGGCTCTGTCCTGGGCAACAGGACAGAGAACCCCTCCTTGGGATTCTCTCTCTCCCTCTTCCCCTCCCTGCCAACTCTCTCCTTCTCTGAAAAACAAAAACGTGTTTAAAAAAATCAAATGTGAACTCAGCCATACTTTAATGTAAATTTTAACGTAAATTTATGTTACTAATTACGATATCAATAGACATTTGAAAAGCTATGTGTGAAACACTTCTTCATCCTATAGGCAGTGCTTGGTATGGATTCACAAACCCCTTGTGATAATGCAGCACTGGCCTCAGAGTTCTGCAGCCAAAGGCTGGAGACTTTGTAAGCAATTCCTATGGCTTATCCTTAAGATCCTTCTTGCTGCCAGACCAGATTCCCCGCCATATACTTAAGCCCAGACTTTGCTTCTTTCCCCAGGAACTGTTGCTCACTGTCCTTCTGGAACACCTATTGGCTTCATCGGATTTCCCACCCAGCCAGGACTGCGTGGTCTGGCCCCACGTGAGGTCTTTCCACTACACCTACTACTTTGGGGATCTTCCCAAGTGGCAACAGGGGCGGGGTTGCTTGCAAAAGCTCCACAGTGACATGAAAGCAGACAGACTTAGATCACTGAGAGCAAGTCAGAGGGATAAGAATGCAGGATTTCAGAGAGGACAAGTTAAGAGTCCCCAGGAACAGTTTTAAGCTGGGAAGTTAAACAGTCTGACTCATGTTTTGTTGATTTTTTTTTTTAATGATGTCACATCTGTAAAAAATTGAATCCCACCACATCCTAACCTTCCCCTTCTGCCCAGAGAAAAAGAGGCAGGGTCCATCCAGCACAGCTGGTGGTTTTCCCGGGACCAAAACCGGGCTGGAGACCTCTGAGAAAGGTCAACACACCAGAGGCAGGAGAGCAGAGTGACCAGAAGCTTCTACCCAAGAAGCCGAAGGTCACAAACCACAGGAGGCCCCAGCCCATGAGCAGCCCCTAGCCCCAAAGCCCAGGCTCAGAAGAGCAAAGACAGAAGTGGAGGGTATACCTGGAGCATTAGGGGCCCTTGGCTAAGTGAGGTGCTGCTGTCAGCAGTTCACTTTGGTGCACTGCCCAAGAGCAGGGAGGCATGGAGTGTACACAGAATTATCTAGACAGCAATGAGAATTACATTTCACAGAAACTAAATTGTTAGTTTTTCTCTTTTATTTTCTTGGGTCATGAATAGTTGTGGTTTTGATAACAGTGGGCTAAAAGGAAACCTATCATGAACTTGGTAATGCTTTAAAAGTCATCAATTATTTAATCCAAGACGGCGAATAAGTTAGACGAAAGCAGCATGGAGGAGAAATCGCATTATTCTTTATGTCTGGAATGTGTGTAATGCCAAACCCTGGCAGGGATAGAGCCCGGTATGAAGATCAGATTTTTCCAATTTCTCCATGTGATAGTGAGGTTCGGGTGTGTGTTTGCTTACTGCAGACAGGTTGGGTGGACAGAGTTCTCCCCCCACTGCCACCCAGCACCACAGTCCAGGGAAAACAGAAGGAATGAGGGGGGAATGAGGGAGAAAACCCCATGATTCTGGGCTGCAATCTTTGATGAGAGGAACCTTTCTGGGGGTTTTTGCCCTTGAAGATGAACACACATCCTACCAGTAACAAATCTCTGGGAAGTGCTATACCCTTCCCAGCCACCATTTGCTTGCCAATTCCCTACTTGGCCATTTATAATTCTCGCACCCACTGCTATCATCATACCAAATACGATTTCAAAAAAGTAGCAGTGATCACCATATTGCCAAATCCACTGACTCCTTTTAAGTTCTCTTTCTTCTTAGTTTCCATAATATGAGACTGCCTATCCTTGTAACCAGGCCTCTGTCAAAAGAAAAAAAGGAAAACGATTTGATGTCTACAATATGCAGATTGAAGGAGAGGCAGGAGGCCAAGACAACATTAGTATTTCAAGTATATGCGTCTGAAACGTGTTGCCAAAACACAGAGTGGGAAGTTGGGAGGGGAACGATGTGATTTGGTGGGGGAGAGGCATTCAGTAAGCTCTCGGAGACACAGAAACCCCTAATCAGGGTAGGGGGCTATCTACACAAAAAGAGCTGCTTAAGTCCTGAAAAGCAGTGCAGCCACGCAGAGAAAAAAGATGGGCCCCTGGGAATTCTGCTTCCTTCTCTACCACCCCATCCAGGCCACTGACAAATTCTTCCCAAACATTGCTTCTTTTCCTCCCATGTAAAACTGACTCCTTGTGGATTCAATTCTGAAGGTCTGTGCCTGGCCTCCACAGCCCTGTGGAAGCCTCTACTTTTTCCACTTGGTTCCACGCTGTGGTGAGATGGCCTGGGCCAGGGCCATTTTTCTCACAGTGATGGGCTCCCCTGGCCTGCTTGCCAAAGAGGACTCTGCTCCAGCTGGGCTCCTCCTCTTCATCCACTTCTCCCTCCTTCTCCCCTGCCTCTTCCCTGGGATTATCACATAACAGATCCCTCCAAGACCGACTTCTCTTTGCTCTTCCCTCCTCCGAGGGCACCTTTCTCCCAACTGCATTGGAAAGAGGGCTCTTTTAGCACTTTTAGGGACCTCTGTCCTATGATAGAGCAAGTATGGAATCCATTTTGGCTGATTGATTGATCGCCTGATATGCAACTATGCCTCAGTAAAACTAAAGAACTGATCGTTTACAGTATCAAAGGAGCTTCCGTTTGCAGAAATGAAATTATTCATTATTTTTTTCTTATTGTGGTAAGATACACATAATGTAAAATTTACCATTTTAACCATTTTTAAGTGAACAGTTCAGTAGCATTCAGGACATTCCACATTGCTGGGCAGCCATCCCCACCAGCCACATCCAGAGTTTTTCCTCTTCCCATATTGAAACTCCATCCCAGTTAAACACCAATTCCACATTCCCTTCCCCCCACCACACACACATACCCCTGGCAACCACCCTCTGTTCTCTCTACGAATCTGATGAATCTAGGGATGCCCTATAAGTGGAATCACTCACTTTTTGTCCTTTTGTGACTAGTTTACTCCATTTAGCATAGTAGCCTCAAGATGATTACATATTCTTTTAGCTATTGCAGACTCTAATATTTAAAAATCCATTCATTTCTAACTATTTGACAACTGGTATGGGAAGAACACTGACCACACAGAAAGAAATCAAGACCAACCATTTGCCAGCCACAAATGGGCCATATTCCAGCCCTGCCTTCACCAAGCTGGAACTCATATGCAGCTTCTCAAAAGCACATCTGCTTCGGAACAGAAGGAATATAATGTGTCTGAAACAACGTGGTGAGGAAAGAGCTCTCCACCCAGTGGGGTGATGACTCCGTCATCTCATTTAACCTTCACACCTCAGAGAGTCACAACCGCTTCCTCTCCACTTTACAGATGAAGAAACCGAAGCTTAAAGAGATCAAGTAATTTGTCCCAAACCACATCTGGGAGATGCTGGAGCAGAGATTCACCCTCTCAGATGGATGTCCATTTGACCCCAGATGCCTTGCCCCTAAACACCCGTTGCCTACCCCACACTCCACCCCAGACCCCCCATCCAAAGTAGAAGGAAGCAAGGAAATAAACTAGACAAACCTAGGACCTGAGAAATGGTAAGATTTCAGTGAAGAAAAGCATGCGGAGAAGGTGACTTTAAAACAGCCTGAGTATATAAATTGTGATCAGACTATTAAAGTCTCCTTTAAAGAGAAAGAACAAATGGGCTTCAAGGGTAATAGGAGGAATCTCATTATCAGATGGGTTTTCATAAAGGTTGTGAGTTCCCTTCCCCGGGAGACTGCAGGAGGAGGAGAGGCTCGAACCTGCCTAGATCAGGCCTGCCTGGAGGCAAAGAGGTGACCCGGGGGGCTCTTGGGGGACTCCCCCAGCACTGGAAGTCCCCTAGGTGATACTTGTAAAGCTTTTGAGTTCCTAAAGGAAAGGCTGTCTAGAAACACTAGGTAAGCGTCATAAATATGCATGTGTATTTTATCCCCTCTCATCAGCTTCATCCTGCTGGGTGGGGTGCATGTCTGACACTCTCAAAATTTAAGGGGCAATGTCCCCTTTGATTACAGGGCATTCTGCAGTGAACTAACTTTCAAACTAACTCCAACCTGCTTTCAAGCAGCGTCTTTTACATTCAGGCTGAGCAGTAAGTTTGCCTTGAAGTGAATATTTCACTGAACAGGGAAGATGCTAGCTTTTCATTTTAATGTCCTTACAGCTCTTTCTATATGCATTGCCTCAGAGGCTGAGTTTGTCAAGATATGTAAACAGCAAAATCCAATGTGCTTTTCTCAGGATGACCCAGTCTACTGAGGCAGATTAAGCCTAGTGGAAGGTGATTCCCAAGGCATCTTATGTTCAGAATTTCTTTAAAAGGAAAAATGAAACTGAGAGTACACCCTTTCCAAGTGACAGGAACCATCGAAACACGACAGACATTCTTAGGGATAAACCTATGGTCAGATCTAAGATGTTTTTTAGAGCAGACATATCACTTTTGTCTTCATTCATTCTGCCAAATTCTTTAAGCCTCGACAGCCGTATTCAATTCCCACTCTTCTTGTGGTCATAAAAGGGATCCAAGTGAGGTCTGCATCCTTACATCAAGAGTTTAATTTGTGAAGGGGTCTTGTTGGCCATTGCCAGCACCTCCACCTCCTCCTTCTGGTTCTCCACCTCCCCAAACCTCCCCATCTATCATTGTGAAATCCTCAATGCACACAGTGTTTCGATGCTGCCTGCATTCTATGGCTTCTGATATATAACTTCATTTTAAGGATTACCCAGATTTTCATTGTCTAAAAATGTTATTTCCTATGTGGTAATTATATAAATGTCTGCATGGATTCAGATTGGTATTTGCTAATCTTTGTACAAAATAGAATTGGCTCCAAAGCATTGGTATGTGTGGTGGGGAGGAGGGAACAATGGAGTACTTTCTGTGCATGTTGAAATGTGGAAATTCTGTCTTCTACAAATGTGCTTCTACCTAATCCTGAAGATTACTGCCTCCCTAGCATTTGCAGAGCAAATGATGTCAGTGATGGACCTCATACCCTACCTAGAATGTAGCCTTTCTTAGTATATATTCAATGTATTGACAAAAGCTGTAGGACGCTGTTGATCTATTGGCATATTCTTATTAAGAGGATTCAGAACAGAAGTGCCTGGGTGGCTCAGTTGGTTAAGCATCTGACTTCAGCTAAGGTCACGATCTCGGAGTCTTGGGATCAAGCCCCACATCGGGCTCCCCACTCAGTGGGGGAGTCTCCTTCTCCCTCCTCTCCCTCCATCCCTCCCCCTGCTCATGTGCAGTCTCTCTCTCTCTCAGGTAAATAAATAAAATCTTTTTTTTTAAAGGAGTCAACCAAAATAATCCAGTTATTTCAGCTACTTTTCCATCACTGAGGGATAGGATAGCACCATGAGAACCCTTAATAGTGTAGCAATACGCAGTGATAACTAAGATAGATGAAAGACCAGGAAAGCCAAATCATGACCCAGTCATTCTGCTCCAGAGACATACCCTGTGTCTTCCTGGAGGAAGACATTGGGACATTTTCTTCATGTACCACCAAGCCATTCAATGTCTATCATTAAAGAAGCTAGATAAAAATAAACTCCCAGGAATTTACCCCAAATCCACACCAAAGCCAAACTTAAAATCCACAGTTGTTATTCATCAAAGGACTGGAGCATTGGTTTCCTGGCGCTGGTGGACTTCTAGACTTCCAAATCTGATGTTTTCTACTCATCATAGCATCATGAATGAGTCATGACCATTCCTATGCAGAAGACAGTAATAGGGACAAATGAGGTGCATCTTGGAGATAGTAATTTTATAGTTCAACTACAAGAGGCAATGCTATCTAGAAACCAAGGAGACATGCAAAGCCACCTAAAATTAGAGGAAAAACCCATAGTTTGAAGACCTGATAGTCACCTGGCTGCTAAGGTTAAATATCCAGAGAAAAAAATACATTAGTCAGGAGGGATGGACAATCATGGAAACATGGAAAGAACTGCCTATAGTTTTACTGACAGGGGGACTGCCAGGCCCTGAGACACAATGTCTTCCCTGAGAAAGATGACCAGAGCTGATTCTCAGAGCCTGATGCCAGTAAGTATTCAAATCCTTTCACCCGGGCGTTTGTTAGAAGTCCATGCTCGCCGGCCATCTTTCAATTATAATGTGCCTTCACAGGCCACAAGCACATTTCAAAATAATAAATCAGGATTCTGGTCTACACATCAGCTTTTTTGAGTTGAGTGAATGTGAGTCTATCCCCATAAGACAGCTCCAATGAAAACCATCTTCCTCCATTTTCAGTTTTCATTCATTTTTCAAAACAATGAATTCATACTATTTATTGACATATAGCACATCATCAGTTATTATATATTAATCACCACAAGGTGCTTACAAGAATAACATTACTCCATTTGGGAGAGAAATGTCAATAAGTGAATTTCCCATCTTGTAAAATCTGAGGCAAGAGGCTGGGTTTTTACATCTTATGTTTATAGTTTATGTTTATTTTGTCTTCCACAATGCCTGGCCCAGATCTGGGTTTGAGTTCACAAATAGGTGTTAGTTTATCAAGTGAGTGAATGACACAGTGCAGCTAATTACAACTATATGACATAGAAATAAGGCAAAGAGCCCTGGCACAGGAAGCCGAAGGGCAAGGCCTGCAAATCCAGTGGCTCCAGAGGGATAGTTCTGACTTCTAAACAGAAGCCAGTACATTCCCCGCCACAGAGGGTAGACGAGCAACCAGGTCACCTTCTGGATTTCTTTCCATCACATTCTCTTTGACTCCCAGCAGAGTATGGGAAGGGGGAGGGAACCCTCAGGGAGCATGAGCCTGACCATGAGCTCACTGCACACTCGTCCTGGACACCTCCTGAGGGCACTGCTGATATGTGGCCATCTCTGTGTTTAGATGTGATTGCAAGCAGCCACAGTGAGAAAGCATTGTCAGTTCTCTCTCCCTGCTCACTGGGCGAGAAAAGATTTTTCATTTCATACATCATTTACAACTTGCTGCTGTGATTCTAAAAAACCAGTGGGCTTTATCGAGTTAATGAGCAAGAAAAACATATTTGGTGAGCGTGTTAATTTTTTGAATGTTCTGCAGAGCCCAGGACATTAGGCAACATGCACGGGGCAGCTGGGCACACCAGGGAGCCCCTCCTCCCCCCAGATTCATTCCACCCAACGATGGGGGCACCTGGCTAGTCACTAATAAGTCAGCAAATGCGTCTTAATAGAAATTGAACAGCAAACACGTCATTCACTTTGCATTCTCTGCATTGTCCCTACTCAGGAACATTTGGGACCCTGGGCGAAAATCACCATTGGCCTGATTGAGTTTCTCTTCCACATACCGATCTTCACAGCAAGACAGAGGAACAAGCAGGGCAGCTTCGAGGACAAATCAGGTCAAAAGGGGGAAGAAAGTATACGCATCTCGGTGCTTGGGATTTTCGAAGTGATATAAGACCATCTATCTCAAGAATGATGTAGTGATGAAGGTGAAAGGCTAGACACTTGGATGAAATGGCTCTGTCAGAGGACCAAAATAAGATACTGAAATAAGTCTTAATTTATTAAAGGATCCTTTTAGAGTTCTTATTCTTCTCTATCAAGATCTCGGATACTCCAAGCTGGTTGAATACATCTCAGCATTAATCTGCCCACGAGACCACTGAACCAAAAGCATCACATTCGTTGCATCTTGGTTTCTGTCTTTGAGTTCCATCTTAAATGAGACACTTGAGACAGACCTCAGCAAGTTCATGGTGTTAGCAAAACTTGCACCCAAAACTGAAAAGGCACGTGTGGATTTTTCTCATTCCTCTTCTACACATGGACGATGAGTAGATTTGAGTCTTATTAGAGATGGGGAAATGTTTGAGGCTATTAAGTATAAACACAAAATGATAGCTACTAAGTCTGGGCTTAGAATATCCCCCACTCTACACAAAACCAACAATGGGTGGGGACAACATTTTAATGTTACACAACTCTTTCAAAGAGGGTCAATTTCTGGACCCCCACCTATCACAAAGATTGCCGGCCATAAACACACCTGCGCGCACACACATACCATTCACACACACAATTCACAACTCCCAGAGAACAGAAGATCACTTAGATTAAGCAAATGGCATAGGAGACAGAAACTGGTTGTTTTCTAGATAAGAAAAAATGCAAAACAGTCTATTTCAGAAAAGATACAAAATAAGTATCACTATTTTAGGAAGGAACATAATTGTGTTTTGTTGGAGAATACGAATCCAGGAAACACTTTTGTATTCTGATATTTAATGGTATTTTGTATTCATTCCCACAGTGGTTGCGATAAAGCTCTACTTAACAAAGACACCCAGTTTTCCGTAACCGAGCCTGCAGCCAAGATATTATCTCAGGAAGACTGGGGCTTATTCGCACCCTAAGAGGGGAACTATCTCTGGTGTCTGGTAAATGGTGAGGAATGTCAGGAAGAGTATCTTAATTTGCAGATGATTTTTGGAGAAATGGAAAGAAGAGAGCTGGGAGTTGTGCCCAGAAAGCAGGAGGCCAAGGACTGTGAACTGCATTAAGTACGATGCTCCATGTGTGGCTGAAAATGCCTGCCTTGGGTGTCCCCCATGTAGGACTGACTACAGCATGTTCCCTGCCCCACCGCCATCGTGGTTGGTGCCTGGCAGGCAGTGAGGCCAAGAGTCTGCCCCATACACAGAGCCAAAGGGATGCCCCACACGTCCTCTGGCACAACGTCACTCAGGCACTAAATCACTTCCCCTTCTAAACAGTAGGCTCACTCTTCCCAGCCCAAAACAAGAGATTTTGCACATGCTGAGTGTGAAAAGTTAAGGCTTGGCCTGACCACTCCATGGGAAAGCTCAGAACCCATACACAGGTGAGGAGAAACAGTAATAAATGAGAGATGGAAGGGGTGCCTGGGGGGCTCAGTCTGTTAAGCATCTGTGTTCAGTTCAGGTCATTCAGGGGTCCCTGCTCAGTTGGAAGCCTGCTTCTCTCTCTCCTTCTGCCTCTCCCCTTGCTCGTCCGCTCGCTCACTCAAATAAATAAATAAACAAACAAACAAACAAATAAATAAATAAATAATCAATCCTTTTAAAAAAATGAGAGATGGAAGATCAGGCAAGAGGAAGCTGCCTGGGGCTAACCTGGGGTAGGGAAAGAATATCCTAGAAAGGTTGAAAAAAAAAAGCACCCCCCTCACTGTAGCACTGGCCTTAAATACCACCTGTCCCAACAACAGCCACCAACAATGCCATCCCACCTAACTTCCTATGAACACGCTGTGAACATACCCTACATAGCTCTTGTGAGCTGCACACTGCACAACTCCCTTCCCCTGGGTTCAAGCGAACCTATGGTTTGCTTCTGGCCCACATTAAATAGCAAAGGTGACTGGATAGTCCTTCCTGTCACATCATATGTAACATCATATCCTCCATTCTAGAAACTAGATTGAGATTCTCTTGCTCACCATGGTAGGCAGGATAATGCCTCTCCCACATCCTCACCCCCACCCCACCATGGTGTCTACTAATTCCAGAAACATGTTACATGACGAGATTCTGCTCAACTTCCAAGCAGGGAGATTATACTGGATTATCCGGTTGGGCCCAGTCTAATCACATAGACCCTTAAAGCAGAGAACCTTCTCCAAAGAGTCAGAAAGAGGCAGAAGAGAAGCAGGTGAGATTCTCAGCATTAAAGGTTTCAACACACCATTGCTGGTTCTGAGATGTAGGGCCCAAGTGCAAGGACCTGGGAAAGGCCCCCAGGAACCAACAGCATCCCCCAGCTGACAGACAGCAAGGAAATGGGGACTTCAGTCCTACAACCACAAAGAGCCAAGTCAAGTCCCACGAACAACTGGAAGGAGTTTGGAATCAGCTACTTCTCCAGAACCTCCAGAAAGGCTCATAGCCCTGCCCACATCTTGTAGGACCCCAGATCAGAAGAACCAGCTGAGCCATGCTGTGCCAAGATCTCTGAAGAATGGAAAGTGTAAAACCATGCATTAGTGTTGTTTTAAGTCACATTTAAGCTAATTTTGTGGTAATTCATTACAGCAGCAATAAGAAACTTGAAGATGGCTGCCATCTTGTCAAAGCAGATGCAAAAGGGCTACTGAGAGATGAGGGCAGCCCCAGCAGGCAGTCACCAAGAATCCCTCAGTTCTACAACCAAAAGCTGCATCCTGCTAACTGTCACATGAGCTTTAAAGAGGACCCCACACCACAGATAGGAACTCAGTCTTGTCTATATCATGACTGCACCCTTGTGAGACCCCAAGCAGAGGATTCACCTAAGCCATGCCCAGATTCCTGACCCATGGAAAGCAAGATGGTAAATGTATGGTGCTCTGAGCCATCAAAGCCATGGCTACTTGTTGCATATAAAGCAGTAACTAATACAACACCCCTCCAGAACGGTAGTTTATGTTTCCTCTGGACCACAGTATCCCAACGCCTGGATAAAGTTACTAACTCATGATTGGGAGGGTAGAGTCTGATATTTAACACATTAGAGCTTATGATAAAGATCTAACATGGGTGGCTCAGTGGTTTGGCACCTGCCGTTGGTCCAGGGAGTGATTCTGGAGTCCTGGGATCAAGTCCCACATCAGGCTCCTGGCATGGGGCCTGCTTCTCCCTCTGCCTGTGTCTCTGTCTCTCTATCATGAATGAATGAATGAATGAATGAATGAATAAATAAATAAATGATCTAACATGATTGGGCAGCTCTTACATGCAAATACAGATTCTCTCTTTTCCACCAGCATATAAAATCAGACCTAAGTCTGACAACCATGCTCTACTCTTTCTTACAAACCAGAGAACTGTCCTACCATACAATGGTGACAAGGGTTTTCTGATGAGGACAAAAGAGTTAACTCCTTTTTCAAAGAGTCAAGCATGAATATCAATTTGTAACTTCATTTCAGTTGTTGTTTCCAATGGTATTTTACCAGATTGATGACGTTGAGGCAGAACCCTTTCATGTTTAAGTGACAGATACTCTAATTCAAATAGGATTGAACTAAAAACAAAAAAGGATTGGAAAGTCCAGAGTAGACAGGGCTGAAAGCCCTGGTCTCATCACAGCCCTTGGTTCTTCTCTCCTCTGTATTTGCTTTATTCTCCAACTGGCTCTTCTCTTGTGTGACAAGATGGCAGCCAGTAGCCCACTTCTCATCCTCCTTTCACCCTAGATGTTACAATACAAGTCCTGGGCCTGACTCCCACTGGCCCGTTTGGGCCATGTCACTGCTGAACAGTCATTAGGGAGAAGAGGAGACAATTTGTTGATTGGCCAAAGCTGGGAGCATGTGCTCATCTCTAGAGCATATGGTGAGGCATCCAATCCTCTCCTTGTGGACTGAGAGTCTAGAAGGAAAGAAAGGTTAAGGAACCACGTCAAAAGAAAGACAAGAAACATTAGATGGTCAAAATCAATACCTCTGTACTTCTGGAAGCCATCTTCTTTATCCATTTTGATTCTGATTAGCATTGGGCAATTTTCAAACACTAAATCAATTTTTCTAAGGAAAAAAAAGCTATCACCCCATAAAGACATCTGTATCTTGTGTCCAGACCGACTGTGCCCTGGACAGTCCCCTCAATCTCTACAGTGTAGGATTCTAACTCTATTGGGAACTTAATTGGAAGACATGTCCAGTCTCCCAACATGGGTGCCTTTGAAATTATCTTTGAAAAGAAGAACATTCACCTGTTTGAAAAACCAGCCCTAACACTCCTAGGTAAATCTCATGGGTCATCCTTTTGCATGCTCTGTATTCAAGTGGTCCTCTGTCCCTTGGTCCACTGCTGGGAACATGTAGACATTGAATCCCTTGACATCCCCACAGAGGTGACAGGGAGAGAGGCAGGGCGCTGAGCCTGCACTCTGTCAACTACCCAAACTTTGTTTTTCAAAAGCAAATTTCTTCAAACAAAGCAGTTACAAGTCCTTAGTTGAAGTTTAAAAACAAAGATACTTTTGAGTCTTCTAAACACATACCAAAAGAAAAGGTTATTTTTTAACTTTCAAAAAAGACAGATGCATGCTTTTGGTGTTCAGATGCAGCCAAGCAGAATTTAGCTAAAACTTTCCCCTGAGTTCTATTTTGCGACTGAAACCAGGCACCAAAATTTTTTTTTTAATCTGAAAGGATCTTTCTCTTTCAAAAAAGAAAAAGACATAGTTGGAAGAAAATATATGAAGAAGCTAAATAGGGGAGCCCTGCCAACCAAATAAGTGCCTGATATTAAGATATCGCCAAATAAATGGTTCATACCTTCTCGCCAGATGTCATTTTGGGATCCAGAGGATAATTTTAGGAGAAATCAGTCAAACTTCCTTGAGGTAGAACAGCCACTAAATCTTTAACCCATTTCAGAGATATATTGTATTGGTCTCCTATTTTTAGTGCCCCGTAGCTTCCTTAGCATAATCTGAGGGGGGCAATGCTCCAACTCCCCTGCCAGCGCACCATATGGGTTATTGTCTGATACCTGTGTATAATTATCGGTGTTATTTTAATAATCAATTTCAGTAGAATGGCAGGATTTGCTTCAGTTGCATTTAAATCCTAATAAAGCTCAATAAAAAGAAAATGAGAAAGAAAGAGAAAATACTGTTCGGAGGATTAACAAAACACTCCAACAAAAGGGACCTTTTTAATTTTCATGACGTGATAAAGTGATAGCCTTTTGAATAGACAATTAGGCTCATAAACCTGATACACCAAGGGCTTAATTCACAAACACACACTGCCACTAATACATTTGCAGAGGAGCTGTATGCTTAACAGGATTAGAATACAGCGAATCATTTATTATTAATGGAAATCTACATTGCCTAGGTCTTCATCCCTAGATAGACCAGTATTTAAATCAAATAATTTAGCACAATTTCAGGAGCTTAGTTCTGTATATAGATCGCTCATGGGTAGCTCAGTATTTCCGTACACAGAACTAGGAATCTTTCCTAGGGGCATTGTTAACCTGCCTCAGCTCCTGTTACCCAGAGGATTTAGATTCTAGAAGCTTTGTGCCTTGCCCTATTCACCCATAAACTGAGAAGTAACCACCTGGCTGGTCTACCTGATAAGGTCACTCGCCTCCCCCCGAAGACCGTAAGCTGTATAATATTCCATGCACACCATTTGCACTTCAGCTCTGATGGGTAATTTTGCAAATGCAGGACCCATGTCACAAGGGGGTTCAGACAAAAGCTGGTCTAGGGCATGGGTAGAATTTACAGAGTCGCCCTTTCAACAGTGTCTCAAGGGACACAGAAGACTTCCTTTGCTTTGCCTCATGGAAATGCTGGCTTCACAGGTAGGCATACTGATGAGATACGGCTTAAGGGAAGGCGACAACAGAAGTTATTCACCCTTTTGGTTGAGCTTCTAAATTGTGCCAAGTACAGAGTGACCAACTGTTCCAGTTTGGCTAGGACCAAAGAGTTTCCCACGGCAAGGGACTTTTAGGTTTAAACCAGAAATTTCCCAGGCACACAGCATGGGTTGGTCACCCTAGCAAGGCAGTACAATATGTTCTCTACCATTTCACAATGGAGGTTCATTATTTTGTAATAATGAGGTTATCATCAACCTTCCGAGGGGGATATTCCCATTTTTAGAAATGGAGAATGACCCCCAAAGATGTTAAATAATTCACCCAGAGCCATGGCCAGCCAGTAGAGCTGGGATTCAGTCCCAGGCCTCTCCAACTTCTCTCCTCAAGGACCTCCAGTTCTGCTTGGTCAACCAAACATTCAGCTAGAACGAACTGCCTTGCTACTCACCCAGGGTCACATGCTTCTTCCACACAGGAAATCAAGGCTTCCTGGTTTACAATTAATTCTAGCTTGAGATTAAAGCTTCACATGATCTGAGAATTCACCAGGCCCTCCAGCAACGCCAAAGCCAGGGTCAATTCAACCAACATTGCCACATCTAAGGGCCAACAGAGACCATCCTCGTTTAGAAAAAGATTGCACATCTAAACCTCTGGGGGCATTTTCCCAGATAAAAATCTCTCCCACCCTCAGTGGGAAGATTTTGAATCAATAGGCTCAGTGGTATGCCTGGCTTATGTTTCAGATAAAAATCCAAGGTCCCCCAGATGATTCATAAGGCCTGGACAGCTGCCCTATCCTTCTGTAGGTAAGTCTGCTGCTTTATTCTACAACCCAATTAGCCATTGTGCCTCACAAATATGACTGGGGCAGGCCCTGGCAAGATTCCTTTACTGGTCAGATAAGACTACATTGAAGGCATACTTTGGGAAAGAAAAAAACAAATCCTAGCTGTGCTGTGCGAACTCAGGGAAATCACTTCATCTCAGAGCTTCCATTTCCTCACTCATAGCATGGGGATGTTACTAACACCTTTCCCAAGAGAACATACGAGATGTACTGGACACACTGATCCCCATACCCTATCCTCATCATCCCACTCAACCTCAACCACAATACTGAACAATCACATTATTTCATTTTGAAGGAGGTTTCACCTACTAGGCAGACATCATGGTCATTTGCCCACTAGTTGTGGCCTGTGTACAACTGTCTGTTTTCACCCCAGCATGCTTCTCGGTTATCGGCTGCTTTGGGATGATCGTATCCTTCAGTACCTTCCAGGAGTGAATCCAGCAAGAGAGGCTTCAGTGGGTACAACTGATAGATGGGATTATCAACTCAACAAATAATATGTTAAGTGGTTAACTCCTCTCATTAGAAAAGGAGTGTTTACTTTGCAAAAGGATTAATCAAAGTTTTTTTTAAGTAGCAGGAGCCCAAATTGCATTAATCATTAATTATGAGTAACATTAATTAGTAACATATATTTAGCCTCTAAAAATCCTGAATTCCTAAGACCTGGCAAGTCTCAGACAGGAAACTGTCTAGTTTATAAAAGAAAACAAGATTCAACACACATAAATTCCTTTTCAGGGGCCCCTGGGTAGCTCGGTCATTTGAACCTCTGACTCTTGATTTTGGCTCATGTCTGGATGTCAGGATCATGATATCGAGCCCGGCATAGGGCTCTGTGCTCAATAGGGCATCTGCTTGGGATTATCTCTTTCTGCCCCTCCCTTTGCTCTCTCACTGAAAAATAAATCTTTTTTTAAAACCCTTTTTCAGTCTTCTTTGCAAATTTCTTGGCCTCTGCAGGACCTCAGGTCTGAGCGCAGGGCCTTCTGTTTTCTTCCCAACATTCTCTCCCTAGAGGATCTCCTCCATTTTCATCTTGTATCTAAACCCAGGCCCCGTCTCTAAATTTCAGCTGCCTGTCTCCACGGAGAGGTCTACGAGCAGCTCAAAGGTAGCACGCCTGTTGCAGGCTGAACTCTGTCTCCCAGAAAGATACTTTAAAGTCCTAACCCCCAGGGCCTCCAAACGTGGCCTTATTTGGAAAGAGGCTTATGGCAGATGTAATTAGTAAAAATGAGGTCTTCCTGGAGTAGAGTGGACATCAATGAGACTGATGTCCTTAAAAGAAGGTGGCCATGTGAAGATACAGAGACTTAGGGAAAACCACATGTGAAGACAGAGGCAAGATAAGAATGATGTTGCCAGCAGCCACAAAGAGAGGGAAGAGGGAAGGAGGATGCTCCCCGAGAGACTTCAGAGGGAGCACAGTCCAGCTGACACCTTGATTTTAGACTTCCAGACTCCAGAAGAGAAACTACATATATTTCTATTGTCAAAGCCACCTGGCTTGTGGCCCTAGGAAACTAGCACAATGCTATGCCCCCAGGAAGCAGTAGTTCGGCTGCATCCACCAATGACCTGGACAGTGTCCTGTCCTCCCCACCTCCTCCCCTCCCCTAGGGATCCCACCCAGCCCACATCATTACCTGCAAGTCTCAGCCCAGGGACAACCTTCTCAGAGAGTCCTTCCCTCCTGTTCAATCTCTCCTCACACCCTTCAGCTCTTCCTTGTGGCATTTGTCATGCTCTTAGTCACCTATTTATTAGTGTGGGGTTATTTGCTGTTACCACTGGGGTTTTTTTTATGTCTTTCTTTCCCTCACTATAGGCCCCCATGAACAGAAATAATCTCTATTTGTTCTGGTGTTGGCAGAAAACAGAACAATGCCCTGCTCCTAGGAGGTGCTCTATAAATATTGTGGAATGGTCCAACCTAAATGCCTCTCTTCGTGGCTGATGCAGTATAGGGATGTGTTGACTCTCAAACACGACAGCACCAGCACTAACTCTACTCACACTAGAGCTGTGAGAACCCAGGGCTGTGAGGAAACATCACCAGCTACCACCTATGGCTGGGCATCTGATGTCTTGAGTTTCCACAGTTTACGGCCCGCTGTGGTCCACAGATTCCTGATTTAGGTTGTTTCTTAATTGACCCTTGATGCTTTGTAAAGCTGCTCCTCAAGGGTGATCTCAGGGAGACTGGCAACCACTCCTTTCAGGCAGTCATGTAGGTATCACTGCCCCATTTCACAGATGAGGACAGAGGGTATAATTCACACAAGTGATAATGCTGGGTCTAGCCTCCTCCTGGCTGTGCAGAGCCCCTTAATATAACAGAAAACAGCATGGCTTTCAAAAAACAACTTCTGGATAAAGCCAACAGGTGACTTTAACCAGGGACTGATCCTATCACATGGGATGATCACCCAAGTTCTAGCAGAGTCACCTCTGAGATCACTTGAAACTTTTTTAACAGTGTCTTCAGAAGTAACTGGCAGTTATACACAATTCTTGGAACAAGAAGAGAAGTATCAGCCCAAATGCTTCCTGTGTATCGTCATTGGATAGATATCATCACTGGATTCTTTTTTCTCACCAAATCTATGATGAGAAAAGGAATTTTAATTCTACCAATCTGGTGAACAAAAGGATTCTAACAGAGTCAGGATCTCCATCTTCAAATTGAAGTCTGGCATCAGCAATTTTCAACTTGCCTCTCCTCTTCTTTTCCACGTAGAAGATCCAAACTAAAGCAAAGCAAAAGCAAGAACAGGGTGACTGGACAGACTTATGTATCCACAAAGTACCCTGAAATGATAAAACGATTTAAGCTGTATCCAAGGACTATGCAAGGCTGTGATAGAGGTCACCCCATCCATGGACTCCAACAGGAGATGGAATCCCCCATGGCTGTTTAAAGACAAAAGGTGGCTACCACACAATGCTTCTCCGTGAATGCCAGGCCTTAATGACTCTGTAAAAGGTCTCCCTACTAATGAACACTAACTTCACTAACAGTCACCCCACTCACTCAACACCTCTCAAATCCAGCTCTCCCTCACCGCCTCCAATATCCCTGCCTCTGTTCACTGACAGCTGAGTCCCCAGCCTTCTCAACCCCTCAGAGTCAGTCTTTTCAAATGTAAACCTCACACCTGCGATTTCCAACCCAAACTGTGGCTGAAGCACTGCCTTCAACTCACACAGCTGCCCCAGATTTTAAATTTTTGAAGGAAAGAAAGCAAAACTTGTCTGTCAAGCACTGTGCAAACTATGAGCCCAAGGCCGTCCCCACTTCCCTCATTAGATCATGCTATATACCTTTCAATGACATAATGTCTTTGTGAAGCTGAGCTTCCCAGATTGCTGGGATAAAAGTAAGCCCCTTGTTATACACCCAAAGGACATGAAAGCAGGGACTCAGCTGAAGCATGCACACCAAGGTTCACAGAAGCACCATTCACAACAGCCAACAGGTGGCAACAACCCAAATGTCCATCAACAGAGGTATGGATGAGGGATCCCTGGGTGGCGCAGCGGTTTGGCGCCTGCCTTTGGCCCAGGGCTTGATCCTGGAGACCCGGGATCGAATCCCACATCGGGCTCCCGGTGCATGGAGCCTGCTTCTCCCTCTGCCTGTGTCTCTGCCTCTCTCTCTCTCTGTGACTATCATAAATAAATAAAAAAAAAAAAAATTCAAAAAAAAAAAAAAAACAGAGGTATGGATGAATAAAACGTGGTCTTCACAGGCAGTGGAATATTATTCAGTCTTAAAAAGGAATTAAGTATCAATACATGCTGCCACATAGACAAATCTTAAAAATGTGAGGCTAGGGGGAAAAAAGAAGCCAAACACCAAAGAATAAATTTTGTATGATTCCACTTTTATGAGGTACCTAGAGTAGTCAGAAAATAAAATGGTGGTTTCCAGGAGCTGGGGAGGGGGGAGGATGGGGCATTATGTTTAATGTCAATTAGTGTCTAATAGGCACAGAGTTTCGGTTTGGGATGATGAAAAAACTCTGGAAATGAGTGATGGTACTGGCTGCACAACACTGTGAATGTACTTAGTGCCACTAAATTGTACACTTAAAAAATAGTTACAATGGTAAGTTTTCTGTTATGTATATTTTACCACAAAAAAAAAGGTAAAACCTTGCAAAAATCAATACAAAAAAGGAAACGAGGGTGGCAGTGTCCAATATGATCCAAGGTGTGAAAAGCTATTCCATGCCCAACTAGCAAGAAATTGTGGCTACAAATGCAATGGAAATATTTTTTGATTTATGCATAGTAGTTTCCAAGAAGCCACCAAGCTCTCTTAGAACATAAATACTTACTAAGATATTTAAAAATATGACTACTTGGGGGGGAAGCCTGGGTGGCTCCATTGTTTAAGCATCTGACTTTTGATTTCAGCTCAGGTCATGATCTCATGGTTGTGAGATAGAGCCACACATTGGGCTCCATAACTGGGTGTGGAGTCTGCTTAAGATTCTCTCTGTCCCAGGGCATCTGGATGGTACAGTTGGTTAGGTGTCTGACTCATGGTTTCAGCTCAGGCTGTGATCTCAGGGTCCTAGGATTGAGCCCTGTGTCAGGCTCTACACTCAGTGTGGAGTCTGCTTGGGTTCTCTCTCCCTCTCCCTCTGCACTGTGTATGCTCACTCTCTAACATAAAATTTTTTTTAATTTTTATTTATTTATGATAGTCACAGAGAGAGAGAGAGAGGCAGAGACACAGGCAGAGGGAGAAGCAGGCTCCAGGCACCGGGAGCCCGACGTGGGATTCGATGCCGGGTCTCCAGGATCACGCCCTGGGCCAAAGGCAGGCGCCAAACCGCTGAGCCACCCAGGGATCCATAACATAAAATATTTTTAAAAAATTCTCTCTCCCTCTTCTTCTGCCACTCCCCCACCAGGTACACATTCTGTCAAAAAAAATAATATATATATATATATATATATATATATATATATATATATATATATATATATTCATATAACTACTTAATCCTCTGAACTGTTAAGTATTCTTTTGGCAGAGGGGCACCCTGAAAAATATTACTGGTGTAACCAGAGTGCCATGAACCAAGATACCACCTGTGAGGTTCACTCACCCCAAGAGTCATGCTTAAATTTCATCCATTCCCCACCACACATGACTACAGGAGACAGATGAACATGTTAAATGACACCTCCAGGAAGCAATCAGTGTATCTAAACTGTGGGAAAAGCCACGTGGAAATATAAAGGGAGAAGGAAAGAGAGAGAGAGATGAAGGAGCATAAGAGAATGAAGGAGTAGAAGATGAAGATTATAAGAGATTTGCAATACGTCCACCAAACTGTAGTGTATGGACCTTACTAGATCCTGATTTGAATAAACTGTAAGATATATATAACTTGTTCATATATATGAAAATCAGGGGAAACTACAGAATTAACTGGATCCATTGGTGTTATTTAGGAATTATGATATTATGGTTGTTTTTTTCAAGGTAGTCCTTCCCTTTCAGAGATACATGTGAAAATGTTTACAATAGAAATGATATGATGTCTGGGGCTTGCTTCAGAACAACCTCAGTCAGGGAATGGGAGAGTGAGGGGGAGAAGAGAAAACACAGTTGACCACGAGATGATCCATGTTGAAAACTGGGTGATGGATTCATGGAGGTTCACGGTCCTTTCTGCTTGTAGCTTCCCATTTCCAAATTTAAATGCAAATCTCCTTGTAAAACCTAGTGTGTCACTCCTTGGATAGCTCTAATTCTAACTCCTTGGGTGACTCTCCGTGCTCTCAAGATAAAATCCAAACTTGTGGGTGGGATACCTTGCCTCTACTCACTTCCCCATCTGCATTGCCACCAGCATGCTCCATGACACTGAGCTGCTAAGGACCTCCTGGGTCCCTACCCTGCCCATCCCCCAGTCCTTGGTAGCACTCACCACTTCCCCCAGGGTGCTCTAATGGACACCCCTCCCCAACACTGGATTAAGACCCTTTCCTCAGTGCCTCTATAGAAACATTTTCCCTTTAGCAAAACTTTGTAAACAGTAGTATTTTCATTTCCCATTGGTTCATTAAACTGAACCAATCTGAACTATCTGGTACACAGTAGATACTCAATAAACATATGTTGACTTGAGAAATGAATAGCAAAACAAACAGCTGAATAAATAATATCATCACTAATAGTTCTCTCCGTGAATCTGCCATCTACATGGGCCCCATTAGCAGCCTTTCATTGCTGGAGGATGTGGATCTTCCCTCCTACCTGGAGGGAGGAACTGAAAAGGTGAGCAAAAGAATGAAAAGGTTCAGGGGATCCCTGGGTGGCGCAGCAGTTTGGCGCCTGCCTTTGGCCCAGGGCGCAATCCTGGAGACCTGGGATCGAATCCCATGTCAGGTTCCCGGTGCATGGAGCCTGCTTCTCCCTCTGCCTGTGTCTCTGCCTCTCTCTCTCTCTCTCTCTCTCTCTCTCTCTCTCTGTGTGTGTGTGACTATCATAAATAAATTTAAAGAAAAATAAAACTTAAAAAAAAAAAGAATGAAAAGGTCCATACATGCAAGGCCATCTCCCTGTGTCAAGTTAGAGACAAAACGAATCAAACCAACACTACAGCTCCAGAAAAGCAAGGCTCTAAGCAAGGAGTAACAGCATTAGGAGCCAATTTTGTGGGAATCCTGACTCCAGTGACATCCAATCCTTGCCTTCTAGATACTGACCTGACCCTGGGAGTCACTTCTGGGGACTCCAGTTCCTCACTCGCCTCTTGAAAGCCTCTTCCAGACCTGACATCTTGAGATTCTACTCCAGTTTCTGATCCATCTCCACAACCCTTGGTTTGTTCATTACGTAATAACGAGTTACTGATCACTGAGAATGCCCAAGCCTCACCAGACCGCATCCTAGGCAGTATGACAAATTCCAAAGTTGACAAGGGTCTCAAAATCCTACAAAGATGACACGCATGGAAATAACTGCATCACAAAACTGAACATGATACGTAGCAGAAGAGGGGAACAAGCAAGATATCTGGGAGATCATAACTGAGCTGGAGTTCTTTCAATTCGGGAAACCTTGACAGAAGCAGCAGGGTTTGGATGACAGCCATGAAAGGTGGGTGGGATTTAGGTAGGTGGCATGTCAGCTAGAATGCTTTCGGGTGCCTGTGGCAGCCTGCTTGAGCTGGGTTTCTAACCCAACCCAGAGACAGAGTGGTCTTGGGGCTCTCCTCTGCTCTGTTCAAGGGGGATGGGTTCTTCCCATCATACCTCCCTGCGGTGCCCAGGTGGGTTCATCGTGGACCAAGAAGGTACAGAGGGCAGGCTTCCCCCCAGGCACAACCAAGTTCAGGGGAAGCAGACAGACCATTAGCCTGTGGTCTCTTTCTGTAGTTCACTCTTAGAGAAAAATCCAATCTCCCAGAAGCCCCACAGCCAGTTCTGGTCAAGCCACGTGGCTAAAAGTGGATGGAAGACCCATTCCTGAGCCAGTCCCATGCCTGCTACATCACCTGGTCTTGGGACACACACAGGGCCAGGGCCATGTGGGATTCCCAGGCACTCTGCCTTCTAGATACAGCCAGAGGGATGACTTCCACGTTCTGTCCACCATCGAGGCAGGCTCTGGCGCAGCCAGTAGGGTGGTTAATGAGCAGACATCTGAAGACAAGACAGGACAAGAAGAGACAAAACCAAACCCAATGCCCACCATGCACTTTCTCTCCCTCTTCCCCCTGCTTCTGACTCCTGGCTGCACGTTAGAACTACCTGGGCCCCAGCCTGGACCAATTAAATTGAAGACTCCTGGGGCTGGGATTCAGGCATCTGTGGTTTGGGTCTGTAAGCTTCCCAGAGGATTGGGATGCCCAGGGAGGGTTGAGAACCAGGGCTCTGGCTCAGTGGTTCTCAAACTTTAGCATCACCCCGAGGGCTCATCAAAGCACAGACTGCTTCACCCCACAACTCACTCAGTACGTGGGAGGTGGAGCCAAGAATTTGCATTTCTAATAAGCTCCCCAGTGATGCTGCTGCTGCTGGTAGGGACAAGCTCTCCATCATCTTGACCAAACTATTCTCACTCTCAGAGCCACAATATCCTTTCCCACCTGTAAAATGGAGGTACTGGGAGCTGCCACACTGCTATGATCGGAGGGATTAAAGATAAAGGGGATCCCTGGGTGGCACAGCGGTTTGGCACCTGCCTTTGGCCCAGGGCGCGATCCTGGAGACCCAGGATCAAATCCCACATCGGGCTTCCGGTGCATGGAGCCTGCTTCTCCCTCTGCCTGTGTCTCTGCCTCTCTCTATCATAAATAAATCAAAAAAAATTAAAAAAAAAAAGATAAAGTCCATAAAACACCCAGCACAGAGCTCACAGAGCACCTAGCAGGTGCTCATAAGACGGAAGGTACCTTTATTAGTTAAATCGCTATGGGTGTGTCAGAGGGCTGAGTGTGGCCCTGAGCTGGGTCAGCTCTCCATCCCGCCTAGTACTTTGTTTTTTCCTCCTAAAACTATGTCAGCACGAAAGAAAGAAAAGAAAGAAAAGAAAGAAAGAAAGAAGAAAAAGAAAGAGTGTGCATCTTGCTTTCTGCACTGGTTCTAAGTCTCTGGCGTTTTCTTATAGAATGATGCTTATCAGAGGAAAAACATCTGCTCCACTTTCTTTAATCTCTAATTTATCTAATCTCCCTTTGTAAAAAGGTATATTGCTAATGAGTGAATTTCTGCCAAGGGAAAAAAAATGCTTGTTTCAATTACTTATTCTTCTCATTGACTTTACTCTCTGTGGTGTAATATCACACAACATAAATATAATGAATGGGCCACTTTTTTCTGGTTATCTTCATCACTGGCCACTGATAGAGAGCCTTCCCGAGTAGAAAGATGTCATTTTTCATGTCTCTACCTGAAGCATCAGACACACGTTTGTTGGAGTAAATCTTTTCCTCCAGTGAGTGTCCTCACCCCGCCCAAGGCTCGAGCCCGGAGAGCCCTCCGCGGACGGTGACCATGACGGAGAGCGGCCGCCAGAGGGCGCCGCAGAGCAGCGCAGCTGCCCCCTCCGGGGCCTTCGCTCCTCCCCGGGAAAGGGTGCTTCCCAGAATCTGTAGACATCTAGGTGTTGCTTGGCTTCTTGGTTTTTGTTTTTTGTTTCTGTTTTTGTTTTTTAAGGTAAGATAATTATCAGATATCAGGCTTTGCTCCCACGTGTTTCTAAAAACAAGTGAAAATTAAATTATTTGAAAGAAGGAAGTTGGATCAAAAACAAGGAAATTTTGGAATTGGGGTTGCTGTGGAGGTAGGGCCGGGAGTCGAAGGCCTTTGGGAATGCACCCCTCATTTTACAGGTGAGGACACGTGAGGCTCCGAGAGGTCTCCATGCCACAAGCAACGCGCCACAACCCCCATCAGAGCCCGGGGATGCAACCCGTGAGCCCCACTCCCTCTCTCCTGCTGCCCTCCCTTATGAATTACTGTGCAAAGAGGAGAGACATTTCTTCTTGTAAGTTTGTGCCATGCCTTGCAATGTTTATATTTCCTTTTTGTAATTTTTTGAATTGTGGTAAGACATACATGAAATTTACCATTTTAACTATTTTTAAGTGGCCTTTTCAGTAGCATTAAGTATTAGAGGATACTGTACAGCCCTCACCACCATCCATCTCCCAGAACTTTTTTTGTCTTCCCAAACTGAAATTCTGTCCCCATGTACTGGTAACTCCCCAGCCCCTGGCTCTCACCATCCTATTTTCTGTCCCTATGGATTTACCTATTCTAGGTATATAGGAGAATATATAAGGAGAATCATACAATGTTGTCCTTTTTGGGTATGGCTTATTCCACTTATAAATATCCCCAGGTTTCTGACATATTGTAGCATGTGTGAGGATTTCCTCCTTTTCAGGGCTGAATAATATTCCAGTGCTTTCATTATTATAGCTGATTCCCAGAAGAACACTAGTGGGCAGTCCAGACCCTCCTCCTCCTGATGAGGACTCTGAGCCTCCAGTTACCTGCGGGCACCTGCCCTTGCAGAGCTTGTACCCATACTTGGTCTTCTGGGCAGTCAAGCCCATCAGATCTACAGGATGATGTGTGCAAAGGGTTACTCAAAGAAAGCAGGAAACGGGAAGCACGCAGTGCTCGTCGCTCTGTCTTGACCTGCGTTTTTCCCACAAGCAGGAAGCAGACTTTTGCCACTGTCCCTCTACTTGCTGCACAGAGAGATGCTCCCCCCGTAGGAGGGGCATCCCACCCACATAAGGAATGCAAGTGCAACACCAAGGCAGGAGGGCACAGAGAAGCTGAACCAATCTACGAAGACACACCTCCACAGGCTTACATTTGCAGAGACTATACCACCCCTTCACAAAGCTTCTACAGACCTGGTTACAAAGGTAATGAAATCTTTTTGGTTTTTGTTTTTCTGGTGGGGGGTGGGGGTGCCAGATATTCCAGCTTGTGTTAACTGAAGTTAACACAATAAGCCACCAAATGCATCAAAGCCCTTTAGGTTTTAAAATTCTGCTTCAGCCAGAAGTCTGATTGAAGAGTAGGAGTTGTGGTGAAGCACTCAAGTGATGCAGTCACTGGGCATCCTTACCCGGGTAAAGTGTGCTGGTGTGGCAATTCCCAGAAGAAAGTCCACTGCTAATTAAGAGCCACATCCTGAGGCGACTAAGGATTAATTTGACAAGTGAACTATTCCTACCTGTGCTTTATAAACAAAACCCATTATGGGTTTTATGAGGCCCCCATTATTGACATGACTATCATTAATCATCTAGGTGCTTTTTGCAAATTGCATCATTTGATTCCCATACACGATCCATGAAATTAGAGCTGAAGGATGACATGGCTGCCCCGGGGTTACTCTGTTGGTAAACCGTAGCCAGCAGTCCAAGTGGGGTTTCACGACTTCAGAACCCAACCTCTCCACTATGGAACTCAATTGGCTCATGTCACACTCATCCCCTACCCGGAGGTGGAAGCTGTCCTTGGAAGAGTTCTCTCACTTTCCAAACCAAAGCTTAGGCAACTTACTCAATCCAACAAACCCTTCCTGGGCCCCCGTCTGTGTCATCACTGTGGCAGGTGCCTTGAGAAACACCAAAGGGAAGGCAGTCCCAAGTCTCGTGGAGCTCACAACCAATGAACAAGTATCTGTGACTCATTGGGCTTACATTTAGGAGTAATATGGAATGCCAGATGTAGTAACTTCCTGGTGTATATTAAAAGAACCTGAGAAACCATTTCTTGGATGGCATTCAGGTGAGAAACAGAATACGTCGATTTTTACTAAAACACCCTGAGGGGATCCCTGGGTGGTACAGTGGTTTGGCGCCTGCCTTTGGCCCAGGGCGCGATCCTGGAGACCCGGGATCGAATCCCATGTCGGGCTCCCGGTGCATGGAGCCTGCTTCTCCCTCTGCCTGTGTCTCTGCCTCTCTCTCTCTCTCTCTCTCTCTCTGTGTGTGTGTGTGTGTGTGTATGTGTGACTATCATAAATAAATAAAAAAAAATTAAAAAAAAAATAAAACACCCTGAGTGAGCCTTTCCAAACTTCACATAAGGTGCAGAGACATGTGGCATTTTGTAAGACAACAACCCCTTGGTTCACTGACCCCAATCATGGATTCAGTAAAGGGTGTTACCGGGCAAAGAAGGGGTTTTGCCAAGGGTCCAGTCAAAATAGGTTTTAAAAATCAAATGGCATGTTTTCTGAAATCGTATTTACTCTAGAACCCTGGAGGAAACAATAAAGGAAGCTCCAACTCATCCTGTTTGGTGTGATAAATACGGAATGTTCCTGAACTCCAATAATTTGCATAAGATGAAGCAACACTCAAAAAAAGGTTGGCCAATCCTAAAAGGATTAAAATCTGTCTCAGCCAGTCCAAGAACCCCTTGTAATTTCAGCTGCTCATCATCCTTGGCTACATTTGCCAATATTCTGACATGAAAGTATGGGAAGTGGTCAACACCGTGCCTCAGTTAGGGAAGTCTACACCACAGTGGCAGAGGGGCTGTCTGATTCTGACAGATCAATTCCCTTGGCCCCCACCCCAGCACGTTACCAAGGAAAAGGAGGCATGTTCTCTAGTTAGTGGTGAAGCAGGAACATTTGTACCAATAAAGGAGAAAAAGGAAGAGTGTGGTTTTTTTCTCCTAAATAACCTGAGATAAAAATAGGAAAACTTTGTGACCTGTGAACGATGTTTTAATATCTATGTACCCTAAGAGCGGAAGAAAAAACAGGATCACACAAAGATTATTGCCACAACAAAGTTACCCTCGGGGCAATTTTTAAGTAATATCTCAAAATTGGGAATTATTATAAATGATACAGAAAATTGGGGGGGGATCTTATTACAATTAACATAGTGATGTTGCACCCAGCTACTTCCAAGGCCACTTGAAAGGGGACCTAATCCTAACTACCACTGCCCCCTCACAATATGTGACTTACTTTGGCCAACAGAACATGATCAGAAGTGACATGTGCCACAGTGAGGAGTCCTAAGAGTGTTGGAGGTTTCCTCATTGTTCTTTTCCCTCTGCCGTAAGAGAGGAAGAACACAGCATCAGGCTGCTTCTTCAGCCTGAGTCTTGCAGTGAGGAGGATCTGCGGAGCAAGGCTGCAGTGGCCCAGAATCAAGATGAGCAAAAAACAGACATTTGTTACTAGAAGCTACTGAGCTATTTGGACCTGCTTGTTACACAGCAACAGCTAGCTTGTTACCTAGCAAATACTCACATGTGGAGCTTCTTATTCCTCTTACATTAAAATCCAAAATCCATAACCTGGCACCAAGGCCCTACTTCCACCTGCTTAAAGTACCCTTGCTTCCCACTACCAGGCCTGTGTTCACTGGTGTTAATGGGTACTAAGCTTAAAAGTCACTTCTTTAAGGAAAGTTTTCCTGACCCTCTGTCAATCCACCACATACCCCTCCCTTTGTAGAGTGTATCAGATTTTAAATTTTAATTTTCTTTGCTTGGTCATTTAATTGCTGCCTCTACTTCTTCTTAAAGCATTAATCACAGTTATAACTTCTCTGATTATTTATTTAATATACATCCCTCCTCTGACCACCACATGCTTACATACACTCTCACAAAGCCTCAGGAGAATACTTTCTGGTTTCACTAACCATTGAGCCCAAGACCTGGTATGTAACAGAGGTTCGATAAGTTTTTGTCAATGAATGGAATTGCTCATCAATGACCAGACAAAACAGAAATGTGAATATAAAGGTTATTTAAAGCACTTGCTGGATGGAGTGATGTGATAAAGTCCTGGTATTTCATGTAAGAGCAGTAATCTAGAGGTCTCTCTTCTCCCATATCAACACCAGCCCTGCCTCTAAACAGCAGTTAATAAATAATATCATAGTCAGTATCTGGTAGCCTTAGATGTTAAAAACACAGGTTGCTGGGTCCCACCCCCAGATTTTCTGGTTCAGTAGGGCGAGGTAGGACTCTGGAAGCTCACTGCAAACAAGTCTGGGGGAGTATAAGGCTGCTAGTCAGGGACCCACTGAGAACCACTGCCTTGTAACTTAGAACCACGCTCACTTGGGGGGGCCATGGAAGAGAAACACGGCCGGCTTCCTTCTCACTCACATCTCATACTTCACAGAGGAATGTAACCTTTTATTCGATGGAAGTGGGGGGTCCCACTGTCCCAATTCCACTGGGCAAACCATACTTGTTATAGACAGGGCCTTGATATAAGCCTAAGGGGGTCTCTGCAGAGCTTTGCACCCAAGGGGTAAATGAGAATCACATTTTCCACAAAACGCTATAGGTAGAAGTAGGGCAGCAATGCTGGCACCCAATTCCTGGTGAGTCTCTCTCTCATGGGAGACACCCTCCCTGTCACTGAAAACTGACTTTAGGTGACAAGGAAGGGGAACCCCAGTGCCATCCAGGGCAGTCCATAACACAGCGGGCATCAGTTGTGATTCATAGAGCTACCAAGTATTTATGTGTCAAGCACATACAACATGAAGCAAACCCCTTATACAGAAGTCTTGATTGGAAAAAAATTATTTTTTCCATGAAGTTATTCTACCAGTATCTGTTATAGGCACCCCTGGGTGGCTCAACCATCTGCCTTTGGCTCAAGTCACAATCCTGGGGTCCTGGGCTTGAGCCTCACGTTGGGCTCCTTGCTCAGTGAGGAGTCTGCTTCTCCCTCTCCCTCTATGTGCTCGCTCTCTCTCTCTCTCTCTCTCTCTCTAATAAATTAAACAAATCTTTAAAAAAAAACCCACAGCAAAAACAAAAACATCTCAAAAATGCCTTAGTTAAATAAGCAAACACTGAGGCCACGTAAGAAGGCAGCAACTAAAAATAAGCTGTACCCTCCAGCCTGGGAGAGTCCTGCAGATCCTCTTGCAAGGCTGGCCTCAGCTTTCCTGGGTGCTTGGCTCACAGGCTAACGGCGTCATGTGTCCACTCCTCCTAACCGCCCTCCCCGAGACATCAGACCGTCTCCCTGGCTCTCCTGTGCCACCAGAACCCTGCCTCTGTCTGAAACCTTCACAGGCCACAGCTCACAGCCAGGAATGTGAGGATGAGGAGATGGTGGGGAAGCTCTTCCAGGACCTGCCCGGGATTCCGTTCTGCATGAGGACCACCCCCAGAATGGTGAAGTGCATGTGACACACATAACCATTCATATAAAAACCAAATAGCCAACCCCAGCATAAAAGCAAGCCATGTGAGTACCACTGAGACCTTCACGCCCTTGCTTGGAAAGACTATATAAGGCTAGCTGCTCTGTAAACGCAAGCATCTAAGGAAAACCGCCCAGGGCTATAATTCTTTGTCACTGTAAAAATATGTTGAATTAGTCTCATAGACACTACATTCATCCATCTGTCACTATTCCTGGCCCTACTCTCCTCTTCTGTTAATTTTTATGCATAATCAGAAGAGTATCTTTTGTCAAGCCCCAAACCCCACTGTATGTGCCTGAGTCCAGGATGCGTGCGTGGCTAACAGCATTCCATCCACCACGACCACCTCACTACCTCATCACCTCTGTTGTTTGATGCATCCCCTGACACTCATGGGACAGAATGGTCAGACACCCCAAGAACAGGAGGGGAAGGGCAGAGAGACGGTTGGATTTCACCCCAGTCAAAACCCATCTCAGTCCCTGAAATGTGTGTTTCTCACTGAATCCCAATTCTTCACACTTGTTTTAGGATATGATTTAACATGAAATGTGAAATATTTACTTTGTGACACCCGGGTTTGGTCTGTACACTGATTCTATGGTGTTAATCCCCTTGGAGGGCTGCAATTAAAACTGGAGCCGGCCAGAAGCGCCTCCCTCCCTGGAGAGCTGCAGCCCTGTCTCAGTAAAACTTACTGGGGGAAGAGGGAAGACTGAGCAGAAAAGCAGCCATATCCACACTGGCCCCCACCCAACAGCCCCAGCCATAGCACTGAGGACCATGCAGGAGGCCAATCTCATCACCTGTCCTCTCTGAGAAGCAAACAACGTAGCACTGTGCATTTTTCCCCCATCTTTCTTTTTCTGAGAGGCAACAGTGATTAAGAATGCAGGGGTTAGCCTCCTATATTAGATTCAAATCCTGTTTCTGTCATTTCCTCTGATGCTTTAGATGAATCATTTTAAAGTTTCAGTAGATTTTGTTTCCCTCACCCACCCCACAGAGTTTTGTAAAAATTAAAGAGGGTAATTTGTGTAAAGCACCCTGACAGTGGGCAGGTAAGAAGCAATTGATTGATGGCAGCAGTTGAAATCATTGTATTGTTATTACCATATAGGAGTCTTATAAAGATTAACCAAAATAGGGGCACCTGGGTGGCTCAGTCAGTTAAGCGTTTACCTTTGGTTCAGGTCATGATCCCAGAATCCCAGGATCGAGCCCCACATCTGGCTCCCTGCTCAGCAGGCAGTCTACTTCTCCCTCTGCCCCTCACCACACTCTCATATTCGCTTCCTCTCTCTCTCTCTCTCTCTCTCTCTCTCTCTCTCTCTCTCTCTCTCAAATAAAATAAATAAATAAAATCTTTTTACAAAAAAGGATTAACCAAAATAATGGGTACTGTTGTGGCTATTTACCTGTGTGCTTGATTTTTTTTAAATTTTATTTATTTATCCACGAGAGACAGAGAGAGGGGGGGGTGGGGGCAGAGACACAGGCAGAGGGAGAAGCAGGCTCCATGCAGGGAGCCTGACGCGGGACTCGATTCCAGGTCTCCAGGATCACGCCACAGGTCAAAGGCGGCACTAAACTGCTGAGCGACCCCAGCTGCTTGAAAAGTCAACTGACATTGCACTAATTTTATAGCTTAAAAAACAAAGACCATAAAAGTTTAAGTCATTTGCACATGCACGCTGACATGGGAAGTTGAACCCCAGTGTCAACATCCACCACGTGCTGGTCTAGCGGGGAGCCTGTTATGGATGCTCTAGGGGAATTCCCACAGAGCTCCCATATTGGTGGCAGTGGTGGGAACAGCACTGACTCTCCTCGTTGGCTCCATGGACATTGTGCCCAGGCACCCTGAGGCTAATACTTGCTGCTCCTATGAAATATTGACTTTCTGACCCTCAGTTAGGTCTGTATCTCAATTCCATGTGCTGCAGAATAAGGTAGACCTGGAAGATGCATCACTATTGGGCTCAGAATATAGGTTGGATGCCACTGCCTTGCACTGTGCTGGGGACTCCATTCATGGGCTGTGGAATACATATGCCTTGAATGATGCTCCCTGTAGTTGTGCAAACTGTAGGTTGAAGGGGGAAAAAAAACACAAGAGGAATGACTCCATTCTTACTCTTTCCCCACCATCCTTATAAGCCCCCAGCACCTGAACAGAAGATGAATGAGGCAGTTATCATGGAAATAGGAATAGCCAAGGAAATTTATGAATAAGAAGAGTCAATATTCCTTTCCTAATTTGGCTGTGATACCCCACAGTGGGTGAGGCAACTCCACTCCACTCCAAATCTACCTCTGTCCTTGACTAGATGGTACCATGCTGCATGGAGGGATCAGGGCTTGGGTATGCTGGTAAATGTTTAACAACTTGCTTTCTGGGAAATAAAAGCCTTGATAGATAGTATTTTCCAATTCCCATGATGTAAATACTCCCATTATGGTCATTTCCAAGCTACTAATATGACCCCACTGAAGCAGAGCTAGGGAGCTAGGAAGGGACATACATCTTTAGGGTCACAGCTGAAAAGAGCAGAGACAATGGGGGAAAGAACAAATACAGGAGCCAAACAGACAATTCAGCAAAATTAAAATATGAAGAGAGGGTGACCAGGAAAAATGGAAGCCACTCTCAGGAATTCCTACAGATATTTGAAAGGGTGTTGATTTTCCTACTGCTATAGGTTTACACAAGATGACCCCAGTGAGCTAAAATGTGGAGATATTCAGAGTCACCTAAACAATGCAAGAGATGGCATATAAGAAAGCCAAAAGCATACATGACCGGCTGAGGAGAAAGGCTAAAACCTTTTACTCATTTATGAATATCAGCAAAATACTATAAGAATATCAAAAGGTTTAAGATTTTCTTAGCTTAAGATTAGAGCATACAAACTCTAATCATGTCTTCATTTGTCTCTTATACACCGTGTAACTTGATCCTCAGGCTTCCAGTTGTTCTTGCCTCAGTTTCTTCTTCTATGAAATTAGTATTTGATCGCAAACTTCCCAAGACACAGCACTGTAAAACTACCTGCTAAAATAAATAACAGACCACCGAAACTTCACTGAGAGCATTTCTCCACTTCTACCTAAGATTGCTATAGCTCAGAATTCAGAAATAGCTTTCATTTCAAAATGATCAATTCCAGAATCACTAAAACTAAACATCAACAACAACAAAAAACAGTGAAAACTAATTTTAAAGAATGCCACTTGCAGGTAATATCTTCTTACAATAAATGGTTTTTACAGACTACATCTCCCATCAATAACTAGAAAACGTGGAAAAAATATGAGACACGTCTGTTCAAAAGGACCAGAGTACCACGAAAGCAGTAAGGACTTGAAAGACCAAGATCCTCCAAGAGAATGAAAGTCACTTTTCCCTACAGATACTTTTACTCAAAAGTAGCATTAGAGAGGCTGAGAGGCAGAGCATAGATTTCAGAAGTATCAGAGCTGAGGAGAGAGTGGAATATAGGACTCATCAAGGAGGACTAATCAAAAATTACTAGAAAAATTCAATCAATGAAAGGATAAGGAAATTGAAGAACTAGTGTGGCACAACACCCACTGCCTTACTAGCTAACAGTGCACCCTGCCCCTGAACTGTTAGCTGAGTTCTCCTGTGGACACACCTCCTCCAGACCCAGAGCTGAGGTTTCCCCCCACCCCAACAACAGACCTTGCCAACATTGCATACCCTGCCCCCTCACTCTCCTGCAGCTTGGTACTACTGCATCCCTGGTAAACACCTGGTCTGACTCAAGCCCAAGGTGTCCCCCAACTGGGGGGACTAAAACACAGGGACCAAACCCTGCCCATAACACACAAGGAGAGTCATTGCAGATGGCTGAACTGAGAGCAAAAAGGGCTCAGCCACAATAGCAGAACACTCACAACACACAGAGGAGACACCCCTGAAGTGCCAGGTCCTGGTTAACAGGGGACACTTCACTGCAGACTGCTACAGGAGCTTCATAAACCCACTACTTTTAAGAGTAGGAGATGAAGCTGACTTTCCTAATACAGAGAAACAAATAGAGAGTTACAATAAATGTCACAAAATGACAAGACAGAGGAATATGTCCCAAGTAAAAGAACAGGACAAAACCACAGCAAGAGAACAAAGCAAAGCAGTGATAAGTAAAATGTCTTATAGAGAATTTTAAAAAAAATGGTCAGGGGGTGCCTGGATGGCTCAGTTAGATATCCAGCTCTTGATTTGGCTCAGATCATGATCTCAAGGTAGTGAAATCAAGCCCCATATCAAGCTCGGCACTGGGCATGGAGTCTGCTTAAGAATGTCTCTCTCCCTCTCCTTCAGCTTCTCCCACCTCCCTCCCTCAACCCCCATTCATGTGCTCTCCCTCTCTTTAAAAAGAAAATAAAGTATTGGTCATAAAGATATTCACTGGACTTGAGAAAAGAGTGGAGTGAATGAGATCCTTAACAAAGAGACAGAAAACATAAAAAAGAATCAGAGAAGAAAAACTCAGTCACTGAAATTAAAAATACACTAGGTGGAGTAAATAATAGACTAGAGGAAGCAAAAGGATGGATCAGAGACAGTGTAATTAATGGAAAGCAATCAAGCTGAACAGGAGAAAGGAAAAAATAATAATAAATGAAAATAGACTCAGCAACATTATCAAGTCCAGTAACATTCACATTATAGGAATCCCAGAAGAAGAAGAGAGAGAAAGGGGGAAGAAAAAAAGAAGTCCAGATCTAGAAGGCAAAGAAAGCCCCTAACAAAACCAACCCAAGGAGGTCCACACCAAGGCACACAGTAATTAAAATGGCAAAAAGTAGTGATATAGAGAGAATTTTAAAAACAACAAGAGAAAACAAAATAATTATATACAAAGGAAACCCCAGAAGTTTTCAGCTGATTTTCAGCAGAAACTTTGCAGGCTAGAAGAAAGGGAAATGATATATTCAAAGTACTGAAAGAAAAAAACCTGCAGCCAAGAATACTCTATCCAACAAGGCTATTGTTCAGAACAGAAGGAGAGATAGAGTTTCCCAGACAAACAAAATTAAAGGAGTTCATGACCTCTAAACAAGCCCTACAAGAAATGTTAAAGGGGACTTTTGAGTGGAAAGACCATAGTAGGAATAAGAAAAGTAAGCACAAAAGCAGTAAAATTAAGTATATCTATAAAAATTAGTAAAGGTATTCACAAAATAAAAGAATGTAAAGTATGACACCATATACTTAAAAGTTGGTGGGGGTGGGGGGGGAGAATGAACTCCAACCTAAGCAACCATCAACTTAATATAGACTGCTATCTGCATAAGATGTTATACACAAATCTAACGGTAACCACAAATCAAAAACCTATAATTGATATGCAAAAACTAAAGAGAAAGGAATCCAAGTATATCACTAAAGAAAGCCAACCAACCATGAGAGAAGAGAGCAAGAGAAGAAATAGAGAACTACAAATTAACCATAAAACAAGTAACAAAATGCAAGAAGATATACCTACCAATAGTTAAATGTAAATAAACTAAGTGCTCCAATCACCAGTAGATGAATGGATAAAGATATGGCATATCTATACAGTGGAATATTATTCAGCCATAAAAAAGAATGAAATTTTGCCATTTGCAACAACATAGATGGATCTAGAGTATAATGCTAGGTGCAAAAAGTCAGAGAAAGACAAATACCATATGATTTCACTTACATGTGAAATTTAAGAAAATAAAACAAAGCGGAAAAAGGAACAAACTAAAAGCAGACTCTTAACTACAGAAAATAAATTGTTGCTTGCCAGAGGGGAGGTGGGTGGGATGGGTGAAATAGGTGAAGGGGATTTAAGTACACTTATCACAATGAGCACTGAGTAATATATAGAATTGTTGAATCAGTATATATTGTACACCTGAAACTAATATAACACTATACAGTGTGCTATACATTACAACAGAATTAAAAATTTTTCAAAAAGGACAAGGAAAGCCAAAAACCAAAAGAAATAAAAGAAAACACAGAAACAAGCCCACAAAGATTAATATATTGGAATTATATAACACAAATAAGAAAAAAAGTATGATAAAAAAAAAGCTCTTGAAAACATGGACAATTTCAGCTGCAAAAAAAATTTCAGCTGCAAATAGAAACTATAAAAAAGGGGGATCCCTGGGTGGCACAGCGGTTTGGCGCCTGCCTTTGGCCCAAGGCGCGATCCTGGAGACCCGAGATCGAATCCCACATCGGGCTCCCGGTGCATGGAGCCCGCTTCTCCCTCTGACTGTGTCTCTGCCTCTCTCTCTCTCTCTGTGACTATCATAAATAAATAAATAAACTTTAAAAAAAAGAAACTATAAAAAAGGAACAAATGAAAATTTTGAACAAGATAATAAAATGATAAAAATTAAGAACTCAGTGGAGGGGTTTAATAGCAAATTCAAAATGGTAGAAGAGTGAGTCAAATAGAAGATAGTTAATAAGAAAATATTCAGGCTGAAGGGCAGAGATCCAAAAGAATGGGAAGTACAAAATACAGATAAGAAATATGGGCAAAAAATGTCTAATATTTGTAACTAAAGTCTGAGAAAGAGTAGAGTGAGATAATCAAGCATGAGATGAATTTGTGTCATGCCAACTTAGCCAAGCTAGAACTACTTCTGCTAGAATTTCCTTCCCTGCATAAAGTAGATTAGTGTGAGTTACAGAAATCTCATGCAAGATTCAGAAGTCAATTAGCAGTCCTGTGCCAATGTCATTCAGAAGGTCATAGAAGGGCACAAAGTGCTGTTACAGTCCATATACCTTGTCATTTACCTGCTGACTCAAACTTTATAGACTTGGGACATCAGCCAGCTCCTGTCAGATTTCCTTCTTTAGGCTCCTCAACTCCTGGGCCAGCACATGTTTACCTCCATGTCAAAAGATGCCAAATTCTTCATCAGGACATCCCATCATTAATGTTGGAATCTTGGAGGTAGGGACTAATATAGGTTCCATTCCATTCTTGTGGGCTCCCTATCTTCTCCTACTATCTATCTTTTGACTTCAGGCCATGGTACCAGAAACAGGAGAAATACCTTCCAGACTATTGAACCAGCTTGGCCAATTTTATAAGGTCAAATCAGTATAATAAATCTGTCTGTCTATACATATGTCTTCCAGTGGTTCTATTTTTGTGATTAAATCTTAAAGAAAGAAGAAATAGTATTCAAAGAGGTGATGGCTGATTTTTTAAAAAAACTGATGAAAGACATCAAAACACAGATTCAACACTACATTTTACAACTGAAACTAACATAATGTTATGTTTAGATTATACTTCCATGGGAGGGGGGGAACAGAATCAAGAATCATGATAGACTTAATTTCCAAGAATGATAATTATAGAGAAGCACACATCACATGCTAGGAAGCAAAAACAAATAGTAAATCTTAAAAAGCAACAGAACACTACCAAATTCTAGGAAGGTTGTAAAGCAATAGGAACTCTAATTCATTGCAAGTGAGAATATGTAATGGCACAGCCAATATGGAAGACAGTTTGGCAACACTAAACATTTTCTTATCATCCAATCCAGAAATCATGCTCCTGTATCATATACATATGATACCAAACAAACATGGATCTACACAAAGAAATGAAGAATATTAGAAGTGGAATAAATAAAGGTTTAAAAAAATTTCTTCTTTTTAATTGCTTTAAAAGATAACCAACAACCTAAAGGAAAAATAGTAGCTATATAGCATGTGTTTTATCACATATAAAAAAAAAGAGAAAATGTGACAACAATGGCACAAAGGATGGAAAGAGGACTGGAGAATATACTGTTGCAACTTACACTACATGTGAAACGGTATGACATTATTTGAATATAGACTCTTATTAATTAAAGATATAAATTGTAGGCCTTAGAGTGATCACTAAAACAAAGTTTAAGTTGTACTAATAATGTCAGCGGAGAACAACAGAAGTGTGTAAATGCTCACTAAACCTAAAAGAAGGCAGGAGAAAAAGGACAAAAAAGAAAGATGGAATAAATAAGAAAACAGCCAACAAGGTGACAGATTATAATCCAACCGTATCGGTGATGACGTTGAATGTGAACAGGTCAACTGTGCCAGTTATAAGACAGAAGTTGACAGATTAAATGAAAAAGTAAGATCTAACTATATGCTATCTGCAAGAAATCTCCTTTAAACACAAAGATAGGGACAAAGTAAAAAATGAAATGAAATGAAAAATATAAATACTGGGCAAACACTAATCAAGAGGGTGTTGAGGTGGTTACATCAATGTCAGAGTAGACTTCACACAAGGAATGTTATTAGAGATAAAGGAGGAACTCTGCATAATGATAAAGGGGTCAATTCTCCAAGAGGATAAAACAACCCTAAGTGTATATACACCTCACAACACAGCTCCAAATACCATGAAGCAAAAAAAACTAAGAAACATACAAATCCATAGTCATAGCTGGAGACTCCAATACTCCTCTCTCAGTAATCACTGGGACAAGGAAACAGGTAAGAATGCAGAGGATCTAAACACTATCAATTCAATCGACCTAATTGACATTTACAGAACATTGTATGCAAGTCCATGTGCAACATTCATCAAGAGAAACCATATTTTATCATAAAACAAACCTCAGCAAATTTTACATGATAGAAATCATACAAAGTATGTTCTCAGACCATAAATGGAATTAAACCGGAAATCAACAATGGAACAAAATCTGGAAAATCCCTACACGTTTGGAAAGACATAGTATGATTCTAAATTATCCATGAGCCAAAAAGGAAGTCTTAAAGGAAACTAGAAATTTTTGAATTGAATGAAAATGAAAACACAGCATATCAAAATTTGTGAGATGCAACCAAAGCTGTGTCTAGAGACACATGTATAGCATTCCATTCCATTCCTTTCCATAGAAAAGAAGAAAGGTCTCGAATCCATAAGCTAAGTTTAAATCTTATCAACTAGAAAAAGTAAATTAAACCCAACACAAGCATAAGGAAATAAAGTGCAGAAATCGATGAAGTTGAAAACAGAAAAATGAAAGCATAGCAAAGACATTTTCCGAAAAACAGAATTTGACGAAATTCATCATCACCAGACCCACTCTACCAGAAATTGCTAAAACAAGTTTTCAGGGAAATACAAACTGATACATGAAATCAGAGATACAGAGTATTCATCTCCTGTCCTACTATAATAATCTACCACAAACATAGTGGTTGCTAAATATGTAAAACATATCTAAATGCATCATTGCACAGTTTGGGACACTGGAAGTCCAAATTGGTCTCACGGGTCACAGGGCTAAACCCCAGGGGCAGGAGGGCTGCATTACTCAGGGGGCTCTAGGGAGAACCCATGTCCTTGCCTTTCCAGCTTCCAGGCCTCATGCCTTTCCTGGATCATGGCCTCGTTCCTCCACCTGTAAAGCCAGCTCTTTGGACTGCCAATTCTCTGATGCTCCCTCTTCTGCCTCCATCCTCCACATTTAAGAAGTCTTATGATTCCACTGGCCAGTGAGATAATCCAGGATAATCTCTATATTTAAAAGTCAACTGATTAGCAACCTTAATGCCTCTCTGTCACAGAACCTCACATAGTCACAGTTTCCAGAGATCAAGGTGCATGCCGGGGTCATTGTTCTGTCTACCATGTGCAGAAAGAAATGAAGGACAAGACAAGGGACAATTATAATGGGAAACTAATAGACCACTGACTCCTAAAACAGTAATGACAAGGGGTTTTTAAAATATGGAGAAATAAGGTACATGAAAAAAATAGCACAACAGGCAGGATCAGACGTAAATGGAATTCAACTTTTTAAGGCCTGTGCATCATCCAGGGAGAGGGGTTTATATGACTCTATGCTAGATCTTAATAAGGCAGTGCTGCTGTCATCTCCAGGCCCTTTGGTAGCCAGTTAAAGAATGCATTACTTGGGCAGCCCCGGTGGCTCAGCGGTTTAGCGCCGCCTTCAACCCAGGGCCTGATCCTGGAAACCCGGGATCGAGTCCCACATTGGGCTCCCTGCATGGAGCCCTCTTCTTCTTGAGAAGCCCCAGCCTTCTCCCTCTGCCTGGGTCTCTGCCTCTCTCTCTCTCTCTCTCTCTCTCTCTCTCCCTCTGCCTGGGTCTCTGCCTCTCTCTCTCTCTCCTCTCTCTTCTTCTCATGAATAAATAAATAAAATCTTTAAAAAAAAGAGAGAGAGAGAGAATGGATAACCACCGACACTGACAGGACATGAAATCATTTTTAAATATCTAATAATCCAAAGAACAGGCAAGAATGGAAATAAAAAGAAGCACAGAACAAATGGGACAAACAGAAAACAAATTGCAAGGTGATAGATTTTTTTGCCATTTGGGAAACCTATGGCCAGAAAATTTATGTTCATTTCCCACAAGCCCAGGGCTTCTTAGTTGCAGGGAGCAGAGAGCAGGCCTGAATGCCCATCCCTCTCAGCCCAAGCCTAGGGCGCCCAGGCCTGGCCACCTCTAGAGAGCTCCTGTCCCTCCCCTGGGCCTCACCTGAGAGCTCTCAGAGACCAGGCCTCCTGCCTCTAAGCTGCCCACATCTTCCTGGGACTGTTTCAGCTTGCTGAAAAGTTCTTTGTTTCTATAATTGCATACTGTGGTCATTGCAGCAATGTCAAATAAGATTTACTTACATCTGAAGTGACCATGAGCCTATTCTGGTGACAGCCGAGCCTGGCTGCTCGGGATATGGCAGGAGCACTGCGGAAACGTGTCTCACAGTGCAGGGAATTACACACCTCAAGTGAAGGAATATTCCCAGGCACAGCAGAATCCACTCTGCACTCGGGAACATCCCACGCACAGCCCTGAACACTTGAATTAGCAGCAATTAATCTCAGGTGATACAAACTCAGAGCAGCCCTGAATTTGCACTCAGGGATGAAAGGGGAGGTGGGGAAAGGAGGAAGGAGAAAGAAAATAAATCTGGTTTTGCCTGCTAGACAGAGAGACATCTCTAGGAGAGGCCGGTGCTCTGTGACTTTGTTAAAAACCAGTGACCAATGCACGTGCTCCAGCTAAATATTTTGCTTTCATTCTCTAAAGCCCAACAACAAATAGAAAAAAGTGGGGACAGCCAACGGTTGAAAACCAGGTGAAGAACATGTGGGAAGGGACACTGTGAACACGACTCCCCAGCAAGCAGGCCTGGGTGGGGCTTGCTTGATTTCAGCTATAGTGAAAATCAAGTAGCATTTAAAAATCCCAAATTTGGGCAGCCCCAGTGGCTCAGCGGTTTAGCGCCACCTGCAGCCTGGGGTGTGATCCTGGAGACCGGGGATCGAGTCCCACGTTGGGTTCCCTGCATGGAGCCTACTTCTCTCTCTCCCTCTCTCTCTCCCATGAATAAATAAATAAAAATCCCAAATTTTTGGAGACTTTTGTCTCCCAACTGTATCCAGGGAGGGGGAATGTACCCAGGGAGAGGCACACAGGGCAGATGGCAATTAAGGTGTGATGCAACAAATCTATTTTTTATCACAGTTTGCTTGATTTTTTTTTCAAGGGTTTTCATGCTCTTACCAAAAAGAATCATTACACAGTGATAGAAGACTTCAAGGTTTTTTCAAGGACCTCCAATAACATCAAATATTTGCATATTTTAGGATACTCAGGGTAACAAGAAATGATTAATCTCTGATGAGAGGTGTTTTGGGTTTATTTGCAGCCTATGCAGCTTGAGCATTATCTGACAATTTTTAGGAGGGAGGGGCAAAGGGAGAGGGAGAGAGAATCTTAAGGAGTCTAACGCAGGGCTTGATCTCACAATGCTCAGATCATGACCTGAGCTAAAACCAAGAGTCACACGCTTAACCAGCTGAGCCACCCAGGCACACCTGCAATGAGCTATTTTAAATCCCACTGTGTAGGGATGCCTGGGTGGCTCAGCAGTTGAGCATTTGCCTTTGGCTCAGGTCATGATCCCAGGGTCCTGGGATTGAGTCCCACATCGGCTTCACATGGAGAGAGGAGCTTCTCCCTCTCCCTATGTCTCTGTGTCTCTCATGAATAAATAAAGTCTTTTTAAAAAAATTAAAACAATAATGCCACTGTATAAATTGAAAAATAACCATGTCCATTTTTTTTTGCCATAATCTCACCTCAAGGGACTGCGCAGCTATGAATCTGTTAGTTCTCAACCCTTAAAAAGTCACTAATTTCTCTGGTTTCAGAGAAATGCTCATATGGATCATCATCACCTGTGAGATTGTATAAAATGAAGATTCCTAGGCTTTCCACCCCCAAAACCTGATTCACTACATAAGGGACAGAGCCCATGCATGTGGTCCATAGATCTAAAACACTCAGCAAGATGATATTTGATGTTTATTCCAGCTCTAGTATTGCATGATAATGCCATTTACAAGCGGGGCTACAGCTCGAAGTGGTATCATGAAGCCAATACTGCTATCAACACAAGTCAAAACAAAGCATCTATGAAGAAATAAAAATTTTAGGGAAAGAACTTTGGGTCCGTAGCAAATATTGATTAATTTTTCAGCACTTTACATTGAAACAACTAGACAACTTAAAAACACATTATTTTAAGTGTCTTCATATTCAATCTTTAAAGTGAAAGATTTACTTTTAAACAGAAAAATGTGCATTTAACCATCTGGATGAAAAATAACATCCTTTGCACAGTTGTTTTCCTGAGAATTGGGCTTTTTATATTAAATGCATTTTTACATTAGATATTTAACATAGAATCAAGACCAGAATCAATCTTTAAAGTATGTGGGAGATAGTGTGGCTTAAGAGCACCAGGAATCTTGCTGATCATCATCAATGCCCAACTAGCACCTCCAGAATTAACCTTCCCCCAGCCTGGGTAAAACCTAAAATTCTGCAATGACAGTTTTATTCCTTTGTTTTTAACTCATGCTCATGACTCATGACTCCAGCGGATTTGCAAATGTCCACGAGGAGCTAATCTACTAAATCCTGAGTGGCGATAACTAGCTCCAAACAATCATGCTTCTACTAGCCCCTTCCATGCAGACATTGGTCATTGATCCTGGAGCTCTTCCCTCTGAGCCGAGATGAGGCTACAAAAGCTTCTTCAGGTTAGTACTCAGGCAGCTACTTCCGTTTGACTGGAGTTGCCCTCAATCTTATCTGTCACTTACAATATTCGTTCAATAAACCTTTAATGCACTTCACTATGTGCCAGACAGGATGTTCAGATGATCTTCTGAGAAGCTAAGGAAGGGCAGTAGTAACATACTAAAGGCATCAAAGACAAACTTCACCCTACTTCACATTTGTGCCAAGAGTTGGCCGTGGTAAAGACAAAGATTCTTCCTGTTGATAGGAAAATGGATATGGAGATTGTACTATATCCAGAGTAGAATAATATCCAGCAAAAAATTAACTACAGCTACATGCTACAACATCAATGAATCTTGGAACACAAGTGTTTAAGAGGGAAAAAGGGGGGGAGGCTAGTTTCAGAAGACTATGAGGAATACTGAGGAATGGGGGAAAAGCATGTATGTGGACATGTGATATTGTCAATGTTCTATTTATTGGGTTGCGTGGTGGGTCCTTAGGTATAATATCTATTATATTATGATAAAAATAACATCCATAAAAAAATAATAATAACATCCATGTATGGATTAGTAATGAGACAAGAATTGTGGTTAATCCAGTTATGTGCTCTGGGATCCATTTGAAGGAGAAAGGACACAGTGTAGCAATTTTGTCGAGAAAGCCAGACTAAGGATCTAAGCTACTGTCTACAGACTCCTTGGACCGACCTCAGGAATCTGCCTCACCACAAGAATTCTTTAAGGATAGGAAGCAACCTAGACCAGAGACATTGCAGAAAGAGCAATGCATGAAGTTCAACAGACTGGTTTGAAAAAAAAAAAAATTCTAGAAGCCAAAAAGCCTTGAACCATTCCAACAAATCATTTCACGTTATTCATATTTTCTTTACTTTCGAAGGGAAGTTTGGAATACCCTAAGGAGCACTTTAGTTCTGAAATTGCTGGAGTAAATAAAAGAAATGTTACATAACTCATTTCTAAAAGAACAAGAGAACTATATTAACAGATTGACAGTATTCATAGGTTAATTAGGAAATCTGTTGGTGCTGTTAAGAAACTTGGCATATTTTAATTTAGATTGACGTTCCTCAAGATATAGGTATAAGTGATGTTCATTCAACAATAGTGAGATGTCACACAGTCTGTAAGATACTGATGTCTGGAGAGTGCTTACAGTCGAGCAGTATGTAAAATGTGTTCTGGATCACTAGGGATGTTTTTTCATCAAACTTAGGTCTTTGAAAGTATTCAGGTTGGAAAATTGATGCACCGTTGAGAAGAACTGAAAGAAAGGAGTTAAAAAGAAAAAGGGCTTTTGAGCTGATTAGAAACTATTTACAGAGGAACCATGTCACCACTGTCTTCCCATGGCCAACATTTTAAACACGGCCACCACAGCTGCAAGAGAAGGTTAGGAATGCCCTCTTCATTATTCAGGATGTTATCTATTGAACTGAATCTTTAAGAGTCGGATGAGAGAATAGATCATTGGCGGGAGCACTGAAAACATCTCTATATAGTCACCCAGAAACCAAGACGTGGCTTTCAGAAAATGGTTGCCTCCCAGAGTTTTTGCCTAATCACCTCACTTAGTCCTCACAACCAACGTATATGATGAAAACTCTTCCCCCCCCCCCCACAATTCCAGACCACTCTTAAGAGAGATTTTTTTTTTAAAGTCATAGAGCTACAGAGCTGCACAGCTAACAGGGGAGCCAGATCTACTGGACCTCAAAGCCCCAGTCCTGAGGGACAGGTGCTGGCTGAAGAACAGCCCTCAGAGGATTTCTGATTGGGTGGCGCCACTGCAGTGGGGGAGGGGAGGCCTGGACGGATGGTCAGGATGCAGACTTCTACTGGAATCCTTGTCTGTACTGTGGCCCTGCCTTCAGCTGAGCCTGGCATCCCCAAGCCTAAGGTCTCTGCTTTGCCTCTCAGCCCTAGCACTGGCCTCCTGCTCAACAGGGAGGCAGACTCGCTGCCCTCGGGGGATAAAAAAAGGAGGCCCATCAGTCAGGAGGGTGATCACTGCTGCAGAGAAAGACTTTCAGCCAATCCAGTTTTTGTCCCCACCTGCAACTCCAGGAAGTCGCAGTAACTAATTGCTGATGCTCCCCCTAGATCAGTAAGTAGCCTGTGTCTGAGTTTCTCCCCTGATCTCCCCTGATCTCCCCAAGCTCCCCTGATCAGCTTAAGTTATAGCTTTCTCCTGCCTGCCAAATCAGTAACTACTATCTCTCTGACTTAGAGCCTCCAAACTGTGGTTGCTTGTAGTGAGCATCCTCCACTGCTCTCTTTGTCCTTGTGGGTCTAGGCCTTTTTGGTGCCTATATTATCATTTTAATGCGGTTTTCAGAGAAAGCAGCTATAAACACATTTGTTCCATCTGCCATGCTCAACTGGCTCTTCTGAAACAAAAATATGTTCATGGACAAGAAAAATGTGTGCCTAAACCCTTATGTGATCTAAGAGTTTTACACAGAGCCTACTTGCAACATGCAAAACATTAGCCCCCACCACCACCACCCCCCACCACAAGCTCTAATTGTAAACAGGTGAGCCGTGTTCCTTAGTGCAGACATTTTTCTCGAATATGACCACCTACACTTATACAGTCTCTTTTCAAGCTTGGAGAAGGAAAATGAGAAAAGCCAATGCCAGCGACCCGCAGTTGTTCGTGTCTCCAGTAAAAAGGCCATCATTTGCAGCATGAGTTAGACTATTTGTCACAACGCTTGGATGCTGTTATTTTAGGCTAAGACTATGAAATGGTGGAGCATTACAGAATCGCACCACTGCCAGAGCTCTGGACATTTGGTAACTTCTAAGATTTAAAACTATAAAACAGAGGAATATCTCCCTTGTAAAGGGCATGGATTCAATTTCTCACCTGATCCTTTAACACCACAACTAACTTAACCAATCCAGTTGTCTGGGTTGTGTTTCTGATGCCCAGCAGGAGAACTTCATGACTTCTGACACTAACTGAATGAGCAGTTGCCTCATGTGGCCCTGATGCCTGCCATGGAAACTGAGAAGGTAGAAGAGACTGGAGCAGACCATAACCTCAGAGCCTAGGGCCCGGATGCTTCTCTCATGCCCACTGGAAAAGAAAAGCTATAACAAAAGCAATCCTACAAGATGCCACCTCTGTTGCTCACCCTCACCATAGGAGACCCTTGGGGAACCTTGTCCTGAGAGCCTCAGTTCATTTGTCAATCCTTCGTCCATTGGAAACTGTAAGGTCTACACCATTCCATTTCCCAAAGAAAATTCATATAAACAACAATAAAGAACAGGAATAAAATGGGAAGATGTGCTGCAGATTTTTAGCATCTTGCTTTCTTATGATGGATCTTCTGCATCCTTGCTCCTTTGAAATATTCTCACTGCAGTATAGAGAGAGCCCACCTGAGAGAGCTCCACAGAAAAAAAAGGAAAATCAAAAGTGGATTTCTTCACTGGTAATCATCTCAGATACAAAAGGGAAGGGAATAAAGTTGTTCAACATAATATGTCTTCAGGGAAATGTAAATTAAGACAACAGTGAGATACCACTACACCCCATTAGGATGACCAACGTCCAGAGCAATGACAACACCAAAAGCAAGTGAGGATATGGAGCAACAAGAATTTTCATTCATTGCTAGTAGGAATGCAAGCATTGCAGCCAATTTGGAGGACGGTTTGGCAATTTCTTACAAAACTAAACATACTCTTACCATACGATCTAGCAATCATGTTCCTTGGTATTTACCTAAATGAAATGAAACATTATGTCTACACAAAAACCAACCCATAGATGTTTATGGCAGCTTTACTCATAATTGTCAAAACTAGGAAGCAACCAAGATGTCCTTTAGCAGGTGAATGAATAAATTGTAGTAACCCAGACAATGGAGTAACATCACTGCTAAAAAGAAGTGATCAAAGGACGATGCCTGGATGGCTTAGTGGTTGAGCATCTGTCTTTAGTTCAGGTCGTGATCCCGGGATCGTGAGATGGAGTCCCACATTGGGCTCCCCACAGGGAGCCTGCTTCTCCCTCTGCCTATGTCTCTGCCTCTCTCTGTGTGTCTCTCATGAATAAATAAATAAAATCTAAAAAAAAGAAGTTATCAAGCCATGAAAAAACATGGAGAAACCAAACCCTAAATGCATATTACTTAAGTGAAAGAAACCAATCTGAAGCTGATCTGAAAAGACTACCCACTATATGATTCCAACTATACAACATTTTGGAAAAGGCAAAACAATGGAGCCGGTTTAAAAAAAAAAAAAAAAGACTGGTGGTTGCTAAGGGGTTGGGGCCAGGAAGGAATGAACTGGAGGAGTGGAGTGGAGTTTGGGGTCAGTGACACAATTCTGTATGATACTACAATGATGGATACGTGTCATTATACATTTGTCAAAACCTACACAACCTATACATAAACTATAATGATGTGTCAATGTAGGTTCATCAGTTGTAAAAAAAAAAAAAAAAAAAAACAAACCATACACTCACATGCAGAATGCTAGTCATAGCAGAAGTTGGGAGAAGGAAGGCCAGGGGGTATATGGAAAATCTGCCTTCTGCTCAGCTTTGGAATCAACCTAAAAAACTACTCTAAAAAATTAAGTCTTATTGTTTTAAGCAAATTCATCTCAGCCCAGTAATCAGGTTCCATCCACAGAACTTAACCAAGCATAGTCTCCTTTCCCCATGTCCTAGAGAGGGAGACTGTCACTGTTCAATCTTCTGAAAAGAAGGGCAGAATGATGCAAGGAAGGCAGGAACAGAGGGAGAAGCCTCATAAGCTGAGGGCTGAGAAACCAGGATAGGTGGTAACTAATTGTTACTAGATTAGTTTTCTATTGCTGCCTGCCAGATTAACATCAACATGATGGCTTCACACAACATACCTTTATTATCTCATAGTTTCTGTATGCCAGGAGTATGCCAAGGCTTAGCTGGTTCCTCAACTCAGGGTTTCATGAGGTTGCTATCAAGATGCCAGCTGGGCTGCATTTCATCAGAGACCTGAGGGGGGAAAGATTCACAACCAAAGTTGCTGGCAGAATGAGTTTCCTTGCAGGCATAGAACTCATAGCCGCTTGCTTCCTCAAGGAAAGTCTTTGACCTCAGGGAAGGTTCTAGTCCCTCCTTTAAGGGCTTTCACCTGATTAAGTCAGACCCATCCAGGACAATCTTTTTTATTAACTCAAAATCAACTGATTTGGGATTTTAATTACAAAATCTGTTCATCTTTGCCATATAACATGAACACAGGGGTGACATCTCATCGCTGTTGCTATATTTCATTGGCCAGAAGCGAGTCACAGTTTCCGTGAACACTCAAGGGGATCATGCAAAGAAGTGACTCACTGGGAGTCACCTTATGGAATGTCCACCACAATTACTCCATATTTTAGTTAGTAGAAAATAAAAAGAGCTGTTGTGAAGGATTTTTGACCAATGTCAGTCTCTTGGGTTTCTGAATCATTTCCTCATTAAGCTATAAAAAGAACAGATTAATTAATTTATGGCCTGGCTAAGAAAGCAGAGTCTCTCCTAAACTTTGGCCGAGAAAGGTCTTTGAATATGTCCATTTGGAAAAACAGCACAAAATGTCATAAACACTCTGGCTGACTTTTGGCTGCTAGTCACACAAACCAGTGAAAAATGGCTGGACGACAAGCCTATAAGATGAACAGTTGTAATACTTTAAAAACATGTCCTGCCCTATTCTTTTCACCCTTCCAAACATATACACCACCACCACGACCACCCCAGTCTGCTCCATTGGAGGCATCTGTCTGTCTGGAGGATGGTTAGAATTTGTTATCAAGAGAATGCCAAGAGAAAGAACTTGGCCTTTGACATGCACAAATGGTTTTTGGTTTGGGTTTGTTTTATTTTTTTTTTTTTCAACAAGAAAATAAGCTTAAAGAATAGGCTACTCTCAGGGAGGTGGATAGGGGGATGGGATAACTGGGTGACGGGCACTGAGGAGGGCACTTGATTGGATGAGCACTGGGTGTTATATGTTGGCAAATTGAATTTACATTTAAAAAATGTAAAAAAAAAAAAAGAATAGGCTACTCTTTTAGGAAAAGATTGTCTATATTCCTTAACTCCCTCCCTGCCCCCACTCTTGGTTATCAGAGCAGTTTGGCATTTTAGTAGACAGGCCCTGGCCTGAGAAACAATGGACCCTCCTTGGAGCCCCAGCAGCAGGAGGAGGTCCCAGAGCAGGCTGCAGGGACCATGCAGCTGAGAGCATCCAAGTCAGGGAGTCCAGCCAGCCAGGCTGAAGCTGCCCCCGCCACAAATGTCACTGTGAATATCCTGGGCAAGCTGCTGCCAGCTGTGGCAGGGACATTGCTCTCGGGCCAGAGGAAGCAAACATGCTGTTTCCAAGGACCCCAACTTTTCCCAGCCACTCTGAGCTAGGCTAAGCCATGTGACTACCCGTGCCTGGATATTATCTTAAAAAGAGAACCAGGAAGGAGAGGCTGGGGAATGGACCACATGGAAAGAATGCTCCCATTTATATGAAACTTTAGCCCATAAAACAATACTATATATTTTCTATTGGTACAACTCTATGTATGTAAGTTCATAGCAATGGGTACAGATCCACATGTCCCGACCCCAGAGCAAAGGAGCTGAGCCTGATCATAGGCCAGAGGAGCAAATTGACCAAATACAGATTTCAGAATTATAGACGTAATCAAAACTTAATTCATAAAAAGAATCATTGGAGGATTAAAAAAAAAATACACATTCTCTGGCCCTACCCCGAGACAGTGTGATCCCATCTCTGGTGGGTGGGGGACCAGGATTCTGCAGGTTTAATAGGGATCTCAGGAACGTCCACGGGGAGAGACCCACACCCGTCTGAGGACCTGTGTTTCCGAACTGCTGCACAAGATTTTGTTTGTTGCAACTGATTAACTAAACTTTGTCAATAACAGGCCTGAGGTTTGAGTCATATCTGAACGATCTCAAGGTCTGCCAAAGCAGAAAAACACCTGCCTCCAACTCCAGCAGTGAAAACATTCTCTACTAGAATGTGAACTCTAGGAGAACAGGGGCTTCATCTGTTTTGCTCATCCTGCGCTGCCAGAGCCTAGAACGCGACCCGTCACAGACGGCCCTCGATAAATATGTGACAAATGCATGAATGGATGAATGCTTGAATGATAAACCTGCAAACCTCTCATACCCCTAACAGTAAGTCAAATAGGCAAGTACAAGAGATCAGTCATATCACATTTTAAGGGGTTTATTCCATTCCCCTTTACTTGGCTCAAATACAAATAAAATTGCTTCTCCTTCTAAAGTAGCTGGGCCTCACAATCAGCCTCCCCAGTGCTAACCTGGCACCCAGCCACATGTACCACCAAAGAAACATAAACCAGAGTCCAAAACTCCTTGCAAAGCCACATTTTTACTGATGACTCTAAAAGAGTCCCCAACTGGGGCCTCACATGACAAACAAGGAGCAAAACTCCCCCCAAATCCCATTTTCCTATTTTTCCCCCAGAAGTCTTCACACTACACAGTGGCTCCCTCCCAGGACACGCAGCCTGCCCGGAGCCTCCTGCCTTCCTCTCCTCTCCCCCCACACCTCCCTCCTCTGGCCTTCCTAATCCTTTTCACTCTTCAGAGAAGGAATTTCATAGGCTTTGAAATTACAGCATTACATCCACACTCTTTTTTTTTCCAAAGGTTTTATTTATTTATTTATTCATGGGAGACACAGAGAGAGGCAGAGGGAGAAGCAGGCTCCAGGTAGGGAGCCCGATGTGGGACTCGATCCTGGGACTCCAGGATCACGCCCTGGGCCAAAGGCAGACGCTTAACTGCTGAGCCACCCAGGCGTCCCCATCCATACTCTTCATACAACTTAAGTCCTCTGTGCCCTGGGGCTCTCCCTCACCCAATTTCCAGATCAGCTGAAGAGAGGTCCAGGAATGGGGCATTCCAAGAAAAAGCTTCCCAAAGGCAAGAGAGGTGCAAGCACCACAAATTATTTGACATTAATAGTTTTTCCCTGTGATAGGTCAATGCAAGATGTGGCATCTACCTTGTTTTCAAGACCCAGTGCCTTGGGACACCTGGGTGGCTCAGTGGTTGAACATCTGCCTGTAGCCCAGCACATGATCCCAGGGCCCTAGGATCGAGTCCCACACTGGGTTCCCCACAGGGCCTGCTTCTCCTTCTGCCTATGTCTCTGTGTCTCTCATGAATAAATAAATAAAATCTTTTAAAACATTTTAAAAGGTCCAGTGCCTTTGTTTCCCAAGTCACCACCCCCGTTCACCAGCCCACCAGGACTCTGCTTCAATGTCAACTCTATTATTCTGCACTTATTATTATGTTGTGCAATTGCTCTCAATCTGTTTTGTGTGCTTCCACCCCACCCAACCCTCCCCGGGCAGGTGATAAGATTCTTGAGGGCAGATGCTTTGCCTCTTCATACCATTTGGATTCCTTCCACAGCTAATGTCCATGTATTTGCAGGTCAGGTGCTGGACAATATTTGCTAATTTCCTAAAAGGCCTCAGGTAGAACTTCCTCCTTGCTTTTCCAGAAAGAATATGCCTGGGAAGTAAAAAGGCAACCAAGTCATCTCTGAATACAAAGGGACAACTGTGTATGTAAATATATGATAGGAATAGTCATTCAAACATGAAATTGATCCTGGAGGACTCATAAAATAAACTGTAGGCGATCTGAACGTCTCCTGTGGATTACCAGCCAATTAATTCCACTGACACTGTACGAGGAATGGTTTATATTAAAGCAGGTTTGGAAAGTAGGCGATGGTAAGTCATTGCCCATTATCCACTTTCTCCTAATGTGAGAAGTGTGTCTGGCTACTGGGCCCGATTTGTATCCCTGGCTATGCCCTGTGGATAAACCCCAGCTGGAAGGGATTATGGCTGAGGAGCCCCGATTCAGGGAATTTATCTTTTCCTTCTAGCCCCCAAAATACCTGAGCAAGAGCTACCAGAGGAGGAGGAGGAGAAGATCAGTATGGCATAAAGGAAGATCTTAGCAGGGGTTTTAGATCATTAGTACGGAATAGTGCAAAATAGTCAAATGCAAGAAGAAAGTAGGTCAGTGGGAAAGAACGGATAGACTCCCAGCAAAAACCACGTGTGCTTTTCCACCCCCGTGCAAAGCCATTCCCGAGAGTCGAAGCAAATGTTGTTGTTGTTGTTTTGCACTGTACGCACTGTCTGAAATGCAAATCGGCTGCAACTAGCCTTGCAGGCCAGCAAGAGTAGTGAGAACCCTGAGCCCTCCTAGCAGTGTCAAGTGAGGTTCACACAGAGCAAAATTAATGCTGTAAACGAGACACAAAGTTCACTGATGAGCAACTCTCTCATGGGCAATTACCTCTTCTCTTCTCTCTCTCCTTCCTTTTTTTTTTTTTTTTTTTTTTTTTTTGCCATAGCGTTAAGGTATAGTAGGCAACAGAGGGTCTGAAGAAGACTGCAGTTTCATTAGGTCTGCCAAAGAAGGCAGCTTTCATGCATTTTCTGAGGTGTGCATAATTACAGGTGCAGTTAATGTGCTTAAGAGCTTAGGGGAAGCAATTGTATATGAAAGATAACTTCCTCGCAGACAGCTTTATTACAGCCGGGCCCGGCTGCCTCTCAGCTCCAGAATTATGCACACCTCTCCCTCCTCCCCACCCTTGTGTCCTAGAGGTGCTCTCAAAGATGTGGAACCTGTAGAAATATTTGACTGGGAGTGTGCAGGGCCCCGAGACTTATGCACACACCTAATACATCTCCTGGAATCTCACAGGACTCGCCGATGAAGAGAAGACTTGGGGGCAGGCCTCGGACAGAAGCTGCTAGCGAGAAATGCCTTGATGGATGAAAACTGATGGCGAGCAACCACCCGTAACAATTTTAAGAACACACGTGAGGGGGACGCCTGGGTGGCTCAACAGTTGAGCGTCTGCATTTGGTTCAGGGCATGATCCTGGGGTCCTGTGATCGAGTCCCACATCAGGCTCCTTGTGTGGAACCTGCTTCTCCCTCTCCCTGTGTCTCTGCATATCTCTCTCTCTCTCTCTCTCTCTCTCTCTCTCTCTCTCTCTGCGTCTCTCATAAATAAATACATAAAATCTTTTTAAAAAGAAAAAAAAGAAAGAACACACATGAAGTGCCCCGTGCAAGGCACCTTCCAGTGGAGTTGGGATCACAGTTGCAGCCCCACAGACGCAGAGGCCCATTGTCAGCACCCTACCAAAGTCCTGCTAAAGTCCTTCCATCCAGGACCAATGGAGACAAGCTGCTGTTTGCTGCTCCACGATGTCCCTTCTCTGCAGGGTAACACTGTGTGAGGCATATTTTCTCCATCAGGGACTACTGGCTCAGAATTGGGAAAAAGATGCCAGGATGTCAGTAAGGAAATCACCATGGCTCTTTTGGCTTGTACCAACAAGCAGGACTGGGGTCAAGTCCAATGAAAGGAAATAAAGAGCCAGAAGGAAAAGGGGAGAGCACAAAGGAATAGGGCATCAACCCACTGAGGCAGGTCCCTCTCTACCCGCCGTCTCTCTGCTTTTGTCTGTCTCTGCCCTTGCCTTCTCTCTCTCTCTTCTCTCTCTCTCTCTCTCTCTCTCTCTCACACACACACACACACACACACACACACACAAAGAGATGTGCCAAAACAAACACACAATGAGGACAAACGACACAAAGATACAGAGAACCATACACTGAAAGGCACAGACATAAAGATACACAGAGAAGCTTCAACTTGAACTTCTGCCCTTTCAAGAATGAGTCAGACCAACTATCTTTAAAAAAAAAAAAAAAAGGTTAAAGCCAGTTGTGTTTTTGTGAATGTAAGCACAATTAATCACATCATCTCTTGGTACTTACTACATGTTCTGACCAAAATGGAGCTAAGAACACTCTGTCCCTTCCACACATGTTGTTAATGGTCTGGGAGAAGCAACAGACCATGGACTAGACTACACGGGACAGTTTATAGCCTCTATTTCCCAGTGTCTTTCTAACAATTAATTGTCTTTAGCTTTTTTTGGAGAAGCAAGAAGAGAGTTTAGTCCATGACTTGTTTTCTTAGTCTATTACCTGTTTCTCATTTAACTAAGGCCCACTGACACAGCTTTTTATTTGTATCCCTTCCCCTTAGAGAATACTTGCCCTTTATAGTCAACAATACTGTATGATAAACTTCATAGTTGCTAAAAGACCAGATCTTAATTGTTCCTACCACCAAAAAAAAAAAAATGGTAATTGTGCATCATGATAAAGTATTAGCTAATGCTACAGTGGGATCACATTATCATATTACTCAATTTTACATGCCAGTTAGGTTCCATCTTTAAAAATACTCCTCTTTACAAAGAATCCAACACCATCTCCCTTCAATACCAGTTACCCCCATGCCACAGGGTTCCAAAATAGTGTATTAGGTTTTTCCATGAACAAAAAGACCTAGGATGATACTGTTCATGTTGCTTAACCCAGTGCTACAGAAGAACCAATGAGAATGGTCATTCTGCTTTTCCACCCTAGTGTGTAGCTTTCATCCTCAATGTCACCTCATGGCCCAAAATGACTGATGGACCACCAGCCATGGAAAGGCTAGACAGGACCTTTCATAACTGACTCAATTCTCCTTAAGTAGCTTTCCCAGATGTTCCCTACAAATTTATATATGATACACAGATTGAGAGATAGAGAGAGAGACATACATATACAGTCAAAACTTAGCCACATGAGTGTATCTCACTATAAGGAAAACCAGACAATTTGGTCTTTTGACTGAGCACGTGGTTGCCACAAGCTAAATTAGGATTCTGCTTTTAAGGAAGAAGGGAAGATTGGCTATTGGGAAATAACTGATTCAGTCATGTTTTACACAGAGCCTAAACATTTTCATTCACTCAACAAATGTTCATTGAATGTCAACTCTGTGCCGACTGTCCTCAGCAGAGTCCACATCTGGCCCTCAGGAAACCCTTGCATCCTGACCCTGACAGACGCCAGCCATGCAGGCTGTTCTGGGCAGCCTTGTGTTTGTTTGTTAAGAATTTATTTATTTATTCATGAGAGACACACAGAGAGAGAGAGAGGCAGAGACACAGGCAGAGGGAGAAGCAGGCTCCACACAGGTAGCCCGACATGGGACTCGATCCCGGGACTCCAGGATCACGCCCTGGGCTGAAGGCAGCCGTAAACCGCTGAGCCACCCGGGCTGCCCCAGCCTTGTGTTTGTGATATGCCTCAGACAGAGGCAGCCACATCCCACACTTCAGTCTTCCCTTTGCAGACATTCAGTTCCTATGTCCCCAAACACCAGGAGACACATGTCACATCCTTTGAATGATTCTCCTGAAGGACCCCAACATAGCCTGAGGCATGGGGAAACACTGAGGGTCAAGTGGGAACACAGCACACTGATGTTCTCTCCCAAGAATTACTCACTATTAGCCTTTTGCCTCAGAGGTGATTTTGAACTGTATTTTCCAGAATTCCCTTTCCTGTATGGCTCTGCACTAGGCTGGCCACAAGACACAATTTGTACAAGACATAGAAGGTGGAAGTGGAGCACCAGCTGACACTGTTGTGTCCTGAAGGCATCCTGGTTGCTCCCATGGATGCTCACCTCATTGCCACAGGGCAGCACTGACATGCGCAGCTTCTCCACTTGCCATGAGATCCCCGTCAGCTTCTCCAGGTCCTGGGCTGAGGGGGTGTGCTGCTCCTCGGCAGAGGGCACCAGAATTTCCTGTGGCCATGTGCAGCATTGGGCTGGAGTCTATGAGTCAGACGCAGGTTCCCATTTGCCCTCAGAAGTTTCAGCTGTCCTCAGGGATCCCCATTCATCCTCAGTTTCATTTTCTCTTATTTTTCATTCACATGCACATCTGTCCCACTGCCAGTCCAGCCAATGCTCCACAACTTCCAGCCCAACCACAGATGTGGAGCCACAGCATGCAGGGCAGACTCCCACGGCTGCGCAAGGTCCAGCCCTGCAAGACTTCCCAATTGCACAGTGTTCCCAACACCTGTGCTTCTCTAAAGGCACCCAATCTTCCCAATTAATTTCCACTCCTTTTATGTAGCCTGAAGCAGGTGGGCAATGAGCTAGTGCTGGCAGGAACTATATTTTCACCCTCCCCTTTACCTGCCCAACCTGGGCGATCCAGCACCTCATTTTAGAATGCAGTTACATGTGACAACTAACATTTGTTCCCAGCCTTGGAAGCTTCTGCTGAAACTCAGAGATGAGCAGAATTGTGTTTAACATCCTGTCATATCTGTCATTCTATCATATGTGATAATAGATGGATAGACTAGATTGATACATAGAATACATAGATGTGTAGATAGATAGAATTTAAAAAATAAATACCCTGGAGCTTCCCTATCATACTGTCCTGAGGACTCAAACCATGGAGCTATCTAAAAAGTGAAATAGAATAATAATGAAGTCTTTTGCCATTACAGCTCAGATTTTATAATTGGATATATGAGACAAACCCACCTTATGCTAATCTCCCCCATTACATTGGGTAATATAATGTTCAGTGTACAAATGTTCCAAACATAATTCTATAAAACTTTAAATATTGCTTTCAATTTTAAAAAATGAAATTCATACTTAGAATGTCGTTTCTCACCAATACATTAGCACTTAGATATTTGGCTTACATAAAAATAATTTGTTTAATAAATAAGTGCTTTTTTAAAGATTTTATTTATTTGAGAGAGAGAGCAAGGAAAGGAGTAGAGGGAGAGGGACAAGCAGACTCCCTGCTGAGCACAGAGCCCATCTCAGGGCGAGATCTCACAACTCTAAGATCATGATGTGAGCCAAAAGCAAGGGACCGACACCTAAGTGACTGAGCCACCCAGGTGCTCCAATAAACAAGTGCTTTTATAGATAACCAAATAATTATATTTTCTTTTGGGATGATTTTGCTATTTAATTTTATATATCAGTTTAATTTCATTTTAAATAAATCAGACACTTGCATTATAAATATATGAAATACTTCTTGTTTTGAAAATTAAGTAAACATTTAAAGACTATCTTGACAAATCATATATCCAAAAGAACATCATACCCAAAGTTGAGTTTTATAGAATGGAAAACTAAAAAAGTGTTACTTAAAACAATAAAGAATATTTTTTTAGTCAAGTAAGTTTGGAATAGACTGAGTTTTAAAATTTTCAAATTTATTTCTTTACCTCAAGACTTCTCAATGAGTTTTTTATGCTTCCATGCTTAAACTCACCAAAAAGAGGCATATTGGCAAATTTTTCCAAGTTTATTTACCAATGGAAACTTTCCTGGTAAAATATTTTGAAGAACTAACATTAAGGAACACACTTTGGTAAAATGCCACGGGGAAGTTATACAATACTTCAAAACAACCAACAACTTTTAAATATATTTGTATATATGTCAATATGTGAGTTTCAAGTTATATTCTCACTATATGTGCTAACTGGTTTATTGAAATCACTGTTTTATCATGACATCTCTATACTACCACTCCAATTATACACAATAGTCCCAAAACACAGTCTAAAATCAAATATAAATAATCTGGAGGGTTTCACTTTTTCTAACATAGTAATTTGTACAGAGTTGACTGACAATATTATGCTTTGTACTTTATTGACCAAACTATTTCTCTCTAGCTTAAATGACATTACAAGACAGGAGTTCCATGCTGACATGTAAAGAACAAGAGCGATAATTTTATTTCTAGGTATAAGATGGAATAAACAACTTGAAAACCCTCCCACTAAAAAAAATGCTTTCAAATGCAAGTGAAGTATAGTAAATACCCTGTAAAGTGCATAGCTGTGCTTATAATAAAGTAGAGGAAGTTCCCAAGTGCTAAAAATGAACTGGGAATTAGAAATCAGAAAGTTAAGGTCATCTGTGCTGGAGCAGGAGATGCTCCAACCAAATCAACACCCTTGGGTTGTAATGTCTCACAGACATGACAATGAGATTGAGATCTTAGTCCCCAACCAGACTGGGAATAAGACTTGAGAGGACACCCTTGAATGAAGTCAAGACTTTCAAATGACTACATCCTCAGTGAAAGGATGAGTTTGGGAATGGGGGGAGTTCATCGACTGTCCCAGAGAAACAGCAAGGAAGCTTTTAATTATTGGCCTGGGTTTGACTGGAAAAGGACTGTTCTGAGAATTTGCAACAATGGACCTGCTCTCACTCTGGTTTTTGGATTAAGTTATAGGCTCACACGGTCTAGAAACCTTGGTGCCAAAAAATTCAGATAAAAATGTTTCGGGATCCCTGGGTGGCGCAGCGGTTTGGCGCCTACCTTTGGCCCAGGGCGCGATCCTGGAGACCCGGGATCGAATCCCACGTCGGGCTCCCGGTGCATGGAGCCTGCTTCTCCCTCTGCCTGTGTCTCTGCCTCTCTCTCTCTCTCTGTGTGTGTGTGTGTGTGTGTGACTATCATAAATAAATAAAAAATTTAAAAAAAAATGTTTCCAGGGACACCTGGGTGGCTCAGTGGTTGAGCATCTGCCTTTGGCTCAGGTCACGATCCTGGGATGCGGGATCAAGTCCCGCATCAGGCTCCCCACAGTGAGCCTGGTTCTACCTCTGCCTGTGTCTCTGCCTCTCTCTCTCTGTCTCTCATGAATAAATAAATAAAATCTTTTTTAAAAAAATGCTTCCAAAAGGTTAATATTCTTAAGGTGTCTGACAGAAGCAAACTTAAAACTGCTCTGAAACTCAGGCCACAGAGAAATTCATAAGATAATCCCACCAATAATATGCACATAACCTAGAATGGATAGATACAGGAGGAAATAATCCACTATGGGGGAGAAAGGTCAATGAGCCCAGAAAACAGCATAATTAATCCTCCAATTAATCCTCCATTAACCCCTCAATGATAGAACAATTCAAAAATCTATGAATGAGTATATCTTAAATTGTTACTCATAAAAGAAAGAAACAAAGCTATAAGAACAAGAAACTATGGGGATCCCTGGGTGGCGCAGCGGTTTGGCGCTTGCCTTTGGCCCAGGGCGCGATCCTGGAGACCCGGGATCGAATCCCACGTCAGGCTCCCAGTGCATGGAGCCTGCTTCTCCCTCTGCCTGTGTCTCTGCCTCTCTCTCTCTCACTGTGTGACTATCATAAATAAATAAAAAAAAATTAAAAAAAAAAAAAGAACAAGAAACTATGAAAAATAACCGACATTTGAAAACCTATCAAAATAGAGCTTCTAGAAATGAAAAATCTAGTCAGTTTGATTTTAAACTCAATGGATGATTTAGATAAAAAATTAGACACAGCTGAAGAAGGGAACCGGTGAATTGGAAGATATTTCTAGGAAAATTACCCAGAATGAATCACAGAGAGATAAACAAATGGAAAATATTTCAATTTGGAAAACATGGAGGACAAAATGAAAAGATCCCACATCTCTCCTCAGGGAGAGATAATGCAAAGATAAAGAGACAATACTTCCAAAATTGAAGAAAGACGGGAATTCTATAATTCAAGAATACCTTCAAATATCAAGCATAATAAATAAAAATATACCCTCACTTAAGACATTGTAGAGAAAGGCTGCAAAATATTAAAGACCAAGAGAAAAAATTTATGGGAAGCTTGGAGAAAAACACAGCATGCCCACAAAGGAACAGCAGTTGACAATACTTATAAACTGTAATAACTGGACCCAGAAAACAACAAGAAAAGCATTCAAAGTGCAAAGGGAAAAACAGTCCTCTTAGTATTCTAAACCCAGCCAAACTATAATTGGAAAAGGAGGACATAATAAGGACATTTTCAGAATACTCAGGTTTTTATCTGCAAAACTTCACTTAAAAAATAAAACTGATTATTACTTTAGTAAGGAAAGAAAGTGAACACAGAAGGAAAGACTGAGAGGCAAGAAAGTTGAGCAAGGAAATCAGAAAATATGTATATTTATAAAGAAACTTTGATTAGAATAAAGCAAGGATAGTGACAGAGGGATGAAAATAAGGTACAACTCAAGAGTGGAGAGAAATATCATGAAAGATGAAAGAGACAGTTGAAGGTAAAACAGCCTAAAGTATTAATCATGTGTTCTCAGTCAGGAAGTGTGTAAGTACATGCTCTAACTCAGTATGGATACGGGCATAAGAGGGAGGTACTGTGGTTTGGGTTCTTTTTTTTAAAGATTTATTTATTTATTTATTCATTAATGAGAGACAGAGAGCGGGGAGAGGCAGGGACACAGGCAGAGGGAGAAGCAGGCTCCATGCAGAGAGCCCAATGTGGGACTCGATCCCGGGTCTCCAGAATCAGGCCCTGGGATGAAGGCAGTGCTAAACCACTGAGCCAGTAGGGCTGCCCTGGTTTGGGTTCTAATACATGAATACTATAATATATTGAGTCAAATGAATTTTTTGGTTTGCCAGTGTATGGGAAAGTTATATTTAACCTATCTATTAAGTGTACAGTAGCACTGTGTCTAAAAAACAATGTACATACCTTAATTTAAAATTACATTCTTACTAAAACAATGTTAACCATCATTTGAGCTCTCAGTGACTTATAATCTTTTTGTTGGGGGAGGGTCTTGCCTCTATCTTGATGGCTGCTGACTGATCAGGGTGGTGGTTGCTGAAAGGCAGGGTGGCTGTGGCAATTTCTTAAAATAAGACTACAATGATGCTTGCTGCCCCAATTGACTCTTCCTTTCACAAACAACTTCTCCATGGCATGTGATGCCATTTTATAGAATTTCTACCCACAGTAGAATTTCTTTCAAAATTGAAGTCAATCTTCTCAAACCCTGCTACTGCCTTACCAACCAAATTTATGTTATACTCTAAATCTTTTGTTGTCATTTCAACAATCTTCCCAGCGTCTTCCTCAGATAGATTCCATCTCAAGAAACCACTTTGTTGACTCATCCATAAGAGGCAACCTCTCATCCATTCAAGTTTTATCATGAGATCGTGGCAATTCAATCTCACCTTAGGTTACACTTCTAATTCTAGCTCTTGTGCTATTTCCACATCTATAGGTGCTTCCTCCCCTGACATTTTGAACCCCTCAAAGTCATCCATGACGGTTAGAATCAACTTCTTCCAAATTCCTGTTAATGTTGCTATTTTAACCCCTTCCCATGAATCACAAGTGTTCTGAATAGCATCTAGAACAGTGAATCCTTTCCAGATTTTCAATTTATATTGTCCAGATCCATCAGAGGAATCCCTATCTATGGCCACTTAACCTTATGAAATATGTTTCTTCAATAATAAGAAACTGAGGGGCGCCTGAATTGTTCAGCTGTTTAAGTATCTGATTTTGGCTCAGATCATGATCCTGGGGTCCTGGGATCAAGCCCCGCATTGGGTTCCCTGCTCAGTAGGGAGTCTGCTTCTCCCTCTCCCTCTGCTCTTCCCCCCAACTTGCTTGTGTTCTCCTTCTCTCTCTCTCTCAAATAAATAAATAAAATCTTTTTTTAAAAAAGAACCTGAAAATCAAAATTCTTCCTTGATCCATGAGCTACAGAATGGATGTCATGTCAGTAGGCATGAAAATAGTAATCGCATTGTGCATCTTCATCAGAGCTCTTGGATGACTAGATTCATTGTTAATGAGCCATAATTTTTTTAAAGATTTTATTTATTTATTTATTCATGAGAGACACAGAAAGAGAGAGAGGCAGAGACATAGGCAGAAGGAGCAGGCTCCATGCAGGGAGCCCGATGTGGGACTCGATCCCAAGTCTCCAGGATCAGGCCCTGGGCTGAAGGCAGCGCTAAACCACTGAGCCACCCAGGCTGCCCTGAGCAGTAATATTTTGAAGGTAATCTTTTTTTTCTGAGCAGTATGCCCCAACAGTGGGCTTAAAATATTCAGCAAACCGTGTTGTAAACAGATGTGCTACCATCTAGACATTGCTGTTCCAATCTACAGGCAGAGTAGATTTAGCATAATTCTTAAGGGCCCTAGAATTTTGGAATGGTAAACGAGCACTGGTGTCAAGGTAAACGAGCACTGGTGTCAACTTAGTCACTACCTGCATTAGCCCCTAACAAGAGAGTCAGAAGGTTTCAAGGCAGTCAATTCACTTCTCCTCTCTAGGTATGAAAGTTCTAGATGGCATCTTCTTCCAACAGAAGACTGTTTTATCTACATTATAAATTCATCATTTATTGTAGCCACCTTAATGATCTATCTTACCTAGATTTTCTGGATAACTTGGTGCAGCTTCTATATCAGCACTTGCTGCTTCACCTTGTAGTTGTATGTCATGGACACAGCTTCCTTCCTTAAACCTCATGAACCAACCTCTGCCAGCTTCAAACTTTTCTTCTGCAGTCTCCTCACTCCTCATAGCCTACACAGAATTGAAGAGTTAGGGCCTTGCTCTCAGATGAGGCTTTGGCTTAAGGGAACATTGTAACTGGTTTGATCTTCTAGCCAGACCACTAAAACTTTCTCCCTATCAGCAACAAAGTTGGGTTTTTACTTCTGATTTATGTGTTCTTCTCTGGAGTAGGGTTTTTAATTTCTTCCAGAACTTATCTTTTTTTTTTCTTTTCTTTTTTTTTTTTTTTTTGCATTCACAATTTGGCTGTTCATCACAAAAGGCCTACCTTTTATATCCAAGCTTTTGATGTGCCTTCCTCACTAAGCTCAACCATTTTTAGCTTTTGATTTAAAGTAAGAGACCTGTGGTTCTTCCCTTTCTCTTGAACACTTAGAAAGCATTGATTTTAGGGTTATGAATTAGCCTAATCTCAATATTGTTATATCTCAGGGAATAGGGAGGCTGGAGGGGGGAGAAACACTGGGGAAGAGCCAGTCAGTGGTGTGGTCAGGACACATGCAACAGTCATTGATTAAGTTCACCACCGTGTTATATGGGTGCCGTTCATGGCACTTGAAAACAATTACAATAGTAACATAAAAGATCACTAATGACCATAACACTATATTATTATAATGAAAAAGTTTGAAATCTTATAAGAATTACCCAATTGTGACACAGAGGCACAAAGTGAACAAATACTGTTAGAAAAAAAATGGCACCAATAGACTTGCTCAACACAGGGTTGCCACAAACCTTCAATTCGTAAAAAAAAAAAAAAAAAAAAATCATATTTGTGAAGTACAATAAAGTGAAGTGCAATAAAAGGAGGTATGTCTCTATTAAGTTTCATGTTACACTTTGTGGGTAACCAGTAAAAGAACAGGAATAGGATGCATAGCTTCCAAAGAAAATGAAGTGCGGAGAGAAAGAAAATAGGGAAAACTTAAATTAACCAATAAAATGGAAGGTAGAAAAGCTAAAGCAAAACATAGTAAGTACAAAGCAAAAGGAAACCTGTAATCATAATTGCTGGAGATCCACCAGGTAAAAGAAAGATCTCAGCTTACTTTTTAAAAATAAAATCTGGCTGTGTTTCCACAAGCAATATGTTTAAAATATAGTATTACAGAAAGGTTAGAAATATAAGAATAGAGAAAGGATATACCAGAAAAATACAAACCCAATGAAAGCTGGTACAGCTACATAAAATGAGATAAAACAAACTTTAAGTCAAAATTCGTTAGCAGGGGAAAAGATGGTCATTATATAGTGATAAAAGTTCACTAGGAGGATATTATAATTTTTTATTTTCTTTCTTTCATTTTTTCTTTATTTTATTTTATTATTTTTTAATAGAATGTTAAGCATGCTCCACGCCCAGCACATAAACCCAACATGGGCTCAATTTCACAGCCCTGAGATCATGACCTGAGCCAAAATCAAGAATTGGATGCTTAACCAACTGAGCCACCAAGGTGCCCCAGAAGATACTATAATTTTAAACTGTATTTTATAACACAGCTTCAAAATGTATAGAATTACTAAAATTATAAGAGAAACAGGCTCACAAACATTGTGGAAGATCCTACCTATGTCTCTGAATGCCTGGTGGACAGAGCAGAATAAAATATGGAAGGGGTGTAGAAGATCTTCACAAAGAGGATGAAGAATAAGAGTATTAGAGAAGAACATGATCATTCTTCTCTTAGAGAAGAATAAAATATATATCAGGTGTATATATATATGCATATATATATATATACCTGAATGCTCAAATTAGAAAATATACATTTATGTTCAAATACATAAAAACTATTTTTAGGGGACTCAGGTGGTTTAGGTGGTTAAGCATCATAATCTCGGGGTCTCTGCACTTAGTGAAGAGTCTGCTTGAGATTCTCTCTCCTTTCCCTCTTCCCCTCCCCATGATCATTCTCTCTCTCTCTCCCCCCACCCCCTCTCTCCCTCTCTCTCAAATAAATAAATAAATCTTTAAAAAAACATTGTTTTTAAATCATGGTAATTATTATGGACTACATGTTCATGTCCCCCTGAAAGTTATAAGTTGAAACCCACCCTCCAGTGTGATAATATTTGTAGGTGGGCTTTGGGAGATGATTAGGTCGAGATGAGGTCACGAGGATGGTGCTCCATGATGGAATTAGTGCCCCTTGAAGAGAAGGAAGAGGCCATTGTGAGGACAAAACAAGAAGGCAGCTGTCTGAAAAGCAAGAAATATCTGCTCTCACCAGACATGACATCTGCTGGCACCATGATCTTGGACTTCTAGCTTCCAAAACTGTGAGAAAAGAAGTATTTGACAAGCCAGCGGTCTGTGGTATTTGTTATAGCAGCTAGAGCTTACTAGAACAAGAATATAACTGATACATATAAATGCAGCAGGACTTTGAGGTCCTCACTCTAAACAGCATTTATCAGACTTTTATTAGATGCACCACGTTCAGGGTGCCTGGGTGGCTCAATCAGTTGGACATTTGCCTTCAGCTCAGGTCATGATCCGGGGGCCTTGGGATCAAGTCCCGCAGCAGGCCCCCTGTTCAGCAGGGAATATGCTTCTCTCCCTCCCTTTGCTCTTTCCCACTGTTCTCTCTCTCTCTTTCAAATAAATAAATAGAATCTTTGAAAAGAAGAAGAAGAAGCAGCATTACATTCTTCTTAGGACCCCCAATTAGACACCAGTAATACAAATGCTGGAGAGACTTCCGTAAAGAAATGAAGGATACTTGAAAATTTTACAAAGTGACTCCTTAAATCCAAAGCAGTGGCCGTAAGCTTATATAGCTGCTTTTATTAAAGGGGCTAACATGAGCATTCATTTACATTCTAGAAAGAGGGAACAGGATATGATAAAAGTATCCTCAAAAATGATTTTCTCTGCAGTCAGCTCAAGTACAGGGAGAAGAAATTAACGTAATGATACAGAAATGCCTCCTAGAGGCCAAGAGACCATGTACAGTTAGATTCATGGTGTCCTTGGGAATGGGCCCCTCTCTCCACTTCTTCCTCTCTCCACTCGGCCTTTAGTCCACCTGAAGCCTGCATGTCTGCTGCCTTCTCCCCTCCCTGCAGACGAAGATCCCACGTGCATCCATCAGCCTGCCAGGGCCTCAGACAGCTACTCCAGACTCCATGTGGCCTGCATGCTGGCAGCAGTGTCTCCCATTTTCATAATTTCAAATTACAGGAAAGAGCCATGCCATACAAGACCTAAGTCCCCAGACAGCATGGAGCCAGGAGTCTTCTACCTCTGCCCAATTATCAAAGCCAAGGAGAAGTGGCAGGTTTTAATGGGACATGGCCACTGAGAGCTGGAAAGGCCATGTTCAGAGAAGCCAAAATAGAAGTACCCTATACGTTGGGTAACAGTGAATCACTCTACTCCATTTCCAAGAAGAAAAGAAGTATGTAATTTGCAAGGGGAGACATTAACATTGATAAATAAGAACATGCCTACTAGAGCAACTGTGATCTCTGGGATAGCCCTTTAACAAGCTTTTATTAAAGACCATGTTTACATATTAAATACCACGTGCCAGGAATTGAATAGGGCTGAGATGATACAAAGGTAACTCTGCATGCAAAGAACTCATGATGTAATGGAGTACGTTATTAAGAAGAGCTGTGCCATCTGTTTCTCTAGAAAATTTTAAGAGTGATCCTTCCAGGGAACTTCAAATACACTAGAGTCCGAGGCCTTCAGACAACTCCTGTATGTCCTCTGGAAATTATACCAAGCCCCTGCTTGCATGCTCTTCTGTGCAAGAAACCTTAGATTTCTTGTTACCTCTGGGAATATCCACTTCAGCTTAGGAAAGCACTTGTAGAGAGAGGCAATTAGAAAAGAACTGAGCCCTTTTGTATTCTGCTTATGTTTACTTTAACCAATTTTAGGGACCATCCAATTTCCTCTTCCACTGTTGAGAGCCAGGATTTACCAGCACGTGCAATCAGGCGTGGACAGAGTCAGGTGTCTTCCGCACGAGGTTGCATGGTTACCACCTCATCCACCTGTTCAGCGGACCAGACACACTGCTGCTGGGTTTCCTCGGCAGCCCCTTGCTCTGGGCTGCTCAGAGAACATCACAAGCGTATTAGTCCTAATGCACTACTACATTTCTGCAAGGAAATAAAATACTATTCCCTGGTGGGAAAGTTAAAGCCCAGTAAGAGGACTTAACCCACTGCACAAAATTAGTGATGAGAAAGTCTTGAGCTCCTAATTCCCAGTCCCTTGTGAGAAACAGAAAACCCACAGCCCAGCAGCTGGAACTCTCCAGGTACAATCCCAGAGTCACCTGTTTCTAATTATGCCTGCTTGTATCATGAGTTACTGATTAAGATGAGAGTCAGAAGAATGGAACCAGGAGAAAGTAGAAGTACAGTCTCTTAAAAGGGTGTGCAGGGCACAAGGGACCAGCCCCACAGGGGGACCCAGCCATGGCAGTCTCAGCTCCTCTTGGCCCTCTCCTCTGTAGGGCATTAGCCAGAAGCAGGCTTCCTATTCATCATGGAAACCCCTCCACATGGCTTGTTTGCAGGTTATGTCTCTGATTGGCTGAGAGGAGCCCAAGAGAGCTCTGTGGGAGAAGAGAGCAGGAGGCTTCATACAAACTCAGTTGGGCTTTAGGGAATCAGTCTGTGAGGGGGGAAACCCGATCTAACACCAATCTTCCAAAGAGGTTTGGTTAATAAAGCAGCAGAAGGGTGATTTTCTACCATGGTTCCTCTATAATCCAGCTCCACCTGGGGACCCTGAGGGCAGCAATGTAATGATCCCTGAGGGGGCTTGGCTGAAGTGTCACTCACCTTTCCATGAGAAAGACCCTCCTCAGAGAGGGCAATTTTGACTAGACTTTGTTTCTACTGTTCTGTTATGCTTCTAGAACTTGTCATTGCAAAGGTTTTGTGTTTTTTTTAACCCCAAAATATCTTGATCCAAAATAAATGGATTAACTTTATACAGCATTACATCAAATGAAGTCCATTGACCTTTCTGATTTTCTTTTCTGAGAACAGCTGATGTGTGTCTTGCCAACCACCTTTCTAACCAGGAGGGCCAGAATAAGTGCCCTGAGACTCTCCCATATTGTGGTCCTACCATACATCTTATATTTATTAGCTGAGGGACCTTGCAAGTTATTTAATTTATGTAAGCCTATTTACCCCATCTGTAATCTAAGGATGGTAACACTACCTATCAAGGTGGAGAAGATTAAGTGAGAAAATGTAATTCTATTTTGTAACCGCCACAGTAATAATTGTTTCAAGCAAAGAATCATCAAAAGATGCTAAAATCAGTGGGTGAAGGCATGATAAGAAACAGAATATTTACACAGTCTCTAAAAATCTCCCCCAGAAGATACCTATTATATCTAAGCAAAAAATAATAACTTTACAGAGAAGAAACAGGCAAACACCACCCTAGTCAAGGGATCAAAGGCTATAGCATCACCAGTAATGGAACAGAGCTCCTGATAAACAGTATTGAGAAGGCACAACAGCACAACTGCCTTGCCAAAATCACATAACCTGAATCTAGTCATGTGGAAACACCAAATGAACTCTAATTAAGAGATAGCCTACAAAATAACTGTCCTATACTCTTCTAAAATATCGAAGTCATAGAAGTATTTATCATCCCCAAATACCTGGCACTTGTGAATAGGTTACCTTGCAGAGTAAAAGGGTCTTTTGAGGTATGGAGATCATCCTGGATTATCTGAATGGGTCCAATCTAATCAGATGAAGACACAAAGCCAAGACCTGCCCTCCCTAGTTGTGTTCAGAGATGTGACAATGAAAGAAGAGCTGTGACCATCTGAGAGGGTCTTGATGTAGCTGGACATTGCTGGCTTCCAAAGTGGAAGAAAGGGCCACACGTCCAGGAATGCAGGTGACATCTGGAAGCTGGAAAGTGCAAGGAAACAGATTCTCACTTAAAGCCTCCAAAAAGGAACCAGCCCTACTAATACATTGATGTTAGCCCAGGGAGGACATGTCAGACTATAAGATAATACATCAGTGTTGCTAAAGCCACTGATTGTGTGGTAGCCTGTTATAAGAGCAGGGAAAAACCAATAGTCATGAGAGAAAAGACTGAGAAACTGTTGCAGGTTAAAGGAGACTGAAGAGGTGTGACTCTTCAGCAATACTTCCAAGCACTATGCCTCCTGAATCGAATCCTGGACTAGAAAATGGGTATTAATTGAGCAGTTGAAAACTCTGAGTGAGATCTCAGGGTAGATAATAGTATTGTATAAATGTTGATTTTCTGATTTGGGTCATTGTGTTGGTTGTATAAGAGAATGATCTTGTTTTAAGAAATACACAATGAAGTTTCTGGAAGTAAAAGGGCAACAATATACCTGCAACTTATTGTCAAGTGTGTCAGAAAAATATATGTGTGTGTATGTGATACATGCAGTTGATGTGGTGTATACATGATGTATGGATACATTGATGCTCATAAGAAGAGAGAGAGAAAGAAAATTATGGTAAAGTGTAAGCATTTGCTGACTCTGTGTTGTGAAGAGCATACAGAAGTTCTGTATACTATTATTACAACTTTTCTTTATAAGTCGGAAGTTTTTCAAAGTAAAGTTGAAATACTGAAAAAGTGAAAAATGTATATAAAATATAGCACCCTACCTGACACTCAGGAAATTTCTAGTGAATCTAGACTTTTGCTATTCTTTCTGGGTCTAGCATGCTCTTTGTCCATGGTAGGCAAGAGTAAATGGGGTGCAGTGGTTAGAAGCACAGTTGACCTTGGGCCTCCAGGCATTTGAATCCTAACTTGGATTCTTACTAAGTGTGTGACTCTGAACAAGGCATTTAACCACTCTGGCCTTCAGTTTTCCCATCCATTAAAGAGGGGGGTAATATCTACATCAAGGTTATGAGGCTGAAGTGAACTGAGGTGTGTAAAGTACATAGACTAGCCCTAGACATGAAATCAGCTCTATGTACCTTGGGCTATTACATGGTGGGTTCTAATAAGATATCAAAAAGATGCTTGTCTGAACATCCATCTGCATACTTCTCCAGCTGGTTGTCAGGGTTCTACCATTACAGTTTATAATTCTAGCTTAGGGATTATTTATTGCCTAAATTCACTAAGTATATCCATCACTTAGACAGTGGTATGTAGATGGATTTGCCAGAGCTTTTACTAAGAGCAAAACCCTACAAGACAAAAAAAGACAGCACAAAAAGGGGCTGATCTTAAGGAATATGTCTTGTTCCATGGAGGATAAATAACACTGAAAAGGTAAATGCCATATGAAAGCTAAACTGATTACTACAAATCAATTTCATTTTATTTTCTGGAGCATAAGTCTCAAAGAAGATCACATACGAAGGAACCAGAGTCAGAATGACATCAGACTTCTCAACAGCAACACTGAATCCAAGATGATAATGGAGCAACACTTTTAAAATATTGAAAGAAAAGAACTTTGAACTATTATGTTGTATTTATCTGAATTGCCATTCAAATGTAAAGATATAATAAAAGTATTCTTAGAAATATAATGCCTCAATAATTTACCACAAAATGATCTATATTGAGAACATTTTGGGAGAAAAAACTCAAATATGAAAAGAAATAAGACCAAGAGGCTGCAAATAGTATGGAGAGGAAAGATGATCAAAGTTTATTGTGGTCTCAATTTTTCTTGGCACTAAATTAAAGGAAAAGGAAAAAAAGCATATCCATAACAAAAAGTGAAACTCTAGCCAATATTTCATGGGTAATCTTTTAGAACAAGGATATAGAAGTTGATTTAAAAAACCAATAAAGATAAACAGGAGTATGAGCTTAAGTTTAAAACAAACACCAGAACAAAAAATAGAATGTAAAATCATCAAGGTGCAGAAGAAATTTCAATCCATTCAGTGGAATAGGAAGAGATAAATATAGGAAAACAAATGAAAAATATAAGATAGAAATAAATCTTATTATGATAGTAATTATATTAATCTACATGAGTTATACTACTGAGTAAAGAAGACAGCCTTTTTAAGACTGTATTCATTTATTATTTATTAATTTATTTATTTTAGAAAGAGCACATGAGGAGAGGAACAGAAAGTGGGGGGGAGGGGATCTCAAGCAGACTGAATTGATCAGAGAGTCCCATGCAGGGCTTGATCCCATGACCCTGAGATCATGACTTGAGCCAAAACCAAGAGTTGGATGCCTAACAGACTGAGCCACCCAAGTGCCTCAAGAAGACATTCTTAAATGTGCCAAACAATAGACATAGGATAAGAGAGTGGATAAAAAAATAAGACCCGTCAGGGTGCCTGGGTGACTCAGTCAGTTGGCATCTCACTCTTGATCTCAGCTCATGTCTTGATCTCAGGGATATGAGTTCAGACCTGACGTTGGTTCTATGCTTGGCATGGAACCTACTTTAAAAAACAAACAAACAAAAGCCATCTATATGCTTTCTACAAGAGATGTATTTCAGACCTAAATACACCTACAGATTGAAAGTGAGAGGATGGAGAAACATTTATCATGCAAATGAATGTCAGGAGAAAGCTAGAGTAGCAACACTTATGTCAAGCAAGATAGACTTTAAAACAAAGCTGTAACAAGAGACATAAAAGAACATGTAACGATAAAAGGGAAAATCCAACAGGAAGATATAACAATTGTAAATATGCACTCAACATGAGAGCACCCAAATATATGAAACAGTTAATAACAAACATAAAGGAACTAATCAATAGCAATACACTAACAATAGAGAACTATATAAACCCCACTTACATCAATGGACAGATGATCTTAAAAAAAAAAAATCAACAAGGAAATAGTGGCTTTGAATGGCACACTGGACCAAATGGATCTAACAGATAGATTCAGAACATGCCATCCTAAAACAGCAGACTACACATTCTTTTTAAGTGTACATAGATCATTCTCCAGAATAGATCATGTATTAAGTCACAAGATAAGTCTCAATGAATTAAAAAAGAATGAAGTCATACCATGCATCTTTTCTGACTATACAGCTATGAAACTATAAATCAACTACAAGAAAAAAATCTAGAAAGGACACAAATACATGGAACTTAAATAACATGCTACTAAACAATGTATAGGTCAACCAAGAAATCAAAGAATAAATCAAAAATTACATGGAAACAAATGAAAACACAATGCTCAAAAATCTTTGGGATGAAGCAAAAGCAGTTCTAAGAGGGAAGTTTATAGCATTACACACCTACCTCAAAAAGCAAGAAAAACCTCAAATTAACAACCTTATTTTACACCTAAACAAGCTAGAAAAAGAACAACAAACAACACCCACACCCAAGCCCAGGAGAAGGAAGGAAATAATAAAGATTAGAGAAGAAATAAATGATATAGAAACAAAAAAAAATAGGACAGATCAAATGAAACCAGGAGCCGGTTCTCTGAAAAAAATCAACAAAATTTATAAATCTCTAGCTAGACTCATCAAGCTTGTTGTTGAGAAAGGACTCAAACAAAATCATGTATGAGAGAAGAGAAATAGCAACTAACACCACAGAAATACAATCATAAGAGAAAATTATGAAAAATTATATGCCAATAAATTGGACAAGCTAATGGATAAATTCCTAAAATCATGTAACCTACCAAAACTAAAGCAGGAAGAAATAAAAAATTTGAACAGACTGACTAGTAGCAAGGAAATTAAGTCAGTAATAATTAAAAAAAAAAAAAAAAACACAAGTCCAGGACCAGACAGCTTCATATGGGAATTCTACCAAACATTTAAAGAAGAGTTAATATCTATTCTTCTCAAACCATTTCAAAAAATAGAAGAGGAAGGAAAACTTCCAGATTCATTCTGAGGCCAGTATTACCCTGATACCAAAACCAGATAAAGACACCACCAAAAAAAGAGGACCATAGGCCAATATCTCTGATGAACATAGATGTAAAAATCCTCAACAAAATTTTAGCAAACCAAATCCAACAATACGTTAAGAAAATCATTCACCATGATCAAGTGAAATTTATTCCCAACTTGCCAAGGTGATTCAATATTTGCAAATCAATCAATGTGAGATACCGCATCAATAAGAGAAAGGATAGAAACCATATGATCACTTCAATAGATGCATAAAAAGCATTTGACAAAGTACAACATCCATTCATGGTTTTTAAAAAACCTCAACAAAGTGGGTTTAGGGCAATGTACCTCAACATACTCAATTGTGAAAAACTGAGAGCTTTTTTCCCTAAGGTTAAGAACAAAATGAACTGTCCACTCTCACCACTTTTACTCAAATTTTACTGGAAGTCCTAGCCACAGCAATCAAACAAGAAAAAGAAATAAAGGCAGCCAAATTGATAAAGAAGAAAGAAAACTTCCACTATTTGTATATGACGTGATACTATATATAGAAAATCCTAAAGGTGCCCCCAAAAAATCATTAAACCTGATTAATGAATTCGGTAAGATCATAGAACACAAAATCAATATACAGAAATTAGTCACATTTCTATACACTGATAATGAAGCAGCAGAAAGAGAAATTTAAAAAACAATCCCATTTACAATTGCACCAAAATTAATACCTGGGAATAAACTTAACCAAAGAGGTAAAAGAACTGCACTATGAAAACTATAAAACACAAATGAAAACATTCAAGACAACACAAAGAAAAGAAAAGACATTTCATTGTTGTGGATTGCAAGAACAAATATTGTTAAAATATCCATTCTACCCAAAGCAATCTATAGATTTAATTCAATCCCTATCAAAAAACCAACACATTTTTCACAGAACTAGAATAAACAATCATAAAATTTGTATGGAACCACAGAAGTCCCTGAATAGCCAAAGTAATCTTGAGAAAGAAAAACAAAGCTGAGAGTATCAGAATTCCAGACTCAAATTATACTACAGAGCTGTAGTAATCAAACAGTATGGTACTGGCACAAAAATAGACACATAGATCAAGAGAACAAAAACAGCCCAAAAACAAATCTGCAATTATGGGGTCAATTAATCTTCAACAAAGGAGGCAAGAATATGTAATATGGGAAAAAATAGTCTCTTCAACAAAAGAGAAACTGGTTGGGAAAACTGGTCACATGCAAATGAATGAAATTGGACCACTTTCTTACACCATACACAAAAATAAATTCAAAATGTATTAAAGACATAAATGTGAGATCTAAAACCATAAAAACCTGGAAAAGAACATAAGCCTCTTTGAAGAACGTAACTTCTTTGAAGAACGTAACCAGGGATGTCCAATAAAATCTTTTTTAAAAACTACATTGAGGGCAGGCCTGATGGCTCAGTGGTTGAGCACTGCCTTCAGCCCAGGATGTGATCCTGGAGACCCAGGATCGAGTCCCACGTTGGGCTCCCTGCATGGAGCCTGCTTCTCCCTCTGCCTGTGTCTCTGCCTCTCTCTGTCTCTCTGCGTCTCTCATGTATAAACAAAATATTTTAAAATAAAAATAAAAATAAAAACTACATTGAGATATATCACTTCACACGGCTCAGAATGGCTAAAATCAAAAACACAAGAAACAGTATGTATCGGCAAGGAAGTGGAGAAAAATGAAACTTCTTGCACTGTTAATGGGATTGCAAAGTGGTACAGCCACTGCAGAAAACAGTATGGAAATTCCTCAAAAAGTTAAAAATGAAATATCCTATGATCCAGTAACCATAGTACTGGGTATTTACCAAAAAATACAAAAACACCAATTCAAAGGGATATATGCACTCCTTTGTTTATAGCAGCATTACTTGCAATAGCCATGATATGGAAGCAGCAATTGATGTGTCCATGGATTGATGCATGAATAAAGAATATGTGGCATATATTCACAATGGAATATTATTCAGCCATGAAAAATGAAACCTTGCCATTTGCAGCAACAGGGATGGAGCTAGAGTATAATGCTAATAGAAATAAGGCACTCAGAGAAAGACAAGTACCATATGATCTCACTCATAGCTGGAATTTAAGAAACAAAACAGAGCACCTGGGTGGGCTCAGTTGGTTGAGTGTCCAACTTTTGATTTTTGGCCCAGGTCATGATCTCAGGGTCCTAAGATCAAGCCCTGCATGATGCTCCACACACAATGGTAGTCTCCTTAAGATACTCTCTTTCTCCCTCTCCCTCCGCCCCTCCCCCGTTCATGCATGCTCTTTCTCTGTATCTCCTTCTAAAATAAATAAATAAATATTCTTTAATGGGGGGTGCCTGCATGGCTCCATTAGTTAAGCATCTCAACTCAGGTCTTGATCCCAAGGTACTGGAATAAAGCTCCACATTGGGATCCCTGCTCAGTGGGGGAATCTGCTTCTCCCTCTCCCTCTGCTCCTCCCCCCACATATACTCTCCCTTTCTCTCTCTCTCTCATTCAAATAAATAAATAAATAGTATTTTTCTAAATTGTATTTTTTTAAAAGACACAAAACAAACAAGCCTGGGGTGGGGAGTGGTAGAGAGAAAGGCAAACCAAAAAACAGACTCTTAACTATAGAGAATAAACTGATGATTACTAGAGGGGAGGTGAGTGGGTGGATGGGTTAAATAGATGGTGGGGATTAAGGAGTGAACTTGCTGTGATGAGTACAGGGTATTATATGGAAGTGTTAAATCAGTATATTATACACCTGAAACTAATAGTATACTGTATGTTAACTAACTGGAATTAAAATAAAAACTTTAAAAAATAAACAAAATTAATAATATAATCATAAATTAAAAAAAAGAAAAAAAAGAATGGAGTGCACTTGTCATGATGAACACTGAGAAATATATGGAACTGTTGAATCACTATATTGTACGTGGGAAGCTAATATAACACTGTATATTAACTATACTAGAATTAAAATTAAAACTTTTTTAAAGGGCAGCCCCAGTGGCTCAGTGGTTTAGCACCGCCTTCAACCCAGGGATGTGATCCTGGAGACTCAGGATCAAGTCCCACGTCAGGCTCCCTGCATGGAGCCTGCTTCTCCCTCTGCCTGTGTCTCTGCCTCTCTCTCTCTCTCTCTCTCTCTCTCTCTCTCTCTGTGTGTGTGTGTGTGTGTGTGATGAATAAATAAACAAAATCTTAAAAAAAAAAACTTTTTTTAAAAAAAGAAGACAGAGTCTTGCTGAATTTAAAAACCTAAGGTGGAGGACACCTGGGTGGCTCAGTCAATTGAATGTCCCACTCTTGGTTTCCGCTCAGGTCATGATCCCAGGGTCCTGAGATCGACCGTATCAGGCTCTTTGCTCAGCAGTGAGTCTTTTTGATTCTCTCTCTCCCTCTCCCTCTCCCTCTACCTTCCCTCAGCTCGCTCACTCTCTCTAATAATTAACTAAATAAAATCTTAAAAAAAAAACCCTAAGGTCCAACTATATGTTGCCTACATTAACAGGTTTAAAACAAAAAGTCACAGAAAGATTAGGAGTACAGTAATCTCCACTAATGTTTTAAACTATTATGTTATCATGCCTACTTTAGACTTTTGGTCCATCTGTCCCAATAACTCCACTTCTGATGATTATATGTGGCCCAGTTTTTGAGGTGTTCTATTCCTCAGGTATGCTGTCATTCTGACTTCTGAGTTCATGTTTCCTAGAAATATCAACTACTCAGTGGAGGGATTTTTGGAGAGGGATACAGGGAGTGTCAGTGGTCAAAGGCAGGCCCCTATCTGGGTGGAAGTAGACAGGGCCCCAGGAGAAAGCCCCAGGAGCCAAAGAATCACTTGAGTGACCTCTTTTCTGCCACCCCCGAGGCAAACCTTAAGGTTAGAACTTTGCTTCCAAATACATCAAGCAGCCTGGGGAGAATGTGACCTCCCTGGATCAGTGTCTCTTAACCAGCCACACAAAGTAATCAGCTGAGGAGCTTTTTAGCAATCCTATAGCCCTGATCTTACAACCAGAGATTGCGATTGGTTCATCAATGTGGAATGAGGTCTGGGAAATGGGTTTGTAAACTCTAGCAATTCTAAAGTATACCCAAAGTTGAAAGGCATTTGGAGTAACCCATCAGTCCTGAGTGTAAGTGTAAGCAAGTGTAAGCAAGGAGCCAAGGCAATTGCCTGCAGTCACTCCACAAAGGTGTTCATCAAGTCCTTGCCCAGCAGAGTCCAGCCCTGCCCTGCTAACACCTGCAGCTACTGTCTGGATTGGTTTTCACTTACAGGACTAACAATGATTGTCACAAAGTCATATGTGTCCCAAAGTCACACTAACCCTATCCTCTACCTGATGTCCCCAGCCACATCTCACCCTAGCCTAAGACCCCACACACATCAATAGCCTCCCTCAAGTTTTTCTCTTGTTTGGGTTTTGTTTTTATTTTGTATTTTTGATGTTGCTGTTTAATTTCTGAATTCTATGTCAACTTCTACTTGGTTCAGAGTTGGTTTTGGAGAAAGGAGCCAGTAGGCCATGTTAGTTTGCCATCTGGCAAGATCCCAAGCCTGAAAGGCAAGAGGTTGTTTGCTTTTGTACTTTTCTTTTTTAAAGATATAAACTCAGAGGGAGAACAGGAAAACCTCTGGGAAGCAGAAATCCTAGCAGACCTGAAAAAGCCAAATCTTAAGCTAACGTGGTGAGAGCTTAGAACCAGTGAGTTTTACACTGAAGACACCTTAAAAGGCTCAGAATTGACAACATCAGCAATCTCCAGAGCTGGGGCGGGAAGGAGAAGTGACTGCAATCTATAGGACTGGTCAAGAGCTGTTTGAGAAGTAGTAAGAGCCCTATATCCCCTTCACCAGTCCATACAGATGAGTGGCAACCCCTCAACAATGTGCTGGCACCCTAGAGGCTTGGCCTCTGAAAGGGAAAAAACAGAGTGTGGACCGTGGGCAGAGCAGCACAGCTGAGGACATGAGCACAGGAAAAAAGTTAACATGAATGCTCAATGTTGCAAGCTGGGAGTGTCAGCCCTCTTTGTCCCTCAACTTCCAGGAATCTGCTGCAGGGCCTCTACTCTCCAGGCAAGAGACTAGCAACTTCCTCTCTGAGGAGTCTGACCATCCCATGAGGAAAGATCTAGACTGGTCCCAGGGTTCCCTAAAAATAGCCCATCTAGATCACCCTAGAGCAAAGCTCAAATTGACAAGCCCCACTCAAGCAGCTTTGTTGTCCTCATTTTTAATCATAAACAGACAAGCTAGGACAACAAGACATTCATGGAAAATCACAGAAGGAGACCAAAATAAATAGAAGACAGTAAAAATAAATAAATAAATAAATAAATAAATAACCAAAGCCTGAAGGAAACAAACAAAATGCAGGAAGAAGAAACTTTTAAAAATATAACTATCATTCCTATAATCAGAGAAGTAAGAAAAGATAATGTATCCAGGACATAAGAATAGATTTCTACTTATTATCTTAAAAGAAGTAGAGAAGACAAGGGGAAAAAATACTTTAGAAATTAAAATTACACCAAACAAAAGCTTCAAAGGAATAAAATACTTAGGAATTTTATTTTTTATTAAATAATACTTAAAAGACAAGAGACTCATACACTGAAGCCTATAAAACATTGATGAAATTTTTTAAAGATTTTATTTATTTATTTATGACAGAGAGAGAGAGAGAGAGAAGGGCAGAGACATAGGCAGAGGGAGAAACAGACTCCATGCAAAGATCCCAATGTGGGATTTGATCCTGGGACTCCAGGATCACACCCTGAGCCAAAGGCAGACACTCAACTGCTGAGCCACCCAAGCGTCCCTGAAAAATTTTAAAAGACATAAATGGAAAAACACATCCCATGTTCATCTATCAGAAGACTTATATTATTGGATGTATAGGTAGTAAGATGTACATCTACCCAAAGTGATATGCAGATTCAATGCAATCTCTATCAAAAACCCAACAGTATTTTTTTCAGGAATAGAAACACCCATCCTAGAACCCATATGGAATCACAAGGGACTTAGAATAGCCAAAACAATCTTGAAAAGAACAAATTTGGAGGACTCACACTTCCTGATTTCAAAACTTAGTATAAAGCTACAATAATCAAAACAGCATGATACTGACATAAGGGCAAACATAAAACAAGGTACTAGGAGAGAGAGCCCAGAAATAAATCCCTACATGTATAGTCTATTGATTATTGACAAGGGTGCCAAGATCATGCTATAGGAAAGGATAGTTCTGTTTTGTTTTGTTTAAATATTGTGCAGGAGAAACTGGATATCTACATGCAAAGGTACAAAGTTGGGCTGTTACCTAAGCCATACATAAAATTTATTGAAAATTTATCAAAGACTGTAACTTAAGAGCTTTATAAAAACTGTAAAACTCTTAGAGAAAACCATAGAGGAAAATCTTCATGGCATTGTATTTGGCAATAATTTCTTGGATATGAAGCCAAAAGCACAGGCAATGAAAGAAAAAAATGCATAATTTGGACTTTACCCAACTGAAAAACTTCTGTTCATCAAAGGATACTACCAAGAGAGAAAAAAAGTTCATTTTGTGAGCCCACAAAATGGAAGAAAATATGCACAAATCACTGTCTGATAGATTTCTATCCAGGATGTGTAAAGAACTCTTAAGGCTCAACAGCACACACACACACACACACACACACACACACACACACACACACACACAAAACCCACAGTGTAATTTGAAAATGGGCAAAGAGCCTGAACAGGCATTTCTCCAGAGAAGATACACAAATGGCCAATAGCACATAAAAAAGATATTTAATATCATTAGTCATTAGGGAAATGCTAATCAAAAACCACAATGAGATACCAACCTCATACACATTAGGACAGCTGTTACCAAAGAAATTGAAAGTAACAAATGAGAATGTGCATTGCTAGTGGGGAAAACAGTCATGCTTCTTCAAGAAGTTAAACATTGAATTACCATATGATCTAGCAATTCCACTCCCAGGTACACACCTAAAAGAATTGAAAGCAGAGTCTCAAACAGATATTGTACACCATGTTCACAGCAGCATTACTCACAACAGCCAACAAGTGGAAACAGCCTAAATATTCACTAGTATATGAATGGTGGTATACACATAAAATGGAATATCACTTGCCCGTCTAAAAAGAATGAAATTATGATACATACTGCAGCAAGAATGAACCTTGAACACTATGCAAAGAGAATTAAACCAGACAACAAAAAATAAACACCATATGATTCCAAGTATATAAGTTACCTAGAATAGGCAAATTCCTAGAGACAGAAAGAATAAAGGTCACCAGGGGCTAGGGTTGAAGGGAAAGAAAAGGAGGAGTCGTTGTTGAAAAGGTAGTTTCTGGGATCCCTGGGTGGCGCAGCGGTTTGGCGCCTGCCTTTGGCCCAGGGCGCGATCCTGGAGACCCGGGATCGAATCCCACGTCGGGCTCCCGGTGCATGGAGCCTGCTTCTCCCTCTGCCTGTGTCTCTGCCTCTCTCTCTCTCTGTGACTATCATAAATAAATTAAAAAAAAAAAAAGGTGGTCTTAGTCCACCTTTTAAAAAAAAAAAAAAAGAAAAGGTAGTTTCTGTTTGGGAGGCTGAAAAAGTTCTGGAAACAGTGGTGATGTCTGCACAACATTTTAAGTGTCCTTAATGTCACTGAGTTATACGTAAAAATGATTAAGTTGTGGGGCACCTGAGTGGCTCAGTCAGTTCAGTGTCTGCCTTTGGTTCAGGTCATGATCCCAGGGTCCTGAGATCGAGCCCCACATCAGGGTCTCTGTTCAGCGGGGAAACAGCTTCACCTTCTCCCTCTACCACTTTCCCTGCTTGTGCTCTCTCTTGCTCTTGCTTACTCTCTCTCAAATAAATAAATAAAATCTTTTTTTAAAAAAATGGTTAAGTGACTAAAATGGTAAATTTTATATTATATATACTTTACCATAATAAAAACAAGCAAACAAATAAATAAAATATGGCAAAAATTAAAAACTCAGTAGAGGGTTGACAGAATGACAAAACAAATTAAATAAAATCATGGCAGAAATTAAAACCCTCAGTAAAGGGTTGACATATAAAATCAAGTGGGGGCACATGGCTGGCTCAATTGGCAAAGCATATGCCTCTTGATCTCAGGGCTGAGTGAGATCTCATGGGCGAGTTCTATGCCTATATTGGGCACAGAGCGTATTTTTAAATAATAATAATAATAATAATAAGGAAATCTCCAAGAAAATATAGCAAAAGAACAGAGACAGAAAATAGGCAAAGAAATAAGGATCAGTACAGAAGGTCAAACTCCAAATAACAGGAATTCTAGAAAAAGAGAACAGGAAATATGGTGTGAAGAAGGGGTGGGTTGTCAATGAACTCATTCAAGAAAATTTCCCTAAATTGAAGGACTTGAATTTCTGTATTGAAAGAATCTGCCAAATATGCAGCACTTTGGCTCTAAATAAACGGCACCAAGGCTTATCACTGAAATCTCAGAACCAGAAGGCAAGGGGTTCATAGAACTGAGCAACCTGAAAACTGAATCTCAAAAGAATCAGCAGACAGATGAGGAGTAGTTGGAGAGGAGTGTGGACTGTGGGACCCCATGTTCCACTCCAGTGCCTGGGGAGTGCCCGCTGCAAAGCAAGCAGGGCTAGGTCTCAGTCTGCTGAATGCCTCGGGCATACAGAGCTCATGAGTGTTGGCAGGAAGGAGAGATCACAAACACTGGAAGGATAGGTCATCTCAATAAACATTTTGAGTGACATCTAAAGTGGATCTTGTGTGATGGGTAGAATTCAAACAAGCAATCAGAATAGAGACACAGTGGGTCAAAATAAAAGCAGTTCTGGGGCCCTGATCAGTCCAGAATAGCTGGGGTGGAGGGAGGAGAAGAGTGGGTGATGAAGCTAGACAGGTGGCTTGGACGTAATGAACAGAGAAGAGTCTAGGAGGTACCAGGCATATGCCAGTGCCCTAGGCTGCCTTCTTAACAGGAAAGCAGACCGTATTATGCAAAGCAAGGATCCCCAGGTCCATCCAATTCACTCCGATTCCAGATTTCAGTATCCTGCCTCTCCTTATCGAGTGTGTTAACACGTGTATACATTTAATGACTATGAGTTCAGTGGCGCCCTGTGCAGATTGCTGAATCAAGAACCATGCATGGGTACATGTGACAAATACATGATCCTTGCCTTCAAGACACTCAGATTCTTGCGGATGAGAAAGGCCTCTTTTTCCATCATTGAAGAGAATAAACCAGAGCTGGAGGAGGGTGGAGAGCCAAAGTGGAAACAGTCTCACAGACCCCAAATGTGGAACAGCTCAGCATCCTTGACACAGAAGATGTTAGGGCCACTGGGACTTGAAATGAACTGGCCGCACCAAAAAGGGACCACTTACTTGTAAATCCCTTACCAGGATTGGAGCTGTACTGTATATCATTCCTGGTTTCTGTTTTAAGAAATTCAGTAAACTGGAAAAAGGGGAAAGAGGACTCCCCACTTCACTTTCCAGGCGAAGGACTAAGTCTTCTGTATTTCATACCCCCTATACGGTGCTCAGCATTCCAAGAATGTTCACTGTGCAATAAATTCTGGGCGTTTCTGAAAATACGGACAGACTATAAACACTCTCAGGCATTATGTTGAGCTCATCACTGCAGCCTCTTCACTGTAAAAGATCAATTATAATCTATTAGTTCAACAATCTTCATCCCATCAAAATTAAAAAATAAAAGGATTTTACATGACTAATGAGCTACTCTGCTCCACTGAGTCATAATCTGCATTTTAAAGTATCTATATTCACAAACGCAGGGTGAACTGAACCTCACTGGTGTTATTGTTTCTGACTTTCTAGTAATTAATGGGAATTTCTCAAATTGTCTGAATCGCTATTTAAATGATTTATATAATGGACCTTCAGAGTTGCTGTTACAATCTATCACATTGTAATGAAGTAACTTAGGTGTGTTTATTACCAATTTATAGCGAATATGGCAGACTAGAGGTTATAAAAGTTTTTTTCCTCCTGGCTTCCTTACTGTTCTAACATTCTGTGATTGGAATAAACAGGACATATCTTAACACATGAGACATTTGTAGTTTGAAGCCATAGATATTTTATTTGGGGCGCTGGCCAGTCCCTTGTGATTTATGACATTATTTCATTACAAATTGCTGTAAGGACAACCATTGCTCACCCACGAGGTGTTGTGCATTTACTCATAAATTTTCAGGAATGAGACCGTGTATGTGCCAGGAATGATAGAATACTGTTTACTTTTCCCTTCTCTGACTCTTAAAACAAAAGGATGTTTTAGGAAATAGGGTTTAAGAGTCCAGCCTGAGAAAAGGGGAGTAGTCCAAACCAGCATGTGCACATGTTAGGTGTCAGCCAAAGCAGAGACATCAAAAAAAAAAAAAAAAAAAAAAAAAAGCAGAGACATCCACTACCTATGCTTAACAAAGAAGAGGAACAATGTTCATACTATCTCTGTATCGATGCAATAGGAAATCTACACTAATGGGGCAGAGTTTTTGCAGAAATATAATCCTCTAGGGTTAAGACCAAGCTATCTCAAATTTGTAATTCCCTAAGTCTATTGAGCTTCATGCCTGGCAAAACGTAGTTGTTCAATAACCTTGATATTTGAGTTAATCTCTATAAGAGTGTAAGTTGTGAAATAAATATTTGAAAAATAGAGTCAAAGTTCAGGAAATATTTATTTGAAGGGTGAATACCATAGGGAGGTCTTTTACAATTGTGAGATATTTGTAATATGATTTGAGGTCTTGAGCATGACGCCATCTTGCATTCTGGATCTTTCGATTATCTTTCACTTTTCTTAAATATTGTAAATACGCAAAATGATGATTTTTCATCTGACTCATTTTGAGAGGACATAAAAGAAACATCCTTCCTAAAATGAAGAATGCTATGTAATGATTAATAAATATAGGTCTTTCCTAATTCAGCAAGCTCAAATGTTACAAACGTATGGATTCTCCTAGATACATGGGAGTTCTTTGTACCAATATTTGTAGTTTTGTGCATTTGAAATTTTAATAAAAATATTTTGAGTAGAGCAATTGAGTTTTACTAATTGGTTGTGTTATAGAGAGATGCATCCAGGAATATGAGACGCTCAAAGCATTTTGTTCCATTGAAGAATTAAATTTCTTACAATAGGGATCCCTGGGTGGCACAGCAGTTTGGCACCTGCCTTTGGCCTAGGACGCGATCCTGGAGACTCGGGATCAAATCCCACGTCGGGCTCCCGGTGCATGGAGCCTGCTTCCCCCTCTGCCTGTGTCTCTGCCTCTCTCTCTCTCTGTGACTATCATAAATAAATAAAAATTTAAAATAAATAAATAAATTTCTTACAATATATTCTTTCCTTTTGGCTTCACTTGTTTTCTTCTATCCAAAATATTATATGTTTGTTTATCAAGCCTTCAAATTTAAACTCTCTTTATCTTTGCATATCTGAAAATGTCATTTTTTTCCTTAATGCATTTATTTAGGAATAATTTGCATACAACAAACTGCATTCATTTAGATGAGTTTCATTAGAATGTAAATACTCATACCATCAGGTATAACACAGGGGTGTCAAGACACAGGGGTGCCTGGGTGGCTCAGTCAGGTAAGCATCCAATTGATCTGTCCATGGATTGATGCATGGATAAAAAGGATGTGGTATATATTCACAATGGAATATTATTCAACCATAAAAAGAATGAAATCTTGTCATTTGCAACAACAAGGATGGAGCTACAGAGTATGATGCTAATAGAAATAACTCAGTCAGGGAAAGACAAGTGCCATATGATCTCAATCATAGGTGGAATTTAAGAAACTAAAACAAATAAGCATGGGGGGGGGAAGAGAAGGGGGAAAACCAAGAAACAGGCCCTTAACTCGATAGAAGAACCTGATGGTTACCAGAAGGGAGGTGGGTGGTGATTAAGGAGAGCACTTGCTGTGATGAGCACAGATGATATAGGGAAGTGTTAAATCACTATATTATACACCTGAAACTAATACTATACAGTATGTTAACTAACAGGACTTTAAATAAAAACTATTTTTTTTAAAGATTGTATGTATTTATTTGACAGAGAGAGAGAGAGCACAAGCAGGGGTGGGGAGCACACAGAGGAAGAGGGAAAAGCATACTCCTCACTGAACAGAGAGCCCAATGTGGGGCTTGATCTCAGGACCCCAAGGTCATGACCTGAGCCAAAGGCAGATGCCTCACTGACTGAGCTACCCAGGCTCCCCTAAATAAAAACTTTAATTTTTTTTTATTTTAAAAATAATATAAAAATAAAGGCTCTGGGTGGCTCAGCTGATTGAGCTTCTGGCTTTTGATTGTGGCTCAGGCCATGATCTCAGGGTTGTGAGATAGAGCCCATGCTGAGCATGAAGCCTCCTTAAGATTCTCTTTCTCCCTCTGCCCCTCCCAGCTCCCCCTTTAAAAAAAAAGACACAGACATTTCCATTATCCCCAAAAGACTCATTGTGCCCCTTTGCACTCCATTCCCTACATCAGCCCCAATTCTAGGCAACCACAGATCTGCTTTATGTCACTACAGATTATCTTGCAATGTATATAAATAGAAAAATATAGTGCCTACCCTTTGTATCTGACTTCTTTCATTCAGCTTGACTTGAAAAACATGTTGTTGTATATTTAAGTACTGTGTTCCTTTTTAACTTCTAAGTAATATTCCACATTTTGGATATATCACATGTTATCAATCTACCAGCTGATGAATATTTGGGGTCATTTACAGGTTATCGCTATTGTGATTAAAGCTGCTATCGACATTTTTATATAAATATTAGTGTAGACATGTGTCTACACTAATAAATAAATAAATATTTATTTATTTATTTTGGGTTAATACCTAAGAGTGGAATACTTGGGTATATAATCATATAAGTTTATGTTTAACTTTTTTAAGAAACTGCCAAACAGATTTCCCAAGTGGTTGAACCATTTAATAGTCCTAACAGCAGTTCACAAAAGTTCTACTTGCTCTACATCTTTGCCAAAACTTGATATTGTCAGTTTTTTTAATTTTAGCTCTTCTGTAAATAAATAGTGGTTTCTCACTGTGGCTTCTGTGGTGGTGATGGTGACTGGTTTCTTTTGCATTTCCTTGGCTATATTTTAAGCATCTTTTCACATGTTCACTGACCATTCATGTATCTTCTTTTGAAAACTGTTCAAATATTTTTTATGTTTTGTATTAGGTTGTTTGTCTTTTTGTTATTGAATTGTAAGAGTTCTTTATATATTCTGGATACAAGCCTTTAAAACAAATGTTTAGCAAATATTTTCATCCATTCTTCACCTTTTCTTTTTATTAATGGTATTTTTAGAGAGCAAAAGTTTTTAATTTTTATAAAGTTCAATTTATCCATTTTTTCCTTTACGTTCATGCTTATTTGTATCCTTTCTGAGAAAGCTTTGTCTTTCCTAAGGTCAAAAAGATTTTTCCCTATGTATTTTTACTATGTTCTTCCAGTTTTGTAGTGTTAGCTTTTCTATTTTGTTTTGTTTTAGGGTTTTGGCATGGTTTTTTGTTGTTGTTTGGGGACTTTTTACCTATTCTGAAAATATGATTTAGCCAGGTGTAGAAATCTAGCTTGGCAGTTGTTTTCCCTCAGCACGTAGGTTATTATTCCATCATCCAGCATCTCATGTTCCTGATGAATAGTCGGCCGTCAGTCTGATGGCTGTTGCTTTGTAAATGATGTGCATTTCTCTCAGATTCATTAATTTATTTATTCTTGCCATTCTGTAGTTTCACTGGCATGTATCTAGGTGTGAGGGGTTTTGCTCTGCTTAACAATTAAGATGCCCTTTCCACCCCAGGATTTGTACCTACCCTTAGTTCTAGAAAAGTCTTGGCCATTATCTTTTCAAATATTGCTTCTCAGGGTGCCTGGGCAGTTCAGTCAGTCAAGAGTCTGACTATTAATCTCAGCTCAGGTCTTAATCTCAGGGGTGTAATTCAAGCCTTGCATTGGGCTTCATGCTGGGTGTGGAATCTACTTAAAATATATGTATTATATATAATACACATACATATTTATACATATACAAACATAAACATATATATTTTATATCTATATATACACATATATATTGTTTCTCTCTTGCTAGTCTTCCAAGAATACCTATTAGCCACAATTTGTAATTTCCCAACTTTCTTTCCACATCCATCTTATAGTTCCTTTCATAGTTCCCCTTTATTTATCTCTCCATGCTGCATTCCAGGTGCCTTGCAAAGTTCTGGCTTCCATCTCACTTTCTTCAACTATGACCAGTTCATTATTTCATGTACAGGGTTTGCTTTTTTATTTCAATGACTATATTTTTCATTTCCAAGATTTCTGACTCATGTTTATTTATATCCATCTATTCTTGAATGCAATTGCCTACTTCATTCACATTTTGTTTGTAGTTGTTGTTTTACCTTATGAAAGGTTGTAAATGTATTTATCTCAAAGTAATTTTCTGATTCTTGTACTATTTATAGTTTCCCAGATATGAGTTCAGTCTTGTTTGAGAGTTCATACTGTATGGAAGTTGCCTACCTACCAGCCATTCCCTCCCCACTTCTTTGCTAATAAAACCCAGTTTTATCTCAAGTAGCAATGTGTCCAGCCCATAGATCTGATAGGTCCAAGCCAGTTGTGACTATTTGTTTCCTGTGGCCACACATTCAATTTCCCAGTCTCCCCTGGAACCAAGGGAGGCCACATGACCCAGTTCTGCCTAACAAGATATAATGGAGATTCTGCTTGGGAGCTTCTGGGAAGTCAGGAATTATGGTATCTGGAGCTGCAGCAGCCATCTATCTCACAACCATAAAGCAACAAACAGCAAATACAGCAGAGAGGAGAAAAAGAGAGCTTGAATCCATGATGGCATTACTGAGTCACTAGACCATCCTAAGATAGCTCGCCTCCAGTTCTTCTTATTAAGAAAGATAATAGGGGCATCTAAGTGGCTCAGTCAGTTAAGCACCTGCCTTCAGCTCAGGTCATGATCCCGGGGTCCTGGGATCGAGCCCCACACCAGGCTCCCTGCTCAGTGGGGAGTCTACTTCTCCCTCTCCCTCTTCCTGCTGCTCCCTCTTCTTGTGCTCTCTCTCTGTCAAAAAATAAATAAAACCTTTTTTTAAAGAAATAAAATTAAAAAGATAATAAGTGTCTGTATAGCTTAGGGCACAATTATTTGCTGCTAAAATCATTCCACCAGTAGAGCAGGTGCTTCCTCTCTCCAGCTGGTGGAATGCCTCAGCCTAGCTCCCAGGAGATCTGCAGCTCAGAACTACTGTATCATTTGTTGGGTTTTTGTGGTTCCTGACCCCAAGCCAGGAAGGAACTTGGTCCACCTCCCAGTCTTGAAGGGGTCTTGAGTCTGCCCTCTGCCAAAGGTGAGTAGCTTTTTACCAGCCAAAACTCCATATGGGTTGGTTGGAATCCTCACAGCTTTCAGCCACACCCCCAGCATGGGCTTTATGACAGGCTCTTAAGGAGGGATTCACCACTCCCTTCCCACTTCAAAATCCTCTATACCAAATGTGCTTCCCTTACTCCCACCCCAAACCTTCACACTCAGCTAACCTTACTGCTTTGGGGCTCTGCTCCTCACTGGTCCTTCCCTTTAACACAGCTATGCCATTATAACTTTTATTTATAAGTCATCCTTCATTCCTCTAAGTGTGGGATATAAGAGAAGTTTCCACATTTGTTCACTTTGACAAGTTGCCTGAAATTCACCCAGATGTATTTTTTAATTATTGTATTGCTGTATTTGGGATTCTTACAAATAGGCTTATTCTTATAAAAGTTTGGAATTGCAAAAATAAATAAATAAATAAAAATCAACATTACCCTACCACAACTGTTAATATTTTGATAGGTTTCTCACTAATCTTTTTTCTATGCATATTAATAAACATACTGTTGTTTTATGAGATTGTGGCACTAATGTAATACAGGGTTATAACTTGCCTTTTTTCACTTACTATATTATGTACATTCTCTTATGCCTTTATAGATACATATATGTTATATATATTATATTTATGAAATACATAAATACATGTTTATTAAATATATAAAATATATATGTAATATTCTATATGTCACTATATCACATAAATCATAGACATCTACCATACTTTCCTTACCCCTCTATTATGGATATTTGGTGTTTTTAATTTTTACCTACTATACATACTGTTGCATCATAAATATTTCAATATTTCCTTAGTATAAAGTGCTAGAAATAAGATTACTGAGACAAAAGATATGAACATTTTTTAAATATATATACATATTGCCAAAGTTCTCTCCTTACAAATGTTCATCCTCTCAAACTCTGAGTGTAATGCTGTTTTAAATTTGCCAGTTTGATAGATAAAAAAGTCTGTGTTCTTTTAATTTACATTTCTTTGATAGTCATAAGTTTGAATATTTTTCATATGTTAATTAGCCATTTGTCTTTCCTTTCAGTGCATCTTAAATAAGATTGTATTTACTTACAACTTTGCAAAACAGTTATTTCACAAATCACACCAAAACACCTGATTCTGCATAGTAAGTGTATAAACCAGCCTCAAGAGCCCATATTGGTATGGCCTCTTGTGTAAGTTGAAATGTCTTCTTTATTGTACTTCATGTCCAAATTATAATTGAGCTCAGTCTTTAGGTAAATCATAATCAAGGGTATAGGAGTAGAGAGAAGATGTGTATATAAATACAAGGGGCCAAATTACATCTATATCTGTAAGATACAGATATACATATATGAGTGTATATTTATATACAAATAATTCATATATAATTAACCACAGGTGTGGATGATTTTTTTATCTGCAAACTTCAATATAATTATATATTTCTGTAATCTTTGGCCATGTGCAAACTTGTTTTGAAATCTATTAAAAATGCAATTGAGGGGTGCTCAGTCAGTTGAGCATTAGACTTCAGGTCATGATCCTGAGGTTGTAAGATCAAGCCCCACACTGGGCTCTGCACGCTCAGCTCTCTTCATACTTCTCTCTCCCTTCCCCTCTACCCCTCCCCCAACTCACACACTGTAAATAAATAAATAAAATGTTCTTAAAAAATCGCAGTTGATATGCCCATTTGAAAATTCTACCAGCCACCATTTTATCTCATAAACCACAAATCAAATTTAAGCTGTGTCTTCCAAGGACCTAAAGACAGGTGCTATGTGATTAATTTAAAAGAGTTATCAATTCATACTCTCAATAAAGCAACAGGCATTGAATACTGTTTATGGAAACTGAAATGCTAAAGTATTCAGGGAGGTCATTAGAGAAAGTGAATCTGATTGCAGGCTTCGAGGAGATGAGGTACTCTTCTGAGGAGAGGGGCAAGAAAGGCCTTACATTCAGAAAGACAGGAGACCATAATCGGATTATGTGTAAGGGTTCAGGTTAGGTGTAAGGGTTCAGGAGACCCCTGGGACTCAAGTCCTAGCTCCACCGTGCACCCAGCATGTGCTCTGCAGTAAGCACCTCACAGTCTTGCTCTGCAGTAAGCACCTCACAGTCTTACTCCAGGATTTAATAGCATGCATAACGCCATATGGGACTCATAGTTGGGTAGGGACTCATGGCTGTATCTCTCATTATCATGATAATAGCAATGTAAGATAACCAAGAGGCTGGCCACAGCAACATTGGTGGGAAATGTGGCAGAGAGGGCATGAAGCAGATGAGTGAGGTCCAGGACCACAGGTGGACTCCCAGGAGGTGGAGCCAAGCCTTGAGACCACGAAGAGCTTTCGAGTGACATATGAGGCAGATAAGTCCTTTCAAGGTTCATGGAGCATGACATGATGAAAACTATCAAGAGACTCTCCTATCCCTGTAGTGAAAATAGCATGCTGGGAAGTGTTTTACTGCATAATGAAAAATCACCTGTCACCGTGCAGGGGACTGTGATCTCACAGGATAAACAGGACCCGAGTACCCAGCTCCAGGTGGGGAGCCAAACTCAGACTGCAGCAAACTGCTAAGGAGCCAGGGTCACTTTGCAAAAATGTGTCTTTTATAGTGACGTATCAAAATTGAGGTACACTGCTGACTAGAGACAGGAAATAGAGGTACACTGCTGAGTAGAGACAGGAAATAGTAAAAATGTCTGAGTGCTTAGACCAAGGCTGTTACATTTCTAAATTTGGTCCTATGCTTATCACAAAAAATTAGGCATTGCTGTCTCTTTCTGATCACAGTTCTAGCTTCTCTGATGACACGTCTTCCTGCTATACCAGTCACTCTGGGGCCTCCCAGGGCATCCCAACATTTCCAAATTTCAAGACAGCCCGAGTCCACTAAATAATGTGCCTAGAAGAATACTTTAAGCTAAAACACCCACAGTTGTAAAGGTTTTTAGAAATCTATGCCACTCCCCCAGGTAAGCAGAAAAACCCTGTTTGTAAAACCCCTACCCAAGTCCTAGACATGCCTCCCATTTGCCACATTAGATGAAGGTCTTATATTAATGCAGAGTTAGGGAAAATGCTCTACCAGGTTTTGTTAGGTTCCTGTTTGAAATGATTTTTAATTCCTTTCTTTCCTGGGGTGCCTGGGTGGCACACAGTTAAGTGCACACAGTTAAGTGTCCAACTCTTGGTTTCGGGTCAGGTCGTGATCTCAGGGTCATGAGATCAAGTCCTGCATCAGGCTCTGTGTTCAGCAGGGAATCTGCTTGGGATTCTCTCTCCTCCTTCTGTCCCTCCCACTTGTGATCTCTCTTTCTCAAAATAAATAAATAAATCTTTAATTCCTTTCTTTCCTTTTCTAATCTACTTCTTTTTTGCTACTGCACACACCAAAATACATAAACCTTCATACTAACGGGCCAATTTCTTAACATACTTCTTTTTCTTCCCTCAGTGGAGACCTGGAAAAATTATAATCAATGAGTGAAAATGAAAATTTGACCTAATATTTCAACCACTATTTTATTTTATTAATTTATTTTTAAAGATTTTATTTATTTATTCCTGAGAGACACAGAGGAGAGGGAGAGGCACAGACACAGGCAGAGAGAGAAGCAGGCTCCATGCAGGGAGCCCAATGTGAGACTCGATCTCGGGTCCCCAGGATCTCACCCTGGGCCAAAGGCAGGCGCTCAACTGCTGAGTCACCCAGGAATTCCCTCAACCACTATTTTAAATGCATCTCTTGATCATTTCCAAAATATCTCACTGAAGAATTAACCCAAAGAATGTTATTCTTTCTAATTTTTTTCATGAAAAAACCCTAAATAATTATTTCTTCAGAACTTTCCTCATGTCTTCACTGCTAATTACAAATCTCCCTCAAAATAGTCCTGTATGGGGGTGCCTGGGTTGCTCAGTCAGTCAAGCTTCTGCCTTCAGCTCCTGTCATGTCCTCAAGTCCTGATACAGTCTCACATCTGGCTCCCTGCTCAGTGGGAAGTCTGCTTCTCCCTCTGCCCCTCCCCCCATTCATATTCTCTCTCTCTCTCTCTCTCTCTCTCTCTCTCTCATAAATAAATAAATAAATAAATAAATAAATAAATAAATAAATAAATAAAATATTTTTCAAAAAATAGCTCTATATGCCTCAGACCTAACTAAGTGAAAGAACAAGGTGTCTGTCTATCTCAAGACAATTTTAATCATTGGGTTTTTCTTTTCCAATTTTAATCATTTGCACTTGCACTTTGGTTAACAAATTAGCTTAGATGTTTCTTAAATAGGAAAGAATCATTACACGGTCAGGGAAAGAACTAGTTGTGAGCTAGGTGTGAACACAAGTTAAATCTTGGAACCTTAAGTACCTCGTCTATAAGATGGCATTAATAATAGTAATACTTATCTCATATGATTTTGCCAGAACTAATATTATACATATTATCTATTATATTATATATAACAAGTATTCTATAACTTTACATGTAATATATAGTATTATATATGTTACATATGTAACAGATAAAGAGAAGCCCATTGCCCATCATGCAGTAAACATACAATCATTGTCTCCTCCCCATTTTTTCATCACTGTGACATACTTTTTTGAAATACAAACATGAACCTTTTCATCAGAGGGCTTTGGAAATTCATGATCTCTCTGGGGACCACTACCACCCTTCAGATCACCACTCCAGAAGTCCCCTCTGAACCTCAGCTCTCTAAGGTAAGATGCTTAGGTACTTAATAAATACTTCTTGATGATGAGACAGTATTTATCATATCATAACAGCTTTAAATGGACCTGCCTCATTCACAAAAACAAGGGCTAGAGCATGTAAAATAACAGGCAGAGGCTCCAGCACCCCGTCTCTTGATTTCATGTGGACCAGCCCCCAGTGCACACATTCTTTCCTGGCTGAAGCCCACTCCCACCTTTTGTGATCTCTAAGCCTCCTTCAGGGACATGCCCCAGTTCCCAGGGCAGTCAGGATCTGCTTGCTTTCGTGGGCTACTTGGGACCAACCATTCTAGCTCAATCTCATGTAGTGATTCCAGTATGTCCCCTCTTCTGTCACACTGCAGCTGCAAATGAGACCCCATCCTCCTCCTCCCCATATAGGGGAGGCAACAGACATTCAGACACTTCAGGACATCATTAGGTGTGGTTTTGCCAAATTGTACATAAGAATGATTTCCACAGGGCAGCCCGGGTGGCTCAGCGGTTTAGTGCCTGCCTTCAGCCCACAGCCTGATCCTGGAGACCTGGGATCGTGTCCCACATCAGGCTCCCTGCATGGATCCTGCTTCTCCTTCTACCTGTGTCTCTGCCTCTCTGTCTCTCATGAATAAATAAAAAATCTTTAAAAAAAAAAAGAATCATTTCCACAAAGATTGAATGCAAGAGCCCCTTGAATGGTCTAGAACAAGGAAGGTTCTGATCATCCTCAGCAGGGGCAAAGGGCGGGGGTTAGAGCATGAAAGTGAAGTCATGGCGTGGTTAAGTGAGAAGTCAGCACAGGGGCTCAAGAGTCTAGACATGGACCAAACCAGAAAGTGTCTTTATTCAAAGATAAATACATGCCTTCAGCCAAAGATCCAGACCCAGCCCAATCCAAAGGAAGGTATACTTTAGTCAGGGAAGAAAAATTAATCCCAGGGAGTTCAAGTACATCTGCAGGTGGAAGACTATGGAAGAAGATGGCCTGCCACTAGGCAGAGGACGCTCAGCCCTGCAGATGCTGGGGTCAGGACAAGACCCAGGATGCTGAGGCACTGGCTGGGTCTTTGTCATCAGACACAAGACTGTAATTTGAGGACCAAGGACAGAGTGGGCCAGGTGTCCTCAAAGCCTCCTGTAGACAAAGGGATCAGTTCAGAACTGAATGCCATGCCACTGAAGCTGCACTTCTACATCTCCAGGTTTAGATGCTAGAACAGGCTTCAGGTAGTTGCTCTGTGCTCTGGTCAGGTCTGACATCTGCAGGCTACATGGTCTACTGAAGAGCTCCCTCTGATGGGGGCCCATCATCCACCCTGTCAGATGAAGCAAGGCTAGAGAAGCTGAGTAAATGCAGCCCAATGCCTAGGAGCAACTGAGATTTCCCTGCAGATCCTGCCTCTACCATCTTTGCCAGAGGCAGAGGGTATGGAAGGCTGGTGGGAAACCAGAGAAAATACACAAGCCATCAGCCATCAGGTGGCAGACAAGCAGATCTGTCAGAGGTGGCCAACACTCCAGACTTCCCAGACTTCTTCTGGGGGTCTGGACCAATAAGAAACATGTTAGCAGCCTGGTAAGACACAGGACATGATCAGCAGTGAAGGGAGAAGAGGGCACTCCCGACCATAGCCAGGCTTGGTGGTAGAGGGGGACCATAAAATTCACCCAAAGGAACTGCTCTTCTTTTCCTTCCCAAAGCTATCTAACCGGTAAGAATGGTGCGAAATCATGTGCTTTCAGGTGCCTGTTCCTGGGCGGATCCTAGTTTCCACTAGCCCCCGGCCCCTTCTGCATCCTCTCTGCCCTCCACAGCAGATAAGAGTGCACAAACTCCCACCTAACGCTACTTTCTATTTGGTTCTTATTCTTACCTATTCTTGACTCAATGACCATTTACAGCTAGATTCTCCACCTAGATGAATGATGGCCACTACTTCATCCAGTCACCCCATCTCTTGGGCTTTGACTGTACCAAACTTGCATCCAGCCTTTTAACTAAAGTTAGATTTAACTTGGGTCTCTGCTCTTAAGGTTTTGACAAGTTGGCTGCCCTTGCTTGAACTTCTATCTCTGCAAACGCAAGGTCTATCGGAAATCTGGACTTGTCACTTTTTCCCCCTGGGCAATCAACTGTACAATCACAAGGAAATGCTTGCTATCGCCATTACTGTAACTCTGGTGACACAGATGCCATATAACTCTGCTGAATTAAAAAAGAAGAAGAAGAAGAAGAAGACTCAGGTATAGCCTCCAGGAGCCCAGTGCTGCTGAGCCACTAGCATCCCAAACGCTTGGGTCTGAAAAGAGACATAATGTCTATTAGCATTATCAGCAAAAGCACTTCAGCCAACTCTGTATTCATATTCCTCAACCCAAATTCCTTTGAAAATGAAAGCAAAAATGAAGCGATACTCCTCATCATTTCCTCCAGACCTTGGAGTCTGGATTAAAGAAAATCTGCTGACTTTGCCGACCTTCACAAGGGTGCCGTGGGGGCGAGGAGAGGGGGTGCTTGCATCTGGGGCTGCTGTGGGTCCTAATAGCCGAGCTTTGCCTGCACTTTCGATATTTTCTTTCAAACTTGCCTTTTTGCTGCTGCAGCTGGGCTTGTCAGCTTTCAGTACTAATGGGTTGTGATGGGGTGTCAGGGGAAGTCAACAATCAATGCTTGGGAAAAAAAGTGGTGGGGGTGCGGGGGCCCATCACTGCTGACATGGCCAGGAACGGAAGTACAATGGCTTTCTTTTGTAGAAAAAGAGACAAAAAACTCTGTGCTGTGTTTTGCTTTTAAGATTAGTATAGATTTTTATTCTTTGATGACTGGGCTGTCTGCTCTTTCCCACTTAAAACTTGCCTATCAAAAACGTATATTCTGGTTTTTTAAATAACCACTTTCCTATACAGTTTAAATTGTAATTCACGTTGTGGGTCGCAGTTATTTCTTCCAGGAAGATAAAACAAGATAGGGAAATGTCTCCTGAAACAGAGGCAAGGAAGACGTGGTGGGGAAGGACTGTGGCCACCTCGCGAAGCAGGCCGCCTCTAGGAAAAGCTCATTCTGGCCCCAGTTGTGTGACATGAGAATGCCATTCCAGTAACACCTCAGCGTGAGGACGCTAATGTGAAAACATTAGTGCCTGATTGCAGTTTGCATCCAGGGCTGGGAAGCTCACTGAAGATGATTTGTAATCATAATCCAGGAGAACCCTCTTATGACACCTGCGTCAGAGCGCAGGAATAGGATTTGCTGCATACGTCATTCCGTTCAAGTCATAGAGCAGGAGGTCCATGTGGGAGGTGATTTAATCAACAATCAACTGCAATATCACCTGTGATAGCAAAGAATTTGCTAAATGAAGGTTCACTGTATATATTTACATGAGTTGTATTTATGCCAAGAACCCAAAGGGGCCATCAAGGAGAGAAATTTCCAGTTGACTTTATACAACATATGAGTTCCTGAGAAGTTTTGTGTGATTCAGAGTAAAACTCAGAGTCACCTCTTGATTTATTCACTTTGTAAACCCTGTTCCACATGACTCAGGTTTTCTTTTCAAAGCCCATCTGTATTCATCTTTCTTTTTAAAATTGAAAAATTTAGTTACAGGGAAAAATGTGGACAGAAGGAGTCTGAAGTGGTAGTGAAATGAAAAGAAGTCTCGCTAATCCCACATCCCTACCCGAACTACGTTTCCTTCCTGTACCATACTTCACAATCTTACTTGGCCCGATTATTACTTTCAACTGCAGCCTTTCTGTATTATCAGGACATTAATAAACATATGGCATTTTAATAATCAGGGGAAAATAACACAGGCTTAATCTTGAAAAAAAAATCATCCAGCAGGAAGATGGAATGGACAGTTTTCCTACTCATTCCACTAATTACAACTAAACATCCTGCATGGTACAAGCTTTTACATTTCTATTTATGTATCTATAAATTAATAAACATATTATTAATATATGATTTACATACTTATTACATATAATTTAGGTATAAATATATAATTTTGGTTTTGGGGTTTTTCTGAGAGAGAGCACATGCAAGGTACAAGGAGGGGCAGTGGGAAAGGAAGAGAAAGAATCTTTTAAAAAAAAGAGATTATATTTATTTATTGGAGAGAGAGAGAGAGTGAGAGGGGAGGTAGGGAAGAGCAGAGAGAGAGGGACAAGCAGACTCCACACTCAGCACGGAACCCAAAACAGGGCTCAATTCCATGACTCTGAGATCATGACATGAGCCAAAATCAAGAATCAGACATTTAACCAACTGAGCCAACCAGGCACCCCTATAATTTTTATTTATGTACATCTAAATCAACCATTCAAAGGTGCTGAGAAACCAACCAACCTTGGGTCTCAAAGAGCCACCATAGTGAGCTCCCTGGGTTTTCTTTTTGTCTCATAGATCCAGACTCGGAACTGGAGAATCTGGGAAGCCCTTAAATGCCAACTGGCACAGACAAAAACAGTCCCCACAAAAACTCATACTCTAACCAAAAGACAAGGAAAGGGGCAACTCAACAGCCAGAAAGCATTTGAATAATGGCAGCTCTATTCCAGCCAAACACCACAGGAAACACTCTGTAGGAAGGTGGAATGGGAGCCTAGACTTCCACCCTCATGAGCCTGTAAAAAGAAACTGCAACAGTTGCATCTGGGTCACATCACAGAAGACCAGATAAGGAGCCAGAACATTGGTCCCCACCAACCGACAGTCAGCAGCCCCCTAACCCCATCCAGTGTGTCAGCAGAGTCCTAGAGGAGAGCTAGAACTCCTCCCCCATATCATCCCCAGCCATGTCAGAGAAAACCAACAAAACCAAGAGGTTTACAGGATCTCCTAGCATGATACAAATATGTCCAAGTTTCAGCTGAAAATAATTCATCATGCCAAAAACCAGGGCAACCTCAAATTGAATGAAAAAAAAAAAAAAACAATCAACAGGTACTAACACCAAGATGACAGAGATGTTAGAATTATCTGACAACAATTTCAAAGCAGCCATGATAAAGGTGCTTTAGCAAGCAATTATAATCATGCTTGAAACAAATGAGGAAATGGAAAGTCTCAATACAGATAACAAAGGAACACAACTCCACACACACACAAATTTGACACCTTGGAAGACAAGAGTCACTTCCTCAACTGAGGGGGACACTTGACGGGATGAGCACTGGGTGTTATTCTGTATGTTGGTAAATTGAACACCAATAAAAATTAATTTATAAAAAAAAAAAAGAGTCACTTCCTCAAAAAAACAAATAAAAATAAAAAACAAAAAACCTGCCACAACTCACCCAACATTAAGTGATGACTTGAATAGCCCTCTAACTATTTAAGAAATTGAATTCATCATTTTTAAGTTCCCAAAAAGAAATGTCAAGGCCCAGATGCTTTCACTGGATAATTGTACTAAACATTTAAATAAGAATTAACACCAATGTCACAACCTCTTTCAGAAAACAAAAGAGAAGGGAACACTCCCAACTGAGTTTATAATACCAGTCTTACCCTAATACTAAAGCAAAAAGGAAGGCAGTACAGAAAAAGAAAACCACAAACCAATAATCCCTCATGAATATAGATGCAAAAATCCTTAAAAAAAAAAAACTAGTAAATAGAATTGAGCAATATATAAAAGAATCTATATATCATGACCAAGTGGGAATGGTTCAATGTTTAAAAATCGATCCGTGTAATCCACCATATTAACAGACTAAAGAAGAAAAATCACATAATCATATCAATCAATGCAGAAAAAAAAAGCATTTGGAAAAACTCTATATCCATTCATGATAAAAACTTTTAGGAAAAAAACATTCTACTATGCTTCCATGATCAATTCTCTTCCTCCTTTTATGGGTATGATCTTGGGCAAAGTACTTAATCTGCCTGAGCCTCAATTTCCTCATCTCAAAAAAAAAGCGGGGGGGATGATGTTATCTACCTCGCTGAGTTGCTGGGTGAATTACTATTATACATACCAATTATTAGTGATTAGAAGAACACCTGTTGAACAGTGTTTTATGGAATGGCTTCTTTCCTGGTTTTGTGCACTCTGATCATCAGAACCAGCTAGACCCTCTTAGTTCAAGTATCTACCTACTATAATACCTAAAAGTGCCAGAATGTTATAGACAACCCAAAACCATAAATCGTGCCTGAAGAAAGTGACAATGAGCATCTTGTCTATTTCACTGTTCAGTTAACTTAGGTAACATTATATACAACAAACTAGAATTGCTTTATAAAGATGGTCTGGTATAAACTTCTAATCACTCCTCAATACAGGATTAGTAAAAATCTTTAACCAACAGACATAATATTAATAATAATAGCAGTGATCAAAGGATCTTTCTTGGTCTGATCCACAATTCCCCTTTCCCTGCATTTTGTAAACTCTGCTAATCCTCTGCAGCATGTTTAATGCAGTTCCTTTCCCATGTCAAGTTGTTCAGGGGTACACTCTTCCTTGTCCTCGTTGCCCTTATGACTATTTGCAGAAAAGTGTCAGTCTTTTTTTTTTAATTTTTATTTTATTTTTATGATAGTCACACAGAATAAGAGAGAGAGGCAGAGACACAGGCAGAGGGAGAAGCAGGCTCCATGCACCGGGAGCCCGACGTGGGATTCAATCCTGGGTCTCCAGGATCGCGCCCCGGGCCGAAGGCAGGCGCTAAACCGCTGCACCACCCAGGGATCCCGAAAAGTGTCAGTCTTTGCAGATGTGCTTGCTACATGTATATTTAAATACTGATTAACAGTGTCTCCTCTACACAGCCTGGGTTATCCTTCAATATACACCACAAAAATGCCTGCCTGTTATTTCAGCTGCAGGACAGCTTCCCTTCTCTGGTTTATGGTGCTCCCGTCCCGCTCTGGAACCCCAGTGCTCAGAGTTCTGGTCTACAATCTCTGGGGTCTGCCCTTGGCTTCTCCATAGCAGTGCAGCCAGAGGAGGGGCCAATTCTGAAGCTTTGGCAGGAATTTCTGTTTGGGGTCCGAGCTAAAAGTGGATTCCACTGTCCCATTTGAATAGCAATATCTGTATCTTGCCATTTTGTGTATTATGATTAAATGTCTTCCCAAGTTGCCGGAGTTCAGAAGATTTACTATGTAGTCATTTTAGGCTTATCATTGTGCAGGCCATAAATGCTCAAAAAATATTGGATGAATAAATAAATATCTATTGGCACTGCAGGCCAAGCTGACCTGAAAGGACGCATGTACACATATAGAACACACACACACACACACACACACTCCAAACACATGAAAAAGCTAGATAAACATTTTTTTTTAACACAGCCAAACTCAAAAGCAAGGGAAGGAAATCCCCAGATGTCAGAAAAGAGGAACAACTCAAAGAAAAAGAGTGAGAGCTGAAGCCAAACATACAACAGGCATATCATAAACAGATAGAGCCTACTATTCTGGGGACCAAGTAGTTTGTTGGGTTATTTTTTTGCTCATTTATTTTTGATTTTTCAAGTTTTTATCTAAATTACAGTTAGCTAACATATAGTTATCAGTTTCAAGAGTAGAATTTAGTGATTCATTATTTACTACACACCCAGTGCTCCTCACAACAAATGCCCTTCTTTTTTTTTTCATTTTTATTTTTTATTGGAGTTCAATTTGCCAACAGTTAGCATAACAACCAGTGCTCATCCCGCCACGTGCCCCCCTCAGTGCCCATCACCCAGTCACCCCAACCCCCGCCCACCTCCCTTTCCACTATCCCTTTTTCATTTCCCAGAGTTAGGTGTCTCTCATGTTTTGTCACCCTCACTGATACTTTCACTCATTTTCTCTCCTTTCCCTTTATTCCCTTTCATTAATTTTTATATTTCCCAAATGAATGAGACCATATAATGTTTGTCCTTCTCCGACTGACTTACTTCATTCAGCATAATACCCTCCAGGTCCATCCACATCAAAGCAAATGGTGGGTATTTGTCGTTTCTAATGGCTGAGGAATATTCCATTGTATACATAGACCACAGCTTCTTTATCCATTCATCTTTCGATGGACACCGAGGCTCCTTCCACAGTTTGGCTATTGTGGACATTGCTGCTATGAACATCAGGGTGCAGGTGTCCCGGCGTTTCACTGCATCTGTATCTTTGAGGTAAATCCCCAACAGTGCAATTGCTGGGTCGTAGGGCAGATCTATTTTTAACTCTTTGAGGAACCTCCACACAGTTTTCCAGAGTGGCTGCACCAGTTCACATTCCCACCAACAGTGCAAGAGGGTTCCCTTTTCTCCGCATCCTCTCCAACATTTGTTGTTTCCTGCCTTGTTAATTATCCCCATTCTCACTGGTGTGAGGTGGTATCTCATTGTGGTTTTGATTTGTATTTCCCTGATGGCAAGTGATGCGGAGCATTTCTCATGTGCTTGTTGGCCATGTCTATGTCTTCCTCTGTGAGATTTCTCTTCATGTCTTTTGCCCATTTCATGATTGGATTGTTTGTTTCTTTGCTGTTGAGTTTAATAAGTTCTTTATAGATCTCAGATACTAGCCCTTTATCTGATACGTCATTTGCAAGTATCTTCTCCCATTCTGTAGGTTGTCTTTGAGTTTTGTTGACTGTTTCTTTTGCTGTGCAGCTTTTTATCTTGATGAAGTCCTAATAATTCATTTTTGCTTTTGTTTCTCTTGCCTTCGTGGATGTATCTTGCAAGAAGTTGCTGTGACCAAGTTCACAAAGGCTGTTGCCTGTGTTCTCCTCTAGGATTTTGATGGAATCTTGCCTCACATTTAGATCTTTCATCCTTTTTGAGTTTATCTTTGTGTATGGTGTAAGAGAATGGTCTAGTTTCATTCTTCTGCATGTGGGTGTCCAATTTTCCCAGCACCATTTATTGAAGAGACTGTCTTTCTTACAGTGGATAATCTTTCCTCCTTTATCGAATATTAGTTGACCATAAAGTTCAGGGTCCACTTCTGGTTCTCTATTCTGTTCCATTGATCTATGTGTCTGTTTTTGTGCCAGTACCACACTGTCTTGATGACCACAGCTTTGTAGTACAACCTGAAATCTGGCATTGTGATGCCCCCAGCTATGGTTTTCTTTTTAATATTCCCCTGACTATTCGGGGTTCTTTCTGATTCCACACAAATCTTAAGATGATTTGTTCCAACTCTCTGAAGAAAGTCCATGGTATTTTGATAGGGATTCCATTAAACATGTAAATTGCCCTGGGTAACATTGACATTTTTACAATATTAATTCTTCCAATCCATGAGCATGGAATATTTTTCCATCTCCTTGTGTCTTCCTCAATTGCTTTCAGAAGTGTTCTGTAGTTTTTAGGGTGTAGATCCTTTACCTCTTTGGTTAGGCTTATTTCCTAGGTATCAGGCTTTTGGGTACAATTGTAAATGGGATTGACTCCTTAACTTCTCTTTCTTCAGTTTCATTGTTAGTGTATAGAAATGCCACTGATTTCTGGGCATTGATTTTGCATCCTGCCACACTGCCGAATTGCTGTATGAGTTCTAGAAATCTTGGGGTGGAGTCTTTTGGGTTTTCTACGTACAGTATCATGTCATCTGCGAAGGGGAAGAGGTTGACTTCTTCTTTGCCAATTTGAATGCCTTTTATTTATTTTTGTTGCCTGATCGCTGAGACTACGACATCTAATACTATGTTGAACAGCAGTGGTGAGAGTGGACATTCCTGTTATGTTCCTGATCTTAGGGGAAAGGCTCCCAGTTTTTCCCCATTGAGAATGATATTTGCTGTGGGCTTTTTGTAGATGGCTTTTAAGATGCTGAGGAATGTTCCCTCCACCCTACACTCTGAAGAGTTTTGATCAGGAATGGATGCTATATTTTGTCAAATGCTTTCTCTGAAATGCCCTTCTTAATACCCATCACCCACCTAGCCCATCCCCCACCCACTGCCCCTCCAGCAACCCTCAGTTTGTTTTCTATAAGAGTCTCTTTTATGATTTGCTTCACTTTCTCTTTCCTCTATATTTATCTGTTTTTTTTAAGACTTTATTTATTTATTCATGAGAGACACAGAGAGAGAGACAGAGACACAGGCAGAGGGAGAAGCAGGCTCCATTCAGGGAGCCTGACGTGGGACTTGATCCCGGGTTTCCAGGATCAGGTCCTGGGCTAAAGCGCTAAACCACTGAGCCACCCAGCTTGCCCTATTCATCTGTTTTATTTTTTAAATTCCATATATGAGTGAAATCATATACTATTTGTCCTTCTCTGACTGACTTATCTGGCTTAGCATAATATACTCCAGCTCTATTCACATCATTGCAAATGGTAAGATACATTATTTTTGATGACTAAGTAATATTCCATTATATGTATATATGTATATGAATATGTATAAATATACCACATCTTCTTTATCCATTCATCAGTCGATGGACATTTGGGCTCTTTCTATAGGTTGGTTATTATTGATAATGCTGCTATAAACATCACAGTGCATGCGTCCCTTCGGACCAATATTTTTGTATCCTTCAGGCAAATACCTAGTAGTGCAATTGCTGGGTCATAGGGCAGCTCTATTTTTAACTTTTTGAGGAACCTCCAAACTGTTTTCCAGAATGGCTACATCGGTATGCAAACCCATCAACAATGTACGAGGATTCCCCTTGTTCCACATTCCTGACAACATCTGTTGTTCCCTATATGTTTCTTTTAGCCATTCTAATAGGTGTGAGGTGCTCTCTCAACTCTCAATGCCTACACAGGGACAGGAAGCAACATCTTGGGCCATGCAAAGCAAAGAAAAGAAACTAAGCTCCCATATAAAACTGGGATCATGGAAGCTTTGCCTGCATTGTGACACTAAATTTAGGTCCTCAAACACCAGGTAAGGGAGTCAACAAGGAAGGTTAACATCAGATTAGGTCAATTAGTATAAAAAGTTACTCACAGGAAGTGAAAACCAGCGTGCCTTCTGTATAAATCTGTACTGTTTTTAGTGGTGAGAGAATCCCAATGGAAAAATTAACACAAACACTGGTATAGCAATTGCATTTCTTGCTATTTATCCTAAAAAATTGAAAAGAGGGTCTCAGAGAGATATTTGCACCCCCATAGTCAAGGCAGCATTATTCACAATTGCCAAATGTTCAACAGAGAATGGAAAAACAAAATGTTTTGTATAAGAAATATTATTCAGCTTTTAAAAAGGAAGGAAAGTTTGACACATGGCAAAAATCGGGATGAATCTGGAGACATTACACTAAATGAAATAAGTCAATCACAACAAATACTGTATGATTCCACTTATATAGAGAGAGAGTAGTCAAATCCATAAAAACAGAAAGTAGAATGCTGGTTACTAGGAGCTAGAGGGAGGAGGAAATAGATGATCATTGTTTAATTGGCATAGAGTTTTAATTTTGCAATAAGAGAAAGGTTCCAGAGACTAGTTGCACAACACTGTGAATATACTTAACATTACTAAACTGTACGCTTAAATGGTTATATTGGTAAACATTATTCGTATCTTTCTACAATTAAAAATTGGGGGGAAAAAAGGGACACCTGGGTGGCTCAGTGGTTGGGCATCTGCCTTTGGCTCAGGGCATGATCCTGGGGTCCTGAGATCAAGTCCCACATCAGGGTCCCAGGAGGGAGCCTACTTCTCTCTCTGCCTATATCTCTGCCCCTCTCTATGTCTCTCATGACTAAATAAATAAATAAAATCTTTTTTTAAAAATTGGGAAAAAAAAAACTGGCACAGAACCACTTTAGGGCCCAGCAGGGAAATAGAAAACAAAACTCTGTAGATGAGAGCACAACCAGGAAACTGTGTCACTCTAGGACACAACCTGATAAAGATGAGTTCACATTCAAAGATGACAAATCTGGGGAAATGTACAGACAACAGAAAAATCTGAGAAAATATAAAGCATATATTCCCACCAAAAAGATAGCAGATTATCTAGAAACCATCATGAAAGAACAGAAAAGGAAGGGAGTTACTGGGGGAGGGAGAGGAAGAGATATGATTTAGAAAAAAACTAAATAGGAATTCTAAAAATAAACAAATATACCATCATTATAATATTCTAAAAAGAATCATTGGGTGGGTTAAACACTGATCTGATTAATACTGGTCTGATTAATACTGCTACTGAATCCAGAGCAAGGGAAAAAGCAACACATTTTATTCAGACCTAAACCTTTAACCAGCTAATTACATGATTTATGAGCCATGATGCAATCCCCATTCTACAGCCAGAAACAAAATAACAGCAGGCATCCCTCCTGTTCATCTTCCACTAGTCAAACTTTGAGTCAGGCACTGTTCTAAGCCCTGAAGATACAGTTATGAACAAAACAGACAAGTTCCTTCATCTTCTGATTCTTATAATCTCATACTTCATTTTCTGCAAAACAACGAGTAGGTGTAAATATAATAAATTCAGGTATTCAGGTAAATACAATGAAAAAATTAGTACAGAGAAATAACAGAGAGTAAGAGGGGTTGGGGGGGTGCTACCTTAGATTCAGTGTTCAGAAAAGTCCTCCCTAAAGAGGGGGATTTAATCTGAGTTTGAATGAGAAGGTACCAACAAGGCCAAGATCCGAGAGAAAAGCAATCTAAGGATAGGGCTCTGAGACAAGAAAGAAGCAAAAGTCTTTGGATTACCATTTAAAACAGACACAGGTAGAAAGAAAGGATAATAATGTTTCCCATCAAACATAACAACTAAAATGCCATGGTACAGATATACCCAATTACTCGCATTGCCAGATTGCTGTTGGTTCCCGTAAAGTTCAAGTCATAACTGAGTTCTAGGATACAGTCTGTGTGGGAGAATGAGAGCCAGGCCCTGAGCCTCAGCCAGAATTATACTGCCAAGGGGCAGACCTAGAAACACATTCTCTCAGAAGTCCACGGGTGACTTGTACACTACACAGTGTCCCTGTCTGAGTCAGAGAATGAATGGAGTGCAGCCTATATGCTAGACACCCAGGACCCCTAAAGCTTCATCCATTTCCTAAAGCAAAGGTGGCAGGCAACCTTTCTATGTAAAGAATCAGATAGTAAATAGCTTAGGCTTTGAAAACCATACTATCTCTGCTGCAACTGCTCAACTTTGCCATTGTGGTGCAAAAGCAGCCAAAGATAATACGGGAATGAATGTGTGTGGCTTGTTCTAATAACACTGCATTTATACAAAACAGGGAGTAATTTGCCAACCCCTCTTCTAAAAAATGATCTCCAGAGTGGTTGAATCCAAATGAACCATAGGGAATGGAAAAAAGTATCAGGACTTTTGTTTACATTTTTTTAGCATGAGTGAAGAAAAGAAAGGAAGGAAGGAAGGAAGGAAGGAAGGAAGGAAGGAAGGAAGGAAGGAAGGAAGGAAGGAAGGAAGGAAGGGAAAAAGAAAGAAGAAGAAAGAAAGAAAGAAAGAAAGAAAGAAAGAAAGAAAGAAAGAAGAAGGAATGAAAGAAAGAAAGAAATTGACCCATTAGTATTTAATAGACAAGTTATCATGGGTCCCCTGAACGATCCAGTGTTCATAGGCACTCCCACGTAGTGTGGAAGGAAGTGTGAGGGAAGAAGGGATGTCCCCAGTGCAGCTGTGTTGGCAGTGGGTCCTCACCCTTCCCTTTCCTTTCAGTGGGTTGTAACACATGACAGTTTGTCACACTCCCAAAATGGGCAAGCGGCTTGAAGGATTTCAACAAGAAATTCTCAGATGGAAGACGATACCAGTAACACAAACACAAATGAATAACTCGAAAACTGCAAAACCAAATTGCTCCACTTCCTAGTATGACCATGTTAGTCACTTAGAAGACAAAAATGATCCGAAGTTCCCACTTGCAAAGCAATCCAGGAAGATATTCCAGTCTGTATTTGTTGCCCATCGTTGTGTAACAAATCACCCCAAAACACAGGGACAGCAAACAACAATGAACAGTTAGCATCTCACACAATTTCTATGAGTCAGAAATTCGGGTGCCACTTAGCCAAGTGACTCTGGCTTTAGGGTCTCACCTGTGGTTGTCGTGGGGATGCTGGCCAGAATGCTGTCATCAGAAGGCTCCATTCAGACTGGAAGATTCACTTCCTGGGAAAGTTGATGCTGGCTGAGGGGAGGGGTCTCCTTCTCACCCCGTGCACCTCTCCATGAGGCTGCTTGAGTGTCCCCAAAACACAGCAGCTGGCTCCCCCCAGACTGAGGGAATCCAAGGTAGCAAGGCAAAAGTGACGGAATCTTTTATGTCCTGGCCTCAGAAGTCAGACACCATCACCTTTCCCATATCCTTGGGGTCACCTAAAGCAGCCCTGAGGCAGGTCTCAATACCAGTGGTCAGGGATCACGGGTTGGGGGGGGCACCTTGGAGGCTAGCCACCACCATCCACCCTCTGATCCAGTGACTGATGTTCTTCTTACCCAAGGACGTAATCGATCCTCAAGGAGAGAATGGGACTTCTCTCCCACCTCACTGTTTGCTCTAGTCAGGCTTCGCACAGCTTTGACGAGGCCCAACCCACAGCAGGAAGGGCAATCTACTTAGTCTACCAATTCAAAATCCTTTGGTTTTTTGTTTTTTCAGCTTTACTGAAGTATAATTGACAAAACTGTGCTCTATTTAAAGTGCACAGGATGGTGATTTGATATACCTGGTCCTATAGGTAGTTTCGCTGTGAATATCTTGGCTGCAGGCATCTTGCCCACAGCATTTTCACTGCGTAACTAATTGGCCATAACACAATTTTGCCATAAAAGATAAAATAACCAGTTGACAGTTTGGTTTCATTTCTCTACTGACAAATCAACTGCCTTCAGCAGAGTTAATGTATTGAAGCTAAGTTATCAGTTTGGTTTCATTTCTCCACTGATGAAGTTCCCATCTTTATATTCTATAAATCTTAGCCAGCCCTCATAATGGCCTATATGGTGACAAGTAGACATGGTGGTTTCGAACAGTGGATGTTAACACTTATGTATATTGACCTGATAGAAAATACAGTGATAAAACACACTAGAAGTGTGAAGCAAGAGCGTGTGAAGCCAGACTGCCTGATATACTCTCCTAAAAAAAATGATAGCATATCAGTGACAATAACAAAGCTCAGGTACAAATGCATTATGGCATTAGCATTTCTTCCACATTTTCCACAGAACTTTGGAACCATCTATCAATGGACATGTGACAATATGTCAAGAACGCACAGCATAGAAGGCTTTCACAACATAATACAAAGCTCGGTGGTAAATATGTATCCTGGTATTTGGAAAACCGATACCTCTCCTAATGAAAGAAGAAATTAATAATTCATTTTATTAATGTTTTCATGTTTCATAATGTCCTTTTTAATATCCCTCTTTTATTTCTCATTGTGATATCTTTTATAGCAAAATTACCTTCTGGCCAATGAGTTATGCAAAGAAGTCTACAGCTACGATGTCTACAGTAAAACTACTAGACGCGGGTAGAGTATATATCGTAAAAGGACTCCTCCCATTGAGTGAATCAGCACATCCAACACCTCACATAGTTACCTTTTTTTTTTTTTTTTGGTGAGAATATTTAAGCTCTATTCTCTTAGCAAATTTCAATTCTACAACACTATGTTATTGACTATAGTTACCATGTTATACATTAAATTTTCAGATCTTGCTCATTTTATAACTGAAAGTTTGTACTCTTGTAGCAACTTTTTCCTATTTCTGCCACCCAATTCAAAAGTTAATCTCATCCAGAAACATCCTCACAGACACACCCAAAATAATGTTTAACCAGATATCTTGGCATTCCATGTTTCTGTCAAGTTATCACATAAACGTAACCATCACAAAAATTAAAATAAAGTCAAATAAATTTATATTTCAAATATTGGTTATTTCATATTTCTCATCTTCAGCCTATTTTAGTTTGTATTTTTGAAAATGTTTCATGATACATGAACAATACAATCAGATAAGTGTGTGTGTGTTTATATCACATTCATGCACATTGCGTGCTCATGACATTCTTTTAAAGAGGCAGAGGCATGAATTCAAAAGTTTGGAGACAACTGGTTTAGAGAGTATGAAAATGAAAAAAATGCTCACCCATTCTGAGCTTCTATTTTCAGTAATCATTTGTCAGGGCATCTATCTGGTGGTTGGTAAGTGGTATCAAAATGCAGTTACCAGCTTGACTGCCTTATGAGAAGTGGCATAAAATGATGTGGTTTTGAGGGGAAGTAAATGTAAAAATCATATCGAGCAAGAAGAGGTGGTAGCTGTGGCAAGCATTTAGCCTGCTCTTGAAGATGAACAGAATATTTAAAATCAAGGACAAATTTCCCTTTTAAAAAGCCAGGAAATACATGATCCATGTAAAGACTAAAGCAATGAATACCTAAGACAAGTACCTAGGGAAGATTTTAAGGGGGAAAAAAGCTTTTCCGTTTCAGTAAAAATTGTGTCTTATATTTAAAAAAGAGGGGAGCATATAGAGACTTGATAAGAAGGAAAGAAGGGAGACAGGTTGAGACATTGTGAATATCTACCACCATTTGCTGCCAGCTACTTACTCAAAATCTTCTACTCCCTTCTCCCTTTGCTGCTCCCTTCCATTGAAACTTTGTTTTAACAGAATCAAAAATCGCAAGAACAAGCACACTGCAATCCTTTGCCAGCAGGTCCCTCCACTAAGGGAGCTCAACCCAGCGCTTATATCTAGTCACCACACACCAAGAACCCTAGGCTCATGATTCATCCCTAGTTAGCCATTATGAACCAATGTAGAATGTCCCAATCGAATTGTTCCTTCAAGGGCCATCTTACCATAACCTGGACAATAATGCACACAACTAAAAGTAGATTTACTTACATGCACATTATGCAGTAAGTAGTGTAAGTCACAAGTTAGCACCAAAATGTCTGCATAATGATTTCTTAGTTATATCATTATTATTATTAAGAATTTTAGTCTTGGGGGGATCCCTGGGTGGCGCAGCAGTTTGGCGCCTGCCTTTGGCCCAGGGCGCGATCCTGGAGACCGGGGATCGAATCCCACGTCAGGCTCCCGGTGCATGGAGCCTGCTTCTCCCTCTGCCTGTGTCTCTGCCTCTCTCTCTCTCTCCCTGTGTGACTATCATAAATAAAAATTAAAATTAAAAAAAATCTTTAAAAAAAGAATTTTAGTCTTGGGGCACCTGGATGGCTCCAGGTTAAGCATCTGACTCTTGACTTCAGCTCAGGTCGTGATCAGGGTCATGGGATCAAGCCCTGAATAGGGCTCCATGCTTGGCAGGGAGTCTTTTTGAGATTTTCTCTCTCTTTTCTCTCTCTCTCCTTCCCCCTCAGCCCCTCCTCCCCACTCTCTTTCTCTCTCTCTCAAACAAATAAATCCTCTTATGATAAAAAAAAAAGAATTATAGTCTTGGAGTGCTTGGGAGGCTCAGTCAGCTGGGCATCCAACTCTTGATTTAGACTCAGATCATGATTTTAGGGTCATGGGTTTGAGCCTCCAAGGGTACCATGCTCAGCAGGGAGCCTGCTTCAGATTCTCTCCCTCTCCCTGTGCCTCTACCCTCCCCCCTCTTAAATAGATAAATAAAATCTTTTTTATTTGATCTCATGAGAAACACAAAGACAGAGACAGAGGCAGAGGGAGAGGCAAGCTCCCTGCGGAAATACTTTTTTTTTTTAATTTAGTTATTTATTTGAGAGACAGAGAGGATGAGAAGAGGGAGGGGCAGAGAGAGAATCTCCAAGCAGACTCCCCACTAGGCACAAAGCCTGAACCAGGCTCCATCCTAGGACCCTGATTTCAAGACCCAAGCTGAAATCAAGAGTCAGTTGACCAACTGATGTAGCTATCCAGGCACCCCTAGCCTAGCTCCCTTTAAATATGATTCTATTTATACCATTATACTCCCTCCCCCAGTAACTCTCTCCCTTTCCTGTTCTTTCATGATGGTTTCTAGATAATCTTTTTGGTAGGAATATATGCTTTACATTATCTCAGATTTTTCTGTTGTCTATATCTCTTGGAAAATAGCTTTTTCCATGGTGACCCATTTCCCCAAGTTTGTCATCTTTGAGTGTGAGCTCATCTTCAACAGGCTATGTTCTAGAGTGATACAACCTGAGCCAAAGGCACCTGCCACCCAGGTGCCCCAATAAATAAATTAATTAATTAAATAAATAAAATAATTTTTTTTAAAAAAAAAAGAAGAATTATAGTCTTGGCCATGAGCAACATCTACCATTTATTAAGCCTTTTTTTTTTTAGCCAGATGCTCTGTATGCATGATTTTCATACACTGTGTCATTTCATCCTTCCAGCAACCCTAGGATGTAGATTCACCTACTCTTCACCATTTTCTAGAAAAGGAAGCCAAAGCTTAAGTAATTTGCAGGCCAAATCAGCGGCAGAGGCAGAATTTTATTTCAGACACTGACTTCTCCACTACTATACCAACAGTACTCAAACTTTGATGTGCATTTCACATGAAATACTGCTTAAAATACAGTCTTAGACCGCACCCCAAAGACTCTGACTCAGCAGACCTCAGAAATGTCCTTGGAATTTGCATTTTTCCTAAAACACCCCCAGTAATGCTAATTTAGGTTGTTAGTATCTTTCTGGGACACACATTAATACTGTATTATAAGAGATCTCTTAAACTGGTAGTTCACTCTGACCAAACAAATTGAACTACATCTCAGATGTTAAAGGTTACTTTATAAGTAACTGACCTCTCTGATGTTATGAATTAAGGGAGAAGAACACAGACGAACACATACACACGTTCAAACTTACCAAACTGAAACACCATTTCATTACAAAATTTGCATTACAAAATTTTTCTGCAGTTTACAAAAAGGTTCTTTGCAGTGACAAATTTCCAAAACAAGATGCTACACTGCACTGCCCATAAATTGAGCAAAACTGGTCACTAAAACTAAAATATATAAATAAACAAAATTAATCGCAGAATTCCCAACACATAGAAAACCACAGACCAGTGAATTTAATTTTAACCATTTCAATTTTGTCTCTCATATATTTTTCTCAAATATCTACTGCCTGTGCCACTAATCTGCTTTTGAGGGAGAGCTGACCAAAAAAGCAAGTAAACAACAACCAGATAATTATTTTTTAAAACGCTCAAAATGGGACATCACAGTGGCTGATGATCTGTGGTTGAGCATCTGCCTTCAGCTCAGGGCGTAATCTAGGGGTCCTGGGATCGAGTCCCACATCGGGCTCCCCGCAGAGGGCCTGATTCTCCTTCTTCCTATGTCTCTGCCTCTCTCTGTGTGTCTCTCATAAATAAATAAATAAATAAATAAATAAATAAATAAATAAATAAATAAAATCTTTTAAAAAAACACTTCAAAGAACCAATTTGGGGTGCCTACATGGCTCCATCGATTGAGCATCAGACCATTGATTTCTGCTCAGGTCATTGTCTCAGGATCGTGGGTTTGAGCCCCCATCAGGCTCCATGCTAGATATGGAGCCTGCTTGTGATTCTCTCTCTGCGTCTGCCCTTTCCTGTCCCTCAAGGATGCATGCTCTCTCTCTTTCTCAAATAAATAGAGGAAGAAACAGACAAAAGAAAGAATGAATAAATAAATAAATAAGTGAAACCAATCATGTCACATTTGACAACCTGATCTTTTTTGAGGATTTTATGCTTGTGATTTTATATTGTATTTATATGGCACAGTCATACCTTCTGCTGGTAAAGTTGTCCCTGGCTCATATATTACTGAACATGTCTCCTTATCATGGGTCTGTTTTGGACAGAGCATCAAGACTTCAAGGTACACTACCATTTGAATAAGTTTGTAAACAACTAGCCTAGCTCTCTCTTTTTTTTTTTTTTAAGATTTAGTTATTTATTTGAGAGAGAGCATGAGAGGAAGGAAGGGCAGAGAGAGAATCTTTAAGCAGACTCCCTGCTGGGTGCAGAGCCAGAAACCAGGCTCCACCAGGACCCTGATTTCATGACCCAAGCTGAAATCTAGAGTCAGTTGCCCAACTGATGGAGCTATCCAGGCACCCCTAGCCTAGCTCCCTTTAAATGATTCTATTTATACCATTTCAATTATATACTTCTCAGAAACACATTTATTATGTAATATAGTATGTGAAAGAAAGGACTTTTCAATTGTTGATTAAAATTGTTATTCTCGTAGTGATTTTCCTGTTGCAAAGCTGTAGGGCCATGAGCCAGGAAGTCCACATCCCTGCAAGACATAGAGAAGAATTAAGCCCAAGAACTCTTGCATCAGGCTGTTGTACATCATCATCTCTGCTCTGCAGAACAGAGACATCCCTCAGCAAACAAAGGGCAGTAAGTGGGAGGAGCCTGGGGGGCATGTGGAAAACAAAGCCCAACCTCTGCTCCCAGCTGTGGACAGAGGGAATAGTATGTAAAGAGCCTCCAGGGATGACTAAATGCAGATTCTACTTGGAAGTTAAGAAACTGAGCTTCAAGGATGCCTGGGTGGCCAAGTGGTTGAGCATCTGCCTTTGGCTCAGGTTGTGATCTCAGTGTCCCTGGATCAAGTCCCACATCAGGCTCCCTGCAGAGAGCCTGCTTCTCCCTCTGCATATGTTTCTGCCTCTGGGTGTCTCTCATGAATAAATAAATAAATAAAATCTTCAAAAAAAAAAAAAAAGCTGAGTTTCACTTCTGGATAGTCAGCTTTAGCCATCAACTATGCTTTGGGCTATAAATATATTTCAAAGAAATGGCTGAGGAGTAGATCTTGAATGATGGGAGGCAGACCCTTCCATAGCACAAAAGAAGTGCCTAATGGGTGCCTGAGTACAGGGGTGAATAAAGCCCAAGATGATCTCTAGGAGCCAGAAATGGGTGGCACCCGACAATGGCCCAACGCTATCCCCCCAGTGGCAGTACAGTCCTCCAAGGTCCTGTGCACACCTTCAGTACCACCAAACACTTCATCCTGGGAACTGTTTGCACACATAGATGGAGATGGCTTGTCCTTTGGAGCCACACCTGCACTTCTGCTCCTACTGTGTCCTTAGAGCATGCTAGACTCTGCATTCCCTCCAGTGTGAGCTAATTACAAGTATGTCCTCATCTTTCATGCTCTGCATCCCAGACTGACAGTCCAGAAAGATGCTGGGTGACCTGCATCAACCTGCTGGGCCTTTACATGCCTTGACTTGATTTAGCCCATCGGTCCAAGCCCACCTGTGGAGAACACCTGTGGAAATTGCCACAGAACAAACTGAGTGCACTACACTGATGGTTTGCAGGTGGTGACAAATCCAAGTAGGGTCAAAAAAAAATTTTCCTGAAGAACATCAGCTTGAACTGGCAAGACAAGAGACAAGCATTTGGGGCAAGGCTCTGAAAGGAGAAAGGAGCTGAAAGGAGCTGTCCCACTCCATCTTCTGTGCATTTCTACCCTCCCCTGAGCAGCCAGGATGGTATGACCAAGTAATAAGTAAACTATATTAAACTGTACTGAAGAAAATATTTGTGTGCCAATTTCATCTTTATTGTACTACTGCTGTGGTGGTGGTTATGACTGTAAAAGCAGTAAGAATGGCTTGGACACTTGGGTTACTCAGTCGGTTAAGCATCCTACTTGTGATTTCAGCTCAGGGCATGATCTCATGGGTGGTGGGATTGAGCTCTGCTTTGGGCTTTGTGCTCTGCAGGGAGTCTGCTTGAGGATTCTCTCTCTCTCTCTCTCTCTCTCTCTCTCTCTCTCTCTCTCTCTCCTCAAACAAATAAATAATCTTTTTTTTTTTTTGTAAGAATAGCTAACACTAATTGAACACTTTCCATATGCCACGCAGTATGCTAGGACTCACATCCATCATGTCACTTAATTCTCAAATCAACCCAACAAGGTGCCCTCTGTCTTTTATAGGAAGGGAAGTGAGGCTGAAAAGAGTAAAGTAATTTGCACTAACTTAGAATAAGCAGCAATCCTGACCAGGACAGCCAAGCAGTCCTAGGGACATTGTGGCCTGTAAGGGCCTTAATAAGCAGCCCTGTTTTATAGCACAACATAACATATATATATATATATATTCCCCAAATGACTGAGATAAGCTTCCATCATACTCGTGGAAGTTAGGCAAGAAAACAGGTGCTTAAGACATTTTAGAAAGACTGCTATTCAAAATGATAAAAACAAACTAAATTTGGGTGCTCAAAGAAGTGGAGTTCAGTCAGCTGGAAAATGTAGTTACGTGAAATAGCTCATCACTGATGATGCTGGATAAATGGACTGTTGCCATATTAGTAATAGTAGTAGTCAGAGCAGCTCAATTAATAATATTAGTCAAGCTGCAATGGTTGGACAGATTGGTGTCAGAGGGAAGGGGGAATTAGAGAAATGTTTGGGAAGTCATCTATCTCTGACACAGATTCAGAGAGACCCGGGCCATCCAGGCCCACCTGCCCCTTCCCACCACCCTCACTCATTGCTCAAAGTGTAATGATGTTTCCAGGTAACGTATTCATTTCTCAACAACAAACGCTCAGCTATTCTTCTCTCATTGTGAACCCCCTAGCTCTGGATGTCTCTGTACTTGGGCGCTGGCAGCATTTGAAAATATATATGTGCTGCAGCCCTGTGCACAGTACAAGGCTATAGTGAAAGCAAACGGATTCTCCTTGTCTGGTATATTGATGCTGTGCAGCAGAAAGCCAATAAGTGCATGACCTTGTTCCACACACAAATCCGTTCTTTTAACAGGCTTTTCCTCTAAGGCAGCAAGTCTGAGCTGGTAGGGAGAACAGAATGAATTTTCCTTTTAAGAAATGTATAAGACAGTACTCGTTTTTTCCAGCCTTTTTTTTTTTGTCTTTTATTTTCCCAGTTTCATAAAATATACTTATGAAAGCATCTCCCTTCTTGCACATAATGATATTAGCCAAGCCATCTTGCTGAAAGGTCTTCCTTTCTCTGTTGGTTGCTGGAAATGGACCCCAGCCATATAGACTCAACACCAGTCCAGATTCTTATCGGTTACAATAGAGACGCCATATTTCTGCCTGTATTCCTATCTGATCTCTTGACTACATTGGACACATGGATATATGGATGGACAGTAAGACAAATAAGGAGATGCTATAGGTCAATAACTGCTTTCAAACCAATGCTATATAATTAAGGAAGTACAGGTTTGATTTTCCTGCTCCTACATAACTCTTGTTTGAGGGTGTGCAAAGTTGAGACTGATTTATGCCATAGCACACCATGAATAAAGCTTTTGAAGCAAAGAAATGTAGCCACAAATGTTTAATTTGCATGTATGTTAATCGGTACTCAGCTTACATGGGATTGTCCCCATGTACTACACAGGATCCAGCATCACAGCATTGTGTGTCCTACACTTACCAGACATCGATTATGTGCCAGGCACTGTGCTAGGTGATGGCCACTCAAAGATGGATAAAAAAAAGAAAAAGGAAAAAAAAAACAAAACAAAACAAAACCAGCAACTACAGGGCAGTGCCACACAATGAGGATTAATGAACACCATTTTTTAAAACTGTTTGAACACTGTTCTATGTTTCAAACTGAAAACCACCCCTTTCTCCCTCCACCCATGAATCAGTCAAGAACAAAAGGAAATGATTCTGAATTTTTCGCTTTCTTTCCAAGCACCTTGGGAAGAGCCAGGCATGGAGCCAAAAGGGAGGGGGATTTTGCTAAGGAAAAACACCACCCTGTTTGGCTTTGATGGAAAAAAAAGAAAGAAAGAAAGAAGCAACTGCATCATGTATCGAGGCACGAATGATGTGTATAGGAAAAGAGTGTTTTTATGGATAAGTGCCATGGGCGAAACAGCAGATCTAATCAAAAGCACTACACACGTGGATGTTCCCAGCCTCTGGGAGAAGGGAACTCTTACAACGGCTGGGTTTCTAAGTTTTTCTTCTTCAATTCAGCAGAGGGTAGACAGCCTTACAATGCATAAAATATTCCTCACAGCCTCCCTGTCCTCCCAGCAGGAAAAAAAAAAAAAAAAAAAGGCAAGAAAGAAGACTCATCACTAAGACAAACCATTAATTCCAAATTAATTCCAAACTAATAAAATTCTCTTATCTCCATCACACAGGTGAGTTGTGGTGTGAATATCCGTGAGGCTCCATACATATGAGCCTTGTCACTGCTCTCCGCTCGCCCTTCCCAGGAGCTCGGGCGCGGAGTCTCGGCTTCGGGAAACAAGAACGTTCGGACGGACGGTCCCGGCGCCGTCCCCCTGCCCACCTCCGCCGCGTCCCCCTTAGATCCCCACCAGAGGCCGAGGCAGCCCCGACCCCAGCGCCGCGCGCCGCAGGCCGCCCGGGACCCGGGGCCGCGGCCGCTGTCGCCCCCAGAGGGCGCTGTCCGCCCCCGCCGCCGCCGCCGCCCCCGCGGGCCTCCCCAGGTCACCTGCGCGAGCCTGCTCTCCCGCAGCCACTTTTTGGAAAGTCTAAACCTTGCACAGGCCTGAGCAGGCAGGAGCGGGAGAGCGAGCCGGGCGAGGAGGCCGGGCCTGGCGCCCAGAGGCCGAGGGAGGACAGGCCTCGCCCAGGGCCTGGGCCCGCTGCGGTGCTGCAGGTGCCCGTGCTGCTTGGCGTCGCCAGGCCCGGGTGGGGGTTGGTGGGGGGTGGGGGGTGGCGAACAGAGGACGGCCAAGGCCTAACAGGACGGCGGGGGAGGGAGGGCCTGTGTCACTATAGACAGCCCTACCCAGGGTTTCTGGGTATTCGAAGGTCAGATCAAAGATACCAAATCCCCCAGGAAACTAGACCCCAAATAGATATGGGTGGTTGTTTGTTTGTTTGTTTGTTCTTTTAAGGTTTTGCTTATTTATTCATGGGCGACAGAGAGAGGGGCAGAGACACAGGCAGAGGGAGAAGCATCCTCATCCTCAAGGAGAGCCCCATGTGGGACTCGATCCTGGGTCACCAGGATCACGACCTGAGCCGAAGGCAGACGCTCAACCACTGAGCCTTCAAGGGGCCCACAACTGTGTTTTAAAACCAGATCCAGGGCAGCCCGGGGGGCTCAGCGGTTTAGCGCCGCCTCCAGCCCGGGGCGTCATCCTGGGTTCCGGGATCGAGTCCCGCATCGGGCGGGCTCCCTGCATGGAGCCTCTGGGAGAGGGAGAGCCTCTCCCTCTGCCTGCTTGTGTCTCTGCCTCTCTTTCTCTCTGTGTGTGTCTCATGAATAAATAAAATCTTTAAAAAAAAAAAAAAAACAGATCCAGATGCAGCTATTCACCACATCTCCTTTGACCATCCCAACACCTCCCCTCCCCCCATAATCGGACAGCCCTGGCTGATACTGTGCACCTGTGCTATGCCAGGCACCGGGTAAGTTTGCGCGGATCCCCCTCTGCTCCCAGCGCCCCTCCAGCCCCTCCAGCATGGGTGCTATGACACCGCACCTATAAGTGACAGACACCTGGAGTGAAAACCGCCAAGAGAATCCAGTCAGCAGTATAGGAGCTGGGGTTTGCACCCCGCCGATCTGATTCCAGAGTCCACATCCCTAACTACTAGGCTCATTGGGCTGTAAATGCTATCCCTCTGGCAACAGCCAGGAAAACTTAATAGGCTGCTAAACCCAAATAGTAAAATCCAACTTGATTGAACCCCCATCAACCCGGCCAAGATGGTAGAGTGAGGATGTCCCCAGTGTCTGTTCTTTCTTGTTTAGCAGATGCCAAAGGGTATGGAATATAGAAATTAGGCTCCTGTGAAAAGTTAGTGAAACCCCAATTAGAAAAATGAAGTAGGGGTACTGGGGGGCTCCATGGGTTAAGCATCGGACTTGCGCTCAGGTCATGACCTCAGGGTCCTGGGATGGAGCCCAGCTAGGAGCCCCACGTTGGGCTCCATGATTCATGGGGAGTCTGCTTCTCCCTCTGCCCCTTCCACTGCTCATGTGCACACTGGCACTCTCTCTCTCTCAAATAAATCAATAAAATCTAAACAAACAAACAAACAAACAAAGGAAAGACAAAGTATGGGGGTATCTCGGTGGCACATTCAATTAAGAGATAGACTCTTGGTTTCTGCTCAAGTCATGATCTCCAGGTAGTGAGATCAGCCCTGGGTAGGGCCCCGAGTTCAGCTCATAGTGGAGTCAGTTGAGGTTTCTCTCTTCCTCTCCCTGGGTCCTTCCCCCCTTTTTGTGTGCAAGCTCTCTCTCTCTCTTGGTGTCTCTCTCTCTCTCTCACACAACTAAATAAATCTTAAAAAAAGGGGGATCCCTGGGTGGCTCAGTGGTTTAGCACCTTCCTTTGGCCCAGGGCATGATCCTGGAGTCCCAGGATCGAGTCCCTGTCAAGCACCCTGCATGGAACCTGCTTCTCCCTCTGCCTGTGTCTCTGCCTCTCTCTCTCTCTCTCTCTCTCTCTCTCTCTCTGTGTGTGTGTGTGTGTGTCTAACATGAATAAATAAATTAAATTTAAAAAAAAAGAAAAGAAAGTGAAGCCTAGGATATCAGTCTCCTAGAATTGTACAAAGACCCAACATCCAGGATATTCCAGAGATTTTTTTTTTTTTTTTTAACCAATCCGAGCCCAACCCCGACTCTGAGAACCCAGGCAGGTAGGATCCTTCTGCGGGAGGCGACTCTACCATCACCAGGCCCTCTGCTCTGAATCCGTTCCCTTCCCTCCCTCAGATTCATTTGCTCCCCATGGACTGAGAAGCTCCAGCCTTTCCTACATGAATCGCTTCCAGTTTTTCCCTCTTTACCTCAGCAATTCAATAAATCTCCCCTTTTGGATTTTTTTTCCTTTTGTTTTGGCAAAACAAATGTTTTTCCTCCTTTCCAAACCATTTAGTCTACTCATGCACCTGGACTCAACCATGATCCCCACCCACCTCGTCATGTCATACTCTTGGCCTCTTCCCCTCTGCCTACAAATCTGTGCTACTCTCACACTGTAAGAAATGCAATCAATTAATGAATTAAAAATTTTAAACCATCCTTTTACCCATGCTCCTCTTTGTAAGCAGGTTTACAAAATTGCTCAGTCAGAAGAGTCACCTGGGCCCTTGCTAATGACAGTCTCCCAGGCACTTTCCCCTAGATATTGACTTATCTGGTCTGAGACATGGCACAGGAGTCTGCATGACTGGGCAAGTTTGGGGAACACCTCCTTGCAGCTCTGCTTTCCGTGTCTACACACGCTGTGCACATGGACTATCATCACTGTCCTCACCTCCCACTCACCCACAAGCACACTGCAAAGCTCCCACCCTAACAAATTTTTCTCTTGTGGGTGTTTTGTAACATGACAACAAAGCCAAGTGGAACTACAAGTCCCAGAATTTCCTAACCTTCACAGTTCTGGGTGAGGGCTGGCCACTCAGAGAAGGCTGCATGAGACCTATGGAGCAAGAGGGGAGCAGTGGGGTCATGCCCTGACGGAGATCCCTGGAGGGCCTAGGACCCACTGGCTCAGTGTGTTGTCAGGGGTGCCCTCAGGCCCATGACTCCTCTTCCTGCAGGATTTCCTCCTTCAGCTTCTCTGAGTCCAGGGCCAAGCATAGTATAGTTCCACAGCAAAGGACAATGGCTTTTGTGGGTCATCTGTGTCCTCAAGGTTGAAAGCAGAGAGAGAGACAGGTTACAATTTTTCCTTTTAGGATGAGTTTGTCTTCACAAGTTTCTGTTTGCCCTCAAATCACCCTGCTCATATCCAATTTTTCTTCCCAACTTCTGGCCCCCACTAGATGCAGAGGCAACAGCCCTCCATAGACTTCACTATGTGGTCCAACTGCTATAAGAAATTCCATATGCATGTCACTCGACAGTGGTTCTGCTTCTCTGATTAAACCCTATGTGATGTACACACTGGTACTAGAAGTGACTCCAGGGGAGGAGAACCCTAAAGATGGGTTCCGTGACTTGGAACTGGTTTATGTACAATTGATTCTCTGATATGATTAGATTTAATGGCCCTGTCACCAGTGGCAAAAGAGACATTGGTAGCCTGTGGCATGCAATGGCAAAATATTCATTAAATTGTCATCTGAAACACTTATAATTGTCTGCAAGACAAGGCTTTTCATGATCAAATAGTTGCTGCTATAATAGATTTTGGTGCAAATAAAGAATATAACATTTGGTTGCTTTGAAGAATATTAGAAAACTCAACCAAGAAAAAAAATAAACAATAAGTTTGGGGCCTCTCAATCCCAGTCTGAGGTTTGAGGAAAGGACCACAAAGCTTCCAGGACAGTCTAACAAACCTCTTGTCTCCTGTAGCCAAGATTTCTAGAGAAAGAGAGAGAAAAAAAAAAGACAGAGAAAGAAAGAAAGTTCAATCTTAAGGACTGATGACTCACAAAACAAACTGAATTTGCAATCTTGCAGGATCTCTTATGCTTAATTATGTTAAACTTGTTATGTGCATTTTACCACAATAAAAAATTTAAAAAAACCTACTTAATCAAATGGATCCCTCTTCAGGGTGCCTGGCTGGCTCAGTCGGAGGGGCATGCGATTCTTGATCTTGGGGCTATGAGTTCAAGCCCTGCACTGGGTGTAGACATTACTTAAATAAATAAAATAAGTAAACTTTTCTAAAAAAAAAATAAGTCCCTCTTCAAACTATGATTCTCAAACTTTTTGAAGTGGAGGAAACTTTTTAACATTATGAATTTCACCCCTCACATTCCTGCCCACACACACACAGAAACATATGATGGTGGTTGTACTTTTAGTGTTTTTGAAGGAGAAAAAAGGTAAGGAAAAGTAATATATATCTGATAGATATATATATATCAGAGCAGGGGCACTGGGGTGGCTCTGTGGTTGAGCGTCTGCCTTTGGCTCAGGGAATGATCTCGGGGTCCTGGGATCAAGTCCCTCATCGGGTTCTCTGCAGGGAGCCTACTTCTTCCTCTGCCTATGTTTCTGCCTCTCTCTGTGTATGTATCATTAATAAATAAATAAAATCTTTAAAAATATATATATCAGAGCATTGGTATGGTCCCTGAAGAGGCGAGTTTCTGCCAAATTTTGTCAGTGGAAGCAGCCCTTCCTCCTCGTCTTTCTCTTTCTGAGTTTCTCCCATCTCCACAAAGGCAGTTTCTTTATAGAGGATTGCTGATTCTCCCCACGACCTACCCATATGACTCTCAATGCTTCTAGACCTTGACCAGACACAAGTCCCAGCAGGCCTCAGAAGCTAAAGTACAAAGTGTGACCCATGAAGGGATGCAATATGCTCCAAAATTACAAACATTTTGTGAACTTTTATCAACAGCATCTTTGGAAATGTGTTTAGGAATGAACCCTACAGCTGTTGGATCAGGGTAGAAGAGATTGGATTGGTCCAAATTTGTTGGTAGGGTGCACTGAACAAAGATTCTAGATTTAGTGTATTAACTTAAGAAGCTGGGGATGATTCTAAAAGTTTCTGCATTGGTTTCCTGGAACACAGGAACAAAAGTGACCTATTCTGAGTAAAGTTGAAATGCCAAAACTTCCTTGGTAAACAAAAGAAGATATCTAGAGGCTAAGGAAGATCAGAATTGTAGAGTAGACTTACCATATCTGACCTGTTGTCTCACTCCCTAATTATGCCCTCCAGGATGGTTTGGGGTCCTTCTCTCACCAAGACTATAAGAAATGAATTTATAAGGACATCCTTGAAGAGCTCTATGGTGGCTCTTCTCTGCAGGCCAAGAATGACTACCATCAAATTAGCAAATTCACTGAGGTTCTGCGGTAGCAGGGGCCTTAATTATAGAGATGAGGTTAGCCAGGTTACCATAATGGGCAGCAGAGCCAGAGCAAGAATCATAATGGTTTAAACCATCAAAATCTTTGGCATTGACTAATTGATCTTGGTATCTCTACCAAATAGATGTACAACCTAGTAGATTTAGATCTGGTGACAAGAAGTCTGAGTCAAATCATCACACTAGAGAGTTGTGACCTTTTTTCTAGATTTGAGCTAGTTCACCAACCCAGGGCCTTTGGAATGAGGGTAGGCTGGTTTCCCTTCAGAAATGTCCCACTTACACAGCTAATAATTAGCTGATACATCTCCCAAAAGTCTGCTGTGACTCCTAATTCCCAACATGCTTATGGACTACAGCATGTGACACCATAGTCTACCTCCCCCTCCCCCTTGAAACTTCCAATCCGTGTCATCCCTAAAAATCACATGCTTCTGCTCCTTCTGCTGCATGTCTGACTCTCCTTCCCAGGTTCTTCTTTCTAATCCCTAAAAATGACCAGCCCTACATTTCTATCCTGGTCCCTTTACTCTTCTCATTTCCTGAAACATTTACTTCAGTAGTTCCTACATCTTTTCTACCTAGAGGTTCCAAACTTCCCTATGAGCATCATCACTGCTTTTAAGTTAGCCCAACATCAAACACCTAGATGTACTATTGCCACCTTGAAGCCATCCCATATCTGCTATGGACAGAATGTTTGTGTCCCCCTAAAATTCATATGTTGGATCCCTGCCCCCCTACCCCCCGATAGTATTAGGAGGTAAGGCGTTGGGAGGTAATTATGTCACAACGGTGGAGCCTTCATAAATGGGATAAGTGCCCTTATAAAAAGGACCTCAAAGAACTCTGTTGTCCTTGTTCTACCATGTGAGAATACCAGAAGTGGACAGTCAGCAACTCTGAAGATTCTCACCAGATCCCAACCATGCTGGCACCCTGATTTCAAACTTCCTGCCCCCAAAACTGGGAGAAATACATTTCTCTTGTTTATCAGCGACCCAGTCTATGGAATTCTGTTATAGCAGACCAAATAGACTAAGATAATATCATTTTTCCTTCTGTTCTCCTATTAACACCACGATCTTCCTAATCAAACTAGAAACATCAGGCCTCCTTGACTCCACTTCCCCCTTTCCCTTTCTACATCTCATTGGTCACCAAAGAATAGCAATTTTATGTGTAGTCTCACCTTTCTACTTCTAGAAACATGACCCAAGATCAAATCTGTGGCATTCCTGGAAGAAATACGGCAGCCTTCCACTTCCATTCTCTCTCCCAAAAATCCAGCTGACTCTTCCTAATGTATGTACTACTTTGGTGTGTGAAGTTCCATTAACCCACTGTGTTGGGCAGTCTGGCTGGCTCAGCGGTTTAGCGCCGTCTTCAGCCCAGGATGTGATCCTGGAGACCCGGGATCAAGTCCCACGTCAGGTTCCCTGCATGGAGCCTGCTTCTTCCATTGCCTGTGTCTCTGCCTCTCTTTCTGTGTCTCTCATGAATAAATGAATAAAATCTTAAAAACAAAACAAAACAAAACACTGTGAATCCTACTTGCCTATAAAATACAACCCAAGCTTCAGAATTTACTATTTTTGCCCTTTATTAACTGGCCTTCAATCAGCATTCCTCATACCAGGACATTTTCAGGTCTTTTACCATCCACTGAATATGACCCAAATGTTCTCATTTCTACATCTCTATTCACAGCATTCCCTATGTGCCATGCCTTCCTCATCTGTACCTGTTCACTTATTCCATACATACTATTGAACATCTCCCATGGTAAGGCCTTGTCCATATCGGGGCATGATTCCTCTCTTGGATTACTTAGATTCTGGCCTGTTGAAATCCTATGATTGCTACAAGGCTCGTCCATGTGCCACCACCTCTGTGGACTCCTCCTTGGTCTCCTGGCCAGAGGTGACCGCCTGACCACTGTGCTCCTTACCTCGTTCATAGTATTTGTCCACACGTATGCTAGTCATTCATCCCTGGAACCATTGTAATTGCAGTTCCCTCTGCCCAGTAAGCTTTTCCTAGACTCCTCATAGCTGAATCCCTCACTTCCTTCAAATGACACAGCCTCAGAGTCTTCTCTAGCCACTCTACCCAAACTATTCCTCCAACTTTTATCCTTCTTCATTTTTCTTCCTTGAAATTATCAGTACTTTAAGTGGGAGTGTGTGTGTGCACACGTGTGTGTAGTTGGTTGTTCATGTATTATATGCCTACATCTACCCAGTGGGCTACCAGGGATGCTGTATCCTGAAGTTGTCCTTTAGAAACAACAATCACCTCTCCCTAATCGCCTATCTTAACTTCACAAAGAATATCCAACTAGGAAATGGTAGTTTATATGTTCTTTGGGCCAAATCAAGTTCTTAGAGTATCCTTTCCCCAATAATAATATCCACAAGCAGAAAGGAAGAAAAATGGGCATTTATTCTCTCCTGTCCAGCTCATTGCTTTTGATTTTATTTTCTGGTTATATCTAAAACAACTGCCTTCTTCCCAAGCTTAGCAGAGTATAAATTAAGAATGTAACAAATGTCTCTGAATGGAATCCCCCTCCCCAAGAAACAGAATGCTGAATCTTTTTTTCCATTGCTCAATATCCTCCAGATGATCTGAAATATTGATGGCACTAACCACTGACCACAGCTCTCTCAGTGGGGACTACCATAGTCCCTTCCCACAGAACAGCCAGGGGACCAGGAGCTGCAAAAGCAGAGAACCATAAAAGCAGGAACAAAGATACTCAGCCCCACATTCACCCGGCTTTGGGACAGACCCACCCCTTCATGTCCCATTAGCCCTAGATGGAAAGAATCTTGGGAGGAGGCCTCCCTCACTTTGGATTCTCCAGAGTTTGTGTCCTTTAATTTTGTGGGTACCACAGAGTCAGTATTTTTTTTAACAATCGCTGACTGGGTAACTTCAGTTGTCCTAGGTGGCAGTGGCATCTCATTCTTGCACAATATGCCTGAGAACAGTAGGTTGCTAGTGAAGGTGAACTATCCTTTCTTTGCCCCCTTCTCCCTCCCCCAGCATGATTGGGATCACCCAACAGAAAAGGGAAGCCTTGACTCTTCTGATGAATGTATGGCCCCTCCTGATAGACTAGCCTCAGAAAGGCCTCTTGTGAAGGGTAAAGCACTCAAGCCTGACACTACTGGACACCCAGAGCAAGGAATGTCAAGACAATGGGCTCTGCACTAAGGCTTTCCACAAAACAACAAGGCCAGGGCAATTGCCTTTCCTGACCCTCAAGTGACAATCGTGTTCAACACCTTCATTCACAACCCATCAGAGGGCTGCTTGTTATAGATCTGTGGCCTCTATGACATGTGGGTCCTTATGGCACACACATCTGTAGCTGTCCTCACCCGTCTTCCCACCAGCCAGATAGGTCTCTTCCACTTCTCTAATACTTGGTCTGATCTATGACTTAATTATCTAGCCTCGATTAATTTAATTCACTGTAGAATCAATCAGACCAACTGAAAACTGTCAACTCAAAGAAATTCTTCACAGATTCTCCAGTGTATTTGTGAAGGGAATAACAGCCTGTCACTTGTAGACAAGTTGCTTAATTTCTCTGGGCCTGGGTTCCCTCACAAATAAAACGAGGTAGATTTGTCGGTGGCTCTAACACTGGCGGCATATTAGAATCATCTGGGGAACTTGTAAACCAACTATGGGGCCTGGGCCCCTCCTTCCCAGACCAATTAAGTTAGAATCTGGTGGGGAGGGGTGGAGGCTGAGGCCCCAGTATTTTTTAAAAGCTCCCTAGGGAGCATGCAACCGCCTTGGGGGAATGACCAACAGATTGGATGATCCCTCAGACTGCTTTAGTGCCAGCCTCACTCTACCCTGAAAGCCCTCATGATGTGCCTTGAGCATCTGTCATTCGAGTGACCTCTTAACCCACCCAGTGATGTCTTATTGTCCCAAGTAAGAAGTTCAGTTGCAAACAAAATACCCTCCTCAGAGGCTGAATGTGTCTTTCCAGAAGACAGGACCAGATGTCTTTAGGATTTTCCCTGGACCTTCAATCCATCAAGCAATGCACAGAGAGGACAGTTATCAACACCTGTGCCCTTACTGCAAAGGTAACCTGGTGACCCCTTCCCCTTCTCCTTACCCATTCTCTCCCTGACCTGCATTCACCCATTCATCCCACACAGACCTGTCAAGTGCCTGAAACTCCACAGGTGGACCATAAGGCCTCATGGCCAAGGTGCAATCTGGGCAACACCGTGAGAGACAGCCCCTTTTTCTTTCTGCTATGTTCTACAGCTCTATTCCACACAGAATGATGCACAGCCTCGTACTGTCATTATTTCACAAGTCAGTCATTTCCTACACCAAATTTTCGGACCCTGCACAGCACAGAGCACATAGTAGGCTCTGAGTAGAAACCCTTTGAGATGGAGGGTGAAAAGGCAGAAATAAGGCTGAGGGGCCGAAAGAAGTGTCATTATCTGTAATAGAACACATGCCCCTGGGCAGCACCCCCCCTTGGCCATCCTTCACCCCTCCCTGACTCCTCAAAGCCAATGCCAGCCTTCAGTCCAGCTTGCGAGTGCCCCTGACTCCCCTGCACTCTCCACAGCACAAGAGCTCCCTTCCAATTCCCTTCAAATCCAGAAATGTGGCCAAATCAATTTATAGAGCAGAGTTTTTCCAATGTGCAGTGTTTTTCTATAATGAACCTGCCTGTACCTTGGCTTCTCTCTCAAAGAAGACATAGGCAGCAACCATCACTTCGAATGAGCAGTGAATTTATAATGAAACTGAAATCTCCCATTGTCTCTTCAATCTCTGCTAAGCCACACCTTCTCTGAGAAGCACAAAATTATGCCACTTTAGTGGGCATTCGAGTTGCAAAATAAACAACCAACCGTGGCTAAATACAAAATGGTAATTTTTTAAAACACATTTTTATCTTGAAATATTCTTTCACTTAAAAATCATGTCATATTAATATGAACACTAAGTCCTCTTGCTTACTTGTGCCCTGACTTGTTTAGGGAGAAATAGTCAGATTTTTCTTTTCATTTTCCGAGTACAAAAGTACCATAATATTGACAGTGCTTTTCCAAAACGACACAGGGTCTTATATTAGGTGTTAACAGGAGAAGGCAAAGCTATATTTTAAACTATGATGACCTAAGAGCTAAAGGATGCCAAAAAACATAGCAGTTTTTGGAATGAGCACACAGCTTGGAACCAGGCACCATGTTTTTTAATTCAGATAATAGGGGCGCTTGGCAGGGTCTGCTTTGCCAAGTCTGCATGATTTGACTGTACAATCACGAGCTCTGAAGCCTCCACCTAATTCTCAAGATTAGTGAGATCTTAGAGCCTTTCCTCAGCACCATCCGGGATCAGAGTGGAAGAAAGATGAATGGAAACCAGGTACATGTGTGTAGCCTTAAAAAAGAAAAGGTTTATGTGTCTGTAGTCTCCAGAGGCTTATAATGGAACCTCAATAATAGCTGAGCTGGGAAAGAGGCAGGGGCCTGTAGCTTCATCCCCTGGAGGAAGAAATCATGATATTGTCAAGTAGTGAGAAAAATAAAAAATTGAAAATGTTACCAACGAGAATGTTGGACTGAACGGCAGACTATTATACTTTGTTGTCCTTTGTATTCAAAGATAATGCACCTGACAGTGATTGTTCTCTGAGCCTTAGCATGTGGCTTAAATACCAATGAGGAAACTCAAGAGTCTTTTCCATGCTCTATAAATTGTTCTGTGCTTTGCTACAGCCATGTCACTGTTTCTTGCTCTGTAGCTTCGATTCATGGTTAACCTGAAGCCTTTGGTCCAAGGGGAGGGATCTCATGCCTTCCTGCCCACAGTGGGATGATCGGCTCGTGGCTGTGGTTTAACAGAGGTCAATGCTACACAGAATAGCCAGGGCACTCTTGTAGGAGGGACATACCTTCCCCCCACCCCAATAACTTAGGGAACAGTGAAGCATGTAATGGTGGTCAAAGACATGGAGTAGAGAGCACAGACCAAGCCTCCAGTCTCCCAGCCCTGCTCAAATGAAATGCTGAGCTTCAGAGAACAGATTCACACCAACCAGAGCCACCATTTATTAAGCACCTATACCAGGGATTTACATTCAGTAACTGACTTAATTCTCACAATAGCCATGCCGCATAAGGATTATAATTTTCATTTATAGATGAGGACACTGAGGTCCAGACCAATTAAGTTATTTGTCAAGGGTCAAAAAGTTAATAAAGAGGACCTCTGGTTTCCAGTCCAGCCGTTCTGTCCTGACAACTAAAGAGCTGAAAAAAACCTAAAAAACCAACAATTCTTAGATCCATCAAGGAAGTGAGGTCACACAGCAAACAACTGCCCCTCAAAATTGGAGAGACAGACAAGCAAAAACAGAGAATCACAACTTCCCACAGCAGATATCCATGAGCAGAAACCAACCCAGAAACCAGAGCTAGGGCAGAACCACCTGAACCATAATTGACAAATTGCTAGAGTCTTGGTGTGGGCAAATCTCAAAGTTAAAAACTCTAGGGGGACCCAGTCATAAGGGGGAACCCACACATTTGTGAATTTCACCTCCAGGAACTCAACTAGATCCTCATACGAAATATCAGAGAAAAATCCCCAATAATTCCAGCAGGAAGAGGGGAAAGGAATCATTTTGGAATGCATCAGAGCATTGTGTTGTGCTTCACTGTTGTTGTTTTTAAAGATTTTATTTATTTATTTATTCATGAGAGACACACAGAGAGAAGCAGAGACATAGGCAGAGGGAGAAGCAGGCTCTCTGTGGGCATGCAATGTGGACTTGATCCTAGGACCCCAGGATCATGCCCTGAGCGGAAATGTGGACACTCAACCACTGAGCCACTCAGGTGTCCTGCATTCTGTTGTTTTTAACAAGGCCTGCCCTCAGAACAACCTATTTTATCAGAACATAACCCACTTGAGTTAGAGGGAGATTGCCAACTCCTAGCCTTCTCTTCCTATCTTACCCCACTTACAAGGAGAAAAAAACTGAAACACACTGGTGAAGCTCACAGTCCAGGGTAACAAGCTCACCAAAAACTCTGTGGACCTAATTATAGAACCAAAGAATGCTTCCCCTCCCCCCATGCCTTATCACCACATCACTAAAAGCCTATTTACTGCAGTTCCTTTCACCCAGTACACCATGTTCACCTTTCAATAAAAAATTACAAGGCACACTAAAAGTCAAAAACACACAAATCGAAGAGCCTTGACAAGTACCAGAATCAGAGTCAGGTATTATAGAAATGTCAGAATTATCAGATCAGGAATTTTTTGAAACCGTGATTAATATGCTAAGGGATTTGACAGAAATGTAGACAACAGAAAGGACAGATGGATAGTGTACCCCAGGGAGGGGTGGGGGAAATGGTAATTCTAAGATTTAAAAAGAAACAATAGAGATCAATACCTTGTACTGGAAATGAAGAATGCCTTTGATGGACTTGTTAGTAGACTGCACATGGCTGAAAGAAGTCCTGAGCTTGAGGATAGAACAATAGAAACTGAAAAGCAAAGAGATAAAAAACTGAATAAAAACAAAACAGAACACTCAAAAACTAAGGGACAACTATGAAAGCTATTATATATGCACATTGAGGATGTCAGAAGAAGAAAGAAACAGAAGAAATACGTGAAGCTATAATGACTGAAATTTTTTCCAAATTCCCCAAACACCAAACCACAGGCACAGAAACTTCAACAACACCAAGCATGATAAATGCAAAAACAAACACAAATATGCCTACACATCGGCATATCATATTCAAAGTTCAGAAAATCCAAGATGAAAACCTCCAATGAAGCCCAAGGAAGAAAATACCTTACCTGTCGAGGAGCAAAGATAAGATTTATATCAGACTACTCCTCAGAAACCACACAAGAAAGAAGGAAGTAAAGTGAAATATTTAAAGTGCTAAGGAAAAAAAAAAAAAAACCCTATCCTCTACAATTCTATTCTCTCTGAGACTAGCTTTCCAAGGTGTAAGAAAAAGAAAGACCTCCTGAGAAACAAAAATTGAGGAAATTTGTTGCCAGTAGATCTGCTTTGCAAGAAATGTTAAATGAAATTCTTCAAAGATGGAATCCCTGGGTGGCTCAGCAGTTTAGCACCTGCCTTTGGCCCGGGGTGTGATGCTGGAGACCTGGGATCGAGTCCCACATCGGGCTCCCTGCATGGAGCCTGCTTCTCCCTCTGCCTCTCTCTCTTTCTCTCTCTCTCTCTCTCATGAATAAATAAATAAAATCTTTAAAGAAAAATTCTTCAAAGAGAAGGAAAATGAGACAAGTCAGAACTCACAACTACATGAGATAGGAAGCGTGTTGGAAACTGAATGAGTGAAGGTAAAACAAAAAACATTTATTTTTCATATTCCTAATTGATGACAGCATTTATTAAAAATAATAGCAACAATAATAATATGCAGATGCCAAGGAAGTTTACAAGAAGATGCTCCACATCATATGTCATCAGAGAAATGCAAATTAAAACAAAAATCAAGTACCAACACACATCTATTAGAATAGTCAAAATCCAAAATACTGACAACACCAAATTCTAGTAGGAATAGGGAGCTCACGCTGGAGAGTACAACATGGGGCAGCCACTTTGGAAGACAGTTTGGCAGTTTCTAACGAAACTAAGTAAACTCCTACCATATTATCTAGCAATCATGCCTCCTGCTATTTACCCAAGTAAAGTGAAAACTTATGTCCTCACAAAAACCTGCAGCACTTGGATATTTATAGCAGTTTTATTCATAATTGTCAAAACTTGGAAGCAACCAAAATGTCCTTCAGTAGATGAATGGATAAATACACTATGGTAGGTACATCCAGACAACAGAATATTATTCAGCTCTAAAAAAAAATTCATCTAGCAATGAAAAGAAATGCACATAATTAAGTGAAAGAAGCCAATATGAAAAAGCTATAGAGGATATGATTCCAACTATATGACATTCTGGAAAATGCAAAACTATGGAGACCGTAAAACGATCAGCAGTTGCCAGAGGACGGCTGGAGAGAGGGAAGGATGAATAGGCACAGCACAGGATTTTTAGGGCAGCAAACTTATAATGTCCCATACTATAATGGTGGATGTGTCATTATACATTTGTCAAAACCCATTGAATATACAACACCAAAAGTGTGCCTTAATATAAACTATGGATTTTGGGTGATAATGTGTGTCAATGTAGATTCATCGATGGTAACTAACGTACTACTGTGTTGCCCAGTGTGGATGGTGGGGGAAGCTATGTATGTGTAGGGATAGTACATAGAAAATCTCTATACTTTCCACTTAAATCTAAAAATGCTCTAAAAAATAAAGTTTATAAACTAAAAACATAATAAGTTCTAGAGCTAGAATCTGATCTCAGGTACTTACCTATAAAACCTTTGTTTGACTTGGCAATGTGACAGCCTCTAAGATGAAACTAGCAGTTCCTAAGCCACTGAGTGTGGCCCTGCACCACTCTATGTGTCTTTGGCCCTTTATTCTTAAGGCATCCCAATTCTAACTTACCTTTCAACAGCCAAGGGGGTCATACTGTCACTCACGCCACACAGTGAGGAGCTGTACGACTAAAAGCAGACAAAATCACTAAGGAAATGCTTTAGTCTCATCAATCAGTGTAAATTCTAGTTTATCAGTGACACATTGCTGACAAACAAACCACAGCAGTTTACTATTTCCCATGATCCTATAGGTTAGCCAGGCAGGTCTTCTGCTGCTCTCACATGAACCAACTCAAACAACCATATTCCCTGGTAGACCAGCTGGGGCCTGTGCTCAGCTTGGATGGCTGAGATGGCGGGGTCTCTCCCTCTCATGGTCTTTGTGCTTGGCTTTTTCACAGCTTGGTGATCTCAGATGTTCAAGACAACAAAAGCAGAGGCTCTCAATCCTCTTAAGCCCTAGCCTCCAAAGTTGTACCATGTTGCTTCAAGCTGTTTCCACTGGTCAGAGCAAGTCATAAGGCCAGCCCACATTAACAGAGTGAGGAAACAGACCTCTCGATGGGAGAAGCAGCAAAGTCACATTGCAAAGAAACATGAACACAGGAAGGTCGTGATTTCCTGGGGGCCAATATTGTACATATTATTGTACCATGGTCCTCCCTTTGGCCCCAGTGATTCACATTCAGATTCCCCAAAGTCTCATCCAATTCCAGCATTAGACTCAAAGCCCATGATCTCATGCAGGTCAAGTCCAGATGGAAAGGGAGAATAAAATAACTGCAACCAACCCTCCCATTTAAAAAGGAGAAAGAGGGGCCCCTGGGTGGCTCAGTGGTTGAGCATCTGCCTTCTGCTCAGGTCATGATCCTGGGGTCCTAAGATCAAGTCCCGCATCAGGCTCCCCATAGGGAGCCTGCTTCTCCTTCTGCCAATGTCTCTGCCTCTCTCTGTGTGTCTCTCATGAATAAATAAATGAAATATTTTTTTAAAAAAGGTGGAGAGAAAGGGGTGCCTGGGTGGTTCAGTTGGTTAAGTACCGGACTCTTGATCTCAGCTCATGTCTTGATCTCAGGGTCTTGATCTCAGTGTCATGAGTGCAAGCCCTATGTTGGGCTCCATGCTGGGTAGGGAGAAAAAAAGGAGAAAGAGAGCCTTGGAAATGTCACTGGCCCCAAACAATTCTGAAATCTGGCTAGGTACATGTTTCAACCTTCCTCCTCTGACAACAGGGTATGTTCTGTTATTGGAAGCCAGATGTGCTCCCTAGGAGCAGACCCCTTAGCTATTCTGCTCAGTTTTTGGCTCTGCCCTCAGACTATGGCCTTACCTTCTGAGACACCTTTCCTTTATCACAAAAAAATGGTCCATGTTTGCAACTAAGAAGCGTTTTTAGTCATCCTCCTGCCCACAGACAGTTGGGAGGCCAGAGGCCTGTCTGTTTCAGTCCAAGCTGGCAAGGCTCTCTTAAATACAATACTTTCAAAATCTCTGTGGGTTTCCTGTTAATTTTATACTGTTTCTCTCCATGTCCCAAAGAGACACATCCATCATTCCTTTCAAGACACGCCTGTCTGTGTGTTAGACATGTCAAATTGCAGTGGGATGATGCCCTGAGGATTCTTAGAAAACACTGTGTCTGGCTGAGAGGGTTATTTAGACACCTCCTTAAATTTCTCAGAAGTCTTAGCAAAGATTTTACAGCCACACCCTTGATTCAATGTTTACCTGTTTCTTTCTTTCTCTTTTTTTTTTTTTTTTTTTTGAGTCTTTGCTGACTGGAGACACTAGAAATATAAATAAAATCATTTAATTTTATAAATAAAAATGTCCTGGATTTTCTCTATTTCCTGTAAATTCTAATTATAAACTAAATACTTCATTCTTCAGTTCACTTCTCTCTTCCCAAGTTAAAAAATAAATAAATAAATAAATAAATAAGTAAATAAATAAATAAATAAATAAATAAATAAAACAGTGGACACTTTCAACATTTTTGCCTTGGCCAAGTGCACAAGGTCACCAAGCACATTTTCTACACCCCTTGTTCCTGTGGCATCAGCTTGCCCATTACACAATGTGGGTCATTCCTTTCCAACATCCACTAACAATTCTTCCAGTGCCCTTCCAGCTTCTCTAAAAAACGCTGTGCTATCCTTTCAGCCTCTACCGGCCCAGTCCCAAAGCCAGGGCCACACACACGTCTTGGGGTTTGCTTCAATTACCCACTGCCAGATACCAATTTCTGTATCTGTTACTTATTATTGTACAACAAAACACTCCAAAACTTAGTGGTTTCAAAGAACCACAATGTATTCTATCTCATTATTCTGTGGATTGGCTGGGGAGTTCTTCTGCTGGTCCTTCCTGGTCTGCATCCAACTGGCAGGTTGGCTTCACCTGGGCTTTTCTCTCCAGAAGGTCTTCCATCCTGAGTTTATAAACGCATAAGCATGGTAGACGTGGAACAATGAAAAAGCAAAAGCAAAGGTTCCAGAGCCTCTAGAAGCCAGCCTCAGAGGTCATGCACTGTCACTTCTACCTTATTCTATTGGGTAAATGACGTATAGTCAAAGGACGGAAAAACGTACTCTACATCTTGATTGAAGGAATAGCAGAGAACATGCATACAGGAAAGTATAATTCTTTAGGGGCTAGAACTTATAATAACCTACTACATAATATATATATTTTTATGTATAGAAATATGTGAACATATCTGCACAGCATGATTTTTTTACATCCGAGTTTGGAATCAAGATATTTGCTTTACTAGTTTATTTAGATAAATATAGTTGGGTCATAATACTTTATGATAGTCAGCTAGTGAATGGCCTGTAGTATATTTGGCAAAAGTAATGAATTCTTAGTGATTTGAGATTTTCCTAGAGCTCCTAGCTATAAAATGTTTCCTGTGAAGTAAAATGATATTGCTGAGGAATTTGGGTGGAAATTATAGGGTTTATGGATTAGCAAAGTGAGAATTAATGAGGTTCCTCTGTCTTTACTGAAACCTAAGAACTAGAATTCCTATAAAGAAATTAGTTCTAAGAGCGAAGGCCATTTTCAAATCATTCTGGCAAAGATGGCATCATATTGAAAGCAATAAGCTATAAAAGCCTAAATTTTGCCATTATAGAGATCATTTTTATTGCAATGTATAATTTTTATTAATTAAAATTTCACATGGATAACTTAGCAATAAAATTATTTTTTAGCCATAAAATTATTTATAATCTAAGTGTATGTCTGTAATCTCACCATGTAATATATTTTTCACAAAGGTTTAGGACAATATAAGCTATGGTTTCCTATCTTTATTTCTCAGAGTCACTTTTACTGTTTAAATTAAGAAACTTTTATAAATTAAAGTATAAAGCCTTATTTCTCAGATATTTGTGAGTGAAATAAAGTGTTATTTTTACTCTCTTCAGAAATGCATAAAATGAGTGATTATAAAAATACGTCATAATATTACTCATCGTCTTTCAGACATTAAGAGAACTAATAACAAAGTTGTGCTAAGGAATATTGAATAAAAAATTGTTTTAGCAGGGAGACACTTAATTTTACATATAGATAGAAGACCCAATCAAATTAGATGAGATAGGATCTCATGACTTAATTTATAGTACTATTATGCCATCCTAATTGTTCAATAGTCTTTATCAGGCTAAAAGTTTTGACCCCATGGATGATAACTAGAGACACATTGATAAAGCCAGCTTCAGAATAAATTACATATTCACGGAAAATTAAAAATCTGTGTGCAGAACACTTAAATGTATTAAAAATTTCAGCAATTCATCTTGTAAAATCTTTCTCCAGCACCATTTTGAGTCTGACAGCCGTTGTGCCAAAAAGCTTAAAATGTAAAATGGTTAGATGGGGTACCTAGAGTACTCATATCATGACAAAATAGAATGGGAATTTCCTAGGCATGGGAGAATGGAAGAATGGGGAGTTAGTAGGGGTGGACCATGGGGACCATTGCACAACTAGGTAAATGCATTCCATGCCACTGAGCTGTACTCCTAAAAATGGTTAAAATGATAAATTTTATTTACATAAATATCTCACCGACATAAAATGAAATTAAATACTACAAAATAAGTGCAAACACTTCAGAATGTTGGCAGGTATAAAAGAAAACAATCCCACTGATTCAGATGAAACCTGAAAACGATGAGTTTAAAGGAGTGAGTTTAAAGGTTTCAATGGGTGAGTCACCTTCAGGAGAAGCCATCCTGAGACACCAGTGAAATTGGACACATCCGAGTGGAAAAACAACTCAGAACTTAGGTGACTGAATGGGGATGTCCTACTTGTATCACTGTTTACATTTTTTTTAATATCAGGACTAGCATAAGCACCTCCATGCCTCAGTGTCCATATAGATCCCAGGGCAAATTTTTGACCTCCCTGCAACATCTCAAATACGTGCACTTCCAATCTCCTTTTTTTTTTCCCCCAAGATTTACTTATTTATTCATGAGAGACACACAGAGAGAGGCAGAAACATAGGCAGAGGGAGAAGCAGGCTCCCTGTGGGAAGCCTGATGCAGGACTCGATCCCGGGACTGGGATCACACCTTGAGCCAAAGGCAAGACGCTCAACCACTGAGCCACCAGATGTCCCTCCAATCTCCTTTCTTAACATGTTTTCACATGCCCAGTCTCCATCTGGCTGATCCCCAGCCAGCTTGCTAGGCCCAACTCACTGAGGCTCCCCCTTCCTTCTCCATTCCCTGACAACTGTCCCTAGGGTTTTCCTCATCACTCATATTCCCTATCAGTGTTTACCTGATTACCTGTGAGTCTTTCCAACAAATCTGGAAGGTTTTGGAAGACTACGACTGTGTCTTTGCTCATCCCTGTGTTCCTAGACCCTAATACAGTATTTGGCCCACAGTAGAAAATACATGTTTGTTGAATGAATGAAGAATTAAATAAATGGTACACCCTTTCCAAACTTATAAAAAGGGTCCCAATCAAAAACCAGCTCAGCCACAAGGATGCTGATCTGGGGACCTGACCACCTGTTGGGGGTGAAGTTGTGACAAGCCACTGTAGAGATGGGGCAAAACCAGCCCAAGACAGCAGCAAGGGGTGGGACGCAACTCTGGCCAGTACTTTATAAGAAGATATTACAGGGCTCTTGTGTGGCTCAATCAGTAGAGCATCTGACTCTTGATTTCAGATCAGGTCATGGTGTTAGGGTCCTGGGATCAGGCCTGACGTAAGGCTCCACGCTTAGTGGAGAGTTTGCTTGAGATTCTCTCTCTCCCTCTCCCTCTGCCCCTCCTCCCTGCTTATACTCTCTAAATAAATAAATAAATAAATAAATAAATAAATAAATAAATAAATAAAATCTTTTTAAAAATCGTAAATAAGAAGCTATTATACTTTCCAACTGGTGCATTCCAGAAAGCAATTTTTGTTCCAGCAGGTTATTGTAACTACTGCATTCAGAATACAATTCTGGAAGGAACTGTGAAGAGCTGTGAAAGGTAGTAGCTGACCTGTTTGTTCCTGAAAAAAAGGTCTCACCAGGCTCATTATATGTATATGTACACAAATATATCAACTGGATCAAAAAAGCTTTTTCTAAAACTCTGTTTAAATATTTTATAGTAAATATAAGAAGAAGCACAGAACATTTTAAGTACAAACTAAGTTGTACTTAATTTTGTTGTGAGCCTTGGGTGATTTCCTGCCCATTCCTCCTTTCCCTCATACCCTACTTGGGTAGAACTACTCGTGATAGAAGAGAAGTGTCTGGTGACCACTGTAGCCCTGGGAAATGAAGCACATGGTAGATGCAGCAGGTTTCAGAGAAGGGGGTCATGTGCTAACTATTCCTTCTACATGTAAACCATTCTTTACTCTTGACCAAAGGCCATGGGGCACTGACTATATTACACACAGGAGGATATATATTCCCAAGCGATCATTCATTATTATAAATGACTAGAACAAAGAAAATAAGATTCTAGGTCTGCCCATTTTGGTGGCTCCTACACTGGTAAAAACTTGTCCTCCTGAACTCTAATATTTTGAAAATCCCAGGAAAGGTAGAACTACACCAGAAAGAAGCAGAAGGAAAAAAAAAATTCCTATGAGCAAAGGCCAGCTCAAACCCTAGAGAGCTTCTCCCCCCTCCTAAGCACATGTTATAGAAAATAAACAATATTTTCATTTAACAACAGATGGTTCAACACTCATTGCTATGCCAGGACCTAGCAGTGAATAAATGGCTTCTCCTTCTTGGAATAAGCATCTTCTCTTTCCAGTTGGACTCTAAGACTGGGATGAAAGGGTTTACAAAATTCTGTGTTTTCGTGTTGCCAGCACCCAGCTCACACTAGCCTTCGGGAATAAAAGCTAATATGGTATTGGCGGTGGTGATGGACAACCCAGGGGGCAAGATGCAGGGGGTGAGTAAGATACGACCAAGCAGCTAGCTTATTTCACTTATATGTATTCCACAAACAGGTTTAGTACATACTATAAAATTAAGATATTGGTGAAAGCTAGCATTCACTCATTTTATATATTTATCATTTACTGTCTCCCATAGTTCTGAGAGTTGACCCAGCTCAGCTGAGCACTTCTCACGTGAGGTCTTCCATGCACTTCCAGGAAGTTAGTAGCTGGGGCTGGAGTCATCAGAAGGTTCAATGTGACTGGACACCCAAGACAGCTAACTCACTTGATGGGCAGTTGATGTTATCTGTTGGCTGGGAGCTCATTGCTCGGAGTAACCGCATACTACAAGCTGTACAGGACAGGTAACCTGGCCTCCACATGCTTCTCAAAGAATGCAACTGGCTCCTGAGAGGGAGGGTCTCAAGAGGGAACATTCCAAGAGACTGGGGTATAGAAGCAACAAGATTCTTTATGACCTACCCTTGAAAGTCATAGAGTGTCACTTCAGCTGCACCCCAGATTCAAACCAGGGACAACCAAAGAGTGCATGGCTCCTGGGAACAACTTTGGAGAAGGAAAACAAACATATATATATATATATATATATATATATATATATATATAACATTAATATATTATAACATTATAATTCAGACATTACAAACATATATATGTTTGTTACACACACACACACACACACACACACACACATATATATATATATATATATATATATATATATATATATATTCAGACATTACAGTGTGTTTTACATATGTTATTTCATTCACAAAAGACCTAGTAGGTGGGGATAAGCATCCTTAATCTTACAGATGAGGAATCCAAAGCTCAGAGAAGCTAACATTACCTAGCAATAATTCTCTTCTGTGAATGAATTCAGAGTGTGGTCAGCTTGTGATCTGCCACGATTAACCTGAAACATCCTTCTTCAGCTCTCTCTAGAGTGCAAGGCTTTGTTCTCAGGAGTACTGTTGGAAATGCGAATGAGAAAGGAGTGAAATCCCCTTTCTCCAAGAATTTTATAACCTGAGGTCCCTGGCGGGCTCAATTGAAAGAGCAAGTCTCAATCTTGGAGTAATGACTTTGAGCCCCACATTGCAGGGTAGAAATTATTTCATTAAGTAAAACTTTTAAAAAAAAAAAAACTTTTTATAATCTAGCAGAATCAGAAAATATTGAGGTAACAGTTGTTGCCGAGCAAGGAAATCTCCATCTTGACAGATCCTGCTCTATCCAAACCACTGAAATTAAATGTGGGGAAATTGCCTTGAAAAACCTCCTTGCTCCTTCTTGAGCTCTTCTGAGAGATTGAAAGAAAAGGAGGAGAACAAGGAGAACAGGGTAACAAGCAAGGATGAGAATGTGGAGCCCACAAAGGAGCCACCAGGAGACTATGGAGAAGAAGGCCCCACCACCAACACCCTCACAAGGAAGGAATTGTCAGATGAGTAAACATTTAAATGCTATTGATCGCCCTCCAAGAGGCCACGCAGACTGGGTGTATACTTGTGCTAAAGAGTGGGTTTAAAAGGCTTTTCTCCCATTCCCACTGTAGTAGGTAAGCAGCCAGATAACCCTCAACGGTTTTTCATCACATTGTTGTTCAGTCTCTCTACCTATAGGACAATAATTTTCCACTTTGTGCCCCAATCAATATGCCATCTTACCACTGTTAACTCTCCACCCTAGGCTGCTCCTCCCACACAAATATCAGAATATATATATATTTTAAATACATTACAACCTGTTTAAAGTTTCAGACAAGTGAAGTCTGTGGTATCTTTGAATTCAAAGCTATTTCGTTTTTTGACAAAAAGAGAGAGAGGTGTCTACGTTCTTGCTCTCAACTGTTAAAAGCCTGAGAGTTTAGTTTTAAGAACTTGAATCACAGTACACCTCATTTGTCCCCTTGCGCCTCGCTACTGCAGCCCTAGGTGTTTTGTATAATGCATGAGTGAACCCCGCTTAGAAATAGAAATGCATTTTCAATAAGTATTTATTATGTTGTTCTGAGCATACAGCTTTAAATTTGCCCGCTGTAGCTTGCAGCATTACACAAACTGTTGGTCTGCTGACTGCCTCTCTGGCAGCAACACACACAGAAAATAGATTGCTAAGGGTTTTTTTTTTTTTCCCTCCTCCCCCACTCCTTCCCTCTCTCCTGTTTTCTTTCTTTCTTTTCTTTTTTTTTTTTTTTTAAAGCCAGTCGTGAACATTTTTTAATCTTGTGGCATTTTTAATCAACACGTATTTCCTTCCAGGACCTATGATCCTCTATTGATTCCCATTAAAATGCTTTTCTTTTCTTTGCCCCCTCTGCTGATCGAATTTCAGATCAGCCACAGGATATGCAACTAACCTTCCGGCACTACTGAACCCAACCGAGCGAGGGTGATCAAAAGGCTTGATGCATTCATTAAACATTCCCATCGCCCGGCCAGGAGCTCTAATGGAAGCTATCTCTTTGCATTGCAATTTTTTTTTTTTATCCTTTTTGTCTTTTCCCCCCACCTCCAAAAAATGTTTTTCGCCTTTGATCGCGGGGGGGGGGGGTGGGGAGGTGGGGGAAGAACAGGAGAACAAAAGAGACCTATCTCTTTTCCCCGGGGCTGACGTCAGTTTGATTTCACTGACAACTATTCGAGCGTGTGTAGCAGTTGGAAGCGGCCCCTGGCCCGCCCCCGCCCCCCCCACACCTTCCACTTTGGGGAGAAAACAAGACTTTTCGCGGCTCCCGAGACGCCCCTGAAAATGGCCCGCTCGGGCTCCCGCTCGGGCTCCCGCTCGGGCTCCCGCTCGCTGCCCTCCCGCCCGCTCGGCAAAGGGCATTCCGGGCTTATTTGTGTGGCGCGATCTTTACTGGGGCGGAAAACACGCGGCGGGGGAGGAGCGGGGCCGGGCGCGGGCCGGGCGGGGAGAGCCCGGAACGTTCCCCCCGCCCGGGGGACGGGACGCGGGCGGGCCCCCGCCAGGGCTCGGGGTCCCGGGCGGCTGCGGGACCGCCGCGGGCGGGGCGGCGGCGCAAGGGGCCCGGCAGCGCGGAGCCGGGGCGCGGGGACCCGTCGCCCCCGCGGGCGCGCGTGCGCGGCGCTGCCCCCCACGCCCCGGCCGCGGCGGCCTCGGCGGCGCCAGCTCCCTGCTCGGCGAGCGCGGCGGCGGGCGGGCCGCAAAACCCGGGCCGGAGCCGGCGCCGGCGCGGACGGGGTCGGCGCGGCGCGGCGGGCCCGGGCCGGAGCGGGAGGCGCCAGGCCTGCCCCGAGGGGCGCGCGCGGCGCACGGCGGGCCGAGTCCGGGATCCGGCACCTGGCAGGGCGGCCCGCGCACCGCGTGCGGAGTCGTCCCCGCCCGGCCTGGGAGGGAGCGCGCCCAGGCGGGCACAGCGCGTCCACCGTTGCCGGGAGCCCGAGGATCTACAACCGACCTGAACCATTTCTGGAAAAGTCATATTTTCCGGGCTTTCGTGAAACAGTCATTACCCCTCTTCTAAATGTGGAGGGAAGTGTGCATCCATTTCAGGGGAGGGGGAAAAAGAATGTGAAGAGTGGACCGATTCTGGGAAATGTGGGTAATGGGGTTGGACCTGTGCCTGGTGTCCACCCGCTGGTCCCTTCCCCTGAGCGCACCTGGGACATTTGTTCATTAAGATAATGAAGCGCGGTGGGTGCTTGCTATCAACAAAGTACTGCGGCGCATTTGTCCAGGACCAAAAGGCCAATTTAAAAATGGGTCCCCATACCTGGGGATCTTGACTGATGCTCTCAGGGAGAACGTGCATTCAATAAAAGTCAACCACTGTTGGCCGGACCGTGGAAGTCCGGGGCGCACCACACCCCCATCTGCATTTCAGCGTCTACCGCACTGGACTGAAACTACGCGTTCGTCCCCTTACCTGTCTCGAGAGGCTGAAGATTCCCGGAGAGTGGATACCGCTTTGTTCTGTGCATCTGCCCCCAGCCCTTCAGAGCGCACCATAAGTGCTCGAATAAATGTCTTTCTGAATAAGTGCATACTGGGGATGAGAGTGAAATGCTTCGGAGCGTGGAGGAAAGAACATTTCATTTTGGCTAAGGAAAGGGGTCAGAGAAGGCTTCCTGAAAGAGCAGACATCTGAGCTAGACTCTGAAGACCAACAGTAAAGGCCATTCCAGATTGAGGCAATGTGAGTGAAGGAAGGAATGTGCAGTGGGGGGAAATGTGGGTGTGAGCAGGGGTAGGCCGGACACAGAAAGGGAGCCAGGAGGTTGGAGCTGGAAGGCGGTGAATGCCCAGCCATAGCGACAACGCCAGGAAAAGCACGAAACATCCTGCTTGACGGTCCTAGAATATGGGCCTGCAAATATAAAATAAAGGATATGGATATATTTTTTTAAAAAAGAAGAAAGACAAAAGTCAAAAGAAGAAAAATGAGAGCATTTTACAGGAGAATTTCAGAAAAATCATATGAAACCAAAAATAAATGCCAAGGGAAATCCCTCTGCTTAAGACTCTGGGAACAAAAATATCTTGGTAGCATTTGAGGGGGGTTCTGTATAGAAGAGGGAGAGAAGAGAGGTAACAATGGACCATAACACTGTTTCTTATTGGTGAAGGCATGAATTGGTTAAAAATGTAAAAGGATTCTAGACATCACTAGTAAGAAATAAATGGAGCTCAAAATAAGAGAACAGTGATCATTTGAAAACAAGACAAATGTTGGTCATTAAGGAATTCTACATTGTGGTACCGTCAATAGAATATTATGCAGCCATTAAAAGTGAAGTATATTTATTAGGGAGATAGTCACAACATATTGTGTGAAGAAGCAAGTTACAAGTCAGAATGTCTGGAAGGACATATCTGAAATGTTAGTGGGGTTGCCTGGGCGGCTCAGTTGGCTAAGTGTGAGACTTGATTTCAGCTCAGGTCATGATCTCGGGGTTGTGAGATCCAGCCAGCGTGCAGCTCTGTGCTCAGTGTGGAGTCTGCTTGTCCCTCTCCTGCCCCCTCTGTTCCTCCCCCTGCTTGTATGACAGGCACACATTCGCTTGCTCTTAAATAAATAAATAAATGAAATCTTTTTTAAAATAAAAAATAAAAATAAAATGTTAGTTTTTCTCTCTAAATGTATTGATTATTAGTAATTTTTACTTTCTCCTTTAAATCTGTATTGTCTGAATTTTAGCAATGATCAGTTATTACGTTCTAATTCAAAAATAAACACATGATTGGATCAAGTTTTAATCTTTTGTAAACGTCTGTGGATCTTTCTGATGAGACTGAAGTGATGTGTGTAGCATTGGAAATCCATGGCATGTGGAAAGAAGACAAGCTCTGGAGTCAGATTGACCTGAGAGCTGCACAAGATGCCATTTTTTTAATTCCCTGTGCTATCTGGCTCAAGCTACTTCAAGACCTATCTGGATGCAATAACTTCATCTGCGAAATGAAGATGTAATAGTATGTACCTAACAGTATTGTTGTGAACACTGGATTTAATAGCTGTAATATGCTTAGCACTGCCCCTGGCCCTGGGGAGGTGGTCTGTAAGTGGAAGCTTTCCTGGAGGAAAAAGAGCAGAGGCTTTAGAAAACACCTTTCTTATCAGATCCTCCTCTGCTGCCCTGGTAGCCATTAGAGCTGCCTATAAATATTCCCTCTCTCCCTCTCAGATAGTAAAACTATACTTCCTCACCTACTTGAAGTTAGGAGTGGCCATGTGACAGGCCCTAGCCAACAAAATGAACAGAAGGAACATGTGTTACCAGTAAGCGTTTTGCCATGTTCTCTTTATCCATCTGCCGTGACAAACAGCAATTTCCAGGCAGTGGCTGCTCTGTCTGCCCAGATCCCAGACTGAGGAGGAGAGACCCGTGCCTCTTCATAGACATATAGCATGAGTGAGAAGGAAACCCTTGCTGTTGCAAGCCACTAAGATTTGGGGGCTGTTTGTCACAAAGCCTAATGTAACTAATGCTGACAAACACAGCCACTTCCCCATTTTGTGACCTTAGCAAAGTTACTAAACCTCTCCAAGTTTCCACTTCTTCCTCTGTAAAATGTAGATGTTAATATTCCCATTCCATAGATTTGTGGAGAAAACAAATTAATGTCCAAAGTGCTAGGCCTTGCATCTGGTAGATACCCGTGAAACACTAGGGACTCTTATACTCTCACCACAGGGACTTATCCTATCTGTTAAATGGGAGCAGGCATCAATGCCGACGTGGTCCGCTGATGCTTGCACATTGTCTTTCTATCACTGAGTATCCTCTTACTGCAGCCATATAAAGATATTTACTCGTACATGAATAAGAGATAGCAGGGTCAATGTAGGTAAGAAGAGTCATTCAAATATTATTGATAATCTCCTTTTTGTCCTTGAAGAAATGCCAAGTGACTAGCAGAGTCAGAAGTCACATGACCAATAGGTCACGTCCCTACTACGACAGCCAAGGCGGGGAGGAGGGGGTTTAGAACACAGAAAGATTCCCGTGATCCTCTGGGTCACAGATAAAGTCATTCATGTGAATGTGATTTAGAGCGGTGGTTATAAGGACGGTGACCACCAATTTCTTCTAGTATAAAACCAGTTTCTTATCATCTCAGAGCCTTAAAAACACGGAGGTCTGTAATACAAGAGACAGAAAGAGTTGTGTGTCTGGGTTCTTCTAATGCTCTGTATGCTTCACTGCTTAGATTGAGGAGTGAGAAGATCATGTGGCCACAAAAAAATCTGATTTTCAGTGCATAGAAAGGCTTTGTTTCTGTTGCTACATAATCAGGAAGCCTCATGATTCTGCCAGAAAATGAACAGTCCTCTGAGGATGTTTGGGCATGAGGCCAGACACCTCAAAGAATCCAGAAGGAGTGTGAAGTGTGGCTCTTCTCCCCAGTTGGGCTCAGCAGGGGGTATCATAGCACCTTCCCAATTTGAAAGGGGAGGTAAGCCCAACAAAATTCTCAGGCGACACACAATGGGGCCTCTATTACCTGCATTTCAGTTACTGGAGGCTAATGTTAAATGAGGCACTCAGAAAACCTCTTCACTACCTCTAAGAAAGAGTAGCATGTAACAATAAGAGTAAAGAGTAATGAATAGTCCTATCTTTACATTTGCAGGGTATTTTACAGTTAACCAAGTCTTTTCCCATACATTTATTCATTTCATCCTTATCATGAAAGGATCAACCAAGCAATAGAGAGATGCCACTCCTGTTGTACCTCTACTTGACTAGCTGAAAAGCATAGAGTCTTTCAAGACTAAGCATTTCACCAATACAGAAGGCAGCAGCAGAGGTGGAAGAAAGGCAGAAAGTTAGTTCTGGGACTTGGCTGCCCATCTGAAATAAAGATCGCCAGGCAGTCTTCCTGTGAGTTACCAAAATAGGAGCATGTAATTTCTATTTCCATCAAGGCCAACAAGAAGCCACTTCTCCATTTCCAACATCATTATGCAGAGCCACGTGTTAATGACCACATCCTTGGGTTGCTTCCTACCTTCTACCTCCGCACATGCCCTCCTATCTTCCAAACTGATGCCCGGCTCATCTTCCTAAGCATCATTTTCATGTCACTTGCTCATGGGAAGATCTCTGGTGCCTACATACAAGCCCCTCAGCCCATGACACAGATCTTCTGTTGTCCAGCTGATCCCATTCTACCACCCGCTAGTCAGATGTCCATTTCCTAGCTGGAAGGCCCTTCCTTCCCCTTGTCACAAATCAAAATTCTACACACAAGGCCGGCAGATGTCATATCCTCCACGGAAATGTCACAACACCTGCAACTGACAAAAGTTTTTCCACACCCCTGAATTACAGTCAGTTTTCCACCCTTCAGGACAGCCATCTTCAAAGCAGATACACCTATTCCTCTAGGGCTGACTACGGCTTTCCAAAGAAATGTACTCTCAAGGATATTTGGAAGGAAGGCAACATGAATATCTTCAAATTCAACATATGCCTTTCATCAAATACCCCTGCCCTCCTCTCACAATGGCTCTTCCCTCAGTTTACAAAAGAAAGATGTCCCTTTCTGTCTCTTTTTAAAATATTTTATTTAGTTAGTTATTTGAGAGAGAGAGAGAGAGAGAGAGAGGAGGGGAAGAGGGACAGGGAAAGAGAGAATCTCAAGCAGACTCCTCACTGGGCTCCATCACTGGGATCCATCTCATGACCCTGAGATCCTGATATCAAGAGTTGGACATTCAACTGACTGAGCCACTGGCCTTCAGAAAGGTGTCCCTCTCTCTTACTCCCAATTCTACTGGAGAGCCTTGCTGGGGGAGGGGGGGTGGGGGTTAAAAATCTTCCTGGGCACCAAGTAAAGGAAAAATGGAGAATATTGGTGTAGGTGTTGGGGAGGTGAATGATTATAAGGACCATGCATTTGTTTGCTAGAGCTACAGGAACAAAGAACCACAAACAAATGGCTCCAAAAAGGAAATTTATTGTCTCACAGTTCTGGAGGCTACAACTCCAAGATCAAAGTGTGGACTGGGTTGGTTCCTTTTCAGGGCTGAGAGGAAAGGATCCATTCCGGGATCCTTGGCTTATACACGGCCATCTCCTCTCTGTGTCTTCACATCCTCTTCTCTCTGTGCATGTCTGTCTCTCTGTCCAAATTTTCCCTTTTAATAAAGATACCAGTCATAGTGCATTAGGGCCCACCCTAATGACCTCATCTTAACTAATTAGATCTGCAACAATGTTTTCAAGTAAGATCACGTTTGGAGGAATTAGGGGTTAGGACTTCAACATATAAATTTGAGAGGGCTGCAGCTCGACCTATAACAGACTGTATATAACAAATAGTTTGAGAATCAGGACGTTTCCAGTATCTTGCTTTCAACAAAATGGAAGGAGAAAATAGTGAAATTATTAGCCGACAGATCATTAAAACTAGCATTTGATAATAGATTACTATGAGATTTGGGACAAATAAATCAGAAGACATTTCAAAAATTTAAGGACATTTTTATAACAAAATTCTTTGCATTCCCATTTCCTCATTTATAAGAACAAGGATTTTTCATCTCTAAGAAATGAAAACTAGTCATAGAATTAATGCTAAACACCATCATTCTAGCAATAAAGTAATACTTATCCATAATACATGCAATGTTTGAAAAAAAGGACAGCATCATCTATCTTATTAAGAAATGCAAACTTCCAATAAAACTTTACTTTCAATGTTAGTATTTATCAAAACTGTAAATTCATTTAGGTTGTTTTGATCAATTGTGCAATACTAGTAATGATAACTCACCCAGGAATCACTTAGAGCCTATGGTCGCAGGAATTTTAAAGTGTATAAATTTTAATTTTTATACTATGTTTGACAGATAAAAATGTGAGGGATACTCAATAAAAGATGTCCAATCATAAAGATATTAGCATAAAATTCTGAAGGGGAAGTAAAATGTAAACAGAATTTCAAAGAGAAAAACAGCAATAGGCAATTTTTGCTTGCTAAAGATGACCTTGTTTGTGTATTTCTTTTTTTTTCTTTTTTTTTTCTTTTTTTTTAATTTTTAAGTAATCCCTACACCCAAGGTCAGGCTCAAACTCACAAACCTGAGATCAAGAGTCACACGCTCCTCCGACTGAGCCAGCCAGGCGCCCTATTTGTGTATTTCTTAAACAGATGATGACAAATAACAAGCTGTTCTAAGATCTGGATTCCATTTAGATTGCATTTAAGACAGTGATGTTTCATTTAAAAATGTCAATATTTACAATATGCTGGGGATTATGTTCTTTGAAACTATTTAAATTTATAATCTTATTATAAATATCAATTTTTATTTTTATTTTTTTAAAAATATTTTATTTATTTATTCATGAGGGACACAGAGAGAGAGGCAGAGACATAGACAGAGGGAGAAACAGGCTCCGCCCAGGGAGCCTGATGTGGGACTCGATCCCAGAACCCGGAGATCACACCCTGAGCTGAAGGCAGGCACTCAACTGCTGAGCGACCCACGTATCCGTAAATATCAATTTTTAAATGTGCAAAGAAGAGCATAGTTTTCTAAACTATTTTAGGGACCTTGAGCAAAACCTTTAAAGATCGATTTGGTATATGGTGCCAAATTTTATATTGTCCTTTAGGTGTCTGAGTGTCTCAGGGAATATATAGGATATGATCTTCTAGAGCTCATTGTCAATCCAAGGAGATTAACTGAATTTAGATCTTAACCTAGTGTTGTCATAATTTCCACTCACAAATGGAATGGTGGAACTGGATGCATGCTGGCAATCTTTGATTCCTTTCTGAGGGACAGCATGGTGGCGTGAAAAGTGCATGGTCTTAAACCACAATGAGATACCACACCACACCCATAGGAGAGCTATTGTCAGAAAAAGAAGAAGGAGAAGAGAAGGAGGAAGGGGAGGAGGAGGAAAGAAATAAAGTGCTGGTGAGGATGTGGAACCTTTGTGCAGTGCTGGTGGGAATTTAAAGTGGGGCAGCTGCTGTTTAAAACAGTATGGCAGTTCCTCAAAAAATTAAATGTAGAATTACTATATGACCCAACAATTCCACTTCTGAACTGAAAGCAGGGATTCAAATAGATATTTGTGTACCAATGTTCATAGTATTATTCACAATAGCCAAAAGGGGGAAGCAACTGATATGCCCATTAACAGAAAAATAAACAAAACATGGCACTTTGGGGTGCGACTGGGTGGCTCAGTCCATCAAGCTTCCAACTCTTGATTTCAGCTCAGGTCCTGATCTTAGGGTGGTGGGATCAAGCCCCTCATTGGGCTCTGCACCTAGCGTGAAATCTGCTTGCCCCCTCTCTCCTCATCTGTCCCCCAATCCAAATAAATAAATAAAATATTTAAAAACACACATACATTGTATATACACAAGATGGAGCATTATTCAGCCTTTAAAAAAGAGACTCTGACATCAGCAACAATGTGGATGAATCTTGAGGCCATCATGCTAAGTGAAATAAGTCAGGCACCAAAAGACCATATAGTATGATTCCACTTATATAGGGAACCTAGAGCTGTGAAATTCATAGAGATGGAAAGTAGAAGGATGCTTTCCAGGTGCTGGAGGGAGAGGGGAATAGGGAGTTATTGTTTAATAGTATTACGTTTAACATTAATATTAGTGTAACATTGTTTAATGGGTACACAGTTTCAGTTCTGAAGGATGAAGAAAGTTCTAGAGACATATGGTGGTGGCAGTTACACAATAATGTGAATGTACTTAACGTTGCTGAACTGTAACTGCAAAACAGGTAAAATGAGGGGCACCTGGCTGGCTCAGTCAGAAGACCATGAGACTTGGGACATCTGGGTGGCTCAGATGGTGGAGCGTCTGCCTTCAGCTCATGATCTCGGGGTCCTGGGATCGAGCCTCGCATCAGGATCCCTGCTCATTGGGGAGCCTGACTTCTCCCTCTCCGTCGGGCCCTCCCTCCTCCCACTCGTTCACACACTCTCTCTCTCCCTATGTCTCTCTCTCTCTCTCAAATAAATAAATAAAATCTTTAGAAAAAGAAGAAGAGCATGAGACTCGATCTTGGGGTCATGAGTTCAAACCCCATGTTGGGTATGGAGATTACTTAAATAAATAAAACTTTAGAAAATAGTTAAAATGAAAAATTTTATGGTATGTGTATTTTACCACAATTTTTTTTAAATATGTGGTCTTTGGACTCAGAAAAACCTAAGTTCAAATCCAAAACATCTGTTAGGTATGTGACCTTGAACAGGTTGCCCTCTGAGTCCCAAAAAGGAAATGAGAATGCTTAACCTGGAGGAGTGTTGAAAGAATGAAGACATAAAGGAATCTGTAGTGGATGCTGGGGTGTGCCACCCAGACACCCTCTTCAGGAGTGAGCTGTCACAGCTCCAGCTGGGATGTCAGCTGCAAACCTCTCAGGCATTGGCCCCCACGGGGTTGCCTAGCCCAGGTCTGTAACCCCCCTTGGGAGACATCAGCTGGCTAAGGCCAGCTTACAAGGTCCAGCCCTTTGCCTCAGTTTGGGAAAACTCTAAAGAATCATCCCAACCTTAGGGCCTGCAGAAGGTTGGGTGAGATCTTTGTGGGTCATGCATGCTTAGACCCTACCCAATCCAGCTTCTCTCACATTCCAGGCCAGGAGAGACCATCTCCTGTGTGCTGATCTGCATCTTAGAGTCAGTATCCAGGTAACTCTCACCTGCTCACAATTTCCTGAGAGCTTCTCAACATCCTCAGAATGAAACCCAAAAAGCTTATCATTTCCCTCAAAGCCCTACGTAGCTTAGTGATTTACCTATCTCTCCTCCTTCTTCCACAACCTCCTCCTCCCTAGCCCATCCCCGCCACGCAGAGCCTTTGGGTATACCACACTCATCTCACACTTGCTTTTCCCCCTGCCTGGGACACTCCTCCTCCCAGCTGTGCATAGTTCACTCCATCCCTCTAGAGAGGCCTACCCCAAAAGGTCCCCTACAGGGCCATCTGGCTATCTCAGTCCGTAGGTTTGAGCTCCATGTTTGGGGGGGAGATTACTTTTTAAAAATAAAGTAAAATGTTCCCTACCCACTCCAGAATCTCGCTCTATCCCTTTACCCTGCTCTACTGTTCTCCCTAGCATTTACCATTACCTGAAATGACATTGCGTATTCAGTTGCTTATAACCACTAGAATGTAGTTCCCCCAAAGGCAGGAATTTCCTCTTCCTCAGGACCTGTGGTATTCTTAATAACTAGAAGGGCCAGCACATAATAGGCACTCAAGTAACATTTGTGGAAAGAATTTAAGAAACATTTGTGGAAAGAATTCATGAATCGGAGATAATGTACACTGAGCATGTAAGTGAGGGCACAGCACAAGTCAAGGGCTCAATAGATGGTACCTATTATTTTGTCATATTTCTTGTCTGTCCACCTCAGAGTGTCATATACCTTTTTAGAGTGCTAGGTCCCAAATCACTCAATAAATAAATACTTTTTAACTGGACTTGATTTGTTCTAAAGCCAGGGGTGAGGGAGGACTACTGGAAAGATCATTCTTGCCCAGGCTGGCCAGCTGGTTCTACTTCATTTGAATGGCCAAGATTCTATCACACACAATAGGTCTCTATTAAAAAGTAATTGTGATCAGACTCCGTCCATCGCTTCCCAAGGAGACAAGACAGGCTTCTAGCAAAATCGTCCTGGCCACTCTCAGAGACAGAGGGTTTCTCTGAGGCCCTGTGTGACATTTCTTCATTTGAATTACCAAATATTGCTAATATTATTCAATAATCTTTTAGAAACTATAAAAAGGGAGGTAATGGATGTGAACTCTGCCCCCAAAACACTTAAATTCCAAACTTGTCAGAGCAGAAGAGAAAAGAGAGGCTTCATTATTTCTCACCTGTTCCCTGCCCTGTTCCCTTCACCCTCAGCAATTTCCCCCTTCTCCTGAGCTCTGTTCTCTCAGGTCTGACAGGAATATGCTGCCTGGTATTCCTATCGGTTTGACATCCCACATTCTTGGCTGTGCAGTGACAGTGCACTTTATGAATTATATGGCACACAGTATCTCCTGCTTTGCCATAGTCAGGGAGTGGGAATACATATGTACAATTTAAATGCTGTTCCCATGAAAGCAGACTTCAGAATGCCATGTAGAACTTGGTGACAATTCTCAGTTCTTCACTTCTTTTGCAGGTTCAAGAAAACCGTGGTGTCCTCACCACAAGGAGTACACACAAAGGCAGGGAAGGCTGGCGACAGCCATGAGCCAGGCACCATGCTAGGGAAATACATGTTCATTTTGTAACTGAATCCACACCACAGCACTTTGAGGTAGGTATTATCCTCAATTTACAGATGAGGTAAGAGGCTGGAGAGATGAAGTAATGTACATTGGGTCACCCAGATGGCAAGTCATAAATCAAGAATTGCATTAAGCTTTCCCTGATTCCAAAGGCTCGCCTAAGACTTTGCCACATTGCCATATACCCTGAGTCTGGTTCTTTACTTCCTGGGGCCCAATCTCAGGTTTCCTCCTTAAGAGCTCCCACTCTACCCGGGATCCTATTTGGAAAAACAAACATATATATATATATATATATATATATATATATATATATATATATGTTTACTACAAAACTCTAAGTTTTGGGCACTATATATAGTGCCCTACCAGATTAAAAATACTATAAAGCCACAATAGATAAAGCAGAATGGCAAGCTGTGGGACAAAAGAGTTCAGAAATAAACTCAGACATAGGATAAAGGGAGCATTTCAAGTCCTTTCGAGTGGAAGAAAAAAATAAATTTTTCTAAAATGGTTTTAGGAAAACTAGATAGCCTGACAACAAGTATTGGTAATGTGTACAATGCATCATACAGTTAGAGATGACACATCCTGTCCAGCCCCTCCAAGGGACTGCTGAGAAGAGTCAGAATAACTTTCTGAGTTCCAGACTTTTTTTTAAAGTAGGCTCCAAGCACAGTGTAGGGCTTGAACTCCTGACCCTGAGACCAAGAGTCCCATGCTCTACTGACTGAGCCAGCCAGGTTCTTAGCACTTAGGCCTTTGTAAAATCTCTGGTCTCTAGAGCGCTCTCATCTTAATTCCTTGCACAGTTTCCAGCAAGACTTTATAAGGACACCGAGGCTCAGAGAGGTTGGGTTCATAGCTGGCCTGGTGCATAAAACTCAAGCGCAGGGCTTCTTGAGCCCTGTGCAGCCCTCGACTATCCCCCCAACTCTGTACAGTCTCTCCCCTCCGGGCCCTCACTTCCATACCCACACGATTTAAACAATGCAAAACAAATAACATCACTACATTAACATTGACACAATAACTATGTTCATTTCTCCCTATCCCTGTGTAGTCTTTGTCCATAGCACACGTATTTTTACATAATTGGAATCATAGTTTAATTAAAATTAAGTGGCCCCTTTTCCCACTTAATATTGTAGCCGAAGTCCCCGATGCTGTTTACAGTTTTATAGCAAATGACTAATGTCCATCTTTACTGTCTCTTACACGCTCGTCTTCTCTAATGCCATCCATGTAAATCTCCATCTCTAATCTAATTGATCTTAAATGAATTTCTTTCACATGAGTGAGTGTGGGCCCTTGTGTTCCTCTTTTGAGGCGGCCATTTATCTCCTTTCGCTCAAAGAGACATCTCGTCTCTTTTCCCAAACCCTGGGTAACTTCACAGATTGTGTTTGGATTCCTCTGCTTTCAGTCTCTCTGATTGTGGGTGAACGTCGGGGAGCTCTTCTGCAGGCTTTTGCCCGGGTGTAAGCAGCAGAAGGGGGCGTCTGTTGCCTTCTGGGAGTCTATGACCATTGCATTCCTAGTAGGGATTCACTCTGCACTCCTTTTTTTAACCTGTGGCTTCTCAATTTAGCTTCCTTAGGACAGTCATCACTACCAGTATGATTCACCCCCATGGTTTCCTCCCAGGCCAGGGAGAAATTTCAAGCTGAACATTTTCATCACCGTTATGTATACAGTATGATTCATGGAGAACAGACTCTGCTTAGAGTATTAAATAAGTCATTGTTTTCAATCATTCACACTGTGTGTTAAGAAAGAGAGACATTCTGCATATGCAATGTTCTAGTCCCTCCATTTCAGCAGATAAAAATGGCCTCATGGAAACATACCCTGACTTGACTGGTCTTTGGAAAGGAGTAGATGGGGGAGAGACATGGAAGTATAATGAGAGACATGGAAAAGATACATTTTGGGGTTAGTGTCTGTCCTGAATGCTCCATGAAGTCAAGTTCAGTCCACTTAAAAGTATCATGAGGACTTAACAAGGCAGTTCTTGAGTAGGATGTCAATAAACACCTACTGAATGTCTACACACTACTCTGTTAGCTCTCCAAAGGAAATTCACTGTCCCTGCTCTCAAGAAATTGATTCTCTACACCAAATTGTCTGGCTGAAAAGCACGCTGGCCAGATCCGCCAAAAGAGGGTGATATAATAAGAGGGTTGTGATATTTTTGCAAAAGGTTGGTTTTGATCAGGCTTATAACTGTAAAGCACTTTTACTTCATTTAAATGGAGATAATGAAGCTACAGAATAATAGTGACAACAGTAATAATAACAGAGAGGGGCTATTATAATTTGGTTGTGCTTTCAGACATCTAATTGTAAAACATTTGTGCAGGGGGAAGAATAAAAATGAGTGTTTGTCTAAGAACAAATGCAACTGTTTTCTTTTTTGTCATTGAGGAGCCTTTTCTAGGGAAAGAAGTCCTAATTCCATTTGGGGAGTAAAGAAGGAAAATTTATGAGTTAGTACATCCCAGATTGATTGTAACTTTTCATGACTCAGCTAAGATGGGCTAGGAATGGCCAAACATGTTTGAATGTTATGCTTTAGTGAGGCACGGGCATTGCCAATAGTTGAAAGTTATGGTAGCTGTGATTCAGTAAGGGGAATAGCAGCCTTGACCAGAGAAAAATGTAGTACTATAGTAACAAGCCAAATTGCTGGCATTGTCAGTAGCTGTGATTTCACTTTATTGATTGTCTCCTGTGAAACATGAGGCTCTTTATTTGAATCATTTGTATAGGTGTCATATTGGGTTAATTGCAAAGCAATTGGATTTAATAATAATATAACGGTGTATCCATGTACATCGATTCCTAGAATTGTGAGATGTGAATTGCACTTGATCATGAGGTTGTGCTTCCCGGTGCTATGATGAGCAAGTCCCAGGCTAATCGTGTAAATTTAAGCTGCCCAGGGTGAGCTTTAACATATATGCCAGTTTAGATTGTTATTGCAAATACTTTATAGGGCTGGAACATGATTGGACACCCTTGAACTTGAATTGTTTTAAAAAGCACAGCTTTATGTTGAGTTAACAGCGTGCCATTAAGATCAGTACCAGTGTAAACACAGAGGATGAAGGCTTTTTGTTGGCCATGCTCTCCTGCAGGTTTTCATAGTTGCTGAAATTATTTTGCTCTTAGCTAAGCTGTTTTGTCTTTGTCAGTCCGTTCAGTAAGGAATGCAAGAAAGATGGTTCTCAAAATGAACAGAAATTCCCAAAAAAGCAAGGATGCAGACAAAAGAAGTCGACAACCAAGTTCATTATTTCATAACTAAAGAAACAACATAGTCATATATTTGCATAATTGTATTTATATTTAAAATAAGTGGATACTTTCCAGTTCTCCAGTTGAAGGATGTTCCTTTCTGAGAAGGAAGAAGCAGGTGGGAATCGATTTTCTGGGAAAATTTCACATTCATATAATGAAGAAAAACTAAGGGAAAAGCTCAAGTCAAATCCAAGTAGGAACATTTCAGAGGTTTTAGAGAAAGAGGAAAAAGGAGGATGAGGAGGTGTTATAAAATGAGAAGACTAATTCAGTACATATTGTCTGGCACAGTATGGGCCCTCAATAAATGGCTTTGAATCAGTAACTCGATTAAGTGAGTTAAAAAAAAAATGTTGTGACAGGCACGTGGGTGGCCCAGTCCCTTGAGTGACTCACTCTTGATTTAGGCTCAGTTCATCATCTCAGGGTTATGCATCAGAGTCTACACTCAGCCAAGCACCTGCGTGAGATTCTCTCCCTCTTCTCCTCTTCCTCCCGCTGGCTCCCTTACTCTCTTATAAATAAATATGTAAATAAATAAATAAATAAATAAATAAATAAATAAATAAATAAATAAAAATCTTTCACTAAGAAAAAAGTTGTGAAGAAAGTTAATAATGCATCAAAATGTATTGCCCTGATTGTGGCCTTCCATGCAGCTAAAAAGGAATAACAAGCATTCTTTGGTTAGGCCAAACTCAACTACTTGAGTTTATATTAACATATTATCTTCAGTTAGATTTACTTTGTTCTCCATTTTCACTAGCACCATTGCTATAACATCTTCTCTCGTTTTTTTAAATACTTTTTAAAAAAATTTTATTTGTGAAAGAGAGAGCACATGCATGGTGGGGTGGGGAGGGACAGAGGGAGACTCTCTGCTGATCAAGGAGCCAGATGTGGAGCTCAATCCCAGAACCCTCAGATGATGATCTGAGCCACCAAAAGGCAGACACTTAACTGACTGAGCCATCAAGGTGCCCCTGCTACAGCATCTTCTTAAAATCATTGGACTCCACGGTCAAATTGGAGAGGTCACTGGAAAAATCACTGACTTCTACAATTCATACGAAGTCAGCATGTAAAGTCATTTACCTACACTCAGATGCTTCTCATTTCCCTTCCTCCTGGAGAATCTGCCTTTCTCACCAATTTGAAGACAATTTCAGAGGGCACGAAATCAAAAACAAAACTAGATACACTTCATAAGCAGGTTTATCCACTAAGATATTGGCTGTGTGTATGTACCCTACAGGTTGATCTTTTTATGAGCACAGACCGATACTACAAGATGTTTTTTAAATGTGTTTCAGAAATGTGTTTGACTAAATGTGCTAATGGCAAGATTGAGGCCCTGCCTAAACGCTAATGAATTAGATGACCATGTGTTCAGAGCTGCTCTGGCCACAGTTGACAGCTGAATCAACTGACAGGAACAGCGGTGAAAGAAGACAAGAAACAAGGCTCCTTTGATCTTGTACAGATCTTTATTTTAATTTGGTGTGGATGTAGTGATAATATTACAGACTTAGGAGAAATATAGGAACCTAGGAAATTCTAAAAGGGAGGCTTTAAGTGAAATAAGACACGACCAAGAAGGAAAACCTCATATTTATGACTACAGTGAGGTGCCTGGCATTTCCTAGCATAACGAGGGTAATGGGAAGCAGTAGTCCTCTGTCAGGATGACAGTCCCCTTGCTTTGGCCTTTTGATTTTACCAGACATTGTATTTCTTAATTAAAACAAGACTCCTATTAAGTAAAAATAATAAAATGAAGAGACTTAAGAATCAACAAAAAACAGCATTAAAACAATGAATTTTGACTGACTATTCAGATTTTTATGTAGCTGTTCATGAACGCTCCTATTGTATAAAAAGTACAGCAATTTTTAAAAGATTTATTTATTTATTTATTTATTTATTTATTTATTTAAGAGAGGGAGGGAGAGAGAGTGGGGGAGGGGCAGAGGAAGAGGGAGACACTTAACAACTGAGCCACCCAGGGGCCCCAAAAAGTACAGCAATTTTTAACTATTGTGATGAAACTTGGACCTAAGACCCAAGAAAAGTTAAAAATTATGAAGTGCTCTTCTCCTAGGGAGATTCTTCCTCTGAATAAACTAATGTTATTTACATTTTACGTATCCTATGAGCACTTTTTTCTTTGTTTATAAGCATTTTATTCATAGCCTGGAAAGCAAAACAAAAAATAAATGTAAAATTCTATTTGCTCTATTTATTCTATCGACTCTGAGTTCCAACTTCCCTTTTTCTACCTTATTTCTCTCCATTATAATAGCAAAGAAAAATCAACAAACCTACAGCGTTTGAGCAAAATCTCACCCAAACACTCCAGTCTGTGCTCCAAGAGCAAATACTGGCTAATAAATGGGGCTAGGGAGGGGGTGGGGGGCGGGCAGCAGGGTTTCAAAATGTGACCTGGTGGCACACTGTGGGAACCATGTGCTCCAGAACTCTCTCGGGTTTCTATCTTATGAAAGATTTGCAATTTTTATCCTGTCACTGAACAAATAGAACCATGATTATTGTTTCACAATCTAGGCAGCCGATTGCACGTACTGGATTGCATGTTTCTTATTCTATCACATTTCCAACAGTTGCAAATGTTTCTTCCTCTGGGACATCAGGCTGTGACACTGGTTTACTGTAGGGGGCGGGCATTAGAACTGGAGACAGGCAGTGACTGGATGATGGGAGATGACGCATACTTACTGCTCCACCCACCCTCGTTCTGGGCTCTGTTTAAGGAGTGATTCCCTGGATTTATTGCTTTGCCACCTCCTATTTTGCTTCTATGCACTTGTTTGTGTCCACACTGACCATATCACAATCCCCAAAGCAGGGCACCTGCTCTAGCATTTATGAGAGTCCATATTTCCTGGACTATGGATATATTTGAAATCAAAACTGTTTCAGAAGATCTAGAATATTTGCTGTAATTTTTCCTGTCTATCCATCCAAAACAATCTATCTTGATTTTTAGGAATTCATCTAAGTGCTCCTCCTTTAAGAAGACTCCTTTACTCCAATGTGTGACCCTCTTTCTGAACAAATAGTTTGAAAAATAAATTATATTATGTTGATTTACATCTATTGAATGCATTATAACATTATATTATCATCTTATCCATGCTATTGGGTTTTTTTACCATGTGAAATAAGCCCTGCATCTGTTACTTTGATAAACGTGTAGGAGAGAGGAGGTTTAAGATTTATTTATTTAAGAGAGAGAGTGCAAGGGGAGGGGCAGAGAGAGAAGGAGAGGGAGGGAACCCCAAGCGGACTCCATGCTCAGCGTGGAGCCTGACTGGAGCTCAATCTCAGGCCCTGAGATCAAGACTTGAGCGGAAAACCGAGAGTCAGACCCTCCTGCTATTAATGGTCTGAGCTCCCCAGGCACCCCTAGAGGGGAGTTTTTTTATTTTTGTTTTTGTCAACTATGCTACATATATGATATATACATATTGCAGTTTACATGCTACCTATATATGTTGGAGTTTTTAGTTCTCTAAGGCTATTTATGTTTAAAAACAACTTTGCCTACTCCCTTGGTCCTTTAAAGGAAACACATATATAATCAATTTATTTAAGTAGTTACAGATGAAAGCATAGTTCGGGGATGATCTACGTAAAGATCCGTGACAAGTCTTAACAACCTCAGGCCAAGACGGGAACAGCAGTATGGCTTATTGACCATGTCAGTCTAGAGACACAATGATATCACCTCCTAATTGATACCTTGTGTTTTCTTGTTTCCTTGTTTACTATCTCTGTGTTTTTAAATAAAATATTAAGTAGAACTATTGTAGTTTGAAGAGATCAAACATATACCTCTCTTCTACTACTACTGCTTAGAATGTCTATTGACATTTTCTACACCACGTCATCCAGTCTAGTATTTGCTTGAGCAAATACAATGAACACAGTATTTCTAGTATTGATGTTCACGTTATCAGAAAGCTATTCTTATAGTGAACTGAAATTTGATTCATTCCCTATAACTTTTAAACTTTGGTCTAGATACACTCTCTGAAGGAATAAAAATAAATCTTCTTAGGGTACCTGGATGGCTCAGTCAGTCAAGTATCTGATTTTGGCTCAGGTCATGATCTCGATCCTGGGATCGAGCCCCGCATCAGGCTCCCTGCTCAACAGAGAGTCTGCTTGTTCCTCTGCCTCTCCCCCCACTTGTTCACGCTCTCTCTCTCTCTCAAATAAGTTTTAAAAAATCTTTTTAAAAAATCAATTCTCACTTTTCTGTGGAGGCCCTCCATACGTATATAGCTTTTCAGCTCCTCCCATGTGAGTATTCTCTTCTCCAAATCAAGTACATTCAATTCTTCATATGGTTCTTCTAGGCATTTCAATTTCTTCCTTTTTCATTCAGTCAACTTATACTGAAGATTTACTAAGTTTAAAGCATTGTGATGCCTCCTGTCTATATAATGACGAGCAAAACCAGACATGGTTCTTATTCTTATTGAACCCAGAGCCAAGGCAGAGAAGACAAACATTCATCACCTAGTCACACTAATGGATTGATAATTAAAAGCTCAAATAAGTGAGCTTTGAAGAGAAAGAATGTCATTTCATGTAAGCATATGACAACGGAACCGGAGCTAGTCTGGAGATCCAGGGAAGGCTTTTCTGTGGAATAAAGGATGGAGAGGAGGACAGACAAAAGAATAGAGAGAGGGATCAGCATGCTCAGGGATCCTAAAAGAGAGAGTGTGTGGTCAAAGAAGGAAAGAATAGTGTGGTAGAGCTTAGAGAATGAGGGATAGAGAGGTGACAGGTAAAGCTGGGGAATTCAAGGCAGAGAACATCACCAGGAGTCTTGCAGGTCTGGTAAGGTTTTGGATTTCATCCTTGAAACAATAGGAAGTCACTGAAGGGAATGGTGAATTGTGGTAAATTCCTGGTCATCAAATATTCTGTCTTTACTTCCTCCAGTGTTCCTCCCTGTAGGAAGATTGCATCCATTCCTACTGAACTCAGAGAAGACTTTGTGACCTGCTATGGCCAATGAAATGTGGGCAACCGTAGTATGTGTCCCTTCTAGGCATCAGAGCTTTCAGAGCCAGCATGTGGGTTACACTTCCTCTTCAGTCATGTCATTGCTACCATGACCAGCAATGTTATATACAGGGGCTACTCCATCAGCTTGAATTCCAAAATGAAATGTCCATGGAGCAAAGCAACAGACATGCTGTGAATGAGCAATAACTGCTGTTGTTGAAAGCTAAGGAGACTTCTGGGGTTGTTTGTTACAACAGGATTACCTAACTTATTCTGACAGATACAAAGGCTTTTATGGGGCCTGAGGGAACATGACCAAATTTGTGTTTTGGAAAGATGAGCAACTACTACTCAGAGAGTAGACTGAAAAGAAACCAAAGTAGATTCTGGAAAACAACTTAAGCCATCATTACATTAATCCAAGCAAAGGACAGCAATAAATTGGACAATGGTGAACACAGAGATACAAAGATGTAGGTATAGCCAAAAGCTATCTAGAAGATAAAATTTTCAGAGCTTAGTGATAGATTTAGATCCTTGGTAGGAGAGGGGGTTGGAGAAATCAATATATCGGGGGTGATGCCTATGTTTCTGGCTACGTTTCAGATGGACACTAATGGCTTATAAAGAAATGGATATAAGTAGAGGAGGACAATACTTAAGGGAAAGATCATGAAGTTAGTTTAGAGCATATCTAACCTGAAGCACCCTTAAGGCTGCCAACTGATACAGCTGGCTATAGGTCTAGAACCCAAAGTTCAGGTTAGAGATACAAACTTAGAAACCACTGGTGTATAGATGGGAGTAATCATGGGCAGCAGTGAGTTTGCTAGATACAGAGTAAAGAGTAAAAAACAAAACAAAAACCATATACACACACACACACATACCACTGTGTGGTATGGTATACCACATACCATACACACACACACACACACACACACACACACACACACACAGATTGAGTTTGAGATTGATTTTTAGGATTAAATGTTTAGAAGCTCCAAAATGTAACATCTGGGGACGGGCTTACTCTTATTAAGAAGGATTAGCCAGAGAAGAGGAGGAGAATCAAGAGAATATGATGCCTCCAAAGTCATAAGAAACGCCTTTTTTTCAAAAGAAGGAAGTGATTGTCAAGGCTCCTCAGAACTTGAGAAAGATGAGGACTAAGAAATCTCCATTGAGTTTAGCCACATGAAGGTCACCAGAGGCCTTTGTCAAGGCTGTTTATTACCAGAATGATGTAGCAGAAGTCTGGCTGGTCTGGGGCCACACACAGCTCTCTGTGTCCCTGCTGGATGTAACACAAAGACAAGAGTGAGGCAAGGTCTGGGTGTCCGTGCATGACATCTGCACAAGGGGATCAAGTCCGGCTGACAGGAGCACACTAACATTTGCTAACGTGCTCCCTGTACATACACAGTAGCATGTCCTGCCCACTTTTGTCACCCTCCACAGGGGTTAAGAAACAAATTATAGCTCCAAACCATAATAAAATCATTTAACATCACTCTGTGGGTATTTAGGAAAACAGAATTAACTACAGATGCCATGATATTCAGTTATAAAACTAAACAGACTCTCAAAAAGTGTATTCACATTAATTTAATCTAATTAAGAGAAAGTACCAAAAACCACATGAAATGCAGAACACACGTGCACGTGCATGCGCACACACACACATACAAACGTTATACTTATACATATAAATTCTTACTTTTAAATTTGAGGGGTTTGAGGGGTGATGGGAAATGGGGATAATGAAAGAATGCTCCCATATTTTTCTTCATTTCTGGTTCAGACTGCCCTTACAAATATTTTGACTATGTATTTCCAGCTTTTTCACTTATAAAATAATCTGATTCTTCTTTTTACAAAATTCTTTGTCGTATGAATTTTTCTCTTGAACTGTCTCAGACCTGACCTTTTCTTACCCATGTCTGCCTCCACATGTCTCAGTTCCTTGGCCCTCTCCAATTTATTTTGCATAAGCCCCTGTCTGATAGAATCCTATTCCTAAAGCCCTATTTTAATCACTTCTCTGCTCTTTCAAGAACTTACAATGGCTCCCTATTTCCTATCACATGAAATATAGAGTTCTCTACTTAGAACACAAGACTTTACACAATCTATCTCTATTTGACTCATTCAAGTGTGTTAACTACTCTTCAAAGTACAACTTCCACTTCCCTCAGGCTACATCAGAACCAGCTCCCGTACTCCTATTTGCTTCTTCTCTATGCTCCTTTGACTGAAATGCCCTCTGCTCATCTCTTCATGTAACCAAATCTCACCCATCTTTCTAGGCCCGGTAGGAAAAATCCCTGTCCCACCGGGGCCATGGCTTGTGAGGCTTGAAATGCCTCTAAGAAATAAGCAGAAGTCACTGCTTAAGATTGGAGGCACAGGGAGATACAGGGAGCTTGAGGAAAAAAACATGGCTGCAAGAATTTCTTCCTTTCTCTAACTACTTCCAAACTTCCTATTGTGTTAGAAAAATAAAACCCTTCTGAGTTAGGCTGCTATAGCCAGTCTTGGTTGCATCCCTAAATGACATATTATATGTCTGGAAACTTGGATGGTAGAAAAACAGCTTTGAGAAATGGAAACTCCAGGCCTGAGATAAATGTATGTGGTGGTGGGGGGTGGTAGATGTGTCCAAATTTATACTCCTTGCTTGACCCAGGAATCCTAATTGAGAAATTAAATTAAATTAAAAAGTACGCCAGGATATTTGAAACCTCCAGAGCCCCAGCAGTAAAAATATGTTCTCACTCCATGGGAACACTATTACATCTCCAAGGAAGGGGAAAAATTAAAGAGAAGTCCACAGTTAAAAATTAAAAGGTCCATGAAAGAATATGCTGCCACGAGATGAATCGACAGATATAGCAGAGGGAAGAATCAGCATTCTGAGATCTGATATAAAAGAACACTTTGAAAGGGACCATGAAATAACTATAACATGGCTGAAGATATAAACAAAAGCACGGAAACTATAATGAAGAAAAAAACAATTTTAAAAAACCCTCAAAACTTGGAAAAAACAAAATTCAGTCTCTATAAATGAAAAACATAGTCACCAAAATTAAAAACTCAATAAACAGGGCAGCCTGGTGGGCTCAGCGGTTTAGCACCGCTTTCAGCCCAGGGTGTGATCCTGGAGACCGGGGATTGAGTTCCACATCGGACTCCCTGCATGGAGCCTGCTTTTTCCTCTGCCTGTCTCTGCCTCTCTCTCTCTCTCTCTCTCTCTCTCTCTCTCTGTCTCATGAATAAATAAAATCTTGAAAAAAATAAAAAAATACATAAAAACTCAATAAACAGGGTGGGATGCCTGGGTGGCTCAGTCTGTTAGGCATTCAACTCTTGGTTTTGGCTCAGGTCATGAGCTCATGAGTTATGGGATCAAGCCCTGAATCAGGCTCCCTGCTTAGTGGGATGTCCGTTTGAAGATTCTCTCCCTCTGTCCCTCCTCCCACCTGCTCGCTCTCTAATAAACAAACAAACAAACAAACAAATAAATCCTTAAAAAAAAACCTCAGTGAGGAGGGTAAGGAATAGTTAAGACAAACACGAAGAAAGAATCCATAAATCAGAAGACAGATTTCAGGAAACTTCTCAGAATGTAGGACAGAGAAACTATGAAGTTATAGTTAAGAGCCGGGATCCCTGGGTGGCACAGCGGTTTGGCACCTGCCTTTGGCCCAGGGCGCAATCCGGGGGACCCGGATCAAGTCCCATGTCGGGCTCCCGGTGCATGGAGCCTGCTTCTCCCTCTGCCTCTCTCTCTCTCTCTGTGACTATCATAAATAAAAATAATAAAAAAATTAAAAAATTATAGTTAAGAGCCATTGAAAATAGATCAAGAAGGTTGAATATATACCAAATGGAAATGCCAGAGCAAAGGGTAGAAAAGGAAGAAGAGATGATACTTCAGAAAATAACAGCTGAGAATTTGCCAGAACTAAGTAAAACATAAGTGAGTCTTCAGATTTCAGAAGCATACAAACACCTTAGCACTACATTTTTGTTTTAATTCAAAATTGAATTTACTGTGGTGAAACTTCAGAATGTCAATGATAAGAAGAAAAGTCTTTAAAACACAAATGTTCTAGGGTACCTGGGTGGCTCAGTGGTTGAATTTGGCTCAGGTGATCCTAGGGTTCTGCGATCAAGTCCCACACTGGGCTCCCCACAAAGAGCCTCTTCTCCCTTTACCCATGTCTCTGCCTCTCTCATGAATAAATAAATAAAATCTTTTTTAAAAAAGCAAATATTCTAAAAACAAAAAGTAAAAATTATTCAATTGAACCATCATGAAATTTGTCTTCAGTCACCATAGATATCTGTGGAAATGAACAGCATCCTGATGCTCCACAGAGGAAAGAATTCTCATCCTAGAATTCTATACCCAGCTAAATTTTTATTCTAGGCTAAGAGTGACATAAACATTTCAAACCAATGCAGTTTGAAAATTTACCAAATGGTAAAAATTTTGACCAAAATTTACCACTCAAAAGAAAAACTTTTTAAAAGATCTACTATAGGGTTTACTTCAGTAACAAAAATAATTGAATCTGGAAGGAAGAAGTGGAGGGCAAAACATAAGGGTGAATAAAGAAATTGGTAAATATATTGTCAAAATTGAAATAATGACTTACTGTAAATAACAAATGCTGATCATTAATTTCAGAGGACTTTAAAAATAAAGTAACACTAAGATACCAGTACACAATACCATGGGACACTGCAAAGATGGGAGATTTGAGTTTAGGCTATTATTAGAGTTTAAGGATCCCAAGGTCCTGTGTCAGTTCAAAGGAGAACAGATATATTGATTAACTTTACATTCTGTTAAGATTTTCTTGAGAACAAGTAGTAAAAAGTATAGGAATATAATTTCCACGCCACAAGAGGAGAAAAGAGGAAAATTAAAAGAAAAAAAGGGAATCCCTGGGTGGCTTAGCTAGTTAAACGTCTGCCTTCAGCTCAGGTCATGGGTCCCTGCTCAGTGGGGAGCTTTCTTCTCCCTCTCCCTCTGCTTATCCTCTCTTGCTCTTTCAAATAAATAATAAATATAAATAAATAAATAAATAAATATATTTTTTTAAAAATCAAAAAAGAACTGACAATGCCATTAAAAGGCAAGATAGTGGGGAGGGGATGGAGGGAAAAACAAATTTAAATAAAGACAAATTTAAATAAATAATAAACAGAAAATCTAAAAACTTAATGTTGAGTAATACACATACATTATATACATATATATATTTTTAAAGATTTATTTATTCATGAGAAACACAGACACAGACACACACACACACAGAGACATAGGCAGAGGGAGAAGCAGGCTCCATGCAGGGAGTCTGACATGGGACTCGATCCTGGGACTCCAGGATCATGCCCTGGGCCAAAGGCAGTGCTAAACCACTGAACCACCTGGGCTGCCAGTATTTTTTTTTTAAATATGAATCAATATGGGGCACTTGAGTGGCTCTGTGGTTGAGCAGCTGCCTTCTGCTCAGGGCGTGATCCAGGGTCCCAGGGATCAAGTCCCACATTGGGTTCCCCTCAGGGAGCCTGCTTCTCCCTCTCTCTCTGTCCCTCAGGAATAAATAAATAAATATTTTTTAAAAAGAGCATGAATTAACATAAAATATTGTTAATGGACAGATATATGAACAAAAAGTAGAAAAACAAGATAGGAAAGATAGTCACCAATTTTGGAATAGTGGCTACCTCCAGAGGGTTTGGAGAGTGGAATTGAAAGCAGGTACAAAGTGGCTTCGACATATCTTCATGTGTTGTTGTATTTTTTCTATACTGTGGAAGAAACAAAAAATGAAGGGAAAGAAGGAAGAAAAACGCTGAGCTACTCAATGCAAGAATAATTCTACACAAACAAGCAGCACAAGAACTTGTCCCTCTGGGCACCTTGCTGGCTCAGTCAGAAGAATGTCTGATTCTTGACCTCACGGTCACTAGTTTGAGCCCTACATTGGGTGGAGGGATTACTTAAATAAAAATAAAACTGAAGGGTGCTTGGGTGGCTCAGTCAGTTATACATCTGACTTCTACTCAGGTCATGATCTTGGGGTCCTGGGATGGAGCCCCTGCGTCACTGGGCTTCCTGCTCAGTGGGGAGTCTGCTTGCCCCCCCTCCCCTGCCCTGTCCCTGCCCCTGCTCGTGCTCTCTCAAATAAATAAAATCTTTAAAAATAATAATAAAATAAAAAACTTAAAAAAAAAAAAGAAGTTGCCCCCTCAACAAATTAACAAGTACAGAGAAACAGATGAAGCAGGAATGAGCAGGATCAGCCCTGTGAAGGATGATTTGATAGTGGTTTGTCCTCAGTTACTGGCATTGACATTCTTAGCATTCTAACTGCAGAAATCTGCTGGGAGAGAAAACAGCTCTAACTCATACAGGAAGAGACCGATATGAAGGAAGGGTCATGTGGCTATGTATTTTTTGACATTTGATAGAAGTCAGTATACATATTTTAGAAGATCCTGTTTCCTCACAATACTTACAAATAAGGATAATCTGACCGATAAAATCTTTCTGAAGGGAAAATGGTACACTGTACCACTGGTTTTCCAGTATGTTGGTATGCAAAAATCTGGGTGAAAACTGTGAATACTAAAGGGCCCTTGGGGTGGCTCCAATTCAGTTAGACTCAAGCTCAGAAGTCTCCTCCACCCAATGCTAGTCAGGAAAAAAGAGGAGAAGGGGATAGAAGGGGAGGGGGAGGAAAGGAGTAGGAGATCAGATGTAAAACTGTGTAAAGCACTCATCTACTTTACCTACTTGGTCCCTGTTTCTCAGGAAGGCAAAGAAATGGATGCGAAGAGAACTGGAATACATTTCAGATGTGAGAGCTTTCTACATTTCCTCTTCCCATAATTTTCCACATAGTCAGCCTTCCCTACCTAGACCAGATTTAAGGGAAAGTGGGATAGAACGCTTCTGAATGCAAGCAGGCCATGGGGACAGTATCAGTGGGAAAAACTGTCCATGTTTATTGTTAAGTTTATGGCAGCTAAAAATACAGCCCCGCTCTTCTGTCTTCTCAAAATGATGACAAAGATTTTCACGCAGACACAAAGACCAACATGACATCTTGGACCAGTCCAGCCCTGACTCCAGGAGGATCCCATGAATACTTCGAGGACTACCAGACAATATGATCTCACCACTCCAGCCGAAAGGGTGATTCTGAAATGTCACTTTCTCCTCCAATTCTCTTTTTTTACTGGGGTATAATTTACATATTATAACATATGCATATTTAACATATACAACTCTAAATATGTAATTATACAAATACAAATGTATGATTTTAAATATATAAAATATACACGTAATTTTGATGAAACTATATACACCCATCCCAATCATGGTACGATATAAAGTCATTCTTTAGGGAAACTTATTATCTGAAATAGATCCAATAGCAATGAAACACAATAGCTTCTATTTCTAAATATCCTGCATTTGCAATCGTAGAACTAACATCCGAGAAGTGAAGATAATGAGATACAGGGCAGTAAATAGTGTATTTCACCCCATCTATAAGAAGAGTTCCACTTTCCATAGTCATTTAGATAAGAAACAGAAAATGCTATAAATCACTGCAAAGTGATTTGTACTTGAAAGCACAAATCTTAACAATTTGTATGCTGAAAAGTGATTAATCATACTTTATTTTCTTTTCAAATTTTCTTACACTGCCTCATGAATAAGCCAATACACCTTATCTTCTGTCCTATCTGAAAAATCTGGATTAACAGCCCGGGCCGAATTCCATTCTAGCAACAGGGGTACATAGCTACAAATAATTCTCTTGAAGCCAAAGGAAAATAACAACAAACACAGGAACACCTTACTCTGAAGTTCCTTTATTTTGGTTTAAACCTCTCTTAACAGGCTCTTTTCAAGTCTTTGGAGCATTATTAAACGATCCTACTATTGATTTTCCACGCTTAGTACTGGTGGAATGGAGTGACTTGAAGCACTAATGACTGAAGTCCACTCACTGTCTAAAGGACAGGTACAAAGGCAGACGTACTTGGAACTCATTCCACCAACCATCCTCATAACTTAGACTTCAGCGCCTGGAAATAGGACAGGTGGGAAATAGGACACGGAACTCAACTCATCTCTCTTACTTAAATATAGCACTGCTTCTATTTCTGTTACTTACCTTGGGAAATTTCATAAGTATTGGTATATTTTGCTATTCAGCATGAAGCCGTATGTTTCATTTCTACCTTTGAAACCCAAATTTCCAAGCCACCGCTTTTAGAAAAGCATTCCTCTATTTTCAGCTTCATTCTCCATGGGCCATTTATTTGTGATGCCAAGCCATTGAGTAACTAGAGGTTACAATAAGAATTTGTCATGCTAGATTCCATCTTTAAAAAGAAAAGCTTTTAAGACAAACAAACCAATTTTTTAAATGAGTACTAGAAATGAATGGGCATTTCACATAAAAGGGGGGAAGAAAAGGAATGGTCTCCTAAGTTTGACCTCATAAATAATCAGGAAAATGCACATTAAAACCACAATGAGACACCATTTCACACCCCATCAGATTAGCAAAAATTTGTAGTCTTACAATACCAAGTGTTGATGAGGATGTAAAAGTACAGAAACTCTCATACATTTAAATTGGTAAGAGCATGGAGGTGTCTTTAGGGGTGATATGTCAAGATGTCTACAACCTTAAAATGGTTCAGCAAAAAGAAAAAAAAAATTCTGGAGAGGGAGAAAGAAAAGGCAAATATGACAAAGTCTGTGTTACAAAGTAGGGGGCAGGCTCTAGGGGCAGAGTCTGCAAATTTGAATCACAGTTCTGCCCCTCATTAATTGTAATCTGGCTTAATTATTTAAATGTCAGTTTAATTATCTGTGAAATGGGAGTAATGGTGGTATGTACTTGATAAGAGATGTGAGCATTTAATGTGGTAATTCATGCAAAGTACTTAAAGTAGTCGCTGCCTTGTCATAAGCCTTCAATAAATGTTAGTTATTACCTCTGTTGGCTCCATTTTGCAGATGATGTAAGTTGAGACTCAGAAGGGTAAAGCGACTTGTCTAGTCACATCACTGGCTACTGGTGATTGAGGCTGCAGGGAAGCTCTCCTGACAAATCAGCAGAGACATTCACACAGCAGCTCCCTAACAGCAAACACTTGAGACAGCCCAAATGCCCATCCACTGCAAAATGGCTCACTAAATAATGCTACATTCCTTTTTTTTTTTTTAAGATTTATTTATTTACTTATTTATTTAGAGTATGCACACACACAAATGAAGAGAGAGGCAGAGGAAGAGGGAGACAGAATCAATCTCAAGCAGACTCCACACTGAGCTAAGAGATGCATGCGGGGCTCGATTTCATGACCCTGAGATCATGATCTGAGCTGAAATCAAGAGTGGGATACCTGATTCACTGAGCCACCCACAAGCCCCAGTAGTGCTACATTTCTTTACCAGGGAAAGGAAAAAGTTGTATTAGTATGAAAAGAATTTTAAAAAATTAAAATTAGTTAAAGGGTTTTATTTTATTCTTAAAGATTTTAGCTGGTCCAGCAAGAAGACTGATTAAGCCATAAAAACTACCATAAAACACAAATAAAAAAATATTTTTGTTTATAACCACTTTGTACTTCATCACGGCACTTTTTGTCAAGAAAGTACTCTCTAAATGTTTAACACATGAATAATTATATAAAACAATGAAAAAAAAACCCCAAAAAACGAAGAATGATTCCTACAATGAACTAATTTATAGCCATTAAAATCACATTTTTAAATGAATATTTAGTGACATGGTGAAATGCTTACTATATAAACTTTAAAAATACAGGATTCCCAAACTTTAAATATATACAAATATATATATATATACACACTATCCGTACCTTTATATGTATATACACATGTATATAAGAAACTTTAAGTATATACAAATATATATATCTTATCTATACACTTATATGTATATACACATATGTATACATAAGGTGTTTATACATATATTTAAATATATATATCACAGAAGAATAAACTTGAAAGTTTATATACAAAAAAAACCTTTTTCTATGTCTTAGAGATTTTATTTTTATTTATCTTTAAGTAGGCTCCACAACCAGTTAGGATTGAACTCACAACCCCAAGATCAAGAGTTGCATGCTCTACCCACTGAGCCAGCCAGGTGCCCTTAAAATTCACCCTTTTTTAAAAAAAGTGATTTTCTTTGAATGGAGAGATGGAAAATGATTTTTCCTTTTTTTCTTCTCATCTATAATATGTATTTTCTACAGTGAAAATGTGAAACTAGTGCCTCTGGAGCACAATTAGTCAGCATCTAATAAAGTCACAGACTGCACACTTACAGTCCTGAAATATTTCCACTCTTGGGTGAAAGTCTTCACCTGTGCTCAAGAAGACATTTATAAGAAGGTTCATAGCAACATTGCTTATAATAGAGAAAAAGTAGAAACAACCTATATCCATCAACAGAAGCACAGATATCTACCTGGTGAATATCTAGGCAACAGTTAAAAAGAAGGAAACAGAGCTACAGTAATCAAGGTGGGCATATCACAAAATTACAATGTGGAGTGATCTAAAAATGGCAGAAATGTAGGTGGAGTATGATATTGTTTATATAAAGATTAAAACCACGCAAAATAACATTATACATGTTGACTATAATTTATGTATATATGCATGTGTACGAAAAATGTTTTTAATGTATGGGAATGACAAACACCAAATGCAGGGTAAAGTTTATCTGTGGAATGTGAGGAAGGGAAATGTGTTGGGGGAACACATGGATGGGGGCAGGTAGGGACTGCAAGTACACCTGTAATGCTCTATCTCTTGGACTGAGTACTAGAGTACAGGTGTTTGTTGTTATACAACTCTCTATGGGATTTGCCTGTGCGTGTGCCTGAAATGATTCAGAATATACTCATATAAGAAAAATTTTAAATTAAGTTCATCTCTAGAAATTTAATTATTTGGAGGCGCAATCATGGACATTTGGGCTAATTTAGTGTGTGTGTATGTGTGTGTGTGCGCGCGCACACACGTGTGCACTGGCAAGGGGTGGGGGTTCCAGCTGGACTAATTTTTTAAAATACTTTTACATCTTTATTTTGGCAAAACCAAGATTTCCAAACCAGAACATTTAATTCCTGCAAAAACAAAGGATTTTTCATGAGAGTACTCAATTATAATTATCACCCAATTTCGTTTAAAACCCAAACTCTCTCTACTGGGAGAATAATTAAAACATATACGCCCCCTCTCCCTGAAACATACATATTTAAAAGAAGAGAGTAAAGAAAGGCTGAATCCCTAAAAAGTTGCAGTCATTTCATTCTTTCAGCAAATTCTGGATTTAGAGGAAACTATGTGGCTCAGAGCAGGCCCTGCATGACTAAGCCACGCTCCCAGCCTTGCTGAGGCCGATCCTCCCAACCCTGGCCGACTTTGTCAGAGGGCAGAGTGACACATTTGCACATGGTTAAACAGTTTCGTCAGTGAAGTAGATTTAAACTAGCTTTAAAAGAAGGAAAAGAAAACATTCAGTGCATTCCACATTTTCCCTTAAGTATACTGTACCTTCCAGTTATGCTGCATTTTGCATGCCTCGGAGCTCCAAAACACTATTTAAATTGTGCACATAAATCATTTTACCCCTGGTGAAACACAGCTGTCTCCTCCAGGAGAAATAAGGGGTGACCTGTCCCAAGTGGCTACACCCTGGGGTGAGGACCCGGCTCGGCCCAAGTCAGAGCGACCCACGTTCCGTCCCGAAGGCTGCACAGGCTGGAGAAGCGCTCATGTCGCCCTGTAGCCATGCACCACAGTCTCTGGGTTAAAAGCTCTCGTTTGAAAAACTGGGAAATTGTACCTCCTGACCACATGACCTCAGCAGTTCCAGCGTGTGGGAAGTGGAGGGTTACGAGGGCGGAAAGGATCATCAGGCAGGCAGGCCCAAGGGAGAGGCTCCAAAGGTTACACAACCCAGAAATTCACAAAGATGTAAAGGGGGGGAGGGGGCTGGGGGCTGGCGGTCCGTGGGTTCCCAGCCCCAAAGCCTTTCCTTCTCCCCAAGAATCCACCGTGGGGGGGGGGGGTTCCTGTAACTCGCAGACGCGACTCGACTGGCAACAACCTTGTTGACCCAGCGCTCACCCTCGGGGAGCGCGGCCCGCGTTCACAAGCCGCTGCCTGCGTTCTAGACGCTTCCCGGGGGGGAGGGGGAGGAGGGAGGGGGGAGGGGGCGGGGCCGCCGGCCGCGGGGACCCCTCCGCCCCGCCCCGCCCTCCCCGGCCGCGCGCCGCGGGCCCGAGCTGGCGCTGGGGAGGAGCGACTGCAGCCCCGGGCCCGGCCGGCCGGGTCCCCGCGGAGCCTGCGCGCACAGCCGGCATCGCCGGCGCCTCCCAGGGCCTCCGTGCACGTGCACTAGTTCTGCGTGGCTAACCCGGACCCCGGAGGAACCTCGGTAATTTCCAAGCCCAGAGCCCGCCCCCACCCCAGCGCGCACGCACGCCGGGGCTGTAGCAATCCCAGTGAGTGCCCCTCCTGCCCCAGGGACGTGCTCCAGGCCCAGTTCCGCGGGAAGGATGGGCTGAAGGCGGCCCTCGCTTCAGGCCTCTCTCCCCGGGGAGAAGAGCCAGGTGGGCCTCTGGAGCACCCTGGAAGCTTCGACTTCCTGGGGCGAAGGAGAGAAGTCCACCTGACCCGAGGCTAGGCCAACAGTGGCTCCTTCCTATGGGGCCTGGCTTTCCCGGTAACGAAAAGAGGCCACGTCGAGTGTAAAAAATTTTCTAAATTACGCTATATGGCTTTCTGTTGAATGATTACGGGGTCTCGGTTTCAGAATTAAATTCATCACCTACCTGACAGCGCCCCAGACTGGGCACAGCCACAAAAATTGGCTGGCTCAGGCAGGCCTCACGCAGCCCCATGGGGTGGCTATTAATACCTGCCCAGGGGCCGCCTGGGTGGCTAAGTGGGTTAAGCTTCCCACTCTTGATTGGGGCTCAGGTCGTGATCTCTGGGTTCTGAGATTCAGGGCTGGGGGGCTGGGGGTGAGCTTGAGGTCCTCTCTAGCCCCTTGCCCTTGCCCCCCCTCCCGAACATAAATCTTCAAACCAAACCAAACCGGCCAGGCAGAGAAGGAAACGGCCTTGATAGACTGTTGGTGTAAAGTCACACCGACCAGCTCCTTGCAGGACCAGCTCCTTAAACGCCCAGGTTTTCATACTATGTGAATGGAAATAACTTCACCCTTGCCTTCGTTTTCTCTGCAACCATTTCTCAGAAGCTGTTTTCATTTCCTTTTTTCCCCTACGTTTTCTCCTTCTTGCTTTTGCTCCCTGGGCCACAGGGTCACTTCTTTCTAGACGCGGAAAGTCTGTCGAGGAGGGAGGATTAAAGGGAGACGTAGGGTAGGGCCCCGAGATGCTATCCATCAGAAAAGGAACAGGGCAGAGCCGGGACTTGTGCTCCTCCTGCCAAGTTAATGTGCTACGAGAACCAGCTGGGTCGGGTCCGGACACGCTTTTCTGTTCTGCAGCTCGCAGAAGTTTTTGTGTCTCTTTAAACTTCAGTGATCTTTGGTGCCCCTAAAGGCAAGTGGGACACCTGAATCATAAAGCTTCAGATGAGTTGAGTTCAAAGTTTTATTTTCTGCTTTTAAAGCCCTCAATAAATTAGGGCAAAGGTAGTTGGAATCCGGCCTCCTGCCCTGGCAGTTCCTCTGAGATTATTAAGGTTGGCTAAGCAATCTGCTGTTGAGAAACCAGGTGTAACAAGACCTGGGTGGAGGGAACCTGGGGTTGTTTGTGGATCTTTCTTCTTCTGTGTGGCATGTGCCTGTCTTTCTGGAGCAGCCCTGCAGGTTTGCCGCCACAGCTGGGTGGTGTCCACCTGCCTTGGTGGTGAAAGTCCCAGAACTCAGGGCTTCCCAGCTAAGTATCCAGCTGGCCTTTAAGGAGAAGGAAGCACTTTTGAGGAACAGTAGGGCATAAAGGAGTGTGAAAGCCAGTGTAGTGTTGTAAGACTCATTAAAAAGAAAATAAATAAAAGCCCTGTTTGAGGTGACATACCTCTTCCTTGCACCTGTATGTAAGCATTTATTTGTGTGTGTATGTTTGTGAAGTACCACTCAATTAATATCTGGTTCCTGGACTTGATCATTCTTACCTTCAAACGGCAACTTTTTGTGGCATTTTATGCTAGTGCAAATGGATTCTGTGCCTGTGAGTTCCAAATTCTCAGGTGTTTTGTCCTGACTGTTCAGTTCTTGTCCTGGTGTTCAGTCCTGTGGGCTGCTGGCTTAGGATACCTCTTCACCCCCCTACCTCCCCACCTCCACCACTATCACCATCTTGAGTACCCTAGCTAGCTAGGGTTGGAAGAGAGGTAATGCTTCAGAGCCCTGCCACCAATTCGAATTGAGTCCTTAGGATTAAAGTGATAGAATGTAATCAAAACGAACATTCTGCACCACCTAAGTTGATCAGAAAGGGAGCAGTTAATTCTGACTGTTCTCTGTTTTCCTTATCATTATGTGGAATCATATTTTGCCCCAACTCTCTAATGTTTTTACATTTCCAACAGAATCATTGTTTCTTTCTAAGACTCTTACAAACAATGGTGGTGGTGGGGATAGTCAGGAATTCCCATTTTTCCCCCTGAGCCTGTTTACTTGCAAATCTCCTGCTGCTGTAGCCACCAACATGCTTTTGAAACCTGGCTGCAGGGATCCCATTTGGTATAAATTTTCAGGCTGTGCTGGACTGTTCTCCCCAGGGTGAACTCAGAGACCCCGGGACATGTGTGTGTGTTGAGACAGGATGGGGACTTCAGGTGGCTTCGTTCCAAAGCCTGGGGATGGCCCCACAATCATTCCAAATCCTGTCCTGGAAGATCTGTCTGCCCACTGAAATCAGGTTCCCATAATAACAAGGACAAAAGTAGATGGGAGTGTGAACTGTGGAAGTATCGGCTCCCTATAGAATGAGCTTGTTGGTGTTCATTAGTGCCTGCCTTTTGAATAGTCCGGGACCTAGAAAAAGCAATAGCTATTTTGCAGGAAGAAAACAAAAAGAGAAAGTGAGCCACCTGTCAAAGAGAAAGGAAATCTTCCCCACTCTGCTTTGTACCATGATCTAAACCTCCTGGAAGTCAGACCCAAAAGATATACAAGCCCAAACTGATGAGCGTATCATGCTGTCATCTCCATGGGGTTTACAAACAGCTGAGAAATGACTCCATTCCTCATGACTCTCCAAGACATTCTCCAGTGAGCTTCGTGGTGACACCAGCTGCTCTTCCACTTCCTGTTATTTACTGGAGGGTGTTCTGTAAAAAGAAAATCACCCCTTTCTACTTTATTCCAATATAGTGGTCATTTTTATATCTCAGTGGTCCCTAAAGCATTTTACAGAGGAATCTAAATCCATCTATTATTATGGGAAAAATACAGACTCTCGGGGAACAGAAATGAAAATCCTTTGGCTGAAATAATTTATTTCTTATAAAGTCTCTCAGTAACAAAGAACCTGTCTGGGTGGTATATAGATTCAAAATCATGGGGAAATGACCCTAAGATTATGTTTTGTTTTTACTTTTTTGTTATGTTGTCTGGGTCAATTAGACAAATTAGAAAAGTCAATGATAAAAAATTTCAAAGTGGGGTAGTCTTTTATTTAGGACTGGAACAACTCTTTCGCTGGAAATCTAAAAATGTTAGGGAATTGGGACAAAATAAGATTCCACATAAAGATAAGAAAAACAGAAAGCCATTAATTGCTCTCTTTAGAATCAGCTTAGATGTGTGCAGACTGTTTGTTTTGACTATATCACTTAAATCCGAAGGACACCCTTCGGATTGACATGTCCTTAAAAAATTATGTGACAACCAGCTCTTAATTACTGAAATCATAGTGCCAAAAGAACTTGTCATAACCAGCAGACCAAGCGACCATTCATAGAAGAGATGGATGAACCGGTCGTGGAGGGCAGTGGGGGTGGCACTCCACGTTCCTGACTGTTCCTTTTCCCAAAATTCTTTTTGGCAAAGATTTAATTGCACCAAATACCAGTTTTATGATGATAAGACTATCAAACTTGTTTCATTGAATACCCTCTTCTCCTACAACTGTCTAAACAGGATTTTCCCATTTAGCACCACATCAATCCAGAGTTATGATTGTGCCACAATTTAGAAGATCCCTTGTATCAAATATTAATATTTGTATAGTTATTAAAGTATTTAATGATTTGCACAGGGACTCCAAAATTAAATATAGCATGTCATTTATAGTCTTCTCTAAAATTATAAATGAAAAATTACTTTCCAGCCTTTAGTTTTTGCTGAAACAACTTGTAAGATGACTTATATTTTAAGTGGTAGGTATAACACTTTTTAGAAAATACAGCACTTAACGCAGAAATCTTTTATGTTGTATAATATGGTGGTTTTCAGATGATGTTTATCCAGGTACTCTTTCTCAAACAAAACACTAAGTAGAAGACAAGTACATAAATAAGGACAAAGGTGTTGAGGGGGCAATGGAGGAATAAGTTAGGCCTTTCAACTCTCGTCAGGGTCACAAAAGCACTTTTGAGGAACAGTAGGGCATAAGGGAGTGTGAAAGCCAGCATAGTGTTCTAAGACTCATTAAAAAGAAAATAAATAAAAGCCCTGTTTGAGATGACAGACCTCTTCCTTGCACCTGTATAAGCATTTATTTGTGTGTGTATGTTTGTGAAGTACCATTCAATTAATATCTGGTTCCTGGACTTTATCATTCTTACCCTCAAACCGCAACTTTTTGTGGCATTTTATCCTAGTGCAAATGGATTCTGTGCCTGTGAGTTTCAAATTCTCAGGTGTTTCATCCTGTCCGTTCAGAAAAGGCCAGAAGGCATGTTAAGGCAAAAATACATATGACTTCAATGAAATTATTTAGATAACTATTTCTATGTTGTAGAGTAACAGCATCTCAAGAAATGATTGTCAAATCATGATTAGAACTTTAAAGGCTCTTTTATCCAAAGATGATTTGTTGGCCGTTGAGAACACTGAGGTCCTGCAAGTCAAGGGAGATCACCTGGATTATAGAGGTGCATTCCAGACCCCAGCACAAGTGTCTTGGCCCCGAATCGCATGCTTTTTTTTCCATTACCCTGTGTAATGCATTGTATAAATTAATGTGAAATTTTTACAACTTAAAAATACCAAAATGAACTATTGACTGCAATAAATTATTTTGTACATTTGTTTAGACTAACCCAGTCTGGTAGCCTGTTTAAGTCATAGTCAAGAAGCACAGTTTGTGTTAGATCACACATCCTGGAAACATCCTTAAGCAACACAAGTCACTGTGAAAGTATTTCAGGAGCTCACGTGGGGAGACAAAGGACACCAAGGTACAGAAAGCCTTCGAGCCTTCTTTGGAAAGTGGGGGCCTTGCGTAGCATACACCAAGTCAGCTAATGCGAGGCTGGGACGGGCAAGCTGAAACTTTGATGTGGAGATGACTCTGGGCCTGGTCCACACTGAGAGCTCCTTCCACACATAACTCCTTGAGCAGTGGGCGGCACGGGGAGGCCTCATCACAGAGGCTGACCTCATACACCAGAGCTCGAAATCTTGCACTGACTGCAGACCACCGAGTGTGGCCTGTGTCGCATAACATATTATTAAAATAAGGGAGCTTTGGGTGGTTTTAACTCATCTAAGCCTATTTGTGCATATGCCATATACATTTTCAATTCCATAATTGGACATTTTGTTTATAAGTCACATTTCTTAAACATGTCATTCTCTGCTTCAGGCTAAGTTGGATTTGTTTGTTTAGTTCCTTCTGAGCTTTCAAGAGAAATCCTACAGAAGGGTTTGCTGTGAACCAAATCAATACACTGGTTTCCATTTTTGCTTTTTTGGCAGCTCTGTTTCTGCCAGGGAATATTAGCTCCTGTAAATGTTAGCCATTGTGTGCCTAATTGTATATACAATTATATTACATGCATTTCAATATTTGTAGATGCAAATGCTTCAGAGTGAACAAGCACCCCAGGCTTCAGTGAGGCAGCTGGACAAGGGGGCGGGCCAAGCCTGTCAACAGCCAGTATACTGAGCCTCCAGGTGGGGGCTTCCCTGTGGTTCAGGATTGTTTGGCAAATGGAAGATACTTGTCTTTGTAAAAGCATCTGGAGGATTTAGGGTTGCCATCCTGTTTGTTATCTGGTTTATTCAGATTATGTTATAAATAGGATGGCCTTGGGGCACCTGGGTGGTTCTATGGTTGAGTGGCTGCCTTCATCTCAGGTCCGTGATCCCTGGGTCCTGGGATCGAGTCCCGCATCAGACTCCCCAGAGGGAGCCTGCTTCTCCCTCTGCCTGTGTCTCTGCCTCTCTCTCTCTGTGTCTCTCGTGAATAAATAAACACAGTCAAATAAATAAATAAATAATAGGCCTTGATTTTTAAATTATGTAATTGATACAGTATTTGAAGTTTCCCCAGGGCAAAGCTAAAAGGAAAAAGAATAGCGCTTATTGTAGATCATGTAATTCTTGCTCCCTGTGCCTCACAGGATTGGTGTGAAGAGCAAATAAATCCGAAACTTGTAAGGGACGTTGCAAACTGTGAAGAACTCTTCCCATTTACTGTCACAGGTACACATTCGTGTTACATTTCAGCATCGAAGCAGAGATGAAAAATTCAGATTATGGCTTTCACCCACTCTTATGAAAACATATGACACTTAAGCTGTTTTTTTTCTTTAATAGCTCTTTTGAAGTATAATTTATGTACCATAAAAACCACTCATTGTAAGCACACACTGATTGATATTTAGTAAATGTAAATGGTCACGCAACCATCACTAGAATCCAGTTTGAGAACATTTCCGTGACCCTAGTAAGCTTCCATAGGCTCTTGTGCAATTAATCCCTTTTCTTATTCCAGCCCCAAGAAATCTCTGATGTGCCTATAAATTTGCCTTTTCTGGACATTTCCTATAAATGGAGTCTTTTGCATCTGGCTTCTTGCATTTATCTTATGTTTTTGCAATTCATCTATGTTGTAACGTGTATCAGTACTTGTTTCCTTGTTATTGCTGAATAGTATCCCATGGTGTGGGGGCACATTTTGTTCATCAGCTGACTGACATTTGGGTCGTTTTGAGTATCTGACTCTTATGAAAAATGCTGCTCTGAACTTTCACATATGCAGCTTTGTTTGGACTTACGTTTTCTATCCCTTGGGTAGATTCCTAGGAGTGAATTGTTGCAGTTTATGGTAAGTTGATGTTTTAGTTTTTAAGAAACTGCCAATCTGTTATCCAAAGTGGCCGTAACACTTTATATTTCCATCAGCAATATACAGCGGTTCCAATGTCTCCACCACATCCATACCAACACTTGATATTGTCTGTCTTTTTGATGATAGCCATCCTGGAGGGTGTGTAGTGATAGCTCATATCCCTAATGATTAATGATGTTGAGCATCTTTTCATGTGCTTGTCATTAGATCTTAATTTTTTGGAAATTTCTATTCAAATATTCTGCCTATTTTTAAAAACTGAGTTGATTGCTTATTATTGAGCTAGACCCTACTTGTTTTTTGCCATTAATTATCATTTCCCCTTCCACCAACGTGTGGTCTCTTATATTCTGCTGCCTTCCAATGTTACTATACTTCTGTACTGTTACTTAAGTTTTAGTACGAATACATTTTTTCCCAAAACTTGATTTTGAAACTTCCTCAAAAAGAAGAGCACTTCCACCTTATTTATATTTTTTATAAAAACATAGCCAGACCTAGCAAGATATTCTGAAAATAATATATCCTCGATGAGTATTTGTCACATAAATGATGAAAAAGTTCATCATTTATATGTCAGTATCACATCAGCACACCTGATACTATAATTTAGTAAGTTGCATTTAATTTTCTTGATTATTACTTATTTTGTACATCAAAGGTTTCAGTTTTAAAACCATCTTGGAAAGAAAGGAGTGCTGCAGATAGTAAACATGGACAAACAAATTTAATTTTCGGAGAAAGATTAAGAGAGATTCTGGGGAAACGTTAATATTTTGTGGTAGTTAATATGTTAAATTAAAAATTCTAGGTGTTAAAATTTTTCTGCAAATGTCTCTGAGTGCCTTAACAAAAATAGTGCAAAACATAATTATGAAAACGGGCAACTCTCTCAAGTGTACACATGAGTAAGTTGAAAGCAAACCAAACGCTTCACCTATCACCGGTACACTGGACCCCAAATAAAAAATTTCTAATTATAAATATAAACCTACTTATGTGAACCTGAATATAAAACAAAAACAACTTTCCCTATGACTAGTAAATAACAGGGAAAAAAAAAAAACTTTTGAGCCTTGCCTGGAAGGATGCCAAAGATATACACTTGAGAATATTTTAAGGTAATTAGCATTTTTGTCTCTGTGTCAGTAAAAATAGGCTTTTGCCTGCTACTAATTTTCTTTGGGTTAGTGAGACCATTGTATGAGTGAAGGGCCGTTAAAGGCCATTTATATTGTACAAACAGAGGCACAAATTAGAGAGGGCATGGTAATAAGGAGAGGGGGCTTATGAGTGCTCAATTATGAGCCCAGAACCCACTTCTATTTTAGGGGGATAGAAAACACATCAATCTTGCTTTTAGAATATTTTCAATTAAAATGAACAGCACATGGCACACTAAGAAACAGCCAAGGCAGCGGCCATGTGGATTTTGAATAATTCTTACGTACCATCTCAGTATCAAAACTGATATATGTATAATGGGCTGAAATATAATTTGAGATCCCAGAAGACCAAGGTCCCTGAGCTGCATAAGAAATTCTAAAGGAAAAGAAATATAAAACTGGACCATCTGTTTCACTTTTCAGCCTGCAACCTTTAGAGGAGAAGATTTGGAGGAGGATGCTGTTTAAACCTGAATAGGGATGAAATATAGTACATAAACTCACAACATATCATTAACTTCCTCTCTCCTAAGCACAGTCAATAGCGTCTGCAAGCCTAGTTCTGCATGTTAAAAACAAAGCACAATGTTAGCTGCACAGAGCATTCACTTCTCTCCACACCAAAACAATAGTGGGTAGATTACTCTCCGGCCCTAGGCAGTGCCTCCTGCCTAATTGGGGTGAGCAAATGGAGGCACCCACTCTACCCGGGCAAGTGTTTGGGGAGTGTAATTATAGTTTGCATATGCAATGATATCCTTATGAGCCCAGTTTGCACTTTCTTTAGCCACTACTCTCAGTGGCTTCATAGCATGTTTTTTATCCATACTTAGGAAAACATTTCAAGATCTCTTCCCCAAAGTTACCTTTTCCCTTATGCAAAATACCGATTTTAGAATTAGAACTAACCAGGCAGTCAGTGTTCACATAATGCTCGTAGAGTGGAAAAGCACTAAATAAAGCAGTGAAGGGTGGCAGGAATGAAATGCCTTTGGTCTCAAGGTAGAGAAACCACTACCCCCCATGAACTTCTGCAAACCATGATTGTATTGGATTTTTGGCCTCTCTTTTTCAGGTGGCGCTAGTCTTCTCTCTTGAAACCTTTGTAACTATTAAGGCTGAAGTGCCATTTAAAGAAAAAGGAAGGCAAAGAAATGAGCTATAGGAAGCCATGGTGAGTCATTTGTCAATGAATCCTTTCTTGAGCTCATTGGGGAAGCAGGCTTCAGGGTGATGGGATCATAGGCTTTATTTTGAATTTGTCTGTTATAACCTTAAAGCTTTCTTCAAGGGAGATACATAGGGTTCATGTCTGATATACAATGTCTGTTGCTATGGAAAGGTTTGTACTTAACCATATTGCGGTGTTCTGTTAGAAGCAGGGAAACCAGAATATCAGTTCATCTCTTTTTTAAAACTGTGTGTTTTATGGGCTAAAACAAAACAAGAAAACATGTACAGCACATACTTCTGACATTGGACAACAATTTTAAAGGCCTTTTTTTATCTTGTATGTCTCAAGAAGCTGTTATGCATTTAAAGATCCGTGGTAGCCTCTTACTACAGAAGTTAGTAGTCACGTTACAGATACCAGTTACTCACAGTATGTAATCAGAGCTCCTCTGATATTTATGTCTTTAAATTCATTTCCGTGTTGCATTTCTCATTTCCACCTGAGTGTCTACTTTTGGCACATTATCTAGTACTGCATTCTTGGTGAACAGTTTCAACACAAAAGATGCTACGGTGAGTGCTTGCTATTCAGGAGTCTTCTGTTCAAAATGGAAAGGTGAAGCGTGCCCTAACATTAAAATTTTGGCTTTCCTGAGAAAATGCAACAGTTGGCCTAAACACAATCTAAACATTTTCAACTTTCACGTTTTTCTTTATTTCACTCATTGCAAAGTATTGTTTGTTTCGTTTTAAGACAGTAATTTCCACTCAGCCTCGTGTCCTCTTCTGGTGCAGCTTCTCTAGTATTTACGGGCTGGGGGGGGGGGGGGCAAGGTTGGAGAGGAAGGAGTGACCACACATCAAATAAAGAGTGAACTGAAAAAAAAAAAAGACAGTAATTTAGGGGCACCTAGTTGGCTCAGTCAGGGGAGTGTGCTTGGGATTGTGAGTTTGGGAAGAGAGATTACTGAAATAAATAAATAATGTTTTAAAATACCAGTAATGTATTGTGTGGTGCTACCTCCTACACTTGTAGGAAAACATATTGGTTCCCAGCATGGACCGTAGAGGCAGGCTGCCAGAGTGGGAGTCCAGATATGTATGCCATTTGTAGCCTGTGTCATCTTGAGCAAGTTTTCTTAACCTCTGTGTGACTGTTTCCACATCTATACCACTGGGATAATAATACTACCTATTTAATAGGGCTGCAGTGGGAATTAAATGATAGGGATCTGGCAAAGCACTGAAAATAGTGCCTGGCACATGGTAGGTATACAGTAAGTGTTGGTTTATTACATTATTGCATGTCTTTTTTATCTTTTTAATTTTGTCTTTTTCTATGAATTTTTATTTTTGTCTTTTCCTATGAATGTGGAGTCATTTCCCTAAACTCAGAAGCATTTAAGATGGTAGAATTTGGGTCATGTTGGCAGGATGTTTGAGAAATATCTGGGGCTGAGGGGCTTTCCTCTGCCCCACAAATAATTCTAAGACTATAACTGACAATTGCCTTGTAACTCTAAGGAAAACTTGGCCTTTTGATCTGGAGTAGTATGATTTCTTCTTTGCCCATTATCCTGCTAAAATCTCTTTTTGATTCTAGATAATACAAATGTAAAAATAGTTTGTCTGGATATATATGTGTTACAGAGGCCCTTATATTTCTATTTACATCAATGCTTTATTAACAGTCCTTATATGTTATTAAATGTAGAAGGAGGTTTAAAATAATTTTAATAATCCACTCCAACATAAGCTCCAACTGGTTTTTACCAGTATCCCAAGTATAATAAATATAGAGATACAGAAATAGACAGGGAGCTCCATTTATGGTATATCCAAACCGATGCGTGAGGATTTGGCTAAACCTGGAAATTGGCGGTTAGTATTTGGCATTTCTTCACAACCAGCAGAACCATTATTAGTAGGCTTGTTTTATTTACTTGGAACATAATTTAGTACAGTCAAGTTAATCTGGCTACCATTGAAGGAAATTTTTCTTTAAAGGCTTTTTTTCTCCCCACATTTCATTTATATACTACCTCTAGTGAGGTCAAATTCCCCTGTAAATATTATCTGATTTATTCTCATAACATCTCTAAGAGATAGAGTGCATTTGGCTATATTATTAACATCTGGGGTTAGAAGATCCACCTTTACTTTGTTAGGAATCACTGAAAATAAATCTCATGTAGACACTAATGGAAAATATAATAGGAGATAAATACAGGTATGTCTGCAAATGAAGATATTTTCCCACCTTTGAAATCTGTTGACTAAAAAGATAAAAATTGGAACAACTTATGATGATTGAATAGTAATAAAAAGCAGCATTTAATCTAAATCTCTCCTTCCTGTGATTACAGCATGCTAAATATTACTCAATACTAGAGAGTCTGCTGATGAGCTATGTAAATGTTTTCCAATAAAATTAAATAGATTAGATTTGGGAAGAGAATGTTAATGTTTCTAAGGCTTTTAAAAGAGTCGTCTTTATTTTTTTTTTGGAGAGTCTTCTTTAAAAACTATTCTGAAAAATATGTGGTTTCAGACTGTGTCTGTGTTCTGGGTCCTAGCAGAGTGAACGCCATTATTTCCACGTGGTAGGAACAGGCAGAGGCAGCCATCATGTTTGAGAAGTTCTTGTCATCTGTGATCCTTTATTGTTAATTCTCTTCATGTATGTTGCCTGCTGCTTTGTCTTGGTTGTCAGAGTTTGTTACTGAGACAAGAGTAAGATCATCCTGCTCTGACAGTCGCAGATTGAGTTGGCATGACGCGCCATGAGGTGAGTCTAATTGCTGTTAATATTGGGAGGATGCATAATCCTATTAAAAAGAAGAACAGTTATAAAAAAATAAATAAGTGGAGGCAAGTCTAGATTACATGAAAGAAGGACAGCTTGATGAGGGAAAACCCATTAACCTGAAAGGAAGCAGTTCTTTGCTTCCAATTTAGCAGTTGTGAGCAAGACCGCATTCATACTAAATCAAAATGGAGACAATTTTTTTGAGTCACTTATAGACTTAAATATTAGGTGTGGAGAAAGAGACCCTACTGTGATTCCTAATTATTAATAGAATATCAAAATGCCACATTAGGTATGTTTCTAGGGAAACTTTCATCTTGTTCCCTAGGTGTTATTAATGAGTCAAAAAAGGTAACTTTATTTTAGGTGGAGAGAACAATACAATAAACCAGAGCTTCTCAAACTCCAATGTGCTTGTGCCTCGTCCTGAGATCTTGATAAGTTGTGGATTCTGATTCAGAGCTCCTCAGTGGGGCCTGAGATGCTTCACTGGAGAAGCTCCCAGGAGATACCTGTGCTGCTGACTCAGGACCCCTCTTGGAGAAGGCAGACTGCCGATAACTCTTTTACAAAGAAATCCAGACAATTACAGTGTAACTTATTTTGCCATCATTTCAGGAAATTGAATGGCAATTGGGATAACAAAACCAAGTCATTTGCTTTGCAAATGGAAATGGAGAGAACAGATCTATTTAAAGCTTCAGGGACTCCTTTATGACTTTTTTTTTTAAAGTAAGCTCTACACCCATCATGGGGCTTGAACTTACAACGCTGAGATCCAGAGTTGCATGCTCTGTGCCTGGGTGGCTCAGTCAATTAAGTGGCCAACTCTTTATTTTTGGCTCAGGTCGTGATCTCAGGGCTGTGAGACCCAGCCCCATGTGGAGCTCCTTGCTCAGGCGGGAGTCTGCTAGATGATTCTCTTTCTCCCTCTGCCCCTCTCACCACTCCCGTACTCTCTCTCTCTCTCTCAATAAGTCTTAAATAAAAAGAGTCACATGCTCCACCCAAGGACTCCTTTAAGGACAACTTGAATAACTGGTAAGGTTGAAGCTATAATGGAACAGGCAGAAAGGCAGAAAGTCTCCTGGTTCCTTTTGGAGCTTCATTCGTAGCCTCCTTCAATACTCCTCTTCCTGGTAGTCATTAGATGGCTACATGGACCTATTCTGTTCATACGATAGATTTCTCAACTTGAATTCATGATACCTTAGTAAGAGAGAGCATTGTGCTGGGGCACCAGGGTGGCCCAGTTGGTTGAGCATCCAGACTCTTGATTTTAGCTCAGGTCATGATCTCAGGGTTGTGAGATTGAGCCCCAAATAGGGCTCTGTGCTGGGCGTGGAACCTGCTTAAGATTCTCTCTTCCTCTCCCTTTGCCCCTCCGGACAGCTCGTGAGCACATGCATGCGCTCTGTTCTCTGTCTCTAAAAAAAAAAAAAAGAGAGAGAGAGAGAGAGAGAGAGAGCGCATTGTACTTCTTCCTCTTCCCACAAACCAGGTTGTTAAAAGAACACTTAACGCTGCAAGCACCTGACAGCATGCACATTTCACCCATTTAGCCTTTCCCCAGGACATGCTGTTTATTGGTGGTTACATACTGGTAAGATCATCTGACACCTCCCAGCATGAAGTCTGGTGTTGTGGGCTCTGGAATACATTAATCTTCATCAGACCTCAGCTGAATAAGAGGGAGAATTCAAATAATTAAGAATACATCGTAGTGAGAAGAGCTTTAAATGGGTTTCAGAAACTTGACTGCACAGTAAATATTCTGAATTTGGGTAATCACAAGCTACATTTATTACTTATCTGGTAAGTATGTAGGGACCCCATAAGCAGAGGGTAGGAAAATGAATTCCAACTAAATGAACAGTATTTGGAGGTATTAGTCTGCTCAGGCTGCTATAACAAAATAGCATGGCCTGAATGGCTTAAACAATAGACATTTATTCCTCAATTCTGGGGCTGGGAAATGCAAGATCCAAGTGCCAGCTGATTCAGTTCCTGGTAAGGAGGGGCCTTCTCTCTGGTTTGCAAGTAGCCTTCTCCTTGTGTCTTCGAGTGCCTGAGAGGGAGAGGGTGGTCTCTCTGTCTTCCGCTCCTTATAAAGCTACTGATTTCCTTCTGAGGGAGCTAACCTTATAATGCCCTACCTCATCTAGCCCTAAGTACCTCCCAAAGGCCAAATACCATCACATTGGGGTAGGGCTTCAACATGTGAATTTTGGGAGGCATTGTTAAGTCTATAGTAGTGTACTAAAGGCTGATGAGATGGTGGTGACTTCGTAATTATAAGATGAGCACAAAGGTGAAGACTTTTTTGTTGCTTTTCAACTTATATATACCTTTTTACATTTGTTTTCTCTAAAGCTGCAGGTGTGTGTGCGTATCACAGTGATGTCAAGTCTGGAAATACGGTCCCTGGTGATAATGCCATCACAGTTTTGAAGGCTACTTATTCTAAAATCAATTTATTCTCCTACCCACAATACAACCTTTTAAAAAAAATAGTTGTGATGAATTTTCTGACTAACTCATATAATCTTACTCTACGAAGACAAATTTAGTCCTACTTCACAAAGACAAATATACTTCTAGCATGTTAGAAAAAAAATCTACACCTTCTAGTACTCACTAGAAAGTGAACATGGCAGACAAATGTGGCATGAAAAGACTTGCTTATATTACTATTTCCAGTACAAATTCATGGAAGTGATGAATAAAATGGAACAACAAACTGCCCAGATATCAGAAACAAAGCAAGAAGCCAAAGCCAAAGCAAAAAATACAGGCCAATGCTGCAGGGACCTCTGGGGGTTTTAGCCTTGGGTAAAGACCCTTGGGGATGAGGATGGGCAGAGGAGGAGGGAGAGCTGGAGGCAGGAGATAAAGCCTTAGACTCACTGAGCAGGGAGGCTGAAGCCCATCCCTTGCAGAGAGCCCGGAGCCTCAGGAGAACTAGCAAAATTCCACTCATTGGCCAAAGGAAAGAGCAAAGACGTTTGCTATATTTGAGCCCAAGAGTGGGCAAAAGCCAGGGAAGGGACATCATTTGAGAAAAACTGATCCCATCCTAGGCCGTTATCCTGAGAGGATTGAATTTATATTATTTGCTCAGAAAGCTAGCTGTAAGTCCATTTTCTTGGAGAGCACTCTCTAAGCCAATAAATTAACATAAAACTACATCCAGAGCCTTGGGAGTCCTTAGGAATCTGACAGAAGCAGAACCCCCTTTCTGTGAGATCACTTTCACATCCTGTGGGTCAGGAACTAGTCAGTCAGCTAAGACACCATAGCAAAATGCCACAGACTGCGTGTCTTAAGCAGCAGAATGAGGCTAGAAGTCCAAGATCAAGATATTAGCAGGTTTACTTTCTCCTGAGGCCCCTCTGCTTGGCTTGCAAACGGCTGCCTTCCTGCCACATCCTCATATGGCCTTTCCTCTGTGTGTGCATATCACCTCGATGTCTCTTGCACTATTTTTTTTTTTTTGAGGAGGGGGGCAGAGAGAAAATTTTTTTTTAAAGATTTTATTTATTTACTTGACAGAGTGCAAGCAGAGGGAGAGGGAGAAGCAGGCTCCCCACTGAGCACAGAGCCCATTGTGGGGCTCGACCCAGGACCCCAGGATCATGACCTGAGCCAAAGGCAGGCACTTAGCTGACTGAGCCACCCAGGTGCCCATGAGAGAGAGAAAATCTTAAACAGGCTCCACGACCAGTATGGGGCCCGATGTAGACCTTGATCTAACCACCCTGAGATCATGACCTAAGCCAAAATCAGGAGTCAAATGCTTTACTGAGTCACCCTAGTGCTTCTGTCTTATAAGGACATCATGAGTCTATCAGATTACCCTTATTACCTTATTTAATCACCTCTTTAAGAGGCACCTGGCTGGCTCAGTTGGTGGAGCATGCAACTCTTGATCTTGGGGTTGTGAGTTAGAGCCCCATTTTGGGTACAGAGGTTACTTAAAAAAATCTTTAAAAAAGCAGTGCTTTAAAGGATGTATGTCTAAATACAGTCCTATTGGGGGTTAGGGCTACAACATAGGGGTTGGGGGTGGGGGACATGGTTTAGTCCATAACAGAAACCTCTCCCAGAAAAACAGCTGAACCCCTGAAGATGAATTCACAACCACAACAGCAAAATGTTACAAAGTACATAAGGAATGCCATCTTAGAGGAGAGTTATCAGAGGCAAAAATCAAGAGACTTTGCACCAAAACAACTACAGATTAAAAAAAAAAAAACAACTACAGATGGAAGAACAAAAATCAGACACTCTAAAATAAAAGGAATAAGCAAAGAGATCTTTAAAAAGAATTGAATATGTAACAAAACCACATGATGTCATAGAAATAAAGAATAGGCAGATCTGGAAAGAAACAAATGGAATATTTAGCAATGGAAATTACAGTCATTACAATCCCACTGAATGAGTTAAATTAGCATATTAGACACATTGAAAGAGAAAATTAGCAAATTGGAAGATATAGTTGAGGAAACCACCTTGAATGAAGAACACAGAGAAAGAGGTGGAAGAGAGGAAAGAATGGTTCAGGGTGTGGAAGACACAACGAGAAGGTCCAACAAGCACCTGCTGTGTCTCAGGGAGACACAGGGAGAGAGGAGCAAATGGGAGATGGGCAATATTCAAAAAGTTAATGACAATTTTCTATAATGAAATATTAGAATCTAAACATGGAAGAAATACCCTGATTCTCAAGAAGGAAAAGCAAAAACAAGTGTCTACCTAGTTTGAAAAAAATCCAACAATTCCAATACTTCCCACAAAAGAAATCTTAATTAAAAAAAATGGTTTCATACAGTACATGTGCTCTGATCATAATGCAGTAAAATTAGAAATTAATAAAAAACAATAGCTGCTAGGAAATGAAAATGACCATACACTATCAATAAAAGGACTCTGAATGACACAAACTATATCAACACATGCATTGAATCTCTTAAAATTATGGGGCACCTGGGTGGCTCCGTTGATTGAGCATCCCACTCTTGATTTTGCCTCAGGTCATGATCTCAGGGTCATGAGTTTGAGTCCATGTCAGGCTCCACACTGAATATGGAGTCTGTTCAAGATTTTCTGTCTACCCCTCCCCCTCCCTCTATGTGCATGCACATGTGCTCTCTCTTTCTCTCAAAAGAAAAAAAAAATCAGCATCTCAATGTATACAAGAAAATGAATCTTTATGGCATTTAGTGTATAGTTGTACCTCATTATTTATAATTCTGGTTTCATAAGCAAATACTTTTCCTTTGCCTCAGGAATACTATTCCTGAGACTGTCTTGTTAGTTGTGTCTGTCTTTGATACTAGAGAACTATATTTTGTTGCTACTTTACAAAGAGCTTTCACACACATTCTGTCATCATCTAATTTCTCTGTCTTGGTGATATAAATCAGGGAGGCATTTGCAACATCCTTGACTAGCATGCAAATCACCTACCAATCTGTGAAAGAAGTACTGCTGGAGTCAGACATTTCTTACCAACTGATTTTATTTCTTCTGGAAGCCTGTAGAGACTTCATTTGGGCATTCACAGTGAGCACAGTCTTGCAGGGGAAAGTTACTGACATTAGGGATTGAGAAGCTTGAAGACAGTCTCCTCTCACCATTATTATTAAGTATCAGACACATGTTATAATAGATTTGTTGTTTAAATGATTAAGAAGAGAATGGTGTGAATAGCCCTGAAATACGTGATAATGGAACAGAGACCACATAGAAACACTTGTTTTTCCTTTAAAATCTATGAAAATTAAATAGACTTATAAGAATTTCTTATGTTTTGCATAAGAAAAAAATTTCTCAGTTGACTTATAAACCACGATAATGTTGGCTTTCAGCTCCCTTAAGACTTAAAATTCTGTGGAGGATTATGTGTGTGTAATTTCTTTTAATAAACCACCCATAGAGGTCTGCTTTGGAAAGATTTAATCTCTGAATGTGTTTTGTAGAGAATTCTGATTGTTATTCCAGAGAGGCAGGCCTCTGTGCCTTGAGAAGTGTTGCGTGGGCCTAATAACAACCCCAGGCACAACCAATGGCAAAGCATTTGACATATAATTCTGTTATTTTAATTTTTATTTTTCGGTATATGTTACTGAGGCATCTCCTCTGCTTTTCATCTATATTGTATTGTTTTTACTTGGAGCTGATCTTGACATCAACTCTTTCTATTCACTGGCTTCCACAAGAAATAGTCCACAATCCTTAAAGATTTGTGGTAGCATCATAAAAGGTTGCATCCCACCTGATGCAAAGTTCAAACCCACAACCCCACTGAACATCTCTTACCCCACCCCTGCCCCACAGTCCTCAGCTATTGGGATTTACCTTATAAGGATATGCTCTGCAACACAGTCTCAGCTGGAGATTCACTCAATACTCCTGCCCCCAGCATTTCCCCTGAAGTAATCCTATTTGCTACCCACCTTGCCTATCAAGCAGGACAATTCAGTCACCCCAGTGGCCTAGCTTATGCCAGCACCCAGTTAACTGCCAGCCCTCTTGCTGCAAGAATTTATTCTCAGAGAGCAATGAGGGTTACAATCAATAATAATTCTGTTACATGTAAAAGGAAATGCTTTATTAAACTAGTAGTACTGACATTTCCCCCTAAACCATCTTTATCTTGTGAATACATTAAGATGCAATATAAAGTAATTTTTAAAGAAATGCAATCATCTAATGACATATTGATTATATTTCCACAATTGTTATTAACATAGTATAACTAAAATTTGAATTTATTTTGGGGTAGACAGAAACTTTGGTTTAAAACCCCAGTGACTTGGGATTTCTGAGGAGTTTCTAAGCTCAGTGAATTACCTGAGCCCTTGACTCAGATTTCAAAAGCTTTTAATTCAGTTCTTACCCAAATTAATCTCAGTAGGTGTTCAGTAAATATTGGTGTAATGAATGGGAAGGTCTGTATATGTCACCACCTCCAGATAATCCGTGGGCTGAAAGTCTGCCTATCTTCTGATATGTTTTGTCTCTTTTCCTTTACTTAGACAAAACAAAAACAAAATGCACTGATCTCCCTTGCCCAAACAGAAACAAAAACAAAATTAAAAAATAGAAAAACAAATATCAATAAAATAACAATAATATTGTATATTATAAATAAAAGTGTTCAATGAAATGTTTGCAATAACAACCCTCATTTCATTGTATTTAAAAATAAACTAAAAATGTTAACCACCAGGACACTATTTTCTCTACCTCCCTTTAATTTTATCAGATTTTAATTTAGTCAGTTTATTACAATGCCTGCAATTTAATAGACTCTTTCATCCAAGGAGTAATGTATTTCTTACATCACAAAGTCAATCAGTTGACTGATAAACAAATAAACCATTCAGCATCAAAAACTACTTGGAACTTGAAACAGTGGTTTGTACACATAGGTAAATAGTTATCTTTGTATAAAATTGAACTTGAGTCACAAGTTCATAGATTTTAGGGGTTAAATTGTAGAATGACATGATTCTCAGAAATTGGCAAAAAATAAATAATTTCATTTTATACAAAACAGCCTTTAGTGTTTAGACTACTTCATTCAACATCACTATGCCAGAATTTCCAGAGATAGCACTTTGATGAGCATTAATTAAGTAAGGTAGAAACACAGCTGCTGATAGACTGCTTGCCTGGTTGTCCGAGTTCTGGACAATGATGTTCCTATAATATTGCATATGATTAAGACATATAGTATATGTATAGATGCACTGATCTCCCTTGACAATGATTAACTTTTAAGCCAAGTGTTATTTCCCTCAGAAAATACATAATTCCCAAGGATAGGTGTGCTAATTTGTGAAAGGGAGGAGACACGGATAAAGAGAATCTGGGATACATCCTCCAAAGAGAGAATTGCAGTAGGAAGGATACTGAAAAAAAAAAATTGGCAAAGTAATTAAGGACACTTCCCAAGTAAGGCTGGAAATCCTCATAAATGTTCTATGCTTTATATCCTTTTTAAAAAGATTTTATTTATTCATGAGAGAGACAGAGTGAGAGGCAGAGACATAGGCAGAAGCAGGCTCCCCTCGGGGAGCCCAGTGTGGGACTCGATTCCAGGACCCTGGGATCACGACCTGAGCCAAAGGCAGACACTTGACCACTGAGCCACCCAGGCACCCCTATGCTTTATATTCTCGATTTCTTTTATTCTAAAGGTTTCATGAGGGGTGCCTGGGTGGTACAGTGGTTAAGCATCTGTCTCTTCGTTTCACCTCAGGTCCTGATGGCAGGGTAGTGGGATTGAGCCCTGTGTCGGGCTCTGTGCTCAGTGTGGAGTCTGGTTGAGGTTTTCTCTCCCTCTCCCTGCCCCTCCCGCTTGTGCTGTCTCTCATTCTCTCTCTCTCAAATAAGTAAGTAAAACTTTAAAAAAGACTTCATGAGACATGAAGATGGTTATCATTATTTGACTTTTCATTGTTCTTTCCTAATTTTTGATTCTTTGTGAAACATAAATCTATCTTTGAGGTAATGACTGTATTAAAGTTACACTGAACAACTATTTTAAGATTAAATAAAATAGGAGAATGCACTTTCGCTGGAAAAATTGATTAAATCCAGTTTCCCTAGTGCGAGAGTTAAATAGAAATGATTTTAAATCAAATTTGCCCTGAAAATTGAACACCAATAAAAATTAATTTATAAAAAAAAAACAAAAAAACAAAAAAACAAATTTGCCCTGAATAAGGGGTCTGCTTATAAAACTTGGAATATCCTTTTAAAGTAGAATGTTTATTATACAGTTTTAGAAAAACATAATACGTAAGCCAAGGTGTTAATTTCCTTAATGCTGAATGTTCTTACATATTGATACAAAGGTAAACAAGTCAATTTAAAAACAACAGTTTATTTGAAGTGGAAAAACTGATTGCTAACTGTATGCAAAGTTCAAGTTCAGTTATAATTGAACAAATGCAAACTTCTAAAACTGAGAAGTTAATTTTTTTCTTTCATATTGCCAGGGATGGAAATATTGTTTTGGGCTTGAGAAATCTGCAGTCTCAGGTAGCATCAATAGGAGTGTAAATTTAGTGATACAACCTTTTTTGAGAGCCATTTGGCAGGATGTATTAAATTTTAACATGAAAATTTTGCTTTTAAATGTAAATTATACATCTTTTGATCTTCTAATTCCATTTAGACATTTATAGTTTTTATACATGTGAACAAAAATAATCATTGTCATATTTTTTGTAAATAGCCAAAATCCCACCGAAGATCCGTCCATGAGAATCTGGTTCTTTTATATGTTAGGGTACATCTATCTCTGCTTGCATGCAAATGTTCATAGGAAGGATATGAGTTATATATGCTCCTAGAAAGAAGTCCAAGGTAAATTGTTTTGTGCAAAAACAGCAAGTTAGAGAACATATATAATATAATCCCATTTGCCTAAAAACCACAGGGAAGTGGGAAAGTAGAGGAACTTTTTATCTGTTTATTATTCTGTCCCACACTACTTTGCTTTGCTTTCTTCTTTCAGCCGTCTGCCTCCTCTCAGGTCTTGATCCCAGGGTCCTGGGGATGGAGCCCTGTATTGGGCTTCCTGCTCAGCAGGGAGTCTGCTTCTCTCTCTGCCTTTGCTTCTCCCCTCCACCTCCCCCTGCTCATGGTCAGGTTCTCTCTCTCTCTCTCTCTCTCTCTCTCTCTCTCTCTGTCTCAAATAAATAAATAAGATCTTAAAGAAGATAGTTGACTAAAGGAGATTAAGGTGCCCCTGAAGTCAGAAGAAGATGCTTACAAACATGGGCACACCAGGTCCAAGAGGGAAGAGGACTTTAAAAACAAAAGTTAAATGTACATTTATTAACAAAACAATGAAAAACACCAGCCCATACTTATATGTAGCACTTTTTCATCTTTTCTCATACTGTCTCATTTCATTGCTATTAATGAAGATGCAGGGCAAGTGGAGAGGAATTAAAGGCACAATATGAGGCACCTATTTTTGAAGCTCTTTTGTAGGATGGATCCAATTCCGGATAACTTTTCCAGTTGTAAATAGCAGTGACAAGAACCAAAAGTATTTTGCTTCACATCATGTAGATGTCAGTTACATGATGAGAAAAAAATAAAATATTCATGCTACAGGAAAGTGGCTTTTGCAGACTGGAAAGCAACTCTGATGCACTTAGAAATGCTTATTTCAGGGAGATTTTCTGCTGTTGGACTCATGGAACTGAAAGAAAAAAAAACAGATGAGAAGACTCAAGGCACTGAAAGAAAAAAAAAAGCAGCCTGTCCTAAAGGTTGTTTTATTTATTCCTCTTATATTCCTATCAAATTTTCTTGCAAACTCCTTTGGAGGTTAAAGTTTATTTTAGAAAGGCAGTACCTTGGTCGAAGCTGCTTTTCAATAAGGAGGAGGATAGATTCAACTGCCCTCGTCCTAATTGCTTTGTGAAGCCTTCCCTTCTCCCTAATCTCACTGTAGTTTCTTAAGAAATGAGGCACTTACATATCCCAGGGGGTTAAATGGAGATTTCTGCTGCAGAGGATAAAGTAGGGAGTTTGCTGCATTAATCATTGAATAACATCAATCACACATCCACTTGGGCAGTTAAATTTCTGTTGAACAAAGTACAGAAGTACCTGGGGAATGTCTCCCTCTTCATAAGTGGTGTTATTAGACGTCTGTCATGAAGGCCTTGTAAAAATAGATGTTGGGGTGCAAACAAAATCATTTTAATGCTAACACAATGCTAGGCACATAATGACTAATAACCTATAAAAAACTGAGTAAATAAATTACATTCCGAAGTAAATTACTGTACCACTTCCCGTAAGAGTCTGTTAATCACCTTCCTACTCCACACTTGTGTGCTCATTGCAGCAAGGATGATCTTTCTTAAGCACCATTTTGGTTTTTCAGACCCATTTTCAAAAACTATAATAAGTCAAAAATTTTACTCAGGTAAAATCCATATTGCTGATCCATGTTGAAAAGGGTTTCTAACAATTGGTCCCTTCTCCCTAATTTCCCTTTTAAAAAAATAAGTCAATCAGAGGACAATCATCATGTAGTTTCACTCATACATGGAATATAAGAAATAGTAAAAGGGATTACAAGGGAAAGGCAGGGAACTGAGTGGGAAAAATTAGGGAGACAAACCATGAGAGACTCCTAACTCGGAAACAAGGATTGTGGAAGGGGAGGTGGCCAGGGGGTTGGGATAACTGGGTGACGGGCACCGAGGAGGGCACTTGACGGCATGAGCACTGGGTGTTATACTATATTCTGGCAAATCAAACTTAAATAAAAACAAATAAAAATATAAAAAAATATTGCGCATTCATATTATCTTTGCTAGCCTAGAACACATGTGAATCTGCTTCATAATTTGCCTTGCCCCATCCAAATGCTACTTCTATCTGCAATGCCTTTTACTCTCTCTTTTTTTTTTAACCATTCCAGATCAATCCCACTCTGGTCTTACTGTCATTTGTCATTCTAGCCAGCTTTGAGAGATGTAAGTTACAGGGCAGTGTATTTATAATAATAAAGTTCTGGAGAGTTTTATTTCTGTTTTACATGACTTCATATCAATTCAATGCAATGTTAATGATCTTCAGTGGAATATTAGCACATTGGAGGCAAAGCCTGGTTTTATGACTCTCTTACTCTCATAGAAGAGGCTTCATGACCTTTCAAGGGTCTGATAACATCTTAGAAAAAGACCAAAGTGACTTCCTTTGAAAATAAAAAATATTGGGATCCCTGGGTGGTGCAGTGGTTTGGCGCCTGCCTTTGGCCCAGGGCGCGATCCTGGAGACCCGGGATCGAATCCCACGTCGGGCTCCCGGTGCATGGAGCCTGCTTCTCCCTCTGCCTGTGTCTCTGCCTCTCTCTCTCTCTCTCTGTGACTATCATTAAAAAAAAAAAAAAAGAAAGAAAATAAAAAATATTGGGACACCTGGGTGGCTCAGCAGTTGGGTGTCTGCCTTTGGCTCCAGGTGTGATCCTAGGATTCGGGATCGAGTTCTGCATTGGGCTCCTTGCAGGGGTCCTGCTTCTTCCTCTGCCTGTTTCTCTATCTTTCTCTCTCTGTGTCTCGCATGAATAAATAACTACAATCTTTTAGAAAAAAAATAAAAAATATCCTATCGGTGGGTCATATCAATATCATATTGAGTCAATAATGAAAAAGGGTCAACTAATCGCAAATCAATCTAAAACTATAATGAAATTCAAATATAAGTCCCAGCTTTAATAGAATTTGTTTTTGTTGTTTTGTCAGAGCATTAAAAAAGCATAAAGTTCATTTTGAGAAATTTAAAAAAATTTATTAGGGAGGATTTACCATATCAGTTATTATACAAATATTTAAAAGCTAGAGTAAAGTTATGGCACTGGTAAAGAAATAGATATATAGATTAATAAAACATAACTGAAAGTTCAAAAGTGATCCTTGTATGCAAGGAGAATTTAGTTCTTCCTAGAAATGGCATTTTGTATCAGGGGATAAAGGATGATCTGTTTAATAAAGGGTGAAATGTTTGGTTAATCACTTGGGAAAATAAACATTTGGATCCCTATAATATAACAAAATAAATACCAGATGGATTAATAATTTCTAAATAAGTTAAATAAAACTAAAACAATACATAAAAGTGTTAGTGGATATCATAGGCTATTAGTGGATATCATTTTTCTACAGTCTGAGAGAAGAGAGAACTTTCTAAAAATGATACCAAAGACAGAAAATGAAGTCTTGATAAATTTTAAAAATTCCACATAAAAATACCACAATTAATATTTAACGATAGTGAAGTGACCGAAGAAAATATTTATAATATATAAGGCAGACAAAGGGTTAAGTACTCAATATTTAGTCTTCTAAAATCTAATGTAAGAGAATGCTTTGATAGAATAATGGGTAAGGAACTTAAAAAAACAACATGGAATAAACACAAATGGTAAAAATTTTTTTTTAAAGTTTAACCATTCTAGTAATCCAAAAATCATATTTTTGGCCCATCTGATTGACAAAGTGAAAATGAATGAGATTTGGCAATATATCCGAAAAACCTTTAATAGGCTATATCCTGAGGTGCCTAAGTAGCTCAGTCAGTAAGCGTCCAACTCTTGATTTCAGCTCAGGTTCTGATCTCAGAGTGGTGACACAGAGCCCTACATCCAGCTCCATGCTCAGAAAGTGGTCTATTTGAGACTCCCTCTCTCCTTCTGCCCCCCTTTCTCTCTTTCTCTAAAATAAATAAATAAATAAATCTTTAAAAAATAAAAGGATATATCCCATGACTTACCCATTCTATTGGAAGAAGTAGGGAAGGGACACCTGGGCGGCTCAGTGGTTGAGCATCAGCCTTTAGCTCAGGTCATGATCCCAGGGTCCCGGGATTGAGTCCCACATTGGACTCCCCACAGGGAGCCTGCTTCTCCCTCTGCCTGTGTCTCTGCCTCTCTCTCTCATGAGTAAATAAAATCTTAAAAAAAAAAAAGTAGGGAAATATAGGCACAAAGGAATGCTTATAGCAGCTGATCATTACACCAAAATATTTGGGAAAACGTGTTATTTGGAAAATCCCAAATAATAAAGCTTAAATGAGGTAGATATTTATTTTCTTGCCATATAAATGAAAGTCTTAAGATAAAGCAATCCATGGCTGATACTGCAACTCCATGATTAACAGTGACGCAGGTTCATTCTATCTTGTCTACAATCTCTTAAGATGAGAATTCCACCTTGTGATCCAAAATAGCTCTTTGATCTCCAAGCATTTCATCCATACACACAGGAAATAGTGTATGAAGATACCCTAGGACAATAAGAAGGAAGAAAAGCACAGTTCTTTTCTTTAAGGATATGTCCTGGAAGTTGAACATGACATTTCAGTTGGGTCACATGGCCACACCTAAGAGCAAAGCAAACTGAGAAATCAACCTTTATTCCAGACAGCACCTACCAGCTAAAAACTAGGAGTCTTGTCACTAAGGAAGAAGAGAATGATGGGTTTTAGGGGACAAGCTGCATTCTCTTCCGTATAACCAAAATGTTGACTCATAAATGGTTCAACAACAAATAAGTTATGGTTCATTCAGACAACGATGTGCTATATCATTGTTAAACTGATGGTATGGCTCTACAGTTATTAACATGGAAAGAGATACCCAATATATTATTAAATGACAGAGCAGGTCATGAAATTGTTTTTATGGTATGATTCTATCATCTTTTCTGTGTCTATCTAGTTGCCCTTTCATATATTTCATCTATTGATTGATCGATCAATCTGTCTTAAAGTGCTTTTTAGTTTTTAAAGTGATAGGATTTCTAAATTTGTTGGTTTTTAAATTTCTGATGATGGTGCGTTGTGCTATGAAATGTGCTGTGTATGAAATGAATTCTTTGGTATTTGTTGTGACTGGATTGTGTCACTTTCTAGTAATGATCGGTTCTCCCTAATTATTGGGGGCAGGATTCTGTATATATGTTCATTAGAGCTAGCTTATTAATTGTGTTGTTCAAGACATTTTATACTTCCTAATTAATTGTAAGCTTTCTATATCAGTTCCTGAGAGATGTGTTAAAAATACCTACCATGCTTAGGTCATGATCTTGGGGTCCTGGCATTGAACCCCAGGTCAGGCTCCCTAGCAGGGAGCCTGCTTGTCCATCAGCCCCTCCTTCCACTTGTGTTTTTTCTCTCTCTCAAATAAATAAATAAAATCTTTAAAAAAAATACCTACCATGATGGGGGATTTAATAATTTCTTTAGTATATATATCATTATTTATCTTTATAAATATTTTAAGGCTATATTTTGGGGGGCATGCAAGTCAGCATTATTATATTTTTTTTTTTGGTGGTTGTTCTTTTTATTGTTAATGATAGGCTCTCCCATTTTTTAAGTAGCCTCCATGTCCAACGTGGGGCTTGGACTCATGATCCTAAGATCAAGAGTCCCATGCTCTACCAATTGAGCTGGCCAGGCACCCAATGGTAGCCCTTTCTAATACCTAATACTATTGCCTTAAAGTATTTTCTATTAAAGATTTTATTTTTAAGTAATCTCTATACCCAGTGTGGAGCTTAAACGTATAACCCTGAGATCAAGAGTTGCATGCTCTAGGACAGCCTGGGTGGTTCAGTGGTTTAGCGCTGCCTTTGGCCCAGGGTGTGATCCTGGAGTCCTAGGATCCAGGCCCACGTCAGGCTCCCTGTATGGGGCCTTCTTCTCCCTTTGGCTGTGTCTGTGCCTCTGTGTGTGTGTGTGTGTGTCTCTCATGAATAAATAAAATCTTTTTTTAAAAAAGTTGCATGCTCTAACACCTGAGCCAGCTGAGTTCCCCTATTTCCTTAAATTTTATTTCATCTGATTAATACTACTTTTCTGCCTTCATTTGTTTAATATTTGGTGTATTTTTTCCATAATTTTACTTCGCATTTTGGGCATTCTTCCCTTTTATGCTTGCAAAGAGCATACATATAGGATTTGTATTTCAATTCAGATAATTTCTGCTATTTAACAGCTGAATTTAATGTTTCCACTTATTAGGATTACTGATGGATTTATCTCCACCATCTTATGTGTGCTATTTAACATTTTTTTTCTTGTTATTTGGGTTTTTACTGATTCCAGTTGGATTGATTTTGTTCCCTTTTTCCTTCTTCAGTGTTCTAAAAGACATATTTTATTTCTGTTAGAGGCTACCCTTAAATTTTGAATATGCTGCATTTGACTTAAGAAAGACTACATTTATTTATTAAATTTTATTTATTTATTCATGAGAGACACAGAGAGGGAGGCAGAGACACAGGCAGAGGGAGAAACAGGCTCATGCGGGAACCCGACATGGGACTCGATCCCGGGTCTCCAGGATCATGCCCTAGGCCGAAGGTGGCACTAAATCGCTGAGCCACCAGGGCTGCCCAAGAAAGACTACATTTAATTAATAGCTCTGTTCTCTCTTCTCCCATGTTATTGTTGTCTAGTTTATTAGTTTCATTTGTTTGTTTTTTAAGATTTTATTTACTTGAGAGAGAGACAGAGATAGCAAGACAGCATGAGAAGGGAGGAGAGGGAGAAGCAGGCTCCCCGCTGAGCAGGGAGCCCAATGAGGGGCTTGATCCCAAAACCTTGGAGATCATGACCTGAGACAAAGGCAAACAGATGCTTAACCAACTGAGCCACCCAAATGCCCCTGGTGGCGCCTATTTTTAAAAGTGTCCCCAAATTAGCCTTCATTATTAGAGTTGTAGAGTATCCCACACATAGCACTTCTCTTCCTCTTTGAAATTCAGAACCAATATGGAGAAAGAGGGGGAGAAAGGCAGGAATTAGAGGTGGAAGATGAGAAATACAATATTAGCTTTATTTCAGATAAAGCTGATAGAGAAAATGATTTTAGATCTGTGGCCAGATGGACTTGCTGATACTTTATTCCTGAATTAGATGGATTTAGCCCCCCATGGCACAGTGAGACAACAGCAGGTCTCCCTAATAAGGCTGGTTATTCACCACCTGGACCCAGGCAGACCAGAATGTTCCTTCTGTGGAGGCAGGCAGGTCTGAAAGGAGAGAGAATAGCGGGGCTGAGCCAAGCATGGTGAGCTGTGCCTCCTAAACTTTCCCATTCTCCTGCCTTTGGGTGGAATGGTTAAGTAAGCAGAAAGAAGTTATGAGTGTTCTTATGTTAGCACTGTGGAGATGAGAGTAGAATTTCTTTCGATGGATATATGAGTGGGAAGTAATTGTTTCTCTAACAATTATTACTATTACTGCTGTTCTTGTTAATATTATTTTCTGTAGTTCCTGCTAAATGCTGATTTCCCATGAAGCTAATATTTCAGCTGCAGGACTCTTAACTTGATGGACCCTCCCCAGGCTATGAAACCAGGAAGAAGCAACACCCCAAGATAGTGGAAGAATGTAGTCTTGCTGGTCTGGAGGTCATTTCTCATCCTAGTGGTGGTCTTGGAGCTGCAGGAGAGGCGGGTGGACATTGGACAGCAGTTCCCAGTGGAAGCCTGCACTCCGTGGGTCCCATGGAGCATCAGAATCTTCCTCAGTGAGAAGAATCTGACTAGGACACTGCTCGGCTCTTAGCTTGAGGGTCATGTGACTTGGCACACACCACTGCTGAGAACTGCCCTGGCAAGGTAGGGGTGGGAGGGATGCTAGGTGTGGTGAAAGCCAGCCGACCTGAACAGCTTGCTCTGACAGTGAGATCAAAGGGCTGGAGTTATCTGAAGCCTTCCTCCATTACCAATAATGAATGTGAAGCTAAAATAAATTTTTCTAAACTATGACTGACTTTTTTTTAAAAAAAGAATAAATTTTGGCCAACTGTGTTAGAAGACTGATGTGTCTTTCATCCTCTTTACATAGGACAATATTTAAAAGTCCTTGTCACATTAAGAGATGAGCAAAGAGTATGGAGTCAAAAAAATGTACAGAATGAAATGTATTATAGAAGAGGTGAAATTATAACAAAAATAATTAAAGATTGTATTACATTCCTGGATTTTGTGAGTTTTTGTAGCATGTAGCTGCAATTTATTTATTTATTTGTTTGTTTCAAGTTTTTGTTTAAATTAGTTAACACACAGTATAATTTTAACATACAGCATAATACTAGTTTCAGGTATAGAATTTAGTGATTCATCACTTACATACAACACCAGTGCTCATCACAAGTGCCCTCCTTCATCCCCATCACCCATCTAGCCCATCCCCCACCCATCTTCCCTCCAACAACCCCCAGTTTGTTCTCTATAGCCAAGAGTCTGTTTTATGGTTTGCCTCCCTTTCTTTCTTCCCCACCATGTTCTGTTATTTAAATTTTTTATTTGTTGTGATTTCTGTTCTCATTCTAAGGAAAAGTAAACTTTTTTTAAAAAGATTTTTTAAAAAAGATTTTATCTATTCCTGAGAGACACACAGAGAGAGGCAGAGACATAGGCAGAGGGAAAAGCAGGCTTCTTGCAAGGAACCTGATGTGTGACTTGATCCTAGGACACTGGGATCAGGCCCTGAGCCACCCAGGCATCCCTTTTTTTAGATTTTATTTTATGACCAACAGACACGTGAAAACATGCTCAACATCAGTCAGCATCAGGGAAATACAAATCAAAACCACAATGAGATACCACCTCACACCAGTCAGAATGGCTAAAATTAACAAGTCAGGAAACAACAGATGTTGGTGAGGATGCAGAGAAAGGGGAACCCTCTTATACCGTTGGTGGGAATGCAAGGTGGTGCAGCCACTCTGGAAGATAGTATGGAGGTTCCTCAGAAAGTTGAAAATAGAGCTATCCTATGACCCAGCAATTGCACTACTTGGTATTTACCCCATGATACAAATGTAGTGATCCAAAGTGGCACCTGTATCCCAATGCTTATAGCAACAATGTCCACAATAGCCAAACTATGGAAAGAGCCCAGATGTCCATTGACAGATAAATGGATAAAGTAGATGTGGTATGTATGTGTGTGTGTGTGTATATATATATAGTGTATATATATATGTATATGGTATATGTATATGAATATTAATTACTCAGCCATCAAAAAAGTGAAATCTTGCCATTTGCAACCATGTGGCTAGAACTAGAGTGTATTATGCTAAGCCAAATAAGTCCGAGTAGACAGTGTCATATGATCTCAGTTATATGAAATTTAAGAAGCAAAATGGAGGATCATAGGGAAGAGAGGAAAAAAATAAAACAAGACAAAATCAGAAAGGGAGACAAACCATAAAAGACTCTTAATATAGGAAAAAAACCAGGGGTTGCTAGAGGTAAGAGGAGTGGGGGATGGGGTAACTGGGTGATAGGCATTAAGAAGGGCACCTGATGTGATGAGCACTGGATGTTATATAAGACTGATGAATCACTGAGCTCTACTTCTGAAACTGGTAATACATTATATGTTAATTAATTGAATTTAAATAACATTAAAAAACTGGTAAAAAAAAACACACAAAAAATAAATATTTTAAGTAATCTCTACACCCAACATGGGTCTGAAACTCAATCCCAAGATCAAGAGTCAAATCCTTCACTGACCCAACCAGCCAGGCATCCCAGAAATGTAAACTGTGTACCTAATTTTCTATTAATACTTTAGTATTCCTTTCTTAAAATGTGTTCCCCAAATTATGCAAGCTTTAGGTGCCACAAAACATGGATCCACCTCTGTTTTTTTCATTTTCATTTTCATTTTTTTAGTAGGGGTGAGGCAGAGGAAGAGGAGAGAGAGAACCTTAAGCAAGCTGTACACCAAGCACAGAGCTTGATGCTGGGCTCAATCTCAACAACCCTGAGATCATGACCTGAACTGAAATCAAGATTTGAACACTTAACCGACTGAGACACCCAGGCACCCCTACCCATTTTTTTAGTTTTACAAAAAGGTTTGCCAGTTTCTTTGCTTACCTCTCCTCTGTGTTTCTCATATCTTTTCTGGGTCTTTTTTTCCTTCTTACTCAAATACATCTTTTAGTGATCCTCCTGTGAATGTCTGCTAATGACCCTACTCATTTCCTCTCCCTTCAGAGGCCACTCTTATCCTAAATTTACGATTTATCACTTATTTGTTTTCTTGGTAGTTTTACAAGAAAAATAAATTGTTATGCATGTTTTAAAACTTTATCAGTGGACTAATGTTGAATCTATTTTTCAATTTGTTTTTTCCACTCAAAATTATGTTCCTGAGATTTTACTAAGTTGTTGAAGATAGCTATAATTTATTCCTAATCTTACTATATTGTATTCCATCATCCACATTTTACCCATCTTAACTGTTAATGGACATTGGCTTATTTCTAGTTTTTTACTAGTAGGCATAAAGCTACTTTAAGCATTTTCATAAACACCTCCTGCAAATGGATAGTTTCTCTAGAGTTTATACTTACGGGTGGAATTGCTAGGTCATAATGTATGGACATCTTCATAAAGCAAAATTGGTTTCCAAAATGACTGTACTAATTTACATTCCCATCAGTACTATATGACAAATTGCCTTGTTGCACATTGCTGCTGATGCCTGATAGTTTTAGGCCTGAATATTTGCCAATTTTTTGGATATGTAATGGTTCTTCATAATAGAATTAATTTGTGTTTTTCTGATTGGTAATAAGACTGAGTGACATTTTATATGTTTATTGGCCATTTATATTTTTTATAAAATGCTTGTGCAGTTCCCTTGGTCTTTTTAAAAAAATTGGTTTGTTTTTGCTCATTAATTTATAAGAATTCTTTACATAGCCAGGATACTAATCCCTTGATAGTTAACATATTTAACAAGTGTATATTGTATATAAAAATATATTTAGCAAATCTCTTTCTAGTCTGTGGCTGATCGCTTCATTCTCATTATGGTGGCTTTTGATAAAATGGATATAGTTATTTTAAATGTAGCCAAATTTGTCAATTTTTCCTCTGTGGCTTTCAGTTTTTATTTCTTGTATAAGAAAATGTTTATATCCTTGATATCATAAAAGTATTCTCCCATATTGACTTCTAAATGTTTATAGTTTTGTATTTTATATATAGTTCATGAATTCATTAGAGTTGATTTTTGTATATGATATGATGAAAGGGTATAAGTTCTAATTATGTACCTTATCAGTGTTTATTTTTATACATATATGTTCTTTTCTCCCATCTCACTTATTATACAAAAGACATATTGTTGGATAGAGGAAAATGGTACTCTGAGAAAAATATGTAACCTCAATACCTAAAGGTTGAAAATTAAATAGCTATGTTTCCAAGTTTGAAAGTTAAAGAAGAATAACAGGGAAAGAAAACCCACACAAAGGAAGTAGAATAAAAAACACTATAAAGAGCAGAAACCAAAAAAAAAAAAAAAAGCAGAAACCAATTAAATAGCCATTGTATAAATAATAGATTGATTAAACAGAAATCATGTTAAATAATAGACTCAAGAAAAACAAAATATTCTTTGAAAAGATTAACAAAATAGATAAACTCTGGTGTGACTACTCAAGAGAAATAAAAGGCATAGATAAATATCATGAAATTGATAAAGGTGTCACAAGTTTAGATGGAACAGGGGTAAAAAAGACAAGGAGATGCTTTTCACTAACTTTAGGAGGATTAAATTGAAAATAGAAAACATGAAAATTTCCAGAAAGATGTATTTTGATTTTGTGTCTATATCACTAACACTCTTACCAATGCTAATAATTTCTGTGTGGATAATTTTGGGTTTACTACATAAAACAACCATACAACATGTGAATTATAACAGTATTTTTCTTTTCCCATTATCCCTGTGAATGTCTCTACAAATTTCTTTTAGAAGTATGTATTAGAACTTCTCATTCTGTCTTCCATGTCTCAGAAATTCTCTTTTATATTTCCATCTTGTTATCTCTGTGTTGTATTACAGGTGGTTTATTCAGGTCTGTTTTTCAGTTGACCATTTTACATGATTTATTCATTGAGTTGTTAATTTGAATGAATTAATCTTTTATTTCCAAGAGTATAATTTGGTCCTGGCTCAAATCTGTTTATTCTCTGTTCATATTGTCTTCTTGTTCCATTATTTCAATTCCTTCTTTTACCTCTTTAATAATCTTAAACATAGTAATGTTTCTAGTACCTTTTAAGAGTGTTCAATTATCAATAGTTCTATGATTTTGTTGATAATTGAGCCTTTTGATTCATCCTCATATCCTCACATGGTTTGTAATTTTTTATTGTGAGTTCATCTTAAGCAGTGATGGTCCTTTCTGTGGGAGATTGTAGATTTGTCCTGATATGTGGATTAATTTTTGGTTCTGCAAGGGTCCTAGAGTTTTCATGGGCCTTGAGCAAATTTGTTTTTCTTGCCCAACTTTTTGTTAGTGTGTCAGCTGAGAATTCTTGTCCTAAAAGACTAGCATAAAATTCAATCCTACACTCAGGCATGGTTTAATTTCTTATCTCAGAAGAGATGTTTCTTTTTCTTTCAGACTCAAAGCCTTGACTATTACAAGATACCTTGCTCTTTTTCCTCATTGGACTTCTTGTTAGTGCCATTTTTATGGACTAAGCAACTTTGCAAGAGCTTTTCCTTAATTCATCCTCTTAATTCCAGATATTCATCTTGAGTGGACCCAAGGCCATGTCCTTTGTCTTCATGTGAGGTTTATATCACAACCTCCATTCTCTAGGTGCTGGTTCCATCAGCCCAACTTTCTAATTCCAGCTACCAGAGAATTCCCCTTTCTTCCTTCTTGACTCAGTTATCTATTTTTAAAAATGTAATTTATCTGTGTAGCAATAATTTGTTTATTATATTTTATCCTAGAGAGTGTCCACATCAGCCTTTTCATGTTGCTAGAACCAGAAGTGGTAGAAGAAGTCTTGATTTACCCCCAAATTTACCTCCATATTTAAAAAAAAAAAAGATTCTATATATTTTAGAGGTGGGGGGAGGAGTAGAAGGAAAGTGAGAAAGAGGCCTAAGACTCTGTGCTGAGCTCAGAGCATGGCGCCAGGCTCCGTCCCACGATCTTGAGATCACCGTCCGAGTGGAAACCAAGAGTCAGACACTTAACTGACTGTGCCACTAGGCATCCCTGCAACATTTAAATAAATGCTCTCCATTAAGTGTAATTATGGGTGATTTTTCTTTTCTTTTTTTTTTTTTTATAAGATGTTATTTATTCATGAGAAACACAGACACAGAGAGAGTGTGAGAGTGGCAGAGGGAGAAGCAGGCTCCATGCTAGGAGCTGGATGTGGGACTCGATCCCGGGCCTGCAGGATCAGGCCCTGGGCTGAAGGGACCGCTAAACCGCTGAGCCACCCAGGTTGCCCCTGATTTTGATTTTCTATTAAAGCCTTTTATTGCCTGGACTTCATACAATGACTATGTAATATATTGATTATTTGAAAATATTGTAAGATGATTTTAATTTTGAAATGAAAATTGGATTAGGATATCATTTTACTACTGTACAGCTCAAAAATCATTTTACTTTCAACTATCTATGTTAAGTAGGGGGAAAAGTTGCACAAAGTTCTAAGATTATTTTATGTTAGACTTTAGAAAGCATCACCAATTCAGATTAAATGAGGAAAACAAATTTAAATTCGTCTAAAACTAAAATATTTTTTAATGCATTTAAAAAAAGATATATTTAGAAGAGAGAGCATGGGTGGGGGGAGGGGCAGAGGGAGAGAGAGAATCTGAAGCAGACCCCACACTGAGTTCACAGCCCAACATGGGGCTCAGTCCCACAACACTGAGATCATGACCTGAGCTGAAATCAAAAACCAGATGCGTAACCAACTGAGTCACCCTTGAATATTTTTTATAAAGGTTTTTATTTTTAAGTAATCTCCACATTCAGTGTAAGGCTTGAACTCATAACCCCAAGATCAAGAGTTTCATGCTCTACTGACTGAATCAGCCAGGTGCCCCTAAAGCTTGAATATTTTTAATGCTGTTTTATTTCTTCAAGTAAATGCAATAAATGGAACAACAAATGGTGTCAGGAAAGGCCCTATGTTCTATAATAAACAAATATTCATTGTTTTATGCTTCTGAACAGGAAGATATTTCTCCCTCCTGACTCAACTCCTCAATCCTCCTCAATCTCAATTCCTTAATCTTTAGTTATGATGAAGTTCGAATATCCTTGAGATTGTTGGACTGATAACTTTTGAAATGTCCATGGTTTCAATTTCCTAATGATATTTGTGTATGTTTGTTTCTGGGTATATCTGGGGATGTGCGATGTGTCTTGAGGTGTGAGAATGTTGAATGTGTGTTTGAGGGAGATTGAGGAAGGTGTGGGTGTGTCCATGCCGGATGATTTTTGATTCTCTTTTTCAATGAATATATTTAGTTTTAGTCTTGTACCTATTCAAATGATCAGTAATTCTAAGTTATTTAGACTCCAATAATGTTTTTCCCTAAATGATTTGCCAATATGGATAAACTGAAATATTCTTAATTTGAAGGTTTTAAAAAATCTAAATTATTCCCCACAAAGGTCACATAAAAAATCACTCAGTGTATTATTTGAACATTTCCCTCAGAGCCCATGCTTCCTTCGAAAGCCTTTATAATAAATTTTATGAAAAAAAATTCTGGAAGTGCCTGCCTGGCTTAGTTGGTAGAGCATGAGACTCTTGATCTCGGGGTTGTTAGTTCGAGCCCTGCTTTGGGTGTAAAGCTTACTTAAAAATAAAATCTTAAAAAAAATTAAAATTAAACAAATTTTGTATAGAACAGAAGATTGCCACTGTTATGAAATGTGTAAGACTATTTCTACAAAGGAACTTTCAATGGAATATAAACATCTCTTTCATAAATAACTTTCCTAATACCTTAGAAATTATTTTTTTTTAGTTTTTTTTATGAAAGAAGAAAGATGGAAAAAAGAATGTAACCTAGTAAAGTCTAATCAAACATAAATAATGTTTCTTTATAAATCTAGCATTTTCCATTCCCAAATTATTGGTAGTCCTGATCTGGGAGAAGGAAGGAAGTGGCTCCTATGTTGTGGCTTAGTTGTGCATGGAAGGTGTAACTACAGTGTACTAGAACAGCCTGGCAGTGTCCAGCCCTGGAATTTGACTCATCTGCTGACTTGGGCAGAAGCTACAGAACCAAATTCAGCCTGGGAAATTAGGAGACGTGCAGCATTTTGAGCTTCACCCAGGAGGTTCCAGAGAACATGGCCAATGGTCATGGGCCTTCCCTAAAATGTGGACCAGCTAGAGATTTTAGAATTTAGATTTCTATAGTTCCCCCAGTACTTCTGGTAGGTGGTGGGTGTCAGGTGTCAGGGGATGTTCAATAAGAAGGAAACTCATATTTGACAATCCAGATAGGCAGGTAGCGTCAAATATAGTCATCAGTGAGTACCAAGGCCATAGCAGGCAGCCAAGATTGGAGAGACCAGACTCAGTGCCAAGGGAGGGTGAAGGGATAAACCTGCCTTAGCGGTAGGAGCAAAGTGGAGCCCCCAACTCAGAAGGATAGAATAATAGGATTCAATGGCTGAGCCCAATCCCAGGAAAACAAGACAAGCATGTGGTTAGCATGTGGTGTGTAAAATGCCACCTGACCTCAGTTACAAGGTCCAGCATAGACCTAGAGGACAGCAGCAGAGGGGAACTGATGTCCTGTCTAAAGCATCTGGCCATGGCTCTTGAAATCTACCACTCCACTCCCAAGTAGGTGATGACTGGTCCTTGAGCCAGAGGGAGCTACACCAGCTGGGGAAGATGAATGGAATTTTTTCAACTCTAGTTTTATTTACTTTTGAACATACATTTTTGAATCAAAAACCAAAACTCTATGGAAAGATATTCACAGGAAGTCTCGCTTCCGCTGTCCTCTCCATTCTGTCCTCCTCCACCCCCTATAGATAACCACCCCCTACAGATAGTTATCCTTGCAGTGTTTCTTTTCAAGAATGTAAACAACTATGTATACATATTCTTACTCCCCCTGCCTGTTATACAAAAGATAGCACACTATATATTTTGTTTTATTTTATTTTATTTTATTTTTTTACTTGACAATATGTCCTGCAGATTTCTCTACACCAAAAGATGGAAATCTTTGTCTTCTTTTATGGCTGCATGGTACTCTGCTGTGTGGAAGTCCCGAGTTATTTGGAGTAAAGGTCCTATTAGTGCTGAACACTTGGGTTGTTTCTAATCGTTTGCTCTTACAATGTCACAAGGCACGATCCCAGATGGTTGTCATCTGTACTTTTACAAGGTACCAATAGCATAGATGCTTAGAAGTACGGTGGCTGGTTAAAGGGTAAGTTCATTGATGGTTTTGTTCATTATTATCAAACCTTTCCAAAAGAACTTCCATTTTCTGCTAACCCTAACAATATATGAGAATTCCTGTTCCCCCACAGCCTCACCAGCACAGCATGCTGTCAGACTTTTAGATTGTTACCAAGCTGGTGGGAAGGTTGTAATTTTGAAGTCCAATGAAGGGTGAATTGGACTTTTATTAAAGGCCCCACTAAGTAATGCTTCATTATTTGGAATGTTCCTATTCCTTCCTTCTTTTTTTCCCTTTAATCACCATAGGCCCAAATATTTTGTGTTTAGCTATATGGGCTTAGTTATGTATTCCAAAACCTGAAGCATTCTGGATGTAATGAATTAAACTGGCTGGTGTAGGTAAGATGAAGAATTTAGAATCCTGACTGATGTCCTGGCTCCTGGGAACCCTGCAGCTTCTGCATTGCCAACGCCTCCTGGGTCCCCCTCCACCAACCTCAGGCTGACCTCCTGGCCTTGACTAAACATCTCCCTGCCCGTTTCCTGACCACCAGGAGCCCGCCAGCCGCTGCCTCACAAATATTTCCTGTGACACGTAGGATGCCACAGAAAGAATTTTTGAAGACTTATGTGAAGTATAGCTCACAGACTCAGAGCAAGAATAACCATGAGAGCCCAGCCAGAGTGCCTTGAGTCTGTGGAGGAGTGGCTCAGGCTATTTTCAATAAATTTCAGTAAATTTAGTAAGTGTTGATATAGAAGGATACATCTTTTTCATGTGTGCTCATATCATTAAAAATGGCTTTGAGTAAACCCCTGGAGAAGCATGAAGTGTTTTTATGAACATAAAGGACATTCTTGGTGGTTACAACTAAAACAGATAAAACAGTCCCAGGTGCCCTGGAACTCCTGCCTCTCTGCGCTGGAGAAAATGTTCCTGTTCCCTATGAGACACCTGCTGCTCAATTTTTAGCTACTTTCAGCGGGGAAGTTTCATATGGGGGCTGCCAGGAATCAAATTAACACATACATGAGAAAATTAAATATGTGGTATATTCCAAAATTTGTAAATTTAAAACTTTTCAAAACAAAGAAATTAAATCGGATCCTGACCGATGTAATACAATGCCAAGATTGCATGCCACCTAAGAGCAAAAAATGAGAAGTTAAACCGAAGTATCCAGAAAGTACATCTCTCTCTCTCTCTCTCTCTTTCTCTCTCTCTCTCTCTTTTTTTTTTTTTTTGGAAAATATATCTCAATTGAACTATGATGAGCTTAGTTTTAGATCAGTCATACTAATTTTTTATAGTGCAAAGAAATAGTGAATAACTATATCTAGTCATTTTAATAATCCCAAGCTCTTTGAAAGTATAGTGAGAAAGATTTGGCAACAATGTATTTTAATTATAGCATCTTTAAAAAATTGTCTATAGGGTGGCCACAAAGTCTTTTCTCATGCTAGTTTAAAATTATATGGATGTTTTTTTCCACAAAAATCTTGTTTTCCCCATGTTGTTCCAGACATATGTCCCCACAGATAGCTGAAAATCACTGAAGCATCCATGATGATGGCTGTTGCTAAGTCTTTGAGTCTTGTTACATGGAGTGGGGAACTTTTCTTTTATAATGACTAAAGGCAAAATTCCCCATTTGTTAAGTAGGGACCCTGAGGAGGTCATGCTGAAGGATGTTCCCTAGCTCCACGAGCAGAATGTTGATGCACTCCCTGTTGCAGAAGGGAAGGGAGGCTGTCTCACTTTCTCATTTTGTATCGACCACCAGAAAGTGCATTCAGATGAACAGGAGTGGCTGGCACTTCCTTTGGGCTAATATGGTTGGTTCTATCAGGTGATCTTCTGAACTCGCTGCCCATATCTGACAAGAATGCTTGTCAAGCAGACAACGATTCTGCTTCATTTCCTCAGAATAATGGGTTGATTACTAAGGATACATTCTCATGCAGAGGGACTTTGTGACTGTTCAGGAAGCATCAGAGGAGCTCTAATGTATCAGTCACACTAGTACCATCTTCAGAGGAAGGGGATGTGACCCTGTTAGCACTCTGACTGCAGAGATGATTTATTTATCCAACTAATGCTAACAGAGGACGAGGACCCATGTTAGGTCCTGGATATACAGAACTGTGGGGTGCCCTCCTGGAGCGCTCAATAGGGGTGGAGACATAAACATTGACAAATATTTACAACATACTAAGGATTAAAGTAGTGATGTCTATGAGTTCATTTTGTAGCTCAGAGGTGACTATTCCACTATGGATGTGAAAGTTGGGACCAGGAAATTTTCACAAAGGGAGTGACATTGAACTCAATTTTGAAAGACAGTAGCTTTTGATGAAGCAGTGGGAAAGAGTACAGAAGGTGGTAAATGCAAAGGCCAAGAGGAATGAGAGAGAGAGCCCGGTGGGGTAAGGAATTAGTAATGGAGGGGGCCAGACACTGGAAGAAGTGGCTGGACATTCAAGGAATGGCTACACAAAGGCACAGTGAGCAGAAACTGGCAATAGTAGGTCAGAGCAGAGAGGACACCATTGTGACCGGGCAGGGCTGTCCCCAGGGTCCCCATGATGAGCTGGCTGGCCACAGGGACAGGGCCCTGCAGGGGAACAGGAACACCCTCAGGGGTCAGGGGTTGGTGGCTAGGAGGAGGAGACACTGGTGAAAGAAGCATGGAGAAGTTTCAGGCTAGAGCAGTCTTAGGGAAGTCAGAGAAAGAAAAAGCTAATTTTGAGATCTGAAGAGCCATCAGAGTAGTCACCAAATGGTTCACTTGCCTCCCTTTGTAGAGAATGAAGTTGAAGTCTCTGCCAATATGTACTGCTTTGGGGCCTTGTGTCCATGCCATGTCCCATTGCACCCACACTCCTGAGGTTTTTTGTTCCTGCTTGGTACTTAGAAGAGCTTAGCTGGTCTAAACAGACCTCTCACCCTAGCACCAATAAACAGGTGTAGAATGGAAATCATAGGACACCACACTTCAGATTTCAATATGTATTTCCAAAAGACTGAAGCAGAGGAAAGACAAGAAAAAAACTCAAGAGATTTCCTAGAAAGAAAAAGACCATTAGGAATCATAGGTGAACTTTTTCCAGTGGCCAGGTGACATAAAAAAATCATAATACGGCAGGACTTATGAAAGAAAGTGGAAGCAGGCAGATCAACTGTCCAGGGAACTTACCTATGGAAGGTCAGCAAGGAGGGTCATTCTACACCTTTTACCTTGAACCTAAAATTTTTATAACTTCCATGAATGATCTCACCTTAGTAAGATGGTCTAGCCTAGTTAATGATAAATGTGTCAAAGGATAAATTATAATTTGCAACATTATTTTTTCCCCCAGACCCACTGAGGTTTTTAGTAACAGTGTGTTGGGCTGTCTCTAGAAGTCTCCCTAATAATGTTCCTGTCCCTCTTTCCCTTCCACCCCAGTTTCTTTCTTCTTTGTCCTCTTCTCCATTGCAACCAACCCGGATGAGGTACATTTTAACCCTGTGCACCCCCATTCTTTGTTATCGCAACCGGAGGGTCCCAAAGGGAGGTGCCTGGGTGGCTTAGTGGTTGAGCGTCTGCCTTTGGCTCAGGGCGTCATCCTGGGGTCCTGGGATCGAGTTCTGCATCAGGTTCTTCACAGGGAGCCTGCTTCTCTCTCTGCCTATGTCTACGCCTCTTTCTTTGTGTTTCTCATGAATAATTAAATAAATTCTTTAAAATACCAAAAAACACCAAAAAAGGGTCCCACGGGGCCCACAGGCAGGATGGGGGTTCAGGAGGCCAGCAGTCTCCTTCACTTCTGCCCTCCCTCCAGCCTCAGTACTAGCAATTTTCTTCGGTAGTGGAGAGGTTCACTGTGCTTCATTATCACCTCCGAAGTAAAAATGCTTCACACCACAGAATCATGCCCCATCTAGCCACAGAATCATGGAATGACTTGGCTGGAAAAGCACCTCCAGACTGCACGCCCCTCTGTCTTCCTCACGTAGTCTCTACCTAGCTTCATCTACCATGGATTAACTGTAACAGAGCTAGGGATGACAAATCCTGGGATTCCAGCCTGTAGGAAATGGGATGAGGACCCAGAAGCCTGAACTGTCAGGATGGAAAGAAAACCTTTTCAATGTTTTTTTCCTTTCCATACTTTTAGCTTGTGAATAGGTGGGGCTGTGTTACAAGGGGGTGCTGTGCTGTGCTGTAAACAGAATTTTTTTCCCCAGCCTCAGAGCCTTCCCATTCACTGTACTGGGTCCTGCCTCAGCTCATCCTCTCTCTGGTCCTGTTGGCCTGGTTCTCCTTTCCTCTTCTTCTGTATCAAAGCAGACCTTCAAGAAAAATAAAAATTAAATAAAAATTAAAAACACACACACAAAGACCAAAGCAGGCTTTCAGGAATGTATTCAAAATATATTCATAATATGGTGTGAATGGCTGACAAATCTTCAGGTATTAGGTGGTAGAAGCATATTTGCATTTTGTTAGGGCATGGAGCCTTTAAAGAAAGGAATAAATCCATAAATTTTTAATGGAGAAATGTTAATTAGGTAGCAGAAGAAATATTCCGGATTGAGTGGAGTATACCTGGTTTTCCTGAAATCACATGACAGATACCTATTCTATTTAGAAATTAAGCACACACTCACGCCCTACTTACCTATTTAATTCCAGGCAACATGTCAAATACTTTATATATATATATACTTTCTCATTTAATTCTTACCCCCAAAACCCCCCAAAAAGAAAAACCCATGAAAACATGCAAGGTAGATATCTAGTTTTTTTTTTTTAATTTTTTAAAGATTTTATTTATTTAGGGATCCCTGGGTGGCGCAGTGGTTTAGCGCCTGCCTTTGGCCCAGGGCGCGATCCTGGAGACCCGGGATCGAATCCCACGTCGGGCTCCCGGTGCATGGAGCCTGCTTCTCCCTCTGCCTGTGTCTCTGCCTCTCTCTCTCTCTCTGTGTGTGACTATCATAAATAAATAAAAATTTAAAAAAAGAGTTTATTTATTTATTAATGAGAGACACACACAGAGAGAGGTAGAGAGATAGGCAGAGGGAGAAGCAGGCTCCCTACAGGGAGCCTGATGCAGGACTTGATCCCAGGACCCCGGGATCACACCTTGAGCCAAAAGCAGATGCTCAATCACTGTGCTACCCAGGTGCCCCCAAATATTTATTAGTGTCTCATGTACATTCTGCTACCCAAAAAGTTAAGTAAATTGCCAAAATTTGCCCAGCCCATAAAATATGGCACTGTGATGTGAGTCTAACTTCTTTCTACAGATCGGGAAGCTGTTACCCCGAGGTAACACTCCTTTCATGTGCTGGGAAGCAGTTTTCCTGCTTGCCTCCTGGGTTGCTTAGTTAAGGAACATATAGAGCTTTAAAAATCCTTTAAAGTCATCTTAAAAAGTCCTCTTAATTGTCTTTGTTTTTCTCTGAACTTCCCAGTTTGTGTATGTCATCCTCGTAATTATGTGCCCCAAATGAAGCACAGTGGCCTGCTCTATTTTCATTTTTCAGCGTATGCAGGATATAAAAAATAAACAGCATATGGTGCAAAGTTAATGAGATAAAAAAATAAGTTCACTTAAAATAATCCATGGGCTTTTCTACATGTGTTCTTGGTCTGGCTTCAAAAACCACAGGAGTTTTACTATGCTTTAAAAAAGGGTGAATATTTGCATTGTTTTTGTTGAGGTCAGTGGGAAACCAATCTCACAGAATCAGCGCTAATAATCATGTTGTTTATAAACAAGTACCATGCTAAACTAGTATAGACTGAGACTCACTGTGATGGACTCAAGCATTAAACATATTCAAGGCAACTCTCTCTAGTTACAAATCTCATGCTCATGTGATACTCCTTTATTTTTTTAAAATATTTTATTCATTTATTCATGAGAGACACACACACACACAGAGGCAGAGACAGAAGCAGAGGCAGAAGCAGGCTCCTCCAGGGGAGCCCAATGCGGGATTCATCTGAAGACCCTGGGATCACTACCCTAGCTGAAGGCAGATGGTCAGCCACTGAGCCACCCAGGTGTCCCACCCATGTGGTACTCTTTTAGCCTGCAAGGGTAATGAAGTCTTACCTAGAGAGGAAGTTGGGAAATCAGTTTCTCAGAGTGATAGCCCTCTGAATATAGCTTACAACTTATATTACCATAATACATCAACTTGACCTTTTAAGAAAAACTTCCTACACCTTTGAAACAAATTAAAAAAGAAAGAAAAGAAAGAAAAAGAAAAAGAAAAAGAAAGAAGAAAGAAAGAAAAAGAAAGAAAGAAAAGAAATTAGGAGTCCTTCCTTTATGGACTAGCCACAAAACTTAAAAAAAAGATTTAAAAAAGGAGTCCCTGGGTGGCTTAGTTGGTTAGGGGTCTGCCTTTGGCTCGGGTCATGATTTCAGGGTCCTGGGATTTGAGCCCCTCATGGCATCAGGCTCCCTGCTCAGTGGGAAATCTTCCTCTCCCCTACTCATGCTTTCTCTCTCTCTCAAATAAAATAATTAAAAAAAAAAAAGATTCAAAATGACTAGCCACATAAAGGTATTGTTCCTTAAGCTACATTAGTTCTCTGCGTTGAAAGAAACAATTAATTTGAAAACGCATGTGAATAGTTTTATTTAGATGTTTGTGTTCAACCCCAGAGTTTTTTCAACAATTAAGTCCTAAGAGCCCACTGTGGGTCCTGGATTGTTCTGAATATGGTAGAAGGTAGAAGAGAAACTTGAAGGTGGGGACTGATAACCCAGCTGATAACCCAGCCAGTGAGACGTAAAGGGCTTAATAAAATAATAATATCTGACCCTTCCCTTTTGCCAGGCACTGTGCTCAGAGCTTTGCAAAGATTATTTAATCCTCAGAAGCCCGGTGAAGTAGGCACTGTTATTTCCTGTGTTTTCTGCAGGATGAAATCAAGGTGTGTGTGCTTTACTGAGCTCTCGAAGTATGAGAATTGCATGAGAAATCATATGCACTAGATCAGGTTTAGATTTTGTTTCCTACTTAAAAAGAAAAAAAGAGAAGAGAAAAAAAGAAAAAAATCCCAAACAAAGCAAAAAACATCAGTTATTATGAAGAAGATAGAAGTTTTTCTCTCTCATAAACCAAGTCTGAAGGCAGATGGTAACTGAGCCAGCATCAGAGCTCCCGTTAAACAGAGTGACACACCTATCTCCAAGGCATCTGGGAAATGTAGACTTCTTCTTTTTTTTAAACAGGTGGTCATGTGCCCAGTTATAAATTGGGGCTTTGGGTAAAGAGAACAGACGTTGGGTAAGGGCACTTGCTTCTCTGCTGTATCTATGTGAAGTGCAGGGCACAGTATAGACACAATACATGTTTAGCAATAGTAACTATAAAACTCAAAGCAGCTTAGAAGTGGCTGGGTTTATTGATTTAAATACAACTATTTCTAAAAATAAATAAATAAATAAATAAATACATACATACATACATACATACAACTATTTCTGCCTGAGGTTTTCCCTTTTCTAGATTGATGCCCTATCCTTAGATAGGGAAGTGAGTGAGAAGAAGGGAGGGCGTGCGTGGTGCTCTAAACACTGCCCTCACCCCAGGGCTTGCGTCTCCTTTTCCTCCTCCAGGTATGCGAGGTGGCTGCCCCAAGGTTTGCAGCTGTGGAAAGGAGGCAGAAAGCCAAATCCACGCAAAACAAGGAGACTGCCTGGGCCTGGGCATGGCCATTTCCCAACCTGGGATCCTGTTTTCTTCCTGCACCTCCTTTCAAGGGCTACAAATGATAGCCTTGGCCTCTGGCAAATAGAGACGATCAGGGGAGCCACACTGCACAATTCCAGGGAACAAACAGTCATACTGCACGAAGGCGTCCATTAGATGGAGGGCAACAAGCATGGCACCCGCTGATGCTGTGCAAACAGGAGGCCCTGGGAAGGGGAAGTCTTGACTCACCTGGTTCATTTGTTTCAAAGAGTTTTCCAAGGATCATCTCAATCTCACAAATTCCTAGAAACGAGAGAAGGCTCTCAGGCCACAAAATCTTAGCACTGCATGGATTTTTCAAAACTCTGCGCTTCTCTAGGTCTGAGATTCCATGATGAGAAATGTTGGCTTATCTGAGCAGTGCAGGGGTGGGGAGGGCAGGGAGTGGTATAGAGAAAACTAGGGTAGGATAGAGGGACAGGAGTGGACTGGATGGTGGGGATACAAGCTGGGGTTCCCAGCTGCTTCATACACTGGGCCAGGAAGGGGTAGGTGGAGGAAAAAGTGGTGAGAGGGAAGGCCCTGAGCCTCCCATCACCTCACAAACACATCTGAACTATTACCAAGTCTTCCCATGCCTCTCCTCACCATCTGTCCCATGGAGGCCCACTGCAAGCATGCATTTATGCTTCATGTGAATTGGAAAAAAAAACATCCCATCCTCTAGTGGACTCAGTCCTGTGCCAGGACTCAATGAGTGGCAAGTAAGATTCTGGCTGGACTGCAGCCCTCACTCATCTCCTTGGCTGGTTGCCCTTGAGCAGTGAACAATCTGCACATTCTTAAGTGGGGGGACCCGTTGGGGTCAGTTCACTTATCTCCATCCCCATGGTCCCTCCTGTCTTTATCCAACTTCACCATCTCTCATCTCTCACTTGGACTGTGCTTCATCATGACAGATAACCCAGAGAGCCATTTACAGTCTCCAATTTCGCCTTTGGTGTTGTCGCCAAGTAAGGTTATACATTTATTCCTAGAGATACAATGACTAGATGAAAAGAGTTTCATCAAATTGTTTTTAAACTTGTAGTCTATCAACAGATCACTCGGCTGTAGGGCACTATGAATTAATTAAAAATGAGTCCTAGAATTATTCTAAGTGTAAAAAAGCACATCAGGATATTGCATTGTGTTTTAGAGGCTGACTACATTACATTTAAAAAATGTAAACATTAAGGGGTGCCTGGGTGGCTCAGTCGGTTGAGCGTCTGTCTGCCTTTGGCTTGGGTCATGATCCTGGGGTCCTGGGATCAAGCCCCGCGTCAGGCTCTCTACTCAACGGGGGAGTCTGCTTCTCCCTCTCCCTCTGTCCCTGGTCATGTGTGCTCTCTCTCCCGCTTACTCGGTCTTTCAAAAAAATAAAACTTACAAAATTGTAAACATTAAAATAAATGCATTTTTATGATCCTTAGTATTTCTTCTTATCACAATCCATTGGGAGCCTAAAGAAATGAAGGTGGTCAAGCCTCCCTATCCTGAGAGGTGAGCCTGGACTTGAGACAGTCCCCTATTCCACATCCTTTCTGCTCTGGCTCCACCTCTTCCCAGCAGCCAGTGGGTTCTGTGACTACTAGATGCAGTCATGTCAGCCCACTGCTCACATGCTACACTTACTTAGAGCCCTGATCTTGGAGTACAAGCTCCGACCAACCTGGGCTGCTGGAACCTGCACAGAGGCACCTAGTCTGCTGTCTACCCCACTGGCCTCCTGGTGTCTGAGATGCCCTTTCCCTTCTTTCTCTGGTTTTCTCCCACCTTGCAGTTTTCAGCCCAAGCCATCTTTGCCCTGCCTTGGTCAGGCTTCTTCGTTTACTGCCTTCCCATAACTCTGTATCTTTCCTCAGAGCGTGTTATCTCTGTGCAATGATACGTTCATTAGTGTGATCACTTGTCTAGCAGGTTCACTCAATGTGGGAAGTCCCCCCTTTCCTTCTCTGCACCCCACCCCACTGCGATGGCTGCGGAGCTTAGCACTGGGCCCGTGCAGAGTAGGCACTTGGCAGTTATCTGCTGAATGAATGGGGCTGAGCCAAGAGGCCACCTTCCCAGCTGCTCCTTATGAGTTACGCTTTGGGAGGAGGGAAAACTTAACACACAGGTCCTTGAGAAAGCAGGTCACCAGCACCAGAGAGAAGTGTGGCTTGAGAGAGGAGACATCTGAGGGTCAGAGTAGATGTCAAGGATGGCCCATTGAATTTTAAGGCCTACAGCAACACACCACAATGTGAAAATTTCCTTTAACTTAGGGAGAGAGAAAAAAAAGATTTATGCTTAACAACTCGGATGTTTTTAGAGGAATGCACTGATAAGCAAATTTCTTAATTTAATTGTCATTTTGTGTAGGGATGCACATAACCACGTCCTTTGTCCCTTATCAGAACAATCAGGCAATTGTCGATAATTTACCCTTAAAGGTGCCCACTGACTGTCTTAATGGACTGGGGACAAAGCAATGGGTAGCATAAAAATGACACATGCATTGGGGCTCCTGGGTGGCTCAGTTACTTGAGTGTCCAACTCGTGGTTTCCGCTCAGGTCATGATCTCTGGATAGCAGGGTTGCAGGGTGGAGTCTGTGTGGGATTCAGCATTCAGTGAGGAGTACGCTTGTCCCCCACGTCCCCCCTCTCAAACAAATAAAATTAAAAAATAATCACACATGTACTACATTAATGCACGAGTTGTTTGTAATTTATTGTGCTTGAAGAGTAGTTTTACTTTCTAAGTTTATGTGTACTATGAAGCAATTAATCACATATGAGAAAGACCCAGAAGGGCCTCAGAGAAGTCACTAAAATCTCTTTCCAGAAAATTAAGGTGTTTTGCTCTCCAAATGACTTACCTTTGTATTCTTGATTATTATACATGATCTCAAATAGGTTTACTTCTCAAGTAGTTACTTAAAAGAACTATAGTGGAGCTATCTATAAAGTGTCTTTATCCACACAGCAGGTTATCAGTGATAGAGGCCATACAGATGATTATGTGACATGACATAATTGTAGAAGGAGAGAGTATTGAAATGCACCTGTGGGTGCCCAGTAAGATTTTGATGGGAATAAAATGAAAGAAATGTCATCATGCACATATCTGTCTAAAAGTAACAGAAAATCTCTAATCTAGGCTGTAGTAAAAATATTTATTACACAGCATTCAAAATGTGGATGGTCAAATGTAAGACAAAAAGTGCAACGTTCTAAAACGCCAATAAGGTGTTTTTTTAATGTATTTCACTGAAGTTACTATGTTTTTAAGGACTTGGGAGAGAAATTGTTAGTACCTTAATGGTAAATTTGATTTAAGGTTCTGGAAGTCTAGCCCCCAGTGGTGGGTTCCCAGTGTTATGTCTGAACTGTGCCAGACTGAGGATTAGGGCGAGGTGCCTGGCTGGTGGCTGCCAACAAGGCATAGCTGCAGGGAATGTTGTTGGGTGGGGAAGTCTGAGCTTGCTTCTTTATTAGCCAAACCCTCTATGATATTTCAGGGCAGCCTTGCGTTTGTCTCCCCTATTGAGGACAGGGCCAAGATAATAATAATTATCTTCTTATTCTCAAAGCATGTCACAAAGTAGGTTCAAGATAAATTTGTGAAATAAGTGTAGTTTATTCCCATCCAGGTTTATTATCCATGCTATACTATTCTTACTAAGTACAATGGTGCTACTATTCGTCAGAGTCCCTAAATTTATTTAAAGTATTTTTGCCTAGATTTTTTTCTCAAATTCTAATTGAAAAGAAATTCTAATTGTTTGCCTCCTAAACTTTTGGACCACTGTTAATTTGCATAGTTGTTTCAAATCAAATGCTATGTCCCATATCTTGCGTTTACTCAGTTATTCACTGCTAACATCTAAATCAGAGAAGTGAAAAGGACAATTGTTTAGTGCTTTTTAAAGTCCCTGCCCAAGATCAGTAGGGAAATCCCATTAGCTCCATTCATCGCATTTCTCATAAATCTAAAAGGAAAGCAAGTATCCAAAGCCTTATTCTCTAATAGTTCTTATTTGTAAAACCTTGACAGGGCTTTATTCTAAATTGCTTCCAAATTACATAAAGAATATGATGGTTAGTGAATCGTGATAGTTTCAGTTATCGAATAAATAACCAGAATAGTAAAAGGGGACTAATCTGAAAGCAAACACAATGATGGGCTACGAGGACGATGAGGCAAAAAGAACAGAGCTGTGGCATTCTTCAACTACCATCTGGCTCAATCCTCTTGAAGTGGGCAAGTTGAAGAGTCTTTTATTCGGAGCCCAAAACTTCTTCAAAAGGGGTATTTAAATATTAGTATTTTCATATAGTCAAAAAAAAAAAAAAACCCAAGCCCAAAACAAACCAAACCTTTTTTGTCGCCAAAATGGAGTGTTTAAGAGAATAACGGGTAATCTTCTGGCTAAACAGGAGGGCTCAGGGCAAGCCGTGGGTGGGACGTTGGCGGCAGGGGCACGGTGGCCATTTGCCAGCTTTCGGGTCTTCACCTCCGTCGGTTTGCGGTCGGAGTGACTTATTAAAGTTGTCATCATTGTTTGAAATTACACAAGAGGTGTAAAAATAAGGACTTCATTGGGAAAAATGTACCTGTTACTTTCTAGGGCCTTATTTCATCAAAGGAAACAATAATGGTAGTGTGGCCATATAGGATAATTGAGGCAAGTGATACAACAGAATTATCACCTCTGGTTCAAACTGTGCTTTTTTTGTGAAATGTGAACCTGTTTCATCACTTTCTAACAGACCCCTGACAGTCCCTGTTTTTGTCTATTAAGCCATGGATTTTTAAATGAAACTCTGAGAGGCTTTTATTTTGTTTTCTTGAGAAGGTGTGTTTAAAAACTGTAAGTTGAATGAATAGGAGCCCACTACTTATCTTCAGCAAGGGTGCTTTAAAAAAGGTATTTTAGCATTCTCTGTGGTTTAAAAGACAAAACCAAGTCCTGCCGGCTTTGTGTTGTGCTTCTCTTTACAGACTGCAGTGCCTTCTGTCTGCTTTAGGGTGTGGCATCTGCCATTGGGGAGGAGAAACTGGCATGTGTCGCCTTTTATAGCAGGCTGATTTCATTGTGCTGGGGGCCTCTATTTCATAGCCTCTTGGTTCCAATCTTCTACTTGACTTGCTGAAACAAATGGAATTAAAAGAGATCTTGACTTATATATATTTTTTTCTAGTTCCATGATTTTTCTATATGAAAAATATTTTTAAGAAAAAGGCCAGAGAGCTAAACTTGGGTGACTCATTTTTCCCTCTCAGGATTAGTTGTGAAAATAAGCCACGAGATGTGGCTACACCTGTTTAAATTGACTTGGATGTATTTTATCAATTTGGATAAATGCTTTCGTGTGACTGTATGTATATGTTTAGTTTGGGTCTAAATGTCTAAAAGCATAAATGTGTAGCTGATCTTAGAATATATGTGTTCACACACGAAACGGACATGTATTCATAGTTGCATATGAAAAACTTTAAAAATCCAACTTTCGTGGTGTACTGTGTATAATTAGCACGTATTTGAATGTATAAAGGGAGAAAATCCAGGAGAAAGTGTCAAAAAGGCACACTAACAAAGATGTAGTATTCTCTTGGCAAAAACTGATGAATGATTTGGCATGAATTCATCTTACATTTCTGTTAGTCTCTCTTACACACAGTGATATAACCCCTGTTTTCCAGCTGTTCGCATGGAATTGCGATTTGTTGTTTGTACACTCTGTAATGACCCTTGGGTGTGCACCTGATTCCCCTCCCCCACCAATTAGCCACCAGTTTTTCCCACCTATCTTTTTCTATGTAGTCATTAAGGTATTTGCACTTGTGCAAGCAAATAAAAATAACCGCTGCAGTAGAAATAGACTAAAATGATCTTTATAAAAAGCTGAGGAATGGAGGGACTTTAGAAAACTATGTTCTCCCATATGTATCATTTCAGTTAGTGTGACCCCTTGGAAAGTTCTGGTTTCAAATGCTTTCTCTCCGTGAAAACGAGTTCCACACTAGTACTAAGTGAGGCACTGCTTAGGTTCAGAAGGCCTGCTTGAAGATATCCACAAGGTCACCAGGTGATGAATTCACAATAACAAAAACACTTAAAACACCCTAAAGTGCCAGAAGAGTAGGGTATTCTTAAAGGAACACGGTCCGAAACACTCCTGCTCTAAGGCTAGATCTGACCCATCTCCATCACTACGGATCTTGTATGTATTGGGTGTAACACGTACTTCTTTTAGTTTTGTTTCACATTGCTTAGAGATGAACTCCTATCCAGAGGGTTAATCGTGCACATTAACCTCTGAAATACGATGAAAGGCGTCGTACAGATTCATGAAGACACGAGATGAACTTCAGCTGTCCCTATTATGGCACCGATAGTTAAATTTCCATGTGCAAGCTGGAGCATAACACACACCGGTCTACTTATTCCAAGACTTTCCCTTTAGAGAGAGGATAGACAAGCGCCCGTCGTTAAGAAAAATGCTCCTCTGGGAATACTTCTGCGTCGGCACTGACAAGCCTGCAGGCACACAGAGGGTGCCTGGAAGGAAGAGTCACGTAAACGTCCTCCTCGGGGCAGGTGCCGTCGTCTCCGCACTTACTCCTGGGCGCTTGCTGTGTCCAGGACACGGCACTCCCCGAACCCGCGCGGCTGACCTTCCCCGAAACTCTTTCCTCCTCTCGCAAGTTTTGGAGAAGTTGTGGGAATTACACCGATGGCCCCAAATCGAGGCAGACCGGCTAACGTTCTGGGGGAAAAAAAAAAAAATTACATAACTCCTGGGAGAGGCAGTGCTTCTTTTTTTTTTTTGCACGGATCGCCCAAACATTTTGCTCCTCCGAACCCCGGAGGCCAACCGACAACTTTGTTCCCCAGCCCTTCTCCCTCTTTTGTCTGCTCGTCGGACTCGTTTCCCACCTTTGTATCGTTCCTTTTAGACGTGAAAACAAACACGCGAACGGCCGGTTGGCAAGGAGACGGGGCGCGAGGGGAGAAAGCGCAGCCCGCCGCCGCCCCAGGCCGCCGCGCTCCGGGCGCCTGCGGAGCCGGCCCCAGCCCAGCTCAGCCCAGCCCAGCCCTGCCCTGCCCTGCCCTGCCCGGGGCGGCGGGGCGGCGGGGCGCGGGGCGCGGGGCGGCGGGGCGGCCGGGGGCCCGCGAGGCTGCGCCCGGCGGCGGCGGCGGCGGCGGCGGCGGCGGCGGCGGCGGGGCGGCCCGCGCCGAGTCCAGTCCGCGTTTTGCGAGTGCACGCGAGCGACCAGACCGAAGTGGATAATAGTTGCTCGGGCTCGCTCGGCTCCCTCGCATGCCGGGCTGGGCCCGACAGGCTCGCTCAGTCGTGCATTTACCCATATCCGGGTTAGAGAGGAAAAGAGAAAAGTTTCATTTAAACCTGAACTAAAAACTTTGACCATGAAATCACACAGCGGGAGCAGGCCCAGACCGTAAGGCGTGACTCCCGGTTCGGCTCCGGCGGGGCCTGTGGAGGGGGAGGGGGCCCGCTCGCCTCCCGTCGGGGCGTGTGGATGCGCACAGGAGGGGCCGCCGACTAAAAAGTGGGTTTTATTGTCTCCCCCCGCCCCCCGCCCGGCCTCGCCACGCCGCGGCGATCATGGCCGCGCGGGCAGCAGCGGCGGCGGCGGCGGCGGCGGCGGCGCGGGCGCGGACGGGCAGCGGCGAGCGGCGGGCGCCCCCCGGGCCGCGGCCGGCGCCCGGGGCCCGGGACCTGGAGGCGGGGGCGCGCGGCGCGGCGGCGGCGGCGGCGGCGGCGGCGGCGGCGGCACCGGGACCCATGCTGGGGGGCGGCGGCGACGGCGGCGGCCTGCATAGTGTGCACCACCACCCCCTGCACCCCCGTCACGACCTGAACATGGCCCATAACGCGAGCACGGCGGCCGCCGCCGCCAGCTCTCACAGCGCCAAGAGCGGCGGCTCCGAGGCGGCTCTCAAGGAGGGTGGAAGCGCCGCCGCGCTGTCCTCCTCCTCCTCCTCCTCCGCGGCGGCGGCGGCGGCGGCGGCGGCGGCGGCGGCGGCGGCGGCGGCGTCCTCCTCTTCCTCCTCGTCGGGCCCGGGCTCGGCCATGGAGACGGGGCTGCTCCCCAACCACAAACTGAAAACCGTTGGCGAAGCCCCCGCCGCAGCGCCCCACCAGCAGCACCACCACCACCACCATGCCCACCACCACCACCACCATGCCCACCACCTCCACCACCACCACCACGCACTACAGCAGCAGCTAAACCAGTTCCAGCAGCAGCAGCAGCAGCAACAGCAGCAGCAGCAACAGCAGCAGCAGCAGCAGCAGCAGCAGCAACATCCCATTTCCAACAACAACAGCCTCGGCGGCGCGGGCGGCGGCGCGGCTCAGCCCGGTCCCGACATGGAGCAGCCGCAACATGGAGGCGCCAAGGACAGTGCCGCGGGCAGCCAGGCCGACCCCCCGGGCCAGCCTCTGCTGAGCAAGCCGGGCGACGAGGACGACGCGCCGCCCAAGATGGGGGAGCCGGCGGGCGGCCGGTTCGAGCACCCGGGCCTGGGCGCCCTGGGCGCGCAGCAGCAGCCGCCGGTCGCCGTGCCCGGGGGCGGCGGCGGCGGCGGCGGCGGCGGCGGCGGCGGCGGCAGCGGCGGCGGCGGCAGTGGCGGCGGCGGCGGCGGCCCCGCGGCCGTCTCGGAGTTTAATAATTACTATGGCAGCGCTGCCCCTGCTAGCGGCGGCCCCGGCGGCCGCACTGGGCCTTGCTTTGATCAACATGGCGGACAACAAAGCCCCGGGATGGGGATGATGCATTCCGCCCCAGCCGCCGCCGGGGCCCCCAACAGCATGGACCCCCTGCAGAACTCCCACGAAGGGTACCCCAGCAGCCAGTACAACCATTATCCGGGCTACAGCCGGCCCAGCGCGGGCGGCGGCGGCGGCGGCGGCGGCGGCGGCGGAGGAGGAGGAGGAGGAGGAGGAGGCAGCGGAGGAGGAGGAGGAGGAGGAGGAGGAGCAGGAGCGGGAGCTGTGGCGGCGGCGGCCGCGGCGGCGGCGGCAGCAGCAGCAGCAGGAGGCGGCGGCGGCGGCGGCGGCGGCGGCGGCGGCGGCGGCGGCTATGGGGGCTCGTCCTCGGGGTACGGGGTGCTGAGCTCCCCCCGGCAGCAGGGCGGCGGCATGATGATGGGCCCCGGGGGCGGCGGGGCCGCGAGCCTCAGCAAGGCGGCCGCCGGCGCGGCGGCTGGGGGCTTCCAGCGCTTCGCCGGGCAGAACCAGCACCCGTCGGGGGCCACCCCGACCCTCAACCAGCTGCTCACCTCGCCCAGCCCCATGATGAGGAGCTACGGCGGCAGCTACCCCGACTACAGCAGCCCCAGCGCGCCGCCGCCGCCGCCGCCGTCGCAGCCCCAGTCCCAGGCGGCGGCGGCGGCGGCGGCGGCGGCGGCGGCGGGGGCGGCGGCGGGCGGCCAGCAGGCGGCCGCGGGCATGGGCTTGGGCAAGGACATGGGCGCCCAGTACGCCGCTGCCAGCCCGGCCTGGGCGGCCGCGCAACAAAGGAGCCACCCGGCGATGAGCCCCGGCACCCCCGGCCCGGCCATGGGCAGATCCCAGGTAACCCCCGCGCCGGCCGGGCCTGCTTCCGCCGCGGCGGCCTCGCCGCGCGCCTCGAGCCCGACTTTCTTTCTTTCCGCGTACTTTTTCCGCGTCTTCTGCCGGGGGGGAGGCGGGGGCGAGGCGCCCAAAGCCATTTTAACTCGCGGCTGCCTCCCTCGGAGGCTGGGCGGTGCGCGGCGCCCGAGTGCGCGGCCCGGGGGCCCGGGGGCCCGGGGAGAGGGTCGCGCCGAGGCCCGGGACGCCCGCCGGGACGCGCGGCCGCCCCCCACCCCCACCCCCCGCCCCGGGCGCGGAGCCCCGCGCGGAGCCGTGCGCGGAGCCGGGGACTGCGCGCCCGGGACGCGGCGTGGGCGCCGGGGGCGGCCCGGGCGGCCTCGGTGACCGGATCGGCGCTCCCGGCCCGCCGGGTCGAGGGAGGAATATTGACCCCGTCTCCTCGGTGAGCGCCCACGACCAGCTTTAACTGGGAAAAGAACGAGGAACTTTGTCCTACCTCCAGCCACACCGCGTTCCCTCTTAGCCTGCAAGGTGAAGGCAGAGGGGGGAGGAAAGAAAAAAAAAAAAAAGAAAGAAAAAGAAAGAAAGAAAAAGGTTAGCTTTGTGGCCACCGAGGGTGTTTTCCGTAGTTGTGCCCGGCTATTCGGAGATACTCGATGCGAGCTTTGAGTTCGAGTGCTTCGTAGCAAAAATAACACCCCGGTTTACAACGACGTGGAGGTGAGAGAGATTCTAAAATTGATCGGTTCGTTCCCGAGAATAGCCAGGAAATCCATTATTTTTGGCTTCCAGGCTGCTCGAAAGGAGTCACCTTCAACAGGGTAGGCTGTGCTAATGGGACGCATTCCGGTTAAATGGAACTTATTTTGGTCACGGATCAGGCATACATTTTATTCGGCGAGTCCAGGAAAATAGCAGACCCGTGAAAATGGATCTTTTTGGATCAGATTTATTTGGGTTTTCTTTGATTTGCTGTCACCCAGGTCCTACAGCGTTATTAGGAAGTGTCCTGCACTCTTGCTGTTTCTTGCTCGTAGGCTGAGCCTAAAGACTGACTTGATCTCCTTTGCAAGGTTTGGAATTTGAATTGTGGAGGTAAACTGGCTGTAATAGTCTCCAGACAGCTGCCTCTGAGTTGACATCTAATCTGCCATCTGATTGGCTCCCCTCTCACCATTGGGCATTTAGCACTGCTGATGTAAATAGAAGTGCTGAGCAGTACAGTCACAAAAATTCTTGCCACAAATAATAACTGAGCTCTATTACAAGCAGATGCAAGGTGGAATATTATTCGAGGCTTAAGTTATTACGAATCATAGTTATTAATAAGAGGATTAAATACTGAAAACATTATGCTGGTGTCCAGCAGATTGGGCATTTACAAAATTCCGGGTCTTTGACAGTCTTAACGTGGACACAGCAGATATCACGGACTTTGATTGTAAGATGAGAATACGGCAATTGAAAAACAATTAAACCAAAGGTTTTACCGATTCTTGGATTCGTAAAGCTTTGATGAAAGCTCCCTTTACAGATTAAACTCTGCAAACAATGGGTTGTCAGCACGACGCAGTTTAAAATAAAAAAAAATTAAGACGTTTAAAAATCCCCAGGTTCCGAAATGCGGCGGTATCTTTTAGTGATACTTAATTGGCTTTATAACAAGACGAGAGCTGTATTTCTAGTAACGTGTGTTTTAAACCATTCCGATCGTTTAAAGATGTTTGTAGATGAGAAGTTTCAAATTGATGTGATATTCAGAAGTCAGGAAGTGAGGAAACTGATTCTGCAGACAATAATCAAAGGGGAAAAATGGGTAATCTCGAGAAATACTAAAAATTATTTTACATTTGCTTCTGGTTTGGGAATGTAGAAATGCTCTAGGAATTTTTTTCTTTTTAATTTTGTTAGGTTTGGTGATGTGAGCCTTATTTGAAGTGCTCACGCATGTGTTAGGGAAACTATCACATGCAAGCTGTGCTGGGTGTGTTTATTCCAAATAATCTTTCTTTCTTAGACGTCTTAAATGCTGTGAAAGCTTTTAGAATTCTGATTTGTTAGAAAGGAATCAACGGTGGTTGTAATCTGTGTTTTTACGCAGCTTATTTATTTTAGGAAGGTGTATTTTAATAATAATCATGTCTTGGAGGAGAGATGTGTCAGAATGGATACAGGACTGAATTTAACAGATAATCATGTGAATCCCCAGCTGAGGACATTAGTGTCCACTGCTTTTAAATCTTTAGTTACTGGAGTTGTACTTTTAATGAAAATAGATTTTCCTACTCTTGATAGAAAATTTGTAATATCAGTTTTTATCTTTGATTCTCACAAGACGCAGAAGCCTTGTGCAAATAAACCGATGTAATTAATTTTAAAAAGATTTATTTTGTCAGCTTGCTTTTAAAGGAATAGTTTGAGATTCACATCTTTGTACACTAGAACAGAAGGATGATAGAGGCAGATGTAGGTAGGTCCTTGTTACTTTTAAGTATTATTTCTTAATGGTACCAATCATTTTAAGTATTTTGATGTTTTGGAATGAGAGTGAATCCATTATGTCCTCAGTGTGACCCTTGGGAATAGCTTTTTTATTTTTGAGGGGGCGGAAGAAAAATGCTGGGCATATGACCTAGATTCACAGATTTCTTTTAGGTACTCTGCCGTGTAATGTGTGGAATGTGTCTTTTTTATATTTTTTCCGTTTTGGAAGGCTCATATTTCTTTAGTATTTGTTATGATTATGATAAATAGTTATTTGTCCAAAATATTAAATTACTATGTAATTATAGGTCATAAAGTACTATTAAATCATGTTGTTAAATGATGAAATTTTCTTGTGGCTTTAGCACATTTAGTTTCATTTTTGGTTTTAGGAATGGTTTATATTGGGTGGCAAACGTTTGTGTAATTGGAAGCAAAACATGTATGTATTGTATTGGGGGCATCTTTTTGAAAAGTGAAATAAGCCATTTTATGATAGTTTGTTTACTGGGTTTTTGTAAGATAAAGTATTTGGAGAGAGTAGTTTCAAAAGGAATACTGAGGTCTACTCACGTAACCAGGATTTTGTAATGTCCACATTTGTGCTGAATTCCATTAATGCTATTTTAACCTTAGTTTTATAGAATATAATGCAGCGTAATAAAAAGAGCCTTATTTACCATTAAAAGAAGTGACTAGCTGGCTTACAAAGCAGGAAGTTACAGACTGGTTCCTGATTACCTTAAAATTTGTATAAGGTATATTATAGCATCACATCGTTCCCCACTTCCCTCCCAATGAAATTTTACCCTATCTGATGTTTTAAATCTTGTTAAGAAATTACTGTGCTCTAAATTGATATATTTGCTGAGATCTTGCTGGCTGGCTAGCTGCTCTGTTGTCAGAGAAGGTGGAATTGGCAGCTGTGGTCATAGAATAGGCCTATCCTTGAAAAAAAAAAAAAACAACGAAAATATAACAAAAATGTTTACACTTTTCTGCTTTCTTAGGTTACCTGGAATGAAATTATGCATGGCTTAAAATTGTTTTCTTTGGATATTCTCATTTCTGTTTACTTACTTTGGATGATTTTAAAAAAAGTGATAACTACTCTTTAAGACAGCTATCACTTAATGTTTATATTAACACAAAATTGGTAAGTGTATTCCAGGGAACGTCATATTTTTTACCTTGGGTCTATACTGAATGACCTTAGTTTCCGTTTTTTCTTTGGTTTTGCTTTTTATTTATATCTAGGAATGAATTTTTGGCAGGGCCTTTTCTACTTGTACCATTATCCCCGGCATCATATTGTATCAGAAGTATCACAAGTATGTTGTGGAGATGGAAATAATCCAAGTCACCCTTTGACACTTATACTACTGTACTTTCCCTCTAAATGTCATCTTCTTTCATTAGAATTGAGAGAATAATATCTTCTCTCTGGTATAAACATAGTATTGATTTTGGTTTGAGAACCAATTCTAAAAACGTAAGAGAGTATAGAGGAAGACTCATAAATTCATTTGGTAGTTTTACCAGACACATATTTTAAAGAAAACAGGTATAAGAGGATGGGGTTGAGTTTTCAGTTCTATTTCTTATTAATGGACTTTGTTACTTTATAATTTGGGGCAGAATTTATTTTAAAAAAAGGCTTCTGATGTAACAGGAACTTATTTCTGTAGGATAAATACCAATATGACAGGCAAACTGAAAAGGTGATCACTTCGTTTATTTATACCCTGTTCTGTCCTGGGAAGAGAGTGGTTTGATTTAAAATTTGTTGGGGGGGGGGTGTCTCTCTGAAATTTTGTTACCTTTTTTGAAGATTGATTTGGGCATGTAATTTTGGATGTATTGCATTGGGAACTATATTAGCTTTTTGCCCAGTGTCCAAAATTTAGAGGCTTTTCTCACTCTAAGACTTGACACTGCTCAGTTAATGGATCTTGTGTACTTTGATCCATCATTGAGGAAAAGGAACTAATAATTCACTTGTGTCACTTTCATTTTGGCTTATGTGTAGATTTGTAAATTTGAGGGTTATATTTATATTTGAGAGAACTATTGTGTATCACTTAAGACAACATATTTATGGAGGCTCACGAGGAATGTTAATAAAACTCAAATTCTATTATTTTTTTGAATTAAATTTTCAAAATGGATGTCACAAAATTTTTATGACATTTTATAATGCTCTTTATAATATATGGGCCACTTAAACATCTTAGGCTTTTTTGGAATTGGATCGTTGTTGGTCTCTGGCCTTTTCTGAAGTGTTCTTCATCAGATTTGTGTAGATGCTCTGTGGATGTGTAAAGTAGAGCCACATACTCACTCTGTGTGTGTGTGTGTATGTGTGTGCATGCATGCACAGGCACTTGAGGCTGAGGGATCCCTGTTTGACTTCTCTGTGTGTGCGGGGAGAAGTATCAGGCACAGCTGCTTATTCTCCAAGGATGTATATATTTATTGTAGATGTAGAACTATTACACAGTATTGCTCTTTACCATTTGGAGGCTATTTGTGCAAGGCTAGGTGGCTTCTTTTGGTTTCATTGGGTGATTGAGTAGATTAATTTTGATCTAAAAACTCTATACCTTAATGACTTTTTCTCAAAATTTTGATGAAAAGAAGGTGATACAGGTATTGGTACTGAGGTATCATTAAGTATCCACTTATTTTGCTTTATGCTAACGAAGGAATGAGTAGAATTGTTGATACAAGCATACTGTAGTTTTAACTTAACACTTCACACTAATTGAGTGACTGAGTGACTTTATCAGAGTAAAAGATATGTTTCCACAGTAAGTTTTCAGCAAACATGTTCTATTTTTCAAAGGCTTTAACGTGGAGTAATTCTAAGAAAACTATTTCCTTAGATTTACTTATTTGAATGGGATCCAATAGGCAGTTTTCAGACCCACTTCTGAATGGATCAGTGCCAAGAATATTAGAAGGCTACTGAGTGTGACAGATGAACTAATGATGAAATTAATTTGTTCCTTGAGTGATATTTATTGCTAGGAAAGAGACCAAAGCTCTAAATCTTAAGCATATCCGGTTTACCCATAGACACTCTTATTTTAGGTAGGTGGCAGCAGAATCTGGACTAGATTTGTCGTATTGAGGCATTCCTTTTGAATTGAATGAGATTTAGCTTTTGCTCATCATCTTCTGTAGGATGCTCTTCTCAGTGTCTTGTTTGGGCCTTGACGAAAGATGAAACTTGAGAATCGGCAAGTTGTTATGTACTAGGTAGCTCTGGAAGGGAAGCCATATTTGATGAAATCCAGAAGAAAATCTTAGGCCACATTTTTAAGAATATGAGATGCTAAAAAAAATTATATGTGTATTTTTATTGTGATAAAATATACAGAAGATAAAATTTACTGTTTAACCATTTTTAGGTGTGCATTTCAGTGCCATGAAGTCCACTCACGTTGTGCAGCCATCATTGCATCCATTTCCAGAACTTTTCATCTTCCCAACTGAAATAAAAAGCGTCATGTCAAACTTCCACATTGTTAGTTATTAATGCATATTGTAAGCGAAATAATCTTCATTTTGGAGCCATTAATCTTGCCGCTTCATAGTTTGTTAGTAAATCCTTTCTCAGATGTTCCCTAGCAGCACTAATGCTGCGTGTGTGTGTGTGTGTGTGTGTGTGTGTGTGTGTGTGTGTTTACTCCACTACTTCCTCTCAGTTCTGATTTGGGGGTGATCTTCCCAGGTTTTGTCTGTTTGGAAATGTGTTTTGTGTAGGTTAGTTGTTTCATTGTCAGGTCATTAAAAGTTTAAAAGCAGCTTTTTGAAGACTTTCTGTTTAAAGGTTTTGGGATACTTTGTTGAGAGAAGCCTGGTATATTTGGTTAGATAATAGGACATGAAAATGAACTGTTAGCAGGATTTTTCCCCTTTATTTCTCTCATCTTTTACGTTAGCCTATTTTTTAAATTACTGGTTTTATCTTTCTACTATTAGTGAAAATTATTTACAATGATCATTTTTTTTCCAGTTGTGTTTTAAGTTTTGGGCCATCTCAGCCTACCAAGCCTGAGCAAACAATAAATGCATGTGTTGCTGTGTCTTTTTCCATAGTGTTCTGTGCCCCAAATTTGTGCTCCCCCCTTAAGTTTTTAATTTGTAGTCTTTTGCAAAACTGTAGAAATAAATTTGTATGTGGAAAAATTCCTAAATTAAGATGATTGGTCTTTTAATTAAATTTATAGGCAGCTGGTTAGTCTTACGAACAGGCTTTTTTTGTGTGTAAAACCTGGAATTGTATTTTAGCTGCTATTGATGCTGGTATGTTGTTACATCTTTAGACAATCAGTTGTGTACATTAATACTGAGTTCCACAGAGGACACAGAAATTGAACTTTAAGACTGTGTACTTGGAAATAATGATTTCTTAAAGTGTAAACATTTAGCATTTGTGTATGCTAGGAGATGTATGTTAGATAAGTATCTACTCTGGATGATCAGTTGGCAAATATTTATTAAGCACCCATTTTCTTCATCAGTCCTGTGCTGGACACTGACGGTAGCTAGGGTCTGTAGCTAGGGTCTGGGGATTGCTGCCGCTCCTGTGTGTGGTTCAGGGAGACGTACTGCCAAAGCCTGCTCCCACTGAACCTGGGCATGGCATTTTTGGCATTGTCGACTTAGAACTGGTTCATTTAAACAAAGTGCAAATAGCAACCATGTGGGTCAGCAGTCTGTTGGCCTGCTTTTTTGGGTGGGGGAGTGGATTTTGGCAAAACAGATAATCGTAGATTGTTGTGATATAGTTGATGTGAGCTGGTGACTCTTTTCCATTACGACCAATCAATTACTGGCTTTGTGCCACAGCAAAATAAAGATTCCACTATAGAAAATAATGACTAAAAGGAGGAAAATATCACTTTGAAATGTATATAGAATGGTCCTTTTTCCTTTTCTCAGTTTTCTACATTACATAGGCTCTTGGAAAAAAGTTAAAACAGTCTGCTCAGATTTAGGAAGATACTTGGATTGCTGGAGTATTTTTGGTAACTGTTTAGATAATGTATGCTGGCTGAGGAGTAAATTCAGCTACTGCTTCTGGGTCCTGAAATAAACCTTTCAGAAAGCGAGGCATTGATGATTAGTGGAGGCTGTTCCAGAATTCTTAGTATCTCCTGTTTCTTTTTGTGCTCAGCATCTTAGAAGTTAAACCACTCACTATACTCCATAGCCTTATTTTGAAATGACTGGTGATTCTGAAATTTGTCTAGAATTTGACATCTAATTTCTGAAAATTGAAGAAGCAAATTTTAAGATTCTGTGACCACATATTTATATATATCAAGCTGTAACCCCATTTTAATATCCTTTACATTTTCTGCTTTCTGTTCGTATTTTTTTTTTTTTACAATAAATTCACTTTACCCAATGAATTATAAATGACCTTGGAAATAGAAATGTAAAACATTGCTACTGCTGAGCAAGAATCTGTCTGAAGAAGCTGACATATTTCTTAGGGAACCGGTATGTTTGTTGTATATTAGTTTATTTCTGTGGTTCTGAGGATTTACGAGAGAATGTGAATATATTACAAGGCATCCTCATGTAATGGAGAGATCGTGAGCTTGGAGTTGGTAAGACTTTGGTTCACTTGTAGGTTGTAGGCTTGGGTGCCCATTTTCTCGGAGATACGGCCAAGGCTGTTTCCTGATGTGAAATGTTGCCTGCTAGATGGGGCTGTCACTGAGGTCATCTCTGTAAATCCAGTGACATTGTTGTATGAGGTACCTCTTTTTTTCCTACCTGTCTTCCCATGGTGTAGTGAACCCCGAGTTCTTATTCTCTGCCTGGCCCTGCTATGCTTCAGGGTGTGGTCACAGATAAGCCGCTGCCTCCATCAGTTAGGTGACCCCAGTCCCTCCCAGCTGCAAAATTCTGTGCTGCTTTGAATTTTAAAAAATACAGTGCCTCATCAGCTATGCACCACTGAACATCTTATTAAACTATACTAGATCCAGGACATGTTCAGTGAATATAAACTGAGGCCTGTGCAAATATACAGATTTTGTGAATACCGCTGCAATTTTCCTCACAGAATGTAGTTTTGTACTGATTGGGACTCTTGTAAACAATTACATGAATTGGTTTTGGTTGACCAGTAGAGTAGAGCCCATGGTGGATTGATGTCATTGGGTCTAAGCTGCTGCCTCACTATTCCATCCTTAATATTAATCAGTGAATTCTGAGACTTCTTATCTTATACTTGGACCTTTCTACTTTCATGATCTGCAAAAAATGACTGGCTTTTTAGGGCAAGTACTTTTTGCAAAGGAACGAAGTTTTAAAATATTAAAACTAGGTTTTGGGATTCTGAGCGGTGGACAGTGGTCTCTGATTCATGGTTAAGTAACTTCTGCGTTTATTTCAACTTCACTGAATATGTGATTCACATTTGGTCCTTAACATTCTAATTTACTTCACATGTCAGGGAGGCTTAGGGTTGGTCTCGAAGAGTCAAAGCAGAGAATGTCAAATCTGAGAATGCTAGGGGCCTGCCTCAAATATGTAGGTAGAGAGAAAGAGGTTTTTTTCTTTTTTTCTTTTTTGGTAATACTGAGTTTTATAAAAGTATCAGGGACAAAATTTAATTCTATTATGAACAAATACTTACTCTGAGCACCACTTGGTGCTTAAGATACAAAGAGTAAATATAACATATGATCCATAATTTTCCCTAGTGAATTATCATAGACTCCTGGTGTTTTACAAAGTGGGAATTAAAATGAATGGCTACATTATTCTCCTGCAGTTCTATGCAGAAAGACTATATCCCTCAAAGTGCATCATATAAGAACTATTTGAAGAAAAGTTGATAATGTATCCAAACAAAATTTCCTGATGGGTATATTATACATTTCCAACATTAGTTTCAAGAAAATTTGTTCAGTTAGTGTTTCATGATTTTATGTGGAAGGTCTGTGTACTTGGGAGATATTTCTTAGTTCTTGATGAGAAAGTGATCTTAATTTGAATTTTGTTTTGGGTGTCATCTGGTGATTTTTATCTAAAGAAATGATTTTATAGCGTCTGTAGAATTCAGTTCATTTACCTTCACCGTATTGAATAATCTCTTGTGTGTTAGGGCCTTTTAACTATGGCAAGAACCCAGGGCATCAGGCAGATGTTTGTGGAGAGCCTACTGTGTGCCTGGTACCATGGTGGATGGTAGATTCCTGGATGACAAGGGCATGGATCTTGATGAATTGACAATGCAATGACTAAGGAGAAGTAAACATGCTACAGAATACAATGTCAGTGGTTCATTGGGAGTAGTGCTGATGTTAGTGGGACATCCCCAAGAGACTAGACTGGGGTGGGAGCATAAGGAAGGAGGCTCTGTGCACTAACTAAGGTTTGAGACACCTGGTTAGTGAGTGTATTTTAACCAAGCTAGGAGGCAAGGGCAAGAACCACAGGTGTGTGGGTTAGAGAACTGGGAAGATTGGACATTGACTACCTGTGTGACCTTGGGCGAGTTACTTTACCTCCCTGATCCCTGAGGTTTAAAGTTCCCTCATGTCTAAAGAGATGGGAAAGTAGACCTAACCTATGGAATTGTTTTTGGGAAGTACACTGGACAAAGTACTGGAATACTACCTGGCAAGGAAAGGGATGTTTTCACAAAGTAACAAAGGATTGTATTTTCTCAGGGACAAGGAATGAAATTGAGTTAGATGTGATTCTGTATTAGTTAATTTAACAAGTTGACATAACAGTTTATTAGTCTTTCAGAACAAATAGGTTAGCATTTGAAGGTTATTTCTAGTCCAGACGGTTTTAGTTTTTTATTGCCTGATGTGTCTGTACCTTGCCAAGTGTTTAGGGAAAGTGAGTGATGGGGCAGTTGATCACATTTCTAAAATGTCTGCTGTAGTTTGCCGTCTTTTTATAGTCATATTTTTTTAACTGGTAAGGAAAAAACAAACTCAGAAGATCGATAATTGGGGCATTTAATTTCACCGTCATCAACAAACATTTAGTGACCTTGGTGTAGGGGCACTGTACCGGATAAAAAGGTATTGGGAATATTTGAAAATTGAAAAGCATCATGTCATTCATTGGTTAGTATAGAGGAATATCCTTAGATTACAAAGTGATTATTGGTGATTACAATAAATAAGATAGTTTGTGGAATATTTTTATTTTACCTACTAATCCATTTAATTAGAAACTTGGATTGAATAATTTTGGCCTAAAGCAATTTAAATTTTGAATCGAAGGAAATCAGTGCTTGGCAGACAACTTGCAAATTGGTGAAATGGATCTTTTGCTTTTAATTGATTTTCTCCATGTGTTGAAGAAGTAGTTTATTATTGTTAACTGTTGAAAAGTTTTAAAAATTATAGTCACATCTGTTAAGATTTTGCTGGGTTTGAAAGTCTTCCCTTTCCCCGCTCCCCCCCCCCCCATTTTTTTAAAAAGATTTTATTTATTCATGATAGAGAGAGAGAGAGACAGAGACACAGGCAGAGACACAGGCAGAGGGAGAAGCAGGCTCCATGCAGGGAACCTGATGCAGGACTCGATCCCAGGACTCCAGGATCACGCCCTGGGCCGAAGGCAGGTACTCAACCGCTGAGCCACCCAGGGATCCCCGCTTTCCCCACTCTTGATGCCAGCCCCCTTTCATTTTCATTTGGCTGCGCAGAAAGAACACTCAGGAAGGTGCACGCTAGAGAGCCGGCAGAGAGAGGCTTCGGGAGAGCCTGGGTTTCTCCCCTGGTATCCATCATGTGTGGCAAGAGTTGGTTTGCCTCCTCCATTGAGACGTTTGTCAGAAGTATGCGTGAGTTAAAGCAGTAGCGCTTTACTTTTATTCAGCAATTAATTAGTGAAGATAGGATGTGAAAGCAGTTTTGTCTTTTATTGTGCATTAAGTTCCTATAGTTTTCCATATTGCTATATTATAAATGGGGGGGAGAAGAATGGGGGGGAGAAGATTAATTTTATTTAAGACAGTCATGTTCGGGTAACATAAAGGAATGTGCTTTTTTAGTCTTAACTACCCTTTCCTGGTGTTTCATGATTCTTTGAAAAAGTAATGCAAAGAAGTTATAATCAGCTGTTAAGATATTTGAGCCAACTGGTTGTCAATATGTTGAAGTTTTATTCTTGGTGTGTCTAGAAACTTCATATAAATGCCTTTTATGAAGAAGGAGGTGTACTAGCCTGGCCAAACTGGTAAAGCTGAAATCTGGATTTGATTTGCATATGTGGTATTTTTTAGGGACTTGCAAAGTTTCACACATGAAATAAACTAGGTAGTGTGTAAGGCATCACATGATCAAAATATTTTTCCCCTTACTGCTGCCAGAAGCTATCTATTGCTTTTCAACAATCTTACTTGTTGGGCATCATGCCAAGATGTTTAAGACAACCCCTTACGTGAGCTGTTCCATTCTTAACCTCTTTGACTGAAGTGCCGTGACCTTCACATATGTAGATTAGCCATGTGCTCTGTGAATTGAAACTTGCTGCCTCAGGAAGAAAGGGTTTTTCTTTTTATTCCACTGGGAATTTGACAGCCATTCATCCCTGACCTGGGCAGAGGTAATGCAAGGAAATTGGATTCAAATGGAACGTGGACAGATAACACGGGGAGGCAGCAAGCTTTCTACCTACGAGGATGAAAATATCCCGTGGTACAGATAATGTGCTGATGCGAAGGATCTGAAAAGCAACAGATACAGAGAGAGAGAGAGCAATAGATAAATGTAGGCATTTTGAAACAGTGTCCTTTTAAAAAAGGAAATTGTCATCATGGGCATTTCTAATTAGCTTTGACTCTATTCTTTCTCTTCTTTTCCTACTTAAGTTTTTGAAATCCTTTTCTCATTTAAAAAAAAATGTCTTTACATGACTTGAGAATTAAATAATGAGCAAGCGTGGACTTACATACATTTAATCCAGATGAGTCTCTCAAAAGTGGAAGTCATTAGAAAGTTGGAGAGATGAGTGTATTGTATCACCTGTATCTCAGCAAGTTTCTTTGTCTTTACGCTCTAAAATTTTGAGGTGAATTAATACTCAGTTTTACTCATATGAGAGTTCTACTGAGTTTTGTGATGATTAATACAAATAATTAGTGAACAAAAATAATGAATTTTTGTATTTTTATTAGGCAACTAGTTTTAAAGAACGTTCACCTTTGCTTTGTTAGTAAACATACTTGAAATTAAAGTAAGAGTCTGTATAAATAGTAGTCATGACACTTGATTAGGTTGATATGACCGAGTGTGAGAAGGAAAGTTCTCATTATAAGAATAATGGGTCTGAAGTGGTGCTCCAACTGGTTTCTTAGCAAAAGGAGGGGATGATTAGGGCCGTCTGAAATTTATGAGTGCTTTTGTGTGGCTTTCAGGGCTGAGCCTTTCCTGTGTACATTAGGGCTTGTGAAATATTATGGGTCAGAGCATTCATTCCGGGCTCTGTGGGAGGTGTTGTTGATACTCAGCCCATTCTAGGGGGTGCAAAAGAGGACATCGGTGTGGGGAAAGTGCTTAGTGGATACAATAAAGCGAGAGGAACACACAATTATCCCTTGACTTGAGGAAGACTTGTTTCTTTCCATATGAGGACTAATAAACAGATTAGGAAAAGTATCTGGTTATGATCATGCAGAATGTGGAGCCTTTCATGCATTTCTGGTCACACGGCAGACAGAAGGAGTGATAGTCCATGGGTGGCAGGACTCAGATCTCACCAGCTTGTTTATGTGCAGTTGTGACGATGGAGCAGCGAGTCCAACCCCCAGAGAGAGGAGTGCAGGGTCCAGGGGAGGAGGGGCTTGCCCTAGAGGAGATAGAGCAGGAAAGGAGCAAGGCAGGCCTGTGATTCCCTTCCGCCTGGATAGGTGTGCAGTGCACCACCCCGCCCCAGGACAGCACACAGCTGGGTACAGGTGAGGCGGAAGGAAGAGTAGTGAATCAGCAGCCAAACCTTGAGGGATTTTTCTCGTTTCTTTTTTAATGGTGGCCTGTATTAAGACTGTTTTGTGGGACCCCTGCATGGCTCAGTCTGTTAGGCATCTACCTTGGGCTCAGGTCATGATCTCAGGGGCCTGGGATTGAGTCTCATGTCAGGTACTCTGCTCTGTGGGGAGTCTGCTGCTCCCTGTCTCTCTGCCTTCTCCCCTTGCTCCTGCTCTCTCTGTCAAATATAAAATCCCCTCCCCCAAAAAAAGACTGTTATGCGGGGGCACAGGAGATCAGCCTCTCCTTGGAGTCAGGTGTGATTGGCAAAAATATTACAACACCTTGCTTTTCATTCTTGGCCTCTCAGAGAACTGCATGTTCAGAGACAACGGTTTTAGAAGAGCTCTGAGTAATAGTGATCTAATAAAAGCAATAGCAGTAATAATGGTTCCTGTTACTGAATACTTACCTGTGTGCTAGGCACATTGCACGTACTAATTGCTGTCTTTCAACAGACTTACAAGGCAGTCTCCCAATTTTATGGACAAGTAAACTGGTAGAATTAAAAAAATTGTTCAGTATTCTGGTATGTCTGGTGTGAAAGCCTGTATTGTTTCAGCTGAAGGAGTGATTCTCAAGCCTGGTTGTGCATCTGAATCACCCGGGGAGGCAGACAGGGTATTGAGGCCCGTCCCCCCCACAGTGATTCCGGCATCGTCCTTAGGCTGTGGGATGGCCTGTATGCCTACCTTTCTCTTCCTGCAGAGTTACTGATACAATTGATAGTGGTGGAATTTAAATAAGACTTTTTTGTTGTTGTTGAGACATGTAGAATTATATACTTCGAATCGAGCTTTTACTACATTTTGGTTCCATAGTCCTATCAGACAGAGGAAAGAAAGAAATTATGCTTCAAGGGCATGAAGGTAGCTATTGGATTTTTTTGGTAGTGTCACTGAACATAAATTTACATCTGCCTGTCAGAGGAGACTGTCCCAAGATCTGGGTCATTGCTTGGAGTTATCAAGGGAGGCTATGAAATAGTCTTGCTGTTTGAAGAGGAGCCACTGTTCTGAGGTCCTGTTCTGAGTTATTCACATGTGGTTGTAACAAGTTTCTGGGACAAGGAGGCGATGGGCAGCATCTGGAACAGTGTCTACTACCTAGTACCTGCTTACTAAATAGTTTTGGATTGGAAAATGGATGAACAGACTGGACAGCATCTCGAGGTCATAAGTTCTATGTGTTATGAGCCCAGAAATCTTAAATCCAAGAATGTGTGAAGAGAGCATGGATATGGGAAGTGAGGACAGGTGACAGTCAGGGACCAGAAGACTGGAGACGGGAGAACACAGGCAGCCAGAGTGAGAATGTTAGAATGGAAACCAACACACAGACTTCATGTTTGTGGTGTGCCCTCAGTGAACCACTGTCACGGCAAAAGTGGTAAGATACTCGCCACCCCCCCCCCCCCAATCGGCAGATCTTAAAATAATCAAGATGCTAATGCGTAGTTACCAGAACACTTGGAGAACAAAGGCAGAAAAATCCTCCCAGTTCTTTGGGGAGGTCATTTCATGACATGCAGTCATGAGTATTTCTGTCGGTGTTATTGCCACATGGCCATTCTGGAACCAGAGTCAGTGATATTGGGAGGGTATTAAAAGCACTCGAGCAATGGACCCAGTCAAATCCCTGTTTCCTTTGTTACTTACTTGGTGGTGGACTTCTAGGCTGGCCAGGTCAAGGGATACTGGGATGTGTCCTGAGACCCTGTTAGTCTTTCTCTTCCTAATTATGTCTAGTAGGAGGGTGTAATACTGGGAAATTTCCCACCTATGTCCCTAGCTATTCTTCTCTTTTGAAACTTATCAATAAAATCATCACATCTCACAGCTTTAAAGAAAATCAGTTTGACCATAACCTTGTAGACAAGGTTGACGCCGTGTCAGTTCCATTCCACTTAACCAGAGCTGCAGATGAGTGTGAGTTGTGGGAGGGATCACAGTACTGTCTCCGTTCATGTCTGTTTCCTGGGGTTTCAGCTTGGGTTTTCCTCACTTTCTGACTGCTCCTAAATTTGAGGTTGACAATATTTCTAAATGACTTACCTCCAAAATGTTATTTTTAGCTTAGGAAGAAATGAAGGCTTTTCTGTCTCATGTTTCCTCTTTCCTAATAATATTTGATTTTGTTTCATTATTTATCGTGATAAATCAGTACTAGAGTAATCATGGATTTATAGTTTATAGTTAATGCTGACTACACCTAAGCCATCTCAAGGAAATGAATTAACAGTATGTTTTAAAGAACCCAGAGGAAGAGAAAAACCCAAACAAACTGGTAACCTGTTTTTTAGGCTGTAGCTGTTTGTCACCAGCATGTCCTTTTCTCTAAGACTGGGCCTTTAATTTTGTTTGGTTCTTCACACTTATGAAGGGAATGAGCATCTTTGGTGTGTTAGCAGTCATGTTTTAATTTTGTTCGCTATGATGAAAGGTATCTGTCTTTTACCTAGAAAGCTAACACCTGTCTACCTGCGTTAGTACTTTCAGAACATTTCTGTAGTAATGTATCATTCATCCAGTGCTATGGTTTCCAGCAGTGCCATCGTAGCATTCTGAAACAGCTGAGACAACCTTCAGAAGGTAACTGTCACCGTGCTCAGGACCTAAGTCTGTTAGAGAAGAAGAAAGCCCTTCCCTCCCTTTTCAGGCATAGATAATAGTTATTTGGTTCTCCATGGTAACTCCCTTTTGCCATATTATCAGTACAAAGTGGAGGAGTTAGTCGAACAGCTGTGGGCAGCAGGTGAGAAGTGGGAGCCTGTAGAGGCAGACGAATGAGATGCAGCAAGTTCTGCCAACCACGGTGGGGGAGGGGGGATCAGCTGTGCTGGTTTGTCCCTCATGACCTGAGGGAGTCAGGGGAAAAGCAGGCCAAACCTTTCATGCTTTCGTGTCTGTGAGAGCCTTAGACACGAATCTGGGTGGAGACACCCTGAGTATAGTCATATGGGGACATTTGGAGGGATACCTTCCATACCCCAAGAAACCTTGGGAAAGAAGAACAGGAAACCAGGGTTGGGGGGGGGAGACTTTTAAGTCTGCAGACAGGTACTGTGCTACTTCATGTATGTCCTTGACTCATTCAACCAAGAGGTATTGCTGTCTAGTCAGATGCTGGTCTGTTTACCTACTGGGTGACAGATAGTGTTCTAGGTTTTAGGGACATAGCAATGACTACAACACAGGCCTTGCTTTCATAAGGCTTACCTTTCAGTGAAATTTAATCCCAGGGATCCCTGGGTGGCGCAGCGGTTTAGCGCCTGCCTTTGGCCCAGGGCGCGATCCTGGAGACCCGGGATCGAATCCCACGTCGGGCTCCCGGTGCATGGAGCCTGCTTCTCCCTCTGCCTGTGTCTCTGCCTCTCTCTCTCTCACTGTGTGCCTTTCATAAATAAATTAAAAAAAAAAAAAAAGAATTTAAAAAAAAAAAAAGAAATTTAATCCCAGAGATAGCAGAACCATCTGTCCACGTGGGGCTGACACCCTTTGTAGGGTTGAAGAGCGGCACAGGGGAATTGAACACTTTTTCAAAAACTGGTTACTTAGGGATCCCTGGGTGGTGCAGCGGTTTGGCGCCTGCCTTTGGTCCAGGGCGCGATCCTGGAGATCCGGGATCGAATCCCACGTCGGGCTCCCGGTGCATGGAGCCTGCTTCTCCCTCTGCCTGTGTCTCTGCCTCTCTCTCTCTCTCTCTCTCTCTCTATGTGACTATCATAAAAAAAAAAAAAAACAAAAAAACTGGTTACTTAGTAATGAGGCCATATATGAATATGTAATAAAAATCACTTTGTAAAGGAACTATCATGGTTATTTCTGTAGTCTCAGAAATGCTCAGCATGTGCCTCTTGTGTCAGAGGACATTGATGAAACATAACATTTTTACTGTCGGTGGTTGAAATGGCAAATGGCAGCCCCAACACTGCCTTCATTTCCTCCAAGCTGAGAGGAAGAAGCAGTGCAAACAGAGCTCTCGCTCTGACTCCACAGGGAGAAATCAGATGGTATGTAACTCTTTGAAGGTGCTCCCTTACTTTTGAATCATCCTGCGTTTTTAGTGCCAGGCTGTGGTTCTGGATCTGTTGGGTTTGAAATGTGTTCCAAAGAGCTGACTGGAGATGCTTGGAGGCAGTTAGAAAAGACAGGAGCGTGATTTGGGCCCAGTACAGAACTGTGGGCTCTAAGCATGAGGGGTGGTTGAAAAAGGAGTTCCTGAGATTGCCAGTGGGAGCATGTGCGTGGGGAAGAGGGGTGCTGAGGAGTTTGAGGGAGCACTCTTGTTGCAGGAGTGGAAAGGGAGCCTACCACAGAGCCAGAAAAGGGGGTGGAGAGCATGGAGAGAGTTCCACAGGAGCCACGGGGACAGAGGTTTTTGGAGGGCAGAAAGACATAGCTGTGGTAGGCTCTGAGGAAGGTTCAGGCAAGAGTGATCATTGATGACCTTCGGAAGAACAGTGAGGAGGGAGGCAAGCTGCAGGATGCTACACAGTGACTAGGAAGTAAGAAAGAGGCTTCCAGATGGTAGGAAGAGGAGTGGGTTTTCTTTCTTCTTTTTTTAAAATTTTAATTAGCTGGGAGAGAGGTAGAGAATTTGGTTTGCTGCGCTGCCTGTGTCCAGGCACTGTGCTGTCTGCTTCCTAAATGCCAGGTGTTCTTTCCCTCTCCTTTTGGCCTGGGCTCTGCTTGGGTAGGGACCTGAGGGTCTTTTCTCTTGTGTCCCTGGTATCTGATGCAGTGTCTGGCATGTGGTGGGACTCCGTGAATGATCGTTGAGGGGCCATACACGTTCTGTGAGGTCTCTAACTGATCTAGTCCTTGTAGCATTCGTCTGTGACAGGTTTTGGTTTCCACATTTTCTCCATTCTAAGGAAATGTTTCTCCATTCTAAGCACATGGGCACATGTGCTTTGAGCCAGGCCTAGAGGTGATGGCCCCACGAGTCAACTCTGAGTCGATTAACTCCAGTGCCTGTGCTACCACTGGTCTTTGTTAAGGGCAGAGGTATACACTGGATTTGTAGGCTGCAGGGAAGGAGTCACATTTTATAGAGATTATTTACAAACATTTCCAGAGAATATGTTTTGTAATATATAGAACTACCAATATTTTGGGTGCTTTTGATACCTTTGGTAAACTGGATTGGACATGCGAGGCAGTGAGTCAGCTGGTCTGATAAAGACATCTTTGAACCTCTGTAGAGAGTTCTTAAAACAGAGATGATTGCATTTGGGGAATTACCTTTGCATATTGCCACGTATGTGCTAATACTCTGAGACTCAAGCAGTAATTGGTAGGAGTGAAAGCTGTCGTTACTCCCTGTTATCCTCTCTGAAAACCTGTGTTTGGGAGCGGGCATTCGAGATTAGCCACGAAAAGTTCTGAAACCGTTTGCTCTGTGTGTATAAGTTATTCTTTGATGTTAAACTCGTTAGACATGTATGGATTTTCTATCGTGTATTTATAGTGAAACCATTCTTTTTTTTTTTTTTTTTTTTTTTAGATTTTATATATTTATTCATGAGAGACACAGAAAGGGAGAGGCAGAGACACAGGCAGAGGGAGAAGCAGGCTTCATGCAGGGAGCCCAATGTGGGACTCTATCCCGGCCCCAGGATCACACCCTGAGCCTAAGGCAGACGCCCAACCTCTGAGCCACCCAGGTGTCCCCGTGAAATGGGGACTTTAAATTACAACTTGCTACCCGTCCCCTTTCCCTCATAGTACCTGGAACCTCAAAAGGAAATCACTTGTTTTTCCATTGTACTGAAATGTGAAGTTTTGACTAATTAGTAATATAAAATACTTTCTCAAACAGTTACTAGGTGTTAAGCAGTGCTAAGAATTGCTTGGCATATCTTGTGAATGAGGTACCATTGTTATACCCATTCTGCAGACGAGTTAATGAAGGCATCGGTCTAGGTAGGCCCAAGGAGCATATCTAGGACGTGGCACAGGCACACAGCGTGCACCCAGGCATTCTGACTCTACTGCCTTCTCACATATGCTGCATTTCCTCTCAGCAGTGCCTGATGCGAGCAGAGTTAGATGAGCGGTCTCCATTCCTGTTGTGCAAGCCATCATTATGATAGCTTTTTTTTTTTTTCTTGCTAACTTACATTCACATCATTTGATGTTCTATGAGGATATTGGAAACGGTGAAGAAAGATAACTCTTTCCTATAGATGGGATATTATTTGGTTGATGGAAGGTAGAGTCTTCCAGGAAGCCACACAGTAGGTGGTGCACCACCTTCTGTTCCAGGAGCTATGGCCCTGAGGTGTGCACCTGGACTCCCTTTCCCCTCAGGACACATATCTTTATTATCTGTGCCCCTTCTGCCCTGCTGGTTAGGAAGCAGTTTTGAACTAAAGTGCATTTCTTTTTTGATGAGAATGTGAAAGGGGGTCTGTATACTTGGTTTACTTTTTATTAGCATCTCATCTTCCTAAAGAGAAAACTCCTTGTCCTGATATGTAATGTGATCGAAAGATGTTTTTCCAGCAGCAAGCTTTAAGTTATCGTGTAGAACTGCTCTGTCCAATATGGTAGCCAGTAGCCACATGTGGCTATTTAAGTTAAAATTAATTACAATTAAATAAAATTAAAACTGCAGTTGTGCAGTGTACTAGCTACGTTTAAGTGCTTAAAAGCACAAATGCAGCACTGAATAGATTGTTCCCATCGTTGCAGAAAATATTATTGGACAGTGCTGCTCTAGAGACTCTGGTTGCATCTTGTAATTTTGAAAAGGACTTAAGCATATGATTGCTTTGCATTGCTCCTAGTTAGTGCAAAATGTGAGCTACTTGAATTTTGGATGGCCATAAATAGGATTGAGTCTCGATTTTGAACGTATTCTTTGTTATCAACAGTATACCAATGTGTTGTAATGATCCAAAATTAAAAATTAATGAAAAAACCCAATAAAATAATATTGTAAGAAACTGTTTTTTTCTCTGGAGTATTTTGTCCAGGTTTTTCTGCCATGTCATCTGAGGATTGTTCAGGAACAGAGAGGGCATTTGTGTTGTCCACTATTTTTAGTAGGAGAGAAGATGCTGCTGCTCTTAGGAACCAAGCGTGGGGAAGGCTGTTGCACTTGATTTTGTTTTATAGCCACTGAAAATAAGTGTATGACTGGTTAGTGTTTTTGTTTTTAGTTTTTTTCTTCTGAAATGTTTGAAGGAGAGTACTTGATTTCTGTCTGTGTCACAGTTTGAACTTTAACCAGTGGTTTGGTGGTTGGAATAGGTTATGCATTTTGCTATGGAAAAAAATCGAATTGCTTTCTCAAGGTTGACTAAAATGTTTTAACTCTTCATAGCAAATGAGGCGTGAAACAAATTGTCAAAAGGATGGAGACAAAGTTATTGCAGCACGGAATGTTTAACGGGCTGGTGATGTTCTACCGGAGGTGTGAGCTGAGCAGATAAATGTGTAAACGGCACCTTTCTCCTTTTCCCCTGCCCGATTTTTCACAGCTTGTCTTTGCGAGAGGACCTAAATCTATGTCAGAAAAATCGCAGCCCTTCTGAAAGTGTTAGATTATAGTGTTGCTATGAGGAATAATTAAGAAGTACTATAGGCAATGGATTAGGAGAAATAAACTTCCTGTTTGCAAACATTTTACTGCACATCATCATTAGATGAAGTAAAAATAAATTTTTAGTGTTTCTGGAGCTTGATTATGTGTAAAGTATGTCAGTGCTTCTTTATGCCCATACACTTCTCTATTCATTTGCTCTGCATCATTCTACTCAGAATAATACCCTTTTTCAGGATTTAGGATTTTAGGATTTAGTTGGAATAATAATGCTTGGACTGAAAGATAATGAAGTATTTAAATCATGGACTTTTTACTTCTAAAATAGCAAATGTTAATTTAAGGACCAGCTAGAGGTTTAATAGGTGGCACTTTATATTTTTGGCTACTTCTCCTTCCTTTTCATTTTGAGGCTTCTCCTTAGGATCTTAGAATTTATTAAGATATAGCAAATAGAAGGTTAGAGCTCTTCCAGCCCACTGGGGCTTTTAATTTCAAACATAGATCATAGAATGGCCAAAATGGATGTTTCACAGAGAGTGTGAGGGGAGAAATATTAAATAAAGAGAAAGATTATGCATTGGCCTTTTTTTCTGGGGCCAAATATAAGTTATTTCTTATATTTGTAAGTATTTTTGGCATCTTACAAGCAAAGAGGTCTGTGTATAAATGTGTGTATGTGTGTGAAAATATGTTTATGAGTATATGTCGTGTGTGTGTTTACGTATATGTATACATATTTAATAGAACTTTAAGTATGGGAAGCAGAAAGGCAGCATCCTACCACACTCACATGGTGTTTCTTTTGCATCTTTCCATCTCCTTGTTACTTCTAATGGGTGTATGTGTGACTATGACCACTTTTTTCATCCCTTTTTTACCTTATGACTAAGTGATAGATATATATAGGGAATATAATAAATTGGTTATCCTGCTTCCAAGCAACCATATTTTTTATTGGACTGACTCCAGGCTGCAGAGATGATTGAGGTTGTGTGTGTGAGTGTGTGTGTGATTTTTGTGCATTTATTTAAGCCCTCAGTGAAGATTTAAGAGCCAGTATTTTATTTATAGAATGCAGTCTACATTTATAAATTTATGTAATAGGGACACTTGGGTTGCTCAGCAGTTGAGCGTCTGCCTTTGGCTTAGGTCGTGATCCCGGGGTCCTGGAATCGAGTCCCACATCAGGCTCCCTACTGGGAGCCTGCTTCTCCCTCTGCCTATGTGTCTACCTCCCTCTCTGTGTCTCTCATAAATAAAAATTAAAAAAAATTATGTTATAGAAATGCATGATATTTCCTTTGAGTTTTCATATGTAGAGGTGTCATGGGTCTTACAAAACTTGTAGTAGATGCTGCTTGCCTTTTTAAGAGGGAACCAAAATATTTTTCTTCCCCTTCCCCTTGATTTGCTTTTATCTTTGAAGTGTCTTATATCCGTCATCTTCATCCCTCTGTATGCATATCTGTCTCATACTTACCTAGACTTACCTTTGCTTTTGTTTTTGCATTTATGATTCTCCTTGCCCCCATCTCCTTCAAGTGAATTCTCCTTTTGTTTTCATGGTGTGCTTTTTCTTGCTTTCATTTTGTCTTTTTCTTCCTCTTCCTTTTCTTGATCCAGTTCTTTCTGTCCCTCCTGTGGTTCAGTTTATAAGCTTCAAATTCCATATCCTGCCCAGAGTGAGCATTCATACAGAATTTTTCTTGTGTGTCCATGGTTAACTTTGGCCAATGTGTTTTAAAAATTTGCCCTTTTGATCTCTTCCTGTTGCTGTTTTTTCCCTTCCTAAAACTGTAAGTTTTAAAGATTAGGCAGTATTACTAATTGCCAGTATTTGTAAAGAGACCTGTAATTAGAGCAGGAGTTTAACGAATGCAAACATCTTGCTAAAGTTCTGTGCTTTACTCACTGACCTTTGGCTGTTCAACTGATAATTGCTTATTATAAGTATGCATTTGTTTGCTTATGTTAATCAGGCTGGAACAAACCTCCTGCAGCTTACCCTGAGTCTGTTTCCTCTTAGGTAGATGCTTATTCTGGAGTATGGTCTTTGGCTCCTTAAATTTGAATTTTAAGGCAGATTTAGCACAAACTCTTAACTTTTACCTGCCTCTTGCTGGGCAGCATGCTAAGTGAGAGGAGACAGAATAATACAGTGAGTAAGGTATTCAGTTTGAATCCCCAGCTCTGCCACTTGTAACTTGTGAAATGGCGATAAAGTGCCAAAGTACCAGCTTGTTTCGAGGATTAAATGAGATATAAGCATATGAAAAGTGTTTTCTGAGTATTGACTGCTATTATTATTACCATTGCCATTACTGAGGAAACAGATTTACACTTCATTCAGGGGCAGGTATGAGAGTACTCTGCTCTTACAGCTGCTACTGGGAAAATTTTTTTTTCATTCAAAGGCCACCTTTGCTTTTATTTTCTTTCTTTTCCATAGGTGAACAGAAGAAAAAAATAGGAAGAGTTACATACAAACTTTGAAACGTTGTGATGTGATTGTTAGAAAGCTCATTTCTAATGTATATTATGGTCACTTTGCCTCTATCACAGTCACTGGGCCCCAATATCTTCACCATAAACCTTGAGGAGTTTCTGTGTCCTTAACCAGTAAAATTGGGGATTAAATGAACTGTCCTGAGGATATACTGCCTGGGTCCTTAATAAATGTTAAACTCTTGTACAGTGTAGCTAACGAAACTTTAAAGCATTAAAAAAGAAAAAGGCATATGGTTTTCAAAAAGTGCTTTTAGTTTCTAATGTTGGGACACTGTGCCTTAATGTGTTATTCAGTTGAAGAATAGGTTCTGTCTGTGACTTTCATGATTTCATCAGAGCTGGCTTGGAGGTGTCCCTGCTCTCTGTTGGTCCTTCTAAAAACATATTTTACATAAAAATACATTTCACAGGCTTTTTTGTATCATAGCTTCAACCAAAGTTTAAATGTGGGTTGACTTTACTTAGTAATAATAATTTTGCAGATCATTTAATGATTTCCAAAGTGCTATTCTTACTTAGTTCTCTCGATCTTGTGAGATTTGGGTTATTTTGTGTATACACACACAGACACACACACATATGTAGAAGCTGAAGCACAATTAGTTGGGTAAGGGCACAGCTTGGATTCAAACCAGGTACCCCAAATCTGAGCTTTCTGAACTGCATACTGTCTCTCTGGTGTGTTACAGAGATTCTTTTAATTTATAGATATGTTAACTTAAGCATTTAGGTCAGGGATTGGCAGACATTTCCTCTGAAGGGCCACGGAGTCAGTATTGTAGGCTTTACGGGCATCATCTTAGTTTTAACATCTGAACTCTGCTGGCATGGCACAGTAGAAGCCATGGGCAGTATGTGAAAGACAGGGGAGGCTGTGCCCATTGCCATGGATGCCAACATTTGAATTTCATCTAATTTTATATGTTATGAAATATTTTTCTTCTTTTGATTTTTTTCCCCCTGCCCCCAGCTATTTAAAAACGTAAAAGTCATTCTTAGCAGACTGGTCCTTGGTCCTTCAGAAACAGGTGGTGGACCAGATTTGGTCTGCAGGCCATAGTTTGCTTCCCTCTGGTTTATATCTTGATGTGGGCAGGATATACTTTTCCATTTCAGGTTCCATACAAATCTTTCACCCTCCCTCCAGTTAGCCATCATTATTTATACAACTCTGTATTCTCTGAGATCTTGGCTCAAGCAGCAGCCCTAGCTAGCATGGCTGGGAGGATTTTGGCTTTTCAGAGGAGACTGGGGTCCCCAGGGAGTAAATGGATCTCCCAGGGTTGGCAGTCCCATTAGCAAGAACTTGCGCATATTAAAGCAGGCTTCTTGATTCTCTGTACAGTAGTCTATTTTGTTGGAATTTTTACTGGCTATGATTTAATTGTTTTTTCATGTTCTGGGTACTCTAGCATTTCCTTAATTTCCTTCCCAAAGGTTTTGATATTCTGAGTCTTTTTTTACAGAATGCAGTGGGTGAATATGTTATTCTATAAAAAAATTCAAACACTGGTGAAAACATGTATGTTGAATATTTAAATTCCTTGCACCACTTCTACTTCCTAGAAGTATATACTCTTAAGCTAAATGTGTTTTTTCTAACCTACTTTTTCTTTAAAAATCTGCATGTGAATGCATACAATTATATAAACATAAGTAATCCACGTGTAAGATCGTATTATATACATTGAACTGGCCTTTTTCCCCATTGAAGCCTCTTCTGGACACATCCCATTGGTCCTGTTTTTAACTTTGGGTAATTTTGTGTGTGTGGTGGCAGAGAGGTTCTCTTATTATTGTCTAAGCAGTAACTGAACGATTGAAAAAAACCCAACATTGTCATTTTCACTGTGGACTGCTGAATCATTTTAGGATGTCATTGTCTTTTGAGGTAGTTGGCCAAGAGTATTTGCCTGGAAGGATCATGATAGGGTCTTTAGGCATGGGTCCCACATCACTTCTCTTTGTGACACCCTCAGATGCAGTCTCAGGCTTCTGTGTCACTGTTTACTTGTTGTATGCTGTTCATGATAGTGTGTTACTTTTGATGCTTTAACCCTGTTGTATTAAGGTGAAAGCAAGGTGAGACATTTCAAAGTAATTGAATTCAGTAATTTGAAATTTCAAAAGTAATGGAGAGAAGATGAGAGCACTTCCTATTTGGAAGGGCTCAGCTGGATTTTTTTTTTCCTTAAGTTATTTTCATTGTATCTAGTTAGCTTCAGAAATAAGAATGAGGAGAATAGAAAGGAGAACATACAGTGGTATCATGTAGATCTGAAAATACTTCAAAGTTCTCATTCTTTTTTAGGTATAGTACTAAATAGATACCCTAGTCAGATGGAGGCTATAACTTTGTACTTAAAAATCTCTTAAAAAAAAAAAATGGAACCTTCATCATGTTTTTGGCAGTTTATCACGTGGTAGCCTTGTGAATGTGAGCTCTCGGCAAAACTGACCATGAACCAGAATGGTTCTGGTGCTCACCAGTCCTTGTAGCTCTCTTATAATCCCCATGCCACAGATTTTCTTGGAATCCTACCTTATTTCCCTTTCATTCTTTCATGCTTGTGTTTTCAGTTCAGCTGAAAAAAAATTTTTTTTTTTTTTAAGTAGGGTCCATGCCCAACATGGAGCTTGAACTCAACCCTAAGATCAAGACCTGAGCTGAGATCAAGAGTCAGATACTTAACCAACTGAGCTACCCAGGCACTCCTCAGTCCAGCTGAAAAAAAAAATTTGTTTTAAAAAGATTTTATTTATTTATTTGACAAAAGGAGAGAGAGAGAGAACACAAACCTGGGGAGTAGCAGGTAAAGGGAGAGGGAGGAATGTGTTCCCTGCTGAGTGGAGAGCCTGCCATGGGGCTCCATCCCAGGACCCTGAGATCATGACTTGAGCTGAAGGCTCCAACTAAGCCACCCAGGTGTCCCCAAATTTTTTTTAAGAATTTATTTATTTATTTATTTATTTATTTATTTATTTATTTATTTATTCATTCATTCATTCATTCATTCATTCATTCATGAGAGACAGAGAGAGAGAGAGAGAGAGAGAGAGGGAGGCAGAGACACAGGCAGAGGGAGAAGCAGGCTCCATGCAGGGAGCCCAATGTGGGACTCGATCCTGGGTCTCCAGGATCAGGCCCTGGGCTGAAGGCGGCGCTAAACCACTGAGCCACCCGGGCTGCCCCTTAAAAAATGTCTTAAGCACACTAAGTCTTCAAAAATAACTTTTTCTAATCTCTATGCAAATATGAAAATTGAAAATAAAAACATCTATATTGTTTGTTAAGGATTTATTCATTATTCAGATAAAGAATTTGCTGATTTGGTTTTAAAATATAAATGATTATCATGCTCTCTTCTGTTCTAGTTTTGGCTTGATGAGAGGAAGAAACTTAAAAAACTCCAACATTTAGAGACACTAAAATCTCTGGTTAAAAATAGTGTTAAGGATTTTTGTTTCAGTGGACTATGGGAAGAAATATCTTGAAGTTGTACATAGGAGTTTTTGTTATCTCTGTGACTCTAAAATTCATCAAAATCACATGGCTGAGCAAATATCTGAAATATTTTTTGGAGATTTTTATTAGTTGTATCGGATTTATTCAGTTGATTTGCTGTGAAACACCAATAACCTAATCTAATAAAACACTGGCTGTCTTTATTTTTAGCCTCCTTTTCATTGCTTATTTGTGTATCAAGCTGGCCCATAAAGGTATGTCTTGGCTCTGGACTGCTGAACAGTGTCATGCTATGACTGACCTTCCTGATGTAGAGAAATCACATGAGACCCACAATGAGTCTTTTTTGGTCTTTGCTTTATATATGCTTTGTGAAGGATACAGTTGTTTTATACTCAGGATGTATAGTGGGGTATTGACATTTTACTGATCCAGAAAACTGTGTCTGAATTCAGCTGCCTTTCTTTAAAAAAGAAACTACAGTTTTAATTTTGAAATCTAGATGAAACATAATCCCTGGAGTGCTCTTGCCTTGTTGCAGTGTAATCTTTTCATAAGATACCTGATTTAGTTGGAAACAAATTAGTAACTATGCATGCTTAAAGGAAGCAATTTAATAAACAGGATTTTAGAGAAACCTAATCAGAATTGTAAAATGATACTAGCGAATCAATTGCATTATACAGAATTACTAGGTTAGATGTAGCTTGTAGATAAGGGTGAACAAATCTGAGGCTTCTGTACCACCATTGTCAAAAGCGTTAACAAATTTGCCTTTCTTGAAAAAAAAAAAAAAACCGGCAAGGGAAATTCCCTTGTCCCTTAAGTTTATTGGTTCATTCACAAATTATTAAAAAATAGCCTTCTCAGATCACTTGGTCTGAAGCCAACCAGACAGTGGAGCTGGCTACAGCTGTGACCTGGTCTCTCAAATTAAGTTCAGCACGCTGGGCAAGGCCAACTGTTTGGAGATGGGCATGTGATCAGGTATCGTGAAAAAGGCAAAGAGATGCAGCCCTAAACTTGAGGATTTAGCAAGCACCTGGAGGCCTTGTATGGCAGAGAGCTGAGGGATAGGGTCCAGGAGTGAGGTGAAGACTGGCAGGTGACCCAGACTCTATCTCACAGACTTCTGGCTGCCTTTTATACGTGAGATACAGGCAGTGAGAAGTAAACAACTTTTATTTTAAATCCTTTTTATCCCTTGTCAGCATATATACATGTACTATTAAATAGTTGCCATTAGTTTTAATCACTAATTTTCAGTTCACAGTTTTGTACACATTTTCTTATATTGGTATTACTGCTAGTACTTTTTTTTCTTGTTAGATTTTAGGTTGACCTTGCAAGCATATTTTAATTGTCATATTTATTCAGTGTGCGTACATATTTTGTACTAGGTTCTAGTACAGAAAAGTGCAGAGTATAGAAAATGAATGCCCACTAGCAAACTATTCTATTTTATAGATGAGGAACTATAAGCCTGCAGGAACTCGAAGCCTGGAGAAGTTAACTTCCCTGAGGATAATCCAGGTCCTTTGGCCGGTGAACTAGAATTGGACACCTGCTCCTGTTCCATGTGTATTATGATGCGAGAGGTGTTTTCCTTTATCTTTGTAAGCTGTCTTGCTGTTTAACTTAGCCTCTGTCATTGAGGAGACAAGTAAACAGAAAATTGCAACCAGACCTTCTAAATATTATAATGGAGGTTTCCTTAAAGGTCTCTGAGAAGATCACAGAAGAGATAGGTTTTATTCTGGCTGGAGATTTCAAGACAAACTTGATGGGGAAGGTGATCCTTGAAGGATAAGTAGGAGTTTGCCTGGAGATGGGAAAAAATAAAGAGCTCCCAATAACTTCTGGAACTGTATGGTTTCAGGCTTCCTCAGGGAAAATATCAGGCTATCAGGTCCTGCATGAGAGGGGCTTAGGTTAGGAGCCAGCGATCTGCTTGCATGTGGGAGTGAGGAGGAGCTATGTGGAAAGTATTATTTTTACAAAGTTGTGGATTAGTTTTTGTTTGTGTTTGCTGCATAACAACTTGAGTGGTGTAAAACAACATTCATTTTCTCAAGAGTTTCCTTGGGTCAGAAGTCCAGGTATGACCTGCTGGATACACTCTGTTCAGTGTATCAGTAGGCTGTGATTAAGGAGTCACTGGGCTGCATTCTCAGCTGGAGGCTTGACTAGGGAAGGCACCCTCACATTGTTGGCAGAATTCATTTCCTTGTGGCTGTAGCTTCATAGTCACTTGCTTCTTCAGTGCCACCAACACAGAGAGAGTGAGTTTCTAACTTCTGGGAAGGCTGGACTTTGTCTTCAAGGGCCCACATGATAATGTCAGGCCCATCTGGGATATTCTCTCTTTGCATTAACTCCAAGTCAACTGATTAGGGACTTCAGTTCCAATTGCAAAGTTCCATCACCTTTGCTATATTCTCTGGGTTAGGTGCAAGTCACAGGTCTTGCCCATACTCAGGAGGGGATTGCACAAAGGTGTGGGTACCAGGAGGCAGGAATCCAAGGAGCTGTCTTAGAATTCAGGTTGTATGATACAAATCAGTAAAAGTAGAAGTGGCATGTCTTTTTTTTTTTAATTTTTATTTATTTATGATAGAGAGAGAGAGGCAGAGACACAGGCAGAGGGAGAAGCAGGCTCCATGCACCGGGAGCCTGACGTGGGATTCGATCCCGGGTCTCTAGGATCGTGCCCTGGGCCAAAGGCAGGCGCTGAACCGCTGCGCCACCCAGGGATCCCAGAAGTGGCATGTCTTAGTGTGCTCAGAATGTCATAATAAAATACTACTGTAGACTGGGTGGCTTAAACAGCAGAAATGTATTTCTCACAATTCTGGAGTTTTAATTTCTGAGATCAAGATTGTAGCATGGTAGATTTCATTCTGAGGTCTCTTCCCTTGGCTTGTATACCTTACTGCATGCTCGCATGACTTCTTTATGTGTGTGTTGGGGGAGAGGGGAGAGAATGCCTTGGTCTCTCTGTTGTCTTATAAGGACATAAGTCTGTCACATGAGGGCCTGCCCTTATGACCTCATTTAACTTTTATTACCTGCTTATATACCCTATTTCCAAATATAGTCACATTGGCAGTTAGGTCTTCAACATATGAATTTTGGGGGGACAATTCAGTTTCACAGTTTGTTTATATCATGGGTTACTAATTCTAGTGGCTTGGAGGGGAGCCTAATGGCTGTTAGAAACCTCTTCCCCAAAGGGCAGCAGCCAGATTTGGGAAAATCCTGATTCCATCCTGTTGTAATATGACCTCGGGCAGGTTGCCTCATCTAGGAGATGATTTCCTTCAACTAAAAATAGTGATTTGTAATATTAAGGTTTTTGCGAGATTTTTGTTGGACATGGTCATGTCATTTGTAAAGCATCTAGCACCGTGCTTAGCTCATAGTAGGCACTCCTCAAATGGTGGCTGTTGTTATTATATTTGTGTCTTGATATTTCTGTATATCTTCATCTTCTCTTTTCCACATTAAATGATGTAAATTCCCCATGAATTCTTGCGTTCCTTTCAACTAGAAGTTATTAACTTTAACTGAGAACTCATGGGACTTCATTTTCTTTGTCCTGTGGCATTTGCAAGCTTATTTATACCTTGAATTATTTATATACATCTCTTAATTTCTCTGCTATAGTGTATGTTTCTTAAAGTCAAGAACCGTCTTATACATCTATTATCTTTCATCGTGACTTGCTCATTAATATTTGTTCAGTTTAGACAATGTTGAATGAATGGATATGGCCTCTTATTTCTTTCCTCTTTTATCTGAATCTTTGTTTCTTAACTTTTTTTAACTCCTGCCTTCTTTTGGTAAACATAAATTTCCTTGTACCTCTTGCAGCATTCAAATGTATCATCTCAAAGGTCTAGGTCCATATTCTCCACCTTCCTTGAGAAGACAGAGGCTAGACTTTTCCTTCATATTCTCAACAAGTGAGATTATTTTATCAAGCTACATTTACTTACTTAACTTATTTATTTACTTAACTTATTTATTTTATTTATTTAAGATTTTGTTTATTCGTGAGAGACACACAGAGAGACAGAAAGGCAGAGACACAGGCAGAGGGAGAAGCAGGCTCCAGGCAGGGAGCCCAATGTGGGACTCGATCCCGGGTCTCCAGGATCAGGCCCTAGGATGAAGGCGGCGCTAAACGGTTGAGCCACCCGGGCTGCCCTCAAGCTACTTTTAATGGTATGTTATAAAACTGATACTTTCCCCTTTTTCCCCAAATAAAAAATTTGATCACCTTAAATATACATTTTCAACTGCACCCTCTTATTGACAGCCCCTACTCCTTGTTTCTATAGCATCCGTCCATTTTCACATGAAGAGTTTTGCTCTGAACCATTTCTGATGTACTATAGTATAGAGTCCTGTCCTAGGTGGTGGCGATGGAGGCATTAATGTTTAGGTAAAGCCTTCAGCCCCTTTGCACATGTATAAGAGACTTCTCTGCTTTCCTTTTATTTGACCCTTTTGTAATGAAAGGTGTTAAATTGATACATGTTTGAATTTGTGAACCCTATTTTCTGAAACGATTGTGTGTGTAGCTTAAGGAGTAATCCTAGGCATCTATTATGCTTTTATAAAGCCTCCCCACCCCCCAAGAATTTAAAGCACTTTGTAGACATTACCTTATCAACACTTAGCACATCCCTATGAACCAAATAAAAATCAGAGACCATTGCTTTTATTCTGCAGGGGAGTAAAATGTGGCTGAGAGGTCCAGGAGGGCCTGCTCTTCTGTGCCCTTCCAAGGTGTTTGTGCTGGGGAAACTTTGCCTTTACATTTTCTAACCATAAATTGTCATGTTAGTCTGCATTATAGTAGTGGGTATAATGTCCCAATTAACTCTCTTTACCAAGCCAGCAAACAGGACACCTTTAGTCAGAAGATAAACAGAGCAAATTTATGAAGTGATCTTTCTTTTTAAAGGAAATCTGTAGCTGTACATAAGAATAAAAAATCAGTGTACTGAAAGGAAAGTAAATTACATCTAGTTTCCTGAGGAGGCCTCTTTTAAATTCATTTAGAGTTGGATTGATTGAATGGGAGTTGTTTTAAATGAGCACCCCCCTCCCCCATACTGTGAAAGTTATTTTATACCTTTGAAAACACTTCAGTTTTGTGTGGTCTACCTTGCTTGTTTGGTATCTTGAGATTGTGGGAAATGCTACTATGAGCTGGGAGAAGGCACAATTTAGGGGCTTTTGCAGAATTGGGCAGCCTTCCTGAAAAGGCAGATTAATGGTAAGGAAAAGTTGAATCTTTGGCTGGCTTGATGCCTTTGAGGGTTTGTTTGAAAATATATATAGGTAAGGCAGTCTCACTTTTTTTTTAAAGGTCTTTTTTTAAAAGATTATTTGAGAGAATGCATAAGCACCCTCGGGGAGGGGGGTGGACAGAGGAAAAGGGGGAGAGAGAATCTGAAGCAGACTCTCTGATGAGTGTGGAGCCGCATGGGGGCTCCATCCCAGGACCCTGAGATCATGAGTGTGCTGAAATCAAGAGTCAGGATGCTCAATGGACTGAGCCACCCAGGTGCCCCAATGTAGTCTCACTTTTAATGGTTACTTAATAACTTAAAAAAAGTCCCTCTTTCCTCCCTGTTCCATACTTACTTGTCTTATCCTTTTCTTTGACATGAAAAGTACTCTTTAGCCCAATTTTTGTTAATTGACTGTGATGACATTTTTAGATGTAGACCCATCAATTACCAATAAGTAGATTGTTAAATAGTGAGCAATAAACTAAGTATAAAAAGTGTATGTATCTAACAACAGACACAAATGTTTTTGGAATATTGAATGTGTGCTGGCTTATGTGTGTTTTACAATGGATATATTTTGGTATTAGTTGTAAACTAAAATTTCTGCTCAAGCCCTTTTTTATTAAAAAGTGTAAGGAAGGCAGAGTATGTATGTATCAAGGTACATATTTTGTAACACAGGATAAAATATAACTCTGGTGCCTTTGCAGTCTAGTTACTGTTTTTAGATATAAAAATCTTTCATGTCCCTAACCCTAGATTTGTACATTAGTTAATTTAGCAAATAGGTAAAGGTATAGAGTGTACTTTCCATGAAACACTTTCAAGTTTCTTTCAGTCTGAAGAGGGTAATGTGACTTCTTTGGTTTTCCTCCTTTATCCCTTTCTCCCCTCACCCATTTTTAAAATAGCATTGCTTTTCATACTGTCAGATTTCATGTTGTGACACCCTACTCAGAAGTTATGACAGCAGGGTAATGACAGCAACTGCCTCCAGAGAATCAATCAGGCAATTAATTTTGTAAATGAAATGCTGATTATACAAAGCTTCACATGAGAGGCCCAGTGATTAAAATCAATTTAACAAATTGTTTCAGGTGGGACTTGATTAATAATTTGCCATAAATGCTGGGGATATATGACCAGCATACCTTGTTGTTACTCCTACTATCCAATGTATAAAAATACCTTGTTGTTGCTCTTACTACCCGGCTCTATAAAAATCTGCAGGTAAGCTAAGCACTGTGTCATCCTGTCACACTTGCGGGGATAGAAGCCATATGCATGCACAAACACACTCACACATATTTACCCTTTGCTTGTTTGTCTAGTTAGATAGACCTAGCTAACAATGAAAATGAAATGCATTATTGTCATTTCGGTTTATGTTTTCCTGTGTTCTACTTAAAAACCAAAAACTTGCCCAGACAGGTCTTTTTTTTTTTTTTTTTTTCTTTTTGGGTCTTTTTTCTATGTAGGATGTTTTAGACTTTTATTATGCTAACTTATATTCTGAATCTTAAAGAGTGGCATCTGCTTTATAGACATTTCCCATTCTTTTTTTTTTTTATAATAGTCATGAGATTTATGCTTCTAGCATCATAGCTTCAAAGTAAATAAGGAAAAACTGATTAAAAAAAGCAAACAAAAAGGAAAAATAGAAAACCCACAAGGTTTTATACGCCTCTATCAGAAATGAACAGGATAGGGGTGCTTGGCTGGCTCAGTTCATAGAGTGTATGACTCTTGATCTCAGGGTTGTGAGTTTGAACCCCACACTGGGTGCAGAAGTTACTTTGCCCCTACTAGGCTACAGTGTCCCTGGAGGTGGAGTTCCTGGGTCAGATTCTCTGACTCCCCAGCAGCCTAGATATTTACCATTCTTAATTACAGTAACAGCTATAAACATAGTTTGGGAAATGATGTTGTAAGAATATTAGAAATAGTAACATTATAGACTGGAAATAAAAAATGCCTATGTTTGGCACTTTATAATTTGAATCCAGGAGAAGTCACACTTGGAATAGGAGACACAGCTGGATGTCTTTCTCATATTCAGATTCTAAACATTTGTTAATTCCCTGTTATAAACCAGACTTGGGCTCAGGTTTCATAGTTTTCATTATGTATCTTTGACACATCTAGAAGGCAGTACAATATGATTTAGGAGAAGGTAGCTTGGGGGGGAGGTAAGGGTTGAGGTTTTTTTTTTTCTTTTTTTTTTTTAGTTTTTTATTAATGAATAGGAACAATAATTGTTCACTGTATGTGAGAAGTTGGGGCTATAAGGAGAATTAGGATGAGGAAGACACCATTTCTGCCCTTAGGTGCTCACTGATGAGAGTGGCCAGGTAAGCAGGGTTGCAAGTGGTTGTGATGTTGACTATTTATTGAATGAGACAGTGGCAGTGCTTAGCAAGAGCCCCGAGAAGGCAGGATACTGTATCTTGGGCTTTCTGGAGGAGAGAAGAGTTTGTTCAGTTTGCAGATGCCAAAGGTGTGTGAGGTGCGAGGCATTCTAGGAACGGGTGTGCCTTAGTGCATTGGCACGGAGGTGTGCAAAAGGTCCGTCCGGGTTCACTGTTGAAGATGCTGCATATGGCAGGTGTGGCACCCAGAGGTGAGCCTTGATTATTTGGGTGTTGCACTTCTGGGCTTTGAATTCTTTCGACCTCTTTATAGTCCTTTGCCTGCCTTCTGACTTTTAGGGCAGTTTATTGGTCAGATTTCTGGTCAAAGAATGTGGCAGAAAGGAGAAATCTGTCCACATTCCTTTTGATACTTAACCGTGATGGAAGTTCTGGGAGGGAGGAGGGCTGATTCTAGAATTGTGGAATGCTGGAACAGGAAGGGGCTGTAAGGGCTCATCTGGCAATCTCTCACTTCACATGTGAGGAATCATGAGGCTCACAGGTATGAGACTATCCATGAACAAGCTCCCACACTTAAGCGGTTACTGTGTGCCAGGCACTGTGTTTTGTACCGACCATGTTATTTCATACTTACCATGATGCTATAAGGTGGACCTATTATAATCTTAACTTTTCAGAGGGGGAAGCTTAAGTTCAGGGAATTTGCAGGAACTACCTGAGATCACACAGTATGTGGTGACCCACTGTGTGCAGGCCAAGGCCGCCTTAATTCTAGAGCCTGCGTATTTGACCCCACTTTGCTGTACCACAGGAGGCCAGATGGCTGGATAGTTGGAGAGTTAGGCTCCACTTGCCATAGCAAGCAATTAAACTGTTAATTAGTTGGCTGTCTCTAAACCCTCTCCTTCCTCTAAGGGAAGCTTTGTCAACCACATTTTTGGGATAATTTGCTTTTTTAAGTTTGTACTGAGATTTAAAAATACTGGATATGTTTTCATTTGGATGGTTGCTCTCCTTATTTTAAATCAGAGTTTGACAGAGCACCACCATGCTGCCCTCCCCCCTCCCCACCCTTCCAGGAGGCACTGCTAGGGGACCAGGTCTGTTTACATCCTTTGTAGAGAAGAGGAGGGAGCAGGGTCACGTGTGAAAAGTGGGAGTTATAAAAGCACTTTTTGAAATTTACGAAAACAAATAAGGGAGATTTCTGGGTTGAAGATGGCACATTTCACATCTTTAATGGCTGGTTTGAGATCTTTTAAAAAGCATAGTATGAAACCTGAGGGGGCAGAAGCCATACATTTTAAAAGTTGAGGGTGAGGGATCCCCGGTGGCTCAGTGGTTTAGCACTGCCTTCGGCCGGCCCAGGGCGTGATCCTGGAGACCTGGGATCGAGTCCCACATCAGGCTCCCTGCATGGAGCCTGCTTCTCCCTCTGCCTGTGTCTCTGCCTCTCTCTCTCTCAGTCTTTCATGAATAAATAAATAAAATCTTAAAGACTCTCTCTGTCTCTCATGAATAAATAAATAAAATCTTAAAGAAAAAAAAAAGTTGAGGGTGATTACATGAAAATGTTATTTGTGGGAAAGGGTCTCTACCAGAGCAGGGTTTCAACCTAGAAGGTCTCTTTTAAAGGACTTTTTAAAAACTTTATTTATTTATCTATTTACTTATTTATTTTAAGTAATCTTTGCACCCCATGTCGGGGCTCAAACTGGCCACTCTGAGATTAGGAGTCAAACACTTCTAACGGAGCCAGCCAGGTGCTCCTTCTGAGGGTTATTTTTTAAAAAGTACTTAGAAGAATATTTTTTCAGTATGTGTTTTGCCAGCTTTAGTACATTTAAGAAAAGTATTGCAGCCTCTTTTCCTCCCCAGTTACACCTCACTGTGTACTCTTCTTTATTTCTGTGTGTGCTCTCCTGGTGTTTTGACTCTTCTGGTTCTCCATGTTTCTTTTCCCTTCCTCTCTTTACAGCATCCCCACCCCCTTAGGTTTTAAGTCTGCCAGATATCCCATTGATACCATGTGACACCATGCAGCCCTTAAGGGCTCTCAGTTCTGAGGAGCTGCGGCCTCCTCCCTTGCAGACAAAAGGCATAGTGATGGTTCTGGTTTTCAGTTTCTTTTTGCCCTCTTATTTTAGCTTTTATTTTGAAATGATTTCAAATTTTCAAGGTCTCAAAAATAGTGCAGACAAGTCCCATATACTTTTTACTTTAATACATCAGTTTTGAACACTTTGCTACATTGACTTTTCCCACCTACCTATCCATCTACAACGTATTTTCTCAGGATCCTTTGAGAATAGATTGCGCACACCCTGCCCCTTTACTCCTTAATGTTTGCCAGTGTATTTCTTGGAGCGTATTTCTTGGGATGAGGTTATTCTTTTACAGACCTCAGTGCAGTCACCACTCTTGGGGTATTTAACTCGGGTTCAGTACTTGAACTATAGCCCATACACTACTTTTGTTCACTGTCCTAATAACATCTATGTAGCAATCTTCTTTCCTTCAGAATAGGATCCTGTCTAGACCTAATATGCATTGCGTTGCCCTTTTTCAGTCTATACTGAACAGTGGACTTGAACTTCATGGTTCCATTTATTTATTTTATTTTTTAAAAGATATATATTTTATATTTGTTTATTCTTGAGAGGCACAGAGAGAGAGAGAGGTAGAGACACAGGCAGAGGGAGAAGCAGACTCCATGCAGGCAACTCGATGCGGGACTCGATCCCAGGACTCCAGGATCACGCCCTGGACCCAACGAAGGCAGGTGCTAAACCGCTGAGCCACCCAGAGATCCCCTCATGGTTCCATTTAAATGTGGATTTTTTTTTTTTTTTGGTGAATACAGTACTATAAATATGTTTCCTTATGATTTTCTTAAAAAATTATACATACAGACATGTATATAATTTAAGTGGGCTCCAAGCCTAGCATGGAGCCCAGCATAGGGCCTGAACTCAGCACCCTGAGATCAAGACCTGAGCTGAGATCAAGAGTCTGATGCTCAACTGACTGAGTCACCCAGGCACCCTTCCTTATGATTTTCTTAATAACATTTTCTTTGGATTACTCTTTGTAAGAATACAGGATGTATACATGTAACATAGCACATACAATACATGTAACATACAAAAATATGTGTTAATTGATTATGTTATTGGTAAGGCTTTGTTCAAGAATAGGCTAATGATGGTAGTTAAGTTTTTGGAGAGTCAGGCTTATATGTGGATTTTTGATTCTGCATAGGGTCAATGCCCCTAACCTCCACATTATTCAAGGGATCAATTATATATTAGTCATAGTAACATTTTCTATTTGAACAGTCACATTACAACTAATATGTGCTTTAACTTATCTATGGTTCTGGTATAGTGGAATGAGGTTATGTCTCTGGAAAGCGTGTTTGCACCGGGGCTGGTAGCCTGCATATCAAGCACAGCAGGCACTCTTTGTTTAGAGATAGGTAAATCAGTTGTTAACATTCATAATATTTGTACTAGCATTTTTTAAATGCAATTTTAAAGTTGTTAATTTTTAAAAGTTAATAAAATAGCTTGAAAGAGGCATGATGGTAACCATAGTGATCGGTGGGGAAACGAGCAACTTCTCAATTTGTCTTTAGGTGCCACTCTGACATGCCCCTGGAATTGTTTATCCACACAGGTCACGTACCAAACATCTTTAGAATGATGGTGTTTTTTTCACTTGTAAGATGGGAAAACCGATGGTTAGAGCACTGGAATTATTTATCCAACACTTCATGGCTAGTTGGTAGCAGGAGAGGATCAGGACCCCAGGTCTACCCAGTGTCAAACTTCATGCTTTTCCCTTGGAGTAGACACAGCAAGTTGGTTTCTGCTTGTTTGCAAAAATCTGATAATTGGTAGTGGCTTCCTGCCACTGTACAGTGAAGCTGCTACCAATTCACTGGCAGTGAATGGTTCTGAAGCTTACTGGACTTCAGGAAAATGAATTCTAGGATTGATTAAGCAGCGTCTGTCTTCTGCACATTAGTGGAGGGGTGGAGAGGATCTGTGCCTCATAGTGATTATTCTGGAGTTACACTTTCACATCATAATGATGATAATAAAATCTCTCCCTATTAAAAGCCTGTTATGTGCCAAGGACTTAACTGTCATATCTCCAATTCTCTCACAGCTCTTCAGTGATAGTGGTAGAGTTCCTGCTGGTCAGATGAGTTAACTGAGATGCAGAGAGCTTAAGTGGTGACTTTCTTTAGCATCAAACGGCTAAAAGGGATGAGGTTGAAATTTGATGTATTCCCACAAAAACTTCCTTTCTTGCTTTAAGTCTGTATTTGGGGAATATACCACATTATTTCTCTTTCTTAAATAAGCCTGCTACTGAGTTGTCAGTAGTGACACATGAATATGAATGATAGTGCATACTTAGAGATGTAAATTTTAGGAATAGTTAAAGCCATGGTAATAGCTTTATAGTTTTTTTTTTTTTTTTTGGGTGGTAAGAAATAACAAATCTAGGGAAAATAGAAATATATACCATTACTATTTTAATATTCCCTTTAGATCTAATCTACTCTTGAAATAAAAAATACATATACACTTATGTTTATTTATAAAATATTACATTTGCTAAGTTAAATTTAAAAGTATGGTTCAGTCAGACAGTAATTTATACATTGAATAGACTTACCAAGTTGCTGAGCTTTGAGGTATTAGGCAAATAATAGGTTTTGCCAGTTTATAAAAATCCACCCCACACTGGGGGAACCAAGACAGTCTTATTTTATGGACTTATTCTGTATTATCCAGATGATAGCTATGAATGGGTTTAATATTTGTCTTCTCACTTCATCATTCCTATTCCTGTGGGACAGTCTAGTTGGGGAGACAGACATTTATCAAATAGATAAATATTCTTGTATTCTTTACTGAGTGCCATGTAGGAAAAGCACAGTGGTTTCTGAGGGGATCCTACCTCACTCTGGTGTTCAGGGAGGATTTCTCTGAGGGCGGGGTACTGGTGCTGACTTCTGTAGGAGCATAGAGCTCCTTCCACATGGAAGGAACAGTGTAGTTAAAAACCCAGTGGTGGGGAAGTGTGTGGTTTTTCTAGAGTACCCCAGAAACCAGCATGGTAAGAAGAGGAGATTTCCTTTTGGCAGCAGTGGTGGGTCCAGCTGTGACTGGATTTGGTGAGGGATGGCTGTGGTGGGAGAGGAAGGAGTCAGAATGCATCCCTGGATTCTAACTTGTACGTCTATGTGGGTAGGGGGTATCTTTCACTGAGATCAGAAACAGGCAGGGAGTATCCTAGGCATCCAGGCAGGAATGTTGGTTGGCAGTTGGGTATAGAGCTCTGGGGCTTAGGGGACCAGCCAAGGGAGACCCATTTGGGGGACACAGGCATGAGGAGGTAATGCAACCTGTGGCTTATATGAACTTGGGAAAAATGAAGCTTTGTCTGCAGTGATGCATGATTTTTTACGTCTTGTACCTATTGACTGTAAGAAGCCTACATTCCAATTAGAGTCCTGTTGTTTAACTGGCCATGTGGTGTTGAGCAAGCCATTGCTTTTTCTGTTCAACGAATGTTAATGTTGCCGTTGCCAGGCATTGTTCTAAGTGCTAGATACACAAAGATTAAAAAACAAACAAACAAAATTTTAGCTTTAATTAATAGAATGGTGGGAGACAAGGAAATAAACTATTGAGTGATTTCACTCTGACTTCAATTTGTTAATTTATTAAGAGGAAAAGAAAAAAAAGATTTATGAAGCTCTTACTGTGTGATAAATCCTGTGGTATCTCATTTAACCCCCCAGCAACACAAGAAATGAACATGACTGTACTCTATTAAACTGAGCCCAAGTTATACCACTAGTAAGTTGTATAGGCAGGGTTCACATCCAGGTTTGTCTGACTCTAAACTCCCTCCCTTTCCCTTATACCTTTATTGTCTAGAATTTTAAGTGTTTTTCTAAACTGAGCTGTTTATTTTATATGAAAAAGATGGAGGAGTTTGAAGCAGGGAAGCATTGTCACCCAAGGTAAATATTTGTGCTTGCATAGTAAGTGTAGTAAGTGAATCAGCAGAGTCCTTGCATCAGTGGAAAAGGTTTTCCTGAGATTTCTCTTGCTCTTAAGAAAGCTGATGCCTGGATGAATGTCAGTCTTTATGAATGGCACTAATGGTTAGCCGAAGGCTATGTCATCTTCCTTGACCTCTTCGATATTTTTGTCAGTGACATGAGCAAAGACATGAATGAAATGGCATGCTGATTTAATTGGCGACTGAAGTCAAGATAGGAGATACAGTTAATATATTAGATGTCAGGGTGGAATGATGACTAGAAATAAACAAATGAAAATAAGTGGAGGTACAGACAAACTTCCACCACTAGCATCAACTAACCACCTGAATAATGGAAGAGGGGAAGGTGGGGTTTCGTTACAGCTCATGGGATGGATCAGGAGTGTGATGGGGCTGCCACCCAAGCACAGAGATCCACAAGGTCACATTAGTACCAGTGTAGGCTCTGGGAAAAAGAAGTAAGTTCCTCCCCATATTTTTTGTGTTAAGGGGACTAACACACACAAAAAAATTCTTCAAAAGCAGAATTGAAGAATTTTGCTCAGAAAAAGGAAGTAGATATGATTGTCTTCAAATATTCTGCAAAAGGACCTAAGTGAAACCAATGATGTAAACTTTAAGGAACAGAATTTTGTTATGGAGAAGGAAGGAATTCATAACATTCATGGTTGTAGATACATGGTGGGGGGTTCATACATACATCACCTGTGAACCAATGAGGTTCTTTTCTGTTCTAAGATTCTTTGTTTCATTGCTTAATCCTTTATCTAGAGAATCTTAGGAATTGTGATCAAATGGAGATGTATTGAAGTGCTTTGGAAATGCATGGTAGACATTGGTCATAATTTGATAATGTAGGTCAGGAGGATAATGCAGGGTTTCTAGAGGACATTTCATTGACCTCTGATGCTGTATGTTAATTTGGATGTACCTACACGATGGATGCATTTTTTAAAGTATGCCTAAGAGTTAGGAATTACAGCTTCTGAATGTTGCTTTTTATTGGTAGTTTATGGAAGTCACTTATACATATAACATATAACAACATATTAATATTTTGTGGCTAGTCTTAATTCTGAAAAATGAAAACCCAGTGGTATTTTAAATTTAAAGTATAGTTAGAAAAAAATATTGTGTCTCCTATTCCTGTCCCATTTAAGGATAATATACATGTGACAAACTTCTTTATTTAAAAATACACATCAAGGGGCACCTGGGTGGCTCAGTCAGTTAAGTGTCTGCCTTTGGCTCAGGTCATGATCTCTGGGTCCTGGGATCGAGCCCCATGTCGGGCTCCCTGCTCAGAGGAGAGTCTGTTTCTTCCTCTGCCTCTGCCCATGTTCTCTCTTTTGCTCACTCTTTCAAATAAATAAAATCTTAAAAAAAAATTACACATTAAGAAAATGTTTCTTTCAGATAAAAACTGAGCAAATAAAAACTGCCTTAAATCCCCTTTTTTATACTTTTTTTCTTCATCCCCCCCATCTCTGGTTCCACAAATATATATGTTCTGTGTAACTTGCCTTAAGGAAACCCAAAGCAAAAATATTGACAGTGGTCATTTTTCCATGCCAGTATAGGAGTATTTTGGTCCCTCTCTGCCCTTACCCACTCCCTGCAGTTAGCATCATACTTAGAGAGGGCACCATGGTTCTTGGAGCCAATAACCAATACTAATACTGATGTATTAGAATTCTACTTCTTGATCCTTCCCATACCATGGTAGAATGTAGCACATATTCCTAGATTGACAAAGGAAAACTTATGGTGTGTTGATACTCAAATTCTAAGCTCACGTCTTCTTGAATAGGTACTATCTTGTCAAGTAAAAACACAATGGTTTTAGATGCTGCGTTGCATTTTTTTCCTGTCTCAATTTCATGACCATACATGGATGTATGCTGTAGTGTACATAGGGGACTATGGGCCTGAGTCAGGAAACTTGTGCTCTGGTCTTGGCTCTGTACAAGTGCTGTAGCCCTGGTAAGTCCCCACAACTCCCAGCCTTCAGTATGTCATCTGGGATGAGATTGTTTCCGTGGTAATTGGATTCTGTGGTAGTGGTGACAGTGGTAACTGAGAATAGTGGTATTTTCTGGCTTGAAGAGGAATACGGAATGAGGGAAAAAGTCTTTAGTGCCTTGCTTTATTTTTGACTTAAACTGATCTTTTTTTTTTTTTTTTTTTTAAGATTTTATTTATTTATTAGAGAGAGAGAGAGGCAGAGACACAGGCAGAGGGAGAAGCCTGCTCCATGCAGGGAGCCTGACGTGGGACTCGATCCCTGGTCCCCAGGATCAGGCCCTGGGCTGAAGGTGGCGCTAAACCGCTGAGCCACCTGGGCTGCCTGACTTAAACTGATCTTAATGCCATTAGAAGAACTTGACCAAGAATGTTGCATTATATATTATCATTGGTTTTACGTGTGTCTTCTGCATAATGTACAGAATCGATAGAGAAATTGGTCAGTGATTTTTACTTTTTACTTTTGAGAACATTTTACTTTATGTGATCAGTCATCATTCCTGTGGAGTTACTGAATCAGCACAATCGGAGTCATTTGTGCTCTGTGCTAAGTGAGACATAAAGAAGTGCAAAGCATGGATGTTGCCATTTTAGACTACTTGGGAGGTAAGAAAATTCATGAAAAATGAAAAACTAGTACATGAGTTAAATAACAATGCAAGGCAACTGAGAAGTCTGTTACAAGTAGCACAGGAGAGGGGCACCTGGGTGGCTCAGTGATTGAGTGTCTGCCTTTAGCTCAGGTTGTGATCCTGGGGTTTTGGGATCAAGTCCTGCATCGACCTCCCCACAGGGAGTCTGCTTCTACCTCTGCCTGTGTCTCTGCCTCTCTCATGAATAAATAAATAAAGTTTAAACCAAAAATCAAACCCAAAAACAAATAGCACAGGAGAGACTAGGGTAGGTCCTGTAGATAGTGTTCTTGGGTGTGGTGAAGGGGGAATGCTCTGTTGACCTTGAACCAGGACTTGAGTGAACTTGGGTTTAGACAGACAGGAGAGTGGGGACGTCCTCAGAATAAGGACTAGCAGCCGTTCCCTGTGGGTGAATTCTCTAAATGGGAGTGTGGGTCTGGGATGGAGGAGGATGAATGTGGGACAGCTGTGTCCCATCCACCCCCACCCTACAGAAAACCATAGTAATGTTTGCAGCATGCCTGGGAAAAAACAGACATTTTAGAGTTATATTTAGACATTATCACTGAAAAGTAAACATAGATTGCTTCATGATATGGCAACCACTTCTTACAGGTCACTATGGCTGGCTCTGATCCTTATCGGCCTAACTTTCACATAGCTGTAATTCATGCACATCGCTTTTAAACATTTGACATTGTTATGTATATATTTTTCCATTTCTCGGTTCCACTATGCTCATATGTTATGGCTTGTTCACATATTCTGTAATTGTCGAATAGGTTTTTCTAGTTTTCTTCTTTGAACAATTGGTAAGTGGCTCTCAGAACTGATACAGTTCTTACTAATTTGATTTTCACATGAATTGTGAGTTAGGTATTATTTCTTCGATTTGCTGAGTGAGAAGCCTAATATGCAATGTATCTGGGGTCATATAGTGGTAGTAAGTGGTGAGATAGGGTGTGGGCCTACTCTGCGGCCAAGCCCACACTTTCTTCACTGGACCATGCTGTCTCCCGTCAGTATTAAAAATCATGTAGCTGCAGATGGATTTGGAGAAATCGCACCCCTGCCCCATTTGAGAGACAGGGTAAGAGTTGGAGCAAGATAGAGTTTTTATTTTTTATATTTTTATTTTTAAAGATTTTATTTATTTATTCTTGAGAGACACAGAGAGAGAGAGGCAGAGACATAGGCAGAGGGAGAAGTAGGCTCCCTCAGGGGAGCCCCATGTGGTATCCCATCCTGGGACCCCGGGATCACGACCTGAGCCAGAGGCAGACGCTCAACCACTGAGCCACCCAGGCATCCCAAGATAGAATTTTTAAAGCTTTTGTTTAAAGCTTATTGTCCTGTTATCTCTCAGAGTGAAGTAGTAGTGAAAAACCTACTAGTAGGTATAAAACCTACTGGTATAAACACTCATTTACTTAAATTGGGTTTCATTATTTTTGTCATTTTATAGGTAATGAAATATTACCTCGAAGTTTTCTTTAGTTGCTGGTAATATAGAATATTTTCTCAAATAATGGTACAAAACGGGAAGAGATTCTTTGGGCGCATATTTAATCCAGATGTATAGATATGATTAGAGATCAAGAAAATAGGATAGTTCTTTCAGTGGGTTTGCAATGCTTTTCTTCAATTTGTGGTTTAAGAAATTGGGCTGAAAAAATTGTAGCATATTATATTCAGAAAGAAACTACTAATAAACCATTTCCCTAACTTAATATTTGGTAGTAAATACAATTACGTAGATATCTTTATTATAAAAACATATGGTGGCATACTCTGAAAGAGTGGTAATGAAGGAATAAGTATAAAAAGCATCAAGTCTATTTAAAGTAGGGGCACCTAAAAAAAATAAAAAAAAATAAAGTAGGGGCACCTGGGTAGCTCAGTCACTTAAATGTCTGACTCTTGATCTCAGCTCAGGTCTTGATCCTCACCATTGTGAGTTTGAGCCCCGAGTTGGGCTTCACACCCAGGGTGGAGTACACTTAAAAAAAAAAAAGTCTGTCTAAAGTATACTAAAAGTATGTAAGTGAGTTGTTGTTTAATTTGGATTATCTTTAAAAGTGTTGTTGGATTCTTAGGCCAGCGTTTGATAAACCTCTTTTACCTATAATACAGCCCAAGTATGCTGTCTAAATTGTCTAGAATATATGTTCAAATATATATTTAAAAAAATATACATTGTACTCTTTCTTATTTAGTTGTCCTTGGGATAGAAAACCTTCAGAGGATTTTGGAGGATGTAGGTAGTAGTGGCAGCTTCCCAAAAGGAGATGTAGGAAGGCATGTGTGTGCACGTGTTCGTGTGTGGTGTACAATTCATACATGCATATCTACACAAAAGTTTATTTGAACAAAGGAGGAGTTATAAGAAAGCCTTACCAATAAATAAAATTGCATAAGACACTGAGTATAATTAAACTTACACTAGTTGTTTTGAGTGTTTTGAAAATGGGTGGTACATACTGTGGCCTTCAAAGGACTTAGTTTATAGGATTGAAGCTCAAACTGCAGTAGTTGTGGAATGGTATCTAGAGAGGAGTAACATATTTAGAGAAGTATTTGAGGACTGTTTTAATATGCACAATGTCTCTGATAGAGCATACATTTTATATGAGAAATGAAAATGATGGTACTCTGGAATAGATCAACCAAGGAGAGATGATAAAAATACTAAAATTGTTTTGGGTTAGAAGTGAATAGGAGAAGCGACTTGACCTTTAGGTTTTTTGGAAAAATCTATATTTGGTTTGGTCTTTGGTTTCTCTAAGGAGGAAGTAGTAAAAAGCAGGGGTTGAGATCCTGCACTTGTACATATTTAATGTTAAAAATAGGAAGAGCACACAGCAGGATGAATTTGAGGTGTGGATGAGTATTTAACACAAGACCATAAGGAGAGAAGGTTAAAATTAAATAATTTGCACTGTATAAGTATCTGTTTTCATATCTGAAGTCTCACTGAAAGGTATTAGATGCATTTTGAGAGGTACAGATAATCTATGTATTTCATGTTTCCGATTCTCAGAACTCTCAGGGTTAAGCTAACGTTTTTGACATGGGTGCAAATTAACTGAATTTTAAGTAGGATGGTAAAGGTTTATTGCAGTGATTAGACAGATATTACAAAACAATTTTAGTCACTGATAACATGAATTTGCTGCACTGTTACCTATAGCATTAAAATAAAGACACTCCAATCATTTTTCCATTTTAAATTTCTGCTTTAATTAAGCCAGTTTGGGGGTGCATTATTTAAAGTGAAATAAGTAGACCTTTCCTATGTCCTGGCTAATCCAGATTGAATGTGAAGATAGGGCTGCCTCAGGACTCCGTATTAGAAATTTAGCTTGAAATCTGATTTACTCAGCCTCTCTGTTGGCCATTCATTCATTCTGAAATCACCAGCTAAGCCTTTATTTTCACACTTCCATAGGAAGTTTTATCTTTTGAGAGAAAGTGTGGAAAATAATTATATTCAGCTTTTTTTAAGGCATATGTTCTGATTTAACTCATTCTGGGAAAACTTAATTCTTAACACTTGATTTTTGTTTTATTGCAGTATATCAACATACATGTTTGTGTGTTGAATTGTGAAGTTAGCACAGGTTGTGTAACATCAGTATATAATCATTGTAAGTACAAAATTTCCTTGACTGGTGAAAGTAACACATCTAAAATTCCATGAAATTTGAATTTTGAGCAGAACTGTTAGGCCTACACATATTTTCATTCAGGTGAGATCAGTTCCTGGCAAATTCCTATGAATCCCCAAGAACGTATCCTCTATATGCTGACTTTTCCCTATATGTCATTCTATGTCAGCCCTTACTCCCCAAGCTACAAACATATTGGGTTCCTTCCTATTTTATTATTTTATTTTATTTATTTTTTAAGATTTTATGTATTTATCCATGAGAGAGAGAGAGAGAGAGAGGCAGGCAGAGACACAGGCAGAGGGAGAAGCAGGCTCCATGCAGGGAGCCTGACGTGGGACTCAATCCCGGGACTCCAGGATCATGCCCCGGGCTGAAGGCAGGTGCTAAACCGCTGAGCCACCCAGGGATCCCAGATTCCTTCCTTCTAGATGTTTTCACCTGGGTTTCCTATAGGAACCTCAGATTTCCTGTGTAGAATACTGAAGGCTCCCTTTGGCAAATGGAGGAGAGGGCTGATCTGCTTCTACCTCTGCATATCCTGTCTCAGATGGTGTCTTACTATCTATTGAGCCACCTTTGACTCCTGTCTTCTTCCATCACTTAGTCTCCAAGTTGTGTTGTATTTCCATCCCATTACTTGAATCTGGGCTTTCTTTCTGCCACTACTGCCACCAGTTTAGTATTTCAGCTCACCTGCCTGCTGCAGTAGCCCACCCTGGCTCCAGGCAGCTGCTTGAGAGCAGGCCTTCTGAAGCTGGATCCAACTATAGCTGCCTCTGTTAAAAGCACCTAGTGGTTCACCCCAAGGTGCAGTCTGAAGCCTTTCAGATGACGTGCAAGGCTCACCCATGTACTGTCTTCTGCCTGCTGCAGCTTCTTTGCAAATTCCTGCTTCATTTGGATCTCAACTGCTTATGTTTACTCATAAACATCAGGCAGCTCACCTTCCTTGAGCCTCTGCTTTATGCTGCTCCTTCTGCTCTGTGGTTCTCTATGCCCTGTCCCTCCCCACCTTGAGCCTGGCACTTTCTCACTCATTTATTCTGGTAATCTTTAAGCCTTCTAGAGGGTTTTCATATATATTATATAGAGTCTGGCATACAGTGGGGATCAATGTATGGTTTTGGAAGGAAGGCAAGAAGGATCTCTTGTATGAATGCTGCAGGCTTTTTTAGCACCTTGGGGAGGGATTTCCCTTGCCAGGGCTTCTGCTCCTTTGAAGCACCCAAGGCAAGAAAGTCCCAGTTGAGTCTCTAGTTCTGGCTCTCCGGAATGGCCTTGGCCCTGAGGCCCATGGGCTGACTCACTAAACCCAAAATAAAACTCAGAGTCTAGATTTGAACTGGTTATGTTTGGTAAGATACTGACATAGGGAAGGTGGCTTGTGATTCATAGTCTGGGTGCCTATTCATATGCACTAGTGATCTTTGAAAATTTTTACCCTAGACATTCTGTATTATCTAAAATCTATCCTTTCACTTTCTAATGAGTACTCAGATGCATTAATGTTTGATCAGGAGTTGCAGACTCAGGTCCAAATTAGAGTAGTTTTTCTGAGAATACTTTGAAGTCAAAATCGTTGCTAACCACTCAGTATACTTTATTACTAGTAAGCTAAAAGGAACTGGCTGAGATTAACTGTCATGCTCATATCCTATATGTATAGCAGAATTTTAGATGCAAATGTTTTCTCTCTGCAAACTCTTTCCTCCTTTTGTTTCCTCCTTCGTAATTGCTAAAACCTTCCTAAAAATAAAAAATAAGTGTCATGTATCCATCTAGACCTTTCTCCTAAATGTTCTGGGTTTTTATATGCCACCTAATTGTTTTTTTTTTAATTAAGTAATTGATTTACAGCATATTAGTTTTAGATATTATAACATAATGATCTGATATTTGTATATATTGTGTGTCTTTAATATTGTCAAAAATAAGGATAGTTGTGTAAATGTTAGTGTAACAAAATCTCTGCCTTTGTAATACATAATGACATAATCTGTGTCTTTGTTTATTTCTTCCCAGGGCAGCCCAATGGATCCTATGGTGATGAAGAGACCTCAGTTGTATGGGATGGGCAGTAACCCTCATTCTCAGCCTCAGCAAAGCAGCCCTTACCCAGGAGGCTCTTACGGCCCACCAGGCCCACAACGGTATCCAATCAGCATCCAGGGTCGGACCCCAGGGGCCATGGGAGGAATGCAGTACCCACAGCAGCAGGTTTGTGCTGGTTTTAATCCCATTTCCCCTTCAAATTGGTGATGTTTTGTCTTTGTTGCTGTCTACCTAAAGATTGGTACTGAGAGAATTAGGAAACATTATTTTTTTTTTCTTCTAGTTTTCATAGTTTCTTCAGGTAATCACAGGTGCAGTTTTCTTTCAAAGAAGGAAAGGTGATAGGGCACCTGGGTGGCTCAGTCAGTTAAACTTTCAACTCTCAATCTTGGTGCAGGTCTTGATCTCAGGATTGTGACTTCGGCCTGCATTGGGCTTCATGCTTGGTGTGGAGTTTACTTAAAAAAAGAGCCATGGTTGGCTCAGTCATTAAGCATTGGATTCTTGATTTCCCCTCAGGGTCATGAGATGGAGGCCTGCCTGGGAGTCCCAGCGTGAGCTGCTTAAAATTCTTTCTTTCTCCCTAGCCCTCTGTCAGCTTGCCCCACCCTCCTGCGTGCATGCGCACTCTCTCTTTAAAACAAATAAAAATAAAAATAAATAAAAAGGAAAAGTGAGCTTTTTAGAACAAAGTGGACAAAAAATACCTGTTTGGTGGAGGCTGTTACCGTGTTATTGACTGTAGTTGAAAGATAGGCAATCTCATCATTTTGCACTACATTATATAGATCTAAACCCCATGAAGTCAGCTTCACTTTCTAACATTTCTGATGTCAGACTGGCATGTTTTGAACTGTAAATAGAGTTCTTAAGGTGAAGTTTTAATTATTTAAAAAATAAATAACCATGAAAACGGCATCAACTTTGAGAAAAGTTTTTTTATTCTCCCCAAAAAGTTTTTTTGTGTTTATTTCTTAAGACATTGCTTTCATATAAGAGGATTTGGTGTACATCTGTTTTCTTAGATTTGGATGGGTTTTGTGTTTTACTTAAAAAGACTTTTTTTTTTAAAGCCCCCCAGTATTTTTCTCCTTTTTCTCTAGAATCAAATAGTTGGAGTTACTTTTTAGCCATAGTAAACCTAGAGTCTCTTGGATACTAGAGTATATCCTTGTTATGTTGGCCTGAGGAAGCATGAAATTAGGAAAAGACTAAATTAGATTCAGACTCGTTAAGGTGTTTAGTCACTAGAAATACCAGAAAGCCTTATTTATAAATTCCCACACCAAGTCTTTAACCCTGGGGGTGCACTGGGCTGATGCTGCATACATTTTCCTGCCTCCAGATAAATTACTCCTTAATGTTGCTAGTACCCCATTCCAGTGTTTCATATACTTCCTCTCTGGAAATTCTTCCCTGTGTTTGACCAAAAATCATCTGTGGCAGAAAAAAAAATGGATCAGACTTTTCTTCTAAGATGGAAGTGGAGAATGATACACTTTTACATGCTCCAGAGCTGTGTTGATGAAGTTGCATCTGAGCCTTTTATTTTATAGGCTGAATATTATTTTTCCTCTTTATTTTTTGTCCCTCCTTGGGCGGTATTTTTATTTCAAGATGATTGTAGGGAAAGATGGAAGTAGCTCAGCCTTTGAATCCTAGCTGTTGGTTCCTTAAATAGCTGTTATTACTCCTTTATTAAAATTGGCTGCCCAGAATTCTGAGTCACTTGCACACTTACTTAATTGCTCTGTTAATTTTTTCAGCATAATTCCGTTCTTCCAGAAATATTTTGCTGCCTAGAATAAAACATCTTTAGCTGAGGTTACTAATTGTGAGGGGGAAATAGTTTGTACATGATTGAAAAGTAAGACATGATTGAAAAGTATGACATGATTTTCTTTTCCTTTTTCTAGTTTTAATTCAGCTTGCTCTTAGTTGAGGGGAAGAAAGCCTAAGCAGCTTGCTACCAAAATCCTATTTCTCCTCTGTAGCTGATTTCATTTGGGGGCTGATAGTCCTGTATGATAACCCCAGCCACAGGAAGAGAAGAAGGGAAGAAGTAGCAGGACTTGTGGAAAGAAGTAGATGCTAATCACTCCTTGTTTATCTCTATCTTCTTTCCACTATATTTTCCTGCTGTCAGAAATTCATTTTGAAAGGTGATGTTTATGGTAAGGTACGAGATACTTCTTTATCTTTTTCTCTGAATGAATTAAAGTCTTATAAGTTTTCGACTTTGGCATAGTTTGCAATGCCAAAGTAGAAGTCCAGCAAATGGAAAAGAGTGTATAAACAACGGTTACCCCAGGGGGCGCCTGGGTGACTTGCTCCATTAAATAGTTGCCTTTGGCTCAGGTCATGATCTCAGGGTCGATCCAGCCCTGTGCTGGGCTTCCTGCTCCACTTGGAGTCTGTTTGAGGCTCTCTCTCCCTCTTCCTCTGCTGATCTGCCCACTTGTGTGTGCCGATTCTCTCTCAAATAAATAAATAAAATCTTAAAAAAAAAAAAAAGATTACCCAGGAATATTTTTTTCATTATTTTCTTTCCTACATGTGTAAGCCTGGAAGAAGAGGACGTACATAAGTACATGAGTAATCTTAATTTCTTGGGTTCTTGGTATTTTTTTTTTTAATTCCTGTGTCTCTTACATACTTTTGAAATTCAGTAACTCTTGGATTTCTTTGAAGGGACAAATTGATGAAGATAACTCACCAACTATTTCAGCAAATTTTTAAATAAGATTTTAGATTAGGCATTTTACTGCTAACCAGAAGAAATGCCTAATTCTAATTAAGGACAAATCTTTCTGATAATGAAAGGAAAGTAGTGTATCTGGTAAGAAATTGAATGCCTTGGCCATAATAGGTCAAACTTTCATATTGAGTTCATCATAATCAAGTGTTCTAAGTAATCTGTATTGCCTTTTTGTCCTTTAATTTAGTTATGATATAGTCTTAAAATATAGTATCTTGTTTTGATAAGTAAAAGGCTAAAAATGGCTATGAATGCATTTTTGAATATGTGTAACACTTTAAAAGGGACTCAACTTTTAGAATACCAGTTCATGTGATCAGTTAGGTATAGGCTAATTAATAGCCTTGAATGGAAAAAAATGTAATTAAGAAAGTTTTGGGTAAAAGTTATTAGAGCACATTTACTTTGTTAGTTTTAGCCAGTGTTCTTGGTGGGGAATTCTCCATGAGTTGCTTTGTTTGTAAATTTTGGATAATTATAAACTTGTCCACAGACAAGGCCCTGGCACAGGCTGCTGGTCCTGTCCGTTTTCTCCTAGTATTAATGTAATTGGCTGAGCATTTTTGTAATCATGGCTGCTAATGTTTCTCAGGGAAGAAGTTGAAAGATAATGATGACATTGAGGTTTTTCTTGAGTGGACATCACCACCTAGGCATGACTTTGCTTTGGATAGCCTCCAAAGCTTTCTGTGTTTGGTTTGTGAGCCTCTAATGAGCTGAATCAGGTTCATTTAATATTGCTCATATATTTCTGCAAAGGATTAAAATGCAGGAATTCAAGTTTGTAAATTGAGTTGCCCACTTACCAGCTGAGTGGTAAGTTGTCTTTGGCTCAGGGGTCACAGTTTGATTCCTGGCTAGCGTTCCACTCCTGTGATAGGAATTGTAAATGAGTATTCTGTTAGAGAGGACTGCCATGCTTATATGAAATTTAACATGGATAATATCCCTGCTTGCTTTTTGTTTCTGAGAGTCAGGAGAAACTGGCCATCGAGTATTTGATTTTAGAGTTAACCTGGTAATTCTTGATTTTTGTAAGGTGATAATTTTATTTTTGCAATATACTCATGACTAGGTCTTTGAGCATGACATGATAATAGTACATCATTTTGGTATTTATTAACTGGAACTAGATTTGTGCTCTTTCACATGCTGATTCTCCCATACCATCAGGCGAATACATGGCTAAACAGATTAGTTTTGCACAGTGCCCTAAAAACTAGTCTACTTGAATTTCTATTGAGCCGAGAGGGGAAATGAATTTTCTATGCCTCTGTGGAGAATGTTCTGCCTCTAGGCTCCTGGAATTCAAACTTGGAGATGGTTAACGGAAGTATACTGGTTGATTTCGTCTAATACAGAACCACACAGAGGAAATATAATCTTTAAGGTTACCAGAATCTGACTCTTGAGTTTTTTTAGATTTTTAAAATAACATAGACACTAAGGTACCCCTGGCTGGATCAGGGATGTGGGTGAGCAAATGTTTTGTTTTACTTCTCTTGTCCTTTGTGATTATAAATGTATATGCAGGCCTGTGCCAACTTGCTTTAAAAAAGATTTTCATATAAAAGAAATAGCACAGGGGAAATAGGCTACAGAAGTGAAGGTATATTTATTTGTGTCAAGCACATTTCAATTACCGCATGTAGTGTTGAGATTTTTCCTGAGTTATCAAGGGTTAGTGGGTTGATATTTTAACTATTCTTACCTTACTGCAGAAGTTTGTATAATCTAATGCCTCTTTGCTTTATAAAGCCAGGGAAAGGGGAAGAGGGCAGTGAGATATTTAAGTTTATGAGTATTTTTATAATGGAAAACACGACCTTTTTAGTTTTTAAAAACACATCTGTCTTCCAAAGACCTTTACAAAAATAAAAGCATGATATAACAACAAGAATATAATAGTTTTGAAAGGTATTCTGGAAAAATTAAATAGAAATTAGTTATTTTTGTTAAGGTGATCCATCTGAACTTATCCCTTAAAAACCTAATTAAAGTTGAAGTTCTTTTGAAGAAGACTTTAGAAATCAATAGGTATTCTCATTTGTGTCTTTATCTTCTGTACCCTTTGGATATGTGTATTTTGCTGTGTGTTTTTTGAGTAAAAGTGTTATGTTATTTCAGAACATAAGCATTTTATTTGGTGCTATCTTAACAGCCAAAACACTTCTTCCAATGCAAATGTTTATTTTGGCAGCAGATGTTTCTAAAAGGAGACAAACATTACAATTGTTTGGCTAAAATAAATGTTTTCTTTGGGGTTATTGAGGCAGCCAAGCAAGTTCTAGGATTCCCACCTGTGTTACTTTATATTGTCAGTCTATTTGGGTAAAAAATGTTTACTTTAAAAAATACGGTTAAAATTATGTCTTATTCAGTTTGAACAATGTCTTTGAAAAGTCAGGATGGATGAGGAGGGAAGGGTTGGTTAAAGACGTAACAATTACAGAATTATTTAACATTAAATGTTTGTTTAGACTCCGTCTCTGAATCCTAAATGTGAATCCAATAATCAGGGATTAATTTTGGTTTTGCATAATAAGAGCTTAGACATCCTATTTTTAAGGAGCATCATAGGGTGGGATAGGATGAGAAAGGAAGACTTGACTTAACATAACGGAAAAGAACTGGTGTGTAGAGTTTGCTTTACATCCAGGCTCAGTTTTTTTGATAGTTTATGTTTACTCAAAGACACACCCACTCGCACTTATGTGTGCACATGCTTGCTTGCACACACTTATTTAAAGCAGAATGTTTGTGTGACAGTGGTATCTTAGTATAACCAAATGTATCTCCATACGCATACTGAATATATTAAACATGTATTTTATGTGTGTTTTAGATATGTGTACATATATAAACAAATACATGAATAAAATGAAGGTAAACATTTTGGGCAGTAAAATAATGAATGCTGAGAGATTTCTCTCACTGTGTTATTTGTAGCATTTTTATATAGGCATGTTCGGTACCAAGAGACTAGGAGCCAAGCTGCTTTGCTTGCACACCTGAAATGTTTGGAGTCCTTTCAGCGGATTGCAGATTTGTATAAATAATGGCCTTTTGTTGGCCGCATTTTGTCTTGATTTTCTCAGTTGTTCTTCATCAGTGAACATAAAGGTATTTAAGGTTTACCAACAAAATACATTTACACCTCATATTTCTGCTTCCAAGTAGATAGCAGATGCTACTATCACTGATGCCAAAGTTCCCTGTAGATGGAGTTTTGTACCAAGAGAATATTTTTGAAAAGATTTGTAGATATGATAATTTTTATTTGCTCCTTAAAATGTAAATTTCTGGAATACTTAACTGGTTTTATTTACTTTTTATATTGTAGTTGAATGTAAGCATATTTTGAAGCATTCAATGTGACATCCTTAGAGGAGGATTAGAAGAGATCACATTTCAAGTTACATAGAAATTTTTAAGTTGTTAGCCTTTTTCCTAAAAAATGAGCAAAAACCAGGTTTCATCTTGAAAGTTTAATGAGAAAATATGAGATGATTTCTCTTGTTGTTTGGATAGCTACTTTTACATTAGAAAGTTTATACCAAATAGATTTGTTTTTTTATCTGAACATTTACATTGTTCTAGGTATTTATTATAATGTGTACAGCACCTGTTCTCTGCTTGTAGTTTATACCCTTTTGTCACTCACATATGAATTCTACATATTTTACACTCATGGACTTTCAACTAAAATATCTCTTAAGCTTTTCTATTATGTTTTTGTCTTTGAGATATAAATCTCACACATGTTTTAGGTAGCATTAGAATTGCCTGAGTATATTTTAAATAAATTTTGATTTTTTTTTTGGTTTTACAAATAAAGAAACATTAAATGTGATATTTATGTTAAAATTAAAGCAATTCAAATAAAGCTAACGGTTGATACCAGTAAACCAACCAACCACATTACTTCAGTGCTCCCTGAAACACAACCAACCACAGAAATCACTAAACAACAAAAATCCCAGAATATAAATTGACAGTTACAGTGACTGGCATAATTTATACAGTAGTTCTCAAGTTTGCTGAATATTAGAATCTCTCAGGGTGCTTTCCAGCACTCCAGATTGGGATGTTCATATCAAGGACATCTGAATGTTAAGGCCCCCTTCTGTCTTTTTCTGAGCTCCACAGGTGACTCCCCAGTGTAGCCAGAATGAACAACCAGGTGATAGAGATGGACAAGTAAGTAAGGACCCCAGACTAGATTTTGGGCCAGCAGCATTGCCATTCTTTGGACCCTGCCCAGGGAGTCAGGTGCTTACTGCTGCCTTAATGTGTCTAGAAGCAGGAGGTGGGACAGTGGAGTCCTCGCTGATTAATGCTGGTAATCTGCGTGCGATCTTGGAAAAATCAAGACCTCACCCTGCTCATCTACTGAGTGAGGGACTTTGACTATGAGATCTCCTGGCTTGGAGATTTAGATAACTATTATTCAAAATAATACTTAATGTTTTTTCATTTTAGTTTTAAATTTTAGAGTTTTGTGCCTCCAAGTACCATCTTCTGAAATTGATGCTTGATGGGTTATATTAATAATTACTAGCCTACATTCTTTAAAATTATTTGTAGAGGTGAAAGAGTTGTTCTTCCTTAAAGATTAGCAAATTGTTGCAGTCAGTGCAATCAGTTATTTACTTAATTTAATTTTTTTAAGATTTTATTTTTGAGAGAGAGCAGAGTGAGAGAGAGCAAGCTTGAGAGTGCACAAGCAGCGGGGAGGGGCAGAGGGAGAGAAGCAGACTCCCCACTGAGCAGGGACTTGGGAGTGAGAACAGGGAGCCCATGCAGGGCTCCATTCCAGGACCCTGGGATCATGGCCTGAGCCAAGGGCAGAAGTTTAAGTGAGCCACCCATGCACCCCTAATTTTATTATTTTTAAAGTGAAAATTTTCTCAGATAACTTCTTCTTCTGAATACCTGTCGTGTGCTAGGTATGTAGAATGTTGTCTGTCCTTTCTAATACGTAGAAAATCATAAGGTTGAGTGAGATGTTTACTTTATTTGGAGTCACAAAAGGAAACAGAGACCCAGTAATTACTTACTCATTTAATACACTATTACTTTCTAAGTAGTTCTGAAAATAAGTGTATACCGTACATTAGGATAAACTGTGTACAGTGAGTTCTGAATAGAAATAGGGACTTTTAAGACTTATATTCTGTGCTATTATTTTCACTCCTCTTTGAGTGCCACAAAGAGGGATTTGCTGGCTGTATTTTTGTCTTTTAAAATGGTTTTTCTCTGGGTGGCTGGGTGGCTCAGTCAGCTGAGCATCTGCCTTGGGCTCAGGTAATGATTCCATGGCCCTGGGATGGAGCCCCATGTGAGGCTTCCTGCTCAGAGGGGAGTGTTCCCCCTGCCCCCCCCCACTTATATGTACTTGCTCTGACATGCACTCTCTTTCTTTCTCTCAAATAAATAAAAATCTTTAAAAAAATTCAGGCTTTTTCTAAGGGTAAAAAGTTTTTTAACTTCATGTTAGTAGCTAGAAGTTAAATTCTTTACGGTCAAAAGTTTTTCATGACAGCTTGATTATTTTTGTATGCAACAAATTTATGAATGTCCTTTGTACTTCTTTTTTTAAAAGATTTTATTTATTTATTCATGAGAGAGACACGGAGAGAGAGAGAAGGCAAAGACATAGGCAGAGGGAGAAGCAGGCTCCTCGCAGTGAGCCCAATGTGGGACTCGATCCTGGAAGATCCTGGAACTCCGGGATCATGCCCTGAGCTCTGAGGCAGATGCTCAACCACTGAGCCACCCAGGCATCTCCCTTTGCACTTTTCATTTTGGAAAATAATATTAAAAGTTAAATCTGTAGTTTTGAAAGGAATTAGAAAAGACAGTTTAGGAGAGAAGGAGAAGAAAAAGAAGATGGATGAGAGCATGAAGGGAAGAAGGAAATCACAAGGCTGCAAATAGGAAAAAAACAGCAGCCTTGCTTCTTTACGAATGGCTGTGTAGATGCCTTCCTGGTGCTAGGGAGCTTACTCAGCCTGGGTTCCTCCGCCTCAGGGGGAACTCCCCATATGAGATCAGGTGTTAGAAATTTCCTGGAAATTCTGGAGCTGAGACCTGAGTGTGGTTAGAATGTATGTATAAAGCAAACATTCCTTACCTACTAAGCCCCAAACCAAAACTTAGCAACTGTTGACAACAGCAGGAGTTACCAGCTTCCTATTTCCTATGAAAAAGTATGTTTAATTGAGAAAGCAGACTGTATTCCAAAGAAGTAACCGAATTAGTCTGTCTCTATTGATATTGAATCAGTAAGAACATACTTTCTTTTTTCTTTTTTAGTAATGACCAAATAAACCGGTGGAATTGGCTCTTCAGGGATAGTCAAAAACACGATCCAGGTCAATTTTTATAAAACATCAAACAATCAGAAACAAAGAGTAAGACTAATGTAAATAGCAAACACTGAAAAGATGGAATTAAAATGCAAAAAGATCCGTTGCTAAGATAATTGTTTAACTCAATGGACCTGAGACTGGGAAAAACTAGCTCTATCCGGATAGTTGTAGATGAGCCCCCAAAGTAGGGCTAGGGAGAAGTGTCTGATGGAAACTCCAATCTGAGTGCATCCCAGAAAAGACAACCAAATAGGGACAGTTTCCCAGTATGGCCTGTAAGGATTATGTGTCGTTTTATAATCTATATCATTGTTACCATTGCTTGCAGAGAAAGCTGGGGAAAAAGGAAGTATTGGAATAATTGTTATTATAATTGATGGGTTGTTATCACCTCAGAATACTTCTTTAAGGGTGGCTGAGAAGGAAACTTCCTTTTACTTAATTAGTATATTACCTTAAATTTCTAAGATTTTCTGATATCCCAATAGTCTGGATATTTTAAGCATTTTACATCCTTGGAGGTTTCCTCAGAGTGTTTTGGGCTTCATAGCAAAGTAAGACTTCCCCTTTCTACTTAACTACGTGTAAGTCCTGTGCTCTTCATCACAGGTCTTTGAGATGAGAGGATCTTATTCCCCAGGAATTGGCCAAATTTTGATACTTGGGAGAAGAGAAAAGACCAGAATTTATTTCTTTCAAGTCCGTTGGACTGCAAGGGAGACCCTTTCTCCATTATTGTCTCTGACTGATTTCTTACCTATTCTTCCTTGTTGGTTTCAAAAATAAAGAGTGAAAGGAGTGACATCATTGGCCCTAAGTCTTCATGACATCAGGTTATCACAGCACACTTGGACATTTCCAGAATGATCATTAAAAGCTGATTTACCACATATATGCATTAGGTCATGAGAGTAATAAAATACTGAATGGAGAATGAGGCAGAGGGTTCCAGGAAGGATTCCAGAGCCCACTGGGGACTCAGCCACTGCTGCTGAAAGACACAGAAACTGGCATTAAGCAACATGCAGGCTTCTTACTTCCCAATCAGAGTTTGCTATGGTTGGTCTAACTGAAAGAATTTAAGTCTCCTAGCTGCTAGGGAGGCTATGAATTTGAGTTTTCAGGTCTCAGTTGTAGGAGGCAGAATGGTTTGGATACTACATCTTTGCAGAGAACACAGAATTACTCCTGACAGTCCCAGAGTTTCTCTGGTGTAAACATTTCCCTCCTTAGTCTTCTTGTTTCAATAGATGGCAGCTCCATCCCTTCTGCTTGACCCCGCAAGCACCTCACAGTCCTCTTCTTTTTCTCAAGCTCTCAATCTGTTAGAGAACCTCATTGCTTCTTTCTTCAGAATAAACCAGAAATGGCACACTTCTCACCACCTTGAAGGCTACTGCCCTTGACTAAAGGTCCATGGACACCACCCCCCATTTGTATCACCATAGTGGACTCTCTTGACTTGCTGCTCCACAGTCTGTTTTCAGCAGAGTGACCAGAATGGTCTTTTGAGATGGTATAAGTCAAAGCAAGACACCGAGTCCCTGGTCCACTTCTATATCCACATCCCCACACCTGGCTCTTCCTTCTGCCTGGAAGGCTCTTGGCTGGGTGTCGGCTTGCCTTCTTCCTTCTTTTAAATTTCTGTTGAGATGTTTGTTTGATCTTCTCAGACTTCTTGAGTTGAACTGCACACTCCTCCTGGCCCTGGCCCTGTTTTATTTCCTCCATAGCACTTGCCACCTGAGGTGTGCTTGTTGCTTCGTTGTCATTCCTATTAGGATATGAACTGTAGACAGCAGAGACTGGGTTTTACCCTGCTGTGGCCTCTCATCTAGAACAGCACATGGCTCTTCACAAACATTTCCCAGCAAACAAAGAAGAATGTGCAGAATTGTAGACTCTGGCCAGGGAAACCCATGGAGCCTGGTGCTGAAAGGTTCGAGTGTGTTCGCATTATATCTGCCACCTGTATGTGGCTGAGAGGCTGCTCCTTGGCCATGGCTTCCTCAGTTTCTGGCTGAATTGCTAGTACCCAACTCCTAGCTGATCTGGTAGGAAGCCTACTAACAACCACTGGGCTGTCCCTGTAAACCTGCTGTTAGATTCCAGAGGAGTTTCTGGTACCTGAGAGGCCATTACGGCATGGTGGTTCTCTGTTGCTCCTCCTTCCAACATGTGCAGGATTAGGGGCCTGTAGTCCTCTCTCTGATTCTAACCCCACTGAGAAAATTGGAGACAGCACTACTCTACATCAGGGCTGGTAATGTTCATCTGGTTTCTCTTGTATTGAGTGAAATACTTAGTAGGGGGAGACATGCAAAAATTTCCAGACCCTAGCTGAATTGGATTTGGCGTAAATGTGGTACAGGCTCAGGTCTTTGTCCTAACACTGGTCATTTGACAGTGCTTATGGAGGAAAACCCCCCAATGAGTTAGGATGCTGTTTATGGAAAACACATTTTTCCAGTAGGGATTTACTGGTAGAGGAAGAGAATTCCTTCACAATAGAAGCAGAGCTGTGCCATGCATGGTGGGAGTATGAAGTATCTGAAAGGGGCTTTTAGACCCTCGGTGGTGGGGGAGTAGTTTACATCCAAGCTTATATTGGAATTGTGTAAAAGCCGGTAGTTTATGGGGAAAAAAACCTTAAATGTGATGTTGCAGTTCTCCATCAGTGAAACTGGTAAGTTGAGACCACTGTTTTTAGCAGACATTGTTTTTCATGTGCTTTATGGAGCAAGCACACTTGTATAAAGTGTAGCTTTTAGAAGAGGTGTGTTAGGGACCGAGGTTTGGAATTGTTAACCTTTGCCTACATTGTGCTGTTGCTTGTTTCCAGAAGCAGAGGTCATGGCCACACTCAGAATGAAAGTTACACCCAGGAGTAAAGAAATGCAGTTTAGACCAAATATTACAAAATTATCCCTATGTGCTTTATTTCAGTTGAGGATGTATGATAGATAAATAATTGACTTTTAAGGAAGTACAAGGATTTAGTGCCTCAGTATCGATGTGATCTCATTGCCCTCTTCCTCCGCATCGTGATTATCACTGATCACAGTTTCCTAGCTGTAAAATATGAGAGATTGTCATTACTTGCCAGTAACAACATCAGTCCCCTTGCTGGGTGTCACACTAGGTACTTTTATGTCCGTGCTCTTGTGTAACCCCTGCTGACCTTTCGTTTATCTCCACTTTCTGAATAATAATAAGAGCTAATATTTATTAAGGGCTTACTCTGTGTCAGGCACTGTTTTACTTACTTTATGAGGATTAACAATCTTCATGATGGCCTCCTGGGGCATGTGTTATAATCCTCAGTTTATAGATGAGGAAACTGGTCATTTGACCGTGTTTGTTTAAATTTATGTACTCACTAAGTGGCATGGCAAGAATTTCAGATCCTTGGCACTTTACCTCTGGGCCCACTCTAGCATAAATTTTATGATTCTGGTAAAACTGGAATGCTTCTCATCAACTGAGATGAGAATTCATTTGGATTTCTGAATAGTAAGACTGATTATAGTTAAGATAGCCTAATTTTGACACTGAATGTTAGTTTCATTAGCTTTGTAACCTTTACCACGTTGAAAATGGAATGTTGGGCAGCCCGGGTGGCTCAGCAGTTTAGTGCCGCCTTTGGCCCAGAGCCTGATCCCGGAGACCCTGGGTCAAGTCCCACGTCGGGCTCCTTGCGTGGAGCCTGCTTCTCCCTCTGCCTGTGTCTCTGCCTCTCTCTCTCTCTCTCTCTCTCTCTCTCTCTCTGTCTCTCATGAATAAATAAATAAAATCTTAAAAAAAAAAGAAAATGGAATGTTACCTACGAGGTCTATCACACTTAAAGAGTCAGGAGTTTTTTTTTTATTGAGGTGAAATGCATATTACAGAAAATTACCCACTTAAAAGGGTACAGTTCAGTGAAATTTAGTACAATTCATAGTACTGTGCAACCACCATCTTTATCTAGTTCTAGAACATCTCCTTTACCCCCAGATGACATTCTGGTCCCTATTAAACACTCACTTCCTGTTTCCTCCTCCCCCTACCCTGGGGCAACCATTAGTCAGCTGTCTCTATAGATTTACCTATTCCAGATATTTCACATAAATGGAATTGTAGAATATGTGACTTTTTGTGTCTAGCTTCTTTCACTTAACATAATTTTTTCAAGGTTCATCCCTGTGGTAGCACATATCAATACTTCATTCCTTTATATGGCTGTACATTTTTCCATTGCATGGAGACAGTATCTTTTGTTTCTCCATTCATCTGTTGATGGACATGTGGGTTTCCATGTGTCAGCTAGTGTGAATAGTGTTGTTACCAACATTTGTGTACAAGTATGTGTTTGAATGTTGGTTTTAACTTGTTTCAGATATATATACCTAGGAGTAGAATTGCTAAGTTGTGTGGTGATTCTGTGTTTAGCTCCTTTTTTTTTTTTTTAAAGATTTTATTTATTTGAGACAGAGTGTGTGTGCTGAGTGTGTGTGCAGACAAGTGGGAGTGGAGGGGCAGAAGGAAAGAGAGAAGCCGACTTCCTGCTAATCAGAGAGCTGGACATGGGGCTCGATCCCAGGACCCTGAGGTCACAACCTGAGCTGAAGGCAGATGCTCAACCCACTGAGCCACCCAGACGCCCCTATGCTTAACTCCTTAAAGAACTGCCCAACTCTAGCCGCTATAACATTTTACATTAGAATCATACGATTTTAACATTGGTCTGGTGTTTACCGAGACTGTTCTAAGTGCCAGGGCATATATCATGTCATATAATTCTTACCAAAGCTATTAGGTAGGTAATGCTACTTTGCCAGTGGGGAGACCAAGTAGGGGAGACCAAGTAGGGAAGACCAGGTAGCTTTCCTGGGGTCATTGTGCAGCCTTAAAGACCTTCCGTTCTAGCCCAGTGCTTCTCCGTGTGTTCCACACATCCTGCTGATAATAGGCAAGGTTGTTTTGGATGCCACATAGACACAGCATTACATAGCACTGAATCATATAGTAAAAAAGTTACTTTCTTACAGATTTTTTCTTTCTATTTAATGGAACTCTAATACCATTCCAACACTTCATAGCCCCTTTTCCCAGTTTTTCATTTTCTAAAGAACAGGCCTCAGTCTAAGAGCCTTGGGCAGGTGTCAGCATCCAGTAGAACGTAATCATACTGTATTGTCTTCATAGTCTGTATTTTGTGATGATCTTCTATTTATGGCAGGCAATACTGGTTTTCTATTTATGATAGTAGATTGAAAGTTTTCTTTAAAATGAAATGATTTGAATTAAAAGAGTGATTCATATCAAAGAAAAACTGCTCATACTGTAAGTGGAGTTTATGTACTTCCAGTTTAGCCCAGCACACATTTATTGAATGTGTACTAAGTGTTCTGTAATGTATTTGCACTGGGGAATGTAAAGATGGCAATAACCAGGTCTTTGCTCCCTGGATGCTCTGCAGAGAAAGAAGTTAAGCAGTATGAGTGAGTTCAGGTGTCCATGTGTCTCTGGTGCTATGGCAACATGGAGGGACATTTTCCTGTGTGAGGATAGGAACGGGGAGAATGTTAGATTATATGTGTGGATATAGACTGATTCTAATTGTACCGGGTCTCTAATGAATTTTGAAAATTGATCTTTTGGGTTCAGATAAATATCATTATCTCATGCATCCATTTGATTCGTTATTATTTTAGTTTTGTTGAACTAAGAGATATTATTAAGGTCTAAAGTGGTTTGTTCACTTTGTTATGGGACATTTATTGCTAACTGTAGAGGAACTTGGAGTTCACTCATGCAAATACACGTATGTGGGTCTTTAGAGTGCTGCAGTGCTGTAGTAAGATTTGGAGAACATGCTCTGGGAACAGCTAATGCTGCATAGAATGGGTGACATAAGGCCTGGATTTTGGAGTAGGAGTTTGCTGGGTTTGAGAGAGGAAAGTTGGGGGAGGGAGTGCTTTTCAGTTCAAATAGGATTTAAAGGGGTCTTTATGAATTTTACAGAATTTTTCGCATTCTGAGTTTGCACAAGCATAGAATCTAACTTCTTTTTTTCTTCTTGTGCCTTCAAATTTTCCTTTCATCTTTGCCCATATTAGTGCTTTGATGGATCAGTTCAGAAAGCAACAGGGTTCCTGTTTGAAGACCGGCTGGATCTTGTTTGATTTTTTTTTTTTTTTTTTAAGAAGAGAAACTGTCTCTCCATGCTAAGGCTTCCAGAATGGAGAAAAATACTAAATCTATTCATGGATCAAGAGGGGGCAGAAATGTGACGTGTCTATAAGCATTGTTTTAATAAGTAGACCTTTGAAAAATGGCCTGTGATTCTATTAGCATTATTTTCTTTTACCTCAGAGATCATAGAAAACTGTGCCTGCGTCATACGATCCTGACGCCTCTGCTGCAGTTGAGTTTATCCTCACAGAATGAGTATCAGCTCTTATGGCCTGCAGTGCTCAGGAATTCCTCTGTTAGAAAAGGGAACGAGCCAAAACGCCAGGGTAATATTTAGACAACATAATCAACGCTCTGAACTTTCATTCCAGTGGTTTAACTGGGGTGAGTGATGATACGGAAATATATAAAGAAGCTAAATTTTGAATAAAAACGTAAACATTGCTTATTTTTCTCCTCAGTTGAGCTTTCTTGTTGACTTTCACGTTTTAGGCTCTGACCTCTGCTTTTACGAGCAAGAGTATAAAAAAAAAAAAGTGCACCCTCATCAGTTTTTCTGATTATTGTCAGTTTTATTTATTTGTGTTGGCCCTGATAACATATTTTAGGGTATCTTTTCTTATTCTACAAATAGCTTACATTTACTACACATCTTTTCAAATTAAGAAGGAAAATGTAACAGAGGGCTTGCTCATGTCTGTTAATCAGATTTATATAATTCACTATGACAAGTAAGGTTTTCTCTCCCTTTTTCTCCCCCTTCTATTATTTTTGGAAGCATTTTAATTTGTATTCATTACGTTGTTCTTATGTTAATGGCAAGATATATGACTGATACTATATGATTTTTAAAAATTAGTCGCTTGGAAATCCAGAGCTAAATCAGATGATTTCTTTTAAAGATAAAGAGGTGAAGGGTGACTTTGTTTTAAGTTGATTACCTTATCTTAATTCTAATATGAGAAAGGAAGATTATGAATCCTAGTGACTGTAGTGTCTCACCTGCCATTTGGTAAACTGAGTATGAACTTATGATTTGAATGTTTTGTCAAATATGCACACTTCAAATAACCCTACAGACTATGGTTGCAATATCCAGCAAATGAATTATAAAGATTATATTGAAAAGGACATCAGTGTCAGTATTAGCAAGTTTTCCCTTTTTGTCATTGCTGTTACATTTGCTGTGTTTGGTTCTGGTGCCATGGACCACAGGTTGAACCTGATTAGGTAGGGATTGCAGCTGAGTCCAAGAGCCTTTTCTTAATGAATTGTATTCATTCTGAAGGATCTATCCACTTTGTCTTTAAAAAAGAGTATGTACTGTAAGAAATAATATCACAAGGTATTTAATGTTAGTTGGACGTTTGGCCACAGATGACCCATGTTAAGGAGAGTCTGTAGTATGTCTCTCACTCAATATAAAGGACTTGCCATTGGGAGGCTCACAGTCTAGTGGAGAAGACCCGTATATTGAAAAATTATTTTAAGGAATGCCTGGGTGGCTTAGTGGTTGAGTGTCTGCTTTCGGCTCAGGACGTGATTCTGGAGTTCCAGGATTGAGTCCTGCATTGGGCTCCCAGCATGGAGCCTGCTTCTCCCTCTGCCTATGTTATGTCTCTGCCTCTCTTTTTCTATGTCTGCCGTGAATAAATAAATAAAATCTTTTTTATTTTTTATTTTTTTATTTATTTTATTTTTTTATTTTATTTATGATAGTCACAGAGAGAGAGAGAGAGAGAGAGAGAGAGAGAGACAGGCAGAGGGAGAAGCAGGCTCCATGCACCGGGAGCCTGATGTGGGATTTGATCCCAGGTCTCCAGGATCGCGCCCTGGGCCAAAGGCAGGCGCTAAACCGCTGCGCCACCCAGGGATCCCAATTACTTTGGTTTCAAACTCAGTTTTCTGAATCCACGTCTTCTGTCTTTATGTATGTTTTTTATTTTGGTGGGTGGGACATATTGTCTAGTAGCTTTTTAGGAAGGGTGCAGGAGACGAAAGTCTTTTGGATATCAGAAAGATGCCATTTCTATCATTACGCTTGCTTGGTTGTTTGGCTGAGTATAGAATTCTAGATTGGAAATCATTTTCCCCTAAAAGCTATTTTTCTGTTGCCTTCTAGGCTTACAGTATTTCTGTTATGAGGTCCAGTAAATCATCCTTTATATGTCATCTATTTTTTTCCTGTTCGATTACTTAAGCCTTTTATTTCTCTGATTTCTAAAATATTGATGAGCCTATTCATTTTGCTGGACCCAGCCAGTGTGAAACTCAATTCTAGAAATTTTTTGGAGGGGGGCGGAATACCATTTTTTGGGTAATTTCCTCATCTTGATTTTCTGTGTTCTTAGTATTTGGAAATCTTACTAGTTGGATGATAGAAGTTCTAGATTAACCCCTTATATTTTAAACCATTTCCTCTGTCCCTTTTTTATTTCTTTGTCTTTTTTGTTCCAATTCCTGGTAGATAGTCTTAATTTGTTTTCCAGCTGTTGTGGTGAATTTTTTTTATTTTTGTTTTCTTAGTTTCACTTTCTGTGAACTTGTTTTCACTAAATTTTCATTTTTTATACCTTCTTATTTCATGGATACAGTAGTTTATCTCACTGAAGATCATGTTAGGATCTTTGTTTTTTGAAGTCTTTCTCTGTAGTCTCCTTGTCTATGTTTCCTTTGAGTCCTTACTGTCTTTACTCTTCATTGTCTTTCCTGCTGGACACTTTCTTGAAATGTCTGGTGATCCTTGACTTTATGTTCATATGTTACAGTTAGATATGGAAGAACAGAAAGCAAAGAACCAATAGAAAGATTTATGTGCTTCGACAGGTGTGTCCACTGGTAGACCTAGATGATGGGGAGGGGATCACCTCATGTTGTTTGAGGATCTTCAAGTGTTATCTCTGTTGTCATCCTTGTCTGCCTACCACCCCCCCCCCCAATCCAGAGAGGAAATGAGGGCATCTGGAGGCTGAGTGTGCCTCCATTTAATCTTCCATACTTCCATTTAATCTTATCTTTTCCTTGGACTCCTGTCTCTTGCCAACCTCTCCAGATGGCAGTCCTTTTGACTTTTGACAGGATTGGGGTGGAGATTAGAAAGGGAGGTGCCCTGAACTACTCATTACAGAAATTTCATCCAACCCCCTGCCACCCTCTGATTCCTGAGTCATTGGGGTTCTGAGCTTTAATTAGCTTGCTTCTTATCCTCTCACCTAGAACAAATTAAAACTTTAATTATCACTTGTCTGTCTGCTTTTCTCCTTCCAAAATTTTTTTGACCTCTTATCTGCTATCATCTTAAGTTTTCTTTGCCCTTGTGGATTTTTACTTTAGAAGTTTATTTACTATTACTTTAATGGGGTTCTATGAGGGAGTAGAGATAAACATGAGTATTTAATCTGACATGTTTACTGGAAATCTCTGCAAAGACCTTTTTAATCAGTTTTTTTTTTTCTTATCAACCTGTTGTCTGCTTATGAGGTTTTTATAGGTGTGCTACCTGGTAATACACTAAGACTTTTCAGTGGCTCTAGGAATTTGTAGACTAAGAATAAACCTATGAATAAATGAACTGCTCAACTGGAGTGTCCTCGGGTTGGCAGGGAGCCTGGCCTGACGAGGCAGTGTGAGGCGGGGGTGGTGGCCTTTGTTTAGATGAGCCGGAAAAGCCTCCTGGAACTCAGGAAGTGCTGCTCAGGGGAAAATGATCTCCCCAGCTGTGTTTAGGACAGAGCAAAGGGGAGGTCGGAAGTAGGAAAGCCAATCGGCTCTCTTACCAGCCAGAGGAGAAATCAGTGCCCCTGTCTGGATAAAAGTTCTCTAGTGAAGGGGAAGTAAGGGGGGGAGGGTCTAGTTGACAGAGATAACATAAAGGCAGAAACAAGTCTGGAGGTTAACTGCATATGAGAGCAGACATTTTAATGATGTTGAGGTCAAGGATGATCCTAGTGTTTAAAATTTTAAGGATACACTGAAATGTGAATACATTCTGTAATAAAATTACTAATGCAAATCTATAAGTAGGTAACTTTCTTTTTTGGTTATCCTTTGCTTTAGGAGGAAAAAAAAAGGGCAAGTTCAGTAAAACACTTTAAGCTTATACTTATTCAGACAAGAAATTTCTGACTGTAGACTTGGGTCTATAAAAATGATAGGTGCTTTCTACCTGGTTTTCCAAAGGCAGTGAGCAGCATCTGCCCCCTGGAAGCCACATCAGGATCTAGTAAATATAACAGTGACAAGAAGGAGCAGTGCCTGGAGCCCCACCTGCCTGCCTCCACTTTGTCCTGTCAAATGTCCTGACAATTTTCTTTTTAGATTTGGTCATAAGAATCCTGACAAAGACTTCAGTATTCAAAGAAAGAGGAAGTGTGTTCATTTAAGGCAGGAGACTGTACTGATAATGTCTGTGTTTACATATAGTTTTTAACAATAAGAGATGAGACTCAGAGAACTTTCTGATAAATACTTCTCTACTTAGAACATGACATTAAGCATAGAAGCATAGTCCTCAAGCTCTTATGTATTCAGTTGTGATCTTGCTGTATTTGAGTTTCATCTGAGGCAGTGGCTTCCTGGTATCTGTATGTGTGGCCCAGTGCCAAGACCAGTGTGAAATGAAGAGCAACAACAGCAAACTGTTGGAGTAATTATAACAAAAGTCAAGTTTGTAGACTTATATGTCAGGAATAAAAAATGAGTCCTGTTTATTTCGCCAGTGTTTGGTGTTCACATTGCTGTTTATGTAATGATACATATGGTCTTTCAAAAGTGATCATGTGCTTTCACAATGAGGTATCTGCCTACTTCTATCGGCTTTCACAAATGCTGTCTTTTTATATCTATCACTGTTAAGACAGCGATTGGTGATAGGGTACCTCAGGATGGAAGGCTTCCATGGAGACCACCATCCTGTTTGGGGGGTACATGTGGTGGTGATTCTTCCCTGAACGTTCTGGTGCCCTTGTGTTGGCCTAGCCTCAAGCCCCTGAAGTTAAAAATACCCTGTGTGTGCCCTTGCCAGCTGGCCAGTGGCCAGGGGTTTTATAGCCTGGGAAGGGAGCTTTGTGCTGGGGGTGGAGGGTGGTGCCGGAGTCACACTGTGGGGAGGGTCTCTGCTGGCTTGGGGAGCCCCTCCTGCCTTAGCTCTGTCATCCTAACGAGATAGAAGGGGGATCTGATGCTGGCCGCCTCCCATAGCTTTTGGTAATTTGTTTGTTAAACTAACCAAGGAGACAGTTTGAAATAGATTTTCCCATTATTTTGAAGCCTATTGTATCTGATGCCAGAGAGTAACTTCACTGCTTGAGTACGTTTACTTTACCTAATTAATTGAGCACTGGCTTCGTAGAGAAACAGGTTTATTAAATGTCAACGAATTTGGGATGTTTAGTCTTCACTTCTGGCCTTCTGTGTCCAGTGGCATTTTTCCTAAATTATGTCTGGAATTTCCTTGGGATTATGCCTGTGACATTTTATTTTATTTTATTTTTTTATTTATTTATGATAGTCACAGAGAGAGAGAGAGAGAGAGAGAGAGAGAGAGAGAGAGAGAGGTAGAGACACAATGCCTGTGACATTTTAATTCCAAATTCTTGCTTAGTTTCTTGGGAAGTTTTCATTTGTTTTCATAATTCTTCTGTAAGAGTACCTAGAAAATAACTCTTATCTCTTCTCTCTCCTATCTTTCTTTCCTGGATGCTGTTGTATTCACCCAAATCATAGGGTTAAAGTAATAAATACCATTGACACATTGCTTTGTTTTGTTATTAAACACTGGTGGGGAACCAGGTGAAATGAGGAATGATGTCACAGAATTCTTACTACAAATAATTTTCAGGCCATACCCTTTGGTCATTCATAATGTGTGATCTCGTGCTTAATTAAGGCCTAAAAATATTAAAGAGCAGAATGTTAATTCATGGAAGCTTCTGCCTGTATGTGGTTCCAAAGAGCCAAAATTTAAAACATGGCTTTGTGTAAACTCTTACTGTCCTTGTATGTTTTTCTGGCCCGAGGAGCAGACAGTCACATTAATTTGCTCCCTCTCTTACTCACTACTTGATGGAAGGGGAAAAAAGAAGAAAAAGACAAATATTTGTGTGGGTTAGGGAGGGGAGGTGTTCTGTTTTGTTAAAGCTTTTAAGGAGTGTGTAGGTGGTAAGCCAATTGTAACAGTTCCTACAGACCCCTTCACCCCTTCAGAGGGAGGGGAACGGTGTTGTCCGCCCTGATGTTGATGATTGAAGGATGATTGTTCACTTTGCCCTACGAATTAAAAATGTATGAGAGCACCCTTTTGACACTGGGTTTGCTGAAGCATCACCGCTGTCTTTTTTGGACTACTCCCATGGATGTTTTTGCACAAAGCAGTATCTGTCAAAACTTGAAATATCCTTGCAGGGCTGTCTTTGAGCAGGTAGTGCTAGACAAGTTTTAGCACATACTTACTTGACATGGGGCTGCTGATCACTGGGAGAGAATGTTTTACTGATGGGTAGCAAAGCCAATGAGCAAAGAACTGTGCCGATTTATGTACTGCACTCTCCCTAATTACTGCCCTCCCATTTTGAATCCTCACTCCTTTTTCTGAAAGTAGAAAAGAGGGGGACACATGGTAGGAAATCTCGAGAATGCTGAAACAATGTATGATTAGACTGGGGGGAACCTCGATTGTCAATATGAACTTCCATATTCTTCCTCTAGCAGTTCTGGTGATCCCGGACCTCTTGCATTCTTAGGCAGGATGCAGTTCTCACAAGAAACACCCATAAATATTTTTCTTTTGGAGGAACTGTCTCTAAAATGTAAGTGGCTTTTTGTAAATTCATATTATGAATTTATTTTGCAGCATGGGAAATCCATAGAAACAGTCCTATTTTTAATGTGTTTTATATTCATAACTTCAAGGGGATTATTAGTAGTAGGCTGAATGAATTGGGGCCACTTCCAGAACTTGTTGGCACACATGGTATTTTTTAATAAATAAAGTGTACACACTACAGGTGTTTCTGTTTTATTTCCTGGAAAATGCTGAATTTCACATTTTGGGAGAAATAGAAGAATAGTTCTATTACTTCCTTCCCCCGCCCTGCCCAGCCCCTCCCATTATAAAATACTACTTGTAAAAGATTAAACATGCTTAATGCAGAAATGATAAAAGGCTAAAAATTCTCTGAAATGTCTTCAGAGAAAAAAAGTCTCTTGTATGTACTTCTAAATAAAGTTTTAAAATGGTGTAATGTTACACATTCTTCTGCGACTAGCTTTCCTCGCTTAATGAATCTTAGATATTTTGTGTTTGCACTATCCATATCTAGATAAGGCCGCACCATGTTCCTTTGCATGGATATAATGTCATTTATTTAACCAATTTCTGATTGAGGGATATTTGGGTTGATGCCAATATTTAACTGTGACAAATGTTGCAAAGAGTGCTTTCTTGTAGTTGTATTCTCCTGAAAGTATTTCTTTAAGATAAATTCCTAGAAGTAAAATTGGAGGGTCAAAGAGTCAGGGTTTATTTTCCTGTAATAGGAGGAAGACATTCAAAACCCAAGAACTCAACTTTGCCCGGTCTTCTGCTTTGTAAAAAGTATTCTTTTACTGTTTTATCAAAAAGAGGACTCTAAGTAAACTGCAGTTTAGAGGGAGTGGGGGGAGAGTCTCTCAGGATTAGATTTTTGTCATTTGACTTTTTTTCCTTTAGTCTTTAATCTGCAGGTGAAGAGCTTTATATAAAACAAGTTTTAAAATTTAAAAGTTTTGTTTGTATTTTAATAACAGATGATTTTTAATCATCTGTTATATGGTGTGAACATTATTAGTTCCTTCTGTTTTATGATCTGTACTGTATCCTATAATGTTAGGATACTGTATCTTATAATGTTTATAAGCCATAAATGCTTACAAGTGTGCAAAGTCATGTGAGGTAGAGTAGGGTGAATGGAAACACTTAACAATCCCTTACCTTAAACTTAAAATACAGTCATTTTTAATGATCACAGAGTAGCTCCTCATTATAATTAGTACAATTTCACAAGTAAATATTTAACACAAGAAGTTTAAGTATTTTTTTCTCTGAAAATTAAAGATAGGGGCTGCCTGGATGGCTCAGTCGGTTAAGCATCTGACTCTTGGTTTTGGCTCAGGTTGTGATCTCATGGTCATGGGATCGAGCCCCACTTCCAGCCCTGTGCTCAGCCCAGAGTCTGCTTGAAATTCTCCCTCTCCCTTTCTGCCCCTCCTGCTTGTGCTTTCTCTTTCTGTCAAAGTAATAAAAAAAATCTTTTTAAAAAAAGAAAATTAAACTTAGATTTAGTATCATTTCAGGATTTCTGGTGAATAGAAATAATTGTGTACTTAAATTTTATCAGTGTTACCCATTTAAGGCACATATCAGATGACTAGTTTTGCTGTAGTCCTTCCAATTTTTTTTTTTTTTTTTTTTTTGTAAGTGGTCTGGGGTGCAGTAGGCATGTTTGAAAGCCATTCACCTGGTTGAAGACTGTATCTAAACTTCTTAACCCTTCCTTGAAGCCTCATTGAATTAAAAAATGAAAAAATGGCTTAATTTTTTTTTTCTTTCCTGACAGGAGAAATGATAGGTATTTTCTATAAAATGTCCAGGTAATATAACAAGTATAAAGACAAAAATTGCTCCATGATTCTTCTACCCAGAGATAAAAACTGGTTAATTTCTAGAACTTTGCATATATGTTTAACAAATTTTTGTTTGTTAACAGCATGGGGCACTGTTTACTGCGTGTTGTGTGTGGTTATCATTATCCTGTTGCAGTACGTGAGCCATGAGCTCTGGTTCCTTGAGTGCTCCTCTTACCTTGCAAGGAATCAGATACCTTGGGTTTTCTGTGTATGCAGAGCCCCCCTCCAGCCATAGGGGCTGTTCCTCAGTCTTTCCGAAGCCTGGCAAGGGGACCAGAACTTCTGACTTTGAAAAGGAAACATATAACCGCTTTGTTCTGCAAATACCATCCAGTGATTAAGGTCTCGGCTTGTTCCTTTTTATTTTGCAGCTTCTGTTTTCTGGTTTGCTCTTCACACTCTTGTATTTAATTGTATTTTGAAGAAGTAAAAATAAAAAGTGCCTTTTTAAAAGAAGAATGTTTTTTGGAAAGGATTTTTTCTCTCTTTCTGACAGTGGATCAGACTCCTGAAGGCTCTGGATCTAGGTTATTGCAGGGTTTGCTCTAAGCTGGAACTGTCCAACTGCTGTGCTATTTCAGACCTGGCCTATCTTTCCCTTTCAAGCTCCAGGGATAATTTATAGCTGCCGGGTGTTGGGAGTGGGTTTGAGTTGGGCCTGCACAGTGTAACATGGAATTTTGCAAAGATTGTTAGTTGAAATTACTACATCGGTATTCACATGACCAAGTACAGTAAACTTCTTCCACAGTTCATTTATTTGAATATTTATTGATCGAGTCCTTCATGTAGAATACTAAAACACTGAGAAAGCCCAGCACATGTTCAGAGCTGAGTGGACTTTTATAAAGATTCTAGGCCGTCATGTCAGCTAAATGATCTTTAGCAGAATTTGCAGTAAATGGGTACCCATGGGCTGGGAATCAGCTTCTTTTTCTTTAACGGTGTTACAGAGCTATTGTTACCTCTAAGTGTTAGGTTAGTCTAGAAAAGGGACACTCTCAGTTGGGGGAATACTTGTTATTTACATATTTTCTTCCACATTGGAGAAAGTTACATTTCTGCTCTTTATCTCTGGCATAAGCATGGGAGGACTTTGAGAATATTTTGTTCAATTTGCAGTGGCCTTCAGAAATTCACTGTTTCTGTGTTTAAGTCTGTCTTAACCTAAATATAAATTTAGGAGCCAGTGATTGGACTTTATTAGTACAAGATTTTCATAAAAATTAGACTCCTAAGACAATGACTTTTCCAACCAGAAGGATATAATTTTCTTCTCTCTGAACCAAAAATATTATCATTAGCAGATGTTTTTCCAAAACTGACCACAAGGAAACATGTCAGGACTAACTCAGGATCATACAGAACATTAAATAAACTATGATTTAATTACACAATTGACTCTCTGACTCTGTTAATAGCTAATGACTTATATTTTCCTGTGCCTGTGAGCTATGCTTTGCTGTGTTTTAGGGCTTTCAGATATAATCATTAGTGTTCCCAGAGACAAGACTTTCCTAGAAACTAGGTTCTTTCTTTTCATTTATGGTTTAGTTTTTATACTATTTCTTCCTCCTCCATTTAATTGGGAGAACCGAGGAAGAGAGGGTTACCAAACGGATTTAGGCTTGAAAACCCAAACCTTCCTTATGCCTATCTGAGCTTGCTGTAAAAATGCAACAGATTCTTGTTATAATGCTGATAGGAAGGATAAAACCTAGAAACTTTTAGTGTTACTTTGGGGAATGTACTGTACCATCGTTTGCACACAGTCTATATTGGACTGCTGGAGTTACCAAGACTGCGATGTAGGGTGGTACTTTATAATCTTAAAATAGAGCTTAAGGACTGGATCAGAAATTAGAACTTCAGAATTCCACATTTAGATATGTACTTTAAGTCTTCAGGCATTGGAATTACAGCCCTTAAATCAGCCTGTATTCTAATGTGTTGTGAGACTAGATCAAAGTCTATATGAAAGTGATTTGAAATACTTTGATATATTCTTTAAGACAGTCTTGTCATTTTTTTCAATCATAGTCTTAGGATTGTCCTAATGATGAACTTTCTTTCCACTTGGGGCATGATAATGAGCCCTCATGGTAGATCCCAAAGTTGGTCAATTTTTGGGGCCTGGTATTCCTTTCTTGGGAGGCCTTGGTTTACCTTTGGGTCACCTTCTGGGTTAGAATAGGGTACAGCTGGACCCTGTTGGAAGCGTTTCTTCTTTCACCTAGGCATTTTATGGTAGGATGAAGGTCTGACTCCTTGTTTCTTTCCATTTGCCAGCAGAGTTGTTCTTATCTTGGAATGTGTTCACCCTCATGACCCAGATACTTGTAACCATTTGCTTCTGAGCTCTCAAGCTTAGTATTAACCTGTGAACTGTGGTTCTGAATCTGTAAGATGGATCTGATATTGCCTGCCTCCATAGGTTTTTATAAGGGTTAAATGAGATGATACTTGTAATGAATGAGTAGAACTCACTGAAAACCACAGACACACAGAAATATGTATGTGTGTGAAAATGTTATTACAGATGTTTTCATAAAACATATGGTTCTTCAGTGAGTTTTGAATTATGACATTAACAATTTACTTTATGAACCAAAGCTAGCTAGCTAACTAGTACCCGTTTCTCCCTTTTCTTTCTCCTTTCTTTTCCTTTTCGTATTTGTCTTTCTTTCATTAACAATTGAACACAACTGCCATGATGACCTAGAATGAACATGAAATGGCTCTTTTCTTTGGGCTTGAGTGATTGTTAATTTTTATTTGGGAGTTTTCTGTGGAAATACTAACCCTCCATACCTGAGACAGTTTAGAGACCCTTTCAGGGGGTGAGAGGCAGGGGTTAGGGATAATGGAGTAACAAAGCATGCTGAAGATTTGAGTGGTTCATTACTTCAGGCTTATTAAGTAGCCTCTTAAGACCCAAGGCAGACATTGGACAAGAATGGACAAGAATTGTTTTAGGACTGAAGGTAGCTAGACTGTTCTATTTCCTGTGCTATACATCTTACTGATGTAAATGATTGAGGAGTCAATTTCCCTCTCCACCTTCCATATGATCAGTAATGTGGAATTGTTTCAGACTTTCAAAGTCAAAGAACATGATGTGATCTGGTTGTTGTGTTTGAATATGTTGGGCACAGATGAAACAGTGAAAGATGTGGGAAGGTTTTATTATATTGAGAATTCATTTCTTTTGCAAAAATGTTACAGCACATTAGCTGCTGTAATTACTATAAATAAAAACAGGACCATCAGAATAATTTTTTTTTAAAGATTTTATTTATTTATTCATAGAGACACAGAGAGAGAGGCAGAGACATAGGCAGAGGGAGAAGCAGGCTCCATGCAGGGAGCCTGACGCGGGACTCGATCCCAGGTCTCCAGGATCAGACCCCAGGCTGCAGGCGGCGCTAAACTGCTGCGCCACTGGGGCTGCCCAGGACCATCAGAATAAATTAACAAAACATGTTAGGTGGTAACATGGGCTTTTCTTTCTTTCTTTGCTTTGTCCTGTTAACTTCCAGTTAACCATTAGACTCTTTTTGTCCATTTGACCCATCTGATAAGGCTTTTATTGATAAGCTACTAGCTCCAGTCTATTGGGGGAAAGGTGGATGCTTCTCATGTTGAATGGAATATGTGTTGAAGGTAAAATCCAACGTATGGTAACATCACTGATGTCAGCTTAATTTAACAGGAAGGGATGAATGAAGGTAGGTCAGGGAGATTGGGAATGATGTCCAATTTTGGAAGAACAAGTTTGTAATATCTAAGTTGTTATTCAGACTTAGCAATAAATTTTCAGGGAATGTGAGTGATACTTTAAAAGCAAGTAAGTTAATGAGCAAATTGCTCTTTAATTTTCGAAAGCTGGGAATTTAACCTGAATTTACACTGTAAGTGAACTTTAGCTACAAAAATATTATTGTATACAAGTGCTTAATACATGCATAATATTAACATTCTATAAAATACAGGCTGTAACATTTGTGGAACATGTATGTTAAAATAGAACTGTGTGATGATGGTAAATGGTACAGCAGATCTGTTTCTTTTGTGTGTTTCACATGTTTTCCTGGTTTAACTAGTATTTAGTTCACAAATGAGAGTCACTTGATCGATCACTTGATACGTTTACTTTTTTTTTAGTTCTCTGTTTTGACAAAATATCACTTATTTCAGGTAGTGTTTCTGATAAAAGTTGTATACAATAATCATTTTATAATTATATTAAGGTGAAATGTTAATAATCAAGTCAAGCAGTAAGTTAGCTATATGAATATTGGTTAAAACCGTGAAATCCTGAGTTCATCAAAAACAGTCCATCCTTTCAAGTGGATTCCTAAATCTATTATATGAGTGTGTGTATGTGTATATATTTATCTGTTTAAAATCCCACAATTAGAGATGGGAATATATAATCCTTTGATTTATATCAGAGAAATTAGCTCTGGAATATAGAAACCAGCTGGCTATGCTCTTGGATCCTTAGAAATGCTATGGTATTTTTTATAAAAAAGACAAGTGTTGAAAATAATATGAAAATATAGACTATAATGGCTTATTCTCCTACCAGATTTAAAAGGAAAAAATTTGGTTTATAATGTGTTCATGTATTATAATTACAACTATGGTCATGTGGACTGATTATATAGATAGTTGACAAGATATTGGCTTCTGGAGTTATTCTGGATCTTAGTTTCTTTGTTGGCTTATTCTGAGGATTAGTAGTGTTCATATCTATTGAGCTCCAAGAACAGTGCCCGGCACAGGGCAGACACTCAGCTTATGCTGCTTAATGTTAACCCAAGTGAATTTATTGGAGATACCATGGAAAGATGTGTGTATGTGTAATCAAATACATTCAGATATATGAATGTATAAAACCTTATTTTCCATGTGTGTATGATGGTCCTATAACTTATACTTTTCAGGACACATTGAATGACTGAATAAACATAACACCCTCCTGTGTGCCACATGCTGTTTTTAGGATTTTGCATATATTAACTCATTGGACTTCATAGCAGTTCCGTGAAGTATATAGTGCTAGCTCATTTTATAGATGATGAAATTAAGGCACAGAGATTAAGTAACTTTCCCCAGTACTTGTAGTGGATACGTTGGAACTGAATGCAGTTAGTGCTGCTCCAGACTCTTATCCACTTTACCATGTTGCCTCACCAGCATTACACTTGGATCTTGTTCTAAGGAGAATACTCCTGTTTGGCTTTCTTATAGCCATTTATATTTGTATATATGTTTGCATATATGTTTATATATCAGTTACAGCCCATTTATTGCATTATATGTGTGTGGATAAAAATGATGTCAGCTTTTAAAATGCTTAGATCTAAAAAATAAAAATAAAATAAAATAAAATACTTAGATCTAGTAATCCCTATTGTTTAAAAACTCACTGCTTTGCCTAATTGTAAAATAGGCCAGTCATAGTTTGTTGAAACGGTAGCATAAGATCTAAGGGGAAGAATCTTGGGAAGAAAGTTAGAGAAATGATTGATGCTGTATCTGAATTCTGAACAGCCAAGAGACTGAAATTTCGAGTCTCTGACTTCTAACTTACTCCAAGGTTGTAATGGGCAAGGAGGCCTATGGTTGAATCTGTGGTGTCCTGTGGTGGCAGCTGTGATTGCAGGAAACTTGTATTTCCTGTCCTGGGCTTGTAGTATTTCAACAGCTAGAACTTTGCCTTAGTAAGGGTAGTACAGTTGACTAAGTGCTTTTGAATCTGTCTTCTCACTCAAACCTTGGCAATGGCCTGGTTAGCACTAGGAGGGTTATTGTTCTCCAGGTGAGGAAATGGAAGCTCAGGTCAAATAAGCATTTTCAAGGTTATATGGTTCTTAAGTGTCAAAAGCTGAACATAGGTTTTTCAATGACCAAACCATGTGCTCTCTTTCTGTTACCCATGATTTCAGCAGTGTCAGAACCCCTGTCTCCTCCCCATGTAGAGGCAGTATGTAACTCCTGTGAAACTTAAATGCCAGGCATAAGCCACTTGAAATTAAAGGACAGGTGGCCCAGTGAGTAGAAGCAGAGGCCCTGGTGTGGCCTTGGCCCGGATCCAGACGTCTGGTGTGGGGGTTCCGCCAGGCCCTCCTGCTCAGGAGCATCGCTATTTGTTTGCATCCCTCGGCTGTCACTGTGAAGGAGGCCATTTTTCTGAAATTTCTCTTTGAACCCAAAATTTTAGGTGGAGTCAAGGTTGGGAATGGGGCTCTGACAAAGGTGCTGGTCACCTGTTCTGGAACTGCTTTCATTTTCTGTTTTCTTTTTTAGTGTGGCTTGAAGAGAAGAGGAGGCAAGCAGCTTTCTGTTCCTTAACCAGTACAGTAGTAGTTAGTTTTGCATTTGTAATAAAAAGGAATCAAAGATGTCTAATTTGTCCCTTTTCTGTTATCCCTTAAACCTCGGGCTTTAAGCCTGATGTGATATTATGCTGTAAAGCAATACTGGTATTGATGCCATTGACATGGTCACCCGTTGCGTTAGGTTTGGCCATGAAGAGATTGAGAGCAGGGAAGAGTTAGTATTCCTTGTTTAGTGACTTCTATAATAATATTTAGATTTTGGTTTTGGGCTTCTCCCCCTTTAAACATTTCAGTATTTACTGGCATACTATAGTGCAAATGTGAAAAGGAAACTGTTAAAAATTTATTTTGTAATTTATATACCAGCATTTTATATGGAACTGTGCGTATGGCAGCTTTTCTGCTTGTGTTAACTGATACCAAAGCTTTTCTAGATTAAAAACTGTAGGTTGCAAAACATGTGGGTTTGCGTCCCCCCCCCCCACCCTGCAGTTATTTCTTTATCACTGAGTTGTCCTTCCAAGCCTGGTCTAAATGTGCTTGAAAATTACCATCTGCTCCCTGCAGTTTGGAGCGGGCACAGAGAGACTAAGGTGGAAAGCTGTCACTTCTAATATTTTCATTCAAACTTTCACACCCTTCTTGTCTAGTTACATAATTGCATGCAGCAGGAGTTGTTTCAGCCATTTGGTCCTATCCTAATTTTTAAACGGGGGAGGGAGGCATAGGGAGAGACTGTTTAATTTTGAGAGCTGGGGCATAGGACTGATGTGAATTTGAGAATCTGATAAACCATGAAAGCATTCAGCATTTCACCTTCCTGCCCATTAAGTCACTAGCTATGTCTGTGACATAAGTGAGACAATGTGAACAAAAACACCCATTCTTTGGATACATTTTCTTATGCAGAATTTGCTTCCTTACAAATTTTGAATGCTGTATTCTCAAATTTCATTTTCTGAGATTGGTGTAGATAGATTTAATGATCTAATGGTTATTTACAATCTTATTTGGTGTTCAGAATTTATTATAGATCATATCGGAAGGATTTTGGATTGCTTTCATAATTTATTTTTTTAATGTCCCTTTTTTTTAATCTTAAAAATTGATCTATTTTGGTTTTGATTGGAATGAAGGGCCACAATAGGATTTGGAAATGAAACATGACGGAAGCCTGTTAGTGTAAACTGCCAATAATTTCTAATAGTCAGGAACAAGAAGACCATTAAAAAATGGGACTAACGCCAATAAAAAGGTAGTAAGATAAAATGATAGTATTATTGTAGGCCAGAGCTGTAAATTTTGATATTCCTGAAAGTTAATTATCTAACATCCACACCAAGCTGAAGACAGTAGTTTTACCCTTTCATTTACTTGAGGTCGATTGTAAGAGAAGAAAAGAATTTCAGTTTTCATTCAGAACCACCAGAATGATGGTTCTGACTTCCATATAATGAAGTATTCAGTAATTCCCACAAAAGATATTTAGTTAAGATGTCTATAATTGATTTTTTTGAGGAACAGCATTCTATGCTTTTCATAATTAGAACAGAGAACTGAAAACAGAAATTCTCTTTTTTCTGGTAATTTCTGGTTTATGATAATCTGAGTCTCTTTAGAAAAAAACATTGATCTATTTAAGTACCCCGTTTGTGCCAGCTTATTTGCCTTTTGTATAACCAACATTGTATAATTTCTGTAATGTAACAGAAACTTGCTTTGGAAAAGATGTATATTCCAGGCTGTCACAGAACAAATAGAGAGCAGGTATGTCGAAAACCTTACGTAATGTCATTTGTATAACAGAACATATATTTCGAATATCCTGTGGGAGTCACAGGAGGGTGGTGATGATTCTGTGGAGGCTTCAGTGGGTAGACTTGACCAGAAGGTAGGTAACATTTGAACTGTGTGTGTGTGTCTCACACGCTTGGTAGTGGAAACAGTATATTTAGTATTCTATAATCCTAAACTTGTTATGTTGAAGAGTAATGTGATTCTCATAGGGCTAAAGATGTTGGAGAATGCGATATAAGTTTGGATTGGGAAAGATTAGAGAAAGGTTGTGAATGTGAATGGTTTTATATACCATTCCAAGAAATCTGAACTTTACCATGTCTATATAGGAACACTTTCTGTATTTGTAGGAAGTTTTAAGATGGGGGGGAAAACGATGAAATCTGTATGCCGGAAGGTGATTACTGGTGTGTGAATAGACAGGACAGGGAGCCTGGAAGAAGGGTGAATGATTAGGGTGACCCTACTAGGAGGGCTTGAGGGATAGGTGTAAGGTGCATTTAATAGGTTGTATACATGGGTCTTAGTAACGAAGCATCAGGTGAGGCAAGGGAAGGCTTTTGGGCATCTGGTTTTATGTCACTATAGAGATAAAGAAGGGGCAGTAGATCTGAGAGGAGGGTGACACTGGTTTTATGGTGGTAGCCTGTAGGAAGCACACATATTCAATGGACAGTTGGGAATCTGGATTAGAGTTGTTGAGGATGCTGAAGATAGAATCTTGAGATTCCATTCTAAAGTTAGAGTGTGGCTCATTGGTTCTGAGTCCTGGCATTTCTTTAGAATCAGTTGGGAAACTAACAAAATATATGTAGTGAGTCCATCCCCAGTGGGTTTATTTTACTTTGGTGTGGGTCCTGGACCCTGTGTAATCGGGATTGAGAATCAGAATTTGTAGGTTCATAGTAGAAGCTATAGGAAAGGATGTGCATTGCCTAAGGAGTATAAAAGAGGAGGGAGAGGGCAGCCCTGGTGGCGCAGCGGTTTAGCGCCGCCTGCAGCCCAGGGTGTGATCCTGGAGATCCAGGATCGAGTCCCACGTCTGGCTTCCTGCATGGAGCCTGCTTCTCCCTCTGCCTGTGTCTCTGCCTCTCTCTCGCTCTCTCTGACTGAATAAATAAATAAATCTTAAAAAAAAAAAAAAAGAGGAGGGAGACAAACTTTGAAACCCAAGTACTTAACAGGTGATTGACAAAACAGGAGGTAGTGAGCAAGTATAGTAAAGAAGGCAGAGCAGTAAGAAGAACATCAGAGAATTGTGCCATGAGAGAGATGGGGATGGGGTCAGTACAGAGGAATGTGGAGTGGTCTGCAATTTCCAGTGCTGTGGAAGGGTCAGGAAGAAAGAAGGATTAAGAAGTGGCCAGAGATCCTTTTTTTTTTTTTTGCTTTTTTTTTTTTTTTTGCTGTGATTTAATCTAAATTGCAATGGTTTGGGGAGTGAATGAAGAAAGGAAAGGAGGCAGTGAAGGTAGAGTGTTCTTTGAGTCTGCTTGTTTTGTCCTATAAGGTCCATGAGTGCTTTTGCATTGTTGAATGCCTGCTGTGTGCCCACCTGGGTGTGGGAGCCTGGCAGCTTCAGTTTTGGCTAAGTTACTTCATGCCCTGGGGAGCTTTTGGTCTTTTGAGGAGATAGGTGAACAGATATGATTTAGGTCAGATGATGAGCTGAGTTTCATAAGATTAACAAGTCATTCAAAGAAAAGTTGGGCCTCATGTTACAGTCAGAAAGTATATCACGAGGGGGGCAAGGTGAGGTGAATTCATTCAGCTACATGTGAGTAGCTTACTTGAGATGATAATGGGAAGATGCTTGGGTGATGGAAAGCTCTGAATGCTAAGTTGGGAAGCCTTACTTGATCCACTAAGCAATATGGAGCCTCTCTAGTTCTTTTTTTTTTTTTTTTTTGAGCCTCTCTAGTTCTAAGGGGGGGAAGAGAGGTGGATCTTTGAAATGAGCATTTTAGGGAGATCATTTCCTGCCGCCTGCTTGATGAGGAAGAAGGACTAAATGGGAAAGAGCTTGGAGCTAGGGAATGACCTATTCTGAGCAGAATAAAGTAGGACCCCCATGGATTTGTGTTGTATGGATTGAAAGGAGTGAGAGTGAATACTTGTGTCCCTGCAAAACTGCTCTGTTGACACCTAGCCCCCATTGTAAGGGTATTAGAAAGAGGAGGGGCCTTTGGGAGGTAGTTAGGATGAGGACAGAGCCCTCATGACCAGGGTTAGTGTCCTACTAAGAAAGCCCCCAGAAAGCCCCTTTGCCCCTTCTACCATGCGCAGTGAGGAAGCAGCTGCCTGGGAACCAGGAGGTGGGCTTTCAACAGACACTGAAACTGCTCTCCTTGATTTTGGACTTCCCAGCCTTCAGAACTGTGAGAAATAAAATTCTGTTTGTAAGCTACTTGGTTTATGATAATGCTGTTACAGCCAGAAGGGACTAAGACAGGTAACTTTCAGTCTGTGTAGAAGGTAAACTGGGCGTGGGACATGGGAGGCTGATTTGATTGTATCGGGTTAAGAAGGTACAGGATGCCAGGAGAAAACTTAGATGACTCCACATTCCTGCTTTGGATGGAGGAGAAGAGTTTGGTTCCAGTAGGCAAGAGCCTGAATATAAAAGAAGAGGCAAGTTTTGTGAAGGAGGATGATGGGTTTGGTTTTGGATATATTGAGTTTCACATGGCCATGTTAGTTGTGTATATTTGAGGATAGTAGAGTATTCATTCTGCCAATATTTTTTTTCCTTTAAAAATCTTAAAGAAACAGGGCAGCCCGGGTGGCTTAGTGGTTTGGCACTGTCTTTGGCTTGGGGCGTGATCCTGGAGACCGGGGATTGAGTCCCATGTCGGGTTCCCTGCATGGGGCTTGCTTTGCCCTCTGCCTGTATCTCTGCCTCTCTCTCTCTCTCTTTCTGTCTCTGCCTCTCATGAATACATAAATAAAATATTTTTAAAAAAGAATCTTAAACATGTCCACTCCGTTCTCATAAACTTCCCTGTGAAATATAGGATAGTTATATCTTTATTTTATAGATGGGGAAACCGAAGCAATTAAAATATTAAGTGACTTAACTAAAAGTAGGGAATAGCAAGTGGAGCCGAGGTTAGTGAATACCTCGGTTCTCTGTCCATATAGTAATTGTCAAAAATGGGTTTTCAGATTTTGAATGGATAATAAGTGAATTATTTTGATCTCCATGATGTTGCACACAGCTCCTGAGCATTTTCATTGGGCACAGAATCTCTCGGAGTCATGGGCTCCTCATCTGCAAAGTTGGGTGCATTGGGCATGCAGAAGGAAGAAGAGATTCTGACTTTTCAGTTTCTTGCTAGTTCGAACATTCTGTGTTTCTAGACTTTCAGTACCATCAACTTGAAATTGTTCTTTGAAGTAACTAAAAAATAGTGTTCAACCCCTAACAGATGATTTATTTTCTATCCTCTTTTTCTTCAAGAGGAGAATGGAAAAATTATGTCTGTAGAACACAGTGGGCTAGAAATGGCTTGTGAGAACGAGTTCTGTATTTTCTTTAAATTAATCTTCTCCCTCATAGCAAAGCCTCATGTACTTAAAGTAATTGAATGGGCTGCAGGGTATACTGGGAATTGTAGTTTCCACTTCTTTGTGTTCTGAAGATTAATAATCTTGCAGCCCTCTGAGGGAGATAAGGAGAGGACGCTCTCTGACAAATTGTTATCTTGTCTTTCAGAAGTGTGCTTTGAGCAGTGAATATACCCTCAATGCCTCCCTTGGGCTTTTAGTTTGATTCTAAGTAATGGTAATATATAAAGTATGGCTTTAAACATTTTTTTTTGGCTTATGATACTGTACTTCTTTTCTAGGAGTGTCTTTAAATCTTTTCTTTCAGCCTAGTTTTAAGAAAGTTTTTGTTTGTATCAAGGTTATAGATGTAAATGGTGTTCAAAGACAATGGTTTTACAAGATCTGCCATCACAAAGAGTGCTGACTGCCCTCCTTTATCCAGTTCATGTCCCTGGAGGCAGTCACTTTGAATTCTTCAGCTAGCTGATTCTTCAAGGATGCCTCCATATTTTTGAATAACATCCTTGCAGTTGCTGCTTTCCGGTTTGAGGTGACAATTTAATGCTCCCTTCTCATTGTGTCTTCCCCACAAGCTTGAGTCCTGCTTGCCTGCTCATCCTCTCGGTGTAGCTTTGTTGGGCCCGGGGCTTGATCACTGTTGTGTTGACATTACTGACCCTCTAGAAGCCCTGTCCAGAAGTGAGCCATGAAGTGAGCGGTGCTCCTCTTCTGTGTAGGTCTTTGGTTTCCTCCGAGTTAAGAATTTATTTTTCCTGAATTTTCTACACGTAGAAATATAAATATAAATTATAAAAATAAAAATATAAATCATAGCTGTTTGTTGTAAGATGTTCAGTTCTCACAGGCATGGTAGCAGTTCCATCTTGTAGAGGACGCTGTGCTGGGCCTCTGACTCTCTGGGCTCTCTCTGGGTACGTTTGTTTGTGATGCATGCATCCAGGGACTTCCCTTTACTTTAATCTTGGAGTTTCCATCTACCTCTCCCTGTATGAGTGGGATCCTGCTTTGCTGGATTCTGTCTGGGTCTGTCTGATTTTAGTGCAGTCCATCTTCTAGTAGCTTTCTCAGGAATGGTGTGGGGAAGTAAAACTTTAAGATCTTGTGTGTCAGAAAACGTTTTGATTTTATCCTCATAGATGACCTAAAGATCGAGTGGAAATAGCAGTTTGGGAATCATTGTCCTTTAGAGTTTTGAAGCCGTGGCTTGACTTCTTCAGCTGTCTGCGCTGCTATTAGGAAGTGTGAAGCCATTCTTCTTGCTTCCTGAGTGTGGACGCTATCTCTCACCCTCCCTGACCATTGTTGCATCTTCTCTTCTCCCACTGTCCTTAAGTGTCCCCAGGGTCCCTCATCTCCACTGCCCTCTGCACTCTTTTGACCTTGGGATCATGTCCTGAATTACATTTTCTTATCTCCCTTCCCTCCTCGTTTTTTCCTCTTCTCTCAGTCTAGGACCTTTGTCACTTGATGCTGTGCTTACTGGGCTTATCTTTTCTTATTTTTTATATTGCTTTCTTTTTATTCCCATTTCTGGAAGAGTTCTTCATTCTGTTGTATTTTTAATTTCCAAGGCTCTTTCTAGGCCTCTCTCCCCGCTTCTTCCTCCGTGCCTCTCTACCTTCTCTTCGTTCCTTTTCTTAATTCTTCTTTTTAAATTTTGTTTGAACAGAATTCTGTTCTTGTTTCAGGATAGATTATTTTTTATCTCTTTGAGATATTAATAATTGTGCATCTTACATCATTTCACTGCCTTCTGATTTGTGCCCCCCACCCCCTTTTTGCTTGTTTTGGTCTCTCTTTTCCTGTTGAAGGCTTTCCTCGGCTACCAATAATTCTCACTTGTCCAAATGTTGTTGTGAGGTACCTCGTGGGCTGTTTAGGGGGAATTGGGGACACCTCCACTCCTACTCCAGTGTATATTTAGATCTTTCCTAATTGTGCTAAGATTTACCATGGGAAGAGGCTGTTGGCAGGGCTGTATGGAGGGATCTCAGTATTCAGTAGATACAGCTGAACCACAGCACATCTATGGTATTGGTTCTGGGGAATCACTCTTTCTCCCCTCTTCTGGGAATAAATCTCTGGGTCTCTGCTGGGTTGAGGGAACTGCCCCTTGCACCCCCACACAGACACCCATCTCCATACCACTCAGCTCTCAGAGTATTTGGTACCACCAGTGCCTGAGTCTTTTGAAGATTCTGCTGAGTTAGTTACTAATTGTCCATCTGTTTCTAGCATCCACAATTTTGTTGCTGTTGTTGTTCCCGTTCTTGTGGGTTTATTTTATAAAAACAAACAAAAAGCAAATGAAAAAACAAGTTGCAGTGTCATTTTTGTTTTGGGGAGGGAATGATACTAGATGTAAGTATTGAATCTGTCATGTTGATCAGAGTCTTGGTTATAAATAGTACATTTACATTTGTAGGTCTGACCTATGTATGCTGCTTTATAAATACCTTTGTAATTTATGTGAAATGTACTTAACTGTGGGTTACAGTCTGTCCAATACATAAACAGAACTGTCACAGACATTAAAATGTAATTAACAGCTGTAAGAACTGTCTACACTATGTGATCTCTTTTGAATGGTTTATACTATTTGCAAGTTGAAAATATAGTTGATTTTGCAATCATCATGGAAATTATTTCATTTAAATGTGACTTAGTGCATCTCATTGTCTGTTTAGACGTCTGAAAATGACTTGTGGCCGCAGTCTTCCCTGCACATGAATACCCCGTTCAACATGGCCTGCTGTATTGTTAACTTGTTAAAATGGTATTTGTTTCAGGAATATTTTCCTATAAAAACATGTGTACACATGTAAGTATGGGTGTCTCCACATAAAAATAATCTATCACAGCACTCTTGCTATGTCTTCGGTGCTTCAAGGGTATCAGCCTGTGAGTAGGAATATGGTAGGCTGTATTTTCAGCCAGCAAACCTACCTACACCATCCTGCAAATGCTCTCTTCCACCTCATGATGGTACGTTTCGCAGCTTGCGCCGTAGAGCCTTCTGTGGCTTCCTTTCTGCGCCATACACATTCTGATGGACTGCTTTGATCTCTGATGACCAACAGAAGTTACACAAATGACATTTTTGGACCTACAAAAGAGTAACAAAGATTATTTTGCTGGATGTTAAAATGCAAGTTTTATGGTGGTCTGAAGTGCCTTCATGGAAGAATTTGTGGAAGTTCAGTTAGGCATTGAGGGGCTGGGGCAATTCGTGTGCTCCACCAGTGAGCCCTGCTACCTGGGGGCTTGGCCAGTAGATGCATGGAAGCAGGTGGAAGCACAGAGCTGCAGAGATGCCTCACTGCTTGAGGATACTGGAAAAGCATGGAACAGTGTTTGCTGGCATCCATTTCCATGGGCATAGTTGACAAGACACAAGTTTCCCCACATAAATGGTGTGAGAGGTATGAACATACTGCTTCCTATGGGAAGCTGACCTAGCTATTTTATGGGCATATTTGATTCTATAACTAAATGTGCTAAAGAGTAACTGGATGATGTCATTATCTGAAATACTAGTGTGTGTGTGTGTGTGTGTGTGTGTGTGTGTGTGTGTATTTAATTTTGGTTATGTGTGAAAAGTATCTGAATGTATTATTTTGAAGATTTAAAATAATGCTTTGGAATGCTTTTATTTTTTTCATTTAGACTTTCTAGATGTCTTTCTTCACAGATTAAGAATAAGAATGAGACTCCGCTTGCAGTGTGACTTTTTAAAAATAGTATTTCATCCCAGAAGTAGAGCAGCAGGTCTCGAACTGCTCTTCACATGCCCTCCCCTTAAATTTCGCTCTATACAGTTGAGTCCAAAATACAGCTTGCTCTATGGACAAAATAATCTTTTATAGAAAGACAGATGGAAAAAAAAACCATAAATGTTTGTTTCAGAAATTAATATTCAAATGAGTTGCTATGTTGTTTGTGAGGACGGTATTCACTTTATTGGTGAGCATTGCTGCTGAGGCTGCAGCTTGGGGCATTGCTCCGCAGATACTGGCATTCTGCAGAACAGTCCCAAGTGCAGGGGTCATTGGAATCCTCCATCTGTGAGCAAGCTGCCAAATGCATAGTTGTGTCAATACTGAACTGTGAATGAATATTGGATTTATTACTTTGGATCAGTTTTCCACATGGTCCTTACTATTTGTTGGGCAATTTGGATAAGGTGTAATGGAAAAAGATGTGCCCAATCACTTCTTTTCCTTCCTGGAGGAAATGGTATTTCTTTAGTTTTTGTCATTGGATGGGCCTGGGTGCCCCCTTTGTATTGTTATGACATCATGATAAGTATTAAGCTAATAAACATAATACAATGAAGAACTGACTTTAGAAAATAGAAATTCTGACTTTTTTTTTAAGATTTTATTTATTTATTCATTAGAGACAGAGAGAGAGAGAGGGAGAGAGAGACAGACAGGCAGAGACCTAGGCAGAGGGAGAAGCAGGCTCCATGTAGGGAGCTCAATGTGGGACTAGATCCCGGGACTCCAGGACCACGCCCCTAAGTCAAAGGCAGGCACCTAACCGCTGAGCGACCCAGGGGTCCCTCTGAAAGACTTTTTTTTTAAAATTTTATTTTAAATTTTATTTATTTATTTATTTATTTATTTATTTATTTATTTATTTATTTATTTTTTATTTGATTTTTATTTATTTATGATAGAGAGAGAGAGAGAGGCAGAGACAGAGGCAGAGGGAGAAGCAGGCTCCATACACTGGGAGCCCGACGTGAGATTCGATCCCGGGTCTCCAGGATCGCGCCCTGGGCCAAAGGCAGGCGCCAAACCGCTGCGCCACCCAGGGATCCCTGAAAGACTTTTTTAAGAAAAGATTTATTTATTTGAGAGAGAGCATGTGTGCATGGAGGTGGGAGGGGCAGAGGGAGAGAATCTCAAGCAGCCTCCCCATTGAGCCTGGAGCCAGTGGTGGGGCTTGATATCAACAATTCTTGGGATCATGACCTGAGCTAAAACCAAGAGTCTGACGCTTAACTGACTGAGCCATCCAGGCGTCCCTGAAATGTTTTAAGACAAAACAAAACCAAATAATTAATTAAGTGTCCATATACAAAACCAGAACTATATGATGTCTCTTTAGAAATAGAATTTAGAAAGTTTTTCTGTCAGTGTTTAAACAATGATAAATTGCAAGATTTTGAAGAGGAATTCAGCAAAATTATAAAAGAAGTGACCCACTAGTGAAGAATAGTGATTATTGAGGTATCTAATTTTACTTGGGATATCTAATTTTAAATGATTTTAAAAAATGAATTTAGGGGGCATCTGGGTGGCTCATTCGGTTAAATAGCTGCATTCAGCTTAGGTCATGATCCCAGGGTCCTAGGATTGAGCCTCTAGTCAAGCTCCTTGCTCAGCAGGGGGTCTGCTTTTTTCTCTCCCTCTGTCTTTCCCTTTCTACTCATGCTCTGCTTGTTTTCTCTCTCAAATGAATAAATACAATCTTTAAAAATTTTTTAAAATGAATTTAGTTTTTCTTTTCAAATGCATTAAATCTGTTATCAATTGAACTTTTGATTTCATTTTAATAGGTGTACTCTATATATATAAACTGTATATGCATTTTTTCAAAAAGAATTTGAAGATTTAGAAATCTGTATATAAATCTGTCAGAATTGGCAAAATTCTCAGATTTAGTAATTTTAGCTGTTTTTTCCTAATGATAATTCTTAAAAGACAAGAGACTAAAAAAAATGTTTTTGTATCTCATAGATCATCCCTTCTCTCTCTCTCTCTCTTTTTGTTTTGTTTTGTTTTGGTATAGTTCATTCATCTCCATTGGCTCAGCATCTGGCTATAAAAAATGAATAATAGTGTTTATTCAATTGAAATTCATTTTACAGTTTTGGATGAAAAGTCTATCATTTGAAGATAAACATTGAGGATTACAACCGTCTTATAAATATTGACTAAATTTATGCTGAAATTAATGAATTTTTAAGCTGCTAGTCTGCACAAATTTATCTGAAAATAGAACTAAAGAAGAAACGTGTCAGTGATGTATATTAATTACTCTATCTAAGGGATTGGGACACATAATGACTTCATTTTATGCTATTTTTTTGTTACACTAATTTAGTAAGCTTATAGGCATGCATGTGGAAGCCAGCAAGGGTTTATATGGATGTCAGATAATATGTGAAGAAATGGATTTGTCTAAAGTGAGCTATAAAGTGAATTTCTTTATATCAGATTTTATGTGCCCATTGAGATTCCTAAAAACAAAATTTAAAAAAATAATAAAAAGGGATGCATTCCTATGGGGAAAAATTGATTCTGAAAATTCATTAGTAAAGTCACACCTAAGAACTTTAGACATCTACTGAAAATGCATATTTAAAATCTTTTCCAATACTGTTTTAATATTCATAGTAATAAGATAGAGTAGTTGATAATCATAGATACCTATGATTTCCCAAGTGAAGGTTCCCTACTCATCCGGGAGCAATGGGAGTGGGGCAGGGGGAGGGTAGCCAGTCCTGATGTTGTCTGCCTTTTCCAGGATTCATCGCCATGTGGACTGGTTGGGTCACATTCTGCTTCTCCTGTCCTTCCTACTTGCCCTCTTTACTCCAGAGGGTCCCAACTCTATAACACTCTGGATTACAGTGTCTTTGAAGAAGTTGGAAAGCCAGTGGCTAAAATGCCCCCTGCTTGGCCTCTCCTTGTTAATGGAGATAATCATCCTGCAATTTTTGGAGGGTGACAATGGGAGAGGCTGGAGAGAGTCCCCTGTTCCACTGAGAATTTCAGTAAATCTCCCTTCTCCCTCTCGGCTAGATGCATTTATAGTAGGATAGCAAGTCCCAGTTCTGAGGCCCAGCCCTGGCTTGTGTTAAGTGATGAGACTGGCAGCCTGCATTCTCATGGCTGTTTATAGCTAGACCCTGCCTGACTCTGAATGCAGTGCATCTGTCCTGGTGCCAGAGGGCAAGGACACCTGGAAATGTCCTAACTTCAGGGCTCAGGATAACATGGAGCAAATATATTTGCCATTTAACATATTATCTAGGTTGATTTCATTTATCGTCCTTTATATATATGTAGTTTCAAAAGTTTCTTTTGCTTTGGTGATTATGTATTGAAGAGCTTGCTTTGAAATAAGTCCTGTCAAAGACTGAATCTGCGTGGTAGCTTAGAACTTCTGGTAGAAAAAATGTGGATTCTGAGTTTTGCTGGGAAAATAAAAATACTTGAAGCAGTACTTAAAATGGTAGTATATATCCCATAAATAGGAAAAAGAGCTGTTTGGTGTATTGTATTTGAACATTTTATGTATATGTTTAAAGTTTTAAAAATTTTATCACGTTGGGGCACTTGGGTGGCTCAGCTCAGTCAGTTAAGTGTCCGACTCAGTTTCAGGTCAAGTCATGGTCTCTGGGTTGTGAGATGGAGCCCTTCATACATTGGACTCTGTGCTGGGCCTAGAGTCTGCTTGAGATTCTCTCACTCTCTCTCCCTCTATACCATGGTCCCCTCAAAAAATAAATAAAAATAAAAAATTGTATCTCATTGGATTCTAGACCCATAGTTAAAATACTTTGTTAAACCTATATCTTGCAACAATATTTAGTGATGTGTCCCTATTCAAAAATTCTCTAATAACTGGGGATCCCTGGGTGGCTCAGTGGTTTGGCGCCTGCCTTCGGCCTGGGGTGCGATCGAGTTCCACATCAGGCTCCCTGCATGGAGCCTGCTTCTCCCTCTGCCTGTGTCTCTGCCTCTCTCTCTCAGTCTGTGTCTCTCATGAATAAATCAGTAAAATCTTAAAAAAATAATTCTCTAATAACCTTAACAAATAACCATCATAAAGTCTGAACCAATTTTATATTTGTGACTTTCATTCTTGTTTTGTGATATCTAGAACTTTTGGATTTCCTAGCATTATGCTTGAAGGGGCTTTAGAGTATATCTCATTGAGGTTTTTTTTTTTATTATTTATTTATTTATTTATTTACGATAGTCATACAGAGAGAGAGAGAGGCAGAGACACAGGCAGAGGGAGAAGCAGGCTCCATGCACCGGGAGCCCGACGTGGGATTCGATCCCGGGTCTCCAGGATCGCGCCCTGGGCCAAAGGCAGGGGCCAAACCGCTGCGCCACCCAGGGATCCCTCTCATTAAGTTTTGTAACTAGAATTGAAGTGATTGGTTTTGGAAAAACCAATCTGGAAAAAGATAGACTACCCATTGATAATGATATATAAGTAAGTTTGAACTAAGACTGTTTTCATAGTTTCTTCTTTAAAAAAAAAAGATTTTATTTATTTGAGAAGAGAGAGTGAAAGAACGTGAGCATGAATAGGGGGAGTGGCAGGGGGAGAGGGAGAAGCAGACTCCCCGATGAGCGATGAGCATGGAGCTGGACACGGGGCTCTATCCCAGGATAGAGATCATGAACTGACCCGAAGTTAGATGCTTAATGGACTGAGCCACCCAGCTGCCCCATAGTTTCTTCTTTATTGCATAGCCTGTATTATTCCTTATATGTACTCTTATAAACTACCATCTGTGGTGTAGAAAAGTCAGACTTTTGCAGAGCAGGGCTTATCTCTTATTTATAGATACCTAGCTGGCATAGTGCCTGACAGGTAGGAGTGATAAATAAATGTTTGTGAAATAGAATGTTGAGGGAACCACACGGAATGGTCTGTTTACTTCCTCAACGGACAGTAAAAAAATATGGTCCTTGATAGACTGGAAATCAGATCTCTGGGACAGGTCTCTTGGATACTGTTATACAGCGTGCAGTGGAGAAGGCCTGATACAGATAAGTTTCTTGGAGTGATTAAGTTGCTCGAGCTCACATAATAAAGTAATGGAACCAAAATTAGAATGCTGGTCTGATTGACTCCACCACTGTTGTTCTTAATTACTCTTTTATCCTACTTTTGTGAATCTGGAAGTACCATGTGGAAGGACATGTTTTGGTTTGAGAATCTCTTTTCTTAGATGCTCCTACTTGCTTGCGATCTTTGGGACAGTCTGACTGCAGGGATAGCCAGCATGTCAGTGTTATCCCACCTCTGTGACGTGCTTATGGGAGCATCACCCTGTAGGTGTACCGTCCCATGTATTGTAATGCTAGTACCTTCCAGGGCTGGTTGGTCCTGGGCTCATTAGGAGTTACAAGAGCAGTTACTTCTTTTTTTCCCTTCTTTGAGGAACCGCAGTGTGCTTTTTTTTTTTTTTTTTCCCTGATGGCTTCTTGGTATTTGGATGGGTTATGTACACTTGAAGACTTAAGTTCTTTCTTTTCTGTTTTTCCCCATGTTCTTAGATACAAAAAAATAACTAGATGCTTATATAATATGGTATGAAGACATATGACATAAGATCTTGAAGTACTGTATTACAGGGAGGGCGGAGTAGAGTCTTTGTGGAGTAAAATACACCTGGGTATAAACATCAGCTGCTGCTTAAGCTGAGTGATCTTGAGCAAGCCACTTAAACAGTCTGTATTACAATTTCCTCTTTATTAGAAGATCGTTGTAATTACTAAATGAGATTTCATATGTGGGAGCAGGTAGCCTAGGACCTAGTATTAAGTGCTTAAGAAATGTTCCTTCCCCCATTTCATCCTTTTTTGGAATCCTGGCACATCTGCTTAACCCATTGGTTCCTGGCCTGTCTTGTTTGATGATTTGGTAAACAATTACTGATAATTTCCATTCAGCAAGACAGAGCCTTCTAGGGACTGGGCAAGGGGCACATAGATATTTAGAAAATAACAAGACCATGTACATTTTCCTCCCCCGCTCCCATTGCCATGCTGTTGATGGTGTTTCCTGAACCTGCTGGTGTGGTTATCCTTACACCTTCTCTTGTTTCTTGTCTTTTGGTTTTCTACTTGCTGTCTCTTGCCTGGAATTCCCAGGCACCTATAAATCCATATTGTATGACAGGCTACTCCTATTCCAAGATTATTCCGCCTGGGTGAAGCCTTCCTTGCCTCTCCCTTTCTCCTTCCACCACACTTGCCATCATTGCATGGTGAGCTCCTGGTGGCACACCAGACAGCCAATGTTTCTTTTTTTCCTCCTCCCCCTGCAGCACTTTATTACTTTCCTCCTCCAACTTTATTGAGGAATAATTGACAAATATAATTGTATATTGTATATAAATTAAGGTGTTCTATGTGATGGTTTGGTGTACACACACACACATTGTGAAATGATTACCAAAATCAGGATAATCAACACATCCACCACCTCACAAGGTTAACTCTTGTGTATGTTGAGAATGCTTAAGATCTCTGCTCAGCAACTCTCACCTGTACAATACCATGTTATTAACCATAGTCACCATGCTGCATGGTTGGTCCTCAGAATTGCTACTTACAAATGAAAATTTTTTTTCAAAGATTTTATTTATTTGTTTATTCATAAGAGACAAAGAAGCAGAGACATAGCGGAGGGAGAAGCAGGCTCCCTTTGGGGAGCCTAATGTGTGACTTGGTCCCAGGACCCTAGGTCATGCTCTGAAACAAAGGCATACGCTCAACCACTGAGCCACCCAAGCATCCCTATAACGAAAATTGATTCCCTTGGCACATTTCCTCATTTCCTCATTTCCTCCTTCCCCAGCTCCTGGCAATCACCATTCTATTCTCTGTTTCTATGAAATTGGCTTTTCTTTTTTCTTTTTCTTCAGATTCCACAAACAAGTGATACCATATATAGTATGTATTTTTTTCTGTCTTGCCTGTTTCACTTCCATTTTAATCCATGTTGTTGCAAATGGCAGGATTTTCTTTCTTATTTTAATGGCTGGGTAATATTCTATTATGTGTGTGTCATTCTCTTTATTCATTCACCCATCAAAGGTTATTTAGGCTTTTGCTATATCTTGGTCATTATGAATAAAGCTGTTGTAAACCTAGGAGTGTAGGTATCTATTCAAGATCCTGATTTCATTTCCTTTGGTTATGTACCCAGCAATGGGATTGCTGGATCATAGGGTGGTTCTGTTTTTAATTTTTTGAGGAAATTCGTACTGTTTCCATAGCGGCTGCACCAGTTTGCATTCCCACTGACAGTGCACAAGGGTTTCCTTTTCTCCACATCCTTGCCAGCACTTATTATTTCTTGTCCTTTTGGTAATAACCATTCTAACAGGTGTGAAGTGACATCTACCTCATTGTGGCTTTACTTTGCATTTTCCTGACGATCAGTGATGTTGACCTTTTCATGGATCTGTGGGCCATATGTATGTCTTCTTTAGAAAATGTCTATTCAGATTCTTTGCTCGTTTTTAATTGGATTATTTGCTTTGTTGCTATTGAGTTGTGGGAGTTTATTATATATATATTATATGTATATATATTATACATATATATATGTTTTTTGGATATTAACCCTTTACTAGATACATGATTTGCAGATGTTTTGTCCCACTTGGTAGGTTGCTTTTTCAATGTATTATTTCCTTTGTTGTGCTCCTTAGTTTGATGTAGTCCCACTGGTTTACTTTTGCTTTGTTGCCTTTGCTTTTGGTCTCTTACCCAAGAAATCATTGCCAAGACCAATGCCAAAGGTTTTTTCCCTGTGTTTTCTTCTACGAATTTTATGGTATCAGGTCTTACATTTAAGTCTTCAGTCTTTTTTGTGTTTATTTCTTTTAAGATTTTATTTATCTATTATATTATATTATATTATATTATATTATATTATATTATATTATATTATATTATATTATAATTTGAGATTGAGAGAGCACGCACACAAGTAGGGGAGGAAGGGGCCGAGGGAGAGGGAGAAGCTGACTCACCATGAGCAGAGAGCCCAATGCGGGGCTTGATCCCAGGACCAAGTTGAAGGCAGATACTTAACCAACTGAGCCACCCACGCACCCGCCCCACCCTACCTTGTGTGTTCTTGATTCCCTTATCAAAAATTATTTGACCATGTGTGTATAAGTTTATTCCAGGGCTGTGTATTGTGTTTTGTTGTTCTGTTGGTCTTTGCCTATTTTAATTCTATTACCATACTGTTTTGATTACTGTAACTTTGTAATATAGTTTGAAATCAGGAAATGTAATGCCTCCAGCTTTGTTTTTTCTTTCTTAAGGTTGCTTTGGCTATTTAGGGCCTTTTTTGGTTCCATAAAATTTTAGGGTAGTTTTTTCTATTTCTCTGGAAAATACTGTTGGAATTTTTTTCCCCTGTTGGTCTCTAACAACATGGCCTTTCTTATCTTTGTTCCTGATACCCCATGCAGTGCTGGCCAAATAGGAGGCCTCTAGGGAGTGTGTGTTGAATAAATGAGACCTAGGCACAAATTTTGGTATACATGCAAGACCAACCTATTGATTAACAATTGGAAAATTCTGAGCTAGCCTACTGGTATAGAATTTTCTGTCCTTCTGATTGTGTAATAGTTCAGTTCAAGATACATTTATATATATTTTATATATTTTATATTTTTATATATTTTATAAGTTCAAAGTAAATAGTTTCTTTTTTTCTTGGCAAGCATCCTTGTGAAGATTATCATACTTTGAGGAGAAGGCAACTAATAATAGTGTATTTTTATTACTTAAAACTTAAATTTACACGTGAATATTTTTGTGAACTTCAGTAGAAAAATTAGAGACTGATTTTTTACTTTTTATTTTATTTTTAAAATTTTTATTTATTTATGATAGTCACACACACACAGAGAGAGATAGAGAGAGAGAGAGAGAGAGAGAGAGAGAGAGAGAGGCAGAGACATAGGCAGAGGGAAAAGCAGGCTCCATGCCGGGAGCCCAACGTGGGACTCGATCCCGGGACTCCAGGATCGCACCCTGGGCCAAAGGCAGGCGCTAAACCACTGAGCCTCCCAGGGATCCCTGCTGAGCCACCCAGGGATCCCCTGATTTTTTTTTTAAAGGGAGAGCCAAGTGGTTTCCAAGACAAGTGAAAAATACGAGTATATATCCATGAAGACCCAGAATAAATACATTTGTTATCTACAAACCATGTGCCAGCCCTTAGCTTGCCTTTTCAGCTGCCTGAAAAAGAGTTTCTCAGGCCTCCTTAGAAATAGCTATTCCTCCATTTACTTGGCCTATTTTTCCTGACACACCCCTGGTACCCTAAGTTTCATGGGGCCAATGCCAAAGAGTCATGTTTGATTTTGCCCTTGTTTTTTTTTTTTTCTGTGTTGGTTAACTTCTCAAGTTTAGTTTTTAAGAGTAGGAGCCCTGGCCTCAGGTACACTAGATTTCCAGCCTGATTTGTTTATTTATTAGGTGTGTGATGTGAATATTGCTCACCTCATCAGCCTTCGGCTGCTCACCTATGAAGTGAGGATGATGCTTTCTATCTTATCAGGTTGTTGAGAGAGTGAAACACCATAGTTTATAGCACATAGGTCTGACTGTCATACAGTAGACCTGAGGATTGGAATGTCATTTCCCCCTCCTATCACTTGTTATAATTCTTGGAGATCTCGAATACCATTTTCAGTGCCTCCTCTCCCTTGCACAGGACCTATTTGTGCTGGCCTACTTCTCACTCCTTCTGTCCTTGTATCTTCTTTGTTCCTTTCTTACATATAACTTCTTAAATAAGTTCTACACTTTTGTGTCATTATTATTTTTTAAGGGGGGAGGGACAGAGGGAGAGAGACTCTTAAGCAGACTCCACACCCAGGATGGAGCCTGATGTGGGGCTCAGTCTCATGACCCTGAGATCTTGACCTGAACTGAAATCAAGAGTCAGATGCTTAAGTTGACTGAGCCATCCAGAAATGTGTGCCCTTTTTTTTTTTTTCCTAAATTTAGAAGTCCTGTTCTCTTTACCTGTTTTTCTCTGCCTGCTCAACCTCTGGGTACTCCTTAAAGCTCAACTCCATTCCCTTCATGGAACTTGACTGTGTTTCTAGAATGTGCCTTAACTGTATTTCATGTTGGTCATCATGTGTTGAATCTTATTCGTGATAATTTGAGTACTGGTCCTTTGATCCTTGAGGGTCTTTAAGAGTGGGAGTCACATCTTGATCTTATCATTGTGGCATAAAGTAGAATAGCCTGCCTGTAGTAACTGATTAATTAAACATTTTATTTTAATTGATATATAATACCTAGTTTTACCTGCTAAAACTTACAGTGTACTTTGAAAGATCACCTTTAAATTGCTTTTTTGAGTACAGCCATACTTTATTTCACTTTGCTTTATTGTGCTTCACAGATACTGTATTTTTTTCTAACAAATTGAAGGTTTGTGGTAACTCTGTGATTAGCAAGTCTTTTGGTGCCACTTTTCCAACAGCGTTTGCTCACTTTTTTTCTCTGTGTCACTTTTTTTAATTCCCGCAATATTTCAAACTTTTTCGCTATTATTATATCTGTTAAGATGATCTGTGATCAGTGATTACAACTAGCTTACTGAAAGCTCAGATGAGGATTAGCATTTTTTAACAATGAAGAATTTTTTAAATTAAGGTACGAACATTGTTTTTTAGACATAATGCTATTGTACACTTAATAGACTATGTATAAGTATAAACATAACTTTTATATGCATGGGGGAACCAGAGGATTCATTTGACTTGCTTTACTGCAATACTCACTTAATCGTGGTAGTCTGGACCTGAACCCACAATATCGCCAAGGTATGCTTGTATATAGATCAAGAGTGGTATCTAGATTAATATTTGAGGCTGACAACCATTTATTCATTGTTCCCTCGTTCCTTCATTAAATTGGCATTAAGTGCCATTGTACACAGTGTGTAATATAGCTGAAAACCATTACGTAGAAGAATTTTTTAGTTTTATAGGAAATGATTGCATGTATTGCATGACCAAATTTCAGAGCTTTACAAATTGAGTACCAATAAGCTTTCTTCATATCTGTATTCATCTTTCAATTCAGTTAGTGACATCTGTATTTTATTCTCTTGGAAAGTGTAGAACCATTTGTCACTTACTCAAATTAATTGCTTTTATAATACTCAATGGTAAAAGTTGAGTGAGGTGAAAAAGAAATATATGACCAGCTGAAGTATATTCTGGATTAATGTTTTTGTTATTTTTATTTCATACTTTGCATTTCAGTATGAGAATAATAAAGCCTTAAAATTATTACAGTCTTTCTCTTGCCAACTTATCCTCACAAAGTAAAGACACCAGACTCTGCCCAAATTTAAAAGTATCATGTTATTGCCAGTGAGCTATTGTTTAAAATGAGTTCTTTAGGGAAAAAAGTCACAAAGAAAGCTCTACTTATGGAGAATGTTTTCTTTGTTTTCTTTTTCTTAATAGAAGGATGGCTTACTGCCATGTTTTGTTGTTGTTTAATATTATAGAGGTTTTACTGTAGCTCTGTTGATGATTACAAGAGTGCTACATTTTGGCTAACAAATGGAGTAAATGTGATGAAAATCCCCTATGTTGTACATTGTCTGAATAACATGTTTATATAACATGCTAAATACTTCTGCTGAAAGAAATGCTTTTTTGAAAGGAGGTTGGAAATTCCTTTCTTGATCTTTAGTGTTGCTAGCGTGTACTGTTGAATATTCCAAAACTACATGGGTACTTTAATTGTTTATAGTCTTAATTTTTTCAAATTACATGGGTATTTTAAAAAGCACCCTTAAACATTTTTATTTGCACATACTATCATTTTTGAAGTCAGGGTTTTTTTTTTTTTTTTTAATGTTTTTTTGTTTGTTTGTTTGTTTTATTTATTTATGATAGGCACACAGTGAGAGAGAGAGAGGCAGAGACACAGGCAGAGGGAGAAGCAGGCTCCATGCACCGGGAGCCCGATGTGGGATTCGATCCCGTGTCTCCAGGATCGCGCCGTGGGCCAAAGGCAGGCGCCAAACCGCTGCGCTACCCAGGGATCCCTGAAGTCAGGGTTTTGAAAAGATTGAGAATTGTATCTCTGGATAGGACTTTTGGTTTTCTTACAACCTACTGGCCAGTGAACACAGTTCATTTAAAGAAATTTATCCAGGTTCTCTATTTTTTAGAGTAGATTGCACTGATGTGTCCATGCTTATAAGTCACATGCACATTAAATGATACTGTGGTTGTGTTCTGACCCTGAACCCATGGCACTCTCTTCCTGCCATGTCTAGCTGTCTCATGTAAGTCTCTGCTGTTCCATGTTGGTCTAGTGATTCTACCCAGGGCTATAGCCTGCTCAGCTTGAGACTCCAATTTCTAATTGCCAGAGGGGCCTCTCCACCCAGACGTGTCTCTAGCAACTCAGTTCTGAAAGTATCTCATACTTTCTCCTACTCTGTTTAGCCCCATAAAATCATGGGGCTGCTCAGTCACTTAAGTGATCCACCTGGAAGTCCTGCTTTTGGCGATCCTCCCTCATTGCCCACATACTGCTAATGAGTAATTTCTGCAAATTAGGTCATAACTCTTCTGTCCTGTCTTCCCCACCCCCCATCATAGCCTTCACTGTACGTTGTGTTCTTTACCATCATCACTGGTATGGACAATAGCTGTAGCTTCTCAAGTGACTTTGCCAGTTGTCTCTCTCTTGCTTCTAGAGTATTATTATTTTGAGGTCCATGGACCCTGGATTGTTCATAGATGGATTGCAGGAAGCTGTGAACCATTTGGAACTAAATATTAAAATTTTATGTATGTGTGTAGGTACATGTTTCTGGTCATTATATTTGCAAGGATCTAGGAATCCCACGCGGTTAAAAACCAGTTTTTGTTTGTTATTCCTTCACATGGAGTCTTCACAGTAATCTTGCTAAAATAAAATGTAAATCTGATATGTTACTCTCCTGCTTACATTTCTTTAGTGAATTCCTGTTAAAAATAAAATCCAAACTTGCCAGCCTGATGGCATAGCACTTTTGAGCTGATGCCTGTCTTCCTTCCCAGCCTTATCTCCTGCCAGCCCTTTCTCCTATGTCTATCAGTTTACTGAAATGCTTGCAGTTGGAGAATACCACGTATTGTTTCCATGCATACTTTGTTATATTCTTCCTTCTGTCTGAAATGACCTATTCCTCCTTCCCCTTTTCTGTTTGCTTCAGATGTCCGTTTGTAAAATCTCCCTTGTCCACTGGCCCCCATCTACACTTAGTCAAGTTTCACTTCAGTGAACACTTCTCTGTGTGTTAAAAATATTTGTTATTAGAGATTTCTACTCCTGAACTTGTGATTTTCCCTTAATACATTAAACTGCCTGCTCCTGAAATCTCATTACAAGTGACCTATGGGCCTTCTCATATAACCATACTTATTCTTGACTTTTGATTAGTTGCCTAAAATCTTTTGAAGAGTTTGGTTCTTTTCTTGCTCTTGTCCTGTGGTCTTGATCAAGTAGCTGCCCTTCATCATTTTTTAAAAAAGATTTTATTAGAGAGCACAAGTGGAGGGGGGGACAGAGAGAGAGGGATAAGCAGGCTCCCCACTGAGTACCAAGCCTGACATGGGGCTCGATCTCAGGACTCTGAGCCAAAGTCTGATGCTTAACCAACTGAGCCACCCAGGTACCCCTGCCCTTCATCATTTGTATCATGACAGCTGTGTATTACATTCTGCCTTCTGTTTTTGCTGTGCAGTGCGACTCATTTGGAAGTTCTCTTGTGATTTCTCTACTTATCTTTCCTACCACTTCAGAAACTGCTTGTATCAGCCAGAATTCTTAGTTGTAAGCAATGAAAACGGAGTCTGGCCCTTCCAAATGGAAAAGGAAGTACAGACAGGCTATTGGCAAGTCCATAGAATTGCCAGGAAGGCTGAAGAACAAGGCCAGCAGGAAGGGTAGGCACAAGGGAGACAACACTGTGAGATTGATACTAAAACTAGGACGCCAGGACAGAAGGCATCCACTGTCCCTTAGCAGGCACTGCCACAGCTTGTCCAGCGTCTCCCCTGCTGGCATCCTGGTAATGTGCGCTGGTGACACACACCTGAAATTGAGTATTGCTGTGTATACTGCCAGGAAAAATTCCTCTCGTCCTTGTTTCTTTGTGTTACCAGCTAATGGGCCAAAGATCAGGGCATGTGTATCTCATTGGCCAATCTTGGGTCACATGCCAGTACCCATTTGCTGGGAAGTTTAGAAATCAAGTATCTGGTATTTTTGGCCTGTTGGGAGGCAGAGTCAGCTTCTACAATTCTGACACCCCTTGCAATGTGGTATTTTCTCCCCTCACCACCAAGTAATTCTCAGATGCCATTGGGTGTCTTGCAGTTTAACTCAATTCTGACACAACCTACCTGGAGAAAGCATCCAGTCCCACAGGCTAAGGGCTCCCATCTCCACTTTAGGTGACAGTGCTATTGATCTGGAAGTTTGAGGGATTCCCTTTCTGGGCTTAATTAATGTGCTAGAGTGGCTCCTAGAGCTCAGAGAAACATTTGTACTTAGTATTACTGGCCTGTTACAAAACAGTATAACTCAGGAACAGGCAGATGGAAAAGATGCATAGGGGAAGGTATACAGGAAGGTCATGGAGCTTCCTTGCCCTCTGAGTGCAGGACTCTTCCTGAAATGCCACATGTTAACCAACCTGGAAGCTCCCCGAACCTGTCCTCTTTGGGCTTTATGGAAGCTTCATTACCTAGGTATGATTGATTAAATAAGTGGCCATTGGTGATTGATTTCATCCTCCAGCCCCTCCATCTCTCCAGAACTCAGAGGGGTGGGACTAGAAGTTCCAACCAACCCTCTAATCACAGGGCTGTTCTCCTGGCATCCTGTCCTCATGCTTCCTGTGAGTTTTGAATGCCACGCCAGTAACATAACAAAAGGTACCTTTGTGGCGTCATCACTTAGAAAATTCTAAAAGTCCTAGGAGCTTCGTGCTAGAAATGGGAATAAAGGCCAAATATATATTTGTTATCATAAATCACCACATCCCAGCCTCCCGTCAGACCCATAAGGTGAGGAATTAATCCACATACCAAAGAGTGCTTATGGCCTGGGCAGCAGAACGGATGAACAGGTGTTCACCACACTGCTGCTTTACCCCTTGGATTGGCTATGCTTCAGGAGATTTTTCTCGATGAAACAAGTATTATTATCCTGCAATTGTTTACATAGTGGCTGGCCATTTAGTACATCTTCGCGTCAGCATCTCATTCAGCAAGATGGAGGGAGTATTGTAATGCCATTTTTTAAGGATGGAGTTAAGGAAATGAGTGGGCAAAGCAAGAATGCAGTCCAACAAAGGACATAAGACTGCTAAGGGCAGAACTGGAGCTTGACCCATGCTTCTGGCTCCAGAGCCCATGCAGGCTGTTTCTTTAGACCTGCCGGCAAGCCATGGTGCCCAGGTACAGTGCCAGGAGGGGCTTAGAGAGGTACGTTCACTAAATACACACTCATACAACCTCTTCCAACAAGAGAGACGTGCATTAGCATATCTGGTTCTGTGAGGCCTAATTTGGCATTTTGTATTCTTGTTCTGTCTACTTGTATTGTTTAATGTTGTAACGTCTCTCTGGTTGACTGAAGCCATATGTCATTCAAATGGAACCTGTACTTTGGCATTGGCCTGACAATCACTCAGCTGAGTAATACAGCAATAAAAATTATGAAAACTGTATCTGTTCATTAGACCACTGGAATTTGCAGCCACAAAGTGCCTGTGCCCCGCAGCTCTGCACTCTGGCAAATGGAAGTGCAGTAGATGAGGCCTTTGTCCTTCTTCCCCTGTGTGAATTGTACATTTGTTTCACAGTGTGCGGATTGCGAGTAGAGCCACATGGATGAACACTTTAAAATATTCTAACAATAGGAAATATGTTTGGGGGAATGAACTGCCTCCAAACAAGTAGTAGAAGAGGTATTCTACTGGATTTCTTTTTTCATGTCACATTAAAACTTTTGCAAACTCTTTAGAATTTTAAGAGTGTTACATAGTTTTTCTGTTATCAGGACAGAGGGTATATATTTTATTTTTATTAAGTCTTACATCAGTTCTTTCTGCACATTAAGATATAAACATGAAGCAGGCATACATGTACCTGCAGAGCAGTGTGTGTGTGTGTGTGTGCGCGCGCGCGTGCATGTGTGCACACATGAGAGAGAGAGAGACAGAGAGAGAGAGTGAAGCTAAGTGTTCCCATGTTTCAGACTAGTGAGCTTTCACATTTCATAGGAAAACAGTGTCAAGTCCTCCATGATGGGACGAAGAGACAGCAAAAACAGCAACAACAAAAATTTCAAACACTCTGCAGTGGCAGATGGCACACTGTCATCAGAGGAGAACCCTTCCGTGCTAGACTTTAATTAATTAATTAACTAATTAATTATTTTGAGTAGGCTCTACATTCAATGTGGGGCTTGAACTCAGGACCCTGAGATCAAGAGTCACATGCTCTACTAACTAAGCCAGCCAGGAGCCCCACGTTAAGATTTTAGAAGTCTCTTTCATGGGGTGGGAGTTGTGGGCTGGTGAGAGTCAGGATGCCCCCAATGGTACATTTGACATTGGGGCCAGGTCCAGGTTAATGTCTGGGAGAGGACAAGCTAGGAGTTAGGGCAGACAGAAAGAGATGTGTTTCTGGGGGGGGAGAGAGACATCAAACTGAAGAGTGACCCTGTCTTAAAATAGGGAGAATCAGAGGGAAAGAGTAGAAAGAGAAAACTACAGAGAATGTGGTTATGATTGTTTAAGAGACCAGAGGCTTACACCAGAGTGTTTTGTAAGGTGGTTGATAAGTTGATGTAGTGTTTAAAGTGTTAAACATGTAATGCTTTATTTGGATTAAGAAATTTGTATAATTATTTAAAAGTGTAAGAAAATGTAAATATCTATTTGAAAAAACGTGTATTTGCTTAAGAAAAAAACACTGATGGCTTTTGTTGGATGGCAGTTATTAAGCTTTTATTACTTTAGAAAATACTTGTTAATTTTGTGTAGCAAACACATTTTAAGTTGACAACAGTTTGTGTGTCATTTTCTCATATTTCTAATGTAGAGAAAAAGGCTAAAGAGAGGGGTTTGGAAGCCTGGACTGGTCTTGATGCTTGATGGGGGTTAGAAGGGATTTAAAATGCAGTAGCCTGTTGTCTTTGCTGCCATAGTGTCATGGTGTCATGCTGGGTTGCCTTGGGCCTATAGGACTTCCCAGGGCTCTGTCAGTTGACCTGTGACTTGGCCTGAGTCAGACGCGCCCCCACCCCACCCTAACTCTGGGCCTCACTTCTACCCTTAGGAGGCCCACCAGGGCAGCCCTCACCTTGCTTCCTGGACCCAGATTGAGGTCTTATTGTGGTATTTGAAATTTTGGGTGTATCAGATTTGAGGTTCTGACATACTGAACCAGAAGAAATTGGAAAAAATTAGATAATTTCTAGTAGCTTTATTTTTCAAATAAAGCAGTATGTGTGGCTACATTTGCACACACATGTCAAATATTTCTTTCATGGATATGAGGTACACCTAAAAATAATATTTCTGACAATACAAATACTTTATATTTATATAGCACTTTTCAACTTTTAAAGCTACTTTAAAAGTAGCTTTGTATGTATGTATGTATGTATGTATGTATGTGTGTGTGTGTGTGTGTAAATATATAAACTACCACCTGTGATGTATTTGGGTTAATGCCTGCACCTATGCGTATTGTCTTCAATTCTGTGTCACTCATTTTCAGGGAGTCGGAGGTCTGACTTGCCTGGGTTCCTGACCTCAGTACTTGACTGCTTCATTACCATTATTGGAATTTAGGCTCAGTGGTACACATGGCTCAGTCATTGGGGTTGGCTCAGTCTTTGTTCATGTTGATTAAAGAGCAGCAGTTATAACAATAATTCTAAACTGTAGGTATTCCTTAAAAATTACTGCGTGGTTTTGGAATGTAGTACTTAATTTCAGAGGGCAGAAAACTTAACCTCCCTCCACTGATATATTGGGTTAATATGAAAAGGATGTGCAGCTCTTCAGTGGCCATGTAAAGAGGCATCCTGAAGGGGGTGTGTGGTAAGGGGGAAAGCCCCAAGGGGCTTAGAGTTTTTCCACGGACAATCCACAGTCAACGTTGGAGAATTAATAATTACTCATTAACTTGGGTGGTAACTCATATGTTTGTGTTTTAAAATGAAATGTACTAATTTATTACAGAGTCAATATTCATACTTTTTCATATTTCAAAATGTATTCATATTTTTTTAAGCAGCTGCTGTATGCATAGCATGGTCTTGGGAATTAATCAAAATTCTTCCCTATCATTACCTCACACTGTAGTGAGCTATTTATTCCTTGTGTCCTTAATGCGTTCTTGTCTTCCCCAACTGGGTCTCTTACTCAACAGAGATTCCTCTCTCTTCTCTGCCAATTGAAAGTCAAGTCCTCCCTCTAGGCCTAGGTCCATTACTTCTGGTCTGACAGCATTTCCTAATGTTCTAGCACTTGTTTCCCCAACTTTCCCTGTTCCCTTCTCTGCTGTCTTTCTCTTTACTGCTCAGATTCTTCATTTCTTCAGACTTGTAAATGAGTATCATCTCTCTCTTCTGTTTGTAAGCGGCTTATGTGCAGGGATTTTGTCTTCTTTGTATTTGTATCATCTGTGGGGCCTAGGACAATTCTGTTGATACTTTATTGCTCAGGAAATGTTAGATCAATACACGTGATATAATGGAAAATAGAAGTTTGAAAGCTGTTTGGAAAAACAAAGCATAGATGCAGATACTGTCTGTAAAGGAGCCTTGCTAGTACCTTTGTCCTTCAATGCTGTGGTCTGGTTGAATCAGGAGACCAGAAATCTAGCCTGGATTCTACCCCCAGTCAGTCACATGTTCTTAGCTATTTTAAGGTTCTGTCCTGTTAAAGGAGACTAGTTATACCCATTTCAATAGAATTGTTGTGGATCCTATTGAATGAGATCATCTATGTGAAAGTAGCTTTAAAAGTTGAAAAGTGCTATGTAAATATAAAGTATTGGTATTGTCATAAATATTATTTTTAGGGGTAGCTCATATATCCATGAAAGAAAGCATTTTACAATGAGGTCTGTCTTGTTGTCACTGTAGTAAATCAGAGAAAAGAATCAGAGCCGATTAGCCTTATGCTCCTCACTCGTCTGTGGCGTGGGGGCTTTCATATTAAGGCCCTGGGGCAGAGAGCAAAGTCAGGTTATGATAAAAGAATAGAAGGGGAACCTGAGAAGAGAAGAGAGTTCACTGGCTTAATTTTTGTATTTTCTAAGGGTGCAAACTCAATTAATAGAACTGCCTTTAGTTCTTCTGTCCCTGAGCATTGGTGGGTCAGGGAACATGTGACAGGAGCCTTCAGGCTCTCTATTCTTGCAGCGGCTTCCCCGGGGTCTCTGCCTGCTTCGTTCTTTCTCATGAGTGTTCTCTTTCTCCTTTATGTGTTCACTGTTTTTATTCTTCCTAATAGCATTATTGCAAATTTCAGGTAGTAGTTATAATTTTTGTTCCAAGTATTTGTCCCAGAGAGATGATTGATTAACCTGGATATTAATATGAACCTGGGAGAGAACTCATTGCTAGGAAACCTCAGGATTTCCACAGTTTGAATCCTCCATACTCTCCCTCACTCCTGGAAAAATAGATTACCTTCTTTCTGTGATGCTTTACTTCTTTTGTGACCTATGTAGAAAGTCAAGAGAAGTCCTAGCCCTTCCTCCTTCATTCTATTTTATTTTAAAGATTTTATTTATTTGAGAGAGAGAGAGAGTGTGTGTGCATGCATGCACGGTGGGAGGAACAGAGGGAGAGTTTGATAAGCAGACTCAGACTGAGCGTGGAGTCGGATGCTGGGCTTGATCCCATGACCCCAAGATCACGATCTGAGCTGAAATCAAGAGTCAGACGCTCAACCAACTGAACCACCCAGCTGCCCCTCTATTTTATTTTAAAAATTTACTTCCATCTCATTTTCCTTGCTCTGTCTCTGCTGGAGCTCTGTTCATTCCATACTTTCAAATTCATTTCTTTTCTTCACCTGTAAGTTTGATGCACACTGTCTCTGACACTTGCCAACTTGCTCCTGTAGCATGGCCTTATTCTCCTGATTCTCCACATAGAACCAGTCCCTGCCCAACTCTCCAGCTTTGTCTCTGTTCTTCACTATTTCTTGTTTTGGCACCTGACTGCTTCCAGAAGTTGCGGTGTCCTTTCTCTCTGAGTTAGGTACCATCTATAGGTCATCGCCCTGCTCTGTGGGGGTTTGCCTCCATTTTGCCAGTCATCCCCCGGGGAACTGCTCTAGCTGCTCAGCCTATGCAGACCAGCAGTGGTATGTCTCCTTGGCAGGGGCATTGTGTGTCAACAGCAGCTGCAGGTCAGGGGAGAGGAGATGCAGGGGCCAGGATTTGCTGACACTAATTTGTTACAGTATCACTTGGAACAGTTTTTCCTGGAGATTTTCTGAAAATACCACTCTCAAATGCTGTGTTTTTTAAACTGCTTATTGTGATCTATTTGTAGGAACATGAAAGCAGTGTATTAGGCTGCAACTAGAAATTTTTTAAAAGGGAGAGAATTTGAATATAAACAGTAGAAGATATGAATGTATCAACATGTAGTAGGGGTGTCATGTATTCATGATTGTGATATGAAACATAATTTCCTCCTTTGAGTTGGAGTCAAAAACATTTGAAAACCATTGCTCTGGTTAACCTTCAATATTTCTATCCTTCTTTGTTTCTCGAACCCCTTTTCTTGTAATGGAGACTTAGGAAAATGTTTTGTATTTGTTTGTTTGTAGTTGAGATAGAAGTAGAATTAGAATATGGTCTATTCATTGGACAACCTGATGGAAAATCAAAACCACAGTGAAGTGGTTTAACCAGTTGCACAGCCAGTGTCCTATATTCTGTTACGGCATGACCACTTAAATAGAGCTGTTTCTAAGCAGAGCCCAAGAAGGAACCTGCAGTGAGGGTAGCCATGTAGGTGGAGGCTCCTCTGTAGATGGGGAGTACCATCTGGGAGCATTAGAGCCTGTAGAGATGGAGCACCCAAAGCCCAACAGTTGATGCATCCTGGACATGTGAGGTGATCACAGTTGGCTAGGGGGATGGCAGGGATTTCTGGGTTGATTAGGCTATCACAAGTGTGGATAGTGGAGTACACTGGAAAGAGGTTCTGAGTTTCAGAAACCACCAAATAACCAGATAATGGTGCTGCAAATTGTTTTCTCTGGCAGTAAGAAGTAGCTGTATGTTTCTAAGTGATTTTGAGTGATTATTCAATGTAGCATCTCTGGTTAGAAAATATGGCCAATCTCTGCCAATTCTATATACCTTGCCTTGAGTTAGAGCCTTTTTTTTTTCCCCAGAGAGATTTTATTCATCTATTTGAGAGAGAGCACAAGTACACACAAGCATGGGAGAGGGGTTGAGGGAGAAGGAGGGGCAGACTCCCCACTGAGCAAGGATCCCAAGACCCTGGACTCCTGTCATGAGCCGAAGAGAGACATTTAACCCACTGAGCTACCAGGTGCCCCACACCTCACATCTTTTAAATTTAAGGCTTTATTACAGTGGAAATTGTTGTGGGATACTATTTAAAACCTAGCTTTTTCTTCGTAGTGGTAATGGAAGAAATATTTTTCTTAATTAAAATAAAGTAGAATTAGAATATGGTTTAATTTCAGGAATAATAAATTTTTTAGCCCAATTATTCTGATTTCTCATTGGATTGGAGGGCTGTATCTTAGGATAATTATTTTATACCCCTTACAGTTTTAGTAAAACAGTTAAATTGCTCTATATTCCCTAAAGTCTACTGATTTACCTGCAAAGGTACTTAGAATGGACAATCTGAGATTACATCTGTGTTGAAGTATAGTTTTGAGGGGGATAATGATGATTTTATGATTATTTATTGATTTTCAGAATGAATAGGTTAGACTAATTTTAATAATTTGTTGATATAAATAGGGGAATAGTAGAAAGAAATGAAACATTTAATTTGTTGAAAATCCTATGTTGAGAAAATCCTCCTCCTTCCACCCCCAGGTGTCTTTCTATTAATGATTTTAAAATGTCAACATCCTTTATTTTTTTCCTGAACAATCTTTGGGGAATATTTGGCACATGTTATTCCATCTGATGAAATAAGAAAAAAATTGTAAATCTTCTTTCTCGAGGGAAATAATTATATTATTTTCTCATTTTATATAAACACTTGCTTTGAAATATATTTATATTTCGAGGGCTTTGATACTGTATCCAAAGCATCATTTCCTCATAGTGCCTCAATAGCAGAGTGGAACAACTCCTTAAACTACTGCCCAGCATCACAAGTTTGTCATGGAAGTTATGTCTATGTGCTAAACGACTCAAAATGAAGAGCCCTTGTCCCCCTCCCCAGTTTGTCTTGAGTTCATGGTGTCTGTGTTGGTAGAAATTGTATATCCTGTGCATTCTGAATTAATCTAAACCACTAGATTTTTTAAATTTCCGTTTTTCAGACTTAACATTGTATGCAGTTCTTGTTTGCAGCCATTGCCCTTTTACTTACCTGTCTCTTTTTTTCAACCTCTTCCCATGCTTGCTTTTCTTATGTTCTGGTACTCTTGTCTGCTCATACTACTCTCTTCTAGAAGAGAGCAAGATCTCTGAAGTGTCCTTTACTCTTTGTGTTCCAGCCTGAGTGTCCATTTACAGCCTGCCTTCCATGTTTCACTTACATGTTACTCCTCAGTCTTCTGTTCAGTGACTGAGGGTCATGGGAGAATGACATGAGCTTGGAGGTGGGAATAGGGGGAGGGGTAGGGCAGAGAATTGTGTTCCATTTGTTACTGTGGATGAAATTGTGCGGGTTTCTTAACCCTTGACCCAGCTTTGCTGACCTTGACATTGGAGGTTTGAACTGGTGGTTTCTGAAATCTCTATCAGTACTAATAGTGCAGGATACAGTAATTTACAATAAAATGTAATTGGGCTTAGCCTTCTGAGAAAGGGAAAACAGGTGTATACTATTAGTTAAAAACAAAAGCTTGTGGGTCCAAATATATGTACTCTGTGTTGGATATGTTTTTGAGCATCTTCATTCACCTCCCTTCCCTCCTGTGCCCTCAACTCAGACTATGATCCAGGGAATAAAATGCAAGAAGTCAGTTTTTCAGCCATTGATGTACATACATATTTCTTTTAGTCTCACCTTTGTCTGTGGGGTTCAGGGACAAAAGTCACTGAGAGATGATGGGTTAGTAGTAAAAACAACTAATGCAAGAGACTCCTTTATAAACTCACCCCTCATTATTTGTTAACAGGCTCATTCTGAAAGTTAGGGCAAAGAATAAACTGACTGGCTAGTTCTGTTCATCTGAAGCCTGTTCTGTCCCTGGGAAGCACAGGATAAAGCCTATTACCTCACTACTCTCTGAGTTAGTGTCAGTGCCTCCACTCGGGGAGGATGCCAATAATGGTCCCCATACTAGTTCTTCCTTTGGGACTGTCTATTCTTAGATTTTGCAGCCTACTGAATTCTCAAAGTCTCAGAGGAAGACTTTAATAGCCAGGTTTGGGTCTTGGCCATGGTATGTGGAGAAGGCTGACCTTTTTGCATTACCAATGCTATTATTTTTCTCCATTCATACATTTTTCACCATATGTGTCATTTCAAGTTTGGAGTAGATAGAGTAATGTGTTTGTTTTGTCTTTAAAAAAAAAACTCAGGGAACAGTTAGACCATACATTTTTAAAGGATCATGTTTTAATACAGTTTTAAAAATTCCTTTTTTCTTTTTGGCAGGAGAGGAAAAAAGATATAGAAGGCATGTAGAAGCAACTAGCACCCTCATCCTCAAAGAGTGAGCTTTAGATTGTTGGTAACGGTGCAGTCACATAGATCCCCACCCCTGCATCTTTCATTAAAAAAGGAAAAAACTTCAAAGCTGTGTTTAAACAAAATCTCTCTCTCTCTCTCTCTCTCACACATACACACACACACACATACACGTGCGCGCATGAAGAAGTCATTTATATGCATGGTATAAAATCCCCAAGCTAGAAAGGGTCTGCAGTGAACAGTCTTTTTCCTCCTGTCCCTCCACCATTGAGTTTTCCTCCATAGAAGGTGCCAGTTACTTGTTTCTCCATTGGCTGTTTTAAAATTCTAGTCTTACTCTGGTAAATCCCTGTTTTCTCTCTTTCCCCTACTCTATAGTTATCTCAAATAGAACAGTCTTTTCAATCTAGCATTCGCTGCACATGTTCCAGTCATGCGGTTGCAAAGTTGACATTGCAGCCTCAGCAAAGGTTATCTCTTTAAAATTCTCTGAAATTCCCCTTTGGCACATCCATTTTGGCAGCTGGGTTTATATAGGAAAGTGGTAAAGCTCTTGGCTCCTCTTTTTGTGCTTTATAAAAATAGAAATCTCTGGCCAGAAGGGCAGCTGGGCAAGCAGCTCCTTCTTCATTCCCATCAGTTGTCCTTGCTGACTGTTTTGCATTCTACCTGCAACAAATGGTAACCTCACATATATACGTGGCTCAAGTGGGTGGGTTTTAAAAACATGAACATCCTGTAGCCTGACACTTATTTTAAAGTTTAGAAACTCCTGCTTTTCTAACGTGTATGTTTTGGACTGTTTTGACTTTTGATCTGGTAATCTTCTTGTGTTCTTTCTTTCTTTCTTTCTTTCTTTCTTTCTTTCTTTCTTTCTTTCTTTCTTTCTTTCTTTCTTCTTTCTTTCTTTCTTTCTTTCTTTCTTTCTTTCTTTCTTTCTTTCTTTCTTTCTTTCTTTCAAATTTATTTATGTATCTTAGAAAGCACGTGCGTGCATACTTGAGCAGGGGGAGGGACAGAGGGAGAGAATCTCAGGCAGACTCCTTGCTGAGTGTGGAGCCCTTCTTGGGCTTCCATCTCATGACCCTGAGATAGTGACTTGAGCCAAAATCAAGAGTTGGCTGCTTCACCAATGGAGTCACCCAGGCGCCCCTTCTTGTATTTTTTTTTTTTTTTAAACTTAACGCAAAGATTATGTTCACTGATGCCAAACTACCTGTTGCAGTTTGGGCAGTAATATAACAGGAAAGTTGGAAACTCCACATGGCTTTCCCAGTGACATGAGTTTGTCACTAAGTAAATGACCGAGCATGCCTGTTTTCCTGGGGACATGTTCTCCTGGATGGAGACAGCTGAACCCCTACATGGCAGCACAAGCCTTTTTTTTTTTTTTTTGTTTCCTTTCCTTTTTCAAGTAGCTTTTTCTAGGAAAATGCTGCTTCTGTGAGCAGAATTGACCTATTTATTAGTACAGATTGCCTTCAGAGGCCTTCATTGCTTTCTGTATGCACTGTGATCTCCACAGAGGTAGAGCTTTGTGCACATCATGTCAGTGTATTTCCATAGTTATGATTCTCTGATTTAGAGTGGACTACCTATGTTTGGTATGGAAAATAGTTATTTTTGATTTTGTTTTAAATGTAAATGCTGGTAACCTAGATGTCAAAGCTTCCATGTTAGAAATGAACATGGTCCTTTCACTGTTAATTTTTTTCTTTGCTTACATTATTATATAAATAAGGCATGTAGGCTCGCTTCTAGATGTGTTTTTCTGCCCTGTCATAGTTTATGAAAGATTTTAGACCACTTGTTTTTGCCTGTCGCTTCTGTTTTCTTCAAGAATAGGCGGTGTGAATTAAGTCTTTTGCTCTTAGGCACACCCTCCCTTTTCCTCCCGTGGTACCAAATTTATATAAATTGGAAATATGCTGTCTTTTTTAGCCAAAATTTTTGGAATGGGATTTATCGTCTTATGCATTGCACACAGACTTTTTCTCTGAAGCTGCAAATTTTTTCCTGTTATGCTTCTGTTTTATCAGAAAGTGTACTGTGGCCTTTATAGATCTGTGATATCGAATGCCCTCGATGGATCCTTGGGAAGAAAGTGTTTTAAAGTGCATAATTAGGGTACTTGAGCATAAAACTACAATTATACACTTGTGTGTTAATTTTGTGTACAGTAAGACTTTAGTTCAACACTGGTTGTAAATGAGAGAGGAAGCATTTTACTGCCAGTGAATGCCTGCATTTTATGAATACTTAAAAACAAAATCTCCTCTAATTGGCTGACCTGGGAGGAAAGGTGAAAACATCTGTAGTTAGGAGGGAGAGGCGAGAATATAGAATGTGTACTACAGGCTTTTTAAAGAAGTAACTAGAAAAGTAATCTTACTCTCATGTGCAGCCATACTTGCTGTGCCTTTGGAAGCATTCATGCTATTTTAGTTGTGCCTCCACAGTGGAGACTAGCAGAGTGCAGGCACTTTGATAAGCCAGTGAAATTAATCAAGGGCAGAGTAGAATATAGCATTTGTTACTCAAATTCTTTGTGCTAGCATTAGGGGGCACTCCTTGGAGCTTGGAGTTAATTTTATGAAAATTAAAGGATGTACCACTTTATGAAATGGATAATAATGTTCCAGAACTGGTTACCCTCAAGAGGTAGCATGGACTAGAAATATAAATTAATTTAAGAAGGGTATAAATAAATTCATGGATAATAGAATGATAATGATTATAAAGAGGAAATAAAGGCTGTTAAGGACACATCCCTGACTTTTGGAAATTGAGGTCACAAGAGAGACTACCATTTAGTTCCCACAGCCATATAGAATATTCGCTCTGCAGAACATGGTCTGACCTAGTATTTACGTAAGCTGTGTTTTGCTAAATATAGAGTAGTTGGACTTAGAATAAGCAGTGAAATTTTGTAGACAATTAATAATTGTGAAGATAGAAGTCCAAGAGAGATTGTATGTATAGTATTTTCATTGTGTTTATGTTTATAATCTTATATTGTGTCCATCTGTCAAAGAAGTTTTAGAAAACAAATGTGATGAGGAAAGATTCATATATTCATCACAAATGAGAACTTCTCAACTTTATTTCACAAATCACAAAGAAATTTATTGTCTTAACTATAGAGAACAAACTGATGGTTGCTAAAAGGGAGGTGGGTGGAGGGGTAAGGGGGAAATAGGTGATGGGGATTAAGAGGACATTTGTAATGATGAGCATGGAGTAATGTGTAGAATTGTTGACTCACTATACTGTACACCTGGAGTTAATACACTTTATGTTAACTACACTGGAATTAAAATTCAAGAAAAAAAGAGAATGTGGAAAACACAAAAACTAAAAATGGAAAGTGAAAAGTCTACCATATTGTATTTATCCAAAGAAATTTGTTAATATTTGTTATGTTTCAGGTAACTATTGACAAATAATGCTACAGATCAATCAACTTGAAAGTTTAGTGATATTTATTTTTATACCCATGGGTCTGTGAGTTAGTTGGACTGATTTGGAGTGGACTCCACTGGGTTTGGGTCCAGACAAGAAATATGGGGTTGGGTCCCCTGCATATGGTTTATTTTGTAGCCCCAGATGAGACTGAAGAGCTTCTTCAAGGTACTTACTTCAATCTTCCAGTGAGATGATAGGATGGGATGTAAGCTGGGCCAGGGAACAGTGGGTGGGGCTGTGGATGAAACAACATTGGCCTTAAATTGATAATTACTTAAACTGTAGATTTAAGTAATACTGTTCCTTCTACTATTGTATATATTTAAAATTTTACATAATAAAGAGTTAAATTTGTAAAAAAAAAGCAAACAAACAATTTTTTATTAAGAATTTACAAAACTTCTAAGCTAAAGGAGAGGGTTAAACCAGCCTAGATATGTTGGTTAGTTTTCAGGCTCTAAAACAGCAGTGTTTGAGGCCTGGAAGTTATCTGTTAGGAATAAGGACATGGACCGAACGGAAGTGTGCTCCATAGCAACATGAACTGTGTAACTGGCCTGTTTGTGTGGTTGGTCATCCAGCCTGTTCTGGTATTGAAGACCCTGCTTGACCCTGGAGTGCTTTGCCAACTCCTCCTCCAGCTCTGGGTAGTCTTTTCCTCTTACTCAAAGGAAATGACAGAATTTGAAGGAATGTAGCTTGAGCTGCATACAGTAAGCACTCAATCTGCATTTGTTGATAGTTTCTTGTTTTTTCAAGCAGGATGGAGTACTCTCAGGAAATTGTGGAGGTTTGTTATTATTTTTTTTTTCTTAGACAAGCCTAAGGACAAGATTTATTTTTCTTTTTAAAATAAGAAAGTGAGGGGGTGGGGGGGGGACCTAAATTGTTTAGAAGTCTCAATTTGGAACTTAGCTTAAGGGATTGTAGATCATGGAGCAGTTGTAGGATCTTGACCTTGTAAACTTTTTTTTATTACCTTCAAGCACATTATTTTTGACTGGACATGTTGACATAATAAAATTTCCTCATGCAGTTGGTTCCACCACACATCGGCTTAGCATCTGAGTTCCTTGCTGTGGGGAATTTTCAATCTGACTCTTACGCATGGAAAACAGTGTTTGATCTTTCTGTGAAATCGGAAGCCAGCAGAATTCGCCACAGTAATGACTAAAATGTAACTGTTGTGAATTTAGGATTTTTCCTATGCTTTTCCCCTTCCTATTTTGTGGAATTTACCTGAAGGGGCTGAAGCTTATGATGAAAACAAACAAACAAATGAAAATTAAGGAGCTTTCTGCTGTTAAAGGCAAATTTATAACACATTTTTTGGAGAATTCTTGAATAGACCACAATAAATAATCCAAAATAACTTGTATTTTGTTCTAGATTTAGGAAAAACACTGAGTTGGTTTAGGAAATGATAGATAATATTTTGATGTTTATTCCTTTAGGCTATTAATTCTTTACTCGTATAACTACACATACACAGATTTTTATATTAAAAAACAGCATTTTACTACAAATACTGTTTTATAACCTACCCCTTAAGGTACACCGTAATAATGCTTCTTGCTATTAAATACATATTATCTACAATGGGATTCATTAATCTGATATTATTGAATCTCGAACTCCCCTCCCCCCAAGCCAATCCTTGTTGGACATTTAGGCTGTTTCCATATTTTTCAGTGGGGATGCTTTCATTGTGGAAGGGGGTAAATTCCTTGCTATACATATCTTTGCATACTTGTTTCACATTTTTTTTCCTTAAGATAAAAATCTTAAAAGTAGAATTCTGGGTTGCAGAGATATTGTTTCTGTATATATTGTGACTTGCCTCAGATATTTGAATTTATATACCCACTGATTATTTCAATATACCCAATTGCTGTGTACTGTTTTGGATTATGTAAAGTAGAAAATATGAAAACTTCCTGTGAAGCACCTGGGAACAGCCATTATCAAGTAGGGAATTTACATGTAGGCATAAATGAGGCAGTGATGATTTAACCTAAATAAGTTATAAAATATGTGAAGTTAAAAGTTCAGCTACTTTGGTTATTAAATATATATATACATATTCTGCTAGTAGTTTTTAAAGGTATAACTTACACACAATAAAATGCTCAGATGTTAAGTGTACCATCTGATGAGTTTTGATACATATGAACAGCCATGGAACTATCACCCCAATTAAGATACAGAATATTTTCATTATTCCCAGAAAATTCCTTCATGCCTCTTTTCAGCCATTCGTTACAACCTGCAAACAGTGTTGTGATCTTTCTATATAAATTAGGTTTGTGTGATTCTGAATTTCATATAAACAGATAATACTGTGTGTTGATTGTGCACACTTAAGGTAGTTCTGGAGGTAACTGTAAATACTAAACCAAACTGTACTTAAAACAAAAGGATCTGAAGGTGATGTGAATATCATATGGAGTAAGGACAATAGGTCTTTCAAAAGAATGAAGTTAGACTCACACTATATACAAAAAAATAACCTCAAAATGGATTACAGATCTAAACATAAGAGCTAAAGGTATAAAACTCTTAGAAGGGGGGCACCTGGCTGGCTCAGTTGGTGGAGTGTGTGACTCTTGATCATGGGGTTATGAGTTCGAGCCCCACATCGGGCATAGAGATTACATATCTATATCTATCTATCTATCTATCTATATCTATCAAGACCACATATAGATAGATTAGATAGATAGATAGATAGATAGATAGATAGATAGATAGATAAAACTCCTAGAAAACAAAGGGGAAAGCTTCATGACATGAGATTTGGCAGTAATTTCTTGGATGTGAAACCGAACGCACAGGCAATAAATGAAAAGATAGATTAGATTACATCAAAATTAAAAACTGTGTGTCAAAGGACACTAGCAAGAGAATGAAAGGGCAACCAACAGGAGAGAATATTTGTAAATCATATATCAAGTAAGGGATTAATATCCAGAATATATAATGCACTCTTATAGTTCAACAACAAAAAACCCAATTAAAATATTGGCAAAGGACTTGAATACATTTTTCCAAGTAGGATAAACAAAGAGCCAATAAGCATGCAAAAGATGTTTAATATCACTAATCATTAGAAAAATGAAAAGTCAAATCCACAATAAGTATGATACCACTTCACACCCTTTAGGATGGCTATTACAGAAAAAAACAGAACACAGTAAATGATATCAAGGATGTGGGGAGATTGGAACACTTGTGCACTGCTGGTGGGAATATAAAATGGTACAGCCACTGTAAAAAACATTATGGCGTTTCCTCAAAGAATTAAACATAGAGCCACCAGATGATCCAGCAGTTCCACTACTGAGTTTTTATTCAAAGACTTGAACAGATGTTCCTATGTCCATTTTCAGGGCAGTATTCTCTACAATAACCAAAAAGTAGAAACAACTCAAGCATCCATGACAGATGCCTAGATAAAATGATAACCTTGTATTTTAAAATGTCTGTGATAAATTTAGTACAATTTAAGGCATTTCTTTTGATCTTAAATTATTTCTCTCTAAAAGGAAGGACAAAACTGATAATGTAAATAGATTCAGATAATCCAGAGATGACAGATCTGTAATAGAAACCAAGGTGTATTTTAGGACCATAACTTTCTAGCTAACGTCAAGGAGGATTATAATATCTGTTCCTAATGTTGTTGTGAGCTGTTGTGGAGATAGAACATTGCACTGAACCATTGTGTAGCTCAAGGCAGAAAGCTCTTATGTTTATATGTCAGTCGTGTGTGATTTACAGTATATGATTTATATACTTCTTCCAGGAGGTTCAGTCAACAAGTATTCATTGAGCCCTTAATACAGGCCAGGCCCTCTGAGTACAATGATGAGCTAACTGCCAAGCCCCTCCCCCTTTTATTAAATTAGTTTCAGAGGTAGAATTTAGTGATTCATCATGTGCATATAACACCCAGTGCTCATTACATCAGGTGCCTCCTTAACGCCCATCACCTAATTATAAGGCTCCATTTTCTATAGAACTTACTTTTCAGTGGGCATGGTGGTATATTTGTAGTCGATAGACTTGAGAAATCCCAGACTGAAAGGTAGATGGGTTTCTTTCCTTTCCTTTCCTTTCCTTTCCTTTCCTTTCCTTTCCTTTCCTTTCCTTTCCTTTCCTTTCCTTTCCTTTCCTTTCCTTTCCTTTCCTTTCCTTTCCTTTCCTTTCCTTTCCTTTCCTTTCCTTTCCTTTCCTTTCCTTTCCTTTCCTTTCCTTTCCTTTCCTTTCCTTTCCTTTCCTTTCTTTCTTTCCTTCCTTTCCTCTTCTCTTCTCTTCTCTTCTCTTCTCTTCTCTTCTCTTCTCTTCTCTTCTCTTCTCTTCTCTTCTCTTTTCCTTTCTTTCTTTTCTCTTTTTCTTCTTCTTCTTTTTTTTTTTAAAGATTTTATTTATTTATTCACGAGAGAACACAGAGAGAGGCAGAGACACAGGCAGATGCGGGACTAGATGCCCAGTCCCCAGGATCAGGCCCTGGGCTGAAGGTGGCACTAAACCGCTGAGCCACCCTGGCTGCCTGGGTAGATGGGTTTCTTAAGGATTTAACAAATCCTTTGATATGCTAGTATGTTATGTTTTATTTTTTTGTTTATTTCTCAAACTTTTTTGATTATAGAATTTATTTCTGTGAGTTAACTTGCCAGATTAGTGTCCATTGTGGGTGCTATCGGGAAATGCTGGCATAAAGTCCTTACTGTAAGAGTTTTACCAATCAGCAGGAAGCAAAGAAGATCGTAATGAAGTCTTTGGCCTAATCTTGCCCCAGGTAGAGGCCTAGAACAGATTAGGGCACCTGGCATAGTAATCAGGGATGGGTCTCTGGAGCAAAGTTCTAGCTGGGCCTCTTTAAATAAAGCAGCACAACAAGGCACTTTCCTCTCCAGGCCCTCTCCAGGGGTCTGTCTCTTGCCTTGTGTGCATGCTGGCTTATCTTCCATGCCTTTGCCTTTTGGGGGAGGGGGGATGTGGGATAGGGTAGAGGTGACATCTTTATTTCAGAATTTTTAATTATGAAATAACTTAGGCATACAGAAAAGTGCAGAAACCAATATAACAGACACTTGTGTAAGTACCCTAGGATTGTTAGGTGTTACCATTTTGCCACATCTGCTTCATATCTCCTTCATTCTTTAAAGGGAAAAAATGCAAGGCTGAAGCTCGACTCCATCTTTTCCCCTCTCCCTTCTCCAGAGAATGTCATATATTTCCTCCAGTGCATACTTTTGTGTTTTCACTGTGTGTATATATACGTATGTATACACACACACACACACATATGCATATATATGTATCCATAAACAATGTATACTGTTTAGTGTATTAAAAATGCATACCAGGTGTATTATGCTGCATTCTTTTGTTGCTTTTTAAAATTCAGCATTATATTATTTAGATTTGAACTATTTTGCTATGTAGGCTTTACTACTTTTTGTTTTTTAAGGAAACTACTGTATAGAATTCCATTGTATGCCTATAGCAAATTTTTCCCCCCCATTTACATACAGTATCAGAGTTAGATTGTGTCCTCTTTCTGGCTTTTGTAAATAGCATTGTATCAAATACCCTTCTTGGGACACATATGAATGTTTCATGGATATATATTTATAAGGGGGAATTGCTGGGTCAGAGGATCAGTGCACCTTTACACTTGGTGAGGAAATGGTTTTCTACAACTTCTTTAGGAAGAAAAACGGAGAGAAGATAAACCTTGATATTTCTCCAATTTTGAAGTATGAGCAAAGGGTTCAGGGTAAGGTAAAGTGAAAAATGGGCCTGGCATTTCTGCACATTTAACATCATACAGGGATGTGAAAGTTAATACTCATGTTTTTTATCAGAGTGGTTTCCTAAAATAAATACTTAAAGTAAACAAATCATTTTTAGCTATACTTTTCCAATAATATATGAAAGCATTCATATTTCATGGAAAATTGGAATAAATTTTTTGTTATTATGTGTGCTCATGCTTCACTGTAAGATCTTCTTTATTTAGAAATGAGTGGAATAAATTCTTGTTTTTCTTGTTTTTAGATAACAGAAAGGCTCTGATCTCAGGCATTTTCTGGAGATTTCCATTTAGTTAAGTGTTGTGATCTTTTTATTCAAACCATGATAAAGGTCCAAAGCATTTGCTGCATAATAATGACTTTTAGAGGGTTAGCAGTGAATAACTAAGAGCACTGTGCGGCTGTGAACATGAAGTCCAGTGCTTTGGCTATTGGATGAAGCTGAACATACTTGTAACCAAGAGTTGAGTGTGGTACAAGTGATTTCAGTTTTATGAGGTGTTCCTTCATTCGTTTCATTTTTTATATAATAAAACGTTTTTATTTTTATATAATAATCCTTTAATTTAGTAATCCACTGAATAACATCCATTCATTCAATAAACACTGGGTGACTGGCAGGCCCACTTCCAGTAGGCATTCCAGGAATGTGGGAGTTTAGAGTCTAGTGATGAGGACAAACACTAAACATAGCACATAACTAAGGGGTTGACTAACGAAGTCCGATCATCTCCCCTATGGTAAAATAAAGTTGCAAATGGCCTGAGAAAGATGATTGGAGCTGTGCTTGAGTAATTAGGCTGGTCAGGGAAGAGGAGGGCACCTGATCTAGAAGTGCTTTCTGACTCCCAACTCCCAGCACTTGGTTCCTGGTACTCAGTAACTCTTGGTTAAATTTTCCTTGCACTCAACCTTCTGGTAATCTCATTTAGCCTGAGTGTTTGAGAACCAAGATATAAACAAGAAGACTCTCAGTAGCCAACATTGGTTTTACCAAACTCGAGGCAAAGTTCTTGTGCTTTTCTCATGGACAACTCCCCTTGGCCTTCCTGTTTTTAATCAACATTGCTGGTTTCTCGTCTTCAGCAGGTTCTGTTGAGGGTGGAGGTGGGAGTGATGAGACGTGGCTAAGAGCACTGGTGGCCGGTGAGACCGATGGTTCAGGGGCACCAGGGTTATGCCATGGGACTTGTGTAAACAGCGAGGCTCTGGGGCCCTCCATGTAAGGGCTCAATCTCTCCATTTCATAATAATGACTTCTTCATTCAGGATGTCAGAAAAGCATATAATAGACCTTTGAAAGCCCTGCATCTAACGTGATTAAAAGCAATATTGATCATTAAAGATTTAGACTTTAGTTGTAGACAATTGAGCTATTATATTTAGAAATTGATTTGTAGAGATAAAACTTAGGAAATAATATTTTGGAGATAGCACTACAACTGATAATTTAACAAGTAATAGCACCTGTGTAGCATTCCAAGTAGGATTACTAGATTGCTGGTTATAACAGTAATTAATATGAATTAATAGAGAAAGCCCTATTTTGCAGATGAAAATGTAAGACGGATATCACTATATGATTGACCATATTCATGCAAGTGAAGCACAGTAGGACTTGGATTTAGATCTTATACCAGAGGACTTGGATTTAGATCTTTCTAACCCAGAGATTCTTTAGCTAAACAGATTTTAGTGATCTCTGTTGCAGTGTGGCTCCTATGTAAGGGCAGTAGACCAGATTCAGTTGATTGGCACTGGGGACCCACGTCTAACTGGTAGTCCAATTGTATTGGGTTATAAATCACCTCGGCCCAGGGTCACAGAGGGTGAGGTGCCAGGTAGGTTAGTACCAAATGAATTAGGCCATGTATCTAAAAGGAGAGCAAATAGGTTTTAATTGTGCAAGACAGGAGTAAAATCACCCAAGCAGAAGTTTTTGATGGTTTCTCTGAAGTTTGCTGTGTTCTGCAGATTATTGCTGCAGTTCCATTGAAGATTTGCTTACACTCTGACCCACCCTAGTTTGCCTCACCTAACACCTCAACTTGCTCCGTAGCTTTTCAGAGCTGGAATAAAATAGTAAGAGATTCTATTAAGTTCATGACTGCTCTAGTGTTAGCTGCTGCCACAATATGTCCTGTTGTTGTCTTTCTTAGAAAATAGAGCCCCGCTCCCCAAAACAACACTTTCATATTGTGTGTAAAGGTTTCTGTAAACCAGAAAGTCAGCATATTAAAGTGTAACTCATAGGGGAGTTGCCGGCTGTGTTGATTGAGTTTTACAGTCATTTTAACACTGGCAAAAGTGTTATCCTAACTGCTTCAAATCAAACTGCAAAGATGCTTGTGTGAAATATAGTATTAGATATCAAATCAACATATGGGTGCTGAACGGAGGGATATGTGTTATGGTAGTATATGATATTCTAGCATGTGGAGTTGTATTTTATGGAAATTCTTTGGCTTGGCTTATGGCAGGGACATACATTCATTATGAGATATCAAGCTGTAAAATAAATAAAAGCAAAGAATTCAACTGTGCAGTTAAATGGTTTTCAATACAAACTTGTCTGCTCTACTAACTTAGGGTCTGTGTGATGAGGCATTCGTGAGTCGTTGTGGCCAAATGTTTGTGATCATTGCTGACAGTCCTTGACAGTAATCTAGATCAGGTCACAAGGAAAATGAACTTTAGCTTTTGCATTTTCCCGGTTTACTTCACTGTATGTGTTATGAATTACTGTGCTAATTTAGTCTTAGAGGTGAAGTATTTAATATTTTCCTCCTTTTTACCATTTCTTTTCATTCAGTATTTGATAGTGATTGCATTTTTAAATGTGTATCTGGAACTGGTCACTGAATTCTTAACTATGTGGGCTTATGGAGCTCTAGTTGTTGGGGTTCTCAAGTGGACAGTATTGTGTTATTAACAGAATGACTTTACTGTCCTCCTCTCTGGAGTGCTTTTTGCTATCCTCGTATCTGTTTTTCTTTTTCTCTGTTTCTGTCTCTCCCACTTAGAAAATAAAAAGGCAATAGATTTTTCATATGAAAAATAATATTATTCATGTGTACAATTTGTTGCTTGAGAAAGGACTTTTCTTTGAGCAAGGATTTTAAGGATTTTTAGGTTCATGTAAATTAGAGATGGAGAAAACTCACTTAGGCCATTTTTGTCTATATCTGGCATTTGCGTCTAGCACACTTTGCTTTACACCATTACCTGTTTTATCAACTAGGAAAATACTATTCTAATACTAGATACGAATATTTTTCCTTTAAGAACTCACGTTGTTGGTTATATTGGGTTACATACATAATACTGTCTTCTAAAAAAGTTGTATTTGATTATAAAGCATTATAGTTTCTTGTTTAGCAGGAACAGCAGATGGAATTGTTAATATAACTGGTACAGTGTCTGCTACTATGTAGTTGGGACTTTTTGAACTTAGTTGAAACAAAACTACACCCTATACGAGTACTCAAGCCACAAGCATCCAACAGAATATTAGTAAGTGGGCTTGGATGTTTGGAGTTCCTTTTAATTTTGAGCGTTGCATGAGAATGGATTAGTATTATGCTTCGTTGACTTTCTTAGCACAGGGTATCATTTTTTTCCCCTTCACATACAGTGTTTTATTAGCTTAAGGTGTACAACAATATAGTGATTCACCAATTCAGTGGAGGCTATTTTTTCACATCAGTATTAGGAGATTTTTCCCCCCCACTGGATTTTTTTTTTTTGATTTTATTTATTTATTCATGAGAGACACAGAGAGAGAGGTAGAGACATAGACAGAGGGAGAAGCGGTCTCCTCACAGGGATCTTGTATGTGGGACTTGATCCCCAGACCCGCTCATGCCCTGAGCCAAAGGTAGACGCTCGACTGCTGAGCCACCCAGGCATCCCCCATCACTGGATTTTTATGAGGTTATCAATATTTAATTATCTGATGAAATCTTATTTCTTAAAACAGTCAAATTATCTTTTTACTTCATTGATAACATACTAATAGAAGGCAGTATGACGATTTATGTAATGAAGATTAAAGATACTGAATTCAGTTGCTTAGCAAAGATCCCACTTCATGTTGCTGAATTGAAACCATATTTGATTTCATTAAATTGCACATTTTGACTTTCTCACTTGTTTTGTTTGACTTGTTGACAGATGCCACCTCAGTATGGACAGCAAGGTGTGAGTGGTTACTGCCAGCAGGGCCAGCAGCCTTACTACAACCAGCAGCCACAGCCTCCGCATCTCCCTCCGCAGGCCCAGTACCTGCCATCCCAGTCCCAGCAAAGGTACCAGCCACAGCAGGTGAGCACCACCACTGGTCCCCCAGGCCTCCCGAACTGTTTTCAGGGTCTGCATGCAAAGGTCAGAGACAGCTTCCTCTCCTGCTTTAAAAATCCTGTTCTCAAGTGGGAAGAAAATGTGGTTTTGAGAAAGTGTAAAGCTGAACCTAATCTAAACTTTTCATTTGTTATGAATGGATGTTTGAAATTAAAGAGTGAGAAGAATACACTTATTCAGAAAAGTGGCTGTATTGATTTAATCTGGCTCGTTGGCACCTACGTGGTATTTTTATCTTGAGCTATTTTTTGGTTGTTTTAATGGTAAATGCTACTATATCAAAACATTGTTGCCTTTGGCAGTGTTATTCCTCTTTAACTTATAGACAGATAATCACTTCAATTACGATATATTAAAACACTAAAGGGAATCATATACTAAGCAGTTTGTAGTTTGAGTTAGCCTCACTAAATACTCTTATACATTATTGAGCAGTGTATTTCAGCTGATGTGATTTGTAGAAAAATTGTACATATGCATTTGATGAAATGTTTCAGTCTCATCTTGTATTAGAGATTGTCATTGAGTGATTGATATTAAAAGGTACTGTGAGCTCAGGACTCTTACTCTGAATCCAGATAAATGTTTCATAGCACTTCTAGTGATAAGCATCAGAATATAATTTTCCATTTCATATTTTCCTTTCTTCTTCCTCTTTTGTGGTGTGCTGTAGTAAAGAGAGGGAAGACAATGACTTCGTTATTCAGTTTTTAGTGTCTTGCACATCTTAAAGAGATTAATGCAAAGCAGTGTATATAAATATATGAAGCTTAGTTTTAATGCAGCTGATTTCTTAAGTATTTTCTTGGGTTCATTGGCGTCTTTTCCCACGTGACTTATATTTAAGAGAATTTTATTTTATTAATATTTAAAATAATTTTAAAGAGAGTTTATGACTTTAAACAGAACATGTTAAAACAACAGCTGAGATCAAAGATCCTGTAGCATCTTGTTTTTTGCGTAGGTTTTCCAAATTCTGACAGTACATAAAGAGAAGTATGGAGGTAGGAATATATATCATTTCAGAGTTATTTGGTCTAGTCCTTTATTAAGATGTGAGAAAATTAAATAACCTTCCAATATCATTTCTTTTTTAAGTGAGACTGGTATCTGGGTTTATGATACATAAAGTTATAGGCTTTTTCAAGGGTTTTCCTGAACCTTATTGAACTTCTGGATAAACATAGAATATTTTGTCATGCCATCAAAATTTAAGAAGAACTGAATAGAAAGATTACATTAGTCATTTTACGTTAGTGCTGAAATGAATCTCTGATTGTAAAACCAGTTTGATTAAGGATTCTGAGTGCCTGTCATTTCCTTCAAGACCAAGCTCAAATTTACTTCCTTTATGAAGCATTCACTGATGACTTCTACCACATGGCAATTAGTTATTTAATATCCTTCACATTTAAATATTTAAAGCATACTACAGGTGAAATCTTACTTTAATGAATACTATTTTAATATGCTTAGTTTAGGTCTATTTTATGATTTGAAACTATTATTGATGTGAATGTAGTAAATCATATGGTAAGAAATACTGTATTTATAACCATGATTCTCTAACATAAATACTGTCATTTTTGTATATTCTGAGGAAAACAAAAATTCTTCTGACTGTGTTGGGAAGTTTTTCTTGTTTTCTTACTCCCTATCTATAGAATGTCTAAGTGTTTTTTAAGTTTCATTACACTCATTATGGGAAGGCAGAGATAGGTAGCCGAATCAGAGGGTCTTATTTGATAGGAAGAACTTCGGTTTTTAGGGAGTTAGATGTTCAGATAGATTTGGAAAGTTTACCTAGGAGATAAGATTTAGCATTTTAGATATGGTTAGTGCTCCCAAAACAGCAATCCCCTCAAACTCTATCCCAAAACAAAGTAAAAATAACCAATAGAATATTTTCAAAAATCAAGCTGAATTTTAATAAGTATTTGTCATCCTGAATTCACATACATTTAAAAATCAAAGACGCTCAACTATATTTAATGTAGTGAGCCAGTAGTTCCTAACAGAATGTTCTTTTCTGCGGACTTTTCTTGTTTCCAAACAGCATACATGGTGTATTGATTTTTATATTAGAGAGTCAATCAGCAAATAATATTGGTCTTTTGTTAATATGATTAATACAAGAAGCAATTTTAAGGTTCCATTAAGATACCTTGCTCTATGTCTTTAAATTTGTTAACATATGTTATATTTTGAGTAATCAATACATTCATATATTTCAAAAATGAAAAAGTACAAGGGAAAGGATATGAATAAAAGTCTCCCAGAAGAGTCCTTCTACCTAGTTCACCACCCATCTCAGCCTTTGCCAGACAACCACTGTAGTAGTTTATTGTACAGCTTTCTGGAGTATCTTTATACAAAGAAGCAAGATACCATATTTTAATTTTTATTCTATTTTTACACAAATGGTGACATACTATAACATATACACTGTTCTATTCTCTATCATCCTCCTCCCCCACCCACCAAAATATAGTTTCTATAGATCTTGCCCAAAGGAGTACATGAAGCAATGCTTCATTTTTTTTCATAGCTTTGTTTGATTTTATGGACATACCATGATAATATTAAACCAGTTCTCTTGATGGTCATTTAGACAATTTTTAATTATTTGCAACTCAGATAATACTGTCATGATAAACTTTGTGTATGTATAATTTCATAAATGTGCTAGTGTATGTATATGATGAATTCCTGAAAGTGGCTTAAGTGTGTCAGTTGGTATATGCCAGTTATAATTTGGTAAATATTGCCAGATTGTTCCTTTGAGGGGTTGTACCAATTTATACTCACACCATCAATATGTGAGAGTACCTGTTTGCCTAAACATGTGCCAGTAGCATGGTTTACTAAGCTTCTGGAGTTTTGCCAATCTGATAATGTAATTTTAATTTGCATTTATCTTGTTTTGAGTTGTATTGAATGTCTTATCTACTTAAAAGCATTTGCATTTCCTCTTTTTTAAATTGTGAATTCATATCTTTTTATCTTGAATTTTTCTATTCAATTGTTGGTCTTTTAAAAATTGATTTAATAAAACTGTATAGGGAGACTGGATCTTTATTTATGATATGAGTTTGCCACTTCCCCCATTTTATCATTAATCTTTGGTACTATTTATGATTTATTTATGTATTTGGTCATGCAGAGGGGCTTTTTAAATTTAAAAAAAATTTTGTGTAGTCAGAATTATCAATCTTTTCTTTTAAGATAATACGGATTTTTATTTAGTGGGTGTATGAGACCTATACTCCAGTATTTACAAAGGAACTCTCCCATGTTATTTTGTAATATTTTCATGGATTCATTTTTGCGTTTCACTTACCCTAATCCAGCTTAATTCTTTATTTTGCTAGATAGTTTTTTAAAAAATATTTTATTTAAATTCAATTTGCCAACATACAGTATAACACCCTATTTTGATAGATCTTTAAGTGCCTTTTCTTGTGTAGGCTATTGTCTTCAGGCTCTAGAGAGAAAGTGAATGTGTATATGGGTGTGTACACACACACACCCTATTTGGTTAGGATAAAGAGATTTATTGTAAAGGATTGGCTTACACAATTATAGAGGCTGGCAGGTCCGAAATCTGCAGTGTGGCAGGCTGGAGACTCAGGAGAATTGATGGCGGAGATGAAGTCTGAAGGCATTCTGGATTGATTCCCTCTTAGTTGGAGACGCTGGTCTTTTTGCTCTGTTCTGGCCTTCAACTGATGCCTGCCTGATCTGCATTACTCAAAGTCACTGATTTAAATGTTAATTTAATCCAAAAACACTCTCCATGTTGACACATAAATTTAACCATTAGTTACCTTTCCCCAATGGATTGGAGATCCCTCTTTCATTATTTGCTGAATTCCCTTAGGTATAATGTTTGAGGTTCTTCTGGGTTTTTATTCTTTTCATTGATCCTTCTATTAATACGCCAATACTGCCCTGTCTTCACTATTCTTTTTTAGCGTTATCTTGGCTGTTGTGTTTATTATGGCTATTACAGACATTGGTAGTGATGCCTGTAAAACCAATAATAACAATAAACTCTTCATTTCTCTTCATTCATTCATGAGAGACAGAGAGAAGCAGAGACATAAGCAGTGGGAGAAGCATGCTCCCCACAGGGAGCCCAATGCAGGACTCGATCCCAGGACCCCTGGATCAGGACCCCTGGATCATGTCCTGAACCGATAGCAGACGCTTAACCACTGAGCCACCCAGGCATCCCTAAACTCTTCATTTCTTACCATGCTTTTTCCTAGGAATTTTTCTTTTTTGTTATAATAATGACATTTTTCTTTTTATAAATATACCCTTTTCATTTTCTGTGAGACAGATGATACTTACAAAAGAGAAACAGTAAAACAAAAGTAAGTACCTAGTTTGAACAATTTTTGCCTTGTTGAAGCCCACTCACCACACATGAAGAACACAGTTGTGATAAAACAAGTTGGATTTATGTAGTTGGGTTGTTATAGGCCAGAAAGATTTGGTATACTTCTGAGAGGCTCAGGAACATCATGGGAAGATAGGAGGGTTGGGGTGCGTGCTGGATGATTCTAAGAGGGATTTGAAAAGTGGGGTTCAGCCTGAGATAGGCTGCTCTCAAGAAGCTGGGATATTTGGTAATTAGATGTCTTAATTTTTATCCATGAGACAGGACATTTGAAGTGGGGCCAGATGGTCATGGATAAAGAAGCAATAGCCACTTAAGGTAGTAGTTAGGAGAGATGGGTGTTCTGTCATTTTTGTTGTCAATGACCTCCTCGAGCTCTACTTTCAGCTCAGGTCATGCTGTGGGCTGCTTGTTCTCATGGTCTGTTGTCCATCTCTTCTTGTGTTCTTGTTCTGCCACCCCTCATCTTTCTGAATGACCTCTCCATTTTTCCATTGTTTGGGTATTTTTTTAATTTCCTTTAGAACATTCTTCAAAAAGAGTTGTACTTTTTTTGTTAGAATGAATTCTATATACCTTATTTTTTTGTTGCCATTGTAAATTGTATCCTTTTCAACATTTTTATTTTCTCATTATTATTGGTGTATACAAATATAATGAACTTTATTACATTTTTTTTTGGTTCAGTGACACTTTAAGTTCTTGTTAATTCTATCAGCATTTTATAGATTCTCTTAAGTTTTCTCAATTTTTAAAAATAATAGTTGCTTTAGAACAGCCCTGGTGGCACAACGGTTTAGCGCCACCTGCAGCCCCGGGGTGTGATCTTGGAGGCCCGGGAGTCCTGCGTTGGGCTCCCTGCATGGAGCCTGCTTCTCCCTTTGCCTGCCTCTCTCTCTCTCTCTCTCTCTGAATAAATAAATCTTTAAAAAAAAAAGTTGCTTAAAAAAAGAAATCACCCCCCTCCCCCTCTTTTTTGCAGGCTAGTTTCTCCGGAGCATTGTTTGAAAGGGCTGTCCATTCTTTTTTTTTTTTTTTTTTTTTTTTAAGATTCTGTTTGTTTATTTGAGAGAGCGAGAGAGTGTGCGGGTATGCACACCCTTAGAGGGAGAGGGGGAAGCAGACTCCCTGCTGAGCAGAGAGTCCACCATGGGTTGATCCCAGGACCTGAGCATTAAGGCAGATGCTTAATCCACTGAGCCCCCTGGGTGCCCCAAGGCTGTCCATTCTTGTATTCTGTGGGACTTAAAGGGAGGTTTTCAGCATTTCATCATTAAGTATAATGTTAGTATACTTGTATAAACAAGTACACTTACCTTTTTGTTTATTTAGTAGCTGCCCACTACCGGGCAGGGAGATTTCCTTACTTTCCTAGTTTGCTAAGGGATTTTATCATGAGTGAATGCCAAATTTTATCTTATTGTGGGTTTTTTTTTATAATAACCATTGATATCATCACTTTATTTTTCTCTCGTAATCTCTTGTTGGGGACATATTATTTGTGGTTTTTTGTTTTAAAGTATTAAACCCAAACGTGCTTTCTGGAATAAACCTAGCTATGTGATATCTTTTTATACACACTGAATTCAGTTTTGCTGATGTTTCTTTAGGTTCTTGAGTGAGTTCATGAATGAGACTGATTTGTAATTGTCCTTGTAAGGTTTTGGTGTCTGTATTATGGAGTTTTGTAAAATGAATTGGAGCCTAGTCTTTTTTAAATCTACTGGAAGAGTTCATGTTAAAGTTTGGAATTACCTGTTTTTTGAATTACCCTAAAGGCCTGTGTGTCTAGCCCTTGATTTTTACCTTTTGTCCCTTTCCTGATTTTTTGACTTTTGATCTTATTTCCTTTGTGAATATAAGCATTTTCAAGTTCTCGATTTCTTCTTGAGTCAGTCTTTTGCTGTTATATAGCTGTATAAATATATGTGTATATAAGCATATATACATACAACACACACACACACACATATATATATGCCTGCATATTAGGAATTTATTTCCTAAGTTTTTCAAGTTTATTAACAAAGTTGTTCATATAACTTGTCATTAATTTCTGTAACATCCAGAGTTCCAGGCATTTTATTTTTAAGATTTTATTTATTTATTTGAGAGAGAGAAAGAATCGGGAAGTGAGCACAGTGCAGAGAGAGAGAGAGAGAGAAAGAGAGAGAAGACTCCCTACTGAGTATCAAGCAGACTTCCTACTGAGTGCAGAGCTCCATGTAGGGCTTGCCCGAGATCATGACCTGCACTGAAATCAAGAATTGCACACTTAACTGACTGATCTACTCAGGCACCCCTGGCATTTTAATTCATAACATTTTTCCCTTTTTTTAAATTCTTGATTAATTGTGCCAGTGGTTCACCTTTCCAAAGCAGCTTTGGTTGTTGTCCTATTACATGTTCTTTTTTAAAAGTTTAGTTAAATTCTGTTCTTGCTTTGATTATGTCTATTTTACTGATATTTATTTTGCTGATTTTTTTTTTCAGTCAAGTAAATGCTTAGCTTTTTTGAAAAATGTTTGTCTGATGGAGCAAAATGGAAGACTAAAAATTTTCCTCTTAAGTACTGCTTTGGCTGAATCTCTCAAATTTTGATATGCATTATTTGTGTTTTCTTTTAGTTTTAAGAATCTCCACCCCCCCCCCTTCTCTTTTTGAAGACACGGTTTATTTTTCTTTTTCTCAGAAGGATTGATCTGTGTTTTTGCCATTTGCCTGTGGACACGAGTTATCTGGAACCACATTTTGTGTTTTATTTTGTAGTTTTATTATAAAAATTTCTTACCGTGCTGATAAACAGAATTATATAGGGAGTACTGACATGCCACCATAATTCCTTGCATTTACTAGCCTCGTTATATTTAGATTTTCCCAGTTGTCCTCAGGATGACCTTTACAGTGTGTTTTTTTTTCAAGCAGAATTTAAAGAAATCTAATACACTGATTTGTTTCTTAAGTATTTTTATCTGGAACAGTTCCTTCTTCCCCATCTGTAGTTGAGCCTTTAGCATGTTGAAAAGTTGAGTCCACTGTCCAGTGAAATGGGTTGGTTTGGTTCTTTCTTATTGATGTGGCTTAATTTGTTCATCTAGCCCCTCTATAAGGGGCTTTGTTTGTAGTTGTTGTAAATCACATTCCCAACATGTGGGGCATTGTTTCTGTTGACCTGAGGGGTCTGGGACCCTTTCTGTGAGTGAGGAAGCCCCTAGCGTGTCTGTCCAGGGACCACTAGCTGTCTTCCAGCTGAGTGGGTAGAGACATGGTGGTGAAGACCAGCCTCCTCCTTTGCACTCTGTCCAGATTCCCCAGCAGCAAAATCTGGGAACGTAACACTTGCTTGTGGCTTTGGGCTGCAAAGTTTTGGGCAGTTTGTTACACATCATTACTGACTGACAAAGTTGGAGTACTTCATAGGTGATGCTGTGAGTTTATTATATCAGGATAAACACAGTGTTTTGTTGTTCCACAGTGGTGATGTCAGGATTGATCAGTGGATTCAGGTGGTGATGGCTTCTGGGACCACTTTAAATAGAATTATCTTCTTGAGGTTTTTGCAGACCACACCATTAAGTGTTAATTTCGACCAGAAACCCTGATGAAGGTTAGCGTGTGGTTGCAAATTCTCAGTGGAGCCATTTTTAAATTCTTCTTACCTCGGAGTATCAAGTTCAAGACAGGTGTTTCTCTGTCCTCTTTAGTGGGTTTTCATTTTCTCAAATGATGGGTATAGCCCTTCTGAGTCTCTAATTTATTTGAAATTTATGGTTTCATATTTTACTACCTTTTGGCAGGGCCTGGACTTTTCCTTTTCCTTGTTCCCTGTAGTTTTCCAGTGGAAAGTTAAAATCTAAGCAAGTGAGCTTCTATTGTATTGCTCATACTTCCTGCATTCTTGGTTTACTTTCTGTGTCCTTTTGGTTTCACTCATATTCATGCCAAGTCTCTGATCCATTTAAAAAGGCATTTTATCCAGTATTTTAGATATTTAAGTCTACAGACATTTTGAGTATCCAATCTGTCACATGGCTGGAACTGGCCCTCTTTTCTAATTCGTTTTTTTTTTTTTTTTAATTTTATTTATTTATGATAGTCACAGAGAGAGAGAGAGGCAGGGACACAGGCAGAGGGAGAAGCAGGCTCCATGCACCGGGAGCCCGACGTGGGATTCGATCCCGGGTCTCCAGGATCGCGCCCTGGGGCAAAGGCAGACGCCAAACCGCTGCGCCACCCAGGGATCCCTCTTTTCTAATTCTTTATTTGATATCCTTTACTCAGTTTAAAATGGTAATAAGCATGTAATAGAATAGCTTATAACATAACAGACAATATATTCTCATTTTATAATGAAACTTTTCTAATGCATCCTTTATTCTTTGGAAATAAAAATCATAGTTCATATGTGATCTACACCAAATTCATAGATAATGTATTACCTAGACAAAATTTCAAACAAGTGAGAATAAAGCACTAACTGTATATGGATAAACTGTCCTATTAATTAAATGCTGAGGCATGATTACATTCGAAGACTTGTGAAAAAGGCACTTGTGTGTGGGATCACTGAACTTGGCAGCTACAAAATGAGTGTTGTTTTAGCAACTCTGATGTCTCAATCCGGGTTGTCATTGGTGACTCATCTTTTAAGATGGTGAGCAACTCTTGGTCAAAGTCTGAACAAAATAAAGTATAATCTTTCCTCAATATACACAGTAGTTTTATTCCTCGAATATTCAGTATGTAATAAAATTATTTTAAGAATAGTTAAGAATTAACTATTAGAATAGTTAAGAATTGAGATAGAATAGTTAAGAATTCTAGAGTCAGACAAATATTTAGCTTTTTGTGTGATTTTTGTTTTTAAATTAAATGAATGGTGGGACTTTGAAAGAGTGGGATATGTTATTATCTGTCAGATCAGTCTCTCTCAGAGGTTGGAGGATAAGATTGCATTCCTAACCTATACCCACTAAGTTCCATTACATTTTCTTAAACTCGTGTGGCAACCATTCTCTTAAAATCCTGTTAGCACTTATATAACTTATGTGCTTCCTGATTTTTTTCTGAAATAATACTCATACATAATATGTGGTATCTATTTACAAAATCTAAAACATCAGTATAATGTCCTAAATGTAATGGAACGGGTGGAGAGTAGTGTATGGTAAGATACTGTTTTTCCTGAGTAAACACTCACACATGTCCACATGAGAAGACTTGTGAAAGTCAGAGGTCAACACCTCCGTGTGTAATAACCGTGAACTCACCATGCAAACGAGGGATACAGATACATTGCATGAACAGCTCGAAATCAGGAGCAGAGTTTGAATCCATGGGATTTATTACCATATAACAGCAATTATATTAAATGAAAATATAGAACATTTTTAATAACATGTTCACAGAGTTAACAGAAAAGGTAAGTTACCCCACAGTGTGGAGATACCGTAAATTTGTAAGTGATGTACACACACACCCAGTAGGAATCAGTAAGAATGTTATCTAGACCCTTACAGCTTTTCTTTTTTTGGGGGAATTCCTATCTGTATCTTTTAAATTGTCCCTAATTAATATGTATGTAATATTTTAAAATACTGTGTCAAGGATGCTACATCAGTGACAAAGTGAAAGGAATTGCCTGTTTCAGCAGTATAACAGATGAGATATTCTGAATGTCTCTACTGATCAAAAACAATCTAAAATGGTGGCTCCGTTCTTAGGGAGACATGCTGTCAGCTGATGATCTCTCATTTTTACCGTTTTTCACAGCCCTTCTGTCATCCCCTTCCCCTTTCTCCTTCCCCAGTGAGAATTCCTCCTGAGGCACTCCCGTTACTCGTTGGTGTGCACTCCTATTACATTGCTGGCCCCTCCCCTCCCGATCTTTCACACGCTCTTATACACTGTCTTCCCTGATGAAACTCATCTCTGTGTCTACTCCAGAGGGCGGGGCTAAGGGAGGACTGAGGGAAGCTTCCTACTTGCTGACCCCCCCCCACCTGTGCCCCCCCCCCCCAGCTGTTTCACATTCTCCTCTGTCTTCAGCTCGCCACTCCTGACTCTGAGCTGGTGATGTGGTTTCCTAGTTCCTGGCAGAGATACAAGCAAGAGAGAGAACTTAGCATGCCACTCGCCCGTGTCTGCACAGGCACTGGGCCTTCCGGTGTGCTTTGGTTGAAGCCTCACGTTCCTGTGTGCCTGCCGTGCCACACGTGGTAGAGTTCTAATGGGAGTGACCAAAACCCCCACAACAGCCTATTTCTCTCTTCTCTCACCGTCATCATTTACTGTTCCTCCTTGAATCGGCTCCAGACAGGCTTTTATTTTGACCACTGTGCCAAAACAGCTCTTCTGAAAGCTGTTGTGGGGTCCGGTTGGCAGCTGTCATGTTTCCATGTTTCTCTTATCGGGAGCATTTGATGCAGGTGATGGTATCGTCCTTCCTGGAGCACCTTTCGTGCTTGTTTCTCATATGGAGGCACCATTTTAGAATTTGTTTTGCTTGTTGCCTTTCTCTTTGCCTTGCCGGCCTCCCTCTGCTCTCCTTTGCCGGTGGTTCTTTGTCTCCCTGACCTTCAAGTGTTGGTCTGTGGTTCGGGCTCCGTGTTGGAGGTTCTTGTTTGTCTTTATGCAGCTTGCCTGTGTGATCTCATTTAACCCTATGGCTGTGAATAGCATCCAGAGGCTAGAACTTTCAGATACATTTCTGTAGCTTGGACCTCTGTCCTCCCTTCTGTAACTGTACGCCCAGCTCCTACTTGGCATCTCCAAATAAATGGCTTAACAGGCTTTTGAAACTCTGTATATCCCAAGCAAAACACAGGACTCTCACTTCCTTCTTCCACAAACGTGCTCTTCTGTAGTTCGCTCTATCACAAACTCTCTGTAACACTTTGGTCAGAAACTTTGAAGTCTTCTTGAATCATTCTCTTTCATACCCGTTTAACCTCTGAAATTTATTCAAATCTCACTAGTTTCATTGCTACCACTTTGGGCCAAGGCTTCATTGTCTTACTTGAAGGGTTCCAGGGGCTCCTAACTGGTCCCCACCTTTCACTGCCCTTGTTCACTACAAGGTACAGCAGCCAGACAGATGCTCTGTGGTGGCTGGTTCTCCACCGTCCCCAGGTGCCTCCTGCCTTCTTTGCCACTGGCCAGCTTGCAGGGCTCATCTCAAGGCATTTTTACTTACTGTTCACTCTGCCTACAAGGTTCTTCCCCCAGATGGCTGCGGGGCTTTTCCTTGGAAGTCTTCCATGGAAGACTTAACTTCCTCAAAGTCTTTATTCAGGTGGTACCTCATCAGACAAGCCTCCATCCTGACTGCTCTGTGTAAGACATAGCAACCCCCCTTCCTCCCTGTACTCCATTTTATTTGACCATACCTGCCTTTTCTCCATGGCCCCAATCACTATGTAATGTATCACATTCTCACTCTGCCCTTTTCTGTGGCTCCATTAGAATATGAGCATTATGAGAGGAAGGACTTTGTTTTGTCATCGCTGTGTCCCCATACCTAGCACAAAGTAGAAACACACGATATACACATTGACTTAATCATTCAGAAAATTTTTTATTTACTAGCACATAGTAGACTTTACAGTGTTGAAGAAAAAGCATTTACTGTCAAGTATTTAGACTTTGACAATTCTTTTGATACTGTAGACAGTGCTTTATGGGGCATTTTTATAGGTGACTCCTTTGTGCCGTGTGTGTGTGTGTGTGTGTGTGTGTGTGCTCATATGCACAGGTTTTCACCTATAAACTCCCCAAATGGAATTTCTGGGTAAAAGAATAGACACAAAGACTTGGTGTTTTACCAAATTCCTCTGCAGAAGGTTTTAGGAAACGATACCCCCAGCTAGCTCTCTTCTATTCATTTTCATATTTATTTTTCCGGTGATACTTACCTTTATTTCTCATAAGGATTCTACTTAGTTGTTTTTTGAGCCCCAACAATGTTAGAGAGACTTCATGGAATTTTGAATGAGATGTGTTACTGTGGTCATAGGTTGAATAGGTAATAGAAATTTGATTTCATCAACAAGAAGTACACAGTTGGACATTTATAATTTTCTGATTTACCTTTGACTCAGAGGCTCTGAAATTATCACAGATTCTTACTGTTTGCTTTCATTATCATTTGTTTCTTTCCTCTAATCATTTTCGGTGGGTCAGTGGGGGCAGAAATAGAACTACAAAATAAGAATAGGCCTTATTGATTCTTCCTGTTGTAGACCAAGAGAGAATAACCAATATAACAGTGAAATTCACTGTCCAGTTAGCAGACACTGTATTTATTCAACCCTCTGACGTTTCCTTCTTAAAAAGGATTATGAATTTTTAAGACCTTAAAAAAACAAAGAATAGCTATTTGAAATAGTTGCTTCCATTTTAAAGTGTTTTTGTACCCTTGCTTACTTCCTCAAACTGATTTGCCTAAGATTTAATATTTTTGTGTAGTAGGGAAAACCTTCTTTAATGCTAAACGTTTTCACTTTTTTGTTTTGTTTTGTTTCAAAGTTTCCACTTGCCTTCCCTCTCCTCAGTATTGACTCATAAAATATTATGTGAGGTTTATTTCCTGGTTCATTGTCATCTCTTAACAAACTCTCATTACCTTTCTCTCTCCTCCTTGTACCTGTGGACCCATAATCCTTTCCTTTTATCTCTATTTCCTGTTCTCTTTAAACCCAATCTTGGGAGATGCTGGAGAAGAAAGAGGTCCTGTTGTCTATTGGGGCACAGGTTTCTCTTGGACCTTTCACCCCTACACACTTCCTATTGGGCACACTTGCTAGACATCAGAGGAGTGTGCCAGGAATTAGTTCACCTGCAAGGAGTCTTGCACTTGCACACTGCAAGTGTGAGGTGGAAACCAGCCTGTTAATACCCTTTTCTTTGACAGTGGTCTTCTCCTGATTCTGCTCCACCTCTAGGACTGTGACTCCTGGCAGCCAGAAGCTTCTGTTTTCATGGCTTTAAACTATACTGTTGTTTTCATAGCCAGAAAAATCTTTCTTTCCTTAGAGAAGATTTGTAGGAGGTAACTCCATTCAAATAGTTTCAGTTTATTTAAAGAGAATATATCAGGATGAATCTTTTTAAAAACTCAAGTTAAAGCAGTGACAGAATTTCAGACTTCACCTTTTTAGGTGTAGTTTTCTTCTAGGTGATAGAATTCTCTGGTTCTTGAGAGTAATACAGAGTATTATGAATACATACTCGATAACGTACTTTATCTTTTTTTATTTTTTTAAATGCTTGGTTTATTGGGAAAACTGAAGGAGAGAGAAGGTTAGGAAAAGCAAAACAGAAACCATCTACTAAATGCCTTTGTGATTGAGAATGTTTTCTGTGTTGGGAATTCAGTGATTAATCAAATATGTGTCTGACCTGAAGGGGCTCCTGGTCAGATGGAATGGTAGACAAGGCTAGATAATGACAGTAGAGCAGGAGAGGTGTGTTTTCAAGCTGTGACTGAATGTTGGTAAAAAATGTCTCAATTTTTGAAGTTTTGAAGGATGAGTAAGAGTTTCTTGTGAGAGAAGAAGAAATGATCTTGAGGGCAGGACTAATGCTTTGTTAGTGAGAATCTAGAGATGATGCCCAACCACAACCACGAATGGGACTGAGTTAGACTCAAAGTTTGGTTAAAATAGTCAAGGTCGGGCTTCTGGGGGGCTCAGTCAGTTAAGTGTCTGCTTTTGGCTCAGGTCATAATCCCAGGGTCCTGGGATTGAGCCCTGTAGTGGGTTCCCTGTTCAGTGGGGAGTCGGCTTCTCCCTCCCCCTGCTCATGCTCTCCATCCGCATCCCCCTCAAATAAGTAAGTAAATAAATAAATAAAATCTTTAAAAAAAAGTAGTCAAGGTCATTTAGAAGCAACATGACTGGTGGCTTATATTGCTTTTCATCAGTGATTAAAAATGAAACAAAAGGTTATTCAATAATTTCTTTAAATAGAAAATAGTACAGGCTGAGCAGTTACCTTTTAGCAGTGGATTACTTAATAGTTGAACCAAGTGAAAGTCTAAATCTACTTTGATATGAGTAGGTAGACATAAGTATTTCAATTATATTTTCTAAAATGCCACTTTAGAGGCAGCTGGGTGGCTCAGTTGGTTAAGCGTCTGTCTTCAGTTCGGGGCATGATCTCTCAGGGTCCTGGGATCAAGCCCCACAGCTGGCACCGTGCTGCTTCTCTCTCTTCCTCTGACCCTCCTCCCTGCTCATGCTCTTGCATGCGTGCCCTCACAAATGAATACATTTAAAAAAATCTTTAAAAAATAATAAATAAAATGGCACTTTATTTAGACATCTTCAAGGTCAGCAGTTTTCAAAGGAGATATAGTAAACTTGAAAGTATTTGATAAACAAGAATCATTTTGAAAAGCAGGTAACATTCAGGGATGAGTGTATACTTTAGAATTAGTAGCTTGCCACTGAAATAAGTCAATTAAAGGAGTTCTGAAGTTTCATTAGAAATATTGGTGATGATCCATTGTGGCAGAAATATTTCTTTATTATTATTGTTATTTAATTATTTAATCTATGTTTTTTATTACTTCTGTGACACAATGTTAATGGATAAGCCACTCCTTATTCTGCAGCTTTTTTGGGGGAAATTAATCATAGAAAGCCTGTGTTAAATCACTGATGTGCTGCTCATATCATGTTTTATAAGATTGCTTTGTAAGATTTTGTTATAAAAGCAAGAGAAGGACATTTATAGTTTGTTGCCATTAATTGCTTAGCATTTAGATATTAACACCAGGAGTCTATTAATTAACTGGATAGTAAAAACTGTTGGAATGTAGGTTGCTAAAAATTATTCTTTGTTTTAAAGGAGATTACTAGTGCAGCTTTCGGTTATGTTTGAATTTTGAATTGCCTCCTTTCTTCTTGCTTATGCTATTTGCAATTGTCTTACACTTTGAACCATTGCTAGGGGGAATTTCTTTTAAGTTTAAAGAGTGTGTGAGCATCTAAGGAGAAAACTTTGAAGTTACTTTCAGGTCTGAGTAAGGCCCACTCCTGACTGATTTCTGATTGTTGACTTGGGTAACCATTTTTACCTGCTTGAAGACTCAGGTTGGAGCCACTCCTGGGAGCTCACAGGTGGTGTTGTGACAGTCTGGTGGGCTCTTAGCTTGGGGTGGCCAGAGATTAGGAGGACAGGAATGAAAAAGTAATGATTTTCTTCTCCTTGCTATTTTTTTTTCTCCTTTGGGAGACAGAGCAGTATATTAAAAGCTCAGCACTAATTTTGAATATAATTTGTTGCCTTAACAGTATCAGTTCATATATAATGGTAAGTTTTGTGTGTATGTGTTTGTTTATGTTTTGGGTCTTGATATTCCTGAAAGGTTTTTAAATAAGTAAATAGAAAAATCTACTGAAGAATGAAGACCATTTTAAGAATGTTTGAATATTGTTTGACATGCGTGTGGTATTGTTGTTTTTATTTAATTTTATTTATTGTTTTTAGAGAGGGAGAGAAGTGGGGAGAGGCAAAGGGAGAGGGGGAAGGAGAGAGAGAATCTTAAGCAGGCCCCATTCCACACGCATCATGGAGCCTGACTTTGGATTTGATCTCACAAACCTGAGATCATGACCTGAACCTAAATTAAGAGATGGATGCTTAACCAACTGGGCCATCCAGGTGCTCCTCTTGTTTTTTGTCTGTCTGTCTGTCTGTCTGCCTATCTGAGAAAGAGAAGGAAGGAGAGAGCACAAGCAGAGGAAGAGGTTGGGGAAGAGGGAGAAGCAGATTCCTCACTGAGCAGGGAATCTCATGTGAGGCTCGAGCAGCCCAGGACCCTGGGATTGTGACCTGAGCTGAAGGCAGATGCTTAACCAACTGAGCCACCCAGGTGCCCCTTTTTATTGTTTTTAATTGTAGTAGGAATCAAGTTGATCCTGTAGTCAGTTGTAACTATTTCTGCCTGGACCTTTGCTTTTTTTTTTTTATAAAAGTGAGAAACACCAAGGAAAAATCATCAGATTTTATATAGATCTCTTCCAGTAATAAGGCATTTTGGGCTCTTTGATGCACAACTTTCAATAGTTACTCTTATGTTTTAGATTATAAGTGGGACTCTAACTGCATTGGACTATAATTTGATAATGCTGTTCATTTTCATGTTTAAAATATTTTTGAAATAATTTCTTTCAGGTACTAGAATCAAGGGAAAATAAAACTGAGCTGTAAGGAATTATATAGTAATAATAATATTGTTAATACTGAACATCCTTTAGAAAGGTGTTGGAAGGTTCCTCCTAAGAAGATCAGCCCAGAAGCCAGTCAGGTCTGGAGTGTGGGAGTAGCCTGCTCCTGGCTTAAGGCTTGTTCAGATGTTGTGGGGCATCTACTTAGGAGTATGGGGCATCTTTAGAAATGTGTGTAAGATCAAATCAGATGGCCAGGACTGTCTGCCTTGCTGACAGAAGAGGAAAATCTTACATTATTTAAGATACATTATATTAAAGGCTCCTGGGATCCCTGGGTGGCGCAGCGGTTTAGCGCCTGCCTTCGGCCCAGGTTGTGATCCTGGAGTTCCCGGATCAGGTCCCACATCAGGCTCCCTGCATGGAGCCTGCTTCTCCCTCTGCCTGTGTCTCTGCCTCTCTCTCTCATTGTGTCTCTCATGAATGAATAAATAAAATCTTAAAAAAAATAAATAAATAAAATAAAGGCTCCTGGATGGCTCAGTCCATTAAACCTCTGACTCTTGATTTTGGCTCAGGTCATGATCTTAGGATCGTGAGATCGAGCTCTGCAGCAGGAATCTGTGCTGACTGGGGAGTCCACTTGAAGATTTTCTTTCTCTGCCCCTTCCCCCACTTGTTCTCTCTCTAAAATAAATAAATCTTTTAAAAAAGATACATTTTTTTTTTAAGCTCAAGAGAAGCTTGAAATGCATTAAGAGAAGGAATTAGTCTAAAATGCAGATACTCTCGCCCGCCCCTTTTTTGTGTTTCTGATGCAGCTGTGAGAGCAGGTAAGCCTTCACCATTCTTTTCCTCTCCTCCATCTCTGTCACTGTCCCTAACAGACATGAAGCTGTGGGAATGAACCAGATGTGCTGGCTCTTGGGTGCCCTTGGGACTCATTCTCTCGTTCCTTGTTCTGATTATGGAGTCTGAGCTGGTGGAGGAGGAAGCCTCTCTCTCTTAGTCACTGGCGCATGGTGTGGAGCGGGCCTGTGTATGGGTCTCATTGAACCTCTGCTCCCTCTACCAAATTGAACCTCTTCTCCCTCTCCTCTTTAGTACTCCTCCTCCTCCATTGGTAGTGAGGGATGAAGTTGAGGACAGAAAAGGATATGTAGCTAAAAGTCATTAAAGCTCATTATATTTTTCATACAGTCAACTTTCCTTCCTGTTTAAAGGAAGAATTTAAATTTCCTTCCAGAATTTAAATTCTGACACAAGGGAGACTGGGAAGTTTTTTTTTTCCTCCCCCCTACTCTCAGCTGCCTTTTTGTCTTTCAGTGCTCATTTCAATTTGTTAAAGTATGGGAAAGAAAGTAAAACATTTCTTATATATGACCTTAAAGTTCTTCCTTCATCAATTTCTTTGATTTAAAAAAGTTTTAGAATAACAGGCCCTCTGTATATTGTGCTCCAGAAGATGATTATCTGCAGATGTTTGAAATAATAGGGTTAGTTTGAGAATTTGCTGGTGTGGGCAAGAACCACCTTTGTACAGCCACAGTTTTCTACAGTGAAAAACAGAGGGGATTATCTGCATGAAAATTACCTGGGGTGTTTGCATAATTAAATTCTCTTTAAAACTCTTCTCCTTTGGGATAACCTCGGAATCTACAAAGTTCAATCTACTGAACTTTATAGGCAATTCTGACTCATTCTAATCTTTGTGCACCACTGGAACACAGAAATACTAGCCAGTGCTTTCTAGTTTTTACTTTAGAATGGCACATGGATATTATTTCATTTATTATTAATAAATAACCCTGAGAGGTCATACAGCAGGTTTTCCTTGAATGTGGTGGGGCTTGGGTTTGATTGCAATTCTACTTTAATCTGAGGGTTTACTGTCTCCTTTATTACTGTTGATATGTAATAGGGAAGCATTTTGCTCCAGAAATAGGCTGATATTCATGCCTTAAGGCCATTGATATGGGGCTTTTTGTTAACCCACTGTTTTTGAAACTTCAGTGTGAATTGGAATCACCCGGAAGACTTTGTTAGAGCACATATGTGTTGAACCGTTTTCCCCAAGTTTCTGCTTCAGTTTGGAGTATGGCCTGATAATTTTCATTTCTGACAAGTTTCCATGTGATGCTGCTGTTAACTGATGCCCCAGGATCAACCTCAGAGAACTACTGTGTAGATTCAGCAGTTCAGAGTTGTTTGGGAATAGTCCCTGGCCCAGCACACTCAGAGGCACTCCCTCTCTCTCCTGGGACCCCAGGCTTCTGCAGCTCTGAGGTTAATATCCTGCTCAGCAGGAGAACCCAGGAGCCTGGACCCCACTCTTGGACCACTTGGCAAGTATTTGGAATCCCATCTTTGCTTTAGAGCAGTGGTTTTCAACCTTGCTTCCCCTACAGAAAAGCAGTGGAAGGATTATCCTTAGAATGTCCTTGGAAATTTGAGGTATTTGTTTTAATGTAAAATGGCTAAAGAAATAAATTTTGCTTTAATAAATAAATTTTACTTTAATTTCGAGTTAATGGTAATACTAAATTTCTGGGATCTTCTTTTTCTTTTTTTTTTTTCCAAATAGAAATTCAATTGACTCTTTAATGATAAGAATTTTTCTATATTCATAACATTTAACTGTAATATATGTAATTTTTAAAAACTAAGGAACTTCTGAGAAATTCAGATGAGTTTGTTATTTCTTAGAGTGTCTAGAGTCTGTTTACTCTCATTGAATATCAGTAGGAAGTGGATGTGGACTTCTCATCTTTCCCCTTATAGTCTGTATTCCGAAAACAACAACTGGAGTAGGGAAGGAGAGAATTTCATAGATCAAATGGTCCATTTTAACTTATTTTTAAAGGTTATGAAAGTCGGGCAGCCCTGGTGGCTCGGCAGTTTAACGCCGCGTTCAGCCCAGGGCATGATCCTGGAGACCTGGGATCAAGTCCCACGTCAGGCTCCCTGCATGGAGCCTGCTTCTCCCTCTGCCTGTGTCTCTGCCTCTCTCTCTCTCCCTCTCTCTCTCTCTCTGTCTCTGTCTCTGTCTCTCATGAATAAATAAATAAAATCTTAAAAAAAAGGTTATAGAAGTCATATATACTCATGGTAAAAAACAAAACAACCCCCAAGAAACCTCAACAGAATCCTTTTGAGTTCTTTAATTTTGAAAGTGATACTGGTACAACGCAAAACGACAGCCACAAAACGAATCCTGTATAGCTGGCTTTTATTGTTTGATGTTTTTTTTCAGTTACTTTTTTTTATTTCTCCTAGCCTTCTTTATTTTTTGCCTTTGGTGGTTTTAGCTTTTACTCCAAAGGCATTTCATGGGGAAGTCAACTTTTTAAAAGTGATCCCTGTACAGCTTTAGGGATGAGTTGGCAAGACAAGCTTGAGGCAGGATCTTGCTGGCACCTTACTTCACTCCTTGGCAAAAACAAACTCTCTACCTGTTTATACAGCATATGGGTTTCATAAATTCTGTTTCAGCAGGTTGCTATCATGCAACTTGTGTCCCTCATGCTATTCCTTTAATTAAAGTGTGTGTGTAGTAATGTAAGGTGTCTTGTTTAAATTACTTCTTAGACTAGAGTCACTCAAGAAACCTGAGCTTTTATTGGATCAAGTATTTGGACACTGAATTTGGAAATTTTTTAGCAATTATATTTTTACTTCAGTTACTTAGATAAAGATTGTAGTTTATTGGGATTTAAATCTCTGAAATCATGTTCTCAATCCTGATGAGTCTCATGTTTGTTATTATCTCTGTTAGTTTTTACCCTTTAGCTGCTTTGGGGGCATCCTTAAGAATCTGGTGAAAGCTAGGGGTCCTCTTCCCGGAAGAATACATGCACTTTGCAAAATTTGCTTTAATTTTAGGGAAGTTTCCAAATCTCCCTCCTGGAGAGAATTGAGGCCTAAATGAGTTACAGACTCAGGAGTCTAGGTCTCTGGCTCATGTGCCTGGGGTAGTCAGCTCTCTGATCCAGGGAGGAAGGGGTTGGGGTTTTGGCACTAAGTCGGTCCTGAGAGAATGTGAGATGCCAGTGCCAGCATTACTTCTTTTCAGAGGGGATGGTGATTTTTTGAACTGCTGCTGCCACCACAGTAGACAAATACCCATTCTTTACATCAGTGGGATTGGTCTATCTCTTATAACCATAAGGCATGATAAGCTAGCTCTTGTTAACGACACAGCAAAGTTTTACGCTATAGATACTAGAGGTAATAGAGTGCCCTAAAACCCCACATTGTAGTGATTCTTTAATTATCAAACTTTAATGAAAATCCTACATTGTTGTTAGTCAACAATTCTTACTTTATAGGCAAATTTGGGGAAGTTGATTAAAAATTTAGATTCCTGAACCCTAGCCTAAGGATGAGATTTATCAGCTGCAGGGTAGAGTCCAGAAAATAGGCCCTGTCCAGTGGGAAGCAGAGTGGGGAGGCCATTAAATGTGAGCACTCTGGAAAAGGAATATATTTGGTTCCCATCCCAACTCAGCCACTTGCCAGCTGAGTGACCTTGGGCAGGTTACTTAAGAAACTCTGCCTCAGTTTCTTCCTCTTAAAATAGTACTTATTTCATGGGGTTCTGGTCAGATAAAAAGACTCAAGACGGCAAGTACTCAGTGCCTGGCAAATAGCAAATGTCACATAATTATGAGCTGCTCTTGCCATCATCACCATCAGTGTAATTGCCAAAGGTAAAGCCCCAGGGGCTCAAGGGAAATTTTGATCTTATTCCTTTTTTTTTTTTTTAAGATTTTATTTATTTATTCATGAGAGACACAGAGAGAGAGGCAGAGACACAGGCAGAGGGAGAAGCAGGCTCCCTGCGGGAAGCCCGATGTGGGACTCCATCGTGGAACTCCAGGATCATGACCTGAGCCAAAGGCAGATACTCAACTGCTGAGCCACGGAGGCGTCCCTGATCTCATTCTTAAATGTGGTTTTAAAGAGTATAAATCGCAATCGGTAACATTTATTGAGACTTCTGTGTGCCCGCGCAGTGCTGATTGCTTAAAGGTAGTCTCTTTAATCATTAATGCAACTCTTGGAGATAAGTCCTTCTATCTTGGTTTTGTGGATGAGGTAAGTAATTCTCAGGTAACAAATTATAGAGTCAAGTTTCTTTTTTATTCTCCGTGTGTGTGTGTGTGTGTGTGTGTGTGTGTGTGTGTGTTTAACAAAAAGCATAACTGGATATTTACTGTGGCTCATTTAGCTTTGTGATTTTATGAAAATAAATTAATCTATTAAAAAATCTTAGTTATTTAAGTCCAGCTCTTGAGGATCTTCATATTTCTCTTTGGTATTTTAGGCACATTTCCCTTTTCACTCTGGGTCCCCTGTTAGTTTAGGAAGAAGTTCTTACAAAAATGAAGAGAAAACAAGAAGCTTTTCTCAAGTTTTGAGTGGCCTCCAGAACTTAAACTTGATTAGAGTTGGGGAGACAGCCCTCTTGGGGAAGTGTTCTCTCTTTTCCAGCCCACCCAGGGCTCACCTTACCACAGGCCCAGGGGCTGCTGCAGCTGCGGGTGTACTGGTAAGTCTGGTGCCATGATGACATCCTCATTAATGGCAGGCTACAACTATAGTGTTGAATTTGCCATCAGAATTAATGAGACACATGAGTAAGAAAATATAAAGTAGCTTGTATACGCCTGTCCTTTTTCTAGAATGGTTTTTAAAATTTTTAAATTTTGGAAATAATTATGCCTGTGAATTGGTAGGAAAATGGCAACAGTGTTCTGAATCTAGCCAACTCTATACTCAATCAGTATATATGGTGTATTCTGGGGAATTTGGCTTTACTATAAGCTGAGAAGCTGCCTTTGGAATCAATAACAGTAAAAAACCATATGAGCCTTGATCATGTGATTTTTTTGGGGGGGTCATGTGATTTTTAAATCTACTCTAAAAGCTGCTTGGAACAATAGTTTAAAGAGAGGTACAGGGGAACACATTGATATGGACATAGAAGAATTAAAGTGAGTTAGCAGTATCTTAAACTGATTGTGCTGATTGTAGAACACCCACTCTGCTGGGAGTCCCTGAGCTGCAGCGTGCACCCCTCCCCCCTCCCCCCCAGTGCCTGATATATGGGAGTGTTGGGAGTCAAGTGCACATTCATTGTACCCTTCACTTTCCCTGGTTGACTCCTCCAGTATGGTTTCTAGAGTAGGAAACTGAACTGAAAAATTCATCCAGGGTCACACAGGTGGTGAGTAGTCTAGAAGTTGGAATTTGATCTTGGGTTTCTTTGACTCAGAGGTTCATGACTCTTGGAGATTTGTGGCTGGAAAAGCCTCCTTGGAATCAGTGAAAGAAGAAACAAGGCCTTTAAGAGCCTAGACTAAGAAGATAAGGGTTAGAGTGTCAGATTTAGGCAAGGAGGATGGCTGGACTGAGATTATGACAGCTTGATCAAGGGATGAGATTGAGAACGGATTGCTGAGTTAGCAATTGGAGAATCTAGGGAAAATGACACTGGCAAAGTTAAATTGGTTAGGATTATGGAGGGATTAAAAAATACAGCTAAGTGTTAGGATTAAGTAGTATAGCATATATGTTAAAGATAAAATGGTAGGAGGGAGCTTAAGAAACTGAAAGTTAAACGATCTATGTTTAATGGGTTTTCTTGGGGGGAAAGGGGATTGATGGCAAGGGGACCAATGAGGAAGTTCTTGTAGGAAAGCTAGAGTCAGTCACCCAGCCTCAGCCCCCTCTGGATTCCCACTAACTCCATTTTCATTAAATGGAAAATTTCAAACATAAACAGAAGTATATGGGATCCCTGTGCACCCATCACTCATCTTTAATAGTTGTAGGGCCAGTCTCATTGCATCCACACTCTCTTCCCTCATCCCCAACCCCCACCCTCAATATTATTTTGAAGTAAGTCCCAGACATCATATCACTTAATCTGTAAATATTTCAGCATACATCTCTAAAAGATAAAGGGCTTTAAAAAGGAAACATAGGGCAGCCCGGGTCGCTCAGCGATTTAGCGCCGCCTTCGGCCCAGGGCCTGATCCTGGAGACCCGGGATCGAGTCCCACATCAGGCTCCTTGCATGGCGCCTGCTTTTCCCTCTGCCTGTGTCTCTTCTTCTCTCTCTCCTCTCTGTGTATTCTCAGAAATAAATAAATAAAATCTTAAAAAAAAAGGAAACATAAACATAATATGGTTATCACATTTAAAACCTACATTTTCACACCAATTATCTAAATTCCTAGTAGCCTCATAAAGGGAATAAATGTTTAATGTACATTGTAGGGTAGTTTGAATCAAGATCCAGGTTAAAGTTCAGTCTTAGAATTGGCTGATAGCTTCTCATCTCTAGCATTTCCCTCTGTCTCCATCTCTCTCTTTTCCTCTCCTTTTCTTTTTACTATTGGAACTTATTTGTTGAAGAAAGTAGGTCATTCGTGTAGTAGAGATTCCCACAGTTTGAGATTTGCTGATTGATTTGCTATGGTTTAGCATGTTCTTCAGCCCTTTTTATTTCCTATAAATTGGTAGTTAGATACACAGGCTTTATCAAAATCATTATCAATTTTTTGTTTTGGCAAGAATATTTCATTGCTGGTTTGTTCATGAGAAAGTATGAATGTCTTGATTTGTCTTTCTTTTTTGATGGCACCACTGATGCCATAGTCTCTTCCTTCTCTCTCAATTTTTATGATTACTTTTTACTACGTTCAAGACTGCCAGTAACAAATAGCAAAAATGTGTTTTGTAGCACATTGCTACCAGGCAGGGTAGCTGTTAACATGATAAATATTCTTGGACATGAGCCCAAGTTTTGTTCAGTTTTATGTATTTGTCCTCTTATATTTGTTTTTATATTGCTGTATCTAAGTGTAAGCTTTTCTGAGCCATTCAGTCAATCATTCACAAGCCTCTTACTGAGTACCTGTCCATGCTTGGCCCTGGGAGCCCAAGAGGAAGGAAGAGTCCAGATCAGGAGATACACAAACAATTAAAATACAACATTGTAAATTCTTTTTTATTTTTTTTAAATATTTATTTAGAGAGAGAGAGAGTGTGCAGGAGGAGAGAGAAAATCTTAAGCAGACTCTCCATGTTCAATATGGAGCTTGACCCACAGCTTGATCGCATGATACTGAACTCCTGACCTGAACTGAAATCATGGTGGACATGAGGCTGTACTACAGTAAACTGGCCAAAAGCAGAGGCCTGACAGTTGGGGGAAAGACAAAAGAGGGTAGATTTGACAGTGACTTGGGGTTTGGTGATATGTTAGAAGTGTATGAATGGTGAAAGAGATAAAAAGCTCTGAGAAGTCCCCTGTGGAGGTGAAGGTCCTTGACCAGGTGGCAACCCGAAGGAGGAGGATCAGATTGGAGGATGAAGAAGAAGGTCCTTTCCTGGCATCATGTGTATAAGGGGCTTTATACCCTCAAGTAGAAATGTTTATAGTGCAGTTGAACATATGGGACTTGAAATAGAGATTTGGGAATTGTCACCAACCAGGAATCAGGGTGGATGGAATCTTTGGGGTAAAGATCTGAGCGGCACCAGTTATTTGGGGACGGGCAGAAGGAGTGGAACTGGCAGAGGTGCCTTAGGTGAACATAATCTGAGAAGGCTGGGCCTCTTTATATTGCTTTCTGCCAGTCAGTCTGGGGACTTGAAATTACTATTCGATGATAATGAGTGGTAGAGTAGTCTTAGTTTTAAATATGTGGGAGTTTTAAATTTTAATATTTCTTATTAATTCACAATATTGTAATTGAATATTTTGGAAATATCCCGCTTATAAAATATGCAAGATTTGTAACTTCTGAAAGAGAACTTTAGGAGAATATATGGAAGAATAGGATAATACCTTTAAAAAGTTAAAATTGCATTAAATCCTTATTATGTAATAGTGTTTGAGGCTTCCAGTGGTCTCCAGTAGTTAGGATAGAAATGAAAATTTGTTCAACATTGAGATACTAGCAGTGTTAGACATTAGCTGTGCAAGCTTTTGCTTCCTTGTGGTAAAATATAAGAGGATGCTAAGGACTCACCTCATAGGATTTATTATAAAGGCGGACCGTGCACGGTACCTGTCACAGCCCTGTCTGCAAATGCCAGCTGTCTTTGTTAGTAACATTTCCATTAGGGCGTTCCTGAAATGTCGACTGTGCCATTTTGAAGTAGGTATTTTATAGATTTATGTTGCTTTCCTTTTGGAAAGGATATTTTACATTTATTTATCTACAAACTAAAGCTGGGGAGGTCAATAGCATGCTGAGTTCCTTGATCAGAGTAATGATTTCACATGACTGGCAGCCCCATGTGGCCATGGGGACATTTTCTCTGTGGCCATGACGCCCTTCCCTCCTACAACAGTGTCTGATAATGCTGGAACCATTTCTTTTCCCTGTTAGTAGTTGGAATTGATGATGGGAGTTTCCAAAGCAGGGAGAAAAAAGGAGCAAGAAATTTTTTCTGACCTAGATACTGTAGGACCTTATGAGGCCATTCAAGTTCTCATCATCCTACTCTGGATTATTGCAATAGTATTAACGTGACCATTTTTATTCTTTGTAGCACATCTGTACTTCGTGTGATTATTGAAGTAACCTGAAAACCTTTCTTAAGTAACCTGAAAATCACCATGTGTTCTATCTAGTTTTTTGCTGGTTTCTGGACTGAATCCTCCCTGGCCCCTTAGTACCATTGGTGTGTCTAGGACTGAGGTGTTTTTACCACATCTGCTCATCCATCTTCCTTTGGTTTGTATTCTGTGTATGTGCTCTCGAATTTTTGTTTTCCTTTCTGTTACTGTCTCCCAATTCTCCTACCACTCCCCTCTACTCTGGATTTCCTGCCCCTGCCCCCCCCCCCGTTTTTTTAATTTTGAGAGAGAGAGAGAGAGAGAACACGAACCAGCAGGGGAAGAGACAGAGGGAGAGGGACTCCCTGCTGACTAGGAGTCCAATGCAGGACTCCATCCCAAGACCCGGAGATCATGACCTGAGCGAAGGCAGATGCTTAGCCATCTGAGCCCCCCAGGTGCCCTGGCATTTTGAGGTCCTAGGGTAAATATTTTTAATGAGGCTTCCTACTATTCCAGAATGATGGACTGGAGTGTTGACTGATGCTCCTTTTGTTAAGAGCACTTTGCTAGACTCTGTCAAAAGTTTACATGTGTACCATCCCTTTGGCAGAAATTCTCCTTTTGGAGGTTTATTATTCTCCAGAGATAGATCACATGGAGATGAATGTGTGCAGATTTTATCATGGTGCTGTGTGAGTTAGGAAAAGACTGGGAACAACCTGAATGTCCATCAGTAGGGGACCGATTAAATAAGTCACAGTACTGACAAATACTGCAATACTAGGGAGCACTAAGCAAAAGAATAGATATTTAGATGCAGATATGGAATGAGCCCCACACTATATTGTTAAGGGACCAAAAAATAAAGGAAATATGCCACATCATGTTTAAAGGAAAAAGGATTTAAATAAACATTTGTACTTGGTAACTAATGGATTGAGCAGTCGTGGGAAGAGAAATAACAACTATGAGCAGCAATTCTTGTGGAGGGCATCCTGGAAAGAAGGTGGTTGCTCTGTTTTTCAGTGTTTTTCGCTTTGTATCTTTTGAACTCATACCATAGGAACATTTTCCCTTTTAATTTTTTCTTAAAAGGTGTCCTTGCCTTTCATTCTTCATTTTCTTTAAAGTCTTGTGTTACCGTTAGTACTTAATTTATCACCATAAAAGAAAACAGAAGCACTCGGGTTCCTGGCCTTGACAGTAGACTCACGTGACAATTTTGATCCTTATCCTTCCTTATGATATGAGTGAGACACGAATGTTTTACTACCTGCTCATGCTCCACACGTAAGCTAGGAAGTAGCTGAAGAAAAGGAGGGTTCCATACTAGGTGTTCAGTAGATGTCTACCACGTCTGCTGAAAGAAACACCTAGGTGGACCCTTCATGTGTGCATGCCTGTACCCCAAACTCTTTTCACACTTTTGTTGTTTTCTGAGTCAATCTTCCTTTTACCTTTGACTCATAACATGAAGAAGGTTAAAACCAGAATCCATGAATGGTTAAAAGTCTGTGGGTGAGATGAAGAAAACTCATATTGATAAAGAACTGGGAAGGGGTAAACCACATTCCCCACTTGCGGTTCTTTTCGCATTGCAGCATGATCACAGTGAGAGACTCTTGGTAGTCGTGGCTTTGTATGCGTACAGCAGAGGAATGTAGTAATGTGCGTGTCAGCTAGTATACACACTAGTGTGCACTAGTTCAAACCTGTAAATAAACAAAGATGGCGATGATGTGTTAAAAATGTAAGGCTGTGTCTTGTCATTTGTTTATAAAATGTGATGCTGAATATCTTCTTTATTTTCTGATACTGACATTGCCCTTTTATTGTCTATTAAAGTACTCATTACTATTACTCTTCTTGAGGTGAAAATAAGTACATACTAGAAAATAAATATAGCTCTGAAGGGGGAAAATCTCAGGTTTGTTATGGAATATAACCTTTCTATCTTTATTAAAGCTGCCAGAGGTAGACTTTATAGTCCCAGTGTGAATTATATATAGATGATGATTGTTTTAGGTTAAAACTTGGTACCTTTTCTGGATGTTTTCTCGGTTAAATTAATCCTTATGTTTCAACATAAATTGAGGCAGAACAAGTTCCCACTTCAGCAATTCTCACTAAATTTTGTTTCAGTTTTATTTCCAACTGAATTTAATAATCAAAAGCCTCTTGTGGTTAGGAATAGTGTTTGAGACTTTGGTAGAATCTAATTATTTTTGAACTTTCTAAAGCCTTAAAAAGTGAAATGTAAAACCATAGTAAAATTTTCTGATAGCTTTCATAGTCTATTAGTTCAATGTTGCTTATTTTAGAGGGGACAGTATCTAAATTGAAATGTGTATTCATTATAGTTGTAATGGTCTCTTTCAACTCTTTTAAAAATCAGTTTATTTAGCTACAAAGGGAAAATAAAAAAAATTTAAAAGGCTAATAAGCATAGGGCATGTGAGCCTGTTCCTGTTTCTTAACCGGAGTTTAGTTAAAAAAAAAAGAGAGAGAGAGAGCACTGCCCATAAACTCTGTGTGCACACGCGTGTATTTGAGGAGCTAGCGGGGGTCTGCTCATTTGTTTGCCCATTGTGAGGCTGTCCAGCACCTTTGTGGGGTTTTTTTGTAGCGTGGTGAAGGCCCTGAATGGAGGCCTTGTGCCCTACTTGATTTGAAATCCTCTATGTTAATCTAAAGGAACCTGCAGGGCACCCAGCGGGAAGTCCGTGTGACAAGTGGAGGTCTGGGATCCGGAAGAAACGGTGCTGGGGGGCAGGGGGGCAGTGAGAGTGGTAATAATCTTTCAGCCTTCAGCTTTTGTCCCTTGCAGCCTAATTGTTACCCTCTGCTGGCAGCCAGATTGAAGGGCTATCCTTTTGGGTGTCCTGGGTTGCATGTGCTTACTGAGGCCTCACCTAACTGTTACCAGATTAAAACCTGGACAACTGGGATTTAACTCTCTTACAAAAGCATGGTACTGACTGGGCATTATGCATTCCTTTTAGAGGTTAGATATTTTGATTAATTGTGTGTGTGTGTGTGTGTGTGTGTGTGTGTGTGTGTAGCTTTACTTAAAGGATAAAAGGGTTGCTCGGGAAATGCTGTATTGTTGGCATGCTCTTTATTACAGAGCCTGTTTAAAACCAGCACTTGGCTAGTTAAATCTAGTTTGTACAGTTTGTGTACTTTGTAGTACTAGCTATTGGTCCAAAGTTTCTTGGCTTAAGAAGCCATGTAATTTTAAGTGTATACTGTGTGAGAAAGGGGTGGGGCAATAGGAGCTTTTTATAGGGCTTCACCTAATAAACATTAATTTTTAATGTAATATTTTGAGAGTTTAACAGGAGAAGTAGAACTTGTGTATAATGTTTCTTTGATACTAACACTGACAGGGAAAAGGGGAGAATTTTATTTTTAAGTGATATTTTGTATTCGTTTTTTTTCTCTCCACTCAGAAACTGGTTCTCCAACTTTCAGGGCCAATTAAGACATGCTATAATAAGTATTTTATATTCTGTCCTGCTGTTTGACTTTGAGTGTAAATGGTGATAGAATGTTTAGTAGCTGAGCATACATAGTTAAACAGCTAGAGATTGGGTATATAGTAAGTTTGGTGTGGTGTGGTATTTGGTTTATATAATAGTATTTCAGCATAATACTGAAACCATGCAGAATACCTCCTGGAAAAGTGTTCAACAGGATGCCAGAAAGGCCATGTTAATGATAAGTTTCTCATACCTCAGCAGGTTTTTTGGGTGTGTTTTGTTTCCCTACTGCTGTTTTATTCTTTATTGTGGTTCTCTGGAAACTATGCCACGTGAACATATGGAATTCTATACGTGAATGTTTATTGGTTTTGTAGAAACCCCAGGATACTGTGAGCATAATAACTATGTCGTTTTGTGAGTTATCAAGGGGACATACAAAAAGTCAGTTGTTAATAAAGTTTTCATTAATTATTTTGACATTTTAAAGGTAATATTAAAGGCAGCTCAACAAAAATCAGAATTAAACAATAACATGAGCTTCTGGTTTGCTCTGGTTTAAAATAAAGTTTGATTACAGGTGACCTCCTTTCTTTTCGTTTATTGACTGTTACCTTCCTGCAAAACTCAAATATGCTGTTTAGTTTGTATGGTCTCATAATAAATATAGTTGTGTGTGTGTGTGTGTGTGTGTGTATATACATATATATATTTTAAAAAATACGTGTTTTTTCTCTTGATGATTCACTGCTTAGTTTTTTGTTTCTAGTTTCGATAAAGTGTTAAATAATAGCCATATAACATTTGTATATCTGCTCAACTGTAATATGTTGATAGTTTGTGATAAGCCTTTGTTTTTGTTACAACTCACTGAGATATTTATGAAGTGCTTTATATTTGTGTTTGTTTAGGACATGTCTCAGGAAGGCTATGGAACTAGGTCTCAACCTCCTTTGGCTCCTGGAAAACCTAACCATGAAGACTTGAACTTAATACAACAAGAAAGACCATCAAGTTTACCAGTAAGACATTAATGTGCTGATTTGGAAATGTAATGAGTTAAAACTTTTTAAAAAGAGATGTTGTTTTTGTTTGTTCTACTTTATATTAAGACTTGGGGGAGAAGTTTCTAGATCAGATATATTTGTGATTTATCAATTTTTTAGGGCTTTATTTTAAAGAACTGTGTAGGCTTGGATAAGTGTCGTTCATTTGTAGTTATCTCTTAGTCCAATTGGAAGGCTTATTCGGTGGATAGGTTTTGTGGCAGAAAAGTGTACAGTTGTACAGTTGTGCTGTGCTTAACCTGTTGCTTTCTGGAGTGATAAAGACCAGAGGTGTACTATTTAAGAGTTAAATGTAAAGAAATTCCCACTTGGCAAAGGATATAAATGATGAATGAGATAAAGAATCCAGCAGTAGTTTGAATTTCTTCAGGGACTTTATGTAATGAGAAATCCCCAATCCTTTTCTACCTAAAAGGAAATATTTTAGTTTAAATTTGGAGAAAGCAGCTTATAAGTATTTCCACTATGAATACTGTGTTGTGTTTAGGAGATATGTTGAGTAGAGTAGTCGCTATATTAAAGGGAGTCATATTGAGGCCCATAAAGTAGTTCATCTGTTTTTTTTTTTTTTTTTTTTTTAATGAGCAGCCTAATTTAAATGAGGTTTTCCTTAAAAACTAAAAGAATACATCTGTGCAAATAAATTTTTAAATTTATTTTCTTGTTAAAATATTTTGATTTGAAGAATTATTATTATTCCTTAGTCTTTATTAAGTTTCATTTAAGGTGGGAGTTCAGGCTAGCAATGATTTTAATTTTAATTTCAAATTTTTTACATTTAATAAGATTTATTATTTCTGAATATTTGAGAACCAGCATTTGTAGTGAATGTTTTCTATGACATTTGGCATGCATACTGTATCCATTTTTAAGTTATGTCTAGCCTTAGAGAAGAAGGTAAGTCATGGCTACAGGGTGTATAGTATCTTTGAAGCTGATGCACATGTTTTTGACATCCTAATTTGTTAGCTTTTATTTCTGGGGTGGGTGATAGGTGAAATTTATTGTGATCATTTTGTTAGTCACATTGGAGTATTTATTGTCTAGTTACTTGGTTTTTTGAAGGAATGAAAGAAGTGATGGATTATGCATTTTGTTCTGTAAGTTTTTTTCTTTAGTGGGTGATTCATAGCTTGGTAAGCATGTAGTTTGTGTGTGTATGAGTATGCAGGTGAGCACTGTTGATACATGTAACAATTGCTGAATATTTGGAAATTGGCTTGTGGATTTAGGAAATTTAAATTGACTCATGGGAAGCAGATAAATGATGAGTTCCACTTTTTCCCCCACCAGATTTGTATTGTTTTTAGAGAAACCCAACTTTGTAGATGTGCCATTGGCTGGTGAAATGTACTGTTATACATGTTGGAAAATTTCTTATAAATTGATAGAGATTTTTTATGCAGCCATAGGAATAGCTTGCGATGTGCTGCTTTCCTCATATCCACTTGAACTTTGGAGTCCTCACTAGGCTGTGTTTCTTTTCATGGCTCTGCACTGAAATGGGTGGTTGATGTTCAGCTAGCTCTACAGCACAGTTAGGTAAGGAGGAAAATATGGCAGTCCTAGAAAACTGATCGAAGAGTTCTGCTCGGGGATGGTGCTTTTTAAGTTGATTATTGAAAAGGAGGCTAAAAGCATTTTAGGAAGCGAACTGATATATTCATCAATAGTTTAAGTTTTTTTGAGCGGTTCTGTTTGTATACATATAATGGCTTGCTTTCTTCCTTAACCTTTACCATACCTAATTCCCAAGAGGATTTAAGGTTGTTCATGACATAAATTTTCTTATGAGCTAAAAAACAAAACAAAACAACGCAACAGTGCCCCAGTTGGTATTTTCTTTCTGTTTTTGCAAGTCACAGGTAAATAAGATGCTGATTGACTTATTAATACCATTTCAATATTTTTTTAGAGAGCAAAATTTCCAGGTTTTGTGGTGAGTATATGGGAATATCAGTTACTGAATAAAGAACAAACCATAGATCAACTGGTATACCTAACCCCCCCCCCCCAATCTGTTAAGATGAAAATTGGCTTTATTTAAATGAATTTTAGCATGGCACTTTTCTTTCAACAGGCTTAATTTGTGTAGAAAGTTTCTGTACAGGGTATACTAATATAATGTATTTTTAGCTACGTGGATGCTGCATTAATATGTTGTTATACACAATTAAGATAATCACAATTTTGGGGAAAAATTTGTTGGTATTCTACATGGCTATACTATCATATTCTTAATGTTACTTCTATTAAATATTTTAGTTCTCCAACTTGGCTAAGTTGATACTGTAGATATTATGAAACTATAGGCAATCCATCACATTTCAACCTCTAGTTTATAATTTGGAACTAGGGAAATTGTGGGTGTTAGCTTTACATTTTAAATAATTGTGGTATAGTGATTCTAATGTATGATTTTGAAGTCTTTCTTCATTGTATATGTGAACTATGAAGAAGGTAGCTTCTCCAATAGTTATTTCTTAATCTCTTTAATTATATTGAGATAGATTTTGTAATATTTTTTGCACATGTAATATTTTCTTCAGCATGTTTGTTACATGGTTAAATTTCTATTTCAGGAAATCAAGATATTTTCAGTATCTTTATGTTAGATCTATAATTTGATCTTTCAGTAAGTTATCAGCTCATCGTTGTTTGTACTACTGTCTGTCTATATTTGCATGTCATTAAATTCTTAGTGATCTGCAGTAGCTAAAGCAGTTATGTTTTCCAGCTGACTTACATCTTCAGATCATTCATAGTAAAGCAAATAACTGATAAATTAATATTTGTCCTCTTGTTGTCTTGGGGCCATGACCAGTAATATTTACTTATCACTTGATTCACTCAGACCTAAGCTTAGAATAAATCTTTCTTAATAATATCTACTTATTGTTATAGCTCATAATCGTATAGCTTTTCCCCCATTGAGATAACGTTAGCTTACATACCCTTGATATTACCATGTTTAGCAAATTTTACCATATAGCAGGTATTAAAAGTAGCTTGAAGAACTCTATCTCCTTGGAATAACATCACTTAAATTTCGAGTATATTCTGTATAGTTTTTTCTACCTCTATTATTGATATGAAATGAAGCCAGCATTTAAGCAAAATACACTGGAGTTCCCCCTCCCCCCAATGCTACAACTTATTAACTCTTTATCTTATAAACATTGAGTATATCTCAATTTCTATTTTAAGGTAACTCCTCAAGTATTATTTTTTTTCAAATATTATTTAGTATATTTTTTTGGTTTGGTTTTTTGTTATATTTTCATTGCTTGTGCCATTTACTGTTAGTCTAGGATCTTTTCAGAATATTTATTATGATTTATTTGTTTTTAGGTTTTGTGTAAAAAGTTTTAAACACATTCTTCCTCCAGTTTTAGAATTTTCTTTACTTGAGGTATTTTTTTTCCCCAAGGTCTTGGCTTGATAGCAGTAGAACCTGTGTTTTCCAGTGCTACTGATACAGAGGGATTATAATCTCTGCATCAGCAGGGTGAGATTTGTGCCAAAACCATTTCCTTTATTATAAAATGACATTTGAGTTTTTACCTGTTAGCCTTAAGCTTCCATAGCAGAAGTGGGCACTTTTGGATAATTAAGCTATAAGTAGCATGAAAAAGATTCTTTTCTTAGTAGTGTGAAAACATTCTTTTAATTGTAAAAGTAAATAAATTGACAGGAACAATAATGATACTTGCAGTAAATATGGCACAGATATGTTGTTAATAAAATATTTATAAACATGTATACAAGGATGTAAACAAAAGGTTTGATTTTTCTCCCTTGATCTAAGCACATGCACATAGTGCTTTCTCCTCCAGGGATGTGAAGAGCCCTTGGTTTTCCTCAGGTTATAGCAATCACCTGTCTGCTTTATTATTCCAGGAGGCCTTGCCACCAGTCTGTATTTCAGATAGTAAGCCCATATTCTGTTTACCTTAGACACAGAATATGATCAGTCACATTCTAATAACCTTTGAGAAGCCCTGATTCAGGTCATTAAAATCCTCCTTCTGACCCTTTCTCCTCTAAATAGGAAATACCTAAAGAGATCAACAGAAAAAGTGATTTTATCTTTCTGAGTTTAGTAAAAAAAAACCCTAAATGTTGTGTAGAATAGTACTTATGGTACTTCTGTTGAGTTAACAATTAGAAGGGAATATTGAGGTTTAGATAAAACATACGTTTTTTGGCCCTTTGTGAAAGGAAGGAGGTAGTAAATGCGGATTGTTCTTTGAAATAGAGGGTGTTAAACAGGATATTGGAAGCCTGAAAGAGGATGGTTGGAAAACTGTTATTACCAAGAATATTCTTTGGGGGTTAGGTATTAGCAACAGAGCCTACAATGATTTGCCTTTCCTGAAAAAGAGTACTCTGTGTGTGTTTGTTTTTTTAACCTTTTTTTTTTTTTTTTAAAGATTTTATTTTTTTATGAGAGAGAGAGGGAGAGAGAGGCAGAGACATAGGCAGAGGGAGAAGCAGGCTCCATGCAGGGAGCCCAATGTGGGACTTGATCCCGGGACCCCAGGATCACGCTCTGGGCCGAAGGTAGATGCTAAACCGCTGAGCGACCCAGGGATCCTTATGTGTGTTATTTTTAAATCTTTAATGACACTTACATTGGACTGTGGTAAAAGGTCATGTACTTTGGAAGCATATATGAATATTGATGATATGTTAATAGGGACATTTTAAGTTTGTAGATTTGTTAATCCAGTTCCTGTGAACAATTGGAAACTATTGGAAAAAGCTAGGTGAAGCGTTTTTTAACTGTGTTTTGATGTTTACTAAGTTCTCAACCCAACTGAAAATATAAATTGTTAAAATGATCTCAACCTCTTAGGTGGCAGGTTTTCACAAAAGTTGAAATCTGCCAGGTAAAAATTATATGTGTGGCTGCTGAATGTATTCTTCCCAAACTTTTTTGTTTGTTTTTTGTTTCTTGAATTTGATTTAAATGGTTTTCAGTGAAAGGTTAAGAATGTAGCTGTCTTCTGTTGCTTGATCCTTCTCAAACCATTCTGAACATTTAAAAAACATTAAGTTAATAAAAAATCTAATCTGTTGTCACTTTTTCTCAGTGTCCAGCACTGATGATTCCTGTGTGCAGCTAATGACATAAGCTGTTTATGAGTCTTCTTCTCTAAATGTTACTAGAGTACATTCCGTTGGGAGTTACAGATGTTGTTGAAAGGGAGCATCTCATGGAAGGGAGCAGGAGGTTCTTTAAAGGATGGGTGGAGAGTATCTGCACATCGAGTTCATCAGTGGCATAGTTTTGAAACCGAAGGTGCAGACACATTTTGGTATCTTGGCAAAGTTTTAAATGGAACACGTAATAGTTGGGTTTCTTACCTAGGGTTTACCATATTCTCAAATGTAATTTTAGTAACTGGTCTAATCCATGTGGAGACATCAATTCTTTTTTGGGTTAAGATTGAGAGCAGGGGCAGCCCTGGTGGCTCAGCAGTTTAGCACCGCCTTCAGCCCAGGGCCTGATCCTGGAGACCTTAGATAGAGTCCCATGTCAGGCTCCCTGCATGGAGCCTGCTTCTCCCTCTGCCTGAGTCTCTGCCCCCCCCCCCCTGTGTGTGTGTGTGTGTGTGTGTGTGTGTGTGTGTCTCATGAATAAATAAATAAAATCTTTTTAAAAAAAAAAAGGATTGAGAGCAACATGTAATGACCTTACTTAAAAGTCCTAATTTAGGAAAAGTGATAGTAACTTTGACAAATGTTGTTTTCCAACATGGGTTATTTCTTTAATATGTGATGTTCTTTAATTTTATTCCCTAGAGTTATTTTTGTGATACTGGTAGTCATTTTGAAAATAGAGGAGAATTCTTGAACTTGAAACAAGGTAAGAGGTAGTAGGAAGTGGGAAAGTAGGTTTCTCCTTTCAAAATAATCTTCCACTTAAATGTTTGTTCTGTAAATGAATACTCAGTAAAACCCCACCAGTTTGGATTTCATCCAGGTAAAAGCAGGCTAAATATATGGAAAGTTTGAATAAATTAATATTTAAAAAGAACTGGAGTTTGCTTTTAAATAACTGAAATGTTTGTGTGCAAAGTGTTTCTAAATTGAGATCTTCAGTCCTGTTGAAATAAATGGATAATTCTAAATTTATTATAGCTGCGATATTTGCTTAGTGACAAAATGTTATTTTTAAAAATTCATTTAACTTTTAAAAGCATTTTAAGCATATCCCCTGCAACTTTTTCACATAATATTCTAAAGATTACCATTTAAAATATGGGGGAAATGAATTTTAACCCATTTTATGGGACTGTCAATTCTAAAAAAATTAATGAAGGAGTATTATAAAAAATAGACACTAGACAAAATTGGAGATGAAGAGAGGCTGAAACATAACTGATTTGCAGGATATTGGTTTTGATAATAGAAGGATAACTATGATCTATAGTTGATAAATGAGGCTCATTAAGTTAGGGATGAAAAATGCAGATATTCCTGGCTGATAGAAAAGTTAGCATACAGATTGTGCCATAACAAATTGTGGATGGGAAGGTTTTGAACCAGCTTGCAGCTCTTCCGATGGGCTGTGGGAGCCAGTGTGGAGCCTCCTCTGTGGCTCCACCAGCTAGGCACAGGCAGTTCCCAGATCTGTGTGCAAAGAGCCGCAGAACCACACCTGGCCCTGGGGGCGTCTCTGACCGAGGAGCTATCCCTGTGCAAAAGGAAGAGCAGTAGGGTTTGTCCTTAGTTTGAAGCCCAGAAAGTGGCGTGTGAGAAATTCTTGCATGGGTGCTTGGGTAGGTGAGTTTGTCAAGCAGCTTAGCTCCTTCACGTTTTAATTTTATATTTTTACGCTAGGACAAAAAAAAATGACAGGTGTTCCAAGGTACCTCTTCTCATTCGAACCTGTTCTTTCTACAAAAGGCAGTTCTTGGCACATTGAGCTAGAAAGCCTTCTTCCTCCTCTCTTCAGCGTCCCTTCCTGTTCGGGTATCTAGATGGGGGGCTTCCCCGCCCCACCCCAGAATACACAGGCATGCCCTTGTAAGGGATTGAATGCATTTTACTTTGTATTACCCAAGTTAGGTGGGAAATAGATGGTAATTTTCAAATTCCCACTTTATAGGCAACTGAAGGCAGACATCTATGTTGTATGTTACATAAGAGATACATAACCAGCAGGAGCTCATAGTAACATTTGTGGACTGATTACCTGCTTTTATTTTTCTTTTGGCCTGGAAGTGACTATTTTTTATATTAACTGTCAGTTTAGGAGAGGAAATAAATATATGTAGAGAGCAAAATTTTTTTGTTCTTCCCTCACAATGTAGGATTTTAGAAGTGTGTCTCTTTCTCATCTTTTTCTTTTGCTTTCACTAAATTGTTGTAAAATAACTGAATGGTCTTGTTTTCCTTTGTTTGGGTCAAGAAATTTTAGCTGAAAATTGTTACTGTGTGAAAGAAGATTATTGACTCAACAAGCCTTCAATTTTCCGTGAATAACACTCCCACCCCCTAGCTTCAGGAACACGCCGTGCATGCATTCTATTTTAAAATACAGACTGTAATTTAAAACAGGCAGTTTGATGCCCCACTGAACTTTGTTTAAGCCTGGAATAAAAGAGGGGGAAAAAAGCTTTAAGCTACAAAAAAGTGACTAAGCTTTCTCAACCACTTTTCTTCATAATGCATTCTATTTAAGAAAAAAAAAAAAGCTGTCGGGTACTATCATCTCTTTCCACAGGACGTAAATTTTATCCAGTGTTAAATTGCAGTGTGTGCGTCTTTTCACTTTATTTCATTATCAGGCTATCATTTGAATTTTTTAAGTGTTGGGACTAGTATTCATGTGTAGTAGAATCTGAGTGCATTTGTGCATTTTGTCCCTGTTGAGTGCATGTGAGAACATTAATTCTAAAATACATCACTTCTAGTATTCACTTATTGATAGCTAATTTCCTAGAGTTCTCTTAATTTAAATAGTACCTGATTATTAGACCAGAATGATAGTAGATAATATTATGGTTAAATATCTATATCAGATCATTAAAAAAAGGATTAACTGGAAGTAATTTATTTCACTTGCCTGTTTTTTTTTTTTTTTTTTTTTTTTTCCTCCTCACAAAAAGAAAATGAACATCTTAGGATGACTTGTATGGAAGGAATGATGACTTTATCCCAAGAGAGTCATATTTTTTGACCTGGAGACCTGTTCTAATGATGACGCTGAATAGCAAACAGGCTTAAGTCTTGGTTAAGTTTCTGGCTCCATGTATACCCTTCAGTAATGGCTCATATATGGCCCAGTATGGTTTCCCTCCCATTTTTGGGTACCATTTACTTTTGAACATATTTAGGGATTTGAGGTTGCCTGATTGAGTCCAAAGCTTTATTCAGGTCCTGGAAAGCCACAGGCCTTCTTGTGGCCTTGATCTACAACATTGCAGAGATCCCCTGCTGTGGGGCAGTCTGATGTCTTTGAGTATAGGGTAGTTTTGGAAGAAAGAGAAAAGTTCACATGAATAGCTGAAAAGTACATATACCAGATGTACCATGGTACCATATGAGATGTACCATGAATGGAAATATTAGCAACCCAAGGACATGAAAACCATTTGTTCTTGAGGAACCCAACTGTTTCATGAAAAATGTCCTCTGTATTTCTACATTTTGTGTTTTTTTTTTTTTATAAATTTTTATTTATTTATGATAGTCACACAGAGAGAGAGAGAAAGGCAGAGACACAGGCAGAGGGAGAAGCAGGCCCCATGCACCGGGAGCCCGACGTGGGATTCGATCCCGGGTCTCCAGGATCGCGCCCTGGGCCAAAGGCAGGCGCCAAACCGCTGCGCCACCCAGGGATCCCCATTTTGTGTTTTCTTTCCCTCCCTTCCTTACTGCCTTCCTTCTTTCTGTTTTTGGGGCTCACGTTTGATCTGGGTAGAGTGGTATGTTACAAATCTTAACTTGTTAGTTTACTCCTATATTTGTCAAAGCATAGAATGGCATCCACTGAGACAGTGGCACATAAGCTGTGCCTGATCCATAGGTGATGACTTCTCTGAAAGTAGGCCAGAATGAGTGAGCACAGCAGTATCCTGCCCCCATCTGAGACTTATACACTGATATTGATCCATTTTTATCCCTCCCCCTCCAAATTTTTCATATAAGTAGGGATCTTCATCAGTCTTTATTTCTCTCAGGAGAAATAAAGTGATCCAGTTAATACCTTCTAATGATCCTAAAAGTTTGTGGTTAGTCTTTTGTAATTACCTGTATCTGGAGGAAATTTGGCTTCAAATAATAATAATTATATGCAGTAATTTATTGGACATCTTTTTTTTTTTTTATTTATGATAGTCACAGAGAGAGAGAGAGAGAGAGAGGCAGAGACACAGGCAGAGGGAGAAGCAGGCTCCATGCACTGGGAGCCCAACGTGGGATTCGATCCCGGGTCTCCAGGATCGCGCCCCGGGCCAAAGGCAGGCGCTAAACCGCTGCGCCACCCAGGGATCCCTATTGGACATCATTTTTAAAAGTCTTTTATATAAGTAAAATTTTCAGTTAACTAACACTGGAAACTGCTATTAAAAGAATAGCTGTGCCCAGAGTAAGGGTCTTCATGAATATCATAGGTGTGATTTGCGTGGACTTTATTTTTTTTAATTTTATTGATTGATTGCGTGGACTTTAAAGACATGCACTTCCTGACACCTATTTTGTCTGCTTAAAGCCAGATCCCACCCCATTCTTCTCTTTTTGAAAATCTGGTACTTTGAGGTTACCAGGACAAGTGAATTGCTCCCTGCCTTTTATTTATACAAAGCCTTTATTTTTACAATGACTTTATTACCACTAGAGGCAGGGAGACAACTTTAGAGGCTAGTGTATTATCTCACTAATGAGGTTGAGTCAGATTATTAAAAAGTGTTGGCAGTGAGAATGCAGAAAGAGAAAACTGTTGAAATAAAGGGAAGGATGAATGATAGACGCGCTTTTAAGGTTTTTAAGCTGAGTGGCTAGATGTGTGTTGGTATTGATGACAAACACAGGGAAGTGGTGGTGGGAATTGGTTTAGGGAGCAAAGTATACCCAGAGATTTTATGAGATTAAAAAGCAAGTCCTTATAAAAGCAAAAGCATGTTAGTTTAATATTTATTCCAAATTATATGGTTTCACTCACATGGGGAATATAAAAAATAGTGAAAGGTATTATAGGGGAAAGGAGGGAAAATGAGTGGGAAAAATTGGGGAGGGTGACAAAACATGAAAGACTCCGAACTCTACAAAATGAACAAGGGGTAGTGGAAGGGGAGGTCAGCAGGGAATGGGGTGATTGGGTGATGGGCACTGAAGGGGCACCTGACAGGATGAGCACTGGGTGTTATACTATATGTTGGAAAATCAAACTTCAAAAAAATATGTATATATAAACTTATTCCATAATAAAACTGTTTTACTTCTCTTAAAAAAAAAAAATAAAAAAATAAAAAGCAAGTCCTGAATAAATTTGCTTGAATTCTACACCTCCTAGAAAAGCATTTCATCTTTGCTACCAACACCTTATTTTTGTATAGTTCTTTACATAAGAGATACAAAACATTGTCATAAATAGCAACTGATGTTGAAAGAATGATAGCAGTGGCTATAACTTTACATTTTGTGTAAATTGTTGGAGATGATTTGAATATCGGAGCAGAGTTTGTATAAACAGCTCAGCAGATCGTACCACAGAGTGTTCTCACTCAAACATGGAGTAAGACAAGAGTGCAATCTAAAAAATAAATGAAACTATATATAATTCAGTTAGGATTCATGGCTGATCCCGTTGTCTTTGCTTTTAGGCTAGTCCAGTAAGTTTATATCCTAATCTGTCTGTTTCGTTAGGTAGGGACAGTTTTCTTCATACTGCTTTGTCTGGCTTACTTTGGAACGATTTAGACTTGCTTATTGTTGCAATTCATTTTGGAGGAACTTTCCTTCATTTCATTTATCTCATTATGATTTCTCCTTTTCTGAAACTTATTTTGAGTATGTGCGTTAGAGAGCCTAGTATAAAAATTTAATGTTTTTGCTTGCTTGTTTTTCTTTTTTGAGAGTATGTGACGGCGGTGGGGGGGGGGGGGCGGGCAGGGAACCTAGTTTTCCCGAGCTATTTTTTTTTTTATTTATGATAGTCACAGAGAGAGAGAGAGAGAGAGAGAGAGAGAGAGGCAGGCAGAGACATAGGCAGAGGGAGAAGCAGGCTCCATGCACTGGGACCCCGATGTGGGATTCGATCCCGGGTCTCCAGGATCGCGCCCTGGGCCAAAGGCAGGCGCCAAACTGCTGCGCCACCCAGGGATCCCTCCCGAGCTATTTTTGAAAGATGTTCTCTTTTATTTTGTAGAAACGGTTACCCCTTTGAATACCTTGAGTTTCTGTGATACATTTAAATAAATGTAGAGGAAATAGGGCCTTAGGGAGATTACCATTGAACTCTGAACAGTTTTCTCTTTTTTGTTGTTTTGTTTTTTATTTTATTTTATTTTATTTTTATTTTTTTATGGTTTTTTTTTGTTTTGTTTTTTAAATAAAACCCCTCCTTACTTTTTTTTTTTTTTTTTTTGGTCAGTGTTTAAAGCCCTGTTATTTCATTTCCTACGGAAAGAACAAAGGTCTAATATTAATGAGTTATTAAAATCAAATTATTTACATAATTTGATTCAGATTTTTTAAAGCTCTGATTCCCAGATGTGGTAATAAAGAACCCGTAAAGACAGGAAACTTTGCTCAAAGTTCCAAGGATGATGGAATGGTGGTGAATCCGTAGCTGCTTCCATTATTATGGCAGCTGTCTGTCTGCACCTGCTCCAGGACATACCTGAGTGGCCTTCTCTCTTTTTAATAGTGTTTTGCCAATTTTGACCAAAATTTTGAGTGTCCTTGAATGAATACGAACATGTTCAAATTTTCCCAAGTGGTTTTGCTTTTTCATAGTTTTATTACATTTATGCTTTTCCTTAGCATGCCTAAGTGTTGACATCCTCAATTAATGCACAAAATTTCACAATACACAGGAAAATTCAGTTACAGTTAACAGTCATTTATTGATGGCCTCCTATATTTAAGATTTTATGTTAGGTGGAGGAATAACATAAAAATAAAATTTGGATTAGCTTATTATTAGTGTCCTTTCCTAACACCTTCAGCAGTAGGAAATCAACAAGAAAACATACTTTAATGTATCTTATTATTTTATCTATAAAATCTGCAAAATTCATACTTTTAGTATGGCTAATATCACAGAAATGTTTTGTCATTCTGTGGAAGTTTTGGATATTTGAAAAGGTAAGAGCACTGATGGCTGTATCAAAATGATGTTAGCCTGCTCTGCAAGGCATTCAGGTGGCATTGCGTCCTGCATCCATAGTGCTCCTTATCACTGGGGAAAGAACATTGCTAGTGAACACCTGGTGTGGTAGAGGAATGATTCTCCTGGTTTTCTTGAGTGATTTTAATGAGGCTTTTTATTAATATTTTTACTACTTTTTTCCTGACTTAATTTGCACTTTCTCCTTTTATAGGGATGAAAACAAGATATTAAAGTTCTAGCCATCTTTGATAAAATTCTGGCCCTTTTTTGGGGTATCAGACTTTAAAAAGTGCACTAAATATGCACATCATGGTTCACAAAGCACATTGACATATACTTCAATTTAGTTTTATTGCCTAGATACTTCACCTTTACCTAACCACATTAAATGAGATATATGTAAAACCTCTTGCATAGTACTTGCCTTATATGTAAGTGCTCAATAAGTTGTCAGTTTCTTATCCTGTCTTGGCCCGTCCTCTTTGGAAACTCATTTAGCCTCCAGGGCCTGTTAGGGTTCCTAGTCTACCAATCTTTCCCAAGATTTAGCTCTTCTTTCCTTTGGGTGAAGAGACCTGGCACTGAGACTTGTAGAGTCACAGCGATTATGGCAGCTGACTCTTGGCTAAAACTTTATCCCTTTGACTCTTGGCCTATGAATCTGTTGTTGGATCTCCCAGTGCTGTAGACCTCTGCTGATGGAGTATGTTGGTGTGAAGACCACTGGGATTCTTCTGCATTTCTTTTGATTTTTGTATTCTTCATTTTTATTTACCACATAACAGAAGAACATGTATATGTGAAAACTATATTAAACACTTTGTAATTTGAAACAATACTACTTGGCCCTCCCAACATTATTGTCAGAGTTGTGTAGGTAACTAAGTGATTGAAGTTTACTTTTCCTAGCTCTTTCCAGCTTGTGGTATTATCAGTAAGTGGTAAAATCACCTAAAAGAAGAGAGAGAAAAGAAAAAGATGTAAGGAAAGGCTCAGATGGAAATCTACTTTGCTTTCAATGAAGTCTGCTTTAGATAAACTCCTTAGATTTTGCAAAGGGTTTTCAGATTTCTGAGGCAGATAACCGTATGAACCATAGTGGTCGTCGTCCAGGTATAACCAGCTGTGACTGATAATACATCTTTAGTGGGACAGGGTGGAGAATCAAGTAAAATAAGATATCCTAAGTCAAATACATTTGTCTCTCTGTCTCTGTGTTTCTAATACATACACAAAGAAAAAGGAAAGGGGAGGAATCAAGAGGACCATGCGTAAATAATTCTATTAATATAGGAAACAGACCTTTGGGGATTCTCTGCCATTTATCATCCCGATTCATTAGATGATACTCAGTATGTTGTTGCATGAGTCAGATTAGATGGCATTCCGTGTGTTGTTGCGAGTCAGGTGGTGTTTTTGCAAGTGGGAACACTTTGGAAGCATCTTGTTTTTTTTAGGACTATTCTTTTAGACAGTTGTGTTTATTCATCTTTAAACTATACATTCCAGGGTGCCTGGGTGGTTCAGTGGTTGAGCGTCTCTCTTTGGTGTAGGTCATGATCCCGGGGTCCTGGGATCGAGTTCTGCATCAGGCTCCCTGCAGGGAGCCTGCTTCTCCCTCTGCCTATCTCTCTCTCTCTCTCTCTGTGCCTCTCATGAATAAATAAATAAAATCTTAAAAAATAAAAACAAAATAAACTATACATCCCAAATAGCGAACTTCTGCAAATGCTTATTTAATAAACCCAGCATATTTAGCCAGCAGCAGTAGCTAGTGAAAAGGTACCAGGACATATTATAGAGGAAATGAGTATTATTTTACAGTTGTAAATAGGTTAATATATTTTTTTACTTCTTCCAACATTTTTATTGACTATCTGATCATATCCCTTGTATATGATACTCCCCATCACCAGTTTTACTTTCGAATTTACTTATAAGCCCAGTTTCTCATCAAAACAACAAAATTATATGAAATTTAATATAATTCATTTTGTAGCTTCTCTGATTGAAGTTTTTATACTGTGGCATTCTAATAAAAAGTATGACCCAGACACTGTATAATTTAATGATTGAAATTTAAGAACGTAAATTTCTTCATCTATAAAAGTGTTTAAAAGCAACTTGGAAGGGGCATTGTTCTTCCAACATGTTTCCTTATGAATTATAAATAAATTTGTTTATTTTTAAATATACCAATGGCCACTTTTAACTGAAAGAGTCCTGTTGTGACAGAACATTCTCATTTCCTATGATGTTTTTAACATAGAATTTATAACCCATGTGTTTTTAAATAGGAATTCAGCTGACCTACAGTAAAACATTTGTATAACTGAAACTACTCAAAGTGGAATACAAATTTTAAAAATGCTTAAAAAAAAGGAGATGTAAACAAACCGTGATAATGCAGTTACCACAAATCACTATTAAATATAAGGCTGCAGAGCGCCTGGCTGGCTCAGTCGGTGGAGCGTGCGACTTTTGATCTCTGGGTTGTGAGTTTGAGCCCCATGTTGTGTATAGAGGTTACTTAAAATCTTAAAAAAAAAAATTAAGGCTGCATTCCCAACTATGTAGGTAGAAGGACAAAAATGAGGTTGCAGAATTATTAATGTAAAGTGAAAACATCATTTCTGAAGGGTAGAATATCATATGTATTATTTTGTAAAAGGAAATACTCTATAAAGGAACATATATAGTGCCCTGTGAAAATAGTGACTAATGATGCCAAAATATGGTTTTCTGGGTTTTTTTTTTTATATATATATATAATGTTAAAGAAGTTTTTTCATTTTATTTGGGATGATTATCATGAGCCAAAGTTTGGCATCCTGTCAAATAAATGAATGAATGAATGAATGAATGAATGAATGAATAAATAAATAAATAAATAATTGATTGGCTGTTTCTTCCGTAATCTGCTTAACTGTCACAATGATAAATCCAGCAATTCTGTCCAACGGAGTAGCTTATTGAGCTGCTTTTTATTTCAGAGTATAAGTCTTGAAAATAATAGTTTTGTAAGCATAAAATATGTAGCAGAATGAAGTCATTTAATAAAGAAATAGTTCTATTGTGAAGAGAGTATTTTTCATAAGCTTTGTTTTGAGGGATAGGTAACATTTTGTTCTGTAACTTGGTATTTTTCTGTTGTATGTTTTTATGGGAGAAGATTGCTAATGTTTGAGTTACAGGATTTGGACTCAAGATTAATTGGTTAGTCTGGTGATGGTCTAAGTTTTACAATGCAGACATTCCACTAATGACTTAGTACCATTAATTTGTATCTTGTGGTAAAATTTAGTGCTGGTTTTGTTTGTGTTTGCTTTTTGGGGTACCTTTTGACTTAAGTATATCATAAACTTGGAGGAGACATGTTCTTCAGGACAGAAAGGATAAATCCATAATCCATCTAGCTCCTTCAGAGTTTTAGTGGGAGGGACGCTAAAGCTGATGTGATTCCTCCAATTTCTACCCTCCCCCGGGACTGTGTGTTGGTTGCTATGCCTTATACTTTAGAAAGAGTGGGTGAGAAAGCAAGCCTGTGACCCACCCAGTAGGGGGTAAGGATCTTGACACCAGTCCTGATTTGAATCCACAACTATCTTTGGCTCTTCGCCTTTAGGGGGAAAGGGAGCAGGGGTCTGTTGATCCTATCTGTTGAAACGAGGGCAGCTGTATCATGTTCCTGTTATCATGAGGGAATTGGACTTTTCTGAGCCCCAAACCATATGATAGAATTTAACAGAAAGATTATGTAACATACATTTACTCTTATAAAATAAAACAAAACATTATAGGAAAACTACCTGTGTTCATTTGTTGGCCGGTCTTGTCATATGTAACTTCCTTTAAGTAAAAAGGGTCTAATATGATAAATTCCTCCTTGTAGAGACTCTTCAAAAGGACTTGAATTCCAGTGTTAATTCTTTTGTATTACCTCTAGGAAAAGTACTTGCTCAAGATTTTTGTGGCTCTCTCAGCTATTGAGCTTGTGCTTTTAAAAATTGTACAGCTACAAAATCGTGAAACAGCAATGTCTATGTCAGCTTTATTTATTTATGTGATTTTTTTTAAGACACACAAAAAAACCTGTAAATTGGAAAATTGTTTCCCTTCCGAGGGCTTAAAAAATATCTTGAGCTTGTTGGGATTAGATTGGGTGGCAGTCAGGGTAGCTGCTTCTCTGTAGCTCAAGTGCACAAATCGATTTTGCTCCTTTAGCTGCCTGCTTGTGCTTAAAACAATTTTTGACAAATGCTGGAGTTTCACAAATGTAGGAGTAGCAGTTATAGAGGTGGTTTTGCAAGTCCCTTGGAACAGCCATGCACATCTTCAGTCACTCTTAATTTGAATGAGAAAGGGGATGGTAGAAGCTATTTTTATTTTCCCCTGGGAGCAAGAGAAAAGGAGGCGGAACTCTGTACCATGTAATTTTAAAAAAGAAAAAAAAATCAGATTCCATTGAGATTCTTCCTTGTTTACTTTTTGTTTTACTCTTGCTGTCTCCCAGTGTGTTTGACTAATATAAGTCTTCCCCCAGGAATATGAGAATATGTGGTACAGTCCGCCTCATAACCTTCCTGGATATTTTTATAATTTATCATCAGCTGACACCGCCTGGGTAGAATATTCTTACCACTCCCTCTGGCTGCTGGAAGTCTGAAATTACATCTTTGTCTTTGAAGTCAGGCATACTGTTAGCGTTGCTATGGTGACAGGGTGGGTAATGGCGTCCGCAGACAGGAGATTGGTATTTAGCGTTTAAACGCTGCTGTACCCAAGGCCTTGATTTTTAGAGTGGTTACTGAACTATTCCCTTTTAGTAAATGTTTAAAAATTACATTTTTACATGGTCTTACTAGATTAATAGTCATGGTTTATTTCATTTTAACTGCAAGGATAAAAGCATTATTCCATTAAATGGGTAGCTTTTTTTCCCCTTGGTTTATGCATTATTAACACAGGCTTTCCTGTTTTGCTTGTAACATTTTATAGGCTTCTTCAAACATCCAGTCAGATTTGCTCTGTTGCTTCTTTATTTTTTTGGTCTTAACCCATTATCTGCTTGATCTTCCATGATTTCAGAGGAGACAAAGTTCTGAGGAACTAAGCTTATAATATTAAAAATGAAGAGAGGGAGGGAGGGTGAGAGCGTGTACCTGTATGTTACCTTGTATGTGATAAAGTTAACTGACCAGTCTTTCCCCATGAATTGCAGTGATGACTTTCTTTTTAAATGTTTCTTTTGTTTCAGGTTTCCTTTTTGCCCCTCTCCTGTACTCTACCTTCACATAGGAGGTTAAAGGAAAGATTATTTACAGTTGTGGGGAACTGTGGGACATCTTGTAAAGGTTTTAGTTAATGTAACTTCTTAAGAGATTTATTTATTTATTTATTTATTTATTTATTTATTTATTTATTTATTATTTATTTATTTATTTGAGAGAAAGAGAGAGAGAGAGAGAGAAATGGAGAAAAGCGCAGGGGGAGGAGCAGAGGGAGAGGGACCCTGACTCACAACTGAGCACAGAGCCCAGTAAGGGACTTGATTTCACAACCCTGAGATCGTGACCTTAGCTAAAACCATGACCAAGCTAAACCAATTAAGCTACCTAGGTGTCCCAGTCAATTTAACTTTTGAAGTAATATTCTCTCAACTAAATCTGTTTGGTCTGAGACCAGTTACTTATATTACATATAATTTGTTGATTCTTGATTATTTTGGCATTAGAATAATGGTGACTCTTAAGTTTATATAGTTATATATGTATCCCTTTGTACCTCATTTATGAACTGCTTCTAAAATATAATTTTGAGTGCCTCATAATATGAAACTTCATAAAATATTTGTTAGGAAATTCTTCCTGGTATTAACTTAAAATGCTTTCTTGAATTTGAGTTTTACTTCTGCTTTCTTAAGCCAAATGAGATAAATCTAAATCCCTTGTCTCTATCGTGGCTATCCAGATACTTGAAGATAGTTTTCATTTTACCTTGTTTTTTACTAGGCTAATTAGTTCCTTTATTTTCTCCATTAAGTGGTTTCAAATCTGTCACCCTACTTAAAATTCTTTGGTAAACTTCATTTTGTGTAAGTGCCTCCAAATAGCAATCCACAACCAGACTGAATACTCCAACAAAAGTATGGCTGGTATGGATAGAGCCAATTTGTCACTACCTTTGTTCTGGACCTTTATGATGGTAGGGACTATGTTTCATAGCAGCTACATCCCACTCTGACCCTGTGTTGGGAGGTGCTTCGAAGGCACATGTCTCATCTGTCCTGTACTATACCCTTACTGAGTGCTATCTTACTTTTTTTGAGTCATTGTTCAACCCTACTAATATGTATTGGATCCCAAATGTAGCATCTGTTGTATTTAATATAATTTGTACCTTTATGTCCTCTGTAAATTCATTTCATTATAACTCTTAATATAAAAAATTAAATAGACTAAATGCAGCACTTTTTGACGTTTTGATGGTTGCCCTTCATCTAAGTGTAAAAATCTAGAGCTTCTGTGTGTTCTTGGCCTTACATAACATATTAACCACCACACCATCCTAAGAGACTTAGCCAGAAACGGGATGGGAGTCCAGAACAATTAGGACCATAGTCCTGTTACACATATAAAGACTCCATAATATTAAAAGTTATATATAAGTTGTTTCTGAATTTTGTCTTCATCAAGCCCAAGTTTTCTGCATGAGAGATGAAAATTGACTTTGTAAGCCAGTTCATATTGCTGTATCAAGTGATACGTGTTGGCTTCTTCCCTGTAACCAGGAGGAATAGCCAAAATAAACATCAAGAAAATATAGAAGAACCTGTGCCTACCCTAGAGGGGCCCTGGAAACAGAGCCTGAATGTCCTGGGTCCAAGGCACATGAGAGTTCCCCTAGTCTTGGGGTCTTTGAAATGAAGTGGTCTTGCTTGAAGGGTCTACAGTTTCAGAGAATGAGACTGTTGGTCACAGAAGCCGCTGGCCTATCCCATCAAGTGGTTAGTGGAGGCGGCAGGTAGTGTGTGTGTTTGGGGGTGGGGGGCTCTCCTTTACATCTTCCTTATTTTTCTGTATTCATCTATGTATCTGACACATGCCTCGTGCTTTTCTTTCCATTACAGAGTATCCAGGACTGAGGGGATGTTGGATCCTAGGGAATGTTAAACTGGCGTAGTCTTTTCTAGGGATAAGATAGTTCCCTTGGGGGAACATATATGGGGGCCTGGTACTGGGGAGGAGAGCAGGGAACCTGCTCTACAGTACTCAGTGTCTTTGCTTCCTTGCTCATCACTGCCTGTAGGAGTGGAGGAGAGCGTGAGCGTAGTGAGTCACTAAGAACAAGACATCCTATTTTGATGGGGTATTGGGTGTCTCCACCTAAGACATGTATGTATGCATGGAGAGGAGATGCACAGTTTTTGCCTCTATTAAGCCACTTCTGCCCTCCTCAATCTTACATCTTCTCTCTCTGAAGAAGCCAGGGCTTTCTTTCTGGACATAGGTTACTTGAGAGGTAGAACACTTAAAAATTAAGAATTTGACAATACATTTTATAGATTGGAAAACAAATGCTTCAGACCAATGCTGTTTCATGGAGTGACAGGTGGGAAATAATCCTCTAGAGATGGTCTCTAGGTACAGTATTCTTTTCCTTCTTCATTTGTAGGCCCTTTATGACTGATAACCATGCAAGCTACTCTAATTGGCCAGCAGTTTTGGCTTGAATTGGGGTTGAGGAATGGCATGTTCCACTCTACTGAAACTTTTAATGAGATTTTCATTAAGTGAATTCTGTATTTTCCCTCAAAAGGACAAATATATGAGTGAATTTGGCAGCTGAATATTGCCCTGTTTGCAGTATTTGTAACAGAAAGTGTGTTACAAAGACTTTGATAGTCTAAATCTACACCATCCAACAGAATTTTCTGCGATTAAAATATTCCATATCTGTGTCATATAGTATGTTAGCCACTTGCCATATGTTGTTATGTAGCACTTGAAATATGGCTAGTGTGAGGAACTGAATTTTGAATTTTAATTAAATTTAAAATAGCCACATGTGGCTAATGGCTTCCGTATTGGACAGCGCATTTCTCTTATGGAGCCTATGTAGTCTTGTTTTTACTACAGTGGGTTTTGGTAAAATAACAATGTGCTTGCTCATATTCAGGCTTTCAGTGCATTTTGAACTAGGATTTAAGTCTGACTCATTCATTCATGTGTACAGGAGATTATAGGTACAAATATATTTTAGGTGTAGAGTGACTCCCTTGCAGTGTTTTGGTGTATAGATAGAAAACTAAGATTTCAGGAGTAAGGTAATTGTATCTTCAGTGGATGACTGCTGTGTACTGGAACATTCTTTCAGAAGTTAGAAAGCTGAAGAGCTTATTACATGTCTTTCTACTTGCCTCTTTAACTTTCAATTATCTATATTAATGGAAATAGTTATTCCTGAGGTCATTACCTTAAGGATGTCTTCTGGATGCATCCACCTCCCTTCCACACATACACCAATATCCAGGTCAGCTTTAGCTCTGAGGAGTCCAGGCCTGTGAGCACCAACTATAGGTCAAACAGCAATGTGACCCATGGATAGCAGAGTGTATCACGTGGACTTCAGGATTCTGCTTGCCTGGACCACTGTGCAGGTGTAAGCTGCAGCTTTCGGAAACGGAATGTAAAATGTCTTAAGGTCTATGATTTGGCATCTTTCTTAGAACTTCAGTGTCATATCTGAGAAGTAGCCTAGGATTCAGCCTATAGTGTTGAAAATAGTTTCCTGGGAATGTGTCCAGATGATTTCTACTGATATTTAGGATATTTTTCCTTCTGTTTAATCGCAAAGGGCATCAAGACATGTGTTTTCCCATGAGTCTCCAATCATTTCATATTTACAGTGTGAGAATAAGTGGCAATTTCAGGGCAGCAGAGGAATTTTCTGACTTTTTAGGGCCGAGTTCCTCCTTTGCCAGGTGAGGAGGGATCTCCTGAAGGAGATGGCAATGCAAGGAAACCCTGATGCTGGTCCTCTTGCTGCCCAACAACTGGATTTCTGTTACGGAATTTGTATGTGGCACTGCCTTCCCCTTATACATAAGAGCTGCCACTTTTCACTATTTTAGTGCTCTGCATGTTTAGAATTTTCATAAGAACTATATTTTACATTTAAAATAATGTAGTTGGGTAGTTTAAATAATATGTTCCAGGATTTCTGATTCACTTGTCACCACCTTCAAAACTCAGCTTTTCCTTGTTGTCTACATTCATTCACTAAACACTACATTTAACAGTCATAGCCTATGTGTTTTATCTCTTCCCCGATATCACGAGTGACTCTTTTTTTCTAAACCTAACCCCACCCCACCCCATTTAAAGAGGAGGAAAAACACCAGGAATGAGTAATAATAATTTTCTCAATATTTGTTGGATTCTTTGGCAGTAAGGTACACTTCAGCATCAGAAGTAGATGGATGGGTTAGTGTTGCTTGTTGCTCTTACTCATTCAGTCTATAAACCTAATTTGTTTTATTTATGATGGGAGAAGAATATATGAATTCATTTTACTAAGCAGTTCTTGAGTTTTTGTAGTGTGCTATTTCGATGGACACATTCTTGGTTTGAGAAAGACGAAGAAATACAGAATACCTGAGATTATGAACACTTTTCAGCAAATATATTTTGTTTTGGTAGATATATTTGTTGTGGGATATTTCAGTATTCTCCATATGTCTTCAGTATTTATTTTGAATAATAACTATTTTTAGTTACAATCTGGATTTCTCTTTCCTCTTTTGAGAAATAATAGTGTCCTTCCCCTCCCCCTGTTTGTTTCCCTTTTGGGAAAAGTCAGTAATCTGGGCAATTTCTATTAAAAAAGCTCTATTACAACTAAGGAATGATTGTAGTCCACTTAATGAAGCAAAGCACAAAAGATGATGAGGACAGGAGCAATAGAGAGTCAGTTCACTAATGAAGCCACTTACTTTTAAAGGTAAGGAAAAAATAAAGAAGCCCCCTTCTCTTTTTTCCAACCTGGTTGTTATCTGGAATTTTCAGTTAAGTAAAATCGTTAACTACTTATATGTGCTTCAAACTAAACACAAAACCCCAAAGACTATTTAATTATCACACTTCTGTTAATAAGATTATGGGACTTGCATAAGAAAGATACTGTGCAACATGGAATTCTTTCCTGTGATAGTGAGAATACTTAGTTTGTGTTCTTTTTAATGATTGGGTCTAATACTCTGTTTTTTAGTCCATGAAGGGAGAAAGCAAGCAAATGACCGTTCCTTATCCTCTTGGAAAGGTCTTGCCTAGTTCCAGTTGTTTGTTGTTACATTGTGTAGGGTTTTGTTCTTAAAAGCTCTTAAAAAGATGGATGTAATATCTTATTTCTCAAGATGGTTTCGATAAAATCTTAGTAGTTTACTAAAATTTTATGAGATGTCTTTAGAAAAAAAAGTGTAACAGTTGCAGAGTTGAGTCGACTCCATTATCTGAGTCATTCCTTCTTTTTAAATATTTCACCCATTTAAAAAATATGAATTTGTCCCCACCCCACCCTCCCCCTATTAAATAAATAAATAATATTTAAAGCTGTAGATTTCTCCTGCTAGCTTTCTTTTGTGAGTGGTTTAGTTGGATGAGATCTGCAGGAGCACTGTTAAAAGTGGGAAGTGATTTAACATACCTTTGAGGCATTTGGCTGTAAAGATTTTGTTTCTGCTGAGAAAGCACCAAGGTATGAACTTCCCATGAGGGCGTGGTGGGGGTGGGCCAGGGGCAGTGTGGATAGTGCTCTCAGCTCTGCTTGCTGTAGCTCTTTGTTCCGTCACTTTGGGTTGTTAGAGCATTTCATTTTTCTACAGATTTCATACTGTAGATGGGAGCAGTCTACTTTCTGAATGAGTGAAGGTGAAGTGATGTTCTTGCCCCCCACCCCTGATGCCCTTCTTTCATCCATTTCTGGCAGTTGAGAATTTTGTACACAGTGCATCTTCCTCTGGCGACCCAAGCTTAAATTTTCATTCAGGATTGTCTTTGAAGTTTACGCACATCGTGATTTAATTGAGAACATGATGTTCACCCCAAACTACTGTTACGATTTTTTAAAAGCAGTATTTCATTCTCCTTTACAATTCCTAAATTCTTTGCTTTAAAATAATAATAATAAAAGACATTTCTGTTTTCTGATGGGGAATTGGGCTTTGTACAAAATGTGTGATATGGCATCTGTTTGTGTGACAGATGTCCTTTATGGTCTCATAGTAAGTTCCCCTGTGCATTGATATAATGGAATTATTGTTCTTAAAATAATTTATCCTCATTTATAGTAAACTACAATTATACTTTCATTTTGTGATTTAAATATTAGTGCAACAAGTAAGAAATAACATGCACAAACTTTATTGACAAAGTACTTCCCTTAAAAGTATTATTTTTGTTTATGAGCAAATGTATTCTGTTTCTATGGGTTTGGGTATGCATTCCCTTAAGGTCTGTTTCCAAAGTGCAGCTTATTTACCGAAGCCTCAAAAATTTAAACAACAATTTCACTTCTGTTCTTTGTGTTTATTTTTTATGTGTGTACAGGGCAGTTGTCAAAGTGGGGGCGGGGTGAACCCAAATTATTCTCTGGGAAGGAAAAAGCCAGCCTGGTAAACTAGAATTAGGATTTGGATTTTGCAGTTTATAGGGTTTTAGAATCATTAGCGTGCAACACTTTCTTATGTTTTTTAAGACTTGAATTTAAAGAAGTGATTTTGTTCATTGAAGATGCAGAATTATTCCCTAAACATTGTAAGAAGCCAAGCACCAGTGAAGAGAGCAGAGCTCATGGGATTTGCCTGTATAGTTCAGGGACCACTTTGAAAAACCATTGCAAAATGGGCAGCCTTTTAATTTTGTTAAAAAGGAACAGATAATTGTAAAATGGAACATTGATTTCTAAATTTGAAGTTTTAGGTGTTATCACAGAAAAGGAAAGAAATCACTCATAGAAAACAGAAACAGAAAGAAATTCCAAACTCCTCAGCTCTTACCAGGACATCCCTTGCTCACTACTAAGTCAGAGCAGAGCCCTGAGTCCTTAAAATGGGCAGAACTTGCATGCTCTGTGGCTGAGTGCCTGCTGCCTGGGGTTACTTAATAGAAACCAAGTACTAAAGTAGTTTTTACATTTAATGAACTTTCTACATTTAATCAACTTTCTTTCACTGTCAGATTCCAAGCCAAAACTATATTTAAAAATGTGGTGCCATTCCACACAACCTAAGGTGTGTGTTTTGGAGAGTAAAATGAAAGGAATCACTGGTGGGGACCTTTGGGAGGTAGTGAAGTGCTGACTCCAGAGAATTGTGACTTTGGCTCTTCCTTGTGGAACCCAGGTGACTTCAGTGCACAGCATTGGGCACAGCCCTTCAGCCGGGTGCTAGCTGATGCCCATGGGCAAACACTGTACCTCCCCGCTTCTGCCCGCATTTGGATCACCCTGGGTAGCAGAGCTACTCCATCAGCACATGTGCCTGGCCCTTTACCTGCTCTGGGTCTGTGTCTCAGGGTGACTGCATGAGTGACCTCTTGATAGAAGCCTGGTGATCAGCAGTGCTAGTGGGAATACTTGAAATTAGTGATGAAGGGCATAATTGTGCATCACTTTTATCTCCTGTTGAATGTGAAATTGGTATACAGGTACTATTTGCTGTGGTTTCTTGAGCTAGAAATAAATGGGCAAAGGAGGCTAAGGAACAACTCTGTCTGGTCGTATATTATTGAGATTTTGTTTTCTAAAGAATGTATTTCTAAAAAGAAAAAAGTCATTCTGTGTATTCCATAATAAAGTGAGAAATACCATGTGGTGGGAGCAGCCTGCCAATTCTTCCCTTCTTATAAAAATAAGTCAACTCCACTATGCCACCCACTCTATTTTTACTAGAAAGAATGGGTGTACTGATTTATTTCATAGATAATTTTTTACATAATATATATAATTTTGTATATACATATACTTTAAAATACTATAAAAGGGTAAATGACAATTCAGCAGTGAATTCAAGTTTCTTTTTTTAACTTATTTTAAAATTTCAAAATAAAATGAGTAAAATGCATTGCAGTGCTTCTTAATTTTGTTTATATTTTTTAGTTTTAGAAAATAGTTTTTCAGAAATCTGTATCTATGTCAATTTCTTTAGAAGTATTATATAGTTAACATAACTACTTTGGTAGGCTCTATTTGTTTTAGTGGATTTTATTTAACTGTTGTATTTGTGCATCAAATAAGGAATGTAGAAGAAAGAAACCTATTGCTCAGTGTTTTCTCTATTTAAAAAGAGCATTGCTGATTATTCTAACCACATAGGTAATATATATTCATTTATAAAGTTGAGATTACTATTTTCTGTATCTTAGATTTTTTTCTTCCCATATTCTTGAGTAATTTCTCTTAGAAAAACAGTCATATCACCTATGTACTGTTTTATAACCTGCTTAGACAAATTAATGTAATTTCTTATGAGATACAGTTATATGCCATCATTTTAAATGATTGCGTAGCATTGATACAGAATAAGCCTGTTTCAGCAAGTATTAAACCAAAATATACTGTATAATTAAGTATTGCAGCTTTGAGTTGCCTTCTTTGTTATATTGAGCTTTAGGGTTCAAAATGATACTGAGACCAAAAAAAATTCTGAGTAGTATTTGCTAAGAATGATCAAATGCCATTTTATTTATTTTTTTTATTAAATGCTACTTTAAGTCAGAACCATGGAAGAGTTTTATAAGTAAACAAGACTCCTCAAAACAAATGTTTCCTCTTGGTGTATTTATGTAAGATTCTCCCTGTTTACAGAAATTGTATCATGTTTTTTTTGAAAATAGAAATTTTTAATGTGCTTATGAAATAGAGGTCTGAGAGGGATGCAAGACTATGTATAGCATGAACTGGGCGTGGCATAAATTTGGGTTCTTTAGCAGTTTTTGTGCCTTTTTCTTAAGAATAATTAGATGCTTGCCAAGTATGGAAAGAAGCTCCTTCAGAACATGTGAATGAGAGATCCTTGCAAACCATTCTTTTGTTTCAGTTTCCAAATATCTTCTGTCACTCTTAGAAGCCATCAGAAAGATTCTGCATTTTGACTTTAACAGTTGTGGGGAACGTTGTCCTCAGTTCCACCTGCCTTTCCCTCCTCCTCAAAAAAAGCTAACCTTGTCATGGACTCAGCTGCGTGCCTTATTAACTCATCTTGTGACCTTTGGCTTATCAGGACTATGAGCTATCAGAGCTCTCTGTGACATCACAGAGAGTAGTATGTGACTTGAATGAATATACTGCAGGTGCTGAATCAGCTTTTTTCATTCCCTTCCACATGAGAAAAGCAGGTGCTAAGTCTCATTTTGAGAATTTATCGCTATCTGTTGGTGACACTTTAGAGACCACTCCGCTTTTTTGACTAATAGCCAAATGGAAGCTAATAGTCTGTTTTGGTCATAGAAGCCTTAAAATCCTACTAATTTCTTCCCTGATCCCCCACCCCACCCCAAAAAAACCCTTTATGTTTTTGTGCTGAGACAAATATGATGACAGACAAACATGATGTTTTGTTTAGGGAAAATTCAGATAGGATTGAGAGATTTGTGGTTTTTAAATTTTTTTGTGGTAGCATAATATTCTGTGTATGCTCAGGATGTTGATGGTTATATATCTTTGTCTCTGTGTGTAAAAAAATGTAAATTTGGAGTTACTGATTTTGAAAAAAAAAGATACATTTTTAAATCAGCTCTTTTTTAAAGAGCTTAACTTCAGTGAAAGTATGTATTCTCTTACCTGAAAAGGTTTCTTTTTTCATAAATATTTTAGAAAAAATTATTAAAATTACTAAAATTGTATTTATATCTGGTGTATTCAGTCTGTGAAGGTTTTATTTTGGATATTTGGGGAGAATGATTCTTTGGTTCTTTTTATTTTAGCTTGTAGGAAATGAAAATTATATGAACAGTCCAAGTATCAACGTAGATGAGGTGCTAAATAAATTGTAGTAAGCACTAGAGGACATAAGAATGTGTTAATCTCAAAGCTGCATGATGATTTTTGTGTTGTGAAAGGTTAGCTTTTCAATTGCAAGACTTAATTACTTTTCAGATGAATATTTCATAAGTTATTTTTTTCATTGAATATACATCTACATGCGTATTCTATTCCCCATGTGGTAGACATCGGTTAACAGCAGTTTTGAAATTCAGTTATTCCCCTGCAGCACCCCCCCCACCCAATCTTTGCATACAGCAGTGTAATCAAGAGGTTCTCGTTTTTAAAATATTTTTTAAAGGTTCAAAGTAATAACATAATTCAGCAGTGCTTTCCTTGCCATTACTTTGTTGATTCTTTTATTGAATGTGATGGCACAGCTGATTTCTCAATTTTATCCAGGCGTGTCCCTGTTAGAGTAGGAGACCAATGTTTTCCACCTTCACAAATGCATGTTTGTATCTCTAGGTGAGGCTAGTGTTTCTGCTTGTGTTTCAGCTCTCTTTCTTGCTCAGTATCCCTCTGACTTTATCTTAACAGTGTGGTAAGAAAAGAAGGGTGCTTTGAAGAAAAATTGCTGTTGATTATTCAGTGGCTGTTTTGCCCAGGTTACCAGGAGTTAATGGGATAAGCTAAATTTGTACTTGAATTCATGAATATGTATTTATAGTTGTAGAAAACTTAGAATAAACTTTTATTAAGTTTAAAATAAAAATGTCTTAGTTTCAATTTAGGGGGAAAATTATTGTAATACAAACATATAGATAAGTTTTTTAATAGCCTTTTTTCCAGCTCTTCTATATCAAGTAAAAGTGCGAAATTTTAGAGCCTAATGTAGAGTTATAGCTTGCTAATTACCTTTGGGGGGGATTTGTAGATAGTAAAATTATTTTTTGTTAGCTTGATTATCCAGAAGTCATAATTAAATATACATTTATAGTTTATTGCATATCATACAAAAATACAGTAATCTTGACCAAGTTCTGAGACTTTTCAGATTATGTAATTAGTTTTGTCTTTAAGATGTAGGCAAAATACACTTTTTTAAATTACTGAGATATATCCTTTGTATATCAGCATGCTTTTCTTTTTTTTTTTTTTTTTCCTTTTCCTTTGCTTTTATTTACTGCTAATGCAGTCTACTGGAACTGGATGGTATCTGGCCTCAGCACAGGGGCCACAACTCATGGTATGTCTCAGATACTTAGGATATGCTGCCCATTTCCTTTTTGGTAAATGGGATGAGCCTCGATTTGTATGTACTGCCAATTTATCATTCAACAAGATCGACTTCTAGCCAAACAAATCCCAGCTAACCATTTCTTAACTTGAAATTCACATTAAGATGTTAGGGTGGGCAAATAATACGTAACTGCTGGTATATTCCCAATATACCAAGATTTTAAAAAGAGGGGCAAACCAGAAAACAAAGTCTTAACTATAGAGACCTGCTAAGGGTTGCTGGAGGGGAGATGGGCAGGGGGGCTAAATGGGTGATGGGGATGAAGGAGGGCACTTGTGAACATCACCAGGTATCCTGTGTTAAGAGATGAAACACTAAATTCTACACCTGAAACCAATATTAAACTGTATGTTAACTGGAATTTATTTATTTATTTTTTAAAGATCTTATTTATTTATTCATGAGAGAGAGACAGACAGACAGAGGGAGAAGCAGGCCTCCTGGAGGGAGCCTGATGTGGGACTTGATCCCAGAACCCCGGGATCACGACCTGAACCAAGGACAGACGCTCAACCACTGAGCCACCCAGGTATCTCTGCTAACTGGAATTTAAATAAAAACTTGAAACAAAGAACAAAGAGCATACTTTAAAATCTTATTAATCTTCTTATTTTGATAGTGTAAATGGTTAGAGTGGTTTCAATTTGGGGAAACAGTTATCACAATATAACAGATAATTTTAACATGTTTTTCTTGCTCTTTTAATAGTCCATTTCCTTTTCTCTGTCCTTGCTGTTTGTATTGATAATGTTGTCTTTTTAATTGCCTTGATTGGAGACTTCATCTCAACCATCTTTAGAGAGATGTAAACCTAGTCTTTTGAGGGACTTTGAAGGGGTTAGAGTAATCTGTTTTTCAAAATATGCCTTGTATTTGAACATGTGAAGGTATGTTTACTGAAAACAAATTAGTTTTATATGTGTACCTGTAAATGCACATACATACACATATGTACACATATATACATATTTGCTCTTCAGATAAGAATATTCACAGTAATAAGACAAGAATCACTATAGGAAATGCCATTAAATAGGTATGAAAAAGTCAGGAAGATAAATCAGTTGTCACCCGTCGGTTAATGATTAATTTGGAAATGGGATTTTTTACATTTTTTTCCTCCTGGTGCGCTTCCCTCTTTTGACTGATTTTCACTGCTCTGAATGATGAGTGAAATAGAGAGTGAGAAGAGGGAGAAAATGTGTGTATATATGTGCAGTTGGTACATAAAATTTGTTTCAGTGCTTTAAAAATACAGTAATATGAATTTAGTTTATGTATGTCATTTGAAATAGAAATTTCCAATCTGCTCTTATGGGTTAAAGCATATACATATTCATTATTGTTATTGTGAAAAAAATTTAAGCTTTAGACTTCTGAATATATTTAATGTTGTTTGAATTGATCAGTAAGTTGAAATTATCCTTATAACTTTAGCTTATAACTGTATTTGAAACACGAATACCCTATGAATGTGATTGGGGGGCTTGCGGGTACTTCGACAAAAGTGAAAATAAGACTCATGAAGAACTTTGATTCATCCCATAGGAAGAACAGTTTCAGAATTTATTTTTCTTTTCAGTTAAGTAAATCTTTCCAGTAGACGTATGCTGAGTTCACATTTGGGTAGAGTTTGGGCATTGAGCTCATGTCTTGTTCTTTATGTCCTTGGAAAAGACTGTTCCTGCTCTTACCTTCAATCACCAGCACACTTCCCCGGTTCCTCCCTGTCTGAGGCAGACTGATGTGCCTGTCACAGGGCCACTCTTTCACATGTCCTTAGCCAGACAACATCTTATCTGGATGTTTCTTGTTACCTAGAAATGGAAATGATTGTTTTGTTTTACCTTATTTTGGGGGAAGTTTTTATTTTCAAGTTATCTTTACACCAGTGTTGGGCTTGAATCCTGAGATCAAGAGTTGCACATTCTACTGACTGAGCCAGCCAGGTGCCTCTGGAAATTAATATTTAAACTGTTGTTACTGATAATGCTACTTGGTAGCCAGTATTTTAGTTTTAGTGCTAAGTGTTGTAATTTGATATAAGTATTTGGATATTTTGCTCATTTCACCCTCTAACTTATTTGAAAATTATTTCAAGAATGGACACTGACTAAAATCATACCCTGCTATTAATATCTCATTTGATTTTGTTTTTGTGTGTATCAACAAAATTGTCCAGAAGATATTTACTATGAATGCACATCTCTATTCAGAATAAGTTTGTTGGTCTTGGCTCAAATTGGATCCCTTTCTAGCCTAAGGGTGGGTTGGATTTGTACTGTAATGTTGGATTTTTACCATAGATTCCCCCATGAGTGCTCACCCATGGTTTAAGATAACCAGCTAGAGAAAGGAGTGTAGTCTGAATTAACTTTGTTTAAGCTTCTAAATTCACATGACTGGTAGGCATGGTGAGCCAGAATATTATACATTTATTGAAAAGAGGTGTCAGGGAAAAAAAAAAGACCTCATAATAACACAATTACTCTACATATAGTAGTTACCCAAAGCCAGGTTAATTAACCTTATTCAGCTTTATTCTAATCATTCACTATTTTTATAACTATTAATCTATCTATAGATGTGTGACTTAATAATATATGTGAGCTTTATGTGTCCAGGGGAACTAACTCTTATGGGACATTTATTGGAATAGGAGTTTAAAAACATACTTCACTATTCCTTGATTTTTTTCTTATTTTTTTTTCCCCTTTAGACTGGGGAGAGGGGCATAGGGAAAGGGGGGAGAGAGACAGAGAATCTGAAGCTGGCTGCATGCCCAGTGTGGGGAAGGAGGGGCTTGATCTCAAAACCCTGATATCATGACCTGAGCCAAAATCAAGAGTCAGATGCTTAACTGACTGATCCACCCAGGTGCCCCTTATATCCTTGTTTTCTAAAGAAGAGACAATATCTGATAACTTAGAGGACTCAAAAATTTCAATTTAGTTTTTTTATTTTTTGTTCTGTAATGTCTCTCTTCATGGACTCAGATCAGACAAACCAATTCTAGGTTTTAACTTCTTTACAATTTAGACTTTGTAAAGAAAAATTTATATTTACCTTTTCAGTCTTGATTAGAGAACTACACAAAATGTAGACATTATATAGAATTTTGCATTTACTAGGAATAAAAGCTTTGAATTTTTATAACATTTCTTTTGCTTTAAAAAAATGTCATGCATTGGGCTCCTGGGTGGGTCAGTCGGTTAAGCAGTTGCCTTTGGCTAAGGTCATGATCTCAGGGTCCTGGGATCTAGCTCAACTTCGGACTCCTTGATCAGTGGGGAGTCTGCTTCTCCCCCTGCCCTGACCCCTGCTCATGTTCTCTCTTCCTCTTTGTCTCAAATAAATCTTTAAAAAGGGTCATATATTTTATTTTGTAACATATGAGATATACCTTACTATTTGAATCAAGATTGCTTGATAAGTCTGCTAGATATTTTAAATTTTGGAATATTAACGATTTGTTCTAAATGTTTTAATTATATTTCATTAATACTGCCAAATTTGGGGCATTAGTAAACAACATTGAAAGATACCGTTTTAGGTTCTAGAACAACTGTTTGTGGCTAGTGGTAAACGTTATTTAATGTCATACGTGCCTTCTATTGTGTCTCTCTTGGATTCTCTCTCTGTGCTCACTGACATAATAGAATGTTTTGGTTGCCTTTTGCTTTCACCATCCTCCATGGATTCTGCTCTGTCCCCCAGCGCTGTGCAGCATGTTTATGTCTGTCTTAAGCTGAATTATAGCACTTGATGTTTTTGACCTGAGACCGTGCACATCCAGAGCCTGGACCTGGTTCTCTCTCAGTTTTGCTTTGACCACCCTGCTTACCTACTCCAGAATCTCTAGTGGAGAAACATAATTTTGCTCCTGTTTGTATTTTGTGTGAAAGTTAAGTATCTCATTTTCTCTGGGTCCTGATTTTTCTTTCTGCTGCTGGCTTCCTTAGCCAGTGAAGCTCTGATGCTACTTATACGTAGAAAGGACAGAGCTTACTGATGTATTGTCATCCATCTTCACATATCCTTAAATTCACTGTTGGTGAACTTTTTAGAAATTTATTTCTAATTAAGAGTAGTCATCAAAGGGGCCCCTGAGTGCACAGTTAGTTAAGCATCCAACTCTTGGTTTCTGCTCAGGTTGTGATCCCAGGGTCATGAAATCAAGCCTGTCATGGGGCTTTGCACTCAGTGGGGAGTTGCTTGAGTTTCTCTCTCCCTCTGCCCCTCCCTCCAATACACATACACACTCTCTCTAAAATAAATCTTTTAAAGAAAAAGAGTCATCATTGGAGAATAGGAACTCAAAGTTGTAATATTTGAGCTTTGGAATCAAGTAGACTCGAATTCAAACATTCCTTTGTGATCTTGGAAAAATTATGACTTCCTAGGGTATGTTGCATCATCAATGGCATGAGCATTTTAGCCTTACTGTTAGATTACATTAGTTAATTAATGCAGAGAGCTAACTAATACCTTACCACTGGAGGAGGACGTAGTCATTTTTTTTCCTCCATGTCACTTAGCCTCAAATTCCTTACCTTTACAATGGAGTTAAGAACACGATAGCACAATGTAATGGACTTAAGAGAGAGAGAGAGAGAGAGTGAGTGTCTGTGTGTGTGTGTGTGTGTGTGTGTGTGTGTGTGTGGTGTCTGTGTGGGTCTGTGTATGTATCTAGAGGAAATTTCTGAATGAGATACATCCCACAGTAAACAGTGAATGAATTTGGGAATATGTTAGTTTTCTGTTGCTATGTAATAAATTGCCACAAACTTAGAGGATTTAAACCCATTTATTATTTCTTTTTTTTAATTTTTTTTATTTATTCATGAGAGACAGAGAGATAGTTCTGAATTTTAAAATTTTTTAAAAAATATTTATTTGAGAGAGAGAAAGAGAGCGGAGGGAGGGGGAGAGAGGGAGAGAGAATCCCAGACAGACTCCCTGCTGAGAGCAGAGGCACAGAGGGAGAAGCAGGCTCCATTCAGGGAGCCTGATGTGGGACTCAATCCCGGGACTCCAGGATCACTCCCTGGGCCGAAGGCAGGCGCTAAACTGCTGTGCCACCCAGGGATTCTGCCCCATTTATTATTTCATGGAGCCTGTGGGGTTAAGAATCTAAGCATAGCATAGCTGAGTCCCCCATTTGGGATCTCCTGAGATTGATAATAAGGTGTCACTTGGGGCTGGCACCTCACCTGAGGCTTGGGGTCCTTTTGCAAGCTCATGGTTGTTGGCAGAGTTTATTTCCATGTGACCATAGACCTCGTGGCAGCCTATTTCTTAAAAGCCAGCTAGAGAGAGTCTCTCAGACTCTTTAAATAGCATTCCCCAGATTAGGTCAGTCCCACAGAGATTAATCACCCTTTGATTAATTCAGACCAATTAGGGACCTTCATTTTATTTGAAGAGTCTCTGACTTTACCGTGTAATGTAACTTAATCATGGGTATAATACCCCAACATCATGGGGAGAGGCCCTGTCTGCATCATGGGGAGAGGATTATATACCAGAAGCCGGGAATCGTGAGTGCCATCTTAGAATTCTGCCTGGAGTAGGAATGGATTAGGAAAGACTTCCATTCCTGAGTACATAGTTCTGAAGTTTAAACATTCTTAAAAAAATATTTATTTGAGAGAGAGAAAAGAGAGCAGAGGTAGGGGGAGAGAGGGGGAGAGAATGCCAGGCAGACTCCCTGCTGAGAGCAGAGCCCATTATGGGGCCCAGTTTCATGACCCTGAAATCATGACCCAATCAGAAATTAAGTCAGTCGCCTAACCCACTGAACCACCCAGGCACCTCTGAAGTTTAAATTTCTTTAAATAAAAAAAAAAATTTTTCTTTAAATAGTACCTAAAAAGCCTAAAACAATGCTTTTTGTTATCTTGAGAGGAGAGTTCCTCCAGAATTCCTAAATGAAAATAATACAAATTTAAATTTAATTAATTAAAAACTGTTGAACAACAGTTCTCAAATGTTTATTGTGCATTCACTTATGATGTCTGAGATACTGACAATCAGAAATAAATAAATGGGCTAGGTTGGTTACTTTATTTTGTAGATGGTGGGGCATAGGGTGAAGGCAGCCAAAGGGCTAGGGGATGCAGGGTGTCCTCAGTGTCAGGGCACCAGTGAATGAGGGAGGGCTGACAGTGAGCTACCCACTTTCCTTGATGACCTCATGTTTGCCTCTGAGTTTGTGCAAATCTATTAAGAATACTTATTTTAATGATATTCTGTAACCTTGTTGAAGAATTTTTCCTTAGCTACCAGTGGAAGACTAACATTATTAGTAAGCATGTAAACATGAACTTGGGAAGCATAGTTTGAGGTCAGTATCCTAAGGTGACATGCTTCTCTTACCCATTAGTGTCTATTAAATTAGGAGGCTGTCTCTGTTTACCTTTCTATTTAGATCTTTGCTCTATCTTTGGATTCAGGTGAGTACTTGAATTACAGAGTCATTTCATGTTCAATTGGATGGAGCCCCAGGAACCTACAGAAATTGGTTACAATTCAGAAATACTTCTCTTAAAGACAAATGATCTAACAAGTGCTCACCAAAAAGGTTAGCCTAGGAATTGTGGTTAAAAAAACCCCTTCCATTTAAAAAAAAAAAAAGGCACTTTAAACTTTCAGGAATTTTTAATATTTTGGTCCTTCTAAAGAGCTAAATAGAAAACCATGGAAATAAGTGATACTTTATTTCACTGGCATCCATTACAAGTGCATGTTATAACAGTCTCACATATTATGCAAGTGAAAAGTTTTAGTCTTCTACATTGTGCAGCCAAACAGCCACTGGGGACACGTGGCTGGGAGCACTCAAAATGCGGCTAATCGGACAGAGGAACTGAATTCTAAATTTTATTTAATTTTAATGAATTTAAATTTAAATAGCTACATGTGGTTAGTCGCTGTCATATTAGTGCAGAATATAGAATGTTTCTCTTACCCTATCAGATTCTTTTCAACAAGTGTTGGGATAAGTGAATGTAGTTTATAAGTTCATATAATAAAGAGCCAACTAAATGAGCTTAATATCCGTTCTGGTTCTCAAATTCTGTGCTTTATTGTTTCCTATAAATTACTTTAAAATGAATTTTAATGGGATATGTAGGTTTATTTTATTAGTGAGTATCTAAGTTGCTCATCTTCCTGCATATATGTTTTTATGCACTGAAACCAATTTTTTATTGTTGATTTAAATGGAACTCCATTTTTTTAAGCATTACAAAATTTCTACTGTTAGATAGAGGCTAGAGGCACATGAAATTAAGAGAGAATAGTCCATTTAGTTTACAGTTTTAACTCCTCACAATCATTCCACTGGCTTATTTGTCTTGAATGAGTCCCCTCCCCCCATTTATTTCTGGTTCAGTTTGATTTACCTAATTTATATCAGTAGTTATGACATATTTATTTTAAAATTCCTTCATAGCCACTTAGTGACATACTTTACTCCCATAACAGATAGAAAAGCAGAGGAAATAGATCTGTATTTGTGGTTATGATGAAAGAGTATGATGTGGTCTATATGTTTTTGTTGTTTTTCCCATCACCAAATTTCTTGACTGTCCTGGTTAGTGTCACAGACTAACCAGTATTCTCTCTGTATCTCCAGATTTTTTCTTCATGGAACATTTTTCTACAACATTTTACTGGGCTTAATTTAGATGTGATTTCCCAAAGGGCACCTGACTTGAAAAAATTACTTTTATTCATTCAGGGATTGATATTCCTAGGATTTTAGAAGAACAAAAAGCAGAGAATACGGGGAAGAGTAAAGTAAAAACTGCAATGTAGCTTTGAATTTTGAGTTTTTACTGTGGGTGTACTTTAGTGATTTCTATGTACATTTTATTATTTTTTTAAATCTGAATAAAGATGTGCAATCTAAACAAGTTCAGATTGACTACAGTTCAGGATTTTAAATCATGTAAACTCTTCTGGGAGCTTTAGCTTTATAAACCTTGTAATAACAAAGCTATATGAGTCCTAGAATCATTATTCATACTTCTTAGTTTCTCACAAGGGAAGCATTATTGAATCTTTTTTTTTTTTTTGCAGCGTACCACATTTTAAAACACACTGAATTACAGTTATCAAATAGTTTTCTAGTAAATAATCTTGTTTGCTGAATGTACAAGAAAAGCTAATTGTGTGGAGGTAGAGAGGAAAGTGTGGCAATTTTGCCTGAGATTAGAAAGGATAAAGGTTAAATTGTTCCTTGAAAACCTTACAACACAGAACCAAAAAAACCAAACACAAATACTATTCTCTGCCATCTTCTTCACACAGAACATACTGTTACATCAGTGAAATTAAGATACTTAAAAAGCCAAGTGAAAGCACATATAGAAATCTTTTAGCTTATGTTCTGTTAGATACTGGCAGGTATGTTTTAACTTGGTGAGTAACATCACCTAGAACAGAGGAATGTATTAGTGTAATTTGTTTTTGGATTTCAGATACACATTTTTACACTATCACAGCCTACCTTCAACTTTTACTGTACCATCTCCCATTCAGCATAGGAGCTTCACAGCAGTGTACTTTTGCTTCTCCTGTCTGGGCCTTTTTGCTGTGATTATTGTAGGTTTAATTACCCGCTATACATTGTGTTTATCTACCATTTGAAGGATGTTTGGATTGTTTCACCTTTTGGTTATTATGACTAGTTCTGCCAGGAACTGTCATGTGTAAGTTTTTCTTTAGACATATGTTTTCAGTTTCTTTCTTTCTTTCTTTCTTTCTTTCTTTCTTTCTTTCTTTCTTTCTTTCTTTCTTTCTTCCTTCCTTCCTTCCTTCCTTCCTTCCTTCCTTCCTTCCTTCCTTCCTTATTTTTTCTTTTCTTTTCTTTTCTTTTCTTTTCTTTTCTTTTCTTTTCTTTTCTTTTCTTTTCTTTTCTTTTCTTTTCTTTTCTTCCTTTGTCCTTTCCTTTGTCCTTTCCTTTTTCCTTTCCCTTCCCTTTCCCTTTCCCTTTCCCTTCCCCTTCCCTTCCCTTCCCCTTCCCTTCCCTTTCCCTTTCCCTTTCCCTTTCCCTTTCCCTTTCCCTTCCCTTCCCATCACACTTAGTGTGAGGCTCAAACTCACAACCCCCAGATCAAGAGTTGCACACTGCACCAACTGAGACAGCCACAAGTCCCATTCATTTCTTCTGAGTAGTTACCTACTAGTGGAATTTTGGTGGGACATATGGGGGACATTTCTGTCTCACAATTTAAGAAACTGCCAGTTAACTTCCAAGATGGCCGTATCATTTTACATTCCTCCCAGTGGTGTTCCTTTTTGTGTCCTCATATCTTCTCACATCTTCTGTCCCTTCATTATAGCCAATCTTGTTAATGTGGCTGGGGTTTCAGTTTGCACTTCCCTAATAACTAGTGATGTTGAGTAGTTTTTCATATGTGCATCGCCCATTTGTATACCTTCTTGGGTGAGAAGTCCATTCAGATCTTTTGCTCGTTTAAAAATTGGGTTATTCTGTCTTCTTATTTAATTTTAAAAGTTCTTTATGTTTCCTGGATATAGGTCTTTGGCAGATGGAACTGGCAGATATATTCTCACAGTCTATGGCTTATCTTTTCACTTTCTTAAAGGTGTCTTCTGAAGCAAAAAAAAAAAAAAAACCCTTTAATTTTGAAGTTCAGTTTATCATTTTTTAAATCACTTGTGCTTTTTCATGTGAAATGCATGATCACTTCATTTTGAAAGATATTTTCGAATGTAGAATTTCAGTTTGACAGTATTTTTCCTTTAGTAAAGATACTGCTCCACTGTCATCTGGTTTTCAGTGTTTCTGATAAAAAGTCTTTTCTTATCTTGTTCTTTATGTATTGTGGGTTTTTTTCCTACCTCTTAAGATTTTCTCTATCATTGGTTTTAAGCAATTTAATTATAAGATATTTATAGTCATGTGTATGGCTGTAGTTTTCTTTGTCTTCTGCCTGGAGTTTGTTGACCTTTTGGGGTCTGTGGATTTATGGTTCATTGGATTTGGAAAATTGTCAGCCATGGTTTCTTCACATATTCTTTCTGTACCCTCCACCTCTCATTTCTCTGTGTTCATTTTTTCTGTATCATGTCTTCCATTTTAGGTTTGCTAGTCTTTTGTATCGTTGTAATCTGCCATTGAATACATCCAGTATTTTTCATATCAGACATTGTAGTTTTCATCCCTTGAAGTTAAATTTGGGTTATTTCACACAGTTTCCATATCTCTACTTGAGATGTACATTTTTTCTCTACCTTTTAAAACAGTTGGAGTACATTTATAATTGTTCAAATATTCTTGTCTACTAATTCCATCATCTTTGACATTTTTATGTGTATTTCAGTTGATTGGTTTTTTTCCTCTTTGTTTTGGGTTATAGTTTCCTGCTTCTTTGCATTTCTGGTAATTTTTGTTTGGGTGGTAGACATCGTACTTTGTTGAGTGCTGGACATGTACGTGTATTTCTGAAGGTATATATTTGTTTAAAAATCCATGATGTGGGATCCAGGTACAATACCTGGAAACAGCTTGATATTCTTGGGCCTTACTTTTTAGGCTCTGGTCAGTGGGACTTGAGCATTGGTTACCACTAATTTTTGTTCTACTTTTGAGGCAGATTCCTTCCAAGAGTTACATGCAGTTTTCCCCTTTGACTGGTATGAACAGGAAATCTATGTGAGCTCTGAGGATTAGTCCTTCCAATTTTTTTGTTTCTCCCCCATCTTTATTTTTTATTTTATCTTTTAAAGATTTTATTTATTTATTCATGAGAGACACATAGAGGCAGAGGGAGAAGCAGGCTCCCTGTGGGGAGCCCAGTACAGGATTCGATCCCAGAACCCCGGGTTGACAACCTGAGCCAAAACCAGACACTCAACCACTGAGCCACCCAGGTGCCCCTCTCCCCATCTTTAGATGTTATTTCATACACATGGACCAAACATTACTCTGCAGTGTACCAGAGAGAGGAGACTGCTAGTATCATGAGCCCTGTCTGTAAAGGTTTCTCTTTTACTTACTCTTCCCTGAGAATACCAGTCTTCTGATCTTCGGTGGGCTCCCAGCTCCATTTCCTCAACTCAGGGGCAGATGCCTAGAGTCTGCCTGCTGTTCTCCACCTTGCACCACGCCCTGGAAACTCACTCTAGGCCATAAATGAGGCAGGCTTAAGGTTCCCCTTGTTCTCCTCTCAGGGACCATTAGCCTTGTTGCCTGATATTCAGCGTCTTGAAAATTGTTGCATTACATACTTTGTCCAGGTTTTTCTTTCTTTTTTTTTTTTTAAGGGAAAGTAAATGTAGTACCTGTGAAAAAAATGAACTTATAACAATAAAAGTTAAAAATAGGGAAAAATATAGATTTCTTCATAACTGGTTTTGACAAGAAGTGATTTCTTCCATAAATTTTGTTTATTGCCTTTGAGTTTTACTATATAAGCATATCCTAGATATCATTTTAGTGTAATTTTTAAATAAAGTAACATGGATGTCTCAGTATATGGTATAGAAGCCATCTCAACACCATGAAAAATCTTTTTGTGTGATACAAATTATTAGAGATGTGTCATTATGTAAAAAGTTATTTTTGCTGTGCTGTTTTGTTACATGGATCTTAAATCCTATATGGTGCTATAGTAGGTGTATCTTCATTAATACAATTTAAAAGAGAATATAATCTTAGGGGCTTTGTTATTCTAAAACAGAGCCATTTTCTTTGAAGAATCACAAGTTCTACCTTCCAGTAGGATATATTTAAATGTGATGTATTACTTTTTTTAGCTACAAATTTTTTCTGGACTTCTTTATAATAGAATCAAACTGTTATTCTGTTTGTTTCACATTTCTTCCCATTTTTCCCTCCAGATGGCAGCTGACTCAAGTGTACATGATAGTACATTTACTTTTTTTAGGTTAAAAGCAATAAACCAATTTTTAATGCTATTGAATTGCTTAATGAATGAAAGAAGATTTAAGTGTTTTTGGTGCTTTATCTCAGCTTATAAAGCAAGTAATCCTGAAAGTACTAGTAGTGTTGATATTACCTGCTTATAATTTAAGAATTTTGCTTTTCTGCTTTGTAGTTCTGTCAGTACTGTTTCCATATTTATCTGCTTATAGAATCATTTGAAATTCTCAGCCCACAGGAATCCCAACTTTGCAAGGACAATTATATATTGTTATAAATATATAAATACTTATCTAAAGTAACTGCTGAAATGCTTATTTGGAAACCTTTGCGCTTTCTAGATCAGGTTCCAGTGAATTCTCTTTGCCTGATACAGAATATGCAGTTAGGCAAACTGACTCAGTTGTAAACCTCCATATCCTGCCATGGGTAGAAATTACCTACCCCTATGACAGGTGTAGGAAGTTGGGAGGACAGGATGGTGCTGCTCATTTTCTTTGCTGCTAAGGGTATTGGAAATTACTACTTGCTCTACCTGAATTTCAGCTTGGCAGTGGTCCAGGAACATTAGAGATTTGCATGAAATACAAACATGAATTATTTTTAGTCATTTGGTTCTTCCTTTTAAACATTGATTGCAGTGTGGCCTTTCTTTTTTACCACGCTAGTTAAGAGTCTAAAGAAAGTATCTGTAAAAGTTTAGTATTTCTCACTAAACACTCATCAGAATTTCTTCTAATGCTTAGATCCATAATTATGGCATTGTTATAATTTGATTAGTACATCTGGAAAAGAATTGTTGAGATTCTGTGTCAGGCAGTGTGCTAGTTATTGGGGGATACAGTGATGAAATTCATGGGGCTTGCCCTTGAGGAGGAGGTGTCTGGTTGAGTGGTAAAGGCCCTCCGTGAAACAGTGCATGTAACAAATTTCTGTACTGTTAACTGAGGCATTGTGGGATACCAGTGAGGATCGTTTTGCCATGGTGGGAAGGTCTTAGGGACACCAGAGAGGCCTGGTTGGTGCAGCAGCATGGGGCCTGCACATCTCAGAAGGGGCAGTAATTTTCAGTGTACCAGGAACTGAGGTTTTAGCTTGAAGCAACAATGAGCCCTCATCATATAGAGGAATACATAGATCTCGGTTGATGTTTTTAGAGAAAACCTCTTTCATTGTTTTAGGGGAGGATCTTAAAATTTGAATTGTTTTTGTTCACTGGAAGAAACAATTTCATGGTAAATCTTTTCAGTATTTGTTTTGATACTTTTATTTCAGTATAGATCTCTGTCATCCTGGCAGTTGAGTGAAACCACAATTTTTGTTTGTTTAATTTATGACCTAGCAAAACCCTGAAAGGTATCTAATTTTTGGCAACTTCTAGCAGACATCATCCCTCGTTGAATCCTATGTGTGATGCCATTGCTGTCCTAACTGTGGGAAAGCACCATTAGTCTCAAGATCACCCACACGTTGTTGACATTACTGGGGCGTGGACAGGGCAGTTGATTTTTTTTTTTTTTAAGGGATGGTAGTAAAGTGGAGGTAATTAATGGCCAGTTAACTGAAATTGGGAAGTAGAGCATTTCTGCATTTCTTCATGCCAAGTATATAGAACCAAGCATTAGAAACTGAAAATGATTTATAGGCACATATGTCCTTTTCTCCTAGGATAAACTGTAACCCAGTTTTCAAAACCTAAGTTTTCAAAAACACCAAATTTAGAAATGTATAACTATAGATGACTTTAAAAAATTAAAAGTTCTTTTTAAATCTTTATTTCTTTTAAGAATGCACATTCATACAATTATTAATATATAATATCTTCTAAATTCTTCAATTTAGCATTATTTAATGACTTGAGTAGATGAGGATCATAGCTGCTTTCAACCTTCTCATTCCCACTCTTCCCCATTCTCCCAGGGTAATCGTATCTCAACTTTCATTGAAGACCAGATTATTGTTTTTTTATTATATCTTTTTAAGTATTGTTTACTGAGTAAATCTTGTACTGTACAATAATTACATATCCTTTCTTGGATGACTTTTAGTTTTGCCTGGAGTTAAAGTTTGCCTCATTTTTTTTTCTCATAGTTTATTTTCTTTGACTATCTAACTAGGTCTTTCTAAGGTTCTACCCTGCAGCAGCTGTAACAGTTTTTCATACTTTCACACCTGTCAGATGATTTTTTTCAGTTTTATTTTTTTTTCCCTAGGAGACATACTTTCTGGATTTCCAGAGCATCTTATCCCAATTTGGAGTGGTTGTTACCTTAGATGTATATAGACATCTCCTCGGATGCTCATTCGTTATTTTTCTGACTCTGCCTCTCATATGTGGGTATTGTGTTCTCTAAGTCACTTGTCATTTGAATGTGCATATCCTTCAGTAGCTTCATGAGAAAGTGTGCTTCGGATGTAAATTTTTTAGACCTTGTATTTTTAAAAATAGCTTTATACCCTCAACATTTAATAGTTTGTTTGGTGAGGCCAGATAGAATTAGTTAGGATGGAAATAATTTTCTCTAAGAACTAAAAAATAATAAAAACTAAATTCTGATATTTCTGCATTTAAATGCTCCATGTAGCTGTTGAGAAATTAGATATCTTTTTAATGAGTGGCCCTTTCTTTGTATGTGACTTATTCCCCCATATTCCCTGGGAGGTATAAAGATTCTTACCCATATTCTAAAGTAATGCTATATGGTTCCATGGGTCTTTTTTGTTTTATTTTTTGTTGTTCTGGGCACTAAGTTTGTACTATTCATCATTTCTGGGCAATTATAGTATTTATTTGATAATTCCTTTCTCTCCCTTTATCTATTCTAATTCCAAAAGTCTTTTTGGGTGTATTTGGATTCTGGATCGATTCTTTTCTGTCCTCTACTAATTTTTCCATTCCTTTAGTGTTTTCTAAGAGATAACTTTGACTTTATCTTCCAACTTGCTTATTATTTTATTTTTCTCCTTATTTTTTTATTTCATAGTGGTTTTTTTGGGTACTTTGTTCCTTTTTTATGACATTATTTGTTCCATGGATGTGATACCCATTTTTTCCCTCTTTGAAACAGAATTTTCTTAAAAATTTTTTTTCCTGAATTCTCTGTTTCTTCTGAATTACCCTTTGTACTTTTGTAAAAAAAAAATTTCTCTCAATGTCCAAGATATTACTCAGAAGTATTCGTATTTAAGGGTGTGAAGCACTGCGGTGCTGACTGGAAGCTCTCCTTGTACACCAGGCTTATGGACTGTACGCATCTCTTCAGGGTCATCATATTATCAGCCAGCTTTCTCACTGGGAACTTTCTGCGGTTAATATGTGAAAGTCTTTTTCTGGAGTAGTGTTTTTTTTTTTTTTTCCCCAGAGAAGGTACCTATAGTCTTCTGCTTGGAGAGTTGGTAGGTAGTATGTGAGCTGAATTAAAGAGGATGGCTTCAGGTCCCTGTGTTTGGTCCTTATTCTCATGTATGGGGTCATTTCCCAGGCCTTCCCCACCCTGTGAGTCCTGAGCATTTTAATTAATCTTCTTGATTTGTCTGGTAATCCTTGATTCTTCAGCTATTCTAGGCTGTCTTGGTTTGATTCTTGCTGATAGCCTCAGACATTTAGCATTAGCCTTTCTTCTCTCTGCTAAGTTGTTTGTCATCCCTTCATTTGCTTTGCCATCTGCATATATTGTTAGTAATATTATTTCAGTTAACAAAACACCTCACAACTTCATTTATTTAAAAAGAATCATTTTATTATCTCTACCGTTTCTGTAATTCGGAGGGGGGCAATGTTTTGTTAGGCATCTCTCACATGGTTACAGAGGAGACACTGGCTGGAGCTGGGAGGAGGGGATTGTCTAGTCGTCTTGTCTTGGCATATTAGGGCAGAAGCTAGAGACAGGAAAAAGTATAGCATGGTTGTACAAAGTAATATGGGCAAGCCCCAGAAGTAGGAGTAAGTCATGGTAGTCAGGCACATGAACTAGATAGTCATTGGAACTAAGTTGCTTTTCAGCTTGCCTGTGTCTTTTCAAATTTCTCCTTAAGTTTCTTCTCAAAATATAATTTTTGGTTCCTTTCTTTGGTCCTTCAGTGCTCTTATTCCTGCTCTTTTAAGGTATCTGAACATCATTCTGTAAGAAAAGATAATCTGGATAAATGAGAAATGCCCTAAAGTAGTTATTTTCCATATAGGGATTTGGATCTCCTTGGACCTGTTTGGCATGTACTGTCTTTTTAAGATTTTTTTTTTTGGGGGGGGGGCAGGGTATATTGTGATGACTTGATGTTACTGAAAAACAAGAGGAAAGTGAGGAGAAGCAGCTCTCTATGACTGCTTTGGAGGAAATACAGGGTGTGAATCAGTTGGTGGTACAGGTAGAAGCAGTTGTGGTGAAGCTTCACTGTAGAACTGGAAAGAAATCAGAAAATTGAGCTCAGGCTAAACTGTATTTCAGGAAGAAACTTTTTTTTGTGAGTGAAGACTTTCATTTTCAATAATGGTAGGTTATTATTAAACATTGCTATAAATGTATTTAAAGTTCTTATGGAAAGAAAGGTTCCATATATTTTAAACGTGTTGAGAATTTTTCAGATGGTGGCTCTCAAGAGCAGCCCATAGCGTATGTTTTATTGAAACTTAAAAATCAGAAAATCACTTTTCTTCTCCTTGAAGAAAAGAGAAGCATAGACTGGTGAGAATATAGTCTTGTGGTTTTGTAAAAATTACTCAGATGATCGAAATTGATAATACTTGTCAGATTGTCTCATTTCTAAAATCAGTGTAAATATTGTTCCTGTTCTGATAAACTTAATTAGCAAAGTCTTTAGCATTTGTGTGTAGAGTTTTGTAAAAGAAGGTTTTTAAATTCAGAGAAAATGCTCATGTTTGAAAAGACCATACACAAATCTGGAAGAAGTAAAAGAAATCTTTAAATTCGAGTTGCAAGGCTGTCTGCTTGTATTTAATTGACACGTTTAAACATTGGTTGTAATAGATCATTTGCCATTTAACTGACATTAACGACCTCAGTTAATTCGTGTTTTTATAGTAACATTGGCTGCTTATTTTTTGTTAATTTACCTTAGTATTCAGCTTCCTATACATTAAAAGTTTTTCTTTTTATAGATATAAACAACTACATGTCTTGAATTGCTCTTTTATTATTAAAACTTTTACACACATATTGTTTTTAATTGCATTTTACTTTTTATAGCCTGAAAACATGAACCATATTGATCATAAAATTTAAACATCTGCACATCGTTGCAAAACTTAATTCTGCAAGAAAACTCATACCTAAATGTCATGATACTATCCAAATCATCCTTAGAAATGGGATTGTGTCCTGCCTCGTTCACCTTGGATCAGTCAGCAGGAGATGAAGGAAAGCCAAAACAGAACTTTTATGACTTTGATTCTGAGATGAAATGTCCCATTGCACTGGATAATTTTCTGTATTAGTATTCTTACCTCCTATGATTTTTCTGTCAATTTTTATCATTTTCTGCCAAATTTCCTTTACTTAGAAGGTTTTTGTCTTTGATCTGTCAAGACTCACACTGGTGGGGAAGAGATCTGGGGGGGCTTTCTTCCTTTTAGAGTTAAATAATTTTCATTTGAATTACTCATCTACCCTAGGATGTTTTGAATTTAAGGTGGGTTTGTTAAGTCTTAGGTCTCTTCTGATTTGTGTTTAATAGTAAGATTTTTAAGTTTCCAAAGTTTGGTTGGCTATTTTTAAGTATTGTTCAAAGTATACACCTCATGCAGACTAATACCAATAGAAGAGAGCTGGGACTGGCAGTTAGGGTCCTGGGTTCAAATCCAGATCTGCCACTCATATCAGTTGTCTGATTTCTTTATGCTTTGGTTTCCTTGCCTGACAAAAGAGACAGTAATACCTATCTATATCTTAGATTAAGGTGAACATGTAATCCACCTAAAATATTGCTTGGCACACAGTAGTCACTCAGTAAATGCTAGGTGTTGCTATTACTATTATTATTAAAGAACACTTAGATCCTATCACACAGACCACAGTCAACTTCTTTTAAAGGCCAGTGCTACCATTTTCAAAGGAAACAACTCAGCATAATAGTATTAAAAGTGATTATATGTGATTAAAACACAAAGTGGCTACTCAATATAAGTAATTTTTAAAAACTCTAGAAGAATCTAAGGCCGGGGCGGCGGGGCTTGGGGAGGGGTAGTTAACTTCCTTCCATCCCACCGGGAATATTACAGCTAATATTTTTATCTATTTCCTCCGTACCCACTATAAGAAAATCTGATAATGTAGAAAATCTGGGTTTGTAGACCAGACACATGTTGGGCTGAAGGTGAGGGATTATTGCCCAAGGCTTTAGTTGTATATTCACTACAGACTGGGGACTGGGAGTGAGAAGGGAGTTTGAGGGAATAGAATAAATATCTAACCAGTAAGGTGTTGACAGCATTCAGTGAGGGACTCACATTTTGTTCTACCTTCATCCATTTGCATAGGGCACTTGGGATGTGCACTCTGTTTGCTCTGCACTCTGCTGATCTCAGGATTTATGGCAAACAGCAGTGGCGGCAAGGGAAGAATGGCCAAAGCACCCATGTAGTCTTCCAGGCTGACTTGTGGCCATTCGTACCCTAGTGTAAATAGGGACAGCATATTCTCGTCTCTACCAAAAATGAATGGTTGCATTAGCAAGTCGTCAGGGACTTCTGTAGAAGCTCTCCCATCCTCTAGTCGTGGTAGTTTCATTTCCTGTGTGTCTGAATGCATTCACAAGCTTAGGGGCTTGTTAATTATTGCATCCCGCATCACTGTCTTGTCTTCGTAGAATGCTAAAGAGCATGTTAGTCTTTTTAACATACTTCAGCATCCTCAACCACCTGACACTGAGATGGATGTTTTCCTGCTTTATTTCTATGCATTTGGAGCTGGTATTATCCTTGATTGACCAGTCCCAGAGCTGTCACCCTAACCAGAACCTCCATTAGAATATAGCAACCATTATTAACAAATAGATGTGTGCATTCTTGTAGTCAGAGAAATGTGTCATACAGGTAGAGAGAATTTCTTCCTTTTTGCTTATGTATATCCCATGGTCACATAAGGGCCATGTAATCACAATGATCTGACATACTTCTGTTGGCTTGTGTTGTCCTTCCCTCCCTTCTTCCTCCCATTATGACATGGAGACCTCTGATTGTGGCAGTTTCTCCCAGTTCTTTTAGCTCCCATTTGTATTTAGCTTCTTGGCCATTGGCTATCATACTTTGTCATTACTCTTCTTTCACCCCTTACTTGTTTATCCCATTTGTTCTGTAAAACCCCTCCAAGTAGATCAGCCTTCCTTGTTCCTCTCAGCCTCTCTGTGTTTTCCTAGCACTGCTGCAGACACAATTGTACAGTCATGGCCATTGGTGTTTCTGCTACAGAGGATCATCCTGTATTCAGGTGAAGATTATGTCTTTTTATGGTTATGAAGATCCCAAGCAAGAGAAAAGATAATGATGTATTTTGACAGTCACAGATATAATGCATGTTAATCTTCAGTGATTGGAAGTTGTGGGAAGCTATCCTGCTGTACTACACAAAGCCAGCACATAAATTGAAGAAATTTTAGTTTTACTCATACTGCTATTTAGTAAGGACTCTGAGTTCACACATTTGGGTTTTAATCCTAGTTGGCTCACTTGATAGCTGTGTGACTATGGGCAATTTGCTTAACATCTCTTAATCTCTATTTCCCCCTCCATAAAACAAAGATGTTAAGCATGTCACAGGGCTGCTCAGAGGAGTCAGCAAGACAGTGATTGCCATTTGCTTATTGTGGTAGATGTAGAAAACATGCTCAGTCAAGAGAGGTGGTGGTCATAGCTTTAAAACAGTGTTTGTGGTTGTTCTTATTTCCCAGGTGATAGGAACCCTTTCTATAGCTGCCTTGTGGGAGAGTGATAAGAAATAGTGATCTAATATTTAATGAGAGACATCTGAAAAGGTAGTTTATTCCTTTGATGTAATTCTTGTCAATTGATGTACTTTGTAAAACTTTATAGTGAGTAATGTCAAATTCTTTTTTTTAAAAGACTTATTTACTTGAGAGAGAGAAAGCGAGTGTGAGTGGGCGGGGAGGGGTAGAGGGCGAGGAAGAATCTCAAGCAGACTCCCCACGGAGCATGTAGCCAATACAAGGCTTGATCTCACAACCCTGAGATCACCAACTGAGCCGAAATCAAGAATTAGATGCTTAACTGACTGAGCCACCTGGGCACACCCTGAAGTGTAAAATTTCTTATATAGAAAAATATAATGGTTCAGTAATTCCTTGAGGATCAAATACTGTCTTGCAAGGTGCTGGGCTTACTGTTCTATACAAGCATGAGCAGGATGTAGCCTTGGTCCTTTGAATGCTTGAGTCTAGTGAACTGTAGGATCAGTGGACTGGATAGAGAGCCAAGGCAGATTTCCTTAACTTCCTGCTTTATTTTATGCTTTTGCTCTCACTAACCCTAATTACATATCATAAATGGCTTTTCATGGCTAATCATATTTCATAGCCATGATGATTAATAATTATAACTATAATGGTAACAACAACTAATGTTGATCGAGGTTACTTATGAGCCAGGTACTTGTGCAGTCATTTTACATGTATTAACTCATTTAATTTTCACAGCATTCCTGTGAGGACTGTTATTAACCCTCTCTTATCATCAGCCTCTGAGGAACAACATCTCAGCCACAGTTGCATAGCAGGTATTAGTGGCAGGGACAGAATTAGAGTTCTGGCAGCATGGCCCCGCGGAGCCTGCTATGCTGACCTGCCAGGATATTTATTAGAAAATGGGGATCCATCTATATGTTAATCCAGGATCATCCATGATATTATACCAGTGTAGAATTAAGAAATATTTCAGGGGAAAAAAATGCGTTACATATAATTTCATATCCATCTTGAATTTCAAAAATTTAAATGGCATTTTCCTGAATATGTTGTAGGATACTGACTTTTAATTTATTTTACTCAAGAATAATCGAAACTTACTGTTTTCATACACATCAATAGTAATTGCTCTAAATGTCTGGATTTTTTTTTCTCCTAACATTTTTGGTACTTCAAAAGTTTTGTTGGAATTAGATGCAGTGTTTGTAAGCTGCTCTTTATTTGGTACCTTAATTTGCTTCTCAAACAGGTGTTTGTTCAAATATAGACTTTAAAGTTCTTAATATTGAAAATCGTCCAAAGATACATAACAAAGTTTTAATCCTAATTTAATAACAAAACAACATTTTAAAATAGTCAACAAAGATACAAAGATCTTTCTCTTGTTGTGAACAATAACCTTGAACATAGATGCTTGTTTTTATTTTCATTCCACAATAGAAATATTTCTTACATTGTATGTAGTATATATACTAAATGTAATAATGTATATAACATAATAATAACTGTACAAGATGGCTTATACATGGAAATTGTATTAAGCTTACATTTTAGCTTTTGGGTTCCTGATTTCTGGTGTGAAAAGTTAAACAATTACAGATATGTGACCTGTGTGTGTGTGCATGTGTGTGTAGTGTCTTGTGTGGGTGGGTGTGTGCTTCATTTGGGAAAGCTATTTGGTAGAATAGCAGTTCCTGTAGCTCCTATCCAAGTTTGTAGGTTCAAGGGAAGACAGCCAGGCAAAAGGAAAGTATTATAAATTAATATCTCATCCTGATTTAAATGTCCCTTCCAACTTGTTCATGATCATAATAAAAAATGCAAAACCAATTAATTTTGTGTTATTTTCATAGACTTTGATTATAGAAGATCATTAGTTTGTTTTTAGCGATTCTTTGGCTTTGTTCTAAGTACGTGTTTTCAGTTCCTGTGTCCATATTTGTGAGTCCTCTGTGTGTTTTCCCTATCAGAAAAGGAGCCCGGTGAGCAGAAGGACAGAAGGCTAGCACCAGGGCCTTGCCTTCTGGAGTGGGAGGTTTTCAGAATGGCTCCCATCTGTTGGGCCTGTTCACGGAGAAGACTTGTAGCCGCTGCCTTGGCTCTCCAGACCAGACGTGGCCTGTCACTACTCAGAGGCCTCTGGACCTGGAGGGTTGGCTTAGCTGCGGAGGAGGCAGTCCCAACCAGGTTCTAGGCACCACGGTTGTCGGCTACCAGCTCTAGAAAGCGTTGCAAAGGCAGCATTCTGGTGGCCAAGTTTATGCTTTGGATTAAAAAATATTAAGCAGAATTCAAAGATAGTATTCAGTGAATCAGAAGACTTTATGTAATAAGTCTAAAATTCAGATGCCTCCTGTAAAGGCTTGAATCTTTATCATTTAAGTTTAGCCATTTGCAGTCACAGGTGGTGTTATAAGATCTACTGAGTGGTGGGTATTCTAATTGTGCAAAAGATAGAGGAAGTATTTTTGTCCTCAGGTTTTTAGCAGAATTACTTTTAAACATACAGTGTGGTGATTCTGGCACAGAAACATTCCCTATTTTGGGAGATGTTTGTGTTACTTCATTTGTCAGTTTGCTGATAGACATGTCACTTGGATGTAAAATATTTTAGACTTCTAAGGTTCTAATGTTTTATTTTTAAAAATTCTCTGAAATATTTATTCTTCAGAGTGACCATCATGAAGTCATATACTAAATCACAATGCCAAAACTACTTAGTATAACTATCTCAACTTCCAAGGTTTTCTGAATGAAGTAGTATTTGTTTCATTGACAAGCCTAGGTGGAAACCATTGCTCTTTTTTTTTTTTTTTTTTTTTTTTTTAAGGCTTGAAACGGGAGCACCCGGGTGGCTCAGTCTGTTAAGCATCAGACTGTTGGTTTCACCTTAGTTTGTGATCTTGGGGTCCTGGGATCAGGCTATGTTGGACTTTGTGCTTACTGCAGAGTCTGCTTGGGATTCTCTCTCCCTCTCCCATTGCCCCTAACTCCACTCTCTCAACCCCTCAAATAAATATAAAATCTTAAAAAAAAAAAAGAAAGGCTAGAAACCATAGTCTTTAATTTTTAAAATAATTACTGAATTTTAAATTTTTGTTGATAAACATATGAACAACACATTCTGAAATTTATAAAATCAAATGCAAATCCCAAAAGTGCTCTTTGTAAAAAATATGTCCTATATCCAATATTTACTGAATAGCTAATATAATTGTTGATATTTATTCAAATTATAAAATCAATATTTATTGAATGTCCTACGCTGACAAAAGGCCATTGCACCATGACAACAGGGATTATGTAGGAACATGAGTTTTACTTGGTGTACAGAAATTGAGATGTACATTCTCACTTTTGGTTTTTTTTTTTTTCGTGGATTTCTGTGTTTGCTTTTCCCAAAATATTATTTGAGAATATTTGACATAGTGACAGTGGAAGTAGTGAGTTATTCAAATTACTTTTTTCCTTAATGAGTCAGTTGACTTGAAAAGATTGAATTGCACTTTTGTTTATAGTAATGTCAGTCATAACTCTGCTCATCATGCATGTTCATCCACAGTCTCTCTTTTTAAAAATATTTAATTTATTTGAGAGACAGAAGGAGAGAGAGAGAGAAAGAGCATATGAGTTGGGAAACGAGCAGAGGGAGAGAGAGAATCCCAAGCTGACTCCACACTCAGCATGGAGTCCAACATGGGGCTTGATCTCATGACCCTGAGATCCTGACCGGAGCTGAAACCAGGAGTCAGATGCTTAACCAACTGAGACTCCCAGGTGCCCCTGTCAACATTCTTTTTTAAGAACAGATCTGACTATATACAAAGGTGGTAGGTTGTCTTAATGCAGAATGCTCCAGTGGAACATTATGAGCATCTGTGATATCAGTAAAAACATATGATATCAGAAGTTTTGGCTCCAAAGAATGTCATTTGATTATTTATGGATCTGCACAGAGGAGCTGAAGAGGTACCTTTGTCGATTTACTCTCTGCAAAGGAGGAAATGATATTTAAACAAACACACAGGGAGCCTGGGTGGCTAAGTGGCTAAATGTCTGCCTTTGGCTCAGGTCTTGATTCCTGATGCGAATCCCACATCAGGCTCCCTGCAGAGCCCAGGAGCTGGGCAGAGCTGCTTCTTTAGCCTCTGCCTCTCTCTCTGTCTCTCATGAATAAATAAAATCTTTAAACACACACACACAAAACATTCACAAAATGCTTTTTCCCATGTAAAAACCTAGTTCTCATACTTGGATAATCAAAAGCAGCTTTTTGTGTGTTACCCAAAACCTGATTAAGACATGTCCATTATTTGTAACAACTCTTATCATTGTTCCCTGCTTTGAGTCACCTGTGTGCTCTGTCTCTAATCCTCAGATGAGGCCCTCAAACTTCAGTGAAGTTCAGTAACCTGCCCCAAACCATGCAGCCTGTGAGAGGCAGAGGACTGCTTCCAGGTAGGGGCTGCCTGGATTGGTTCACTATTTCCTCTCCTAATGAGACTTGGTCTCCTCACCTCTATGCCGTGGGATTTTTCTCTCTTTCTCTGGAGTGCTTGCAGAGGTTCTTTTACCCAGAGCCCCCAGCCCTCACCCTGCCTAGCTGTGCCTGGGTGAACCAAGGAGCAGAGAAGTCGGGGCAGAGGGGCTTTGCCCTGAGTCTTCCCTGTGACTCCTCCTCTGCCATGTAGGATTGTGAGCAGGTGAGGTCGCTGAACTCAGTGGACTCTCTCTCCTGATGACCCAAGCAGGACCTGAGAAGGACCCTATTCTTGCAGGCTAAGGGGTTCCAGGTGTACCTTTTGACTAATGAGGCAGTAGGAAGCCACTGTGTCTCCCAGGGTGGGCTGAGATGACTTACAAACAAGTCTCTGAAGAATTCATTTCATTTGTTTTTCTCCCTTTCTTACCAAAAAGAGCTCTGGTTGCCTCTAAGATACACATAAAGGGCGAAGAAAAAGGAAGAAATTGGAAATAGCTAACCTGTACCTTGTGTTACAAGTTGACCTATACAGTGTGCTGACTTAGAAACCAGTTTATATGATGCTTTATGGACAGAGATTGTCCTAAACGAATAGCAGAGTTTTGGTAACTCTTCACAACAGGCCACATTATAAAGCACTAGTTGGTGAGTACTGAATGGGTGTGTGGTGTAGTGTGTCTAATCTGTGGTAAGCCCACGGCGTTGTGCTAGGAACTGAACAACTTGGGACAAGGTCTTCAAACCTGCCAATTAACCAATCCTTCTGAATGTCAGTTTTCATTTATGTGGCTAGTACCAAGTTCTTGTGATGATGTGCTCAGTGACAGGGCAGCAGGGGATTAAATCCTTGTTAATGCTGTACTAGCTACTCGTTAGCTGTCACTAGACTTGTTAGAGAATCTGCCTGCAACCTGGTAATGTGTTACTGTGTCACTGATGTGGAAACAGGGTTGCCAGATAAAATATAGGGCACCCAGTTTAACTTTGAATTTCAGACAAGCAGTGAATAATTTTTTGGTGTAAGTATGTCCCATATATTGCATGGTACATATTACACAGAATATATTACTAGATCTGGCAACCCTATATGGAAAGATTCACTTTGGCAATGTGAAGAGGCCTCTCCCTGTTAAGTTGCTGAAAACTTCAGGACCCCACATCAGTTGAACTTTTCAGTCTTAGGTCTTCAAAAGTCAGGACTAACTCCTTTTTTCCCTGCATCAGACTCAAGGACTGTATGAATATCTTCTATCCACAAAAATCTGAATTATTCTTAATTTTGTTCAGAAGCTTGGATGAGGAGTGGTCTGAACCACAGTCTGGATGCTGTTAGTGTTCTCTGCAAGCACAACCAAACCCATCAGGAATTACCTACTGGGCTGAGCTCTGTCCCAGGTGTGAATTTCTTTCCCAGCAGTGAGGGATTCAGGATGAGATGCTAGGATGACCAGAACGGGGACTGAGTGTTCTAAGATTTCCTGAGAGCCTCAGAAAGGGGATCTTACAAGCCCTTCACCACCAATCCCCTGCCATCATGGTCCCCGGCTAGAGGCAGGCTGGTGAAATGAATGAGTGCAGAACATCAGGAGCCAAAGCCTGAGCCCTCAATGCAAGAGCGGCCTTTTTTTTTTAAAAAAAAAGATTGTATTTATTTATTCATGAGAGACAGAGAGAGAGGCGAGACATAGGCAGAGGGAAAAGCAGGCTCTCCATAGGGAGCCTGATGTGGGATTCCATCACAGGACTCCAGGATTACACTATTGAGCCTAAGGCCAGAGGCTCAACCACTGAACCACCCAGGTGCCCCTGCAACAGTGGACTTAATGGTTCACTGCTGGGTCTCAGTTTGCTCTCTGTCAAATGGGGATAATACCTACTCTCAAAGGACTGCTTGAGAAATCAAAAGTAAATATTAAATCAGGGGCGCCTGGGAAGCTCAGTTGGTTAAGCAGCAGGTCGTGATCCAGCAGGGAGTCAGCTTGTCTCTGTCTCCCTCTGCCCCCTCCCCCGTTCATTACTTGCTCTCTCTCAAATAAAATTTTTAAAAAATGAATAAAAATAAAATACTAAAACTTTTGTAAATGTGATGTGTTTAGAGATGGAGGGTAGTAAGGCTGTGAGTATGACTGTTAGGCTGCATCTTGGATTTTGGGAACTTTTCTCAAGAGTTTTTGTTTTTCTTTTTTAGCAATTTGTGAGTTGTAAATCTTATCAGTGCTACATATTGAATTAGCTTTTTGCTGTGCAGTTATTAATAAATTTTGTGAATTGGAATTTCACAATGGTGTTAATGTCTAAATCAAATCAGCCTCATTGATTCTTTTTTTAATCCACACTTTTGCCTAAAGTGGCCGTATTATAGATAACCCTGATCATTCATTACAGTGACTTAAAAACCACAGTAAAAACATGACATAGGATATTGGGGGGAGGTGGAAATGTGCTCTTAATAGACATTAATTTAATTACATCTGGTAAAGCTGGCCCAGTAGACATGATTATTAGTGTTATTTAAGATAGATAAATTTTCAATAATCTCACTCTCCAGGGAATTACTTCTGAATCTGTTGTTTTCACAAATACATGTGAATTGTTGCAGTCTCTGGAAAACAGCAAAATAAATGTAAAACTGATGTTCTTAAAAGTTGTAACTACTATGCATATTACACTAGTCATTTGTATAAACATGTTTTTTTCCCCTCTTTGACCAAATTTAGGGGTTGAATACCCCTAAATTGAGGTGCACCTTAAAACCCTAGAAGTTTATCTTTGTATTTCAGATTCCTCTCATGTTCTAAGAAGCCTATAATCTGTTACAGCACTTTATATCCTATTCTGTGAATGTATAAAGATTGTAATGATACATTTGGCATGCCTGCTGCTTGAGTGTCAAGAGACAATTCTTTATCATTGTCATCGCTACCAATTCTTACTGTTGTGTAGCATCTGATAGTTTTTAGAGTGTTTTACCTTACTTTCTTATGAAATATGTACGATTGCTAAGAGGTCAACTTGGCAGGCATTTTTATCCTTATTCTATATAAGATGTAGCAGATGTAAAAAAAAAAAAATTCTTGTTCACAAAGTTCAGATGGCAAGTTCCAGAGCTGAAATTTAAACACCTGTATTTTAACTCCTTTTTTACTATTATTTCTGCTGTACTGCGCTGCTCCCTGCCACAATCTACCCCTGCTCATGATTTCTAGAACTTTACATTTAAGTTTACATTAACAGCAAGGAATGTATTTTAATATCTAAACATTCTCTTTTATTTAAGTTTTTTTTTTAAATTTATTCATGAGAGACACAGAGAGACAGACACACAGGCAGAGGGAGAAGCAGGCTCCCTGCAGGGAGCCTGGTGTGAGACTTGATCCCAGGACCAAGACCTGAGCCAAAGAGATGCTCAACCACTGAGCCACCCAGGCGCCCCTCTAAACATTTCTTTTGTTGAAAATTGATATTAAGTTATTTGACTCTAAATATATTATTCCAGATGATCTAGAAGCCTAAAAGTATACAAGATAAAGATATTATTGTCCCAAGAAATTATTTATCAGAAAATGTGAACACCAGCAAAATTTTCATAAACTTTAGTATAATAGGTGTGAATAAATTGGCACAGAAAGATATTTGGGGGTATATTTCTACTTTTTTTCCGTTTAACATTTAAAGCAACCATGTCATTTTGGAGATTGTCACTTTTGGTAATCCTGTTGGTCACAGAATACTAGAGGGTGGATTACAGGCCTATGCAGTGTGGTAATTCTTACAACTTTGCTTCTGGGTATAGACAGAAGGCAGCTCTGAATGCACTTGTATTATGAATGTGCAACTTATCTGGGTCTAACCTGTTCTCTTTGTATTCCCTCTCCTTTTTTGAAAGAAGTTGAGAAAAGTTTAAAGAGGTGGAGGAAGAATGGGAATGATGGGGTGCAAAGCTGGTCAGTCCCATGGTCAGTACTTCATACCCAGTGTTCCCTCATCCTGAGGATAGTTGTGATAAAAGCCACACTGCATTTGAATATTTGGTATATTTAACAGAAGCAGGGTGAAAAATCAAACCACTATGTTTTCTCTGGTCTTCTATGATAAAATAGTAACTCTAAGTTGTATTTATTCTGCTGAAAAGAAGGAAACAAGTGTTCTTTTCCTTCAACTGTCATGGAAATGTGGCTCTTCAGAAAAAAATTACTGTGTGCTCTTAGGAGAATCTAAGTTGTTCAGCAGAGCTGTTGGAAGAAATTTGGCATGGAAGAAGGGAAAATTTTTATATGTCCTCTCTCCAGCAATCCTGTGAGCCTCATGCGGCAAGTCTAGAGAATTTCTGGGCCAGTAAGTTCACAGGCAGGAGGCCATGAAAGCCATGCAAAGGGCCAAAAGTATGTACTTGTGTGGAAACTACAATGCATAGTGGACTCTGGGCTTGAATGTACTGTGTACTGTTCACATGTAGGACACTAGTGTCAGGATTAGTACATTAGGACTTTGTTAAAATCTTCCTATTATCCATTTATCCTTGGGATATGTAGTTAAGAGCAGGAAATTTGTAGTCTGGTGAAGTCCAGCCATGCAACCAACTAGTCATGTGACATTGGAGAGGATTCTTGATTTTTGTAAGTGATAATTTTCTCATCTGTAAAATAAAGGTAATCTTGTGTAATTAATGGTACTTTTGTGAAGGTCAGAGGAGCCTGTGTCGGAGCCTGGTGCAGAGGTGCCCCATAAAGTTTTGTTACACTGTTGTACTCATGGTTATTATTGTTGCAATCAACATATACTGAAGAGAGTTGCTCTCTTGTGGGGGTTCAGGACACAGCATTCTGTCTTTTATTTCTGCCTTTGGTTTCATGCTGATCCTGGAAGTGAAGACCCAAAGGAACCTATATATACTGGGATATTTGGTGGTGATGTTTGCATGTTGGTGTGCTTGTGTTTTCTGAGTTTGTGAGCATACAAGTGCCCCTGAGCCACCATCAGAGGCCTGCCTTTCAGCAAACATTTAAGAACTGCTTTTAAGTGTAGTACTGGGAACACAGCCATGAAAAGACAAGTACAGTTGCTGCTCTTGGAGAGCTTGTGTTCAGGTGGAAGAAGGTGGTTTGGTCAACAAGCAGATACACAAGAGAATGTCAGAAAATGAAGATTGCTGTGAATAGAATTAGATACAGCCATATGAGAGTGAGCAAGCAGGTGGCCAGTTGATACTGTATGTTCCGGAAAGATCTCTGAGGAAATAAGCCGTTCAGCTAAAAATCCAAAGATCCAAGGGGCAACATTCCAAGAGGAGAGGATGGCTAAGGAAAAGGCACTGACGCTGGAATGGGTGGGGCCTAACAAGCCAGGTCCTGGGGGGCTGGAGAGAGACAGAGAGAGAGGCGGGGCTGGAGTCTTGTTCTTTAACTAGTTCTTCTAGAGTGAGTCACAGTTCTGAGAGTTTCTGTGTTAGGTTTTTGAATAGGACTCCAGAAAAATCACTGCAAACCAGATGGAAATGTTGGTCTGCTTTGCCTCTGGGAACTTTTCTTAATTATCAAATGGAGATATGTTTTATGTCTGTTTGTAATGAGGATATGAGTATCATTAAAGTATATGAAAAATATTCTGTATACTGTGAACCAGAGACACATTGAAAATACTGAACAACATCATGTTTCTGAGTAATAAAATCATTTTAGATCTTTTGTGCTAATTTTGCTCTTGCATATCATTATTTGCTTGATATTTAGCCCTCTATATGGATGAGGTATAATGTTCTTAAGTTTTCCCTCCATTATAAAGCGTATTTTGGAGGGGTGGGTTTCTCCAGCAATTGTGATGGATTTACACTTCTTGCAAGCACCTATTGCTAATAAGCATGCCCAGGTTAGGAATGACTGCTATGGGACCATTTCATAGCATTTTAAGTAATGAAGAACACATTTTTATAGCTCTCTTTATGGTCCTTCAGAACTTGATACACATTTAATCTCTAAGGCTATTTTCATAATTGCACACAATAAGGAAACGGAGGGTAAGGGTTAAAAACTTGGCTGAGCACCTACTAACTCCAAGTTCTTTTTAAAAGATCTCATTGGAACACCCAGCAAAGCAGGTGGTTGCCTCCTTTTTACAGGTGAAGAAACTGCTGCTCAGAGGCCCAGGGGCCCTGATGCAGGTCAGGGCAGCAGAGCCACAATTTGAAATTAGACCCCAGGGTCCCTCCCAGTCTACACAGATAAATATAGATGCCCCGGCTTTCATCGGAGCCATTTTTAAGCAGTGGCAGATGCCAGAGGTTCTGGATTATTTTGCACATGTTGTCTGGGGGTTCCTGTGCTTCCCTAGAAAGGAAATATCCTTCTTTCTAGGGGAGAACAGCTTAAGAGACTGTGAGGACCAGCTCCTTCATGATCACTGTTTTCAGTTATTGAAGGCCCTGGAAGAAGATTATTGAAATTTGCATTCTTGAATACTTAACAGTTTAATAATCCTGAATATGAAACAAAGCCAGAAAGTCTTGTTTGATATTTTATGCAATGTTGCATCCATAAACTATATTCAAGTTTTTATTTAGGTTGCACACACACATACAAAGCCCAGAGGGAGAGTGGAAGTATTTGTATTCCTGGGCTTAAGAGCCCCTGCAGTGCCTGCTGTGAATGGGGCCCACCTTCATTCTGTCCTTGTCCAGTTGACTCATTACCTTAGCTCTTCTGTTCTCACAAGGTGGAGCCTGCAGAAAGGTAGTGATGACCCAGGGAGCTGAGTGCTGGTTCCTGAGGCCCCTGAGGAATTTTGGGGAGGGAGAACTCTGGCGATCTGGATCTGTCGCAGGCTTTGCCAATAGGAGGCAAGGATGCATCTCCTTGAGTGTGAGGACAGGGAGGGTGTCCCTCTGTATTTGCAGGGTATTCGCTTGAATGAAAGTGATCTCATGGGACTCCTGCTCGCTCTGCTAGGCTGTTGGGTTGCCTATTTCAAACTGCTTTGTAAATTGTGAAGTAGCAGAAATGCTAGCTTTTACTTAGTAACTACGACTCTGAAAAGCTCTGTTTTAATTTCCTGATTGCCAAGTCAGAATGAGAAATAGATTTTATAATTGTGACACACTTAAATACCTTGAGGTATATGTTTACCTTTGAAAAGCTAATAAACGTGACTTTTTGAAATTTTAGTATTTTATGTTCATTTTGCGTATTTCAGTTTTGAAAAGAACTCCAGCCAAAGGCATCTTTGTGTTTTTTTTATTCCTTCTACTTACCTATATATTTATTTTTATGTTTAGAGGCCCTCCCTTTAACTCTAGATTCTGAAGACCTCCTATTCTCTAGGAAGGCTAAGAATTCTCTATGTAATATTGATTATACAAAAGTTGGCTCTTACAGTACACAAATCAGCTCTGCATTTGTAGGAGGGATACAGATGTAACTTTATTAATACACTGTATTGCTGTCTAACCAGAAGCATTTGCTAGTTCTTGAGGTCTCCTCATTCTGGATACTTTTTATGATTGTGATAAATTTGTCTTTTGGAAGTGCTTTGGAATACATTAAACCACTTGTTAGACTTGTAAAATAATGGCTGGAGATTTTAATTTGGCCTGCATGCAGATGTTCATTGCATCCTTCATGCAGCTCATTTTAGTTGCTCACTTGCTGGAAGTAGAGAAGGTCCACTAATGAAGGCAGCAGACCTGTCCTCATGTTACTTTATAATTCAGTGGGGGAGAACATCTTGCCAGGAAAATACAAATTGAAAAAATGTTACATTAGGAATAAATATGGAATTACATGGAAGAGGGCATAAATTTTAAGTCAGAGAGGGCATCTAAATAAGGCAAAACCTGAAGGTCAAGTAGCCAGGCAGCAGAATGAGAAGAGGACTCTAGGTAGAGGGAAGAGCTGAGACCAGAGACATGCCGGGAGCATGGCATGATCCAGGAATTCCAAGTCAGACAGTGTCCTCTGGTGAAGGAAGCTGATGTGGGGACTGCTGGTTTAAGTGTAAGGTCTGGGGAGATAAGTTAGGGCAAGGTCAGCAAGGGGCTTTTACATTCTTGTAAAGAGTTTAGCCTTGATCCTGAGAGCAATGGAAAACCATTGAAGAGAAATTTTATTTTAATCTGGTATGTGGCCTGAGTAGACTTGAATTTCAGAAAGATCCTCCTTTCTGCAATGTGTAGAATACCGAAGGAGACAGTCGAGGTGGGCCTTTTGTGTATGGCCACCATGTCCATGCAGGTTTTGTGGTGTTGCATTTCAGTGAGCATCACATTAATGTTCCCATCTTCCATTTCATAGTGCCCAACCCAGGCAATGTTCCACAGCAGCTCTGTGAGTAGGGAAACTGTAGAAAGTCAGAATTGAGACTATAGCAGTCTGGTGTAGACAGCAACCTTGGAGTTGGAATAAAAAAAGGCCAAATTGTTGCTATAGGCCTTAGAATGGCTTGGCTCTAAAGGTGAAGGAAGGGGAGGAGTTGGAAAGATACCTAGCCTTCAGACTTGTCAATCTGAGAGGATAAGGGAACACAGGAAAAGGGAACACAGCAAGTCCATTTACTGTTTTCTTCCTCGTTCCACAAAGAAATCCAGAATCCTATGGTAAAGTGAAAATTGTAGCTACATTACGTAGCCTTATGGCTTCTTTGACTCTGCCTCTTATGCATCCACATCTAACAAAAAAAAGGCCACTGATTAACATTAGGGCACATCCCATGATGTTTTCTATCAAAATGTCTCAAATTTGGGAAGCTAAGCATATGCCAAAAAAAAAAAAAAAAAAAAGCTTGAACTCTAAATTGCCTACTTTTTAAGTGACATGTTTGTTAACTGTTTAGCTAGAATAATCATTTTACTGCTCCTAAAATGTTAAATGAAGCCGTTTTGTTTCTCCTGTGAACAAATATTAGATACAGAGATTTAAGTGATAAAATACCATCATTTTGCTTGATTTTTATGCAGTGTAATTTCTTGACATAAAGACTCAAAGGAACACAGACCAAGTAAGGAGATTAAATATTTATTTCATTCTGCAGACTTTGAAATTTTAAAATATAAGTTGTAATTTAAAAGATAAAATTGGTCTCTTTTATAAGCCCACAGAAAAATGATAGTTATCTTAAATTTAGAAATGTGTTTAGTTGTGGAATTGAATTCAGCTTTAGACGCTGAGCAGCCTTGTATGGATATTAAAGAATTCTATATTGAGTTAGGAGCAGTCTTTGAGAAAGCACACACTTTTGTACCATATTGTTTTACTAATTTTATTAATCTTCATCAGTGGATACTAGAAAGAATCTAATTGTTTCTAAGGGTAGGAGAAAAATATCTATAGTACAGTAAAATCTATCCTTCATTGGCATTTCTGACACAAAAGATCCATTTTCACCAAAAATGGCAAGGGGGAAAGACTTGATTCACAAGGAGGTCCATTTACCAGTTTCCGAGAAGAATCAATAATTAGTTAACTTAAGCTTTAACTGAAGATAAAATCCCAACATCCTACATTTTATGAGCAGATGAATTTAACGTAATGTATTTAACAACATAACTTCAAATCTTTTAAAAATGCCTTTTTAAAACATAGTCTGCCTTTCAACCCCTCCCCCCGGCCTTTCAATCTCCCTCCTCTGCTACCTCCTTTATTTATTTATTTATTTATTTATTTATTTATTTATTTATTTATTTATTTATTTATTTATTTTTTAAGATTTTATTTGTTCTTGAGAGAGAGAGGCAGAGGGAGAAGCAGGCTCCATGCAGGGAGCCCGATGTGGGACTCGATCCCGGAACCCCAGGATCTTGCCCTTTGTGAAAGGCAGATGCTCAACCATTGAGCCGCCCAGGCGTCCCATCCTCTGCTACCTCCTAATCTCAGAATTGAGCTCTGGCTTGTTTTACATTACTATCTTGAACTTTGCCTTTTATGCCTTGGAAATATGTACAAAAGCTACAGTGTTACTTTAAGAAGCTTGCTTATGAAAGGTCTCCCCTGTCTAGTCTTCCCGACCCTGCCTTCCCTCTGTATTCCTTCCATCCTCCTGCTCCTTCTGCCTGCCCCCCACCCCTTCCCTCATTTAAAAGACCCAAACAAAATAGAATCCTTTGCCTTTGGTATTCTATGGAAAGTTCAGTGATACCTTGTCTTGCTGTTGTAAAAATTCATAGTACATAGTAGTTCAAAAAAGATTCTTACCTCAGAGACCTGATATAAAGACCATTTGGAACCATATCTGGGCTCTACCACTGATACCCGGTTTTATACTATTAGTTCATTAATAATGTTTTCCTGTCAGAGCCTTAGTGTATTGCACATCACTTTATTAAAATAAATGCTAGTGGAGACAGTAACTCAATGTAATGTGGCTGATGTGGAATCGTGTCTAATATTCTCTCCTCTACCCCCACTCCACCCCACTCCAGCTCCACCCCCAGCGTTAAAATTGCCATTCTGAAGAGAAAAAATATATTTAAAGAATTGTAGCATAAGGTCAAATTATATTATTTTATTGCAATACTACTGTAGTACACAGATATTATGTAATGGAAAGGAGTGCCAATTTCCGTTCTGATGAAGCGGTCATCCTTTGGATATGCTTAGGAGGATAACTAAGCTAGTTACCAATAAATATACAGTTCTAAAGATTTCGGTTATTAATCATTAGGAAACATCTTCAACTTTTTTAACATTGGAAAGATATCAATGAGATGTGTAATGAGAATGAAAAATATTTTGCTTTGTTCAGAATACTCAGAGCACCATGTAATGTTCTTAGGAAACGAAAGAGGAGCCTGTTCTGATCTGTCTTCTGTGAAGAGGCTTCTCCCACAGAGCTGCCATTTCTAGACTGAATGTTTTCATTTCAGAATGGAAAGAGACTTGATTCACAAGAAAGTCCACTTACCAGAAGGGTGGGTTTTTTCTTCTTTTTTTCATGTTTAAATCCAAAATTATTATTGCATAAAAGGAAATGTTATTACTTATCTGAAGGAAAATGTTGTGTATTCTGGGGCTATTTGTTTGCATGACTCACATAGTTGCACATGGTTTGTCAGGCACCAGAGAAATGGTCCTCTGCTTTAACTTTGTAATTCCTCTGGTGAGAGTCTGTCCTAAAGAAATAATCCAGAATGTTAGGGGCAGGGAGAGCTCTGAGCATAAAGACAATTTTCTTGATCTCCTGTATAGACTAGTGAAAAATTGGAAACAACCTACAGGACTCATAGAAGGGGCTTATTAGTTTAATGAATTTTCACACACTCCCTCAAATGGAAATCTTATATGAGTAAAGATAATGGTTATTAAAACTTTTAGGAAGTTGGAAAATCTGCTTTTAATTAAAGTGTTAGGCTACAGTATTTTTCCCCAGTTTTCTAAATTTTGCACTTTATTACTTTCATAATGAAGGAAAAATAGAATTTCAAAATAAGTTGTTTCTGCTCTGAAATTTTTTTCTTAAATAAATATTGAAGATTGCTGCCAGACTGCAGCCAACAATTTTAGGGACCCTAAAGCTTGAATTTCCTTTAAACACATTAATGGTTTTGGTATATTCTGAAAGTGTGTTTAATTTAAAATGAACCATTTAGTTTCTGTTTAGATTGGTTTTAGCCTTAAGTATATATAGTTAATTCTAGAGAGGAGCCCTAGAATTTGGGGTATAAAATAAGAAAGAGAATTTTAAGAAATGAGTAATAATGTTATTTTAAAAAGAGAATTAATTACAAAGAAGAATTTCTGGAACATTGATACTAGAAGTTCCGAGGGAACTTTTGCAACAAGAGTCAGAGGACCTAGGTTGAGAAATTTCTAAAAGCTTAAATTATACAAAGAACTCATGGAACCATTTCAATCTGGGAAGTATGTTACTAACAAGAAATGCATTTGTTTCATTTCTTTTCCTCCCTCCCTCCCTCCTTTCCTCCATCCTCATTTTTCTTTTCTTTTTTTCCTTTGTTTATTGTGGTAAAATACACATGACAGAACCATTTTAACCACCAGTGGTCTTATGTGCTTTCCTCTTGTCCCGAAGCCACCACCACCATCCATGTCCAGAACCCTCGTCATCATCCTGAACTGGAGCTCTGGTCCCATTCAAACCTACCCCCCAACCCCCACCCTCCCTGCCCTCACCACCCTTCTGCCTGTGGCTCCAGGTACCTCATATCCATATCCTCTTTCCTTTCTTCTTAATCTAGTAGATGCTGGAAGCATCACCCACACTCATTCACTCCCCCCCACAGTTACTGCCCATCTCCTGTGTTCAGAGGCTCCAGTATGGCTTACCAACATGAAAAGCAAGGAACCTGTTAAATTTGCAGTCTAGTGAGTATAAACAAGCCCATCCCTACACAGGTAACTGGAGTAAAGGATAGTAAGTATCATTTGAAAGGGTAGGAAAGAAGAAGAAGTGTGCTACTTGAGTTACAAGAGTGAAAGAGTAACTGTGGACTAGAGCAGGTTATGGGAAGAAAGTAGCATCCCATCACCCCGATGAGATTTGTAGGCATCATGAAGATGCCACTGCCCCAGTGTCTCTAGTAGGAGTCACATTTTATTAAGTTTTTGTGGTGGTGGTTTGCCTGCTGTTTTATTTTGTTTTATAGTTGGTTAGTTGGTTTTTTGGTAGTAGTGATAGGCTGGACTTAGTCCCTCCCTTTCCTGATCCAGTAATCAATGCCTTGCAAGCCCTGGGCTATGGTGCAGTTGAGTGGTTGAAGAATATAGGGAGTGCCCGATAAGCTAGGAGAATAATCTGGTCTGTTATCCATTTGGGAGGTTAAGAAGCCCATGGGCAAACCTGGATTTGCACCTGCACCCTGATCTATTCAAGTTAACTAAGGTAAAATTTCTTGAAACAGGCACCCCTTGTCTAGGCTAGTGGTTTTTATTACTGCAATTCCGATTATTAGCTGTTTTTTTTATATATAAATTTATTTTTTATTGGTGTTCAATTTGCCAACATATAGAATAACACCCAGTGCTCATCCCATCAAGTGCCCCCCTCAGTGCCCGTCACCCAGTCACCCCCGCCCCCCCTCCACCCCCCCTAGTTCGTTTCCCAGAGTTAGGAGTCTCTCATGTTCTGTCTCCCTTTCTGATATTTCCCACTCATTCGATTATTAGCTGTTTAAGAATTTTAGGCAAACGTGCCTTTTGAGTTGGGTTGGAGAGTGAGAGGCCTTTCCTGGCATTGCTTACTTAGTAGTGTTCATGCCCATTGTTCTGTGTTCCGCAGGTCTCTCCAAGACGACAGTGTGTGTGTCCTTCACTGGTCATTCTTCCCCTGGCTTGTCTGAGGTCCCTTCGTTTGTAAATGGAGTGGGTGCTAGGAACTGACAGGCTTTTGGTTTAACCCTGGCACGCCTGTTCCTCCTAAATCCTCTTAACACCACCTCCCATATTAAGATGTTCGGACTTCCTTTGTTGTGTTGAAGAATAGTTTAGTTATAGTCTGTCTGGAAGAAGGTCAGTAAATCACTGGCTAGTATCACAATGAAAGAAGGTTTATTTAGCTTCTCGCCTGCTTGGTGAATACTAGGCACTCTTCTTTACTTTGCCTTGGAGTTATTCTTTGTACTGTGGATCTGTGAGAGGAAATGCCTGCCTGTCATTGAACTGGAGAGGCCATTATGTGCAGAGATGGTGGTGGTCACAGGTGTTGGTTGTTGATAGGAAACCATGCACGATTTTGTTGGAAAACTGAGCAGTTCTGTTACGACTAAATCGAGGATACCTCAAGGGGAGTAAGATTGAGGTCAAGTAGGTAGTGGGGTTAACCCTGAGTATTGGAACAGAGAGGAAACCTGCACTGCCGCCCGAGGCTTGTTAGGCATTAGGACTTCTTACAATAGAAGTAGAATGGGATGACGAGGGGCAAGGAGGCCCGTTTAGAAAGCAGATGGAACAGCTGAAAAATTGGCCCTCAACTAGCTGATGGCATAGAATATGGAAAATGGGTTTCTCTTGATGAAGGTTATAATTAAAGACACTGGTTTCTAGAGTATTCTGTCTATATAGTTTCTTTCAGCAAGTATTTATTGTATGTCACTACCTTAGATACAGAAGCTTTAATCTGATCAGTACCAGAAAATCTCATAAATATCATTGTTGTGTATGATGAGATAAAATGCTTATCACTTAAGACATTTAATTCATGTTTATTTGCTAATGATAGTAATAGCCCTGAACAGACTTTTCTAAGTGCCTCACAAATATTAATCTGTGTGGTCCCTCACAACAGCCCTATGATGTGGATACTTTTCAATAGACCAATTTGCAGAAAGGTTAAATAATCTTGGTGTCAGGATTTGAACACAGGCCATTGGCCTGTGTAGCCTATGTTTCTGAAAGTTCCACCTCTTGAGCAAAGAGTATGATGTAACTTGGCCAACCTGTTTACCGTAGTTTTGGCAAAAGATTGTGAGAGGGTGTGTTCCGCTGATTTATGGGGCAATTTTAGGGTTCTTATCCTTTCTCATATGAAGGATGTTCCAGAATCCTGGAATAAGAATTTCTAAAATGAAGTATAGTGAACCATTTAGACCTAATGTTAGAACACGCACACTGCTAATACACTGGTTTTAACTCAGAGATTTTTGTCACCTTCCCTCTCCCCACCCTCCTTCTCTCTCCTTCACCCTTCTTCATCTTTAGGTACCTTTGAATATGGCAGGGCTATTCTTTACTATTGATCAGTATACATTCTAGACTGCTAATTTTGTAAACATTTGTGCATTTTGTCCTCATTGCCTATAAAAATAACTGTATTCTAATGCAGCAAGTCTTCCTATCAGCTTAGGCAAAGTAACTGTGTGAATTTATCTCAGTGGAGGGTGTGCATGTGTGGAAGTGAAAAATCTTTCCCCACAGTGGTTAACCCTTCACTGTAAGAAAGTAGGATGGCCTTTTTTGTTTTTCACAGTGAAAATGCTACTTCATTCTTCTCTATTCTGTAGGAAATTTATAGATTGTGATAAGTGAAACCAATCATCTAGAGAATTTCATGGTTCAACTTTTTTTAACAAAAAAAAAAAAAGAAAGAAATTGTGTGTTTAATTTCACCTGTTTAGCAACAGCCTGAAGAAATCCAAAGACCAGACAATTTCTCAGAGTTTACTTCCCCCCCACGCCCCCCCATGATGTGTTAGTTTTTGGTTTTTAAAACTGTTGCTTTGTGGAGAGAGGTGTGGAATGGACAAGTGAATAGGGAAGCCATTCTCAATTTCATTTCTTTAACTTTCTCATTTCCTTTTGTTTTCAGTACAGGGACAATAAACTTTTTGTGCCCTAGCAAGAATTTTTGTGTTATCATTGAGCATATGGAGTATTGATATTTAAATAATTGAAAAAAAAATGAATATAATTATAAGATAAATAGGGATCCCTGGGTGGCGCAGCGGTTTGGTGCCTGCCTTTGGCCCAGGGCGCGATCCTGGAGACCCGGGATCGAATCCCACGTCGGGCTCCCGGTGCATGGAGCCTGCTTCTCCCTCTGCCTGTGTCTCTGCCTCTCTCTCTCTCTCTCTCTCTCTCTCTCTCTCTCTCTCTCTCTGTGACTATCATAAAAATAAACAAAAAAATAATTATAAGATAAATAAATTGATATTTGAGCATTTTGCAATTCCTTTGAGTTTTTTTTAATAAGTTTATTTTTTATTGGTGTTGGTGTTCAATTTGTCAACATACAGAATAACACCCAGCCTTTGAGTTCTAATTGTGGCAAAAGTATTATAGTTCTTTTTATTTTATTCTATTTATTCTTTTGAGAGAAAGAGAAGGGAGCACATGAACGAGAGGGGGAAGAGGCAGAGGGAGAAGCAGACTCCCTGCTGAGCAGGGAGCAGAACATGGGGCTCCATCCCAGGACCCTGAGATCATGATTGGAGCCAAAGGCATAGACGCCCAAGCGTCTGAGCCACTCAGGCACTCCAAAAGTGTTATAGTTCTATCGTAAACTCCCTTCCATGTAAGTCCCATACCTTTAGTCAGCAGTTATTATTTTTTATTTTTTATTTTTAAAAGCTCCTTAAAGAGCCAGTTTTCTTCAGATTTTATCTATTTATTCGTGAGAGACATGGGGGGTGAGGGGAGAGAGAGAGAGAGAGAGAGAGAGAGAGAGAGAGAGAGAGAGAGGCAGAGACACAGGCAGAGGGGAGAAGCAGGCTCCATGCAGGGAGCTGGATGTGGGACTCGATCCCGGGTCTCCTGGATCACGCCCTGGGCTGAAGGCAGGCGCTAAACCGCTGAGCCACCCCAGCTGCCCTAGTCAGCAGTTAGAGCCAAGAACGAATTATGTAGTGGTTGTGATTTGATTAGTTAAGATGAACTAACAGGAAAAACTGCAAAGAAAGCTTAATAGGTGTGAAGTGTTACATTAGTTTATGCTGTGGGAACTTGTATGATGAAGTATAAAATGAAAACAATGTAAATATGTTTTGAAGTCCTTGAGGAAAAAATTCTGTCACCACAGTGGTTTTTTATGAACTATGGTCCATGAAAACCCATATCACAATAGACATAGTAGTCCATAGTTTAATTTTAGATGTGTTTTGTTTATTTTTATGAGACGATAACATGGATGTTAGAGGATTTATCTTCTATTATGTGAATTTAAATGCATAAATGCCATATTTATTACCATTGTCTTTCTGTACTACTGTATCTTTGTTGGTACCTGTGTTGCATGTTTCAAAAGTTAGAGTATTCCAGGTTTAAATCAGAAATGTATGTCTAGATGTTATCATAACTATAAACCGTAAAAGACAAAGTCTTGAAAGTAGCCAGAGAAAAAGAGCAGGTCACCTATTAAAAAATAGTGAGAATCTTAGTAAATTTCTGTGGTGCTGTAAAATGCAGAAGAAGTAGGGAAAATATCTACAAGATGTGAATTTAGCAAAATTACTTTAAGTGCTGTTCAAGAATTATGATAAAATGGAAATGGTTGAGTTTATCCCTGAAAGACCTCTGCATTTCCTCTAAAGGAACTTCTGTAGGATGTAATTCAAGGGAATGAAAAATTATTCCAGAAGGAATGCTGAGAAATAAGAATAGTAAGCAGGTAGGAGGCACAAATATAGGTGAAGCCAAACAAACACGATATAAAAATTGTGTCAAACCCATGGAATTAAAAAGTAAAAAAACTACAACATTGTTCAACAGGAGAATGTACCCCTGAAAGGGGCGGTGGTGGCAACTAATGTCCTTTTACTGTCCAGGAAGGGAGATTTTGTTGAGGTAAATATGTGTTTATGGTAAGTTGTCAAGGAAGACCGCTGAAGGAATTAAAGAGTGAAAAACTTATGAACTAGTGAAGAAGGGGGTATGGGGAGACAGAGGACAGGGTCCTACTGGTCTGACAGTAACCTTAAAATAACAAAATCAACTGTTTTCAACAAGAGCATCTCAGGGCTTTTTAAAACATCATTAGACCTGTTCCTGATTATGGACATCTATAAACAGTGCAGTCAAGTTTTTAACCTTAAGTAGCTTAAATTCTCTCGATTTGTACAGTATTGATCAATTTAGGAAACCTTTATATCAGAGCTCACAACAAATTAATGGAGACAAAAGTTACTGAGGCTTTACTGCTCTGTAGGAGATTTATGACTCCTGAAAGGATTACTGACATTCATGAGATTTCTGGGTGCTTATGTTTTGAAATGGGTATTTTAGAGGAAAATAGGAATGCAAGTAGCTTATATATTAGGATAGTGTTCAGTAATAATGGTCAGTGCAGATGCTGCTTATGTGTTTTTGTTGTTTAATCTCTGTCCTCTATTTTGAAACTGTAATAATCATTCTCATTTATTTTATTATTTTTTTATTTAAGTGCAATTCATTAACACATAGTGTGTCATTAGTTTCAGAGGTAGATCATTCTCATTTATTGAGCACTAGTCTGGGCATTTTGCTAGTTGTTCTACTTATTTATTATTTGTAGCCCTCACAACAGCTCTGTAAACAGAGGTATGTTTTGCCCATTTCACATGTTAGAAACTTCATGTTGTCAGAGGTTACCCTGTCTCCTCGCCCGGGCTCCTCACCCAGCTGGCCAGTGGCAGAGGCGAAGCCAAACCTGCATATGCTCCACTTCTGCAGTAGGTTTTCCCTCTGTCCTTCAAGTGGTCTTTTTTTTTTTTTTAAGATTTTATTTATTTATTCATGAGAGACACACAGAGAGAGGCAGAGACATAGGCAGAGGGAGAAGCAGGCTCCTCACAGTGAGCCAGATTCGAGATTCCATCCCAGGACTCCAGGATCACACTCTGAGCCAAAGGCAGATGCTCAACCGCTGAGCTGCCCAGGCATCCCTCAAGTGGTCTTTAAGAGGTGAATACCAGTGATTCTTTTTGTTGCTTTTTGTTAATCTGAGAGGCAGTTGCTTTGCTAAACAGTGCAATTAGGGGAAGAGTATGGAGAGCTAATCCGAGTATGCTTATGTGATGTGTTTATTTATGGTGAAGCCAGATTCCAAGAGCTTGTATTTTATCACAGAACAGCCAATGACTCTGAATGCTTTGCTCCAGGGACTTAGAGGCCCTGGGTGGAAGAACTGATGGCAGTTACATTCCCCTGCAATAGAGAAATGTGGTCCAGGGTATCTTGCAGTTACGGTCCCTTGTGTTCAGACCCAAAGCATTTGTGAGATATACTTTCACTTCTGTATATAGAAAGAAAAGAACCTTGAAGCTATGCCATCAGTGCCCATGTGGGATGCCACTGGGTGGTTCCCCATCTAAAGCACAAAAACACCGGGTATTTATTTCAAGGAGGTTACTGTTCAATAGGAAACTGGTTCTCAAAGAGGTGGAATTCAGGGTTGGGGGGGTGGCATCTGGAAATCCCTGTGATCCAAATCTGCTAATTCTGCGGTGTAAGATCCCCACAGCCTCAAAAGACTCTTGCTTGACGTTGGAACCGGTCCCCCCCTCAGAATGAATGACTTTCTGTGCCAAAAGTTTTCTCTTCGCTATTCTATTAAATAGTAAAGATCTAGAACATTTTCCAGCCAAATTTCTTTACTTTTGGCAGTGATTTTCAACCTCAGCTGAGAAATTAGCAGGACCTGGGAGCTTTACAACTCCTCATACCCAGGTCAATTATAGCAGAATCTCTGGAAATCTCTGAAATCCAGACATCCGTAAAGTATATCATGTGACTCTTTAAGGCTTCTATAAATCCATGACCCCTCCCCCCATTTTTAGTTAATTCATTACTTGAACAACCCTTGCTGTTCTTCGCATATTTAACCTATTTTTCTTGTTTTACAGTTTAATCTCATTTCTTCTCGGTAGTGCATTATATAGAATAAAAATTAATATTTTGGGACAGATATTTATTTCTAAGAAGTGAAAGCTGAGAGAGATGCAGGGTTTCAAATCATCCTGCATAAAGTAGGTTACAAGGGAAAGAAAGGATCTAGCTCAGCTGAAAGAAGCTAGTTGATCTAGTTTGTTTGTTTGTTTGTTTGTTTGTTTGTTTTTTAAAGGCTTTATTTATTCATGAGAGATACACACAGAGAGAGGCTGAGACACAGGCAGAGGGAGAAGCAGGCTCCACGCAGGGAGCCCGACATGGGACTCGATCCCAGGTCTCCAGGATCACACCCTGGGCGGAAAGCGGCACTAAACTGCCGAGCCACCCGGGCTACCCAAGCTGATCTAGTTTAGAGCTGGCCTCCAAGAATTGTGTCCAGAAGTAAAAATTTCAAGAAGTAAAATTTTTCAAGAGTGTGGGGATTCAGTGCAGGAAGAGGTGTGTACCAGCACCGTCTAGGCAAGGCTTTTCATAGTCATCAGCTGGTGGGAATATCTTGATTCCCAGAGGGAGTTGGAACTGGCAGTTGTGGGAATACTGGAGTAGCAGAATGAGTTAGATGACAGGGGCTCCATTCTCAGCAGACAAGTGGAGCAGAAACCAGGAATAAAGTTGCTTAGATTGGGAATACCTGCTAGGCGCATGGGCTACGTTTTGGTCCACTGAAATAAATACACTGGAGGCTAGTTGAGGGCACCCTGTAGGAACAGGCTGCTGATACCCACCTGGCCTTGGTGGTCATTGGTTGGCTCTAACCTAAAGATTCTTCAGGTTGAAGCTAGTTCTCGCCAAATGTAGAGACAAGACCTTATTGGAATGGGTATAGTGTAGTATAAGAGCACCAGCCCTAAGGTCAGGAGACCTGAGGTCTAGTCTCATTTTCTAAAAGAACTAGATTTGCAGCCTGAGACAACTCATTTAATCTAGTAAGCTTCTGTTTTTCTGCATCGATGAAATAAAAAGTACTCTCTTAATGTCTAGTACTATTCCTTTCAGGTCTGTGAATATTGCTGTAAAAAAGTGAAAGCAACAAATGTGCCCAAGTAATATGTACAGTAGAAAACTTTAAAAGAGTGTGTTTTTACATAGGGTGTGATGTTCTTGAGCTAGTCTTCTTACTGTTCTCATGTTGCCTGAGGCATACTGTAGTCCTATAGAGGTAGTCTGTGCCTCCCAGGCTTGATCTCAGTTTAAGCTACTTGTCTTCTGAGGTGATCCCAGGAACTGGCAACTCTGTGCCCTGATACTTAGAGCCAGTACTTTCTGAAGCATATTGACTCAGCATTTGTCATTTTATACACAGTGATGGCAAGAAAAAAATTCAATATTAGAACAGTTGTACCCTTAAGTGAAGTCTCAGTAGAGCCTCATGATAAAAATAAGTGCTAGAAGCACTATTATTGCTTTACATCAACTTCATTTGGTTCATCAAAAATCAAAAGGCATTTATTTACCAGATTAGGTAACTATTACTGAAGTTAGGATCTGTTGTGAGCCAAGAATTTCAGCTTTTTTTTTTTTAAGATTTTTATTTATTTATTCATGACAGACACACAGAGAGAGAGAGGCAGAGACACAGGCAGAGGGAGAAGCAGGCTCCATGCAGGGAGCCCAATGCGGGACTCGATCCCGGGACCCCAGGATCACGCCCTGGGCCGAAGGCAGGCGTTAAACCACTGAGCCACCCAGGGATCCCTTTCAATGTGTTTTTTGTTCAACGTGAGCCTGGTGTCTGTCGCTCACACTGAATGCCAATACAAAAGTCTGCTTGAGAGTATGTTGCTTGCACACAATCTCATGAACTTATTTTTTTCTCTACTGACTAGAAACTGGTACTATAGCCAAATTAGATGTCAGCACAAAGGGAATTCAGTGGCATACCTGAACAGAAGTGACAAGCGAAAATCAATTAAAGGAGCCAGCCACATGGGTATATTTGGTAACACAGGCCAGCACTATAGGAATCTTATACTCATTGCCTTCCTTGAGATCAATGCTTTGACTTTGTGCATTGCTAACACACACATAAACCTTTGTTCATCATGATCTTTTTGATGATGGTTTTGAACATATGTTGGGTTTTTCTGTTTGTTTTTGATGGCTCAGCTTATAACTTGTTTTCGGTGTCCCCTGTCCCACAAAGATGAGACTTGAGGGAAGAACAACATTGTATTTTCCACTTCTGAATCCAGAGACTTAGAGACTGGTAGGTGAATAGGCACGTGACTGAGATGCTAGCAGATATTTAATGGAGGCTTCATTATTCTGGAGCAGAGATACTCTTTTTCTCTTGGAAATTAGAAAGGAAGCATATAAGCTTTCCACAGCTACTGCTGCCATTTTTGTTAACTACAAGGAATACGATTTTAGGCTTAAGCAGACACCACACTAGAGGGCAAGACAGATTTTGAGAAAGCAGGTCTTGAGTGACATTGCTGAGCCACTAGACTACTACTGACCAGAAGCCCATCCATCCCTTTTTTTAAAGTAAGCTTCATGCCCGTTGTGGGACTTAAACTCACGACCTCATGATCAAGAGTTGTGTGCTCTACTCTACTGACTGAGGCAACCAGGTGCCCCCAAATGCCTACCCTTTTCCAAGAGTTTATGTTATTCAATAAATGTCTATATAATTTGAGCTAATATGAGTCAGGTTTTCTACAGCTTGCAACATAAAGATTCCTAAAGCATATACTTCTCAGTCTTTTGTTTTTTCAGTGCATTGTAACATTTTCTTGGTTCAATTTTTATGTCATTTTTTTTCCTAATCTACACTGTAATATTATATATGTCTTACTTCTAATTGGGCCAGAAGTTCAGAGCTTGCAAAGGTATATATCAAACATGTCTTTAGATTCATTTCATCTTAAACAGGACCCTGTGTATTCATTAGTCCTTTATATATCAGATGTGAACCTCAGAATGCTTCAGACACTGTGTTAATAAGTATAGAGGACAGAGAGTTATCTGGTGGTAGCAAGCTACCCCAAAACTTAGTGGCTTAAAAAAAAGGTATTTTGATAAGATTCATCAGGGATAGTATAACCCTTCTCTATGTGGTATTACTGGGCTGGAGGCATTATTTCCAAGTTGATACACTTCCATGACAGGCAAATGGGTGCTAGCTGTCACCTGAGAATACAGTCGGAACTGTCAGCTGGGGGCTTTGATTTCTCTCCACATAGGTTCTTCCATGGTGCTTCCTTAATATTAGGAATCAGCTGATTCTTGGGCTTACATTTAATATTAGTATCAGCTGATACTTGGGCTTCCTTAAATGACAAAGGTTTGGATCTTCCATGAAATTTCCTTCCAGGGTAAGATTGCTAAACTGTTTCAAGCCTTTCAAAGAACTTTGATGCTGTAGTTAGTAAATTAGCTCCATGTGAGTTGTAAACTAAGGGGAAGTATGGTAATTTAGGTCCTGTGAGATTAAATGTCATAAGAGATGGTCTTTCTATACTTACATGGGTTAAAACTTATTTGTAATTGTCTTGGTATGGAAATAAGCATTCCCCCCCCCCCTTTCTTTTTTTTACCAGTACTAGGCTTTGTAGATGTAAAAACTTCATATGAAAATTTCTGGAATTCTGACCATTACCTTGTGCAATACAATGTGGGATGCTGTTGTCAACTCCCCTGAATTAAACAGCTTTTTGATAGAAAGATGATCATCTGGATTCTAAATTTGAAGACAAGACTCAATTTTAGTTAAATATAAACCTTTAGGTAGCATCACAAGTGGAATAGTTAAGTTTCCTTTGTAAGCTGAAACCAAATGCACATTTTATTTATTCAACAGAGTTGATCAATTACCTTCTGTTTACTAAATTCTGTCCCTGTATTATGCCAAGATAAAAGGAGGAATAGCCAAACATGTCATTCTTTATCTTCTAGGAATTTTCAGGCCAATGTAGAAAACAGAGAATCAGATCAGTATAAATTAGTATTTTGATGAGTTGGCTAACCTGAGTGAGAGATCAGGTTGGGAAAGAGGAGGTAACATTTGGTACCATTTGCATCTTTTATACCCAGCATATTTCACACAATGCTTGGCACACTGTAGGTACTTAGAAAATGTTTGTGGAATTAAGTTTGAAATGTACTATGAAGAATAAATAGTTGACAAGAGCCTAAATTAAAGCAGAAATGATGGAGAAACAGAGAAAGATGGTGGTGTGATTTCTGATTGGAACAATATCAGAAGGCGTGGGTAAGTTCCAAAGTTTCAAGCTCTGGCAGATGGATAGTTTGTTATTAACTGAACAAGGAGAACACAGAAGTTGGTTTGAGATCAGTGGAACGATAAGAGAAATTTATTTTAGGTTTTGACTTGTTAAAGTCAGGGTTTTTGAGGGAACATCTTTATGAGATTGTTCAGTAAGCATTCAGAGAAACCTGGTCAGTCCTGGAGCTCCAGTGGAGGAAATGAAGATAAAAATTCAGGATTCATCGAAATATTTGATACACACAGCCATGGGAGTAGTGGGTGGGATTGCTCAAAGTGATAAAAAAATCTCCATGATAGGTCTATGAAGAAGGTAATGTTTTTAAATTGGTATTTCTAGAGCTGATTAAATTTATTTGAAAAGGTGATCCACTCAATAGAACCAAGCACCTCAGTAGCCTGTTTCTATGGAAGTAAGTGGGTGTCCTGATTCACAGTATAGCAAGTGCTGACTCTTAACAGTGCATTTGCTGTCATTCTGTCTTCCCTTTGCTGCTTTCATCTCTTGCATGTGAGTAAAATTGCAGGAAGGGCTCTCCTGTCATTGTGCCAGTCCCAGCATTACTCCTGCCCAACCACAACATACAGCTCACTCACCTCAGAAAGAAAGGCAAAGTTCCAGTGTGATTGCTGCTGCTTCATTGCTTTTAAGAGCAAAAATTATCTCAGAATGATCAGAGCCTCTTGCTGTATCTGTAAGACGCCGTCGTCGCTGGAGACTTGTCACAGCTAATAACAATTTACACTGCGGTCCAAGGAAGGGTCTATAGAAAATGTTCTTTCACTTCTATCGCTCAGAAGACATCTGACTACTTTATGTGTGTGTGCAGTTGGCTGCAATTTTTTACATTATTAGAACCATTACAGTGTTCATCTTTATAGATCTTCTTTGAATGCTTTGTACTTTACTTTTATATCAATAAAGTAACCACTGACACCCTTTATGCAATGTTATCTTTAGTGAAAAAGTCCTCCTCAGTAAAAATTTAAACTATATTGCCCAATCTCAAGTCTTTTTCCCCCTCCTCCACCAAGATATCTTGACCTATCTGATAGGGCTGTTGAGCATCTGAACTATGGCTAGTCCAAATTGAGATATGCTGCAGCCATAAAACACATTGGATTTTGAAGACATAAGCATTAAGAAAAGTAAAATATATCATTAATTTTTATACTGAGTACATGTTAAGATGATAATATTTTGGGTATATCGGGTCTGAGAAAATCTATTAATTTTACCATTTTTTCTTTTGCTTTTCTTAACGTAGCTACTAGAAAATTTTAAATTGCATACATGTTTCTTTCAGACAGTACTGATGTAGACTAAACTACTCTAAAGACAACCCCTTCCCACAACATACCCTAAATGAGTTGTCCCTACTTACAGGTTTGTTAGTGATTACTTGCTCTTGTGCCTAATGTCACTGCCCAGTGCTGAAGCCTTTGGTAATCCAGCAACAGTTCTGGTGATTTTTAAAGCTAGATTTGTTGATTACAGAGAATTTTGCAAAGGGCAGATTGGGGAAATAATTCACATTTATTGAGCTACTCAGAAGTAATACTTATAACCAGTAAAACATCTGTTGGGGACCATGGCAAGATGTTCTCTGTTTTTGGCTATAATTTCTATAAAAATGACTATTGGATTTTATAAAATACGTTTTTACTTTCTACCTTGTTCCAAAATGGATTTTAAATAGCCAATTTAATAAAGTAATTAATCGGTTAGCACCTTTTTAGGAATCCACCAATAGAAAGATGGTATCTGTTATTTTAGGAAATGAGCTAGTTGAAATTCCAGTAAAATAAAAATTCACACTCCTCTAGATGATTGCTTCTTATCCTTTTTTTGGTCTGTCTCCTGAGACCAGACCTCATTCATCTGGAAACAAAGCACTGTCAGTCTGACCAAGGACAATCCATAAGAGGATCTCGCATTTAGAATGCCTCACCTTCTCAAATTGTGCTTTGAAGTTGAAAGTAAACATAGACCCTGCTCCTCCTGGTTGGTACATGTCTAGAGCCTAAATGTCTTCTAACATGGAAACTAACAATTTTAGGGGGGAAAAGTGTCCAAAACTAAGTTGTAAATTTAAGAAATAACTGCCCACCTCTTTTTTATGATGATAAAGGAAATTCTCCACTTCCTGCAGATACTTACTCAGTTACAGCTATTTAATGATTCTCTATATACATATAAGAAAGAGTATCTTCCTGTCTCAACCTTACTCCTACTTATTAATCTGAGGATTTGTATTGCTGGAGTGTGAGAACATTTGATGTCAGCATTTCTCTTTTTAAGTTTCTGTGATTTAATACCTACTATGTGTCACACACTTTCTAGGGCTTTGCCTGTGGATAATACACATAAATACAGAATGGATGGACCTTGCCTTCAGTCATCTAAGAGGCAAATAGACATGTATATGGTTACATATAAATGATTAAATCAATTCAGTAGTGTACAAAGTGCAGTAAATTCTATTGAAGGGAAGGGATCAAAAAAGTCTTTTTGGAAGGAAGCATGGGATTTCAAAAGGGGCAAGTTATAGGGAAAGTGAAGGGCTCAATATGAATAAAGACCTTAAAAAAATATATCTAGTAGGTTCAGCACACAAGTCACCAAAGACGGTGATTAAAGGAGCAAGTGCAGGGAGATGAAACCGCATGGCAGATTAGAAACAGACTCCCCAGGGCCCCTTCTCCCAAGGTAGGGAGTCTGCACCCAGTTCTCTTGATATTCTGAAGGATTTTGAGCAGAGTAACATATTCAAATCTGTGTTTGCTGAAGACAAAGACAAGCACTTTGAAAGATAATGGGTGGGAAAGAGCGAAAGAGTCTGGTGTCAAGGAAACCAGTTTCACAGAATTCTGGGTTTTAAAAAGGAGAGATATGGCCCTCTACTAAGGCAGTGCTAACAGAAATAGAGGCTAGGATGGATCTGAAAAACTGAATTTGGGGAGTGATTGAATGATGATGAAAGCAAGCTTTGAGTAATTGCTGTTTAACTCCTAACAACCACCTGCTGTTATTAGTCTTCCCACTTTATACCTGAGGCATAGGGGTGCTAAGAAACTTGCCCCAAGAATACAATGCCATTGCTCAAGAGGAGTTAAATTCAGCCCCAGGCAATCTTGCCTGCGTCCAAGCTCTTAATTTCTATTTCTCCCTGGAAATGGAGGAAAAGCATTTCTGAAGTCCTAACATTTCTAGCTTCGTTGGCTGTTGCTTCCACCAAAGGAAAGAGGAACTTTGTCCTTTACATCTTGGTGCTCATTGAAGGTTCTTTTTGAGGGTTTATGCTCATCTCATTCCACATGCTTTTCTATAATAATAAACTCAGGCACCCATTCCTCTCCTTGCCCATGACTCCATGTTCTGTTATCTTTAGTACAGATACTCTGTCCTGTACTTCCTGTTGCCAGCTGGCTGGCTCCTTGGTAGACCACAAGCTTGTCAAAGTAAACAGCCCCAAACCAACCCCATTAGTTACTAGTAATGACATAACCATGCTGTTATGCAGCCCACCAAGTTGAAAACTAGGATTTCATCCTGACTACTCTCACATACAGCCATTATCTTACTTGAACTAGAAGCATCTCAAGAGTCTCATTCGGTCCCTTAGGTGGCCTTTTTTTTTTTTTTTTAACCCCCTGCCTTCTTCTCTTGGCTTGCATGCCTGCATACATACAGAAATAACTGCCTACCTACCAACCAATCAGTTGGCATAATTTGGAGTACTACAGAGCAGCAAAAGACTAAAAGTAGCCATAAGAGGGAGAGGAGGAGAAAGAAAGTAGGTAATCTCAGGAGGGGGAGGGAATAGTACATAAATTTGCTTTTAAGAAAATAATTATCCGAGGTTTCAAAAAGCTTTGAAATAAAATTGAAAACCATTTAGCAAAGTATGTTGTTAGGAAGTTAATAATATTCAGAAAAATAAATGGGATAATTGGGACTATAAATAACTTTTGAATATTTCAAGGACTTGGGTAGTTCTCAGTATTCTTGCTTTTTAACCTTGTGTAAATAGCATCATTTTTTTTTAACTTAGGCTTTAAGATTTTATTTATTTATTCATGAGATACACAGAGAGAGGGAGAGAGGCAGAGACACAGGCAGAGGGAGAAGCAGGCTCCATGCAGGGAGCCCGACGTGGGACTCGATCCCAGGTCTCCCGGATCACGCCCTGGGCGGAAGGCAGGCGCCAAACCGCTGAGCCACCCAGGGATCCCAAAATAGCATCATTTTATATATGTTACTCGTTTACAGCCTGGTACTAGTTCCAGCAGCTCATAAAAGATATAAAGTTAAAAAGTAAGAGGTATGTGGGCAAACCTTTATATTAAAAAATGTTGTCTAGCCATGTAATCGTAAATCAGTACCTAAAAAAATGTTTAAATAAATTTAATAGGCATCTTTTTTTTATTAACCCAAACTTTAAAATTTGAATAAAGGTTGTAAATGTTTGAGTTCTTAGTGTATATGGCACCATGCATGTCTGTTATTGGTAATTGCTGGTGTGTACTATAAATAGTAGGTAGAGTTGAATGAGAAATGGTATTCTATAAACAACAATGAAGCCTACTATTAGCCATTTTTCTTATTCAAATAGAGATTCAAAATATTTCATAATAGTATTCTAAAACTTTTTTCTCAAAATGGTTTGAGGAAAGTCCCTCCACATAACTCTTGTTTATGACTCAAGAAATTACTTTCTTGGTGTATGTGCGTTTATACCGTGTGTGCTTTCTTTTACGGATCTATCCGATTCTTTAATTTCCTCCCAAAAGAAACAATCTGGCATTTGTGGCTATAAATTATGTATAATCTTAGTGGGAGACAGTGTTGCTTATTTGTTTAACTTGATAATTAAATTAGATACCCATTTTGGAAAACCAAAACTTTAAATATCTGCCCTCAAAGTCATGCTCCGGGTGAATCTCAGAAGCAGCCAGCCGCTGGCAGGTGCTGCGCTGAGTCCCTTCCCCTGGCGGCCTCCGCCTTGCACGGGGTCTTCGCCCCGCCTCTGGCTCTGGCTCCGGCTCCGGCTCCGGCTCCGGCTCCGGCTCCGGCTCGGCTCCGGCTCGGCTCCGGCTCGGCTCCGGCTCCGGCTCCGGCTCCGGCTCCGGCTCCGGCTCGGCTCCGGCTCGCTCTCCTACTTCTCTCTCCCTTCCTGGCCTGCTTGTCAGCTTCTGAATTAATCATGCATCATCATCACAGTTTATCTATTTTTATTTGTTGCCAGCCACTGGCTTTGTAGAGTACCGAACACACGAAGGAAGACCCCTTGCTAGCCAGTCACCAGGCCCTAAAATTACTTTTTTCCTATACATTAAAAACAACTGTGCATGTGTTTCCTTCTGAACCGTTTACGCATCCAGTGATTCGGTTGGGCACTCAATTAGCAAGACACAGATGTTAGAAAGTACAAAAAACCGGAAAGGTGAGGGGGGAGGAGAGGCAGGTGAATGATTAAGCGAGCTCAGAAATGCTCGGAGCCCGGGCGGCGGCGGCGGCGGCGGCGGGGGGGGGGGGGGGGGCGGCGGGGGGGGGCGGGGCGCGGCGGCGGCGCGGGCCGGGCCGGGCCGGGCAACAAAGCTGCGGCGGGGCGAGCTCCCAGCAGGCACCGCTCCGCACCGCCCTCCGCCCGCCCTCCGCCCGCGCTCCAGGCTTCCCGGCAGGCAGCCCTCGCCCCGCCCGCCCGGCCCGCCCCACCCCGCCCCACCCCGCGTCCTGCCCTCCTCCTTCCCGCACGTAGGCCGGCGGCGGGGGAGGACGTGGAGCGCTGGCCGGAGCGCCCCTTCCCCTGGAGCCGCAGCCGCGTGTTGGCCCCGTGGCCCTCTGCCCTGAGCTGGCGGCCCTGGGCCCTCCCCCGGGCCTGCGGCGGGGAGCTCGGGCGGCGTGTGCAAGCCAGGAGACCGGCTCCCGGGCGGGGCCGAGGCACTGTCGGGCACCGCTGTGTGGAGTTTCTGCTGACACAGCCTGACGTTAAGTGAAACACTCCAGCTGGACTGGCGAAGCCAAGAGCGTTTCTTCCGTGCCATTTTAGCCACAGGCTACCCTGAATGGCTTCATCTGCCCCCCGACCTGCTCCCGCGGGACTTGCCGAACTCTGCGTGTTTTCCTACTTCCTTTGGTGCCTCTCTTTCTGCCCCTCTTCCCCGGCCCCCGAAGAAATGCCACCGCCTAACTTCCAGGGCTCGATGAGGTCGCAACTCGCTTGCGCAACTACCAGTGCCCGGTGGTGGAAAAGAACAGGGCGCCGGGGAGGAAGGACGCAGGGTCGGAGCCGAGCCCAGGCCTCCGCGCGTCGGGGGGGGCCGGCGCTGCGGGGCGGGGGAGGGGGCGGGGAGGGGGCGGGGGGACGCCGAGCAGGGCGTGTCACGCGCCCCCGGGTGGGGCGGGGCGGGGCCTGCGGCGGGGCGGGCCTGCGGCGGGGGCGGGGCCTGCGGCGGGGGCGGGCGGCAGAGCGCTGGGTGGGGCCGCGGGCGCCTCCGGGCGAGGGGCGGGACCTGCTGGCTGGGGCGAGGCTCGAGCTCTGAACCCGGTGGACAAAAACAGGGCGGGACGGCGGGTGAGGGGCGGGGTCAGTCCGGGGTTTCGGCTCCCAATGCCGAGCGGGGCCCCGTGCTGGAGGGCGGAGGGGCGGGGGCGGGGCGGGGGCGGGGGCCGGGCGCCGGCAGGCAGGCGGAGCCTGAAGCCCAGGCCTGCGAGAGCTCTGCTGGGCTGGAGCCAGAGTGACGGAGGCTGGGGCTGCTTAGACAGGCGTTTGTGTAAAATAATCTGCAGCGAAGTACGCGCTCATCAGCCTTCCGTGGCGGGAAAACCTGCTCACAGCATTCTTTTAGAAGCTAAGCAAATTCTTAAGTTTGTCTGATTTTGTCTCCTGCCTGTGATTTCCTATCTTAATTAAATGCTAACAGATCATTTCAGAATATTGCCTTTTCTGCTTTTCAGCCTGTCTCTGATGAAGACTCAAACATCCTTCATTAGGTCTTCTCTTTGGTCACTTTCTATGGGAGTTTTAAGTAGAATGTTGCAATCTGGACGCCTTTGACTACATTTTCAGCTAAACAAGGTGACACATAAAACTGTAATAGATTAGTTAAGACACGCATTTAATCCAACTAGTAGTAAGCAATTATGGCCACTTTGTTTGTAAACTTCTTTTATTCCACTCAGTGGAGTATATAATTTTTAAAAGTCTGTTTACTGTGTTGATACCACTTAGATAAGTAGCTTATTGTTTAGTAGTGGAGGTTCTGCTTACTCTCTATCATACTCAGATAAACTGAAAATTGATGAAATTTCCTTTAAAATGGAATCCAGAGGCTAGTGGAGGAGCTCTACTGCCCACCACTTCTGATCAACTGCAGACCCCGTAGGTAGACACATACTCTGCGAATCCATCCAGCTCTAGCTAAGACTTCCAAGTTTCCCGGCCTGAAGAAAGGTTTTCTCCTCCCACAGCAACAGTTTAGCCAGTGAAAGACTGTCCTAACTCAGAAACCACTATACTTCTAACAGTTTACTACATTAGACTTTTTGTTTATAATACCCCTCTCAGTTTCCTGCTTTTGCTTTATTTTATTTTTTTATTTTATTTATTTATTTATTTATTTTTTTTGCTTTTCCTTTATAAAATGTTCCTCTCTTTTGTTCTTGGGAGTCAGCTATGGTTTTGTCATAGCTTGCTTGTTCTGAGTTGCAATTCTCTATTTCTTTCTTTTTGAAGATTTTATTTATTTATTTATTTATTTATTTATTTATTTATTTATTTATTTATTTTTATTTGAGAGAGAGCGAATGCTCACGTGTGAATGTGAGCTGGGGGACAGAGGAGAGAGTGCATCCCAAAGTCAAAGAGGAGCCCTTGCAGGGCAAGATCCCAGGATTCCAAAATCATGAACCCATTGGAAATCAAGGGTCAGTCGCTCCATCCAATGAGCCACCATTCTCCATTTCAGTTAACTTTTGCTGTAAAATAACAGGCAGTTTTATTTTTAAGTTTCTCACAACTTAATTTTGAAACTCTTGAATTTTAAGTGTTGGTTTATTATGAGAATTATAGTCTGCCTCTATCAATATTGATAAACTAAGAAATGAGTGTTCAGAAGGTTATAAGAGAAATGGCTTTCAGTAATTCTGAATATTAACATTCTGTTTGCTTTCATGCCTTATAAAAGTTACAGTGTTTGTGGTATATATGAATATACACAGTATTTTCACTTGTATATACAAACATTTAATTTTAAATAGATTGTATCAGGGACATTCTAACCTTGATCAAGTTGCTACTCACTTAATGACACCAGCCAGTTCCATTTTAAGTTAAATTAAATCCAAAATTCTTTTTGTTTCATTACAAGAGGTAGTCGCGTACCAGGATCTAATGTCGTAATCCCCATCCCTCTTCATATTGTAGTGAGTAGGGAGAGCAAATGTAGTGTTAGGGGTAAACCCTGATTGGTGGCCATCTGTAGGCTAAGATTAGCAGCTCTTTTTAGGTTTTGAGCTTCAGTCGTGTGTAGTAATGGTTAAATTGATTTAGGTGTGTGAGTTTGGGGATGTTTACCTCCTTAGCTTTGTGAATATTGACTAATGGAAGGGCTTAATTTTCTCTGTATCTCAGAAAGATACCTATAATTGGAAAAGAAAACGAACAAACTCTTTCACATAACCTGAAATTTTAAAACAGTGCAACCTTAACTGAATCAGTTTCAGAACAATTTCACCTGTCACCTTCCACATATTCAGTAGTTAATCAGCGCTTCTCCCAGCTCCAATGGTGAAAATGCATCTGGAAATATAGGTACATCAAGCTTTACTTAGGGGGCACCTGGGTGGTTCAGTGGTTGAGTGTCTGCCTTCAGGCTCAGGTCCTGGTCCTGGGATCGAGTCCCTGCATCAGGCTCCCCCGCAGGGAGTCTGCTTCTCCCTCGGCCTATATCTCTGCCTCTCTCTGTGTGTCTCTCATGAATAAATACATAAATCTTAAAAAAAAAAAAATAAAAGCTTTACTTAGGAATTACCATCCTAATACTACCTAGAAAGTCTTGGATTTTAAAAATCCTAACTCAATTGAGTATCAGCACAAAAGTTGTGTCTATTTGGATAGTCATTTATGCCCATTCTCCCCAAGAGTACAGTTTCTATTTGCTTTAGGCATTTGCCTGGTTTACAGTAAAATTCTAAAGTTATACTTTGCCCACCTAATATCCTAGTGAATATGAGATTCCAGTATCCACCCTCCCCGAGGCTCTCCAAGGGACTCTTGAAGTAAATAATTTCAATGAGATTTACTTTTTATTTTATTATTTTATTTTATTTTATTGTAATTTATTTGAGAGAGAGCATGCACAAGCATGGGGGTGGCGGGGGTGCAGAGGGAGAGGGAGGGAGGAAGGAGCAGGCTTCCCCATGTGGGGCTTGATCCCAGGGCCCTGAGATCATAATCTGAGCAGAAATGCTTCACATCTGAAGGTTGTATAATATTTTTAAGATGCTTAACTGACTTAGCCACCCAGATGCCCCTTCAGTGAATTTCAAGCAAATGCCTGATTTAACGAATTTTGCATTCATATTATAGATAGGGCTAAAATACACATATGCAGACATATACATGCACGCATATACACACATGTTAACAAGAGTTAGTTATCTCAGAGGTTAACTTTTACGCATTTCCTCTTTTTTAAGATACTGAATTTGTATTAATCATAATTGGTAACAACTGTCCCATTTTAAAAAAGTAATATATGACGTTGAGCTAACATTTCATATGAGTAGTTTTATCTCTGTGTGCTGGGTTGTCACTGAACTCCAGAGCTGTTTCCTGGAGGGAAACTTTGTTTTACATTTTACTTAAGCTGTACTTTGCTTTGTAGCAGCTCTTTTTTGTAGCCCTTGAGGCAGGTTAACTGTGTCAGCAATGGAGGTAGTGTTCATCCCAAACACTGCTTTGGATTCATGTTAATAAAAAAGATCTGATTTGAGATCTACCAGTTTTCAATCTTTTGAATTATTGGTAGCTGGGACTTTTAATATCTAGACTAGGGTTTCTTAATCTTGGTCCCATTGACATTTTGGGCCTGATAATTCATTGTTGTAAAGAGGCTATTCTGTGCACTGTATTATTTACCCACCAGATACCAGGAGCAAACCCCTCCCTCCAGTTCTGATGACCAAAAATGTTTCTGGACATTGTTGAATGTCCCCTAGATTGGGGCAAGAGGGGGCACACAAAATTGCCTCTGGTTGAGAACCATTGGTCTAGACAAAACTTAAATTCACTGGAAATCCTTGGCCAAAAGTGTTTATAAACTTTGGTAAAACATGACACGAATGAATGAAACATGAAATAAATAAAACCATCTAAGTAGCTAGTTTCTTTTCAAGTTTGGTTGTACACTGTTTATTTTAGAAACCTCATTTTTGCTTAAGCTGTGAAGAATTTGTATGAACAAAACTGACTCTACTTAATAATATGGAAAGGACCTCCTGAGAGTAGATGTTTCAGACATTAAAAATTAAGCTTTTCAACTTTGAGACTGTATTCCAAGCTTTTGCTACTTTTTAAGTAGTAAGTAGTTTCATGGTGTAACTTCTGTAACTCCTAGAGTTACTGGAGCTGACTTACCAAACAAATGTAAATAAATATGTGGTCCTTTAAGAGTTTTTTAAGATTTCATTTTCAAAAATTGAGCTTCAAGATTTCTGAGCTAAGAGCAAGGGGTACAGTTAGTTACAAAGAGGGAAGTATCATGCTTCACATCTGAAGGTTGTATAATATTTTCAAGCCTGAGCCGGTACATACTACTTTAGCCTTAGTGTTGACTGTAGTTTTGATTTTAAGTTAATTTGCTAGTTTTCATGTTGGAGTTCAAATTTATAGGCCATTTGTATTGAATAAAAACATTTTTTTATTAGACACATTCTTTTCTAACTTCCAACTGGCAATTCCCAAATCATGCAGAAATCTCTAGAAGTTATCAACTGAAGATTTCAATTATATGAAACATAATTTATCAAAACAAACCAAAACATAACGTTGTACTATACAATGAAAATGAAAGGCATTTTGAGGGTGAGAAGGTATGGAATGTTATTTAAATTTTTTATCTGTATATTTGGAAAAGGTGACATTTTCTGAGTGCCATGGATTATTGCATTTTGAAATGCAAAACAAGATAACATATAAGGATAGTATTTTTATAGAATCTGAAAACAGTTGTAATAGAACACTTTTATTACCCAAAAAGTTTCCCTTGCCCCTTACCTCCTTCTATCATACCCAGTTCCAGGCAAACACTTATCTATTTTCTTTCCCTGTAGATTTGCTTTTTCTGAAATGTTACAGGGGGGATCCCTGGATGGTTCAGTGGTTTAGTACCTGCCTTTGGCCCAGAGCACGATCCTGGAGTCCCAGGATTGAGCTCCCGGCATGGAGCCTGCTTTTCCCTCCTCCTGTGTCTCTGCCTCTTTCTCTCTATGTCATGAATGAATGAATGAATGAATGAATGAATGAATGAATGAATGAATGAATGAATGGTATTAAATCATACAGCCTCTTTTATTTGGCATAACACTTTTGAGATTCATTCATGTTCAGATAATTTCTTTTTTATTGGTGAGTAATTTTCCATTGTGTGCATGTGGTCCGTAGTTTCATCGGTTCACTAATTGATAGACATTTGCATTGCTCGCAGTCTTTGACAATTATGAATAAAGCCTCGATAAATATTCTCATATGGGCTTTCACGTGAACGTGTTTTCATTTCTCTTGGGTACATACCTACAAGGGGAATTTCTAGATCATATGGTAATAAGCTTACTTTTACCTTCTCGGAAACTGTCAAACTCTTTTCCAAAGTGTCTCTGTTATTTTACCACAATTAGATTATTAAAAAAAAAATCTGTTCTCATGTTTGAATTCCATGTTTCTTCACAAATCACTCTTTTGGGAAAGGAGTATATAGTACTGCTATCTGGTGGAATCAGAGAATTCTTTCCTCGGTAGATCTTATTTAGGGGAGCACTGTAATCCCATCACTAGTATTTTAGAAAGTTACTTTACTATTTCATGTCAGGACATGCCTCTTGATAGGAGATAGCTTTTTTTAATAAAGCAGTTACAGATGAGTGTCACAGCTTGGTGCCATACTTCCTCTTGGGGCCAGTCTTGGGTCCCTTCCTCAAGGGGAAGGGTTCAGTTTTGTGCCTCTTGTCTGACCTGTCTCACGTGTCCTCAGACACCAGTTCTTAAGTGGGCGGAGGAGTGTTTCTAATTTTCTGCCTCTTTTCTGTACTAAAATGTCTATCTCTTGAATCATCAGTATTTTTTGACTGCTGAAAACTCTACTTTAGAATCTTTGTGTTCATTCTGGAAGATTAATATTGAAGAATTTTGAGCAAATGAACTCAGTAGTAAAACTTTTTCACACAACTAATAACTATTTTTAAAGGCTTCCTCTTTTTCTTGTACAGTTTTTTTTTTTTTAAGATATATTTGTTTTGGAGAGAGGAAGAGGGGGCAGAGTCACTATACAGTGGTCTGCTGACAGTTACTTGCCTTGAAAACTTCAACTCTTTTTTTTTTTTTTTTTTAATTTGCCCCTTCCAGAACTTCCTGTACTGGCCTCAGTTTCCTTCACATACTGATGCTCCTGGCTTGAAAGTTTTCTTGTTGCCCTCAGCAGATAAGGCTGGCCTTAAACAGCCGACTTGAGCAGACAAAGGAGGTGACATGGCTCCTGGGGGGCCGGTGTAGATTAGCTTGTTTGGACGAATACCACTTTACAGAACTATGAAAATTGAAAAGTGGTTGACTTCCCCAGAGACTTCTTTCTTAGTTTTACAGTTACTAGCTTACCTAACTAACGGAGCGGATTCTTCAAAATAAGTCCCATCCAAAACAAAAATAAGATTTAAAGTAAAAGGTAGAAGTTTGTGGTTAAATTTAAGTATCACTAACTTTATGTTCTTTTTCCTCTCTTTACTAAGTCATCTCTCTGTTCCAACTTGATCATCAAAATAGCCCTGAACAGTTTAAAACTTTTGAAAGGCCTTAAAGAAATACAGGGTAATAAAAGTGTGATTATCACCACTATCCCAGTAGTTTAAAAACCAGTGTATTTTGGTAGCAGTATTTTTGGGTAAAAAGGGAGATTTGACACCTGCCATTTTTTCTCACATGCAGACTCTAGTGACAGAGTTGGGGGATGGTGGGACATGTGGACAGGGAAGAAGGGAGCAGGAAAAGGAAACCAGTGATGCATAATTAAATATATTAGGTATAAACAGCCATTTGGGGCAGTAATAGAAGTTTAATTTGTTGATTTAAAAATATTTTTGTTTTTAGAACACCTTTTCATTCTAATCTAATCACTTTAAGTCACCTTTTTGTGCCTCCGACCCTTGGACACAGGAATGCATGTCACATGGCCTTTATGTGGGTCTCCACAACCTGTCTCTAGGACCTCATCTGCATACTGACTTCATAACAACTTTCAACTTGCTTTTCTGAGCCAGCCTTAATCGTGGGTAGGATTGGAAAGGGGGAGTTAAGTATGGGCAAATAGTAGTTTAGCTAAATTTTCAGTTACCTTAGTAGGTATATCTGGTTATTTTTAACATACAAAATTTTCCTCATTATGAAATATTTTTAAAATTAGAGAAAAAAGTTTATATTACTGGCTTTTTTAGAGCATTTGAATTTATCAAACTATAGTGTAGTGCATTTAATATAGTATATAGAAAATCTGATAATTTTTTGTATCAATTTATATATGAGTAAGTTGATACATGGGTAAACAGGGAGGTGTTGCTTAAAATGGCATTGAATTATGACACTTCACAGTGAATATGATATAGTAGGAGATGAAATAATAGAATTATCTCAATTTTTAGGAAGTTTAGATAAACTACCACTTAGTGTTTAAAATTTTTTAACATTTGAACTGCCTGGACACTTGTAGCCTTTATATTTTCCTTCATCAAACTTCCTAGAAATTATGAATAAGTATAGAAGATTTCTTTAACTGCAAGTTGGTGAGTGTTGGGGGGTGGGGAGAGAGAGAGAGAGTATCTTAAGCAGGCTCTGTGCCCAGTGGAGAGCCCAGTGCAGGGCTCAGTGTCATGACCCTGAGATCATAACTTCAGCCAAAATCAGGAGTTGGACACTTAACTGACAAAGTGACTCAGGAATCCCAAAAAGTATAGAAAATCTTAATAAAAATGGATATTAACTTGAAGTATACAGATAAGGCAATCACATAGAAATGATAATGTAATGAATAATTAGTGTTTCATTGTACATGTATTTTCTACTTTAATAAAATATGATTTACAGAAATATCTAAAGATGAATATGAAAGCATTGCTTTTATTGAAAGTATGATCTGTTTTCAAAAATTTTGTTCAAAAATTTTCATTATTTGTATACTCGTGTTATATTGGGAAAGTTAAATGAAATCATGAATAGGTACATAATCATTGATCTATATTTTTCATGATTCCATAGCCCATATTTTTTGGTATACACTATAAATAAAGAATTGATTAACTTTTATACATATGTTTTTTTAGGTATAGCATTCTGAATGCCCCCAAATCTAACTGACATGATACTCCTTGAGCTCCTGTTGCACTTTGTGTCAAGGAGGGCATCTGGAATTGGTGTGGTGCTATGACCATGAAGCCTGCCAAGCGCCAGTATTTTTCAGTACAATTTATGCCTGTCGATATTTCTCACAGTGCAGACCTGCAGCATGGACAGGGCATTCTTAACCTAACCTGCTGTGTTGTGGTCAACCATCCTCAATGCAAAACTGAAATTTACTTTTAGAAATTAAATTTGGAAAGATTGTGAGCTATATGTGGTCTTTGTAAAATATTTACTATAGTCATTTCTTGGTATGGTATACATCTAAGAAAATGATTATGTTTTAATTTAGGAATATGGAGAAAAGAATGTTATGTTTGAGGGACAGCCTTCCTTGCCATCAATTTTAAAAATGAATTTTTAAAAGGAATTTAAAATTTACTCTTCACTAGAGAGATGCATCAAATGCATATATGTCATTAAATAGTCAAACTTTTAAAAAATAACTAGTATATTATGCATACTTGTATATATCATTAGCCAAGTGGTACATACATAAGACTTTAATGTGTGTAGGTATATTAGGTGGAACATGTTTTAAATCTTGTTGTTATATCTACATGTATGACATAGTGGGCAATATTAAATTTGAGTTCATAGACATTTAAATATATATATTTTTATATATATATATTTTTTTAAGATTTATTTATTCATGAGAGACACACAGAGAGAGAAAGGGAGAGGCAGGCAGAGGGAGAAGCAGGCTCCATGCAGGGAGCCCAGAGATCCTCACATATTTATATTTTGATGGTATTATATTTTTTGACCCATTCACACGTGTACATTCATTCTTTCAACAGTTACTGGAGGGATCCCTGGATGGCTCAGTGGTTTAGCTCCTGCCTTCGGCCCAGGGCGTGATCCTGGAGTCCCGGGATCGAGTCCTGCATCAGGCTCCCTGCATGGAGCCTGCTTCTCCCTCTGCCTTTGTCTCTGCCTCTGTCTGTCTCTCATGAATAAATAAATAAATCTTAAAAAAAAAAAAAAACAGTTATTGGAAAAAAAATACTAATAGGCCCCTGCTTTTATGAAGTTTATGGTTTAGTAAAGGGATGAACAATCAAATTTCAGGTGGTTATACAGGAGAGGAAGAGGGGCTTTCTGAGGATACAACCTTTAAACGGAGGTGGGAGCGGTGTGAAGGGAACCAGAAAGGGAAGATCTGGTACAGAGTATTCCAGGAGGTGGGAGCAGCAAGTGCAAAGGCTCAGAGAAAGAGCCATTTTTAGGAATGGAAAGGAAGCTGGTGTATCTGAAACGTTGTATGTGGGGGGGCCAAGGTGGAATTGGGGATCAGTGAGGCAAGCAGGAGCCTCATTGTTCAGCTGCTTGTGGACCACAGTAAAGAATTCAAACAGAATTTTATGATCTTAGAAAATTCCAAATAGAGAGTGGAGATGGAGAAGGACTTGGCTATGAAGATATGTGAGAGCTTTTAGAATTGCCTTTACCATCATAGTGTTCTTGCCTGAAACTCTGCCAGTAGATGTTTGACACTTAGAGTTCCATGATGTAGAGCCCTACAGTGTGTTAGTTAGCTTTTGTTGTGCAGCATACCAACCCATAACTTAATGCTTGGAACAGCTACCATTTATTTAGCTCACTATCCTACAGTTGGACAATTTGGTTTGCGCCTGAGTTCTTCTAGTTTCTGCTGTGCTCAGGGTCTCTCAGGAGCCGATCAGATAAGTGGCTCTGAATGGCTCTTGTCCAGGGTGATGTGGTAACAGAACCATTATGTCTCTTAGCCTCCAATAGACCAGTCTGGGCTTGTTCGCTTAGTAGCTGGTTGACTTTCAGGAGAGCTATTAGAAGAAGTATGCATTGCCTTTTGGGTCTTAAGACTTGGAAGTGGTACAATATGAATCTTTTTTTTTTTTTAAGATTGTATTTATTTATTTATTTATTTATTTATTTATTTATTTATTTATTTATTTATTTATTTATTTATTTATTTGAGACACACAGAGAGAGGCAGAGACATAAGCAGAGGGAGAAGCAGACTCCCTGTAGGGAGCCTGATGCTGTAGGATCATGGCCTGAGCCAAAGGCAGATGCTCAGCTACTGAGCCACCCAGGTGCCCCATGATTCTTCAGCTGCATTCTATTGATCCAAGCAACTCACATGCCTAGTCCAGTTTAAAGTAGAGAAATAGATTCCACCTTTTGGTGGACGGGGCTGTAAACTCACATTGCATAGTGTTGGCTATTTTTATGCACTCTTGTTTCACATTCAAGGTCTTTTTTCTCTGAGCCATCATGAGTTTATGATTGCTCTGTGAACATCAAGTGAAGGTATCCTAACTCAGAGAACCTAATTAGAAAGTGGAGTATGACCATAATGGCGACAACTTTTGTTTTAAATGTCATAGCCTAGGATATGAAGACAAGAGAACATCCTAGTATAGAAGATTTTGTGAACAAAAGACTTGTAGTCAAAAGCATAATTATAACATACCCACTATTTGTCTTGAAATCATGTTACACTGTATTTAGTGTAGTAGAAATGCTCTTTGGTTGCATAGATGGAATTTAGCATTGCTATTAATATTTACTGGTCCCCTAACTAGAGGCAGATTTTTAGTTAATTTTAAATACATTCAGAGAATGGTGGTTCTGCTCAGCAACATTTAGCAGTAAAAGGCATCATTGCATGTTCTCTTACCAGCTAAGCAAACACTGAGCAGTTTGAGCAAGCCGTGTCCTTGAGCTGTCTTGTGGCCTGTTCATGCTAATAAGGAGAATGAGGAGAATTAATAAGAGAAGAGTGCTGGCAAGGCTTTGCATGGTTTTTTTTAAGTGTTCATTGTTTTCAATGGATTCCAAAACATAAGATAATGAAAATAATAGTAGCAATAGCAAGCAATAGTAATAAAACGACAAAACAACTTCCTTGCTTGAAAAATAAAAACTTTGCAGCCCAGCACTAGCTGCTTATGTGATTGTGAATGTGAGGGAGAGAGAGGGAGGCAAAGGAGCTGCTTGTCCTGCAGTTTAAATTGTCATAAATCTGGGGACATGGTTTTAGAAAGCCATTTATTTATTAATGTCTGCTTCTCCTTAGTAATATATTGCTTTTTCTGGCCCAACCAAACTAGACACGGCTATCTTTGTAAGTATGGACAGTGTTGTCATTCCTCGAACGCCAATCTAGGAAAAAATTATTTTTTTTCAAGAGCATCTGAATTCTTAGTGATATACTCATGGACAGATATTGTGACTGCAAATTCTCTCAGGTTCTTGGTGATAAAATCTACCTGATTTTATTAGGTTCTATCAGGGAGTTGATCAACTCCCATCTCCCTTAGGTTGAATACCTTACAGGTCATTTTGCTTTTCCCATTACTACCTGGAATTGGAGGCAAAATTTATATCATTTTGATGTTTAATTATGATAAAGATGTGGCATCTCTGATCACTGGAGAAAATAGCGGATCATTCTGCACCATAGTTATTCAAATGGAAAATTAAAACTGAGTCACCTCTTCCCCTTGTTATTTCAAAATAAATTATAGATGGATCAAATATTTAAATGTAAAAAATGAAAGTCAAACATATTAAAAGAAAACATGAATGAATATGTAAAAAATCCTGGAGTGGGGAAGGCATTTTTCCACATGGCACATATTCTAGAAGGCATGAAAGAAGCAAATGGTTAAATGTGAATATTTGTAATGCCAAATTCCTGTTTTTAATCCTACTTTTAAAATTTAACATGTTTATAAGCATTTTCTCATGTTCGAAAAGATTTCATGAACAGTGAGCTTTTTATGATTATGTAATGGTCTATCATATGAAATACCAAACTTTATTTAACCATCACCTATTTTTGTACATTTTTCCTAATTTGTCATTATCTTTCAAATAATGGCATAGTATACATACTTCATAATTTACAAATAGTTGATAACAAATTAGATCATATAGATTTCTCTAGCAAATAGGTTATCACATTTGCTTACATTTCTGTGATTATTACTGAACATTATGTTATTGGTTGATTTTGTTAACTACTTTTAATTGAACAAGAAACACATGGACATCATGAAAAAAATTCTTAACATTTTAAGACAAAATATAAGAATAATAAGTTCTTTCCCTTGAGGTAATCACTGATGTGTCTCTTGCATATCTTTCCAGAAATGATCCAAGTATACCAAGCACATAACCCACTCACACTTAAAAAAAAATATTAGCTTACTGTGCACACTCTTCTGATTCTTTTCACTTAATATATCATAGAAATCTTATCTGCACACATAGATTTACCTCCTTTTAAACAGTAGTATAGTATTCTATTGCTTGGATGTATTATAGTTTATTAAATACTCTTTTGTTGTCAGTCATTTGGTTGGTAGATGTTTTCAGCTTTTTACTGTTATATACAACTTTGGTAAGCACTTCAGTAAATACTTTTACACTTGAATATCAGTAGAATTATTGGCTTAACAATTACGTACCATATACATTTTGATGGATACTGCAAAAATGCACGTTATTCCAACACATGTTCTCATAATGAGTGCAAGGCTGTGTGATGTGATTTTCCACACTCTTACCAATATTGTAATTATCAACATTTTTAATCTTGGTAGTCTGCAGTGAGAAAAATAGAATAATGTTAGGAGTTCGGATTTGCATTCCTTTAATTATGAATAAGATTCTTTATGTACGATTATAGGTCATCACTGTCACTTTACTTTTTGTGACAGTGATCTTGACTTTAGAAAGAAATGTTTTTCATTAAAATGGGACATATTTTTGGCATAGTTTTATTTTGATGGAGGTGCTGCTGGATATTAGTATTCTCTGCTTTTCAGGTAAAAGTAGAAAGGACTTCAGAAGTCATTCAAGAAAGAAAGGTCTAACCGTTTTCACTTCAAATTCATGAATTCATATTTTTTCAATTTTCTTGATGGAATGATTGGAAATAAAAGGTGTTTTGGTTTTTTTTTTTTTTTTCTCTAATTTTGGTGAAGGTAGGCCTTAGTAGGCTACCTGGGAGAGAGAGAAACCACTGAAAGGTTTTTTGCTGAGCAGAGTGCAAGGACTGTTAAGAGGCCTAGCTGCTGCTGAACTTTCTGAGTGATTTGCACAGTTCTCTACAGACGGAATCCTTTTAGGCACTGGTGTTACAGGGTGTTGATTGTGGCATCATTTAAAATAACGGGATTTAATGGGAAGGGCCTTGTCTTGGACTTGGGAAGCCTCTGCTTTGCTAGCCTGCTCATATCACTTCACACCTTACAGCTCGGGATGCCCTGACAAGTTCTCTCCCTGGGATGATGCCAGCTGTGCTGCTCATCAGGGTCCTCTGTCTTTGTATTCGTTGCAGCCTCTGTGTGGGGAGAACATTGGGTATTGTGCCCTCATTTTACATTGCATAAAACCTGTGACTATTTTTTCTTGGGTATGGGTTTTGTTTTGTTTTGTTTTAATAATACTGCCAGTTTTAAATCTCCCAAAACTGAAGTTTAAAAAAGAAAAATGGCACCGTGAATAATCTCATCTGGTCATTTCTGAATATGAATTTGTTTGTTAAATGAATGTTTTAAGTACATTTCATTCAGGTATAGATACTTGAGTGAAATTCGTCATTTTTCAACTCTTACAGTAGCATTAAGCACAATGCCTTGCATGCAGTAAATATCCAGAAAGTCTTTGTTAATGAGTCAGGTAAATGGAAACCGTCAGCATTCACTCTTCCCAGGACATTATTAAATTCTTCCACTGAGATGTACTAATTTTTTCCAGTTGTACATTGCTGTTTTTAACTTCAAATTGTGACTATTTTATAGCCAAATTAAATTTGATGATAATGGTTGATTAGTAACTAAAATCCCATCAGATAAACATAAATCTACTTCTAGCATATGTGTGTGTTTGTGTGTGTGTGTGAGAGAATTACAGATGTTTTAGGCTTGTGAAATATAAAATACATATTTTATTTTTTAAAATATTTAAATTGATGTTGAAAGGAAAAGCTGATCTCTGCTGATTGTTAAGTTTAATGACTGCTACCTGAAAATTATATGTGAAGGTTGAAATACTCCCTTACTCCCACTAGAGGGGGATTCCTTCCAACTTAGGTAAAAATGCTCTTAGAAAACCTTTGTATGACACTGATCTTTGTTTTTTATTAAATTGAAGTTAGTTTCATATTTTTAAAATCAACTGTTTTTGTGTTGGTATTGAAATACAAAATCAGAAACAGAAAATATAAAGGAAATTATAAAATATAATTCAGTAGAACTCAAGTGCTTATGTATTTAAACAATGCTTTTGAATAAAGCAAATATACATTTTCAGTTGGTCCAATTAAATCGGTTAGTACTTAGGAATTGCAAACCTCTTCAGCCTTCCTGGAGATAGAATCTGGGATGGAGGATGAGGCTGACCTTTTGAGATCCACCTCCTTCAACCAGTGCCCAAGGTCTGCCTTTGTCTACTGACACAGCCACATGACAGTTCCTAAATTCCACTTGAAAGCTTTGGTTTTGTTATTATCTCAAGTTGTCAAATAGATCGAAACCATATCTTGAAATAGATTTCTATTTGCTATTGATTTTTCTCACTTTGACTTTTTATAATATATTAAGCAAACACAGAACTCACTGGGGATGGTTTTTGCAGATTTAAACTTCTAATATATTTTTCAGATAATTGTATGTACATTAAAGTATCACATCAGAAGGGTGAATGTACCTAAAAAATATATGCAGATATGCTCTGTGTCTGTAACGTAAGAGTCAATGCTGTATAGTATTTACAATAGTTAAGATGCCCTGAATTTGTTGTGTGTCCTTTGCCTTCAACTAAACTCTTCAGTGTTGATTAGAGGTTTTAATGTAAAAATATTTGAGGTTAGTAATCTAATACTGTGAAAGACAGGACTTAGGAAATTCAAACATATGTAAATTGCCAATAACTTTTGCTTCCCTCCACCCCCCTTAAACAAAGTCTGTAATAAAATCTTGCTTCTAAATCTAACAATTAGCTTTGGAAATCAAAGTGGAAACAGACATGCTGTCACTGAATCTTATAATGATTTTGTACTATAGTTGATCCAGCATTTCACATTTGTTATCAGCAACATATGGTTTTCGTCAAAATGAGGCTGGTCATCTTCCCAATACCTAATTGTGTGTTTCTCCTGCTTTATGAACCAGTTTCCGCCAAGTCCCAGGTGGTGGGTGAGCCTCCTTTGCAGCCAAGCAGTTGGAGAATACAATTTCTTTGTTTCTTTTTGACCCCTTTACTTTTGTACTGGATGACAATCTTACTGAAATGGTCTTCCTTTCTGTATTTCCTTCTCTCAGGGAAGAATCCAATTTTGTTTTATAGCAAGATACATTGGATAGGCTTGTGTGCCTTCTACTTAAACACCGATCATAAAGTCCTAATTCTAAAAGTTGAAAATTCGACAGTGAAGTCAGCTAGTCTGAGATTACTGCTCCACCCCCACTTGTCTTCTTTCAGACACTTAAAAAAATCCATATTCTGTTGCTTTCTTTCTTTGCTCTTTTGTATCATATATTGGTACTTTGTAGTAGTCAAAGTTAAAGCTTTACACACCAGACTGAATAATTATGTTTAAAAAACAGTAATTATCAATACATGTCTTGTTCCATGCAGCTTTTTGAATTCATGTTAATGAGTTCTGTCTTCTCATGCACAAGACTGACAGGCAATTTTGAAGTTTTGCCATCATTTCACAACTTGTTGCTTAGACTCTGCCTGCCTTTTCCTGAGTATTGCTTTCAGTCACTCTTGCTCTGCAACATTCCAGAGTCTCAGGACTACCCACTCTGATGGGAGCAGGACAAGAAATTACTAGCAGCATCATAAGCATGATGAAATTGCTTTACGAAGCATAACTTTCCCCTCACTGTCCGTAAAAGATCAAAAAGCATATGCAACATCTTGTGATTTTAACTGAGAAAGATGATTCTTCTGACTTCTAGATCATTTTGAGGAACTTATACCACCACTTCAACATGATGGCAAATACATAAATTCGATAGGCACTTGCCCTATTTTAAAACTGGAGCCCGGGGCAATGACCTATGTTTATACCCAGCCAACTCTTGAAGAGAATCCCAGATCTCTCTTTCTTGATGCCTTACGTAAATTGAATACCAGTTTTCTCCAAACTCTTAGTTCCAGGCCATGCCTGTGCTCTGGTGTCTGTGGCTAGACTCAAAGAACATTTTTGAGAGTGCCTAAATTATTTTTTCCTTATGATTTCAGGTTGAAGTCTTGACCTCGGAGGATACCGCCTTTGGACTCAAGGTGTGTAGTCTGATGTAGCCTATTGGGTAGCTCCCCTAGGTGGATCAGAAGCCTCAAACAGCTAGGACTTGTTTTTATTATCAAATGCAGAGGTTCTAGAAATCTTCCAGAGTTTAAGATTTCCCCCCTTCTTTTGTAAGATTAGACTATCATAGTATTTTCTTTACCTTCATTCTTTGTTGTCGGGAGTATAAGAAATAGTACAGGAAACAAAGAGTGTCATTTAGTAGTAATTGATGTTTAAGTTTGAATTAGCCATGGAACAGGATTTACTCAGTGGCTCCAAGTGTGGAGGGGACTGCAGTACTACTGCTGAATGTTGTCGGAGCGCTGTTTGGGTTTACTACTCTACTTTCATTAGTCCATTTATTCATTATCCCTGCTTCAAATAGTTGTTGAACCCCTATGTTCCAGTCGCAACTAAATTCAATCCTAGCCCCTGCCCTTAAGTTGCTCACAGTGATTTGGTAGGCATAGGTTGTCCTGCCATGTGGTTGTCTGCTAGAAATATGCGGAGGATTGCGGGAATGGGTAGGGCAGAGTGGGAAAGCATTCTAGGAGCTTGAGAGAGTGTATTCCATGAGGCAAGAGAGGAGGACAAGAGAAATGAGAACTATTTTCAGGTCAGAGGACAACCATGAAAAAAATCAGAGGGAACTAAAAGTTAAATTCTGCCTGTGTGGCAAGATCAGAAGTTGAAGAGATTAAAGACTTGAATTTTATCCTATAGAAAATACAAAGCTGTTCTTAGATTTTGGCCACCTTGTTGAGGATGGATTTGCCAGAGACCAGTGAAGGGCAGTTGAATGGATCAGGTTAAAAACAATGTGGACCTGAGGTAGCAAAGTGGAAGAGGAAAGGAATTCTTAGGAAGTGAGTCTTGGGGACCCGGTGATCACTGGGATATGTGCGATGAGGAAGGTGGAGGAGCTGAGAATGAGCCAGAGGAAGAGATGGCATGTCACAAAGAGAGGAAGCACACAGTGGGAGCAGTCACAGATATCTTAGATTACAGTCTTTTGGACTTGTGTGTTAGCAGATTGACTTGCCTTTTGGACATATTTGCTCATAATTCTTAAACCATGTAAGTAAATTGGTAGAAGGCACTTATTAGGAGAGGCACTTGCATGACTTCATTTTCATATAGAGGTGCAGAAGTAATGTAGGTGCCATCAGTTACTTTGGAAGTCAGAAGTTTAGGAGAACAATTGGTGGAGACTTTAGAGTACAAGGTATGGGTGATTGATTACTCTTAGCTGACTCCTGTATGTGCAACATCTTTAGCTTAAAAATAAAAATTAGTTGTTTATATTTTTCATATTTTTTCTATTCCTTCCATTTTATGTGCTTGGCATTTTACTAGTATAGTTTAATGGTTGTGCTGCAATTATAGGTGGATGACATTGTAATATGAGCAAAATCAAAGCTGTTCTGAGGTTATAAGCTTAGCAAGGTTTATGTCAAAAATGAATATAACTTAAAAGTAAAAATATAAATTAAGACTTTATAAATATTCAGCTATTTGGTGAACGAACTCAAGTTTACCCTTAACCTGTTTCTTCTGTTTCTGTAAGTGTCAAAAATTACTAAAGAAAATTTCAATTCTAAATAGAGCTAATTCAGTATTTGCAGTATTTAACATATCGTCATCGTTTTAATTTTTCATTTTTTTATTTAATGCCCAGCATGGCATGCAGAATATTCACTGCATATTTAATAAACCTGTAGGGTCAGTTCTTGTGAACTCATCTCCATAATCCTTCATACTTACCGAGTATGCAGCAGTATTATGAAGATTACTGTACAGGCAGCTCTCGTGGTCTGCCCCACTGTGTAAAAGGCTTTTATTTGTTTTATGGCTAAACTAGCAGATTGCTTTTGTAGTCTTCAATTCAATTTGTAGAGACAGTAGTTTGAAATTTTTTCCCAATAATTCAGTGATTTTTCAAAGAATTAAGAGTTTTTCCACTTTTATAGATCTATATCAGATTGTACATATAACTAAAAATGAGAAATTTGAAATTTTATTTTCTGCTTCATTCATTATCCACAAGTCAGCAAATACATCTTGTTTCTTGAAAAGTCTGGATATTTGGTATTGGTCACATTTCTGAACATTTATTCACAACTGCCTCCTTTGTCCTATTTTTATGCCCTGGGAAAAAGAACTCAGATACTTCCTCACTGGGAATACAGTAATGGCATCACTTTGGTGAATGAGTAGAATGCTGAAGTGTGCATCTGCACCATGTATGTCTCTGATCCTGTTAGTACTGATATTTAATATGCCTCTCCTCTTTTTTTACTTTTTCCCCCGACTATCGACTTACTCACCCCTTGGATGCTTCTCCTTCTCTTAAGTCTGCAGGCTTTATATTTACTTAAGATTGAAGCATGAATTCTTCAGTCTTGTTGGAAAATAACTTAAACGTGTTGGGACGCAGAGATACAAACAGCCTGTTATTGTGTGTGAGTGTGCTGAAACTGCGACCTTAGGAACAATTTTGCAGTCATTCCAAACTCTCATAACTGTTCGTGCTGGCTTGAGATTAATTTTTTTCAAGCTAATCTAATGAGAGATAGCTATGCTTTCATACGTTTCAAATCTTAATTCCTCAAATCCCAATTCGTCATTAGGCTTTTCTCAGTCAAAAGTAGCTTAGAATTTGAAATGCTAATAGCTTTACCGCAGTAGATACTCCAGGTGTTTCCAATGGTTCTCATTTTTCCCTCTGAATTACAGCAACTTTGATTTTCTGGAATTTGTTTCTATACAGGTTTGGAAAGATGCTTAATTTAAAATCATGTACTTTCCAAAAATAAGAATTGTAGTGAATAGAAGAGGTGCTTCAAAATAAATGAGCAAATATATTAGGAAAGGAAAGTTCTGCAAACTGTAGGACACTGATCTTGACTTTGGTTCTCATCAAAACTTAAACATATTAAGAAGTTTATAATTCTATAGAATAATACATTAGGAGTCACAGGGACAGGCAACATGGGTTAGTTCTTTTAACAAGATAAGACGCCTCTGTATCATTAATGCACTAAATAAGGCTGCTAGCGATAGATAATGAGATGATAAATCAGCTAAGGAAATATATATACAGTTATGCTATTAAAAATAGAAAAGGCTAAATAAAAGTTTGCTGCTTATGAGTTCTACAAAGAAATTTATAGTATAGAAGTGAAAAAGATGAGTGAGTAAAATATTTCTGGGTCATTAAAAAGAGAAACTAGATAATTGTAACTTTTCCATGAATTTTTTGAGAGATCTTATCAAAATCTAAATACTTTGAAATTTCATGATCGTGAATATCTTTTGTTTCTTGTTTGTTGTAGGTAGCTAAGTCAAGAATCATAAAGAAGCAAGTTTTTTATTTAATCCATTCTCCCTATGAGTTAGGGACTGTGTTATTCTCAGTTTTGGGGAAGGAAATAGAAATTGACACAGCTAATGAATAACAGAAGTGGGATGGGAACCCAAGCCTGTTATCTTTCTTGAATGTCCTAAGAACCAGTGAGGTCTGCACTGCTACCTGCCTCCTCACTTCCCATGTCATCTCATCTTCCCATAACTCTGTCCCCACTCCACCCCTCTTGCTAAGGTCCCGCTCATTCCTTTCGTTTCACTTGCCTCTTCATAGCCACCTGTCTCAGTTGGACCCTTCTTCCTTCCTTGGCCCTCTTCCCTTGATTTCTCCAACAGTGCTCTGCTGATCTTCCTCCTGTGAGTGTGGCTATGGTTTCTCAGACTTCTCTTCCTTCTCCACAGCCATGCCATAAAGCACTCCACCAGGGCTCTGTCGTGGATTCTCCTTCTTATGAATGTGGCACCTCTCCCTCCTGCTCCAGGGCTGCTTCTTAAATATCGTGCTGAGTTAATGAATATGCATAAAGCCAAGACAAAGATTTAAAAATATACCTGTGGTTCAGTACAACATTTTTTCTGGGGTAAATTCTTAGTGCTTGTTTTGGCTGTAATATAATTTGGTTACCAAAATCATTTTTTAAAGACTTTTACTTTGGGGTTGCCTGGATGGCTCAGTCCATTAAGCGACTGACTTTGGCTCGCGTCATGATCTCAGGGTCCTGGGAAGTCTGGGCTCTCTAGTGGGGCTTCTTGCTCGGTGGGGAGTCTGCTTCACCCTCTGCTCCTCTGCACCACTGCCCTGCTTGTGCTCTCTTGCATGCTCTCTCTCTTAGATAAATAAAATCTTTAAAAAATAAATAAAAACTTTTACTTTTGAAAGATGGGTGAACATAAATATATATTATCAGTTCATTTGTTTTCCACTTCTAAATTGGCATTAGAATTCCACAAATTCAAAAAATACTTCAATACGTTATTTTGGCTGGCATGTTCTTTGGAAAAACGAAATCCTGTATTCTATGCCCATTTTCATGATTTTATTATAAAAATGTATGTGGGGAGATCATTTTAAGCCGAATGTTAAGAAAAATCAAGGGTAAGCATATATGTTCTAGAAAAGAATGAGGAAAAAAAAAAAAAGATGTAAACTGTAGGTCATCACAGGAGCCCCACAAGTGCCAGAGCCCTTCACTCCTGGGCTCCCTTCAAGCTGTTACTGCTCCTACTGGTTACCAGCCCCTGCTGGGGAGGAGAATGCCAGCCTGTCACCTCCACCCCCACCTTTTAGACCAAACCCTAAGGGAGGTGTATAAAACTCAAGAAGGCCTTTTCTCGAAAACACTGTTTCAGGACCTACACCTCATTTTGTCTCTTCCTTCCTGTATTTTCTTTTTGTCTTTTCTTGGAACTATACTGTCCTAGAGTCCTAAAATTTTACCCCTCCTGGATATCTTCAAGGTCCTCTGATCTAGCCTTCCTCCATGTTAGAGATGAGGGAACTGAAGGCCAAAGGATTCTTTGTTCCCACAGATAGCTCATTACTGGCAAAGGTGGGAGTGAATTAAGGATTAGTAATCTCCTAATTTTTCCTAATATTTAAATAAAAATATTTAATATTTCCTCTTAATATTACCTTTTTATCCTATTTTGGCAAAAATTTTTAGTATTTGTTTTAAGTACCTAAAATTTATTGTTATTTTAGTGAAAAGCCTAAACTTAAAATACTTAAAAATCAGATTTAATTTAATTTTTTAAATTTAATTTAATTTAATTTTTTTTAAGAGAGAGAAAGACCACACATGTGGGCACAAAAAAGCTAGGGATCACGGGTGGTGAGGTGGGGTGGTGTATAGACAGAGAAAATCTCAAGCAGGCCCCACACTCAGCAAGGAGCCTGATGGGGGGGTGGGATGGTGGGGGGGCTTGATCTCGTGATCCTGAGATCATGACCTGAGTCGAAATCCAGAGTCCGATGCTTAACCAACTGAGCCACCCAGGTGCCCCTAAGAATCAGATTTTAAAATAAGTACTAAATTTGTTTACTCTGATGTATTACTTTTTATCCATATGTTGACTGATTAAATACCTAAGAGAAATATAACATCAGAGTTCAAACTGGTGTACTAAACCCCCGGGGTAGCCTCATAACTGTATTGAGCTCTTAACTTCCTTCCTTCCGAGCCTAACCTTATACCTTGCCTTCCCTTCAAATGCTTTCCAGTCCTCTTGTTGCATTTCATGTTCATCCTCCCCTCCAGTCTCAGTTCATACTGTTCCTTTTCTGTGACACCTTCCCTCAGCATTGCAGACTTCTGAGCTTTCAAGCTCTGAGCTTCTACAGCACTCACTGCCTTTGCAGTTTGCAGCTGACCCTTGAACAACACAGGTTTGAACTGTGCAGGTCCACTAAGTACTTGATCGTTTTCCATAAACACAGTGCAGTACTGTAAATGTATTTCTCTTATTTAAGATTTTCTTAATAGCATTTTCTTTTCTGTAGCCTATGTTATTATAAGAATACAGCATGTAATACACATCACATACAAAATATATGCTCATCAGTAGTGTATTATTGGTAAGGCTTCCAGTCAAGAGTAGGCTATTTAGTAGTTAAGTTTTTGGGGAGTCTGATGTTATACACAGATTTTCGAATAGGCAGCTCCAACCCCCATGTTACTCAGTGGTCAGCTGTTTTTGAAATTTCTTTGGCCAACTTGTTTTTGATCTGTATATGAGAAACAGCATGGTATGGCCTGGCCCAGCTCCATCACATGGCATTTTTTTCCAGAAAGATTATAAGCTTAGAGACTTCATTTTGCTCTTTTTATATCCATATTGACTTGCACTTGGCTCCTACTAAGTAGGTGTTGCTGCTTGTTTAGAGCTCTGTTGATGATTTAACAGTTCTGATTATTAAGAGCAAAAAACCTGTGATGTTACATATTACTACTGCCATTTTTTCTATTCTGGGGTTTTCTCACCGATTTTTCTATTATCTGAGTTAATGTATTAGTTTGGCATTTTATAAGGTGGAGCCCAACTGAAAGAAGATGTATTCATTGTTAATGCTTGTTGAAGCTGTTGAGTGGCTCTGGTTGACACTGAATACCAGCTGGTTCCAGTTTATCTCACTACTAATTTAAATTTATCTTTGTTAATCCACATTCTGCAGTTAGATTCATTGGTTTCATTCTTCCACTGCATTTCGTTCAGACATCTGTGGATTATACACGTTATGTGCTGGGAGTGCCTTGCTTCCATTGGCCCTACATTCTTGACACAGCTTTTGGGATAATCTTATGCCAGAAAGAAATTCTAGGAGATACAAGTTTATATTCTCTTTTTGGATATAATTGTATGCTACTCTGTGATAATATTTCTTTGATTGAATATATTTGTTGTATTCTACAAAATGGAATAGGATTCTAGTGTGACTTATAAAACTTATAAATAACAAAGGGATTAGTCATTTCCAAAAACAATTTCCAATAAAATAAAAGTAAAACTTATTTGTCCTTTTAAAAATAAGGTACTTTTACTTGTGGAAAATTGTATAGCTGGGGGAATCATATTGGGCAGTGATGTAAGTCATCTTTGGATTTATTCCTGGATTTTGACATCTCACCATTATGAAAATCATCTATATTTCTCTCATATAAAAGTAAAATGTTGTTATGCAATTTGTAACTCTTTGTCATAACTATTTATTATAATAACTAAGGAGGAATTAGAACACTGGTAGCCTATCTCTAAAATGTGTTCCGTTGGGTAAATAACCAAAAATGTGACCTTGAAGAAAAGTAGAAGGAGCTTCACTTGCATTTTTCTTTCTTTTTTTTTTTTTCTGGCCAGTTCACATCACAGGTCTCCAGCTTGATTATTTCTCATTGTTTATTTTGGTCATCCAGAACTATGCTGTCCAGTTTGGTATTTACTAGCCATGTGTAGCTCCTTTAAATAAATTAAAATTAAATTAAAAATAATCTTCAGTTGTACTAGTCACATTTCCATAGCCACTTGTTGCTAGTGGCTACCATATTGGTACTGTGCCTTTGTAGAATATTTCCATCTTTGAAGAAAGTTCTGTTGGCCAGAGCTGGTCTAGAAAAGAAAACTTCCCAGTATTCATATGAATAAGACATAATCCATTTTGTAATCAGAATAGCCATTATTTAATTGATAAACCCCCAAGGATTAGAGCAGATAAGTAGAAAACAGAAGAAATTTGCTATCGTAGTAAAGTAACATAAAGCAGAGGGAATGTTCTATTCAGTTCAAATATTATTAATAATAATAATAGCAACAACAACCATGCCAGCTCATCCCATTGGATTTTTCAAGTGGGAAGCTTTTAAACAGGATTACGAAATAAGGCATTCTTTTGGTGACTCTTGTAATAGGCCATTCATTCACTGATATGCTTTGGGTTATATCAGGGGGCTCTGAATACAGTATTCTAGATTAAGAATGTTTAGCTCCACATAATAAGAGATTATAATTGTTAAAATGTCCTTCCTTTTATGAATGTCACCACCTGAAAGCATACATTAATCTTCCCTCTAAAAACACCTCTTTTCCTTATAAAGCTGCAGTAACTCAGGTTCTTCTCAGCTGTTTGCATTTTCTCACCAGGGTGTGTTTTCTATTGAATTTATACTTGGCTAACTTGCTAAGCGGGTGTGAATGTAACTTTGGTGAAAACATATTTAAGGCAACAGTGTCATTGAAATGAAACTAGCAAAGATTTTCTTTTTAAAGTTTATCATCTTACTCATGTTACTCATCTTTTCAAAATTTAAAGGATTTATTTTTGTATTTATTGAAAATCTAGTAGAAATTTTTAGAGAAGTAGAGAACCAAGTTTATTCTTTACTGCTTCAGTCATTGAATATAAATGAAAATTATAGAATCTATATTGGTGAAGCAGGAGAATTTTCTGTATCTCCGTGAAAGAAAGACTGGAGAAGGAAAAAAATCTATAGCAGTTCTCAAGTCGTGATTTGGGAATCCATGTTGAGTTGCTCCCTTCTTTTGTTAGAGAATTTCCCAGCCTCTCCTTCTGCCATCTGCTGGTGGTTTGTACACTTACATGTTTGATTTTAAAACAAATCTGCTTTATTCTTATTTAGGAAAGATTTGGGGGGAAATGTTCCATTTATATTCACCTCTACTATTTTGGTACAGTTTTGCGTGTCATGTTTAATTATCTTTTTAAGGGCTGTTTTAGTTTCTTTTTCAGCTCTGCCTTTAGAGGAATACATGAATAGAAAATTTAGAAAAGACGAAAAAAACTATGAAGGCCAAAGTATGTGCCCTTAAGAGACAGAGAGGCGTAGACTTACTGGTTAATGGTCTTGAGTGCCATAAGGGGTTGCTTGAGAGTTGTTGGGGTCTTCCCTCATTTCTGAGTTTGGATTAAATACACAGTAGTATTTCTGTCCTGCTTTTTTTGTTTGTTTTTTTTTTTTCTGTCCTGCTTTTTGTAATTAAGACTCCTTAACTAGAAGTGAGCACATCTTTGTTTTATGTGGAATCCCATTAACAGGTTGGAAAATTGATGACTTGATAAGGTTCTTTTCAACCCTGAAGCAGCACTACAGTTCTCCTTGTATTCGTTAAGTCAAACCTTCAACTCTGTCCTTATTTTGTTACTCTTTTGAGTCTCCCCTCTACTATTTACAGCCTAAGCCATCCTTATCATCTGGGGAAAAGCATAAGTATCTTTTGTCTACAAACATCCTTCTATGAAATAAAGCTAGGCAAAAATTTTTAAAAGGGAAACAGAGTATAGGAATTTTATTTCCTGCCACCTTTAATCCCCTTTGCTAATCTTTAGAGCTGCCCTGACTAATTCTAGAACCTTAGACTCATGAGTCAGTTACTTGTTCATCATTTTCTCAAAGAGAAGTAGCCCAGAATACTAATCTCATTTTTTTCCATAATGAATAAGGCTGAGGGAGGGAAAGTGACATATTTTAGGCCCCATTTAGTGGCAAGGTAGAACAAAAATCCAAGTTTCTGCCTCCCAGGCCAGTGCCCGTTATGCAGAATTACAGCAGTATTTGGAATTAGTCCTCCAGTCTGGGAACTGTATCTGAAATCGAATGTTACAGGATCATCACTTTACAGCTCAGAAAGAGTCTAATGGTAGCAATTTCATATGGTTCAATTCAATGTATTAGGGCTCTCATATCATTTTAGATCTATATTCAACAGTGAAAACACTTTTTCTTTAAAAGCTGTTTATCCCAATTGGAATGTGTATGTGCACACTGTTTGAAGTATTAGGTGATCACAAGATATTTGTAGAGTTTAATCGGCATCAAAGTACCCACTAAGCCACATAACTCGATATGGAATGTGTGAGGTTTCCATAATATGCTTTGACATTATATAAAAAATAAAATATTTTATTGTAACCAAGTGTGTTCTGAGTGTGGTAGCAGCTCCATTTCTCCTAGACCAGATGGCTCTGTCAGGTGATGGTAGAGGGCAGACTGTTTAGATGGATTTCCTGACTGCATGGCATGGGTCACTAGATATAGTAAGTACATTTGTGCAGAAATGTTGACTGATGGTGAATATAGGAAAGTGAGTGAAGGGGAGCTTAATGCAAAACAATTTATGCCTGCTTTTGTCAGACTTACATTGTTTTTGTTTTGTTTTGTTAAAGGATGTTAGAAATTAAACATGGCCCCAGGTACTGTGGATTTCAGCAGTGACCTGTTTAAGGCAGGGAGGAGTTACCCTTGAAGAAAAGCTTACTACTTACTTGTATATTCTGGAATTTGATTGACTCCATTTTTCTCCAGGGACATTATTTTGGCACTATTTTTGAGAACTTAATTCTCCAGTAATAATAAAAATGCATATATCCTCCTTATCCCCACCCTCAAACACCTGTTCATTTGGGATATGCACAAAGAATTAGAGGCATATTTCTGGGCTTGACTATAAAATTCCTTAGCATAGAGTTACTGTGACGATATTAATAATCATCAAGCTGCTTAAGATTTTGTTGGGAAGAAGCAAAGAAATTATTCTAGGGGAGATGAGGGAAGATTTTGATTGTGTGTGTTTTAGGTTCTCTCTGATGCCAAATTTTAAAGCCGGTTTTGTTTCTTCAGATGGTGAAAACCCTCCTCCTCCCTTCTTCCTGCCTTAAATCTGGCTTTTACCCAAGCCATGTCAATTTTTGCAAGTCAGTTGAGAATGTCAAAGTGACTGGTGTTGAAAGAGCCAATATGTTGGAAGATGCTTAAAGCCAAGTAGAACATTTACGTGAATTAAAGAATATATTAGAAGATGATTTTCAGAAATCAGATTTGGAAAAAAAACCTGTTGAATTAATACTTGCATACCAGATGTACCACTGATAAATACGTGTAACAGATATTCCCCAATAAGCACTAAAATTACCATTTTACAACTGAAGTAATGTATCCTGTGGGTACATTTGCAAAGATATGCCAACAAAAATACATGCAGGGTTCTTGAAGTAATAATGCAAATAAAACATTTCATATTATAATTTTAAAATAACAGGATTGGAAAGCAAGAAAAAGTCTGGGAGACTATTTGTTGTGTCTAAATTTTGCTTTTACTCTGATCTTTTGACAGTTGGCTTTTTGATATTGGATAATGGTTTTAGTGTCTTTGTGTGTGTTGAAGGACTGGATTGTCTGACAGAGTTGAAGTTGAAAATCCCATAAATTCTGAATAATACAAGTAATAAATATATCTTGTTTGTTTCATAGCAATGATGACTTATTTTCATACTTTCCTGAATTCTGTTTGTGTCGTGGCTACTACTAAATCACTAAGCAGAGAGTTTTGCCATGTCTAATTTATTCTTTCGTGCCCAGCCAAAGCATCTGTGCAACGTGCAGTGATGTGTGTTCCCGTGTGCCAAGTCCCTGAGACTTGCTGCTGCTCGTCATTGCCCACTTTGCCTAGTGAGTCTGCTCCACTGGTCAGGCTGGCCTCTGGCTGAGGGGGGATATCTTCTATCTGGGTCAGAGCCCACCTCAGGGGTGGGGTTCCTTCGGTCTTAGATGGACGTGTGAAAAGAATGAGAGGAAGGGAAAAAAAGAAATACAGGGAGCCATAGGACTTATGTGCTCTGTGATTGAGACAGAGTAAATGAAATCCTGCAGAAAATTTCATTTTCTTCTAGCTACACATGGCACTTTAAAGCACTTAATTGGCTGCTTCCTAAGGAGCTATGTACGTTTTTATAAGAAATTCCTCTTAACCTCCCTCTACTCTTCCCCAAATTAAATTTTCATTTCAGAGTGACTTTTTTGGATCTCATTGAGGGGGAGAGGAGGTGAAGAATGGGGTAGCAAATGAATACATGTTATTTAAAATGAGAATTGGGTATAGGCCTAGACTAGATATTGTACATTAAATAACATGGTAAAATTAATAAACTTATAAAAGTATTCTAAAAATACATTCAAGATTTCCTGAACATTTCTCAGAATTTAAAAAAAATTATGTATTTTACATTTATAATTATAAATTTCTCACATTGTAGTCTTATTGTCTTATTTAATTTTTAGTCCCTTTAAACAAGTAAACCTATCTTCAGTCATCTTATTTTTTTTTTTTAAAGATTTTATTTGTTCATGAGAGACACAGAGAAAGAGAGAGAGAGACAGGCAGAAACACAGGCAGAGGGAGAAGCAGGCTCCATGCAGGGAGCCTGACATCGGACTCGATCCCAGGTCGCCAGGATCATGACCCGGGCTGAAGGCGGCACCTAAACCCCTGAGCCACCTGGGCTGCCCTTCTTCAGTCATCTTAATGTGTTGATGTGATGATATTTAATATTGTTATGATTTTTATTTTATTTTTTTAATTTTTTTATTTATTTATGATAGTCACACACACACAGAGAGGGGGGGGGGCAGAGACATAGGCAGAGGGAGAAGCAGGCTCCATGCACCGGGAGCCCGACGTGGGATTTGATCCCGGGTCTCCAGGATCGCGCCCTGGGCCAAAGGCAGGCGCTAAACTGCTGCGCCACCCAGGGATCCCTGTCATGATTTTTAAAAAATTGTCATGTGCTTTTGTAGTATAAGAATAATAATACATAGTCAACTAAAATCATTTCTTGTGATAAATGAATAATTGAAAAAGAAGCTGGGAAATCCTGATTTTTAAGACACAGAAGATAGGGGGTGCCTGGTGGGTTGGTTGGTTAAGCTCCTGACTCTTGATTTCCACTCAGGTCATGATCTCAGGATCCTAGAATCCAGCCCCTGGTAGGGCTCCCTGCTCAGTGGGGAGTCTGCTTGTCTCCCTCTCTGTCTCTGTCCCTCCCCCTGCTTGTGTGCTCTCTCTCTGAAATAAATCAGTAAATCTTTTAAAAAGAGAATACAGAAGATACCTTTACCATGTAGACACTTGAAGGGCTTCAGTTTTGATAATAAATAATCTTTATTTAAAAAATTAATATTTTGTTTTACCTTAATTTGAGTTCCAAATAGAACTTCTAATGACATCATATTCCCGACATGACTTTGTTTTCTGATTGACAGGGATTTTCATTCTGTGCTATTTAATAGTATGTGCAAACATCTAGAATCACAAGTATTAATAAACACATGCATGTGCAAGTTGCAAATAGTTCCCACTTGTGTGCACATATGTACACGTTCTTTTCCTTAACATGGGACCTGTGGGGAAGTTGACCTCCCCAAAGGATAAGTTTGAAAGGGGAGGAAATGGAGATCTGCCAGGCTTGTTGGCTGGAGTCATGGACAAGAGCAAGGCCTGTCTGAACTGCCACTCAGTTTTTATTCTGCGAGTTTGCAGGGTTGGTGATTAGAGTGGCTTTCGCCCAATTATGCTGTGATTATTCTGCTGCACTGTAATTGACTGGGGAGATATGCTAATACCTGTCATTTGGGATGATAAAAGATGAGCGGGGGACGCAATGCATTATTTAGCTGGCTGTGTGATAGATGAGGGATGCGCAGAGTGCTTTAATTGCTGAGAAGAGAGGTTAAGCTGAACGAACGGATGAATTAGAAATGAGTTTTTTTATGGCTTGTGGAAAAGTGAAATAAAGGAAAATGTGCCTCAGACTAAAGCAGCAGATAGAAATGAGCACAGTGAAAGTAGATTCAGGCAGCTTGCTTTATCAATTTAAGTATTAACAAAAAAATGCAGCTTAGAGTTCAGTAAATAATAATCAGAAGGAGAGTATACAACAGATTCTCCGATTAAGCAAAAGAAAAAAAAGAACTGTAAAGGAATTGTTTCTGAGACGACAACATTTGTGATTTGTAACCTCCTAAATTCATACGTCTTTTAGGTTATACTCAAACATAAACTTGCAACAATTTTGAATTTCATGCTTCCTACCTTTTGAACGTTTTCTTAGAGGTATCTACATTTCTTGTGCCTGTGTACCTCTCAGTATATGCAGGCAGAGGAAGTCAAGAAAAAATGAATATTTATAACACAAGTAGAATGTAATAATATAATTAGTGAGAGAGTGCACAACTGCTTCTTGAGTGGCAGGATCTAAGGCAGTCAGCAGGATAGTCCTCATATGCTATGCATTTACGTATTGGCCTTTTTATGGAAAAAAATTAAGGAAAGAGTGGTATTTTCCCTTTCATATGGTTTCCTTTTGTCACACCCATATATAATCTCATGTCTGTACTTAAAAGTACTTAAAAATACTCCATTGTAATCTGCCTTGTTATTTATGTGATTAGGTGTTAGTATTTAGCTTTATTGTAGTTTTGTGCATTTAATAGGTAACGATTTTGAATATGTAGTGAGAATAGCATTGCATAGAAACAGACTGTCTCAAACCAAAGGTTGAGGCCTGGCCCACATTGTCAGCTCTCCAGTGCATCATACTTGACCGGATAATGATGTAGTAAAGTATTATCCCCAACTGTGCTGTTTTGTCTTGTAGATGAAGCAATGGAAATACAGGTTGAATAGCAGAAGTTGTATTTTTTTGTAAAATGAGGAAAATGACCCTCCTATATTGTTGAATTATCTCCAGACAGTCCAGCTTCCCAAAGCCTGTGTGACTCATCTAGGATAGCAGAATTTATCACAGAATGGCTTTCAACTGGGTTATTGAACGGTAATGGATCTGTCTAGAACAAAGCTTGCCTATTGGGATGGATGTCAACTGTAGACAGATGCTACACTCTGCTACTCAAATAAGTTTTGTTGGAGCTGATCGCTTTCCCCCAATATAATTGGCATCTCTTTTGCACATTCCTTCTGAAACAAAGTGCAGTTTCATATGACTGTTTTTAATCACTGTCCTTGGGATTCTGAAGTAGACTGTTGTAGCTACTTTACTCTCTCAGATAGATAGGATCTAAATGGATGCTTCTGTAGAGCATCCTGGAGGCAAAGTAGGAGTTGTAGAGGAAAAGATGCAGTTAGTCTCAAAGAACTTAAAATTAAACGGACAAAGGACAAACACAGCAACTTGTAAGAGAACAACAGTACCTAAAGGTACCTAAGTTTTACAAACGTCAGTTACACCAATTTAAAATACCACATTTTAGTTAATAACACATCAAGCTAACCCCATAATGAAAGATGGTGGCAGCACTGCAGGGATATGGTGTCTTGATTTTCTTCCTCATCAGTAGTATACAAACCGATTCAATTTTGTACGACTTTTTTTCTTAGTTCTAGCAGCTTACTATTTTTCCTGCCTGCCAGGCAGTCATTCAATACTGAGACACTGTGTCTAGATCTTGGTTATAAGTATCACTTGAATGTAAAAATGATTCTTTCTTTAAGGTCCTTAGTTTGAAAGGTTTGCTTTGTTTAACATGGTCTGAAAGAGAATCATGTTTGTGGCTTTTTGTTGTTTCCTAGACGTGATGGGTCTCACTATAGATTTGATTTATGACCTCATGAAGTTGCTCTTTTGTACATTTGAATTCCCGGGAACTGTAATGTCACCGTTCCTTACCTTGGATGAAGTTCTTCCCCCTGAAATGCTGTGTCTTAAAATTGAGGCTTATACTAATACACAGCAGCATAGAACTAATTTTTTTCAGTGTCCTTAGCATCTTTTAATATCCCTACCCCCCAGGTGAAGTGTTCTGGTTTTTTTTTAATGGTTGATGAGTTATCACATTTTAAAGTAATGTGGTTATATTATTTTAAGATAAAATTTTAAACATGAGTATGGAATTATTGCCAATGAGGGCTTGAGAAACTGTGTGGTTGTCCGCTTATGCTGCAGGGAGGAAGTAAGACTCCTGAGAGGACAATCTCCCATCCTGAGCATTTCCCTTTGTGCCTGTGGAGGTGGTTCTTGCATCATGAGCAAGACCTTTTGGAAAGCGGTTGTATATACTGAGCTATGCAAGGGAAGAGAATCCTAAGTCTGCTCACTATATGTCCCTAGGACAAGTGTGAATGCTCAAATTGGTTAACACTGAAATCACTGAAAAATAATACATACATTATACATTTTGTATCAGCACAGGACAGATAAATGTACATTATAGATATCTCCTCCCCATCCATCTTGTTCAGCTGGCTCAGCCATACCCAGCTCTATAGCAGTGCTTTAGCTGCTTATTCATCTTAAGTAGAATAGGGTTTTTCCCTTCTTTTTACACTTTACTAATCACTTGGTTCTATATTTTATTCAGTTTTATAACTAGAGGATCACATAGCATCAACATACTTAGGAGGAAGCCCAGCTGACCGTTGGTAGGCATGTACCTACTTTGTACTCTCTAGAGAGTAGCATCTTACACTCAGCCTCAAGCAGACTTTGAGAAGTGATGGAGGGTTTCAGGACACCTGGCGGGTGCTTCGGGTGAAGGGTGCAGTTTCTGACGTCTGCAGTCTGCACGTGGAGGCCGTTTCCATTGCATTCTCTTTGCTGTCTTCTTTGTGACTCCATTTTCTTAAGAGATACCAAGTAATGACTTTTCCTTTTGCATCAAGCCAGGTCCTGAGTAATGTGCCACTAGAAAAGATACGGGTCATTAGTCAATTACTAGAGAGTAATGATCGCTTTACCTACCTTATTTTGTGGTTTTGATTTTCTTCTTAAGGTAATGCTTTTTGTTTATGTCTCTGTCACATAAACTAACCTATAGAACTTGCACAAAGTACCCTTGGCTCAAAATTTTTGCATTAAAAAAAATTAATGTAATAACTACCTTAAATTTTGAGCCGTTAGCACTCACTATATCTTCTTAAAATCTTTTTTCTTCCATAAATTTAACTACGACACTCTTGAGAAAGACTAACTTCTAAAAAAGAAAAATTTAAAGATTCTTACAGGGGCTTTCTGGTTGGATTTGAAAGGAACGGTAAGTGGCTAATGTATTAGCTCTCTACCCTGAGTAACAAATTACTACAAATTCAGCAACTTGGAACCACCCCCATGAATTATCTCCAGACAGAGTTCCTGGATCCTCTCTTCAGGGTGTCACAAGATTGGATGGAGTTACTCTTGAGGTTTTGGTTTCCTCCAAGGTTCTGGTCCTCTTCCAGGCTCACTGGTTGTGGACAGAATTCACTTGCTTGTGGCTCTAGCATGGGCACGGACCTTGAGTCATTCCCAGTGATGGGGCTGGGCCCTCTCCACAACATTGTGCTCCAGGGCAGTTGCTTCACATCTCTTCCTTTTCCAGTAAGGGATTGCCTAATTTGGTCAGACCCACCCAGGTTAACCTCCTTTTAGTAATTCAGAGTCGTTGCTTCAGGGACCTTATTTACATCTGCAAAATCCCTTTTCCCCCCCACAGTGAGGCATCATCACAGAAGCCTTGTCCTATCCTTGCTTTTCTTACTCACATTCCAGGGGAGGAAATTGAGCAGAATATATACACCCAGGGGCCAGGCATCTTGGAGGTCATCTTAGAATTCTACCCACCACAGTTTAGGGATTCACATTTGCTGTCAGATTTTAGGAATGGAAAACTTTTCTCTACATGTGCTCAAACTGTCCTTAACTCAAATTTTTAAAACATGGAAAAATGAAAGTGGGATAGACTATTTGACTGACAGCGTTGAAAATAAATGATAAGCGCTGTTAACAGAGCTGTCCATCATAAGAGCAGTGTTGTTATTTTTTGTATTGTTAGCTCCTAAGACTTTGCTCTAGAGCAAGAGAAGTAATTTCTTCTAGAGACTCTGACTGTGCAATTGATGTGCTTCTGGGGTAGGTGGAGAACAGTCTGCATTTCTGTTTCCAGTGCTTCTGTTGAAAGGTTTTGATGATCCCCATTTCTCCTTCCAGTAGATATGTTTGGTTATGATCTCAGGAATCTTCACAGGCATGCCAATTATAGAACATGAAGTCTGGTGATTCTGGTAGTTTTATAGACTTGAAATGCTAAGAAAAAAATTTCTTCTCTTAATATCTTACAAAGTCACCATTTTGACATTCAGATTTGACTAATCATTTTTTTGAGTATATAAGGGGAAATGTGGCTTATGAAATTCAGTTTTGTTTTAATGTTTAAGGAATTCAATATTTTTTTTTACAAATTCTGTGAATTAGGCCCAGATAAAATACAATGAATAAAAAACCCAAACTATCTTTTGTCTTTTTAAAGATTCAGTCTTACCCTTTTAAAATGATGTACCTATGTGAAGATATTTTGAATTTCTTTGCCAACACTTGATTCCTTTAAGAATTACTTTAAAGAAAAAAATAATATATTTTGAATAGGATTTTTATGTGCTGGGTTTGAATCTTTTTGGTGTGGAGGAAGCCTGTTGGACCAAAAATTTAAGCAGTTAGATGTGTAGTGAATGTAATGGTTTGCTTTTAAATCTCCTGGATCTTGAAAATGTGACAAATACTTTATTTTTAAAAAGCAATAACAATGAATGTGACACTTCATTCTAGACTCAAGTTTAGAAGGATTAATTTTAGGTAGGGTGGATTTTACCAGCAATCTACTCCAGAGCTAGAATGGGGTGGTTTTCTCATAGGACAGAGGAACTACTAATGTTGGCATGAAGATTACTGATGAAGTTTGTTTCTTTTGCAGACCCATAGAAGTGGTAATGGAGTGTTTGATGGGTTTACACTTCGGGGAGCATATGTTACTGTAAGATGAAGGAGCTCTGCGGCATTTAAGAAAAAACGTAGCCATAGTATGGCAAGACAGAGACCAGCCTCCACATAAGGGAAGGGAGAGAAGTGTTGTGTTGACCCCCAAGGCTTCCTCTACACCAGCACCCTCCCTGCCGCCAGTGGGTTAAGAAGTTAGGGTATGCTCAGACACCTGCCTGAACCACTCCAGGCTTTTCTCTAAAGTCTTATTAGCAACTGTTTCTTGAACTCCTTTTTGCTGACCCCTGTGCTGGGTTATTTATTTGTGGCCTGAAAGGAGGCAGCTGTTGTACACAGACTTGAAGCTCCCCCGCTGGATCACTGATACCTGGTTTCCACTCTCCTTGACTTTCTGGTGCAGCTGCAGAAATGGGACTGTCTTGGGGGAGCAGGGCTCCAAAAGAGAAGTGCGATGCAATCTGTGGCCATGTGGCTTTGAATAGCATTTGACTTGGTGCGGTGGAGAGAGGACAGTGGCACAGACAGGCAGGAAGCTAGAGAGAAATTTGGCTGGGGCCAGTGACTTTCAAAGGAAAGAGACCCTCTACCATGGAGGACTTTGAAACATGGATGGATGTTTTATCACACTTCAGCATGATGAGACATAACTGGAGGTGCTGCAGCTTGGAAATGGGGTTTTGTTAAAAAAAAAAAAAAAGATTCATTTGTCAGCAGTTGTCTCTTGGCATAAGAAAGACTGGATTTGGAGAGGATCTATTGATCAGTTGTATATCTTTAGCCTTTTAGAATGAAATGAGAAAATGTGGAATTGCTGAGGAAATAGTAAATTATTGTATAAATTAAAGTTTTACATTATCATTTAGAGCAGCTTGTTATATAATAGATTGATGTGGTGTCAGAAATTAAAGAAACTAGTAAAATTACTCCATTAGCTAGAAAATGTTTTAGACAAAATAATCAGCCAAAATAAGTCATTGCATTTTAAAGGGCTAGTTTAAAAGTTAACATGTTTGTTAAAAGTTAACATGTTTGCTTTTTGCTTTCCTCTCCAAAACCTTCATTGCATAATGAATTTGTTTGTAAATATTCAGTCATATATACTATAAAATTTGAGGTTTGTTGAAAATATGGTTTGATTAATTTAATGGAAACTAGTCAGTAAGTGAAATATATTTGTTCTTATATTTTATGAAAAGTTTTCTGAGATTGGAACATTGACAGGTTCTGAGACTAGTTCATTTAACATTTTATTAGTCTTTTCAATGGGATGACCCTGTGGAAAGTCTGGCATGTCATGATAGGAAGATACAGTGACCCTTAATTCCTTGCACCTGACTCTGCTGCCTGGCTGGACTGGGCAGGCCTCAAATACCCCTTCCCAGCCTGGAAAGATTTTGTGAGAGAGTGAGCAACATTTTTGAGTATTAGCAATTCTGCTCTTGGCTCTGTGTTTTGAATTTACGGAATGCTTTTGGGGAGCTTAAATGAGATACAGTGCATTTGGTTTTAGGGAGAACAATAAGGGGAGAAATTTATTTCAGTGCTTGTTGCTTAATCAACATCTACACTGCCACTTCACATCAGTGTCTGTCCTTTCCAAGTGAATTAGGTCTTGTGGGCAGCACGTCAAGAGGACGTGTATTGTTCCTGGCAGGGCACTTGAATTTCTAATTACCAGATTCCTGCCTTAATTGCAATTACCTGGACACCCAGGCAGAGTGAATTTTTGGAAAAGAATGTAATTAGTGAAACAGGAACTTTGCTGCCAACTCCTTGTCTAGATACTAACACTAAACAGAACATTGATAAGTTCACATCTGTAAAGACAACCCAACCCATCAGTTGATAAAAACAGTTCTTAAAGTTAATTATGTATAGTACATCTCAACTTTGGATTCAGAAACATGTGATGTTAAAGCAGAGAACATTGGATTTTGCTTTATAATCCTGTATACTATGCATTTTGTATATCTCTTAAGATTGAGTAACTATCTGGAGTTAAAAGAACTATTTAGCAAATATTCTATTTCTGTATGAACCACATGCATTACACACTTGGTCTAATAAATGTAAAATACCAAGGTTTCTGATCATTGGGAAAAAAAAGATCATTTTCTGATAGTTCCTTCAGTAGTAATTTTTCTTAAACAATAGTTTTCATTAAAAACAAATTCACACACAGAAAAGTTTCTAGCGGGTTACAAATACAGGGTTAAACAACTTTTTAAAGCATGTTAACAACCCCAGGGCACAATCTGAAATATGTATTTTTCTATTCCTCTCATTTTCTCATCACACTCAGTGGCCCCACCATGTTGCCTTAGCACACATTCACAATCCTGAGATGGTAATAAATATCTACTAAGGGCTTATTTTACAAATTTTGATTCAGTCCTTAACCCCCTGCTAATTTGCTCTTCTCAGCTTCCCTGAGCTCTGTCCTTCCTTTCCATCTCAGCAAATCCCTTGTCCACACCAAGGTTAATTTTGTCCATCTATGGTTAGTTAACTCATAAATGATCTTTTACAGCTTCTTCCCCATGGAGCTGCTGGTCTTTTTCATTTTTAGCCTTCTTAAAAAATGTTCCTTAGTCCCACTCTGAGGAAGCCACTGGACAGCAGAATGGTTGGTTGCATCTCTTCTCCTTTGTATAGCTCTTCACTTAGGCTGTCCCCCCAACTGAGATAGTCTAATTTATTTTGATCACAGTCTAATTTCTTCTCATTCTTTAGTGGTATGAAGAGCATCTCCTATTTGTATATCTTTTTACACACGTTATATTTTTATTTATTTTTTATTTTTTCAAAGATTTGTTTATGGGATGCCTGGGTGGCTCAGTGGCTAAGGGACCAACTCTTGATTTCAGCTTAGGTTACGATCTCAGGGTCCTGGGATACAGCCCCACTGTAGGCTTACTGCTCTGTGTTGAGTCTACTCTCTCTCTCCCTCTTCTGCCCCTCCCCCCGCTTGAGTGTGCACTCTCCTGCGCTCTCTCTCTCTCTCTCTCTCTCTCTCTCATTAAAATAAATCTCATTATTTTAATGAGAGAAAGAGCACAAGAGAGAAACTCAAGCAGACTCTGCCTGGAGCATAGAGCTGAGGGGGGTTGGATCTTAACAACCTGAGATCATGACCTGAGCCAAAACCAAGAGTCCAATACTTAACACAACTGTGCTACCCAGGCATCCTGATATTTTTATTTCTACAGTGGTAAATTGAGAGTATAGACTCTGGTGCCTGGCTGCATTTGATTTACCTTGCTAACTGTTTGAATAACGAATGTAATAGCAAAATTTAAAATGAGAATGATAACAGTTGACACCTAAGAGTTGTGAAGGTTACATGAGTTTATCATGGAGAGCACTTGGAATGGTACCCAGCACGTACAAGTGCTCTGTGGTTGTTATTGCTGCTGCCATAGTATTTGAGCATCACATCAACCCTGCAAGGTAGCTGTGGCAGGACTCATCCCCATTTCATAGAGAATAAAATAGAAGCACCAAAAGTCACCTGCTTAACATCTCACAACCGCTGGTGGATCTGGGCATTGGACTCAGGTATTTCAGCTCCTAGTTATTGTGACTTTTTCCATCTTTATATCTGAGCATTTTTAGATTCAGGAATCAAAAATCAGATCACCTAGTTAAATTTGAATTTCAAAGAAACAATAAAATTTTAGTAGAAGTGTGTCCCGATTATTGCATGGCACATACTTAATGCTGGCAAATTTGCTTATCTGAAACAGAAATTTAACTAGATTTCCATATCTTATCTGATAACTCCAGTCCATCCATCCAGTGTCTACTCTGTGCCAGTCTTTAAATGGTAGCCCCAAAATTAAAGATAGCTGATGAGACCTTTTCTGTACTTTTTTACAACATTTAAGATCTGGTTTTGTTTTTCAGACAACCCAGTTAAGGACTATTAAAATGAAGTGTCTGTGCTAGAAACTTCCCAAGCTCATAAAATATTGTAGGTGGAAAAATATTTTTATGAGAGAGACACCATAGTAAATTTTTCCAGCAGCTAATAAACATTGAGTTTGCAGTGGCAAAAGTGAGACAGTAAATATGAAAGGGCTAAAGATAGCCCATGCCTACTGTCACTGTTCGGAGATATCCAAATGTTTGACACGGCAGTCTTGAGAAGCTGAATCTCTTTTCCCAAATACATCAATACAGCATTTGATTATTCTGCTCTCTGTTGCTATTGTTTTCCTCCATTTCTGTTTTCCTGTCTGTTAATTGCTGTAAGCTGCTGTAGACAAGAGTTTGGTTTAAAGCTCCTTCTGGTATATTCATAAAAAGTACATGAAGGGTCCGTTAGAAGCTGGTAACGGTGGTCTGATCAGGACTCACTCTCATCTTGTTTTTTTCTATGATGTTCATTGTTTTATACAAAGCATCTGTTAATCTGATAATGTTTTAAAATGTGTTTTAAAGAAATGTTTCATTTCAGAATGAGGATGGATGGGTCCAATTGGACCAGGGTTTAAAGAACATAGAGAATATTTCATATGGTGGCTCATCTTTTAAAAAAAAATATTTTTGAATCTTAACAATAACAACAAATGCCCCAGGACAGAGTATCTCCGGGTCCAGGTGCATGAGTCATCAATCATTTCTTCATTACGGCATGGAATATTGGGTAAGGATGGGAAGTGGGAGAGAGAGAGCACGCTAACATTTACTATTCAAAGTATTTCCCATGTGTTTTTTCTTTTAAAACACTGCCTTAAGAGGCAGGTGGTTAAATGCACTTTTGCAAATAAAGAAGCAGGTCAAAGGTTAAGTAGTTGATACTAGAGGACACTAGCTAGTAATAAAAAGCCAATGCTTTTTCCTCTCCACCAAGATGCTATTATCATAGGGGCCATTTTGTTCCCTGTTAGAGATTTTTTTTTTTTTTAGGGTGGTTGTCCTATTTTATTAGTGATTGGTCTGAACAAAGTGAGTTTAATTTTGCATTACTATGAGAATTGAGTCTATGACAGAACAGTATATTAATTTAGCAGGCATTAATGAGTTAATAAAATGTATATAAAATGTTAAATTCTTATTAAATGTACTTCTATGAGCCAAACTTCTTAATTGTATTTTTAATGGTTGTTTATGTATGAAATTAATGCCAGTGGATAGAGCTAATAAACTTTCCGTATAGAACTTCCAAATGGCCATCATGTTAGCAAGTGGAATTTCAGTTCTTCTTGATTCATCACGGGGTAACAGTACATTAGCAGGGATCCCTGGGTGGCGCAGCGGTTTGGCGCCTGCCTTTGGCCCAGGGCGCGATCCTGGAGACCCAGGATCGAATCCCACATCGGGCTCCCGGTGCATGGAGCCTGCTTCTCCCTCTGCCTGCCTGTCTCTCTCTGACTATCATAAATAAATAAATAAATAAACAAACAAACAAACAAAAAGTTCCTCCTTTAAAAAAAAAAAAAAACAGTACATTAGCAAACGTGTATCATAAGTCCAGAGTTTGAATCTCTATTCTGTGAAGCTCAGAAAACAGTTTTGCCAGGAAGATACCAAGATATGGATGAACCATCTCTTTGGAAAGGACTCACTGACCACCCTGATTGGCAAGGTAGCAGTCTTCCTGGTGGCAGACCAAGCCAGGAAGAGGTCACTTTGTGAGTATGGCATTAGGGTGTGGGATAGTTAAATAACTTGAAGGTTTTGTGGTGTTGGACTAGGATAGCCAGACACCTTCATTTGCCCTGTAGGCATTCCAGGCTGGTTTTTCATGCTTTCGTATTATGCAAAGATGGTCATTGGATTCCTTCTGTTGTCAATCAGCTTTGCCTTGTGGAACCTCTGTAATTCTTCCCCCCCCCCCCCCCCCCCCCGCATCTAATGCTGATGAGCTCTTCATTTGATTAAGTTTTTCTGGAGATAGATCAGTACAACTGGTATAATTATAGAAGTGTATTGCTAGCCTAGGAGTTGACCTTGCTCTTTAAGGTAATTTTACATATATATACTGAATAGTAGTAACTGTTTTTCACATATTTCTGAATGTTGAGAATCTAAAGCCTATTTCTCCAGAAAACTTGTTTTGTCCATTTGTAACCTAGAGAGCAAAATCAAACATTTAGAAACTCTGTTCTGTTTTCTAATGATGTAGAGACATTCTTCATGGCATTTCTTTAGTGTTTCAAGTATAGTTTTCACAAGGAAGGCTTTTATTGGTTTTAATGTTCATTCTTCCAGACCTTCTCATTCAGAAGTACTTGTAACTCAATCCAAAGTTTAGTCAAGTGGGAAATGTACATTGCTGGCTGGATTCACAGAAAAGGCTTCCAAATGCTTCCTCAGTTGCTGTTCGCCTAAAGAGCCCCATTGCCCCCACATCCCAACTACTAGTCTGAAGGAAAGGTGAAAGGCGTCCTGGTGATAAGACCCCAAAACAATTGAATCCTTTCTGTCCTGCGTTCCCCCAGTGATGAGTCACCTTCCTTTCCTGCTCCCCCTTCCACTCCTCCATCCTGAGTGCTCCCCTTCCCTCCCTCTTTTCCCTTTTTTTTTCTTCTGGTGTCTTCTCTCTCTCCTTCCTTTTCTGTGCTAGTAACGGTAGAGGGAATTACATATCTTTAGTTCTTTAATTAAGAAGTGAATTTAATTCTAGAAAAATTACCCTCCCTTCAAATTCAAATAGAGCTTTTGCATCAACTTCAACCGATAATGTACTGAGGCATTTTGGTTAAACTAAGAAAGAATTTATTATTTGCAAGTAGTTGTATTTATGAATGAAAGCAATAAGGTAGTGCTTCAGCAAAAAGATTACTAAAGCATTAGTTTATCATATTTGGGGAAATTTACCTCTATTGAGTCCCTATCTAATCCATCATAACCATGGTGCTCAAAGTCCTGAGGAATAGAAGTTTAGAGAAGTTCAAATTAGTGAAAATTTAAAGGAAAATTAGAGACAAGTGGAAAATGCACTCAAATATAATACTAGTAAAGATAATAAAGTAAATTTGACCCCCATTTTGCTAGTACTGCTTTGCCTTTGGATAACAGTAGTCCTGTGCTTCAGTCAGGATATATCATCCCGTATGTGTACGCCTGTGAATTTGTCAATGTAAATGATGACGATCTTGTGGTTTATACTTCCTTTTATTTTAATTCCAAAACCATCTCTAATTGATGAAATGTGCCTTTATGGTACAGTTCTTTTCAAATACATCAAGCACTGCTTTTGTCGACCCTTGACTTCATGGGCATGTTGGTCTTTGACCCAGAACTGGTAAATGAACCCTGCAGGGAAATCATTAGAGAATTGGAACAATTGTGGTGGTGGGATCAGGGGTCAAACCATTACCTACCCATAGGAACTTCCGTTTAAATTGGACTCTTGCTTTTCTGAAAGCAGGTCATATATTCAGGGAGAATACTGAAGAAGTGTGTAGTACGTGTTAACGCTAATCTATCAGGATGAGATAGGGCTATAAGGACCTCAGAGATTGTCTGGTTTGTTTTCTTTCTATTTCCTTTTTTTCTCTTATGTCGGGACAAATGGCTCTGGGCTTATTATAATCTAGAAGTCTTTTTTTTTTCTAATATAAATATTGTGGAAGTATAATGTAGTTTTAAGGGAAGGACAGGAGCTATAAGTGTGCAGCTTGATATATTCCTGAAGTGAGCACATTTGTATCATCAGTACCCAGTTCAGAAGACACCACCTGGACCTCGGAAGCCCTCTTGTGCCCTCTTTGCATCATTACTCCATCCATCGCTCTACCACCACCACGGGTAACCACTATCCTGAATAAAAGTCAGTGATATTTCAAAGAATAAGTAGGTACTAATGGGAAGCCATTCTTTATTTAGTCTTTATGCAGGAAACAACCTGAGCTTTCCCACTTAAAAATGTTAAAAAGTTTTGTGCAAAGAAAAACACAAACCTTATTCAAGGAGTATATATCAATAGCAGTTTTCACGGTCATGTGGCAGTTAAAAGAAATTTTAAAGGTGACGGATCTCACAATAGAGAGTATTCTTTCCTTTGCATTGGAAATCAATACTCAAAAGTTCCAGTCTAAGAATTCCAAACAGAAGAGAAGTTAGAGTTCAATTCATTTCAGTTGTGTTGGTAGTATTCTTCCTTACATAATTACTATATTCTGAGGATTGTATATAATCTCAAAATTTTAAATTTGTCCTGACAAGTAATGCATGTTAGTTTTAAAATATCTTCCATTAGATATCTAAATAAGGAAGTCCTCATTTTAATGACATTTTTGGGCCAAAACACCATCCTACTTGCATGATATTATTATGGTCCTTAACAGGTAGCTTATATCTGGATTCAGAATTGTGGTTTTTCCAAAGAATAAATCACATTTAGTCTTCTTGTTGAAACACTGGTGGTGATGTTTTGCTACTTTCTGTTCCAAAGGAAAATCTGGAAGCTAATTGCAGTGGGAAGATTTTCATTTTTTACAAAGCAAAACTAAGAATTTTTTGCTAGGAGACAAAGGAGATTTACTGGGATTGTGAAATTATTTTCATTCTAGAAAAACAGCAAATCTTCTGGTAACACTGATAGAGTACCATTTTTTCTTTTACTCTTTTTTTTTTTTTTTTTTTGTCTTTTCCTTTGTTTGGCTTGGGAGTTGGAACCCTAGCAAGAAGGAGAAGAACAAGGATCAAAGTGGTGGACACACCACAGGCTTTGAAATCTGATAATTACACTGTAGTCACGGCCCACCTCACCCTCTGAACCAATTTCCTATATTTTTATGTATAAAATGCAGTTGGTGGACCCTACCTAATGAGACTGCTGTCAGGATTAAATGACTAAATGGTTTGGATAAAAAGTAAAAATAATAGCTATCATTTATCGTACTCTGTTTGCCAAGCACTATTCCAAGTGCTTTCTTTTATATCATTATAAACATCAGTGTAACCACTTATATCAGTATGTCAATGAAGAAATCCAGGCCTCAGAGAGTCTAAGTAATATACATAAGGCTGAGTGGCTAGGTATTAGCAGAAGAAACAAGTGAACTAAGTTCAGACCACAAAGGCCACGATTTTAATCCTAGCTTCTAATCCTGGCTGTCACCAGCTCCTCATTTACTAGGTAAGTAGTAGCATCTGTGGTGCCAGGAGGGGGTCACTATGACGGGGCAGCTCGCACTCACTGCTGGCAGGAACAGATGGGGTTGACACTCTGCTGAGGTGCCCTGTGCCGAGAGGGGTGCAATTTTCTTCCACGGACCGTCACTGTGGTTCTGTGGCGTGGCATCTGCCTGGAAGGCCACTTTTTTCTTCTTCTCACAAAGGTGCTTCCTGACCCAAATTCATGTGTAGAATTTTCCACACTGTTTAGGAGTGATAGGTTAAAATCTTTAATAATATTATTTGTCACATCGCCAAAAGTTTTATCTACTTTTCTTGCTTTCTTTCCCACGTATGTAGTCACTGATCCGTTCATTCATCAGAAGCTCTTTTAATGCTTGTGCATCATATCCCATTCTCAGATTCTCGGTCTTCTGTTACCTTCTCCCATTTTCTTTGTCCTTCTTCTTCTTTTTTTTTCTGCCTTTGTGTGTCCTACTGTACATGATTGTGCATTACACGTGACCAGCTTTTCCATAGGTACAGTTAACACCTCTGTTCTGAGGAATTTAAATTCAGTTCGCACTGTATCCCATATGTTTAAGACCTAAAACAATTACAGATACTTCAGAACTCAGAACTCTATAAAATAAACTATTTATCATATCAAATTGCACTAGGGATCCATTGTAGGTTGAGAACTGTGCTAGATCACAGATGGTATATTTCATGGATTATGATTTCACAAAACAGTCTGTCTTCACAATTTACTTCTCTTATATTTCCCTCTTGTGAATCCTGTGGGTAGTCATCAGACAGAGGAAAAAAATCAGATGCTTTATCAGTTTAAGTGATAAAATACATTTACCTTATTGCTGTTTGGATTCCCTGTGAATTTAATCATGAATTCCTTTGCTGTGTTGGAGGTGGGCGTCCTGCCCAGATCGGGTCACAAGGTAAGCGGATGTGTGTACTCTGTCTGTGGCTATGGGACTTAGCTGTCCTCTGGTGTGCTACTTTATGGTCTCCTGTTTATGGGCCTGTGCATGACAGCTGTTGTGACTCACCCACAAGGAGATGGAGTGAACATGGTTATAAGTTCAAGAAATCGGAGAACTAGAGAAAACACTGTGTGAGACACACCAAAGGCTAGAAATTAGAAAAGATCTGTTTTAAATCACCAAAGGATCTGTTAAACTATATCCTGCTATTATACAAATCGAGGACATCTCTGCTACATGGTTTTGTGTGCTGTTCTTCCTTTTATCACTTACAAAGTCATACATACCCTTATTTACTAAATGAAATGGGATTTTGAGATAGAGTCACATACCTAGTATACAGTGTAAAATAATGACTATTAGAGCAATTCCATAGATATAGGGGTGCTCTCGTGACCAGCACACAGGGATGTGCCTGTTTTCTCCCTGTCCCCCCTCCCTCCTCTCTCTCTCACCCTCACTCACTCACTCTTTGTCCTTTCAGTTCTAAGATGAGGCTGTCAATATCAGTAGTCACATTGTTAATAAATATACCTAGAAAATTGCATTCTAATGTTGTATGTGTCTATAGAAGCTGGGCATGGTTTTGATGTAAATAATTTAGCTTCTCTGGACTTCAGCTTCACATTCTAGAAACAGAGATCTGGAGTAAGTGTTTACTATGGCTTTTGTTTTAGTTCTGAAAACTCTGTAGTCTTCCTAAAAGTTTCTCATAAGTGTTTCTCTTCCAAAGGAGTCAAACTTTGCTCTCTCTGTGTTGTTTGTTTGTGGTTTATATGTTTATTTATTTAGATATAATCGACTTACTATATTAGTTTCAAGTATACAACATGATCCAATAGTTATATGTATTGAAATAATCACAATGAGTCTAATATCTATCACTGTATATTGTTACGCAGTTATTTTTCTTGTGTAAAAAGCTTTAAGATTTGCTGTCTCACCAACTTAAAATACAGTACTGTTAACCATAGTATATAATATAGTCACCATGCTGTATATTACATCTCCGTGACTTATTTTATTGCGTTCCGCATGTTCTAATGCTTCTAGCATGTTTCTACCTGAAATACTGTGTGTGAGCCCCACAAACATCTGCTAAACAATTCTAAGAATTGATGAAGTATGGTTTGGTTAATACTAGCATGGATTAGCTGTTGAAGTCTCAAAATGTTCTAAAAATTTTATTTTTTTTACATGCTACTCATGTTTGACATGTGTCAAATTTAGGGACCTTGTGTTTATTCTTTCTTTCTGTTGGCAGAGTATTCAGTGGTAAGTTCCCGAGTATCTTTATGGCCTAAGATTTTCAACCATGGGCTATCTGGATATAAAGCTGCTAATCAAAAAATGTGCTAGGCTGTTTGCAGCCTACTGGAGATTTAACAGCATGGATTTCTTGTATAGGCCACGGTTAATGCAGTTACTTACTGTTTCAGATATATTCTCTAGAAAAACCTACTTTTCCCTGCCAATGTAAAGTAAGGCCTGTCTGAGCCTCTTACCATTCTTGGACATTTACACTCCTCTCTTTTCAGCATTTATTCACATTCCTCGTACCAATAATGTTAGGTTCTTCAAGGGCAATCCTGTTAGAATGCCAAGAATATAGACCAATTGCCAGTCTCAACCAAACATGGAGAATTTTCTCTGGGAAGAATTCAACATCAGCTTGACACTAATAATCATGAGTGGTGGGTAATGAGAGAGGCTGCAAGCCAGTGAAAAGTAATTCTGCAAACATACCTTCCTTTGTAGCACGTGAGCACCCCATAGTTCGGCCTCCGCAACCGAGTGACTACCCAAAACAGTATTCCTACATCCCCTGCCTATGAGAACAACATTGCTTTTCTGTAAACTTTAATCGGTCACTTAAAGGAGATGAAGTGGAACACTAGTTATAATTTTTTAAATTTACAAGTACATTGAAAAGACACACAGACTACAAAACTGAAAATCATCTGGGAAACCAAAGGTTCACATTTTTTGATAGAAGATGACAAGTAGGTCACATGGGTCCCTACTTGTTTTTGCATACATATCAAGCTTGAAGCTCAGCTGTTGTGCTTTACACAAGAAGGACTAGAAGGAAATATGGAAAAATGTTAGAATTTGGTTAGCTCTGTGTAGTGCCACCACTGTGGAATTTTACTTTCTGTTCTGTTTTCTGATGTGTTTCCCGTCTGTTTTTAAGAATAATGAGCTCTGTTACTTTAAAATACCAATTTTGTTTCTCTTTCTTTTTAAAGAAAATAGATAACATTATAAAATACATTTTTCTTGTTGAAGAAAAGCTCATTTTTGTTTTAAGTTATTAGTAAACAGAATCAAGTTTATTAGATCATTTCTCCTTTGAATTGGTATCTGTGTTGAGATAACTGAAAGTGTGTTGTTCTCTGCTCTTGTTGAAAACCAGAAGGATATAAATTGAGAAAGGATGGACATTTGCATCTCAGTTTTTAAATATTACAGAACTAAATCTTTGGTTCTATTCAGAGCACTGATGAGAGCTCCAAGATGTAGATCTGCTTGAGGTAACAATGTCCATTTTTAAAGACCCGCTGATATATTCCTATTTTTTAATGGCTGAAAATCAACTTCCCTCCCTATCGTAATAGACTTGTACCTCCTTTTTTTGTTACTAGGTAAAAACTTCAGCAAAATAAAGTTCATACTAAATGTTACTTCGTAATTGCAGTAATGATCACACAGCTGTGCTTTCCTCAGTTTATAACACATGTCAGCATCAGTTTAGGAGCTCAGCTTCATTTCCTGCCCAGATAGCATTCTGCAGACTGTTTTTGTGGTGAGAAAGCAGAGCATCCTGTCGGCCACTGCTGGGGTGCTAAGGCCAGGAGTTAAGGTATTCCAGCTCTCGGAAATGCCAGGCTCAGCCCTCCCATTTGCAATGATTCTGTCCTTTATTTATTTACTTGCTTGCTTATTTTCTTACTTACTTTTCAAGTATTTTTGTTTGCTAGATTAAGAACCATTTTATTTATGAGTTTGTGAATTTTCAAGGAGGAACTCTTACACTTAAATGAACCTGTAAGAAGCCCATAGAAAAGCAAGTGCCTGCAGCGCTAATAATGAGAACTGACAAGGCAATCCTGCTGGGTTTATTTATGACCTTCTGCCTTTGTTAGCTCTTGTGAGAAATTCCTTTCTAACCATAACAATATTGTTGGAGTTTGGCACTGTACAGAGAAATCCTACCGAGCCCCGAGGCCCACAAACTGGCACTCATTCAGCTCATAACAGATTGCTAGGCTTGTTGTAGTTTTACATTTTCCTTCACTCCTTTTTTATTTAATTCATAAGTAGTTTTCACCAATTTTTATATATGTGGTTCTAATATATATATTAATATATATATAATATGTGGTTTTATATATATATATTGCTGTTATTCTCAGAGCCAAAATCCATTATTTCCTTGAATCAATGTCATACCTATTTAAGTGTTGAGGAAAATTCAGAAGAGGACAGGCTACTGGAAAGCAAGAAGAGACAGGTCTGTTCTGCACAAGGACAGGTTGTGGAAGTCAGATCACATCCTACAAACTGATGGACCATTGTGGCACTCCTAAACCATCTCGTGTGATTACTCATTCTAAAGTGAGCTCAGTAGAACAAATCTGCCTCAGGTTACAATTTTATAATACTCTGGTTATTATTTCAACCCATTTTGGTACTTTAAGAACCTGTTTATTCGACCTTATGTGCTTTTTTCTGCAATTTCCAAATAGAAAATTTTAAAAAGCATCAATTGTGAGAGGATTGTATTAAAAATTGTAATTTATGGGATCCCAGGATCGAGTCCCACATCAGGCTCCCTGCATGGAGCCTGCTTTTCTCTCTGCCTGTTGTCTCTGCCTCTTTCTCTCTGTGTCTCTCATGAATAAATAAATAAAATCTTTAAAAATATTGTAATTTTTGGAAGTAAAAGAAAATCAGTTCTGTAGAACATGTAACTCTTAAGATGAGACCCTTCACAGAAGTTTTCTGTATGGAGTTATTTAGAGCACAGGAGATACATAAACTCAAAGCGGTGGTTCAGTATTTCTGATAATTGATCCTTTTTTTTCGATGTTGCCAACAATGACAAAATAGCTGTTTCTATTCTGTTCTATTTATTTTTAAGATTTTTATTTATTTATTCATGAGAGAGACAGAGAAGTAGACACCTAGGCAGAGGGAGAAGCAGGCTCCCTGTGTGGGGACCCTGATGTGGGACTCGATCCCAGGCCCCAGGGATCACGCCCTGAACTGAAGGCAGACGCTCAACCACTGAACCACCCAAGTGCCCCTCTTTTCTATTTAAAGTATCTAGAGACACATGACTTCTATTTCTTCTGAGACTCTTCAGGTTCAAGATGGCACTTTTGTGGGACCATTTAACTAGAAGTACTTGTGTCTGTATTTATCTCTTTGAAAGGATTAGGTTGTTAGGCAGGTGCCCGCTGTATCAAAAATCCACACTATTGAAATCAATATTTATATTTTTGCTTTATTCTACTTATCTATTACCAGGTTTTAAATTTTCCTTCAAGCATCTTACTCAAGTATATACAAAACAGACTTGCTAATGGAGACCATGGGGAAAATTCTATTAAAAATCTAAGCCTTATAGGGGTGCCTGGGTGGCTCAGTTAGTTGCATGTTTGTTGATATCAGCTCAGGTTATAATCTGAGTCGAGGAATCAAGCCCCACGTCAGGCTCCATCCTCAGCACAGAGTCTGCTAGTCCCTCTCCTTCTACTACTTCCCCACACATGTGCATACTCTCTTGCTCTCGCTCACTCGCTTTCTCTTTCTAAATAAATAAATAAAATCTTAAAAAAAAAAAAACTTAGCCTGACAAAATGTGAAAACTATGCATATGAGCATTAATTAATTTGTCCAACTTTCTCTTTGATTTCCTTACCATATACACTTGCAATGTTTTCACATCTATTCTGAAGATACTAATATGATTTCATGCTACTACTATTCATCTGTTACCCATTCTTTGAATGGGCCTTTTTTAAAGTTTAAAGTTCTGCCTTTAGAGTGGGCATAAATTAATATTCTGTTCATTATTGCTGTGGCTCTGTATGAAAGACTGTTCAAATCTCCAGGGTCCCCCTTTGTTTTGTTTCTTTTTCAAAAGAAGCTTCAGCATTTTTTAAAGTGGTATCTGCTCAAGTACAAAGAAAGAAAAAAATTCTTCCAGATCTGATCACCTAAAATAATTACTGTTACCATTGTCTTGAGTATCAGTTGATACCTCTTAGGCATTAAAAAAGGCACACATGTATTTTTTTTATTTTTATTTTTTATTTATTTATGATAGTCACAGAGAGAGAGAGAGAGAGAGGCAGAGACACAGGCAGAGGGAAAAGCAGGCTCCATGCACCAGGAGCCCGATGTGGGATTCGATCCCGGGTCTTCAGGATCGCACCCTGGGCCAAAGGCAGGCGCCAAACCGCTGCGCCACCCAGGGATCCCTGTATTTTTTATATGTACACATAAATGCATATATATCCATATAATATTTTATATATTTTACATCAAGGATATCATGTATTCTGTGGTTACCTGATTTTCACTCAATAGTCTTCAATAAAAATTATATTTTAATATGTATTTTTAATAATTATTATGTATTTTAAATAATCCACTACTATGTTGACCATTAGATGGTTTCTAACTTTTTTTTTTGCCATTTTAACATCTAGTTTTCTTGTTACTTCTTTTTTTTTTTTTTTGAATTGTATTTATTTATTCAGAGAGACAGAGAGAGAGAGAGGCAGAAACACAGGCAGAGGGAGAAGCAGGCAACATGCAGAGAGCCTGACGTGGGACTTGATCCAGGGTCTCCAGGATCATGCCCTGGGCTGCAGGCGGTGCTAAACCACTACGCCACCAGGGCTGCCCTCTTGTTACTTCTTTTTAAATTAATCCCCACATTATGTGATATAATAAAAATTATGATGGTTAGTATTTATTAAATAGATTATTAAGCTCAACTTATGTTTTATTAGGCCTAAGTTATTAAGATCAGTTCTCTCCATGTCTTTGAGACAAAGATCCATTTTATAGATGGAAAACTGAGGCTTGAATATGTTAATCCACTTGCCTGGTCTATACCACTAGGAAGTGATGGAGCAAAGACCTGAACACAGCTTCACAGCCTGGGCTGACTACCTTTTCCAATCCCTTTTTGGCATTCAGTGTTTATCATTGGTAACATTACATTCCGAAGGCTATTTACTTAATATAATATTGATTGCTAACGTAACTATTTACCTGACACATAATTATCTGGTAAATATTTGTTATGAAGAATGGAAGGATGCATTCATGCCCCTATTTGCTCATCCTATTTTATAAGTGAGATGATTTTCTAGAAGTCATTTGCAAATTCTTTATCCTGGTCTCAAAATGTAATTTACAAAGAGTGGTTAAAAAACACCAAACCGTGTGTCTGAAATGTGTGTATATTTATATGTGCATGTAGGCATTTATATATTCAGCAACTGGTTATTGAGCATAAGCTTAATGCTTATTCATAATTATATCTAATCATCACCTTAGCATACGTGATATTTTCCCTATTTCTGGGGTGGTGAATCTGAGGCTCAGTGTGGTTTGAGTACCTTGTCCACAATTGGGTGAAGCAATGATAGGGACAGGACTTGATTTCAGACTGCTCTTCTTACTCCAGAATTCATATTGGAACTGCTCCATTATTACTGTAAACCTACATTCTGATAAATATTTAATGAGCACTTACTGGTGGTAGGCATCATGCTTGGTGCCTTATGTATAGCAACTTATTTAACTCTCCCATCAAACTTTGAGGCCATTATTTTTATCATTCCCCAGCTACCTACAGATGAGGGGTGGAGGGGTAGAGGCTTGTGGGGCCAGGTTATTTGCCAGAGCCCTTGGAATTTATTTGCCAGAGCCCTTGGAATTTGCTAAAGAGAGGCTGGGTTAGGGTCAGCTGTGTGGTTTCAGAGCCCGGATTCTTTGTAACCGCCGTGGTCCACATCTGAAAAGATCACTGCTTGATACAATATAAAGGTTAAAAAGAAAAACAACTAACATTAATGAATGCCTTTAAAAAAGCAAGTTTCATTAGAGGAGAGGAATCTGATGTAGGGATTTAGAAGACTCTATGGCACTTTCCAGGGATATGACTGGAGTTTAAATCCAATTTTATTTCAAAACTTGCGATTTACTGAGATAAAAGAGGAATTAGGCAGTTTGATGGGCTTGCACATCAGGTTACTGAAGTCCTTTCCCTGTTCGGAAGTTTAGGAAAGCAAAGGGAATGTGAATTTTACCATTCTGCCTTTTGAAATCCTGTGTCTTATTTACCATTCTGCCTTTTGAAATCCTGTGTCTTAATCAATTTATGCTGACTTTCAGACTGCTAGTAGTGGACTCCAGTGCCCATGAGAGAAAACCCTTCTTGTGGGCCCTGGAATGTGTTCCAAGTGACAGGATAATTACTCGTAAGTGTGAGGCTCAGTAACACTATTGCAGGAGCATAAATGGCACTGTTGAGAGGTCACGTGTTTGAGGGTGCAACGTGCTGGCCTCCCAGACCTAATTCAGGCCTTATTGATGATGACATCTGTAGTAGTAGTAGTAGTAGTATCACCATCATCATTATTGGTATATGCAGGTTTCTCCCTGAAACCTTGAATAGGTTTATGACTACCTCCTTTTGAGAAGCAGTTTTTGAAGTAATAGGTTATAAAATGGTTATATGCTCTTAGGAAAAATTATCATGTAAAATTGCTCTTGAGTGCTAGCACTTGAGGTGTTAAGTGACCGGCTGCCCCTGTACATAGATGGAAAAGGACTCATTTTGGAAACCTCTTATCTAAGTGAGTCTGTGAATCATACCTGAAAATAAGAAAAATTCATGTTTTTGAGTTTGGCTTTTGAGGGAGGTGCTGAATATGTTGTAGTTCATTTTAAAATATAAAAATAGTCTTCACCAAACATTTCCATCTATAATGTAGTCTGGCTACTTTTGTAAAAAAAATATCTGGATTCTCTACTTTTTTCCCTAAATTAACTCAGAAGTCTTAAAAATAATTTCTGTGAAAACATAAAAATTTTGGATTGCTTTTATATTGAAGCCATTAGACTATATAATTTTTTTAAAGATTTTATTTATTTATTCATGAGAGACACAGAGAGAGGCAGAGACACAGGTAGAGGGAGAAGCAGGCTCCACGCAGGGAGCCCGATGCAGGAATCAATCCTGGAACTCCAGGATCATGCCCTGGGCCGAAGGCAGGAGCTAAACTGCTGAGCCACCCAGGGATCCCCTAGACTATATAATTTTAATGTATCTTTAAATACTGTAAAAACTCATTCATAGATACTTTGACATTATTGTTGATGAGGAGATCATCATTCAAAGAAGGAAAATGGAATTTGAGCTGATGTCACCTTAGTATTTATTGTATCGTTAATTCTATTTTTATTTTTTAAAATTCTATTTTTAACTTATTCTTTAAAACCAGAGTGATTTGAATCCTGTGTCTAATATATAACTCGGCATCAGGAAATCATATTTTAAAAGTGATGTCCTTCACAGTTTCCTTATCATTTGCTTTATTCATTATATTGACCCACTGACAAAATAAACATGTAATCCCCACTTGACAACTGAATAAAAGATTAAGTTGTCTTGCACCCAGCTTCTGACCCCTTTACATCCAGCACTTTCTACTGCAGCAGAGTCCTCCCTCTTGCTAACATTTTGTTATTTGTGACTCTTAGTCATTATGAGTGTTTTTATCATTCTGTGGTTAGTCACTTTCCTATACTAGAATATTTGATATAACCTCATTGATAGAAATACTGTAGAAAGTCTGTATTCATGAAGAGAGTGCAGGCGGTCCTTGTCTTACTCATTAAAAAGCTTAGGAGTGATCAATCCAGCCAGGGCACCTGAGAAATGGAAATAACTGGCCCTTCTGTACAGAATTTCCCATCTCTTTTGGGTTGCTACTTTTGAGGCTTTCATTTTAAAACCCAATTCCTATCCCTTACTGGATGTGGTTTTAGAGCCTGCAGAGCCCTTGTCACTACCCACTGGGATGACAAGTGGGGGAGGAACGCTCTCCCTCCTCCCAGCCACTGCCTGTGGCCTCCCGGTTCCCTTGCACTGGACCCCGTTCCACACCGTTCAGGCTCTCTCTCCCACGGCCTCTCCCTGTGATTCACAATCACGATAGATCACACTTACTGGCATTGTACTCCACCAGCCCTTTTACCTACAATTTCTCATTTAATTCTCACAACTCTCTTAGGCAGGTCCTAGGATTTCCCCCAGTTTATAGATGAGCAAAGCAAAGCACAGAAAGGTGAACTGTGTTGCCTGGTCCTACTTACTAAGTGTGGCAAAGCTCAAGTTTGAATTTTAGTCCTCTTAGGCCAGGGCTTCCACTGTGGAACATGCTAACAGTTCATTCAATAGCCCTGGCCATTCTGCAGGAGATAAATGTGGCTTGGCCTCATGGGGGAGGCAGCTGTGCAGCTTGAACTGGTGTCCGTGGCAGAGCAGCCTTACCAAGATGGGAGTGGATGGCTCTCAGAGGGAAGTATGGCTTGCCCAAGCAAAGAACGCAAAGGTTCATTTCAGGTTAGCCTCGGTTGCTGAGGTTTTAGCTGCTGTCCGCGGTAGCATGTCGGCTCTCCTGAAGGGAGAAAGGACCGCGACATTGTTCTACCTTCTCTCTCCCTACTTCCCTTCTGATCCAGGACTGCTACCCCCCCACCCACCCCGCCACCACCACCGCCACCACTGCTGGGCTTTGCGTACTGCTCCTGCTCTGGACTGTCTGCATTTCTGCTACCATGTTGGTGGTTCACTACTCTCTTGCCGTGTCTCCTATATTGATTAGATTTCACGGCATTGGGTTTTTTGGTTTGTTTTCTATCAGCATTGTTTGTGACATACTAATATTTTTAACTCTAGCGCATTCAATCTCATGGTTGTGAATACATCTCTAATTTATGTTGCTGGAGAATTAGATAGTCTCCAGTTTTTGTTGCAGTACTGAAACAATGTTTTTCTGCATGTATAGGTCTCCTTATGTACATATGCCAGAGTACACACTTAGGAGTGGACTTCCTGGGTCATTAGATAAAAGCACCTTCAGCTTTACGATGTGCTTACAAATTTTGTCCAAAGTGGTTATACTAATTTATATTTCCACTAGCTGTGCCTGGAAAAGCATAAAGTGCATATTTTCCTCTCTCCAATATTTTTTAATTATGAAACCTCAGTTGGAAGTATTATTTCATTTGTCGTGGGTTTTTTTTTCATTTATTGTTGATAAGAATATCATCTAATCATCTTACAAAGAAACTTCACCAAAAGAAGTATATAAGAGAAATACTAAAAGACATATATGAGAGAAATAACTGCCTTGGCCATGCAAAAATCAGTGGAGATAGGACAGTTCTGCCTTACAAAAGAATCCCAAATAATAAATGTAGAAGGAATGAAGGAACTAGAAAATCAGCATTGGAACACCTTGCGACAGGCAGGGTCCACTGACAGATGCTAAAATTGTGGGCAAAACTTGAAGGAGAAACAAGATACTTGCATTGCTTCAAATTATGTCCCCCCAAATGTTAACTTATTCTGTACAATTTTAACATACACTCACAAATTCTTTGTTACTCATCTAGGAGGTAGAACTTACTTCCCCTTCTTTGGGTGTGGGCTAGACCTAATGCCTCCCTTCTTGTGAATAGGATATAGAAAGGGGAAAACTAGCTTGACCATGGAGAAATCTGGCAGACACCACTTTCACCAAGTGATCAAGGTTGACCTCACCCTCATAAGTCCTGCCTCTGTCATACCATGATAGGATGCCTTGTAGATGACACTTTATGTCTGTGATATTCTTCCCTGAAATCTGTAATCTCAGCCTCATCATGAGAAAACACCAAACATGCACAAATTGAAGAATGAATGTGCAATGGTTACGTGCAATGTTAAGACGAGGCATACTGGGTGAAGGAGTGCATAAGAAGAATACCCAGAACTCTGCCAGTTTCGTATAAGTCTAAAGTTACTTCAAAATAAAAAGTTTTTTAAAATCCAATGAGGGATTAGGACAAGTTTGTTCGTCTGGTTCCCGTAAACAGAGAAAATGTCAAAACAACTAAGTTTTAGTATTGTCGTATAAGTAAAACTTCCCTTTATTCCATGTAGACCCAGTACAATCTGTGAGTTGTGTGTTTTTCTATTTGTTTTTTTAAGTTGCTAATTTATTTTCAGTTCCTATAGGTCTTACTGTTTTAAAGTATTTCATTGCTATATACTGAAGAAATAAGTGTCTCCTGAGAGTTCATGCCTTTTTGTTTTTAAGTTTTATTTTCAGAATTTCTACGTGCTAAGCATTGTACTTCTAAGATAAACAGTAGTTTTTTTACCATGAGACATGCAAAAGTTAGTGTTGATTGCTTTTCTGTTATAAAGATTTATGATATGCTTTCAGCAATAAAAACTGGTATCAGTAGACAAACTCTAAATCTTACATATTTACAGATCTTGTTAGTTTGTCAATTTGCTTTCAAAGCACATGGGTCATTCATACCTTACAGTTTCATACCTGACTTTGATATTTGTAAAGCACAAACCCATAAACCCTTACCCCTCCTCCTGCATGTAACTAGCTGGTTCTCCCCCTTTATAACTACGTGTCTTAGGACTTGTCACCAACGGTTTTGGAGTAGGATATCTAGAAAATAGAATCTGTTGAAGCCAAATGTTACTCATAATGAGTTTTTTAGACACTGCTGTGCTGTTTTAAGGGTCAAGTATGTATTTCAATTCATTTCTGCATTGATTCTTACATACAACTGAAATAAGCAGGGCAACTGTGTAGACTCCCCGAATTCCTGCAATCTAGGAAAAACACCCATGACTAACCTAGGCTGTGGTTACTGAGGCATTTGCTGCAATCACTGTTGTTCCTTTATTTGTTAAATTTTATGTAATGCTAAAATACATGGATCTTTAACCATTTGCAAATTTATTAAGTAGTATCCATAATTTTAATCATGTTATGAAAGCATTCTTTGTATATAAACACTTGAAAACATGTTTGTTTGTTTTTTTTTTTCTTTAAAAATGTTTAAGATTTCTCTCCTGGCATTCTTCTGCATTCCTTTTCCTCCTTGATAACATTAGAAGTCACCCATTAGACCTCTGTTGGCTCCCTGGCTCCTAAAAACGTTAGTCATGTTGCTCAGCGTCCGGGGACAGAAGTGGTTCACGGCAGCCCTCGTCCCCCGTCTCTCAACCTTTCTCCTAGTTCCCCAGCATGCTTATCTTCCTGGCTCACACCGTGCTATCCCTCCCTGAGCTCTTGCCTTTCCACATTGTTCCCTGTGCCTCTAGTCCCCTGCCCAGCACTTGTACAGAGGGTGCATGTTCACCCTGGTCCGGACCCACTCAGACTGCAGCCCCAGGGCCAGCATGCGCCAGCTGAGGACACCCGTTTCTGGATTCCACTCACTTACTAATGCACCTCTCCGACACGGAATTCCTTCCTTTCCTAAGAATTCATCTGTTTAGCTGTTTGTCTCTTTTCATTGAGACTCTGTGAGAGAGGGACATTGAAGAGTACAGAATCACAGTCCAGGCCAACATTTAAATATCAAGTGTCATTCACGTGTAAAAATGGCCTTCTACCTTTTCCCCACCTCTTCTCACCCATCCCATAGCTTCATCTGCAAACCTTAGATAGCGCATGCCCCAGAAGGAAGTCTCTCCCCAAATTATTCATTATTTTCACTTTATTATGTAGCTTGAATCTCACTGGTTGTCATTTGTATTAATAAATATATTCTTTAAGATGCCATTGCTCTTAGAATAATGAAGGGCCAGCAGTTATTCACATGAGTCTTTTTTGCGTGTTTTCAGCATTGACTGACTTGGGCTTTGGCTTGAGGTTAGGAAGGGTTTGGAGGCTCTTGGCTATGTTGGACCATGAAATCAGTCAAACACCTTTTTTTGTTCTCTGTAGGAACAAGAGATTGGAGCTAATTAGGTACTGTAGTTTCACCATATAAGAAAAATACACATGATATATATGGTACTTTAGAAGGTGCTAAATCAATGGTAGTGACAGTTGTTGCTAAAAACTCATGTTGGTTATGTTCATCATTATTTTCATTTGTGAGCACAGGCCTAGGAGTGTAACCAAGCAGGATAATGTTATTTCCAGATGAAAGTTAATCCCAAACTCCATACAATGAAAAGAATACTATAAATGAAATTTCTTACCAAATAATTTTTATGTTCAAGACTGCCCACACTGTGTTAAAGGGTCTGTTCATTCTTCCTCCTAGCCTACATAACATCTTGAGACTGTTGTTAACAGTGGAAGAACAGAGAATCTCCCTGGGCAGAGTTCAAAAACTGAGAATAATTTAGGATCCCCTTGGGGCTTCTGCAATGGAATAAAAATTCCCTTACATGATGCATATTTCATATTTATATTGTTTACCACGTCTAAATTTAGAATGGCAGTGCATTTCATATCAGAGTTCTAATTCAAGGACCTTTGAGGCTAGCTTCTATTTTAGGTGCTGATTTTGAAAAATCAAAGGAAATCTAAACATTTTTCACAATTTTTGCTTATGATAGTTTGCTTAACTCTGAATCCCGCTTTTGTAAAGTATCAGTTTAGTTGATTACCCTGTAAATGTCCCATTAAAATGAGAGTTACCCATAATGGAATCTTGGCTTGAGAAAAGGAAAGCAGTTCTTGGCTATATCATTACAATGAATTTTGACTCATGAATTTTCTTTGCATTTATCCTTGGCTTTGGCTGGGGGTTTGTCATTTGTGGAGCTTGTGACTATGTTTAAATTAACATCAAACACTTTTTTTTTCCAGTTGGCCTCATATATCTTAAGGCTATGTGTTGTATATATTGTCACGTACAATGAAGAGATAAATATTTGTTATTTGGACATGTTTAAATAGAAAGTGATATATATAACTTGGAAAGAAGATGCTTTTAGAGCCTCACAATTACTGCTTTGAAGGATTTTTTTTCATGGATTCTGTTTTTCTGTGCCTTTGCGTTTTTTTTTATTCGTTTAGACAGGAGGCCTAAGCTTTTAACTCATTCGCTGTCTAGACAAATGAAAGCAGCAGGGACTTTTTGGGTTGCACACAGGTTTGTGCCGAGAAGAAACCTGCAAACATCATAGAGATTGAACAGAGTCACTGTGAGGTTTTTCCTTTTGTATATCTGTCAGTCCAATTATTGACTTAATTCTATTATCAATTTCAAGGTGTATTTGTATCACATGTCCAAAATGATGGTTCTAAAGTAAAGTTGGAAGGGATGAGATGATTTCAGTGTGTGAAGTATCAGTTTCTAAAGAACTAGGCAATCTAATGAGGGTGGGGGTGGTTAGCCTCAGGGATGCTAATTGGAAACAGGGGGCCAAGAATTCATTGCTAAATTTTGATAGTGAAGTCAGTAGTTTTCACTAGAGCACTTCTGGTAAATATTTAGAAAGATTTGCATGTGCTAGCTTACTTTGTGTGGTATTTGCAGCTGTATTTTACCACAAAGCATATAAATTCAGTGACATTCACAGTGACCAGTCAAATCTATCTTTTCTTCAGTACCGCACCTGGGCAAGGAATCATGCTGTCCTTAAGAAAGTTAGGGTCTAGTTGGAGAGAGAAAAAGAAAAAAAAAAAAATGCATGCTTGAATTTGGCACTCTATATTCTGAAAAGGAGAAGAGACACTATTCCCACTTTTGAAGAAGACTGAGAGACTTTTTAAAAGACCATTGAACTGGCATTTTAACCTGGGAAGGTCAAGCCCATGGGAAGTCACAGTGAGAAATCATTAACTGTATCCTATTAAAATCCTTAAACAAGAGACCTGAACTAGTCTCATTGATTGAAATATCTTCTCTGTTTCTAATTCAGTGTTTATCCTCATGCTCTCTTGGGGCACTTCTGAGCAAGAGATGCCCAAATGTGTGCGCTGCTCTGCAGCTCTCTATCAGAGACTGATCTAATGCTATCAGCTAATTGTATTGAGGACCACAGCTTAGAGTATTTTGGAGTTGATTTGGTTTTTTAAAATCCCACTTATTTAATTAAACAAGGGAGTAAGATTTTCTGGCTTATTCCCAGGTCTTTGAGACAGTAAGACATCACCAGCATTGACAGAATTTATCCTTTAGGAAGCTAACTTCCTGGATAAACTGAATAGTATCAAAACCAAAGATCCCTCTTGGTGTAGTAAAGTCACAGCATATTAACAATATTTTTAGGAAGGATCATATACAATATGTAGAAGTGAGAGAATATTTATATTTAATATATGTCTGTTTCACATCTATGTGAAAATGCCTTCTGTGCTCCTGGTTCACAGCGTGTTCCATATACATTCCTCTGCCATGCCCTTCCCCACCCTGTCCCTTTGTATTGAATCAGGAACATATTTGTGCTCTATGTTAATTCATAAGTGTTTCTCTTGTCAGAGTCTTGATAGGATTGTTACTGCTCCCCGGTGGCATTTCATTCCAAGTGCAGTGAAATCTCTTGTACTTGTCACTTGGATTAGAATGGAAATTTTACATGGGCAGAGGGTGGAGAGATGATGGTTACAGAGGGAAAGTCTTTACAAGGAACTTTCATTTAAATTAAATTTTAAAGTGAAACAAGCTTTTCTTTTTTAAGGCATTGATTTTCTAAAGATAAATTAACCATCGACAGTAGAAGCTATATTATTTTTGGTGTGCTGGAAAGTATTAAATATCCTGAGTGATGTCAGATACTGAAAACCCAACCTAAGAGCAAGATTTTACTTACTCAGACCGTCCTGGCAAAATCCTGAATTTACTGTGTACAAGCCCATGAGGTCATCCCCTCACCTGTCACTCCATCAATACAAAGGAAAGATGCAAGGAATACTGTGGGGCAGGGGACTCTAGCCCCTTAAAAGAGTCCTCCCTGCAATTACCTTACCTGCCAGCTTTCCAGCAAGATAAATGGAAGCACTGTAGCTTGAAGGTGCCTTGGTTAGAATGAGATGCAGTAAGGTCTCTCTGTTCTTTACAGGCATCATAGATCTGATAGTACTTATAAAAGAAGAATAGAGTTGGTGCCCTGCTGACTAAATTGTCCTCTAGAGGAGTATTAGTTACAGAGCTTCTTTGTTAAGTAGGCTGAATGTTTAAACCACTGTTGAACTTCTTTTATTAACATGTTTTAAGATAGCTATACATATGGATACCCTAAGTGTCTGCAGGGCGGGAATATTTCTCTAATTTACATATAAAAGTTATGTGTATGTATAATAGTAATATAGAAATTATATCTTTTTATTACTCTTCTGTTACACTGAGTCTAGTCAGCGCTGAAATTCTGATGACATGTGAACACTAAGAAAGCCACCGTTTTTATATTTTTCTCTTGGTATTTCCTTGATCAGCTTGTTGAATAACAGAAATGTTTTTCATGCTTTTGCAGCTTGAATGAAGCCTTCTTAACACCCATCCGTGTCACTTGTTCAACCATAACTTGGAATTTTAAGGGAGGACAGGGATGGAATTTATAGGTCGTGTGGAGAATTTTACAAATTTCCAAGTAACAATTTGTTTTTGTGTTTTTGTTTTTTTATAAAGAAAGATTTGCATGAGATTATTTAATTTCAAATAATGGCATTTAAAAAAATCTATGTCAAGCCTTTTCTGTCTAATCCCATATGCAGTATAATAAAAGATAATGGTTTTATATCTAGTTATCTACCTTTTTTTTTCTCTCTCTAAAGAAGCATCAGATCCTACTCCCACCCTCCAGCTGATTGTTGTCTGATTAACCCTTGGTTTATTAGTGACACACATTTGTTAGGTATTAACGTGTCTACACAGGGAGCCCGCCAGCCATCCTCACTGGGGGCTCCGTGGGTTATTCTGACACCTTCAGAGTGCAGCGCTCTCTGGCTTCCGTTCAGAATTTTCCAGGTGGATGCAGATGTGCAGCCAGATCATATTTGGTGAAACTACAACAATTCCTGACACACAGTGTGTCATCCTGCAGTTCCACTGAGGCCTGTCTCTCTCTGATTTACCCCCAACGAAGAGGAAAAGGCAGAAGAGGTCATACCAGAAATACTGCTGCTCCCGGAATCAGGGATTGGCACGCTTTTTCTGAAAGGGCCCGAGAGTAAATATTTTAGGCTTTGGGGGCCCCGGGGTCCCCATCAGAGCCTCTGTTGCAGCCCCAAAGCAGCTGTGGACACTATCTAAAGGAACGGTGGGGATAGTGTTCCAGTAAAACGTTGCAGACAGTGAAATTTGAATTGCAAGTATTTTTTCATAGATCACAAAATATTACTCTTGATTTTTTTTTCCAGTCATTTAAAAATGTTTGGTTTGTGGGCAGAGCAAAAATCGGTAGGGTCCAGTGAGACCCCAGCCAGAGCTTGCAGGGGTGTGAAGAGCCCGCTGGGTGGGCCTTTACACTCCCGTAGGTTGCTTACATTAGGTTAGGGAGGGAGTGCCTCTGGATTTGGGACGTAGAGAATTATCCAGGGCCCAGCTCATCTCCCATACTCCTGCACCCATCCCTGCTCTGGGGCCTTGCAGAGCTTGTGGGAATCCGTAGTCATCCTGGGGAGGGAGGTTGGGACATGTGGAACTTGCCACAGTTTCTCTTTCAGACCACCCATGTGCGTGCACTCTGCCAGCTTTTGTTTCTAGAAACTCAGATAATCCCCTTGATTTCTGAAGTGTGAATATTTTCTACATTGTACGTAGCATGTCACTTGCTCAGTAACCTTCCTCCCTCCGCTTCTGACCCTGCTTCGCAAAGTTGTATTCAGTTTCAAAAGTCTGAATCTAACTCTTGTTGAACTGAGTAATGAAGTCACAATACAATGTTTGACCAGCTGACTGTGTGCAAAATCATGCAACTTTGTGTGCCCTACATAGACATGTTTGTATAGTTTTTTTCTCTGAAGTCTGAAAAACGTGATCCCATTTGCCTCATTTCATTGTGGAAATTTAATGATACTTTCTCTAGCGGTGATATGTTCAATCTGTGCTGTTACCATTATGTTTGTTATTCATAAGCACAGTTACGGGACATTGAAGATTACTCTCTACTTAGAGGTTATTCTTCTTAGCATAAGAAATTTTTGTTTTTCTGTAACATTCATTTTTCTGAGGTCTTCATAGCTATTTAGAATGTATTTTTAAATCATTGGCAATTTTGCTGTTAAAAAAAGGGAGAAGTTAATTATATGAGACAGCAGATGGTTAACAGATAAACTTTTCAGGAGACTGGGATCCTAATCCTGAGTTTGCCTTGTGACATTAGGGGGGACCCTGAAGAGCTGTAACCAGCTGTACTTTACCTGGTCCCTTTTATATCTCCTGGTCTAGATTCATTCTTTAGATCCTAAGCATCTACCTCCACCAGTTTCAAAGTCCTAGTTTTAGAAGTCCCAGGAGTAAGCAATGAGGTAAAATTAAACATTAATAAAGTTGAATGAGTAGAGGGTATAAATTAGAATTGCATATGCTTTGTGGACGATAACATAACCCAGCATTTCTGATCCCATTCTGCAGCATTTAGTCCTAGATCATCAGGACAAATAACTTTATACTGTAAGTCAGCCTTTAGAACCCTGCCAGCACTTGCTCTGGGCCCCCCATGGCTCTGCAGACTTCTAGTGACTTGGGAGTGCAGTCACTGTGCAGGCTGGTGCTCCTGATGGTGACCTGCTCTGGGCCCTGGTGTTACAGCAGTGAGGAAGGCCAGGCTCAAATCTCTCCTTTTTTCATTCTGACAAGGGTGTGGAAGTCTTTGTTCTCCTTTCTCCTCTCTCCTTCCATCATCTCCTTTAGTAAATGGTTCTGTCCTGAGTGGTGTAACCTTCAACAGTAACTGACTAGCTGGGCCTCAGTTTCTGTGTCTGTCAAATGGTGATTTCATTAACTGCCTTACAGAGTGTTAGGAACAAATTAGTTGGCATTAAAAATTGTTTAGCTTTAAAAGTGTTATTAAAAAGTAAGGGATGACATTAGGATATTATTTCTGTCAACATAACCTCAAAGGGATTTATTTGCACAATGTCATACAAAAAAGTACATATCACTATTTCATTATAATGACACAATTATTTAGAATGTAAGAATTTCTCACCACAAGGTTAAAATTTTGCTGTTCTTTGGGGTGCCTGGGTGGCTCAGTCAGTTGAGCGTCCAACTCTTGGTTTCGTCTCAGGGTCATGGGATCAGCCCTATGTAGGGCTCCACACAGCACAGAGTCTGCTTGAGATTCTCTCTCTGCCTGTCCCACACCCCCTGCTTGCACATGGACACACCCTCTCAAATAAGTTAATAAAAATTTGCTGTTCCATTAGAATATTAGAGTTTGAAATTCAAACAGTCCTTTCAATGTTGACTCTGGATAGAAGGATCCAGAACAGTAGTTTTCAGTGTGTTGAAGCCACCATTCCATTCAGATGGTAAGTCACCACCTCAAGTGCTGTTTCCTGGGACTCAAAAGTAAGTGTGTTGGACTAGGTGCTGACAGCTTAGAGGAAAGCAGCTGGATGGCTTTAGGAAAGAAAGGTACGACTTTATTTACCTTAGGGCCAGAACAGCTCTTAGGGTGCAACTCACAAGAGACCTCCTGAAAGTCCTCTAATAACAAGTGGCCATGCTCTGAGTTTTGGGTATTATCTAGAAAAAACTGTCTCTGAAAGGAACATTGAAAGGAACTATTTTTAAATAGTTTTTTGGTCAGGAATGGGTCTAGGTATGTTACTCTATAAATATATGGTGTTCCTTTCTTTCTCAGGACCTGTCTGGCTCCATCGATGACCTCCCCACGGGAACGGAGGCCACCCTGAGCTCAGCAGTCAGTGCATCGGGGTCCACGAGCAGCCAAGGGGATCAAAGCAACCCGGCTCAATCACCTTTCTCTCCACACGCATCCCCCCATCTCTCCAGCATCCCTGGGGGCCCATCGCCTTCTCCTGTTGGCTCTCCTGTGGGAAGTAACCAGTCACGATCTGGCCCGATTTCTCCTGCAAGTATTCCAGGTATTCATTTCTTTAATGATTATTATTTTACTCTGTAGTGAAGACAGACCTAGTGTTCATCAATAGTGACATACATTCCACTGCTTTTTTACTATTGAAAACTTGATGATAGGACCACGTACTAGAAGCTTAACTTTGTGAATTGTCACCAAAGCGTTTGAGAGTTCCAGTTCCTAAAGATAATCAACAATGAATATAAACAATTTCTCTGATATTTTTGGTTTGGACATTTACCTTATGCTAGAAAATTATTCTCAGCATATTTTGTTGTAATGACTCTGTTCAATAAGATGCTCTGTTGGTAAGTGCCACTGAGGTGAGATTGTGCACAAGGATTGGCTGTAGATCGTATGGTTCTATTTAATTTATGCCATAGCAGTTATTTTGTAACCCGTGTTTCGTGTTTATGCTCACCTGTATTTTACTTGGGCCCACACAAATCCAAGTCCTTGTTACTGATAGAAATGTACCTTCTAATTTTGATATGAGGAGTTCATGTTCCAGTTAACTCCCATTCAGTATTTCAGTGATCATACAACTTCTGTCTGTATCTTCAGCTTCCCTTATTATGTACGTAGGGTTATTTGTCTGTTTGTCCGTCGCGTCCAGCTTTCTTATGTCATCATCACCCATTTCTTTTATCAGCAAACTAAATGTAATTTTTTCCCTCGTAACTTTTGCTAACATGATTTAGGTGCCTGTCAGAAAGTACCTCTTACTAACCTATTAGAACTAATATTAAAGATAACTTTTCTGATAGTTTACTCTGTTGTCTTGAAGCATGGATGGTAGATTTACCCCTTATTCACATTTTATTTCTTTTATATTTAAAAAATGTTTATTATGGGATGTTTTATACATAAGCATAAGAACATGCTAATCGTGAGACATAACCATCAAAGAATACTCATTAACCCACTCTCCAGCTTAAGAATTGGAGTATCACCAGTGTTGTTGGTCCACCTTTGTGTTCCTCCCTTATCTTCAGGCTTCTTCCTCTCCTCTGCCTCAAATATTGTTTGAATATGTTTTTAGTGTTTCTTTTTGGAGTTTTTTTGAAGAATTTTATTACAGAAATTCATAGGGTATATATCATTAGTTTTGTTTAGTTTTGAGATTTATATAAACGTACTTGTAGAAACATATTTAGCATGACTATATAATTTATCAACCAAGCTGAGACATGGGGGGCATGGAAAGGTCACTATTAATAATTACAGGACAACAAGCATAAACTAGGAAGGTTCTTGGCAAAACAGAAGATGTGGTTACCCCATTTGTACTGCAAATGGTCTCCTAGAGTTTGCTTTTTTGACTAAATGTTCTGTTTCTAAGATTCATCCATATTTTAGATACAGCTACAATTTAGCACATTTGGATTAAGGCATTTTGATGTTAACCTTTTTTTCAAAAATATGTTTATACTCAAGAGATTGTAGTAAACCTGGATTTATCTGCTTTTAACATTTTTAAAGCTATATTTCAGAATTCCTTAGGCAGTTTTTGATATTGAGATGGTTTTTGAAGCATCACCTGCCTAAACATTGGAAAGTCATATATAAACTACTGTATTTGTCAAGCAAGGACGCACTGCTTTCTAATTTGGATCAAAAGGACTTTTCTTAATAACTTCAATGAAAACTCTTCTGAGGTCTAAAGATACTTCAGTTTATCATTTAAAATTCCTGACACAGGTAGTTCACAATCTGATGATTTTCAGACATACGTGTATCATTCCATTGGGCATTTTGAAACTTCTTCCTCACTGTTTGGATTTTGATGCAGTGTGGAACACGTAACCCAACAAAAGAGCTCACTTTGGACACATGATAGCACAGACTATGGAGGAGGTAGCTCAGCAGGTGGAACTGCCTGCAGAGTCTGGTGCTTCGTTGTGTTATGTGCAGGGTTAAGTTGGTCAGCAGATGACGCCCCTGTTGACCTATTAACTCCATCTCAAGCGGGGCCTGTTCTTTACAGTTGCTGCAGGTGGGGACCAAACTGTGATTCTCTCTGCCAGCTTCTTAGGAAAGTAAGTTTTTAGAAAGCCTTCAGGTTTCTTGGAAATGTTTTTTAAAGCCTACAATTTGTTTTTAAACTTGGGTCAGAGATGCTAACCGCCCATGGCCTACATTTTCATGTCACCAGACAGTTCTAGGTCAGCTCCTCTGCATCTACGTGGTCCAGAGGAGAGATGACACAGCAAAAGTTCCACTTCTTGGGGGAGGAATGTTCTTCAAGTAGATTCATAACCAGGTGTGCTGAACGAGAAGCCGTAGAGTGATGGAGTTGTATACAGTGTGGCAAATGGAACGTTCCTTTGATGTGTGTGTTATTTATTGTAAGGGGAATAACCTCGTGGGAGATCTGATCCACAGCTTCACCACTTGGTCACTCTTCTCCTGGGTGGAATCACAATAACATATCGGCAAGGATGGACTTTCATAATCCTCTGACCTCACCCCTCATTTTACTGCCACTTCTTAGCTGTGTTACGGTGGAAAAGCTTCGAAGCCTCTCTGCACCTCAGTTTATGCAGTTGCAAAGATAATAACCATATCTCTCAGGATTCCTGTTAAATTTAAATGTGCTGATGCACATAAAGCAGGCACATGGTAAGCACTCTGCGTGTTAACTGTTGTGGTGGTTCTGGTTGTTGTTACTGGAGTCTTAGAGGCTTGCCCACATGGTGACTCTGGAGCAGCACAGTTGGTTTGGGTGGCAAGTCTTCTGATTCGTAACCCGGTGGAGCTCTTGTACACTTCAGAAGACATGCATATGAAGTTTCCAGTGATGATTTGCTGTTTACTAAGTTTACTCCGTAGGACTGCTTTGTGCCAGCCATGAAAGCATAATGCATTTTCACGAAGTTGAATCCATTTTTCTTCTAACTTGAAAAAAAAAGATAGGTTAGTGATTGATCTTCTAGGGGATTAGGTCAGAGAAGGCCCAGGGGAGACCAGAAAATTGGGGTAGGGGCACAAGAATCTATACCCTTGCTTTATTTAGGTCATAGATTTGACTCTTGTGGGATGTGATAAGCAGGCAGTCTAACATAAAATTTAACGATAGATGCATTTAAAATCCGGGATTATTTCTCACACTTTTGTATGTACCCAGACAGTATCAACTTAACTGATCAGTATCACCCTCTCATTGGCCTTAGCCATTGCTACTAAGGACAAGAACACAGACTGGAAGGGTAAATAGCAATGAAATTTGGGATGCTCTCCTGTGGGAAGTGGGGGGCGCCCTTTTTTAATTCATACAGAAGAGCCACACATCTATATACATGCTTGCCCTGGACCACCTTAGTGGTCAGCTTCCATGGCTTGTGTCCAGATACTACATGTTTCTCCTCTTCTGTTCCCCAAGCTAAGCCCAGGAACGTTCACACATCAGCTTATAATAGATGCTCATCATAAATCTTATATGTTGTAATCTGAAAGGGATTTGTTAAAAATCATGTGGGTTTTTGTTGAAAAAAAATTTGGTCTTCTCTTTCCCTCCACCTAGCCTATATGCTCTTTGTTTTCTTTACTTTTTTAATGTATTTATGTGAACTTGGTCATAGATAATAAAACCACATTTTAGAGATGCCCATAAAGTTGATTGTTCTTTTTTTTTAATTTAACCAAATGCAAAGGCACCTTCCCTTAGAGAATAGTTAGGCCCATTTAGTAGTCTCACTTTCTCCTATCCCATCCATAGTCCTCATGTTTAGGTTTTGCAAATCCATACTTTATAGATCCTAAGCTAATGTGCAGTCTACTGCCATTTGCCTCTGAGTGTACCCTGGTGAAGTACACACATCAGGTGGCGATTGCCTGGTGTCCCACCCAGGGCAGGATACTCAGACCACTGCATTGGGAGCACATGTTTGGAAATCCCACCCACCTTTTCTTTTGTCCATAGTCTTGTGCTTTCCTTTCTCCCCTTCCTTCCCCTCCTTCCCAGCACTAACTTGTTCTTTTAACCTCACTTCTCTCCCATTACCTCCTGCTCTAGCTTGCTACTGCCTCTCCGAGTGTCACAGACTGACTCTTTCAATCATTGTCTCTCCAGCAAGTCATTGTGGAAATGCACAGCTGCTGTGTAGCTGTTAGTCTCGATGAGGTGAAGCCAAAATGTTGTGGGGGCTTCTTTCTAGCGTTGCCTCCCAGGGTTTGTTTAAAAAAAAAAAAAAAAAAAAAAAAAAAAGAGCAATCATTTCTCTATCTCTGTCCTGGTAAATGAAATTGACAGCTAATGAGAACTATCACAGAGGTGGATAAACAAAAGCCCAGTAAAGCATCCCGAATGGCTGAAGCTGTTTCTTGCCTGTTAAAGCATTTCTCCACCCACTGCAAATTTGCCCTCCTATCATGCTGCCTCACAAACATTGTGAGCGTCATGGGAACAACTACTGTGATGCACGCTGGCACTGCATCGGCCCTGGCACAGCCCTAACTCAGTAGGGCTTTTCCTTCCTGCGTTCTTTTGAAAAGCAGGATGGAGGTTTTCTATGGTGAGTAGCCACATGGATTCTCCCTTTGTTTGCACATTGCTGGGCTCCGGCACTGCAGCAATCTATAGTTAGAAGTTCAAGAATTTCAGCCCTGGTCGTTTAATGTAAACAAGCGTTGGAGACCAAAATGTGTATGTTATACATTCCCCCAGTGCCATGATGAATTTTCTTGTTTTTACTTTTTGTTTTCATTTCTCTCTCCTTTCTATATTGGTGTATTTATCCTTAGAGACAGAAATGAAATATCTTCATCTTTCTAATTGGGAGTGTGTGTGTATATACACATTTAAATCAGGCAAATCTAATGTCGGGTGCAATTGATTTGAAAGGTCTGATGTTAGACATGTGGTTTCCCTCCTAATAAATGATCCTGTTGTACTTTTACTGCTTACTGGCTTACATCCTAGAGTTATTTACCTTGGTTTTAGGAAAATAAACTGTTGGGTCTTGAATGTATTGTATAGGTCTTACGCTGGGCCTAATTCGTCCTAACACATAGTGAAGCTGACACAGCACAACACCAGAATGCATTGCTGTTGCCAGAAGATTTAGTGGATGTTAATTTCACTTGTCTTGCCTCCAGAGCCAGCCATGCCAGTTACTAACAAAGCAAAAATGTAAATAAGCCGAACTTTTTTTTTATTTTTATTTTATTGGCCAAAGGCGTTTGTCAGCTTTTTCCTCCATGTGCTGTAAGCAGTAACAGTGTTTAAATATTAAGAAGGGTGAACATACAGTGGGGAGGTGATGGGCAGGCAGAAATTAACTGTTCATAGCCTGATAAACACTTTTGTTTATAAAAACTTTACACATTCAGACTGCTGAGAATATTCATTGGTTTTGTTAATAACCGAGATCTAAGGATAGTAACTGTAAATCCCTGAATAGATTTTCCTCGTCTTCTTTTAAAAAAAAAACACTTGGCATCTGTACCAAGTCCAATTTTAGGTGGAGACCCTTTCATCTGACAGCAGAAAGGCTGCTGATTATAACAGGCTAGGACCAAAGATGCAAACCTAGGTATTCACACTAGCATCATGATGAATAGATGTTTGTTTTCATGACCATTCCTTCTCTCTTCGTCCTAGTGTTTATTATAAGACTAATCAAAGACCACATTCTCCTGGCCATCATCAACAGATAAAATAAAGTTTTGTCAAATAAGAGTGTAAAACTCTCTCTTTTTCAGTTTTCTGTGCCTTGCCATCTGAGGTCTCACCTCCCACGTTGCCCCTCCCCAGCTTGACTGCTGTCTGGCTGGACTGCAGCAAAAAGAGAGAAAGAGAGATGCAGAGGTTGTGGGTCAGGGCAGATTAAAAGCTGAGAGACCATGGAGGAGAAGGGCGAGGCGAGGCAAAACTTTTCATTAATCTTTTAAGAGCGGTCCTCATCGCTCTGATCTTTTGCTATGCATGCTTCCCTCCTCTGGAAGCTGTCCTCTCCCTCCCTCCGCAGTTTGCTGGAGCACTGCCTGGGGCACACCTCCGCACAGGGCCCCCCCAGGACAGAGCTGCTTCCGGGGCGCCTCCCCCAGGCACAGGCCACCTGGCACGCTGTGCCCCTTTACCTATACAGGCTCAGGGCGGGCAAGTAACTTAAGTTGCTGTCCTTCAAAAAGGATCACAGGGTTTCAGAGCCTGTAGAATTGGTTTGCCAGAGATAGCTCTTCCACCTTCTTAAAGCATCAGTTACTGTAGAGTTAAGCATGATTCTCCGAAGCATTATCATGTCAGTTCCTGGATGGTGAGTGATGCATCCAGCATACCAACTAGTCATAATGAATTTGTACCCCTCAGGAAAGTCTTAGATACTAAAGGAATGAATTCCAAAAAAAGATGGCACATATTCGATTAAACATTGGAAAATGACTCTTTGGGCAGCATTGTGGTATATTCAGAGCCCTTCTATGTAAGCATTCACCTGGTTCTACCCTCCAGTCAGCCAAGTGAGAGCTAAGGTATCTCTGGGAGCTGATAGAGCTGCAGATACAAACAAGAAGATATTCTGGTCAAAAACTAATTTTCTTGCTTAATTTGACATTCAGACAAGCAGATTCTGGAAGGATGCTATAATGGGAAAGAGAAAAATGAATTGCATTTAGGAGTTAGTCATAGGCTGGAGTGAACAGGAAGGATTTTAGTGAGAGGAAATGATAGTTCCTGGTCTAATTTATCAAGATTAGTACCTATAAAATGAACACTGGAGAGTGTAAGCCATGTCTCTCGATTTTTTAATCCATTCCAAAACTTGGATTTTTTTAGAACTCTCAGGGCTAAAGCCTAACTGGTCTTCAATAAATAAATTTTCCACTTTTTAGTTAATCTTTGCTTAAAACTCAGGGTAAAATTGTGAGTTTATTTCACTCCGTATAAGTGGTTTTAAACCAGTTTCCTGTCATGATCCCATCAGTAGCATATCCGAGACAGTACAGGTAATGATACATTTTTTACTTGAAAGTGTACACAGTCACCCTACCTGGTAATCTTATTTTAAAACATCTATCAAGTGTTCCTTTTTGGCTTCTCTCTCGAAGGAGAAATCCTGCAACAGCTTGTTGCAAGGAAGATGCATGCTGCTTATTGGCAAGCTGAGCAGGAAAAAAAATTCTTAAACACAAAATGCCATTGATATATCCATGTTTTTAATCTGTGGCAGCCTGGAAAACATCAGTTCAGCAGTTCTACAAACCATGGAGAACTTCAGCCAGTATTTTTTTTCCCCTTACAAAGTAAACTACTTGTATGTTACACAAAACAGTAATTTCAGATCTGGTCCAAATGATGCTTAGCAACACTCAAGAAAGCAACAATATATTTGTCTTTAAGAGAGATGTAGTTGCATCTCTGTGTGGCTTAGTTATTAGGTACAGAGCCTTCCCCTTTAGGGTACTAATTTAAAATTTAGACCAGGAGCCAGGTTATGGAGACTCAGCACTTTGTGGGTATTCTCCTGCTGTTTCTAGAGGGCAGGCTCCCCACTGCCCATCTGCGACCAGATCCTTGCATTTGAAGCAACTGCCCCAGGGTTTTGAACTACCTCTACCTTTTGAGCCTCCTGACCCAAATCAAGTATTCTGGTAATTGGGGAATGAGTAATTCTAGTTTTTTTCTAAAGCAGAAAGTTTTTTCAATAATTCCATTACAGTAAATTTCAAATTAAACCTTTTCCTCTCCTTCTCCCACATTCAGAAATAGGAGAACATTAAGATTTTCTCAAAATACACATTCCCAGTTGGTTTTGCTCCCTTGTCTTGGTTAAAATTAAGTTACGCCATTCAGTTTAAACTCTTATTTTCCACTGCCTTTCTCTGGTCTTCAGCATATGAAAACATAGGAAAGCCTGTGTCACCAGGGTAGTATGTGGTGCCTCGTTGCCGGTCTTTGAGATTAGCAGTGACTAATATGTTTACGTGGTCGATCCAGCAGTCCACGCCTACTTCTCCATTATTTTTTTACACTGTTCACTGAAGAAGCACTTCAGGCGCTTTGTTTACTGTTCTATTTCAATTCTTGAGCTGAGTAGACCCGTCAGCCCTCTGAACTTGTGCTTAGCTGAGTATTGTTGCTCCTTGAAGCCGCAGCATGCTGCCACTGTGGAAATGCCATTGGCATTGACCCGTGCCCTTCTCTGGCTTCCCTGGGAGCGAGGAATCGGAGTGCAGGGTACCGAAGCTCTTGTGAGCGAATTTTAGCCTACAAGTAAAAATTTCACAAATCAATCAACTACACATTTTGGAAAATGGTGATAGAATGAGTAATACTTAGAGTCAAGATGTTCCCCAAGCTGATTCCACAAACTTCTGATCTGTGTTACTTTTTCAAAAGGGAACAGATATTCGTTGTGAAGGGAACAAAACCATTTTGTAGCGGGTGTTATGTTTATTTCTCTATGTTCCGATAACCCTGGAGCCGGGATTATGATGATGTGTTGATTGATTATAGCCGTTAAGTCTCTTACTAATCAGTTTCATCACTTGCTCTGAGCTCACACCCTCGCACCTTGATTTCTGTTCCATAACAGGGTGATAGGGGTTGTCACTGACTAATGAAGAACAGAATTGGTTTCGGCAAGAGACAAACGGAATGCCGACACCAATCCTAAAATGCATTAATCTTTAATAATTCACATCTGCATGTTTATAAATGATATAACCAGGGATTGTTAACATTGATATTCTCCCTTCCAAACAGAAAGTGACATGGGAGTTTGTACTTGCAAACTACATTAAATGCATATAGCTGAATGCCAAGATGTGACCTTGCCAGGGATGCCAAATGTACTAATTCATTGGTTGTGTGTTTTTGAAAAGTAGCATGTTGTACTTTTGCTATTGGATAAATCAGGTGATTTCCTGAGGAAGGCCAGCTGGCCCAAATGCTCATTTTCCTTTCCTCCTCATTTATCGTTCTCTTTCATTCATTAATTCAGCCAAGTACTGACTACATCTTAGGCTGCGGGCATGTTTCTAGGAACTGGGGAAAATGCACCGAGTGTGAATGACAAAGGGCCCTGTCCTCATGAAACTTAGACTCTAGTGGGACAGATGGGAAATGAGCAAATAAGTATATAATTGTCAGGTATTATCGGGGGAAAAATCAGGTTGCTTCTTTTAGAGAACAGTGATTGGGAAAGGTGTCTCTTAGAAATTCATATTCAAACTAGGAACTCTGTGAACAAAGGGCAAAAGCAAGCCATGTGAATGGGAGAGAGGTAACCAGGCAGAGCAGCAAGCAAGCACACCAGCCTTCAATCAGTCATGTGGCGTGTTGGGCAGGGGACACACACAGTTACTGGGGCCAGAGCATAGTCGAGAGGGGGAGATGGTGACAGAATGAGTAGGCATTTAGATTAGAGAGTCACCACAGTCCACCTTATATAGGGCTTGGGAGGTTATGACTGGGATTTAGGAAGACATGTGGCAGATAGAGAAGGCAGAGGATGGCATGATCCAACATAGTCTATAAAAGGATCATTCTGGCTGCTGAGTGTGGACAGTAAGGGGCAAGGGTGGAAACGAGGGAGACTGGCTAGGAGGCTACTGCAGAAACCTAGGGGAGGTTCGTTGTGTCTGGATGTATGAGCAGCAGAAGGGGGCAGAAGGGTATTAACCGCTAAGATTGGATTCTGTACAATGGAAGACAAAGGAGAACAAATTTTTGAAGGGGAACCAAGAGTTTGGTTTTGAAAGTGTTACATTTGAGATGTTTGTTAGGCATCCAAAGGGAGATTTTGACTAGGCAGCTGGTTCTAAGAAGAATCTAGATTCTGAGCAGAGATCTCAGCTGCAGAAGTAAGTTTATGTCATCAGGGTTCTAGATGACATTACCTAGGGCACCTAGCCTGCATCATAATCACCTCCAGGGCTTGAGCAAGCAGGTAACTGGGCCCCACACCCAAGTCCTGATTCAGTAGGTTTGGGGTAGAGCTGGAGAATTTGCATTTCCAGCAGGTTCCTAGTTGGTGCTGAAGCTGCTGGTCTGGGAACTGCTGACCTGGGAAGTGAGTGAAGGTCAGTGGTTCCCAACACTGGCTGTACAGAACATCCTGGGAAACGATGGGTGTGAGGCTCAGCCCCAGAGGTGCCGAGGTAAATGGGTCTCACTGCGGTACTCCACCAGTACTTTTTATAAAGCTCTTGGGGTGATTATTGTGTGTAGCCAAGGTTGAGAAATATTGAGAGAGGAATTCTGAGGTCTGAATGCTAGGGCACTGGGAAATGTAGAGACCCTGAACAGGGAAAGGAACAGCCAATAGTTTTAAGTGAAAACCAAGGAGAATGTGGCATTGTGGAAGTCCTGCAAGAAATTGTTTCTAGAAAGATGGGGAGACCCAGCTGTGTCCAGTACAGCTTAGCACTTCCCTCAGAGTATCCTGAGGGCATGTTTTGGAGAGATTTGAATCTGTGTACATATTGGTCATAGTAAATTTTATGGACAAATAGCTCATTTCTTTACAGTAGCATATTGCCATTTTTTTGACCTTTCTATAAATACTTTGTGATTCAATTGAAATTATAATGTCACAGGAAGAAAATTCTTATGATAAAATAACTGCTATATTCTCAGGCCTAACTCAGATATTAATAGAATTCCTAGTTTCACAATTGTTTCTTTAAGTCTGTTTCACACAAAATCCAAGAATCATATCATTGAAGTTCTACTTGAAAATAGACAAAAACTTGTATTTTGGGGGAGCTACACCTCAGTGTATAGTTTTTTGTTTTTGTTTTTGTTTTTAATGTGGCATCAGTGCCTTTTATTGGAAGTAGATGGAGGGAGCCAGTTCAGTATTCCATATTTTGATACTGCTGATTGTGGTTTTATATCAGCTCTTTGCTCCTAGAGCTGAATTCCTTTTGCCTGGAATGTCCATGCAGCCCCTCGCTGGCCTAGTAAACCCCTATACTTACTCTCAAAGATCCAGCTCTAGAGTCTTTGCCTTTGCAAAGTCCTACTGATCATCCACACCAAAGAGAGTCCAGCAGGCCCAGTGGCCTGTCGATGGCAGTGAGCACTGCTTCCTTTTTATCCCTGGGACTGAGGACAATGCCTGGCAAGTCACAGCACACTCAGTAAATGCTGACCAAATTAAAAAGCTTCCAGTTCACTTAGAATAAACAGGAACTCAAGAAAAGTAAGTTTTAACATTGATTACTTACATGACCTTTCCTCCTGTGGGCTGAGAGCCATCTTTGTGCCTTCGCATGTCACGGTTTATGGGATTGGTCTATTTCCCTTTCTCCTGAAAGAGATCCCACTATGACAGGTTATTCTACTTTCTTTTCCCTTAAAAATAGAATCTGAAATAGTTGTTGTAAGATGTGTCCGTTGAAACCAGACCTCTGTGTATGTAGACCCTGCCTGATTTTAGTGCATCCTACGCAGACATGGTGCCATATAAATAGTTCCAAAAGTCTGGAATTGTCCAATATCCAACTTTTTCATCATCTCATAATTTTAAATATCTATTACTAATAACAAACCCTATTTTCAAGGAAAATGGCCAATAAAGAACAGATTGGCTATGGGGAGTTTTGTAATTACCCAGATAATATTCCCATCTCCTATGTAGGTGGTGTATAATGTTGGCTAGATAAACACGGAGTGGGGAATGTTAGCCAGTGCAACTGGAATCTGAGCTTCAGCAACACATGAATACTATGCTTAAGATATTTGAGGGGCACCTGGAGGGCTCAGTGAGTTAAGCATCTGCCTTCAGCTCAGATTTAGGGTCCTGGGATCGAACGCCACAATCAGCTCCCTGCTCAGGGAGGAGTCTGCTTCTCCCTCTCCCTCTGCCCCTCCTCACTACCTGCTCTCTCCCGTGCTCTCTCGCTCTCTCTCTCAAATAAATAAATCTTTTTGTTTAAAAAAATGACAAGGAAAAGAAGATGAAAATGTCTATTTGTGAGAAACATGCATTTCAAAAGCATACTTGCTGAACACTGACTTCAAGTCTGAAATAAAAGAATTGATAAAAAATCCACCAGCAGATGGCCCAGAACATCTTCCTTCCAGTCCTTGTTGCCACAGTTTGTATCCTGCACTCTCAGAATGACCCTCATATCAGAGGCCCCATGTGATGTGGGCTCAGCCCACCAGACCCCCCTGCAGTCAGCTCTGCCCATGGCCACCTTCCATTCTAGGCTATACTCTGCTCCTGAGTGGCACACCCCTGAAAATACTGCTGCTGCCTCTCCCACCTGGCCTGTCCCTAGTACCTCCAAATAAAATAATAAACTATTATAAATACAATTGTAAAATATTGGCTTCGCCTCTTAGATCATAGACACTTCAGTCAAAAGCCTTGGATTTCTTTACATTTTTCAGCACAATACAATGCTTTAGCTTTCTGTCAATTTTAAAAGTAGTGTTTTTATTTTCATTTTTGTTTTTTTAGGGGGGAGGAAGAAATGGGGAAAAGGAGAGGGGGAGAGAAAGAATCTGAAGCAGGCTCCACTCACAGCGCAGAGCCGGATCTCATGACCCTGAGATCATGACCGGAGCTGAAATGGGTGTCTGACGTTTCAGTGACTGAGCCACCCAGGTGTCCCTAAAAGTAGTTTTATACCAAAAATTTAGAAGTCTTAAGTTTCACTACAAAAGTAAGCATTCGTTATTTAGTGTCATTACAGATGGAGTGAATTTTTAAAGCCTTCAGAGAATAGTATAGTATTTTAGTACATAAATTGACAATTACATATCTACATAAAAAATATATAGAAACCATGTTGCCTATTATACTAGTATTTTATCTGTTGGTCCCAAATTTCTATCTACTGTGCTACTTTCCTCAGATTATAATATTTAATAGCCAAACTATCTTTTTCTGTGTCACTGTACATCTGAAAGCAGCATAGAAAGGCCAAAGGACTGCCCGTGTGCACCAGCCCTGGGTCGGGAAGGCAAGATATTCATCCCTGCAGGGCATGTGAGCACTCCTGTGCGGGTTTCTGGTGCGGCCACACCAGAATTCCAGTGACTGAGCATCAGTGTGTGGCACTTCTCATGGCTACTCACGTGTGCAGTTGAGAGTTGTCATGACATGTGGGACCCAGAATGAGAAATCTGTGACAGGAGAGGATAGAGGCAAAGGAAACTTTTATTAAAGGAAAGAAAATGTCTTGCCTTTAAAAAGGCCCGTCTCTATCAGACAGCACAGAGCAGCGATCAAGTGGAAAAAAGGGAGCAGGCAGGCGCCTCATCTAATCTTTCTCCTGGGGGCCCAGGTGGACAAATTGGCAACCCTGTTCACAGCTTTTTTTTCCTCTCCCCTTTGTACCATAAGAACTGCTAATCGGATCCATGCTGCTGCAACTGTGGTTAGTTATTAACAGAATAAAAGCAGATTTCTTCAAAAGAACGGGTGGGGGAAACGACTATACAAAATTGCAAGGTTGTTAGAATCTTAAATGCACAGCAGTCGATTTTTCCCTTATTCTGAATTATACGATGAATACAAGTCTTTCATCTGTCACTATACCCATTTCTTCAGAAGGCAGCCAAATATTAAGCTTCTCAAACAAAAAAGGAATCTTAGAAAGAGGAAAAATATTGAGGAGGAATAAGAATGGGTATGAGTGGGGGGAAATTAGGTTTTGTTTTTATTAATTTGTCCTAGTGAGAGAGAGATAAACTGCATGCTCGATCTGGCTTCCCCTCCCCTGCCTCTTACCTTACATCAAAGCAGGGATTAGAGCAGATTTAGCTGGTGGCTGCTCTGCATTCTGTGTCTGGTATTGTGCACGAGCTAAGTTCAGAACCTGCCACTTCCTTATAGGCGACAGCATGCTGCGGAGCTACACCTCCTGCGCAAAGTGTGTGTCATCCACGTGCACGTACACTTCTCCCACCCCAAGCGGGTTTTTCTGCACCCCACAGACCTTGGGGTTGGCTACCTGAGCTTTAAAGCTATTGAGAAGAGGGTGTGTCTATGAGAATGTTGAGTATAGACAGGGAGCGGGTTTTCAGCCTGGTGGTGTGTGTATTTCAGTGCACCTCTAATGTTCGTACAGGATACCATCCAAGATGCCCAAAGGTGAAAGTGGCTCCTACTTTCCAAGCAGATCACATTTCTAGTCCTCTTACCTATTTCCTGTCCATGTCTTCACACCTGAAATTAACTAAAGTTGTTAAACTTTCCCTGAAGTTTTGTTTTTTATTTATTGGCCATTTTTTGGCCACAACCACAGTTTAATCCCTTCACCAGAGTAATGGAGTGAAGACCTCCTGAACTGAACGGGGCTGGGAGGAGCGGGTGGGCTTAGCTGGAGGCACATTAGTCAGGCCCAGGCAGCAGCAGTCAGGCAGGATTGAAAACCACGCTTCACTAAAACCAGAAACCACCCTTCTTGCTCCTTCCGGGCCACTTGGGAATAGTCCAAACTAAGAACGTTCTGTTTTAGAGCTGGGAATCTCCTGTTTTATGTACATGTTTTAGGACTCTGGTTTATCTTTCATCAAAGCTTGTAGTGACCTGAACAGTAAAGGCTAGAAATCGTTGTTGCCTTGTGCTTCCTGTCTTGACTTGTTGCATACCTACAAGAGTCCATTCAGGTCTTGTCTCAAGCAGCCTGTAGAAGTGTTCACCCAGAAGTCCTGGAATGAATGTCAGATAATCAGACTACTGAGCTGACTTCCTTGTGAGAGACATTACATAACGTTAGTATATTTAATAAAAGAAGGCAATTGGAAAAATGTGACTTGAATCCAGTGTGCTAGATAAAATAGTGTGTTATACCAAGTTGGTCTCTGTAATAAAAGCAAACAAAACTCTAAAACCACCCCTCTGAAGGCATAATTCTTATGTAGAATGTACCGCAGTTGCATTTTGTTTGTTATTTGAGGCTCTTCTACCCCAGAGGGTAGCAGTAAAGGTAGGAAAGAGACTCCAAACCTTCTGACTACAGTAGGACCAATAGTTAAAAAGCTTCATGCAGCAGGTGATTGACAGTTTGTTTAGGATGAAGATTTGTGGCTCTTCCTCTATGGGTTCTGTCACACTTGGGACATCTTGAGAATTTCCTCATTCCATTAATGGCTCAGAAGTACCCAAGTCAGGCACACATCCGCTGTGCTGATTATCCATACATTTTTAGAACCCAACGGCACACCAACAGTTGACATTATCTTGGGTAAGGATTTAGGAAAATCTAATCCTACTTTGAATAACATTTGCGCTATTAGACATGAAAGGGTTTGTCTTCTCAGGCTCAGGCCAGCTCTTTAAAGCTGTTAGGGGACCAGGTTGCTATGGTTTGTTCCCACTGCAGGGTGTACAGGTAGGGGAGAATGTTACTTTTTATTTATTTTTTTACTGCTTTTTTTTGTGTATGTGTTGGGGTTTGTTCACAATGAAGAAATTGTATTGGCAGTCTGCTCACAGCTGCTCTTCCACCCTCTAAACCCTAATGCAGGACCAAATAACATTAAGTACTGTATGTTCACATTCAGGCACTTCAGATAGACTCTTAATTGTCACCACTAAGCTGGAACCTGAGCAGATTCTGTATGTGAAGTTGTGAAGTATCTGCTTTGGTATATATTAAGTTGCCCTTTCTTGAAGCAAATAAACTAGAAGACACTGACAGAAAGATACCAAACTCAAAGTAATGTGTGGATTTTCTAACTCATTTAAATTAACACAATATGAGGACATATGGTGAATCTATGGATTATTGAAGACTCACTTTTTCACCCACACTATTGCCATTAGACCTTATACAGGTATTCAAAGTTCACTGAAGAAAATGACTAGTAATATCCCTGCTGCTTGAATTGCAGAGCTGCACTGTCTTACCACACATTAGTTCGGGTACTTAGAAAAGATGTTCCAGGGTTACCACTGATAGGGAATCCAACTACACAACTCACCAGTGTCATCTGACAAAATCATACTTGTCATTTATCTTGACAGAAGAAAAGATCTTAGCTGGTACTTCATGTTTCAGAAATTAAAGAAATAACTTCTATGAATACAGCCCCAGAGTTAGAAGTTATAGTGCTCTTACCAGCGGAATTGGCAGGATTGAAAACCATGCTTTACTAAAACCAGAAACCACCCTTCCTGCTCCTTCTGGGCCACTTGGGAATAGTCCAAAATGTAAGAATATAAGAAATACGTCCTCCAGAAGAGCTATAAAGTCAGACTGTGGCAGGTAAAACCCATACTTTGCTTTAAAGATTTGAGGAAGAGCTGATTTCCATAACATGAAGTAAGTATGAGGAGACTTCAGAATAAAATATCCTAATATCTTAGTTTTGGATGCAGTAGAATTGAATAGTAGAGGGACATGCAGGATGAAATTGATCTTGGTCGTGACATATTGGTAATTGGTACGAGTAATTTCTACAGTGTAGTGTTTTGTTTTTAACTCCTCACTACACTTAGTGTTACCTCCAGAAATTCCTGAAGAATAGAATAACTCAACTCCTAATTGTTAAAAATGATGAAATATATATTGATTTTGTAGCAGCTTTCCAAGGAAAGAACTTGATCATAGTAGGGTTGTTAGTAAAGTGTCAGGAAGTACTTCCTATCTCTTCTCAAAATTCCACAACAACCACAGTTAGCAATTTAATTCATGTGAATTCACAGACCCTACTTTTTTCTAACAATAAACCTTTCCGACCCTTAATTTCAAAGAATTTATGAATAGGACCCAAGTCTTTGCTACAAACACCCCATGACTCGCCATGTATCTTACACATCTTTGTTGAGGAAGGTTGGACAACAAAATTGCCCAGGCTTCCGTGGTTCAATATGCCATTTCATGTTACTTTTAAGAAGCCGATCCCCTTGGATTGCTAGTGAAGGAATATCATATAGGACATTTCCTTCTACATAGTAAGTACTCAGTGGTTTTTTACTTCATTGTTTACACTCAAGTACATTCCTATTTACATCAGACCTTGTAAGACAAACGTGCACTCCAGATGTTCTCTCTTTCACTTTTGCCCAAAGTCAGCTAATGACGTAAAACTGGAACAAGAGAATGGATTCCTGGCAAAATTGACATCAAGTAATATCTGTCATTCAAACTCCAGTTTTGCCATGTTGATTAATTATATGACTGCTCCATCTTAGATAACTAAAACCTTTTTAGTATTGTTGATTTTTATTTTTTGACTGCAGTAGTGTGAACAGAAGAAACACTTTTTTCTGGCCACTACAACTTTTGAAAAATGGGATTTCTGGGTTTTCTGGGTTGTTTTTTTGTTTTGTTTTGTTTTTTTGTTTTTTTTGTTTGCTTATTAGTATTATATGTTAAGATAGCGCAGTATAACTTGAAAAAGGATGAATGATTTGTTTGCCAGAGGCTGTTGTAGTTCAGAATTAGTGTTTTTGTTCTTATTGAATTCCTGTAGTTGTATGTTGTAGTGGCATAGAAAGGAATTAACCCAGGAAGCTTTAGCCTCAGTAAAGGATTTATGTGGAAATACTATTCATCTCATGTTTACTCTCTGCTCACCCAACACAACAGTGATAGAGTATAACTTACGTGATTGCATCTCACCGGTAGTTTTAATGTTTGTTTATTCTGGTCTGGCCAAAAAGTTGAGAAAATAAAGCTGCAAAAATCACTTAACTAGCAGTTTACCTGCTAAATGCAGATACTGCTTAAATCTTAGAACTGTGCTTGCATTGAGTACTAAGGAAGCCAAGGCATCCTATACTAGATCTGATTTTAAAAGGACATAAACCAAATACTGCTACTGACATTTATTTATGTAATCCTCTTTTTTAAATATGAGGGAGTATGTCAGGTTTATATGTCATTGCTATTGTTATTAAATACCATTTGATGTTTGTTGACTTTTTAAGCAAGTGTCCCTGAAATGTTTTTCTACTGATACTGTCACTTAAAATAGGAGTTCATAAACTATCACCCCGGGCCAAATCCAGCTCACCACCTGTCTTTGTAAATAAAGTTTTATTTATACTCTTTTATTTATGTATTATCCATGGTGCTTTTATACTATAACAGCTGATTGAATAGTTAGTTGCAAGAGAGAACATGTGGGCCTGCAAAGCCTAAAATATTTACTATCTGGCAATTTACAGAAAAAGTTTGCCTATCCCTGATCTACAATAATAAAACTATGTGATTACTGATAACTAAAGGTTTAGTTAACTACTAGTCTAGGTTTGGAGTAATCTGTCACACCTTTATTCGACAAATATTTATTGAATGCTTACCGTATGTCTGGTTCAGCAGACATAGCATGGAACAAAACAGACAATTCTCTGTATACTGAGAACTTGAATTTTAGTGAGATGAGACAAACAGTAAACAGTAAAATAAGAATTTAGGTGATGAGCACTAGGACTCTGCCACCTGTAAGAAAGAAAGAACTTAGCACTTGTTAGTACTGACTGTCCCACCATCTTACTCTGTGAACTACACCAAGCTATAATATATTCATGTCTCAGTCAAAACACTGTAAGTTTTACATTACTGGATGTTTGCTTATTTATAAAACATGCATATTAGCCTCTTTTTGCCCAATTCTGTTACATACTAAAATCCCAATGTTTTCTTACCAAAAATGTTTAGTTTGATGCTTATCTTGATCCAGCCCTAAAAAGCTCTTTTTAATTAGAAAAATTTCCCTCAAAATCTATCCTAGTGTAAAAACTACCAAGGAAAGTATTAGCAAGCAAAATTCAACAGTACATTAAGAAAATAATGCACCATGACTAAGTGAAGATTCCAGGAATGCAAGGTTAGTTCAGTATAACTGCACTAATATTATATGCAATGGAAATAAATTTGCAGAAAAATATCTCCTTTAATATAATTCAATACCCAATCATGATAAGAACATGCAAGGAAATAGCAGTTGAGGAGTACTTTCTCAACATGGTAAAATGTGTATGCCTTATTTTAAAAACCAATATCTTATGATATACTGGGGAATCATTAAAGACATTTCTGCAAGCAAGGCACTGTCTCCGTTATTACTGTTTTTGCTACCACTCAATAATGTCTGGAGATAGCGCAGTTAGACGAGAATTCCAAGGCATAAAACAGGTATAGAAGAAATAAAAAATTGTCTCTATCTCAGATGATGTAATAGTAAACCTGGAAAACCTGAGAGAATCAATGGTAAATTAACTCAAACTGTAAAAGAATTCAATGTTGTAGCAGTATATAAAATTAACATACAAAAAGCAGTAGCTTGTAACATTATGTGTCAACTATACTTCAATTTAAAAAAAAAAAAAAAAAGAGTTGGCTGGGATGATGGCAAAGTAGGAGGACCTAAGCTCACCTTGTCCCAGAAATACAACTAGATAACACCTCTATCAGCATAAAGAACCCAGGAGACAAACTGAAGACTGACAAGACAGACTGCACAACTGAAGGCAGGAAGAGGCCACACTGAAGAAGGTGGGAAGAGTGAAGCCAGGATCTGGGACCATGGCCCTCCTCTGTGGGGAGGGAGTCCATGGTGCAGAGAAGGGCAGAATAGACTTTCACACTGAGGAGTCCACAAATAGGATGAATCTCCATAATATTTGCCTTTGAAAAAGAGATGGCTAAATTTTATGAGTTCTGAAAATCAGCCGGACTTAAAACATGGAATTTTAAGTCAGCTGGCTCAGCCCTGGGAAAGCCTGGAGAGCATTAGGAAGTAGAGTCCCACCCTTAAGGAGACAGCAGGACAAACAGCCTGTGAAGATAGAGCATAGGACCAGCAGTTTGAAAAACACTGGGGGCAGATGGGAGACAGTGATTTGCTTATCTCAGAGTGTGCCCAGAGAGAGAGAGATCACAGGGTGACCTCTCCAGGCACGAAGGAGTAGGCAGGCACCATTTCTCATCCATGCTCCCAGCATAAGCAGTGGCCCACCTGCAATAACCATCCCAGTGCTGACACTTTTTCCTAACTTGCTTGCACCAAGCCCCGCCCCACTGCACTTCCATAGATCTGCCTTTCCCAGTTAGGCTCCTCTGACTCCCCTCATTATGGACCCCTCCCCCCAGAAGACTAGTGCCAACCCTGCCAATACCACAACTCCAGACTTGCACACTATACAGTACTTCAGTTCCAGTAGGGGCAGGCATCATTCTGCATACAGACCACACACCTTGTTGCCCACAGTGTGCAAAGAGAGCTTCTACAGACAACTGGGCTAAAGGAAAAAGAGGCCAACAGTCAAGAGCATAGCACAGGCAACACAGATGGGAGATATTCCTTGAAGTGCCAGACCCTGGGGAACAGGAGATAATGCACTGCAGGACACTACAGGACCTCTTCCTCATAAGGCTATGTTATGTTAAGAACAAGACAAGTAGCTGACTTTTCCAAACACGCAGAAACAGATACAGAAAGTAAGACAAAATGAAGAGACAAAGATACATCGTCCAGATGAAAGAATAGGACCAAACCAAACCATAGCAAGAGAGCAAAACAAAATGCAGAAGTAATATGCCTGATAGAGAATTTAAAGCAGTCATCATAAAGACCAGAGGAAAGAGTGGAGGACATCACTGAGACTCTTAACACAGAGATATAAAAAAGAGCCAATTGAAACTAAGAATAAATGAAATTAAAAATAAACTTGATGGAATAAATAGCAGGCTGGATGAAGCAGAGGATCAAATTAGCAACCTGGAAGACATTGTAATGGAAAGTAACCACACTGACCAAAGGAAAGGAAAGAATATTATGCAAATTGAAAATAGTCTTAGGGAACTGAATGACTCCATCAGGCATTTTAGGGATGTCAGAAGAAGAAGAGAGAGATAAGGGAGCAGAAAATTTATTTGAATAAACTTCCCTAATCTAGGGAAGAAACAGAGCTCCAGATCCAGGACACACAGAGATGCCCCAAAAATCCAACCCAAGGAGGTCTACACAACGACATATAGTAACTAAAATGGCAAAAAAAGTAGCAATAAAATTTTAAAGCAGCAAGAGCAAAGAAGAAAGTTACATATAAGGGAAACCCCATTAGGCTATCAGTGGACTTTTCAGCAGAAAGTTTGCAGGCTAGAATGGAGTGGCATGATATTTTCAAAATGCTGAAAGGGAAAAAATCTGCAGCCATGAATACTCTTATCCATCAGGTCTGTCATTCAGAATAGGAGAGATAAAGAGTTTTCAGACAAAAACTAAGAGACTTCGTGACTGCTAAACCAGCCCTACAAGAGCTATTAATGGGAACTATTTGAGTGGAAAAGAAGTCCATAAGTGAGAGTATGAAAAGTGAACAACACAAAAGCAGTTAAAAAAAAAAAAAAACCTGTAAAAATCCAGGGATTCATAAAATAAAAGGGTGTAATACGATACCATATACCTAAAATGTGAAAGCCAGGGTAGTAAAGAACAAATTCAAATTTAAGTGACCATCAACTTAATATAGACTGCTGTATGCAGAAGATATTATACACAAACATAACGTAACCACAAATAAAAAACCAGTAATAGATATGCAAAAACGGAAAATAAGTATATTGAGGTACCTGATTAACTCAGTTGGATAAACATCTGTCTTTGGCTCAGTAAAGAAAGCCAACAAACCATGAAAGAGCAAGAGAAGAAAGGATCAAACAGAATCTGTAGAAACAGCCACAAAACAAGTAACAAAATGGCAATAAATACATATCTAGCAATAATTACTTTGAATATAAATGGATTAAATGCTCTAATCAAAAGACACGGGTGACAGACTGAATAAAAAAATAAGACCCATCTATATGGTCCCTACAAGAGATTATTTTAGACCAAAAGACACCTGTACATTGAAAGTGAGGAGATAGACATTTATCATGCAGATGGATGACAAAAGAAAGCCAGAATAGCAATACTTACATCAGACAAAATAGACTTGAAAATAAAGATGGTAACAAGAAGCAGAAACAAAAAAGGACACTTAAATATTAATAAAGGGGATCATCCAACAAGAGGATATAAAATTGCAGACATTTATGAACCCAACATGGGAGCACCCAAATACATAAAACAGTTAATAACAAACATAAAAGAAATAATAGTAATGCAATGCTAGTAAGGGACTCCAACACTCCACTTACATTGATGGACAGATCACCCAACCAGAAAATCAGTAAGAAAACAGTGGCTTTGAATGACACACTCGACCAGATGGATTTAACAGACATATTCAGAACATTCCATCCTTAAACATCAGAATGCACATTCTTTTCAAGTGCACACAGAATGTTTTACAGAATAGACACACATATTAGGCCACAAAACAAATCTCAACAAATTCAAAAAAATCAAAGTAGTACTATGTATCTTTTCTGACCACAGCTCTGTGAGACTAGAAATCATAAGAAAAATTCTGGAATGAGAACATATACATGGAGATTAAATAACAGGCTATTAAATAATGAATGAGTCAACTAAGAAATCAAGAAATAAAAAATTACATGGATGCAAATGAAAATGAAAACACAATGATCCAAAATCTTTGGAATGCAGCAAAAGAGATTATAAAAGTACCTAATGTAAAAAACAAGAAAAAAAACCCACCCAAACCCAGCAAAATAAAGGAAATAATAGGGATTAAAACAAATAAATGCTACAGAAATTTTAAAAACAAGAAATCCGTGAAACCAGGAGCTAGTTCTTTGAAAGGATCAGCAAAATTGATCAATCTCTAGCTGAACTCATTAAAAAAAGAAGAGTCCCTAAACAAAATTACTAATGAAAGAGGAGAAATAATAGCCAATACCATAGAAACACAACTGTAAAAGAATATTATGAAAACCTATATGCCAACAAATTGAACAACTTAGAAGAAGCAGATAAATTCCTAGAAACATATAGTCTACAAAAACTAAAATAGGAAGAAATAAAACCTTTGAGCAGACCAATCACCGGCAATGAAATTGAATCAGTAATCAAAAAACTAGCAACAAATAAAAGTCCAGGACTTAATGGCTTCACAGGTAAATTCTACCAAACATTGAAAGAAGAGTTAATACCCATTCTTCTTTATTACAAAACTACAAGAGGATGGAAAACCTCCAAATTTAGTCTATGAGGCCCTGATACCAAAACTAGATAAAGACAGCACAACAGAAGAGAACTACAGGCCAGTATCTCTCATGAATATAGATGGAGAAATCCTCAACAAAGTATTAGCCAACCCAACAACATATTTAAAAAACCATATACCACAACCAAGTGGGATTTATTCCTGGGTTGCAAATGTGGTTTAGTACTCACAAAACAATCAACATGATATGTCACAACAATAAGAGAAAGGATAAGAGCCATATGATCATTTTAGTAGACACAGAAAATGCATGTAATATGGTACAGCATCCATTTATGATAAAACTCTCAACAAAGTAGGCTGAGAGGGAATATACCTCAACCTAATAAAGTCTTTATTTGAAAAACTGACAGCCAATGTCATACACAATGGGGTATAAGTAGCTTTTCCCAAGGGTCAGGAACAAATATGTCCACTCTCACCACTTTTATTCAACATGATACTGGAAGTCCTAGCCACAGCAATTAGACAACATATGGAAATAAAAGGCATCAATATTCATAATGAAGAAATAAAATTTTCACTATTTGCAGATAACATACTATATACAGAAAACTCTGCAGACTTCATCAAAAAACTACTGGAATTGATAAATGAATTCATTGAAGTCACAGGACACAAAATCAATGTACAGAAATCTGTTGCATTCCTATACATTAATAATGAAGTAGCAGAAAGCAAAGCTAAGAATATAGTTATTTATAATTGCACTAAAAGCAGTAAAATCTAGAAATAAAGTGGTGAAAGACCTAAACTCTGAAAACTATAAAACACTGATGAAGGAAATTAAAGACAAAGCAAAGAATGGAAAGACATTCCATGCTCATGGATTGGAAAAACAGATATCGTTAAAATGTTTATATTACCCAAAGCAATCTACAGATTTAATGCAATCCCTATCAAAATGCCAACAAGCAGTTTTCACATAACTAAAACAATCCTAAAATTTGTATAGAACTGCAAAACTTCAAATAGCCAGAGCAATCTATAAAAAGAAAAATAAAACTGGAGGTACCACAATTCTAAATTTCAAGTTACATCACAAAGCAGTAGTAATTAAGACAGTATGGTATTTGTATAAAAATAGGTGGATACATGGACAGATTATGGATCAATGTGACAAGAGAAGAAAATCTAGAAATAAATCCACAATAATATGGTCAATTAATCTTTGACAAAGGAGGAATGAATATGCAGTGGGGAAAAACATACTATTTTCAGCAAATGGTGTTGGGAAAACTGGACAGCCACATGCAAAAGCATGAAGCCAGACAATTTTCTTATACCATACTGAAACCATAAAAATCCTTGAAAAGAACACAGGTGCTAATCTCCAACATCGGCCATTAGCAACATTTTCCTAGATGTGTCTCCTCAGGCAAGGGAAATAATAGCAAAAATAAACTATTGGGACATTATCAAAAACTTCCTGTGAAGTGAAGAAAGCAATCAACAGAACTAAAAGGCAACCTACTGAATGGGAGAAGATATTTGCAAATGATGTATCAGATAAAGGGTTAGCATCCAAAATATACAAAGAACTCTTACAGCTCCATATCCCAAAAACAATCCAATTAAAAATGGGCAAAATACATGAACAGACACTTCTCCAAAGAAAACATCCAGATGGCCAATAGACACATGAAAAGAAGCTCAACATCACTCTTATCAGGGAAATGCAAATCAAAACTACAATGAGATACCATGCTACACCTGTCAGAATGGCTAAAGTCAACACAAGAAATAACAGGTATTGGTGAGGATGTGGAGAAACAGGAACCCTCATACATTGTTGGAATGCAAACTTGTGCAGTCACTGTAGAAAACAGTATAGAGGTTCCTCAAAAAATTAGAAATAGAACTGTCATATGATCAAGGAATTGCTACTGGGTATTTACCCCCAAAATACAAAAACACTAATTCAAAGGGATACATGCACCCCTGTGTTTATGGCAGTATTATTTGCAATAGCCAAACTATGGAAGCAGCCCAAATGTCCATCAACAGATGAATGGATAAAGAAGATGTGAATAGTATTCAGCCCAAAAAGAATGAATCCTTGCCACTTACCACAACATGGATACAGCTAGAGAGTATAATGCAGAGAGAAGTAAGTTAGAGAAAGACAAAACCATATCTTATTCATATGTGGACTTTAAGAAACAAATGAGCAAAGGAAAAAAAATGTTCTCTTTTTTTTCCATGAGAGAACCAAGAAACAGATTCTTAACCACAGAGAACAAACTGATGGTTACCACAGGGGAGGTAAGGAGGTGGGAGAAAATGAGGATAGGGATTAAAGAATACCCTTATAAAGAATACCCTTATCATGATGAAAAATAAAAGGAACAGCCTTCCTCTACAAAGCAATAAACAGTTGAAAGACATACTGTTAGAGAAAATCCATTTGTAATAGCAACAATGAAGATTAAGTGCTCAAAAATAAACATAACATAAAATGCCCAAACCTTTTATGTGCTTGAAAGAAACTAAAGAAGACACGAACAATGAAAGATGTGTCGTCTCCTGTTCTTAAACAGGATGAACTCAGTAGTCATTCATTTTCCTTGAATTAACCTATAATATCATTGCAATCCCAGTAAAAATATTAAGCTATTTTATAAGAACAAATTGATACTAAAGTTCATATAGAAAAAATAACTATGTTGGAAAACACTGAAAATGAAAAAGTGAGTTGAAGGGTTAGGAACTAGCCTTATTAACATTAAAACATGCTATAGAAGTAGATCTTAAGCTCTGATCACAAAAGATAAAATTTGATCTATATCTCATCACACACAAAAATAAACTGCCAGTAGATTAAAGATGAGACCATTCATGTACTTGAAAACTGGGATGAATTCCTCTTTAACCTGGATCCAGAGAAAAGTTTTTTAACTAGGACACAAAATCCAGAGGCCATAAAAATATCGATACATTTCACTTCTTGTTTTTACAAAAAAAAAAAAAAAAATCCCATTGTAAAAATCGAAAGACAACTGACAAAGTAGAAGAAAATATTCACAACTTCTACCACAGAGAAAGAGCTAAAATCCCTGGTAGATAAAGAATTCTTAAAAATGTCAAGACTAAAATGCTAAAAAACCCAGGCTGAAGAATGTGGGAAAGATATGAACAAACAATTAACCAGAAGAGAGATTTTTATCTCTCTCAAAATGAAAAAGTGGTCAAACTCACTCAGAATCAGGAAGGCAAATTCAAAAATCTCAGATACTGTTTCTCACGTATAAGAATGACATATTTTAAATGACCACATACTTTGTTAAGTTACAGAGAGTTAGACTTGTCCAACATTGCTGATGAGAATTTAAATTGGTTCAGAACTTCATAGAGGGAAATTTACATATTTTTTTACCCCATCAGTCCCACTTCGAGGTAGATCTCACACAATAAAATACATATGTAAGAGATGGGAAACAACCTAAATACCCATATGTAAGCAAGTGGTTGAATAAACTATGGAATATTCACATAAAGGAGTACCATGTACCTATTCTTCAAATGAAAAATGTTATAAACTTACGGAAAGTACTTTTCAGGACATGCTGTTGAGTAGCAAAGCAAAGCACAAAAGATATCTAGGATACGCTATCCTTCAACTAAGGAGTAAATAATAGAATACACTGCTGTCCTTTCATTTATATAAAAAATAAATAGCAAAGATAAGCCAAAACCTAAAAAGATTGTTTATTATAGAGGGCAACTGGGAAAGAAGTGGAAAGGAGAAAAGAAAATAGGAGGGGCATGTCTGCATGTATCTTTCTGGATAGCTGTGACTTATGGAACCATAGAAGTGTTTCACATACCCCCAAAATATCAAAACAATTAAAGCCAATCAAGGTGTGAAGGGGAACACAAAATGGATTACAAGTCCTAACAATGGCTCTGTGTTTTTCACAATGATGTTACTGAAATTACTTTGTGTGTATAATAGAATTGAACAAATTGGTAAATGAATTTAGACCATGAGAACTGGGTTTCTTACTATTGTAGAAAGAAGTCATAATTAAGGGAAGAGGGAAGGCTAAAATATACCCTCCAATTTTGGATTGGAATTTGAGGTATTTGCATAAGCTCATGGTTACACACATAATACCGAAACATACATATGCATATACATATAAGTTAGTGTACATACATATATTTCCTACTTCTGTTCACTGAGACGATCTAGAAGTAATAACATCCCAGAAATAATGAGCAGACCTAGTGCCCAGGTCTTAGTCTGTGAGCATCATCTTCCAGTAAAAAGAAATAGCATTCCTCAGAGAAGTGGTTGATTACAGGTCTGGGTCAGAAAAAATGCAAAATAGCCTGCAGTATCTTATGATTCTAAAAACTAAGGATTTGCAGGAGCTTCTGATGGTCAAAGCTAGAACAACTTAGCAACAAAATAATGTCAATGTTGGATATTACCCATGGAATAAAATAAATATCTATGAGAGTAATAGTTTTTTGTTTTCACAAATTACCACAAGGCTTAAAACAACACACATACACTATCTCACAATTCCATGGCCAGGCATCCAAGCACAGCCTAGATAGGTCCTCTGCTCAGTGCCTCATAAGGCTGCAAAGTGTTAGATGGTCTGTCTTCTCATCTGGAGGCTAAACTAGGATGAATCTGCTTCCAATCTCTTTCAGATTGTTGGGAAAATTAATTTGAAAAATTAATTTCCTAGGGTTGTAGAAGTGAGGCTCTCAACTTCTGGAGGCTGCCTGTCCTTGCCATGTGGTTTGGTTCATATCACGGGAGCTTACTTCTTCAAGGCCATTGGAAGCACTGGTCTGCTCAGAGAAGCCTGGGTCCTCTTTGAAAGTCAGATCTACACAGCATCATCACTCTTTTGATTATCTCACAGCCAGCCCATTAGGAACTTTAATTATATCTGTAAAATGCCTCTAGCTTTGCCATGGAACATAATTTTAGGAGTGATATTTCATCACTTTTGTTATATTCTTTGGTTAAAGCAAAATCACAGATTTTGTCCTCAATCAAGAGATGGGGATTACACAAGGATGTGACTTGCTGGAAGTCGTCCTGTAGTGTGTCTTCTACAATGAGTTTTTATGGATAGAAAGAAATAGCCTTATAAATACATAAATGGGGAAGAAGAGGTAGTTCTTCCTCACAATAGATTTCCATTAATAGATGCAGAAGGAAAGAAAGAATAAAGAATCATTATTACAAACAGTACTATAATAAATGTTAGACAGCGGTCTGTAATGGATGCTGAAGTTAGTGCATGCAAGTTTGAGAGACACGGGATTTGCATAGTCTGAAATATCTTCCCTAAGATACAACTACAAAAGGCAAAATAGTAATTTTATATTGGAGGGACTTACTAGACACCGACCTTTACCAAGTAATCAGGGTAAACAGCACGAGAAATGAAGCCGATCAATGTCATGAACAGTATTCTCCCAAAACGTCAAGGTCATAAGACATAAGGAAAGACTAAGGGTCTTTTATAGACTGGAGACCAAGGAGAAATAGCTAAATGCAATGTGAGATCCTAGAATGGAAGAAAAACAATGGTGAATTTCAAGTAAGATCTTTAGTTAATAGTGTGGTACCATGTTAATGCTTCTGGATAATTCTATTATGGTTATATAAGATGTGAACACTAAGGGAGATGGGCTAAGGGATATATAGAAACTCAGTGTACTGCTTTTGTAACTTTTAAGTGTAAAATTAATTAAAAGTTTGTAATAAAAAAATCTTGGTAAAGACTTCTGAGAGTTTTAAGTTGGCAACAGTAGAAATTCAGGTGACAGGGACCCCTGGGTGGCTCCGCAGTTTAGCACCTGCCTTTGGCCCAAGGCCCAATCCTGGAGTCCTGGGATCAAGTCCCACATCGGGCTCCCTGCATGGAGCCTGCTTCTCCCTTTCCCTGTGTCTCTGCCTCTCTCTCTCTATGTCTATCATGAATAAATAAATAAAATAAAATAAAAAGAAATTCAGGTGACTTATTAATCCTTCATTTTTATTTTGTTGCACCAAGATTTTGCACAATATTGTGTACACGGTCATTGGAGAATAAATATGTAGCTGTAAAGTGGTGGGATTTATTCTAACTCAGCATGGTTTTTTCCAGTTGTAATGTTTTTTCCATTGTGTTTGCATCATAATAGACATAGACAAGGGGGAAATGGCTTTCTTTCAAAATTCTGCTTTAATGCTAAAGCCTTCCCATAAAGTTTGTTTGTTCACTATGCATGGCAATATTCTCCTTTAAAATAATTACCAAATTTTGTTTAAAAAGCTTTACTTAGAAAAAACATATGTCCTATAAAAATCTATGGTTTTGAGGGTATTTACTGAATTCATTTGGTTCAGGGAGCTCTGAGTTGTCTTCTTTATATGGACCATGGACACAAATCCTATGTTATATTTCTCAGACATATTTTCTGATTCATTGTCTACTATGACTGTGCTTCTACCTATACATACTGAGGATGAAGTTATTTCTTGGCAACTATGAAACGATTGGTGGAAAGATAGGGGGTAAAAGCACTTGGAGAACATAAAGCAGTTTGCTCTAATCTGTCTTTACCATGAAAAGGCTCTTGTTCATTTCTTTAAAGGATAGATTTAATAATAAATTTTCTCATTGCTGTAAAGGGGTGTTGTCTTAGGATTGCACCAGACAGGCAGTAGTGCTGCTTGGATATGGCAGTATTTTATGAATTCATGAGATGGTTTTCTTACGGCCTTTTTTATTTTTACTTGATATATTGTACATGAGAGCAGTGCCTTGGGCATGCATAGTGTAAGTAGTGGTGTCCTGTATTAACGTAGAATTACTGTTTGTTTTGCTGTCACGAGGCTCTGAATTTGGTCTGTCATACAGAAACAATCATTATAATGTAAGCACTTACTGTCTTAGCACAGCTGATTCCCCACTGACATTTTAAAAAGTCAGGATTTGGCTGCAGAGTGCTTTCCATTTCTAAATGGGCTGCAGATTGGGAGCCTAAGGGCGTTTCATAGGGAGCACATGACCCTGAGTAGACACAGCAACTTTTGTGTGTCCACTGCGAAGCTGATGATTAGTGCTTATCCTTGAAATTGTTTTCAGCCAGAATATTGGGTTTTTTTAACTTTACGTGTAATTATTTGGTGCTAACACTAATTTACTACAAATGTCTGGGAGTAAAATGAATGGCTGGATAGAGGCTGGACCCTTTTTCTCTGTGTTTGATACACTAGATGTGGCTATAACTTACGAGCTACTCTTGGTGGTTTCACAGCGCCACGTTTCTCAGCGTCTGTACATTCGGGTCTTAGTTTCACTGAGCATGAGGATGGCATTTGAACCCAGAAGCACTGAGAAACAAATTCAGAGGTTTTACATACATTCTCTTTTCTAAAAGTGAGAAGCTTAAACTCCCACAAACAATTTCAGGATTTTTTTTATCATTATATTTTAACAACTATGTGTATGTATTATCTAAATGGAAAATCATCTTCCTGCCTCTCTAGCTGTCACAGATACAACCTTTATTAGAATTAGTAATGAGTGACAGTCCTGAGAGACTCAGGGGACCCTGCTCCTCCTGGTCAGTAGTCAGGCTGCCTGGCCTAACAGATACCATTGGTTAGAAACATGAGAGGGTAGAAGTTCAGGGTAAATCACCAGACTCTGCAGCATGACCTTCACCAGGTGAACTGGTGGTAATCTTCAATACATGAGTTTCCTTCTCTACTCAGTTGTGATTCTTGCAGCAGTATACGGAACTGTAGAGAAGTAGGTCCTGTGATGTCAAAGCAGTTAGCTTGACCTAGCAATATCATAGACTGTGGTAACCCAAGGGCTATGTGGGGAGACCTGTATATGCTTGCACGTATGTGTGTGCACACCATGTAGATGTGTCTATTTGTATATTTTAGTCTTTCAGTTTATTTAAACAAAGGAGGAGATTAGAAGATAAAACAGCAGGATGTTCATGCCCTGAGAGCTAGCACCTTGAGGATTGTGCTAAATTCAACTGCCTTCTTCAATAATATCCTTAGTCAAAATGTATCTAAACCTCTGAACCCGAAAGTGAGTTGAGAACTCAGGTACTCTGGTGATTCTTAAGTTTAAAAATCCCTTCTCCTGCCTTCACATGACTCATTGTCTCCGTTTAATTGATAAAAATAAGAAGTATCTTTTCCCTTAATTCATATTCTCAGATTAAGAGCCATTAAATAACAAAGTTGTATTATTATGCTAATGAAGGGATTAAAGATTCCTGTCTCAGGGAGCTTACACTAAAGTTTGAAAAAACAACTTAGTACACGTTAAATAAATGGAATCAAATAGATGTTAATAGATGTTAATAGATGCTGTTGCTTTATTAGAAATAAAGATCAAAAGAGGTGCAGAATAATATGTCTCTCTTTAGTGCTAATATATGTTAGTGTTATAGTATGTTTTTTTAATTCTTTTTTAAAGATTTACTTATTTATTAGAGAGAGAGAGAGAGAGAGGCAGAGGGAGAAGCAGACTCCATGTGGGACTCGATCCCCGGTCTCCAGGATCACGCCCTGGACCGAAGTCGGCGCTAAATCTCTAAGCCACCAGGGCTACCCTATAGTATATTTTACATTTTTTTCATGGAGGTCATCTGTGTTTATGTTACATCTCTGATTAATTATAAAGATTCTTTTTAGAAATTGGTTGATATTTCTACATTGAATAAATATTACCAACGAAAACTTGTTGGCCATTATGCATGCCTGGCCACTTAGAAACTAGTTTAAACTCAGGAGGGGGAGTTCAGTTTACTAGTCTTAGATTTTGTTAAATGCATTAAAACATATGTCAGATTTCTGCTGCTAATTTATTTGTGAGTTTGGGAACTCCTTCAGCAAGAAATGAAACTTCTCAGGGGGTCATTTGCTGAAAATGATTATCTATGTTTCTTCCTCATTTTACCAGAAAGGGGCAATATAGCATGCGATATCTTTTTCTATATGGGGCCATTCCTTTGGTAATCATTAAGATTTATAAATGAAACTGTGTCTTGATTTTACACAATTGCAATATTAACGTAGAGGGTTCCCCATCCCCACTTCCCTTCCTGTTTTACAGGCAGTCAGATGCCTCCTCAGCCACCTGGGAGCCAGTCAGAATCCAGTTCCCATCCTGCCTTGAGCCAGTCACCAATGCCACAGGAAAGAGGTTAGTCTTCAGTTCCTATCTTCTATATCTTTGTGTTTTCAGTATGTAAGGCTTATATGAATTTGGTCACCTGTGCGTCTCCTTATAGATGATTCTTAAAGGATACTCTGTTTCTTCATCAGATGAACAAAATAAAAACATACATACAACCACAAATATGGAAAAGAAGGATGCTTTCTTGCAGATTAGGTGACGTTTTACCAAACGTAGTTCAAGACCCAATGAGTATAAATGTCCACATAGCACCATGAAGCATAGTTTATACATGACTGTAGCCTGACAATTGATCTAGCTGTGTAAAAGTGACTATTAATGATGCAACTTGGATATTCGTCCTAATGAAGTAAAATGTTAGAGTGTGTGTATGTTTAAGCATTTTGATTAATAATTTATCCCAGGATACTTAAACAGTAAAGATTTAAACACATAGTAAGACCTTGTATTATATCATTATAATCTCTTAGAACCTAGAGCCAACCTGAGAGATTGTAGAGTCCACAATCTGAGGACCAGAGAGGTTCCATAGGACTTTCTCATTCTCAGAGGCTAGTCAGTGCCAGAGCCAGAAGAAAGAAGGCTTTCTTTTCCTGAAGCCCGTGAACATGTAGATTGTCCCACATCTGTCCGCTTTGATCTTCAGCTCATTCGGGCATGTTGACCCCACATATTATTGCCTTGGTTGAGACCTTTGGCCTTCCTTTGTTTAACTCTGTCTACTTCTCTCCTTCTGTAGTGAAGCTACTTTTATTGGTGGTGATTTAATTCAGAATAGTGTGGACCAGGGTTTACACGCCTACTGCACCACCTGGTGCTGTGCCAAGGGACCTCCCACTTCCCGTGACTGGAGGCTCACCCATCCCGCCCGGGGAGCATGCCACTTTCAGTCTTCCTCCCCCATGCTCACCCAGAAGACAGAAGTGCTGGCTTGGTAGCTGCTATTTAAAGGTTCCCAACTCCTCATGTTTATAATTATTCCTGTATGAGTTGTACAGATGACGATTTGCTTCTCATTAGAATTATAAGATTTTAGTTATTTCATGTTTAATAACTCAGCACCTCGTTATTTAGAAAGTAATGCCAATAAAAAGATGGGTTAGCCCTAGCTACATATCATTTGTGTTGAAATGAATGTTTAGTAGGAATAAAATGAGATTTTTATTTTCTAATATCTCTACATATTTAACTCTATGTATTATACTTTAATATATAGCTAGCACATTAATTCCTTTATTGAAATACTACAAATATGTCTTAATAATGGGATAGTTAATGGTTTTCAAACTTCAGAGTATATGAGAATTACCTGGAGAACGGTTAAAAGAGATTTCTGGGCCACATCCCCAGATTTCTGACTCAGTAGGGCTTGTGGTAGGCCGCTTAAAATCTGCATTTTGGACAAGTTCCCAGCTATTGCTGATCCTGCTGATCAGAGGACTCTACTTTGAGAACCACTGCCTTATAAAGATACTATAATATGTTCTTATAATTGTGTGGTCTGTACATCTTTTTCTCTAAACTTTCCACCGTAACCCCCTATGAACCAGTCTGGTACCGTACATCCTTTTTCTGTATTAACTCGTTGGGCTTCTGGTCATCTAGAAGACAGTTCAAAGTTCATGGAGAGCATACTAGCACCATACAGGGAGGAATTCTCTCCAAACTCCTTGGGCTACATTGTGTTGCTGGGTCAGGGAAGTGGAAAAAATAAAGGATCAGAGTAATTGTCTTGCACTGAAAACCTGCTCAGGCCAGACCCAGAACTAAGATGAAGAAACTATTTGTCATTCCTTTAATCCTCACTATAACCCTGTAACACCATTCCCATCAGTAGAGTCCTGCTTCTTAGGCAAGCATTCAAGGGCAAGAGGTTCCTTATTTGGAAACCCTGCAATTCTAATCTTTATTGCTAAGAACCTTTAAAAGAGAGAAACCTCTCCTAGATCTTCCAGCAGCATGTCCCCCAACCTCTTCCAACTGATACATGTTTAAGAAATTTGAAAATGTAGAAAGCCAAATGTGAACGACAATGACACGATGAGGAAGCATAGCTAAATTAAACTTTTAACTTAAACAGGGGTGCCTGGGTGGTGCAGTCTGTTAAGCATCCAGTTCTTGGTTTTGGCTCAGGTCATGATCTCAGATCTTCTGAGATCAAGCCCTGTGTCAGGCTTCATGCTCAGCATGGAGTCCTCCCTCTCTGCTGCCCCTTTCTTACTCTTTAAAATAAATAAATCTTTTTTAAAAAACTTTCAAACAAATACATTGGTAAACAAAATCTAGAGTTTTCTTCTGATGTCACTGTATAAAAACCATGATATAAATATGTGTGGGGTTTTTTTCCCCTCTAAAAACCCTCATGATAGGTAGTGTGGTTTTAGTAACTTGTAATGGATACATAACAATCTGGGTAGTTACAATGACCATTTCCTTCAGATAGCAAATACACATTTTATAATTTGCTTAATCTGAATTGATTTTTATGAACATGTTTCCCAAACTTTCTCTGAAAGCCTGCTAAAGATGTTATGTGTGTCCCTTTGTGTGCCTTTTGTTGGTTGGACAGCCCCCTAAGCAAGAAAACCTAGTATTTCCAAAGAGCTGGTAAACGATACTGTTGCACGTGCATGACTTAAATTTTCTCCAGAATTGGATAGCAAGGATTTTTTTAATGGCTTTGTTATTTGTTAAAATCTAGAAAGAAATGTTCGTTCTTAATGATACTTGATCAGGTGTTTCAGTGGCAAATGACACAATCATTACAATGCTTTGATAGAATATAACATTTTTCTTGTCTGATGATAAAACAGACATCATCATTGGGTGTGTACCAACAGAATTTACAGTGCAAAGTAGATTTGAGAAAACACTTCCTGGAAAATTCCCGTGTTGTCTCCCATGTATTGAAAAATAATTTATATCTTTACATTTGATATATTCCCTCACCCCTCTTGAGGTAAGTGAGAAAGGAAGCAGAGAGGGGAAAAAGTATATTGGTGAGTTCATATTTTCTTCTTCTTCTTCTTCTTCTTTTTTAAAGATTTGATTTATTTATTCTTGAGAGACAGAGAGAGACCGAGAGAGGCAGAGACACAGGCAGAGGGAGGAGCAGGCTCCATGCTGGGAGCCCAACGTGGGACGTGATCCCAGGTCTCCAGGATCAGGCTCTGGGCTGAAGGCAGACACTAAACCACTGAGCCACCCAGGCTGCCCCATATCTTCTTTAAAAAAATTTTTTTCTCAAAAAAAAATTAAAAATTAAAAAAAAATTCTCTCAGAAACTGTGGACCTTGATAGATAAGAACATAGCTTCTATACTGCTAAGTACCAAAATAACCAAGTTGAGCAATTCCTTTATGCTTAACTTCGTTTTAACAAGTAAAATAGGAGAGTAAGTTTCCAGTTACACACATCTTCTTTAATGTATCTACAGGGGATAGGTTTTCTTTAATAGCAGAAAATCTAGAAAGACACTTGCCTGGAGGTAATTGCACAAAGAGATGCAGCCTGCTTCTATTTGGAGGTGTGGTTTTCTGGATATTTCCCAGAGTCCTTAGGTAAGACAGCAGTACCAAGAACTCTACCTTGAAGCCTGGCTCCCTGTAAACTCAGGAAGCTGAACTCTTGCCCTGCTATTATTCCTTCCCACTTGGTTCTGGGATTCCTGTTCAGGAAGAATGTGTATTAATAAATTATATACTCTGTTAAGAATTTTGCAAACATGAAGCTGTCCTGGGATCTGAACCATACTGGAATTTGCAAGGCCATGTCTTCTTCCCAAAATTGGGTGCAGAGTTGGTATGCTGCCCAGATACTTGGTAGCCCAGCAGCGCCCTCTGCTCTGACCTGGTAGTTCTGGGATCAAGTTTGTCTAAGGCCATCGATCACAAATCCATTTCCATACATCGTATGTAGGCAAACATAACTTTCTGCAGTTTTCTATTTTCTATCCATAAAAGGTATATATGCAAGTAAATGTGGATATGTCCATTGCCCCCAGGTACAAAAAGAAGGGAAACATTTAGATATTTATTGGCTCTTTACTCTCCTGTAGTGTCTCTAATACTCTCATCTGGTCTCCCATACAGCACCTCAGTTAGTATCTCCTGTTTACACTTCGTGTGGTGCTAAAACTTCCTACTAGCCGAATAAAGAAAAAGTTCAAATTCTTTGCTTCATTACTGAGATAAGTTTAAAAGAAGAAAGGTCAAAACTTCAGTTTAATATTCTGTAACACCTTCGCCACTGGTTTTTATCGTAAATTTTCTTTCTGTAGTCCTCATATAACAACATGAAGAATTGCTATTAAAGCCCTTCACCAAAAAATCCAGCAGTATAAATTATGCGACCTAAGGCATTAGAGGAAGCATCCAGATAATGCTAAAATACTAAAATAAATGTTAGGAGAAAATTCTAGCTAACAAGTTTAGGTTACTTTTATGCTTCTTGTATAATCTTCACCTTATATATCCTAAAATTGGAGAAGAGCAGTAGGAAATAGCTTCTTAATGTGTTGCCCTGTTTTCCACAAGGGCTTGGAGGGACTATCTACTCAGTCATCTGAGTAGATAAATAAGTATAATTATTATTAACATTAAAATGATTGCATTTTTAACCCCCGTAAAATGTTAAGCTTAATGAAACTAGCAAATGCCCTTCTAGTTATTGGATTAGCAATTAGGTGAAAACGTTTCAAGAAGGCTTATTTATTTGGACAGATGTAGAGAGGTCAGAATTAATTTTTTGAAAACCTTTTAATTGAATTCCCTTTTAATTTTCACAGTGGTGTCTAGTTAAATATTCATAGTAATGCTGGTGGTTTTCTGAAGGCCTGAACTAGATCTGGATTCTCAGAATCGACGTAGGTGATTTAACCCTTTTCATCTGGGGTGCCAGCAGGGACTTCCTAGTGTAATCCCATAGTATTTGAATAATTAGAAGGCAGTAATGAGGATTTAATTAGTCCTTGAGATATGTTGAAAGCAGAACCACGACGAACTTTCCCTTTTGGACATGGATTGCAAGCAGAGTTGACGCTTTTGCAGGACTGTGATGTGCTAGGAAATGTATTCTGTCGCTGGAGGCGGTTCTTTGGCACCATTCCGTGACCATCAGATCTGCATGGAAGGTATCCTGGGTGAAATCTTCCAGAATTACTGAATAGCACCCTCCCCCTCCCATGCGCCTTCATTCTTGTCCACCTACACGACAACCTTTTTTCTCTCTTCGTTTGCTGTTTAAACAGAGTTGTAGTCCAAGTGCATGGACTTACTATACCTGATGCAGAATTGGCTTTCACTGTTCCCAGTGATAGCAGATGAGACAAGCTAGACAAGTGGTGGGTATACTCTGTAGTAAACAGGGACAATAGATGAGGAGAAAATGACAAAATTTTGCCTTTTTATACACCTGAGGTATCTGATCCAGCTAAACACCATTCCTGCCCTGTGTGTCTAAAGAGTCACAAAATTCCTATCTTTGGAATCTGATTTTCATAGTGATATTTATCAGTAACTCTATGTTTATGAATATTAATAGTGCCATTATCCAGAAAAAGTGTGTAGCACAGAAGTGGGGTGGGACATTTAGATGTTCTTCTTGTGTGCCTACCTTAGAAAGGTCAATCAGAATTTATGTACTTCACCCATATGAGGTTTCACATGTACCTAATTTTGTGTAGATTGAATAGGATATACTATTCTTTATTTCTTCTTTATTAAAGAAGATAAAAATATTAAAGAAGATAAAAATATCTTCTTTATTCTCCTATTTTTTTCTTCTGTCATTAATCCCAAATATTAACTGTCTTGGTATAATTTTATTCTCACTCCCTAGTGGTATATTTTACCTTCTCTAAAGTCCAAATAGAGTCCCTCATCAAATTTCTAGGCACATTCTATTTGCTCAGGGCACATCTTTCTCTTACTTTTTAATGCCAAGGGCAAGAAAAGAGATCTCTTAAAAATAAATCGAGTGTCTTACTATAAATTAGACTGAGCTCTTGAGGGCCAGAACTGAATCTTGTTTATACTCTGTATCCCTGTGTCTACAACAGAGCCTCATGTATAATAGATGTTCAACAAAGATTGAGCTGGACAGCAGAAAATAATTCAGCCTTCACATCAATTCAGAAGTCTCAGATGGTTTCAGAGCACAGAACAGCCAAAGAACAAAATATTCCTTGTTCTTAAATTAAGAAAGATTACCATATTAGTATTCTCATACTTTTACCATGATAGGTTATTTGCTGTGGTGTAGGGTGGGGTGTTTCCCTCTCTTAAAACATGGTGGGCATTTTGATCTTGCACCAGATGAAAGATACCATTTCTGCTCCCCATCCTTCCCAGACATATTTCTCTAACTATACAGACATGACATCAGGCTAAGTTGAGTCCTCGCACCTGGAGCCTGGCAATAAATGAGTTGTCCAGAGGCCACCCCCGACCCTACCCTAACCAGGATCCTTATTTCTTAGGAATATTTAGATGGAAATAAGTCAAAATTTTGAAAAAAATTTTTAGTACAGCTAGCTGGTTTCATGGCAATATTTACATCACAGTTAGGGTTGAAATAATGTTTTTTAAGATCTTAATTGCTCTAACTTCTTAATTGTCAAGAACAGATTAACAAGTTATATCTCAAAAATGGAGACCACCAAGATAATTGTTAAGAGTTGGAAGTAGCATTGAAGTTTTTTTTCTTCTGTTTTTGCAGACCACAGAAACTATTTTGTTCCCCTTTATTTTGAATTCTCAGTTTTAAGTATTACAAATCTGCACATTCTGAAATGTTTTCATAGGGTATGTTGGTTGTCAGAAAATATTCTTACTCGACCTTTCTAATTACTCTTGTATATAAAGGTGTTCTTACCATTTGTGAGCATGCCAAACATAGAACGGTGCTGCTTTTCAGCAGGAGGCTATTATCAAAAAGAGAAAATTTATCACTTTCCAAATATATTGCTGTGTAAGTCTAGCTATCAACCTGTTAAAGCATTAGTGAGCGGCTGCCCCCACCCCCAGATGCAATTAATTCAGCCTCAGCTCTTAATTGAGGGCCCCTTTTTTATAATCTGCAACAGATGAAAATAAAGTCAAATGGGAGGTCATATACAAGAGAGAGTATCCAGGAAGCTGTTTGTAATTTCCTCAGCCTGCAAGCTCTGCCTCTGGGCTGGATGGTGGACCCAGCCAAAGCTAGCCTAGTGAAGGAAATAACAGCATAGGACTTGTATCAAGGTTATTGTTCCATTCCTCTTAAGTCCGCTATCTAGAGATGTGTTCACCAAAAATCTGGGGAAACAAATATCACATACAATAAAAGTCGATTATATTCACTGAGGAATCATCAGTCTAAATTTTAGAATATTTTAAAAGATGCATAGTTTTGTCACTCTTGCTATATGCAATAATTTCTTTGAATTGCCGATTAAAGCTTGCTTTTAATAGTTAAACCTCATTTGTAATTGGCTCATTATTCTTCCCTGAAAGTACTTGAGAACATCTGGATTTTAGGTAAATTCCACATTGTGTGTTACATGCACTTATTTATAATAACGTTTTTCTCCTGTGCCTTATGGATCTGTACCTCAGGGAAAGACCCCTGTCCACCTGGTTTCCCAAGCCATAAAGCTACAAGGCATCCTTGACTCTCCCATCTGCCCCACACTGGGACTCTACCCACTGGACTCTACCCCCACAGTGTGTCCTATGCCTTCCTCTTGCTGCTCTCCTGGCACCGCCCTACTCCAGGCCCCCAGGAACATTCAGCAGCCTCCCAGCTACTCTTCCAGTTTCGGCTCTGTTCCCTTCCAGTCCTCTTTCCATGCCGAATGTAGACTGGTCTTTCCAGGAGGCTAGTTAGATTATGTGATTCCCTGCAGCTCAGGAGCTCCTCTTTGCCTTGGAGGAAGGCTGCACTGGGCTATTTGGTTCCGAGGCTCTTCCTTATCCCATGCCAACCTCCCTTTCTGACCTTACCTCTCATCACCTTGCTGCCTCTCATCTCCAGACAACCGAACCTCCTCTAGGATCTTTACATAAACTTTTCTTTCCATCATTTTTTGCCACCCACACCTCAGCTCCAACCCCACCCTGATATGGAGCCTCCTTGCCCATCTTTCCTGATCCTTCAGGCCCTCTATAGCCTGGCACCTGGTAGGTCTTCGAGTCCATATTTGCTGCATGAACAAATGAAGGATTACCCTCCAGCCAGGCACCTTCCCAGTGCACCTGGCAGTGCTCAGGACCCATTGCCGGGATTATTGGGAACAGAGCTCTGTGACTGTGAGGACTACATGGCCTTGTTCAGTCTCCTAATTGCAGTGTTCATGTAATACATGCTTTTTCTCATTTTAATCTTCAGGGAGTTTAGAACCAAAAACCTGGGTTTAGGTGCAGGCTTTATCACCAGCTAGTTTTGTGACCTTGGACAATTAAATCTCTGCTTCCTCATAGGTAAAGTGAGGATCAGTGCCCCTTGGATTTGTTGCATGGATCAAATGCAACCTTGTGTCTGAAGGTTATAAGTTGGGAAGCCCAGGGCACCTGGGTGGCTCAGTTGGTTGAGGTCATAATCTCAGGGTCCTGAGATTGGGCTCTGCCGTGGGCATGGAGCCTGCTTAAGATTCTCTCTCTCCCTCTCCCTCTGTCCCTCTTTGCTTCTTCCAGCACATAGTAACACACATAAAATTGTCTTTGCTTTCTGCATCAAAGCTGACTTTTGTAGCTAACACTCAAAAGATTTGTGTAAGGAAAGGCTGGATATTTTGCCCCATCTACCATCTGGGCAATCAGTCTGATCCTTCCCCAGACCCTAATTTGCCCAGTGATAGATGTCAGTAGCTGAGAGGGTTCTGTGGGGGTGGATGGGGAGAACTTGGATGCTCAAGTCTGTGCCTCTGAATATAGGGCGCCACAGTAGCAGGGAAGGAAGCGGGAGCAGCTCTGCCAGTTAACCTGATCGCACAGCTGGGAAAGCACCAGGAGGCCTGGGTTACAGCCTTGAACGGGTCATTAGTTTCTGTCTTCCCCAAAGCAGTTCATGTTGTGAAGAGAAGCAAGCAGGCAAATAAACACTGGAGATATTAAAATGTAACAAGAATATTCTTTAAAATCTATTTTTCTCCCCAAATGGGAATCTGACACCTATTTGCGATGAGAAATCACTCTGTCTTTATAGTCGGAAGACTCTGCTAAGGTGGTACAGCGTGTGACCATTATTTCACACATGTGGGGAAACATCTTTTATTGAACTGGCTTGAAGAAACAAGGCAGCTCTGTGAATTTTTAACAGATGCCAACGTGAAAACAAATTGTCCATGTGCCAGAGGAAAAACGTGCTTTGCTTTTTGGTGGCTCATAGAACCTTGGGTGTTTTCCTGGTGTCCTGACAGTGCCGGAGCTTTCTGCCAGTTGAAGAGGCACCTCTGATGAAGAAATCACATTTTTGTAAAATTGTGTCTCTGTTCTCTTGCTTTCCTGCATTTGCCTGGGCACTCTTGCTCTTTCTTTACCGTTTTCTCTTTCATGGGTAGGATGAACCTTGGTTTGGGCTTTATGTTTGACCCTGTGTTTCCTTTTTTTTTTTTTTTTAAGATTTTATTTATTCATGAGAGACACACACACAGAGAGAGAGAGGCAAAGACACAGGCAGAGGGAGAAGCAGGCTCCATGCAGGGAGCCTGATGTGGGACTCGATCCTGGGACTCCAGGACCACGCCCTGGACTGAAGGCAGGCACTAAACCACTGAGCCACTCAGGGATCCCCTGACTCTGTGTTTTCCAGCAGGATGTAAAGTCTCATACTTAATGCTATTGAATTTGTTGTGCTGCCTGAAGAGGGAAAGGATGTACATGTGGAGGTTTAGATCCATGTCAAAATGCCTTCCAATTTAATATCCTGAAATTTCCCATTTTTGCCCTACTATTTCCTTGACTTTGTTTCTAAATCGTTTTGTACACCCTTCAGCTTAGGTATGCATTTCCATGAGTTGGCCCTTTACTCATCAGTGACTGTTCCAGAGCTAGGACAACCTGCCATTGCATGTTTGGATCCATGAAGCTTCCCACTCTATTTTCCTCCCTATCGTCTTCCCCAGATATGCCTTCTGGCCACTTTACTTTTTATATTAAATATAATTTCATTCTATTTTTGAGAGTTTTTGAAGTCCTTCTAAAGATATCCCCGTCTTGTCCAATGAAGAGTTTTTCCTCATTCCTACTGCATAATAAATATCCTGTATTCATTTTGTCTCTTATATGGAAAATGCAATTTATTTATAATGGTTGCGTAAATCAGTTTAACTTTTTTTTGATATCCTAAGGTTTAGATAGTAACACTGGACCTTTCCTAAAAAAATTTCTTTTTTCCAAGTAAGAGAATTATGTAACATTTTTTCTAAAAGAAGGAAAAATATCCACTTAATAAACCACAAATAGTACAGTGCTGAAAAAAATATTTGAAAGGTCCGAAAAACTCATTTAATCTAATAATAATATAAAGAAACATTTTATAAATGCTAATTCTCTATTAGACCAATTTTCTAAGATAGCAATGAGGGGATTTTTTTTTTTAATTGAGAAAGGAAAAATGTGTCTCTTAGTCTCTAATATTGGTCTCTATTATAAAGACCAGGATCATTTTTCCTAGACTTAACATTACTTAACACTGCCATGTAATAAGAATGGATTGTTTGCCTTGGAATTTTCCATTGATACTAATATAAATATTTGTAGAAGAATGACTCTAAAGAAAACAATCCTTAATGTGGAGACTGATTGATTCCAGGTAATATTCTGACAATCCTCCCTTCCTTCCCATCTTTGGCTATTGATTGGATACATAGAATATAGCATTCAAAAAATTATCAAATTGGAATTAAATAAACAAAATATGCCTTTAGAATAAATGTTAGGGTGAGTTATTAGCATGTTACTAGGTGATAGAAACAAGCCTGGCTAAGATCAGAGTTTTCTCATGTGAGCTCCAGGGCTCCATGGCAGGGCCTGAGCCAAAGAGCAAGGAGGACTCCCTTCTGGCCCAAAGTCTTAGGTGTTCTTCCTTGTAAGTAGAAAGATCATTGTCTTCTTTAACCAACCCCCTTATCCCATATCCCCTGTGCAAAACCTAATGGGTTATTCATCCATTGCATAAATGTTTATTAAGCGAGGCACTGGTCATAGGTGCTTATAAACCAGAGGTCAACAAAAGTCAAGATTCCTGCCCTTTACCTTGAGAGTCAATTCAGGAATTCACTTGACAGGAATCCTAGTATTTCTCTGTCTCTCTGTGTCTCTCTCTCGTTTCAGTGGGCAGACTCTGGGGAATCTGCCAAATCAGGAAGGATGTACGCGGAATCAATGCTGCTCAGAGCTCATCAGTACTGTAGATCCTGGTTGAGTGGCCTGAAACTGACAAGCTTCACTTTCCTGAGCCAAATAACATGGCCAGCCAATTATTTCTGGAACTAGCGCTCTGGAAAAGGGCAGTGCTTTCTGGATAGTCAACTGGGTGAGGAAAGCTACCTATCAGCTATAACTGGCTCTGTTGGAGGAGGTGTAGAGCAAGGCAGGCCCAGCATGACAACACAGTGTGTGCTACCTGGGGAAGGGCATCAGGATGTTTGCCAGGAGGCTCACTGGGTATGACATTTGTCACCTCAGTGAATTCACCACGGTCCAAGGACTTGCGGCACTTTTTGGCTTCACTGTGATGTATGGTTTGTAGAGGAGCCTGGCAAAGGGAAGCTAGTTTGGAAACTTGGAGTCATTCAGACAGGAAATAAATGGTGGGTTGTCTTAAAAATAATATGAATAATAACAGCTATCACTTATTGAACCTCTGCTCTGTGTGCCGGCACTGAGCTGCGTGTTGCTCATAACATTTTCTCATTTAATCTTAGGATGTAGGCTCACTTGTCATCCAAATGTCGCAGAAAAGGAAACAGGCTTAACTCTTACCTAACTGGCCTAGAGTCCCCTAACTGTAAGTGTCGACGCCATAGTTTGATTTTGCGGTGACAGCGGAGATGGACAAAGTGGCTACATTTGGCAAGCATTGATAAAGGGGACAGAAACAACCATGCTTTCTACTTGTTGGGCTTTTAGCCATCAGCTGTTCCCTCCTTGAAAAACTGTCTTCCTTTCCCTGGAAACAGTTCTCCAAATACACTATGAATTGAGGAGCCAGCCCACCACATTTATTAAGGTTTTTTTGTAAAGTAAACGGACTCTAAACGAACATGTTTTCTTATTCATTAAAAACCTACATTCGGATCCAGTTCTGTGCCCGGCCCCTTGTGTGGTTCCAAGGAGACAGATGCGGAGAGACTTTGCAAGCCGCGGCACCCCGGTTTGGGGCAGAAACGGGCACACCAGCTGGTAATGGTGGTGGTGTGCTAACTGCTCTGTGCCCACTGACGTGCATGGTGCTTTCCGAGCTATGCAAGTGCCTGCTCTTGGGAAGGCCAAGGAGTGCCAAGGAGGGGGCAAGAAGGGTGGGGGTCCGTAGGTTATGTGGAGACAAATGGCTTCGTGGGCACACTGAAAGCAGCATACTCAGTAGAGAACACAATCTAGGATTTTGTTTTCACACTCTGCCTCCCATTCATGAGGCTTTGTTATTTGAAAAAAAAAATTTTTTTTAAGATTTTATTTATTTATTCATGAGAGACACACAAGAGAGGCAGAGGCATAGGAAGAAGCAGGCTCCCTATGGGGAGCCTGATGCAGAACTCAATCCCAGGACCCTCGGATCACGACCTGAGCCAAAGGCAGGCTCAATGGTTGAGCCACCTAAGGACCCCTGAAAAAAGAATTTTTAATATCAGACTGCATTTCACACAATAAGGGTGGAAATTGTTTGGTGAGGCAGTATAGACATGAAACTGCCTGTGAGTATATAAACATATGCTCACATACACATGTTGGATTGTGGTATAACATATATTTCTTCAGTATGGATTGTGATTAAAAATGTTTTACTACTTTGTGAGCCTCCATATCTTCATAGTTGTTTTGCAGCTTAAATGAGCTAATGAAAAACAAAGCTATTAGCATGTAATGTATGTTCTTTAAATGTCAACTATTATTGACAGTGAGTGGCACATTGTCTGGAACACGAGAGGTAGTCCATAAATATTTATTAAGTGAATGAACATGCCAAGACTTGCCAGTCTAAAGCAACCCAGTACCTACCAGTACCTAAGAGGAGAAAAGTGTCTGATTTTCTCCAAGTGGGGGCTCCGTGATGGAGCTGGAGAAATGGGTCAGGCCAAATTTGGAAAGACCTGGACTAAGTTTGGACTTCATTCTGTTCAGCAATCAAGAGTTACGAGCTAGTCTTTCAGTAAACACAATGGACCTGTCCCTAGAGAGATGAGGAAGGATAGGATTCAGAGTGGGATTCTGAGCATGCATGTGAGTAAAAGATCTCACTCTGCTGAGATGAGGAAAATGCAGGAGGACAGGCAGGGACACAGGTGTCTCTGGGCAAGGGGGCAGGATGTTAGGAGAGCAGTGTTGCCCTTGCTGCGTGCTGTTGCTTGCGGGCACTTAGGAGCCAGACAGGGGAGGACTTGGAGAAGGAAGCAAAATGTTTAACCAAGTAAAGAGCTGACCAGCTGAAGGTGCCCCCATACTTGTCAGATTCAACCAAAAGCAGCAACCATAGCTTCTAAGGACGTGTTGTGACCTCTGCTTTGCTGGTCACACGTATTTCGTAATCAGCTGGTCATCAGGTGGTCCTCGGTCTGAATTGGGTCCTCCTCTTCTACCCTCCTGGCACCTGAACTCCTGTTTTCTTCTGTTTGTATGCCAGGGCATGTATTGCCTGTCCCCCCCCCCCCCCGCCCCGCGTGCATGTGGGCCCCATGAGGGTCCTGTGTCCCTGCTACCATATACCCCATGCCTTCCATGCTGCCTGGCACCTGGCTCAGTGGCTTCATAAGCTCCCTTGATCATCATTCCTTGCTGGTAGGTTTATTTGCTCCCCAACAAATCGTAAGTTCTTCCAGGACAAGGATTGTACTGTGTCCTTTTTTCCAGTGTTCTCTCCTCCTCACCACCTTCTGTGAGTGCCAGAGAAAATTGGAGCTCACTGGGAGAAGGCGAGTGTCAGACTATCATGGTTGAGTTACCAGCATGATCACTGAGGTCATAGCTCACATGGTGAAGGAAGGGCTCATGGCCTCACTGCAAAAGCGATAGTCATGCCTTTGCCTCACATTTTCATGGTGGTTTTCAGTTTAGAAGAGCACTTCTGCATATGTTTTCCCTATTTGACTCTCAGAATGATCTTGTAAGCCAGGGCAGGAAGTGCTGTTACACACACAAGAGAGCCCATCACATGGTGGGTCATAGAGGCAGCCCCTCACCCAGTCTCCTGACTCCAAACAGATGAAATGTGTTTCCTATTACACTGCATTACCTTTTCTCTGAGAGTATAGCTTTCTCTCTCGCTCTCTCTCTCTCTTTCTAAAGGGCAATTGATTTTTCAAATCAGAAGTACACTTCTTTTCATTTGGAACATGATAGTACAAGTGTGTGTGAGTGTATACACATGTAATGAAGAACTCAAATAGTAAATTCATTTATGCAAACCTATGGATTTATGGTATGGATGAAATCTATGTTGTGTTTTCATACAGTTTCTGTGATTTTTCAGTAAGTACTTTGTATAATGTAATTATCTCATTTAGTACTTTCCCCCCAAAGTTTGAATTTCCTCACATTACTTAATTTGAGGCATAGAATTCCATAATACATCTAGTAATAAAATATACTTTCATAATACTTAGGAAACAAATTTTATACTTTCTAAATTTTCCTTACTAGAAAGTTTGGTTTTCTAAATTCAGATGGCTTGTAACCAGCAGAACTTCACACCTTTTTTTAAAAGCAGCTTTATTCTCTCAGCTGTCAGTTTTTCTATTCACAAACTATGTCGCAAGCTGTCGTTTTATAATAACTTTCTAAAAGAAGCAAAATACAATCAAATAAATATGTCACCATAAATAGGTAGAAAATTCTTGGTTGAAATTTGATTTTTTGGAAACATTTTAACATTTATTTCTTTCCAAATAAAGGTTAAAATCAAAACAAAGCAAGAAATACCCCAAATAAATATACATGGAAATTATAAGCTTGATTAGATTTTTTCCTAGGTAAAAAAGTGCTGAAGCCAGAATTGAGAACTAGAGCTGGAGGTGTCCCTGTGAATACTGTGCTTCCTCGTCCTTCCATTTGACAGGTGAAGCAACTGAAGCCGGAAGGGTGATGTTGGCTGCGGTACTGTGCACAGCAGACACAGAGCCAGGACTAACTGCCGGGCTCCCCTACTCTTGCTGCCACACATCTGCCTCTCGCTTTTCTGTGAATGTATAATAATAGTACCAGCTAATAATTATCAAAAGCCCATTATTCCAGGCACCTGCTATAAGTTTTTTATGTGTATTATCTCATTTAATCCCCACAGTATCTCTGTGAAGTAAATGCCATTGTCCCTGTTTTACAGATGAGGGAACAAATAAGAGACATGCAGAGTTTCTATCTTTAGAGTGAAAAGTAGAAGTACTTACTTTTATAGCTAACTTTTGTCTTCCAGTTTTTCATCCACTTGTTTAGACGATGGTAATATTCAATAATCTTTAGAAAATACAGTTCTATCCATAATGGAAGCCTTTTTTGGTTGGATTACAGCTGGCGTTCAATTGTGATTATATATCACAGATCACTTTACCTGCCTCCTCGCTGGTGTTTGAGCTTTTAGCCTTACTCTCTTGCAGTCCTTTCATCATGCTGCAGGTTATAACAGAATCAGCTTTTAGGAATGCAAGTCAGATTATATTGCTTTCCTGCTAAGACAGCCTGAGGTCTGTGCTACTGTTGATCTCAGGAAAGGACCACATTTCCCCCGGATTGCATATACCAGAGCTTCAGTGAGCTGTATCACTGTTTCCTAATAGGAGCTCTATGCAAGACGAAATACTTTGTAGTCAGGACATAGAGTGGCTAACAGAAAGGTGAGCAAATGTTATCATTGGTTCTAGAAAAGGAATTAAAAACAGCTACTAAACAAAGTGTTTAGCACACTGTACTCTTGATAAAAGAAATACAGAATCAAACACAAATTTTAAAATACCTCTGAAAGGATACATTAAAAACCATTGCACTTGGCCAGGGGAGCTCAGTGGTAAGAGAGAGGGATACAGTAGTTCCCCCCACCCCTCCATCTGTGGTTTTATTTCCCAGTCCCTACAGTCAGCCACACTCCAGAAACAGATGATCCTCCTCCTGACATGATCAGGTGGTCAGTAGTAGTCTAACGCTCCATCACAACACCTATGTCATACCCCTCATAGCCTCATCTCATCATGAAGGCATTTTATCATTTCACATCATTACAAGAAGAAGGGTGAATAAGTACGGTACAGGATGTTAAGAGACCACAATCATAAATTTTATTACAATATTTTGTTATATAATTGTTCTATTTTATATTAGTTACTGCTGTTAATCTCTTACTGTGCCCAATTTACGAATTAAATGTTGTCATAGGTGTGTTTGCATAGGAAAAAGCCTCATATACATAGGGTTCTGTACTATCCATAGCTTCAGGCATCCACTGGGAGTCTTGGTCTGTCCCCCCACAGGTAGAGGGAGACAACTGTATACATTCTTAAACTTCTGTATCGTATTTGAATTTGGAGACAGTTACCCAAGTCCTTGAGTAACATGGATTCCAGTGTTTAAAGAAAAAACAAATGTATAAAAACTAGCTTCCTCGTTCTAGCTAAAAAGGACATCTGAATATGTGAGGTATTCAGGAGTTAAAAGATATCCGTGGTACTTCATCACATCTCTTTCCTGTCTCAGATTTTAGCATACCAAACACTTTTGCGTGTTATTCCAGCACAACCTTGTCTTCATTTTAAGATGTGGAAACCGAGGCTCAGATAAAATATGATTTGCCTAAAGGTCATGCAGCTAGTTCAATCAGTACACGCTGTCATATGTTTAGGTACATATCTATCTTCCCAAGTAGAAGCTGAGCTAGTGAAGCAAATGAGACCATAGTCCAGGCTTTGTAGGTGCCAGTAGATGATTTGCGCTCAGAAAGGGAGTCAGACAAGTGACGTCACCTTCCCCTTTCATTGTCTTGGGGAATACATGCAAAGAGATGAGTTTCGCCAAAAGTATAAAACAGGACTTCAGGAAGCTCTTGTAAAGTGGTGCTATTGCAAAGTTTACACAGAAAAAAAAATAGCTTTCCAATTTTAATTTCTGTGGAAGGAGGGTGGATTGCATACCCCATAGAACCTTGTCTCTGAGTTGTGGAATTTGGTGCTGTGACACATTCCATTTGAATTTGCTTTGTTATTCCACCTCTTTTGGAATCTTTTCACAAACTTGATTTTCTGCAGAATGCCAGTGATGAGTGAGATAATTCAACTGGAGCATGGCATATATATTTTTAAGGACTGACTAAATAGTCAGAAATAAATAACTTGCCTAGGTAAGAATTCTTAGAACTCATTTGAACAAACCTTAAGCCTATTAAGTGTACCAGAGGCAGCAATAACCCGAGGATGTATTGTATTATCAGAGGTTCTAAATCCTTCAGCATGGACACTTTCATGATTGAAGTGAAATTTAATGCCCCAAAAAAAGGACCTGTGTTATTTTTTTTAACTAATGAAGAAGACAGAAGTTACTCTAAAGAACGAAAGACAAACCCACACAAGCTGTATGGAATTTAAACACATTTTTTATTAAACAGGACTCTATATGAAACTCTTGAGAATTCTATAGTAAAGCTTAGATAAATATTTCATGAAACATCTTAAGATGCAATCATTTATAGTAATTTTAGTGCTCTGATTTCTGTTTGTTTTCAGATTTGAAAAAGCAAACATTTTCTATGATGATTTATATCTGGGAGCTGCCAGTTGAGCCCAATTTCATAAGACTTATCTTTATAGATAAATGGAATAGGATAATAAGGAACAACTCTACTTACTTTTATTTTATGTCTATCTCTTTAGACAGAAGCAGTATTGAAAGATCACTTTTTTTCCTAACTGAAATATTAACCATGGCTTTTATAAATGGCCGACCTCATTTATCCCTCTTAAGTTGAAGCTGGCTTTGGATCTGTGGGCATCATCTTCCCTCTAGCTGCCTCAGTAGACTCTCTAGCTGCTACTGCCTTAGGTTCTCGGAATAAACCAGCCCCTCTGCACTCTGCAGCCTACCGGAACCCTCACCTGAGACGTCAGAACTCTCACCAGCCCAAACTCCTGGGTTCTCCGAGCTGCTGTTAAAACTGCCCTTCATCAGTATGCTAGTTTGATGGTGTTAGCTTTTTTTAAGATACAGGTCTTGATTTGGGGTACTTTGTCTACATGAGTCTTCCACATCTCATCCTACATACTTAGCTTATATTTGCCCGAACTCCTGATGTGGATGCACCCTGACATGATGGTCCTGCATCATTTAAAGATGTATTTTCTTTATCCATTTGGACAGCTACCTGCTAAGCACCTACTTTACTGTGCATCATGGTCTGTTGAGTGCATGAGGAGTTTAACATTCACTCAATAAATAGTTACCTACCATGTGCCAGACACTCGGCTGCCACTTTGGGATGCAACAGTGAGACAGGCATGATCCTTGCCCTCATGGAGCTGTTTTAGTGGCGAGAGGAAAGCTAGTGAGTCCAAAATACAGCAAAATGATTACAGGTTATGAGAAGCGCCCTGAAGACACAAATGAGAAACGACCAAGCAGTGTCACCACAGGGAGGCAGCCTGGGCAGGGGACTTAGAGATGAGAAAAAACCAGCCGGTGGAAGAGCATTCTCTGGGGCAGGAGCAGGAGGGAATAGTGTTTGGTTAACGTTGCCTGCCGGGAGCCATAGGACATGGGGTTAGAGTGAGAATGGCCGCACTTGACCACAGAAGAAGCCACAGGGTGTGGTCAGAGGTTTGCATTTGGTTCCCAGGCTCACTGAGAAGCCTTGAGGGGTTTCATGCAGGAAAGATATGCTCTGATTTCCTTTTATATTCCTGAAAGATGATTCTGGGAGCTTTGTGAAAGCAATGCGAAAGCAAAGTGGAGGTGGGTGGTAGTTGAGTCTGAGATTGCTGTAGAGCCCTGGGTGAGAGGGGAAGAAGATGGTAGCAGGCCAGGCTTGTGCAGAAGTGGAAGTAAAGCAGAAGAGCAGCCCAGGAGACACTTCAGAAGCATGGGCAACAAGATGGGCACACACCTAGGAAGCAAGGGGAGGGAGTCGGGGGTTCCTGGCAGGAGCATCTGGGTGAGTACCGATGCCAGTGGTAGAGACGGGGAGACCCGGGCATGGTAGGTTTGTGGGAGGAAGTCAGAATTCTATTTTGGAATAGTAGAATCTGCTTCAAATCCACCCATTGTTCACAGTGTACCCGTAAGGGGTGGTACAAGTCAGGGTTCATAAGCACTCTAGGTTTCAAGGTGAATGATTGTTGCTCAGAATGGTTCCATACAGGGGAGGGCAGGGTACTGGCCTCACCTTGAGAAGAGGGGTGGATGTTTGGGTGGCCCAAGATGTGCATCCCAGAAATCGGGGGCAGGGGCTCTGAGAGGGTACCTGCAACATGTCCGACCTGGCAGGAATGGAAGGCTTGCAGTGGAAGGGGTTCCTGATTGTTTCTGTTGCTTTTTGTAGGGGCCTCATCACCAAGAGAGGCTAGGCTTGCTCTCCTCTTCTCTCTCTCTCTTCTCCTTTCTCTAGTTCAAGCCCACGATCCCCTGGGTTCCTGGAAATCTAATGGGCTTTCAGAATTAGGACTGTGGGAAGCCCAAAGTACCCCCCCCACACACACACACACACAGATCCCCGGCTGTGGGATTGAGACACCTTTAGATGTTTCTTTAGGGGAGTCTCATAGTGCCAGTTTTCTCCACATCCACCTTCCACACAATTCCATGTCCTTTTTGTCACCTGCACTTATATATTTCCATTTATTTCCCACCTAGGTTTTATGGCAGGCACACAAAGAAACCCTCAGATGTCTCAGTATGGACCTCAACAGACAGGACCATCCATGTCGCCTCATCCTTCTCCTGGAGGCCAGATGCATCCTGGAATCAGTAGCTTTCAGCAGAGTAACTCAAGTGGGACTTATGGTCCACAGATGAGCCAGTATGGACCACAAGGTAAACATTTCTCAAAAATGCATTGCAGTAGGTCATAGAAGTTTTGTTAATATGTTAGTCCTTCAAGTACTTAATATTATAACCACCTTTTAAGATTCCATTATTTGTTACCTTTAAGATTTGTGAAGTTAATGCAAACCCACAGTCCCTCAGCTGCCCATAGTGATGGGAAGAATAATTATAGTGAGTATTCATTAAGCATTAAGCGCTCATGCATCAGATACTATGATGAATGTTCTTGATATGGGTGTTACTAGTAAAGGAGTAAATAAATCTCCGTTTCTGTGATGTAGTTTGAAATTCTTGTTGAGAAATAGACACGGGTCTTGTCCTCAAAAGGTTTCTGATTTTAAAAACTTGGGTTTCCTTACGTCGAATTCTGATTGTATCCTCTGCCTCTCAGTAATTATCTTTGCAAAGGTGTACTCACCACTCAAAAGGGTGTTGTCCCATTATGTCTGCTCCCAGTTTGTCTCCAAAATTTTGTGTCCAGTGAATAGCAGTTCTCATTTTCTCAAACAGTGCCAGTCTTACTCTTCGAAAACAGAACAAAGCCTAAAATGGACACGTCTTTCAAAAAAGGAAGCTAATGGGGGCGCCTGGCTGGCTGAGTCGGTGGAGTGTGTGCTACTCTTGATCTCGGGGTTGTGAGTTCAAGCCCCATATTGGGTATAGAGATTACGTAAAAATAATATCTTAAAAAATAAAAAGGAGGGTAAGACAAGAATCGAAAAATAATGGAACCCTGCCCAAAATGCAGTGTTTATGTTCTGCCTTCCTAGAAATTGATGTATGTTTTGTCATGTACATGGAGAATCCTTTTATCAAGGTTTTTAACCTGATATATTTTTCTCTAAGTCACTCTTGGCAGTAAGGCATTTGAATTTCGCACCTTCTTTATGTTTTGTTTATTTAAATTAGACATTAATGGGTAATTTAGAGAGAATGAGATAATCTGGCGCAATTCCCAGAGTTTCCTCAAAAATATCAGGAATATTCCAAATCAAGATGATGAATGCCCACTAGGAAATTGTAGTAAAACAGCAACAAAGTCAGGTCTCCTCCTGTGAAATAAAGTGGTCTTATTTTCTGAAGACTTCTGTGTGTGTTTAGCAAACCGTTGCACTTTGTTAAGGTTCGCTTAGCATCTCCAGCCACGGAGCAGGTGCCTCACAAGGCTAGATGATCCTCTTAGAAGGCCTTGGCACCTTCTTGGCTTTTCACCTAGTGTTCCTCAGAAGAGCTTTTCTTTCTGTTTATAGGACTTAACAGTTTGAAAATGGAATTTTTAGTGTATTTGTCTTCTTTTTGAAGATCTCTTTCTGGAAGATTATAAGCACCTTCAATATTCCCACTATAATGTTTCCTTGCCTTGCATTGCTTTGTTATTTTATATCCCAACCATTTCTGTTGTTAGGAAAACTATATTAGGATGCCCAAAACAAAACTTTTTTTTTTAAGGTTTTATTTATCTATTCATGAGAGACAGAGAGGCAGAGACATAGGCAGAGGGAGAAGCAGGCTCCCTGCAGGGAGCCCGATTTGGGACTCGATCCCAGGACCCCTCAGGAACCTGAGCCAAAGGCAGATGTTCAGCCACGGAGCCACCCAGGTGCCCCTCAAAATAGAACTTTTTACTTGGCCTCATCCTGCCTTTGTCTACCATATGTGCTTGTAGTCAGATGGATATAGACTTCATGTTCTGCTTGATTCTCTTTACACCGTGTCATTGATGGTTTTCCGTGATACTGATTTCAGTATACCTTGGGAATTTGGGTCCCACCGGACAATACCAGTCTGCCCTGTTCCCCATCAGCCCCAGGAAGCTGTGACATGGAGAAGGTTGTCACTGAGCTGAGTAGGACAGTTCTGACACAGAAGAGCCTGACTGGCGACTGTGTCCACTCAGCGGGTATCTTCAAAACTGGGTTTCTTTGCCTCTTGTGAGTTTATACGTTGTGATAGACACAGAAAATGTGGTCTTAGACTCAGAAAGTAACTGGAGACCAGGTCAAAGCCTTTTGTTCTCAGAACTGGGAGTGGCTAAAGGTCTGGGACTTAACCACTGAAACTCAAAAGGGCTTCATGTAATCTTCAAAATTGGTCTGTCTTCTCTTAAGTAATTCACTCTTGCAGCCTCATCCTCTGCTGTCCTCATAATAAGGGAAGATAGAACCTTGGCTCTCTGTTGAGTCTTTTGTGAACAGCTGAGAAAATGCTTGCACTGTTAATAGCAGAAAAGGCCATTTCTATAGAATGGATTTCTTCTCTGAATAAAACCCTCGGTTTTCCAGAATAATCGAACATTAAGATTCATAATTTGAGAGCACGGAAACTGTGAGGGTTCTCATCCAAATTGCTCTGTGTCCTTGGAAAATTGCTTACTCTTTGAGAATTATTTTTCCTCTAGAAAATGAGAAAATTAGCTCACGTTACTTTGGAATTGGCTTCCAGTTCTAATGTTCTGTGAATCTAAATCTTGCTTCAACTCCAGAGCCTTTTATGTCAGTGCAGCCCACTGGATCTGCTACATAACATTTTGGTTATATAGTCAAGAAGGGATTTATTTTAAGGCATAAATACTGAGTTTAGGTTGATACTAGAAAACATTTAGGATAAGGGGGATAATTTCCATACTCAGGACTTTTTAACTTTGAAACAAGTGCCTGCACATCTGTCCTGTCTGCCTGCCGACTCTCCTTCGCCCCAGTGGCCTCTCCCAAATCCCCACTCTGAGGGGTGTATCCTCCTGGCTCCCTTTACTGGCTCCGAATGCCATGTGCTTAAAATCAGCATCCTGGTACTCTGTGTTCAACTCCAGATTGTTTGCCTTTCTTGTATTCTCCCTCAGCAAACACTAAATGACAGGAAACGAACGTTTGTGACATATATTGTTCAATTCAACAAACGTCCTTACTTTTACACTTCTCTCGTTGATCCTTTTAGACACCACACAAATGAAGTATTTTTTTCCCTCCTTAATTAACTACTCAGATTAGTAGTAAAACATTAAGCTTATATTTTCTTGTTGCATGTTTTTAACTCTGTAAAGAATCCCTTGTGTGTGACCCACAGAGGCCATTAGTCTCATCTTCCATTTCTGTTCCTAACTAGATGGCTTTCTTCTGGGTTAGTTTTGTTTTTAAGAGATCTCAGAGGAAGATATCTTACAATCTTTTTTTTAAGCCTTTTTACTGTCAGGAACGGCTTCTCCAAAATTGTTATTAGAGATAACAACCAACATTTATTACCGTATCCTGCCTGGGTCCTGTTTGAAGTGGGTTTTTTTGTTGTTGCTTTGCTTTGGTTCTTTAATAGATTTTATTTATTTACTTATTTTGAGAGGGGGAGAGGAGGAGATTGACAGCAGGGGAACGAGCAGAGGGAAAATCCCAAGCAGACTCCCCACTGAACATGGAGCCCAATGGCTCCATGGGCTCCATCTTTTGATCCTGAGGTCATGACATGTGCCGAAATCAAGAGTTGGGTGCTCAGCCAGGTGAGCCAGCCAGGCACCCCTGATGTTTTCCCATAGACCGACTCATTTAATGCTCACAACATTCTTTGTCATAGGTATCCTTGTTATTCCACTTGGCAGATGAAAAAACTGAAGCGCAAAGTAGGTAAACAGCTTCACCAGGATACACACTGATCATGCCCAGACTCAAATTTAGGCAGACTCGCCCATTTTCTTAATTAATGGGAAGCTGTGACGTAATCCCCATTTTGCAAATGGGGAGGTTAAGTAACAGACCCATGATCCCAAAGCTAGGAAGTGGCAGAGCCAGGGTTCAAACCAAGGGAGACTTGAGAAGCCATTCATATAGTCACTGGTGTGTTGTTTCCCTTGCCTCTGATATACCCTCTCCTTGCTGGTTCATTCACTCAGTGAGCCACTGGGGAAACAAAAGACAAACTACTTGCCTTCGAGGAACAAGGAACATTTTGGGAATATGGGCTTAGAAATACATCAAAGATACTAGAGATGAAAAAAAACTTTCTATGAAGTTAAGAAGGAAATTTTTAGAAATGTATATTAATACCGTGAAATCTGAATTATTAAATATGCAAATGGAATGAATCCAATCTAAATGTATGAAAATGTTTAATTGCAGTATATTTTATGAAATAGTACTTTTCTACCTTCAAGCAAGTGCATACAGTAACTCCCCTTACAAAGGGTTTGCAAGCAGGACCATAGAGACTTGCTTTAATAAATAGAGAGGAGTTATGTAATTGACATCTTAATTATTAATAGATTCAAGGGGAAGAGAGCTGAAACAAATTTCACCTTTATAGCCTTTATATTTCTTAAGAACAAAAACTGTCTTGGTTTTGTGTTCTCTGGAACACTGTCTACCACACTGACCACAAATATTTTTTGCACATTTGTCACCGATTGCAGAAAATGGGCATCTAGTCTTAACTTTCCTATAAATAAGCGGTATTATCTTGGGCAACTAAATAATTCTGAGTTTAGATTCCCCTCAGTTATCACTCACTTATATGAGAGTGTCTGGCCCACCACATATAGCCACACAGGTTATGTACTGATGTGGCCTTGGATTTATGCCTTAATTTGTATAGCATGTGCCTTTGGAAGCAGGGAACTTTTAAATAAGTTAAGTCTGATGAGACTTTTATTTCTTTTCTAAGATTTCTTTATTTTAGAGAGCACGTGCAGACACAGGTGCATGTGTGTACAAGCTTGAGGAGGACGAGCGGGGTTGGGGGGGATCTCTAGTAGACTCCATGCTGGGCATTGAGCCCACTGCGAGGCTCCACCCATGACCCTGAGATCGGGACCTGAGCCAAAACCAAGAGTTGGATGCTTAACCGACTGAGCCACCCAGGCGCCCTGAGACTTTTATTTCTAAATTACTTAATAAAAGGTATTTTTTCCAGAATTTAAAGGTTTGTTTTTTTTCTAAAATAGATGCCATCTGAAATATTCCTTCTCCCTTCATTAAAATATGTTTCTCAGTGAATTCAGGAGACTCCAAATCATAGCTAGTTGAAATGTGCAGTTCCAAAATAGTGAATCACACATTAGTAAACCTTACAACTGTTTTGGTTGAAGAGGAACAATGCATAAATGTCAGCAGATGGTGGACCAATAAATGCTTGAGAATACGTTATAGGACTATGACATCCTTGGTGTCACCATGACCCAGGATTTCAGCCTCTACTGTTATAAGTCCAGAAGCTCCATCTTATTGTGGAATTAAACTAAATTCAGCCTCTCTTCTCAGAGGTGAAATGCACCTGCCACACGGATTCATGTTTCCCCTGGACAGTGCTGCAGACTAACAACACCCTGTTCTTTGGCTTTCCAAAGGCTGGTTTCTATGCAGGTCACTCACTCCCTGTTCATTAACTCCTTTTTTCTCCTTGAAACTGGTTGTGATACACATGACATATTTAAGCCTCCTATTTTATGGTTAAATCAGCAGTACTAGGCAAGTGTCAATTCCACATTCTAAATGGTTCTGTTGTTAAAGAAATATTCCAAATTTCTATCTCACTAACATTGGGGAAAAAACAGAAATTGAAGTAGGTCATTTTACAGTGAAGGATTGTTAATGCAGTCTTCTTTTGATGCTCAAATTTAGCTTTCACATTGTAAGATTTCACCATGAATTTTTCGTAACACCGATAACCACAATTTTTATCAAAACCTAGGAATTTAGGAAGGAGTAAAGTATAAATCAAATGAAAATTGTAAAAAGGGAAAAAAAGCCATAAAGTGGCTTTAATTTTGACTAGTGCCACCCTCTTTTACCTCACTAATTAAAATCAACAGTATTCAAGAGTGTGGCTGTTCCCTCCCCTCACTGAAGAAGCCCATCCTGCCACATCATCCACCATCAAGGGCTGTTCTCTACCACAGGTCTTGGTCAGGAGAGACGTGGACAGCAAGAAATACCAGGATGTGGACATTCAGCTTTACATCTTAGCAAGGTGCCTTTTCCGAGGGCTCCTAGCTCTACCATTTTTTCAAATGTTTGGAATGGAAGAGCCTTATTGAATGACAAGCAACAGATGGGTGGAGTGGCAGATGGGTGGGGGAAGCAGGTAAGAGCTCTCCCTCCAAGCAGTGCTGTTCCCGTGCAGGCGGGCACCAGTCACGGCATCTCTGGAACCCAGGAAGACCGAGGTGCTCATGCCACATGTGACAGTGGTGACTCAGACACTTCCATTTCTTAGCATAGAGATTTTACTATTTTAGACTGAATTTTTCTATTGAGTTAATATCTTTTTACAGTTTTTAATGCCAGGACTTACTTTTTCTTCTACTCGGTTTGAGAAATAAATTTGAATCTCTTTGCATGCTGAAAGTAAAATTAGACCTAAGATGCGATATAGCAAAAGATAATTTCAGTGAATAAGAAGTTATTAATATTGGAATAGTTTCTCTCTCTTCCTTGAAAGCTTCTGTATTGATTGTCAGGGTCCAACAACAGTTACAGTTATTATTTTTTTCCCCACAGCAGCCACATGAAACAGATAATCTTGTATTATAGCCTTTTTACAGATGAGGAAAGTGAACATGGGAGTGACAGGTGGCTTTCTAAAGGTCACACATAGCAGACCATTATACCCCTGTTCCCTGGGGGCCTGTGCTCTTCTGCACTCACTGCCCTGGAGTCTGATGCTGGCGTCTGACAGTGCCCTTATGTCCCCTGGGCCTGTATGATGTTGGTCCCAGAGATGACTGTTTCTCTGAAGAGATGCTTCTTCCTGAGAGGCCACCAACATGCACACAGCTCCCTTCCCTGGAGTGATTCTCCTCAGTCACCTTCAAGGGATGCCTCCCCTTGCCACTCTGTATAAATCTCCCTCTATGTTCCTTCAGGGTACTTCACACCACATGACATCATCCAGACTTATTTCTTTGCCTGTCTCTTGGCACCAGAATGCAAACTCTGCCTTTGTTCACTGCTGAATCCCCAGCTGTTAGTACAGAGCTAGGTAAGAGGCCCTTAAGAACGATTTCTGAGAGAGATGAAGATGCATAGTTCCAGAGACACTGGTACCTTTTTAACCCTGCCTTGATGCTTCACGGGTGTGGGGTTAATGACTCAGTGCTCAAGAATTATCTCAGGGAGGCGAAACGAAGGATCGTTTTTATCTATTTTTCTCTGTGTTTCTGTATTCTCTGCACTGAGCTTGCATTATTGTATAATTAAATTTTTAAAGGGGTCCATTTATGTAACATCTGGAAAAAACTACCAAAAGTGAGACACTGAAGTCATACCATAAGAGAGTAGGTCTTTCCTCCTCTATTCCAAGTTTTGCACAATATGGTTATTTCTCTTACCTTGTGAAGACTTTTTAAAATGCATGCTGATCTAGGGAAAAGATGGTGCCATAAATATCAATTCCAAAAACAAATTATTTGCATTTCCACAAATAGTAGGATTTAATGCAACTGGAGGTAAGTCAGTTTTCATTTTGAAACTACGTTCATGGTCTTCATATCTACTCAATCATTTTCTCTCCAAAGTAGTATCTAAAAGAGCAACATTGTGTTACCAGCCTGTGTAGAGAGCTGGAGTTGGAAGAAGTTGGGGTTGAAATATAATTTTTTTAATGTAGAAAAGATCTTACTGAAATATGGTAACCAGCAAATAAATATGTGAAAAATGCTCAAAACCATTCTTCATTAGGGAAATGAAAATTAAAGCCACAGTGGTATCCACTACACACCTACTGGAATGGCTAAATTTTTTTTTAATTGATAATATCAAGGATGTAGAGCAGTTAGAACTCATACATTTTTTGGTAGAGTTACTTATAAAGTCAAACCTGCATGTACCCTACAACGTGACCCTCTCATTCCTAGGGCTCTGCCAAGAGAAGGGAAACCTATGTCCACAAGGACCTGTGTGCAAATGTTAGCATCTTTATTTGTAATTGCTAAAAACTGGAGACAACTCAAGTATCCACAGAATTGAATGCCACTCAGCAACAAAAGGGAACAAGCCACTGATGTGTTCAATAATGTGGATGAATTTGAGAAGTGTGATGCTAAGGGAAAGAAGCCAAACACAGAAGATTACATACTGTATGATTGTATATGACATTGGGGAGAAGGCAAAACTGTAGGGAGAGAAATCAGATCAGTGGTTCCCACGGGTGAGGGAAAGATTGACTACAGAATAGCAATTTTTTTTTTGTCATGATAAGAAATATCCCATGTTGTGGTGGTCATAGGACTTACAGGATTGGTATTGTATATAAATTCTATCTGTATAAACATGGCCTAAAATCATATTATGTAGTAAACAGTGATAAAAAGTGGCAAACACTATTAACTAAGCAACAAAGTAAATGCATATTTATCCCACAAACATATTTATCATAATATATAGCTCATTATCCATTTTATTTTTTCATATTCTGGGTAAAGTGTCTGGTCTCTGATGGGGCACCATTTTACCCTCCACAGCATGGGAGAGTGATTTAGAGCCTTGCGTGTAGAAGTGATTCATAAGTACTTGTTGAATGATGATACTGAGAAGCAAAACTTCATCTGTGAGTGGAAACACTTGATAGTTCAATAAAAGCAGAGCGCTTGGAGTATTGATTGTAACTAGCAAGTTTAAATATTCCAAAGTCAGGGACAGGGATCCCTGGGTGGCTCAGCAGTTTGGCACCTGCCTTTGGCCCAGGGCGCGATCCTGGAGACCCAGGACCGAGTCCCACGTCAGGCTCCCGGTGCATGGAGCCTGCTTCTCCCTCTGCCTGTGTCTCTGCCTCTCTCTCTCTCTCTGTGTGACTATCATAAATAAAAATTAAAAAAAAAAATAAAAAAAAAAGTCAGGGACAGAATTACTTGGGATCCTCCTAAAGTAATACCAGTGACTGATAGAGTCTAGCTCCTGCTTCTTCTCTCTGGTGCTTGACTATAACTCCTGGTGGGCTGAAATCTGAATTTATTTGGTGACCAATTTTCTGGAGCTGGTGTGCCAAGATGAACCCACTTGAAAACTGTGGGCTCTTGGACTTGGCTGCAAGACCCGTCCAGCTGAGGTGGGCTGGCCCAGCATCTGCTGCCTTCATTGTGCTTAATGCTCGATCCATCTGTTTTCTGTCAGAGCCAGTGCCAACAAATTACTAATCTATTAGAGAAACATGGAAATAAGATCGCACTTCCCATTCCTGGCTTTTCCTCTCATATTTTGCTTGGCTTACATGTTTGGTTTTTGTTTATTTGGGGGAGAAAGATATGTTATCGAGTAGGCAAAGGGGGGGGGCATGAATCATTTTTTTCACTCCTTCCACACATTTTCAAAAGACTATGGGGAAAGATCACCAATTATCCATGTTGTTGATAGTATAATGATTGCTGATGGTGGCAGCCATCGTTTATTAGGTGACTGTGCGTGGCACTGTACTAGTCCCCTCATACCTATTCCCCCATCATCATCACTTTACAGATGGCAAAACTGATGTTCAGACAAGTTAAAAAACTTGGCCAAGGTCATGCTGCTATTCAGACCCAAATTCTAGAGCCTGTGCTTTGTCCATCGCTGCCTCTTAAGCCATTTAAAGCCTTTAGAAAGCATTTTTATCCAGGCATGTGAGTTTAATGAGGAAAGTCTTTAGCGTTTCAAGGAGAAGAAAAGGGGACTTTGTATTTCTTCTACCAAATAGAGGCCTCTATAATTAGAACATATTCCCTTGACGTGTGCTTTTGAGTGCCAATTCATGGAATCAACCCAACTGATTGAGGAAAATTAGATTGGGAGCCCGGTACTCAATGGGCCTTTCTAAGCACAAGTGCTTGCGTGCATGTATGGGTGTGCACGGTGGTTGTGTTCTAATGCGGACCCCGCCCGGCTGCAGAATGCCGCCGGCTGTGGCAGACCAGCTGCTGAATTGAGCAAAGCCATTGAAACTCGGCTCTTCTCCTTAGCGCACACCATGAATGAGAGGGATGAAGTAGGGTCCCGGCTAACCGAACATCTCAGCCATTTCTTTCTTTTGTGTTCATCAAAATACAGCTCCCGACTGCCAGCTACTCCCAAAGCGCAAGATCCCAGGGTGACAGAGTTTCTCTGTTCCAACCATAAGCAGAGTTCAACAAAATCGGGAACTTTCTTCTCTAACAAAACTGCATTGTGGGCAGAGTCTGCAATAACCATGTCTAAACGCTTGTTTTCTAAAACAAGATTAAAGTGTTATTTCATTTCCTTCGAAAGCAAAGGGTACATATGTTTTCACTGAATAAAGTTTCTTACCAAATGAGTCACTTACCAAGTGGTGGGGGAGGGTGGGAGCTAGTAATCAAATGAATATGTGAATTAATTTTCATTTGCCTTCGAACTGTGAATGAGTTTATTTATTTTTAATAAAAGCAAGGGCCCAAAAAAAAAAAGCGTCGTGTTTCCTGATGCTCTCAGACTCTCTGGAAATGAGGGCGGGCGAGGCCAGTGAGGATGCAGAGGAGAGGTCCTAACTCTGCCCACAGAGAAGCCTTCTGAGGACCATGCTCCAGGAAGGCGTGGGAAGAGGCAGGACAGCCACCCACCCGCTGCACTGCGTCCCTCACGAGCCAGGGAAGCATAAGGTGCCCTTTCCACCAGGCTGGTGTGACGGGAAGACAGACGGGGACCTTATGTGTGGTCCTGCAGGGTAGGAGATGCCAAAACAACTTAAGAACTTTTTATAAAGAACTTGGAAATTGATGAGCAGGGACTGTTTTACCTTTTACTTGGGAACCGTGTAAGTTTATGTCCGTAAAGGCAGGGTACTTTCTTATGAAAAGGCATTTTAAATTTGAGGAGCTAGGTGGCACCTGAAGGAATTTACATCAAACCTTCCTGTTCCTTCTATTCTTCTTGGCTTTCCTCTCCATTCCCAGTTCCTGACTCCATTCACCAGCACCAGACTCTGTTACTCCCCTTCAGGATTTCTTTAAGCTTCTAGGGGATGTTCAGGGTCAGAAAAACACGTTGGTCTCTAGGAGGGGCTGGCAGATTATGGCCCACTTTGGCCCACTGTCTTTCAATAAAGTTTTATTGGAACACAGGCACTCTCATTTGTGTATGGAGTGCCTCTGGCCATGTTGGGGCCATGGTGTCAGATTACTTGAAACCTTCTGGCCTATACAGGCTAAGATATTTACTGTCCAGCCCTTTACAGAAAGTGTGTTGGCACATGGTCAGTATAACTGGCGACCTTCATACGGTCTGCAATAAATAATACACTTCGTGGACACCCAAATAAGAAAGCTCATGTGATGCACCTAACAGCAAGTACCCAGTCTGTGTTGAAAAGTCCATGGATCTCTTACATATTTGTAGGTAATGCAGCTTTACATGTTTAGACTTAAAAAAAAAACTAGTTATACAGTTATGAGGGTATGTCACATAAGTATGTTTTTTTCCTTAAGCATTTGAGAGGCCCCACAGTAGTGTTATGTGCTTAGACTCTGAACCGTGCACACATGTTACTTGAATGCGAACCGTGCCTTCTCTGCTTATTAGGCACATGACCTTGAGACAGGCTCCTCCACATCCTACATTTCCGGTTTCTCATCTCTAGAATTAGGTTTCTCATCTCTAGAATTAGAAGCCTCTTAGGCTTAATATAAGGATTAAATGAGTTAATACAAAGAATTTGGAATTGAGCTTAGCACATAGTAAATATTAAGTATTTGCTTTTATTATTGTTACTAATCAAATTCAGTTTCTGCTGGAAAACCTAGAGAAGCTCCTCCTAACTTAAACTTTGGAGGCCTAGGACACAAGGCCCTGCTGAATCTGACCTCTACTCCTGCCCTGCACAGCCCCATGAAGCTCATCAGTGACTCATCTTGAGTTTTTCTCCTCTCTGGCTGTCTCTTGCCATGTATGGCCTCTCCCCTATGTATGCCATCCTCTCTTCTGCCACACTTGGCACCCAGGTATATAACCCCTATCATTTTTACGTGTGTGTTTGCGATACTTCACATACATAATATCTTTTAACCCTAACAACTCCTCAGTAGACTTTTTCTTCTCTTATTATCCCTGCTACTCCACCTCATACACCACACACACACACAGTGAGCTCTTGAGTGCGGGAATTGCATTATATTTAACTTTATATCCCTTAGAACAGTTATGTTATTTTGACAAGGAGATTCTTCCAGAAAGCTGTAGGGATTGATTGAGAAACACTAATCCATAGTCTACAAATGCTTTTTACATTTATTTTATTTCAATAATCATTTGTGGGAAGGCAGCATATTTTATTGGTTAATTATATGGGTCCCAGAATCCTTTTGCTTGAGATTGAATCCTAACGTACTAGCTGTTGATTTTCTTCATTTGTAAATGGAATCATGGTCATTTATATGTATTTTGTATGGTTATTGGAGAAGTGAATGAAATCATTGACGCAAAGCACTTAACCCCACTTGGCACACATAGTGTAGTTCTGCAATTACTATTATTGGAATGACATTAAATACGCCTTTAATTTACTCGAATTTAATCTATGTACACTCACTCAAAATAGAAGGCGTGGAGGGAGAGAGAAGACAAGACTACTGGCATAGTTGGGACCCCTGAAGCTGCTGTTCTCCTGAGTGTGCCCTGGTGTGCACGGGGGCTGGAGGTGCCTCCATGGTTCTTCACTGTTTCCTCAGACTCTTCCTGCTCCCCATTCCCTGCACTGAATGTCATGGTAGCGCTTACAACCACAGTTCAGAAGACATGACAGCAAGCGCAAACCAGCCCCTTTATTGGGGGCTCAAGGGAGCAACAAACACGAAGCAGTGTGCCCCCAACACTAGAGAAAAACTGATTGTTTTGCTGGACTAATGTTGAGCTTCCACACGACATCTCCTATGGGGTTTGGGGGGATAAATTTTAACCATATGTGCATGTTGTCTTACATGTTGCCTTTCTGAACACTTTATCATAACTGTCAAATGTAGTGATGTCATAATGCAGTCACACTGGTGTGTTCTTAAGGACTAGGGGTTGAAATGGTTTTGGTTAAAGGGTAGGAATGGGAGTGTTGGGTGTACTGAAGCGACAGTCACTACTAGCATCCCTTGCCTATTCATAGATGGTTTTCATAGCCTGAATGTCCCCTCCATCGTGTGGCTGTCCTATGTGGTTCTTTGCCTTGGGAATGGGCCGAGAGAGCATGTTTTGACGCTGCCAGCCTTATCGGTGCCAGCGGGGAAGGGTCAATAAGGATAATGACTACTATTCTGTGTTGACCACATTGTTGGACCAGAAGGATTTCCAGTGAATGTCCTCACAAGTCCAGATACTAAGTAAAAGGCTTTAATTTGTGTTTACTTTCTGTTTAGGTAACTACTCCAGACCCCCAACGTATAGTGGGGTGCCCAGTGCAAGCTACAGTGGCCCAGGGCCCGGCATGGGCATCAATGCCAACAACCAGATGCATGGACAGGGGCCAAGCCAGCCATGTGGTGCGATGCCCCTGGGACGAATGCCATCAGCTGGGATGCAGAACAGACCGTTTCCTGGAAATATGAGCAGCATGACCCCCAGTTCTCCTGGCATGTCTCAGCAGGGAGGGCCAGGAATGGGGCCACCGATGCCGACCGTGAACCGTAAGGCACAGGAGGCAGCCGCCGCAGTGATGCAGGCTGCTGCAAACTCGGCGCAGAGCAGGTATGCCGTCGGGGCCAGCGGTCTATGTGCGCCCTGTGAGCGCGTGTCGCGCACAGAGCCACGGTGTCGCCTGGGTCACCCGGGGTGCGGAGCAGCACAGTGTCGTTCAGCTAGGCCATTCCTTTTTTTTTTTTTTAATAAATTAATTTTTTATTGGTGTTCAATTTACCAACATACAGAATAACACCCAGTGCTCATCCCGTCAAGTGTCCCCTCAGTGGCTAAGCCGTTCCTTTGGCCTTGTCACATGCCATCCCGTGATAGTAGAGAAGGAAATGGCAGACCACAGTCCGTGAGACATCAAGGAAGGACCCCAAGTGGTGGGCAAGTCTATTCTGGGAGCTTATTTGAAATGACTGTGACTCGTCCTTGTAACCAGCACCCCAGAGTGGTGGCACCTCTGGGTGGTTCCATTTACAACAGCAGGGTTTAGGCAGGAAAGTCTAAAACCTAAAATACAGGCTTTTAAAATCTAAGCCACTGAAAAAGAACCACCTTCCTTTTTTTTTTTTTTAACCCCACCGTAAAAAAAATCTTTATAACAGAAACTTTGTCTATGCACATATATGTATTGTGTATGTTTGTCTAAATGTTTCTGTGTGAGATTTATAGATTTCATATTCTTATGTTGTATTTTCTTTTTCTGGGCATACCCCTCTATCTGTCCAAACCAAAATGTGGCTAACAGAGCCAAGATAATATTTCATAAAGCTGAAGTTGATAGAGCAAGGCTTTAGCCTCACTTACTTAGTTTTACTCTTGATTTTTGAAGCTCTTGAAGTAAATATTTAACCTGCTTAAAAATAACATGCTTAATTAAAAATTTATGAGACAGAAGTGAATAGTTTTAAAAGAAGCACTTATAAATATGTTTTAAATGATTAACATATGTCAAAGTAACATTTTAAAACAAAGCATATTGAAAGCTATGTATGAAGATATGATATCTTCAGAAGAAAAGATAGAAGAATGATTTTTGTCAAAGGGAAAGAAAAATTGTGTGTGTGTGTGTGTGTGTGTTATGTTTATATGTGTCCCTTTGTTACTTTTCCTCTGAAGCTGCTATCTGGGGAATGTTAGGGACCCCTTCAGTCTCACCATTTGCTCCAAATAATAATAAATTTCCCTTGAGGAATCAAAATGAAAGTCAATCATTCTCTCTCTCTCTCTCTCTCTCTCTCTCATCCACATTACAGTTACTTAAAATCTCCTGAACTCTGCACTATACTAAACCGAACCTACACAGGCCTTAGGGAATGTTTTGATAAAACTGTCTGTGAAAAAAAAAAAAAAAAAAAAAAAAACCTGTCCATGAAGACTGGTTTGCCTGGTCCAGTTGAAGTTCTGAGTTAGGTTTCCCCGAATTGTCCATTGTTGCAACTCCTAAGGTACTCGCTGTTTTCAGGTGGCAAGTGTGCCTGACTGCTCTGGACACAAGGCCGTGGATAGTGACCCCGGGAGGAAGAGACCCAGAGAGATCGGGCCATAATTGTTCACTCTGCTCCCTCTCTGAATCAGCCAAAGTGTCGTTTTCTATAGATTTAATGTGTAGGTACACAGCCGTGCATTTTCATTCTCTGCTTCTGATGAGCAGGCCGTTCCAAAGCCTTGCCTTCACGTAGTGCCCATTGTAGCTCTCTGGGCGTTTTAAATGAGGTCTGTGTCTTTTTTGGCTTGTACTGACGTCAACACCACATTGCAGAAGTGTCAGTGGAGACGAGATCTGAGAGTCTCACATTTCTCTCTCCTTTGCCCTGTCCTCCATCCCCGCAACCCTTTTTTTAAGGACTGATAATCTAGTTGCCCTCCCAGGCAGCTGCATGGTACAGAGTACGACGCCCCATTCCATAGCCCTCCACACCTATGTGTGCACAGAACATAATGTGCAGGGGGATTCATAATTGTCTACAGAACAAATCCAAAGAAGTTGTTCTTCTGTTCTACTTTAGGCCACCATACATTAGGTCGCCTGCTTATCCCAGCCAGTCTGGGGCTGGCGGACGCCCCATGTTTTCTTCCCAGCACCCCAACTATGGCAACTCTCAGGCTCCCATGATGCACCAGCCTGACCAGTACGGGTAGGTAGCAACATACCCTGACTTGCTGCGGGACCTGGGCATTTTTTTTTTTTAAACTGTTAATGACCATGCCATCTGGCTGCGAAAGGAACACCTAAAACAAGAAAGCAAAAGACCTAAAAGGAAATCCATCCCAGAGGGGGGGGAGGGGGTGTCTTTTTGTTTATTTTTGTTTGTTTCGGGGTTTTTTGTTCGTTTTGTTCCATTGTTTTTCATCCTTATTAATTAATGGTACCGTGGTCGCGTGGTGGAATCCTGCATGCCGTTCCCCCAGATCCTGTCTTTGCATGGCTTTCGGCATGGCTTCTTTTCCTTCATGCCTGAGAGGGAAATACAAACTTTTATCTCTGTAAAAGTAATGAAGTCACCTCCTCTGGCCTGATTTGCCCCATTGTTGTCCTTGTGTTGTGTAGGAACTTGTGTTGTACAGCACTGTTATCATGACTGTGTTATTGTCATTCCTGCCCCTACAATGACCTGCTCCTACACACACCCCTGAATTCAGAGTGCAGCGACCTCATTTGACAGGAGATGCACTGCAGGAGACATGGCTCAGGTTATTAATAGGACTTACGAGGGGTTTCATTATATCATCGCTGAGCAGACGTCTGTGCCAAAGATTTCTATTATTTCCTTCTCCCAAGGAGTTTTAGAATATTGAAGTCACCAGAAAAGTGCAACCAAATAACCCAACACAGAATTTGCTTTCTAAATGTGGTGTTGCCATATTAATTACCGATTTCAACACAGGAATTACATACAGCAACAAAAAGTATCTTTCTTCTTTGCTACTACAAAGCTATCTAATAGCAGGGTTTCACCATTTTGAGGTTAGTAAATGCTTTTAAAGTATATTATCGTTGAGCAATCTATTTAGCAAAAATATTATTACTGATACTGTTTCGCATGTCGTAATAAGATTATCTTGCATAGATTGAATCCTGTTCAGTAGTTTGAGTAGAAACACACCACATTTTTGGTTAAAATAAAACAGAGAACAGTTACCTGGCTTTGCTTGAAGACTAAACGTATAGAACTACTACTTGTTATGAATACATAACAACAGAGAGCCTTCCAATAGTTTCATATTCAGTATACATTTAGACAGCAAGAGCAAATGATAATTTTGCAATCGCGAGTTCTAAATCCTGCAAACACGATCCTAAATGTGGGCCAACAAATACAGAATTTTGTAAACATAATCCTAAAAGCAAAATAACAAATGTAGAATTAGGTAAACACATTTCTTTTGGGAAATTGTCTTTTCCTCGTTTTTCCTTTCTTGTGGTACCTTCAAGGTCACTTCGTGAGTCAGTAGGAAAATAACAGTGGGGGGAGAAAAGCATTTATCATCAGCTGCTAATCCATAGGATCTGTCCTTTACCAACTCTGGAGTCCTATTTAGACCCACAAAGCTAGTCTGGCTGTGCCTTGCCAAGCCACATTAAGCAGCTGTGTAAAATGAATTTAAATGGCATGCATCAGAGTAAAATCTCTTCCACTGGGGCAGAAAATCAATGTTAGCTAACCAGCACGAGAAGATCAAATCTGCGTTTCAGCCAGCAGCATCCAGATAGCTTCCTTAGAACACAACACCTCCTCCTTAATTAAAAATAAGAAAAAGAAAGATGTTGGAGTTATTCTTTGTAAATCTTGTAAAGCACACTTGGCAAAGGCTCGTCTTTGTGGCCCCATCCCTGTTAGCTCTGAATTTTGCCTTTCATGTCTACAGCATTCTTTCTAAAAAAGAATCTCCTTTAAAAATCTCCTTTCCTTCTCCCTTTGCAGTACACATAACCTGTTGTGACTTTTTTTTTTTTTTTTTTTAAAGCAGAAGCTTGAGTGTGAGAAAACATGTATAGTACATGTTTTAGTGCTCTGGGTTAAGAAATTTGATTTTCAACATGCTTTTGCTTTACCTAACGTCTCGTTGCAGCAAACTTGTGTTTTTGCTTTTGTTTTTATTTTCTTCCCCCATGGATAGCTGTGTTGGGTGGAATTTAGGTTGGCAGTTTGAAAAACCAGTTCGTTTACTCAATGTCAGTTTCTCTTGTGGGGAAGAAGTGGCTCCAGCCTCACAGAAACACTGTATTCACAGAATTTATTAAGATGACTTCTTTCCCCAGTCAGAGTCCCATAGGGCTCAGAGCCTCTGAAAGAACCTGAAAAAGACAAACTAATGACAAAGTAGTGAGTGAGTGTGTGTGTGTACACACATGCATATGTGCAATTAGAAACAGCTCACTGTGAAAAATGCTGGATTATGGCAATCGTGCCCCAGGTTTTCTCAGCCCGTTGCATGGAAGATGAAACACAGAGAAAGCACCCAGGTTTGACTGCTTGGAACCCATTTTACTAGTTCCCTGGTTAAGGGTGCTGCAACACCTGCTGCACTGAGTAAGTTAAAGAACACAGAGGACTTGGGTTTTTGTTTTTTTTTTTTTTTCTTTTTTCTTTTTTACCTTTTGGATAAAGGAATTCCTCATTTTGATTATCAGAGGATTTACAGTAGAATGTGGTGAATCTCATTGTTCGGGTATTAGATTAGCTGAGCAATAATAACTAAACATTTGGAATTAATAATTTATACAGAGTATTTGTCCTGGATCCTCTACCACCACCATATACCCTGGTGAAAATGCATTGCTGTGTTTAGTTTTATTTTTTTAAAGATTTTATTTATGTGTTTGAGAGAGAAAAAGCACAAGAGAGGGAAGAGGAAGGGGAAAGGGAGAAGCAGACTTCACACTGAGCAGGGAGCCTGATGCAGGGCTTCGTCCCAGGACCCCAGGATCATGACCTGAGCCAAGGCAGATGTTTATCCCACTGAGCCACCAGACGCCTCTGCTGTGTTTAATTTAAAGCATTTCTAGTTAAGGTGGAGTTCTTTTGAAGTACTGAGAAACAGGTAGAAATATCAAATGATCTTCTGAAAAGCTTAGTTCAGGGATGGCAGGTGACTGTCTGCTATAACACTGTGCTGAACGGAGTTGAGACACTGTCTGCAGAGAAGAGCCAAAGTTGGCCAGAAGTGTAGGAGAGACTTTGGCCTACTGCTTCCTAAGGAAGCACTGCCATGAATCTCAGGCCACACGCACACGTAAGATAAAATTTCCCTCAGGTGCTTAGTGTTTTGCATCCGTGCATCCATTCGAGGTGGCCCCTGGTAGTGCCCAACAACTGACATCTCTGCCAAATACAGCCGATTTGTGATTTGGATATGTCAGAGTTATCCAGATTCTTTTCCTGAAATGAGCTCTGAGAATGAAGCATGACTTACAGAAGGTTCAGCAAGCCCCAGATCTTTAGGCCGTGGTATATTTTGGTTCCCTGAAATCTGTTGCCCCCAACACCCGCTGTATATAAGCTTTTATCAAGTCTTTGGTGACTTGAGCTGGCTCATGTCAAAGTTCTGGCACAGATCTTTATAATCTTTCATCAGAATGAAACTGTCTTCAGGGGGTTCCTGGGTCGTGCAGTCGGTTGAGCATCCAACTCTTGGCTCAGGTTGTGAACTCAAGTTCATGGGATTGAGCCCCACTCAGGCTCCACACTCAGCAGGGAGTCTAGTTAAATTTCTCTCTCCCTCACCACCTCTCTCTGCCCACCCGCCATTCTCTCTCTCTCTCTCAAATAAGTAAATCTTATATATATATATATATATTTTTGTTTTCAGTAAAACAAGACACCAGGAATTCTAACTAATGTTATTTTTTAACCTTTGCCACGCATTAAATTCCATGAAATCATAAGCTAGCTTGATCAGTAGCACCCCAACCATATTGATGCCGAAGCAGCTCAGTGTTTTATAAGAGTTTGACCAGTGGACTTTCCCTGTTTTGAAATAGCGGCCCCGTGTACAAGCGACTGGATTAGCCTGTGCTCTTACTGCATGTGATGTGTTCCCCACATGCACACAGGTCTCCCAGCATCCTTTAGGGAGGCATATTTACAATTCACTTCCCCTTGTCCTATTTGCCAGCAAGGCACTTTTTCTGTGTTACTTCCCTTGAAGCCAGTATGACGCAATTCTGCTGATGGGCTACGAGCCACTGATGTGGAAATACTTGCTTTGAGAGAGTGCATTAAAATGTCAAAGGGGAAGGGGCAAGAAACCTGTAAACCATCAAGCCCCAGTTGTGGTGGGGTCCATCAGCCCTTAAGGCCTTGAGCGATTTGTCTTAAGAAAGAATTTAGCCCTTTGGATTTGGGGCAATTAGGTTTCAAAATAATAGCTGTGATTGGAGAAGTCACACTATTGAAGGACAAAGAAAAGATTTCAAAGGCTGAAGTGTTTATTTCCACAATTAAATGTAAGCCTTTGCATTATCGTCTAAATACTCTGCTTAATTTTTAGCCTCTTGTTCCCCTTCAGAATTTAGAACTGAGTATTATGTTAGTATTCTAAGATTATGATTTCAATCAAATCTCTCATAGTTTCAGAACTATCATGATAACCACAAAGTATATTTATTAGTTCTCAAATCAAAAAGTAGTAAAACTAGAGGCACCTGGCTGGCTCGGTAGGTAGAACGTGCGACTCTTGATCTTGGGGTTGTAAGTTCAAGCCCCGTGTTGGGCCTGGAGCCAACTTTAAAAAAAAGCAGTACAACATTAATTTTTTAAAAAGATTTTATTTATTTGAGAAAAAGCGCATGCAAACATGACTGGGGTGAGGGGCAGAGAAAATCTCAAGAAGACTTCCTGCTGAGCGCAGAGCCCGCTGCAGGGCTTGATCCCATAATCCTGAGATTGTGACCTGAGCCAAAATCAAGTCAGGCACTTCACCAACTGAGCCACCCAGGCGCCCCAAACACTAATTTTTAAAAGACTAAGAAAAAAATGTTTTTAAGTTTAATGAGATCCAAAGAATCAAAGGTGAAATGTACAGCAAACCTTTAATGGACTAGAGTCGGTGAAGTTCCCTGAACAAGTGATCATTACCTGGCAAGAGTTGTAACCGTATACACACGCTCACCTCAGCCATGGGCAGGTGAGGCTCATGAGCCTCTATTTTTATAACCCCCTGCAATAGAAGGCCAGTGCACGTCTAAGGCTTGGCCTTTGGAATTCCCACTACCAAAGAGAACTAGTAGAACCTGTAGGGGAGCAGATAGGTGGAAAGTGGACGTGATAAATATTGAAGGAGAAACCTGGACTGGAGCCTCAGTGACTGGACAGCATTGAGAGGAACTAAAAGTAGTGCAGACCTGAAACCATAACTCAGGCTTTGGCAGTCTCTTGACTCACGGCAAAGCTGGTCTCCCCAAATCTGCCTGCCTTCCTCTCAGACATCGGTGTCATCCTCGCGTTCTGCAATATTCCAAGTTCGCCACTGTATCTAGACCTTCCTTCCTCACTTAGAGTATCTTCTGTCCACGCTCCAGTCTGAACTGCTCTCAGCTGGGTGCTGTCCTCACCAGCTAAGGTGACCTATGATGGCACCAACATTGGGTCCAGGCTCCTTGTTACCCAGGTGAGCCTTACCTCAGTGGGGTGTGCCCATGTTGACTTGGCTAAGCCGCTTGTCTGCACATCTGACCTCATGGCCTTACTAGCTTCTCTGTCCCATGGTCATATCTAGAATTGCCTTCATAGTACCCCCCACCCCGTCCCCGGAGAAAATCAGCCCCACCATGCAGGCAATCCGAGCTCTTTAGAGTTAGTAAAGGGCAAGATTATTGGAGTCACATGTATCTCAGGTAGCAGCACTGGCCTTGTCCCCAACCTGCAGGGCTTTCAGGCTGACACCAGGAACAGTTTAAAAGTGGTGAAGAGGATGTGCTCTGGATCTTCATCTGTCCCAGCTGGGGTTTGGGAAGCATCCCGGGTGACCACATGAAGATCATGGGCAAGGAGCTGGGTTCTCAGATTGCTCACAGGACCCCTTACCTGGTAGCATAAAGGGCTAGGGCGCCAAAGGTTCTTCTTAATCTTGACCTTCATTCTTAGTTTAAATTATGTTTCCATTAATGGATTTAAAAAATCAAACTGAACCAAAAACCCACAGCTATAGAACCATAAGATTTTGTCCCTTGATTTGAAAGTTAACTCTCTCTGAAGGCCTTTGACTGTTAAAGAAATACCAGGTAAGACTTTCTGGGTCCTGCCCATCCTACTTCTCAGGGCAGAACGACTGGGGAGGATGTAATGAACTATACTTTTGCTCAGCTTTCACACTTTTCCTGCAACATATTTCAGCCTAATTTTGAACAGTGTTTGCTTAAACAAATTAAATAACTTTGTGGCCCAAAGCTGCCTTTTAGCTCAGGAAATCTGTAAGAATTTCAGGATGATTTTGTTTTAAGCTAGAAATGACTATACTGACATATTTTCTGGCACTACAGCCCTGCATTCTTTGTTAGAGGGTTTTACAGAATATTGCTTTGGCAAGTATACGAGGTAGAGATCTCGGGACCTAGATTCTTTTTTTTTCAGGTGATAGACTAGTCTGTTTAGGTATGAGGAGTCTGTGAGTGCATAGGAGATCTCTGCATTCTTAATGACTTCATTCCTAAAATATCACTCAGGCTAGTTCTTGGGTGGGTGCTGCTTAGCTTCTCGGTATTTGTCAGGCTGATATGGACTTGTGTGTGAGGTGCTAGTACCTCCAAAGAGACCTTTCCATTGTCATTCTTTTATACCCTGCATCCAGGTATAAAGGGTGAGTACTTCTATCACTGAAAAGGCATAGCCCTCCTTATAAATTACTTGCGATCTTTTCCTAATGGGATAATCTCAAAATAAACTTTTTTTAAGTAAAGATCTTTGACCTAACACAGAGAAGAGCACTGTTTTCTTTCTGTGGGTGACATCATTGGCAACTAATTTTTCTTACATGATGTACAAAGATCTCATTTTTACGAGACCACGGAGCTATGCAATATGCACCTTATCAGAACCCAATGGGAAGCTACACGTACCAGAACCCACAAAGTTCTGGGGTCCACCTCTTGCAGCGAAGAGACTGGTTTGGGGACCCACTCCTGCCACCTGTGGCTTTGGTCTCTAGCAAGTACCTGAGGCAGCCCCTGTGCTGGGAGTCGGCAGGGAAGTGCTAATATCAGGATCTCTGAATGAAGCGTCTTCAGAAGGGAGACTTAACAGTTCATTCGTGTCTGATTGCCACTAAACAGTTCTTAATAACAGAACAATGGGCTTAACTAACTAAAATCCACTTTGAGATGAAGAGAACATTCTTAGCTCTCAATTACCAAAATTCAAACAGCCAAACACTTTGTATTTTCTTCACACCCTGACAAGGAGGTCTCTCACTTCAAAACCCTTGAGCTCTAATTCTCCTGGGTGATTTGAGAAAGAAGGTGAAGATCTGTTAGGTGCTTTAGGAACAACTGGAATGGGATGCCTGCATTGAGGCAAAAAAGAAGTACTTAATCTTGAAATTGCACAACAGGTGCATTTTAACGGTGACGCCAGAGCAGAACTGATAACAGGTTGGAACCCTATGAGAAGTCTGCATGAAGTAGTTAACAAAAAAGGGAAAAAATATTTCAGGTGTTAGAGCCTTTTAGGAAATCAAGATGAAATATGCAGTATTCCTTGGTGTGTGGTAGAAACTGCTTTCCCGAGATGCAGTGGTGAGAACACAGCTCTTTGAAGAAAGGTGAAGACGACCAGGAGAAATGCTTTAGAGGCAGAGGGGTCCCGTGGACAGCCCACGTGATAAGGGCCACGGCAGAGACTTGCCAGGGAGAACTTCTCTGCAGTTATCTGCTAATTCTATATCCACTAAAAAGACCATTCTCAAGACCAGCGAACAAAGTTACCACTGCCCATCTATTGAAAGAGTCCTTTTCATAGATCTCTTGAAAAAATAACCTTCCTTTTTGCCCATCCTCAAAGGAGAAAATAAAACTTACATGTATCAATTACCAAAGGGTTTGTGGAGTTATTAACTTATAGCTGGAAAATGATTATGTATTACTCTAGCTTTGTACTCTAAAGTGTATTTACACACATCTCAGCCTTCTTTAAGGGAACAGGTTGTCCCAAAAGAGATCATGTTCACAATGAGGGAAGATCTTAACCAAGACTTAAGAAGGATTATAAGAGCACAGGAAGCAAAGATGAGTTCCAGGACTCTCCCTCTGCTTCCCAGACTTGAGCTCCCTGCTGCCCATGTGACATTGCTTCTTGGGAGCTCAGGGGCATGGCAGATACAGCCTGTCTAAAGCCAGACTCCTCCTGACCTCTTGGTGCCTGCCTCTTTAGCCATGCTCTTAGGCAATTCAGACACCTTGGTGGTCCTGTCCTTTCCCTAATATCCAATTCCCTAATTCCCCTATTCCCTAATTCCCTAGTATCTAATTCATCACCAAGTCCCATCAGGATTGCCTCCGAGATATGGTCCATTTCTGTGTCACTGCCCAGCCGGCTCTAAGGCATTGGCCTCTCTTCCCTGGTCTGTTGTAGTAGCTGCACACCTGCCAACCCCACATACATCCTTCCCGCCTCCCGTGTGTCTTCTCATCCACAGGCAGAGGAAGATGCCCTTGAAACGCATCTTTTTATGCCATTGCTCCTGCTTCACAACCCCTGGGCTCTCTGTTTCTCCCAGCATACGGACACAGAGCCCTCTAGGACCACAAGCCTTGGGTGACTTGGCCCTTCCCTCTGTCTCTGCCCTGGTTCCCTACTAGTCCGCCAGCTGCCCCTGCTCCCAGACACCCAAAGGCCCTCTTCTCCCCTCCTCACTTGATTGAATCCCACTGATCTGACCTGAGACGAGATCTGAGGGCAGAGGAGAAGGGGCTGGCATCCCTTTCTCCTGGAACATTCTGTGACCTCCCTTGTTCCAGGCTTCTAGCAGACGCACCTCCGCGTCACCCACAGAGTGTGGTTGCAGGTGGACACTCAGCTCCTGTGATTGACTTGTGTTTGTTTTCCGGTTTGGGCCTACTGTTCGGGCTCCTTCCCCTCCCACACCTATCCTAAAACACTCCTCTTGAACAAATGATAAGAACCATCAAAAAGAGAAGACGTTTCTGATTAACTTGAGTCTCTTGTAGCATGTCCACCTGAGTGAAAGCAGTACAGTTCTTTCTGTAAAAAATAACGTGTGGCTGCGTGTTTTTACAGGAATCCACTGTTTTTAAATAATTGGCACTTCTATCTATTATATTTGGTTTAAAAATATAAATGCCACTTTACATTCACAGGGTTGATTCCTCACCAGTGCAACTGGCTTGTTGAAACTATAACATTATTTTGCCACCAGAATCACTAATGGGCGTTGTTACAGGTGTGCTAATGGATCAGCCACACCAAAAAATGGGCTGGGGTTCAGACAGTTTTCTCTTCTGTTTGGGTTGTGTTGTTTTGGGGATATAGGTAGTTTTTTTTCCCCCCTTTAGATACTAGATTTAAAATAATCTTGACTGAATTTGTCCTTGGTACTGCTCGGGGAGAGATGGTGTGCAACTCGGGTTGGAAGGTGTTCCACTAGTGGTGCTGGACGTGTATGTGAAAATGGTTTATGTCCCTAAAACATTTAAAATAGAGCATCCTGTGTGACGTTATGCATACAGTTGGAGCTGTCCAAAAATACATTCTGCTGGCATTGGGCTGTTCAAAGATTCAAGTTCCTGATTCTGACAACTGTTGAGTTTAAGTGAAAAAATGCCCCAAATTTCAGTGTTAGCCTAATTATTTTTGTCAGTAAGCAGTATTTTCTGGCTTTATAACCCAAACTCCATCTCTAGTGGCAGTCCATATAGAGAAAGATGTGTATATTTGGCAGTCATAACAGTTTTCTGATGAAGCACGCCTTGCTTTATCTTCACAGTGAACATAACTCAAGAATGATATTTTCAGTGGCTCTGCTAGACCTCTTGTGTGCAGTGTCTCTCCACGTGGCTTGCCCCTGGGACTTTCTATGACGTGGTTCTACTCATGTGGCGTCTGTTTCCAAAGCACTTCTTCTGTCTGTCCCTACCCTTCTCTAAAGAGCTGCATCAGAAATCCACTCATTTCCAAGTTACACATTTCACACTTCCCCGTCTGTCACTGTTGAGAAAAAATAGTGGTGATTGCTAAAACAATATGGCCTAAATATTCGTTTAAAGCACCAAAATCATATATAGCTCTTATTTTAAATTTTATTGTAGTTGACTTTAAAACAAGGTATTTAGAAATGTGTGGTTACTCTTTATAGCATTTCATACTGGTGTGTTTAACTGCTAAGTTCAAGCTGTAGTTGGAAGCTGTATTCCCCTTTCTGTCTTTCATGGTGAGCCATTGGAAACGGTCACTTTAAAACTGGTTTTTGCTGCTGGGTTTTTTTTTTTTTCCCCAAAGCCAGCTCTTTGTTGGCAGATGAATGTGTAATGTTTGAGAAATCTCCAAAGTGAATAAAAGGAAAATCTATTTAAAAAATTACTTGTGCATGTGTGTAGCCTGAGAAGCAGGAATGAGGAGTGCTTTAGGGAAACACGTCTACAGGCTCCACTTCTGAATTATTCCCATTATACTAACCTGGCTTTTGTCATTGAGTGACAGATCTCAAACACTTCTATCTAGTCCCAACCAAAGACCGATTTAAGTAAAGTTCCTCTAGTTGTTTTGTGGGCCCACGTGTTCAGATAAGCCCCCCCCCCCGCCTTACTCTCTCTCTCACACGCGCGCGCACACACACACACACACACACACACACACCATACTTTGATTTTGAAAAGATAAAGGGACGAGCGCTATGCTGCAGAAGACCAGACCCAGGTGAACACAGGGTCCATGTGGTCCACCTGCTGTGATCTGTGCACCACCTCCCTGGGGGTGCAGCCCAATAGCTATGTTAGCAGCCCAACACCAACAAAATGTTACTTTTCAATGTTCATCAGTTCCCCCCTGAGACATTAGTGGGCATTTATTACCACAACCATGGCAGGTCAGGAATGTGTGGCATTAGGACAGCAGTAATTTGCAACAAAAACTATCTGAGCCCATAATAGATAGCCCAGGAATTCCCACAGCCAAAGGTCAAGGAAGGGCACTTCACTCTTCCAGGTAACTTACATCTTAGGGTTTTATGTAGAAAATGTTTCCCTCATTTCAGTTTGTACTTCTATCTCTTTTTGTTTTGTTGATCTTGTTTCTCTTTGAAAAAGAGAATGTCTTGTGTCATTTACGTCTTTGCTCCCCTCATTCCATGTGGAGCATTCCCAATGTTGCTGTGTGGTCAGAAAGGGATCTAGCAGTCAGTGAGTGCTGCCTCCGGAAAGGGCCCAGCTTCGTTTGAGGTTTCTGTGGTCCGAGTAACAGTAGTGAACCCGACCAAAGAAGCTTTCTGTTGGCCCCAGAAACCGTTTCTCTCCTATTAGCCACACAGTGGTAAGTTGGAGTGTGCAAGTTGGAGTGCGCGGCTTAGATGGGAGGCCATGTTAGATTTCCTTCCACCAACAAAATTGTCTCCATTTCCAGAATTCAACAGAGTGTGTTGAAAGCTCTCTTTTTCAGTATTAAACCCATCTTGCTTGTTCCAAATTACCAACAGTCCTGACAGTAGTTTCCAAAGCAATAATGAATGGGGTTTCTCCTGCAATGATGGAAGGCTGGCTCTCTCCCCTATTTGGACAGATGGCCAAGTGCTGTGCTCATGGCCACACATGCCCTGCATTCCTGGGAAGACTCCCGTCTTTCTTGGCTACTTCCCTACTTGGATACCTGAGAGGCCCGCAGCAAGCACCCTGGATAAACTCCTTCCTGGAAGCAGGTATTTAGGAAGCCCAGAGAGAAGCACCATTTTTATTTCTCAGCTTTCTACAACTACAGGTGAATAGACAGATAGGAAGGTAGAAAGGTATACAGTGGGCCCTGCGTGCCATTAAACCTTGTCTTGTCAGGTGCTAGCAGTAGTAGAGGGCCTGTGGAGAAAGAAATAGAGGACACTGGACTAAAAGCAGGCCTGTGGCATTCATTAACTATGTGTCTTCAAGCAACTTAGTCTCTCTGATTCTTATTTTCTTTCTCTGTATGTGAGCATAATTCCACCTACTTTCCTCCAGGAATTTAAAAAATTAAATGAGTAAAATGCCTAGAAATGGTACTGGGAGCATTTATAAGGACCTCATAAATTAGGACAGTTGCTCTTGTTATCAGACCTTCCATGGTTATGTGCAAAACCAGACCCAGAGCCCCAAAGAGATTTGCTCCCGGATCCCAGACAGTGGAAAGTGTGACTAGTGACAGAATCAAGACCAGACTTGTAAAACTCTAGGCATGGTTTCATTGAAGACCATTGTAGCCAGCAACTGACATCCCCCACCCCCCCACACACACACACCTCTATATCTTTAATTTTTCTATTATTTTAAGGGTATTTTTTTTAATCTCCAATGTGTACCTTCATCCCCTTATGGTGATTGTACATGACAGTGCAGCCTTGGGGGAGAAATCATGAATTAGGGTTCCAGAGACCCTGCCTGGTGGGTTTTATCCGATTTCTCTTTTCCACCTGTGTTCTAAGCAAGCATGCTCAAGGAACCATTTGTTTCATGTGCACAATAGTCACACCACATGTGAAATTGAATCTGGTGGAAGCTTAAAGAGATGGCCGTCTTTCTGGAGGCCTGTTTACAATGGTAAAATGTTCTCTATCAGTTCATTTAACGAGTATTCCTTTAGTAGCTGACTGCACTCCATAGTTGCTCCTCTTCGGGGGCATCCAAACCTACAAGAGCTAAGATGCGCACATAAATGGTTACAATACACAAATGAAAGTGCAGAAGGCTGTGATAGGCAGAGTCCAGGGCAGGCAAGCTTCCAGGCAGGGGGTGAGAATGGCCTTCCCAGACAGGGTGGGCCTTGAATCTGGATCTTGAAGGATGGGTCCCTGCCGGTTGAGACTTGAAAGCTGTCTTCAGAAAACCCAACCTGTTGATGAGCTAAGGATGCCCTTCAGATGATTTATCCTCTAAGAACTTGAGAGAGCAGCCCCAACAGGTGCCACTTGTTCTCTTTTGAAACAGGTACATGAATGTGAAATTGTCTTTTGTTTGAATGAGACACGTCAGGAAAGAACCTCAGATACTTGAGTCAATGCCAGCTGCCTACCTGCTGATGCTAAGACCCTAACCATAAAGGAGTAGGTGTCTAGCAGCCAGGCAATGGGTTTAGAAGTATTTGATGCCCTAGAGGTTAATCAAGCCATCAGATGATCTCAGATACATTCTTAATGAACTACACTGGGAATTATAATCCTGATTCAGCAGTCTGTAGTCACTTGAAGTGGCACCATTGAGCTCAGAATTCAAGGCTGAAGTAACATTCCTTTCTTCCAGAGCCATGCTCACACCAATAGTCCCTGAGCCTGCTAGAATGTTCTTTCCAAGCCATCATCGAGTGTTCGCTTGGACAGAATTTCCCCGAATGGTTGATGTAATATTTAAAAGAAAGAAAAAAACCCACTCAAACCTTTGATACTTTGAATCTTCAAGTGGACTGTGTTTGAACTTTTTCTACCAGCCAGGAAGTTGAATCCATTGAAAATTGCTACACAAAAAGAATAGTATATTGGGTTTTTCTTAAAATGACTTATGTTAATCTTTTAAAGAGTCGCTTTAAAAATATTTTACTGTAATGCATAAAAAGTCATCAAACGACAGCTTAATGGAAATGGGGGGATTTGTAATCATAATTCATTTGGAACAGATAAGCCAGTGTGGATTTCTACCCATCCTAGTAGTTTTACTTCTAAGAGAAAACACTCGTAGCCAAAAGTCTGAAAAGTTTTCTCAAAGTATACTATTTACATAAGAGATGCTTGAGTAGGAACTGGAGACTTTCCCAGATATTGGCACGTTGCCATCATTTTTCTCTTGACCTTGTAATTCTCTCTCAAGAATTAAAGCACCACGCAGTTTAAACCTCCCCTTTCCTGATCTCATCTCCAGTGGTTAGAGAAACACTTTGGTGCCACAATTGTCCCCTTCAGATTAAGAAATTTTCCCCCTTGCAGGAGTGAGAAGTTTGTCTTTAACAGAGCATGCACACAAAACTAGCAAAACTAAGTCACCAAAAATTTAAGTTCATGAGGCTGCATTGCAGTCGGGAAGGGGTGACCCCGGAGCCTTTTAGGCACACTGTCGGCCAATCTAGGTTCTTTTCCATCCTGTCACAGGAAAGCCTACAAAAAGAAGTGAAAGTGTGGTATTTACTGTGTCATGTTAATATGGGAAAATTGGTGTGTTTTTAATAGTACCTAATTTCAGAATGTTAAATAACAGGATTAAAGGGTTTTAGAAATGCTTTCTCCCATATTCATTATATCAGAAAAATTTAAGTCAAAGAAAAAAATTTTAAATAACATTCCCACACAGCCAATTTGATTTTCATTCCTTAACTTCTGGTTTTTTGATACGAGGACATTTAAGTAATGCTATAAAGAGATCTTTTAAGCATTAGAAATTAATTTTGCTTGCTTTTGTAATTCCTGTTTTTATTTCAAGTTCCCCCTTTCTGGCTTATATTCCCTATATAAATCATAACCTAGACCATTCAACATGATTCAAAATGTATAACTTGTTAAATTTATATTATTTGGAATTTTTACACAGTGTATTAAATAATTACTTAGCAATATTCAGCCTCTCTTTCTGGGAAATAAGTTATTTTAAACGAACATGAAAAATAGCAGACCCGCCCCTTGCATAAGTGGATTATGAGAAATGGCTACCAGGGTAAAGTGCTCCCATTGTGCATGGTCAGTATATATACATATGTACTTTCTTTTCCTACAGGCAAGGCAGTTTTCCCGGCATGAATCAGAGTGGACTTATGGCTTCCAGCTCTCCCTACAGCCAGCCTGTGAACAACAGCTCTGGGCTGATGAATACCCAGGCACCCCCCTACAGCATGACGCCCAATATGGTGAACAGCTCAGCAGGTAACCGTGGCAGCTCTGTGCTCTGAAGGCTGCCCTCCCTTCCCCTCTTCTGCTCTTAGGCCTGCACCAGTGAACTACCCCAAGCAATGGGATCATTGGGTGAAAAGGGGGAAAACTCAACTTTTCTGCCACCTGGAAACTTGTTCAATCATGTAACTATATTTCTAGACATAAGGATCACATTGAGTTCTGTGTAAATTATTTTTATACACTCTGTTTTTGTAATGTGTGGACATATTCCAAGTGACTCTGGGGATTGCTTGCTAGATATTCACTAAGTTCTTTTTCTCTTTGGACATCGTTCGAAGTATTGGAAGATCTCATGACAAGATTGCTACTCCATTCCATCGTGGTGGAGACGAACACTTCAAGTTCATATTTCAGGGGAAGTGATTGAGGGAGGGGTGGAAGTATTTTCTCACTTCTACATTTATACCTGGAAATAGTTGTTCGTAAGTGCTATTTACCAGTTTGTCTCCATTGAAAAAGTCTTTACAATTTTCTTTAGCAAACTGTTTTAAATTTTCCATTATGTCTAATTTTTTAAACCCACTGTGAAGTCATCAACTACATTCTTACCAAATCCCATCCAATCCGTGCAGTAAGAGTGGCCTGTCAATTTGTGGTAATACCAAAAATGCCCAAACCTGTGCAAATAGTCTGTGTTCTCAGCTTCCTTCGACTCTGAACCACCAGCAGTGAGCAGTGCTACTCTTTCAGCTGAGATAAAGTTGGGGAATCACAGTTGACCTGTTACTTTCTAGCACCTATTCGAGTCGTAAGCACAATTTCAGGAGGATGCTCTCCTTTGGTTAATGCAGAGCTTTGTGAAACCAGTTGTGTGTGTCCTGCAATGTTTTATGATGTGTGAGGAAAACACCATGGAGCTAGAGGCTTGGCTTTCTCTTACTACTTTTTTTCATTTCCTCTGCCTTTCGCCACCTCTCTGACCTGTCTTTGAAAGGCCACCCCAGGAGCTGTTGTTTCTTTGTCTGGCCGAACAGGCAGCCAGAGGCTGGGCTTGCATCCTATCTGAGCTTCTGAGTTGTTGGTTTCCAGGGTCTAATTTAATAGTGCCATTCCTTGATGACGTCTCTTTAAAAGTATCTGGAAGAGGAAGAAAGAGAAGCTATTGACAAAATTGAAGGTTTTTAAATAAATAGAATAGCTCTTCTTGATACTGGTAGTTCATCCCAGCGAGGTGGGTGTTTTTACATTTGAGATGAAAGAGGAATGCTCTTAAACAGTCTATTTGCCAGAAGCTTCCCCTTCCCTTCTCAGCACTGTCCCAGGTAATAGTGTATTTGGGTTATGACATTATGTGTTTTGTCTGGCTTGCTGAAATAAAATTACTTCAGAGCATTGAAACTACACAATAAATTTTCACCTACTATTAGCAATACTCATTTTTCCATTTTTCCTTTGGACCCCAGAACCACAAAAATAACCAACCACAAATAGGTGGCACTGTGCCCTGCCTAAGAAGATTTGTGTTCCCAAGGAATAGCCAATTTAATGGAGATTCACAGGGTTTCTTTTTATTATTATTATTATTATTCAGATAATTCAGCTTTTCATTATTTCATACAGAGGAAATCTGTTCGTTGAAAAGCTGGTTATCATCACAGTCTTTTGTATGGGCTAGTATTATTCTTTTATTGCATTGTATATTTTGAAATATTGAATTTTTAGACCTACTTATTTAGACACATATTGAGTTAATTTAGACATTTATCAAAGTTTTTCTACACATTTATGTGATTTTATTCCAACTCTGTAAGTCAAATGCTACCTGGTAGAAAGTAGTCATCTAGCTAGCACATCCGAAGAATATTGATGATTTGGCGTATATTGTGTATCTATTGATAGGCACACGCCAATCTGCTATCACTCTGTCACAGTCTCTGGGGGAAACAGGAATAACAAAGGAACTCGGAATGTTACTGAGTGGCTCCTCATGATTTTGGTCTGAGGATGTCCTCTTGACTTTTTCTAGAGTTTGAGCCAGAAATGGCTTTGATCATCATCACTTAAGTCTAGTGGTTTGAGCATATGGAGATTAATTACGAGTGATAACAGCCAAGCATTTTCTCTGTCAAAGGACACTTTTGGAGAAAGGGAAGATAACACCCATGATGTCCGGGGCTGGCAGTGAGATTTGCTGAACCTCAGTTAGCAGCTTATGCAACTGGCATTCCAGCATCCTCCTTGTGGAGTTCAGACAGTTGTGCTGTAGACGGGGTACCAGGGCCAAAAAACGTCTTCTCGTGTAGTGACAAATGGTTACAGGCTTCAGTGAGCAAGTAATTATTCAAATGGAGTCAGTGTGAGTATGAATGTGACAACTATTTCTTCATTTTAAGATGCAGGGGAAGTGGGGTGCTAAGCAGTGGGGGGATTTTTTCCCCTCTAAAGGAGCTTTCTTTAAAAAAAATTATTTGCATTAAAAGATTAGAATTATGTAATGCTATGGGCAAAATTATATCACATATAGCCTTGTCAAATAGACCCTTTTATAATACTTGTGTTATTAGTTACTTTATACTTCGTGTTTCCTTTCATAATATTCATTAGTCGTGTACTTGTCTTTGTATAAACCACCACCTTAAGGAAGACCTCTAAATTCCAGAAAGCATATCTACCATCTGTGGTTCTAAGTTCGCCTCGCTGGAAGGCACTCTGCAAAATGCAGTGCGGTTCCATCAATATAATCTGCAGATAGCAAATGAGCAGCCATGTAGTCAGGCCTTCCTCTTCTACAAGAGCCCGGTCAGATTCCAGATCTTTCTGCCAACCTAGCCCTGCCCCATCCCAAAAGCATCATCCTATGGATGTCCTACCAGTATGAGGCAGACTAGCTCCATTAGCCCTTAACAGAGAAAAAAAGCGAGCTCACTTCCACACTATCGACAGTTTCTTTCAATGTTTTCAAAAATCGAGAAACTTGTGTCACCTGGAATGCTTGTTAAAACTACAGATCTCTGGGGCCCAGTCAGAATTTGTGAGGAGTCCAGGAATCTCTGTTCCTCACAGGTTCCTCAGATAGGTTTCATATGTGTCTATGCGAAAAGAACCTCCCACTTAGAGGTATTTCCTGGCAGAAGTGCTGCCAGCTTTATGTGGCATTTGCTCTTTCAAAATTAAAACAAAAATTACAAAAAATAAAAATAAAAGGGATGCCTAGGTGGCTCAGTGGTTGAGCATCTGCCTTTGGCCCAGGGCGTGATCCTGGAGTCCCGGGATCGAGTCCCACATCAGGCTCCCTGCATGGAGCCTGTTTCTCTCTCTGCCTATGTCTCTGCCTCTTCTCTCTCTCTGTGTCTCTCATGAATAAATAAATAAAATCTTAAAAAAAATAAAAATTTTAAAAAGATTTACAAAACTATGCCTAGAATATAGATCCTCCAAGTGGATAGATGCTTTATTGAGACTTTAGGACCTTTCACTAAGGAAGTTTTAGATCTTTAGCAACATTGCTGGTGGCTGGTTGTCTAAGTAGTTTATAAAGATTGTTGGGCTTTCTGTTTGCTTGCTTGCTTGAAGTTCATGAATTGAAGTGAACTGCTGTCCTCCCCACCCCCAAAGATAGAGAAGGTGCAATAAATTATGAAAACCGTATCTCTTCAAGTGGGAAAAATGGATGCTGGGACTATGCCAAGTATATTGGTAGCTCTGGGCTTCGTCTGGAGCTGGGGCTTTCTTGAGAGCATCAGTCTAGCTGGCTGGAGACGGGAGCTGGTTTCCTCAAAGCAGCAATGCATAGCAAGAGTACTGGTTTTGTTCAGGTTGCATGTTTCCTTGGGATGCTGTAACAGAGAGGGCACAGATGGAAATTACAGTGTGGTGCATCTCACTGGCAGTGCCCTTGTGGAGGTGTGTCGGCACACAGAAGTGTCAGAGGATGCTTTCAGGGCCTGGCTGGTCCAGCCCAAGAGAAGTGTTTCTCCAGAGCTTCCCTCGTACCCTTTGAATGTGTTATGTTAACGGTGCTCTTTATATATTTGCATGTATAAAAACGATCATGAATATCTACAGATGTATACACATAGATAGGCCCTTCTGTGTTTTCAGAAACAAGGTATAAAAGATTTTGTGGAGTATGCTGTATTGTTTACCATGAAAAGAACAAACCGAGTGTGTGTTTCTGGTCCCATTTCTCCATCTTCTGGGAATGATTTTGTCGCCTTGTAAGGGAGACTAAGTAAAGAAAGCTGAGTAAGAGTGAATGTTTGAGTTCAGTTTTACTCACACCATATGTTCTTTATGTTCCTTTTGAATATATTAAATCCAGGGTGGAATAGCTGCCTTAGGACCTTGACCCACACTTACTTTAGGAAATCATTCCAGCTCTTAAATTTCAGTTGCAAAGCCAGAGGCTAGCGCTTGAAATGTATTTACAGTACTCACACAGCACTTTCTGCAGGCACGGGTTCTTTACTGCCCCTTTTTATGTCTGAACTTTACATACTGGATTACTGATGTCAATAGGAGAAAGAACAGGGCCTTGATTTAACACATCCTTACAATAGTGGTGGTCTTTCTCTTCTGGGAAAGGAGAAAAAAAAATAGTGCCCCTGGAGTGTCATTGGCCCTGGGAGGCATATAGCTCTTTGCGGTGACTCATTGAGAATTCTGGTAAGAAGTCAAAAATAAGCATTTCAACAAAAGGACCAGCAAAAGCCACAGTAAGGAAAGACCTTATGATCCATTTAGTAAAATAAAATTTGCAGTGTAAGGCAGGAGGACTAAATAAAACTGTTACTCTCAATCCTATCCTGATTTATCTCTCAAAATAATAAAGCAGTGCTACTTTTGACAGTTTTTATATTTGCAGACCCTAAGTGCCCATTTAAAAATATATAATAAAGAATGAAAAAGTTTGGGGAATTTCAAACCAACATATATGCTTACATTCACCTGAGTCTGATTTTTAAATCAGTATAAATTAATTGTCCTTAATTAGAATAATACATCTTGGCCTACTTCTTTATGCTTAAAAATTGTTTTTTTGTGTATGTTAGCACATTTAATGCACAAACAACAAATATTACTATTTTCTATCTTTCAACAGTAATATTTAGACATGACTTATCACAAATACTGACAGAACTATTCATTGTAACCTTTGAAGAAGCAGGCTTTCCCAGAAGCCGAGAGTCCGTGACTTTGCCACTTCCTCGGTTTGTGTGGCTGTCATTCCTTTGAACCAACTCTGTGAATAACCAGCAAGGACATGTGGACTTTGATAAAGTAGCTCCTCTTTCCATACTCGTCCCGCTCTTTTTTCCTTCTGTTCCTCTAAAAAGGGTGTTTCTTAATGCATGGATTTACTAATTCCTACAGCGCTAGACCCCAGAGAGAAGACTGCACGAAAGCGACCCACTGCTCTGAGCGGGGCGGTCCTGGTGCAATCTCTCTCAGCTGCTTTTCTGAGGTTTCACACATTCACAAAAATAACAGCATTTTTAGCTGATCCCAATAGATTTTTCTCTGCAGCTGCATCACTTGAAAAAGCTTTTTGTTCCAGTTCTTAAAGTCTAAGTATTGAAAGTAATTTGGAAAAAAAAAAAAAAAAAGGAAAGAAAAACATCCCAATTATGATTTGTGTGCGTGGTGATGACTTCAAGGGCTTACTGGCTGCAAATGGGCTCTGAAACCCACGCCAGTGTGCCCGCGGAAGAGCCGGGCGCTTCCCAGGGCATCAGTGAGCGCGCTGCCGGACTCCTGGGCACGTGGCAGGGTCGGCTTTTTTGGCAGGACCTCTGGTCTCAACCTGCAGTGATGCTAACGATATTAGCAAATTAGCACCACAAAGCTTGCCAGCTAATTCGCCAGAGCCCTGCTCACTCTCTCACTGCTGTAATTAAAACTAATTATTTTCTAAAACATAGTAATACATGAATATGTGCAATAATCATTTTGTAGTGGGCAATCTGTGGAGCCTTTTTTAAAGCTGCCTCTTTTTTTTTTTTTTGGCACATTATGCAACATGTGCACCGTCTCGGTTCAGCCAACACTTTTGTTTGCAGAATGTAGAATGGATCCTGTTCATAAAACCTCAGGTTTATTTTATTTTGAAATAGGAATGTTTTCTGGCTTTCACTCATTTACAAGGCTCTTAATTCTCTCTGCTCTCCCTTGTCTGCTTCCATCTCTCCTCACACATCTGTTTGGTGTCGCGCTCCCAGCCCAGTGCTGCGCAGATGGTTTTCACAGTGGGGTTCTGTAGACATTCAGCTGCTATTCCCTGGATGTCTACGCCGATTCCCTACTGTAGCCTTGTTCTTCTTTAAAGAGAAATCCAAACCCTTATTTTTAACTCAAAAATGTCCATCCATACTCGTAAATAACGCGTATAAATCAATCGTTCTCTGAACCTTGCATTCTAAATCCTAGATGAGCTTGACTGAGTTTTCTGAGCCTTGAGATGGAAAATGAGTTTTGCCAGGAATTGGAGCGTTGACTCTGGAGCTGGTGTGGGTGTCCGACCTGGACATTGGAGCTGCTGCTGAGGATTGATAGATGTACACCCAGCACCACCCTAAAAGGAATCCAGCCACAGTGCAAAATAATTAGAAGTCCTTTCCTTCAATAGTGACTTTTGAGGATTGTTTTGGAAGTCATTGGTTCCGACTGTTATCCATTGCTGCAGACTAGGCCACAAGCCATAGATAAGACTTTCGGGTGAAAACAATATAAAATGTCACATGGTTTTGCAAACAGTAGATCCTGAAAATCTAGGAAATTAGGAAAGCACGAAATCTACCAGACACCAGGTAGTACAAACACACACCCAGTATTTCCTTTCACACCTGAGGAGCATTTTAAACGATGGACTGATTCCTGCTAGTCACCTACTCTACTTAAGCTGTAGTGATCTTGAAAAACACAATATTGATAAGAGTTGACTTTCAGTGGCCCCAGTGTTGAGTAAATGATTGGGGGGGGGGGTGTTTGTTTTTAGGTTTGGTTTTGGTTTGGTTTGAAGTTACACAAGGACTGGCAGAATGACGTGCTGTGTAGATCTCAGAAGACTGCGTGCTCAGAGTACAACTCTCTTCTTTTTCTTCTCTTCCTTCAAGGGAAATGCAAGTGTCCCATGCACCACTCAGTAACTTGTGTTAGCAGGAGCACAGCCCGATGCATCACATGTATAATCCTAAACTCTTTCTCCTGTTTTCGATTAGCATCTATGGGTCTTGCAGATATGATGTCTCCCGGGGAATCCAAATTGCCCATGCCTCTCAAAGCCGACGGTAAAGAAGAAGGCGCTCCGCAGCCTGAGAGCAAGTCGAAGGTACTTCCTTTCTCCTCTGCACGTGGTGTGGGGTCTGCCTCGCTGAAGCTGCCATGGTGTTCTGTAGTCACTGGTGTCGGCCTCCACTTTTGTTTCCACTTGGTTTCTTCTCCTCTGCATGCCTCCATCTCGTCCGCCGAGTTTGTAGCTCTCCCTTCTTTCCCCACCCCTCCATGGTGTGGATCTGAAAGTTACTAGTTCTTACGGCATTTAACTCCTGGTCGTGGGAGAGGGGTGGAGGGACGAGCCCCACCGGAGAGAGTTGCTCTGGGGGTGGGGAGAAGTAGGGGGTCTTGCCTGGTTTTGATCCTTGCAGCCATTTTCTCTGCCTTCAGTTTATAGCTTCCTGTTTTGGCCGCCTCAGCAACAACAACATACTTAATATTTTGCTTTCCTGCCTTATTTGATAAATAAGGTGAACAGCTTTTTTTTTTCCTTTCTTTCTTTCATACGGGGTAACCCATGCTTAGCATTCCATGTAAGCTTGAAGTAAGCATGGTGGCTTAGTGGCCTTATCCAGCATCCGGCAAACTTACCAAGTTATACTAATTAAGAATGTTGTTTTAATACCTTTCTATGTGTGTGTTTCTGTGTGTGTGTTTGTACATGTCTTTATATATATATCCATTATATATAAAAATTAGTCTGTTAAACTGGATGTGCTTTTTGTTAATTTAAATAAAGTTTGCCCTACCTTTGTCATTTTTTTTTTTTTTTATTCCTCTACCACAGGATAGCTACAGCTCTCAGGGTATTTCTCAGCCCCCAACCCCCGGCAACCTGCCAGTCCCTTCCCCAATGTCCCCCAGCTCTGCTAGCATCTCCTCATTTCATGGAGATGAAAGTGATAGCATTAGCAGCCCAGGCTGGCCAAAGACTCCATCAAGCCCTGTAAGTGGCTCTGGTTTTTTGTGTGTTTTTTTTGTTTTTGTTTTGTTTTTTGGGGTTTTTTTATAATTAATTAATTCTACTTGAATGCTTGCTTATTTATTTGTTTTATAAGACTTTTTCTTCATAATTTATCCATGAAAGGGTTTTCTTGATAATTAGTAACGAAATGAGTAAAGTTTGTGTAAATCATAGACGTTAATTTCTGGTAATGAAACTGCTAGTCTAAAGCAGCAGCTCTATCTGAAGCATGTGGTTATGTCACTGGGTCCAAATTCCTTCATGCAGTGACTTTGTTCAAATGTCTGATCCATTGTGCACTTACAGAAGATCTTTAAAACAAGTTACTTCTCCATTTACATGGGAACTAATAGCAGCCATGGAATAAATGACAAATTTGGCCTTTGGCCTGAATCTTTCATGGGCTGTTGTATCTGAAACATCTTATTTTAAAACTGCCTACCTGAAAATAGAGATATTGCAATCTGGGCACAGGTTAACATAATACCAGCCCTGCTTTGTTTCAATCCACCTGTCAGAAATTAACAGAAAAGTTGTACAAATGTTACTGCATGTGAATATTTGGAATGCTACTTTGGGATTAATAATATGTACCTACATTAGAATCAGTTGAGATAGAAAAATTACATCTTGCACAAGATTGCTGATCATCTTGAAATTAAGTGTTGATTTCCATATGATATGTTAAAAAACAAAAAATGGTAGTGTACCTATGAGGGAACTTTTTTTTAGCTTCAGTGTTCTGTCCATAGAGCTTGGTCTTTATTTTCCTACTGAAGAGATTAATTCTGTGCCATTAAAAAAAAAAAGAAGAAGAATAAGAATGGTGCTGTAGTAACCTTTATTTTACATTCATATAGGGAATCAAAAGATCTGTTTAAAAAAAAAAAACCTTAACATGCAATTACTTGCCAAGAAGGTTTAATTAACACGCTAATTTTTGTAAGACGACGTATTGAAGAGTACAGTTCAGGAAAAGCAGGTTCGAGGGAAGAAGACTCTATGTGCAGAATCTGGCAATCTAGTCAAAACCCCAAAAGGAGGCTGCTATTAATTATCCATTCACTGCTTTAAACAGATAGAGCTGAAGGTTTGAAGGGTTGGTGGTTCCAGTAAATGTTTGTAAAATTCATGTGGAGCTCTAGTATAACCAGCATTTTCCTTTTCAGAGGAAGAAAGGGCAATATTCACTGTTACCTTCTCTGTAGACATGTTTCGCTTTTGCAACAACCGAGATGAAATGAAAAATGCTCTAGGGCGGGCTAAGCAGAACTAACAGGAAGGGGGAATGCAACGCCTGCATTTTGATGTCTTTGTGTTATTGGCTTTGAGTCTCAGAAGGCAGCCAACATTACAGGGGTTTTCCCCCGTAATCTACCCTGCTGTTGTCTTAATCATAAGAAAAGCATTTTTGAATCGGCATACTCTCAAGTTAACAGGTGGAACTCAAATTAGAACTTTTCAAAAACACTGGTATGTTGGCTCAGAGGGAAGAATTTCAGAGATTGGAAATAATAATTTTTAATACCTTAAGGTAATAATTAATAATAATTTATGAAAAACAAAGATGACTAATAGATGATCTCTGTATTTAAAAACTCCACCTTACAAAAATAATAAATTAACTAATTAAATAATTAAATAATAATTAAATAAATAATAATTAAATAATTAAAAATAAAAATTCTACTTTGCCATCTCTGGATTTATAAAGATTGAGATATTTATGATCTTATAACTTACTAGTCAAGTTATCTGTGTACAACGAGTCCCGTAGGGAAGAAACTTTTATAAAAATCCCACTTTCCACTTAAGTATAAGAAAAAAGTAAAATGAATTGTTGAATTCCTTTGCTTATTATAAAACAATTATGGTTAAAACTGCATACTCCTTTTCCTTTTTTTCTGAATATTTCCATATACATTATCTCTTCCCATATCATAACCATCTTATGCTTAAGAATTTAAGCTCAGTTGGTTGAGCATCCAACTCTTGGTTTCGGCTCAGGTCATGATCTCAGGGTCTTAGACTTGAGCCCCGTGTCTGGGCTTCATGTTCAGCTCAAGTCCACTTGTCCTTCTCTCTTCCCCCTTTCACTATCTCCCCCCACTCATGCTTGCACACTCTTTCTCTAAAATAAAAAAATAAAGTCTTAAAGAAAAAAATTTACAAGCAGACCTCTGGCTCCAGTGGCAGAGAAGGACAAGAGGAGCTGTGGTTGGAGGGAAGGGAAGAGAGATGGCAGCTCTGTATTCAGAAAATGGCCCCTGTCTTGAATGAGATACTAATTTAGGAAGGGAACCAAAAGCGATTGGAAGGAAGGACCTGAGAGCATCTCTGCTGTCAGATCACTGCTGACATACACAATTTAGGAATATTTAACTGTTCCTTCTGAGACACAACCTCAATTTCTACTTCACATTGCTCTTACCAGCATGTCCTATGAAACCCATCTAATAGTGAGCTTGAAATGGACCCCACAATAAAGATGTTCTATGCTTTGACAGTGCGCTGTGGACCAACGTTGTTTTGTTACGGAACAGTCTAAAATAAAAAATAAACACTTGCACATACGCATATTACCAGGCATATGGTAAAGACTGCTGAAATGTAAATGTGCCTGAAAGATTTGAGGAAAACTGTACTTATAGACTTCATTAAACTGTACGCAAGGGAAACATTTGTGACGCCAGCATGTCCTGCTACAGTCTTTGAGCAATCTCCCTTCCCTTTCCTCAGGCCCATGATGGTTTCTGACACTAGGATATGGTTTTTACAGTTACAAGGTAGCCCCAGTGACCTCGAAGAGTCATCCCATCTTCCCACAGAGCTAGTTGACTTGCCCCATGTTAGTGGGTAGAACATATAATGACTCCTGTCCAAAGGCTACGTGAAAGCCAGTGTCTATGAACCAAAAAAAGTAGTCCAATCAATATCTTATGCTTTTGTTTCTCTCAATATTGGTGATTGGCTAGTAAACAGACCTGGAGGCTGAGAGTGGAGGTAGAAAACACCAGTCAGTCCTAGGCTCCCTCATCCTTTCTCAATGTCCAGCCTGTGTCCATGTTCACTTAGCACCTTGATCACTGAAATCCTGTTTACAGAAATATTTGATTCTGCTCTTAATTCTTACTTGGAGGGTGCCAGACTTCTCAAACCCTTTCTGACCCTTTGAGTGCTCGTTCACAGAACAGATTATATGCCAACTACCTCCGGTGTGCAGTCACTGTTGGCAATTCAAAATCTGCACACCCCCTGCTTTGTGGAACTCGGAGCGTAGTCAGGAAGACGAGGGGCAGACAGGTAATTCCATGCAAAACATACACTTTTCATAAGCTATGCAACTAAGAGCCACCAAGGAGAAACAAAGTGGGTGACAATGATTTAGATGAAGGGGCCTCGGTGCCTGGGAAGCCTCTTCTGGGACCTAACACATCACCTGAGGCCTGACCACTGTCTCTTCATACAGATGCATTTTCCTACTTTATGGTGCCATAAAAATCCTTAAGTCTTTTCTGAAGATCTGATAACTATGCTATGAAAAACAAGACGATTCGATTAAAAACCATCCACTTCATTAACTTTTTCTAACTTTACGAGAACACATTGAGATATGCAGAAATTAAACTCAAGTTTGTTTAACAAAGAAAAGAAAGAAAAGTAGAAATATACATAGCCAAACCAGGCATATTGTTATTTTAGGCCTATCTCAGGTTCTGGGATGCATTCATTTCATAAACGGGAACAGGCATCTGCATGGCCTCACTGCTCAGGTCCTGACTAACTGTCCTTTCAGAAGCCTTCCCCAGCTTTGGAGAGGACCAGGCCAGAAATGGCAGGTGGATTTTACATTCAGAATGTTGGTGGAGTTACTCAAAGTAATTTTAAATTGAAATGAATGCTTTTATTTCTCTTACCCTGAATTGAATGTCAAACTTTCACCTCTCAATTTTTCAGAAATAAAATGCAAGGGAGAGGTTGGTGGGGGTTTTTTATTATTATTATTGATTTCAGGTGATAATGCTTTTTTTTCCTGTTCTTATTTTAAATTTTCATTTTTTAAAAAAACATTGGACCCATTTTTCTATTATTCCCCAAAAGGAAAAAAAATTTTGAACTAGAATTTAGAAACCTCTTCATAATAACTACCCCATTAGTGATGACAAAGCTTCTGGAATGTGGTATAAAATGTGGTTTCTTTTCCTAGTAGAATATTCCTTGGGTATAAGAATATGGAAAGGAAAATTTAAAAACTTACATTTGAAAATATAGTATGTTCCATACTCTGAGAATATATATGGATATATAGTTATATGTATGAATATGTATATATATTTTTAAGCTCTAATCTAAAGTCATTTTTAAATGCCTTACTGTTTAGCCTTGGCATCAGTGTAAATTCTAAAAGATCACACTTTTTTTAAAATCTTGCCACCCTAAATTTTTTATTTACATCAACTTGTGTCACTCATTTTTTTTTGTATTTGATGTAAAGATTTTATGCCTCGATAATTCTAAGTCTGAGTCATAAAATTCCAGCAGCAATAGCTCGGGAGAAGAACATGTTAATTAGGGGAGAAGCTGCCACTCACCAACTTTGTTAGTTTCCTTCTCAGGCATCCTTTCTGAGGTGCTACTTTTATTGGGGATCATTTGCCAAATAAGGTAACCTCAAACTTCAGTGCAGTCATGTTATTTAACCTGCCAAACTTCAGCTATGCGTTTAAAATTGTTAAGCTAAACATAATAGAAAAAGAGTTAAGGAAAACTCCGTCTAAAATAACGGGTATCCATTCCAAATGATAACTGATAAAGACATATGAGGAAATGAAGTCAGTTCTTGTTCCAAGGAAATCTTTATTGAGAATCTAGAAGTGATTTTTCACAATAACCCTGGAGTTGTAAATATTACAAGTACCCAAATTATTGTTACAAATACAGAGACATAAGGAAAAAGACACATTTGGGCTGTGTAGGATTAGAAGTGTTACCTTCCCAGATCACATAATCCATCCAGAAGGTGGGCTTCAGTTATGCAGAAACAGCAACTTTTGACATTTTAGGGTCAGAGATAATTAGAAAAAGACAAGAATTAGAGCATTAGTATAAACCACATGAGCCCATAAACCTGTGTGTGTAAAAGTAAATGTATATTTTTATCCGTAGATGTTCAGGGAATATGCAATAGCACATGTGTTTGTGATTAAAGCATGGTTGCCTAAGAAATCTTTTAAAATAACTCTCTAATAGCCCCTTGCCTTGGCAGAGAAGTTCAAGAAATCTTAAGTAGGGAGAGCTAGTCATCATGAGTAAATACCAAAAGCATAGCTGGCCACTAGTCTATAAAGCTTGCAAATGAGCAAAGAGCCCACACCACTGGTTCCTGGCATTTGTAACCTACCTTATGTTTTTCAGCAAGTCCCGTTATCTGCTTTCCTCTGTATGATTTAACATTTTAACGAAGACCCACACTGGCCATTCTTATTTTGACAACAAGTAAGGATCCATATAGTTTTGAGAGCTCTATAATATTACATACATGTAAAATTTTAAATTCACTGTGATTCTTCTATGAGCTAACACCCTTTTATTTTTAAAAATGACGTGCAGTGTTATTGGAATCATGCCTTCTGGGATTCAGCGCTTATAATCAATCAAGTAAAAAAGGTTTTTGTTTTTTTTGTTTTTGTTCTTGAAGTATATAAAAGGGGGAGTTTGGGCCCTTTCTTTAAAGTCAAAGTAAAGTCTTAATTAAGAAAATGTATAGTTTGTGCCTGAACTAGTAGCCTTCATTCCTAATTGTTGTGTGATAGCAGTAGTTTTTAAATTTGTTCTCTTCCTGTATTTGGTAGCTCATTACTTTCTTCTCACCTTCTTCCCTTTACCCTGTGCCCACCCATACCCCACCCCCAAATGCTCCTCTGGGCACTAGAAGTCCAGCTCATCCACCACTACTGGGGAAAAGATCACAAAGGTGTATGAGTTGGGGAATGAGCCAGAGCGGAAGCTATGGGTCGACAGATACCTTACCTTCATGGAAGAGCGAGGCTCCCCTGTCTCAAGTCTGCCTGCAGTGGGCAAGAAGCCCTTGGACCTGTTCCGGCTGTATGTCTGCGTCAAAGAGATTGGAGGTTTGGCACAGGTGAGGGCATGTGAATGAGTCAAGGAGGAGACACTGCATAAGCTCTCTCTGCAGGTTTCTTTGAATGTGCAGACTCAAATGTTTTTTTTCCCCCAATAAAGAGAAAGCTAAGCCTATGGGATCCAGTCTAAGTGCTACAGGGGGAGCACTGGGGCTCGGGACGCTGGCCCTGCCGACAGCTCGCCATGTGACCTCAGCAGGTCATCATATGGACCTCCATTCCCATCTGTAAAGTGAGACAGTTGGGCTAGATTTTTGTTTAGGTTCCCTGATAGCTCTGGAGTTCTGTGGGCTTTGCCAAGATTCCATAGTAAATACCCCAGAAATGTTTTGCAAGTGACCAAATTGTCTGGATCAGTTATAAATCCAGTTCACTGTTTCCTTCTAGCCAGAGTAATTTATTAGGAAAACTAAGTCCTGTATATCTAATAAGCAAGTCCAAGATACCTGTCCACCAGAGGGCATTCAGCTTCAGGGTTGTGCAGTACCTACCCTGCATTTGCCTGATTCTTAAAGCCAGTGCTCCCTTAATTTATATGCCCTGGGGGCCATGCTTTCCTCACCCTGGTCATGGCTCTGCTTTTAGCCCAAAGTCTAGTTCCGAGGACATGTCCTGCCAGAGGAACGGCAAAAAGGCAAAAAGAGGATCCCTAGATAAGTGCTCACTGTGTGTGAGGCCCTGTGCTTTAAATTTGTTCTGGCTTTGTCTTTCTGAATACCCATAAAATACAGGGACATCAGCCCCACGGAGAGAAGGAAGCTGTAACAAAATGAGGTAGGATCATGTGGCCCAGGGGCACTCAGGCTAGATGTGGGCCAAGCCTGCGAGTTCTAAGACGGGTGCTCTGCCCATCTACCACTAGCTCTGAGGCTACTTCTTCATTAGAATTACCTGGGGAGCTTTAAAAACCTGTCAGTAACCAGGCTTCCACCCAGATCGATGAAAGGAGCTGCTCTGGGCCCTAGTGGTCTACTACATAGTGTGGCACCCTGCACTCCACCCAGGTACCACAGGTCGCCAACTATCCAAGAGTGAGTCACCTCATCCATAAGTTTCACTGAGGGCCCGCCCTGGTTTCAGTGCCGTGTGGCTCTGGGGGGATACAGGAGAGGCCTTTGCTCTCAGCCCTCCCTGAAGTGCCTTATCCCACCAGAGATCTGCAATGTACAACTGAACAAGCAGAGCTTGATTCAGGGCTTTGCAGAAACAGCTGGTAAGTCCTCAGTGCAGATGAAGTGAGGGAGAGTTGGTCCATGGAGGGAGAGCTCAGGATGCACACCTCTCCCCTGCACCTAGGCCCCCCTGACCTCTCCCACTCCATATCTAGCTCTCTGGCCAAGATTTTAGAATCCTCCGGATACTATACACTTGGGTTTCACCCTCACAGAAGTATAGAGGTCTAGACACCTTACTTGGAGTGTCAGCAGTGTGGGTTACCATGTTGGGTCTGCAAGTAAGGCTGTTTGCTCACCCAGCTAATCAGGGCAGTGTGAGTATAGCTGGGATGCACAGCAGTGAGCTACTTGGCCACATTGTCACTCATACCCAATCTTGGTTTCTACCCAGATGCGGTCCTCAGATGCAGTCAGGGCAGGTACTTGCAGCCACATAGAGATCAGTGCCTTGCTTTTCAGGGTGTCCTAGGCAATACTCTGCATATCCCTTCTGAAGCAATTTGCAGGCCTGCTTGTTGCAGCCTGGCATGAAGTGCCAAAAGTGGAATTAAGCATTTCGTGAGCATTCTGAGATTTGTTTATCGTGCACCATTTAGTACTAAGTAAATGGACATAAAGAGCTTTGTGGGAAAGTTTGAATCCAAAAATTGAACATTTCATTAAAAAACCACTGTCCTGGGGATCCCTGGGTGGCTCAGCGGTTTAGCGCCTGCCTTTGGCCCAGGGCGTGATCCTAGAGTTCCGGGATCGAGTCCCGCGTCAGGCTCCTGCATGGAGCCTGCTTCTCCCTCTGCCTGTGTCTCTCTCCGTCTCTCTCTCTCTCTCTCTCTCTCTCTCTCTCTCTCTCTCTCTCTCTCTCTCTGTGTCTATCATGAATAAATAAATAAAATCTTAAAAAAAAAAAAACACTGTCCCCTTAACTCTTACCATGCTACTTAGCAGAAAGCATATCTAAAAGCAGATTATTCCCCAAGTATTTGCAGGTCTGTGTGTTTCCTTAAGGCGTTCAACCTTGGATAACGCTAGCCTAAGTGGGGATCAAAAGTTAATGCCCAGAATCCTTTTGCAGCATTTCAGGATTTCTCTCCTTTTTTTCTCCTCACTTTGCGGCTGTGTTTTCTTCAGTCGGAGTGTTAAGTGGGAACACTGTGTAGTCACCTGTGCCCTGCCCCTTCCCCTGGCTCACAGAGACCCGCCACATTGGCCGGCTGGTGGCCTCAGAGCCACCCAGGGCTGATGGCTGGTGTGGGCTGCCCTAGAGTCCCCTTTGCCCAACACCATAGGAAAGCCTCCTGTGAGAGGAGGGACACGGGCTGGAATTACAGGCTCGGCTTTCTGGAAGCTTGTGGCTGTTGGAAGGAAACAGTGTTTCTCATATCAAAGCTAGAACACTTAAACT